>NC_090437.1:252781807-262781807 GCF_031143425.1 Pleurodeles waltl | reverse complement strand
AGGTCATGCTAAGCACAAGCAACGCTTATGCAATTTACATCTTCAAAGGAGCGAATTCAACTGAGTAATTTGTCCATTCAAAACAATGACAAACATCGTAGCTTCTGTTTTCCATGGAGCAGGTTGCATCAATTGTAACATGGTACAAAGCACACATTGTAGCGCAGTTCAACATATTTGTGCTGACAAAGAAAATTCAGAAAGTCTTGTAATATCAAACATGATCTGCAAATGCAAGCAAGCTTTAGCATGCAAAGACAACTCAATAACTAAACCAAAATATTGCTACTGCTTCATAAATACAAAATGTTATAAAAGGACATGCCATACACTTTAAAAGATTTACCACAATAAAAGTAATGAGCAGAGACGCTGACTAAACAATGTTGATGAGACAAACATTTTCTAGATCTCTAATTGGCCCAACAGTACAATATATTCTTAAATGAATCATATTTTCAATGTACTGGCGTATCTAGATTCCAATTGTAAGCCACTTTATGAACCTTTGTCAAGTTCATAGAAGCCGGACAGATGGTTGTATGTCAAAATAGTGAGGCCAATAATAACGGTCTGCAACAATATTGACGGAAGAATATTGATTATTACCATATCATCAAAGTGAGAATACATAGGTATAAGTTTACTATTCTTAACTCAACCTCTGCATCATAACGGATCTGGGCAATGGTATTCTCTTGCAAAAGCTGTTCTGGATCAGCTAACAGTGCATCCAGGATCACCTAAAACAGCTTTGCATGACCACCTTAATAGAATAACTCTGTAGGTGTAAAAAAAATGAGTGCACACCTTCCCATTTTGATCCATTTAGAGATCGCAACAAAACTGCCCAAGGTCGGGTCGATGGCTGACCGCACTGCTCAGAATCCAGTATGCAATAAGCTAAGTGGTTTCAATGTCGATGTGTACATTATGCATTTCAGGAAAAGACGCAAAATGTGAAACCTCCTTTAAAAAGGAGCTCACAAAATTACTAACCTTTACTGTGTAGCTTCTTTTCTGTTAGCATGGGGTTTAGAATTTCTCACTACAGATTATTTCACCAGCCACTCGTGTCCTCATCGATTTTTAGGGCAGGCTGTGTGTATTGCCCCTCAGAAAAGTGTGTTATGTAATTTCAAAACTCTTTATTCCATTTTCCAGCACATAACTTCCCCTACGACCAGTAGCGGATGAAGTGCTAGGATAGCTAGGGGCAAATGAACATTGTCTTCCTTCCTATACCCCTGCCCTCGCTTTCCTTATTACTTCCCAGCAATCCATGCAAGCCACAGCTTTCTCTACATACTCTGTTGCAAAGGATGCCAAAGATCACGGTGAAAGTGTACTTATAGAGTCTGGGTATCGCTATGAAAACTGTACTGATTTGGGTATAATCTCCTCCTCCTATGTTGAAGCAGCGGCGTAACAAAGTCCCCTCATGCCCCCGCGGTGCAGGGAGGGCCCCCCAAGCTCCAGGTGCTCTCAGCACAGTGCCCTGGCATGTTGGCACCTGATTGTGTCTGGAGGGGAGCCCCTCCGTGTACCTTGCACAGAGCCCACTCAAGTCTCGTTATACCACTGTGTGGAAGGAGCATCGATTGTCCGACAGGTATAATCAGGAGCACTCCGAGTCATTGAGCTTGACTCACTTCCTGGCTGTCTCTAGGTAGAATAGTGATGTATAGCTGACAGCCTGTCATACGTTTTATGGCGTTATTCCATCTGTTGCAATTATATTCCACATTTTGTTCATGTCTGGACTGGGAACCAAAACCCTCGATGACAATAAAACGTTCATACCAGCCCCACGGTGCAGAAGGACCTCACTAGAATACGGCCATGAGGCATAGTTGGGTGATGGCTGCCCATCCTGCTTTGAAAGCAGCTCCTAGTCAGTAACCCACCTGGGAAATGCCACGGTGGCAGAATGGTAGCTCTGGTCCTTATTCCCTTGATCCATTCTACTCTTCTGGGCAGTTCATCTTTGCTCATTTAGTCAGTATAGTTTGGACTGCTACTCTGACTGCTACATTGAGTTGTTTAAAGTGCATTTTTTAGAGAGCATAGTATAGACATAGTGGAATAACCACGCCTTACGAAATAATAGGTACATCGACCTAGATGAGTTAAACTTTTGTTAACCTATGTTCAAATACTGAGCAATGAAAACTATTTCTCAACAGATTTGTACTTAGGAACGCCAACCTGTTTTTCCTCCCGGGACCCTTTTCAGATATTTTAGAATAATTCACTGCTTCGGTGGATAGAGAACAGTGCAGATTTTATTTTTCGAAATGCTAAATGTTGGGACCTGAACATATGGCGCTCGACCATGTTGTCAGAAAAAAACATTCACATTTTCATCTGATTGTCATAACTGGGACTTTTTAATATTGCACACGGAATTTAATCCTGCCACCAGCTGCAGTACTATTCTAAGAATAATTACAATTATAGACAGCAGCGTCAATTTTGATATAGTACAATCTGTTTTTTGGCCCAATGTTGATTGCAAAGTGGAAGCAGCTAAGTTAGTCTGCAAGTACCTCTAGCAGACCAGAGAATATTTTGTAAAACTACTTTCAAATGCAAACTCTTAGATGAGGTGTGGCTTATGCACCCAGTGAGAAATGTTCATCTCGTTCCCTCGCTTGTTGTTGTGATGGCTGTTGATTTCATAAGGGGTTTGCTTGTTACCGAGGTTTCTCCTATAATTACGAAACATTTACTTATCAAGTAAGGCAAACTCTGTAGTGCCTCGTTTACTAAACGCACACCATTTCCTCAAAGCAATGAATACATCTCTGCTGCTCGCTCAAGCTATTCCCTCATTAATTTCTGAAGATTTTAGTGATAATTGCAGCATAGCAAATTATAGGATGTTTGGATTGACTCCTTGAGTTCGAAACAACAGTGCACAAGGAATCTTGAGCCAGTATTGCAAGCGGAGGCTGTTTTGATAGTGTTTAAAAAGTCAGAGTACCCTTTTTGTGTTTTTATAAGTTTGCATCTTTATTTTCATGATGAGGATCTGCTGAACCTCGCTAAAATAATTTTGTCAAATCAGTTTCTGGAAGGGGACTCTTATAGAACCTACCTATCCCACTGAGGTATATTAGAAAGCAATTAGCACTGCTTTAGGGTTATTCTTTCCAGTGCACGATTCCTGGCAAAATTAAATTCCTAAAGGGCAAAAAGAGATGTTCACTATTATACGACCAACTTTACTGTGATCTATTTTATGAGACAAAGTAATAGTATATTGCAATGATGGCGGGGTGCAGAACTTTTAAAGTTCTGAATTAGGTTTTCAATCAGTTATGTATAAAGAAACAGTATATACTATCATGTAACAAATGATGTTTTTTTGTGCTGATTGCAGGACCACAATCTAGAGATGTGTGATGTTGCCCCTGATATTCCTGTCTTGGGCACTTAAATCTACAGTTAAAGGACCATCATTCAGGGCTCAGTGTCTGAAACTGCTGTCCACCTATTTTAAGACTACATCAAAACTTTTAAAGGTCTTGGTCTACAGAAAACTAATCTCTCAGATATTTAGCATTATGCTGTGTCATGCGACATATGTCTGCTTTATGTCATGTTGCTATGTTATGATATGTTACTTTAAGTGATGTGGCTTCCTCAGACAATAAAACCCAACCTACTAGCGAAAACTTTGCGTCCTTTTTTGCAGAGAAAACCGTGCTAATCACCACTGATCTACAGAACACTATGGTACCCTTATCGCTCAAACTCACCCACACCACACCCCTTATGCTCAGAAAGAATGTTCAAGAAACCCTCCTCGCAAACCTAAAGGCAATGCCTCCTGGTCCACCTTTATAACCATTGATGAAAGTGATGTCTCAAAACTGCTGATTTCTCTGAAACACTCCAACCACTTCAACCATCTTCTTCCAGTCAAACTCCTCGATGAGACCTCTCACCTCTTACTCCTCTTATGGACTTAAGGATCCACACCTGATTGTCTAAATAGTGGCCTGGTTTTAAAAAAGCCAACTCCGACCAACAACTACCGCTCTACCACCCTACCGCCCTACTGCCAACATCCCAACTTTGGCCAAACTCCTGGAAAAATGTGTACACCTACAGCTTCAAA
This sequence comes from Pleurodeles waltl, assembly GCF_031143425.1. Taxonomy (NCBI): domain Eukaryota; kingdom Metazoa; phylum Chordata; class Amphibia; order Caudata; family Salamandridae; genus Pleurodeles; species Pleurodeles waltl. Next base: position 262,777,681 of record NC_090437.1, on the reverse strand, counting down.
ATTACATTAAGCAATTCCAACTCCTCAACCAATATCAATATGGTTTCAAACCGGGCCACAGCACTGAAACTACACTGGTATGCATTGATGACAATGCTTTATGCTCACTCGATCAGAACAAATCTTGCCTGCAAATCCTACTTTACCGTCCATCTACATTTGGCACTGTCAATCATGAGAATCATTTGAACCTATTATAATGTAGGATAGGTCTTTCCGGCTCTGTATTAAAATAGTTCTCCTCCTTCCTTCACAACAGATCTCAATGCATCCTAATCAAATGCACTCTATCCGATCAATCCCCTGTTACGTGCAGCATTCCCCAAACTTCTACCCAATCACCTACTCTGTTTAACTTGTATATGAAGCCCATTACTAAAATCCTCAAAACGTCACACATCTCCTACCACGTGTATGCTAATGATACTCAACTCAACAGAAAGATTACCTCTGCGGAACACATCAGCATCCTCAATAACAGGCTCAATAAAAAAGCAACACTGGTTGACTCATATCCATCTCAAACTCAATTTAAAAAAAATCTAAGTCTTACTGATCTCACCACCCAGTATCACCTCTAGGATCAAAGGCTAGCTCCCACATCTTACTGCCTGGAACTGTACCCCACATATCATTGATTCAGCGAAATCTTTAGGAATAATTCTGGACAATAACCTCTCCATGAAAACCCACATCCGTGACTGCGCAAGAGGAGCTAACCATCAACTACAAGTATTAGGGAAACTGAAACATTTCCTTCCAATGCCAGATTTCAGATCAGCGGTTCAAGCTCTTGTGATATCCAAATTAGACTATGGTGGTGCCACCTTTATTGGCCTTTTGAAATTAAACTTGCACCGCTGAAGGCTATCTTAAATGTGGCAACTAGGCTCATACTGGCTCCTGAAAAAGGGATCATAACATCCCTGACCTCCTATCACTGAAATGGCTACCCTATGAGGCCAGAATCCATCTCACAATTGCCTACATGACTCACCACCACAACACCCCCACTTGTCTAGCCCAAAAACTGAATATATAGGGCAGAAAAAGATCTTCCCAGAGCACAAGCTTCTTTCTACATAATCCACAAAAACTCAACCAAAAAGAAAACAATCAAGGCCCTCATTTGGACTTTGGCATCAATTTCACCGACCGCCAAAGCCCAACCCGCCAGACGACAGCCAGTGCTGACGGTCAGCAGACCACCGTGTTACAAGTGCTGGCTGCCTCCCGCCATTATTGAGGCAGAAAGCAGCCAGCAGTTTTGCTGGCGATCGGAGCTTCTGATGTGGGTCCCTCGCCGGCACCGCCACGCCAGCAGGACTCCTCCTGCCGTATTACAAGCTGTAATACGGCTTGGCGGAGTCCCGCTGGCGTGGTGGTAGCGGCGAGGAAAGGCCACCAGGACCCATCCCCTCCCGGACATCGCCCTCGACTGAGGAGGTAAGTGGGTGTCCAAAGAATGGGGGGAGGGGGTATGTGTGCTTGGGTGTGTGCGTGCGTGTGTGCATGTTTGGGGAGGGGGTGTTGAATGTGTGCGTGTATATGCACATGAATGGGGGGTGTCTGTGGTGATGAATGGGAGTGAGTGGGTGTGTATTGTATGCATGCTTGCGTGAAGAGGTGTGGGGGTGTGTGTGTGTGAGTGTGTGGATGGGTGGGGGGATGTATGTATGTGTGCAGACATGTGTGTATGTGTGTGCCAGTGACAGGAATGAAGATTCCTGTCACCGGGTGCATGACCGCCTGGGTTTTCGTGGTGGGGTGACCGCCCCAGAAAACCTGGTGATTTGCAGCCCCATAATCTGGATGGCAGGCTGAGGCCTGCCACCAGGTTCGAGGTGCTCCCCACTGGCCATGGCGGTGCGACTACACCGGTGGGCCTGGGAGGTTGGGGAGGCTTGGCATCTGCCAAGCCTCACAACTCTTAATGTGGCAGTACTTACAGCTGTCTCCGCGGTGGTAGGACTGCCATGGTGAGGCTGGTGGTGTCATGACCGCCAGCCTCATAATGAGGTCCGAGTCTTTTCCGCAATTGCCCCTTAAATCTGGAACTCTATTCCTCCAGAGAACAGGTCAAACCTTTTGACTTTCTTCATAATAAATAAAGTAAAACTTCTTCTATCAAACAGATTCCTCTCACAATGAACCTACACCTCCCTTTCCTCAGGTGTGATGCTATTTCCTGCTTGTCTGAGATCATCATGAGACAATTGGAGTTTGCACATTCCATTACCTATAATATGACTATTCAATTCTATCTCTCCTCTTATTACTGGCTTCTGTATTTTTTACTATATGACCACTACCTTGTTGATTTATATTGTTTATCTTTTGTGCTATAACTACCTTTCATTGTTCTTACAAAGCTCTCTGACATCCAACTGGGTCTTGTTTGAGCTATATAAAACTCTAAAAATAAATGTTATGTAATGTTATGTTATATTATGTTATGTCATGTCATGTCATGTCATGTCATGTTATGTTATGTAATGTTTTGTTATGTTAGGTTGTTTTTTCCCCAAGATATTTGGCCCCTTTCCTAAAATAATAATATATATTAAACCCTTCTTGATAGTCTCTATTCTGAGGTTAGCATTGTTTTTGACAATGAGGGTAATTATTATGAATAAACTGCATATGTAATTAATTTCACATTACCAAATTTCTTTAGGTAACAATAGCAAATCATGACATTAAAACCACTATTTACGTAATTACATTATCAGTGTAAATATAAAGGGATTCTTCAATCACTACATTCAATTAAATAATAAATCACCTATTGGTTGGAAAGGTATGGGTTTTATTCATAACACTAAGGGGGATATTTACAACATGTTGGCGTAGGGCAGAGCCACAAATCTCTGTGCTCTGCCAATGTGAAAGGGCAGGAATGCACCATGTTTAGGAAATGTGGTGTATTCCTGTCCATTCACACAGTGCCCGGTGCACAATTTTGTGCCCAGTGCCAATGCAGGCACCCTTGCACCACGGTGCAAGGGTGTCTGAGTTGTTGGCAGGATTGTGTTTGTGCGGGAAGGGGTACTTTCCTGCACAAAAACAATCCGTGGAGGCTTTTCCCTCTTTCTATGTGTGCTGCAAAATGCAGCACACACATAAAGATAAAACACAAGGAGAAAAGTAAAGATATTTCTCTTTGTTAATCCTCCCATGGGGAGGCATACATTTTTTAAACATTCCCAGGTTTATAGATCTTTGTAAATCTGGAAATGAATCAAAACCCATGGGTGTTACGTTAGAAAACCAACCGCAATGCCCATGAAATGCCCCCCCAATGCAGTGTAAAGTAACCCAGCAACTTGTGCTGCATTGTCTTACACCATATCAATGAAACCATGAAAAGCCACGCAAAGTGGCTTTGTGTGGCCTCGTAGATATGGGTCTGCAACTGTGTCAACTTAGCATTATAAAAAGTCATGCACCAGTGGCAAAAGGAGCTTGTATATAAGCCCCTATGACTCCAAACAACCCAGGTGTATTTGAATTAAAAATGTGCTTAAAAATATATAGAACAACTGATAGGTAAAGTATTTCATTAAGTTGGGTAATGACCAAGCTTTTGATATACATTGATCATTTTTAGTAGCATGTTCAGGGCCTGTCATTCCATATCATATCCATTTACATTACGCAATGCAACGTAAAGCATAATGAGGTCTGACCAGTCACATCATCTGTTAACAAATGAACACACTAAGCTAATTTATAAGGCCCAGAGAATGGCCATGACCTGATCATACAATGAGATCATTAGAAACATGTGTGACTAGGAAACTAAGGTTTACATAGAAAACAAAAAGAGAAATGCACTTCCTTTAGTCTGAGACTAATTAATTATCTTTTGTTTTAATTTATTCTATGTTATTCTTAAATGATTCTGACTATTTAAATGTATACACCAGCAATACAAAATAAATGAAGAAAGTACATGGTTACCTATTTGAATCAGATGTAGATATCACACTGTTTCTCTCTCACTGCTTTTTCAAGTCATCATATCACAGAACAGTGGCAGTAAGCATACTACAGTTTATCAAATACAGACTTCATTATTTTCCATCAAGGCACTCCATTTTTCTAATTCACTTCATCCAGAAATGTCTGTGGTTGTAATATTTAAATACCTTTCAAGGTGATACATATCGGACGTAAACTAACTCCTAAGCATAGACCATATGAAAAAGGGTGGCTAAGGCAGAGCAGAAGTGGTGGGACACATGGGCAGTTAGAGGAAGCAAAAAGACCAAAATCACTCGGGTGAAGCCAGATTCAAAAGTCAGATTTTCTGAGCTTCTGAGCTTGGAGGTTTACTTTTGCTTCTGTGCTAAACAGAAACAATCACAACATGTAATTCTTTATTTTTATACATTTCTTTATTTCAATGATCATTATAAATGAAAAGCAACTGTAATGACAAACCATGTATTACACAAAATACTCCACTCTAACATAAACATTATACTAAATAAGATCCAAAAAAGGAACAAAACGATTTTAAGAATGAAAGAAAATAGAAAATAGAAAACTAAAATCCAATAAGGAACTAAAGAGCCATCTCGCTAAACAAACTATGGCCCTCATGACGACCCTGGAGGTCCAAAGACCGCCAGGGCCACTGTGGCATTGTCACCACTGATGAGCCTCCACCCGTCCGCCACATTACTACATTCAGCTGGGCTGGAGGTGAGCACCTCCAGCACAGTGGATGGCATGATACTGCTAGTGATATCACGAGGCTGGAGACCGCCAGCATTTTGCTAGTGGTCACACCGCAAGAAAAGGCTGGTGGTCTTGCACTTGGGTGACAGAAATAAGCATTCCTGTCACCAGGATACACTCGCATACAAGTTCACATACCGGCACACATGCACTCTTACCCTTCTATTTCACAAACACACCCCCCACTCACCCACGCACACGTGACATACACACCCATTCATACTGACAAACATACACAAACACTGCACTCATGCATGCATTCACTTCCCCTCCACCCATGAGGATACATGCATTCACACATACCTCCCTGCACACTCACCCGCTCGCCCCATCCACTCACACAAACACTCACCACCCTCCATGTCCACACCCAATCACTCACACATGCAGACACACACCCACAAACACTCTCCCCTCCCCCACATTCACAACATTCACACGTGCACTCACACACTCACACACACACTCACACACACACTCACACACACACACACACCCCTGTTGGATGATCCACTTACCTCGTTTGTCAAGGAGGTCGTCCAGGAGGGGACCGGTCCTGACACTTCCACCGCCGGCAGTGCCTCTCCATCTGGACAACAACACCTTATTCATATTACGGGTTGTAATACGGTGTGCAGTCTCTTTTGGCTTGGCGGTACCGTCTCTGCAACGCCGACCACCAGTACAACTGGTCTCGGGATTCCACCCGATTTTGGGAGCAAGTCAGAGATCAGTTGTATTAGGGCGGTCTTAAGACCACCAACACTGGCGGTAATTTGGCACCCGCAGCTTCAGTGGTCTTTGGAAAAGACCGCCGAAGTCATCAGGAGGGACATCGTTTAAGCACTGCCTAAGGTAACCTTTCCCCACACATAGTATATACCCCACAAACAAATTAATTCTAAAGAGGTGGAATCACCACAACCTTCCAAACCCTTCCTCATAAGCATGTCTTCTGATAGGAATTTATTTTTTAATGTATATTTTATATTCTGTCCATTTCCAGAGTTTTCACTTCTATCCGTCCCAACGCTTCATCCAGCATACGCATAGTTATCTCAGTAGCTCTTCCAGAGACTGTATTATTGAACTGTAAGCACTAGCATCTGTAAACTTCCTCATTAATGATGCTGTATTTACATTAAATTGGCCCTGCACTGGACTCCGGTGACAATAAAATATGCTAATTTATTAGTACTGTGAACCTGAAAATGGAATTGAAGAGTGGCATTGTAAGTGCATAATCCATTCAAAACACTTCAGATTGTATATTGTCTTGGCTATTTTTAAATATGTATTTATAAATCCCTGCTACTTTTTTAGGAAAAATCTAAAATGCTTAAATCATGCTTATGTTCATACCACAAATAAAACGGTATTAGAAATGCAATCAACATTTAATAATCTGTCCTAGAGCAAACATACCTGCCTGCTTTACAAGAACTGTGAAATGCTCCCACACCATGGTTGATACTAAAGTAAAGTAATCAGACTGGTTAATAAGGAGATTCCATCATCCGCCAGCGTTAAAAACACACCATATATGCCTTTTTTTTAATACGTGACAACACCCACATGTACATATGCTCTGCTCATGTATCGTCACATCCTCATGCATGAGTTGTATCCTTCAGCTGAAATCTTCCAACGAACACGAGAAACATAGTCAAATGCACATAGTGGAGCAGGTGTGCACATGTGAAAGTTCTCAGTGCAGCAGACCTATCATTAAATTAGCTTTCGCCTGAATTGACTTCAGAGAATCTCAGGGGCGTACTGAACCACTCTCTTGCTGGTATTTTGAGGAATAGCTTAATTGCACCTCCAAGCACTAAGAATAGCCAATTTACACTATTTCAAAATACTCCAAATACGACCATATTCACTCGATTTTCATTTTTGCCTCTAGCAATATAAGATTGGCATACTCTATCTATATATGCAAAGGAGGAAATGTCATTTATTGCAAAAAGATGTACCTGCTAAAGAATGCACATCACTGTTGTAGAGCTATAAATTGCCAAGTAGTACATGCACAAAAATGTAATATGGTGCCTAACACCTGATTGACTTAGCAGCCTAATCCAATGAAGGACCAATCAAACCTGTCACAACTAATCTAGTCAGATGTAAATTACCGAAAATGAACTGGACAATCTCCTGCACCTCAGATACACCCTTAGAGAAGGCTGCCAGTTTCCTTGGACCCTAGTGGACACGCGTGGACATGATCCTCTCAATAGACTAGGTATAAACACTAACCAAAATATCACATTTAACAATGTATAGTTTTAAGATTTCAGATCAAAAACCTAATCATGGGAAAATATGGCAATTTGTTACAATGAAGCAAGAGAGCAACACAAAAGTGTACTCTTTTGTAGCTAACAACTCTGCAATATAACAATCAGCAACAAATCAAAGCCTGGTGTGGTCCAAATCTGTCCTGTGAAGCAACGCAAACATTTTAATACAAAAAGTATTGGTCAATGGGAATCAGGGAGAAGTGTAGATTGAGAAGCAGCAAACATTTAAAACATCTGACAAAAGATAACCTCATTCCACATGCATGTACCTCATACTTCATAGATTATCATAAGTACAAGTAGACTAGATGTACTTGAATGCACTTGGCTGCAGAAACTTTGGCTTGTTCAAACATAGTCCCAGAAAGACCTAAGAGAACCTCAAAAGCCATTGCTCCCTCCAAGGGGAAGGATCACACAGCACTACACTTGTCAATAAGAGTTATATTCTAATAAGGACTATGCCCCTCATTATGACCCTGGCAGTCTGACATCCACAATTACAACCATGGTGGTTGCGCCACAGTTGGACCGCCAGTACTGCCACTTCTCCTCCACAGGAGGGGCTGGTGGTTCTAATCCGTCAGGGCTGTGCTGCGAGCAGTGCTGCACTGGGGATTATGACCCCTCTTTCTGCCAGCTTTTACATGGCAGGAGCACTGCCATGTAAAGACTGGCAAAGATGGGGTTTAGGGGGCCCCTGTGCTGCCCACACACTTGGCATGGGCAGTGCAGGGGCCCCTATGATCAACTCCATTGCAATTCACACTATCTGCTTTGCAAGTAGGGAAAGGAAAGTGCAACGGGTGCTGGTGTACCCTGCGCACCACAAAATTGCCACTGGGTGAGTTATGAGCAGCTGAAATATGAGCCGGCGTCACTGTTGGGGGGTCAGTGTAGTGGGATGTTCCAACAGGAGTGGGCAGAAACTCTGGTGCTGCCCGCTGACCCAGTAAGAAACTTGTAGTAGCAGCCGCAGGAAGGGAACCGCACTGGTGGCACCCTGACTGCGGGACTTCGGCGGACGGACTTATCTGTCTGCTAAAGTCCTAATTAGGGCCTATATGTTGGAAAAAAAAGCTTGGTGTCTCCAGTATGGAAATCTTGCCCAGTCAGCTTTAACTGCTGATAAGAAACAATCCAAGGATGTTCTCTTTTTCCCCACAAATCTACTTTATAGAGCATGGCTGCTTTCTCCTTCATGATTCAATTGTATGGGCCACTATCAATTGGGTAATATTTATGGTCAACTTAGTACCTCAAGATAATTACTTTTCCAAAGTTCTGATACATTCTTATTTTGAGCAACTGGCCTACAGTACAGGCCTATGACTGTGCAAATGCCTAACTGGGGGTTTCCACTTAACAGTTCAGTTTCTAAATGGATATGCATATTTATACCCTCCACACAGATAGCCTTTTGTGTATGTCAACCACACCATTTTGGAAAAATGACAAAAGATCCACGTCCAAAGCTCCTTGACTGCACTTTTTGATGCATCCTGGCTATGTCAATTTTAATAAGTTTTCACAAGAAACTACAATATACTGAAAGTTAGAGCCCAGGTCATCGACCTTTCCTGCAAAGGGGCAAGACTCTCAGAAAGTGCACTAAAATTCACTTGGTCACTTTTACCTCAAACACCTGCAAATAGTTTGCATTGGATACCCAGGTAGTATAAATTGTGAGAATAGATTCATAGGGGCATATTTATGAAGATTTCACGCAGCAAAGTGCCACAAGCCATCTTGCTGTGCTGAGGGAAAGGGCACGAATGCACTGTATTTAACATAATATAATGCATTCCTGCCCTTTAATTGTGCTGGCACCCTTTTGAATGCCCTGGGCCAACACAGGCACCCTTGCACCCTGGTGTAAGAGTGCCTTTGTGGCAAACAGGAATGTTTTTGTGCAGGAAGGGACACATTCCTGCCCCCAAAACAATCATCTGAGGCTTTTTCTTCTTTGGAAGAAATGCAGCACACATAGAACGTGGAATAAAGACCTCCCCATGGTGTAGCATTTTGGGCCTTTCCAGGTCTACCCTGAAGGGTAACTCTTAAAATGCACCAAAATCTATCAGTGGATGTGTGAGAATACCCATGCTTCACCCATGGAACACCTCCCTGGGGCAAAGAAATGCAACACAGTAATTTGTGCTGTATTACATTATCCTAGATTTATCAAGCCACACAGGGCCACGCAAGGTGGCTTTGTGTGGCTTGATAACTCTTACTAGTACTAGTGTCACAATTGCACAGCATTATGTGGTGCAAGGGCAATACACAGAATGATAAATCTGCCCCATAATTCACTCATCACTTGCATTAGGTGCTAAGAGCATAAATGAGTGGAAATTCCACTATTATAATTTTTGCTGTTGCCAAAGTTATCTAATTGTGACCGCCAAAAGTTACTGAAAAATGCATTCTAATTACACCAACATTTGCTATACCCAAGAAAACAGAACTGCCAAAGCCAATGGGCCTGTCCTCTCCTGCAATGGATCTGGTTTTGTCAATGCTTGTCTTCTTGTGTTTACTTTGATATTATTCTATAATTCTAAGAAACCACAGGTCAGTGTTCTTGGAATGGTGAAATAATAATAATGTGTAACAGAAAATATTCTAATATGGCACTGGGCATGCAAGAGCATTCACTTCCACACCCATATGAGGGTATCCAGCTTTCTTTTTTTGTCATAATGTATAACAAAAAACATTCAAAGTTGGTCACACGTGCATATGACACATACATGTGTGGACTCACACATATAGCCCTTTTAAATGGCTTTTGCCATTAACAATAATAAATTCTAAGATTTATACGTGTGCATAAGCATTGGTGTGCATGCTTAGTCACGCAAGGGCAGCATTTTGGAATCATTTTTTTACATACTTAAACACTGAATTACTTTTCCAAGATGGATGACGGTCATTTTGAAATGGTAAAATAAGGATAAATAATATGCTGGATGCCTTGCACTTCAAGACAACCACAAGGACCGTATCTTCTTAAACCAAAAACAATTACAAATAAAAAAGAATAATTAAATAACAGGAAACTTTGTCCCATAAGCCCTGACATTTTACTGTTTTCCGTGCTGATGACCGCACTGTGTACTAGAGAAAGGTTGCCACTCACACAGGGGAAACCTATGGCTGTATGGGTTGTTCAGCTGCCCCATGCTGTATGCTATAGAGGGCAGAAATAAAGTGTGAATGGCAATCACGCAATCACACAAGCAATAAATACTGCTAACCAAAAGCACGAGCAGAGGCATATTACATATGATTTTTTAAGAAACAATGGGCCAGATCTACAAGAAAGTGGTGCATTGTTCCCAATGTGCCACTTATCTTGTGCCGCCCCTGCCCCATTTAATAACACCATGGTTGCCCCGTATTTACAATGCAGTGCACCATGGCACTAGTTTCCACAATGGCGTCATCATTTATGGTGCTATTGTGGCGCTCTGCTAGATTAGTGCCATAAATGATGGCGCTAGTGCAGCTTAGCACTAGGAAGGCCAAACAATTACTATGGGCCTGTCACTTTAATGTCTGCCCCAAGCAGGCATTAAAAATTACTGAAAAAATGTTGCAGGGAAATCTTGTAGATTTCACTTTGCAATTTTTTGCGGACTCCCCGCGTGGCAATGCCCCCCTGGTATACATTATATCTGGCACAGGTATAATGTGGCAGCAGGGGTTACAAAGTGGCACAGTGCTAGCATTGTGCCCCTTTGCAAATATGGCACAGGGAAATTGCTTCCCTAATGCCTCATTAGCGTAAATAAAATTACGCTAGTGTGGTGCAAGGAGGTTCAAGGGCCTTGTAAATCTGGCCCAACGGTCGGACATCTCAGTGGTCAGACGTGTAAAAATTTAGCTGTGCCTTCTTAAGTGGAAAGCGTGACAACCAACTGTGATTTGTGAGTACACAACATCTTCCAAAAAGGAAACAATTAAAGTGAATCCAGAGAAAGCATACCCTTCTGTCACTGAGAAGATATGTGTGGTATGAGAATTGTGTTTTTATCCATACTTCCTTATAGTAAATGGCAAAGAAATCAAATGATGCATATCAGGTTTTAAAATCACTTACTACTGTGGATGATTTAAGTCAGTCAAAATGGGTCTGGGGAGGATGTTTAGACAGTGTGTTGGATGGTGCACTAGAGCAAACAAGATGGCCGCTAGCTAGCGATCTCCCCGAGACGCAGAGGAAATTTGTCCATGGAAGAGAGGAGATTTGCCAGTTGGCGCGTAACAATCGAGCTGCAAAGGTGAGTGGCGCTGTGAGGTTTTTTTCTTCAGAACTCTGTTTAAACAGAGTTTAGCTGCTTTCGCCCACCACTCCCATCTCCACAAGATTGAAGCCACCATTTGGATCTTCTGCTGTACATCTATTTTTCTTTTCATTTTATCTCCTTAAAACATTAAATATGGAATCAATTTGGTACCATCTACACTGATGGTGACACTTGAACTGTGTCACTAATTTCATCAAATTCCCTTAAGCCTATCCTGCTTTAGCATACATGTGTTTTAGTTTTTATATCTTCTCACAGTGGCCTACATAATTACAATTTTTTTTATGTTTTTTGGATTTTCTAATAAATAACTCAGACTGGATGCCTATATACTATTTTTAAAGACACTATACAAGGCTAAATCATTATAGTGTGTGAGCTAATAACAGTCTCAACAAAATGGAGGTCCCACATGCCTCTAAAGCCCTAATTTCCTCTTTTTCAGCCGATATTGCTAATTGCCATAAAGATTCTAAGGGAAAATGCCAACAAGAGAGTCGAGAAAGACCCATTCTCCCTCACTAAGTCCCCCTTGCCTCTAACATTGGGTGAAGTTATGGACGAACTAAAGCTAATAAAATCTTTTGTGGTGGAGACATATGCAACACTACAAAGAATTGAGGAGAAGCTGTCTCATCTGGATTTGAGATTCACTGAAGTTGAACAAAGTGTTAGTGATGCTCAAGATATCATAGCCAAAGTCGACAACTTGACCAAGGATATTACCCTGCTTAAGAAACAGGCACGAGACTTAAAAAATCTTAACAGGTGAAACACTCTTCTCATATATGGCATTCTGGAAGGTTCTGAAGGTTAGGACATGATCACATTTTTGCAAACCACATTCAAAAGATTGTTGGCCTACAGGACACCACTGGCCTCAATACCGAGTGAACTCATCTTATTGGATTGTCACAATCATCTACTTCATCCAAACCAAGAGGGATCATTACCCTCTTTTAACAATATTCAGATTTGATGATAGTTCTAACAGCTGCTAAAAACAATGCAAACAAAGGCTATGGTCTGGCAAAAAGATTTTCTTCAGTCAAGATGTAGCCAGGCCGATGGCCAACAGAAGGAAGGAATTTCTAGACCTTAGACCACCCTTGAGATCTATGAATGCACATTATGCCCTTATTCACTATTGTTTCTTTAAAGTTACCTTTGGCAACAGAACAAACTACATTTAATAGCCCTTTGGATTTGAAACAAGTTGCATATACTCCCAAGGGAGAAGCTATAGAACTCAGCAAAACTTGATTTCCTCTGTGTGGGTCTCTTAAACTTTCATTTATTTTTGACGGTACCAAGTTCTCACGGGACCATCGAGACAAGAGAACGTTTTATGTCTGTGTTTTCGTGTCCATGTAATGTTAATAGTACACTGTTAATTGCATGTTAAGTCTAAACGTCAATTGTTAGATTTATTAATATATATGTTTGATCTATTTAAATATTAATTCACTTTCCTTGGAGGTTGACTATTGGTTGGCCTCTGATTTTTTTGCTCAACCCATTCTCCCATCACAAGTACATTCATTTATTTCCATGACAATTATGGCTAAAGCCTTTTCGCTTTTCATTATCTTCCTTTTCCTCTAGCACTGGAGAGCTCTCTCTACCTTCTCATTCACATTTCCATCTCATAATTTCTTTTTTCTTCATTTTCTCTGTACTCTCCCACTTTCTTTCTCATCTTATAATGCAATATTGCTATTGACATGCGACCATGTATAGTCAAATGTTCATGACTTCTCATTCTATTGAATAATACAAGCCTGATGTTGTCCTTATCATAGGTTTACTTTTGTTATTGTCTAAATGTCTTCTACTGTTTCACAAATGACCATTCTTCATAATGTTCCCTAGAACATTAAAGGTTTACAAAATCCAGTTAAAATACATAGGGGAAGATTTCAGAGTACCTAGTGCCACATTAGCATTTTTATGTACGCTAATGTGGCCCAATGAGGCCAAATTGATGCACCAAATTTACAAAGTGGTGCAATGCCTCCATTGAACCACTTTGTAACCCTTTGCGCTACATTATGCTTGCACCAGGCATAATGTATGCAAATGGGGTGTTCCCCCATAAAGAGGGCTGAAAAAATGTTAACATTTTTTTCTGCACTTCTAATGCCTGCTCAGAGCAGGCATTAAAAAGAAACACACCATTGTTTATAATGGGCCTCAATGGGCTCTGCAGGATTACCATCAACATTTTTTACACTAATCCTGCAAGCTCCAAACTAGCATCAAAAATGTTTACGCTAGTTCCCTAACTACTGCCATGGTGCACCGTATCTTACATATGGCATACACATTGTGGCGTTAGGGGTACTAAGGGGTGCAAGGAACTTTCCTTAAATCAGGCCCATAGATTGCTTACTCACCTCCCAAACCAAATTGTCAAATTGCTCTTCTACAAGAAACACACCTTAAAGAACAGGACTTTAACTGTTTATGCACAGATTGGGTCAGGCATGTTTTGGTTCCCCTGCAGTTCATAACAGAAATGGTGTACTAATTTTGTTTCACAAATCCCTACAAATACAGGTCATGAAAGGCTGAAGAAGATGCAGGTAAATGGACTCTATTGACCATTAAGATTAATGCACACTGTTTTCCATATTTAGTGCTAATAGCCCTACAGGAGTTCAACCTCAATTTTGGGTCACCTTTTCTTCTTCCTTATCATCCTGTACTTCAGATAATCTTTTGGTGGGGGGTGATTGCAATCAACCAATGCACCCCTTTGTTGACCATCATTCTCACACTCGATACACTCCTACTAAAATGCATAAAACTGTCTATCAATAAATTTCCTCCAAGGGTTTGATGTCTTAAAATTAACATTTTATTCTTGCCCATGGTTATTGTTGACTTAGGTTTCCCAAACAACTCCCCCTTCTTGAATCACTGGAGGTTAAAAAATACCCTAATACATGATAATTTATTAATTGAACAATTTACAGTGTTTGCTGAAGAATATTTACAATTACTCTGCTCTCAGAAAGTCAGATAAATTCTGTATGAAATGGTTTCAAAGACAATGCTAGGTGCTTGATTGTGGATTATGCTGCAACCAAAGAGAAAATAATTCTCAAGGAATCCTCTCAATTGCTCACAAAAATCAAAATTCTTGAACATAAATACTTTTCCTCCAAGAAGACAGATAACTTATCCAGATTAATCGAAGCTAACCTACATACAACAAACAATCTTTGGAAAACGAAAAATAAATTCCACATTTTATGGGAGCAAAAATAAAAATGGGCAGATTATTTTCAAACTATTTAAAAATTAAGAAGCAAAAATCTAAGATTAATATCATCACAGATAAACATGAAATTAGCCACACCAGCGAGTCAAAAACTTAGATAAATCAGAGGTTATGCCATGACCTGTTTAAAGCTACTGGTTTTACTTGGAATCCTAAAAGTATCAAATGTTTAGGTATCTTATACTCTAAATCCATCAAAGACACTTTCCAAATAAATCTCAATAAAGTTAGGTCACAAATTTGTAATATACCCAAAAGATGTTATCCCTTATATTTATCCTATGTTACCCAGAGTACATTTTTATTTCTCCATGCTTCCAGTTACACTCTGCGTTGTTTTTTTCAAGGCTATTAATACATTAGTGTTTATGGAACAGAGAGAAATCACATATTTGATTAACCAAACTACAGCAATTCAGAGATATTGGAGGAATCAATTTTCCACATTTTAAGCAATATCATTCCGCTTTCAGTTTAAAGCACATCTGTATGTCCCTTTCTTCCACCTCCCGGCCCCACCACCATATGAAGCCAATTAGAACACTCATTAATCACACCATTTTAATTAAGGAATGCAATTTGTTTTTTAAATTCCCCAAATCCTTCCTTTCACCAATATTTACTCACTCTATCTCTATTGCCATACCCCTACTCATCTGTTCCAACTCCTCATGGTAGAATCTTAGACAAACTCCTATATGGTGCAGTAAAAATATCAAATTAAATAATCAAGTTTTCTCCATGAAAGAATGCATATAAAAAGATATTATAACCTTGGATCATTTAGTCTCAGATAAAGTCCCTCTTGACTTTCAGGATACTGAACAAAAATGTGGAATATCCACCTACTAAGCTGCTTAGTATCACACCTCAAAAGCATTCTCTGTCAATTTGTATCCTAACTTTCACCCTCACTTTCCCCTACACAAGCCTTTTCTTAAGCTTACAACTTTTCTTCGCAGGTAAAGGCATCTTTCATATACAAACTTCTCATTAATTCCCAAAGTTAGAGATGAAAATCTAAAGTAGAATTAACATGGGAACATGAGTTAACCAAGTATTTCCTTTGCATACATGGAACAAAATATGGTCAAAACTCCATACAATGTCTCAATCAGCAAGTACAACTAAAACATTATTTTATTTTTATAATAGACTTTGTTATACCCCTAAAGATCTTCATCTACTAACTAACTAACTACAGACAATAAAATCTAGTCATGCTCCAAAGAAAACAGCAATTAAACGCACGTGTTTTTGATTGTTCTTTAGTTAAAACATTTTCATTACGAGTCTGGGAAATAAATTTACAATATTTTGTCTATAAACATATCTTTCAATAACCTACATATTTTCTTGGGGGGAAAAGGAATATAATTTACTAATCAGGTAGATTTCAATACAGCTCTGACCCATCCAGCCAAAAAAATAGCATATAACAATAAATGATAATAAAGTTCTGACACACAGATCAGAAGTATAAATTTAGTAAATTTGTTCAAAAGAGCATGTTTAATATTGACTTTACATTTTTCGTGATCCCAACTAATTATTTGCTCAATACAAATATGTGCCTTTGGTTTGTATTAATCTTTTCAGAAAAAAGAAACTGTACATTTTTTTCACATTTTTGGTATAATGTAAAAGAGATAGTTATGCCATATGGTTATGTTTCTTTCAAGTCAGAAAATATTGAAACTTTGAGAGTTGCCAGAAAGAACTTGAAGCAGCCAGATCATATTATGCAAAAGTTAATGGTCAGTGAGTCTCCCACCAAAACTCACCCAAATACTGTCTGTAACCACACAACGGACATTTTCTGAATTCTCTGCATTATTTTCAAGTTTACTAAAAAAAATCAACATCATAAATTTGTTCTGATCTGAAATCAATTTTGGCATGGCGGAGGGTTCTAGTTTTTCTAGATCCATAGCTTATATTGAGTGTTCTAATCCACTGGGGGAAATTGCGTGGAAGCCCATCTGAAAGTGTGACCCTGGCCTTTCAGCTATGTAGGTTAATGATGTTGAGACGGGAAATGACTCCTTGATATGCCATTGGGTATGTAAGTTCTTTGTCTGTGGGTGTTAGAGTGGACATCAACAACAACAAAACTCAGCGCCTCTAACATTACAAAAACAAATGAAAATGTTTCTCTCTATTTGGCCATGATCTTTAGATCAAAGACACAGCACTGATTTACCTAATGTCCATTCTGACCTTAGCGATGTGGAATGGATAGAAAGTTGATAATTTGTACAGTGTATATGCTTATAGGGAAATCTAAGACAGAAGTCAGAAAGGAAGAGCTGCTATGTGTGTAAGCCTTCTAGAGCATCTCAACAGTAAGTATGCCTTGTTTCAACGCCCCACCATCTGCTGTAACAGTGCCAGATCATAACCATAGGCTTCTAGTCACTGTTTCACAAAAGGAAATGACTTAAGTCGGGCTAGCCTAAGTAGAAGAAAGAGTAATATATATTGTCTGCTGGATTTCCAATACTTCTAATATTTTCTGGCCAAGTCCCATGCCCTTGTTTATTCTCAGAAATCTGTTTTCTTCTAATACACCATATTGATCACTTTGATGTATAGAAATGTTGCCTACATCCAACACAGCACTGCTAGGATATGCTGGCCTGGAAATGCTACCTTTTAGTGCAATCTCCTTCATGATACTCCTGCAAACTCGTTAAAACACATCAAAAAGAACAACGAATATAAGGCCATTCACCTCACAAAAACGGTACACCAACACTGCTCATTGTGAAAACATATGCATTTTATTCACAAATATCATGTTTCCCAGAATATCACACACACATCCACCACAACTCATATATTACACATTAGCAGCAAAACAATGCTCGGTGTATTTACAAACAAGAGAAAATGATCAACTTAGCAACCTAAAGCGTTTGTAAAGCCTTGCAAGCACACCTTCCCAAAATCAAAATCATACCCCCCATAGCTCAGTAAATAATTAGACCAAATTACCAAATGTGACTCTGGGTGGTGATGGGAACCTTGGACTCTTGTGGTGAAGCAGCTTTGTGGCAGCCAAGAGCTCTCCTGGACCGTAATAATGGTGCAATGTGCACGACTGAAATGGAGTTCTATATCGGAATATCGTATACCGAAAAACTTCTGACATAAATACTGTGTCCTAAATATCGTTTTCAAAAATATCAAGCCATTCAATGTAGATTTTTTATTGTTAATCCCAATGAGGATATCAACCCAATTCAGGGTAGATTTGCTATTGTTAATTCCAGTTGGGCTATATTTTTTGTAAAAGATGACTAGGACATGGTATTGATGTCAGGCTATGCAATAACATTATATACCAATTTGGTATAACAAAGCGTAACATAATGTAATACGAAGGAATCAAACATATATGAATATTACCTCTCCATTTCCAGAAGCATTCTTCTTTGGATTAGAAGTGAGCTCAAACATGCAAATGGCCAGCCAAATGCAAATAGATGGATTGTGAAAGATATTTTCACGCTGACAATAATTTAAAACATGTACTAAAGAAGAAAAGTTGGCGAAGTGGTATATTATGCAGATATTTTAAGTATAGGTATTCAACAAACATCTGGTTGGAAATATGTTTTATAGTAAAACATGTATGACTTGTTTTGTGCGACCAACATTTCGATATATTTGGATGCTGAATGAAACCATCTGGTCTGCACAATATGATGAAACATTTTATATTGGGCATAACACTAGCGCGTTCATTTAGAAAAATGTTTTAAATGCGCAGTATTAGGATTGCTGCACACTTAGCAAGTTCCGCTAGTTTAGAATAATGCAAGTCGATTTCCTCAAATGCAATAATGTTATTTAGAACATTGGAATGCTGGGGGCTCCATTGAAAACAATGGAGTGCTGCGGGCTTTTACTGGCCGGTAAAAGCCCGCAGCCTTGTTCACAGCAACAGCTGTGAACAAAGCCTCACGGAGCCCGAGGGGATCTTAATCCCCTCGGGCTCCGTGATTTTTTTTTTTTTTTAATAGAACATTCTGCCCTGAGTGGCAGAATGTTCTAATAGCCTTAGAACCCGCCTTAGCGGGCTCTACCAGCTATTAAAGTCCCTCTCCCTTGTTAAATGCCCGAGCCGAACGGGGAGCGGGCCTTTAATAGCCGGTAGAGCCCGCTACGGCGGGTTCTAAGGCTATAATATGATTATATGATGGACAATATGAGCACTACTAATAGCACGAAAATGCCGGTAAATGGTTCTCACATAAATACCGAAAACTTGCAGTAAGAATAATGATCGCTAGTCAAGCGTTGAAAATACTAACCACGAGATATCCTCTAATCCTGAATGTGATTACTGCTTGCGGTATTCCCCCTCGGTTGGCATGCTTGTATAAGTGAGGACTTAGTCCTATGTAAGAATATTCAAAGAATCAATATATTTGTCTATCACAAATCCACCCATGGGATTCTTGTGCTCAGGATTGGTGTTCTGATTGATTACACAGCAAAGGATACTTAAGCAAGGAACATGACGGTGTCCTACAAGATGGCTGCTCCTACTTACAGGCGATCCATCACTGTGGTAAAGTGTTCTTAATTATGGAAGAAGAAAATGTGTATGTATTGGTGTGAAATTTCATATAGACTGTGACACCAAGGCTTAAAGTAGCTATCCAGTGAAGCAATAAATTAACGATTTACTTAACCCAGACCTGCATCACTGGGAATCATCAGCAGTATACATATTCTAGAATGTTCCTTTGTTTGTTGATGTCAGCTTGAATGTTGACGTATACTTTGAAATTAATCACTGGGTGGGCTTTTTAATGGGTCTTCAAGCTTATGTGTGGTTAATGTTCATGCTCTGAACACCTTTGGTCTTGTTAGAAATCAGGGATTACAGCCGGGTGCCAGGCCTAGATCTGAATACAGTATGTTCACAGATCTGAATATGTTCACAGCCCCTAAAACATGTAAAGTGCAAATTAATTGGAACTCCATTGAGCTAACATTCACATATACTGTGAGGGCCTCTGCAGTGGCTGTTTAAAAGATGGGGAAAGTGAAGAGTGCTGGTACCTTAAAATATTTGAGAGGAGTCCTGAAGGGCCCTGTGCAGAAAGGTGAATTCTGACACAGCAACCACCAGCCGTTAGTGCAATGATAAAGGCCCAAATGCAGGCTATCACGTGCAGATGATGACAGTGCAAACCTAATCACACTGTAACTTCACAGTGGCAAACAAGCCTCCATTTGCAGTGGCTATGGACTCCCAAGAGGGTATATTTTGTGAGTGCACCCACCTGGTTGCCCAGTGCCATGGTGTCCCATGAACCACAGCACCTCTCACCAAATTCTGCCATAGCAGGGTGTGCACCAACAGTGTAGTATCCCCTATTTGTTCTGTTCTTTTTTAATTGCTTTACAGAAAGGTTGCATATGACTTAAAGCCACTTTGGGGTGATTTGTGGACATACAGAGGGCCCTAATCACAAAGAGCCTCTGCAGTCATGGCATGCACTTCCCCGCAGTTGTGGTGGAGTATCCGCACTCATGGCAAAATCTCTGCAATGAGAACATTCTGCAACAAATCGAGCCCAGAGTGCTTCCGAGACCTTACTGAACAATGGGCAAATTACAGTAATAAGGACATGCACATGGGCAAAGGCCCTCCATTGATTTAATAGTGCCAAACCAACCAACAAATAAGGGAACATCCTCTTTTGAATGACTGTTCACTACAGCTTGTTTTGTGCATTCCCTATCAGAGAACATACCTTCTGTAATAACAATCTTCATCCCTGCAGATCAAATACACAAAAAAGTCATATATCTGGTGCGCTAAGTCTTTAATTTGGCCTAAGAACAATATCCTTTAACCTAAGTATTTTACATGAACTGTGCTTCTTCTGGGAAACTGGATAGTTCTAGCAGCTGATTTTGAAATCTACCCCGCAAAATGTTGGGAATAAAATATGATATATGACTAGCAAATATTGTTATAAAAAGTAGACAATATTTTTCAAAACTAGCATACTGTTTTGAACTGTATAAAAACATTTACAATGTTAGTTGCTGTTAATGTACTTATCGTCTTCTAAAGAAATTTATCTTAAAACACAAGGGTGAGCTATTTTGAAAACACTGTAGTAAAATGCTCACCTTTATAGAAATTGGTATTCTGCTCTTTTGGTTGGAGGTTTGGCTTTTTAATACATAACTATATGTTCTGCTTTAAGGAGTGAATAAAGTTGTTAAGTTTATTCTCCATGTGACATGCGCATTGGATCAAATGTCAAGCATTATACCAAATTTGAAACAAAATATTTTGAACAGAATCTACCTTTTTCCTCTCCATGATCATATTAGCTATGAAGTTGTGATCAAGTGACTTGTAAATCCTTGAGAAAGCTCTTGGCTGATAAGCCAGAGAGATCAAAACATGTATTGGCTGATTTGTGCACAAAGGTGAACATCTATATTTTTTGATAATTAATAATACCTTGTCATGTTATCATGTCATGCAGGTGGTAACGGACAAGGTAAAAAGACAGAACACCATCCACCCTTAATAAATTCTTCTTCTGGTGGCCACTATTCTACCAAGTCATCGGACCAATTATCCCATTGATGAACCCAACAGATACTCTGTCACTAATATACTTATGATATGGCTAACTCTAGATAAGGTGCGTGGACCAAAGATTTAGCAGTCAGGTACTTGAAATTGGCTGGTGACATTGCAGGAGAATCACTCTTCTGCTCTCAGGAATCATCCTCCAGGGTGCAGTGCAGTAGAAATATCAATGCCACTGAGAAGCCACCATATTGAGTTATGTAGGTCACAATCAATGCATTACCAGGTCGTCGCAATCTTTTTATTGGTGTAACTCTACTTTATTTCAGTGGCCCAATCGTGACACTACTGTCAATCTACTACTGCACTTTTCAATAATACTAAGCTGGCTGCAACTTGTAAATAAATTTATCTGGCATTACCTGGAAATCCCCCCACAGACAGATGCCGACCACTTGCATCCTCAAACATCTGGTTTAGAAATATATTTTTAGGGCATGTTGGTAAAGCCAAGGGCTGATACAGTTATCCTGGGCATCACCAAGGTCTTCAGGTGAAAAATGTGTTTCTATAGTGAGACATCCTTCAATCTGTATGTGTTACGAGCCCCTTACATGTCACATTCTCTTTGCACTCCTTGAACTACTTCTATGGACAATGTTTCTACAAGCAAAGTCAGAGGACACAAAGGGGCAGGAAAGAGATGTCAATGGTCCTTACAAACACATTCATGTTGTTTCTTCTACCCATCTCTCAACCCCACATCTCATGTAATGGGAACTTTGTCATATTGGTGCTCTTTAAAATGTTTTTCTTCATGCTATTGCCTGCTACAATATAAGATTTTAAATTAAGGTCTTCCTATATGTGTGGGACACTTTATGCTATTAATATTTTCGTTACTTTTATTATTCAAAAATATTTAAATAAGTCGAACTGTGCCCTAATCAAACTATAACAATGCTTATGCTGAGCTAAAATGCAATATGAAATGATTAAGGCATGCCTCGGTGTTTTGACTCAGAACCGCACACGCTTAGCAGATCACTTTGACAAAATGGAAAGAATGCTTTATCATGAGTAGTTCTAGTTTCTCAAATTTCTTAAATTATTTTTTAAAATATTTTCGAGTTCTCGAACAATTTTAAACATAGCTACAGCAATATACCTAAAACTGTAAAATTAACTATTTCATTTGTGAAATTGTTCTAATATAAACAATATTGCCAACTATTATTTCTATATACTGTGCCAACACCATAGCTCTTTATTTCTTAGATATGTTTAAGTGACTAGTTTTCTATCTAATGGAATAATCAGAGAAAGTAAGGAAAATTGGAAGAAATAACACTAATTAAGCACAGACAAAAAGAGATAGAGCGATAACTTCTGGCCGAACAATGTACAATTCGGGGCCACTAGTCTGGCGACAAATCCCGGGTACATGGTATTGCAATTCAATCACTTCCAGCAGGTAGATCATACCGGTCAGCCATGATATCACAAACAGCTGTTAGTCCACCAATCCCATGCACAGCAATGGAAATCCTTAGAATTTCCATAACCTGGGACTCAATACTCAGTCATCAACTACAAACCATTCGCAAATTCCACGTGTTGTGGATGACAGGGTGAACACACCCTTTTACAAAGTGCCATACTTTGCCCTTTTTACCTGACAACCACAGCATGTGCTTTCCAGATATTTATTTTTGAACAAAATTTTGCTTTATTGCTTTTTGTCCTCAACCGCACAATCTGAGGAACGAAGTGCTGTCTGGAGATAGAGAGATAATTGAATTCACACTGTTGTGCCATTATCATACTGATAGCACTGTGATCCAGACATCTTGGTGATAGGTCTTGGAATCTTTCCATACATTAAAGAAGACCGAACAAGAGATTCTTATCACAGAATTAAATGTTGTAATTGACATGCATGGGTTCACATGAACGATGGAATAATAAAACATACTGCCTCGTGCGCTACACCTAGGAGTGAATAAATCTATTGCATCATGCGCCGTTTATCACATCGTGTTTACAGACCTATCAGGGTTACTGCAAAGTGCACTGCACCATTAGTACAGACATGGGGGTGTTCTCGATCACACTAAATCCAGGAAGGACATGTTCAGATTTAGATCTCATCAGAAAAACAGGATTGCTCCAAACACCCTGCATCTAGACAACAGTCCTCTAATAAAATCTCTGCCAAATGAAGTCAAAAATAAGCACTGTGTTTCAAAAAAGGCCCTGCCAAAATATATATAAAATATTTTTTGTTTCTGTAGTAGGAGGTTAGTAGCTCGTTGACCTCTCCCAGGTAAAGTTTCAGGTGCCATTGTTACAAGCAGAAGCCTAAAAGACGTCTGCGTGTCCTGCCAAGTCATGGTGTGTCTGTTAAAAGAAGTAGGTTGCCAACTCTCCCTTAGAATTGTGGGCTCAGGAGACGCAGATCTAGGAATCCAAATTAGTTTGAAGCGTTTCTTTTTGGCCTATTGAATTTGTGCTGATGCAAATGATCTGTTAATATCGTGTATTGATAAGCAAATTAACAATGTTTATTTATAGGTTAAACAGAGGACACATTTTATGTGCTTCACGACCTGTTTCCTTCTCGGTCAAAATGAGATACTCTGTGATACACGAAAACCACCCTCGCCTGGCTCCCTTTCCCTCTCCCGCCTGTATAGTGTTTTCTTAGAGTGTGATTTCCATTGAAGGTCCCACAGTGGATTAGCCTGTGTCCACACATGGCCTCTACATATCACTGAGAAAGGCCCATCAAAACAAAATATAACTAGTTGTCTTGTTATTCGGTGCGTGTAGGTCATGTTTTGGTCTGCCAGTTTGGGACAGACCACTTCCTTAGGTGCTGGGGGAGCAGAATTCAGAGTCACGGTTCACAATCAATGCACGACATAAATAAAAAATATGAAATTCTTCTCATTAGGGCTTGCAAGCAATATTCCAGTGTTTGAACAATCATTACAATCGCATTTTAGTATCTCTTTTTGAGGTACTTTGCCTTTGAACAAGGGGAGCTGGCGCTTCTAGAAAGTCGTAGAATGCACAGTCGCCACTCGAATGAACACTATTCACTGTGAGGTACATCCTGCCCCGTGCTTCCATGTTACCATGCAACGCCGTCGCTCCCTCATAGGCCAGAGGCTAAAACGTGCATCCAGTGCCGTGCAGTCTCTCTCAGGTGCACGTCTTCCCAGCTCGACCCGCTGCACAATCCAGCACGCGGTGAACCCAGCAGCTGTGGTCCACAGACCCGCCAATAAAGCCGGCCTTGTTCAATGATCACGCAGCCGAGGAACGGCAACTGCTAAAGAGATGCTAAAACGCGATGCGACCCAATCTATATCTGATATGAGGCGCGCATAAACTGTGCAGTTGACTGGAAATGGCGCCTAATCCCTGCTTAATTAAAGCACTTGCCTAAACTCCTGTTGTGTTTAGGGAGTAACGAGTGTGGGAGGACTGATGTATTGAAGAAAATAGCAGCCAGCGTGGCTAATCTCAAAGACTTTGGAGCTTTGGAGCTACATAAATCAGAGCGACTTTTTGAATAGCCTCATAAAACACAGCGCCATTGGCATTCAGCGCACGGAGCGCGGGCTCTTCCTACAGCATACAGATCATTAGGAAACTTCTAAGCAATCAAGTAATGCGAGTCTGATGAAATTATTCAATCAATGCACGGGCTGGGGGAGCAGCGGACCCGAGGAGCGTGTCTGTTTGATGGGTCCCAGAACCCTGCTTCTGGCGGGAAAGTAAGGAAGCCAGTGCATAGGGTTCACGTGAGCATTCCTGCGGGAGGCGCCCGGCTTTTTCCTGCTCAGGGCCTCCTCGCGCTCACACGCTACGATAGTGGTCGTGTCTAATGTTTAAACGCGGGGACCATCTGAGTATCTGTACACACATACTGTGACAGGAATATACAAACGCTGTAACACACCTTTGAACATAGAAGCTCAACACACACTTGCCGACAAGAACATGGCCAGGTACAACGTGTAGACATAGATGCAAAGATACACACAACCCTCACACCCACCCTTAGGCACGCATGCACACACACAGGCATGGACATACCCGGTCATAGGGAAACACAACAAAACACGGACACGCTCTCTCCCACATCACGAGAAAAAAGACACGAAAGCACCATGACTTCCACTCCAGCTGTTTCACATCAACATCACACATAAACCGGCATATACAACCCCTCTGATACACACACTCGCACAGCCACGCAGAAACACCGGTATCTCTCTATCTCTCTATCTATCTATTAGTTTGACACACAGTCAATACACGGTCAATGCATCATGACTCATTCTTTTTGACTTTCCTACACAGATAAACAAACACCAACACACGTTCATTCATCCTCTCATTACCTAACTGACACAGAGGCGCCATCTATCTTTCTCAAACATGCACATAAACATGCATGCAGACCAATACACAGAAATCCCGACACGCCCAGACCGACGCATCCATGATTTCATATTTCAGCACCGCCAGTCGCACGTTATCAGTGGACAGCACCGAGTGGATCCGTGTGCAGATGTCTGCAAAGCCAATCATAGCTCGAAATTAAATGTCCATGATCCGCTGAATAAATTAAATCTATACTCCAATTAAGGGTGCTCACTCCCAGCGCATCGGTCCCCGGGTGCACCTTTAATTGTGCGTTTATGGCGCAGTGGTCTCATAAAGTCTCACTCGATCTGCGCCGGCAGTTGGGGCGGGGGCACCTTGCAAATAGATCAAGTGGGCTAGAACTCGAAACGGGCGAATCTGTTAGCAGCCACGCTTTCCCGCCAATTCATGCCACCGTACACGGGAAAGCTACACCACCTTGGTGGGCATCCCCTTGCAGCCCTCCTGCCCCCCACCCCCCTCATGCGCAGGTACTGTGGTCGCTGCTACTTCGCTGTGTGCAGTCGCTCTGCAGACGTCCTAACGCCCCCCCACACACACACACACACACACACCTCCCCCGCCCCTGTGCACATGCAGTGAGTGCACAGCTACGGCGCCATGTGCATTCATTCTGCTACCACACAAACTCTTTCCTTGCACATATACTGTGAGCACTTCCACAGCACTGTGTGCATTCACCCTGCAGACACCCCGCCCTTTATTCGTACACGTGTATTGTGGGCGATGATACAGCGCCTTGCGCATCGATTCTAAACACCTCCTGTCTGTTTCCCGGCAATTGTATTGAGTGCAGAGCCACAGCAATACCCACAATACGTGGGCACTGAGAGTATGGGGTACATACCCCATACGCTCAGTGCCAATGTATTGTGGGTATTGCTGCAGCGCTCTTGGCATGTCCCTACTCCCTCTCTGTGCACATGTATAGTGGGGATCGCTGCAGCGCTCTGTGCATGCCCCTACTTCCTCTCTGTGCACATGTATAGTGGGGATCGCTGCAGCGCTCTGTGCATGCCCCTACTCCCTCTCTGTGCACATGTATAGTGGGGATCGCTGCAGCGCTCTGTGCATGCCCCTACTTCCTCTCTGTGCACATGTATAGTGGGGATCGCTGCAGCGCTCTGTGCATGCCCCTACTCCCTCTCTGTGCACATGTATAGTGGATTGCTGCAGCGCTCTGCGCATTCATGCTGCATGCCCGAATCTCTCTCTTCACACATAAATTGGCGGTTGTGTGACAACACTGTGTGCATTCACTCAGCACACCTGTGCCCTTCCCATACATTTGCAATGTGGATACGACTAAAGCGCTGCGTGGAGCTACGGTGTACGCCATTCCCAAAGCGCATATACTATGCACACTCCTACTGCCCTTGGTGCATTCACCCCTCAGATCTCTCGCCCCCCTCGTGCACATGTACAGCACGTGGTTCCCACCGAGTTAAGATTGTGCAAGCTCCTCATCGAAGCCGAGGCCCAGCATAGTTAATGTTGCAGTAATTTGGCACACAGCTTGGCTCAACTCGGCCAAGGGTAAGCCATACAGCGATTTAGGACAAAATGGGTATTTACGCCCTCGTTCTTTTACGTGCATATCTGCTCTGGTGACCTGCACCACTTAGTAGGCGTGTGGGGCGGCTGAGAAGGCACCTAGTTAAAAGAACGAAGGCTTCTGTGCTTCAGGCCTCTCGCTAAATGGAGGAGCACCCTTCTTCCACGCCAGGTTCGTGTACACTGGGTGAGAAACGAACTGCCAATCGCAAATCGCTGCGCCAATTATTTAGGTCGCGTAAATGTACGTGGATAGGTAAAGGAGAGGACGAATAGCAAGGAAGAGGAAAGAGTCATTATGTTCTTGCCTTTTTATCCTTTCCCTTGCATATTTTCGAAAAAAGTGTAATTGAATCCACTTTTGTAGTACACCAATTATAAATGATTTAGAGCAACATACACCAATTATCAGTGTGCCATTTCCACTGCAAAAACACGTGTTAATCCCCTTGTTAAGAGGGGTTTGGTTGCCTTTTAAACTTAATTAACAGCCGGAAATGCAAGAAACACGTTTGTGACTTCTGCCCCAACTGGAATTTTCAGAGACGCGGCGTAGGCAAGGCCCATGTGAATAATGTATTAACCACGTATTGATGAAGAGTGTTCAGTTCTTCGCGTTTCAACAAAAAAAGAGGAGATTAAATAGATGGAACTCCCAGTGCCAAAAAACTGAAATTCATGAAAAGACGGGGTAATATATCCAGGAGATATTCTTCTTACCTGGAACACTAAACGTGACAAAACGCAAACGGCAATCTATTGTGTTCACAGAGGTAAATCACAGAGGTACATCGCATTCACTCCCCATGCCCTAACCGATATCTCAGCCATTCGAACATCTGCAGTTTAATATGCAGGGAGATGTTCCCTTCCAGGAGAGGCTGACTCTGTCTTCCATCCTTGAGACAAGCATACGAGAGACACGCTGAGTTAAGTGACTGCCGCTCTAATTCGGGCTCCATTTGACAGATTGTGATGTGTGTCAGTGCCACTACTGATTAGTATGTGACGTCCGCGGTGCTTCCTCTCCAGAGTGTACTTCGGGTGTCCTCCATACACTCCTCCTTTAGTGAGGTCCCTGCGGCCTCGTGAGGTGCCTTTTCGTGACCTGTGGCAGAAAGCGTGAAACTGGGCTCACGTGGGCAGAGGGAGTCACGCTCTGTACCACGCGCGCCTGCGCGCTGTCAGGGACGCCGCGAAGCCTGGCTCTAAGCACCGCGCGGTGCAGTGCCACGGCAGATCAACTAGCAGACGTGTGGAAAATATCGAACAAGGTGTAATGGTGCGTTCAAAAGAGCATGAATAACCGGAAGGGAGGGGGTGGGGATCCTCAAATCTCTAATTGTTGCTGCGGCTCTTTGGCCATACATCTGCTGCCAGTGCGCCTACACATATAATAGGGGAAGTGTTCCGTGCAATCCTGTTAACCAATGCTAACCCGAACGCTTCGGAACCAGGGAGTCGAGCTTATGCTGCCAGCAGATTGGCTGTTTTCAGAAAGGAAACAGAGGCAGAATACAACTTTTGTGGTGTGATATAATGACATCGGAGTCATAAAATAAGAAGTGCACTTAAAAAGTGTACAGTGCACGTATTAACCCTAAATTCAGAGCCTGGATTGACGTGGCAGTCATGGATGGCCGAGAGTTCGGATAAGACTGGGCCCAGTGTTCGGGGAACCTGATGTTATTAACGAGGCCTGCCCAGCGTCTTGGGTTCACAACAAACAGACTGCTTCTTTAAGTCATGTCTGCCTGGGCTCAGTGCGAACTCCTAACAGCCCCGGCCCGTCTCGCTGTCTGACCAACAGCTCTCTGTTCAGACCCTGTAACTAGGGCAGACCCTGTGCAAACAATGCTCACTTGGTCCAGAAGCAGAAGCGATTGGCCCTTCCGCCTTTCCCCCTTGCCTCCTTCGGTGTAGGCCTGGTTTAAACACGTGCCGAGGCTGATTTTGGTTTTCAGGACAGCGTGTCCAGGGGGTGGATGAATCATTGAATTCAATGGGACACGAGTGAGTCAGGCAACCGTTAAGGGAGTTTGTGTGCAGTTGTTCTCGAGGGGGTGCTGCTTTCGTGATCTTAACAGTCCAGTAATCACAGCACTCAAGTTCAGTGAAACCGGATGTGCTTCAAAATCCCTGCATCCCTCGCACCTTCTCGTTCGAATGTGTATGTGTGTGCAGTGCTTGAAATGGAAAAATAGAAGTGCAGGTACTCTGTACCAGAGTACCTTGTTTCTGAGAAGTGCCGGTACTCTCTAATTAAAAGTATTAGGTTTTTCCAAAGAAGTGCAGGTGCTCTTCCTTCCAAAATGAAAACGTGTCGGTACTCAGTACCGGCCCATTTAACGCACTGTGTATGTGTGTATGTATGTTCGTGTGTGTTCTCAGATATCACGCGAGAGGAAGAGAAAGGTCACGCACTCCACTTCTCCTCTTATGGGGGTCAAACTGAAACGCAACTTTGCAAGTCCCCTGAGTCCGAAAGATGGACTAGATGGACATTCTGAGTGCATCTTTATTTGTGCATGTTTGTGCTTCTGTGTACATTTGTGTTTATATGTGTGCATTCGTGGGTTTGTGTTTGTCTATCTGTGAGTTTGTGACAAGCAACTTGAGTACATGCCCATCATAGAGGAACACTGCAGCACGAGAGCCCCAGCGCCCACTATCTGCAATTAATCGGTCGCTGGGCCCAATCACCACCCTCGCCATTCCTGTGGTTGGACAACATCACAGTCACACTCCTGAGGAGAAGACTGAGGTACTGTTTTTTTGGGACGTGTAGGGCTGAGCTGGTCACCCGTGAGCGAGGGGCTGTGGGACGGCATCTCATGCTCCCTGTCATTTCTTGTGTAGACGTCACTGGTAAGTGGTGGAGACGTATGGCAGCCTCTCCAAGTGAGGGCCCCAGGCTGCATAACAGAAGACCCGAACGCAACCCACCCCCTCCCCTTGTCACCCACCCCGGAAGTGCCCACTAGGAAGCCACGTGCAGTCACTGCAAATGCGCACGTCACGTCCAACCCAAGAAAGGGGGTCATAAAGTAGGCAGTAATACTCGGAAGCCAGATTTGGAGGAACCGGAAGGACAGACACACGGGGTGCAGAGTTTCATTGATGCAGGGTGGGGTGGAGCGAGGTTTGTGGGTTAGTGAGAGGGGACACCAGATAGACATAGGCCTAGTGGTAGCTACCGAACCTCGTTCATTTCTGTTTTCACACACAAAAAACGTGTGCAGTCATCGCTAGCAAGGGAAGAGGATCAACAGGCGGACAAACAGAAGAAATTGCAAGCGGCGAGAACCACCTTGTTCACCAGGAAATTAAACAGCAAGTGGCATTTCTTTCAAAGCAGGCCATGCAACCCTGCGCTCGCCACCTCCTGCTGCTAAACTGAGCGCTCGCGGCTGAAGTGGATCACTGCCCCCAGGAGTGGTGATTCCAAAGAGCGCAAAGCAGCGAGGCGGGCGGGTCAAGTTCAGCGCGGGGTCTGTGCCAGCGAGATCAACGGGAAGCGCAAGCGGGGCACGAAGGGGGGAGAGTCAACAGTGAATACTAGCGAGATAGAGGAGGAGGCACTGGGGCAGGAATGGGGCAGAGGGAAAGATGGTTGGGAAGAAGGGAGGTAGGAAGGGGAAGAGGCACAGAGGCAGCACGGAGCGTCGGCAGTAAGTAACATGAGGTGAGGGGAGGGTGCATAGAGGCAGCAGACATCGAAGGAAGGGACAAGCAATGGCCAAGGCACAAAGACCCCGGAGAGGGATAGGGGTAGGTAGGAACACGAGGGAGGAGCAGAGAACACGGGAGAAGGGGTAGGGGTAGAAGAGGGCAGAGGCATTGTTAAAACTAGAGAGGCATTACAAGTGGGTGCAGAGGTAACTGTCCAAACACAGCAGTAGTACGGCCCACTCCGAAGGCCGTACAGACAGCAGCAGTAGTGCCCTCTCCGGAGGACACAACCCCCTTACCTATGTGGATGATGGAGTCTGCCATCGCCGCCTCCCAGCAGGGCACGGTCCAGAGGATGCAGAGCGCGGACACCAGCCGGGACAGTGCCATGCTCCAGGCTCTCCGTTTTCCACGTGTGGGGGGGGGGGGGGGCGCAAAAGAAGAGGCGGGGGCGGCAGTGCTTCCTTCCGCGCGTGGTTCTATTAATCCCCAGGGGATGCGCTGGCGGGTGGCAGCGGAGGGGGCGTGCTGTCTCCACGGGCACCGAGCTCTTCACTTCGGGGGGATTCTCTGCACAAGGAGGAGTGGGGGCGAGAGCCGCTGCCTGTGAGGGGTGGTGGGGGTCGCCTTCTCCGGGCCCAGCGCCTGAATTCCCCGTCAGATAGTGCCTTCCACCTGCTGTCCCCCGGCGCTCAGGCGACAGCCCCCAGTCCAGCCTCCGCCGCCCGGTGACATGGGCCCCCCTGCTCCTCGGCCCCGTTCTCCGCCAGCTCAGATTAAAGCGAGCCTCGTTCGATTCAAAACCAGTAAAATGAAATGAAGGAAGATAAAAACACCATTCCAAAAAGACAAAGGTCTAAATCCGGTGCAGAAAGCAAAATTAGGTATTCCAGATCGAGCCAACGCAATCCACTGAGAGCCTGAAAAAGTGAACTTGTCCTTAATGCAGATAGTGGTGCAGAACAATCTGTGTATGTGAGCACCGGGCTTCTCCGTCCGCCAGTGGTGAGGTGTAGAGGGGTCGCGGGGTGGGGGCTGCGCACAGAGCACGGTTTGTGCCGCCCTCGGCTCAGCAGGTGGTGCGCTGAGGCGGTGTTCTGTGGTGAGACGGAGCTGTGTGGCGAGGTGGCAGCCGTGCCTGGGGCGAGAGATGCGTCCACACTGCAGGATGCTGCTCTGCCTGCTGCTGCTGGGGCGCAGGCAGCCAGAGAGAGCTTGACAGCTCCAGCTAGAGCCAACACGCTGCCTACAAATGCATCACCTAGCGGAGGAGAGAGAGAAAGAACGGATAGCAGACAAGAGGCTCATCAGAGCGAGCCGGGGAGAGAGGCAGGACTCCTCCTTTACACAGCCACCCCTCCTCTCCCTCTGCAACACGAGGGGACACCGGCAGCCTCTGCTGGCCCCTGCAGCCGGGAGAAAGGAAGTTGCCCGCTGGTGGCAGTGGAATCGCGGAGTGTCAAATTAAATACACTTTTTCGCAGAGTCATCCGCGAAGAATAGCTATATCCTGTGTGAATCGGGCGGGTGTAACAGCCACTTTTTCCTGGTACCTGTGCTTAGAGGGACACACTCAGCTGGACTTTTTGTAGCCTCTTGCTTCAGCATGAGCACACCCCAGAAGGAGCCATGTTCACTCTCGGACCGTGCCGCGAGGAACACTTCCGGTGCCAGGGAAGACATCAAAACAATCAACAGTAGTGTGTCTGTGGTCCTCAGTGACAGGACCGGCTTCAGCGCTGGTGGCGCCCAGTGCGACAGTCTTTTTCGCCCCGTCTCATTGAACTCCTTCTCCACGAATTCCCTCACTACTACCCTTTAACAGTGCCCCTCGATTCTCTATATCCGCCCTCCGACAGGCATTTCATTTTTATAGCGCACTTTGTCCTGTGAATTTCATGGTACCTGTTCTTTTCAGTGAGCGCATTAAGCTTCTGCGCTACTTTTCATGGGTCAAAACTGCCACTGGACAAAACATGATCTATCACCACCAGAAACATTAATCACCAGAGTTATCTAGAATATTTTTTTTTACCTGAAAACTGCTGGAGTCACAAGGAACTCGCCTAGCACGTGCTTTCAATACATGCGCTATTTATAAACGCAGCTTCTCACACCAAAGTCAGAGTGAGGTGCGGATGCACTGGTCGCGCCGCCTTGAACCGGCCCTGCTCAGTGGTTGAAGTGGGTGGGATCTAATAGGAAACACTTTCCTGCTCTTTCTTAATTTTACACAAACAGGTCCCATACTTCTTGTTGCCTCAGTCCCGAATTTTCTGACCCCACCCCTTTTCACTCATCATAGTTCCCATACTTCTTTATGGCACTTCAACCTCTGGTGTTGCAAATCTGGCCACACTGGAGTGAGTCGATCGACAACGTGGTCACAGGTCACACAATCAGTCTCCCAGAGCCACGAAGCATATTTTACGTATTTTTTCTGCGGTGACGCTGTCTAGCCTCCAGCTTTTAAAGTGGATTAAAAATCGGGGCATTATTATGGCAGAATAAAGAATGTGGCAAGTTTAGAACAGTGGAGGTACCTAGTAAACTCTCAACCATGGAATGTGGAGGTCCGAACTTTAAGCCCACACCTTGTGTGATCACATTGTGCAATCTTGCACAAATTATTTCTTGATGACGTTGATCTCCAAACTAAATGGACTGGCAACAATAATTGATACATTCAAAAATAGCATTACGTGTTATGTGAAACAAAAGGGTCTCACCACACAACATGGTAGAGATTTCCAAAGGGAAGGCCTCCCATGGCCTAAGTAGCTTATATGTTTCAGTGGGAAAATCAGCTACTGTTAAAACAGAGATACAAAAAAAGTGATGCAAGGAGCGCTTGAATGAAAAACAGTCACTGGTATTTACACAGTGTTTTCTGCTCACTATGCAACTAAAGACAGACCAACCAAACTCCCAATAAACAGTTCATCCATAGCCCCTATCATTGGGACCACAACCACCCCAGACTTTTTACAGCCTTATTGGACCTCATCACTGAGATGTAGTAGAACTCCTGTGTAGACTCACAGTGAGCAATGAGGTCCTCATACTTAAGGCGTCTCACAAAGAAACAAAATAAATTGTTCAGCGTGAGGTGTAAGCACACAGGTGGGGGACCGCAGCGAGACTGGTCATATTTTAACCAGACATACAATTACTCAACTTTCATATACAAAATTATACAAGAAAGACCCAATGCAAGCCGGTTTCTTGCGTTAGAGAATATAACATTCTCCGGCCGTATTTATTACAATTCACAAACACAACAAATGTTTTGTTTTCCACATAAATACAACAATAAGTATAATACAACATAGTGGTTGCATGGTCATATCTAATACATAGAATCTTCTATCAAATATTCCATAACTAATACATGAATACATTAAATTTCATATCAAAATTAAGGAGTCATGATTGACCACCCTCAGGCCCTTGTGGTGCTGACTGATTCAATTGACTTGACTTAATTGACTTGGACCCAGAGCAAGACTCTGCCGGTCTCTCCATAAGTTGTCTTTACCAAGGCGAACTCACTTGTCCCCTCAAGACAGAGGGAGCTTGGGCCAGCATAACAGCTGTACCCCCAAACAACCATGCCTGAGCTACCCAAAACAGGGATTCCCCCTGGCACCCATTGGGAGGTGGTCCTTGGCCAACTGGGCCATACCTTGGTCCCTATACCTGGCCACCATCCCCAGTATCCCCAGGGCCGTGTGATGGAGTACCCCGGCTGGCTATGGACAAATCGCGGTAGCGGGCGTCCCCAGCCTTCCAGTAGTGACCGCAGTACCCCTGCCCCGGATTGAGCCAAATGCTTAAACAATCCAATTCATCCTGAACTCCCCTGCACATATTCTTGATGCAAAGGTTGTCTAGCTGTTCTTAGTGTCCAAACATGACTCCTCCTCTGCCAGCAGGCCTGGATGGTTTCCCGACCAACCAGGCCTCCCCCATACTCTGGGATGACCGGAGACCATGCAAATGGTGGAGTGCTGTAGCACCCCGTCTGTGATCTCCTGGGCAAGCTGACGTACCCCATTCTGACAAAGACCTCCCTTCACATTCCAGTAGAAGAAAAGTTCCGCTTTTCGGCCTGTCTGTTAACCTGGTTCTGGGCAGAAGGTGACTTCGCCTGCTACTGGCAGTATGACCGAGGATCCATGCACAGGCGGTAGCCATGTGACCTAAAGATCAGATTTCAAAGGAGATAAAATAAATATCAGTAGACATCCGAGACAGTGTGAGCCAATTGTAGTTACATCATTTTAGGTCTCATGAGGCCCTTTTTCACTCAGGCCTTCCGGGTGAAGCTCTGTTTTCCCAAGCATGAGGGGATGACCCCCTCCCACACCTTACAGGGAGTGAGCTTAGTGAGTGCTAATAACGATGATTTGGTAATTACTATACCACGGTCCAAGACAGACCAGGCAGGAAGGGGCGAACAGTTAATACTGGGGAGGGCTGATGACTTCAGTGGTTGCCCAGTACGTGCAGTTAACAAGTAC
Source organism: Pleurodeles waltl (assembly GCF_031143425.1). NCBI lineage: Eukaryota > Metazoa > Chordata > Amphibia > Caudata > Salamandridae > Pleurodeles > Pleurodeles waltl. Next base: position 262,742,243 of record NC_090437.1, on the reverse strand, counting down.
TTGCAGATTTGTCCCCATGTTACTTTCACCTCTTTATTGGTCCATGCATCTGGGGTCCCACTTACTAGGTATCAGTTTTCCCAAGTATTGCAGAAGGCCTTACGGGCAATTGGCATGCATGGCAAATTTAGTTCCCATTCCTTTAGGATAGGGGCAGCAACATCAGCAGCGGGGGCAGGGCTCAATATCGAGACGGTAAAAGGGATTGGGAGGTGGAAGTCAGATTGCTATAAACGCTATGTACGCCTCCATATAATCTAGAACACCTTTTGACACACGTCAATGACCTCATGCGTAACAGGTTTTCCTTTCTGTTCTCAGGTGTCTCTAGGCACTGGCTCGTGGGGAACTAGCAACTATCGAGCCACTCATAAGTAGCTCTCCTATGTGTTGTCCAGCATATCAAAAACTAGTGCATGTTTAAAATGACTCATGTGCACTTACACTCATGTGGCCAATACCAAGATTCCTAAAATATTCCTCAGTTCCGGATGATTTTCAGCAACATAAGTAGTCTTTAGTACAAGTGTGGCAATGTTTTAGTTGATAATGTCAGTAGGTGTGGGGATGACCCTACTTAATACTAGCTAGGCCAGGCATGTGCAATGAGAATAGACCTTTCAGTAACCCAGATCACATGTGGATGAGATGATGTCCGAAACACCTTTATAACACACTGACAAGCCTGGTGAGAAATTCACACAGCATCTGACTAATCTCCAGAGCGCTCATTCACATCTCCTCATGAATACTCACCCACGGGCAGAATTCACCCAGACGTCCAGAAGTTGCATGCTGTATGTCAAAAGTATAGAGACACAATATGTGCACAAAACTGATACTCTTAGAGCGACGTTACTCAAAGTACGGCCCGCGGGCCGCCAGCGGCCCCACCTTGGCGGCCTGCGGAGACGCACAACAAACACCATATAATAATGGCAGCAGTATGTAAACATAGAAGAGGGCAGCGGGAGCATGCGCAACAGTGGCTTCTTTGCGCATGCTCCCGCGGCCCTCCTCTATGTTTACGTACGGCGGCCATTGTTTATGGCATTTCCGTGACGATCCTGGAAGCCAAAGCCCCATAAAAGTCAGCGCTTGCAGCTAACTTTTATGGGGCTTTGTCGTCTGCTTCTTGTCACCGGCTCCACGTCTGCTCCCCGCCTGCCTGCCTGCCGTTCTACATTTGTGGCATCTTTACAGTGCTTTGAGTCAGGTAAGGCTCTTTGGTTATTTATTTATTTGTTTTTAATGTAGTGTGTGTTACTGAGGTAGGGGTGAGAGCAGATTGCGCTGTGTGTGTGCGCTGTGTGTGTGTGTTACTGGGGTAGGGGTGAGAGCAGATGGCGCTGTGTGTGTTACTGGGGTAGGGGTGAGAGCAGATGGCGCTGTGTGTGCGCTCTGTGTGTGTGTTACTGGGGTAGGGGTGAGAGCAGATGGCGCTGCGTGTGCGCACTGTGTGTGTGTTACTGGGGTAGGGGTGAGAGCAGATGGCGCAGTGTGCAGATGGCGCTGTGTGTGTTACTGGGGTAGGGGTGAGAGCAGATGGTGCTGTGTGCAGATGGCGCAGTGTGTGTTACTGGGGTAGGGGTGAGAGCAGATGGCGCTGTCTGTGTTACTGGGGTAGGGGTGAGAGCAGATGGAGCTGTGTGTGTTACTGGGGTAGGGGTGAGTGCTGATGGCGCTGTGTGCAGATGGGGCTGTGTGCAGATGGCGCTGTGTGTGTTACTGGGGTAGGAGTGAGAGCAGATGGTGCTGTGTGTGTTACTGGGGTAGGGGTGAGAGCAGATGGCGCTGAGGGTGTTACTTGGGTAGGGGTGAGAGCAGATGGCGCTGTGTGTGTTACTGGGGTAGGGGTGAGAGCAGATGGCGCTGTGTGCAGATAGCGCTGTGTGCAGATGGCGCTGTGTGTGTTACTGGGGTAGGGGTGAGAGCAGATGGCACTGTGTGTGTTACTGGGGTAGGGGTGAGTGCTGATGGCGCTGTGTGCAGATGGCGCTGTGTGTGTTACTGGGGTAGGGGTGAGAGCAGATGGCGCTGTGTGTGTTACTGGGGTAGAGGTGAGAGCAGATGGCGCTGTGTGTGTTACTGGGGTAGGGGTGAGAGCAGATGGCGCTGTGTGCAGATGGCGTTGTGTGCAGATGGCGCTGTGTGTGTTACTGGGGTAGGGGTGAGAGCAGATGGCGCTGTGTGCAGATGGCGATAGGGGTGAGAGCAGATGGCGATGTGTGTGATAGACCGGACCCTGCAAGGGCCTGTGCTGAATATCCTGTTCACAAGAATTACCATGCCATGCCTCTTAAGATTACTATTGTCTGATAATAAAAATGTTTTTCAAAATGTCCTCTTTGTAGGTTTGTAGTTATACCTGGATTCAAAATACAGCATTGTTTAGCAATGTTTTGAAAAAGGGGGCGGGGTGGTTGTTCCCCCTCTAAGCCCCACCCTCTCTAAGCCCCGCCCCCCGCTGTCACTTCAGTGCGGCCCTCGGCCGCAAACCATACTGCAATTTTGGCCCCCGAGAAAAAGTTTGTGAGTACCCATGTGTTAGAGCAAGCAAGACCAAGTAAAAAATGGAAACAAGGACTGTATCACAGCTATGGATTACTTCAAGGATTTCTGGATGGTGTGTAGCTCAAATCATGAAAGGAAGTGAAACAGACTTGTCTTCCACAGGTGTGCTCAGGGCGAGTGGAGACCCTACTGAAAAAACAGGCAAACGTGCCTGTTTGTTGATCTACAAGAGAAGAGATGTCATCAAACATAAATTAAACACACCAAGCACAGTCAATGGGAGGGTATTCACCACCCGAAGGGAAACAATATGGGTAACAAGCCCACATGCATGAGAGAACTGCACACTCACTGAGTGCAAGCATAGCCCAGAACGCACAAAAAAACACCCCAAGCATGCTCTCCAGACACAACTAATACGGTTTGAAATTTCGAAAACATATCAATACATCCTAGTGGCAGCAACTGCTCACCACCTAGTACCCGCAACAAACAGGTTAACACCTAGGACCAATCAGCACTGCATGCTCATCAATGGGATAGCGCATGAATGAATGCGCAGCCAACCCCCGTGCCGGCAAGTGCACAACGTGAAATACACATGTAGCAAGAGGCCCACGCTAAGAACAAAACAGGGTCAGCAGGGCTCATAAATCCTTCAAGGCGGGAGAGTTTGTACCTTCCCATGGCCCCAGAATGCATTCCTCTCACCCACCCAACATTCGTCTCTAGGGAGGTTACATGATCAGTGGGCAAGGGGACCTGCTTCAAGCCTCACCAAAATAAGCTTGTTGGGTTACGCACATGGAGCAGAGGTCTTAAGAGTGGCGTGCATGATACTATCCTGGCGATCGACCTTGACACCTCACCCTTCAACTAAGTTGATAACAAGTGTGTTGGTGAGAATGATGCTGGCCGTTCCTATGGCCCAATGAGGGTGTCAATAAAATACCTCTCGACCAGCAGATCAGGTGGAGTCTGCGCATTTCTAAGAGAAACCAGAAAACAAGATCTAGAAATAACCACCAGCGCTTACCTGGAGAGGATGAAATAATAAAATCGCCAGCCATTTCATACAATTACTTTGCGGGTACCCCTTGAGCATGAACACAATTTTACCAGGGTAAAACTGCAAGTTTTATATAAGAGCCTAGTCAGACAACTGAAATAACCTAATTTCTTAGATGTATACACGGCAAAGGGGCAAATTTTCTGAAAGGTCTGAATTACCTTTATTAAGTCCGGCTTTTGCTTTGTTTTATACAAAAATCATATAGGTCCTGTTCCTGAGTAATTCGTTGAATATTTACCTGTAAATTAACCGAGTGTTTCTTTGTGTTTACAATAAACACAAAACTTCTCTCCCCATACATATTTATGGGTAGTGCTTAATTTGTAAATAAAAGCATGCCGGTGCTCAAAGTCCTCCTTTTAAAAACCGTGGCTGCTGCAAATAAATGTGGGAACATGGAATACTGCGGCAGCGTAATCCTGATGCCAACTCAGGCCTCTTTGATCCATTTAAAGCCACTTCCCCGCCCCTTCAGCTCGCTTTTGCAGCTTTCTGTTTTCTCCTATTGTGAGGCTTTTTTCATTTTCCTCTTCCTCCGTCTTTCCCATATGTGTCTTGTGCTGTCCCAGCTCGCCACAACACATAGCTGGCGGACCTTTGGTGCACGACAACCATTGCTCTTCTTACAAGGCACATTCCTCCCACACAGCTTATCCACTCACGTGACCTTCAACTGCTAAAGTCTTAAGAAAAGTTAACAGTGCAATCAGGCCAAATAAATGGCAACTGTGACCACACAAGTGAAAATTACAACCACAGTCGCTTTTGAGGCTGGCAAATTGTTCCTTTGGGCTTTTTATACTAAGTCCATCTACCTACTACACAACTTTGCATAAGCATCATGTTCGTAATTATGAGTGGGAAAGTCGAATGTCCCCTCCCCCTACAGAGCGTACCATCTTGTACACTTTACATACCATGGAAGTCTGTGCAGGAAAAGCGGCAATTAATGACTTGCATAAAATATATTCACTCATCCAAACAGTCCCTATTCCGGAAAGAACTAAGGTGAGTTCTTCCAAACATTGGAACTTATTTATTTTTTCAGCGTTCTTTTCTATACGGACACCATTGCACTCCAAGTGTAGGGACGAAATTGCCGGTCTAAGGCTAGAGCTGTGGGTTCTGGGAGGACACTCGCCGGCCTTACAGTAGCGACTAGAATTGCAAACGTTGCTCTATTTACTGAACATCTCCCAAGGAAGCACACTGTTTAGTGGCAGGGGTCACCGCAAAGCGGAAACAGGTCACATCTGCTGCAGTCTTGGCCAATCTCCCCCCAGTGGCAGTAACCCCTGGTAAAAGAACAGGCCACAATGAAGAAGCTATTCCCACAAAGGAGAAACTATTTCCACAGTTTTCGTCTGAAGGTGAACTCTGTGATGAAACACCCCGCGCTAAAACCCTCTTTCCACAGCTCTAGAATGCTTCTCTACAGCAGTGATCCCCGAATCCCCGGTTTGTATTTAATTCGAGATTTGTATCAGGCGGCTAAACAAGAACTGACGGCGTCGGGGCTCTTAAGGACAGAAAGGACAGGAAAATAAAATACACGAGCACCCAAGCAGCAGCCCCCAGCGGGAGATTGACATCCTGGGAACAGCTCTCAGCCAGGGAGTGGTTACACCTCATCCAACCCATGCCCCTCATACAGGGCCCAAAACAGTCACTGAATACCTCACCCCTTAGGACACCATCCGTCTTTGGCGCAGGTCTGCTTGAGGCCACAAGTCAGGCCAGGAAGTCCTCCCCGTAGATCTGGCCTCCACAATGGAAAAAACACACGTCTTCCTCCACAACCCCAGGCCTGCTCATCGCTATGAGCCCGGCAAAGAACTCCTCTTCTCACGACGTCCTCGAGCTGCAGGCCCAAGATCAAACTGCGCACCGAAAAAACGAAGCACTCCATTGTTCGAGCAGGCCAAAAGGGGCCAAAGGGCGGCGGCAGCAATCATCGGGGGGGCCTAGGCAAAAACATGTAACTGGGCGACCCTGCTAGCTACTTAATATGTCCTGCCGCCCCTGAAGACTGCATGGGCGACCCCGCCACTGATGGGAGCAACCAATGGTTGCTCACCGCAGAAAAATTCAAAAGGTGGCCACCGTTGGCCACTGCCTGTGACCGGTCTGATCCGGCCCACACCTGTCTTCGGTGCCCGTGACCTGGCGGCTTGGCCCCTTGTCCAGTAAGCTGTGGAACCCACGCCTTGGCCTACCTGTTGCACTTAAGTAACTTACTGTGAAATATTAAAATGAGACGGATAGAATGTTTAATTAATTGGACCTATTAGTAATAATTCTGGGCCACATTCTGCTCCATCATATTTTGTTCACAATGACACATGCAATCCATCAATTCATCCTTATTACTGCTGCAATAGGAATAGTCAAGCCCAAGTTGCGATGCAAGTCCTCCTAAAAGGGAACACCAACAACCCAAGACCTGTTTCACCTTATTGCGAATAATCAATGAGGTGCAACTTGACATCTAGCAACAGTGAGCTTTGGGACCCTGTCTGAGCCTACATGACCTGGCTTATGGGTTTGGGCTTGATCATTTATTGTTTGGTGGGGTTAAGAATGATTTATATAAACATAATCCATGTCTGCAATATGTCTGGCAAATGCTTACACAATAGTCATGTGGTTCAGAGTAATTAGCAGTATTTAAGAACAATTCATGCATTCAATATATCACTTTTTAGGCTATGTGAATTTTCATTTGTGGGAGGGATATATCCAGATGTGGGACTCAGACTCACTGTGACACAGAACGCAAATGGAAACTGTTAGAAATGGGGTCGTTGGTTCACAGTCAGGTTACCCCTTGTCCAAGCAAGGACCCTCACTCTAGACAGGGTAAAGGACAATCATCCTCAGTTAACCCCCGCTCACCCCCTTGGTAGCTTGGCACAAGCAGGCAGGCTTAACTTCAGAGTCTAGGTGTAACGCATTTGTACCAACACACACAGTAACTCAGTGAAAACACCACAAAATGACACAACATTGGTTTAGAAAAATAGGAAATATTTATCTAAACAAAACAAGACTAAAATGACAAATATCCAACATACACAAGTCAAGTTATTAATTTTAAAAGCAAAAGAGTCTTAAATCCTTGAGAAAACAGTAAAAACATTGCTAGCATTGAAAAGTACCTAGGTAGCCTCAAAATAACATGCACGGGTGAGTGTGCGTCGTAAAAGGCTAGCGATGCCTCAATTTCTCACCCGCAAGCAAGATCGTGCATTGTTCTCCTCCTCCGGTCAGGTTGGCGTGATCGTTTTTCCTCCCGCAGCAGAGCGATGCATCGATCCGGGCAAGCACTCAGGTCCGGGCAGGCTTTGCATCATTTTTCCGTGCCCAGCAAGGTTTGCGTAGAAAATCCTGTCGGGAGGTATCAGCAAAACTGTGCAATGTGGGTTGTGACTTTATCAGCCTCCGTCAGCAGATGTTGCGCCTCGTTTCTCCAGCTGCGTGCATCGATCCTCCAGCCGCAATGCTGGTGGAGCGTCGATTACTGCTGTGAAGCCGGCGGCATGTCGCTTTTCAGCCGCATCTCAGAAAGGGGCATCAATCTTTTCCCCATACAGCGGTCTGTGCATGGATTTTCAGTCTTGGTCTGCCAGCCTCACCTTCCAAGGCCCCAGGAACTGGATAGGACACCACTTGGCAGGGCAGGAGCCTCAGAAGAGAGTACAGGTGCTGGCAGGTGAAGTCTTTGATGGCCCTGAGACTTCAACAACAGGAGGCAAGCTCAAGACAAGCCCTTGAAGATTTCTTCACAAGCAGGAATGCACAACAGAGCCCAGTCTTTGTCCCCTTGCAGAGGCAGAAGCATCAACTGCAGGAAAGCTCCACAAAGCACAGACACATGCAGGGCAACACTTCTCCTCAGCTCTTCTCCAGGCAGAGGTTCCTCTTGATGTCCAGAAGTGATCTAATTTTCAGGGGATTGGGTGCCCTTCTTATACCCAGTTCTGCCTTTGAAGTAGGCCTACTTCAAAGGAAAGTCTCTCTTGTTTGTGAAATCCTGCCTAGCCTAGGCCAGGCCCCAGACACACACCAGGGGGTTGGAGCCTGCATTGTGTGAAGGCAGGCACAGCCCTTTCAGGTGTACGTGACCACTCCTCCCCTCCCTCCCAGCACAGATTGCCCATCAGTTTATGCAGGCTACACCCCAACTCCCTTTGTGCCACTGTCTAAAGAGAGCTGCAAACAGCCCAACTGTCAAACTGACCCAGACACGAAATCCATAAACAGGCTAAGTCACAGAATGGTTTAAGCAAGAAAATGCCCACTTTCTAAAAGTGTAATTTTCAAACACACAATCTCAAAACCAACTTTAATAAAAGATGTATTTTTTAATTGTGAGCTCAGAGACCCCAAACTCCACATGTCTATCTGCTCCCAAAGGGAATCTATGCTTTAATAATTTTTAAAGGCTGCCCACATGTTAACCTATGAGAGAGATAGGCCTTGCAACAGTGAAAACCGAATTTGGCGGTATTTCACTGTCAGGACATATAAACCACATTAGTATATGTCCTACCTTCAACATACCCTGCACCATGCCCATGGGGCTACCGAGGGCCTCCCTTAGGGGTGTCTTACATGTAAGAAAAGGGAAGGTTTAGGCCTGGAAAGGGGGTACACTTGCCAAGTCGAATTGGCAGTTTAAAACTGCACACACAGACACTGCAGTGGCAGGTCTGAGACATGATTACAGGACTACTCATGTGGGTGGCACAACCAGCGCTGTGGGCCCACTAGTAGCATTTGATTTACAGGCCCTGTGCACCTCTAGTGCACTGTACTAGGGACTTACTAGTAAATGAAATATGGCAATCATGGATAAACCAATTGTTAGAAATGGGGTCTTTGGCTGGTAGTCAGGTAACACCCTGTCCAAGCAAGGACCCTTACTCTAGTAAGGGTAAGTCACACACAATCCACATTATCTAGTGCCCACCCTCTGGTAGCTTGGCACTGAGCAGTCTGGCTTAACTTAGAAGGTAATGTGTAAAGTATCTGTGCAATAAAACATGCAATAACACAGTAGAACACCACAAAAATATACCACACTTTGTTTCGAAAATTATATAATACTTATCTAATAAGATGCAGGTCAAAACGATTAAGATGCAATAAGTATATGTTGAAATATCACTGTAAAAATGATATAAAGTGTCTTTAGTCTTTTAAAAGCAACAAATGTCTCTTGCAACCACAAAGTACCTGGTTTGCATTTAAATTCTCTGCAAGGGACCGCCGAGGAGGAGATGCATGGAAAATGGGGAGGTGTGCGTCGATTTTCTGGTGCACACATACAATGCATCGTTGAGTTTTCACGCAGGGTATGCTTTGTGTCGATTTCCAGCACTGGAATCCTCTTTGGGTTGTGGGTTTTTCAGACACCCTGGGGACAATGCGTTGAAATCTGGCGTTTGCATCGATCCAGTGGGTGTTGCATGGAAATTTCTACCACACGGCAGGTGCTGTGTCCACTCCTCTCAGGAATACGGGCTGTGTCATTCCGGCTCAGCTTTGCATCGATCCGGTGGGCTGTACGTTTGAAGTTCCAGTTGCTTCGCTGTCCCTGCGTGGATCAGTCAGGCTGCATCATTCCAGTTATGCGTGCAGTGATTTATCACCGTGATGCGGGCTTTGCATTGTTTCTTGCAGGCTGTGCATCGATTTTCGCTTCACAGGGAGTTCTCTTGCAGGAATGAAGTATTTTTGGTCCTGAGACTTCAGTGTACAGGAGACCAGCTCTATCCAAGCCCTTGGAGAGCACTTCTCAGCACAGCCAGAGAGCAGCAAGGCAGCAGAGCAACAGCAAGGCAGCAATCCTTCTTATAAAAACAGTCAGGTGATTCCTTTGGGCAGCCAGGCAGTTCTTTTTGGCAGGTTGCAGGTTCTGGTTCAGGTTTTTTTCTCTAGGAAGTGTCTGAGTTGGTAGGGGCAGAGGCCCTGTTTAAATACTCAAATGTGCCTTTGAAGTAGGGGAGACTTCAAAGAGTGGCTTAGAAGTGCACAAGATCCCCTTTCAGTTCCATCCTGTCTGCCAGAGTCCCAATAGGGGGTGTGGCAGTCCTTTGTGTGAGGCAGGCTACTGTCCTTTGACATGTAAGTGTCAGGCCTTCCACCCTCCCAGCCTATGAAAACCCATTCAATATGCAGATATATGCAAGTGTGACTGAGCATCCTATGTTTGGGATTTGTCTGAGTGAATTCACAAGGGGGCTGTCAACTAAACCTAGCCATATGTGGATTCTCAGGCACAGAAGAATTTAAGTGCAGAGAAATTCTCACTTTCTAAAAGTGGCATTCCTCAATAGTAATATTAAATCCAACTTCACCAGTCAGCAGGATTTTGTATTACCATTCTGGCCATACTAAATATGACCTTGCTACTCCTTTCAGATCAGCAGCTACCACTCAAACAGTATATAAGTGTAGCCCTAATGTTAGCCTATGAAAGGAGCAAGCCTCACAGCAGTGCAAAATGAATTTAGGAGTTTTACACTACCAGGACACGTAAACTACACAGGTACACGTCCTGCCTTTTGTCTACACAGCACCCTGCCCTATGGGTTACCTAGGGCCTACCTTAGGGGTGAGTTACATGTAGAAAAAGGGGAGTTTTAGGCTTAGCAAGTACTTTTAAATGCCAAGTCTCATTGGCAGTGAAACTGCACACACAGGCCTTGTAATGGCAAGCCTGAGACATGGTTAAGGGGCTACTTAAGTGGCTGGCACAATCAGTGCTGCAGGCCCACTACGAGCATTTAATCTATAGGCCCTGGGCACTTATAGTGTACTTTACAAAGAACTTACAAGTAAATTAAATAATCCAATTGGGTATGATCCAATGTCATCATGTTTAAAGGGAGAGAGCATATGCACTTTAGCACTGGTTAGCAGTGGTAAAGCGTGCAGAGTCCATAAAGTGGAGGGAGGCAGGCAAAAAGTTAGGGGTGACCACCCTAAGGCTTTCAGGTCTAACACCAACCAACAACACAACTTACATGGAGAACATATGCACCTTAGCACTGGTTAGGAGTGGTAAAGCGCTCAGAGTTCTAAAGCCAACAAAAACAGGTCAGAAAAAATAAGAGGCAGGAGGCAAAAAGATTGGGGATGATGCTGCATAAGGAAAAAAGTGCAACATGACCCCCTACCAGCCTAAAGCCAGGGGAGACCAATCAATACCTTGACGGACTTCCCTGATTGGGGCGATAGAGCAGGGACCCAGGCCCACAACAGCAGGGTCATGTTCCAGTTCTACTTCTTCCTGACTCCAGGTGGATCCCTCTGTCCATACTCTCAGGGCCTACCGAGCTAACCCATGGGGATCCCTTCTCCTCATCTGCAGATACCATCTGTGCAGCCCCTAACTTCACTTTGCTTACCGATGTATCCCAGGGGGCAGATAGTACCACCAAGGCCAATACATTGGTGTGGCCCACTCCACCCCCAGGGTGTGACTCTTGTCCCTCCACCTCAGGGGCAACTCTGTCCCCCAGAACAGCAAGCCACAGTGGCCACTGACAGCTGTCAGGGATGAGAGCCAGGCCCCAGTCCTCTCAAGGCTCTCCAACCACTGTGACAGTGGAAAGTGGGGGGCGGTAGCCCCAGGTGCCTGGAATCCTTTGACCACTCTCCCTTCCACCAGGTCAGGGACGACAGCCTGACCCTGGTCATCCCCTCTGAAGCTCTGTACCCTTCCTCTAGAATCGGCACCTTCAGAGTCCAGAATTGGCAGGGTGCTTGTAGAAGCAGTCCTGCACAATTCTGCCACCAGTGCAGGGATGTTAACCTGCAACTGATCTTCCAAACTGGGGTATGTACCTTCAGGTTGGACCAGGGCCAGGGGCGAGGCTACCCTTCCCCTGCCCTTTCTTCTGGGGTCCTGCATCCCCCAACTAGGAGTGGCCACCCAGAATACAACACAGTAGGGTCACTGTTAGCAGTAGCTCTTGCTCCAGGTCAAGGGGGGACACACTGAACCTGGCCTCTCAATCCAGGGTATGTACCCTTAGATTGAACTGTGTTCAGGGTTGAGTCTCTCCCTCCCCTGCCCCTACTTCCAGGGTTCTGCACCCTCCCCACCATGGAGGATACCCATAGAAGTAACTCAAGGGAGGGTAAACTGCCCCCCTTCAGGTCAGGGTTTACCTCCTGCACCTGGTCCTCCAGTCTAGGGTCTGTACCCTCACTGGCAACCCAGGACTTCCCTCTCCTCGGAGACTGGACATGGGCTCCCTCACCCATCCCACTACAATGGGACCTACCTGGGACACTGCAGTCCTTTCCCACCTCACCTGGTTGGGAAATACCTCGACGACTCCCCTCAGGAGCACCCCCAAATGCCTCTTCAGACTCTCTGGTACTCACACAGAGGTCTGTCTCCAGTGTAAGTTCCCTGGGGTCAGAGATCTCACACTCCACCTGGTGTTGGTGCAGCTCTGGAAAATAAGGACTGGACCTGTGCTCTCTAGCAATTACATCACTCAGCCCCTCAAACGAATTAACCAAAATACCCTTCACCCAACCATCCAGTGACTCAGCCTTGACAAAGTACCCCAGATCACCCTCCTGAGACTGGTGAGACAGTACCTGGCTGTCCCTGACATTCAACCCACTCTCTTCTGGGATGTCTCCACACTGCATATCCTGGACTGCTACCTTGGGGGAACCCGTCTCCATATCACTCTCACCTAGAGCCAGTAGAGTGTCCCTCTCATCACTAGGAATCTGACTTCCCATGCCAGTTCCCCAATCCATGTCAGGGACCATGTGCATCACTGGAGCTATCTCATAGCTCTGAACCTCCTGGTGTATTTTAACCCCCTCCTCCAAGTAGGGCACTACGTCTCTGGGCATGAGTACTTGTTTAGTATTGAATATAGAATTGTGGTAGCCACCATTCAAGCTGGACTCAGCCCTCATGACTTCCAGATCTTTCAGTTTTAGTTCATAAGCTAAGATCAAGTTTTTCACTTCTAAGGCCCTCCTCCTCTCTTCCTTTTTGATCCTCATCTTCTCTAACTCCAACTAGTGAGCCCTCTCTGGCTGTCTGTCCTGTAACTCTTCAGGGGTCAGACCCTTGAATTACCCCCGCTACCTCTCCTGGGAACCCTCTCCCCAGGTGTAACAGGTACCTCCACTACACCATTGTGTACCCTATGCACTTCCCTATCCACATCCTCCTCCTGTGGGTGCCCCCAGCCTCCTTGATTGTCACCCAGGCCCTCAGTGCCTTTCCCAGCACCCACTTTGTTGACGTAGATTAGTATTTCCTTCTTGCTTGTAGTCAGCTTCATGCATTTTTCCTCATCCAGTTAGCTATGTCTGTTAGGCATCTGTGGAAGTTGGCTCTGGTGGTGGTAGGGTTATCGGTGAGTTAGAGGTTGTGTTGGGTGTCATCTGCGAAGGATATTATGATGAGTCCCTGTGATCAGATGATGTTGGTGAGTGGTGTCATGTAGACATTGAAGAGAGTGGGGCTTAGGGATGAGTCCTGTGGTGTACTGCAGATGATTTCCTTGGGTTCGGAAGTGTAGGGTGTTAGGCTGATCTGCTGAGTTCTTCTAGTAAGGAAGAAGTAAATCCACCTGACTGGTTCCCCTTGGATGCCAATGTGGTGGAGTCTTTTGATTAGTGTGTGGTGTGCTACAAAGTCAAAAACCTCAGAGAGATCGAGGAGGATTAGGACTGCTTCCTCTCCTCGGTTGAGGAGGGCTCAGATTTTATTGGTGGCTGCGATCAGGTTGGTCTCCATGCTTTAATTGCAGCGGAAGCTGGACTGGGAGGCGTCAAGAAGCTGATTCTGCTCAAGGTATGTTGTGAGTTGCCTATTGTTGGCTTTCTCCATTACCTTGGCCGGGAAAGGGAGCAGAGATAGTTTTAGAGTTTGTTGGGGTGGCAGAGGGTTTCTTGAGGAGTAGTCTGACTTCTGCGTGTTTCCAGGCACCCAGAAAAGTTGTGGTGATGATTGAGGTGTTAGTGAGGGTGGTGAGCTCCTGCCCAATCCTTTGGTTTCCAAGGTTTAAGGCATGGTGCAACAATGGATCTATGGGAGCTCCTGTGTGGATCCATTTCATGAAGGAGGTGGTGTCTTGGATGGAGTTCCAGGTGGTCAGTCTGTGGCTCACCTCAGTTGTAGTGAGGGTAAGTCTGTCGAAGAGGTCATTGGGTGGTGGCTGGGTTTCAAAGTTTCTCTAGATGATTGCTATCTTGTAGTGAAAGAAGTCAGCGAGGTTGTCACACAGCTCCTGTGAGGGTGTGATGGTGTCCTCGCTGGCGGTCGGGTGGAGGAACTCTTTAATTATTTTGAATAGATCCTTGCTTTTGTTGGTGCTGGTTTCGATGCCTGTGGCTAGGGCTATTTTCTTTGTGGTCCTTATCAGGTGGTGGTAGATGTTGAGGAAGATTTTGAAGGCTGCCCTGTCAGAGGTGTTGTTGCTAGTGCACCATCTTCTTTCGAGCTGTTTGCTGTCCCGCTTTGCTGTTCTTAGTTCTTGTGTGTAGTAGATGGTCTTATTGGTGGATTTTCTCTGCTTGTTGTTGTTGATTGTGGCAATGCTGTCAGAGCAATTGGTGATCTCGTCATTAAAGTTGTTAATTCCTTATTCCAGATTGAAGGCAGCAGCTGGGGTGGAGCTGTGGAGGGCATTCTTCCAACTGGTCCCTGATATGTATCCACAGTTCTTGTGGGGAGTGCTGACTGACTTGGGGTTTGTGGTGCAGGGGCTGGAGATGGTGAAGTGGATGATGGAGTGGTCAGTCCATGTGAGTTCTGTGGTGTGGCAGTAGCTGGACGTGAAGGGAAGATGGGGTCTAATGTGTGTCCTGCAGTGTATGTGGGGTTGTAGATGAGCGGGGTCAGTCCAAGGCTGTTCATGCTGTTGAGGAGGTTGGTGGTGTTGTGGTCACTGGGGCCGTTGATGTTGAAGTTGAGGTTGCTGAGCATGATGTAGCCACTGGAGTCCAGTGCTAAGGTTGCAAAGAAGTCTGCAATGCTGTTTCAGAAACTGGCGTGAACTCCCAGACGTTGGTATGTGAGGGTGCCTCTGTTGGTTGTCTTGCTATCCATGTAGAGTTTAAAAATTGAGGTGCTCAATGACAGCTGCCAGCTACACCCTTGTACAAATACCGACCCTCAGGTCCAACTCTTCAGTAACAGTGAAACTGTTGAAGACTCTGAAGTACTGTTGTGCTGCTCTGCCAGAAGGACTGCTACTCTGTTGCCCTGCTGCCCTCCTGCCTGAGAAGATAGACTGAGCCTGTATCTTGATCCCAGTGCCACCAGAGTGACTCCAAGGACTAGTTGACTGATCAGAGCCTTTGGGACAGAAAGGGTTCCGACCACCTTTCATCCAACACCTGGACTCTACTCGCTGTGATTCAGGCCCTTCAAGTGGTGCCATCCCAGTCCTGGACCCTTGGAAGTGAGTCTGAAGGGGCTCTGTCAGCTCAGCCATGGTCCTTGGGGCAGAACTGATGTAGCACGACACAGCTCCGCTTCAAATCCTCCGGTGCACAAATATATCTTCAACACAGGTCTTCTCATTGAACGCCCTCAATAGACTGCATCCTCACTGATGATGCAGGACCTCACATCACAGCCTCCCAGCTCTTCAGAACCGCCACTGCACAAAGCATCCTTGATGCAGGATTTTGCTACAATCTACAACCAGAATTTAAGGTACTTTGTTCAGCAAGCCCAACCTAATTCTTATATCTGGCCCTCACTCCATTGCAGTCAGCATGAACTTGTAAGCTTGTCCCAGTCTGGCATGACCAGATAGGCACAGTTGGAGCTTTGTACATTTTGGCACTATTTTTACATAAAAATGTGAAATTCCATATCTCTGGTTCTACTGATTGAAATTGTTTCTTGGTCTCAATTGATTTATTCAATTTTACTCTATTTTTCTAAATTGATGTGGGATTTTGTTGTGTTTTCATTTTATTGCTGATTGAAGTACTGCATAAATATGCTACACATTACCTCTAAGTTAAGCCTGACTATGTCAAGCTGTAGTGTAGCCATTTTTAATATAGCTTCATGCACGTTAGTTTAACATACTAGGCCGCTGTGCACTTTGCCCTAGATACATTTTATTCAGCTTCGTACTGTTATTTTACAATAACCAGTTTTACGGTCTTGTTTTAATTTATTCTATCACACTGTTTAGCTTAGTTCAGCACTGTGTTCTCAAATAATGCATTCTTGATCGCCCTGTGCTTCAGTCAAGGCTACAGTCTGGTACATTGCCGGTAAACGTGGTAGAAGTTTAGTCTCCAGTATTCGTAGAAAATACACATCCCTACATAGGGACATTTTCTTAGAACATCTGCGTGTTAGTTATAATAACACTTCCTAGTCCTAGTAAACGTCAAGAGGGAGATTCCTGCCAGGGACCGACAACTAGATGCTGGATGCCCCATTGGAGATGCTGATGCAGATTACAGGCCTTTGCTCAGGTATGAGGGTTGATGTCCTCCCGGTGGAACCTGAAAGGCAGGCTTAGAGCTTCACATGCTGTGCTCGAAATATAACTTAGAGAGAAAATAATCGAGCGGCACTATGATAGCCTTATTCTTGTGCTTCACTCTCATCGTTACTATTTTAATTTTACTGTGTTGTATAGTTCTGGTTATTGTAGCTCACGCTTTGCTATCTAAAATGCAGTTGTTTTATTAAACCAATCTTTAAAACTTAAACTGCCTTTGTCATTTATATATTAGACCGTACTGTGTATGAGAGAACCGGTTGTGACCTGAGTGACCACGACTTCCCTGAGAAGTACTAAGATGTCATGCGCTCTGCTGCCCAATTGTCTCTACCATTCGGGAGAGATGAGGTTAGCTGGAGCAAATCCTGGATTTAGAGTGACAAGTGTCATCCACCGTGGGTCAGACTTAGTCCCCACAGTGTGAACGATCTTGCCGCTCAAAATCCAGTAGTCTCATTAGGATAATGAGAGCCTACGTGACATGGCGCCACCAACGTTTGTTCAGGCTCTAATTTTCGGGTCCACCAGCATATCTCGGTCTCATTTTTATATAATGACCCCTCAGTTCTGTATACGGAGACGTCCGTGGTACTGAGGGTTTCCACCACCACCGTATAGGTAATCCTATTTTTCAGCTGGTGGTTGTTCAAGCTTGAACCTTAAAAGGAAAAATAACCATCTTGGTGTGCCTTCTCTGAACTCTTAGTGCTTTTATAATGACAAATCCCCAGGTTGTACAAATAGCTCTTAACATCAGACAACCGATCACAGCACATTTGCTAGCACATTGCCTTATGGCCCAGGGTGGTCCAGTCACATTTGTGGTGGACACCCACGCAGCCTATAGAACAGAACTTTTTTACTCTTGGGTCACATTTCCAGCAGTTGATGGGAACACAAATAAATTTCATACATATACAGTAGCGAACGCGCCTGGGCAATACAGGGCGTACGCATATTTAGAGATACCTCTATCTTATCAAGAACATAATAATTGGCTTGATGGCGCCCTAACCCATACAATATTACCAGTAAGGTTAGGTCCACCAAGTAATGATGGTCCTACCTGGCCTTTATTGGCCACATATACACCTCATCCTGCGGCTGCGAATATGGTGGTAGCTGAGGTTCGACGCTTATATATTGAGTTAACAGCAATATACAGATGATTAGTACAATTTGTGATGCAGACACTAAATACAAACTCAGCGAGTGCTGCTCCAGCACAACAACATGCAGTAACACCAGGTATAAATCCAGTGACTGTCCACTATATTATGGGTAAATTCCCAGCAAAATGAGAGGAGACTTTGTTTTGGCTAGCACAAAAAATTAATACGCTGGATGCAGTATTTCCCCATACGGGACCTCAGGATAAACATAGAATATTAACTATGTGCTTGCCCTTTGGGATGGTTCCTACAGTTGAACACTGTAATACATGGGGCATGGTATTTGCCGCGCTATATACAACGGCACACGGTACACCAACGCTAGCCAACATACTGGAAGTGCTTAAACAAATTCAAGATGAATACGGGGCTGCCCCGGCCCTAGATTTGGGAATGCAACAGATGGGCAACTTTGCCACAGTTTCTTCAATTATCCTAAGTAACCTTAAAGGGGAAGTAGTTGCACTTGCAGTGGTCCGTGATGTCCCGCAACAAGATCAGGAGCGGGAACTGCCTAAAGTAATAGCGGAAACATATTCCAGTATCGGTCGAAATAGCCTTGGGGCTAGACCACAAAAACCTCAATTTCAGGGTAAAATTAATAAAGACAATATTAACTAACAACCTGAGGGTAATAAGAAACGCTGGGAGAAAAAATAACAAACACCTAAAAAAGAAAGGGGAGAATCTCCACGAGTGGAGACCCCACAGAATAGATATAATCTCAGGAATAGAGAGAATATAAAAACGCCTGATAGATATCAATATACTGATACACGCCAATCTGGTTCCTTACAGGATTCATTGGAAAAGAGAAATGAGAGAGGTGGGTGATCAGAGCGGAGAACAGAGTACGTGAAACCGAGACAGGAATCACAACGCTCTTCAGAGCTTTCTGTTCAGAAGGAAGAGAAACTGTACAACAAAAACAACATTTAAAAATAAAAAAGTGGCAGCTGTCTCAGTCAGACATGCCACTCAGGAAGAGGGTTCTCTTGAAGAACAAGAACTGGGCTCTAGCACTGCTAGACAGCGCGGCAGAGGTCACAATAGTTCGCTGGAATCTTCTAGAGCATCTGGAGGTGAAAGCAACTGATGACTTTATACAAGTAGAAACAGCGGACATGCGTGTCTCCGAACCCAATAGGGTGTACAGAGTAACTCTACAGTTGGAAGGAGACATTGAACGCACCATACATGCAGTCTTTTGGGGCCGTGTAGTAAAAATATATGACATTTTGTTGGCCGAACAAGATTGGCCGCCTGATTTTGTCCGCACCTGCCCATATGGAGAAGAGGTTATTAAACATTCCTTCTCGCCCCTTGTTCCAGAGGAACTCGCTGAGTCATATTCTATACAATGGGCTCTAGCACAACCACCTGCGTTATACAGAAATCACGTAGGGTGGGATAGGGATTCTCCATACCATGTCATTCCCATTAAAAGTGAACCTCAGCCACAACCGCAGTATCCAATAAAACATGAAACAAGGGCACCGGTGAGAGAGATACTTACGCAATAGGCCATTCATACAGAACAGTCTTAGACTACAGACATTTAAATGGACATAAACGTACATATGCTATACAAAATTCACATAGCACTGCACTAATGAGCAACATTGTGCGGAAAAAATATAAAACGACTTTGGATATCTCGATTGGGTTCTTCTGCCTGAATATAGCGCCTGAAAGCAGAGTCTTAACAAGCTTTAGCGCACTAGGCTCCCAGAAAAATTCAGTTGTTTGCCTCAGGGTTATAAGAACAGCCCAGGATTGTTTGCAGCTCGTGTGACTGCTATTTTACATGAGATAGACACTGAAGCTTTGTCACATGTGGACGATATATATCTCATGCATGACGAGTTACTACAACATTTAAGACGGGTAGCCCACATTGTTGTAGGGCTTGCCGAACTCGGCTACAAATGTAACTTCAAAAAGTCAAAAATTGCCTTCCTCAGCATCCTGTTCCTGGGATATGAGCTGTTGAATGAAGGGAAGAGTCTAACGCCACAATTTTTAGGAAAATTTGCACAAC
The DNA here is from genome assembly GCF_031143425.1 of Pleurodeles waltl. NCBI lineage: Eukaryota > Metazoa > Chordata > Amphibia > Caudata > Salamandridae > Pleurodeles > Pleurodeles waltl. Next base: position 262,722,917 of record NC_090437.1, on the reverse strand, counting down.
TGCAACCACCAAATACAAATAAAAAACTACAATCATTGTTGGGCTTTCTAAATTTTGGCAGACTATACATTCCTGATTATGCTACACGCATAAAACCTTTATATGAGTTAATACGTCCTGATTTTTCAAGTAAATTCTGGACAATTGAACATACACAAACTCTTTGTGAGTTACAGGGAGATATGCTAGCAGCAAAACATTTACACACACGGGACAATAAGACACATTTAGTTATCAGGGTAATAGCTGGGGCCATCGGTTTTACTTATGTCACATTTAATGAAGGTGAGACAGTCCCAACTGCATACAAATCACACCTGTATTCCGCTGCTGAACAACGCTTTGCACCCACGGAGAAAATTCTCACTGCTGTGCAGATGGCTGTTATTAAAGAAAGACCTCTTGCCCAAGGGAAATGCATTATTGTTGTTTCTCCTAATCTGGCCCTAGAGGCTGTTACAAAAGCTAATGTCCCGAACGCAAAAGCACTTCATCCACGATGGATACAATGGGCTACGTCTATAACAGCCACTGATGTAGACTACATTTTCGACCCAAAGTTACAAACTCAAGAATTTCTACAATATGAAGTAGAACATCCAGTTCCCGCTGACACCTTGCCTATTGATCAATATCATGTAGTCATGTACACCGATGGCTCTGCACAACTAGCGGTTGGAACTAAACATCAATATTCTGCTGCATGTGCGGTCGTGAGCGGCTATATGGAGGGGGAGAAATTCTGTACCCAACATACCTATACACAGACTTTAGGGGACTGTACAGCACAATTGGCTGAGCTAAAAGCTCTACTAATGGCACTAGAACATATGGATCCGACACAGTTCACACTGATTGTTTGTGATTCATATTATTGCGTCCAGTCTTTTGATGAATACCTGCATTACTGGTGCTTGAATGGGTTCAGAGATTCAAAAGGCAACACCATAAAACACAGACTCCTGTGGGGGAAGGTAGCAGACCTGAAAGAGACACTACCCAAAGTCCATGTTGTGCATACACTTGGACACCAGTGCATTGGAATACACATTGCTGGAAATGAAATACTTTGGCTGTTGAAGCCGCAAAGTCGGCAGTGGCAGTTGCCACTGTAGCTGCAGTGACTTGTTCGAGTTCCAAACCAGACACAGACATTATGGCTGCCATAAAAGCTACGGTTGATGGTATGCCTTATCCTAAAGGATTTCCCAATAAATATCAATACTTGATGGGAAGTATGCTGAACGCTGAAGTAAAAATTGCAGGTGTAGGCGTACGCGACATCCCCAATAAAGATGTAAGACCACAATTGATTAAAGCAGCGCATGAAGGGGTGGCATCTGCACATGCTGGCGTGGCGGCTACAATTTCACTATTATAGGCCCGTTATTGGTGGCCTGGTCTCTATAAAGAGACTAAGCAGTATGTCCTCTGTTGTGACATCTGTCAACAAATTAAAGTTTCCACGGCTAAGCGCCCGCCGCAGACACCCCTCTTAATCTCAAATAGACCATTACAATGTGTGTACTTGGATAATTGCGGTCCATTAAGACCTGATAGTGCATACAAATATATATTAGTCGCTGTTGATTCTTGCTCCAGATTTGTGTGGGTGTGGCCACAACGCTCGGTTGACGCTCGGACTGTTATTAAAGATTTGCGAGTCTTTGTCTGTACATATGCAGTTGTGCCATTCCATTCGGACCAGGGCCCTGCTTGTGCCTCAAGGGCATTCAGGGACAACATGGCTTCATTGGGGGTCCAGCTCCGGTACTCGTCTCCATTTCAGCCCGAGGGAAAATCTGTTGTGGAGCGATAAAAAACACGATTTAAAGCAATCCTTAATGGCCAGAGTCTTAGGTACAGGTCGTAGTTGGCTAACCCACCTGTATGGAGTTCAGAGAGCACTAAATAACCTGCCTAGAAGGTCACTGGTGGGGTTGTACTCCATATGAGTGCCTGTTAAGAACACAAATGTTTGTTCCGGATCTTGATGGTCCTGGTGTGGTGGCAGCGGAAACACCTTTTGACATAAATGATCGTGTCACTGTTTTACAGGAATTACAGCAGTTCCGTGAAGATAACTTTTCTAAAAGTGCTGCCTCCACAGGAATTAAGGATGTGCCAGTAACACTTACCGGCTGGATTCCCAGAGTTGGGGATCTTGTGCGTGAAAAGGTCGCAGTGAAAAAATAATTTGGCCCTTCTTATCGAGCACCAGTCCCTGTGTTGGGGATATACGGTACCAGAACTGTTATTCTACCACCGTTGCCAGGTGCCAAAGAAAATTGCTTTGTTTCCATTGACAATGTCAAGCTACAACATGTGGCCGATTCTACACAGCCGAGGAATGTTCAGTAGTTACCGAATCCCTCTCACTACTGGAGAAGAAGTTCTGCTTCAAGTTGTTTATACCAACACTGATGCCTCTCCGAGCTTGGGGAGGGTGGATGATGACGATCTAGCATTAGTTCCACTAACAACAAGCAATTTGGAAACATTTGATCAAGTCACTATGAGTACAAGCCAGACGGATGGTGCTATCTTCTGTGTACCACCACAGGAAACACCAACTCCTCTATTGATTACGTCACCGACTTTTGCACAAACTGCCTCTGGTTGCTTTGCCGACTACAACGACGGTCTATCGGACTCGTTTGCCTCTTCGACTGCTGACCTGTCAGGTGCACGTAAGCTGATACATTGGCTTAAAGAAACATACTTCGTTTTTCCATGGAACTATGTATGGCTTTCCCTGACTGTCCTAGCCTTCCTGCTTTGGATTGGTTTTGTCGTTACTTTTTTCTTATTAATACATGGTCATTTTCTTCCAGAGAGATCAGCGGTTGAACAGGTGGAGAAGGTTATGAAACCACACTTTTCTTCACATAAGATTCGAAGAGACTTGTCTTTTGTGAACATTTCTGCAGTGCCAATTCCTGATGGGATTGTGTGGGACAAAGTAACGTTTGATATATATGGTCCCACTGAAATCATTCAAATACCGTACGTGTTGAAGTTATCCATGAACTATATACTGTAGTTATACCAGGCATTGTATCTGATGACTGGGATGTGAAGACAGTTGATTCAATGATGATAGAATTGCAATATTATACTGTATATGAAAATGAAGATGTTTACCAGCTTAAAGAAAATTATGGTGACATGTTTTGCTATAATTATTATGGGCACCACTTCATACATAAAGGGAGCAGTCCAAAAACAAAATTTGATTATACACAATGGGAACATTGCCCAACTCCCCCGCAAGGGAGTTCTAAAACGTATTTTGAAAAGTTTGCGTATTTTTCTGGGCATCATCAAAAAAATGCTGAGTCATATTATTTTAAGGTAACACCGACTAGGGATAAACTTATGTTACTGACCAACACAACATTTATATATTCGGACTCCTTTGTTTCCCGGTTATCAATTGAGGGTTATGCAAAGAATGTTGATTTGAAAAGTGTTTGGGGAACAAAAAATTGGCAGACCAAGGGTAGAGAAACATTGTCTAGAGCATGTCTCATCCCCGTTCAAATGATCTTTTTAAATGAAACAGTACAACAGACAAGTTGTTTAGGCTTAGCAACAATTAGAGAATTAAACATGCCCAGTATACCTGTCCCTGCAAAATTTAAGAACTGGCAAAATTACACGAATGCAACATTTAGTGAGCTTAATGAGTGGGTCCAGAATGGTACGTTTAATGCTTCACTGACACGTCCAGGCACGTGGTTATTGTGGCCAATAGATCCCAACGGGTGTCATCAACGTTTTGTCACCTCCTCAGGGGGTTTCCGAACTAGTAGGTCAGACCCTCGCTATATATCACCAGAACATGCTGAAATAATTACAACATATAGTATAGCAAAATTGTGCCAACAGTGGCTAAAATCATCCTCACTAGATGCGGTTAAGACACATCTCAATCTCCTGTCTAACAACACTGACTTACATGTTTTTTGTCAGGCCCAAAGATACCACGTAGGAAGTGTTTCTTGTATGAGGTATACAATGAAATATGGAAACTTTCCCAACAAGAGGCGGCAGCCCGGTTAAGACAGATAGATCAGGAAAATCTGAAAAAGGCATTAGCTGTTGTGGATAATGGGATTCACACCTTGTCCGGCAGGATATATACAATTAACAACATAGTTTCTTCTGCTATAGACATTATATGATCTGATATGTCTTCTTTATACCATGGACAGAGTCAGACCAGGTCCATAATGCAGATGGGTTGATCACTCCAGACATTGAAGGCAGGTCGCGTTCCGTGGCAGCACATCAGTGCCAGGGAAATATTTTTTTCCTTTAATTTGACGTGACAACAACAACTAATGGCTAAAAAGGAGGCGACTTATGTCATGCTTAAAATTGAAAAGATAGAAAGATTGCCTTTTACTGTGGCCCAGATTCCTTCAGCAGAGTGGTTGATACACAGGGTTCTTAATCTGCCTATTTCAACATTGCAATTCACTTCTTGTTTGAAGCATGGTCTGGTAGGCAGACATGGAAAGTTGGGAGATAGCTACATCCATGAGGTGTGGGAGCTTCCCTTCTCGTACAAATGCCTCAAAGGCATGGAAGAGGTCTTTCTTAGCGGTAGTGAATGAGAGACTTCAGTCAGCCATTCAATGATTTATAAGCAGCTGTCCTTGCATGGGGCGTGTAATGCCTCTGTTGCGAACTTGGCTTGTTATCTGAAGGGAGTTCCAGTCCCCTTGATTAAACACACGTTCCAGGTGCTTTCAAATGGCAGCTACGTCCTCCTCAATAGTGAAGACTGTTGTGGCATGCGGGCCGGAATAGTTTACGTTGTTTCGGTCTCTAAGGTCGTTACATGCTGCGGGAACGTGTTGTTTCCCCCCCACTAAATTTAGGGAGGTTGCAGATATCTGGCCTTACATTGCTACTTCCAAGGTGAATTTTGACAAGTTAAGTAGACTGAAGGCTTTATTGTTTCAGAAGCATGTGGCCCTTACATCTGCACGCGAGACCTACGCACTTCAGGTGGCAAGTTCATCGGCAGAAATACAGTCCCTGTTAAATATGAACTTTCCGAGACACTTTGGTGAACTTGTGGGACGTATATTTAATGCGTCCAGCACGGCTGGATTAGCACATTTTTTCAAAGCTGTTGGTATTGGTTTTGTTCACACCTTTTCCTCTATATTCGGTTTAATACCTTTGGCTATTCATTCAATTTTCGGAAGCATTTGTGGGGGATTTCCAATAACTTTGGCTTTATTAGCCGTCATTTTGCTGTTGCTGTTGTTTTTCCGCAAAGGCTGTCCTGCCGCAACAAGGACAAATGAAGGTGCTCCCATCGGCGCAGCTGTGTCGTGAGTGCATGAGGCAGCACTTTGGAACAACACTCCTGGAACATTTGGGGTGTGACTGGTCTCTGTCATTCAAACCGGTTTTGTATTGTGTGCAGCCTGTGTTTCAGTGCCGTTGGTGCTCTTTTGAACATGCACTGGAAGTTTGTCTCTCACAGCAACGCCCCTCAGTGATTGATGCTGATCTGTTAATGTTCTCGTTGAGGGTTCATTGCCAGACATGCGCGCTCTGGCTGCGTTTGCTCAGAGAAGCTGATTACGAGCTACCCTTCCTGGAGGAAGTTACCATTCACTCATTCACAGGTACTGCACGGGATGCCGCCTTGGTTGACTCTGGGGCTATGGAACACACCTGCTCCTTGGTAGTTTTTGGCGTGGATTTATCGGTTTTGGCATCTGCCGAGGTGGAGAATCTCCTGCTTTCCATGACTGATGCTTGATTTGGAACTGTCCTAAATTGACATTTTCCATTGAATTCAGCTTTTGGCCGCATGCTCATTTTAACAATTGCCAAATAGTATGCTTGTGTGTCGTCTTGACTTGTTACAAATTAAGTAGGGTTTTAAATATATTTTAGTTTAGGGCATTTTAGCTTAGGCTTAAACCACTTTCTACCGACAAGGGGAGGGTGAAGTGTAGCCATTTTTAATATAGCTTCATGCACGTTAGTTTAACATACTAGGCCGCTGTGCACTTTGCCCTAGATACATTTTATTCAGCTTCGTACTGTTATTTTACAATAACCAGTTTTACGGTCTTGTTTTAATTTATTCTATCACACTGTTTAGCTTAGTTCAGCACTGTGTTCTCAAATAATGCATTCTTGATCGCCCTGTGCTTCAGTCAAGGCTACAGTCTGGTACATTTCCGGTAAACGTGGTAAACGTTTAGTCTCCAGTATTCGTAGAAAATACACATCCTTACGTAGGCACATTTTCTTAGAACATCTGCGTGTTAGTTATAAAAACATTTCCTAGTCCTAGTACACGTCAAGAGGGAGATTCCAGCCAGGGACCGACAACTAGATGCTGAATGCCCTGTTGCAGATGCTGATGCAGATTACAGGACAGCAATCGTGGCTGGTGCTTGAATAGGGTTTTACTCTCCTCATTCAGTAAACCAATTTCCAACACTGATGTTACTTAGCTGATTTTTTTCAATGGATCCTCCGGACCTGGCATTTTCAGACTGCTTCTATTTCTGTAGGTTTGTCGTTTCTTACTAGTTGGACTCAAATGCCTTGAAGCATAACTTCAATTAAACAGAGTTGCTCTGGATTCTCCACAATTCTATCTTATCCTGTCCTTAGAATTTTTGTTCTTCTACCAAGCCTGTGCCACATCAACTTGTAAACTAAGTGGAAAATATTTGTTTCATTCTGGATGCCAATCTCTCCCTAGTTAGACAAGCAAACCATTTTTCTTCTTCAGCTGCCAGTTGCTGTAGGTTTTGAGAAACATCTTGCCACTTCTTTCAAAGGCTGTTTATCAGAGAGTAGTCTAGGTGATCATTTTTAGTCACCTGGATTACTGAATCTTCCTGTTTTAAGATGTTTTTGTGGGAGTGCTGAAGAAACTCCAGCATATCAAAAACGCGGTAGTCAAATTTGAAATGGGTCTCCCCAACACATTTCTTCATCTGCAGCCTTAGATGCCCTACATTGGCTCCCAGTGGAGAAGAAGATTGCCTTCAAGCAACTTCATCATGTCCTTTGAGACTGCTGTTAAATGGACCCTCACCTACCTTATAAAAATCTCTCATGCTGTGTTCTGGGTCGGACACCTCAATCATTTGCTTCCTCCTACCTAGGATCAACCTTACTTGGTTGGGCAGTAAAGCCTTTTCAGATGTGGCAGCTATATAGTGAAACTCTCTCCTGCTATTTTTATGTCATTTGCAGAATCTGCTGCACTTTAGGGAAGCATTGATTTCCTGGCTTTATGTCTAATCAGTAGCGTCTCCCACCTTATTTTTGACAGTGTTAGGGCACCCTTTAAGTAGCATTCTGCTTAATAAAAACATAACATGACATAACATAACATAATATAACATAGTATAGCATAGCATAGCATAACATGACATACATAACATAACTGTTAGAAGTGGGGTCTCAAGTTTGGCAGAAATATGCACTCAGTCCAAGTAGAGACCATGACTGTGGTCAGGGTAAGTCAGATACACACTAAAAGATAACTTTTGCTCCCTCTTTGGTAGCTTGGCACAGAGCAGTCAGGCTTATCGTAAAAGGCAATGAGTAAAGTATTTGTGCAACACACACACCAACACATGGAAAACACCACAAAAAAACTCCACGCCAGGTTAGAAAAATATATTTGGATTTTATAAATAGATCAAGACAAGGATGGCAACAATACAATGACTAGAAGTTGAGATATGAATTTAAGAAGAATAAAAGAGTTCTAGCTCTGAGAAGCAAATAACGCTTAAGGGGGTTACTCAAATCGCACTAGAGCGGGACAAAGTCAAGAGTTCAGGTTACCTGTGATGGATCACGGGCCAGCTACAGGACCTACGTAGGGCCTGCTGAGCAAAGTACCTTAATCCTGGTCGCAGTCACAAGATACACTGAGTTGCAGAAATATATTTATTGAAATGTTTCCTGGATTTCCCTATCTGCAAACAAAACCCAGCTGACCACTGCACTTCTGTCTTTGGCAAATCTTGGAGAAACCAAGGGAGTATGTGGAAAAAGTCTAATTAATTTACCCAAGGTATCATTCATTAGGATCTCCAGTCCTACCTCAGTAATTGTGGAGGTCAATGCCACCACAGTGCATAAGCATGAGGTTAGGGTGTTAGCAATCAACAATGCTTTCAACTAAAGCCACCAGTTGATGTCTCTTTTACCATTTCTGGCCAATCCAAGTAAGGTCAACATTAGGTAAACCTAGGTCCTTGTCAGTGCCACTCTTTCTAGCACTCACTCTGGACAAAACACATAACTATGGCTTACAATCCAGTCTCTGACCATTTAGAGAAAAACAGGAGTAGCCCACAGAAAAAGGCACAGCAGAATGAGGCAGTTTTGAAGATCATAGGCAGTTAAAATGGAAGACAGAAAGTAAAATGTTAAAGAACATATTTGATTGGATCGGGGAATGTGCAGGGATCTAAAATTAGGTAGTGAGCTCAAGAAAATAATAACAAAATAGCTAACTTTGTGATTGGCTTTGAAAAAAAAAAAAAAAGTTATGTTGTTTGGGATACGATTTGAAGTGCAAACAGTCAGCCACACCTGCTATAGTTAATGTGAAGCTAGTATTCAGTTGTGATCTTTTGGCCTACTGGTAGGCAAAGACTATTGGAAACATGGTTACTATAGACAGCTAAAAGAATGTGGGGATAAGAGAAAAAAGAGAGGGCAGTGTGAAATCGAAAAGCAGACTAGTGTATAAAAATTGCTCATTAGGGTTTGTATGTCTTGTAACTGACAATATTTGGCAAAGTAAAATATACATGAAAATCACTGACAGCAGATTGCTGTATGTTTTTAATGGCTTGCATGTTGATCCGCAGATCCACCTTGGACAGCACGGAGCCACACTGAGCCCCATAGTGGATCCACGAATCTACACAAAAATCTACTGAATTGGGCTTCTTTACTGGAAACATGGAAAGGGTTAAAGATAGTGACCATTTAGAAGTGGTATAACAACATTAAGGATGAAAGTAAGTAGGTGGTTTGCTAAATAGAGCAGTATGAATGAGAGCACAGTGTGAAAGGTAGCCATTATTGGTACTTTTCTAATGAGAGTGGAGGAGGATTGCCATATTTCTTACTTGAGGTTTGCACTGGAAAACAAATATTAACAGATATTAAAATAAAAGTTAGACAACAGTAAAGAGCATTCACAGGGATGTGAATTAGGTTGTATTATATAAAAGTATGTAAAAGATAATGAGTGTATATAAGCTCAAAGAAAATATGTAGCTTCTAGATACTACAGTAAAAGGCAAAACAGAAGGGAGGTTAAATGAGAACATTAAGTAAACAAGCATTTGCAATGCCAAGGGTCTCGCATTTGCTTGAGTTAGAGCTATTAGCGTTTTTAACTGCTAACCCGACTTTTCTTGCCACATAAACTGAAAATGAAAAGTAGAATAGTTTCTGTCGCACTGCCGCGCGCAGCACGAGCCAAAGATTCGGCTAGTGCCGCGGCACAGTACGAGGCCCCAAATTGGTTATGATGCGTCCTTCTTTCTTAGCGCGACGTGCCTTCATGCAGGTCTGACCTCCCCCACTCACCTGTTCTTCTTCTCTTCTTCTTTTTCTGTCTCTTCATTGCGCCTTCCTTTATGTTTTTTCCTTTTCCCGTATTACCCCTCTCTTCCCAGCATGCCTTTGTTCCCTACTCTCTATGGCTCCTAGTTGTTAGAAATGGGGTTTCTGGTTGGCTAGGGTATGCACCTCAGCCAGGCAGAACCTACCCACTCTAGTCAGGGCTTGGGAGTTACACGTCCAAGATAACCCCTGCTCACCCCCTTGGTAGCTTGGCACGAGCAGTCCGGCTTAACCTGGAGGGAATGTGTAAAGCGTTTGCACAACACACCACACATGTGACGCAAAATACACACTACAAAGTAAACAAAACACTGAGCTATGTAAAAATAATCTGTATTGCATAAAACATAATTAGACCAACATTACACTTAAGTAATACCGTGCGACCTTAGCAGTTGTCAGAAGGTTACACAAGTTACTAATACTCTGCATGAATATGCAGTTGTCACATTAGAACACGGAAGTACTCAGGATTCTGCAACATAAGCAGTAGTCAGAAAGTATAGGAAAAAGGTATATGCACCTGTCATGAACAATTCCTAAATACCCATCCAAGGAACATTAGAGAATATACCACAAGTCATATAAATACAAATTAACTAGACATGTCCATAAAAGGAACATTAGTACACATATGTATTACCAGTAAACAGGGAGGAAACCTAAAACATTATAATCTGTATCAGGCTCCTAAAGCCTGGATTTCCTACAAAGTACCTGTTAGCTGGTGGAAAAGGCACTTCCAGTGCTTAGAAATGAACACGGGGGCCCCCGGCGCTCATGTGCGCAACACGGGGGCCAAGCAGTGTCTGTGTGGGAGGAGGGTGATCAGCACCCTCTCTCTCTGGCGTTTTAGGACTGGCACATGTCCTGCCTTCTACATACATGGCACCCTGCCCAAAGGGCTAGCTAGGGCGCACCTTAGGGGTGACTTACATATAGTAAAAGGGGAGTTCTGGGCCTGGCAAGTAAATTTAGAAGCTAGGTCCCTGTGGCAGGAAACTGCGCACACAGGCTCTGCGCTAGCAGGCCTTAGATAGGTTTGATAGGCTACTTCAGTGGGTGGCGCAAGCCGCGCTGCAGGCCCACTAGTAGTATTTAATTTACAGGCCCTGGGTATAGGGATACCCCTTTACAAGGGACTTATAGGTAAATTAAATATGCCAATCAGGTATAATCCAATCATACGAAATTTGTAAGAGAGAGCACATGCACTTTAGCACTGGTTAGCAGTGAAAAAGTGCTCAGAGTCAAAACGTCAGCCAACAAAGGTCAGAAAAATAAGGAGGCAAAAGCAAAAAGTCTGGGGAATGACCCTGTAAAAGGGTCAGGTCCAACACTAGTCCATTATGTTCTATGTGTTTTTCCCTATCTAAGATGGTGTCCTTGTACTTCCTGTTGGTTGCTTCCCATTTTTTGGTATTTAAGGGCTGTGATTCTTTCTCTCCTTGCGCTGCAACACTTTCTGTTTGCATGGTGTCTTCGCTCCTGCTTTCTCGTAATTGATACTGGCTCACGTCTGTACCAGTGTTTCTTCCTGTACCCTGCTCTTGTATTTACCTATTCATTTTGCTCCTGTTTCAGGACCCTTTCCTTTTTGAATTTTTTGTCCCCTTTCAGGTTTTTTTTCCCTCTGGCACTAGTTCTGAAGGATACGCCCTGCTCTTGGCATTTCCATTGCCTGCAGCACCGTGGCTACCAGAAAGAGTCGCCCCTCCCTGGGCCAAGGTCGAACATTCAGGAACAAGATCCTCGCCACTCGTTCTGTAGACTCCAGGTTAAAGCAGCGTGTAAGTCATGACAGTGTCACATAATTGAGCAGGCCACCATGAGCGTGAAGGAGACACACAAATGGAAATAGAAGTTTGCTCGCAGTCAAACGTATTGGCAAAAGTGCAATTATCCATGCAACCAGCAAAAGTGCAATTATCCTTGTAACAGGGTTGATGTTATACAAAGCACTTGACTACTGCCCAACAAGATCATGCTGCATAGGAAATTAAAAGAAAAAGTAGTCCAGAAGCCATGCGGAAAACTTGGAGTCTCCTATGCTTTGAGTAGTCTGCCGGTGCTCTTGTGGAGGGCTAAAAAACAGAAAAGGCATGACGTATGCATGCCTTTCACTAATGAAATCTAGCGAATTTTAAAAGGCAAGCCCACAAACCAGCCAAACTGATGGGCATGACATGGGCGTGGTTAAAAGCCCACAGAGAGATTACAACAGGGGCCAGAACGCTTGCATGCTCGACCCTAATAATGAGTAATGAGCAGCAAGGGAGGAAGAGGGATTGCTATAATGAAAATATAGTTTTTTTTCAAAGCCAGTATGAATGAATAGGTTTGAAATTATATGCGGGAGTTTGCTTATAGTATGTAATTTAAATGTGTGTAACTTGCACCCAATCACACAGTCAGGCACGCACTTACATATCAAGTTACACTCCTGCAAAAGCAGTTATGTACCCAATGGTCATATAGACAGATAGTCACTGACACACAGTCACACATCGATAAAACCATTCACACACCCATTTACTCAACTATACATAGTCATTCACATACCCATGCAGGCACTGACACCCCCCCTAACACACCTATATAGCCAGTCATATACCCAGCACCCTGACATTCAGTTACATTTGCACCTACACACTGCATTTATACGCCCAGTCACCCACCCATTCAGCCACTCAAATATCTATAAAAAAAACAACAAAGCCACTCACATACCCAGTCAGACAGTGACAGAGGCACATACATATCCACTCACATATGCACACAGCACTTACGTATCTGCCACTAACAGAGTTAGTTGCTTACACAGTTACACACCCAAATGCAAACTATCAAAGCCAGTTACCAATCCATAAAGCCACTTACATACCTATCTAGACATTTATACAGTCATTAAAACACCCTGTCATACACTCACAAATACTTACACATCAAGTGACACACCCATAGAATCATTGATTCACTCACTCACATATCTACACAACTACAGACACACCCACCGGTTCAGCTACTCATACACCCATCTCTACACCAATACTCAGACACTTACTCAACCTGTTACACAGTGACAAAACCACTTATGTAGCTACTCACTTGCTTATACTATATAATGTAATAGTATATTGTAAAGTTAAATGTATTCTATATTTGCTTTTCAGATCTTTACTTATGTTTAAAGAGAGATGGAGCATGGAACAGTGAGGTGAAAAAAATAACAATTATGCTTTTTGATAACATCCATAAGCTGGGCAACAGATGGCATTTTTAGTGCAACTGGCATATGGTTTTTGCCACAATGAGGGTTCATGCCTTCCAGTTTTGGTGAAATTGTGGGTATTAGACCTGACAGCGTTAGGGTGGTCATCCCCCAACTTTTTGCCTGCCCACCTCCACTTTTATGACACTGTTTTTGCTGGTTTTAGTACTCTGCACACTTTAGCACTGCTATCCAGTGCCAAAGTGCATATGCACTCTCCCTTAAACATGGTAACAATGGTTCATTCCCATTTGGCATTTTTGATTTACTTGTAAGTACCTGGTAAAGTGCACTAGAGTTGCTCAGGGCCTGTAACTTAAATGCTACTAGTAGGCCTGCAGCACCGGTTGTGCCACCCTCATAAGTAGCCCCTTAACCATGTCTCAGGCCTGCCATTGCAAGTCCTGTGTATGCAGTTTCACTGCCACTTCAACATGGCATTTAGAAGTACTTGCACCCATTTTCCTACATATAAGTCACCCCTAAGGTAGGCCCTAGGTAACCTATTGGTCAGGGTGCTATGTAGGTAAAAGGCAGGACATATATAGGTGTGTTTTATATATCCTGGTAGTAGAATATTCCTAAATTTGGTTTCCAATCCTGTGAGGCCTGCTCCTGTCATATGCTACCATTAGGGCTGCTCTCCTACTGGTTGAGTGGTAGGTTCTGATCAGAAAGGGGTAACCAGGTCATGTTAAGTATGGTGAGAATGGTAATAGAAAATCCTGCTTATTGGTGAGGTGGAATTTTATATTACTATTTTAGAAATTCCGCTTTTAGAAAGTAAGCATTTCTCTGCACTTAGAATCCATCTGTTTCTTACAGCCTGTCTCCAATCCATGTCTGGGCAGGGCTGGTTGACAGCTCCCTTGTGCATTTCACCCAGACAACCACAAACACAGTATACGTATCACACGTGCATTAATCTGCATACTGAATTGGTATTCCTGGGCTGGGAGGGTGGAGGGCCTGATGCTTACATTTCCAAGGCTAGTGGCCTGACCTCACACAATGCACTGTCAAACCCCTGCTTGAACCCTGCTAGACAGACCTGTACTGAAAGGGGACCTTGTCCACATGAAAACCACTCTTTGAAGTCTCCCCCACTTCAAGGGCATTTTTGGGTATATAAACTGGGTCCCTGACCCCACCAAATTAGACACTTCTCGACCTGAACCTGCAACCTGTCAAGAGGAACTGGCTGGCTGCCCAAAGGAGTCATCTGGACTGCTTTGCTGTGAAGGACTGCTGCCCTGCTGTTGCCCTGCTGCGTTGCTGCCCTCTGTCTGTCCTGAGAAGTGCTCTTCAAGGGCTTGGTTGAGCTTGCCTCCTATTTTCTGAAGTCTCAGGGCCAAAAAGACTTAGGGGGTCATTATGACCCCAGAGGTCAGAGCTAATGTGGCGGTAGTACCGCCAACAGGCTGGCGGTACTTTCTGCCACATTATGACATTGGTGGGTTGGCTGAAGCCAATTCACTAATGTTCCACTCTGGTCGCCATGGCGGTAGCAGCCGCTGGGCTGGAGATACAAATCTCCAGCCCGGCAGCTGTCATTGTGCAACCGGGCGGTATCATGACCCTGACTACCACCATGGTTTTCGTGGCGTTCGTAATGCCACAAAAACCATGGGGGTAGTCTCTATCAGTGACAGGGAATTCCTTCCCTGTCATTGATAGGATGGACCCCTCCCCCCAAACACTCCCCAGACACCCCCTCACACCCTCCTACATCCACGCCCCCATTCACACACACGCAGACACACACTCTCCACACATACATACACGCATGCATTCATTAATTCACACACACACATCAAAACATACACGTAGACATGCATTCACATTTCCAGACATACACACTCTCACACACATTCATACACACTCACACACATTCATACATGCATGCAAACAACACTAAACACACACTCGCATTCACGCACACACTCACACATACATGCAAACATACCCACACACACACACAACAACCTCCACCCTTCCCCTGTAGGGAACCATACTTACCTGGATCCAGGGGGTCTTCTGGCAATGGATGGGATGGGGCGCTGCTACGGCCAGCAGCGCCCACTAGCAGAACACCGCCAGGCCGTATTATTTTTCATATTATGGCTGGCGGCAGTCTACTGGTGTAGCACTGCTGTTGGTAGCAGTGCCACCTTACCGCCATCCACCAGTATGGCCACACCCGGATTTCCGTCCTTCTTGTGGTGGAAATCCAGCTGTGGTGATATTATGGCAGACGGATGGTAGCCATGGCATCGGTCTTTTTGCGGCTGTCCCCATGGCCGTAGGTGGTTTTTACTGCCATTGTCATAATGGGGGCCTTAATCTCTTCAAGGAACTTCTTGTGCACCGAAAACCGACACACAGCCTGCGGGAAACGATGCACGGCCGTGGTGTGACTGAGAAATCTCCACGCAGCCGAAACCGGAGCGACACAGCCTGACTTCCTGAGTGAAGAATGGATGCAGCATCTACCATGAGATCGGAAAATCAACGCTCAGCCCTATCAATCGATGCACAGCCAAACTGAAATGACGCAGCCAACTTCCCAAGTGAAGAATCAACACAATGCCTGTAGTGCGACAGAAAATTTGAAGCATCGCCTACCGGATTGATGCAGCGCCTGTGACTTTGTCCCTCACACCTAGGATTTCCACGCATCGGCCCTGGGCGTCAAAAAGATCCCTGCATCGCAGTGCAGAGCCAAGCCTTCACACCAGAAATGAGGCAAAGGGTCTTGCAGCATGGAAAAGAAATGATGCATCGTCTGTGCAGCCCTGGAAATTCTGACGCACACCCTATTTTTCCCCTCATCTTCTCCTCTGCAGTCTCCATGGATGTTATTTTTTACACAAACCAGGTACTTTGTGCAAACAAGAGACAACTGTCAATTTCTAAGATTTAAGGCTTGTTTTAATCTTGCAAAAGTGATATCGCAACTTATTGAATATTTATCTTTTTGACCTTAATTTAACCAGATAAATATCTTTCATTTTTCTAAACCTGTGGTGTATTTTTGTGGTTTTTTCACTGTGTTACTGTGTGATTTATTGCACAAATATTTACACATTGCCTTCTAAGTTAAGCCTGACTGCTCAGTGCCAAGCTACCAGAGGGTAGGCACAGTATAATTTGGATTGTGTGTGACTTACTCTGCCTAGGACTGTGGTCCCTACTTGGACAAGGGTGTATACCTCTGCCAACTAGAGACCCCATTTCTAACTGTGGGGATGGTAGCCATCTGGTCAAGAGGTAATGGTCCCAGAGATGGTCCAGCTGCTGATGATGATGCACCACCTTCCCTCTTTCTTATCACCCTGTGATACATCCTTCTTTTTATAGTTTTCAGGTGTTTCCAAATTGAGGGTATGCAATGTGAATACATCTTCACTGAACCTCTTGACAGTTTTTTACTATATATATTGCATGGGACACATTTCTGAAGAACTTTGTTTTCTCCTGAAGGGATAGAGAAACATTTTAAAATGTCAGAGGAGTTCTGTGGAGGAGGTAAGACTTCTTCGTCCTTGTCCTACTCTTCCCCTTCCCTTCTGTCTTCAACAGAAGACATCTTTGATTTGAAACTCTCTTCTTTTGAAAAAAAAACAGAAAAATGGAGCTGTGGTATTCAGTCTCTTTCTAGAGAGATGTGAAACATAGATAATTGATTTAGAGTGTGGTTTGCAGTGTGGATGGGTGGAGACTTAAGGGCTTATTTACAAGAGGCCAGCACCACTGGAGCATCACTGTTTTAGATACTCCAGTGGTGCAGGCCTTTCACTCATATCTATGAGGTGATGTAAAGCTATCCTGCATGGTTTTGCATGGCCTCATAGAAATGGAGATGCATCAAGGAGACATTCCATGGGCATTGCAGGGTGAGTTCCCATGAAACATCTATGGATTTTGATGCTGTCCCAAGTTTACAAAATCAGGTAAGCCTGGGGCAGCACAAAACCTTATGCCTCCTCAGGACAGGCGTAATGAGGAGAAATGTTTTAAATTAATCTCGTCTTCTCTTCTTTCCATGTGTTCTACATTTTGCAGCACACATAGAAAAAGGAAAACACCTCCATAGATTGTCCCTTCATGCACAAAACTATCCTGCCAGCATCTCAGACACCCCTGCAACATCGTGCAAGGGTGCCAGCATTGGTGCTCTGTGCCAAATTGTGTGCTAGTGCCGGCTGAAAGTACAGGAATGCAATGTATCTTGTAAATATAGTGCATTTTTGCCATTTTGATTCAGAGTAGGGTAGCTCAACAAAAAGACTTCTGGCACTGTTCTGTGCCAAATCTTTGAAAATTAAGCTCTTCGTCTATATAATCAGAAGTTGAGGTTTGTGTGTGTTCCTTGAATTTCGATGGATTTGTGGTGGCATCCCGGCAGATACGTGGATCCTTAAAATGAATACAAAAAAAGAGAAAGCCTTGCTGTATTGCTTTTGTAGAAAGTTTACATAAGTTACCTGACACTGATTTGTTAATTATTACTTTTGAACTGCACAATAAGTGTTGATAAAATATATTTATAAATTTGTAAAAATGTATATTACTAAATTGAACTTATAGGTGAAATTGTAGTCAAATTTATATTTAAAAAAGGTGAAATTCACTAAAAGACCAAAGGATACAGAGTCGTTAAAGTTAGGAAATAGTATTAAAAAACTGTAGAAATTCATAAAAAAACACAAAGTTTATAGGGACTCTATAGTTAGAAAATTGAGTTAAAAAAAAACCTTAGAAATGCACTGAATTTGAGATGTTATCGGCCATGTCATCGGTGATGTCATGACCATGTATTGAGGGATGTAATTTGTGAGGTCATAAGCATTTCTATGGCTTTCTGTGTGTAAAATGAAAGCCTAACTATAACATTCCTGTAAACTTTGTTTTTTTGCAGTGAATATATATATATACTGCCTTCTGGCCACCAGTAGTTAATTATATTTAGAGTGTACTTTCCATAGGAAAAGTGTTTTTTGTTTTGATAATAACTTTAGTGGTGTTTGATGACCTTCTCTCAGTGTGATCTCCCGGTGTAAATCTGCAACTGATCCTTGGATCCAGACCTCAATTAAAGAAAAACACTCCTGCTCACAGACCCACTCACACACTCGCTCAGACATGCACACAACCACCTCCATGTGCTCACACATCCATACAGCCACTCACACACTCATACAGGTACTCACACATCCACCCAGAGGCTCAGAAAACCACTCACAGACCCACACAAACAGTCACACACCAGCTCATGCACTTAACAATCACACACTCACATGTCCATTTACACATCCATAAACCTACTCCTAGACCCATGCAGCTACTCACACACCCAGTCGCATAGCCGTACAGCTGCTTGCACACCCACATACACACCTGCACAGTCACTGATACATCCACTCGGAGACCATGAGAGACACTCTCACACTGTCGTACAGACTCAGAAAGGCACTCACATACCCACTCACATCCTGACACCCCCCTGAGAGACCCAAACAGCCACTTACTCAACCACTGCTACACCTACCCACCACACACTCAGATGTCCATTTACACATCTACACAACACTCACACACCTACTCAGAGACTCCAAAAACACTGACAGAGACACTCAGTCACATATGCAGCCAATCACACATCCACTCACATACCCATTCACACACTCACACACCCACTCACAGATCCACAACACCAATACAACACTGACTCACAGACCCACACAGTCACTCACACAGACTTTCACACAGCCACTCATACACCCATTCACACACTCAGACACCCACAGACTCACCCATACAGCCACTCTCACACCTAATCACACACCCACAAAGCCACTCACATACCCCAAAAAACACTCACACATCCACTCACAGACCCAGAAAACTACTTACACACCCACTGACAGACCCACGCAACCACTCATACACCCATTCACACACTCACAATTCCACTCACAGACCCACAAAACCCCTACCACACCTACTCACAGACCCACAAAGCAACTCACATACCCACCCACACAGCCATTCACACACTCACACACCCATCCAAACACTGACACACCCACTCATTCACTCATTCACATGCCCATTCACTAACCTACAAAAAAGACTCACACACCTACTCACAGACCTACACAGCCACTCCCATACCCATTCACACACTCACACACTTGCAAACCCATTAACACACTCACACACCCACACACACCCATTCACACTACCACTTGCAGACCCATGAAACCACTCACATACCCACACACACACCACCACCACAGCCACTCACACTCTCACTCACATACCCACAAAACCACTCACACACACACTCACAGACCAACACAGCCTCTAAAACACCCAGTCATACACCCACTCACAAACCCATTTACATACTAAGACACCCACTCAAAGTCCCACAAATCCACAACATACCCACTCACAGTCCCACAGTTACTCACTTACCTGCTCACTCACACAGTTACTCATACAGCAAAACAGCAACTCATACACCCAATCATATGCCCATATAGGCACTCACACATCCACTCACAGCCCTACACAGCTACTCACACACCTACTCACATGCCACACAGACACTCACATACTCTCTCACATACACATACACTCATTCACACACTCACTCACACACCCACTCACATACCCACTGTGATAAATGTGTTTGTTTTGTGTTGAATAGGTGTTTTTTGATGGGAATGGATTAATGGATCTGTTGAGAATCCTAAATGTGTTGTTATTTTGCATTGAATGTACGCTTTTACTTTGGGGTCCATGGCAGATCCATGGATCCAAATGAGAAATAAAAAAAAAAAGGATTTGGAAACAAAAAGAACCTGATGTTTGGGAGACAAGTTGGTTCTGAAAAGAACCTTTGCGTTTATGATGTGTAGATGATAATTACACATAGAACAAAATGCAGTCTTTTAAGTTGTTGACAAACACCCTGTTGTCTCCTTCTGTGAACGGATTTAGTTTTTTCGATATATTCCACTCATATAGAAGAGTAAGTTGTTGTGGTATATAGATCCCATGTTGTGGTCTCGGAGGAATGCAGAAACAATTGCAATGGCATGTTTCCTGGATTTCTCTATCTGTGAACAAGATTTGGTTGACTACTGCCATGTCTGTCTTTGGCAAATGTTAGAGAACACCAAGGCTGTATGTGGGGAAAGTGCCATTAATTTATTAAAGGTATCCTTCATTAGGATTTTTAGTCCTACCCCAATAATTGTGCCTCGGTTATTGTCACCAGTGTGCAAAATCCTGAGGTCTGGATGTTGGCAATCCTCAATGCATTCAACAAATGACAGCAATTGATCCCATCGTAACCCTCTCCGGCCAACCCAAGTAATGTCTACATTAGGTACACTTAGGTCCCTGTCAACGCCCCTCTTTCTACTGATCCCTTCAGCCCAAAACTCAAAATGATGGCCCACAATTCAAATTCTGACTATTTCGCAGATAAGCAGGAGTAACACAGAAAAAAGGCTGCAGCAGAATGATGCAGTTTTGAAGATTAAAGGCAGTTAAAATGGAGGACCTCACCAATAAAATAACATTTTTTTGGATGGAGAAGATGTGCAGGGAACTAAAATTAGATAGTTACTTTAAGAAAAAACTAACTAACTCTGTGATTGGCTTTGGCAAAAAAATATTGTTTGGGATATGCTTGGAAGTGCAAACAGTCAAGCCCAAATCCCACTGTCAATGTGAAGCTAGTATGCTGTTGAGATGAAGTCTTGTGAATCTTTCACCTGCTGTTAGGCGGAGACTATTGGAAACATGGTTACTATGAAAATGGAGCTAAAATACTGTGGGGGAAAGGAAACAAGAGAGACAGCACTATGAAGCTGAAAAACAGACTTGTAAGCATAACTTTCTCAGTAGGGATTATGGCCCTCATTACAACATTGGCGGTAAAAGCTGCTTACCACATTTCAGAAGACCGCCAACACACCGCCGCGGCCGCGGAATACCACCACAGCTATTATGACCCACAGTTCGGAATACGCCAAAATCTAGACACCCCCACATGTCCGCCACACCAAAGGCCAGTGATAAACTGGCGATAACAAAACCTCCACCATCACGTCAACAGAAATACGCCCACACTATCACGACCCACGAATCCACGTGGCGGTCTTTCAACCATGGTATTCTATTGGCAGTACACACCGCTGTGCTCAAAATACACACACATTTATAAAACACTGCCACATTGGACAATTCCAAATACACACACCTGATACACATACACACCACTCCCACACACCCATTACAATATAAAACACCCACCCACATCACCCACAAACCCCTACTACCAAAAATTCAGAAAGAAGGCCAGAGAGAGACAGCACCAGCAAGAACAACAGCATCCACAGGCACACAACACCATCACCCACAGAACTTCCACGCACCTCACACAACACCCCACTACATATCAGCACACTTATCACACTTATCACCACACACTCCACCCCACACATCACCTACACCACCCCATGGCACGGCAAAGACACCCCAGATTCTCGGAGGAGGAGCTCAGGGTCATGGTGGAGGAAATCATCCAGGTAGAGCCACAGCTATTCGGAGCACAGGTGCAGCACACCTCAATTGCAAGGAAGATGGAGCTATGGTGAAGAATAGTGAACAGGGTCAATGCAGTGGGACAGCACCCAAGAAATCGGGAGGACATCAGGAAGAGGTGGAACGACCTATGGGGGAAGGTACGTTCCGTGGTCTCAAGACACCACCTGGCGGCGGACCCCCACCTCCTCACCCACAACTAACAACATGGGAGGAGCAGGTCTTGGCGATTCTGCATCCTGAGGGCCTCACAGGAGTAGGTGGAGGAATGGACTCTGTTAAGACAAATCTTAACTATTACATCCCCCACCCTACCAGCATGCCAGCACATACCACCACCCTCACCCCAGCACTCCAACTCCTCACAAAAGTCCCAACATCACAAACCACCCATCCCAACACCAAGCCCTGCATGCAACAACAAAGCATGGACACCCATCACTAAAACATGCCCACTGCACATACCCATACAACCCCCTTAACAATCATCACACAAGGTCCCACACAGGAATGCAAGCACTGGGGTACACGGTCACCTACCCATTGCACACCATGGCACACACAGATGTAATAACCATCCTTTTATACCCCTGCAAGACCCCTACCCAATGTCACCGGACAGGAGGGTCCACACATGTCCACACCACCAACAGAAGAGGCCCACAGTGATGACAGCAGCTCTGTCCAACTGGATCTAGATGACCAGCCCGGCCCATCGGGGACCTCTGGACAGTCGGTTCCCCTCACCCAGTCACAGGCCACATACACCTTCCCCCCTCTGGAAACACCAGCACAGCACTCACCCAGCGGGCCCATACCTTCGTCCCCAGGACACGTCAATCAGCTGTGTGTCCACCACTACAGGGAACCCAGGCTAACCCACCACCCCAACAACAACAGGTACCTGGGGGCAGTGGCAGTGGGCACACGAACCAAGGGGATGGAGGCCCAGAAACACAGGGGAACTGGGAGGGCTGCTGTACGACAGGGGGCGGACAGGCCAAGGGAACCCACTCTCCACGAGGCCCTCTCCTCCATCATGGGAGACTACCACCACTCCCAGGAGACGATGGCAACGGTACTGGCCAAGTTTCAGGAGACCCAGCACCTGCAGGAGGAACAGTATATGGGCTTCAGGGAGGAACCCAGAACCATCAGCTCCACCCTGGGCACCCTCGTAGGGGTGCTGAAGGAACTTGTGAACACCAGGAGGGACACCGTGGCACAACAAGGGGCCCCTGACACTAGCATGGACGATGAACTGCTCACCACCTCCCCGGCGCTAGTGAACAGGACGCCCCGCCACAGGACCACCACAACAGCACCCCACCCCCTGCAGAGGGAGAACCACCCCGCAAACGGTCCCTGAGATCCAGGAACAAGACAGAGCACAATGCCAAGACCCCTGCCAAGAAATGAGACCACCCTGATTGTCATCCTACTGTCCCACTTTGTCACCCTATCCATACTTAAACTGCCCCAGCTCCATTTCCTATGCCCCTTTGGACAATGCACCTGTGAGACCAATAGACTGGACTCTGCCATGAACATTCCTCCACCATCACCCCTGACCATTTTACTACCCTCCAATATTGAGCACTTAAATAAACACACTTAAACACAAAACAATCTGGAGTCTGTCTGTGATTTTGAAATACTGTATTAGCAATTACAGTGACAAAATGCTCTTTCAATTGTAATGTTAACATACCTATGTCACACAGCTCTAGTCCATGAGGAATCTAAGCAGATGTCACCCCGTGGGACCCACATCTGTGAAATCGTAAGGGAAAGTGACAACTCAGTGACCATAGAGTGGGTGAAAACAACAGACAGTAGAGAGGTAGTAGTGTTAAAGTACATGTAGTAGGCAGGTCTGTACTCTTACCTGTGTCTCACTGGAAATATTGTTGGATCACTGAGTCCCTGTTGTCGATGTCTTTTTCCTCTGCTTCCTCGTCTTCACTGTCCACAGGCTCCACAGCTGCCACAACACCGCCATCTGGATTATCCTCCTGCAGAAAAGGCACCTGTCGTCGCAAAGACAAGTTGTGAAGCATGCCACGATGATCTGGCACACCTTCTTTGGTGAGTAGAACAGGGATCCACCTGTCATATGGAGGCACCGGAACCTGGCCTTCAGGAGGCCGAAGGTCCGCTCGATCACCCTCCTAGTTCGCCCATGGGCCTCATTGTAGCGTTCCTCTGCCCTTGTCCTGGGATTCCTCACTGGGGCCAGTAGCCATGACAGGTTGGGGTACCCAGAGTCACCTGCAAATGGCGAGGGACAACTGTTAGACACACACTAACCTGTAGGGATATCCCCAGACCAAGACAACCATTCCCAATGTCATGCTTCCAGGTGCTCACCTAATAGCACACACGGTGCCTCTGGAGTTGGCCCATCACATAAGGGATGCTTCTATTCCGCAGGATGTAGGCGTCATGCACTGAGCCAGGGAACATGGCATTCACATGGAAGATGTACTGGTCTGCCAAACATACCATCTGTACATTCATTGAATGATAACTCTTCCGGTTTCTGTACACCTGTTCACTCCTGTGGGGGGTACCAAAGCCACATGTGTCCCATCAATGGCACCTATAATGTTGGGGATGTGTCCCAGGGCATAGAAATCACGTTTCACTGTGGGCAAATCCTCCACCTGAGGGAAAACGATGTAGCTCTGCATGTGTTTCAGAAGGGCAGACAACACTCTGGACAATACGTTGGAAAACATAGGCTGGGACATCCCTGATGCTATGGCCACTGTTGTTTGAAAAGACCCAGTTGCTAGGAAATGGAGCACTGACCGCATGTGCACTTGGGGGGGGATTCCTGTGGGATGATGGATTGCTGACATCAGGTCTGGCTCCAACTGGGTACACAGTTCCTGGATTGTGGCACGGTCAAGCCTGTATGTGATAATCACATGTTGCTCCTCCATTGTCGACTGGTCCACCAACGGTCGGTACACCGGAGGATGCCGCCATCTCCTCACATGTCCCAGCGGACGGTGCCTATGAAGGACAACAACGAGCACAGAATCAAGCAACTCAGAGGTACGGACCCACAGTTTACACAGAACTCCATTCATACACAAAAGGTGGCCTGTACGTGTGTTGAGTCTAGGCCTAGGTATGTGTGACACACTTGAAAATGAAGCCATGTGGGCCCCTGAAATGGCGGCTGCCTGACCTGTAAAGTGGGACAATGGGATGTGAGGTAACTGCGCTGGCGTTGTACACCGTCGCGGTAGGCAGTCGAAGACCGCTGCGCAATGCTGCATTGGTTAACATTGGACCCTATGGGTCCCCGGAGCCAACGACGATGTACGCCAGCGGTGACGGCACGCACTGCCGCGGACGTGACGCCATTTTCTGTCTGTTCAATCACTCGATACCTGATCTTCAACAGGAGAGGACCTGCACTGCAAGTGCTGCTGTGACCTCGGTCTGGAAGAGACAATGGCTCGAGTGTCTGGGGAAAGGGCCCCTGCCTTCACATCGGAGGGGTTGGAGAAACTCGTGGATGGGGCCTTCCCCCAGTACACGCTACTCTACGGTCCTCCCGACAAACAGGTAAGTACACAGGGAGCATGTTGTATGGGATATGCCTGTGTGGAGAGGGCTGGATATAAGAAGGAAGGGGGGAGAGTGCGGCATGCATGAAAGACAGTGAATGCATGTGCCACATGGCAAGGGTAGGGATGGGGGCCAATCACTTTGACAGTGCAGTTGGTAATTACTTACTCTTCCCCCTGTACATTTCATGTAGGTCAGCGCCCACCAGAAAAAACATATTTGGCGTGCCATCGCCAAGGACATCCGGACCCTGGGGGTCTACCACGGATGGAGCACCCACTGCCGGAAAAGATGGGAGGACATTCGCCACTGAAGCAAGAAGACGGCGGAGGCTCAGCTGGGGATGGCCTCCCAACGTGGGAGGGGTGCCCGTCGCACCATGACCCCCCTGATGTTCAGGATCCTGGTGGTGGCCTACCCAGAATTGGATGGGTGCTAGAGGGCATCACAGCAGCCACAAGGGGGTGAGTACACTGTCATTCTGCTGACTTTGCGTGCAGTGGAGGTGTCTGGGTGGGGGAGGTGGGCTGTGGTTTTCCCTAGGCCAGGGGGAGTTCCGTAGCAAGGTCCCTCCGTAAGGCAGGCCATGTGGCACCCCACCCCACCTCTGTAGAGTGCCAAGTAACCCTTGTCATGCCCCTGTGTCATCTATGTGTGCAGATGTCGTCCATAGCCTTGTAGGCCATTTCCCAGGAATTCAACAGGGGAGTCCAAGAGTGCGGCGTAGTGCAGGGGGCTTCTGTGTGTCTGTCGTGTCCGCCAACGGTAGCGATAATGCATGCACTCAACATGTCTTTTTTCTGTCGCCCCCCCCCCTTTTTGTGGTCTCCCTGTTCTTGTGTGCATTAGCATCATCAGGCAGAGGAGCAGTGGCACCGGAGCACCGGGGGGCTGCATCCCACATGGCCATGGAGGGCCACACTATGGACTCGGACTTCACCAGTGGGACGGAGGGTGAGGGGAGCTCCACAGTGGGGACAGGAGCTGACACCAGTGACACAGACTCGTCCTCTGATGGGAGCTTCCTTGTGGTGGTGGCAACATCTGTGCCACCCCCATCTACAGGTACAGCCGCCACCCCCCCTTCCAGCACCACCCTCCCACGAGCCCCTCAGCCTTCGCCCTGTGCCCGCTCACCCGGGAGGGTGGGCATCAGCTTCGCCCCAGGCACCTCAGGCCCTGACCAAGTCACCCCTGCTGCCCTCAGTGAGGAGGCCATTGACTTCCTCAGGTCCCTCACTGTTGGGCAGTCTACCATTTTGAATGCCATCCATGGTGTAGAAAGGCAGTTGCAACAAATAAATGCATTCCTGGAGGTCATTCATTCTGGTCAGGCGGCCCTTCAGCAAGCTTTTCAGATCTGGCCTCAGCACTGATGGCAGCCATTGTGCCTGTGTCTAGCCTCCCCCCTCCAACTTCCTCCACCCCGACCCAATCCCCTGTACCTCAGCCTATCCCAAGCACACCTACAGACCAGCATGCACACACGTCAACACACAAGGGAAGCTCAGGCAAACATAAGCACCACACATCCCACAGGCACTCACGCAAGCATCACACACATTCAGACGCACCAACATCCACTGCCTCCACTGTGTCCCCTCCTCCTCGTCTTCCTCCTCCCTCCCAGTCTTGTCTACACTCACACCTGCATGCACTACCTCTACAGCCACTACGTCCCTCTCCAGCACACCCACCACCACACCCCGCTCACGTGCAGTCACCACTCCCACTGCCATTCACACGTCCCCTGTGTCCTCTCCCAGTGTGTCTGTGACGCCCCCTCCCAAGATACACAAATGCAGGCACACACCCACCCAACAGCCATCCACCTCACCACAGCCTCCAGCGCATGCACCTTCACCCAAAGTCAGCAAACGAACACCTCCTACAACCACCACCTCTTCCTCCACTCCAAAACCCCCTCCAGCTGCCCGTCCCAGTGTATCCAAAAAAGTTTTCCTGTCCACCCTTGACCTCTTTCCCACACCTCCCCCACCCCGTCCGTCTCCTAGGTCCCGAACTAGCACCTCAGCCACAACATCTCCGGGACCAGTGGTGCCTGTAGTCACCGGAATCTGGGGTGCACCGGCCACCAGGGCAGCCAGTGTGGCACGGAGCCACAGCACAGACAGTCCCCCACCTGTGAAGTATCAGAAGTTGACCAGTGTCGGGCGGTGGGAGTGTGGAGTCAGCTGTGACACCTTTCAAGGTGGGGAAGGGCCACAAGAAACCCGGCAAGTCTGGGAAGAGCAGCACAGCGGAGAAGACCGCCATCATCCCCGCTGCCCAGGAGGCCACCTCCAGCACCAGCCCAGCTGCCCAGGACAGACCCGCCAGCACAAGCCCATCTTCCAAGGACAGGACCGCCAGCACAAGCCCAGCTGCCCAGGACAGGACCGCCAGCACAAGCCTAGCTGCCCAGGACAGGACCGCAAGCACAAGCCCAGCTTCCCAGGACAGGCCCGCCAGCACAAGCCCAGCTGTCCAGGACAGGACCGCAAGCACAAGCCCAGATGCCCAGGAGGCCACCGCCACCACAAGCCCCGCTAGGCCATGAAGGACCGCCAGCAAAAGCCCCGCTGGGCCATGAAGGACCGCCAGCAAAAGCTCCGCTGGGCCATGAAGGACCACCAGCAAAAGCCCCACTGGGCCATGAAGGACTGCCAGCAAAAGCCCCACTGGGC
The DNA here is from genome assembly GCF_031143425.1 of Pleurodeles waltl. Classification (NCBI taxonomy): domain Eukaryota; kingdom Metazoa; phylum Chordata; class Amphibia; order Caudata; family Salamandridae; genus Pleurodeles; species Pleurodeles waltl. The sequence goes on along the minus strand of NC_090437.1, from coordinate 262,695,098 downwards.
CATGATGACTGCCAGCAGCTGAGTCCCTGCAATGGAGACCGCCGCCTCAAGCACCGCTGAACAGGGCACTGCCATCTCAAGCACCGCTGAATAGGGCACCGCCGTCTCAAGCACCGCTGCACAGGGCACCCCCATCTCAAACACCGCTGAACAGGGCACGGCCGTCTCAAGCACCGCTGCACAGGGCCCGCCATCTCAAGCACTGCTGAACAGGGCACCGCCATCTCAAGCACCGCTGCACAGAGCCCCGCCATCTCAAACACCGCTGAACAGGGCACAGCCATCTCAAACACCGCGGAACAGGACACCGCCATCTCAAACACCGCTGAACAGGGCACCGCTGTTTCAAGCACCGCTGGCCCATGAGCGGCAAGGGCACTGGCACAACTGAGTCCGTCACGGGGTGAATGATGCACTCTGGGCACAAGGCCCCCTCCAAAACCAGTGGAGAGATCCATCCACTACCTCTGTCCTTAGCAGGATGAAGCACTCTGGGCACCATGCCCCCTCCAGAACCAGTGGAGAGATCCAGCCACTACCTCTGTCCTTAGCAGGATGAAGCACTCTGGGCACAAAGCCCCCTCCAGAACCAGTGGAGATATCCATCCACTACCTCTGTCCTTAGCAGGATGAAGCACTCTGGGCACCATGCCCCCTCCAGAACCAGTGGAGAGATCCATCCACTACCTCTGTCCTTAGCAGGATGAAGCACTCTGGGTACCATGCCCCCTCCAGAACCAGTGGAGACTGTTATCCATTTGAGAGACTGTGGCTTTGCACTCCCAAGGATGGAACAGTGGGCAACCCACCCACTGTAGAGACTTGTGAGACTGTGGCTTTGCACTCCCCAGGATTGAACAGTGGGCAAACCACCCACTGTAGAGACTTGTGAGACTGTGGCTTTGCACTCCACAGGATTGAACAGTGGGCAAACCACCCACTGTAGAGACTTGTGAGACTGTGGCTTTGCACTCCCCAGGATGGAACAGTGGGCAAACCACCCACTGTAGAGACTTGAGAGACTGTGGCTTTGCACTCCCCAGGATGGAACAGTGGGCATGTGGCCCCCTCGTGGATTTGGCGTCGTGCACTCAAGCGGCTGAGATGCCCCCCTTTCCCTCCCCCTGAGGTGCCTGTTTAGTTGCTCTCTGATGCCCCTACAGTGTTCTCTCCGTCATGGTCGGGGATCTTGTGTGGTCCTCGCCCGTACCGTGTGGTCCCAGTGTTCCACGGACTTTATTAGAGCACTACCTGGACTACTATGCTTGGTATACATTTTGTACATGGTGTATATATATATTTCTGCCTACTTGCTTTTGATATATTACAATGGTTACACTCATTTTCTATTGTCTTTGCATTCTTCTGGGGGGTTTGGGGGGTGTAACTGTAATGTATTGATATGCATTAGTGTGTGTGTTGTAGTGGGTAAGGGTGGGGGTGTTGCTTGTGTATGTCCCTGTTTTTTGCCTCCCCCCTTCCCTGTGTCATAGGTGCAGTACTCACCGTGGTCTTCACTGCTGGCATTCGTGCTCCTGGTAGAGGACCAAGAAGACTATTGCAGGTAGAATTTGAAGTTCCGGATCCATGGCGTCCTCGTTCCTCGTGGGGTATGTAGAGGTGAGCATTTTTCCTTCGGGATTCCTGTTTCCGCCGTGTTTTTATCTGTGGTGAATCCGCCCCGGAAAAGGTGGCGGATTGGCCTGTCATAATAGTGCGGGTGGTACATTGTCCTCCGTGTGTCTGTTGGCGGTGACCGCCGCGCTGTTTGTTTGTGCCGCCGTGATGGTCGGAGTGTTAAAGTGGCTGTCTTTGTTGGCGGTTTCCGCTACGGTCGTAATAGCACATTTTTCCGCCGGCCTGTTGGCGGTCTTACCGCCGATTTATCACCGTCTGCCAAGGTTGTAATGACCACCTATATGTCTTGTAATTGGCATTATTTTTGAAAAAATACAAATGCAAAGTGTTACTAGCAGACTCTTAAATGGTTTGAATGCTTACATGTGGATATGCGTATCTACCGTGGTTTTACACAGGAGGTTGTTCTTAGCACCACGGCTGAGCCACCCAAAAACAGTACCAAATTGGGCTTCTTTACAGGAAACTTGGAAAGGTTTAAAATTAGTGTCCATTGTGAAGTGGCATAACAAAATTCAAAGATAAATGTAACTCTGTGATTTGTCAAGTACGAGAGTATAAGTGAGAGTGCAGTGGGAAGGGTTGCCATTATTAGTACTTTTTTACTGAGAGTGGATATGAACTAAGAGATATCTGACTTGAGATTTGAGGTAGAAAAGAGATATTAAAAGATATTACAATAAAAGCTGAACAACAACATAGAAAAATGACAGGTATGTCAATTAGGGTGTACTATAAAAAAGTATAAAATATGAGTGTACGTAATCTGAAAGAAAATGTGTAGCTTCTAGGTACTACAGTAACAGGCAAAGTAGACTGGAAGTTAGATGATAATATTAACACAAAATATATAGTGAGCAGCAAAGGAGGAAGAGGAATTGGTACACTGATAAAATCACTGTTTTATTAAGATATTATGAATCAGTGTGTTTGAAATTAGATATTGATGTTTGCTTATAGTATGTAATATAATAGTATGTAATTTGTATCCAGTCACAAAGTCAGGCAGGTACTTACACACCCAGTTAAACTAAAACAAAAGCATTTATGTTCCCTTCATTCATATATCCAGGCAGTAACCAACACTCTCTGTCACACACCTATAAAAGCACTTACACATCCATTTACTCAGCTATACATCAGCTTATATCGTCATTCTCACACATATACAGCCACTGTCACACCTACTCAAATACCTATAAAGCTATTTACATACTCAGCACTCAGATAGTCAGTCACACATGCACTTGCACACTTGTACATCCAGTTATACAGCCAGTCACCCACCCACACAGCCACTCACATACCTATTTAGAAAACTGTACAGTCACTCACACACTGAGTCAGACGCCAACAGAGGTACTTACACATCTACTAAAACACACCCACACAGCACTTACGTGGCCACCACTAACAAAGCCACTTGCACAGACAGTTACACACCCAAATACCCACTAATACAGTCAGTTTTCATTCATACATCCACTTACTCACTCATTTGAACACCCATACACTCACCCACATACTCACACAGCTACTTACACATCAAGTGACACATCCATAGAGACTCTGACACACTCATTCACTTATGTACTCACCCACGTACACACCCAGTCACCCACCCATACAGCCACTCATATATGGATTTATGAACACATACTCAAACACTTACACAGTCTCTTATACACTGACATAACTACTTATGTGGCAACTCACTTGTTTATTTTATGTAATGTAAAGTGAAATGTATTTTATATTTACTTTTCAGATACCTGTTTGTATTTAAAGAGGAGGATTTACAATGCCAAGAAATACAGAAATTAGAAAAAAACAAAATAAAGTGTACTATCTCCTTAAATTTGAGAGTAAAAAATGACATGATTTAGAGAATATACTGGCAAAAAGAGCTGCTGGTAAGAGAAGAAAGGAGTTTGATAAAACAGTGTATATGGAAAAAGGCAAAATATGGAAAATGTTTCAAATACAAAGCATTGGTTTAAAACCAACTCACAACGGTGAAGGAGTAAGTCAGATTGAATGTGAAAAATGTTTTAAAGAAAGACCTAATTTGACAAAGAGGCAGAAAGAATTTAAAGGAGTATGGTTAAGAATGTTTAGAAGTAGGGAATGCAGTATTTAGTACTAACGTGAAGTAATATGAGAAGGGCAGCATTGAAACAAAAACAATATATTGAGAGTCTGTTTGGTAAAGCATTTGCCCTGACGCATAAACTATTTATCTTGATACTAAACATAATGAGAACACTGGATAAAACATCATTATCTATTAAAAAATATTCTTTCTAATAAAAGTCATTTGTGTTAACAGTTTCAAAAAAGACTTGAAGCATACGTCTAGTCCTGAGGCTTTCTTTAATGAAGAAAGCTACTAACATCGGAACACATTTGTGCATGCTGTTTAAACATCTGGTCTATGTTGTGATGTAGAGGACAGCACTCCCATTGAAAAGAAGAGATGTATCCTAGAAATGTAGAGCAAAAATGGGAGTGCAGTAGTATTTGTAGTATTTGACAGGAATCAACTGATACATTAAGAGCTTTTTAGTGTCAATTTCCATCTAAAAGTGTGAAGTGGAAACCTGCAATGTTGCAAACATTAGACCGATGTGAATTGAGGAAAGTTTCTAATTTACAAGGGCACTCTTTGACATGTCTATCATGCACTTTTCATCATTTTCATATGTTGGCTGTTTATCATTCAAAAATGTGAAATTTAGTTAGACTTAACTTTGTAAAAAGTCATGCATTGTGTTTAGGATAAATTAATATAGCCCTTCTGTATAGTACAGTATCACAGGTTACAAATGTTTGTGAAGAAATGTATTTTCATTTCTTTGGTCCTGAATTGCAGTCTGGCTAAAATGAGTAGTTAGTATGGTAAGGTGTAGAGGAACAAAGCACAGATATTGATAACTTTAGACAAGAATTAGCAAATTTTAATGCAGTTTCTACAAAGAAACCACATACATAATGCCAAACCTCACCCACAACCCACCCATCATGTCATATCAAAAGCACCTATGCTTCAGTGACGATGAGTTGAGGGTCATGCTTGATGAAATCATCAGGGTAGAGCTGCAACTCTTAGGAGAACAGGTACAGCAAACATCCATAGCCAGGAAAAGTGAGTTATGGCAGAGAATAGTTGACAGGATCAACTCAGTATGCGCCCATCCATGCACAAGGGAGGGCATCAGGAACAGGTGGAATGACCTTAGGGGGACGGTGTATTCTATAGCGTCCAGGCTCCAGCTGGAGGTACTGAAGACTGGCTGTGGGTCTCCCTCTCCTCCGCCTGAGTTCACATCATGAGAGAAGAAGGTCTTGGACATCCTGCATTCTGAGTGCCTGACTGGAATACCTGGAGGACTGGATTCTGGTAAGTATCTAACACTCCCCTGGCACTAATGCGAACTGTCCAGCATGCTTCCTCACCACCCAAAAGCTCCCCAATTCACTCCATCTCCCACCACACCTCCCACCCAGTCACCGAATGCTCCTCTCCTGCATACTACACCACCACCCACTCACCCCCAATGCCCACACACTCCCTGCCAATTGCACAGATGGCACTGCCAAGTACAATCACTCCTACTCCCACAATGTACTAGCCCATCCATATAAAAACCTGCCATGTGCACGTCACATTACACCTCTTGCATGTATGAAAATTGCACTAGCTACAGCAACTAGATGCTACGACTGAGGACAACTACATGACAATGACAGCAATGCAATGGCACTACACAATGCCACACAAGCCTAAACACATATACAGCACTGTCATCAATCCTAAGGGCCTCTAATCCAGGCCAACTACCCTGAAATGGACTATTCCTGGCCTTGAAAGTAAGAAGGTATACTCCATGCACAACAGGCATAGACTGGACAAACAACCTTGCATACACAAATACCCCCTCCTATTTGGACATCATGCTGCAATGTACAGCCATTCCCGCTCACAGACACCAAGCCAGAATGCCCACCAGCTAACAGGGCAAATCTGTCAAGTGAACCATCACACAGGAACAGAACCCCCCCAGCTAAATTGACCAAGAATGATTCACAGGGACCCCAAAGAACATGGTACACATGTCACTGTCCACAAACAGTGTTAGCTGTGCTGCACCTGTCAATGCCATTACTGGAAATCAAGTCAAGCCATTGTATGCATCACACTAACGGACAACCATACACACCTCCAACATTTAACTTTCTCTCACTCCAGCCACAGGTACCCCTGCCACAGCCACCACAGAGAGGTTACCAGAGACTACCAGCCCTCATCAGGATGAAGGCTTCAGTGAGGACAACGCTGCTGGAAGTCTGGACAGTGACAACCTACCTCACCCATCTGGGACTCCTGGTCAATCTTCCATGCCCTGCCCCACCTTGCCCACATCAAAACCCCACACCCTGTGCCAACAACATCTCAGCCAAACCTTCATTCCCAAACCTGTGCCCCAAGGACTGTTCAATCAGTTGTATGCCCCACAGTACAGGGACCTGAGTCCACCCCTCACACCCAAGACAATGAAGGTCCTGGTGAAACTGGGAGTCAGCACACCGTGCCAGGGGCATAGGCACATGGGGGCAGGGGACATAGGAGGGAACCTTTGGGCCAGAGGACGGGGCAGCCAAGGGAGTCACCTGACCAGGAAGCCATCTACCAAGTCCTGGGAGCATATCAACTATCCCAGGACAGGATGGGCCAGATAATATCCACGTTGAGGGAAAACCAGAGGCTGCAGAGAGAAAACCACCAGGAGGTCATGCAGCAGTGGCAGGCCCACAATACCAACATGGCCTCCATTTTATGGGTGCTCAGGATCCTCGCCACCATCATTAGTGCCCCTTCCATCCACCAGCAGGCCCCTTCCACTAGCCACATCACACCTTATCCTTCTACAGTTGTGCCTGCTAGTAGTATGGCTCCCCTGCCAGAGGAAGCAAATGCCTCAGGCACCCCTCCCTCTGAAGCTGAACTCCTCCACCCCACAGATGTGGACATCCACCCAGGCATCTGGCTGAACCAGATGCCAAGACCAAACCCACTGCCAGGAAGTGACCCTTTTCTGAATACTCTCCCTTGTGTGCCACTGAGTCACCCTGTTGAGTGTTCAATGACAATACTCCATTTTCCCATGGCCCATGGGCACTGGACCTGTGCTCCCTACAGCTGTGCCACCTACTCATCTACCATTCCCCCACTCATCACCTGTTTGCCTCTCTACTCACAAAAAACATTATATATCACAGCTACTGCATTTGTGTTGTTATTTGCACAGATACAATTCAATGTTTACCAAAATGTCAATGTGGAATGGGCCACAATCCAACAGGCAGTGAAATGGACTACAGAGGGAGGCATCCTCTACAGCAGATACAGTACTACAGATATGTGCCTGGGCGGATGTAAGGGAGTCACTAGTCTTGCCACACACCAGAGTAAATTCACTTAGCCAACCTGCAAAAAGACCATGACAGAGTCTACCATCAGGAAAGTAGGTATAGTGCCACACAAAGCACATAAGTAGTCCATAGTTGAGGTTCCCAGTGCAGTAGGCAATTAAAGAGGTCACAACAGATAACACTTCCACATCACCAGTCACTGGACATACATAAAAAAACACTGTAGATGACACCTCTCATGTGCAAAACACCACTCGGTCAACTGTAATCAAAAGATACTGAAGATAAATGGCTCAAGCAATAGGTAGGTGTCACAAAGATACACAGTCAGTTGCTGGAATCGCATGAGAACAGGAGAATGCAGGACATATAGCACAATACAGGCCGGTCCATAGGAGATGTGAGTCTTGCAACCTGAATAGAGTACACATGTGAGAGGTAAGGCATTTCAACTCAGCAACTTACATGCAGTCACTCACCTCCCACAACAAACGCATAGGGATAGGTACACATTACACCAACACTGATATTCCAAATCAGGAGGACCATTGATACCAAAGAATGTTGAAATACTACACATGCAAATACACAGACAACATACCTTTCTGTTACTGGAAGTACTGATTGATGAGCTCAGCGCTTGAGTCTGCTGCACCTTCCTCATCTGTCTCCTTGTCATTTTCCACTTCTGCATCACCAGTCACTGGTCCAGCTGCCTCTTCATCATCAGCTAGTAAGGGTATCTGATGTCTCAGGGCTAGATTATGGAGCATGCAGCAGGTAACTATGATCTTGTATATCTTTAGGGGGTGTAGAGGAGGGCACCTTCAGTGATGTGCTGGCACCTGAATCTGACCTTCAGGGGGCCAAATGTCCTTTCTATTACATCCCCCATCTTGTGAGAGCCTAATTGAAATGTTCTTCCCCTTCAATGTCAGGGTACCACACTGAAGTCAACAGAAATAGGACCTGTAACAGGATAGGTACAGCCACAAGGTACATTGTGATGATAGGTGGTAAAACAGGGACACACATCCAAATGCTTACATCCCAATGAGCCAAGCCCTCTCCCTTTGTAGACGTCCCATCATGTGTGGGACATTGCTGTTCCTCAGAATGTAAGAGTCATGCACAGATCCTGGAAACTTGGCTGTCACTTGGACGATATACTGGTCTGCCAAACACACCACCTGAACATTGATGGAGCAGTAGCTTTTCCGGTTCCTATACACCTGTTCATTGGGACTGAGAGGTACAAAGGTATATGGGTGCCATCTATGGCCCCTGTCATATGAGGGATGTATCCCACATCATAGAAGTCTGCCTTCACAGAGGCCAAATTCCCTCATTGGGGGAACCTGATGTAGCTGTCCAGATGTTCCAAAAAAGTACACAGTACGTACTTCAACACAAGACTGAACATGGGCTGTGACATCCCTGGTGCCAAGCCCATTGTAATCCGAAAGGATCCTGTAGCACGAAAGTGTGTCACTGACAGGACTTAAACTGTTGGAGGGATGGCTTAGAGATTACGTATGGCAGGCAAGAGATCTGCCTCCAATTGGGTAAATAGATTCATGATGGTCTGACGATTCAGATGTTAGGTCTGAATTATATGCCTCTCCTCCAGAGCTGCAAGGGCCAATAGCAGATGGTACTCTGGTGCATGTCTCAATCTCCTCATGACAGGGTACCTAGGGTGGAGAGGAGAGATTGTACAATGTGAAATGCACACCACACGTTAGCAGTACATATCAATATAGCACACCTAACACTGTAGACATACCGCACACTGACAACAGATTCTATATTGGCATGCTGAAGCAGCATGGAATCCACCCTTGATGCACATAGCTAGCTATAGTTTCTTATATACATCGCATGTGTCATGTTCCATATGTGGTACACTGACTTGTCCTGCACTGAGCATGCATGTAGTCATGCCATATACCTATACGGTGACAGCACCAATCAGCTGACGAGTATCTGGTCATGCTGGTCATTAGACAACCAGCCACATAAGGTCACTGTGTCATGCATGTCACATGCACGTGCTAAACCATGATGGCACAACTGAGGCCTACACCGATACTGGCAAATAAGGTGTATGGAGCACTTACTTTACTGCATCAAGGCATGATATGTGCATAAAATGGCAGCCCCCTGTCCTGCAGCATTAGACAGGTGGAAGTGACCTAAGTCCTCAGGTCTATGTCGTCATGGCGGTAGGCGGTTGCAAAGGCCATGTAACTTCTCAACGGGTAACATTGCTGCCTATGGGGGACTGGGGCCAATGGCAACCACTGCCGGCGGTGATGGTGCTGTACGCGGTGGCCATTACCGCTATATTCTGCCACCTTGCTCACTTGACTTCTGACACTCTAACAAGCAGGCCTCCACAAGCTGAGCTGCTGTGAACTGTCTCTGGGAGCCATCATGCCATGTCCTGTGGGTAACAGGATAGATACAGCCACATGGTACATTGTAATGACAGGTGTCAAAACAGGGACACACATCGAAATGCTTACATACCAATGAACCAAGCCCTCTCCCCCTGTAGATGTGCCATCATGTGTGGGACATTGCTTTTCCTCAGAATGTAAGAGTCATGCACAGATCCTGGAAATGTGGCTGTCATTTGGGAGATGTACTGGTCTGCCACAAACATCAAGAAGAGCTGGAGAAGCTGGTGGAAGGGGTCCTACCCTTCTGTGGACAGCTGTATGGGGCACCAGAGGAACAGGTGAGCCCAATGCCATAGTCATGTGTAAGAGGTGTGTGTGTGATGGTGGCTGGTGTACGTGTACTGGTCAGGAAATATACACATGCAGGGGGTATGGAATTTAGGCGTGGAAACCATGAGGTGGGTATGTGTGGGCCTTTGATGGTATGCTGTTAATAGTCCACTGCTGTCTGTATGGTGCCAGTTTACATGACTTTCTCCTTCTGTATGTGTCACCCATCAGAAGAAGGGGATGTGGCGTGCCATCGCCAAGCAAGTATGAACCCTGGGGTTCCATGCTGGCGGAGCAGCAATTGTCGCAGGTGGAGTGAGGACCTGAGACGCTGGGCCCAGAGGATCACAGAGACCCAGCTGGGGATGTCCTCCCAAAGAGGGAGGGGTGCCCGTCAGACTGTGACCCCACTAATGGCTCACATTTTGGCTGTGGCCTACCCTGAGGTGGATGGGCATTTGAGGGCAGCGTAGCAGCCACAAGTGGGTGAGTACTGACTGTATCCTGGAAGTTGGCTGGCCTTAAGTGGGATTGGGTGCCTCACTGCAGGCAAAGTACCATTGTAGTTAATGACACTTGTGCATCAACAATTGGAAATTGCCAATAGGCACCCTGGCAGAGAATATTTTGTAACTGTGTCTCCATGATTTACTGTCAGTACATTTGTAGCTCCTTGTACCATACCTCTCCAAATCTGTAATCTTGAGATGCACTAATGACATAGATGCAAATGTGACTCCATCCTGGCCATAGGATGGATGTGAGTGTCTGTAACACTGTAAGCATTGTGTATGTGCAGCTCCTTCCCTTGGCATTAATGACTCTGTGGTGTCAGTCCACTGCCATCTGTGTAGGCTACCTGTATATGGAACTGTGTGACTCGTCTTTCATCACTGGGACTATGTAAATCATGTACTACATGTGGTATAGACAGATTGTGGGGCTGGCATTACAGTTCCACCAAAGAACCGGCCTTCATTAGACAGGAGTACTAGCCTGAGAACTGAATAGGCATATATAGGTGATCTGCTAACTGTAGGGCATGTGTGGGTAGTTGTTAGAAATAGAGTTTCTGGTTGGCTAGGATATGCACCTAAGTCAGGCAGAACCCACCCATTCTAGTCAGGGTGAGGGATTTACACACCCAAGATAACCCCTGATCACCCCCTTGGTGGCTTGGCACGAGCAGTCAGGCTTATCCCAGAGGCAATGTTGAAAGCGTATGCACAACACACATGACGCATTATCCTCACCACAAAGGAAACACAACACCAAGTTATATAAAAATAAACTGTATTGTACACAACATCATTAGACCATACACAACATGTCAGTAATGCCCTGCTACCCAAGCAGCTGTCACAACACTACACAGTACTGTTTCCCTGCAGAAATCAGCAGTGGTCACATATAACACATAGGTTACTCATTATTCTGCAACATACGCAGTAGTCAGGAAAAACATTATTACAATAATGCACATGTCACATGATCCTCATAAGTGCCCACAACAGAAAAATTAGGAAATACATGGCAAGTCATAAACATAGATTAGCATAAATGCCTATAAAAGGAACATTAGTAAACATATGGCACATCATAAAAAGAAATAAGTTAGAATAACATTTCCATCATGTCCATAAATGGAACATCAGAAAAGTATATGGCAAGTCTCAGGAAACACCACATGAAAAAAGCCCCAAAACTAACACGGGCCATTAAAATGGTACCTGTCTTTTTATGTTCTAGGCACCTCAAGTGCCACAAGGAAAACGGTGGCCTCTGATACTCCTTGGTGCCAAAATGGGGGCTGTTTTATAGTTAGAGCTCTCCTGGGGCCCGCTCCCAAACAAGGGTGCCCAAGGTCTCTGTGGCACCCCTGGGCCCTCCCAGGGGGAGCAGAGCAACAACAAAGAGGCTAAGCAATGCGGGGGGCATCCGATGAGACTTCTTCCCCACCCGCGAGCTATTGCAGGAAGATGAGGGCCCGATGAGGCCTCCTCCCCGCAAACCCTCAGAACCAAGCACTTGGGCCTCGGTGAAGTTGGGGGCTCCAATAAGGCCTCCTCCCCGCCCGTCCTGCCCACACCAGCTGGCTCACCAGCACCTGGCCCGGTGCACGAATCCAGTGCAGGCATCCCGAGCCGTAGCGGGGATCAGGCAATAGTGGGGGCCATTTAGTGCCCGAGGGCGCTCCTTGGAGCGTGCATCACCCCGGGGGCACTGCTAGGAGGGTGCTCATTCCAGGTTTCTTTTCTTTCTAGCCCGGGGCCACTGAGCGCAGCCCTTGTACAGTGGTATCTCTATACCCAGGGCACAGTGGGCAGTACACCCTAAGCATTCAAAAATATACATGGCCCCAGCCTACGGGCTGCAGGCCTGGGAGGCCATTTATTTTTTGTAGAACCCACCTTGCATGGGACCTGAGCAGCAGGCCAGGGTTAATTTCATTTTTTTTAAAGTTTAGGGCCCAATGCCCGTGCATAATGGGAAGTGGGCTGTAATCATTTAAAAAGAAAGAAATGCCCCTATGCCCGCAGCCTGTATCCTGTGTGCAGTAGGCCCTAAAAAACATAACTAAACCCCTGGACCCACCGTCCATGTCCCTCAACATAAAAAATTATACATGCCCCCTGGCCCACTGGCCAGATCCTCGGGGAACATTTATTTATCTTAGGGCCCTCCAAGCTTGGGACATGGGCGGCGGACCCTGGGACTTTCTTTTTTTAAAATGTGTAGGGTCCACCACCCATGCACAGTGGGCTGTGGGATAGAAACATTAAAAAAAAAGAAGTGCCTCTGGGCCCCCATCCATTTCTTATGCGTGGCAGGACCTAAAATACATAAATGGCCCCCTGAGCCCACCGCCCATGCCCAGTGGGGGGGCATTTATTTATTTCAGGTCTCACCACTCATGGGACAGGGGCAGCAAGCCCGAGGGCTTTTCCTTTTTAAAAAATGTTTAGGGCCTGCCGCCTGTGCACAGTGGAAGCAGCGAGACACATATGGCTAGAACATACTCCATGATTGCCAAGGCTTCATCTTGAGGTACGTTTGTGTATAACGATTCTATGTCCATGGCCACCAGTGTGTCACAATTTGTGTCAAATCCTAAACCTTTTTATTTTATGATGACATCCATCAAGTTTCTGATATAGGACTTTGTTTTCTGTACAATCGGTTTCAAGTCTATATACTGAGAAACAGGGTCTAATGGTGACCCACAACCCAAAAGTATTGGTCTACCTGATGGTCTCACAGAATCCTTGTGTATTTTGGGAAGAATATAAATCACTGGTGTCTTAGGTTGCAAACTGTCAAGAAACTTAAATTCTGTTGATTTGGTGTTGTACTTCTATAGATGTATCTTGTGTAAGTGGACGATAATAGTCTATATTGTTCAGATGTTGTAACACCTATTTATCATATCTTTCCACATTTAAGACTACTATTCCCCCATCTTTATATGCAGGATTTAGGATAATCTTGGGATTGTTAGAAAGTTATCTAATGGCTTGCTGTTCATCATAATTTAAATTGTTTGTGACAAAATCCGGTTTGCCGTAGAATTGGTCTATTTGATAAAGGACTGTGGGGGTTATTACAACTTTGGAGGAGGTGTTAAGCCGTCCCAAAAGTGACGGTAAAGTGACGGATATACCACCAGCCGTATTACGAGTCCATTATATCCTATGGAACTCGTAATACGGCTGGTGGTATATCCGTCACATTTGGGACGGATTAACACCTCCTCCAAAGTTGAAATAACCCCCTGTGTCTTCAAAAGCAATTACTTGTTGAGGCATTTCGGAGCTAGGAGAACAGAAAGAGGAATTCTTCTTAAGTCCTGCTGTACTCTCTTCTTCTAAATGTTCTCCAAAGGAAAAGAAAACTTGGCTGTTATTTTTTCTAAAAAATTGTAGCATCTCCATCCTAGATTGTGCAGGATATTATGTCATAGGATTAACAAAATATAAGCCCTTACCTAGTAAAGAACATTCAGCTTCTGTGAGTGTAAGAGAGGATAAATTGTATATAGAGAGCTCTGTATTTGCTACCATCTGTAACGTTTTCAGCATGTTTGTATCTCTCCTGAGTGTTGTGATCTCCCCCTGCCTCTGCTCCTTAATATGCCTCTGTTGCTCTGCCCCCTGGCTAAAAAAGACATAGAGGAAGAGGAGCTCTGCTTGTGGTGAACAGCAGATTGAATACTGTTGGGGTGACTTGTTTGAATTTCACCACTAGTTTCAGAACTGGACACCTCTGAAAAAGTAATGAAGCTTCTCCTTGACCCAGCGTATTTAGGTATGTTGGAATTATCATGGGATCTGTGTTTTAAAAAAATCTTCTTTAAAATATGGATCAGTAATCCCCGAGTTATAGTTTTTAATATCCCCAGCAACTTGTGCGGTTTTCTGGTTGACAATCACTGACCTAAATTTGCTGCTCTGGTTTTCTATTTCTTCCAAAAGTTTTTGTTTAGTATCATTAAGCATTTGATCATCCAAAATCTCCTTTTCCAACTTGTTAGAAATGGGGTCTTCGGTTGGCAGTCAGGTTAGCCCCTGTCCAAGCAAGGAACCTCACTCTAGTCAGGGTAAGTCACACACAATCCAGATTATCCTTTGCCCACCCTTTGGTAGTTTGGCACTGAGCAGTCAGACTTAACTTAGAAGGCAATATGTAAAGTATTTGAGCAATAAATCATGCAATAACACCATATAGCACACAAAAACACACCACACAGTGTTTAGAAAAATATATAATATTCATCTGGATAAAAGCAGGTCAAAAAGATAAAAGATGCAATAAGTAAACGTAGAGATATGACTGAAAAGTCACATAAAGGCCCACATTTATACCTTTTGACGCAAAACTGCGCCAACGCAGTTTTGCGTCAAAAATATTACCGCCGGCTAACGCCATTTATTTGCACTGTGCGGGTGTCAAATTTCTACTTTGACGCATGGCGGCGCAAACCACAGGTGTGAGTCATTTTTTTTTACTCAAACCACTGACTGACAAAATGACTGTGAGCTGGTTTACGATGCCGCAAACTGGATACGTGCCGTTTTTTTTACGCAGTCGCAAACACTGCAAAATGTGCATAGGAGAGCCAAAATGGATCTCAAATACTTGCACAGACCCCAGGAAGATTACAACAGACTAGGAACCAGCCAGGAGGACCCACACAAGACCCAGGACAGGGAGAAGAAGAAAAGAAAGTGTTGCTTCAGTGCAGAGGAGCAGGAAATTCTGGTTAAAGAGGGGATGGAACACCAGCACCAACTGTTTGTCACCTCAAAGTTGCCAATTAGTAGGAGAGAGGCAATATGTCAACAAATTGTTAACGAGATCAACAGTGTGACGTAAGTTGGGAGAACAGTCATCGAGTGCAAGAAACGCTGGCATGACTGCAAGCGCAGGACCAAGGAAAAGATGTCCAGGAACAGGAAGGCAGCACTGCAGACTTTAGGTGGGAGTCCAGCACCGCAGGAGGCCCTGGACCACATGGAGGAGAAGGTGGCAGCCGTCATCCCTGAGGAGATCGTCACAGGGATTCAAGGACAGGACAGCGCAGACTACCAGAAGACAGCGCACATGCAGGGTAAGAGGCAGGGGGATCTAAAATGCCTAATTGTTAACTGCAACCAGGGGAGGGACATACCTACTACACAATACATGTAAGTCATGATATTCAGGGAGTGGCATGGGTAAAGGGGCACGGCACGGGGGCATGGCCCATTCAGAGGAAACCTGGGGCACAGTACTACACTACACCAACAACCTTTGCATGGGGGTATGCTGCCATGCCATGGATGATGGAAAGGTAAAGCCAGGCCAGGAGGGTAGGGTACAACGTAAAACTGGCTTGCTGTCACACGTCAGCCAGTATTCTCCCTACATGAACTAGGGCCCAATTAACAATCTCAGGCCATATCTGCAAGTGTAATTTAACATTGACAACAGTTGCCACTACCACCTCTGCTGTGTGTGCATGTCAAGTAGCTAATGGCAGTAACGTCCCCATGGATCTCACACACCCAAATTAGAGGGTTCAGGATGACAATGTTATCAATCCCCTGAAATCAATACAAATGTTCCAATCCTCTCAAATGTGATTGTCCAGAGTTGCTACAAACATTAGCCTTTGTCATAATCATTATGAGGTACACAGCACTAATGTCATACCCATGCTGCATATGTTAGGGTCCACCCTATGCCTGGCTCACAATAGCTTCAATGACACCATGCAACATCCCAAATGTCATACTGCTCAGACAACAGCATTGAGGAGGAGGACATATGTAACTGGCCAGTGAAATACACCCGCACAGTCAGAGGAGGAAATGGAACACTGCTAGGACCATCAGTGCAATCCAATGTAGCACACATTTCCCAACATTAGCAGTACACACTACCAATGCTGACACCCGTATTGTGCCATGCCAATGCAATACATAGTAAATGCTAGGTCTCAGCAACATATAGGTGGATGTGAAATATCTGAGACTGGATCAGTTCCAGAGTAGTTCTGGTGCCATCAGAACACCCACAGCCAGTGTAAGGTCTCACCATGAGAATGGAAGTAGACAGAGGGTTGAGTAGGACAAGAAGGATGGCAATTCGCAATCTGGCCAGAACCAACACCTAGAAGATGCGATGCTGACAAGTCCACTAACTGACCACACTACATGTGACATGCTGGTGGGGCATAGGCCTGGGAGAATGCTAATATGAAAGACAGGAACAATGAACAGGAACCAAGAACACAACATTAAAATATTTGGAAGGCAGGCTTGTCACATTACCAAGCTCACAACACAGACACACTAATTGTACCGTATCTCATTGCAGAGGACTATGGCTCTCCTGCAGATATGCCTGTCATGGACTTCCCTGATGACATGGATGACGAGCTGACAAACATCAGCCACCAGACCCTCCAAGATGTCCTTGAAACCCTCCAGAGCCCACCTTCAGTCACAAAGAGAAGAGCACAGATACAACAACCATCACAGAGGATCCGCCCACCACCCCAATTGTACAACCTGCCAGCTCCAACCCAGCTGAGGACTCTGACGACCCTGGCACCAGCTTTGAGCAAACTGTAGTTGGAGTACAGCGGGAGCTGGCCAAGGAGGTGCGGGTGGGGATGCAAACGATGGCAGCCAGCCTAGAGGGGGTGCGTTCGTGCATGATGTCAACTGAAGAACAGACAGCAGCTATGCCAGGGCAAACAACAATCATGCAGGAAGTTGAAAAAAGGTTGAAGGAAATCAGCACAGCTGTAATAGAGTTGACCCAACACCTACAACAACAATCCTGTCAACGCGTGCACAAATGCAATATTGAACCCCTCAGGGCTGAACTGGCTACCTACCACCATGATGTGGCTGCTATTCTTAAGAACCAGCAGCTCCTCCTTACTGCAGTACTGCCCTTAATAGCCCCACAGTTGGCAGCTACCGGGATGTCTGACTCCACGTCTTCAAACACTGAGGTGTGTATTGCCCCTTCACAACCACCACCACCAAGGGCAGAGGAGACAACACACACATCAGAAGATGAAGACGTGGAGCAGATAACATTCACCCGTAAGAGAACCCGGTAGCACTAGTCCCTGCCACATGGCCACCTATTACCAAGGTCCTGTGCTTTGTAACATGCCAGTCTTGCAAAAACTGTACTCAAGCACTTATTTAACCCACTGTTTATCTTGTCACCCTGCCCTGTGAATGTCTCTCACTAACTGATTGGCAAATCCTGTCCTTATGCACTGTCTGACACTTCACCCCACCATGTCCAATTACATGTCCTTTTGCACTTATGTAGCATCACAATGGAAGATGTCACACTATTTGACTCACAATCATGGACAATGTACATATAGCACTACAGCACTTTTAAATAAATAGCACTTACACAACAAATTTGTCTCCGTGTCCTGTGACACATCAACCGTGATGGCCATCAGTGATGTTAACCTGAGGTCAATGAGCATTGATTGTCTAGACACCTGATCTGAACGATTCTTAGCTGATAACTATGGACAGTGGCCTGGATTGTACCATCATCTGCCCTCCCTGAGGGTTATTTCATAGCAAAATAGAAACTGTGCACCAAAATGCTGTGTTGTACAGAATAATGCCTCCTCAAGGGATGTCTAAGCCAGAAAAAAGTCCCTTTGATTGTTACTGAAAGTCAAAACTTACATATGTGACATATTAGCCAAATTTTACCTAACACACACCAAACAGCATGAAGGGATATGTATGAGTTACCGTACAAATAAGTAACCGTGCTGAACATTGTATCAAATGATAGGTGTGAGTTATGTATACCATACTACATGAGAGCATACTACCACTCACCTTATAAGGATTTGCTGGGACATCAGGCTGCAGGCAGACTTTACACCGTGTCCCCAATGCCAAATGTGGTAGCAAAGCATGCAACCTTGAAAACATACAGCACTAAATAACCACACTTTGCGATCCATAGTAACCGTGAGTGCTGGGTGCAATGGATGGCCGAATCTTAGCTAAGTAACTTTGGTGTAGCTGCCAATGTAACAACTCAGTTGGGATATGGTTTCAGCATGGGGCACAAAAGGAAATGCCAAAGAGACACTGTTCACTCATGGCAAGGCCCTGATCTACAAGCATGTGACACATACATGTAAAGGGTTACCTAGATATTTATTAAACAGTAAAAACAGAAGCTAAAACCAGGGGAAACACCTAACCTATTCTACTCTGACTACACATTACCCACAACTGTCCCTAACTAACCTAATCTAAACTTACATATCACATTTAATGAAACAATCTAAAAATCAGCCCCCCACCCCCCTTATGAGACGGGACACATGGAGGACATCGGATACTAACCTAAACACATACTATCTTATACTAAACAAAGATATATATATATTTTTAATTATATATTTTTTTTATTTCATTTTTTAAAACACCAAAACCCCAACATTGCCCCCCACTCACCCACCCACACACATAATAAAAAAACAGTTGAAAAAAGTATGAAACACCCACCCCCCACCCTCCACCCACTACCACTAACTAAACTAACAGCCAATACTAACCTAAGACTAAGCCCCCTAAACCCACTAAGTTAAAGAACTAGGAAAGAGGAGGGAGGGGAGGAAATCATGTCAGAGTCAAAGCCTACAAGTTGGCCCTCCTCAGGGTCTTTTTAATGGCACGCACCCTCCGGTTGACTTGTGCCACCTCCTGTTGCAGTCTGGTCATTTTATGTAGGACACGGTCCAAGTTCCTTTGCATCTGAGCAAAAGCTGCAGGGTCTATGGCTGCAGCAAGGGTGGTCTGGGTGCCAGTCGATGACATATGAGTCCTTGTCGGTGCCATGTCCACAGGCTGAGGTGCAGGTGGTGCTGTGACTGGTCCTGGAGCTGTTGCTATAGATGGTCCAGCAAAGGTCCTAGCTGCTGTTGGGGCCACCTGGGTGGTAGTGGTGGTGCTGGTGGTGGTGGTGTATGTGGTGGACACGGATGGGCCCCCGTGTGCAAATGCCCTCCACACTCCGGAGGCTCTCTCATGGCGATATCGTCTTGCCATGTTGCGGTACCCAGACTCCAAATCCAGAATGTGGCGGTAACGCATTGCCCTGCGTTGAAACTCTCAAAGCTGGATGGGAGTCATATTGGCTGTTGTTAAGACAAATAGAAAACCAAACATTTGGTACTGCATTGTGTGAAATGGCTCAAAAGGTAAATCAGACAATACATTGAATGTACCTGTAACAACCCATATCATCATACAGATCACTGATAGTCCCTGAGAAAGTACATGGCAAGCCAGCCTACAAATGTCCTATCATCAAATAGCACATCCAAACCCTACAAGATGGGTAACAACTGGAATGACTTTGGCATCATAGTTCCGCCAGTTGTCAGCTACAAATCATGCTGCAAATCCTCCACCACTGACAGGCCAACAAATTTCTATGTTCTAGATGGCAATCTAGGGCCACAAGATCTGTGAGTTTTAAATTGACTTGCCAGTATAGAATTCATGTGGCAATCAGGAGTGGGTATCCTAGGTTTGGACAAGTGAATTACTGATTTACATGTCTGTGTACCAAACTTGGATCATCAGTCCTAGGTACACTATTCACAACCCTACACCTGTGTCTGAGGGGGGTGGACATGGAACTAATCATTTCTAACAACAAGGACACCCAGGAAGCTTTGGAAAGCTGTACATGGGTTTGGCCAACACACCACAGGTAAGGAGGAAGTCCAAATAGGATACACCCAAAGCTTGGACAATTCCATCAACACTTATCTTTGGAAATGCTGACCATTGTCTACATCATTCCCTACCAGTAAGCCATGACTTACAACAAACAGATAGATGCAACACACTTCTGTCCATGAGCCGCATGCACACCTAGGCCATTATACTCAAGTGCCTCATACTCGTAGCACAACATGGGGAGCTACATGCTGCTAGGAAGTTAAACATACAGTCCAACATGTTCATTATTGATTATGGAAGCTGAAGTCTGTGGGTAAGACTTTGACATCTCTATTATGTGAAAACCAGGGTCTGAATTGCTGACTAATTAACTAAAATGGTACACTGCTACATTTTCTGATTTCAACTTTTATCCACATAACTCATCCCTTTTCACATTGCCGTGCCTACAGGACTGACCTAGGATCCCAAAATATGCCAATAGGATAAGGATTGCCCAACTCAAAGATGGTGATATAATGATATGCTACTCAAGGAACAAAACAGATGATTAACCAGCGCATCACACCTTGCTATGTGTCCAACACACAGGAGTCAATCACACATCATCAGTAAACACAACACAGAACAGAAATATCAACACTTACTGGAGATGTCTGTGTCCGCAAATCGAGCCATCTCTCCAATAGTGTAGGGTGCAGGTCCACCTGAAAGGCATGGAAGGGAGAAATGTGCTCAATGTCTGTGCACTGTACAACACTTCAAAATACAAATACCATGTGTAATATTAACGCAGAAAGTAAAGCCTCTCAGACATGATGATACTGCATCCTACATACTACTGCAAACATGTACAGACCCGGGGACTCCAGTGAGTGATACACACATATCCGCACACATGCAGTGGCCCTAACTATCATGTGTTGGCAAACATGCCCCTTCATTGGTGAGCAGACAAAATCATGGAGTGTATTCCTCTCATCATGTGTATCCATGAGAGACATCCAAAGCCACTTTCCGTGAGGACTGCAATACCAGTCACCCAGACATTGTGACTAAGACCAATTTTAGACACAAAGTTACAATGTACAGAGGGCCAGGGACAGTTGTCAGCCCTCAATTTGTATCATTTTCTTCATTATATGTGCCACAGCTATGGTGAGTTGCACCAACCATAGAGATATGAACCCGTGTGCATACCTTTTGCCAGCCATCCCAATTGAAAAATGGCACTACAAACTCAAAATATCAGTCTAAGATGTTACCTGATGTAAGCTGTTACTTGTTACATATGTGTCAGAATCTAGTTCAGACATGTATCCGAAAACAATTGAGGGACACAATATTTAAGAAAAAAATCTGGATTTCCAATATATGTTTCCTGATACACTCACCTACCACACCTGAAACATATGTTTGAGCCACATTGCCATCATCAATTGACGTGAAGACAGCACTAATTTTCAGGCTCATGTTATGTTTAGAAAGTTAGCCTATCTGTGGCGTCAACAAATGACAGTAATGTGTAGGAAAGGTGTATACCTCACAGGCAACTGTGGCTCATATCCATACCTATTTTGCACCGCATTTGTGTTGCTGTTTTACACAAAGGCAGCACAAACATACAAAATACAATTGTATTTTGTAAGTTTGTGCCGCTCTTGCCTCAAAACAGGTTGCAATTGCGGTGTTAACAAAGTAGAAATATGGCCCTGTATGTTTCACTACCATTCCACATATTCAAAAATATTGCCAGCAGAATATGAACAATTCAGCTTCTGTCACTACAGAGCATTTAAATGTGCACATTACTCTGATTTCTACTCACCAACAGGGCCACCTATTACAAACCTCAGGTGGTCCAGCAGATCTTGCTCCCTGGCAACAAGGTCAGCCCAGCTGTGCTTCAGCTGGTGGTCATTTTGCGGTGTGTTGTGTATTCTCTGCAGATGGTACAACACCTTTGCCCACCGGAGCCTCCTTGCCTCTGTGTATTAGCTTTGGATCACACGACCACCTGCATCTATCATCAGGGGTAGGAAGTGGCACACCAGCCAAATAAACCCACCCAGCTCCTCCTCTCCCATCCTTCTAAGACAAGGCCTACCCAACATTATAGTGCCAAAAATAAAGAGGGGATAAAGGGGAACAAAGAAGAATAGAGGGAAAGTAGGACAGGGAAATGCAAAAAAACTACAAACACAGCCCAACTATACCCAAACTACCAGTACCCACAACAGACTCCCAACACAACAAAGACAAATGTTGACAACACAACTGACCACAAAAACACTCATACAGTATACCACAGACAGTAATTATACACAAAAAAAAATTTAAAGACCACACTGGAGACAAAATCACAAAATGCACAAAGAGACAGGTCTATACACAGCCACACAGTCAGGAAATATCACAGACTGCAAAGTGAAAGAGAAAGTACACCCACAGTACCAATTCTGTAAACAGGATATCCTGCGACATCACTTCCTGCCTCAAATGCAGTGTTTATTTTTATTATTATGTGTCAAAATATAATGCCGCTTACAGTCTTTGCATCATTTTTTTTTACGCACATGATAAGAAATAACCCCGCATCCATATTGTTAAATATGTGTTATACTTAACAAATTTCCGGGGGGACACTGTGGGAATTACCGCTCAGGGCCAATGAATGTTTCAGGGCATTGTGCGTCATATTTCAATGTATATGAGTCATTTTTAGATGCATGTGCATCTTTTTTTCACGCATATGCGTCAAAACTTCTGTCATTAACAGGGTTTGGGTCATTTCTCATTTTGAATGGGACATGACAGTTGTGAAAATACAGAGATAGGCTGATTGCACCCACATTGGGCATTACGGTGTATGGGCACATGTGACAGATCATACTACTGCAGACCATGATCCTCTACTTGGTGTACAGGATTTTCACGCATCACTGACGCAATACATGGCCAAACGTGTTGGATACAATTATGTATTACCCAGTTTGGGCATGTTTTGCGTCAAGAGAGGATAGCAAGGCGATGCAATTCACTACAGTAACTCAAAGCCTATGTGTCAATGTGTGTGAATTGGCAACTACTATTGTTGTTGACCAACTGTGTGAACATAGATGCATTTTTGCTAATCTGCTGGTATGCATGTAGAGTCAATATGTCCAACCCTCAGATGCAAGTCAGTGTGGAAATGAGAGAGGACATGTGTTTGTCATACAAATAGCAAGACCTGCTGTGTGCACTTCCTAGCCTTTTTGGAACATAAACACCACCAATGACAAAGCATGCACTGGATAGATAGCAGACGGTTGTTCATGTCAATGTTCCAAAACTTAGCCATCACATGTCCTGGAATGTTGGATACTACTTCCTAGGCCCTTGTTTGTTAACCCACCATAAGTCAGGCATGGGATCATACAATGTGGGTACCGTGTTTGTGACACGTAGTCACTTCTATAATACTCAATTGTAATGTTACGCCACAGTTGGAGTCATATAAATGAGCCATGTCTCTCCTGTGGCAGTGGAGGACCAGCAGACCAAGCAGCATGTGTTCACATATTTCCAGTGGTAAAATGCACAGAGGTGTCTGGTTCATGTGTGTGGGCCAATGTTTAGCCTGTATAATTATTGGGGTCTATATTGTCACAGTTACGTGCAGGTCTAGTCATGAGTCTTTACAAAGTATCCTTCCCAGATCAATAGTAGGAAAGCTAATGGGGATTTGAGAACACACATGGGGATGGTCCAACCCTGTCATTGCAGAAGTGTTATGAGACTGTCAACAGGGCAACCTTGGTTTGCTGTCAAAGTTAATGTCTCTGGAATCTCATACCGGCAGGTTTCCTGACAACATTTGTATACAGGTTGGCCTTTAAAATTCCTACAGCATCTGGTAACATCAGTGCCTCTGCGCTGATTACTCTCACAGTTATTCACCACACAAGCCCCATCAATCTGTTGAGAGCAATGTAAATCAGTGTGTGGACTGTCAGGGTCCTAACATGTGCGGACATTTCATGCACAATATCTGATGTTGTTGTTGTGGTGGAGACACCATACCCAATCCATGCATATAGCCATGGTACACTGTCACAATATGTCACTCATGCATACATGAGACGTAGACAAGAGATAGGCCAGGATTCGGCTATTTGGAGACAAGTTCCCCCCCATGGAGCAATAAATAAACTGATTCTGCCATTCAATGTATTTGAGTATGCATTGTAGACCCACCTGACACAACACCCCAGGAGGATTATGAGGGTTGGGAAAGCAACTATGATACAAATGTAGGCCCAAGGAACCTTTATGCTAACGGTAAGACAGGAGCCAGTCAGGCTCACAGGATGCAGGGTCAATCAGGTTCCAAACATTTCACAAGGTAAATACACAGTGGTCAGACTGAGAGTGGTCAAAGGAGGAACAAGACAGTGGAAATGGAAAAGTGTGTTTGTCCTGTGTGTTGGAAAGTAACACATTAACCCAAGGGCTGTGTTCCACAGCTGATTTATACTGGAAGGCATAACAGTGTTATGGATGAAATGGCAGCTTCTATGCTGTTCCAAGCAGCTGCAAGGGCACTGTATGTTCAAATGGCTGGTGTCCATGGAGGTGCTCACAGGTGTGTGCAGCATCAGTCTCTCTCATCAGGCGAGATTTAAGTTCAAATGGCCAGCAGTACCTTTCACATGGAAAGCAATGTACAGGTGATAACAGGGTTTAGAGACTACAAGCCAGTGCATTATTTAACCTGACCTAACCTATTTAACCTGACGTCCATGCAGACAGAAGTACACTGACTATGGCATACCATAGTAAAGAGGGTAGCACACTGGATTTACATTGTGAGTCTGGGAGTGTGTAGAGGAGGGATTATCTGGGGACACATAATACCATTCCAGGAACCCCTGACAAAGGGTGGGGTGAGACCGGGAACATGTGTGTCAGGACTTAGGATATGGGCTGTCATGTGTAGGGGATGTCATGTGAGCAATGCTAGTCATACCTAGGGCACTTGTGCTATGACTTTGCTGCTTTTATGGAAATCTAGTCACACATAGTCCTTGCAAAGACAGATGATGTAACAGTTACTGCTGTCAAGGGTCTGGTCATACATTCCTCTCACTAATGCAACAGCACATCCACTGCCTCATGTATCATGCATATTTTCCCATTATTGTCTGATGGTGTCTTATTTGTGTGCCATATGCTGCAATGAACCATGTTGCCAACCTGTATGTGTAAAATAGGTGTGGTCCTCTGCTATTGCCCTTCAAATGTGACATGTACAGGATGTATGTCATTTACAGTGTGAGTGAATGTGGCTGTACATTCATACACATCTAACTAGTTTAGCAATGTTCTGTGTCCTAATCTGTATTTCAGCAATGCTTCATGAGGTTACACTCTAAAGCTGATAGTTAGAGATAATGTTATGCAAAAATTATTATCCAGACCATGATATGGTGATTAGTATAGGTGTGTGTTTACTAATGGTAAGACAGTGGTGATGGGTGATTAGGGTTAAAAGACATTTTGGGCAATTTGTTGTCCCCAACGCAATCCTGCAGCTGTGTTTGGATGGTCCCCCTCATGTTGATGGTCAGCACCCTCCTCTTCCTCCTCTTCAGGCATTTGTGGGTCGGGTTCATATAGGGGAATGTTCCTTCTTACACATATGTTGTGCAGGATGGCACAGGTCAAAATTATTTTGCACACCATTTCTGGTGAGTATAGGAGGCTGCCTCTGGTGATGTCAAGGCACCTGAATCTTGACTTCAGGATGGCAAAGGTCCTCGTGACTATGGTGTGTGTCCTCCTATGTGCCTCATTATAGGCACGCTCTGCTGCAGTGCTTGGGTTGGCAACTGGGGTCATAATCCATGGCTGGATCCCATGCCCCTGATCAGCTGAAAGAGAAAATGAGTGAGAACATGTTGATGTAGCTTGCCCCATAAATATCACCTTGCATGGCAGTAGTTCTCTTAAGTTGTCTGTGACTCATTGGTGTTTGTGTTATTGTGTGGATTCCTAAGCTTCTAGGATGTACCATCAGCATTGGGTTGTTTCCTTATCTGAACGGGTGTTTGGCAGATGTCAGCAGTATTTTTGGAGAGTTGCAGTACAGTGTGTACTCCCTTGCATTGTGACTGGTGAAACAGATGTCCCTGTGTCTTAACCGGGGGTGAGATGATAGTTCCATACACAGAATCAATTTGACACTGGTGGTAACACAGTTGCATCTATGTACCCTGGACATCCCATACCATTTGACATATGCAATAGATTAATTTAAGCATCAGTGAGGCCCTTAGATTTTGGAAGGTGACAATGTGCAAAACATCTCCGTACGTTGTGAGCACTGACGTGTTCACAATTGACTATGCACTAATTTCACATGTGTGACAAGTTCTCTGCAGACCTATTTCTCTGCCCTGGCCAAGTTGACTCAGGTTGTTACGTGTTCCTATACTACTGAACATCTTCAGGTTCCGATGGCTAACTTGGTTGTGAGGTTGTCATTTAGAGTTCCAGAAGGTCTGTATGGCAGTACATCTGTTGTGTGTGTGTTAATTTGTCGCAATGCGTATGTGTAGGAATGTGCACTTTCTATATTGTCCCATCAAGATGTGTTCTTCGCACTGTCCACTTGCTTCTTGGTAGTGGGCAATGTGAGAGCAGGAGTGATGTGAGATATTGGTACCGCCTCAATGATTGCATGTGACCTTCATTGTAGTCATCATCATGCTATGTGTGTCATGGTGTTTGACCTGCAGCAAAAAACATTACACACCCCTTACACAGAATGTATTGGTTTGAAGGGTGTTGGATTGAGTGTTATTGATGTGATATTGAAAGTTTAATCTTCCCAGATGTACTGCCAGTTGGGGCCATGTGTTTGTCATTGTGTTGTTTTACATTTTTCCCTTGTGTCTGTGGAGTGGCATCAGTTGTTATTTGGAACGGTCATTTGTCCCTAGGTGTGTCACCCATTGGGTGAAGATATCAAACATACCTAGCGGTGTCACAACCTCAGTGTGTTCCCATCCATGTGCCAATGTCGTGGTGTATGTGTTGTGTGTCCTAGAGGGTTGCTGTGCAGTGTGTACATAAGTAGGTTTCTGTACTTACCAACAAGTAGTCCATTTCCATATCGTCCATCCTGGAAATGTTGATTGATGGTGCAGTGACGGAAGATGAATGAATCATGTACACTCCCAGGATACTTTGCCACGATGTTGGTGATCAATCCCCGGTGATCGACAATGGCCTGCACATTGATGGAGTGTGTGTGCTTCCTGTTGTGGTACAGATGTTCGGTTGCAGCAGGTGGCACAATGCGTACATGTGTGCATTCAATGGCACCAAGGACGTGTGCGAAGCCATTAAATTGGTAAAACCCCTCTTTTGTCTCCTGCTGATTCTGCTGTGTGTTGGGGAAGCTGATGTGGCAGGGTGTGAGTGAGATGATGGCATCCAGTACCTTGGGTAGGAAGGCGGAGAATGATGGCTGTGAGATCCCAGTAACCAGGGTGCCAGTGGTTTGAAAGGAGCCACTTGCCAACATGTGTAGTACAGCTAGCAGCTTGGTTTCTTGTGGAATGGTGCGGGGTGTCTGCAAGCTGGGTGCCAACTGTGGCTCAATGTTGCGCAGAAGCTGCTGAATGGCTTGCCAGTTCAGCCTGCACCTCTGAATGATGCCTTGTTGGCGGAGTCCTATAAGGGTTGTTTTGGTGCGGAATATCCCCTCCTGCCTTCTGCGTTGCATTTGGGGTCCCTGCTGGTGTTGTGGAAGCTGCTGTTGTTGGTCCTGTGCTCTGCGTCTGTGTGCATGCTAGATGAAAAACACCTCCATGTCTTCCTTTTGGAGCGCTGCTGTTGTTGGTCCTGTGTGTTTTCATTTAATACAGTTGTGTTTGCCCCATTTTAACGCCTGCCCTGACCCAGGCGTTATTTTGTGACGCAAATCGGGTTGTGCGTCATTTTCCGATTCCGCCTCCCAGCCGTGCGTCATTTTTGCTCAGTAGCATAAATAAGGCGCACAGGTGTATAAGTTCATTTTTGGACGGGAAAGCCTACCTTGCATGTCATTAACGCAAGGCAGTTCCCACATCCAGAAAATTACGCACACGACGGGATTCTGGCGTTCACGGGCTCGGGCATCAAAGTTTAA
Source organism: Pleurodeles waltl (assembly GCF_031143425.1). Lineage (NCBI taxonomy): Eukaryota > Metazoa > Chordata > Amphibia > Caudata > Salamandridae > Pleurodeles > Pleurodeles waltl. Next base: position 262,666,872 of record NC_090437.1, on the reverse strand, counting down.
ATATGGCGCACGGTTTGCGCCGATTGTGCGTAAAAAAAAATTATGCACATTCGGTGCAAACAGAGTATAAATATGCCCCAAAGTATCTTAAGTCTTTTGAAAGCAAACAAAGTCTCTTTCAAGCACAAAGTACCTGGATCGCTTGAAAAGCCTCTGCAAAGAACCACAGAGGAGGAGATGCGTGGAAACAAAGGGGTGTGCTTTGATTTCTTGGGCTGCACATGGCGATGCGTCATTTAGTTTTCACGCAGGGACATCTGGGTGTCGATTTCCAGTGCTCGGTCGTGGATCCTCTTCGGGTTGCGGGGTTTTCAGATGATGCATGGATTTCCTGCGCTGGCTGGACGAAGTCACAGGGGCTACGCAGATCTGGTGGGCGTCGCGTTGAATTTTCTACCACACAGCAGGCGCTGCGTTGATTACTCTCTGGAAGTCGGGCTGCGTCGTTCCAGGTCAGCTGTGTGTTGATCCAGTGGGCCGTGCGTTGAATTTACAATCACTACACTGGCACTGCGTCGATCTTCTCTTTGAGAGGTCAGGCCGCGTCATTCCGGTTTGGCGTGCGGTGACATTTTCATCGCGGGTCAGTCTGTGAGTCGTATCTGGCAGGCTGTTTGTCGAATTTCACCACACAAGGAGTCCTTCTTGAAGAGATGAAGTCTTTTTGGTCCTGAAACTTCAGGGAACAGGAGGCAAGCTCTATCCAAGCCCTTGGAGAGCACTTCTTCACTTCAGCCAGAGAGCAGCAAGGCAGCAGGGCAACAGCAAGGTAGCAGTCCTTCACAGAAAGCAATCAGGTGAGTCCTTTCGGCAGCCAGGCAGTTCTTCTTGGCAGGATGCAGGTTCTGGTTACAGGTTTCTTCTCCAGGACGTATCGGAGTTGGTAGGGGTAGAGGCCGTGTTTATATACCCAAATGTGCCTATGAAGTGGGGGAGACTTCAAAGAGTTGATTAGAAGTGCACCAGTTCCCCTTTCACTTCAATCCTGCCTGCAAGGGTCCCAGTAGGGGGTGTGGCAGTCCTTTGTATGAGAGAAGGACCTCCACCCTCCCAGGAAGACCCATTCAAAATGCAGATGTATGCAAGTGAGGCTGAGTATCCTGTGTTTGGGTGTGTCTGAGTGAATGCGCAAGGAGCTGTCAGCTAAACCCAGCCAGACGTGGATTGTAAGGCACTAAAAATTTAAGTGCAGAGAAATGCTAAGTGGCATTTCTAAAATAGTAATATTAAATCCAACTTCCCCAGTCAGCCGGATTTTGTTTTGCCATTCTGGTCATACTAAATATGACCTTCCTACTAATTTCAGATCAGCAGCTACCATTCAAACAATGTATGAGGGCAGCCCCAATGTTAGCCTATGAAGGGAGCAGGCCTCACAGCAGTGTAAAGACGCATTTAGGAGTGTTACACTACCAGGACATGTAAACTGCATAGGCACATGTCCTGCCTTTTGTCTACACAGCACCCTGTCCTTTGGGTTACCTAGGGCATGCCTTAGGGGTGTCTTATATGTAGAAAAAAGGGAGTTTTAGGATTGGCAATTACTTTTAAATGCCAAGTCGAATTGGCAATGAAACTGCACACACAGGCCTTGCAATGGCATGCCTGAGACAAGGTTAAGGGTCTACTTAAGTGGTTGGCACAATCAGTGCTGCAAGCCCACTAGTAGCATTTAATCTACAGGCTCTGGGCACACATAGTGCACTCTACTGGGGACTTATAAGTAAATTGAATAGTCCAATTGGGTAAGATCCAATGTTACCATGTTTAAAGGGAGAGAGCATATGCACTTTAGCACTGGTTAGCAGTGGTAATGTGTGCAGAGTCTAAAAACCAGCAAAAACAGTATCTAAAAAGTGGAGGGAGGCAGGCAAAAATGCATGGGTGACCACCCTAAGGCTGTCAGGTCTAACATAAGTCCCGTCTAGCTGGAAGTGGGGAGAGCTTCCCAACCTCCTGGGAGCTCTCATGGCTAAGGGGGAAATATCTGGAGAGACCATCAGTGTTGGCGTGGTCAATCCCCGGGCAATGCTCCACCATAAAGTCCATCCCCTGAAGGGAAATGGGTCACCTCAAAAGTTTAGGATTCTCACCCCTCATCTGCATGAGTCATCTGAGGGGCCTGTGGTCTGTCTGAACCTGGAAGTGAGTCCCAAACAGGTATGGTCTCAGCTTCTTCAGTGCCCAGAAGACATCAAATGCTTCTCTCTCAATAGCACTCCACCTCTGTTCCGTGCTAATAGTCTTCTGCTAATAAAGACTACTGGTTGGTCCAGGCCCTCCTCATTTAGCTGTGTTAGAACAGCCCCTATGCCATGATCTGAAGTGTCTGTCTGCACAATAATTTCCTGGGAGTAGTCAGGGGCCTTGAGTACAGGAGCCGTGCACATGGCTTCCTTCAGAGAATCAAAGGCTTTCTGGCAAGCCTCTGTCCAATTCAACCAATCTTGGTTGCATTTTGGAAGTAAGTTCTGTCAAGGGTGACATAATGGTACCATAGCCCTTGACAAATCTACAGTAGTATCCAGTGAGGCCTAAAAAGGCTTTCACTTCAGTCTGGGTTCTAGGTGGTTGCCAGGCCTTGATAGTTTCAGTCTTGGCCTGGAGTGGCTGCACCTTGCTACCCACCTAATAAGTGTCCCAAGTACACCACGGAACCCTGCCCAGTCTGGCACTTTCTAGCCTTGATGGTCAGGCCTGCCTGTTGCAGAGCCTGAAGCACCTCCTTCAGGTGGAGCAGGTGTTCCTCCCAGCTGGAACTATAGACAGCTATGTCATCTAGATGGGCTGCACAGTAGGCATCCTTGCCAGCTAGGACCCCGTTAACCAACCGTTGGAAGGTAGCAGTGGCATTTTTCAACCCAAAGATCATCACCCGTAACTGGTAATGGCCATCAGGTGTGGAAAATGCGGATCTCTCTGTAGCCCCCTCAGTAAGGGAGATCTGCCAGTCCCCTGATGTGAGATCAAATGTACTCAGGAACTTGGCAGCGCCTAGCCTGTCAATGAGCTCATCAACTTGGGGGATGGGATGAGCGTCAGTCCGTATGACTAAGTGGAGACCGCGGTAGTCCACACAAAACTGGAGTTCTGATTTTGCACCGGGGGCAGCAGCCTTAGGAACCAGCACCATAGGGCTGGCCCAGAGACTACTGGATTTCTCAATAACCCCTAAGGTCAACGTCTTGGAGACCGCCTCCTTGATGCTGGCCTGCACCTTATCCGACATCCTGTACATTTTGTTCTTCACAAGGGGACTGTGTCCTGTGTCAATGTCATGGACAGATAGGTTTGTAAGTACCGGAGTAAGGGAAAACAGGGAAGAGAACTGCTCTAACAACTCATAGCAGTCTCCTCTGTGGCCAAGAGTCAGGGAATCAGAGAGAATGACACCCTCCACTGACCCATCACTTTCTTTGGCAGAGAGGAGTTCGGGGAGAGGTTCACTCTCCTCTTCCATGCTCTCATCTGTGACTAGGTTCACACTGACCTCAGACCGCTCAAAGTGAGGTTTGAGTCTGTTGTGATAGAGAACCCTTAGGGGGTGCCAGGGGTCTTGAGATCTGCTAGGTAAGTGGCTTCTCCCTTATGCTCCTAAATCTCAAATGGGCCAGACCAGCGGTCCTGGAGAGCCCTAGGCTCTACTGGCTCCATCACCAAACCTTGTCTCCAGGTGAGAACTCAACCACAGTGGTCTTCCGGTCTACCACTCCTTAATGACCTCTTGACTGACCTCAAGGTTACTCTTGGCCTGCTTCCAGAAGCATTGGGTTTGGTTGCGGAGGGCCAGCATGTAGATGACCACATCCTGGGTAGGTGTCTTGGGAGCTTTCTCCCAGCCCTCTTTAACTATACTTAGTGGTCCCCTGACAGGGTGACCATAGAGAAGTTCAAAGGGGCTGAATCCCACCCCTTTCTGGGGTACCTCCCTGTAAGCAAACAGTAGGCATGGTAAGAGGACGTCCCACTTACCCCTCATGGCTTCAGTCAGGTCATTAATCATGCCTTTAAGGGTCTTGTTGAATCTCTCAACAAGCCCGTTGGATTGAAGATGATAAGGGGTGGTAAACCGGTAGGTCACCCCACACTCATCCGACATGGACTTCATGTACGCAGACATGAAGTTTGTGCCCCTATCAGTCACAACTTCCTTAGGGAGTCCCACACGGGTAAATATTCCCAGCAGGGCTCTGGTCACCACCGGTGCAGTCACTGTTCTCAGAGGGATTGCCTCTGGATAGCAGGTGGCATGGTCCACCAAAACCAGGATAAACCTGTTGCCCAAGGCAGTTTTTCGGTCCAAGGGACCAACAATGTTGATGCCCACCCTTTCAAAGGGGGAACCAACAACGGGGAGCGGGATCAGGGGAGCCTTAAGCTTTTTCCCTGTCTTCCCACTAGCCTGGCAGGTGTGGCAAGCTCTGCAGAAATTATCTGAGGCTACCCTCATTCTGGGCCAAAGGAAGTGGGTGACGAGCCTGTTAAAGGTCTTGTCTTGGCTCAGATGTCCTAGCAGGGGAATGTCGTGAGCCAGACCCAGTAGGAAGGCCCAGTAACACTGGGGGACCACCAGCACACGTGCTGCCCCAGGACTTAGAACCTTAGACTCACTGTAAAGGAGATCATTCTCCCAGTAAATATGGTGAGTGCCAGAGGCATCACCTGCAGCTTGGGCTGAAGCCTGTTGCTTCCGACCCTCAAACCTGGGACATTCCTTCTGCGCCTTGCAGAATTATGCCCTGGTTGGCCCAACCTCTACTTGCCAGTCGGCAAGTTCAGGTAGGTTGCCCAGGTCAGCTATATCCTCCCTGGTTGGCTCAGGGGCCTCCTCCTCCTCATGGGCCCCGTCCACCACCATGGGAACATCTGAGGTGGGTTTTCCGTGCCTCTTGCCCTTTCTCTTTGCAGCTGTCTAGGCCATTGTTCCAGGCTCCAGACGCCCTTGACTCCTTTCCCGGGCAGCCAGGGACCTTGTGATCATGCAGACCCACTCAGGCAAACCTAACATCTCCAGGTGGGATCTGAGCTCTAGCTCCTTCCAGGCAGTATGCTCAAGATCATTGCCTAAAAGACAATCTATAGGCATGGCAGGACTCACAGCTACTTTCAGCGTACCAGAGACCCCCTTCCCCTCAAAAGGAACCAGAGCCACTGGTAGGTGACTCTCGCGATTCTCAGTGACTATGACTTGGTGGAATGTATTAGGGCCTATCTGCTCTAAAATTCTTTATTCAGCAAAATGCAATGAAAGCACAAACCGTTTTATACAAAATAAAAATTAAAACACTTTAAAAGATGTACAACATAACAATTACAAATCATTTTAATAACATAGCCCTAGCAAATTCATGTTAATTCCTGGTAGCAGTAGCAAATCTAGTAAAATTTCAAACAGAATAATGAATTTAGGGCCAGATGTACCAAGAAGGCCTTTTGCGAGTCGGAAATAGCGATTTTTAAGAAATCGCTATGTCTGATTCGCAAAATGCAATGTATAACATTTGCGAATCGGTAATAGCGATTTCGTAAAAATTGCAAATGCTATTACCGAATCGCAAATTGTGATACAGCCCCATTCGCACCTATGGGCCTGTAGCCCCATATCTGCAAATGTTTTGCATTTCCAAAATTGCGATTTCTTAACCACAAATCGCAATTTTTGAAATGGAAAACCCCAGGGTGCTGGGGGCCTAAGGCCTCCTCTGCTGCACCCCAAAATCATTTTTTACAACATGTAAGGTGCACACATGCCAAAAGGGCATGTGTGCTTTACATGTAAGTTTTAAAAATGCATTTTAAATGCATTTTTAAAATTTGCACATGGTTACCACCATGTTCAACCTGGTGGTAAATTGCGATTCCTAAATGCCCAAATCGCATTTAGGAATTGCTTCTTACATGTGCTTAGAAATCGCAAATAAGGAATCCTTATTTGCGATTTCTTATTGAGTCACAATTTGCGATTCTCTAAACAGGGTCACAATTTTAAGGAATCGCTATTTTAGCGATTCCCTAAAATTGCGTTCAGAATGCCTTTCCTACATTCTGAAATGGCTTTTTGCATTCGCAAACGGGCACTCTCTCCGTTTGCGAATGCAAAAAGCTTTCATACACCTGGCCCTTAATACTCTTCGATTTTATTCAAAGTTGTAGCAGCCTTCTGATGCGAAACCTTTAGCTATATTATAAAAACTGTGTAAAACTATTTGGAAACATTATAAATGTGCAAGAGGATAAAATGGCAAATGCTCACAACTATTATACAACTGTATCAGCAGATTCATATTATTTCCTGATAGCGATAGCAGATCTAATATAATTTAATACAGGATAACAGATTTGAATTTCTGGCAGTTTTTTAACCTCTTAGCTGCTGGGCCTTACCCCCCCCAGTGCTGAGCCCTTTTTTTGGCTATTTGGGGTAGTTCGCGCTTAGGCCTTCATAACTTTTTGTCCACATAAGCTATCCATGCCAAATTTGCGTCCTTTTTTTCCAACATCCTAGGGATTCTAATGGTATCCAGAGTTTGTGGTTTCCCCTGGAGGAGACCAAGAAATTTGCCAAAATACAGTGAAAATTTCGTTTTTTCAAAAAAAATGGGAAAAAAGGGCTGCCGAAGAAGGCTTGTGGTTTTTTCCCTGAAAAAGCCATCAACAAAGGGTTTCTGGTGCTGAAATCACCATCTTCCCACCTTTCAGGAACAGGCAGACTTGAATCAGAAAACCACATTTTTCAACACAAATTTGGCATTTTACTGGGACATACCCCATTTTTACTATTTTTGGTGCTTTCAGCCTCCTTCCAGTTAGTGACAGGAATGGGTGTGAAACCAATGCTGGATCCCGGAAAGCTAAACATTTCTGAAAACTAGACAAAATTCTGAATTAAGCAAGGGGTCATTTGTGTAGATCCTACAAGGTTTTCCTACAGAAAATAACAGCTTAAATAAAAAAATATTTAAATTGAGCTGAAAACAACAGCCATTTTTCTTTATGTTTTACTCTGTAACTTTTTCTTGAGATGTCAGATTTTTTAAAGCAATATACCGTTATGTCTGCTAGACGCTTCTGGTTGCGGGGATATAAAGGGCTTGTAGGTTCATCAAGAACCCTAGGTACCCAGAGCCAATAAATGAGCTGCACCCTGCAGTTGGTTTTCATTCTATACTGGGTATACAGCAATTCATTTGCTGAAATATGAAAAGTGAAAAATAGGTATAAAAAAAACCTTTGCATTTCCAAAATGGGCTCAAGATAAGGTTTTGAGGAGCAGTGGTTATTTGCACATCTCTGAATTCCGGGGTGCCCCTACTAGCATGTGAATTGCAGGGCATTTCTCAAATAGACGTCTTTTTTACACACTCTCTTATATTTGGAAGGAAAAAATGTAGAGAAAGATAAGGGGCAATAACACTTGTTTTGCGCTTCTATGTTCCCCCATGTCTCCTGATAAAAATGATACCTCACTTGTGTGGGTAGGCCTAGTGCCCGCGACAGGAAGTGCCCCAAAACACAAAGTGGACACATCCCATTTTTTGACAGAAAACAGAGCAGTTTTTTGCAAAGTGCCTACCTGTAGATTCTGGCCTCTAGCTCAGCCAGCACATAGGGAAACCTACCAAACCTGTGCATTTTTTAAAACTAGAGACCTAGGGGAATCCAAGATGGGGTGACTTGTGGAGTTCTGACAAGGTTCTGTTACCCAGAATCCTTTGCAAACCTCAAAATGTGGCTAAAATAACATGTTTTCCTCACATTTCGGTGACAAAAAGTTCTGGAATCTGAGAGGAGCCACAAATTTCCTTCCACCCAGCGTTCCCCCAAGTCTCCAGATAAAAATGATACCTCACTTGTGTGGGTAGGCCTAGCGCCCGCAACAGGAAATGCCCCAAAACACAACGTGGACACATCCCATTTTTTGACAGAAAACAGAGTGGTTTTTTGCAAAGTGCCTAACTGTAGATTTTGGCCTCTAGCTCAGCCGGCACATAGGGAAACCTACCAAACCTGTGCATTGTTGAAAACTAGAGACCTAGTGGAATCCAAGATGGGGTGACTTGTGGGGCTCTGACCAGGTTCTGTTACCCAGAATCCTTTGCAAACCTCAAAACGTGGCTAAAAAAACACGTTTTCCTCACATTTCAGTGACAGAAAGTTCTAGAATCTGAGAGGAGCCACAAATTTCCTTCCACCCAGCGTTCCCCCAAGTCTCCCGATAAAAATAATACCTCACTTGTGTGGGTAGGCCTAGCGCCCGCGACAGGAAATGCCCCAAAACACAACGTGGACACATCCCATTTTTTTACAGAAAATAGAGCTGTTTTTTGCAAAGTGCCTACCTGTAGATTTTGGCCTCTAGCTCAGCCGGCACCTAGGGAAACCTACCAAACTTGTGCATTTTTTTAAACTAGAGACCTAGGGGAATCCAAGATGGGGTGACTTGTGGGGCTCTGACCAGGTTCTGTTACCCAGAATCCTTTGCAAACCTCAAAACGTGGCTAAAAAAACAAGTTTTCCTCACATTTCGGTGACAGAAAGTTCTGGAATCTGAGAGGAGCCACAAATTTCCTTCCACCCAGCGTTCCCCCAAGTCTCCCGATAAAAATGATACCTCACTTGTGTGGGTAGGCCTGGCGCCCGCGACAGGAAATGCCCCAAAACACAACATGGACACATCCCATTTTTTGACAGAAAACAGAGCTGTTTTTTGCAAAGTGCCTACCTGTAGATTTTGGCCTCTAACTCAGCCGGCACCTAGGGAAACCTACCAAACCTGTGCATTGTTGAAAACTAGAGACCTAGGGGAATCCAAGATGGGGTGACTTGTGGGGCTCTGACCAGGTTCTGTTACCCAGAATCCTTTGCAAACCTCAAAACGTGGCTAAAAAAACAAGTTTTGCTCACATTTCAGTGACAGAAAGTTCTGGAATCTGAGAGGAGCGACAAATTTCCTTCCACCCAGCGTTCCCCCAAGTCTCCCGATAAAAATAATACCTCACTTGTGTGGGTAGGCCTAGCGCCCGCGACAGGAAATGCCCCAAAACACAACGTGGACACATCCCATTTTTTGACAGAAAGTAGAGCTGTTTTTTGCAAAGTGCCTACCTGTAGATTTTGGCCTCTAGCTCAGCCGGCACCTAGGGAAACCTACCAAACCTGTGCATTTTTTAAAACTAGAGACCTAGGGGAATCCAAGATGGGGTGACTTGTGGGGCTCTGACCAGGTTCTGTTACCCAGAATCCTTTGCAAACCTAAAAATGTGGCTAAAAAAACAAGTTTTCCTCACATTTCGGTGACAGAAAGTTCTGGAATCTGAGAGGAGCCACAAATTTCCTTCCACCCAGCGTTCCCCCAAGTCTCCCGATAACAATTATACCTCACTTGAGTGGGTAGGCCTAGCGCCTGCGACAGGAAATGCCCCAAAACACAACATGGACACATCCCATTTTTTGACAGAAAACAGAGCTGGTTTTTGCAAAGTGCCTACCTGTAGATTTTGGCCTCTAGCTGAGCCGGCACCTAGGGAAACCTATCAAACTTGTGCATTGTTGAAAACTAGAGACCTAGGGGAATCCAAGATGGTGTGACTTGTGGGGCTCTGACCAGGTTCTGTTACCTAGAATCCTTTGCAAACCTCAAAATGTGGCTAAAATAACATGTTTTCCTCACATTTCGGTGACAAAAAGTTCTGGAATCTGAGAGGAGCCACAAATTTCCTTCCACCCAGCGTTCCCCCAAGTCTCCAGATAAAAATGATACCTCACTTGTGTGGGTAGGCCTAGCGCCCGCGACAGGAAATGCCCCAAAACACAACGTGGACACATCACATTTTTTCATAGAAAACAGTGCCTACCTGTGGATTTTGGCCTCTAGCTCAGCCGGCACCTGGGGAAACCTAGCAAACCAGTGCTTTTTTGAAAACTAGAAACCCAGGGGAATCCAAGATGGGGTGACTTGTGGGGCTCTGACCAAGTTCTGTTACCCAGAATCCTTTGCAAACATCAAAATTTTGCCAAAAAAACACTTTTTCCTCTCATTTCGGTGACAGAAAGTTCTGGAATCTGAGAGGAGCCACAAATTTCCTTCCACCCAGCATTCCCCCAAGTCTCCCGATAAAAATGGTACCTCACTTGTGTGGGTAGGCCTGGTGCCCGCGACAGGAAGAGATCACACAACGGTCAATGTTGGTCCTTACATGAGGCAGCTGTTGACCCTGGGGTGATCCATTCCTGACGCAGGCACTAGGTGTAGGCACTCAAGTGGGGTAGTGTTTTTATCAGGACAGGTGAGGAATCACTGGGTGCTAGGAATTTTGTGGATCCCAGCATATTCCTGTAGTTTGTGTGACAGAAATGCGAGAAAAATAGAGTTTTTATTTAACATTTCAGCTTTGCAGGGTATTCTGGGCAAGAAAACTTTGGGGAATCCACACAGGTCACACCTCTGTGGACTCCCCTGAATGTCTAGTTTCTAGAAATGTTTGGGTTTAGTGTGTTTCTCTATATGGCCGCCGAACCCAGGACCAAAAACACAGGTGCCTGCCTTACAAAACCTTTTTCTTTTGCGATAGATAATTTTGATGTCTCCACAATACGATTTGGGCGGTGGAATTTGGGGCTGAACTAAATTGGGGAGCTCCCAAGAGAGCACTCTCTCTCTCTCTCTCTGCTTGCCGCCGCATTCACCTGCTCTCTGGGATGGGCTAACCCACTACTACCCAGTTGCACAGACTGCTTGCGAAGGGACAGCAGGACTGTCCTCATCACCTCCCTCATAATGTACTGGAAGAGGAGTTATCGAATGGGACTCTTCCGACTGAAAAATCACTCCCAGAGTCTGCGCCATTATCCTATCCCTCAGATGCTGTCTCAGTATCTGATGTCTCAGTCTCTGATCCTATGTCAGAGCTGTCCTCTATAACCCGAGTGCCGGCAGCAGTCATCCATCAAGATGTCATCTCTGCTATTGGCTAAACTGTTGCTCTAAAACACTAGCCTACGTAGACAGTCACAAAATCAATGGGGTGTGTGAGATACGTGCAACAGTAGAGGCCACCTTACCTGCGCCTCTTCCCTCAATCAGTACGTTCTTTCAAGACACTCAAAAAACACCTTGTCACATACCATTCGTCACAGTCTTTAGCACCTCCTGCGCCCAGTCCAACAATCATTATTGGTGCTCCCACTCCCTCCTCCACGGATTCCCTCATTACCACCCAGCAAAAGTGCCCTTCATCTCTCCATAGCCGCCCTCCACCCCGCACATACATTTCATTTGTATTATAACGCAGGTAATGGCTGACTTTACTAATGCACTCAGCTATTTACATAAAATACAGATTTGCTCTTTGCAGTAGGCATATAAACCTTCTGCGCTTCTTTATGGCACTAAAACTGCCACTAGAGAAGTCTGACCCTTTTGTAGCAGAAACATAATCACAATACTTACTTGACTTTTTTATTGCTGCCTAAAAGCTACAGTTGAAAAGCGTCAGTTGAAGTATGTGCATTGCTTTGAAGACGCAAGCTGCAACTGCAAGACAACTGGTGGCAAATCTATATATATATATATATATATATATATATATATATAATCACTTTTATATGTGGGTCTGGTTTTCCTGGGGGCCGCCCCCACGGAAACCACACACATATTGACAAAAGTGATATACATATTTATATATAGATCTATCTCTCTCTCTATATATATATCTACATAGATATATCTATAGATAGATCTATATATATATATAGATATATACATATATCTATATATATCTATAGATCTATCTATAGATATATCCATGTACATAGTGGCCGACGCCTGCATTGAAGGGGTTAACATAAATCATAGCATCCTTGTGATGTATGATTTTTTGCTTACATAAAAGGGGCAATATAAAAGCATATCTAGGGGCAGTATAAAGTGTGCAAAACAGAAAAAAATGACATGTGCTCTGCTTGGATCTGGCATCACAGGAACAGGATGGAAGCTCTTTTTGCCAAATACATTGTTTAGGAAAGGCCACTCTATAATGAAACGCATTTAATCTGAATAAAGTTGGAAAAGAGCATATTAATGGACTCGAGAACCAAGTTAGGTAAGGTTCCATAGTAACCACAGTTGAAATCTGGACATAAGGTTCAAAGGTTTTCAATTTCAGGGCACCGTGAAGTCTAAGACTCAGGGTATAATCACTATGCCGTTGTTTCAGCACCTCCTTTGCATTTATAGGCAAGGACTCTGGGTCTGTAAACATATTCTCAAGCCCCAAATTTTGAAAAGATGTACGCAAATATGAAAGCCAAGAAATTCTATTTGATTTGGCCAACTGTAAAGAGTCAGTCATACAATCTTGTACCAAGCTAGCCGCAGGGTTTCTCCAGCATCTGAGCCACAGCAGAAGTGGGTCGACAGCAATCAAATCCTCTACATTCGTAAAACCCAGTTCCTCAGGCCAAATGATATTTGCTACATTCTTGGCTACCAACAGTAGTCTGTGGGCAAATTTGTTCCCAACACGTTGAAGTATGTCTACTTTAACGTAACCCACTCCATATGTAGCTGCTGAAATCAAGGTCCTGCATAAAGGTTAAAAAAAGATCCAGCAGGCCTTGGAGACCGTTAGCTGTACGTGCAATTAATACAGCGTCATCTGCATACAATAAAACTGGGAGCCGTCTCTGTCCTACCTTAGGGAAATGCTTCCCATATTTTATTAAAAAGTCAAAGAGCCCACTGATGTATATCAAAAATAAGACTGGGCCTAAGATGCAGCCCTGCCTTACTCCTCACCTTGATGGAATGGGTGGCGTTCTCTCACCAAGCGAGCCAAACTGAACTGAGACCATTAAGTCTGTATGTAAGCACTTTATTAACTCCAACAGGTTCAGTTGAATCCCCAGGGTTTCCATAATTTGCCAACGTTCTCCTCTGTTTACCAGGTCAAAAGCACTTGAGAGATCAATAAATGCCATATGAATGGATTCTTTTTTGGCAATTACGTATTTGCTAAGAATGAGATTCAAATTTAGTAATTGATCTACTATGCCTCGACTAGGCCTAAAGCCAAATTGAATTGGGGAGAAAATCTTTGCCTCCGTCACCCAGTCCTCCAACCTTGATAAAATCTCACTCCCCAATATCTTAGTCGTGGAATCTATAAGGGAAATTGGCCTATTGCAAGTTGGATCTTGTCTATTACCCCTTTAGAATATAGGAATAATTATGGCCAACTTCCATGAATAAGGAATGTTACTCTTTACTACACTTTTTAGCACATTAGTGACAAACGTACCCCAAAGATTTGGCATAGATTTAAAGATGTGGACACTCCCAGTAGTGCTTGAATCATTGAATATTCTGGATACCAGTTCTCCAAAGTGCTTAGGGAAGTTGGTATTTAATAGGGATTGCATCTTTGCTGATGATCTGGCTATCTGGAGAGCATACGTCTCTCTAGCGGATGTCAAGGTGACCTGTTTTTAAAAAAATAGCACCTTTAGCCTGCTCAGCTTGTCATAGTTCACATTAATAGTATCTATGTGGGGCCATATGTCAGATACTTTTATCGCTCGTGTGGGGGGGAATAAAACATATCCCAACACGTAATGACCTTCGAGACTGAGATTGCGTAGGCAATTCCTGGTTGCATGCAGCAACACCTTTGATCGTTCAGTACCACATAACTTCCATTTGAAAGTACATGAAATACCGGTCAAATCAAAGGGACGGGAGCACACTTCAGAAAACAGGCCAAGTTCGTGACCCCCGCATTGCAAAGGCCGTGAAGGGACACCTGTTTACATATCATTGAATGACTAACAGTAGTCTCACATTTGCTTCCGCTAAGAACGACCTCTGTTTCGCCATTCAGACATTTATAATCAAAGGGCAGCTCCCACTCTTCCTTAATATAGCTATCGCCTAGTTGCTCGTACCTTCCCACTGCAAGATGTTTCAGGCAGCTTGAGAAACGAAAGGTCGGTATGGTGCCATGTTAGAGCCAAATAGTTGAAGGACTCTCTGCTACCATGAAGGGCAACTTGTCTAACTTCTCTATGTGACGCATGGTGAAACTAGCTTCTCTTTTAACCATTGTCTGTTGTTCCCTGGAAAAATTAAAGCAGTGAATAATTCACTCTTGTTAATATATTTCCATGGAATGTGGCCATTTTTCAGTGTCTGTAGTGTCCATCCAAGCTGCATGATGGAACGTAGCTGTGTCTGTCCATGATATAACTGGGACAAGTCTGTCTGAGTGATATCAATAGCAGACAACACTATATATGATAGTGAATAAATCCTGTTGAACAGAGTATTCATGCTGTTGTCCGCAACTGCTAAAGCCTTCCCTAAGTTTTCCTTATCCAATTGCCTTAAACGTGCAGCAGCCTCAATCTGTGAAAGTTTCCAAATTTCATTATACATAGCATATAGGAACCTTTTTGAGCCCTGTTTTCTAGGACCTAGCAGAAAATCCTGCAAGTCTACATCTTCAGAAAGAGTGTTCAGATGTTTCTTAACTCCGGCTAATGTGTTAGTCTGTACCCATTGTTGGCACAGTTTACCCACACTGTATGTCGTAATTATACCTGTATGTTGACCCGATACAAAGTGAGGGTCTGGCCTGTTAATTGAAAACCCCCCTGAAGAGTTCAAAAACGCGCTTGACACTCATTAGTGTCTGTTGGCCATTTTAACCACCTGCTAGGACTAGAAAGTGAAGAATTATAGGTACCAGCCTTAACCATTCCATTTAGTCTTTCCCCAGTGATATTAAGGAAATATTGTCAATCTTTAAACCTTGCCAGAGTAGGGATACTGGGCGTATTCATGTCTTTAATTTTTGCTAACCCCAGACAGGACGTCTGCTGAATAGTGTCATTTAAGAAAATCATTTGCACAGGAATAAGGCATGCTCGAAATAAAGCCTCCCTACCCTGTATCTGCAAATCTTGTGTTCCCCATACACTTTTCAAGTCAATAGTGCTCTTCCAGTATTCGTAACCTTCAACAGCGAGCCGGGAAACGAAGGGATCTGAATAAATCAGTTTTGTATCAGTTAGAAAAATTTTCCTAATTTGTGCTGGAGGTAATTTAAAATAATATGACTCTGCGTTTTTAGTGTCATGCCCAGAAAAATATGTACATTTATCACAATAGTATTCTGGGCTCCCAACTGGTGGTGTTGAACAGTGTTCCCACTGTGTGTAGTTTAATACTGGTCTGTGTCTATTGGCACTGTGTAAGTAGTAATGTCCCCAATTGTTATAACAGAACATTTCCCCATAATTCATTATATGTTCATATACATCATCACTTTCAAAAGTGGAATATGTTTGAACATCCCATTCATCAGAGACAACATCAGGTTTAATTGCATCTGTCATAGATATTTTGAACACGTATGGTATTTGAATAATCTCTGTAGGCCCGTGTATATGAAAGGGAACTTTGTGACACACAATCCCATCAGAAATCGGTATTGCTGTAATATTTACAAGGGACAAGTCTCTTCGGACCTTATGCGAGGTATGATATGGAGTTAAAACTTCATCAACAGGCTCAACAGAAGAGCGGTCAGCAATATAGTGACCATTTATGAGCAAAATCAACCCATAAAAATAATTCTGAAAATGTCAGACAGAACCATAATTAGTTCCACAGGTATATTAAATAGTTCTTTTTAAGCCATTTATACAGCTTACTTCTTGTTGAAACATTGTCAATCACAGCAGTGGATGAGTCTGAAGAAAAGTCATCAATGTCTATGAAATAGCCAGAGGCAGTCTCTAAAAAAACTGGAGCTGGTGCATTACTTGTACTTTGGTCCACTTCGCGTGGAGGCTCTTGGTAAACAGTGTCATCATTCTGTGAAGTGTTGGTGTAAAAAAAACAGCCAAATCTTGGACAGGAGTTGTCATTGAAGTAGTTACTGGAACTAGCAAAATTTCATTTTCCGCCCTCCCCAAGGTCGAGGAGGTGTCTGGAACAGCATTGGACATTGTTGCATAGTCCGTAGTAGTGTTGTTCATTTTACTATCTATGTAGATGTATGTCCTGTTGGGTAGTGAGAGGGGATCGGGAACCACCCAAGGGACCTCTTGGTCTACTGTGAAGGATCGGCCACATGGTGTAATTTGATGTCATCAATGGAAATTAATCTGTTCGTTTGAGAACCAGACAGTGGTGGTAAGATGACAGTCCTGGTACCTTGAATTCCCAAGACTGGTACAGGTGCTCTGTATGACGGAACAAATTCCTTCTTCACAGCGATCTTCTCACAAACCAGATCACCAACTTTAGGAATCCAGCCAGTCAATGTTTCCGCTAAATCCCTTATTCCTAAGGTGGCAGCACTGGTAGATGATTTCTCGTCAAAAAATTGCTGAAGCTCCTATAAGACAGTGAGACGTTCATTTATGTCAAATGGTATTTCTGCTGCCACCAAATCAGAGGCATCAAGATCTGGGACATACATAGGTATCCCAAAGAGACCCTCATGAGGAGTGCGTCTCCCCAAGGACCATCTTCGCAGATTATTCAGTGCTCTCTGGACCGCATATAGGTTATGTAACCAACTGCGGCCTGAACCTAATACTCGAGCTGTTAAGGACTGCTTTAGATCATGATTATGCCTCTCCACGACCGAACTTCCCTCAGGATGGTATGGTGAGGAGTAATGGAGTTCAACACCCATTGTCCCCATGGTGTCACTGAATGCCTTAGAGACAAATGCAGGGCCCTGGTCCAAATGGAATGCTGCAACTGCATATGTACCGATAAAGATCAGCAAGTCTTTTATAACAGTTCGAGCGTCAGCCAACCGCTGCGCCCATACCCACAGGAATCTAGAACAAGAATCTACAGCGACTAAAATATATTTGTATGCACCATCAGGCTGTAGGGGACCACAATGGTCCAGGTTCACACACTGTAGTGGCCTGTTGGACACTAAGAGGGACATCTGCGGTGGGCGTTTGATATTAAAACCCTTTATTTGCTGGCAAATGTCACAGCAAAGGACATATTTCTTTGTCCGCCTGCATAGACCAGGTCGCCAGAAGCGTTTCCGTAATAGTGTTATCATTGTCGATACACCAGCATGTGCAGAAGCGAAACCCTCATGCGCTGCTTTTATTAAAACTAATCTCTGGTCTTCGTTGGGGATCACTCGATCTCCAACCCCAGGAATTGTTGCGTAGGCAACATTCTGTGCATTGATATGGTAAGAATAGTTTGTAGGGTATCCCTTTGGAAGGGGCTTGCCCACAGCCGAAGCTTTCACAGCAGTCAGTATTTCATTTTCCAATCTTGTTTGTGCATGAGTCACTGCAGCCACGGAAGCCGTAGCTACTGCTGCTTTGGCCGCATCGTCAGCCAATGTGTTGCCGGTAACGTGTACTCATACACGTTTGTGGCCCAATGTGTACTACATGGACACACAGTAGCTTATCCTGAAGATCAGCCACCCTCCCCCACAATATTTTGTGTTTAATGGTGTTCCCTTTAGAATCTCTAAACCCGTTCAGCTTATAATTATTAAGATAATCACTGTATGACTGAACGCAGTAGTATGAGTTGCAGACTATTAAAGTCAAGCTTCCTGGCTCTGTGTGTTCTAGCGCTAGTAGAAGAGCTTTAAGTTCAGCCAACTGAGCTGTGCAGTCCCCTAGGGTCTGCATGTAGGTATTGTGAGGGCGGAAGACTCCATCTTCCATCACTCCGCTCACGGCTGCGCAATCGGCTGAGTATTGATGTTTAGTACCTACAGCCGGTTGTGCTGAACAATCAGTGTATATGACAGTATGGTATCTGTCTAATGGCAGGATATTTAGAGGAGCGGGGTACTCCTGTTCGTACTGGAGAAACTTTTGTGTATGAAGTTTTGGATCAAAAATGTAATCAACATCAGTGGCGGTCAGAGACGTTGCCCACTGTATCCAACGAGGAACGCTTGCTTTGGTGACAGCCTCTAAGTCCAGCACCGGGGAAACAACAATAATATGTTTCCCCTGGGCAAGTGGCCTCTCGTTTTTGATGGCCATCTGAACTGCCGTCAGAATCTTTTCTGTAGGTGCAAAACGCTGTTCTGCATTAGAGTATAAATGTGATTTATATGCTATGGGTACAGTGTCACCCTCGTTGAAGGTGACATAAGTAAATCCAATGGCACCAGCAATTATTCTGATGACCAAATTTGTTTTATTGTCACGTGTGTGCAAGTGTTTAGCTTCTAGCATATCCTGTTGCATTTCCCTAAGGATGCGTGTGTGTTCAACTGTCCAGTGTCTGCTAGAAAAATTGGGCTGAACCAAGCAATAAAGTGGCTTGATACGCTGTGCATAGTCTGGAATATATGTTCTGCCAAAGTCAAAGAAACACAGTAATGACTGCTGTTTGTTAAGGGTGTTAGGAGGGGGCAGTTGAGCACATTTCTCTAGAAAATGCGGGGCCAGGCTCTTCCCCTCGTTTGATAGCTCATATCCCAGGAACAATACACTGAGAAAGGCGATCTTACTTTTTTTAAAGTTGAATTTGTAACCGAGGTCTGCAAATCCCAAAATGATCCGATCGACCCTTACAAGAGGAATATCGAGGTTGTCGTCTGTGAGATATAAGTCATCCACATAGGATAACGCCTCGGAATCAATTTCATGTAATATTGATGTAACACGGGCTGAAAAGAGCCCCAGCCTGTTCTTACAGCCTTGAGGTAAATGACAAAAACATTTCTGAGAGCCAAATGAGAACGCACTCAAGTCCCGACTTTCATGTGCTAAGTTCTGGCAGAAAAAGCCAATAGATATGTCTAATGTTGTTTTATATTTTTTACACACTATGTTGTTTATTAGTGCCGTGCTATGTGAGTTTTGTACAGCATATGTGCGTGTATGACTAGTTAAATGTCTATCATCAATGACTACCCTGTAGGAATGGTCTGGCTTTGCAACGGGGAATAACGGGTTATTCATTGCAGATGTACAGGGCTCAATTACTCCCTGGTATTCGAGCTGGGTGAGGATCACCCACACCTGAGCTTTTGCTTCATGTTTTATAAGATATTGTGGCTGTGTTTGGGGTGTGGATTCAAAGGGGATTACATGACAAGGAGACTCCTTGTCCCAACCGACATGATTGCGGTATAACACAGGTGCCTGCGCTAAAGCCCATTCAGCAGCGTAGGCTTCTTTTTCTGCTTCCAGAACAAGATCAGAGAAAGAAGGCAAAATTACATCTTCCCCATGCGGGAGCTCACGGACATGTTCCAGTGGCCAGTCTTTTTCGGCCAATAGGATTTCACTAGTAAGTTCATCCCAGAAAATTACACCAATGGTGTGCTCCACGTCTCCCTCTATCTGAATTTTTAAATCATAAACCCTGTTGGGTGGGAGAAGGTGTCCATCCGCAGTTTCAACTGCAATAAAATCGCTAGTTGCTGTCACATCCAGAGGATCTTTCAGACTCTGGCGACATATCGTGACCTCTGCTGCGCTGTCTAACAGAGTCACTACCCACGTCTTGTTGTTCAACAGTGTTCTCAAGTGTACTGGCATTTTTAGCTGTCAGTGCTGCCACCTTTTCTTTTTAAACTGTGGCTTTTGCTGAGGAGTCTTTTCTTCTTTTTTAATGGTAGACTGTGGCGAGTCCTTCTTTTGTTTCACGTATTCAGCACGTCGATCAGGATGGGCCCCTCTCTCGCTACGTCTATCCGGTGCGTCCTGGAAGGAACTAGAGGACCGTGTATCAGTTTATCTGTCAGGAGTTTTGATATTCTCCATATTTCTGAGATTGTATCTCCTTTCGGAGTTCTCTGGGTGTGGAGAATCAGCTCTCTTATTTCTCCTATCTTTGAAATTTCTTTGGTTTGGCTCACAAACTATCCCGCCCTATACTAGTATAGGTGTCGGAAATTATTTTTGGTCTCGCTTGTTCCAGGTGCGGAGTTTCCCGGAGATGCTGGCGTATTGCCAGTGCTACCACTTCCCCTTTAATATTACTGAGTATTATTGAGGAAACCGCGTTGAAGTTACGTATTAATTTAAAATCCCCAAATCCCCAAATCCAAGGCTGGTGCAGCCCCGTGCTCATTCTGTATTTGTTTTAACACTTCCAGTAAATTGGCAAGTGTTGGGGTACCATGTGTGGTAGTGTATATAGCAGCGAAGCGGGTACCCCATGTGGCACAGTCATCCACTGAGGGAACCATCCCAAAGGGCAAGCACATAGTGAGCAGTCTATGTTTTTCCTGTGGTCATGTATGGGGAAACACAGCTTCCAGCTGATTAGTTTTCTTGGCAATCAAGAACGGTATTTTTTCCCGGTCTGTGGGTATTTTACCCATGATAGTATGCACTGTTTGTGGATTAATCCCAGTAGCCAATAGGTAACCACCAGGTGCTGGCGGTGCTGGACGCGCTGGTACGGTGTTCAATGTTCGCATTGCGAACTGAACTAGTCGTGTATAATGTCACTACTTCATTATATAAATCTCGCAGATCTGCTATTGCATATTCTGTATGCCTGGGTGAGGTGTGTATGTGGCAAACATAGGCCACGTTGGTCAATCATTACTTAAGGGACTTAGACTCACTCTTTGTAATATGTGTGGTAGGGCGCCTTCAAACCAGTTCTGGTGCTCTTGGTATGTGAGCGATATTTTATGATACTGGTATGCTGAGGTACGTTCGCAATTTTGTTTGTGTGGAATGTATGTGTTCTTTGGTCTATCTCGGGCAACAATAAAATGTTTCTGTTTGTTATGCTTCATTAGCTTCTATTATGAGAGTAACATCGCCGCCCTCATCTGTAAGGCCATGCGCTAATAAGTGTTGTGTTAGTGCTTGTCTAGCATTCTCAGGAATGTCAATGGCGTTAGCCATATTAGTTTAGAAAAATGGAACACCAAAATGGGGAGAAAAGTCCTTTTATGAGTTTGAGCTCGAACAAACCTACAGCTTAATCAGGTGTTACCTTATCAGCTGAGGAGGAATTTGCCAAAGACCGCAGACATCTCCCTATAATGGTACTTAGGGTACCTGTTGTCTGTGAGACAGTGATAGTCGGGGTATCCGTAAATTAGTGCCTAAACACCATCGTTGGTGGCGCCATGTCCTAGTTTGGACTCTTGCTCTAGGCAAGACTGCTGGTTTAAGGAAGACAGTACTTTTGTTTGTAGGTGACTTTGCCTATCCTACAACAAGTCGCAACTGTCATCCCAACCTTACCGGCTCACTAGCAGCACCTCACCAAAAACACAATAGCAAAAGGTGATTTGTGGCAGCCTTTACACATGGACTCGACAGTAAGACATCTCAGGGAGTGTCATGATTAAACTGAGATTACCCCTTTCTCAAAGATACACTATGGGCCTCATTACAACATTGGCGTTAAAAGGCGGATACCGCTGTCAGAAGACCGCCAACATACCGCCGCGGCCGCGGTAAACTGCCACGGTCATTCTGACCCACAACACGCAAACCGCCAAAATACAGACATCCACAAAAGTCCGCCACACCAAAGGCCAGTGAGAAACTGGCGATAACCAAACCGACACCGTCACGCCAACAGAAATACGCCCACACTATCACGACACACGAATTCACGCGGCGGTCTTTCAACCGCGGTATTCTTTTGGCGGTACACACCGCCGCGCTCAAAATACACACACATTTACAAACACAGCCACATTGGACAATTCAAAATACACACACCTGCTACACATACAAACACCACTCCCACACACCCAATTAAATATAAAACACACACCCACATCACCCACAAACCTCCACTCCTAGAGAATCGGGACCACGCACAGAGAAATAGAGATCCGAGCACCCAGGCGCACATATTACCATCACCCAGCAATATTACCACGCACTTCACACAACAAACCAATACACATCACCACACTTAGCACCACACAATCCACCCCACACATCACCCACACCACCCCATGGCACCGCAAAGACACCCTAGGTTTTCTGAGGATGAACTCAGGGTCATGGTGGAGGAAATCGTACGGGTAGAGCCACAGCTCTTCGGAACACAGGTGCAGCACACCTCCATTGCCAGGAAGATGGAGCTATGGAGCAGAATAGTCGACAGGGTCAACCCAGTGGGACAGCACCCAAGAAATAGGGATGACATCAGGAAGCGGTGGAACGACCTACGGGGGAAGGTGCGTTCAACGGTATCCAGGTACAACATCGCAGTTCAGCGGACTGGCGGGGGACCACAACCTCCTCCCCCAGAATGTACAACATGGGAGGAGCAGGTCTTGGCGATCCTGCATCCTGAGGGCCTCGCAGGAGTATCTGGAGGAATGGACTCTGGTAAGTCTCATCTTCACTACTTCATCCCCCCCACCCCACCAGCATGCCAACTTATACCCCCACCCTCACCCTCACCCCCATCACACCTACTCCTTGCAAATGTCTCACCATCACAACCCACCCATCCCAACCCCAAGCCCTGCATGCGACCACAAAGCATGGACACCCATCACCAAAGCATGCCCACTGCACATCCCCATCCCCCCCAACCACCGTCACAAAAGCCCCCACACAGGAATGCAAGCACTGGGGTACACGGGCACCCACCCATTGCACACTATGGCACACACAGATGCAATAATTATGGTTTTATACCCCTGCAGGACCCAAACGCCACGTCACCGCGCAGGAGGGTCCACAAATGTCCACTCCACCCACAGAAGAGGCCCACAGTGATGACAGCACCTCTATCGACCTGGATCTAGATGACCAGCCCGGCCCATCGGGGACCTCAGGACAGTCGGTTCCCCTCAGACAGCCACAGGCCACCGGAGACCTTCCCCCCTCTGGGAACACCAGCACAGCACCCACCCAGCGGGCCCATCCCTCTGTCACCAGGATATGTCAATCAGCGGTGTGTCCACCACTACAGGGCACCCAGGTGAACCCACCACCCCAACAGCAACAGGGACCTGGGGGCAGTGGTAGTGGGCACACGGTCCAGGGGACAGAGGCCCAGGGAAACAGGGGAACTGGGAGGGCTGCTGTGCGACAGGGGGGGGACAGGCCCAGGGAACCCACTCTCCACGAGGCCCTCTCCTCCATCATGGGAGCCTACCATCATTCCCAGGAGACGATGGCGACGGTACTGGCCAGGTTTCAGGAGATCCAGCTCCTGCAGGAGGAACAGTATTTGGGGTACAGGGAGGAACTACGAACCATCAGTTCCGCCCTGGGCACCATTGTAGGGGCTCTGAATCTGGTAGTCACCACATTGCGGGACACTGTGGCACCCCAAAGGGCCCCTGACACTAGCATGGACCAAGAACTGCCTACCACCTCTGCCGGCGCTAGTGGACAGGAGGCCCCGCCACAGAACCAACAGGCCACCAGCACCCCACCCCCTGCAGAAGGAGAACCACCCCGCAAGCGGTCCCTGAGATCCAGGAAGAAGACAGAGTAAGATGCCAAGACCCCCGCCAGGAAAGGATACCTCCCTGATTGTCATCCCACTGTCCCACATTGTCACCCTGTCCATCATTAAACTGCCCCTGCTCCACTTTCCACAGGCAGTTGGACAATGCACCTGTGATACAAATAGTCTGGACTCTGCCATGGACATTCCTCCACCATCACCCCTCGCCGATTTGCAACCACCCACAAATATAGAGCACTGTAATAAAAACAGTTATTGCACAAAACAATCAGGAGTCTGGCTGTGATTTTGAACAAATGTATTAGACATTACCGTGCCAAAATGCTTATTTACATTGTGATGCCAACATACCAATGTCACACAGCTGTAGTCCATGGGGAAACAAAGCAGATGTCACACAGTTGGGCCCACATCTCTGAAATCGGAAGGGAAAGTCACAACTCAGTTACCATACACTGGGTGAAAAGGACAGACAGTAGAGAGGTAGTAGTGTTTAAGTATATGTAATATGCCGGTGTGTATTCTTACCTGTGTGTCATTGGAAATACTGCTGTATTACTGTGTTCCTGTTGTCTATGTCGTCTTCTTCGGCTTCCTCGTCTTCACTCTCCACAGGCTCCACAGCTGCTACAACACCACCATCTGGACCATCCTCCTGCATCGTCGCAAAGCCAGGTTGTGAAGCATACAGCAGGCCATGTTGATCTGGCACACCTTCTTTGGTGAGTAGAATAGGGATCCACCTGTCATATGGAGGCAGCGGAACCTGGCCTTCAGGAGGCCGAAGGTCCGCTCGATCACCCTCCTAGTTCGCCCATGGGCCTCATTGTAGCGTTGCTCTGCCCTTGTCCTGGGATTCCTCACTGGGGTCAGTAGCCATGACATGTTGGGGTAACCAGAGTCACCAATTAGCCACACACGGTGCCTCTGGAGTTGAGCCATCACGTAAGGGATGCTGCTATTCCCCATGATGTACGCGTCATGCACTGAGCCAGGGAACTTGGCATTAACATGGGAGATGTACTGGTCTGCCAAACACACCATCTACACATTCATCGAATGATAACTCTTCCTGTTTCTGTACACCTGTTCACTCCTGTGGGGGGGAACCAAAGCCACATGGGTCCCATCAATGGCACCTATTATGTTGGGGATATGTCCAAGGGCATAGAAATCACCCTTCACTGTAGGCAAATCCCCCACCTCAGGGAAAATGATGTAGCTGCGCATGTGTTTCATCAGGGCAGACAACACTCTGGACAACACCTTGGAAAACATAGGCTGGGACATCCCTGATGATATGGCCACTGTTGTTTGAAATGACCCACTTGCTAGGAAATGGAGCACTGACAGCACCTGCACTAGAGGGGGGATCCCTGTGGGTTGGCGGATTGGTGACATCAGGTCTGGCTCCAGCTGGGCACACAGTTCATGAATAGTGGCTCGATCAAGCCTGTATGTCAGTATGACATGTCTTTCCTCCATTGTCGACAGGTCCACCAGCGGTCTGTACACCGGAGGATTCCTCCATCTCCTCGCATGTGCCAGCGGACGGTGCCTATGAAGGACAACAGCGAGCACAGAGTCAATCAACCCACAGGTACGTAACCACAGCTTGCACATAACACGATTCTCAATCCATTGAATGGTTTATATGGGTGTTGATGCAAGGCCTAGGTATGTGTGACGCAGTAAAAATTAAGCCATGTGGGCCCCTGAAATGGCGGCTGCCTGACCTGTGAAGTGCGACAATGGGATGTGAGGTAAATGCGCTGGCGTGGCACACCGTGGCGGTAGGCGGTCGAAGACCGCGGCGCAAAGCAGCATTGGTTAACATTGAACCCTATGGGTCTCAGGAGCCAATGACGATGTGCGCCGGCGGTCGCGGTACGCACCGCCGCGGTACGCACCGCCGCGGGCGTGACCGCCATTTTCTATCCGCTTAATCACTCGATACCTGATCTTTGACAGGAGAGGACCTACACTGCAAGTGCTGCTGTGACCTCGGTCTGGAAGAGACAATGGCTCATGCGACTGGGGAAAGGGCCCCTGCCTTCACAGCTCAGGAGTTGGATAAACTTGTGGATGGGGTCCTCCCCCAGTACGCACTACTCTACGGTCAGACAAACAGGTAAATACACTGGGAGCATGCTTTATGGGCTATGCCTGTGTTGAGTGGGGTGGATGAAAGATGGTGGGGAGGGGAGCGATTGAGCCATGCATCAAACGACGGTGAGAGCATGTGCCACATGGCAAGGGTAGGGATGGGGGGCCAGACACATTGAGGGTGCAGAAGGTGATGACTATTCTTCTCCCCCTGTACATTTCACATAGGTCAGCGCCCACCAGAAGATCGATATTTGGCGTGCCATCACCAAGGACGTCCGGACCCTGGGGGTCCACCACAGACGGGGCACCCACTGCCGGAAGAGATGGGAGGACATCCGCCGCTGGAGCAGGAAGACGGCGGAGGCTCAGCTGGGGATGGCCTCCCAACGTGGGAGGGGTGCCACTCGGACTTTGACCCCCTGATGTCCCGGATCCTGGCGGTGGCCTACCCCGATTTGGATGGGCGCGTGAGGACATCACAGCAGACACAAGGGGGTGAGTACACTCTCATTCTGTTGACTTTGCGCGCAGTGGAGGTGTCTGGGTGGGGGATGAGGGCTGTGGGTATCCCTAGGCCAGGGCGATTTCTGTAGGCTAGGCCCCTCCGTAAGGCATGGCCCTGTGCCCCCGTCCCCCACCTCTGTAGGGTGCCAAGTACAGCTATTCATGGCCCTATTTCATCTATGTGTGCAGATGTCGTCCATAGGCTTGTAGGCCATGTCCCACGGATTGAGTAGTCGACCCCAAGTGCGCGGCGTAGTGCAGGGGGCTTCTGTGTCTGTCCTGTCCGCCAACAGTGTCGCCAAAGCATGCACTCAACATGTCTTTATTCTCCCCCCCTTTTTTTGTGGTCTTCCTGTTCATGTGTGCATTAGCATCATCAGGCGGAGGAGAAGTGGCATCGGAGCACGAGGGAGCTGCATCCCACATGGCCATGGAGGGCCACGCAACAGACTCCGAATTCACCAGTGAAACGGAGGGCGAGGTGAGCTCCACAGCGGGGACTCGGGCAGACATCAGTGACACCGACTCGTTCTCTGAAGGGAGCTCCCTTGTGGTAGTGGCAACATCTGTGCCCCCCGCAACAACAGGTACAGCCGCCACCCACCGCACCAGCACCGCCCTCCCAGCAGCCCCTCAGCGTTTGGCCCGTGCCCGCTCACCCAGGAAGGTGGGCATCTCCTTCGCCCCAGGCACCTCAGGCCCTGCCCCAGTCACCCCTGCTGCCCTCAGTGAGGAGGTCATTGACCTCCTGAGGACGCTCACTGTTGGGCAGTCTACCATTTTGAATGCCATCCAGGGTGAAGAAAGGGAGGTGCACCAGAGTAATGCATACCTGGAGGGCATTCATTCTGGTCAGGCTGCCCTTCAGCGATCGTTCCAGACTCTGGCCTCAGCACTGATGGCAGCCATTGTCCCTGTCTCTAGCCTCCCCCCTCCAACTTCCTCCACCCATACCCTATCACCTGTACCTCTGCCTATCCCAGACACACCATCAGACCAGCCTGCACACACCTCAACACCCAAGGGAAGCTCAGCCAGACATAAGCACCACACATCACACAGGCATTCACACAAGCAACATCCACATACAGACATACCAACACCCACTGCCTCCACTGTGTCCCCCTCCTCCTCGTCTCCCTCCTCCCTCCCTGTCACGTTTCCACTCACACCTGCATGCACAACATCTTTAGCCACTACGTCCCTCAGCAGCACACACACCAGAACCCCCCGCACACGTGCAGTCACCACCCCCACCGCCATTTACACGTCCCCTGTGTCATCTCCCAGTGTGTCTGTGACCCCCTCTTCCAAGATACACAAACGCAGGCAGCCACCCACCCAACAGCCATCCACCTCACGACAGCCTCCAGCCCAAGCACCTGCACCCAAAGCCACCAGACTTACAACTCCTACAACCACAACCTCTTCCTCCACTCCCATACCTACTACACCTACCCGTCCCACTGCTCCTAAAAAGTTTTTCCTGTCTAAACTCAACCTCTTTCCACCAACTCCCCCACCCCGTACATGTCATTGGACTACAGTCAGCACCTCAGCCACGACCAAACCGGCCCCTGTCATCACAGTCTGCCTTGGACTGTGGAGTGTCCCACCCTCCAGGGCAGCCAGGTTGGTGCGAAGCCAAGGCACGGGCAGCCCACCCCCGGAGAACCATCCCAAGATAGGCAGTGGCTGGCGCGAGAGGGTGAAAACACCAGGGACTAAAACCCCTACCATGGCTCCGGCAGGAAGTGTAGAGACAGCTGGCACACCGCCCAAGGTGGGGAAGGGCCACAGGCGATCAGGGAAGGCTGGGAAGGGCAGCACGCCTGACAACACTGCCATCAGCCCAGCTGGCCAGGAGGGCCCCGCCAGCCCCATCCCAGGTGGGCAGGAGGCCACCAACAGGCCCGGCACAGCTGCCCAGGAGGGCCCTGCCAGCCCCATCCCAGGTGGGCAGGAGGCCACCAACAGGCCCGGCACAGCTGCCCAGGAGGGCCCCGCCAGCCACAGGACAGATGGCCAGGAGGGCCCCGCCAGCCACAGGACAGGTGGCCAATGACCTTCCCGCCATGGCCGGAACCGCTGAACTGGGCCCTTCATCTCAAGCACCGCTGCACTGGGCACCGCCGTCTCAAGTACCGCTGCACTGGGCCCTTCATCTCATGCACCGCTGAACTGGGCACCGCCGTCACAAGCACCGCTGCACTGGGCACCGCCGTCTCAAGTACCGCTGAACTGGGCCCTTCATCTCAAGCACCGCTGCACTGGGCCCTTCATCTCAAGTACCGCTGAACTGGGCCCTTCATCTCAAGTACCGCTGCACTGGGCACCACCATCTCAAGCACCGCTGCACTGGGCACCGCCGTCTCAAGAACCGCTGCACTGGGCACTGCCGTCTCAAGCACCGCTGCACTGGGCACCGCCGTCTCAAGTACTGCTGAACTGGGCACTTCATCTCAAGCACCGCTGCACTGGGCCCTTCATCTCAAGTACCGCTGAACTGGGCCCTTCATCTCAAGTACCGCTGCACTGGGCACCGCCGTCTCAAGTACCGCTGCAGTGGGCCCTTCATCTCAAGCACCGCTGGCCCATGAGCGGCAGGGGCTGGCCCGCATCTGTGTCGGGTAGGGCTGCACGAGGCACTCTGGGCACCAGCCCCCCTCCAGAACCAGTGGAGACTGTTATCCACTTGAGAGACTGTGGCTTTGCTCTCCCCAGGATGTAACAGTGGGCAGCCCACCCACTGTCTGGATTTGTGAGACTGTGGCTTTGCACTCCCCGGGATGTAACAGTGGGCAGCCCACCCACTGTCTGGACTTGAGAGACTGTGGCTTTGCACTCCCCAGGATGTAACAGTGGGCAGCCCACCCACTGTCTGGACTTGTGAAACTGTGGCTTTGCACTCCCAGGATGTAACAGTGGGCAGCCCACCCACTGTCTGGACTTGAGAGACTGTGGCTTTGCACTCCCCAGGATTGAACAGTGGCCATGGAGGCACCTCGTGGATCTGGCGTCGTGCACTCATCTGGCTGAGGTGCCCCCCCTTCCCTTCTCCCTGAAGTGCCTGTAGTTTTGCTATCTGATGCCCCTGCAGTGTTCTCTCCGTTGGAGTCAGGTATCCTGTGTGGGCTTTGCCCATGTGATTTGGGCCCAGTGGTCCACGAACAATGCCTGCTACAATGCTCGGACTTGTACATTTATGTATATAAGAGTTTTTGATGTGTATATATATTTTTTTGGCAGTAATACAATATATTCCAATGTTTGGAATCATTTACTTTTGTATTTGCATTCTTCCGGGGGGTTTGGGGGGTGTCACTCTGATGTGTTGCTATGCATTGATGTGTGTGTTGTAGTGGGTGAGGGTGAGGGTGGGTGTGTCGCGTATGTGTGTACCCGTAATATTTTCCCCTCCACCCTCCCCTGTGTCGTAGGTGCAGCACTCACCGTTGTCTTCTGCGCCGGCGTTCGTGCTCCTGGTAGAGGAGCAGGAAGACTGTCGCTGGGAGTATGTGGAGTTCGGGTTCCATGCTGTCCTGATTCCTCGTGGGGTGTATGGAGGTGAGCGTTTTCCCTTCGAAATGGCTGTTTCCGCCGTGTTTTTATCGGCGGGGCTACCGACCCGGAAAAGGTGGCGGATTGGTAGGTTGTGATACAGTGGGCGGTACATTGTCTCCCGCCTGTCTGTTGGCGGTGACCGCCGCGCTGTTTATTTGTACCGCCGTGGCGGGCGGTGTGTTGATGTGCCGATCTCTGTTGGCGGTTTCCGCCAGGGTTGGAATTCCATTTTTTTTCCCGCCAGCCTGTACGCGGTTTTGCCGCCGCTTTAACACCGACCACCAGGGTTGGAATGACCCCCAATGTCTCATTCAAACACAGGCAATAACAAAGATGCAGTAAAGTTTCAATAATTTTTATTTAACACAACTGCAATTTGCAATATGTTGCAGGGGCTGCAATGATTAGGATAATGAACAGTGCAAGAAACAGAATTGTGAAGACAAGAGTCAATATTACAAAGACCCCCACCATCTTGCAATAGCATGTAAGGACATAAGAAGTGTAATATGCTCTAATACCCTAATATGATAGGCCTAACCTCCTACCTAAAGGAGAGCTGGGTTTGTTAAACCTAATCTGCCTATGCCATGTCCATGAGAGGATCCCCCAACCCTTGTACCTTGGAATGAGGTCTCTATCTCAGACTCCGCAGGGACACGAAGACTGGGTCAGCATCAAGACGACGTGCAGTATCGATAACAGCGATGGTGGCGATGTCCTCTGGTCGGAATCCCTCTGATTATCTGACTAAAGTGTGATGTATTTATACAGATCTACCAGGACCCCTGACATAGGTGTGTTCCCAAACAATAGATAACAGACATGCTTGGGATGGCAGTTATTATAAACAAATCCCTTGAAAGTAGAGAGAGGGAAAATCCCTAAGTGTGAACACTTACTGTTTGTTTGTCTTTGGCGTTTGAACTTGACACCTTAGCGTGGTGGCACTGATAATTCAAAGCATAATAAGTGGCTTAACTATAAACAAGCCAGCCATCTTAGATGAATTAAATAATTAAATGGGTTAAGACAGAGCAAGCTAAGTAGGTTAAAAGTAACTAGGTGACAGGGGCACGAGTCTGCAAGCAAAAGGCTAAGCTAACTCCTGTTATCCCATTAAAACAAACTAGGATTCACTACAATACAAGATCATACTTGCAGATAAAAGAGTTTAAAACTTCGCCTTCATTTGAATGAGTGAAGTGAGTTGACATTTCTCTACGCTCAGTAGGAATGCTGCACACATAAGGAGCTTCCTGATGACAGAGGGGCGTATTAAAAATCTCCTGCCCATAGCCTGATTAGCTCTTTATCTTGAAAGCGAGTAGATGAATCAAGAAAATCTGTTATATCTTCAAGGCTTCCCTTCAGGAGACCATGTGGTATATTATTGTAAAAATCGATTATCAAGATACCCTTGCTCCCCTCAATTAATAGTAAAACAGTCATGAAATAGGATGAGGACCTGATTAAAGTTGCCTCCATTTTTGGTAATTGTAGTGAAACAAGAACTTAAAGACCCTATGTTGCCCTTCCCGCTATGGAGTTTATTGCTGGTTGATGTAAGGATCGATAGCCATCCAGTAAAAATGGGTCCTTCGACCAAGTCTCCTGAAAGCAAATTATATCATATATTGATATAAATTTCAACCAATCTAGGTTTTTTATTTTAGACCAGAGCCCTGCAATGTTCCAGCTAATTAGTGTTAAAGGTTTATGTCCTGATCCTGCTACCGATTCTTTCATTGTAAGGGCATGAGCCAAAACATTAGGAGGAGTACCTATCATAACCACCCCTTCCTCTAGTGAAGATGTATCATGGCCTTCTCCTACTTTAGCCCCTCCGGGTCATCCCTACCGTGCCTATCTATATCTGTAAGTCAATCATTCTCATCTAAGGAATTGAGAACCTGGAAATGATTGATGATGGGAAAACTTGTCCAGACTTGTGACATAGCCAACCCTGGATTATGTTTACACTGGACAGCAGTAGAACATAAAAGTAAAGTAGTCAGGTCATAAAAGTGACTTAGGGGGTCATTCAGACCCCGGCGGGCGGCGGGAGCCGCCCGCCTGGAGGGAACCGCCATATGGCCGCTCCGCGGTCGAAAGACCGCGGAGGCCATTCTGGCTTTCCCGCTGGGCGACGGCCAGAAGGCCGCCCACCAGCCCAGCGGGAAACCCCTTCCCACGAGGAAGCCGGCTCCGAATGGAGCCGGCGGAGTGGGAAGGTGCGACAGGTGCAGTTGCACCCATCGCGAATTTCAGTGTCTGCTGAGCAGACACTGAAATTCTTTGTGGGGCCCTCTTACGGGGGCCCCTGCAGTGCCCATGCCATTGGCATGGGCACTGCAGGGGCCCCCAGGCGCCCCACGACCCCCCATACCGCCATCCTGTTCCTGGCGGGCGAACCGCCAGGAACAGGATGGCGGTATGGGGTGTCGGAATCCCCATGGCGGCGCAGCTTGAGGATTCCTGAGGGCATCGGAAAATCGGCGGGAGACCGCCGGTTTTCCTGTTCTGACCGCGGCCAAAGCGCCGCGGTCAGAATGCCCTGCGGGGCACCGCCAGCCTGTTGGCGGTGCTCCCGCATCCCCGGCCCCGGCGGTCCTTGACCGCCGGGGTCGGAATGACCCCCTTAATGTGTAAATTTGAATCCCTTCTTTGGTCCTAGCACAGTAATCCAGATCAACCAACAAGCGCTTGACTAGACAGGGATTAGCAAAATTAATCACAACACAATCACCCTCAGAAACTTTCTTTGATGGACCAACCCATTTAATTCTACATGCCATAAGAATCTTATTATCTAAGTCCTCTTGATGTCTAGATTTAGTCCTTCACCAATGAGCAGACGTCCTCATTAAGGCTTGAATGTTTTCATTATTACGACTGTCTGGGAGGGGGGCGCGTTTACTACAACCAAAACATATGGCATGCATTCAGGAGGTAAGTGAAATGTCTCTTCACAGGTGTTAATAGGATGAGTTGGAGGGAGTTTTAGTCACCCAGGGTGGGCCTGCTTTCGATTGTTCAAAGATAGCTTATGCTCAATATATGAGGATCCAATACCATCTGAAAGTTGAGCCAGGGATGAACCAATTTAATTTGGTGGAAAATTGAGTATTGCATTTTCATTTGTAGACACAGTCTCTGGATTATGAAATTTCCCAGAATTAGGTGGCCCTAACTGATAGTTTGAGAGATTGTGTTTATCACAATGGTATGGAAATAGTCCAGTCTCTTAGTTAACAGGTTGATAAGTTTCTTCTCCAAAGCTGCACAAAATGGTTTGAGTATATGGTCAATTATATGAGTAGGATGATTTAAGATATCTTCTTGTTACATTCACTTGTCGTATCAAAGGCTACCAATTGTCTAACATTGTTTCCTGGTTATATATAACTTCTCCTTTTGGTCCCTGGAACTCATTTTATATTCTTAGCCCTTCTTCCCTCTTTCTTCTTTTTTCAAAGGTGCAGAATCCACCTGGGAGCAATCACTGGTTAAATCTGTATTTAGTTCCTTAATTTTACTTGAGTCTTGCAGGGATGGAACACAGATTCCAGGCTGTAAAATGCCAGAGTTAGAAACCTTTAACGGTGACTGTGCCACTTACGTGGAATTTATAAAAACGGTAAGTTCCAGGGGTGACCTCTGAGCAGATTTCTGGATGGCCCCAATCTTTTCCTCCACTTGCTGTAATTCAGATTCTATAGCCCCTATAACGGATGATAAATAGCAAGTAATTGAGAATTGAGCTAAGGAGCTCAGTCCGCCCTCCCCATTTTGAATACTATTATTTAATTTCCCCATTAGAGTGGGTAATTCACATACCTTACGGATTCTGCATATGGCAGGATGCTTAACCACTCCCCTAAATGGGAGGGACCTGACCTAATCTGATCATTGACGGAAATAGACAGGCCCGGTCTTGGCCTGGTTTTGGGCCCGCATGATCCCAGGCGCGTCCTGTGCGCGACCCGTGATGCGGGAGTGTGGGGCCGTTAATATACAGGCCAGTGCCTGTCCCCTCCTCTGCCGCTCGTTGCTACCTGGGGCTTGGAGTCTGCCCCCTCCGATTCAGGTTTCCACGTGTCCCGCGCTGTGGCAGTGCAGAGCCGTTTATATAGAGGCTGGTGCCTGTCTCCTCCTCTGCCGCTCGTTTCTATCTGGGTCTTGGAGTCCGTTCCCTCCTATTCAGGTTTCCGTGCGCCCACACTGCGGGACTGCCGAGCTGTTAATATACAGTCTGGTGCCTGTCTCCTCCTCTGCCACTCGTTGTTACCTGGGGCTTGGAGTCCGCCCCCTCCGATTCAGGTTTCCACCCGTCCCAGTCAACATGTCTCTGGCTGGGTCTCAAGCTGGAAATCAAGATTTTGACCTAGCCATGCTGGAGTCATATAGGCCCTCATTACAACCCTGGCGATAAATGCCGCCTACAGCCATGCTAACGGCCGCCAACATACCGTCACCACGGCAGTAATCTGCTATGGGTATTATGACCCACACAGAGAAATCCGCCACTATACAGATACCCACACAAGTCCGCCACACCAAAGGTCAGTGATAAACAGGCGATACCAAAACCCACACCGTTACGCCAACAGGAGCACGCCCACAGTATCACGACCCAAGAATCACCATGGCGGTCTTTCAAATGCGGTTAACCATTGGCGGTACACACCGCCGCCCTCAAAATACACACACACTTACAAAACACCACCACATTGAACAATTCAAACTACACACACCTGACATACACACCACACCCACACCAATATAAAACACACACCCACATTACCCACAACCCCTTACAACCCAAAGGATTTGAAAACTGAGAGAGAGACAAGGTAGGAGCACCCACTCAATAAGAGGCACAGAACATCAACACCCATACACCATTCACGCACCTCACACCATACACCACAACGCATCACCCCACACATCCTCACACCTACCATTCACACCACATCCATGGCACCCCAAAGACATCCCAGGTTTTCCGAGGAGGAGCTAAGGGTCATGGTGGAGGAAATCACCTGGGTAGAGCCACAGCTATTCGGATAACAGGTGCAGCAGACCTCCATTGCAAGGAAGATGGAGCTATGGCAGGGAATCGCGGACAGGGTCAACGCCGTGGGACAGCATCCAAGAACAAGAGATGACATCAGGCAGAGGTGGAATGACCTAAGGGGAAAGGGGCATTCTGTGGTAGCAAGACACCAGATAGCTGTACAGAGGACCGACGGTGGACCCCCACCTCCTACCCCACAACTAACAACATAGGAGGAGCAAGTCTTGGCAATCATGCATCCTGAGGGCCTCGCAGGAGAAGCAGGAGGACTGGACTCTGGTAAGTCAAATCTTTACTACTAAATCCCCCACCCTACCTGCATACCATCACAAACTCATACCCCTACCCTCACGCCCATCACTCAACCACCTCACATATACCTCACAAGCACAACCCACCCTTCCCAATACCAAGCCCTGCATGCAACAACAATGCATGGACACCCATCACAGACCTACATGGACACCCATCACCACAGCATGTCCATTACCGAGATTCACTCAGCCCACAAAACCAACACGAACACAAGGCCAAGCTGACAGTGAAATCACAATCATACAGGGAAATACACCCATGCACAAGATGACACATGTAGATACATTAACACCACATTTGCATCCCCACAGGACTCCTGCTCAATGTCACCAGAGAGGAGGTGCCAACTACAACCAGTCTACCCGCTGAAGAGGCTCACAGTGATGACAGCAGCTCTGCACGCCTGGATCAGGATGACCAACCTGGCCCATCAGGGATCTCTGGACAGTCGGTTTCTCTGTCACATTCCCAAACCACCACAGAGCCTCCCCCCTCAGGAAACACCAGCACAGCACACACCCAGCAGGTCCATGTCACTGTCCCCAGGACAATCAGCAGTGTGTCCACCACTACAGGGACCCCAGGCAACCCCACAAACACAGGACGAGCAGGGACCTGGGGTCAGTGGCAGTGGGCACATGGTTCAGGGGACAGAGGCACAGAACAACTGGGAAGCTTGGAGGATTGCTGTGTGACATGGGGAGGACAGGCCCAGGGAACCCACTCTCCACGAGGCTCACTCCAACATCCTGGGAGCATAACACCATTCCCAGGAGACCATGGGCCAGATACTGGCTGAGCTGCAGGAGACCCAGCGGCTGCAGGAGGGACAGTACCTAGGCATCAGTGATGACCTAACAAACATCTACACCATCCTGGTCACCATTGCAGGGCTGCTGGCTGACATGGCCAAGACCATGAGGGAGGCAGTGGCACAACAATGGGCCCCTGACACTAGCCACACATATGAACAGCCCTCCACCTCCACCGGCGCTAGTGGACAAGAGGCACCGTCACAGGACCAACAGTCCACCAAAACCCCACCCCCTGCAGAAGGAGAACCACCCAGCAAATGGTCCCTGCGATCCAGGCAGAAGACAGAGAACATTGCCAAGACCCCCGTCAGGAAATAAGACTCTCCTGATTTTCACCCTTCTGTCCCACTATGTCACCCTGTCCGCCTTGAACTGCCATTAATCCCCTTCCTATGCCCCCTTGGACAATGCACCTGTGATACCAAGAGACTGGACCTTCCTCCATCATCACCCCTGCCCATTGCACATCCCCCTCTCCTTATGAGCACTGAAATAAACACCCTTGGATCAAATACAAGTACGGAGTCTGTCAATTGATTGCAAAATATATTAGGTGAACAAGCTGTAAACATTTCAATCCAAATGTCCAGGTATATATACATTGGTATGACCTGTAGTGGGAAACAGTACACATAGCAGGAACCAGAGTGGGACACAGGGATCTGAAAATAGAGATAGCAAAGGGTAAAGTCAGTAGCCAGAGACATAGGGTAATAGGCTGTCTTGTACAATGTCTAACAGTTCACTGCAATGTAATATGAACGTACAATGTCTTACCTCTTTGTCACTGGAAGTATTGCAGAATGATGTTGCTCCTGTTGTCAACATCTTCTTCTTCTGCCTCCTCTTCCTCACTGTCCACAGGCTCCACCGCTGCCACAACACCATCTCCAGGCTCATCCTCCTGCAGAAAAGGCACTTGGCGTCTCAAGGCCAGGTTGTGCAACATGCAACAGGCAACAATGATCTGGCACACCTTCTTGGGTGAGTAGTACAGGGATCAACCTGTCAGATGAAGGCACCGGAATCTGGCCTTCAGGAGGCTGAAGGTCCGTTTCTATAATCCTCCTTGTACGCCCATGTGCTTCATTGTAATGTTCCTCTGCCCTTGTCCTGGCATTCCTCACTGGGGTCAGTAGCCATGAGAGGTTGGGGTAACCAGAGTCATCTGCAAATATCAAGGGATACCTGTTAGACACACACTAACCCTGAGGGACAACCTCATACCCAGACACCTACTCATACTGTGTGGGGACCTTGAGCTCACCTATTAGCCACACCTGGTGCCTCTGGAGTTGGCCCATCACATATGGGATGCTGCTATTCCTCAAGATAAAGGCGTCATGCACATAGCCAGGATATTTGGCATTCACATGAGAGATGTACTGGTTCGCCAAACACACCATCTGCACATTCACAGAGTGATTGCTTTTTCTATTCCTGAAAACTTGCTCATTTCTCCAGGGGTGGGGGGGCAAATGTGACATGTGTACCATCAATGGCACGTATGATATTGGGGATATGTCCCAGGGCATAAAAGTCAGCTTTCACTGTGGTCGAATCCTCCACCTGGGGGAACATGATGTAGCTGTGCATGTGTTTCAGCAGGGCTGACAACACTCTGGTCAACACGTTAGAGGACATTGGCTGAGACATCCCTAATGCCATGGCCACTGTTGTTTGGAAGGAACCACTTGCCAGGAAATGGAGCACTGACAGGTCTTGCACTAGAGGGGGGATACCAGTGGGCTGTCGGATAGTTGACATCAGGTCTGGCTCCAATTGGGCACACAGGTCCTGGATTGTGGCACCATCAAGTCTGTAGGTAATTATAATGCATCTGTCCTCCATTGTTGCAAGGTCCACCAGGGGTCCGTACACAGGAGGATGCCGCCATCTCATATGCAGCCTCAGCGGTTGGAGCCTATGGAAGAGAATGGTGAGCAGAGGGTCACATTCTCACATACATTGCACTAATGCAGTTTTTTTAACTTTCCAGAAACAAAATGTGAATCCTAAAATCATTTGCTGTGCCAATGTCTGCTGTGACGCAATTATGTGCCATGCCCTGTGGCCCCCTGAAATGGCCACAGGGCATGGCCTTCTGTACATATTGTATATTTGTGTTAAAACTGTTTTCTAAATTCTAAAGTATATCTGCCTATTTCTAATATATCAGTAATTTGACTCAATTCCTTTTGTCCTTACGTTCTTCCAGGGGATTACAGGGTGTATATGTAATGTTGTTGCATGTTTTTGTGTGGGGGTGGGGATGGGGGTGTTGCATGTTGCAATTGTCTGTGAGGAGGGACAAGTGAAATTGAGGTAATTGTGCTGACGTTGACTCATTTCACTCAATTCCTTTTGTCCTTACGTTCTTCCAGGGGGGTTACAGGGTGTATATGTAATGTTGTTGCATGTTTTTGTGTGGGGGTGGGGGTGTTGCGTGTTGCGTGTTGCGTTTTGCGTGTGTCTGTGAGGAGGGACAAGTGAAAATGAGGTAATTGCGTCGGCGTTGTGCGCCGTCGTGGTAGGCGGTCGATGACCGCCACCCAACTTCTCATTGGTTATCATTGGGTCCTAGGAGTTCCAGGAGCCAATGGCGATGTACGCTGGTGGTGACGGTATGCACCGCCGCGGACGTCACCGCCATTTTCTATCTATCCACTCACTTGCTACCTGGCCATCAACAGGAGAAGACCTACACTGCAAGTGCTGCTGTGACCTGTGTCTGGAAGCGACAATAGCTCGAGGGTCTGGGGAAAGGGTCACTACCTTCAAAGCGGAGGAGTTGGAGAAACTAGTGGATGGGGTCCTACCCCAGTACTCATTACTCTACGGTCCTCCAGACAAACAGGTGAGTACACTGTGAGCATGATGCGTGGGCCATGAATGTCTGGAGTGCTGTGTGTGTAAGCCACATGTTGGGGGGGCTGAGGGGTCCTGGCCAGAGTGCAGCATGTAAGGTGGTCAATGTATGTGCATCAGGGGATGGGTGGGATCTTGTGGGCAATGAGTGTGACTGTCCGGACAGGTGACTAATTCTCTTGCCTGCTGTCTTTTCCCTGCAGTTCAGTGCCCACCAGAAGAAGGGTATTTGGCATGCCATCGCCAAGGAGTTGCGGACCCTGGGGGTCTTTGACAGGCAGAGCACCCACTGCCGCAAGAGGTGGGAGGACCTGAGCTGCTGGGCAAAGAAGACGGCGGTGGCCCAGCTGGGGCTGGCCTCCCAAAGAGGAAGGGGTGCCCGTCGCACCATGACCCCAGTGATTTTCCGCATCCTGGCGATGGCCTATCCGGAGTTGGATGGGCGCTTTAAGGCATCACAGTAGCCACAAGGGGGTGGGTACGGAATCTGACTCCTGCTGTACGCATGTTAAGAGTTACCTGGGTGGGGGTTGGGAGCTATAGGTGCCCCTAGGCCAGGGCAACGATGGCAGGGTAGGTCCCTTGTTGGACAGGCTCTGAGGCACACCTACACTAATAGTGTTAGTGCGCATTTACTACTGGGCAGGGTCCTTTGGGTTTATGGGGCGCAGCTGATGGCGTTAGGCATTGTACCCCATGGGCTGCTGGCTATCTTAGGAACTGATTGGGCATGGCCTAGTGCATAGGGCTGCTCCCTGTGTGTTGTGGCCGCCAACGGTAGTGGTGTTGCTGGCATTGACCAAGTGTATCCCCTGTCTCCCCCCCTTTGTGTTTTGTCATCCTGTCCTTATGTGCATTAGCATCATCTGGCGGAGGAGCAGAGGCACCACCGACGGAGGGAGCTGCATCCCACATGGGCCTGGAGGCCAAATCCAACAGGGGTGAGGGCACCAGTGTTACGGAGGGTGAGGGGAGCCCCATGACGGGGACAGGAGGGGACACCACAGACAGCGACTCCTCCTCCAATGGAAGTTCCCTGGCAGTGGTGGACACCTCTGTGCCCACTCTAACAACAGGTCTAGCCTCCACCCCCCCACCAGCACTGCCCTCCCAGCAGCCCCTCAGCGTGTTTCCAGTGCCCGCTCACCCAGGATGGTGGGCATCTCCTTCGCCCCAGGCACCTCAGGCCCTGCCCCAGTCAGCCCTGCTGGCCTCAGTGAGGAGGCTATTGACCTCTTGAGATCCCTCGCTGTTGGGCAGTCAACCATTCTGAATGCCATCCAGGGTGTTGAGAGGCATTTGCAACAAATTGATGCATACCCAGAGAGTATTCACTCTGGCGTGGCAGCCCAACAGAGAGCATTTCAGGCTCTAGCCTCAGCACTGATGGCAGCCATTGTCCCTGTGTCTAGCCTCCCCCCACCAACTTCCTCTACCCAATCCCAACCCCCTCAACCCCAGCCCATCCAAGCACATCTTCAGACCAGCATGCACACAAGACAACACACAGGAGTGGTTCAGGCAAACACAAGCATCACACATCATCCCACAGGCA
This sequence comes from Pleurodeles waltl, assembly GCF_031143425.1. NCBI lineage: Eukaryota > Metazoa > Chordata > Amphibia > Caudata > Salamandridae > Pleurodeles > Pleurodeles waltl. The sequence continues at coordinate 262,626,628 of NC_090437.1, read as the reverse complement.
CTCACACAAGCACGAGCCCCATGCAGACACACCAACATCCACTGCCTCCAGTGTGTCCCTCTCCTCCTCCTCGTCCACCTCCCTCCCAGTAACGTCTCCACTCACACCTGCATGCACTACCTCCTCATCCACTACAGCCATCACAGCACGCCCATCAAAACACACCCCTCACGAGCAGTCACCACCCCACAACCATACACACATCCCCTGTGTCCTCTCCCACTGTGTCTGTAAACCATCCTCCCAAAGTACACAAATGCAAGCACACACCCACCCAACAGCCATCCACCTCACAACAGCATCCAACCCATACACCTTCACCCAAACTCAGCAGACAGACACCTCCTACAACCACTCCCTGTTCCTCCACTCCCAAACCCTCTCCCTCTTACCGCCCCAGTGTGTCTAAAAAACATTTCCTAGCTAACATTGACCTGTTCTCTAATCCTCCCCCCATCATTCCCCTCGGGCCAGGGTGTCCAGAACCCAGCCCAGCACCTCAGCCACCAAGTCGCTGTCCAATGTGCACCCTGCAGCTCCCAGAGGCTCAAAGGGGGCACCAGTCAGGAAAGCCATTGTACCACCAACCCCTGCAAAGGACCAAACCATACCGCCACCTGCCAAGGTGAAGAAGGGGCCAGCATGCAGCAGGGGCATGGATGACGACCAACCCAGCAAGGCCTCCTCCAACCATCAAGCTGACAGAGCCAAGGGCAAAACAGCATCAGCCAAGGTGAGGAAGGGGCAGAAAACCGAAGGCAAGGCACTTCAGCCGATGGAGGATGCAGGTGAAGCCCTGGTGCCCACCAGCAGAACTGCCAGCCCCGCCAGCCCGCCACCTGCACCGCCTGCAGCACCGCCAGCAGTCTGACGCAAGCACCGCCACGTGCACTGCCGCTGCCACCACTACTATAAGCAGCAGCATCCCCAGTGGGCATCTGTCTGAGGCTGAAGGAGAAGGGCTGGAGCCTCCCTCCACCACTGGCAGCACTGGCACCTGCACCACGGCCAACACCGCCAGCAGCCCCACCGCAAGCACCGCCACCTGCACCGCTGACAGTAGCATCACCACCAGCAGCCCCAGTGGGCGGCCGACCGAGGCTGCAGGGGATGGGCTGGAGCCTCTGCCACCGCTGCCAGCACCAACACCAGCACCGTCACTGCCACCACTGAGCAGCCGTCACCGCTGGAGGAGAGTGTGTAGACCTGCCTCCATGGCCTGTTGTGCGTCCTGGCCCCTGCAAAGCATGTGGGTGTGACACCCAGGTCAGAGACTGTGACCTTGCACTCTACAAGATCTGCATCAAAGGGCACAATGCCCGCTCCAGGACCAGTGGAAGAAGCCATCCACTCACTCTATCCTTGGCAGGATGAAGCAGACTGGGCACAAAGTCCCCTCCAGAACCAGTGGAGAAAGGAATCCATTCACCCAATCCTTGGCAGGATGAAGCAGACTGGGCACAAAGCTCCCTCCAGAACCAGTGGAGAAAGGCATCCACTCACCCAATACTTGTCAGGATGAGGCAGACTGGGCACAAAACCCCCTCCAGAATCAGTGGACAAAGGCATCCACTCACCAAATCCTTGGCAGCATGAAGCAGACTGGGCACAAAGCCCCCTCCAGAACCAGTGCAAAAAGGCATCCACTCACCCAATCCTTGGCAGGATGAAGCAGACTGGGCACAAAGCCTCCTCCAGAACCAGTGGAGAAAGGCATCCACTCACCCAATCCTTGGCAGGATGAAGCACCCTGGGCACCAAGCCCCCTCCAGAACCAATGGAAGAGCCACCCACTTGAGGGACTGTGGCCTTGCACTCCCCAGGACCCAGCAGTGGGCAAACCACCCACTTGAGAGACTGTGACTTTGCACTCCCCAGGACCAAGCAGTGGGCAAACCACCCACTTGAGAGACTGTGGCTTTGCACTCCCCAGGACCAAGCAGTGGGAAACCCACCCACTTGAGAGACTGTAGCTTTGCACTCCCCAGGACCAAGCAGTGGGCAAACCACCCACTTGAGAGACTTGAGAGACTGTGGCTTTGCACTCCCCAGGACATCGCTGGGGGCATGTAGCCCCCTCCAGGAGCAGTGGCGTTGTCCCATCTTCCGGCTGAGGTGCCCCCCCTTCCCCTGAGGTGCCTGTGTGTTTACAACCTGATGCCCGTGCAGTGTCCTCTCCATATTGAGGCAGGAGTAATGTGTGGGCTTGGCCCATGATTTTTGGCCCAGTGGCCCACGGACATTTGTGAATGGACAATGTACGGCCTTCTGTACATATTGTATATTTGTGTTAAAACTGTTTTCTAAACTCTAAAGTATATCTGCCTATTTCTAATATATCACTAATTTGACTCAATTCCTTTTGTCCTTATTTTCTTCCAGGGGGTTACAGGGTGTATATGTAATGTTGTTGCATGTTTTTGTGTGGGGGTGGGTGGGGATGCGGGTGTTGCGTGTTGCGTGCTGCGTGTGTGTGTCACTCTCTTTTTCCTTCCCCCTCCCTTGTGTACTAGGTGCAGTACGCACCGTTGTCATCATCGTCGCTGCTGTCTTTGATGTTCCTGGTAGATGAGGAGGTAGGCCAGCATCGGCAGGACCTGTAACTCGGGCTCCATGGCGTATTGGTTCTTCGTTGAGTGCCAAGAGGTGAGTGGTTTCCCTTCCAATTCCTGTTTCCACTGTGCTTTTGATGGCGTTGGTACCACCCCGGAAAAGCTGGCGGGTTGGCGGGTTGTGATGTGGTGGGCGGTACATTGTCTTCCGCCTGTCTGTTGGCGGTGACTACCACGGTGTTTGTTGCTACCGCCATGGCAGTCGGTGTGTTAAAGTGGCTGTCTGTGTTGGCGGTTTCCGCTGTGGTCGTGATCCCATTTATTTTACCGCCGGCCTGTTGGCGGTGTTACCGCCGCTTTAACACCGACCGTCAGGGTTGTAACGAGGGACATAGGGGGTCATTCCTAGATTGGCGGGCGGTGGTCGCCGCCTGCCAAGCGGGAACCGCCAGAAGACCGTACCGCGGTCAAAAGACAGCGGCGGTCATTCTGAGTTTCCCGCTGGGCTGGTGGGCGACCGCCAGAAGGCCGCCTGCCCGCCCAGCGGGAAACCCCCTTTCACGAGGATGCCGGCTCCGAATGGAGCCGGCGGAGTGGAAGGGGTGCGACGGGTGCAGTGGCACCCGTCGCGATTTTCAGTGTCTGCATAGCAGACACTGAAAATCTTAATGGGGCCCTGTTAGGGGGCCCCTGCACTGCCCATGCCAGTGGCATGGGCAGTGCAGGGGCCCCCAGGGGCCCCACGACACCCGTTCCCGCCATCCTGTTCCTGGCGGTGAAAACCGCCAGGAACAGGATGGCGGTAAGGGGGTCGGAATCCCCATGGTGGCGCTGCAAGCAGCGCCGCCGTGGAGGTTTCCCTGGGGCAGCCGGAAACCGGCGGGACACTGCCGGTTTCCCGTTTCTGACCGCGGCTTTACCGCCACGGTCAGAATGCCCCCGGAAGCACCGCCAGCCTGTTGGCAGTGCTTCCTCCGTCACCTACCCTGGCGGTCATAGACCGCCAGGGTAGGAATGACCCCCATAGTGTCAAACAGCTGAAGGGGTTCTGCAGGGATATGGGAGTACCTACCCAGAAAGCCTCAAGAAAGGAGGAGTTCCAAAAGGTGCTGAGGGCCTAGGCAGACGCCGATTCTGATGAGAATGTTGAAGAGGAGGGTCCATAGGATGGCCCCTCAGAGTATTTTTTGCTATTAGTGGAGAATGTTGCCACTGTGATTGTGCTCCCTGCCATACCAGGGAGCAGTGTCTCTGACTGTGGCCTGACCGCAGAGGAAAGGAGGGAGGAGAGAGAGTTCCAATTACAAATGGCAAGGTTAAAAATTGAAGCACAACAGGAGGAGAGGAGGGCAGAGAGAGAAGCCAAAGAAGCTGAAAGAGTCTTGGCTAAAAGGAAACTTTTGTTGGATCATGAACTGAGTCTCAAGGAGCTGGATATCAAGGTGAAGCAGTCTGCATCCAGCAGTAATTGTGGCTGCATACATGCAGAACCTGCTGGAGAAAGGAAGGTTTGTATACCTAAAAATGTTGTGCCCAGTTATGTGGTGGGAGATGACTTTGATAAGTGGCTAGCTGCTTACGAAACTACACTAAGGGTTCATGGGGTTCCTGTAGAGCAATGTGGGGTGGCCTTGTGGTGGTATGTACCAGCTGTGGGGAGGGACACACTTCTTACGCTGGATCTTAGGTATCAAAGCATATATACACCCATGAAAATCGCTTCACTTACCAAGTTTGGACTGACACCTGAGAAATAGCGTCAGAGGTTCAGGGACAGCACCAAACTCTCCACACAAACTTGGGTAGACTGTTTTGATTTCTCTGGTGAGGCACTGAATGTATGGGTGAGGGGCAGCAACGTAGATGATTACTCAGGGTTAATCAATTTCATTCTGAAAGAGCATATGCTCAGTCTTTGTTCTACAGAATTGTGCCAGCACTTGTTTGTCAGTAAGCTGACTGATCCCAGGAAGGTTGCTGAGGAGGCGTACCTCTGGACTAGTACCAGAGTGTCCAAAAAGGTATCTGGGAGTGACCCCAAGAAGGGTGGTTCTGGTTCCCCCCAACAGAGTGACGGGGAGGTTAGAGATGACCCAGTGTCTCAAAGCATCCCATTCCCAACCCAGCTGCTTTGAGTGCTCCCAGCTAGGACACAGGAAAGGGGGCTCTGTCTGTCCAAAGTAATCACCCCCTGGTGGGACCTCTACAGGGGTGGCCAATGTGGTCTTAGGGGAAAGTAGTCCCCAGAGGCAGGTCATAGACCATGCCTACATCTCCTTTAGTTGAGAGGTGGACTCAGAAGGTAAGCTGGTTATCCCTGAGGGTGAGAGTCGTCATTTCCACCAAGTGGAAGTGAATGGGGTCCCAGTCACCGCTCTGAGGGGCACAGGGGCTAGTCTCACCATGATGGTGGAAAGACTAGGGTCACCAGTGCAGTTCACCGGCCAGGTGTGTAGAGTGACTCCAGCCATTGAGGAGGATTTCTTCCACCCCATGGCCCTGGTGTCCCTAGAGTGGGGTGGGGAGGTGACCCAGAGGCGGGTCATAGCTAGTCCCCAGCTGCCCACTGACTGCATTCTAGGGAAAGAGTTACCCCTAGTGTCAGGAGAACTGGGAGGGTTGACCCCTAAGGGCGCCCTGACATTTCAGTTGCCTGGCAGTACCACTCCCCAAAGGAGGGTATGTGAGCCCAGATGTGGATACAAGATGAGGAAGGACTCACCCTTGTCCTTTGTTCAGCCTCAGTGTACAGACCCTGGGCTGAGTGACCAGTATCAGAGACCCACACATGAACTGGTGAGAATGGAGAAGGGGTACAAGACCCCTTGGGCTACTGCCCCCCCATTCTGAGATAATTCAAGAGCCTCTTGGGGGCTCCCTACCAGCCCCCCAGCTGGAAGAGAAGCTCTTCCAAATGCCCCACTCAGGGTCTCCACTTAGCAGTGGATGGTCTGGGGCCAGTTTTTCCTTGGTTGGGGACAGAAGTCAGACCCAAGGAATGGAACAGGACACATCACTTTGTTGGCCATGGTGGTTCTATTTGCATACTGGGATGCATCTGTGAGCCAATTAAAGTTCGCAGCTTCACAGTAGGGTCCTCAGGTGATGAGAAAGGTTCCCCATGAGTCAGTTCAGTGGCCCCAGAAAGTATGGACAGAGGAGCCTCACTGAGTCAGAAAGGCGTAGAACTGGCAAGTGCCCCTGCAGTAGTGGACCATTGTCCATGTTCTATCGCCTTAAGCAGGGAAGCCCATCAGAGTGTTGATTAGTCTACCCTGGCTTTAGGCTGGAAGGAGGATATGTTGGAAATGGCATTTCTGCAGGGTCACCCCCAAATGTTTTGCCTTCCTCCTTCTCTTTTTCTGACGTCATTTTTGCTGGCTTTAGGACTCTGCACACTTTACCACTGCTAACCAGTGCCAAAGTGCATATGCTCTCTCCTTAAAACATGGTGACATTGGCTCCTACCGAATTGGCTTATTTAATTTACTTGTAAGTCCCTAGTCAAGTGCACTACATGTGCCCAGTGCCTGTAAATTAAATGCTACTAGTGGGCTGCAGCACTGCTTGTGCCACCCACATAAGTAGCCCCCTAACCATGTCTCAGGCCTACCTCTGTAGTGCCTGTGTGTGCAGTTAAACTGCCACTTTGACTTGGCATTTAAAATTACTTGCCAAGCCTTAAACTCCCCTTTTTCTACATAGAAGTCTCCCCAAGGTAGGCCCTAGGTAGCCAATATGGCAGGGTTCTATGTAGGTAAAAGGCAGGACATAAACATGTGTGTTCTAAATGTCCTGGCAGTGTAAAACCCCTAAATTTGTGTTTACACTGCTGTGAGGCATGCTCCTTTCATAGGATAGCATTGGGGCTACCCTCATATACTGTTTTGTAGTAGATCCTGATCTGAAAGTAGTAGCCAGGTCATATTTAGTATGGCCAGAATGGTGATAGAAAATCCTGCCTAATGGTGAAGTTGGATTTTATCTTACTATTTTAGAAATGCTACTTTTAGAAAGTGAGCATTTCTCTACACTTAGGGCCAGATGTAGAAAATTCCCAAATTGCGACTTGCAATTTGCGAGTCCCTGCGGCTCGCAAATTGCAAGTCGCAATTTGGGATGCAGAAAGGTGTCTCAGACACCTTCTGCGAGTCACTATGGGGTTTCAAAGACACACCTCATTAATATTAATGAGGTGGGTCGCAATTTGCGACCCCATACCGAATCAGGGCACTCACGGGGATGGAGGCCTGCTGTAGTCAGCAGACCTCCATGTTCGTGACTGCTTTTAAATAAAGCAGTTTTTTTTTTTCAAAGTGCAACCCGTTTTCCTTAAAGGAAAACGAGCTGCACTTTGAAAAATAAACCGAAACCTTTTGTTTCGGTATTTTTCAGGGCAGGTAGTGGTCCATTGGACCACCGCCTGCTCTGAAAAATTATCTTTTGGTCCAGACACAAAGGGGAAGGGGTCCCATGGGGACCACTTCCCGTTTGCGACTGGGTTACCATCCACTTCAAGTGGATGGTAACTGCGCTTTCATTTGCGACCGCAATCGCGGTCGCAAATGAAATTGCATACCAGTGCGACTCGCAAATAGGAAGGGAACACCCCTTCCTATTTGCGACTCGGAAATGCATTTTGCGAGTCGGTTCCAACTCGCAAAATGCATTTCACATAGCAAAGTGTCTTTAGCGACTCGCAAACGGCAATTTTCGCCATTTGCGAGTCGCTAAAGCTTTGCTACATCTAGCCCTTAAATCCTTATATGCCTTCCAATACACATCTGGCAAGGTTTAGTTGACAGCTCCCTTGTGCATTCACTCAGACACACACCAAACACAGGATACTCAACCTCACTTGCATACATCTGCATTTTGAATGGGTCTTCCTGGACTGGGAGGGTGGACGGCCTGACACTTGCATGTCAAAAGACAGTAGCCCGCCCTCAACACAAAGGACTGCCACACCCCCTACTGGGACCCTGGCAGACAGGATTGAACTGAAAAGGGACCTTGTTCACTTCTAAGTCACTCTTTGAAGTCTCCCCCACTTCAAAGACACATTTGGGTATTTAAACAGGGCCTCTGCCCCTTCCAACTCAGACACTTCCTGGAGAAGAGAACCTGAACCAGAACTTGCATCCTGCCATGAAGAACTGCCTGGCTGTCCAAAGGACTCACCTGTCTGCTTTCTGTGAAGGACTGCTGCCTTGGTTTTGCACTGCTGCCTTGCTGCTCTCTGGTTGTGGTGAGAAGTGCTCTCCAAGGGCTTGGGTAGAGCTTGCCTCCTGTTCCCTAAAGCCTCAGGACCAAAAAGACTTTATCTCTACAAGAAGCACTCCTTGTGTGGCAGGAAACAATGCACAGCATGCACAGCAATGAAAAATTCACTGTACGCTGATCCGGACCGACGCAGCCTGACTTTGCACTGAGAAGATCGACGTAGCGCCAGCATAGCGACTGGAAATTCAGTGCACGGCCCAATGGATCGACACACACCCGAGTCCGAACAACACAGCCCGACTTCCAGAGAGGAATCGACACAGCGCCTGCCGTGCGGTAGAAATGGGCACGCAATGCCCACCAGATCGACGCAGCTCCTGTGACTTTATCCTGTCAGCGAAGGAAATCTACACATCGTTTCCGGGGTGTCTGAAAAGCCCGCAACCCAAAGAGGATCCATGCCTAGCGCCAGAAATTGACACGCAGGGACGTCCCTGCGTGAAAACTAAACAATGCATCTCCGTGTGCGGCACACAAAATCAATGCACACCCCCTTTGTTTCCACGCATCTCCTCCTCTGCAGTTCTTTGCGGAGAGTTTGCTTGCAAACAAAGTACTTTGTGCTTGAAAGAGACATTTATTGCTTTTAAAAAACTAAAGACACTTTATATCACTTTTACAGTGATATCTCAACAAATACTTATTTCATTTAAATTGTTTTGACCAGCATTGATCCAGTTAAATATTACATATTTTTCTAAACACTGTGTGGTGTATTTTTGTGGTGCTATACTGTGTTATTGCATAATTGATTGCAAAAATACTTTACACATTGCCTTCTAATTTAAGCCTGGCTGCTCAGTGCCAAGCTACTCGATGGTGGGCACAGGATAATTTGGATTGTGTGTGACTTACCCTTACTAGAGTGTGGGTCCTTGCTTGGACAGGGGGTAACCTGACTGCCAGCCAAAGACCACATTTCTTACCAGAGTTATTTCTAACAAGAGGGCAAGCCAGTCTCTTGAACACTTAGGGGTATATTTATAAGCCCTTAACGCCACATTGCACCACATTTGCGGCAATTATTTCAATGCAAATGTGGTGTTAAGGTGCCATTTCCAACGTGCCATATTTACAAAGTGATGCAATGCTTGCATTGCACCACTTTGTAAACCCTTGCACCACATTATGCCTGCATCAGGGGTAATGTTTGTAAGGAGGGTGTTCTCCCATCGGGGGGTTGAAAAAATGGCACAAGAAAATCTCTGAGATTTCCTTGCACCATTTTTTCAGCACTTTTAACACCTGCTCAGCGCCACTTTCCTTAAATCTGACCCTTAGTTTTTATACCAATGAATTGAGTCAAATAATGTTTGCCATCTGGGAAAATGACTGGTACATTCTTAACTTGCAAGCTCCTAGAGATGATGTTTTTCTTAAAACATCTATGTGTAAATGTGTTAGGATCTGTTTCTTTTTAAGTCCCTTGAGTTTTTCTCTTTTATCAAGATTAGCGCTAGGAGATGCTTTGTCAACATCACTTAAAAGTGAGGGCCTGTTTAGGAGCTTAGCAATTTGTTCATAGGTACAACTAAATTTATATGGTTCAGACATACTCTGATAAACACAGTGGCCAATTCTGCACAAATATTAAACCGTTTTACTCAAATATTAAAATGGGAGCCAGTCTTTAATAGTGTCTCAGTGTAACAATACTTTTGCAGTACAACAGTGACTTGCCCTAGTACCTTAGCAGGAAGGATAGTAGTAAATACCTAGGAGTAGAAAGCACTCCTAGAGTGCAAATACCTTATTCCCAAATAGGAGTGACCACTAACCTTTACACAAAGAAGGGGTGAAACCAATATAACCTTCTAGAGTCTAGGGTTCAAAACAGAGGAACAGCAAAACACATATGGCTTCTAGCATGATAGATCAACAATTCATTCAAACACAGAGTAACTTATAATTTGAAACCTCAATGGTGCCAACAAGGTATCTTAATATGGTTCATCTGTAATAGTAAAATAATATAGTAAAATATTTCTATAAAGGCATTGTAGTACTGCCAAAGTAAAAACAATCAGCTGTAAATGATATGCCATTTACAATTTACTTCATTAAATATCTTTTACATGTTTACCATACCAACATATGCACAGTGGTTGTAAAAAAAAGACATGCCCCATACATGCCACCCATGTCCTGTGTGCGGCACGCCCTAAAATACATAAATGACCCCCTGGGCCCACTGTCTGTGCCGGGTGTGTGCTGGGTCCTAAACATGAACGATATACATGCCCCAAAGGGCTGCTGGCCGGGGGAGGGCATTTTTTTTTGTTTTGAGCCGCCAGGCATGGCACATGGGTGGCAGGCCTGAGGGCATTTATTTTTTTCTGAAATGTTTAGGGACCACTGCCTGTGCACCGTTGGTGCAGAGCTGTAAATATTTGAAAATATAGAAATGCTCTGAAGCTCACCACCCATGTCCTTTGTGTGGCAGATTCTAAAATTCAGAAGTTGCCCCCCAGTCCCACCGCCCATGTCCAGTTGGTGGCAGGCCCTATACTAAATAAGTGCTCCCCGGGTCCACTGCAGTATCCTTTGGGCGGCACGCCCTAAACATTTAAAAAATAAACATGCTCCTGACCCACATACCCGGTGCTTGGGCTGCCACCTGTCACATTTCCCCACCCAGGGCACCTAAGGTGCCCCATGTGAGGAAATGTACGAAACACAGCACTGGCTGGCACTGTCTTGTGCAGGATCAGAATACCCTACCTGTGGTGCCCAGTCTCCACCTGCAGGCTTCTCTGTCATTGTTGTCTGCCCCTCATCATGTGTGGTTCACAAAAGAATTAAATGAAGAGCAGGCAGGGCAGGTGAGGAGTATATATACAAACACCACCTTGCCTGCCTGCTGTGAGACCCTCCTTCTACTGGCCTAGTGGCAAGTCACTGGACCAATACAATGGGGTTCCCCATTCCCTCAAATTTCACGGGCACTTTTGTACAAAGAGGGGGCTTTTTACAAAACTGCAGATGTCTCGATTTTATGGAATATTCCAAGATTGCTAAATCCTTGAGAGTATGTCTAAAGCAGCAAGTACTGTGTTTCCAATCACATAGGTGTAGAGAGTACAGTCGACAGAAATGCATAACAAAAGGAACATGTTACACAAAATGTTGTTTTGAATATCCAAGACCTGTTGTTTTAAAAGCAAGAGTGAACAGTTTTAAGTCTGCAGTGAGGCACACACTTAGTCGTAAATTACCAAAAGATTCCTACATCCTCAGGAGCACAGAGGCTTTGAAATATATTAATGACTACAATCTGGTCATTTTGAAAATCTGGAATGCCAATATGGGTATTCAATTTGTGGCAGACAACTCCATAGCTATGCTAATTGTTTTGCTTCATATATAACAAACTTTGAGAAGACGGAGATAGAAAATGTGTGGAAAGAGATCTCTGCTGAAAAGTCTCTAACAAAGAAATTGTACAGCTTCAGTTTGAGGATGCTTTCAGACAGGGAAATTTAATCCTATGAATGCTGTGATTTGCTGTGTTCTGCTAGTTTATATGTTAAGTACAATGGAATCATTTGGGCGAGTATAGGCCTCGCATCAACTCAAAACAGAATTTTTGCATTTGGCACTTTTGCAGCGTTTTAAGCTGTGGTGTACTAAAACTGAATTACTAGGAGATTCTGACTGCTATGAAGACTATTTCAATGCTGGCTGCAAAGTCTGGTATTGAGTGCTCAGTATTTGCAAACACTTGAAAATGTTGAATGATGAAATTGAACAGGAAGATACACTTGCTGGTGAGGTGGCTAGGGACATTTCATAAAGTAGCCAAAGTTCTGCATCTCAAAGTCAGGACCCACTCAGACAGCCAATAATTGAATATAAGGCTGCTATTGCAATGATTGAGGAGGAGACTGCAATGAAGCAAGCAAGATATGAAACAATTGATTTGGAAGATTGAGCTGCACAACTTAATGGCAGACAAATGAAAATATATATGAAGGTGAAAGTCACAGATGCGCATGGATTGGTTCATGACAAGAAAGAGTGTGGATGCTCAGCATCCAAACCAATACTGTTGTAGGTCAGTGGTCAACCTGGCACTGTGAAAAGTTTCTTACTGCTTTTCTACAAAGTACTACTCAGTGCAATGTATCCTGTGTGGGTATAGCACTTTCTGGATTAGCTGCACACAGTAGCAAAGGTATTACTTTGCATCAGCGTGGAACATGACTATAAACTGGAATACCAAAGGTATCTGGTGAAGCTTGTCATGAAGTGTCAAGAGTGTTAAAAAACTTTAAATTGTTAAATATTGATAAGGTGAGCATAGTCTCAAATGTAATATTTGTCTTTGCTCATTTGAGAATGCAACAGGTTCTGAGAATGGACTATAATGTCCTATTTGGCTCTACTGCAGCTTACTCCTGTGAAGGTCCGGCCTCTGTTCAAAACACTGCTGGATGATGAAACTAGGGACTGGTAAGGAAGCACTGGAGATGTGAACTTTGGTTAAATTTACAAACAAAGAATTAATCAGGAATATGTGACAAGCATCTGGTATTGAATATAGTCATATTTTGAAAGATATTAGAGTAGGAGTTCTTATAAAAGAGAGAAGGTACATTCTACAAAGTCATCTTCTTAAAAATCTTTATCCAACAATGAAGACAGCAGCAGAGCTCATGTTCAGTTTTATACAAGATGGCAAACATATTGTGTGTCTAATACCTAAATGGGAGGAGAGTGCATGTTTCAACAGTGAATTGCTGGAATTGGAGAAAGAATGCATTTTGCAACTAAAGGTAACAAATAAAATGTAAAACCAGGGTGTCGCTATATTGCTAAATGAAAAGTACAAGCAAAACTGGGTTGATTAGCAAAATCTGTTTCACAAACTGCAGGATTAGAAAAATGTTTAAGTCCATGCAAAAACTGTAGGGTGGTTTTGCGTCAAAAGGTAAACATTAAAGAAGGTTAGGTTAATGGTGTTATGGGTAAAGTTGTTGATTTTATTAATTTTCATCTAGATATGAAGTTGAACACCTTCTGATTAAATTTGATCAGTTTGACAGTGCAAATCAAATTGGACAATATACTGCACATGTTTTGCTTGTGAAAGATGTATATGTTTGACAGAAACGGGCACAAGTTTATCTATCATATACTAATAGCTATGAAGTTGAGCACCTTCTGATTAAATTTAATCAAATTGACAGTGCAAACCAAATTGGACAATATACTGCATATGTTTTGCTTGTGAAAGATGTCTATGTTTGAAAGAAACGGGCACCAGTTTATCTAGCATATACTATTACTTCTCATAAATCACAAGGTTTAAGTTTGGATGAAGCCTGTATTAATATTGATGTAACTGAGAAAAAAAGTCCTATCAATAAATTATTTATTTCTTGGCACTTCTTCTTCTCCCTGCTACTCTTCCTCCTGCTCTCTTTCTCTTACTGATGCTATTTTGCAAAGTGCTTTACAAAAAAGAAAAAAACACCAAAAAAGGAGTTCCACCTGTGGTGCAGAGGTGTGAGGAAAAGAGAGTCACGCCCAAAGAAGAGGACATTCGACTGAACTTCCTGTAGAAGAGGTTGGCGGGAGTTTCAACTAATCAAATGTATTTGTTGCTCATTCATATGGGATTCATGGATCCATTGTGGCACTGTCATGACATCTCTACAAATCTGGAAATATGTTGTAAGGTAAAATTATTTATTCAAACATAAGTTTCTATGTTATTTTACTAAATCACTTACCTCAAACATAAATATTATGGTATCCATTTATATTTTCAAGTGTTGATAGGAATCATGCCTGATCTGAAGTTCTGCCAGCAGAGATCGGAAGAGGAAGTGTGCATAATTTAAGTTTGCAATGGATCCGAGAATCTAAAATAAAATTAAGAAAATAACTCACCATTTTTGTTCTAAAAAGAATGAAAGGTATTTGATTCAATATTTGTGTTTATTTTATCTAAAACATTTCAAGATTAAAATCACTTAAAAAACCTAAGATTAAAGTAATGTATAGTTAGGTGTGTTTGATAAATATATGTTTATTTGTAAAAAAAGAAAAAAAAAAACTCGAAATTCACTGAAAAAACAAACAAATGTTACAGGGGCCATATAGTTAGGAAATAGTTTAAAGAACTTTAAACATTCACTCAAAAAACCAAAGGTCTGAAGGACATTGTAGTTAGTAAATACCATTAAAAACATAGCAATTCATTGAAAAAAAACAAAGGCGACAGAGATATTATAGTTAGGAAATAGCATTAAAAAACATAGAAATTCACAAAAAAAGCAAAGGTTACAAGGATGTTATAGTTAGGAAAGAGAATTAAAAAAAACAGAGAAATGCACTGAAAAAATCATACGGTTACAGGGATGTTTTTGATTCAGATTTTACACACAATAACTACAACTTAAACACTGCTTATGACCTCATATATTACATCACTCATGACATGATCAGTGACATCACTGATGATATCTTAAATTACATAACTGATGATGTCACTGATGATATAATCCAGCAAAGTATACATCAATATTCTTCATAAAATACTGTTTACATTTTTTAAAAATAAGAAGACACAGGTGAGAAACATATAGCACAGATCTCACTGTAACTTTATCAACTACTACATTCACTTGTCACCTAAGAGACAGCCCTCAACAAATAATACTGTCTCTTCTAAATCACTACTCTAACTCTAAACTCTAAAGACCAAGCTGAGGTCTAACTGTACAGGATATTTTGCTGCAAACCAGAATAACATCATTCCTGAACCTGGAAGGAGGTTTTAGTACACATTTTAGATTTACTCAAACCACTACAACATGCAACCAGTAGAGAGGTCTTAGTGGACAGGGCATCTTGTCACAAACCAAAAATAAAGTAAAATTATTCTTCATCATGGAGTAAGGTGTGAGCAGAGAGGTCAGTCGGTTGCAAATACCTACGACAGTGAGCCGTCAGCCTATAGAAAAGTCTGAGCAAACAAATTAATTTATTGCAATCTACTACTGCAGTCATTCATCAGAAAGAAGAGAAGTCTAAGACAATTGGCCAGTATGTCGTAAAACAGAACTATACTCAGCCATCACTGTGGAGTTAAATTTAAATGAACAGCTTGAATTGACTCTAAGCACTACCCTAAACATACATTAGCCAGGGACATGTGTCATTGTAAAAGTTAATACACAGATAAATAGCACACACACTTTAAAAGTGGGATTATACTTCAGATGACATATGTTAGGAAATAGTATCACTAAGTAGTAGTAAAAACATGTTAGTAATTTAACTTATGCAATAGCTTAGAATATAACTTTAAGTTTCAGAACTGTTTACAAAACACTTGCACTCACCTGATGATGTAATCAGTGATGTCATCAATGATGTCATGGACCATGTCATTCATAATATAATATGGGAGGGCATGAGCAGAGTGAAGGTAATTATAACTGCTGAATTGCTATGGCTTTGTGTGTGTAAAATATGAACTATAATGTCCGTGTAACAGTTTTTTTTACTGAATCTCCCCCTCTCGCTCTCTCTCGCCCTCTCTCTCTCTTTCTCTCTCACTTGCTACATATATATAAATAAACCTAAGTTTACAGGGACGTTATAATTAGGAAATCAATTTAAAAAAGAAAATAGAAATTCACTTAAAAAACAAAGGTTATGGGGACTTTGTGGTTAGGCTCACATTTTAAACGTACAAAATTATAGAAATTCACCACTTATAGTTAGAGTTACCTCAGGTAACTCGTGCCCCAAGGTAGCTATAACTTGCGCCCTTGTCATGCAATTTTTTCGTCTAGAATTTTACTGCAAATATTACATTAATAATGCCAATGATGATATAAAAGATGTCGTGAATGCTGTAATTTGTGGGGTCCTTAGCAGTGCATGATGAGGGGGTGAGTTTAGTTACCTTAGGGTACGAGTTATAGTTACTTGAGGTATCTCTAACGATGACCGGTGAATTTCTAGGGTTTCGTACTTTTACAATGTGAGCCTAAATATAACGTCCCTGTAACTTTTTTTTTTTTTTTGTGAACTTCTATGTTTTTATTCTATTTCCTAACTATAACATCCCTGTAATCTTTGTTTTTGTCAGTGAATTTCTATATTTCTTTTAACATATATTAATTTTTATTAATATATGTTAATCCGACCATTGCCATGCAGGGCCTTTATTTGTGTGCAGCGGATGTTTCGCACAAGACCTGGCCTGCAGCCAGACCCTGCGGCCAACCCCCCTAACCACCCAACCCCATGCTGTGCACAGCCCTTTGCCCGTGCATGGAAGAAGTTGGCCACTGCCTCTCTGGGTGTCAGAAGAGGTGTGAGAGGGTGTATCTGTGTGTGAGAGTGGCTGTGATGGTGTCTATTTGAGTGTGAGTACATACATCAGAGTTTTAATGGGTGTGTCAGAGTTTGCGTGGGTGCATGAGGCTGTCAATGGGTCTATGTGTGCATGCATGAGGGTCTGATTGGATTTGTGAGTGGGTGCAAAAGTCTCTGAGTGGGTCTTTGAGTCAGTGTATGAGTGTCTCAGTGGGTCTGTGGGTTGGTGCATCAGTGTCTGGGTGGGTCACAGAGTGGGTGTATGAAGTCTGAGTACGTCTGTGAGTGGGTGCATCAACATCAGAGTGGGTCTGTGAGTGGGTACATCAGTGTCTTAGTGGGTCTGTGAGTGAGTGCATGATGGTCTGACTAGGTCTGTGAGTGGGTGCATCAGTGTCTGAATGGGTCTGTGAGTGGGTGCATGAAAGACTATGTGGGTCTGTGAGTAGGTGTATCAGTGTCTCAGTGGGTCTGAGTGGGTACATCAGTGTCTTAGAGAATCTGTGAGTGGGGGCATGAGGGGCTCAATGGGTCTATCAGTGGGTGCATCAGGGTCTGAGTGAGTCTGTGACTTGGTATGTAAAGGTCACAGTGGCTCTGTGAATGGGTGTGTGAGGGTCTGAGAGGGTCGGTGAGTGGGTGCATCGGTGTCTGAGTGGGTCTGTGAGTGGGTGCATGACACTATCAGTGGGTCTGTAAGTGGGTGCATCACTGCATGAGATGGCTGATTTCTTTCCTTTTGTTGTTGCTGATATTCGTGAAGCCATCACGATGTGCTGAGCATCGTAATTTATTCCCGATCATCACAACACTTGATAAAAAAAATATTTTAAGGTCTTAATTAGACCTCAATTGTCTCCTACATAATAGGCCTGGGGACAGGGTAATTCCACCCTGATCCCTTATGCCACTTTCCAGATCAAATTCCAGCCCCGGGGACCATGACCCAATCCCTAAGATGGCAGCCGCAACTTTCTAGACAGCTCAGCTCAACCCCATACAATCACGGCATCTTTGTGGTCTTGTGCAGTCGTGAATACGTCACAATCATCTCAAAATTGTCGCAAGCCCAGATGTGCAAATTTCCACTAACTATCTCTTAAAGTACTTCACAGATTTTTACCAAATAAGTGAATCTACATACCGAAACCTAGCTTTCTGCCACAGTTTGTGTAATTCAGTCCAGTCGTTCAGGCTGTAGTCGTGTCTAAAGGTCCTATTGGAACTAACATGGGAAATGCAACTTTTTTAGCCCCCTTTTTCTCGTCCCCGCATGATTGATCACCCTGAAACTTTTGATCAGCAACAAGAATCACCAAGGCACTTTTTTGGGAACATTTGTGCGAAGATTCCTCAAAAGGTGCCAAAGATGTAGGCAAGTCAAATAATGTGTTTTCTATGGAAACAAGGTCCTAAATAAAAATACCTACTGGTGACTGCCCAGAGGTGTATATATATATATCCTCAAACAAAGATGGTCTGAAACTTGCTGGGCGGCGCACTCCACTTCCGGTGCCAGTGACGGAGAGGACCAGTCTCGAAGAATACAAATCACCAAAAGTATTCACTGCACGCCACGAAGTTTCAATAGTGCATGTTTATTCCAAAATAACAACCACCAACGTGTTTCGACTCCCTCAGGAGTCTTGTTCACAGTGAGTGAGTCCCTTTTCCCTTTTGCTATTTATACCCCATGGTGTTACACCATACACAATGCATTATGGATAATGTAGTTTCCAATTAAAAATACATTTTATATTTTTCTAAATTTAAATTAAAAATAAAATAGAAATGAAAATAAAACTAAAAATGCCATTCTCAATGTATAGTGCTCTTTACGTGTGTTCTCTTATGTGATACTATTCCTTTCTGATTTATGATTTCATACTAATTCCATCTGCTACTGATTAATTACTATAATTATTAAAGCTGTACATGTATGACAATAGCAACCCTTTAACATCTATTTCATTTTTCATATATGTATTTAAAGAGTTAGTGTCAGACTAATGTTTCAGCATTTTCTTAGTCAAAACATTTCTATATATCTACAATGATCTTGAAATTTTGAGATTTGTTGATTTCATTCATTATTATAATTTTAGCAGTCTTTGTCTTTTTTCACTTAATTAATTCTGTTCTACATAAACATCAATGAGCATCAATTCTCTCTAACTTGATAACCATCATCTTTTGACAAGAATATATTATAATTTAGTAATGTTTAATCAATAGCCACCCTGCATAGATGCCATTGTTGCCATGTATTTATCCATATTACATAGTCACAAATGCACATGTAATTCCTCGTCCATATTCAGCCCATAGGGCATCTTTGTACGGAGCTGGATAATAAATTTACTCTCCATTTGTAGTAACATTCTAATTCTGTCCCCTCCTCTCCCACTCCTTTTCATTTGCGCTACACCCATGAATCGTAGCGATCTCCAATCATTGGTATGTGAATTCGCAAAATGTTTTGCCATTGTATAGCTCATGTCTTGATTGATAATGGCTCTAGTATGTTCCAAAATCCTTTTCTTCAATGGACAGATTGTGCTTCCAATGTATCTCACGCCACATTCACATTCAAGCATATAAACTACATATTGACTGTAACAAGTAATTCTTTGTAAGATGTGTATAGTTTTGCCATTGTGATCCATATAGGTTTTACTATTTCTTGCAATTTGACATACTTTGCATTTATTACATTTGTAGAAACCAATCGTCTCATTCTTTAGCCAATTCCTCATAATTGGTGCCTCATAATGGCTTTTTACCAATATGTCTTTCAATGAGTGCGACTTCCTATATGATATTTGTGGTTTACCACCTATTCTCCTTGCCAGATCTCGATCACTTCTCAATATCTCGCAATGTTTTCTGAATATTGATTCTATGTCTTTACTTTCTTTACTATAAGTGAGAATTAGTCGAGGAAACATATCCTCCTTGTCACTTCCTCTTTTTGCACTTTTATCTATCAGTATTTCCTGTTGAGAAATCCTCTTAGCCCTCTTCTCACTTGATTCAATGTTTGTCCTTAGATACCCACGACGCATAAGTTTTTGTACCATACTAAATTGAGTCTCCATTTCATTATCATTGGAGCAGTTCCATCTCATTCTTAAGAATTCGCCAAATGGAATACTTTTTATCAATGGTTTTGGGTGGAAACTGCTCCCATGTAAGACACTTTCCAAGTTATGCCAACCTAACTTTGGGTTGGTGGTAGAGGGAAATAGCATGGCAAGATGGACAATCTGAATATCTGGATAAGGTAGTATTATGGCTACGCTATATAGATGATCTATTCTTGATTTGGAATGGTACCAAGGAGGAATTTGCATCATACTTTCAAATTCTGAATGAAAATGAATGTTTTTTGAGTATCACCTATGATATCAGTGACAAACAAATTGATTTTTTGGACATTAGAGTATATGTAGATAATGATCAAATCAATACAACTGTATTTAGAAAAGCGACTTCCACTAATAGTGTCTTACATGGGAGCAGTTTCCACCCAAAACCATTGATAAAAAGTATTCCATTTGGCGAATTCTTAAGAATGTGCCGGAACTGCTCCAATGATAAAGAAATTGAGACTCAATTTAGTATGGTACGAAAACGTTTTATGCGTCGTGGGTAGATAAGGACAAACATTGAATCAAGTGAGAAGAGGGCTAAGAGGATTTCTCGACAGGAAATACTGATAGATAAAGGTGCAAAAAGAGGAAGTGACAAGGAGGATATGTTTCCTCGACTAATTCTCACTTATAGTAAAGAAAGTAAGGACATAGAATCAATATTCAGAAAACATTGGAAGATATTGAGAAGTGATCGAGATCTGGCAAGGAGAATAGGTGGTAAACCACAAATATCATATAGGAAGTCACGCTCATTGAAAGACATATTGGTAAAAAGCCATTATGAGGCACCAATTATGAGGAATTGGCTAAAGAATGAGACAATTGGTTTCTACAAATGCAATAAATGCAAAGTATGTCAAATTGCATGAAATAGTGAAACCTATATGGATCACAATGGCAAAGCTATACTCATCTTACAAAGAATTACTTGCGACAGTCAATATGTAGTTTAAATGCTTGAATTTGAATGTGGCTTGAGATACATTGGAAGCACAATCTGTCCATTGAAGGAAAGGATTTTGGAACATACTAGAGCCATTACCAATCAAGACATGAGCTATACAATGCCAAACATTTTGCGAATTCACATACCAATGATTGGAGATCGCTACGATTCATGGGTGTAGCGCAAATGAAAAGGAGTGAGAGAGGAGGGGACAGAATTAGAAAGTTAAGACAAATGGAGACTAAATTTATTATCCAGCTCCGTACAAAGATGCCCTACGGGCTGAATATGGACGAGGAATTACATGTGCATTTGTGACTATGGCCCTCATTCTGACCTTGGCGGTCTTTTCGCAAGACCGCCGAGTTACCGCCGCGGTGAAGACCGCCGACCGCGGCGGTATGCCGCTGTGCGCATTCTGACCGCTGGGAGCGTTCCGCCGGAAAACCGCCAGCAGCCACACTGGCGGTCGGCGGGAAAGTGGAGACTGGTCAACCTCCACCGCCACGCCAGCAGAACACCGCCCACAGAATTACGACCCACATTTCTGTGTGACGGTCTTCTGTTGGCGGTCTTCTGTTGGCGGTC
The DNA here is from genome assembly GCF_031143425.1 of Pleurodeles waltl. Taxonomy (NCBI): domain Eukaryota; kingdom Metazoa; phylum Chordata; class Amphibia; order Caudata; family Salamandridae; genus Pleurodeles; species Pleurodeles waltl. Next base: position 262,605,767 of record NC_090437.1, on the reverse strand, counting down.
ACCTCCCCATGGCTCCCGTCGCCTCCCGGAGGACCAACGCACAAGGTAAGTTGACCGTCCGTGAGGGGAGGGGGTGGGGGGGTGTTGTGTGATGTGGGCGTGCATGGGGGTGTGCGTGTGAGTGTGTAGAGGGGGTGTGTGAGTGCGTGTATGCGGGCGGGGGGTGCTGCTGTGTCTATGGGTAATGTGTGCTGTTCGGCAGGTGCGCATGTCTGCATGTATGTGTGCGGGTATGTGTCCCCGTTGTGTATGTGTGTGTAGGGGGTGTGTATATGTGCATGTTGGGGGTGTGTGCATGTCGGGGTGCATGTATGTGCATGTCGGGGTGGGGGTGGGGAGGGGGTTCGTACCACCTCTGGGGGGTGGCAGGGGGGTGGAGGGTGTGGGGGGAGGACTCGGGTGGGTAGTGGGGGGTGGGGGAGACCCCTATCAGTGCCAGGGAAGGAATTCCCTGGCCCCGATAGTGCTTACCGCCATGGTTCGCACGGCGGTTCCCGCCCGCAAGAAACCGCGGCGGTAGGCAGGGTCATAATACCCTTGGCGGTCTTGGGACGACCGCCGGGCCGGAGTGCGCAAACTCCAGCCCCGCGGTCATGACCGCCGCGGCGGTCGGAGTGGAGAAGTGGCGGTCGGTCGCGGCGGGGACCGCCGCGGTCAGAATGCCATTTTTAATACCGCCGGTCTGTTCGCGGTCCGACCGCCGTCTCTCCGCCGACCGCCAGGGTCAGAATGAGGGCCTATGTAATATGGATAAATACGTGGTAACAATGGCATCTATGCAGGGTGGCTATTGATTAATCATCACTAAATTATGATATATTCTTGTCAAACGATGATAGTTATCAAGTTGGAGAGAATTGACGTTCATTTGGTGTTTATGCAGAACATAATTAATTAAGTGAAGAAAGACAAAGACTGCTAAAATTATAATAATGAATGAAATCAACAAATCTCAAAATTTCATTGTAGATATATAGAAATGTTTTGACTAAGAAAATGCTGAAACATTAGTCTGACACTAACTCTTTAAATACATATATGAAAAATGAAATAGATGTTAAAGGGTTGATATTGTCATACATGTACAGCTTTAATAATTATAGTAATTAATCAGTAGCAGATGTAATTAGTATGAAATCACGAATCAGAAAGGAATAGTATTACATAAGAGAACACACGTAAAGAGCACTATACATTGAGAATGGTATTTTTATTTTTATTTTCATTTCTATTTTTTTTTTAATTTAAACTTAGAAAAATATAAAAGTTATTTCTAATTGGAAACTACATTATCCATCATGCATTGTGTATGATGTAACACTATGGGGTATAAATAGCAAAAGGGAAAAGGGACTCACTCACTGTGAACAAGACTCCTGAGGGAGTTGAAACGCGTTGGTGGTTGTTATTTTGGAATAAACATGCACTATTGAAACTTCGTGGCGTGCAGTGTATACTTTTTGTGATTTATATATATATATATATATATATATATATATATATATATTGAGATAACTATATCTTGTGACCCTGTAATGCACTGCTTCTGATCTCTTCTATCCTCACATATTGCGTCACTCATGACATGGTCAGTGACATCACTGATGACATCACTGATAACATCTCAAATGACATCACTGATGACATCACTGATGACAACATCCAGTGAGTGTAAGTTGTTTTATGGATGTGTGAAAGCGTGTTTGAATAGTTGCATGTGTGAGTGAGTAGTTGAGTCAAATGCTGCATGTGAGAGTGAATGGATGTGTAAGTAGCTGTTTGGGTGAACGAGTATGTTTGTGAGTGGCTTTACTGCTTGAGTGAGTGGGTGTGTGAGTGGTAGTCCTGGTGAGGGTGTGTGTGAGTGTTTGTATGAGTAAGTGACTGAGTGTGTTTGTGACTGTATCGGTGAGTGAGTGGGTGAGTCAGTGAGTGTATGGGTGAGTAAATGGTTTTATCAGTGACTGTGTGCATAAGGGTGTGGCTGTGTCAGTGACTGTATGGGAGAGTGTGTGGTTGTGTGAGTTGCAGTATCAGTGAGTAAATGGTTATGTGAGTGGCTGCATGGGTGAGTGAGTGGGTATGTGAGTGGCTGTACTCGGTGAGTGAGTCGGTGCATGAGTCTTTGTATTGACGAGTGACTGGGTGTGTTAGTGACTGTTTGCATGAGTGAGTGGCTGTATGAGTGGCTGTATCCATAAGTGAGTGGCTCTCTCAGTGAGCATATATAGGAGAGTGAATAGATGTGTGAATAACTGTATCAGTGAGAGAGTGGGTGTGTGAGTGGCTGCATGGCTGAATTAGTGGGTGTGTCAGTTTCATCATATGTGACTGAGCAGCTCTGTCACTGAGTGTGTGTGTGCATGAATTGTTGTATGTTTGGGTGCCTTGGTGTGTCAGTGGGTGTGCAGCTGTATTAGTGGGCATGTGTGAGAAAAGGCCTCCTTTTGACATGGTGAGCCTCCCACTTTATGCCTGATGTATGATGTAGCCTAGAAATTGTAGTGCCCATAGTGCCAAGGGTCCCTGCTAACCAGGTTCTCTGGGCCAGAGCTCTTTTCCTAAAACTGTTGTGACGCATTGGCAAAATTGAATACACCTTTAGCTACCACTATAAGTCCCTAGTAAAAGGTACTTAGGTACCCAGGGCATGGGGTACTATGGGTAGGTCCCTGATGGCAGCAGCACTGATTGTCCCACCCTCTAGGGCCATGCATCCAGGTGCCCCCAGCACTGCCATTGTAAGCTGGGTGTGCTGGTTCAAACCTAAAAAACACAAACTCGACATGGCACACTGCCTCTGTGCCCTGTCCACCGTACACTGCATATACTATGGGTAAGACACTCCTCTAGCAGATCTTACAGCCCTAAGGCAGGGTGCACCATATTATTTGGGAGGGCATAACTGCATGAGCAATATGCCCCCAGTATGTCGTTGCCATACTTGGGACATAGTGAGTGAACAGAGTAGCCATTTTAACACATGTTCTGGACACTGATCAACACGAGTTTCCCAGCTATGTGGTGGTCACTGTGAACCCTGGCTTGTTTGGTATCAAACAACCCAGAATGATAAATCCAAACTGGTACCAGTATTGGATTTATCTCCAAATTTACCCAGGGGTCACCTTAGAAGTGCCCCCTGCAAAAGCCAACTACCCTGGCATGGTTTCTGACTGGTTCTATCCAGCCTGCCACCTCTAGACACCCAATCTACAAACCTTGGGGGAAAGGTCTGTCTCTCTGGTTTGTAGAATAATGCAATTTCTGGGTGGTAGTGCTAACACTTCCTCTCTCAGGAATGTGCACTGCCCTGGCAGCAAGCTTTAAAGGGCTTACAGCCTTTGAAACTCGACCCCAGGCCTTCTGCTAGCAGCAGATGGTCAACCCCCTCACAAATCCCTGTTTTTTTTTGCAAACTCAGGAAGCTACACAAGGGTAGGAGGAGTGGCCTCACCTGGCATGCACCACCCCTAAGGTGTTGCCTGTGAGGTGGACCCTCCATTTCATTTTCCTCCATCATAGATGGAAGGAAAATAGCCAATCAGGGATAGGGAAGGGACCCTTCCCATAGGCAGTGCTCACTATAGTGGGTGTAGCCACCCAAAGGTAGGTGTCCCATTGGACACTACCAGGTTCCTCCTAAAATGCCCACTAAAATCAGTATTTATTGGGCATCCATAGACCAAGAAATCAGATGCGATGGACAAAAAGAAGACCAGAACCAAGAAGATCCAAGGCACGTGAACTGTGGACCTGCTGCACAAAGAAAAGGTGACAAACCCTGACTGCTGCAACCAGGACCCAATAATCGCAGCTGAGGAGCTGATGGACAACTGGAAGCACTCTATAGAATTTCAGAGGATATCCATACTTTGACAATTGCCCAAGAACTCCCTCCCTCCAGCGTGGAGGTACCACTCTGCAACAAGAATTAACCATCAAACCAGTGAGGGTGACTTCACTGACCAGCTGCTAACTCCCGAACCAGAAGTTGCAGCTGGACCTGACAATACACCAACAACCACAAGGACATACCCTGCAAGTGTGCCAAGTTTGGTGGTACTGCACCCTCCAGTTTTTGAACCGTGTCAATACCCTGGGTTTTGGGCAGCTGGCGCCAGACACCAGGACACTTATAAAACTAACCCGCCCAGAGCTGAAAAAGGACCAGGAAGAATTCTTAGTCGAGGGACTCTAGGAAAACCCTAGATCTCCCACCAGAGTGCCCCCGTTGTCCTGCAAACAGCCCTTGAAACGACTTACCTCTAGATCCAAAGGGGATGTTTGAGCACAGCTTCTAGCTTATCGCCGCTCCGACCGGGACCCAACCTAACTTCTCCAGCTGGTACAGTCTGCCCACCAATGACCTTGAATAACCGGCAAAAGAAGAGCTTGGTAAAGCAACTGTATGATTTGATGTGTATGGTGCGTAGTTACACACAAAAACACCATTTTTATACAACTTCAAAAATCCATATTTTTAAAAAGTACGAAACCTATTTTGATAATGTTGGTCTTAAACATTATATAAGAATCTGAAGTATTGTTATAAATTGGTCTGTCATTATTCCTGTGAATGTGAGAGTTGCATGATTGATACTGTGAGTACTTCAAATGCTTTGCACTTCTCCAAGATTGACCTAGGTACTCGACCAAGCTACCTTAAAAATGAGATTGTTAGGTGATCTAGTTTTTGCCTCTGTAAACCAAAGTGTGGTTGCCTGGACCCCCTGCAGAGAGTGCCTAGCTTCATACACTACACAGAGGGCCCGCCTACTACATTTGGTGAATTGTGGAGGGATAAAGACTTTGCATTTGCTGATATCACTTTGTCAATTTTGTGAGCACACAGATTGCTCTCCAAAATGCTGTTAGTTCATTATTTTTGATTGTTTATTGACTAAACATTTTTTGCAATTTTTTAAAATAATTGTTAGGGCCCTGGTTAGGTCCCTACAACTGTAGCAAATTGTTTTAAAACTCCTTTCATTGGTCTATTCAAAAAGGGGATTCTAAATTTCTAAAAAGGTCGCAGCTTTAGTAAAGTAAAAGTGACAGATTCAGAGACCCAGGTGTCTGACCTGGAACCTTATGAGGCATATAGCTATGACCAATTAAGGATACTCTGCAGGCTGTACAAAATTCATAGCGGAAAAAGACCCAGTGCCGAAAAACATAAGTTTGTGGTGGCTTGGTATTGTTGTGTAGCCATTTTAGTTATAGCTCCATGCACGTTAGTTTAATACACTAGGCCGCTGTGCACCTTGACCTAGATATATTTTATTCAGCTTTGCATTGTTATTTTTACAATAACCATTTTTACGGTCTTGTTTTAATTTCTTCTATCTAACCGTTTTGCTTAGTCTAGCACTGTGTTCTCAAACAACACATTCTTGATCACTCTGTGCTTCAGTCAAGGCTACAGTCTGGTACATTGCCGGTAAACGTGGTAGACGTTTAGTCTCCAACATTCATAGAAAATACACATCCTTACGTAGGGACATTTTCTTAGAACATCAGCTATAATAATTATAAAAACACTTTCTAGTCCCATTACACGTCAAGAGGGAGATTCCAGCCAGGGAACCACAACTGTATGCTGAATGCTTCACTGCAGATGCTGACGCAGATTACAGGCCTTTAGTCAGGTATGAGGGTTGATGTCCTCCCAGGGGAAACTGAAAGGCAGAGCTTAACAATGCGTGCTCAAAATATGATTTAGATAGGGAATAGTCCATCGATTCTAGTGGCAATATGATAGCATAATTCTTATGCTTCAGTCTCATTGTCACCATTTTAATATTGTTGTGTTGTGTTGTTCTGGTTATTGCAGCTCATGCTTTGCTATCTAAAATGCAGTTGTTTTATTAAACCAATCTTTAGAACTTATACTGATCTTATTGTCATTTATATATGAGACCAAATTGTGAATGAGAGAACCGGATGCGACCTGAGTGACCACGACTTCCCTGAGAAGTATGATATGTCATGCGCTCGGCTGCCCAATCATCTCTACCTTCCGGGAGGGATGAGGCACTGCTAGTTAGCAGGAGCAAAGCCCGGATTTGGAGCGACAGGTGTCACCCACCATGGGTCAGACTCAGTCTCCCACTCTGTGGATGATCTTGCTGCTCAAAATCCAGTCGTCTCATTAGAATAATGAGATCCTACATGACATGGCGCCGCCAGCGTTTGGTCAGGCTCTAATTTTCGGGTCCTCCGGAGTATCTCTGTCTCATTATATATTATTACACCTCAATGCCATATTTGGAGACATCCGTGGTACTGAGGATTTCCACCACAGCTGTGTAGGTAATCCTATTACAACTGGCGGTTGTTCAAGCTTGAACTTTAAAAGGAAACCCCATTTTGGCATGCCTTCAGTGAACTCATAATGTTACTATTATGGCGAATCCCCAACATGTACAAATAGCTGTTAACATGAGACAACCTCTCACAGCACACTTATTAGCAAATGGCCTAACGTCCCAGGGAGGTTCAGTCACATTCGTGGTGCACGCCCACGCAGCTTATAGAACAGAACTTTTTTACTCTTGGGTCACATTTCCAGCAGTTGATGGGAACACAAATACATTTCACCAATATACACCTGCGAACGCGCCTGGACAATATTTAGAGATTCCTTTATCTTATCTAGAACATAATAATTAGCTTGATGGCACCCTACCCCATACAGTATTACCAGTAAGGTTAGGTCCACTAAGTAATGACGGTCCTACATGGCCTTTATTGGCCACCTATTAACCACATCCAGCGGTTAGGAATTTAGCGGTAGCTGAGGTTCCTCGCTTATACATTGAGTTAATAGCAATATACTGACGATTGGTATAATTTGTGATGCAAACACTGAATACAAACCCAGCACATGCTGCTCCAGCGCACCCACATGCAGTAACGCCAGGTATAAGTCCTGCGACTTTACATTAGATGATGGGTAAAGTACCCGCCATACGGTAAGAGACTCCGTTTTGGTTAGCTCAAAAAATTAATACGCTGGAGGCAGTATTTCCCCATAGGGGACTTCAGGATAAACATAGAATATTAACGATGTGCTTGCCCTTTGGGATGGTCCCTACAGTAGAAAACTGTAATACTTGGGGTACGGTATTTGCCACACTCTACACAACCGCACACGGTACACCGACACTTGCCAATTTACCAGAAGTGCTGAAGCAAATTCAAGATGAAAATGGGGCTGCCCTAGCCCTAGATTTGGGGATGCAACTGATGGTCAACTTTGCCACAGTGTCCTCAATCATTATAAGTAACCTTAAAGGGGAATCAGTCGCACTTGCAGTGCGCATGCGGCTCCATGACGTTCCGCAACAAGACCAAAAACGAGAGCTGCCTAAAATAATAGCAGAAACATATTCAAGTATTGGTCGATATAGCTTAGGGCCAAGACCACAAAAACCTAAATTCCATGGTAAATCAAATAAAGATAACTCCAAACTGCAACCTGAGGGTAATAAGAAAAGCTGGGATAAAAAGCAACAAACGCCTAAAAAAGAAAGGGGAGAATCTCCACGTACGGCGACCCCACAGAATAGGTATAATCTCAGAAATAGAGATAATATCAAAACGCCTGATAGATATCAATATACTGATACACGCCAATCTCGTTCCTTTCAGGACTCATCGGAAAAGAGAAATGAGAGAGGTGGGCGATCAGAGGGAAGAACAGAGTACATGAAACCGAGATAGGAATCACAACGCTCTTCCGACGTTTCTGTTAAAAAGGAAGAGAAACCTGCCCAACAAAAACAACAATTTAAAAAGAAAAACGACGCAGCAGTCGCAGTTTGACATGCCACACAGGAAGAGGGTCCTCATGAAGAACAAGAATTGGGCTCTACCATTGCTTGACAGCGCGGCAGAGGTCACAATAGTTTGCCAGAATCTTCTAGAGCATCTGGAGGTGAAAGCAACTGATGACTTTATACAAGTAGAAACGGCAGACATGCAAGTCTCCAAGCCTGATAGGGTGTACAAAGTAACGCTGCAATTAGAAGGAGACATTGAACACACAATAAACGCAATCTTGTGGGATCACATAGTAAAAGTGTATGATGTCTTGTTGGCCGAACAAGATTGGCCGTCTGACTTTGTCCGTACCTGCCCATATGGAGAAGATGTCATTAAGCCTTCCTTCTCGCCCCTTGTTCCAGTGGAACTCGCTGAATCCTCTAGCACAAGCACCTGCATTATACAGAAATCACGTAAGGTGGGATAAAGACTCCCCCTACCATGTAATTCCCATTAAAAGTGAACCTCAGCCACAACCGCAGTATCCTATAAAACATGAAGCAAAAGCACCAGTGAGAGAAGTACCAGGGTGTGATTGAACCCTGTGTCTCGCCGATGAATAACCCTTTATTCACTGTAGCTAAACCGCATCATTCATACAGAATAGTCTTTAACTACAGACATTTAAACAGTCATACACACACCTATGCCACACAAAATTCACATAGCACTGAACTAATGAGCAACATAGTGCGTAAAAAATACAAAACAACATTAGACATTTCAAATGGGTTTTTCTGCCAGAATATAGCACCTGAAAGCAGGGACTTAACAAGTTTTAGCGCACTAGGCTCTCAGAGAAAAATCTCTTGTTTACCTCATGGGTATAAGAACAGCCCAGGACTGTTCGCTGCTCATGTCACTGCCATTTTACACGAGATTGACCCTGAAGCATTGTCCTATGTAGGTGATATATATATCACGGATGATGAGTTACTACAACATTTAAGATGGGTAGCCCGCATTGTTGTAGGGTTTGCCAAAGTTGCCTACAAATTTAACTTAAAAAAAACAAAAAATTTACTTCCTCAGCGTCCTGTTTCTAGGTTATGAGCTGTCAAGTGAAGGGAAGAGCCTAGCGCCACAATTTTTAGAAAAATGTGCACAGTTACAACCACCGAATACGATTAAAAAACTCCAATCATTATTGGGTTTCTTACATTTTGGCAGAACTTACATTCAAGATTATGCTACGCGCATAAAACCTTTATATGGCTTAATACGTCCTGATTTTTCAAGTAAATTGTCCCTGTGTCTAGCCTCCCCCCTCCAACCTCCTCCACCCAGACCCAATCCCCTGTACCCCAGCCCATCCCAAGCACACCTACAGACCAGCATGCACACACGTCAACACCCAAGGGAAGCTCTGGCAAACATAGGCACCACACAACCCACAGGCACTCAAACAAGCATCCCACACATGCAGACACACCAACAGCCACTGCCTCCACTGTGTCCCCCTCCTCCTCGTCTGCCTCCTCCCTCCCAGTGTCGTCTACACTCTCACCTGCATGCACTATATCTACAGGCACCAGGAATCGCACCAGGACACCCAGCACCACAAGCCGCTCACCTGCACTCACCACCTCCACTCCCATTTACACGTCCCCTGTGTCCTCTCCCAGTGTGTCTGTGACACCCCCACACAAAGTACACAAACGCGGGCACCCACACACCCAACATCCATCCACCTCACGACAGCCTCCAGTACCTGCACCTGCACCCAAAACACCTAAAGTGACACCTCCTACAACCACCTCCTCTTCCTCCACTCCCAGACCCCCTCAAACTACCCATCCCAGTGCTTGTCAGAAACTGTCTCTCTGTAAAATTGACCTTTTTGCCCCCACCCCCCCCTCCAATTCATCAGTCCCATCGTAGCGCCTCAGCCAAAAAGCCTCCAGTACCAGTGGTGCCTGTTCAAGGTGTGTGGAGTGCACCGGCCACTAGGGCAGGCAGTGTGACCCGGAGCCAAGGCACTGGCAGCCCACCCCCTGTAAAGGATCTGAAATCGGAAGGTGGCCGACAGGACCGTGTGCAGACTCCTGGAGGCAAAACAACTCACAGGGGTTCCAGGGGGATTGCAGAGTCAGCTGTGACTCCTCCAAAGGTGGGGAAGGGCCAGAGAAAGTCTGCACAGCCTGGTGTGAGCATCACGGCGGAGAAGGGCGGCATCCTTCCCGGCAGTCGGGACGCCACCGCCAGCACCGTCGTTCCTGGTCCGGAGACCACCGCCAGAGTCAGTGCCCAGGAGCGCCCAAGTATCTTCACTGGTCAGGAGACCACCGCCGGAGTCAGTGCCCAGGAGGGCCCAAGTATCGTCACTGGTCAGGAGACCACCGCCACCGCCGGAGTCAGTGCCCAGGAGGGCCCAAGTATCATCACTGGTTAGGAGACCACCGCCACCGCCGGAGTCAGTGCCCAGGAGGGCCCAAGTATTGTCACTGGTCAGGAGACCACTGCCGGAGTCAGTGCCCAGGAGGGCCCAAGTATCGTCACTGGTCAGGAGACCACCGCCGGAGTCAGTGCCCAGGAGGGCCCCGGCTGCCACAGCCCAGCTGGGCAATGAGGGAACGTCATGCCACACACCAATGCCCAGTCCAGGGAACGTCATGCCACACACCAATGCCCAGTCCAGGGAACGTCATGCCACACACCAATGCCCAATCCAGGCAACGTCATGCCACACACCAATGCACAGTCCAGAGACCACCATGGCAAAGCACCACTGAACAGTCCAGAGACCTCCATGGCAAAGCACCGCTGAACAGTCCAGAGACCGCCATGGCAAAGCACAGCTGAACAGTCCAGAGACTGGCAAAGCACCGCTGAACAGTCCAGAGACCGCCATGGAAAAGCACCGCAGAACACTCGAGAACCGCCATGGCAAAGCACCGCTGAACAGTCCAGAGACCGCCATGGCAAAGCACCGCTGAACACTCGAGAACCACCATGGCAAAGCACCGCTGAACAGTCCAGAGACCGCCATGGCAAAGCACCGCTGAACAGTCCAGAGACCGCCATGGCAAAGCACCGCTGAACACTCGAGAACCGCCATGGCAAAGCACCGCTGAACAGTCCAGAGACCGCCATGGCTAAGCACCGCTGAACAGGGCATGCACCGGGGAAGGATGACAAGGCCGCCACATCACGCATCGTTATCCCATGTGCAGCTAGGACAGTGACGGGAGAGGAACTGTCACAGGGAGACTAATCCAGTCTGGGCACCAGTCCCCCTACAGAACCAGTGGAGGCTGTTATCTACTTGTAATAACTGTGACTTAGCACTCCCCAGGATGATACAGTGGGCAAACCACCCACTGTAGAGACTTGAGAGACTGTGGCTTTGCACTCCCTAGGATTGAACAGTGGGCAACCCACCCACTGTAGAGACTTGAGAGACTGTGGCTTTGCACTCCCCAGGATGTAACAGTGGGCAAGCCACCCACTGTAGGGACTTGAGAGACTGTGGCTTTGCACTCCCCAGGATGGTCCAGTGGGCAAGCCACCCACTGTAGAGACTTGAGAGACTGTGGCTTTGCACTCCCCAGGATGGTCCAGTGGGCAAGCCACCCACTGTAGAGACTTGAGAGACTGTGGCTTTGCACTCCCCAGGATGGAACAGTGGGCAAGGTACCCACTGTAGAGACTTGAGAGACTGTGGCTTTGCACTCCCCAGGATACATCAATGGGTATGGAGCCCCGTTGTGGATCTGGCTTTGCAGTCATCTGGCTGAGGTGCCCCCCCTTCCCTTCCCCCTGAGGTGCCTGTAGTATTTATATCTGTTGCCCCATCAGTGTCCTCTCCGTCTGTGGACAGGTATCGTTTGTGAGCCTCGCCCATGCATATTTGGACTAGTGATGCACGGACATTGATTTGTGCATATCTGCACTACTTCTCGTAATGTATATACATTTGAATGATTTAATGATATATCTGTATATTTTTGAGACATCTATATTGCTACATTACAATGTTTGAACTGATTTCTTTTGGTCTTTACATTCTTCCGGGGGAGTTGTGTGTTGTTCCTGAGATTTTGTGAATGCATTGGTGTGTGTGTTGTACTATGCGTGGGTGGGGGTGAGGTTGGGGGTGTTTCGTGTGTGTCCCCCTAACTTTTGCCTCCCCCCTCCCATATGTCGTAGGTGCAGCACTCACCGTTGTCTTCGCCGTCGCAGGCGTTGGTCTTCGTAGATGAGTAGGAATACAAGGGCCGGTAGGATTTGCAATTCCGGCTCCATGGAGTCCTCCTTCCTCGTGGGATGTGTTCAGGTGAGCGTTTTCCCATTGCAGAAACTGTTTCCGCCGAGGTTTTATCCACGGTGAAACCGCCCCGGAAAAGGTGGCGGATTGGCGGGTTGTGATACTCTGGGTGGTACATTGTCTTCCGCCTGTCTGTTGGCAGTGACCGCCGCACTGCTTGTCTGTACCGCCGTGGCGGGCGGTGTGTTAAAGTGGCTGTGTTTGTTAGCGGTTTCCGCCAGGGTCATAATTCCCTTTTTTGGTCCGCCGGCCTGTTTGCGGTATTACCGCACCTTTAACACTGTCCGCCAGGGTTGTAATGACCACCATAGTGTAGGAAAATTATGCCAACAATGGCTAAAATCATCCTCACTAAACGCGGTTAAAGCACACCTCAATCTCTTGTCCAACACCACTGACTTACAAGATTTCTTGTCGGGCCCCAGAATACCATGTAGGAAGCATTACTTATATGCAGTATACAATGAAATATGGAACCTTTCCCAACAAGATGCTGCTGCCAGGTTATGGCAAATAGAGCAGGAAAATCTGAAAAAGGCATTAGCTGTTGTGGATAATGGGATCAACACATTGTCCGACCGGATATATACAATTAACAACATTGTCTCTTCTGCTATAGACATTATACGATGTCTTCTTTATACCATGGACAGAGTCAGACCAGGTCCATTATGCAGTTGGGTTGGACGATTTAAACCTTGAAGGCGGGTCGCGTTCCGTGGCAGCACATCAGTGCAAGGGAAATATTTTTTTCATTTAATCTAACGCGGCAACAACAACTAATGGCTAAGAAAGAAGTGACTTATGTCATGCTTAACATCGAGAAACTAGAAAGGTTGCCTTTCACCGTGGCCGAAATACCATCGGCAGAGTGGTTAATACACGGGGTTATTAATCTGCCTATTTCAACACTGCAATTCACCTCCTGTTTGGAACACATTCCAGTAGGCAGATATGAAAAGCTGGGAGATAGTTACATCCATGAGGTGTGGGAGCTTCCCTTCACGTACAAATGCTTCAAAGGCATGAAAGAGGTCTTTCTTAGCGGTAGTGAATGCAAGACTTCTGTCAGTCATTTGATGATTTGTAAACAGCTGAACTTGCATGGGGCGTGTAACGCCTCGGCTGCAAACTTGGCTTGTTATCTTAAGGGAGTTCCAGTCCCCTTGATCAGACCTACGTTCCAGGTGCTTTCAAATGGCAGCTACGTCCTTCTCAATATTGAAGACTGTTGTGGCATGTGAGCCGGAATAGTTTATGTTGTTTCGGTCTCTAAGGCCATTACATGCTGCGGGAATGTACTGTTTCCCCCCACTAAAATGAAGGAGGTAGCCGATATCTGGCCTCACAATGCTACTTCAAACGTGAATTTTGACAAGTTAAGTAGACTCAAGGCTTTATTGTTTCAAAAGCATGTGGCCCTTACATCTGCACACGAGACCTACGCACTTCAAGTGGCAAGGTCATCAGCAGAAATACAGTCCCTGTTAAATCCAAACTTTCTGGGACACTTTGGTGAACTCATGGGATGAATATTTAATGCGTCCAGCACGGCTGGATTAGCACATTTTTTCAAATCTGTCGGTTATGGTTTTGTTCACACCTTCTCCTCCATATTCGGTTTGATACCTTCAGCTATGCACTCAATTTTTGGTAGTATTTTTGAGGGATTTCCGATAACTTTTGCTTTATTAGACGGCATCCTGCCGTTGCTGTTGTTTATGCAAAATGGCTGTCCTCCCGCAACAAGGACAAAGGACGGCGCTCCCATCAGCGCAGCTGTGTCGTGAACATATGATGCAGCATTTTGGAGCAGCACTCCTGGAGCATTTGGAGTGTAACTGGTCTTTGTCATTCAGACCAGTTTTGTACTGTGTACAGCCTGTGTTCCGGTGCCTTTGGTGATCTTTTGAACATGCACTGGAAGTTTGTCTTTCACAGCAGCACCTCACAGCAATAGATGCTGATCTGTTGATGTTCTCCCAGACATGCGCACTGAGGCTGCGTTTGCTACGTGAAGCGAATTATAAGTTACCCTTCCTGGAGGAAGTTGCCATCAACTCATCAATGGGCACTGCACGGGATGCCACCTTGGTTGATACTGGGGCTATGGAACACACCTGCTCCCGATCATTTTTGGCACAGACTTTCCGGTTTTGTCATTTGCCGAAGTGGAAGATCTCCTGCTTTCCATGACTCATGCTTCATTTGGAACTCTTCTAAATTGCCATTTTCATTGAATTTGGTTCTAAGCCACATGCTCATGTTTAAATTACCAAGTAGTGTGCTTGTGTGTCCTTTTAACTTGTCAAAATTGAGTAGGGTTTTAGGTATATCTTAGGTTGAGAAATTTGAGTTTTGGCTTGAACCACTTTCTACCGACAAGAGGAGGGTGTTGTGTAGCCATTTTAGTTATAGCTCCATTCACGTTAATTTAATACACTAGGCCGCTGTGCACCTTGACCTAGATATATTTTATTCAGGTTTGCATTGTTATTTTTCCAATAACCAGTTTAACGGTCTTGTTTTAATTTCTTCTTGCTTAGTCCAGCACTGTGTTCTCAAACAACACATTCTTGATCACTCTGTGCTTCAGTCAAGGCTACAGTCTGGTACATTGCTGTTAAACGTGGTAGAAGTTTAGTCTCCAACATTCATAGAAAATACACATCCTTATGTAGGGACATTTTCTTAGAACATCAGTTGTGTTAATTATAAAACACTTTCTAGTCCTATTACACGTCAAGAGGGAGATTCCAGCCAGGGAACCACAACTGTATGCTGAATGCTTCGCTGCAGATGCTGATGCAGATTACAGGCCTTTGCTCAGGTATGAGGGTTGATGTCGTCCCAGGGGAACCTGAAAGGCAGGATTAGAGCTTAACATGCCGTGCTTAAAATATGATTTAGATAGGGAATAGTCCATCGATTCTAGTGGCAATATGATAGCATTATTCTTATGCTTCACTCTCATCGTCACCATTTTAATATTATTGTGTTGTGTCATTCTGGTTATTGCAGCTCACGCTTTGCTATCTAAAATGCAGTTGTTTTATTAAACCACTCTTCAGAACTTATACTGCTCTTATTGTCATTTATATATGAGACCGAATTGTGAATGAGAGAACCGTATGCGACCTGAATGACCACGACTTCCCTGAAAAGTATGATATGTCATGCGCTCGGCTGCCCAATCATCTCTACCTTCCGGGAGGGATGAGGCACTGCTAGTTAGCCGGAGCAAAGGCCGGATTTGGAGCGACAGGTGTCACCCACCATGGGTCAGACTCAGTCTCCCACACTGTGGATGATCTCGCTGCTCAAAATCTAGTAGTCCCATTCGAACAATGAGAGCCTATATGACAGTATAAAAAATGTAAACCCCCAGATGAATGAGAAAATGATGCATCTGTGGTGGGCGAAGAAGATGCTGTGGATAATGGAAATGAGGGTAGCTCCTCTTTTATCAGAAGCTCTAGCGCACCCACAGAAACAGACCTGGACATAGCCAGGCTGGCCTTAGAGAGTCAGCTCCTGGAAATAAAAAACAGAGAAAAGAGTTGGGCCTTGGACCCATTTCTGGTGGAAGCATACAAATGTCGAGGGGGAAATATTGCACCATCAGACTCCCAAAAGGAGTTGGCCCTCCCTTTCCTGAAGAGGATGGTATAGTTAAATGGCTTTTCGCCTTTGAAAGAGTCTGCATTGGGTGAGAAATTAGGAAAAAGCATTGGGGCACACTGTTGTGGGAGTTATTTAACGGAAGTGAAGTAATAGGCTCCTGATACTGAATGAGACAGATTCTAAATACTATGACCTCATAAAGGGTTCCCTGATTGATGGCTTTGGATTTACAACTGATGAGTACAGAATAACTCGAAACACCTACAGCCAAACCTGGGTAGACTTTCTGGACTATTCAGTAAAAATGCAGGGGTGGTTGGTTAGCTGGAAACAAGGTACAAGATTATGATGGGCTGTACAACCTGTTCATGAAAGAGCATCTTCTGAGTAATTGTTTCAGTTATAGGCTACATCAACACCTGGTAGACCTGGGTCCACTTTCCCCTCAAGAACTGGGGAGGAAGGCAGACCATTAAGTAAAAACAAGAGTGACCAAAACTACCACTGGTGGAGGACACCAAAAGAAAGAGGCCAAAAAGCCCCTCGATGGAAAAATGGGAGCCAAAACAAAAATAACAAAGAGTCTTCTCAAGCCCCCCAAAAACCTGCATAGGTTGGTGGGCCCAGAGACTCCTCACACTCAAGGGTGGGTACAAAGGAAGACACTTTGATCCCAGCAAGGCTTGGTGCCATGACTGCAGAATTAAAGGGCACCAAACTGGAGACACAGGCTGTAAAAATAAAATAAATGCCTCTAGTCAATAGGCAGTAAATGCAGTTGTCAATATCCAGATGGGATCAGAGGTGTGGACTGACTATGCCAGTGACCTCACAGAAGCAACATTAGTTACTGAGGGTGGGGTAGAATTATCCTGAGCTGTCTGGCCAAGTAATATGCAGTGCCCTTCGATTAATGGGGAGAAAGTAGAAGCACTGAGGGACACAGGAGATAGTGTTACCATGGTAACTCCACACTTGGTCCAGTCAAATCAGTTCCTGGCAGGGAAGTCTTATCCTGTCACCAATGCTGACAATGAGACAATGTTCCATCCCATGGCTTTGCTAATCTTTGATTTGGGGGAGTAGTAGGAAAAAAAAAAGTGGTTGGGTCCTCATCCATCCCAGTAGATTTCCTGCTTGGAAATGAACCGGAGCTTTCCCCCTAGGCCGTTGTAGACCTGAAGACCCATGCAGCAATGCTAGGGATCCCTGAGTGGGCATGTGTCAAGACAAGGAAACAAAACAACCTTCAGAGAGAAAAAGGAGGGCTGGATCATAAAATAGTGGACCAGACTCACAAGAGAAAAGGCCAGAAGACGGGGGACCAGCTTCAAAACAGATCCCAAATCAGGACACCTCTTCCCAGGAAGAGGGGTCAGCCTTCTTGGAAGGAACTTAGCCTGAAGAGCTTGGGCCTTACCACCAAGAGCTCTTGGGCCCAGGGGGACCTTCCAGGGAAGATCTGTGCCAGAGGCAGAGGACCTGCTCCACTCTTGAAATCCTGAGGCAGCAAGCTGCACAAGAAGAGTGAGAGAATAACAGTGGTACCCACAGGGTCTATTGGAAGGAGGGGCTCCTGTATACTGAGACCTCATATCTATTGCAACCAGAAGGACGGTAGTGCCTCAGAGTTTCAGAGATTTACTCCTCACTTTAGCCATCCTAGGGATTATGACCCCCCTCTCTGCAAGCTTTTCCATAGCAGTTGCACCACCATGTAAAAGATGGCAGAGACGGGGTCCAGTGAGCTCCATGGAGGGCCCTGCACTGCCCATATACTTGGCATGGGCAGTGCAGGGGCCCCCATGGACGGCCCTGTTGCACCCTGCACATGGTAATATTGCCACCAGCTCAATGTTGTGGGCTGTTCCCCGCTGGGACATTGGGCCGAAACACAGTTTCTGCCCACTGACCCAGCAGGGAACTCCTAATTGGGCCCGCAGGAAGACGGCCGCACTGGTGGCAACCAGACTGCAGGAGCTTGGCAGGTAGGCTTTTCCACCCGCCAAACTCTTAATGACCCCCTTTCTCTATAGTTACTACAGTAATCTAAACAAGCAGATTTCAACAATTTTCTTGAATAATTATATCTGGTACAGTATCAGAAATAAATGTGAAATCATTTTCAATTTTAGAAATCTTTCTTAAAAACATCATTCCTGATAGGCCAAATGATGTCAAACTGCTGATAATCCTTTCACACAAAATCCCACACAGTAGTTTTTTTCCTTAATTAGAATGTTTGGAGAAACAAATGGGGACTTTTTAAGTTTTTAAATCATTTTCTGCTGTAATTGCAGTATGTTCTGGTTTCAGACTTTAATTAGAGAACGTTGTATAGACCTAATATATTAACTCCTTTATGGAACATTAAAATGACTGCAGACATTTGAAGATCTTTCTAACAGACATTACCCTTAATAGGCCAAATACTGTCTAAAAATACATGAACCATGTAGAGGAAACACTGTGTACCACTGTTTTAACCATACATTTTCCTTAGAACTTCGGTTGATGAAAGAGAAGATCTGAGTTTGGTAGTTTGAAAGGAAGTTTTGGTTTGTATTTTAGCTTGCTCTCATTGCACTCTGTTTATCCAGTTTCACTTTTTCAATATACAGTGTAGTGTCCAGAGGTTGTACTAACTCTTTCTTGAAAGATGATAGCCAAAGTAGTAAAAGTTCTTCCTCAAAGTGATATTTGTCTAGCTTTTAAGTTTGTAATTTGAGTTTCCAATTTGAAACCATCTGCTCTGCATTGGTGTAGCATTAATATAAGGTATTTTTCAGTTGTTTGTATAAACAATGTACACACAACGTCTGATATGCAGTTTGGGCATGTTATAGTTTAGTTAGCATTTCTGTACAATTTGTCAAAAGGCACTGTTTTAGAATCTGATAATGATAGGTAAAGAAGTTTATTCAGAATTGATCTGAGTGCTAAATGTAAAAAGCAGCCTCCGCAGTCTTGCTTTCATTTGTAACTGAGTCCCAATAGATCATCAAAATTTAATTCTTCTCTTTCTAAGACTCAAAGGATGACCATAATAAGTTCTTATGCATCATGTTATGTTTTGAGATTAAACATTATTGACCCTGGTCATGTATCTAAACAGTGTTGGATCTGTGGAGCAGAATGTATTACAGCTCTGTCACGTATTAAATGTTGTAACAAAATATATGGTGCAGAAGACATTTTTCTTTTTGCTTTTTGTTCAATTTTATTTACTACATGTGATAAATGGAACAGTACATTGAGAACAACATTTGCATAGCAATTGACACCTGGACTGTTTTCAAACTGATAACCTACAATTTCACCGTCATTTTCCAGTTTTCTCTTCTTAGATCTCACTGTGTCGTCCTCTTGTCCCTTCTTTTCTTGAGGTTCTGTAGACTGTTTTCTAATCTTACTTTTCGGACAGAATATCCATTTCTCTTAAACAAGGTACTGGCCTAAATGAGGAGTGTAGAGAGTTCTTAACTGACTGTACGCTCTTACACAGCTTACATCACCACTAACTTTGTTCTCATCAAAGTAAAATAAAAACAAACCTGATAATGTTCTGATTTGCGACAAAGGTACATATCACATTCCTTCGTTGAATACAGAACTTTCAATAGTAACCAAATCCGCATCTACACTTAAACCTTGTGATCTATGGTTTGTTATAGCATATTCTTAAGACAGAGGATACTGTTGACTTTGGGTATATTAGTCCTTCAAAAGCAAAAGCTGTGCAATACATCGGCCAGTCTTCTTCACATCTTCTATCTGATCAAATTTTATAGCAAAATATTCGACCTCACTTCTATTTGGAAAATAATGAAATCATTAACTTTACCTACTGCACAATTTACTAAGCCTTTTTCAACATTTAAATGGCACTGCAAAATAATTCAACAATTTTTGTAGATACCTAAATAACACCACCTAATTTTATTCACTAGCACATTCACAGCATTCAAAGAAAAATGTTTTTTTAAACCTGAAGCATACCTTCATTTTAACTGCCTTCCATTATAAAAATTACCTTATTCAACCAAAATTGTCTCCTGTCTGCTACTGCTTCCTCACTCCAAAATGATTACTGTGTGTATTATGGACCATGGTTATTGGTTTTTATGCTGGGAAGGCTGTAAGAAAGAGTGGTATTGATAGAGACTTGGGTTTGCCTAATGTGGCATTACTTGGATTGGCCAGAAAAGGTTAAGTTTACATCAATTGCTACATTTAGTTCAAAGCATTCAAGATTGCCAACCCTTTCACCTCATCATTACACACTGTGGTAGAAATGACCAATACACAATGACTGGGGTAGAACTGGAAATTCCAATGAAGGTTACCTGTGCACAAATGGTGTCACTTTTTCCTCACACTGTCTTGGTGTACCTTTACATATGCCAAACGCAGAAATGGAAGTGGTCAAATCACTTCTGTTCACAGATTGACAAAGTCAGGAAACATGTTACTAAAACTATTTCTGCATTCCTCAATGAGCCTAACATGGTGTACCGTGGGCCGGGTGCAAGAAGAGCTGGTCTCGTCCCCAACACATGGCGACCATGGCCAATGGCGAGACCTGGTTGTCCAGAGCACCAAGAGGATTAAATGCCTGCTTTTGTTTGTCATAGTCACATATATGTCATGTAGCAGGCGATGTCATCTCGAAGATTTAAACATTTTAAAAAATATATTTTTTTTGATGAACAAAATGATCAAAAATGTTGGGCAATAGAGTGGCCCTGAGATGAACCTTTGTGTTCATTGTGAGCATGTGACAGCTACATGTAAGATGGGGTGCATAGTTTCAGGTTGAAAAGGAACACCATGTTGACTTTGTCTGTGAAGTGCATTCCCCATCAATCCCCATCCCTAGGCTCATGGAGAGAGCGTGATGGAATGTTCATCCAAATGAACAAATTTATTTTAGGCCATTTCTGTTTCTATTAGGCCGATCTGCCCCTCCAGGGGGCAGAAACCACTTAGGCAGCATGGAATGGTGTGTGTGCGCTTTGTTTGGTGGGGCAGCCCCTTGGGCAAGGGTCACTTCCCATGGGGGGACATTACTGTTGGCCATATCTGCCCCCAGATCAGCCTATTTTTGGAAGGCCCATCTGCCCCCAAAGGGGGCAGAAAGCCCACCAGAGACCAGGGAAGATTTGTTTTTCCAAAAAAGAGGGTGTGGGTTTGGCCAGACCCTCACCTCAAATAAATGGGGCCAAAGTTGTTCTGACCACCGGTGGGCAGATGGGGCAATTACCACCGATCCACTTCTCAGGGGGGTAGAAAGCCTACTAGATGCCAGGGAATAAAAAAAATAATAAATAGTGCGGTGGTGGCTACCAACCAGTATGGACATGGTTATGCCCCATCCCAACTGAAGGGGGCAACAATCTTTCAACTCTCCCCTGCACACTAAAACATGTTATCCCATGGCAAGCAAGAGGACATTTGATTACTTTGGGTTTTGGTTTTACATTTGGGCCATGAAAGCTTGTCTAACTCTCAAAATCGTCCCACTTGGAATCGTGAAGGCTGCACTTTTTGGACTTTGGGACGCTGCCATGTTGAAAAATCCACAAGACCTATACACATCTGAAAACTAAACATCTGGGTGAGTCCAGGGTGGTGTGCTTCACATGCAACGGCACCAATTTCTTACCCACAATGCCCTGCAAACCTCCAACTTGCCTGAAAATCACAACATTTTCCTGCATTTTTGTGATGGAACCTTCCGGAATCTGCAGGACCCCACCAAATTCTACCCAGCACTGTCGCATCTATACCAATAAAAATTCTTCCCCACTTGACAGCCTAAAAATGTTTTTTTGTTTTCAAACTGCTCTTTTGGGCCCGCTTTGGTTCCCCCTTAATTTCGATATGTTTTTGGCTCTTCCCTTTCACAGGCATTTGGCTCACCTATACAAGTGAGGTATCATTTTTACCGGGAGACTGAGGGGAAAGTTGGCTGGTAGGGAATTTGTCCAGATGCGGTGATCCCACACAGAAATGTGAAAAGAATGTAATTTTTTTAGATAAATTTGAGGTTTGCTGAGGATTATGGGTAAGAAAACACTAGGGGATCCACGCAAGTCACACCTCCCTGGACTCCCTCGGGTGCCTAGTTTTCAGAAATGTTTGGGTTTGGCAGGTTTCTCTGTATAGCTGAGGAGCCCATAACTGAAAATGCAGATGCCCCCCCCACCAAAAATAGGTAGTTTTGTATTTGATAACTTTGATGTGTCCACATAGTATTTTGAGGCATTTCCTTTTGCGCGCACTAGGCCTACCCACAAAAGTTAGGTACCATTTTTATAGGGAGACTTGGGGGAACGCTGAGTGGAAGGAAATTTGTGGCTCCTCTCAGATTCCAGAACTTTCTGCCACCGAAATATGTGGAAAAAGTATTTGTTTTGCCAAATTTTTAAGTTTGCAAAGGAATCTGGGTAACAGAACCTGGTGAGAGCCCCATATGTCACCCCATCTTGGATTCCTCTAGGTGTTTAGATTTTAAAAATGCACAGATTTAGGGGGTTATTCTAACTTTGGAAGAGGTGTTAATCCGTCCCAAAAGTGACGGAAAAGTGACGGATTTACCACCAGCGGTATTATGAGTCCATTATATCCTATGGAACTCGTAATACGGCTGGTGGTATATCCGTCACTTTACCGTCACTTTTGGGACAGATTAACACTCCTCCAAAGTTAGAATAACCCCCTTAGTAGGGTTTCCTAGCTGCCGGCTGAGCTAGAGGCCAAAATCCACAGCTTGGCAAGTTGCAAAAAACAGCTCTGTTTTCTTTGGTTAAATGTGATATGTCCACTTTGTCTTTAGGGGCATTTCCTGACGCGAGCACTAGGCCTATCCACAAAAGTGAGGTACTATTTTTATCGGGAAACTGGGTGGAACGCAGGGTGGAAGGACATTTGTGGCTCCTCTCAGATCCCAGAACTTTCTGTCACCAAAATGTGAGGAAAAAGTGATTTTTTGGCCAGATTTTGAGGTTTGGAAGGGATTCTGGGTAATAGAACCTGGTAAGAGTCCCACAAGGCACCCCCATCTTGGATTCCCCTAGGTGTCTAGTTTTAAAAATGCACAGGTTTGGTAGGTTTCCTGTTAGACTTGGCATCCTTGTGTGGTCTCCCCTAACTTTATGCCTCTGTTTCCCAGGTTGTTGATGTGTGCTGGTCCCTGTTTTTGCTGTTTGTGTTACTCTGGGCACTTTACCACTGCTATTCAGTGCTAAAGTAAAAGTGCTCCTATGCAAGAGGTATGTGTAATTGGATTTCCTAGATTGGCATATATGATTTACTGGTAACATCCTAGTACAGTGCACTAGAGGTGCCCAGGGCCTGTAAATCAACTGCTACAAGTGGGCCTGCAGCACTGGTTATGCCACCCACATTAGTAGCCCTGTAAACATGGCTCAGACCTGCCACTGCAGTGTCTGTGTGTGCAGTTTTAAACTGCCAATTCGACTTGGCAAGTGTACCCGCTTGACATGTCCAAACCTTTCTTTTTCTTACATGTAAGACACCCGTAAGTTAGGCCCTAGGTAGCCCCGTGGGCAGGGTGCAGTGTATGTTTAAGGTAGGACATATACTAATGTGTTTTATATGTCCTGACAGTGAAATGCTGACAAATTCTTTTTTCACTGTTGCAAGGCTTGTCTCTCTCATAAGTTAAAATGGGGGCTGCCTTTAAATATGATTAAAGTTTAAAGTGCAGATTCCCTTTGGGAGCAGATAGAGTTTAGGGTCCCTGAACTCAAAATTTAAAAATACATCTTTTAGTAAAGTTGGTTTTGAGGTTGTGTGTTTGAAAATGCCACTTTTGTGATTCTGCCTGTCTGTGGATTCCCTGTCTGGGTCGGTTTGACAGTTGGGCTGTTTGCACCTCTCTCTAGACAGTGATACAAAGGGAGCTGGGGTGTAGCCTGCTTATCCTGATGAGCCATCTGTGCTAGGAGGAGGGGAGGAGTGGTCACTTACACCTGAAAGGGCTGTGCCTGCCCTCACCCAATGCAGTCTCCAACCCCCTGGTGTGTGTCTGGGGCCTGGCCTGGGCAAGGCAGGATCTCACAAACAAGAGAGACTTTCCTTCGAGGTAGGCCTACTTCAAAGGCCAAAATGGGTATAAGAAGAGCACCCAAAGGCCTGAAAAATTAGATCACTTCTTGTCTTCAAAAGGAACCTCTGCCAAGGAGAAGAGCTGAGAAGAAGTTCTGCCCTCCCTGAGACTGTGCTTTGTGGAGATATCCTGCAGTTGCTGCTTCTGCCTGTGAAAGGGGACAAAGGCTAGACCTTATTGTTCATTCCTACTTGTGAAGAAATCTCCAAGGGCTTGAACTGAGCTTGCCTCCTGTTGTTGAAGTCTTAGGGCCATCAAAGACTCCTCTTGCCAGCACCTGGACTCTCTGCTGAGACTCCTGCCCTGCCAAGTGGTGCCCTATCCAGTTCCTGGGGCCTTGAAAGGTGAAGCTGGCAGACCAAGACTGAAAATCCACACACAGACCACCTTGCAGGGACATTTTCAATGCACCTTCCAAGATGCGGCTGAGAAACGACGCGCCGCTGGCTTAGTGGCTGAAATCTTTGCTGCACCTGCATCGTGGCTAGAAGATCAACGCATATGGCTTAAGAAATGATGAGTGACACCCGCTGACGGAGGCTGTTAACATTGCAACCACACATTGTGTGGTTTTCAGATACCGTACGACCAGATTTTCAACTCAAACCTCGATGGGTGCAGAAAAACGCCTGCCCAGACCTGAGGTGCCCGTCTGGATCGACGCATTGCTCTCCTGTGGAAAGGAAAAACAGCACACGCCGACCTGACTGGAGGAGGAACGACGCACGGTCTCGCTTGCAAGTGAAAAATCGATGGCATCGCTGGCCTTTTGTGACGCACACTCACCCATGCTGTGTTAATGTCATGCTACCCAGGTACTTTTGCACTCTAACAGTGTTAGCACTGTTTTCTATGGATTTAAGACTCTTTTTGCTTTTTAATTCATAACTTGACTTGTGCATGGTGTTTGTTTTTAGTTTTGGTCTTGTTTTGTTTAGAAAAATATTTCCTATTTTTCTAAACCTGTGTTGTGTCATTTTGTAGTGTTTTCACTGAGTTGCTGTGTGTGTTGGTACAAGTACTTTACACCTACACTCTGAAGTTAAGCCTGCCTGCTTGTGCCAAGCTACCGAGGGGGTCAGCGGGGTTAACTTAGGGTGATTCGCCTTTACCCTGACTAGAGTGAGGGTCCTTGCTTGGACAAGAGGGTAACCTGACTGCCAACCAAAGACCCCATTTCTAACATTGGTGATCAGCGGTTGGTATTGGACTTGTATTTGTACTTGACATACAGTGATTAAGTGTACACTACTGTTTTCATTGCAGACCACCATGTGGCCACATATTACTTGTCTTGTGATTTTTGCTTTTTCTCTTTTGGGACTCTTTTTGTTCTACTTCCATATTTTTTTGATCCCCTGAGTGAACTTCATTTGGGAACTTGTTTTTTTGCCTTTGGAACTTTGCACTTTTAACTCTTCATCAAGTATCAGTCTGGAGGTGCATCAGCTGGAGCTGCTTTTGATGTAGAAAAGATGGCGCGCTATACAGTTATCCAGTTAAAGCAGTTCAGCAAAAACCTTGCTTGTCCCATTAAAGGCTCCACCAAGAAGGAGGAGCTGCCGAAGGCCCTGAGGGCCTGGGTAACAGCTAAGGAAGCTGAGGGGCACACAGAGGAGGAGGAGGGTGAGAAGGTGGAAGAACAATCCATGCACAATGGTATAGTGGGTGGGCCTTTTATGTCCAGGGAGAGAGTCTCCATGGCAGGTAGCAGTGTGTCATCCAAGAGTCTGACCGCTGAAGAGTTACAGGACAGACAGGGAGAGAGGAATTAACAATTGAAGCTGGAGAAGCTCAAGCTCAAGATGGAGAGGGAGAGGGAGGAAAAAAAGATGGTCATTGAGTGAAATAAGATACTGCTGGCTCATGAGCTTAGCTTGAGGGAGCTAGATCAGAGGAGCCAGTCTAGAAGAGATGGTGACAGCAATTTCACAGTGCAGCCTGAGAGAAGGGTGCACATTCCTAAAGATCTTGAAGGATTACAAGAGGGAGGATGGCATATTCTCGTGGTTCAAAGGGTAGGAGTCTGCTCTCCATATGAACCTGGTCCCTGAAGCTCATTGGGTGGGGCTGGTCTGTGGAAGCACTTTGAGGTAGAGGGGAGGGATACTCTGACATCCTTAGGGGATCCTCAGGGGCTTACCTACTCTATCATGAAGGTAGCACTAACACAAGATATGGTCGCACCTCTGAGCAGTATAAGCAAACGTTCAGGTCCTATAAGAGGAAAGCACCCCAAACATGGTTGGAATGTGTTGATCCATTCTGTAGGTCACTGGATGGTTGGGTGAAGGGCAGTAAGGTGACAACGTATAAGGGGCTTTACAATTTAATTGCTTAGGAGTACTTGTACAGTTTATGTTTTCCAGAGCTGCGCCAGCATCTAACTGACAGCAAGCTGACTGACCCCAGGAAACTTGCATAGAAAGCGGACCACTGGGAGAGCACCAGGGCCCAGAAGAGGTATGGGGGAGACCACGCCAAGGGTGGGCAGGGTCCCTCTGAGAAGAAAGGGGGGGTAAGGGTAAACAGGGGGAGTTCTCTAAAGGGCCCCAACCTATTTCCCAGGGTAAGGATTACCAACCCCCCCAGTGAAAAGAAGCCATGTTCTCCAAAGGGAGACATGTGGAAGGGGGTCCCCCACGTGAGTGTTATGCATTTGACCAGTTGGGTCTTGTGAGGGGGACCCCAAGAGTACACTGGCACCCACTGGTGTGCAGTCCCAGTGTTTGGCTAGTGTAGCGCTTGGGGAGGAGTTGGTTCCAGGTGGGTGGGAGCAAGCTGAGATGACCATTGACGCACTAGAGGACAGTGAGATGGTCCAGAGAATCCTAGTGCCTGAGAACACTAAGACGTACAGGCAGTGGGTGACCATCATTGGACAGAGGCCGGAGGCTTTGAGAGACACATGAGCCAGTGTGACTACAGTGAGGAGTCACCCGGTATCTGAAGAGCAGATAGATCCCCGGGTACTTTACCACGTAGATGCAGTGGAAAGAGCTCCTGTGCAGAGTGGCACAGGCTCCTTTTCAATGGGGGGAGGCCTCAGGTTCTTTGAAGGTACCTGTGAGTCCAGACATGCCTGTAGATTGTTTGCTTGGCAATGACCTGGAGGATTCCCCTTGGAATGAGGTGGAACACAGGTCACACTTGGAGATGTTGGGTCTGCCTGCGTGGCTATGTGTATCCACCAGGTCAATGGCAGCCGGTCAGGGTGGTCAAGAGCCCCTAGAGCCTGAAACAGTGGCCCAGGGGACCGCCACAAAGAGGAAGCACAGGGGGAAACCGGCCCCAGAATTTCCCACGGTGTGGGAGGAGGCAGAGCCTGAGGGTTACACCCCAGAGCCTACAGGGGAACAGGTGGCTGAACTGGGGAGGTCCCTGAGCTGTCAAAGTGGCAGCAGGAAGGAGGACCCAACAGGGAGGCATTCTGTGAGGCACAGAAGACATTCCCTACTCTAGAGGGTCTGTGGCATCAGGTTGCAGACTAGGTGGCTGGCAAGGAGCCAGGATCTCACCTGATCTACTGGGAGGACGGCCTCCTGTATAGTGAGCCTAAGGTTCCTGAGCCTGGGTTGGCCCGTGTGCTGGTGGTACCCCAGTGTTTCAGGGCCTTCCTACTGGGGTTGGCTCATGATGTGCCTTCAGAAGGACATTTGGGGCAAGACAAGACCTTTGAACGGCTTGTCACCCATTTCTACTGGCCCCTAATGCGCAGGCACTCAGATGCTCATTGTAGGTCTTGCCAAACTTGTCAGGCAAGCAGCAAGAGTGGGGAGAAATGTAAGGCTCCCCTCCAACCTTTACCTGTAGTTAGTACCCTCTTTGAAAGAGTTGGTATAGTGGGGCCTCTGGATCCCAAGACAGCCATGGGCAACAGGTCCATCCTGGTCTTGGTGGACCGTGCCACCCGGTACCCAGATGCCATTCCTCTGAGGTCAATCACCTCCCCTGTGGTGGGTAGTGCATTGATGGGGGTTTTACCCACATGTGGTTCCCCAAGGAAGTGGTATCTGATAGGTGTACTAACTTCATATCTACTTATATGAAGTCTCTGTGGAAGGTGTGTGGGGTAACGTATAAGTTCACCACAACTTACCACCCCCAAAGCAATTGTCTGGTAGAGTGCTTCAATTGCACCTTGAAGGGCATGATAATGGGCCTGTCAGAGCCCTTGAGACGGAAGTGGGACATCCTCTTGCCATGTCTTCTTTTCGCTGACAGGGAGGTGCTTCAAAAGGGACTTGGCTTTAGTTCTTTTGAGCTGATCTATGGCCACCCTGTGAGGGGACCTCTAAGTCTGGTGAAGGAGGCTTTATAAAAAACTTCTAGTAAACGCCCCCAGGATGTATTCGGTTACAAGCTGACTCTGAGAAACCAGACTCAGGGGTCTCACACAGGAGAACCTAGGAGCAAGCCATGAGGATATGAAACACTGGTATGACCAGAATGCCACTCTGGTTGAGTTTCAACCTTGTCAGAAAGTGTGGGTGATGGCACCCGTGGAGCCTAGAGCACTCCAGGACAAGTGGACTGGGCCATTTGAGGTGTTGGAACACAAGAGTGAAGTCACCTACCTGGTGGACTTGCAGATTCTCAGGAACCCTTTGAAGGTCCTGCACGTGAACCGGCTAAAGCTACACTTTGAGCAGACTGAATTGTCCATGCTCCTAGCGAAAGATGACGTGGTGGAGAGTGAGCCTCTTCCTGACCTCCTGCCTGCAGGAGAGATAGATGGGTCTGTGGAGGGATTGAGGGCCATATTTATACATTTTGACGCAAAACTGCACTGATGCAGTTTTGCATCAAACATATTACCGCATCTAACGCCATTTCTTTGCACCGTGCGGGCGTCAACGTCAAATGTATACTTTGATGCACGGCGGTGCAAACCACAGGTGTAAGTAATTTTTTTTTACGCACAATGCAGCGTCACGTCGTAACGGAAAATGATGTTAACTCGCAGAAATGACTGTGGGGCGATTTACAACACCCCAAACCGGATTTGTGGCGCTTTTTGACACAATAGTGTCAAAATTCCCCCTAAACACAACCTTTTCAGCAGAGGAGAGCCAAAATGGATTCCAGATGCCTGTACAGACCACAGGAAGATGACAACAGACCAGGAACCAGCCAGGAGGACCCACACAAGATCCAGGACAGGCAGAAGAAGAAAAGAAAGTGTTGCTTCAGTGCAGAGGAGCAGGAAATCCTGGTAAAAGAGGTGACGTAACACCAGCACCAACTGTTTGTCACCTCAAAGTTGCCAATCAGTAGGAGAGAGGCACTATGGCAACAAATTGTTGACAAGAATAACAGTGTGGCAGAAGTAGAGAGAACAGTCATTGAGTGCAAGAAACGCTGGCATGACTGCAAGCGCAGGACCAAGGAAAAGATGGCCAGGAACAGGAAGGCAGCACTGCAGACTGGAGATGGGAGTTCAGCACACCAGGAGCCCCGGGACCACATGGAGGAGATGGTGGCAGCCGTCATCCCTGAGGAGATCGTCACAGGGATTCAAGGACAGGACAGCGCAGATTACCAAGAGACAACGCACATGCAGGGTATGTCACATGGGGAACTAAAATGCACTAATGTCAACTACAACCGGGGGATACTGACTCCAAAATGCATGGAAGTCATCATAAACATGGAGTGGCATGGGTAAAGGGGTATGGCATGGGGGCATGGCCTGTACAGAGAAAAGCTGGGGCACACCATAACACAACACCAACAACAGTTCCATGGGGGTATGCTGCCATGCCAACGATGTAGCAAAGGTAAAGCCACGCCAGGAGGTATGAGCACAACGTCAAACTGACATCCTGTCACACATCAGACACTATACCCCCTACATTAACTAGGGCCCAATTAACAACCTCTAGCCATACTGACAACTGGAATGTAACAGTGACAACATTTGCCACTACCACCTCTGCTGTGTGTGCAGCTCAAGTAGCCAATGGCAGTAACGTCCCCATGGATCATACACACCTAAATTAGAAGGTTGAGGATGACAACTTTAACAATCCTCTGAAACAAATGTTCCAGTCCTGTCAATTATGAATGCCCATAGTTGCCACAAACATTCACCAATGTCATCAACATTAGGAGCTACACAGCACTATGGTCACACCCTTTAAGCATATGTCAGGGTCCATCCTGTGCCTGGGTCACAATACAACATCCCAAATGTCATACTGCTCAGACAACAGCATTGAGGGGGAGGACACAGGACACATGTAAGTGATCACTGAAATACACCTGCACAGTCAGAGGAGGAAATAGGACACTGCTACGACAATCAGGGCAATCCAATCTCCACACATTCCCCAACATCAGCTGTACACATTACCAATGCTGACATCCATATCGTGCCATAACAATGCTATGCATAGTATACGCTACATTTCAACTACATATAAGTGGATGTGAAAGATCAGAGCATGGGGCAGGTCCAGATTGTTAAGTGTGCTGCTAGTGCCATCAGAGCACCCACAGCCAGTAAAAGGTCTCACCATGAGAATGGATGTAGACGGAGGGTTGAGTAGGACAAGAAGGTGGCAAATCACTAATTGGCCAAAACCAACACCTAGAGAAGATGATGCTGACAAGTCTAATAACTTACCACAATACATGTGACATGCAGGTGGGGCATAGGCCTGGGAGAATGCCCATCTGAAAGACTGGATCAATGAACAGGAAACAAGATCACAATGTGAAATCATCACAAGGCATCACCAATGCCACAACACAGACACACTAATTGTACCCTATTTCATTGCAGAGGACGATGGATCTCCTGCGGATATGCCTGTCCAGGCCTACCCTGATGACATGGATGATGAGCTGAAAAACATCAGCCACCAGATCCTCCAAGAAGTCCTTGGAACCCTCCAGACCCCACCTTCAGTCACAAGGAGGAGCACAGAACAAGCAGCCATCCCAGAGGACCCACCCGCCACCCCAATTGTAAGACCTGCCAGCTCCAATACAGCTGAGGACTCAGATGACACAGGCACCAGCTTTGAGAGACCTGTAGTCGGAGTACAGCGGGAGCTGGCCAAGGAGGTGCGGGTGGGGATGCAAAATATGGCAGCCAGCCTAGAGGGGGTGCATTTGTGCATGGTGTCAACTGAAGAACAGGCAGCAGCTATGCAACGGCGAACAACTTTCTTGCAGGAAGTAGAAAAAAGGCTGAAGGAAATCAGCACAGCCGTAATACAACCAAGGTGTTGACCCAACACCTACAACAGCAATCCTGTCAACGCGTGCACGAATGCAACATTGAACCCCTCAGGGCCGACCTGGCTGCCTACCATAGTGATGTTAATGCTATTCTTAAGAACCAGCAGATCCTCCTTGCAGCAGTACTGCCCTTAAGACCTTCACAGGTAGCAGCGACCGGGATGTCTGACTCCACGTCTTCAAACACTGAGGAGTGTGTTGCCCCTTCACAACCACCACCACCAAGGACAGAGGATGCAACACACACATCAGAAGAAGAAGACAAGGAACAGATCACCTTCACACGTAAAAGTACCCGGAAGCACTAGTTCCTGCCACATGGCCACCTATTAACAAGGTCCTGCACTTTGTAACATGCCAGTCTTGCAAAAACTGTACTCAACGACTGTTCTGCAAACTACTGTATATCTTGTCAGCCTGCCTTGTGATTGTCTCTCACTTACTCATTGGCAAATCCTGTCCCTCTGCACTGTCTGAGACATCGCCCCAGAATGTCAAATGCATTTTCCCTTAGCACTTGTGTAGGATCACAATGGAAGATGTCACTATAATGGACTCACAATCATGGGCAATGTACATATAGCACTACAGCACTTTTCAATAAATAACACTTCCACAACCACTTTGTCTCTGTGTAATGTGACACATCAACCGTGCAGTACACAACTGAATTTTGCCTCCTGTCAAATTACATAGCTTGTCAATACAACTGCCCTGAAATAATGTAGTCTGCTAACTATGCACAGTGGCCTGGAATCGACCATACTCTGCCCTTCTTGAGGGTAATATCTGATGAAAAGAGAAACTATACACCATAATGCTGTGTTGGACAGAATAATGCTTCCTCAAGGAATATCTAAGCCATTAAATAGGGCCTGCAAAATGTTGCCTCCATGCAAAACTAACCCATATAACATTGCCCGCAAATCTAAGTGAACAGTCACCAAACTGCATGAATGGAGGTGTCTGAGTTTACATCCAAATAAGTAATCATGCTGAACAGTGTAACACATGATCTATGTGAGTCATGAACACGATACTACAAGAGTGTTTACTGCCACTCACCTCACAAGGGTTTCCTTGAACATCAGACTGCAGTCAGACATAACACAGTGTCCCCAGTACCAAATCTGGAAGCACTGTATGTGACATTGAAAACATACTTATTGAAAAAAACACCTTGGGATCAATAGTAACTGGGATTGGTGGTTGCAATGAATGGTCTAATCTTTGCAAGGTTGCTTTGAGGTAGCTGCCAATGTTACAGCTAATTTGGGATTTGCTTGTAGCATAGGACACAAATTGTAATACAAAAGAAATCATGTACACTCATGCCAAGGCCCTGATCTACAAGCATGTCACACATACTGTGAAGGGTTGACTATATATTTATTAAACTGTAAAAACAGAAGAGAAAACTCGGGGAAAAGCCTTACCTACCCTAATCTACCCTAACTACTCATTACCCACAACTGTCCCTAACTAACCTAAGCTAAACTTACTTATCACATTTAACGAAACGTTCTAAACATCAACCCCCCTGCCCCCTTATGAGACGGAACACATGGAGGACAACAGATACTAACCTAAACACATACTATCCTATACTAAACAAATATATATTTTTTTGTATTTTTTTTAGTTTTTATATATGTTTTTTTAAACACACAAGAACCCCAACATTGCCAAACCCACCCACCCACACACTCAAAAAGAAACAGTAAAAATAATCAGGACCCACCCACTCACTAACACTAACTAAACTAACAGCCGATACTAACCTAACACTAAGCCCCCTAAACCCACAAAGTATAAGAATAAGGAAGGAGGAGGGAGGGGAGGGAATCATGTCCGTCAAAATGTCTATAGGTTGGCCCTCCAGAGGGTCCACTTGATAGACTGCACCCGCCGGTTTATATGTCACACATCCTGCCGCAGGCGACTCATTTTTCGCAGGACAAGGTCCAATTTACGCTACATATCAACAAAAGCAGCAGGGTCAATAGCTGCAGCTGGGGTGGTCTGGGTTCCAGCTGAGGAAGTGTGGGGCCGTGTAGTGTCCATGGCTGCCCTGCAGGTGGTGCTGTGCTAGGGCCTGGAGCACTTGCTGATGTGGTTGCAAGAACATGCCAGCTGTTGGTGGTGCCACCTGGGTGGTAGTGGTGGTGGTACTGGTGGTGGCTGTGGTGAGCAAAGAAGGGCCGCCCTGTGGGAATGCCCTCCAGGCTCCGGATGCCCGTTCATTCCTGTATCTGTGGGCCATTCTTCGGTACCCAGACTCTACCTGAAGTATATGCTGATACCTCCTTGCCTGCCTTTGGAATTCCCGCACCTGGATGGTTGTCATATTTGCAGATGTGAAGACAAATCAAAAAAAAAACATTCGGAACTGCATTGTGTGAAATGGCACAAAAAGTAAATCAGACAATACATCTACTGTACTTGTAACAGCTCATATCATCATACAGATCATTGAATGTCCCTGAGGAAGTACATGGCAGGCCAGCCTACAAGATGGGTAACAACTGGCATATTTTGGCATCATAGTTCTGCCAGTTGTCAGCTAACAATCATGCAGCACATCCTCCGCCAATGCCAGGGCTATGTCATTGTACGGGATGGAAATCTAGGGCCACATGATCTGCAAGTTGTAAATGGACTTACTAGTATAGCACTCATGTGGGAAAAATGAGTGTGTATACTAGGTTCAGACAAAAGATTCACTGATTTTCATGTCTGTGTACCAAACTTGTATCATCAGTCCTAGGTACACTATTCACAAACCCATGCCTGTGTTTGAGGGTGGGGGGTAGATTAACAACTAACAATTTCAAACAACATGGACACCCAGGAAGCTTATGAAAGCTGGACATGTGTTTGCCTCTACACATACACCACAGGTAAGGTGTATCTACAAATAGGAGACAGCGAACCCTTGACAAATCCCAGCGCCACACATGTGGGGAAATGCAGACCTTTGTCCACATCAGATACTTCCACTAAGCCATGACTTACAACTAACACATAGATGCAAGAACACCCCTGGTCATGATTTGCATGCACACCTAGGCCATTGCACTCAAGTGCCACATACTCGTAGCACTACATGTGGAGCTACATGCTGCTAGGAAGTTCAACCTACAGTTTAATAAGTACATTAGTGAATAGGGAAGCCGAAGTCTGTGGGTAAGCATTTAGCAGCCCCATTCTGGGAGAATGTTGGTCTGACAGGTTGACTAAATCACAGATTAGGTCCAGTGTGACTCTTGCTGATACAAGTGTTATCCACATGACTCATCCCTATTCACATTGCGGGGCCTACAGAACTGACATAGAATCCCTAAATAAGACAATAGGTTAAGCATTGGCCAACTATAAAATGGTTATAAAATGAAATCCCACTCATGGGACAAGACGAATGATGGGCCAGCGCATCACACCTTGCTATGTGTTCCACACACAGGAGTCCATCACACATCACCAGCAAACACAACACATAACAGACATATCAACAATTACTGGAGTTGTCAGGGTCCTCGAATGAAGCCACCTCACCCACAGTGTAGTGTGCGGGTCCACCTTTAAGGCATGAAAGGGAGAAATGTGCTCAAAATCTGTGCACTGTCCAACAATTCCAAAGACAAATACTATGTGTAAGATTACATAAGTAAGTAAAGCCACTCAGACATGATGATACTGCATCCGATATAGCATGGCTAACATGTACATACCATGGGTCTCCTGTGAATTTTACACACATATCTGCACACATGCAGTGGCCCTAACTATCATGTGGTGGCAAACATGCTCCTTCATTAGTGAGCAGACATAATAATGGAGTGTATTCGTCTCATCATGTGTATTCAAGAGAGACATCCAAAGGCACTTTCCTTGAGGAGTGCATTGCCATTCAACCAGCCATTGTGGCCATGACAAATTTATAACACACAGGTCAATGTACAGAGGGGCAGAGACAGATGTAATCCTTTATGTTGTTACATTTTCTTCATGTGATGTGGCCCAGCTATGACGAGTTGCACTAACCATAGAGATATGAACCCATGTGCATACCTTTGGCCAGCCATCCGTAAACTAAAGGTGGAACAACAAACACCTAATACCAGTCTAAGATGTTAGCTGAGGGCACCTTGAACTTTTTCCCTATGTCTCAAAATCCAGATCTGAAATGTATCCGAAATGACGAAGGGCCACAATAATCCCTAAGATTTTTGGATTTCCGTAATTGCTTTCCTTACTCACTCACCAGACACACGAGACATATGTTTAGGCCACATTGCTATCATCAATTGACGTGAAGCCTGCACTAATTTTCAGCCTCATGTAGTGTTTCAAAAGTCAGTCTAGCTGTTGCGTCATCAAATGTTGGCAATGATTTTGAAAATCTATACCTCACAGGCAAATGTGACCTATATCTATACATAATTGGCTCCTGATTTGTGTTGCTGTTTGACACAAAGGCGGCACCAACTTACATTAAGCAAAAGTATTCAGTAAGTTTGCAGAGCACTTGCTTCCTCACAGCTAGCAGTTGTAGTCCTTAACATAGTCCATAAATTACCCTGTATGTTTCTAAAGCATTCCACACACTCAACATCATTGCCGGCAGATATTGTACAAATCATCTGATTTCACTACAGAGCATTTAATCGTGCAAATTTACATGTTTGTACTCACCAACAGGGCCACCAATCACAATTCCCAGGTGGTCTAGCAGATCTTGCTCCCCGGAGATGAGGTCAGCCCAGCGGTGCTTCAGCTGGTGGTCATTCCTTGGGGTCCGATAGATGCGTTGCAGGTGATGCAATACCTTTCCCCACAGGAGCCTCTGTGCCTCAGTGTGATACCCCTGTATCACCCGCCCACCTGCCTCAATGATGAGGGGGAGGAAATGGCATACCAGCCATATGAAACCCCCAAGCTCCTCCTTACCCATCTTGAGAAGACGAGGCCTACCCAACATCTTAGCAGAAAAAAGGGAAATTGGGGATAAAGGGAAACAAAGGAGAAAAGGGGGAAAGTAGAATATGAAAAACATAAACTAAAGAACTAAAACAGCCCAACTATCCCCAAACTATCGCTACCCACAACAGACTCCCAAAAACAACAAAGACAATACAATACTAGACAATTGTACACAATAAACATTCAGACAGGATACAACAACAATATTTTATTCACAAAATGACAAGTAATGGACCACACAGAAGACAAAAAGCACAATTTAACCTGACAAAACTCTCAACACAGCCACACAGTCTAGAAGAATCACAGACTGCAAAGTGAAAGTGTAAGTACACCCACTGTACACAATCTGTAAACAGGATATCCTATTACATCACTTCCTGCCTAAAATGGCGGCCGTTTTTATCGTTATGCGCCAACATTTTTCGACGCAGATAGTCTGGGCGTCATTTTTTTCGATGCACAGGAGTAAAAATGAGCCTGCATCCATATATTTGGAAAGAGTCTAACACTTAACCAATTTTCTGAGGTACAGTGTGGAAGAGTCAGTGGTGTTTTCAGGTCATTATGCGTCGTTTTTCAGGCATAAGCGTCATTTTTTTAAGCTTGTGCGTCATTTTTTGATGCATATGCGTCAAAATTTCAGGGCATTAACTGGGTTTTGGTCATTTTACCATTTTAATGTTATGTAACATTTGTGACACGACTGAGATAGGTTGATTGCAACCACTTTGGTCTTGACGGTGTATTGTCACATGTGAGACATCATACAGCTGCGGACCATGATCCGCTACTTCATTAACAGGATTTTCACTCTTTGCTGACACACTAGATGGCCCTATGTGTGGCCTACATATATGTACTGCACAAATTGGGCATGTTTGGCATCAGGAGAGGATAGCAATGTGACACACATAAGTACAATACCTCAATGCCTATGGCTCAATGTGTGTGCATTGTCTACTAATGTAGTTGTTGACCCAGTGTGTGTGATTCAGAAGATGCATTATTGCAAATATGCTTGTATGAATGTGAAGTCAATGTGTCCAAACCTTAGATGCAAGTCAGTGTGGAAATGAGAGAGGACATGTGTTAGTCATACATGTAGCAACATCGGTTGTGTGCACTTCCAAGATTTTGGGTAACGTAGACAACACAAATGACAAAGCATGCACCAGATATATGGCAGATGCTTGTTCATGTCAATGGTCCAAAAGTTGCCCATTACATGTCCAGAAAATTTGGTTACTGCTTCCTAGGCACTTGTTGGTGAGCCCACTGTGAGTCAGGCACATGTACAGACTAAGGGGGTCATTCCTAGATTGGCGGGCGGCGGTCGCCGCCCGCCAAGCGGGAACCGCCAGAAGACCGTACCGCGGTCAAAAGACTGCGGCGGTCATTCTTAGTTTCCCGCTGGGCTGGCGGGCGACCGCCAGAAGAAAGCCCGCCCACCCAGCGGGAAATCCCCTTTCACGAGGATGCCGGCTCCGAATGGAGCCGGCGGAGTGGAAGGGGTGCGATGGGTGCAGTGGCACCCGTCGCGATTTTTAGTGTCTGCATAGCAGACACTGAAAATCTTAATGGGGCCCTGTTAGGGGGCCCCTGCACTGCCCATGCCAGTGGCATGGGCAGTGCAGGGGCCCCCAGGGACCCCACGACACCCGTTCCCGCAATCCTGTTCCTGGCGGTGAAAACTGCCAGGAACAGGATGGCGGTAAGGGGGTCGGAATCCCCATGGCGGCGCTGCAAGCAGCGCCGCAGTGGAGGATTCCCTGGGGCAGCGGGAAACCGGCGGGACACCGCCGGTTTCCCGTTTCTGACCGCGGCTTTACCGCCGCGGTCAGAATGCCCCCGGAAGCACCGCCAGCCTGTTGGCGGTGCTTCCTCCTTCACCTACCCTGGCGGTCATAGACCGCCAGGGTAGGAATGACCCCCTAAGTGGGTACAATGTTATTGACCCAGAAAGCCAAAGGTGATCCACAACTGTAATATCACCCCACAGTTGTGGTCATATGACTGAGCCACAACACTCCTGTGGCAGTGGTGGACCAGCATACGAGGCAGCACGTGGCCACAGATTTCCAGTGATCAGTTGCACAGAGGTGTCTGGTTCATGTGTGTGGTCCAATGTTGATCCTATATATTTTTAGGGGTCTATGTTGTCACAGTTACGTCCAGGTCTCATCATGAGTCAGTGGCAGCTATTCCTGTATCTACTGAGTATCCTTCGGAGGTCAATGGAAGTAAAGTCGATGAGGACATGAGAACCTACATGGGGATGGTCCCACCCTGTCACTGCAGACGTGTTATGAGACTGCCATCAGGGCAATCTTGGTGTGCTGAGTGAGATCATATCTCAGGAGTCATGTTCCGGCAGGTGTCATTACAACATTTGTACACAGGTTGGCCTGTAAAGTTCCCACTGCACCTGGGAACATCATAGCCTCTGTGTTGATTAATCTTGCAGCTATTCAGCACGCGCAGGCCATCAATATGTTGTGAGCAATCTGATTCAGCGTGTGAACTGTCATGGTCCTAACATGTGTGGAAGTTTCATGCACATTATCAGAGGTTGCTGGTTCTGCTGGAGGCACCATACCCAATCCCTGCATACGGCCCTGGTACACTGTCACACTTTGTCGTTCATGCATACATGAGACCCAGACAAGGGATAGGCCATGATTTTGGTATTTGGAGACAAGTTTACAGGTATGGTACAATAAAAAAGCAGATTATGCTATACAATGCATTTGAGTATGCATAGAGGAAGCACCTGACAAAATACCCCCTGAGGAATGTGAGGTTTGGGAAACCAAGTGTGGTACATATGTAGACACAAGGAACCTTTAGGGTAACACACAGACAGGTGCCAGTCAGGCTGACAGGATGCAGGGTCAATCAGGATCCAGCAATTTCACAAGGTACATACTCAGTGGTCTGACTAAGACTGGTCGGAGGACGAACAAGACAGTTGACATGGAAGACTGTGTTTGTCCTGTGTTTTGGAAAGTGACACATAAACCCAAGGGCTGTGTTACACTGCTTATTTTTCTAGCAATGCATAACAGTGTAATCAACAAAATGGCAGATTCTATGCTGTTCCAAGCATCTGCAAGGGCAGTGCATGTTCAAATGGGTGGTCTGCATGGAGGTGCTCACAGGTGTGTGCTGCATCAGTTTCTCACATGTCCTGTAGGTGAGATTTGAGTTCAAATGGCCAACAGTACCTTTCACATGGGAAGCAATCTACAGATGATAACAGGGCTTAGTAAGTACAAGACAGTGTATTAATTGACCTGGTGTCCATGCAGTCAGATGTACTATGACAATGGCATACCACACGAAAGGGTGAAGCACACTGGATTACTATTGTTAGTCTGTGTGTGTAGAGGAGGGAATATCTGGGTACACATATTACCATCCCAGGGACCTCTTCAGACAGGTGGGGTGAGACCAGGAGCATGGGTGTGTCAGGGGTTAGGACATGGGCTGACATGTACATGGAATGTCATGTGCGCAATGCTTGTCATAGGTGTGGCACTTGCGCTGTCTATGTTCTGCTTATATGGAACTCTAGTCACAGATAGTCCTTGCAAAGATAGGTGCTGTACGACTTACTGCTGTCAAGGGTCTGGTCATACATTCCTGTTACCAATGCAATAGCACATCCACTGCCTCATGTATGAGG
Organism: Pleurodeles waltl; assembly: GCF_031143425.1. Classification (NCBI taxonomy): domain Eukaryota; kingdom Metazoa; phylum Chordata; class Amphibia; order Caudata; family Salamandridae; genus Pleurodeles; species Pleurodeles waltl. The sequence continues at coordinate 262,565,993 of NC_090437.1, read as the reverse complement.
CATTTTTTTTCCCTTATAGATTAGTGGTGTCTTACTTGTGTGCCATATGCTGCGACGAACCATGTTGCCAACATGTATGTGTGAAATAGGTGTGGTCCTCTGCTATTGCCCTTCAAATGTGAAATGTACAGGATATATGTCATTTACAGTGTGTGTGTATGTGACTGTTGTGTAATACGCATCACAATTGCTTTGGAATGTTCTGTGTCCTGATCGGTATGTCAGCAATGCTCCATGAGGCTACATTTTTATTCTGATAGTTAGAGATAAAGGTGAGCAAAATTGATTACCCAGACCATGATATGGTGATTATTATCGGTGTTTATTTACATATGTTGATACAGTGGTGATGGTGAGTTGTTTCAAGAGAAATTGTTCACAATATGTTGGCGCCTACGCAATCCAGCGGCTGTGTTTTGTTGTTCCCCCTCATGTTGCAGGCCAGCATCCTCCTCTTCAGACATTTGTGGCTCTGGTTCTAATAGGGGAATGTTCCTTTGTATACAAATGTTGTGCAGGATGGCACATGTTAAAATGATCTTACAGACCATTTCTGGTGAATATAGGAGGCTGCCACCAGTGATGTCGAGGCACCTGAATCTCGACTTGAGGATGCCAAAGGCCCTCTCCACTATGGTGCGTGTCCTCCTATGTGCCTCATTGTAGGCACGCTTTGTTGCAGTGCTTGGGTTGACAGATGGTGTCATAATCCATGGCTGGAACCCATAACCCTGATCAGCTGAAAGAGAAAATGATTGGGATATGTTGATTCCTAGGCTTATAGGATGTGACATCTGCATTGGTTTGTTTCCTTGGCTGAACGGGTGTTAGCCTGCTGACGTCAGCAGTATGTTTAGGGATTTGCAGTACAGTGTGCATTCCCTTCCTTAGCATTGTGACTTGTGATACAGGTGTCCCTGTGTCTTCACTGGGGGTGAGATGATAGTTCCATACAGAGATTCAAATTGACAGTGGTGGTAACACGTTAGCATCTATGTACCCTGGACATCCCATATTTTTAGACATATGCAATGGATTAATTCAAACATCAGTGAGACGCTTACATTTTGCAAGGTGACAATTAGCCAAACTTCTCCATACGTAGTGATCATTGACATATTGACATTAGACTGTGCACTAATTTCAGATGTGTGACATGTTCACTGCAGAACTATCAAATAGGGCTAGCGGTGTCACAACCTCAATGTGTTCCTGTCCACATGTTGCTGTCGTGGTGTATGTGTTGTGTGTCCTAGAGGGTTGCTGTGCAGTGTGTATATAAGTAGGTTTCTGTACTTACCAACAAGTAGTCCATTGCCATATCGCCCATCCTGGAAGTGTTGATTGATGGTAGAGTGACAGAAGATGAATGAGTCATGGACACTCCCAGGAAACTTTGCCAAGATGTTGGTGGTCAATCCTTGGTGATCCACAATGGCCTGCACATTGATGGAGTGTGTGTGCCTCCTGTTGCGGTGTAGGTGTTCAGTTGCAGCAGGTGCCACAAGGCGTACATGTGTGCAGTCAATGGCACCAAGGATGTGTGGGAATCCATTTATGAGGTAAAACCCCTGTTTTGCCTCCTGCTGCTTCTGCTGTGTGTTTGGGAAGCAGATGTGGCGGGGTGTGAGTCCAATGATGGCATCCAGTACTTTGGGCAAGAAGGCAGGGAATGATGGCTGTGATATCCTGGCAACCAGGGCACCAATGGATTGAAAGGAGCCACTTGCCAACATGTGAAGTACAGCTAGCAGCTTGGTTTCTGTTGGGATGGTGCGGGGTGTCAGCAAGCTGGGTGCGAACTGTGGCTCAATGTTGCGCAGCAGCTGCTGAATAGCTTGCCAGTACAACCTGTACCTCTGGATGATGTCATGTTCCACGAGGTCATGAAGGGTTGTCGTGATGCAGAATATCCTCTCCTGCCTTCTGCGTTGCCTTTGGGGTCCCTGCTGGTGTTGTGGTAGCTGCTGTTGTTGTTGCTGTGCTCTGCGTCTGCGTGCACGCTGGATGAGAAGCACCTTCATGTCTCCCTTTTGCTGCTCTGCTGTTGCTTCTGTGTGTTCTGATAAAATACAGGTGTGTTTGCCCCATTTTAAGGCCTGCCATGACCCAGGTGTTAATTTTTGACGCAAATCGGGCTGTGCGTCATTTTCTGACTCCACTTCCCGGCCGTGCGGGATTTTTGCCCGGAGGCATAAATACAACGCACGGGCATTTAAGGCATATTTTGGACAAGAATGCCTACCTTGCATATGATTAATGCAAGGCGGTTTCCCGCATCCAGAAAATGATGCACACGGCCGGATTCTGACGTCCGCGGGCTAAGGTGTCAAAGTTTCAATATGGGGCAAGGTTTGCGCCGAATGTGCGTCAAAATCTTTGACGCACATTCGGCGCAGGCGGAGTATAGATATGCCCCCGAATGTCTCCCCCTCCCTGACTGCAGAGCAGCAGAGGGACTGTTGCCAGGTGCTGGGACAGGTCGCCTCACTGTTCTCCTTGATCCCAGAGGTCAGACACCTTGTGCACACATGATGTAGACACTGGGGACAGTATACCCATTGAACAGAAGGTTTACAGGGTGACTGACAAGGTTAGGGCTAGCATCAAGGATGAGGTATCCAAGATGTTAACCCCAGGGGTTATTTAGCATTCCAGCAGTCCCTGGGCCAGCCCTGTAGTTTTGGTCCCAAAAGCCGCTGCACCTGGTACCACTCCAGAACTCCGGTTCTGCACGGACTACCGGGAACTCAATGCAGTCAGTAAGACTGATGCGCTCCCCCTTCCCCAAGCTAATGAGCTCATAGATCGGTTGGCAGCTGCCAAATACCTCTGCATGTTTGATTTAAAGTGTGGGTACTGGCAGATTGCCTTGACTGACGGGGCCAAGGAGAGGTCTGCATTTTCTACCCCAGATGAGCACTTTCAGTTTAAAGTGATGCCATTTCGGATGAAAAATTCCCCAGCGACCTTTCAGAGATTGGTCATCTAGGTGTTGGCTGGGCTGGATGAGTTCAGTGCTGGCTACCTGGATGACATTGCTGTCTTGAGTTCCACATGGGAGGAACATTTGCAACACCTTTTCGAAGTGTTGGAGGCCCTGCAAAAGGCAGGCCTCACTATTAAAGCAAGCAAGTGCCAAATAGGGCAGGGTACTGTGGTGCATTTGGGACACCAGGTGGGGAGTGGCCAAGTGGCATCCCTACAGCCAAATATTGATACCATTCGGGCTTGGGAGCCTCCCAAGACCCAGACTGCGGTGAGAGCCTTTTTAGACCTCACTGACTACTACAGGAGGTTTATCAAGGGGTACGGCACCATTTTTACCCCCTTGACTGAGTTGACTTCCAAGAGACAACCAAAGAAGGTGATCTGGACAGAGGCTTGCCCGACCGCTTTTGATGCCCTGAAGGCTGCCATGTGCACAGCACCTGTGTTGAAGGCCACTTACTATTTCAAGGAGTTTGTTCTGCAAACAAACACCTCAGAGTATGGGATAGGTGCAGTACTCTCACAGCTTAATGAAGAGGGCCTAGATCAACCTGTAGCCTTCATTAGCAGGAGGTTACTTTCCAGGGAGCGTAGGTGGAGTACTATAGAGCATGAAGCTTTTGCTCTGGTCAGGGCACTGAAGAAGCTAAGACCCTACTTGTTTGGGACTCACTTCCAGGTTCAGACCGACCATAGGCCCCTCAGATGTTTTATGCAGATGAGAGGTGAGAATCCAAAACTGTTGAGGTGGTACATTTCCCTACAAGGGATGGACTTTATGGTAGAACACCCCCCTGGCACAGAACATGCCAATGCTGATGGTCTGTTGAGTTTCTTCCACCTTAGTGATGAGAACTCCCAGGAGGTTGGGTAGTTGCTCCCCACTTTCAGCTGGGGGGGGCATGTGTTAGATTTGTCATCCTTGGCGTAGTCTCCCCTAACTTTTTGCCTTTGCTTACCAAGTAGTTGATGTGTGCTGGACTCTGTTTTTGCTGTCTGTGTTACTTTGGGCACTTTACCACTGCTATTCAGTGCTAAAGTGCAAGTGCTCCTATGTAAAAGGTATGTGTAATCAGATTTCCTCGATTGGCATATATGATTTACTGGTAAGTCCCTAGTACAGTGCACTAGAGGTGCGAAGGCCTGTAAATCAAATGCTACTAGTGGGCCTGCAACACTGGTTTTGCCACCCACATTAGTAGCCCTGTAAAAATGGCTCAGACCTGCCACTGCGGTGTCTGTGTGTGCAGTATTAAACTGCCAATTTGACTTGGCAAGTGTACCCACTTGCCAGACCTAAACCTTTTCTTTAATTACATGTAAGACACCCCTAAGGCAGGCCCTTGGTAGCTCCATGGGCAGGTTGCAGTGTATGTTTAAGGTAGGACATACACAATGTGTTTTATATGTCCTGACAGTGAAATACTGCCAAATGCGATTTTTCACTGTTGCAAGGCTTGTCTCTCTCATAGGTTAACATGGGGGCTACCTTTAAATATGATTAAAGTGTAGATTCCCTTTGGAAGCAGATGGAAATGTGGAGTTTGGGGTCTCTGAACTCACAATTTAAAAATACATACTTTAGTAAAGTTGGATTTTGAGATTGTGTGTTTGACAATGCCACTTTTAGAAAGAGAGTGTTTTCTTGCTTAAACCATTCTGTGACCCTGCCTGTTTGTGGATTCCCTGTCTGGGTCAGTTTGACAGATGGACTGTTTGCACCTCTCTCTGGACAGTGACACAAAGGGAGCTGAGGTATAGCCTGCAAATCCTGATGATCCATCTATGCTAGGAGGGAGTGGAGGAGTGCTCACTTATACCTGAAAGGGCTGTCCATGCCCTCACATAATGCAGCCTCTAACCCCCTGGTGTGTGTCTGGGGCCTGGCCTGGGCAAGGCAGGATCTCACAAACAAGAGAGACTTTCCTTCGAAGTAGACCAACTTCAAAGGCCAAAATGGGGATAAGAAGAGCATCCAAACCCCTGGAAAATTAGATCACTTCTGGATATCAAGAGGAGCCTCTGCCATGGAGAAGAGCTGAAGAGTTGAGGAGAATTGCTGCCCTGCCTGTGACTGTGCTTTGTGGAGCTATCCTGCACTTGCTGCTTCTGCCTGTGAAAGGGGACAAAGACTGGATTTCACTGTGCATTCCTGCTTGTGAAGAAATCTCCAAGGGCTTGACCTGAGCTTGCCTCCTGTTGTTGAAGTCTCAGGGCCATCAGGGACTTCCCCTGCCAGCACATGAACTCTCTGCTGAAACTCCTGCCCTGCCAAGTGGTTCTCTATCTAGATCCTGGGGCCTTGAAAAGTAAAGCTGGCAGGCCAAGACTGACAATCCACGCATAGACAGTCGTTTGAGGAAACTTTTGACACACCTTCTGAGACGTGGCAGAGAAACGACGTGCCGCCAGCTTTGTGGCTGAAATCTATGCTCCACCTGCATCGCCACTGGAAGATTGATTCACACGGCTTGAGAAATGACACGCAACACCCGCTGACGAAGGCTGTTAATGTTGCAACCCCACATAGCGTGGTTTTCTGATACCGTGCAACCGGATTTTCAGTGCAAACCTCATTGGGTGCAGAAAAACATTGCAAAGCTTGCCCGGACCCGAGGTGCCTGTCCGGATCGAAGCATTGCTCTCCTGCGGAGAGGTAAAATGACACACACCAACCCGACCAGAGGAGGAACTACGCACGATCTCGCTTGCGAGTGAGAAATTGACTCATCGCAGGCTTTTTCCAATGCACACCAGCCTGTGTGATGTTATTTTGATGCTACCCAGGTACTTTTGCACGCTAACAGTGTTAGCACTGTTTTCTAAGGATTTAAGACTCTTTTTGCCATTTAATTCATAACTTGACTTGTGTATGGTGGATTTTTGTAGTTTTGGTCTTGTTTTGTTTAGATAAATATTACCTATTTTTCGAAACATGTGTCATGTCATTTTGTAGTGTTTTCACTGAGTTACTGTGTGTTTTGGTACAAATACTTTACACCTAGATTCTGAAGTTAACCCTGCCTGCTTGTGCCAAGCTACCAAGGGCGTGAGCGGGGGGTAACTGAGAGTGATTCTCCTTTCCCTGACTACAGTGAGGGTCCTTGTTTAGACAGGGGGTAACCTGACTGCCAACCTAAGACCCCATTTTGAAAATGTCCCTAGGTGCCAGCTGAGCTAGAGGGCAAAATCCACAGGTAGGCACTTTCCCAAAAATACATCAGTTTTCAATGTAAAAATGTGATGGGTCCATATTGCGTTTCCTGTCGTAGGCATTAGGCCTCCCCATGCAAGTGAGGTACCATTTTTATCGGGAGACTTGGAGAAACACAGAATAGCAGAAGAAGTGTTATTGCCCCTTGTCTTTCTCTACATATTTTGCTTTGAAATGTAAAACAGGGTGTAAACAAAGATGTCTATTTGAGAAATGCCCTGTAATTCACATGCTGGTATGGGCCCCCCGGAATTCAGAGATGTGCAAATAACCACTGCTTCTCAATATCTTATCTTGTGCCTATATTGAAAATACAAAGGTTTCCTTGATACCTAATTGTCACTCTTTATATTTCACCAAATGAATTGCTGTATACCAGGAATAAAAGGAAAACCCATTGCAAGGTGCAGCTCCTTTATTGGCTCTGAGAACCTAGGATTCTTGAGGAACCTACAAGCCCAATATATCCCGCAACCAGAAAAGTCCAGTAGATGTAACGGTATATTTTCTTCGAAAATCTGACATCACAGGAAAAAGTTACAAAGTAAAATGTGGAGAAAAGTGGCTTTTTTCACCTCAATTTAAATATGTTTTTATTTCAGCTGTCATTTTCTGCAGGAAAACCTTGTAGGATCTACACAAATGACCCCTTGGTGAATTCAGAATTGTGTTTACTTTTCAGAAATGTTTCACTCTCTGGGATCCAGTTTCACACCTATTTCTGTCACTAATTGGAAGGAGGCTAAAAGCACAAAAAATAGAAAAAAAGTCTATGATCCAGTAAAATGTCAAAATTGTGTTTAAAAATGTGGTTTTCTGATTCAAGTCTACTGGTTCCTGCAAGTTGGTTAGATGGTGATTTTAGCACCACAAACGTTTTGTTGATGCTATTTTCAGGGAACAAACCATAAGCCTTCTTTTGCAGCCCTTTTCCCATTAAAAAAAAAAAAAATGTTCACTGTATTGTGGGTAATTTCTTGGTCTCCTCCAGGGGAACCCACAAACTCTGTGTACCTCTAGAACCCCTATGATGTTGGTAAAACATGATGCAAATTTGGCATGGGTAGCTTATGTGAACAAAACGTTATGAGGGCCTAAGTGTGGACTGCCCCAAATAGCCCAAAAAAGGCCTGGAACCTGAGGAGGAAAAGGCCTGGCAGCGAAGGGGTTAATAGACACCAGCCTGTTAAAACACTATGGACAACACTTACTAAACAACTCTATAAACACATATATGACTGTTTAAGTGTGTCGGTGACTTTGTATATAAAAGAGTGGTTCTGAGAGTGGGTGCATCAGTGTCGGAGTGGCTCTGAGAGTGGGTTTGATAGTGTCAGAGTGAGTCTGTGAGTAGGTGTGTGAATGTCTCTGTGGGTCTGTGAGCGCATGCGCCAGTGTCTTAGTGGGTCTCTATCCCTCTCTCTCTCTCTCTCCCTCTATATATATATATATATATATATACATATACACAATCATAACATCAAATACAGAAACAGGGTTAATAATTCACCAGATACAAGATATACAAGTGTGTTATGATTTAATGATGAATTTAGAAGATGAAGATGTTTCTCCAATTGAAACACTAGATCAACTAGGTATCTCAATAAATGATCCCACTTATAGTCATTTTAAATCGAAATCAAAATTTTGTCCAATGTCAAACCCAGGAAATAAAATTGATGTATTTTATGATGAAGTTATGACTGATTTGGAAACTTTAAAGTATGTCAACCATCAAAGCAAATACAATCTAAGTCTGAATGAATGAAAGGCACTAAACCAATTTACGACTAATGATATGATTATCATAAAACCAGCTGAGAGGGGAGGAAATGTGTTAATTCAAAATCGTGAAGAATATATGAAAGAAGATTTGAGACAACTAAATGATGTTCAGAACTATCAGAAAATACAGAAGAATCCTATCAACGATATATTGCACATGGTAAACACTAAATTAAAACTTTGTCATCAAGTGCAGTTGATCAATGAAGAAGAATACACATTTCTACAACAATCATATCATATCATGCCTACAATTTATTTCCTGCCACAAATTCATAAAACATTGCAAAATCCTCCAGGAAGACCTATTGTCTCAGCATGTGCCTCAATATTTGAAAACATTGCAAGTTATGTAGATTTCTATCTAGCCCCAGTGGTAACATCACTTAGTTCTTACATCTAAGATACTAGAGATTTTTTGAGAACCACATCAGATATAGCATGGAATTTTAATTATCATCTTGCGACCATAGATGTAGTTTTTTTATATACATCTATTGAACATGACATTGGCCTTTGGGCTTTGGCGTATTTCTTACGACAAAGAAACATCAAAAAACCTAAACATTCAATGATGATTTTGGAAATGGTCGAATTATGCCTACTCAATAATGTGTTCTTGTTCAGTCATCAAATCTATACACAACTACGTGGAATGGCCATGGGAATTTCTCTGTCTCCAAGTTATACAAATTTAACTATGGGGTGGTGGGAAACAGAAATAGCTTGGCAAGACATAACTCGGGAGAATTTGAACAAGGTCATCTTGTGGCTTCGGTATATAGACAAGCTATTTTTGATATGGAATGTCACAAAAGATTAATACAACACATATTTTTGTAAGTTGCGTCAAAATGATTGTGGACTACAATTCACTTATGATATCAATGCTATAGAAATCAACTTTTTGAACATTAAAGTTTATGTGGAAAACAATCAATTGAATACAACCATGTACAGGAAAGAAACTGCTACAAACAGTATTTTGCATGGAACTAGTTTTCATCCTAAAACCATTACTCAAAAATATTCCTTATGGAGAATTCTTGAGAATGAGGAGGAATTGCTCGGATGATAAAGAAATGGAGAAGCAAATTCAAAAAGGTAAAACAACGATTTCTCCAAATAAAATATTGCAAATCACATATTGAACTAGGAATGCAAAAAGCATGAAACACGAATCGTCAACAATTGTTGATTGACAAATCACAAATAACTGCAGAAATGGAGAATAAAACACCTGGCTTAATATTAACTTATAGCAAAGAAAGTAAAAAGATTTTCAAAAAACTCTGGAGAATTCTGAAAAGTGATCATGATATAGCATCCATGATTGGAGACAAACCATAAGTTACATATAGAAAATCACGTTCAATTAAAGATCTGATGGTGAAAAGTCACTTTTTGACACAACCGAAGAAAAGTTGGATGCATTAAAATTCAATGTTTTTTTCTTTTAAATGCAATTAGTGCAAAGCATGCTCAATTGCCCATAATGTTAAAACCTTTAAAGACTATAAAGGTAAAGATGTTACTATTTCACAAAGAATAACATGTAACAGCCAGTTTGTTGTCTATCTTATTGAAAGGTAATTTGGATTGCAATATATAGGCAACACAATTTGCCCATTAAAGAAAAGAATTTTAGAACATATAAGAGCAATGCAACATAAAGACCATAGCTATGCAATAGCGAGACACCATAATGGAAATCATGCATCGGAGTGGAAAAGCTTGACTTTTTTTGGATTGGCTCAAATTACTAAAAATGAACATGGTGGATACAGAATTCTCAAACTACGACAGCTGGAGAGCAAATACATCATCCAATAATGAACAAAGGTCCCATTTGGGTTAAACATGGATGAGGAACTTCATGTACATATATAACTGATAGATAAATCCAAAGTGCAAAAAGGAGGGATGCACCTTGAATGGGTATATTGAAATAATCATATTTAGTTGTAATTTTTCCCCTTCTTTCTCATTATCTTTTTCCTCTCTTTTTCTATTTCTTTTTTCTAACTTTAGATCATATTCAGCATCTCATAAAAATGAAAATGAGGAAAACAAAAAGTTAATAAATTGTGAATATGTGGGAATCAATTGTTGTAATATAGGGCCAGATGTAGGAAAGTTTTGCGAGTCGCAAATGGCCCGAATCGCTATTTGCGACTGTGCAAAATCGGAAATGGGATGCAAAAACCCCATTTCCGACTTGCAAAAAGTGATGCGAGCCGTTAGCGACTCGCAAAATGTGCGACCCCATTTCGCAACCCGCAAATAGCAAGTCGCAATTTGCGAGTTGCAAACCATATGCAATTGCAACTCGCAAATTGCGACTAGTCGCAAAAAGGCCATTTTGCACTTGCAATTTACCACTAACTCAGAGCAGGTGGTAACCATAACCAAAGTATAAAAGGAGACCCAGAAGGCATCTGGGTTACTCAAGATGGTGGAGATATACCTGATAGCAGTGAGGAGAAGAGTCCACGCAGCCCAGCAGAGGAGGAGGGGCCACAGACAGGAGAAGATATATAGAACAAGGCACACTCTTTTTCAACAAACTGAGGAAGAGATATACGATAAATACCGCCTTAGCAGCGCAGCCATACTAGAATTAATTGATTTACTAAAACCACAGCTAGAACACCAGACTCTGCGCGGCTGCGCCATCCCTCCGCATGTGCAAGTGCTATGCTCACTGCACCTCTTGGCCTCAGGGAGCTATCAGGGGGTCATTGCTGTGGCAGGTGGGGTATCTCAAAGTGCAGTGTCAAGGTTCCTCAGGGCATTCCTAGATGCCATACTCACACACAGGTCTCACTTCATATACCTACCCAGGAATGAGGCAGAAATCAACAGCACCAAGCTGGACTTTTACCGGATTGCCAACTTTCCCCATGTCATAGGATGTGTAGATGGGACACATATTCAAATATGCCCCCCTGCAAACCTGGAACATCTTTTCCGCAACAGAAAGTGTACCCACTCACTCAATATTCAGGTTGTTTGTGACGCCCATTATGTCATCACTGACATTGTAGCTAAGTTTCCAGGCAGTACCCATGACTCCTACATTTTTAGGCACAGTGGGATACACCAACGCATGGAACGTGGGGAGTTTGGAGACGGATACCTCCTAGGTAGAGCTGCATACACCTCGTAGACATACAGACAGGTCACTGTGCACACCAACCAGGACTTACTAACAGTGTAATGTTTGTGCCCAACAGGTGACAGTGCACATGCTCTACGGCCATGGATTATGACTCCGTTCTTAACACCCAGCAATGAATGTGAGAGGCGATACAACAATGCACATAAGAGGACCAGGAACCTTATCGAACGCACCTTTGGATTACTGAAAGCAAGATTCAGATGCCTCCACCGCAGTGGAGGTGCCCTCCAGTATACCCCCATTACAGCATTCAAAATTGTTGTCGCATGCGCCATCCTTCACAATATAGCCACCCGACGTGGGCTACCTCTCACCCCTGCAGACCCAGATCCTGAGGATGAAGAACAAGAGCAACCACATCGCCATCATGGGGATCGGAGTATAGCTAATCAAGGCAGACTGAGATGGGAACACATCGCAAATCAATACTTTGGAAGGTACGTGTCAACTCCAACCATACTCACCTATTGACCAAAAACTCCATTTGTTAAGTGGAACAAAAAACTATTTAATTTGTGCAGAAATACAACTATTTACAAATAATAACTGTTCATGGTCATCTAAATGCAAACCATGCATGGGGCACATTGATGTCATGTGCCACATCATCAGGGACAGGGTCATGTCTATGTCCTACGGTGGCCCCTGCCAGCCTGGCTGGTCCCTGGTGGTTCTGCAGTGCTCTGCCTGGTACTCCCACTCCAGAGCACCCTAGTGTCACTGGCAGAGACACTGCTCACTGTAGAGCCCTCCTCGCTGTCCTGGGGTGTGTCCCCTGTGCCCCTGGACAGATGCTGTGCCTCCATTAAGTCAATCACATGTGTGATACGGCCCAGGACCCTAGCCACATCTCCAGCAAAATGGCCCATTTCGACCTGGAGGCAAACTGCCCTTCTTGACAGGCCAGTGGTGTTCACAGCCAGTCTGCCGATTGATGTGGCCATCCTGTCAAGCCTCTGTAGGAGCTGACGGTCCCTGCGCCGCCCACCCTCGCCCTGTGCCAGTAGTCCTGCCACCAGATCCCTCATGGACAGGGCTAGGTCCCCAGTGTTTGTGGCAATAACATCAATTCTGGAATTTAGATGCTGCATGCTGGCCTCGTTGTTTCTGACAAAGCGGTGCAGCACACCACTAATCCGCCCTAATATATTGTTTTGCAGGCGCTGACCACGCAGCAGCAGTGCCTCACTGTTGGTGGTAGGTTGACGGCCGGACGCAGCCTGCAGCCCTGATCTCCTGTACCTGCGTCGCCTGCGCAGCGGTGGCTGCCCTGTGTGCTCAACTGTGCCACTCCTGCTTGTTGCTGGCGCAGCCTCCTGGAACACAGTTGCAGCAGGTGTGGACATAACAGGGATGGTGTTGGTTGTGCAGGTGGGAGTGGTGGCGGCTCCTGTGCTGTCCTCATGGGGCTGGCTGCTGTGGGTTGTGGTGGTGTCTTGTGGGAGACCTGTGGGACATGGGGAACACACTGTCAGTGTCTACTATCTGTTGCACACTTCCTAATAAACATTTGCCTATGAACTGCCTACTTGACTACATTTCCCATAATGCATCATTCTGGTGTTTGCAACCCTGAAATGGAGCTATCTTGGTTGAGCATGCCCCTGTGTACATGGTGGGTGGGGGTACGGCATTGATAGGGGTACAGGCATATCACATGGTACTCACCGGTTGATGTAGTGGGCTCAGAGGTGTCCAGATCTCCAAATCCTGACACTGCCTCCTACTCCAGGGTCTCCTCCACCCTTTCTTCCAGGGGTGTGGGTGGTGGTACTGATGATGGTCCCCCTCCTGTGCCTCTCATCTCCCGGAGCCTTTTAGCCACCCTCTCCTTGGTCCGGGAGCGGAGGTCATACCACCGTTTTTTAATCTCTTCCACACTCCTGTGGCTCACCCCCAGGGAGTTGATTTTTTCCTGGATCTCCTGCCAGAGTTGTCTTTTGGTGGCTTCTGGCACATTGAGGGCTGCCTTTCCAAATAGTTCATCATAGTGCTGACAGCATTCGTCTGTCAGCACCTCCAGCTCCTTCTCTGAGAATGTTAGTTTTCTTTTTCCAGGAGTTTATTCCATTGCAGCTGCTGTTCCTCCTGTGTACAGTTCAGCAGTTTAAAATGGGTGTGGTCCTCCCTCCTCCCAGGTGTATTAGTTAACTTCCTGACTGTGATGTCATCATCATGTGCCAGGAAGTGTTTCCAGAGTGTTCTGGAGTGGTTTCTGGAGTGTTCTGCAGCACCTGCAATCAATTTACATGGTACTCGCAATTTGCGACACCCACTCGCAAATTGCGAGTTCGTTTTTTGCGCGGTCGCATAAAGCGACCTCGCAAACAGCGGACTCGCTCTCTGCGTTGCGACTCCAGGTGCAAGTCGCAATTTCTACACTGACATTGTACCTGCATTTCTAGTAGCGACACGCAATTTGCGAGTCGCACTTACTCGCAAATTGCGAGTCGCTAATTTTTTCATACCTACATCTGGCCCATAGTTATGTATGGCACTTAGCTAATAGAATTTGAAAATTGCAATTTTATCAGAGGGTATTATTTAAGGAAATACCAATGCTACTTAAGTTATGATTATATGTATTTTGCATTATGGGTAAGTGATATTTGACATGTTTGAATATATGATAATAGTTGACTAAGAATATACTACAGGTGTTAGTTCTATCATTAATAGTAATTGCCACACAGGAGATTTGTTATTTTAAATGTTTATTTTTTTGTATTTAAACACAACAACTACAAGATCCAGAATGCCACATAATGGGCACGATGGACCAATACTATTTAGGGTAAAAGGGAAAAAGGACTCACTAGCCATGAGCAAGACTTGTTAGAAGTCGAAACGCATTGGTGGTTGCTGGAAACAATAAAATAGAGTCTTCATTAACCTCCTGAAGAGCGGTGAATATTTTCGATTTTCATATAAACCAAAGATGGTCTCCTTCGTCACTGGGTCCGGCAGTTGAGTGTGTGCTATAAACAATATTTTCAGACTGCTTTGGAGTGAATATATCTATATAAACATATAAGTATACGTATATAGATATATATGTATATGCATATAAAAAAATATGCATACATATATATATATATATATGAATACCAAAAGAAAACGCTGCACTCTCAGAGATTGTCTTAGGCAATCTCCACATGTTCGCTTTTCACCAGACTCCACTATGCGTTTCGACTTCCGTCTTTATCAAAATGGTTCCATCTGTTTACATTCCTGTTGTTAATACATGCTAGTCCCATCAGATGCTGCCTAGAGAGGTTTGGTGTGATCCGTCAAGTGGGAGCTGAGAAAAAGGGTCCCAAAATACTCTTTCCCCATTCATTTCTCCATGGGGATTTTGAACAGCAATAGCCCAAAAACTACTGGACGGAATTAAACCAAATTTGGCACGAAGGTAGGTCCTGGCTTTATTTTGGTGTAATTCCATTCAGTAGTTTTAGAGGAATTAAAGAAAATCTAAATTTGTATATCTGGGGATGGAAAGGATTTGCGACCCCTCCCAATCTGATTGGTGGATAACATTTCAACAACAGAAGCCATTGAAGTGTTTTCTGCCATCTTGGGACTCGGCTGTAGCCAAGTCCCCAAAAAAATAGTGAAAAAAAAGAAAAGGGGTCAAGGCATGGACACCCTGACCCCTTAGCTCAGGTGGTGAGGTCAAACATGTCACAGTGAAGCCATGGATCCACCATAAAATAAAATAAATAAGCAAAGTGCGGTCTTCCATGTTTTGTTACTGTAAAGCCCCCGGGTGGGCCAAGTCCGGGGGTCATTTCTTTGTAAATGCGGGCTGGTCTTATAATTTATATATGGGGATGCCGTGTGCCCCCGCTGTCCTGCGGAATACCACCTCTCCAGGGCTGATTTTTAATATGCGTAAGGTGGCCTTCTGACTCTCTCCTGCTGCCCCTACGGCCATCACATCACCAGGGCCAGTAAATAATATGCGAGGGGCCTTGTGCCCCCCGCTGGCCTGGGGAAAGCCACCTCCCTGGGGCAAAATGCTGTTCAATTTGTGGGGGGGCCCTGGGACCACCACCCCCTGCGTCTATGTCATCTCTGGAGTGGGTCACATGGCCCCCTCAAGGAGCCTCTAATGGCCCTGGGGACTACGACCCTCCAGGGCTGGCTCCTGCTATGTCCCAGGGTGCCCACCCCTAGGACATAGCTGCTTGCTGTGGCTTGGCTGCAGCCAAGCCACAGCAAACACTTCAGGTTTTTACAGTGGGACCTGTAAAGCAGGTCCCACTGTCATAATACAAAGCTTTCATCTCTGTCCCCTGAACGTGTGCAGAAGACAGAGATGAAATGCTTCAGCAAGCACAGATTTGCTCTTAAAGCAGCTCAGTGCTTGCTGAAGCAATGGCAGTGTGAGGGAAGTCTTAAGGCTTCCCCCGCAGTGCTAGGTAACCTGTAAGGGCTTTTAATAATTAAAAAAAATATATATATATATATATGTGTATGTGTGTGTGTGTATATATATATATATATATATATATATAAATGTATATATATATATATATATATAAACAATTAGGGACCATGGGAAGCCCTTGGGGCTCCCTTGTGGTCCTAGAAAGCCCATAAAGTGCTAAGAAAAGAGTTAGAACTCAATAGCTCAGTGTGAAGGCTGCTACACTTTCACAGTGAGCAGTGAGGGGTTGAGTTCAGCTGCACTTACTTACCACTTTTCTTTTTTTTTTTTTTATTAGAAATTATTTTAATTTGTAAAAATTACACATACATTTTTATTAGCCTCATGCACCCACTCAGAGACACGCACATATACTGACACACCCACTAAAACACTGATGTACACACTTTCACACACGGACAGACTCACAGTCACTCTAACCCAACATATCTACTCTCTTACACTTATTCTGACACCCAGAGAGGCAGCAGACAACTTCCGCTACGCACAGCCAAAGAGCTGTGCACAGCATGGGGATGGGTGTTTGAGGGGGCTGGCCGCAGGGTTTGGCTGCAGGCCAGATCTTGCACAACACCTCCACTGCACACAGGCAAAGACCGTGCGTGGTGCAAGGTTGGGTGCTTATAGGAGGTTGGCAGTGGTTGGATTAACGTATAGTAATGAAAATTACCATGCGTTAAAAAAAATAGAAATTCACAGAAAAAAACAAAGGTTACAGGGACGTTATAGTTAGGAAATAGAATTAAAAAAAACATAGAAATTCACCTAAAAAACAAAGGTTACAGGGATGTTATAGTTAGACTCACAATTTAAACATACAAAACAGTAGAAATTCACCAGTTATAGTAACTGTAACTCATATCCTAAGGTAACTATAATTCACGCCCTAGCCATGCACTGCTAATTATCCCATATCTTTGATTAAATCATTGATAAAGTCACTGTAAGATCTGCAGTAAAATTATTGATCACATACCTGTACACAAAAACAAATGTTACCGGGACAATATAGTTAGGTTATGAATTTACTTATACAAAATTAGAGAAATTCAACAGTTATAGTTTCCATAGGCCACAAGCTATAGTTACTTGAAATGACTCTAACTATAACTGCTGAATTTCTCTGGTTTTGGGTGTGTAACTTCAGAACCTAACTATAACGTCCCTGTAACCTTTGTTTTCTTTCAGTGAATTTCCATGTTTTTTTAAAGAAAAGTAATATTCATTACTATACATTAATCTAACTATCGGTATGCACAGTGTATGTCCCTGTGTGGCAGGGGTTGGCAGCCAGGCCTGGCCTGCAGCCAGGTCCTGTGGTCAACCCCTTTTACTACCCAACCTCACACATGGTTTTTGGCCGTGTGCTGCTAGAGTTGGCCACAGGGCATGTATCTCTGGATGTAAGACTAGTTATGAGAGGGTGTCTCTGGGTGTGAGAGTGGGTATGAGAGTGTCTGTCATGGTGTGAGAGGTTTTATGTGGATGTGAGAGTGGGTGTGGCAGTATCTGTCTGGGTGTGAGGGTAGTTGTAAGAAGGTGTCTCTGAGTGAAACAGTGAGTGTGAGAGTGGCTCTGTGAGTGGGCTTGTGTGTGTCTGTGTGGGTCTGTGAGTGGGAACGTGGGTCTCTAAGTGGGTCTGTGAGTGGGTGTATGAGTCTCTGAGTGGGTCTGTGAGTGGCTGCATGAGTCTTTGAGTGGGTACGTGACTGGCTGTGTGAGTTTCTGAATGGGTCTTTGAGTGGGCGTGTGAGTCTCTGGGTCTGTAAGTGGGTGCATGAATGTCTGAGTGTCTCAGTGCACCTGTGATTGGGAAGGTTAGTGTCGGTGAGGTGTGTCAGCAGCTTTGTGAGTGATTCTGCCTCAATGGAACCTCACCTGCCCTTTTATCCAACAAAAGCCCACAGCTTTGTATGAAATATCTACCCAAGTGGAATTATTTCTGCCTCTTTGGGTAATTTTCCAGTACATATTCTACACTACAGCTGTGCAATGGAGCAGAAGGAAATGTCACCAGTGATCTTGTGTGTGTTTTGGCGCCATAACTTTTCCTCTAACCTGTTTCTCTAAAATTCTGTGATAAGATAACTCCTCTTATAGAGAGATGAATGAGTCTACAAAGTTTTAAATCTCCACCAAATCAGGGTCCTTCCTCTTATCTATATGAAGTAAGTGCTTCTTTGTTTTGTGGAGATGTCCTCATATTCCTCGGCATCAAGAATGCTGCCATATTAAACGGAGGAGGTGGACTATGCGGTGCCCTCTGTGGGCCAATATCTGCCCCCAGGACCCCATCCCCAGGACCCAGCTAGATCTCCTGGATCCCCCTCATGGCACTCAGTGTGCATTGGGACTACAAGGGGAGCCTCAAGGACCCCAAAGGCCCAGCCAACCTCCTGCAGGAGCCGGCATTGATTTTGCACACAGGAAGCTGCAAAACATGTAGTTCCCTGTCTGCAAAAGCAATTTTTCATCCCTTTTCTTGCCTACACCCCTGCTTGCAGAGAAAGAGATGAAACCTCTGCTTCTAATAGGTTAGTGAACTTTGACAGCTCTTGCCCGCCGGAAGCAGAGTGTTTGCTCTGACTTGGTGGGAGCTGTGAAAACTCCTGCCAAGTCAGAACAAACAACTATGTCTGGTGGATGGGCACCCTGGGACATAGCAGGAACCGGCCCTTGAGGGCAGTGGTCCCAAGGGACATTGTAGGCTCTCAGAATGAGCCTCCAACGTTTAAAAAGCCTTAGGGTGGGGTTTGTTCCTTAGGCCAGGTGTCTGCAACAGACCTCTAATCTTATTTTATTTCAGCCCTGGGGAGGTGGTGGTCCCATAGGCTGCAGGGGGGCACCCTGTCCCCCTTTGTTTTGAAAGAATTGCCTGGGGAGGTGGCAGTCCCCAGGGCTGTGGGGGGTCCGCAAGACCCTACCTACTATAATTAAAAGTTTTTGCCACATGGAGGTGGTGGTTCTCAGAGCCTGGGGGGCCACTCACCCTGTGTATTATTTGAATCAACCCCAGGTATGTGGTGGTCCCTGGGGCATAAATAAGCACAGAGAGGGGCTCCAAGCTCCCCTTCCTTTATTTTTATATGCTCCTGGGACCTAGCCCACCTGGAGGCTTTAGAAAAAGAAGTACAGGAGACCACTTCACTGCTTAATAAAGCGAGTGGTGCGTTTATAGTAAAGTGCACATGTAATAAAGTGACTGAAGCATATAAAATAAAGTGCACATACACAACAACAAGTACATATTTTTTCTTAATTGAAAGTCACTTTTTGCAATTAGTAATACATTTTCATCCTCTAAAAGTAGCTAGTACATCTAATGAATTCAGGTTCCTGAGTTAATTTTGTATCATAACATGACTCAACTGCCAGTTTGTATTCCATAATGTGCAATTTCAAATCATTAAGAATATATTCTTCCTAGTCACAAATAATTGGATCATATCTCTGAGATAAAAAAATATTTTCCCATGATTTTGTATATAACAGATGACAAAACTCTTATTGAACATTTGATTTCTCAAAGCCACATTATTTCATAGTAGCAATTTTTCTTGTCATATTAGTTGCATCCCAATATATAAAGTGCATAAATTCCAATTCCTGGCCCCATTTTGAGTTAGCACATTCTCATTCTTATTTATGCTAAACAATGCTTAAAATCATCTTCAGACAATCATGTAAAACATTGCCAAAATATACCTATACATCAATATTTCCTGCCAGTCACAGAGCAAGGTATAGTGTAATTCTTATCCATCTATACCACTAGTTTATGCAAGTTCAATTACTCTGACATTGGTCCTCAAAGACAATTCAAGTGCTATCAGAATAAGTGCAAATCAGTTCTCAAAGACAGTGCTTAAGTACTCAAGGTCAGCACATGCTTAATACGAGCCATATGTTGTTCCTAACACTCATCATCCAAATGTCAGATATACAACTACAAATAAACCAAGAAGTTCATCTCAAATGTACATTAGTTCAACATCTGAGTTTGAGCCCCAAGGCACTTCTGTTCCCGAGAGGATAATGCTTCCCCTTACAATTTCCTTTTGCCAGCTCCCGGTCTTCACCTCTAAGTTTTTTATGGCTTGATGAATCCAATAGAAACACAGGCCTGTGGTACCTTCTCCATGATCATTCATTATGTGTTTGGCCATGGCATAAATAAAGTCCTGCTTTTGGATTGCCCGAAGGTGCTGTAAGATCCTTAATTTTAGTTTGTTTACAGTAGAGCCAATATATTATATTGCTATAATATGGTTATTGTTATAATATTATATTACATAATATTTATAGAGTTTTCCTTTTTGACCTGGTCACCCCCAAACCTTTTGACTGATACTGGTGGTTACCAACTCTAACTGTGCCCTGGGTACTGGTAACCAGTCCTAGGGCCAGTGCTCTGTCCAAAATAGATTATGCAAATTAGGGTAATTACCTTTGGCGGTATCAACCTACCTATAAGTCCTTAGTATATGGCATAGCATGTAGGTTTAGGGACCCCAGCATAAGTAGTACACTCGTAGGTGCACCGCTATGCTGCCCAGTGCCATCATTTTAAAGGCAGGCCTACTTTGCTGGCTGCTTTTAAGTTAAAGTTAACCCAAATTTGACTTTGGAATTAGAAGTACTTGCAATGTCCTACGATACCTTAATTTTACGTATATGTCACACCTAAGGTGTGCCCTAAGTGCCCCCAGTGTTGTGTGCAGTGTAACTATAAGTGGCAAGTTTATAAAATATGTTTTATATGCCCTGGTGAGGAAAACATGACAAAAGAAAAAAGCTTTGTACATGTGGCCCTAAATCTTTAAAAACTCATACCTCCGATTCTCTTTATTGGCTGTTTGTCATTTTAATGTCATTTTAAAGGTAACAATACAATCTAATTGGCGTTGGACTTTTATTGTGTTTTGTGTTTTACTTATTTACTGTTTTGTGATTATTAAATGCTTTACACACGTCCCCTAAAATAAGCCTAACTGCTCATTGCCAAGCTACCAAGGTTTGAGCTGGTATTAATTTACTGAGACCCTGACTGAACCTGGTGTTTGTGGCCTATTGCTAAGTGTAGGTTCTTAGCTACCCTTACCAATAATCCACTTTCCAATAGTACATCATATATGTCGTTTTACAGTTAATCCATTCTTTAACAGACAATGATCTTCCATTCTGTTCTAAAACACATGCTGACATTTTACCACATTGGCAAGCTTTACATTTCTGTCTGTGCTGGAATTCAATTTGTCAACTTGTTAACCAATTGGACTTGTTATTTGTTACATTTTCATGAAGCTGCTTGTCAGAAGATCCCCCAAGGAGGCTGTTTTTTAAATGTGACTATGGGGCCTTCCAGTGGTTCCTGTTTTAGAGTCTCTTGTAACCTCAATATTTGCCAATTTCTCTCCAAATGTTTTTCCACTTCAGAACTTGATTCGTCGTATTCCATTATATATCTAATTACTGTTTCTGCTTCCATAATTTGCAGTGGTGGCTTGCTTAGGGACCAGAAGCCCCTCCCTCTTCCACGACAATGTTCATTTTAATGGGCCTTCCAACACAGATACCCTCTTTCCTGAAAACTTCTACACATTTCTTTAGCTTCAGATATAAATTCTGTCTCACCGTCAGGAGTTACCCAAATGGAATACTCCATTTTAAGGCCTGCCGATGTCCACTGTTCGCATGGAGTAAATTTTTACAACTTGTCAGTTTTCTATGTATACATGTGCACACTTTCTCCTCCTCAAAATAAACTTTAATGTCCAAGTATATTATTCTGGTTACACTGATCTCATGAGTAAATATAGGCTTCTGTTGATTGTTTTCCTACAATCCTATTGTCGCGTTGGCTCTCATTATCCTAAATGAGACTACTGGATTTCTAGGCAGCAGGATCGATAACGGTGTGGGGGACTGAGTCTGACCCACGTGTAAGGAACTCTGTCACCCTAAATCCGGTTGTTGCTCCGGCTAACTAGCAGTGCCTCATTTCTCCCACGGGGAAGAAATGATTGGGCAGCCGAGCGCATGACATCTTTGGAACTTCTCAGGGAAGTCGTGGTCACTCAGATCCAAACCAACTCTCTCATTCACTATATGGTCTCATATACAAATGACAAAGACAGTATAAGTTTTATATAATGTTTTAATAAAACGACTGTATTTTAGATATTAAGGCATGAGCCGCAATAACCAGAACAATACAACATAGTAGGATTGATATAGTAACCAGGAGAGTAAAACATAGAAATAAAGCGATCATAATTCCTAACCGTTTCTACTCTCCCTCTGCTTGTTCTATTTAGAGCACAGCATGTTAAGCTTTCAGCTTGCCTTTCTGTATCACTAGGGAGACGGACACACTCATAACTGAGCAAAGGCCTGTGATCTGGTTCAGCATCTGCAACGAGGCAGTCAGCGTCTAGTTGTGGTTCCCTGGTCGGAATCTCCCTCTGCATGTATTGGGACAAGGAAGTGATTATATAACTAACATGTCATCGTGATCACAAAATGTTCCTGCGCAGGAATGGCAAGTCTAGACTCCTACCACGTCTATCGGCAATGTACCAGACTGTATCCTTGACTAAAGCACAGAGTGAATATGTTATGAAGAACTCCAGTGCTGAAGTAGGCAAAACAGTGTGATATGAATAAAAAACAACACCGTAGAACTGGCTATTCCGTAAAATAACAGTACGAAGCCTAATAGAAAGCATTTAGAGTAAAGTGCACAGAGGCTCTAAGCTGTTAGCAAATGAATAAAATATATTTAGGGCAAAGTGCACAGAGGCCTAAGGCCTGAAGCTAATGCGCAAAATATACGTAAAACTGACCACACTACACCCTCCCCTCGTCGGTAGCAAGTGGTTCTAACAACATAAAAAAAAAACATGACCTAAATTTAAACCCAACATTTCGACAAGATGAGAAGACAACAAAGTCATAAATTTAGGAAACATGTGACGATAGAGCGAATTGCAATATAGTGTCAATTTAGTCGGGAGAGAGAGAAAAAAAATCCAATTGTCAGACAGAAGCAATAGAACGTAGAAGCTCCTCCACTTCGAGATATGTCAATATCGGAAGATCCACGCCACAAAGTACCATGGAGCAGGTGTGCTCCAAAGCCCCAAAACCATTCAGGGCGGCACCCCGTGTAGTGCCAAGGAAAGAGACAAAACCATCTTCCTCCAGGAAGGGAATCTCATAATCCGCTTCACGAAGCAAACGCAACCGTAGTGCACAAGTCTGGGAATGAGCCCTAATCGGGAACATCAACAGATCAAGATCAACCACTGGAGAGCGCTGCAGTGAGAGACAGAAAGCCAGTGCATGTTCAAACGAGCACCAAAGGCATCGAAACACGGGTTGCACACAATCCAAAACCGGTCGGAACGACAAAGACCAGTCACACTCCAAATGAGCCAGGAGTGTTGCTCCAAATAAACTGCATCATGCGTTCACGACACAGCTGCGCTGACGGGAGCAGCAATACAGGATCTCGTTGCGGCGGGACAGACATTGCGAAAAAATAGCAACAATAGCAAAACTCCAGCCAATAAAGCCAAAGTAATTGGGAAACCCCCAAAAATGCTTCCGAAAATAGAGTGTATAGCCGAAGGTATCAAACCGAATATGGAAGAGAAGGTGTGAACGAAACCAACACCAACGGCTTTGAAAAAATGAGCAATACCAGCAGTGCTGGATGCATTAAATATACGTCCCACAAGTTCACCGAAGTGACTCGGAAAGTTAGTATTCAAAAGGGACTGTATCTCCGCCGATGACCTTGCCACTTGAAGTGCGTAGGTCTCGCTAGCAGATGTAAGGGCCACATGCTTTTGAAACAATAAAGCTTTCAGCCGACTCAACTTGTCGAAATCAACCTTGGAAGTAGCAATATGAGGCCAGATGTCCGCTACCTCCCTAAATTCAGTAGGGGGAAACAACACATTCCCGCAGCACGTAACGGCCTTGTTGACGACAACGACGTAAACTATTCCGGCACGCATGCCACAGCAGCGTTCGCTGTTAAGAACAATGTAACTGCCGTTAGAAAGCACCTGGAAAGTGTTTTGAATTACCGGGACTGGAACTCCCTTCAGATAACAAGCTAAGTTAGCAATCGAAGCATTACACGCTCCGTGCAAGGACAGCTGTTTACAAACCATGGAATGGCTAACAGAAGCTTCGCATTCGCTACCGCTAAGAAAAACTTCCCGCAAACCATTAACACATCTGTACTGAAAAGGAAGCTCCCACACCTCGTGTATGTAACTGTCACCCAATAGTTCATATCTACCCACCGGAATGTGCTTCAAACAAGAAGTAAATTGCAGAGTGGAGATAGGCAAATTAATAACCCCATGAATCAACCACTCAGCTGACGGAATCTCAGCCACCGTAAAAGGCAGTTTCTCCAACTTTTCAATATTTAACATCACATACGTCGCTTCCTTCTTAGCCATCAATTGTTGTTGACAAGTTAAATTAAAGGAGATAAAGATCTCTCTGGCACGAATGTGCTGCCATGGAACGCGACCCGCCTTCAAGGTCTGAAGAGTCCAACCCAGCTGCATGATAGATCGTGTCTGACTCTGCCCATGATATAAAGAAGACATGTCTGATTTTATAATGTCAATAGCAGAAGAGACAATGCTGTCAATCGTGTAAACACGGTCAGAAAGGGTATGCATGCCATTATCAACAAAAGACAAAGTCTGCAGCAGATTTTCTTGATCAATCTGTCTTAACCGGGCTGTAGCCTCCTGCTGGGAAAGTTTCCAAAACTCATTATACACTTCGTATAAGAACCTTTTTCTCCGGGGCACCTTGGGACCTGACAAGAAATCTTGTAAATCAGTACCATTAGACAGTAACTTGAGGTGTGACTTAACTGCACCCAGCGTGGAGTACTTCAACCATTGTTGACAAAGTTTCCCCACACTGTATGTAGTTATTATATCTGCATGTTCTGGTGAAATGTAACGAGGGTCTGCCCTACTAGTCCTGAACCCCCCAGAAGAGGTAACAAAACGTTGATGACACTGATTAGTGTCTACAGGCCACAATAACCACCCGCCCGGATGTAACGATGAAGCGTTAAGCGTACCATTCTGGACCCAATGCGTAAATTCACTAAAAGTAGCATTCACATAGTGCTGCCAGTTATTTAATTTAGAAGGGACAGGTATTCTAGGCAAAGCAATTCTCTAATCGACGCCAAGCCCAAACAACTAGTCTGTTGTACTGTGTCATTGAGGAAAATCATTTGCACAGGGATAATGCATGCTCGAAATAATGTATCTCTGCCTTGCATCTGCCAATTTTTCGTACCCCAAACACTTTTCAAGTCAACAGTCTTCAACCAGTATTCATATCCTTCGACTAAAAGTTTAGATACAAACGAATTAGAATACAGTAATTTAGTATCGGTCAACAAAATTTGCTTATTAGAATACGGTGTCACTTTAAAATAGTAAGACTTAGCGTTTCGCTGATCATGCCCAGAAAAATATGCAAATTTATCATTATACGTTTTCGAACTCCCTTGTGGAGGAGTCGAGCAATGTTCCCATTGTACATAATTAAAGATGGACTTAGGGCTACTCGCTTTGTGAATAAAGTGGTGTCCATAATAGGTGTAGCAAAACATATCACCATGATTATCTTTAAATTGGTAAGCATCTTCATCGTCATAGACAGTATAATATTGCAAATCTTTTAGCATAGCATCTACTGTCTTCACATCCCAATCATCAGAAACAATGCCTGGAATAACAATATCATTCATTGATAACTTAAGAACATACGGTATTTGAATCAATTCAGTGGGACCATATATATCAAACATTACTTTATCCCACACAATTCCATCCCGAATTGGTATTGCAGAAATGTTCACATTGGATAAGTCCCTTCGAACCATATGAGACGAAAAATGTGGTCTCAACACAGTCTCCACGTGTTCAATGTCTGATCGATCAGGAAGAAAATGACCATGTATTACCAGAAAAAAGGTAACCACAAATCCCAACCATAAAAAAATAGTCAGTACAGCCATAAAAAGCCACAAATAGTTCCAAGGAACAACAAAATATGTATGTTTAAGCCAACTTAGTAGCTTACGTGGACCTCGGATTGAAGACAGCGAAGACGAAGAGCTGGATACAGCTGCATCCGCGTCGTTGAAGCAGCCAGAGGCAGTTCTTGCAACAGGTGCAACAGTGAACAAGGAAGCTGATGGAAGTTCTCTCCTAGGTACGCTATAAATCACATGTTCAGAAACATCAGTAGAACGTACAGCAACTTGAGAAAAAGAATCAATATCAATTGTTGACTGTGGAACAATCGCAAGATCATCTTCCACCTTCCCCAAGCTCGGAGAGGAAACATGGTCGGTGCTAATCACCTGCAGCGGGACTTCTTCCCCAGTAGTGAGAGGGATGCTGGAACTACTGGGTGTCCCTCTTGGTCTGCTGTGCAGAATCGGCCACATGTTGTAACTTGACATTATCAATGGAAACAAAACGATTTCCTTTGGCCCCTTGCAGCGGCGGCAAAATCACAGTTCTCGTGCCGCTCACCCCCAACACCGGGACAGGTGCTCGATAAGAAGGACCAAATTCTTTCTTTACTGCGACCTTTTCACGCACTAGATCCCCAATCCTGGGTATCCAATCAGTGGGTGTTACTGGCTCATCCTTAATTCCAGAGGAGGCAGCACTCGCAGAAGAGTAATCTTCACGAAATTGTTGTAAATCCTGCAAAACAGTGACACGATCATTTATGTCAAAGGTGCGTATCTGCCGCCTCCACACCAGGACCATCTAGATCAGGAACATACATTCGTGTTCCGAACAGGCACTCATATGAAGTACGACCCCCCAGTGACCTTCTAGGCAAGTTATTAAGTGCTCTCTGTACTCCATACAGGTGGGCCAGCCAACTACGACCCGTACCTATAACCCTGGCTGTTAAGGATTGCTTTAAATCACGATTTAAACGCTCCACGACAGAATTTCCCTCGGGATGAAATGGAGACGAGAATTGGAGTTGGACCCCCAACGAAGCCATGGTGTCCCTGAATGCCTTAGAGGCAAAAGCAGGGCCCTGGTCCGAATGAAAAGCCGCAACTGCAAATGTATCGACAAAGATACGCAAATCTTTAATAACAGTCCGAGCGTCAGCCGAGCGCTGTGGCCAGACCCACACAAATCTGGAGCACGAATCTACAGCAACCAATATGTATTTGTATGCACTATCTGGTGTCAGTGGACCACAATGGTCCAAGTACACACACTGTAATGGTCTATTTGATATCAGAAGAGGAGTCTGCTGCGGGCGTCTAGCCGACGATGCTTTAATTTGTTGACAGACGTCACAACAAAGGACATACTGCTTTGTCTCCTTATAGAGACCAGGCCACCAATAACGGGCCTGTAAAAGCGAAATCGTGGCAGCCACACCAGCATGCGCAGATGCCACCCCTTCATGCGCTGCAGAAATTAATCGAGGTCTCTCAATCTTATTCGGTAACTCACGTACACCAACGCCTGGAATATTAACAACAGCATTTAGTGCACCACTCAAGCAGTAACTATATTTAGAAGGGAATCCTTTAGGAAATGGCGTGCCATCAGCCGTAGCTTTTATGGCAGCCGAAATTTCGACGTCTGGTTTTGAACTCGAACGAGTTACCGCGGCTACAGTGGCGATAGTCACTGCCGCCTTTGCAGCCTCATCAGCCAAAGTATTCCCAGCAACGTGTATTCCAACGCGCTGGTGTCCAAGTGTATGTACAACATGGACTTTAGGAAGCGTCTCTTTCAGACCCGCAACCTTACCCCACAACAATTTATGTTTAATGGTGTTGCCTTTAGAATCTCTGAACCCATTCATTTTCCAATAATGCAGATATTCATTGAAGGATTGCACACAGTAGTAGGAGTCACAGACCAGCAAGGTCAATATCGCCGGCTCTGCATGCT
The DNA here is from genome assembly GCF_031143425.1 of Pleurodeles waltl. Taxonomy (NCBI): domain Eukaryota; kingdom Metazoa; phylum Chordata; class Amphibia; order Caudata; family Salamandridae; genus Pleurodeles; species Pleurodeles waltl. Next base: position 262,538,364 of record NC_090437.1, on the reverse strand, counting down.
CCAACGCTAACAAAAGAGCTTTGAGCTCAGCCAGCTGCGCCGTGCAATCTCCCAAGGTTTTAGTATAAGTATGTCGGGGGCAGAAAACTCCCCGCTCCATAGTCCCGCTCACCACTGCACAAGCAGCAGAATACTGTTGTTTAGTCCCAACCGCCGGTTGCGCAGAGCCATCGGTATACATGACCACTTCATATTGGTCAATAGGTAATGTGCCAGCAGGAACCGGGTACTCTATTTCATATTGAAGAAATTCTTGAGTCTGCAGCTTAGGGTCAAATATGTAATCCACATCAGTGGCCGTCAAAGACGTAGCCCATTGTATCCACCGCGGGTGTAAAGCTTTCGAATTAGGAACACTCGCTTTTGTAACAGCCTCCAAGGCCGGAATTGGGGAAACGACAATAATGCGTTTGCCCTGGGCTAGCGGTCTTTCTTTGATCACAGCCATCTGTACTGCAGTGAGAATTTTCTCAGTCTGTGCAAAACGTTGTTCTGCAGCAGAATACAAGTGGGACTTGTATGCTATCGGGACTGTCTCCCCTTCATTAAAGGTGACATACGTAAATCCAACAGCCCCAGGAATCACCCTGATGACCAAATGAGTTTTATTGTCCCGCGTGTGTAAATGTTTAACCGCTAAGAGATCATTCTGCAGCTCTCGCAGTATGTGTGTATGCTCAATCGTTCAAAATCTACTTGAAAAATTCGGGCGTATCAGTTCATATAAGGGTTTTATACGTGTAGCATAATCAGGAATGTAAGTTCTGCCAAAATTCAGAAACCCCAACAAAGACTGGAGCTTCCGAACCGTATTAGGAGGCTGCAGTAAAGCACATTTCTCCAAAAAATGTGGCACCAGGCTCTTGCCCTCACTCGATAACTCATATCCCAGGAAAATAACACTGAGGAAGGCAATCTTCGATTTCTTAAAATTAAACTTATAACCAATATCAGCAAAACCCACAACAATGCGCGATACGCGACTGAGATGTTGTAGAATCTCATCGTCCGTCAAATAAATGTCATCAACATATGATAACGCCTCAGGGTCCAACTCGTGCAGAAGTTCAGTCACACGAGCCGAGAACAGTCCTTGGCTATTCTTATACCACTGAGGTAAACAACAAAACTTTTTCTGAGAGCCAAACGCACTGAAACCGGTATAGTCACGACTTTCGGGTGCTATATTCTGGCAGAAAAATCCATTCGAGATATCCAAGGTTGTTTTGTATTTTTTACGCACTATATTATTCATAAGCGCAGCGCTATGTGAATTCTGTATAGCATATGTGCGTGTATGACTATTCAAATGTCTGTAATCCACCACTATCCTATAGGAATGGTCCGGTTTAGCAACCGGAAATAAGGGATTATTTATCGGCGAGACACAAGGCTCAATCACACCTTGGTACTCCAATTGTGTAAGAATTTTCCGAACCGATGCCCTTGCTTCAAATTTAATAGGATATTGCGGCTGTGGCTGAGGTTCTCCTTTAATGGGAATGAAATGATAAGGTGATTGTTTATCCCACCTCACATTATTTCTATATAGGGCGGGGGCTTGTGCTAGAGCCCATGATTTACCATGTGACTCCGCTAGTTCTCTCGGAACAAGTGGTGAAAAGGAAGGCGCAATAACCTCCTCCCCAACTGGACAGTCGCGAACAAAGTCAGGTGGCCAATCTTGTTCGGCCAACAGGACATCATATGATTTCACCATATGGTCCCAAAAGATGGCGTGTACAACGCGGTCAATGTCCCCTTCTAATCGTAGAGTCACAAGATATACTTGATCAGGATCAGAGACTCGCATATCCGCCGTCTCGACTTGTATGAAGTCATCAGTTGCTTTCGCCTCCAGATGCTCTAGAAGACTCCGGCGAACTATTGTGACCTCTGCCGCACTGTCTAACAGCGCTAACGCCCATGTCTTGTTCGTCAAGAGAACTCTCTTCTTGAGCGGCATGTCTAACTGAGACTGCTGCCACTTTCTTCTTTTTAAACTGCTGTTTTTGTTGCAGCGGTTTCTCTTCTTGTTTAATAGAAACCTCCGCTGAGCGTTGTGAATCCTGTCTCGGTTTCACGTACTCCGTCCTCCGCTCTGACCGCCCACCTCTCTCACTTCTTTTCTCCGAGGAGTCCTGAAAGGAACGAGATTGCCGCGTATCAGTATATTGATATCTATCAGGCGTCTTCAAAGTATCCCTATTCCTGAGATTATACTTATTTTGTGGGGTCTCCGGTTGCGGAGACTGCCCACCATCTTTCTTAGGTGTTTGCTGTTTCTTATCCCAGCGCTTTTTCGCACCCTCAGGTTGCTGTTGCTTAGAATTATCCTTATTATTTTTAACCTGCAATTGTGGTTTCTGCGGTCGAGCCCCTAGGCTATCACGACCAATACTAGAATATGTTTCAGCTATTATTCTCGGAAGTTCCCGCTCCTGATTAATCTGCGGAACGTCCCGAAGACGCATTCGCACTGCTAGTGCTACAGCCTCCCCCTTGAGATTACTCAAAATAATAGAAGAAACCGCGTCAAAATTACCCATCAATTGCATGCCTAAATCCAAGGCAGGGGCAGCCCCATATTCATCCTGAATTTGTTTAAGCACCTCCGGCAAATTAGCCAAAGTCGGTGTACCGTGTGCTGTAGTATAGAGAGCGGCAAACACCGTGCCCCAAGTATTACAAAGATCCACCGTAGGAACCATCCCATACGGCAAACACATCGTCAAAATTCTATGCTTATCCTGAGGTCCCGTATGGGGAAATACTGCTTCCAGCGTATTATTTTTTTGCGCCAGCCAAAATGGAGTCTCCTCACGTTTAGCCGGTACCTTGCCCATTACAGAGTGTACAGTGGCCGGATTTATTCCCGGCACCACCGCATGTGGATGAGCTGGAGCAGCACGCGCTGCATTAGTATTTAATGTCTGCATCACAAACTGAACTAATCGTCTGTACGTTGCAGTTAATTCCACATATAAACGACGCACTTCAGCCACTGCCACATTTGCCACTCCAGGATATGGTGTATATGTAGCCAATAAAGGCCAGGTCGGACCATCATTACTCAACGGACCTAACCGTGCTGGTGTTACTGAATGTGGGAGGGCGCCATCAAGCCAATTATGGTGTTCTTTATAAGATAAAGGTATTTCTAAGTATGCATAAGCCCTGTATTGTCCAGGGACTTTCGCAACAGTATATTCGTGAAAAGTATTTGTACCCCCATCAGCTGCTGGAAATACGACCCAAGAATAAAAAAGTTCTGTTCTATAGGCTGCATGGGCGTCCACCACAAAAGTGACCGGACCCCCCCTGGACCGTCAGTCCATGTGCTATCAGATGCGGAAATCGCATATTAAGCGGTATATCTACTACAACTGGATTCGCCATTAGTATAACAATAATAGCTCTAGGACAGAGAAGGCACACCAATATCGGGGTATTTCCTTTCAAAGTTCAAGCTTGAACAACCAACCACTAAGTAATAGGATGTACCCAACCTGTGGTGGCGGAAACCCTCAGCCCCACGGACGTCTCCGCATACGGAACCGAGGAGTCAAATATATACGAGACCGAGAGAGTCAGTCGGACCCAAACATTAGAGCCAGACCAAACGTTGGCGGCGCCATGTCGCGTTGGCTCTCATTATCCTAAATGAGACTACTGGATTTCTAGGCAGCAGGATCGATAACGGTGTGGGGGACTGAGTCTGACCCACGTGTAAGGAACTCTGTCACCCTAAATCCGGTTTTTGCTCCGGCTAACTAGCAGTGCCTCATTTCTCCCACGGGGAAGAGATGATTGGGCAGCCGAGCGCATGACATCTTTGGAACTTCTCAGGGAAGTCGTGGTCACTCAGATCCAAACCAACTCTCTCATTCACTATATGGTCTCATATACAAATGACAAAGACAGTATAAGTTTTATATAATGTTTTAATAAAACAACTGTATTTTAGATATTAAGGCGTGAGCCGCAATAACCAGAACAATACAACATAGTAGGATTGATATAGTAACCAGGAGAGTAAAACATAGAAATAAAGCGATCATCATTCCTAACCGTTTCTACTCTCCCTCTGCTTGTTCTATTTAGAGCACAGCATGTTAAGCTTTCAGCTTGCCTTTCTGTATCACTAGGGAGACGGACACACTCATACCTGAGCAAAGGCCTGTGATCTGGTTCAGCATCTGCAACGAGGCAGTCAGCGTCTAGTTGTGGTTCCCTGGTCGGAATCTCCCTCTGCATGTATTGGGACAAGGAAGTGATTATATAACTAACATGTCATCGTGATCACAAAATGTTCCTGCGCAGGAATGGCAAGTCTAGACTCCTACCACGTCTATCGGCAATGTACCAGACTGTATCCTTGACTAAAGCACAGAGTGAATATGTTATGAAGAACTCCAGTGCTGAAGTAGGCAAAACAGTGTGATATGAATAAAAAACAACACCGTAGAACTGGCTATTCCGTAAAATAACAGTACGAAGCCTAATAGAAAGCATTTAGAGTAAAGTGCACAGAGGCTCTAAGCTGTTAGCAAATGAATAAAATATATTTAGGGCAAAGTGCACAGAGGCCTAAGGCCTGAATCTAATGCGCAAAATATACGTAAAACTGACCACACTACACTATAAACTTGGTTAAGTCATGTTCACTCCCATCCCAGATAAGAAATAAATCATCTGTAATTCATACCCATAGGCAAAACGTTGATTTTAATTTGCATCCACTCATCAGAGCAGCATCTGAGGATATTCCACCTCGCTTACAGAATTCTTTATCTGAAACTGTGGTTTGTTCTAATGCTTCCTGTACACCTGTTAATTCTTCCTTTAAACAAGACATTGTTCTTAAATCACTCATGTCCATCATCAAGATAGAAGAGATGTATGGTCTAGTCATCATTGTCTGCTTCTTTTTTCTCATAGCAAAGTACTTTTTCAATTTAAGTTTGTGACAAAACTTTTATAGGTTGATTCTTACATTTTGAAGATCCATACTCGTCATGGGAACACATGTTAAGTCCTTGTTTAGTAGATTCAAATGTTGTATTTCCAACTTTTCTGATGATAAATTAATGAAAAGACAATTCTCCCTTGTTGTTACTCTCCTTTGTTGTTTCCTTTCCTACCTCTTTCTTTTGGACCTCCTAGTTTGTTTGAATTTGCAGCAGCTTAGTTGCGGTCCCCTCTGTCCCTTCTTCTTGTTTGCATCTGAAGCAGCTTCATTTCCCCTGAGAAGTCCAGTTTTGGAGGCTCACACAGTCAGATTATTTTCCCCTGAAATTGCTCCCGAACTCTCCAAGCTAGATAATGTTACCTCTGAGAGAGCGTAGCACTTACACTCAAAATTAACATGAAATGTTTATGAACTAATGCGTAATAATGCTGCATAGAAAATGTATTAATGTGTTTTTTGCTAAACGTGCACTTGAAATGTGCCCACGGGGAGTGGCCGTCAATATATACAATGACTAATGAATCTGACTAATAATGAAAAGATGATATGTTAAAGTATAGTTTTACACTAATATTAGGAATTACATGTTAAGATTTTGCTAATAAATCATTAGGCTTTAGTGAGCATGAATCAAGGCCTAGCTGCCTGGTTTCATATTAAATGTGTATTTCTAATGTGCAGTGTGCTGACTTGCTGAAGGACATTTACCCGTATTTTTCCAAAGCTAAAGGATGAATGTCACCGTAGTAGTTCCGTTCCCATGAAATTCGACTTACACAGAGAAACATTTTTGCCGAATGCAACAGTGTAGACTAGAACAGGTACAAAGTCGCCTAAACCGGTACAAACAATGGACCTACTGAATGAAGATGCGAGAGGACCACAAGAGTATGAAAACATACCAGACATTCTGCCCGCTGGAGACGTCAATCATAAGAACCAATAAACTACGCGAGAACTGTTATGGGGTGACAATTTTGATGAAATCATTGCAAACCCATTGGATGGAGATAGTGGGGTACCGACCCCATCCAATCAGAAATTAGGGGTCTGTACAACAGAAAAGGGATAACAACCTTTGACACAAGGAGCCCTTAGGAGATGCCATTGTGAACTTTTGCTATGACCCAGACACTTTGTCACTCTGCATAGAGACTTTGCTGTTTGGTTCTTCAAACCATCCTTGCCTTACCTTGCCCATTATATACTTTTCCTCCTTATGAGGGAAGTGTCCCTTCTTACCCATTTTGCTGAATTCCCTGTCTGATGGCGAATCATCTGATGTCCTGAGGAAGAAGACTGAATCTGTATGCGGACCCAATACGGAGGGTAACTATATGTTGATGAAATTGTAATTGTCAGTTTGCCCTTTCTTTCTAAGTACCAACTGCTTCTTTTGACAGAGACCATAGCTAGATGTTTTCTAAATTGGGGTTACCAAATTGTTTTGCATGAAGCCCAACATGCCAATGCTAATTCGTGGTTAGTTAAGGGGTTCACTAAAGTGGACACAATTAGACAAATGACTGGATGAATGCTTTGTTGAATGATGCGCCAATGATATTCTGCTAAGGTTAATTCATGTTGACGTCATGCTATGTTCTAATATTCGTGATCTTTCCCTTATTGAAATCATATTCGACTTGCCATATTATGACAATGCTGATGTGTTTCATGGTTTTGAGATTAATAAACTTGGTAGTAGAATTGTAATCAATAGGGAAGAAATATCACAAAATCATACTAAACTGGCGTGGTTATTCATGACTGAAAGGTCATGGTGGTTTCTGAGTCTTATTGATGATGTTATTGACATATTGATTGACATGTTGATCAGTTGTCACGTCCTAAGGTGTCTTCAATCAGGGTCAAAAGATTCATCGGCCTAAAACGAGTCCCAGAGTGAATAAAATAACTAGAAAGGGACGCGTTAACAGTTCTGGTAGCAGAGCAATGGTTATGGCCCTCTTGGGCCCTAGAACGAGGGACCATTGTTTAAAAGTGTTTAGGGACCATTGTTTAAAAGTGTTTTTCGAAATAATGCAAATTGGAGGTATGATGTGTCTGTAAATTCCCCATGACTTTCCCGGAATCTCGGAGCTTGCCTAAGTGAGTTGGGTACGTTCTCGTTTTTTTAGTATGCGTGATGTAGAATTTGCACTTGCTCAGCTTATGCATATTGCAGGTGATTTGTGAAGTTTGTTTGGATCTAGGCCAGGTAATGTTCTTTTAGTAGGAGTGGGAGTACTCCACAGTATGAGAGTAGGGAAGTCGGCGAACTTCATGTGAGTGTGACGCTTTGTGCTCAAAAATTGTCCACGTGGTTGTTGGTGATGTACGGACCCGTCGTGGTCTAAGACTCCGGAGTATATTGACAAGTGTAGGAGACACTAGGTTTATGTTGTAATTTGTGCGGTTTAATAGGTGAATCGGGCGTGGTTGACAAGTCGAGTTTGAGTCAAAATTGTGTGATTGAAACCTTCGATGGAGATTTGGCAAGTTCTAAAGTGCACTAGAACAAACCATTGACAAGTCGAGAGTAGGATTTGCGGGTTGAATCCTGCTTGCGAGGAGAGAGTAGCGGCCGAGGCTTCAAGTGAAATCTCTGTAAAGTTCTGAAGCGATTGTGTTACCCTTCCTGTAGTAAACCGTCAAATTTTGTTTTTTGTTGTTAAAGGTGCTTGCAATATATTGCATTAGTTTTGTGTGAGGAGGACAAGCCGCAAGACTTTATCAGCCGCAGTGTGTGTGAGTGTGACGTCATTTGAGCCGTGCTGGGATAGGTCAGTTGCTGAGAGGGGTCGCGCACGGATTGGCAGCCGTCCGTGAGAGGCAATTGGTTGAGAAGGTAGGCGAAGGGTGTTCTGGGAATTAAAGTCACTTCCTGATTAGATTCTAAACAAAATAAAAGACACAAAATGAAGTTTTTCAAGGCTCTAAAGTGTGCTTTGAGGGTAGATACATACATTACAGCGAGTGTGGGGGAGCCTACACGGCCGGAGGGTACTCCAGCTTATATCGTAATGGAGGAGAAGGGAGTTGCGCCATGTCTTTGGATAAAGCAGTGGTGCAAATTGACAGAGAAGGAGGGATGTTTGGCATTTCCGGAACACGGAACGTTTAATATAAGAACTTTGGAAAATTTGCGATTGATGTTAAGTGTGCAAAAACCGCCGGAGACCAGCTCAGTATGAGGCATTATCGGTCTAGGATTTAATGGCCATACAACAGAGGCAGCAGAAATTTATGAGGAGAATGAAAAGAGCAGAAAAGACTTTAGCAGAAGCTAAATGGGATAATGAGACCAAGATGTGGAGAAGGGGAATAGTTGACGGAATTAAGATGTTTCTGGCAATAACCCAAGTAGATGAGACACAGGGCAAGAAAGCCACTTGTAAGACAGACAAGGGCTCTAGTAAACCAAAGGAGACTCATAGTTCTTGGGCAGATATGGATGATTCAGACGATAAAGAGTTTCTTAATCAGTTGTTACATGATCGCCCGCCACCATATGCCATAAATGATAATGTACAGAGCACTAGTGTGGGTTCTGAAGACCCGGCACAAAATAAGGGACTCACGAGTACAGTGCAGACAAGTGATACAGTCTTGATACAAAATGGTGTCAGTGTACCCACTGCGCCAGACACACAGATACAGTTGCATCCACCACAGATTCAGAGGCTCTATCCTGATGTTCCAGTATTAGAGACAACTATGAGTTTGATGGTGCCGCCTGATCCAGCATACATGAAATCAAAGTTAGTGCAGATTGAGCCAACTCCGCAATTGCTGCCCCAGCTGCCCAACAGGTGGTTCTGAGTTACACTTCTGTTGCAGGACCGCAGTTGGTAGCTACCGCACCCATGATAAATCAAGCTATGGGAGTTAATGCTCCACAGGGTTTGGGAATTGGACAGTCACCAGCTGCTATATCATTGTCAATTACTGTTGGTCCACCAGTACCGCTGTATGCGCAAGGTAAGCCTGGTGTATGTGACCAGGGAGTCATGACCCAAGAGGCAATAAGAGGAGGATCTACCGGAAACTTGCAGGGACTGACACAGGGAGGACAGACAGCTGAAAAGTCTAGATCCTTGTTGGACTTTAGCCCGATTGGGGTTCCTTTGGAGACGATGAGGCAAGCAGGGTTGGGAACACTAACCCCACAGGTAATGAGTACAAATACGACACAGACACCAATGATACAGTCTGGAAATGTCTGCATTTTGTGAGACTGGGTGTAGAAGCCACGGAATTAGTTGAAGGAACAATGGGGGTGAACAGATTAGAATCATACACGGAAGCAGAATTGAGGTATCTGTGCCCCAAAATAACCAAAGAAGTGAGCAAGGTGCATCAGAGGTTGGCAAACCTGGCAGGCAAATATGCCATAGACATAGAAAATATTAAACATTTGAAGAGGAGCTATAGGTTAGACTTTGAACCTAAAGACTTCGATCATATGAGATCTACTGGAATGAAGGCACACCTCAAAGAGATACTGTAGAGTGCTCAAATTTGGGGAGCATTGGAGAAATGGGAAGGCAGATAGGCAAAGAAGAGAGATAAAGAGAAAGGTGATGGCCCAGAACCAAAGCAGGTGAAAGCTGCACCAGACATGGGGACGACGAAAATGTTACCAATGAGAGAAACAGCTGGAGGGGTTTTAGTCCATGTACTGTGGTCCAGGAGTGACATCCTGTCATTCACAAATGATTATCCCAGGTTGAGGGAGAAGCCGATAGAGTGGTACCAGCAGACAGACAGGTTTGTGAAGCTTGCGCAATGTCTCTGGAAAGACTTGAATACCCTGTTTGAGATCATAGTTCCAGCTGACTTATGGCTTGAGTGCAAGAGGGGTGTGGATTGGCCGACAGAGGAACCGGCAAGGGACAAGGTCACTGGAGCACCATCTTCTGAAGTGATGAGGTATTATCATAAGGTGATTGAGTTTTTGAAGCAGAACGTGTTGCCGAAGGTGACTGATTGGCAGAAAATTGATCGAACATCACAGGAGGCTAAAGAGTTGATACATGCTTACTATGAGAGGTTGTTGAAGGCATTCAAACACTATAGTGGCACTGAGGTCATAGAACCGAAAGATATGAATCACCTTGTGTTCAGGTTTGTCGAAGGGCTGAGACCAGAGATTAGCCAGATGATTAAGAATCATTTGATCTGTTGGCAAGCGAAGCCGATTGATGAGGTGTTGCAGTATGTGAAATACTGTAGTGACGAGATTGAATTAAAGCAGAGAAAGTTGAAGGAGAAGGTGATGGTGATGCAAATTAAAGCAACACAAGCAGGGATGCAGGGAAATGAATACAGCAGATGGTACAGCAGCAACCGCAGGGAACTGGAGTGTTTCAGGCACAACCGAGAGGTCGAGGTCAAGGAGGTTTTGTGAACCGTGGTCCAGGTTTGAATACTGTTGTGGTTCAAAATGATGTGCAAGGGATGAAAAAGATGTCACCATGTCACGCGTGCGGGGGCATGGGGCACTGGAAGCGGGAATGCCCAATGGTGGTGCAGGATGGTGTTGTTCAACAAAGCAATGATGTCGGTACATTTCAAAATGTGAGGGGTCCAAAAGTGAGGGGTCAAAATCCGAATTTCCAGAATACCATGGTGCAGATGCAGGGTCTCCAACCCGTGCAGTAAACGCAAATGCTGCGTGTTCAACCTGCACAGATGCAGCAGGCACAACAGCAGATTCCCATGGTACCTAGACAGCAAATGTAGATACCAGTAGCTCCAATGGGACAGCAACAGGTGATGCTCCTCAACAGGTCACAGGTCAAGCAATGAGTCAAAATAACACACTACAACAGTTCCCATTGTGTGGTGAGGATGGAATAAACGATGAATGGTCAGATGATTGTTCAGATAGTGAAGAGTGCAGGCTTGCAGCGTCCCTAGAAGTGGATCAGAAGGGACCTTATGTAGAAGGAAAGGTGATGGGTCATAAGGTTTTATTCCTAGTTGATACAGGAGCTACACGCTCTACAGTCAGAAGTGCAGAGGTTCCGAAATTGCTACTTTTGGGGTGTACCATTAGGTTGGTAGGAGTAGCAAATCAGTTCCTGACGAATCTGATTACAGATCCGGTCCAAGTTGAGATTGGTACTTTCCAGGGATTACATAGATTTGTAGTCTGTGACTCAAGTCCCGTATCCCTACTGGGAAGAGACTTACTTTGCAAAACAAGGTGTTCGATTGCCTGTTCCAATGAAGGGACTGAGGTGCAGACAAACAGTGATGATGATGGGGACGATGCTCAGCTCTCAGAGCTAGAGATGGAGACTGCAAATGAGGAATTCCCTTTGATAACCTTATTCCCGATGTTCACAGTGACTGACATACCACCTGAATTACAGGGAACAGTGACAGAAAGAGTATGGGACCTGACAGGAAAAGAAGTGGGACTAATAAAAGGAGTGGAACCGGTCAAAGTAGAGGTAAAGCCAAATACAGTGTTTCTTCAGTGACCGCAGTACCACATGGCACAAGATGTCCTAGTACAGGTGACCCAGATAACTGCAGACTTTATAAAGCAAGGTGTTCTAAAGGAAGTGATGAGCAGCCAGTGTAATTCACCAATAATGGGTCTGAAAAAGCCTTGTGGGAAAGTTCGAATTGTTCAAGACTTGAGGAAAATAAATGAGATTGTGGCAAAATGTTGCCCCATAGTGCAAAATCCAGCCGTGATCATGTTTCAGGTTCTGTGTGCAGACTTTATAAAGCAAGGTGTTCTAAAGGAAGTGATGAGCAGCCCGTGTAATTCACCAATAATGGGTCTGAAAAAGCCTTGTGGGAAAGTTCAAATTGTTCAAGACTTGAGGAAAATAAATGAGATTGTGGCAAAATGTTGCCCCATAGTGCCAAATCCAGCCGTGATCATGTTTCAGGTTCCGTGTGATGCAGAGTGGTTCACAGTTGTGGACCTGTCTCAAGCATTCTTTTCGGTGCCTCTTCATGAGGACAGCCAATTTCTTTTCAGTTTCAAATTCCTGGACAAGGTTTACAGTTGGTGTTGAATTCCTCAAGGGTTTTCTGAATCACCTTCCATCTTCAATCAGATACTGAAGAAGGATTTGGAGTCATTAGAACCGCCTTTCAGTTCGACTCTAGTACAGTACATTGATGAATTGTTAATTGCATCCAGAACAAAAGATGACTGCAGGTATGCCACAATTGCCTTACTGAACCATTTGGGAAAGAAAAGACATAAAGGCCCTCATTCTGACCCTGGCGGTCAGTGTTAAAGCGGCGGCCAACCCGCCAACAGGCTGGCGGCCGAAAAATATGAATTCTGACCCTGGTGGGAACCGCCAACACAGGCCGCCGCTTTAACACTCCGACCGCCACGGCAGTACAAACAAACAGCACGGCGGATACCGCCAACAGGCAGGCGGCAGACAATGTACCGCCCACCCTATCACGACCCACCAATTCGCCACCTTTAACGGGGCGGGAGCCCCGCCGATAAAAACACGGCGGAAACAGACATCTCCAATGGAAAACGCTTACCTCGACACACTCCACGCGGAATCGGAACAGCATGGAACCCGAACTCTACATCCTCCCAGCCATTGCCTTCCTGCTCTTCTTCCAGGATCACGAACCTCGCCGCAGACGACAACGGTGAGTACTGCACCTACGACACAGGGGAGGGGGGAGGAGGAAAGGTTACGGGCACACACATACGCCACAAACCCACCCCCACCCTCACCCCCACCGAAATACCTACACACTTATGCAGATAAAAAAGTCAGAGTGACACCCCCAACCCCCCCCAAAAACAAAGACAAAAGCCAATGAATGTAAAAGTAGAACCATATTATTGCAACAATAAAGTATAGCGACCCTAGCAATATATGAAGAATGAATACACATCTAGAACTCTATCCATACAAGCAGCAAAAGTCCGGCCCAGTCAATCAAAGTCCAAAGGTCCGTGGGCCAATGTGCAGCAACACATGGGCAAAGCCCACACACGAGATCCAGTCCATTGGAGAGAACACTGCTGGGGCATCACTAAATTAAAAAGACAGGCACCTCAGCGGGAAGGGAAGGGGGGGCACCTCAGCCACATGAGTCCTTGACGCCAGATCCACGAAGGGCCTCCATGCCCACTGTGCCATCCTGGGGAGTGGAAAGCCACAGTCTCACAAGTCTCTACAGTGGGTGGATTGCCCACTGTGCCATCCTGGGGAGTGCAAAGCCACAGTCTCACAAGTCTCTACAGTGGGTGGATTGCCCACTGTGCCATCCTGGGGAGTGCAAAGCCACAGTCCATCAGGTGGATTACAGAGACCACTGGTCATGGAGGAGGCATGGTGGGCAGAGTGCGTCGTGAAGGCCTGCCCGACACAGAACCGGGACTGCCAATGGGCCAGCGGTGCTTGAGATGAAGGGCCCAGCGGAGCGGTGCTTGAGATGAAGGGCCCAGCGGAGCGGTGCTTGACAGGAAGGGCCCAGCAGAGCGGTGCTTGAGATGAAGGGCCCAGCGGAGCGGTGCTTGAGATGAAGGGCCCAGCGGAGCGGTGCTTGACAGGAAGGGCCCAGCGGAGCGGTGCTTGACAGGAAGGGCCCAGCGGAGCGGTGCTTGAGATGAAGGGCCCAGCGGAGCGGTGCTTGAGATGAAGGGCCCAGCAGAGCGGTGCTTGACAGGAAGGGCCCAGCGGAGCGGTGCTTGACAGGAAGGGCCCAGCGGAGCGGTGCTTGAGATGAAGGGCCCAGCGGAGCGGTGCTTGAGATGAAGGGCCCAGCGGAGCGGTGCTTGAGATGAAGGGCCCAGCGGAGCGGTGCTTGAGATGAAGGGCCCAGCGGAGCGGTGCTTGACAGGAAGGGCCCAGCGGAGCGGTGCTTGACAGGAAGGGCCCTGTTCAGCGGTGCTTCTCACGGCGGGGCCCTGTTCAGCGGTGCTCCTCACGGCGGGGCCCTGTTCAGCGGTGCTCCTCACGGCGGGGCCCTGTTCAGCGGTGCTCCTCACGGCGGGGCCCTGTTCAGCGGTGCTTCTCACGGCGGGGCCCTGTTCAGCGGTTCTGGTCACGGCGGGGCCCCGTTCAGCGGTGCTTCTCACGACGGGGTCCCGTTCAGCGGTGCTCCTCACGGCGGGGCCCTGTTCAGCAGTGCTTCTCACGGCGGGGCCCTCTTCAGCGGTTCTGGTCACGGCGGGGACCCGTTCAGCGTTGCTTCTCACGGCGGGGCCCTGTTCAGCGGTGCTCCTCACGGCGGGGCCCCGTTCAGCAGTGCTTCTCACGGCGGGGCCCTGTTCAGCGGTGCTCCTCACGGCGGGCCCCGTTCAGCGGTGCTTCTCACGGCGGGCCCTGTTCAGCGGTTCTGGTCACGGCGGGGCCCCGTTCAGTGGTGCTTCTCACGGCGGGGCCCTGTTCAGCAGTGCTCCTCACGGCGGGGCCCTGTTCAGTGGTGCTTCTCACGGTGGGGCACTGTTCAGCGGTTCTGGTCACGGCGGGGACCCGTTCAGCGGTGCTTCTCACGGCGGGGCCCTGTTCAGCGGTGCGCCTCACGGCGGGGCCCCGTTCAGCGGTGCTTCTCACGGCGGGGCCCTGTTCAGCGGTGCTCCTCACGGCGGGGCCCTATTCAGCGGTGCTTCTCACAGCGGGGCCCTGTTCAGCGGTTCTGGTCACGGCGGGGCCCCGTTCAGCGGTGCTTCTCACGGCGGGCCCCTGTTCAGCGGTGCTCCTCACGGCGGGGCCCTGTTCAGCGGTGCTCCTCACGGCGGGGCCCTGTTCAGCGGTGCCTGTCTTGTGTTTCCAGTGAACCACACCTGGCCAATACTTGCCGCTCACTCTGCATCGGACCTTTCCGTTGCGGGGCCCTCCTGTGATGGAGTCCTAGCGCCCTGGCTCTCCTTCGATACCCCCGGAATGGGGCTGGTGGGGCCCTCATGGGCAGGTCGGCTGCTCCCTGCCTTTTGCTCCTTGCTGCCCTTGCCCTCCTTGGCAGACTGTCCGTGGCCCTTGGCTCCCTTAGCCGATGTGGCAGGTGACGGTGCAAGGCTACCCTCCTTGGGGGCAGGCGTATCAGGCCTGTCGCGCCTGCCCTTCAGTTTTTTGGTCCTCTTCCCAGGGGGGGGGGGGCTGGCTGTGCCTTTGCTGCTGGACGATGTCCCAGCCCAAGGAAAGGGCGGACTCCAAAAACCAGGCACGACGTTCTTTGGAGTTGCTGGGCTGGTGGTGGCTGAGGTGTTTGTGGAACTCTTACGGGATGGAGGGGGTGGGTCAGGTGAGGAAAAGAGGTCCACTTTAGAGAGGAAAATTTTCTTTGGAGCCATGGGAAGGGTGGCTGGAGTGGGTATGGGAGTGGAGGAAGAGGATGTGGTTGTAGGAGAGTCAAGTGTGCTGTCTTTGGGTGCAGGTGCTTGGGCAGGAGGCTGACGTGAGGTGGATGGCTGTTTTTTGGGTGCCTGCCTGCGTTTGTGTGGTTGGGAAGCGGGGGTGACAGACACACTGGGAGAGGACATGGCAGTGGGGGTGGTGACTGCACGTGTGCGGACTGGTGTGGAGGGTGTGCTGGTGATGGGTGCAATGGCTGATGGTGGTGTGCTTGCAGGTGTGTGTGGAGACGTCACAGGGAGGGAGGAGGGAGACGAGGAGGTGGGGGACACCGAGGAGGTAGTGGCTGTTGGCATGTCTGCATCTGGATGTTGCTTGGGTGAATGCTTGTGTGTCCTGTGGTGCTTATGTCTGGATGACCTGCCCTTGGGTGTTGAGGTGTGTGCAGGCTGGTCTGTAGGTGTGGATGGGATAGGCAGAGGAACAGGGGAGTGGGACTGGGTGGAGGGAGTCAGAAGAGGGAGGCTGGAGACAGGGACAGTCGCTGCCGTCAGTGCTGAGGCCAGAGCGTTGAACGATCGTTGATGGGCAGCCTGACCCGAATGAAAGCCCTCCAGGTATGCATTGCTTTGATGAACCTCCCTCTCCACACCCTGGATGGCATTCAAAAGGGTAGACTGCCCAACAATGATGGTCCTCAGGAGGTCAATGACCTCCTCACTGAGGGCAGCAGGGGTGGCTGGGGCAGGGCCTGAGGTGCCTGGGGCGAAGGAGATGGCCGGCTTCCTGGCCTTGCGGGCATGGGCCGAAGGCCGAGGGGCTGCTGGGAGGGCGGAGCTGGTGCGCTGGGTGGCGGCTGTACCTGTTTCTGCGGTGGGCACGGATGTTGCCGCCACCGCAAGGGAGCTCCCTTCCGAGGACGTGTCGGTGTCGCTGCCGTCTCCACGGGTCCCCGTGGTGGAGCCCCCCTCGCCCTCCGTCTCACTGGTCATGTCGGAGTCCGTTGCATGGCCCTCCGGGGCCATGTGAGATGCAGCTCCCTCTTGCGCCAATGCCACTTCTCCTCCACCTGATGATGCTAATGCACACATTCACAGAAATACAAAGAAAATGGGGGGGTGGTGGAAAACATAAAGACAAGTTGAGTGCATGCATTGGGGACACCGTTGGCGGAGAGGACAGACACAGAAGCCCCCTGCACTACGCTGCGCACTTGGGGTACACTACTCATTCAATGGGACATGCCCTACAAGCCTATGGGCGACAACTGCCCTCACAGTATACACTGGTCCATGAATCGCGTTACTAGGCACCCTACAGAGGTGGGGGGCGGGGGCACAGGACCATACTTCATGGACGGGCCTATCCTACAGAAATCGCCTTGGCCTAGGGATACCCACAGCCCTCCTCCCCCACCCAGGCACCTCCACTGCGCGCAAAATAGCTGAATGTGCTGGTACTCACCCCCTTGTGTCTGCTGTGATGTCCTCAAGCGCCCATCTAAATCGGGGTAGGCCACCGCCAGGATCCGGGACATCAGGGGGGTCAAGGTACGACTGGCACCCCTCCTAGGTTGGGAGGCCATCCCCAGTAGAGCCTCCGCGGTCTTCCTGCTCCCGCGGCGGATGTCCTCCCATCTCTTGCGGCAGTGGGTGCCCCTTCTGCCCCAGGGCCCGGACGTCCTTGGCGATGGCACGCCAAATGTCAATCTTCTGATGGGCGCTGACCTATGTGACATGTACAGGGGGGGAAGAGAAACATCATCACTTTTCTGCATGCTCGATGTGAGTGGCCCCCCTCCCCAACCTTGCCATGTGGCACATGCTCTCATCTGTCGTGCCATGCATTCGTCATTCGCTGCCCTCCCCTCCATCGTACATCCTCCCCACTCAGCCCAGGCATTGGGCACTATGCATTGCCCCCGTGTACTCACCTGTTGGTCTGGAGGCCCGTAGAGTAGCGCATATTGGGGGAGGACCCCGTCCACGAGCTTCTCCAACTCCTCGGAACTGAAGGCGGGGGCCCTTTCCCCAGTCGCAGCAGCCATTGTCACTTCCAGACCCAGGTCACAGCAGCACTTGCAGTATAGGTCCTCTCCTGTGGATGCTCAGGTCTCGTGTGATCAAGCAGAGAGAAAAAGGCGGTTACGGCTGCGGCGGTGCGTGCCGCTGCGGTGTGTACCGCGGCGGCGCGTACCGCGACCGCCGGCGCTCACCGCTATTGGCTCCTGAAACCCATAGGGTTCAATGTTGTCCAATGCGGCTTTGCGCCGCGGACTGCGACCGCCTACCGCCACGGTGTGCCACGCTTGCGCTATTACCTCACTTCACATTGTCACACTTCACAGGTCAGGCAGCCGCCATTTCAAGGGCACACATGGCTTCATTCCTACTGCGTCACACATGGCTAGGCCTTGCACCGACAATCATACTAGCCATTCAATCCCAAGAGATACGTGTACTGGGCATGCTGTGGCCACTTACCTGTGGGTTGCTTGACTCTGTGCTCCATGTTGTCCTTCCTAGGCATCGTCCGCTGGGACTTGCGAGGAGACGGAGGAATCTTCCCGTGTACAGACCGCTGGCGGACCTGTCGACAATGGAAGAAAGACACGTCATACTCACCTACAGACTCAACCGTGCCACTATACAGGAACTGTGTGCCCATCTGGAGCCAGACCTGATGTCACCCATCCGCCAACCCACAGGGATTCCGCCTCTAGTGCAGGTGCTGTCAGTACTGCATTTTTGGGCAAGTGGATCATTTCAAACTACCGTGGCCATTTCATCTGGGATGTCTCAGCCTATGTTTTCAAAGGTGTTGTCCAGAGTGTTGTCTGCCCTGATGAAATACATGCGGAGCTACATCATTTTCCCTGAGGTGGGTGACTTGCCTACAGTGAAGGGTGATTTCTATGCCCTTGGACACATTCCCAATATCATTGGTGCCATTGATGGTACCCATGTGGCTTTGGTTCCCCCAAAAGACGATGAGCAGGTGTACAGGAACCGTAAAAATTATCATTCGATGAATGTCCAGGTGGTCTGTTTGGCTGACCAGTACATCTCCCATTTAAATGCCAAGTTCCCAGGGTCAGTGCATGACGCGTACATCATGCGAAATAGCAGCATCCCTTATGTGATGGAACAGCTACAGAGACACCGTGTGTGGCTAATTGGTGACTCTGGTTACCCAAACCTGCCTTGGCTATTGACCCCAGTGAGGAATCCCAGGACCAGGGCAGAGGAACGGTATAATGAGGCCCATGGGCGGACTAGGAGGGTGATTGAGCGGACCTTCGGCCTCCTGAAGGCCAGGTTTAGGTGCCTGCATATGACTGGTGGATCCCTAATGTACTCACCAAGGAAGGTGTGTCATATCATCGTGGCCTGCTGCATGCTTCACAACCTGGCTTTGCGACGCCAGGTGCCTTTCCTGCAGGAGGATGGTCCAGATGGTGGTGTTGTGGCCGCTGTGGAGCCTGCGGAGAGTGAAGAGGAGGAAGACGAAGAGGACGACACAGACAACAGGGACAGAGTGATACTGCAGTATTTCCAGTGACACACAGGTAACAATCTACTCCAGCATTGTATTATATCTGTAACTGTAGTGGCTCTCTACTGTCTGACCTTTCACCCCAATGTATGGTAACTTAGTTGTGTATATCACTTCCTATTTCAGTGATCTGATCCCCACTGAGTGCCCTCTGGTTTTTTTCCCCATGGACTACCGCTGTGTGACACTGGTATGTTGTCATCACAATGTAACTAGAAATGTTTTGTTGGTTACATCGAATACATTTGGTTTAAATAAATAGATAGCAGAATCCAGTTGGTTAATGTGCAATAATTGTGTTTATTGAAGTTTTAAGATAGGTGCATAGTTCAAACAGGGTGATGGTGGAGGCATGTCCATGGCAGTGTCCAGACTGTCGTTCCTACAGGTCCATTGTCCATATGCCTGTGGAAGGTGGAGCAGGGGTAGTTCAAGGTTGGACAGGGTAAACAAGTGGGACAGTGGGATGACATCTGGGGGTTTCCGTGCATGGCGGGGGTCTTGACATCCTACTCTGTCTTCTTCCTCGATCTCAGGCCTTTCTTGTGGGGTGGTTCTTGTTCTGCAGGGAGTGGGGTCCGGGAGGGCCGTTGCTGTTGTGTCGGGGCCTCCTGACCACTAGCGCCGGCGGAGGTGGTTGGCTGTTCTTCCTCCATGCTAGTGGCAGGGGCCCTTTGGGGGGCCACATGGTCCCGCAATGTGGTGACAATCTGGTTGAGTGCCACCACGATTGTACCCATTGCGGAACTGATTGTGCGCAGTTCTTCCAGGAACCCCATGTACTGGCCCTCCTGCATGGCCTGGATCTCCTGGAACCTGGCCAGGACCGTCGCCATCGTCTCTTGGGAGTGGTGGTACGCTCCCATGATGGTGGTGAGGGCCTCTTGGACAGTGGGTTCCCTAGGCTCCCTCTGTCGCACAGCAGCCCTCCCAGTTCCTCTTTGTTCCTGGGCCTCTGTCCCCTGGACGGTGTGCCCACGACCAGTGCCCCCAGGTCCCTGTTGTTGTTGGGGTTGTGGGTTACCCTGGGTGCCCTGTACTGGTAGACACACCGCTGCTTGACCTGTCCTGGAGACAGAAGCATGGGCCCGCTGGGTGGGTGCTGTGCTGGTGTTTCCTGAGGGGGGTAGGTCTGCTGTGGCCTGGGGCTGACTGAGGGTAACCGACTGTCCAGAGGTCCCTGATGATCCGGGCTGGTCATCAGGTTCTAGGTCGACAGAGCTGCTGTCATCACTGGGGGCCTGTTCTGGGGGTGGGATGGACAAATCTGGACCCTCCTGGCCGGTGTGTTGGCGTTCGGGCCCTGCAGGGGTAGAAGAATATGGTTATAGATTTTGTGTGTGCCGTGGCGTGCGATTTGTGGGTGCCCTTGTCCCCCAGTGCTGGCAGTCCCATGTGGGAGGAGTTGTGAGGGTGGTTTGTGGGGGGGATGGGTATGTGCAGTGGTCATGCTTAGGTGCTGGGTGTCCATGGTTTGTGCTGGCATTCAGGGGTTTGGGTTGGGTTGGGTGGGTTGTGCTGGTGAGACATTAACAGGGAGTATGTGTGCTGGGGGTTAGGGGTGAGGGTGGGGGTGTGGGTTGGCATGCTGGTGGTTGGGGGGGTGAAGTAGTTGAGATTAGACTTACCAGAGTCCATTCCTCCGCCTACTCCAGCGAGGCCCTCAGGATGCAGGATGTTCAAGACCTCTTGCTCCCATGCTGTGAATTCGGGTGGAGTGGGTGGGGGTCCGCCGCCAGTCTTCTGCACAGCGATGTTGTATCTTGACACCATCGCCCGCACCTTCCCCCGTAGGTCGTTCCAGCTCTTTCGGATGTCTTCCCGATTTCTGGGATGCTGTCCCACAGCGTTGACCCTGTCGACGATCCTTTGCCATAGCTCCGCCTTCCTGGCTATTGTGGTGTGCTGCACCTGTGTGCCAAAGAGCTGGGGCTCTACCCTGATTATTTCCTCCACCATGACCCTGAGTTCTTGGTCCGTGAACCTGGGGTGTCTTTGGGGTGCCATGGGGTGGTGTGGATGAGGTGTGGGGTGGTGTTTGTGGTGATGAGTGTAGTGGTGTGTGGTGTTTTGTGCGTAGATGTGGTGTGGGTGATGATGTTGGGTTCCTGTGTGTGTTGTGGTTTGCGTTCCCTGTGCTCTCTCTCTGTGTATTGCGCCTTGTCTCTGAATTTCGCTTTGTGGGGGTTTGTGGGTGATGTGGGTGTGTGTTTTATATGGTGATGGGTGTGTGGGAGTGGTGTTTGTATGTGTATCAGGTGTGTGTATTTTGAATTGTCCAATGTGGCTGTGTTTTGTAAAGGTGTGGGTATTTTGAGCGCGGCGGTGTGTACCGCCAATGGAATACCGCGGTTGAAAGACCGCCGCGTGGATTCGTGGGTCGTAATGGCATGGGCGTGTTTGTGTTGGCGTGACGGTGGAGGTTTGGTCATCTCCAGTTTATCGCTGACCGCTGATGAGGCGGGCTTCAGTGGATGTCGGGTTTTTGGCGGTTTTGCAGTTGTGGGTCATAATGACCGTGGCGGTTTGCCGCGGCGGGATTATGGCGGTCTTCTGACCGGCGGTAAGTGCCTTTTACCGCCAGGGTCAGAATGACCCCCAAAGTGTCCCCAAAGAAGCTGCAATACTGGCAGAAAGAGGTGAAGTACTTAGGTCACCTGATTGAGAAAGGGTCAGGAAAAATAGCCAAAGAAAGGGTGACAGCCATATTACAGATGAATCCCCCGACAACTAAGAGAGACGTTAGGATGTTTCTGGGAATGGTGGGCTACTGTTGTCAGTGGATTCCCAACTTCTCGATTATCTCTAAACCTTTGGTGAGATTGACTGTTAAGGAAATTCAGGATGGCCCGGGTGCCATAAACATGTCCGAGAAAGAGATGAAGGCATTCATGGAACTGAGGGAAAGCATGTGCAGGGCACCAGCTTTAGGTATGCCTGATTACACGAAGCCTTTTATATTGTTTTGTCATGAACGTGATGCTTGTTCTTTGTCTGTCCTGACACAGGTCCATGGAGTTGCAAACCGCCCAGTAGCATATTTTTCAGCTACTTTGGACCAAGTCGCAGCAGCCTTACCGGGTTGTTTGCGTGCAGTTGCAGCAGTTGGTCAAAGCCTCACTCAGTGTGAAGGCACAGTGATGGGACATCCCTTAACAGTAATGGTCCCACATTTAGTTGAAATCCTGTTGACCCAAACCAAAACGCAGCATATGACAAATGCGAGACTTACTAAGTACGAGATAATTATACTGGGGTCACCGAATGTATCCTTAAAAAGGTGCACTGTGTTAAACCCGGCAACTTTACTTCCTATTGAAAATGCAGACATTGATGATACCGAGGAGGTAGAACATGATTGTCTTGAGGTAACAGATCTGTGCACCAAACCGAGACCTGATATTAAAGATACCCAATTGGAAGAAAATGATTACATTATCTTTGTTGATGGTTCATGCCTGAGAGACTCAGTAGGAAGGGTTGGATATGCCGTGTGTACAATCACTGGTATCTTAGAAGCTTCCTGGCTCGAAAGAGTATACTCCGCTCAAGTGGCTGAATTGATTGCTCTTACTAGGGCATGCCACGCAGCTGAAATCCTGAAAGTCACTATCTATACTGACAGCAGATATGGATTTGGAATTGTACATGATTTTGGCCAGTTGTGGTCACAGAGGGGTTTAATGACCTCTGCTGGTTCACCAGTGAAAAATAGCGAGAAAATGAAGGATTTGTTGCATGCAATTCAGTTACCTCTTGAAATTGCATTGGTGAAATGCAATGCTCATGTTAAGTCACAAGACTTTGTGTCAATGGTAAATGGATATGCAGATCAAGTCGCAAGGTTTTGTGCATTGAACTGTATATCGTTTCAAGACCAATGGGAGTTGTTACTTGAAACTGAAAATGAAACTTGCTCAAATTGTGCATTCAAGGTGGTTGACACAGTAGATGAGTTAAAATCATTACAGGGACGTGCTAGCAAAGAGGAGAAACGTTCCTGGCAGAGAATGCAATGTGTACAGAGGTCTGATGACTTATGGGTTTCAGAGGAGGGGAAAATGGTTTTGCAAAAAAGTCTCTTGTCACAATTTGCGAGGTTTTTCCATGGTCAAGCACATGTTGGGAGAGACGCAATGATCAGGTTGTTCAAAATCGATTGGTTCAATCCAAAGTTCAGACAAGCTGCAGAGGTTATCTGTCACAGGTGCATTATCTTTCAGCAGATGAATGCGGGAAAAGGGACTGTGGTGAATTTGAGCAACGTTGGAAGAGCAGGAGGTCCATTTAGCAGGATGCGGATGGATTTCATTGAGATGCCTGTGTGTGGAGGTCTGAGATACGTGTTGGTGATTGTGTGCATTTTCAGTCATTGGATTGAAGCTTAACCTACACGTAGGAATGATAGCCTCACAGTAGAGAAGCTGCTGCTTAGGGAGTTAATACCACGTTTTGGGTTTCCGATCTCTTTAGAATCAGATAGGGGAAGACACTTCAACAGTGAGGTGATTAAGCTCTTGTGTGCTGCATTGAACATTGAACAGAAGTTGCATTGTAGCTATTGCCCTGAAGCATCAGTACTAGTGGAGCAGATGAATGGTACCTTGAAGTCGAGAATGGAAAAAATGTGCGCAGCTACAAATTTGAAATGTCCAGATGCATTGCCCTTAGTGCTGATGTCAATGAGAAACACACCGCACGCTATGAGATTGCCCGCAGTGCCTGCAAATGATCTTGTAAATACTACTGATGATATGGTTTTGGACTACTGCAAGGGTCTGGCTGACGTGGTCCTCTCTTTCTCTCACCAGGTGGAGGCTACCACATTGCCACCGATAAGTGATCCAGGTCACACCCTGAAAGCCGGTGACTGGGATGTTGTCAAGAAACACATGAGGAAGTCGTGTTTGGAACTACGTTGGAAGGGGCCATATCAAGTAATACTGACCACCACTACTGCTGTGAAATACGCAGGTCTTCCTAATTGGATCCATGCCAGTCACACAAAGAAGGTGACGTGTCCAACTGATGAGGAACTTGATTTGTCCAAAACAACAGCTGCAGAGAAGGAAGTCTCAGGGCCGGAGAGTAATCAAAGGGGAACTGAGACTGAAAGAGAGCCCACTGAGGACGGCTTAATCACTCAAACAGTAAACGAGATCCAGAGGGGTGACAGTGAGCCTATCTCAGCCGAGGCAACAGGAGAACTGAGACAAGGAGAGGTTCTCCCAGAAGCAGACAGATACAGGTTTGAAGTTGAGCCCATAACTGACCCTGAATGCGAAGGAGGTGAGGTGGAAGGAGGTCAAAGTGTTCTGACTCCTCCTGAGCTGCTTGCAAATCCATCAAGAGAAAACACCATAGTACAAGAGGAGGGCACTGTTCAATATCCTGAAAGGCTGAGTGGAAAGAAAACACATAAAGGAGATAACTGGCCGGAGCCACAAGCTGCAAAGGAGAAAGTGATCCCTAACGAAGCAATAGAGGAAGAAGTTGACACAACCAGGAAAGAAGATCTCAGTGAAGGAGAGTTACAGGGTGATCGCAAACTAAAACCAAAGAGAGTTGCAAACAGAAGGTACGCAGGTCCTGAATGGGCGTATGCAACATCAGCTGAATGGCAACAAGAATTCTTGGCATTCTGTTTTGATCGAGAAATTCCAGGTCAATACTACGGCACCTGAATTCAACCATAGAAAGAGACTGTGTTAAGTTGAAATTAAATTGCATAAAGAAAGAAATCTGAGGAAAGAGACTGATAAATTACCGGATGTGACATTGATAACCTGAATTGACTCTGAAAACCGATTATGACAAACTGCTAACTTGATTTGACAAAGGGTCCTAGGAGTGAGTGAAACGCTGTAAATGCTTGCTGAGAGAAAGAGACTTTGCACAGAAGAAAAAAAAAAAAAAGAGCTTTTAGTCTACTTCAAAGTTGATTGTTTGTTTTGTCCAATTCTGCTCTCTGATACTTTATAGATCATGGGTAACACTAGAGATAATGATAGGGGTAGGATGTGTGGTTGGTTGAGTGCTATTTTGGGTATTGTGTGTGCAATAATAATTATAGGTGTGATTGTGGGAATGCCATTGGTGAATAAGAGTGCGATTAACAATGCTTCAACTCCTGAAACTGCTACACTAACACCATGGGAGAGGTTTGAGCAGGATACCAAGAACTTACATGATGGAACTAATTAAAAAAGGGAACTATCTACTAATGTCTTCTATCGCTTGCTGAATGAGTATGTTAACACAATGGATGCAAAGAATTGCTATGTGTGCCCAAAGATTCCTTCGTCAGTATATGAAGGGATTACTTACCATAGTCTGCCAGTCACGTATGGAATAAGCTGTAGTTTGCTATTAACGAGATTCTATGATCAAGAACATGTTCAATACTTCTACTCTAATCTAGATGTAGTGTTTTCTTTTGTGCCTGTAATTGAGTTTCTAAATAAATTAGCTAAGGAACATAACATAAAAATAATTAGGGGTTTCTTTGAGCCGACACTGACATTTGGAACACCTTATGCGCACAGCAATAATATAACCTGCTTACTAACGCCTGTAGAAAAGATCTTCTTAGATCACACTGATGATAGAAGAAAAGCATTAAAGGAAAGGCTAGAAAAGGGATTAGAAAAACAAATGTTTTCAAATGATTATGCTTGTAGTGCAATAAAGACACAGGGCAAATTAGCTATAGATGCATTACACGTAGGAAGGCTTTGTATATATAGGCCAAAATCTGATCATGACACTTTATTTGTGGGAACGAGTGAATGTAGGCATGTGTTTTTGTTTCAGAGTAAATGGACGTTCATGTTAAATGGACAGGATCCAGCAATCCCTGGGATCTATTATACATGTGGACTTAATGCTTATTACCGTCTTCCAAAGTGATGGTATGGGACATGTTATTTGGGAATAGTTTTCCCAAAGATTTACCAAATTGATGACTTAAAGCAACTTCCTAAAATGTCTGAATTACATCATACTAGACAAAAGAGAGAGACAGCGGCTGCTGTCGTAGGTGACATATTTGGAGCCATAATTCCTTCAGTGGGGGTTATCTTAAACTACATAAAGATTTGAAAGTTGTCTACTATTGTGGATAACATGCTGACAAACTTCACAGGGGCTATGCTCCTGATGGATACTGAACTTGCTGCGGAGAGGGCTATGACTCTTCAAAAACGGCTTGCTTTAGACATTCTTTTAGCGAAGAGTGTCGGAGTCTGTAAGATGCTTAATGAGCGCCATTGTTGTGCATTTATTCCAGATAATAGCAAAAAGATTAGAGGTATGCTTATTAACCTAACAAGAGATAGTGCAGATTTGAAGGAGCTGAACGAACCTGGAGTTTGGGAAAGGGTTGGAAAAGGAATTACTAAAGTAGGGAATTGGTTTAGTAGTATTTGGAATGGGGTACTTGCAAAAATAATAGGGGGTATATTGATTGTCCTAACTTGCTTATTCGGACTATGGTTATCATGCAAAATTAGTAAAAGGTTTAAAAGAAATTTGGCAAAACGCAATAAAAGTAAAGAGGAAAAGAAAAAGGAGAAAATGTTCAAAGAAATTTAGGAAAGATCACACGAGGGAAGAAATTGAAATGCATGGCCTGAGAAAGTGAAAGGTTGTGAAGGGAAAGGTTTTGTGTGATGACAAGTGTCATCAGAGGAGGGACTGAGAGAGCGTAGCACTTATACTCAAAATTAACATAAAATGTGGATGAACTAATGCATAATAATGCCGCATAAAAAATGTCTTAATGTGTTTTTTGTAAAACGTGCGCTTGAAATGTGCCCACGGGAGTGGCCGCCAATATACAGTATACAATGACTAATGAAACTGACTAATAATGAAAAGATGATATGTTAAAGTATAGTTTTACACTAATATTAAGAATTACATGTTAAGGTTTTGCTAATAAATCATTAGGCTTTAGTTAGCATGAGTCGAGGCCTAGCTGCCTGGTTTCACATTAAATGTGTTTTTCTAACGTGCAGTGTGCTGACTTGCTGAAGGACATTTACCCGTATTTTTTCAAAGCTAAAGGATGAATGTAACCGTAGTAGATCCGTTCCCATAAGATTCGACTTGCACAGAGAAACATTTTTGCTGAATGCAACAGTGTAGACTAGAACAGGTACAAGGTCGCCTAAACTGGTACAAACAATGGACCTACTGACTGAAGATGCGAGAGGACCACGAGGGTATGAAATCATACCGGACATTCTGCCCGCTGGAGACGTCAATCATAAGAACCAATAAACTATGTGAGAACTGTTATGGGGTGACAATTTTGATGAAATCATTGCAAACCCATTGGATGGAGATAGTGGAGTACCGACCCCATCCAATCGGAAATTAGGGGACTGTACAACAGAAAAGGGATAAAAACCTATGACACAAGGAGCCATTAGGAGAGGATGTTACGAACTTTTGCTATGACCCAGACACTTTGTCACTCTGCATAGAGACTTTGCTGTTTGGTTCTTCAAACCATCCTTGCCTTACCTTGACCGTTATATACTTTTCCTCCTCATGAGGGAAGTGTCCCTTCTTACCCGTTTTGCTGAATTCCCTGGCTGATGGTGAATCATCTGATGTCCTGAGGACGAAGACTGAATCTGTATGCTGACCCAATACGGAGGGTAACTATATGATGATGAAATTGTAATTGTCAGTTAGCCTTTCCTTTCTAGGTACCAACTGCTTCTTTTGACAGAGACCATAGCTAGATGTTTTCTAAATTGGTGTTACCAAATTGTTTTGCATGAAGCCCATCATGCCAATGGTAATTCGTGGTTAGTTAAGGGGTTCACTAAAGTGGACACAGTTAGACAAATGAATGGATCAATGCTTTGTTGAATGATGCGCTAATGATACTCTGCTAAGGTTAATTCATGTTGACGGTGTGCTATGTTCTAATATTCGTGATATTTGCCTTATTGAAATCATATTCGAGTTGCCATATTATGACAACGCTGATGTGTTTCATGGTTTTGAGATTAATAAACTTGGTAGTAGAATTGTAATCAATAGGGAATAAATATCACAAAATCATACTAAACTGGCGTGGTCATTCATGACTGAAAGGTCATGGTGGTGTCTGAGTCTTATTGATGATGTTATTGACATATTGATTGACATGTTGATCAGTTATCTTGTCCTAAGGTTTCTTCAATCAGGGTCAAAAGATTCATTGGCCTAAAACGAGTCCCAGAGTGAATAAAATAACTAGAAAGGGACGCGTTAACACCTCCTTTACCAACATTTTATCCATTGTTTATCTATTGTATAGGGCATCAAATTTCTTTGCAAAAGTACAAACCCTGACAGTTTCGTAGTCATTGCAGTCTCAGGTGATTTTGTTTTGCTTTTTTGACTTGTGCTTCCTTTTCATGTCTTTCTACCTTCCATTCCATTTCGGTCAAGGCATTATTGACTTTTTCTCCAGGGTTTGCTCTATCTCTTTTATTGGTTGTGCTAATTCCTCCAACTACCGTTCTGCTTGAATAATTAGAGTATTCATCAGCTTCTTTGAGGAATAATGTTTTTCCTACTGTCATTGTTTTAATAAAGCCCATATCACTTAAGGTTGGTAGTACACAAACCCTTAATCCCCATGGGATCCGTGCTACCTCAATATACATTTTCAGGGTTGCCATTTCCCACCATTTATTCACTTCTTTGATTCTTGCTTGTTCTAGATCTTTAATCATCTCACTTAGTGGGGATTCTTCTTTTTTACTATATTGCCTCTGGGCAGTTATAGTTTGGGCAACATTTCTATAGGATATGGATTTTTGAGTTTGCTAATAACTTTGGATCCGTTCAGCGCATCCAAGAAAAGTCTCTTTCACCTCAGGGTCTTCCTGAAGAACTCAGAGTGATCATTCAAGCAGGGATCAAGTAAAAATGGGGTGGATAAGATCACATTTTTCCTATGCAATTTTCCATTGAAAAATTGAAAAGTAAAACAGTAAAATTGCTTTTACAGAATCACCTCAAATTTGTCAGAAACCTAGATCTTGATACAGAAATGTGCTTATTATGATTTGGTGTAAATCCTGTAAATCTGTTCATTAGTTTGTGAAACATCAAGTTTCAAAATGTCTGTATATATTGCGATACAAAAGATCTGTTAATTCAACAGATTTAAAGAAAAGATCTGATTGTGTTCCACCACATCAAAACAAATGTAGCAGCAGTCATTTTAGGACTCATATACTCAGTTTCCTGTTCTTAAAAAAAAATATAGGGGCAGTGTATGCATACTTTGACCCCCTAGACTGTCAAGGAACAAAAGTGAGGGCTCCCACTCTTTTCAATTTGTATCTCAAACCCCAAACCCCGATGGGCCAGGTCCTGTGGGGTTGTGTGGTTATTTTGGTGGAAGAAGGGGCATGCAGCCATAACATGGCCATATAATAGCCCTGGGGGAACACATTACCAGGGCTCCAATATTAAAGGGCTGATTTAAATAGTTTTACTTGTTTGGTGGTACCCCAGTCTGGCCAGAGGCCCCATCAACATATTATAAAAGTGATGTGGTAATCTGCAAGGGGCACATTAGCCCTCCCCAGGCAGTGAAATCAAGAAGTTATTCCAAATAAATGTTTGACCCCAAGAGAGCTTACCATTATTTTTAAAGTGCATGCTCTTCAGCTTGTGTACAGGAACCCCTTTTGGTTATTTGGATGGCTGCGTTTTGAGGATTGAGTAGCTTTAAAGAAAGCCTTATGTGACAGTGATTGTTATGAATCATTGCCATGTTTATTCTTGAAAGTACGTTGGATTGTATTTACTGATAGATTATTGTGTTGATTTATCAAAAAAATCAATATGTCAGCATTATTTATGTAGATCCACTGACCTAGTAAGCCTACTTTTTATATTGCTGTATTCTGATGCTTTGACAAATCCAGTAGATGTGCCTTACTTAAAATTACACCCTGTATTTTGTTACATGACAGTTTGCTGTTCACGGAGATGGAATTAGTACCAATGTGGGGCTTAGGCCAGTCCCTACACCCAACCCTACTTTTCACTCATGTCCAAAGGCATTGAGCAGTCGGGTGAGGCTCAGGACCTGGCCAGGCCTTGCGCCCAATCAAATACAGTGCACTGCCAAAATCCTTTGCATGGTGGGATTTGGGTGCCCGTGGGTGGGAGAGTGCAGGGCCTGGACACAAGCCAGGCCATGCTTCCAGCTCTAGAGCATTTATTTACATTATGAAAACTAAATTATGCACTGCTTATACCCTAATATATTATATCACTCATGATGTGTTCAATGACAGCATTGTTAACATCCTTCATGACATCTGAAATTATCTCACTGATAACAATACTGTGCATGATGTAGGTTACTTTAGGGTACGAGTTATAGTTACCTGAAATAACTATACCTAGTGAATTTCACTGTTTGTTAGTGGAAAAAGTTAAGTTTTAACTGTCATTTGCATTTAACTATAATGTCCCTGTGACTGACCCTTCAGACGTGAACGACATGGGTTTGACTTTCCATATGCTAGTAGAATTTTGGTTTACTTAAAAAAATACTCAACAATTCACTCAAAAACAAAGGTTAAAGAGATGTTATAGTTAGGTAACATTTCAGAGACAGTATAACGTTTTGAATTAAAAAACTAAAACTGAAATTCACTAGTTATAGATATCCCTATTACTGTAGCTATAACTTGTGCCCCATAGTAACTGTAACTCGTGCCCTCGCCATGCACTGATAATTACTCCAAATATTACATCACTCTTGAACTGTTCTAAAAACATAATTAATAATTACATGCAACATGTGAAATGACACAATTGATGAAAATACTGTTCATGGTGGGGACGTGAGTTATATTTACTTTAAGGCGCAAGTTGTGTGCTTAAATGAGGTGAGGATTCAACTATTTTCTAAATTAAATTGTCTCTGGGGCAGTCTTGATGGACACAGGATGTTGTTCCAAATCATGGGCGCATAGGTGGGGAAGGTCTGCTGTCTTGTTTCTACTTTTTTACATTTCCTATGCTGCAGTATAATGGTGTCCTGACTGGCGTGCTTGTCATGATAGTTTTGTAAATGATGCATCCGATTTTGAAGATGGTGGGGGCCTGCAAGGAGAGCCAGTGGATGGGGATGATAAGCTCATATTTCTTCAGGCCCTGGGTGACACATGATGTTACATCTGGAAGACCCTTAAAAAAGAGAGAACTGCTACCAGGCTGCCATTTTTTGGCAAGGGGTTCCTTGAGAGGGAGGTTGGTGTACAGGGTGAATCCAAGTGGCTTAGCATTTGGTGAACGCTGGAGTTTAAAGCTGTCAGGTTGAAGCCATTGAGCCAGGTTTTTGAGATGTCATAAGTAATGTCATAAATGATGTCATAGAATATGTCAGGAGTGATGTCATATGTGAGGTCACAAGCAATGCATGTCAGGGGCGCAAGTTATAGTTAGCGCTAAAAACTATAACTGGTGAATTTCTTTGGTTTTTTTTTTCTAGTCAAAAAAACATCATCATTCTCACTGAGAATTTTACCTAACTGTAATGCTACTTTAACCTTTGTTTTGTTCTGTGAAATTCTAAGTTGAAAAAAAATCAAAAACACATATTTTTATTGCACCTAACTATAACATTATTTTAACTGCTGCTTTTTCAGTGAAGTTTTAAGGTGTTTTCATTCAAAAACACATATTTTTTGACACCTAATTATAATATAACCTTAAATTCTGTTTTTTTTTTTTCAGTGAATTTGAAGTTTACACTTCAACAACTCCAACAATGTTTGCACTGAGAACGTTTAACTTCTTAGTTTTTGAAACAAACATATAAAAAAATATTCCCAGCATTGTTTTCAAAGTCTTTGTATCTACCTTTACATAAACAACATATTTATATTTCAAATCGATACTCATCAGTTTTACCTATACTGGCTTGTGTGTGGCTCGTGGGATACTTGCAAGATTGCAGAGTTATGCATTACATTCTAATATGTTATGTAGAGTTATTTTTTATCTCATCAGTTATTATTGAATGCTGATCTTTAATGCTAAAGTGAGTACAGTATATATATTGTATTAAATATTTTGTTTACAAACTTACATCTCTCGTGAGACAATCGGAGGAGCCAAACACACACTCACCTGCGTGGACCATGAAGGGGCTATGCTTCCTGTCCAGCTCTTGTGATCTGCTTGCAAGATCGCACATTTGGAATTAAGTTCAGAACAGTGTATTTTTGTAGTTCTGAAGAAAGTAAGACAAGAGAATTGTTGTTTCAAGTTAAAAATAGTTGATATATTGCTCCATTTCAGATATAAAGAAAGTTCTCTATTTTTACGCTCTCATGAGAGGGTCACAAGACATCCGCTAGATGTCTGGGAGAGGAAAGACATCCCAAGGAAGAACTGTGATTGGTTCTTAAGGGTATCTTTATTTAACAAAGAACATTGCCTCCTTGTCGCTTCATTTGGCTATTGGGTTTTCCTGTGGTTACACCTTTTTGGGTGACTCTCTGACTTTGCTGATTTTCATCCTCTGATTCAGATGAAAGTCCTACTCCTGTTCCTGCAATTCAGCCATGCCAGCCACCCAAAGAGTCATTGATGTGGCACATTTTTTTAAATGAAGCCTGGTGGGAAAAAAGTATCGGCAAAATATGTGATTTGTAAAATAGTTAAAGAGGAGTTCAGCACGGGCTGCAAGAACAAGCAATACAGCCTCAATATCACTGGGATGTGGTTACATTTGAGGGCCTTGCACACTCAACGCCTTGCTGAGTTAGCCTGTGCTGTATATCTTGATAACCCCTCAGGGCATCCACATCTTTTCAACCTGGTGACACTTTCCCTGCTCAGGTACTCACCGCTCAAGCAGATAAAAACCCTGCATATCTGGCAAAGCCCTTCTTTGCTGCTTATACAAACAGAACATTTTTCCTTCTGAGACAAGCAGGGCTGTACAGGACAGAATTTCCCAGGATCCTAAGGCCCATATTTATACTTTTTGACGCTAAACTGCGCTAACGCAGTTTAGCGTCAAAAGATTTAGCGCCGTCTAACGCCATTCTGAAGCGCCATGCGGGCGCCGTATTTATGGAATGGCGTTAGCCGGCGCTAGCAGACCGGCGCTGCCTGGTGTGCGTGGAAAAAAACCACGTAGACCAGGCAGCGCGGCGTAGGGGGAAAATGGCGTTAGGGCGTCTTAAAATGGGGCAAGTCAGGTTGAGGCAAAAAATTCGCCTCAACCCGATTTGCGCCATTATTTTCGACGCCCAGACGCCATTTAAATGACTCCTGTCTTAGTAAAGACAGGAGTCATGCCCCCTTGCCCAATGGCCATGCCCAGGGGACTTATATCCCCTGGGCATGGTCATAGGGCATAGTGGCATGTAGGGGGGCACAAATAAGGCCCCCCTATGCCACCCAAAAAAAAAAAATATATATAAAAAATTATACTTACCTGAACTTACCTGAATGTCCCTGGGGTGGGTCCCTCCATCCTTGGGTGTCCTCCTGGGGTGGGCAGGGGTGGCAGGGGGGGTCCCTGAGGGCAGGGGAGGGCACCTGTGGGCTCATTTTGAGCCCACAGGCCCCTTAACGCCTACCCTGACCCAGGCGTTAAATAGTGGCGCAAATGCGGGGTTTTTTGACCCGCCACCTCCCGGGCGTGATTTTTGCCCGGGAGTATAAATACGACGCATTTGCGTCGCCGTCATTTTTAGACGGGAACGCCTTCCTTGCATCTCATTAACGCAAGGAAGGCGTTCACGCAAAAAAATGACGCTATTTGCCCATACTTTGGCGCTAGACGCGTCTAACGCCAAAGTATAAATATGGCGTTCGTTTTGCGCCGAATTTGCGTAAAAAAAAACGACGCTAATTCGGCGCAAACGGAGTATAAATACGGGCCTAAATGTCCACCTAGGCAATAGTTTTTTTAAAACAAAATCCTAGTTTTTCTCATTTTTGTTTTGAAGATGATGTTGTTTGTTTACTCCCAACGCCTTGTTTTTGTTGTAACCTTTAAAAAAATGAAAAAATACAAAAAGTTCAAAATGTTAAAAAAATACTAATAAAAAGTTATTTTCAGAGCTATCCTATACTTTTATTATGTATGTTGTTTGTACAATGTTCCCCTTTTTTATTCTCTTCTTGAAGACTCTCATGAGACACTCACAAGAACCAGGCACACATTCCTTTGCATCCCTTTCATATAAGAATCTGCATTTTCACTAAAAATATCCTGTTGTGATAGGTATAATTTAAATGCACCAGTTTTTTGCTACCCGTCCACTTTTTTGTTCTGTGATCCTGTAAGACTTTTGCAAAATCGTAAAACCACTGTAGAAGAAAATTTTACATTTTCCTTCATTGCAATAGTTATCCCTTATAATCCCCACTACTTTAATATGGGGAAAGACTGGCCTCTCCACTGTATGAAGATAAATAGTGTGTAGAGTACATACCCTAATCTACCCTACTCTACACTAGTGTGTAGTGTAGGGTATAAACAGACACTGCCTCTCATTTCACCCCTTTGCCAGACTCAGCAGTATGGGTAGTATGGTGGTGATCCTTCTTCCCTCACATGTAAGACCTCACTATTCCATACTACTAGCCTACTCACTGGCACCTCTCCCCAGGGAAATAACTATATTTATTACTAATGTGAGTAATTTCTCCTGTCCACTCACAGCACTCCCCTGCATGGCCGATATATAAAATAGAATATAGGGAAACATTGTCTTCTGCACTAACACCTATCTCTAGGACAACTTGGATGTATGGTAGGGAGCAGGGAGCCAGAGGCCTCTGTGCTCACACTTCTTCTTAGTACAACAGCAACATGCAGTGCTGTCTGGGAAGGGAGCCAACTCTCTGCTAACATATCTCAACAGCATATCAGGTGTCCGTAGAAGGGTTTGAGAAAAATGTATATCTCTTCTCATACTTCTTCTTATGCTGACAGGTATGTATAGTAGGCTGTGGGGAGAAACTATCCTGTTTCCTGACACAAGTCTATTGCATGATAAGTCTGGTGGCATAAAGTGGGAGAGCCTGGCCTCTTTACAGTAATCTGTCTGTTGAATAATGCTTGTGCAAATTAGAGTAGAAAAAGTGGCCTACCTTTCTGGTCATAGCTCTACCCATTATGACATATGTAGGCAAATAATAGAATTGAAATTACCTTTATGCTCAAAAGTCTGTCTTGTATAACAACTATAAAGACAATAATATGAAAACACACTGCCCTCTCAGGTGAGACATCTCCCCAGAGTAACATATGTGCAATGTAGGCTGTGGGTTGAAACTGTTCTCTCTGCACATACTTCTCTTCATAAAGATGAATGTACAGAGTAGAGTAAATAATGGAGTATCTTCTATCTCAAGAGCTGTGTCTTGGAAAACTGGTGTCCATATTTTATTGTGAAGACATATTCACCTCTGTTTCAGCCGCCTCCCAATGGAAGTACCCAAATATAATAGGGTGTTCACAGCAGCTAATACAAGTGTGTATTAGACTATAAAGATGCATTGCCCTCTGTGCCAATTCCTTTCTCTTTTATCATTATTCTCTATAGTACAACATGCACAATGACAAATCTCTGTTGGAACACCTCACTGTTGCATGAAAAGTAACCATAGCTGCATATCAAAATAAATGGCTTCTCCATTACCATTCCTATGTAGACTGAAAGACTACCATAGTACCATATAGATACATGTAAATGAAGCAGCATATTTACAGTCCCTGAAAATAGAACTGTCAGTTGTACTCAATATTGCAATACTGTAATAAAATTGAAATTTATAATAAGTACTAAGCTATTAAATCAAGACAAACTTTAAACTTTTTTATTACAACAGCACAAAATGATTCAATAAAACAACAACTACAATAACAATCAGCATCAATAACTATACAACAAACAAAACAATCAACTATACTATGTTATAATGTATTCATAAATGTATAATGCGCAGACTGTGTAGCTATGTTTTCTCAGTCATCTCAGTCTGGCAAAGAGTCTTTTGTATGCCAGTTAGGTCTGCTAGCAAAAAAGCCTCAGCAAAGTTTCTTATGCATACAGTTTTTTTAAGAGGAGTTCACAAAGGTTAGCTGGGGCTCAGTTGGCTCATGCTAATGAACTACAGAGATCTTCATGTGCTTCCACATCTTTTCAACCTGGTTACATGCTGCCTGTTCACATATGTACTGGTGATCAATCCTGCTTGTGTTATCAAGGCTCTTGTTTGCAGCTTATGTAAGCAGATAATTATTCTTGCAGAGACAAGTTTCCATTTTCCTCCTAAAGATTGAAAAAAACTAACGAAAAAGATAAACATTACATACTGATATTAATTGATAACAGTGCTACTTCAATATGGGCCTTATTGAGATGGTGGTGGGTAAGCTAGGCTGTAAAAACGGTGACAGATATCCCATCTGTTGAAATCTAAATCCCATTATATCCTATGGGATTTATATTTTAGCAGACAGGATATCCGTCACCATTCTGACAGAGTAACTTGTTTGCCAATATTTAAATCAAGCCCTTAATTGTGTAAGATTTGCTACACTTTTCACTCACAATCACATATTCAGATCTATTGCTTCTCTTCTAAACATTCCACATCCTCAACCAATCTATTTTCATGTTTTCAAGATTAAATTGTAACATGCCATGAACTCTGTTTCCCTAACAGTTTCTAAAGTAACACAATCATCTTGAGACACCTTTGCTAACAATAAACACAGTGTTTAACTCTAGAAATAGCAATAGCACCATTCCAACATCGAATATTGCTTAAATATATGTACAATGAGGTTCATAAGAACTGTAGCGCTTTTTTATAATTTAAGAAACAGCACTTCCTTTACTTACAAGTATAAACAGCTTAAAAAAACTTCATTTTTAGCACATTCTGCAAAAGCTATATTAACATCTACTCCTTCCCAAACAGCTTTTCATTCTGTAACCATGGTATAAAATGTTTACCAACATCACTACACTTACTAACACTTCAAAATAAAGTTTATAAAATATTTTTGTTAGAAATGGGTCTTTGGTTGGCAGTCAGGTTACCCGCTCTCCAAGCAGGGACCCTCACTCCAGTCAGGGCAAAGGTGAAACACACCTGGTTAACTCCCACTCACCCCCTTGGTAGCTTGGCACAAGCAAGCAGGCTCAACTCAGAAGCAAAGTGGAAAGTATTTGAGCCAACTCACACAGTAATACAGTGAAAACACTGCAAAATGGACACCACACTACTTTAGAAAAGTAGGTAATATTGATCTAAATCAAATAAGACCAAAAGAACAAAATTCCAACATACACAAGTTAAAATATGCATTTACAAAAGAATAAGAGTCTTACTCCATAGAAATCAATGGAAACAATGATTTTACTCAAAGTAGGTGGTTAATGTAAAAAATAAAGCCACACAGGCGAGAGTGCGTCGGAAAAGTCAGCGATGCATCAATTCCTTCCTCGCAAGGGAGGCAGTGCACTGTTTTTTCTCCGTTGCAAGAGAGCTATGTGTTGATTTCCGGATGAGGCACCTTGGATCCATGCAGAGTCAGGCTGACTTTAGTACCTAGGGACAATGTGTGGAAAATCCTGTCACACAGTGTTAGAAAACCGCACTGCGTGAGATATGCATCATTACCCGCAGCCGCAAGCAGGTGTTGCATGTAGTTTCTCTAGCCATGATGCATCGATCTCCCAGCTGCGATGCAAGTGAAGCGTCGATTTCAGCTGCAAACCAGCGGCGTGTCATTTATCAGCTGCGTTGCAGATGGTGCATTGAAAATTTCCCCACACGGTGATCTGTGAGTGGATTTTCGTCTCTTGTCTGCCAACTTCACCTTTCAAGGTCCAGGGACTGGATAGGGTACCACTTGGCAGGGCAAGAGTCTCAGCAGAGTCCAGATGTTGGCAAAGGAAGTCCTTGATGGCCCTGAGACTTCAAAACAGGGGGCAAGCTCAGTTCAAGCCCTTGGAGATTCTTCACAAGCAGGAATAACCACAAAGTTCAGGCTTTGTCCCCTTTCACAGGCAGAAGCAGCAACTGTAGGATAGCCCAAAAAGCACAGTCACAGACAGGGGCAGAACCTCTACTCAGCTCTTCAGCTCTTCTCCTTGGCAGAGGTTCCTCTTGGTTCCAGAAGTGATCTTGAAGAAATCTAAAGTATGGAGTTTTGGGTCCACTACTTATACCCCTTTCTGCCTTTGAAGTAGGCAAACTTCAAAGGAAAGTCTCTGTTGTTCAGAAGATCCTGCCTTGTCCAGGCCAGGCCCCAGTCACACACCAGGGGGTAGGAAACTGCATTGTGAGAGGACAGGCACAGCCCTTTCAAGTGTAAGTGATCACTCACCCTCCACTCTAACACAGGTGGCTCGTCAGGATATGCGGGCTAAACCCCAGCTCTCTTTGTCTCACTGTCTAGAGAGGATTCACAAACAGCCCAAGTGTCAAACTGAGCCACACAGGGAATCCACAAACAGGCAGAGTCACAGAATGGTTTAAGCAAGAAAATGGCTACTTTCTAAAAGTGGCATTTTCAAACTAACAATCTAAAAACCACCTTCACTACAAGATGTATTTTTAAATTGTGAGTTCAGAGACCCCAAGCTCCACATTTCTATCTGCTATCAAAGGGAATTGGCACTTTAAAGTTCTCTAAAGGCAGCCTCTATGTTAACCTATGAGAGAGATAAGCCTTGCAACAGTGAAGAAGGAATTTAGCAGTGTTTTACTGTTAGGACATATAACACATATCAGTACATGTTCCATCTTTCACATACACTGCACCCTGCCCATGGGGCTACCTGGGGC
Organism: Pleurodeles waltl; assembly: GCF_031143425.1. Lineage (NCBI taxonomy): Eukaryota > Metazoa > Chordata > Amphibia > Caudata > Salamandridae > Pleurodeles > Pleurodeles waltl. The sequence continues at coordinate 262,499,670 of NC_090437.1, read as the reverse complement.
TTACCTTAGGGGTACCTTACATATATAAAAAGGGATGATTTAGGCCTGACAAGTGGGTACCATTACCAAGTCGCATTGGCAGTGCAAGACTGCACATACAGACACTGCAGTGGCAGGTCTGAGACATTTTTACAGGGCTACCCATGTGGATGGCACCATCAGTGCTGCAGGCCCACTAGTAGCATTTGATTTACAGTCCCTAGTCACCTCTAGTGCACTTAACTAGGGACTTACTAGTGAATCAAATATGCCAATCATGGATTAACCAATCAACAATACAATTTACACAGACAGCATATGAACTTTAGCACTGGTTAGCAGTGGTAAAGTGGCCAGAGTCCTAAAGCCAACAAAAACAGGTTATAAAAAAAGGAAGAGGGAGGCAAAAAGTTTATGGCTGACCCTGCAAAAAAGGGCATTTCCAACAATATTATGAAATAATTGAACTTGAAGTTCTTTCATAAAAGACAGGTGAAGACATCAGTCTCTTTCAGCCCCACATAAATTCACTTCTGCTGAGCACAACTCTAACAGACTTCTTTCTTCTCTAAAGCACCATGGGCAAACTGAGCTATCTCTGGTTCTGTACCCAATCACATCATTTTTTTCAACCATGTAATAAGAATGGTAACTACTGCTTCAGCTTTGGCCCCCTTTTTTTTGTTTTACTTTCCCTCACACGATCCCACAAGACTGTCACTGGATCATAAACACCTTGTGGCAGACACACTCATTTTCCATGCATATCTCTTGAGATGCTCATGAGGTTGTAACATTTTTAAAAATAAGAATTAGCCAACTACTTATCACACTACTTATCTTTTACACCCTTTCTCTAAAAAAAAAAGCACTACAATGTCCATTGCTAATATTAAAATGTATTGTAAACTTATCTACTCATTTTGTATTGTTCATGATCCCTTGAGGGTCTTGCACGATCATAAAAATTATTTAACAGCAATATACATTTATTAGCTTCAGAGTAATCATCCTTTAGTCTCCTCCACTGTAAATCTAGGGGGTGACAGCATGCCTTATGCTATACCTTTATATAGCTTTTTTTACTTTGTTGTGGATTCTTTTTAGTGCTTAGATTGAGCTCCTTTAATTTAGCTCCTTTTAGCCCCAGGCCTGTAGCCTGCGCCTTTTACATTTTGTTTGTTGATTTTCTTATATTTTATCACAGCCTTTCTGCGAAAGCATTGTTGTTAGTTTCTTCGCACAACATATCATACTGTACCCTGCTCAAAGCTGTCATTACACACAATAATTTCCTTGGTATTGCAAGTCCAAGAGTCTACTTTTTAACCATAGACATATTATCACGTCAGGCCTGTTCTCAGAACAGAACACGCTTTATTATATAAGCTCCACTCAAGCCAAAGAAGGTTGGAGGGAACATTCCAGCCAGCCATCTTATGCTGTGTGGCACTTCATTGCAGCTTTGCTGATATTGGCCTTGTCTCTCCAGTCAACTGGGAGGACTGCCAGCACCCCACGGACAGATCCTTGCTTTCCAGATATGGAGTTGGGGGCTCATTTCATAGATTAGTACAGGCAGAAGGGCTTACACTGTTATGCTCTCATGTTAGATGCTAGAAGTGTAGGTAGGAATTCTTAGACTAATGATTTTGTCAGGATTTTGGGACTGGTTATATGTTTTACTCTAACGGTCACAGCCATCACTGTATTATGTTTCATCTTCCTAATAATTGCAGCTCATGTCTTTTATCATAGAATGCAGTTTTGTTCAATAAATGTATTGAAACTGTCCTGCATTTCTCTGCTTGTGAGGATTCAAGTGTCATGTTTTAGGCTGCTTCAAATCACCTTAACTTTCTAGGTTTGGATGAGGTGTGGCCAAGGAGGTCAGGCCGACAGCTTGTAGCCAATGTGGAACTGACTCAGTCACCCACACGAGGTGGTGCTGCCACCTAAAATCAAGCAGTCTTACCCACATGGTAAGAGTCATGACATGGCACTAACAACGTTGGTCATGCGCTAACTTAATGGATCTCTCGATTATCTCTGTCTTTCACATTCTAAAGGCACCCTAATTACCTTATGCAGAGACGTCCGTGTTGTTAAGGAAATATCTTCCTCAGCTAAATAGATAGTACCTATCTTAGGCTGTAGGTTATACATGTGTGAACCTTAAAAGAATTCCTGAAATTGGTGTTTCTCTCTCTGAACATGACATTCTAAAATATGGTAGATGCTCAATGGATAGCAATTCCAGTATATATGAGACAATCTCTCACACAACATTTATTAGCTCATAGACTCACTGAAGAGGGTGGGGATGTTATGTTCATGGTAAAGGCATACAATGCATGCAGACTATACATTTTCTATTCCTGGATCACTTTTCCAACAACAGTTTGAAACACACTTTTTCTACAATGAAACAATAGCAAAAACACACGCACAATACAGAGCTTATGCATATTTAGAAACACCACTATCTTAACAAGAACACCAAAATTGGTTTGAATGCGCCGTACCACATGTACAAAATGTTAGATTAAGTCTCCTAAGTAATGAAGGGCCTACATGGGCAGAACTAGCCATATATATACCACATCCCAATGTAAAAAATACGCCAGTAGCGTATGTACACCACTCACATAATAATTTAGTAGATATATATTGATGCTGAATACAATTCATAAGGCAGACTTTCAGCACCCCACCAGTGGGGGCTGCTCCAGAAGCACCACATTTGACAACAACTGGGTTAAATCCTGCAACTGTGAATTCAATAATAGGTAAGGTACCCACCAAACATGACGACATTCCATTTTGGTTAGCACAACAATTAAATGCGCTAGAAGCGGTGTTTCCACATATAGGACCCTAAGACAAAAATAGAATTCAATTTGGGATGGTTACCTCAATAGAGAACTGTGCGACTTGGGTGCAGTTTTAGCTTCAACTTATTCTACTGCACATGGTACAGACACACTTGTGAATCTTCCAGAAGTGTTAAAACAAATTCAAGACAAATACGGGCCAGCCTCAGCCAGGATTCGGGGATGGAATTAATGGGCACTTTTTTCTTTGTGTATTCAATTAGATTAAGTAATCTTAAGGGGGAAGCAGTAATATGGCAGTGCTTCAGTGCCTCTGGGATGTTCCTCTACAGGAATAGGAACACGAGTTGGCTGAGATTATCGCTAAAATTTATACTAGTATCGAACTGGATAGTCTGGGAGCCAGACTAGGTAACCACAATTACAAGGTAAATCTATTAAGGGTAATACAAAACAAGCATGAGATATTTAAAAAAAATGCTGTGATAAACAGAAAAATGTTAAAGATATACAATAGCAAAAAGGAGAATCTCTGCATTCGGAGACCTCAGAAAAGCACTAAAGTCATAGAAAAAGGGAAACTTTAAAAACTCCTGACAGGTACCAATATACTGACACTCCTTAATCTCATACCTTTCAGGACTCACTCGATATACGCAGTGAGAGAGGAGGGCTATCAGATCACCAAAACAAGTGTGTGAAACTGAGAAAGGATTCACACTGCTTAATGGACATTTTGGTTAAAAAGGAAGGGAAACTTCCACAACAATACCCCAAAATCAAAAAGAAAAACATTGCAGCAATTTCAGCTAAACATGCCACTGATATTGAGAACATTAGTGAAGGACATGACGTGGGCAGTGACTCTGCTAGACAGCGCAGCACAGGTCACAATAGTTTGCCAGACTCTTCTAGAACTTCTGGATGTGACAGCAACTAATGACTTCCTTAAAGTTGAAACTGTGGACAGGCGCAGCTCCCCACCCAATAAGGTTTACAAGGTAAAATTCAAATTGAGGAAGACCTAAAAAGCATCATCAAACTGATTTTCTGGGGAAGATTAACACTAAGTTATCAGATCCTCTTGGCAGAAAAAAGATTGGCAACTTGAATTTGTCTGTATGCTCCCACAGGGGGGAGATGACATGTTGCCTTCTTTCTCAGTCCTTGTCTCAAAGTAAAATAAGCTTACACCACAGATTGGGCATTGGCACAAGGCCCAATGCTGTACCGCAAGCATGTGGGATGGGATAGGGATTCCCCTTATCATGTCCTACCAATAAGGTCCACTCCACAAATACAACCTCAATATCCCATTAAACATGAGGCTAAAGCACCAGTGAGGGAAATTGTCTTACAACTTGAGTACCACGGAGTAATTGAACCCCTTGTCTCTCCAATGAATAATCCTTTAATTCTCATAACTAAGCCATACCATTCATAAAGAATAGTATTAGATTGTAGACATCTAAACAGTCATGCACACACATTTGCAACACAAAATTCACATAGCACGGCACTTATTAACAATATAGTCCACAAACAATACAAAAAACCTTGGATATTTCCAATGTTTTTTTCTGCAAACATCTAGCACCTGAAAGCAGGGATTTAAGTGCTTTCATGGAACTTGTCTCTTAAAGAACATTTTGTAGGCTCCCTCAAGGGTAAAAGAAAATGCCAAGATTGTTCTCTGCCCATGAGGCATCAATATTGCATGACATTGATCATGAGGCATTGTCTTATTTCAATGGCATCTATTTGACAGACAAGAATCTCAACACACATAGAGCCAGGGTGGATCATATCATTTTAGGATTTGCCACACAAGGCTACAAATTCAATTTCAAGAAAACATAAATGAAATTGTTTTTCTATGTGTCCTATTCTTAGGATACAAAGTATCAAGTGAGGGAAAGAGCCTGGCACCACAATTCCTAGAGTAATGTGCACAATTACAACTACCAAATACCATCAAGAAACTACAATCATTGCTGGATTTCTTCAATTTTGGCTGAACCTACATTCCAGAATGTGCACAGAGCATAAATCCACTTTATGATTTCATCCATCCAGATTTCTCAAGCAAACATTGATCACTCGAACATACAGGTATTATCAGAGCATTAGAGATAAACATGTTAAAGAAAAATACTTGCACACACATGACAACAAAACAAATTTGGTAATCCGGGTCATTCCTGGTGCCATCAGATTTACCTACCTTATATTCAATGAACATGACACTGTACCCATAACATACAAATCACTTGTACCCCAATACTGAATAGTGTTTTGCACCAACAGAAAAAATCCTGACTGCTGTCCAAATGACTGTTGTAGAGGAGAGACCACTAGCCCAAGGGAAATGCATTATTGTTATTACCCCATTACCAGCTTTTGAGGCTGTCACCAAAGCCAGGATCTCAAATGCAAATGCACTACATCCACGATGGATTCAATGGGCTACCTCTCTGATTACCACTGATGTTGATTTTGTTTTTGATCCATCCAATCATCATTTACATGGATGGTTCAGCTCAACCAGCTGTAGGTACCAAACACCAATCCTCCTCGCCTTGCATAGCTGTTAGTGGGGTAATGAGGGATGGTTAATTCCTCTCCAAGCAAACCCACACCCAGACCCTAGGAGACTGCACAGCACAACCTGCAGAGCTTAAGGCTCTAATGCTGGTACTGGAACACATGGATCCTGAACTTTCAACCTTGATTGTGTGTGATTTGTACAATTGTGTTAATTCCTTTAATGAATACTTACACCGCTGGCACCAAAATGGGTTCAGAGACTCAGAAGTATTGATATACTTTTTCTATAGGTCTACTGTCTCTGTTTCCGCTTGGTGGTGGTTTTGCATATCCGCTTCAGGTCTCACATGATATGTGTCATTTTGACATCACATTATTCTCAATGCGTGTGTATTTTCACGCCCCTTTTGCTCCGTTTTACATGGTGTTCTATATCATGTTGGTACACATTTTTATGTATTCTCATTTTCATTTGTATTTCATTTATTTGTATGTAAGTTGGTTCTTTTTTTATTATATGTTTTATACATTTGTTCCATGTCTTGTTACATCACAGCCCGGAAGAAGCCACTCGAGTGGGCGAAACGCGTTGGCTGTCTATTAATTTTACCATTTGCTGTATTTACGGAACTGTGAGATTATAAAGTAGTGGACTTGCAAAGAATTAAAAAGAAAGATTTCACATCTTCACTACTGGAGCACTGGACTTTTGTTTTACTTTTTACAACGTCTTTGCGTATGTGGCGGTGCACCGCCTATTTGGATTTCAATCGCAGGCTTTCATTTAAAGATTTACGCTGTCACAGGAGGCTCGCAGGACTGTTGTGAGCCCAGCCATCCAAATACACAATTATTTTTTTACCCTTAATTTCTCAAAGACTACTGAACAGATTTACACCAAAAAGGGCAAACGGCAGACCAAGATCTAGCTCCCTGCTGAATTTGGCATAATTCCATTCAGCAGTTTTTCTATTGCCTTGTCTAAAGAAGACTATGAAAAAGGCATTGGAATTTAAATTTTGAGACCCCACTTTTTTTCTCGGCCCGCATGTTGGATCACCCCAATACTTTCCAGTAAGGAGCTGAGGTGGAGGATGAACTTTACCAGTAGTAATATATATGACTGCCAATATGTATATTATGGCCAGTAGATTGTTATAATTAAGTCCTAATTTCCATTAGAAAAATGTTTTTTGTTTTCCTAATAACTTTGGTGCCATTTGATGAATCTTTACGAAGTTTTCAAGACTAGTTTGCCATTGACTTTAGCTGCTGTCTGGAAAGTTGCAGGGTGATTCATCAAGTGGGGGCTGAGTAAAAGGGGGATGCCCAAAACATGTTTTCCGCATGCAATTTCTGATTTAGAGTTCAGACACGACTACAGCCTGAACCACTCAACGTAATTACACCAAATTTGTCAGAAAGCTAGATCTTGGTCCAGAAAGATCTGTTTTTATAATTCTGTGTAAATCTGGTCAGTAGTTTTGGAGTTATTAAAGAAAAATGATTTTTATATATCTAGAGACGAGGATCCAACATGGATCTACCACAGCAGATCCACGGATCCATCAGCCAACACCAATGCAGTGATTGGTGGCTGACACTTGACAGAAAAGTTGCAGCCACCATTTTGTAGTTCAGAAAATGGTTCACAGGGGGGAATAAAAATAAAATAGGACATAAGGGGACAGGATAGAGGCATCCTAACCCATTGACACTGGTGGAAGGGTCTGTAAGAGAGCCCTCAGGACAAATACATTCCCCAAAATGTTTTTCTGGGCTCATTAGGATCCACATATCCTCTGCCCAGCTGAGCCTGGCCCTGTGATGGATTTGCAAAGTCAAAGCCCAATTAAAAAGTAATACACCCACTCACAGACACACTTGCACACTCACACAACCACTTACACACTCACACAGCCACCCACACACTCACTTACACACCTACACAGCCATGCACACACCCATTTACACAATCACACAACCATTTGCATAAGCACAAATCCACTACTACACGTACTCACAGACCCACACACCCAGTTATACACCCACTAACATACCTATTCATACACTCAAATACCCATTCACACACTCATACACTGACTTGCACATTCATTCACACACTCACACACTCATTCAACTCCACAAAACCATTACAGCAGACCACCAACAGACCTGTACAGCCACTCACACATTCACTCATAAACCCATACACTCACTGATACATCAGCTCAGAGACCCAGAGAACCACTCACACATAGACCTGGCCCTTTTTGCAGGGTCATCCCCAATCTTTTTGCCTCCTTCCTCCTATTTTTCTGACCTGTTTTTGTTGGCTTTAGAACTCTGAGCACTTTATCACTGCTAACCAGTGCTAAAGTACATATGTTCTCTGTGTAAATTGTATGGTTGATTGGTTTATCCATGTTTGGCATATTTGATTTACTGGTAAGTTTCTAGTACAGTGCACTAGAGGTGCCCAGGGCCTGTAAATCAAATGCTACTAGTGGACCTGCTGCACTGGTTGTGCCACCCACATTAGTAGCCCTGTAAACATGGCTCAGACCAGTCACTGCAGTGTCTGTGAGTGCAGTTTTAAACTGCCAATTCGACCTGGCAATTGTACCCACTTGCCAGAGACCCAGATTTTCCCTTTCCTTACATGAAAGACACCCCTAAGGTAGGCCCTAGGTAGCTCCATTGGCAGGGTGCAGTGTATGTTTAAGGTAGGACATATACTAATGTGTTTTATATGCCCTAACAGTGAAATACTGTTAGATTCAGTTTTCACTATTGCAAGGCCTATCGCTCTCATAGGTTAACATGGGAGCTGCCTTTAAATATGATTAAAGCATAGATTCCCTTTGGGAGCGGATAGACATGTGGAGTTTGGGGTCTCTCAGCTCACAATTTAAAAATACATCTTTCAGTAAAGTTGATTTTAAGATTGTGGGGGTCATTCCGACCCTGGCGGTCCATGACTGCCAGGGCCGGGGACCACGGAAGCACCGCCAACAGGCTGGCGGTGCTTCCAGGGCCATTCTGACCGCGGCGGTAAAGCCGCGGTCAGAAAAGGGGAACCGGCGGTTTCCCGCCAGTTTTCCCCTGGCCCAGGGAATCCTCCATGGCGGCGCTGCTTGCAGCACCTCCATGGGGATTTCGACCCCCTTCCCGCCACCCTGTTTCTGGTGGTTCTTACCGCCAGGAACAGGATGGCGGGAACGGGTGTCGTGGGGCCCCTGGGGGCCCCTACACTGCCCATGCCACTGGCATGGGCAGTGCAGGGGCCCCCTAACAGGGCCCCATAAGGATTTTTACTGTCTGCTTTGCAGACAGAGAAAATCGCGACGGGTGCGACTGCACCCGTCGCACCACTGCAACTCCGCTGGCTCCATTCTGAGCCGGCTTCCTTGTTGCAGGGTCTTTCCCGCTGGGCCGGCGGGCGCCCTTTTGGCGGTCGCCCGCCGGCCCAGCGGGAAAGCCAGAATGGCATCCGCGGTCTCCTGACCGCGGAGCGGCCATTTGGCGGTGACCGCATGGCGGGCGGCGGTCCACGGTCAGAATGACCGCCTGTGTGTTTGAAAATGCCACTTTTAGAAAGTGGGCATTTTCTTTCTTAAACCATTCTATGACTCTGCCTGTTTGTGAATTCCCTGTCTCATTCATTTTGACAGTTGGGCTGTTTGCACCTCTCTCTAGACAGTTACACAAAGGGAGCTGGGGTGTAGCCTTCATATCCTGATGAGCCATCTGTGCTAGGAGGGAGGGGAGGAGCGGTCACTCACACATGAAAGGGCTATGCCTCCCCTCACACAATGCAGTCTCCAACCCCCTGGGGTGTGTCTGGGGCCTGGCCTGGGCAAGGCAGGATTTCACAAACAAGAGAGACTTTCCTTTGAAGTAAGCTTACTTATAAGGCCAAGATGGATATAAAACAAGCACTCAAAACCACATATTTAGATGACTTCTGGGCATCAAGAGGAGCCTCTGCCTGGAGAAGAGCAGTAGAGTTGAGGAGAAGTGCTGCCCTGCCTGTGACTGTGCTTTGTGGAGCTATCCTGCAGTTGCTGCTTCTGTCTGTGCAAGGGGACACAGACTGGACTTTGTGTGCATTCCTGCTTGTGAAGAGATCTCCAAGGGCTTGTCCTGAGCTTGCCTCCTGTTGTTGAAGTTTCAGGGCCATGAAAGGCTTCTCCTGCCAGCATCTGGACTCCTGCCCTGCCAAGTGGTGCCCTATCCACTTCCTGGGGCCTTGGAAGTTCAAGCTGGCAGACCAAGACTGAAAATCCACGCACAAACCACTGTCGGGGGAAAATATCGACGCACCTTCCCGAGACGCAGCTGAAAAAAGATGCGCCGCCGGCTTCATGGCAGAAATCGACGCTCCACTGGCATTGTGGCTGGAAAAGCGATGCATTTAGCTGGAAGAACGACGTGCAACAGCCGCTAATAGAGGCTGATAATGTCACGACCCACATTGAGGGGTTTTGCTGATACTGTGCGGCAGGATTTTCGACGCAAACCTTGCCGGGCGTGGAAAAAATGACACAATGCCTACACGGGCCTAAGTGCTGCCCGGATAAATGCATCGCTCCTCTGCGGGGAGGAAAAACGACGCACACCGACCTGACTGGAGAAGGAGAAACGACACACGGTCTCACTTGCGGGTGACAAATCAACGCATTGCTAACCATCTTTGACACACACTCGCCTGTGTGTGTTATTTTAACGCTACCCAGGTACTTTTCAATGCTAACAGTGTTTTATTGTTTACTAAAGGATTTAAGACTCTTGCTTTTAAAATTAATAACTTGACTGGTGTATGTTGGATTTTTGTTGTTTTGGTCTTGTTTTGTTTAGATAAATATTTCCTATTTTTCTAAACCTGTGTTGTGTCATTTTGTAGTGTTTTCACTGAGTTACGGATGTGTGTTGGTACAAATACTTTACCCCTAGATCTCTGAAGTTAAGCCTGCCTGCTTGTACCAAGCTACCAAGGGGGTGAGTGGGGGTTAGATGAGGGTGATTCTCCTTTACCCTGACAAGAGTGAGGGTCCTTGCTTGGACAGGGGGTAACCTGACTGCCAACCAAAGACCCCATTTCTAACACACACACACTCATAGACCTATGCAGGCACTCACACACCCACTCACACACCTTCTTACACAGTCACTCACACACCTTTACAGTCAGTTCACACACCCTTTCAGACAACCAGACCACCACTTGAACATCCAATTCACACACTATACAGTCACTCATACAGCCACTTACAGACCTGAGAACCACTTACACTACCCACACAAAAACTAACACCCCCACTGTTACACCCATCACACACTCACATACCCATTCACATACGACACAGACTCTTACACATCTACTCACAAACACACACACACACACACAGACAGTGACACATTTCTATCAATTGCAGTAGGATATGTTTGTATTAAATGTGTTGCTATTTTGTATTGAATGCATGCTTTTGATTGGGAACAGATCCATAGATCCATTGCAGATCTACATGTAACATAGCCAGCAGACACCTTATTTGACCAGGCATCTGCGACAGATCAGCTGATTCAAGTGAGAAACTAAAAAAATAGGGATTCCAAAAACAAAAAACAACCAGTTTTTAGAAAAGGGTTTGCTCTGAAAAGAGCCTTTGTGTTTATGGTATGTAAATTATAATTACACAATGAACTGGATGCAGTCTTTGAAGTTGGTGAGGAATACCCTGTTGCCGCTGTCTGTGAAATGAAATCAGTCTTTTCATTGTTTTCTATCCATATCGAAGAATACATTGTTATGCTACATAGAGTCCATGTTGTGGTCTCTGAGAAATGCAGAAACAGCTTTTTCAACATTTTTCCTGAATTTCACTGTCTGTGGACCAATTTCGGTTGATCACTGCCAGTTCTGTCTTATGCAAATGTTGGAGAACACCAAGGCAGGATGTGGCAAAAGAGAAATTAATTTACCAAAGGTGTCTTTCATTAGGAAGCAGGAGTAGCACACAGGAAAAGGCTGCAGGAGAATGAAGCAGTTTTGAAGATGGAAAACTGTTCAAATGGAAGTTAGCAAGTAAAATATAAAAGAGCACCTTAGCTTGGATTGTGGAGATGTGCAGGAAGCTCAAATTAGACGGTGACTTTAGGAAAAAAGTAACTAACTCTGTGATTGGCTTTGAAAAATAAAAAAGTAATGTTTTTTTAGATATTCTTGGAACTGCAAACAGTCAACCAAACCTGCTGCAGTTAATGTAAGGCTACTATGCGGTTGAGAGAATGTTTGACCTACTAGTAGGCAGAGACTATTGGAAACATGGTTATTATGGAAATGGAGCTACAAGTGTGTGGTGGGGAAAGCAACAAAAGAGACTGCAGTGTGAAACTGGAAAGCAGATTGGTGTACAAAAGTGTATGTCCTGTAATTGACAATATTTTACAAAATAACATAAATAAAAAGCATTGACAGCAGATTGTTGAATGCTTTTAAGGACTGCCATGCAGATCCACTGTGGCCCACACAGTGGATCTTCAAAACAAAACTACCAAATTAGTCTTCTTCAAAGAAAACATGGTCGTAGTTCACAAAAAGTGGCCATTTGAAAGTAGTATAACAAAAATAAAAGATGAAAGAAAGTCTATAATTTGCTAAGTACAGCGGTAGGACTCATAGAACTGTTGGAAGGGTAGCCATTGTTGGTACTTTTCTACTATGGGTGAAGGATGATTACCATATTTCTTACTTGAGATTCACAGCAGAAAACAGATATTAACAGACATAAAAATTACTCAACAGCAAGGAGATTTTACAGATATACGAATTAGGTTGTAGTGTAAAAATGTCTCTTTAAAAAAACCTACAAGTGTATATAAGCTGAAACAAAATGTGTAGCTTCTAGACACTACTGTAAAAGACAAAATAGAAGGGACGTCAGTTGAGAACATTAAGTAAAAAATAGTGAGCAGCAAAGGACAAAGAGGAATTGTTGTAATGAAAACATAGTTCTTTTATTAAGCCAGTATGAATGAAAATGTTTGAAATTAGATGTGGAAGCCTGCTATAGTATCTAATGTAATAGAATGCAATTTCACCCACTCATACAGTCAGGCAGGCACTTACACACCAGGTTACACTCCTACAAAATCAGTTATGTACCCACCATTCATATAGACTGATAGTCCCAGTCAGTCACACACACATAAAACCATTCACTCACCCATTTATACATCTATACATTCACTTACATAGTCATTCACACACCCATACAGGCACTGTCACACCCACTCACATACCTATACAGCCATTCATATACCCAGCACTCAGACAGTCAGTTATGCATGCACGAGCACCCATACACCCAGTTATACACCCAGAAACCCACTAGTACAGTTACTCACATAGACACTTACAAAAGCATAGAGCCACTCATACTCCCAGTCAGACAGTGACAGAGGTAGTAATGCATTCACTAATACACCCACACAGCACTTATGTACCCAGCACAAACCCAATTTCACACACAGACATCCAAACACCCACTATCACAGCCAATTACCAATCCATACAGCAACTTACATACCCATTTAGATACCCGGACAGTTACAAACATACCCAGTCACCCACCCACACAGCTAGTTACACATCCATACACACACCCATAGAGACACTGATACACTTACTGACATATCATCTCATCCACTGACACACCCAGTCACCCACCCATATATCCACTCGTATACCCATTTATACACCTAAACTCAGACGTACACACTGACATTACCATTTAAGTAGCTACTCAGTTGCTTACAGTATGTAATGTAAAGAAATAATTATTCTATATTTGCTTTTCAGGTGTCTACTTTTGTTCAAAGAGGGATGGAAGATGGAACAGTGAAGTGCAAAAATTTAAGAATTATGCTTAAACTAGTCAAAAGAGGACATTTTTAGTGCATCTTGAAATTGGCATTTGTGATGAGTGACCATGTCTTACAGGTTTGATAAAAAAGCAAGGGCGGTAACCATCTGGTCAAGAGATAAGAGTTCCACAGAAGGTCCAGCTGGTGATGATTGTTAGACCTGACAGCCTTAGGGTGGTCACCCCTAACTTTTTGCATGCCTCCCTCCACTTTTAGGACACTGTTTTTGCCGGTTTTAGGACTCTGCGCACTTTACCACTTTACCACTGTAACGAGTGCTAAAGTGCACATGTTCTCTCCATGGTGACATTGGTTCATACCCAATTGGCTTATTTAATCTACTTGTAAGACCACAGTAAGGAGCACTACATGTGCCCAGGGCTTGTAGATTAAATGCTACTAGTGGGCCTGCATCACTGATTGTGCCACCCACATAATTAGCCTCTTAACCATGCCTCAGGCCTGCCATTGCAAGGCCTGTGTGTGCAGTTTCTCTGCCACTTAAACTTCGCATTTAAAAGTACTTGCCAAGCCTTAAACTCCCTTTTTTCTACATATAAGTCACCCTGGGTGTGTGAATGGGCCTTCCTGGGCTGGGAGGGTGGAGGGCCTGACACTTACATGTCAAAGGACAGTGGCCTGCCTTAACACAATGGACTGCCACACCACCTACTGGGACCCTGGCAGACAGGATGGAACTTAAAGGGGACCTAGTGCACTTCTAAGCCCCTCTTTGAAGTCTCCCCCACTTCAAAGCTACATTTGGGTATTTAAACAAGGCCTCTGACCCCATCAACTCAGACACTTCTGGACAAGATACCAATGGAGAAGAAACTCTGAACCAGGCCCTGCAACCTGCCAAGAGGAACTGCCTGGCTGCCCAAAGGACTCACCTGACTGCTTTTCTTCAAAGGACTGCTGCCCTGATGTTGCCCTGCTGCATTGCTGCCCTCTGGCTCTGCTGAGAAGTGCTCTCCAAGGGCTTGGATAGAGCTTGCCTCTTGTTCCTTGAAGTCTCAGGACCAAAAAGACTTCTTCCTTCCAGAAACGATGCACAGCCTGCATCGCAGTGATAAAATCACTGCACGCAGAACCGTAATGACACAGCTTGGCTCCCCGTAGGGAGATCGATGCAGCGCCAGTGTTGCGACCAGAATTTTGACGCATGGCTCACTGGAACGATGCATAGCCAAGCCGGAACGACGCAGCCCGCCTTCGTGCGAGAAGAATCGACCCAGCACCTGCCAAGCAACAGAAATTTCCCTGCATCGCCCACCGGATCGACGCAGCTCCTGTGACTTCATCCTACATGCCCAGGATTTCTCAACATCATCCCCGGGGAATCTGAAAACCCCGCAACCCAAAGAGGATCCAGGTCAGCACACCAGAAATCAACGTAAAGCCTTCCCTGCAAGGAAAATTATCAGCGCATCGTCTGTGGGCACCCAGAGAAACCGACGCACACCTGCACGTTTCCACGCATCTCCTCCTCTGCGGTCCCTTGTGGAAAATTTGAACACAAACCAGATACTTTGTGCTTGCAAGAGACCTTTGTTGCTTTTTAGAGACTGAAGACTCTTTTTATCATTCTCTAAAGTGATATTTTAACTGTACTTATCAAATCTTGATCGTTTTCACCTGCACTTAACCAGATAAATATTATTTATTTTTCTAAACACTGTGTGGTGTATTTTTGTGGTGTTATACTGTGTTATTGCATGAGTTATTGCACACATACTTTCTACATTGCGTTATAAGTTAAGCCTGACTGCTCAGTGCCAAGCTACCAGAGGGTGGGCACAGGATAATTTAGACTTTGTGTAACTTACCCTGACTAGAGTGAGGGTCCTTGCTTGGACAGGGGGTAACCTGACTGCCAACCAAAGACCCCATTTCTAACAATGATGATTCACCACCTTCCCTTTTTCTTATCATCCTGTGATATATCCACCTATGTATGTCACGTACTGCGCTGGACTTCTCACCTCTGGATTTCGGTTTGGCGAATACACCACGGGGGTTATTACAACTTTGGAGGAGGTGTTAATCCGTCCCAAATGTGACGGATATACCACCAGCCGTATTACGAGTTCCATAGGATATAATGGACTCGTAATACGGCTGGTGGTATGTCCGTCACTTTACCGTCACTTTTGGGACGGATTAACACCTCCTCCAAAGTTGTAATAACCCCCCAAGTCTTCTACAGGTCCTGGATACTCGCAGATAAGGGCGAACCCTTCTAGTAGCCACGGTGCTGCTTGACAGGCTACGCCAAAGCAGACCGTACCCTCCAGAAGGAGTCCCAGAGGGAAAAAAAAACAACACTGGGGAAAAAACCTCTAACAGGAACTCCTGAAGGAAAACAAGAAAAAACAGGACTTGGCAACAGGAAACAAAAAATAGGCAATATCCAGGGTAAAAGGCAGGAAAAAAGGAACAGGTAAAAATATCCCAAGGCAAAAGCAGGAACAAAGAACAGGCAAAAATCTCCCAAGGCAAAAAAGCAGGAACAAAGAACAGGAGCAAACAGCACAACCAGAAGGAAGTGTTTGCAACACAAGGAGGAACAAGACTGACTGACTTATATACTGAGAAAAGGGAAGTGATATCACAGGAAAGGGAAGTAACACCATCTTGGATTGGGAAAAGCCATAGACCAGTATAGGAAAAAGGAAGTAGTATAAAAGAAAAACAGAGCATGCTGGGACAAAACCACGAAGAAGACAAGATGGACTCAACATGTATAGAGACAGGCAAAAGGAGCAACAAAAAACCCACCACCAACAACAGAAGAAGAAAAAAGGCTACAAGTAAGTGTAGCGCGACCGGAATCAAAATATACGCTTCCCAGAGAGCATAGGCAAAAAACGCGGGGAACAGCGCTCCGAATATCGGTAGCTCATTCTACCCGCGAGGACAGAAAGAGACGCCGCGTCAGAGCGCGGCGTTACAGTAGGTCCTCTCCCCGAGGCACCAGGTTTGTCAGGATGATTGTAAAAAAACAGGCGAACCAAACGGGGAGCATGGACGGAGGAAGCATCCTCCCAAGAACAGTCACTGAGGGGGTATCCTTTCCAATGGACCAAAAACTGTAGTTTGTGTCGAAAAATTCTGGAATCACAGATCTCCTGGACTTTATACTCAGGCTGTCCGTTGATAGAAAGAGGAGGTGGACGTTGGAACTGACGATGGTAAGGATCAGGAACAAAGGGTTTTAACTGGGACACATGGAAAACAGGATGAACCCTCCAGGTATGAGGTAAGCGGAGACGCACAACTACAGGATTCAGGATGTGCGAAATTCGAAAGGGTCCATAAAAACGTGGTTTGAACTTATTGGTGGAAAACCGGGGTGGTAGAAATCTGGAAGAAAGCCATACCTTGTGGCCCACTTGATACAAAAGTGCGGCTTGACGATAACGATCCGCCTTTCGCTTCATAGCTTGTTTCGAAGCTAGGAGATTTGTGTGAAGTAGGCCCTGGATTCGACGGATCTGTCGTGAAAAAGAAGTGACTGCAGGCACAGAAGAGGATGTTCGAGAAATAGTAGTGAAAGTCCTCGGATGAAATCCATAAGTACAATAAAAGGGTGTGGTCTTGGTCGCACTATGTATTGTGTTGTTATAGGAGAACTCGGCAAGAGCAAGATATTCTGACCAATTGCTTTGTGTGGCATTACAGTAACATCTCAGATACTGCTGAAGTTCTTGATTCACTCGTTCAGTTTGCCCATTCGTTTGTGGATGGAAACCCGAGGATAAAGAAATCTCAATGTTAAAGAAGGCACAAAAGGCTCTCCAGAAACGATATACGTATAGAGGACCTCTGTCCGAAATGACCTCTTGAGGAAGACCATGGAGGCGAAAAATATCCCGTAGAAAAATGCGACTCATTTCTGGGGCCGTAGGTAGTTTCTTCAAGGCTGAAAAATGGGCCATCTTGGTGAATGAATCTACGGTCACCATGATTACTTGGTTACCAGAGGAGGTAGGTAGAGAGCATATGAAATCCGTGGATAGAGTACACCAAGGAGCGGAAGGAACCGGTAAAGGTCTTAATAAACCTGCCACCTTAGTTCGGGGTGTCTTAGTCTGAGCACAGACTGGGCATGCTGACACATAGGTTTCAGTGTCTGTCTTTAGCGAAGGCCACCAAAAAGATCGCTGAAGCAGCTCCTGGGTCTTCCTGATACCTCGATGACCGGCTATAGGAGAATCATGGCACATTTGCAGGGCTTCTGTCTGCACTTTCTTGGTAGGTAGGAAAAGAGCATGTTGATGATAGAAGTAGTTGTCCTTCTTCTGCAAAAAAGGAGTCACTTTATCCCATTCTGAAGCAGACAGAAACTGGTACTCCGACTGAATGCGTTCTTGAAAAGATTGAGTAGCTCCGATGATCCTGCTAGCCTCAATAAGATGTGGAGAGGAGTTCTGGGCTATGTCAGGATATCTGCGGGATAAGACATCTGCCACTAAATTCTGGGAACCAGGTATGTACGTGATCACGAAATCGTACTGGCTAAAGAAGAAAGCCCATCGAGCCTGACGACTGTTGCGACACTGAAAGCTCCGAAGACACTGGAGATTACGGTGATCAGTCCTAGCTTCAAAAGGCTCTCTGGAACCCATTAGGAAATGCCTCCATTCCTTACAAGCTACTTTGAGAGCGAGTAGTTCACGTTCCAGTACAGAATAATTTAGTTCAGCCTCTGATAGAATATGAGATAGATAAAAGATAGGATGTTCCAATCCATCATTGTCTTGCTTCTGCAGCAGAACTGCTCCAATAGCTCTGTCTGAGGCATCAGTCACGACGATAAATTTCTTGGTATAGTCAGGATGACGCAACACGGGTGCTTGGGTAAAGGCTGTCTTTAATTCTTGAAACGCGCGTTCAGCCTCCTTGGTCCAAATGAAACCCTTCTTCAGGTTCTCTTTCTTAATTGTTTGTGTTATGAAACTTTGTAGGTGGGCAAAGTTCTGAATAAACTGACGATAAAAGTTTGATAAACCAAGAAAACATTGCGTTTCTTTAATGGACGTTGGAGAAGGCCAATCTAATATGGCACTGACCTTGTCAGGATCCATGGATATTCCGTGTTGATTAATACAAAACCCGAGATACCTTACTTCAGATTTATGGAACTCACACTTCTCAGGTTTACAAAACAATTGATTCTTCTTGAGTCTTTCCAGGACTTGCAGGACATGATCTACATGGTGCTCAGGATCACGGGAATATATCAAGATATCATCCAAATAAATGACTACATATTGATTGAGTACATCAGAGAAAATTGAATCCATAAATCGTTGAAAAACAGAAGGGGCGTTGGTCAGTCCAAAGGGCATAACACAATACTCAAAGTGCCCAAAAGGGGTACGGAAAGCAGTCTTCCATTCATCTCCTTCCTTGATCCGAAGGAGATGATAGGCACCCCGTAAGTCTAATTTAGTAAATATCTTGGCTCCTTGAATGGCATCCAATATATCTCTGATTAAAGGCAGTGGATATCGATCCTTAATCGTTATTCTGTTGAGTTCACGAAAGTCCACACAAGGACGCAGATCCTTAGTCTTCTTTGGGACAAAGAAGAGAGGAGCCCCAGCGGGGGATGTGGAAGGAGCAATCAAACCGTTGTGTAAGTTGTTGTCTAAATATTCCCTTAGCACCTTCTTTTCTTGGTCTGTCAGAGAATACATTCGACCGAAGGGAACGACTTCATCAGGAATTAAAGGAAAAGCACGGTCATAACTGCGATGAGGTGGCAAAATAGGATTACTAGGTTTCTGAAAAATCCTGCTATATTCCTGATAACAATCTGGAACCCCCTGGATAATATTGATAGAGTTAGTGTTATCCTTAGTTGACTGACAGGACCTTTTTGGAGTCCAATAAGAAGTAGTGGAATAGCAATTCTGTTGACAAAATGAAGACATTAGGGATATAGTTTGTGTTTCCCAATTGATATAGGGGTTGTGTCGGGCTAACCAGGGAATTCCCAAAATCATGATGTGATTTGGTGAGGCTATGAGATCAAAGGCAACGTGTTCTTGATGCCCCCCAAATGTCAAACAAAGAGTAGGAATTGAGGCCACCACAGTTCCTGAGGTTAACGGAGAGCCATCCACCATGTGAACCTGCTCAGGAGTTTCTTTAGGAATGCGGGGAATTCCTTTACTCGTAGCCCAGGTCTCATCCAGATAGAGTCCACTGGCTCCACAATCAAGGAGAGCCAGAAGATGTTCTTCTTGATCTTGTGAACTTTGTAACTTGACTGAGAGGATAAACAGGGTGGACATGCTTTCTTTGGAGGGACATATTGATGGTACTTCAGCTCCTCCTTACAGGGGACGGGAGCTGGCGTTTCCCACAGGCCTTGAGGGACGTACCGGACAACTACGGATCAGGTGGCCAGCCTTACCACAGTATAGGCAAAGTCTCCTTCGTCGTCGTTCCTCCCTTTCTGACTCCGTCAATGGCCCACGAACCAGATCTATCTGCATGGGCTCTTCATGGGGAGGTGGAGAGGCTTCAGATGGACTATCTTCCGTTCGCCGACTGCTAGAACGGAAGGTACCAGACTGGTATGGAGCTCTAGGGCCATATTTATACTTTTCGACGCACAACTGCGCCAACACAGTTGTGCGTCAAAAAATCTAACGCCGGCTAACGCCATTCTGAAGCGCCATACGGGCGCCGTATTTATTCAATGACGTTAGCCGGCGTTAGCTGGCAGAGCTGCCTGGTGTGCGTGAAAAAAAATGGCGTATACCAGGCAGCGCCGGCGTAGGGGAATATGGAGTTTGGGCGTCAAACAATGGGGCAAGTCAGGCTGAGGCAAAATTTTCGCCTCAACCCGATTTGCGCCATTTTTTTTAACTCCCAACCCCCATTAAAATGACTCCTGTCTTAGCAAAGACAGGAGTCATGCCCCCTTGCCCAATGGCCATGCCCAGGGGACTTAAGTCCCCTGGGCATGGTCATTGGGCATAGTGGCATGTAGGGGGGCACAAATCAGGCCCCCCTATGCCACAAAAAAAATACTTACCTGAACTTACCTTAAGTTCCCTGGGATGGGTCCCTCCATCCTTGGGCGTCCTCCTGGGGTGGGCATGGGTGACAGGGGGTGTCCCTGGGGGAATGGGAGGGCACCTCTGGGCTCCTTCCGAGCCCACAGGTCCCTTAACGCCTGCCCTGACCAGGCGCTAAAAAACAACGCTAAAGCGGCTGGACGTCATTTTTTTTAGCCCGCCCACTCCCGGGCGTCATTTTTGCCCGGGAGTGTAAATACGGCGCACATGCCTCAGAGTCAATTTTTTAGACGGGAACGCCTACCTTGCATATCATTAACGCAAAGTAGGTGTCCACGCTAAAAAATGAGGCAAACTCCATAGACTTCGGCGCTAGACGCGTCTAACGCCAGAGTATAAATATGGAGTTCGTTTTGCCTCGAATTTGCGTAAAAAAACCGACGCAAATCCGGCGCAAACGGAGTATAAATATGCCCCCTAGTTCTACGTCTTTCCATCTTGCGCTCTCGAAGTCTATACTCGATGTTCATAGATTGATCCATTAATTATTTCAAAGAACAAGCTGGAGAAGAGTGTACAAGCTCATCTTTAATTTCTTCACGCAGGCCTCAGCGGAAAAGGGTTACGAAGGTGCGTTCTACCCATGAGGTTTCAGCTGCCAGCTGTTTGAAGTGGGTTATATACTGCAGTACATCCTGATTACCCTGCTGAATGTCACATAAGGCTTCTTCAGCTGCTGCTTCTACCCCAGGTCTCTCAAACATTTGTTTGAAAACAGTCAGGAAAGCGGAATAGTTAGCCAGGATTGGGTCATCTGCAGAAACCAGAGGAGTCGCCCAAGCAAGCGCTGGACCAGACAAGGCGCTGATCAGATAGCCCACCTTAGTCTTATCCGAAGAAAACTGGAGTGGACGAAAGGCAAAGAAAACCGTCAGGGCGTCCAAACATTCCTTCATCTTTAAAGGATCTCCGGAATATCGAGGAATAGTAGCAGATACGGGTGGTATATCCATTGATCGGGAAGACAAGACCTGTCGTAGCGCAGTGTTCTCTGCCCGTAACTGTTGTAACTCTTGGGCTTGTTGTTGGACAGTCTGTAACATGGCTTGAGCATTTTCTGATGCCTCTCCCTGTGGATCTTTCATGGCGCTTTCGCAACGCAGAATCTTTTGGCGTTGCAATCTGTCACGTACTGCGCTGGACTTCTCACCTCTGGATTTCGGATTGGTGAATACACGAAGGGGGTCATTCTTACTTTGGCGGGCGGCGGAGGCCGCCCGCCAAAGTAACCCCGTCAGAACACCGCACCGCGGTCGAAAGACCGCTGCAGTGATTCTGAGATTTGCCCTGGGCTGGCGGGCGGCCGCCAAAAGGCCGCCCGCCAGCCCAGGGCAAATCAACCTTCCCACGAGGACGCCGGCTCAGAATTGAGCCGGCGTAGTGGGAAGGTGCGACGGGTGCAGTGGCACCCGTCGCGTATTTCAGTGTCTGCATAACAGACACTGAAATACTTTGCGGGGCCCTCTTACGGGGGCCCCTGCAGTGCCCATGCCATTGGCATGGGCACTGCAGGGGCCCTCAGGGGCCCCGCGGCACCCCCTACCGCCATCCTGTTCATGGCGGGTTTCCCGCCATGAACAGGATGGCGGTAGGGGGTGTCTGAATCCCCATGGCGGCGGAGCGCGCTCCGCCGCCATGGAGGATTCAGAAGGGCAGCGGTAAACCTGCGGGTGACCGCCGGTTTACCCTTTCTGACCGCGGCTGAACCGCCGCGGTCAGAATGCCCTTCGGAGCACCGCCGGTCTGTCGGCGGTGCTCCCGTGGCCGGTGACCCTGGCGGTCACCGGCCGCCAGGGTCAGAATCAGGCCCCAAGTCTTCTACAGGTCCTGGATACTCCCAGATAAGTGTGACCCCTTCTAGTAGCCACGGTGCCGCTTGGAAGGCTACGCCAAAGCAGACCGTACCCTCCAGAAGGAGTCCCAGAGGGAAAAAACCCCAACACTGGGGAAAAAACCTCTAACAGGAACTCATGAAGGAAAACAAGAAAAAACAGGACTTGGCAACAGGAAACAAAAAATAGGCAATATTCAGGGTAAAAGGCAGGAAAAAAGGAACAGGTAAAAATATCCCAAGGCAAAAGCAGGAACAAAGAACAGGCAAAAATCTCCCAATGCAAAGCAGGAACAAAGAACAGGCAAAAATCTCCCAAGACAAAAAAGCAGGAACAAAGAACAGGAGCGAACAGCACAACCAGAAGGAAGTGTTTGCAACGCAAGGAGGAACAAGACTGACTGACTTATATACTGAGAAAAGGGAAGTGATATCACAGGAAAGGGAAGTAACACCATCTTGGATTGGGAAAAGCCCATAGACCAGTATAGGAAAAAGGAAGTAGTATAAAAGAAAAACAGAGCATGCTGGGACAAAAACACGAAGAAGACAAGATGGACACAACATGTATAGAGACAGGCAAAAGGACCAACAAAAAACCCACCACCAACAACAAAAGAAGAAAAAAGGCTACAAGTAAGTGTAGTGTGACCGGAAGCGAAATATATGCTCTACCCGCGAGGACAGAAAGAGACGCCGCGTCAGAGCGCGGCGTTACAATGTATTGTTTTCAGGTGTTCAGGTTAATACTTCTTCACCATACCTTTTGACATTTTCTCACTGCATATATTGCATTGGATAACTTTTTAAGAACTTTCTTTTCTTTTGAAGGGATGGAGAAATATTTTCATACCTCAGAGGCATTCTTTGAATGTCGTAATGTAGATTTTCCTAGTATGTTTCGAAGGAAAGTCTTAATTTTATTAAAGACACGGAGGCGAGTATTATGCAGTAGTCTTTTCTTTATTTTTAATAGCAGCTCCAGTCAAGAACAACTACAAATCCCATAAGGCAAACGACAAGTAGCCAATGGGAAAACAACAGTAGTTCATAACAATGCACCAATCACCATTGTATACATGGAATAATACCGATCCTGACTGAAAACAGCCCTCTTTTCTTGTGCGATACTCAATGAGAAGTAAACAATGGTATGATAAGACAACAAATGAAAAACGCCAAACAAAGCGAGAAAACTTCTTGAAGATATAACAAAAGTCTCTGAAGAAAAAACGGCAGGTTCTGACGATCCGTCTCTTGGTAATTCTTGAAAGGCGACAACGAAGTAGATACCGCACCAAAAGAGTCTCCACTACGAGGTTTGCTGTGTTGGAGTAGAAGCTAAAAAGGGAGGGTAACAAACAGAAAATTCGACTGTAGTGGCGGGATAATACTCGCCTCCGTGTCTTTAATAAAATTAAGACTTTCCTTCGTAACATACTAGGAAAATCTACATTTTATGGCAAGACCGAAGGCTCCTATTATGCAATTTTAAAGCGATTCAATCACATTAAAAGAAGCATGTTGAATTGGTTTACAATAAAACACTCTGAATACATTATCGTTAGACCAGTCAGCCGACCTGAGAATATCCTCTAAACGAGACCCGGCCCAAAAAGCTTTGGATGCCATGGCTCCTCTAGCTGAATGCGCCCCAAAAACAGAGGTATCAATACCAGCTAATGACATAACCCAACGGACCCAACGGGCCAAAGTAGGAGAGGACACAGGCTTGTAAGGTTTCCTAAAAGAGATCAGTAACTGTGTAGAAGAGGAATTCCTCAGATCGGCTGTCCGTTGCTCATAAACTTTTAAACATTGACCCACACAGAGCTTAGGGTGATCAGGAAAAAAGGGATAAAAAACTGAAGAAAGGTTAGTTTTGGTACGTCTCGCCACATTAAACAGAACAACGGAGGGAGTAAAATAGCGAGCAGAAACATCGAGAGCTCTAACATCAGATAACCGTTTAAAAGAAACCAAACATAAAAGCATAGTTAACTTAGCCGACAACTGTTTTAAAGATAACACAGGATTGTCAGGCCAAGATACAAACAACCTAAGTACTGTATTGACATCCCATAAAGAACTGTATTTAGGTTTCGGTGGATTGGAAAACTTTACTCCCTTTAAAAGACGACAAACCAACGGATGTTCACCAATAGGCTTTCCTTGACAATAATCGTGAGCCGCAGAAATCACAGACCTATATAAATTAATAGTACGGAAGGACTTACCTTTAGTGGCTTCCGACGCCAGAAAATTGACCATCAGAGATACATCCGCTGAAGTGGGATCAACTTGTCTTCCCACACACCAGCAACACCAGAGAGACCAAGCTGATCTATAAGCCTTTTTTGTCCCAGGAGCTGTAGCCCGGTCAATGAAGGCTGCAGCTTCTGCCGAAATTGAAACGCTAGATCGGGATTCCCTGAAATTTTCAAGGCTGATAAGGTCAGGTACTCTTGAAGCACTAGACTGTGACGGAGGCCTTGATGATTGGACAGGAGGTCCGGGAAGGAGGGTATCAACATCGGAGATTCGATTGACAGTTCCAGGAGGGAGGGAAACCAAACCTGGGAGTGCCAATAGGGAACTATGAGGACCAAGGAGGCTTGTTGACGTCTGACTTGAGCCAAAACTCTGGGAATCAAGATAAAAGGAGGAAAGGCGTAATTCAGGGAGGACGACCAATCCTGAGTAAACGCATCGAAGGCTAGAGCTAGAGGGTCTGGCAGCCAACTGAAAAAACGAGGAAGTTGAGCGTTTAACCGTGAAGCAAAGAGATCTATGTGGAAGGCACCCCATTTGAGAACTAGGGCGTTGAATACCTGTAAGTTGAGCATCCAATCGCTGGAATCTCGAAAGAAACGGGAGTACCAGTCCGCCACCAGATTGAGATTGCCTGGCAGATATTCGGCCTGAACCAAGATTTTGTTTTGAAGGCAGAACTCCCAAAACCCTTTCGCTAATTCCGCTAAAGGTTTGGATTTTGTGCCTCCTAGCCGATTGATGTAGCGCACCGCCGAAATGTTGTCCATTCTGAGCAGAACTGAACAAGAAACCCTGTTTCTTGCGATACTCCTGATTGCAAAGGAGCCTGCAAGCATCTCTAAACAGTTTATGTGCAATTTTGACTCCTCTAGAGACCATGAACCTCAAGTCGAGATTGCACCACACCGGGCTCCCCAACCCGACAGACTTGCATCTGACTCTAATACAAGATCTGGGGCTGATGCAAAGATAGTTCTGCCGTTCCAGACATCTAAATGGTCTATCAACCACTGGAGTTCTGCCCGAGAATCTTGATATAAAGCTATAACGTCTGAATAAGCTAGACCTTTTTGAATATGTCGAATCTTTAGTCTTTGTAAAGCCCGATAATGAAGAGGACCTGGAAAAATCGCTTG
Source organism: Pleurodeles waltl (assembly GCF_031143425.1). Lineage (NCBI taxonomy): Eukaryota > Metazoa > Chordata > Amphibia > Caudata > Salamandridae > Pleurodeles > Pleurodeles waltl. Next base: position 262,474,043 of record NC_090437.1, on the reverse strand, counting down.
AATTGAGGACGAGAGCCGACCTACAACTCTTGCCAGAGATCTGAGGGATATATAAGAACTGCGAAGAATCAGGAGAATCTCGGATTTTATGGATTTGATCTTTGATGACGGAAGAAGGAGCGTAGCAGATACTGAATCTACCAAAAAGCCTAGAAACTCTATTCGTTGAACTGGATCTAAAAAAGATTTCTCGTAATTTACGATAAAGCCCAGATACTCTAACAACGCACAAGCAAGACGAACTTGCGACAGTAACAAGGTTTGACTCTGGCTCATGATTAGAATGTCGTCCAAGTAGATCACCAGACGAATGCCTCGAGCCCTGAGAAAAGCCGCCACTGGCCTCAATAATTTTGTGAAGCACCAAGGGGCGGAGGAAAGGCCAAAGGGAAGAGAAGTGAAACGATAATACTGACCTGCCCAGTAAAATTGGAGAAACTTCTGCGAAACGGGATGAATGGGAATTGATAGATAAGCATCCCGAAGATCCAATCTTACTAACCAGTCGCCTTGAAGAAGAGTATCTCTGAGATGAAGAATAGTCTCCATCTTGAAATGTCGATAAAGGACAAACTGATTGAACTGTTTCAGATTGATGACAGGACGCATTTTCTTGTTCTTTTTCTGAACTAAGAAAACGGAACTGAGGAAACCTGAAGAATCTAGAGAACAAGGAGTAATAGCCTGTTTTTGCAACAGAGATTGAACTTCTAACGAGATTAGATCTGTCATTTGACTTGAAAATTGAGGAGGGGGAGGAAAAACCTCTTGAAAAGGTTCTGCAAATAGTTCTATAACATAACCTCGCACTGTGTTTAAAACCCAAGGATCTTTTGTAAGCTCCTCCCATTTTGACAGACATAGCGCAATGCGACCCCCCACCACAGGAATAAAAGAATTCTGACTTACCGAGCTGTGCCGCGTTTCTGGTATTACGGCCTCCCTTAGCCCTGAAGCCCCTGCTTCTTTGTGGGAAGAATTGGGGCCTGTAATCTTGACAGGTGTTCTGAAACGGACCGCGGGAACCTTGGTTGGCGTAGGTTCAGCCGGCAAAGCGGTTCCTACCTCTGCCGGCCCTGGTGAAAACCCGAGAGGCAAACATCTTTTTCAAGGATTGCTGTGCCTTGTCAATCGAGGAAAAAGTGGTCACATACTTGCTTAGTTCTTTGATTGACGAATCACCAAATAGCAAGCCTTCTGCTTTTACCCCCGGATCCGAACCAGCTAAATTAACCAACTTTGGGTCCAATTTAAGAAAGAGACCCTTCCTTCGTTCATGAGTAATAGAGGAATTAGCATTTCCCAGCAGGCATACGGCTTGTTGAGCCCATAACGAGAGTTCTTCAGCATCAATGGCCACTTGATCCAGCCGAGCTGATTCCGCCATATCAAATATGTGGGTCAAGGGACCCACAATGTCCAACAGTTTATCTTGGCACGTGGACCAAGCCTTATCTATCCCTTTACGGGGGTCCTTTCCGTATCTGGTGAAGAACGTTAGTAGTGAAGAGTCAATCACTGGAGTCGCTGTTATCTTAGAAGACAGAGCCGGGCGAGGACACTCCGATCTTAAATTCGCCCGGACCTGTTTATCCAGAGGGGTGCGAAGTCTGGCAGTGACGTAGTCCGCCACATGCTCCACGGGAAGCCACTCCGTGAAATTTGGGTGTTGAATATCCCCCGGATCAAACATGGGCACCCCTTCTGCATCCAGAATAACAGTGGACCCTGAAATATGTTTGGCTTTCTTGAGCGGAGGAGGAAGGAGCAACTCCCCAACGTCCTCCTCAGAACTATCCACTTCCGAACCAGGACTGTTCCCTTCATCGCCCGTGTCCAAAATTTTTGTTATTTTAATAGGGGCAGATATGTGTTTTGATTTCGCAATGCATTTTTTCACCAATTTAGCTATTAACCCCTCCTTATTAGGAGGCTTGTGAGGATCCACGTCCTCCGCCTTGTGTGAGACACTGTCACTTCCAGTTTGCGTCACTTTTACATTTTTAGAAGAAATTTGACGCTTTCTGCATTCCCCCGCAGAATGGGCCAGCATGGTCTTGGACACTATATTAACCACAGAGTTTTCTAAATTTTTTGAAAGCTTTTGCCAAGAGGCAACCATAGCCTGGTCCACCGAAGATTGAATAAAGTCATTCAAATGCTCTTTCAAAACGTCCTCCTCCTCCTCCTGAGAAATCTGTGTCTGAACACTGTCCATGATAGTGACAGAGAAATCAGCTCCTAACAAGGAGTCAGGCAAGGGTTAACCCTTCTCCAAGAGAAGAGAAGAAAATACCCGGCTCCGCCCACGGGCGGAGTTAGCAGGAAAATGAGCCGGGAGCTGACCGAGTCAGGCAGACGAAAGTGACTTCCTCTGAGGAAACGCTGCAGACGCAACACGCAGCTGTTCAGCCGAGGTAAGGATTAAGCTCCTTCAACGCGCGCAGGCTGAAAAATGCCAGCGCGCGCTGAAGCGCTCTCAACGGTCACGAAGACCGTTAACGCCGCGCACAAAGAGAAAATAAATAAAACGCCGATAACATGCGGCTGACAAGCCGATCTAAGTGTACACAATAAACAAAAAATAACCTTAAACCAACGCGCACCGATAAAGCGGCCATACACTAAAGAGCAGATAAAATCGAATAATACTTATCTTGACTGAAGAGCAGCAAGAAAAGAGGGCTGTTTTCAGTCAGGATTGGTATTATTCCATGGATACGATGGTGATTGGTGCATTGTTATGAACTACTGTTGTTTTCCCATTGGCTACTTGTCGTTTGCCTTATGGGATTTGTAGTTGTTCTTGACTGGAGATGCTATTAAAAATAAAGAAAAGACTACTGCATAATAGGAGCCTCCGGTCTTGCCATAAAATTCTTCTTCATACTGCTCTTTCCCTTCTTTTCTATCAGAAGCAGAAGACATCTTAATTTCGAAACTCTCTTCTTTTAGTCTGTCTCCAGAAAGATGTGAAAATAAAAATACTGATTTAGGGTGTGGGATGCTATGTGGATGGGTGGAGATTTATCCAAATTTATGGAGATTTTACACAGGCAGTGTAGCAAGTCCCCTTGCTGCAGTGCCCTACGTCAAAGTGAAAGGCAGAAGCTTATCAAATCCATGGCATATGGTGCATTCCTGTGCTGATGCCACTGTGGCAGCCTAGTGCCAACTCAGGCACCCTTGCACCATGGTGCAAGGATGTCTGTGTGGTAAGCAGGATTGGTTTTGTGCAGGAAGGGCCACTTTACTTCACAAAAACAATCCTGGGAGACATTTTCCTCTTTCTATGTGTGCTGCAGGATACATCACACATAGACAGAGGAGAAAACAAGGAGAAATAAAGATATTTCCCCTCGTTGTGCCTCCCCTGGGGAGGCGTAAAGTTTTGGTGCATCCCCAGAATGACAAGGTCTTGTAAATCTGGGATGCTTCAAAATACATGGGTGTTGCATGGGAAAACCCACTGTAGCGCCCATGGAATGCCTCCCTGGCGCAGAGTAAAGCAACACAACAATTTGCGCTGCCTTGCGTTACTCCTTATCAATGAAGTAATTCACAGCCATGCAAAGTGGTCCCATAGATATGGTTGAAAGGTTTGTACTGCCAATGCGTCACTACACATCATGCAACAGTTGCACTAGCCTCTCAAAAATATACCTCTTAGTGTATCCAGTGAGAAATTAAGTTTTGGGTGTGTTTATGGAATTGTGGCAGATTCATGATTGCATTTGGGCAGTTCTGTGGATCCCTAAAATTTATACAATAAAGAGAAATATTTGCCATATTGCATGTACAGAAAGTTTATATAGATAAACTTACATTGATTTGTTAGTGTTACTTGAAAAATGTATAATAAGAATAAGTATGTTAATAAAATACATCTATAACTTGTGAAATGGTACAATATTAAATTTAACATATGGGTGAAATTGTAGTACAATTTATATTAAAGGCTACAGGTCTGGTAAAGTTAGGAAATAGAATTAAAAGATCCTTAAAAATTCACTGAAAAAAATGAAGGTTACAGAGACGTTATAGTTAGGAAATAAAATTTAAAAAACCTTAGAAATTCACTCAAGAAACCAAAGGTTACAGGGACGTTATAGTTAGGTTCAGATTATATACACACAAAACCATAGAAATTCAGCAATTATACTTATCTGAGTTTACTATAATGCCCCCCTGCTTATGATCTCACTTATTTCATCACTCATGACATGGTCAGTCCTTTCCATCTCAGTCTCGCATCAGCTTACCAGTCCCCTATATTGATAGATCGGTTCCTTGTATAAAGGTCACATCTGGATGTTTTTAAGCCAGATAAGTCATGTAGTACACCAACCCATTGTCATTTGGGGATACAATGACTAGGTCTTTATGTGTGTGTTGTAGGGCATGCAAAGTCACTTGCGTAATGTACTTAGGTAAGGCCTCAAGTAACCTAATCCCCATGAAATACTCAACTCAATATATAATAGAGACTGGACTGTTCATATGGTGTTTGGAAGATGTACGTGTAATCAAACTACGTGCAAATAATCCATGTAGTGAGTTTTACTACCCAGCAATGGTTGTGTGGATTTCTCAAAGCTAAAATGTGCTATTGGGCCTTCCTTCTGGGAACTGATGTGGTGCTAACCACCACAATTAAGACTAACTTTCAACAAGTATTCTAATCTCTCTATGCCTTTACCTTCCCATCTGGGGTATTCTATCTATTCAAGGGCCTTAAAGGAACAGCAACATCATACAACAAACATGTCATTATATATAATGTAATACTGAACAAGGTTTTCGCGATACGGTAGGTATGGAGTGAATAAGGAAGAAAGAAAAACTGATCAAGGAGGTTCTTTGAACACCCTGAAGGGTGCACAAGCTTTTAATATCCTTTCAATACATAGTTTGGACTTTGTCAGAGAGAAATGCAACTCCACAGTCCTCCCCCTCATCCTTCTGAAGTTTTGCTTTTAAGGGTATCATGATTTAAACCTCTGTCTTCCCTTTCTTATAATGCAGATGCGTTACATCTCTGACCATCTCCACATTATGTATTCCAGCCTGCCCTTTTCTAATCTCTAGGTTCCAGTCTCCATTTGGCATTCCTCTCTCTCTGTTTATGAACTCTTATAAGTTACTAGTCTAGAATCCTCTTTGCTGGTGTCCTTGTTGATATCCTCCAAGGTGTTTAGGAATCACAAAATTATGCAGGCATGAACAAGTAAACCTTGAGCGGTCTTGTGATACCACTGTTAATGCTTCAGCTACAGTGCCTCAGTAGTACACGTGTGGGGTTATCCACCTGCTGTGGCTGGTCAAAGGGCCGGGACAAAGGGCATGGAAGCTGACAGACCCTGCAGCTAACCCTGCAGTGAGCATGGCTGAATGCTGTGCATCATAGTGGGCAGGCTCTGGGGCAAACCCCACGGTATGCATGACTGTGTATGGTGGTGGGGTTGACTGCCCATGGGGTGGTAAGCTGCAGAGCCTGGCCACAGCCCAGGCCCTGCAGCCAATCCCATGCAGTGTATGGCTGAAGGCCATGTGGAGGGGGAAGTTGCCCACTCACTTGAGTTGATGGCAGGTTTGTTTCCAACCCCATAGTGTGCATGGGTAAAGGCAATGTATGACATGGAGCTGGCCACCTGTTGGGGTTGTTGGATAAACCCATGCCACTTACAACCTAAAATTATGCTCAGTGATGGAGTTAAGTGAATAAGTTTAAAGAAAACTAAAATCCACTATTTCTTTTTTTTAAGTTACGTTAAAGTTAGGTATGGCAATAAGATCTTACTATCTATTAAAAAACACGTAGAAATTCACAGAACAAAATAAAAGTTAAAGTCAATGTTTTAGTATGATAAGTAGATCTTAACTTACAAAAGAAAAGTCAGTATTTCAATGATAAGAAAAAAGATTAAAGTTCCTTTATACTTAGGTAAGATAATACAATTTTAACTTGTTTAAAAAATCTGACAAATCCACTGAAATAAAGCAAAGCTTAGAGTGATTTATTCTTAGGTGCTGTAATCATATAAAAACTAATATTTAAAAACAAAAATGAACACTGAAATTAGCCAGTTACAGTTTACTGAGCTAATTGTAACTTTTGCTCCCAAAATGCACTGTTTATGACTTCACATATTCATATTGTTTTCAGGCATTACATTTTATCAGATCATCTATTGTTATTAGGAATCGTTACTAATAATTTTTTTTGATTTACTAATCTATTTATGCTGACTCTTAGAATTTATTTCTGTTTTAAAATCTTAAATTTTATATTTGATATAGTATAGATTCTCCCACAGGGAGAAAGGTTTTTTAGTGTATTTTAGGGTAGCTAAAAAGTTTTTTTGTTTTATATCATATGATCTTAGTTAATGTTCTGATAAGAATACTGGAATATTCTTCGAACGAGGAACTTGGTCTAGATCACTTTGCTCTTTTTTTGTATAATCTATGTAAGATATTATGTTATGAGCTGTTGTCTTAATCCCTTTTGTTTGTTTGTTTACTTGGATATGTGATTTTTATTTGTACTTTTATGGCAAATGCCGAATAAAGATCTTTGACTGACTGACTTCACATATTACATTAACCATGACATGTATTTAACAACCTTGATGACATCTCAAAAACACCATTGATGACAACACATGCTCAGAACATCAACCTGGAAAAAGTACAGAAGCAAACAAAAGAGCGATAAAAAAATATCCTGGCAGCAGGCACGAGATATAGAGTATGTTGCATTCATTACTTACCACAACTGCAAATTTCTGTGGTTTAACAACTATGAGCCTGAACCATAACTCTAATTTGAACTGTGTTTTTTAATTAATTTCATGTTTTTCTTTATGTGCCACCAGACCCTGCGCTCAGGCACCCACATTCCCCCAATACAATTTTTCTTCTGGTCATCTTATCCGCAGTGACCTAGTATCACAATCCTTAAGCATGCAACAATAAACACTCAAAATGTAATTGCCCAGGCAATACTTTTACTTAAAATGGGAAAAGTACTATATTTCTAAACAACTATTCAATATTGTGCTTTAATTCACAAACATATACAGGTTTAGCAGGTGGAAATACCAATAGTGAGCCCCTCTAGAAACTGATATCCCAACAACCCTGAACTCTAGGACCACACTACCCACCCACATACACCAAATGTTGTATAACGGCTTTCTAATAATAATTTCATGTCTTCTGGCATTGTCAGGATTCTTTCACAATTATAACAACAAAAATATGTCTCCAAACCTCAGTGCAAACAACAGTAAAACCTTTAATGCTGGCATAATTTTCAAATGACATTCCTTACTTTAGATATCCATTCACTGTATACTTTGTCACTGTTAATAAAGCATTAATGATTCAAACACTGTGTGCAAGAATCTTATTTATATTTACTCATGCTGTTAAATAGTTTTAGCACCCAACAACAAATGCCCTTGCACTTTAGAAACATCAAGCTAAATCCCTCACCACTGGAAATGCTTAACGCAATCAGAACCTTCTCTCAAGTTCACCAATTTGACACCCTGGGAGACTTAGGCACTCATTACAACCCTGGTGGTCGGTGTTAAAGCGGCGGAAATGCAGCCAACAGGCCGGCTGAAAAAAATAATGGGATTACGACCAAGGTGGAAACCGCCAACATAGACAGCCACTTTAACACTCCGACTGCCACAGCGGTACAGACAAACAGCATGGCAGTCACCGCCAACAGTCAGGCTGAAGACAATGTACCGCCCACACTATTATGACAGGCCAATCCGCCACCTTTTCAGGGGCGGATTCAACGTGAACAAAAACACAGCGGAATCAGGACTTGGAAGGGGAAACACTCACCTCTACACAGCTCAAGAGGAACCAGGACGCCATGGAGCCTGAACTCCAAATACTACCTGCAATAGTCTTCCTGCTCCTCTACCAGGAGCACGACCGACGGCGGCGACGACCACGGTGACTACTGCACCTACAACACAGGGGAGGGGGGAGGGAAAAGAGAGTGACACACACACGTAACACGCAACACCCACACCCTCACCCACAACAACACACACACCAATACATGCTGAAACATTCCATTCACACACCCAACCCCCAGGAAGAATGCAATGACAAAAGGAAAGGAGTTGAACGATTGTAATCATGTAAAATCCGTTAGTCAAAATTTTATATACACTACAAACAAATATGTACACCAAGAATTCAAGTCCAGGTACTGCACCAATATAGTCCGTGGACCACTGGGCCCAAAATGCATGGGCGAGGCCCACACAAGATACCCAATCGAAACTGAGAGAACACTGCAGGGGCATCAGATGGAAAAAAACAGGCACCTCAGAGGGAAGAGAAGGGGGGCACCTCAGTTGGATGAGTGCACAACGCCAGTTCCATGAGGGGGCTCCATGCCCATTGATGTATCCTGGGGAGTGCAAAGCCACAGTCTCTCAAGACTCTCCAGTGGGTGGTTTGCCCACTGCCTTATCCTGGGGAGTGCAAAGCCACAGTCTCTCATGTCTCTCCAGTGGGTGGTTTGCCCACTGCTTTATCCTGGGGAGTGCAAAGCCACAGTCTCTCAAGTCTCTTCAGATGGGTGGGTTGCACTGCTTTATCCTGGGGAGTGCAAAGCCACAGTCTCTCAAGTCTCTCCAGTGGGTGGTTTGCCCACTGCTTTCTCCTGGGGAGTGCAAAGCCACAGTCTCTCAAGTGGAAAACAGTCTCCACTGGTTCTGGAGGGGCCTTTGTGCCCAGAGTGCTTCACCCTGCCAAGGACATAGGTAGTGAATGCCTTTTTTCCACTGGTTCTAGAGGGAGCTTTGTGCCCAGTGTGCTTCATCCTGCCAAGGACTGAGGTAGTGGATGTGATAGTCCACTGACGGTGAGGCAACATGGAAGCTGCCCAGGCCCCTGGAACTGACCACCAGCCTCGTACAAATGACCACTGGGGATGGCAGCCATGTCTGCGGTGGTGCCACTGGCTCAGGATGTGGTGTGGCCGCTGGCGGTGCTGGCGGTGGGCTCAGTAGCGGCGGTGCTTGCAACGGTCATTGGGCAGCGGTGCTGGTGGATGGTCACTGACCTCGGTGATGGTGGCGGTGTCATGAGCGGCGGTGCTGGTGGCAGGCTTACTGACCTCGGTGCTGGCGCCGGTGTCATGAGCGGCGGTGCTGGTGGCAGGCTCACTGACCGCAGTGCTGCTGAAGAGAACAGTGTCTGCAGTGCTGGTGAAGGGCTCAGTATCTTGGGTGCTGGCGGCGGTGCATATGGCGGTGCCGGTGGCGGTCTTGTCCGCTGTGCAGGTTGGTGGCGACGTTGACTTGCCTTTCTTTTTCAGGCCCTTCCCCACCTTGGATTGTGGCGCAGCTGTCTTGCCACTCCCAACTGTTGTCTTGGCTGAGCCCTTGGTGGCAGGTGTTTTGGCCTTCTCCCTCCGGGATGTGGGCAACTTCTTCTGTTTTGAAGGTGGGGTAATGTCCTTGGACTCGCTCCTTGGGACACTGGCGCCCTGTTGCTTGGCACACTCCAGAATCCGGATATTTTTTGCACCACTGTGCCTGGTGTGGTGGTGGCTGAGGTGCTGGGTTGGGACCTGGAAAGGCGGGCCCTTGGGGACGGGAGGTGGGGGGGAGGTGTAGGAAAGAGGTCAACATTTGAGAAGAAAAGCTTTTTTGACACACTGGGACAGGTAGATGGAGGGGGTTTGGGAGTGGAGGAAGAGGTAGTGGTTGTAGGAGGTGTTCGTATGCTGACTTTAGGTGAAGGTGCATGGGCTGGAGGCTGTCGTGACGTGGATGGCTGTTGGGTGGGTGTGTGGGCGTTTGTGTACTTTGGGAGGAGGGCTCACAGACACACTGGGAGAGGACACAGGGGATGTGTGAATGGTAGTGGGGTGGTGACTGCACGTGAGCGGTGTGTGGTGATGAGCGTGCTGGTGATGGAGGTAGTGGCTGAAGATGTAGTGCATGCAGGTGTGAGTGGAGACGTGACACAGAGGGAGGAGGGAGACGTGGAGGAGGGGGACACAGTGGAGGCAGTGGATGTTGGCATGTCTGCATGGGTATGATGCTTGTGTGAGTGCCTGTGGGATGTGTGGTGCTTATGTTTGCCAGTGCCACCTTTGTGTGTTGAGATGTGTGCATTCTGGTCTGATGGTGTGCTTGGGATGGGCTGAGGTACTGGGGAATGGGTCTGGGTGGAGGAAGGGGGAGACTGGACACGGGACAATGGCTGCCATCAGTACAGAGGTCAGAGCATGAAATGCTCTCTGTTGGGCTGCCTGGCCCGAATGAATGCCTTCCAGGTATGCATTGGTCTGTTGCAACTGCCTCTCTACACCCTGGATGGCATTCAGAATGGTAGACTGCCCAACAGTGAGGGATCTCAGGAGGTCAATAGCCTCCTCACTGAGGAGCAGGGCTGACTGGGGCAGGGACTGAGGTGCCTGGGGTGAAGGAGATGCCCACCCTCCTGGGTGAGCGGCCACGGGACACACGCTGAGAGGCTGCTGGGAGGGCGGTGCTGGCAGGGGGGTGGCGGCTGTACCTGTTGATGCGGTGGGCACAGAGGGGCCCGCCACCGCAAAGGAGCTCCCATCAGAGGAGGAGTTAGTATCGCTGGTCTCTGCTCCTGTCCCCGCCGTGGAGCTCCCCTCGTCCTCCGTCCCACTGGTGACTTCTGACTCCGCTGTCTCGGCCTCCAGGATCATGTGGGATTCAGCTCCCTCCTGTTCTGGTGGCACAGCTTCTCCGCCTGATGATGCTAATACACACAAGAACAGGGAGACCACAAAAAGGGGGGGGAGAAAGAAGAAAGACATGTTCACTGCATGCAATACCGCTACTGTTGGCGGACACTACAGACACAGCAGCCGTCTGCACTATGCCATGCCCTTAGAGTTCCCTAATTAATCACAGGGACATGGGGTAGATGGCCTATGCCTGATTGTTGCACACCTTAAAGTCACAGGAGCCTAACTAGGTGTTGATGGCTCTTACCACTGGTGGGGTTGGGGTGCCACTTAGCCTGCCTCACAAAAGGTTCTTGCCTACAATACTCACCTTAGTCTAGGAGAACCCACTGCCCAGCTCCCCCACCCAGCCACCTCCAATGTGCGCAGAGTCAGATGGATGTGACGGTACTCACCCCCTTGTGACTGCTGTGATGCCCTCAAGCGCCCATCCAACTCCTGATACGCCACCGCCAGGATCCGGAACATCAGGGGGGTCATGGTGCGATGGGCACCCCTCCCATGTAGGGAGGCCATCCCCAGCTGGGCCTCCGCCGTCTTCTTTCTCCAGCGGCGAATGTCCTCCCATTTTTTCCGGCAGTGGGTGCTCCATCTGTGGTGGACCCCCAGGGTCCGGACGTCCTTGGCGATGGCACGCCAAATATTCTTCTGGTGGGCGCTGACCTAGAGGAATAGCACAGGGCAAAAGGAAAAACTATAACCGTCCGGACCATCACAGTCATTGGCCCACGTTCCCACCCTTGCCCAGACGCACATACACTCACCGTCCGACCATGAAGGCCTCATTCCCCCCACCACTGTATCTTCCATCCACACCACTCCAAACAGGCATTGCCCATACAGCATGCTCACAGTGTACTCACTTGTTTGTTTGGAGGACCTATGAGTAGCGTGTACTGGGGGAGGACCCCATCCACTAGTTTGTCCAACTCCTCCGATGTGAAGGCTGGGGCCCTTTCCCCAGACACATGAGCCATCGTCGCTTCCAGACTGAGGTCACAGCAGCACATGCAGTGTAGGTCCTCTCCTGTCGAAGATCAGGTATCAAGTGATTGAACAGACAGAAAATGTGGTCATGTCCGCGGCGGTGCATACTGTCACCGCCGGCGTACATCGTCATTGGCTCCTGGGACCCATAGGGTCCAATGTTAACCAATGTAGGATTGCGCCGCGGTCTTCGACCGCCTACCGCGACGGTGTACAACGCCAGTGCAGTTACCTCATATCCCCTTGTCCCACATTAGAGTTCAGGCAGCCGCCATTTCGGGGGGCCACATGGCATTAATTTTAAATGCGTCACACATATCTAGGCATTTCATATACACAGAGACAGGCACATAGCGGACTGAAAAAAATGTGCAATAAAATTTTATTTTTCCTACCTCAGTGTTGGCTGACTCCGTGCTCGCTGTTCTCGTCCATAGGGCACGTCCGCTAGGGCACGTGATGAGATGGCGGCATCCTCCAGTGTACAGACCGCTGGTGGACGTGTCGACAATGGAAGAGAGACATGTAATAGTCACCTATAGACTTGATTGTGCCAGAATCCATGAACTGTGTGCCCAGTTGGAGCCAGACCTGATGTCAACTATCTGCCATCCCACAGAAATCCCCCCTCTTGTGCAGGTCCTGTCAGTACTCCATTTCCTGGCAAGTGGGTCTTTTCAAACTACAGTGGCCATAGCATCAGGGATGTCTCAGCCAATGTTCTCAAACGTGTTGTCCAGAGTGTTGTCTGCCCTGCTGAAACACATTGTGTTCCCTCAGGTGGAGGATTTGCCTACAGTGAAAGGTGACTTCCATGCCCTGGGACGAATCCCCAACATCATAGGTGCCATTGATGGGACACATGTGGCATTGGTCCCCCCACGCAGGAGTGAACAGGTCTACAGATATCGGAAGAGCTACCATTCTATGAATGTGCAGATGGTGTGTTTGGCAGACCAGTACATCTCCCATGTGAACGCCAAGTTTCCTGGCTCAGTGCATGACGCTTACACTCTGAGGAATAGCAGAATCCCTTATGTGATGGGGCAACTCCAGAGGCACCATGTGTGGCTAATAGGTGAGGATAAGGACCCTATACCGTGTGAATAGTTGTCTGGGGTTGTCCCTAAGGGTTAGTGTGTGTCTAGCAGTTGTCCCTCAACATTTGCAGGTGACTCTGGGTACCCCAACCTGTCATGGCTACTGACCCCAGTGAGAAATCCCAGGACAAGGGCAGAGGGACGCTACAATGAGGCACATGGGCGAACTAGGAGACTCATAGAGAGGACCTTCGGCCTCCTGAAGGCCAGGTTCCGGTGCCTCCATATGACAGGTGGTTCCCTCTACTACTCACCAAAGAAGGTGTGCCAGATCATCATGGCCTGCTGTATGCTGCACAACTTGGCTTTGCGACGACACGTGCCTTTTCTGCAGGAGGGTGGTCCAGAAGGGGGTCTTGTGGCAGCTGTGGAGCCTGTGGACAGTGAAGAAGAGGAGGCAGAAGAGGAGGACATAGACAACAGAAACAACGTGATCCAGCAATACTTCCAGTGAGACACAGGTAAGAAGATATCACCGTCTCCTACATCTGATAAAATTATAAGACCTATCATCTGTCTGTCACTTTCACCCAGTGTATGGGCCCTGACGTGTCACTTTGCCTTTCCATTTCACAGATGTGGGTCCCACTGTGTGACCTCTGGTATGTTACCTCATGGACTGTGTGACATAGGTATGTTGACAATTTTATTGGACATTGGTATTTTCCTCAGTTATTGCAAATACACATTTGTGAAAGCACAGACTGACTCCAGATTGTTTTGTGATTCAAGCGTGTTTATTTAACCCCTTCGCTGCCAGGCCTTTTCCCCCTCCTGTGCCAGGCATTTTTTTGGCTATTTGGGGCAGTTCGCGCTTAGGCCCTCATAACGTTTTGTCCACATAAGCTAGCCAAGCCAAATTTGTGTCCTTTTTTCCCAACATCCTAGGGATTCTAGAGGTACCCAGACTTTGTGGGTTCCCCTGAAGGAGGCCAAGAAATTAGCCAAAATACAGTGAACATTTTTTCATTTTTTTTTAAATGGGAAAAAGTGGCTGCAGAAGAAGGCTTGTGGTTTTTCCCCTGAAAATGGCATCAACAAAGGGTTTGCAGTGCTAAAATCACCAGCTTCCCAGCTTTCAGGAACAGGCAGACTTGAATCAGAAAACCCAATTTTTCAACACAAATTGGGCATTTTACAGGGACATACCCCATTTTTACAATTTTTTGTGCTTTCAGCCTCCTTCCAGTCAGTGACAGAAATGGGCGTGAAGCCAATACTGGATCCCAGAAACCTAAACATTTCTGAAAAGTAGACAAAATTCTGAATTTAGCAAGGGGTTATTTGTGTAGATCCTACAAGGGTTTCCTACAGAAAATAACAACTGAAAAAGAAAAATATTGAAATTGAGGTAAAAAAACATCAATTTTACTCTACCTTTTACTCTGTAACTTTTCCCTGCAGTGTCAGATTTTCAAAAGCAATATACCATTACGTCTGCTGGACTCCTCTGGTTGCGGGGATATATAGGGCTTGTTGGTTCATCAAGAACCCTAGGTACCCAGAGCCAATAAATGAGCTCCACCCTGCAGTGCGTTTTCATTCTATACCGGGTATACAGCAATTCATTTGCTGAAATATAAAGAGTGATAAATAGCTATCAAGAAAACCTTTGTATTTCCAAAATGGGCACAAGATAAGGTGTTGAGGAGCAGTGGTTATTTGCACATCTCCGAATTACGGGGTGACCATACTAGCATGTGAATTACAGGGCATTTCTCAAATAGATGTCATTTTTACTCACTCTCTTATATTTGGAAGGAAAAAATGTAGAGAAAGACAAGAGGCAATAACACTTGTTTTGCTAATCTATGTTCCCCCAAGTCTCCCGATAAAAATGATACCTCACTTGTGTGGGTAGGCCTAGAGCCCGCGACAGGAAACGCCCCAAAACGCAACGTGGACACATCACATTTTTTTAAAGAAAACAGAGGTGTTTTTTGCAAAGTGCCTACCTGTAGATTTTTGCCTCTAGCTCAGCCGGCACCTAGAGAAACCTACCAAACCTGTGCATTTTTGAAAACTAGAGACCTAGGGGAATCCAAGATGGGGTGACTTGTGGGGCTCTGACCAGGTTCTGTTACCCAGAATCCTTTGCAAACCTCAAAATTGGGCTAAAAAAACACATTTTCCTCACATTTTGGTGACAGAAAGTTATGGAATCAGAGAGGAGCCACAAATTTCCTTCCACCCAGCGTTCCCCCAAGTCTCCCGATAAAAATGATACTTCACTTGTGTGGGTAGGCCTAGCGCTCACGAAAGGAAATGACCCAAAACACAACATGGACACATCACATTTTTTCACAGAAAACAGAGGTGTTTTTGGCAAAGTGCCTACCTGTAGATTTTGGCCTCTAGCTCAGCCGGCACCTAGGAAAACCTACCAAACCTGTGCATTTTTGAAAACTAGAGACATAGGGGAATCCAAGATGGGGTGACTTGTGGGGCTCTGACCAGATTCTGTTACCCAGAATCCTTTGCAAACCTCAAAATTTGGCTAAAAAAACACATTTTCCTCACATTTTGGTGACAGAAAGTTATGGAATCAGAGAGGAGCCACAAATTTCCTTCCACCCAGCGTTCCCCCAAGTCTCCCGTTAAAAATGATGCCTCACTTGTGTGGGTAGGCCTAGCGCCCCCGACAGGAAATGCCCCAAAACTCAACGTGGACACATCACATTTTTTGAAAGAAAACAGAGGTGTTTTTGGCAAAGTGCCTACCTGTAGATTTTGGCCTCTAGCTCAGCCGGCACCTAGGGAAACCTACCAAACCTGTACATTTTTGAAAACTAGAGACCTAGGGGAATCCAAGATGGGGTGACTTGTGGGGCTCTGACCAGGTTCTGTTACCCAGAATCCTTTGCAAACCTCAAAATTTGGCTAAAAAAACACATTTTCCTCACATTTTGGTGACAGAAAGTTATGGAATCAGAGAGGAGCCACAAATTTCCTTCAACCCAGCGTTCCCCCAAGTCTCCCGATAAAAATGATACCTCACTTGTGTGGGTAGGCCTAGCGCCCACGAAAGAAAATGACCCAAAACACAACGTGGACACATCACATTTTTTCACATAAAACAGAGGTGTTTTTTGCAAAGTGTCTATCTGTGGATTTTGGCCTCTAGCTCAGCCGGCCCCAGAAATGGCCTAAAATAAATTTGCCCCCAACCCCTCAATCCCCCCCCCGGAGCGACCCTTGCCTACGGGATCTCTCCCCGCGGGACAATGGCGCCAAAAAATAAATCCCTGGTGCCTAGTGGTTTCTGCCCCCTTGGGGGCAGATTGACCTAAAATCGGCCAATCTGCCCCCAAGGGGGGCAGAAATGGTCTAAATACAATTTGCCCCCCAGGGGAGCGACCCTTGCCTAATGGGTCGCTCCCCATCTCTAAAAAAACAAACAAACAAAAAAAAAAAACACAAAAAATTATTTTGGTGCCTAGAGGTTTCTGCCACCCCGGGGGCAGATCGGCCTCATAACAATAGGCCGATCTGCCCCCAGGGGGTCAGAAATGGCCTAAAATAAATTTGCCCCCCCAAATCCCGCACCGGGAGCGACCCTTGCCTACGGGGTCTCTCCCCCCCTGCGTTACATTGGCGCCAAAAAAAAAATCTAGTGGTTTCTGCCCCCTTGGGGGGCATATTGGCGTAGCAAAAATCATCCGATCGGCCCCCAAAGGGGGCAGAAATGGCCGAAATACATTTTTCCCCTCCAGGGGAGCGACCCTTGTCCAAGGGGTCGCTCCCCATCTGTAAAACAAAAAAAAAAAAATCCCCGGTGCCTAGAGGTTTCTGCCCCCCTTGGGGCCAGATCGGCCTAATCAAAATAGGCTGATCTACCCCCCAGGGAGACAGAAATGGCCTAACATAATTTACCCCCCCCAGGGGAGCGACCCTTGCCTAAGGGGTCGCTCCCCTTGCGTAAAATTCACGAAAATAAAAAAAACTCCCTGGTGTCTAGTGGTTTCTGCCCCCCTTGGGGGCAGATTGGCCTCATCAAAATAGGCCAATCTGCCCCCAACGGGGGCAGAAATGGCCTAAATATAATTTGCCCCCTAGTGGAGCGACCCTTGCCTAAGGGGTCGCTCCCCACCAAAAAAAAAGAAAACAAAAAAAAAAAGATCCCTGGTGCCCTAGAGGTTTCTTTCCCCCCCCCCCGGGGGCAGATCGGCCTAATAATAGGCCGATCCTGATCTGGGGCAGAAAAGGCCTTCCTAAACAATGCGTCCCCTGGGAGCGACACTTGCCCAAGGGGTCGCTCCCTTATGCCAGTTTCAGAAAAACTGGTGTCTAGTGGGCGTTTAATGGGCGTTTCAGAAGCAATCCGGCTTTTGAAACGCTTGGAGAGACTTCAAAGGGAAGGAAATACATTTCCTTCCCTTTGAAGCCTCTCCGCGCCTCCCACACGTGATCGAAAGAGAAATGCAAAGCATTTCTCTTTCGATCGCGCTGGAAGCTGAGCTTCCAGCACGA
Source organism: Pleurodeles waltl (assembly GCF_031143425.1). Taxonomy (NCBI): domain Eukaryota; kingdom Metazoa; phylum Chordata; class Amphibia; order Caudata; family Salamandridae; genus Pleurodeles; species Pleurodeles waltl. The sequence goes on along the minus strand of NC_090437.1, from coordinate 262,456,715 downwards.
TGGGGGAGGCCCTGTGACAAATCAGCGCGCACTCGCGTGCTGATGTCACAGGGAGGGTGGGGAAGGGGGTGGAAGGGGAAGGGCTTCCCCTTCCATCCCAGCCTTGGGTGGGTGGGTGGGGAGCACAGGGGGGGAGCGCTAGCGCTCCCCCCAATTCCCGTGCCTTGGACGAAGTCACCTCGTCCAAGGCAACTGTACAGGTTAAGTGCAAAATGGTGGAGGTGGTATCAAAGTGGTCAGGGGTGATGGTGGAGGAATGTCCATGGCAGAGTCCAGTCTATTTGTCTCACAGGTGCATTGTCCAAAAGGTCATAGGAAGTGTAGCTAGGGCAGTTTAAGGATGGACAGGGTGACAAAGTGGGACAGAAATCAGGGTGGTCTCATTTCTTGGCGGGGGTCTTGGCATTGTTCTCTGTCTTTGTCCTGGATCTCAGGGGCCACTTGCGGGGTGGTTCTCCATCTGCAGGGGTGGGGTGCTGGTGTCGTGGTCCTATGGCGGTGCCTCCTGTCCTCTAGCGCCGGCAGAGGTGGTGGGCAGTTCATCGTCGAGGCTAGTGGCAGGGGCCCCTTGTTGTGGTACCACAGTGTCCCTCCTGGTGTTCAGAAGGTCCTTCAGCACCCCTACAATGGTGCCCAGGGTGGTATTGATGGATTTGAGTTCCTCCCTGAACCCCAAATACTGTTCCTCCTGCAGCCGCTGGGTCTCCTGAAATATGGCCAGTACCGTTGCCATCGTCTCCTGGGAATGATGGTAAGCTCCCATGATGTTGGAGAGGGCCTCGTGGCCTCGTGGAGAGTGGGTTCCCTGGGCCTTTCCTCCCCCTGTCGCACAGCACACCTCCCAGTTCCCCTGTTTTCCTGTGCCTCTGTCCCCTGAACCATGTGCCCACTGCCCCCAGGTCCCTGCTGTTCTTGGGGTGGCGGGTTTGCCTGGGTTCCCTGTAGTGGTGGACACACTGCTGCTTGAGGTGTCCTGGGGACAGAGGTATGGGCCCGCTGGGTGGGTGCTGTGCTGGTGTTTCCTGAGGGGGGTGGCCTGTGATTGTGTCAGGGGAACCAACTGTCTCGAGGTCCCATATGGGCTGGGCTGGTCATCTAGATCCAGTTGGACAGAGCTGCTGTCATCACTGTTGGCCTCTTTTGTTGGGGGAGTGGACATGTCTGGAACCTCCTGTCTGGTGACGTTGGGTAGGGGTCCTGCAGAGGTGTAAAGGCATGATTATTGCATCTGTGTGTGCCATGGTTTGCAATGGGTGGGTGACCCTGTACCCCAGTGCTTACATTCTTGTGTAGGACATTGTGTGATATTTGGTTTGGGGATCTGTGTGGGTATGTGTAGTCGACATGCATTGGTGATGGGTGTCCATGCTCTGATGTTGCATGCAGGGCTTGGTGTTGGGATGGGTGGTTTGTGATAGTGGGACATATGTGAGGAGTTGGAGTGATGTGGGTGAGGGTGGGGGTATGTGATAGCATGCAGGTAGGTTGGGGGATATGGTAGTTAAAGATTTGACTTACCAGCTACTCCTGCGAGGCCCTCAGGATGCAGTATAGCCAAGACCTGCTCGTCCCATGTTGTTAGTTGTGGGGGAGGAGGTGGGGGTCTGCCGCCAGTCCGCTGAACTGCAATGTGGTGTCTTGAGACCATGGAACGCACCTTTCCCCGTAGATCGTTCCACCTCTTCCTGATGTCATCCCGTGTTCTTGGGTGCTGTCCCACTATGTTGACCCTGTCCACGATTCTGCACCATAGCTCCATCTTCCTAGCTATGGAGGTGTGCTGCACCTGTGATCTGAATAGCTGTGGCTCTACCCGGATGATTTCCTCCACCCTGAGCTCCTCCTCAGAAAATCTGGGGTGTCTTTGCGGTGCCATGGGGTGGTGTGGGTGATGTGTGAGGTGGTGTGTGTTGTGATGTGTGGGGTGATGTTTAGGGGTGTGTGGTGTTTTGTGCGTGGATGTGTATGAGTAATGGTGTTGTGTGCCTCTGTCTGCTGGTGTGGTCTTAGCTTTTCTGTCTCCCTGCTTCATCCAAATTTTGGGTTTGTGGGTAATGTGGGTGTGTGTTTTATACTGTATTGGGTGTGTGGGAGTGATGTGTGTATGTGTATCAGGTGTGTGTATTTCTATTTGTCCAATATAGTAGTGTTTTGTAAATGTGTGTGTATTTTGAGCGCGGCAGTGTGTACTGCCAATGAAATATCGCGGTTGAAAGACCGCCGCATGGATTTGTGGGTCATGATAGTGTGGGCGTATTCCTGTTGGCATGACAGTGGAGGTTTTGTTATCGCCAGTTTATCACTGACCTTTGGTGTGGCAGACTTGTGTGGGTGTCTATATTTTGGAGGATTCCGAGCTGTGGGTCGTAATAGCTGTGGCGGAATTCCGCGACTGTGGCGGTGTATTGGTGGTCTTCTGCACGGCGGCAAGCGGGATTTACTGCCAATGTTGTAATGAGGGCCTTAGTGTGACATTTTAAAGGAACTGGGCTTGGCTCCCATATGGGGGGGCACTGCACTCCTAACAGTTCCTCAAACATAATTGGCTGTTACCTCTTAGTTCTACTGCCTCCTTTGGGCACCACCAAGCAAATAACCAAATTTCAGAGGCAGCACCACTCTCTTATGGTATGAGCCGTTAGCTTCTGGTGGTCACCATAGGAAAACATTTATTATTCATGGTTGCTCTTGGGTGCTTGGAATTTTTTTTAAAAGGGCGCCTGGCCTCAAGTGGACACCCGAAACATTTCATTGGGGAGGAGTCCAAATGTCCCTGAGGTACCAGCCAACATGCCCTCTCCTGACCTTGCTCTCAAAATCTAGAGCAGGAGCCAGCATTACACTACTCTCTCTACATGCTTTCAGTACAGGTGTGGGATTTGTGCTCCAATCCACCTACTCACCTTCAGATATGAGCTTGGGGAGCGGGCTGCAGCATATTGCTGTCTTGGATTTGTCCCCGCCTGGAAATCTTAAGCAGTTGAAGCACAGAAATTCACAGTTTACTCTTTGGTACCTGGGGATGCTTGAGGTCCCTGGGAATGCACATGAAGGAGTGTGGCAGCCCCCACCTGGTCATGGTGCTCTTGTTCTCCCTAGGACCCTTTGTGTTGATGAGCATGGTGGTGATCAATATGGATTCAAGAGAATATTGGCAATGAGACCCCCGTGAGGAAAAGAGCACAGCTGTGCGCAACTGTTATTTGTCTCTTGGACACTGGCAGCCTCAGAGGCATGTTTGTGATTCAGCATGCAATCTTCCTCTTTATTGTTAGTGGTGTCCTTGTGGCAGCATGGGCCCTTGGCACACTACAAGCTTATACTCAAGGAATACAATTGTTTCCCATTTTGATACCTGTGAGTCAGGGATGACGTTAGAGTTTCAAAATGGCAGGCAAAAATATTTTTCAGATTCAATCCAGTCAATCATATTTTGATAAAATTCTAAATGTGGTTGACAGGGTTTGTGAGTCGTTGCTAGTGAGTTTTAACAAGTATGTATAATATTGTTACCCCTTTAAGTCCTGTCCAGCACATTTTTTTACATGTTAGTATCTCAGAAAAGCAACAGAGGGATTTACACCAAATTAAAAAAACACGCTTTCTGTGGAAAGTCATGACAAATTTAGTGTAAATCTGTTCAGCGGTTTTTGTTGTATCTTTTGGCAAAATTTACTATGGGACCTAAAATGGGAAATTATACACTTTTCACTTCCCCATACATTTTGTTCCAATGTACGAATCTACACACAACCTGCCAGGCTGGAATTTATGTGATTGAGCTACAAGATAAAAAAACATAGCAAGGGGTCAGGCCTAAATAACGTCAGAAAGACTAGGCCACTAATAATCAAAACAAAACCAAACAAATGCTAATGCTGACACTATTTAACCAAAAACAACATTTCAAATACGATCACACAACTTAATTATCGTGATCACCTTTTTAATTTAATATATCATGATCAAAAAACACACTACTGAACCGCTCTGCAAGTGGCTATTAATGTCAGGGGAAAAGCTTCTTTATATCACACATGCATATCCTGGAAAACATCAACATTAAGGCACACATAACAACACTCACAAATGCATATCTTGGAAAATTCCACATTCAATAAACATGACTCCATTAAGACAATCATGAAAGACACAGACATATGTGCAATTCAACATAACAGTTCTGAATTTGTAGATAACCTAAGGGGCACAGAGACAAAATCCGTTAATTAGCCCCTTCTTAATTGGCTTGCAACCTAGGATTGTGCACAACACCATTGCTTAATGAAAGACTTCTAACAGGGATCATATTAATTCATTAGTTTAGATCGACAATTCCTTATAGGTCTATGTAAATCTCTTAAACACTGGCACACTTCCCAGGAATAAAGCTTTTGACATGTTTCAAACCCAAAGTTGATTATGAGGTTCTCTTCAGGACCCAGAACTGAAAACTGTCAGAAAAAAATAAAAAAAATACACATAATAAAAACTCAATAGAATGTGTACATAGTAGGTCTTGAAATGAGCACCTCACTTTTACACTTACATGAAGCTCACAGATGTCCCATGGCATGAAAAAGTTGAATGTCAGGGGGAAGATTACTCCAATCCGAATAGTCTAAATACAAAAACGGAAGATTAAAGGGAAAGGGCAATCCTTTTGAATAATCTGTATTCATGGCAATACGTGGACTATTTGCGAGACTCACTTGTCAAAAAGAAACAACATAGAACGATTTAGATAAAAACTGAAACTAGTGATATTAGGAAAAAGATCTTGCGGTCCTACACAGTTTTTATAACTCCCAACAAGGGCAAGTAAATAGAACTCACTTTGGAAGAGTTCAATCCTCTGTAACACTTGTCAGTTTTTTAATAAAGGTTTCCGTTCTGTAACAGAAAAATGCGGCCAATATGAGATTATTGCAAGGCTGAGCAGCAACGCTTGATTACAACCAAAAAGAAGATTCAATTCACTTTTAGACGGTAATAACAAATCGCCCCGCCTGTGCCTTCAAGGAGAAATAATTTCCGTTCCGAATCCGAAACACGACACACAAACCAAAAGCCATGGTATAAATCCACACTCGGATGGCCTGGTTAATTACATAGTAGCTCCTAAAACTAAGGCCCATATTTATACTTTTTGACGCAAAACTGAGCTAACGCAGTTTTGCGCCCAAAAAATTAGCGCCGGCTAAAGCCATTCTGAAGCGCCATGCGGGCGCCGTATTTATTGAATGGCGTTAGCCGGCGTTAGCCGACCGGCGCTGCCTGGTGTGCGTGAAAAAAACCCACGTACACCAGGCAGCGTAGGGAAAAATGGCGTTTGGGCGTCCAAAAATGGGGCAAGTCAGGCTGAGGCAAAAAAATCGTCTTAACCCGATTTGCGCCATTTTTTTATGACGCCCATCCCCCATTGAAATGACTCCTGTCTTAGCAAAGACAGGAGTCATGCCCCCTTGCCCACAGGTCCCTTAACGCCTGCCCTGACCCAGGCGCTAAAATCCGGAGCAAATGCGGGTTTTTTAGACCCGCCTACTCCTGGGCGTCATTTTTGCCCGGGAGTATAAATCCGACACAATAGCATTGCAGTCATTTTTTAAGACGGGAACGCCTACCTTGCATATCATTAACGCAAGGAAGGTGTTCACGCAAAAAAATGACCCTAATTCCATGAACTTTGGCGCTAGACGCATCTAACGCCAAAGTATAAATATGGAGTTAGTTTTGCGTCGAATTTGTGTCGAAAAAAACGACGCAAATTCGGCGCAAACGGAGTATAAATATGCCCCTAAAAACTTCAACTATTCGGAACATGTGACCTAAGAGTATGTTTCACGTAGCTACATTGCCATATTAACAAGCCGCCGACGGGTGGAGACAAAATTACCAGTGTACACAGGCCACGGTGTTCATCCTTGGAAGCGACAGGTAAAAATGAAATGAACCACTTACAGCATACTTGAACGCAATCTCAATGTGACTCCTGTTGCGATTAGGTGATGTTGTGAATTGTCTAAACCAGCCTAGTCGGCAAGGCCTTCTTTTATAGTGCTATTGGAGATTGGACAATCAAATAAACGTGGAAACTTGGACTCCCATTGATGTTATTCTTGATGCATTATAGAGTTTGTAGTCTACCTGTGGCAATGCTGATTGAACGGTGAAGAGAACCTAATGTGACATGCGGCCATATGCCAAACACAAAAAGGGGAAATTTAAAGCAAAACTTGCCTTTCAGTGGCCTACTGTTGCACCGCCCAGAGGACAAAAATAACAACAAATCAAATGTAATGTCATTTCTTCCAAAACAGAAAATAAAACTTATTAAAATGCTCTACTCCTAAAGCAATAACTCATGCATACTATGTCAAATGGAAACTCAGATTGGTAAAACATAACAACGTCTAGCCAATTCGATTTTGAATTTCCGTCATTTCATTCAATCTATTGCCGTGTTAAACCAAAGAATGAGGTATGCCTCTTTCTGTGTCAATAATGTATGAATATTTCCTCCTCTAGCGTCCAACTGTATAACTGTTAACTCTGCCCAACGAAAATCATTCTCACTATGTCGCTTCTCCACTAAATGATTGACTAATAGAGCAGTCATGACTTTTCACCGTGTACAAGATTTATGCTGGGTAATTTGTTGAATAATCTTTTGATTAGTTTCACATATTTATAGTTTGTTACATGGACAAATAATGCTATAGACTATATGTTTAGTCTTACAATTAGAGAAAGTGGTGTGTTTCCATGAGACCTTCTCATATTGGAAGATACTCCCTTCAATTGTTCGGTATATATTAATGAATGTGCCACATTTATGATGACCTTCAATTGGTGTTAAATTTCAAAGCTGTCTTAAACTACTTTTAGGTGTTGATGACATAGTGTATGCCCGCACTATTTGTCGTCCAATACTTTGATCTTTTCCTACCGCAAACACTGGTCACTGGAAAGATTTGTCTAGCTGTGAGAGCAAATGGCAATTTCGTAATATGATCTTCTGAAAATGATTTTCTTGCGGACAAAATGTTGAAACACAAACCAAGAGTTCGCTTGGTGTTTTATCCTTCTTGGTCAACAAGGTCTCCCAGGGAGTGAACCAAGCCCACTTAATGGAGTTTTTAGCAATTGCTTTGGGTACCCCTGTTCTTTAAGTTTGTGAAGCAGAATCTGAGCATGATGAAAATCATCTCTTTTTTCAGAACAATTTCCCATAGGGCAAGTTATCTTGAAGAATCCGTGGATGGTCACTGGAGAAATGGTGAGCTTTGTTCCAGTCAGTAGGTTTGGTGTATCCTTTACGACCACTTCAAAGTCCAAAAATGTAATAGTGTCACTATTACTGTTCAAAGAAAATTTAATATCTGGAGATATCTCATTAAGCCAAACAAAAAACCGACTCAAAGAGTCATCTTGGCCTAACCAGATGTAAACCACGTCATCAATGTACTGTAGCCAAATACTCAATTGATGGATGAAGGGATTGTTGCGATAGATGAATTCAAAATGTGATTGACAGGATGTGTGAGTCATTACTAGTGAGTTTCACTAAGTATGTATAATATTGTTAACCCTTTAAATCCTATCCAGCACATTTTGTTACAAATTGGTATCTAAAAAAAAAACATCAGAGGGACTTACACCACATCAAAGAAGCACACTTTATTAGTAAAGTCATGTCAAATTTTGTGTAAATCTGTTCAGCAGTTTATGTTCTATCTTTTGGCAAAATTTCCTATTGGAGCTAAATTGGGAAATGGTACCCTTTTCACTCCCCTTTAATTTTTTTTCCTATGTATGGATCTTCTCACAACCTTCCAGGCTGAAACTTAGATGACAGAGCTACAAGAATGAGGATTACTCAAAGGGAACAACTGGAATGTGGTGGCACCTGAGTGCTATGCACCCAAACAGAGCAAGAGAAGAAGCGAGGTATAGAAAGACAACCAACTGCTTGTGAGGAAATGCTGCAATAAGGAGAGCAAGGACATGATGACAAATTGCGGCATTTCAGGACACTCTAATAATGTTGTGACCGGTGGTGAAGTAAATAGAAGAATATACAAAAAGGCTGTTGACGCAGATATGCTAATTATAAATTATTAATAAATGCGTAAATGTAATGATTTATAAGAGTTCATAGAGAAATCAATCGTAGAGAAAACTAATGTGCATGTTTTTGGAAAATGTGCCCACGGGGTATGTCAGCCACTTATACAAACTTGTACTAAAAGAACTAAAAATGCGTGAAATAATGAAAATTAGTAATTATGATGTAGTAATGTGTCATAATGAGATGTAAAACCTATGTTTTGCATTATATCATAGAAACTAACTTAGCCGAAGCCGTGGCCTACTTGCCAGGCCTCATGCAGAAGCAGAATTAATAAATGCATGCTGTAGAAGTTGCTAGTGCCTATGAACGACCATGAACTGTGTGCTTAGCTAGAAGTTTCTGCAATGTACCAACGGACGGGAGACAATGAAGTCAATTTGATACAATTATGTGTGGAGCAGGCTGTATGTACTTTACCAGGATTTGAACAATAGAGGCACTGACTTAAGAGGAACATGCAACATTTTCGATACCTGCAGAGCTGGCTGATGAGGACATCATACAGTGGACCAATCCATGAACTGAGAAAGACATAATACTAGAACTCATAGATATGTAGAATAAAAAGTATTGGGTAACGTCACCTATGGAGGACTGATTGACCAATTAGGAATTAGGGGAATGGGCTGAAAAACTCTAATCAAAAGTCATGACAAGGCGCTAAAATTTCATATGTGAGGGGTGAAATGCTGATGCCAGAAGACGCAATTCGAGATTATGTCATTGGGCTAATGATCTTCAGAACCTGATGCGTTGCTGATCGACTGATGACCTGTGGACGAAGACTGACTTTGTTGCTGATCCATTTTGTGGATAGGAAGCTATGACAATGTGACTGATTAACCTTTGTGCCTTTTCTTTCTAGGTACCAACTGCGCTGTTTTATAGTTTTTCTCTTAGCTAGATGTTTTCCAAAATTCACATTTTCTAAATTGTTTTGCATGAAGTCCCTTATGCTTAATGCCAATTTGATTTAGATAAGGATTCTTTTGGTGATGTTGACAGGGACAAATGATTGACTGACTGATTGCTGAACTCTGCTATTAATGTTGTTATATTCATCCTTGTTGGCTTATGCTGAAGCATTCAAGGGTTTCAGGATAGCTCTTCAAAGATCCAGGTTCTAGTCACCAGTAGGGTTCATTCCCCTTTGATTAGATATGCAAACTTTATGAAAGCAGAGTGAAAACTGAATATGCTTCTATGTTCCCCGTTTTGATTTCTTGAAAGCTGGAATAGTCCATCATCCTTTTGAGTGAGCAAACCTCTAAATTTGAGAACTCTGGATGTCAGGGAACACACATGTATATAACAACCAACAAGGCTTCATTTTACAACTATTCAAAAAAAGTTTTCAAGAATAGGACTTTGTTAGAAACTGGGTTTTGGAGCGAGGGGTGAAAATCTTCCTCAAACAACAACTACAATCCTAGTCAGTGTGAATCACAAAAGTCACTAAATTAACCTGTGTTTAACCTTCTGGTAGCCTGGCACAAAAGCAGTAAGGGTTAACACAGATTTAGTGGCTAAATTATTTATAAAGAACTTAAACAGTAATAAAGTGAAAACACAACACATGAAAAATCCCACTCCAATTTAGAAAAAGAGAGTAAAATTCAATAAATTATTTGATACCAATATAACAAGAATGGAATCAGTAGAAACAGAGTTATGAATTTTGAAACTCTTTGGTAAAAACTAGCACCTTAAAGATCAAAGTGGCTACTGCAGACAGACCAGGGTGAAATCGAAAGCTATAGTTAACCGTGATGGAGTATGGCTAGGGTACAGAAGAGGGACTTGGCCCGGTCTCTGCATACCTTCGGACTTTGAAGAAAACATGTCTGAGAAGGTAAATTTCAAGAGGGTAAGGAAGTTAGTGGTATCTCAGATGGAGGGGTCATCATTTATGAGCCTCTGGGCAAAGTCGCAGTGAAGAATTTTACATTGCGACTTAGGTGGCCATTATGACCCTGGCGTTCTTCTGACCGCCAAGGCCACATTGGCGGTTTCACCGCCAACAGGCTGGCAGTGAAGACTGACACATTATGAGTGTGGCGGGTTGGCCTCTGCCACCCCGCCACATCCCCACTTGTACCTCAAGGCCGGTCAGACCCGCTGGGCTGGAGATCAGCATCTCCGACCTGGTGGTCCATGAAGACTGCCGGCGGTATTATGAGCAGCCTTTCCACCAGGGTTCCCACGGTGGTAGCACCGCCACAAAACCCCTGGCAGAAAATTTATCAGTGACAGGGAATTCCTTACCATCTGAACAGGAGCTGCTGAACAGGATTTTCTGCTGTTGAGAAGAATGCAGCTGGAGCTACTATGGAGTCAGGTCAACTGGCGATGCACCATGAGTGGATTGGCAAGTAGGTGGTCCTTGGTCTTCTGTTGGTTCTCAGGGCACTTTTTGGCAGAAACATTTTTAAGTCCTAAGTTTTGACTTTAGGTTGTTGAGTACCTTTAGCACACTTCCCAACAGTCTAGGAATTGGTGGGCACCACTTGGAGGGTACTACAGGTAAGGTCTAGGTGCAGAGTTCAAGTGGTTGGAGCTTATTGTGTCCCTGTACCTCAAAGTAGGAGGCCAGTTGAGGTAACAGGGTACACAGTCTCTTCTCAGTTTTACCAAGTTTATTGAAGTATAAGTCCAGTGTGTAGAAGCCTCATCCTGTCAGCAAGATATTCAAAGCCAACTGCCAACAAGGAATCTTGCTTGATCCCTTCCATTCCATATTCCATGTTCTTAGAACTGTCTTGCTCACAAGTATGAGTGTTTCCAATAGCAACAGAATACATACATCGTATTTATCAACAGATAACCTAATACAAAAGTCAGTGTACAATACCACATCACCTCCCTTACATTACAGACCTCAAAACCTTAAAAGGAATCAGAAGATTTTCATAGTTCCATAAATTAAATGAACACATATAAACATGAATAAATTACACGTAGTCTCGTAGTCTCTCAGCCCTCCTTGTTAATCTTATAGGTCTGGAACCCACCTTCTTTGCTGAATCAGAATCAATGTGAGACCCATTATCAGATGCATCAGTTACACTTGCCTCCGGAGTGACAGACTCACTGATCTCATCTGATCTACTGATACCACATTTTGCTACCCTGTTTAAGTTCTATCTCTTATGATCATTCGTCTTTATTGCATTTTTGAAGAGTTTCAAAACTTTAAACAGACCTATAAATTTGGCAAGTCCTTTTTCACCCCTAGGAGACTTTATCTTTATCCAATCACCAACTCTTATCCTGGTTTCTTTTACACTTTTGCGTGCATCATACCATATTTTCCTTTGGATTTTTTTTTCCCGTTCTTTGTTCCTCCATCCATTCACATCACCGACCAGGGGATCAATACTCAAACGTTTTTCTTGTACCCATCCAGGAGCTTCCTCATGGCAGGGTACTCTTCCCTTAAGCAGACGGAAGGGTGTCACTCCCGTGGACGAATGCGGAGTCAAACGATATTCACGACCTTTCTGTTTAACCTCACTCTCCCACTTATTACCTTGTCTTTGTGCCAGTTGTATACTTTCTTTAAGTACGTTGACAAAGCGTTCTACCACTCCATTAGATTCAGGATGATATAAAGCAGCCCTTTTGTGTTTAATCCCTCTATCTTTCAAAAAGGGTTCCGTAGCCTTCAATGTAAATTGGACACCAATATCAGTAAGGACAGAAGAAGGAAACCCTTCCCTCTCAAAAAGTTCATCAAGAAAGGCAATTATGTCTCTAGATTCTACTGAACTCACAATCTTGATCTTACATATCAATAGAAACTAACGCATACCTGTCTATTGAACCTAGCCTCACCAGACCCAGAATATCTAATGCTACATTCATCCATGGTCCTAAAGAGTCCTCCGTTATCACCATGGGCTGTATCCTGCATTTTAAGACTTTGTCTGATTGGACACACAAGTGACAATCCCTCACTTCCTGTTTCTTCAGAAGAAAAGGGCTTACAAAGTCTAGAGAGACAATCAGCTTGTACATTGAGTGCACCTGGTATATAGACCACTGTATACTCAAACTCTTGCAAGGCCACTACCCATTTGCGAATGCGGTGTGACACCAAGTCAATTCTTTTGTTTTTGAATACTTCCTTCAAAGGCTTGTGATCTGTGATGACTTCGAAGTTACAACCCCACAAAAGTTTTCTTAATTTTCTTACTGCCCAATAAACACTTAGGCCCTGATTCTAAGCTTGGCGGGCGGCGGTAGCCGCCCGCCAAGCGGGAACCGCCAGAAGACCGTAGCGGTCAAAAGACCGCAGCGGTCATTCTGGGTTTCCCACTGGGCTGGCGGGCGACCGCCAAAAGTCCGCCCGCCAGCCCAGCGGGAAACACCCTTCCCACGAGGAAGCCGCCTCAGAATGGAGCCGGCGGAGTGGGAAGGTGCGACGGGTGCAGTTGCACCCGTCGCGAATTTCAGTGTCTGCAAAGCAGACACTGAAATTCTTGGTGGGGCCCTCTTACGGGGGCCCCTGCAGTGCCCATGCCATTGGCATGGGCACTGCAGGGGCCCCCAGGGGCCCCACGACACCCCATACCGCCATCCTGTTCCTGGCGGGCGAACCGCCAGGAACAGGATGGCGGTATGGGGTGTCAGAATCCCCATGGCGGCGCTGCAAGCTGCGCCGCCATGGCGGATTCCCATGGGCAGCGGAAAGTCGGCGGTACACCGCCAGCTTTCTGCTTCTGGCCGCGGCTGTACCGCCGCGGTCAGAATGCCAGCGGAGCACCACCAGCCTGTTGGCGGTGCTACCGCCAACCTCCGCCCTGGCGGTATTTACCACCAGGGTCAGAATGACCCCCTTAGTGATTCTTTTTTGATCACAGAATAATTGTGTTCAGCCCCTTTCAAGCTTCTAGACAAAAATAAAATAGTCTTATTGACACCATCAGCTCTCTGCGTTAGCACCGCACCAATACCCTTCGAGCCGGCATCACACATCAATTTGATCTCATCGTTTGGATCATAGCTACCTAAATCAACTGCACAACGTAGAGAACATTTAATATCATGAAAATCCTTTGAACATTGATTGCACCAGGAAAATTCACTACCCTTCTTCAAGAGGCTTCTCATGTTCTTTGTTCTCTCAGCAAATTTTGGTACAAATTTATTATAAAATTCAGCCATCCCAAGAAATTTTACTAGTTCCTCCTTGTTTTCTGGAGCTGGCATATTTATGATTGTGTCAACTAAAGCAGATTTAGGGAGAATACCTTTTTCCGAGATTTCATGCCCCAAATATTCAATGGTAGACGTGTTAAACTTGCATTTTTCAGATTTCAGAGTTAGACCTGAGTTTCTCAACCTGTGCAAGACTGTTTCTAAACTCTCATTATGTTTAGTTAAGTCAGCTCCATATACTAAGATGTTATCTTGGTAGATCTTAACACCTTCCACGCCTCTTAATACCTTTTCAAGTGCCCTTTGAAATATGGATGCTGCTGAGATTAAGCCAAAAGGCATCCTGAGAAACTTGAAGGTACCAAAAGGAGTAATGCAAGTTGTGAGATCTTGCGAAGATGGATGTAGTCTTATCTGATGGTATGCAGAGGAAAGGTCGCGAGTTGAAAAATGCTTTGCACCTTTAAGAGAGCACAACATTTCATTAATGTTGGGAAGAGGATGATGATCTACTACCACAGCTTTATTTAATTCTCTGAGATCTACACAAAGTCTTACCTCTCCATTGGCCTTCTTTGCAATGACTACCGGGGCCACCCACTCAGATGCCTCTACTTCTTGAATTATACCACTAGAGAGTAATCTATCTATCTCCTCTTTCATTTTATGTTTGACGGTGAAAGGAACTGACCTTAACTTTGCTATTTTGGGTTGAGCTCCAGGCTTTAAACTAACCACAAATTGATAATTATTTAGACAGCCAATTTGTTTTTAAAAAAATTCCGGGAACTTGTTTATCCATATTTTCCCTTGTTCTTCCACTTGATCAACAGAAGAAAAATCCTCCAGAAGTACTGATGGAACCTCATTCGGGGCGAGGTAGACCTGCAAATCTCATTGGTGAAACCAGCTTATCAAGGAATTTCCTTTTAGTGACACATACACTTTTGCTGGTATTACACGTTCTTTGAACTCAATAGTACCCCAAAGATACCCAAGTAGTTTGATTGGCACTCCACCATAGCCTTTGGGGAGATATCAGGCTTCTATAAACGTAGTTTACCTTTCAAGTGTTGATCATAAAAACTCTAAGGAACTAGAGTTATTTTGGCTCCAGAGTCAAATAAAACTTTCACACTTTCACCATTCACTAAAATTGTTTCTAGGGGACCATTCAAGCATCCACTCACATTCTGCAAGATATCAATTTCATTTATCAAATCCACCTCATCACTCATGTCTTCATAATCTACTTCACTCACTTTCTTAGCAACCATTTTTGTCTTGCAACATTTTGCTAAATGTCCTCTCTTACCACAGTTTTTGCACAATAATTTCCAGCAGGACACTCCTTGTTATTAACCATGTGACCTACATTGCTACATTGCCACACCTAAAAAACTTCTCTGTAAATTACTTTATCCCTTTAACATCATTCTTCGCTCTAAAATGTGTGAACTCTGTGTTACAATTTTGTACAGCTTTAACAGAACCCTCTTCTTCTACATCATATTCAAATGTTGCTACTTCCTGGTTCTTCAAAATCTGAACACAATTCTTAGAGTGTTCACAGGCTTTTGCCATGGTGACTACTTCATCTAATGATGGATTGTCTTTTTGCCACATGTTCTCTCTGGCCTTTTCTAACGAGCATCCTAACATGAATTGGTCTCTTAGGCGCTCTTCATAAGAAGCACCAAAAGAACAGTTAGTGGCCAGACCACACAACGCTGTAATGTATTGTTCAATTGTTTCATCTTGTCGTTGTATTCTCTTTCCGAATTGATAGCGTTCCAAAACTGTGCAGACTTTGGGTAAATAATGTAAATTACGTTTTTTTATACAAATCTCGCATTGATTGAGGCCAGCGGAGTCATTGTCCGACAACTCGTGCAGATTTTGAAATATTTCTTGTCCCTCAGTGCCTAGACAGTGCATTAACAAGGAAGTCTTCCTCTCCACACTAAGGGACGTGCCACAGACTTTTGCATAGTTTGTAAACACCTTTTTCCACTTCTGCCATTTAATAGGGGGCTCACCTGGAGATACTAAGAAGAAGGGTGCTGCTGGTACATTTTGCATGCTGGCGTTGACTGTTAAGTAGTTAAATATACTCTAAAGACAACACTAGGTAATAATACACCAGAATTAAATTAATATTTTGTACGGGTGGAGAATGAAACCATAAGTTATTTGAAAGAATTGTTTTCCTATGAGCAAGGTGTGCACATCACCGTAGGAAAAAAAAAAAAAAAATGTGAATACACTATCTGATTAATAGTAACTTTTAAAGTCCCTTCAAAGATACTGAGGGCCATATTTATACTTTTTGACGCACAACTGCGCCAACGCAGTTGTGCGTCAAAAATTTTAACGACGGCTAAAAGCGCCATGCGGGCGCCTTATTTATGGAATGACGTTAGCCGGCGCAGCTGACTGGTGTGCGTCAAAAAAATGACCCACACCAGGCTGTGCCGGCGTAGGGGAAAATGGAGCTTGGGCGTCAAAAAATGGGGCAAGTCAGGTCTGAGGCAAAATATTGTCCTCAACCCGATTTGCGCCATTTTGTTTTACTCCCAACCCCCATTGAAATGACTCCTGTCTTAGCACAGACAGGAGTCATGCCCCCTTGCCCAATGGCCATGCCCAGGGGACTTATGTCCCCTGGGCATGGTCATTGGGCATAGTGGCATGTAGGGGGGCACAAATCAGGCCCCCCTATGCCACAACAAAAAAAAAAAAATACTTACCTGAACTTACCTTAAGTTCCCTGGGATGGGTCCCTCCATCCTTGGGCGTCCTCCTGGGGTGGGCAAGGGTGGCAGGGGGTGTCCCTGGGGGCATGGGAGGGCACCTCTGGGCTCCTTCCGAGCCCACAGGTCCCTTAACGCCTGCCCTGACCAGGCGTTAAAAAATGACGCAAAAGCGGCTGGACGTCATTTTTTTTGACCCGCCCACTCCCGTGCGTCATTTTTGCACGGGAGTTTAAATAAGGCACACATGCCTTGGAGTCATTTTTTAGACGGGAACGCCTACCTTGCATATCATTAACGCAAGGTAGGTGTCCACGCTAAAAAATGACGCAAACTCCAAGATCTTTGGCGCTAGACGGGTCTAACGCCAAAGTATAAATATGGAGTTAGCTTTGCGTCGGATTTGCATAAAAAAAAATGACGCAATTCCGGCACAAACAGAGTATAAATATGCCCCTGAGTCTTGCGAAGTTCCAATTTCCTATCCAAGAAAAATTGCTAAATCTTAGTAAGCGTGTTTAAGCATCCTTGGTTACTATAGTAATCTTGGACACACGCAACTCACATATATTTATGTTCGTTTCCCACGTTGTTTGAAAGAAAACGAAGACGCACTTCATGTGCAAGCAAATAAGTATCTCTTCGTTGCCTTGTGGTGTACAAAGACGCTGTGCACATGCGGCTTCATGTGTGTGCTGCTGTGTTGTTAAGCGTCCCCTCGTTGCCTTGGAGGCACGCAGAGATACAAAACGAAGCGTCCCTTCGTTGCCTTGGAGGCGTGCGGAGGCACTGTGCGCACTCGGCTTTACATGCGTGCTGCAGCGTTGCCAAGTGTCTCCTTGTTGTCCTAGAGGCACGTAGGGACACTGTGCATGTGCAGCACTCTGAAGCGTCTACACCTCGCGTCTTGTATCCGGTGCGCAAGGCATAGAAAGAGGTTTTTTTTTACTGCTCCTTGAACCACGTTACCGGCCCCAAACTCACTTGCCGGTAAAAAAGATGTGCTGGGCTGCACCTGCCTTCAGTGTCGACGCGAAGCTGGAGCGGGAACAGCTTGTGGAGTGTGAACAGACTGTAAGGCAGCGTCCAGTTGAGGCTTCAGGTCTGTGAGGTCCTTGCCACTCTCGTCGCCAAAATGAGGTAACAGGGTACACGGTCTCTTCTCAGTTTTACCAAGTTTATTGAAGTATAAGTCCAGTGTGTAGAAGCCTCATCCTGTCAGCAAGACGTTCAAAGCCAACTGCCAACAAGAAACCTTGCTTGATCCCTTCCATTCTATATTCCATGTTCTTAGAACTGTCTTGCTCACAACTATGAGTGTTTCCAATAGCAACAGAATACATACATAGTACTTAGCAACAGATAACCTAATACAAAAGTCAGTGTACAATACCACACCAGTCAACTAGCCTTTGTAGTCACTCTGGGAGTCCTGGGTTCAAGGAGCAATACAGACTCCCTCATCAGGGCAGTCCTCAAAGAATTCAAAGAAGGTTTCAAGCACCAGGCCAGTCCTCTGAAGTATAAAGTAGGGCTCAAGCAGCAGGACAGTCATCCGAAATGAAGGACAGACTTTCTCAGTCAATAAACTGAAGAGAGGGTCATAGTTTCTTATTTTTATACCTGGTGCCTCCTTTAAAATGGAAGAAATGTCTGGATTTTCCCCCATAGATAATTCTGGAATTTTCATCCTCCTAGCCCAGGTTCCAAAGGGTACAGGCCACAAAATGCTAGTCTGAGGTTTTAGTTGATGTGCTGAGGCAGCTCCTCAAAAATGCAAGTGGGGCAGTGCATAGCTCAGCACACACCATCCTGGCAGGATGGCCCATCCTGTCAACATCAACTCCCTCTTTGTGTCAATGTTTGGGAGTAATGCAAAAAAAGGCCAACTTCCAGTCACATCTAGTCATGTGATCCAGGACACAGGCTGGATAGGACAAGAACATGCCAACTTTCTAAAAGTGGCATTTTCAGAATTGAGACTTTATAATTAAAGAACATGTTACATTACAATTCTATAGACAGCAAACATGATATTTGTACTGAGTTCCAAATAATAGTTATCACTTAATAAATGTAATACGGTGACTCAATGTTATCCTACGGGAGAGTTATGCCTCGCAGTAGCGAAAAATGAACTACCAGGATATGTAAAACTTTAAAGTACATGTCCAACTTCTTAAATACAATGCACCATACCCTCTGGGGTTTTTGGGTCTACCTTAGGGGTGACATATACATAAAAAAGGGAGTTTTAGGCCTGGCAAATGATTTATCTTGTCCTGTCTAATTGGCAGTTTAAAATTGCACATAGGCTGCAATGCTACTTAGGTGGGTGGTACAGCAAATGCTACAGGCCCTCTAGTAGCATTTACTTTATAGGCTCTGGACACATGTTGTACCACTCTACTAGGAACTAATAAGTAAACTGTGCCAATCAGGTGTTGGCCAATGTTACCATGTTTTAAGGAGGGAGCAAAAGCACTTTATCACTGGTCAATAGTGGTAAAGTGAGCGGTTAAGGCACAGCAGCTTAGGGATTGGGGTTTGGCCATGGGATGTGTTTTGGAATGCAGGATGATGCTGGTAAAAAGCAGGGAGGCACTTTGGTTGAGGCATTTTGATTTGCAAAATATATAATGGCTGATCTAACCACTAACTTTGACAAGTATGTAGTATCAAATGACATTAAGGGCCAGATATTCACAACCCATAGAGACGTTTAGTGACACTCCAGTGGCACTGTGCAGTGCACCACATTTACAAGGTGGCACTAAGCCACATTTTATGGCTTAACGTCACTTTGTAAATATGGGCCCCTCTGATGCAGTTTTCAGCATCAGAGTGGCGTACAATGGGTGTTGCAGTGGGCGTTCCACTGCAACACCCATTGTCTTTGACGCTGCCCCGGATTTACTAGAAGGTGTAAATTTGTGGCATCCTCGTAAAGTAACACCACCCTAGGGTTGGCCTTAGCTTGGCACGACGAGAAGGAATCCTTTTCTTCCTCTTTTTTCTTTGTCCATGTGGGCTGCATTCTGCAGCACACATAGAAAGAGCAAAAGGCCATGAATTATTGTTTATGTGTAGCAAGACATCCCTTCCTGCACATAAACAATCATTTAAAAATGACAATTTAGTACTTCTATGTGTGCTGCACTATGCAGCACACATAGAAGTGTGAAATCACCATTGTAGATGGTTTATGTGCAGGAAGGGACAATTTCCTGCACATAAACAATCACTTCCATCAACGCAGACAACCTTGCACTGTGGTGCAAGGATGCCTGCATTGAAGCAGGCAGCTAAATTTAGCGCTGGCTCAGAGGGAAACACAAAGGTGTGCCATATTGTTGCAAATACAACACATCCCTGTATTCTAAAGTGACTTTCCGTGGCCTGCATATTTTGACGCAGCACCACGCATCCCCACTTTTTTTGTAAATTTGGCCCCAAGTTTTTTACTTGGAATACCAATGGTCTAAGTTTGAGCCATAACATTCATCTTATACAAGAAGAGCATGAATGAACAGCTACAGAGATTGTGTATCTTCAGAAGACACACATCATGAGGCCAAATAGGTGTAAGCTTGATCTCTTGGGATATAAAACTGTAGCAGCCACACAACAACACATTCCAATTGGGTAGTGTTTTTGTTGGTCACATGTTCCAAATGTGAAGTACAGAGATTTACACTAAATAGTCAGGAATTATAGCTAATCCTTAGACTATGGAAGCACTCACTAGCATTTACAATTTGCAATCTCTATGCCCCAAATACTGACCCTACTATGTTTTAATACCTTCTACTCAGACTAAGTTTTAGAATGATTCATTTATTACCTGTGGGGCTACTGTAAAAAGAAAAACTTTACTAGTAAGGTCGCCATTGCTTGAATACAACAGTGTATGGCATCCCAATGCATATAAAATGCTCACTTGGTCTTCTTGATGCATGGCGGGGCTTGGGACGTGACCCATGATTACATACTACTCAGCACGATACCATAAATGCTCACAGATTGATGTGTTCCTACTTTTACAAATATTCTCAGCATATCCTAGCATCTAACTTCATCTTTAGATTATCTCTGATCATAACTTGATAATGCTGTTTCTATCAAGAAGTATGTCACAGATCACACCTGTTAGACCTGGCATGCTTGACGTGGTATCACCTAACATTTTCCTCTGCTTCCCAGGATGCTGATATGCGCTGGACTCTGTCTTTGTTGTTTTTGTTACTCTTGGCACTTTACCACTGCTGACCAGTGCTAAAGTGCAAGCGCTCCCTATGTGAAATTGTATATGTAATTGACTTTTCCATGTTTGACGTATTTGATTTACTAGGAAGTCCTTAGTAAAGAGCACTAGAGGTGCCCAGGGCCTCTTAATCAAATGCTACTAGTGGGCCTGCAAACCTGTCTCAGTTCTGCCACTGCATTGTCCTGTCTGTGCAGTTTTAAATTGCCAATTGACTTGGCAAGTGTACCCACTTGCCAGGCCTAAACCTTCCCTTTTTATACATGTAAGGCACACATAAGGTAGGCCTAGGTAGCCCCAAGGGCAGTGTGCAGTGTCAAGTGGTGTCTTATTTGGACCCTGGGCCCTTGAAAGGTTAAGTTGGCAGAACAAGGACTGAAATCCTTTTGCAATGCGGCTGATAAACAAGGACCCACTCGTTTTGCAGCAGAAATTGATGCTCCAACTGCATCGTGGCTGGGAGATCAATGCATCGTGGCTGGAGAAATGACACAACACCCGCTTGTGGCTGCTGATAATGACGCAAACCCCACGCAGCGCGGTTTTCAAACGGATTTCACACATATTGTCGCTGGGCATCAAAGTAATCGTGAACCTGCGCCCATCCGAGGTGCCCTGTCTCTCTTGCGAGGGAGAAAAACGATGCATTGCCAACCCAATCGGAGAAGAAATGACTCATGGCCACTTGTGTGTAAGGAATCAATGCATCACTGACTTTTCCGATGCACGCTCGCCCGTTCGGCTTTATTTTTGATGCAAACCAGGTACTTTGTGTAGCAACAACGTTTCCATTGTTTTCGAAGGAGCAAGACTCTTATTCCTTTGAAAATTCATATCTTGACTTGTGTATGTTGGATTTTTGCCGCTTTGATCTTGATTGATTTAAATAAATATTCCCTATTTTTAACCTGTGTGGTGTCCATTTCGCAGTGTTTCACTGTATTACTGTGTATGTTGGTACAAATACTTCACACATTGCTTCTGAGTTATGCCTTTCTGCTCATGCCAAGCTACCAAAGGGGTGAGCGGGGGCTAACCATGTGTGTTTCTCCTTTCCCTGACTAGAGTGAGAGTCCTTGCTTGGACAGGGGGTAACCTGACTGCCAACCGAAGACCCCATTTCTAACACCACCTAATCACCTACAAAGAACATTCCATAGAAATCTATAAATGAGCCTGATTATCAAACGTATATTAATGGATATGTCTCAATTAATGCACATATGGTGACTCTTGACATAGTAGGGGACTGTTTTAAGGCTGTTAAAAGGGGATCCACACTGCCATATACAATTAATAGGGTAAAAAGAGAGAAGTTTACTTAAGATTAGTTAAAGGGTGTGCTAGTAAGTGCAGAGATTGCGCTGACACAATCCTAACGGTATCTTGAAAAACCAAATCATGAGTTTCTCATGGGCAGATTGACATTCATTAAAATTCTCATTAAAACATGGGTATGATGTCTTTACATGGTAGGTCAAGGTCAACTTAAAAACCTGGTGAAAATATGGGAAGGCCTTCACATTGAAAGTAAAAGAACAAATCAAAAAGGATCACATCGTGGCCATTCAAGATGCACAGGGCACAGTAGTACAGGACAATAGTCATAACATTTCTAGATTTCAATGTTTGAGTAGAGTTTTATAGGACTTTTTAATTAACTCTTGGACCTCTATTGCTACCTCTCTTCAACTCATTTGATAATAATAGTTTTGAGCCCCTGGCCCTCCCAAAGAGACCAATAGTAGAGCTTTCCTTAAGCGAGAAGAAAATCTCTTTAGTTGCAGCTCATATCATCTCCTCTCTCTGGTTGATGCAAACTCTAGTATTTACTCACAGATTTTCATAGATCGGCTCACCCTTCTAGGCAGAACAGTAGCCCTACTTAACCAAAAAACAAACTGGCCATACAGATTGTCGATATGTTTAATTCATACTTACCTTAGGGCAAAAATATTGTTACAGCATGAATAGCTCTCCCAACTCAACTATGAGGCATTGTGGAGAGCCACACAAAAATGTCTGGCAAAATGGAACAAATTACTATTAGGAAACCAGGGCAGATGTAATGTCTTAAAGGTGATTTTTTTACCAAATGTCTCATTCTTTTTCCAAGCACTGCCCATTCTAGTCCCAATTGCGTTTTTCCATAAAGTGTAATCTTCCTGTTCCTGCTTTACATAGTAGCCAAAGAAATCTTGTAGGGCTAAAACACAATAACAGCTCCCACTTCTGAGGGGATCTGGCCATGATTGAGTTTCTTTCTCCTTGATCTGAGCACAGGTAATAGGGATCACTAAAATTCCATTGACCCCTCCTGCTGCCCCAGAGACAAGTAATATGCAGGGGGCCACACACTCCCACTGTCCTGGAGACCCCCACCATCCTGGGCTTTCATGTTATATGGTGTGGTGAGGCCACACGCCCCCTGCTGCCCGGTGACCACCACCTCCCCAGGCTTTCATGTTGCTGAAGGCCATGCGCAGTGGTGGGTGGATTAAAATGTAGTAGTGAAAATTATTATATGTTAAAAAAAACATAGAAATTCACTGAAAAAACAAAGGTTACAAGGACATTATTATGTTTAGGAAATGGAGTTAGCAAAACAGAAATCCACTTAAAAAAATAAAGGTCACAGGGATGTTATAGTTAGGCTCATATTTTAAATGTGCAAAATCATAGAAATTCATCCGTTATAGTTACAGTTCTCTCAGGTAACTATGACTTGTGCCCTGAGGTAACTATAACTCTTCAGAGCCCTGCCCCTTCAATGCCCATCAAACTCACATTACACAGTAAAACCATTTTCAGGATGTCAAGTTTGTATAAAGTAATACAATTAAAGAAACAATAAGAAGTAAACACAGAATGAATACCAAATAAATATTGATAAAAACGGAAAATCAGTAAATAAAAACACTGTTAAAAGTAAGTTATGGTTAGGTACTATAAACACCTTAGACTTAAAATGGTCATAAATCCAAAGGAAATTCACAGGAAAAATACGGTTATATGGTTGTTAGATAGATTGAAAAAGCAAAAAACACTTAACAAGTTTACACCGAACTTGACATGAATGTAGAACTTTACTCAGAAAGCATGCTTTTTTGCTGTGTTTTGTGAATCTTTTCTGTAATTTTTGGGATATTTATTTTTTAAAGAGGTGTCAGGCAGTTTCTTAACAGACTTTCCTGTAACTGTAGTGCTATCAGAGGCATTCAAACACAATTTGTCAGACAACATGTTTAGTTTACTCTTTATATATTTAATTTCCTGAAAAGCCCAGCACAAGGATCTTAGGTTGTATATAGATCTGACAATAGTCTGGGGGAGGAGATAAAGCAAGAATAATGTTAAAGATGTTAAAAATACTTTGATTTGACAATAACCAGCCTGCATTTTGATAGGTTGGCACCAATTTGAGAAGATATTTAGCAGGTTTAATTTAATCTTGCTATGATAAATGTCTTGCAAAGGCACCAAGTGAGGCATATTTAAATGGATACTAATAACATTGGTGCTCTTTAGAAAATCAGCAAAACATCTGCACACATATACATGTTTAAGTTCCTATAGGTTTGTAACATTTTGTTCACATTTGTTAGGGGCAAAGTTGACTAAGTCACTGTTTAGGGAATCTACTTGGAATGTGGCTGGCAGTTATAAAGTTAACCCAGTGCAGGGATCTACGTTTTATTGCACATCTCACAAGGGGATGACTAAGTTAAAAAGGCTCATGAAAGCTGTCATTTGCTAAAACCATCTACAGATATTTTCCATGTTTAGGCCTAGAGTTAGGCGGGCCTAGCACCATTCTAACGCCACAATAGCATCATTTTTCTTCCGCTAATGTAGCTTTAGAAGGACAAAAAAGCCACACCATATTTACAAAGTGGTGCAATGCATTGATTGCACCACTTTGTGACCCCTTGTGCCACATTATGCCTGCACCAGGCATAATTTATGCAAGGGGGGCTGAAAAAATGGGCAAATAAATATAAGAGATTTCTCTCTGTCATTTTTATTGCCATTTTTAACATCTGCTAAGAGCAGGCATTGAAGGCAGGCTCCCATTGTTTTCAATGGGCCTCTGGGTGAATTGCATGATTAGCGTCAACATTTCTGACACTAATCCTGCAAAGCACCAGACTAGCATAAAATAATATGATGCTAGTGCCCTTAACTACCGCCATGTTGCGCCGTATCTTAGATACGATGCACACATGGTGGCATTAGGGCGCCACTAAGGGGTGCAAGAAAAGTTATGCTGCACCAAGTGCAGTGTCACTTTACATAAGTCTACCCCTTAGTATTACATAGTTATGTCACGTTTTACACAGATTTGTCAGCGGGGCAAAGATAAAGAGGAACCTTAAACAATATTTGCTAGTAACTTTGGCCTTTTTTGATGAATCATCATGAAATACGCAGTCAGTTAGGAAGTGTGGCCAGATAGGGGATATCAAGGTTTCTGTTGATACAAAAAGATGGGGAAGCCAAGTTAAAGGGGTTGGGTCACAAACTTATATTTGCTAATAAAGTTTGTGCTATTTCATTAATCTGAACAAAGGTTGACAGACCAGAATTTGGGTTTAGTATTCAATGAATGTGCTCAAATAATTTTTCTCATGATAACTTGGTGGCCTGCAGCAAATCATCACTAAATATGGCAGATATCTACCTTTATTCAGGGTTGCCTACAAAGTGAGTTTGGTGTAGGAACATTCCTGTGGCCAACCTGCAATCAACCGCAGCTGCATCCAGCTAAAGGCCATGCACAACGTGGTTGACAGCATGGGCAGTTGTGTGTAGGGGCTCATCAAAGATCAGGCAAGGTGGCCAACACCACTATGCATGGGACAAGGTACTGTACAATAATTCCAATTGAAATTGTCCTATGTCATTATTGGGCTCCACTGAAAATCACTTTATGATTTTATCTACAACTGCAGCAGGTTGGTCTTCTGATGCTACTCAGTGGATTCAGTTTACCTCTGCAGTCATACTGATGCACATTAATTGTCATTGCTACATGTGAAAATGTCCACCTCATGATGGTAATTACTGTTTGGATTACAGCATTTATTCTCACAATCTTTGTAACACCAGTGCTTATGTGAAGCAACACACAATGGCCCTCATTATGACATTGGTGGTAAATTCCACTTACCGCCATGCTGACTGCTGCCAACATACCGCCGCAGCCACGGATATCCGCCAACCATATTATGACACACACATACCAATCCGTCACTATACAGCCACACACACAAGTCCGCCAGCCCAAAAATCAGTGATAAACTGGTGGTATCCAAACCCACACTGTTACGCCAATAGAACTATGCCCACAACATTATGACCCACGAATCACTGCAGCGGACATTCAATGGCAGTAAACCATTGGTGGTACATACGGCAGCGCTCAAAAATCACAAAACAACACTACATTGGTCAAATCAAACAACACACACGTGACACCTATACACACATCACACCCACACACCCACACCACGATAAAACACCCACCCACAATACCCACAACCCTTTATGACTACTAACCATTGCCAACAGAGAGACAGCAAGAGCACCCACACAACCAGAGCCACATACCACCATCACTTATACACCACCCACGCACCTCACAACACAAACCCCAACACATCACCCTACACACCCTCACCCACACCACTCACACCACACTCATGGCACCATGACAACACCCCAGGTTCTCTGAGGAGGAGGCAAGGGTCACGGTGAAGGAAATTATCCGAGTAGAGCCACAGCTATTTGGTTCACAGGTGCAGCTGATCTCCATTGCTAGGAAGATGGAGCTACGGCGAAGAATCCGGGACAGGGTCAACACCATGGGACATCACCCCAGAACAAGGGATGACATCAAGAAGAGGTGGAACGAACTACGGGGAAAGGTGCATTCCATAGCAGCAAAACACCAACTAACTGTACAGTGGACTGGCGGTGGACCCCCACCTCCTTCCCCACAACTAACAACATGGGAGGAGAAAAAGTCTTGCAAATTGTGCATCATGAGGGCCTGTCAGGAGTAGCAGGAGGACTGGACTCTTGTAAGTCAACCCTCTATTACTATCACCCCCTACTTGCATGTCATCACATACCCCACCCTCACCCTCACTCCCATCACTCCACCACCTTCCACACAGCCCACCATCACAACCCACTCATCCCAATGCCAAGCCCTGCATGCAACACCAATGCATGGACACCCCTCACAGACCTGCATGGACACCTATCACCACTGCATGCACACTAGAGAGAATTACCTAGCCCACCAAATAAAGCTCACACAAGGCAAAGCTGCCAGGGTAAATCCAACCAAAGAGGGCAACACACCCCTGTACAATATGTCACACACAGAAACAATAACACTGCATTTACGTCCCCACAGGTAACCCAGCCAATGTCACCGGCGAAGAGGTTCCAGCAACATCCAGTCCTGCGACAGAAGAGGCCCACAGTGATGACAGCAGCTCTGGTCACCTGGATCTGGATGACCAACCTGGCCATCTGGGACCTCCGGACAGTCAGTTACCCAGGCACACTCTCACACCACCACAGAGACTACCCCCCTAAAGAAACACCACTGCAGCACCCACCCAGCGGGCTCATACCCAGGACACATCAATCAGCAGTGTGTTCACCACTACAGAGACCCCAGGCCACCCCACTAACACAGGACAATCAGGGACCTGGGGTCAGTGGCAGTGGACACATGGTTCAGGGGACAAAGGCACAGGACAACAGGGAACCTGGGAGGACTGCTGTGCAACCGACCCTCCAGGAGGCACTAACAGAGATCCTGGGAGCATGCCAACATTCCCAGGATACGCTGGGCCAGATTCTGGACAAGTTGCAGGAGAACATGCGGCAGCAGAAGGAGCAGTACCTGGGGATCAGGGAGGACTTGAAGGACATCAACACCACCCTGGTCTCCATTGCAGGGGTGCTGGCAGACATGGCCAACAGTATGAGTGAGGCAGTGGCACAACACCGGGCCCCTGACACTAGCCAAACCACTGAACAGCCCTCCACCTCCACTGCCGCTAGTGGACAGGAGGCCCCGCCACAGGACCAACAGACCACTAGCACCCCTTCTCCTGCAGAAGGAGTACCATCCGACAAATGTTCCCTGCGATCCAGGCAGAAGCCAGAGACTATTGCCAAGACCCCCGCCAGGAAATAAGACTTTCCTGATTGTCACCCTTGTGTCCCACTCTGTCACCCTGTTCACCTTGAACTGCCATTGCTCCCCTTCCTATGCCCCCTTGGACAATGCACCTGTGATACAAATAGACTGGACTCTATCCTGGACTTTCCTCCATCATCAATCAAGCCCATTGCACTAACCCCTCTTCTTTAGAGCACTGCAATGAACACACTTTGATAAAATACAATTATGGTGTATGTCAAATGTTTTCAAAATGTATTCATTTAACCAGGTTCAAACATTGCAATTGATCTGTATGGTAATGTTTACATTGGAAAGACCAGTAGTTGGCTGCCCTGACCACAGTAGCATAGCAGAGAGTGAAAAGCGCAACGGGTGCAACTGCACCCATCACACCACCGCAACACCGCCGGCTCCATTTGGAGCTGGCTCCTGTGTTGCGGCCGACATCCCCGCTGGGGCCGGTGGGCAGAAACTAGGTTTCCACCCACCGGCCTAGTGGGGATCTTGAAATGGCCACAGCGGGAGTGCGCCCACATTGGCGGCCGCACACCGGACACAACTTGGCAGGCGGCACTTGCCGCCCGACAAAGTTGTAATGAGGGCCTAAGTTCCCTTCCTACATAAAAGACACAGGTCATATGATAACAAAAGTTGAGGGACTTCAATTCAACCCCAATAGAGCTTTTCTAGTCACTTCAGACATTGAGGCTCTATATACTAATATACCGCAGGAAGCAGCCTACAATGCGGTGGGACAGATACTAACAGAAGAAACTAGTGAGGCCCCAGTGGAGTTCATAATGAGTTGTCTTGATATAGTCTTAGGAAACAATATCTTTGAATTTGATGGTGAAGTATTCAAACAGATCAAGTGAGTAAGTATGGGAGCGGCTTGTGCTCTTAGTGTGGCTAACATATATATGGGCCTCTTTGAGAGACAATTCATATATAATGAGATTGCTCCCTTTTTTGAAAATGTCACCAATTGGGGACGACATATTGATGACATCTTCTTCGTATGGGAAGGAGAGGAGGGACATCTGTTAGAGTTTATAGAATGGCTAAATCTCTGTGATACCAATTTGAAATTTACTTCCAAATATAGCAATCATATGATAGAGTTCCTGGACATCTTGATTTATGAAGAAAGGAAACACCTTCTAGTGACACTATATACAAAACCAACAGCTAGAAATACGCTATTACATTTAAATAGCTACCATCCAGAAGCCAACGACAGAGCATCCCCTTCAACCAATTCCTTAGAATTCAAATAAATTGCAACAACTTAAGGGAGTATGACAAGAATGCCGCTAAAATGAAGGAACATTTTCTTTAGAGAGGCTATCCCTATAGAGTTATAAGGGATGCCTACAAAAGGGCAAAAATTATAATTGTGACAGCCTATTAGAAACCTCCCCAAAAAAGAATTGAGCAGAATGGTGTGTGTCATTAGGCACTCTAAAATAAACAATAAAATACAAGGAATAATCAACACTAGTTGGAATATTTTGAACACCAACGATGGTGACACTCCACTCTTGAGACCCATGTTTGTGTTCAAAAGAAACTCCAATCTTAGGGACAAATTGGTACATTCATGTGTCAAGTGTCAAAACACATTTATCCAAAAAAGCATTACAGGCACTGAACTGGTATTGGGCAACCACCAATGTGGAACTTGCCAGGCCTGCGTCCAGGCAATGGTTTCTGACATATTTAGATACAATAACAAACTTGACAAACTGTCAAACTTGTAACCTTATTTATTGTATCCTATGTCCTTGTCATCTGGGTTATATAAGGAGAAACATGATGTCAGTTTAGAGTGCGCTTTAGTGAGCACAAATCAGCAATTAGACATAAACGTCTTCAAGCTCCTTTATTAGATCATTGTATTGAAAAATAACATCCCAAAAAGGAACTACAATAGATCATATTAGAAAAAATTACTGCAGTACATGTTGAACAGGATAAATAGAGAAAGAAAAAGGAAGTTTTTTTTGGATTTACTCTTTCGATAAAGTTAAAAAAGGACTGAATGAACGAATTCCATGGGGAAATACTTTCCTGTGAAGTGGACTACAATTTCTTTTTGTCATATTTTCTTTTTGTTCAAAGTTCATGAACCTCTTTTTAAGGGACTATTTCCCTTTACAAGATGGATGCATCATATTTTGTGCCTTTTGTGTACAGCCAATGCATATGTGCACAAACGTCTCTGTATATATATTCAATATTTTGTATGGGTGCCCTTTGGGAAGGATATGGGAATGTAATTATGACACCGGCACTTTCAGGTTGGGATGAGTCATATCTTCCATGGCAGTGGTATTGCTTTTATTCCTTTCTATATAATCACTTATGTGTTTAGCTGTAAATGGGGATATATATGTCTCACCACTTCTTATCAGTTTTCTTAACACTTTTCTCATGGCTGGTTCCTGCTCGGCAAGTAGTTTGCTAATTACACGTCATTATGGTTCACTCCAAGATGGCGCCCACTATTCCATGCGATCCGAAGGCAGATTAGATGTCCGTTGTTGGTTTTTAGTAACAGCATCTATTTCCTTCCACATTGTGTGGCATTTGGAATCCCAATCATCCTTCGCTTCCTGCATTCATACAGTTTTGTCTCTGCGAGCGTCTGAGACTTTTTGCCTCGCTCAGGACGACTCTTTCTGTTGTCAGAGGAGAGTCTTCCACTTTGGGCTTTTTTCATCAAATATTGCCGATGGCGTCCTTGTTGTACGCTCCGCGTCTTGACATGGCCCTCTGCGATGTCTAAATAGAGGCTTTTCTATTGCGTCCTCGCTACATAGCAACATAGGGCTTACTACATTGGACTATGCCGTGAATTAAAGGTAAGAGAAGACACATAGGCCCTCATTACAACCATGGCGGGCGGTGGCAGCCGCCCGCCAAGGTTGGCCTGCTGAGCGGCCGCCTATGCGGCCGCAATCCCACCGGCCGCATTACGACATCCCCGAAGAGCAGGCAGGCAGAAACAGAGTTTCCACCCTCCGGCCCAGCGGGGATGTCGGGCGTAACATTGGAGCAGGTTCCTAATGGAGCCGGCGGTGTTGCAGACGTGTGACTGGCGCAGCTGCACCCGTCGTGCTTTTTACTGTCTGCTGTGCAGACAGTGAAAAGCAGGGTGGGGCTGTGCCTGGGGGCCCCTGCACTGCCCATGCCAAGTGCATGGGCCGTGCAGGGGCCCTGCGACTCCCCTTCCCGCCAGCCTTAAAGACCGCTATGGACGTCGTAATCTTCTTCTGCCCTGGCGGATTAAAACCGCCGGGATAACCATGGCGGGAAACCACCGGTCCTGGCAGTGCGACCACGGCGCTACCGCCGCGGTCGTAATATGGCAGATTGTACCGCCAGCCTGTTGACGGTACAATTGCCAAAACAGGCCAGGGTTCTAATGAGGCCCATAGTCCCATGGTTTTTTAACTACATGCAAGAACCAGAGGTAGCGCCAGTGAAACAAGGAGTTTTTCTAAATGCACTATTTTTAAGTGCAGAACAAATATTGAACTACCTCAGACACAAACTGTATTTGATTTTGCACAGGTATTGTAAGCATCAAGCCCGAAAGAAAGACAAGCTAGTGGAGCAGAATTTCTCTCCAATATCTTTATGAGTTCCTTCTATAAACAGTAAGGTATCTGTGTTTGCTTTTCATCAATACCTATACAGAGCACCGTGGTTTATTGAGAAAGTTAACACCATTTGGTGTATTTTCTTAAGATATGAGTCGTACCTTGCGGCAGGCTATTCACACCATATCTGGGATATAGGGTTGCACATTGTTTTTTTGATGGCACCCCTTATTACTGTTACCTGCATGAGTATCCTGATATAGGAATATTTATTTTATTTTTTCTCTCTTTCCCTTTTTTTCTAAGGCTTTCTTGCGTCTTTTTCTCTTTGGTTGTGTCAGTCTATTTTATCTTTTTTTACTTGCTTGTTTCTCTTTTTGTATTATTCATGTGGAGATCTCACAAATATAGATAAATGTATTGTGTTTTTTATAGTCCAGAAAAATATATCAAGGTTTCAAAAACAAATTTCTCCCTGGAATGGTTATTTATATATTAAAGGCTTTTGTGCCCTGAAGAAGGTGAGCGACCCGGGTTCGGGCCACATGACACCGAAATGTATGTCAGCACTAATATTCAAGACAAGGAAATTTGTTGAAATAAATATGGACATTGCATCTGCATCATTACCGATTGTTTCACCTAACAGCATAAAGGACCTAAGGAAACATCTTACAGTTTTTTAAAGAACAGGAAATGACTATCAGAAAGCTGGCTAAATAAGATATTACAATATATGTTTGGTATATTGAAGTCTGTAGATTACAATCCTGTTAGTCCTAAGAGAATCATGTTAGGTCCTTGTCAGTTACAGTTTTTTATTGGCAAGAGTGTTTTAGTATGAGTGTGATCTTTGCTTTTTAGTCTTTGCATGTATTCCAGGGTTCATAATGAGCTGGGTTATTAGTTTGGTAAAAAATATTTTGTTGTAGATTAAATGGGGTTTGAACACATTTATACTATTTAAATAAATCTATTATTTTGTATTCATTTCAGGTGTTAAATGTTTACTAGCATTTTCATCCTGATTGTTGAGATCTTCCTTAGATGGACACCTGGGCTTCCTCCTGTACCCAGTGTGACATTTGGACATTGTGTATGCCTCTTGCCTGGTCCACCAGGCACACCATCTGGACATTCATGGAGTGAAAACTCTTTCAATTTCTGAACACCTGTTCATTTTGCCAGGGAAAGACAAATGCAATATGTGTTCCATCGATTGACCCAATGATGTTGGGGATATGTCCCATTGCATAGAAGTCAGCTTTCACTGTGGCCAAATGCTCCACAATGTAGCTGCACATGTGTTTAATCAGGGAAGACAACACTCTGGTCAGCACTATTGAGAACATTGGCTGTGACATTCCTGCTACCAAGCCTACTGTCACTTGGAAAGAGCCACTTGCCAGGAAATGGAGCACTGATAGGACTTGCACAAGAGGGGGGATCCCAGTGGGGTGACTGATAGCAGATATTAGGTCAGGCTCCAATTAGGCACACAGCTCTGTGATTGTGGCCCTGTCAAGTCTATAGTTAAGGATAATGTGCCTGTGCTCCATTGTTGCCAAGTCCACCAGGGGTCTGTACACAGGGGGATGTCTCCAGCTCCTATTCATCCGCAGTGGTTGCAATCTATGGGGCAAAAGAGTGAGCAGCTGGTCATTATCTCTACATTCCAACCACTACAATTCAATGCATATTGTGATTGCAACATTATGTTGTTGGAGATGTCCAAAATAGTGCATTTGTGTACTGTGATGCAGTTAGGATCCATGGCCTGCACCCCTCCTGAAATGGCGTCCGCCTGTCCTGTATGCAGGGACAGGTGGAAATGAGGTAATTCCGCTGACGTTGTGCTCCGTTGTGGGAGGCGGCCGAGAACCGCCGTGCAACTCCTCATTGGTTATCATTGGCCCTATGGGGTACAGTGGGCAATGGTGATGTACGCCCGTGGTGACGGTACGCACCGCCATGGACGTGACCGCCATTTTCTATCGATGCATTCACTTGATACCTGACCTTCAACAGGAGAGGACCTACACTGCAAGTGCTGCTGTGACCTGTGTCTGGAACTGACCATGGCTCGTGTTACTGGGGAAAGGGACCCTGCCTTCACCTTGGCAGAGTTGAAGTGACTGGTGGGTGGGGTCCTACCCCAGTACTGACTGCTGTATGGGCCTCCAGACCAACAGGTGAGTACACAGTGAGTACTATGCATGGGTCGTGAATGCATAGAGTGCTGTGTGTGAGGGCCTCATGTGGGGGGGATGGTGGATGGGCCCTGGGCAGTGTAGGTGGGACATGTCTGTGCTAATGGGGATGGGAAGGGACATGGTGGGCCATGAGTGTAACAGGCAGGACTGTTGGACTCATACCTTTCCCAGTGCCTATTTCCCTGCAGGTCAGCACCCATCAAAAGAAAGGTATATGGAGTGCCATCGCCAAGGTCGTGTGGATCCTGTGGGTCTACGGCAGGCGGAGCACCCACTGTCGGAAACGGTGGGAGGACCTGAGACGCCTGGCACGGAAGACAGCAGAGGCCCAGTTGGGGATGGCCCCTCAACGAGGAATGTGTGCCCGTCAAACCCTGACCCCCCTGATGGCCTGCATACTGGCAGTGGCCTATCCGGAGCTTGATGGGCACTCGGGGGCATCACAGCAGCCACAAGGGGGTGATTATAGTGCCCTAATTTACAACTTACGCCTGGTGGGGTGGTATCCGGGTGGGGGCCCTGTGGGTGCCCCTAGGCCAGGCCTCCAACCAAGCTAGTAGGCATCCACTATGGGGCAGGGGTCCATGGGTCTCAGGTATGCTGCAATTTGCATTAGATGTCCCTATGCATGGGCTGGTGACTAGCATTGTGACTGGCAGTGCCTTACCTAATGCGTAGGGCTGTTCCCTGTGTGTGAGCGTGTTGTGTACGGCAACGGTGGTGTTGGTGCCACCATTGACCAAGTGTATCCTTTGTCTCTCTCCCCCCTTTTTTGTTTTGTCACCCTGCACTGGTGGAGGAGCAGAGGCACCGGCGACAGTGGGAGCTGCATCCCACAGGCCCCAGGAGGCCGAATCCACTGACGGTAAGGGCACCAGTGGGACGGAGGGCGAGGGGAGCACCATGGTGGAGAGTGGAGGGGACAGTTCGGACACTGATTCCTCCTCCGATGAAAGCTCCCTGGTGGTGGCGGACACCTCTGTGACCACCCCAGCTACAGCTGCCACCCCTGTACCAGCACCGCCCTCCCAGCAGCCCCTCAGTGAATTACCTGTGCCCGCTCATCCAGGAGGGTGGACACCTCCTTCGCCCAAGGCACCTCAGGCCCTATCCCAGTTATCCCTGCTGCCATGAGTGAGGAGGCTATTGACCTCCTGCGATCCATCTCTGTTGGCCAGTCAACCATTGTGAATGCCATCCAGGGGCTGGCAGCCCAAATGCATTTCTGGAGGGCATTCACACTAGCTTGGCGGCCCAACAGAGATCAATACTGGCTCTGGCCTCCTCTCTGATGGCAGCCATTGTCCCTGTTTCCAGCCTCCGCCCTCCAACTTCCTCCACCAAATCCCATTCCCCTCAACCCCAACCTATCCCAAGTACACAGGCAGATGAGCAGGCACCCAGGACAACACATAAGAGTGGACATGGCAAACACAAGCACCACACTTCATCTCACAGGCACTCACACAAACAACATCCAGAATCAGACATAACAACATACACTATTTCAACTGTGTCCCCCTTCTCCTTGTCCCCCACCTCCCTCCCAGTTGCATCTACCCTCACACCTGTATGCACTGCATCCTCATCCATTACCACTATCACCAGCACACCCCTCACTGGCAGTCACCACTCCAACATCCATGCACAGGTCCCCTGTGTCCTCTCCCGCTGTGTCTGTGCCCCCTGCTCCCAAAGTACACAAACGCAAGCACAGCCACCCAACAGCCATCCACCTCACAACAGCATCCAGCCCATGGACCTGCACCCAAACACAGCAGACTGACACCTCTTACCACCACTCCATCTTCCTCCACTGCCAAACCATCTCCCTCTTCCCACCCCAATGTCCCTAAGAAGCTTTTCTGCACCAACATTGACCTCTTCCCTAGCCCTCCCCACCGTCCCTTGCCTCAGGCAAGGGTGGTCAAACCGCAGGCAAGCACCTTAGCCACCCAGTCCACAGGCACAGTAGTGTCCCCAGGTACTCCAGGTGGGAAAGGATCCCGGGCCACCAGCCAGCCAGATAGAAAGGGTACCTGCCCCAGTGCATCAAGGAAGGGCAAGAAGTCATCCCCAGCTGCAGGAAGGAAGGGCAAGGAGTCAGCCCCAGCTGCAGGAAGGAAGGGCAAGGAGGCCTGCTCCCTTCATAGGCTAGCATTGGGGCTGCCCTCATACATTGTTGAAGTGGTAGCTGCTGATCTGAAAGGAGTAGGAAGGTCATATTTAGTATGGCAAGAATGGTAATACAAAATCCTGCTGACTGATGAAGTTGGATTTAATATTACTATTTTAGAAATGCCACTTTTAGAAAGTGAGCATTTCTCTGCACTTAAATCTTTCTGTGCCTTACAATCCAGGTGTGGCTGGGTTTAGTTGACAGCTCCTTGTGCATTCACTCAGACACACCCCAAACAAAGGGTACTCAGCCTCACTTGCATACATCTACATTTTGAATGGGTCTTCCTGGGCTGGGAGGGTGGAGGGCCTGCTCTCACACAAAGGACTGCCATACCCCCTACTGGGACCCTGGCAGACAGGATTGGACTGAAACAGACCTGGTGCACTTCTAAGTCACTCTTTGAAGTCTCCCCCATTTCAAAGGCACATTTGGGTAAAAAACAGGGACTCTGCCCTACCACCCCAGACACTTCCTGGAGAAGAAACCTGAACCAGAACCTGCACCCTGACAAGAAGAACTGCCTGGCTACCTAAAGGACTCACCTGACTGCTTTCTACAGAGGACTGCTGCCTTGCTGTTGCCCTGCTGTCTTGATACTCTCTTGCTTTGCTGCAGAAGTGCTCTCCAGGGGCTTGGATATACCTTGCCTCCTGTTCCCTGAAGTCTCAGGACCAAAAAGACTTCTCTATTGCAGAAAATTCATTGCAAAGCTTGCTAAAAACGACGCACAGCCTGTTCTGCGGTGAAAAATATAACGCACGCCGAACTGGGACGTTGCAGCTCGACTTTGCAAGGAAAAGATCGATGCGCCGCCTGCGGGCGACCGGAACTTCGACGCACGGCCCACCGGATCGATGCACTGCCGACCTGGGACGACGCCACCCGACTTCCAGAGGGGAAATCGACGCAGCGCCTGCCGTGAGGGCGAAATTTCCCTGCATCGCCCACCGGAACAACACAGAGCTGGTCAACAAGCCCAAGATTCAACGCACAGATCCCGGGGCATCTGAAAACCTGCACCCCGAAGAGGAGACCCGTCCGCGCACCGGAAAACAATGCAACGTCTTCCCCACGTGGAAAATAACGACGCAAGTCTGTGTGCGAAGGGGCTAAACCGACGCACACTCCCCGTTTTCCACGCATCTCCTCCTCTGCGGCCCTTTTCGGAGATTTTTCACTCAAACCAGGTACTTTGTGCTTGAAAGAGACTTTGTTTGCTTTTTAAAGACTTAAGACACTTTGGCCCATATTTATACTTTTTTTAGTGCCGCATTTGCGCCGCTTTTTGGCGCAAAACGGCGCAAACCTACAAAATACAATGGCATTTTGCAAGTTTGCGCCGTTTTTGCGTCAAAAAATGACGCAAATGCGGCGCAAAAAAGTATAAATACGGGCCTTTATATCACTTTTCACTGATATCTTTACATTTTCTTATTGCACCTTTGATCGTTTTCGACCTGCAAATATCCAGATAAATATTATGTATTTTTTTAAACACTGTGTTGTGTATTTTTGTGGTGCTATATGGTGTTATTGTATGATCTATTGCACACATACTGTACACATTGCCTTCTAAGTTAAGCCTGACTGCTCAGTACCAAGCTACTAGAGGGTGGGCACAGGATCATTTAGATTGTTTGTGACTTACCCTGACTAGAGTGAGGGTCCTTGCTTGGACAGGGGGTAACCTGACTGCCAACCAAAGACCCCATTTCTAACATCACCCACTTGAGAGACTGTGGCCATGCACTCCCCAGGACAGAGCACATGGCATGTTGCCCCCTCCAGGACCAGTGGGCAAGTCACCCACTTGAGAGACTGTGGCCTTGGACTCACCAGGACCAAGCACAGGGCACGTTGCCCCCTCCAGAGCATGTGGGCAAGTCACCCACTTGAGAGCCTGTGGCCTTGCACTCCCCAGGACCAAGCACAGAGCATGTTGCCCCCTCCAGAGAATGTGGGCAAGTCACCCACGTGATAGACTGTGGCCTTGCACTCCCCAGGACAGAGCACAGGGCCTGTTACTCCCTCCAGGACAGGTGGGCAAGTCACCCACTTCAGAGACTTTGGACTTGCACTCCCCAGGACCAAGCACAGGGCATGTTGCCCCTCCAGAGCATGTGGACAAGTCACCCACTTGAGAGACTGTGGCCTTGCACTCCCCAGGACAGAGCACAGGACATGTTGCTCCCTCCAGGACCAGTGGGCAAGTCACCCACTTGAGAGACTGTGGCCTTGCACTCCCAGGACCAAGCACAGGGCATGTCGCCTCTCCAGAGCATGTGGGAAAGTCACCCACTTGAGAGGCTGTGGCCTTGCACACCGCAGGAACAAGCACAGGGCATGTTGCCCCCTTCAGAGCATGTGGGCAAGTCACCCACTTGAGAGACTGTGGCCTTGCACTCCACAGGACAGAGTGATGGGCATGTTGCCCCCTCCAGGACCAGTGGCGTTGTACCATCTTCCAGCTGAGGTGCCCCCCCCCATTCCCTGTCCCCCTGAGGTGCCTGGCTATTTTCGACCTGATGCCCCTGCAATGTTCTCTCTGTGTTTTTGCAGGAGTGAGGTGGGTCCTTGGACTTTGTGATGTGGCCCTGTGGCCCACGAACATTGAGGTCTGGGCACTGTCCCTTGATTTGTGAATATGTATATACTTTTTTATTTGGATGCACATATTCCTACTATATTTATCTTATTACACTATTTTTGCTGTATATTAGTTGTCCTTGCATTATTCCTATGGGGTACTGGGTGAATATGTAATCTTACTGCATCTGCTTGTGTCAATGGTGTTGGGGGTGGGGATGTTGTGTGTGTGTGTCACTCTCTTTTTCCTTCCACCCTCCCTGTGTGCTAGGCAGTAGTACTCACCATGGTCATCTTCGCCAGCATTGGTGTTCGTAGTGGAGCAGAACGTAGAAGAGCATGGGGAACACATAAAATTCGGGCGGCGTGGTCCTTCCTTGAGTCTCCAGAGGTGAGTCATTTCCCTTCTATGCAGTGTTTCCACTAGGCTTTTGATGTCAATGGTACCGCCCCGAAAAAGGTGGCGGATTGGTGTCTCATAATACAGTGGGTGAAACATTGTCTTCCGCCTGGCTGTAGGCTGTTACCGCCATGGTGCCTGTTGATTTCATCCTGGCGGTCAGTGTGTTAAAGTGGCTGTCTGTCTGAGCGGTTTCCGCCGTGTTCATAATTTCAAATTTATTACAGCTGGCCTGTTGGCAGTATTACCGCCACTATATCACCGACTGCCAAGGTTGTAATGAGGGCCAATGTGTTGTGTTTCCGCCATGCTATTCAAACCTTCAAACCAAACACAATGCACTGGCATATAAATCTAATGCAAATTAGAACACTTGATGCTATGAACAATACAACTACACCACCCAGAAAGCTCTTCTGGAATTGCAAGGGATAGAAAATTGCTAAGCAAATACCAATACAATACAGTACAATCTAACTGAAATATGCTATGCCTATCAAAGATAATTGTAAACTGCTGGGATGTATGAAATCTTAATGTTTTCTCACATTTATTGCCATGAAACTTTTTCTAACCTACCTAATTTTTATTTGCAGCTTAGTGGCTGATAATGAAAGACTAGCTCAAAATAAATGACTTTGACAATGATGATGATGATGATGACAACTGCATAAAACACTCTGGAGCATGTACCTCTAAACGATCTTATTCAAACATTCACATACACACATATTTAAACAAATGTACGGTATTCACATTGTATAACAAACTTTAACATGTAACTTTTGAAAGGAACCTGCTAGAATAGTCATTCACAATGTAGTTTTCATAATTAATAATTATAAATCAATTATCATAAATATCAAATATCCAATTCAAGGGAGACATTAGATTTCTCATAAATATTTTTAAAAAGTAACTTTTAAAAAGTTTTTTTCCCCCTCCCTGACGTTCTTGAATGCTCATTTACAATAACATGCCTGCAGCTGATCCGCCACTGCTTGACCATAATGAGTTGTGAAACTGTTCCTAGAGCAGGACAATGGTTTAGGCCTGGTGACATGATGGGTTGGTGTAGTACATGTGATCCCAATCAGCTCAGTAAGGGCAGCTGTGGAAGTTCCAGGAACTTCATTAACTTGAACAGGATAGAGGTAAATCCTGCGCATTTATTGGTACTGTATTGGGAGACCTGGGAGGGGTGAAACCTTTGTTTCCTGTGCCCACACAGCCAAGATAGCTCCGAACCCAAAGTTGGAAGGAAGCTATCTGTTCAGGACCAACCTGATTTGCCAAAAGTGCCAGGAGGTGCCGGTGTGACTTTGATCTGACCAATCTCCCCATGAGACATGCCCACAACACAGTTATATGCTGTCATGTGTGTGCCCTGCCAGGGTAAAAGGGGTTAGGATGATATCAGAGTTTTCAGTCTGTTTTGAAATGCCGTAATGACACAAAACCACATTCAGCTATCAAATACTTCTTTTACATTTCTCATCCAGCATTAAAATGATTTCTCTCTTCTACAACTTAACCTATTTTGAAACTGTTTCAGTCCACCTATTTACTTTTTGGAATGATGGTAGCAAGTCTTTTAGCCAGGAAGGTATCACTGAACCTATGGCAGTAAATCACTCTTTTGCTGGATCACAGGAGAAATAATAAAGTTCTTCGTCTTACTGAATAATGATCTAGGTTTGTTGGGTTGGAGCCCTAAAACTGATGGTTGATCTGGTTTCTTAGTACTCAAGATATTAGTTCAACAGATTTCCAAGACAATCCCTCCAATAGACTCTATTTAGGGAAATGTGTTTCTTTTTGAAGTTGTGCAATAAAGTTTTGTTTACATTGTCGCTGA
Organism: Pleurodeles waltl; assembly: GCF_031143425.1. Taxonomy (NCBI): domain Eukaryota; kingdom Metazoa; phylum Chordata; class Amphibia; order Caudata; family Salamandridae; genus Pleurodeles; species Pleurodeles waltl. The sequence continues at coordinate 262,416,353 of NC_090437.1, read as the reverse complement.
CCTTTCGCTTCTTTTCTTTTTTTATCAGGTCTAGAATCGGCACAAGCTACAGAATGAGAGGATGCTGAGCTGGTGAGTGGAGGGCCCACCAGAATACAACTTTAGTTCCAGAATGAAGTAGCAGGTATGTACTTGCATGTAAGGAGAATCTTTCAAAATACAGAAAGCCAAGCACTGGGTGTGAGTTGGACATGGCTTAGCCTGCCACCCAAGATGGCCAGAATTCCACATGATCGGGCCAAATATCACCTGAAATATTGCAAGATTTAATCCTGAGCTCATGCCGCAGGAACATGGAAAGGGCTGTGGGCTAGGTGATGCCGGGGGTTCCCAGATATGAAAACAAGTGCTACTAAATATCTCTCCAAGTTTAGGCTCACAGAGGGGAAACTCCTCATACAAGGTGAGCCTGAAGGAGGAGCAGGGAAGGATTTAGTGGTGTGAGGGAGCTACTCCAGAAAACCTGAAAAGTTTACACTTAAAAATATTCTAGACTTAAAAGACCCCCAGAGTGTGAGTGGGACCTTGCAGCAAAGGTGTCTGATGTTGATGCAAGTTCATTAGGTGCAGCTTCAGGCTCTAACTCTGGGTTTCCCCTAATGGATTTTGATAATTTGTGTATGTTTTTTTAATTTAAATTGTATTCTGTTTTGCAAATCCTATTGGTGGTTTTTATTGTTTGGTATTTTCACTGTATTACTCTTTTGGCACTGCATAAAAACTTTACATGTTGCCCTAAGTTAAGCTTGTCTACTCTGTGCCACATTTACCAGGGGGTTGGGCTTAGGTTAAGTTGGTGACTTTGGGGGCTCTCTCTGATGAGTTATTGGTCTTATTCCTTAAGCTGAGTGATCGCTCACCCCAAATATTAGTCCAATTTTTACAGTTCAGTTGTCATTGGCTGCCAACCTTGTGTCTTATCATTGTCGACTTGCAATCTGCCTTTGTGTGGCTTGAAGTTGCCCTGTTGCTTAGCCTATGGCTAATGGTTTGTTCAGTCATCTGGGTGTACTCCACCCATCATTCAGTGATTATACAGGTACAATCATTTTCAATTGTAGGGTGAAATACTCTGCTCTACAGTTCCATAGTTGACCCAGATGCAATTGATTGGGTGGTCTACTTTTTTAAAGCACCCTTGCAGTTGTCTAATTATTACTGTCTGACCATTCTTGAGTGCCAGCCTGAAGCCTTGGCACAGTCAAGAGAAGTTGCATTAGAAGAACAAAGGCACATTTTTTTCAGCAGAACACCAGTGGTGGTGTATTTTTTTATCTACAGTTGATGTACAAATGTATAGTTCCAAATGATAACATAACTGTATGCACACTATGTAGATGGGGGCCAGATTTATCAAGGTTTTGTGTCACCCTTGCACTTCACAAATGGACGAAAGGGTGGCACATAACCTAAGGGTGATTTATCAAGTCACTCAAGTCCACCTTGCGTGGCCATGCATGGCTTGATAAGTCGGGAATAATGCAAGACAGCGCCAATTGCTGCATTACATTACTCTCCCCCAGGGAGGCATTCCATGGATGGAGCATGGGTGTTTTCATGCACCCACCCATGAATATTGGTGCATTCCCAGATTTACCATTAGTGGTAGACCTAGGGATGCGTCAAAATTCTGCACATCCTCAAATGAGGTGTAATGAGGAGAAATAGCTTTATTTCTCCTCATTTTTTCCTCTTTCAATGTGTGCTGCATTTTGCTTGCTGCATTGTGCTGTATGAAAAAATGATGAATATGGGTCTTGACTTCCAGCATATTCTGCAATACCCTCTTTTCAGTGCTTAACATTACCGCCAAACTATTAAATCATGGTTTGTCTTTGATTTTTAAAGTCCGCCTCAATCATTAAATAATGCAGCTTTATACACGTTTTCTTGTACAAAGGCTTCTCACATGAGAGCCAGACATATTTGCTTTTGTAAAGACATCTTTTTTTTTTTAACACAGCTGTAATCCTCAAACACAAGTGAGAGTACAGCCCAGATTATGTGGGTTTCTGCGAATGGGCTGAAATTGTCGTGCTGCTCATGCTGATTTTGAGTACCCGTAGCTCATTATATGATGCTGCAGATGGCGCTGCTGCTCAAGATGATTTTGCGGATGCTTGAATCGATTTGCTACATGAGCAGCAGCTTTCTGATCGCGAATGGTTGTGACCACCAGTAACCGTTCATGGTGAGAAAATCTCAGTAAGTGAACCCCTACCCCCTGAAAATCACTCTAACAATTGCTAGTTCTTTCTCACCAACTTACCATTTGCAAGCCATGCATGAGAAAAAACTCTATCATGCAGCGCTAGGTGAAATTTGTCCGGAACTCTACATTACAAATGTAACACAGAGTGGTCAAAATTCTGCCACCTCCTCTGGTGGAGTGGAATTTATTGCCCACTTGTGGTTTGGATGCTCACAGTACTCCAGTTGTGATTTAACCTATTATGGTCTTGTGGAGAAAGACATGATCTAGCAAGGAACTCACATGTTTGTATATCATAAGTTGGTCAGTGTACATCATCTAGCATTCTCCTGGAAGGGACAGGCATGTCCCCTAAAGTCACTGTGGCAGAATGAGAAGGCTGGGTCCCGCTAAAGAAAGCTGCACATGTTTTACCTGTTTTGCAACACAGACAGAAGAGAAAGTTGATAAGTTATATTTGGTAAGAGGAGGGAGAAGGTTAGCTTGTGCTAGCCTGCTTCACAAATTGCTTGGTTAATTGTAGTTTCACATGAGCTGTACCTGAGCTGTTCAACATGCATCTCTCACTAAAGATTCAGCAGAGAGACATTTCTATTGTTTATAGTGGGAGGCGGGTATGGGACAGTTCATGCTGGCCAGCATCTAAAACTTCCTAAATGTTTGAACTAAGCGAGCAGCAGGATATACATTTTTCAAATATTCCAGAAGTATTAGAAGCAACTCATAATTTGTCCTACTCTCCTTTGCATATTATGCATTAGTTCTGTTTATTTGCTTCCATATGAACAATTTTAGAAACAATACCAACCTTGTAACTGACACGTGGTTAGAAACCTAAGAACTTCCCTTCACCACCACCTTTCCCTTCTCCTTAGCACATATGAAAGAGAGATGTGCTTCAGAAAAACAACTCTCAAGGGTGAGCCGTCCAAATGTGCAGACCTGCTGCATACTGATAGGGAAAGCATCAATGTATTTTCAGTTTTCTCTCTGCTTCATTCCACCAGATATTGCAGATGGGCTGCTGGATAATATTGCTTGAACCATGCTGGGATGATGATATGCTAGAATATGGTGACTCTGAGGTTTTGGGCCCCTCCAGATACATTTGTTATTCATCTGCTGTATGTGTTTTAGTTTGTTGGGAGGTGACAGTAGCAGAAGAGTCTGAAAAACAAAAAGCAGCCATGAAAGTGTGCCCACAATTATTGCTGCTGTCCTGCCTAACCAGGATAGGTTATCTTGGACCACTTGTCTAGACCCCATCTAGTTTGCGGGAGGAGCCCTTTGTAGTTAAGAGTTAAGCAAACAAGTTCTTTGCAGGAAAGCAGCTATATGTAAACCCATGTATTCAATTGAAGGAGGTTTCCAGACGATAGGGAATTGCTGTTGAAAAAGCAGCTGTTATGTGGAAGAGCTGTGAGCTGAAGGATTGAGGACTTTTGTAGGTTTATTGCAAAGCCCAAACCCAACTAATGAGCCTCTGTTCCACTATCAGTGATGGCTGGGAAATGATTTGCTATTACAATATCAGCATAAGGACAGAGAATATGCGTGCAGTGATTTATCTTGAGCCTTATGATAGCAATACAGAGCCATATTTGCAAAGCAAATGTTTCCATATATAGTGTAAAGAGTAGCAGCAATAGAGCCATTCACATGTGCTTTGTAGATAGGCTGGCTGTAGCTACCAGCTGTCCAGTGCTGGAATCTGTCCCCCATGACAAAATGTCTCATTGTTTTGAAAAAGTATTGACAGTGAACTCTGTTAAACACTTTTTTGGCTTCACTGCTGAGTAAGGGGAACATGGTCCCTCCACTCAGAGTTTTGTGGAGAAGTTGCTTAGTGTTATATCCACACCTTCTTCCCTGAGTGGAACTGGCCTCGAAGGGATCTATTGGATTTTGCATGAAGTGGTAAAGTCTGGCAGCCAAAATGCCAGTAAAATGTTTGGCATCAACACTGATACATGAAGTGGGCTTGAAAGGAGCACAGTGTGATCTGCCCATACCAGATTATAGAGGCTTCTAGCTCCCTATGTAATAACTTTCCAATACTGCTAAGAGAAGTAAAAAGGTGAGCCAGGAAGGGGAATAATTCTAGGCTGAAGGTTTTATAAAAGTGTGGGGAAAGCCATATGGGTCTAGTGGTTTATCATAACTAAGGCCACTTCTTTATGTGTTACCGGACGTCAAGATGTGCAGCTGTGCCTGAATCCAAGCAACAAAGTGGAGTCTGGTAATTCAATCATGTCTTGGGACAGGTCCTGGCCTTTATGAAGTGTTTGATAGAAATTTACATCCTCTGCAATTTTAGCATCTTCTAGGAGATCTACCCCCTTGAGTTGCAGATACATGTAATGCTATCATTAGAGGTTTGGACTCTAAGTCTATGGATAAGTAGTTTGTCAAGTGTATTGCTTTCTTTGTAAAATCTGTCACAAAGGCATTGAAAGGAATAAGCTGGCCGGTGCCTTGCCTTCATAGTAGAGATCTGATATTGGTAAGCTGTTGCCAAAGCCTGGGGGCCCCTGTGTGTTCATGAATGACTTCAAGCTTTTGAACCACCTTTTCTATATCTTGCCTTTTCTCCCATCTGGACCTATTGTCTTTATTTGCTATAGCAATCAGTTAATCACTATTAGACGTTGGTGTGGTTTTCCCAAGCTTTTTGCCTTCTATCCTGATTTTGCTGACTTCATTTTTGTTGGCCTTAGGACTCTATGTACATTGCTACTACTAACCAGTGCTAAAGTTCTTGTGCTCCCACATTTCAAAATGGTAAAATTGGCTTACCCCAACTGGCAAATTTAATTTACTTGTACGTCCCTAGTATAGTGGTACTATATGTACCTAGGGTCTGTAAATTAAATGCTACTAGTTGAACTGCAGCACTTATTGTGCCACCCACCTAAGTAGCTCTTTCAAACATGTCCCAACTTGCCGTTGCAACCTCTGTGGGCAGTTAAAAAGGCCATTTTGACCTGGCATCTTAATATATATGTCACCCCTAGTGTAGGTCCTTCACAGCTCAGAGGACAGTTGCAGTGTAGTTAAAACCTTGGACATGTACTTTTAAGTTTTACATGTCCTGGTATTGTTTAGTTGTCATGCAATTGCCACACAAAGGTGCACTGATAATGTATTCAGACACTAATTCTTCACATTAAAGGCTAACCACCCAAATTGCTCTTCCAAGAATGTTAATGAGAACCGAGCCTTTGCACTGGAGAAATAATATGGGTTGTTTACATGTATCACTTTATATGAAGCACCTTAAACTGAGTGGTTTTGATTTTATTGTAGTGCCAGTCACTGTCTGTGACGTCCCTTGCCTGAAGTTTATAGATTATACCTCCTATGATCTGTGTATGGTGCTCCATCCACCATTGAAGTCCCATTCTTTCTTTTAATACCCAAGTGTTATTAATAGGTATCTGGTAGAGCTTAATTGCTGCTTGAAAAGATCTGCGCTTTGCATTGTTTTGCATTAATGAGTTTACTCATTCTAGCTTATTGAACATCCACTTATGCTAGGATGTATTGATTGCAATAATTTTATGCACCTGATCATTTCAAGGTGTTGAATTTTATGTGTTTTTATCTTTTATGATGTTTTAAGAATGTATTTATACCAAAATAAAAATATTTGATTTAGTAGTGAACAACTCTAAAATTCATTTTTCACTACTGTGAGACCTATTTCCCCCTAGGATAACATTGGGTCCCTTATTACATTGATTAAGTACTAACTTTTGATTGGAAGTAGATAGAAATCTCGATTTTGATATCTATGGATTTGTAATTTAAAGCCTTCTTTAATGGTAATGTCAGATTTTAAATCACTGTTCTGAAAATGATACTTATAGAAAGGCCCTTGGATTTTCTTGCCATAACCATTTTTTGCCTGTATCCTGGGTCACGTGACTAGGTGCAGCTGGTAGTTGGTATTTGTATATGTACCATGAGGCAAAAGGGACATATGTGTTGGCAGGATGGCTCATCTCTGATTTCATGAGGGGGAGGAGCTGTCAACTGCCATACTTGCACATCACAAACGGTCTGCCTGCGTCCACTCACAAAGGGTTGTCACTAGTCTTTTGTGATCTCAGGCAAGCTGAGGCCAGGGCAGAGAGGCAGGACCTTCCAGACACATCTAGTGGTGGACACCTCCAGAACCTTCTTCTACTTCATAGTGGGCACCAGGTACAACCACTAGACACTCAGAACCAAACATTTCAGTTCAACTCTAGACCTCTAGAAGATTCAGAAGGACTGATGTGCTGCTCTGCAAGAAGGACTGCTACTCTGCCGCCTTTCTTCCTCTGTGAAAAGGACTGGACCTTTATCTGAAACCAGGACCACCAGAGTGACTCCAAGGGCTAGTTGGCTGGCCTCCTTAGTAGAGCCTCAGAAATAGAACAGTTCCACCCACCTTGAACCCAGCACCTAGACTCTGGGGGTCATTATGACCCTGGCGGAAGGCGGAGAAGTGGCAGTAAGACCGCCAACAGGCTGGCGGTCTTTTTTTTGTATTATGACCATGGCGGTAACCGCCATGGTCATCCACCGGTTCTCCGTTCCGCCCGCCGGGCTGGAGACCTGGGTCTCCAGCCCGGCGGCCGTCACTATACCGCTGGTGGTATTTTGACCCGGCTTACCGCCGTGGATTTCCAGCGGTTTGAACCGCCATGAAATCCATGGCTGTAAGCACTATCAGTCCCAGGGAATTCCTTCCCTGGCACTGATAGGGGTCTCTAAACCCGACTCCCTCCCCTACACCCCCCACCACCCCTGCCACCCCCCAAAGGTGGCAGAGCCCCCCTCCCCACCCTGACCCCCAACATCACATCACCCATACCCACACGACACACACGCAGGCACCACCTACACGCACACACGCCGACATACATGCCTACATCCACACACACAGTCAGACACGCACACCTATGTATCCTATTGTATCCTATGGAACTCGTAATACGGCTGGTGGTATATCCGTCACTTTACCGTCACTTTTGGGACGGATTAACACCTCCTCCAAAGTTGTAATAACCCCCAATATCTCTCCATGAGAGTTTGGATGTTTGAGCCATGTGTCAGGGTCTGAAAAAGGAAACTGTTGAGTCTTCAGGAACCCTCCCATCCCCTGGAAGCTCAAGCCTCTGAAACAGTAAATGGAAACTGATCAGAGAGAATGCAGTTGTAGATTTTTTAGGAGGCAGCCTGCTGTTGGGTGCATAGTTGGTTGCTAGGGTAAATGAATCAGTCCCCACCCACACTGGATATGATATGCAAGATCTTTGCCCCTAATCTCAGAGATTTTGTCCTCCAGCCCCCCTTGAAAGTGGTGAAATAAGAGAATACCCACACCTTCCTCCTTGAAGGGGCCCAACCACAAATAATGCCTAGGAAACTGGCAGGACTTAAGCCTGTTGGTCTCTTGTATGAGGTATATGACCTATCTTGTACCCTTAAGGTACAGGATGACTCTCCAAGTGTTTAAATTACCAACAACAAAACAAACCAACTAACTATAACATGTTCAAAACAATGTCCAGAGTCAGGGTACCCTCACCTCAGTGTGTTGTCCAGATATGATCCCCCAGGTTAGGTGGGTGCATGGTGGCATTATGCCTTAAATTATCAGCATTGGGCTCCCTTCCCCTGTCCCAACTATCATTACTCAATTAAGAATGGACCCCAAAATACCAGAAGCTTTAAGATCAAACAGGATTCAGTAGGTCTGTCTCACTGGAGGTAACGCTCTGTAGGGCTAAACACACACACAGTGTTCAAAATCGCTTGTCACATTTTAGTGTTAAGGAGGGGATTGGGCTTCAGGCAGTCAAGTTTCCTCCTCATCCGCCACTATTGTCCACCTGTTGACGATCGCCCAGACTCATTTTTGCTCAAGGTGCCTGTAGTTTCAGGATCTGTTATTCTCAACAGCTATTATGCCTCAGTAAGGACCCTTATCTCTACAGGTTTGTCTTGCCATCAAACATAAGTCTGAACTGGTGGCTCCATCAATTTTGTATGTTTTCCGCATACAATGTCAGTAACAAGTTTAAGCCCTTTGGCGGTCATTCTGACCGCGGCGGGCGGCGGTCGCCGCCCGCCATGCGGTCACCGCCGAATGACCGCCCCGCGGTCAAAAGACCGCGGCGGCCATTCCAACTTTCCCGCTGGGCCGGCGGGCGCCCTCCAAAAGAGCGCCTGCTGGCCCAGCGGGAAAGCCCCTGCAACAATGAAGCCGGCTCCGAATGGAGCCGGCGGAGTTGCAGGAGTGCAACGGGTGCTGTGGCAAATCTTTGTGGGGCCCTGTTAGGGGGCCCCTGCACTGCCCATGCCAGTGGCAGGGGCCCCCAGGGGCCCCATGACACCCGTTCCCGCCAGCCTGGTTCTGGCAGTGAAAACCGCCAGAAACAGGCTGGTGGGAAGGGGGTCGGAATCCCTTGCAGCGCCGCCATGGAGGATTCCCTGGGCCAGGGGAAAACCGGCGGGAAACCGCTGGTTCCCCTTTTCTGACCGCGGCTTTACCGCCGCGGTCAGAATAGCCCAGGAAGCACCGCCAGCCTGTTGGCGGTGCTTCCGCTGCCCTCCGCCCTGGCGGTCAGAGACCACCAGGGTTGGAATGAGGGCCTTTGTCTCCTCTGATTCTCACATTTCATCTCTGTGATCTATTTTCTAGGTCCTCCATATGTATTTGGAGGTAAATGTGTTGTTCTTTGAGGATAAGTAACTTCTGATTGACCAGTTCAAACACTTCCTCTTGAGAGAGACTCACTTCTTCCAGTGTCACTACCCCAAATGCAGTGAGGTTATGCCATACATCTTTAAATTCTATGGAGAGATCTTTCTTCAGTGTGAGCAGATCAGTTCAGAGGGATCTGAATTGAGATGCCATGAATGCCCGGGTGAGAGGGTGCTATGTGTTTGGGACTATCCGGACGATGATCTTCAGAATGGACCTGTCTGGCAAGGTCTTTGGGGTTGGTGTCTTGTTGCGCCAATCTGGTTATCATGTCTCTCACGTTCAGGGCCTTCTTATGTTTTGCAGTGGCCAGGATGCATGAATTAGTGTGACAAAGGTGAAGCTTCTGGATGTAATCCAGTGGTAGGCAGTGCTTTAATGCATTGCAGTAAGTGATGCGCAGTTGTCTGTTGGGTCTCTATTACCTCTACTTTTATGTGAGCGCTGTCAAAGAACCACTGTATTGGTGCTGGGAATATTGTTGTGCACCCCTATTCATTGGTGTTGTCCTCAGTTTTGGGTGCTTTTAAACCAGAATTGGCATGCCAAGAGGCCACAGAGCAATTTCAAACAGGGCCTCCTACAGATCATTCTGGCTTCTCCGACGAGGGCAACTTCAGCACCCCTGTACGGGAGGGGGGCCTACATGTGAATTCCACATCAGAGATCACCAACTGGGGCCTCAGCAACTCTACTGGGGTTCATGGCCCTTGTAGCATTCTACCTCTTTAACAATTGCTCAGAGCAAGCATTAAAAGGGAGCATGCCATTGAATACAATGGGCCCTATGTACTCTGCAGAAGTAGTGCCAAAATAAATGTTGGCACTACTCCTGCAGAGTAGATCAATAGCATCAAAAATGTTGATGCCATCGCCCGTACTCTGTGCCATGGTGCACCCTATTCTAAATATGGTGCACACATGGTGGCAGTAGGGGGGCACTAAGGGGTGCAAGGAAAGTGGTGCTGCACTAAGTACAGCACCACTTTCCTTAAATCAGCCCCTGAGTTTTCTTTTAATTCAGTCTATTCAGTAAAAAGCTAAACACTTCCCTAATATTGAAATGTTACTGCAAAAAGGTATCTAAAAATGGCAATTTGCCAATCAAATGTCTGGCAGGGGTTACAATACAAATATAATTGGTAAGGGTACATAAACAAAAAAAAGAACTGATTCATAAAGGCATGTAAGATCTCTGTCACTGATTTTGTGTGAACCTCTTTCTGAAATTTCATTTGGCATCATGCGGGTTTCAATTAGCAGAAAATGGGCAGCAAAATTACAAACAGGGGCCGCCAAAATATGTCTTGTCTGGGGCCATCAAACTACTAAGGCGTCACTGGCTGAATGTTGATGAAATGTGGTGAAATTTCCTAAAGAGAAAAAAGGGAAAAAATGCTTAACAATGCAGGAGATTCACATGCCTCTGTGGACCTTTGGTAGTAAACTTGGGGGCATATTTAAGACCCTCTAGCGCCACATTAGCACCATCTTAGCACCACCGTAGCGCATGTTTTTAACACTAAGGCAAAGCTAAAGTGGCTTTTTCCCACGCCACATTTACAAAGTGGCGCAATACATACATTGCACCACTTTGTAAACCCTTGTGCCACATTATACCTGCGTCCGACTTGAGGTATGCAAGGGGAGAGTTCCTGCACTAGGAGGCCCTGAGATATGGCGCAGTGAAATGGAAAAGATGTCACTGTGCGATTTTTGGCATAATTTTTAATGCCTGCTCAGAGCAGGCGTTAAAATGACGCTCCAATAGAAACCTAAGGGCCTCCTTGCACTTTGCTACACTAGCGTCAACATTTTTAATGCTGGTGTAGCCAAGCACCACAATAGCATAATAAATGTTGAGGCTATTGCGCTAACGACCACCATGGTGTACCGTATTGTAAATATGGCGCAACCATGGTGTTGTTAGTTGCCGGTGTGGGGTGCAGAAAAAGTGGCACATCAGTTCTGATGCGCCACTTTTTCTTAAATATGGGCCTTGAAATACTTTTCTCGGTTTCCACATTTACCTATATCCGCGATATCTGTAATTTTAGACTGCGATTACCAATGTACACTGACATTATGGAAGGGAGGTCCACATTTCTCAGTTATATTCAGACAGAGTCTACATTTCTCTCAAGAAATTCCATCTGCAGCAAAAATAAAATTTTACTCTTCTAAAACGGGTAAAAATATAGTCCACTTCCATTTGAACAAGTTACTCCAGTAACTATTTTCAAAATTGAAAGAGTGAGAAAACAAGGTAAGTCTTTAGAGAATAGGTTAGGTTTATACGTATCAAATTCTGGAATCCACTATAATAGTCATGCCAATGACTACATTATTGTTGACATGTAGTTAAGTCCATACATTTCAGCCAGAAATCAAGTACTCGCGTAATATTAGCATTTTTGTTTTTTGTCACGAACATCTTAAAGTGTTTTTCCTGAATCTGCAACATGTTTCCTTTCTCCCTGGAATGACTTTTAATATAATAGGCGGCATGGCTAAACTATTTGCTTATTATATTGACGTTTTCCACTATGTCATGTAAGAACCTGAAAGTCAAAATTCAGCAAGATATTCTAAACTTTGAGCAGATTTGAATATGGTGTATTATCAGTAGCAGTAAGGGCCGTATTTATACTCTGGTTGCGCCGAATTTGCGTCGTTTTTTTCGACGCAAATTCGACGCTAAACTAACGCAAACTAACGCCATATTTATACTATGGCGTTAGACGCTTCGGGCGCCAAAGTGCCCGGAGTGTGCGTCATTTTTTAGCGTGAACCCCTTCCTTGCGTTAATGATATGCAAGGGAGGCGTTCCCGTCTTAAAAAATGACTCCCAGGCCTTTACGTGGTATTTATACTCCCGGGCAAAAATGACGCCCGGGAGTGTGCGTGGCCAAAAACGGCGCATTTGCGCCGCTTTTTAACGCCTGGGTCAGGCATGGCGTTAAGGGACAAGTGGGCTCAAAATGAGCCCAGAGTGCCCTCCCCTGCCCCCAGGGACCCCCCCTGCCACCCTTGCCCACCCCAGGAGGACACCCAAGGACGGAGGGACCCATCCCATGGACATTAAGGTAAGTTCAGGTAAGTATTTTTTTATTTTTTTTTGTGGCATAGGGGGGCCTGATTTGTGCCCCCCTACATGCCACTATGCCCAATGACCATGCCCAGGGGACAGAAGTCCCCTGGGCATGGCCATTGGGCAAGGGGGCATGACTCCTATCTTTACAATGATAGGAGTCATGTTGATGGGGGATGGGCGTCGTTAAAAAATGGCGCAAGTCGGGTTAAGACGATTTTTTTGCCTCAACCTGACTTGCCCCATTTTAAGACGCCCATACGCCATTTTCCCCCTACGCCGGCGCTGTCTGGTGTACGTGGTTTTTTCCACGCACACCAGGCAGCGCCGGTCTGGTAGCGCCGGCTAACGCCATTCAATAAATACGGCGCCCGCATGGCGCTTCAGAATGGCGTTAGACGGCGCTAAATCTTTTGACGCTAAACTGCGTTAGCGCAGTTTTGCGTCAAAAAGTATAAATATGGCCCTAAGTATTCTACACCATTCCCTTTGAGTTTGTTACTGAAAACAATTAGTCACAATGTACCGCGGTATAAAAGTAAGAGAGCCTATGTGGAATTAAGCCTTATTCTACATTGCAACTCCCCAGATCTCACACGTCTACTAATAAGTATGCTATGTGAGAATTAGAAAACATAATGATTTTCATTTTCATCAGATATACTTTGAGCCCTAGCATCACAAATTATTTCCCCCAGTTTGTATGCATTTGCAAATTGACAAAGGGGTTTATATATTGCTGAGAGTGACAGGTGTGTGAAAATTAGTTAGCATATAAAGATCTTGCCTCACTGCGAAATATGCCCCCAACATATTAAGACCCATTAGCAACGCTGCCTATTGACTGGTTTGTTAGTGGGTGTGCAATTTGCTATGCGACTCAGAGTAATAGGCTGCACGCAAATTGTACATTTGCAAGCGGTTACAAAATTACATTCCTAATGAAAATGAATTATGCAGGTAGCAATCTGCCACCCCCTGTGATAGATTGCAAATGCAGGACTGAAGGGCTTTAGGAGATGGCAGATGTCTGAACCCATACTTGCATTCACAAAAGGGAAACTTTTTTTCAAATCTGCTCTTGTCCATTAATGGGACATATGCAGCTTTAAATACAAAAGCATTTTTAATTGGGAAAACATTGGGAGAGCTGAAAGTTATCCTCCGGACACTATGGACCACTGCCGGCTCCCAGCGAGACCACCTCACATGCATTCCCTTTCAGACTCAGGTACTAACCCGACTCGGGGGTTGGCAAGAGAAAATTATTTTGCGACAGCAATTGCAGTCACTAGCCACTGATTCATACATTTGTAACTCACAAATAGGAAAGTAACAGCAATTTCAAGCTCCTTCCTATTTGAGATTTTTTTATGAGTTGGGGAAGCATTTCCAACTCTTAAAATGGATTTAGAACACTGTTGAAAGATCTGTTGAAATCTCAAATCCTGTGTTTTTCAAATCGTAGTATGTGTCATTGCAAAAGGCCGTGGTACACCAGCCTGCTTGTTCTCATGGGGCTTGCTGAAGACATATTCATGTTTCAGTGGATCTCTAATTCACAGCAAGATGCACTGAATGAGTGTTTACTGGATTTCCTGTTCTCCTGTAGCTGCCCTGCTTGAGTGGCAAGTATGTAAAAGAGGAAAGCATAATGCTGGTATGGGGACAGGGTTTTTCCAATCTTCATTATTGACTATTTTCTCCACCGCTCACGTTATACATGAATTATTAAACAAAGACCTACATACCCATCCCTAAACATGTATGTTCACATGTACGCGCCAAATCTGATGCTAGGTGATGTGTCAATTGGGGATGGGAGTCTGCTGGCGTCAATAGGCAAACATTACCATGTCCATACTGCTCACTGGAACCAATGTATAACATGGCTGAATGCCTGTTGCTTTTTCATGCTTTGAGGGTGGTTATGTAAATGCAAGTGCAGTTGCTGCACTTGCTGCTCTCCAATTGACAGTAGGTTTGTGTAATAAGAAAGGACTTCAGCGGAGCCATGATGGTCCCCAACTGACAGAAGGTATGTGTTATAAGAAAGGACTTCAACAGAGCCATGTATGTTGTCTTAAATATGATTAGTCTTAAACACGGAGAATCAAGGGCCAGATGTAGGAAGAATAGATTTTGCGACTCGGAAATTGCGAGTCAGTGCGACTCGCAATTTCCAAGTTGCAAAATCATATGCAGAATGGTGTCTCAGACACCTTCTGCGAATCGCAAGGGGGTTGCAAAGACCCACCTCATTAACATTAATGAGGTGGGTCGCAATTTGCGACCCCCTTGCGATTCCCTGCACTCACAGGGATGGTGGCCTGCTGGAGACAGCAGACCTCCATGTCTGTGACTGCTTTTTTAATAAAGCAGTTTTTTTTTTTTTTTTGTATTGCAGCACGTTTTCCTTCAAGGAAAACGAGCTGCAATACAAAAGAAAAAATGAAACCATTTGGTTTCGTTTTTTCAGAGTAGGCAGTGGTCCACTGCCTGCTCTGAAAAAATATCGATGGCGACATTCACAAAGGGGAAGGGGTCCCACGGGGACCCCTTCCCTTTTGCAAATGAGTTAGCACCCACTTGACATGGGTGCAAACTGCAAATTGCTTTGCGACCGCGTTCGCGGTCACAAAGCAATTCTGCATCGCGTTGCGAATTGCAATTAGGAAGGGAACACCCCTTCCTATTTGCGAGTCGCATTCCCATTTTGCGAGTCAGAACCGACTCGCAAAATGGGATTGTGCATCGCGATGCACGTTTTGCATGGAGCAAACTGCGAATCTCGCAGTTTGCGCCGTTGCAAAACGCTTTGTACATCTGGCCCCAAGTAACTGCTGTTCATCTCCGTCGACTCAGCCTTCAACTGCCACCACTCACTTCATACCCATTGTGTCTTCAAGCTCAAACCCTACTATCAATTCTAAATCCCCATACATGGTAATGGAGTGAATTTATAAGTGTGAGAACAACATGATCTTCTCTTTACAAAAAGACAACACAGCTCTGAATAAATGCAAACAGTTAGGAAAACCCGAACCATAACAGAAACCCCAAGGCACGGAAAATTAGACCAACCTCAAATAACACAAAGCAAAAACGCATCAAACACTAAGGGGGTCATTCCAACCCTGGCGGTCTCTGACCGCCAGGGCGGAGGGCAGCGGAAGCACCGCCAACAGGCTGGCGGTGCTTCCTGGGCTTTTCTGACCGCGGCGGTAAAGCCGCGGTCAGAAAAGGGGAACCGGCGGTTTCCCGCCGGTTTTCCCCTGGCCCAGGGAATCCTCCAGCTGCGCCGCCATGGGGATTCCGACCCCCTTCCCGCCAGCCTGTTTCTGGCGGTTCTCACTGCTAGAACCAGGATGGCGGGAACGGGTGTCGTGGGGCCCCTGGGGGCCCCCGCACTGCCCATGCCACTGGCATGGGCAGTGCAGGGGCCCCCTAACAGGGCCCCATACAGATTTTCACTGTCTGCTTTGCAGACAGTGAAAATCGCGACGGGTGCCACTGCACCCGTCGCACCCCTGCAACTCCGCCGGCTCCATTCGGAGCCGGCTTCCTCGTTGCAGGGGCTTTCCCGCTGGGCCGGCGGGCGGCCTTTTGGCGGTCGCCCGCCGGCCCAGCGGGAAAGCCAGAATGGGCGCCGCGGTCTCCTGACCGCGAAGCGGCCATTCGGCGGTAACCGCATGGCGCGGTCAGAATGACAGCCTAAAAGAGCTAAATACCGAAACATTACTAGCTACTGAAAAAACAAAACACAAAACACTCAAAAATAAACATAAAACTAAAAAGGAAAACATACAGGGATGCCTCTAGTAATAAATGGAAGTAAACAGCACCAAACCACAATAACTCAGTACTACATAAAACTCCACAGTAAACGTGTGATACGAGAAGAGCTCCGTAGTGTGCCCTCAGCAGGGATCATAAACACTAATATGAGCCTGACCAGTATGGGTTCTGTCATTAGACACTGTTTTCACCACTCTTTCAACATTCCATCACTGACCTCCTTGAACTCTAACTGCATTACCACAGACCTTATCAACTACAACAGGATCACCTTAACTTTCTTACCCTTTTTATTTTGTTTACAAAACCCACCCATTTGTTGCTCACAACATCTCCCATATGAAATACAATCTGTTTAGCATGTTTTCTGGCATATACTCAGTTTTATGCTTGTCCTGATATTCAGCCACTCTATTGCAAACCACCTCATCCAGACTAGATTCTACAATCTCTTTTTTGAGCCATCTAGCCATCAATGCAAGGAGGACTGACATGTTTGCAACCTTTTAATAATTTAAATGGAGACACCTATGTTACCAAAATGAGGAGTTCTGAGGTAAAACCATAGCATAGATATGACTGAATCCTCAATAGCATACTTATTCTTCTTTACTAACGTTATACAATTTACATTTACAATTGATTCATGTACTCAACAAGGCTACTAGTTGGGAATGATAGAGGTATCTCCTGAGATACTTAACACCAGATTGTTGGACTTAGCTCTTTCTGCAGGGTCATCCCCAGACCTTTGGCCATCCTCCTGTTTTCTGAACTCATTTTTGTTGGCATTTAGGACTCTGCATACTTTCCTACTGCTAACCAGTGCTAAAGTGCTTGTGCTCTCTCCATATATGTGGTAGACTTGGCTTATACCCAACTGACATATTTAACTTAATTGTAAGTCTCTAGTAAAGTGGCAGTACCTGTGCCCAGGGTCTATAAATTAGATGTTACTAATGAACCTGCAGAACTGATTATGCCACCCACTTAGGTAGTCCTTTTAAATATCTTTCAGGTCTGCCACTGCTACCTGTATGCACCATTTTAAAATGCCATGTTGACCTGGTAAAATGAACCTTTTGCCAGGACCAAACCTTCATTTTAGTACATATGTCACCATTAAGGTAGGCCCTGAACATCCCAGTGTGCAGGGTGCCATATATTTAAAAAGTAGGACATGTACATTTAGGTTCTATATGTGCTGGCAGTAAAAAAAATCTTACAGTCATTTCTCCCCATTGCAAGGACTACCTCTCCCGTAGGATAACATTGACATTACCTTATTACATTTATTGTAACATCCAAATGGGAACAAGTAACCCGTTCTTGTTTGGTGTCCGTGGAACTGTAATGGAAAATCCTCTCTTATGGTAAAGCCAGGTTTTAGACTACAACTTGGAAAATTTCTCTTTTAAAAAGTTGACATTGTTCTCCCTTGGGCATTTAGAGCCTCCAGCCTCTCTGGATCACATGACTGGGTGTAGCTGACATTTGAGCTTTGTGTATTCCGCCTAGATAGCCACACACAATAAAGGGATTAGGTGTGTCTGGATAGACCATCACTGACAGGATGGGAGGGAGGAGCTGGGCACAGGCCTACTAACACTTGAATAGGCTGTGCCCTGCCTCCACATGAAGAGCTGCATTGCCCTGTAGTTGGAGCCAGGACAGGAAAGGCAGGATGCCTGGGGAGTACAAAGGGAATTCTATAAGCTTCCCCAACTTTCCAGGCACAAGGCATCAGGTATAAATATTGGACCTCGGACCCTCACCTCTTCTCTGCTGGACTACTGCTCTGAAGAATTGGTACCCTACTGTGCTGACCTGCTGCCCTCTTGCTTGGGTTGTAGTACTGGACCTGCAACTCCAAACCCAAAACATCAGAGTGTCTCCAAGGGCTAGTTGTCTGGCCTCCTGACCAAAAACCTCAGGAACATAACAGGCTTCCAACAACCTTGAACCCACCACCTCGACTCAGCTATCTGTAAGCCCAGCCCTCCCAATTAGTACCGCCCAAGTCCAGGACCTGTGGAAGTGGGCCTGAAGGTGCTCTGCCATGCCCAGCTGTGGACCCCATAAGCACCAAAGCAAATTGAATCCCTGCAAAGCCTCGCCACACAGCTACTAGCCTCATGGGAATCAACACAGAGTGACCAAAAGCCCTGCAAAGCCTTGCTGCACATCTGCCAGCCCTCTCCGAACTGACACAAAGTGCCACGAAGCCCAGCCAAGCAAGGCTCCACTGTTCATTGGAACTGGTGCAAACAGATGTAAAGCCTCACAAAGCTTCACTGCACAGCTTCATAAGAACCAACTCCGGATGACACAAAGGGGGTCATTCCAACCCTGGCGGTCGGTGTTAAAGCGGCGACCAAACCGCCAACAGGCTGGCGGTAAAAAAAATGCAATTCCGACCCTGGCGGAAACCGCCAACAGAGACCGCCACTTTAACACACCGCCCGCCACGGCGGGACAAACAAACAGCGCAGCGGTCACCACCAACAGACAGGCAGGAGACAATGTACCGCCCACCCTATCACAACCCACCAATCTGCCACCTTTTCCGGGGCGGTAGCCCCGCCGATAAAAACACAGCGGAAACAGCCATTTCAAACGGAAAACGCTCACCTCCATACACCCCACGAGGAATCTGGACAGCATGGAACCCGAACTACACATCCTACCAGCCATTGTCTTCCTGCTCCTCTACCAGGAGCACGAACGCCGGCGCAGAAGACAACGGTGAGTACTGCACCTACGACACAGGGGAGGGGGAGGCAAAAAATTACGGGGACACACATATGCGACACACCCACCCTCACCCTCAACCACTACAACACACACATCAATGCATAGCAACACATCACAGTTACACCCCCAAACCCCCCGGAAGAATGCAAAGGCAAAAGGAAATGATTATAAATATAGAATTATATTGTAAGACTGAGTATAAAATATATCACACATCTATAACTTTATATACATAAATTGTCCAGTCCGATATGTCTATCAGACATTGTTCGTGGGCCACTGGGCCAAAACACATGGGCAAAGCCCACACAGGATACCTGCCTCCAACGGAGAGAACACTGCAGGGGCATCAGATAGGAAAACTACAGGCACCTCAGGGGGAAGGAGAGGGGGGGCACCTCAGCCAGATGAGTCCACGACGCCAGATCCACGAGGGGCCTCCATGGCCACTGTGCCATCCTGGGGAGTGCAAAGCCACAGTCTCACAAGTCTCTACAGTGGGTGGGTTGCCCACTGTGCCATCCTGGGGAGTGCAAAGCCACAGTCTCTCAAGTCTCTACAGTGGGTGGGTTGCCCACTATGCCATCCTGGGGAGTGCAAAGCCACAGTCTCTCAAGTCTCTACAGTGGGTGGCTTGCCCACTGTGCCATCCTGGGGAGTGCAAAGCCACAGTCTCTCAAGTGGATAACAGTCTCCACTGGTACTGGAGGGGGACTAGTGCCCAGAGTGCTTCGTGAAGCCCTGCCCGACACAGATGCGGGCCTGCCCCTTCCGCCAATGGGCCAGCGGTTCTTGAGATGAAGGGCCCTGTTCAGCGGTGCTCGAGACGGCGGTGCCCAGCGGAGCAGTGCTTGAGATGAAGGGCCCAGTTCAGTGGTGCTTGAGACGGCGGTGCCCAGCGGAGCAGTGCTTGAGATGAAGGGCCCTGTTCAGCGGTGCTTGAGACGGCGGTGCCCTGTTCAGCAGTGCTTGAGATGAAGGGCCCAGTTCAGCGGTGCATGAGACGGCGGTGCCCTGTTCAGCGGTGCTTGAGACGGCGGTGCCCTGTTCAGCGGTGCTTGAGATGAAGGGCCCAGTTCAGCGGTGCTTGAGATGAAGGGCCCAGTTCAGTGGTGCTTGAGACGGCGGTGCCCTGTTCAGCGGTGCTTGAGATGAAGGGCCCTGTTCAGCGGTGCTTGAGACGGCGGTGCCCTGTTCAGCGGTGCTTGAGATGAAGGGCCCAGTTCAGCGGTTCCTGAGACGGCGGTGCCCAGCGGAGCGGTGCTTGAGATGAAGGGCCCTGTTCAGCGGTGCTTGAGACGGCGGTGCCCTGTTCAGCGGTGCTTGAGATGAAGGGCCCTGTTCAGCGGTGCTTGAGACGGCGGTGCCCTGTTCAGCGGTGCTTGAGATGAAGGGCCTAGTTCAGCGGTGCTTGAGACGGCGGTGCCCTGTTCAGCGGTGCTTGAGATGAAGGGCCCAGTTCAGCGGTGCTTGAGACGGCGGTGCCCTGTTCAGCGGTGCTTGAGATGAAGGGCCCAGTTCAGCGGTTCTTGAGACAGCGGTGCCCAGCGGAGCGGTGCTTCAGATGAAGGGCCCTGTTCAGCAGTGCTTGAGACGGCAGTGCCCTGTTCAGCGGTGCTTGAGATGAAGGGCCCAGTTCAGCGGTGCTTGAGACGGCGGTGCCCTGTTCAGCGGTGCTTGAGATGAAGGGCCCAGTTCAGCGGTGCTTGAGATGAAGGCCCCAGTTCAGCGGTTCTTGAGACGGCGGTGCCCAGCGGAGCGGTGCTTGAGATGAAGGGCCCTGTTCAGCGGTGCTTGAGACGGCGGTGCCCTGTTCAGCGGTGCTTGAGACGGCGGTGCCCTGTTCAGCGGTGCTTGAGACGGCGGTGCCCTGTTCAGCGGTGCTTGAGACGGCGGTGCCCTGTTCAGCGGTGCTTGAGATGAAGGGCCCAGTTCAGCGGTGCTTGAGACGGCGGTGCCCTGTTCAGCGGTGCTTGAGATGAAGGGCCCAGTTCAGCGGTTCCTGAGACGGCGGTGCCATGTTCAGCGGTGCTTGAGATGAAGGGCCCAGTTCAGCGGTTCTTGAGACGGCGGTGCCCAGCGGAGCTGTACTTGAGATGAGGGGCCCTGTTCAACGGTGCTTGAGACGGCGGTGCCCAGCGGAGCGGTGCTTGAGATGAGTGTCCTGGTCAGCGGATCTGGCCCAGGCATGGATGTCACTCGCCACCTGACATGTGGCTGGCGGGGCCTTCCTGCCCATCTGTCTGGTGGCTTGCGGGGCCCTCCTGGGCTGCAGTTCTCGGCCTGTGGGTGTCCTCCTGCACACCTGGGACGTGGCTTGCGGGGCCCTCCTGGGCTGCAGTACCGGACCTGTGTGTGTCCTCCTGTACACCTGGGATGGGGCTGGTGGGGCCCTCCTGGCCAGCTGGCCTGCTGCTAGACTTGTCGGGCGTGCTGCCCTTCCCACCCTTCCCTGCACGCTTGTGGCCCTTTCCCACCTTTGGCGGTGTGCCAGGTGGCACCCGACTTCCTGCCAGAGCCAATGTAGGGATTTTTGTCCCTGGGGTCTTTGGTCGCTCGCGCCGGGCACTGGCAATCTTAGGATGCTTTTCCAGTGGTGGGCTGGCCGTGCCTTGGCTCCTAGCTGAACTGGATGCCCTTGAGGGTGGGGGACTCCACAGTCCATGGACAACAGTCTTCACAGGTCCCGGTTTTGTGGTGGCTGAGGTGCTGATTGGAGTCTTATGAGATGGACGGAGTGGGGGAGTTGTAGGAAAGAGGTCAAGTTTGGAAAAGAAAAGCAATTTGGAAAGAGAGGGATGGGTAGGTGTAGTGGATATGGGCGTGGAGGAAGAAGATGTGGTTGTAGGAGTGTGAAGTCTGGTGTCTTTGGGTGCAAGTGCTTGGGCTGGAGGCTGTTGTGAGGTGGATGGCTGTTGGGTGGGTGGCTGCCTGCGTTTGTGTAGTTTGGAGGAGGGGGTGACAGACACACTTGGAGAAGACACGGGGGACGTGTAAATGGTAGTGGGGGTGGTGACTGCACGTGTGCGGAGTGTTCTGGTGGGTGTGCTGGTGATGGACGTAGTGGCTGAAGATGTTGTGCATGCAAGTGTGAGTGGAGACGTCACAGGGAGGGAGGAGGGAGACGAGGAGGAGGGGGACACAGTGGAGGCAGTGGCTGTTGGTATGTCTGCATGTGGATGTTGCTTGTGTGAATGCTTGTGTGATGTGTGGTGCTTATGTCTGGATGAGCTTCCCTTGGGTGTTGAGGTGTGTGCAGGCTGGTCTGTAGGTGTGTCTGGGATAGGCAGAGGTACAGGGGATTGGGTCTGGGTGGAGGAAGTTAGAGCGGGGAGGCTGGAGACAGGGTCAATTGCTGCCGTCAGTGCTGAGGCCAGAGCGTTGAACGATCGCTGATGGGCAGCCTGACCCGAATGAATGCCCTCCAGGTATGCATTACTCTGGTGCACCTCTCTTTGTACACCCTGGATGGCATTCAAAAGGGTAGACTGCCCAACAATGATGGTCCTTAGGAGGTCAATGACCTCCTCACTGAGGGCAGCAGGGGTGACAGGGGCAGGGCCTGAGGTGCCTGGGGCGAAGGAGATGCCCACCTTCCTGGGTGAGCGGGCACGGGGCAAACGCTGAGGGGCTGCTGGGAGGGCGGTGCTGGTCCACTGGGTGGCGGCTGTACCTGTTGTTGCGGGGGGCACGGATGTTGCCGCCACCACAAGGGAGCTCCCTTCAGAGGACGAGTCGCTGTCACTGACATCAGCACGAGTCCCCGCTGTGAAGCTCCCCTCGCCCTCCGTCTCACTGGTGAAATCCGAGTCAGTTGCATGGCCCGCCATGGCCATGTGAGATGCAGCTCCCTCATGCTCCGATGCCACTTCTCCTCCGCCTGATGATGCTAATGCACACATAAACAGGAAGACCACAAAAAAGGGGGGCAGGAGAAATAAAGACATGTTGAGTGCATGGAATACCGCTACCGTTGGCGGACAAGACAGACACAGAAGCCCCCTGCACTACGCCGTGCACTTGGGGTCCACTACGCAATCCGTGGGACATGGCCTACAAGCCTATGGACGACAACTGCACACATAGATGACACAGGGCCATGGATACCTGTAGTGGCACCCTACAGAGGTGGGGGGCGGGGGCACAGGGCCATGCCTTACGGAGGGGCCTAGCCTACAGAAATCGCCCTGGCCTAGGGATACCCACAGCCCTCCTCCCCCACCCAGACACCTCCACTGCGCGCAAAGTCAGCAGAATGTATTTGTACTTACCCCCTTGTGTCTGCTGTGATGTCCTCACGCACCCATCCAAATCGGGGTAGGCCACCGCCAGGATCCGAGACATCAGGGGGTTCAAATGACGACTGGCACCCCTCCTACGTTGGGAGGCCATCCCAAGCTGAGCCTCCGCCGTCTTCCTGCTCCAGCGTCGGATGTCCTCCCACCTCTTCCGGCAGTGGGTGCCCCGTCTGTTGTGGACCCCCAGGGTCCGGACGTCCTTGGCGATGGCAAGCCAAATCGCGACTTTCTGGTGGGCGCTGACCTATGTGACATGTACAGGGAGAGAAAAATTGTCATCACCTTCTGCATGCTCGATGTGAGTGGCCCCCCCATCCACACCCTTGCCATGTGGCACATGCTCTCATCTGTCGTTTGATGCATGCCTCAATCGCTCCCCTCCCCACCATCTTTCATCCACCCCACTCAACCCAGGCATTGCCCACTAAGCATGGTCCCAGTGTACTTACCTGTTGGTCTGGAGGACCGTAGAGTAGCGCATACTGGGGGAGGACCCCATCCACAAGTTTCTCCAACTCCTCCGCAGTGAAGGCAGGGGCCCTTTCCCCAGTCGCATGAGCCATTGTCTCTTCCAGACCGAGGTCACAGCAGCACTTGCAGTGTAGGTCCTCTCCTGTCGAAGATCAGGTATCGAGTGATTAAGCAGATAGAAAATGGCAGTCACGCCCGCGGCGGTGCGTACTGCGGCGGTGCGTACCGCGACCGCCAGCGCACATCGTCATTGGCTCCTGAAACCCATAGGGTTCAAAGTTAACCAATGCGGCTTAGCGCTGCGGTCTTCGACCGCCTACCGCCACGGTGTGCCACGCCAGCGCATTGACCTCACATCCCACTGTCGCACTTCACAGGTTAGGCAGCCACCATTTCAAGGGCCCACATGGCCTAATTACCAACTGCGTCACACATACCTAGGCCATGCACCAACACTCATACAAGCCATTCAATGCATTGGGAATCGTGTTATGTGCAAGCTGTGGTTACGTACCTGTGGGTTGCTTGACTCTGTGCTCGCTGTTGTCCTTCATAGGCACCGTCCGCTGGGACATGTGAGGAGATGGAGGAATCTTCCCGTGTACAGACCGCTGGTGGACCTGTCGACAATGGAGGAACAACATGTCATACTGACATACAGGCTTGACCGAGCCACTATACAGGAACTGTGTGCCCAGCTGGAGCCAGACCTGATGTCACCCATCCGCCAACCCACAGGGATCCCCCCTCTAGTGCAGGTGCTGTCAGTACTCCATTTCTTAGCAAGTGGGTCATTTCAAACAACAGTGGCCATATCATCAGGGATGTCCCAGCCTATGTTTTCCAAGGTGTTGTCCAGAGTGTTGTCTGCCCTGCTGAAACACATGCAGAGCTACATCGTTTTCCCTGAGGTGGGGGATTTGCCTACAGTGAAGGGTGATTTCTATGCCCTTGGACATATCCCCAACATCATAGGTGCCATTGATGGGACACATGTTGCTTTGGTCCCCCCCAGCAGGAGTGAACAGGTGTACAGGAACCGGAAGAGTTATCATTCCATAAATGTACAGATGGTGTGTTTGGCTGATCAGTACATCTCCCATGTTAATGCCAAGTTCCCTGGGTCAGTGCATGACGCCTACATCCTGCGGAATAGCAGCATCCCGTATGTGATGGGTCAACTCCAGAGGCACCGGGTGTGGCTATTAGGGGACTCTGGTTACCCCAACCTGTCCTGGCTACTGACCCCAGTGAGGAATCCGAGGACAAGGGCAGAGGAACAGTACAATGAGGCCCATGGGCGGACTAGGAGGGTGATCGAGCAAACCTTTGGCCTCCTGAAGGCCAGGTTCAGGTGCCTCCATATGACAGGTGGATCCCTAATGTACTCACCAAAGAAGGTGTGCCAGATCATCGCGGCCTGCTGTATGCTTCACAACCTGGCTTTGCGCCGCCAGGTGCCTTTTCTGCAGGAGGATGGTCCAGATGGTGGTGTTGTAGCAGCTGTGGAGCCTGTGGAGAGTGAAGAGGAGGAAGCCGAAGAGGACGACATAGAGAACAGGAACACAGTAATACAGCAGTATTTTCAGTGACACACAGGTAAGAGTAGACACCGGCATATTACATTTACTTAATGACTCCTACCTCTCTACTGTCTGACTTTTTCCCCCAGTGTATGGTAACTGTGTTGTGACTTTCCCTTCCGTTTTCAGAGATGTGGGCCCCACTGCGTGACATCTGCTTTGTTTCCCCATGGACTACAGCTGTGTGACAGCGGTTTGTTAGCATCACAATGTGAATGAACATTTTGGCACGGTCATGTCTAATACATTTGTTCTAAATCACAGCCAGACTCCAGATTGTTTTGTGCAATAAGTGTTTTTATTCAAGTGCTCTAAATTGGATGGGTGGTTGCAAATCGGTGAGGGGTGATGGTGGAGGATTGTCCATGGCAGAGTCCAGACTATCAGTTTCACAGGTGCATTGTCCAAATGCCTGTGGGAAGTGGAGCAGGGGCAGTTTAAGGTTGGACAGGGTGACAATGTGGGACAGTGGGATGACAATCAGGGCGGTATCCTTTGCTGGCGGGGGTCTTGACATCTTACTCTGTCTTCATCCTGGATCTCAGGGCCTGCTTGCAGGGTGGTTCTGCTTCTGCAGGGGGTGGGGTTCTGGTGGCCTGTTGGTCTTGTGTCGGGCCCTCCTGTCCACTAGCGCCGGCGGAGGTGGTAGGCAGTTCTTGGTGCATGCTAGTGTCAGGGGCCCTTTGAGGTGCCACAGTGTCCCGCAATGTTGTGACTACCTCATTCAGGGCCACTACGATGGTACCCATGGCGGAACTGATGTTTCTTAGTTCCTCCCTGAACCCCATATACTGTTGCTCCTGCAGAAGCTGGATCTCCTGAAACCTGGCCAGGACCGTCGCCATCGTCTCCTGGGAGCGGTGGTATGCTCCCATGATGGAGGAGAGGGCCTCGTGGAGAGTGGGTTCCCTGGGCCTGTCCCCCCCCTGTCACACAGCAGCCCTCCCAGTTCCCCTGTTTCCCTGGGCCTCTGTCCCCTGGACCGTGTGCCCACTACCACTGCCCCCAGGTCCCTGTTGTTGTTGGGGTGGTGGGTTAGCCTGGGTTCCCTGTAGTGGTGGACACACCGCTGATTGACGTGTCCTGGGGACAGAGGTATGGGCCCGCTGGGTGGGTGCTGTGCTGGTGTTCCCAGAGGGGGGAAGGTCTACTGTGGCCTGTGGCTGTGTGAGGGGAACCGACTGTCCCGAGGTCCCCGATGGACCGGGCTGGTCATCTAGATCCAGGGAGACAGAGCTGCTGTCCTCACTGTGGGCCTCTTCTGGGGGTGGAGTCGACATTTGTGGACCCTCCTGCGCAGTGATGTGGCGTTCGGGTCCTTCAGGGGTATAAAAGTATGGTTATTGCTTCTGTGTGTGTCATAGCGTGCAATGGGTGGGTGCCCGTGTACCCCAGTGCTGGCATTCCTTTGTGGGGGCTGTTGTGACAGTGGTTGGGGGGGGTTGTATGTGTATGTGCAGTGGGCATGCTTAGGTGATGGGTGTCCATGCCCATGCTTTGTGGATGCATGCAGGGCTAGGTGTTGGGATGGGTGGGTTGTGATGGTGAGACATTTGCAAGGAGTAGGATGTGATGGGGTGAGGGTGAGGGTGGGGGTATGAGTTGGCACGCAGGTGGGGTGGGGGGAAGAAGTAGTTAAGATTTGCCTTACCAGAGTCCATTCCTCCGCCTACTCCAGCGAGGCCCTCAGGATGCAGGATGTTCAAGACTTGCTCCTCCCATGTTGTAAATTCTGGGGGAGGAGGCGGTCTTCTGAACGGCGGTAAGCGCCTTTTACCGCCGAGGTTGGAATGACCCCCAAAGTCTTGCAAAGGAATGCTGCACAGACCGTGCACCAGGAATAAGGTAATGTGTTCAGTGGACCTAAGTGGGTCCCTGCAGCTGACCATTGCTCCATCAGGGTCGACCTGAACTTGTGACTTTGTCCCTGTGCGGCACGGCCAGATAACCACAGTTGTACTTTTTGGCGCTATTTTCACTAAAATGTACCCAATTGCATATCTCTGGAACTACCAATGGATTTTTGTTGTTTCAGTCTTGTTCACATTATTAAAGACAGCTCTATTTTTCTAATCTGGTGTGGGATCTTTTTGTTGTGTTTTCATGGTATTACTATTTGAAGTGTTGCACAAATACTTTACACATTGCCTCTAAGTTAAGTCTGACTACTCTGTGCTAAGCTACCAGATGGTTGAACACAGGTTAATATACGGTTGGCTTGTGCTTCACCCTGACAAAGATTATTGCTGCCTGACCTTGGCTCACACACCAGTCAAACAACAACCCAACTTCTCACACAAATTTCGCCAAAAAATCTGATATGTCAGAACCATGAATCAGACCTCACTGTTTGAGGCTAAAAACTCTGGGAACCCTTCTGAAGAGAAAATGTCCCTCAAAAATTCAACAGCCTTCCTATCAGTGGGATCAGCTTCAAACCGTACATCTGGCCATGTACTGTAAAATTCCATTAAAAATAAATCATAGCAATGTTGTGGTTGGGAAAAATTGAAAGGTCCAAACACTTCAATACCAACCTTATTCCAAGTTAGAAGATCAATTATTTTAAGAGAAATATCACTCACTTTTAGTTTTTTCAGAATTACTAAAAATTACACAATCTTTAACTAATGAGTCAATATCTTTATCCATGGAAGGCCACCACAAACAGACCTGACCTTTTTCTTGTCTTGGTGCAACCCAAATATCCCTCATGAGCATTGAGAACTGCACTTTTGCAGACAACAGCATGTGGCACTAATCCTTCATCCCTCAAAACAAACACAATTTCCTACAGATAATTCCTTTTAGATTTTGACAAAAGTTTGAAGACTGGAATGTACACTTTATTTATTAGACCAACATTATCAAAAAAATCTTTTTTAAAATGTCATCATTTTCATTGGCTTTCATCCACACTTCTTCATAACATGCAGTCAATAGAAATATGTCAACAGCAGCAATAAAACAAATCTTATAATCATGCTTAAGACACAAAAGTACTTCATCATTCAAAGATGATCTAGATAGAAAATATGCCCTTGGATAACTTCTACCTGAAACATGTTTTACCACAAAATCATATTGAAATGGTTTTGTTAATCATGCAATTCGAGAGATGGTACTTAACAATATTACCGTTTAATATATACATTAATGGTTTGTGGTCTGTTTGCAATGTACATTTCTGACCCAAAACACAGCAGCAGAATTTCTTAATTGCCCAAAAAAGTGCAAAACTTCCTTTTGAATGAGGGAATACTGCAATTCAGTGTACCAAAGTAACATGGGACTTCTTCAGCATCTTTTTGTGTTAGCACCCAAAACATACTTATTGGCATCAACTATAATGATGCATGGCAGTATAAGGCAATAAGATTCAAGAGCTTTGGTATTTGTTCTCTCTATCTTTTTACATTCAAATGTTTCTTGGCATATATCATGCCACTGAAATGGGACAACTTTCTTAAACATAATCTGGATTAAACTGAAAATAAAATTCACATAGCCAATGAACGTATTGCATTTTTAACTTTAGGAATTGGGTAGTCCACTATTGCATTCATTAAACCAAGTATTTGCACTATATAACCACATGAAATTACATGACCCAGAAACTCAACTTGTGTTTTCCAAATTTCACGTTGCTGATTCTTAACTACAATGCCCCTTTCACCAAAATATGTTTTGTACTGTGTGCACCTAACAGATGGAACATAATTCTTTGGAATATTGACACTGCAGATGCCAGACCAAATGGCATGTGGCAATACTAAATGTCCCCAGAGGTGAATTAAACTAATACCTTTAAATCTATACCTCTTTTGCAGGCCAACACTAAAGGTGAAGGCCATAATGATGATTTTACAGGCTCTATTACTCCTTTGTCAAGTAACTGTTTCAGATCTTTTTCTAAATCATCCCTTCAAATAAAAGGCACTGCACGTACTTTGTGTTAAACCAATTTAGCTCTTTCTTTACCCTTCATTTTGTGTCTAAAACCTTTATTCAGTCCTAAAGCATCAGCAAAAAGAGATAGAAATTGCAATGTCAAATCCTCCAACACTATTTGCTCCATAACTACCACAACTTGATCCTTGGTAGCAGGTCTTAGTATCATCCCAAACAGCCCTTGGTAATACCAACCTAATATATTGAGCCCATTACCTGCAACATGAATGTTTCCTTAAATCATACAACTCCTTAACTCATAAAAACGTCCTCAATATCGCCCTCCAACTCTATTGTCCTCTAATGTCTGCTGAATGAGTTCATCATAACAGTGCTCAATAAACTGATCCCCAAATAGCTAATCATTACAATGTTCAGTGACAATGTGAACTCAACTTCTGAAGAGCACTTACAAATGTGTCTATATTTTCACCAGGAGATTGTGAGATTTAATCAAATTCAGGGGCAAGACAACCAAACTAGGTTGGATGTTGAACCTTAATTCCAATTTCTTCACTAGATCTTGGAATTCATCAAGTTCATTACTCTCGACTACCTCCAGCGCAGGGAGATGCTCAAGCATTTCCCTGCCTTCAAACCCCAAAGAATCAAGTAATAAAAATGTCTTCTGTTCAGGCCTGAAGCAAGATGCCCCAATAGCTGTCAAATGTATTTGAAATGCATGAAAACACTGTTTTCATTGAATAGGATGTAGACTTGGAGCTTTCTGAAATGGAGGTGATGAAGCCATTAACTGCATACTAGCCCCACAATAACACCCACCAAGATGTAAAAACACAAAATATATTAGTACTGTAAATACGCTGGCCCAATATGTCCTAGACACAGAAAAACTCTAAAGATGTGTGTGTCACTGTGCTAGCATGTAGTAGATTGAAGATCTCTTCACCTAAAAAAGACTTGCCCAAATAACAAAAGTATTAAACCTGACATCCTTGACATTGTTTTCCCCCTAACTTTTTGCCTTCAGACCTCTTTTTATAGCTGACTCAATTTTTGCTGGTCTTAGGACTCTTAGCTCTTTACCACCGCTTTACCACTGGTAACCAACCAGTGTTAACATGCTTGTGATCTCTCCTTAAAGCACGCTAAATTGGTTTATACCCAACTGGTATATTTAATTTACTACTAAATCTCCTGTAAAGTGACACTACCTGTGCCCAGGGCCATTAAATTGAATGCTAATTATGGTGAGTGTGATACTCACTTAAGTAGCACTTTGAACATGGCTCAGGGTTGGAATTGCAGCCTGTGTGTGTGTAGTTTTAAACTGTTATTTCGACCTACAAAGTAAAATGTTTCCAAGGTGTAAACCTTCCTTTTCAATGCATATGTCACCCTTAGGGTAGACACTTGACAGCCAGGGAGACAGGTTGCATTTTGTTTAAAAAGTAGGACATGTACTTTTACGTTGTACATGGCCTGGTAGTGGAAAAACTCTTCAGTATGTTTTTCGCCACCACAAGGCCTATCTTCCCATAGGATAACATTGGTTTTACCTTATTATATTTTATAGGTGTGATTTCCTAAAAGGAACAGGTAACCAGCTCATGTTTGGTTCCTCTGGAATTGTGATGAAAAATTCTAACATGGTGAAATCAGATTTTATTTTACAATTTTGAAAATGCCACATTAAGAAAGTTGGCATTTTATTGCCTTTGCCATTTGGTGCTTGCAGTCTGTCTCTGGATAACATGACTGGCTTTAGTTGACAGCTAAGCTTTGTGTATACCTCCTAGACAGTCACGACAAATGAGGAGCATAAGTGTGACTGGATGTACCATCACTGGCAGGATGGGAGGAAGGAGTTGAGCCCAGCCCCACTTACACTTGATAGGCTGTGTCCTGTCTCCAACCAAAGTGCTGCACATACACTGTAGTTAGTCTGGAGCCGGTGCCAGGAAGGCAGGGCACCTGTGCACTTCAAAGGCATGCATATAGAAACTTCTCCACACTTCAAATGCACATCTGGATATAAATACTCAAACACAGATACCAATTCTTCAGTACACGTCTTTACCTGTGAATACTCTGCCAGGAAGAAGAACCGCAGTGCTGCTGAAAGTAGGTCTGAGTGGAACTTGCAGAGTTCTGGTATGGAGAATTCCATGGAGTGCCCCAAAAACTAGGTGGGAACTCCACCTCACTCCACAAACGCTGACCGGTAGCATGTTCAGCGTTGCTGTTTGAATGGTACCACGCAGTGGCATGCACATGCGGCCATCTTATTTTTCTTATTCTGTGCATGGTGCTGGGCTGACTTTTTAATCCAGTCTATGTCTTTGCAATCCTTATCTTATCCTAAATATCCTCCCCTGTTTTACATTTATCACATTAGTGTGTGTATTTGTATGTGTGGAATTTATGTTGTTCTCTGTTTATATTGTCTGTGGCTTTTTGTCCCTGTTTTGTTTTCCCTTAACTTCCTAATTTCTTCCTGTCAATTCCTTCTCTTGCCTGTTTTTCTTTCTTCCCACCCAGCTTCATCGCATAGCATAGGCAAGGCAGTACTAGTACAGGGAATGCAAATAACTGCACACCTTGCGGTCACCAACACCACCAGTGGGTGCAGCCCCATGCCATTTTCAGTGAGGAGGAGGTAGCCGTGCTGGCTATTTTTGTGCAGACCATCTTTACTCAATGCTGGTAGCAGGGGTCAGGCTCATGAGTGGTACGGCCTGCAGGAGTGTCAGCTGCTGTGGGGGAGGCTGCGCCAATGCATGTGCAGGCATTCTTAGGTTCTGTGCATGAAGCAGCACCTGACGGACCTCTGGACTGATATCCTCGACCGGGAGCAGGACCTGCTTGACCTACTGGGCGTCCAAGTTGTGGGGCTTGGTGAGTACTAATTACTAATTTTGTTGTGTTCTACAATGCTTTTTTATTTTCCAATAGCATGCTGCTCACACTCAGAGGTAAGTTAAGTTCATGTAGGATTACAAATAGTATGTGATACAATTTGAGCAAGCTAGGTGCTCGGTACCTTGTTCTGCTCATTGCTGTAGGTGCTCATTTCGGCTAATTATTTAAGAAGTCATGCAGACTCCTCTTTCCTGTCACTAAGATAGTGGTACTGTGGTGGTCCTAGTAGTAATATCAGTGAGTAAGTGTTCCCCTTGTCTTTCTTTTGATGTAGCTCATACATTACCATGCAGTCTCCCACTGATGTGTATTATGCATCTATGCATTGAAAAGGGAAACTGACTGAGTTGGCCTATCAAAGGGGGTTGCGAAGCAAAGATCATTCATTGCAATGCATTAGTAGTATAAGTGTAGTTTAGAAAATTTGGAATAGGGCTTAGGTGAGGTTTCAGAAATATTAAATAGGTCAACTAGATAAATGTAGGCAATCTGATTTAGAAGAGTATAATTTTAATGTGTTACTGCATTTGCATTTGCCTTTGCCTGTCAAAATTTTTTCTAAAAGATTAACTGTACAACTAGTCTATTTTTGTTACCTTCTATATTTCTTACATCATCACCCAAGGGCAAGAAGAGGGCATCAAAGGGTCAGGCCGAGGCTGCCACCAGCTGTGCTGTGGTGGGTGGAAGTATCACAGCCACCACCAGAGCTGCAGGTGATGGCTCTGCTCTGTTCTCACTACTATGCTTTATTTCTCTATCTTTTACTTCTCCCCATTAGAAGAATTGTGTCTTGTTTCTCTTATACTGTGACTTTTTTCAAATCCTCTTTGTTCTATTTAATGTTTGTTAATTCTTGCTATCCCTCTCTGCATTATCCTTTTGTCTATATTTGTTGTTTCTTTAGCTGGCTTCCTCCTGTCTGTACTAATCTGTAGCTTTCTTCTGCTTGGTTTCTAAGCTTTCCCTCTCCTATACCTTATATACACTGTGGATTGGTGCTGTAAGACTAAGACCACGACAATAGATTATGTACTGTGAAGACTGCAGAGTTTGCAGACCCAAGTAAGCTACTCTATGCTTGTTTGTTAAAAAGGCTTTCTATTTCTTGCCCGTGCTCAATTGAAGAGAGAGTGACCCCCCAATGAGGTGTTGCATGCATTATTCAGTAATCCAGCAGTTTTGATGACAGTGCAGCATGGCAGGAATGTAGTATGAGGACGGTCCCATTGCAGCTGCCAACCAAAACCATGTGTCTTTCATTGACCAATTTATTCTACCCCTTCATTGTGCTTCAAATGACTCACATTCATAATTATATCTCTGCCCCTCCATTGCAGTTAGTTTGACTACTGGCTTTTTCAACATTATAAACCCTAAAAATACGTAAAGTGATATTTTTGATGGGAAAGAGGATATTGGGAACTGAGCTCTAGTCAGTTTTTGTGGTTGTATTTTGTTGAAACAAAATAAAAAGGGGGTATATCTTGCATCACAAATATGTAATGTTTCTTCTAGCTGCACAGACGACCAGTGCCGGGACTAGTGCCAGTGCCCCAGATGATGCAGCAGCAGCAGTTGAAGGGGGATTCTCCGCGGTTGCAGGGATGGGCGGTGGCAAGTCACATTGCTTGGTTGTTGACAATTACTATTATACCCATTGTATTTCTTAAGCGAGGCAGATCCCACCCATCATTATCCATGGCCTACCAGCTCTTGTCATTTTGTGCCCCCACCTGACTGCAGCATGGTTCAATTCGGCACTGCAGTATTGGATGTGCAATGTGTGTCTGCTTCTATTAGTGCAGAATTTAAAAAGCTTTCAATGGATTGTAAACAGAAACAAAAATAAGGTGTCTTTCCTTTCCCTCCTAGTGCACACTCAGTCACCTCCTAATACCACACTCCTTTATTAATTCCTAAGTTCTGCTTAAGCCTACCAAAAACATTTGAAAAAACATTTTTGGCATGTGTCACATGTTACAGGACATACGGTTCAGATGGCTTCCATAATGGATGTATGCCTGTTCAAAGTTTTCCCTTTTGATATTCAGCAACTTTCAGTTTTAACTACAGTGAGTGATTAAGCCTAAGCTTTGCCAAATGATCAGTGACCCCCCCACTATTCTATAGCAAATCCTCTACCGTACCTACCTGGACTTTTCCCTATGCCTTACCCTGCAGCAGACAAAGGGCATGATTTAGGTCCTGGTGGTGGGAATCTTCTGTCATAAATGTGATGGATTTACAGTCTACCGTATTACAGTCCCACATGATAGAATGGAATCGTAATATGGCGGACGGGATAGCCATCATATTTCCCTCTGCCAAAATGCAAATCAGGCCCTAGGTCAAGTTTCCTTTCCAGACTGCCTATCGAATGTGTTTGATTGAAATAATTTGTGTTTGAGGGCGAGGCCAAAAACTAAAGTGGGATTAAGGGCCAGATGTACCAAAGTATTTTACCCATTCTGTGTCTATGGGAAAAAGCTTTCGTACATATGGCCCTAAGTGTCTGTGATTTAGTGTTTTGCAGATGGGATACTGTGTGACGAATGTGTCCAATAAAATCTATATTCTATATATCCCATTTCTTTCCTTATATTGCAGTACATTGTTTTTCCTAACGTCTACTTACCATAGAGAGGATATCTATTATCAACATGGTATACATGAAATGTGCAATATATATTATTCATGTGCCTCTTTGGAGTCAGGGTAGAATTGAAAGATAATTAATTGTCCATTGCATCTGCCCCAGATGCAGACTGCAGCTAGTAGCAAATTTATACTTGATGTGTCTGCGAGCACGCCTCAAGTAATTTAGCACAACAAGAATAGAATACTTGCACTCCATAGTGGACGATGCCCTACTCATTAATCAGAGTTATTTTTCTTTTTTCCACACAAAGTTTCTGTGAGGTTTACTTTTTTTAGGAAATCCTTTACAAGAAAAAAAATCACTGTTATTATAACCGGAGGTTATGCTGTCCCTTTCAGCCAGTCAGTGCTTTTATGTGAGGCTTGTGATGGTAAAATCATGTTCCTGCAAATCCCCTGATTACATCAAAAATTCCAATGGCCCTAGGGAACCAGCAGTGTACTATCACTGTACCACTATATAATTTGAAACAAGTGATTGCATAGAGCATTCTGTAAGATTTGGCTTTTCTCTTCTTTTTTCTTTCGTGAAAGGTCCACGACAGACCCAGCAGTAGATAACGGCCCAGCTCTGGCAGCAGAGGTTGAAGGCCACCCAGGCATAGTACCAGTCACTTGTGGATGAGGAGGTTGAGGCATATGTCCCTGGCCCCAGTTCCATCAGCCATCCACCTCCACCAGGCTGAGCAAGCGCCACCAGCAGCTTAAAGCTGCCCATCCCCGTATCACAGTTGCCGACACCCCATATCAGCCACTCCATCACAGAGTGCTCTGTGAACTAGGGAACCTGGGCCACAGGATAGCACGCCTCGAGGTCAGCTGAAACACCTGTGGGAAGGAGGTTTGTTGTAAAGTATTTTGTCTTTTGGATATTTATATTTATTTTGGACATTGGTTGAGGATGGGAAGATCTTTTTGTGGGATCGGGGGTGGGCCTTTGTGGATGGAGAGGGTGGGTATAATTTTTTATGGTTTGTTTAGAAAGGGATAAACTTTCAGTTCTACTTTATGTCTGAAGATTTGTTTTGTGTTCTACTTTAATTTTTCACTGATGCCTTGTCTCACTGATGCCTTGTCGCGTAGGCTGTTTTTTTATTCTACCTCTCAAAGTGTGTGCCATTTAGGTATACTTAGTTATACCCTTGCCCTACTAACCTTTGTATTGATATGCACCATTAGGAGCACATGTTCCCATTCGCTATATTGTCTTGCTGCAGACATCTAGATAAACAATTACCTATCTCATCTGCAGTAGGAGTTAGTTACCTACTAACTAAACTAGTTCACTTCATCACATAGTTCTTTTACCTGAATAAATGAAGTGATGGCAGCTCAATCTGTCAATCTTCTAACAACTTACTGGAGGGTTTTCCAAGGTGCTTTCTTTATGGCAGTGGTAGTGCACTAACAGGGTAACTCCTACTTAAGTGATCTCCAACTGCAGGATTAATCCAAAAAAGTATTCATCGCAGGCAACTAAATTGAAAGAAAAACACAGTTAGTGGTTTATACATATACATTTACATTTTAGCATTAGAAAGACTGAGTACAGACTACTACCACCATGTCACATCAAAGAAAACCAAAATTTGTAACAAAAACTAGCAATAGTATATTATTCTGAGCTATGATGAGCATGGTATTTAATGAACAACAAAGTTCTAAAATCCTCAAGTCAGGAAATGTGTACTCAAAGTCTGTAGTTGACAAGATTAAGGGGGTCATTCTGACCCTGGCGGGCGGCGGGAGCCGCCCGCCTGGCGGGAACCGCCAAATGGCCGCTCCGCGGTCAGAAGACCACGGATGCCATTCTGGCTTTCCTGCAGGGGCAGCGGGCGCCCGCCAAAAGAGCGCCCGCCGGCCCAGCGGGAAAGGCCCTGCAACAATGAAGCCAGCTCCAAATGGAGCCGACGGATTTGCAGGGGTGCGACGGGTGCAGTTGCACCCGTCGCGATTTTCACTGTCTGCTAAGCAGACAGTGAAAATCATGGTGGGGCCCTGTTAGGGGGCCCCTGCACTGCCCATGCCGGTGGCATGGGCTGTGCAGGGGCCCCCAGGGGCCCCACAACACCCGTTCCCGCCATCCTGTTCCTGGCGGTAAAAACCGCCAGAAACAGGATGGCGGGAAGGGGGTCGGAATCTTCAGCCCATGCAGGGGAAATCCGTCGGGAAACCGCCGGATTCCCTTTTCTGACTGCAGCTTTACCGCCGCGGTCAGAATGGGCTGGGAAGCACCGCCAGCCCGTTCCCGCCATCCTGTTCCTGGCGGTAAAAAATGCCAGAAACAGGATGGCGGGAAGGGGGTCGGAATCAAGCAGCGCCGCCATGGAGATTCAGCCCATGCAGGGGAAATCCGGCGGGAAATCGCCGGATTCCCTTTTCTGACCGCAGCTTTACCGCCGCGGTCAGAATGGGCTGGGAAGCACCGCCAGCCTGTTGGCGGTGCTTCCGTGGTCCCCGGCCCTGGCGGTCTTGGACCGCCAGGGTCGGAATGACCCCCTAAGTGTTTACACATAAGAAAGGCCTGAATGATGATGCTTACATTGAGGAATTACGTTCTTATGCATGTTTGGGTAAGTGGGGCTGGTTTGGGCTTTTGCTATGGTAATAGAAGTTCCTGTAATGAGTCAGTATCGCGTTTACCTACATCTGGCCCAACAAGTGTGTGATCCATTTGGTGTAAATTAAGTCACACCTCAATAAATCACACAGCCTGGGATAAGCAGGTTAGGGGTTTGATGAATGGTGTTAAAAAGACAAACAAAACACAAGAACAATATTATTTAGGGTAATGAGCAGCACATCACCATCAACATGTTGTGGAAGGAAACGAAGGAATGAGTATGACACAGTTCAGTTAAGTACATTGCAAATAGTCCTTCTGCCAAAGAGACCCAAATTATTAGATAGCTAAGGGGGTTATTCTAACTTTGGAGGAGTGTTAATCCGTCCCAAAAGTGACGGTAAAGTGACGGATATACCACCAGCTGTATTACGAGTTCCATAGGATATAATGGACTCGTAATACGGCTGGTGGTAAATCCGTCACTTTTCCGTCACTTTTGGGACAGATTAACACCTCCTCCAAAGTTAGAATAACCCCCTAAATGTTCTGTCATCTAGGTCTGAAATAAATAAATTATGGAGGAGTGAACTGGACCCACCCAGTTCTAGAAAATATGAATGTTAAAAGAAAAGTAATGGTACTTTAATGCCAAATTAGGCAGTACACCTTCATTCTCCTCTGGAATGTCTGTCACTCTTGGGTGCAGGAGAGGAGAAGGCCTGAGGATTGTAAAACAGAAACTGTCATGTAGAGTCAAGGAGAAGGACAGAAGGATGGTATACTTCATGAGGAGTGTACTAAGAAGACTCGAAGGCACAGCAAAACAAGAGGAATTTCATGTTTGCAGCAGTGCACCACACACATTCAGCAGCATTTCCCATATCAGGGCACCTCTCTCCATTCCACATAGCTGACAACTAAGCCTCAGAGTCACATCACATTGGTTTTTCTTTGAAGTCGATAACATCCTTCTAGCTGTTGAGGAAGTCCCAACCTGAGTCCTTACATCCTCCTCTTGACTCTGATAAACTCCATTCCAGTCCTGACCAGAGTGAGATAGACCAGTAGTGCACTGCTGTTGAAGAACAAGTACAGAAACTGAATTGCAGTATTTTGTGTATATTTGTGGCTACAAAGTGACTGATCTGGTCTCTGAAGAACAGGAAAAAAGGAGAGGACCCTGCGGGTACATTTTCACTATGTCTGAAAGTGCCAATCATCTTCAGAAAAAATTATCACCCATCAGGCACCAACCATTGCAATTCATCATAATCAAGTCTACTACTTAGATCAATACCCTCCCTCACTGCCTGCCACCACCTAAATCATAAATCATTACCTGCAATCACTGAATAATATATCATCACTCATTAGTGCAATAGTTGTGGTTACCTTTTCCAGTCCAACCTTTGGTGCTAGGTACACAATTGTATCTTTGATGCAAGCAACACATTGGAATTTGACATTGGCAGTCTTGTAAATTAATGATTCATTGGGGCAGCGCTGCAAGATGCTCCCAAAAAAAAGGATAGGCATGTGAGCGAGGAAGGCATTGTCTCCATTGTCCTTACGGAATTATGGAGGCTTCCTTACTGTACACTGGTCCAACTTCAATCTGGCTATACATGTGACTAGAAAATGGTGGGGCAACATAAATCAGACACAAACATATGGTTTCAATAGCATTTGTTTTGGGGGGGGGGAAAGAAAGAAGTTCAATAATAAATAATTAAGTGTTCTACCATGGCATATTCAGTCAGAGAAGTAGAGTTTGTCCTCGGACTCAGGTGGTTCTCCCAGAAGTTGGTCAGCTAACACACTTGATTCTGACCAATCAGCATCCTCCTGTGCTATTTGAGGAACAGTATTATCAGGTGGTATGAAATGTTGATTAATTTTGATCATGATCAATCTTCTCTCATTTTGAAATGACAGACTGGTCCTTTTCACTGTGAAAACTGCACCAGCTGCACTGAACACACACTCAGAAAACATAATGGCTGCAGGACAAGCCAGATACTTTATTGACAGCCTTCTGAGCGCTGGCCATTGGCACATCTTTCTATACCAATGCTTCATTGGGTTTTGATTTCTACAGTCCTATTTTGGGTCATCCAAATGCTCTTGGAACATCCTGTGTATGGCCATTGGTGCTGCCACTTGCTTTTCCTTTTTTGCCTCTGTACTGGATTGAAGACCTGCCACTCAAAACCAAGCCAGTGCAAAGGTCGGGGCCAATTCTTCTGTTCTAGTTGTTACCAGTGTTTTTGTTGCTAG
Source organism: Pleurodeles waltl (assembly GCF_031143425.1). Classification (NCBI taxonomy): domain Eukaryota; kingdom Metazoa; phylum Chordata; class Amphibia; order Caudata; family Salamandridae; genus Pleurodeles; species Pleurodeles waltl. The sequence goes on along the minus strand of NC_090437.1, from coordinate 262,377,051 downwards.
TGTTGGCTGCTGTGATACAAGACTGCCCTCTCTGGAAGTTGAAAGCACTACCCCAGAACTTTGGAATCGGACTCTAATTTCCAGCTGTGGATCAAGAAGTGTGGCACAGAAGTACTCTTCGGACAACATGATGTAATTTTGCAGCATTGCATTGCAAGACAAGAAAAGGATTAAGCTCTCAACCAAGGCACACGGGTCTGGGTTTTCAGTCAAACTCTCAACTGAGAACCTTTCAGACACCTTCTTTAGCTTGTCCTGTAGCAGATGCAACAATGGGATAGCTTGGCCCATTGTTCTGTCCTCCTTGCTAACTTCCCACATGAAAACCTCAAAAGGGAGAAGCAGGCTTGTCAGAAATTTGGCGAGGCCCCATTTGTCTGAAACAATGGCAATAGCTTTCCCAATTGCATCTCTTCCTCAATGAATGACATAGTCATTGATCAGGGAGCAACATGGCGTCGGCGTCAGCGTAACTGCGTTCTTGCAGTTCCGCCCACCAGGGGAGCCGAAGGATCGGCGGTCGAGGCGTCCGTGGTGAAGCAGCCTGACACGCTGCGAGCTTCCCGCGGGAGCGGTTTGCTTCCTCTCCTGCGGTTGTACTCGCAGCGGGGAGTGTAATCGCGGTGGCCGCGGCGAATGAAAACGGGCGGATAGAGGCCGAATCTCGGCCCGTCTTTATTATTCACTCTCCCCCGCGGTCCAGCGGGGGGGGGAGGAGGGCGGCGGCGGCCGAAGTGATTATGGCAGCGAAAGGCAACTGAAACCAGGCCGAGGGTGGTGTGCCGGTCGTTTTGCCTTCTTTTTTCTTTGTTTGGTTTTCTTTACCCCGCATGGAAGAAAGTGTGGAGCCACATTGAGCCACTGGCGTTTGGGGTAAGATTGCACGGATAAGGCTGCACAAAGCTTGACAAAGCTGGACAGTCTCTTTGCAAGAAGGCATATGGGGCATATGGGGCGGAGAGGCTTCCCTTCCTCCCCCCCCCCTTTTTTTTCTCTTTGGAAGATTATGCTTGAAGCTGCAAAGGACTTAGGAGTAAAGGACTACCAGGATTAAAAACTCTGCTTTTATCTGGAGGAGCAGAAGGGCGAATTTAGGAGGAGATCAAGAAGATCAAGAAGAAAAGCAGACAGGACAAGGACAAGGACAAAGGACAAGAGCTCGGCTGGAGGGGAAAGGAGGGAAGAAAAGAAGAAAAAGGGGGGAAAAAAAAACAATAAACAGGAGAAAACAAACAGGTGGAGAGCCAGGTGTACTCTACTACTCAACTACTGTGGTAAGAGGGGGAGAGGTAAAATATTGGACAGAGGGGAGCGGTTTGAGGGGGGAAAAAAAGAGAGAAGGGGGAGAGTGAATATTTGAGAACTCTGATGCTGGTATTAAGTGTGCAAGATGATTTCGGTCGACATTTATATACCCCCTTATGGCTTTGGAAAAACTTGACAAAACAAATAATAGTAGATACAGCTTTAGTGTCGTCTGGGGTAAAAGGACTATTTAGACTGTTGGCACATGCATTAAAAACTAAGATGCCTCCCAAACCCTTCCGGAATTTAGGAGAAAAGATGGAAGGGGTGAAAGTGACTCGGGCTGGTCGCGGCAAAAGAGAGCAAACGGGATCAAATAAACGCCTGACGACAGCGGTGGCTAAACCGGCTGTGGAAAATGTGTTGAGAGGTGTCAAGACAAGTGAGAGTAGTATTACCACTCCCCCCACCGAAATAAAGGTCAAGGGCAAAAGTCAATCTACTATCACAACGTTTCTTGAAGGAGGGGCACAGGATATGCGGCCGGTACATTTTACCCTCCCCTCTGAGAGTAAGGTGGTTGGGACAGAACCCCCTCCGAGCAGTAGTAGTAGTAGTATAAGTGGATGTATTACGAACAACGATCCCTCTGTGAAACTTAAGCAAGGTATACCAGAGTCAGAAGACAGTCAGAGGGAGGTAAGGGAAAAAAATTCTGGCTCCTATACAGAGATTAAGCAGCCTCAGGCACAACATCTCGACTGGTCTGAGCAATTGGAATATCGAGATGGGGAAGGAGGTGCGTCTATATTAAAATCTACAACAGAAGAAGAGAATTTGCATAAGAGTTTCGCAAATACTAAAACTTTGGGCAAAACAGCAGGAAAAGTCTCTCAATTGGCGGAATGGGGAAAGGATAATAGTGATAAATGTTATTCTTTGACAGAAGAGTCTGATCTCAGTAGTGGCGATCACAGTCTTGGCGGGTCTGAGGACAGTGAAACGTCGGAGACGGAAGATAAAACCTCAAGCAACGAACCTACAGTGCGACAGCTGCGTCGACAGCGTAAATTGGTCAAAGCACGGCCTTGCGCTCAGGGGTCCTCAGGAAACCCGTCATCCACGGGCGGTAAGAATTTAAAATGGGACTATGCAGGTATTGGACTCACAGATTCCTCATCTATAACTTTAACTAACCAGGGCTCAGCTAATGGCAATAAGGAATCAGATATTGGCCCTCTTACTTATAGCCCACCCGCGCTGGGGGCTGAGGCAGGAATGTTGCAGTCAATTTACAACTCAATCAAAGAGTTGCAAACAGAAACAAGGATCGAAAGTCGACGTGCAAGGGTTGCCACGAAGAGATTACAGGGAACAGTTCGTAAAGTGGCCAAATCATGTACAGAAATTGGGACTAAGCTATCCTTAATGGAAGAAAGGATCATAACGGTCGAGGAGGATGTTGTTAATCTTAAAGAACAGAATACTATGAGGGATGAACAATTGACAGATGTAATGTGGAAATTGGAAGATTTTGAAAACAGGCAAAGAAGGAATAATCTTCGAATTCTGGGCATACCGGAAGGGCTAGAAGGAACTAATATACGGACATATATGATCAATTTTTTGCGTGGTGCTTTTCCGGAGCTGGGGAATTGGAGCTGGGAGAATGAACTGCAGCGTGTACATAGGTTCCCACTAAACCGGCGGGAGGGGGGCCAACGTGCAGATTCCAAATATCCCAGAGCAATTTTAGTGTATTTTGGGAATTATTTATTGCGACAGGAGATCTTGGATAAAACCCGCCCAAATACCCCTCGCACTGTGGATGGGGTGACTTTTTTCACTCGACCTGATTTTTGTCATGCTACTGTTGAACGGAGATGGCGGCTCCGACAACTTATTAAACCAGTTCTAGAAAAAGGCGGGGAAGCGTATTTGCTGGCCCCGGCTCGCCTCAAAATAATATTGAATGGGAAAACAGAGATATTCACGTCAGAAATTAAAGCAAAAGAATATGTGAGGGGGGCCAGATAACGAAATAGAGTTTCTTGGTCAGCAAAAGTGCTCCGGTAACTGGTGGGTGGGTTCGCACTTTCACGACACCAACATTCAGACCATGAGTGGTCTGATTGCTCTACAGGATGGGGGGCCAGTCTCAGGGAGGAAGTTAATACGGGAGGGGGGTGGGAGGGACTGGTCCAGGGAGGGGAGGGGAGGGAGGAAGGATGGCGGTTGGGGAGGGGGAAAGGAGGGAGGGGTCGGGGAGGAAGAGAAGAAGGATAGGCAAGGGAGGGAAAGGATGGAAAACGAGGGAGTAAAAAGGAAAGGGATGGAAGTAGGAGTGCAACAAGGGAAGCAACTGATAGCAGGGGCAGGAGAGACAAAAGGAGGGGAGCAAATTGAGTGGAAAATTCAAGATAAAGCACAGTCAGATATGAAAATCTGGGAGGACAAAAAGAGAGAAAGAAAGCCTAAAATAGAAAATGGCTAGACTTCGAATCGCTTCAGTTAATATTTGTGGGTTAAATGACTCTCGTAAAAGAAGTAGAGTAGTGGAGGAATTTAAAACTTTTAAAGCAGACATTTACTGTTTACAGGAGACACATGTGGAATATAGGAATGTCGGAATTCTGGGTACACTTGGTATGAAAGTAATTGCCCGAACAGAACAAGAGGTTAGAACTAAAGGGGTTGCGATATTAGATCGGACTAATAAATTAAATTTTGGTAGGCAAAAGGCAGATAGGGGAGGAAGATGGGTAATTGTAGAGTGTAGTTATGGACATGGTAGCTTTACACTCTGTTCCGTATATAGCACGGTCACGGATGGCCCAATAGTTTTAGATACCCTGGCTATAGAATTAATAGGATGGGCTCCCCCTTATGTTCTTTGTGGCGATTGTAATTTGAATGGATCCTGGGAGGGACTACAGGATGTTTTAGTGCCTACAAAGAAATACCAAGGGCGGAAACCGCGAGTATATAATGCAATGGTCGCTATTCAGAAAGAACTAGGATTAGTGGACGCATGGGTGAGATTATGTAAGCCAGATCCTGGATATACCTATTACTCCGCCCCGCATATGAAAGTAGCACGACTCGACTATTTTCTGGTTTCCCCAGTACTATTAAACCAGGGTCAGATGGAGTTATATCCGCGGGTGGTTTCAGATCATAATCCCCTAGTACTAGAATTGGAGTTAGACGGGTTGGAACAAAAGGAGAGGAGATGGACATTTGAAAGAGGGCTTCTTAGGGACCCGGAATATTGTACGCATATGAGTAAGTGGATAGCCGAATTTCTGGGGTTTAACCAAGGGACAGCTCCGGTAGAGATAGTCTGGGACACTTTAAAAGCTGGAATACGTGGTGAAAACTTGAGTTTTAGTATAAAAAAGCAAAAAAGTACCCAAAACAGAGTAAAAGATCTTCAAATGAAACTGAGGGTATTGGAAAGACAGTTGGTTGTGGCGATAGAAACAGGGAGTGATGTTAAAAAGGTTCAGGAGGAAGTGGTAATAGCTAAAGCCGCAATTAACGAAACTATGACCCAAAGAATAGCAGAGAAATATCTTGCGCAGCGTTCATTAGGATACGAGTATGGAGAAAAATCCGGGCGTTTATTAGCAATACGGGCAAGCCAGAAAATAGCATCCGGGACTATTAGAGAGATTAAAGATTGGCAAGGACAAATGGTTGTAGAAGTGGATCAAATTAGGAGGGTTTTCCACAGATATTATACGGAATTGTATGATGACGCATCTATATACTCGGATGAAGAAATATTGAGATTTTTAACCCCCATCAAAGTTAATAAATTATCGGAGAGTGATACTTCATATCTAGGGGAACAAATAGATATCTCGGAAATTGACAAAGCACTGGGGGATTTAGCCACGGGTAAAGCTACAGGCCCCGATTCAATTCCTTTAGAGTTTTATAAAACATTTAAAGCCATATTGCTTCCGGTAATGATAGAACTGTTTATTCAGGTACAGAATGGAGGGGCAATTCCACCATCATGGGATACGGCTAATATAGTAATGTTTTTGAAGAAAGGGAAACTCGCATCAAACCCGGCGTCATACAGGCCAATTACACTAATCAATAGCGACACTAAAATATATTCAAAGATATTAGCCGCTCGACTATCTCTTGTGATCAGGAAGATAGTTTTTCCTAGTCAGCATGGGTTTGTGCCAGGAAGAGATACTACCGATCATATCCGAAAAGTTATTGCACTTTTGGACGCTACAGAAGTGGCCCAGGAGCCGATGGCAGTTGCATTATTAGATGCGGAAAAGGCGTTTGACCGGGTGAGCTGGAAGTATTTATGGCATGTAATGGAGTATTATGGGTTAGGGAAGAAATTTATTGCAGCAATAAGGGCTCTATATAGATCACCGGTAGTCAAAATACAACTAATGGGGGGACAATCGGAGAGTGTCCAGGTTAAGAGAGGTACTAGACAGGGATGTCCATGCTCTCCGCTCCTGTTTGCTGTTTATATAGATCCCTTGCTTAGACAGATTGAAGATAACAGCAAGATTCCACCAATTCATAGGCAGGGATGGGATATAAAAGTTCTAGCATATGCAGATGATATTGCTATACTAACTCCCACCCCTGATCCGGCATTGAGAGAGGTTGAAAAGGTGTCAATGAAGTTCGGAAGATTTTCTGGATATCGTCTAAACAGAGATAAAACACAGATATTGATTAATCAATACACCAGCACTCAGGATACACGAAGGGTCGACCATGCAGTATATTTGGGAATAGATATCACGCCACAAGTAGGAGAAATTGTTAAGTTAAATCTGGATCCCATACTTGCTAAAGCAAGACAAGATATGTGCAGATGGAATAATTTACATTTAACCATCATGGGGAGGTGTAATATGGTAAAAATGATTTTCCTCTCTAAGCTGTTGTATTTGTTCCGGGCTGTACCATTGAGCTTTACTAACTCGAGATTTAAAGAGATAGATAGAGTGGTTATGAGATTTATCTGGGCATATGGTAAATGCAGAAGAGCAAGTAAATTCATGTCACTTTCCCGAGAAAGGGGGTGGTGGTCTTTGCCGAATATAAAATTATACCAAATGGCGGCAGCCTTTCAGTATATGCGCCCTTTATGGGGTTCTAAAAAAGGAGGGTTTCCAGAAGAGGATAGTCCTAATATATATGAGCTGAGGATGGGTGCAACAGCTAATGGATGTTTGGTAACTTTTCATGAGCCCGGGTACTATAAGAAAACTCGATATAAGGTATTGGAGGCGGCCTATAAGTGCTGGCGGTCATGGTATAAAAAGAAAGGTTTTGGTAGATATAATTGTTATACCATGATCAAAAAGAACCCATTGCTCCCCGACATATTCAAGGATAAATGTATGGCAAGCTGGGTTTCGGCAGGTATAGAGAGGTTGGGGAATCTCTTTGATAACTCGGGGGTTAAGGCATTTGTCGATCTACAGAAGTGTTATGGTTTAGAGCGTAGGGATTTTTTTAAATACCTTCAGATACGAGATTTCCTTTTAAGGAAAACAGGAGGGGTGCAGGGATTTAGGAGCGTTCAATTGCTGGATGATATTGTGACTAATCCTAATATATCAATCAGGTCAATCTATCGATTATTAATGTTAGAACAGCCCGATGATTTAGAGAAGAATTGTGAAAAGTGGAGTAGGAAACTGGAAGACGGGAGTAAAATCTTTCTAAGGTCATTAGAATTGGGACACACTATTCTACTCTCTTCCTCCCTCCAAGCACAACATTATAAAACTGTGTTTGATTTGTATCATACCCCAGCTCATCTTGTTAAATGGGGCAGTTTATTGGGAACCAGCTGTCCAAGATGTAGAATGTATGGAATAGATATTGTACACATGATGGCTACATGCGGGGAATTGAAGGATCTGAAGGAGGGCATTCAATCTGTATTGAAAGAAGTCTTGGGATTTGATCTAATCCTAACCCCCGAGGTAATGGTTTTAGGGGTGTTGGGTGATACGGACAATCTTTATGAAGCATTTATATTTGTGCCTATGGCAGTATTTCGATTATGTATAGCATCCGCCTGGCTTAATGTCCGACCCCCGACTTGGCAACAATGGTTGGCCAGATTATTGTCAGTGTATTATTTGGAAACAGCATTGTATGAACGGAAAGGGAAATATGCGAGGAGGAAAGGGAAGGTAATATGGGGGGCATTTCAGGATTGGATTTTTGCTCATAATGTTTAAATGTTTAAACCAAAATGGTATGTCACCATTTAAGAGATGGACATTTGTCTTCCAAAGGTTTATCCCCCGCTGGGGTTTTATTTGCTTTATTTTCTTATTTGTATTTGTTGTATGATACCTTTCCAATAAAAAAAATAAATAAAAAAAAAAAAAAAAAGAATGACATAGTCATTGATCTGTGTGCACTGCTCAAACAGACGAGGCAACATGTAATAGGTTGAGTTCCAATGTGTTGGCACCTCCTGTAGGAGGGCTTTAACTGGTGCTCTATTAGCATGCTGATAAATCTGCAACTGCTTCGGGCATCCAAAGAATGGCATCGGTGAGTGCAGATTCTTCTGCAGGTGGTCAGTATATTGCAGACTATGGGCCTCATTTCACCGTGGCAGTCACCGACCGCCAGGATTAAAGTGGCGTTCGTACCGCCAACAGGCTGGCGGTATGAAATGCCATATTATGACTGCGGCAGTACCAACGCGGTCACACCGCCGGGACCTGTGGTTTACCGTCTTGGATGTCCCAGTGGGCACAACCCGCCAGGGCAGCGCTGCTTGCAGAGCTGCCCTGGGGATTTTGACTCCCCTGACCGCCAACCTGTCCATGGCGGTAGACACCACCATGGACAGGCTGGCGGTAAGGGAACACACGGGCCCCTGGGGGCCCCTACACTGCCTATGCACTTGGCATGGGCAGTGAAGGGGCCCCCAGGCACAGTCTCATCGCTATTTCCACTATCTTATTGGCAGACAGTGGAAAGCACGACGGGTACTTCTGCACCCGCCGCACCGCCACATTGCCGCCAGCTCCATTAGGAGCTGGCTGCACTGTTACGGCCCACATTCCCGACGGCCCAGCGGGGTGTTGTAATGCGGGCGACGGGTTTGTGGCCGCATAGGCAGCCGTTAGGCCTCTGCCGCCCGCCAAGGTTGAAATGATGGCCTATGTCTTCTTTTTTGAGAAACACCTGCAAAACCAGTTGATGCAGTTTCCCAAACACAGGAAGATCAAATAGTACCATCTGCCATGGTCTTGACTATATGACTGCCATTGTCTGTGGCAACAAATCCAACTCTGGGACCTCTGGGGCACAGCCATTCAGACACCTAGCTGTTAAATTTGTCCTAGATGTTTGTAGCTGTATGTGGTTTCTCATTGGTAAACATGACTACTGTTGAATGCCAACAAACACTCTTGAAACTTTCTTCTTGGCTGTGGGCCTGATTAAGATATTGGTGGTACCAGTTCCGCTGTCACTTTCCATCTGAAAACCCATCCGCCACCATGACTATCCACTAGCCCTGTTTAGATTTCAGTAGAGCATAGGTGAAAGATTGCCGATGGTACACCATCACTGCCAAGAATCTCTACCCGTATCAACAGCACAATAGGCTAAATTGGCTAGCGACAGGATGAGAGCCCCTTTTACTACTGAGAAAATCACAATGTGCATTCCCAGTGAGGTAACTGTTGTGGCTAAACCTCCACACCTGAGCTGGCAGAGTGGGAAGGATAAAAGGATGAAACAAACTTTTTTTCCTCTTTTCACATTTCCTGCCACAATAAACCCGGTCATACCAGTTCTGCTGTTGCTGCTGCCTTTGGACCAAAAAGGAAATCAACCCCGTTGTTGCCAGAACAGAAGGTAAATCATGGTCATATTTTCTATCCTCAGAATTCTTGTTATACAGTAGCACTGGACTCTTGTATGTATAAAACGTTCTGGCAAACAACAATATAATGGTGCGCAATGCATATCTGTGTAACGTTGTACTTAGAAACTGTATCATAACACACCTCGAGATATTGGTAGCACTCACCAATCTAGTACAAACTGCCTTCATGGCAATGGCACCTACAGAAAAAGTCACAGCAATCACAAATAGGAATGTGCCCACATAGGTGTGGGCAATAATTTCCAAATACAATCAAAAATCATTAAATGAAACAGCACACCCAGTAAGAGCGCCTCATTCCCATCATAACGTAGCAATTTCATTACAACATGCTACAAGTGGGTGTACACAGAAAGTACTATTTATTTTACCTCTAAACTGCAAACACAGCAGAGATGTATGAAGGTCACATGTCCCCTTGGTGTGTGCAATATGTCACAAAAATTAGATGTCACTTAACTGTCAAATGTCAGTCAAAATAAACACACATGCATTCTCCAGTCACAATAACAGAAATACATTTATCTTTGGTGTAAGTGCCCAGTAACTAGATGAATGTGTGCACCAAAATAAACATGTCCATCACAAAAGCACAACACTCATAAAAACATTTTTTTAAAAAAATACTAAAATCCACAAACTGTGCTGGTCACTTTCACAAATGAGAGTACGTGTATGACACATACTTTAGCAACAATAACATTATCAGCAAACAATTAGTAACAATCATTATTATTTAATAAGGCCAGAACAAAGATATTCTGAAAATGAAATAATGGAATACAGCAAATACATTAATAAAGGCACTAGGCTATGAGTTAATAGCATGGGTTGCATGTCAATAACTTGTCTTCTGATGTCACTGCCAAAATAAATCTCCTCTGAAAGGGGTACCTATGGGGCAGCGGGCAGGCACCTCAATCATACATTCATTGAGGGGAAGTCCTTGGGTTTGGGAGGGATGGATTTGGTATTGGGAGTGGTGGCTTTGGGAAGGGTAGTTTGGTATTTGGAAGGGGGGAGTTGGGATTTGGAAGGGTGGGTTGGGATTTGGAAGGGGTAGATTAGGATGTGGAAGGGGTGGGAAACTTTTGGGAGGGGTGTATTTATATTTGACAGGGTTAGGTTGGGATATGGAAAGGGTAGAAAGACATTTGAGAGGGTGGTTTGGAATGTGGAAGGGGTCGGGTCAGGGAAAATAAGAAGGTCTTCTTTGTGAAAATGGGTAGGGTGTTTGGCAGGGAGTTCAGATTGTGAGGTAGAAGGAGAGGAATTATCTGATGTGCATGTGTCTGTTGAAGGTGTGCATGCCCGAGGGTCTGATATATGTGCTATATGTTGTGCTATATGTGTTTCTTACTGTGTGTCTTTTGGGTGGGTGACTGTGGACATTTGTGTTCAGTAAGTGGTGTGCTGGTGGTGGGTGTGTGTGCTTGTGTCGTGGTGGGTGTGGTGCCTGCTGGTGTACTTGTGGTGTTTGCATGTGTGTGTGTGTCTGTGTTTCTTGCTATGTCAATGTGAGGATGTACTGTTTGTGGCCACTGCAGTGGGTATATGCATATGTTTGAATATACTTAGGATAGGGCTGGGTGAATGGATTTTTGATTAGGAAGGGGTGGGAGTCTGGGAAAGAGGTAGGTGTAGGTAGGAGGCTTTGCTAAACCAGGAGGCCAGACCCTAGAATGACCACTGTAGACCAGACAGGGCACAATGAATGACATCCAGGTAAGTCAGCATCTGGGTATTTTGGTCTGCCAGAACCTGGATGTCATTCAACAATTCAGTCTGGCGTGCAGCGATAGTCCTCAAAAGATCGACAGCTTGCTGATTGAGCACAGCCTGGGACACTGGGGAATGGGGGGAGGTGCCTGTAGCAAAAGTGACACCACCCCTTTTAGAGGGGGTGGCTATGACAAACTGGGGGGACAAAGACAGAGGGTGGAGATAAAAACGTGGGTAGTGGATGATGATGCAGGTGCAACAGTTGCTTCAGGGTCTGCCACAGCTAGGGACTGGTCTTCATTGGAGGCCTCCAAAGAAGATGTAAAGTCCTTCATGGACTCGTGCCAGTCCCTTCAAACCTCTGTGCTACTGGTTCCCTCAGTGTCTGTGGTGTCCACACCAGAGCCACAGTGGCCAGCTTTCTCCCCACTGACGTGGCCCCTGTCACCTTCACTGTTCCGAGACAATGCTGAAAAGAGACAGATACAACAGGTTGAGGGTATCTGTGCAAATACAATTGACATGAACTTTAATCACACAACATTTGCTCAAAGTCTAGAAATTCCCCTTGCTCATTCCTATATCATGTATGTCTTTGCCTCTTATCCACCTGTAGTTGCCCCCCATGATAACGTGTTTTGACAGCATGAGTAAACACATAGTCCTGGATGCATTCCTAATCAACTTCAGAACAGTGCAAAACATACCCACATTTCCAAAAGTGTAATGTTTTGAGTCTCATATTAACTCATCAAAATGAGATATATAAACAACTATGTGATGTAACCTTCCATCTGCAAACATCCTTTTGAGTATCATATTTCTTATCATCATTGATTTCTCATCTGGACAGAAGTAAGGAAGCCAAAATGTTTTTTGGGGGATGTGTAACTTTCTCACCAAGGTGGACACATTCCTGTCTGTTGCAATCAATACAGTTTGGCATACATTTTCACGTTGTTTCACATACACTGGCTTACATGCACGTTTGTGAAGGAATAAGGTGTCATGCCAACCTGTTATTGTCCACATGAACTGGCCAAAAAGTTGCTGTGAAACATGTTTTAAACATGTTCCAGACAAAGAATGATGGCACTGTACATGTTTCCAGACTTTAGGGAGGAGATGCTCATTATCATTGTGTCATTGCATCAACTTACCAATGTCAAGTCTGACATCATAAGTGGACAGTTTGCCATGTAACCAGTAGGAGAGCCTACATTACCTACTCAAATTTGTGGTGGAACATCCCACCTGACCCAATCATTAAACGTGGCATGTTTGGTCCAACTCTTCCTCATGACATAGAGAAAATGCAGGTACCACTTTGTTCACATGCAGCTATGTGTGTCCTCAAAAAATACTTGGCTTGTGATAGGGAATCCAGTGGCAACCTTTAGCACAAAGCAATACACCAGACACAGCATTAGTAGCTGTTTGATTAACATACACTTTCAGAAATCCTCATGTGCATTGGATGTGTGTCAACTGTCAAGTTGATGCCAGACAACATTGCTGGAAATTAAAAGGGTTAAACAACAAAAATAGCATCAGAGAATAGCTTACCCCCATGATGCTGCTGTTGAGCCTTCAACTGCCCATCGAACTTCGGGTAGGCCACCACAAGGATGTTGGTCATTAGGGGGGTCAGGATGTGATGCACTCAAATAGAATGTTTGGGGGACTGCCTGAACTAGCCTTCTCCAGACTTCGCGTTAAGCATCACATGTCCTCCTACTTCTTTCAACAATGCAGGCTGCACTGTTTATGGATCCCCAGGGTCAGCATCTTAGCAATGGCCTTCCATATTTCCGCCTTTTGACTGCCCTTTACCTGTATGGATGCTAGAAAAAAACAAGAAGAGAAGTCTAGAGGTTCCTAGGAAATAGTGATGATTTGCAATGATCATTTGAGCACCCTCAACATTTTCTATCTCTTCATGTTACAAATTCAGGCCTAAAACATCTTCTAGACAGGGCTATGAAGCATTTCCTGTTGTGAGATCCACGTCTGATTACTCACACTCATTGTAAGCTACTAAAGGCTAAACAACCTGTTCAATCCTTGTACATATTCCCACGTGCAGCTACATTGGTTACATACCTAAACTCCTTAGCGTCAGAACCCATGGATTGCATCATATACAGTGACCAAGGGCAGTATGGCAGGGCCGCTATGTGTAAGCGAGAGCAGAGATTTGGGGAATGTATGAACAAGTGTGTGTGTGTGTAGGAATGTGACATACTTGTGTGGATGATTGAGAGCCTGTGGCATTAGAACCTGCAGCACAGGCAATAACTTTCCATAAATGTGGCACTGTGACATGTACAAAACCATACAGAACATCCTATTCCACAAAATGGGCTGTATTGCCCCTTGACAAGACAGCAACAGACAACTCCATAACTTTAAAACATTTAATTCCACTTAACAGCACTATCATTTTGAAACTGGTTGTATGTTGTCATTCACACTACTGGCACACTATCTATTGGTAACTGGTAGTAGGGGGGGGCTATAGTTTTTCTGATGAAACTGAAATTGCGATTTACATGAAGCAATATTACACCTTCATCTTTCAGGTAACTTCAAATTTCCATGCACAGACATTTCTAACTGTGGCAAACAATATTCTGTCCCAGCAAAATTATTCAGTTCACTAAAATCCGATCACAACACTTTACCCATGAACTAAAAGACCAATTAAACTATGGATAAAAAAGGAACCAGTTAGATATGTCAAACTTTTCACATTCAGACATGTACCTGTTTTTCTGGTGTCCTGTATAGCTGACTGTACAGAGACAGGACCTCCCTGCCAAGAAGCTCCAGCTCCTCTGTGCTGAAGGCATGGGCCCTGTCACTGGCTTTGCCCAGAATCCTGGCTCCCAGAGGTCAGTAATAGCAGCAAAAATGAGGAGGTCTTGTTTGCTGCAGTGTTAGGAGGCAAGGGAGCTCTTTTTCAATACACCTTGTAGAAGTACACTGCAGATGCGATCTGTGACGGAGATAGATACAGTCATTGGCTTTCAAGCATAGCTGTCATACACATTAGCTTATGGCAGGGACCATCGTGCACAATATCACCTACTACATGGTCAACTTCCGTCGACATCTGTTGGTTGGCCAATGTCCTGACTGCAAGTTCGGGCATCATCCATTTTTAGATGTGAAGCTGTGCATTTTTTAATTGTTAGAATGTCGTCAGCACTAAAAATGAAGGCTTGTGTATTTACAAATGTCAGACATGAACAACACATTTTTTGGCAAGATAGGACACATGTAAAAGTGAACCGTGACGGCATTTGACATCATTAGTGCTGCGGGGGAAGTAATAACTCTGTTGACGGTATTTAATTTCTTTTTTTTTTATTATGTGCAAATAACACATTTCAAATGTATTATTTGCACATAATATAAAAAAGACAGGGAAAAGGTGTTTTTTGACTTTAGAAAATATTTGAAAACATTGTATGTACATATGTTACAATGACATTCATAATGTTACAAAGATATCAGATGTTGATTATCAAGGTATGTTGTGACCAATTAAGCAGATAATTTATTTTTCATACATGTAGATATTCAAACCCAGGCATGGGTAGGAGACAATAGCCTCAGGTCAACAGGCCATGTCCAGACCTTGCCACTATGGAGGAGAGGGATGTGATTAATTTTTTTTGGCTAAATAGCCAAACTATTGTAGATTTGTGTCATTAGCTGGAGCCTGATCTCCTACCTCACAATGTGAATACAACAGCAATAAGCAATAGTGAAAATCATGGCAGTATTTCATTTTGTAGCCACTGGTTCTTTTCAATACACTGTGGCAGTATCTAGTGGCATGTCCCGGCCAACTTTCAGTGGTGTGCTAACACAAGTCCTTTTTTCACTGCTGAGACACATTAGCAGCTACCTCCAATTTCAACAACAAAAGGATTTGGCCACTCGGAAGCGAGAATTGTATGTTTTGGGTGGCCCATCCATGAGAGAACAGGGCTGATTGCATAGGCCCCCTAACTTTTTGCCCCCATTTTACACTTTTTGCTGGTGTTTTCCTGACTCTGATGGTGCCCTGAGTACTGCTAACCAGTCCCAGGGCCTGTGCTCTGTGTAAAATCAGTATGCAAATTAGGCTAATTATAATTGGCAATGTCAACCTACCTATCAGTCCCTAGTATATGGTAGGGCATGTAGGTTTAGGGACCCCAGCATAGGTAGTGCACCCATAGGTGCACTGTTGAGGTGTCCAGTGTCAATTTAAAGGCAGGCTTGCCTTGCTGGCTGCTTTTAAATTAAAGTTACATGCAAATTCAACTTTGGAATTAAAAGTAGTTCCAAAGTCTTAAACTACCTTATTTTTACATATAAGTCACCCCTAAGGTGTGCCCTATGTGCCCCTAGGGCTGGGTGCCATGTAACAATAAGTAGGGACCTTATAAAAATAGTTTTATAAGCCCTGGTGAGGTACAACAGCCAAAATCGTTTTCCCCTCATTGTAGTGAATGGCCTCCATAGGCTAGAATGGGGAGACTTTATTTTAATTTTAAAAATGTCCCCTTAAGAGGACCAAGAGTCTGGTATCAAATTAATTGCTATAATAAATCCCACAACTTCCAGTTGTGGGATTTAATATACCTTGTTCAGGTAAAGAGTTTTAAACTTTACCTAAAATGTTGTCAACTTCAGTCCTGCAGTGTTTTTGCTGCTCTGATTAGCCAGCCTGTGGCAGCCTGGCCAGGCTGCCTTGATGAGGTGTGAAGTGGCCTGGCTTCGCACAAAGAGATGTGCCTGTGGGAGGAGATCTCCCCTCAGCAGATGGTATGGCAGGAAGGGGAGGGCTGCCAAACTGGTCTTCAAAGGCATAGAAAGTCATTTGGAGCAACCCAGCAACACCCCCACATCCTGCAAACCCAGACAATTAGGTGCCCCCTTGATTAGATTAGGAGAAGGCAGGCGAGGGGTGTGTTTACGATTTTTAGCCATACCAGTGGGTGGGCTCAGCCAGAAATAACCTCCAAAAATCACTTTCAGCCATGATGGATTTTTGAGGAATGTTGCTCCCTGGGATTGATTTTTGCCACACTTCCCAGGAAGTGGTCATCACAGGGGGAAGGACCCTGCACCTGATTGGAGAACCATGACCCCCCTGTTTTTCACCCAGGAGCAGGGATAAAACTGGCAGACCTGCACCCACACCTCAGGTCCCTACCAGATCCCTACCAGGAAGAACTACAGAAGAAGAAGGACTGCCCTGCTGGACCCCTGGCCTGCACCTGGACCCTGCACTCTGAAGGACTGCACCAGCTGCACACTTGGGCTTCACCACAAGAAGGACTTTGCCTGGCTTCAACTGGTTCAAAGAGGGACTCCCTGTTTGCTACAGGTGAAAAATTGCTAACCAGAGTCCCCTGCACCAACTCTTGAAGAAACCCACCAGCTGACCACTGCCCAGTGGCCAAAAAGGAGTTTGCGCCAGGTGCATTCAGGGAGCATCTCAGAGCTTCTGGAACCTTGGGGTGATCTGTGGACCTCAAAAGAACCTGAAAAGAACATCTGGAAGAAGATCCAGAAGTTTGGAGAACTTTAAAAAAAATGCTCCATAGAGGGACCGACCCGCCACGGCAACTCTAGCTGGCTTGCCTCAACCATGACCCGGCCTGACTTGCAAGTCCGTCCCGGTGAAGAAAATCTCCAAAAAAGAGACTAAGGGGGTCATTACAACCCTGGCGGACAGTGTTAAAGCGGCGGTAAGACCGCCAACAGGCTGGCGGTCTTTTTTGGGGAATTATGACCATGGCGGTTACCGCCATGGTCATCCGCCGCTTCTCCGTTCCGCCTGCCAGGGCGGAGATGACCACTGGGCTGGAGACCTGGGTCTCCAGCCCGGCGGCCGTGACAATACCGCCGCCGGTATTTTGACCCGGCTTACAGCCGTGGATTTCCAGCGGTAGGAACCACCATGAAATCCATGGCGGTAAGCACTATCAGTGTCAGGGAATTCCTTCCCTGGCACTGATAGGGGTCTCCCCCACAACCCACCCCCACCCGGACTCCCTCCCCTACACCCCCCACCACCCCTACCACCCCCCAATGGTGGCAGGACTCCCCTCCCCATCCCGACCCCCGACATTACCTTACACATACACACCCGACACGCACGCAGGCACCACCAACACACATACACGCACACACACCGACACACATGCCAACATCCACACACACAGTCAGACACGCACACCCACATGCAAACATACACGCGCACATCCACACAGACATACCTACAGACATACACGCACTCATTCCCAAAACATGCACCACCCTCACAAGCATACACGCACTCACACACCCCCTCTACATACACAGACACACACCCCCATGCACCCACACAACACACAACACCCAACACCCCCCTCCCCTGACAGACGATCGACTTACCTGGTCCGTTGATCCTCCGGGAAGGGACGGGAGCCATGGGGGCAGCTCCGCCGACACCACACCACCAACAGAACACCGCCGTGCAGAATCACAGGACGTGATTCGCTGGGCGGTGTTCTGTTGGTGTGGCGGTGGAGGTGGAGCAACCTCCACTTCCCCACCGCCCGTCACTATGGCTGTTGGCGGCTCTCCGTCGGGAAAAACGACATAGAGCTCCCAACAGTCATAATAGGCCGAGCGGAAAACCACCACCACTGGCGGTCTTCAGCACGGCGGTCCCTCGGCGGTCTTGTGAAAAGACCACCGAGGTTGTAATGACCCCCTAAATCCGAACGTAGGAAGTTGACCGGGACCTCCCAGCCAGCAAATCCGAGGAGGGCTCCAAGGACATCGGATCAAGATCCAGGTTTGCCCCGGTTGAAGGATTTTCACCTTGAAAAAAACGACTAATTCCGAAGGTAAAAATCTCCACCGAGGGCTCCCGCGATGCGTATCCGAAGAAGAGTTCCAGGAGGTCGGCTAGGACTGGCAGGTACGTCCTGCTGAAGAAAAGCTTCAGAAAAACAACTAAGTCCTAAGGTAAACTTTTGACCGAGGCCTCACGTGGCCTGTAGCCGAGCCGGGCTCCATCGCAGTCGGACTTAAACTTTGACTTTGCCCCGGTCGAGGTGCGACCAGATGACCAGATTGGCGCTTTTTGTTTCTATGCGCTAGAAAGCAATAATTCTTTAAAAATTCATATCTCCCATTCCCCTTATCTGATTTTATTTGTTTTGGTGTCATTTTAAAGATAGAAATATAGTCTATTTTTATAAATTGATTTTGGATTTTTAAACCTATTCCTGTGTTTTATTTAATTACTTTTTTGTGATATTTGAATGCTTTACACTTTGTCTCCTAATTTAAGCCTTGTCGCTCGTTGCCAAGCTACCAAGGGTTGAGCTGGGTTTAATTTACTGAGGCCTACCTGGACCTAAATGGAGGTTAGTGGCTTATTGCTAAGTGTAGGTACCTACCTGCCCTTACCAATAACCCATTTTCCAACACCACCCTATGTTGCTTTGATCTTGGAGACTCAATGTATCCTAACCAACCACGGTTGTTGGCACTGCTGAGTAATTCAGCAACACCAGGGGAAATCTGCTTCAATGAGGCCCATGGAAAAACACAGAGGCCAATAAGGTGGGCTTTTTGGCTCCTTAAGGCCAGGTTGAGGTTCTTGGACAAGGCCAGTGGAGACTTCCTTTACTCACCGAATAAGGTGTGCCAAATCACGGTTGCCTGCCGCATGCTCCACAGCATCGCCCTATGACAGAACATCTCAATAATTGCAATAGCCATAGACCGTGAAGGGCCACTAGGTTAGGATTTTGAAATGCCGATTAAAGATGACAGTGGTGAAGAAGAATGAATTGACCTACATAAAAATGTCATTGGTCACACACCTTCTTCAGGGCACAAATATATTGTCCATGGCTTATTAAAATATACAGAAAGAGACATCCCGTCCATAAAGTCAATCTCTAAATGAATTAATAAAGGAAAAAATAATATATTAACTGCTCAATCCAAATTCTAAATTTTGCAAGTGCATCACACACCCAGTGTGAAAATTAAGTACACCAAAATGTTATGAATATTTACTATATGTGAAATAATCCCAAAAATGTGGGAGGGCCTCCCTTTCTGTGGCTAGCTGAAGTGGACTTGGGCCAGATGCAGTGGGAACACAGACAGAGGCAGATAAAATGGCAAAAGCCCTGCTCACGAGCTGGTAATATCATAAAGCACCCCAATCAGGGAGTTAATATTTTCATTGTGGTTGTGTATTTCCAACATGAACTCCCTTTGCACCTTTTTGATCTCCCAGAGCTCAGTTACAAACTGGCCCATCACGACTTGGGACTGTTGTTCTGCTCCCAAAACTTGGTCAATAGTGGTCTAGCTGACAAAGACTCCAGTGGCCTCATGTGGCTAGCTCACAGATTTCCTCCCACCACCTCTACCACCACTGCCATGTGCCCTTGAATCAGTGTGCCCCATCCCACTCACTCCTGGCATAACTGTAGGCGGTGTTGGTGTTGTCTCAAAGGCAGCCAGGACTGGGAAGCACAGGATTGGTGTGTAGCATCTTGGTATACAGGAAGTAGAGGTGTACTCAAGTTGAAAGGTATTTTAGTTGGGTTGGGAGGTTTGGTTTGGGCCGAGTGTGACTCACTGGAGCCGTCAGACCAGACAGACCAGATTAACCAGCTGACTCCAGATCATCCGGACTTGCAGAATTGGAGTCCTCACTGAAGGCTTGCCCTTGGCCTGGAGTGGAGGTGTCTTGGGTGACAGATGGTGGTCCACTGGCCCAGGGGGTTGGACCTGAGAAGAATGAAGAGAATATGTTATTAATATCTAGTTTGTGCATCATATAATTCCTTATCTACAATTGGGGCAGCCTAAAAATGAAAAAAAAACTGACTGGTAGACTGATTAGGCCTCTGTGATTTTCCTGGTTTTACACATGCAGGCTGAGTTACACAGGTGCTAACCTCAGTGATGACGTTGTAGAGATGTCTTGAAATGCAAAAGTATTTCTGAAATGTACATTACATGTAGCAGACATTCAACCCAACACAGTGGTGAGTAGATTAGAGCACTGGACCATTCCAAGGCATGATCCACGGGGAACAGCACACAATCTGACTACACATATTTCACAATGTTAACACTGATAATAAGAGAGATTGGCCAGCAACACAATATTTTGTGGAGTCAAGTTTAGATATATCCATTTTGCTAAGGGCGCTGAACCATTCTAAACGCCAAACTTAAAGGCAACTCTATTTGTGATTGTTGAAACATTGTTAAGTGCAACTTGCCATACTCCACTCCACCAGGGATTCTAGTCAAGCTTTCATGATGTAGGATCTGCAAGACATTCTCCTCCCAGTGAAAGTGTTGTAATGCGGGTGCTGAGAGAACCACTACCAGTACTCTGGGCCTCCAGGAGAAACTTAGAGGCCAGAGAATGCACTCTCCCCTGCAGGTCATTTGACTTCTTCCTAATCTCCTCCTGTGCTCATAGAATGTTAGATAAAGCATTCACTCTGTCAACTGTTTGATCCCACTGTTGTGGGTACACTAGCTCCTCCAAGATCTCGATTACAGAAGATGCTGTTCCTTGCAACATTCAGACATATTTGGGTATATTCATTACATCATTGAATATCAAGTTTGCAATGACTAATGCTTGTTAAATGTCTTATTAATTATAACCAATGCTTATTGATTATGCACATTATATTCCACCTGCTCCAACTGTAACTGCTAAAACATGTGTTCTTCACAATGTGATCTGTATTGAACATGTGTCACAATCAGTAGGATATTTGCTAAGTAGTTTAACAAGCAACCAACTGCCTTTCCACCTGCTCCAGTTTTAACTTCCAAAACATGTGCGCTGTATTAAACATGTGCTACAATCAGGAGGATATTTGCTAATTTCCTTAACAAACAATGAAGGCCTTGCTTGGCTTTGTACTTTTTGCTCTGCTCACCTGTTTCCAGTCAAGTCAAGTTCATTGTCCTCCAGCCTGTCTCCAGTCGGGTTCCAGAATTTCTCGTCCTCAGGACAGCTTTACCATCTGGTCAGCTTCTTGCAGAGAGCCGGCTCTCCTCTTCCGTCTTCTCCTGACTATCCCGTATTTCCTGTAAGAAAAGAGAAAATAAGAAAGGTGAAAACCTCAGTTCATGTTCTTCTGAAATTTTCAGGCAAGTAATTCACTTCAAGGTAAAAAAAAGATTAATCCCTTAAATGAAACAAAACAAAGCTCTGTCTGTTAAATAATCTATGACAATGAGAACTAGCTTGATATATCATTTGAGTGGAAATCCAAAATACCGCTAAACAGAGATTAAGGAAAGCCGTATTTCCTGTAACACGCGCTCCCCTGAGAATTAGGAGATTGGAAATAGAGCAATTTATCAAAACTATTCTTAGCAAGAGATGACGCCAAACCCCCTTCCCCTTGAGGACTTGTAGGAGGGCAATGTACTCTTTATCGCAGTCACATTAGTCCTCACCGGGATTGGGGAATTGTCATTGCCTCATTAGAACACCTGGAATTCAAGTGAGGGGCTCAGATAGAGCACCCACATTGGCCTTTTCTGGGAAAGAGTTGTACTTTGTACTTGTGCTTCAAACAATTGTATCTCTACTATGATGATTTCTTCCACCATGTCAGACAGAATTTCCTCTGTGAAACAGGTAATTATTCTCCCTGCCATTGTGATTTTTTTCTGAACAAATCTAGTGCCCTAACTATGAAGGATACTGTGAGAAAGTGACATTAAAAAAACACAGAGGGAGTAGAACACAGGAAAAAAAGTCTCTGTGTTGTGATTTCGCCTGGCTGTCTGGTCTTCTGGAGTGTAATGGACTCATGGGACTGCCACTGATACACTACCAAAACGACTGTGCAATCTAAGTAGGCTCTGTGGGATCCCACTAACAAGACAGTGGGGGGAGGCCTACTTGTCAGCATTAGAGTCAGCTGCGTCGACTGTGGGATGTAGCTTGTGTGACAGAGTGGATTATTTCATGGCAGTCTCTGGCTCAGATGCAATACATCTAAATACGGTGGGTGGAACACTGTCAACTTGATGGCCTTTCCTGTCCCACAGCGACCGCGGCTTGGCCATAACATTGTCATGATCTACATCAGAACCTGGGACCTGTAGATAGCTGTTGTCCTAACCCCACAAAAGAGATCCAGTGTGCAGAGATGCATATGTAATTAGTCACCTGACAACTGGTCGACATTTCTGTCGTCAGGTGGATAGTGTGAACAGCACTTTGTTGCAAAGCTTGTTCAAGCAATTGCAGCACATGATGATAGAGCACTGGAACAGCAACTTGGGCAAACTAGGTCGACTTGGAACCTTCCATTTTAGGCAGATGGCTGCCAGAAATACTAAAAATTCTACTCCTTCCACAAAATAAAAAGGGAGGAGGTCCAGCACTACATTTTAGCCAGCTTCCATTGTACAAATGTGCCATTGGGAGGTTGCAGTCGTAGGTCCTTCCTGCCTAAACATGTCCATAATAGTAGCCTGGATCTTCTTCTTTTCTAAGGCTACAGATGCAGATGTTGAAGAATCAGTGTGCATATTGGGCCAAATCACTGTATGCTGTGGTGTCTCCATCTGACTCTGTGCCATTTTGAGGTCACAGAGGCGGGTGATGATGGCACACTGCTGTGGACAGGACTATTTTGCATTCTTCTTCCACCGTGATTGGACTTGGAGTAGATATTTTCCAGCTCTCTTCCCCTTCACCACAACTATGTTCAGTAATTTTATTAAGGTGTTACTCCCACCGGATTGCGTGATGTTTTTTCACATGGGTCATTTGGCCACCAGTATCATAGTGTGTAGAAGACTTATCTCAATGAATACTTGTGTGTCAAATGGACCATACTGCAATATTATCCTCCTGCTTGCTAAGCATAAAAAGTCCTAATCTGGGATAGAGAACTTTTTTAGTGGGCCAGTGCCAATATCTGAAGAAGAACTGGAGGTAGGTGGGTTTGTCATTGATTGCCACTCTGCAGTGCATACTTCTACTAAGGTAGGGGTTGGTGCAGGTCTCAGCTGGGGGTATACAAATATTGGAGCTGGTGATCGGAACTATACCACATCCCTCACAGCAGATTCAAAAAGAGAAGTAAGGAGTAATGTCAGACTCCGCTATGCCAGCTTCCATAACAATGACTGACTCATCCTTGTCATCCTCCTCATCATCCCCTTCCATAATTCTAAGGCTTTCAGGAACTTTTCTTTTCCGTTGCCTCTCCTTGTGTCTATCGGCCTCTGCCACGGTCCAATCCATGTCCAGATCATCATCACCCTCATCAGAAGGGGTGCTTGGAGAAAGTGGTGGTGTAGTGCCCTTCCTTTTGCTTGCTGGAGATCTGGAAGCCAATGATTCTAAAAGAGGATGTTCTTGCTCATTAGAAAGCTCAACTTCCTGTTCTGCTCCAACTTCAGGAAGATCTACTGTTGCTGGCTCTGGCTGCTGTCCACTTTGCTCTATTTACTGAAATTATTGGGTACTACTTTGTAAAAGAGACAAATCCAATTCAACGTCTCTCTTCATCGGCGTCACCATGGCTGCCTCACTGACATGCCAGGGCTTAGGTTGGGGTGGTTCTGTTGATAGAGGAGTGCTGCTCCCAGGTTCCTCCTCAGAGGGCACTGCAGCAGGCACATGTCTCCAGAAAAAGGTTGCAGTCAGCACACCAGCGGTGTGGTGGAAAGGTGGTTCTTCTCACTTTCTTGGCCACACCTTTCTTTGGGGCTATCTTAAAAATGTCAATTGGACGACTGACATCACTTGTTTTTTGTTCATTCCTTCTGTTTGGCAGTACCGTGGGTGATGTCTCTCCTTCTCTTGTGCGCCTAACACTAAACAAGCAAGAAACAGACTTAGTGAAATGTGGTATTGTTGCAGTTTGAATTAGTTCAGACAAAGGTAATCTAATTTAGTGTGGTTGGTTGCTTGAGTAAAAATTTACAATAATTTATCCAACCATTTTAAAGTCAAACCACACCACCATAATATATAATTTTATTTCATATCAGGATAACACAACATACAGATATAGGTCTTTGATTTATTTGCAGCTATTCTAAAGAAGACATCTGTGGCAGTCAGGGAAGGGCATGGGTCAATAATCCTTTAAAATAAATAAAGATTAGTGTGCGCCTGTGGTCCATAGGGAAATGAATGATGCTGATGTCTCTTCAGTGCACCTACCCCATGACAGGCAGGCTATCAAGGAGGAAATGTAACTATACCTAAAAGAATTAATGCTGTTGTGCGGCTGTGCACCTCGATTGACGACTTGAGGCACAATGTAAAATAACATAAATTAAAAGAAAATTGAAAAATTAAATAAAAAAGTAAAATACAAAAAAATAAAATAAAAAAAACAAAAAATGAAAATGAACTAAACAAAAAACAAATAAATTTAATAATTAAAATAAAAAATAAAATTAAAAAGGATAGTGAATTGCTGATGTTTGTATGGGAGTATGAGAAACCTATTGAGAGGCATAAATGTACAGGTGAAACATGCAAACAATGCATGTAATATAAAGCACTGTTCATCATAATCATATTCAAGACATACATATACTAAAATTATGCTCACGCACATCAGTAAGCTGATATAACATCTGTTGGAAATGGCCCATCTGTAGAGTCACCCCCAAACATTTTGCCTTCCTCCTCTTCTTTTTCTGACCTCATTTTTGCTAGGCTTTAGGACTCTGGACACCTTTCCACTGCTAACCAGTGCTAACATGCATGTCCTCTCTCCCTAAAAACATTGTAACATTGGCACATACCCAATTGGCATAGTTGATTTACTTGTACGTCCCTAGTAAATTGCACTATATGTGCCCAGGGACTGTAAATTGAATTCTACTAGTGGATCTACAGCACTGGTTGTGCCATCCATATAAGTAGCCCCTTAACCATGTCTCAGGCCTGTCTCATTGCAAGGCCTGTGTGTGAGGTTTTACTGCCACTTTGGCTTGGCATTTAAAAGTAATTCCAAGACTTAAACTCCCCTTTTTCCACATATTAAGATTACCCTAAGGTAGGGCCTATGTAACCCAGAGGGCAGGGTGCTATGTAGCTAAAAGGCAGGAAATGTACATGTGTGTTGTATATGTCCTGGTAGTGGAAAACTACAAAATTTGTTTTCCACTACTGTGAGGCCAGCTCTTTTCATAGGATAGCATTAGGGCTACCCTCATATACTGTTTGAGTTGCAGATTCTGATCTGAAAGGGGTATCCAGGTCATATTTACAACGGCCAGAATGGTAATAGAAAATCCTGCTTATTGGTGAGTTTGGGTTTTATATTACTATTTTAGAAATGTCACTTTTAGAAAGTGAGCATTTCTCTGCACTTAAAATCCATCTGTGTCTTATAGCCTGTCTCCAATCAATGTCTGGGCTGGGCTGGTTGTCAGCTTCTTTGTGCATTTCACTCCGACAACCACAAACACAGGATACTTAGTCACACCTGCACTCATCTGCATACTGAATGGGTCCTCCTGGGCTGGAAGGGTGGAGGGGCCTGACACTTACATTTCAAAGGCTAGTGGCCTGCTCTCACACAATGGACTGTCAAACACCCTAGTGGGACCCTGGCAGACGGGCCTGTACTGAAAAGGGAACTTGTGGACTTCAAATCCGCTCTTTGAAGTCTCCCCCACTTCAAAGGCATTTTTGGGTATACAAACTGCGTCTCTGACCCCACCAAATCAGACACTTCTAGACCTGAACCTGCAACCTGTCAAGAGGAACTGCCTGACTGCCCAAAAGACTCATCTGTACTTCTGTGCTGAGAAGGACTGCTGCCCTGCTGTTGCCCTGCTGCCCTGCTGCCCTGCTGCCCTCTGACTTTGCTGACAAGTGCTCTCCAAGGGCTTGGATTGAACTTGCCTCCTGTTTTCTGAAGTCTCAGGGCCATAAAGACTTAGGGGGTCATTCCGACCTCGGCGGTCTTTTCAATAGACCGCCGAGGGACCGCCGTACAGAATACCGCCAGTGCTGGCGGTCTTCCGCATGGGCCATTGTGACTGTTGGCAGCGCTCTGCCCGTTTCCGGACGAAGAGCCACCAACAGCCATACTGGCGGCAGGCGGGGAAGTGGAGGTAGCTCCACCTCCACCTCCACCTCCACCGCCACGCCAACAGAACACCGCCCAGCGAATCACGACCTGTGATTCGCTGTGGCGGTGTTCTGTTGGCGTCGCGGTGTCGGCGGAGCTGCCCCCATGGGTCCCGTTCCCTCCCGGAGGATCACCGGAACAGGTAAGGTGATCGTCCGCTAGGGAAGGGGGGTGGGGGGGTGTTGTGAGTTGTGTGCGTGCATGGGGGTGTGCGTGTGTGTATATTGAGGGTGCGTGTGAATGCGTGCATGAATGCAGGGGTGTGTGTGTATGTGCATGTATGCGTGCATGAATGCGGGGGGTGTGTGTATGTGCATGTATGCGTGCATGAATGTGGGGGGGTGTGTGTATGTGCATGAATGCGTGCCTGTATGTGTGTATGTGTGTGTATATGTTGGGGATCGGGGTGGGGGATGGGGGTCCTGCAACCTTTTGGGGGTGGCAGGGGTGGTGGGGGGGTAGGGGAGGGAGTCTGGGTGGGAGGTGGGGGATTAGGGGTGGGGGAGACCCCTATCAGTGCCAGGGAAGGGATTCCCTGGCACTGATAGTGCTTACCGCCATGGATTGAATGGCGGTCCCCAACCGCATGAAATCCATGGCGGTAAGCCGGGGTCAGGCGAGTTGGAATACCGCCGGCGGTATGTGACGACCGCCGGGCTGGAGACCCAGGTCTCCAGCCCGGCGGTCATTACCGCCGTGTTGGTCGGAACGGTGAATCGGCGGCTGACCATGGCGGTAACCGCCATGGTCAGAATACATGAAAAAAGACCGCCAGCCTGTTGGCGGTCTTCCTGCCGCTTCACCGCCGACCGCCAGGGTCAGAATGACCCCCTTAATCTCTTCAAGGAACTTCTTGTGTGCAGAAAATCAATGCATAGCCTGTCGGAAACTATGCACAGCTGTGGTGCGACCTAGAAATTGCCAAACAGCCACACCGAAATAACGCAGCCCCTACTTCCCGAGTGAAAAATCAATGCAGCGCCTGCCATGCACCCGGAAATTTGACACACAGCCATACCCATCGACGCAGAGCCGAACCGGAATGTCACAGCCCGATTTCCTGATTGAAGAATTGACTCTGTGCCTGACGTGTGACAGAAAATTCAATGCATCGCCTACCGGATCGATGCAACATCTGTGACTTCATCCCTCATGTCTAGGATTTGCATGCATTGTCCCTGGGTGTCAAAAAGATCCCCGCATCGCAGTGAGGAACAAAGATTGCATGCCGGAAATCAACGCACAGTCCCTTGAAGCGTGGAAAGAAACGACGCATCATCTGTGCCGCACCAGAAATTCTGAAGCACACCTTAGTTTTCCACGCATCTCCTCCTCTGCAGTTTCCATGCGTGTTATTTTTTACGTAAATCAGGTACTTTGTGCTATCAAGAGACAACTGTTGACGATTTAAGACTCTTTTTTAACTTGCAAAAGTGATGTCTCTACTTGTGCTTATTGAATCTTTATAGTTTTGGCCTTAATTTAACCAGATACATATCATATATTTTTCTAAACCTGAGTGGTGTATTTTTGTGGTGTTTTCACTGTTTTACCTATGATTTATTGCACAAATACTTTACACATTGCCTTCTAAGTTAAGCCTTTCTGCTCAGTGCCAAGCTACCAGAGTGTGGGCACAGGATAATTTGGACTGTGTGTGACTTACCCTGACTAGGATTGTGATCCCTATTTGGACAAGGGTGTATACCCCTGCCAACAAGAGATGCCATTTCTAACAACAGACATGCAAGCTTATGGCAAAAACACACTGGTTGGATGCACAAAATGACCGCCAACCACATGGTCAAACAACAAAAGTGAGCAAATAGGCATGGAGAACAAAGACACATTCTAGCTTATGGCAAAGGTACATTGGCTGACTAAACAAACTGGCCTCTGACTACATAGTCATACAACAACAGCATGCAAGGTGGCATGGAGAATGAAAAACACATGCAAGCCTATGGCAAAAGCACACTGGTTGGATACACAAAATGATTGCCAGCTATATAGTCAAACATCAACAGTGAGCAAGGAAGCATCGAGAACAAAAAAACACATGCAAGCCAATGGCAAATGCTCACTGTCTGGATGCACAAAATGGGTGCCAGCCACATGATCAAATGACAACAGCGAGCAAGGAGGCATGAAGAACAAAGAACATATGTAAGCATATAGCAAAAGCCCACTGGCTGGCTTCACAAAAAATGCCCACCAGCTACATGGGCAAACAACAACAATAAACAGGGATGCATGGAGAACAAAGAACAAAGAACACATTCAGGCCCCTGACCACATGGCGTGGAGAACAAAGACAAATAGTAGCAGGTGGCAAACACACTCAAACAGACACTGGCCAGACAACACTACTGTTAATTCAGCAATGCAAAACACAACATTTACTAAGCTATAGAAGTTATATAACAATGACCCCACAAATACAGCTTTTGCAGAAAAGACAACATAAAATAAAAACAATAGTCAACATTTTTTAATTAAATTCAATGCCATCCTTGCCCTAAGTAATGTTTTAAAAAACATATACCACAAAAACATTTCTATCATGCACTGATCACTAGTACTGGGCCTAATGTTTGGATGGCCCATTGGAAGATTAGGCCACATAGTAAAATACATTAATAATGCAAATTCCACAAACACGGAGCAAAGGTACTGAACTGTGCAATATTTTTCTTTACAAAAGGTGAAAAATGAAAAGCAAAAAAGAAAATAATAACTAGGTCCCTACTGAAATGCCAGGCCATCCACCACAACGAAATTTAAAAATCAACTAAAAGTACAAATTAATACTGGTGCATACCCTATCAATCAAACAACCCCTTTATAGAAATGTTTTTGAACTTACTTGTGTGATTTCACAAAAATAAAGTCCTGAAATATAAAGGTTTATATCCGGCAGACATAGTGAGTGATCCTTTCCCCTCAAAATCCCAGTGAAAAGTGACAAGGAGATGGACAGAGCACTAGTAGGAGCCTTATGGACAGGAACAGGAAGGTGGAGTCTCTGGGGCCCTTCTTTCCTTTTGGAAAAAGCAAAAAAAAAAAAAAAGACTTCTCTCATTGAAAAACAACTTGAACAGTCCCTTGAAAAGAAAATCCAATCGAAAACATATTTTCAAGTAGATTTATCTGCTCCTCAAGTAGAGAATCTACTCAAGGTGTGCTTATGAGTTGCTCTATCATGGCTCTGTTGTGGCCAGAAGCTGTGAGAGTGGGTGCAAAATCTTGCCCACATTCGTTAGTGGCCTGGGAATGTTGTGATGTGAAGGAGCAACCATGAGGAACAAATGTCATGCACGCAAATGGAATTAAAAAAATCCACTTCACTCCAGATGGTGGAATTTGGCAAACTCCGGGCTACTCCATGTAGCTCAGAGTGCCCGAATTCGAAAACTCCATGACCAGAGCAGAGTTTCCCACCCTGGCCTAGATGGAAGGACTGCCATTCTGCTGGACTACTACTCTGAAGGACTGCTACCATACTGTGCTTATCTGCTAACTACTGCCATCTTGCCTGAGTAGGAAGGACTGGACCTCTGCTGCATGGTGCAAACCCAAGCAGAACAGATGTATTGCCATGGCTGCATAGATTGGAACCATCGCAGTGACTAGCATTGCATCACAACTGCAACTTTGTGAAGCATTCTCGGAGCAGGCCCTTTCATCCCTTGTCGATGGCATCCTCAATGACGACACAGGAATCTGCTTTGCAGCATCGCAGCTCAACAGAACTGATGCATAGCCCCAACTGTGTGATAAATCCTTGGTGCAGGGCTTTGCATCGCAAGTCATGTCGACGGAATCCTTGATGACTACCCAGGCCCTTGCATCCCTCCCTCTCCATATCTCAGAACCGATGCATTTCTTCGGCTGGACAAAAAACATTTAATGCGAATCCTCACAATGCTCTGCAAACCTGCATTCAAGGTTCTCTGATCAGTGGGCCTAACTGCAGCCCTATAGCCAGCCCATGCTCTACAGTGGATAGAAGTGAACTTGTGACTTTGTGCCGGTCCGGCGTGATCAAATATCCACAGTTGGCATTGTGTGCTTTTTAAGCTATTTTTAGTGAAACAAAATAATCACATATCTCCGGTTCTACTGAATGGATTTTCGTCATTTGCGCCTTGTTTTATTTATTAAAGAAAGTTATATTTTTCTAACTTGGTTCGGGGTCCTTTTGTGTTATGCTTTCACTTCATTACTGTTTGAGGTATTTCACAAATACTTTACAAATGGACTCTAAGATATGCCTGACTACTCTTTGCCAAGCTAGCAGAGAGCTGTGCACAGGTTATTTTAGGGCTTCAGTCTGACAAGGATTGCTGTTGCTGATTGACCAGGGCTCACACTCCAGTCAACCATCAACCTGATTTCCTGCAAATTGGTCCACTAAATTACTGAAATATAACAAAAAACAAGCCCACCATGGTTAAAGCTTCCACAGCTTAGAATGATTAGAATTGATAGAATTAATGAGTTGAACCTATCCTCACATTTGGGCGGTGAGGACATTGACCTCCAAAACATTGTAACAATAAAATAGTACTGGTGGAACTGTATTGGAATTAGCTGAAACATCCAAGAGTATGCAACACCTGCAACAACGTGTATGCTTTCTGTAAGAAATGCCCTTGTTATACCTTTAGCTTCCCAAAGATGAAAGATGACTACTAGGGGTGGGCGGTAAACTCTGCTCCACCAGAGGAGTTCATGGAGTTTGCTCAAGTGGATCATGGAATTCAGCAAAATACGCCATCTTGTGGAGTTTACCACCCAGCTCCCTAGAGTGGTACTCCAAAAATGCACCAAGACACACACAAGGATATGGATTGTATGCCTGCAGCACCGTAACACCACAATGACCTAACGCTGATGAGTGCTTCCGTGAGCTGTGTCAAACTTCCTATGAAAGTGGTACAAAACACAAAAATGTGATTAGTGTTCCTGCAACTTGGTACATGAATCATTGCAGAGAGAGCAGGGGGTAAGTAGAAGACTAGGGTGGGCCACCAGAAAATGGGCAGAGAGAGAGACACTTGGAGGAGTGTGGAGGGACATGCACATTGTTCTTATTTTGTTTTTATTTTTTCTACGGGGCTTGGGCCTTATTCTCCTATACTTGTTTTTGCACTACAATTGCATTTGGGCTCAAAAGGGGCCTGTGTGCCTGCACCCTCTTCTCAGAATCAGAATGAGAGATTGGGACTGCTCATGGGACTGCCTTGAAGAAGATCGGAGTGTGCATCTCTTTAACCTGGGCTAAGAGGGAAATAAGAACATCTGTCCATGGTGTGGCTTGCAGTGGATCTGAGCACCTGCACCCCTTGGATATCGGAGCAAGGACTGTGTCATACAGCCGAGGCCATGGTCCTCTTGGAGAGGTTGGGTAGTTGGCTCCTTCTGGACCTTTCAGAGGGGCTGGGAGGGTCAGGTCACCTCAGATCGAAGCTCACTCTGTGGTGTCTTGTAGGAAGAGCCGTATGTGAAGGAGGCTTGGAAGCACAGGAGCCCGGAGATCTTTCACACTGGCAGCAATGTGGTCCTGTCCTGCGGGTGGGAGGGAAGCAGCAGCTCCTGGGAATTCTCTGGCCTGCACCTCTGGGTGTCCTTAGTGTTGCTCTGCAGCCTGTGCGGGCACGCAGGGGCCCGGCTCCTTGCTGCTGATTTGGATACCTGGTAGACTGCAATCAGAGGAGGTTAGCCCAAGTACCTGATGGACCATGCAGCTGCGAGTATCCTGTCAGTTGCGGTGGCAGCTGTCATTACAAAGGTGCGCTGCAGTCAGTATTTTGAGAAAGACCTGAGGCAGCTGTACGTGATAGTAGAGAGCAGGTGGGAATATAACAGGAACTGCTGTGAGTACGTCATGGGGTGGCGAGGCACCTGTGTGTATAATGGGGGCCATTGGATTGAGGTGTTGTATCTGATGGAATTAAGGTTGCAGTCTTCAAGGCTGGGAGATGTTAGTTTTTGAATTTCCAGTGTGTGTGGACAGGTACTTCTTATTTATGGCAGCTGCATAGAAAGAGCGGATGTGAGGACGTTGTCAGAGCTGGTACTGGGGCTCTTGAAAGTATCTGAGGAATCAGATGCAAGTGTCTTCTTGAGAGGGTACATTTGGAAGTAGCTGAGGGGGTGAAGAGGTGGCATGGTTTAGGTAAAGGCCAGAGGGATCAAAACTAAAGTCAGAATTTTCAGAACTCTGCAAAATCTTGAAGAATATTTTGGTAACCCTGCGGAATTCCACAGAATAAAATTCTGCGTGTTCCATCCACCCCTACTGACCACTACAAAATATTCACTGTTTTGTGAGTTAGTAGGACACACAAATTTCTTCCAAGCTACTAAAATGGCCTCTTGGTAATTGAGGTTTTCTGTGTGCATTGCTGCTTATGTAGTAACTACCTGTACCACTCCAAACTCCCCCCACATATCTGCAAGGTTTGGCTCCCAGAGCAAAGGAGAGATGTGTCCTAGATCCCACAACTTGTGAAATCCAGGGATGGTTGAGAGTGGGGCAGAGCACGTCATGGGCCCACCAATGCTGCCCTCCACAATATCTTTGATAGATGATAATATGATGTCAGTGGGCACTGGGTTGTTGTTTCCTTCTCCAGTGGTGACTTATCACTAAAATAGTTGTAGTAACAAAGGACTTCAGCAGAGCTAGGTAGGTAGATTGACTAAAATCTGGTTATTCTTAAACACATGCAGACATCAGTACTGTTCAGCTCCACAGTCTCAGTCTTCAACTGCCACAGCCACTGCTTACATCATACCCATTGCAGCTTCATGCTCAAATCCCTCTAATATTTTAAATTTCCTCACACAGTAATGCAGTGAATTAATTAGTGAGATTACACCTATATGATTTGTGAATAGGGAACCTGAGGCCAAACAAAAAGATATGGCATTGAGGATGACAGAAATGTGCCACATTTAACTCCTTGGGCCTGATTTAGATTTCAGTTGACGGGTTACTCTGACACAAAGGTGATGGATATTTCCTCAGTCAGAATGCAAATCCCATTATTTCCCATGGGATTTATATTTTGGCACACAGGATATCCATCACCGTTGTGACAGAGTAACCTGTCCGCTGAAAGCTAAATCAGGCCCTAAGTCCCATATGGATGCAAATGAGATATATACAATGTTTCTATTTTCCACATCTAATAGGAGAATTAAATGGTCTGTTCTGCAAAATGCAGCTGTAAGATTAAACAATATCAGCACTGATGGCCTATCTTGGACCCACACCTAAAAAGTAGGCCCTCGTGCAGTTCACAGCACCATTCTGTGCTTCATCTAGGACTACTAAACCTACATTGCCAAGCCAACGGTAACCTTCATAGAAATTCTAGAAATAATCAAGAACCGCAACTTCTAGAATCCTGCTTTCAAAGAAAAGGCTTGAAATTGCCAATTAATTGTTGATTCACTATGGCTTTACTGTTTATGATGCACCTTCACAAAGCAGCATCAGAAGTTCCTAAGGTGTCAGGGCCATCATATTGAAGTGGAGCCATTCATGGGAGGAGCCCCTGTTTCCAAGTTAACAAAAATGTCCTGCAGGGAAACAGACAACATAGCAGATCAGTGTCTGGCACCATGTAGTGGCATTAGTGGTGTCTACTGCCTCGTCATTTATAAAGACAGCAGTTTTTCGCTTGAAGGGTGTCTCTCCAAAAATGGAGGTCCTGTCGAAGAATAACCCTTTCCTCACCTTTCCGCCCCGTTTGTATGGACCTGTATTCAGATAGCAAAAATTATTTAATATCATTTGTCAGTATAATATTATCAGCTCACAATTATGAATGCACATATATGTTTAGCGCACATTATTTTAGGAGGAAGATTGCAAATCTGCATTCTAAGGGGCAAATAGATAAAAAGGCAAATTCCATACAATTTTAAAACAGTGACTACAAAACAAGTAGTACAGCCTTCTGACACATAACAAGTGACATAACCTCCTGCCACATAACAAATGATTCAGCCTCCCAACATCAGCGTTCAATGGCACTTTATTCCAGTTCTAGTAATCCCAGAAAGTAAATAATTGCTTGACAGAAAAACGGCAATGGAGTGTGAAGGATCAATGGGCCAGATGTAGAAAAGTTTTGCGAGTCGCAAATGGCCCGAATCCCAATTTGTGACTTTGCAAAATCCGAAATGGGTTGCAAAAATCCCATTTCCGAAGTGCAAATTGCGATGCAAGCCATTACCGACTCTCAAAAATAGTGACCTCATTATGCGACCCGCAAAGAGGAAGTCGCAATTTGCAAATCGCAAACCATATGAAAAAGCCAGTCGCAAATTGCGACTAGTCGCAAAAAGCCCATTTTGCACACCCAAATTCCCATTAAGTTAGAGCAGGTGGTAACCAGAACCAAAGTATAAAAGGAGACCCAGAAGGCATCTGGGTTCCTCAAAATGGCTGAACTGTATGTGATAGCAAGGAGGAGGAGAGTCCACGCCGCCCAGCAGAGGAGGAGGAGGAGCCAGAGACAAGAGAGAATATACCGAACCAGGCAGACACTTTTCTAACAAACTGAGGAGGAGATTTATGACAAATATAGACTGAGCAGTGGAGCAATATTAGAATTAATTGAACTACTCAATCCACAGCTCCAACAACAGACAATGCACGGCAGCGCAATCCCTACACATGTGCAGGTGCTATGCTCACTGCTCCTCTTGGGCTCGGGTAGCTATCAGGGGGTTATTGCAGT
Source organism: Pleurodeles waltl (assembly GCF_031143425.1). Lineage (NCBI taxonomy): Eukaryota > Metazoa > Chordata > Amphibia > Caudata > Salamandridae > Pleurodeles > Pleurodeles waltl. The sequence goes on along the minus strand of NC_090437.1, from coordinate 262,342,228 downwards.
GGCAGGTGGGGTATCCCAAAGTGCACTCTCACGATTCTTCAGATGTTTCCTAGATGCCATACTCACACACATGCCCAGATACACATACATACCCAGGAATGAGGCAGAAATTAACAGCACCAAGTTGGACTTCTCCAGAATTGCCAACTTCCCCCATGTAATAGGGTGTGTGGACGGGACACATATACAAATCTGCCCTCTTGCAAATCTGGAATATGTGTTCCGCAATAGAAAATGTACCCACTCACTAAACATCCAGGTGGTATGCAACGCCCATAATGTCATTACTGACATTGTAGCCAAATTTCCAGGGAGTACACATGACTCATACATATTCAGGCACAGTGGGATACACCAACGCCTAGAACGTGGGGAGTTTGGAGAAGGATATCTATTAGGTATTGCTGAATACACCCTGAAGCCACACATACAGGTCACTGTAGAAACCATCCATGCCCTGCTAACATTGCTTATTTTTGCCAAACAGGTGACGGTGCATATGCGCTAAGACCATGGATACTTACCCCGTACCTAACACCTGGCAATGAGAATGAGAGGCGTTATAACAGTGCCCATCGGCGGACCAGAACTGTCATCGAGAGGACCTTTGGACTGTTAAAGGCAAGAATCAGATGCCTCCACAAAAGTGGAGGTGCGCTACAGTATGCCCCAGTAACAGCATTCAAGATCGTTGGTGCATGTGCAATCCTACACAACATTGCCACCAGACGTGGGCTACATCTCACCCCTGAAGACACAGATTCGGAGGATGAGGAGCAAGAGCCACCACATCTCCAGCCTGGGGATAGAAGCATTGCAAATCAAGGCAGACAGAGACGGGACCACATTGCAACCCAATACTTTGGCAGGAACGTGGCAACTGTCACCACACTCACTGATGTCACACAAACAGAGCCCAATTGTGTAGTGGAACAAACAAAACCTTTTTATTTGTGAACTAAATGTTGAAAGAAAAGTGCTGTCCGTAAGGGGCTGAACATGTCCAAACGTTATGAGGACACAATGACATGATGTGCCTCATGAGTCATGCTGTCTGCTGGCCTACACCCTCCTCCTTGTGCGCCCAGCATGGCTCATCCCAGGTGGGTCTGCTGACCCCTGCCATGCACTGGCACTCCTCAGCACACGTGAGTCACTTGCAGACACACTGCTTATTGTGGACCCCTCCTCACTGTCCTGAGGGGTCTCACCTGTGCCCCTTGCCACCTGCCTGGCTTCCAACAAGTCCACTGTGTGGCTGACGTGGCCAGGTCCACGTGCCACATCCCCAGCAAAGTGGCCAAGTCCTACCTGTAGACTCACGGTTCGTCTAGACAGGCCAGTAGTGTTCGTAGCAAGATGCCCAATTGACGTTGCCATGCGGTCAAAGCGTGCCACTAGGTTGCGATCCCTGCGCCTTGCGCTGCGTCTGTCTGCCACCAGTTCCGTCACTAGTTGGCGGATGGCCTGTGTGAGATCGCCCACATTATCATTAAGTCTAATGAACTGCGAGTTCACATCAGCCAGGCCATGGGTCATGTTGTTCTCCATTCTGTGCAAAGCACTTGATGTTGACCGCAATTATCTGTTTTGCAGGCGCTGACCGTTAAGGAAGGATGCCTCTTCTCCTGACATTGCTGCCTCCCCTATCTCCTCCTGGGGCACCGCCAGAACTCGGCGTCTGTGTCTGCGCCTTTGTCATGTTGCTGGGTGTGGACGACTTGCTGTGGGGCTGGGGCCAGGGGTCGTGTGTGCTTCCCCCATTTCCTGCTCTTGTTCCTGAGGGGACTGTGGTGGTGTCCTGCTGGGCCCAGGAATTTCTGCTGCAGCCTCCAGCACTGTCTCTGGCCTGTTGTCTCCTCCCTGGATGTTGTCGCTGCTGGGGGTATTGTGTGGGAGACCTGTGGGACATAGGGAATACACTGTCAGTCTCTCACATCTGTTGTATGCCTCATAATAAACATTTGCCTATATGCTGACTATTGTACTACATTGCCCATAATGCACCATTCTAGTGGTTGCTAGACTTGAATGGAGCTAGTCTGGTTGTGCCTGCTGCTGTATACTGGGAGAGTGTGGATACTGCATTTGTAGGTGTGAATGCATTGCTCATGGTACTCAATTTTGGATGTCCCTGGCGCAGAACTGTCCGATTCTCCCATTCCAGAAATGGCCTCAGGCTCCAGGGTCTGCTCCTCCATTGCCTCCATGGCTGTGGGTGGTGGGACGGTGGATGGTCCTCCTCCGGTGCCCCTCATTTCTCTGAGCCGCTCTGCCACCCTCTCTTTTGTCCTGGGGCGTAGGTCATACCACCTTTTTTTTATTTCCTCCAGGGTGCAGTGGCTCACCCCATATGGCATTAATCCGGTACTGGATTTGCACCGAGATCTTCTTTTTCTCTGTGTCTGGGACACTCAGGGCTGCCTTGCCAAAAATGTTGTCATGGTGCTGGCAATATTGCTCAGTGAGCACCTCCAGTTCTTTATCAGAAAACTTAAGTTTCCTTCTTCTCCCAGCACTGCCTGTGTCCTCCATAGCAGCAGCAGGTCCTCTCTCCTGGGTGTTGCACTGCAGTTTGGAAAGGGTGTGGTCCTCCCTCCTCCCAGGTGTATTTGAGGACTTCCTGGTTCTGATGTCATCAGCAAGAGCCAGGAAGTGTATTTCCTAACTGTTCTGCTGTACCTGCAGGCAATTTGCGGGCCAGTCGCAATTTGCAACACCCGACTCGCAAATTGCGAGCTTGCTTTTAGCGAGGTCGCAAAATGCGAGCTCGCTAGAAGCGAACTCGCAAAATACGGTGCAACATCATTTGCGAGTCGCAAATTGGTGTCGCACTTTTTTCTTGGATCCCATTTTGCGAGTCGGAAATTGCGATTTGCATTGAATCGCAATTTCCGACTCGCTATTTTTGTCCTACCTACATCTGGCCCAATTTTATTTGCTTCATTTGGAATAATAAACCCTTCTCTATGAATTTTCAATAGCTCTACAGTTTTTTAACTGCACCGTTCTCTTCAGAAAATATTTACACTGGGCACTATTGCTTTGTTTCCTCAACTTGTCTCTAAATTGTCAGCAGACCGCTATCTCTAAATCAAGTTTTGATTTAAGTCAATGTACTTTAACTAATACCTTTGCATTTCCCCATTGACCTGCTTGGAATCCGAGCAATCTTTTGGAAATATATCAATCAATTTAAAGAAAAAACTATTTTTTGAAATCTGTCAGTATAAAAAGAAATCTTAGAAGATGATGTCAGCTCACTGTAAGGTCCCCTTTATCAACCTGTGAGAAAATCACTTAATGCACCTCCTAGATAATATGTATCGATTCTGGTTTATAAAATGATTTCCTGATAGAGCACAGTTAAATCAATTTAACTGTTTCATTTTTGCATACCACTCCCCATTGGTTTCCTATGAATTAAACTATTCATGCTTTAATTGGTGTCAGAAGGAAACAAACTATAGATTTAAAATTAGTAGTAGAGTTCACGTGCTAATTATTGATGCCTATGGGTATATTTCACAAGGGGAGATATTGTTATCTGAAACTGACTTGATGACATAAATCTTCCAATGCATTTACAAGACAAGCAAACAAATATTTTAAAAAAATATATATAGGGTAGTAGTCCCATATTAACTATCAATTAACCCAGAGAGGTATGAATTGCATTGGTGGTACATACGTCCAAGTCTTCAGTCACTCACTGAATGTGCAGGCTGGAGATAGAGCCCCACATTTCTACCAACAGAATTTAGAACATTGGATTTTGGAATGTTGAGGTCTACTTTGAAGACAGTTCAGAGGCTTATGACCAATAATGACTTGTTATGACAAACTTTCTTCTTGCTTTGGGGGCACCTGATCTACAAGCCCCAGACTCCTTAGTGACACTAGAGCTGCCGGTTTCCATTTTGACCCCGGAGGCGCAGTGAAAAAGATGCTGCAAACCCGCTCCGCGGGATGAACTTTCTTCTTGCTTGGGGGTAGCCTGAACTTTAAGCCCCAGACTCCTTAGTGGCACTAGAACTGCTGGCTGTCATTGTGAGCCTGGAGGTGTGGATAAAAGGACACTGCAAACCCACTTCTTAAGGTCATTGAGGCTGCCATTTTCTGCCCGGAGGCACGGTGAAAAGGACACTGCGGGACAAACTTTCTCCTTGCTTGGGGGGAGCCAGGACTACAAGGCCCAGACTTCTTAGTGGCACTAGAGCCCCCGGCTGCCATTTTGAGCCAGGAGGCGCAGTGAAAAGGATGCTGCAAACCCTCTCCACGGGACGCACACGGCGCGTGCCCAGGCAAAGACCGGGACAAGGATGGGCCCGTCTGTGCCCGTCGGAGCCCAGAGGAGGCTGGGCATACATTGTTGTTTTTTTGGTCTGAGGATTTGTATAAATCCTGTCTAGATTAGTAAAGATCACTCAATATAGCAAGTACATTTTATATTCACAATAGGGGAAAGGGAGCAAAACCAAGCGGGGAACAGTATTAATACCAAAACTACTAGTACCACTTATATGATCACTAACTATCTTACAGATGCAATGGGGAAACTTAATGAAGAGATTATTAATGCTGAAGCACGTTTAGTGGCAACCAAAAATGTTCTACATGAGGCCATTACAGAAGTGAGTACTGAGGCTGCAGACTAGAATATTGAACTAGAATCTACAAAGGAAAGTCTTTTGGGGTTGGTCCTAGGTCTTCTTTAGCCCCAGTTGCACTCACAGACACAATAGTAGAAATTGAACCTTTGAATAGCATAGATAACCCAACCTCTCCGCCACAGAAGAAGAAGAGAAGTAGACAGATAACTAAATCTAATCTCATATCACCACCACAGTCTCCGAAGGGTGGTAAAATAACCATGGAAATTCATGGAGGTTACCCATTAGCTACATCATTAGGCCACAATGGACCCCTATTAAAAAGTATGGAAACATTGTTTAAGAAATTACACAGTAAATTAGACAATATAGAGTCCAAAGTATTGTCAGAAATCAAGGAGATAAAAGAATGGATTAGCAAGATAGAAGTAAGCGTTAACTCAGTGATTAATGCAAAAACTTAGCCCAAGGAATAACACAATGACAGGGAATGTGGACTGTAATAGAAGAAGCACAGAATGCTGTTACCCCGCACAGAGGGAATCATCTGAACTTAAGGCACCTATTACTAACCAAGCAAGGCAATTAAATGTAAACCAGAAATGGCAGAGTGGAAATAGAGATAGATATGTGAAAGATAGATATGTGAAAGAGGTTTTACAACTACCCTAAGATGCAACTCCATATACAATCATTCTTAAAAACGTTCCAAAATTGGGACCAAATATCATTGAGACTTGGCCAGAATTACGTAATAAAGTAGTACATTGGATGTCGATAAATATATATACTCCAGATATTCTTATTTGCGAAATTTCATATGCAAGGTGAGTCCAGTGGGTGGGATACTTGTATGAAGAAGAGGGAGATTGTATAGTGGTTAATTTTTGAGATCCTCGTTTTGTGGGTAATCTACTACTAGATTTATAAAAAAGGCATCGAACTTGCAAAGGTATGAGAAGGGAGATTACGGCTGTCCCTCTAGGGTACTTTTATAGAATGCTGAATAGTCTAGGCGCAAGACGCACGGGGGATACAAGGAAAGTACCTAGTATATCCGGATAGGCATGATTTAGAGTGTCTCAATCGATTTACCCCCTTGAGTAATACAGAGGATCTGGATTGACAGCAGGAGGATATGAATAGAATAGGGATACCCACTCCTGATGAAATACCATTCACCACTGTAGAGTCAAAACCCAATATTCTGAGCTTTAACGGTAATGCTGAGTCTGATGGGAGGTCCTTAATAAGGGACTCCATTATTCTCATGTTGTAGAATATAGCCAGGGTAAGATCTAAACTGTCTGATATGGAATGGCAGACTATAATAAGTTTGCCACATATTATCTGCCTATAAGAGACATGGCGTATGGGATCCTTCTATTTGGAAGGATACTCCACATTCATTACACCAGTTTCCGCCTCATCTAGTGGGAGGGCCAAGGGAGGTTTAGCAATATTGATTTCAACACTAGGACCGTTCATAGTAAAGAAATCCTTCCTTGACTCCCCTTATTATCAGTTTCTATACTTCCGGATAAATGGCATCATAGGAATTGTATTAATCAATTATTAGAATAATACATTTGATGATGCCAAAAAAGTAGTGGGATCGATCCTCCAGGATGATTTACAGCTATTTTTAAATGATATAACATCTACATAAATATTAGTATGGGGTGGAGATTTTAACATTGGGACGTGCCAGAGTACTGTAGAAAAAAATATATGGATTTATTGATGATGGGGAAATGCCCAATCTCACTTTTTACATAATAATTATGGAATTGTATTGAATGAAATGATATCTAGATACGACCTAGAACTGGTGGAACAAGAGGAGGCCAAGAGAGTGAAGCATCCAACGTTTATAGGAGGAGGATATTTTTCAACTGTTGACCATATACTAATCTCTAGGAATAATGTAGTTATGATTGAATCTTTAAAGATTAAGCCAACCATAAATAGTGACCACCATCCTTTGTTACTTACTATGCGATTAGCTAAACCCTACAACATAGGAGAACGATTAGCAAGACATATAGGAATAAAAAGGGAAAATGGAATTGCCATAAAATGGGCTGGGATAAATGAAACAGACTCAATGACAAAAATTGTGACCCGATATAGACAACAAATTTTAATATGTACAAAATTTAATCAAAGCCCACTTGAGATTTTAGTAACTTTTAATCAACTTAGTAATGCTATATCAGAGAGCTTAAAGCAACATCTGTGAATGCAAAGAGAGAAAAATTGGGATGGTTTGATCATAATTGCTCATTAGCAAGTCAGGAACTTAAGAGAGCCCTGCAGGCCCATCCAAGAAATATGGAAGAAGTAATTAATAAACGCTCCAGCTATAAGCATGCACTGGAGACTAGGAAGGCACAACTGAGAGTTAGGGCATGGGATAATCTTGAGCAAGCAGCAGCATTGAGAGATGGTACCTTATTTTGGAAAACCATTAACCAACCATTCTTAAAAAATAGAGATGCACTTGAAATTACTGTACCTGTTTTATCAGCAGATTGGCTCTCCCATGTTGGCATAATATTCAATCCAGATCACTTGATTATGCATTCTTTGAATACTGGGATGATTGAGATCAAGCCACCCTTTTTGAAAGCGATTAGTTTAGAGGAAGGGAGATCTGCCATGGGAAGATGTTCGAAAGGGAAGGCACAGGCCCTGATGGGGTGCCGTAGATGCTTACTTGACATATTTGGAATCATGGTGCCCTACTGTAACCCAAGTTTGGCAAGGGAATATTTTAACATCATGGACTGAAAGTATAATTGTTCCTATTTTTAAAAAGGGAAATAGAGGTGACCCCAAATGCTACCGACCTATTTCCCATGAAAATTTGTGGAAAGTTTTAATAGATCTGGGTGCACCCCTAGATATAATTAGTTTTTTGGCTCAATTGTACAACCATTTAACAGCGCAAGTGAGATATGGAAGTAATGATGAATAAACCCCAGGCTTTAGGATTGGGAGAGGCATACGTCAAGGCTGTGTTTTAGCTCCCCTTCTATATCAATGGGGTAGATGCCCACTTAAAAACATGGCAATCGATACACCCACAAACAGGGGAATGTCCTGTTCCAGTCCTCCTATATGCAGACGATACAGTACTGTTGTCATGAGCAGCAAATGGGCTGCAGCGCCTGATTGAGAGTTTTGTAGAGTTTATGGAGAGTAGAATGATGCCTGAATCTGAATAAAACAGTTGAAATGACTTGTGGCCAGGGAAAGGCCAGAAAAAAACCTTATTTTATTAAGGGCCATAAATGTGAAGAGGTAAATAGATTTAAATATCTGGGTGTACAGTAGGCTAATATGGGCCATTGGAAACAACACCTAGAAATAACTAAGATGAAGTATATTAGGCAACAGAGTCCATTTGTGGATTCTCAATTGGTAATGAACCCTTTAGGGAAATGCTACAAATGTATAAAAGTAAAACAATCAGTAGCATTAAGTATGGTTCTGACCTGTGGGGCTTAATGCCTGAGATTCAGTCATTACAAGCACTAGAGAATAAATTCCTCTGTACACTACTAGCAATACCAAAGACTACCTCAACTTATATGATACATAGGGAATTGGACTGCCCCTATGTGGAAGATTTAATGTATGCCAGTGCCCTATTGTCTTGGCATGGCATTTGGTCTAAAGAAGGGACTCGGTTTACTAAAAAGATCATTAAGGACTGCCTTACACTAGATCACTGGGATAAAATTGCATGGTTTGTGCATTTAAAAGATCTGTTGAAAAGCATAAACCTGGATTCACACTTAGACAATCCAGGTATTTTTCTTCAATTTAGTAAAAAAGAATTGAAAAACCAATTAATGGAATGAAGGGACAGTGATAAAGTGAATAGAGAATGTAGGAAATCGAAAGTAGCACTTTTTATGACTGAAGCCAATGATGCAATCCAAAACATTTACTGACAGTTGTAAATATCCAAGACAGATTTTACCTAGTCCGGATGCATTTTAGGACATTGCATTTTCTAGTAGCTTTCCCAAAGATGAGGCGATGGAGAAAAAGTTTACTGAAGTGTCCCTGTTAAGGACGATTTCCACATTCTATGATGCATTTTATAATATCTTGTAGATTTTATTATATTATTAGGAAATATTTCTTAAAACCTTTATTTGTCACTTATAAATTATTTTATTGTAGAGAAGCTTTTAGCTTTTAACTATCTATGTAAACTTGACACTAAAGAGAAACGTGATGTAGTGATAACATTTATTTTAAATGCTATAGAACAGAGAAACAAATTGATGCACCTAGAAACCCTCTGTTATGAGAATGAATAATGGGTCAATTAATTGTAATGAAGGATTTTATCTATTGATTATTAATGTTTTGAAGCACTTTATTGTATATTATTTTTCTAAAGGTACTGTATATCTTTTATGGAGTAATATCCAAATAAAGATTGAATTGATTTGATTTGGAAGGCTTGTTATGTCTTGCGGCCCTATCGTTTTGATGTTTCTCTTCCTTTTTCTCCATGTTTAATTCAGAAAAGTCTATACTTGCTGGGGAAAAGTTTCCCTGCTAATATGCTTACAGCACTTTTCCCTCAGGCTGTATTGGATGTTTATGGGCCTCCCCCATGTTATATGCCCTGGCTTATAGCTCAAGTTTATAAGTTGGTTTCATGTCCTTCAACAACCAGTATATCCCGAGTAGCGGGCTATAGGGCTAAAGCTATAATATTTCATTGATATTGTTTTAGGGGCCAAAACATTAACAAAGAGGACTTGATAATGCCCTTGGTGGATGGGCTACTCTGCCACAAATGTGACGGATATCCTGTCCACTGTTTTACAAGTTCCAAAGGATATCATGGAACTTCTAATACGGCGGATGGGATATTCGTCACTTTTGTGATGGAGTAGCTCATCCACCAAGGTCATAATCAGGGGCAGATTCTCTAACATAAACCCTAATACTTGAGTATTGGAAATATTTATTTGAACTGCTGAAGGTTTATAAATTGGATAAAGCCTGAAAAATAGAAACAGGATGCATTTCCATAAGGAAATACCCATCAGTCAACAATGTTACAACCATGTTAAATTGATAGAGATTTCAAAAGGAAAGTGGCTTGCTCTTCCTTCAAATGCTTTTGAAAAAGCACAGACTGTCTTTAAATATTTAGGCATTCACTCTCTCTGTATATAAAATTTCCCAAGCCGCAGGGCAGGTAAGGACATTAAAGCTATCAGCATCCTTTACAAAAAAAATTCGGAGAACTGCAGAAGCAAGTACAGTCTCTTCTCTGGATGGAATAATAAAAATCATCTCCATTCTCCCGCAGCACTTCTTTCCCCTACAGAAGCAGCCTGTTTACACACAGCTGTCGAGGCTCCTGAGGAATGAGGGTGTTGAGTGAGGTGTCTAATCAGTCAATAAAGATAGAAAATTGTTTGTTTCCAGAGTTTGAAGGAGAGGGCTTGTATTGGGACTGACAAACCAATAAAGCTCTTAAACTAATGTCATGTTACCTATCAGATGAGGTGGTAAACTGAGTTGCTGGTTGAGGGGGTTGACATCCTGCTCAAGCAACAGCCACAATCCTTGTCAGGGTGAAAAAACTAAGGGGCAGATTTATGATAAGTGGCGCTGCACTACGTTCCCCTTAGCACCCCCGTAACACCACCATGTGTGTGCCGTATTTAATATACAGCACACCATGGCAGTAGTTAGGGAACTAGCATCAGAATTTTTTATGCTAGTTCGTCACTTTGCAGGATTAGCGTAAAAAAATCTGACGCTAATCCTGCAAAGCACCCATTGAAACCACTGGAAGCCTCCTTTTAACGAGTGCTCTGAGCAGGCATTAAAAGTGCCAAAAATGACACCGTGTCTGGTGCAGGCATTATGTAGCACAAAGGGTTACAAAGTGGATAATGTATGCATTGCATCACTTTGTAAATTGACACTGAGATTTTGGCCTTGTTAGGCCATAGTAGTGTAAAAAAAGACACTGATGTGGCACAAGGAGGCGCTAGGGGCTCTTAAATCTACCCCTAAATGTCACCAAATTAACCTTCATTTAAACATTTGGTAGCTTGGCACAAAAGCAGTTAGGCTTAACTTAGAGGCAATGTTTAAAGTATTTATGCAACACTTGCACAGTAATAAAGTGAAAACATAACACAAAAGAAAAAAAACACCACACCAATTTTAAAAAATAGAGTAGTTTTTAATAAATTATTTGACACAAAAATGACAAAAACCTGATGATTGGAACCAGAATTATGATTTTTTTAAAGTATAAATTGAAAACTAGCAATTAAAAGATCAAACAGCCAACCGTAGATATCTTTTCACTTGAGACTGGGGCAAAGTTGAAAGATATGAATGACCGCGATGGCGCGCAGCTCAGATACACAAAGTTTATTGGGCCCAGTTTTCCCTTACCTTCATACTTAGATTTTTTGAAGAAAAATGTCTGAGAAGTTCAATTGGGAAAGGCAGTCGGCAATGTCTAAGGAGAAAGTATAGTCGTCAAGAAGCTGCTGGATGAAGTTATGGGGTAGATAACCACGTTCAGTCTTAGTCTCTTTTACGGATGTTAAAAATCTCCAGCAGGATGCAGTTGCAGGCTGTAGCTGACAAGGGCTCTATGGGGCAGGACACACCTTCTGCAGAAAGCCACTGAACAGGATTTGTGGCTATGGAGAAGAACAGAGCTGCCACAAAGTCACCCCAACCAGCAATGTGTCTTGTGCAGATCGGTAAGCAGATAGATCACCGTCTTCTCTCCGTTCTCAAGGCACAATTCAACAAAAAATCCTCTCACATTCCAAGTTTTGGATTTGGTCTATCTGGGCACCTTGGGCACTACTCATAGGGGTCCAGGAATGCAGGGGCACTACTTGGGGGGTTAGAACTTATTCGGACTAGGTCTAGGACAGGATTCAATATGGCTGGAGCCTATTTGTCACTGAAACTCTGATCAGGAGAGCATCCACATAGCCCTTGGAGTCTCTCTGGTAGTCCTGGGTTCAAGTGTTGAAACAGTGCTCAAGCAGAAGGGCAGGCCTCTGAGGGTTCATTGCAGGCTCCAGGGAGCAAAGCAATCCTTCCAGGTGCAGAAAAGCAGTCGTGTGGAGTCCACAACAGTCCACAGCAGCAGGCAGTCCTCCAAAGTTCTTCCGCAGGTCCAGTAAGTGATTGATATCCACAAGGCATTTAACACCCTTGCATGGTCCTATTTCTTTAAAACGCTTTTCTGTATGGGGATTGGGGTCAGCCCTGGGTTGGATACTTCTGCTTTATATCCAGCCTCAGTCACCACTGTGTGTGACTGGACTGTTGTCTTTCCTATTCGCACGTGGCATGCATATCTTCTATTGCCTGACAGTGCTTCAACTCTATTCTATCTCCCTTTTACATTTGGCATCTGCTTGCATGACACTGGGAAGTGGATGCCCTGTTATCTCCTTTGCTCCCACTTTGCAAGAATCCTTCCAGTTATCCTATGAGCAGTTTTCCCAGAACAACCTTGGCTGCATACGTTGTGGGACCTCTTTGTTGACAGTAAATTTACACAAAGAGAGGGGAACACCTCCATGAATGTGTCCTTGTACTGAAGAATACAAAAAACATTTCAAATGCACTTGCAATGTCTCCATCATACATCACCTACTTCCATGGCTCCCACCTTAACCTTTGCCTCCACCATTCACTGTGGCTTAGTTACAACTTTGTATAGTTATGACAGACGCTGTCCCTGGGGATGTGTCACCATTTAGGGGTAATAGATTTGACTATAACACTGACAGACAAGATGTGTGCTGTCTGCAAACTGAGAAACTATCACTAAACAGTATGCTTACAATCCTTCATTTCAAATGTGTACATAGCATACACCACACTCTTGCCTTCATAAAAGCATATAGACTTTTGGTAGATGCGAAGGGGCATATTTATGAGCCCCTAGCGCCACCGGAGCGTCCCTTTTTGTGAAGCTCCGGTGGCGCTATGCCCTGTGGCGTATTTACAAGGTGGCATTAAGCCACTTTTTGTGCACATAAACAATCATTTGAAAATGACTCATTCTGCAGCACACCCAAAAGTGCCAAACTGCCTTTAGTGATTGTTTGAGTGCAGGAAGGGACACCTTCCCACACATAAACAATCACACCCCTCAACTGAGACATCCTTGCACCATATTCAATCAAATACGGTGCATCCCTGCATTGTGAAAATGACCGAGCACAGCACTGCCAATTTTGGCTCAGGGTCGCGCTCCGTCATTTTCTTATGTATATGGACTAAATGTCTGTGATGCAGCCATTCCACTGCAGATTACTATCACCTAGCATGGGATTGTCTGGATGTGTTCTCCTTCTGGGAAACAATATTTAAATCCCGCTCAGAGATTCTCTCTACAGTATAGCTGTTATCACATCTCCTCTGCAGACACTGCTTTAACCCTTCTAATGCCAAAAAGAATCAAGATACATTGGGGGTGGGGTCCCAATCCTGCTCTCCAGAACTGGCTGAACAAGCTCTTCTATTGCAATAACTCCGTAGACATCTACGCAGACACACCCAAAGACACACGGGCCCTCATTCTGACCCTGGCGGTCTTTGACCGCCAGGGCGGAGGACCGCGGGAGCACCGCCGACAAGCCGGCGGTGCTTCAATGGGGATTCCGACCGCGGCGGTAAAGCCGCGGTCGGACCGGCACCACTGGCGGGGTCCCGCCAGTGTACCGCGGCCCCATTGAATCCTCCGCGGCGGCGCAGCTTGCTGCACCGCCGCGGGGATTCTGACCCCCCCTACCGCCATCCAGATCCCGGCGGTCGGACCGCCGAGATCCGGATGGCGGTAGGGGGGGTCGCGGGGCCCCTGGGGGCCCCTGCAGTGCCCATGCCACTGGCATGGGCATTGCAGGGGCCCCCGTAAGAGGGCCCCTAAATGTATTTCACTGTCTGCTGCGCAGACAGTGAAATACGCGACGGGTGCAACTGCACCCGTCGCACAGCTTCCACTCCGCCGGCTCGATTCCGAGCCGGCTTCATCGTGGAAGCCTCTTTCCCGCTGGGCTGGCTGGCGGTCTGAAGGCGACCGCCAGCCAGCCCAGCGGGAAAGTCAGAATTACCGCCGCGGTCTTTCGACCGCGGAACGGTAACTTGACGGCGGGACTTTGGCGGTCGGCCTCCGCCGCCCGCCAAGGTCAGAATGAGGGCCACGGTCTCCATTGCAATCATACCTTCTTCCCTGAAATATATCCCTGCATCACTCTTCAGTTGAGATACCTAGATAAAATATTATTTGCTATTTTGATCATTATTGTATACTACCTGACAAGTACTACTTTGCTGAAGATGTTTAGTTATCTCTAAAAATCTTCATATACAAAGCTCTAAAAAATCACTAATTGACACAGTGAATTCACTAATGTAAGACACCGTGCACCGTTAAGACCGGGAGTCTACTGTTGGAAAACCCTGTTAGCATCTGATTTCTGCAGGGCAAGCAATCATCTGCCTAGTCAGCTCGCAAGACATTCAATGCTGCAGTAATAATGAATTGTTATTCAGCACTTATTACAAACTTGCTCTTTTGTTTTCAGATGGTGCAATGCAGTAATTTTCAACTATAAAAATGAGTTGTTACTAGAGTGTAATCTATGCATCTTCCATTGTGCACAGACCATAGATTGCCGCACAATGGGTATAGCTTAATCATGTGAGGTAAGAAATATGTCAGAATTAAAACTTTCTCAAACAGAGTAGAAGCCCTTGAGAGATAAAGTGTCCCATCTAACTCGCTTTTCACATGTTACTTGCTGGAGCTCTTCACTATACCCCATTTGAAGTTCGAATATCTCAGCCGCATATTTTTGGTGTCTTGTTGCAGCACATAGGGCCAGATGTAGCAAAGGTTTTTACCCATTCTTTGTCTATTGGAAAATGTGTTCCTACATATGGCCCATAGTGTTATATTTCAATATGCTTGATTTGGTGCTGAGCTCATTTCCTCTGAAGAGTGGATTAACTAAGGATTCAGATGCTGGATTATGATATTGTTTACCTCATGCAATATTTAAGAAATTTCACCTTGCCATACCTATGTATACAAATCTATTTTGCATTTCCAGAGTTGCTCCATATAATGATGCTTATTTGTTTTATACTGTAAGCAAGCATTCCAAAACGGTTATTTGCCAGGAAAAATCCATTTAATATTTATAAGACTATAAAATATTAATAAATTCCAATATAAACACATACACAAAACAATATGTATAAATATAACCTGAAAAAACAAAGGTTAAAGTAACAATATATTTAGGTGAATTTCCCAGTGATGTTATTTAAGATGTCATCAGTGATGTTATAAATGAAGTGATAGAACATGTCATGGGTGAGGTCATATGTGAGATCATCAGCAGTGCATGATGGGGCACAAGTTATCTTTACTGTTACTAACTATAACTGGTTGATTTCTGTGTTTTTTAGTTTAAAATATTAATGTTGACACTGATAAAGTCACCTAACTATAACAATACTTTAAGATTTGATTTTTTCAGTGAATTTATAAATAAATAAATAAAAACAGAACCTTTTGTCACACCTAACTACAAAGTAAGTTTAACCTTTGTTTTTTCAGTGAATGTCTAGGTTTTTTTAAATGTAAAGTAATACGTTATTACCATAAGTTAATGCAACCCCTTCCACAGTGTGTGGTGGGGGTTGGCTGCAGAGCCTAATCTTAATCCAAGCCCTACAGCCAACAGCTCCCATATATACAAATACCAAGCTGGACATGGCCTTTGCTGTAGTCTGTCTTAAATAAGTGTATTAAAAATATATAACTTTTTTGCATTTTGGGACCCCCTTTTTTCCCGGTCTCCACTTGTTGGATCACCCGGAAACTTTCCAGGAAGCAACTGAAGTGGATGAACATTTTTTGGGGAGAGTTTTGTGAAAAGTCATTAAATGCTAAAGAAATTAGCAAACCTAAAAGTGATTTTGCTATGGAAAAGCAGACCTAACGACCGCCAGTAGTTAATATACATATTTGACAAATCTTCAAGATATTTTGCAAAAAAAGTGCACCCAAGCGTCTTGTGTGCATGGACAGCTTCAAAGTGATCCGTCAATTGGAATCTCAAAGAGATTTCAAACACGACTACAGCCGAAACTGCTAGATGGAATTACACCAAATTCGGCAACAACGTAGCTCTTGTTGCAGAAATGCCTTTTTATTGTTTGGTGTAAATCCATTCAGTAGTTTTTGAAATACTGAAAGAAAACCAAATTTGTATATCTAGAGGTGTGAAGGCTTCCCTAATTCTCCCGATCTTGTGCAGAGAGCTGAGTGACTGCCAACACTTCAACCAGGAAGCATTGGCAGCCATTTTGAGACTTTTTAAATCTCACAAAAAAAAGAAAAAAAAAGAAAAGGGGAATAAGGTACAGTAGCCCTAACGCCCTAGCCTTGACCAGGAGTTTCGCTGGGACCCCGGGTTTAAAAGCATTTGTGCCATAGGGTAACTATAATTAACGCCTTCACCATGCATTGCTAATTACCCCAGATATTACAGCACTCATGACATTTTTTTAGCATTATTGTTAATATCACTGTGACATTTGCTGTAAAAATCTTCATTAAAAACTGTGCATGGCAGGGTCACGAGTCATACTTACCTTAGGGCATGAGTTATAAATACTCCAAAAAACTTTAACTATGACAGGTGAATTTCTATGGTTTTGTACGTTTAAAATGTGAGCCTAACTATAATATCAGTGTAACCTTTGTCTTTTTAAGTGAATACATATATATATATATATATATATATATATATACTGTATATATATATATATATATATATATATATATACACACATTAGCAGCAGTCACCACAGGGTAATTATAGTTAGGCCAGCGCTTCCATAGGAAACAGGTTTTGTTATGTTTTCCTTATAACTATGCCACCGTTTGTTGAATCTTCATGAAAGTAAGAGCTCTTTTTGCCTAGTTTCTGATTGAAAGGTTTTGAGGTGATCTGTCAAACGGGCGTTGAGAAGAAAGAGGGGTCTAAAAACACAAAATCCCCATGTATTTTCCGTAGACTTTTTTAAGAAGCATGACAGCAAAAACTGCTGAATGGAATTACACTAAATTTGGCAGGAAGCAGGTTTATTGTCCAGAAAGTGTGATTTGTGTGATTTGTTGTGAATCTGTTCGGTAGTTTTGGAGATATTAAGCTCCAGCAATATTTGTATACTTGGACAGTTGAGTTGGAGGGACTCTTGTGAGTGTCCCTGAAATCCAGTTTTGGAAAATAGAACTTTATTTCCCTTGGGCTATCTCGCTCCTTTGGGAGTCAGACTCCAGTGGGAGAGAGCACTCTGATTGGCTGCCAGCAACATGAAGAAAAATGTTGCCGGCTATTATTACAGGACTGAGGGACTAAGGCCCTCATTACAACCCTGGTGGTCTGTGTTAAAGCAGCGGTAATACCGCCAACAGGCCGTCAGAAAAAAAAATTGAATCACGACCATGGTGGAAAACTCCAACATAGACAGCCATTTTAACACTCCGACCTCCATGGCGGTAGAAACAAACACTGCAGCTGTAACTACCAACAGACAGGCAGAAGACAATGTACCACCCACTGTATCACAACACGCCTATCTGCCACCTTTTCTGGCGTGGTACCAACGCTATCAAAAGCACGGCAGAAACAAGACTTAGAACGGTAACCACTCACCTCTCGACACTCAACAAGGAACCAGGACGCCATGGAGCCCAAACTACAGGTCCTGCCCATGCTAGTCTTCCTGCTCTTGTATCAGGAGCAGGAAAGACGCCGGCGACGACCACGGTGAGTACTGCACCTACAACACAGGGGAGGGTGGGAGGGAAAAGAGAGACACACACACACACAACACAAAATACCCCCATACCCACCCTCACCCACAACACCATACACACAAATACATGCAGCTACATTACATATCCACCCCGTCACACCCTGGAAGAACGGAAGGACAAAATGACATTATTGTAACAAGTGTAATCAATAAAAATCAGACAGGGCAAATTCAAAAATTAGTATATTCAAATATGTACACCAACTGCACAAGTCCGGATATAAATGAAATCATTGTCCGTGGATCAGTGTGCCCAAATGCACAAGATACCTGACTCGAAACGGAGAGAACACTGTAGGGGCATCAGATGGAAAATAAACAGGCACCTCAGTGGGACAGGGAAGGAGGGGCACCTCAGCCGGATGAATGGACGACACCACTGCTCCACGCGGGGGCTCCATGCCCACTGCTGTATCCTGGGGAATGCAAAGTCTCTCCAGTCTTTCCAGTGGGTGGTTTTCCCACTGCTTGGTCCTGGGGAGTGCAAAGCCACAGTCTCTCAAGTCTTTCCAGTGGGAGGTTTGCCCACTGCTTGGTCCTGGGGAGTGCAAAGCCACAGTCTCTCAAGTGTATAACAGTCTCCTGTGGTTCTGGAGTGGGATTGGTGCCCAGAGTGCTTCATCCTGCCAAGGCCTGAGGTAGTGGATGTCATTCTTGTAGGAAAGTACCATCTTGCCTGGCATGTTACCCCCATATTTCACTGTATATATGTTGTTTTAGTCTATGAGTCACTGGGACCCTGCCAGGCAGGGCCCCAGTGCTCATACGTATGTGCCCTGTATGTGTTCCCTGTGTGATGCCTAACTGTCTCACTGAGGCTCTGCTAACCAGAACCTCAGTGGTTATGCTCTCTCTGCTTTCCAAATTTGTCACTAACAGGCTAGTGACTAAATTTACCAATTCACATTGGCATACTGGTACACCCATATAATTCCCTAGTATATGGTATACTGAGGTACCCAGGGTATTGGGGTTCAAGGAGATCCCTATGGGCTGCAGCATTTCTTTTGCCACCCATAGGGAGCTCTGACAATTCTTACACAGGTGTGCCACTGCAGCCTGCGTGAAATAATGTCCACGTCATTTCACAGCCATTTACCACTGCACTTAAGTAACTTATAAGTCACCTATATGTCTAACCTTCACCTGGTGAAGGTTGGGTGCAAAGTTACTTAGTGTGTGGGAACCCTGGCACTAGCCAAGGTGCCCCCACATCGTTCAGGGCAAATTCCCCGGACTTTGTGAGTGTGGGGACACCATTACACGCGTGCACTGTACATAGGTCACTACCTATGTACAGCGTCACAATGGTAACTCTGAACATGGCCATGTAACATGCCTAAGATCATGGAATTGTCACCCCAATGCCATTCTGGCATTGGGGGGACAATTCCATGATCCCCTGGGTCTCTAGCACAGAACCCGGGTACTGCCAAACTGCCTTTCCGGGGTCTCCACTGCAGCTGCTGCTGCTGCCAACACCTCAGACAGGTTTCTGCCCTCCTGGGGTCCAGGCAGCCCTGGCCCAGGAAGGCAGAACAAAGGATTTCCTCTGAGAGAGGGTGTAACACCCTCTCCCTTTGGAAATAGGTGTGAAGGCTGGAGAGGAGTAGCCTCCCCCAGCCTCTGGAAATGCTTTGATGGGCACAGATGGTGCCCATCTCTGCATAAGCCAGTCTACACCGGTTTAGGGATCCCCCAGCCCTGCTCTGGCGCGAAACTGGACAAAGGAAATGGAAGTGACCACTCCCCGACCTGCACCTCCCAGGGGAGGTGCCCAGAGCTCCTCCAATGTGTCCCAGACCTCTGCCATCTTGGAAACAGAGGTGTTTGTGGCACACTGGACTGCTCTGAGTGGCCAGTGCCAGCAGGTGACGTCAGAGGCTCCTTCTGATAGGCTCTTCCCCCTCTCTTGGTAGCCAATCCTCCTTCCTTGGTAGCCAAACCTCCTTTTCTGGCTATTTAGGGTCTCTACTTTGGGGAATTCTTCAGATAACGAATGCAAGAGCTAACCAGAGTTCCTCTGCATCTCCCTCTTCACCTTCTGCCAAAGGATCGACCGCTGACTGCTCAGGACACCTGCAAAACCGCAACAAAGTAGCAAAACGACTACTAGCAACCTTATAACGCTTCAGCCTGCCGGTTTTCTCGACTGTTTCCAGGTGGTGCACGGTCTGGGGGTAGCCTGCCTCCTCTCTGCACCAGTAGCTCTGAAGAAATCTCCCGTCGGTCGACGGAATCTTTCCCCTGCAACCGCAGGCACCAAAAGACTGCATCACTGGTCCTCTGGGTGCCCTCTCAGCACGACGAGCATGGTCCCTGGAACTCAACAACTCTGTCCAAGTGACTCCCACAGTCCAGTGACTCTTCAGTCCAAGTTTGGTGGATTTAAGTCCTTGCCTCCCCACGCTAGACTGCATTGCTGGGTATCGCATGATTTTCAGCTGCTCCGACTTCTGTGCACTCTTCCAGGATTTCCTTCGTGCACAGCCAAGCCTGGGTCTCCGACATTCCTTCCTGCAGTGCACAACCTTCTGAGTTATCCTCCGGTATTGTGGGACTCGCTTTTGTGACTTCGGGTGGACTCCAGTTCACTTTTCTTCTAAGTGCCTGTTCAGGTGTCTTCTGAGGGTGCTGCCTGCTTCTGTGAGGGCTCCCTACATTGCTGGGTGCCCTCTCTGTCTCCTCTTCTAAGTGGCGACATCCTGGTCCCTCCTGGGCCACAGCAGTAACCAAAAACCCTAACTGCGACCCTTGAAGCTAGCAAGGCTTGTTTGCGGTCTTTCTGCGTGGGAACACCTCTGCAAGCTTCTTCTTGACGTGGGACATCCATCCTCCAAAGGGGAAGTTCCTAGTCCTCTTGGTTCTTGCAGAACTCCAAGCTTCTTCTAACAGGTAGCAGCTTCCTTGCACCCTCAGCTGGCATTTCCTTGGCTACTGCCCACTCTCGACACTGTCGCGACTATTGGACTTGGTCCCCTTGTCTTACATGTACTCAGGTCTGGAAATCCACTGTTGTTGCATTGCTGGTGTTTGTTCTTCCTGCAGAATCCCCCTATCTCGACTTCTGTGCTCTCTGGGGGTAGTAGGTGCACTTTACACCTACCTGTCAGGGTCTTGGGGTGGGCTATTTTTCTAACCCTCACTGTTTTCTTACAGTCCCAGCGACCCTCTACAAGCTCACATAGGTTTGAGGTCCATTCGTGGGTCGTATTCCACTTTTGGAGTATATGGTTTGTGTTGCCCCTATACCTATGTGCTCCTATTGCAATCTATTGTAACTTTACACTGCTTGCATTATTATTCTTGCTATTACCTGCATAATTTTGGTTTGTTTACA
This sequence comes from Pleurodeles waltl, assembly GCF_031143425.1. Classification (NCBI taxonomy): domain Eukaryota; kingdom Metazoa; phylum Chordata; class Amphibia; order Caudata; family Salamandridae; genus Pleurodeles; species Pleurodeles waltl. Next base: position 262,321,345 of record NC_090437.1, on the reverse strand, counting down.
TATATCTTGTGTATATATCTTATCCTCATACTGAGGGTACTCACTGACATACTTTTGGCATATTGTCATAAAAATAAAGTACCTTTATTTTTAGTACTTCTGTGTATTGTGTTTTCTTATGATATTGTGCATATGACACCAGTGGTATAGTAGGACCTTTACATGTCTCCTAGTTCAGCCTAAGCTACTTTGCCATAGCTACCTTCTATCAGACTAAGCTGGTAGAAACACCTCTTCTACACTAATAAGGGATAACTGGACCTGGCACAAGGTGTAAGTACCTCTGGTACCCACTACAAGTCAGGCCAGCCTCCTTCATTGGTTGTGCAGCGGTGGGATAAGTACTTGTAAATACTTACCACTTTGTCATTGTGTACTTTTCATAAGAGAATAATATACAAAACAAGTTCAGTGTATGTACACCTAACCAAAAAGTTTTCCTTTTCTCCTCTTACACTTTCTACTAAGTGCTGAAAAGTACTCTAAAAACTTTTAAAAGTTTCTAAAAAGTTAGAAAAAGTTGTTTTCTCTGTTCTTTAAAAAGTTCTGAAACTTGTTCTTCCTTCTCACTATCTCTAAACTTTTTGCTATCATGTCTGATGTAGAGTCTGCTCTTAAAATGGTCAATACTACTTATGACAATTTGAATTACAAGAGCCTAAGGAGTCTCTGCTTAGATAGAGGTTTAGTGATAGGAAAGAACCCCACAGAAGAGTTTCTATATAACATGCTTATTGTGAATGATGAGTCCCAAGCAGGCACTTCAAATGAGAAGTTAATAGATGCCTCCCATTCTGACTCAGGGGATCTCCTTGAGGGAGGTGGGGAGGGTTCTGTTCCAAATCTGACCCCTAGCAGACCACCTAGTAATGCTGGTAGTAATAGGAACTCCCATCATAGTAGGGGTGTTTTTATTCCTGGAGGCCATGTTGTTAGAGTCCAGTCAGTTAGGGACAGATCTCCCTCTGTTGTTTCCAATGTATCTTCTGTGTCCAAGCATTCCCAACCGACCCACCCTGAAGACAACATGTTAGAAAGGGAACTCAAAAAGTTGAGAGTGGAAGAGACCAGACTGAAGCTTAAACAGCAACAGCTCGCTCTAGACAGGGAATCCCTAGACCTGGAGAAGGAGAGACAGAGATTGGGGTTAGGACCCCATGGTGGCAGCAATAGCAGTATTCCTGATAGTAATCCTGTTAGAGACCATGATTCCAGGAATCTGCACAAGATAGTCCCCCCTTACAAGGAGGGGGATGACATCAACAAGTGGTTTGCTGCACTTGAGAGGGCCTATATGGTACAGGGGGTCCCTCAAAGGCAGTGGGCTGCTATATTGTGGCTAGCTTTCACTGGAAAGGGTAGGGATAGGCCCCTTACTGTTAGAGAAAGTGATGCTAACAATTTTGCAGTTTTGAAGGTTGCACTCATGGATGGATTTTGTTTAACCACTGAACAATACAGGATTAAGTTCAGAGACACCAGAAAAGAGTCCTCACAAGACTGGATAGACTTTGTTGACTGTTCAGTGAAGTCCTTGGAGGGGTGGTTACATGGCAGTAAAGTTTCTGACTATGAAAGCCTGTATAATCTTATTCTGAGAGAGCATATTCTGAATAACTGTGTGTCTGACTTGTTACACCAATATCTAGTGGAATCAGATCTGACCTCTCCCCAAGAATTGGGAAAGAAGGCAGACACATGGGTCAGAACAAGAGTGAACAGAAAAGTTCATACAGGGGGTGATAAGGATGGCAAGAAGAAGGATGGTAAGTCTTCTGACAAGGGTGGGGACAAAAGTAAAAATGAGTCTTTATCAGGCCCACTCAAAATCTCTGGTGGTGGTGGTGGGTCCAAATCCTCTTCAAATCAAGTTAAAAAGCCTTGGTGTTATTTGTGTAAAGTCAAAGGCCATTGGACAACTGATGCCAGTTGTCCAAAGAAAAACACCAAAGCTCCCACTACCACAACCCCTACTGCAAATTCTAGTGCCCCTTGTAATAGCAGTGGTGGTGGGAGCAAACCTACTAATAGCCAATCCAAGGGAGTAGTTGGGCTAACTCTTGGTAATTTAGTTGGGGTTGGTCTTGTTAGGGAGACCACAGAGGCTGTGTTAGTCTCTGAAGGTGCCATTGATTTGGCCACCTTGGTTGCTTTTCCCCTTAATATGGATAAGCACAAGCAACTTCCCCTCACACTTTAGACAGATAATCAGAGGGATTCCGACCAGAGGGCATCACCACCATCGCTGACACCGATGCTGCAGTCGTCTTGACACTGACCCAGTCTTCGTGTCCCTACGGAGTCTGAGATAGAGACCTCATTCCAAGGTAACGAGGGTTGGGGGCTCCTCTCATGGACACGGCTTTGGCAGATTAGGTTTAGCAAACCCAGCTCTCCTTTAGGTAGGAGGTTAGGCCTATTCTCATTAGGGTATTAGGGCATATTCCATCTCATACATATATATATATTTCTTTCATATATTGCAAAAATGGTGGGGGTCTTTATAACCATGACTCTCTTCTTCACAATACTGTTGCTTGGTATATTCATTATCTATTATTACAGTAAGAGTGTTACCTCTCATCATAGTATGAGTGTGACTTCTATAGTCCAGAATGTTAGAGTGCCATCTGTTAGGGACAGGTCTCCCTCTGTTCATTCACACCATTCTTCTGTGTCAAGGCATGCCCAACCCACCCTCCCTGAAGACAGAATGTTAGAAAGGGAACTCAATAGATTGAGAGTGGAAGAGTCCAGGCTGAAGCTTAAAAAGCAACAGCTGGATCTAGACAGGGAAGCATTTGATTTAGAAAAAGAAAGACAGAGGTTGGGGTTTGGACCCCATGGTGGCAGTAGCAGTATTCCCAATAGTCATCCTGTAAAAGAGCATGATTCTAGGAATCTGCACAAGATAGTTCCCCCTTACAAGGAGGGGGATGACATTAACAAGTGGTTTGCTGCACTTGAGAGGGCCTGTGTTGTGCAGGAGGTCCCTCAAAGGCAGTGGGCTGCTATCCTATGGCTATCTTTCAGTGGAAAGGGTAGGGATAGGCTCCTTACTGTTAAAGAAAGTGATGCCAATAATTTTACAGTTCTTAAGAATGCACTCCTAGATGGTTATGGCTTAACCACTGAACAGTACAGGATGAAGTTCAGAGAAACCAAAAAGGAGTCTTCACAAGACTGGGTAGACTTTGTTGACCATTCAGTGAAGGCCTTGGAGGGGTGGTTACATGGCAGTAAAGTTTCTGACTATGAAAGCCTGTATAACTTAATCCTGAGAGAGCATATTCTTAATAATTGTGTGTCTGATTTGTTACACCAGTACCTGGTAGACTCTGATCTGACCTCTCCCCAAGAATTGGGAAAGAAGGCAGACAAATGGGTCAGAACAAGGGTGAACAGAAAAGTTCATACAGGGGGTGACAAGGATGGCAAGAAGAAGGATGGTAAGTCTTCTGACAAGGGTGGGGACAAATCTAAAAATGAGTCTTCATCAGGCCCACAAAAACACTCTGGTGGGGGTGGTGGGCCCAAATCCTCTTCGATCAAAACAAAGAAAAGAAACCATGGTGCTATTTATGTAAAATAAAAGGCCATTGGACAACAGATCCCAGTTGTCCAAAGAAAGGCACCAAGCCTCCTACCACTACAACCCCTACTGCTACACATAGTGCCCCTAGTAATAGCAGTGGTGGTGGGAGCAAACCTACTAATAGCCAATCCAAGGGAGTAGCTGGGCTCACTTTTGGTAACTTAGTTGGGGTTGGTCTGGTTAGGGAGACCACAGAGGCTGTGTTAGTCTCTGAAGGTGCCATTGATTTGGCCACCTTGGTTGCTTTTCCCCTTAATATGGATAAATACAAGCAACTGTCCCTAATAAATGGTGTTGAGGTTCAGGCCTACAGGGACACAGGTGCCAGTGTTACCATGGTAATAGAGAAACTGGTACACCCTGAACAACACCTACTTGGTCACCAGTACCAAGTGACAGACGCTCATAACAACACTCTTAGCCACCCCATGGCTGTTGTGAATCTGAACTGGGGGGGGTTACTGGTCCAAAGAAAATTGTGGTTGCCTCAGATTTACCTGTAGACTGTGTACTAGGGAACAATTTAGAGACATCAGCTTGGGCAGAAGTGGAGTAGGAGGCTACTGCAGCAATGCTGGGCATTCCTGGGCATATGTTTGCTTTGGCAAGGGCTCAGGCCAAAAAGCAAAAAGGACAGGGTAACTTGGATCCTGGAACAATGGACCAAGTGTTCCCTAAAGCTAGGGGTAGCAAGGGTAAATCCCTACCCACTATCCCTCCCTCTACAGATGATTCTCCTTCTGAGGAAGAAGAAGTTCCTCCCTGTGCAGAACCTTCACCAGATGAGCTGGCAGCAGACACTGCTGAGCTTTTAGGTGGAGGGGGGCCTGCCAGGGAAGAGCTGAGTGTGTCACAGCAAACCTGTCCCACATTAGAGGGTCTCAGACAGCAAGCTGTCAAGCAGCAAAATGGGGATGTCAGTGACTCACATAGAGTTTACTGGGAGGTCAACCTCTTGTACACAGAGGCAAGGGACCCAAAACCTGGAGCAGCCAGGAGATTGGTAATTCCCCTGCAGTACAGAGAGTTCCTCCTAACTCTGGCACATGACATTCCTTTGGCTGGGCATTTGGGCCAGATCAAAACATGGGAAAGGCTTGTCCCCCTGTTTCACTGGCCTAGGATGTCAGAGGACACAAAAGATTTTTGTAAGTCTTGTGTGACCTGCCAAGCCAGTGGCAAGACTGGTGGCACACCAAAGGCTCCCCTTATTCCACTACCTGTGGTTGGGGTCCCCTTTGAAAGGGTGGGGGTTGACATAGTTGGCCCCCTTGACCCTCCTACTGCTTCAGGCAATAGGTTTATTTTGGTGGTTGTGGACCATGCCGCAAGATATCCTGAAGCAATTCCTCTAAGGACCACTACAGCACCTGCAGTGGCAAAAGCCCTCCTGGGAATTTTTTCCAGGGTGGGTTTTCCAAAAGAGGTTGTATCAGACAGGGGTAGCAACTTTATGTCTGCCTACTTGAAAGCTATGTGGAAGGAATGTGGTGTAACCTACAAATTCACCACACCTTATCATCCACAGACTAATGGACTGGTAGAGAGGTTTAATAAAACTCTCAAAGGAATGATAATGGGACTCCCTGAAAAACTCAGGAGGAGATGGGATGTCCTGTTACCTTGCCTCCTTTTTGATTACAGGGAGGTACCCCAGAAAGGAGTGGGCTTCAGCCCCTTTGAACTCCTCTTTGGGCACCCTGTAAGAGGTCCACTAACACTTGTGAAGGAGGGTTGGGAACAACCTTTAAAAGCTCCCAAACAGGACATAGTGGACTATGTAGTTGGCCTAAGATCCAGAATGGCCGAGTGCATGAAAAAGGCCAGTAAAAACCTTCAGGCCAGCCAAGAGCTCCAGAAGCAATGGCATGACCAGAAGCCTGTTCTGATTCAGTACCAACCAGGACAGAAGTTGTGGGTATTGGAGCCTGTGGCCCCAAGAGCACTGCAGGACAAATGGAGTGGACCCCATCTAATTGTTGAGAAAAAGGGTGAGGTTACCTATCTGGTAAACCTGGGCACTGCCAGGAGTTCCCTTAGGGTGATTCATGTCAACCGCCTAAAACCCTACTATGACAGGGCTGATCTCACCATGCTCATGGCAACAGATGAGGGACAGGAAGAAGAGAGTGACCCTCTCCCTGATCTCTTCTCCTCCACTGAAGAGGATGCTTTAGTGAAGGGAGTAGTTTTGGCAGATTGTCTGACTGCAGAACAGAAAGAAAACTGCATAAATCTCCTTTGACAGTTTTCTGAACTCTTTTCAACTGCGCCAAGCACCAGGTCTTGGTGTGAACACACAATTGATACTGGAGACAGCATGCCTGTCAAAAGTAAAATCTATAGGCAGCCTGACCATGTCAGGGACAGCAGAAAACAAGAGGTTCAGAAAATGCTTGATCTAGGAGTGGTTGAACCTTCTGAAAGCCCATGGGCGAGTCCTGTGGTGCTTGTACCAAAGCCTTACTCAAAAGATGGAAGAAGGGAGATGAGGTTTTGTGTAGACTACAGAGGTCTCAATCAGGTAACAAAAACTGATACCCAAGGCAGATGAGCTCATAGATACACTGGCATCTGCCAATTTTCTAAGCACCTTTGATTTGACTGCAGGGTATTGGCAGATCAAATTGGCTGAGAATGCTAAACCTAAAACTGCATTTTCAACTATAGGAGGGCACTAACAATTTACAGTGATGCCCTTTGGTTTGAAAAATGCACCTGCCACTTTTCAGAGGTTGGTTAACACAGTCCTGCAAGGGTTGGAGTCTTTTAGTGCAGCATATCTAGATGATATAGCTGTCTTTAGCTCCACCTGGGATGAGCACCTGGTCCACCTTTGGAAAGTTTTGGAGGCCCTGCAAAAGGCAGGCCTCACTTTCAAGGCCTCAAAGTGCCAGATAGGGCAGGAAAAGGTGGTTTATCTGGGACACCTGGTAGGTGGAGAACAGATTGCATCACTGCAGGGGAAAATCCAGACAATCATGGATTGGGTTCCCCCTACAAAACAGACCCAGGTGAGAGCCTTCTTAGGCCTCACTGGGTATTACAGGAGATTCATTAAAAACTATGGCTCCATAGCAGCCCCTCTTAATGATCTCACTAGTAAGAAGATGCCTAAAAAGCTATTGTGGACAGCTAACTGTCAGAAAGCTTTTGAGGAGCTCAAACAGGCCATGTGCTCTGCACCTGTCCTAAAAAGCCCATGTTACTCCAAGAAATTCATTGTTCAAACGGATGCATCTGAATTAGGGGTACGGGCAGTCTTATCACAACTAAATTCTGAGGGCCAGGATCAACCAGTTGCTTTTATCAGCAGAAGGTTGACCCCTAGAGTAAAGTGTTGGTCTGCCATAGAGAGGGAGGCCTTTGCTGTGGTCTGGGCACTGAAGAAGTTGAGGCTATATCTGTTTGGCACTCACTTCATTGTTCAGACAGACCACAAACCTCTACTTTGGCTAAAACAAATGAAAGGTGAAAACCCTAAATTGTTGAGGTTGTCCATATCTCTACAGGGAATGGACTATACAGTGGAACATAGACCTGGGAGTACCCACTCCAATGCAGATGGACTCTCCAGATATTTCCACTTAGACAATGAAGACTCCTCAGGTCATGGCTAGTCTTATTGTCCTTCGTTTGGGGGTTGGGGGGGCTTGTTTAGGAAAGTACCATCTTGCCTGGCATGTTACCCCTATATTTCACTGTATATATGTTGTTTTAGTCTATGTGTCACTGGGACCCTGCCAGGCAGGGCCCCAGTGCTCATAAGTATGTGCCCTGTATGTGTTCCCTGTGTGATGCCTAACTGTCTCACTGAAGCTCTGCTAACCAGAACCTCAGTGGTTATGCTCTCTCTGCTTTCCAAATTTGTCACTAACAGGCTAGTGACTAAATTTACCAATTCACATTGGTATACTGGTACACCCATATAATTCCCTAGTATATGGTACTGTGGTATCCAGGGAATTGGGGTTCCAGGAGATCACTATGAGCTGCAGCATTTATTTTGCCACCCATAGGGAGATCTGACAATTCTTACACAGGCCTGCCACTGCAGCCTGAGTGAAATAACGTCCATGTTATTTCACAGCCATTTACCACTGCACTTAAGTAACTTAGAAGTCACCTATATGTCTAACCTTCACCTAGTGAAGGTTGGGTGCAACGTTACTTAGTGTGTGGGCACCCTGGCACTAGCCAAGGTGCCCCCACATCGTTCAGGGCAAATTCCCAGAACTTTGTGAGTGCCGGGACACCATTACACGTGTGCACTGTACATAGGTCACTACCTATTTACAGCGTCACAATGGTAACTCCGAACATGGCCATGTAACATGTCTAAGATCATGGAATTGTCACCCCAATGCCATTCTGGCATTGGGGGGACAATTCCATGATCCCCCGGGTCTCTAGCACAGAACCTGGGTACTGCCAAACTGCCTTTCCGGGGTCGCAACTGCAGCTGCTGCTGACCCCTCAGACAGGTTTCTGCCCTCCTGGGGTCCAGGCAGCCCTGGTCCAGGAAGGCAGAACAAAGGATTTCCTCTGAGAGAGGGTGTAACACCCTCTCCCTTTGGAACTAGGTGTGAAGGCTGGGGAGGAGTAGCCTCCCCCAGCCTCTGGAAATGCTTTGATGGGCACAGATGGTGCCCATCTCTGCATAAGCCAGTCTACACCGGTTTAGGGATCCCCCAGCCCTGCTCTGGTGCGTAAATGGACAAAGGAAAGGGGAGTGACCACTCCCCTGACCTGCACCTCCCAGGGGAGGTGCCCAGAGCTCCTCCAGTGTGTCCAAGACCTCTGCCATCTTGGAAACAGAGGTGTCTGTGGCACACTGGACTGCTCTGAGTGGCCAGTGCCAGTAGGTGACGTCAGAGGCTCCTTCTGATGGGCTCTTACCTCTCTTGGTAGCCAATCCTCCTTCCTTGGTAGCCAAACCTCCTTTTCTGGCTATTTAGGGTCTCTGCTTTGGGGAATTCTTCAGATAACGAATGCAAGAGCTCACCAGAGTTCCTCTGCATCTCCCTCTTCACCTTCTGCCAAAGGATCGACCGCTGAATGCTCAGGACGCCTGCAAAACCGCAACAAAGTAGCAAGACGACTACTAGCAACCTTGTATCGCTTCATCCTGCCGTCTTTCTCGACTGTTTCTAGGTGGTGCATGCTCTGGGGGTAGCCTGCCTCCTCTCTGCACCATGAGCTCCGAAGAAATCTCCTGTCGGTCGTCGGAATCTTCCCCCTGCAACCGCAGGCACCAAAAGACTGCATCACTGGTCCTCTGGGTCCCCTCTCAGCATGACGAGCATGGTCCCTGGAACTTAACAACTCTGTCCAAGTGACTCCCACAGTCCAGTGACTCTTCAGTCCAAGTTTGGTAGAGGTAAGTCCTTGCCTCCCCACGCTAGACTTCATTGCTGTGTACTGCGTGATTTGCAGCTGCTCTGGTTCCTCTGCACTCTTCCAGAATTTCCTTTGTGCACAGCCAAGCCTGGGTCCCCGACACTCCTTCCTGCAGAGCACAACCTTCTGAGTAGTCCTCCGGCGTCATGGGACTCGCTTTTGTGATTTCGGGTGGTCTCCGGTTCACTTTTCTTGTACGTGCCAGTTCAGGTACTTCTGCGGGTGCTGCCTGCTTCTGTGAGGGCTCCCTACGTTGCTGGGTGCCCCCTCTGCCTCCTCTGCCAAGTGGCGACATCCTGATCCCTCCCGGGCCACAGCAGCACCACTTTTGGAGTATATGGTTTGTGTTGCCCCTATACCTATGTGCTCCTATTGCAATCTATTGTAACTTTACACTGCTTGCATTACTTCTCTTGCTATTACCTGCATAACTTTGGTTTGTTTACATATCTTGTGTATATATCTTATCCTCACACTGAGGGTACTCACTGAGATACTTTTGGCACATTGTCATAAAAATAAAGTACCTTTATTTTTAGTACTTCTGTGTATTGTGTTTTCTTATGATATTGTGCATATGACACCAGTGGTATAGTAGGAGCTTTACACGTCTCCTAGTTCAGCCTCAGCTGCTTTGCCATAGCTACCTTCTATCAGCCTAAGCTGCTAGAAACACCTCTTCTACACTAATAAGGGATAACTGGACCTGGCACAAGGTGTAATTACCTCTGGTACCCACTACAAGCCAGGTCAGCCTCCTACAATTCTCCACTGGTTCTGGAGGGGGCTTGCTGCACAGAGTGCTCCATCCTGCCAAGAACTGAGGTTGTGGATGTCATTCTCCACTGGTTCTGGTGGGGGCTTTGTGCCTAGAGTGCTCCATCCTGACAAGGACTGAGGTAGTGGATGTCATTCTCCACTGGTTCTGGAGGGGGCTTGGTGCCCAGAGTGCTTCATCCTGCCAAGGACTGAGGTAGTGTATGTATCTCTCCACTGGTTCTGGAGGGGGCTTGTTGCCCAGAGTGCTTCATCCTGCCAAGGACTGAGGTAGTGGATGTATCTCTCCACTGGTTCTGCAGGGGGTTTTGTGCACAGAGTGCTTCAGCCTGCCAAGGACTGAGGTAGTGGATGTCATTCTCCACTGGTTCTGGAGGGGCATGGTACCCAGAGCGCTTCATTCTGCCAAGGACTGAGGTAGTGGATATATCTCTCTACTGGTTCTGGGGGGGGGGGGGGGGTCTTGGTGCCCAGAGTGCTTCTCATGCAGTGTGGCAGGCCCCATTCCCTCACCTGGGTGTGTGTGCAACGAGATTGCCTGGAAACAGGTAGCATGATACGCCATGGAGGCAGAGACACACTCCACCCTTCTGCGACTTCGCCTGACACCTGCAGGTACAAACAGTGCTGGGAGTCATGCCTCATGGACGCAGGGCAGGGTCCACGACGTCTCCTGCAGCCTCAGACGGCTGCCCACTGGGGATGATTGCCATGTCAGCTGTGGTGGCACTGTCTGAGCACATCACGGGGCTTGTGGTGGTGGTTGCGGCAGTGTCTGTGGCGGAGGTACTGGCGGTGGTGCATGTGTCTGCACCTGTTGAGGGACACAGCAGGACGTCTCCTACAGCCTCGGACGGCTGCCCACTGGGGATGATGCTGGGGACTGTTGATGAGGCAGCAGACGTGCAGGTGGCAGTGCTGTTGGTGGTGCTGGTGGCAGTGCAGGTGGTGGTGTTCACCGCCGTACAGGTTAATGTTTTGGTTGACAGAAGGGGTGACTCTGGTCCCTCATCCGGAGCCACCGTGCCCTGTCCTGATCTGCTCTTCGGCTTGTGTCCCTTCCCCACCTTTGATGTTGCTGCTGGTGCCTTGCCACTGTCCCCTTTTGGCTTGGAGGAGCCCTTGCTTGCTGGTATGTGCGGCTTCTCCCTCCGGTATGTGTGTACCTTCTTCACCTTGGCAGGTGGCGGAATGGCCTGCTCCTTGGCCTTGCTAGGTGGCACACTGACAGCCCTGATGGGTGGCGCCCACGATGAGACCAGAGTTGCTGGGACCGCAGTGCTTGAGGATTTGGTGGCTGAGGTGCTGGTCTGGGACCTGGACAGCCTGGCCCTAGGGGAAGGATGGGGAGGTGTAGGGAAGAGGTCAAAGTTTGCAAGGAAGAGTTTCTTAGACACAGTGAGACGGGAAGATGTAGAGGGTTTGGGAGTGGAGAAAGAGGTAGTTGTTGTAAGAGGTGTTCGTTTGCTGAATTTGGGTGAAGGTGCATGGGCCGGAGGCTGTTGTGATGTAGATGGCTGTTGGGTGGGTGTGTGCCTGCGTTTGTGTACTTTGGGAGGAGGGCTCACAGACACACTGGGAGAGAACACAGGGGATGTGTGAATGATAGTGGGGTGGTGAGTGCACGTGAGCAGTGTGTGGTGATGGGCGTGCTGGTCATGGAGGTAGTGGCTGAGGATGTAGTGCATGCAGGTGTGAGTGGATACGAGACAGGGAGGGAGGAGGAGGACGTGGAGGAGGGGGACACAGTGGAGGCAGTGGATGTTGGTGTGTCTGCATGGGGATGGTGCTTGTGTGAGTGCTTGTGTGAGTGTGTAGCTGATCTGATGGTGTGCTTGGGATAGGCTGAGGAACAGGGGATTGGGTCCGTGTAGTGGAGGTTGGAGGAGGTAGGCTGGACACAGGGACAATGGCTGTCATCAGTGCTGAGGCCAGAGCCTGAAATGCTCTCTGTTGGGCTGCCTGGCCAGAATGAATGCCCTCCAGGTATGCATTTGTTTGCTGCAAATGCCTCTCAACACCCTGGATGGCATTCAAAATGGAAGATTGTCCAACAGTGAGAGATCTCAGGAGGTCAATAGCCTCCTCACTGTGGGCAGCAGGGCTGACTGGGGCAGGGGCTGAGGTGCCTGGGGCGAAGGAGATGCCTACCATCCTGGGTGAGCCGGCACAGGAAAATCGCTGAGGGGCTGCTGGGAGGGCGGTGCTGGTAGGGGGGTGGTGGCTGTACCTGTTGATGCGGTGGGCACAGAGGTGCCCGCCACCACAAGGGAGCTCCTATTAGAGGAGGAGTCACTGTCGCTGGTGTGTGTTCCTGTCCCAGTCGTGGAGCTCCCCTCGCCCTCTGTTCCGCTGGTGCCTTCAGACTCCGTCACTGCACCCTCCAGGGCCATGTGGGATGCAGCTCCCTCCTGCTCTGGTGCCACTGCTCCTCCACCTGATGATGCTAATGCACGCAAGAACAGGGTGACAAAACCAAAAGGTGGGGGAAAGACAGAAGAGACATATGGTCAATGAATGGAACACCACTACCGTTGGCGGACACAACACACAGGGAGCAGCCCTATGCACTAAGCCATGCACTAAAAGTGCAGGGGAAAAGCACATGCCCAAGGGGGACTCTGTCTAGACCCATTTCATGAACAGCTGGAACCCATGGGAGCCTGACGAGGTGTAAAGGGCAAATACCACCTTTGGGTTTAGAGTGGGAATGAGGCTGCAAAACAATGGATCTCCCTTTGCGCGTCTGCCCTGGCCTAGGGGAATCCACAGCCCACCACCCCCATCCAGACACCTCATCAACCGCACAGAGTCAGCTGTATGAGAGTGTACTCACCCCCTTGTGGCTGCTGTGATGCCCTCAAACACCCATCCAACTCCGGATATGCCACCGCCAGGGTCTGGTACATCAGGGGGGGTCATGGTGCGATAGGCACCCTTTCCACATTGGGAGGCCATCCCCGGCTGGGCCTCTGCCGTCTTCTTGCTCCAGCGGCGCAGGTCCTCCCATCTTTTCCGGCAGTGGGTGCTCCGTCTATGGTAGACACCCAGGGTCCGCACTTCCTTGGCAATGGCATGCCAAATACCCTTCTTTTAGTGGGCGCTGACCTAGAGGAAAAGTGAAGTTAGAATGAATATTACTCTCCCGTACAGTTCTTCTCACACATTGCCCACAAACCTCCCACCCTGGCCCAGAAAAACATACACACACACTATATCCTCACATGCTGGCCTATCCCCCCCTCTTCCATCCACAACACTCACTACAATCATGTGCCATCCACCATGCTCACAGTGTACTAACCTGTTTGTCTGGAGGACCGTACATTTGCGTGTACTGGGGGAGGACCTCATTCACTAGTTTCTCCAACTCCTCCGGAGTGAAGACAGGGGCCCTTTCCCCAGACACTGTAGCCATTGTCCCTTCCAGACAAAGGTCACAGCAGCACTTGCAGTGTAGGTCCTCTCCTGTTGAAGGTCAGGTATCAAGTGAGGGAACTGATAGAAAATGGCAGTCACGTCCACGGCAGTGCGTACCGTCACCACCAGCGTACATCGTCATTGGCTCCTGGAACCCTTAGGGCCCAATGATAACCAATGCTGAATTGCGCCGCGGTCTTCAACCGTCTACCGCGACCGCGTAAAACGCCAGCGCAGTTACCTCATTTCCCCTTGTCCCACCTTACAGGTCAGGCAGTCGCCATTTCAGGGGGCCATATGGCAGGCCAAATAACTGTGTCACACCTATTTAGGCCAGGAATACGGACAGACAAAAGCACATAGAGAAAATTTCAGTTTTTGCTAAACAGCCTTGTGATACCTAAGTGTTGTATGACCCTTTGTTCACCGTTCTCCTCCATAGGGCACGTCCGCTGGGGCAGGTGATGAGATGGCGGCATCCTCCGGTGTACAGACCCCTGGTGGACCTGTTGACAATGGAAGACATGGAAGACAGACACATCATTATCACTTACAGACTTGATCGTGCAACAATCCATCAATTGTGTGCCCAGTTGGAGCCTTACCTAATGTCAGCTATCCGCCATCCCACAGGAATACCCCCTCTAGTGCAGGTCCTTTCAGTACTCCATTTTCTGGACAGTGGGTCTTTTCAAACAACAGTAGCCATGGCATCAGGGATGTCCCAGCCAATGTTCTCTAACGTGTTGTCCAGAGTGTTGTCTGCCCTGCTGAAACACATGCGCAGCTACATCGTTTTCCCTCAAGTGGAGGATTTGCTCACAGTGAAAGGTGACTTTTATCCCTGGGACATATCCCCAACATCATTGGTGCCATTGATGGTACACATGTGGCATTTGTACCCCCCGCAGGAATGAACAGGTGAAGCAATCTTCTGCTATGTGCAACATTGACACTTTGTGATACACTTCATAGGTAACCGAGCTCATGTTAACAATCAACCACACATAGGTACATAGAGCTGTAAAATCTACTGCACACAGTGTTCAATCAATATACACCTATCCTTAGAAAACTAACTTCCTAAGGACACTTAGGCCCTGTTACAAATCTAATGCCCTTCTATTAACAGCCTTAATAGTATATCAGACCCTTCACAGTTAGCAAACCTCTTGTGAGAAATGAAATGCGCCAGAGTAGAAAAATGAGTACTATGAGCAGTTTGTACAGTATGCAGAGAGAAAACCCTGTAACACACTGTTGGAAGACAGCCAAACTCTCATGAGGAGTATACCACTGATTCTTAAACAGTATCTGCTAAGAACAGTGCTCACACTCTATCCAAATCCCTCTCCAAAGAGAGACTGCTCATTGTAAACATCCAAGGCCTGAATGTGCACTGTTGAAGATGGCATGTTCTGGTTAAAGCCAGCAGAGCCCACCAAATCTTGTCAGGGATGAGTCATTCCACTCACTGTATAACCTGCACTCACCTTTGGGTAACCTGGCACTGAGCAGTCAGGTTTATAACAGAGGTAACGTGTAAAGCATTGGCACATCACTCTCACACAATAATGCAGTGAGCACACAAAGGAGACTTCAATGTGTAGTAGGTAAACACAGTTTGTATTCAATACATATATCAATTAACACAACATAAAAATCATGATATTCTGGCCATAAATTACACTTAGTAATATTGCTAGCAGTACTAGGCACAACCACATTAAAATGACATCAGTAGCATTGGGATAAATCCTATGTTACCACCTCAAAACCTTTATGGGGTGCAAAACATTGTAAGAACAAGGCCCAGCCCCGGCAATTAATATAACACTGTACCACACACAGTTATAAGATGCACCCCAGATCACAACCATATCAAGAATATGTACACACAGATAATTACAACACTTTTAGCAGCACCATGGGCCAAAGACTGAAATGATAGGATCAGTGTCAACCATAATATCCAGTTGGCATGAAATCAAGGTGTGAAGCAGCACCACCGGTCAATGTAATCAGTAGTAGGGGGTTTTCATGCAAGCACTTTCATATGCACACATTCACTAAGTGCTGCTATGTGGTGCTACTGATATCAGACAGGTTTGTATGGAGCACACTTGCACCCACACATGCATGCAAAACTGTAATGCGATGCAACTGATATTGTCAGGGCAATTGGTAGAACAATGCAGACTCCATGGCCCAAACCCTCCTCTACCCTCCATCTCACCTCGACTACCTCTCACCCATGACTAGAAAGAAATCCCCCCCCCCTAAGATTAGGTCTGTCTCTGCTAGAGTCACACTTAGTGGAGGTCTGAGGGAAGAAGGTGAGGGGTAGGCAGCAGGACTGATTTGGAGGCAGTTGATGGACAAAAGAGGGTTGGTCACTACTCAGGAAGTTCACCCACAGGATGCAGAGCATAGTGCCTGAGGGCAATAGTTTGTTCACTGAAAAGATTCTGTAAAATGCCTTCTGGCACCTCCCCATTTCTGCGAAGTACCAGAGGGGGGGGGAGAAAGGGGTCATGCAGTCTCTTGACTCGCTTCCGATTGCATTCCGAAGCATTCTTCCAGCCCTGTCAATTACGCTTGCAACACCAGGCCAGTCCGGGCAATGCCACACGCTGTCATCTGGGGTAGGGTGAGGCGAGGGCAGGTAGTTCACCACTCAGAGAGCCCAAAAGGAATGAGGCACCCCGTCAGGTACACGCTGATCAGAGCTTCACCCAGCCTATCTGGTTATAACTTCTGGTGCATATTGATGCGATTCACACTAGACAGTTCTGGTCACACACCATGAAGAGTTATAAATCCTATGTCTTGCCGGAAATGATGGACAATGTCTGGTGTGTTCACACCAGACAGTTACGATCATTTATGATGAAGAGTTGCCAATGCTGCTTCTCCCGATTGAGGCACAACTTCTGGTGAACATAGAAACGAGTCGCTCAAGACAGTTCCAATCACACACAATCAAAAAGATGCAAATTCAGTACCTCCCAGCTAATGAGGCACAACGCCTGGTACACATTGATGTGATTCGCCCCAGATTGTTCCAGTTCCATACACAAGCACAAGTTCAGTAGTGCAGCATGATGTTGAATGAGGTATTCATATGGTTATGCCGCCACCCCTCCGACGGTCGCAACCTGTGAATCAGATACTGCATGCAATGAGCATGCAGTCAGCGTGATGCACAAGAGAGAAGTGGCACGTTTGACAAAGCGGGCCACGCGGGGTCCCACAACTGGTGGATCTGCTCAACACCAACAAGACGCTGCAGGGGCAACACTACTTAGATGCAGGCAATGTTTTTGGGACTCTGCTCCCGCCAATCTGGTTTCCAGGCACAATTCTTAGTTTCATGCTGCACTGTAAGTTGGAACCCAGAAAGTGATATGGGCACTTGTGAGGGCACCGCTCTCAAGGTGTCACAGTGTGAATCCATCACGGGAGGTGTTTCCTGTCCCTGAGACCTCCACAAGAGAACAGTGGTCAATGCAACAAGCCCTTGGAGAGCACACGTTAGGATGCCACACAACAACTGGCAGTCTGCCCAGGCCAGTCATTATTCAGGTACATTGGGTCCCAAGGTGCAATGTCCCTTCCAATGGCAGTAATCATCCTTGTACATAACAGATTTCTCTGGCAGTGTCCACCACACAGACCAGGTTCTCCAGTCCTACATACGTACAAGTGTATCCCTATCCCTACCCTGCTGTGTATGGCACCAATAGTTATACTGTAGTGTGCCTTTGAAGTTGGGGGTGGTTTAAAGGTTCTTCCTTTGAACCACAGATGTCTCCCCTACATTTGCGTCATGTCTGCCATAGAGCCATGGAATGTAGATCTTAATTTCCAGTGAGAATATGATCTGGCTCCCAGAGGCCAAGTGTCAAAACCTCTCTGTTGGACCTGGCCCTCTTTGCAGGGCCATCCGCAAACATTTTGCCTTCTTCCTTCTATTTTTTCTGACCCTTTTTTTTGGCTTTAGAACTGTGGGCACTTTACCACTGCCAACAAGTGCTAAAGTGCATATGCTCTCTGTCTGAATTGTATTGGTGGTTGGTTTATCCATGAGCGGCATATTTGATTTTCTAGTAAGTCCCTAGTAAAGTGCACTAGAAGTGTTCAGGGTAAATAAAATACTACTTTTGGGCCTGCAGCACTGATTGTGCCACCCACATGAGTAGCCTATAAACATCTCAGACCTGACACTGCAGTGTCTGAGTGTGCAGTCTTGCACCTCCAATTTGGCCTTATAAAGTGTACCCATTTGCCAGGCCCAAACCTTCTCTTCCACTACATGTAAGTCACCCCTAAGGTAGGCCCTAGGTAGTCACATGGGCAGGGTGCAGTGTATGCTAAAGGAGGACATGTATGATGTGTTTTACATGTAGTGAGATACTGCCAAATTCGTTTTTACTACTGCAAGGCCTATCCCTCCCATAGGTTAACATGGGGATTGCCTTTAAATATCTTTTAAGTATAGTTTCCCTTTGGAAGCAGATAAAGATATAGAGTTTGGGGTCTCTGAGCTCAAAATTTAAAAAGGCATCTTTTGGTAAAGTTGTTTTTTAGATTGTCTGTTTAAAAATGCCACTTTTAGAAAGTGGGTATTTTCTTGCTTAACCATTCTGTGCCTCTCTCTTCTTGCGTATTACACGTCTGGGTCAGACTGACAGTTGTGCTGTTGAGAATTCACTCTAGACAGTGACACAGAGGGAGCTGTCTCCTGGGCTAGAGTGGGGAGGGAAGAGCTGACACGTATACCTAAAAGGGCTGTGCCTGTCCTCACACAATACAGTCTCCAACGCACTGGTGTGTGTCTGGGTCTAGGCCTGCGCAAGGCAGGATCTTGTAAACAACAGAGACTTTCCTTTGAAGTTTGCCTACTTCAAAGGCAGAAAGGAGTATAAGTAATGGACCCAAAAACCCTGAGATTTAGATTGCTTCTGGATCAAGAGGACCCTCTGCCAAGGAGAAGAGCTGAAGAGCTGGTGGAGGAGTACTGCTTCTTTGCCTGTGATTGTCCTTTGCTGGGCTGCTCTGAAGTTGCTGCTTTTGACTTTGAGAGGTCAAAGATTGGACTTTGCTGTGTTTTCCAGCTTGTGAAGTAATTCCTAGGGCTTGGACTGAGCTTTTCCCCTGTTCTGAATTATCAGGGCCATCAAAGACGTCCTCAGCCAGCACCTAGACTCTCTTGCTGAGACTTCTACCCTGCCAAGTGGTGCCTAATCCAGTCAGTGGGCCCTTGAAAGGAGAAGCTGGTGCAACCAAGACTAAAAACCATACACAGGACCCCTGCAGGAGACAAATCGGCACAGCACCTACTTTGTGGCTGAGAATTCGACACACCACCTGCATCACAGCTGGGAAATCGATGTAGCACCTGTGTGCGACTGCCAAAATCAACGCATCACCCACGCAGCATGGCTCTTCACCACTGTGCACTGGAATTTCGCATGCATTGTCGCTGGGAATCAAACCCACAGGGAAACTGCGACCCGAGGTTGCCCATCTGGAAATCGATGCATCGCTCTTTTGCGGGAGAGAAAACGATGCATCACCTACCTGACCTGAGAAGAAATGACACACCGCCTCACTTGCGAGGAAGGAATCAACGCATCACTGACTTTTGTGATGCAGGCTCACCTGTGCATCTTTTTTTTTTATGCAGATGAGGTACTTTGTGTAAAAACAATGCATCCAATGATTTCTATGGATCTAAACTCTTTTAAATTTAAAAATTCATAACTTTGCCTGTGTATTCTGGATTTTTGTTGTTTTGGTTTTGTTTGATTTAGATAAATATTTGGCTATTTTTCTAAACTGGTGTGTCACTTTTGTGGTGTATTTACTGTGTTACTGTGCATGTTGGTACAAATACTTTACACATTGCCTCTTAGATAAGCCTGACTGCTTGTGCCAAGATACCAAGGGGGTGAGCAGAGGTTATCCAAGGTGTGTCTCCCTTACCCTGACTAGAGTAAGAGTCTCTGCTTGGAAAGAGTGCAAACTGACTGCTAACTAGAGACCCCATTTCTAACACTCTTCCTCCAATCTATCCAGCTAGAGCCTCAAATAGCAGAGGTCTGTCATTCCAATTGCTTGTCCAATGTTTAAAGCTGTGACTGGGGAAAGTACAGATGTGCTCCCCAACCTCCGGTGTCAATTGGAGCCAGGTAAAAAGGGACACAACAAGCTAAAGGGCAGAGAAATGCCCACTTTATAGAAGTGGCATTTCTCAGCTATTAATTACAAAACCACCCTTATCATATAAAGGGGTTTCTCACTGCAAATCCAGTGATACGAAACATCATGAGACTCCTCAACTGCAATCCACTATTGCAAGCGGGAGTGATTTCAATCATTCCCTCATGTTAGCCTATGGGCAGAGCAACCCTCCAAGGCAGTGAGAACACACATGGGTATTCTTCACTATGTTTCGATAAACACCCTTGTTGCAAGGGTGCACACACTGGCCTGCGATCAATGTTTTGCGTTGACCTTGTACCATGCGAGGTGATGCAGGGTGACACAAACTTAGATTCAGATTTACAAGCCACGCAAGGTAACCCTGTGTGGGCCTGTGTAGCTTGGTAAATATAGTGTAATGCAAGGCAGAGCAAGTTGTTCCCTTGCATTACATGCATATTTGGGACGTTACATGGGTGGAATGCAGATATTCCCATGCATCCACCCATGTATTGTGATGCATTTTCAGATTTACTAACAGTAGAAGATCTGGGAATGCGTCAAAATTGTACAGATTCCCACCAGAAGTACAATGAGGAGAAATATCTTTACTGCTCCTCGTCATTTCTTCTTTCTAAGGGGCAGATGTACGTACCATTTTTCCTATTGCAAATGGCTCGATCCGCAGAATCAGACCGTTTGCGACAGGAAAAAAAATATTTTGGTATGTACAGAGCCTATTTTGCGAATCGGTAATCTATTTACTGAATCACAAAATAGGTTTGCGAGTCGCAATTAGGATAGGGCGTCCCCTTCCTAATTGCAAATCGCAGCGCGACGTAGCATTGTTTTGTGACCTTGAATGCGGTCACAAAACAATCGCAGTTAGCACCAGTTTCAAACTGATGCTAACCCATTCGCAAATGGGAAGGGGTCCCCATGGGACCCTTTCCCCTTTGTGAATGGCAGCAGAAATATTTTTCCAGAGCAGGCAGTGGCCCCACGGCCTATCTGCGAGATAGCTAAAGAACTCCCTCAGATGATTGACAAGCAAACACATGCCTCAGATAACATGCACAATGCTACCAAGATGTTGCAAAGATGAACTAAGAACATCTTTGAAGTTTCAGGAAAAAGAGTACAAGGCAGCATGACTTGGTAATGAAAAGAATAGATGCCATAAGAAAAATATGCACACATCACAGGTCATGGATAACAGATACAAAATATTCTACAGAGGCACTTTAGCTTCAGAGGGATGCACTACCTGCCTACCTTACACCTCTGCTACAACCACCTGCATCACAATCACCACAGCACCTCCACCTTCAGCACCTACACAACCTAATTTTCCATCCCATCAAACTCAACCACTACCAACTCAACAATCTTCAAGACAAATTAACTCTCAAATAATGTCAATACATGGTAATATTAGCTTATCTCCCATCTGGTACATTTAATTTACTGTTAGGTCGCTAGTAAAGTGCACTACATGTGCCCAGTAAATTGAATGATAGTAGTGAGCCAGCAGCAGTGATTGTTCCACCCATTTAAGAAGCCTTTTAAAATTGGTTCAGGCATGCCATTACAGAGCCTGTGCTCAGTTTTAACTGCCATGCTGACCTGTCAAGATAAACCTTTTACCAGGCCAAAACATTCCTTTTTAATACATCTATTTCATCCACAGTGTAGGCCCTAGACGGCCTGGAGCGCAGGGTACAATGTATTCAAATGTCGGACATGTATTGTTTAGTTTTACATGTCCTGGTAGTGAAAAACTCCAAGGATTATCCCTCCAAAGGGATAACATTGGAGTTGCCTTATTACATCTTATCAGTGTAGCTTCAAAATGGGAAGAGGTGACCTCTTCATGTTTGGTGTCTCTGGAATCAAAATTTAAAATCCTAACTTACTGTGAAGTCTGATTTTAAATTGTAATTCAGAAAATGCCACTTTTAGAAAGTTGGTGTTTCTTCCCTAAGCCATTTGAATTCTGCAGCCTGTCTCTGCTCACATGGGTGTAGTTGGCATTTGGGCTTTGTATATTCCTCGTAGGCAACAACACACAATGGGAGCTTAGTTGTGACTTAATGGGCATCCTGGGCAAGATGGGATGGAGGAGTTGGACACAGCCTCACTTACACCTAAATAGAATGTGTCCTGCCCCCATACAAAAGGGCTTAATGACCCAGTATTGTCGCTCCAGTCAGCTTAGAGCCAGGGCAGGGGAGGAAGAGGATTCCTTTCACCTCACAGCCACTGTCAGGAAGAGGATTCCTTTCACATCACAGCCAATGTCTAGATGCTTCTCCAACCTTCCAGAACATGGGCACCAAAGTATAAGTACTATACCTTAGACATCACCACTTCAGCACACTTCTGAACCTGTCAATACTCTGACAGGAAGATGGACTGCTGTGCTGCTGAAGGCCTGTTACTCTGATGGACTGCTGTTTTGATGGAATCCTGCTTTTCTGTGTTGACCTGTGCCTCCTGCTACCTTGACTAGGAGTGAGAAGGATTAGACTATCTCTCCACCCCAGAGTGACTCCAAGGGCTAGATGGCTTGCCTCCTGATCTGAAGTCTCAGAGACATAAAAGACTTCCGGCTACCCTGCATCTGCACTTGGACTCTGGCATCAGTGAGTCTATCCTGCCAAGTGGTGCCACTCCAATACTGGATTCTTTGAAGTGGACCTGAGGTGTTTGCTCTAGTGGAACCAATACATCCTCTGCTGTGCGAGCATAACTGATGCATTGCTGATCTTACATGAAACAGAGCTGACGCATCCTGTACTGTGCGCGTTGGAACTGATGCACCCGACTTGCATCATTGACTCTTGAGACCAGCTTATTGCCCTCAGATCGGGTCTGTGTGAAACTTTTCACAGCGCAAGGTCCTCACTTACTTCTTTGATTGCAGCCTTGTCGGTGACACTAAATCCTACATCACCACCATTGTGTGGAGTGTAGCTATTGCAATGCCTCAACTGCATCACGCATTCAGGACATCGGTCTTCACATCACAAGCCCCATTGACAGGATCCTCGATGTTGACGCACCAGGATCTCGCACCACAGCCTTGCTGCATCTTAGAAATGGCACATCGTCTTGGCTGCATGACACAATTCTGTTTCGGACCCAAGCACTGCTCCGCAACTAGGATTTAAGATACTTTGGTTCAGCGGGCCTAAATGGGTCACTGTAGCCAGCATGCGCTAGATAACGGTCGGCATGAACACTTGACTTTGTCCCGATCCAGCACCACCAGATATCTCCGGTTCTGCTTCTTCCTTATAAGCAATATTTTACGGTTTATTCTTATGAAATCCTTCACTCAAGTTCTTTCAATCATATGTTTCTCATTTTGGTCTTGTTTTATTTATTAAATTAAGTTATATTTTTCTATCCTGGTGTGGGGACCTTTTTGTGTGGTGTCTTCAATGTTTTGCTGTTTGAAGTGTTACACAAATACTTTACACCTTGCCTCTAAGTTAAGCCTTACTGCTCTGTGCCAAGCTACCAGGGGCTGAGCACAGGTTCATTTTGGGTTGTTTTTGAGACAAGGAGACATGTGTGGTTCATAGGATGCAGTAAAACAAAGATCATCACAATACCTTGTATACACTGCTGAAGTTTTTGGCTTTAGAAAGTAGAGATATAAATAGTATAATAATGTGAATGTACATTTTAATTTGGAATGCAGATGAACATGCTGGATGATACAGACAAGTACACAAATAATTAACTCTGAACAGAACTGCTATTTTTACACAGATACCTCTTGTAAAATTAACTAAAATCTTGTACCATATCCATGGCCTATCTGCATTTTCTTAAGGATTACCCCATAGTTGCACATTTTTCTTGAAACTTTTGTTGCTGATTTTAGATCTCAGTTCACATTACCCCTGGTAAAAAGAAGTAAAGTTATTGTGTTCTCCCTTTAAACATGGTTTATTTGGCTTGCCCAAATTGACATGTTTAACTTGCCAATACATCCCTAGTATATGGTAAAGAAAATGCCTCTTGAGTTTGGAAATTAAATGCCACCCATAGCCTGCAGCATCTATCGTGCCATCTGCATGATTGATCTGTAAAACAAGACATCAGGCCTGCCATGTATACCCTGACTGCAGCAGACTAAGAAAACTGGTGTCAAACCTGCACAAATAGCCCTTTCTGACAATCAAGTAATTCTACTTGTTACTATAAGTCAATACTATGTACCCCTTGTTGCTCCTAAGTTAGAGTGTTTGATATTTAAAAGTGCAACGTGTGCAAAATTAAAGTTGGCATGTTTCCTCAGTGATTAGCCCCCAAAAGCTATTTTTACTGGCAGGACTGGAGCTGGATCCTAGAAAATGTCAATGCACAGAGTATAAACCTTAATCTATAACTTTGACAGAAAGAGACAACAATGATCATTAAAGTCTATTTTACTTATGTATTATTAATACAATTCACTGGAGAAGTTAAAATTGTAATACCTATTTAGGAAAATAACTTTAAAGAAAGTTACCTTTTCCCTTCTTGAAGCTACTAGAGGCTAATTTACATTAACCTCCCACCAGATCCCAAACTTAATCTGAATAAGGTGTGAAAACTGCACTCAGAGCAGAACAATGGCTAAGCCAGGATGGACTGGGTGAGGGGCATGAGACCCATATCAGCTCAGGGAGGCCAGCTAGGGAGATTCAAGAAACTTCTGAAATGTGAAAGGGACATAAGTGAAACCTCCTTAGTTTAAGAGAGATCTGAGAGCAGAAAAGCCTTTGTTCCCCAAGACCACACTAGCGAGGCTCCTCTAAACCCAGGGAGAGAGAAGCTACCCCAAGGCAAATTTGGAGTGGGCACAGAAGAAAGGTCTGTTGTAGTTCCTTGCCTACATCTCTGGGTAGATACAATGGCTCTGCACAAGGAGAAAATGTTCCCTGAATTTGGATATTAGCAATAAGAAGCACATGGGTTTGCTTCAGGTTTGCGAAAAAATATCTTCTGAAAAAGTAGGCAGGATTACCCGTGGGAACTTTTTGCCCATATGGATTGGGAGGGGCTAGGAGTCACCCCATCCCACTTGCTAGTGTAAACTAGAAATGAGAAACTCCAAGGAGTCCTCTTCAGAAAACTTTCTGGACCTGCTGATTCCCAGAAGAGGAATAGACCCTGCTTATTCTAACCAATGGTGAGTCCTAAAGGGGTAGACCTGTTCCGTCTTGTACCCAGAATAAAAAAGTAAGCTCCATGGGTCAGCTGACTGACCTCCTATGTGGCTACAGGGACACAACAAGCTGCAAGGAACCTTGTTTATGAAATGACCACTTGACTAGTACCAACTGGACCTAAAGCATCTAATGGAGGAATGAGTCCTGGCCCATATGCTGTCAGTTAGGATACAGGAGCCATACAAGTTACCAAGAGAAGCTGCTCTTTGAAAATGTTTGGGATTCCTAGACTTCCAGAGGGTCAGCAGGACCTTGTGGCAAAAGTGTTTGAAATTGATGCAACTTTATTGGATATAGCTTCAGGATATCCTTGCTGGAGGATTTTGAGCTCTATCAATAGACTAATTCAGAAGATAAAAGTTTTGACCGGTATGAACCCACTTGGTGTATCCAATCACCACTGACCTGAAATCAGACCTATGGCCTAGTCTACTGCTTCCACAGACTATTATTGGTGCTTAGTGCTTTTTGGTGCTATTTTTATTTCAAGCATTTTTATCTGCAGTTCCCATATTAGTTTTTGCCACTTTCATACCATTATGTTTTTTTATTTTACTTTGTTTTTCTTTTAGTGACTTTTGGGGTCCACCTTGGTAAGTTATTGTTACTTTCTTTACTTGAGGTGGGCATTCACACAACCCAAATAACATTCTACTTGCTTACGATAGTGCTAAAGAATACTCTTTGAACGAGCATTCGTTTTTTACCATCATTACAGTGAATGTAATATCAAAGCATATTCACTGTATTTCATGTTGAGCCAGCCAGAACATGACAGCGTGACAAGTACACTTTGTGCTTTAATGGGATACTGCTAGCTCTACGTGACCTCCAGTGAAGAAGTGAAGTGTAGTACAAGTGGCCAAAAGCAATAGTAAAATTTGTTTGATCTCTTTCAGTGGCAAAAAGTATACATATAACATATTCTGCTTTAGCTATTTAGAATGGAATTCAGTATATGTGAAAATGCTCACTCTGAAATCCTGCTGCAATATAATAAGTGCATTATGGAGATCATATCTTTGCTGTTAGCTGCAAGGTAGGGCCATTCTTTCATATCAGGAGGGGCTGCCATACCACAAACATGAAAGACCTAACTACCCCATCAAATAGACACTTCCAGAAGGGTGGGCAGATTTTACATTTTCTGTCAGGGCCAATTTCAGCCTCCAATCTGGCCTTGATAATAATTATCATTATTTTAGTGCTTCGTTTAAAGCAGAGACAGTATACAAACATAACATTTAAAACTTAAAAATTCAGCCTTACACAAACAGACATGTCTTCACTGCTTCCCTATAACAGAGCAATTGAGCATGGTGATTTGTATCTAGGGCTTTGGTGGACAACAACTTTACTCTCACTCTTGCATATTTTTGCATTGGAGAAGCTAACATTTGTTTACTGCTGGTGAGCATGGTTCTAATGAACATATGCAACACTAAATTTACCTTCAGCTAACATGGGAATTTCCCTTACAAAATCATATTCATTGTACTGAGGATCTTGCAATTAGGTCTGGCTTTGTCAGGTAATAAGCAAATCTTTACATGCCAACACTGTGTAATCTCAATAGAATATAGGCCTGATTTAGATCTTGGCACTCTTACTGCCAAACCACTCTGGTGGTAGACTCGTGAAGAGTGTCAAGTTGACTGCGTTCCACCCACCATATTTAGATGTTACAGCCCTGCAGGTGGTGTACTGGAAGCGGTTTTGTGACAGCTGGAGGACATTGTGGGACTCAAATGACATTGGATCATGGCAGTGGCTGTGGAATACAGGTAAGTCACACACTCTACCTTTGCCACACGTGTTCCTCTGCATCACACAACACAACACACTACATGCACATGACTATCCATTGCCATTCACCACAACACAAAAAGTACATGCCGCAAACACACATTGCCATACATCCATAACACAGCATATACACGCTATTGATGCTACACCCAAACATGGCATGACAGCAACAACACAACTGCACACTAACCTACACAAACACACTCACAACATCACAGTGACATACATCACGACTGTTACAGAACACTCACCTGAATGTTGCACGCAGCAACACAACACAACATACACAACAACATCAATCTCATATGCAAGTGGCACACATACTGACACAACCACAACACCCACTCCAGCTCCCTCCACCTCAACCAGCCAATCACATCACACAAATGCATGCATGCACTCACACACATCTCGAAGCACAACATGACAGGTACAGGTCCCCTTGCAATATGCACACAGTTGACAAGTGTGATTGTACCATCATTGTGGTGTACCATTTATTTGCCAATGAAAACTGACACCAAAATTACATATTTGCATGTGTGGGATATGCATAGTGTACCAGTGTTTTACCATCCATGTCTGACCCACTTGTATTCCCGACATATGCATGTCACAGTAATCTATAAACATTACTGTGACCTGTATATGTCTTCAGTGGTCCCGAGCTCATGTGCAGTGACTCCCCGACATAAACAGCCAATGCGGGTTCCCTATATTCATATCCAGTGAAAGAGGGGTCATGTTTTCTCCATGGTCCAGTTGTAGCAGCGAGGGAGGGTGTTGTCCAGTCGTCCAGCTGGAAACGAAAGTGGAATTAGGTGAAAAGGTGAGTTTTCACCACTTTTCCCCCCAACCTGCTAAGTCAGAATTTGAGGTCGGATGGCCACATTTTACTTGGTGGTAAGGTACATCCAAATCTACACAGTGGTAAGTGTGGCAGGAGTCCCACACCAAGCCACTCTTTCCTATGACGCCCTGGCGGCGGATAGGAATCCTTAGTGGAGTCACCTGGACCTGAGCCTGTTATCGTCCATTGGACCACCAACATCTAAATTGGATGGGCAGACCTCCAAGCAGGCGGACATGGTTTCGGTCAAAAAAGTGGCAGGGACCAGTTACCATCAACATCTAAACCAGGCCTTATGTTTTTCAACTACCCTTACTTCAGAATTTTGTATTTTTTTCAGTTTTGCTATTTATCTTTGTTGTTCTTGCCATCAGCACATTATTATTTAGTGTATATTTGCCCCTACTTTTTGGACACACAGCTTTAGCTCACTCAATAGCTTGGTTTGATATTACAGATTAAGTTGATATTAGGAGGAAGGGAACAAATATCTTAAGTTTAGACATCTACAGACATATGTGAATCAAAGACACCCTCTAGAATTTTCATTTTGTAATTGATACACCTATGTAATCCACTCCAGTAGATTTGCATAGACCTTTTAATTTATTTAACAAAAAGTCGGTCTGAATCTGGAGACATTCTAATCTTGGCCATTTTCAAGCTATCCAGTTCTTATGCACGTAAATCTTGCTCAATTACATTCTGGAATAAATTAATCCAGTTTAAAGACAATTTGTGTGTCATCTACGTAACATGAACACCAAAGCGGGATTTACTCAACAAATCACAGAAGGGCTTAGTACACACATTGAATGGAAAGGAAGGTGAACATGACCTGTGCAGAGCTCCAAACTCAGCTGCACTAATCATCTCTGTATCTTTATGATGTAGCATTCTCTATTTAAGTTAAGTCTAGAGATCCTTGATTTAGAAATCATTAAAACATTTATTGGTTTCCTCTGACACCCCTCCACCTTTATCTAGTAAGCAGTATGCACTGTTCACAGGTGTCAAAGTCATCTGACAAAATCACTAAAAGGTCTCCAGTATCCAAGAATTTTAACAGGGAGGCTTACACTTCCCATAAAGATGTTTCTGTTTTGTGATTGGAAGAAACCTAACTGCGTGTTACTAAGGGGCATATTTATCAAATTTTCACCCAATTCAGCGAGCCACATTGCTGCACTGCGTCAAATGGAGAGGACAGAAATGAGTGGTATTTAACATTATACGGTGCTTTCCTACTCTTTCCTTGCACTTGCACATAAAGTGCTCCTTGGTGTCAACGCAGGCACCCTTGCACCATTGTGCAAGGGGGCCTGCTGTGTAGACAGAGTTATTTTGTGCAGGAATATACACCCTCCTGCACAAGAACAATCCTCAGAGGCATTTTCGTCATTCCAAGCGTGCTGCACAATGCAACACAATTAAAAGAGGAAAAAACGAGAGGAAATAAATATCTATCTACTTGTAATGCCTCTCCTTGAGCAGGTGTAGATTTTGAGGCATTTCCAGGTCTTCCACTAATGGTAAATCTGGGAATGTGTTGAAATACATGGGTAAATGCGCGGAAACTCCCAAGCTCTACCCATGTAACAGCTCCCTGGGGCCACTTGCACTGCCTTACAATACTCCCCATTTACTAAGCCATGCAGAGCCTTGCAAGGCGGCCTTGTGTAAATATAATGTAAGGTTTTGCATTGCACTTGCACCCCATTGCGTGGTGCAATGGTGACACAAGCCCTTGATAAATATGGGCCTTAGTTTATTGTTATTTTCCAGGTGAGCCTTTAATTGAATTGTTTCAGCTTGTTGTATGATTATAAAAACAGTACTATAGAGGTTTATCAATAGTTGAATTTTGCTGTTTCCACTGAGGTTTTTTTTATTTGTGGGGTAACTCATGCTTTGGTTAGGTTCTTGGGAATACAACCAGTGTGGACTTTTTAAAAAAATGTATTATTATAGGAATCATCCTCAGAAATAATGTTGTTAATTAGTCAAAATCATAGCAGCATTAAAAGGAAAACCATATAGTTATTAAATTACGCTAAAAATACATTGTAAATATATACAATTACCAAAATTCACTTAAACACCTAAAGATTGGTTTAAACTACTCTTGGTAATAAAAACAATTTATGATATTATGGGAAAATTGGCCTGATTGCAGAACCCCCCTCACTTTCTGCCTCCATTTGTAGCTGATAGTGGTATTTGCTGACTCTGTCTGTGCCTTGGGCACTGCTAACCAGTCCCAGGGCCAGTGCTCTCTTTGAAGTGGTATAGGCAAATTAGGCCTAATTATAATTGGCTATGACACCCTACCTATTACTCCCTAGTACATGGTAGGGCATGTAGGGGTAGGGACCCCAGTACAGTATAGTTGGGGCACTGTGGTATCCATTGTCATTGTAAATTCAGGCTTGCCTTGTTGGCTGCTTTTAAGTTAAAATTAACCCCAACTTTGACTTTGGAATTAAAGGTACTTTCAAAGCCTCAAACTACCTTATTGATACATATAGGTCACCCCTAAGGGACCGTTCTAGGTGCCCAAAGGGTTGGGTGAAGTGTATCTAAGCAAGGACTTTATAAAAGATGTTTTATAAGCCCGGTTAAGAGAAAAATAGCCAAATTCATTTTTCAGCATTGTAGTCAATGGGCTCCATAGGCTAACATTGGGAGAACTTATTTCAAAATAATAAAATCCTATTGAGCTAAATGAGCTAACTATATATAAAGTTTGGTACCAAATGAAATGTTATAATAAATCAAACAACTTGCCAACACTGAATTTAATATAAGTAGCACAGGTAAACAGTTTTAAAACTCTTTCTGAAAGTTACCAAATTCAGCCCTGTAGTTTCCTTTCCTGATTGGTCAGCCTCTGACAGCCTGAGCCAGGCTACCTTAATGAGGTGTGAAGTGGCCTGGGCTGAGACAAACAAAGCATCTGGTTGGAGGAGAACTGATGCAGCAGATGGCAGAGCAGGATGAGGGAAGAGTAGCCAAACTGGTCTTCAAAGAAGGAAAGCCGCTAGGGACCGTAACTGAACCTCCCCTGTTTCCTGCTCCCCCAGACAGATGGGACCCTCAATGATTAAATGAGGAGGGGGAAGAGTGAAAGGGGTATGTTAGGGAGACTAAGCCACATCAATGGGTGGACTCAGCCGGATCTACCCTCGAAGGAGGAATCATCTCCATGTTGGTTTTTTAAAGAATGGTGCTTTCTGGGATTTAGTTTTGCCACACTTCACAGGGAGTGATCTCCCCAGAGGGTGGTGGACTGCACCCCATTTAACTGAAGTACCCCCCTGCTTCCCAACCCAGGAGCAAGGATAAATATAGCAGAGCTGACACAATTCAGATCCCTGCTGGAAAAAGATACTGGAGAAGAAGGACTGCCTTGCTGAACCCCTGGTCTGCACTTCAACAACTGCTCTTATAAGGACTGCACCAGCTGCACCCTTTGGGCTTCTCGAGAAAAAAGACTTTGCTTTGGTTCTGCAACTCCAGGAGAGGACTCCCTGTAAGCTATAGTTGCAAAGGAGCTGACCTGAGTCCCCTGTATCAAGTCCTGCAGGAAGGGCCCAGGTGACCAGCGTCCTGTGGCCATTTCAGTAGTCTGACCAGGTGCATTCTATGAATTGTAGTTCCAACTCCCAAGGAGCAACTCAGAGCTTCTGGGACCTTGGCTCAAGTTTGTGGACACTTCAAGGACCCAAAAGGTCCTCTGGAAGAAGACCTAGAAGGGTGGAAAAGTTTAGAGCAACCGTTGTAAAAAGATCCCTCAGATGAAGTGGTGCATTGCAGGAGTTGCAGCCCTAGAACCCAAGAGGTAAACCAAAGCCTCTGAACCCTTGGCTGGTGCTGTGCACCACTTTCCTGAATCATGAAGCACTTCTGAAAGTAAGTGTAACAGTGTTACATTCTGGGTGGCCTGAACTATGGACTTTGTCCCTGTCCAGTTCTACCTTTTTTAACACTTTCAGTGCTATTTTCTTCTAAGTCCCAGTTTTACTTTTAATCTTTAACAATTGATATCTCTTGTTCCCTACATTGGATTTTTGTCATTCTGGTGTCATTTTAAAGATAAAAATACTTCCTATTTTTTTATTTGTGTCAGATTTTTATTGCATATTGTGTTTTACCTATTTACTGTTTTGTTGCTATTAAATCTCCTAAGTGAAGCCTAACTGCTCATTGGCCAACCTACCAAAAGTTGTGGAAAGATTAAGTTACTGAGTCCTTGACTGGACCTATTGGAGGGTTGTGGTCTATGCTAAGTGTAGGAATCTACCTGCTCTTACCAATAATCCACTTTCCAACATTCACTCTATAAAATCTTACTATTAGCACGGCAAAACCACAGTGCAAATCTTCAAAAAATGAAATCTAAAGTCAGGCTTTAAGAACAATAACTAACACCATTGTTAGTCAAGCCCCATGTAAAATAATGTACAGGCACATTGTTCAGAATCCTCCTACTTAATATCAACCCAAAAATATTGTTTGACCATAATATCATGTTCAAAATATTGTTCATGGAAAAAGTATTGGAGACAAAAATATAAAATATGTGTTTATTTTTGTTGCTCCTTTATTTTTTACTTTTAAATATTGACAAATTGTATATTAAATATTATGTTCTATATTAGGGTTACTATTTTTAAAGATATATAAATTATTTTTATAGTAATGTGCATTTTTGGGTCATTGGATTTATTTGATGATTGGCTGAGTAGTTTTTTTTAAATGACAGTAATTGATTTATTTGGTTTGTTACATGAGTGATATAGTTTCAAATTGTTTCTTACATTTATATTTCAATGTTTGGTGTTTAGTGGGAATATGGAAAAGTCATTACTATTAAATTATTACTTACTTGTTTGAACACCTAATATGTTTTTCAAATTTTTAATATTTTTTATTTTTAGGTTGTGGGGTTTACTCGGGAATTGGATGGGTAGTGTTTAAAGAAAATACATTTATATTAATAATGCATTACTAATGTGGAAATTATGATATTTTCTATATTTTACAGCATGGTTGAATATTCTTAATCTTGAATTGGATGGGTGTTGTTACTTTCAAAGTGTACATTAAGTAATGTTATGTGTTTACATTTTTAAATTGTATTGCTTGAAATTTGCATTTCTTATTATTTTAAATTTGTTTTTGGCTTTTGGGTTACCTTGGGAAAGTGAGTAGATTGACATTTTATGTAAACACTAAATTTAAATACAGTTTATGATATTTTTCAGAACAGATTGTATTGCTTTTCATTTATGCATGGGTCTTAAGTCAGAGAATGCTTCAGGTATAATGTTTATTTTAATTATCGTTACCTATCAAAATCTCAAAATATAATACTCATATAATTGTATTTTTTTTACAAATGTATTTTAATTTTGCATTAGTAAGTTATATACATTTTCAATGTAATCATGAATATGTTGAACTCATTTCTAATGTTTATTTTGTTTGTCCTTGTGTCTGAACCTCCTCCCCAACCTCAATGTATGCACTTCCCTAATGTTAGGCTGGAGTTAGAATATTAACTATGACCAATTCACCACAGAGTATGTGTTTTTTTCTAATTTGAATAGTAAATCTGGCCCATCTAAGCATACACTTTCCACGATGTTTGTTGATTGATCTGGAAATACTAAGGGCTTCATTACAAGTTTAGGCAGTAAAAGAATTGCAGGGCAAATGTGTACCCAACAAAACTACTGTTTGGGTTTATTGATTTGAAAAATCAAAACGTACAGGGTCATTGGCTAGTCCATACTCAACAGGCAATGCTAATCACTGGGCCCATACTTGAATCTTAACTGCTTGGGAACCTCCACAATAAGGGGTATTAAGGGGGCAGACAGACACTCCAGGGATCATCCTGGCAGGGTCAGATTTGGGAGGGGGTTTGCTCTTAGGTCTGGGAGGGGTGGTCTGCTTATTGGGAGGGTGGACTTCTTGGGGGAAATGTATGGGTGCTTGCAGGGGGCAGGGGAGGCCTTGGAGGTGGAAGCGAGAGGCTGGGGGTAGGTGGGTGACTCTTGGGTTTGAGACAAGGAGGAGGGAACAGGGGAAAGTTTAAGGTCAAACAAAAAAACATTCACAGGGATGGTCAGCAGATAGGGGTGGGGATTTGGAGGTTGAGGGGGTGGTTGTCTGCTGTGTTGTTTTGGATGTTGTGGGTGCGTGCTTCTGGGAGGTATGCTTGTGTTTGGTAGGTGTCTGTTGGGTAGGTGAGTGAGTGTGTTTGTATGTTCTGGAGGAGTGGGAGGTGCTGGGGGATGGAGTGGTGGATGTGTGTGTCTGTTGGGGTGGTGACTGAAAGTATGCTGGAGATGGTGGATGTCTGTGTGTCTGAGGGGTGTCTGCAGGTATGGTGCTTGTGATGGATGTCTGGGTTCCTGTTGGTGTGGTGTCTATAGGTTTGCTGGGAGAGGTAGGGTTCCCAGTCACTGTTGTGGTGATTCCTGTCGGTATACTAGATGCTGCATGCATAATGCTGTGGGTGGTGGAGGTGTCTGGGGAAGTGGTGAGTGCTGTTGTGCCTGTGGGTGCCTGTTGTTTGCTTTCATGCCGGTGTGTTTTGTGGTGCTTGTGTCTGTGTGTGCTACTCTTATGTGTTGAGGTGAAAGCATGCAGATCAGTCTGTGCTTTGGTTACATAGGGGAAGGTGAGATTTGGATTTAGAAGAAGGAGCAGAAGGAGGAAGAAGTTGGGGGTAACTGACGGCTGTCAAGTGAGGAGGTCTGTTAGAAATGGGGTCTTTGGTTGGCAGTCAGGTTACCCCCTGTACAATAAAGGACCCTCACTCTAGTCAGGGTAAAGGAGAATCACCCTCAATTATCCCCGGCTCACCCCCTTGGTAAATTGGCACGAGCAGGCAGGCTTAACTTCAGAGTCTAGGTATAAAGTATTTGTACCAACACACACAGTAACTCAGTGAAAACACCACAAAATGACACAGCACAGGTTTAGACAAATAGGTAATATTTATCTAAACAAAACAAGACCAAAACGACAAAAATCCGCCAAACACAAGTCAAGTTATGGATTAAAAAGCAAAAAGAGTCTTAAATCCTTATAAGACAATGCTAATACTGTTAGCGCGCCAAGGTACCTGGGTAGCGTCAAAATAACACCGCATGGGTGAGTGTGCGACAGAAAAGACAAGCGGTGCGTTGATTTCTCACACACAAGCGAGACTGTGCGTCGTTCCTCCTCTGGATGGGTCGACATGTGTCGTTTTTCCTCTCGGCAGGGGAGCAATGTGTCGATCAAGACAGGCAACCTCAGGACATGGCAGGCTTTGTGTTGTTTTTCTGTGCCCAGCGATGTTGTGCTGAAAATCTGGTCGGACGTTATCGTAAAAACACACTGTGGAGGTGCGTCTTTATCAACCCCCATTAGCGGGTGTTGCGCATCGTTTCTCCAGCTGTGTTGCATCGATCTTCCAGCCACAATGCAGTTAGAGCGTAGATTTCAGCCGCGAAGCTGGCAGCGCATCGTTTCTCAGCTGCATCTCGGAAGGTGTGTCGAAAATTTCCCCGCACGGCGGTCTGTAGGTGTATTTTCCGTCTTGGACTCCCAGCTTCACCTTTCAAGGGCCCAGGAACTGGATAGGCCACCACTTGGCAGGGCAGGTGTCTCAGCAGAGAGTCCAGTTGCTGGCAGGGGGAGTATTTGATGGCCTTGAGACTTCAACAACAGGAGGCAAGCTCAGGTCAACCCTTGGAGATTTCTTCACAAGCAGAAATGCATAACCAAGTCCAGTCTTTGTCCCCTTTCACAGGCAGAGGCAGCAACTGCAGGATAGCTCCACAAAGCACAGTCACAGGCAGGGCAGCACTTCTCCTCAGCTCTTCAGCTCTTCTCCTTGGCAGAGATTCCTCTTGATTTCCAGAAGTGATCTCATTTTCATGGGTTTGGGTGCCCTTCCTATACCCAGTTCTGCCTTTGAAGTAGGCCTACTTCAAAGGAAAGTCTCACTTGTTTGTGAGATCCTGCCTTGCCCAGGCCAGGCCCCAGACCCACCATGGGGTTGGAGACTGCATTGTGTGAGGGCAGTCACAGCCCTTTCAGGTGTAAGTAACCACTCCTCCCCTCCCTCCTAGCACCAATGGTTCATCAGGATATGCAGGCTAAACCCCAGCTCCCATTGTGTCACTAACTAGAGAGAGGTACAAACAGCCCAACTGTTAAACTGACCCAGACAGGGAATTCACAAACAGGCAGAGTCACAGAATGGCTCAAGCAAGAAAATGCCTACTTTCTAAAAGTGGCATTTTCAAACACACAGTCTCAAAAACAACTTTACTAAAAGATGTATTTCTAAATTGTGAGTTCAGAGACCCCAAACTCCACATGTCCATCTGCTCCCAAAGCAAATCTACACTTTAATAATAATTAAAGGTAGCCCCCATGTTAACCTGGGAGAGAGATAGGCCTTGCACAGTGAAAATCGAATTTGGCAGTATTTCACTGGCAGGGCAGATAAAACACATTAGTATATATCCTACCTTAAACACACACTGCACCCTGCCCACGGGGCTACCTAGGGCCTATCTTAGGGCTGTATTACATGTAGGACAAGGAAGGTTTAGGCCTGGCAAGTGAGTACACTTGCCAAGTCAAATTGGCAGTTTAAAACTGCAAACACAGACACTGCAGTGGCAGGTCTGAGCCATGTTTACAGGGTTACTAATGTGGGTGGCACAACCAGTGTTGCAGGCCCACAGGTAGCATTTGATTTACAGGGCCTGGGCACCTCTAGTGCACTGTACTATGGACTTATCAGTAAATCATATATGCCAATCATGGAAATCCAATTACCCATACATTTTACATAGGAGCACTTGCACTTTAGCACTGGCAAGAAGTGGTAAAGTGCCCAGGTAACAAAAACAGCAAAAACAGAGTCCAGCACACATCAACAACCTGGGAAACAGAGGCAAAAAGTTAGGGGAGACCACGCCAAGGATGTCAAGTCTAACATGTTTCCCTGCAACTGAAAGTGGGGAGCAACTTCCCAACCTCATAGGAGTTCTCATCACTAAGGCGGGAGAATCTGGACAGACCATCAGCACTGGCGTGTTCTGTGCCAGTGTGGTGTTCCACCGTAAAGTCCATCCCCTGTAGGGAAATGGACCACCTCAACAGTTTTGGATTCTCACCCCTCATCTGCATTAACCATCTGAGGGGCCTGTGGTCGGTCTGAACCAGGAAGTGAGTCCCAGACAAGTAGGGTCTTAGCTTTTTCAGTGCCCAGACCACAGCAAAAGCTTCACGCTCTAATGCACTCCATCTACTTTCCCTGGGAAGTAACCCCCTGCTAATGAAGGGTACAGGTTTATCTAGTCCCTCTTCATTAAGCTGTGAGAGTACTGCTCCTATGCCATGCTCTGAGGTGTCTGTTTGCACAACAAACACCTTGGAGTAGTCAGGTGCCTTCAGCAGAGGTGCTGTGCACATAGCAGCCTTCAGGGCATCAAAAGCGGTCTACCAAGCCTCTGTCCAGATCACTTTGTTTGGTTGCTTCTAGGAAGTCAACAGAGTAAAGGGGGTAACAATGGTGCCATACCCCTTGAAAAACCTCCTATAAAAGCCAGTGAAGCCTAAAAAGTCTCTCACCTCAGTCTGGGTCTTGGGAAGTTGCCAAACCAGAATAGTATCAATCTTTGGCTGTAGGGGTGCCACCTGGTCACTCCCCACCTGGTGTCCCAAATACACCACAGAACCCTGCCCTATTTGGCACTTGCTTGCCTTAATGGTGAGGCCTGCCTTTTGCAGGGCCTCCAACACTTTACAGAGGTGTTGCAAATGTTCCTCCTATGTGGAACTTAAGATAACAATGTCAGCCAGGTAGGCAGCACTGAACTCATCCAGCCCAGCCAACACCTAGTTGACCAACCTCTGAAAGGTGGCAGGGGCATTTTTCATCCCAAATGGCATCACTTTAAACTGAAAGTGATCATCTGGGGTAGAAAATGGAGACCTCTCCTTTGCCTCCTCAGTCAAGGCAATCTGCCAGTACCCAGATGTTAAATCAAATGTGCTGAGGTATTTGGCAGCTCCCAACCGATCTATGAGCTCATCAGCTCGGGGGATGGGGTGCGCGTCAGTCTGACTAACTGCATTGAGTCCCCGGTAGTCCACACAGAACTGGAGTTCTGGAGTGGCACCACTTGCAGCGGCCTTTGGGACCAAAACCACAGGGCTGGCCCAGGGACTGCTGGAATGCTCAATAACCCCTAGGGTTAACATCTTGGATACCTCCTCCTTGATGCTAGCCCTGACCTTGTCAGTCACCCTGTAAACCTTTTGTTTAATGGGTGTACTGTCCCCAGTGTCCATATCATGTGTGCACAAGTGTGTGAGTCTGGGAATCAAGGAAAACAGTGAGGTGAACTGTCCCAGCACCTGGCGTCTGTCCCAATGCTGCTCTGGAGACAGGGAGGGGGAGAGGTTCACACCATTCACAGACCCATATTTCTCTCCTGCAGACAGGAGGTCAGGAAGAGACTCACACTCCTCCTTCACCCCGTCATCTGTCGCTGGAAGCATGGACAATTCAGTCCTTTCAAAGTGTGGCTTGAGCCGGTTCACGGGCAGGAACCTCAAAGGGTTCCTGGGAGTCTGCAAGTCCACCAGGTAGGTGACTTCACTCTTGCGCTCCACCACCTCAAATGGCCCAGTCCACTTGTCCTGGAGCATTCTAGGCTCCACTGATGCCATCACCCACACTTTCTGACCAGGTTGAAACTCGACCCGAGTGACATTCTGGTCATACCGGCATTTCATGTCCTCCTGGCTTGCTTCTAGGTTCTGCTGTGCGAGACCCCTGAAGGGGGCAGTCTGGTTTCTCAGAGACAGCATGTAACTGAATACAGCCTGGGTGGGTTTACTAGGAGCTTTTTCCAAAGCCTCCTTCACCAGACTTAAAGGTCCCCTCAAAGGGTGGCCATAGATCAGCTCAAAAGGGCTAGGGCCAAGTCCCTTTTGAGGCACCTCCCTGTAAGCAAACAGAAGGCATGGCAAGAGGACATCCTACTTCAAGGGCTCTGACAG
The DNA here is from genome assembly GCF_031143425.1 of Pleurodeles waltl. Classification (NCBI taxonomy): domain Eukaryota; kingdom Metazoa; phylum Chordata; class Amphibia; order Caudata; family Salamandridae; genus Pleurodeles; species Pleurodeles waltl. The sequence continues at coordinate 262,282,977 of NC_090437.1, read as the reverse complement.
GCCCATTATCATGCCCTTCAAGGTGCGGTTGAATCTCTCAACCAGACCATTGCTTTGGGGTGGTAAGGTGTGGTGAACTTAAACGTTACCCTACACACCTTTCACAGAGACTTCATTTAAGTAGATATGAAGTTGATACCCCTATCAGATACCACTTCCTTGGGGAACGGCAAGTGGGTAAAAACCCCAATCAATGCACGACCCACCACAGGGGAAGTGACTGACCTCAGAGTAATGGCTTCTGGGTACCGGGTGGCATGGTCCACCTTACATTTCCCCCCACTCTTGCCACTTGCCTGACAAGTTTGGCAAGACCTACAGTGTGCATCAGAGTGCTTGTGCATTTGGGGCCAATAGAAGTGGGTGACAAGCCTGTCAAAGGTCTTGCCCTGCCCCAAATGTCCTGCTAAAGGCACATCATGGGCCAAACCCAGTAGAAAGGCCTTGAAGCACTGGGGTTCCACCAGCACTTGGGCTGAACCAGGCTCAGGAACCTTAGGCTCACTATACAGGAAGCTGTCCTCCCAGTAGGTCAGGGTAAAGAAGAAAGGAGAATGACCCTCAGCCAAGCCCCGCTCAGCCCCTTGGTAGCTTTGCATGAGCAGGAAGGCTTAACTTCAGAGTCTAGGTGTAAAGTATTTGTACCAACACACACAGTAACTCGGTGAAAACAACAAAAAATGACACAACAGCGGTTTGGAAAAATAGGTATTTATTTATCTAAACAAAACAGGACCAAAAAAATAATAATCCACCATACACAAGTCAAGTTCTGAATTAAAAAGCAAAGAATTTTAAATCCTTTAGAAAACAGTGTCAACATTGTTAGTGTGAAAAAGTACCTGGGTTGTGTCAAAGTAACACTGCACTGGTGAGTGTGCATCGCAAAAGGCCAGTGATGTGTCGATTTCTAAGTTGCAAGCGAGACCGTGCATCGTTCCTTCTCCGGTCAGGTTGGCGTGTGTTGTTTTTCCTCTCTGCAGGTGAGCGATGCATCGATCTGGACAGGCACCCTCGTATCTGGGCAGGCTTTGCAATGTTTTTTAGTGCCCATTGATGTTGCGTCCAAAATCTCGTTGCACGGTACCACTAAACCGTGCTGCGTGGGGTTTGAGTTGTTATCAGCCTCTGTTAGCTGGTGTTGCGTGTCGTTCCCCAGCCATGTTCCGTCGATGTTCCAGCCACGATGCAGGTAGAGTGAACATTTCAACTGTGAAGCTGGTGGCGTGTTGTTTCTCAGCCTTGTCTTGGAAGGTGCCTCGGAAATTTCCCTGCACAGTGGTTTGTGCATGGATTTTCAGTCTTGGACTGCCAGCTTCACCTTTCAAGGGCCCATGAACTGGTTAGGGCACTACTTGGCAGGGCAGGAGTCTTAGCAGAGACTTTCTGACTTTCTGACATAGGAATGGAAGGCACAGTATTGAGATGGTTCTCTTCATTTCTGAAGGATAGAACCTTTCAAGTCCTTGACCGCTCATTTCTGTCTAACACACTTTCCCTCACATGCGGGGACCCACAGGGCTCCCTGTTGAGCCCTACATTTTTTAATATCTATCTCTCTTCTTTAGCCAAAGTTGTGGAACCTTATGGCCTCTCCTTCGTCTCTTATGCTGACGACACACAGTTAGTAGTGTCACTCTCTAACAAGGATACCTCTCATTCAAACCTCTCATTGTGCCTGGCAGATGTAGTAAAATGGATGACTGAGTCCAAACTTAAACTTAATGATGGAAAATCAGAAGTAATGATTGTGGGTAATTGTGCCCCCTCTAATTCTCCTACACTACTTCCAGAGGTTTTTAAAAATCTTCCTACCCCTAAAGACCACATAAAGAGCATAGGCTTCTGGCTAGACCATCGTCTTACGATGGACCAGCAATCCAAAAAGATCGCCTCATCCTGTTTTTGCCTCTTAAGAGCCATGATGAAAATTCTCAATCTCCTGCCTCCTCTTGCCAGGCTCTTATATTGTCACGACTGGATTATGGCAATTCTCTGTTTCTCAGCTTCCCCGGCTACGTGATAAGGAGACTGCAGATAGTGCAAAATGCTGCCGCGCGATTACTAAATAATGTACCCAGACATATATCAGCCAAACCCACCTTAGTCTCCCTCCATTGGCTACCTATAAGACAACGTATTCATTTTAAAGCCCTATGCATGACACACAAAGCCCTTCATAACAAGGTTCCAAAATTTCTTAGGCAAAACACATCATTTTACGTTCCAGCAAGGACTTTGAGATCCTCTGCGGCCCGTTAGTTCATACTCCTCGATTCAAGAGAACTACATGGGGAGGTACTCTTTCTTAGTTAAAGCTGCTCACCTCTGGAACTCCCTTCCCTTAGACCTCCGACAAAAACATCTAGAAGTACCTTTTTGTAAAAAACTGAAGACTTTCCTATTCTCAGCATATTTTTTTTTCCTTGGTCTTCTGCCCTGAGCTGTCACTTACCTTTTTAGCACTGGGAGGCCATGTGCTAGCCATGCGCTCTATAAATTCCCCTAAACTAAACTAGGTGCTGACAGGGGAAGTCTTTGATGGCTCTGTGGCTCCAACAACAGGAGGCAAGCTCAGGCCAAGCCCCTGGAGATTTCTTCACAAGCAGGAATGCACATCAAAGTCCAGTCTTTGTTCCCTTTCAGAGGCAGAAGCAGCACCTGCAGGATAGCTCCACAAAGCATAGTCACAGGCAGGGTAGCACTTCTTCTCAGCTCTTCAGCTCTTCTCATTAGAGGAGGTTCCTCTTGAGTGTCACTGTTTAGAGAGAGGTGCAAACAGCCCAACTGTCAAACTGACCCAGACAGGGATTTCACAAACAGGCAGAGTCACAAAATGGCTTAAGCAAGAAAATGCCTACTTTCTAAAAGTGGTATTTTCAAACAAGCAATCTCAAAACCAACTTTACTGAAAGAAGTATTTCTAAATTGTGAGTTCAGAGAACCCAAACTCCACATGTCCATCTGCTCCCAAAGGAAATCTACACTTTAGTCATATTTAGAGGCAGCCCCCATGTTAACCTATGAGTGAGATAGGCCTTGCACAGTGAATTTATTTTAAATGTGTGCAGAATATAAATTAGGGCATGATGGAACAGAAAAGTGAAGGGGTCAATCATGTGGTTGATATCATTGGAGGAAATTCCACACCATTGGAAGTCCAAAGTCCAGTGTACTTCTCCCATTGGAAATTGAAGGTGGTTTAAGAACAGTCAACAGAGTGAACATGTGGCACACAAAGAAGGTCATTTCAGAAGAGCTCACTTGGTGGCATTGGTGGGTGTCTTACCATCCGCACCTCCTTGGTTCTTAGTTGGACGTCCTTGCTTGGGGGGGGGATCTGCTGCTACTGAGGCAGGGGTGTCTGGGGATGGTTCTTCCCCTGATAGGGGCTCCTCAGGGTGGTGTTCCTCAGACCCCCCTGTTAGGGAGCCGATGTTGGTATTGTGAGCCTCCCACTGTTCACGCATTTCTCGATGGAAGTCCCTCTGTAGCTGTTTCATTTCCTGGAGATTCAGAAAGAGCCTAGTCCATCATACCTTCAGACTCCTGATATACTCCCAAGACGTGGCTAATGGTGTCATGGCCAAGATCAGCCTGGCCCAGAGCATCCCTTCCACGTACCCTACCCCCACAGACCTATCCCCTTGGCACAGGGTGCCCTCTCCACTGGTCCTTGGACCATTATTGTCAGAGGTGTTGTGTTACGACTCAGGATCCTCGACTGTCGGCATGAGGTGGATGAGACTGTGCTAAAGACACAGGTTGGGGGGGCATGGTTGCCCATGATGGAGAGGCAACTGAGCTGGGAGGTTTTGATGTGGCCACAGTGAGGCTCAATGCTGGAGTCTGACCAGGTTGCCCAGATGGGCACAAGCCTTCCTTCCCATCCAGATTTCCAGGAGTGTCTTCTTCACTTAGGGCCTCATCCATTTTAGTAGTGTCAGTCTCCTCAGTGATTTCTGTGGGGCCAGTGGCAGTGCGACATGTAGTGTGAAAGATACAATGTAACTGGTTATATTATGACATCTTCCTCCAAAACTTTGCAGTGACATTTCACAAAGACCTTGTATATATTTGATTTGTGCGTAATCCTATTGTGACACGTACACATGGTTTTGGTTGTATTGACATGAGATTTGTGGAGCATGCCAGATCCCCTTGCCTGAAACAGCTGCTGAGATTAACAAAATATTTTCCTTTTCGGGAATGACCTGAGAATGTCATCTTGCCACCAGTGCAGGCTAAACAGTGGCTAGGGCAGCTAGGTTTTTGGCCCATTGTGAGGCCTAGTCAAAAGTGATGCAGGCAGACCCAGATGTTTGTTTTTATAGATGACAGGTGTTATCATGTGGTTACTGCAGTCCTAATGTGTCTGCTGCCAATACAATTCTGGTGATGCATCTTGAGGCCTTTGGGATCATTGTTTTGCACACTGGATAAGGTGTCCTTCCTGTCCTCAAAAGTTACATCTTGGGTTAGCAGGTCAAGATGGAGCTAGGTAGACAGAGACATCTCATTGTTGGGCATGATCTGTATCCTAGTCATTCCCAAATGAGTAAACCTGAAATGTGACTTAGCAGGCAAGGTTATTTGATCAAGTGACCACTGGTGTGGTGTTTTGAATTGGGTTAAACAGTGCGTACTGGGAGTTGCAGTCGTGTCACTGTCTCTACTGCACACACTTGACAATTTTCATTCTCCCAGGTGTGTAGAGTTCATGTGGGAGTTCTCTACTAGACAGATTTAGGCAAGTGAAACAGTTTTTTTTGTTGGAGTTAGGTAAACAGGGCCAATTGGTTTTTGCATTCTGGTCACTCCCTCTACTCCCCACCTTCGTCCATATGGTATCCTCCCAGAGGAGTGAACTTCCATTGGGATTTCACAGACATGGCCATTTGGGCATATGAACCCTGGGCTTGTGTCTGAAGTGAGGGACACTGAGGGGGTCATTCTGACCTTGGCGGTCTTTTCGCAAGACCGCCGAGTTACCGCTGCGGTGAAGACCGCCGACCGCGGCGGTATGCCGCTGTGCGCATTCCGACCGCTGGGAGCGTTCCGCCGGAAAACCGCCAGCAGCCACACTGGCGGTCGGCGGGAAAGTGGAGACTGGTCAACCTCCACCGCCACGCCAGCAGAACACCGCCCACAGAATTACGACCCACATTTCTGTGTGGCGGTCTTCTGGTGGCGGTCTTCTGTTGGCGGTCACCTCCCCATGGCTCCTGTCGCCTCCCGGAGGACCAACGCACAAGGTAAGTTGATCGTCCGTGAGGGGAGGGGGTGGGGGGGTGTTGTGTGATGTGTGCGTGCATGGGGGTGTGCGTGTGAGTGTGTAGAGGGGGTGTGTGAGTGCGTGCATGCGGGCGGGGAGTGCTGCTGTGCCTATGGGCAATGTGTGTAGTTCGGCAGGTGCGCATGTCGGCATGTATGTGTGCGGGTATGTGTCCCCGTTGTGTATGTGTGTGTGTAGGGGGTGTGTATATGTGCATGTTGGGGGGGTGTGCATGTCGGGGTGCGTGTATGTGCATGTCGGGGTGGGGGTGGGGAGGGGGTTCGTACCACCTCTGGGGGGTGGCAGGGGGGTGGAGGGTGTGGGGGGAGGACTCGGGGGGCAGTGGGGGGTGGGGGAGACCCCTATCAGTGCCAGGGAAGGAATTCCCTGGCCCCGATAGTGCCTACCGCCATGGTTCGCATGGCGGTTCCCGACCGCCAGAAACCGCGGCGGTAAGCAGGGTCTTGATACCGTTGGCGGTCTTGGGTCGACCGCCGGACCGGAGTGCGCAGACTCCAGCCCGTCGGTCATGACCGCCGTGGCTGTCGGAGTGGGGAAGTGGCGGTCGATCGCGGCGGTGACCGCCGCGGTCAGAATGCCATTTTTTGGACCGCCGGTCTGTTCGCGGTCCGACCGCCGCCTCTCCGCCGACCGCCAAGGTCAGAATGAGGGCCTGAGTCTCCAGGCCTTAGCAGTCATGTCAGTCTCCCTACTACACACACTTTAAAAATGGTACACTCACATCTGATTAAACATATGTTGTGATTTGCCAAACTGGTCTCTGTTATCCGATGTACACAGTTCTGGTATTTGGAGACAGAGAAACAGTGCCTCCTGTGAGTTGCAGTTAGATTATTCTATCTACTTCACACACTTGACCAATGTCACCACCCCAGGTGAGTAAACTTCATTTGTGAGTTGAGAAACTGGAACATTTGGACAACGGAACAAGGGATGCTGGTGATTGGGGTTCTGGAAAGAGTGCCTCCTGGGATATGCAGTCCTGACACTCTCTCTACTAAACACACTATACAAATGCTGTGCACCCAGATAAGTAAACTTTGGAGGACACTGTAAAAGTGGTTCAGATAACAGTATCAGTGCCTCCTGAGATTTACATTCATTTCTGTCCCTTTACTACACACACCATCCATATGTCATCCCCTCAGGTGAGTACACTTCATTTGTGAAGTGACAAACAAGTGTACATGGGCAAGTGAACACTGTACTGTTGTTTGGAGTTACAGAAACAGTGCCTATTGGGCTTTGCAGTGATGTCACGCTCTCTACTACACTCACTTGACAAATGCTATCCTCCCAGGTCAGTAAACTTCATTTGAGAGTTCACTAAAAGTTGTATTTGGGGAAGCAAACACTGCCTGGTGTTTGTTTTTGGAGAAACAGGGACTATTGGGCTTAACAATCATGTCACTCCCTCTCCTTCCCAACAGGTAGCCCATTGAATCCTCCCAGGTGAGTACAGTTCATTTGGGAGTTCACAAACAGGATTGTTGGAGTAGAGGACACTGTGCTGGTGTCTGGAGCCATTATGAGAGTGCCGGCTCGTAGTTTTAGTAATGTCAGTCCCTGTACTACACACACTTGACAAATGGCATCCTCCCAGGTGAATACACGTCAATTGGGAGATAACAAACAAGGTATTTGGAGAAGGAAACACTGGGCTGGTGGTTTCCATAAAAGTAACAATGTCTGCTGTGATTTGTAGTCATGTCAGTCCCTGCATTACACACACTTGACAAATGTTATCCTCGCAGGTGAGTACACTTCAATTAGGAGTTAACACACAAGGGTATTTGTAGAAGTAAACACTGGGCTGGTGGTTTGGGTAACAGTAACAGTGCTGTTGGGAGTTGTAGTCATGTCAGTCCCTGTACTACACACACTATATAAATGTTATCCCCCCAGGTGAGTACACTTCAATTGTGAGTTGCCAAACAGGGGACTTTGGACAAGTGAATACTGGGCTGGTGAGTGGAGTGACAGTAAAGGTGACAAAAGTTGAGCAGTGAGCATGCATGACATAGCATTTGGTTGACATTTTTATTATTGTGATTTATCAGACTCCACTCCTCCTGGTAGTCCTGTCAAGCCCTCAATTTGGAGGATGGCCAAGACCTTCTCCTCTCAGGGGAAAACAAATATTGGGGCACTGGGAGGGTCACCACCAGTCCTCTTGGCCTGCAGCTGGTGCCTGCAGACCAGTGAACAGCCCTTGCCCCTGAGGACACTACGGCGGTCATTCTGACCCTGGCGGTCAAAGACCGCCAGGGCGGAGGACCGCGGGAGCACCGCCGACAGGCCGGCGGTGCTCCAATGGGGATTCCGACCGCGGCGGTAAAGCTGCGGTCGGACCGGCACCACTGGCGGGCTCCCGCCAGTGTACCGCCGCCCCATTGAATCCTCCACGGCGGCGCAGCTTGCTGCGCCGCCGAAGGGATTCTGACCCCCCCTACCGCCATCCAGATCCCGGCGGTCCGACCGCTGGGATCCGGATGGCGGTAGGGGGGGTCGCGGGGCCCCTGGGGGCCCCTGCAGTGCCCATGCCACTGGCATGGGCATTGCAGGGGCCCCCGTAAGAGGGCCCCTAAATGTATTTCACTGTCTGCTGTGCAGACAGTGAAATACGCGACGGGTGCAACTGCACCCGTCGCACAGCTTCCACTCCGCCGGTTCGATTCCGAGCCGGCTTCATCGTGGAAGCCTCTTTCCCGCTGGGCTGGCGGGTGGCCTGAAGGCGACCGCCCGCCAGCCCAGCGGGAAAGTCAGAATTACCGCCGCGGTCTTTCGACCGCGGAACGGTAAGCTGACGGCGGGACTTTGGCGGGCGGCCTCCGCCGCCCGCCAAGGTCAGAATGAGGGCCTACATCTCTTCTTGATGTTCTCATTTGTGCACTAGGTGGTGCCTATAGCATTGACTCCGTGGACTATCTTGTCCCACATTTAAATGTTCCTACTGAGAGGAGTGTGCTGGACCTGATCTCTAAACAATTGTGACTCTACTTTTATGATTTCATCCACCATAACTCCCAACTAATCCTGAGAACAATTAGGATTTTTAGAACGTGACATGGTGGAAAAGAAAAAAAAAACATGTCAGTGACTTACTAAAGAGGGAAGGTGCAAAAGTGTGTGGATAGACATAAGTGTATGCTGGGTATGCTGGGTGAGAAAAGAGATAGTGAGAAAAAAGTGGTGCCTAGTATCTGTGCTATGTTATAATTGATTTGCTCTGGCTTCAGTGTTTTTCAGTGTAAATGCAAAGGATTGTGGTGTGTGAAGGAGTGTGTTTTTTAGTATCCTTTCCATGCGTGTCTAGTGTGTCAATGTGTGTCAGCTGTGTCGTTTTCAAATCCATCCAACATGCCATTGTGTATTAATTTTCTGACCGCAAACTGCCATGGTTCGGACTACCATTTGATGAACACCATGGGTGTCAACCACTTTGACTTTGGATTCGTAATATGGTCAGTAGTTGGTCGTGGTGCTGTCTGCAATCGAAGTTGCATTGCCTATTTGAGGGCCTCCACGCTGCTGTTAGTCTGCCTTTTTTGGTTGGCGGTCAGCAGTCCAGCCTGTTTGACTCGTAATAGGGTGGTCTGGAAGAAGAAGAACATGGCCGCCTTTTTAGGACCACCAACATGGTGGTCTGGGGGTCCGACTGCTAAACCTGTAATGAGGTCCTAAATCTGGCACTCTTTTCTCAAGCTATTGTACTTCAGGCAACATTTTTTAACTACAGTAACAATAATAAATTCGACCCGCCTAACATAAGCATATTCCTTAATGTTAAAATAGAGATTAGCTATTTACAATGTATGTATTTCCTATTGTTTGAAAAAGTACAGTTAGAATAGCAAATCTGACACCCTCAATGTTCACACTTTACCAATGTTTGTTAGATTGGGGATGGGGTAATAAATGTTAACCCTCCACAATGTTTGTATATTCTCAATTTTTTTTAGAAATTGAGTTTTAATGGTCACATTTGAAAATAAATTGTATTATTCTATTTTACATAACATTACTCATTAGGTACATAGATGACTACATTATATTTATTTATATATATATATTTTTTTTTTCACACAAAACCATAGAAATTCACCTGTGATAGTTAAAGTTATCTTGTGCCCTAAGGTAACTATAGCTATAACTCGCGCCCTTGCCATGCACTGCTAATTACCCCACAAATTACAGCACTCATGACATCTTTGATAACATCACTGATAATATCAATGTAAAATTTGCAGTAAAAACTTTGACGAAAAAACTGTATTGCAAGGGCACAAGTTATAGTTACTTGAGATAACTGTAACTATCACAGGCAAATTTCTATGGTTTTGTACGTTTAAAATGTGAACCTAACTATAGCGTCCCTGTAACCTATATATATATAGTACCTAGTGGTGGTCTCCACTAGGAAGTTATAGTTAGGACCTAGTTTCTATAGAAAAAGCTGTTTTTGCTTGCCTATATCTTTGGCACCGCTTGACGAATCTTCATGAATGTTTCCCAAAAATGTGACAGTCACATGAGCTGCTGTCTGGAAAATTTCAGGGTGATCCGTCAAGCAGGGGCTGAGATAAAGAGGGGGTGAAATTTAGAGCTTTTCCAGTGTTTATTCCCTTTGGGAAAATTGAATAGCGATAGCACCAAAACCGCTGGATGGAATTACTACAAATTTAGCAGAAAGGCAGCTCTTGGCCAAGAAAGAGCCCTTTTGGGTATTTGGTCTAAATCCATTTATTAAAAATTTAAGGAAATCCAAATGTATATGTTGGGATGCAAAGGATTTGCGGCCCTCCCGATTTTGTGCTGAGATCTGATTGGCTGCGAACACTTTAAACCAGGAAGTGTTGTCAGCCATTTCCAAATTCAATCAAAATATAAAAAGGGTCATGATATGAACACCCTAGACCCTTAGCTCTGGTGCTGAGGTCCCAGAGGGCCCCACTGGGCTGAAAAGCATTAAAAAACCTTTTACCACAGAATTGCAACGGGGTTTCAAATCTACAGTAAAAATAAAAACAAATGACAAGTGTGGGCTCCTGGTGGGCCAGGTCCCGGAGGCACTCTTTTCTTTTTATAAGGAGGAACCTCCTGACCCCTCCCAGCCCCAGGGACTACCACACCCCAGGTGAATGATAAATATGAGCTGTGGTTGTGGTCCTCCTGCGCCCCAGGGACCACCACAGGGGCAAAAATGCTTATTTCATGTGAGGGAGAACTGATGGCCTTTCCCACTGTCCCGGGGACCACCACCTCCCCACGGCTATATTGAATTATGAGCGGGGGCCACGTGGCTCCCTCATGCCCCAGGGACCACCACCCCGGGGCAAAAATGCTTTTGATATGCTGGGGAGGCCGAATGGCCTTTCTCACAGCCCTGGGGACCACATCCTCCCTGGGACTAGAATGATTTATGAGCGCGGGCCTCACAACCCCCTGGGTACCACTACCCTGGGGCAAAAATGGTTTTGATTTGCTGCGGAGGCCAGATAGCCTCCCCCACAGCCCCAGGGACCACCACGTCCCTGGGGCACTCATTAAATAGTGTGAAGGGGATTCATTTTGGACCTCCATTAGCCCCTGGAGTTCAGCTCCTCCCCGGGGCTGTGTACATACTGGAGGGGGGGGCAGATGTCCCCCCTCATGGAGCCACAGATGGCCCTGAGACCACCATCCCCCAGGGCCGACTCCTGCTATGTCCCGGGGTGCCAACCCCTGTACCACAGCTATTTGCTGTGGCTTGGCTGCAGCTCTGAAGGTGCAGCCGCCAAGCTGCAGCAAATCTTCCACTTTTTGGCAGCAGGGTCTGTAAAGCAGGTCCCTCTGTCAAAAACTGGAGCTTTCATCTCTATCCACTGCACGCATACAAGGGACAGAAATGAAATGCTTCAGCAAGCACAAGGCTCCTGTTAAAGCAGCTCCCTACTAGCTGAAGCAATGGCATCATAAGGGAAGCCTTACGGCGTCCCCCACGGTGCCAGATAGCTCATAAAAGGCATTTTGTTTAACATAAAAATTAAGTAAATAAATATGCAGGCACCGCAGGAAGCACTTGAGGGTTGAGGGCTTCCTCGTGGACCCAGATAGCCCATAAAGGGCTAAATAAAAAACAGAAAAAAAAGAAAAGCAATAGCTCAACGTGAAGGTCGCAAACATTCACACTGAGCATTCAGAGTTCAAGTCCAGCCGGACTTGCTTCACTCTTTTGTTTTTAACTAAAAATTATTTTATTTGTTGAAAATGACAGATACATTTTTTGTGCAGAAGTATCTCATTCTAAGTATATCATACATCAAAACCTAAAAAACTTGCTATCTCTCTCCCTTTCACTTTCTCTGTCTCTTTCAATTAATTTATTTCATTCACACACCCACTCAGGCATTGGCGCACCCACTTACAGACTCACTCAGACACTCACGCACCAACTCACAGACCCACTCAGACCCTCACGCACCCACTCAGAGACCCTCTTAGATAGTTACAAACCCACGCACAGAAACACTCACACTCTCACACACCCAGTCAGAGAACCACTGACAGCCTCATGCACCCACTCACACACTGATGCACCACTAAAACACTGATGTACACACTCTCACACCCAGACAGACACTCTGACAGCCACTCTCATCCCTCGGCAACCCTCCCATACCTATTCCCACACCCAGATAGGCCACAGCCAACTCCAACCGCACACACCCAAAAGACCATGCACAACATGGGGTTTTGTGGTTAAGGGGGGTTGGCCGCAGGGTTTGGCCGCAGGCCAGGTTTTGTGGGCAACCTTTGCTGCTCATGGGTGAAGGCTGTGGGCAGCAGAGATTGGATTAACGCATAGTTAAAAAACCCATAGAAATTCATTTAAAAAACCAAAGGTTACAGGGACGTTATAGTTAGGAAATAAAATTTAAAAAACATAGAAATTCACTTAAAAAAGAAGGCCCATCTTTATACTTATTTAGAGCCGCATTTGCGTCATTTTTTATGCTAAATTGGCACAAACTTACAAAATACAATTGTATTTTGTACGTTTGCGTCGCTTTTGTGTCAAAAAGCGGCGCAAATGTGGCGCTAAAAAAGTATAAATATGGGCCTAAAGGTTAGAGGGATGTTATAGTTAGGCTCACATTTTAAACCTACAGAACCACTTAAAATTACCAGTCAGAGTTACCTCAAGTAGCTATACCTCGTGGCCCAAGGTAACTATAACTCATGCACTCGCTATGCACTGCTAATAACCCGACAAATTACGTTACTCAAGACATCTTTGATAACATCATTGATTATATCAATGTAATATTTGTTGAATTTTTTTTGAAGAAAAACCTGTGCATGGCGGGGTTGCGAGGTGTAGTTTACTTAGGGCACGAGTTATAGTGAATAGATAGAATAGAAAGATAGATAGGCCAGCTTTGATGGCTGCTTTTAAGTTAAAATTAACCCCAAATGCGACTTTTGAATTGAAGATACTTCCAAAGTCTCAAAGTACCTTATTTTTACATATGTCACCCCTAAGGTCTGCCCTCGGTGACCCACAGGTTTGGTGCAGTGTAACTATAAGCAGGGACTTTACAAAAGCTGTTTTATAAGCACTGGTGAGGGAAAAACTGCCAAATCCATTTTTCCCACTGTAGTCAATGGACTCCATAGGTGATCATTGGGAGACGTTATTTTAAAATAATGAAGTTTTATAATGAATAGAAATTAGCTAAATATATCATGTTTGGTATGAAATGAAATGGTATAATAAATTAAACAACTTGCCAAGGTTGATTTTGATATAACTAGCATAGGAGAAAGAGTTTAGAACTCCTTCTGAAAGTTACCCAATTCAGGCCTCTAATGTTCTTTCCTGATTGATCAGTCTCAGTCAGCCTAAGCCAGGCTACCTTAATGAGGTGTGGAGTGGCCTGGGTTGAGTCAAAGGAAACATCTTGTGGGAGGAGAACTGCTTCAGCAGATGACAGAGCACAATTGGGGAAGAGTAGCCAAACTGGTCTTCAAGGCGGGGAAGTCACTTGGGACAGAAACTGGACCTCCCACATGTCCTGTTATCCCAGACAGATGGGAGCCTCAGTGATTAGATTAGGAAGGGAGCTGAAATGGGTGTGTTAGGGAGGGTTAGGAACACCAATGGGTAGACTCAGCCACATCTAACCTCCAAGGATGATCTTTTCCATGTGCGATTGATTTTTGCCACACTTCACAGGAAGTGGCCCCCCCAGAGGCTAGTGGCCCGCACCCAATTGTACAGGGGTACTGCCCTGCTTCCCAACACAGGAGCAGGGATAAATATGGCAGAGCTTCCCCACAATTCAGATCCCTGCTGAATCAAGATACTGAAGAAGAAGGACTGTCCTGCTGAAGCCATGGTCTGTACCTGAAGAACCGCACTTACAAGGACTGCACAGGCTGCATACTTTGGGCTTCACCAAAAATGACTTTGCCTTGCTTCTGCAAATCTAGATGTGAACTGTAAGCTACAGGTACAAAGGAGCTGACCACAGTCCACTGCATCATGTCCTGCAAGAAAAGCCCAGCTGGCCAGCGCCCAGTGGCCATTTCAGGATTCTGACCAGGTGTGTTCTGGAAATTGTACTTCCAACTCCAAAGGATCAACTCAGAGCTTCTGGAACCTTGGATCAAGTTTATGGACACTTCAAGGACCCAAAAGGACCTCTGGAAGCAAATCCAGAAGGTTGGAGAAGTTCGGAGCAACTGCTGTAAAGACCTCTATATGTTGAAGAGGTGCATTATGGGAGTTGTAGTCGCAGACCCCAAAAGGCAAACCAGAGTCTCTGAATGCTTGACTGGTGTTCTGGACTACTTTCCTGAATCAAGAAACACTTCTGAAAGTAAGTGTAACAGTGTTATATTACAGGATACCGGAGCTCTGAACTTTGTCCCTGTCCAGTGTAACCTTTTTTTAACCCTTTGAGTGTTATTTGCATCTAGTTTTACTTTTATTCTTTAAAAAGACATATCTCTTGTTCCCTACATTGGACTTTTGCTGTTTTGGTGTCATTTTAAAGATAGAAATAGTTTCAATTTTTATAAACTGGTGTTGGATTTTTGTTGTATGTTTTGTTTTACCTATTAACCGCTTTGGTAGTATTAATTGCTTAACACACCTGTCTCCTAGGTTAAGCCTAACTGCTCGTGTGCCAAGCTACCAAGGGATGAGCAAGGTTTAATTTACTGAGACCTTGACTTGACCTAGGGGAGGTTTGTGGTCTACTGCTAAGTGTAGATACAAACCTGTCCTTAACAATCATCCATTTTCCAACATTGTTTGATGCACAGCGATGGGATCCAGTACTTGATTTTGATATCATCATACAGCATTTAAGTGAAGTAAGTTTAAAATCCTCCAATTTGACTTAGAGCAAAATTGTTTTTGATTTTTCAAATATGGATTAATTGTTTTTTATTTACTTAATTTTTGTTTTTCTAAATTCTGATCAATCGGTACCAACTTTTTTTGTGACTTAAAACTAGGGATACCTTGAAGCTTGATTTGGCAAGCCTATTGTACTCACTGCTGAGCTTAGGGAATTGTGCAAAAAGATGGGGTTACCTGCTGCTAACAACTGTAAGAAGGCTGAAATAATTTAGGAAGGATGAGATGGTTAGGCCCTTGAAGCATGGACGGTGCTAGTGGAAACAGAGAAAGCCTCAGAGATAGAAGGGAAAGGGGAAGATCTCCTCTCCAACCTCCAGGAGAAGGATAATGATCACATGCTCCTAACTTCAGAGTTCAGGGCCTAGTCCCGAGCTAGTGGGAGGGAAGGGTCCATAGTATCCACCCAAGAAGAAGCAGAACTGGTCCTCAGGGAGAGAGAGCATGAGTACCAGTTACCCTACAAACCTTTAGAGGTATAACACTTGGCCCTGGAGAAGAACTAGTGGACAAGAGAACAGCAGAGAGATGGTGGCATCGAAATAGAGTCTAAGGTGTCCAGGGGTTGTGGGTTTCGCCCAGCCTACCCTAGGAAATTGTCTCTAACTACCAGGAGGATAATGACATAGTCAAGTGTCTGACAGCCTTTGAGGGGGCTCTCAGGATGAGAAAAGTTAGACCTCAGTATGGAGGTTCACTTGTATTATGGGAACTGATCCAAGTATCTGGTAGGGATAGGCTCCTGACCCTAGGGGAGGATGAAGCAGAGTCATATCCCAATATGAAGAAATGTCTTATCCAGAAGTTCAGTCTCACATCAGAGCAATATAGTATGAAGTTTAGGAACACCCAGAAGATCAATACCCAGTCTTGGGTTGAATTTGTAGAAACCTCAGTTAAGGCACTAAAGGACTAGATACAGGGTAACAAAGTAAATACTTGTGAGGGGCTATACAATTTGATTATGAAGGAGCACATCTTGACTAATTGTATCTCAGAGAGGTTACACCAGTATCTACTGGACTCCAAGCTGTCTAGACGCAGAGACCTAGGAGAGGCAGATGCCAAGTGGTTCAGAACCAGAGTATTTACTAAGCCCTGGGGGGAGACTCTAAGAAGAAGGGGTCAGGCCACAAAAACCTAAGGGGGGTATGGTAAGTCCACCACAGCAACCCCTCAGCACCCCAGAACCCTAAAAAGGAGGAGAGTAGAACTTACTCCCACTCTGACCAGCAGAGGCAGGGAGACCCAGGGTTAAAATAGAGCTTGGATAACAGGGCCTGCTTTGTCTGTCAGCAAACAGATCACTTCAGATGTGATGAAGTCTGTCCCAAGAAGATGGTTATCCCTGGGCTGTCCAGTGTAACCATAGAGTAGGACTCTTCAGATGATGAGGTCCTCATAGCATTGTGCTGGGAGACAGGTCCAGATGGCAACCTGATGATCCCTGAGGTGAGAGTAGATACTTTCACTCCCTTCAGGTGAATGGGATCCCTACCACTGGCCTGAGAGACACATGTGCCAGTCACACCATAGTAGGTGACAGGCTAGTGCCAGCAGACATGTATGTGCCAGGAGAAACCATGATGGGTAAGGGTAGCCCCAGGTGGGGTCACAACCGAGCCCATAGCCATAGTGCCCCTAGAGAGGGAGGGTACCTTTGGCTGGTATAAGGTGGTGGTCAGTGCTGACCTCCCCTTGGATTATATCCTGGGCAATGATCTCCCAGTGGTTGGTTTGATCCCAGATGGGGTGGCCTCCAAGGTCGCTCTTCAACCAAAGATCCTAGAGAGCCAGTCACTACAGTTAGGAAACAGAGTTCCCCAGGGAAGGGTAAAGGAAGAGGAAAGGTAGGCCACTCTTAAAGAGAGGTCCAGTGAGCCAAGAGCCTTCTGGCCCAGTATAGGAAAAAGCCCAGAGTTGGCCCTGGTAAGGCTTTACCTGACCCCAAGGAAGCCCTGAGTAGTCAAACACCCTTCTTCCTAAGGGTGTCACCCATGCACTGATAGAAGGAAGAGTGGAGGAAGGGTGGCTACCAGAGGATGTGACACCCCACTCTGAGCAGCAAGAGAGGTACCAGGACCCCACAGTTGCTCCTAACACAGCTCACCCACTTGTCAATGGAGAGCTTAGGGGGTGTTTCTGGATTCTGACAGCTGTCAGTAGCCTCTGCTGGACTTCATGGCAGCACTACACTTGGCATGGAAGGCAGACTCCATTGCTAAAAGCAAAGTGGGCCCACTGACTATGTTGGTCATGGTGGGGTTACTGAAGTACTGGGTAACCTCTATGGGTAAAAAAGGTGTTGCTGTAGCAAAGTTAGGAATAGAGAAAGTGGGAACCTCCCTACCCAAACTCGCAGAAGGAGAGGAGAAAGACACCCCTAGAGTGAGATTTCATATTAAAAATTGTCCATGTACTGTTTGGATGGGTCAATTGTCCAGGGGGAGTGGCCCTGATAGGAGAATGTAAGGCAGAGTAGGCCCTACAATAGTACAGCAAGTTTTCCTCACTGTCTGCCTCACCTGACAAGCCAGGAAGGCTCTCCCAGGGTTGGGCTGAGCCTCCATGGTGTATTGGCTGGTGGCGGCTATGTTGGAAAACTGGGCTGATTGCAGAAGCCACCTCACTTTTTGTCCCTGTTTTTAGCTGATACTGGTGTTTTCTGACTCTGACTGTGCCCTGGGCACTGCTACCCAGCCCCAGGGCCAGAGCTGTTTAAAATGGCATATGCAAATTAGGCCTAATTATAATTGGCTCTGTCAATTTACCTATAAGTCCCTAGTACATGATAGGGCATTTAGGTTTAGGGACCCCAGTATAATTAGTGCGCCAATAGGTGCACTGCTGTGGTGTCAAGTGTCAATACACAGGCAGGCCTGCCTTGCTGTCTGCTTTTAAGTTAAAAATATCCCCAAATTCAACATTGGAAATAAAGTTAATTCTAAAGTCTCAAGCTACATCATGTTTACATATATGTCCCCTCTTAGGTCTGCCCAAGGTGCCCCAAGATGGGTACAGTGTAAATATAAGCAGGGACTTTATTAAATATGTTTTATAAGCCCTGGTGAGGGAAAACAGCCAGATTTGTTTTCCCTATTGTAGATAATCGACTCCATAGGTTAACATTGGGAGACGTTATTTAAAAAAAATTAAGTCTTATTTCCAAAAGAGATGAGCTAAATAGATCAAGTGTGGTGCCAAATGAAATGTTATAATGAATCCAACAACTTGCAAATGTTGAACTTATTATAACCAGCACAGGGAAAGAGTTTTAGTTTTAGAACTCTTTCTGAAAGTTACCCATTTCAGCCCTGTTGTGCCCTTTCTTGACTGGTCACCCTCTGGCAGACTGAGCCAGGCTACCTTAATGAGGTGTGAAGTGGCCTGGGCTGAGTCAAAGGAAGCATCTGGTGTAACCAGCCTGGTCTTTAAAGGAGGGAAAGTCACTTGAGGCAGAAACTGGACCAACCCCATTTCCTACTCCACCAGCCATATGGGAGCCCCAATTTTTAGATCAGTGGGAGGGTTGAAAGGGGGGTGTTAGGGAGACTTAGCCACACCAGTGAGTGGACTCAGTCAGATCTAACCTCTGAGGAGGGCGTTTCTCCATTTTGGAGAATGTTGCTTTCTGGGATTGATTTTTGCCACACTTCACAGGAAGTGGTCCCCCAGAGGGTGATGACCTGCACCCCATTGGGCATGAGCACCCCCTGCTTCCTAACCTAGGAGCAAGGATAAATTTGGCAGAGCTGCCCCACAATTCAGATCCCTGCAAGAAGAAGATATTAGAGAAGAAGGACTGCCCTGCTGAACCCATGGACTGCAGCTAAAGAACTGCACCAGCTGCCCACTTTGGTCTTCACCAAGAAAAGGACTTTGCCTTGCTTCTGCAACTCCAGGAGTGGACTTCGTGTAAGCTACAGGTACAAAGGAGTTGACTACAGTCCATTGCATAACGTCCTTCAAGAAGAGCCCAGCTGACCAGCATCCAGTGGCCATTTGAGGATTTTGACCACGTGCATTCTGGGAATTGTAGTTCCAACTTCCGAGGAGCAACTCAGAGCTTCTGGAACCTTGGATCAAGTTTGTGGACAACACAAGGACAAAAAGGACCTCTGGAAGCAGTTCCAGAAGTTTGGATTGGTTTGAAGCAACTGTTGTAAAGGGCTACATAAGCTGAAGAGATGCATTGTGGGAGTTGTATTCCCGGTCTCCAAGAGGCAAACCATAGCGTCTAAACCCCCTGGCTGGTGTTGTGGACTACTTTACTGAATCAAGAAACACTTCTGGATATACATGTAACAGTGTTACATCATGGGTGGCCTGAACTCTGGACTTTGTCCCTGTCCAGTGTGACCTTTTTTAGCCCTTTGAACATTATTTGCGTCGAAGTGCTAGTTTTACTTTTAATCTTTAAAAAAATCACATCTCTGGTCTCCCACATTGGATTTTTGCCATTTTGGTGTTATTTTAAAGAAATGTCCTATTGTTATAAATTGGAATTGGTGTTGGATTTTTATCATGTGATCTGGTTTACTTATGTACTATTTTGTTGATGTTAAATTCTTAACACACCTACCTCCTAAGTTAAACCTAAATACTTGTGGGCCCAGCTACCAATGGTTGAGCTAGGATTAATTTACTGAGACCTTCACTGGGCCTAGTAGGGGTTTGTGGCCTGTTGCTAAGTATAGGTATATACTTGTCCTTACCAATCATCCACTTTCCAACAAATGTAAAAAATTCATTTTTTTCAATACCAACACTTTGCAGAGTGAATTACTATCTATTCCCCATTCACGAATATTCACAAAAGAGCTATATGAATCAATAAGATATTACTGACATATACGTTCGTGATTTGGCCCAAATTCATATGTGATGACTGTCAATAGTTACAAAAGTCTTAGAACTCTTCAATCCAAGAGCATTTCACAATATAATAATATATATTGCACATTGTGAAATATAAACTAGGCAACTCTGTGGTTCCATTAAATGTTGCTAGGTTACTCCTTCGTAATTTGGACCAAAATGATACATAACAAAGATAATGATTACACCACTCTAAGAACTTTCCGAATTTGAGTTCTTGATTGGATGAATCACAGCATACATATGTCAAATATGTAATAATGAACCCCAATATGAATTGTCTAGTCCAACTTACTACATCTTGGGTATATTCAAATTGAGCCCAAATGGTCAAAACAAAAAATTAGAAGAGTAAAATTTACTGGATATCATAGCTTCTTTGCTGCTCCAATCGGGACTCCAGCCCACTTCCTACTCTGCAACAAAAAATGTAAAAACATTTTTTTTAAAAAGATTTCAAACAAACAGCTTCCCATATTTTTACTCCTATAAAACAGAGAGCAGTGCACATTTATACCTCCCCGATATCCATTTGCATACTATGTTAACCATAGGTTTCTCCATATGAACCTGCTTCCTCAACTTCAAATAACATTTCTACCTTTACAGATGTATATGTAGTTCTTCACCATAGTAAATACCTCTATGCTTTTTGCTGTCAAACACTATTATATATTTAGATTCCAATATTCTGATTTTTTTTCTCCCTATTACCTCCTCTAGCGTCTTTCTGTATACCATCAATTACACAACATCCTAAATCTGTAATTTTTCCTTGGTGTAAATTCTTCATATGTCTAGCCACAGGGTATATGGGGTCCTTGTTTGTGCTGCAGAATACAATAGGTACCTGCAGTGGGGTACTCCACATATATATTTTGAGACAGTTGCATTTCAGAATGTACACTAAAAAAAATATTTTCCTCTGATTCTGTGCAGAATTTCCCCTCCCAGCTCCACTCTCTTCATATTCTCACCATTCTTGCAAGTCTTGTATCTGGAACACTTAACAAAGCCATCTCCTTTCGTTAACAGATACCTTCAACATTCTTCTGACAAATACCTCTCCTTACTAGCATGTCTCTCATCAAACTTCCCCTTCTAAACACCATCAGGGGGCAATGCAGCGTACCTTCCCCAATGACAAGGCCACTCTTCAAGAGATGCCAATGTTTATTTAAAGCTGCTCTTACTCTGGAGTGGGCACTGCTAAATGTAGTTATGCATCTTTGGTTCATTTTTGAGGAATGATTATGTTTCAATTCTTTGAATTATATATTTTCTCTATGTTTTCGATTCACCTTGGTAACTACCTCCCACAGGATTTGTTCTTACATCCTCCCATGCTAAGCCTCTGAAGTATATCCTTCTTTGCACTCTCAAACTTCTCTTCATTACTGCAATTTCTTTTGGCCCTGACGAATTCTCCATAGGGTGTATGCTCAGTCAATGGGCAGGGAGAAAGCTAGAGGCATGTAGGATTCTGTTACCACAATCCTTCCTGTATAAGGATATCTCCAATCTATTTTACTCCACTCTAATCTTCACATCCAGAAATGTTATCTCCTCATCACTGATATAATTAGTGAACTTCAAATTTAAATTATTCTCATTGATTTTTGTCACAAATCCTCTGCACTTTTTCTGTCTCCTTTCCAGACCACAAACATGTCATCAATGAAATGAAGCCAGAAAATGATGTGCACACTCCATTTGCCCAATTGTGGACTGCTGAGAAACTGCTTCTCCCACAAGCCCATATGCAAATTTGCATAGCTGGGTATTGAGCTGGTTCCCATCACAGTTCCTTGCTGTTGCTCATAAATCTCATTGTTGAAGTAAAAGATGCTACGCTTAAGACACTCTTCCCTCTTGCTTAAAAGCATTCTATTGTGTTTGTAAAGCCTAAAGGGCTCGGCACTTAAGTAATGTTCTGTAGTTCTCAAACAATCTGAATGTCATATACTAGTGTATAATACAGCTACATCAAGTGACATAAGTAGCATCCCTTCTTCCCAACTGATGTCAAATATTCTTTTAAGAAAGTCTGTAGTATCTTTCAGATAGGAGGGTAAATGTGTACAAATGGTTAAATTAAGTAATTAATGCATTGTGAGACTTTTTCAAAAAGGCCCTATTGTGTAGCTATTGTGGGCCTCTCGGGTAGTTTCTGCACATCTTTGTGGACCTTGAGAATCAAGTAGAATACAGAAAGTCTAGGGAAGTCTAGGGAAATCATTCCACAAGTAACTATATTCCTCCCAGCTAATCAAACCTTGTTCCCTCCATCCTCACTCAGCCTGCTGAAACTCCTGTTACACTGCTCTGAAATGTAAATAACCTACCTTTTTGTAACACTTTGTTTCTTCCAGTTGTTTATAAGCTTCTCTAATATACTCCTTAAGTGATCAAATCACTACATTTCCTCCTGTATCTGCACTTGGTATTACCTCCTCTGAATTTGGGGATATTTTTTCCATGGTCTCGATGCAACCTTTGTCTCTACTATGTTTGCTCTTCGTTTCCTTCATACTAATTTCTTTAAACTCTTTGCTGACCGCTTCTACGAACTGATGTGTGTCATCCCCACTACTTGCAGGTATAGTCTTTGATTTCGGTTTGAGCATAGAATCTCCTTCCTCAGAGATCCACACCCCTTTGCTTTCCAATTTTATAATAACAGTTTCATGATCTAACTGCATTCCCTTCTAATTCCCTCAGTTGCTTTATCACGTAGATATCGTCTACAAACAAATTGCTATGCAACATTTCCACATCTGGTATTCCCAGCAGCCTTTTCTCATTAGCTTTGTGTAACTTCATAAGTTTTAACTTCCTTGTCAGTAGAACAAATGTATCCTACTAAGACATAGTTTAAAACATTCTCCTTACAATAGGACAAACCTAAAAGCAAATTTTTAATATCTTCTTCACTTTGTTTCATGTCTGATAAGTTCAATACTGTATTAGCTTCAGTCAGTACTTTTTGCTGCTCCTGGTCATTGTCTCACCAGATGCACATGTAGTTCTTCACCACAGTTCATACCCTTAGGCTCTTTGCAGTGAAATGTTATTTTACATTTAGATTCTAATATTCAGAGTTTTTTCTCCCTATTACCTCCTCTAGCGTCTCTCTTGGTGTATATCATTCATATGTCTAACCACAGGGTATGTGGGGTCCTTTTTGGAATTGCTCCCAAGTGCTGTAGGAACACTTATGTACCTGCTTACACTTATGTACCTGAAGAGTGGTACTCCCCACATATGTTTGCACATACACATATATATACTTAGGCAGCCTATGTAGCATAAACAGTTTTTAAAAACATTTCTGCTGAAGGGACTGACATCTTGGCTACTACATGTCATATTAATTATTTTCTATTTGAGTCAATATTATTTTGTTGATATATTCAGTCTGGCTTCATTTAAAGTGATGATCAAATTCCCTAATAACATGGTGAATATCTACTGATTATAGGAGATGAGTTTTACCCTTGAAAACTACAAGTTTTGTGTAACTCTTTTGATGTCTTTTTTTTACCTCAGCTGTGCTGTAGTAAATAGAGCCTTGGCACTGTAAAGCTCCTAGAAAATTGTTTTTGGCAGTGTTAAACTTGGCATCCTTGGCATGGTTTCCCCTTGACCTTTTGCCCTTACTACTCCTGTTCTGCTGGCTTTGTTTTTGCTGGTCTTAAAACTGCGTGCACGTTACCACTGCTAACCAGTATTAAAGTGCTTGTGCTCTCTCCTTAAAACATACTAGAATTGGCTTATATCCAAATGGTATCTTTAATTTACTAATAAGCACCTAATGAGGTGGCATTACTTGTGCCCATGGCCAGTAAATTAAATACTACTAGTGTGCCTGCAGTATTGCATGTGGCAACCGCCTAAGTAGCACTTTAAACATGTCTCAGGCCTGCCATTGCAATCTGTATCAGTGTGTAGTTTTAACCTTCATTTTGACATGGAAAACAAAACCTTTGAAGGTTCAAACATTCCTTTTTAATGTTTAAGTCACCCATTGGGTAGGCGCAGGACAGCCCGGACAGCAGAGTGCAATGCATTTAAAAAATAGGACATGTTCTTTTACATTTTACATGTTCTTGTAGTGAAAAATTCGTAAATATCTTAAATCCGTTTCTCACTACTGTAAGGTTTTGAGACGATAACTATGGAGTTACCCTAATACATTTAATAAGCTGAAATTTCTTAATAGGAACAGATAACTAGTTCATGGCTGATGTCTTTGGAATTGTAATGAAACATCCCAACTTATGGTAAATGTTAGAAATGGGGTCTTTGGTTGACAGTCAGGTTACCCCCTGTTCAAGCAAGGACCCTCACTCTAGTCAGGGTAAAAGAGAATCACCCTCAGCTAACCCCTGCTTACTCCCTTGGTAGCTTGGCAGAGCAGTAGGCTTAACTTCAGAGCGCTAGGTGTAAAGTATTTGTACCAACACACACAGTAACTTAATGAAAACAGTACAAAATTACACAACACCGGTTTAGAAAAATAGGAAATATTTATCTAAACAAAACAAGACCAAAACGACAAAAATCCGACATACACAAGTCAAGTTATGAATTTTGAAAGATTAAACTAAAAAATAGCGCTTAGAAACAAAAATGCTTCGATGAGATGTTAACACGGCATCGTGACGGAGTCGTTGCCAACAAGCCAACACCAGCGGCGCCGGACACGGAGTCGTGTAGAACCCCAAGTACAGTACCTTTGGTGAAGAGTGAAAACAAGCCGATGCGCAAAGTCGGGAATTGCGGCGTCTGTGCGAAACGTTGAATCCGTGCACTTCGAGCTGCGTCGGTCACGACGTGGTGCGGCGACTTCCACGGGGTCGCGGACTTCAGCAGGGCTGCTGCGGTGTCGGGCCTGTGAAGGGCATCGCGTTCCAGTGAAGGTCACGCCGTCAGGTGCAGGCGGCGTTACCGGATTCAGCAGAGGCGTCGGTCCAGAGTCGGCCCAAGTCGATTTCCTTGGATTTCCACCAGCTTTCTTTTCAAGGGCCAAGGGACTGGATAGGGCACCACTTGTCAGAGCAGGAGTCTCTCCAGAGACCCCAGGTGCTGGCAGAGAGAAGTCTTTGCTGTCCCTGAGACTTCAAACAACAGGAAGCAAGCTCTAAATCAAGCCCTTGGAGATTTCTTCACAAGATGGAAGGCACACAAAGTCCAGTCTTTGCCCTCTTACTCTGACAGAAGCAGCACTGCAGGAAAGCTCCACAAAGCACAGTCACAGGCAGGGCAGCACTTCTTACTCAGCTATCAGCTCTTCTCCAGGCAGAGGTTCCTCTTGGTTCCAGAAGTGTTTCTCAAGTCTGCAGATTTGGGTGCCCTTCTTATACCCATTTTAGTCTTTGAAGTCACCTTTCTTCAAAGGGGACTCACACCTACTTGTGAAATCCTGCCTTGCCCAGGCAAGGCCTCAGACACACACCAGGGGGTTGGAGCCGGCATTGTCAGAGGCAGGCACAGTCCTTTCAGATGAAAGTGACCACTCCACCCCTCCCTCCTAACAGAGATGGCTAATCAGGAAATGCAGGTTACACCCCAGATCCCTTTGTGTCACTGTATGGAGTGAGGTGAAAAAGAACCCAACTGTCAAACTGACCCAGTCAGGGAATCCACAAACACGGCAGAGTCACCGAATGGTTTAAGCAAGAAAATGCTCACTTTCTAAAAGTGGCATTTTCTAACGCACAATCTCAAAATCAACTTTACTAAACAATGTATTTTTAAATTGTGAGTTCAGGGACCCCAAACTCCACATGTCCATCTACTCTCTAGGGGAATCCACACTTTAATCATATTTAAAGGTAGCCCCCATGTTATCCTATGAGAGAGACAGGCCTTGCAAAAGTGAAAAACGAAGTTGGCAGTATTTCACTGTCAGGACATATAAACCACATTACTATATGTTCTACCTTATCCATACACTGCACCCTGCCCTTGGGGCCACCTAGGGCCTACCTTAGGGGTGCCTTACATGTAAGAAAAGGGAAGGTTTAGGCCTGGCAAGTGGGTAGACTTGCCAAGTCGAATTTACAGTGTAAAAATACACACACAGACACTGCAGTGGCAGTTCTGAGACATGATTCAGGGTTACTTGTGTGTGTGGCACAACCAGTGCTGCAGGCCCACTAGTAACATTTGATTTACAGGCCCTGGCACCTCTAGTGCACTTTACTAGGGACTTACTAATAAATCAAATATGCCAATCATGGATAAACCAATCAACAATACAATTTACACAGAGAGCATATGCACTTTAGCACTGGTTAGCAGTGGTAAAGTGCTCAGAGTTCAAAAACCAACAGCAACAGATCTGAAAAAATAGGAGGCAGGAGGCAAAAAGATTGGGGATGACCCTGCATAAGCAAAAAAGTCCAACACGACCCCCTACCAGCCTAAAGCCAGGGGAGAACAATCAATACCTTGATGTACTTCCCTGATTGGGGAGATGGAACAAGGACCCAGGCCCACAACAGCAGGGGCATGTTCCAGTTCTACACCTTCCTGACTCCAGTTGGATCCCTCTGTCCATACTCTCAGGGCCCACTAAGCTAACCCATTGGGAACCCTTCTCCACATCTGCAGATACCATCTGTGCAGCACCTAACTTTACTTTGCTCACAGATGTATCCCAATGGGCAGATAGCACCACCAGGGCCAACACAGTGGTGTTGCCCACTCCACCCCTGGGGAGTGACTCTCGTCCCCCCCCAGGGGCAACTCTGTCCACCAGGACAGCAAGCCACAGTGACCCTTGACGACTGTCAGGGATGAGAGCCTGACCTCAGGCCTCTCCAACCACTGTGACTGTTGAGAGTGGGGGGCGGTAGCCCCAGGTGTCTGACACCCTTTGACCAGTCTCCCTTCTACCAGGTCAGGGACGACAACCTGACCCTGGTCCTCCCCTGTGGGGCTCTGTACCCTCCCTGTAGGAGCGGCACCCCCAGTGTCCAAAATTGTCCGGGTGCTTGTAGAAGCAGTCCGGCACAATTCTTCCACCAGTGCAGGGATGTTAACCTGCAACTGGTCCTCCAACCTGGGGTCTGTACCTTCAGGTTGGACCAGGGCAAGGGGTGAGGCTTCCCTCCCCCTGCCCTCTCTTCTGGGGTCCTTCACCCGCCAACTAGGAGTGCCCCCCCAGAAGACAACATGGTAGCGGCACTGTTAGCAGTAGTCCCTTTCTCCAGGTCAGGGGGGACACCCTGAACCTGGCCTTCCAATCCAGGGTCTGTACCCTTAGATTGCACTGGGGCCAGGGGTGAGGATCTCCCTCCCCTGCCCCTACTCTCAGGGTTCTGCACCCCCCCCCATCAGGGAAAGTAACCCTTGAAATCACACCAGGAGGGGTGATTGGGCAAACCGCCCACCCCTTCAGGTCAGGGTTTACCCCCTGCACCTGATCCTCCAGTCCAGGGTCTGTACCCACAGACTGGACCACTGCCTGGCAACCCAGGACTTCCTGGGGGGCATACCTACCCCCCACCAGGTCAGAGTTTACCCCCTGAACCTGATCATTCAACCCAGAGTCACCACCCTGCGGTTAAACCATTGCCTGGGACACCAGGACTTCCAGGGGGGCACACTTACCCCCTTCAAGGGACACACTGTCCCCAAGGGCCACACAAGAGTCTGGCTGGCGCAGGTCTCCTGACCTCTGCCCATCTGACAGAGTCTGGATTCCCCCCAACTCAGAAATGGTCTCACCAAGGTCATTCCTGGGGGGCTCTGCTCTCAGAGCTGACCCCTGACCCTCCAGGTTCTCCACTGGGGTCCGCAACCCCCTCTCAGCCCTCTGTCTGGACTTCTGCACCCTCTCACTGGGAGTGGTACTGCCAGACACCAGAACTGGTGGGACGCTGGCTTCAGCCACCCCCAAGTTCTCCTGACACTGTGGGGTCTCCCTCAACAGATGGCCCTACGGTACAGGCTAGGCTTCCCCCCTGGAGTTCCCTCATGGAACCCTCCAGGACCTGGGACCGGATCTTGGGCACCTTGGGACTCAGCCCATCCCCATTCCCTCTCCTCTGAGACTGGACATGGGGTCCCTCACCCATCCCACTACACTGGGACCTACCTGGGACACTACAATCCTTCCCTACCACACCTGGCTGGGAAATACCTAGACCACTCCTCTCAGGAGCACCCCCTAAATGCCTCTTCAGACTCTCTGGTACTCAGCCAGAAGTCTGCCTCCAGTGTAAGTTCCCTGGGGTCAGAGAACTCACACTCCATCTGGTGTTGGCGTAGCTCTGGAAAATAAGGACTGGACATATGCTCTCCAGCAATTACATCACACAGCCCCTCACATGAATTAACCAAAGTACCCTTCACCCAACCATCCAGTGACTCTGCTTTGAAAAAGCACCCCACATCACCCTCCTGAGACCGGTGAGACAGTAACTGACTGTCCCTGACACTCAACCCACACTCTTCTGGGATGTCTTCACACTCCATAACCAGGACTTCTACCTGGGGGGAACCCCTCTCCCTGTCACTCTCACCTAGAGTCAGTAGAATGTCCCTCCCACCAGTAGGAATATGATTGCCCATGACAGTTCCCCAATCCACCTCAGGGACCCTGTGCATCACTGGAGCCACCTCATACCCCTGAACCTCCTGGTGTGTGTTAACTCCCTCCTTCAAGTAGGGCATGCATCACATCTCTGGGCATGTGCACTTCTTCAGCAGCACTAGATATAAAATTGTTGCTGCCACCATTCCAGCTGGACTCAGTCCTTATGACTTCCAGCTCCTTCATTTTGAGCTCATAATCCCAAATCCTTTTTTTGATCTCTAAGTCCCTCCTCCTTTCTTCCAACTCCTTCTCCCTTTGCATCCTCAACTCCTTGAACCTCAACCTGTGAGCCTTCTCTGCCTGTCTGTCCTGTAACTCTTCAGGAGTCAGACCCTTGGATGACACCCTGCTATCCTTCCTGGGGACCCACCCCCCAGGCGTAAAAGGTACCTCCACTACACCACTGTGTATCCTCTGCACTTCCCCAACCACATTCTCCTCCTCTGTGTGCCCTTCAGCCTCCTTGACTGTCTCCCAGACCCTCTGTGCCTTTTGCAGCTTCCCCTCCCTGGTGGAGCTCTCAGTGGGACAGTCAAGATCTTTAAGGAACTGTTTCAATTGAGCAACTGAGTACTCCTTCAGTTTCTCTATTTCAAACACAGCTCCAGCTGTTGCATCTCCAGATTGAGACATGATGGTCACAAGTGCAAAGTTCCAAAGGCAGAAAATAAGTTCCCAATGAAGTAAAAAGAATCCGTCAAGGGATCATCAAAATCATGGAAGTAGAACAAAAAAGTCCTTTAGAGAAAAAGCAAAAGATCACCAAACAAGTAGTATGTGGTCACGTAGTGGTCTGAACTCAAACAGTAGTGTACACTTAATTACTGTATGTCAAGTACAAATACAAGTCCAAATCCCAACCGCTGATCACCAATGTTAGAAATGGGGTCTTTGGTTGACAGTCAGGTTACCCCCTGTTCAAGCAAGGACCCTCACTCTAGTCAGGGTAAAAGAGAATCACCCTCAGCTAACCCCTGCTTACCCCCTTGGTAGCTTGGCAGAGCAGTAGGCTTAACTTCAGAGCGCTAGGTGTAAAGTATTTGTACCAACACACACAGTAACTTAATGAAAACAGTACAAAATGACACAACACCGGTTTAGAAAAATAGGAAATATTTATCTAAACAAAACAAGACCAAAACGACAAAAATCCGACATACACAAGTCAAGTTATGAATTTTTAAAGATTAAACTCAAAAATAGCGCTTAGAAACAAAAATGCTTCGATGAGATGTTAACACGGCATCGTGACGGAGTCGTTCCCAACAAGCCAACACCAGCAGCGCCGGACACGGAGTCGTGTACACCCCCAAGTACAGTACCTTTGGTGAAGAGTGAAAACAAGCCGATGTGCGAAGTCGGGGATCGCGGCGTCTGTGCGAAACGTTGAATCCGTACACTTTGAGCGGCGTCGGTCATGACGTGGTGCGGCGACTTCCACGGAGTCACGGACTTCAGCGGGGCTGCTGCGGCGTCGGGCCTGCGAAGGGCGTCGCGTTCCAGCGAAGGTCACGGCGTCAGGTGCAGGCGGCGTTACCGGATTCAGCAGAGGCGTCGGTCCAGAGTCGTCCCAAGTCGATTTCCTTGGATTTCCACCAGCTTTCTTTTCA
Source organism: Pleurodeles waltl (assembly GCF_031143425.1). Lineage (NCBI taxonomy): Eukaryota > Metazoa > Chordata > Amphibia > Caudata > Salamandridae > Pleurodeles > Pleurodeles waltl. The sequence continues at coordinate 262,253,176 of NC_090437.1, read as the reverse complement.
AGGGCCCAGGGACTGTATAGGGCACCACTTGTCAGAGCAGGAGTCTCTCCAGAGACCCCAGGTGATGGCAGAGAGAAGTCTTTGCTGTCCCTGAGACTTCAAACAACAGGAGGCAAGCTCTAAATCAAGCCCTTGGAGATTTCTTCACAAGATGGAAGGCACACAAAGTCCAGTCTTTGCCCTCTTACTCTGGCAGAAGCAGCAATGCAGGAAAGCTCCACAAAGCACAGTCACAGGCAGGGCAGCACTTCTTCCTCAGCTATCAGCTCTTCTCCAGGCAGAGGTTCCTCTTGGTGCCAGAAGTGTTTCTCAAGTCTGCAGATTTGGGTGCCCTTCCATTACCCATTTTAGTCTTTGAAGTCACCTTTCTTCAAAGGGGACTCACACCTACTTGTGAAATCCTGCCTTGCCCAGGCAAGGCCTCAGACACACACCAGGGGGTTGGAGCCGGCATTGTCAGAGGCAGGAACAGTCCTTTCAGATGAGAGTGACCACTCCACCCCTCCCTCCTAGCAGAGATGGCTAATCAGGAAATGCAGGTTACACCCCAGCTCCCTTTGTGTCACTGTCTGGTGTGAGGTGAAAAACAACCCAACTGTCAAACTGACCCAGACAGGGAATCCACAAACACGGCAGAGTCACAGAATGGTTTAAGCAAGAAAATGCTCACTTTCTAAAAGTGGCATTTTCAAACGCACAATCTCAAAATCAACTTTACTAAAAGATGTATTTTTAAATTGTGAGTTCAGGGACCCCAAACTCCAAATGTCCATCTACTCTCTAGGGGAATCTACACTTTAATCATATTTAAAGGTAGCCCCCAAGTTATCCTATGAGAGAGACAGGCCTTGCAACAGTGAAAAACGAAGTTGGCAGTATTTCACTGTCAGGACATATAAACCACATTACTGTATGTCCTACCTTATCCATACACTGCACCCTGCCCTTGGGGCTACCTAGGGCCTACCTTAGGGGTGCCTTACATGTAAGAAAAGGGAAGGTTTAGGCCTGGCAAGTGGGTAGACTTGCCAAGTCGAATTTACAGTGTAAAAATACACACACAGACACTGCAGTGGCAGGTCTGAGACATGATTACAGGGTTACTTGTGTGTGTGGCACAACCAGTGCTGCAGGCCCACTAGTAACATTTGATTTACAGGCCCCTCCACATTACTAGTGCACTTTACTAGGGACTTACTAATAAATCAAATATGTCAATCATGGATAAACCAATCAACAATACAATTTACACAGAGAGCATATGCACTTTAGCACTGGTCAGCAGTGGTAAAGTGCTCAGAGTTCAAAAACCAACAGCAACAGATCAGAATAAATAGGAGGCAGGAGGCAAAAATATTGGGGATGACCCTGCATAAGCAAAAAAGTCCAACAGTAAAGTTGGATTTTAAAGAACAATTCTGAAAATATAACTTTTATAAAGTTGGCATTTTCCTGTCTTATCCATTTGGTGCTTCCAGTCTGTCTCTGGGTCAAATGACTGGGGGTAGTTGACAGTTGGTCTTTATAGATATCTCCTAGACAGCCACGCACAATAAGGATCTGCGTGTGGGTGAGCCTTCATTGGCAGGATGGGAGGAAAGACATGGGGCCAGCCACATGCCCACTAGGCTATGCCCTGTCCCCACACCAAGGGCTGCAAACCTGTGTAGCAAGTCTGGAGCCAGGGCCAGGAAAGAAGGTCACCTGTGTAATTCAAAGACCTGCCTCTAGGAGCTTCTCCCCACTTCAACACAACCAACTCTTCAATATAATTCTTGACCTGTGGATACTCTGCCAGGAAGAAAGTTTGTTGTGCCCCTGAAAGGACTGTCACTCTGCTAGACTGCCACTCTGATGGAATGCTGCCATGCTGTGGTGACCTGCTGCCTGCTGCCCTCTCGACTTGGTGGGAAGGACTGGATCTGCTTCTCATGTACCCAGAACCCCAGAGTGACTCCAAGGGCTAGTTGGCTGGCTTCTTTTTCTGAAGCAACAGGGACACAAAAGGCTTCCACCAACCTTGCACCTGTGAGTCTACCCTACAAAGTGGTGCCACCCCAGTCCTGGACCCTTGGAAGTGTGCTTTATGTGCTCTGCCAGCCTCTGTGGAACCAGTGGAATCGGCCCACTGCGCGGTACAACTCCAAGCAGAACTGACACATCTGACACATTACCACTGCTGCAAAGACCTGCATCGCCAATGCAGTCTCTTTTAACCCATTGTTCTGCTATACATTTTTGGCACAGGACCTCACATCGCCATCGACAGCAGCCTCAACTACGACACTGGACTCCGCATCTCAGCCTCACAGCTCCTCAGAACTGATGTATTGCCTCAACTGCGCGGTGCATCCCCAGACTTCACATCTTGAGCTCCAGTCAACAGGATTCTTGATGAAGAGATAGGACCTCGCACCGCAGCCTCACCCCATCTCAGAACCAGTCCATCGCTTCAGCAGTGAAACATCTTCAATGTGGATCCTCATAATGCTCTGTAAACCAAAATTTAAGGGCACTTTTTTGGTGGGCTTAACTGCGTCCCTGTAGCCGGCCCATGCTCCATCATGGTCGGCCTAAATGTGTTGACATTATCTCGGCCTAGTGCGACCAGATATCCACAGTTGGTGCTTTGTGCTTTTTGGTGCTATTTTTAATTAAATATTTAAAATTGTGTATCACCAGTTGCAGTGATAGAAATTGTGCCATTTTAGGCTTTTCTAATTTGATGTGGGATCCTTTTTTGTGCAATGTTTTCACTTTATTACTGTTGAATTTGTTGCACAAATACTTTACATATTGCCTCTCTGCTAAGCCTGACAGCTCTGTGCCAAGCTACCAGAGGTTAAGCAAAAGTTAAAGTAGGGCTGACTTGTGCCTCACCCAGACAAGGTCTGTGGTGGTTGCTTGACCAGGGCATAAACCCCATTCAACCAACTATTCCAACCTCTTACAGGCAACAATGTCCAATGTCCAATTTGTTGGTGTAAAGTCAGCAGCCCAAAGGCAGCTTGTATAGGGGGCTCTTAAATAGGATGACTGTGATATGTTTAAACATGCATGTACATGATAGCCTTAGTGACAAAAATTGTTTGAATCATTCGTTCACCTCTATGACGGTAGCCCTATAACATAGTAGTACAAATGGTATTTGACCGGTCCCGTACTGATGATATGGGCTTATGTTTCATTTTTGCACTAAAAATGATTGCACCTTTCCTTTTGGAAAACACGTAAAACCGATAGCGTTCACATTGTGCATTTCTTCTCTGAAATATGTTAAATATTGTCATTTGATTGATGCATGATAGATGCATGTTTCTTTTATATAATTTCTAATCTAGAGTTCCGATCTAGAGTCAATGCTACTGTAGCTGTTGTAGTCGAATACTTTAGTACACCTGTGTCTGATTTATGGTTTTAAGAGACGCTGCAGATAATCACGGAGTTGGCAGATGATGTTGGAAGTCAGATTTACAAGCAGGAGTCAATAATTCTACTTGCATGCGTCAAAGAATAAAGTTGGTTCTTCCTCTTTCTTCTCGAGTCTCCGTGAAACTTCTGACTTCATCCTCAGTAGTAAGACAACTCTAACTCAGCCTGTTACAGAGAGAATCTTCAATAATTTGTTCAGGTGGGGATTAAAAATGAAATATTCTGTCTCTTTTCTGTAATGTTTATTGCAAGTCTATAGTGCTTCATTGTATTTATAGTCTGTGTGAAAACTGTGTCAAAATATTACTTTTAGCTTAGCAGACCATGAATTACTAGATCATGTCACTTTTTCCTATGTTTATAAAAGTCCCAAGCACAAATAACATTTTAATTTGGTCGTATTTTTGCTCCCTCATATACATTGGTTTTGCTATAATTTCCCAATACAGCCTATCCAAAGATTTAGGTTTAAACTACCTTGGGGGATGGGGCAAGTTAATTGCTCTACCGATCTGCCTGGCAGTTCAAAGCCTCAGCCAGAAAGTAACACCAGGTAAAGTACATTAGCTTTCCGCTCGTAAAGGAAAATTATGCGTGATAAAAATAATCTTTTGGTATTTAACTGAAACTTCATTTGCAAGTCTGGGTACGCTCTTTCCACAGTGAAAATATTGAAACAGGTAGATCAATTGCACCAGTCACAACTGGGAAGTCCTTCAAAGTCTTAGAGTCATGTTCCTGGGTCAATAAGGGGCAAAGTTAAAGACAAGCACAGTTTTTGAAAACCAAAACCTGATATTTTCATCTTGGGAACTCCCAGGATGCCTTGTCGGCGGGAAATAGAGGGGAGGCGGGACAGAATGTGTGCTGTCTATGTAAAGTGGCTATTTGGCATGGAAGGGTGATGTGACATCTCTGAATTGGGAAGAGACATCCATTTTCCAGAACTCTCCATCTTCATGTTTAAACTTCTGTGCAAGGTAAAAACTTTGGGGCACATTTAAGAAAAGTGGCGATGCACCCTGGGAAGTGCCACTTTTCTTGCGCCCCTTAGCGCCCCCCGGCAAACCATGGTGCAGGGTAGGGGGCAATAGCATCAAAAATATTTGATGCTATTGATGTACTGTTCAGGGTTAGTGCCAAAATGTTGGCGCTAACCCTGAACAGTATATAGGGGCCCATTGTAACCAAGGGTGTGCCCCCTTTAATGCCTGCTCTGAGCAAGTGTTAAAAATGCTGCAAAAAATGGCAAAAAGAAATCTTTTAGATTTCTTTGAGACATTTTTTTTGCCCCCCCCCCTAATGGGGGAAAGGCTCTCTTGCATACATTATGCCTGGTGCAGCTATAATGTGGTGAATGAGGTTACAAAGTGGGGCAATGCATGCATTGCCCTACTTTGTAAATCTGGTGCAGTCATTTTGGCCTTGTTAGCCCACAGTAGTGTAAAATAATTACACTTATGAGGCGCAAGGAGGTGCTAGTCCCTAGCACCTCTTTGAGATGTAGAGGGTACCATGAAAGAAGAGGATAGACCCCATGTAAATGAACTCCTACCTGGAGAGAAATCCAGGCAGGTGCTTCTTGGTTCTTGTCTCGGGGACCAGGGACAATTATCTCCCCACTCCTACTGGGGGATAGTAGATGGTTTGGCTGCTGTGAACACAAAAAGATTGTTCCCTTGGACTGTTGTAAACAGATCTGGTTGTGCCTTCTTTTATCTCTTCCCTCAAGCATGGAACAACCTCCCTCACCAAATCAGAGCCACATTTTTGCTTCTCGAGTTCCACAAGAAGCTGAGAACCTGGCTTTCTGACTAACCCTCTCCAGGAGTCGGTAACCAGGGCTCCTGCTACAACTCCTGGATACCCTCTTAGGTGACAAGCACACTGTACACGCAGCCACAACGTAACATTAGAACCTGAAATGGAACATTCAGCAATGTAATCAGGGTCTACATATGCCAAACTCACTGAAACCACTTTCATGAGACTGCAGTGGTCCTGAGCTGTGTGGCTGGGAGCATTCTGAAGCCATGGAACAGGTTATAATAATTTTGAATTGATGCAATAAACTGGTTATTCTCACTAAACATATGCAATTTAAAGTTCTATCTATTTCCTATAAAATGTTGCTTCCAGAGAAGAGACTATAAATACCAGCCAATACATTTCAAGAGACCGGCTTCAAACTCTCAGATGCACATAGATACATCTCAGAAAGAATCATCTAGAGAATGGACACCCTTAGATTTAGTAAGTTGTTTTTGAAATAGCCATTTTGCAAGGCATTATGGGCCTGATTACAACCTTGGCGGATGGGATACTCCGTCACAAGCGTGACAGATATCCCGCCTGCTGTATTACAAGTTCCATGATATCCTATTGAAATTGTAAAACGGCAGGCGGGATATACCGTCACATTTGTGACGGAGTATCCCATCTGCCAAGGTCATAATCAGGCCCTATGTCATTTACTTAGCTCACTACCTGAAAAGATTGCTGAGTAATTCTCCGAATACTGGCTCAGATTTAAAAACACTTGGTGCCGAGCTTGAGTTAATTTTTCATTGAAAACCCACATCAAAGTGTTGTGGTGGGATTTACAAATCTATGCAAATTGCAGTTTGCATTGCATTGTATTCCAAAGTAATGGAAAGCTGTGCAATGCCCTGCCTTGTGGTACTTTGCTTCAAGCGAGAGTACAACGAGTGGTGTATGGGCGTTTCCATGCAACCACCCTTTTGTTTAGATGCACATCTCTGTTTACAAAGAATTGTAAATGGGGGTTCATGCCAAAATCCTGCACCTCCTTGAGGCAGGCATAACAAGGAGAAATGTTTAATTTCTCCTTGTTTGTACCCCACTTTGAATTTGTGCTGCATTGTACACCACACATACAAACTGGGAAATGCCTTAAAGCATAATTTATGTACTGGAAGGGTGATAGGGTGTCTGCACTGATGCATTGCAGCCAAAAGACCATCAACACAGGGAGAGAGCAGAACAGTGCTACCTCTTAGTAGATATGGTGCTCTTCTGCTCTCTCCTGATCACGCAATGCAGTGCAGCAACTTTATTTGCTGCTCTGCTTCGCATGACTTGTATGCAAATTTGGGCCTCCACTTATTCCATTTGTGCTATCCAGTATTCTAGACTTGCCCCTGTAAAGGACCCACAAACATATATAGCAAAATGTAACATGATTGTAAAATAACAAACCAAACAAGTTGAAGTTCACTTGTCACATGTACATTTGTGTTGGAATACCATTGTACATATGTATGTGGTATTTTTATAGCTTGATCCCAGACGAAACACCACAGAGCATTGAACAGTGTCAAAGTTATAGATGAAGTCAAAGAGTGATTGGAGGGTTCTGAGAGCAGCAGTGGACTGTTACTCCATTATGGCTCAGAGTTCCTCAAAGTAGAGATACCAGCACACACACTACCAGTATCACACAATCACTTTTCTCATAATTAACTCTCCCAGTTAAGAGCTGATATCACCCGGTGGAAGACAAGATGAAATAGAAGCCCCTGCATTGTGTGTGTTTCCAGTTCGTGTGTGGAGGCACTGTACAGCAGACTTCCTGAGACAAGAGCACCAGCAACAACAGTCTTTATTAGTAATTTTTGTGTGAATGTAGGTATCCCTGCCTAGTTAGTGCAGGACTCTGTGTTCAGCTGCCTCGTATTGACCCTGCTCCCTCCATGGCCAATGAGACAATGAAGTATAAAAGCCCAGCCCCTCTCTTGACCCTTCCCCCTCTCATGGTTGCATCCCCTCCCCTTGGCGCAACGCCCTTGTCTCACAGGGTGACAAAATCGGAAAGGTAGTTAAGGAGGAATCTTAGCTCATTCCTAAATTGTAGCGGGTTTGGGGCAGTCCTGATGGATGCAGGGATGTCATTACAGAGTCAGGTGGACAGATTAACCCCTTTTTGGGCTAATTTTTTTCTTTTCTGCACTTCTTTTGCTGTGCAGCTGCAGTATGCCTTTTCTAATCCAGAAAGAAGCAGAGTAGGTAATTAACAGGATGACACCAAGTGAAAAATACTGCCATGATAGATTGGCACCCGCGACTCACTTTAAAAGAGAAAGCATTCAGAACGTGTAAGTAAGCAAATTTAGAAGGCCTTTCATTAATATTTGCTCTAAAGAACAAAGACTACGGTTAGTGTAACAGTTTGGTATCAATATTCGCACTAACATCTTTTTTGGAAAGAGCTCTTAACCTCTCAGAATGAAATATGATTATGCTGAAAAACTTTTAATAGTGCTGCATGCTAAGCGTACTGTGTTCCTACATTAACCCTCGTCTATGAAATGTTAATGTTGTTATTGAAAGATCAAAATCACAAAGCAATGTTCCTGCATTTCCATGAACTTATTTTATGCAGAAGCTTTAAGAATTGTTCTGATGCTGAAAATCGCATTGTTTTCTTTTCTCTTTTATTCTGTTTTAAGAAACTTTGGAGCTTAGGTAAAGTTTAACAAATATTAAAAGTACAAAGAACAGTCCTGGCATGCTGTGAAACAGGCTGTTGTTTCAAGATTCTGTGCATTCTTGCTGTTGTAAAAGTAACAACTTACCAGTGCATAAAGTTAGCCTTGAAAAATGTTTAATTTCTTTTTCCAGGATTCTTCAAAGATTCCAGCGGCCCTGTTACACAATGCAGCTCATTTTCCTTGTTTGCGCCGAGTATAGTTTTAAAGAGGTGCACCCTGCACAAACGGGGAGAGTGCGCTGTATAAGATTGAGGGCCATATTTATACTTTTTGACGCAAAACTGCGCTAACGCAGTTTTGCGCCCAAAAATTTAGCGCCGACTAACGCCATTCTGAAGCGCCATGCGGGCGCCGTATTTATTCAATGACGTTAGCCGGCGTTAGCCACCGGCGCTGTCTGGTGTGCGTTAAAAAAAACGACGTACACCAGGCAGCGCCGGCGTAGGGGGAAAATGGCGTATGGGCGTCCACAAATGGTGCAAGTCAGGCTGAGGCAAAGAAATCGCCACAACCCGATTTGCGCCATTTTTTTACGACGCCCATCCCCCATTGAAATGACTCCTGTCTTAGCAAAGACAGGAGTCATGCCCCCTTGCCCAATGGCCATGCCCAGGAGACTTCTGTCCCCTGGGCATGGTCATTGGGCATAGTGGCATCTAGGGGGGCACAAATCAGGCCCCCCTATGCCACAATTTTTTAAAAAAAAAATACTTACCTGGACTTACCTTAATGTCCCTGGAAGGGGTCCCTCCATCCTTGGGTGTCCTCCTGGGGTGGGCAAGGGTGGCAGGGGGTGTCCCTGGGGGCAGGGGAGGGCACCTCTGGGCTCATTCTGAGCCCACAGGTCCCTTAACGCCTGCCCTGACCCAGGCGCTAAAATCCGGCGCTAATGCGGGTTTTTTAGACCCGCCCACTCCCGGGTGCCATTTTTGCCCGGGAGTATAAATACGACGCATATGCATCGGAGTCATTTTTTAAGACGGGAACGCCTACCTTGCATATCATTAACGCAAGGAAGGTGTTCACGCCAAAAAATTACGCTAACTCCATGAACTTTGGCGCTAGACGCGTCTAACGCCAAAGTATAAATATGGAGTTAGTTTTGCGTCGAATTTGCAGCGAAAAAAACGACGCAAATTTGGCGCAAACGGAGTATAAATATGCCCCTGAATGTGTTGCTCCCAGGGCAGCTGTGAACTCACGCTACCCTGGGGACAGCGCATTCAAGTGAAATACAGAGCAGGTTTGAAGCAGCTGACACGAGTTTCACTGTGCAGGCGGCAACCCGCCGGCACTTTTAATAGTTGTGAGAGATTCATTCTAGGCGAGTACAGTGATTGACTGCAACCACCTTAAAGCGGATGTCTGGGGAGTCCATGGGACGTCCTTCTACCCCTCCAGAGGTCTGGCATGAGGGGGCGCACTGACAGTGGGCCACCTTTTTGTTGTGCACTGTCAATGCGCCTCCTGATGGCTTCTTTGCTTTTGCACCCACGTCTATAATATGGCGTGGATGCAGAGGCAAAGAGATTCCCTCATTGCATGGGGCCACACCTCTAAGCAAATAAGGGAACGCCCTCTGATGAAAGCGCTGGTGCTATATGTGCTCCAGTGCTATCCGTATTACAGCAGGGAATGCACAAACATCTGAAGCCCATTCTGTGATACCAATATGCCCCGGAGCACACACACCAGGCGCAAATTTTCTTTGTTTGTGCTGGGTGCTCCTTTTAAAAGGTGCGCTCACCGCAAACAAGAAGAGTGTACCATATTAGATTGTATGCTCTAACTCCAGGGCAGCCACAAACTCACCCTACACTTGGGGCATCACATTTCAGTGGAATATGGAGAGGCTTTGAAGCAGTCGCTCTGTGTTTCACTGGGCAGGAGGCAAACCAGCTGCACTTTTAAGTGGGGCGAATGATACTCGAGCAGGTGTGTGCCGTGAGTGATTTGTGGGTATACCAGGCATTTTTTAATTGGCCACACCCAATAAAACCATCCTGTGACTCTATTGTAGAGAATTTGGACAATGTCTAGGCTAACCTGCACCAGTCCCCTCAATCACCATGGGAGAGGCATGCAATTCTCATCTGAGTCATGTAGTTACTCCCAAAGGTTAATCATGAGGTATTGTCTGGGTTTGGTAATTCAGCAGCAGTATCTTGCACTCCAAACTTTGAGTACATCTTAGAGAGGCCCAATGTCTTTGGGAAAGAAACTTTGGGAAACAATATAAAGAATGGCAGGGCCAGCTCTTGCATAAGGTAACGTAAGGCAGCAATCTCAGGGTGCAAGTTAGAGGTGTTTGCACAACTAATGCTTAGACCGTGCTGAGAGGATTCTGTTGATGTATCAAGGTTTTGGAATCCCCTGTGAGTGATTCCCTGAAATATTTCATTCACACGGCTGGGTAATGTTCCACTGTTAAGTTAGATCCATTTGTCTTCGAAATTTGTCCCACTGACTTTTTATTCTCTTAAGGTTTGCATTTGGTAAAGAAAGACTGAAGAGAAGGTGGACTAAAAGCTGTGTAGTGTAAGAATTCATGGTTGCTAGAAACTGAGTTGTAGAATGTTAGGAATGTGTATTAAATAAACCTGGTAGGTTTTAGTCATGGTGTTGTGAAGCACACGGGTTACTTTACGGGAGTCTGAATTAGATCATTCCTGGAAAATGGTAAGGAGTTAACATTTTTAGTTGGTGTCTTACTAATATGTTTAACGAAATAGGGCTTTCTGCCTCTTTTTGTGACTTTATGTTAGTCTTTCCAGTGTGACTTAAAGTAGATCTTACCTTCTCCAGACTGGAACATTTACCAGCAGTTAGGGGTGCATTTGCATTTTAAAAAGTATGACATTTATGTTGAGCGTTTTACATGTCCTGGCAGTGGAAAACCTTCTAAATCATTCTTCACTGAAGCAAGGCTTGCTCTCTCATAGAGTAACACTGGTTTGCACTATTACATTTAATAAGTGCTGAAATCAGTTTGTAAATAGTAAAACAAATAATCCAAGGAATCTTTTTTGGTAGTAATTCCAAATCCAATTTAATAATCAAGTCTGATTTTATATTACAATTTTGGAAATGACACTTTTAGGAAGTTGTAATTTTCCTACTTTAATCAAAAGGTGCCAGTGTTCATCTGTCACCTGACCCCTGATGGCTCACCTGTGGTCAGATGCCTAGTGCTCCCAGACTGTGGGTAAAGAGCTCGGGTGTGGGGTGGGGATCTCCTTCCTTGTCAGAATGGCCTGGGGGCTGTGTCCAGCGCCTTCCTGTACTTTAAAGATGCCTTCCCTGTCATTGCAGATGAACCTCACACCTAGGCCTGCCCTCCTTTTGACTCGAGCCAGGCTGGCTCAAAATCCAGTGGGAAGGGAGAAAATTACTAGAACAGGTTTAGGGGGCAGGCAAAGGGTTGCCCTCCATCTACAGGCTGGCATTGAACATTAATTGTGCATCTACCGACCTCTCCTCAGAACACTCCTGGAACTGTGAAGAATCTGAAGAAGAAGGACTGTCCTGCTGTCTGGAGAACTTGGCAGAAGACTGGACCTGCTTGCCTTGAAACCAGGGCCCCAGTAGTGTCTCCAAGGGTCAGTTTGATGACCTCCTTTGTGAGCTACAGGGACACAACAAGTTCTCAGTGGCCTCTCTCCCTACATCTGTCCAGCTGACCAGTTACAAATGGGTAGCCCTGGATCATGTTGAAAGCCTGTTTTGGAATGGGCCCTAAATCCCAATAGGGGCCTCTCAGATCCTGGAAACTTGGCTGCTGCCAGAGTGCACCTCTTCTCTCCCCATACTGCAAGAAATTGGATTTTGTTCAACTTTCTTCCCTGGGAATCAATGGGGTCAGGGTTGACCATGGAAGCCTCAGCCGTTGACAAGTAACAAAACATTTACAATATATACTACTCTATATAAAATATTTGCAGAATGGCATGCAGCATACACATCCGCTGTGTACTGTTTTGAGTTGGGCAGATAAGGAAATGGCACATGTGACCTCAATCCCTCACATCAGGCACCAATAACTCCTGAAATAAATGACTACAAAACACCCCACATTCCTGATATTTGAAACACATTAGGTTAGTGATTCAACATTACTGCAGATGAAATGAAACTTCAAAGTGGTGGAGGCAAACTTTGTTGTCCATTTTGATGACGATCTGCTTGGAGAAATTCATTTTCTGCCTACACACATCGTCAGTGGTGCTGTAAAGCAGGCCATGTTACATAACATCATGAACTGACTGAATAAATAGGGGCTGGGATTTATGCATCTTGTGGGGAATTTTAAAAAATGGTAAAAGAAGGAGGAGTGCAATGAGCATTTGTGGCAGCATATAGGTGGCACCTGTTCCCCCTGCTGGTGGACCCAGAGCATGACTATGAATCATAATAACATATTTTTGATAGCATACACCCACCAGCTGCTTGGCTTGCCTGTTTCCGAGAGCACACAAATTGACTAGGTAAAATGCATATAAGAATACAGGAAGTAATATATTTCAGTCCCTGCAAAAGTTAGAATGCCCACAACCATCATGATTTCACACCAGGATCACATCAGCAAACTCACAGGATTGATCACCTTTATCCACAAGGAAACCATCCAGTGCACCACCACAACCATCTCCACCTTATAATATCTCAATTTCAAACACCAAACCAACAGCAAATCCACCATCAGAGACACCATCGCCTACAGACCCACTGGACCACCTCTCTGCAATATCATTGCGGACAACATCGCCCCCTCGCAGTTGACACAAACAATTATACCTTCCTCAGTGACCTAAATTTCCACCAGGACAACTCCAGTGACCTCAAGCCTACCAACCTCCTTGAAATCATGAACAACTTTGACCTCACCCAACTCTCAGTAAACCCACTCACACTGCAGGACACACACTCAACCACATCTTCACCTCCAGCAAAAGAGTCAAATATATCCATGTCACCAAACTCATCAGGACTGACCACTCCATCGTCCACTTTAAGATCTCCAGCCCACATACTTTAACCACCATGCCAATCAGCACCCCCACAACAGCTGAGGCAAAGTCACACAGACTCAAATGGCCGACACCCTCAACACATCCAACCCAGACCCCCACTCAAACCTGGACTAGAGTGTCAAGAAATTCAAAACCTGGACAACCAACAGTGCCAACTGTGTAGCCCCATCAAAACCAACATGGACATCAGATCCAACAAGCAAGCAAGATGGTATGCTGAAGAACTGAGAAGATCGAAATGCAACTGTAAACTACTGGAGAGAAGATGGTGCACAAGCAAGAACACCCTTGACAGGACCTTCTTCAAATCTTTCCTCAGACACCCTCACAGAATGAAAAGAGAAAAGAGGAAGAATGTCAGATTAACACCAGTTCCAACCACAGCAAAGAACTTTTTAAGATCGTCAGGGGTTTCTCCAATCCCACGGCCACAGAAAACAGCATAACCCCCTCTCAAGAACTCTGTATCAACCTCACCAACTATTTTTACAACAAGATCAGCACCACAAACAGAAACTTTGTGCCTCAGCCCACGCATATAGACCCACCCCTCGCCATCTCATGCTCTGACCTACTATTGACTGCATGGAAGCAGCTCATCTGCCGGGACACCATCATGAGCAGTCAGGAACTCCTACCAACCCCCACCCACACAACATCTTCAATTGAGGAAACCACAGTATCAATCACTAACCCACCAAACTTCTGAACACCTCTCTTACTACAGCCAGTTTTCCTGAAACTGGAAACATGCTGACGTTGAACCACTACTCAAGAAGGCATGAGCCGACCCCAGAGAACTCAAAAACTATCGACCCATCTTCCTGCTTTCCTTCCCGGCAAGGTCCTGGAGAAAGCCATCCTTAGACAGTCCATGAGGCACCTGGACCGGAACCACCTCCTCAACACATCTCAGTGTGGACTCCACAACAACCATAGCACTGAGCATGCTCTGATAGTCACAACTGATGACATACTAAACCTCCTAGACCAAGCAGAAATGGCTGCACTAATCCTCCTTGACCTCTCAGTAGCCTTCTACACATACTGGTCACTAGACTACACCACATCTGAATGCAAGGAGACACACTCAAATGTATCATCTCTTCAATGAAAGAACTCAAAAGGTTCACCGAAATCCTGATCATCTCCAAACCCAAAGACATCATCTGTGGCATCCCCCAAGGATCATCTCTCAGACCATCTGCCTTCAATGTCTTTATGACCCATCTGGCCGACATCGTCGTGTCCCACAGGCTAAACATCATATCCTGCACAGACAACACTCAGCTCATCCTTTCTCTCTCTGAAGTCCCCACCACCACCAGAACCAACTTCCTTTGGTGCATGACAAGCATTGTGATGTGAATAAAAAACAACTGTCCGAAGCTGAACTCTGATAAAATGGAAGTACTCATCTTCGGCAACTAGACTATAGCCAGGAACGACTCCTGCTGGCCCATGGACCTGGGGCCCTGCTCTCACTCCAGCAGAACAAGCCAGAAGCATCGGTATTATCCCATACACTAAACTGAACATGAGATCACAGATCAATGTAGTCTTTTCTGCCTGCTTCATTACCCTACCATTGTTATGAAGAATCTTTGAATGGCTCCCACAGGACACAAGATGTACCATCACTCAAGCCCTCATCACCAGCCCACTCAATAACAGCAATGTTCTCTACACAGGGATCTCCACCAACCTCCAACACAGACTTCAGATGGTACAGAGCACTGCCACCAGACTCATACTTGACATCTCCTGTTGATCACCCAACACCTCAGAAGGCTACACTGCCTCCTCATTTGGAAAATATGCCAATTCAATCTATTGATCCACACAAACAAGGCTCTAGACAACCAGGGACCCACCTACATCAACCAATGTCTCACCTTTCACCACCCTTCAAGACAGCTATGCTCCGTGTCCCACTCCCTCACATACACACCCTGCATATACTACAGCAGAAGTGGAGGATGCTCCTTCTCCTACGTGGCAGCCAAGAACTGAAACAACCTTCCACTGCAACTACGGACCTCCTCCTTTCTACTTGAATTCTGAAAGGCACTGAAGAGCTGACTATTCAATGGAGTCCTCTAGCCACAGAGCCTGGATACCTCACAGGCCATAAAAAAGTATTTTACAAAGCCACCCATATATTTGTTAAGCATTTCAGTCATAAACACAGGGCCAATCCAACATACATATTACAACGCATACACTAAAATGAAGTATTAATCCATCTGCCTGGAAAGACCCATCTCAAACAGCACTTTCTATAAGAAAATACTTTTCCTTTAACCTTCCCTGTCCCTTTTGCATCCCTCTAGTCATAATCTGGTAAAATGCAAGATGTACAGGAGACTTCGCTGCATGGAGACCACATCTCCCAATACTCAAAAACTTCATTATGCTCCTAGGGGAAGAGGCCTCACCCAGCATGTCCTTGAGACACAGCTTTTAAAACTCCAGCTCAGTAGCAGCATGATATTGGCACAGGTGTTCATTGTGGATTTATAGGTTGCCGGTGACACGCATCCTTTGGATTGATGAGATAAACGTCTCCTCTTCTTTTTCTTCAGTCTGGGTCCGCTGGTGAAACAAGGTAATATGACCTACCTGAATCTGCATTTTACCAGAGTGTGAATATAGGGACGTGTCTTACCAGCCTGTAATGGTAATTGGAGACACCTTGGAGGGTAAGATTTATACACAATCTTTGAAAACTCTGATTACACCAAGTAGATCACTTCTTAAAATTGCTGGCAAACATCTCTCTAGAACCTCAATTTGTGTGTTTTAATGTGTTTTGCACTGTATAAGACTGGATGACTGAATGTTTGCAAGGGAAGGATAAACTTTTCTTTTTTGCAAAAGACAGCATTTAACACGCATAAACGCACTCAATTTTGTATGATGCATGTCTGACCACAAAAGTCACTATAATGCTTCCTATCAGTACATATGGAAGATGCATGACAAGGTATGCATAATAGGAATGAGTTAAGTTCATACATCCCTCAGATAGTCACTCAGAACATTCTGCGCTAACAAATTTATGTATTGTCTTTGGTTTGTTTTTTCATATAAACATTTTGTCCTTGTCACATGAAACTGCAGCAAGACACAAGTGAATGCCTCTCTACCAGTTGTCCAGGTAAGTAGGCCAGACTCTCATTTTCTTACATGTTTGTATATGTGCTACGTTTGTGACTGTCAGTAAGAGATGGAATTGACATAAAGAGCCTAAGAAACCTTGACCGTATAATTGGAAAAACAGGAATTTAGAAGCAGTCTGGATGAAAGCCTGGGAGCCTGTGAGGGCCATGTGAAAGGGCTGAAATGTGTTGACTTATCTATAAGGTATAGGGATAGTATCCCTCTCTATTGAACCTGAACTTTACATAATTTTGATCATCCACCAGTGGTACCCATAATAAAGGGCTACCAGGGTAACCTAATATGCATTCTCGCCATTATGTTTAGATATTTATCCAAAGTGCTCCCTGGAAAATGGTTGATCCTACCCTGGTAGGGACCAGGGTGCAACCCGATGATGAAACATGACACCAGTAGAGTGTGTGAAGATCCACAAAAAAAGCAATAAAAAATTATTTAATATTTCCACTAAATGAACAGGGCAAGATCACCATTTTTTTAGAAAATGTAAGCAGAGGATGGTAGGATACCATTTGTAAAAGTGACTCATAAAGCAGACAGCCTCCTGAGATCCCCACTACTGAACCCTGTCTCTCGCTCTACCCACACATGAGTATGGCTCTTGTTTTGGTAATGCACACTTGAAAACCTGCAACATCTGTCACTTCATAGAGAATCATTACTCGGAAATTTACACCTAGTAGAGAGATGTGGACACGCTTTTGGGGGGAAATTATGCTCATGTAAATGGGAATATGAGCTGAACAGATATTCAATATGGTAATTCTTGCAGACTTAGCACCACTTATTGCATCATGGTGATGCTTACACTGGTGTCCCAGGATGGTATTTGTGGACAGAGGTGTGGTAGACATTTCATCAATAACCCATCAACACCCAGGCAGTGTGATACGACAAGACATGTGGGCTACATGAGGTGTGAGACCATGAGTTGGTTCAGAACATTCCTACCATAACGTCTGGGCAGTGGACCACCTCCTGGAATTGGATAGGTCCATTATTTCGGCTATTTGTCCATGTGCATATTCATTACATGGTAATATTGTAAAACATGCATTAGGCAAGGATATTCTTGAACATTGTTTCATCTGAGTGCAGTAGCATCCTTCCTGAGTAATTAAAGCATCTCAAGAGTAACTTTTGTATGCCAAATGTGTGGTCTATGCCACCTCTGGGCCGTATGGGCATTCTATAAGACCTCATTTGAGGAATAGTGGTATAATATATGAAGATGAGGAAGATGGGCAGAGTGGGCATAAAATCATCCTGCAAAAGCGAAGATGAATGGATTTTCAAGTATTTTGATTAACATTTAAACATGCATACATGCACAACTCAAATGGTTGGTTATGTAGTTAAGAGTATGATGATATGTGCCAGCTACCAGAATGCCATGCCCAAGTAAACATGCAGGTCATATTTAAGTTTGAAATGCTCATCATGCAGCCACACCTCCATAAATCCTGGGAATCCGTTGATATTTTGTTACAAACTGATGGAAGATGAAGCAGTGGAAACATTTGGAGCATTCAAATACAACTTGTCTGATGAATAAGATCTACGTACAAAGAAGAACTTTGCCACCTATGGTTGGAAATACTGTATATTTGTTGATAGAGAGGTACTTTGAAGCATAAACCCTATATAACTCTAGTAAGAAATGGAATGATCTATGATCCGTTGTTGCCACTGTGCATTGTTGAAAATATAAGATTGGCCAAACAGCACCTTAAAACCTCCTTAAAATGCAAAACGGGAAAAGCAGATTGTTAAAAACTTGCAAACTAGGCAACAATTTTATTGCATCAAATAACTGTTAAAACCTTTGGAGTCTGTTAAAATGTGCTTATCTCACAAATGCACCAATATTCAGCAGAGACTTCCCCATCTGCCCACAAGACAGTGGTAATTACATAACCAATAACATAACACTCCTCGTGTGGGACTCAGTGAGCCAGAGCTAGTAACTCCATGGGACCACAAGCCTCTGTTTTAACTTCAAAACCACGCACCTTTAATTACTCTGGTAATTATTGTCTTCAGATAACCTTTATCTAGTATTTTCACCTGCTCAGCCTCACGGAAGTAATCTGCTTTATGTGTGCAGCTAGTATAGGTGCTCAAGAACTGCCCATAGGTAAGTTGTCTCTGAGGGCCCCAGGGTGGTGACTGCTATGACGTATAAGGGAATTGGTATCAATGGGCTTTTTGTAGAGGGTAGTATACAGTTTTCTACCCTTATGTCTAACTGATAGATCTATGTAGATTATTTCTTATTTATTATGGTGCATAGTGAAATGTAAACCCTGACTCTGGTTATTAAGCCACATGCAAAATTCTCTCAGTAGCATTTCTTCCCCTTGCCAAATAAAGAAGACTTCATCATTGTATTGTTGCAAGTTCATGATATGGGTTACATAACTTAATAACCTGGTTTTGAAACAAGTCAGAGATCTAGAGAATGAGAGGTTTATTCCATCTAACATCAGTAAGGAAGGGAGGGATGTCGGTAGGGATGTCTTAATCAGTTTAGCAAAGAACACTGAAATCACCATCAAACCAGCTGATAAAGGTGGGACAATAATCATTCAGAATACACAGACACATCAAGTTAGAAGTCCCTAATACTATGGCACTCCTTCTGTACATGGCGGTTCAGACTGCCATGCCGGCGACAGCGGAAAAGACCGCCACCGGCATGGCTGTCTGAACCGCCATATAATCAACACAGGGAGGGCTGCCATAGGCGGCCCTCCTCCGCCGCCAGGCTGACACCGACAGGCAGCCTGACGGTGGAGGGAATCATTATCCGACAGGACAGCGCTGCTGCCCTTCGGATAATGTTCCCTTCTGCCACCAGCCTTTCCCTGGCATGGGCAGTGCAGGGGCCCCTGTTCTGTGCCCCATCGTGCAGGTCACTGCCCAATTTATGGGCAGTGATTTGCGCAACGGGTGAAGCTGCACCCACCGCACAGAGGCATTGACGGCGGCTCCATGTGGAGCCGCCAGCAATGTCCTGGTCATGCATTCTGCTGGGCTGGCAGCGGAAACAATGTTTCTGTCTGCCGGCCCAGCAGAATGTTCATTATGCGGCCAGCGGGGTCCCAGGGGGGCTGGCAGTCAGTGAAATGACCGCCAGCATGAACACGGCGGTAAACACCGCTGTGTTCATAATGACCCCCTAAGTGTTACATCAGGGACAGTATGCAGTTCATCATTCTGTTTGACGGTCTACCATTTGAGGATTTTAATAGTTGGCTTGTGACCACGGATGTGGAGTCATTATATAACAATATCCCCCAAGATGCAGCAATAGGGATTGTTGATTGGTGTCTTTGACATACAGGTATGAACGAGGCAAGACATGAGCTGATGACCACACTAGCTGAGATGGCACTTAGGAATAACTATTTCCTGTTTAAGAAAGACTTTCACTTACAAAGAAAAGGAGTTGCTATGGGGTCTTGGTTTGCCCCAGATATAGCAAATTTGTTTGTCAGTCAATTAGAAGAAAGAACGATTTATGACAATTCCAATCCATACGTAACCCATATTATGAACTGGCAACAATACATTGATGATGTCTTCTTCATAGGCAAGGAAAAGAAACACTACTGAGAGAATTTTATATGTGGCTCAATAACCAGTGTCAGGATTTACATTTCACTATATACCATAACAAAGAAGTAATAAACCACTTAAACCTATTAGTTAGACATAAAGGTGGTAAACTCTATGCTACCGTCTACAAAATGTCCACTGATACCTATTCCCTCTTATGGTATAACAGTCACCACCAAAGGGCGCTCAGAGACAACGTACCCATGGGCAGTTCCTGCGCATCCGTAGGAGCTGCACACACAAAGCAGATTACTTTCATGAGGCAGAAGAGTTGAAATTGAAACTACTAGATAAATGTTATCGGAAGAGAATAATTATCAGAGCCATCAAAAGAGCGTGGTTTTGAAGTTACAAACAGAGTCTAGCGGACCTATGGGGTTGATTGCGCTGGCTCAATTAGTCCCACCTGACAATTATTATTGTATTGGTTATCTTACAGATGCAGTCAAAAAAGATGAGGATGCCAATGTTATGTGAATTAACCCATTTATAAACTTAAGAACGTCGCTTCTCAATAACAATAAGATAATAATTGTAGTTGGAGTAGATGTTCCTAATAGAGCTGCGGACCTTGGAGCTAAAGAACCAGGTTCGAGTCCTGGTCTCAGCCTAACATCCTGTGATTCTGGCCAAATCACACAATGCCCCCTTGACCTAAAAACGTGTAATATAATGTTTGTCCCAAGTAATGCTCTTTAATGCCCTAGGGCCAATTTCCTGCTGCATAAAACTGAAAACAAAAAGACTGACTATGGATACGACTGATCCAGCACTTTAAAAACAATTAAATAAATGTAATCTTCTGATATAGCTGGTCATCACGGATAGTCCAGTAATAACGTGTATGTGCAAGAATCTGAAGTGCTCAATTCCATTGCGTTCTCAAGTCAAATTATATTCGAGGTGGATGTAAGAGTGTCAGAATTGTTCTAGTTCATCAAACCGGTCCACCAAATCATATTTTATC
Organism: Pleurodeles waltl; assembly: GCF_031143425.1. Lineage (NCBI taxonomy): Eukaryota > Metazoa > Chordata > Amphibia > Caudata > Salamandridae > Pleurodeles > Pleurodeles waltl. The sequence goes on along the minus strand of NC_090437.1, from coordinate 262,232,432 downwards.
CTTGTTGAATCCCTGTTTTTAAAGTATTGGTCCATTTCATATTGGATTAACTATTTGATTCACCCATTCAGCACAAGCACGTCAGGCTCGAGGGCCCATAAGTGATGCACAATACAATAGGATTGGTCCTTGTAGCAAGTCATGACGACACTCAAGTGGCACTTTAGTTACATGATGCAATTTTCTTTTATTGGTATGCAATATGGTTGGCTGTGGTCAAAATTGCAACATGTTGGTGCACCAAATACCCTGGTATATGTTGCAACATAGCTCTATAACACTAGGGTGACAACGTCGTTTGGTGTGACTAAAGTGACACATATGTGCAGGCTATGGCGGTTTCCAAGAGGGGATAAATGTTCCATTGCAAAGCACTGCTATTGTGCCACACATTGCTGGGCTTGCAGTTACTGTTGCATGATGCTGTACTGCTGCACTGCTGCAATGAAATGGTGATGGTCCCACTGCCAAGCAGCGGGATTGGCTTGCATGTGAGATACCAGCAATCACTCATCTGTTCCTTTTGTAGTAACTAGAGGCCAAGAACTGTAGTGCAGTTAGAACCTTAACTTCAGAACGGATGGCATGAAATGGTCGGTTGGGGAAATTAGTTCAAGTTTCCAATTTGCAACCATGCCCCGGAGAACATGTGGAGCAAAGTGCCATCTACCCAATATCTTTTATTAAAAGAAAAGAGAGTGATTATTTGTCCATATATCTCCTCATTCCCGTATTAGACAGGCATGTTATTCCACCAGACATTTTCCCGATGGGCTGAATACCTTAAAAACTCCTTTTAAATGCCCATGACTGTTCCTGGCGCATTTCTTGTTTTCCCCAGCACCCCTTGGTAGTGACTGCTACAGTCCAGGCATGGGGAAGCTTCAAGAGACAAAAAAGGGGGGGTAGAAATAATATGATGAGAGAGGGAGAAGAGGAAGAGAAAAGAAAAGCGAAGAGAGAAAATGGATGGATGGAAAGAGACAAATAGGACAAGGAGATGGAGGGTGTTAACGCGTCCCTCTATGTCAATTTATACACATTAGGACTCGTTTTAGGCCGATGAATCTTTTGACCCAGTTGTCAGACACCGTAGAACAAGATAACTGATCAATATGTCAAGCAATATATCAATGATATTATCAACAGATATCACCACAATATATTTCAGTTTAGACATTGATTAAACTGTCGGCACAACCATGACCTTTCAGTCATGAATAACCACACCTTTATGAGAGTTTTGTGAATTTTATTCCCTATTGATTACAATCTAATAGCAAGAGTATTAGTCTCAAAACCATGAAGCAAAAGAGCATAGTCACGATATGACAACTGTGATAAGATTTTGACAATGCAAAGATCACAAACATAAAAGCACCAATGTAAGAGATACACAGATCAGAATGCATAAAACATCATATATGTCTCAATTCAGCATAGCACAACGTCAGTCGCGTTAATTTGTTATTCATGGTGAATGCCTAACCTAACCACTAATTAGCATCAGCATGTTGGACTTCATGCAAAGCAGTTTAGAACACTAATTTAGAAAACATCTAACTAGGGTCTCTATCAAAAAATACAGCAGTTGGTACCTAGAAAGGAAAAGCAAATAGACGAATTACAATAGCAATTGTCATAATTACCCTCCTCGGAATGAGTCAGCATACAGGATCAGTCTTCGTCTTCAGGACATCAGTTAGATCACCGTCAACCTATTTCGTCTAAGGAACAGGGGAAACCTCCCTCATAAGGAGGGAAAGTGTAATGGGGTAGTCTATAATTAAGGATGGTTTAATTAAGTCTCAAATCACCAAACAGAATGACAGAGTTTCTGGATGCAATCAATATCATTCCCTACCTAATTCTCTTGAGTCTCTTGTGCCATGGGTTTTTATTCCTCTTTTGCAATGCCTTCCCCCAAAATTCTATTGGATAGTCCCTACACCCCACTATCTTTAACCTATCAAATTATACATTAAATAATCCAATTGTCACCCCACGATAATTTATAACGCTTTGATTGGTCTTCATAATTGACGTCTTCATAGGTGGCACATCCGGGGTTACTTCATTCTCTGGCACGTTCTTCGGGTCAAAAGTTCTCTTTCCCATGGTCGATTGTCCTTGGATGTTTCAAATAATTTTGCAAAAACGTATTAAACTTATACTAAAACAGCTAGCATGCGGGTGAGAAAAGTCCTCACTTGCAACACAAAACAAAGAAAAGAACACATGCTGGGTCATGGCCTTTTGCGAATCAGCACACTGGAGAAACAGAAAAATATGCTTTAATATGCGAGCTACACGGCTAAGTTTTCAGGTCATGCTAGCTTAAGACTTATGGATTCTAATAAACGCAATCTTCGTAGATGTTAACATATTCAATTAATCATAAGCAATTATTTCTTATATTCGACATTAGTATATGTGTACAATAATTTCTTTACTCTTATAAGTACGTTAGACAAATAACACCTTATGTCTTGTTATTTCAGCATTGGTAATATAAGCATTTCACATCTAAAATATGTAATATTTAAACTACGCTCTCTCAAGGGAAAGGGGCTGGCTTGGGCATTTTTGCCATGGCTGCTTTTTATTCTCCAGTTCGGCCTGTCCTAATTCTCACAGTGACCTATGTGTGATTGGTTAGTCAATTGATCAAAAGCAGCTAAGGAGGTCTGTGGTGCAGCCCCTCTAGATTGGTCAAAGCATGTACATTTTAGATATGTGCATTTGTTTCGGCATTTCTTCGTATGTAAACGTTTGAAGTGGTATTTATTATGTGTGTTGCTTTGAATAGTTTGTTTTGTGTCCAGCTATGTTTGTCTAATTTCTCGGCGATTCACAACACGTCATATGTTTCTAATTCCTGAGTAATCCAGTTATATTTTTCATGTTTAATTCAAACAAATTATGTTGTCAATCTTTTGTGTTTGTGTTGTAATTGTGCTTATTGTGAATGTATGTGTGATGTACCATTAGCATTTTAGGTTAATTTTTACTTTGTCTTGATAGCGTTATTTCCGCCAGCATTGGATTTTCCTGATGTTCCATTGCAGTTCTGATTACTAGGATATGAGTGTGGGTGACAAACGCCAAAATTAGGCGAGTGAGTTTAACTTTGAGTAAGGTTTATTTGTGGTGCTACTGAGTAATATTGGGTGTGTATTTTTAACTTTGTGCTCGACTTACCACTTTTGGAGGTGATTTTTCACTTTTCACAGTTACCTTTGAGGAGCCTTTCCCCAAATAATAATGCATCCCTCTGACCATCCCACTTAACACCTAATTAGCAATAATTTGGGTATATGGTGGACATGTACGCACTTAATGTAAAGTAGCTGCTGTTGATGTAGGCTTCCTAATTGACATACACTGTATATGCATGTGTTGTTGTCCCACGCCACCGTTCCGGGTAGGTGCAAGGAGCTACTGCCTCGCCCTTGCTGTTACTACTGTATCAGCACCGCACCACTGTTTTCCAGTCTAGACTCGGCTCCCGACTCCTCAGCTGATATGGTCTGGTGTAGTCTGGCATGGCATGTGCTGTGCTCGGCACAACACTGCTCAGCACAGCTTACACCTCTGAAAACTCCTGCTCAGCCCTTGATTTTCAGCCTTGCAGCCTTTCTGTCTTACCCTTCGCCACATGTCAATTAGACTCTGGCTCATTCTAGCCCATTTTCCACCGCTGGTGGTGACCAGCTTCACAGAGCTTGGGATCCTGGCATTGCAGTCTGGCCCTGACCCTTAGGCTCAGGTGCTGGTGCTGGTGTATGTGAGGGTGACCTTCGGAAAGTGGGTTGTGGAGTATATAGCAAATACTCCCCCGCACTTGAAGCTCCCCAGACTGGGCCTGGTGCCTGGAGAGCAGTGAATGGTGTATCCTCCCTTGTGGCAGTAGCTGACACAGAGTGGAGTGTAAATGTTGATGTGTTGGTGCACTATACATCAGCATCACCACCTGCTGTGTGAAAGCGGGCAACATAATGGCAGTGTGGTTTACACGCAGTGCGGCAGCTGCCACCTTGCCCCTCCAGCATCACAACATCATAGCGGCTACTTCCAATTGCTCCCCAGTGCTCAGCAACTTAGCAATTCTCATACCCCACAATGCCTACCAAGCAACACCAAGCAACATCAAGGATTTGCTCACAGTCTCACTTACATTGGGTTCAAAATAATCTGCACTAATTTTCTGCTTGACAGTGGCAGCACTTTTCAGTGTGCTTGTCTCCCCCCAGTACCCATCTGGCGGTCATCATCATCATCATCCAGGAAGGGAGAGGCAGCACTGATGGAGGAGATTCTAATAGTGTAATCATTTTGAAAACTGACCAAGTGTGGACAGTGAGGTCTGGAAGCTTTGAGGAGAAAGTGACCAACAGCTTTGAAGTGCAGGAAGAATAAGTCAGGCTGTTTGGTAACCGTGTCCCAAACAGGGAGCCTACTCCCCCATCTCCAAACCTAGCCAACAGCACCTCAGTCTCACTCCTGTACCTGAACCTTTCTCAGCTAATCTATGGCATTTTGACTCAATTTCCACTCTTGATAATGTTCCAGTCAGCCCTGGGGAAAGATCAATTCACCTGGGCCCTCGTGCTCTCACACTCTTGGACCTTTTCAAGAAATCAGCCATAGGCGATGGTACACACACCCTCAAAGGAAGCGAGGGAGAGCTTTCCACCTGTGCCACCTCTGTGCTTACAGAGATCAGGCACCTGATGCTTATCATTCAAGGTATGGTTCACACAGCCCAGCTGGCATGGCATAACCTAGATATGAAACCAGACACCAGCAGTAACACCTCCGAAGCTCAGAAGGTCTGGCCTAAAAGGGCCTTTCCTTCATCGGCCCCTCTACCCTTAAGCCTGTCAGTTGGCTCCCAGTACCTTTCTCCACTAGTCATTCTGTAGCCCCTCACCAGCTCTCTCATCAAATAATCTCACCTCAGACATTATCCATTCCTCGAGTGTTCCAGTTAATGCCCACACAACTTCGACTCTATCTGCTAAGATGACCAGCCCTGAAGTCTGAATCTCTCTCAAATAGGTGCAAATTTCCACTTAGCGGCCCACCTTTGGTCTGAATTACCTTTGGAGCCAAGCTCAGACTGCCCCTTCAGTCCACCAGCAGCCCAATGGACTCGGGGTCTTGCCAGGAATATAGGGGGTCATTCTGACCTCGGTGGTAAAAGCCGCTTACCGCCGGTCAGAAGGCCGCCACAATACCGCCGCGGTCAGCCGCCACGGACATTCTGACCCACAACTGCAAAACCTCCGAAAATCCGCCCTCCACTGCAGTCCGCCACATCAGCGGCCAGCGGTAAACTGGAGAAGACCAAACCTCCACCGCCACGCCAACAGAAATACGCCCATCCCATTATGACCCGCAAATCGACGCGGCGGTCATTCAACCGCGGTATTCCATTGGCGGTACACACCGCCGCGGTCAAAATACACACACCTTTACAAACCCCTACCACATTGGACAATTTGAAAGGCACACACCTGAAACACATACACACACCACTCCCACACATCCAATACCATATAAAACACACACCCACATCACCCACAAACCCCTACCAACAAAAACCAGAGACGAAGGAGAGAGAGAGACACATCAGAGAATAGAGAGCCAGACACACAGAGGCACACCGCAACATCACACACACCACATAGAAGCACAAAGCACCACACACCAACACACACATCATCACATACACCACCCCACACCTCATACACACCACCCCATGGCACCACAAAGGCACCCACGCTTTTCGGACCAAGAACTCCGGGTCATGGTGGAGGAGATCATAAGAGTGGAACCCCAGCTCTTCGGCTCACAGGTCCAGAACACCACCATAGCAAGGAAGGCGGAGCTCTGGCAGCGGATCGTGGACAGGGTCAACGCGGTGGGACAGCATCCCAGAAATCGAGAGGACATCCGCAAACGATGGAACGACCTACGGGGGAAGGTGCGCTCGATGGTCTCGCGACACAACATCGCAGTGCAGAAGACTGGCGGGGGACCCCCACCCACTCCACCCGAATTCACAACATGGGAGCAAGAGGTACTCAACATCCTGCATCCCGATGGCCTCGCTGGAGTACACGGAGGAATGGACTCTGGTAAGTACAAGGCCAACCACTTCACCCCCCCCCCAGCATGCTAACCCCCACCCTCACCCCCAACCCCCCAGCACACATCCTCCCTGAGAATGTCTCCCCAGCACAACCCACCCAACACCAACCCCTGCATGCCACCCCCAAACTATGGACACCCATCACCTAAGCATGACCACTGCACATACCTATCACCCCCCCCACAAAACACCCTCACAACACCTCCCCCAAGGGAATTCCAGCACTGGGGGACAAGGGCACCCATAAAACGCAAGCTAATGCACACACAGAAACAATAACCATATCCTCTTACCCCATGCAGGACCCGAACGACAACACACCGGTCAGGAGGGACCAGAAATGTCCATCCCACCCCCGGAACAGGCCCCTAGTGATGACAGCAGCTCTGTCGACCTGGAACCTGACGACCAGCCCGGACCATCGGGGACCTCTGGGCAGTCGGTTCCCCTCACCCAGACACAGGCCACTGCAGACCCAACCCCCTCTGGGAACAACAGCACAGCTCCCACCCAGCGGGCCCATGCCTCTGTCTCTAGGACAGGTCAAGCAGCGGTGTGTCTACCACTAAAGGGCCCCCAGGGTAACCCACCAACCCAACAACAACAGGGACCTGGGGGCAGTGGGAGTGGGCACACCGTCCAGGGGCCAGAGGCCCAGGGAAACAGGGCAACTCGGAGGGCTGCTGTGCGACAGGGGGGGGAGGAGAGGCCCAGGGAACCCACTCTCCAAGAGGCCCTCACCACCATCATGGCAGCCTACCACCGCTCACAAGAGACGATGGCGACGGTACTGGCCAGGTTCCAGGAGATCCAGGCACAGCAGGAGCAACGCTACATGGGGTTCAGCGACCAACTCAGCAACATCTCAACCGCTATGGGGAGCATAGTCCAGGCCCTGAACCGTATAGAGGACACGTTTCGGGACCATGTGGCATCACACAGGGCCCCTGTCACTAGCCAGGAACAGGAACAGCCTACCACCTCCGCCGGCGCTAGTGGACAGGAGGCCCCACCGCACCGACTGTCCACCAGAACCCCACCTCCTGCTGAACAACAACCGCCCCGCAAAAGGAGCCTGAGATCAAAAAAACCAACAGAGTAGGATTTCAAGTCCCCCGCCAGCATCACATCCCCCCTGAAGTCCTCCCACTGTTCCACATTGCCACCCTGTCCAACCTTGAACTGCCCCTGCTCCATCCTGCCACAGGCATATGGACAATGCACCTGTGAGACTGAGAACTGGACTCCGCCATGGACATTACTCCACCCCCACCCATCACTGTTTCACTATCATGTACCAATATCTATGCACTAATAATAAATCACACATTGCACTGAAATCAATCAGGACTCAGTCTGTCTTATTTACAAATGTATGACACATTACATATCAATTACGTATAATTAACATTGTGAATTACACATACCGAGGTAACTTAGCATTAGTCCATGGGCCAACCAAGCCGAGGTCACGCAGTGGCTCATACAGCACAGAAAAGGGAAGGGAAAATCAAACATCATGTTTATAGGTCTGGGGGGAAATCGACAAAGTTGAGATGCAGGAGGCTTTCAGGAAATGTAAAATGGCATGGGTGATTATTACCTGTGTGCTACTGGAAATACTGTTCTATTACTCTGTCCCTGTTGTCTGTGTCGTCCTCTGAGTCTTCCTCCTCTTCACTCTCCGCAGGCTCCACAGCTGCTTCAACACCACCATCTGCACCATCCTCCTGCAGGAAAGGAACCTGACGTCGCAATGCCAGATTGTGAAGCATACAGCAGGCCACGATGATGTGGCACACCTTCTTTGGTGAGTACATCAGGGATCCCCCAGTCATATGCAGGCACCTAAACCTGGCCTTCAGGAGGCCAAAGGTCCTTTCGATGATCCTCCTAGTTCGCCCATGGGCCTCATTGTACCGTTCCTCTGCCCTGGTCTGGGGATTCCTTACTGGGGTCAGTAGCCAAGGCAGGTTGGGGTAACCAGAGTCACCTATTAGCCACACACGTTGTCTCTGTAGCTGCTCCATCACATAGGGGATGCTGCTATTTCGCATCACATACGCGTCATGCACTGACCCTGGGAACTTGGCATTTACATGGGAGATGTACTGGTCAGCCAAACAGACCACCTGGACATTCATCGAATGATAACTCTTTCTGTTTCTGTACACCTGCTCATCGTCTTTTGGGGGTACCAAAGCCACATGGGTCCCATCAATGGCACCAATGATGTTGGGGATATGTCCAAGGGCATAGAAATCACCCTTCACTGTAGGCAAGTCATCCTCCTCTGGGAAAATGATGTAGCTCCACATGAGTTTCATCAGGGCAGACAACACTCTGCTCAAAATCTTAGAAAACATAGGCTGAGACATTCCAGATGACATGGCCACTGTGGTCTGGAATGACCCAGTTGCCAAAAAATGGAGGACTGACAAAACCTGCACCAGAGGGGGAATCCCTGTGGGTTGGCGGATGGGGGACATCATGGCTGGCTCCAGCTGGGCACACAGTTCATGGATAGTGGCACGGTCAAGTCTGTATCGAAGTATTATATGGCGTTCTTCCATTGTCGACAGGTCCACCAGCGGTCGGTACACGCGAGGATTCCTCTTTCTCATCGCAAGTCCCAGCGGACGGTGCCTAGGAAGGACAACATGGAGCACAGAGTCAGGCAAACCACAGGTACGTACAGACAGCTTGCACAGTTAAAGAATGGCAATGGGTTGAAAGGCGTGTATGTGTGGCAATGCAAGGCCTAGGCCTGTGTGTCGCAGTCAAAATTAAGCCATGTAGGCCCTTGAAATGGCAGCTGCCTGACCTGTGAAGTGGGACAATGGGATGTGAGGTCAATGCGCTGGCGGGGCACACCGTGGCGGTAGGCGGTCGAAGACTGCGGCGCAAAGCCGCATTGGTTAACATTGAAGCCTATGGGTTTCAGGAGCCAATGACGATATGCGCCGGCGGTCGCGGTACGCACCGCCGCGGTACGCACTGCCGCGGGCGTGACCGCCATTTTCTATCTGATTAATCACTCGAGACCTGATCATCCACAGGAGAGGACCTATACTGCAAGTGCTGCTGTGACCTCGGTCTGGAAGATACAATGGCTGCTGCGACTGGGGAAAGGGCCCTTGCCTTCACGTCTGAAGAGTTGGAGAAGCTCGTGGATGGGGTCCTCCCCCAGTATGCGCTACTCTACGGTCCTCCAGACCAACAAGTGAGTACACCGGGTGCACATGGAATGGGCTATGCCTGTGTGGATTGGGGTGGATGTAAGTTGGTGGGGTGGGGGGCGAATGAGGAGTGCAACGCCCGACAGATGAGAGCATGTGCCATATGGCAAAGTTGGTGGGGGGGGCCAATCACATCTAACATGCAGGTCATTGATGATTTCCTCCTTTCCACCCTGTACATGTCAAATAGGTCAGCGCCCATCAGAAGATCGAGATTTGGCGTGCCATCGCCAATGAAGTCCGGAACTTGGGGGTCCACAACAGACGGGGCACCCACTGCCGCAAGAGGTGGGAGGACATCCGCCGCGGAACAAGGAAGACCGCAGAAACACTGCTGGGGATGGCCTCCCAACCTAGGAGGGGTGCCAGTCGCACCATGACCGCCCTGATGTCCCGGATCCTGGCGGTGGCCTACCCTGAATTGGATGGGCGCTTTAAGACATCACAGCAGACACAAGGGGGTGAGTATCAGCACATTCTCCTATCTTTCTGCGCAGTGGAGGCGTCTGGGTGGGGGAGGAGGGCTGTGGGTGACATTAGGCCAGGGCGCTTTCTGTAGTGTAGTCCTCTCCCTTAGGCATGGCCCTGTGCCCCCGGCCCCCACCTCTGTAGGGTGACAAGTACAGCCATTGAAGGTCCAGCATCTCCCATGTGCGCGTTTGACGTCTCTTGGCCTGTTGTCCTAGTCCGTAGTACTGAGTAGTGTACCCCGAATGCGCGGCTTAGTGCATTAGGCTCCTGTGTCTGTCCTCTCCGCCAACGGTGTTGACATTGCATGCACTCAACCTGGTCTTCTTTTTTCTCCCCCCACCCTTTATCTTCATCTTCTTGTGCATGTGTGCATTAGCATCATCAGGCGGAGGAGATTTGGCATCGGAGCACGAGGGAGCTGCAGGACACAAGGCCCCGGTGGGCCCAGGAACAGACACCGAGGGCACTAGTGATCCGGAGGGCGAGGGGAGCACCACGACGGGGACCGCTGGTGAGAGCAGCGACAGCGACACGTCCTCGAATGGGAGCTCCCTAGCGGTGGCGGCAACATCCGTGCCCCCCGCCTCTACAGGTACAGCCGCCACCCAGCGCACCAGCCCCGCCCTCCCAGCAGCCCCTCAGTCTTCGCTCCGTGCCCGTTCGCCCAGGAAGGCGCGCGTCTCCTTCGCCCCAGGCACCTCAGCCCCTGCCCCTGTTGCCCCTGCTGCCCTCAGTGCGGAGCTCATTGACCTGGTAAGGACGCTCATTGTTGGGCAGACGACCCTTTTGAATGCCATCCAGGGTGTGCAAAGGGAGGTGCAACAGAGCAATGCGTACCTGGAGGGCATTCATTCGGGTCAGGCTGCCCATCAACGAGCGTTCACTGCTCTGGCCTCAGCACTGACGGCAGCCATTGTCCCTGTTTCCAGACTCCCTCTTCTTACTGCCTCCAGCCTTTCTCTGTCTCCTGTTCCTCAGCCTATCCCATCCACACCATCAGACCAGCCTGCACACACCTCAACATCCAAGAGCAGCTCATCCAGACACAAGCACCACAGATCCCACAAACACTCACCCAAGCAACACACAGATGCAGACATGCCAACAGCCACTGCCACCCCTGTGTCCCCCTCCTCCTCATCTCCCTCCTCCCTCCCTGTGACGTCTACACTCACACCTGCATGCACCCCAACATCAGCCAGTGCTTCCATCACCACCTCACCCTCCAGTACAGTCCACACTCGTGCAGTCACCACCCCCACTGCCATTTACATGTCCCCTGTGTCCTCTCCCACTGTGTCTGTCACCCCCTCTTCCAAGACACACAAACGCAGGCAGCCACCCACCCAACTGCCATCCACCTCACGACAGCCTACAGCACCAGCACCTTCACCCAATGACAGCACACCTGACTCTCCTACAACCACCTCCTCTTCCTCCCCTTCCATCTCCACTTCTCCTACCCTTTACCTTGGCCCTAAAAAACTTTTCCTGGCTAACCTTGACCTCTTTCCCTCCGATGAGCTCCCCCCTCCATCTTCAAAGAGTCCCAAGAGCACCGCAGCCACCACCAGCCCAGCTTCGGGTGTCACTGTTGTGCATGGGTTCTGGAGCCCACCCTTTGCCAGCAGTGACACATCGATCAGCAGCAAGGGCACGTCCAGCCCCCCCCCGGCAAGAGGACCCGCAAAAACAAGGGCCGCCGTGCGAGGACCGACAGGGCTGCCCCCAAGGAGCAATGTGCGGCCACTTCACCACCCACACCATCTAGGGGAGGCAAGGGCCCAAGAGCCCCATCAAAGGAGCGGAAGGGCAGCAGGAGCGCGGAGAAGGTGGACCCCACATGTCACATCCCAGCTGGGAAGGAGGACACTAAGGAGGCCAGGAGTCCGTCCCCGAAGGGTCCAGAAACGTCACGGTCCGAGGGCGACTGAGCAGGGAGTCCAGGCCAGGTCTGGCTCCCTTGACCTGCTGGATGAGCACCGCTGAACAGGGCCCGCGGGGCAGAAGAGCACCGCTGAACAGGGCCCGCCGTGGAGAAGAGCACCGCTGAACAGGGCCCGCCGTGGAGAAGAGCACCGCTGAACAGGGCCCCGCCGTGCAGAAGAGCACCGCTGAAGAGGGCCCGCCGTGGAGAAGTGCACCGCTGAACAGGGCCCCGCCGTGCAGAAGAGCACCGCTGAAGAGGGCCCGCCGTGGAGAAGAGCACCGCTGAACAGGGCCCGCCGTGGAGAAGAGCACCGCTGAACAGGGCCCGCCGTGGAGAAGTGCACCGCTGAACAGGGCCCCGCTGTGGAGAAGAGCACCGCTGAACAGGGCCCGCTGTAGAGAAGAGCACCGCTGAACAGGGCCCGCCGTGGAGAAGTGCACCGCTGAACAGGGCTCCGCTGGGCCCCGCCGTCTCAAGCACCGCTCCGCTGGGCCCCGCCGTCTCAAGCACCGCTCCGCTGGGCCCTTCTTCTCAAGCACCGCTCCGCTGGGCCCCACCGTCTCAAGCACCGCTCCGCTGGGCCCCGCCGTCTCAAGCACCGCTCCCCTGGGCCCCGCCGTCTCAAGCACCGCTCCGCTGGGCCCTTCTTCTCAAGCACCGCTCCGCTGGGCCCTTCTTCTCAAGCACCGCTCCGCTGGGCTCTTCATCTCAAGCACCGCTCCGCTGGGCCCCGCCGTCTCAGGCACCGCTCCGCTGGGCCCTTCTTCTCAAGCACCGCTCCGCTGGGCACCGCCGTCTCAATCACTGTTTATGGTTCACTGTGCCCACCATGCCTCCTCCTTGACCAGTGGAGACTGTCATCCACCTGATGGACTGTGGCTTTGCACTCCCCAGGATGGTACAGTGGGCAGCCCACCCACTGTAGATACATTGAGAGACTGTGGCTTTGCACTCCCCAGGATGGTACAGTGGGCAGCCCACCCACTGTAGAGACATTGAGAGACTGTGGCTTTGCACTCCCCAGGATGGTACAGTGGGCAGCCCACCCACTGTAGAGACATTGAGAGACTGTGGCTTTGCACTCCCCAGGATGGTACAGTGGGCATGGTGGCTCCTCGTGGATCTGGCGTCGTGGACTCATGTGGCTGTGGTGCCCCCCCCTTCCCTTCCCCCTGAGGTGCCTGTAGTTTTTACATCTGATGCCCCTGCAGTGTTCTCTCCAAAGGACTCAGGTCTCCTGTGTGGGCTTTGCCCTTGTTTCTCAAAACTTTGGCCCACGGACATGATGAATTCGTAGGATGTGCAGGACTTGTTACTTCAGTTATACACTGATGTGTATGTCATTTGTTTTCTTGTGAATATCTTTCATGGTTGTACGATATTTTTCAGGAGCTCAGGGGTGTTTGGGTGGTGTCACTGTGACTTGTTGCTCTGCATTGGTGTGTACATAGTTGGGGGGGGGGGTCGCATATGTGTGTGCCCGTAACCTTTCGTCCTCCCCCCTCCCGTGTGTCGTAGGTGCAGTACTCACCGTTGTCGTCTGCGCTGGACTTCGTACTCGTGGTAGATGAGAAGGTAGACGAGAGCAGGTAGGATGTTTAATTCGGGTTCCATGCTGTCCTCCTTCCTCCTGGAGTGCGTAGTGGTGAGCGTTTTCCCGTTCGTAGTCTGTTTCCGCCGTGTTTTTATCGGCGGTGCTCCCGCCCCGGAAAAGGTGGCGGATTGGTGAATTGTGATAGGGTGGGCGGTACATTGTCCGCCGCCTGGCTGTTGGCGGTGACCGCTGCGCTGTTTGTTTGTACCGCCGTGGCGGGCGGAGTGTTAAAGTGGCTGTCTGTGTTGGCGGTTCCCGCCAGGGTCAGAATTCCATATTTTTTACCGCCAGCCTGTTGGCGGGTTGGCCACCGCTTTAACACCGACCGCCAGGGTTAGAATCACCCCCATAGTCACACTCACCAATGAAACCATTTAATCTGGACGCTCCTGGCAACCCTATGCTTAAACCTGTGGAGAGGGAACTGAATGATCAATCCATTCTGGAGCTGCCACTCTTCCTCACAGAGGCTCCTCATAGCCCTGGACCCCCTGGTAAAGCCACCACAGGCCTTTCCACAGCCACCTCAAGTTCTTTCTAGCCACAACTTTTGCAGACACTTCAGTCCACTATTTTTGCTCTTAATTACCATTCTGATAAGCTAGACCTTCAAGTTGACCTCCTGAACTTGCTTGCTGTATTTTAGGTAGGGATTGACAGTAAGCTTAACAATTTCAACAAATTAATTCTTAGAGCTCAATCCACCACCAATGTTGCTCAGTCGGTTTGCTGTTGCTCTACAATCATAGACAACCTGTCTTCTCTCTCCAACCTTCCTCAATGCGTTTTTAACGGAGATCAAAAAGTTCACAGCTGGCTCAGGCCAATGTCAACCAGTGATTAAAGTAATTCCCCTTCCAGCCTCTGAAACTCTCAACACTCTAGATGTGCACATTCTGTCAATCACCTCTAACCCTGACTACGTAGGCATTAGGCCTCCGATTAACCTTGTAGGGCTGAAAAATGCACATTATCTTTGCTCCTATGAAGATCCCGATTCTCCTCCATCAAATGCTCATATTCTGACAATAAGTTTGAGTTGGGAGCAGGAAGGCTTATCAGCTCTGTCTACTATGGTAGCCACCCCTACCTTGGTGCCTCAGTCTGCCCTTGGACTCATAGACTTAGATGCAACTCAGACTACATGTCCTCTTAGCAAGAGGGGAAGGAAGCGCAGATTGAAGCAGCGGAACAAAATCATTAGTGACGTTTCTTCTGCAACACACAATCTGGTCCTGATGTTCACCAAAAAAACAAATAAGGACCCCCTTGCCCAACGAAGAAGAAAGTGGGCCCAATTGCTTAACACACGCTTTTTTATCAGCTCAAATGGATAGCCCGGAGCCTGTTTACTTAAACCCATCACCAATTTTCCCTGGCACTGAGCCAAGTCAACCTGCAATCCAAATTGGCTCGTGCTGTGACAATACTATATAAAGGGCCAACAAGGTGGGCATGGGGGTCCCAGCACCCTAGAAGGATTAGGAGCAATGCCATATCTAGATCACCCTGCTGACCCACCAGAGCCCAATACCAGGCCAACAGTTAAACCTCTCAAGTTAATTTCATAAGGACCTGCCGAACCTAGACTCCACTGCTGGAAACAGCTCATACTACTGAGCATCTTTTGTCCCGCCTGCTGGAGGAGGATACCCAGGGAGTTCCCTCTGTGCCATCCTTTGCACATGCTACCCAAAGTCCTTCTAGAAGACACAGCTCTGTAACTCTCAAGTGCCAAACTGCTGTTTATCACAAAATACTACATGCAACGCCCTCATGATATTCTAAATATGGGAAATATTTTAAAGCTATTGAAGGTCATCGCCAAGTTCAGCAGTTTGGAGTCACACAACATTGTCTCAATCGAATTCCTGGCCTCTACGGGTTCCCAAACCTCACAACCCTTACTGTCGTCTTTCGGCTCGATAGTCCTTGCGCAGTCAGTCTTATCTAGTATCAAAGTCTTTAACACATGGGGCATTAAGATCAGTCGCCCAAAAGTAATCAGCTACCCTGTGGTTCTGGCAAAACCTCAGATTCCCCCAGAGGCACCCAGGAAAGAGCCACACTCAATTCTAAAAAATGCCCTAGACAGCACCATCATAACCTCCAGTGATCAAAGAGTCACAATAAACATGCTCTCAAGGAACAACTGTAACTGCCGGCCATCAGTCTTGTCCTGCAGTCAATCAGACCCTATGTTCTAAGTCATCATCCCTATTCTTGTGCTCTTGGAATTTTAGCAGACTCTTGCAGAAACTTTGGTTCCCTTGATCGCATCTCCTTTCTAAGTGGCTTTGATATCATTGCCTTAAACAAAACTCGGTCCATGTCAAGTCACCCCATCACTGACTACATCGGGTACAGCAAACCGGCTTCCAGAGAGCACAAGTTCGGCAGATCAAGGGGGTCTGCCTCCATAAAATTGTAGGCGATAATCAAACCAAGAAGAAGAACTGGTTTCAAAGAATAAAAATTTGCAACTGAAGACCGTAGCATTCACTTTTGCTGATTAGCATCTACATCAATCCAAGCACAAGGGAGAAAAGGCCAAAATTAAACCAGCTAATATCGGTCCTGTGAGATCTGGCCTGGGACCACACCTTACCTGACTGCATGGTAACGGCTTTTTTTAACCAAACCTTTTTCAGGATTACAATGAGGATAAAGATGAGATTTTCCCTGAGGGCACGTGGAACATCCCTAAATAAACCAGGCCACACGGCTGTCCAAGAAGCTTGATGGGGAACTCATGGTCCTGCATCTCAGCAATATGGGCTTTAACATAATAAATGGCCAGACCTCTCAGGACACCCACCAAACGGTCAAGAGCTGATGGAAAAACTGGCTCTTTACCTTGACTACCCAATATGCAGTGTGGAAATGTTCCCCTTAGTGGAAAGTTACTGCATCGCTCCATGCGCTGAAAGTGACCACTTCCTTCCAGATTACAAGAACAAACTCCAATCTGTCTCACCTTACCTCAGCCTGTATTACGAGCAAGGGAATCAACATTGATAACCTGGCATGTTAAGAGGAGAGATGACATCAGCTGTAAAATCATAGCTGAATGTATAATATTCAATACGGGGGCAGTCTCTGGACACACCTTACCAATCGAGGAGTGGACAAACCTCATCACCTGACTTCTTCCAAAATTCCCATGATTAGCTGCAAACAGACCTCTGTTGTATACTCTTACTAAGAGATTTCCGCCTCTGGCAATGATTTAACATCTAAAGAAAGCTTGCAATATCGCAAAGAGAACAGCTCGCAAGAACTGTGGGGATAACAAGCAAATCCTAGCATTCAAGCAGATGTGCAAAAACTATAAGCAAGTTGTCCAGGCAGAGAAGTCCAGTCAACTAAAGCACTTCTCGACGATGCTCTTATATGAAAGCAAGAAAACCAACTCAAGGTATGTCTGGGACCCTTTAAACAGGCAGGTGTACGAGTTTGGTGGACTGTCTGCACAAATATTACAGAATCGGAATGGTCATCTTTTCTCTCCAGGCACTTTACGTGAGTGGAGACCTAAATTGCCAAACAATCAGAGGCCTTGCCAGTCCAAACGTAACCAGCTCCTTTGTCTCTCCCAAAGAAAATGACTGTCTGTTTCCTTCCCCTGGGGATCTCTGTTTAGTTGGTTGCAACAGATCATGTCAATGGGCAGGTAAGCCAGGGTCCCTGGGCTCAAAGGCCTCCACCAGGCACTTTTCTTGCAGGGCAGTCCTTTTTGCGCAGGCAAGCTTTCCCCACTCTTTCATTACTGCTTGAGGAGCTCAGGAATCCTGGAATCATGCCGCGGGGCCATCATACAACCCATCCATAAAGGTGGGGTTTAAATCTGATCCTAACAATTACAGAGTGATTGGGCTTCTGGACAATGAAGCAAAAATCATGTGCTGGTCTACTGCTGAAGGACCTGCAGAAATGTGTGGAGACAAGTTGAGGGGGATTATCCTGAGGAATCAAATAGGTTTCATGGCAAAATCAGACACACTATCCAACATGTTAGCCATATCTATCTTGTCATGTAAAACAATGTCCCCACACAGCTTGCCTAATTGCTGCTTTGTTGATTTTAAAGTGGCTTTTTACCAAGTGCCAAGTGGAGCACCCTGGTCAAAAGTAAAGAAATGGGACATTCCAGCCAAGCTCCTGGAGTCCATCATTCAGCTACACTCTAACACCTGGATCCACATTAAACTGGAGCTTGTGTGTCAAGAAAAATTCACACCACGAGGTCTGTACAGCAGGGGTGCACGTTAGCCCCAATCCTCTTCAACTTATTTATTTCTGATCTGTTTAAAGCACTTGGCATCATCAACGGCCACTCCCCAACAATTGGTGGGGAACATTTCAACAATCAGTCTTCTGCGGACGATTTAGCTCTGTTAAGCTACAAGAGAGTAGGGCTGCAGAGATTGTTAAACCTGCTGCATTCCTACACCTCCATTTACAGCCTAGAGGTAAATATATATAAAAAAAAACTAAAGTTGTAACGCTTGAAAGAAAATCATACCAGGGAGGTGGCTGGTTCTAAAATGGCAATAAGATCAAAAAGGTTCACTCATACAAATATTTGGGTGTCACTATTGATGTAAGAGATTCCCTTGCTCTGCAACAGAAGGAGGTCGAAATAAAAGCCCTGGCCGTTTAGATGACTCTGATAAAACTATCACATACATTGTGGGGGCTAAGCCTTTTCCCTCTCCTAGACATTATGAGGGCAAAAAGTATTCCACTAGTGTCCTATGCAGTGAAGTCCTACTGGTGAAAGCTTGAAAACTACTGAACAAAGTTGTGTAAATAAGTCCTTCATCTGGCGAGATCCTCTTCTGCTGTCCATATCAGGCTGGAATTAGGCCTCTACGATCAGCTGACCACCAAAGAAGACTCCTGTTTAAAAAACAAGTGCCACAACCTTAGTGCTGTCAGGGGTGGCTATTTAGAGGCGCTCCAAAGGAATGAGATTAAAACGGACAGCTCTAGGCAACTGAATCATCTGTATCTCGAGGACTGTCTAAGTACCTTGAACGGGAGAGAGCTCTGGGCTTCCAATTTGAGCCAACCCACCTTCAACCAATGCATTAAAAAACATGTATGCCGCTGCTCCTATCACTCTGACAAGGCCATCTTAGCTAAGCGTAAACTTGCTTGGACGGTCATGAACTCATATCAGTCAGCGCCCTCTCCATCCTAACTGCCTTGTACCTACTCTAAATTCCAGAAGGCAAGATTTATTGTCTTCAGGCTTGAGGAATGGCCTTTTCTAAAACATCTTGCCAGATTGCGTTGACCCTCGGAAGTAATAACATGCAGGGGTTGTGGCCTGTGTGAGGAATCCTTTGTACACATTGCCTGCCTTTGCCCAGCCCTCTTAGAGAAATGCAAACCCCTTCTGAAGCAAGACTGAAATAAACTGGGCATTTGGTCATGCCAGCCGGCTATTACTGCCTCTTTCAACCCAGGCAATACCAGCCTACAACCCTAACCATCCTGCTGGCCAAGTTTGGTGTCTTAGCCATCAATAAACTTGGCAACTCTAGGACTCTGCCGAGCGGCTCTGGTTCTTTATTATTAGCAAGCCGCAGCTAGCACCCATTGTCACCGTTGTGCTGCCCCTGAGTAGATCATCACTCATGAAACCTTTGTCACTGGAGGCTGTGAGACAGTAACTCTCATCCAATTATTTTAAAGTCCACCAAAGGAATTTTAGAGGCCCTTTCCCCTGACCCCATGGCCCTGTATCTGGTTCTCCATTATTACAGTGGTTGTTATGCGTACCTTGGTCCCAGTTGAACAAACCATTGGCCGGATACCCCAGACTTGTCTCTGAAAATTGCTGCTACGTCCCTGACTCTGCCTCTGTCAAATGTCCTTGATTTGACTGTGAAACAATGCTGCTATTACCCTCCTGTGCACTGGCACTTTGATGTGAATTAAAATTTTATTTTTTTACCCTTTTAACTTGATGATTGTCTTGCAAAGCACCAATATTGCCCTTGTTGCTGCTTTTACCCCCACCGCACTGGAACTTTGCTGTGAATTTATATTTCTTTTATACTTATCTTTTTAACTTGATGATAAGCTCGCAAAACATTGATATTGCTCTTGTTACTTTTTATTCTGGTGTTTGATTCAATGGTCCAAATTCATTTTTAATGTTTTTGTAATATGGTTGGTGGACTTCTTTCTATTGCACGTTAACCTTTCTGCCATGATGCCAGACATCTGTACTCCCACTTGCTATGCTGTTTTTTATTTACTTGTGTTTTTATCAAAATTGTAATGGCTTATAATTAACCACACAATAAAGATTATTATTATTATTGTATGCTTGGTGACTTTGTGACATGTGCTTGGAATAGCTTTGTTAGGTAAATAGGTGTAGCTTATACCCACACAGCAGAGGGAGTGGGACAACCCTGCCAGTGTTTACTTTTCACCATACTGTGGTGCACTTGCTTGAGGGAATGAAACTCATTCTCAAACCGAAATTATTTCAAATCAGATCTTGTTTTATTTTCATCACAATATGATTATTATTACTCTTTCAATTGCTTTCAAAATTATTCAACATACTACATATCAAACATTTGTAATCCTGGATTGATTGTGGGAATTTAAACACTTCTTCAGGAGATTTTTTTATTTAATTGATAATAGGCCTGGGTGGAGTTTGCACTAATTGAAGTGAGCAAAAACTCTGCCGAGCTACGTGGAGTTCCGCTAATGGCGGAATGCATTAGGTCATGCCGTTTTCACTGATTTTTAGCCCTGGGTGTTTGTCCCATGCTATAAAATCAGCACAATTGGCACCACATGCAGTGCAAGAGGGCTCTGCATCACTGCTGTGCAGTGCAAGAGGGCACTGCTTCTCTTCTGACGCTCTAATAGATTTTCTACTCAAGCATCACTTAGACCACCCATGTTAAAAAATCCCACAAGGAGGTGGTCTGGAGTAAGGTCTTCCTCGCTCACAATCGCCAACCTAGCGTTGGTGAGCGTGAACAAGGAAAAAACTACACTCCGTTCCGCTGAGTTTTTCACAACCTTGTGCTTTAAGTGGAGTGTAGTTCACCATCCACACCTAATTGCTAGTCCTACATATAAGCAAAGATAATCACAAATAGTCAATGAAAATTAAGCTTTACACACGTTTAAAAAATAACTCAAATGCAATGTTGACCGCACAAAACATTTATAGTACCTGTTTAACATAGTCTTGTAAACAACAGCAGATGCCAGGGTTCAAACCTATTTGTTCACACCATCCATCCATTGAGTTTTAAACCTCAGTTTCCCTGCAACAAGTGCATCTTTCAGTAAGAAAACATGTTTTGTAACTCGATTGTAGTACTGATCAGTCAAAGAAACATTTAAAGACAATTCTATCACTAATCTTGGATGTAAATAATGAAACCACATTAAAAGTAATCATTAAACTTTCTCTTCTTGATGATGTGTAGGATTCAATTTACTTATGAAATCCATTTGAGCTTTGAAATATTTAGGTGTCATCTTTACATTGTGTTGTAAAAAGAAACTAACATACCTTCCTAAGCTTCCTTTTATGAGATTTTCCTTGATTTAAAATGTCTAGAGGGTGGATTCATAAAGGTTTTGTGAACTTTGGGGGGTACAATTTAATTGAAACTATTGACAGTTTTGGTACAATTAATTCTTTGAATTCTCCTTGATATAGTCTTTTTGTTCTGCATGTTCTAACATGTTTTTCAAAGTGGTATATTGTGTTGTGGGATCACTGCATGTTAGTGTCCTGAAGATGTTCATTCCATTTCCTCTCATACAAGACAGTATCCATTATCACAATCCCTCTTCATCTGTTCGTTTTCAGGGCCGAGCCTGTGAGTGCATGCACTAGCGCATGAGTCTCGCTTGTGAGACTTTGTTGTGTTCAGTAAAGGGATTGGATCCCCCTTGTCACTCACCATTTGTTGCTTTGCAAGCACTCTTCTTTACAGCCTCGTAATTCGTCAAGGCACGCCTGACATCACTTCCATTTCTCTGTGTGGAGCAGGGACTAAGAACTAACTGATGCAACTGAATTAGTGCCTGTCTACTGCTTCTGACGTGATCGAGGTGCTATTTGTTATTTTTAAATTCTAGGGCCTTGCAAACAAAAGGCTTTTGACTGGCAAAAACGTGCCCAGCATGATGACAAAATTGCAAAGCGTTATTTTTAAAGCTAGCTTTTTTATTTTGCCACGTCATCTTATTACCGGTTTCCATGCATTTTTTTTGTTTTTGCTAGTGGGTGCTGTCGTCAAAAGATGACAATTAACTTGTTCTAAATATACGAGATCTATTGAATTGCAAATGCTTTTTCTTATTGTACTTTCAGGAGCATCACTCCATGTTCGAAGGAGAACACTTCCTTCAGATGTCAACTTATTATTCATTTTATGCATTTTATAGTGAATTTAGGATGTATTTTGATAGTGTGTGTTTGTTTCAAAAGCATCTCGATTGCTACAATATTTAATACTTTGTGATCCAATATGAAAGACCAAAAATCTTATTATCAACACTGCAGAGAGATAATGTTCTCTGTGCAGCTATCAGTGGCAGATGGTAATTGTAGGAGGGATGGGGCGGGCGGGAAGCACACTCACACTCACACGTATTGATTCACAAACGCACACATGCACATCTATTCACAACACTCTTCAATATTCAAACATACACGCTCGCACCAAACATTCATTTAAAAAACACACAAACACTTACCTTCAGCTCGGAGGTCCCAGGAGGGTTGGGACTGCTGCTCTCTGAGGGAAGGCAGCAGTCCCAACTTTGTCACAGAGTGGGATGGGGTCAGTTAGACTTCTGACTCCCCCCCCACTCTGTGACGAGGTGTCACTGGTTGACACTGGCCCTGAGCGCTTCAGGGCTTACACCTGAAGTGCCCAGGTCAAAGTCAATCAGTGACGCTTCCCCTCATCACCGAGGGGAAGGGCCTCAAGGCACCTTTGCTGAGCTGAGGAGGTCACGCCCATAGGATCTGTGACCACTTCAGCCCAGCAAAGTTCAGCTCAGGTAGCCAGGAGTTTGTGCAAATCGCAAATTTTTTGCTCCTGGCTTCCTGATCTGAACATCAAGACTGTCTGTCAGGCTGACCTCTTCCTGAGGGGCAAAAGGTGGGGGGGCATGGCCCCTCCATTCTAAAGGATGGGCAATGGCTGTCAGCTATCGAGGCTCGTGACACCTGCCACACTTAAGTGTGGTGTACATCATTACCAGAGTGTAGTGCAGATAAACTTTCTGTAGCCTAGTGTGGGTCGCTATTGTGCTAATCAAAGACTCTAGTGGTCATTATGAACATGGTGGTAAACACTGCACTGCCGGCGGTAACTACCGCCAACAGGCTGATGGTTCGGACCACCAAATAATGAAGCATATGAAAAACAAGTAGCAGTCCATCCACACACTGCCATCTTTGTAGTCCCGACAAGGACGGAGGAGCCCACCTCAGGCCGGCGGAAAGGTCCTACCCACACACCAAATAATGAAACACCAGTCCGCCATCAGTTCCGGGGCGGGAACCGCCATCATGCAAAGTGTGGCGGAAACAAACAATATAAAAGGAAACACTTACTGGAGGTACACAGAAAACGCAGACGCAGACATATAGAGAGAGTTTGAAATAATGCCAGTGCTGATCCTTGCCATATTCCTCCAGGACAGTGACCGATGACGAAGATGACGACGGTAAATACTGCAGCCTAGTACACATAGAAAGAAAGGGTACAGTTACACACCCACCCCACCCACCGGCAACGCACTCCCAACCCATCCCACATCCCAAGCCAAACATGCCATAACTAAATGTACTTACCAGACACAAGCCAACAAAGACCTGCACCAAAGTATACGCATGTGCACACCACACCCCCACAGTGAAACGCTGAACAACGTCACCACATTGTGCCAACAACACTACTGGGCACTGAAATGTATTTAAATGTAAGAACCGTAATGTCCAAATAAGGTAATTGGCTAGTCCATTCCTAAATCCCAGAAGGGCCAACATAGGCCGAACTTGACTCCCACATATGCAAAGGGTACTTTACTCAAAAGGGGCATCAATGGGGCAGCCAGGCACCTTAGAGAACAGGGGCAGGTGGTGGCGAGGGTGGGGACTTATGTCTGGAATGGGGGGGGCTTGGGCTCAGGTTTGGGGGCTAGAAGGGGTTTGGGCTTGCCTTTGGAAGGTTAGGAGTGGGCTTGGACCGGGGTGGCAGAGGGACCTGGGGCAACACAGGGCCTCTTCCCCCCTGGGGAAGGGGCTCAGGAATGGGAAGGACAGACTGGGGCAGGCTTGGATGAGGAAGGAGTGGACTGGGCAAGGACATGGAAACGTTTAGGGACACAATGGGGTGGGCAAGTGGGTTCAAACAGGTCAACAAGGGATAGGAAAAGCTTCTTAGGTGCAGTTGGAGGGGATTTGGAGGCAGGTCTGGGATTGGAGGTTGGGGGAGTGCTCGTATCAGGTGGAGGTGTGCTGATGTGGATGGAGGTGCCTGTAAACAATGCTTATGTGTGGTGGATGTGTGTGGTGTGGTGTGGAAGTCTGCAAATGTTTGAGTGTGCTGCAAGTGTCTGTCAATGTAGTTGTGGTGAGTGCAGGTGTGGTGTTTGGGGTGCATGTCTGGATGTCAGATTTTGTGGTGACTGCATGAATGGGGCCAGCAGCAGTGACTGAGGGTGCAGTGCGTGTGAGTGTGCATGCTGAGGTGACAGACAGGGTGACGGGGAGGTCGACACACTGGGGGAAGTGCTTGTTGTTGTGTGTGCTTTGGTATGTTGGGTGTGTCCCTGCCTATGGTGTGAAGTGTGGTGCTTGTGTTTTTCAGTGTGCTTCTTGTGTGTTGATCTGTGTGCATGGCTGTCTGTATGTGTCCTTCAGATGGGTGAAAGGAGTGGAGTGCTGCAAGTGGTAAAGGGAGGGGGAATTGAAAGACCAGGGACACTGGCTGGCGTCAAAGAGGAGGCCAGAGCCTGAAAAGATCTCTATAGGCCAGACATGGCACATTGAATGCCTTCCAGGTATGCATTGCATTGCTATATCTGGTATGCTAGCCCCTGGATGGAATTCACGATGGTTGTCTGCCCCACAGAGATGGTTCTCAGGAGGTCTATTGCCTCCTCCGTGAAGGGAGCAGGGCTGACTGGGGCAGGAGATGAGGTGCCTGGGGCGAAGGAGACGCCAACCCTCCTGTGTGAGGGGGCACGGGCACCTTGGTGGGGAGCAACTGGGAGGGCGGTGATGGTATGCGGGGTGGTGGAAGATAGGTGGGCCCAGGAGGGGCTGCCACCACCAAGGAGCTGCCATCGGAGGAGGTATCTGAGTCACTACCTCCAGTGGTAGTTGCCTGCCCCATGGTACTCCCCTCACTCTCCAACCCACTGGTCCCCTTGGTGTCGCTCGACTCTACCTCCTTGGAATTGTGGGCTGCTGTATCCCCACTCGCCGGTGCCTCAGCTCCCTCGCCAGATGATGTTAATGTACACAAAGGACACAAGAGCACAGGAGTGGGGAAACATAACTAGGGAGAACTTTGTTAAATACTGAATATATGTACATTTTGGCTCACACACGCTCCCATCCAGGTCACACACGTACCCTCAGCACAACATACGTAATGAATGTGCCCCTGACTAGTAGGCATGACCCCGGAATACACCAAATAACCCTCATGAAATATGAACCTGATACACTGTGTGGAGTACACTCATGAGAGACCATAGCCAGTCAATGCACTTACAAGTCCTTAAGGCCACAATGAATACCAGATGACAGAAAGGGGAACCCTCATAGGCCTATAGAGACTGCCCAGACTAGCCCTTACCCCATCCCAAGGACTTGGAAGGTGCAGGACTGCAGGAACACACCTGTCCAAGTGCCTGGCACTACAATGCATGTATACCACAGCACCAACATACATACATCAAAGCAGTATCACAACAGTGTTGCTACTCACCCTCTTGTGGCTGCTGTGCTGCCTTCAAGCGCCCATCCAAATCCAGATAGGTCACCTCCAGAATGCGAGCCATTAGGGGGTCAGGGTCCGACGGGCACCCCTTCCTCATTGGGAGGACTTCCCCAGCGGGGCTTCTCTGGTCGTCCTGGCCCAGCGCCTCAGGTCCTCCCACTGCTTCCTGCAGTGGGTGCTCCACCGGTTGTAGACCCCCAGGGTCCGCACCTCCTTGGCGATGACTTGCCACAGGCCTTTCTTTTGATGGGCGCTGACCTGCATTGGACACACAGAGCAAATAAACAGACGTTAGTATGTGTGCACTGAATACAAATGCCATGTCATTCCATATGGAACGGCCATTGTAGACAGGCATGTTTTCAACTCAGAGGCAGAACGTGCCAGACAATCTTCGGCTGGGCAGTCACACACCAAACCCACATGCATATAGGCATCCGCCACAATCACACACATCTAAGCATGACAGATGCCAGCTCACCTGCCCCTCTGGTCGCCCATACAACTTTGCATACAGGGTGTAGGACCCCATCCACCAGCTTCTCCAGCTCCTCTGCGGTGAAGACCGGGGCCTGTTCCCCTGTAACACATGCCAACTCGGGACGTGAGTCAGGATACAGCAGCACATGCAGTGGAGTACTACCCTTCACGGGATTCAGGATTCAAGTGTCAAGGGTCTGACAAAATGGTGTAAGTACTCGGCGGTGAGCTCCGTCACTGCCGGTGGCGATCATGATTGGCCCAGGTTCCCCATTGACAACCAATGTAATCCAAGGATAAGGTGCACGGCGGTGAACACCTGCCATGACGACTAACGTCAGCGGAATGAAGTCACTTCCACTCTATCATACCTGGATGGCAGGAGGCTGCCATTTTGCTACCAGCACGTCACCATTTCCTGGCCAGGGGCCTCATCCAGGGCCCCAAATCTCTCTCCCATTCGTCGCTTGCTGACATGATTCTATAATCCTCACATGTACCCATCACTGTGATGCCATTATGACAGAGTTAACTCATAACACAAGGTGTACCGCATACTTTCCGTTTGTGTGTATTAACTACATTTCGCACTTTTAAAAATACAGTGACATCATGGGATGCAAGTGCCATCCCTATAACTGTGCAAGTGCTATCTTTGCTCCATTTTTTGGCTACTGGCTCATTTCAGGTGACAGGGGGCATGGGTGATGGGATCTCACTGCGAATGTTAAGCCTCATCCTGTCCAAATTCCTGGTTGCCCATGTTCAACTCTTGCAAACATATGTCCAGTTTCCCCAAAGGGCTGGACTTCCCGCCATCAAACCTGGATTCTATGCCTTCACTAATATACCCCTTGTGATAGGTGTCATTGATAGCACCCACATAGCTCTCATACCCACAAGAGTGAATGAGCAGGTGTATAGGAATCGTAAGCACTATCACTCCATGAATGTACAATTGGTGTGTACTGCTGATAAGTACATATCATCTGTCAATGCCATGTTCCCAGGCTCAGTCCATGATTCTTTGGTCCTGAGAAACAGCAGTGTGCCACACACAATGGAACAACTACAAGGGGACAGAGGATGGCTCATAGGTGAGTGTGTATGACACTGGATCAGTACAAAGCTGACAGCCAGGCTGTATGCAAGTAAAGGCAGTTTGTTAAAGTCCTCTTTTGCCCACTTTTTCAGGTGATTCTGGCTACCCCAACTTGCAATGGCTCCTGACACCTGTGGGAAATCCCAGGACAGATGTGGAGAGTAATTATAATGAGGCCCATGGATGCATTAGGAGGGGGATTGAGTGCACTATAGGTCTCCTGGAGGCTAGATTGTGTTGCATCCATCTCTTTGGGGGATCCCTGTGCTATGTCCCTGACAAGGTGTGTAAAATACTGGTGGCCTGCTGCATGCTGCACAACTTGGCTGTGAAATAAGCTACCCCCCTTCTGGAAGAGGAGGGTGCTGTCTAACCAGCCCACCAACCTCAGAGAGGGGATGAGAGTGATGGTGAGGAAGAAGAGGGGGGCGATCTCAACTCCAGGACCCAGCTAATCCTCCTATACTTCTAGTGATTCTAAGATGCTGTTCAATGATGCTGATGTATTCACTGTATAGTTTCAGTCTGTCTCATGTAATAAGTAATGTGGTGTCTATTGTCAGTGACAATGCTGACTGATGACTGAAGTGGCATGTGCCAGAAAAGCCAATATTTTGTACAGTGTGACATACTTCAGACACTATAGTCCATTGGATTCCCTCCTGCAATAAAGCTGTGATTATGATATCAACTGGCTAATGCATACACACTCACAATTCATATCTCATATTGACGAGAGACATACGATTTGAGTGCATAGGTGTATTTATTGAATGGCCCAATATACATACGTGTTGGGACAGTTAAAGGGAGGGGGCACATGGTGCACATACATACTCAGGTACGTATGCAGAGCTGTTGGTAGCACTGTGTGTTGGTCCATGTGGCCATCGGAAGTTGGTGTGATGGCAGTAGCATGTCAACAAGGTAGCTCAGTGGCACGCAAGGGAGACAGTTCAGGGTAGAGTCATCTCCTAACGTTGGGCTTGGTCTTGGCTGGTGTTTCAGTGGCATCTGGGTCTGAGGGCACGTTTGTGAAGGTGAAGCTTGGCTGCAAGGGTAGGGGTGCTGGTTTCCTGTATGTCCTCTGGCAGTGCCACCAGTCCAGTAGCTGCTGCAGATATAGATGGAAGGGCAGTGTCCTGGCTAGTGGTCTGGGCTTGCAGGTGGTTGGAGGTCTCAGTTTGGCTGTGGTAGTGGTGTTGCAGCACCTCTGCAATGGAGGCCATGGTGGCATTGATCTGTTTCCATTGCTCCATGGCCTCCTGGTGGTATGCTATCTAGAGCCTCTGATTCTGCTCCAAGGTGGCCAGGATCAGGCCCATCTTGTCCTGAGTATGGTGGTATGCTCCCAGGACCTCAGATATCACCTCCTGGGCTGCTGCATCCATCCTTTGGCCACCCCCCTGGGCCACTGATGCCATCCCACTGGCCTTAGCCCCCTGTGTGTGTGTCCCCTGCACAGGTCTGGCAGTCCCACTTGCAGTTGGTCCTTCATCATCCTGCCTGTTGGTGGGTGGAGACTCTGGCCTCTGTACATGTGAGCAACCAGTCCCTGCCCGGGAGACACTGGTGTGGGGTCGTTTCGACACAGCTGATGATGGTGGCTGGGTGGTAGGGGTGTCAGTGGTATCCTGGGTGGGGCTGCTGGAGGGTGACAGTCCAGGACTGTGTGATGGGATAGGGAGCTCCTCTATTTCCAGGTATCCCTCTGCACTCTCCTGAGTGGGGCCTCTGTCTTCAGATGGGTTGCTGGCACTCCTTGACATCTCCGTCCGGGTGGCATTGGTGGTGGTGCCTGTGTATGGGGGAATAGAAAGGTGGGTGACAGGTAGTTTATCGGAAATTGCTGCACTGCTCTGCACTATTTGATGGTTATATTCCCCTGTTGTGGCATGCAAGGTCCCTTCGTGTACATTTAGTTGCATTTTATGTGGGGGTGGAGGTGCATTGTGGGTGCTGTAGTGCCATTGGGAATCCATGCATGGGTAGGGGAATGTGCACAGCGGGCTGGATGGAGGTCTGTTGATGGGATTGTGGGCATGCAGGGAAGTTGGATGTGGGTGCTGTAGACTGGGTAGGGGATGGGGTCATGGTGGTAGCGAGAGGGATGGGGTAATACATGCATTACAGGTGGGGTGACTGTTAAGGGATTGTAGTTGACTTACCCGAGTCCAGTCCTCCATCGAGTCCGGTGAGGCCCTCTGGGTGCAGAATAGCCAGGACCTTCTCCTCCAAAAATGTGTATTCGGGGGGAGTAGGTGGGGGAACCACCACCAGTCTTCTGTACGGTGATGTTGTACCTTGATGCCATTGACCGAATCTTCCTACGCAGGTCATTCCATCTCTTCCCAATGTCGTCCCTCGTGTGTGGATGGTTTCCCACTGCATTGACCTTGTTGAGAATCGTCTGCCATAGCTCCATCTTCCTGACCACGGATGTCTGCTGCATCTGTGCCCTAATTAGTTGTGGCTCGACCCTGAGTATTTAGTTCACCATGGTCCTTAGCTCCCTGTCTGTGAAGCGGGGGTGCTTAGTGGGTGCCATTGTTTGTGTTGTGGGTGGTGTGTTGTGGGTGTATTGGTGACGGTGCTGTCGTGTGGTTGTGCATGTGGCTTGTAACGGTGTTTGGGGTATGTATGTGTTTTGGTGGTGTATTTGTGTGTGCGACCTGTGTGATGTTGGGTTGAGTGTATGCATGTTGTGTTTTCAATATCTGTTGTGCTATTGGTGATGCAAAGGATTGTGGGGTATGTATGTGAGTGTTTTATAGTGTTGTGGATGTGTGTCAGGTGTGTGGGTTTCAAAGTTGCCAATGTGTGCATTTGTTGTTGGTGGGTCCCATTGTTGGCCGTGGTGGTCCGTACCGCCAATGGTCGTTTGGCATTCACTGTCCGCCATGCTGATTTGTGCATCATTATTTGGTGGGCAGAGGATTTGTCTGCATGGCGGTGGTGGGGTGGGGTGTACTGCGTTTCCGCCGTCGTGGGCACTGGCGTTGGGTGGAGGTTGCAGGATTTTTGGAGGTTTAACTTTTTGGCATCATTATTCAACGGTGTGCAGCTATCGCCACTGGTGGTCTTCTGGTCACTGTCGCCACAGCGGTTGGCGGTAATTACCGCCAAGTTCATAATGAGGACCTCTATGCCCCAAGTAGCAACCAGAGAATCGTATATGCAGTAAGATGTTGAGAAAATGAGAGGAGACCCCTATTGATTTTACTAAATAGATGCAGCAGTAAGTAGTCATGCTATAACTCGCGTAGAGACCGTTCATGATAGCAGTGAGAGGATCTCCTGTCTTCTTTTGTTGTTGTTTATCCTGCTGTTGTTGTGGGTTGTGTGTGGAATAAGAGAGATGTGGTGGAGGACACTGCTGTGCGGATGAGTGAAGCTATAAGCTTCTCAGGTAGGTGAAAAGGTCTTAGGCTTCAAGACCGAATTTCATCCTGGATATCCCTCTTTTCATTGGCACACTGCATACCCAAATGGCATGGGTGCAATTAGTGTTTGCCGCCACAAATGTTGGATAAAGGAGGGATGGATATGCTCAAATAGTAACAGTGTACATCCGGTAATAAAGAGATCAAGCACACAGTGCCCATGACGTAGAGTTTGTATTTGTCCCTACATGTACTTTCAAATGTCCACACATTTAGGCTCAACGTGGGTCGGAAACTCTTCAGCTACATCAGGTGGGAGTGAACCGTGACGTACTGCAATGCGATTGTGTTGGGATGACACATGTTCAGTGAGGAGGAACCATCTTATAAAAATAAGTTAATGCAAGGGTAATTGAACAGACCACACATTTTATGTTACGTTATTGGACGTTTGGAAAAAATGTAATAAGAAAACATATCTGTGGATATGCTCTTTAAACAAAAATAATTGGTGCTTTTTCTTCAACAACAGAACAGACAGCCCATTTGACCCTCAATTATATTATATTATTACATTTGTAGACTCTTAGAGCGTTGTGTAATAATTTCAAATTTCCAAGGTTTTAGCAAAATATATTTTCTGAAGACACTGAAATGAAACTTCAATGAAAAAGAAACTGAAGGGAAAACATTTATTTATGATATTTTTCATGAAATGTCTTCGCTGTTGTGAAGTCACTTTATTTTCTTCAGAATTACTTTGACAATCTAAAATTACAGCAATACAGAATGTCTGTAAGAAGCCCATTAGGATGCCTTCGTTGTGCATGAATCGGGATTGGTGGTTCAGTATTAATGACAAGCACAAAAATTCCTAGAAAACTTCTCAGAAGCTGTCGTCAGGTTTATATACTAATAATTAAAATGAAGCAGATTCAACCTGACAATCTGAGGAGGGGAACAATGAAATTATGAATGGCTCACTTTGTTAAATGGCTACCTAACATTTATTACCGAATGCTGATTAATTATTTTTTGTTTAATTGGTTGATGTGACCTTGAGGTAGTACTGTTTTATGTCTGAAGTTCCATAATTCCAGACCTGAAATCATGTGTTGCATGGGAAGCCATACACTATGAAGATAAGATATTATAATTGTATTGAAATTCACATTTTGACTCGTCTGCCATGGCAGTTTGTGTAACAGACAAATATGAACACACTGTAAGCAATTGTACACCTATTGTCACGTCTGCCTTTTACTTTTCGTCTTAAAGATGAATTTACAAATATTGATACATTTATGCAAGGTCAAGATTGACACTGATATCGGAATTATTTTTTAATGTTTTACCCTCCAGAAAAAAGGAGCAGGTTTACAGATGGCAAGGAGGAATGGAGGACATTTTAACATACTATATGAATAGTGTTGTTTTTGCTCTGTTAGCTGTGCCAGGGAAATTATTTGCTTTATCCATTTGGAATAAAATGTTAAACACAAAGCAATTCTGATACTTGTCAGGCATTTTACCTGAGAGCCTGCAGGTGTGTGATTTACAATCTCTCATGTGTTGGAGCCTCTTAAGTTAACTGAGACACAAAGGGAGTTAACACTAATAAAACAATTAACATTTTGTGAAGCCCATTGGGTCTCACAGTAAGGACCAGGGATCAGTGATTGAAGTTAAGTGATTTTATTACCAGTTAATAATCAGTCCTGTACACCACAAGAGAATATAAAAAGATAAAAGATTACGGCTGGCAAGCTGAAATATCACTAGTCTCAGTAAGATAAGATACAAAATAATCACAGACACATCAATGCAGAAACTGAGAATTAGAAATCGGTGTTCTGTAAAGAAACTCTGATTCTCTCTCCTGAATATGAATAGGTTCTAAAGTCATCTAATAAAAATTTTAAATTAAGGTATGAGAATGGGTTGTAGAAGAGTTCTCAACGAAATTTAGAAAAGCACGAAACTGTCAGCATATTGAAGACACCAGTAGAAGTCTTCCAGAATTGAAATATGTGTTTAGCATGAAGTTGCACACTTACATGAATAAAAGAATCAGATAGATCTGCACCCCTCAAAGGCTAAGGGAATCTGCTCTAACTTTTTATGGAGTGAACATTAATTACCAAAAAGAAACTTCAATAAGAATTATACCTCTACCCAACCCACTGAGAACCAATCATTTCACTTCTCCTTGTGTGCATTTGCAACACCACCTGTTTCCCATCGCACAGAACTTAGACAGTTACTGCAAACTTAAGCATCCCCGGTTCCTGATACACGATGAATGAGAGGCTTCATCTGCTCATTAGGTCTTCATGTTGCTTGCAAAAACATCTCTTCCCAGGTGGCACTATCAATAAACTTATACATACAACAATACTCCTTTCTCTAGCTAATGAACTTATGAAGACGCAGATGCAAAAGAAAGAACACGCTGACTAAAATACATTTAAAAATGAAGGCCTTTAGTCAGGCTAACTTTAACTAAACATTCAATGTGAATTTTAAATATATGATATTACATGCATACAACTTTCAAAATAAAGGCAAAACGTAAATAAAGGAATGCATATTTACAAATGCAGCTCTAACCTGAAGTGTGAATATAAAGCACGAATAATTAATTTAGAAAAGGATTTTAAATGAACATTACTACACACATTTTTATAAAGGTTCAGTCCCTCAATTAGTACATTTTATCAATGTGTTTAAATGTTCACATACATGATTATTATGTAAAAAATAAATGTTTAACTGTGCAATGATAATGTGTAATGGATGGAGTCTAAATAGTGCTACTCCAACTACAATCCTTGAAGTTGCAGTGACTTCCTAGTACTATGAACGTTGAGGATGCAGATTTACCTCACAACGCAGGTCACTGCGTTCTGTATCTATGATCAAATACGTTGCTCTGCAAAACCTCCTTGACTCTCAGGTTGGTGTGGATAAGTGGGCAAGGCCTACATAAAAGCTGCAGTATTTGAATTGTGAGTTTTTGAAAACATACAAAACTTTCACAATATTTTAAAAATATATATATGTTTGTGTTCAGAAAAAAAGTTATATGATCAAAAAGTATGCAATCACAATACAAATTGAAAGGTTAACACAATGAAAGCAAAAGTGGTAGATCAGGCCGCTCAAAAGGGACACATTATATTCAGTACACAACCACTAAACTAATTAACCTGAAAGTTTTGAAACAGATTGAGAACACAACACCATAAACTTGTGGAAGAAAGTAGAGTGCACTACTCTCTAAAAAATGGTAAATAACATCAGAAGATGTGCTGTCACAAAATGTCATTTCTGTTTTGATTTATGGGCCCTGAATACAGAGCAGGTGTTCGTACCTTTTTCCTGAGTTCCAACAAACTTACCACAGTAGTCTTCTCACTTCCCTTCTAACCAAATCAGGAAAGGGCAGACATGATGTGCTATAGTAAGGTCACTGGAGTCATGTTCCAAGGTGCATTCACTGACCACTCTTCAGAAAGTCACTTCATTAAGGCACACTGCTCCCCGTTCTCTTGAATTAAACCTGTTTTTTCTAATTCTGGATTGACTAAGAGTGGGACAAAAATTCTGCATCATTGTCCACTTTTCTACGGAAACAACATGATTTTAGGAGGTCTGAAGCTTGAGATTCTTCTCATTTTTTAGGAATGGTTGTTTTTGACCATGTATTTCAAAATGACTTGACAAGAGACAAAAAAGAGTGGGAAATGCAGGAGATACAGACTGTTGGGCCTGGGCTTCTCTGCAGGTTCACCTCATATTTTTGCCATCCTCTGCTTTCATGTGCTAAACCAGTATTTGCTGGATTTTGGCCTACGGGGATACATGTTAGGCCTGTCAGACTTGTGGTGGGCTTCCTCCAAATGTTTACCTTCACACTTCTACTTAAACCAAGGTAAAGTTGAATTACACCTAACTGCTCCATTTGATATACTTGTAAGTCCGGAGTATACGGTGCTATAGGTAACCAGGGCCTGTAAATTAAATGCTACTAGTGGGCTGCAGACCTTATTGTGCCAACCAAAAAAGTATCCTTTAAAAAAAAGGTCTCAGGCCTTCCCCTGCATCCTCTAGTAAATCTGGCAAAAGATTTACTAGGGCCTGTTCCTGCAGCCTCTAGTAAATCTTTTGCCAGACCTAAACCATCCTTTTAAATATTTATGTGATACCCTTAAGGTAGGCCCCAAAGGCTCATAGAGCATAGTGAATGGTATTTTCAAAGTTGGACATGTGGGTTTGAGTATAACCTGTCCTGGCAGTGAAAACCCCCTAAAGTTGTTTTTCAGTGCCACAAGGCTATTTCTCCCATAGACTAACACTAACTTATTACTTTTAATAATTGCTAACGTCATATTGGGAGCAGATAGAAATATGCAGGTTACACTCAAATAATTGTAATTTTAAATCCTCTTCAGTGAACACGTCAGATTTTTACTTACTATTCCTAAAATGCCACTTTTAGAAAGCAGACATTTTTCTGCCCAAAACATTTGTGCCCTTTTGCCACTGTCCTGGGTCACATGACTGATGGCTCTGCTGATGTGGGTTGTGTATAGCTTCCAGAAATAGGAACAAGGAAGGGCCAGGTGTGTGGGTAATGGGTCTTTCTGACGAGATGGCTGGGGAGGAGCTGTACCCTGTCCTGATAACACTTCAAAGGACCATGCCTGCAGCACACGCAAAGGAAACTGACAAAAGGCCTGCTCATACCTTTGTCACCCTAGATAATTTGAAGTCAGGACCAGGGGGAAGGGTAAAATGGACTAGCAAATGTTTTGGGGGCAGGGGAGGTAATTCTCCATACAAAGGTTGGCACTAGGTATAAATGTAGCATCTTCAAACCGCTCATCGGAACACTCCTGAACCTGTGGAAGAATCCAAAGAAGGACAGCCCTGCTGTCTGAGGAAGAAGGACTGCCCTGCTGAATGAAGAAGGATTGGACCTGTTTGCTTTGAACTCAGGGTACCTAGAATAGCTCCAGGCATCTGTTGGCTGACCTACTGCTTGAACTATGGGGACACTTCAAGCTTCCTGAGGCCATCCTGCAAATGCCTAGCTGACCAGCACCAACTGGACCTGCCTGAACCCTGTTGCTGGATTCTGCTGGAGTGTGTATTGATCCCCAAGAGGTGTTCCCCAAGACCTAGACCCTTGGCTTGTATCAGAGTGTACTCATCCTGTCTCAAAACTGAACTGCAGATGAAAATCAAGAAGTTTGTGACTCTTTGTGACCATGAGTAAGCTCATCTTGTCAGCAATAGTCACACATCACCTCCCACCGTGAAGCTACAATGATAACTGCTGCCCACACTGACAATTAACCCCTTGCAGTGCCGATCAATGCAAAGCTCCAGCTGAGGCTCTTTGTGTGGACATGGACTCAAAGAATGCAAACTCTTCCCTGAGATGAATTTGGTTCCTGTGTCCAATCTGCGCTCCATCATAGTTAGCCCAAACTTGTGACTTTGAAGCAGTTCAGCATGACCAGATGCCTGTGAATGACACTTTGGCCCTCATTACGAGTTTGGCGGTACCATGACCGCTGCAGGGGCGATGGCGGTTGCACCGCTGGCGGCCCGATGGAGAAGACCACCATATTATGAACATGGCGGTGTTCCCAACAGAACACAGCCAATACACCGCCAGTACCACCAGTGCAGATGGACCCTCGTGGCCGGCGTCAGGCGACTATATTCTGTCTGTTGGGGTGGTGTGTACAGGTAAGGTGGATGTACTGCATGTGGGGGTGTTGGTAGTCATGGTGAGTGTGCATGTGGTGTATGGGGTGGATGTATGGGTGTCTGCTATTGTGGTGATGGTGGGCATGAGGGGACTGGTGGCTGGATCTGGGAGTGTTGATGTGGTGATAGCAGATTTGAGTGGTGTAGCATCTGTGAGGGAGGAGGTGGTAGGGGAGTCTGTGAAGGGAGTTGATGTTGTTGTGTCTGTTGTCTTTGTGCATGGAGGTGGTGCTACTTGCGGTGTCTGTTTTTGTGTTTGTGTACTGTGTCTGTTGAAGTGGATGAATGGTGTTCTGATTGTGTGCTTTAGATGGGTGTGGAGAGAGGGACGTGGGATTGGGCACGGGTAGCTGGAGGGGGGATGGAAGACGAAGGGGCACTGGCTGTCATCAGCAAGGAGGCCAGAGCCTGAAATGATCTCTGCAGGCCAGTCAGGGCACCGTGAATCTCTGATGCCAGTCCCAGGATTGCATTCACGATGGTGGACTGTCCCACAGAGATGGACTTCAGGAGGTCAATAGCCTCCTCATTGAGGGCAGCAAGGCTGATGGGGGTGGGGCAGAGGTGCATGCGACAAAGGAGTCACCCACCCTCCTGTGTGAGCAGGCACAGGCTACTGGGTGGGGAGCTACAGGGAGGGTGGTGCTAGGCTGCGTCCATCAGAGGAGGAATCCAAAGAGGATGTTGTTAATCCAGTCTCCCCCATGGAACTCCCCACAACCTCTGTCCCACTGGTCCTTTTGGCTCCGCTGGTCTCAGCCTCCTGGATCCCGTGGGCTGAAGATTTCCCACTCGCTGGTGCCCCTTCTCCTTTGCCTGATGATGCTGATGCACACAAAGACAGAGGAGGGGAGGGAGGGAAGGTTTGAGAGAAGGGGAGGGAGGGAAGGTTTGAGAGAAAGAAAGGGTGGAGTGGGTTAATACCTACCCATCATTCACACAGAGTAACAACCTCAAAATATGCTGATATGCCATGCCATTGCATACCATTGAACTGACATGCACATCTGGCTGAAATCATAGGACAAACTGAAGCTATGCAGTGAAAACCTACTGATTTGAAAACATTTGCCACACTTTGATGAAGGGTCAAACAATGCACAGTAGCACAATACTTGCCACACTACCATGGTCGTTTACATAGACATACCCTGTACTCCTCACCCATAGGATTCCTGCATGGCAAGGTAGCATGCCAACAAATCCATTAACAATGTGTACAATAATATCCTGGCCCCCTGCAGCCATCTACACCTACAGTATGAGGCAGCTGATTGAGAACTCACCAATTTCCTCTGTCATAGTGGCAGACTATTACTGATAGCAATTACCTGACAGCTCAGGTATACTGATGCTGATGGAAGGATATGGTCACTCAAAAGATGTGTAATGTGTCCAGACAAACTCAAATATGGAGTAAGTCCCCTAATGAGTCACTGTCTACATGGCATTGGCAGACATAATCGAGATAAATCCTGCCAGGGAGGCTCATATCCATAGCCAAAGTGCAAGTACCAATAATCTATAACACATCCTACCACTAGCAGGCTACCCAAACCCATACATGCCTACTTTTAGTGAGTTGTGAGTGTGTACTTACCTCCTTGTGGGTGCTTTGCTGCCCTCAAGTGCCCATACACCTCAGGATAGGCCACCACCAAAATGCAGGCCATTAGTGGGGTCAGGGTTTGACGGGCACAACTCCCTCCTTGGGAGGACTTCCCCAGCTGGGCCTCTGCGGTCTGATAGGCCCAGCATCACAAGTCCTTCCACTGTGGGTGCTCTGCCAGGCATGGAGCTCCGGGGTCCGCACTTGCTTGGCAATGGCATGCCAAATCCCCTTCTTCTGGTGGACACTGACCTGCATGGGTGACACAGACAGAAGGAGAAAGTCATACAGAGTGGCATCACAGCAAACAGCAGTGGACTACACACATCAGACACATCTCATGACCACACAAACGTGCACGTACGCTACTAACGCACCAATTCCTTTGCTATCTGCATGAATCCACTCGGTGTGTGTCGTCACAATGCCTTTCAGACCCACACACATCAAAATCAGACAGGACAGGAACATTTGATTCACTTGCTGCTCCAGTGTCCCATACAACTTTCAATACAGGGGTAGGACCATCATCAGCCACTGGTCCAGCTGCCACCTCCTCAACATCCAGTAATGGGATTGACATCTCAGGGCTAGATTGAGTAGTATACAGCAGGCAACAACTATCTGGCAGACCTTTAGTGGTCTGTAGCGCAGGGCATCTCCTGAGATGTGTAGACACCGGAATCTGGCCTTCAGTAGGCCAAAGGACCTCTCAATGACACACCTTGTCCTGCCATGGGCCTCATTGAAATGGTCTTCCGCATCTGTGGTTGTGTAACTCACTGGTGTCAGCAACCATGGCAGGTTAGGATAGCCAAAGTCACCATTGTGCACAAAGATTTGACACATCACAATACTGGTAGTGACGGAGGGCAGAATGTGAAGAGAGGTGAGATAACAGATGCAGTCATACAATTGGAGGCTCACTTCCTGGCAGTGGTTTTGTTCTTGGCATCAGGTCCTGCAGAATATCTAGATGGACAACCTTGTTTGTGTGAGGGTTCCTCAGCTACAGAGGTTGGGATGCTCATGGCCTGTGGGTCCTCTGGCAGGGCCTCCATTCTACTAGCTGCGGCAGAAGTGGATGGCTCAGTTGGTATGGTGCTAGTGGAAGGGGCTGCTGCTGGGTGGAGGACACATGCAGGATGTTAGTAAGATCCTTGAGCACCCCTGCAATGGAGGCCATGGTGGCATTGTGAGCCTGCCACTGCTGCATGGCCTCCTGGTGGTATTCCCAGCCTCTGGTTCTCCCGAAAGGTTGAGAGGGTCTAGCCCATCTTGTGCTGTGATTGTAGGTATGCTCCCAGGACTTTGGAGATGGCCTCCTGACCATTCGTGTTCCTTGGGGCCACATTCCTTGGCCCACAGGTGCCTTCCAACTGCCCCTTGCCCCCTGTGCCTGTGCCCCTGGCACAGTGTGCCCACTCCCAGTTATACCATCACCTTCATCTTCTTGGGTGTGAGCGATTGAATCTGGTCCCTGTACTGTAGAGCACACTGCTGATTGGCCAGTCCTTAGAACACAGGTTTGGGGATGAGAGGTTGGCTGTGCTGTTGTTGCCACTTGGGTGGGGCACTCAGATGTGGTCAGGGTGGGGCTGGTGGTGGTGGACTGACCAGCTGTCCCAAATGGGGCCAGGTAAGTCGCCATAGTCCAGAGCTTCACTCGGGCCTTCATCCTGGGGAGGGATGATTGGCTGTCTCTGGCATCCTCTGCAGGGTGGCAGTGGCAGGGGTACCTGTGTATCCAGAAGGAGAGAGTTACATTGTGGAGGTGCACTTCTTTGTTTCATAGTCTGGTGCATACAGTGGCTTGACATGCTTCCCAGTGATGACAATGACAGATGCAGCACTGCAGACATTGTCTGTGGGACATGGATTGTGACATTGGTTCCATGTTCCATTGAGGATTATGGATAGTGGATAGCATTGCTGTCATTGCCACGTAGTAGTACGCATTCAACACATACAGTTGGTGCGGCTGGTGCGATGGTTTAACGTGTCAGTGTTTGACTGTAAATTGGGTTTTGCAGCTTTTCATGTGTAGAGAGTAATGCATTGTGGAAGTTGTGGTGCTTGCCATTGTGAGTGCTATCCGTGCACAAGGGAGGGACTGTGTGGGGATAGCGACAGTGGAGTAGTGTGGCATGCAGGGCAGGGGCATTAGGTGATTGGGGGGGTGCAGATGTGTGAGTTTGGGTGAATTGGGAAGTGATAGGGTGGTGGGGATGCATGCTGTACAGGAGTCATTGGTGCCAGGGGAATGTTGTTGACTTACCAGAGTCCAGTCCCTCCAGTTATTCCAGTCAGGCCCTCTAAATGCATGATGTCCAAGACCTTCTCCTCTCACAATGCAAACTCTGAGGGAGGAGGTGGGGGACCACCGTCAGTCTTGTTGATGGCAATTTGGTGTTGTGAGGCCATGGAATGCACCTTCCCCCTAAGGTAGTGCCACCTCTTCCTGATGTCCTCCCTTGTGCGTGGATGGGGGCCCACTGATTTGGCCCTGTCAACTATCCTCCGCCATAACTCAATTTTCATGGCTATGGATGTTTGCTGGATGTGTACTCCCAAGAGTTGTGGCTCTATACTGACAATTTCATCCACCACGACCCTTAACTCTTTGTCTGTGAATCGTGGGTGCTTTTGAGGGGACATGGTGGTTGTGATGTGGTTTGGGGAAGGGGGGTTTTCAGGTGCAAGGGTGGGGTGTTTGGGCCTTGATGGGGTGTGTCATGACCACACAAACTTGCCAAGTCAAATCAAAGAAGTGCATGAGAAAAGCAAAGAGATATCCTCAGTGGAGACAGCAAAGCCCAAACTGGAAGAAGGTTTGCAGAGTAATCTTGTGCTTATTTCAAAGGAAGAATCAAGAAGAGAAGATCCAGGGTGGCCCCTGTGAGTCCTGAAGGTTAGTTACAGTTCTAGTCTTGCAATCGGTTGGTTGCTAGGTTACGAGCTCTCCAGCTGGAAGCCTTGCACTTCAACTGATGTCTGACAGGAATAAGCTGTGTGGAGAGAGAGCGCGCTTCAGAACAGAAACTCCTGTGAGGTAAAATTACATTTGAAGATTATATTACAGAAAGCTGATAAATATTGTCAAGGTTTATTCAAAGAGTTTGATAGTAGACCGTTCCCGTGGAAGTCGGCAAGGCTACAGAGTTAATGTATGAATTAACCTTATGTTTACAAGGTTCTTGTTTAAGACATTAAAGTCAAAGAAAAAACGAACTTTAAAAGAGCAAGTATCTACAAATGTCAAGGTTATAAACAAAGGCCAAGTTTAAAGGAGAAACGAACTGTTAGCAAATAAGCATTTACAAATTCAATGGTAATAAACCAAAATAGAGTTTAAAAGAGAAATGAACTTAAATAAACAAGCATTTACAACTACAAGTTATCGACAGATGTCGAAGTAAGGAAGGAGAAACTAACTGTAATAAACAAGCATTTACAAAAACAAGTTATCAACAAATGTTGAAGTAAGAAAGGAGAAACAAACTTTAATAAAGAAGCATTTACAAATACAAGTATTGACAGAAGTCACAATAAGACAGGAGAAATTAAATAACATCAGCTGATTTGAAGAACGCATTATCACCAACTATATATATATATATAGCAACATAAAACCAATCTCTAACAAAGGTTGAGAAGTTCTTCCAGAATCAGTAATAAGCATTTTTTTAAGAAGAGCTATCATTTATAGAGAGAAGCAAGGCTACAGAGAACTCAGGGTGAGTGAAGAAATAATAGAATTAAAGAGAATTAAGTGTTGAGAGTAGAAATCGAAAAACTGCTGTTGTATGTCCCTAGTAATTGCGACTGTGACTCTTGCAGGTGCTGTATCCAATCTTAGATGTGAAGAAGCAGACTGAGTACTGGCGTTCATCATCTCAGTGGCAGTCTCTCTACCATCCCATTCCCCTTTCCCCCTCCGGGGTACTCAGCACGAAGGATTAATATTCGTTGTGAGTAGCTCGGGTCGGGACTGAGGAGTTATCTTCTGCTTCTGAGGAAATCGAATTGAAGTATCCTGACAGGGTGCTTTGTTTTGTGTGCTGTTGTGTTGTGGTGTTTGTGTGCAGATGTGATGTGTGTATTATGTTGATGGTGTGGTTGTGAGATGTGTGTAGTGTATATGTACCTGGAATATAAGAGGTAGGTGATGAGTTTGTGTCTCCTCGCTGTCTGTGGTTGTAGTTGCAAAGGATTGTGGATTGTGTGTGGGTGTTTTTTATAGTGGTGGGTGTGTGTAGTGTGGGAATGTGTGTCAGGTGTGGCATGTTCATACTGTCCAATGTGTGTTGGGTTCTTGTGGGGGTGGCAGTTTGAGCATGGGGGCTCGCACCGCATTAGTTTTCTGCCGTGCAATGACCGCTGGGCTGATTTGTGGCTCTTAATATGGAGGGCAGGATGTTGTTGGTGTGGCGGGGCTGGTGGTGGGACCCCCTCTCTCCCACCTTTGGTCAGCCAGGTCTTCAGTATGTGACGCGCAATACGGCAGTCGGGATACCGCCATCACTGGCTGTATTTTCACTGCTGTCTCCACAGCTGGCTTCCGAAAAGATCTCAAAACTCGTAATGAGGGCCTTTGTGTTTTTGGTGCTATCTTCACCCTGATATTTAAAAATTAAAAACTCCAGTTATATGAATTTTACTCTACTATTCTACATTTGTTTGGTGTTTTTCTTATGTTATTTTTTTTAATTTATTACTGTTTGAGTACTGTATAAACACTTTACACATTGCTTTTAAGAGAAGCCTAGCTGTTTTTTAGCCAAGCTACAAAGGGTTAAGAACAGATTTATTTGGTGACTTTTGTGGTTCACCCTAACAAGAGTTGTGTTTGTTATTTAAGGGAGGCTCTCTCTCTTCTCAACTAATGCCCAGCTTCTTATAATATTGAAATATTATTATACTGGACAGAGTCAAAAAGACCAATGCCTTTCAGTGAGTCCCACCAAGTCAAATTAGGGTTAATGCTCAATTACTGATTGGGGGTCAAGGATGAGGTATACTGATTGGAAAGTAACCACCCATGTATCTTTGATTTGGGGTGGGCTACAAAAAGATGTGTTCCCAAGATTTTATGATTCTACCAACAGGACTCCAGTGCTTCGAATGAGAAGAACATAATCTTTTCACACACCACTATCAACAAGGCACCGGGAGGAGCAAATGCTCATGGATGCAATTGGCATACCCCGAAGAAATGGACCTGATAGTGTTTTAATTATTGTTGAGAGAAAAAGTGCACAATATGGATATTGGTTGGTACTGGATGATCCCATACAGCTCACATGCCATGAGAACGACATACTCATGTGTTGGGAATAGACAATGTGATTGGTATAAGTTATATACTTGGAAAAACACATCTGTCTTTGGGTAGTGTTGTATGCACAGATGCTGGGACGTTTCTTTCATAAAGCTGTATGTAACTGATATGCCCAACTGTAAGTGCAACTGACTTTTCCTATCTGTCACAGCTACTGACTCCAGTACAGATAAATAATTCCCTATCAAATAATGGAGACATACTTCCTCTTTTTGTGAAAACACTAAAGAAGCAGGACTACAAAATGCCAAATCCAAGAACAGAAGAAGAACACATTTCTGAAAGAAATCCCAATGTTAAACATGCTAGAAGTGAGTTTTCCTGGACTCAGCTCGGAGACACTACTCTAAAAGGCAATTTGATGCAGTCACCCAACAGGAGCCAGATCTGCCTCTTATCTATGCTTTTGTTTTTATTAAAGGGAGAAATTAGAACAGTGCACTCCACCTACAAACAACCATCAAGCTTAGAGAACACAATAGTGGCTCCAGCCTTCCTCCAAAAGATTTTTATGGAAATGTGTTAATGACTTATACTCGAAGGCACATTTAGGATAACATGAGGGTCTATAAAGACATTTACAAAACTTTTATTGGCCAGGTGCATGTGATGAAGTGAAAGATGTTTGTAAGTACTATCTAATTTGCCAGACATTTTTAGACAAGAACACTCCCAAGGCACCTTTTTCGCCTAAATTCATTTTAAAAGAACCATCTTGAGAAATAGATACGAGCATGGTTGGGCTTAGTTGGACCATTAAAGCCTTTCTAAAAATGGTGTAAATAACTTTTTTTAAGGGTTGACTATGTCACCTGGCACCCAGAATCCCTATCCCCGGATTCTATTGCACCACTTGCAACAAAATAAATGGCACTCTACTTGTCTTTGCAAGAGTAGCTTTCTTGAAGAGCTCTTGAAGAAT
Organism: Pleurodeles waltl; assembly: GCF_031143425.1. NCBI lineage: Eukaryota > Metazoa > Chordata > Amphibia > Caudata > Salamandridae > Pleurodeles > Pleurodeles waltl. The sequence continues at coordinate 262,188,400 of NC_090437.1, read as the reverse complement.
TCACTAACACCCAGGTTAACTTGGTGCTTTTCAACACTCCTGGAGGAATTACGGAAGCTTGAAAGAGAATGTTGAAAAAAGTGTCCAGCAATGGAAAGGTGATTAGGAGAATTGGTACTTTAGGCACTTTTTTCAGAACAGCTGATAACTAGACCGCCATGTAATTCAATGTTTATACACAAAAGTGAATGGGAATAACCCTTAGTGTTTGCACAAAACTAAGTATAATTCATTAAAAAATGTCTAGGAGAACACATGATTTTAGAATCAATTGCAGGAAAGTTTGCTACAAAGTCAAACATGAATAACGTTATCTGTGACAAAAAATGCACAGACCTTTAAAAAACTGGTACAATTGTGAGCACTTATAAAAAAATCTTGACATAACTAAATTATTCCAATATGGATAAGATGAATAAACAGTTAAGTATTTGTGGTAGGTGGTTAGGGGTTATTGGAAAAAACACGATACAAAGAAATCTCTTTAATTTTTTTTTGCATCACTTTTGTCCCCCCCTAACAGGGGAATGCCACTTTAGCAGAAAGGGTTACAAAGTGGCACAATCCATGCATTGCACCACTTTGTAAATATGGTGCGCGCTTTTGGCCTTTTAACACCGCATTGGCATTAATAAAATGTAGCTAATGTGGGTTCAATTGGCGGAAGGGGCTCTTAAATATGTCACTGAGTTATTAGTTGAGAGGAGTGAAAGCTCCTTTCAAATAATAAGTGCAATCCTTGTTAGAGTGAACAAAAAAATTGACTAAATTAACCAGTGTTTCACCCGTTGGTAGCTCGGTACAAAGCAGGCAGGCTTCACTTATAGGCAATGTGTAACATATTTATGCAACAAACAAACGGTAATAAAGTAGAAACATAGCTCAAGAAAAATCCCAAACCAATTTAGGAAAATAGAGCAAGTTGTGATAAATAAAAGGACACCAAAACTCTAAAAATTGATTCAATAGAACCAGAGACATACGTTTTTTAAGTTTTAGGTAAAAAATAAAGCCAAGAAGCACAAAGCACCACCTGCAGTTATCTGGTTGCGCTAGATGAGGGCGAAAGTTCAGGCCTACTTCTGTAAAGCGTGGGTCGGATATAGGGACCAGGCAAGTCCTGCTGAAAAGTTACTGTCTCAAAATCCACATGAAAAGTTCAATTCATATTGGTGGATGCCATGAGGAGGAGCATGTTGGCGTGAGGAGCAGGTCGAGGGTCACAGATGGTTGTGCTGTAGCACGAAAAGCCAGTTGTCGCTTGAGCTTCACATTGATTGTCATCACTGGCAGTCAATTCTCAGTGCAAAGAAGTTACTTCACAGTCCTGAGGAGCCAATAACTTCTGTAACTTCACCTTTTCTTCTGCAGAGGCCATCAGCAGGACTCAGGCAGGTCCACGTATTACTGATTATATTGGTAGTTGCCAGGAGGCCACTGGAAGCTTGTCGCCCTGCAGGGCAAATGGGAGGTTGGCCAACTGACCTTTGGAGACACTTCTGTAGATTCTAGGTACAAGGCAAGCAGGTCTAGACTTCCTTCTTCAGGCACCAGGGTAGCCCTTCTTCTGAATCTTTCACATGTCCAGGAGTGTTCTGATGAGAGTTTCTGAAGGTGCTGCATTCATACGTAGTGGCAGATTTTTTGTGGGGTCCCAATCCCAGGTCTAGTGTGGTCAGTTCTTCCCCTTCCACTGGGTTTAGGTCCAAACTGTCTAGGGGGACAAAGGCAAGGGGGGACCTGCCATAAGGGTCTTTTTTGTGTGATACAGGCGGGGGCATTTAAAGTATATTCAGGGCAGGGCACAGCTCCTTTCCAATCATCCTGTCAGAAATGTCCATTTCTTCTACACCCAGACTTATTTTGTCCCATGTGTGGAAGGAATTCACAACACATTACAGGAGAGCCATTTACAATCATGTGACCCTGGAAAGTGGTTTAGGCAGGAACATTTCAATTTTTCAGAATAGTAATTTAAAATACGACTTTACCATTAACACTGATTTTAAATTACAATTCAAATGAGCCCAAACTGAAGTTATCACTTTTTAAGTGTAATAAGGTACCCCAGTATTAGTCTATTAGAGGGATAGCCTTGCTACAGTGAAAAATGAATTCAGGAGTTTTTCACTGTCAAGACATGTAAGCTGAAACACACTTCCTACTTTCCAAATATGATGCACCCAGAATTAAAAAGGAAGGTTTAGGCTTGCTATTTGTCAGGTTAAAATGGCAGATTAAAACTGCAGCAGCCGGCAGGCTTGTGACATGTTTTACAGTGCTATGTTAGTGGATGGCATAATGAGTGCTGCAGCCCACTTGTAGCATTTACATTTACAGGTGCTGGAAATATGTACTTTCATTTACTAGGGACCTATAAGTAAATTAAATATGCCAGTTAGGGGGATGCCAAATCTTTCATGCTTAATGGAGAGTTTAGCAAGATAAAAATGGCAATTACTGGAGTCCCATTTGATGTGGATGTATTGTTTCAGGAACTGAAAATTCAAACTCTATATGTGTGTTTTACCCCGGTTTTATACCTTGCTGAATCCTGTAGGCCGAAGGGGAAAGAAAATGCACTTGAGGGAAGGTTTAGCCTATATTTATAATAATTCAGTGAAAATACCACAGATATTAAAGAAAGCTCTACTGACCTATCTATGATTGTCCACCAATATTATGAGGCCTACCCCAGGTCAACACCAGTGCTTGCAGAGTCCCTTCACAGAGAGGCTGCCTGGGTGTAGGTAAAATGACTGTGCATGGTGGTAGTCTCACACTCACAGCCTGCCCTTTGAGCACACTTGTGCATGCCTGCCCATATGTATCCAGTTTAGTGCCTTTTACCTTGGCTGCACAGCAGCAACCTTATCCTAAAAAGTGCCTAACACTTTGATTGAGATTCGGGTAATGGACTTTCACCCACACTAAAGGGTCAAAAACGTGTAGTCATTAGCGAAACATTGTGGTGGACTAAATGGGCCGTACCCATTTGCTACATACTCCTTTTGAATTAATTTTGTTTTACTATTTTTTAAACACTTTGGTTTTGAATATTATTGTTTGAAGTTTTGGTTAGATATTTTTTAAGGTATGACCATATAAAATACATTTATTAAAATGTTACATACATCTAATGCTATGTTTAATATATTGTTTTTATTTTTAATTTTTATTTTGTGTTATAGCCTACATAGCATATATAACAAGTTCTTGGTGGTCGATATGTGGTCCATCAATATTGTTTTTTAACATTTGCTTTGATTTGTTCTGTATGTTAAGAATAATAGTTTTGTGGTTATTTTTGTTATTTCCACACAGATTTAAGAAAGTTGCCATTAATGATATCGACGTTTTTCTAATTATAGTTTGGTTTTTTTTCAGCTCAATATTGTGCCACACAACAATTTTTAGTCATCTCAGTATGACCTTATGAAATCTTCCTGGAATTCACAGGTGATCCAGGGCATTAAATACAGACGAGCTTGCCTCTCATAAATTTACTTTACGAAAACTGTAATATGTATCACAAAAGGTAAAAACAAGCATAAGAAAAGGGATTCTTCATTGAAGTCGAGTTCATATCTGTGTGTATGGGGATGAGGAAGTGGAAGAAAGTGATGTGTCAAGAGTTTGATGAATGAATGAGGGCATAGATGGATTTAGAACTTAACGAATAAGTATAGGGTGAGGGAGCTCACAGATACATTAATTATTTGTCATAATGATTGAATATCTAATGAATAATTGTTAAATAAATCTGTCTACGTGAATCCGTAAATTGAGTGCATTGATGAATGCCGATAGAATCTATCAATCCCTTTGAGTGAGGCCTCAGACAGCAACAGTAATTGTGTCCGAGAGTGACTAAAATATGCCAAGAAAAAACAGTGCTATACGAATGCAAGCTTTTTGCTCACCATATGATAACAAGAATCACTATCCCCGTCATTTTATATGTTTAGATTTTCCCCATTACAAAGTATCCTTAATTCATGTTCGCATTTGTACAACACACCTAAATTTCAACTGCAGAATCAAGATGGCTTCGTGCACTTTAAAGATCAGTGTATATTGACATTTGCTTAGTCACTGAGTAATCTTTAGTGGGTGTACATAGTGCATGATCACTCATTCATCTTGAATCATTTGTAGATTTGAAATCAGAAATCTTGAGCGTGAGGCTAGTTATGCATAATTACAGACTTGTACAGACTTGGCTGTGTGGTTACATTTTCACCATCACTCTTTAGTCCTTGTGAATATTCACATTTGCACCACGAATTAGTGCATTATGCCGTTTTCCCTATCAACGTTAATCTCCAATTCCCATATTCGCAACATCACTCAGTAATACTGCCACATTTTTTGTAACCATTCGCACTTTTTAATACTATAATAATTCGTTTTTAACTTTTAAATGCCATAGTGGCTCATTTAATTTTGCTGGGTAGCTTCTATCCATCTGGGGTGTGGTGGCCTTTGTCTACAGCACTTAGTGGAGGGCCATATGGAGGTCCAGATTTACTAACAGTTCATGCAGCGCAGCAAAGCAAGGCAAGATGTTAAACTGTGCTCCATGAATCGGAGACAACTGAACTGTGACATATTTACAAAGTCATGGCACTGTTCAACTTTATCCCTGTGCTGAAGCACTTGTGGCCGTCTATTGCCATTGCAGCACATTTGCACCACAACGCAACAGTGCCTCCATTTTGGACAGAATCTATTTTTTTCAGGAAGGAATGCCTTCCTGCACAAAAACTATTCTCAGCAGAATATTCATTGTTGAATGTGTGCTGCAAAATGCACCACGCATGTAAAGAGTAAGTAATGAGGAGAAATAAAGATATTTCTTCTAGTTACGCCAGCCTCGTGAGGTGTAGGATTTTAGCCCAAACTCATGTTTACAATTCTTTGTAAACATGGGCTTGCAATAAAATCTATATGCGGATGCACAGGAATGAACATGCAATACCCATAGAATGCCTCGCTGACACAAGGTAACAAAAAGCAACGTTATTCGCTGTGTTGTGTTCCTTTGTGTTTACTAAGCCATGCAAGGGTATGCAAATAGACTTCATGTGGGTAAGTAAATCTCAATTTGGATTTTGTGTTGGGGTTGTGGAAAAAAAGTGAAGCAACCCGACTCAATATCTTAGTAAATCTTGGCCCTAGAGATCTCCCCATGCTTGACAAGGAACGTTGTATTGAAAGTGGTTCCACTCATGCAGCACATATGTACACAAATTACAAGAGCTAGCACTTATGTGGTATTGCATTAATAAATACATTGCACAATAACCTGTCCATGACAGTGCAAACTCCAGGATGCGTTTGACCAGATTTATCATGGGCTTGCATTTTCCTTGCATCATGCAAGGTGTTAGTAGTGCAATGCAAGCCCTTAAGTGAGATTTACTCTACCATGCAGAGCGTCCTTCCGAGGCAGACTAAGGGTACAATTTAGATCTTGGTGGATTTAGTCCTGCTGGCAATTTTCCATCTGTAAATCTGTCTGCCTACTAGACAGTCTGACCATTGCATTTAGATGCTGGCTGGTCTATGGACGATAGTCCGTCCGTGTCCCACCATCTTTGCCAGAATTTTACATCTGCATCGATGTCATAGGCAAAAGCTGCTGTCAGAGGGAGCACAGCCAGTTTGTCTGTCAGGCCAATCACAATGTTTCTTCCCGCCAACGTAACTGTAGCAGAGAAACCTCCACACCTGAGCCCGGCAGTATCGAAAGGCTCTTAGGTCAAAACTTACCTTTTTTCCCATTTGCACTTCCTTTTCCATCATGAACCCAATCGTCCAAGTCCTGCCTTTGCTGCTGTTACTTGACCATTAAGCAGATTAACTCCATTGTAGCCGAAATAGAAGGTTGTTACCTTCGAATTGTCTGTTTCATTAGCTCTGGACTTGTGTAATTTTTGAATTTCACATGCAAGCAATTTATGACAAATGTGTAATGCATATGTGTGAAATGTTGTAATTCTGTATTAAAATAATTCCATTATTGTCAAATTTGATGCAAGCTTTCTTCATGATAATGGACACTTACACAAACGATGACAGTAAACCTAATTCATAATATGAACATACAGATGTTCATTTTTCATATACTATCAAATTATAAATATTTGCATCACACATTTTGTGAATAATTTAAATTTAATAAAATTTAGCAATTGAAATAGATAAGGTAAAATGTTTTGTTTAAAAATATATAAGTAAAATCAATATTAGTCCTAAACTGAAAACATTTTAAAAAAATTATTAATTTAACATTTCTCATTGTCTAGTATTTGTGTATATCGATTATATTCCCGGTAACTTATTTTTTGTAAGGTGCAATGCATACGTGTTCATTTATTCACTCATTAAGTTAAAATAAACACACCTTTACTGAGACTTAAAACAATAATTTAATTTCTTTTTGGTATGAGTGTCCATTCTCATGATGAATGCTTGCACCAAAGATATTCCTTTTTTTTTTACCAGCGCATGGGCTTTATAAATAAGATATTTTTAAAAAACGTATATTTCGTGTCATAATTGTAAGTAAAAATATGTAAATCACAGTTGTATTGTAAACATTTTTATGAACCAATAAATTGCAAAAGAAAAAACATTTGAACTTTATCAGTTAAGTTCTTTTCGATAATATATGAGATATTACTCTCATAATTTCATTAAATAAAATGAAACAATAAATGGATAGGAAAAGGTTGTAACATGAAACCTGGTTGTGATTGTGTTGCCCAGAACTTGCCTTGTATACACATTGCCAAAGGTTAACCTCTTCTGGAAGGGGCATCTAGTTAGCACAGAGCAGGCACCTTAAGGATCTTTCTGAGTGGGGCGGGTTTGGGATTGACAGGGGTTAAGGAGAGGTAAGAAGTGAACTTGGGAGGTGAGGAACAGGTACGAGGGATGGGATAGGTTTGGGTTTTGATGGTAGAGGGAGCTGGAGTGGGTGTTGTGTGTGTGTCGGTATATTTGAGTGTTGCATATGGGTCTGGTGTATGTTGTGTATGTTTGGATATGTGTTTTTTGCAGGTGTGTGGTAGTCAGGTAAGTCTTAGCGTTTGGTTTTGGGTGGTGATTTGCGTGTAGGTATGTTTTTGTGGGTGTGTTGTTTTGGATGAGTGTTCTGTTGAAGTGGCTGGTGTGGTTGTGATGTGTGTGGGTGTGGTGGTGGTTGATGGTTTATGGTGTGGTGCTGGTTGTCGTGGTTATGGGTGTGGTGGTGCTTGTGGGTATGGTGTGCTTGTGATGCTTGTGGGTGTGGTGGTGCTTGTGAGTGTGGTGGTGGTTGTGGTGCTTGTGGGTGTGTGGGCAGTTGTGGTGCTTGTGGGTGTGGTGGTGGGTGAGGGTTTGGTGGTGCTAGTGGTGGTTTGGGTGTAGTGTCAATAGTGTGTGAAGTTGTTTGTGTATTTGCTTGTGTTTTCTTTGTGTGTTTGTAATTTTGTGTGTGTGAGTGTGCTGCTTGTGCCTGCTGGAGTGGGTGCCTGCATAGAAGTTAGTATACTTTCAGTTGGGAGTTGGGATTTGGGATGAAGAAGAGTCTAGAGTGGGGGAGCAAGGTTAGGCTGGTTGAGAGGCTGCTGTCAGTGAGGAGGTTATTTTTGCATGCTAGACATTGAACTGTGAATGTCATCCAGAAATGCAGCCCTTTGCTGCATTTGGCAACTAAGGCCCTGGATGCCATTCACAATCGCAGTCTGGCCTACAATGATGCTGCATGAGAGGTCAACAGCCTCCTCACTCAGTGCAGCTGGGGTGACAAGGAAATGGGTTAGGTGCCTGTAGTGAAGGAGACCCCAGCCCTTTTAGGGTTGAGTTGGTCCAACTGCGGGGGAGCAAGAGGAAGGGTAGAGATAGGTCTCTGGGTGGTGGACAAGGATGAGGTTAGTACAGTTCCTGTAGGGTCCACCACCACTAAGGACTAAGTGAGACCTCCAAAGATGATGAAGAGCTGATGGTCTCTGTTCTAGACCCCTCACCCTCCATGCCGCTTGGCATATCCATCAGTGTCAGGTGGCTCACCACACAAAAACCAGTGTCCAGTTGCTTTCCCACCTTCTTAGCCAATGTCTCCCTCACCTCCTCATGAAGATGCTGTAAAGAAATGCACACTAGTTTTAGTGTATCTGTGTAAATATGACTGATCATGATGTGTGTCATCAAAACATTTCAATTTCTTTCATTTTTACCTCTTTCAAGATTTTTAAACTTTGGTTTATTTACATCTTTATCTCCTGCATGTAGTGAACATGTTCACAAACCATTTGGTAACAGTTTCATTATTTCTTATTATCACTCCTATTTCAGTTCTAATCATAACCCTATTATTCCTAGGAACTGTTTCACACTTCATAATATTTCAGATTTGTTGTTCCGAACGTATGCTATCTAAATAGTAGATCAAACCAAACATTGTACATTAAATTGGTTGTACAAGATGAAAAAGACTGATCAGACATTTAATTTAGAACAATAAAACTGTCAATCAATGTGTATCAATATTTACTGAAATGTTGTACCAATATTTTGTTAAATTGAAAGGCTGTTTCATTTAATAGGCCATTTCATAATGGTAATACTTAACTTAATTTATCTTTTTAACTATTTGAAAACATTTTTTCAATCCTGTACTGAAGCTGTATATTGATGTATCACTCCCTATGCACATACCTATGTAAATTAAGTCAACAGCATAAGTGTGAGAAAACAGGGCTGATTGCAGAGGCCCCCTAACTTTTTGCCCCCATTTTCCTCTTTATGCTGGTGTTTTCCTGACTCTGATGGTGCCCTGGGTACTGCTAACCAGTCCCAGGGCCTGTGCTCTGTGTAAAATCAATATGCAAATTAGGCTAATTATAATTGGCTAAGTTAACCTACCTATAAGTCCCTAGTATATGGTAGGGCATGTAGGTTTAGGGACCACAGCATAGGTGGTGCACCCATAGGTGCACTGCTGAGGTGCCCAGTGTCATTTTAAAGGCAGGCCTGCCTTGCTGGCTGCTTTTAAATTGAAGTTATATGCAAATTCGACTTTGGAATTAAAAGTACTTCCAAAGTCTTAAACTACCTTATTTTTACATATAAGTCACCCCTAAGGTGTGCCCTATGTGCCCCTAGGGCTGGGTGCCATGTAACTATAAGCAGGGACTTTATAAAAATAGTTTTATAAGCCCTGGTGAGGTAAAAACAGCCAAATTCGTTTTTCCCTCATTGTAGTAAATGGCCTTCATAGGCTAGAATGGGGAGACTTTGTTTTAAATTTTAAAGTCTCCTTAAAAGATGCATACCAAGAATTTGGTATCAAATTAATTGTTGTAATAAATCCCACAACTTCCAGTTGTGGGATTTAATATAACTTGTTCAGGTAAAAAGTTTTAGACTTTACCTAAAAAGTTGCCAATTTCAGCCCTGCATTGTTTTTGCTGCTGTGCTCTGATTGGCCAGCCTGCAGCAGCTTAGCCAAGCTGCCTTGATGAGGTGTGAAGTGACCTGGCTTCACACAAAGGAATGTGCTTGTGGGAGAGAATCTCCCCTCAGCAGATGGTGAGGCAGGAAGGGGGAGGGCTGCCAAACTGGTCTTCAAAGGCAGAGAAGGACATTTGGAGCAACCAGCAACACCCCCACATCCTGCAACCCCAGACAACTAGGTGCCCCCTTGATTAGATTAGGAGAGGGCAGAAGAGGGGTGTGTTTATGATTTTTAGCCACACCAGTGGGTGGGCTCAGCCAGATGTAACCTCCAAAAATCAGGTTCAGCCATGTTGGATTTTTAGAGAATGTTGCCTTCTGGGATGGATTTTTGCCACACTTCCCAGGAAGTGGTCATCACAGGGGGACGACCCTGTACCTGATTGGAGAACCAGGACCCCCCTGCTTTTCACCCAGGAGCAAGGATAAAACTGGCAGACCTGCACCCACACCTCAGATCCCCACCAGATTTCAACAAGAAAAGAACTGAAGGAGAAGAAGGACTGCCCTGCTGGACCCCTGGCCTGCACCTGGAACCTGCACTCAGAAGGACTGCACCAGCTGCACACTTGGGCTTCACCACAAGAAGGACTTTGCCTGGCTTCAACTGGTTCAAGGAGGGACTCCCTGTTTGCTACAGGTGAAAAATTGCTATCCAGAGTCCCCTGCACGAACTCCTGAAGAAAGTGACCAGCTGACCACTGTCCAGTGGCCAAAAAGGAGTTTGCGCCAGGTGCATTCTGGGAGTGGTAGTCCGCACCCCCCAAGGACCATCTCAGAACTTCTGGACCCTTGGGGTGAGCTGTGAACCCCAAAAGAACCTTAAAAGAACATCTGGGTGAAGCCCCAGAAGTTTGGAGAAGATTTGAGAATTTTTGTAAAAAAGCTCCATAGAGGGACCGACCCGCCGCGGAAATTCTAGCCGGCTTGCCTCAACCGCGACCCGGCCTGATTTGGTGGTTCGTCCCGGTAAAGAAAAATCTCTGAAAAAGAGACTAAGTCCGAAGGTAAAAAGTTGACCGGGACCTCCCAGCCATCGTATCCGAGAAGGGCTCCATGGACGTCGGATCAAGATCCAGGTTTACCCCGGTCGAAGGATTTTCACCTCGAAAAAACGACTAAGTCCGAAGGTAAAAATCTCCACCGAGGAATCCAGCATCGCGTATCCAGAGAAGGGCTCCAGGAGGTCAGATAGGACTGGCAGGTTCGTCCCTCTGAAGAAAATCTTCAAAATAAAGACTATGTCAGAAGGTAACTTTTTAACCGAGGCCTCCCGCGACCTGTAGCCGAGCAGGGCTCCATCGCGGTCGGCCTGAAAGTTTGACTTTGCCCCGGTCGAGGTGCAACCAGATGACCCGATTGGCGCTTTTTGTTTCTAAGCGCTAGAAAAGTAATAATTCTTTAAAAATTCATATCTCCGGTTCCCTTTATCCGATTTTATTCGTTTTGGTGTCATTTTAAAGATAAAAATATAAACTATTTTTGTAAATTGGTTTTGGATTTTTAAACTGTTTCCTGTGTTTTATTTAATTACTGTTTTGTGATATTTGAATGCTTTACACACTGTCACCTAAGTTAAGCCTTGACGCTCTTTGCCAAGCTACCAAGGGTTGAGCTGGGGTTAATTTACTGAGACCTAACTGGACCTAAGTGGAGGTTAGTGGCTTGTTGCTAGGTGTAGGTACCTACCTGCCCTTACCAATAACCCATTTTCCAACATTTTTGGAAGCAGCGACGGGATCCTGTACTTGTGTTCAGTATCACGTTACAGTTTTAAGTAAAACAAAATAAAAATCCTTTAAATTGTCTTAGTGCAAAAATTGTTTTTTTTTAAATTTATTTTTTAACATTTTTAATTTTGATTAGTTTCTATTATTGAATTTTTGTAATTTTTCTAAATTATTGTTTCCAATTTTTGCAAAAAGTTTTTTTGACACAAAACTAGGGAACCATGGAGCTTGATCTGGCTAGCCTACCCACACTGACAGTAGTCCAGCTTAGGGGGTTGTGTACTGAAATAGGGTTGCCTGCAACCACTGACCTCAGGAAGCAAGTCCTGATCAAATCCCTGACAGCATGGGCTGAGGCCCAAGAGGTAGACCCAGGGGAAGCTCCAGAGGAGGGAGAAACAGGGGAGGATGCTAGCTCTAACCACTCAGGGGAGGGAGGGCATCTGAGCCTAAGTGAGGATGAGGAAGACCGGTCCTCAGTACATACAGTCACTAGGGGCAGACCCAAAGCTAGTGGTGGGAAGGGGGTCCCTTCAGGAGGAGAGAACCCATCCATCAGAGAAAGAGAGCTGGAGGCCCAGCTAGCATACATAGCTTTGGAGGCAGAGAAGCTGGCCCTAGAAAAGAAAAAGTGGGCAAAGAGAGAGAAAAGAGATGGTGGCAGCGACAGAGAAGTTGAGGTGTCCATGGGTGGGAGGGTTTGCCCCAGATTACCCAAGGGGGTGGTTCCTGCTTATGTAGAGGGGGATGATATAGACAAATGGTTGGAGGCCTTTGAGAGGGCACTCCAAAGGAGAAGGGTTAGGCCTCAATACTGGGGTTCCCTTTTGTGGGAGTTGGTCCCCAACTCAGGGAGGGATAGGCTTCTGACCTTAAGGGGGGAGGAGGCAGATTCATACCATAGTATGAAGAGGTGCTTAACCAAGAAGTTTGGTCTAACCCCAGAGCAGTATAGAATGAAGTTCAGGGACACCCAAAAGGTCAGTACCCAGTCTTGGGTTGACTTTGTAGACACCTCACTTAAGACACTGGAGGGCTGGATTATTGGTAACAAAGTAAATACTTATGAGGGGTTATACAATCTGATCATGAGAGAGCACTTCTTGACCAATTGTACCCAAGAAAGGTTACGCCAGCATCTAGTGGACTCTAAGCTGACCAACCCTAGAGAGCTAGGGGAGGCAGCTGATGAGTGGTTGAGAACCAGGGTGGTTGTCAAGTCCCGGGGGGAGACTCTAAGAAGGGGGGGTCAGGTCCCCAAAAACCTAAGGAGGGAGGTGGTAAGCCCACCACAAAGACTTCCTCTGTACCCCAGAACCCTAAGAAGGAGGAGAGTAAATCCCACTCCCACTCTGACAAGCAGAGACAGGGAGACCCAGGGTTAAAAAAGCTCTTGGACAGTAAGGCTTGCTTTGACTGTCAGCAGACAGGTCATTTCAGAGGAGATGCAGCCTGTCCAAAGAAGGTGGTTAGCACTGGGCTGTCCAGTGTAGCCATGGAGGAGGACTCCTCAGATGATGAAGTCCTCCTAACATTGAGCTGGGAGACAGGACCAGATGGTAAGCTGGTGATCCCAGAGGGTGGGAGTAGGCACTTCCACCCCATTGAGGTGAATGGGATCCCTACCACTGGCCTGAGAGACACCTGTGCTAGTCACACTATAGTGAGTGACCGGTTAGTGACCCCAGACATGTATGTCCCAGGAGAGACTAGGAAAGTCAGGATAGCCACAGGGGAGGTCACCTCCAAACCTGTAGCCATAGTGCCCCTAGAGAGGGAGGGTATCCTTGACTGGTTTAGGGTGGTAGTCAGTGCTGACCTCCCCCTAGATTGTATCCTGGGCAATGACCTCCCAGAGGTGAGTCTGGTCCCAGATGGGGCGGTCGCCCAGGGAGCCCCCCCAAACCAAAGTCCTGGGGAGTCAGTCCCTACAGTTAGGAGACAGGGGTCCCCAAGAAAAGGAAAGAAGAAAAGGAAGGGTAGGCCACTCTTAAAGGGAGCCAAAGGCCTTCTGCCCCAGTAGGGGGGGAGCCCAGAGTTGGCACTGGTGAGGCCTCCCCTGACCCTAAGGAAGTCCTGAGTAGTCAGGCAGCTGTCCAGATGCAGGGTGTTGCCCCTGCACTGACAGAAGGGAGAGTGGAAGGAGGGTGTCTGCCACAGGAGGTGGTAGCCCCCCACTCTAGACAGCAAGAGGGGTGCCAGGACCCCAAAGTTGCCCCTAAAGCAGCTCAGCCACCTCTCAGTGGAGAGCTTAGGGTGTGGTTCTGGGTACTGACAGCTGTCAGTAGCCTCTGCTGGGTGCTAGCCTTCCTGTCAGCACTGTACTTGGCCTGGGAGGCAGACCCCAGGGCCAATAGCAAAGTAGGCCCCTGACCCTGTTGGTCATGGTGGGGTTGCTCAAGTGTTGGGTGACCTCTTTGGGTAAGCTAGGTGTTGCCCTAGCAAAGTTAGGAGTAGGGGAGGTGGGCACCTCACTACCCAAGTTGGCAGAGAGAGAGGAGGAAGACCCCCCTAGAGGGAATTTTCAGTTTGAGATGGGTCCTTTCACTGTTGGGATGGCTTCACTACCCAGAGGGAGTGACCATGACAGGAGGATGTAAGGCAGAGTAGGCCCTGCAAAGGGACAGCCAGTTTTCTTCACTGTCTTCCTCGCCTTACAAGCCAGGAAGACTCTCCCAGGGTTGGGCTGAGTCTCCTGGGCGTGTGGGCTGGGGGGGGGGCTTTTGTGAGAAAACAGGGCTGATTGCAGAGGCCCCCTAACTTTTTGCCCCCATTTTCCACTTTATGCTGGTGTTTTCCTGACTCTGATGGTGCCCTGGGTACTGCTAACCAGTCCCAGGGCCTGTGCTCTGTGTAAAATCAATCTGCAAATTAGGCTAATTATAATTGGCTAAGTTAACCTACCTATAAGTCCCTAGTATATGGTAGGGCATGTAGGTTTAGGGACCACAGCATAGGTGGTGCACCCATAGGTGCCCAGTGTCATTTTAAAGGCAGGCCTGCCTTGCTGGCTGCTTTTAAATTAAAGTTATATGCAAATTCGACTTTGGAATTAAAAGTACTTCCAAAGTCTTAAACTACCTTATTTTTACATATAAGTCACCCCTAAGGTGTGCCCTATGTGCCCCTAGGGCTGGGTGCCATGTAACTATAAGCAGGGACTTTATAAAAATAGTTTTATAAGCCCTGGTGAGGTAAAAACAGCCAAATTTGTTTTTCCCTCATTGTAGTAAATGGCCTTCATAGGCTAGAATGGGGAGACTTTGGCCCTCATTCTGACCCTGGCGGTCGGCGGAGAGACGGCGGTCGGACCGCGAACAGACCGGCGGTATTAAAAATGGCATTCTGACCGCGGCGGTCCCCGCCGCGACCGACCGCTACTTCTCCGCTCCGACCGCCGCGGCGGTCATGACCGCGGGGCTGGAGTTTGCGCACTCCGGCCCCGCGGTCGTCCCAAGACCGCCAAGGGTATTATGACCCTGCCTACCGCCGCGGTTTCTTGCGGGCGGGAACCGCCGTGCGAACCATGGCGGTAAGCACTATCGGGGCCAGGGAATTCCTTCCCTGGCACTGATAGGGGTCTCCCCCACCCCCCACTACCCACCCGAGTCCTCCCCCCACACCCTCCACCCCCCTGCCACCCCCCAGAGGTGGTACGAACCCCCCCCCCACCCCCACCCCGACATGCACATACATGTACCCCGACATGCACACACCCCCAACATGCACATATACACACCCCCTACACACACATACACAACGGGGACACATACCCGCACACATACATGCCGACATGCGCACCTGCAGAACAGCACACATTACCCATAGACACAACAGCACCCCTCTACACACTCACACGCACACCCCCATGCACGCACACATCACACAACACCCCCCTACCCCCTCCCCTCACGGACGATCAACTTACCTTGTGCGTTGGTCCTCCGGGAGGCGACGGGAGCCATAGGGACGTGACCGCCAACAGAAGACCGCCAACAGAAGACCGCCACACAGAAATGTGGGTCGTAATTCTGGGGGCGGTGTTCTGCTGGCGTGGCGGTGGAGGTTGACCAGTCTCCACTTTTCCGCCGACCGCCAGTGTGGCTGCTGGCGGTTTTCCGGCGGAACGCTCCCAGCGGTCAGAATGCGCACAGCGGCACACCGCCGCGGTCGGCGGTCTTCACCGCGGCGGTAACTCGGCGGTCTTGCGAAAAGACCGCCAAGGTCAGAATGAGGGCCTTTGTTTTAAATTTTAAAATCTCCTTAAAAGATGCATACCAAGAATTTGGTATCAAATTAATTGTTGTAATCAATCCCACAACTTCCAGTTGTTGGATTTAATATAACTTGTTCAGGTAGAAAGTTTTAGACTTTACCTAAAAAGTTGCCAATTTCAGCCCTGCATTGTTTTTGCTGCTGTGCTCTGATTGGCCAGCCTGCAGCAGCTTAGCCAAGCTGCCTTGATGAGGTGTGAAGTGGCCTGGCTTCACACAAAGGAATGTGCTTGTGGGAGAGAATCTCCCCTCAGCAGATGGTGAGGCAGGAGGGGGAGGGCTGCCAAACTGGTCTTCAAAGGCAGAGAAGGACATTTGGAGCAACCAGCAACACCCCCACATCCTGCAACCCCAGACAACTAGGTGCCCCCTTGATTAGATTAGGAGAGGGCAGGAGAGGGGTGTGTTTATGATTTTTAGCCACACCAGTGGGTGGGCTCAGCCAGATGTAACCTCCAAAAATCAGATTCAGCCATGTTGGATTTTTAGAGAATGTTGCCTTCTGGGATGGATTTTTGCCACACTTCCCAGGAAGTGGTCATCACAGGGGGACGACCCTGTACCTGATTGGAGAACCAGGACCCCCCTGCTTTTCACCCAGGAGCAAGGATAAAACTGGCAGACCTGCACCCACACCTCAGATCCCCACCAGATTTCAACAAGAAATGAACTAAAGGAGAAGAAGGACTGCCCTGCTGGACCCCTGGCCTGCACCTGGAACCTGCACTCAGAAGGACTGCACCAGCTGCACACTTGGGCTTCACCACAAGAAGGACTTTGCCTGGCTTCAACTGGTTCAAGGAGGGACTCCCTGTTTGCTACAGGTGAAAAATTGCTATCCAGAGTCCCCTGCACGAACTCCTGAAGAAAGTGACCAGCTGACCACTGTCCAGTGGCCAAAAAGGAGTTTGCGCCAGGTGCATTCTGGGAGTGGTAGTCCGCACCCCCCAAGGACCATCTCAGAACTTCTAGACCCTTGGGGTGAGCTGTGGACCCCAAAAGAACCTTAAAAGAACATCTGGGTGAAGCCCCAGAAGTTTGGAGAAGATTTGAGAATTTTTGTAAAAAAGCTCCATAGAGGGACCGACCCGCCGCAGAAATTCTAGCCGGCTTACCTCAACCGCGACCTGGCCTGATTTGGTGGTTCGTCCCGGTAAAGAAAAATCTCTGAAAAAGAGACTAAGTCCGAAGGTAAAAAGTTGACGGGACCTCCCAGCCATCGTATCCGAGAAGGGCTCCATGGACGTCGGATCAAGATCCAGGTTTCCCCGGTCGAAGGATTTTCACCTCGATAAAACGACTAAGTCCGAAGGTAAAAATCTCCACCGAGGAATCCAGCATCGCGTATCCAGAGAAGGGCTCCAGGAGGTCGGATAGGACTGGCAGGTTCGTCCCGCTGAAGAAAATCTTCAAAATAAAGACTAAGTCAGAAGGTAACTTTTTAACCGAGGCCTCCCGCGACCTGTAGCCGAGCAGGGCTCCATCGCGGTCGGCCTGAAAGTTTGACTTTGCCCCGGTCGAGGTGCAACCAGATGACCCGATTGGCGCTTTTTGTTTCTAAGCGCTAGAAAAGTAATAATTCTTTAAAAATTCATATCTCCGGTTCCCTTTATCCGATTTTATTCGTTTTGGTGTCATTTTAAAGATAAAAATATAAACTACTTTCGTAAATTGGTTTTGGATTTTTAAACTGTTTCCTGTGTTTTATTTAATTACTGTTTTGTGATATTTGAATGCTTTACACACTGTCTCCTAAGTTAAGCCTTGACGCTCTTTGCCAAGCTACCAAGGGTTGAGCTGGGGTTAATTTACTGAGACCTAACTGGACCTAAGTGGAGGTTAGTGGCTTGTTGCTAGGTGTAGGTACCTACCTGCCCTTACCAATAACCCATTTTCCAACAATAAGAACATACGTGGGGCTTGATACATTTTCAAACCACATTAATACAGATAGAAATATCTAACCTATGTTCTCTAAAAAGAATCTTCCTTTATTGTAATTTTTCAAAAAATATGTGAATTAAAAAAAAAAAAATCTAGCTTTCAAGTTAGTCAAATATTGGCACAACATTGCCCTAAAAATTAACACACATTGATTCAGATGAATTTAATGTAATAAAAGACACTCAAAATGAAATTCAACATAATAAAAATGTTTACTTTGATGCATTTCCAAAAGTTCACAATGAGTCATTTTGTGGGACTGATTTGGGTTTTTGCAGAAGCTGAGGGGATACACAACATAAACATGATGGAATTTCCCTCCCTCAATGTCCAAGTGACATGTAAAATATTGACCTTGGAGTAGAGAGGACAAAATATCTGTAGTCTATATGAGGGAACATTCCATCTGCCAAAGTTCTTTTATAGAAGCTATTTTTACATTTATAATATTTCAACAGGACAATAAATAAATGTGTTTAGGCTATGCGTTACCCTGTCACAAATGTGTTCACATTCCTACCAGTTTTTTTGAAAAAGATATGCCAATAAGGTACATTTTTTCTAAAAACAGACTGGCTTAGATGAACATTTGAGAATGAGTAAGACATCATGGAAAATTGTCACTTTCAACATAAATTGACAAGTTTTTATTATTGAAAACATATTTGTACTAGGCTAATTATACATTTTTAAACCATTTTCTCTGATGTTTTTTGTCATTTTCTCTCACTTGTTTGAAACTGATTGTTCAAAGTACTGACTCTCAATTGTCATTTTTGAATCATCCACTGTATCATAGGTGCATTTAATGCTATGTCACTTGTGATAGGGAAACATAACAACATTCTCAATTTTGGATGAATATCATATCTGACACAAATAGATGTTTCTCTGTTTGGTACAACTGTCCCTCATTAAATGTCAGAAAGAAATGTTACATTTATTTTGAGGAGGCATGTGGCTGCTCAAATCAGTCCTTCATAAAAGAAAATAAGTAATGGCATCTTTTTAATAAATCATTGCAAAAAAAAACACATAATGAAACACCTTCTGCAAAATATACACCTTCAAAAAAACTTCTTGTGTTGGCCATTTGTCACCCTTAGTGGTAAAGGCAAACTGTGGCGGTCATTAGGAACATGGCGATCTGGGCTGCCACGCCGGCGGTGGCAGTACCGCCACCGGCATGGTGGTCCAGACCACCATATAATGAACCACCACTTTTGAAACTCTGCCTCCACCAAGCTTCCACCACCAGGCAGCCTGGTGGTTGTGGAGTTTCATATGTGACAGGGCAGCGCCACCAGCGCCACCAGCCGTTCCCTGGTGGTATACCCGCTATGGAAAGGCTGGCGGAATGGGTGAATCGTGCCCCCCTGGTGTCCCCGGCACAGCCCATGCACCTGGCATGGACAGTGCAGGGCCCACCATGCACAGCCCGTTGCGCATTTCACTGCCTAATTTACAGGCAGTGGAATGTGCAACGGGTGCTGCTGCACCTGCCTCACTGCTACATTGCCGCCGGCTCCATCTGGAGCCGGCATCAATGTTCAGGCCCTACATCCAGCTAGGCTGGCTGGTGCAAACACTTTTTTCACCTGCCGGCCCAGCTGGATATTCTTTATGTGGCTGGCAGGGTTCTGTGCACTGGCGGTCTTCTGTTGACCATCCGCGCCAGTTCGTAATGACCCCCTTTGTTCCTCTAAGCATAACCAGCTAATTGAAATTAAACTTAAATAGTATAATTACACCCTTCGTCCTGCTGTCTGGCCTTCGACTGCCCATCAAGGTGGGATAGGCCACTGCAAATATGAGGGCCATTAGGGGAGGTCAGAGTGTGGCGCAAATGCTTTACTTGTTGGGAGAACTGGCCTCGTTGGACTTCTGCTGACTTTTTGGTCCAGTGTCATAGTTTCTCCCATTGCTTCTGGCAGTGTATGCATGCCACTTGTGGACTCCCAGGGTCTGCACATCCATCACAATGGCCTACCAGATGTCTGTCTTTTGATGGGCTTTGACCTATATGGATACAAAAAAGGAAAAACATAATAATTTGTGACTTTTGGTTTGTATTGATGGAACACAATTTTGAGAAATCCTTCACAAGCATTTTTAAAAACAGCATATTTATTTTAATTTACAAACTAAAATTTGTAGTGACCTGTTGAGTACCCTTTACTCTTGTCATGTCCTTATTTTACTAATCCAGGCCAGTGACATCATCTAGAGTGAGTTGTGTGTGGTATAATATATCTATTAGCTAGTGGCAGTCGCCACTAAGTAGTTATAGTAAGGACCTAGTTTCAATAGAAAGAGACGTTTTTGTTTCACCTATAACTTGAGCGCCCCGTGATGAATCTTCACAAAATGTTCAAAACTTATACTTTGCTAAATTCAGCTTCTGTCATGAAAGTTTTGAGGTGATCTGTCAAGTGGGAGCTGAGAAAAAGGGGAAGTTCCAAAAGGCGTTTTTCCCATAGGACCTTTAGACATGCCTACAGCCGAACCACTGAACGGAATTACAGAAAATGTGGCACAAAGCTTGATTCTGTTATGCAGATCACACTTTTTATGATTTGGTGTGAATCTGTTCAGTAGTTTCCAAGAAATTTAAGGACAAAAATATAGCTACATAGGGAAGCGGATCCTCCCTGGATCCACCTGCACCCATGCTGATATCTGATTGGATGCCAACACTTGAAGTGTTGAGTCCCATAAAAAAAGACAAAAACAAAAAAAGGGGCTGGGGCAGAGTCATCCTACCCTTTAGCCCTGGTAATGGAGTTCCTGAGGGACCCCACCAGGGATAAAAAAAAACATTTTTTTTAAATTTTATAATCGGATCCATTGATCCACTGTAAAATAATAATAAAAAAATGATAAATCCCCCAGGTGGGTCAAGTCCCAGGGCATTTGTTTATAAATGCAGCGGGCCTCCTGCTGCCCCGGGCATCACCACCTCCCCAGGGCTGTGTCTTCAATCCGTGTCCCAGGAGAACCACACCTGGCGTTAATATTTTAAACAAGAAAGGGGGTACCTTTAGGACCACTGGACCCAGGGGACGACTGTTCCCCAGGTCTATTCTCATTGGATGGGGACCACCTCCTGCTGCCCTGGGGACCACCACTTCCCCAGGGCTTACAATTGATTTGCTAGGGGCTGCGTGCCCCCCCGCTGCCCTGGGAACTGCCTCCTACCCAGGGCTGTGTCTCGCCATGCACTGGTAACTACCCACAAATTATGACATCTTTGATTACATCATTGATACTGTCAATGTAATATTTGCAGTAACATTTTTGACAAAAAAACTGTGCATGGCGGGGGTGCGAGTTATTGTTACCTTAGGGTACAAGTTATAGTTAGTTGAGATAACTCTAACTATAACTTGTGAATTTCAAAGGCTTTGTTCGTTCAAAAGGTGAGCCTGAATATAATTTCCCTGTAACATTTGTTTTTTACAGTGAATTTCTATGTTTTATTTTTTTAATTCTATTTTCTTACTATAACGAGCCTGTAATCTTAGTTTCTTTTCAGTTAGTATATATATATATATATATATATATATATATATAGTTAGGACTGTGTTTCCACAGAAAAAGCGTTTTTTGACTTGCCTATATCTTAAGCACCGTTTGATTAATCTTCATGAAATGTTCCCAAAAAAAAAGTGTGCTGCTGATTCTTGCTGCGCATAGACAGCTACAGGGTGATCTGACAAGCAGTGGTGAGAAAAAGGGGGGGAATCAAATAACGTGTTTCCCTTGTTAATTCCCATATGACCTTTGAACATGGCTGGAGACTGAACCGCTGGTTGAAATTACACTAAAGTTAGGAGAAAGTTAGCTATTGATGCGCAGATTAAGTTTTCACTTATTTGGTTTAAATCTGTCCAGTAGTTTTGGAGATTTTAAAGGATAAACAAGTTTGTATATCTAGGGCTGAGGATCATTCATGACAATTTTGTGAAAAGTAATGAGCTCTTGCAGGAAAATTCACAGCTCTGATTAACTGCCAACACACCAATCCAGGAGGTGTTGGCAGCCATCTTGGGACTTGACTTTCAGCCAAGTCCCACAAAAAAGTTAAAGAAAAAAGACAAGGTGCCAGAGTAGAGTCACCCTGACCCCTTAGATCTGGTGTGGGGTTCCAGAAGGACACCCCACAAGAGGAAGAAACATTTATATACATATTTTTTTAATTCCTGCAAACTAGCGACATCTCAAATTTGAGACACATTTAAAAACGAAGCGCAGGCTCCGGCACTTGTTTTTACAAGCCCCCACTTGGGCCACATCCTGAAGGCATTTACATTTTGAGAATGGGGGGCCACCAGACCCGCAGCCCTGGTGACTGCCACCTCTCTCAGGCCCTTAATCAAAATAATACTGGGGGCAGCACGCCCCCCAAAGCACAGGGTCCACCACCTTTCAGGGCAGGGCACTAGTTGTAACTAATGAGGGGGGACAACATGCACCCGCAACCCCAGGGACTGCCACTTCCCCAGCATACTAATTATATAGAATGCAGGAGGGCCCCCTGCCTCCCTGCAGCCTCAGAGACTGCCACATGCCTGGGGAACTAATTGTTAAGAATGTGGGTGGGCCACTCGCTCACTCCGCAACCCTGGGGACCGCCACCTCTGTGGGTCACAAAATACAATGATGTGCAGGGGGCCCCAGGGACCATCATCTCCCCGGGGCTAATTTTAAAATAAATAAATAAATAGGAGGTTTGTTGCCGACCCCTGGGCTCTGGGGACCACCAACTCCCCAAGGCTATTACATTTGAAGGGGGTTGCTGATGGCCCTGGCAACTGCCACCCCCCAGGGCTGGCTCCTACCATGTCCTGGGGTGCCTACTCCGGGACGTAGCTGTTTGCTGTAACATGGCAGTAGCTGACAGCTCCCACCAAATTACAGCAAACACTCTGCACGCAGTGAGGGGGAGAGCTGTCAAATAGCTCTCCATCACTGCGAGTGGGGTTTCCTCTGTTTCCCTGGCTAGGCCCCAGAGTTTGAGGTCCCCAGGGCCTATCTCGGCCTTGGGGAGAGGGGCTGCGCAGCCCCCTCCCCTCTAAAAAATAAATTTATGTCGGGCCCAGAGAGACGAGGTACTCAGGGGTAAGAGAGGCCTGGGGTGGGGGTTGTGCGATTATAGGGTTTGGTCGCAGGCCAGGCCCTGCAGCGAACCTCCATTGAGCACAGCCAAATGCCGTCCTTAGCATAAGATTTGGTTGTTATAGGGGTTTGTTGCAGGGCCTGGTCACAGGCCAGGCCCTGCAGCCAACCCCCACTGTGCACAGCCTTCGGCCATGCACAAAGCATGGTTGGGTGGTTATAGGGATTGATCAACCCCAGCTGTGCATGGCTGGCAACCACCACTGCACATTGCTATAGGCTATGTGCAGTGGTGGCTGGATTAACGTATAGTAATGAAAATTACTTTACATTAATAAAACCATAGGAATTCAGTGAAAAAAACAAAGGTTACAGGGACGTTATAGTAAGCAAATAGAATTTAAAAAACATAGAAATTCAATTACAAAAAGAAAGGTTACAGGTGCATTATAGTTAGGCTCACATTTCAAACATACAAAACCATAGAAATTCATCAGTTTTAGTTACCTGGGCAAACTATACCATGCACCCTCATAATAAACTACTTATGACCAGCACCAGTCTTTGAATGTGTGATGTTTTGCTTTTATTAAACGAAACAATATGAAATAATGAAAAAATATGAAAAACTAAAATAAATAAATCATAACATCAGTCATGGTAGATGAAAGAATTATTGTAGAGCAGAAATGGTTTGAAGTCCAAAGTACAAAATACAACTGCCATCAAAAAGGTAAAGGTGTCAAACAGTACTCCACAAAGTGAAGGGTAGTCACACACTGGAGGAAATTAGGGTTGGTGTCTCTTTCTTGGTGTGGTGGAGGTCTTGCCATCCTCACATGCAGGTCCGGATGAATGTCCCCATTTGAGAGCAACTGGTTGATCCACAGTTGCATGTGCCTGAGTTAGGTGGAGGTGTTTTCTCCTGTGGCAGGGACTCCCTGTCTGTAGCTGAGGCAGATGTTGTTTGGCCAGATGTTGATGAACTGCAGACAGAGGAGGATGATACAGGAAAAGCCCTGCACATTTGGTTGTAATAATCCTGCAGCACCCTATTCAAGTCAGGAAGCCTAATCTGGAGTGCAGATATCCATGTGCTGATTGTGCTCTCTCTGCAACTGCTTCATTTCCTGGATCTCTGTGAGGAACTGGCACATCATGTCTTGGGGCTGATTGATAGCTCCCAGGACTTGGTCAATGGTGGACTGGGGAACAGTGAATCCAGCGGCCTCACTTTGTTGGCCCACAGATTCCCACCCATGGACCCTACCCCCACAACCCTGTGCCCTTGACCAGTGTGCCCCATCCCTCTGGGTCCTGGTTGACCTGGAGGTAGTGGTGGTGGTGTTGTTGGCTCAACAGCAGCCAGGATGGGGGTGCACAAGATTGGTGTAGTGGTCCTCCGGACACAGGAGCTAAAGGTATCTAAGGAATGAGATGTAATAGCTGGGGTGGGAGGTGTAGGTGTAGGTCACATGAGACTCACTGGGGCTATCTGCCCAGGCAGACCAGATGGATCACGCTGCTCCTGATCATCCAGACCTGCAGTACTAGAATCCTCAAAGAAGGCTTGTTCCTGATCAGGAGTAGAAGTATCCTCTGGTGTTGTGGCAGACCGTGGTCCACATGCTCTTGTTGTTGGACCTATGATTCACTAAACATTAGAATTATTCTAGAAATCTGAATTGTACATCAAAGGAGTTTGAGGGAAAACATTAAGCAACCTAAAAGGTCAAAGACAACTGATATAATTATCATATTTTTCAGATTTGTGCTAATAAGTTTCATAACAGTTTAACATACACACAAAACTTATTCAGAATAACAGGTAAAATTATGTTCTTAAATATAAAAAATATGTGGCAGAAGAATGAAATTAACTAAACTTTCTGCACAACAGAATGGAGTGGAGAAATGTGAGGAAACCATCCAAATGCCTAGCAGGGTAATGGGCTGGGAATTAAACAACGTTGTAGTATTAATAGCATTAGTCATCATATGAACATTGCAAAATACATTTTTTAAACAGATCTTCTATTTAGCATACATAGTAACATACATTAAACATTTAAAGAAGAGAACACATGTGATTAGTGGGACAGAAACCATCAAATCAAATAAATATAATTTAAATGAGGACATACAGAATTAAACAACATCACATTTCACAACATTGCATAATATAGAGTTTGATTAAAAAAATATATATATATTTAGCCTATGTGAAAATACATAAGATAAGAAGAGTAAATGATCAAGATAACATTTTAATAATATCTGAACAAACCAAAAATAAGACAGCATGGTAGCTGTAGTCATTTGAATTAAACTTTGACAACACTTGCAAATTTGTGAGTAAAACATACCTAGTAAAAATATGCAGTAGAAATAAACTGACCTTTTTCACTTACTTGCACCATTACATATTGTAAAAATAGATGGAAATTGAAACCTGTTATCCTCAATTAAATAGAATGCATTCATGCAAACAAGGGAAATGTAGATGTGAAACATGGTAGAAAGAATCCAGTATTAACAAAATATTTTAGCTATTGGTTATAGAAGTGAAACAACAAAAATGCTAGACATTTCGACTTTAAGCAAAATAAATATTAAATTGTAGGTTTGCTATGTATGAAAAGGTAGAAAACATTATCAACGGCTAAATTAAAATGAAAATCTACATTTATTTTTCATGAGACATTCAAGGGTATGACTTGCCAGTCTCCACTCTACCAGGGATTCCTGTTAAGCCTTCAGGATGTAGGATCTGCAAGACCTTCTCCTCCCAGGGATATAGTAATATGGGGGTGGGGGGCTGGGAGAACCACCACTAGTCTTCTTGACCTCCAGGTGATGCTTAAAGGCCAGGGAATGCACTCTCCTCTGCAGGTCATTCCACCCCTTCTTAATTCCGCCTGTGTGTGCAGGTTGTTTGCTACAGCATTCACACTGTCAACTATTCTGGTCCACATTTGCCTTTTCTGTGATATGAGTGTGTTTTGGACTTGCACTCCAAACAATTGAGGCTCCCTACTCTAATGACTTCATCCACCATGACTGACAATTCTCCCTCTGTGAAATGGGGATTTCTCCTCCCTGCCGTTCTGAGGAAATTAAATTAAATGAAGAAGGGAGCCCTCAAAATAAACTTTAAAAAAAATTTAACAAAAGAACAAGAAACAGAGGGAACCAAAAAATCGTGACTTCTGTGTGAACAATTCTGCATCAAATTGTTCTCCTGAGGTGGAATGGCAAAGGATCATGGTCTGAAATGGAGTGTGTTTTATAGTGTGGTATACAAACGAAAACCATTCGCCGAAACACATCAGGTGTGTGATGCTAGCATCCAACCAATAGCCAGACACATTGTACATGTGGAATCCCGCCATCAGGAATCCAAGGCTGGAATGACGCCAACACAACTGTGAAATCTAATTATGCTTGGCGCAATCCCACCATCCTGATGGCGACACAGTCATGTTAGCCAGCAGAGGAGTCCACCGCAGCACTAACTGTGTGCCACTTATGTAACAGAAAACACTCTGCCACACATCTAAATAGGGTGGGCGGGAATCGGTCAGTTTGATGATATACTTGTAAACTCTGCCACAGGAGGACGATGGGAGTCATGCCCAGATCTAAATGAGGCCCTGAATATGGAGTAACACAAGGCAGTGCAGGTCACTGCCTTGCGTTACTCTGCCCTGGGAAAGTGTTCCATGGGTAGATCATGGGTGCTCCCACGCATCCATCCATGGTTTGTGGTGCATTCCCAAATTTACTAACACTAGCAAACCTAGGAATTTATCAAAATGGTAAGCCTTCCCAGGGAAGGCATGACAAGGAGAAATATGTTTAGGTCCCCTAGTTCTTTCCTCTTTCTATGCGTGCTCCACTCTACAGCACACAAAGAAAGAGGCAAAAAGCTTTAAGGGATTGGTTTTGTGCAGAAAGGTGACTCTTCCTGCTCAAATACGATCCTGGCTGTAACACAGGCACCCTTGCACAATTGTGCCAGTGTGCCACTGTTGGCACACTCAAATGTGCCAGTGCAGAGGGTGAGCAGGAATGCAAAATATCTTATTAGATATGGTGCATTCCTGCCTTCTCCATTTCACCCAAGTTCAGTCAAAAAGCAGAGCACACATGAAAATACCAAAGCACTGTAAATCTGAGTTTCAATGAACTGAAATGATGCAAAAGATTTAGCTCAGACAAGGACAATTGTTATTGGTTTATGCACTATTTACACACACCGTTCCATGATACAGCCCCTCAAAAGATATTTTGCTATATTAAGAGTGTGGTAAATAGTTATAACATATATTTTAAAGCACAGTAAAAAGGAGTTTTATAATTGTATTTAAAATCTCTACATTCATGAAAAAATGTACGTAAATGCCTATGTGTTTCTTACAAGTCCGGGTGATTGTATTGGAAATCTGAGGTGGTTTTCTATGATATACTATAAAAGCATGCATTGTTAACAATATGAACACTCAGTCTAAAAGCAGGCTCTCACTTATGCTTTCTCAAAGAGATAACATGTCATTATTCAGCAAATTGCAGGACACAATGATCCTTTCAGAACTGTACTATTATATTCTACACACTGTTCAGATTCAGTTGCACATCAATTTAAATTGTGTCCTGGGAAAACCACCCACTTATGTTTCTGTCCCATTCTCCCTCGCTCCCACTGATATTCCTTGTTCTGAATCTCCTCATGTTAAGTCAATATTCTTGCATTAAGATCTTTTAGTGTCAGATTTACCAACACTTTGCACTGTTTGTGTCACAAAAGTGATGCAAACCAGCACAAAATGTTTTGTTGTCATTTACTTTCCAGAGCAAAACTTGTTTTGCATTTGAAATCACTTTAAAATAATGCAAAGTAGTGCAAAGCTCTACTTTGAGTTACTTAGCATCAAGAGGGAGTTACATGGGCATTCCCATAAAATCACCCATGCATTTTGAGGCAAACCACTATCTACCAAATATTTGAGACATGGTTTTGCATCAAAATGAATGTCATTGGAGAGCAGGCATTAAAAGCAGAAATGTTTTCATTCCTTTATCTTTTCCACTTTTTTCATGTGTGCTGCACTGTCCAGCACACATACAAAGTAGGATAGTTTCCAAAAGTTGTCTAGGTATAATATTGTGTATTGGAAGGACTCAAGCACATACCCTTGCACTATGGCACAAAGGTGTGTTCAATGTGCACGATTGCAACATTTTGTGCCAGCCAATGTTAGGAAGAAGGGTGCAGAGGTGAGTCCTATCTTTTTTCTGTGGAGACTCCATAGTTTTAAAGATAATACTAGTAAAATACCTTGGTGAATGGTAAACAATCATAAACTTGCACAAAAATGCAAGTTTACCTTTGTGAATCAGGACCCTATGAGTGTGTTTTCATACTTGCGATTTTACTAGTAGTAAAATTAAATTTGTAGTTTGTGAATACCAAAATGTAGTAAAGTTACTATAACAAGTGTAAACTCACATAAATGTATACGTTTAACTTTGGGATTCAGGCCCTGAATTCCTTCTGTTTTCAATGCCATCGAACATTCTCTGATTTAGTAATGGCTCTCCAGCTTGAACCTAACACGGTTAAAGTCCCAACTGCAACAACACAGCAAATCCTTTTAATTCATCTATGACTTGAACCTCTTATGCCTAGCTTACATTGCCATAAGGACTAAAGCAACCTGGTTCCCTCTCCCTCTTCTGAAAAAAGTGGAACACCTTCTCTACTGAGAAGATTTCAGAATGACAATTCAAGCTCTACTCTTTTCCCACCTAGAGAGAAGCAATACTGTGTACAACGGCACCCAAGAGACAGCTTTGTTTCCTGAAAGGCATTATTCATGCAGCATTATGTCCCCCTCAAGTGGCTGAAGAGATCTGATCACATGTTCCATACCCCAAAGGACCTGCTTTGGCTCCCCTTGCAAGCTCAGATCAACTTCAAGATTATCTGTATCACATTAAGAGTCCTCTCCAACAAGACCACTGCCTACCTATCTAAATAACAGACAATTTCTGCAGATCAGTGCCAGATGAGGAGCTCGGGTAACATCACATTAGAGATCAAACACAGAAGCAAGGAAAAAACAGCAAATCAAGACTTCTTAGCATACAACTACAGGATCTGTAAGAACATTCCGTTCAACATCAAACCAGCATCAGCTCTGCTACAGTTCAGCAAAAAATCTGAAACCCATTTCTTCAAGAAACACTGTCTCAGATAAACTGACTTCTCACCCTTTTCCACTAGCTTTACCATTTCTGTACATCCTCTCTGACATATATTCCTACAACAACATTCCCCTGTACAGCACCTTAATGCTAATCAGCTAGGTTTGTGCTTTAGAAATACCAAGACATCCATACATGCAGGTTCTCCAGAACAGAGCTGGCACAGGCTGTTTATGGAAGAGGCCATTGATCCTGTCTCAGCCTTTCCACTGGATGAACATTTCTTCTCCATAATTTACCTTGGCCTGCCAAATGGTCTGCCTGGTTTTCAAAGAACAAGGGTCCCTTTACTCATCAGATCATAACTCATATTCTGGGGAAAAATAATGCCCAGAACAGTGGTACAATCACATGTTAAAATCAGTATTTTATGAACAATGTTAAAAATAATTAGTTAGGGAAGATAACTTAAAAATATAACTCAGCCATATTCATGTGCTAAAAATCATGAAATTCGGTAGTCTGTGTTTCATATAACAAGCCACATCTGCACCCAAAATAAATCACACATTTGATCAGGGTCAGTGTATGAAAGTCAACAACATTTCGATCACTGTGTAATTATAGGATCACTATCAGGACACAAGAAATCATGGTTGAACTGTAATACCTAAATAGTAATGCTAAAAGACAAAAGAGAGAGATGGAAGAAAGCAATCAATAGATGATAAAAGAAGGAGAAAGGAAATGAAAAGAGAAAGAAAAAAGAAAGAAAAGTTTAAATGGCCAAAATAATTAACAAGTATGCATTGAGTGAAAATATCAAGATGGAAAATCCTGTGATGTGGTGCATCATTTCATACGTCAAATATACAGTGACCAAAACCATGTCTAGGGCTAAAAGAGTCCACATGGAAAAAATATAGCTCTGCCAATACACGATAATTGTAAAAATATACATACTAAAATGGGGAACAAGTCCCTCCAAACATCATGCCACAGATAAGTACAATGTTCCTCTGTTTCAGTGGGAAATAAATAAATGATAGCTGAAGAAAAAGAGACAATCTAAGCTTCATAATTATGCATGGAGTGGATATTTTGTTAAAAGAAAAGAGGTCAGTTACCTGTGTGGCATGTAATTGGCCTATTGGGCAATGGTGAATTAAGAAATGGTAAAGGAGACAACGGAGTTCAAAACCGAGGTTAGTTGTATGCTCAGCTGGTCTGTCCTAACTTGGGAGGGGAATATCTGTTAAATAATTGCACCATAATAAGATAACTCACGGTCGTGGGTCATGAGAGTTAGCCAAATCAAAGAAAGCCAACCTACTGGTATGTCAGGATACTATCTGCATTCATATAAAATGGCATGGTCAAGGACATCTCTATATAGGATTGGAGCAGTGACAATAGACAAAGTGCATGTACCGCCTATACAAAAGGTGAAAAACATGCGGTGGGCATTCTTAAAAAATCTGCAAAAACATACTAGAGAAACAATGACAATTAATATGAGCATAACCCAAACCACAGCATAGAATTTAGGGGCTCAATACCCCCAACATATAAGACCCAATGAAATGAGTATGAGGCCAAAGAACTAAAATAGAAAATAGGGTGTTGCATATGCATGGAAGAATAAAGAAACCACAGCGGCCAACTTGGCATGGTGAGAGAACAGCTCAGAAGTATATATGTGAGAGTAGAGCTATGATTTAAATAGAACCAGGAGAGCAATAGCACCTGGTATTGCAATTAGTGAACAACCATTGCTATGAAGTCCAAGTTCATATATAGGTGCAAAATATGTAGCTCCTTGAGACTTATGATTGTTAGTGTACTGATATATATCGTCAAATGAGCACAAGTAATATATTTAGTTAGCAACATTCTATATCTTTTGCTAGAATTAAACAATATAGTTGAAAGCCTGTAGGAAAAACTCATACTTAGAATGCTAATCATAAGTTTGGAAGGCCAATCATAT
Source organism: Pleurodeles waltl (assembly GCF_031143425.1). NCBI lineage: Eukaryota > Metazoa > Chordata > Amphibia > Caudata > Salamandridae > Pleurodeles > Pleurodeles waltl. The sequence goes on along the minus strand of NC_090437.1, from coordinate 262,157,633 downwards.
CGGAAAGTACTAGATAATTAATAACAATGCCAATAATATATCATATGTGTGATACAACCCACTCAATCAAGATAGAGAAATAGGGAAATCATTGATAATTTCTCCAAACCAAAAAAACAACTTGCAGTAAATTTTAGCCCATTAGCCTTGAGACATAAAGGTACAACATTTTATACATAGGTATAAATCAACCAGTTAGTGCATTGACAACAGGGAGGACTGTAGCACATATAAATACATTTGAGAGCGTATCTAAAATAGGAGAGTTAAAAGGCACCTTACCAGAATATACTCCAGGAGAAAGTGGATGGAGTTAAATTAAGGGTGCCCAAAACTCAATCCTGTTAAGCCCATTGAGATCCTCTTTATTGAATAGTGCTGTCATAGCACCACCACTGTAGGCTAATTTCACAATGATTAATATTTCCTCAAGTGGGTCATTCTTGCTGTGGCTGAGTGCTTCAAAATGTTCCACCAAGTCTACATTTGTGACCATACATGGAAGATAACTTCTGTGCTGACAGATCTTTATTCTGGCTTTTTGTTTAGTTCAAATTACAGTCATATAATTGCATAAATGACATTGGCTGGAAAAGTGGGTTAACACAGCCTTACATTTTTGTATATAAATTCTTTGTTCTCAAGATTATGTTCACATACACTGCTATTCCTACGTTTGTGATGGCCAGGCACAGGGGTTGAGTAACATAAATCATGAAATGTGTGGTTTGTCTTGGCAGGAATTGAACATTCTCTGACCAAATGACTTGATCCTTAATGTTTTTATTTATATGAAATGCAAAAATAGGGCATTTAAATGACCGCTCCCCTACATTCAGTACATCCCAATGCCGTAACATACCTGTCACAGGCAACCTTAACATAAGGTCAGATAAGAACTTGACACTCTCTATGCATCCTTCCCTTAGAAGTCATTCTACTACAACTACCCATGTTTTGAGGCATCACACATATATCTCTCATAAACAGCTTCTAAAATACCCTTTAATAATATACTTTTTCATATTTATCATATTTTACACTTCCTTCTTGCCAATCAGTTACCACTACAAGTAATTTTGCTACTATTCGGTGGGTAATTCTTAATACAGCAGAGTGACATAAAGGTAATGTATGTAAACACATTCCAACAACTTACACAGGTATGTCACTATGCTGTCAATGTCATTAACACACTATATGGGATTTGTATTCATTTGCTTGTTTGATCTTAACAGTGTTTGTGTGTTTTAAATATTTGATTGAGTGAATGTTTGAAACTATACCTTGTATTGTCATGTTTTTAACACCAATCTGTTCAGTCACCTCTTTTTTATTACACCTTTCATAGACTGTGGTGTAATACGATCTTCCACCTATCAAACCTTCTGTCTCTGCTCCCTTTGCTGCAACAAAACTGGGACTCGCCACAAAAGGAAGGCAGCTGGTAGAGACTAGTACGTATACTGTCTGCTCTTCTGGGTTTCGATCAATCATTTCCTTCTCTTTATTAGCGATAGGATAGGCTTTTGCCAACTTCCACGGATCAGAATATTCACCCATGTTCCAATTTTATTCAGTTATTGACTGTGATCTCCTTTGCCACTTTTCTTAAAGCCATAACATGTAATTCTAAGCCCCATATGTCACCAAGGGACCAACACCAAAAGTGGGGAGAAAACTCTGCACATAAGAGATAGACTTGCCCTATATGTTTATGTTCAGAGTTTTTTGCCTGAACTGTGGACTCCCTGCAGTCATACACTTACTATTCACTTGTAGTTTGTGAATACCAAAAAAAGTTACATTATACAAAGTGTAAGGTTAACTTTGTGAATCACACCCTTTGTGTCTTTCGAGTTTGCTTTGACTAAGGAAATTTCATCCTTCTTTTGCCTTTGTGGGTACCATGAAACACTTTCCTATGCAAGTTCGATGGGAAGTCAAGTGACCTCTGAGAAAGAACACTATCATCATGTCCATTTTGGAATAAGATAATAAAAATCTTCAAGAAGCCAAGCTTACTAGATAAGAGCAGTCAAATAGAAACTGACAAGTAGACCCTCAGTACCTACCTAGACTTCAGACTATTGGGTGACCTAAAGATGTATTACTGTCATGGCTCTTCTCCCTTCCAGGGCAAAGAGCTAGGGTGAAAAGCACTCTGTGCTGCTGTTGGAAAGTGGATTATTGGTAAGGGCAGGCAAGTACCTACACTTAGCAATAGGGCACTCACCCTCACTAGGTTCAGTTAGGTCTCAATAAATTAACCCCAGCTCAACCCTTGGCAGCTTGACAACGAGGACAAGTCTTATCTTAGGAGACAATGTGTAAAGCCTTCAAGTATCACAAAACACACAGTAAATAAATAAAGCAATTTTTCACCTGTAGCAAACAAGGAGTCCCTTCTTGAACCAGTTGAAGCCATACAAAGACCTTCTTGTGGTGAAACCCAGTCTGCAGCTGGTGCAGTCCTTCAGAGTGCAGTGTCTAGGTGCAGGTCAGGGGTCCAGCAGGGCAGTCTTTCTTCTTCTGATGTTTTTCCTTGTAGGGATCTGAGGTGAGGGTGCAGCTCTGCCATATTTATCCTTGCTCCTGGGTGAAAAACAGGGGGGTACTCGCTCTCCAGTCAGATGCAGGGTCCTTCCCCCTGTGATGACCACTTCCTGGGAGGAACATTCTTCAAAAAGCCATCATGGCTGAAACTGATATGTGGAGGTTACATCTGTCTGATACCACCCACTGGTGTGGCTACAAGTTCTAAACACACCCCTCTTCTGCCCTTCCCTGATCTAATCAAGAGGGTGCCTGATTGTCTGGGATTGCAGGATATGAGGGAGGTGCTGGGTTCCTCCAAGTGTCCTTCCCTGCCTCTGAAGACCAGTTTGGCAGCTAACCCCCCTTTCTCCATCCCCATCTGCTGAGGCAGTTCTCCTCCCCCAGGCACATCCTTTTATGTTCAACCCAGGCCACTTCACCCCTCATCAAGGCAGCCTGGCCAATCGGAGAAGGGCACTACAGAGCTGAAGTTGGCAACGTTTCATGTAGAGTTTAAAACTCTTTACCTGAACTAGTTATATTAAATCCAACAATTGGAAGTTGAGGGATTTATTCTAACAATTAATTTGATACCAAACTTGAGGTATCTGACACTTAGATGGACTTTGTTAATTAAAATAAAGTCTCCCTCCCCATTTTAGCCTAATGAGGCCATTCACTACAGTGAGGGGAAAACACATTTGTGTATTTTACCTCACCACGGTTTATAAAACAATTTTTATAAGGTCCCTGCTTATAGTTACATGGCACCCAACCCTAGGGGCAAATAGGGCACACCTTAGGGGTGACTTCTATGTAAAAATAAAGTAGTTTAAGACTTTGGAAGTACTTTTAATTCCAAAGTCGAATTTGCATATAATTTTAGTTTAAAAGCAGCCAGCAAGGCAGGCCTGCCTATAAAATGACACTGGGCACCTCAGCAGTGCACCCATGGGTGCACTACCTATGGTGGGATCCCTAAACTTACATGCCCTACCATATCCTAGAGACGTATAGGTAGGTTAATATTGCCAATTTTAATTATCGTAATTTGCATATCCACTTTACCCAGAGCTCTGGCCCCGGGTCCCAGAGCCAAGAGTCAGTAACCAGCAGTATCTGTCCAAAACGTTTGGGGGTGACCAGGGCAAAAAGGAGGAACTTCCTACAGCTATTTTGCATTGCTTTGCATCAAAGGGGCATTACGGTGCTACGGTGCAAAGACATATAGGCCCATATTTATACTTTTTTAGCGCCGCATTTGCGTCATTTTTTTACGCAAAAACGGCGCAAACTTGCAAAATACAATTGTATTTCGTAAGTTTGCGCCGTCTTTGCATCAAAAAGCGGCGCAAATGCGGCGCTAAAAAAGTATAAATATGGGCCGTAGTTCTGAACACACACCCTAATCTTCTAAGGAATACAGACCATGTTTCACATACAAAATAATGGATCCTCAAAGCAGGCGCTAACAAAGAGAAAATACGTATTTTTCTCTGTAAAACTGATGTGTTGCATGTGTGCTGAAGTTCACTCTACTCACCCAATGCTTGTGAACCTTCTGAGTTTGTCTAGGCTAGGAATTTGTACTGAAAAGTATGTTAGACAGGGAACACCTATATCTGCAAGGATATGCAAAGCAGTTTTTAAAGCCCCAGCAGAGTAGAAGACAGTAGCAGCAGCCCACTCTTAATAGACATGGCTTTTATTGCTGTGCTATGTTGCGTTGTAGATGAGTAAATATGCCCCTCTGTTTGTTAGAGGAGGTGTTATCACTACGGACATATCTGAATTGGTCAGCCTGAATAGTGTTTGACAGTAACCTGAGTATTCTGTTGTCACCTCTATGCATTTAGATGTCAAGTCTTGTGTCTCAATGCAGATTTAGAAGAAAGACAATCAATACTTTGCTCATCAGTTGAAGGGGAAGCCCTTTCATAGGTTACTTAGGCGTACATTGTCAAGAATCTAGGAGTAAAGATGTCTATGCATATCAGATAGAAAGCATCCAATGAATTCTCCCATTCACAGCAAAAACTAGGCACATAAAGAAAAGCATTGAAAAAATGGAAGATACAGGAAGTGGTTTGGAAACATATTGTTAAATGAAAATCACTTTTTGTTAAAACAAATAAGCTAAACCTCAAACAAATAATAGTAACAGTGGATATGAGGAAGCCTCAGATTCTTCTAACTCCAATGAGAACTGTGGCAATCTAACAAAATAGAAGGACTAGAGGGAATCCGAAAGGTTACAAAAAAGTGAAAAAACAATGCATTGGAGGTAAGAGTAAAGGAGTGGAAACCCATATGAAGCAGGAAATCACAAACCTAACATTGCCTTACAAGTTGTGCACTCTGTTGGAATGACCTTAAGAACTGTCTCTAACCTGGATGCTCCACAGGGATACCAGTAACCAGAAAGTGAGGTCTAGGTCTAAAATGCTCTTAGTCTTGCCCTCTTTATCACAGGACATATTTAGGAGAGGCTTGCACCATTGTTGCATCACTTTTAGCGACGCAGCATCGGCACAAACCTCTCAACCATATCTATGAGGCCATGCAAAGCCATTTTGTGTGGCTTTGAATGGCCTAAAATATATGGAGTAAGCAAGGCAGCGCAAATGGTTGCGTTGCCCTATTCTGCATCAGGGAGGCGTTGTGTGGGTGTTACCACACAACACCCATAGATTTTGATGTATTCCCTGATTTACAAGACCATGTAAACCTGGGGATGCATCAAAACCCAGGGGAGGCACAACGAGGAGAAATATCTTACTTTCTCCTTGTTTTTTCCCAATTCAATGTGTGCTACATTTTTCAGCACACATAGAAAGAGAAAAAAAGCCTCCCAGAATTGATGTTTGAGCAGGAAGTTGTCCCTTCCTGCCCAAAACAATCCTGCCTGCAACACAGAAACCCCTGCATCATGGTGCAAGGGTGCCTGCGTTGGCTTAGGCTGTTGAAAAGGCATCAGGGCAGGGTGAAAAGATAGGAATGCATCATATGCCATAGATATAGCGCATTCCTGCCCTTTCACTTTGACGCAGGTCAGCACAGCAAGGTGACTGATGTCCTACTGTTGCAGTATGTAACTTGGGGACTGGCCCTACCAATTCCTAGCACAAAAGAATGATGGACGGAGTGCTGACAATGCAAACACTCACCCCCAGTCACAGATCTGGGTTTAATCCATCGTTTTTTTGCTGCCCATGCCATTCCAGTTTGGACCCAGCCATATGCAAATCAGTCTTGACCCTGTTCCCCATGGGAACAGTCCAGCCCGAACTGCCAGGCCAGGTCTTCCCTGGACTGGAAACAAGCATCCTGGGACCGGTTTCGGGGTTTCACCCCTCATCAGCCAGGCTAGCTTGAATCCAGTGGCATGGGAAGCACGGGACCCACGTCTGGGCATACCCTTCCCACTTAGGGCGACATTAACAACACAAAAGAATGATGGACGGAGTGCTGACAATGCAAACACTCACCCCCAGTCACAGATCTGGGTTTAATCCATCGTTTTTTTGCTGCCCATGCCATTCCAGTTTGGACCCAGCCATATGCAAATCAGTCTTGACCCTGTTCCCCATGGGAACAGTCCAGCCCGAACTGCCAGGCCAGGTCTTCCCTGGACTGGAAACAAGCATCCTGGGACCGGTTTCGGGGTTTCACCCCTCATCAGCCAGGCTACCAATTCCTAGGCCTTCTTGTATCTTATCGTTAACAACTCTTAGAGTGTTTATCATGTGCCATTTTCATAGTTTAGTGTCCTTTATATGTCAATGAGGCATGCCATTCAACCACTTCTTGTCACTATCACTACTCTTTTCATCTATGGCATTGATGTCACCTCTCAACCTTTCTTATTAACGGACTTCCCCCCTCCAACTTGCATTTATTATCTAGCATTTGTAGCATATGTATCTGCGTAACTACTCTCTTTTTTTAGGCCTGGTTCTGGAGACAGCTTTAGCTGTCTTGTAGACTATTGTTTCTAAACTAATTCATACATAATATAAATACAAAGATGGTTCTATGGCCACCAGGCTTCATCTATTGGCCTGCTAAATTGTCATTCATATTTGGTTTGTGTCTCCCGTAGCATACAGCGTGAGGGAAAGGCACCAGCCCACTTTTCTCATTACCTCCCTTCAGTTTGAGTGACTTCACAAAGCCTGTACACATTGTTCTTATTGCCTAAACATAGTTAATTTCTATTCAGTGACAACGGTGGTTTAAAGTGTGCATTTTATTTTATTTATATAACAAATCTAAATACCAGCTGCTTGTTTTGCTAGCACTTTGGATGCCTAGTTGGATGACTCATTTCTGTCTCTTTTTTTAAGTTGTGTTTTAAAGTATTCAAGTGAGATTGTAGTATTTTAGCTTCTTGCAGTTGTTAGGTGGTGTTTTATTCTTGTCTTCTTCACAAGTAATAAAATGCATAAAACAAGTGAAATGCGTATTATTTAAAAACCTCACTAGTAAAACATCTGGGACTTTTTCAATTAAATGTATTATTGTATATGGTTACCCAACTCAGGTGGTGGCATGTTTTCTTGATGTTCCTTTTTCTTTTTTGTGGCAGATGCGTGGGATAAAAAATAACCATTACACCAACTTTCTAAGTGAGACCTATTGGCTTTCTGAATACTTGTTAAACTGTGGCGATATTATTCCATCACTCTGATTACACTCATGTCAGTGATCCAGTAAAATGCAATTTAGAAACAAGTGCGTGTCACTGAAATGCCCTTCTTATCCCTTCTTATCCCTTCATGTGTGACTAAAATGCAGCTTCAAATCCATTGTATAAGTGACATGCATTTTATAGTCATTATATAGCTGTGGACATGTTCCGCAATCCCTAGGTGGCTGTAACAGGTTTTTCATATTGCACAGCATCACAGTGCCTTGTGCTATATCTGTGTTACAAAACCTTATCAATGCTTGCAGAATACAAACAAGGCACACATATAGGAGGCAGAGAAAACAGTAGTGGTAACACAGATAGGCCTTGGACATTTATGGATACCTGTGTTTGCATGCATTCGCACAAAAAATACATATTAAATAGTCAATTGTTGTTTCATAATGAAACATATTCTTTCCAAATGTCATACATAAATAGCACTACAAGGAGCGTGCAAAATAATCTAGTACTCTCATGTAATTGGCATACTTCGCCCTATGCAAATGATATTAAATAGTAGAAATTACAGCAGTGTGACATTTCTCTAAATATTTTTCCTGCAAATTGTAGGTTTGAGCAAAAATATCTTGTGAGAGAAAGATTAGTGCAACTAATTTGTCACGAGGGACAAATCAGTCCCTTTGCCAGTATCTCAGTAGCTATTGAACGTTAGATATGTCCTTGAATTAGTCTAAGATCAAGACAGCGCAAAGTGCATTTTGTGTAAATTACGCACAATTTAAAGTAATTTTCCTGACATTTTACACTAGAAGATACACGTAGTTGTGCTGTTTACAAAATCTGAGTACTCGTTTGAGACAGAGAGCTAGCCAGGGGTTTAATGCAGACACCTGCTGACCTTCTCGCACACGGAGGAAAAGGGCAGCGGAAGCGGGCCAATTCAGGATGTCCCCGTCCTTGGCTTTAGTATGTCTGTCAAATGCAGAAATCCTAGTTGTTCATCATCACAATTTCACAGGGGCACTCCCTTTTGGGCTACTCCACTGGAGATGGATGATTTCGTCTAGTCAGGAAACAACAAAAGCCCAGGAGGAGATATTTTCTTGTGTGAAATAATCTATCTGATAATACTTGGACAATTCTTGCCCTCTTTATTAAAGTGCACTCATAAGAAAGTTTAGGGGAAAAGTACGTTTGAAAAGGCAATCAACTGGAAAATATGCAGACTACCAAGAATTCCTTTTCTCCCACAAACTGCAGAATGCTCGGATGGGGTGTGGGATGGCTACACCTGGTGTTTATCAACACCAGAGAATGCGATCTTATTTTAATAATATTGCTTCATCCTGCCAAGAATACACGAACACATTTATGCACTATGTTTATTGTTAATTGTACCATTATAAAAGGAGAATGACGTCCTTATTTCTGTAAGTCTTGCATTCCATTAGCCCAGTACTAGTGGCAGACTTCTTTTGTTTCCTGGGTCTCTGTGACCTTTTGAGCTCAGCAAACTTTAATACAATTAGAAGGCTTGATCTGTGTTTAGCTGCAAGATATCAAGGATATTGACAAGATTGATATTACGATATTAAAGGCTGACGAAGGTGCCTCATCGCCTAAAATAAGGCTGATCAAGGTATTTATTTGCAGGCAAAACCTGAATTACTTTATAAAATGTCCCTTTGTTTGTGGAATTGCAAAACACAGGTCAGGCTGAATGGTAGCTGCATTGCTTTCGCTCCTGTCATCTATCATGAGTGCTGCTTTCCGATTCACCCTGTCCTTGCCTCACAGCCTCAATGCCTGTATGATTCGGAAGAATTTAAGGATATGCTGTGGTTGCTAGTCCTCCAAGAATCCGCACATTCTTGGCACAGCAAAGACCCCTCCAGCGCAGTGCAAATCCGATTGGTCATGCTACATTCAAGAATATCACTATTCACCTGAAACCAGATCACCCTGATGCAAAATTGTCAACCCATTGCATTTCTCTCAAATATGTTGTCATGTAATGATGCCTCTCATATCCTTTCTGTCAGTATTATCATATGATAGGTCTTTGTCGCACCCCCTGCCAGCAAAGTACCCTATTCAGGGCAGCTATACTGCTCTTAAAGTTCATATGACCTAGAACTTGACAAACTACTGTAATCTCAATTCACATCTCTTTGTTCATAATACCCCAACCCTCACCAGCTCTCTGAGCGTGTTCAATTTCCTAGCTGGTAGCCATAAAACCATGGGAATTGCCTCAAAGTTTGTATCCAGCAATATTGGCATTGTCATTAGGTCTTTAGTCTTTTCAGATGCCAGTGGTCAAACTGAAACTCATGGCAAGTCTTCACATACATTATCAGTCTTCATTCACTGCTTACCATGGACATGAAAAGGAAACTGTTAGACTTGGAATCCTTGGCATGGTCTCCCCTAACCTTTTGCCTCTGTTTCCCAGGTTGTTGATACTCTGGGCACTTTACAACTACTATCCAGTGCTAAAGTGCTCCTATGTAAAATGTATGTGTAATTGGCTTTCCATGATTGACATATTTGATTTACTAGTAAGTCCCTAGTACTGTGCACTAGAGGTGCCCAGGGCCGTAAATCAAATGTTACTTGTGGGCCTGCAACACTGGTTGTGCCACCCACAGGATTAGCCTGTGAACATGGCTCAGACCTGCCACTGCAGTGTCTGTGTGTGCAGTTTTTAAACTGCCAATTCGACTTGGCAAGTGTACCCACTTGCTAGGCCTAAACCTTCCCTTTTTTACATGTAAGGCACCCCTAAGGTAGGCCCTAGGTAGACCCATGGGCAGGGTGCAGTGTATATGTAAGGTAGGACAAATACTAATGTGTTTTATATGCTCTGACAGTGAAATACTGCCAAATTCGGTTTTCACTGTGCAAGGCCTATCTCTCTCACAGATTAACATAGGGCTGCTTTTAAATATTATTAAAGTGCAGATTCCCTTTTGGAGCAGATGGAAATGTGGAGTTGAGGTTCTCTGAACCAACAATGTAAAAATACATCTTTTAGTAAAGTTTTTTTTTTAGATTGTGAGTTTGAAAATGCCACTTTTAGAAAGTAGGCATTTTCTTGCTAAAACAATTCTGTGACTCTGCCTGTTCGTGAATTTCCTGTCTGGGTCAGTTTGACAGTTGGGCTGTTTGCACCTCGCCTCTAGACAGTGACACAAAGGGAGATGGGGTATAGCCTGCATATCCTGATGAGCCATCTGTGCTGGGAGAGAGGGGAAGAGTGGACATTCACACCTGAAAGGGCTGTGCCTGGCCTCACACAATGCAGTGTCCAACTCACTGGTGTGTGTCTGGGGCGTGGCTTGGCAAGGCAGAATCTTACAAACAAGAGAGACTTTCCTTTGAAGTTTGCCTACTTCAAAGGCAGAAAGGAGTATAAATAGTGGACCCAAAACCCCTGAAAATTAGATCACTTCTGGAATCAAGAGGAACCTCAGCAAAGGAGAAGAGCTGAAGAGCTGTGGAGAAGTGCTGCCCCTGCCTGTGATTGTGCTTTGTTGGGCTCTCCTGCAGTTGTTGCTTCTTGACAAAACTGGACTTTATTGTGAATTCCTGCTTGAGAAGATTATCCAAGGGCTTGAACCGAGCTTGACTCCTGTTGCTGAAGTCCCAGGGCCATCAAAGACTTCCCCTGCTAGCACCTGGACTCTCTGATGAGACTCCTGCCCTGTCATGTGGTACCCTATCCAGTTCCTGGGCTCTTGAAAGGTGAAGTTGGCAGCCAAGAACTGAAAATCCACGCACAGACCCGCCGTGTGGGGACATTTTCGATGCACCTTCCTGACGAGGCTGATAAACGACCCCCTGCCGGCTTCCCAGCTGAAATCAATGCTCCACCTGCATCGCGGCTGGAAGGTTGAGGACACATGGCTGGAGAAACGACACGCAGCACCCGCTAACGGAGGCTAATAACGACACAAACCACACACAACGCGGTTTTGTGATACCGTGCAACTGGATTTTCCACACATCATCTCTGGGCGTAAAAATCAACCTGACTCTGCGCAGATCTGAGGTACCCGCTCCACAAATCGACGCATCACACTCTTGCGAGGGAGAAAAACAACACATTGCCAACCTGACCGGAGAAGGAAATGACACACAGCCTCACTTGCGAATTGACGCATCACTGACTTTTCCGACACACGCTCACTTGTGCGGCTTTATTTTTTACGCTAACCAGGTACTTTGTGTAACAACAGCATTCTCACTGTTTTCTAAAGATTAAGACTTTTATTCCTTTAAAAATTAAAATCTTGACTTGTGCATTTTGGATTTTTGTCATTTTGGTCTTGTTTTGGTTAGATAAATATTACCTATTTTTCTAAACCTGTGTTGTATCATTTTGTAGTGATTTCACTGTATTGCTGTGTGTGTTGGTTCAAATATTTTACACATTGCTTCTGAAGTTAAGCCTGCCTGCTCATGCCAAGTAAGCAAGGGGGTGAGCTGGGGTTAACTGAGTGTGATTCTCCTTTACCCTGACTAGAGTGCTTGATTAGACAGGGGGTAACCTGACTGCCAACCAAAGACCCCATTTCTAACAGAAACCAACCATGTAGTGCAGAACTTCATCAGACCCCTAGTCTCTTCTCACTGTGCATCCCAAAAATGTACTAAAATTCTTCACTCTTCCTAGTAAATTGAATAGCCCATGGATAAGAATTTGCCCATAAAAATGACCCGAAATTGTACATGTAGAGGCTGAAGTTATCTGAGTAAACTGGCAACAGTCAGAAAGCCTTTAACTAAGGTTGCCTACTCCACCTCATGCAAAAAGATATGGATAGTGCACCACTGCGCAAAGACAGTAAAGTCCAGTAAAACAACGTTGTCTTTTAAGCATCTGCATTTTTTATTATTGCTTTTTCTTGAACAAACGAGCAATCAGCCAATGTGTTTCGTCCTACACAAAAGGACTTCTTCAGGGCTGAAATGTAACACAAAGAGAATGTATATATCACACCTGGACTCTCCACCAGATAAAACACAGTAAATACAAAAAAAGTTAAACAACAAAAAAAAAAGTGTACAAGAACATACAAAAAATCACCTATAATGCACATACTTATGATCATAAGGAACTTATAATCATAAGAGACAAGGGACACATGCTACCAGGAATGTTATTCACACATATAATCGATAGAGACATATATATTGATATACCACGTGACACATATTGCTAATATTTGCAAAGACAAAATACAAAAAACAAAATACAAACACCAGTTTTAAAAAAAAAGGATATAGTCTACATAGTTCTAGATATTTTTATAATATCGCCATCATTCTGTAATTTTTAACAATATATTTATTGAAAAGAAAAAATAATACATTTTTTATATATAAATAAATAAATATTATATGAAACACGTCATACCTTATATTTGCATGGTCTTTAAATTGATTGTCTTTCTATATTATTGGAATTAAATGGCCAACCTATTATTACTAAAAAGAATTACAACACTATGTAATATCCCACGGATTGAAAAACGAGTAACAACCAAAGTTATAGACTACCCACACATAAATGTAATATTTTCAAAATTTTCAAAAGATGGAGAATTTAAAAAGAAGTCAACAAACTCCATAAACAAATAGCCCTACATAAATGGCCAAAAATGCCACAAAGAAAGACCACTAAAAGAACCCATGATATAATTTCAAAAAAACATGAGAAATTACGCTCTAAAGATAATAACCAAAGCTTATATAAATAAATATATAAATGTAGCTATTTCTATTTTTACAAAAAACCACAGCTCATAAACGATAACCACACAAACCTACAAGTGCTTAGACAAAAACATATATTTATAAATTCTAACACCACACATATACTAGTATGCTATTAATTTGTGTTATCACTACGAAACAATCCCAATGGGAGAGGAAATTAATAAACATAATACAAAACAGCGTTCCACAGGATGACATTTACAAAGATAAGGCATTTGCAGCATATTTAAATTTAAATGCCTAGTCATCGATAATACTGCCTGAAAGGTCCGTGAAGTACGTGAAATTGCAATCAATTAGTAGCCGCTAACCCCATAAAGTAAGGGATCAGCCATGTCCGTCCCGGTTGGCAAAGGAAGTAAACCGAGCCCAGCTTGACATCCGCTTTTAAACCCTAGCAATCTTGATAACGAGATTATTTGACACAGGTGGCATACTCATTACTATGGCGACCGTTCTGTAATGAGAATAGTCGCCATCTTAGGTAAACAGATCGGCCATTTTTGAATGGTGTCATCCATTCTATAAACAGATGTATAGGATCCATATAGCATTATACGGGCTTAACAGGAATTTTGATAAAGCCCTAAAAAGTAAAAAAATAAACTGATACTCTATACTAAACAGGAACCAAGAGGCATATAAATTGCTATAGCGACCATTATATGATAAAATTACTCTTCATATCGCATAAATCCGTCGGCCATTTTGAACTGGTGTCAACTATACTGAGAACCAACGGAGCCTAAGACATTCTTATAATAAAGCCCTAAAGTGTAAAGCTTACAAACTATGCCATGTTATATTAACATGACATAGGAGAGCCACGAAAAACTGATCATTTTAAAATGGAGTGTCAGCCATTTTAAAAAGATGTAATCAATAACGTAGATGGTGACAAAACAAGGAAGAATATTGATAAAACTTTGTTGGGGCTTGAAAAAGATGTTAATAAAGCCCTACAAGGTAAGAAGAGAAAGATAATCTGTGATGAAGAAAACACAGGAATATATAGCGACCATAGTATCATTGAAATATTTGCCATATTGGATAAAGGCGTCGGACATTTTGAAGTGGTGTCAGCTATACTAAATGTATATAGGTTATCTGACAGTTATGGCCCACCATCAATTGAGGGTGAGTATCCAATTCAAAAAATCCTAAAATTGTGAAATTCTAAATAGAATTTATCCAACAGGGGAAAAAAGAGATCAAAGACCTGACAAACGATGCCTATTTAAAGGAAATAATGGAATTCTTCATCTGTATTGTGGCCCATACTCACTGCGCGTAGGCGGCATATCCATGCTGCCTCTCTGCGCCGCAGGGTCAATTCTCTGTCACCCCCTCTTTTGTTTGATGGTACTGTATCAATCCCATGAAACCAGATCTTATTGTCATCTGTATGTTGTTCCAACATATGCAGTGACAGAGGATATCTAATGTCTTTATTCCTAATTACACTGACATGTTCTTGTATACGGAGTTTGAGAGGCCTTATAGTGCTGCCAACATAAATTTTACCACATCCACATCCTACAATGTAAACAGCATATCTCGTTTTACAGTTGATGAGCTGTTTGATTTCATGGCTTTTACGAGAATTGTAACAGAACTTTTTGATCTTATCAATACCCAAGCTACAGATCTTGCACTCATGACATAAAGAAACCTAGTGGGCCCATAGGTAGCCACGTAGATGATTTATTCGTAGCAATATAACTAGGGCACAAGTGATCCCTAAGGGTTCTACCCCTTCAATAGATTATCTGAGGTTTTTTAGAGATACAATTATGAATATTAGGTATTTCCAATAGTAAATGCCAATGCTTCCTAATGATCTTATATATGTAATTGCTTGATGTAGAGAATTGGGTAACAAATCCTACAAGGGTCTTCTCCTTTCTTCTTTTGTCACTATTACTATTTTTCATTACAAGCGTATTGCTTCTCATTAGTTCCCATACTTGCTTTTCCGCTTTTGTCAGGATATGTTCTCCATAGCCTCGATTTCTGAATCTTTGTTTGACTTTGTCGACATGTGTAGTGAATGTCTTGTTGGTGCTACAATTGCGTCTTATGCGGACCATTTCTCAGAAGGGGATATTGTTGATCACAGATTTAGGATGGGCACTGCTGGTATGTAGGACACTGTTACATGAGGTAGGCTTTCTAAAGAGAGTGCTCTGTATCTTATTCCCTTCAACATAGAATGTAACGTCAAGAAAGTCAATCTGTTCCTTGCTGTATTGTAGACTGAGTTGACATTAAAGGGGTTATCATTAAGAAACATAACCCCACAAACCTACATGTGCTTAGACAAAAACATATATTTATAAATTCTAACACCACACATATACTAATATGCTATTAATTTGTGTTATCACTACAGAGGTGCATCAAATTCATTGGTAGATAAGTGGGAACACCTGGAGTTAGGAATTTAGTGAGCCTCACTGATTCATATACCTTTCCTCACTGAAATTAGGGGATAATTGTGATTTTACCCATACATTTATGTTTTTAGGTCATTCTGTGTATAGAAATGTAGTGCTATCCATGCAAGTTACACAACTCTGGACTGAGCTTGATGTCTAGTTTTCAGAAATGTTTGGGGTTGGCAGGTTTTCATGGATTTCAGCCTAGCCTATTCCCAAACACCTAAAGTTTCCACATTGGCAGTGTGAGAGAATTTCAAGGAAAAATAAACTCAATGTTTTCATGTTGACTTTTGGGGCATTCCTTTTCACAGGCAATACTCCCATCCATGGTAGTGAAGTGATGTGTTTACCAGTAGAAGTGGTAGGTAGGATTTTGTCATTTTCAAAAGATTCCAGAATTTCACTCTAAACAATTTAAGGAAAATCTGTAATTTTAGCCACAAATTGTTGCACAAATTCTGCATAAGAAAACTTAGTGGGCTACATAAGCACCACACAACTGTGGACTTCCCTGACTATCTTGTTTTTAGACATGTCTGCAGGTGAAGGTTTCCAAGTGAGCCCAGCCCTAAATACTAAAGTTACCAACATCATCAGTGTGAGGGACTTTCAAGGAAAAAATCTTATTTCAGTGTTGGATTTAGGATATTTCCTATCACATCGGGTGGAATACTGTTTTACCACGAGAAGTGTGGGATTGCTGGATGGAAATAATTTTCTGATCCCAACAGATTCTGGAAATTGTCCTCAAGCTTTTGAGAAATATCACAGATTTTAGCAAAGCAATTGGGCCTGATTTACATCCATGTGGCAGGATTTAGGTGGCATCACAAACATGATGGATATCTCATCTGCCATATAACAATGTCGGTAACATAATATGTGATCGTAATACGGCAAATGGGATATCCGTCACATTTGTTATGGAGAATTTCTTGCCACCAAGATCTAAAACAGTCCCTTTGTTATTTGCAGACCCTCTGTGTGAGAAAAAAATAGCAGGATCCTTTAAAGTTAGGTAACCCTGGAAGCCACTCAGGCCCATATTTATACTTTTTGACGCAAATCTGCGCTAGTGCAGATTTGCATCAAAAAATATAACGCCGGCTACCACCATTCCAACGCGCCAGCCGGGCGCCTTATTTATGGAATGGCGGTAGCCGGCGCTGCAGCCTGGTTAGCGTAAGAATAAATGACGGTAACTAGGCAATGGAAGCGAAGTGAAGACTGGGGGTTGTGTGCCAAAGAATGGTGCAAGTCAGGTTAGAGCCAAAAATATTGTCTTTAACCTGACTAGAGTCATATTTTGTCGCACAACCCCCATGAGAATGACTCGTGTCTTAGCAAAGACAGGAGTCATGCCCCCCTGCCCAATGGCCATGCCAAGGGGACTTGGCCATTGGGCACAGTGGTATGTAGGGGGGCCCAAGTTAGGCCCCCCTATGCCACTTCTACATAATAAAAAATACTTACATCTACTAAACTCTATTTACCGTAGATGGGTCCCCCCATCCATGGGTGTCCTCCAGGGGTGGGCGAGGGTGGCGGGGTGTCCCTCGGGGCAGGGAAGGGCACCTGTGGACTGCTTCCATGGTCAGAGACCATGGAGATGAGCCCACAGGTCCCTTAACGTCTGCCCTGACCCAGGTGTTAAAAATTGACTCTAAACCGGTTTAGAGTCATTTTTAAGGCCCTCCCGTTTGCCATTTTTGCACGGGAGTGTAAATAGGGTGCAAATGCCTTTGAGTCATTTTTCACCCGGGAACACCTAGCTTGCATGTCATTAACGCAAGATTGGTTTCCCCAGTAAAAAAATGACTTTAACTCCATAAATTTGGCGCTAGACGGGTCTAGCGCCAAAGTATAAATATGGAGTTTAGTTTGCGCAGAATTGGCATAAAACATTACGCAAATCTGGTGCAAACAGAATATAAATATGCCCCTCAGTGTCTAGTTTGCCGAAATGTCATGGGTTGGTAGGTTTCTATGGGTGCCGACCATGCCTGGAACTACAATATCTAGGAGAAGTGTGGCTCAATGGTTAGAGCAGCAGACCCTGATGCAGAGGTCTGACCTGGGAGCAGGGCTCAATTCCTGCCTCAGTGGGTCTTGTGCTCAATTTCTTTGGACCGGATATTTCTCACCTTGGTGCCTAATCTAATCATGGGTGTAACACTGGGCAATAGCTTGCTTAATCTCCACAACGGCCCCAACAGCACTGGGATGCCTGGCTTCACCTTGGGGGTGCCCAGGAGTGTGCACTTCACAGGGAAAAGCCAGGAAGGGCTCCACAACGGTATGTGTACAGCGCCAAGAAGCCTCAGGCTAAAAGTGGGCTATACAAGTACAAAGTTTACAGTTTTTACTCACATTGTCAAAATGATTGGATTTCAAAGGAAAAATCTTGATGTACCATGTTGTCTCTCAGCGCACTTTCTGTCACAGGAGATAGGCCTTCCCACTTAAGTGAGGTACCGTGGTTTTCAGACGAAGTGTTGGAACACTACGAGGTATGAATTAATCAATCCCAAACAATTCTGGAACTTTCCCTTGCAGAAATGTAAGAAATATCTGTTGTTTGCAAGCTTCTCTGGATAGGAAAACTTAATGGAATCCATGCAAACTGCACAACCCTGAACACCTCTGGTGATCTAGTTTTCAGACATGTCTGTGGATGGTAGATTTCTATGTGTGCTGGCCAACCCTTGATCCAAATGTAACTGATATCCACAAAGCGTGAATTTCAAAAAGAAATCTTGATGTACTATGTTGCTCTCTGGGGCATTTTCTGTCCCATGAGAGCGGCCCTCCCAATTAAGTGGGGTACTATGTTTTTCAGAAGAAGTGTGGGAACACTGCTAAATAGAAATTTGTCAAAACTAAAATATTTTGTAATTTTCCCTCACAGAAATGTAAGAACAATCTGTTATTCTAACCACGTCATTTGCAGACTATTCTGAATAGGAAAGCGTAGTGGAATCTATGCAAACCACACAACCCTGGACCTCCTGCTTACCCAGTTTTCAGACATGTGTGGGGATGGTAGGTTTCTATGAGTGCAGGTCAAGCCTGGATTCAAATACAACAGCTATCCACATTTCCAGAATGAGTGAATTTCAAAAGAAGAATCTTGGTGTCCCACATTGCCTTCTGGGTCATTTCCTGTTGCAAGAGAGAGGCCCACCTACTCCATTGGGGTAGTGTTTTTTTTGGGTAGAATTGAGTGAATACTAGTAGGTAGGAGTTTAGTTGCTCACCACAGATTCCAGAACTTACCCTAACAGGGATGTGAGAAAAACCCATGAGCTTAGCCAATGGTTGAATTCTGCAGAACATTCTTGGCAGAAAAGCAAAGTGGGCCCAACAAAAACCACACCATCCTGAACTTGCCTTGGTGCCACGTGTTTGGAAATGAATTGGGATGGTAGGTTTTGCTTTGTCCAGAATACTATAGCTACTCACATCCTAAAAAAAAATTGAATTAAGAGGACCATCTTCATGTCTCTGTGTTACACTTTGAGGCTTTTTCTTATGTGGGTGATAGGCTCACACATAAGTAGGTTACTATTTTTATCAAGAGAAGAGCGGGAAGAGGGGTAGTAGAACATTTTTGATCTCTGCTGATTCCTGACTTTTTGTCACATATTTGAGAAAAATTGGCAATTTACACTAAACTCTGAAGTTTGTAGGGTATTCTTTTTAAGACAAAGTGGTGGAATTCATGCAATCCTCAGCACCTTAGACTTCCCTGAGTGCCTAGCTTTCAGAAATGTATGTGTCTTGTAGTTTACCCAAAGTGCAAACTGACCCTGTGACCAAATACCATAGCTTCCCACTTCCCCACAAACATAAAAATTCTAAAGAAAATCATTGTAATTCCTTGCTACTTGTGGGCCTTTCCTAGCCATAGGAAGTAGACCCTTTCACAAAAATCAGTTACTTTTTATGGGGAGACATGAGGCAACATAAAATAGTATATAGAACATTTGTCTTTCTCAATAGAATATATCTCCTTTTACGGTTTCCAAATTTAAGACAATAAGTAAAAAAGAACACATTTTGTGAAATGCTCTCTGAATCACGTCCTAATTTAAGGTTGTGCATTTAACCACTATTCCTAAACTCAGAATCGTTGGTTCATTTAAAAAAATTATACCTCTTCTTCATACCTATTTTTCCTTCGTAAAATTTTCCACTATAAATTGATGCATTGTCGGTACAAAATGAAAAAGTATTATGAGCAACAGCTTAGTTGATAGATCAGGGCATCATTTACATTTCAACAACTATAAGAAATATATAGTTATAACCCTATAATGTGATACATCTGATGAACATTACCAAATACTTTTGTAGATCAGCCATTGAGGGTATTAATTATAGAAAAAAACATTAACATCTATTTCCATGTTTTCCTTCTTTCAATATTTCTGGTTTTAATTGTTAGTTTCTTTGGAAAAATCATGAGCTCTCCATATAAGTGAGCCCGTACTGAATTTAGAGTTTCATCTACTTTCAAGAAATTTTTATTTTTCTGGGGTCACAGTGGCTTTCACACCTGTTTCCACTACAAACTAAAAACAGGTAGGTACTGCAAAAATATGAGATATTGACTACCACTTAGAAAATTGTAAAAACTCTAGATTAAAAAATTGTTTTTGCAGCTTTTGCATTTTCTGAAAGCTGGGAAGAGGGTGTTCATCGCAGTGCAAACCTTTTGTTGAAGCCATTTTTAGAGAAAAAGACACACTTTCTTCCACAGCACCTTTTTTACTTTTTCCCCCAAAAGTCAACAAATACCTCTAACCTTTGGTTATTTTCTCAATTCCTTCTAAAATAATCCATAAGCTCTGACAATGTTTTTTTTAAAAATTACCTTAAATTTTGTTCTATCTTTTATTTAAATTAATTGTTTATAGGTTTGGGTGTTTGTTGTTTTGGTGACTAAACCTCCCAACCCTCCCATTTTTAATGAGAGTTTCAACCTATTGTTTTAGGAGGATAAACAGAGCCACCCCTTTCCTTTTTTTTCTTTAATCATTTATTTTTCTTCTTTTGAGAGGGGTAAATCTCCCCAACATCATATATTTACATATTGACTGAAAAAATGAAAGTTAACATGGCATTATAGTAAGTCGGGAAAGTCATTCACAGTGTAATGTTTAGAAACTGAAAAAACACTGGAATTCATGTTGTAGTTCAATGAGCTAACTTGTACCCTGCCACACATTGCTTATGACCTCAAATAGAACATCACATTACATGTTAAATGACATCAGTGACTTCATTAATGTATATCTGTATATATAACTTAATTCATATAATTTGGGAGAATTCACATTACATGAAATTATGCCCTTATGTCACTTCACATACTTTTGTGCCATTTGTTTATAAAATGTACTGCAAACACACCACATGGGGTAATACTTTACTGTGAATACATGGGAACAACAGAATACAAGCAGCTGTTGTTCGCACTGCTTTTGTTTTTTTGCGCTCCTTTTTAGCAAAAAAATAGACCCTCATGACAAAAACAGATGCAAGGATGCATTTTCCACAAGAATATATCATGAAATAACTCTTTTGGATTTCACATAATTATGAGGAATTACAGCAATTCAGTGAATTTTGGAACAAAGGAGTATTGTCTCGTGGAGTGCTTGCTTGTGTCTTTTTGTTGTGGCTATACATAACAGGACCTGCACCGATTCCAAATCACATCTATCCATCCTTCCATCCATCTATCCAACCATTTATTGATGTACTATATTTAGGGAGTAGCCAATGGAAGCTGCTCCCTCCCTTGTTTAACTGTTGTACTACAGGTAATCATTAGGTTGGCTACCTCAAAATGTTTTATTGGCATGTCCTGAACCCATTTTATGATTCGAAACATTAGAAATGAATACCGCTTCACAATTTGGAAGAGGGGTGTTAAGGGAGTACCTTCCAATTTGCAGTTCAGTAAGCTATGCATCAGTGGTTTGCTACCTTAATTTTGGTCAAAATCCACTGAAAAGTTACTGGCTCCTCAAAACAAAGGGGAAAGGAACTGCTTGAGACCACTTCCCCTTTGTGAATGTTGGCAAAATATTGTCTAGGAGTAGGCAGTTGTAAGTAGATTACTGTCAACAATTCAAGTTTGAAAAACTTTATTTTTGTTTAAACTCAGCCATTTACTTTAAGTTTATTGTATTGAAAATAAACTACAGACATGGTGTCCTGCTGACCCTAACAGTCCACCATTCCAATGATGTGCTCCAATCAGAGAGAGAGTTGCAATTTGAGACCTTCTTCATGCATATTAACTCCGAAGCCCTAGAGCCTGATAATAAGTGGGTCGTTATGTTTAGGGGTAGGTGTAACTGGCGTAATCCTCTCCAGTTAAATTACTCATTTTTCCAACAAAATGACTCATAGAGAGTGGTAATCCAGAATTTAGCCCTATTTCCTTAGTGCAAAATGCACCCTCGCGTTCAGAATGGGCCCAAGGATGTATTTTATGCTAAGAAAATAGCACTAAATGCTACAAGACATGTACAGCAGGAGACTGGTTCTCTCTTGGTTTTCTGTGCTCCTATGGCAAGATTTTTGCCCTAAATTATTCTTAATTACTCAAGTTGATATAATAGCATAGTTTCAGTAATTTCACATCACAAGTGTAAGAAATTACTCCTGTGTAATTAAAATTTCGGTCAGGCCTACTTCTTTTCTGACCCCTGAGCCGAGTTTGGAATGACTGTTATTTAGAGTTATTTAGTGCATCTGATAATTATCAAATGTGTTAAGTACCTTAACCTTCCTCGAATTTTGGAAGCTCAAACCTGCCAAATATTAACAGGGGAATTTGGTGTGTTAACAAAATCTGCATGCTATACCCCAGAAACACGTAATAGGTGCTCTTTATGACACCGATAAATAACAAACCTGTGGCATTGTTCCTTATCAGGTGCAATAAATAACACTTATAATCATAATCAGGCTCTTAATGTATGAACAGACCTATTAATACATAGATGAGTTTGGAAAGTCTGATATAACTCGCAAAAACGTTATGTGCACAATTTGCAAATTAAATGTTAGTACATATGGCTCAAAGATCCAAGTCTATGCTTGAGAAATACCACTCTCACCTTTTCCTAGCCTCACAAACGTATTAAAAGGATGTTCAGATGCTAGGCATGGGGCAATACGCGTGATATCACTTCTGCTAACGATGGGATTTTGATAAATCATGTCAATTTATGCTGAAGGTAGTTCTTGACATTTGAAGGCAATTCTCGAACAGCAAAGAATTGGCAAAATGTATCAAGTACGTATTTCGTTTTGAAAGAAGTTAGAACGCTTTGCACCGTCAAAGGAGGGAAATGCGATTTCTGTTTGGCTGAGATGTATCAAAATCGTGCTTATTCCACCAAGATATAAATACTTCTTGTATATTTAACGTTCCTTCATTGTAGAGGTAAAGATCTGACCAGATTTTTTCTGCTGAATCGTATGATTGACAGTTCTTTCTATTCCCGGACATTAATTACTTCCTTACTTTTGCCTTCTAAACCATCTCCAGGTAGGTGCTCTTTTATCTTTTGTTCACACTTTGCCCTGCGCAGGGTTGACGAAGTAATGTGGGGTGAAATCTTTTGCAAAGTCTGCACTTTAGGTGGGGCACAGAGAATAATCTGACCGCGGGAGAGAGTGATAAAGACTACCTTTCATTGTTTTTCCCTTTTCAACCTGACGGCTTACTAGGCCTTAACACAGGTAAGAAAGAACACTATTATTGAAGACTACTATTGAGAGAGTTGAAAGGATATACTTACAGAATCTCATTTCTGTAACCGTGCCATTAACAGAAACAAGTACTACAAAGGAAATGGTTCAACTGCAAATGTTTAATTGACAAATGTAAAACTTTCTGCCGCCCTTTTGATGTAGTGCACAAAGCTAAAAATGGAATATGTTAGCAAACAAAGACTAATTTCGACATTTCATATGACAGAAAGAACAGGGCCAGATATAGCACTTTGGTAGCCTTTTCACAAAATAATTACGGCACCAGTTTCCACAAATTGCAATATAATAAAAAGTTAGACTAAGGTTTTCAGTTTGAATTTGAAATCAAGCACCAACCCCATCATCATAAAGGCTTGGTGTTAAACCTCATCTGCTACCAAGGGACCTGCAAAGTTATTTTCTATGAACTACTCGTTATAATCATTTGGCCTTGAAAATCTATGTGCTTATTTTACATCATATTAAAATGCTCTGTTGTGTAAATTATTTGAACCAGCATTTTGATTGTGCTTATTTATAAACAATTACCACCAAGTTGTTTGTACCTAGGACCCCTGCTAACCAGGTTCCCTCAGACCCATTCAGAAACTGACACAGTCACACACCCGCTCATACACACACACCCACACACAAACCCACTCAGACACTCACATACCCTCTCACGGACCCACTCACTGTGAGAAACAACCTATTTTGTCATCGTTAGCCCCCACGTTTTGTCTGGTATTTGATGTGGTCTCAAAGTTATTAGTACCCAGGTCCCCTGCTGACCAGGTTGCCTGGGCAGATCTCTTTCCCAAAACTGTTGTAATGCATTGGCACAATTGACAACACCCTTAGCTGCCACTATAAGTCCCTAGTAAACGGTACTAATGTACCCAGAGCATGGGGTACTAAGGGTAGGCCCCTGAGGGCAGCAACACAGATTGTGCAAAGCCTGTGGCAAGGCAGGTGGACACTTAAAGGCCCCCTTGATGACACCACCTGTGGTTGGGGTTCCCTTTGAAAGAGTAGGGGTTGATATTGTTGCCCCCTTTGACCCTCCAACAGAATCAGGACATAGATATATTCTGGTGGTAGAGGATCATGCCACTAGATATTCTAATTCTATACCACTTAGGACCATCACTACTCCTGCAGTAGCAAAAGCCCTCCTGGGTATTTTTACCATAGTAGGGTTTCCTAAGGAGGTAGTAAAAGATAGAGGAACAAACTTCATGTCTGCATACCTAAAACACATGTGGAAGGAGTGTGGTGAGACTTATAAGTTCGCAACCCCATACTACCTTCAAACAAATGGGTTGGTAGAAAAGTTAAACCACACCCTAAAAGGCATGATTGTAGGGCTCGCTGAAAGACTCAGAAGGAGATGGGGTGTCTTACTTAAAAGTCTGCTTTTTGCCTACAGGGAAGTGCCACAAAAGGGAATAGGATCTCTCCATTTGAACCTTTGTTTGGGCAGCCTTTTAGGGGACCATTAAGTGTTGTTAGGGAAGGCTGGGAGAGACCTCTCAAAGAGACAAAACAAGAAAAAAGTGGATTAGGTACTTGTCCTACTTCTAGGATGGCAGAGTACATGGAAAAAGCCAGCCAAAATCTTAAAGCCAGCCAATAGCTGCAAAAGCTCTGGTATGACCAAAAAGGCGCAATGGTGGAGTAATAACATGGGCAAAAAGTTTGGGTGTTGGAGCCTGTTGCTCCAAGGGCCCTCCAGGCCCAATGGTCTGGGGCATGTCCCACAATTTGAGAGAAAAGGGGAGGTAACTTATCTAGTCGACCTGGGCAATTACAAAAACCTAAAAAGATTAATACATGTCAACTGCTTAAAACTCTATCATGATACAGCTGATGTGACCATGCTTATGGTTACAGATGAGGGACAGGAGGATGAGAGTGAGCCTCTCCCTGATCTCTCCTCCAGAAACCCACAAGATGGTTCTGTGGATGGAGTGGTCTTATCAGCCACCGTCTCAGAACAATAGCAGGCTGATTGCAGGCACCTCCTCAACCAGTATGCTGAGTTTTTCTCCCTGACCCTGGGATGACTAATTGGAATAACCATGATATGGACACTGGTGACAATTCGCCTGTCAAACGCAAAATTTACAGATAGTCAAACCATGTCAGCGAGAGCATACAAACAGAAATAAAAAAAATATGTTGGATTTGGGTGTCATTGAACCCTCAGAGAGTCCCTGGTCTAGCCCATTAGTTTTAGTTCCCAACCTTCACTCAGAAGGAGAGAAAATGAGATGAGGTTTTGTGTGAATTACATAAGCCTCAATTCTGGAACCAAAACTGATGCACACCCATTCCCAAGAGCTGATGAGCTCATAGACAGAATAGGGACAGCCACATATATGAGTACTTTTTATTTAACATCAGGATACTAGCAGATTGGCTTGATCCTAGGAGCAAAGGAGAGGTCAGTATTCTCTACTCCTAGTGGGCTTTATCAGCTCACTGTTATGCCCCTTGGACTAATCAATACACTTGCCATCTTTCAAAGGTTGGTGAACCAAGTCCTTAATGGACTGTAATCCTTTAGTGCAACTTACTTGGATGGCATAGCTGTATATAACGCCACCTGACAGGATCTACCTAGGGAAGGTTCTTGAGGCTTTGCAGAAGGCAGGCCTCACTATCAAGGCCAGTAAGTGCCAAATAGGGCAGGGTAAAGTTGTTTACTTGGGCCACCTGGTTGGTGGAGACCAAGATCAACCCCTCAAGCCCAATATTTAGATCATTCAGGTTTGGGAAGCTCCCACAAACCAGACCCAGGCCAGGGCATTACTTGGCTTGACTGGGTATTTCAGAAGATTTATGAAGAATTATGGCATCATAGTTGCACCCCCTCTTACAGAGGTAACCTCCAAGAAAATGGCCAAAAAGATTAACTGGACAGTGGGTGTCAAAAGGCATTTGACTCTCTGAAGAATGCTATGTGCTCTGCTCCAGTCCTACAAGCTCCAGACTACTCCAGGAAATTTATTATCCAAACAAATGCTTCAGAACTGGGGAGAGGAGTGATCCTAGCCCAGAAAAATGATGATGGACATGACCAGCTTATTGCTTTTGTAAGCCGAAGGCTACTCCCTAATGAACAAAATGGAGTGCCTTAGAGAGGGAAGCCTTTGCTATGGTTTGGGCCCCGCAGAAGCTGAAGCCATACCTGTTTGACTCTCACCTCATGGCTTAGACTGACCATATGCCTCTCACATGAACAACTGAGAGCAGAAGCGAAAAAAACAAGGGCAGCAAGCTGACCATACCGGACAGATGGGAGGGACAGTTGCAGCATAGCAGATCATAAAGGGCAGGAGGAGGAGGAGTAGGGGCACAACAATGGACCAGCAAGGCAGGATGGAGGGGATAGGAGCCTGCACATGGAAAATGGATGGCAGTGGGGAGGGCTGGAGCAGTAAGCTGACCATGGAGGGCAGAGGGATGGGCACCGGAAGCACAACACACCATGAAGGGCAACAGTGAGACCATAATTGCTTCGACACAGACAACGGATGGAAGGTGGGAGTGGGTCAGGGGTAGCAAGCTGACCACACAGGCCAGGTGGGAGGGGTTGTGACAGCTCATAGGGCCATGCATGACAAGCCAGGAGTGCTAGTCGTAGTACAACAGCTATGGTGGGTACTGCACTGAGTTCTGCCCCATCAGTACACTTGTTTTTTTTTGTACCTTGTTTATGGACTTTTCACTGTGGGTGACCTGCACTACAGGTGTCTCGCCCAGGCCCTGCAGCTTATCCACCTCAGCACATGGTTGTAGTCCTGCAATGCACAGCCAAAGGCCATGTGTGGCGTGAGGTTTGGTGCCTACAGGGCACTGGTCAGGCTACGCCCTGCAGCTGACCCCCAACGCGAAAGGCTAAAGGCAGTTCACATCTGTAGTTTGATTAATGTAGGCTAATTAAATATTGCTTAACATTGAAAACCCTACAAATTCACTAAAAACAAAGATTATAGGGACAGAAATATTTAGTAAATATATAAAAAAAAAACATTCAAATTCACTAAAAAGTCAAAGGTTAGAGGGACGTTATAGTTAAGTTCGGCTTTTACATGTCCAGCCCCCCCATAAGTTTTGATTATTGCCCTGGGAGGTGGCAGTTCCCGGGGCTCTGTAGGGGCCACGTGCCCCATCATAGATTATGTCTATTGCCCTGGGGAGGTGGGAGTCCCTGGGGCATTGGGGGCTTGCGGGACCCCCACATACATTTTTAACACTGCCCTGAGGAGGTGGTGGTCCCTGGGGCCTGGGTCGTCCGAACACCCTCCCCCCATTATATTAATGCTTGCTTTTTTTTTTAAATCACAGCAATATTTGGAAATATTCACAATTTTAGCAGTGATTTAAATGAAAATGCTTTTAGCCCTGAGGGACCTCTGCAGCAAGGCTGGGGGCAGAGGGTAGTGTAACTGTACCCTGCCTCCGTTCCTTTCTTTTTTTTTTTTTTTTTGACTCGACTCAAGATGAGCCTCAAAATGGCTGCCAAAACTTCCTGGTGGGACTATTTGCAGCCAATAAGAACTCTGCATATGATCATCAGTATTTGCGAATATGTTGCAATGCTCCTTTAATTGCTCATAAACTACAAAAGAATTTACAACAAATTTAAAAAAAAGCTCATCTGCAGACCAAAAGCTACCTTTCTTCAGAATTTGGTGTAATTGCGTCCAGCGGTTCGGGCTGTAAGTGTGTCTAAAGAGTCTAAGGGAATTAACATAGGAAATTTACTTTTAGCCCCCCTCTTTTCTTGGTCCCCGCTTGAAAGATAATCCTGAAATTTTCCTTGCACATCAAGACCCTAGAGGACACTTTTTATGTAAATTTCATGAAGATTCGTCAAACGGCGCCAGCGATGTAAGCAAGTCAAAAAACACTTTTTACTATCTATATCTATATCTATATCTAAAACTATAGATATATATACATACATGTATATCTATCTATCTATCTATCTATCTATCTATCTATCTATCTATCTATCTATCTATCTATCTATATATGTGTATATATATATATATATATATATATATATATATATATATATATATATATATAAATAGATAGTTAGACTCACATTTTAAATTTTAAAAACAATAGAAATTCACCTGTTATCTCAAGTCACTATAACTTGTGCTCTAAGGTAACTAAAACTTGCCCAATGCCATTCACAGTTATATGATCAATAATTTTACTTCACATGTTACAGTCACATTATCAGTGATGTTATTAGAGGTGTTGTGAGTGATGTACTTTGTGGGGTAATTAGCAGTGCATGGCGGTGGTGGCAGTAATGATTACCTTAGGGTACGAGTTAGAGTTTCTAGGGGTAGGCAGGGAACTCCGCTCCACCGGCAGAGCTCACAGAGTTTTTGCCACTCTGCATTTTAAGAGGAGCACAGAGTTCGGCAAACTTACTCCACCAGCTTACAGCAGATCAGGGTTCACTGGAGTGCAGCTCACTGCTTTGTATTGCAAGGGCCCTTTAGCCCCTGTTTCCTTCCTCTCCCCTCAAATTGAGCACAGTCTATGCAGAGCCCCCCCCTCTTCTCACCTCTCTCACTGGAAAAGACAGGGAGCAGGCTCAGTGAACTTGGGCTGCATGGGAAATCACACACTGTCGTAGTTTGGACTCTTGCTGTAGGCAAGACTGCTGGTTTAAGGATGACAGTACTTTTGTTTGTAGGTGTCTATGCCTATCCTACAACAAGTCGCAACTGTCGGGCCAACCCTTCCGGCTCACTAGCAGCACCTCACCAGAAACATAATAGTAAAAGGTGATTTGTGTCAGCCTTTACTTATGGACTTGAGAATAAGACATCTCAGGGAGTGTTGTGGTTAAACGGAGATTACCCCTTTCTCACAGATACATTATGTCTCATTCAAACACAGGTAATTACAAAGATGCAGTAACGTTTCAATTGTTTTTATTTAACACAACTGCAATTAGCGATATGTTGCATGGGCTGCAATGATTAGGATAATGAATAGTGCAAGAAACAGAATTGTGAAGACGAGAGTCATTATTACTAAGACCCCCCCATCATCTTGCAATGCATGTAAGACATAAGAGGTGTAATATGCCCTAATACCCTAATATGATAGGCCTAACCTCCTACCTAAAGGAGAGCTGGGTTTGTTAAAACTAATCTGCCGATGCCATGTCCATGAGAGGAGCCCCCAACCCTCATTACCTTGGAATGAGGTCCCTATCTCAGACTCCGCAGGGACACGAAGACTGGGCCAGCGTCAAGACGACATGCAGCATCGATACCAGCGATAGTGGCGATGCCCTATGGTCGGAATCCCTCTGATTATCTCTCTAAAGTGTGATGTATTTATACAGATCTACCAGGACCCCTGACGTAGGTGTGTTCCCAAACAATAGATAACAGACATGCTTGGGATGGCAATTGTTATAAACAAATCCCTCGAAAATATAGAGAGAGAAAATCCCTAAGTGTGAACACCTACTGTTTGTTTGTCTTTGTCGCTTGATCTTGACGCCTTAGTGCGGTAGCACTGATAATGCAAAGCATAACAAGTGGCCTAACTATAAACAAGGCAGCCATCTTAGATGAATTAAATAATTAAATGGGCTAAGACACAGCAAGTTAAGTAGGTCAAAATTCACTAGGTGACGTGGGCACGAGTCTGCAAGCCAAAGGCCAAGCCAACTCCTGTAATTCCATTAAAACAAACAAGGATTCACTACAACACAACGTTCAGGCCGGCCACCATTCCACGGGCCCAGTGACACCTGTCACCGCAGCAGAGGCACAGATTGCAGGTAAGAACCTGGAACCCGCACAGTGGCCTGTCTGCTGTATGGAGGAGCAGTGCAAGAAGGGAAAGTGCTGCTGCTAGGAGCTGAGGTATACTATGAAGTAGATTCTAGTCCCTTTAAGTACAGGGCAGGCAAGTGGCTGATCTCCCCCTTCCCCTGTGCTGAAATGAGAAAATGCACAGAGCCAACCTGACTGCACTGGTTTTTTAGTACAATCAGTGTGCACAGTGCTTGCTGTGTTGCCTGTGTAAGTAGATTCCAGTGCAGGTTGCTCTACTGTGATGCCATTGGTGTCTCTGGTGCCTTGGAGAATCTTGATGTTCCTCCATGTGCACTTCTAAAATGCCTGGGTGGCGAGTCATTTGTAGAGATTTTTTTCTCTGAATTCGATCCCTACTGGAGGCGGTAGAGGGAATTTTCACTTGAGCTCTATCAGAGGTTCAGGTTTTCACTTATCCATCTGCAATGTCTTTCACACCGCTAAACGCAAAGGAACTATGGTGGTCATCATGAACTAGCCGGTAAATGCCACCTACCGCCACGGCAACAGCCTCCAAAAGACCGTCGCCGAGGCTCCCTACTATCTGCCATATTATGACTGTAGCCGGAACTCTGCCAGAAGGCTGTCAGAATTCCAGCTACGTCATGGTGGCGGACGGCGGTAAGGCGGTGCTGCTGCCAGCAGTAGCGACACGCCAGTAGAACGCTGCCGACTGTATCATGACACATAATATGGCCTGGCTGTGTTCCGCTGGTGGACACTGCTGCTGGCAGCAGCGCTGTGTCCCATCTCCTGCCGGAGGACACCCTGAAAGCAGGTAAGTCGGGTGTTCCGACAGGGGTGGGGGGTGTTGTGTGTGGGGGTGTGTGTATGTGATTGTGGGGGTGCATGCGGGTGTGAGGCATGTGGAATGCGTGTGTGCATGAATGGGTGTGAGTGTGCGTGCATGTTTTTTTGTTGTGTGAATGCGTGTGTGCTAGGATGTATGTCAGTGTGTGTTGATGTGTGTGTGAATGAATGTATGCATGCATGGGTGAATTTGTGTATGTGTGTGTATGTCTGTGTGTGTAGGTGTGTGTATGTCGGAGGGGTTCGGGAGGGGAGTGGAGGACTCTCAGGAGGGGGTGCGGGGGAGACCCCTGTCAGTGTCAGGGAAGGAATTCCCTGGCACTGATAGTGCCTACTGCCATGGTTTTCGTGGCGGTAAGATTGCCATGAAAACCATGGCGGTAGGTGGGGTCATAATCCCGAGGATGGGCCGAAGACTCCAGCCCGGAGTCTGTTACCGCCCTGGCCGACGGAGTGGTACATTGGCGGTTTGGCACAAGCCAAATCTCCAATGTCATATTTTGGGGAAAGGTACCGGCAGCCTGTTGGCAGTAACTTTCTCCAAAATAATGCCGTCCGCCAAGGTCATAATGAGGGCCTACGTGTCAAACTTCGCAGAACATGTTTTCTCATTGTTTGCCAATAATACATTACCACAGCACAGAGGAGCTTTGTGGGAGGGATAAGGGGTGCTACTGCACCCACAGTTCCAGACCCAGGGGACCCTGTTGTACAACCTCGAAGCAGCATCAGGTGCACCAGTGACACAGTCACACTGGACCCTGAATATTCAGAATTAACATCCACAGGTACTCTGTGCAGCCTGAGCAACTTCAGGGATAACTGGGGGCTGCTTGCACTCTCACCTGGGGACACTTGCAGCTCATGGTTACATGGAGGCACATGGAGAGGTGAAGAGGCAGGGCTGACGCTGGGGTGCCACAATCTAGGGACAAGTTCAAGTAACCACCAGTCACTGACACATCAAGATGTAAATAATTAAACACACAAGGTAATAACATCAATGCACTCAGATGCCCCCATGCCCAGAAGAAAGCAAAACCATACTTTGATAGGGCCAGACAGTATTCCACCGCACACGGAACTCCGTAGAATTTCACGGAGTTTATAAATAACTCTATGAAATTCTGCAGAGTAGAACTCAGCAAGCTCCACCCACCCGTAATAGTAACTTGAGATAACTCTTACTATAACAGCTACATTTCTATGGGTTTGCATATCTAAAATGTGAGCCTAACTATAACATCCCTGTAACCTTTGTTTTTTAAGTTAATTTCTATGTTTTTTAATTCTATATCCTAACTCCAACGTCCCTGTAACCTTTGTTTTTTTTGGTGAATTACTATGTTTTTTTTTTATGTAAGGTCATTTTCATTACTGTACATTAATCTAACCATTGCTGCATATGGCAGTTGGGCGTGTGGGGAGGTGGTTGGCCACAGGGCCCTACACTCAATCCTTATAACAGCCCAACCCAATGCTGCAAACCGCCTGAGGCCAGGCCTGTGCGGCCAACCCCTATAACCACCTAAACCCACACTGCACATGGCCTTTGGTTGTGCACAGCAGAGGTTTGTCGCAGAGCCTGGCCTGTGGCCAAACACTTTGGCCAACCCCCTAACCAACCAACCGCATGCTGCACACGGCCTTTGGCCCTGCGCAGCAGGAGTTGGCTGTGGCCTGTCTATCTGGATGTGAGAATAGGTGTGATAGGGTGTTTCGTGTGTGAGAGTGACTGTGAGAGTATCTGTCTGGGTGTGAGAGTGGGTGAGTCAGTGTTTTAGTGAGTCTGTGAGTGGGTTTGTCAATGTCTGTGTGGGTCTGATAGTGGGTGCAAGAGTGTTTCAGTGGGTCTGTGAGTGGGTCTGTGAAATTCTGAGTGGGCCTGTGAGTGGGTGCGTAATGGTCTGAATTGGTGTGTAAGTGGGAGAAAGAGATTAGGGAGAGAAAGAGAGAGAAAGAGAGTGAGAGTGAGAGGGAGAGAGCTAGAGAGTTTTTTAGGCTTTGGTTGATAGTAT
This sequence comes from Pleurodeles waltl, assembly GCF_031143425.1. NCBI lineage: Eukaryota > Metazoa > Chordata > Amphibia > Caudata > Salamandridae > Pleurodeles > Pleurodeles waltl. Next base: position 262,124,743 of record NC_090437.1, on the reverse strand, counting down.
ACTTAGAATGAGCTATTTCTGGACAAATTGAAAAGAAAAATGTATTTGTCAATCAAAAAGAGTGAGATCACCTTTCAGTATGAACCTTAAACTTTTAAAGTTTAAAAGAAAATAAAGAAGGAAAACAACCACAGGCACACCTGAAGTAGAACCCTCACCTTTCAGTGTGAGGGTCTGTGACTGTAACCTTTAGGCCGTAGGTGACTCCTTGCTGTGGTGCTTCCAGACATACCTATGACAGTCAAACCCTGCATGTGATTGGAAAGAAATGTCAATGTTCCACCACTAGGAAGGTTTAACAGTCAAAACTTCAGTAAATATAAAAAAAACACCCTGCCAAACAATACTAGGATTTGAATCTTCAGCCTCCTAAACGACAGCACAGGACCATAACCATTGCACCAGAAGTGACTTTGTCCTGCTCTCTATCTAAACGTAACTATAACATTCATCCCAAACATCTTGCAGTCTTACTCTTTAAAGTTACTGCATGGAGAGACCATTGCAATGACAATCTCTGTCTCTCTCTCTTCCATCCCACTATGGGATGAAAGAGAGAGAGTGACAGGACCGCAGGGGAGCCTGAAGGCACTTGCGATGCTAGCCGGGTCCCCAAATCCTGCAGGAGCAGGCATTGATTTTCCAAGCAGGGAGTGCTTTTAAGAGCAGCTTCTGACTTTGAGGAGCAATTTTCCCCACATGCATATTTGCATGCAGGGAAGGCAGATGAAACACCGCTTTCTGCAAATGAGAGCTGTTTGACAGTACTCCCTTGCAGAAATCAGACTTTGGCCCTCATTACAACCCTGGCAGTTGGTGATAAAGCGGCGGTATTACCGCCAATAGGCCAGCGGTAACAAAAATGGAATTATGACCACAGCGGAAACTGCTCAGACAGACAGCCACTTTACCACACCGACCACCACGGCGGTATCAACAAGCACCATGGCGGTAACCGACAACAGCCAGGCGGAGGACAATGTACCGCCCACACTATTACATCAGGCCTATCCGCCACCTTTTCTGTGGCGGTACCAACAACATCAAAAGCACAGCGGAAATAGAACACAGAAGTCAAAGGACTCACCGCTGAAGACTCAGGGAACAACCACGATGTCATGGAGCCCGAGCTTCCCATATTTCCGATGCTCGTCTATGTTTTCCTGCATTATGAGCAGCAACGCCGGCAAAGATGACCACGGTGAATACTGCCGCCTAGCACACAAGGGAGGAGGAGGAAAAAGAGAGTCACACACACACGCAACACCCCCAACCCTATACACACAAGCATTTGCACAAACATTACATATACACCCCGTACCCCTCAGGAATAATGCAAGGACAAAATGAATGGAAGAAACTGAGTGTATTACGATAAAATAACATGAATAAGTGCATCAAAATATAAACGTATATACATATGTACATATGTAGGGACACTGCCTAGTTCTCAATGTCCGTGGGCCACAGGCCCACATCATATAGGCCAAGGCCCCACCTCACTCCTGCAACAACACAGAGAGAACACTGCAGGGGCATCAGGTCAAAAATACACAGACACCTCAGGGGGACGAGGAATTGGGGGGGCATCTCAGCTAGAATATACAACACCACTGGTCCTGGAAGGGGCAACATGCCCTGTGGGATGTCCTGGGGAGTACAGGGCCACAGTCTCTCAAGTGGGTGGTTTGCCCACTGCGTGGTCCTGGGGAGTGCAAGGCCACAGTCTCTCAAGTGGATGGTATGCCCACTGCTTGGTTCAGGGGAGTGCAAGGCCACATTCTCTCTAGTGGGTGGTTAGCCCACAGCTTGGTCCTGGGGAGTGCAAGGCCACAATCTCTCTAGGGCATGGCTCCTCCACTGTTTCTGGAGAGGGCATTGTGCCCAGTGTGGTTCATCCTGGGAAGAATGCAGTGAGTGGATGGCTTCTTCCACTGGTTATGGAGGGGGCCTTGTGCCCAGTGTGCTTCATCCTGAGAACGATGGGGTGAGTGGATGGCTTATTCCCCTGGTTCTGGAGGGGGCCTTGTGCCCAGTGTGCTTTATCCTGGGAAGGATGGGGTGAGTGGATGGCTTCTTCTACTGGTTCTGGAGGGGGCATTGTGCCCTGTGATGCAGATCTTGGGAAGTGCAAGGTCACAGACTCTCACCTGGGTGTCAGACCCACATGCTTTGCAGGGGCCTGAACGCACAGCAGCCCATGAAGGCAGGACTACACACTGTCCGCTGGCAGTGACGGCTGCTCAGTGGTGGCAGTGGCAGTGCTGGTGTCAGGGCTAGCAGTGGTGGGTGGAGGCTCCAGCCCATCCCCTGAAGCCTCGGGCGGCTGCCCACTGGGGCTGATGCTGCTGGCAGTGGTGGGTGGAGGCTCCAGCCCTTCCCCTATAGCCTCGGACGGCTTAACCACCATGGTTGGTGGTGGGGGCTCCGAATGAGTCCCAGGACCAGTCCTCCTGTCCTTCCTTCCTGCTGGTGCAGGCCCCTTGCCCTTCCTGTCAGCAGCCGTGTATTGCCCATTGCCCTTCCCTCCTGCAGCTGGTGGTGCCTCCTTGCCATTCCTAGACGCTGCTGGTGGTACCTCCTTGCCCTTCCCTGTAGCAGCTGGTGGTGCCTCCTTGCCCTTCCTTGATGCACCTGGTGCAGGCACCCTGTCAGTGTTGCTGCCTGGTGCCCGGGCTCCTCTCCCACCTGCAGTAGCTGTCGTCACTACTGTGGCTGTGGACTGGGTGGCTGAGGTGCTCACCTGGGTTCTGACCACCCAGGCCCAATGAGAAGGACGTGTGAGTGAGTGGTAGTGAAGAGGTCAAGGGTGGAGAAGAAAAGCTTCTTAGGGACATTGGGGAGGGAAGAGAGTGAAGATTTGGGAGTGAAGGAAGAGGAAGTGGTTGTAGGAGGTGTCTGTCTGCTGTGTTTGGGTGCAGGTGCATGGGCTGGATGCTGTTGTGAGGTGGATGGCTGTTGGGTGTCTGAGCGCTTGCGTTTGTGTACTTTGGGAGGAGGGGATACAGACACAGTGGGATTGGACATAGTGGACGTGTGCATGGATGTGGGGATGGTGACTGCCAGTGAGGGGAGTGTAGTGATAGGCGTGATGGTGGTAGTGGATGAGGATGTAGTGCATGCAGGTGTGAGTGTAGACGCAAGGAGGGAGGTGGACGAGGAGGAGGAGGGGGAAACAGTGGAGGCAGTGGATGTTGGTATGTCTGTATCTAGATGGTGTTTGTGTGAATGCCTGTGGGATGGTGTGTGGTGCTTGTGTTTGCCTGAACCACTCCTGTGTGTTGTCCTGGGTGTATGCTGGTCTGGCTGTGTGCCTGTGTGCTTGGGCCAGGTTGGGGTTGAGGGGAATGAGATTGGGCAGAGGAAGTTGGAGGGGGGAAGTTAGAAACAGGGACAATGGCTGCCATCAGGGAGGATGCCAGAGCCTGGATTGATCTCAGTTGGGCCGCCATGCCAGAGTGAATGCCATCCAGGAATGCATTTGCTTGTTGCAGATGGGCTGTCAGCCCCTGGATGGCATTAACAATGGTTGACTGCCCAACGGAGATGGATTGCAGAAGGTCAATAGCCTCCTCACTCAGGGCAGCAGGGCTAACTGGGGCAGGGCCTGAGGTGCCTGGGGCGAAGGAGATGCCCACCCTCCTGGGTGAGTGGGGACAGGAAACACGCTGAGGGGCTGCTGGGAGGGTGGTGCTGGTACGGGGGTGGCGGCTATACCTGTAGTTGGGGTGGGCACAGAGGTGTCTACCACAACCAGGGAGCTTCCATCAGTGGAGGTATCACTGTCAGAACTGTCCCCTCCAGTCTCCGCCATGGTGCTCCCCTTGCCCTCCGTCCCACTGGTGCCCTCACCGTCGGTGGATTCGGCCTCCTGGGCCCTGTGGGATGCAGCTCTCCCCGTCGCCGGTGCCTCTGCTCCTCCGCCAGATGATGCTAATGCACATTAGGACAGGATGACAAAACAAAAAGGGGGGGAGAGAGAAAGGATACCCTTGGTCAATGGCGGCAACAACACCACCGTTGGCGTACATGACACACATACACAGGGAACAGCCCTGCGCACTAGGCAATGCACTAACAGTCACAATGCTAGTCACCAGCCCATGGACAGGGATACCTAACGCCAAGTGCAGCCTATCTGGGACCCACAGACACCTGCACAGTAGTGGATGCCTACTAGCTTGGTTGGAGGAGGTGTACATCAGACCCTGCCCAACATGGGCCCTACCCTGTAATGTCCGGCCTGGCCTAGGGGCACCCACAGGCCCACATCCCCCACCCGGATGCCACCCCACCATGCGCAAGTAGTATATTGGAGCACTGCACTCACCCCCTTGTGGCTGCTGTAATGCCCCCAAGTGGCCATCCAGCTCTGGATAGGCCACCGCCAGTATACAGGCCATCAGGGGGGTCAGGGTTCGACGGGCACCCCTTCTTTGTTGGGAGGCCATCCCCAGCTGGGCCTCTGCAGTCTTCCATGCCCAGCGTCTCAATTCCTCCCACCGTTTGTGACAGTGGGTGCTTCGCCTGCCATAGATCCCCATGGTCCACACGTCCTTGGCGGTGGCACGCCATATGCATATGCATTCTGTACTGGGGTAGAACCCCATCCACAAGTCTCTCCAACCCTGCAGCGGTGAAGGCAGGAGCCCTTTCCCCAGTGACACGAACCATGGTCGGTTCCAGACACAGGTCACATCAGCCCTTGTAGTGTAGGTCCTCTCCTGTTGAAGGTCAGGTAGCAAGTGAGTGAACAGATAGAAAATGGTGGTCTCGTCCGCGGCGGTGCGTACCGTCACCACCGGCGTACATCACCATTGGCCACTGTAACCCATAGGGCCCAATGGTATCCAATGAGGAGTTGCACTACGGTTCTCGACCCCCTCCCGCAACGGCGCACAATGTCAGTGGAGTTACCTCATTTCCACCTGTCCCTCCATACAGGACAGGCGGATGCCATATCGGAGGGGCAGGCCATGGCACCTAACTGTATCACAGTACACATAGGCACCATTTGGGCCTGTCCAACAATATACTGTTACAGTAACAACATGCAATGCAGTTTAGTTGTTTGGAAATATGGAATACTGACCAGCTGATCACGGTTTGCCCCCTAGATTCCCTGATTCCCACCCAGTAGGTGTTGGTGTATGGGTATGGTGTGGGCCCTAAGGGTTAGTGTGTGTCTAACAGTTGTCCCTCGATATTTGCAGGTGACTGTGGTTACCCCAACCTCTCATGGCTACTGACTACTGACCCCTGTGAGAAATCCCAGGACAAGGGCAGAGGAACATTACAATGAGGCACATGGGCGAACAAGAATAATAATAAAAAGGACAATCGGCCTCCTGAAGGCCAGGTTTTGTTGCCTCCATCTAACAGGTGGATTCCTGTACTACTTACCCAAGAAGGTCTGCCAGATCATCGTGGCATGAGGTATGTTGCACAACCTTGCCTTAAGTCACCAGATGCCTTTTCTGCAGGAGGATGAGGCTGGAGATGGGCGTGTGGCAGCAGTGGACCCTGTGGACAGTGAAGATGAGGATGCAGAGGATGAAGATGAGGATAACAGAAGTGCTATAATACAACAATACTTCCAATGACACACAAGTAAAACACTGTAATTTCACTTTACATTGACAGTTTTGTGTTTGACATTGTCACTGGCAGGATGATTTTCCCACTTCTATGGCCACTTACTGTACCCTTTGGCATCTCCATTTTCAGACTATCGCTGCTGGTGTGTTGACTGCAGCCAACTACAGGTCATTCCTATGTATACATTACTGTACAGTTGTATTGCAGTGTTTGAAGCTGATTAAACAAATACATAGTTCAATCATTTGACAGACTCCTTACTTATATTTATTCAAATTGTGTTTATTTAAGTGCTAATAAGTAGATGGGGATGTGCAATGGGCTGGGGTGATGGTGGAGGAATGTCCAGGATAGAGTCCAGTTTATTTGATTCACAGGTACATCGTTCAAGGGGACATAGGAAGTGGAGCAATTGCAGTTCAAGGTGGACAGGGTGACAGAATGGGACACAAGGGTGACAATAAGGAGAGTCTTATTTCCTGATGGGGGTCGTGGCAATAATCTCTGGCTTCTGCCTGGATCGCACAAACTGTTTGCGGGGTGGCTCTTCTTCTGCAGGGGGTGGGGTGCTGGTGGCCTGTTGTTCCTGTGGCTGGGCCTCCTGCCCACTAGCGGCAGCGGAGGTGGAAGGCTGTTCATCCGTTTGGCTAGTGTCAGGGGCCCGCTGGTGTGACACTGTCTCCCTCATGGTGTTGGCCATGTCTGCCAGCACCCCTACAATGGTGAACAGGGTGGTGTTGATGTCCTTCAAGTCCTCCCGGATCCTTAGGCACAGTACCTCCTGCAGGTGTTGGATCTCCTGAAACTTGTCCAGGATCTGGCCCATCGTCTCCTCAGAATGGTGGTATGCTCCCAGGATGTTGGTGAGTGCCTCCTGGAAAGTCGGTTCCCTGGGCCAGTCCTCCTCCTGTCACACAGCTGTCCTCCCAGCTTCACTGTTGTCCTGTGCCTCTGTCCCCTGAATCGTGTGCCCGCTACCATTGACCCCAGGTCCCTGATCGCCCTGTGTTTGTGGGGTGGCCTGGGGCCCCTGTAGTGGTGGACACACTGCTGATTGATGTGTTCTGGGGACAGAGGTATGGGCCCACTGGGTGGGTACTGTGCTGGTGTTTCCTGAGGGGGAGGCTATGTGGTGGTATGGGACTGTGCCTGGGTTACCGACTGTCTGGAGATCCCTGATGGGCCAGATTGGTCAACCAGATACAGGCGTCCAGCGCTACTGTCATCACTGTGGGCCTCATCTGAAGGGGGACTGAAAGTTGCTGGCACCTCCTCTCCGGTGACGTTGGGTAGGGGACGTCTGGGGATGTAAATGCAGTGTTATTGTTTCTGTGTGTGTCCTCTTGTGCATGGGTGTGTTGCCCTCTATGGTTGTTACTGCCCTGTCAGCTTTGCCTTGTGCGAGTAGTTATTTGGTGGGCTAGGTGATTCTCTCTATTGTGCATGCTTTAGTGATGGGTGTCCATGCAGGTCTGTGATGGGTTCCTTTGCATTGGTGTTACATACAGGGCTTGATATTGGGAGGGGTGAGTTGTGATAGTGAGGGTTGTGTGAGGTGGTGGAGTGATGGGAGTGAGGGTAAGGCTGGTGGTTTGTGATGGCATGCAGGTAGAGGGGTTGATAGTAATAGAGAGTTGACTTACCAGAGTCCAGTCCTCCTCTTACTCCTGCCATGCCCTCAGGATGCATGATTGCCAAGACTAGCTCCTCCCATGTTGTTAGTTGTGAGGGAGGAGGTGGGGGTCCACTGCCAGTCCTCTGTACAGCTATTTGGTGTCTTGCTGCTGTGGAACGCACCTTCCCCTGTAGGTCGTTCCACCTCTTCCTAATGTCATCCCTTGTTCTGGGGTGCTGTCCCACAGCATTGACCCTGTCCTCGATCCTACACCACAGCTCCATCTTTCTAGCAATGGATGTCTGCTGCACCTGTGATCTAAATAGCTGTGGGTCTACCCGGATGATTTCCTCCACCATGACCCTTAGCTCCTCCTCTGAGAACCTGGGGTGTTGTTGTGGTGCCATAAGTGTAGTGTGAGTGGTGTGGGTGTATGGGATGATGTGTTGGGGTGTGTGATGTAAGGTGAGTGGATGGTGTATAGGTGATGGTGGTGTGTGGCCTTGGTCTTGTCTGTGGTCTTGCTATCTCTCTTGTGGCAATTGTTTGAAATGGTAAAGGGTTGTGGATAATGTGGGTGTGTGTTTTTTAGTGGTGTGGGTGTTTGAGTGTGGTGTGTGTATGTGTGCCAGGTGTGTGTTATTCGAATTGTCCAATGTGGTGTTGTTTTGTTAGGTTGTGTGTATTTTGAGCGTGGTGGTATGTACCGCCAATTGTTTAGCGCCATTGAATGTCCGTCACGGTGATTCGTGGGTCATAATGCTGTGGGCATAGTTCTGTTGACATAACGGTGTGGGTTTTGCTACCGCCAGTTTTTCACTGACCTTTGGGCCAGCGGACTTTTGTGTGTGGCTTTATAGGATGGATTACTATATGTGGGTCATAATACGAGTGGCGGTGATCCGCTGCGGCGGCAGTATGTTGGCGGTAGTCAGCATGGCGGTAAGTGGTACTTACCGCCAATGTCATAATGAGGGCCTTTGTTTTTGCTTGGTGGGAGCTATCAGCAAACAGCTGGGCAACAAGGGCTGGGCACCCCGGGACATAGCAGGAGGTGGCCTTGGTGGGTGGCGGTCCCCAGGGTCATCATTGGCTCCTCGAGGGAGGCAATACGGGCTGCGGGGGTCGGAAACAAACCCCCTTTCTTTTTGTTCATGTTTCCCTGGGGAATCTGAGGCTGAGGGGGGATGTGCCCCCCACATTAGATTTAACTAGAGCCCCTGGTAGATGACAGTCCCTGTGGCTGTGGGGGGGCTGAGCAGCCCCCCACATTCAAATAGAAGGAAGTCCTGGATAGGTGGCAGTCCTCAGGGCTATGGTGGTGTGGGTGCACAGTCCCACGCATTAGATTTAACTAGAGCCCCAGGGAGAAGCCCGTTCCCACGGCTGCTGAGGGCCACATGCCCCACCACAATCTCTTTCATTAAAGCCCCGGGGAGATGGCAGACCCTGAAGACCCTGAAGCTGTGCAGGGTTGCACGTCCTGTATTATATTTCAGTAACGCCCCGGGAACGTGGCTGCCCCCAGTGCAGTAATAAGCCCAGGAGAGGGGCACCATGCACCCACTCCTTGTTTTTGTATATGACCCTGGGTCCTCGCCCATCAGGGAGCTTTAAAGTCTTGCAGGGTCCCTCTGGGACACCAACTCCAGAGCTAAGGGGTCAGAGTGTCTCTACCCTGACCCCTTTTACTTTTTTGTGTGTTTTTTTGTTGGGACTCTGCTGAAGCCGTGTCCCATGATGGCTGCCCACACTTCCTGGTTGAAGTGTTGGCAGCCAATCAAAGCTGTGCATTTACCTGTACTAGCTTGTCATTATTCACAAAGCTACTGGACAGATTACACCAAATAAGCGAAAGCATAATCTGCATACTGAAAGCTAGCTTATATTCAGTCCAGTGGTTTGGGCTGTAGTAGTGTATAAAGATCCTAAGGGAATTAACATGGGAAACTCCTTTTTAACCGCCCCTTCTTCTTGGCCTCCACTTGACAGATCACCCTGAAACTTTTTTTGCACAACAAAAATCAGCAGGGCACTTTTTTTGGGAAAATTTGTCAAACAGTGCCAAAGATCTAGGCAAGTAAAAAACTGTTTTTTTCTATACAAACATGGTTCTAACTATAACTACCTAGTGACGACCACCCACTAAGTGATATATATATTGCATTGCAGAGGTGTGTGTTCTAGTTAGGGCCATACCTATGTATATATATATATATATATATATATATATATATATATATATATATATATATATATATATAGATATATATATATGTGTTGAATCCAAACTCCCAGGGGGGAGCCTGAACTTACCTACATTGCCCAGCAGACAGAGTGGCAGGAGGGCCGTTCTGCCGCCGAGAGCGTCAGGAGATGTGTAAAAGTCTGGGCACACAGATGCGGCGTGGGGCGCGCTGAATCTTAACTCCCAGGGGGGAGCCTGAACTTACCTACATTGTCCAGCAAGTCAAAACATTTGCAGATTGTAGGGACCAGATCTGTCTAAGTCAGGTGCCTAAATTAAGTAAGGGCTCTTACGAGGACACTGAATCCCTCATTTATAAAGTTATATTTTGGGTCACCAAAGCAACCGTTTATCCGTAGTGAGATCAGATATTATCCACGTGAAGAGATATTCAACTAAGCAGGCATCAAATGATTAAGTTATAGTTCAGCTGATCTCTAACATTCTCGCCAACAACCTTATATGCTTTGAGAAACGTATTGGGCCATCAGGGAAACATAAATCACTAGCAATCAGCATGAAATTGGGCCCTTCGGAAGTGGGACATCGAAACAAACATGAAAGGGGTGTCACGTTGCATATGCAACAAGAATTACCTAAACGCTCCCTTGACAAATTGGATTGACTGCATAAGGGGGATGACACAGGGATGAATTTCTGCTTACCTACCCCTAAGCCGGTATGCTTCCACAAAAAGGGTATGTCTGAGGCAAGGCCACTCCTTGATGAGTCTCCTACTGTTAGTTCTATGGCAATCAACAATGTGATAGCACACAAAAGAGACCAGCAGTTGCAGAGGATCACCACGGGAGGGACTATTAATGATCCATCCACATGTCCCACAAGAGGTACCATTACAGATTACCCCTGATAGCCCCCCCTAGGTTGGGGGGGTGGGCGAAGCCAAGAGAACAGCTCGGTTGAAGGAAGAGATATCACTTCTAGCAGTCAGCTCTCATTGAGGTTGTGGAACCTAGCAGGGACTAGGCATAAATTAGGCAAAGGCGAGTGGTTTTCTTATATAGAGAAATCCAACATCTGCATGTTCTAAGAGACCTGGGTCACAGAAAAAATATTTATCAACATTACACTTCATAGAGTAGAGAGGCTAAGCCACCCCAGACATTTGGGAGGGCCTCGCGGGGGCTGCTGATCCTAGCAAGTAACAATTTACCTAGCCATCGTAAGATCATGCGAATAGATTCATCCAACATCCTGAGCATTACTATAACCTTTCCTTCAGGCCTATGCATTGCTTTTATTGACATCTACGGACGACAAGGGTCAGGCAGTGATGAGGCCCCTATTTTATCCCTGTTAGAGGAGATATTAGAACACCTGGATACTGGGACAAATATTATATTAGTGGTTGACTTCAACACAATATTTGAGCCGTCCCTCCTCTTGAAGGACGTCACTGCCTCAGAGGATAAATTCTGGAACATGCCATCTATGGTTGGAAATCCCTTTAGGAATCATTCAGCCTATGCCCTCAAGATAGTATCAATGATGACCAGTTGGGGTCTAAGAACTTGCAACGGACGCACAGTATCTGACCCTGGGATGGCCAAAACATTTAAGAGGGGTATTCAATCTACAGTAGTGTTATTGATTACATCTTCCTAGATGTAAGACTATGGGGCCTCCTGGGATATATGACAGTTAAAAATCACATGGACAGCGATCACAACTCTCTGTTTCTACTGTTAACAGGGGATTCAGTGAGGAAAGCTAACAACACCTATTAGATGATGGCTTCCAAGCCTGTTGTGGCTAGCAATAGCCGCTATCTGTCCTGGCCTGTTATGGTGGCCAACAAGAACTTGGACTCGGAGATATATGACCTTTTTGTATCTCATCTCTCTGAGTACCAGGGATATCTCCCCCTAGATATCCCAATTCTAGAAGTGCACAATTTGCTTTTCACCAAGCTAAAAAAAAAATTTTTTAGGGACAACGAGAAGGCTACAAGGGAACGGTCTACCTCCTGGTTCAATGCAGACTGCAAAACCGCAAAAATCCCACTTGAAAAAGATTATAAAAGAGGGTGATAGAGAGGGAATCATGGAAGCCAGGAGGGAATATGGTAGCATTCTCCATATAGCAAAAAAAAGAGATGGATGATTCAATATGGTGTGATATGCTAAAAGCAGCAGAAACAGGAGATACACAGGCTTTCAGGAAGCTGGCAACAATAGCAGGATAAGATGACATAAATCCTCTCCACTATCATATAGATTCTGATAGCTGGGTCTCCCTCTTCTCCACTCTCTCTGCACGAGAGGATACACTGGAGCGGGAGCACAATGTGGTTGAAGTGCGCAGACGGGAGTCTGATTGTGGGCAGAGTTCAATAGAGGAGATGGGTCCATTAGAGTTCAACATAGCTGACACGCTCAGAGCAATAAATGTCCTAAAATGTGGCAAAGCACTCAGCCTAGACAAACTCCCAGGAGATCTATATAAATCAGAGACATTAGTCTGGACCTGCTATATACCTATTAACTAATGCAATATCAAGGGGAGGTAATATGCCGGAGTCCTGGAGGGGTGCTGAGATCATACTGATCTATAAAAAAGGGGATGCTAGCTTCCCTTTTAATTATAGACCAATAAGCCTCATCGACAACTTTCAGAAAATCTTCGCTAGACACATCTTAGAGAAGCTGCTCATGTGGGTAGAAGATGAGAAAATCTTGACCCTCTACAGGCAGGATTCCGTCCTAAGACTAACACCACGGACCAAGCTTTTAGGTTGGTCTGTCTGTACAGGAAATACATGTTAATAGCTGGACAGAAGCTCTACGTAACCTTTGTTGACCTCAAGGCCTCCTTTGACTCCAGCCCACGTAACATGTTATGGCAAGTACTGTCGGACATGGGTATCTCATCAAATCTGCTTACACTGATTATAAGGTTATACTCGAACAAGTATGGTCTAGTGCGATGGGGCAAAAGAGGTGAACTATCAGATAAGGTTGCCATTAAACGCTGTGTACGCCAAGGTTGTGTACTACCACTTACTTTATTCACCCCCTATATGAATGAAGTGGTGAAGAAACTCTGCAACTGCAAGAACGATACCCCCTCATTGAACAATGTAAAAGTTCCCATACTACTCTTCACTGATGACTCCTTATTGATTTCTAGATAGCCAATGGAGCTCCAAGTTCTAATTGACAAATTTATGAATTTCTGTAACTCAAGAGACCTGGAGCTGAATGGTGAGAAGGCAAAATACATGGTTTTTGCTCAAAGGGGAATAAAGTCAAGACCAATCAGAGCAGGTGGCAAAACTCTGGAAAGGATCAAATTGTTTGAATACCTGGGGGTCAAACTAACCAGCAACCTAAAATGGCTCCCACAGTAATCCAATTTCTCTCTAGTAATTGAGCACAGTTCTAGTGCCATCATTAGGGTTCACAACGCCACCAGCTCACGATCTGTCTCTCCAGCGTTAGTAGTCTATCAAGCCAAGGCCCAAGGAGCTGCCTTGTTTGGTGGAGAATTGTGAGGAACAGCAACCTGGATTGCTTGACTACTGCAGAAAACAAATTCATGAGGAAACTCTTAAACGTATTGATAGGTATTCCATTTACCCCGCTTTACATGGACTTAAATTCACGTAGAGTGGCTAACCTAGCAGCTCTGAGGCCGCTTGCTTACTAGGTCCATCTGTGGTCTACTAACGAACTGAGTCACTATAGAGACTCATTAAGGGATTTGATTACGCCAACATCAGCCTCATACTCTGGATGAGTTCAGTGCGTGGCTGGTTCAGCAGATTGAATCTGGCTAGATTTTTGGACGAGCCTGATTGTCTATGCAAAGCTGATACTCAAATATTTAAAAAACACTATTGGGAGCTCATAAATGAGCAGGTTGTTCTGTTGGATACCCATGGTGCTCTGGCAAGTAGATGTCTGGAGATAAAGCTCTCCTCAAGCTTCGGATCATACCTAGACAGGATCACTCCGGCCCTGGCCAAAAGCCTGTACATAAGACTCAGGACTGGCTCACTTCCCCTAAACTCTCTCATCATAGGTGGAATGGGAGCACTGCCTGAAGCTTATGCCCAACCTGTGGTCCAGCGAACAAGACTGAAGCCCATGTTTTATTCGCATGCGCAGAGTATAATGAACAGATGGATCCATCCAATCTGCTTGCAGCTTGGGACAGTACAGTAGCATTTTCGGTAACCAGATTTTTTATGTCATTTTGGTGCGTGTGGCAAAAGTTTTTTGCTCAGGATGATAAATATCTAACTGGGAAACCTCATTTTATGTCAGTGGACTAGATTGGTCTTAATAGTATGTTTGATGACATCATTCGCGGGATGCCCAGGGCATGGAGACCGCAACATGTCCTTAGGGTGGAGATACCTAATGAGTCCCAACCAAAATAACTTTTTTCCCCCATCATGGTGTTTATTTTTGTATTGTAGAATTGTTTTAAATGTAACATATTTTATCTGCACTTCAATATGCATACACGACCAAATAAAGTATCTATCTATCTATGTATATATATATATATATATATATATATATATACATATATATATATATATATATATATATATATATATATATATATATATATACTTTTCAACTGAAAAACAGTGTTATGTTGTTATGATTGTTTAGGATTGTGTTATGAATTTGGGATGTCATCAGTGATGTTGTCATTCTTGTATCATTCATGTATTGATTTCATGGAACATATCTTTACTGATGTAATATGTGACATCATAAGCAGTGCATGGTGAGGGTGTGATCTATAATTAACAGTAGTTATAGTTATAAACTCAAAGAGAGCAGCACTGCTCCATGAATGTATTCCATATCCCAACAGACTGCAGCTTCTATGTGAACATTTGTATTTCAAAGTTTTCCTGTGCTGACACATGGTATACCTTTGACATAGCTCCTGAACCTCGTCTGTGCAATAGGAAGTCTTACAGCATGAGAAAATAATGCATTTATTTCTACTACATTGTGGAAACTGGCTGAGCTGTAGGGTCCTCGACTGCTTCTGGGAAGGACAGATCACCCAACTCTGAAAGCAGCTTCCACCAAATATTTTCCTATTCTAGAAGGAGAACCCAGTCATAGTTGCTGAATTTATAAGGCACTAAGGTTGTAAATGCCAACTCTGGTGACCCCTAAGTGACATCCAAGGCAGAGTACAGGTGCACCCTGACAAACAATCTGTAAGGAAATGCCTCTTTTTGCATGTTTGCATGTTCACCCCCACATTTTTGGACTGATGTTGCTAGTTTTTTTACTCTGAGAGGGCACTGAGGCCTGCTAACCAGATCTCAGTGCCAGTGTTGTGACCCAATGAAAAATATATGTTGAATTGAATACACCCAATTGGCAAAGCCTGACTTCTTTATAAGTTCATAGTATGTGGTAACCAAGCCATCAAAGGCAGTGTCCACTCAGCGCAGTAGCACTGTTTGGCCACCCTTCATGTGACCAGACACAAAATGGTTCCCAGCCTGCCAAAGCAGACCGGAAATACAGTGACCTCACAGTCAGTTTGACTTTGCCATTTAAATTAATGGCAGAGTCACCCTGAAGCTTAATCAATCAATCAATCATGAATTTGTAAAGCGCACTACTCACCCATGAGGGTCTCAAGGCACTGAGGAGGTGGGGGATAAAGAGGGGGAAGTGCTGCTACTGCTCAAACAGCCAGGTCTTGAGAAGTTTCCTGAAGTTAAGGAGGTCTTTGATCTGGTGCAGGTGGGTGGGAAGAGTGTCCCACGTTTTGGTGGCGAGATGTGACAATGATCTACAACCGGTTGTAGTTCTGCAGACGTGTGGGATGGTTGCGAGGGTGAGGTCGGCAGAGCAGAGATGCCGGGTCGGGGTAGAGCAGGATAGCCGTCTGTTGAGGTATTCTGGTCTGGTGTTGTGCAGTGCTTTGTGAGCGTGGGTGAGGAGTTTGAAGGTGATTCTCTTGTTGACTGGGAGACAGTGCAGGTTTCTCAGGTGGTCTGTGATGTGGCAGTGGCGGGGATGTCCAGGATGAGGCGTGCAGAGGCGTTCTGGATGTGTTGCAGCTTTCCCTGGAGTTTGCCCATGGTTCCTGCGTAGAGGGCATTGCTGTAGTCCAGTTTGCTGCTTACAAGGGCTTGGGTGACTGTTCTGGTTTTGGTGGGTATCCATTTGTAGATCTTTCAGAGCATGTGGAGGAGTCCAAGATGAATCCTAGGTTGCATGTGTGGTGGGTGGATGTCGGAGCGGCTCTGAGAGTGGCAAGCCACCAGGAGTCATCCCATTTGGAGGGGTGGAGATGAAGATGTGGAATTCCGTCTTGTCGGAATCGAGTTTGAGGCAGTTGCTCTTCATTCATTCGGCGATGGCCTTCATTCCTTTGTGGAGGTTGGTCTTGGCGGAGTCCTTGGTGAGGGGGAGGATCAGCTGGGTGTCGTCTGCGTATGAGATGAGGTTGAGGTTGTGGGATCGGGCGATATTCACGGGCGGGCCATGTAGACATTGAAGAGGGTCAGGCTGAGGGACGAACCCTGGGGTATGCCGCAGATGATTTTGGTGGCCTCCGAGCGTAATGGGGGAGGCGGACTCTCTGGGTTCTGCTGGTGAGATAGGAGGTGACTCATTCCAGGGCTCTGTCACGGATTCCTGCATTGCTGAGGTGTGAGCATAGGGTGTGGTGGCAGACTGTGTCAAACGTGTCTGAGAGGTCCAGGAGGATGAGGGCCACAGTTTTGCATTGTCCAGTATGGTTCTGATGTCGTCGGTGGCAGTGATGAGGGCGGTTTCGGTACTGTGGTTGCTGCATAATCCAGATTGGGAAGGGTCCAGGATGCAGTTCTCCTCGAGGAAGCGGGTTAGTTGTCTGTTGACAGCCTTCTCAATGACTTTTGCAGGGAACTGGAGCGTGGAGATAGGCTGGAAGTTCTTGTGGTCTTTTGGGTCCACCTTGGGTTTTTTGAGGAGGGCGTTGATGTCGGCGTGTTTCCAGCTCTCTGGGAAGGTAGCAGACTCGAAGGAGCTGTTGATGATCTTCCGTATTTGGGGTGCGATGATGGAGCTTGCTCTATTGAGGATGTGCTGAGGGCAGGGCTCAGATGGAGAGCCGGACTGGATGGTGTTCATGATTTTGATGGTGTTGTTTTCGTTGACGGGGGTCCAGGAGAGCAGGAGGTTGGTCGGAGGTGAATCTGTGGTGTTGGTGGTTGGCAGAGAGGTCTCAGTGCTGAAGCTGTCATGGATGTCTGCAATCTAGTGGTGGAAGTAGGAGGCTAGGGAGTTGCAGAGGTCTTGGGATGGCGGGATGGCGTTGGTGTTGGAGCTGGGGTTGGAGAGTTCCTTCACGACATTGAAGAGCTCCTTGTGGCTGTGTGCGTTGTTGTTGATTCGTTCTTTGAAGGCGGTTCTCTTGGCAGCTCGGATGAGTTGGTGGTGTCTGTGGATGGAATTTTTTAAGGCTGTGTGGTAGTACAGAGTCTGCTCTTGGCGCCACTTTCTTTCGCGACTTCAGCAGGTTTGCTTAGATTCATTGAGGTCGGCGGTAAACCAGAAAGCCTTTCTGTCAGTGTGTCTGTTGGAGTGATTCTTGATTGGGGCGAGAGTATTGGCACAGGTGTCGACCCATTGCCTGAATTTGCGGCCAACTGCATCAGTGTTGGTGGTGTGTTTTCCCAGAGAGGGTAGCAATAAGTTGGTCTTCAGTGACCTTCCTCCAACTGCAGTGGGGGATCCATTGTGGGTGGTGGTGTGTTGTAGGTTTCTTGAAGGAGAAGTGGATGCAGCGGTGGTCTGTCCAGTGGAGTTCGGTGGTGTGGCTCAAGGAGAGGTGATTGCTGGTGGAGAAAATAGGGTTGAGTGTGTGTCCTGCAGAGTGGCTCGGTGCCATGACGAGCTGTTTGAGGCCGAGTTTGGAGAGGTTGTCGAGCAGGGTGGTGGTGTTGTTGTCGTTGGTGTTCTCGAGGTGGAAGTTTAAGTCACCGAGGAGTATGTAGTCATTGAATGCGAGAGCGTGCATGCTGATGACGTCGGTGATGGAGTTGCTGAACTGCTGTTGGGGGCCGAGGAGCCTGTAGATGAGGGTACCTCAAAGGGTGGTGTTTTGGTCAGTGTGGATCTGGAAGTGCAGGTGTTCGGCGGTGCTGAGGGTGTCATCGGTGCTGGTTGTGATCCTGAGGGTGTTCTTGTTGATGATGGCAATGCCTCCTCCTTGTTTGTTGGAGCAGTCCCTGCTGATGATCTTGTAGCTGTCCGAGATGGCTATGGCAATGTCAGGCGCTGAGGAGGGGTTTATTTAGGTCTCGGTCAGGAAGGCGTGCTTGTGGACGGAGCAGGTGTTGAGGATCATACATCTGAGATGGTTGCATCCTGCCTTGGTGGGTGGATCATTGGCGTGGAGGCTGGTGAAGATTTCGTCAGGAGAAGGGTCCACGGGTGGTGTGCGGGGTGGCTTGAAGGCAGGTGGGAGAGCAGTCGGTGTAGAAGGCGAGGAGGGTGGCGGCCTCATAGTGAAGACGTGCGTGGTGGTGGTCAGGGTGATGGGAGCCAGAGGTTCTAGTCTGAAAATGCATGGGCGAGGCCCACAAAAGATACCTGACCACAATCGGATAGAACACTGCCGGGGCATCAGATAGAAATACTACAGGCACCTCAGGGGGAAGGGTAGGGGGGCACCTCAGCCAGATGACTGCAAAGCCAGATCCACGACAGGGCTCCATGCCCACTGTGCCATCCTGGGGAGTGCAAACCCACAGTGTCTCAAGTCTCACAAGTGGGTGAGTTGCCCACTGTGCCATCCTGGGGAGTGCAAAGCCACAGTCTCTAAAGTCTATACAGTGGGTGGTTTTCCCACTGGACCATCCTGGGGAGTGCAAAGCCACAGTCTCTCAAGTCTCTACAGTGGACGGCTTGCCCACTGGACCATCCTGGGGAGTGCAAAGCCACAGTCTCTCAAGTCTCTACAGTGGGTGGGTTGCCATGGCGGTCTTTGCCCTCTTCAGCGGTGCTTTTCCATGGCGGTCTTTGCCCTGTTCAGTGGTGCTTTGCCATGGCGGTTCTGGACTGTTCAGCAGTGCTTTGCCATGGCGGTGCTTGCCCTGTTCAGTGGTGCTTTGCCATGGCAGTTCTGGACTGTTCAGCCGTGCTTTGCCATGGCGGTGCTTCCCCTGTTCAGCGGTGCTTTGCCATGGCGGTTCTGGTACGGACATTGGTGTGTGGCATGACGTTCCCTAGACTGGGCATTGGTGTGTGGCATGACGTTCCCTCATAGCCCACCTGGGCTGTGGCAGCCGGGGCCCTCCTGGGCACTGACTCCGGTGGTGGCGGTGGTCTCCTGACCAGTGACGATACTTGGGCCCTCCTGGGCTATGACTCCGGCGATGGTCTCCTGACCAGTGACGATACTTGGGCCATCCTGGGCTATGACTCCGACAGTGGTCTCCTGACCAGTGACGTTACTTGGGCCCTCCTGGGATATGACTCCGGTGGTGGTCTCCTGACCAGTGACAATACTTGGGCCCTCCTGGGCTATGACTCCGGCGGTGGTCTCCTGACCAGTGAAGATACTTGGGCCCTCCTGGGCTATGATGCAGCCCTTCTCCGCCGTGATACTCACAACAGGCTGGGCAGACTTCCTCTGGCCCTTCCCCACCTTTGGTGGAGTCACAGCTGACTCTCCAATCCCCTTGGAACCCATGTGAGTTGTTTTCCCACCAGGAGTCTTCACACGGTCCCGTCGTCCACTCTCCAATTTCAGAGCCTTTACAGGGGGTGGGCTGCCAGTGCCTTGGCTCCGGGTCACACTGCCTGCCCTGGTGGCCGGTGCACTCCACATACCTTGTACAGGCACCTCTGGTATTGGAGGCTTTTTGGCTGAGGCGCTACGACGGGACTGATGAATTGGAGGGGGGGGGGCAAAAAGGTCAACTTTACAGAGGGACAGTTTCTGACGAACACTGGGATGGGTAGTTGGAGGGGGTCTGGGAGTGGAGGAAGAGGAGGTGTTTGTAGGAGGTGTCACTTTAGATGTTTTGGGTGCAGGTACCGGAGGTTGTCGTGAGGTGGATGGATGATGGGTGTGTGGTTGACAGCGTTTGTGTACTTTTGGAGGGGGCGTCACAGACACACTGGGAGAGGACACAGGGGACGTGTAAATGGGAGTGAGGTGGTGAGTGCAGGTGAGCGGCTTGGGGTGCTGGGTGTCCTTGTGCGATTCATGGTGCCTGTAGATGTGGTGCATGCAGGTGTGTGTGTAGATGAGACTGGGTGGGAGGAGGGAGAAGAGGAGGAGGGGGACACAGTGGAGGCAGTGGATGTTGCTGTGTCTGTATGTGGGTGAGGCTTGCGTGAGTGCCTGTGGGTTGTGTGGTACCTATGTTTGCTTGAGCTACTTGTGTGTGCTGACTTGTGTGCATGCTGGTCTGTAGGTGTGCTTGGGATGGGCTGGGGTACAGGGGATTGGGTCTGGGTGGAGGAGGTTGGAGGGGGGAGGGGGGAGGCTAGACACAGGGACAATGGCTGCCATCAGTGCTGAGGCCAGAGATTGCAGGGTTCGCTGAAGGACAGCCTGACCAGAATGAATGCCCTCCAGGAATGCATTACCGTGTTGCAACTCTCGTTCTACACCCTGGATGGCATTCACAATGAAAGACTGCCCAACAGTGAGTGACCTGAGGAGGTCAATGGCCTCCTCACTGAGGGCAGCAGGGGTGACTGGGGTAGGGCCTGAGGTGCCTGGGGCGAAGGTGATGACCACCCTCCTGGGTGAGCGGGTATGGGGCGAACGCTGAGGGGCTGCTGGGAGGGTGGTGCTGGTAGGGGAGGTGGCGGTCTGTACCTGTAGAAGTGGGGCGCACAGATGGTGCCGCCATCACAAGGGAGCCCCCATCGGCGAACGAGTCCGTGTCGCTGGTTGGTGATCCGGTGGCCGACGTGAAGCCCCCCTCGCCCTCCGTCCCACTGGTGCATTCAGAGTCCGTGGTGTGGCCCTCCATGGCCATGTGGGATGCAGCTCCCTCGTGCTCCGGTGCCACTGTACCTCCGCCTGATGATGCTGATGTACAAAAGAACAGGGAGAGCAGAAAAAGGGGGGGGGGCAGAAGAAAGACAGGTTGAGTGCATGGCATACCGCTACTGTTGGCGGACAAGACAGACACAGCAGCCCCCTGCATTACGCCGTGCTCCTGCCCTCTGCATATGCAATTTCTGGGATATGGCCTACATGGCAATGGTGGACATCTGCACACATGGATGCCACAGGGGCAACTATACCTCGACTTGGCACTATACTGAGGTGTGGTAGAGTGCCACATTGGCTGCATTACAGAGGGGCCTAGTGTTCGTGTTTCTGGCTGGCCTAGGTACACCCACAGGCCTCCTCCCCCACCCAGACCCCTCTACTGTGCACAAAGTCCACAGAATGAGGTTGTACTCACCCCCTTCTGTCTGCTGTGATGCCCTCAAGCGCCCATCCAACTCCGGGTAGGCCACCACCAGGATCCGGAACATCAGGGGGGTCATGGTGCGACGGGCACCCCTCCCACGTTGGGAGGCCATCCCCAGCTGAGCCTCCGCCGTCTTCTTGCTGCAGCGGCGAATGTCCTCCCATCTTTTCCGGCAGTGGGTGCCCCGTCTCTGGTGGGCCCCCAGGGTCCGGACCTCCTTGGCGATGGCACGCCAAATGTCCCTCTTCTGGTGGGCGCTGACCTACAAGATATGCACAAGGGAAGAGGAACAGTCATTACCAACTGCACCGTCGATGTGAGTGGCCCCCTCCCCCATTCACATGCATTATTGTTCTATGAACTCTGCCCCCTTCCCTCTTCCAACCAGCCCTCTCCACCCAGGCCGAGCCCATACTACGTGCTCCCTGTGTACTAACCTGTTGGTCTGGAGGACCGTAGAGTAGCGTGTACTGGGGGAGGACCCCATCTACCAGTTTCTCCAACTCCTGAGCAGTGAAGGCAGGGGCCCTTTCCCCAGTTGCAGCAGCCATCGTCGCTTCCAGACCGTGGTCACAGAAGCACTTGCAGTGTAGGTCCTCTCCTGTCGAAGGTCAGGTATCTAGTGATTGAACAGATAGAAAATGGCTGTGACGTCTGCGGCGGTGACGTCCGCGGCGGTGCGCATCGTCACCGCCGGCGCACCTGTTCATTGGCTCCTGGAACCCATAGGGTCCAATGTTAACCAATGCAGCACTGCGCCGCGCTCTACTACCACCTACCGCCACGGTGTGCAACGCCAGCGCTGTTACCCCACAAATCCCATTGTCCCAGTTTAGAGGTCAGGCAGCTGCCATTTCAGGGGCCCACATGGCTTCATTTACCTCTGCGTCACACATAGCTAGGCCTACACTCAACACACATACAGGAAAGGTTTTGTGATTGGTGTAGTCTTGTGTGTAACTGTGGGTACATACCTGGAGGAAAAATGACTGATTCGTCACTGTTGTCCTTCGTAGGCACCGTCAGCTGGGACATGTGAGAAGATGGCGCAATCCTCCGGTGTACCGACCGCTGGTGGACCTGTTGACAATGGAAGAGCGACATGTCATCATCACCTACCGGTTTGACCGTGCCACAATCCAGGAACTATGTACCCAGTTGGAGCCAGACCTGATGTCACCAATCCGCCATCCCACTGGAATCCCCCCTGACGTGCAGGTGCTGTCAGTGCTCCATTTCCTTGCAAGTGGGTAATTCCAGACAACAGTGGCCATGGCATCAGGGATGTCCCAGCCTATGTTTTCCAACGTTTTGTCCAGAGTGTTGTCTGCCCTGCTGAAACACGTAAGGAGATACATCATTTTCCCTGAGGTAGAAGATTTTCCTACAGTTAAAGGTGACTTCTATGCCCTTGGTCATATCCCCAACGTCATAGGTGCCATTGATGGGACCCATGTAGCTCTGGTCCCCCCCACAGGAGTGAACAGGTGTACAGAAACAGGAAGAGTTATCATTCAATAAATCTTCAGATGGTCTGTTTGGCAGGTAAATGCTATGTTCCCTGGCTCAGTGCATGACGCCTACATCCTGCGGAATAGCAGCATCCCTGATATGATGGCTCAACTCCAGAGGCACCGTGTATGGCTATTGGGGGACTCTGGTTACCCCAACCTGTCATGGCTATTGACCCCAGTGAGGAATCCCAGGACCAGGGCAGAGGAACGGTACAATGAGGCCCATGGGCAGACTAGGAGGGTGATCGAACGCCCCTTCGGCCTCCTGAAGGCCAGGTTCAGATGCCTCCATATGACAGGTGGATCCCTATTCTACTCACCGAAGAAGGTGTGCGAGATCATCATCGCCTGCTCGATGCTTCATAATTTGGCTTTGCAATGCCAGGTGCCTTTTCTGCCTGAGGATGGTCCAGATGACGGTGTTGTGGCAGCTGTGGAGCCTGTGGACAGTGATGAGGAGGAAGCTGAGGAAGAAGACAACGACAACAGGGAGTCAGTCATACAGCAATATTTCCAGTGAGACACAGGTGAGAACATTTTAATTTTTACCATTACATTAACTTTCACACGTCTACCTCTATCCTGTCTGTCGATTTCAACCAGTATTTGGTTACTGAGTTGTACCTTTCCATTATGGTTTCACAGGTGTGGTTACCAATGTGTGTCATCTGCTTGCATCCTTCAAGGACTTGTGATGTGTGACATAGGTATGTTGGCTTTACAATGGGAAACGCATTATGACTCTGTCATTGATAATATATATTTACAATATCACAGACTGACTCCAGATTGATTTGTGTTTCAAGGGTGTTTATTGAAGTGCTCAGAAATGGGAGGGGGTTGTAAAATGAGGATGGGTGATGGCGGAGGAATGTCCATGGCAAAGTCGGGTCTATTAGTCTCACAGGTGCACTGCCCATCTGGGCATAGGAAGTGGAGCTGGGGCAGTTCAAGTTTGGACAGGGTAACAAAGTAGGTCAGTGGGAGGACAATCAGGGTGGTCTCATTTCCTGGCGGGGTCTTGCCATCTTGCTCTGTCCTGTTCCTGGCTCTCAGGGACCGCTTGCGTGGTGGTTGTCTGTCTGCAGGGGGTGGGGTGCTGGTGTGGTGGTCCTGTGGCGGGGCGTCCTGTCCACTAGCGCCGGCGGAGGTGGTGGGCAGTTCATCGTCCATGCTAGTGTCAGGGGAACTTTTGGAGTGCCACGGTGTCCCTCAGGGTCTGCTGTATGTCCTTCAGAACCCCTACGATGGTGCCCAGGGCGGAGCTGATGGTCCTGAGCTCCTCCCTGAACCCCAAATACTGGTCCTCCTGCAGGCGCTGGGTCTCCTGAAACTTGGCCAGGACCGTCGCCATCGTCTCCTGGGAGTGGTGGTATGCTCCCATAATGGAGGATAGGGCCTCGTGGAGAGTGGGTTCCCTTGGCCTGTCCTCTCCCTGTCGCACAGCAGCCCTCCCAGTTCCCCTGTGTTCCTGTGCCTCCGTCCCCTGGACCGTGTGCCCACTACCACTGCCCCCAGGTCCCTGTTGTTGTTGGGGTGGTGGGTTATCCTGGGTTCCTTGTAGTTTTGGACACACCGCTGATTGACCTGTCCTGGGTAGGGAGGTTTGGGCCCGCTGGGTGGGTGCTGTGAAGGTCAGTGTTGGGCTGTGCCTGTGCAAGGGGAACCGACTGTCCCGAGACCCACGATGGTCCGGGCTGGTCATCAGGATCCAGTAGGGCAGAGCTGCTATCGTCACTGTGGGCCTCTTCTGGGGGTGGAGTGGTGTTGTCTGGACCCTCTGGTGTGGTGACGGTCCTTCGGGTTCCTGCAGGGGCATAAGAGCATGATTAATGCATTTGTGTGTGTGTGATGGTGTGCAATGGGTGGGTTTCTGTGTACCCCAGTGCAGGCATTCCTGTGTTGGGGCTTGTGTGATGATGGTTAGGGGGTTGTTCTGGCTATGTGCAGTGGGCATGCTTTAGCACTGGATGTCCATGCTTAGTTGTGTCATGCAGGGCTTGGTGTTGGGATGGGTGGTTTGTGTTATTAGTACATTAGTGAGGATTTTGAGTGATAGGGGAGGGGATGAGGGTGGGGGTGTGTGATGGCACGCAGGTAGGGTGGGGAATATGATAGTTAAGATTTGACTTACCAGTGTCCCATCCTCCACCAACTCCTCCGAGGCCCTCTGGATGCATGATGGTCAAGATTTGCTCCTCCCATGTTGTTAGTTGTGGGGGAGGAGGTGGGGGTCCGCCGCCAGTCCGCTGAACCGCTATGTTGTGCCTGGAGACCGTTGAACGCACCTTCCCCCGTAGGTCGTTCCACCTCTTCCTGATGTCCTCCCTATTTCTTGGGTGCTGTCCCACACCGTTGACCCTGTCCATGATTCTTCGCCATAGCTCCATCTTCCCGGCTATGGAGGTGTGTTGTACCTGTGAGCCAAATAGCTGTGGCTCTACCCGGATGATTTCCTCCACCATGACCCTGAGCTCCTACTCGGAGAAGCGGGGGTGTCTTTGGCGTGACATGGGGTGGTGTGTGTGATGTGTGGGGCGGTGTGAGTATTGATGTGTGTGGTGATGTGTAGTGGTGTGTGGTGTTTTGTGCGTGGATGTGGTGTGGGTGATGGTGTTGAGTGCCTCTGTATGGTGGTGTTGTCTTGGCTGTGCTGTCTCTCTGGCCTTCGTCCGTGAATTTTGGTCGTAGGGGTTTGTGGGTGATGTGGGTGTGTGTTTTAAATTGAGTTGGGTGTGTGGGAGTGTTGTTTGTATGTGTATCAGGTTTGTGTATTTTGAATTGTCCAATGTGGCGGTGTTTTGGAGATGTGTGTGTATTTTGAGCGCGGCGGTGTGTACCGCCAATGGAATACCTCGGTTGAAAGACCGCCACGTGTATTCGTGGGTCGTAATAGCACGGGCGTGTTTCTGTTGGCGTGGAGGTGGAGGTTTTGTTTTCGCCACTTTAACTCTGACCTTTGGTGTGGCGAAGTTGTGTGGGTGTCTGTATTTCGGCAGATTCCGAGATGTGTATCATAATAGCTATGGCAGACTATCGCCGTGGCGGCGGTGTATTGGCGGTCTTCTGCACGGCGGTAAGCGCCTTTTACCGCCACTGTTGTAATGACCCCCATTGTAATTACAATTCAACCTAAAAGGGTGACTGGCAACTATAAATGCATTTCACAGTAAGTAAGTCAGGCCTCTTCACTTTATTGTAACTTTTCATAATAGTCACATCAGACATATGGCATCTAACCTAACTTTTCCCAATAGGCTTATCAAGCCTACACAATTCTTCATTACCCTGTGACAGTAGGTTAGTGAGACCTCTTGTGCTGTGCAAAAACAGGCACACAGTTACAAAATTACACATATATACCAAATGTAATATTTCCAAACAATACATAAATTTCTGACAAAGCAGAACAAGGATAATCATGTTGCAAATCTTCAGCTCCAGCTGTTTGACAGACAGGGTAACCAACACCACAACCCTTGCTACTATAGTAATCTATGAAAGTCCATGCATTCAAATATCTGTCTACAGTCATTGTAATTGCAATAGACCCTTAAAGGCATATTGGCTTTACCAAACAGTTTGACAAAAATTGGTCAGGCCTCCTGTTTATATTTTATTTGTCCACAGCAGACTGATTAGACATATGTGACATAGTTTGTTCTAGTAAACCAGCCCGACCAACTGGCATTATCTGTTAGGGTTTGTGCACAGCAAAGAGCATGTCCCCTCTCACTGCACTAGTGGGTTCTGTAATAGCTCCCTTTTAAACTTACTATTGAAAGCCTTTCATGTTATCTCACCTTCCCCCCCCCCCAGGCTTCTGTGTATGTTGTTTAATGTGCTGTTTTGTTTACACATTGGGCCTTGCTTTTACCAAGGCTTCTTTAAAACATTCCTCTCTAGGCCATGTGTTAATTTAACTCATTTGCATAATAACTGAAACTCTGCACACCTTTCAAGAACATGTGCAGCATGTGAGGACCACACCCAGCTCTTCAAACCACACCCAGCTCTGCACACCTTTCAAGAACATGTGCAGCATGTGAGGACCACACCCAGCCCTGTCTATAAAAGGCAGCCCCCGAGCCTCACCCAGTGCTTGTGCTCGTCTACCTCCCGCTTACCTGAGGACAGATCCCTCGGGGCTGGCACTCCTGCTCTCTACAGACTTTCATTGGCTTCAATGGGCGCAGGTGCTGGCTCTTCCTTCTTCCGGTTTCCGGTTCCTCCTTGCCTTAGCCTCTCTCCTACAAGCAACCTGCAAAAGAGAAAGAAGACAAGGTTAGACTGATCAGTATCTCTTGCCAGCAACAAGTAAGTGCAAAACTTTTATTACCTGAAAGAACTTTGACAACAATCTCTGGATTCGTGTATAGACAATTTGAAACAAGATACCTTCCACGAACATTGTGATTCAAACTCTTTGTTACAAGAATACTTTGCGGAACTTTGTGAAGCAAACATTTTTTTTTTTTATGGAACTTTTAAGAATCGAACCGTGGAAACCATTAACAGCAAGGCAAACAGTAAATCAAGGACTTGCACAAATTACATGCTGTATTTTGACATAGAAGTACAGTATTTGTTTTATAAAAGATTCTGGAAATATGGGAAAAGTGAGTCTGCTATTGGCAATTTAGGCTTTAGTTATATTAAGATGAATGTTTGATATTGGTAATTCTGATAACGGTATTTGTTTAATGTTTTAGAAGCTTTAGAGTAATAGAAAGCACATCCCAGAGCAGTAACACATTCCAAACCTGGAAACTAGAGACCAGGATCCAAGAGGTACTTTTAGAAGAAAATTTCGAATAAATAAAGGGATAGTCAGGAACCCAGTTAGGAATAGGTTGTACTTATCTGTTCTTTGTTTATGTTTCATAAGGCACCAGTTTCTACAAAAGTCAGAGAGGGCCGCAGATTTGTGCAGCACTTCAACAGTGGAAACGCAAGAACGGTGTTGTCTCTTTATTTTATTTTATCCACTTCCCCCCTTCCTTTGAGCTTCTGTTCTTAGTGCACTGTTTTAAAAACTAGTGTGCTGGAACAAGCAGTTTCAGGGTGGGGTCGGATTGTCTTCAACCTCCATCAGAACTGAACAAGGACTCAGGTGAACTGGGCTTTGACAGAAGCACAAGCCTTAAAAAAAAAAAAAAAAAAATTCCGTTCTGGTGGACGATGAATATCGGGGAAGAAATAGAGGGCATTGACGTCACAGATATGGCGCAGGCCCTAAATGAGGACTTGGCTCATAATGAATCAGTGTCTGGCATTTTGCAACATATGCAAGAGGAAATAGAGAGATTAAAGATGGAGAATACCTCTTTAAAACAGGATTTAAGCAGGTATAAATTTAGGGTATCTCAGGGGAACACAGCTTTTATGCCTTTGTTTAAAACCTCCTCAGAGACAGGGGCGCCATCAAAACATACAACTTTGCCTCCCCCAGTTGAGGTCACTGTTAATGTTCGTAATGCTGTGCCCTTAGCAGCACCTGAACGTTTTCATGGAGATAGTAACAAATTCCATGTTTTTATCAATCAATGTCAATTACACTTCGTTTGTAAGCCACAACAGTTCCCTACTGATGCTACGAAAGTGGCATTCGTTTTGTCTTATTTGGGCGGCACAGCAGCCAATTGGTCAATTCCTTTCGTGGAGAGAGATGATCCCATCCTCCATAATTGGAATCAATTTAAACGTACCATGACCAGCCTTTTTGCAAAACACACTTTCATGCAGGCAAGTGATAATGAGCTTTTAAATCTTAAACAAGGTAACAAGGATTTATTGACCTATCTCACTAGTTTTAATCGTTTACTCACCGAGACACAGTGGCCAGAAGAAAAGAGTGTCTCCCTTTTATATAAAAGTTTGAGAGACGAGTTAAAAGACGCGCTGGCTCATATCGTTGATTTGCCAGAAGACTATTCTGACTTTGTAGATTTAGTTGTGAAATTAGAACATAGACTAGGAGAAAGAAAGGGAGATAAATACAAACTGGAATCACGGTTAACTTTTATTAGACACGAGAAGAAAGACCCAGATAATAAACTCCCTGAACCTGAGCCTATGCAAATAGGGACACTCAGAGGTCCACTCACATCAGAGGAAAAAGAAAGAAGGAGAAAACTTCAATTATGTTTTTATTGTGGAAGGGCAGGTCACTTTGCCAGAGAATGTCCAGTAAAGCCTAAAAATCCACGAAAGGGTGCTGTTTCCTCCACCTCCTCAACTGAATCGGGAAACGATTAAGCTCGACAAGGGGAGAGGTTACTTGTTCGAGAAAACATCTTAATCAAACCTCTAATGCTGCAGCCTTCATGGTACAGCACATACCTAGACATTTCATAATTCATGTCGTTTTAATTGTTACTACCCAAGTGAGGCATTCTCTCCCTGTCCTACTGGACTCAGGCGCAACAGGAAATTTTGTGGATAATAAGTTAGCTGAAAACTTAGGACTTCCTATGTGCCTAAAGCCTTGTCCAGAAGCAGTATGTGCAGTGGATGGGTCAGAATTGACCTCTGGATTAATCACAAAACAAACAAGTCCACTTGTTATGGTCTGTCAGAACGGGCACACAGAGGTGATTAGCTTTGATCTGATAGATACTCCTAATTTTGGTTTGATTCTCGGGGTACCCTGGTTAACAACTCATAACCCAAAAATTGATTGGGTGAATAGAACTGTTACTTTGGATTCCTCTTTCTGTAGAACCAATTGCTATCAAGAAGCAGGTACAGAACATAGCACAGTATTACACTGTGCTAGTGTTACACAAGATGAACCAAGTCTCCCTCCTGAATATTCTGACTTTAAAGACGTCTTTGATCCAGTAAAGGCTAGTGTGCTGCCCCACATAGGTCTTATGACTGTCGTATAGATCTTATCCCAGGGGCCCCTTTACCTAATAACAGAGTATATGCTTTGACTGACGAAGAAACCAAATACTTAAGAACCTACCTAGATGACCTACTACAGTCTGGGTTTATCCGTCATTCCACATCTCCGGTGTCATCTCCACTCTTTTTTATCCCGAAGCCGGATAAATCCCTGCGCGCGTGTATGGATTATAGAGGACTAAATAAGGCTACAATAAAGAATAAATATCCTCTTCCTCTAATACCTGTGTTGTTGGATCAATTAAGACATTCTACTGTATACACTAAACTAGATCTGCGGGGAGCTTACCACCTGGTCCGAGTAAAAGAGGGGGATGAGTGGAAGACAGCTTTCAAGACAAAGTTTGGTTTATTTGAGTACACAGTAATGCCCTTTGGGTTATGTAATGCCCCTGCGGCCTTTCAGTTCTTTATAAATGAGGTCCTACACGAATTCCTGGACGTTTGTGTCATAGTATACATAGACGACATCCTCATTTACTCTAAGAACTCAGAAGAACATCCCCAACATGTTCGTGCAGTATTATCAAAGTTAAAAGAAAATTATCTTTTTGCTAAGTTAGAAAAGTGTACTTTTAATGTCAGCAAGGTGGACTTTTTAGGATACTGCCTGTCACCTCAAGGAATAACTATGGATGTAAAGAAAATCAGTGCTATTGCTGATTGGCCAGAACCATCCTCTGTAAAAGATATTCAGAAATTTCTGGGTTTCGCCAATTTTTATAGGAGGTTTATTGCACATTTTGCAGACATTGCGGCCCCAATAACTACCTTGTTGTGGAAAGGGCAACGATTTCATTGGACTGATGAGGCGGCACACGCCTTTCAACTCCTAAAACAAAAGATCACTTCAGCCCCAATTCTGAAACATCCTGATCCTGACTTGCCTTTTTTTGTTGAAGCGGATGCTTCACAAGTAGCTTTAGGAGGAGTTCTCTCTCAACGAGATGCAGTAGATGGCCAGTTACATCCTATAGCCTTCTATTCCAAAAAGTTATTACCAGCTGAACAAAATTACACTGTGGCTGAAAGGGAACTACTAGCTATCAAAGTAGCCTTTTCAGAATGGAGGCACCATTTAATGGGAGCCAAGTACCCAGTTACTATCTTTTCTGACCATAGGAACCTACAGTTTTTTGGATCACTTAAAGCACTAACACCACGTCAGATGCGCTGGTTAATTTTTTTTAGCACATTTGACTTTGTAATAACCTATAGACCAGGGCCCATATTTATACTTTTTGACGCTAAACTGCGCTAACGCAGTTTAGCGTCAAAAAGTTTTGCGCCGGCTAACGCCATTCTGAAGCGCCATGCGGGCGCCGTATTTATTGAATGGCGTTAGCCGGCGCAAGCAGACCGGCGCTGCCTGGTGTGCGCGAGAAAAACCACGTACACCAGGCAGCGCCGGCGTAGGGGGAAAATGGCGCATGGGCGTCTTAAAATGGGGCAAGTCAGGTTACGTCGAAAAAATCGTCGTAACTCGACTTGCGCCATTTTTTTTCGACGCCCATCCCCCATCAACATGACTCCTATCATTGTAAAGATAGGAGTCATGCCCCCTTGCCCAATGGCCATGCCCAGGGGACTTCTGTCCCCTGGGCATGGTCATTGGGCATAGTGGCATGTAGGGGGGCACAAATCAGGCCCCCCTATGCCACAAAAAATTATAAACAAAAAATAAAAAAATACTTACCTGAACTTACCTGAATGTCCCTGGGGTGGGTCCCTCCAGCCTTGGGTGTCCTCCTGGGGTGGGCAAGGGTGGCAGGGGGGGTCCCTGGGGGCAGGGGAGGGCACTCTGGGCTCATTTTGAGCCCACTTGTCCCTTAACGCCATGCCTGACCCAGGCGTTAAAAAGCGGCGCAAATGCGCCGTTTTTAGCCACGCCCACTCCCGGGCGTCTCTTTTGCCCGGGAGTATAAATACCACGTAAAGGCCTGGGAGTCATTTTTTAGACGGGAACGCCTCCCTTGCATATCATTAACGCAAGGAAGGGGTTCACGCTAAAAAATGACGCACATTCCGGGAACTTTGGCGCTATACGCCTCTAACGCCATAGTATAAATATGGCGTTAGTTGGCGTTAGTTTAGCGTCGAATTTGCGTCGAAAAAAACGACGCAAATTCGGCGCAAACGGAGTATAAATACGGCCCCAGGTGCACAACAAATTCAATCTGATGTGTTATCTAGATACGGACATACTTCAGACATGAAACAAGATAAAATAGGAGAACCCATTATTCCTCCCCAAAAGTTTTTGGCACCAGTACAACAGAAGGATTTCATCACAGATCTATATAATGCACACATGCAAATAGCACCTCAGGATTGGTTAAAGGATTCCCATAACACAATACAACGAGGTTTATTGTATCACGACAACATGCTGTTAGTGCCCACCTCTGAATTACAAACACAGGTGATAATTTGGCATCACGCCTCACCGTTGGCAGGTCATCCTGGTTGGGTAAAAACCCTGGAAAATGTGCAAAAACACTTTTGGTGGGACACTATAAGAAAGGACATTAAGCAATTTGTCACTACCTGTCCAATTTGTGCAAGACATAAATCTTCTCATAAGGCCCCTGACGGCTTGTTAATACCAATGCCAATACCCAAACAACCTTGGCACACTGAAAGCGTAGACTTTATTGTATGTTTACCACCTGTAAAATCTTTCACAACAGTGTTGGTTATAGTGGATTTTTTTTATCTAAAATGGCACATTTTGTACCATTACGGAAATTACCCACGGCGGCAGAATTTGCAGATATTTTTATAAGGGAAATTGTGCGTTTACATGGTTTGCCAAGCAAAGTGGTGTCAGACCGAGGGAGCCAGTTCAACTCTAAATTTTGGAAAAAATTATGTAAAAAACTGAAAATAGATGTGGCATTATCCACTGCTTTCCACCCAGAGACAGATGGACAGACTGAACGACTGAACCAAACCTTACTTCAAATGCTACGTTGTTTATTGGCTGATTATTCTAGTGAATGGTTGGAAGCTCTCCCTGTAGCGGAGTTTTTTTATAATAATACTGAGCATTCAGCTCAACTTTGCTCACCATTCTATTTCTTGCAGGGGTATCATCCAAGAGCTATAGCCATTTTGTTAGAAGATTCTCTGTTACCTACAGTAACGGATAGACTAACGAGGTTAGGTGACATACAAGACAAAGCCAGGAAACATTTATTAAAGTACAAGGAAAGCATGAAAAGACAAGCAGACAAACACAGATCTGAGGCCCCAATGTATAAAATCGGTGACAAGGTATGGCTCTCCACAAAGAACCTAAACATAGAGGGATCCCGAAAGCTGCAACCACGTTTCATTGGACCCTTTAGTATAACTGCCATAGTAAACCCGGTAACAGTAAAATTAGATTTACCAAAAGAATATCCAGTACATACTACATTCCATGTGTCCTTGCTTAAGCCGTACAATCCATAAACCCGACCTGAACCACCACCTCCACCCATACCAATTAAGGGAAATCTAGAATATGAAGTGAAAAGCATAAAAGACTCAAAAAGAATTAGTGGACGTCTGTTTTATTTAGTAGAATGGAAAGGATATGATTAATCTGAGAATTCATGGGAACCAGCATCATATGTACATGCCCCACAGCTGATTAGACGGTTTTATTTAAAAAATCCAGGAATACCCCGTCCTGTAGGAGGGCCTTTGAGGGGGGCAACTGTTAGGGTTTGCGCACAGCAAAGAGCATGTCCCCTCTCACTGCACTAGTGGGTTCTGTAATAGCTCCCTTTTAAACTTACTATTGAAAGCCTTTCTTGTTATCTCACCTCCCCCCCCCTAGGCTTCTGTGTACGTTGTTTAATGTGCTGTTTTGTTTACACATTGGGCCTTGCTTTTACCAAGGCTTCTTTAAAACACTCCTCTCTAGGCCATGTGTTAATTTAACTCATTTGCATAATAACTGAAACTCTGCACACCTTTCAAGAACATGTGCAGCATGTGAGGACCACACCCAGCTCTTCAAACCACACCCAGCTCTGCACACCTTTCAAGAACATGTGCAGCATGTGAGGACCACACCCAGCCCTTTCTATTAAAGGCAGCCCCCGAGCCTCACCCAGTGCTTGTGCTCGTCTACCTCCCGCTTACCTGAGGACAGATCCCTCGGCGCTGGCACTCCTGCTCTCTACAGACTTTCATTGGCTTCAATGGGCGCAGCTGCTGGCTCTTCCTTCTTCCGGTTTCCGGTTCCTCCTTGCCTTAGCCTCTCTCCTACAAGCAACCTGCAAAAGAGAAAGAAGACAAGGTTAGAATGATCAGTATCCCTTGCCAGCAACAAGTAAGTGCAAAACTTTTATTACCTGAAAGAACTTTGACAACAATTTCTGGATTCGTGTATAGACAATTTGAAACAAGATACCTTCCACGAACATTGTGATTCAAACTCTTTGTTACAAGAATACTTTGCGGAACTTTGTGAAGCAAACATTTTTTTTTTTTATGGAACTTTTAAGAATCGAACCGTGGAAACCATTAACAGCACGGCAAACAGTAAATCAAGGACTTGCACAAATTACATGCTGTATTTTGACGTAAAAGTACAGTATTTGTTTTATAAAAGATTCTGGAAATATGGGAAAAGTGAGTCTGCTATTGGGAATTTAGGCTTTAGTTATATTAAGATGAATGTTTGATATTGGTAATTCTGATAACGGTATTTGTTTAATGTTTTAGAAGCTTTAGAGTAATAGAAAGCACATCCCAGAGCAGTAACACATTCCAAACCTGGAAACTAGAGACCAGGATCCAAGAGGTACTTTTAGAAGAAAATTTCTAATAAATAAAGGGATAGTCAGGAACCCAGTTAGGAATAGGTTGTACTTATCTGTTCTTTGTTTATGTTTCATTAGGCACCAGTTTCTACAAAAGTCAGAGAGGGCCGCAGATTTGTGCAGCACTTCAACAGTGGAAACGCAAGAACGGTGTTGTCTCTTTATTTTATTTTATCCACTTCCCCCCTTCCCTTGAGCTTCTGTTCTTAGTGCACTGTTTTAAAAACTAGTGTGCTGGAACAAGCAGTTTCAGGGTGGGGTCGGATTGTCTTCAACCTCCATCAGAACTGAACAAGGACTCTGGTGAGCTGGGCTTTGACATTATCATTGATTTACCTTAACAAATTCATGTCTATTAACTTCCTCATAAGCGTTCCGACAAGACAACTATCAGGCATACATTCAGAATAGTCTAATTATAAACAGATATATTGTAGGCAAAAGATTATTCAACCACTCCTTGGGGCTAAAGCAGACCATCAAAGTGCAAATCTTCTAATCTCAGGAATTGTCAGCCAGAGGAGGAAATCAACACCAAGACTATGATAATCTATGAGAATCCATGCAGCCGAATACCAATCCACCCTTGAAGGCCTATTGGCTTTAACATGATTTTCACAATAAATAAGTCAAGCCAACTGTGTTTGTTGTAACTCTTCACTGTAATACTATAAGACACACGGCTTCTGATATATATTTTGATGAACCAATCAAGCCTTTTGCTTTTATCACTGGTTTGGTACCAAAGGTACCTGGCATGTAACCTGTCAGATAAGAGGACTCTGGGGCTTTGTCAACATTAAGAAACATGTAGAGACTCAACTATTATGTTTAGCTCCATCTATCTTTTCTGATGTAGTTTTTATTATGACAATGGTGACCAAAGATGTCCTTCTTTTATCTTACAGTCAACAGTTACATTTATTCAACAAATATATTTATATTTTTAGGTGTCAAAGAGCAGCCACTATTCATGAATTACAAAACCTGTAACATCTCCAGCACTGGAATTTTGCTGCCCTGGCTTTCGCAAAGTGATCACTGACCTTTAAACTTATGCTCAAGAAGTCAAATCAAATTCACAACAAAAGGAAATCAGTCCAAG
This sequence comes from Pleurodeles waltl, assembly GCF_031143425.1. Lineage (NCBI taxonomy): Eukaryota > Metazoa > Chordata > Amphibia > Caudata > Salamandridae > Pleurodeles > Pleurodeles waltl. The sequence continues at coordinate 262,089,497 of NC_090437.1, read as the reverse complement.
AGATCCACCTGATCCTTGTGTGCTAGTGTGAAAAGCAAATAAAGATATTTGATGCAAATGTGGACTGACAAATATAAAACAACTAACTGAAGTGAATCTACTATCTCTGAAGACGCACCAGATCATCAGCAATACACTAGCACCAGTAGTGATCCATTTGTTGGTGAGAATGATGCAGAGTAAGACCATGAATAAACTACCTAAAGCATTTTTGGGAGAAGCATGCAAAGCAAGCATGCAAATCAATGTGTTGAAACAAATTCAACGCTGCTTTAGCACCCAATGACTTTTTCGTCCTACTTATGTTAGGTGTCAAATTCGTCAGCTCAATGCCCATGAAATCACTAGTGGGAAACTATTGCGATTTGCACAAAATAGCATTGAAGTTTCAAGTGCAGTAAAAATATAGATGTGGCATCACAGGAGGAGCATGAAGGTTGAATATATGGATGCCAAAAGGGGACCATATCTTATTTCAGACAAGAGAATTGGCCAAAGCATACACATGACACCTACACCCTGGATGGTTTAGGGCCTAATAATGAGTCAGGATGTAAACTCACTTCTTTATGAAAACATGAGTATGTGCATTGTTAGACCTGACAGCCTCAAGGTGGTCAACCTAAATTTTTTGCCTGCCTCCCTCCACCTTTTTACACTGTTTTTGCTGGTTCTAGGACTCTGCACACTTTACCACTGCTAACCAGTGCTAAAGTGCCAATGCTCTCTCCCTTAAAACATGGTAACATTGGCTCATACCCAAATGACTTATTTAATTTACTTATAAGTCCCTTGTAAACTGCACTACATGTGCCCAGGGCCTGTAGATTAAATGCTACTATTGGGCCTGCAGCACTGATTGCACCATCCACTTAAGTAACCACTTAACCATGTCTCAGGCCTGCTATTGCAAAGCCTGTGTGTGCAATTTCACTGGCATCTCGACTTGGCATTTAAAAGTACTTGCCAATCCTTAAACTCCCTTTTTTTCAACATATAAGTCACCCCTAAGGTAAGCCCTAGCTCACTTAGATGGCAGGGTGCTATGTAGATAAAAGACAGGACCTATAACCTTTGTAGTTTATATGTCCTGGCAGTGTAAAAGTCCTAAATTCATGTTTCACTGCTGTGAGGCCTGCTCCTTTCATAGGCTAACATTAGGGCAACCCTCATATACTGTTTGAGTGATAGATTCTGTTCTGAAAGGAGAAACAGGGTCGTATTTAGTATGGCCAGGATGGTAATACACAATCCTGTTGACTGGTGAAGTTGGATTTGATATTACTACTATAGAAATGCAACTTAAATCCTTCTGTGCCTTACAATCCACGTCTGGCTAGGTTAGTTGACAGCTTCCTTGTGCATTTCACTCAGACAACCCCAAACACAGGATGCTCAGTCACACCTGCACACATCTGCACACTGAATGGGTCTTCCTGGGCTGGGAGGGTGGAGGGCCTAGCACTTACATTTGAAAGGACAGTGGTCTACCCTCACACAATGGACTGCCAACCCCCTACTGGGACTCTGACCGACAGGATGGAACTAAAAGGGGACCTTGTGCACTTTGTAAGCCACTCTTTGAAATGTCCCCCACTTCAAAGGCACATTTGGGTATTTAAACCGGGTCTCTGACCCTACCAACTCAGACACTTCTTGACAAGATATCTACTGGGAAAGGAATTCTGAACCAGAACATGCAACCTGCTAAGGGAAGCTGCCTGGCTGCCCAAAGGACTCACCTGACTGCTTTGCTGCAAAGGACTACTGCCTTGCTGTTGCCCTGCTGCCTTGCTGCCCTCTGGCTCTGCTGAGAAGTGCTCTCCAAGGGCTTGCCTCCTTGAAGTCTCAGGGCCAATAAGACTTCATTTCTGCAAAGAACTCGTGAAAATTGATGCACAGCCTGCCAGAATCGATGCACAGCCTGTCATGCTGTGGGAAAATCACTACAATGCTGAACCGGAACGACGCAGCCTGGCTCCTGAGGGGAGATTGACGCAGCGCCAGCATTACGACTGGAAATTCAACGCACAGCCCACTGGACCGACGCATAGCTGACCCGGAACGACGCAGCACGACTTCCTGCAAGAGGAATCGATAGAGTGCCTCCTGTGCAACAGAAATTTCCCTGCATCGCCTACCAGATGGATGCAGCTCCTGCGACTTCCTCCTGCACGCCCAGGATTTCTCTACAGCATCCCCGGGGCATCCAAATATTCCACAACCCAAAGAGAATCCAAGTCTGCGTGCCGGAAAACGACACAAAGCCCATGCTGTGTGAGAGCATTGACACATCGTCTGTGCACGCCTAGAGAAACTGATGCATACCTCCCCGTTTTCCACGCATCTCCTCCTCTGCAGTCCTGTGCTGATAATTTAGGTGCAAACCAGGTACTTTGTGCTTGCAAGAGACACTTATTGCTTTTTAAGAACTAAAGACTCTTTTCATTATTACAAAAGGTGATATTTCAACTTGTACTTATCAGATCTTGATTGGTTTGACCTTATTTTAACCAGATAAATATTTTATATTTTTCTAAAACCTGTGTGGTGTATTTTTGTGGTGTTTTTACTGTGTTATTGCATGATTTATTGCACAAATACTTTACACATTGCCTTGTAATTTAATCCTGACTGCTCAGTGCTAAGCTACCAGAGGGTGGGCACAGGATAATTTGGATTGTTTGTGACTTACCCTGACTAGAGTGAGGGACGTTGCTTGGACAGAGGGTAACCTGACTGCCAACCAAAGACCCCATTTCTAACACGCATGGATTTGAATTATGGATATAACAATAATTACCGCACCCTCACATTTTTCCATCACATTTTTTTGGTCACACCTCCACCCTCGTTCTTGCATACGCCAGGTGAACCACTTGTTAGATGGGGTGTATGGTTTGATGCATTTGAAACTTATTTGGGTGATATTGGGGCATGACATCCGGAGTCAGAGCTGAGAGAAAGAAGTGTTTATTATTACGTTCTTTCGGCTTTGAAGGTAGATCAATATTTGAACATCTACCATCACGGGTGCAATAAGAAGCAGAAGATCTTGATGAATACACAGAAGCTGTGAAGAAATTCAGAATAGGATTTAACAAGCGATCTAGTTTGATGGTGTTGAGACACAGGTTTTAAGCAAGGTTCTGATGAGGATGTTGACACTTACATTTCTATATTGCACAGATTAATATCTATTTGTCAGTTTGACAATTTCACAGACCAGCTCATTAGGGACCAAATTGTTTGTCAATGTAAAGACAAACAGATTTTACAAAAACTATTTGCCATAAGAAATCCTTCACTGGATGAAACCATCAAGATAGCAAAAAGCATTGAGATTTCACACATTTCATTTAAGAAAACTGGAAGACAAATCTGTTGAGGCAGTTAGTGCAGTAAGACCATTAGCAGAAGGATCTCATAAATTGAGTAACCAAAGCAGAAAAATAGATACATTCAAAAATAAGAGGAAACACAACTCATCAATTGGAGGTTTAAACACATGTTTCCTGTATGGTAATCCACCACATGTCTAGGGAAACAAGTGCCCGCAATAAACATTACATGTAACTTTTGTAAAAAAAAAAAATGTGGGCATTTTGCTAAAGTTTGCCTAAAGAAACCAACAGACCGGTGGCATGTGTGGTTGATTTAGATGATGAATCTTATCCTGAGGTATGTAAAATATTGGATCAAATACTTGCTGCAGATGATGTGTACAAAAATGGTGAGACCAAAACGTGTGATCCTTCCCAGTGTGTTGATCCAGTAGGCACGATTAAGGTGAGCAATAAAGTTTTGAATCCACCAGTGGATTCTGGGGCAAAAATCACCATGATTACTCACCAGCTGTTTAAAGAAACATGGAGTGATAGACCTTTGATGCCTCCTGATCATTCACCTGTTTCATATGAAGGGCATACAATTGAGCTTGTAGGGTATGTTGAAGAAATAATGGAATTCGAAGGTAGGAAGATCAAGGATAAAGTGTATGTGGCAGTCAAGGGGCTTATCATCCTAGGATGGTTCCATCAAGGATTATTTGGGATGATACTGAAGCCTGGAGCCAAAGCACAAGTGCTTGTTGTTAAATGTGACGAAGTAGCTTTAGAATGGATCAAGACATTTCCCCTAGTATTTGGGGGAAATTGGGCAAAATCAAAAGATTTAAATATAAAATCAAGGTGAATGAAAAGGCAATACCTGTCAAACACAAGCTCAGGGGTGTACCTTTCAGTGTCAGAAAAGATCTAGAAAAGGAAATTAGGCCCACATTATGAGAATGGCGGTATAAGCTGCCTACTGCCGCGGTGACGACTGCCAAAAGATCATCACCGTGGCTGCAATCCATTCGCCAGATTATGACCACAGCCGGATTTCTGCCACAAGAAGGGCAGAAATCCGGCTGGGGCCATAATGGCGGATAGTGGTAAGGTGGCGCTGCTACCACCAGCAGTGCCAGGCCAGTAGACCGCCACCAGCCACATCATGACACATGATACGGCCTGGCGGTGTTCTGCTGGCAGGCACTGCTGGCGGTAGCAGTGCCCTATCCTGTTCTCTGTCGGAAGACCCCCTGGATGCAGGTAAGTTGGGCTTCCGACAGGGGAGGGGGGTGTTGTGTGTGGGGTTGTGTATATGAATGTGTGAGTGTGTGCGTGAATGCGACTGTGTGTAGTGTTGTTTGCGTGGGTGTATGCATGTGTGAGAATGCATGTACAAATGGAAATGTGAATGCGTATCTGCATGTCAGTGTGAATGTGTGTGAGAATGAATGAATGTGTGAATTAATGTGTGTATGCCAGTGTGACTGTGTGCATGTGTGGTGCATGTCTGCGAGTGTGTGCGTGTATGGGGGGATCATAAGGGGGAGAGTGGATGGAGGGAGGTGAAGGGGGTCTGGTGAGTGTTTGGAGGGGGTGAGCCTCCTCCCAGTGACAGAGAAGGAATTCCCTGTCACTGGGAGGGCCTACCGCCATGGTTTTCGTGCCACTGCAAACACCACGAAAACCATGGCGGTAGGCAGGCTCAAAATGCAGCCGGCGGCACAATAGCGGCCGCCGGGCTGGAGATTGTTATCTCCGGCCCGGCGGCTGCTACCGCCATGGCGGTAGGAACGGTAAATTGGTGGATTGGCTGCAGTCAACCCGCCGATTTCATAATGTGGCGGTATGTACCGCCAGTCTGTTGGCGGTACTACAGTCACATTATCACCTACCTACCGCCGGGGTCATAATGATACCCTTAATATGTTGTGTGAGGAGGGTACTATAGAACTTATTGAATCATCTCAAAGGTTGTCCCCCTTAGACGTAGCTTGCAAGAGGTGAGGTCTCTTGAGAGTAGATGTAAATCCCGGGTCTCTCAATAAGGAAATATGGATGGATTCTCATCCTCTACCTAAAATTAATGATTTGCTTATACAGCTGGGGTCACAGTGTTCTCTAAACTGGAATTGGCTTCTGCCTTTCTTCAGGTAGACTTACATCCTCAATCTAGGCATCTCACTGCTTTCATTTCACCTATTGGCAGTTTCCAGTACTTTTGGTTACCATTTGGATTGGCATCAGCAGCATCTGTATTCCAGAGATTGATGCACAAATTTCTTAAGGGAATACGGTGAGCAATAATTTTCCAGGACAATGTTTTTATATTTGCTAAGGATGTAGTCCAGCATAATGTAGTTCTACAGAAGGTGTTAGGAGCATTCAATGGACATGGTGTTGTGTTACGAAAAGAGAAGTGCTGCTTTCTATGTATGGAAATTGAATACTTAGGGCACATTATCTCCAAAGAGGGAATCAGACCCAGATCTGGTTCGGTTGAATCCATTGTAGAGACACCTGCTCCCACAGACAAAGCAGGAGTAGAAGCTTTTCAAGGCATGTGTGAATTGTACTATTTCTTTATTTCCAATGTTTCGTCCGTAGTAAGATCCATTAGCAGCTTGCTAAAAAAACGGAGTTCAGTTTGAATGGGGTTCTCAGTGTTCTATGGCCTTTCATCAGATGAAATTGTTGCTAATCCAAAGTAAAGCTCTTAAACCATTTGATTCATGTTTGCCATGTTGTATCATGGTAGATGCTAGCAAATAGGGTTGGGTGCCATTCTCACACAAAAGGATGGTGAGAGTGAAACACTATTGCGTTTGGTCAAGGTTCAAGGGTACTTTGTAAAGGAGAATTGCAATACTCTGTAATAGAAAAAAAAACTGTTGGCCTGCTGGTGGGCCACAGATTTTTTTTTTTTTGATGTATGTGAGGTGAAAACGATTTGAGTTACAGACTGACCATAAGCCCTTGATATATAGTCTAGGTGGGCGTGGAACTAAGTGTTGTACATCCATGATTTTGAGAATGTCCATAAAACTGATGCAATACCAATTTGATGTGGTATTTGATATGGCTCCTGACAGGTGGGAAAAGTAGCAGGGCTGATTTTCTCTCACAGTTTCCAAAAAAAAAGAGAATGACTGTGACCTAGAGCTTACTGGTTTGCTGGATAAAGACTTTGAGGATTGTTTGGTGGCCACAATCGAAATTCCTGAATTGAAAGTGTATTATGAGGGAGAATTGAAAAGAGAGATGGAAAGTGACGGTGTCTTACAACAAGCCATTGAGTTGATTAAAAGTGGTTGCCCCAGAGCGAAAGTTTTATCCCCATTGCTTCAACTGTATAGTAAGGTGGGTGACACAATTTCGGTTGAGGATGGTTTGGTGCTAAGATCTGATGAATTAATTCCTTCTCATTACATGAGGCATAAAATAATTAAGAAGTCTCATGAGGGACACCTAGGGTCAGCACTTACCAAAAGACACACCGGGGAATCATTTTGGTGGCCTAGGATGCACAAGGATACAAATGGTGTAAGAGTGTGTTGTGAGCATGACTGCTGCCAAGAGTTTGAAGATTATTACATCACCTCTCATGCCGATTGAGTGTCCGTCAGGGCAACAGAATAAATTAAGTATCGATATCATGAGACCATTTGATCCCTTGCTGGATGGTGCTAAATTCATTGTATTTCTTGGAGATTATGTACCAAAATGGCCAGAGCTCAAGATGGTCAAAGAACCCACCACAAGCATTATTGTTAATTTCTAAGACAAGTTTTATTCAAAGAGGGGTTTCCTGAGTACTTAGTCTCAGATAATAAAAAGCAGTTTATCAGCAATTAAATGCAATGTTTCTTGAAATCGTGTGGCATCAATCATCTGAGAAGCTCACCCTACCCCCTCAAACGAATGGCCTTGTAGAGAAGATGAACAGAGTAGTGAGTGATTGTATCAAATTTAGAAAAAATACTAACCATGGTGTGATAAAGGTGATGTGAGGAATGTTGTGGTTTTATAGAACTACACCACACTCTACCACCAAAATATTACCTTTTGAACAACTGTGAGGTAGGAAGGCTAATACCAGTTACTGTCCAACATGGATGGGAAGCTGGCTCAAAACTGATTCTGATATAAAACAACTGATGGCCTTAGTCAAGAGAAACAAAAAAATTGGTATGATACAAAAAAGGGGTGAAACTAGTTAACATAAAGGAAGGGGATTTTGTCTGCATCAAGCCTGCAGTACATGTAGAGAAAGGGAAAAATAAATTCAATAGCCCTGTTAAAGTAGAAAAGGTCTGTGGGAATGCCATAAGAGGCACTGAGATACACTGGTGGCATTAATCCAGAGTGGAGAAAGAAAACAAAAAAATGTTGAATGCAAAACAAGTAGGTATGAGACGCTAGTACCTGGTTACAACTGTCTACAAGGAGAGAATGCCAGGCTAATGACAAGAAAAATTATTCTGAAAAAACCTCAGGTTCAACCCAGATGTTTCACTGCTAGAACATAATTAAACTTTACCGCTTGTGTACTTAATATGTTTTTTTTATTCAAAGTAATGAAATTGTGACTTGTATTTTAGTTGTTATTTAGTTTAAGTTTCTAGAGCATAAGTAAATGTATTTAGGAAGAAAGGAAGATGTGTAGCATTTAGCATGTTAACTGCTGTATTGGGCAAGCAGAATGCTGTTATGTAACAGAATGTAGAATAAGGGAAATGACCATTGATCTGATGACTGACAGCGGAGGAGCTCCTGAGTGACTATCCTCCGCTACCATCGAGTTCTTAAAGTTAGAGACTCTGGTGGTCATTACAACCCTGGCGGTCGGTGTTAAAGCAGGGGTAAAAACGCCAACAGGCCGGCGGTAAAAAAAATGGAATTACGACCGTGGCGGAAACTGCTAACAAAGACAGCCACTTTAACACTCCGACCGCCACGGCGGTACAAACAAACAGCTTAGGGGTCACCGCCAACAGACAGGCGGAGGACAATGTACCGCCTACAGTATCACAACCTACCAATCCACCACCTTTCCGGGGCGTATTCACTGTGAACAAAAACATGGCGGAAACAGGACTTCGAAGGGGAAACGCTCACTTCTACACACCCCACAAGGAATCAGGACGCCATGGAACCCGAACTCCACATCCTGCCAGCCCTTATCTTCTTGCTCCTCTACCAGGAGCATGAACGCCGGCGGCGAAGACCACGGTGAGTACTGCACCTACGACACAGGGGAGGGAGGAGGGAAAAAACAGGGACACACACATGCAACACGCAACACCCCCACCCCCACCCTGACCCACGACAACCCACACACTAATACAGCATGATACATAACAGTTACACCCCCCAACACCCCCAGGAAGAATGCAAGGACAAAAGGAAATGAGTGTAACCATTGTAATATATTAAAATCCAGTATGCAAAAATATATATATACAATATAAACAAAATATACACTAAGTATAGTAGTCCATGTAGTGCTCCATTGAAGTCCGTGGAACACTGGGCCCACATGGTATTGGCGAGGCCCACACTCAGTCCCCGAAATGACGGAGGGAACACTGCAGGGGTATCAGATAGCAATAAAACAGGCACCTCAGGGGGCAAGGAAAGGGAGGGGCACCTCAGCCGGTTGAGTGCACAACGCCAAATCCACGAGGGGGCCACATGCCCACTGTTCCATCCTGGGGAGTGCAAAGCCACAGTCTCTCAAGTCTCTACAGTGGGTGAGTTGCCCACTGTTCCATCCTTGGGAGTGCAAAGCCACGGCCTCTCAAGTCTCTACAGTGGGTGGTTTGCCCACTGTTCCATCCTGGGGATTGCAAAGCCACAGTCTCTCAAGTCTCTACAGTGGGTGGTTTGCCCACTGTTCCATCCTGGGGAGTGCAAAGCCACAGTCTCTCAAGTCTTACAAGTGGGTGGTTTGCCCACTGTTCCATCCTGGGGAGTGCAAAGCCACAGTCTCTCAAGTCGATAACAGTCTCCACTGGTTCTGGAGGGGGCTTTGTGCCCAGAGTGCTTCATCCTGCCAAGGACAGAGGTAGTGGATGTTTTTCTCCACTGGTTCTGGAGGGGGCTTGGTGCCCAGAGTGCTTCATCCTGCCAAGGACAGAGGTAGTGGATTAAATCTCCACTGGTTCTGGAGGGGGCATTGTGCCCAGAGGGCTTCATCCTGCTCGTGATGGACTCATGGGCCAGCGGTGCTTGTTGCGGCGGTGTCATTGGCAGTGGTGCTTGTTACGGCGGTGCCCTGTTCAGCGGTGCTTGTGGCGGCTGTGCCCTGTTCAGCTGTGCTTGTTGCGGCGGTGCCCTGTTCAGCGGTGCTTGTGTGGTGGTGCCCTGTTCAGTGGTGCTTGTGGCGGCGGTGCCCTGTTCAGCGGTGCTTGTGGCGGAGGGGTCCTTTGCAGTGACTCAGCTGCTGCGAGTCCTGTCTGGTCCAGCGGGGCTGGTGCTGGCGGTCCTTCATGGCCCAGCGGGGCTATTGCTGGCGGTCCTGTCTGGCCCAGCGGGGCTGGTGCTGGCGGTCCAGTCCTGGGCAGCAGGGCTGGTGCTTGCAGTGGCCTCCTGGGCAGCAGGGCTGATGCTGGCAGTGGCCTCCTGGGCAGCAGGGCTGGTTCTGGCGGTGGCCTCCTGGGCAGTGGGGATGATTGCGGTGGCCTCCTTGGCAGCTGGGATGATGGCGGTGGCCTCCTGGGCAGTGGGGATGATAGTGGTGGCCTCCTGGGCAGTGGGGATGATGGCCGTCTTCTCCGCTGTGCTGCTCTTCCCAGACTTGCTGACTTTCTTGTGGCCTTTCCCCACCTTGGAAGGTGTTGCAGTTGACTCCACACTCCCACCTGTACCCCTGGGAGTGGCTTTGGTGGCTGGAGTCTTCCCCCTCTCCCGTCGGGCACTGGCCAACTTTTGATGCTTGACAGGTGGGGGACTGTCCGTCCTGTGGCTCCATGCCACACTAGATGCCCTGGTGGACGGTGCACTCCAGATTCCGGTGACTACAGGCACTACTGGTCCCGGAGATGTTGTGGCTGAGGTGCTAGGTTGGGACCTGGAGAGTCGGGCCCTAGGAGACGGACGAGGTGGGGGAGGTGAGGGAAAGAGGTCAAGGTATGATAGGAAAAGTTTCTTGGGAACACTGGGATGGGTAGCTGGAGGGGTTTTGGGAGAGGAGGAATAGGTTGTGGTTGTAGGAGGTGTTCGTTTGGTGACTTTGGGTGAAGGTGCATGATCTGGAGGCTGTTGTGAGGTGGATGGCTGTTGGGTGGGTGTGTGCCTGCATTTGTGTATCTTGGGAGGTGGCGTCACAGACACACTGGAGAGGACACAGGGGACGTGTGAATGGTAGTTGGGGTGGTGACTGCATGTGAGCGAGGTGTGGTGGCGGGTGTACTGGTGATGGAATTAGTGGCTGTAGATGTAGTACATGCAGGTGTGAGTGTAGACGAGACAGAGATGGAGGAGGGAGACGAGGAGGAGGGGGACACAGTGGAGGCAGTGGATGTTGGTGTGTCTGCATGTTTGTGATGCTTGCGTGAGTGCCTGTGGGATGTGTGGTGCTTATGTTTGCCAGATCTTCCCTTGTGTGTTGAGGTGTGTGCATGCTGGTCTGAAGGTGTGTTTGGGATAGGCTGAGGTAGAGGGGATTGGGTCTGGATGGAGGAAGTTGGAGGGGGGAGGCTAGAGACAAGGACAATAGCTGCCATCAGTGCTGAAGCCAGAGTCTGAAAAGCTTGCTGAAGGGCCGCCTGACCAGAATGAATGCCCTCCAGGAATGCATTTGTTTGTTGCAACTGCCTTTCTACACCCTGGATGGCATTCAAAATGGTAGACTGCCCAACAGTGAGGGACCTGAGGAGGTCAATGGCCTCCTCACTGAGGGCTGCAGGGGTGACTGGGGCAGGGCCTGAGGTGCCTGGGGCAAAGGTGATGCCCACCTTCCTGGGTGAGTGGGCACGGGGCAAAGGCGGAGGGGCTGCTGCGAGGGCGGTGCTCGTAAGGAAGCTCCCATCAGAGGATGAGTCCGTGTCACTGGTGTCAGCTCCTGTCCCCACTGTGGAGCTCCCCTCGCCCTCCGTCCCACTGGTGAACTCCGAGTCCGTTGTCTCGCCCTCCAGGACCATGTGGGATTCAGCTCCCTCCTGCTCCGGTGCCACTGCTTCTCCGCCTGATGAAGCTAATGCACACAAGAACAGGGAGACCACAAAAAGGGGGGAACGACAGAAGAAATACATGTTGAGTGCATGCATTACTGCTACCATTAGCGGACACGACAGACACAGAAGCCCCCTGCACTACGCCGCGCACTTGGGCTCCACTGTTCAATCCCTGGGACATGGCCTACAAGACTATGGCTGACATCTGCACACATGGATGTCACAGGAGCCTGACTAGGTGTACTTGGCACTGTACACAGGTGGGGTGGGGTGCCACAGGGTCTGCCAGAACAAGGAGACCTAACTAGCACACTCGCCCTGGCCTAGGGAAACCCATAGCGTACCTCCCCCACCCAGACACCTCCACTGCACGCAAAATCAGCAGAATGAGAGTGTATTCACCCCCTTGTTACTGCTGTGATGCCCTCAAGTGCCCATCCAACTCCGGGTACGCTCCCGCCAGGATCCTGAACATCAGGGGGGTCATGGTGCGACGGGCATCCCTCCCACGTTGGGAGGCCATCCCTAGCTGGGCCTCCGCCGTCTTCTTGCTCCAGCGGCGAATGTCCTCCCATCTCTTATGGCAGTGGGTGTTCCGTCTGTGGTAGACCCCCAGGGTCCGGACATCCTTGCCGATGGCACAGCGAATATCCTTTTTCTGGTGAGCGCTGACCTACAGGAATTGTACAGGGGGAAAGGAAAAGTTATTACCAACTGCACTGTCACAGTCATTGGCCCCCATCCCTACCCTTGCCATGTGGCACATGCACTCATCGTCGTTTCATGCACGCCTCAATCCCCCCCACCACATCTTTCATCCACCCCACTCCACACAGGCATAGCCCATACAGCATGCTCCCAGTGTACTTACCTGTTTGTCTGGAGGACTGTAGAGTAGCGTGTACTGGGGGAGGACCCCATCCACGAGTTTCTCCAACTCCTCCGATGTGAAGGCAGGGGCCCTTTCCCCAGACGCACGAGCCATTGTCTCTTCCAGACCGAGGTCACAGCAGCACTTGCAGTGTAGGTCCTCTCCTGTCGAAGATCAGGTATTGAGTGATTGAACAGAAAGAAAATGGCGGTCACGTCCGCGGCGGTGCGTACCGTCACCGCCGGCGTACATCCTCATTGGCTCCTGGGACCCAAAGGGTCCGATGTTAACCAATGCAGAATTGCGCCGCGGTCTTTGACCACCTACTGTGACGGTGTACAACGCCAGCGCAGTTACCTCACATCCCATTGTCCCACTTTACAGGTCAGGCATCCGCCATTTCAGGGGCCCACATGGCTTAATTTTTAACTGCGTCACACATACCTATGCATTGCCTCAACACTCATACAGGCCAAATTTCGGATTATGATTCATGTTCTGTGTAAGCTGTGGGTACGTACCTCTGAGTTGGTTGACTCTGAGCTCGCTGTTGTCCTTCATAGGCACCATCCGCTGGGACATGTGAGGAGATGGCAGCATCCTCCGGTGTACAGGCCGCTGGTGGACCTGTCGACAATGGAGGAAAGACATGTGATCATCACCTACGGGCTTGATCGTGCCACAATCCTGCAACTGTGTGCCTTTTTGGAACCAGATCTGAGGTCAGCTATCCGCCATCCCACAGGAATCCCCCCTCAAGTGCAGGTGCTGTCAGTACTCCATTTCCTTGCAAGTGGGTCATTCCAAACAACAGTGGCCATAGCATTAGGGATGTCCCAGCCTATGTTTTCCAACGTGTTGTCCAGAGTGTTGTCTGCCCTGCTGAAGCACATGCGGAGCTACATCGTTTTCCCTCAGGTGTAGGATTTGCCTACAGTGAAAGGTGACTTCTATGCCTTGGGACATATCTCCAACATCATAGGTGCCATTGATGGGAGACATGCGGCTTTGGTACCCCCGCAGGAGTGAACAGGTGTACAGAAACCGGAAGAGTTATCAATCCATGAATGTGCAGATGGTGTGTTTGGCAGACCAGTACATCTCCCATGTGAATGCCAAATTCCCTTGCTCAGTGCATGACGCTTACATCCTGCGGAATAGCAGCATCCCTTATGTGATGGGTCAACTCCAGAGGCACCGTGTGTGGCTATTAGGTGAGCACATGGAAGCAAGTCAGTGGGAATGGTTGTCTGGGTCTGGGGATATCCCTACAGGTTAGTGTGTGTCTAACAGTTGTCCCTCGCCATTTGCAGGTGTTTCTGGCTACCCCAACCTGTCATGGCTATTGACCCCAGTGAGGAATCCCAGGACAAGGGCAGAGGAACGCTACAATGAGGCCCATGGGTGAACTAGGAGGGTGATCGAGCGGACCTTCGGCCTCCTGAAGGCCAGGTTCAGGTGCCTCCATATGACAGGTGGATCCCTATTCTACTCACCAAAGAAGGTGTGCCAGATCATCGTGGCCTGCTGTATGCTTCACAACTTGGCTTTGCGACGACAGGTGCCTTTTCTGCAGGAGGATGGTCTAGATGGTGGTGTTGTTGCAGCTGTGGAGCCTGTGGACAGTGAAGATGAGGAAGCAGAAGAAGAGGACATCAACAACAGGAACTCAGTGATCCTGCAATATTTCCAGTGAGACACAGGTAAGAATACAAACCTGCCTTCTACATGTACTTTAACACTACTACCTGTCAACTGTCTGTCATTTTCACCCAGTATATGGTCACTGAGTTGTCACTTTCCCTTACGATTTCACAGATGTGGGTCCCACTGTGTGACATCTGCTTTGTGTCCTCATGGAGTAGAGCTGTGTGACATAGGTATGATGACATTACATTTGAAAGAGCATTTTGACACTGTAATTGCTAATACACTATTTCGAAATCACAGACTGACTCCAGATTGTTTTGTGCTTCAAGGGTGTTTATTTAAGTGCTCAATATTGGAGGGGGTTGTAAAATGGTGAGGGGTGATGGTGGAGGAATGTCCATGGCAGAGTCCAGTCTATTAGTCTCACAGGTGCATTGCCCAAATGGGCATAGGAAGTGGAGCTTCGACAGTTTGAGGATGGACAGGGTGACAAAGAGGGACAGAAGGATGACATTCAGGGTGGTCTCATTTCTCGTTGGGGGTCTTGGCATCATTCTCTGTCTTTGTCCTGGATCTCAGGGACTGTTTGCGGGGTGGTTCTCCCTCTGCAGGGGGTGGGGTGCTAGTGTGATGGTCCTGTGGCGGGGCGTCCTGTCCACTAGCGCCGGCGGAGGTGGTGGGCAGTTCATCATCCAGGCTAGTATCAGGGGCCCCTTGTTGTGCCACAGTGTCCCTCCTGGTGTTGAGTACTTCCTTCAGCACCCCTACAATGGTGCCCAAGGTGGAATTGATGGATCTGAGTTCCTCCCTGAAGCCCAAATACTGTTGCTCCTGCAGGTGGTGCGTCTCCTGAAACTTGCCCAGTACCGTTGCCATTGTCTCCTGGGAGTGGTGCTAGGCTCCCATGATGTTGGAGAGGGCCTGATGGAGAGTGGGTTCCCTGGGCCTGTCCTCCCCCTGTCGCACAGCAGCCCTCCCAGTTCCCCTGTTTCCCTGGGCCTCTGTCCCCTGAACCATGTGCCCACTACCACTGCCCCCAGGTCCCGGTTGTTGTTGGGGTGGTGGGTTAGCCTGGGTTCCCTGTAGTGGTGGACACACTGCTGATTGATGTGTCCTGAGGACAGAGGTATGGGCCCACTGGGTTGGTGCTGTGCTGGTGTTTCCAGAGGGGGGAAGCTCTGTGGTGGCCTGTGACTGTGTCAGGGGAACCGACTGTCCAGAGGTCCCCGATGGGCCGGGCTGGTCATCTAGATGGACAGAGCTGCTATCATCACTGTGGGCCTCTTCTGTTGGTGGTGTTGACATGTGTGGGCCCTCCTGTCCGCTGACGTTGGGTAGGGGTCCTGCAGGGTTATAAAAGGATGTTTATTACATGTGTGTGTGCTATGGTGTGCAATAGGTGGGTGACCGTGTACCCCAGTGCTTGCATTCCTGTGTGGGACCTTGTGTGACGGTGGTTTAGGGGGGTGTATGGGTATGTGCAGTGGCCATGCTTTGGTGATGGGTGTCCATGCTTTGTTGTTGCATGCAGGGCTTGGTGTTAGGATGTGTGGTTTGTGATGTTGGGACATTTGTGAGGAGTTGGAGTGATTGGGGTGAGGGTGAGGGTGAGGGTGGGGGTATGTGATAGCATGCAAGTAGCGTGGGGGATGTAATAGTTAAGAATTGACTTACCAGAGTCCATTCCTCCATCTACTCCTGTGAGGCCCTCAGGATGCAAAATCACCATGATTTGCTCCTCCCATGTTGTTAGTTGTGGGGGAGGAGGTGGGGGTCCGCCGCCAGTCCGCTGAACCGCAAGGTGGTGTCTTGAGACCACAGAACATACCTTCCCCCATAGGTCGTTCCACATCTTCCTGATGTCATCCCTATTTCTTGGGTGCTGTCCCACTGTGTTGACCCTGTCCACTATTCTGCGCCATAGCTCCATCTTCCTTGCTATGGAGGTGTGCTGCACCTGTGATCCGAATAGCTGTGGCTCTACCCGGACGATTTCCTCCACCATGGTCCTGAGCTCCTCCTCAGAGAACCTGGGGTGTCTTTGCCATGCCATGGGGTGATGTGGGTGATGTGGGTGATGTGTGGGGTGGTGTGTGTAGTGATAAGTGGGGTGATATCTAGTGGTGTGTTGTGTGAGGTGCGTGGAAGTTCTGTGGGTGATGGTATTGTGTGCCTGTGGATGCTTGGTAGTTGTTTGTGGTGTCTCTCTCTGGCCTTCTCTCCGTAATTCTGGTCGTAAGGGTTTATGGTTGTGTGTTTTATATTGTAATCGGTGTGTGGGAGTGGTGTGTGTATGTGTATCAGGTGTGTGTATTTCGATTTGTCCAATGTGGTAGTGTTTTGTAAATGTGTGTGTATTTTGAGCGCGGCAGTGTGTACCGCCAATGGAATACCACGGTCGAAAGACTGCCGCGTGGATTCATGGGTCGTGATAGTGTGGGCGTATTTCTGTTGGTGTGACGGTGGAGGTTTTGTTTTCACCAGTTTATCACTGACCTTTGGTGTGGCGGACTTATGTCAGGCCCATCTGTGCCTGTTCATGGCTGGATGAGGCTGGTCTGGACCACCCCTCTGACAGGATGGCTACTTTGGGTACGTAGGTGAGCTCATCCCCTCAAAGCACCCTTTTCTAACCTATGGGTAAATGCAAAGCATCTGAAGGCCCCACATTTCCTCACAAACCTAGCATGATTGATACCATGCTGGAGAGGGATATAGGGGTTGTAAGCAGTGCAATAGCCCTAATCAAGAGCAGATTATCTTTAGGGCAATGGGTCGGCCTGGAAGGAACAGATCATGGCATCAGCGTGTCTATTGCTTCTATCCATAGACCTGTGGAAGAAGCTGCCACTAGAGCTGTTAAGAAGCCAATTTTTCCACGTGTTGCCACCACCACGCATAATACCATCAACCCAAAAGACAATTCTTGCATTTTCCCAACACCCAATCAATAACTCAAGCCTAAGGGCTTCTATTGGAAATGGCTCAAGTACACATGCTTGCAATACTAATGCTGAGGAGATAATAAATTTGCTACCATTTTGGAGGAACATATGACCGTGTTAAAAGAACACCTAGCCATTAATGAAGCTCATTTAACAACCCAGGTTAATCTCATGCTTGTTCCATGATTCCTATATGTGCCGGGAAAGGAGTATGCCCATATTGACTATACATAATGGCCTTTCTAATGACACTGTGGGGCTTACTACTATGGCACAGAGAATAGTAACATAGTCACATTACCTTTGGGATTTTACTACATACCACAGATGGAGCATCTAAACCAATCATGGTCTGTCAGCCCAAGTGACCTCAAGGAATTTTATAGACCAATAGGTTTGCAGTACTATACAGCTGTTATGTGCAAGACTGACAGAAAACACTCAGGCCAGCCGACAGGGGCTTTGTGCCTACAGAAGGCGGGGCTGCAGTTGGCAAATGAGATGTCAATCTAATGCTCCAAGAACTTGTTTGTGCTACATTACTTGATCTCATGGCCCTGGGTGAGCCTGATTTCCCAGCTTTTGAGCAGCAGATGCTAGGTGATGGTCATTCTCTATCAATTGAACTTACAACTACAAGCGATGGCCCAGTGGAAGTTGTAGAATCTGTAGTAACGCACACTTGTACCTCGATAATAAGAATACGTAGCTGGAACATTGCCAGCCTCCAGTCTAAGATTTCGTCTTCAGACTGGCAAGTAATATTAAAGCATACAATATTGTACTAATGCAGAAGACCTGGGAGCTAGAAGTCCCACTTTCTTCTTCAGATCTGCTTAATGTTCTGGAGGACGTTGGGCCTGGCACAATAGGGATACCCACATTCAGGGGGTAGAAACTGTACCTCAGCAATTGATTATTTTTTATCTCCCATAATTAAAACATCTTTTAATAGGAGGCACTATTCTAAGCACATACTTTAGTGGCTGTAGCCCAATTGAGGTGGCTGTGAATGCTCAAACCAGAAAAAACTTTCTAATTACTCATAGCATTGGTAATGTATTCCTGTCCTCAGATAATCTCAGACTTCAATGGAAAATGACACATCCCTCTAGATTTATAGAGAGACTTAGGGGGGTGGGAATATGGAACTAGTTATGGGGTGTTTAGAGGCTAATCCTGACAGAGTAGCAATCTGTAATTCCTTTGAGGCCCTATGTTTCAAGATCAGGCAATACCTTTTAAGACCATGTAAGTTATTGCCCCTAGCCCTACGGTGGTTCGACCATGAGTGTTCCTTGTTTTGCGCAGAACGTTAAACACGATCCTCAGATACCTCATAGCTGTGGCTGCTTTGCAGAAGCAATACAAATTAACAAAAACTAAGAGAAGGAAGTTGGTTATAACTCAGCACTATCAGTTACTGCATGAACTAAAGATAGAAAGTCCTTTTGGAGCACTGCAGAGAGTATGCAATCCGCTAATCAGACAACTACGTATACCAGTTGTCCAGTAAATAGCGAGGCATGGATAACTCACTTTTCATAGATCTATACAGACAACAAGGTGAACCATGCACAGTTTGCAGTTGAGGATCACCCCCATTTCTTACAGTTTCCCTACAGGAAGTTACAGTTGCTATTCAGGAGAGTACAGCGGGGAAAGCACTGGGGCAGGATGGGGTTCCAATTGATCTAAATAAATGCAACCTGACCTTCTGGGCCCAGTCATCATCCCCATCTTCAAGAAAGGGGGGCCAGTTCTCACCAAAATGCTATCGCCTGATTTTGTTGATCGGTATACCAGCAAAGATCCTTGGTATGGTGCTATATAATTGGATATTAAAGTTAGTTAACATAACAGGATCCTAATCCCCTGTCGATATGGCTTTTGCAGGGGAATAGTCAAGGTAGAGCAGTGTCTTGAGCGGCATCCAATTATCTGGAAACATACAGTGGCTAAGCAGACATCATTATGCCTTGCTTTTATGAAACCTGTTGATGGCTTGTGACTGCGTGAACTTGTCAAAGCTGTGGCAGCTCCTTCTTGAGATGGGAATGTACGCCGTCCTGGTATGCTCGTTAGTATCTTTACAGACTGGCGCCAAGGCTAGGGTCAGGATTGGCTAAAATGTGTAACTGTCTAGCGAGTTCAGTACAGGGTGGGGGTTCAGCAGGGCTGAGTGTTTTCACCTTTGTTATTTATTTTATATTTAAATAAACTTAGCTCACAGCTTACCGAGTGTACCACTGATGTCTCCAAGATAAATGTTACTCCTCTCCCTGCACTACTCTATGCAGATGGCGCTGTGTTGATAGCCCATACTCCCAAAGCCCTACGTTCATTAGTTGACACTTTCGTACATTTTGGGGCATATTTATACTCCGTTTGCGCCGAATTTGCGTCGTTTTTTTCGACGCAAATTAGACGCAAAACTAACTCCATATTTATACTTTGGCGTTAGACGCGTCTAGCGCCAAAGTTCATGGAGTTAGCGTCATTTATTTTGCGTGAACACCTTCCTTGCGTTAATGATATGCAAGGTAGGCGTTCCCGTCTTAAAAAATGACTGCGATGCATACGCGTCGTATTTATACTCCCGGGCAAAAATGACGCCCGGGAGTGGGCGGGTCTAAAAAACCCGCATTTGCGCCGGATTTTAGCGCCTGGGTCAGGGCAGGCGTTAAGGGACCTGTGGGCTCAGAATGAGCCCAGAGGTGCCCTCCCCTGCCCCCAGGGACACCCCCTGCCACCCTTGCCCACCCCAGGAGGACACCCAAGGATGGAGGGACCCACCCCAGGGACATTAAGGTAAGTCCAGGTAAGTATTTTTTTTTATTTTTTTTTGTGGCATAGGGGGGCCTGATTTGTGCCCCCCTACATGCCACTATGCCCAATGACCATGCCCAGGGGACAGAAGTCCCCTGGGCATGGCCATTGGGCAAGGGGGCATGACTCCTGTCTTTGTCATTTCAATGGGGGATGGGCGTCGTAAAAAAATGGCGCAAATCGGGTTGTGGTGATTTTTTTGCCTCAGCCTGACGCACCATTTGTGGACGCCCATACGCCATTTTCCCCCTACGCCGGCGCTGCCTGGTGTACGTCGTTTTATTTAACGCACACCAGACAGCGCCGGCGGCTAACGCCGGCTAACGTCATTGAATAAATACTGCGCCCGCATGGCGCTTCAGAATGGCGTTAGCCGGCGCAATTTTTTTTGGCGCAAAACTGCGTTAGCGCAGTTTTGCGTCAAAAAGTATAAATATGGGCCCTTATGGGGCACCTTGATTTATCAACGAACTACACTAAATCATTCATAATGTCCTGTGGCATGAAGCGCACACACGTTCATCGATAACTGTCGGGTCAAACTCCTTACAAAGCACCAGTACCTTTTCCTATTTGGAGGTTACTTTTAGTTCAATGGGTTCCTGGGCTCCCCATGTTGCACAAAGTAGTGTGAAATTATCTAAAACAGTAGGTTCACTTGTGAACCTCATATCCCCACCAGAAGGTAGGGCACTTACACCCTGGTTGCAAATATATACTACCCAATGTTTGGCATGAGCAACATATGGGGCAGGAATCTGGGGAATTGCAGAACCCACCTCTTGCAGAGGGAAGCATTTTTTTCTGCAGAAAAAATATATCAGTTTCCATATCTATTCCCCATTTTATATGCTCTGTGGAGTGGAGTTGGGCTTAACATACATGAGCGACCTCATTCGAATTTGTCCTTCCTTCCTATTGTTATCGATATGGAAAACAGAGGAAGCATCACTCACTAGGAGTTTATTCACTGACTGCCTGGCCTGTGTCCGAGGACTTCTTATTCCATGGCTGGCATATGTAAAAAGTTGCTAGCAGGGATAGGCTTAAATAAAGTTTTTAGGGATCCAACACAACTTACCTTGCCAGGTAGAAAGCAAGTACAAGCATTGTTACTAGAACAGCTGCAAGCAGATAGGGTTTAGGAGTTACTTGAACCTCAATCTTGAGGACTTCCCCCCAGTTACTTGTGGAACATTAGTGGGAGTTGGGAACGCTCGTTGATATTCGGTTTTAGAGCTGATATGAACAAGTACTCACTCTGTTTTCCCCTAGGCTCTCAGTGGAAGCTTGAATCTGAAGTGTGCCCATGTAACAATGCATCTTATCAATCAATGTTACACTTTCTTTTCTTTTGTGATTATTATAAAACTTCCACCAAGCAGTTCCTAGTACCTCCTCTGCGACGTAGGATCCTTCTGTATTGTTCATTGCCGTACCGTTGCTTTCAACAATTGCCAGATGATGAGACCTCGATTAGTGTAAGTTCATTAGTTCGTGCAGCTGTGCGTTCTAGGGGTACTATGAGCATGAATCAAACTGGATCTCTGACTTATAAACATTCCATTCTACTCAACAGGATGTATATTGTGGAATATTTGTTTTAACTTGTGCTTACTTTGTTTTATGGTGCAACGGAGTGCTGAATCTTGTTTTATGTACTTGCACTTTTGTTTAACCTAATAAATTTGTGTTTTATCTTATGTGCAATTTTATTTTATGTCAAGGTGGAAAGAATGGTAGAATGACTTTATTTTATTTTATATCTCTCCTATACTTGTATGTGTTCCAGTTGCATAAATTTTTCTGAGTTTCTAATCTCAGGTGATTTGTCAGTTAATAAAACCCCGGGTGGTGGCAGTCCCTGGGGCTGCAGGGTGTCACTTACCACCCCCCCAGCATTGACTATTGATAATGCCCCGGGGAGGTGCCATCCCTCAGGGCTGCAGGAAGGCCCACACTGTACCCCGAATCGAAGGTTGATTATGCCCTAGGGAGGTAGCCCACCACATGTAATTTTATTTTGTCTCCCAGGAGGTGGAAGCAGCGCAAACTTGCAGGAATTAAAAAAATATATACTGTTTTTTACCTCTGGTGGGGTCCCCCTCGGACCCCAGCACCGGTGCTGAGGAGTCAGGGTGGCTCTACCCTGGCCCCTTGTCTTTTTTTAGACTTATTTTAGAGTTCAGCTGTAGCTGAGTCCCAAGATGGCCGCCACAACTTCCTGGTTTGAAGTGTTGCAAGCCACTCAGAGATATGCATTTCCCTGCATGAAATCTTTATTATTCACAAAGTCGTCGTGCCCACAGATATACAAATTTGGATTTCCTTTCATTTTGCCTAATCTACTAGACAGATTTACACCAAATAAACAAAGCATAATCTGCTTACTGATTGCTAGCTTTCTGCCAAATTTAGTGTAATGCCATTCAGAGGTTAAGGCTGTAGTCGTGTCTAAATGTCCCAGGTAGATAGAGGCAGGAAGCGTGACATGGTCCTAGGGGCTAAAAAATCAAATGAAAAGTGGCATAAGGGGTCAGGGTGGAGGTACCTTGACCCCAGGGCTGTGATATAGGGATCTTTGAGAGTGAAATTGTTACCTTAAAATTATTTTTTTCTTAGCATGTGATTTTCACAGGAATATCACTCAGCGAGGCCCCTTATGTACCGCTGAGAGGAATTTGTGAACATCGACATAACTTTTTGTTAAAAAAAAAACAATTATATACTAAATCATTCACTCATAGAAGCACTCAGACACTTTATGCACCCACTCACAGAACTACTCAGAGACTCATGCACCCACTAGCAGACCCACTTAGACCCTCATGCTCCCACTCAGACCCAATCAGACCCTCACACACACACTCACAGACCCAATTAGACTCAGATGCACACACTCACAGATGTACTCAGACACTCACACACCCACTCACAGTCCCCCTCAGGCCCCCACCCACCTACTCACAGACCCACTCAGACACTCACACACCCAATCACAGACCCACTCAGACACTCATGCAACCACTCACATACCAACTCAGACACTCACACACCCACTCACATACAGACTCAGATTGACACATCCACTCACACTCATGCACCCATTCACATACAGACTCAGACTGACACATCCACTCACACTCATGCACCCATTCACAGATCAACTCAGACACAGATGGACCCACTCACAGACCCACGCAAAGACACATGCACCCACTCACAGATCCACTCAGACACATACGCATCCACTTACATACCCACTCAGACCCTCACATACCTAGTCCCAGATCCACTCAGACTTTACCACACCCAATCACATACCCACTCAGACACTGATGCGTTCAGTCACAGACCAACTTAAACCCGTCTGCACCCACTCACACACCCACTCAGACACTCACACACCTACTCAGAGACCCACTTGCATGCTCACCAATCCATTTACAGACCCACTCAGACAGTCATGAACCCACTCACAGACCCACACAGACCCTCACACACCCATTCACAGACCCACTCAGACACTGACACATCCACTCACAGACTGTGAGAAAGTAGCCTATTTCTAGTATGGTTACCCTCATTTTTGGCCTGTTTGTCAGTGTGTTTTTACTGTCACTGGGATCCTGTTAGTCAGGACCCCTAGGTTGTAGCCTACTTGTAAGACAGTTTCACTCTTTTTGTCAGTGTGCTTAACTGTGCTCTCTCTGATTCCAAATTTGTACTTACATACTGGTAACCTAGTATTTCACTCCAAATTGGTATACTGGACCCCCCTTATAAGTCCCTAGTATATGGTAACTAGGAACCCACGGCATTGGGGTTCCAGGAGATCCTTATGGGTTACAGCATTTTTTTTGCCACCCAAAAGGAACTCATACAAACTCTTCTTCAGGACTGCCACTGCAGCCTGAGTGAAATAGTGTAAGCACTATTTCACAGCCATTTTCACTGCACCAGGTCACTTATAAGTCACCTATATGTCTACCCTTCAGACCTTGAAGGCTGGGTGCATAGTACCTGTGTGTGAGGGAGGGCACACCTGCACTAGCAGAGGTGTACCCACATCATAGAGGCCCATTTTCCAGGACTCCGTGAGTGCGGGGATGCCATTATAAGTGTGCACTATATATAGGTCAATACCTATATATAGATTCACAATGGTAACTCCGAATATGGCCAGGTGAGGTGTCTAACAATTGGGAATTGTACCCCAATACTGATTCCAGTATTGGTTACAGAATCCCATGCACTCTGGGGGCTCCACCATGGCCCCCAGTACTGCCATACCAGCCTTCTGTGTTTTTCACTGCAGCCCATAGCTGCTGCTACTTCACAGACAGGCTTCTGCCCTCCTGGGGCTTGAGCAGCTCAATTACAAGAAGGCAGAACAATGCATTTCCTTAAGGAGAGGGGTGTTACACCCCTCCATTTGGAAATAGGTGTTATAGGCATGGGAGGGTGTCCTCCCAGAGTCTCTGGAAATGCTTTGAAGGGCACAGATGGTGCCCTTCTTGCATAATTTAGTCTACACCAGTTCAGGGACCCCCAGTCACTGCTATACCATGAAACTGGACAAAGGAAAGGGGAGAGACCACTGCCCTGTCCATCACTCCCCTGTCCATCACCACCCCAGGGGTGGTGCCCAGAGCTCCTCCAAAGTGTCCCTAGATTCTGCCATTTTGTTTTCAGGATGGTCAGGGAACTCTGGGAGCATCTGAGTGGCCAGGGCCAGCAGGTGACGTTAGAGACCTCTCCTGATAGGTCCATACCTGGTTAAGCAGCCCATCCCCCTCTGAGGGCTATTTAGGGTCTCTCCTGTGGGTGTTTCCTCAGATTCAGATTGCAAGGCTCCAGCAGGAAACCTGTGCATCCTTTACCTCATCTTCTACCGACAGATCAACATCTGACTGCTCCAGGATCTCTACAAAACTGCAACAAAGAAGCAAAGATGACTTCTGTGACCTTGTGAGCTTCTGCCAGCAACCACAACAGTTTCCAGGTTGTGCACACTCCAAAGACTGCCTGTCTTCATCCTGCACCAGAAGAACTGAAGGAATCTCCTGTGGAGTGATGGTGTCACTTCCCTGCTTCAGCAGGCACCTCTCTGCAACAACGACCAGTACACTGGGTCCCCTATCCTGATGATGAGCATGGATCCTGGAAAACAGGTGGTGGATTAAAGTGACCCTGACTGTTGAAAAGGACAGCTTTCCAAATTTGGTGGATGTAAGAGCTTACCTCCCAGTGCCAGACAGCACCCCTGTGCACCAGGTTTTTTGCAGCTCCTAGAGCTTCTGTGCACTTTTTAAAAGAATTCCTTTGTGCATAGCCTAGCCCAGGTTCCCGGCACACTGTTCTGTAATGCTGAGCTCCCGGAGTTGTTCTCCGGCGGTGTGGGATCCCTTTGAGTAGTGCTGCAATGACTACCATTTGAAACTCCTTTGTCCCATGCTGTAGGATTCTTGTGCATGCTGCCTGGTCTTCTGATGGCTCCCTAAGATGCTGAGAGCCCCCTCTGTCTCTCCCTCCTGAGTAGAGTCGACCTTATCCTTCCTGGGCCCAGGCAATGCAATGTTTTGTGAAACACGAGTTTTGTGTTTACCTAGGCTTGTTGGCGGAATCCAGCGGCGCAAACTAGACTACATTCATCGATCTAGTATGGGACATCTTCTGCTCCAACCGAAACCCACATCTATCTTTTTTGGTTCAATACTGACTTTGTCTTCTCACAGGTCGTTTTCCTTTTGCACCTTCTTCTGGGTTAGCAGGGGCTCCGCCCTAGACTCTTCAGTGCTATTTGGACTTGGTCCCCTTCTTCCACAGATCTTCAGGACCAGGAATCCATTGTTGATGTCTTGCAGTTTCTTCTGGTTCTTGCACTGTCTTCTATCACAATTCCTAGTGTGTTTTAGGAAACTTGTTGTGTTTTACTCCTGCTTTCCTGGGCTCTGGGGTGGGGTATTTTACTTATCTTTGGTGTTTTCCTACACTCCCAGAGCTCCTCTACACACTACACTTGCTTAGGTGGGATACCAAATTTTGAATTGCAACCTATGGTGATTTTTACTATTTGCACTATTTTCTGACTGTTTACTTACCTGTTTTTGGTTACTGGTGTATATATTGTGTAATTTACTTTCTAAGGGAGTATAGTCTCCAAAGTATTTTTGGCCTTGTGCCACTTAAGTAAGGTACCTTTATTTTTGGTAACAATTAATATTGTCTTTCCTGTGTGTGAGTACTGTGTGACTACAGTGGTACTGCAAGAGCTTTGCATGTCTCCTAGTTCTGCCTTGGCTGCTCTGCCTACAGCTACCTCTAGACATCCTGTTTTTTAGGCATTGACTACATTTCAGTGATAAGGGATAACTGGACCTGGTATAAGGTGTAAGCACCTTAGGTACCTATTACAAACCAGGCCAGCCTCCTCCACAGACCCACTCAGACACTCACGCAACCACTCAGAGACCAACTCAGACACTCACACACCCACGTACAGACTACCTCAGACTCTGACACATTCACTTACAGTCCACTCAAACACTTACAGACCCATTCAGAGATCCACTCAAACACAGATGCATGTACTCACAGACCCACTCAAAGAAACATACACCCACTCGGAAACCCACTCAGACACATATGTATCTAGTCACAGACCCACTCAGAGCGTCACATACCTAGTCGCAGACCCACTCAGACCTCACCACACCCACTTACATACC
This sequence comes from Pleurodeles waltl, assembly GCF_031143425.1. NCBI lineage: Eukaryota > Metazoa > Chordata > Amphibia > Caudata > Salamandridae > Pleurodeles > Pleurodeles waltl. Next base: position 262,062,965 of record NC_090437.1, on the reverse strand, counting down.
CACTCAGACACTGATGCATTCAGTCACAGATTAACTTAAACCCTCCTGTACTCCTGTACTCACTCAAAGACCCACTCAGACTCTGACTTACCCACTCACACACCTTCTCAGACACTCACACACCCATTCACAGTCCCACACAAACTCAAACACTCAAACACTCCTGCACCCATTCACAGACCCACTCAGACTCTGGCACACCTTCTCAGGCCCACTCGGACCCTCATGTATCTACTTACAGACCCACTCAGACACTCCCACACCCACTCACAGACCCAGTCAGACCGTCAACCACCGACACACAGATGCACTCAGACTCTGTAGCACCCAGTCACAGACCCACTCAGACACTGACAGATTCACACCCAGACCCAATGAGATGCTCATGCACCCACTCACAGACCCACTCACACCATCAAGCACCCACACAAAGACTCACTCAGACACTGATGCACACACTCACAGGCACAGTCAGACCCTAATACACCAAACTCACTTACCCAGTCAGACAGTGATGCACCCACTCACAGACCCACTCAGACCCTCACATACCCAATCACAGACTCACTCAAACTCTGACACACCCACTCAGACACTCAGACACCTACTCACAAACTCACATGCTCACCAATCCATGAACAGACCCACTCAGACATTCATGAACTCACTCACAAACCCACACAGACCCTTGCGCACCTATTCACAGACCCACTCAGACACTGACACATCCACTCACAGAGCTACTCAGACCCTTATGCTGCCACTGAGAGTGTGGCACACACACACTCATACCCCCATATACCTTTTCACAGACCCACTCAGAAACTCATGCACCCACTTACAGACTCAGACTCAGACCCCCACACACCCACTCATAGACCCAATTAGACTTTTATGCACCCACTTACTATCCTAATATGACACTGGTTCAACCACTCACAGACCCACTCATACATTAAAATACCCACACACAGACCCACTCACTCTGATGCACACAATAAGAAACCCACTCAAACCCTAGCACACACCCACTCACACAGATACTCACACATTCACACACAGATGCACTCAGACTCTGATGCACCCGGTCACAGACCCACTCAGACAATAAAGCATCAACACACAGACCCACTGAGAGTGTGGCACACACACACTCATAACCCCATTCACCTTTTCACAGACCCACTCAGAAACTCATGCACCCACTTACAGACTCAGACTCAGACCCCCATGCACCCACTCACAGACCCAATTAGACCTTCACGCACCCACTTACTAGCCTAATATGACACTGGCTCAACCACTCACAGACCCACTCATACATTAATGCACCCACACACAGACCCACTCACTCTAATGCACACAATAACAAACCCACTTAAACCCTAGCACACACACACTCACAGACCCACACAGATACTCACACATTCACACACAGATGCACTCTGACCCTTATGCACTCATTCACAGACCCACTCAGACTCTGATGCACCCACTCACACACCCATTCAGGCACTCACACACCCTATCACAGACTCACTCAGATGCTCAGACACTCACTCACAGACCCGCTCAGACTTTCATGCATCTTCTTACAAACCCACTCAGACTTTCACAAACACACTCACAGACCTACTCAGACCGTCATACACAGACTCACAGACCCACTCAGACACTCACCCATATACTCAGAGACCAACTCAGACCCTCAAACACACACTCACTGACCGACTCACACACCCAGATAACCACTCACAGACCCATTCAGACCTTCATACACCCACTCACAGACCCACACAGACACCCACCCACCCACTCACAGAACCACTCAGACACTAATGCACCCACTTACAGACACACTCAGACCCTCACATACCCAGTCACAGACTCACTCAAACTTGGACGCACCCACTCACACACCTACTCACAAACCCACTTGCATGCTCACCAATCCATGAACAGACCCACTCAGCCATTCATGAACTCACTCACAAACCCACACTGACCCTCGTGCACCCATTCACAGACCCTCTCAGACACTGACACACCCACTCACAGACCCAATCACTCTGATACACACAATGACAGAGCCACTCAAAACCTAGCACACACCCACTCACAGACCCACACAGACACTCACGCATTCACACACAGATGCACTCAGACTCTGATGCACCTAGTCACAGACCCACTCAGATACTAAAGCATCCACACACAGACTCAATGAGGCCCTCATGTACCCATTCACAAACTCACACCCTGACACACCTACTCACTGATGCAGTCAGAGCCTCAAGAACCCACTCAAAGACCCACTCAGACACTGATGCACCCACTCAGACCCTCATGTACCCACTCACTTACTCAGTCAGACACTGATACTCCCACTCACAGTCCCACTCAGAACCTCACACACCAAGTCAAAGACCCACTCAGACTCTGATGCACCCACCCAAACACTCATGCACCTACCTACAGATACACTCAGGTGCTCACAGACCCACTCAGACACTCATACACCCACTCACAGACCCACTCAGACATTCATGAACTCACTCGCAAACCCACACAGACCCTTGTGCACCCAGTCACATACCCTCTCAGACACTGACACATCCACTCACAGACCTACTCAGACCCGTATGCTCCCACTGAAGGACTCACTGACAGTGTGACACACACACTCAGACCCAATCAGACCCTCATACACCTTTTCACAGACCCACTCTGAAAATCATGAACTTACTAGCCTGCTATGAAACTGATTCAACCACTCACAGATCCACTCAGACACACCCACTCACAGACTCACTCACTCTGATACACACAATGACAGAGCCACTCAAAACCTAGCACACACCCACTCACAGACCCACACAAACACTCACGCATTCACACATAGATGCACTCAGACTCTGATGCACCTAGTTACAGACCCACTCAGATACTAAAGCATCGACAAAGAGACTCAATGAGGCCCTCATGCACCCACTCACAAACTCACACCCGACACACCTACTCACTGATCCAGTCAGAGCCTCAAGACCCTCATGTACCCGCTCACTTACTCAGTCAGACACTGATACTCACAGTCCCACTCAGAACCTCACACACCAAGTCAAAGACCCACTCAGACTCTGATGCACCCATTCAAACACTCATGCACCTTCTCACAGATCCACTCAGATGCTCACAAACCTACTCAGACACACATGCACCCACTCACAGACTCACTCAGACCTACACATACCCAGTCACAGATCTTTCCAGACCTTCCCAACCCCTCTCACATACCCACTCAGACACTAATGCAACCACTCTCAGACCAACTCTGACCCTCAAGCACCCAATCACAGACCCATTCAGACACTGACACACCCACTCACAGACCCACTTAGAACCTCAAGCACCCACCACAGACCCACCCAGACCCTCATGTACCCACTTAATAGACCCAGTCAGACACTAACGCATCCACTCACAGACCCACTCAGACCCTCATGCACCCATTCACTAGACCCAGTCAGACACACATGCACCCACTCAAAGACCCACTCAGACCCACATATACCCAGTCACAGATCTTTTCAGACCCTCCCAACCCCTCTCACATACCCACTCAGACACTGATGCACCCACTCTCAGACAAACTCTGACCCTCATACACTCACTCACAGACCCACTCAGACTCTGATGCACCCACTCACACACCCATTCAGGCACTCACACACCCTATCACAGACCCACTCAGATGCTCAGACACTCACTCACAGACCCGCTCAGACCTTCATGCATCTTCTTACAGACCCACTCAGACCTTCACAAACCCACTCACAGACCTACTCAGACCGTCATACACAGACCCTCAGACCCACTCAGACACTCACCCATACACTCAGAGACAAACTCAGACCCTCAAACACACACTCTTTGACCGACTCACACACCCAAATAACCACTCACAGACTCATTCAGACCCTCATACACCCACTCACAGAACCACTCAGACACTGATGCACCCACTTACAGACACACTCAGACCCTCACATACCCAGTCACAGACTCACTCAAACTTGGACGCACCCACTCAGACACTCACACACCTACTCACAAACCCACTCGCATGCTCACCAATCCATGACCAGACCCACTCAGCCAATCATGAACTCACTCACAAACCCACACAGACCCTCGTGCACCCATTCACAGACCCTCTCAGACACTGACACACCCACTTACAGACCCACTCACTTTGATACACACAATGACGGAGCCACTCAAAACCTAGCACACACCCACTCACAGACCCACACAGACACTCATGCATTCACACACAGATGCACTCAGACTCTGATGCACCTAGTCACAGACCCACTCAGATACCAAAGCATCCACACACAGACTCAATGAGGCCCTCATGCACCCACTCACAAACTCACACCCTGACACACCTACTCACTGATCCAGTCAGAGCCTCAAGAACCCACTCAAAGACCCACTCAGACACTGATGCACCCACTCAGACCCTCATGTACCCACTCACTTACTCAGTCAGACACTGATACTCCCACTCACAGTCCCACTCAGAACCTCACACACCAAGTCAAAGACCCACTCAGACTCTGATGCACCCACTCAAACACTCATGCACCTACCTACAGATACACTCAGATGCTCACAGACCCACTCAGACACTCATGCACCCACTCACAGACCCACTCAGACATTCATGAACTCACTCGCAAACCCACACAGACCCTTGTACACCCATTCACAGACCCTCTCAGACACTGACACACCCACTCACAGACCCACTCACTCTGATACACACAATGACAGAGACACTCAAAACCTAGCACACACCCACTCACAGACCCACACAGACACTCACGCATTCACACACAGATGCACTCAGACTCTGATGCACCTAGTCACAGACCCACTCAGATACTAAAGCTTCCACAAAGAGACTCAATGAGGCCCTCATGCACCCACTCACAAACTCACACCCTGACACACCTACTCACTGATCCAGTCAGAGCCTCAAGACCCTCATGTAACCACTCACTTACTCAGTCAGACACTGATACTCCCACTCACAGTCCCACTCAGAACCTCACACACCAAGTCAAAGACCCACTCAGACTCTGATGCACCCACTCAAACACTCATGCACCTACCTCCAGATATACTCAGATGCTCACCGACCCACTCGGACACTCATACACCCACTCACAGACCCACTCAGACATTCATGAACTCACTCGCAAACCCACACAGACCCTTGTGCACCCATTCACAGACCCTCTCAGACACTGACACATCCACTCACAGACCTACTCAGACCCTTATGCTCCCACTGAGAGGCTCACTGACAGTGTGACACACACACTCAGACCCAATCAGACCCTCATACACCTTTTCACAGACCCACTCTGAAAATCATGAACCCACTTACAGACCCACTCAGACCCCCACACACCCATTCACAGACTAATTTAGACCTTCATACACCCACTTACTAGCCTGCTATGACACTGATTCAACCACTCACAGATCCACTCAGACACACCCACTCACAGACCCACTCACTCTGATACACACAATGACAGAGCCACTCAAAACCTAGCACACACCCACTCACAGACCCACACAGACACTCACGCATTCACACACAGATGCACTCAGACTCTGATGCACCTAGTCACAGACCCACTCAGATACTAAAGCATCCACAAAGAGACTCAATGAGACCCTCATGCACCCACTCACAAACTCACACCCTGACACACCTACTCACTGATCCAGTCAGAGCCTCAAGACCCTCATGTATCCACTCACTTACTCAGTCAGACACTGATACTCCCACTCACAGTCCCACTCAGAACCTCACAAACCAAGTCAAAGACCCACTCAGACTCTGATGCACCCACTCAAACACTCATGCACCTTCTCATGGATCCACTCAGATGCTCACAAACCCACTCAGACACTCATGCACCCACTCACACACTCACTCAGAAACACATCCACCCACTCACAGACCCAGTCAAACTCTGATGCACCCACTCAGGCATCCACTCACTCAGACACTCAACCACTCATTCACAGAAACCACTCGAATGCTCACACACCCACTCAAAGTCCCACTCAGACCTTCATGCACCCATTCACAGACCTACCCAGACTCTGACACACCCACTGAGACCCTCATGCACCCACTGAGACACTCAGACGCCCACTCACAAACACATTCAGACCCTCACAACCCATACAGAGAAACACTCTTACGTTGACACACCCAGTCACAGACCCACTCAGACACTGATGCACCCACTCACAGACCCTCTCAGACCCTCAAGCACTCACTTAAAGATTCCCTCAGACACTGATGCACTCACTTAAAGATTCCCTCAGACACTGATGCACCCACTCACAGACCCTTTCAGACCCTCACATACCAAGTCACAGATCCACTCAGACTGGCACACCCACTCAGACACTCATGCACCTACTCACGGACCCATTCAGATGCTTGTAGACCCACTCAGACACTCATGCACCCATTCACAGACCCACCCAGACACTGATACATCCACTCACAGACCTATTCAGATCCTTATGCTCCCACTCACAGATCCACTGAGTGGGACACACACACTCAGACCCACTCAGGCCCTAATACACATTCTCACAGACCCATTCAGAAACTTATGCACCCACTCACAAACCAACTCAGACCCCTGCACACCCACTTACTAACCTACTATGACATTGATGCAATTACTCACAGACCCACTCAGAAACCCATGCACCCACTCACAGACCCACTCACTCTGATGCACCCAACCACAGACCCACTCAAAACTTAACACACACACACTCACAGACCCAGAGACTCACACACACACACACACACACAGATGTACTCAGACTCTGATGCACCCAGTCACAGACCCTCTCAGACACTAAAGCATCCACACACAGACACACAGATCCAATGAGACCCTCATGCACCCACTCACAGACCCATTCACACCCTGATGCACCTACTCACAGACCCACTGAAATGCTTAAGCACCCACTCAAAGACTCTCAGACACTGATGCACCCACTCACAGACCCACTTGGACCCTCATGCACCCATTCACTTACCCAGGCACTGATGTACCCACTCACAGAAACACTCAGACCTTCACATACCAAGTCACAGAACCACTCAGATTCTGATGAGCCACTCAGACACTAATGCACCCACTCACAGACCCAATCAGATGCTCAAACACTCACTCACAGACCCACTCAGGCACTCATGCATCCACTTTCAGACCTACTCAGACCTTCACAAACCCACTCAAGCCCTACTCAGTCCTTCATACACCCACTCACAGACCCACTCGAACACTCACACATACACTCACAGACCCACTCAAACACTGACACACCCACTCACAGACCAACTTAGACCGTCATGAACCCATTCAAAGACCCACTCAGACTCTGACACACCCACTCAGTCCCTCATGCACGCACTCACAGACCCACTCAGACCATGATGCACCCACTCACAGACCCACTCAGACCCTCAAGCACCCACTCAAAGATTCACTCAGACACAGATACACCGACTCATAGACCCATGCACCCACTCACTTGCCCAGTCAGAAACCAAGTCACAGACCCACTCAGACTCTGACACACCCACTGAGACACTCACACACCTACTCACAGACCCACTCAGACCCAATCAGACACTTATTCACCCTCTCACAGACCCACTCAGACACTCACACAGCTACTCACAGACCTACTCAGACCTCCATGATCCCATCACATACCCACCACTCTCCTCTGACACACCCACTCAGACCTAACGCTTACACTCACAGACCCAATCAGACATTCATGCATGCACTCACAGACCCACGCAGACACTCAAGCACTCACACACAGATGCACTCTGATTCTGACGCACCCTGTTGGAGACACACTCAGACACTAAAGCATCCACACAGACCCAATGAGACCCTAATGCACCTACTCACAGACCCACTCAGACTCTGACACAACCACTCACAAACCCACTCAGACCCTCAAGCACCCACTCGAAGACTTAATCAGACACAGATGCACCCAAACACAAACCCACTCAGACCCTCATACACCAACTTACTTACCTAGTCATACACTAATGCACCCACTCACAGACCAGTTCAGACCCTCACATACCAAGTCACAGACCCACTCAGACACTGACACACCCACTCAGACACTCACACACCTACTCACTGACCCACTCAGATGCTCACACACCCATTCACAGACCCACATATACACTCATACACCCAGTCACAGACCCATTCAGGCCTTCACACACCCACTCACAGACCTACTCAAAGCTTTATGCACCCACTCACAGACCCACTCAGACACATGCACACACTCAGGTACCCACTCAGACCCTCAGACGTCCACTCATTGACTCACACACCCATGCACCCACTCACAGACCCACTCAGACCCTCAAGCACCCACTCCCTGACCCACTCAGATCCTGATGCACACACTCACAGACATACTTACCCTCATGCACCCACTCACTAGACCCAGTTAGACACTGACCCTCACATAACTCACTCACAGACCCCCCTCAGACACTGATGCACCGAATCACAAACCCACTCAGACCCTCATGCACCCACTCACCATGACACTCACATAGTCATGCACTCACTCACAGACTAACTCAGACCCTCACACCCACTCATTAACCCACTCAGACACTGACACACCTACTCACAGACCCACTTAGACCCTCAAGTACACAGTCACAGACCAACTCAGACACTGATGCACCCACTCTCAGATCCATTCAGACCCTCAAACACCCACTTACTAGACCCAGTCAGACATTGACACACCCACTCACAGAGCCACTCACTCACGTACCCACTCATAGACTGACTCAGACATACATGCACCCATTCACAAACCTACTCAGACTCTCACATACCCAGTCACAGACACACTCAGACCTTCCTGCACCCACTGACATACCCACTCAGACAGTGATGCACCCATTCACAGACCCTGTCAGACCCTCATACACCCACTCACAGACCCTCTCAGACACTCACAAGCCCACTCACAGACCCAGCCAGACACTGATGCACCCACTCACAGACAGACTTAGGGGCATATTTAAGAGCCCCCTAGCCCCACTGGAGTATCGTTTTTAGTGACGCTCCATTGGCGCTATGCACTACACCTTATTTACAAAGTGGCGTTAAGCCACTTTTTGTGGCTTAATGCCACGTTGTAAATATGGCCCCTACACATGAAGCACTTTGTATGGAAGGGACGTGCAATGGGTTTTGTTGTGGGCATTGACATTTTGACGCTGCCCCAGATTTAAGAGTTTTTGTAAACCTGAGGCAGCACCAAAACCTAACACCATCCCAGGCCGGCCGTGAGCAAGATGAAACGAGGAGAAATGCTTTCATTTCTCCTATTTTTTTGCTCTTATGATGTGTGGTGTATTCTGCAGCACATATAGAAACAGCAAATTACAATTTAATATTGTTTTTGTGCAGGAAGGTTATCCTTCCTGCACAAAAACAATTGTCCCCTCAACACAGCCATCATTGCACAATGGTGCAAGGGTTGCTGCATTGGCAGATGACAGCAAATACAGTGCAGGGGGAAACACAGGGGTGCACCATATTCTTTTAGATACGGGTCATCCCTGGGTTTTGAAAATGACAGTGCGTGATGCTGCCAAATTTTGCGCCGCGCTATGCACCGTCATTGTTTGTTAAATCTGGCCCTTAGACCCTCATGCACCCACTAGACCCAGTCAGACACTGACGCACCCACTCACAGAGGCACTCAGACCCTCGCATATCCACTCACTGACCCACTCAGACACACACACATCCACTCACAGACCTACTCATACCCTCAAGCACCCACTCACAGACCCACTTAGACACTGGCACACCGACTCACAGACCCACTCAGACCCTCATGCACCCACTCATTAGACCCAGTCAGACACTGCCACACCCATTCACAAAGCCACTCAGACCCCCACATACCCACTCACAGACCCACTCAGAAACACAAGCATCCACTCAAGTGACCCACTCAGAACCTCACATACTCATTCACAGACCCAATCAGACCTTTCTGTACCCACTCTCATACCCAATCAAACACTGATACAACCACTCACAGACCAACTTAGAACCTCACACACCAACTCACAGACCCACTCAGGCTCTGACACACTCACTCACACACCCACCTTGACACTCACGCACCCATTCACAGACCCATTCCGGTGCTCTAACACCCACTCCCAGACCCGCTTGCACACTACTGCACCTACTCACAGACCTACTCAGAATCTCACACACCCACTCACAGACACACTCAGACCTTTATGCACCCATTCACAGACCCACTTAAACTCTGACACACCCCTCAGACCCACTCAGACCCTCATGCGCCCACTCACAGACCAACTCAGACACTCATGCACCCACTCACAAACCCACTCAGACCCTCAAACACCCTCTCACAGACCCGCCTAGACCTTTGTTGCATAGGTTCTCATTATTCTAATGAGACTACTGGATTTGAGCAGCAGAATCACCTGCGATGTGGGAGACTGAGTCTTAACCCACTACAGGTGACACCTCTTTCCCCAATCCGGCTTTTGCTCCAGCTAACTAGCAGGGCCTCATCTCTACCCAAGAGCAGGGATGATTGGGCAGCCGAGCACATGACACAATTGACTCCTCAAGGAAATCGTGGTCACTCAGATCTCATCCGTTTCTCTCAGTTACATTAGTCTCACATATACAATGACAAGCAGAGGCAGTATATGTTTCAATAAGGTTTCAATGAAGCAACTGCATCTTAGACAATAAAGCATATACAGCAATAACCAGTACAATAAAGCTTGACAGGATTAAAATTGTGACAAGGAGAAGAAAGCATAGAAATAACACTACCAAATTATCACTAGAGTCAATAGACTAATTCCTACCTAGGCTATAGTAGAGTACAGCATGTTAAGCTCTATTTCTGCCCTTCAGGATCCCCTGGGAAGTCATCATCCCCCATACCTGAGTAAAGTCTGCATAAGCAGCTGTAGTGAAGCGTTCAGCAATCAGCATATAATTGTGCTCATCTAACGTGTGTGGGACAGGGAAGTGTTTGTTTTTATAATAAAACAGCTGATGTTCTGAGAAAATGTCCCTACGTAAGTATATTATTTTTCTAGGAATACCAGAGATAAAACGTTACCACGTTCTTTGGAAACCTATCTTACTGTAGCCCTGGTAGTAGCACAGAGTGCTTGTTTCAGAACACAGGGCTGGCCTAAGCAAAGAACAGTTAGATAGAGAGAAATAAAACAAGACTGCAAATGTGGCTATTGATAAAATAATAAACGAAGCTGAATAAAATATATCTAGGTTAAAGTGCACAGCGGAAGGCCTAGTGTGCTAAAATAATGTGCATGGAGCTATAACTAAACTATAATAACTATAACTCCAATTCGGTAGGAATATTTAGCCGGAAACACTTTTTGGTAGGGTGTGCCTTCAGCCGTAGATTTCACGGCAGCCCATATGTCATCTTCCGGTTTCGCTCCTGAGTGGGTTACTGCAGCAACAGTGGCCATAGCTACTGCTTATTTGGCAGCTTCATCAGCCAATGTATTTCCAGCAACGTATATTCCAATGTGCGGTGTCCAAGTGTATGTACAACATGGACATTTGGTAGCGTTTACTTCAGATCTGCTACTTTCCCCCACAGAAGTCTGTGTTGAATGGTGTTACCTTTAGCATCTCTGAACCCATTCTGGGGCCAATAATGCAGGTATTCATTGAAGGACTGGACACAGTAGTACGAATACAAACAATCAGTGTTAACTGTGAAGGATATGTATGTTCCAGTGCCATCACCAGGGCTTTTGGATCTGCCAGTTGTGCTGTGTAATCCCCTAGGGTTTGCGTGAACGTCTGCTGGGGACAAAATTTGTTATCCTCTTTATAGCCACTTAAGACTGTGCAAGCTGTGGAGTATTGATGTTTTGTGCCAATTGCAGGTTGCGCTGAGCCATCAATATACATGACTCTTTCATACTGACCAATAGGCAGTGTATTTGCTTTAACTGGGTATTCTAGTTCATATTGCAAGAAGTCTTGAGTTTGTAATTTTGGGTCAAAAATGCACTCTACATCAGTGGCTGTGAAAGAAGTTGCCCATTGAATCCAACATGGATATAATGTTTCAGCATTAGGAACGCTGGCTTTGGTAACAGCCTCAAGGCCTGGGATTGGAGAAACAACAATAATGAGTTTGCCTTGGGCTAGTGGTCTTTCTTTAATGACAGCCACCTGAACAGCAGTGAGAATTTTCTCAGTGGAGCAAAGTGTTGTTCTGCTGCTGAGTACAAATGTGATTTGTATGCTATTTGGACTGTATGACCCTCATTGAAAGTTACATAGGTGAAGCCAATGGCACCAGCAATTACAATGATGACTAGATGTGTTTTGTTGTTCCTCGTGTGTAAATGTTGTGCTGCAAGCATGTCTGTTTGCAAAGCTCTGAGTATGCCTGTGTGTTCGACTGTCTAAAATTTACTTGAAAAGTCAGGATGTATTAAGTCATATAAAGGTTTTATGGTTGATGCAGAATCAGGAATGTAAGTTCTGCCAAAATGTGGGAAACCCAATGGAGATTGGAGTTTTTTAATGGTAGTTGGAGGTTGTAACTGCGCAGTTTTCCAAGAATTGTGGCGGTAAGCTCTTTCCTTCACTTGATAGCTCATATCCCAGAAACAGGACACTAAGGAAGGCTATTTTTTTTTAATTGTATTTGTAGCCAAACTTGGCAAATCCCACAACAATGTGGGCTACACGTCTTAAATGTTGCTGTAATTCATCATTCGTAAGATGAATATCATCTACATAGGACAATGCTTCAGGGTCAATGTAGGGCAAAATTGAAGTCAAACAAGCCGCTAACAGTCCTGGACTGTTCTTGTACCTCTGGGGTAAACAGAATTTTTTCTGGGAGCCTAGTGCTCTGAAACTGGTTAAGTCTCTACTCTCAGACGCTATATTTAGGCAGAAAAACCCATTGGAATTGTCCAGTGTTGTTTTGTACTTTTTGCACACTATGTTGTTCATGAGTGCTGTGCTATGTGAGTTTTTTATAGCATATGTGCGAGTATGACTGTTTAAGTGTCTGTAGTCTAAGACTATTCTGTACGAATGGTCCGGTTTAACTACTGGGAATAAGGGATTATTCATAGGTGAGACACAGGGTTTGATTACCCCCTGCTACTCCAATTGTGTGAGGATTCCCTCACGGGTGCTTTAGCATCATGTTTTATTGGATATTGGGGTTGAGGCTGAGTTTTAATAGGAATTACATGGTAGGGGGAATCTTCATCCCATCTTACATGGTTGCGATATAACGCGGGTGCCTGCACCAATGCCCAATCGATGGCATAGGATTCTGCCAGCTCCTCTGGAACAAGGGGTTAGAAAGAATGTTTGATAACATCTTTTCCATATGGGCAAGTACGGACAAATTCAGGTAGCCAATCCTTTTCGGCCAGCAGAATATCATAAATGTTTACGACGTGGTCCCAAAAGATTGCGGGGCATATTTATACTCCGTTTGCGCCAAATTTGCGTCGTTTTTTTCGACGCAAATTCGACGCAAAACTAACTCCATATTTATACTTTGGCGTTAGACGCGTCTAGCGCCAAAGTTCATGGAGTTAGCATCATTTTTTTGCGTGAACACCTTCCTTGCGTTAATGATATGCAAGGTAGGCGTTCCCGTCTTAAAAAATGACTCCGATGCATATGCGTCGTATTTATACTCCCGGGCAAAAATGACGCCCGGGAGTGGGCGGGTCTAAAAAACCCGCATTAGCGCCGGATTTTAGCGCCTGGGTCAGGGCAGGCGTTAAGGGACCTGTGGGCTCAGAATGAGCCCAGAGGTGCCCTCCCCTGCCCCCAGGGACACCCCCTGCCACCCTTGCCCACCCCAGGAGGACACCCAAGGATGGAGGGACCCACCCCAGGGACATTAAGGTAGGTCCAGGTAAGTATTTTTTTTTAAAAAAATTGTGGCATAGGGGGGCCTGATTTGTGCCCCCCTACATGCCACTATGCCCAATGACCATGCCCAGGGGACAGAAGTCTCCTGGGCATGGCCATTGGGCAAGGGGGCATGACTCCTGTCTTTGCTAAGACAGGAGTCATTTCAATGGGGGATGGGCGTCGTAAAAAAATGGCGCAAATCGGGTTGTGGCGATTTCTTTGCCTCAGCCTGACTTGCACCATTTGTGGACGCCCATACGTCATTTTCCCCCTACGCCGGCGCTGCCTGGTGTACGTCGTTTTTTTTTACGCACACCAGACAGCGCCGGCGGCTAACGCCGGCTAACGTCATTGAATAAATACGGCGCCCGCATGGCGCTTCAGAATGGCGTTAGCCGGCGCTAAATTTTTTGCCGCAAAACTGCGTTAGCGCAGTTTTGCGTCAAAAAGTATAAATATGGCCCTGCGTCTATTGTGCATTCAATGTCTCTTTCTAACTGTAACGTTGCTTTGTACACCCTATCAGGCGTGGAGACGTGCATGTCTGCAGTTTCTACTTGTAGGAAGTCATCAGTTGGTTTCACCTCCAGATGCTCTAAAAGATTCTGGCGAACTATTGTGTCCTCTGCTGCGCTGTCTAATAGCGCTAGTGCCCACTCCTTGTTCTTCAAGACAGCCCTCTTCTTGAGTGGCATGTCGAACTGCAACTACTGCCACCTTTTTCCTTTTTAAATTGTGGTTTTTGTTGGGTAAGTTTCTCCTCCTTTTTAACAGAAACTTCTGTCCTAGTTTCACTTACTCAGTTCTTCGCTTTGACTTTCCACCTCTCTCACTGTGTTTTTGCGATGAGTCCTGAAAGGAACGAAATTGGGGCATATCAGTATATTGATATATGTCAGGCGTTTTTATATTATCCCTATTTCTGAGATTATATCTATTCTGTGGGGTCTCCGTGTGTGGAGGTTCTCCCCTTTCTTTTTTAGGAGTTTGTTGTTTTTTTATCCCAGCGTTTCTTATTACCCTCAGGAGCTTGTTTGGTAGAATCTTTATTAGATTTACCTTGAAATTGTAGATTTGTTGGTCTCGCCCCCAGACTATCTCGATCAATGCTAGAGTAGGTCTCCGCGATAATCTTTGGCAGCTCACATTCTTGATCCAGTGGAGGAACTTCTCGGAGCAGCATGCTCACTGCTAGTGTGCCCTTCCCCTTTAAGGTTCCTTAATATAATTGAGGATACTATGGCAAAATTGCCCATCGATTGCATCCCCAAGTCCAGGGCTGGGGCAACCCTGTATTCATCTTGACTTTGTTTCAAAACTTCCGGTAAATTGGCAAGTGTCAGTGTACTGTGTGCGTTTGTATAGAGCGTGACAAATACTGTGCCCTATCTATTACAGTTATCTACTGTGGGAACCATCCCAAATGGCAAGCACATTGTTAATATTCTAAGTTCATCCTGAGGTCCCAGATGGGGGAATAGTGCTTCCAGTACATTTATTTTTTTGAGCTAACCAAAAATGAATTTCTTCCCCTTTGGTGGGTACTTTACCCATGATCGAATGTACAGTAACAGGGTCAATGTCTGGCGTTACTGCATGTGGCTGCGCTGGTGCAGCACGTGCTGGGTTTGTGTTTAATGTTTGCATTACAAACAGTACTAATCGTCTCTATATTGCCGTCAGATCAGCATATAAGCGACCGACTTCATCTACTGTGAGGTTCGCTGCAGCAGGGTGAGGTGTCTAAGTGGCTAATAGGGGCCAGGTAGGACCATCATTACTTAGAGGACCTAACCTAACATGTAAAATTGTGTGGGATAGGGTGCCATCAAGCCAATTATTATGTTGTTGATAAGATAGAGGTATTTCTAAATATGCATATGCTCTGTATTGTGCAGGTACGTTTGTAGGTGTATAGTGATGAAATGTATTTGTGTTCCCATCAACTGCTGGAAATGTGACCAAAGAATAACAAAGTTCTTTTCTATAGGCTGCATGTGCACCAACAACAAATGTAACTGGACCCCCCTTGGCCGTTAGGCCATGTGCCAGTAAATGTGCAGTAAGGGGTGGTCTCATATTGACTGCTACCTATTCTGGATTCACCATAATGAATGGTAAGTTTATTCAGAGATAAGCACACCAAACGGGGATTATACATTTAGAGTTCAAGCTTGAATAACCTCCAGCGTCAGATAGGTTTTCCCTACTTAGATGAGGAGGAAATCTTTAATACCACGGACATCCCCGTTGATAGTACTGAGGTGTCTCCGTATGTAGTGAGACAGAGATACTCAGGAGTATTAGAACCTGACCAAACGTTGGTGGTGCCATGTCGCATACGCACTCATTATTCTAATGAGACTACTGGATTTGAGTGGCAGAATACCCTGCAGTGTGGGAGACTTAGGGCCTGATTCTAACTTTGGAGGACGGTGTTAAACCGTCCCAAAAGTGGCGGATATACCACCTACCGTATTACGAGTTCCATAGGATATAATGGACTCGTAATACGGTAGGTGGTATATCCGCCACTTTTGGGACGGTTTAACACCGTCCTCCAAAGTTAGAATCAGGCCCTGAGTCTTAACCCAATACAGGTGACACCTCTTTCCCCAATCCGGCTTTTGCTCCGGCTAACTAGCAGGGCCTCATCTCTACCCAAGAGCAGGGATGATTGGGCAGCCGAGCACATGACACAATTGACTCCTCAAGGAAATCGTGGTCACTCGGATCTCATCCGTTTCTCTCAGTTACATTAGTCTCACATATACAATGACAAGCAGAGGCAGTATATGTTTCAATAAGGTTTTAATGAAGCAACTGCATCTTAGACAATAAAGCATATGCTGCAATAATGAGGATGATAAAGCTTGACAGGATTAAAATTGTGACAAGGAGAGTAAAGAATAGAAATAACGCTACCATATTTTCACTAGAGTTAATAAACTAACTTCTGCCTAGGCTATAGAAGAGCACAGCATGATAAGCTCTAGTTCTGCCCTTCAGGTTCCCCTTGGGAATACCTCATAACCCATACCTGAGCAAAGGCCTGAAATCTGCATAAGCAGCTCTAGAGAAGCATTCAGCAATCAGCATACAGTCGTGGTCATCTTGCTGGAATCTCCCTTTAACGTGTATGGGACAGGGAAGTGCTTTTATAAGAAAACAGCTGATGTTCTGAGAAATGTCCCTACGTAAGGACATGTATGTTTCTATGAGTACCAGAGACAAAACGTTATCACGTTCACCGGAAACCTATCTTACCGTAGCCCAGAGAGAAGCACAGAGTGCTTGTTTAAGAAGACAGTGCTGACCTAAGCAAAGAACAGCTAGATAGAGAGAAATAAAACAAGACTGCAAATGTGGCTGTTGTTAAAATAATAAACAAAGCTGAATAAAATATACCTAGATTAAAGTGCCAGTGGCAGGCCTAGTGTGCTAAAATAACGTGCATGGAGCTAAACTAAAATGGCTACACAACACCTTCACACACCCACTTACAGATTTGCTCAGACACTGATGCACCCACTGACAGGTCCACTCAGACCCTCACATGCCCACTCACTGACACACCCACTTACAGACCCATACAATCCCTCACGCACCCACTCACAGTCTCTCAGACACTCACAGACCCAATCAGACCCTCACACACCCACTCACCATGCCACTCACATAGTCACAAACCCACTCACAGACCCACTCAGACCCTCATGCACCCACTCATCAACCCCCTCAGACACTCACACCCACTCAAAAACACATACACCCACTCACAGATCTACTCAGAGACTGACACACTCACTTTCAGACCCACTCAGACACTCATGCACCCACTTACATACCCACTCAGACACTCGTACACTTACTCATAGTACAACTCAGAGACTCATGCACTCACTCACACACCAAGAGACTCATCTAACCTCTCACAGACCCACTCAGAGAGTCACAAACCAGTTAAAAACTCTCACACACCCTCAGAAAGAGCTTCTGAGACAGTAATGCACACACTGACAGACCCACTCAAACTCTGATACATGCAGTTACTGATACACTCAGATAGCCATACATGTGTTGATAGAGACAGTGATGCCCCTAGTTTGTTGTATAAAATTCCTTATTTATAAAGTTATGAATTTTGAATGGGCTGGTGTGTATTGAATGCTTGCTTTTCTTTTGTATAGTCCCGACTAAGTTGCGTAGATCACAGCGTCATTGAAAATCTTTTAATAAATAAAAAAATCTATTTTAACCTCTTAGCTGCTGGGCCTTTCCCCCCCAGCAGTGCCGAACCCTTTTTTGGCTATTTGGGGTAGTTTGCGCTTAGGCCTTCATAACGTTTTGTCCACATAAGCTATCCACGCCAAATTTGCTTCCTTTTTTTCAACATTCTAGGGATTCTAAAGGTACCCAGAGTTTGTGGGTTCCCCTGGAGGAGACCAAGGAATTAGCCAAAATACAGCAAAAATTTAGTTTTTTACGAAAAAAATGGGAAAAAAGGGCTGCCGAAGAAGGCTTGTGGTTTTTTCCCTGAAAATGGCATCAACAAAGGGTTTGCGGTGATAAAATCACCATCTTCCTAGCTTTCAGGAACAGGCAGACTTGAATCAGAAAACCACATTTTTCAACACAATTTTGGCATTTTACTGGGACATACCCAATTTGTACTATTTTTGTGCTTTCAGCCTCCTTCCAGTTATTGCCAGGAATGGGTGTGAAACCAATACTCGATCCTGGAAAGCTAAGCATTTCTGAAAAGTAAACAAAACTCTGAATTCAGCAAGGGGTCATTTGTGTAGACCCTACAAGGTTTTCCTACAGAAAATAACAGCTGAAATAAACAAATATTGAAATTGAACTGAAAATAACAGCCATTTTTCTCCACGTTCTACTCTGTAACTTTTTCCTGTAATGTCAGATTTTTTAAAGCAATATACCGTTACGTTTGCTTGACTCTTCTGGTTACAGGAATATATAGGGCTTGTAGGTTCATCTAGATCCCTAGGTACCCAATGCCAATAAATGAGCTGCACCTTGCAAGGGGTTTTCATTCTATACCGGGTATGTGGCAATTCATTTGGTGAAATATAAAGAGTGAAAAATAGGTATCAAGAAAACTTTTGTATTTCCAAAATTAGCATAAGATAAGGTGTTGAGAAGCAGTGGTTATTTCCACATCTCTGAATTCCGGTGTGCCCATACTGGCATGTGAAATACAGGCCATTTCTCAAATAGACGCATTTTTTACAGACTGTCTTACATTTGGAAGGAAAAAATGTAGAGAAAGACAAGGGGCAATAACACTTGTTCTATTCTGTGTTCCGCCAAGTGTCTCGATACAACTGGTACCTCACTTGCGTGGGTAGGCCTAATGCTCGCGACAGGAAAGGCAACATGGACACATCACATTTTTACATTGAAATCTGATGAGTTTTTTGCAAAGTTTCTAGCTGTAGAATTTGACCTCTAGCTCAGCCAGCACCGAGGGAAACCTACCAAACCAGTGCATTTTTGAAAACTAGACACCTAGGGGGAATCTAGGACGGGTTGACTTGTGGGTCTGTTACCCAGAATCCTTTGAAAACCTCAAAACATGGCCCAAAAAACACTTTTTCCTCACATTTCAGTGACAGAAAGTTCTGAAATCTGAGAGGAGACACAAATTTCCTTCCACCCAGCATTCCGCCAAGTCTCCTGATAAAACTGGTACCTCACTTGTGTGGGTAGGCCTAGCGCCTGCGACAGGAAATGCCACAAAACACAACGTGGACACATCACATTCCAAAAAAACAGAGCTGTTTCTTGCAAAGTGCCTAGCTCTGGATTTTGGCCTTTAGTTCAGGTGGCACCCAGGGAAACCTACCAAACCTGTGCATTTTTGAAAACTCTATACCTAGGGGAAACCATGATGGCGTGACTTGAGGGGCTCTCACCAGGTTCTGTTACCCAGAATCCTCTGCAAACCTCAATATTAAGAAAAAATAAACACTTTTTCCTCACATCTCGTTGATAGAAAGTTCTGGAATCTGAGAGAAGCCACAAATTTCCTTCCACCCAGCATTTCCGCAAGTCTCCCGATAAATATGGTACCTCACTTGTGTGGGTAGGCCTAGTACCCGTGACAGGAATAGATCACACAACGGTCAATGTTGGTCATCACATGAGGTTACCGTTGACCCTCAGGTGATCCATTCCTGACGTAGGCACTAGGTACAGGCACTCAATCGGGGTAGTGTTTTTATCAGGACAGGTGAGGAATCACTAGGTGGTAGGAATTTTGTGGATTCCAGCATATTCTGGTAGTTTGTGTAACAGAAATGCAAGAAAAATAGAGTTTTATATTCAACATTTCAGCTTTGACGGGTATTCTGGGTAAGAAAGCTTTGGGAAATCCACACAAGTCACACCTCTATAGACTTCCCTGGATTTCTAGTTTCCAGAAATGTTTGGGTTTAGTATGTTTCCCCATATGGCCACCGAGCCCAGGACCAAAAACACAGGTGTCAGCCTTAAAAAACAGGTTTGTTTTCTGATGGAAAATGTTGATGTCTCCACAATACGATTGGGCGGTGGAATTTGGGGCTGAACTAAATTGGGGAGCTCCTAAGAGAGCACTCTCTCTCTGTGCTTGCCGCCACATTCACCTGCTCTATGGGTTGGGCTAGCCCACTATTGCCCTGTATCACAGACTGTGCTTGTGAAGGGACAGCAGGACTGTCCTCATTACCGCCCTCATAATTACTGGAAGAGGAGTTATCGAATGGGACTCCTCAGACTGAAAAATCACTTCCAGATTCTGCGCCATTGTCCTATCCCTCAGATGCTGTCTCAGTTTCTGCTGTCTCAGTCTCTGAACCTATGTCAGAGCTGTCTTCTGTAACTCGAGTGAGGGCGTCAGCAGCAGTCATCCAACGAGATGCCATCTCTGCTACTGGCTAAACTTTTGCTCTAAAACACTAGCCTATGAAGACAGTCACAAAATTGCTGATATGTGTGTGATACGTGCAACAGTAGAGGTCACCTTACCTACGTTTCTTCCCTCAATCAGCACGTTCTTTCAAGACACTCAAAAAACATCTTGTCACATACCATTCGTCACAGTCTTTAGCACCTCTTGCGCCCAGTCCAACAATCATTATTGGTGCTCCCAATCCCATGTCCTTCTCCTCAGATTCCCTTATTACCGCCGAGCAAAAGTGCTCTTCATATCTCCATAGCCGCCCCCCACCCCTGCACATACATTTCATTTGTATTATAGCACAGGTAATGGCTGACTTTCCTAATGTATTCAGCTATTTCCATAAAATACAGATTTGCTCTTTGCAGTAGGCATATAAACCTTCTGCGTTTCTTTATGGCACTAAAACTCACACAAGACAAAAGTCTGATCCTTTTTTATCAGAAACATAATCACAAGACTTACTTGACTTTTTTATTGCTACCTAAAAGATACAGTTGAAACGCGCAAGTTGAAGAATGTGCATTGCTTTGAAGACACAAGCTGCAACTGCAAGAAAACTGGTGGCAAATGTATATATATATATATATATATATATAGATCACTTTTAAATGTGGGTCTGGTTTTCCTGGGGACCGATCGCAGCCCCCAGGGAAACAACACATGCCTTGACAAAAGTGATCTATTTATCTATATAGATATATAAATATATATATACATATATATATATATATATATATATATATATACACAGTATATATATATATATATATATATATATATATATATATATATACTGTATATATATATATATATATATATATATCAAAAACGAAGTTGTCCTCATCTGAAAGCGCACTCCCAACAGGTTAATATAAACGGGAAGAAAAAGCAAAGCCAGCAACTCACAGTGAATTCTTTAAGCAGTTTCATTATTACAGGCCTTAAGTTATAAAATCATCTCTGGACACGTGTTTCAAGGTCAATCCTTTCTTTAGCAGAGAAAAATATAAAAGTGTTTCACCCTCGTAGGTGCAGCCAGTGCTGGAGGTGTTCCAGGCATCTCTTTCTTACTGAAAAGACCGGCATGGCTTCAGCTTGTGCCTGTAATTAGACAAGCTGAAGCCATGCCGGTCTTGACCTAGAAACACGTGTCCTAGAGCAATTGTGCATCAAAAATGTTAACACAAGCTAACATCATTCCCTAGCTCCATCAGTGCACCCTATTTAAAAAATGACACACAATGGCGCTAAGGAATGGTTAGCGTAAAAAAAAATGACGCTAACCATTGAGACATGCTGTAAGAAAAAATTATGCTAGTGTTGCAAAAGTGGCGCTAGAACATTTTGCAGCACGTATTTTGGATGCAAAATTAGCACCAAATTGAACTGCATTAGTGTAAAAAGAAATGCACAAGCAAGAAATAAACATTTGGGAAGACAAGATGGAGAATGCAAGCCAGGAGAGACACCAGGAAGAACCCAATCATCCAAGTACCAGCCAGGAGGGTCCAGCAAAGTCCCAGGAGAAGGAGAAGAGGAAGCGGAAGTATTGCTTTAGTGAGGAGGAGCATGACATCCTGGTCAGAGAGGAGACAGAGCACCAACACCAGCTCTTCGTGACCTCCAAATTGCCAGTAGGTAGGAGACAGGTCACATGGCAGGCAATAGAAGACAAAGTCAACAGAGTTACAGAGGTGAGGAGGACTGTCACCGATTGCAAGAAGTGCTGGCACGATTGCAAGCGCTGGACTAAGGAGAATCTGGCCAGCAACCGAAAGGCAGCACTGCAGACTGGAGGTGGAAGTCCCTCACCACAGGAGGACCTGGATGAGCTGGAAGAGATGGTTGCAGAAGTCATTGCGTTGGAGGTGGTCACCGCAATTGCAGAACAGGACAGCGCAGACTACCAAGAACTACCACAAATGCAGGGTAAGTTCCAGGGAGTACTATGTGGAGTCTAACAAATGGCAGAAGGGGGAGGTACATAGGACACACTCAATGCTTGCTAAAGGGTTGCATCAGGACACATAGGCCCTGAATCAAACTGCCCCATTGCCACCCAAGTCAGACTTGTCCTGAAGCTCTGGTTGTGCAATGCACTCTGACATATACACAACGTGGACATAAGCCACTCACTATGGTTTTACTCCACCACGTAAATATGCAGCACATTGCCTGGAAGGGGCAAGCAATTAGTGTGGCTGTTGCTGTGCCACAACAACACCCATTGCATATTGCAATTTCACCAGATCCACCACAAAATGTACATCAGAGACTGAGACTGAAGCCAATACCACCCCAGGGGTGATGTCAGGATAGGATAACAAGGCAAAATGCTTTGCTTCATCCTTGTGTCATTGGCAGTCTCATGTGGGCTGCATCCTGCAGCACACATTGAAATGCCACTTTACCAAAATAGCTTATATATGTGCAGGAAGGGACACCTCCCTGCACATAAACAATCTAACCCCTCAACGCAGGCACCCCTTCATCATGCTCCAACAATGCCTGCATATGTGCAGGAAGAACAAATCTGCGCAGGCACAGAGAGAATTGCAGGGGTGTGCCGTATTCCAGTAAACACATATTGCTTGTGCACTGAACTATGACACTTGGGAAAAAGTCAGGCTTTAAGTGTGCAACCTGTGGAACGCAAACAGAACAGAGTGGACCAACACTTTCACACAACACCATGCGCCATCTAGGAATGGTCACAAAAGTCAACTCTTACAACACATGGGGCATGACTGTGAACATTATTTTTGCAGCTGTTCAATTAGCTGCAATCTCACTATCTAACAAGATTGTGGGGGTCATTCTGACCCTGGCGGTAATTACCGCCATGGCGGAGGTCGGCGGTAGCACCGCCAACAGGCTGGCGGTGCACCGCTGGGCATTCTGACCGCGGCGGTTCAGCCGCGGCCAGAAACGGAAAGTCGGCGGTGTACCGCCGACTTCCCGCTGCCCTTGAGAATCCTCCATGGCGGCGGAGCGCGCTCCGCCGCCATGGGGATTCTGACACCCCCTACCGCCATCCGGTTCCTGGCGGTTCTCCCGCCAGGAACAGGATGGCGGTAGGGGGTGCCGCGGGGCCCCTGGGGGCCCCTGCAGTGCCCATGCCAATGGCATGGGCACTGCAGGGGCCCCCGTAAGAGGGCCCACGAAGAATTTCAGTGTCTGCTTTGCAGACACTGAAATTCGCGACGGGTGCAACTGCACCCGTCGCACCTTCCCACTCCGCCGGCTCCATTCTGAGCCGGCGTCCTCGTGGGAAGGGTGTTTCCCGCTGGGCTGGCGGGCGGACTTTCGGCGGTCGCCCGCCGGCCCAGTGGGAAAGCCAGAATGACCGCTGCAGTCTTTTGACCGCGGAGCGGTCTTTCGGCGGGAACCGCTTGGCGGGCGGCGACCGCCGCCCGCCGCGGTCAGAATCACCCCCTGTGTGTTTTGTGTGAACGTTTGGTGCACTGCTTAGTGGTACAATCAACATGCATGAGAACTTGGGCAAGTGGCATCAAAGTTGCACTACTGGCACAATGTCACTAGCCTGTAATACAAAGGTATCATAATATAAATAGTTGTACATGTGGATCCAAGCTGCACATTCCCCTTGTGCCACATCAACAAAGTCTCAAAATACATGCATTGATCCACATTCTACATCCTTACACCAACATATGCCTGTTGCAGATATGTTGTGTGCAAGAAAATGTCCCAAATTTAGGGAGAGACAAACTAATGGGGCAGACAATCCATAATGGTTGCACTGTCCCTTCCAATTAGCACATGTTGGGCCTGCTACAGGCAGATGAGAATGTAACACAAGCTTTGTATACAATGGACCTACCGATGCTATGCTGCACTAGTGCCATCATTCATGGTGCCAATGCATCAAAGCACCAAAATAGTGACAGCACACATTCACCACTGTGGCAATGTCCACCATGGTGAATAGGAAGGCAAATTACATGTCACCATGGTGTCAGTGGCAGGGACAAAGAGCCTGCAACGAAGTAGGTGGTGTGGTATCAAACCACAAAGGGCCAGATGTAGTAGAAAATAATGGTGAGTGGCGCTGCCCCAAATTTGGCAGCGTAGCGCACCATCACATTCAAAATGCAGGAATGCACCATATTTAATAGAATATGGCACACTCTTGTGTTTCCCCCTGCACTGGCACTAAATTCTCTGCCGTGCACCAACACAACAACCCTTGCAAAATAGTACAAGGATGGCTGCGTTGATGGCGAGATTGTTTTTGTGCAGGAAGGAAGACCTTCCTGCACAAAACAATCTTAAATGGTGATTTGCTCTTTCTATGTGTGCTTCAAAGTGCAGCACACATAGAAAAAGCAAAACATGAGGAGAAATGAAAGCATTTCTTCCTGTTGTGCCATTCTAACACCACCCCTGGGGTGGCATTAGATTTTGGCACAGCCTTAGGTTTTCCAAAACTTCTAACTCTGAGGCAGAGTCAAATGCAATGGGTGTTGCTGTGGAACCCCTACAGCAACACCCATTGCATGCCCCTTCCATGCAATGTGCTGTCTGTGAAGGGGCCGTATTTACATGGTGGTGTTAAGCCACTTTTTGTGGCTAAACACCACCTTGTAAATATGGACAGGGCATTGAACCATCAGAGGGTCATGAAAAGTGATGCTCTGGTGGCGCTAGGGGATCATAAATATGCTCCAAAATACCTTATGAGCTTGCCCTATGAGTGATGCACAATGCTACACATAATATAAAACTACAACCAGGGGTCTGTAACATGTCACTGAGCCTCATGTAACAAGTAAATTATATGCCATGTCAACAACCACCACAAATAAAGATTGACATATCACTATCACATTGCAGATGATGATGCCTTACCTCCTGCCGACCTTCCTGTCCTGGATTTTACAGATGCCATGGGTGACATGCTGCCAACATTAAGGAAGAGACTCTCCAGGATGTCCTAGATTCCTCCAGACACCACCTCAATTCGCAGGGAGGACACACAGCATTGAAGGGTCTCCACGTGAACCACCCAGCTACCAACCCACAGCACCAGCCAGTACTGACACAGCCCTGGACTCTGAGGACTCAGAAAAATGACCTTCCAGAGGACAGTGGTAGGAATCCAGTGGGAGCTGGCCAAGCAGGTGTAGGTGAGGATGGAGACCATGGCAGGCAGCCTAGAGGGAGTGCGGAGGTGTCTCAGTCCAATTAAGGGTAACTCAGCTGCCATCAGAGGCACCCACTCCTCGCTACATGTACTCCAGCAGTCCCTGGCCGACATAGCTGCTGTCATGAGGCAGAGGTGTCAACAATTGCCCTCCCAAAGTGGCAGCAGCATGATAGATAACAGTCTGGGGGCTATACAGAATACCCTGTAGTCCATATGGTGGTAAGTGGACTCCCTCAGGGAAAACATAGCTGCCTACCACCATGATGTTGCTGCCTTATGTGTTACCACACATAGCAGCTGCCTGGATCTTTGACTACACATCTCTATCCCCTGGTGTGTGTGTGGCCCACTCAAACTCAAAAACAACAGCACCCATGGCACATGAGGTACCACACACATCAGAGGATGAAGATATAGAAGGAACAACATTCACAAGGAAAAACACTCAGTAGCACTAGTTTGTGCCACATGGACATTATCCCCTTAGTTCTGTGCTTAAGATCATGCCCATGTTGTGACAGGATGTTATGTGCCTTCTTCACATAACCAATATTGACTTGTCTGCCATGCACTGTCATTGTGTCAAATCTTACCTATTGGCAATTTGTACACCTCCTCACTAATGCAAATTTCTAACCATGTCTCATGACATGTCCCTCACCCCTGGGCCCTGATTGTACAACAAATGGCTCAGGATCTCTCCTGGGGTCTGTGAACGGGAAATTATATAGCATTAGAAAGTATACTTGCACCTGTAAATAAATCTCCGTGTTGACATGTAACATTTTAACATTTACTGTGATCCATCAACTCAGCTAAATGTATGCATTGTGTGAAGCTATGTCAATGAGAACAGAACATAATTATATGTGTGCATTACTGTCAGACACAAAGCCACACAGTACAATCCATAAATGAAAAAGGTGAATGAAGATGTTGTGGGCTACAACTAATTTACAGAGTCCTAAATGCATGTGTTGAACAGATATCCCTAGAAGTTGGCATATAGCATGTATGGGTCTGAATCAAGTGTATGGTAATTTACCCAAATGAGAGCACCAGTACAACTAATATGTGTGGTTCAGAAAAGGCAAATCTAATCAGTGACGGGAGCTGCCAGTGTGGTAGGATACAGACCCAACTATGGCTAATGTCATATGTGTCAGAGTTTCCAACAATAATACGGCCAGGCCCCAGCAATGACAGTTGAAGTTCCATACTTACCTGTCCAAGATACTGCATACATATACAATGTGAATGGCTGGAACTGTGGATGACAAATGTTTTGACTAGCGGATGTCATTGTGCAGCCAATCTGACAGCTCCTTGGTCATAGGGGACACACATGGCCATCCATGTAAATCAAGACAGTAAGCATATCAATATAAGGTATTTCTCCTACTTGGCCAGTGCACACATGAGGACACCCATACACTCAATCAACACAGAGAGATGACTGGCTAATACTAACAGGATTTATTAAAACAAATTAAGAACATCAAATCTAAACTTACCCTATATACTACCTTACACTGAACTAACCTACACTAACATTTCTTAGCTTACACCTACACCTATCTATCCTATTCTAAACTTATCTAACACATGTAACGCCACACTCTAAACATTGTGCCCCCCACCCTCTTTAAGAGACAAGATACAAGTAGGACAACATAAACTCAAGCTACACATGTACTAACCTATGTCCTAAAAATAAAATAAAATAAAATATATATATATATATTTCAGTATTTTTTAAATGTTTGTATTTTTGTTTACATAGGAACCCCAACAGAACCCCCATCCAACTCCCCCAAAAATAAAAAAGTACTCAACCCCACCCCCGCAATTATACTTACCCTAACCTATGACTACCCTACACTATTTTACTAACCTAAGACTACCCATCTAAAACCCACTATAAATATTTACTATCAGTAAAAGGAAGAGTGAAGGATCTGGGAGGTTGTGGCATAAACATTTCACAGCTTTTTTCGTTTTTTTCTTGCAGTACTTCAGCATCTTATAATTTCTTTCATTGTCTTTCTCCAACTTTTCTAAACTGGCCATCATGGTGGCCATGTCCTGCCCCATGTCTGATTCAAAGCTAAATATTGTGGCTAGAGTAGGTGGCTGTAGAGGTGCCTGGCTAGAGACAGGTGCAGCAGATGTGGAAGGGGTAGTACCTGCTGAGGCTCTCCGGACTCAAGAAGTTTTCCCCGCTGTGGCCTGTTTTATTGTTGGCTGTTGCGGAGGTCCCCCATGTGTGAATGCACGCCAAGCCCAAGTAGCTTTCTCCTTCCTAAATCTCCTCTTCATTCTTTGGTACCCAGCGTTCACCTCCAATATGTACCTGTACCTGTCAGCCTACTTGTTGAAAGCACGTTTTTCTGCTGGGGTCATATTGGCAGCTGAAATATGAGGAGAATAAAACATTACGTACAGCATTGGGCGGAGGTAGAACAGACATGCAATGTACAAACTATCCTCAGATGACACATGCAGTCCACGACACATTTCACAACACTGTCTGACTCCAAATCTACACCAAATTCCTACCCGCCATGTAAGGTATCATGTGCATGTCACTGGAGTAATGGCTATCCATTGTTGACAATCAGGCCCCAGAGTTAAGTGGATTACTACATTCTTACTCAAGATTTGTGTGATCAAACTAGTGAGGATCAAGTGGCCCAACATGTCCAGAATCCCTGTGCCATTGCCAATATGGGGCGCTTTGTATGCAGTCCACCACTTTGACATCACTGGTGCTACATCAAGCCTTGCCCAGGCATCATGGATTCAAAGTGGGGGTCTTCTGATACGGGGTAGGAAACTTCCCAACAGCAATTCTAAGGTTAGGTAAAGATTCATTTATGTGACCAGGGTTAACACCTGCTCAGAGCATGCGTTACAAGAGGGCACACCATTGCTCACAATGTGCCCACATGCACACTTCAAGCAAAATGCCTATATATTATGGGCAAAGCCTGAACAGCACATCGAAGCTGTCTACAGATTTCATAACTATTAGCCCCTACCTGTGCTATGATGTGCAAAATGTGTAATGCGGCTCACACATGGTAGCTGTATGAGTGTCCTTAGGGACACAGTAAGATTTGCACTGCACTGTGTGCAGATACAATATTCCTATCTATTGAACAGCATGTGCACATGCATGTCAGACATCTCCTAAGTACCAGGTGCACATTAAGCATTAACATTATATGCACATGTGATGCGACCAATATCACTCACAAATATCATGATGGCTAGACCATGTTCTTAAATCTGCAGAGACCTAGCTTGCTACAATCTGTAGACATTTCCCACAACCATCTAGAGCTGATTTGTATTCTCATTGTGTACTCTACAGACTGTTGGCCTGCACAATAAGGCTCCTTGCACAAATGCGGCCTCAATTAAAATCTGACGAGTAGTTAGGACCAGTGGTACAAGTGTCTCCTACGTAAGCCCCTTAGAGATCTCAATACATTTACTTCATCTGTACCGTTTCATGAGTAACTGAAAGCTACATGTGGCACACAATGCGGTCCAAAGTGCAGTGGCAAATCTGTTTAAAACAAGCATGCTAATTGGATAAACAGCAGCTCTGACACCTATCATGATTGATATCAATGTATATGTGGGCATGATTTACATTTCCTTACACCCACAATTCCATAGCAGAACACGTTGCCACTTGGGCAACAATCAACCAATTCTCAATCCTCAGCATTGCATCAGACATGAAGTCAACATACTAACTCAGATGATTTCACATCATTGCTTACACAATAAATGTAATCAATGTATTCAATCAATCAGTAATTTGTTAAGCGGGCTACTCACCCGGTAGGGTCTCAAAGCACGGGGTGCTACTGCTCGAAGAGCCAGGTCTTGAGGTGCTTTCTGAAGGTCAGGAGGTCCTGGGTCAGACGTAGGTTGACAGAGAGGGAGTTCCAGGTTTTGCTGGCAAGGTGGAAGAAGGATCTGCCGCCGGTTGTGGTTTGGTGGATGCAGGGGAAAGTCACTAGGGCGAGGTTGGCAGAGCACAGGTGGCGTGTCGGGATGTGGAAGTTGAGACGCTCGTTGAGGTAGTCAGGTCCGGCGTCGTGGAGAGCCTTGTGAGCATGGATCAGGAGTTTGAAAATGATCCTTTTGTTGACGGGGAGCCAGTGGAGGTCTCTGAGGTGGGCTGAGATGTGTTCGTGGCGAGGGAGGTTGAGGGTGAGTCGTGCTGAGGCGTTCTGGATGCCTTGAAGTTTCTTCTGGAGCTTGGGTGTTGTTCCTGCAAATAGAGCGTTGCTGTAGTACAGTCTGCTGCTGACGAGGGCGTGGGTGACCATTCTTCTGGTTTCCACGGGGATCCATCTGAAGGTCTTGCATTGCACACATCTGACTGTCTCACACAAAACTCTGGAATGCCACACGTGATGCACAAGGTGACACTTACTGCCAGCATTGGGGTCTTCGAATCTGGAGACCTCTCCACTGGTGTAGGGTGGAGGCCCACCTGCAATACATGAAAAGAAAACATAGATTACTGATATTTGGACATTTCTGTACAAGGACAGTTTCAATATAAACTTGTTAAGGTCTGTGACATGTTTGGACATTGCTAGATATACTTGCACATTCCACACCTGAGTGGCATGTTGGAGACATATAGGGCCAGATTTATACTTTTTGACGCGAAACTAGCAAACGCAGTTTTGCGTCAAAATTTTTAGCACTGGCTAGCGTAATTTCTTAATGCCACCCATGCGTCATATTTATACTTAGACACACAGTGGCGCTAGGAACAGGTTAGAGTAATTTTTCCTGATGCTAAGCATTGCACCTTGTTGTAAGGCAAAATGACGTTAATGCAGGAAAAATGACTCTAATCTGGTCTGCGACATGGAAAAACATTGTGAAACGGATATGCACCATTTTTCACCGCAATAGCGTCAAAAAGCACGCAAACACAGCAAACAGTGCTAAGGAGCCCCAAAATGGATCCCAGAATCCAGGAGAGACCCCAGGGAGACTCAACACAACCAGGAACCTGCCAGGAGGACACAGACAAGACCCAGGGGAGTGACAAGAAGAAGACGAAGTGTTGCTTCAACGCAGAGGAGCATGAAATCCTGGTCAGAGAGGTGACGGAGCACCAGCATCAACTATTCATCACCTCTAAATTGCCAATTGGGAGGAGAGAGGCAATTTGGCAATAGATTGTGGACAAGATTAACAGTGTGGCAGAGGTCAAGAGAACTGTCATGGAGTGCAAGAAATGCTGGCATGACGGTAAGCGCAGGACAAAGGAGAAAATGGCAAGGAACAGGAAGGCAGCACTGCAGACGGGAGGTGGGAGTCCAGCACCGCAAGATGACCTGGACGAGATGGAGGAGATGGTTACAGCCATCATCCCAGAGGAAATCGTCAATGGTATCGCAGGACAGCACTGACTACCAGGAAATAACACATATTTAGGGTAAGTTGCATGGGGGACAAATATGCCTAACTGTCAAGTGCAAGATGGGGAGGCACATACCTACTACACAATGCATGTCAGTCCTGAAAATCTGGCAGTAGAACAGGCAAAGGGGCATGGCATGGGTGCATGGGCTGTGCAGGGCCATCCAGGTGCACAGCACAACACCAACAACCTTTGCATGCGGGTACACCACCATGCCAAGGCGGTTGGAAATGCAGAAGAAGACCAGGAGGGTAGGGTAGAACATAAAACTGGGCTGCTGTCACAGGATAGCTAGTTTTTTCAGAATGTAAACTAGAGGACAATGCTCAGTCTCAAGTCATTGGCTCAAGCCAGATTTACCATTGACAACACTTGGCACTACTACCTGTGCTGTGTGTGCTGATCAATTAGGAAATGGCAGTTAGGTGCACATGGCACAAACATACTCAATATGAGGGATCAGTATGACTACATGATCAATTCCCATCAATCACCATCCAAGTGCAACTCCTGTCAACTGCCCATGTCCATAGACTTAATAAACATCATGCACTGTCACATACATTATGAAGTACACAGAAGTAATCTCATACCCATGCTGCCCATTCCAGAGTCTAACCCTGTGCCTGTGTCACAATAGCTGCAATGCCACTATGCAACATCTCAGGTGTCATAGTGCCAAGACAACATCATTGAGGGGGAGGACATATGTGTGCAGCTAGGCAAACTTACCCGCACAGTCATAAGAGAAAATGGCCCATCAGTGCAATGCAATTTAGCACACATACGCAAACATCAACATGAGAAACTGTCAATGGTGACACCTGTATTGTTTCATGGAAATGCAATACATGGTATGGTGCTAGGTCTCAGCACCATATAGGTGTATATGAAAAATGATAGACTGGGACAGGGCCATATTATTATGTGTGGTACATGTGTGCATCAGCACACCAACAATCATTGCAAGGCCTCACCATGCTTATGGATGCAGAGTAAGGGTTGATTCCGACAAGACAGTGGCAAGCCACAATTAGGACAGAAACAACACCTAAAAGATGTGACACAGACAATTTCCCAAACTGCCACACTACCTGTGACATGCAGGTGGAGCATAGGCCTGAGAGACTGCAAACATTAAGGACAGGAACAATGCATAGGAACCAAGATTACAATGTACCACCAATAAGAAGTCAGTGACGTCACATTACAACTGCCACAACAAAGACACACTAATTGTACAATATCTCATTGAAGAGGACGATGGATCTCCTGTGGATCTGTCTGTCCTGGACTACCCTGATGACCTCCAAGATTTCCTGGGAACCCTCCAGACACCACCTTCAGTCGCAATGAGGAGCACACATGTAGCAGCCATCCCAGAGGACCCACCCACCAACCAATAGTACGAACTTCCAGCTCAAACACAGCTGAAGACTCTGATGACATTCGTACCACTTTTGAGAGGAGAGTAGTGGGAGTACAGCGGGAGCTGGCCAATGAGGTGCGAGTGGGGATGCAAACTATGGCATCCAGCCTTAAGGGGATGCACATGTACATGATGATGTAATCAGAACAGTCAGCAGCCATACAATCCCTACTGCAAGGAGTCCAACAGTGTGGGGGAGACCTCACCACTGCTGTGAGGGAGTTGCCATAACACCTGGCCTCACAATCTTGCAGCTGCATGCATGACAACAAGCTGTACTCCCTCAGGGCAGACATGGATGCCTACCACAGGGATGTTGCTGCCATACTCAATAATCAGCAGCTCCTCTTTGCTGCAGTTATGCCATACCTTGTTCCACAGTTGGCAGCTGCTGGGAATTCAGAGTCCACTTCTCCAACCACTGAAGTGTGTGTTTCCCCCTCAAACCCACCACCACCACCATCAAGGGCAGAGGAGACGACACACACATCAGAGGATGAAAATGTGGAACAGATCATTTTCACCTGTAGGAGTACCCCGTAGCACCAGCCCATGCCACATGGGTACTGAGTTTCCTATGTCCCGTGCTTGACAGCATGCCAGTGTTGCTACAGTTGGTGACATGCACTCTTCACAGACACACTGTTAACCTTACCACTATGGACTGCAATTGTTTCTCACTACTCAATTGTCAATTCACGTTCCTCTGTACTGATTGACACTTCATCTCAGCATATCCAATTATATGTCTCTCAACCTTGCACTTGTGTTGTGTCGCAATAGAATTGTTTACACTAATGGGCTCACAAACCTGGACTATGTAAATATTGCACTACAGCACTTTAAAATAAACAGAACCCACACAACCACTTTATCTCTGTGTAATGTGACACATCTACTTTGCTGGAGATTTGTGATGCATGTAACATGTCAATGGTCACAGAGGGGGTCATTCTGACCCTGGCGGTCCATGACCGCCATGGCGGAGGGCGGCGGAAGCACCGCCAACAGGCTGGCGGTGCTTCCTGGGCGATTCTGACTGCGGCGGTAAAGCCGCGGTCAGAAAAGGGGAGCCGGCGGTTTCCCGCTGATTTCCCGCTGGACCAGGGTATCCGCCCTGGCGGCGCTGCTTGCAGCACCGCCATGGAGATTCCGAACGCCTTCCCGCCAGCCTGTTTCTGGCGGTGTCCACCGCCAGTACCAGGATGGCGGGAACGGGTGCAGTGGGGCCCCTGGGGGCCCCTGCACTGCCCATGCCACTGGCATGGGCAGTGCAGGGGCCCCCTAACAGGGCCCCACAAAGATTTTCACTGTCTGCTTTGCAGACAGTGAAAATCACGACGGGTGCCACTGCACCCGTCGCACCCCTGCAACTCCGCCGGCTCCATTCCGAGCCGGCTTCATTGTTGAAGGGGCTTTCCCGCTGGGCCGGCCGGCGGTCTTCTGGCGGTCGGCCGGCGGCCCAGCGGGAAAGCCGGAATGGCCGCCGCGGTCTTTCGGCGGGAACCGCTTGGCGGGCGGCGACCGCCGACCACTGCGGTCAGAATGACCGCCAGAGTGTCAATACCAGAGTGCAGAAATAATGTGGGCAGATACTTACACACAAGGGCCATGACTTCTAATTCTTCTGTGCTGCTTTTGCCTCATTTTTGAAGTAAAAGCAGCACAAACTTACCAAATATCATTGTAATTTGTAAGTTTGCGCTGCTGTTGCGTTAAAAAATTAGGCAAATGCAGTGTAATAATAGTATATTTCTAGCCCAAGGTATCTACAAGATGAAACTCAATACTGGCCACATCCCCTACAAGAAAGTCATTGTGTATGTGACATTTGCTTCAAAATATGCATGCCTCACCCACAACATACAGCAGCAATGGATGTGTAAGAGTGTTTGGCCAATAACGTCAGCTGGGAGTACAAGTAAAAACATAGGCATGAAATTTATATACTTGCCCTCATCTGAAATTGACCCTACTCAGTTTAGCAGCGTTCACATGAACATCAGGCTGCAGGCAGACATCCCACAGTGCCCAACATTCCAACGCAAGACCCAAACGATGACAGCTTTAAAACCACACCTAGCTGTCCAACACATGGGAACCATAGTCATGTTGAGTGGTGGGTACAATGGATAGTAGATGCATAGAGATTTAGATTTCTTGTAGCTGCCAATGTGACAGCTGTGTTGGAAGTGGGAATTAACATATGAAGAGTGGGATGTGGATGCAGGACATAATACACAGGCCAAAATAAAATTGGCACTGTACACTAATGCAAAGGCCCAGATCCCCAAGCATATGACACGTGCCGTAAAGAAGTTTCTAAAACTTTAATAACTATGTACAAAATGAACTTAAAACTGTGTTACACACCTATACTAACCCAATCTAGCCTAACTATACATTACCCACAACTGGCCCTAAATACCCTATGCTAAACATACTTACCACATTTAACAACACACTCTAAACTTTTGCCCCCACCCCCCTTATATGATGAGATGCAAGTAGGACAACATATACTAACCTAAACAGATATTAACTAATACTAAACAATATAAATATATTTTTGTAATTTTTTAAAGTGTTATATATATTTTTTTATAAGAATACACAAAAGCTCCAACATTAACCCCCACCCACCCACAAACTAACATAATAATAATAATAATATGAAACCCCTCACCTACTTATCTAAACTACCACCCTACTTTAACCATTCACTAAACCCCCTAAACCCACTAAAAACGGAATAAGGCAAGAGGAGGGAAGGGCCTGAATTAGGGGGGAGGTAAGGTAGGAGTTCAGACGTTTTTCCTCTTCAGAATTTTCTTCTTTGATTTTAGCCTTTGGCTATTTCTGTCCACGTCCCACTGGAGAGTGTCAAGCTTTTGAATGACTTTCCACATGTCACTCTGGAGCTGTGAAATGGCGGCCATGTCTAAAGCAGCAAATGTGGTGGTCTGTGTAGCAGACATAGTTGATCCTGCAGGTGTGGTGGTCGGTGGTTCTGAAATAGAAGGTGCAGCAGGTGTGGTGGGTGTTGGTCCCGAGGTTGAGGGTGAAGGAGGTGGGGCTGATGTTCTGGTGGCCGCTGTGCTACTGGCTGCAATTGTAGTGGTGGCTCCACCTGTTGTGGCCAATGCCAATCCCCCTTGGCTGAAAGCCCACCATTCTCCTGTGGCTCCTCTCTCCGATAGCGTCTTGACATCCTCCGGAACCCAGACTCAATCCAGACTCAACATCCAAAATGTGCCTGTACCTCACTGCCCACCTCTGGAAATCCATGATCTCTGTGCCTTTCATGTTGGCAGGTGTAAAAATGAGACAGGCAACCATCAGTGTCGTCATTGTGTGATGCATGTACAGAAGATAATCTAACACTCTCCCTCAAATTGCACATGCAGTCCAAATCACAGTACAGATGATATATTGTCCCTGAGGAATGAAATGGCAACGCTGCCTAACCATCAAGGATTTAACAGCACAGCAAAGCACAACAAGAGGTGTACCAAATAAAGTGATTTGTGCACTGATGTAGTGCAATGTGTCAAAATGCAAATACAACAGTTACTTAACATGGGCCAGGCTGACTAATCCTTATCATCTGAGTCAACTTCAAGGCACCCAACACCAGTGATTTGTGTATGTAATTGGCAGGATGGTATGCCATTGCTAATCATAAGGGGTCAATGTTGTTTGGGACATATGTATGCTTCAATGAGATGACTTTCATCTACACTGTGACCATCACATCTGTCTACATATATGTTCTTCCCCTACCCCTGTGCCTCAGGGGGACATGAGCGTGCAATACATCATCACAACAGTTGAGGACAACGACAATGCCATGTCCACCTGTACATGGATTTAGTGAGTGGAACACATGTGAGGAGGGCTGCCACCTAGGAATGAGGTATCCATTGGTCAATCACATCTACATTCATGTTTCCATCTGTGGACAACCATCAAAACCTGATCTGCCAACACATTTTCAAAATCATCCACATTGATGACAACACACGTCTGGCCTTGACCTGCATGCACACCTATTATATACCACATAAGTGTCATGTAAATGGAGTACAACATATGGGGCTAGATGCTGAGGGACAGTTACCCAAACAGTCCTACATGTACATTAAAATACAGAGATGCACAATTGTTTGTGGAAAACTGATGCATCACTGTCTTGTGAAGATTAGGGAATGACTTGCTGACAATATTCTGACACTGGAGCACTTCCAAGTCAAATGTGGGCCTACATGTGGCTACT
Source organism: Pleurodeles waltl (assembly GCF_031143425.1). Taxonomy (NCBI): domain Eukaryota; kingdom Metazoa; phylum Chordata; class Amphibia; order Caudata; family Salamandridae; genus Pleurodeles; species Pleurodeles waltl. The sequence continues at coordinate 262,025,527 of NC_090437.1, read as the reverse complement.
AATCATCTTGTTCACATGCTGCTGCCTATTGTGCAACACAAGACTACAAAGATATGACTCTCTGCCTGTGAATGTTTAACCCTTGCATGGAACACTACGTCAACTTCCAGTTGGGTAATATATCAGATCAAGTGCCCGCAAATCATTTCTTGCAATGAGTTCAACACACAAAAGTCACTCACACAACAGCTGCAATCACTACACAGGACAGACATTTTCACACTTACTGGATACGTCAGGGTCCTCAAATTGAGCCACTTCCCCAATGGTATAGGGGACCGGTCCACCTGAAAGACACTGAAAGGAAATATATGCTCAATGTCTGATCGCTGTACAAACATGTGGACAACTTATCACAGTGTGTAACATTTTATATGAGTGAGCTGCTGATCCTGCATGTAGAAACTCCAACAGACATATCACTGCAAACTTGCATTGACACTGACACTCCAGTGAGTGATAGACACACATATGCACACATGCACTGGGCTTAGCAATCATGTGTTGCTAAACCTGACTACAAAAATTTGTGGCTAATCCATTTCAGATGGTACTCCATGTCATGATTTGTAATTGGGTGACAATTTCAATGGCATTTGCCTGGTGCACTACAATACAAGTGACTCAGGTATTGTGGCTTGTGCATCAAGGGACAATGATTACCTGTGTGATGGACATATGGGTCAATTTTCAGTCATCAATTATTGTGCATTCAGTGGTCCATAACAGATGTGGCACAGTTGTATGTAGGTAACAAATGTCCCATTAGCAGTGTCCCCTAAGCCGTATATGCCCCCTTTGCCAACATAATGGCAGAGATCATGTGTGTGTAATGATGATAATGTAGCGCTAAACATGGATAGCCACCATCCCTGTGAGTGCGGGGAATCGCAAGGGGGTCGCAAATTGCAACCCACCTCATTAATATTAATGAGGTGGGTCTTTGCGACGCCCTTGCGATTCGCAGATGATGTCAGGTACACCATTCTGCATATGGGTTTGCGACTCGCAAATAGTGAGTTGCTCCGACTCACAATTTGCGAGTCGCAAACCCATTTCTTTCTACATCTGGCCCTTAGTAACTAGCAATTAGCAAGTAGGATGATCTCAGGTAGAACACTATCAATGACACTGTTTGCAGTTCACAAATGGGGTAGAAAATGACCTACCTCATGAATTTTGATGAGGTAGGTCTCATTTTGCAAACCCCTTGGGAATGGTGGCACTCAGAGGGATGCTGGCCTGCTGGGCTAAGCAGACCACCTTGTCTGTGACTGCTTTCAAATAGGGGTGTAAATCTTCGTTTAATTGCAGCCTTATTTCAGCAAGGGTAAAAAGAATGTATTTCAGATACCAATATTATGACTGAAATCCTTTTTTGGAAGCAGTCAGTGGTCCGTGGGACAACTTCTGCTCAGACACTATTTTTGGGCATGCATTCACAAAGGGGAAGGGATCCCATGGGGAACCATCCCGTTTTGGAAATGGGTTAGCACCAACTTGAAACGGATGGCAACTGCAATTGTTTAGTGCCAGCTTTTGTGCTCAAGAAAGAATCAATCAGCCATTATCAATTCAACCATTGAGGTACATGCTCTGATCACATTGGACGTTGAGGCACTATATACCAATATACCTCAGGCTGCTACTTTACAAGTGGTTAGGGATGCCTTGCTTGAGTCTACAATGGATTTGTCAACCCCAGCACACTTTATTATGCAATTGGCAACTATTGCCTTGACGGAAAATTTCTTTCAATTTGAGGATCGCTTGTTTCATCAGATCAGAGGGACATCGATGGGAAGCACATTTGCTCCAAGTCTGGCGTACCTTTATATGTTCAATTTTGAGAAACAGCACATACTTCCCTCCTCTAACCCCTACTTCATTAACATCAAACTGTGGCGATGTTACATTGATGATATTTTAATAGTCTGGCATGGCTCTACTGCAGAGGCCGAAGCTTTTACAAATTGGATCAACCATCTAGACCCATTTCTAAAGTTTACTGCTACATTCTCTTCTACACAGATCCATTTCTTGGACTTGTTGATCACTATAGATAAGGGGAAACTCACGACATGTACCTATTACAAATCTACAGACAGAAATAGCCTGCTACAGTTTGATAGTTATCACCCTAGGGCACTTTGGGAGAATTTACCTTACGGACAGTTCTTGCGACTACGCCGTAACTGTAGTAACATTCGTTTGTTTGAACAACAGGCAGATGGTCTCACTCAGAAATTGCGAGAGAGACACTATCCCCTTGCAGGTGGTCAACACTGTTCGCAAAAGAGCTATGAATAATAACAGGGAGGCACTTTTATCACCTTCTTACAGGATACCTGAGAATCGATTGACCTGTGTGTCCACCTTTACACCTCTGTCTGACAATATCAAAAAACTAATCAATAAGAGATTGGTAATCTTAGAGAGTGGGGGTACTTTGATCCCAAAACCTTTGTTCGCTTTTAAATGGACCAATAATATCAGAGATATTGTGGTCCATACACGCCCCCGCCCTGAGACCTGTCATTTGAAACAGACTACCGTGTGGGGTTTACCAACCGTAGCAGGTCACTACCCCTGCGGACAGTGTAATGTTTGCTCTCTGACCCAACGACTGGACACCCTGGACTTAGACCCTTGGGGTCCGTGGCACCTTTCTAAACATACTAACTGCAATACACGCAATTGTGTGTATATGATTACATGCCCTTGTGGCTTGTGGTATATCGGCATGACTACTCGGGCAGTTAAATTGAGGATTAATGAACATTGTAATTACGTCAGGTGTGGTTGAATTACCACTAAATTGAGTTTGCATTTTTTGGAACTTCAACATAACCCTGACGATATGTTGTGGGTGGTTATCTACTTCCAAGGACATACCAGGAACAACTCCAACTCCCTCTTCGAATCCGAACAGCGCTGGATATTCAAATTAGGGACTCACATCCACGGGCTTAATGATGATATTCCGTGGCTTCAATTTACCCACTAATCCCTGTCATAACTGGGACTTGTTTAGGTGTCTCCTCTTGATCCAGGGCTGACTGCTTTGGAGTTTATCCCCCTTTCGGTTTGGTTCCCCCACTGATAATGTTGGAATGGGTCTTTGATGATTTGCACCTACCTACACGTGCATTTGATGTCTTTTTAGTGTCTCTTCCACCTTGGGACTGTAGGTGCAAGTAGGATTTAGTACTCTCCTTTCTTCTTTCTTTTTTGATTATTAACTCTCCCCTTGGTTGCATACCATGCTGTGTGCTCACTTGCCAACCAAATTGGTTGTCTAGAATACACTTATCTTCAATGTTTTCACATGCCTCCTTCCAACTTGAATTGATAGCATACCTGTTTTTCTAGGGTTGCTCTATGTCAGGCTCATTGTTTCATTTTTGAGTCCTTTTTTAGTGTCTATGACGGGACTCGGGACTCGCGAGTCCGTCTTTTCTTTTTATCCTCTAGGAGGCTCACGTGACCACGAGCCCATAGATGCGCTGGCTTTTTCTTGTTTATATTGTGGGCGGCTGTGTATCCTAATTACCAATGCAGGAACACGGCCGCGGGTAGGTCCTGGCTGAGAAGCTACAACTGGGAAGTAAGTGCTCACGAGTCATGTGTTTACCCAGTTTTCATTTTTTGTTGGCAGTATGCCTAGCCGTCTCTTTGGTCCGTGTACATGTTTTACACCGGACTCGTTGTCCACAGAGACAGTTTAGAGATGTTAGGATTCCTTTTTATGCCTTCACATGCCAGTTCTACATTTTAGTATTGTGGGCAGAAAATTGTTGTGTTTACTTGCGTCCCGTAGCGCGAGTAAATGACTGGTTTTCATCTCTTTATTCTAAATATGTTTCCTCTGTATACAGACCTACTAATTATAGCACTTTTAGCCTTGAACCATAAGAGGTCGGTTCAGGCTGCTATGTGACTATTTGTTATGAGTGGGCACACTAGTACCTACATGTGATTTATATTGTGCGCTCCCTAATTTTTGTGATAAGCTTTGATAGACTATCTGTAACACACTTGTGGACACATGAGCAGCTGCATGAAGTCTAATGACAGCTTTCCCTGTTTGTGAGGAACACTCTCTAACTTATGACTTGTTGATTGTTATATACCAAATAATTTTTTTCATTATACTATTTTTCTGTGCCATATCTTTTTAGTATCATTACTCTCCTCTGGGCTCGTGTTTTAATATGACACCCAATCCTTTCGTTGGGACGGTAAGCTGCTGTATTTTTTGGTTCCATATGTTACCACTGAGCATGATACCACTGCGTTTACACTGCGTGTCACCCATGGGGTGTGTATGTGCATTTATTGTTCTATTTAATGTGTGACATAATCTATATATCCTTATGTCTCTTTGACAGGTTGACCCTTACCTTTGACTAGCATGATGTGCAGTCTTTTTGTAAGTGACTGGAGTTTATTATGACTGACAGGTTTGACGAATTATACTTTTGTTAGGAGAAATATTGAGATAGATTTGTTGGTCCTGATGAAGTGTTGTTGGATCCTTTGTGACCGCTAAGACACGAAACATGTCGACCCCTTTTTCTTAGGGTTTAGGGTATTTCCTCAACCCTTGCTTCTCGGTAATATGTGAGAGTGGTTTGAACATTATTTCAACTCTCACTCTCCCATTTGTTTTTATTCTTGACCATCACCCTTTTTTCATGAAAGTTTGATGTTCTTTTAGGGTTTTGAGTCAATTTTAACCCCCTTGTTTTCACTTCTTCTCTCTCCTTGTTCACGTGGTGCCCAGAATAGGGGTACTATCCACTTTCGGCAAAGTGCTATTGAGAAAAAGATCTCCGGCAAAGAGCCCCCATCCAGGGGTGCCCGTCAGACATTGCAGCGCCGGTCTGACGAGGAGCTTGCCTGATGATGAAGCATGACTTCTGATTGGATGCGTGAGGGCATTAGCTTCTAACCTAAGGGTTGCCCTGTGTTCACCTCTATTAGGAGCAGTCTATTATGTGTTTTTCTATTAGTACGTTTGGGAGAATATACAGTACACTGGACCTTTAATCTCCCTGTCCCTCTATTGTTTATTTATATGCTGGAGTACACCAAGACAGTGTGAGGAAAAACTGATAACAGTTGTGCAAAGGTATCCTTCATCAGAATTTCCAGTCCTACCCCAGTCAGTGTGCCTAGGTCAGTACCACCACAGTGTACAATGATGAGGTCAGGGGGTTGGAAATCCACAATGCTTTCAATGGAAGGGAGCAATTGATGCCACTTTAACCCTCTCTGGCCAATTCAAATAATGTCCACATTCGTCAAACTCAAGTTTCTGTGAATATTACTCTTTCTGGCAGCCTGTCTAACACAAAAGACTTAGCTGTGGCCCACAGTCTACACTCTAAGGCCCATATTTATACTTTTTTAGTGCCGCATTTGCGTCGTTTTTTGTTAAAGAAAGAAAGGTGTTAAATAGAGAGGTCTGCATCTTTAAAAATTAAAGGTGTTTGTACTCATTATTGTTTAATAAGGGTTTAATTTCCATGTCAGGGATTGCTAATAAAGTGTATTGTACTACTAAAGTCATACAAATGTCAAGCTAGATATGTTTATAGCTGCATGTTGTACATGTGCTGCTTTACTGCATGCTGTAATTGCTAGGAAAAAACTGCACGCTAAGGGTTAAACTTATCTTCAACAATGTATCATAAGATGTAAAAGTTTTACATGTCTGTACATGATGTGCTGCTCACAAGGAATATTTTTCTTTGAATTCTGAAATTACTACTATTTATTTCATTTTAAAAGATGACAACAAATTGAAAGTGAAAAACGTGTACTGTACATGTATTTGAAGCATGAACCTGTGAAAGTTGAGAGCAATGTATGAGATACTCTTTAAGGGTAGGTGTTAGTAAATTATAAGATACGTTTGTATGTGCTTAGATGGTAAGATATATATCCAAATATTTTTTATATATATATATATATATATATATATATATATATATATATATATATATATATATATATATATATATATATATATGCATACAAATGTGACCTGTGCATCTGCATGGGACTAGGATTCATCTGATGTTTGTGACCAATGAATGTATCAAGCTGATGTAATTCCACTGAGGCGGTGCATGCACGTACACAACAGTGTGCATTACGATTACTGCTGATAACAATCATGTTTATGGAAGGGCAGAGATAACATTGTAGTAGGTTCCTGGAGTTTCATATTTTCAGTTAATTCATAATCCAAGTCGTCCCTTGTACTGGGCATTAAATATTGTGATATATCGGGCTAAAGCAATGAATGATTTTTGAGCACCCAGTGGATGACTTTTCTAGACTCTTTGTAATGCTTGGCTCTTCTATATGGTGATCGATTAAATTGAGGATAACTTGTGGTGGTGGAGTGGACCGTAGAAATTGTGGGTTCACATTTAGTGGTCCAATCTCTTTGATACCAAGATGGCTTACTCCCTGGAGGTTCGGCGGAAAGAAAAGTCCACCAAACATTTTTCTGTCCACATGACGGACCTGAAGTGAAGAATGGAAAGTCATGCAAATGGTGGTTCAGAGCTCAAATTGCAATTACTTTATGAAAAGATGGAAAAGCTGTCTAGAAAGGTGATTTCTAAATGGTTGGAGATTGAGTCTCTACAAAGGTACATTGATGTAGAAAGAGTACCTAGAGGTTTGAGAATATATATTATACCTACTTATGAAGATCCGGATATGCTCGAGGAGTGGGCAGAGAATTCTAAAGTTAGCCCACTGAATATGATGAAAATCCTGATCAAGTATGCATCTAAAGATAGAAAGAAGATTCTGGAGGAGATTGAGAAACTGTCAACTGAGATTGTGTCCCTTACATCGGAGGATGTTATGGAAGAATTTAAGAAAAATCTGGAGAAGAAATTGAGTAGATTTGAAGAAGATATGATGTCTAAAAAACAACGCAAATTTATACAGGACTTTAAGGACTATCAATCAGTCAGGATTTTAACTTTCCATCGCAAATATGATCATATGTATATGGAAAATGAGAAGGAATTAATGGTTGAGAATAAGAGTAGGGAATTCACATCAGAGGTGGAAGAGAGCGATATATCGAATGGCAACCAGTCCGATGTATCTGATTCCCTCCTAGAGATGGGACCAGTTGCGGATAAGAACACAAATAGGTCTAATTTTTTAAAGCAATTTTGCCTTCTAAATCAGGGAAGGACAGACCAAAGAAAAGAAGTATTTCCCCAAAGAGGCATGGGTCGGGGCACAAGAGGCAGAGGAAGAGGAACCGGGCAGCAAAGATACGAGCAAGGAAAAGAAGAGTTCAGGCACATAGGTGTAACAACCAGGGCCTGGAAAATGATATGAAGACGGTGGTAAATCTGTTGATGAGAGTACTAATGGCGCAAGAGACAAGCCTTATGGCATTAGGTTTATCCTTTTGTCCCTGGACTGATTTTGATTACGTACAGACAAGAATTGACCTTTTTCATTTGGTTAGAAAATTGAAATTAAAGAAATGTTTTCTCACAAGGGTTACACCAAAGGAACATGTTGGGGATAAGCAATTTGACAGCACATTAACTATTTCTGATGTTGAGTTATTGCATACGTTATCATGTCTGCATGATGGTGTTGAAGCCCATGGAGATCCTATTTTAAACTTAGTGGACTCAGGCATTGAATTGGATAGCCCGTGTCCTACTTCCTTTAAACCGAAATCAGTGTTTTTACCTGCTATTCAATATGAGGCTATTGATGTTTTTAAAAGGGATGTCATCAAGCAATTGAAGAAGATCAGATACCAAATGAGAAAGAGTGAACAGCATAATTTCACTAAGGTGCAAAGGGAGGCATTACAAGGATTAAAGGACGATTGTAGTATTGTAATGAGACAGTCAGATAAAGGAGGGAATGTTGTTGTTTTGGATAAGGACGTCTATTTAGCAGAAGGATGGAGACAAGTAAATAATGACATATGTTATACACCAGTGAAACTGATTGATGTTAAAAAATCTAACACAAAATATTTTGATACGTTGTTTGATTGGAGGGATAAAGGGCTATTGAATTGGGAGGAATACCATTTCTTGAAATGTGATTCACCTGTGATTCCCATACTGTGTCTATTACCCAAAATACATAAAAACAGTACCACTCCTCCAGGTAGACCTATGGTACCTTCTATAGGGTCGCTATTGGAAAATATCTCCAGATACATAAATTATTTTTTTAGACCTTTTGTAGAGAGTCTTCCATCATACATAAAAGATACGACACAGTTTTTGAGGATAATTGATGGAGTCCAATGGGAAGATAATTATCTTCTCCTTATTATGGATGTCACTAGCCTTTACACCTGTATTCAACATGATCTAGGACTTGCATCGATTCGACATTTTTTGTGGGTGAGATTGCTCTCATTTTTGATGCATACAGAGATGATCTGTAATATGATCAGATTTTGTCTCAATAACAAGTTTTTTCTATTTGATGATAAGCTGTACAGACAGATTCAGGGTACAGCGAAGGGGACATGTTTTGCACCCAGTTATGCAAATCTGGTTATGGGCTGGTGGGAGGAACAGATATCCACCAGTATACCATATTATGATGAGAAGGTTGCTTTGTGTTGTCGATATATAGACAACATCTTTGTGATTTGGAAAGGTGATGAGAAATCGGCAAGGAGCTTTGTGGCATGCTTGAATAGGAATGACTACAATTTACATCTGAGTGAACAATCTAGTAAGAAACAAAATAAATTTTTGGATGTGGATGTGATGGTCCATGAGGAATAATTAAGGACCAAATTACATAGAAAGGCTACTGCGGGGAATAGCCTATTAAATGCGTATAGTGTTCATCCACCGAAACTTACTGCCAGTATACCTTTTGGTGAATTTTTGAGAGCCCGTAGGATATGCAATACATGGGAAGATTATCAGAAAGAAAGTTAGAATATGGTTAAACGTTTCCATGAGAGAGGGTATAACATCAAAATTATCCTTCAAGCTAAAAGAAAGGCAGATAATATAAAGAGGGAGAGTTTGTTATACTTGAGGGCGGAAACGGACAGTAGTTGGCAAAGTGTGAGATTCATCACCACATATTCCAATCAATCACAAATTCTGAGACAGATTTTGAACAGAAGCGGGCACATATTACATACTGACTCTGTTTTAAGTAATGTTATTTCCAACATGCCCTTGATCACTTTTTGGAAGAGTAGATCTTTAAGAGAGGATCTAAGTGGCAACATGGAGACTAGTGATAATGTAAGGGCTATGACATCGGACTATCCTGTTGGTTTCTTCTGCAGCAAACAATGTAAAGCGTGTAAGCATAGTGTGAATTGCTTTGAAGTGGTTGGTGATAATTGACATTGGACCCATCAAATTCGCGGTCATTATAATTGCAATACTGATTTTTGTATTTATTGCCTGAAGTGCCCTGTAAAAAACTCTATGTGGGCAGTACAATACACAAGGCCAAGAAGAGGGTTCTGGAGCATATTAGAGCCATTCACAATCATGACCAAAACTATCCAGTGGCAAGGCATTTCCATGAGAAACATAATGGGGATAAGCAGCTGCTGAGTTTTGTGGTCATTGATCAGATCAAGTCTAATGTGAGGGGAGGTAACAGAGAGAAAAAGATGAGGATTTTAGAATCCAAGATGGTCATTAGGCTTAGCACCTTGAGCCCGGGGGGTCTTAACTCTAGTGACGAAATGAATGTACATTTAGGCTGATTTGAGCTGCTGGTGATGCTTTGGAATAATCTTTTTAAACATTTAGTATTTCATACTGTTTTATATCATATTTATTCGGTAGATGTGTAGGTTGGGGGTGTGCTCACATGATAGTAGGTAATAAGATGGTTCTTTGATAGGAACACATTGGCATAAAGGAATATGCACACTGCAATGTAATCGAATGTTCCATGCAACAGTGATGATTTGGTTTTATAATATTCTTATAAATGTTTTTTTATTCATATGATAATATATAATAAAAATGTTCTAAAGAATATGTTTATAAAAATATTTAAATAATATTTATTGAACAGAGAATATGAATGGATTAGAAATTATGACATCAGCATAGAATATTACTATGTATTGTGGACATTCTAAGATGGCGCCCAGATTTCCGTAGTGCAATGTAATCATGTGTTCCATGTAGTCCTTTCTTTGTGTTGTGGCAGGTAGGGGTACTTAGATTGTGTGTAGCAAACTCCCAAGTTGTACGTGAGCAAGGCTACGGCTGAAACGCGTTGTACTGGGAGGAAGCATTGGTGATTAAAGTATTTTGGACTTCCATTTGTTGTCCGGGTAATCTTCTACATGGTATTAGAAGAATTGTGTATATATATATATATATATATATATATATATATATATATATATATATATATATATATATATATATGTATGTATATATATATATATATATACGTATATATATATATATATATATATATATATATATATATATATATATACACATACAAATAGACAGCTCCAAAAAAGGGGGTGGAGCGTTGGGTAACGGGTCCTTGTTGGAGGTGTGTCTATTTGGATTTATATTACTGGACCCTGACCAGCTGACATTTACACATCTAAGGTGAAGAACTCGAATATTGTGGACATATGCCTGTTTCTAGCCTTCTTTTGAAGCATCAGTGTAGGATTTTGGATTCAATGCCTGACAGCCGCTTTGGTGAACATAACTTCGAGTCCATAAAGAAGGACTGTACCGTAACTATCTGTTAGATCCTGTGAGCATCTATTGAGGTGAGAGCCAGGGGGCTGTCAGTTACGGGGAGCCCCGGGAGGATTGGAGAACGTGCTTGGGTGGTCCCCTCATGGGAGCCTCCCAACGGCGGATCAGGCCTCAATTCGGTGTGGCTGTACGAGATACATTAAATATATTTGAGCAGGCACATATGTGCTCAGCATGGATGACAACCAGTGTTTTTTGGAACGGGCCTCCTGATTGTCTTTGGAAGGCAGAAGACGGCAACACCGTTATCTTCATACTATTTACGGACACTGTTGGCAGGGGAACCTGTTCACTGTGGACAGGGGGTTTATAAGAAACACAGGGATTTATTGGAGGAGATATTTACATTTTTCAATAAGCATAGTGTTAGGAGGATGGAAGATATGGGCAGTATCAGAAAAGCAGCAGCACAAGCCCTGTTCACTAAGTTCCACTCAGGGGGAACCGGTCAAATGAAAAATACATATACTGAACAAGAGATAAGAGAGAAGTTAATCAAACTTGAGAAATTGAGCAGAGCTGAAACATTGAAATGGTGGGAAGCTATGTGACTTCCAAACTATGATGTTGGAAGGTGGGTCATTAGTTGTGTGGCCTGCACAAGTAATGGGTCCGCACACGACCACCACAGGGATCCAAACACCCCATTGTAGTGCTTGACTCTCATTGGGTAGCTTTATAGAGCAGTCCAAGGCTTACTAGAGGGAGGTTGTGTGGGCTAGTAATTGCCATTCACGAGCACACAATTTATGGCACTCAATAAATGATTGTCCAGTCTGTGCTTTTTCTTTTGATAAAGTAAAAGTAGATTCATTACACATACACACACACACACACACACACTACTCAATACTATGCAACAATTTACAAAAATACACAAATAGATGGAATTACCCTTGGATGACATTGTGTAATCTCTCATGTCTTCCCCTAGGGGAAATATAATCTAACAACCCACATGGCAAAACAATCTCCGGTATCTCAACGTTTACCTGTAGTGTAGAGTGAAAGCACCAAAATCTGACGAATAAGTACATCTACTGTGCAAGAGAGTGGTCATCAGTCTCAACACGCAAATCAGCACTACAAAAAACACATTGAGACATGTTTAAATACTTTAAACAGTAAATATTACTTTTGTATTATTTTTAGATTACTTCTTGATTACCCTGGAGTAACATTATATCCTTGATTAATCTGGTGTAATACCATCCTACACCCCTAGAGGGTACAGTCAAACAAGACAAAAAAATATGTTCCAAGATGCTGGTGCTTTACATTTTGTTGTAACCCTTTGGGGAGTTATATTTCCTGTGTCCCACCCAACCTAGGGCGGGGACACAAATGTTGCATTGGGGGGATGCTGCGCTGTTCCTGCAGCTCCCCGTGGAAATGGGAACTTAGTTGGTGGTGACCGCATATTCCTGGGGCCCCCACAAGCTGAGCACAGTATTCAGGAAGACTTGAGCTTCACAAGGCCTTATGGAACATATCTATATTTAATAAGTGGCCCTTCCGCTGTGCTGGGGAGAGTTGCTCTGCTTTGTTTCATCTGGCCTCTCGCCGTCACGTTCCACTTGGTTTAGGGGTTGTCCAGTCCCACATGGGCACCCCACTGCATGCTAGGATTGTTGGTGGGCAGTGCAGGGAGCCTACCCCCGGCCGTCCTTGGGTTTGGGGGGTGTCTGGTCCTAGCCAGACACCCCTGTCTTCCTGCCTCTTGGTGGAGGGTAGCGCGGGGAGCCCACCCCGGCTGCCCTCCTGGTTGGGGGGTGTCCGTCCCACCCAGACACCCCTTTTGGCAAGTGTTGTTGTGGAGCTGCTCAGGGAGCCCCCGGTCGCTCCTGCCAGCTCCCCAGATGGCCAGCACCACAGGAGTCGGCCCTGTACTGAGGGTTTGCCCAATGCTGTGGGCAGACGCATGCTGCTGTGGCGCCTATTGGGGCCACCTGGGGGAGTGTGACGGCAGTCCCCCCTCCTCGCCTGCCACATTGGGGCCCCGGGATGGGGTCTGGTGCCCCCTCACCACTTTAGGGAGGGTAACGGCACTCTGGCCATATTTACAGAGGTGGTGCGACCGCACCCCTCAACTTTGTCTAATTGTGGGGGCCGCGGCATGGGGTTGGGGACCCCAGTGCCACCCAGCTTAGTCTTCGGCCGCCAGCTCTCCCTCAGCCAGTGGCTATCTTCGCGGGGATGAAATAGCATCCCACGACTTATCTTTTTGGTGGAGCCCTAGGGTGGGGTCCGGGGCCCCCTTCTGCCATTTTTACGGGGACCGTCTCCTCTGCTGGGCCCCAGAATTGGATACGGGGCCCTCTAAGCTTATCTTCACAGGGGTCACAACAGTGGCCCCTGGGTTTTCTTCATTTTGGGGGCAGACCCTGCCCCCCCCCCAGGGGCATCGACCAGAGCAGTGCCGAAACCCCACACGCTTCACTGGTCGCTCAGAAGTAGGTCAAAGGTCACAGACCTTCTACTTTGGATATCTCAGGCCCCCAAGGGCCGATGCGGATGGTTCTGGTGTCGTTTTGGTCCTGGTGGCAAGCCCCTGCTACCAGGAGCACTCTCCTTAGCCCTCCTAGCCTAGAAGGGACCCAGATTATAGGGAGCCAGTCCCACTGACTCCTTGCACCAGCCTTTCCTCTGGATGCCCTTGTTTCCTTCTGGGCAGCAGGCTACACTTGCTCTTGCCCAGCCTTTCCCCCAACTATTCCTCAGGCTTACCTGGCCCTGGCCTGTGCCTTGCTGGGCCTGAAGTCCTTCAGGGTCAGAGTACCTGTCCCAGGGAACAGTCATGGTGTCCTTCCTTCCAGTTGCCCATGATGCGCATCTGCATTCTCAGTTTCCAGCAGTGAAGCACAACCAAGAGAGAGAGCTCCCCCCTTTGCATGACTTTTTAAGTGGGGGTGGAAGTGTCCAGCAGGCCTCCACCTCTGGTCAATCCAGACATGCCACATCACTTCCTTGCCCCTATCCCCTCCTTCCTGCACAGTCTTCTGGGATAGCTCAAAAATGGCATTGTTCAGGAGCTCTGGCCACATGTGCTCTCAAACTCAGCCCCTCCTTCCTAACATTCCTTTCAGGGCTTCTCTGCCCATTTCCTGGCAGGGGCTCGCAGCTGACTGACTGATGCAATGCCCTGCTCAGGCAGCTGGATAGAGCAGTAATTGATCCTAATCCTGAGCTGAGCCAGAGAAAGATGACATTCCTGTCATGATGACCCATAAGTTGTACAGCTATGCTTTTGTAACCTATTGCATCATTCTTTTCATACAGATTACACTGTACATTGGTGTGACTCTTTCCCTGTGAGCCTTAGGGGATCTGAGTTATGCTCTAGGCCACTCTTTCCCATTGACATTGAATGGAGTGTCCCTACAGTGAAAAGACAGTAAGCACCCTGATGTTGACATGTACTGGGGTGTCCCTACAGTAAAAATACAGTAAGCACATTGACTATCCCTCCTCTGAGTACACCCATCCACAAAGTTACCATCCACATAGTTATTTCTTCGTCAGGCTCCGTAGGTGCAGTTCTTGGGCTGCGCACACCAGGAACCCTCCTTGTGCAGCCCTTACATAAGTACACATGCGTGTGCACACATGGGCCCTCATTCCAACATTGACGGGCGGCGGAGGCCGCCCGTCAATGTTGCGCGTCAGGAATACCGCTCCGCGGTCCAGAGACTGTGGAGGGTATTCCAAGTTTTCCCCTGGGCTGGCGGGCGGCCGCCGAAAGGCCGCCCGCCAGCCCAGGGGAAAACGACCTTCCCACCATGAAGCCGGCTCGTAATCGAGCCGGCGGAGTGGGAAGGTGCGACGGGTGCTACTGCACCCGTCGCGTATTTCACTGTCTGCTATGCAGACAGTGAAATACATTTTGGGGCCCTCTTACGGGGGCCCCTGCAGTGCCCATGCCGTTGGCATGGGCACTGCAGGGGCCCCCAGGGGCCCCGCGACTCCCCCTCCCGCCATCCGGTTCCCGGCGGGAGAACCGCCAGGAACTGGATGGCGGGAGGGGGAGTCGGAATCCCCAAGCCGGCGCAGCAAGCTGCTCCGGCTTGGAGGATTCCTTGGGGGCAGCGGGAAACCGGCGGGAGACCGCCGGTTTCCCTTCTCTGACCGCGGCTAAGCCGCCGCGGTCAGAATGCCCCGCGGGTCACCGCCGGCCTGTCGGCGGTGCCACCGCGTCCCGCGGCCCTGGCGGAAGTAATCCGCCAGGGTCGTAATGACCACCATGATCTTGTGTAACCAGCCGGGGGCTCCTGGTCTTGCTGTGCCACAGCAGCCTTTCCTTAGCAAAGCAGCCCCAGCGGTCACACGCACAGTCCATTTTACCATGAGTTTACTGTGGGGGAGTCCATGACTAGGAGGCTCCTCACAGTAAAAGGTCAAACACCAGGTGGTCAAAAAGTGAAACATCTGGTCGGATCAGATGGTCATAACTATCTTCTCACATATATAATCAGTGAAATGGCCCGAGAGGTCTTCAAATATATAATTAGTGGAATGGCCCGAGAGGTATTGTTCCTTCTTATGAACCGTCAAATCCACAAATGTTGAAAGAATGGTCTGAAAATTTAGCTCTAAGTTAGAAAAGAACTCTGGAGATCTTGATTAAATATGTGTGGCTAGACAGGGAGAGAGTACTTAAAGAGATAACAACCATCAAAAAGGAACTTGAAGCAAGGCCTGAAAAGGATGTTATTGAAAAATTTAAATGTGAAGTGGCAAATCGATTAATCAAACATGGTGAAGACATCAAACAGAGGAAACAATTAAAACTTCATAGAGAATCTGATGATTATGCAAGAGGCAGAACTCTAACATGCAATCGCAAATACGATGAGGAGGTTAATAAACTGTCCAGTAATAACAAGGAGCAAACTGACAGGGGAATGCCTCTAGCAGATATTGATAACTTTATGTTAATGACATGGATACCTCAGGAACTTCAGATAATGCAACCTGAGGCATTGAAAACAGTAAAAAATCAACCACTTTTTTAGATCAATACAGACTGCTGTGGAGAAACCGATTAATTACACCAGAATCCACAACCCCAAAGAACAGAGACAGGGGGTCAACTACACAAGCAGGGGAAAAGGAAGAGGTCAAGGAGGAACAAACAGAGGAGGAAGAGGATTTGATAGAGGAAACAGATACATTGGAGGAAACCTACAGGGGTAAATAGGAAAAATCAACAGAAGCCCTTTGGGAGAAGAGTAATGGGTCCAGAAATGGTAAATAAGACAATCATTAATCTCCAGGAAAGTACTGTGCCTCGGTTTGTCCTTTTGTCTGCTTCGCAGGTTTACCTATATGGATTTGAGAATTGACCTCTTCAAATATATCAGGAAACTTAAATTGTTTAAATGGTATAAGTTGAAGAACACCTCAAGAGAACAATTAAATATACCAGGCAAGGATCCAATATCGTAGGAATTGACGGTGGGGGATATTGACTAACTCAACACATTACATGAGTTAGGAACTGAAACTGAAGATATCAATAATACATTTGAAGATACAAATGAGTTTGGATCACTTAGGATTGCACATGATAATGTTTTCCCACGTAGATTCAAACCTCATTCCATAATGTTTTCCCACGTAGATTCAAACCTCCTTTCACTTTCTGCTCAAATATGCCACATGATAACATAGATAACTTTCATGAAATTGTGATTCAAGATTTCAAAAAAATGAGAAGAAAAGCAAACATTTTTAACAATACCACTTTGACTCCTGCACAATTTAAGGCTATTGAGTCAGAAGCCCTAGAATTATTATTTGTCCTTCAGACAAGGGAGGCAACATTATGATTCTTAATAGGGAACTATACATCAAAGAGGCTATGAGACAGTTGAGTGACAACACATTCTATGAAGTAGTAAATTGGTCCACATTTGTCAACAGCATCACCTCTCTCTTGGACAAACTAACACTGTGGAAAGATAAAGGGGTGTTGAGATGGGAAGAATACCGTTTTTTGAGTGTAGAATATCCTAATCTACTCACACTGTATCTGCTGCCCAAGGTACATAAGGATCATGTTAACCCTTCTGGGAGACCCATAGTATCATCCAGAGGGAGTGCTACGGAAAATATATTCAAATATGTTGATGAGACACTAAGAGACTTTGTACAGACTTCACCTTCATATGTTAAGGACACCAAATACTTTCTTGGCAAAATTAACTGCATCCCATGGGAACCCAATTTTATTCTCATGACACTTGATATGAGTTCTTTATACAGCAATATAGATCACATTCTAGGCATAGCCGCATGTGAACATTTTTTAAGAGCTAGGTCCATTAGATTTTTTTGATCACACTACAATGATCATTCAAATTATGCAGCACTGTCTAGAAAAGAATAGTTTATTGTTCAATGGTGTCCTTGATCGTCAGATTGGATGGATCGCAATAGGAACTTTCTTTGCTCCCAGCTTTGCAAACTGGTTCCTAGGCTGGTGGGAGGAACAGGTTTTCACTGATTATACCCTTGCAGTTGACCTAGAACAGGTAGTCCTCTGGCTTAGATACATCATTGATTTGTTTAGCATTTGGAAAGGCTCTGAAATGGAGTCACTGAATTTGTAGCAAAATTGAATAGGAATTGCTGGAATCAAATGTTTACACAGACTTTGAGCAAAACTAAGATCAAATACCAGGATGTGGTAGTGGAAGTATAAGATGGGGAGGTCCAAACAGGCCTTTTCAGGAAAACCACCGCAGGTAACAGCGTTCTGCATGCTGAGAGTGATCATCCTGAGAGCTTAAAGTGGAGTATTCCCTATGGTGAACTTCTCAGGTCCAAAAGGAACTATAGTACAGATACTGCATTTCGGGAAGAGCAAAACCTAATGTTAACCAGGTTTAGAGAAAATGGTTATCACAGTTGGGTTCTCAATAAGGCTGTGAAATGGGTTTCCCAGGTCAGTAGGGAGGTGACACTTTTTGTGAATAAGACACCTGTACAAAAGACCACAACTAAGAGACTTATTCTCACATATAATTAGAACTCAAAAGAGATCAAACATATGTTAGCCAAGAATTGGGATGGTCTAAAGAGTAACTCTATCATTGGCAGAGAAACAGGTAAGAGACCAATGATCACTTTTCAGAAAGCCAAATCATTGAGAGATTCCCTGACGTACAATGATATTACTGTAACCAAAGGTATAAGGGAACACAGCTTCAAAGTTTTTTCCCATGTGGCTGATGTATGGCGTGTAAGAACAGTTTGCCCGTACAGGAACTTGGAAACGTGGTTGGTAAGAAACTGAAAATTAATCAATTCCTCAATGGAGTTCTCAATATGTGGTCTACATATTATTGTGGCCATATCAATTGAAAAATGTTAGGAGTACTGTTTGCACTGTCAAAAAGAGGGTACAGGAACATCTGACAGCCATTGATCATGGTGACGTAAAACGTCCAGTTGCCAGACATTTTCAAGAAAAACATGATAAAGATCGCAATAAGCTATCTTACTTTGCTATGGAACAAATTTTATCTAATCCCAAAGGAGGCAAACAAACATTAAGGTTAAGACAAAGGGAGTCTGACTGATAAAGGATCTCGACACCCTCAGTCTTGGAGGGTTGAATTTGGATGAAGAACATAGCATTCATCTACAACAATAACACCTTTTGTGAGACGTTTGGATCTTACGTCTCCCATTGTTTAGTCAGGTGTCTAGTATACTTAAGGTTATTTTGTTAGAATTATTTCTGCTAGCTCTTTTTCTGCCTCCTAACAGCTGCTTTGGATATTTGACATTTTCAAGATTAATCTATAGTATATTTTATTATTGATGTAGAAGATGTTCACACATTGTTTTATCTTGACTCCCTTTTTTTACAAGAGGAAAGGAACCAGCTTCTCATCTGGGAATCAGAAGGGTTCCCTACCCTTTCTTCATTCACACAGAGTTCACTATTCTTTGTCAGATAAGCACTTTTTGTATATATATTTTTGTACACATTTAATTTGTTTGGTTTTTTTATGGACACTCCCTTTGATGTAGATCACTGTGATTTGGTCCTACGTGATTTTGAATAAATGTATTTTTCCTTCCCTGTATACTAAAGTGTTATCTTTTGGATCAGTTTTATTGATCTACTCTGTATCAAATTTTATAAATGCCCAGTTGGTCTTGATTTACTGGATAAATTACAATGCATGTTTTCCTGTTTCCCCTGCATGAAAAAGTAGTTAAGTAGGCTTTGAATTATCAGGCCGATATCACCCTGCAAGTGATGGATTCCTCAAATAATTTATTCACGACATTTTCAATTTGACATATTGTATGTTGACAATAAGATGATACAACTTATGAGCTCTCTTACAGTAGCAGGTACTTCCTTGGCAGGTCCACTGGGGTATAGTAGATGCTTGTAGGATGGAGATTGGAAATGTCACTGTGGGTTAATATGTACATGAAATCATGTGCTTGCATCCCTTCTTGTTGTGGTATTAGGAAATTAATTGCACATAGGTTGTCTAATTTATATATATATGTACATACATATATATATATATATACATATATATATATATATATATATATATATATATATATATATATATATATATATATATATATATAATAATAATATACAGATACTGCATGTACAATGACAACATCATCTCAAGTTGGAACATTGTGATATGGGCATTTTGGACTTATTTTGACTGCTCTAAGACGGTGAAGTTATTAAATTCTTGTTAGTCATTTATTTATGTTATTCATGAGTATTTCACGTGGTGTTACAATAGTGCTGGTCATGTGATCAAGGCAGCAGAGCCGGCCGAAACACATCTGGTTTTGGAGTCAATTTGTGTGTCACTGCATACCTGAGTGAGCGTGTTTCTTTACGATTGAGGAATGAGCTATATATATATATATATATATATATATATATATATATATATATATATATATATATATATATATATATATATATATATATATATATATATATATATATATATATATATATATATATATATATAAATGAACACAATGATAAATATCGTAGTATACCAGTGATAGAGTAATGGACACAGTGACACAGAAAAAGACACAGACATATAAACTTGAAAATTAATAGAACAATGTTACTGGTATTATAATAAGACAACTTTTTGCTTCCTTTGCTAGTTTACCAATTAAACTATTTAATGTGAAAGAACATAAGAACTTTAATCTACTTTTTTGTTTCTTTTCAGATAGCAGCTTCTACTTAACTATACACACTTACTATGCAGTTAAAACGTCAATGAAGAAAGAAACAGAGACAACACTACTATCTCCTCAAAACTAAGAAACAAAAGGAGCAACATGCAAAAAAAGTACTAAAAGAGAAAAGAGAGGTTGGTGAGAGAACAAAGACATTTCTTAAAATAGTATGTGTCAACGTGAAGGTCTGCAAAAAAAAGTAAGTAAAATATAAAGTTTGAGATC
Source organism: Pleurodeles waltl (assembly GCF_031143425.1). Classification (NCBI taxonomy): domain Eukaryota; kingdom Metazoa; phylum Chordata; class Amphibia; order Caudata; family Salamandridae; genus Pleurodeles; species Pleurodeles waltl. The sequence goes on along the minus strand of NC_090437.1, from coordinate 262,005,248 downwards.
AACTAAGTGAGGAATAAAGGTATGTGATATGGCAAGTAAAAAAATCCTACAATGAAGCATAGAAATTAACATGAAGGCAGCACCAGTTTAAGGAAGTCAGAGTTAAAATGTTCCATAGCAGAGTAATTCAGAATACTATGAAGAAGTATAAAAGAAGGAGAGACAATGTCACACAAAAGGAACATGTTGAGGGTGTAGTAGATAATAACTTCACTCTGAAAAGGAAGCTATTTATTTGTTTCTAAACAGAATGAAAGCACTCGATAAAATAATGCTTAGTATGAGGAGAAAAGGTCAAAAGAAAAGACTAGTTGTTAGATCTGATAGCCTTGGGGTGGTCATTCCCCAGCTGTTTGCCTGCCTCCCTCCATTTTTCTGACACAGTGTTTGCTGGTTTTAGGACTCTCAGTACTTCACCACTGTTAACTAGTGCTAAAGTGCATATGCTCTCTTTCTTAAACATGGTAACATTAGTTCATCCCCAATTGGCATATTTGATTTATTGTAAGTCCCTAGTAAAGTGCACTACATCTGCCCAGGGCCTATAAAATGAATACTACTAGTGGGCCTGCAGCACTGGTGGTGCCACCACGTAAGTACTCCCTTAACCATGTCTCAGGCCTGCCATTGCAAGGCCTGTGTGTGCAGTTTCACTGCAACTTCGACTTGGCATTTAAAAGTACTTGATAAGCCTTAAACTTTCCATTTTCTATATATGTCACCCCTAAGGTAGGCCCTAGGTACCCGTATGGGAGGGTGCTATATAGGTAAAAGGCAGGACACATACATGTGTGTTTTATATGTCCTGGTAGTGGAAAACTCTTACATTCATTTTCCACTAATGTGAGGCCTGCTCCTTTCATAGATTAGCATTAGTGATGCCCTCATATAGGCCCTCATTACAATCCTGACTGTCGGTGTAAAAGTGGCGGTAATACCGCCAACAGACCGGCGGTAAAAAAAATGGAATCACGACCATGGCGGAAACTGCCAATATAGACAGCCACTTTAACACTCAGACCACCACGGCGGTAGAAACAAACACTGCAGCGGTAACCGCCAACAGACAGGCAGAAGACAAAGCACCGCCCACAGTATTTCAACACGCCTATCCGCCACCTTTTCCGGGGCGGAACCAACGCTACCAAAAGCACGGTGGAAACAGTGCACAGAAGGGAAAACACTCACCTCTCGACACCCAACGAGGAACCAGGACGCCATGGAGCCCGAACTACAGGTGTTACCTATGCTGCTCTTCCTCCTGCTCTATCAGGAGAAGGACACACGCCACCATCGACCACGGTGAGTACTGCACCTACAACACAGGGGAGGGGGGGAAAGAGAGTGACACACACACACACAACATGCAATACCCACACCCCCACCCTCACCCACAACAACATACACACAAATACCTGCAGCAACATTACATATATACCGCCCCACCCACTGGAAGAACGCAAGGACAAAAGGAAATGATTGTAACCAGTGTAATCATGAAAAATCTGATAGTCAAAAATCAAATATGTACACCAACTACACAAGTCCGGATAGTGTACCAATCATTGTCAGTGGACCTCTGGGCCCAAAATGCATGGCGAAGCCCACACTAGATACCTGACTGGAAATGGAGAGAACACTGCTGGGGCATCAGACCGAAAATATACTGGCACCTCAGGGGGATGGGAGGCGGGGCACCTCAGCCAGAAGAACGCACAACGCCACTGCTGCATGAGGGGGCTCCATGTCCATTGCTGTATCCTGTGGAGTGCAAAGCCAGAGTCTCTCAAGTCTCTCCAGTGGGTGGTTTGCCCACTGCTTTATCCTGGGGAGTGCAAAGCCACAGTCTCTCAAGTGGATAACAGTCGCCAATGGTTCTGGAAGGGGCCTGGTGCCCAGAGTGCTTCTTCCTGCCAAGGACTGAGGTAGTGGATGTCATTCTCCACTGGTTCTGGAGGGGGACTGGTGCCCAGAGTGCTTCATCCTGCCAAGGACTGTGGTAGTGGATGTATCTCTCCACTGGTTCTGGAGGGTACCTGGTGCCCAGAGTGCTTCATCCTGCCAAGGACTGAGGTAGTGGATGTATCACTCCACTGGTTCTGGAAGGGGCATGGTGCCCAGAGTGCTCCACGTTCAGTGTGGCCGGTACAATTCCCTCACCTGGGTGTGTGTGCCACGAGATTGGCGAGGTACAGGTAGCATGACACGCCAGGGAGGCATTCCACCTGCAGGTGCAAACAGTGATGGAAGTCATGCCTCATGGAAGCTGCCCAGGGTCCAGGAACTCTCCTCCAGGCTCAGACGACTGACCACTGGGGATGGTAGCCATGTCAGCAGTGGCGCCACTGTCCGAGTATGTCACGGGGCCGGTGGTGGTGCTTGCGGCGGTGTCTGTGGTGGCAGTGCTTGCGGCGGTGTCTGTGGTGTCGGTGCTTGTGGCGGTGTCTGTGGCGGCAGTGCTGGTGGTGGTGCATGGGTCAGCACCTGCTGAGGGACACAGCAGGACGTCTCCTGCAGCCTCAGATGGCTGCCCACTGGGGAAGAGGCTAGGGACTGTCGCTGAGGCTGTAGACGTGCCGGTGGCGGTGCGGGTGGTGGTGCAGTTGGCGGTTGTGGTGACGGGGCAGCTAGCGGTGTTTGCCGCCGTACAGGTTGGTGTGGTCGTTGGCAGAAGGTGTCACACTGGTCCCTCAGTCGGTGCCACCATGCCCTCTCCTGACCTGCTCTTCTGCTTTTGGCCCTTCCCCACCTTTGATGATGCCGCAGTTGTCTTGCCACTATCCCCTTTTATTTTTGCTGAGCCCCTGGTGGCTGGTAGTTTTGACTTCTCCCTCCAGGATGTGGGCACCTTTTTCACCTTGTCAGGTAGCGGAATGTCCTTGCCCTCATTACGTGGCACATTGGCAGCCCTGATGGGTGAAGCACTCGATGACCCCGCATTTGCTGGCACCACTGTGCCTGGGGATTTGGTGGCTGAGGTGCTGGGCTGGGACCTGGAAGGCCTGGCCCTAGGGGAAGGGGAGGACCCCATCCACTAGTTTCTCCAACTCCTCCGAAGTGAAGGCAGGGGCACTTTCCCCAGACACTCCCAAATGGTAATGAGACTTGCAAATAGGAAGGGGTGTTCCCTTCCTATTTGCGACTCGCACCGCGACACAGAATTGCTTTGTGACCGTGAAATCGGTTGCAAAGCAATTCGCAGTTAGCACCCATGTGAAGTGGGTGCTAACTCATTCGCAAAAGGGAAGGGGTCCCCATGGGGCCCCTTCCCCTTTGTGAATGTCGGAAAAAAAAAAAATTCAGAGCAGGCAGTGGTCCAATGGAACACTGCCTACTCTGAAAAAATGAAACCAAATGGTTTAATTTTTTCTTTTGTAATGCAACTCGTTTTCCTTTAAGGAAAACGGGCTGCAATACAAAAAAAAATCTGCTTTATTGAAAAAGCAGTCGCAGACATGGAGGTCTGCTGTCTCCAGCAGGTCACCATCCCTGTGAGTGCAGGGAATCGCCATTCTGCATTTGATTTTGCGAATCGGAAATTGCGAGTCGCACCGACTCGCAATTTCCGATTAGCAAAATCCTTTCTAGCTACATCTGGCCCCAAGTGAGTGAACAGACAGAAAATGGCGGTCACGTCAGGGGCGGTGCGTATCGTCACCGCCGGCGCACATCATAATTTGTTAACCAATGCAGAATTGCGCCTCGGTCTTCGATCACCCACCGCGACGGTGTATAATGCCAGCTCTGTTACCTCATATCCCCTTGTCCCACCTTACAGGTCATGCAGCCGCCATTTCAGGGGGCCATATGGGTTGGATAAAAACTGCATCACACCTATCTAGGCCGGGAATACAGACAGATACCGGCACATTGTGGATTAATAATGTTTCTGCAAATAACACATTGTGATACCTCAGTGTTGGATGACTCTCTGCTCGCTGTTCTCCTCCATAGGGCACATCTGCTGGGGCAGGTGATGAGATGGCGGCATCCTCCGGTGAACAGACCCCTGGTGGACCTGTCGACAATTGAAGAGAGACACATCATAATCATAATCACATACAGACTTGATCGTGCAACAATCCTGGAACTGTGTGCCCGGTTGGAGCCCGACCTGATGTCAGCTATCCGCCATCTCACAGGGATACCCCCTCTAGTGCAGGTCCTGCCTGTACTCCATTTCGTGGCCAGTGGGTCTTTTCAAACAACAGTTGCCATGGCATCAGGGATGTCCCAGCCAATGTTCTCTAACGTGTTGTCCAGAGTGTTATCTGCTCTGCTGAAACACATGCACAGCTACATCGTTTTCCCTCAGTTGGAGGATTGCCCACAGTGAAAGGTGACTTCTATGCCCTGGGACATATCCCCAACATCATTAGTGCCATTGATGGTACACATGTGGCATTTGCCCCCCGCCGGAATGAACAGGTGTACAGAAACCAGAAAAGCTACTATTTGATGAATGTGCAGATGGTGTGTTTGGCAGACCAGTACATCTCCCATGTGAATGCCAAGTATCCTGGCTCTGTGCATGACGCTTACATTTTGAGAAATAGCAGCATCCCTTATGTGATGGGGAAACTCCAGAGGCACCGTGTGTGGCTAATAGGTGAGTCCAAGGTCCCAACACAGTTGACATAGGTGTCTGGGTATGGGGTTGTCCCTGAGGGTTAGTGTGTGTCTAACAGTTGTCCCTCGACATTTTCAGGTGACTCTGGTTACCCCAACCTGTCATGGCTACTGACCCTAGTGAGGAATGCCAGGACAAGGGCAGAGGAATGCTACAATGAGGCACACGGGTGAACTAGGAGGATAATTGAGTGCACCTTCGGTCTCCTAAAGGACAGATTCCGGTGCCTCCATCTGACAGGTGGTTCCCTATACTACTCACCGAAGAAGGTGTGCCAGATAATCGTGGCCTGCTGTATGCTGCACAACCTGGCTTTGCGACTCCAGGTGCCTTTTCTGCAGGAGGATGGGCCAGATGGTGGTCTTGTGGCAGCCTGTGGACAGTGAAGAAGAGGAGGAAGAAGAAGAGGATATTGACAACCGAAACAACATCATAATGCAATACTTCCAGTGAGACACAGGTAAGAAGATGTCACTGCTTCCCACATCTCATACTATTGTTGGAGCTAGAATAAGTCTGTCATTTTCACTCAGTGTATGGACCCTGACTTGTCCATTATTTATACTTTTTGGTGCAAAGCTGCACTAACGCAGTTTTGCACCAAAAAGTTTTGCCCCAGCTTGCACCATTTTTTAGCACCAGCTGGGCACCATATTTATGGAATGGTGCAAGCCGGTGCAAAGGGTAGGCTAGCTTAAAGAAAAATGACGTTAGGCAGGTTTGAGTCAAAATAAATTATTCTGACATAGACTCTATGACCTTAACGCCATATTTATACTCCCATGCACGGGAACGCCTACCTTGCATCTCATTAAGGTAAGGTAGGTCTCCACTTTCAAAAAATGACTTTAACTCCATAAATTTGGTGCTAGAGGTCCTAGCACCAAAGTATAAATATGGAGTTAGTTTTGCACCAAATTAGAGTAAACAAAAATGACACTAATTCGGTGGAAACAGAGTATAAATATGACCCCAAGTTTCTTAGCAGATCAGTCTCCGTAAACAAATATGTGAAAAATACATAACACGTTGAATTATCTACATGTGTGACTTTTCGCTATACTCAAAAACATTATGATGGTATTTGACCGAAGTATTTTTCATATTTTTTGTGAATCTCATAACCAGTTAAAATACTTCCACCTGATGATTCTCCTGGCAGAACACTTCTTTTTGTAGGTTATATTACCCTTGTTATTGGGATTACAGAATGCCCCATTTTTTATGGGTATCTTTGACAAAGTCAGTAATTCTGCCTGAGTTCTGCAATGACCTGCATGACCAAACATATGCTGCACATGCCAAGAGGCTGTGGGTGGCATGGGGTAGCTTGCCTTCAAGTGGTAGGACGGAGGGCCTGGCTGTAGGCCATGCGCAAAGTCAGTTGGCTTGACATATGGTAATAAAATATTATTTTAAGTTATACAAATCCTGGAAATTCACTAAAAAACAAGTTTAAAGTACCAACAAAAAGTTTCAAAAAACAAAAAGGCATTGAAGCTAACCAGTTGTATTTATCTCAAGTAACTATAGCTTCAACCCTTAAGTAACTGTAACTCGCGCCCTCACCATGCACAGCTAATTATTCCACATACCACATCATTCATAGCATGTTCTATAGCATCATTGATAACATCATTGCAACATTTGAAATTACATTATTAATGACAAAATTGTGCTTAATTGAGATAATTATAACTGGTAAATTATGCAATACATAACAAAATATGATTGTTTTCACATTGCTTATTTTTTTTTTTAACTGATCAGTTAATGGAAAACCAAAACCAGGATGCATAAAGACAGTTGTTTCATTGAGTAAAGTAACTGTTACATGCATTGTGTGAAGTAATACAATATTTTCGTTTTTCTAGTCACTTTTGCTTTACCATAGTAATAAATTCGAATTTGACCTTTGCACTGTAATAATAAATATGAGAATGCGTGTTTATTAGTGAAATTTTTCTAGATACCATGTTCATGGTCCACATTTACATTTACTGCCACAGCATAACATTCTAATGCCAGTTAACTAATTGAATTTATGTTTATTATGAAAAACCATTGGCCGCCTATATGCAAAACTGTGCACCTCCAACTGAGAGATTACATTTCCAATGATCAAAACAAATACTTCGCGGTGCAGTTCTTAAAGTGTGAACTTGTTTGTTAATTATAGGCTTTAGTTGGAATGCATTTACTTAATCTGTATACAGTGGGAGATGAGGAGAAAGGAAACCAAAATATGTACGCATATCACACGATTGCAGCTTTTAACAAAACTCTTTTTTGCAAATAACTTTTGTCCTAATTAGCAAGAGACTACTGCACAGTCCTCCTTGAACAACAAAAGGACGAGCTGCTTTTGAACATAATTATACTCAATAGAAAACATGCATTTGATGAATAAGTGGCAGAGCACACAGGCAAACATAATCTACCACCTGACATTTACGTTTTCAAGAAAGCCTTTGAGTCAGTGGGAAAACATATCATACAAAGCCTGACAGAGACAAAGGTTATTTTAGTCCCTGTGAAGGGTATATGATAATGAGATCCGCCCGCCTGCCGCACAAGGATACTCAAAGGATCAAACACATAATGATGAATCAAAACAAGAGAAGACCTTTTTACGGTAGAGTGGAAATTCACATCCATTTCATAGCAGAGAGGTGAATAACACCAAGAGTATGCTTTTAAGGATTTACGAAATAGTCAGAGAGCACGTTTTCTGTTGTAGACATTTCTTTTTCAGATATTTGCACAGAAATTGTAATACTTTTGCCTGCACAGTGCCATTGTTAGCTGGTATGAGGTACACTGTGCATTCTACTACACATAACAAGATTTGTTTAATTTTCTGAATTTAGGCGTTTCACAAAGTCCCGAGAGCTATCAAAGAGATGTAATCAAGTCATAGATTTCTGTGGATTCCCTTCCGCCACTTGACCTGTGCAAATTATCTGCAGGGTGGACAATCAGCAAGAGTAACTGGTGCCGATGTCTGCATTTGGATGTCAAATATTTTTCCTATTTTTTCCACCTGAAACATATTTTTTGGGGGAACAAACCCCTTCACACTTCACACGGATGAATCTTGAAAATGATTTAGGCCCAGATTTAGGAAAGCCTAGTGTCTCCTTTTACCACATTAGCATATGTGACTCAATTAGGCCTCATTTGTCAACTTTGCTGCATCAGATTTACAAAGTGGCGCAATGAACGAATTGCGACGATTGCTCCACATTATGCCTGCGCCTTCCGCCATGGAAATAGGCCCACAGGTCCCCTAACGCCTGCCCTGACCCAGGTGTTAAAAAATGGGGCAAAGACATTTTTTGACCCCGCTTCCCTCCCATGCACCATTTTTGCACGGGAGTATAAATATGGCTTGAAGGCCATAGAGTCATTGTTTGCACGTGAACGCCTACCTTGCATCTTATTAAGGCAAGGTAGGTTTCCATGTATAAAAAATTACTTTAACTCAATAAATTTGGCACTTGACAGGTCTAGCGCCAAAGTATAAATATGGAGTTAGTTTTGCACTGAATCAGAGTACAAAACAATTACGCTAATTCAGTGCAAACAGAGTATAAATATGCCCCCATATTTCTCCAGGACTCTCCATATGCTGTCCTTGGGGACCAGGTCAAAAGCATCCCTCTCTGAAGAACAGAGTTAAGTGGTCCTGCTTCAAGACGGTGTACAACTAACATATCATTCTGAAGTGGAACACATGGTCCACAGTGCTAACCCCTTCTAATCCCAGAACTATTCCAAGTACTAACGCAATACAAGGACCTTCACAAAGCCAATGCTAGCTTCTGCAATGCCATGACCAACATAGCGGCATGGATGTGAGACAGCTGCCTCAAACTAAACACAGACAAAACAGAAGTCCTGGTCTTTGGGAAGAACACCTCCATATGGGAGCACACCTGGTGGCCAGCAGAACTCAGACCAACACCCTCTCCATCAAACCACGCATGGAACCTCAGCATCACCCTCGACTGCCAACTGTCCATGAATCGACAAGTAAATGCAGTTGCCTCCTCCTGCTTCTATATCCTTTCCACTGCATTTTCGATTGGATCCCTACAGACACCAGAAAAACAATCACGTACACCCTGTTCACCAGCTGCCTTGACTATGGCAATGCACTCTACACCAGAATATCCTCCCGGATGATCACAAGACCTCAAACTCTACAGAATACTGCAGCCAGACTCATCCTAAACCTCCCCAAATGTGCAAGCATCACCTCACACCTCAGAAACCTCCACTGGGTTCCATTCCAGAAGAGATGCCAATTCAAGATCCTCACACTCACATACAAAACTCTACACAACCAAGGGCTGTCCTACATCAACCATCATCTGAACTTCCACATCCCCACCAGACAACTACGTTCAGCCTCGCTCAACCTCACACACACCCCGAGCATCTTTTGCAGCTGCAGAGGAGGTTGCTCCTTCTCCTACATAGCAGCAAAGGCCTGGAACAACCTGCCCCTTCACCTCCGAATGGCTCCCTCCCTGGTAGACTTCAGAAGGAGACTCAGGATGTGACGTTTTGATGGAGAGTAAGCACCCTTAGTGCCCAGAGACCCTAGGGGTGATAGTGCTGCACTTTACAAATCCAATGATTGATTGATTGATTGATTGATTGAGTCCTCTCCTAAATGTTGCCTAGCTGTCTGTTAGAATATTGTAATCAGTTATCCTCTTGAGAGGTCTGGATAGTACCTGTCTACAAAATACCTTCTGGCTATTTTTCATCAGGCTGATCAGTCTGTAGTTAGAGGGAACATCCTGCCTTGCATTTTTGAACATGGGGACAATGGTGGCACATGACCAGGGTGGCAGTACCCTATGTGTTTAGATAGGGAACCCATCTTTTAGGTTGGGATATAAATAGACCACCTAGTATGCCACCAGGGCCAAGTGCTTTCTCCTTCTTCATTTTATCTAGGGGTTGTGCCGTTTATACCAACAGATATTTTAGGCTGGTCCTGGCCTCAGCTTCAGGTTCTGAACTAAGGGCTATGGGGACACCAGTACAAGGGCACAAATCTTGATGCCACTTGTCATATAGTTTGAAGAAATGGGTGACCCATGCTTTTGGCTGTACCACCACTTTCAAGTGATTGTCAATGAGGCGGTTTCCACTAACTATCAATCTCCAAAAGCCTTCATGTTCCTGTTGGATAGTAATTCTGTAAGTTCTTCCCAGTGAGCTTCCTTCCATTGAAGTTTGTATTCAACCAAAATTGCCCTATTGTCCCTTCTTGCCTCAGGGATTTCTCTACACTCCCCTTTTTTACTGTTTTGAGGACATCTGCTTTGGTCAATCTACATTTGCCCGTGTACCATCCAGGGTTGCTTCCCTGTGGGGGACCCCTCTGACCTTCCCTTCAGAAGTATTGTTTCAGCTGGTTCATCAATTCACAGTGAACACCTACAAAACCAATTAACGTTTTATAGATTAACTTGTATGGGCTCAGTGTTTCTGCAAATAGCTGGGAAATGTGGGACAATGTAGTAGTATTCTCTACAATTTAGGCCAATCAATCAGTTTTTATAAAGCGCAACTACTCACCCGTGAGGGTCTTAAGGTGCTGCCAGTGAGTCTGGGTCTCATTCGATGTGCCATGTCGTGACGTTCTTGAAGATGGTGAGTGATGGACTTTGTCTGAGGTGCGTGGGTAGGTTGTTCTAGCTCTTGGCTGTGAGTTAGGTGAAAGATCTTCCTCCGGCTGTGGTATTTGAGATGCGTGGGATGGTGGCTAGCACCAGCTGGGCAAGATCGGAGGGGTTTGGTGGGATTATGGAATGAAATGCAAGGATTCCGGTAGGCCGGTCTGAAGTTGTGAAGGTCCTTGTAGGTGTGGGTGAGTATTTGAAGTTGATTCGCTTCTACACCCGGAGCCAATGGAGTAGTCTCAGGCGTTGGGAGATGTGTTCCTGGCAGGGAAGGTTAAGGATGAATCTGACAGTGGCATTGTGGATGAGTTGTAGTTTCCTGATATTCTTTTGTCCCTGCGTTGAGAGTGTTGCCATACTCGAGCTTGCTTGTGACTAGGGCGTGGGTGACTATCTTGCAGCAGTCATCCGGGATCCATTTGAAAATTTTGCAGAGTTGGTGGAGGGTATGCCAGCAGGAAAAGGTGACTGCGTTTACCTGTCGGGTCATTGTTAGAGAGGAGTCAAGGATGATTTCCAGGTTGCAGGCATGGTCAGTCGGAGTAGGTGGGACGCTGAGCGATGTGCACTACTGGGAGCCATCCCAGTCTGAAGTGGAGTTTCTGAAGATGATGAGTTCAGTCTTGTCTGAAGTGAGCTTGAGGCAGCTCTCCCTCATCCAGGCGAGGTCCATTTGACTCTTTTTCTGTTGTTAGTGGTGGCAACTGTCTAGTATGGAATTTTGCATGGCAGATGCAAGTTTGTAAAGGGTCTGGCTTGCAATTAGGCACTCAGCTCATCGTGGTCACTATCCATTCTAAGGACCATCTCCATGTCAATCATGTAAGCCAAGAGTTTGATATCCCAAAAAATAAATAAACAATATTGCTGCTATACAAGCCTCTTTTAAAGTTTGGCCGGGGAGTAGAATTTCCAGGGGTGCAACCTTTCAGTGGCCTCAGCCTATGTGATGCAACCAGGTCAGAGATTTGTTCCGCAACCTTAGGTTGCCTGTGGGTTATGTCCATAGCAGCAGAAGTCACTGCCCAAAGTACATATGCTTCTTCAGTCATGGCTAAAGATGAATCCCCTGCCTGCACTTGTGAATTATAGCCACCTGCAACTATTTTAGACCAATTATGCAACTGATCAAATGGATCAGAGAGCTGGTCTAACGTTGCTGAATGTAGATGGGCAGGGAAAGTCTGTATAAATAGCTATGTGCCTGCCTTTGCCGGGGAACATGTAGAGATAGCTATACCATGAGTCAAGATTCTTTTAATTTTTAGGGGCAGAGCCATCTTTATCTAGATCAACAAGCCACCAGAGGCTCTGCCTGCTGTTGACGGTCTAGCATTAGATTAAGAGATATACCCTGACCTAAATCTTGGCTTTTTTGCCCACGTCTCCTGGAGTTGCACAATGTGGTGTTACTCTATAAAAGTGCCCCATTCAGGGTCATTTAACTTAGCCTCTGCTACTTTCCAGGATAACAATTTAGCCCATTAACATGACTAGTTGGCCCACTTGTCTTAGTCACTCCTGCCTCAGAGAGTTGTGGGACAACCAGGAGTAGATCCACATTCCCCATTTTATCATAGATGTGTTCCCTTGGGTCAGTTGCAGGTAGTGTAGCTACTACAGGGCTTTGGTTTGTTTGTCACCCTTGCTCTGTCTACTGGATAGTCAATCAACTTCTGAGAGGTTTGCCTAATGAGCAGGTAAATCCAGAATTGGCTGTGGGAAAATAACTACCTTAGGGTTATTACTGGTAATACTGTCAGATAGCGGATATGAAGGATTTATAATCAGCCTTATTTGTGAGCCTGTGTCAGGCCTAAAACTGTGCTCCAGTGATATGAGGCCTTCACCAAGCTCATGATTTAGAAGCTGGTGCCCAATGTGATCAAGGGTAGAGTGTTGATCAGTGAAGTTAGAAGCCCCCAGTATGTACTTCCTGATGATCGACCTTCAACCTCTAACTTTCCTAAACCAGTGAGTGGTTTTGTTGATCAATGATTTCTGTAATTCACCTATGCTCCATGCTAGGTTTGGCACATCAACCATGAAAATGTAATGATGTTTAGTGTTATCCACTATGTGCCTGATCCTCTATTTTAGGTGTACATTTGATGAGGGTGTGTTCATGTGGGTATGTTCTATTGGCCTTTTAACCATGCATAGTTGGATGGAGTTCGTTTCAGCCTTTACAGCTGCTCTCAAGATGCAGCCTAAGCTCGGTGGGGCACATGAATGTCTTCGCCTGTTCAACAAAAGGCAGGCATGTTTAAATTTTGGTTCAATTGTGTTAGGTGCAGAAATACCCTGTTGAAGGGTGTGGTTCCCAGGAGATTTACTAAGCTTAGACATGAAGGGTCATCCTTCTCTTCCTTTGATGAGTTAAAATTTAAATTACATAGCAGCATTGTCAGATTATCAATTTTATCATTTAGAGCTTTGGACAACCTACCAATGCAATGTCTTTAACTTGCTATCTCATTTTTTAGTGAGGGTAACTGTGAGTTGATAACTTCCTTCTTCTGGTTGTTGAGGTAGTCCTGCCCTGAGTCCTTCCATCCTCCTTGTGCCTTCAAGTAATGGATCAGTCCAATTCTATCCCAAACCCGTGAGATGGACCTGTAGAGCACTGCAGTTGAAGAACAAAAAGAGAAACAGAAGTTGAGATTTGTGTTTGTTAACTAAAGTAAGTCTAACTATTCAGGTGAGAGACAATATTGGGCTAAGCACATGGCTGCATATGCTCAGGTGAAGGTGCACCATAATCCCCAAGATGTCACCCTGGTTACTGCATTCAACAGCCACAACACATACTAGAGTGCCCACCTCTCTTGACTGCTCAAATGGACAGCTATGCACTCTAGGCACAGGGTTGAATTTATGCCAGTGTGTACCTCAGGGCTAGTATGTACAGTGACTCTGGACTTGGCTGGTTTGCTGAAAAAGGATTTATAATCCTTGCTTCCTTTCCCTGGTTTTTCCCTTCTGTCTCTGTTGCCAGGAGGTCCTCGACCTCTTCAATCAACACATTTATTTTGTCCAAGGTACAGTTATCTGCCAAGTGCCTTGGCTGCTTCTTTGCTTTCCCCAGCTCAGATAGCTTATTGTCAGCCTTGCACTTCACCATTTTGAAAAGTATATTTAATGTAATACCCCTGCAAGTTATTTTATATAGTGCAAAACTCGCCCTCCTAGAGAGCATCAGTTGCAGTATTAACAGCACAATCAATCAGAAATGTAACAGTAAGTAACAGTAAGCCCAACCCTAATGCTGTTAGGTTTATAACAAAAGTGGAATACTGTGCCACAGGGTTCAAACCTTGCACTTCTATCTAAAGTACTACCAAAGAGGGGATCACACAGGATTAGTGAGTAAGCGAATTCTCCAAATTGGTATTGTATTGATAATAACTACTAATTAGAGACAATAGCCAAGGAAAAACACTGGAAGCAGTAAACCAGATGAAATGATCTTAAATCGTGTTGGGCTAAATCTATTATTAACCAATCAATATGCCACTGAAGGCGGCCCCTCAACCAATCAGAGCTAACACCAGTTGTCCTGAATCCTTACGCCAGCCTGCGAAGGCAAAGTTAGTATATACAGTACCCAAAGCTTGAAAGGCTTAATTGGTATCCTGCATGATGGTATTTGTGATCCTCATGATAGAGTCTGTACGGGATCTGTGTTCTTGGACCTCTGTCTATGGCTTCAGGCCACCTGCAAGTGTCAACACAGTCCCTCCCTTTGATTCCTAGCGTATAAGGCCCACTTTCCAAATAGGCTTCAGCCAGAACAGTCAGCACAATGTTAGCAACTCATTTCAGAGCTTGTGAGGAGTTCTTAACACATCTGGTGCCAAACATGCAAAACAGGAGCCAAGAGGGGGTGGCCCTGTCCTGCCTTTTTGTGGCACTGACGGACACAAGGCTGTCCTGTCCTTGGCCTGGACTTTGCCCTGGTACATCCTGCACTGCGCAGGATGAGAAGCTTGCACTATGTAGTGCCTCAAGGAGACCACAGCTGTGAAGAATCACAGGAATCCTCCTCAAGCCCCCAAACACTTCTGGGACAGGTATTCCCTGTTTCCATGATATTTAACATCCTGTGCTGCGGAATGAATGGCCGACGCAATATAGAGCCCCAGGGAGCCCACAGCTGGCAAGGATCATGGGGCTCCTCTTTACAACACGAGCACTTCTGGGACAGGTAGTCCCTCTTTCCATGGTGTTTATTGTCCCGTGCTGCAGAATGACAGTCTTGTGCTATGTAGCGCCTCAGGGAGTTGACAGCTGCCAGTGATCACAGGGCTCCTCCTCATGCCCGAATAAGTAGCCATGGGAAACTAGGACTGGAATAAAAAAATGGTTGAAATTATACTCTTGTGTTAGTGCACAGTCCTTTTAACTCAGTTCAGTAGTTCTCACTCAAACAAGTCTCTTACATATCTTGAATGGACCAATGCTTCTCGGGCACCCACCCGACACCAACAGTGCACTGATACTCTCCCTCTTCCAGCTGGAGCAGTAGCCTGCAGCTCAGTGGCCGAGTCTGGGTGATGCAGCTATGGTCTGGGACGTGTGGTCAGGGGAATGCTGGATTTTGTTAAAGCTTGTCTAGCAGGAGCTGGGTTCAAGCCCACTCAGACTGTTTATATCCAGATTGATGCGGCCATTTATGGTTTGATAGTGGACCACGGCTTCAGGCAAGCCAAAATCTCCAGTTGCAGAGCAGATCTTGATCACTTGGAGCAGTTGCAGCAGCTTCTGGCAATGCCGTTATTTCACAACTTGGGTGCAGCGGCTAAGGTTATGCCACAACTTTATAGATGGACTCAGAGGCTCTATTAATATCACAACTTCACAAATTGAGCAGAATGGCTTGGGCAACACCATGAATTCATATTTGCCACCAGGGATTCCACTGGAGAGTCTGGGGCCACTGCCACCAGAGCACACAGATTGCTCTCCACAGTCCTATGTTTCTGCAGATACACCACATCAGTATCATGCTGTATTACACTTCTCCTAATCAGTGCTTTTTAGTGCATTAGGAAAGGTAGTTAGCACTTGCAGCTAAGGTTGGATGCAGGTGATGCCATCTCTGCTCTGGGAAGTTGGCTGTCTGATATACACCATCAGTGGCTGCTCAGTAACCCTCTGAGTACTCTGTGGATCACAGATAAAAAGGTCTGATCACAACCATGATTCACAAAACACAGTACTCTGCCATCACAACCCTGTGTATTAAATCCATGGTATGGATGGTAATCCACTGTCTGTATAATAAGGGCAGAATTTGTATGCCTCTTAAGGGCATAGGACAAACCCAGGACCTCACTTACCTCAAAGGACAATCCTAATCCTGTGCGCATTAGGCCAGGCAAGAGCCAAAATGAAAACAAAAGCAGTATACCAGATAAACTGAGTAAGGTACTCTTGGCATAGGGGTACCCGATACAGTCATTTATAAAGTGGAGGAAGGAAATAGAGTTAGATTGTCTCAACTCATTATCAGTTGCTGTAGTAGGAATGATATCCCCTGATAAAATTGATGCCTTTATCATGGATATAAGGCAGATACATTAGGAGGACCACTGTCAAGTGGATATAATCTATTGCACACTCCTAGGAGCAAATACTGTGTATTTTTCTGTGTTTTATTGAGAGCAATCCCTCTTGGTATTTACGAGAATATGTCAATGGATGAGGAATATTGTGTCACATATTTAAGAGGTGGCATCCTAGGGGTGCCCTGTTGTTGTGATTCATGAGTATGTGGCATGTAAGCAGAGGAGGGGAGGAACATTTTTAAAGAGGAGCAATATTGAAGCCTTTCAAAAGAATAGTGTAGAGAATGTTTTTACATCTTTAGTGAAACTTTAAGTCCTTTCAGTCCTGCTGCAGGTGTTAACTTAATATATCAAAACAATTTGCTATGATAGAAGATTTAGTAGATCAGTGCACTAGGACAAGAGTAGGAAAAGACTGGAGGATCTGCACAGCTTCATAGTAACACATTCTGTGAGTAATATGCCCCTCCTGTCAGCCATCTTAGTGTGGACGTACCTACTCCTCCTACCTCTTTTTCCCTTGAGGGTGTTTATCGTTATAAGCACCAGTGGGTTTATTTCCATGTGTGGCATTGTTGTTTATTTCCATGTGTGGTGAAGACATCCATGAAGGCTGTATGATAGTAGATGCTTTGGTGGTTGAAATGTCCTGCTTTTGTACATCAGCATCAATGGAAGAATGCCCGATCTCAATCAGCTATGTATCAGGTAGTTTATTATATTACATATGGCAAAGAAGTTGTTGATTATATTTTCCATTATGGATGGAATCAGCTGGAAAATACCAATCTTAATTGGGCATGGTATAAGTTTAGAAGTTCAGAAGCATAACAGAACAGTTTACTTCAGGCTTTGTTTGACGAGTAAACTAAGTGAGGTCCCAGGCAGAGCCAAAATCATCTAACCAATTAACTTCACTGACTTTTGTTGAATGCTGACTGTCCTGAAACTGTTACCAGAATCACTTCTGACCACACAACGCCTTCTGGGCTACCCAGCTTCCTACCCACCCATTACTCAGCACAGCATGTTCCTGGGGTTCAGTGATCTGCTACATGTGACCACGTGACTCTGGTAAACTATGTTATGCCATTATATAAAACTGTTCAAAGTTTGCTGTTCTCTTCTCATTCAAATGACAATTTATGATTTTGGAATGTTATGCAAAATGTCTCCCAATTAGCATTTAATATCTTCTAAAACTATTAATATGTTTCAAATAGTGGGCAAGGGTCAAGCAGGTCTTTGAGTTTCAGCTCACACGATTCACTTGTATTGATGTTTGTCTCATTTGCCATAATTTTAATATTTAGCATACAGCAGCTTCTTATTTGAATGCCCATCCTCAGGTGGTAGTTCAAATGCATTCACAAACAAAATAGCATAATTTTGACTTGTCCTTTCTAACATGCTGTTGTGAGGCAGCATAACTCTGAGTTGCAATACTCAATACTGCAGATACTAAAGTAGTATTGTGTATTACAACTTCCTGAACTCCAATTTCATATTGTAGACAAATGCCTCTTTATACATGATCAAAACCACATTTCTGGACTAGTGATGCTGATTATTTTACTCTCTGCACTGGGACTCTGACAACCAGGCCTCAGTGCATGCATTCTGATGCTTCAAACATGTTGTAATTGGCTATACTCCTTAATGATATATTTAATTTACCTGTAAATGCCTACTATGTGTTTCAAAGAGTACCAAGAGCCTGTAATTTAGATGTCATGACTGTGCTGCGGCACCCATTGTGCAAACCACTACAGGGAGAGCACAAGCATAAGTGAAGGCCTACCACTGTAGCCAGCCTGTGCAGTATTAAAGCTTCAAAATTGACCAGCCAAAATAATAAATTTTTAACAGGCCAAAAACCTCCTATTTAATATTAACAAGACACCAAAGTAAGTATACCAAGGCAGGGTGCATGATACTTTCAAGAAGGACATGTAAAAGTTTAATGGTAAATATGTCCTTACAAGTGAAAAGACCTCAAAAGCTATTTTTACTGTAGACAGGTTAGCTGTTCCATAGGGAAGCATTTGCATATAATGTTACATTTAAATATGTTATCCCCAGCTAGGTAACACCTACAAAGTTAATTATTGAACTTTTTTAAAATATTTGAATGAATGAATGAATTTCCTTTATTTGGATTATAAAAATAATCATAAAACTACAACGCATTACATATTATATAATTTATGTAATAAATAAACAAGCATGTTAAAAACCATAAAACATTAAGATAACATTGCCATATCATGACCATAGCTTTTTAAATAGAGAACATATATTCAATTTTAAGAGACCATAAAGTTTAGGGCCCAAAGTTCATGATCTTGTTCGAACGCAAGGCATTTTAAAAAAAGTTAGAAACTGCCACTGCAATCATAGATTCATTCAACTTTTGTAAATATATAAAAGCAGGGCAGTATTGGTAAAATTCTTTGGTTTCATGAATTGGCAGAAGAAATCTCCTACTTAGTGAATTATAAAAATTACAGAACAAGACTAAGGGGGTTATTCTAACTTTGGAGGAGGTGTTAATCCGTCCCAAAAGTGACGGAAAAGTGACAGATTTACCACCAGCCGTATTACAAGTCCATTATATCCTATGGAACTCGTAATACGGCTGGTGGTATATCCGTCACTTTACCGTCACTTTTGGGACGGATTAACACTCCTCCAAAGTTAGAATAACCCCCTAAATGTTCTAAAGTCTGGAGCGAGACATTGTCAAAGGGGCAAATTTTAATCGCAGATGGCTCATATTATCCATCGGGAAGCACAAATTGCAACGGATAGAACCTAGTCTGAACGCACTGAGAAGTACTCTTTCCCAGGGGTTTCTGACAAAGGAAAGATAAGGTTCTTGACCAGAAGTAGTATTTAAAATCATCAAAGCCCTGGCTAATTTGCTACCCAAGGCCACATTTTCTCTGCTTTCTCCAAGCTGCTTTAATAGCAGCTCCTTTACAGTCTTTTTGTCTGCCCGTTTCAACACTTCAGGATTGAGAAATAATTCTGGACGCCCCAATGATAAGGCTGTAGATCTAACATAGTTAAGCCATGGGATTTTGTGGCCTAACTCACAACTGATGCAGTCCTCAATGACTTCTCTAATAAAAGTTGCCATTTTCCCACTCCAGACGGATATCCACAGCAACATGGGTGCAATTTTTGCATAATCTTCCGCAAAATCCAGACCAAGCTCCTCACGCATGAAAAAACTTGAACTAGCCGGTCCCACCTCTAATAGCTTTCTACAAAAACATTTTTTCTTTACGTTGAATGGACTTACAATTAGAGTACCCCCAGATTCCTGCACCATATAATAGTACAGGTAAACATTTCATCTTGCAGATCTGAAACAGCGGTACAACAGGTTTGCTCCCAACTAACCGAGCAAATCTAAAGAGCACTCCACATGACTGGTCAAAGTGCTGACAACGGTTTACAAGACTTTGGGCCCATGTACAGTGCTCATCAGAGGTGACTCCCAAATATGAGAAGGAGGTTACCCTTGTTATTCCCTGATCCTTAATTGTGATCAGTCTATGTTTCGGGTTCCTCTTCCTACAAACAATGAAATGCATTTTGAAAGTATTAACATCCATGTGCAGGTTGCCCATAAAATCAGCTAACAATCCACCAGACCTTTTAGACCATTCATTCAGATGACAGCATCCTCTGTATATAAGAAAAAGGGGACGGGGTTGTTTTTAACTTTGAAAAAGTATTTTCCATGGGTAAGTATGTGCAAATTCAGGCCATTGATATATAATAAAAATAGAATTGGTGCCATAACTCACCCTGATTTAACTCCCCTTGTCATTTTCAAGACATCAGGGCATTCCCCTGCCTTCCCAAATCTAACTGAGGAATTAACATCTTGATGTAGCATCCAAACGAAATTTACAAAAGGTTCGGGCAACCCAAGACCTTCCAGAATTGACCATAGCTTTGAATGAATAACCCTATCAAAGGCACAGCTCAGGTCCATAAAAGCAAGATAGACAGCACCCTTCTTGGCCACCACATATTTACCCACTAGAAAATTGAGATTAAGACACTGTTCTATTGTCCCTATGCCCTCTCTAAATCCATATTGAGATGAGCAGATAATATTATTTGCTTAGATCCATTCTTCAATACGAAGAAGGAGAGTACGTCCCACTATCTTAACCGTGGCGTTCAGCAAGTAAATAGGGCGGTAACACGCTGGGTCCTGCCTACACCCTTTTTTAAAATACGGCACTATTACTGCTGACTTCTATGAGCTAGGAATACCAGGTTGCATTGCAGCGTTAAGTACATTCGTCAGTAGCGGGGCCCACAAGGCAACATTTTCCTTATATTAGTCCATAGGGACTCCATCCATTCGGGGGTTTTGTTAGAGGGGCTTCTTATAATGGCAACCTGAACTTCCTCCAAATTAAAATGTAAGCCCAGAGGAAAGGAAACTACAGAGTCCACCTCCACCAGTTGCTCTGCACTATCCAGTGAGTAAACCCTCTCAAAATGGGCAACCCATTTTTGGGCGGGCATGGTGGTCCCTACAATATCATGGGAAGCTTGATCAGAAGGACCTAACATCCACAAGCTTGCAAGCACCCACTAACTCCTCCCACCTCTCTTCTTTGAGACAATGCTTCCTTAGCTGTATTGCCTCCTTGTAAGCAGCCCTAGCTTCACTGATAGAATGGGGGTTCCTTGGGTAAGTCTTAAGACCTTCATGGAGGAGCTTACTAAAACTGCAGCAACTCTTAGCAAACCATCCCTCATTATAGTCCCCTAACGGTCCTTGGAGATCCAACATAATGGATCTAAGGCTGCTATTCAGGGACTGAAAATCAGCCAGAACAACAAGTGGTAGGGCCACAAATAGTAAGAGGGAGCTAGAAAACACATTCCTGCATCTCTTAACAACCTCTTCCAATAAGATAGAGATCAAAACTTTCCGCCATCTGAGCCCCCTACCCTGGTCTTTTGGAATCAGCCCAACCACACCCAGGGTCAAATTCATAAACACTGTGGTCGGAATAAGCATTCTAGCTTCCATAGTGTTATGGTCACTAAGCAATTGGCCACGAATCAGCCCCTTGGTAAAACTATTTGAAATAAAAATATAATCAATTATAGTCCTTTTTCTCCACACAACAAATGTGGGTTTGAATAGATCACAGCTTACCACTCTCTACTGCATACTGCAGAGGCGGGCGCGCCTCGCTTCGGTCACCAACAGCTTACCTTTAGGGTCTGGTTGCTCTCCAGGTGATACCCATTCTTATGTAAGGAGGGGATCTATGTCCAGAGGAACCGTTCCTATCTTGGCAGAAAAATCCCCCGCTATAAGGACATTAAAATAGCCCAACTTAGGAGCCACCCTTTCCTCCAAAGTCAAAAGTGCTTGAAATAAAGTCCTGATCTGGCACCCCAGGTGACAAACTTAGTTATAAAAATTTACATCACAAAAATGAAAATCTTCAGAAGCCATGACCCAACATATCTGTATTCCACTGTGCCTAAGAGGAACTGGAACAACTCGCAGCTGTGCAGATACTCAGAATAATAGAGCCAAACCAACACTAGCTCTTCGCCCTTGTGAGAAAGTTGCTAATACAACATGGGTCTCAAAAGCCTCCACAGAATGTGACTCCTGTGCCCATGTTTCTTGAAGTAATATGATGCAATACTGGGAGATGAACATAATCTACTGAGGATCGGAGATTTTGGGGGTCATTCTGACCCCGGCGGTCTAAGACCGCCGGGGCCAGGGTCGGCGGGAGCACCGCCGACAGGCCGGCGGTGCCCCGCAGGGCATTCTGACCGCGGCGGTTCGGCCGCGGTCAGAAGAGGCAAACCGGCGGTCTCCCGCCGGTTTGCCGCTGCCCTTAGAATCCCCCATGGCGGCGCAGCTTGCTGCGCCGCCATGGGGGATTCTGACACCCCCTACCGCCATCCTGTTCCTGGAGGTTCGCCCGCCAGGAACAGGATGGCGGTAGGGGGTGCCGCGGGGCCCCTGGGGGCCCCTGCCGTGCCATGGGCACGGCAGGGGCCCCCGTAAGAGGGCCCCAAAAAGTATTTCAGTGTCTGCTAAGCAGACACTGAAATACGCGACGGGTGCAACTGCACCCGTCGCACCCCTGCAACTACGCCGGCTGAATTCTGAGCCGGCGTCCTCGTTGCCGGCCCAGAGGAAATGTCTGAATGGCCGCCGCGGTCTTTTGACCGCGGTGCGGTCATTCAGCGGCGGTACCCTGGCGGACGGCCTCCGCCGTCCGCCAGGGTCAGAATGAGGCCCTTTATTTCCCAGACCCATACAATTCCACGAAAGGAAGCTAAATTCCCTGGTTGTGCATTTGGACTTACCCTCTTGAGGGCTGCGTATATCTGGCTTAACCCCAGCCGGAACCCCCATAGGCACATTAATCATTTGTCAATCGATTTCACTGAGGTCAGACAGGGGGGTGAATCTGTTTCTGGTGGGTATCCTGGGAACGGAGCACAGCCTGATCTCTGCTCCAGATAATTAAAAATCCTAGATGACAACAGGCTGGTGGTCTTATAGAAATATCCTAGTGGCAAAATCCTAATGCCAGGTCCCATCATAAAAGGTTAAAAGTTGTGTTTTGGCTCAACCAATGACAAACCTTATTCTGCAGATTTTCAGTTGTCTCAACTTGAAGAGACTCAAGAGGGGTACTCCCGCTAATACTGCCACATATGGGCAGCACTCAGGCAGCAAATTCAAACTGGCAATCTTCTAGATGGCGCATTTCGAGTATCCTCTCCCTCTTTGGGTTGCCCCTGGTTCACCATTTCTCTCCCAACCTCATGGGACAAGGGGCCCCTTACAGTACCTAATGAAGACCCTGCAGCACAAGATTGGGAGAATTGAACATTAGGTAGAGCTGAGGGAAAAACTCCAGGGAAAGGACAGCCACCCTTCCTAAGCTGTGGATTACTGACAGCCTCTCCCCGAAAGCGACTATCCTCGTGCCTTTTTTCCTCTAACACAGGGGTCCTATAAGTGGTCATGGTAGGATCTGGCCTGTTCAGGGTAGAGATCGGTGTCACCAATTTAGATAACCTTTCTAGAACTGGAGCAAGACACTGTTCAACAAAGTATTTACATTTTTCCAGTATATGTTTCCAGTCCTGGCTGCCACCCGGGACCCCCACCTTGCTGCTCATAAAACCTCTTGTCTCTGATTGCTTGGGCTGTTGCTTCCCTTTTACTGCCAGGGCACTCACTTTGGTTATAGGGGAGTTCTGGGCTAATAAGTCCTCCAAATGTTCCGTTCTAACTACTACCTCTCTTGGGTGGGTGTCATTAAGGAGTCCCAAGGGTAAAATAATCAGGGGACTCTATAGAATGGCAGAGGGAATTTGGGACAGTGGAAGGACCCACAAGTGGGCCGCCAATTGGGCCCTCCCTCGGCTCTATTGTGACCCCTGAGCCAAGTCCATAGTGTACCGCACTGCAGAAACGTGAGCCTTAATTTATGTGCTTTCAGGTGCGGCAGAGTGTTGTATGCGGCCTCCTCCTGCCGGTGTGCCTGGGAGGTGTGGTCCTGTTTGGCCCTTGACTCCTGAGCCAAGTGCAGAGTGCTCCGTACAGCAGAAGTGCAAGTCTTAATTTATGCACCTGTGGGCGCGGCAATGCATCGTACATGGCCTCCTCCCGCCGGTGTGGCTGTGAGGTTTGGTCCTTTTTAGCCTGTGACCCATGAGCCAAGTGCAGAGTGTTCCGCAGAGCAGAAGGTCGAGTCTTAATTTATGAGGCTTCAGGCATGGCAGAGCGAATTCCTGCTTGGCCCGTGACCTCTGAGCCAAGTGCAGCATGTTGAAAATATTTATTATATGATCTATTCACTGGTAAAGTCAGATTTGTAATAATTGTTTTGGAAAAGATTATTTTAGTAGTTACCTTTTCCCTCTCTAATTTCTCTAGAAGTCCATTTTCGTGAGCTTGAAATGTCACTCAGGAGCTGAGTAGCCCCTTTAATGTGGTGTGAAGTTGCTCCCAGAGCTGAGACAAAGGCTTTGAGTGTGGCAAGGTATTCTGGTAGGATGACCTTCTGGGCTTTGATCAATAAAACTGATTAACTTCAAAGAGGCCTACCTGTCTGTAGTTATGTGATGTAATTGAGAATGTCTTGATGTCATAGTCTAGTATAGAATGTTTAGTTTTAAAAGATAGGAGCAGTTAATTCCAAGTAAGTGGAGGAAGCATTTTAAGGAGCTGTGTTTGTGCCACAATAAACTCCTCATGATTCCTGCAACTTTGTTGTGGTCATTACAAATTGGCAACAAGGATCGGCACTGTGAGCATTATTATGTTTTCTGGTATATAAAAACTTTTGTAATAATCACATACTATCAAGCATTAACAACTATTTTTGGAAACCCTCAAGCAAAAATGCCTCCTTGCATTTGAAGGTAGGGTATAAGGGGAGTGGATTCTAACTTTAGGGTTGTTCACAGGACTGAAAAGGAGAACAATTCCTTGGTTTATTTGTTCAGACATCCAACTGAAACTGAAGTGAAAGAAGTACATGAATTGAAAGATGTAAAGGAAGCTGGAGAGTATATATGTTTTATAATTAGGTCAACAATTCCTGAAATAATTTTAGAACAAGAATCAATATATGAGTCTGTGAAAGATATCACTCTAGAACAGAGGAGGCAACTAATAACTGCTAATAAATGAAGCTATATAAATAACGCAACAAACATTTAATCTGGAATAAGTAGGAGAGCTATACTTGCATTTAGAAATGTACAGGTTGAGTCACCTATACCCTCATCTGGTATTCTCTAAGACAACAGAACAGTTATCCAACATGCTTTGCAAAAACATGTAATTGATTTGGTTCATGAAAGTCAGAGAGGAATATCTTCAACTAAAAATGTTTTGCTCATAAAACGTATAGTTTCCATGGCTTGACAATCAGGTTGAAGAAATTGCACAAGCTTGTCATCGATGTCAATGTACCACAAGAAAAAGGAATACTGAAGAAATACATATGTCTAAACTTCTGGGTGCTGTATGGTCTGAGCTAACAAGTGATATTTACAGACCACTATATTCCGGACAATATGTGTTTGTCAAAATTGATGAGTATTCTCGATTTACCATTGTAAACATGTTGTCATCAACATCTGTGATATTTTTCCATTTTGGATGACAATTTCTCCACATGAGGTAAAGCTAAGGTATTGAAAACAGACAATGGGTCATCTTTCAGTGTTAGAGAATTTCCTAAATTTCTTGAGATCATGGAAGTAGTACAAAGAAGAATTACTCCACCGTGGCTACAGGCAATTGAATAGTGGAAAGGTTACTAAAGCTCTCACAAATTGCTACAAAAGAAGCTTTGTGCCAAGTTCTATAGGATTATAGGAATGTACTTCATGGATCAACAGGGAATTTCCAATCAAACTTGTTGTTTGAAAAATGAATGAATGAATACATACTCATAAAGTGCATGGTCACTCAAACAAGAGGATTGTGGCGCTAGCTGAGACACTGCTCCTCGAAGAGACTTTTGAAAACAAAATTAAAGAAAAAGAGGAGAAACAGACAGCACAGAAAAAGAAAAAAGAACTACAGACCTTAATGACACAATTCTATTAATTGATGACAAAATGCATCTGGGGCCAGGAACACCCAGGTCTTCAGATTCTTCTTGAAACTGGCTTAAGTCGTGATGAACCGGAGCAAACAAGAAAATTGGTTCCAAGCTTTTTAGCTTTAGACCTCCTATGGATATGAGCCTAAAAGTTCTAAATAGATTTTAACAAGCTAGATAAGTACAACTTCCAGAGTTACTGCTGAAGACTCTCAAGAAGAAATTGCTCACAGAGATAAAATAATAAAAGAAAAAATTAAACAATATACTGATCAAAAGAAAAGTTTTCAAGTTAAAAGTTATCAAGTTGGACATTTGGTATTAGCAAAATAAAATCAATCAAGAAACTCCATGAGTATATTTGATATATCTCCATTGAATTACAATAATAAGATCATCAATTACAGCACAGAATGAAAAGAGAGTGATAGTGAGAAACAAAATAAGCTTTGACAAAAATTCAAAACTCAAGTTCAAGAGCAAGAAACATAACACGATCAAAGACAACAAAAAAACTTCTTTGAAAAAGAGTGAGTCGACTGGATATGATCACATGCAAATTGATAATGAGTCACTTAGAAAAATAACACTCAAGAAGTCACCAAGACTTATTGATATGTTAATTTCTTTATTTGTTTATTCCTTTATTTATTGATTCTTTAGATGATTTAGTTGTTTTGTTGAAAAAAAAATAAAGGGAGAAGATATGTAGTGATGTGATGTGACTGAGAATGTTTGATATCAACATCTATTGCAGGATGGTTAGCTTTAAAAGATAGGAGCACTTTTTTCCAGGGAAGTGTCAGGTTGAGGAAGCTGTTTAATGAGCTGTGTCAGTGTTCCAAAAAAATGCCTCAAGATTCCTGCAACCTCGTTGTGGTCATTATACTGTCAAAGGCAAATGTTAGCTGGCACCTGAGCAGGGCCCTCTTTTGTCCACATAGTCAGGCAAGTACCAGACCCTCTGGGTGGAGAACAGCCCTAAGAATTGGTTTGTAGTGCTTACAGGGGAGGGGTAACCCATGTCCCTGGCCACCCCTCTGTTCACCCTATACATCCTAGAGGGGACTCTATCCGATGCCTGCGGTGATCTTCCACAAGTAGGCCCTCAGAAGATCCTGCCGCTCCTGTATGCGGATGACGCTGTTTTGATGGCCCGCACCCCAGTCGCTCTGCAAAGATTAGTAACAACCTTTGACAATTGTATGGATGCCTTGGGTCTTAAAATCAATCACACTAAAACCTTTTCAATAACACACTCCAGAAGCCGCACAAAGAATTGTCATATTGACTTAAAAGGCACGAAACTAGCCGATACAGGGACATTCTCGTACTTAGGCATTGTGTTAGACGACAAAGGCACATGGGTACAAGCTATAAAAGCGAGAAAATTGCTATTCACAAAAACTGTTATGGCGATAAAAAATTTCTCTAAAAGGGTGGAGAGAGCAACTCCTAAAGATATGATGACTCTACAACGTGAAATATGTTTCAGTAGCACTGTATGGGGCAGGACTTTGGGGCTACCGGGACTGCACTACCCTACAGTTGACTGAAAACGCTTTTCTGAAAACAGTCCTAAGCGTCCCGCAATCAACCTCAACACTAGTATGCCACTCAGAAATGGCAGTTACATACCTTACAGATCTTATTCGTGTTCAACCAATTTTACTTTGGCATAAAATATGGACCTCTGACCCTGCGAGGCTGAACAGGGCTATCATAGCAGACGCCCTAGCACTTACTTATTCGCTCAAAATCCCGTGGTTAAACTACATAAAGAACTTTCTTATTAAACTAGGCCACCCCGAGCTGTATTTTACCCCAGATGAATTGAAAACAATCTCCAGGAAAGACCTGAAAAACACTTGCCTCACCCACCTGGCCGAATTGAGATGGGATGTGGAGGCAAATAAACATAGTGTCAGGAAAAACCATATGATACAGCATACAGGAAGCGCAAGGAGGTCCCGGGAGGCGTGTCGAGGGCAGGAGCCCTTTAAATTTCTAACAGCGCTCCCGCCGTCGCGGGAAGCGCAAGGAGGTCCCGGGAGGCGTGTCGAGGGCAGGAGCCCTTTAAATTTCTAACAGCGCTCCCGCCGTCGCGGGAAGCGCAAGGAGGTCCCGGGAGGCGTGTCGAGGGCAGGAGCCCTTTAAATTTCTAACAGCGCTCCCACTGCGCGGGACGCGCGCGGGACGCGCCCGGGCGAAGCCCGGGCCAAGGGCGGGCCCGTCCTTGCCCATCATTGCCAGGAAGAGGCAGGGCAGGGCCACCCCCCTGACATTCATCTAAAGTTGCATGGACATGCCAATCTACACGTATGGCTGCCTGAAGGTACTGTGTTGACATTTACTCCTAAATAGGTCCTTTTACAGAGGGCCTTTGGACCGTATTCTCCACTTATTGTTGCAACGCTTTTTCCATTACCCGATAAATATTGGAGTGGGGTCAGGCTGGGCCTCTGCCTTTTTTATATTTGGCAAGAGGTCTGCTTATATTCATAGTGGAAAACATATAGCTATCGTTCTCATATGTGAAGATAACTGTACTAAATAGGTCTATCCCTACCAGCACTTCTCCTACTCTCCTTTATAATTACATATTGGGGACTGGTTCACAGAGCCGAAGCACTATTTAGGCAGTTTAATCTATGGGAAAACGCAAGGCATCAGAACCCCCAAGGGGAAAGGGGAATCTTGTAAAAAAACTTAGGAATGCGGGTGAGAACTGCACAATAGCTGAAATAGACGATCTTATCGAGGAGGTAGAGTCACTACTATGTAGTAGGACCACTATTCGGGAGGGTCCCGATAAAAAGATTACCTCCTATTACACGAAGAAAATCGAACCAGTGGAAGATAAAACGTTAGAGATCGTTTTCCAGCAAGAGGGGGAGGTACCATCCGATGTCAGGACTGACAGCCCTAGGGTTGCTGCAACTCGATCCATACACCTATGTACCATTGATAATATTAGGAAGAAGGGCCATATCCAGGAGTGCGAAGCTGGGTGCTCCAATAAATATGCAGTCCTGGCAGAACTCGATAGTAGTAACATACAGAATGCACAGGAGGGGGAACCCGTGGATGAGTTACACCCATTCATCCCAACTGTACAGCTAGATAGTGAAAGGACCACTCCTCTCAATTCAGAACCAGGGAACCCTCTAAAATATAAAACAAGATCTATAGCAGACCTTTATGATCTAATCACCGGATTAATCCAGGAAGTTAGGGACTTGAAACTTGAAGTAAGAACCTTAACAGATATTGTGGAAAAGGAGGGGGGTAGGGGTACCTATAGAGCCCAATGCGAAAGGGAGTCCCCCCCCATTTCACTCCATCTACAAGGTAGACCCACATATCCTCAAAATTTGATTACTAACCCTAATCTTACCCCAGCTATAGCTAAGATTGTACAACAACCACAGGGATGCATGATAGGGGTCAATGTGGAACATATTGGTTCACGCAATTTCCAGAGAAGAAATGCTAGTAATTTATGCCAAGGAACAGGGAAACCACAAAGAGATCCCCGTTTGGTAAAAGGACCCCAAAAAAGGAATTTGGAACTTACTCTGAACCCTTATCCCCAAGTATCTAATGATTATGACAAAAACACTATAGGGAATCCATACTCTGAGGAGGATGGGTTTCCTACTAGGACCAATGTTGTTAATCTGTTAAATGTTCCAAAATTGCCCTTAAATAGCAGAGAAGATGAGGACTCCTTAAAAAACAAGCTTATACATTGGATTAGGGTCAAAAGACACTGTTTATCCATAATTCGATCAGATATTAGGGGGGCAGAAAGAATCCCTGGAGAGAAGGGGCAACTTGACGTTATTGCATTAACACTCAAGGATGGAAGATTAACCAGAGGTTTGATTGACATGGAACAGAGAACCCCCGCCCCTAATTTCAATGCCATGAGGTTTAGTTTGGATCCATTAATTACCAAACTTCGAGTTCAAAGGCATAAACTCAATCACAATGAGGGACTGCAAAAGAGAAATGATGATTCAAACCTTGAAAGAGTACATTGACTAATCCAGATAGATCAGGCACAAGTGGAACCCAATGGGGACCCAATAGTAGGGGAGCCCCATGAAGGGAATGATCTTCATGCTATAGGGGCAGGGAGCGTAGCGGAGCTCTTGCATGGTAGGAAAGATCCAACAACCTATCCGAGCCATACTTTCAATGCCACAAGCCTAAACGGAAGGGGTCCTATCACCATGATCTCATGGAATGTAGCTGGCTTAAAAAATAAGCTTATAGACCCCGAATGGCAGGACTATATTGATCAACACCATGTCTGTCTCTTCCAAGAGACGTGGCTTAAAGATCCACCATATAAAGTAGGATATAAAACCTACTTTATTAGTGCAACTTCAGCTGCCAGAGGGAGACCGCCTGGGGGGTTGGTTGTATGGGCGAAAATCTCATTAAATGTTGAGATACGCATGCAAGCCACTGAGTCGGAGGACATCTTATGGTTGATAATGGGAAAAAAAAAAATAAGATAATAACCCACTTGTTCAATGTATATATAAGACCTAGAAAGTCAAACGTGGAGTCTCCTGAAATAACTCTACTAGACGACCTGCTCAAAAAAATTCCAGTAGGTGAGACAATTATGATAGGGGGTGACCTTAATTGTAATTATGAACCTATAACTGGATTCGAACATTTAGCTGAAGAGGAAGATCGAATGAGAACAATTCCTTACCTAACAATAGAAAAAACTGTCCCAGGCACAGTGGCCGCATTGCAAATCATGGGCCTTACATTAAACCATGGACTGAGGGCATGCAATGGCAGAGTGGGTGAAGGCGGCCTTAATCTGGTTACTTTCCAGAGAGGCAACTCAACTTCAAAAATAGATTACATTCTGCATAGTATAAATACATGGGGAAGACTAGCGACCTTTAAAATTGATAAAAGAAGGGATAGCGATCACTTCCCGCTAATAATTGAATTCAGGGCCCACTTCTCAGATTTGGACTCGAAATATATAGAACATAAGGTAGAGTTACAACCCACCCTCAGTAACAACAGAAGGGTTGTAAAATGGCCAGCAATACTAGGCAATCAGGTCACTATGATAAATATTTACAACATATTTTCTGATCTCTTGGAGCCTTATGCAGAAAATAAACCTAGTGATATTCCTATTACGGCTATCCACCATTCATTGAGCACTATGTTAAGACCCGTCCTGACCAAACAGCCACAGAATAAGCATAAAAAGGAGAAGGTGCAAAACACCCTTAACAGTCCATGGTATACTATTAAATGTAGAGAGAGGAAAAGAGTACTGGTAGAGGCACTAAAGCAAAAAAATCAATTAGCCGTACAGCAGGCAAGGGCCAGTTATAAGAAAACGCTGGCTACTGCCTAACGCAACTGGGAGGACCAAAAATGGCAAGACCTGCTGGTAGCAGCAAAAAGCAATGATGCAAGGACCTTCTGGAAAATAGTTACCCATGGTAGCAAAGAGGGGATATTTACTACAGACCATCACATAGACCCCAAAACATGGGTTAACTACTTTACATATCTTTACTCTGACCCCCCCACCCTCGATTCCTATCCCTCAAGACATAAAACCCCAGTTACTTGGGGTATTTTACCCGAGTTACAATTTAGTCTGGAGGAGACAGTGGCTGCCATTGAAGCAATCAAGCCAGGAAAAGCCCCCGGTTTGGATAAGATCCCGGGGGATATGTTTAAGCATAGCATAGAAATCTGGGCACCTTATCTAAACCTTCTAAGTAACGCAATAGCAAGGGGAGGCCAAATGCCCGAGACATGGACAGGGGCAGAAATAATCCCAATCTACAAAAAAGGATCCAGGGAAGACCCAGGGAACTATAGACCAATTAGCCTCATAGATGTCACACAAAAAAATTATGCTAGACAGATCCTGAATAGAATCAATATCTGGATAGAAGAGAACAGCATAATGACTATATACCAAGCAGGCTTTAGACAACAGACCAGTACAGTTGACCAGGCCTTTAGGCTATTGACAATAATATGGAAATACACTAGACTAAAGAAAGGCCACCTGTATATCGCGTTTGTGGATCTGCGCGCAGCCTTTGATCTGGTGCCGAGAGACTCCTTATGGGCAGCATTAGGAAAACAGGGCATGCCAGGGAACCTCCTGGGCCAGCTGGAGAGGCTACATGAAAATACATTCGCAAAGGTCCGGTGGGGGCCAAAGGGAGAGTTGACAGACCCAATACCTATCAAGAGGGGGGTGAGACAGGGCTGTGTGCTCGCCCCAACACTTTTCTCATTATACATCAATGATCTGGTTCAACATCTGAAACAAAGTAACCACGACTCACCAAGATTGAATGATGATCCAGTCCCCGCCCTCCTTTTTGCAGATGATACCATCCTATTATCTCAAACTCCAATGGGCCTGCAAACTCTACTAGATAAATTCAGTGAGTATTGCAGCTTGAAGGGATTAGAAATAAATGCAAACAAGACTAAATACTTAACTGTTAACCCTCACTAAGCACTCAAGAGAAACATTCGGATTAGAGGGCAGGCATTGGAACGAGTTAAAAATTTCAACTACCTAGGGATACTGCTTGATGCCAAATTGTCATGGGCACCGCACATCAACAAAGCTGCTATCTCCTTAACTCATAGCTCCATGCCAATTAGTAAAAATTACAAATGTTCTAGGTCGAGCACTGTGTCACCAGTATTCGAGATCTATAGGTGCAAAGCACAGGCCGCTGCTCTGTATGGCGCAGAACTCTGGGGGTTCACAAAACAAACTCCATTAGCTACTCAGGAAAAAAATTTCATGAGGGGGGTATTGGGCCTCCCTTCATCCACTCCGTTGATTCCCTTAGCCTATGACACTAATATGAAACAAACAGGCAAATTGGCAGCCCTGAGGCCCCTGCTCTACCGGTGTAGACTTTGGACAACCCCATAACTGATCCAATACAGGCAAGCACTAATTGAGATCATGGGCTTGGACAAGACTATCTCCCTCCCGTGGCTCCACTATATCAGGCAATGCTTTTACAATTTAGGGCTGAAATTCTATTGGGATGAACCGCATACACTCACAACCCAATCAAAGATCCGACTAAAGCAAGTATTTTGGGACTTCATCTTTAATAGCCCTTTTCATAGCAAGGATTCAGGTAGACTAACCTTAAGTTTTCTGGATTTTAAACCATTACCGAGCGCTGAGGAATGGATCGATACTATCCAACCTAGACGAGCAAAAGTTTTATTTATGAAGTTTCGATATGGGATTCTCCAGGTCAAGGCTTTTACCTTTAAATGGGGTCTCCTGAATGGGAGTAATCATGAGGCGACCTGCGAGCTGTGTAATATGGAGACACCAGAAACGACGGATCATGTCCTTTTAAATTGCATTGCCTACGATAAACCAAGGAGGAAATGGATCCGACCCATCTGCAGGAACGCTGGAATCAGGAACTACAATGAAGCTGCCAGATTCTTGAGATCCAGCTCGATACCATATGTTGTTCTTGGTCTAAGCCGGTTCTTAATAGCAATTTCATTCATCAGAGACAAGGTGGGCCTGAGGTTGTAGGCGCTTTAACTCAGGCAAAACTCCCAAAGTTAACCTATGGTCCTGAAATCGATAATTGGGAGTCACCCTCTGCAATTCAATGGCCTTGGGACCTACAATCAGCCAAGGATATATTTAGCCCAGGGGACATTGTCTATGCCCGGGAGGACCGTAGTTAGTGGGAGGTTGATAAAGTTACCTAGAATGGTCATTGACACTTATGAAACTTGTTCCTGGATTCTGATATTTATCTACTTTTATCCTTAAAATCTCCTCTTAGCTAGGCAAATAAGTGCCTGATGGCACGGGAGGTAAATTTTCTGGGTCTTACAAATGAAATACTGTAATCGACTTTTATTTATTGTTTTTAAGACTAACATCAGATAACTTGTTTCTAGTAGTTAAGTGACTATTAGCTGCTGCTAAAACAATGTGCCTTTTGCATTACTTGATCGTATATGGCTTCTAAGTAATATAGGCACGCAAGAAAGAAAGGAATCGTTGGGCCCTAGGGATTGTCAATCATCTCCTAAAAATTAGTCAAATAACCCCTCACGTGATGATGGTATCTATATTGCCAAGATTGTAGAGGCAATTTGACATGCTAGAGGCATATAATCTTTCAAAAGCATATATCCTATTTTTATAATGGTCACTTTTTGAGCTAGTCCATAGTTAATGCTACTATTAGTGAGATAGCAATCTTAACTGTTTTTTGTATAAAGATTTATATTTTAGGGGTATTTTATAAAATTGTATAATATTTATATGGTGATTTGCATGATGATGTGTACTGTATATTTTATAGTGTTTTACTGATTAATTGTTGACTTTTAATAACATTTATACCCATAACTTGCCTATTTGTATTGTATGGCCCTGAGGGAGCTCTGGTCTCGATCTGTTTTTAGTGTTTTTTTTTTCCTTCTTAAAAAGTGTTTCTGTTCCTTTTACAAATGTAAGAATTTTGCCAGTATGCTTTTATGGTATTGTTTTACCGAAATAAAGCTGAAACTGAAACTTTTATGATTGTTAAAACCAATCGAATAAAGTTTTCTTTGATGATGATGACTGCATGGGAGACAGGGGCTGCTGGGAAAGTAGGTATCTTACCCCTGGGAATTTTTTCCCTATTGGGTAGGGAGGGACAAGGAGTCAACCCATCAACATGCTAGTACCAGGCCTACACTTGCACCCCTAGGCTCCTTCTTCAGAATACTGCTGAATCTGTGGAAGATAGAAAAAAGGATTTGCCTTTGAGAACAGTGAGGAGATTTGAAAGGCTCCCACTTGTACCAAGAACAAAGAAGCTTTTTCTGGAGTGACTCTTGGCCCCCAAGTGCTGAGGTCATAGGACCCTTGGCTACATAACACTGTACTCCTCATAACATCCTGAAAAACTTGAGACTAAGAAACATTTTGAGTTCAAAGACATCTGGAGGACTGGGAAAAACCTACCAAGTATATCCAACAAAAGTGTGCTGCTAGGCAAAAGATTGAGGTTGCTCCCTCTCAGCAGCAAATACATTTCAGCTGGACATAGCCGAGAAGGCATCCTGCCATAAAGAGTCTTCTTTGACCAAAGCCTGCAGCCTTGCTCTGCTGAAGAAATCCAAGCTCAAAAACAGTGACTAATTCCAAACATGAAAATCTTTATCGAGCACAGACTCCAAAAGAATCTGGCCAGCAAATAACTTTCCTTGGGCACAAATGTTGAATTTCTTCTGCGTGGAACTTTCCCACCAACAGTCAACAGTTTCTCTAGCACTTAGTTTAATGGCTACCTGGCCTTGAAGAGCCCTCCTCAGCTACAGACAGCTACCATACCCGCGGAGGATTTTTCACTTCCATTTCAGAGACTAAGGGGCTCATTACGAGTTTGGGGGTCTGACAGTCAAACCCCTGGGGGTAAGGCTGCCATCATACAAGTGGCCTCACCCCCCATCGCATTACAATGTTTCTACTGGGCAGATTGGCAGAAACATCGTATTACAAAGTTTCCACCAGACAGCCTGGTGGAAACAGTGTGGGAGCATTGGTCTCTGGTCCCTTAAAGGAGCGCAGGCCAATGCTGTTGCACACCAACACCCTCAGAATGGGTTCTGTCCACAAAGCAGATAGTGCACATTATGAGGGTGCTGACGGGGATCCCTGCACAGCCCATGCCACGTGTTATGAGCACTGCCCATGCCATGTGCCATGGACAGTGCAGTGGCCCTCCTATGACACCTAGCATTGGCTTTCCACCAGCCTTTTTATGGCAGTAAAACCAGTCATGGGCACAGCCGTGGCTGACCACGCCTCTGACTGCCCCCAATTTATCACCATACATGATCTTGGCAGTGGTCCCTTGGCGGTCTGTTTGGTGGTCCTTGGATCGCCAAACTCAAAATGACCCCTTAATTCAGAAGGTAAAACTTCTGTCAGGGGATATTCTAGTTTTGGCATCCTACCCACACTCCATACTGAGGAGGCATCAATTGGGCCTATGTCCCTGTCAAGCGCAACCAGATGTCCACAGCGGGGGCTTAACATTTTCTGGTGCTAGTGTTATTCTGATTTAAAGTGCTGATTGCGCTTCTTAGATTTTTGTCATTTGTTGTCATTTTGTTTATTAAATTATTACATATACTTATAAATCTAGTTGGGATTTCTATTGTGCTGCATTTGAACTTTCTTACATTTCAACTGTGTTGGTAAATCCAAATGATTTACACATTTTCTAAAAGTTAGCCTACGTGAAATTAGCCTATCTACTCTGTGCCACAGATACTAGGGGAGGAGCTCATGACTGATTGACTGAAATCTTTATTGGACCTAACAAGAATAGTGCCATTATTACTCTGCGTGCATTACCATCCATCCTAAATAATAAATCCACTCTCTTTTTCTGTCATGTCTTACATCCAGACATATGTCTCAATGAAGAAGACTCCCCTGTTCTGAATTTCTCCCTTAGAAGCTCCACCCTTCCTCTCTGCAAATTGATCCCCAGCAGTAGCTTTCTAAGCAAAAGCATGAAACACTATATGGTGGTAATTCCTGAAATGGGATGATAGATGGGATAGGAAGGGCATCCCATAGAGGGCACTGAGTATGGGGGATTAAACCTACTTCACCTACTTCAAAACCATTTTTTCTTGGATAGTAACGTATATGTAGCCTGCCTCACTCTACTGGCTGGCTGGGAACTTTAACAATTGTAGCTTCCCTCATAGTTTCCTCAAAACACTGACTAGCATCAATTTTATTTTTCATATTTAGTAAATGTACTGAGTTTTTGCTCATTATTATATAATTTATTGAGTCTTAGGGCCTGATTTAGATCTTGGAGGAAGGTAATTCTCGGTCACAAATGTGATGGATATCAGCAGCGCACACTGCAGGGACACATTTATAAGGCCATGTAACGTCATCAAGCGTGGGTTTTCATAACCTTTTAAATATGGACAACATAGAGCAAGTCATTGCGTTAACTCACCCTGCGACAGGGAGGCATGCCATGGTCGTTACTGTTGTTGTTTCCATGTAACACCCATGGCATTTGACACATTCCTAGGTATTCGAAATTTCATAAACTTAGGAATGCGTCAAATGTCTACCCCAAGGGAGGAGTAAGGGAGGCACAATAAGGAGAAATACCTGTGGTTCTCTTTGTTTTTCCTTTTTTCAAAATGCAACACACATAGAAAGAGGAAAACACCTCTCATGATTGATTTTGTGCAGGAAGGCGTCGTTCCTGCACAAAAACAATCATCACTGCAGTGCGGACACCCTTGCACCATTGGGCAAGGGTGCCTGTTTTGGTACTAGGGGCAGGCAGAGCTCGCTGAGTCCCACTACGTGAAATACCATGATGTTGCTAAAAAACCACAAGCTCCACGGA
Organism: Pleurodeles waltl; assembly: GCF_031143425.1. Taxonomy (NCBI): domain Eukaryota; kingdom Metazoa; phylum Chordata; class Amphibia; order Caudata; family Salamandridae; genus Pleurodeles; species Pleurodeles waltl. The sequence continues at coordinate 261,968,237 of NC_090437.1, read as the reverse complement.
AATCCAACAGTGGGCGGAGTTGCGGGGTGTGCCCATTTGTGCTGTGTTTTTCACATTTATGATTGCAATTAAATTTCCAGTGTTGCAAATATCACACAAACAGCACCACGCGGTTCGCATGGGCGCGGCCACTTAGGTTTTTCTGCCTCTCTGTGTATATTGCTGGACCTAACTTTGAATCCTCCCTAAATCTAAGTAATCCCACCCTCTTCTCAATTATCCACTCCTCATTTTCATTTAATTCATCATTGTGTGTCTTTGTGTTTTTGTATGTAAAGTTTCTGTCATTTTATTGGTGTGGTTTTTGTGACTTTTGGAATACTTTATTGTTTTTTTGCCTTTCCCTTTACTTTTTAAAATATTTTTTCTTTCTACCTTCCTTTTATTTCTTCCTCTTTCTTCTATCTACCCAGTGCTATGGCAGAGGGTGCAGCTTCTAGCCGCTTACTTTATGGATGTTGGCGCTGCCAAGGGGTGGAGCCCTGCACTATTTTCACCAAGGCAGAGGTGACATCACTTGTCTTTTTTGTGCAGCACCACCTCTCCTCCAGGCTTGCCGCAGGAGACAGGCCTGGAAGCAGTAACGCCCTCCAGAAGCGTCAGTTGCTGTTGAGGAGGATGGGCCAGTTGGTGGTTCGGCACCCTAAGGTCCAGTTCACCCAGCAGCAGTTGACACACTGTTGGACAGATAAAATTGACAATGAACAGGACCTGTTCGACCTGCTGGGCATCGAGGTGTCAGGGCTTGGTGAGTAATAGTTATGTATTTGTTGTGTGTTTTCTACATGTTATTTTTTTTCTAATAGCAGTGCTGACTCTCAGAAATAAGCTAAGTTTACGTTACGATTGATATTTATTATGTGATTCAGTTTGAGCTAGGGAGGTGCTCAGTCAGCGCTTCCTACTTGTACTTGTCAGCCTGATTTTTGTTGATTATTTAAGAAGACGGCAGACTGAGAATCCTTCTGTCACCAAAAATAAGATAGTGGTAGTAGTAATAAGTAATATCAGTGTGTTAGCATTCCCTTCTCTGTGCCTTTCTCCAAGTAGCTTATGCAGTCTTTCCTAATCACAATCTCCTGTGTAGTATGATTTCACCATCTCATTCAAGGTTCTTGTAGAGCGCAGCTAATCACCCAAGAGAGTCTCAAGGCACTGGTCATATCATCATAGTATGCATCTATGTATTGAAAAGAAATGGAGGCTGAGTTTCCACATCAGCGGTGGTTGAGAGGTGAAGATCATTCCTTGTAATATGAATTCATTGAAAGTGGTACGTAGTTATAAATGTAGTTTACCAAATTGGGAGTAGGGCTTAGGTGTAGGAATTAGGAAAGTAAAAGTAATAGGTCAACTCGAGTCGAGTTGAGATTAGGTGATCTGATTTTAAAAAGTACTATGTTACTGTGTTTGCCTCTGCCTGTCAAAATATTTTTTGGGGAGATTATTTTACCACTAATCTTTTTTTTTATATTCTTTATTTCTTACCTCACCACCCAAGGGGAAAAAGAGGACAACATCTAAGGTGGGTCCACAAGGAGACATGGGTGCCAGTGCCACCACCATTGCAGAAGTGGGCAAATCTGCTGGCCCCAGTTAATTTTCCTGTTATTTTATCATCAGTTTTATTTCCTTAACTTTCACCTCTCCTCATTTCGAATTATTTTTGTTTTAAATTTGACTGCGCCTGTCTACTTTTTTTGTACTTATTTTCATGCTATCTAAGCTTTGTGGAATTCCTGTTATCCCTGCATTAATCTTTTTTCATGTTTCTGCACCTGACTTCCTCCTGTATGTACTAGATTTCTTCTACTTCGTTACTAAGCTTGGCTATCCCTTCTCCACTTATATATCTTGTGGGCTGGTACTTTAATACTAATAGGACAGATTCTTAGGACAGGTACTCTACAGACAAGACTGCATGCCCAAATCAGCTTTTTTATGCATGTTTGTGAGTTTGTGATGGTTTTCTTTGCCTTGCTCATGCCAATTGCATTTGACAATCGAGACCTCACCATAGGTCTTCCTAGATTGATCAAAGTATTCCACCCCATTATTGGACTTCTGTGACCTAGCCTGCCCCTCCATTAAGAAATGTTTGGGATTGATTTGTATACCTGGCTTTCCTAACATAATTAACCAACAAAATTCATAAAGTGAATGATAGAAGAAAATAAAACATAAAACTGTAGTGGTCTATTGTGGTTGTATTTTTTTAAAATCTAAAATGTGTAATGCTTTTTCCAGCCACACCGATCACCAGTGCAGGGGCCAGCGGCAGCACTAGTGCAACGGATGTAGCTGCAGTCAGAGTGGGATAACCTGTGGCAGCAGGGACTGGCGTTGGTAAGCCTCTTGCTCATTGACAATTACTATTATACTCACTGCAAAAGCATTGCACTCCTGTTTTAGCAGCTAGAGTTGGGGTTAAGTTCTTAATGGCATCTTCTCTTTGCAAATCAGCTGATAAAATCACATAATGAGCAGGTTGCTAAAAATGATGGTTTGATGGAAAGGCGAATGAAGGATGGAGAGCTAAAAGAAAGAATGGTTGAAATCATATATGAGTGAAACTATATTTGGGTGAAAGGAAAGAATGTGTAGGTGAGTGAGAGTAGATTCATGGGTAGGTGAAAGGATAGATGAAAGGGGTGAAAGGATGCCTCAGTGGGTGACGGGTGGCTGGGTAAAAAGATTCTCGAGTGGGGATCGGTGAATGGTAATGAAATGATGCATTGGTAAATGGATGGATAGGTGAAAACAGGGTGTTTAAGAAGGGTGGATACTGGATATGTGAGTGTATTGGTGGATGGGTGGATATATGGATGGCTGGATTTTAATGGTGAAAGACTGGATCAGAGAATGTGAAGCTTAAGTGGTGGGTATCAAAGGGTGAATGTAGTTAATGAATGAAAAGATGAATGCATTGTTGCTTGGATCAAGAAATAAGAGAGCTCTTCTGGAGAGGGATGTGTCTGTTCAAGTTCTTCATTTGGTTTGCATGGTTGTCAGAGCTTTGGTTCAAAGTGGGGTATTTAAAATTTCAGTTTTCTCCCTTAACTCACAGTAGTTGTTAAGCAAGGCAAATATGTGTCCTCCCACCCATCATCATACCTCCCTCCCCATTAGTCACCTATGCTACTATGAGATAACTGCAGCGTGGTTGAATTCAGCAGTACAATAGTGTTCTCTGTGCAATGTGCACCTGCTTCAGTTAATGCAGCATGTACAAAGTAATCAATGTGTTGTAATTTAGCAGTGATTAGATTAAGCATTAGCAGAAGACATCTTGTATTTAGTAACTATTGTGAACATTTTGCGGAATCCATTTTGTATTCATGGCAGCCATTTTCTCTGCTACATGCTGCCATGTGCTCTCCATGTGCTCTGTCCTACCTTTCTGTTAACTGCTCTTGAAATCTGCCTAGTGACAAGTTATATTTAGCATCTCTTACTTTCGCACATGCTCAGTAAGGTCTGCAGCTGTTAGTCCTTGGAAACTGTCAGCTCCTCCTACCTGTCGACTGTGCATTTTCCACATGACCTTACATGTATACAAGTCTTGTTTCCATAATTGTACCACCTCCTTTTAGCCCCTGCGTGGGTATAAAAGGACCATGCTCTCTTAGTTCAGTGTGCTACTTCAGACATTACCCAAGGGTGCTGTCTGAACTGTAGTACCACCTCATGAGGTTAATAAACTTTTGTCTTTTATTCCAGTTTCTGTGCCAACTTCTTCCTACATGGTCTGAGGACTTTGTGCAGAGAAAGGTGAACCCCTTGCACTAGTAGGCCTTGCTGAGGCTTACTTCAACAAATTGGCGCCCGAACAGGGACTCATCGGCGACTCGGATGCCCAACGGATTGGTCGCGACGAAGGATTGGGATCTCGCTGCGGACGATCAATGCCTGAGGAGACCCGAGTCTTGGCAACCACAGCGTTTTTCCCTTCCTTCTGACTTGACCATCCAGGTGGCGCCGGTCCTCGACTGAGATCCTTTTTGTTCATTCGTCATGCAGTGACCATTTGCTTGATTTTAGAACTTGGCAGTTGGAACCTGGACACCCTGTGATTGGTAAGAGCCGTTTTACGGCACTTGCTGTGGGTTTTGATGCCTGTGTTTGGTAATGTAGTTTAGCACTACTTACTGTGGCTCTCGTGATTTGGGTGACTAGTCAATTTGTATTCTTTGGATTGATATATAAATTGCAATTTATATAGGCAGGTAATGAGGAGAATTTTCTCCAATTTAATTTTGATTTGAACAGCACCTTAAGTGCTACTTTGATTATAATATTGCATATTCTGCACTATTTTTGGCATGCCTGTTTTTAGCGCACTTCGTAGGATGTGTTGCTTTTGTAATGGTACCAATTTGAGACTGGAAGAATCGCAACCGGCACCCCCAGAGGGGACGCCAAATAGAGATATGTATGTTAAACATGGTCTTTCTTCTATAATATACAGCACATTATGGAATAAATACACCCGTGCGGATCCTGAGTTACGTTGGCCTATGCATGGGCCATTTAATTTGAAAAAGATTGAATATGTTGAACAATGTATGTGTAAGTGAAGGTCTAGGCAAGATATGTTTGACTGTGTACGAATGTGGGAGAAAGAAGTACGTGGACGAGTGAAGCGTGAGCAAGCCTTGCTTGAGAAAGAGCAGCGGAAGAATGTATATGTGAAAGCATTGGAAATGAGAAAGAAAGAAATAAATGACTTAAAGGAGCTAGAAGAGAAAGAACGTAAGCTACAGGTAACTGGCCAATACACTGTTAGGCAACCTCTCTATCCTATCCTTAATAAACCACATGATGATTTTTTTGTTACTAGATCGCCCTCCACCTCCGTATGTCGTTCCTTCTGCCCCTCATGAGATAGCTGAGGTCTCCAGTTCGGAGCAACAGAAGATGCAGGACAGTCGCTCTATGCTGCCTGCTGACCGTGCGTCTGAGCTTAGATCTATTGCTCATGAAACAATTTGTAGCGTTGTTTCTGCTTCTGAACTTTTAGACAACATGAAAGGGTGGACGGAAAAGGAGCAGCTATATTTTACTGAGGCATTTGGCTCAGAAGTTATTGAACTATATCGGAAATTTTCTGATGAGTTAGAGCCCGATGATGTAGCAGCTGATCATAAGCAAATGCATGATGGTCTTTTTGATTTCTCCCTGGTGGCTGATGCAATCAGGCGTTTAATGAAATTATGTATTGTGGCAGTCCGTTTGCAAGAAGAGAAAAGGGCTGCGGACGCAGTTGCACGAGCATCTCAGACCGAAGGGGTGCAAGCTTCCATCTTTGGAACGGATAAGATTATGATAGTTCACGCGAAACCACGGGAGGCCGCGCCTTTGTATGTTCCTCCTAAAGGATTGGGTACAAATGATGATAAAACTTCTGTTGATGCTAAGGGTTATTTTATTTATAATTGGGTATATACTCCTTGGAATAGGGCAGATGTAATGGCACTTAAAACAGCATTACCTGACCCGTGGAAAAATCCAGCCAAATTTTATGAGGAAGTTGAGGGAGCAATTAGTTCTTGTACTATGACTTTGGACACCTTGATTCTTTTGTTTTACCTGAAGGTGTGGCTCTCATACAATATGTCGATGATATTTTGTTGGCAGCTGATACCCCGGAGCAATGTGAAAAGTGCACTTTGTCCTTACTTTCTTTTCTTGCTTCACACCATCATAAAGTGTCACGAAAGAAATTGCAATATTGTAGACCAAGGGTAACCTATTTAGGTCACCTTTTGTCTAAGGAGAGCCGTGCACTTACATCAGATCGTATTCAAGCAATTTTAGACACACCAGTACCCTCTATTCAGAAAGATGTTCGTGCATTCCTTGGTCTTACTTCTTTTTGTAGGCAATGGATATTAGGGTTTTCACACATTGCCAAACCTTTGCTAGCACCTTTGACTAAAGATACTCCAATGCCCCTCCCATGGACAGATGAATGTGAGACTGCTTTCCGGCAGTTGCGACAAGCCCTTTGTTCTGCACCAGTGTTAGGTACTCCAGATTACATGAAGCCTTTTGCACTTTACGTACATGAGAAAGATGGATGTGCATTATCAGTTTTAGTACAGACACATGGCGATAAGCAGCATCCCTGTGCATATTTTTCAGCAGTACTTGATCCTGTCGCTCGAGCGTTGCCCGGGTGTTTTCGTTCAGTTGCCACACCAGCTGTCTCAATACGTCAGAGTGAAGGGATAGTTTTGTCACATAAGCTGTTGGTGCTAGTACCCCATGCAGTTGATGCTCTTTTAAATCAAACAAAGACACAACATTTAACTAGCGTCCGTATGACAGGTTATGAGTTGACATTGTTGGCTCCTCACATTACACTGAAGGTATGTGCAATACTAAATCCAGCCACTTTGTTGCCATATCCGGTGACTCAGCCTCAGTCACACGAAAAACACATGATTGTATATTCCTTACCGAAGAACAGACAAAGGGTCGTGTTGATTTACAAGATACGCCCCTTTTAGATGTAGACGGGGAACTGTGGGTTGATGGGTCTTGTTTGAAGTTGCCAGATGGTACGACCTCAGCTGCATATGCAATCACCACAATACACACGGTAGTGGAGACAGCTCGTATACCACAGAAGTCAGCTCAAGCAGCTGAACTAATAGCTTTGACACGAGCATGTGAGCTTAGTACTGATTTAAGTGTGAACATTTACACAGACAGCCGCTATGCTTTTGGAGTGGCTCATGATTTTGTTTTTGCTTTGGAAGGAGAGAGGTTTTCTCACATCCCACGGGATGCAGATAATGCACGGAGAATTAGTGCATAACCTCTTGACTGCATTGGCATATCCAAATAAACTAGCTATTGTGAAATGTAGTGCACATAAGAAAGTGACCGATAAGATAGGGCAAGGTAATGCTCTTGCAGACCGTGTAGCACCTGAGACTGCGATGCAGCGAAGTACTACTTCTATGTATGTAGTGAAGTCACAAGCTGAACGTTGGCATAATGCTAGACAAGATGTATTAGATGTACAGAAATCTGCTTCTGTGAAAGAACGTGAGCAATGGTCTAAAGATGGAGAATTGGATGATGAGGGCTGTTGGCGGAATAAGCAGATGGATATATGGAAATTGCCTATAGCTTTTGTACAACCTATGGTTCAGATGGCACATGGGCTGGCACATGTTGGAGCTTCAACAATAACGAAGTTGCTTCTGCAAGTTTGGGAGCATCCAGAAATTTCCAGTACAGCTAAGAGAGTAGTACAGTCTTGTTTGATCTGCTTACAATACAATCCTGGAAAAGGGACACGTACTCCTGCAGGAGGGTTTGCTACACCAACTGCACCTTTTGAAGTTCTACAAATGGATTATATTCAGCTTGAACGCTGCAACAATTTAAAGTATGTCTTGGTGGTGGTTTGTGCCTTCAGTAAATGGATAGAGGCGTACCCCACAAAGGATAATACTGCCATTACCACAGCGAAGGTGCTTTTGAAAGAATTTTTCTCTAGGTTTGGTGTTTGCAGACTTTTATGGAGTGATAACGGACCTCATTTTGTTGGGGAAGTTATTAAGTATGTCCTGAAAGGATTAGGGATCAAACAGAAGTTCCATGCGGTTTTCCACCCACAATCATCAGGGTTGGTGGAAAGGTATAATGCTACTTTGAAGCTGAAATTAGCGAAGATACAGGCTTTCACATCCTTAACTTGGCCGGATGCATTACCATTGGCATTATTGTCTATTAGGTCAGTGCCACACTCCCGACTTGGCCTTAGCCCCTATGAAATGGTATTCAGGAGGCCAATGAATATTTGGGGAGTTCCTAAACCAAAATCTGTATATGATGTACCTTGTGTCCTGATGAATGATTATTTGGCACAGTTAACCGACAATTTGGTTTCTATTCATCAACAGGTTCGAGAAGTACTTCCTGACAGGTCTACAGGTGAAGGCCATGAACTCCCACCTGGTGACCAGGTGATGATTAAGTCTTTTGAAAGATCAAGCAGCTTGGAACCAAGGTGGCGAGGCCCAGAGCAGGTGCTCCTTGCGACAAGGACAGCAGTTCGAGCGACGAACCGAAAGAATTGTGTCCATAATACTCACTGCAAGAGAGTGCTACCTGCCTTGGTGGAACCTGCTGTGCTGACCGATCATTGAGAGATTTTGACTACGGAGAAAGGCCGTGCTATATCACCTGACGAATCTGCAGAGGTCTTCCCGGACTATACGACTTCTGGAGTGTCGCGATATAATTCGAGACCAAGGAAAGAATCTGAAAAATTGTTTTGAAAAGACTGGTTGAGCTACCGCCCTGGGTTAGTGAAACGGAGAGCCAATGTGGCAAGGGGGGTGGATCAGCCGTGCATTAGAGTAGTGACACCCGTCTTGGTCTGTGGTGAAGAAATCAGCGGCTGCCCAGGGATAAGAGCTCCAACGATTGTTTTTAATTCATTCCTGAAAGGGTCGATTATCACTGTTGCTAAAATGAATAACAAATTGATCATTAGTATTATGGGGTTTGTTGTTGTTTTGGTGGTTACAGCAACAATCACCTGGTTTGTTGAAGAGAAGGCTCATGCTCGTGAGTTTTTTGTTGCCACTACTCCAGTACCAGAGGATCACTATTACGTTACGCTTCCCTATCAGGAGCAGAAGCACCGTCAATCGTACTTCAATAATACTTTCATTCAGATGTTGCATCATACTCATAATGCTACAAATACTACTAACTGTTGGGTATGTGGAGTGATACCTGCGCATCAAAAGAAAGGAGGAACACCTTTCATTCCTCTTCCTTTTTCACACAATGGTTCTTGTCAAGCTTGGTACATGCTTTTGTTTGCATCTGGAAAACGTACAGATGGCGGACTTCTTTTTCGCCTTAATAAAGTATGCTACCAAGACAAAGATGGGTATCCTTAAGCCAAAGGAACTAAATGAGAATCGGAAGAGTATCAACCGGACAATGTTTCAATACCATATGTCTTCACAAATATACGAGACTCTGACAAGAAAGAACAATTTGTGATTTCTGTTACAAAAACTAAAGCAGATTTATGTATACGAAGCATTGGACGAATTCCAGTAGGGATAAGTGATTGTACCTTGATTTTAACTATTGAGAGTGTAAATAATAGTAGTTTTACAGCTTCACATAATTCATATTTTGTTTGTGGTAACTATGGATATTACCAACTACCTGTTGGAAGATCATGTGTGTGTAATGATTGCAATATGTTTTACATGCTGTATCTGTATTCAGTGTGGTCCAATGTTCTGCTCCATGTGTATTACTGCTTGTATGCCTACCAAAAGAAATCTTACAGAAATGAAGGCACAACACATGTTAGATAAGGAAATAGCTGAAATGATGAGCATAAATATACAAGATGAATATTTAGATTATCCCAGAAAGACGAATGTCTTCAGCTAATGCTGAAAGGGTCGTCTGTTGTAATTTAGCAGTGATTAGATTAAGCATTAGCAGAAGACATCTTGTATTTAGTAACTATTGTGAACATTTTGCGGAATCCATTTTGTATTCATGGCAGCCATTTTCTCTGCTACATGCTGCCATGTGCTCACCATGTGCTCTGTCCTACCTTTCTGTTAACTGCTCTTGAAATTTGCCTAGGGACAAGTTATATTTAGCATCTCTTACTTTCGATCATGCTCAGTAAGGTCTGCAGCTGTTAGTCCTTGGAAACTGTTAGCTCCTCCTACCTGTCGACTGTGCATTTTCCACATGACCTTACATGTATACAAGTCTTGTTTCCATAATTGTACCACCTCCTTTTAGCCCCTGCGTGGGTATAAAAGGGCCATGCTCTCTTAGTTCAGTGTGCTACTTCAGACATTACCCAAGGGTGCTATCTGAAATGTAGTACCACCTCATGAGGTTAATAAACTTTTGTCTTTTATTCCAGTTTCTGTGCCAACTTCTTCCTACATGGTCTGAGGACTTTGTGCAGAGAAAGGTGAACCCCTTGCACTAGTAGGCCTTGCTGAGGCTTACTTCAACAAATGTATTGCAAACTTAAAACAAAGTGTGTTTCCCTTCCCTCCCAGTGCCCACTCTGTCACCTCATAGTACTTCAATCCTTTATTCTTTCCAAAGTTCTGTCCCAGCCACCCCAAAAAATCCCTTTTGGCATGCAACACATTAATGGACAAGTGATTAAAATGTCATGGCTTCCATAACAGACTCATGTAAGTTCATATTTTACCCTTTTGACATTTGTCAACTACAGAGAGGCATGTGTGAGTAGGAAAATGGCCCGGTGGCTTGTAATCAACCACATCAGATTCCAATGGCCCTAAGGGACCAGCAATTTATTGCTACCATGCCACTCTACTATTTTTTTAATTATTTGCCTGGGCCTCTGTTTATTATTTGTCATTTTACTTTTTCTTTCCTGCTATAGCTACTATAGGTGGAGGTGGACATCCAACTTGGCAGGAGATGTCAGCCCGGCTGCGGCAGCAAAGGCTGGAGAGCTTCTACAGCAAATATCGGCAGCTGAACACTCTTCAGGGGAAGAAGGACGAGGCAAAGGCGGCAGCCAAAATGCCGCTGGTACCAGCTCACCCAAGTGCCTGCGAGTGCCTCCAGCCTCCCTGTGGCACCATCAGCACGCTGCCAGGTGGCATCAGCTTGTCCCCATCCCACCACTGCTGCTCCCCATGCTCAGACCACAAACCCCAGTACCACATCCTGCAACCATTCACTTACCTGAACTGCTGGGTGGCACACATTGAGGCAACCCTGGATGATCTCAAGACCAGTTTGGAGAATGCCATCTTCTGGCTCTTTTTTTCTTTAAATGTTTTGTTTTAGTGTGAGGGACACTTGTGGGTGGAGAGGCTGGGAAAGGGCTCTGGGACCATTTTTTTGCACTTTGGACTTTTTCTTTGGACTTTCGTTGTGGACTTTTGTTTCATTTGTTGTGGACTTTCATTGGACTTTTAGGGATGGGCCATGTTTGGGGGGGATAGGGTTGGGCCTGTTGTGGGTGGAAAGGGTGGAAAGGGTATTTTCTCTATTAGTAAAAAATACAAGAGGAAAAATTATTTTGCTTCATTTATGCCTCTTTTTTCAGTTTTTTAGTTAGCACTGCTGTCTTTTAATGTAGCCTGCTGTTTTTTAAATCTGCAAAAAAGTGTATGTCAGATGCTTATACCGTTGCTCTACTGCCCTCTGTAACTACATTGATCACTAGGGGATGATTGCCATTCTCTATTTTACCTACAAAAGCTTAGATCCACAGAAACAACACATTCTTCAGTGGAAGGTATTACTAACTAAGTGAGTTCACTTCAATTCATAGTTCTTCTCTTACCTGAATAGATGAAGCAAGGGCTGATACCTCAGTCATTTTACTGCAGGGTTTTCCCAAGGTATCATCTTATCTTAAGGGGGTGGTAGTAGTAGTACCAGGCTAGCACGCCAACAGGGAAGACACAAGGTGCCACTCTCACTTATGCAAACTGTAACTGCAGGATTAATCAAAGGGTTATCCATCACTGTCAACTAGATTTAAAGAAAACAGAGAGTTAGTGGATTACATATTATATCATAGCTTTAGACTGAGACCAGACTACAACAATAACATTATTTAACACACAAACAAAGAAAACCTTATATGATAAGAAAAACTAGCAATATAAACTTTTTCTGAGCAATGGGGAGCTAGCATTTAATGAAAACTAAACTTAGGAAATGAAATCCTCGAGTCAGGAGAAGTGGGCTCGGAGTCAGGAGTGGATGTACAAGGCTAAGCATTTAGGCAACACAACACAAGGTCTTAATGATGATATTGATGGGGCCACTGTTGAACATTGCTCAGGTAATAGGAGGTCATGTAGTGAGTTGGTGTCACTTTTACCACATCTGCCCCAGCAAGTGTGTGACCCATTTATGGTATAAAGTCAAACCTCAATAAATCATACAGCCCGGGGGGAGGTGGTTAGGGGCTCAATGGATGAATGGTAAAGGGGATTTGGGGAAAGTTGTGTCAAAGACAAACACTACACAAAAGAAACAACAACAATATTAATTGGAGCGCTGAGCAGCACACCATCATCAATCTGCTGTGGAAGGAAATGATGAAGGGATGAGTATGACACAGTTCATTTAAATGCATTGCAAGCACTCCTTCAGCCCCAGAGAGACCCAAGATAGTATATCTCTAAATGTTCTGTCTTCTAGGTTTGAAAAACATAAATTATGGAAGATTGAAGTTAACCCACCCAGTTCTAAAAATTATGATTGTTAAAAGGAAAATTATACTGTATAGCCAAATTGGGTGGTACATCTCCATTTGTCTTGGAATGCTTATCACTCTTGGGTGCTTGGCTGAACCTGACCAGTAGGTAAGCTGGAGTTTTGAGCTTTTACCAAGTTTTGTTCGTTCAGGAGAAGACTAGGAGAACACCTGCATATTGAAAAACAATAACTGTATTATAGGGTAAAGGAGGCGGACAAAAGGAAGCAAGGTAAGCTTCATGAGGAGTCAGGGGTGGAAAAAGAAGACTCATGGGAAGAGCAAGAATATAAAGAGGAGTTTCGAATTTGAGCCAGCAGTGCAGCAAGCATACACTCAGCAGCATTTACCAAATCAATACACCTCTCTTTAGAGCTGAGTGAGTACTAGGCCTTAGTGCCTTTTACATAATCATGTTTTTTTTTTAACTCCTTCCCTCACTGTCAGCCACCACACACACCGTCAATCATCACTCACAGTCATTCAATATATCACCACTCATTTGGTGTTATAGTTAGTAGTCACCTCTTACAATTCAAGCACAGTGGTAAATAAAAAATATTACCTACTCTTTGATGGTTGCAACACATTGGAATTTGCCATTGGTACTGGTAGTTTTTTAATCAATTATCTACTGGGGCAGTCCTGCTAGGTGATATAAAAAAAGGATAGGCAATGACATGTGAGGCAGGCAGACATTGTTTCCAGTGCCCTAAAGGGAATGTGGGGGCTTCTTAACTGCACACCTATCCAACACCAATATGGCCATATATGTGACTGAAAAATGATGGGGCAGCATAAATCCGACACAAACATAATGTTCCACTCGCTATTGTTTTTGTGAAGAATGAAAGAAATTAAACGAGAAATAATTAAAAAGTCCCATGGTGGCACTGGCATACTCAGTCCAGGGAACAGAGTTTATCCTCAAACTCAAATGGCTTGTCCAGAAGTTGGTCAGCTAGCACGCTTGATTCTGACCAATCATACTCTTTCTCCTCCTGTAGTGCTTCGGGTCCAGTGAATTAGGTGGGATAAAATGTTGGTTAATTTTTGTGATGGTTAATCTATCCATGTTTTGCAGCAAGAGTTTGGTCCTTCTCACTGTCTCAACTGCACCAGCTGCACAGAACACTGGCTATATGACAACCAGATACGTTATTGCCGGCCTGCTAAGCTGTGGCCATTAGTGCATCTTCCCATACCAATACACTAATAGGTTTTGATCCACATATACCTTTTTTGGGTCATCCAGATACTCCTGGAACATCCTCTGAATGGTCATTGGTGCTACCACTTGCTTGACCCTCTTTTGCCTTCACCTCTGCACTGGACTTAAGACCTGCCAATTGAAACCACGCCAATGCAGTGGTTGGGTCCAATTCTTCTGCTGCTATTGTTGCCGGTGATATTGTTGCTGGTGTTGACTGCTGTGAGACAAGACTGCCCTCTCTGGCAGTTGAAATTGCATCCCAGAATTGCAGAGTGGGACTCTAAGTTCCAACTATTCTTCTTCCAGTTCTCCTGCTTGCTCAATAATCCAACTCTTCTATTTTGAAACACACCTTTAGAAAAAAGACTGAAAATGGGAATTACTTTTTTGTAGAGTGGATAAAGTAGGGTGCCACAGATGTACTCTTTGGACAAGATAATGCCATTTTGCAGCCTTGCATTGCAAGTCAAGTGATAGCTCAAGTTCTCAACCAAGGCATGGACTGAGTTTTCATTCACACCTCTGAGTGTGAACCTTTCAGATACCTTCTTTAGCTGGTCCTATAGCAGATGCAATAATGGAATAGCTTGGCCCATCCTACTGTTCTCCTTGCTAATGTCCCACATGAAAACCTCAAAAGAGAGCATCATCTGTGTCAGGCATTTGACTAGGTCCCATTTGTCCACATCCATGGTCATAGCTTTACCAACTGCATCCCCTCCTCTTTGAATGACACAGTCATTGATCTGTCTGTACTGCTCTAACAGAAGTTGCAACATATAATAGATTGAGTTCTAACATGTTGGTACCTCCTGTTTTAGGGCTTTAAGTGCTAGCACACAGAATAATCCAAACCGCTTTCGGTCTTTAAAAGAATGGCTGAAATGAGTGCAGACTTGTCTGCATGTGGTCAGTATATTGCTGATAATGTCTCTTGAACAATGAGGTTGATGCAGGGAACCAAATACAGGACCCTGAAATAGCCAACATCTGACATGGCGTTGACTATGCAACTGCCATTACACCATGGCAACAAATCCTATGCAGGGACCTCTGGGTCACAGCCATTCAGACACCTTGGGGCATATTTATACTCCGTTTGCGCCGAATTTGCGTCGTTTTTTTCGACGCAAATTCGACGCAAAACTAACTCCATATTTATACTTTGGCGCTAGACGCGTCTAGCGCCAAAGTTCATGGAGTTAGCGTCATTTTTTTGCGTGAACACCTTCCTTGCGTTAATGAGATGCAAGGTAGGCGTTCCCGTCTTAAAAAATGACTCCCAGGCATGTGCGTGGTATTTATACTCCCGGGCAAAAATCACGCCCGGGAGTGGGCGGGGCAAAAAACCCCGCATTTGCGCCTCTTTTTAACGCCTGGGTCAGGGCAGGCGTTAAGGGACCTGTGGGCTCAGAATGAGCCCAGAGGTGCCCTCCCCTGCCCCCAGGGACACCCCCTGCCACCCTTGCCCACCCCAGGAGGACACCCAAGGATGGAGGGACCCATCCCAGGGAAGAAAAGGTAAGTTGTGGTAAGTATTATTTTCTTTTTTTTTTGTGGCATAGGGGGGCCTGATTTGTGCCCCCCTACATGCCACTATGCCCAATGACCATGCCCAGGGGACAGAAGTCACCTGGGCATGGCCATTGGGCAAGGGGGCATGACTCCTGTCTTTGCTAAGACAGGAGTCATGTTAATGGCGTCTGGGCACCCCAAAAAAATGGCGCAAATCGGGTTAAGACGATTTTTTTGCCTCAGCCTGACTTGCCCCATTTTGGGACGCCCAAACGCCATTTTTCCCTATGCCGGCGCTGCCTGGTGTACGTCGTTTTTTTTCACGCACACCTGGCAGCGCTGGTCGGCTAACGCCGGCTAACGCCATTCAATAAATGCGGCACCCGCATGGCGCTTCAGAATGGCGTTAGCCGGCGCTAATTTTTTGGGCGCAAAACTGCGTTAGTGCAGTTTTGCGTCAAAAAGTATAAATATGGCCCCTTGTGCTTTAATTCATCCAAGATGTTTACAGCTGTATATAATTTCTCAGTGGTGAACATGGCTACTGTTGCATGCCACCGAACACTCTTAAAAATTTCTTCAGGGCCAAGACCTGTGGATAGCTTTTGCTTTACCACTGCAAAAGAGACCCAGTGTGCAGTGATGCACATGTAATCAGTCGCCTGACAACTGGTATACATGTCTGTCATCAGGTGGATAGTGTGGACAATAGTTTACTGTAAAACGTGCCCAACCAAATGCGCACATTGTGATGCAGCACTGGAACAGCAACTCTGGCAAAAAAGGTAAAACTTCAAACCTTCCATTTCGGGCAGACAGCTGCCACAAATTCTGAGAATATCACTCCTTCCACAAAAAAGGGGGGAGGTCCAGCACTAACTTTTTTTGTCAGCTTCCTATTGTACAAACGTGCCATTGGCTGGTTGCAGTAATAGGGGCCCTCCTGCCTTAAAATGCCTTTAATAGTAGCCTGGATTTTTTTCTTTTCTGATGCCACTAACATAGGTGACTTTTGAGAAGTAGGTGGCAGTGGACTCAATGTGCATCATGGGGCAGCTAACTTTTGCCATGGTGTCTCCATCTGACTGTGGCTGTGGTGGGTGATTGTGGTGCAATGCTGGGGACAGGTCTGCTTTGTGTTAGAATGCCACCCTCTTCTTCCTTGCCTCCCACCATGATTGGACCAGTTATGTCTGATGTTTCCTGGCTCTTCTCACCTTCTCTACCACAACCATGTTCAAGAATTATTTTAAGGTGCTCCTCCTACCGAATTTCTTGATGCTTTTCATATGGGTCGTTTTGCCTCTAGTACCATAATTTGTACCAGGCTTACCCCAATGAACACTTGTGTGGCAAACTGAGCATATTGAAATGTTCTGCTCTTGTTTGCTAAGCGTAACAAAGTCCCAAACTGGGGAGGAGTACTTTCTTAGTGGGCCAATGCCTGATGAAGAACTGGAGGTGAGTGGGTGTGTCATCAATTGTCTCTCTGCAGTGCATACTTCAACTGAGGTAGGGGTTGATGCAGGTCTCAGCTGGAGCTTTACAAATACGGGAGCTGGCTGTGCTGCCTGTGCCACATCCCTCAGAGCAGGTTGAATAGTAATGTCAGACTCCTCAGTGCCAGCTTCCAAAATGACTGGCTTGTTATCCTCTTCATCATCTCCTTCCATGATTTTAAGGCTTTCAAGAACTTTTTTTTCCCTTGCCTCTCCATGTGCCTCCCAGACTCTGCCAGGGTCCAGTCTATGTCCATATCATTATCATGAGAAGTGGTGCTTGGAGAAGATGATGGAATAAGACCCTTCATTTTTCTTGCTAGAGATCTGACACCCATTGATTCTAAAAGACAAGGTCTTGCTTGGCAGGTAGCTTGACCTCCTGCTCTGTTCCTACTTCGGGAAGATCTACTATTTCTGGCTGCGACTGCTGTCTACTTTGCCCTGTTTCCTGAAATGATTTGGTACTACTTTGTGAAAGGGACAAATCCAATTCAGCATCACTGCTCGTTGGCATCGCCATGATTGCAGTGGCTGCCTCACTGATAGGCATGGTTTTGGTCTTAGGTTGGGGTGGTGCTGTTGCTTATGCAGGAGTACTGCTCCTAGGTTCCTCCATGCAGGCCGGTGTGGCAGACACACATCTCTTGAAAAAGACTGGTCGGCATGCCACTTGTGGAAAGCTGCTTCTTCTCACTGTCCTCTTTCTTGGGACAACTTTTTGGGGCCATCTTAAATCTCTCAGTTGGCAGTGTCACTAAGCTTCACAAGTGGAATAGATTGGAGGACAGAAATCACTGTGCAGGCCTTCTCTTAGATAATAGTGTGAGTGATGTCTCTTTTCCTCTTGTGCACCTAAAAGCAACCAAACTAGAAAAACATGTAGTTAGTGAAACATGGCATTGGTGCAGGTTGAAATAGTACAGAAAATGCAATACTAGTGTGGTTGGTTACTTATATAATAAATGCCAGATTATCCAAACATTGTAAGGTCAAATCACAACACCATCAAATTTCATTTCAAATCAGGCAACACAACGTGCAGCTATAGCTCTTTGCATTATCTCCATCTATTTTGAAGGAGTCACCTGTGGAGGATGGGTAAATAGAATAATCCTTAAAAAACCTGTAGGGGGCTAGGTGGTCCAGGGGAAATGGAATAATCATTAAAAAAATTAATGATGCTGCTGATGTTTTTGCAGTGCACCAAGGCAGAATGTCCAGAAAGAGAATAAATTATTCACTTAAAGAAACTGAATGCTGTAGTATAGATGTGCACCTGTGGTGGATGGATGGATAGATCAATGTGGAATGCAGAGTTAAATAAATAATTGAAAGAATAAAAATCTATTAAAAAAATGTAAACATTTTAATTAAAAATAAAAAATAAAAATTAGAATTAAACATTCAAAGAAAAATAAAAAAAAATAAAAATTAAACAAATGATCAATAATTGCCAATGTTTGGATGGGAACACAAGGAGAAAGAAACCTATTGAGAGGAAAGGAGGTGCAAAATAAAAAAAAGGTAAAAAAAGAAGAAAATAATATTAGCACTGTTAATCAGAATCATTCTTTTAGTATACATATACTACAATAACCCCCAACCATATATTTAACTGGTATCACAGCCAGCCATGCAAGCCTATGGCAAAGACGCACTGGCTGGATGTACAAAACGTCCGCCAGCCACATGGTCAAACAACAACAAGGAGGCATGGAGGACAAAGAACACATGCAAGCCTATGGCAAAGGCACAGTGGCTGGATGCACAGAATGGTTGCCAGGCACACGGTCAAGCAACAACAGTGAGAAAGGAGGCATGGGGAACAAAGAACACTTGTAAGCCTATGTCAAAAACACGCTGGGTGTATGCACAAATGGCTGTAATCCATATGGTCAAGCAACAACATCGAGCAAGGAGGCATGGAGAATAAATAACCAATGCAAGCCTATGGACATATACTACATAAAATGGCCTGTGGCCACATGGCATTGAGAACAAAGACAAATAGTGGACGGTGGAAAACACACACACACAGGCCACAAAAAGGAGTGGTGGTAACACTGACGAAAACACTAACCTTAATTCAGCAGTGCATAACACAAAAATTAACAGAGCTATTTCAATTTTACAACAGCACACATCCTCCTATGCCATCAACTATTACCGCACCTCCCCAAATATACACTTTTTGAAAAAAAAATTAAATGCAGTTGCAAACAATAGCCAACATTTTTTATTTAATTCAATTCCATCCCTGCCGCAAATGAAGTTTTAAAACATATACCATAGACACATTAATTTCATGTACTAATGACTACTAGTACTGGGCCTACTGGCTAGATGGCCAGTTGGAAGTCTAGGCCACATGGTAAAATAATATTTCTAACGTAACAAACATAGAGAAAAGGTACTGAGCTGTGCAACAATGTTCCTTTACAAAAGAAAAAAAATCAATGAAATACAAAATAAATACCTAGGCCCCTACTCAAACACCAGGCCACCCACCACATTAAAATTTAAAAATAAAATTAAGGTACAAAGAAATACTAGTGCATGCCCAAGTAAGCAAACAACACCCTTATACAATATTAATTTTAATTACTTGTGTGATATCACAAAAAACGTAATTAAATTCCAAGGTATATATCCGGAAGACAAAGAGAGTGATTGATCCACCTCAAAATCCAAGTCAAAAGTGACTAGGAGAGATGGACTAAGCACTGGGAGGAGCCTGCTGGACAGGAACAGGACGTTGGAGTCTCAGGGTAACTTTTTTCCTGTTTGCAAAAAAAAGTCTTCTTGCACTAAAAAAAACTTGAAGGTTCCATTGGAGAAGAAAAACAACTCAAAAACCTATCTTTCACTATATTTATAAATTTTACCTGTGTCTCGAGTAGAAAATCTACTTGAGGTGCAGTAGCACTTGCAAACAGCACTGTTTTTGTTGCCGTCGTGGCTGGTAAGCTGCCCTAGACCATACAAAGTCTTGCATGTGCGTGCTAGCAGCCCAAGAGCATTGTGACAGGAACAAGTGAGCGCCAAACTGAAATCTTGTAGATATGGCACATTCCTGTCCTTTTCTTTTGAGACAGAGCAGCACAGCAAGAAGGCTTGTGGTGCTGCCCTGAGCCAAAAAAACTTGTAAATATGCCCCTAAGTGTGGACATTACTTACTGTGAGGATTTGTGGGTGTGACTCAACACAAAACAGATAATTGGATTCAAGATAAATTGAATGTACTATAGTAACAGGGGACTCTAAAATGCTCAAAATGGTGGTGACCATCTTAGATTCAGAAATTGAAACAGGAGCTGCAGTTGGAATCTTTTAGCCAGGAGACTACTATTAAGAGCCTACTGGGTAATGAGACATATTTCAGACTGATACTAGAGATCAATGATTCAATGATTATGCATACTAATACTGTAGCTATGCTTTCTAACCATTACTACCTCTATTGTACTTATTATTTAGAAGAGGAGCAAGAGGAACTCTCAACTCATACAGGCTTTGCTTACATTACATTGAGTCATGTGTGATATTAAGTTAATACCAGTGGTAGGGAAGTGAATGTATATTGTCAGGGGGAGAAGCTCAACACTAATATGCATTTGTTATAGTAGAACTGATGAACTTGGTACATTTAGAATCATTCAGATCATAGGCTTAGTCACACATCACTGAAGGTAGAAACATAGACAAAATAGTGTTTGACAGCTTTGGTTATTTTGTATAACTAGCATACAGGTTTCATTTATATTTCATCTCGCGGAATCCAACAGCTTCGGACATAAAAATAGCGTTGGTTATATAGATATTGTCAGAAGGTATGCGATGTATCATATCAGGAATAATGAATTATAATACACATGATACTGTGCAGAAAGATGTATTTCTTGTTGTAGATATCTAAGCTTCTGCAGTGCAAGTTGAGCCCAGTTTTAATACCCTGGAACTTTGTTTCTCTCTCTCTTGTACCAGTCTTCTTTCCCAAGGTCTACTGGGGACAAGCATAAATAATCTTGCCTTGGTTGTGATTGGATCCAGGGAAATGTGGACATTGGCATCACTCCTACTGGATCTGGATTACAGAGTCAGTGCATCCTGACATTTTTAGCACACCCACATTTCTGAAAGTGTGACATAAAATTTGATGTCCTTTGAGTAATAACATTCAAAGTTCTTCTGAACAGGGGCTCCCAAAATAAGTCTTGCCCTGCACCCCAAAGATCCTGAAATTTCAGTATAGTCTACAAAATAATAATAAAAGCTCAGTGACATTTTGCATAGTTTCAATTATTAAAGTTGGTAGCACATATTATAAATTTATCAAGCTGAGGGATCCCAATCTTGAAAACTTTGAGTAATTACAGATAGGATTCTATTTTTTGACTTTTTTGTAATTTCAGTGGTTTCTACAATTAATAACGGCCTTTGTATGTTATTATTTCTTTAGAAATACATCAATAATGTTTACATTTTGATTGTGTTAAAATTTTAGACAGTTATGCAGTTGTCATTAAAGTGACTACAGCCAGAAGCAGACATGTTCATGATAACATTATTGATCGGTTAGAAAAGACTGAATTTGCATTACTACAAAAAGTGACTCTAAATTCAGCAACATTTTGTTCAGTCTCAGGGTCTCCTAAAGTCAACAGTGGCTATAAGGGTGGTTTCAGTTGTAGGACAAAATTGAATAGTGCTTTGCTTTGTGGAAGACAAGATCATAAAATGTCACCAGAGACATTTTATGCAGTTCTAGAGTTTACACCCAAATGAACAGCCATGATAGATATATTAACATAGTCTTGTATCTTAAAATGGAAAAAGGATTACAGATACATATTTACATTTGAACTGTCTGAGGTAGCAGAAAAGGATTGCTGCAGCAGGTGTATTTTTCTGAGGCATGAAGCAGTGAAACCCAGTATTTAACCTACGCAGACGGTAGAAGAACCATTTCCCTTCGTTCCATTAAATCCCATTGCACACTTGCTGCACCATTGGATAGAGCTTAACACATGATATATAACCATACAAATCTTGCAAAAGCAATGCCAGACATTCTTTCTGGTGGCAACCCTGCTGTAGCATGGATTATGTGAGGCTAGGACTGCTCAAGACATTCCCCACTATTAATTTTGCTACTAGTAAAAGTCAGTGTGTGAACGTAGGGGGTTCCATAAAAAAATAAAATGAGCAGTAAGTCAAAGGTCACTGGACATTATCCACACCAAAGAAATTGGGGTTCCCCTCACACTTTCAATTATAAATGCATGTGGCTCAATCTGTGTACTTGTACATTGACCAGTGTTGATGTTCGAGGAGATTGGAATTGGCGAACAGTAATTGGTACTGGATTAGGTGACAAACATATACACAAGACTTGACTCTAGGAGTTAGAAGTGCTGCGAAGTTATCACATTCTATACTCCTCATCAAAGGAGACTTCGGTAATGACATTATGTTGCTGTAGACAATTTGGTTATTTAGAAGGTGGCGGCCTATACTCTGGTCTGTCAGGGCCACTGAGGTATATACTCTGCTGCCTTGGTGGTCTACAGCCTTCCCTATTTAGAGATCTCTCAATTCCTGGTGGAGATCTCAGTTCTTTTAGTAGAGCTGCTGCCATGGTGGGTCCTCTGAAGGCTCTGTAAGTTTAATGAATGGACAACATGTTTTCTGAGGCCACTCAGCAAGCCTTTTTTTAACTGAAACAAAGTACCAAAGCAGGAGTTTGTTTTAAAAAAAATAACTAGTGGCCCATACTCCCTGATTTTTCCGATGGTGAGGGAATCATTCTTATTATATTCTGTTAGAGCTGGCCATTTTGTTTTCTTGCAGTCCTGAACAAAAAGAGTATGTCAAAACACCTAGGGCCTGATTACAACTTTGGAGGAGGTGTTAATCCGTCCCAAAAGTGACAGTAAAGTGACGGATATACCACCAGCCATATTACGAGTCCATTATATCCTATGGAACTCATAATACGGCTGGTGGTATATCCGTCACATTTGGGACGGATTAACACCTCCTCCAAAGTTGTAATCAGGCCCCTAATCTAAAGAAGATGAATGGGCTGAGGTACTTAGGCTGATAATCCAAAGTCTGTCAAGCATTCAGTCTAAGACTTTTACCAGAAAATAAACCCCCAATGGAAACATAAAAGTCTGCTAAGACCATCAGTTTGGAAGACAAGGCATTGAACTTTGTTTGTGGTGGAATACCCTATTTGAAAACTCACAAAAAACCTGCTTACATTGCTCTTAATAAGTGGCTCTCTATTGAGTTTTACCTTTGTGGTTGTGTAACAGTATATTGAGGTAAGTTATATTGACTTACTGTTAGATTGCACCTAGTAGATTACCAACCACTAAATCTTCACTGTAACTATATCTTGATATTTTCACCTCAACATCATTAAACAGCTCTATAAACTCTTGGATTCACCTATTGCATCTACATAGTGGTTGAATTTTATGTTGTGGAAAGACAGACATGGGAGTTCATTCACATTCACAAATGTCATGATAGTGGATTAAGGTTTGAAAAGAGATGACTGCAACAGCACATACCTTAAAGGGCAAGGGTTCAATATTCTTCCATTGATGTTTCTAACAGGGAACCATGTAGCACATGTTCATGTCTAGTGTTATTGAGAAATTTGAATGGATTCAGTCTAAAACAAAGCATAGATTAAAACAGCCTTCAACGCAAACATTTTTCAAAATGTAGAGAGACCCCTTTGGTGACCATTTCAGGCAGGGAGCCAGTCACAGGGACCAAAAAGCCTAGTTAACAGTTACTCACAGTTAAAACAGTCTCCAGTCCAGTTCCAATGTCTAAGGATGAACTGCCATAGGGATCAGTGGAATGGTGCTGATGCAAGGAATGCACAATGCTGAAGATACTCAAGGTTGCTTAGCCAGTGTTTGGGGCCTTCATGGACAACCTTTCAATCCATGAACACAGTGGGGAAATTTGGCCACAAGGGCTAATGTTCCCAGAGGTTCGGGTAACATGCAGCCAAAACACAGTACCTCTTGTCTGCCTGTCTCCAGCAGTCACTGGAGATCAGGCTTTCTTGGCTACCAACTTGCCAGGGGAAGCTGCTTTAATAGCCCAGTGGATGTGACAAGCGGTCGGCCAGCTGAGTCTTGAAGACACCTTCGCTGGGGTTCAGGGATGACTTTTCATCAAGTGGGACACCACAGGCACAGTCCTTTTTGATACCCCAAAGTGCAGCAAATGTATTACAGCCTCTCTTTGCTGATTCCAGGGAACAGCAGGGCAGTCCATCTTCGGTCCTCTCTGCAGTAATGATAGGATCTGAGGTTTTGGGCCAATTTTAAGCCCTGTTCTTTACCTCAGGACTGTGGTAACTACTTACCAATTGGCTACCAGGTAACCTCATGCATAGTGATGGCTTTCTGTGTAGTGTGGCAGCTAGCTACCTCAGAATGTAACATGCTGCTTACTCCTAACATGACAGTACTCATCTCTTGTTGTGTGGAGCTCCCTAGCCCATTCCGGAGGAGTAGCTACCTAGGGGCTACAATAACACAGCAAAAATGGTTTGGCAATGGCCTCCCCTCTCTGTCTAAGATGACAGCCTGTCTGCTAGGACACAAGAGCAGCCCCTCGTGTGTGACTACCATTTTTCCTTTTACGTGTGGCTTATATATATATATATATCACTACACCTCTTCATACAAGGATAACCAGGACGCCTCCGAAGTGTTAGAAATTACATACAGCTTTAGGGGAAATCAAATTTTCCGAATATATATATATATATATATATATATATATATATATATATATATATATATATATATATATATATAATTACATACAGCTTTATGAAGAAAATTTGATTTCTCCTAGAAGGAGATTTCCCCTAGGAGATTTCCTCCTAGTGGAAATCTAATTTTCCGAATAAAGCTGCATGTTATTTCTAGCACTTCGGAGGCGTCCTGGTTATCCTTGTATGAAGAGGAGTATTGATATATTTTTATGGGCTTTTCCGAACCCGACCAGGGCCGCTACGGCATGGCTTCCGCGTTCCGGACATCGTATTATATATATATATATATATATATATATATATATATATATATATATATATATATGTGTGAAACAGGAAGGTTTGGGATTTGCCCTTACTATAAATGGCAAAGTTGAATTAGCAGTGTAAATTGCTCTGTACTTTTCTTTGCAGCACATGCAATAGAACAATAAGCGCTGTAGTCCACAGGGGACACTTTAACTTACATACCCTGGGTACCTCTAGTAACATATACACGGGACATATATGTGAGTTAACCTATGCTAAATGTGGGTGAGGCAACTAGACATGTACTTTTAAAAGGGTCAGAGCACTGGCACTGAGGCATGTTTAGCAGCATTCAGTTCACTTAAGATTTAAAAAACCAGCAGCGTAAATCCAAAAACCTGGGGGTGATCATGCAAAAAGAGGGATTTCCTTATGGGTAACAAGGTATTGTCATCCAAAAATTATGGCTCCTCAAGGCAGCATACATTTGGAGAAAAAATGTGTTTTCTCCAACTTTGCATGTGTGTTGCACTGTACTTCACACATGAAAAGTGGTGAAGTGTTAGACTTTGTCAAAGCATAGAATTGTGTGCTGAAAGGGTACATTTCCAGTATAAAATCTAAGCTTGACATTTCTCAAACACCCTTGCACTGTGGTGCAAGGGTGTGTGTAATGCTGAAAGGCAGTCTAAGGTACACCAACACACAACTCACTTTTGCAACTTTGGTCCCTGTGTATCGTAAAAACTGTTGTTTTGCCTCTTCCTCTCTCTACATCAAGCACTCAATACATAATGACTACAAATATGGATTACATGTGACTCCTATACCATGCAGTCCTTATTGTCTTAAGTGACAATTCCTATGTATCGATTTACACACTTGTGTGACTCATTGCTACTAAATAATATGCTTGTGATGTAAAGGACTCTGACAGTCTACAATGGAATGAATAGCGCTATAAAGTAAACGTGTGAGAGCGGTTAAGGAGAGATGAGGTGCACCATTTGGGTGTGGTAGTGAGGGAATCCGTGAAGAAGATTGTTATTGGGGGTGGGCAAGGTCAACAAAGATTATTGCATTGGGTGCCACCAATGCTAAAGCCAGCCCTAGCTGAAATGTCCCATCTTCCTCTACGGAAAACAAGTTACAGTGATGATTTCACCCATACTTTTAATTCCAATATATGAATGATAGCAAAAAGTGATTGGGGTGCCAGCTTGCAAACCAATAGTAGACAAGCATTTGCAATGCAATGGGTCTCGCGTTTGCTCGCGTTAGCGCTATTAGCGCTGTAAACTCCTAACTTGACAACAGTTTCACCTATGCGAGCTGATGGTTGCGATGAGTGTGAAGGATACACAGAAAAGGAAACAGAAGTTCGCTAGCAGTGAAACTTATCGCCAAAAGTGCAATTATCCATGTTACCGGCAAAAGTGCAATTATCCATGTAACCAGCAAAAGTGCAATTATCCATGAAACAGGGTCAATATCATGCAAATCGCTCGACTTCTGCACAGCATGATTGCGCTACGCAGGAAATGAAGAGATAAAGTAGTCCAGAAATCAGCTGAAAACACAGAGGGGGTCATTACAACCCTGGCGGACGGTGTAAAAGGTGGGGTAATACCGCAAACAGGCCGGCGAAAAAAAAAAGGGAATTACGACCCTAGCGGTAACCGCCAACAAAGACAGCCACTTTAACACTTCGCCCGCCACGGCGGTACAGACAAACAGCGTGGCGGTCACCGCCAACAGACAGGCGGGAGACAAAGTACCGCCCCACTATTACAACACACCAATCCGGCACCTTTTCCGGGGCGGATTCACCATGGATAAAAACACGGCGGAAACAGCCTTTGCTATGGGAAAACGCTCACCTCAACACACTCCACGAGGAACGACGACTCCATGGACCCAGAACTCCAAATACTACCTGCCCTTGTCTTTCTGCTCCTGTACGAACAACAGCGACGTAGGCGCAGAACATACCGGTGAGTACTGCATCTACGACACGGGGAGGGGGGAGGCAAAAGTTAGGGGGACACCCACCAAACACCCCCACCCCCACCCTCACATATTACAACATACACACCAATGCAGTCAAAAATATCACATTAACAACCCACAATCCCCCCGGAAGAATGCAAAGACAAAGCGAGATACATTCAAATATTGTAATGTGCCAATATACATGTCATATAAAAATATACTGAATCATATCTCGAAATCTGTCATATTTATATATACAATACAAGAAGTAGTGCAGATATGCACACAACAATGTCCGTGCACCAACAGTCCAAAAATGCATGGGCGAGGCCCACAATAGATACCTGACCAAAATCAGAGAGAACACTGCCGGGGCATCAGATTGAAACACTACAGGCACCTCAGGGGGAAGGGAAGGGGGGGCACCTCAGCCAGATGAATGCAAAGCCAGATCCACGACGGGGCTCCATGCACATTGATGTATCCTGGGGAGTGCAAAGCCACAGTCTCTCAAGTCTCACAAGTGGGTGGGTTGCCCACTGGACCATCCTGGGGAGTGCATAGGCCACAGTCTCTCAAGTCTCTACAGTGGGTGGCTTGCCCACTGGACCATCCTGGGGAGTGCAAAGCCACAGTCTCTCAAGTCTCTACAATGGGTGGCTTGCCCACTGTGCCATCCTGGGGAGTGCAAATCCACAGTCTCTCAAGTCTCTACAGTAGGTGGTTTGCCCACTGTGCCATCCTGGGGAGTGCAAAACCACAGTCTCTCAAGTATTTACAGTGGGTCGGTTGCCCACTGGACCATCCTGGGGAGTGCAAAGCCACATTGACGCAAGTAGATGCAGTTCTCAACTGGTACTGGTGGCCAGACTGGATGAGTCTCCCCGTGAAAGTTCCTGTCCTCTCACTGTCCCACCTGCACATGGGAGGAGGATGCCTGATGTGGCGGCCTATTCATACCCACACGGTGTTTGCCCTGATCAGTGGTCTTCACCATGGCGGTCTTGGCCTTGTTCAGCGATGCTTTGCCATGGCTGGCTATGGACTGTTCAGCGGTCTTCACCATGGCGGTCTTGGCCTTGTTCAGCGGTGCTTTGCCATGGCTGGCTATGGACTGTTCAGCGGTAGCCTGAGATGGCGGTTCAGATACTGACATTGGTGTGTGGCATGACGAACTCCACACTGGACATTGGGGTGTGGCATGACGAACTCCACACTGGACATTGGGGTGTGGCATGACGAACTCCACACTGGACATTGGGGTGTGGAATGACGTTCCATCATCGCCCAGCGGGGCTCTGGGATCCTGGTTCCTCCTGGGCACTGACTCCGGCGGTAGTCTCCTGACCAGTAACGATACTTGGGCCCTCCTGGGCACTGACTCTGGCGGTGGTCTCCTGACCAGTAACGATACCCTGCCCTCCTGGGCACTGACTCTGGCGGTGGTCTCCTGACCAGTAACGATACTCGGGCCCTCCTGGGCACTGACTCTGGCGGTGGTCTCCTGACCAGTAACGATACTTGGGCCCTCCTGGGCACTGACTCTGGCGGTGGTCTCCTGACCAGTAACGACGGTGCTGGCGGTTGTGTCTGGACCGCCAGAAATGATGGCGCACTTCTCCGCCGTGACACTCACAACAGGCTGGGCAGACTTCCTCGGAACCTTCCCCACCTTCTTTGGAGTTACAGCTGACTCACCAATCGCCTTCGATCCCATTTCACTTGTTGTCCCACCAGGAGTCTTGACACGGTCCCGTCGTCCACTCTCCAATTTCGGTGCCTTTACAGGGGGTGGGCTGACAGTGCCTTGGCTCCGGGTCCTACTGCCTGCCCTGGTGGACGGTGCACTCCAAAAACCTGGAACACGCACCACTGGTACTGGAGGCTTTTTGGCTGAGGTGCTACGACGGGACTGATGAACTGGAGGGTGGGTGGGGGCAAACAGGTCAATTTGACAGAGGGACAGTTTCTGATGGACACTGGGATGGGTAGTTGGAGGGGGTCTGGGAGTGGAGGTAGAGGAGATGGTTGTAGGAGGTGTCACTTTAGGTGTTTTGGGTGCAGGTGCAGGTACTGGAGGCTGTCGTGAGGTGGATGGATGTTGGGTGAGTGATTGCCGGCGTTAGTGTACTTTGGGAGGGGGCGTCACAGACACACTGGGAGAGGACACAGGGGACGTGTAAATGGCAGTGGAGGTGTTGAGTGCAGGTGAGCGGCTTCTGGTGCTGGGTGTTCTGGTGCGAGTCTTAGTGCCTGTAGATGTGGTGCATGCAGGTGTGTGTGCAGACGACACTGGGAGGGAGGAGGGAGAAGAGGAGGAGGGGGACACAGTGGAGACAGTGGATGTTGGTGTGTCTGTATGGGTGTGATGCTTGTGTGAGTGCCTGTGGTGTGTGTGGTGCCTATGTTTGCTTGAGCTACTTGTGTGTGTTGACTTGTGTGCCTGCTGGTCTGTAGGTGTGCTTGGGATGGGCTGGGGTACAGGGGATTGGGTCAGGGTGGAGGAGGTTGGAGGGGGGAGGCTGGACACAGGGACAATGGCTGCCATCAGTGCTGAAGCCAGAGATTGCAGGGTTCGCTGACAGCCTGACCAGAATGAATGCCTTCCAGGAATGCATTACCGTGTTTCAACTCTCGTTCTACACCATGGATGGCATTCACAATGGTAGACTGCCCAATAGTGAGTGACCTGAGGAGGTCAATGGCCTCCTCAATGAGGGCAGCAGGGGTGACTGGGGCAGGGCCTGAGGTGCCTGGGGCGAAGGTGATGCCCACCCTCCTGGGTGAG
Organism: Pleurodeles waltl; assembly: GCF_031143425.1. Classification (NCBI taxonomy): domain Eukaryota; kingdom Metazoa; phylum Chordata; class Amphibia; order Caudata; family Salamandridae; genus Pleurodeles; species Pleurodeles waltl. The sequence continues at coordinate 261,938,894 of NC_090437.1, read as the reverse complement.
CGGGCACGGGACACACGCTGGGGGGCTGCTGGGAGGGCGGTGCTGGTACGGGAGGTGGCGGCTGTACCTGTAGAAGTGGGACGCACAGATGGTGCCGCCACCACAGGGGAGCTCCCATCGGCGGACGAGTCCGTGTCGCTGGATGGTGATCTGGTGGCCGACGTGAAGCTCCCCTCGCCCTCCGTCCCACTGGTGAATTCAGAGTCTGTGGTGTGGCCCTCCATGGCCATGTGGGATGCAGCTCCCTCGTGCTCCGGTGCCACTGTACCTCCGCCTGTTGATGCTGATGTACAAAAGGACAGGGAGAGCAGGAAAAGGGGGAGACAGAAGAAAGAGAGTTTTAGTGCATGGCATACCGCTACCATTGGCGGACAAGGCAGACGCAACAGCCCCATGCATTACGCCGTGCTCCTGACCTCTGCACATGCTATTTCTGGGAAATGGCCTACATGGCAATGGTAGTAATCTGCCCACATGGATGGCAAAGGGGCAACTATACATCAACTTCCCTTGTTTTTTGCTGGGGTAGAGTGCCACATGGCCTACATAACGGAGGGGCCTTGCCTACCTAACTCGCCCTGACCTAGGGACACCCACAACCCACCACCCCCACCCAGACACCTCGACTGCCCGCAAAGACCATATGATGAGGTAGTACTCACCCCCTTGTGTCTGCTGTGATGTCCTTGAGCGCCCATCCAACTCCGGGTAGGCCACCGCCAGGATCAGGAACATCGGGGGGTCATGGTGCGATGGGCACCCCTCCCACGTTGGGAGGCCATCCCCAGCTGAGCCTCCGCCGTCTTCTTGCTGCAGCGGCGAATGTCCTCCCATCTCTTACGGCAGTGGATGCCCCGTCTCTGGTGGGCCCCCAGGGTCCGGAGTTCCTTGGCGATGGCATGCCAAATGTCCCTCTTCTGGTGGACGCTGACCTACATGCCATGCACAAGGAAAGAGGACAGTCATTACCTACTGCACCGTCGTTGTGATTGGCCCCCTCCCAACTCTATCCCTGTGGCCCATTCATCCCCATGCATAACTGTTCTATGTACTCTACCCCCTTCCCTCATCCACCCAGCCCTCTCCACCCAAGCCTAGCCCATCCAACGTGCTCCCTGTGTACTAACCTGTTGGTCTGGAGGACTGTAGAGTAGCGTGTACTGGGGGAGGACCCCATCCACAAGTTTCTCCAACTCCTGTGCAGTGAAGGCAGGGGCCCTTTCCCCAGATGCAGCAGCCATCGTCGCTTCCAGACCGAGGTCACAGCAGCACTAGCAGTGTAGGTCCTCTTCTGTAGAAGGTCAGGTATCTAGTGATTGAAGAGATAGAAAATGGTGGTGACGTCGGCGGCGGTGACGTCCGCGGCGGTGTGCATCATCACCGGCGGCGCACCTGTTCATTGGCTCCTGTGACCCATAGGGTCCAATGTTAACCAATGTAGCAATGCGCCGCGTTCTACGACCGCCTACCGCGACGCTGTCCAACGCCAGCGCAGTTACCCCACAATCCCATTGTCCCAGTTTAGAGGTCAGGCAGCCGCCATTTCAGGGGTCCACATGGCTTCAATTACTACTGCGTCACACATACCGAGGCCTACACTCAAAACCTTTCCCGTATGGGTTAATTGTCTGTTGTAGTCTTGTGTGTGACTGTGGGTACATACCTGGAGGAATGCTGGAGGAATGCTGACAGTTTCTTCGCTGTTGTCCTTCTTAGGCACCGTCAGTTGGGACATATTGGAAGATGGCGGAATCCGCCGGTGTACCGACCGCTGGTGGACCTGTTGACAATGGAAGAGCGACATGTCATCGTGACCTACCGGTTTGACCGTGCCACAATCCAGGAACTATGTACCCAGTTGGAGCCAGACCTGATGTCAACAATCCGCAATCCGACTGGAATCCCCCCTGACGTGCAGGTGCTGTCAGTGCTGCATTTCCTTGCAAGTAGGTCTTTTCAGACAACAGTGGCCATGGCATCAGGGATGTCCCAGCCTATGTTTTCCAACGTCTTGTCCAGAGTGTTGTCTGCCCTGCTGAAACACATAAGGAGATACATCATTTTCCCTGAGGAGGAGGATTTGCCTACAGTGAAAGGTGATTTCTATGCCCTTGGACATATCCCCAACGTCATAGATGCCATTGATGGGACCCATGTAGCTCTAGTCCCCCCCGCAGGAATGAACAGGTGTACAGGAACAGGAAGAGTTATCATTCCATGAATGTCCAGATGGTCTGTTTGACAGACCAGTACATCTCGCAGGTAAATGCTATGTTCCCTGGCTCAGTGCATGACGCCTACATCCTGCGGAATAGCAGCATCCCTGATATGATGGGTCAACTTTAGAGGCACCGTGTATGGCTATTGGGGGACTCTGGTTACCCCAACCTGTCCTGGCTATTGACCCCAGTGAGGAATCCCAGGAACAGGGCAGAGGAACGGTACAATGAGGCCCATGGCCGGACTAGGAGGGTGATCGAGCGGACCTTCGGCCTCCTGTAGGCCAGGTTCAGGTGCCTCCATATGACTGGTGGATCCCTATTCTACTCACCGAAGAAGGTGTGCGACATCATCATCGCCTGCTCCATAACTTGGCATTGCGACGCCAGGTGCCTTTTCTGCAGGAGGATGATCCAGATGACAGTGTTGTTGCAGCGGGGGAGCCTGGGGAGCCTGGGGACAGTGATGAGGAGGAAGCTAATGAAGATGAAAATGACAACAGGGAGTCAGTCATACAGCAATATTTTCAGTGAGACACAGGTGAGTACATTTTCATATTTCACATATTATTAACTTTCACACGTCTACCTCTATACTGTACCTACATTTCACTCCCTATTTGTTAACTGAGTTGTCCCCTTCCATTTCAGTTTCACTATTGTGGTAACCTACGTGTCAACAGCTTGCACCCTTGAAAGGCTTGTGATGTGTGACATTGGTATGTTGGCCTTCCAATGAGTAACCTTTTTTAACACTGTAATTGACAATACAAAGTTCACAATCATTGACTGACTCCAGTTTTATTAGTGTTTCAAGGGTGTTTATTTAAGTGCATAACAATGAAGGGGGGTTGTGAAATGGGGTTGGGTGATGGTTGAGGAATGTCCATGGCAGAGTCCAGTCTATTATTCTCACAGGTACATTGCACTTCTGGCCATTGGAAGTGGAGCTGGGGCATTTCCGATTTGGACAGGGTAACAAAGTGGGACAGTGGGAGGGCGATCAGGGTGGTCTTATTTCCTGGCGGGGGTCTTGCCATCTTGCTCTGTCCTGTTCCTGGGTCTCCTGCAACTTGGCCAGTACCGTTGCCATCGTCTCCTGGGAGTGGTGGTATGCTCCCATGATGGAGGAGAGGGCCTCGTGGAGAGTAGGTTCCCTTGGCCTGTCCTCCCTCTGTCGCACAGCAGCCCTCCCAGTTCCCCTGTGTTCCTGTGCCTCCGTCCTCTCGACCGTGTGCCCACTACCACTGCCCCCAGGTCCCTGTTGTTGTTGGGGTGGTGGGTTCGCCTGGGTGCCCTGTAGTGGTGAACACACCGCTGATTGACCTGTCCTGGGTAGGGAGGTTTGGGCCCGCTGGGTGGGTGTTGTGCTGGTGTTCCCAGAGGTGGCAGTTCGGTGTTGGGCTGTGGCTGGGCAAGGGGAACCGACTGTCCTGAGGCCCACGATGGTCCGGGCTGGTCATCAAGATCCAGTGGGGCAGAGCTGCTGTCGTCACTGTGGGCCTCTTCTGGGGGTGGAGTGGTGTTGTCTGGACCCTCTGGTGTGGTGACGTTCCTTCGGGTTCCTGCGGGGGTATGAGTACATGATTATTGCATGTGTGTGTTTCATGATGTGCAATGTTTGGGTGTGCGTGTACCCCAGTGCAGGCATTCCTGTGTGGGGGCTTGTGTGGTGATAGTTGGGGAGTGTTGTGGGTCTGTGCAGTGGACATGCTTTAGTGATGGGTATCCATGCTTAGTTAGGTCATGCAGGTTTTGGGGTTGGGATGGGTGGTTGGTGTCATGGGTAGATAGGTGAGGATTTGGAGTGATAGGGGAGGGTGTGAGGGTGGGGGTGTGTGATAGCATGCAGGTAGGGTGGAGGATATGATAGTTGAAATTTGACTTACCAGTGTCTGTTCCTTCAACGACTCCTGCGAGGCCCTCAGGATGCAAGATGGACAAGACTTGCTCCTCCCATGTTGTTAGTTGTGGGGAAGGAGGTGGGGGTCCGCCGCCAGTCCGCTGTACCGCGATTTTGTGCCTGGATACCGTGGAACGCACCTTCCCCCGTAGGTCGTTCCACCTCTTCCTGATGTCCTCCCTATTTCTTGGGTGCTGTCCCACAGGGTTGACCCTGTCGACTATTCTTTGCCATAGCTCCATCTTCCTGGCTATTGATGTGTGCTGTACCTGTGAGCCAAATAGCTGTGGCTCTACCCGGATGATTTCCTCGAACATGACCCTGAGCTCCTCCTCGGAGAAGCGGGGGTGTCTTTGGCGTGCCATGGGGTGGTGTGGGTGAGGTGTGGGGTGGTGTATGTGTTGATGAGTGTGGTGAGTGTAGTGGTATGTGGTGTTTTGTGTGTGGGTGTTGTGTGGGTGATGGTGTAGTGTGCCTCTGTGTGATGGGGTTCTCTATTCTGTGCTGTCTCTCTATGGCCTTCTCTCAGAAATTCTGGTCGTAGGGGTTTGTGTGTGATGTGGGTGTGTGTTTTATATTGTATTGGGTGTGTGGGAGTGGTGTGTGTATGTGTATCAGGTGTGTGTATTTCGAAATGTCCAATGTGGCGGTGTTTTGTAAGTGTGTATGTATTTTGAGCGCAGCGGTGTGTACCGCCAATGGAATACCACGGTTGAAAGACCGCTGCGTGGATTCGTGGGTCGTAATAGCATGGGCGTGTTTCTGTTGGCGTGGAGGTGGAGGATTTGTTTTCGCCAGTTTATCACTGACCTTTGGTGTGGCGGAGTTGTGTGGGTGTCTGAATTTCGGCGGATTCCGAGATGTGTGTCATAATAGCTGTGGCGGTCTACCGCGGCCGCGGCGGTGTATTGGCGGTCTTCTGCACGGCGGTAAGCGCCTTATACCGCCAAGGTCGTAATGACCACCAGAGTCTCTTATGTTTTCAGTAGTTTACTGGTAGGCTCGTGGAGGGCTAACCACTGTAAAAAACATGACGTATGTATGCATTTCACAAATGGAATTAATAGATTTTTAAAAGGGAAGCCCACGAACTAATGAAAGTGACAGGAGTGACATGGTTGTGGTTAGAAGCCCACAGAGAGATTACAAAATGGTCCAGAGAACTTGCGCACGCTCGATCCTAAAAAAATAGGAGTCTGATGTTATAAAGCTCAAGGGCTGCAATATCAGTGACACTTCAGCCACATGTAAATGACAGACACAAGCCTCAAGCAGCACAAATCTAATTCATTTTCAGAGCTTTTTGTGGCATTGACTTTTCAAGATCAACTGCACAATCTGCAATGCAGTCGCAGAGACACAACCAATACAGTGACGTTTTAAAGCCTGGGCAAAGTCGGCTCTTGACCAGGGCCCCTAGCCTTCTAGGGGGCCCCTGACAGAGCTGGCTCTCTTCTGCAGACAGTCCTGCCTTGAATAATTCTTAAACATTGGTGGTCTTAAACACTGTTTTCCTTTAATTTACTTTTAATAAAGGTAATCTGTGAAAGTTTGTACAGGCATTTTGCTGAGAATGTTGTGTTTACGTTTTTCAACTCCCTGCAACGTCCATAAAAAAGTGTAGTTTAGATTGAAATAGGACCTCACATATTGGAAACGGGAGAGGGTCACGGAAATTATTTGAAATAATATTAGTGAGCTGCAGTGAAACGGAGAGGGTGGGCGAATTATTTGCAATAATATTAGTGAGCTGCTGCTGTATTGCAATATTGACAACACACATTTTTATCCCTAAATATAAGACCGAAACACATTTAGAATTTGAAACAGCGTTTTTTACAGTGTGGCTGGGACCTGGCCAACGAAGGCATAAAAGAGCTGTAATTAGATCATCAATTCAAAGCTGTTTCGAACAGGGGCCCCCAAAATACGTTTGGTCCTGGCCCCCCAAAATCCTTAAGATGGCCCTAAATCAATACTAGCTGCAAAGGTCAAGAACTTAGAAGGGATCCCTGGAAGCATAGGCTTCCACAGAGAGGAGACCACTAGATGCAAGAAATTTAAAAAAAGCATCCTCGTTTTAGCCAACCTGTGCCCAGTAACCTAGAACACCATCCCAGTGGAAATCGACCAGAGGCCCTGCATTTTGTGCTTCAGAAAAGAGCTCACGTCCCTGCTCTTCAAACTACATCTCAAAGTGTAACTCGGATTGCCCGGCCTACTCCACACATCTCGCTCTACTGGTTCATCTTCCTGAACCCTTCTCTCCTTCTCCTGGAAGTTCTTGCACAGCTGCCTGCCTCCCTCCCTTAAACCCTTACCCCATTCTTTCTCCCCACTGGTTCCTATACACCCCATTATTGTACTGCTCTCCATTACAAGGTAGCTAGGTTTGCACAGTTACATATTTACATCTGCCAGTTTTCATAACATAAAAAGACTTTTGGAGACTCAAGTGTTTATAATGAATGGCCCAAGAAAACCACGTTGGTATTCCTGCTCCCGGAATTTCAGATGAAGCACGAACCGGTGTTTCTGAGGTGATGTGTTGGAATGCGTGCCAGTAGAAGAAAAGGAAAATTACTGATGGAATCTGAATCTGTGCGCACACACCAGATCCCCGTTGTAATTCGTCAGTTTAGGATTCTTCTTGTTCTACGTGTGTTGGCAGGTTTTACACAGTGAAATGTTGGAGGGGTTTATGGCCTGTGCCATTACCACAAAGGATGCAATTCTGATACCGCTGATAACTCCGGTTGTAGACTGAATTTGGGTTTGCTCCGTTCTCGGAATGATGGCCTTACGGTATACTTACGGAAGTGGTTGCATATGGCCGCTGCCACCATTCCGTAGGACTAGCTGAGAAGAGCTATGAGTAGCCAGAACTGTGCCGCATGCTGAACACTCACGTCAAATATTTAGGAGAAAACACTTAGGGGCATATTTATACTCCGTTTGCGCCGAATTTGCGTCGTTTTTTTTTACGCTAATTCGACGCAAAACTAACTCCATATTTATACTTTGGCGTTAGACGCGTCTAGCGCCAAAGTTCATGGAGTTAGCGTCATTTTTTTGCGTGAACACCTTCCTTGCGTTAATGAGATGCAAGGTAGGCGTTCCCGTCTTAAAAAATTACTCCCAGGCATGTGCGTGGTATTTATACTCCCGGGCAAAAATCACACCCGGGAGTGGGCGGGGCAAAAAACCCCGCATTTGCGCCTCTTTTTAACGCCTGGGTCAGGGCAGGCGTTAAAGGACCTGTGGGCTCAGAATGAGCCCAGAGGTGCCCTCCCCTGCCCTCAGGGACACCCCCTGCCACCCTTGCCTACCCCAGGAGGACACCCAAGGATGGAGGGACCCATCCCAGGGAAGAAAAGGTAAGTTGTGGTAAGTATTTTTTTTTTTTTTTTTTGTGGCATAGGGGGGCCTGATTTGTGCCCCCCTACATGCCACTATGCACAATGACCATGCCCAGGGGACAGAAGTCACCTGGGCATGGCCATTGGGCAAGGGGGCATGACTCCTGTCTTTGCTAAGACAGGAGTCATGTTAATGGCATCTGGGCGCCCCCAAAAAATGGCGCAAATCAGGTTAAGACGATTTTTTTGCCTCAGCCTGACTTGCCCCATTTTGGGACGCCCAAACGCCATTTTTCCCTACGCCGGCGCTGCCTGGTGTACGTCGTTTTTTTTCACGCACACCTGGCAGCGCCGGTTGGCTAACGCCGGCTAACGCCATTCAATAAATACGGCGCCCGCATGGCGCTTCAGAATGGCGTTAGCCGGCGCAAATTTTTTGGGCGCAAAACTGCGTTAGCGCAGTTTTGCGTCAAAAAGTATAAATATGGGCCTTAGGGGTATATTTATACTCCGTTTGCGCCGAATTTGCGTCGTTTTTTTCGACGCTAATTCGACGCAAAACTAACTCCATATTTATACTTTGGCGTTAGACGCGTCTAGCGCCAAAGTTCATGGAGTTAGCGTCATTTTTTTGCGTGAACAAATTCCTTGCGTTAATGAGATGCAAGGTAGGCGTTCCCGTCTTAAAAAATGACTCCCAGGCATGTGCGTGGTATTTATACTCCCGGGCAAAAATCACGCCCGGGAGTGGGCGGGGCAAAAAACCCCACATTTGCGCCTCTTTTTAACGCCTGGGTCAGGGCAGGCGTTAAGGGACCTGTGGGCTCAGAATGAGCCCAGAGGTGCCCTCCCCTGCCCCCAGGGACACCCCCTGCCACCCTTGCCCACCCCAGGAGGACACCCAAGGATGGAGGGACCCATCCCAGGGAAGAAAAGGTAAGTTGTGGTAAGTATTTTTTTTTTTTTTTTTTTGTGGCATAGGGGGGCCTGATTTGTGCCCCCCTACATGCCACTATGCCCAATGACCATGCCCAGGGGACAGAAGTCACCTGGGCATGGCCATTGGGCAAGGGGGCATGACTCCTGTCTTTGCTAAGACAGGAGTCATATTAATGGCGTCTGGGCGCCCAAAAACAATTGCGCAAACCGGGTTAAGACGATTTTTTTGCCTCAGCCTGACTTGCCCCATTTTGGGACGCCCAAACGCCATTTTTCCCTACGCCGGCGCTGCCTGGTGTACGTCGTTTTTTTTCACGCACACCTGGCAGCGCCGGTCAGCTAATGCCGGCTAACGCCATTCAATAAAAACGGCGCCCGCATGGCGCTTCACAATGGCGTTAGCCGGCGCTAATTTTTTTGGCGCAAAACTGCGTTAGCTCAGTTTTGCGTCAAAAAGTATAAATATGGGCCTTAACCTCAATAAAGTCTGCCAAATACCCTGCGATGTATCTCCTTTGACCAGGGTCGGACTGGCCTAGAGAGCAATGAGGCAGTGCCCGATGAGTGAGTCTGACAGGCCAGTGTGTAGGCTGTTTTTCGGCTGTTTTTGTGACTATTTATGCTCTGCTGGGCCCGTTTACTGTTGATTTCTCTGAGATTAAAGTAAACATTTACCTGCAGCAAGCTCAACTCCATGCAGACTTTCATACCTTGCACACCACTTACTCAGTATAGTATGTGCAGAAGTTCAAAACTGACCGAATTTGCAAACATGGCCACTTGTTTAGATATCTAATTCACTTTTTATTTTGGTATCCAACTCTACCCTGCCATTGACACACAAATTAATACAATTCGAATAAAGCGAAGCCGGTTCAGCGGTGGAGTGCACGCAATAACGGGTGACGGGGCCAGAAAGGTTCCAGCAGCATGTCTAACCTACACATAGCAGACACAAGAGTATACAAGCATTTACAATGCAACGGGTCTCGCGTTTGCTCATGTTAGAGCTTTGTAAACTCTTAACCCGACTTTTCACCTATCGGGGAAAAGTGCATTTATGTACATAACCCGAAAAAGTGAAATCAAGTATGTAAAGCGCTCGACTTCTGCCAAGCAAGATCGCGCTCGTAAATTAGAGAAAAAAAAGTCCACAAGTCTGATGGAAAACAGCGAGCCTCGCATGTTTTCTGTACTTGGTCGCTGCGCTCGAGGAGGGCTTGCCACCGGAAAGGCATGACATATGGGTGCCTTCGACTAATGAAAGCAAGCAGATTTTATTAGGGAAGCGCACGAACCAATAAAAAACACTGACGTGAAGTTGACAGTGCTCCTAGCCCTTTTCTAAATACAAAAGAGTCTCGCTGCGATAAGCATGCGCTAGCGCATGCAACGCAGGCTCGACCCTAAAAAATGAATGGGATGGCATTTTAGCATTTCTGTCTACTTTATACAACATAGAATGGCAAACTTAAAAATACAAGGGACAACGCAAACTCAGCATGTTTGAACACTCTATCCTTTTCGCCAGAAATATGTCAAATATAATGATAATCATATCATAATTTGCTTGCCAAGGGCAGCACCAGTACTTAATTTGGGCTGGTGGTTGCTAGTGAAGGGAACTTTTTAGCGATCGACATTTTTTATTCTTAACAGATATTTCTTGAGAGCAAGAGAGAGAAAAGTACAAAGGGGAAACATGAGAAAGAGAAAACAACTCACAAATGGAGAAAGCAAGAACTGGGCGGCACAATAACATAATCCAACTCCTACTACTCTAAAGAGAACCGAGAAAAAATGAGCCTTGTCTACATTTCTAGATTCCCCTTGCTTTCTTACACAGTGTTGGCTGAAATTCCGAATGTCAGTCATTTCTTTATTAGCGCAAGCACAGAATTCAGCCTTACTCAGGTACTAGCATTCGGATCATTTGTTCTGCAATGAGGCAGATAACGCACACACAGATGTTGCTACATTTAGAGCACGCTTGTTAATTTGTGTCAGTCTTTAAAAGGTTGTTGAAATAGTTTTAGATATGTTTACATCAACTAAAAAGAATAAATCTATTATGCCATAAACATGTTTGATGGTATCTTTTTCAGTTTAAAAGTAAGAAGCCCATTAGTATTTAAACATATTTATTGTACACTGTTGATGGTACACAAAACATTTTTTTACTTCTTATAAGCAATCTTTACAATGCTGGCTTTTGCTCCTGTCAGCAAATTGTACAAATTGAAGTGTCCCTTCTTGCACATAAACAATCAATAATGGCAATTTTCAATGATTGTTTATGTGCATGAATGTGCCCCTTTCTGCACGTAAACAATCGTCCATGGCATTTTGCTTCTTCCATGTGTACTGCAGAATGCAGTACACATAAAAAAATCAAATAACAAGGAGGAATAAAAGCATTCCTCTATGTTTTGCCATGCTAATGCCACCCCTGGGGTGGCATTAGTTTTTGGAGCTGCCTCAGGTTTACGACAACCCGTAAATCTGAGGCAATTTCAAAAGCAATGGGTGTTGCGGTGGAACGCCCACCACAACAGCCATTGCATGCACCTCTAATGCAGAAAACTGCATTGGAGGGGCCCATATTTGCAAGGAGACGTAACACCACAAAAAAGTGGCATTACACATCCTTGTAAATATGGAGCAGTGCCTCGCGCCTCCAGAATGTCAAGAAAAGTGACCCTCTGGTGGCGCTAGGGGCTCTTAAATATGCTGCTTAATGTTTTATTCATGAGTTCTAGGATTCTGTCTTATTTTTATACCAATACATTTCTTGGGAGTGGATGGTGGGTGGATTATTTCACATTTCCACTTTTCCTGATGATTTTAAGTGCATTGCATCACTGAAAAGGATAGCACCAACCAAGAGTAAAAAATTTGCTAATTGTGCACTAGAAAACAAGTAGTGTTTATATCTACTTTTGGCATATGTTACTGCATTTCTTGCACTTCAGATCTAAGGATCTCATTTCTAGTGGCAATGTAATTCCGATGAGGCCAGTAACTAATGTTACTAGCTAACTTTGGAACATTGTGGATCTGGTTGGAAGCACCCAATATCCCAATATCTCTGTGTGAAATACTGGGACGGAATGAATACCCTAAGGAAAAGAGTACAGAATTACTGATTCCCCTAACTTTATTCATATTCCTACTCACAACCATGGACTTTGATTCATTAAAATGCCAGGAGTGAAGGAAGTGAAATTACACATCTTTTGGCCACAAAGACATTAGAGGATGTGACATCACATGATGTCATAAGACCTTGATCCTGATGACATCATACGAATAGACATCACTAAAGCATGGTAGGAACCTCAAAGAGTAAATGTGTTGCAAAATAACAGGGAGATGCACACAAAAAAGATTTAAAAAACAAGAATGGTTAGGTCCACTGTAACTATTTTGTATAGACCATATATTGCACATGAACTAGGTTATTGGCTTGATTTACTACTAATCATAGTTATTAAGTTTTGATTTAGGATCACTTGAAAGGGACTATCAAGAAATTATCAGGCTTGCAAAGCATTTTTTCATGTATTCACAATATTGGAATGTGTCACGGTTTCGGGCAGGGCTGATCAGGACTTTGGTTGGGACACCCCTTGAGGTCACCGAATATCCTACAGAGGTAGTGTACTGGGGCAGAAGAGCAGCTAAAGGCATACACGGAAAGGACAGCTATGGATAGGCACAGGAAACAGGAAAGTAAAAGCAGAGCAACCCTTGTGTGAACAAACAGGAAACGGATTACCAGTGGACAAACACGCTGGGGTTGTACACAGAGTAAGGCGCAGAACCTCCCACAGTGACAGGGAATCTCAATGCCTCTGTGCAGTTTGCTCTTACAGATAGTCACCCTGCCAGCCCCATAGAAAGGAGGCAGCAGAAGTGATTCTGTCTCTGGACCCTAGAGCACAAACAAGGATAGTACTTACATACACAGGACACGCTCTTGTGGGTCCAGCTGGAAACACAGTGGCGATTCCTGAGAAAACAGCAATAGCACACTGTCACTGTTAGGCACAAAATACAACGTATAACACTGGACAAGGATGGGGGCTGGAATTGCCTCCTGGAAACCAGGAGCCAACCCCAGTACACAGGAGGACACGTATACACTGGTGAAGACTGATAGAACACTTACCAGACACAAAGAACCAAGAAGAAACAGAAACAGAAGGGAACAAACAAAGAGGCAGAGGCAAGAACTAGGAACAGGCTCAGGCTGAAGCAAAGGCGGGACTAGGACTTGAAAACAGGGCGCAAACTTCTGGCTGGGACAGACAGAGACAGGACTGGGAAACTGAGAACAGGCTCTGGCTGGAACAGGCAAGGACAGGACTGGAATACAGGGAGTAGGAAATGAGCAGTAAACAGGACTGGGAAACAGAGAGAAGGTTCAGGCTGAAACAAGGCAGGAGCAGGGCAGAGAAACAGGGAGCAGGCTTTGGAAGAAACAAACAGGTACAAGGCTAAGAAGTAGGGAGCAGACTCTGGCTGGAACAATCAGGAGCAGGGCAGAGAAACAGGAAACAGGATCAGGCTGGAACAGAACAGGAACAGGAACAGGAACAAAACTGGAACACCATCCGACAAGGGGTCTGTAACACAAAGGAATTGAAGTCCGATGCACGACGGGGAGCTTGAGGAAATGGCTGCTTATAAGCAGTTCCAAGCTGGGCTGCACAGGAGAGGTTTCAGGTGTGTGTGGTTTCGGACACTTGCAAGTCCTGGAGGAGAGGATCCAGTGAAAAGGAGCAACTGGATTTCTCCCATTGAAAACAATGGGAAACAGAATCCGGGTTTTCCTGACTACCAAGCAGTGCATTATGGGATTTGCAGTCCCAAGAAGCAAATGTAGTCCTACACAAGTGTTCCATGGAGAAAAGAGAAACAAACAGGAGTCAGCAAGGGACTCTAGATAGGTGTTCAAGGTGCTTCCCAGGCTTCTGACAGTCCCCTTACAGCGCCCCCTGGAAATGGGACGACCGAGTCGTAACAGAATGTGTAATTTGCTTAATTGTATTTTGCATTCCAAAGGGTGTCAGTGAATGGCGTCATAGCTTTTTTAATCTTATTTATCCAAACTAAAAGAAGGATTTATTGTGTGAGCAACAGAAAGTAAATTGTACTCAAATGAGCACTGTTTATCTGCACTCACTGTCAGTATATTTGCCAATTTTGCCATTTCTGAGGCTACTAGTTACATAGGCAGGGTCTGTGGTAGCAAAGGGCAAGTCAGAGTACAGAGCAGTGAACTATGGGGATCACATAATGATACCATTAAAAAAAGAGGTAATCCTAAATGTAATTGTAATGGTATTTATATAGCGCTTACTACCCCTGACAAGGAGTCAACACACTTTTTGGCTAGTAGCACTCTACTCCAGAACCCAAGAGGAATTAGTGGTGGAATAGTATAGGTACATATGAGTACAGTATTAGTATTGTTATGAGTTAATTTGAGCAGAGGATATGTAAGTTTGTTAGTTGAATTGACTAGCGTAATGGAGGGACAGAGGAGGGAAGAATACAGAAGTGTTATTTGGGAGTTTATAGTAATAGGATGAGGCTTGGTATGAATAAAGGAGAAATGTAGGAGGGAAGAGTCTGTGGAAAGGGTTAGGGAGATCATAGCAGCAGGAGGGGTTTTGGATGAGTCAAAGGTGAGATAAATGGGGAGAATTTAGTAGGGTTGTTTGGGAGATCATGGTCGTAAACGGAGGTTTGGGGTGAGCTTGATGTGGAAGAGGAGGTAAGAGCTTAGGCAGGGTTATTTTGGAGATGAAAGTAGTAGAATGGGCTTGGGATGAGTCAGAGTCGGGTGAAGGATAGATTGACAGAGACATGACATAGGGTGATGGGTGGACAAAATAATGCTTGCAAGAGAGTACATTTATATTATTTTTTTATGTATTATTATTATTATTATATATATAAATATATACATATATATATATATATATATATATATATACATTTTTTATCATTGTTTTTATTTCAAATGTTCTTTTATCTATTTATTCATTATTATTATTATTTTACTTTAATTTAATTATTTATAATTTGAATTATATTTATAGATTTTATTGTGTTTATTTTTATTACATTTTTCTCGAGGACAGTAGGACCAGAATAATAAATAAATAGATATGCATATAGATACTAAGGGAATATATGTTCAAGGAATATAATATTTGTGTTACAGTGGGCTAGGTGATAAGAAGGACCCTGAGGCACGAGTGGGTGGAAGTGGTAATTTATTTGAAATTTCTGAATAAGGTCGAACTTGTGAGTTGGGGTGTGCTTGTCCCGTAATGTCTCTCTCTCTTGTCTTCTTCCTCCCAGCTCCCCTCTTGACCGGCGACGATCCTCTGTCAGACTCCCGCCGTACCGGAAAGGAACGAAAGGGAAGGTAAGTCAGAGTATGGAACTAGACAGACCGTAAGAACGTTAGGCTAGAAGAGAGAGAGGGGGAGAGAGAGAGAGAGAGAGAGAGAGAGAGAGAGAGAGAGAGAGAGAGAGAGAGAGAGAAAGAGAGAGAGAGAGAAAGAGAGAGAGAGAGAGAGAGAGAGAGAGAGAGAGAGAGAGAGAGAGAGAGAGAGAGAGAGAGAGAGAAAGAAAGAGATCCGAGTGCGTGTGTGTGAAAGTAAAAGAAAAAGAACAGGGGTGTATAGTGGTTCACCCTTTTTGTGTCTTTCCCGAGTAGAATGACTTGTCTTTAAGTACTACAAAGGGTAGTGCTGGTTTCACTGTTGCTACTGACTTGACTGTCTTTTTCCCTGTCTCTCCCATCAGTTCCCTGCCCCCTCCCAGCTGCTCCTCTCTCAGCTCCCTTTTCACCGTCCCTACCCTCCTCCCATCTGTCCCAGCTCTTCTGCTGTTCACTAGGTCGTCCTTTAAAAAAGGACCGTACCTTGTTCAGCCACGCCCCTCCTGGGACGTGGCGGTTTCTGCGCGTCTCCTCGAGTCTTGGATTCTCCACGGGTTCCGCTCCCTACCTGGGGACGTCGCGGGTTCCAGATCTTCCTTCGGTTTTCTCCTCTCCACCGTCCGCCGTCTCCTCTTGTTTCTCTGCATCGTCTTCCTCGTCCTCCCTTCACCGTAGTCCTCTTTCTCCTTTTACCCACCCCGGAATCCGGATATCCGGGGTCATCGGGTCGGCGGCGTCCTCGTTGTTGTCCCGGCAATGGGGAACGCTCTCCTCCATAGCGCGCGAGCAGCGCCAGTCGGAGGAGTCGATAGCCGCGTTTGACGTCAACCGGCTACACACCCCATCCCAAGATAGGGACTGATATAGTACCGCAGGATCCGGAAAGCGGGACAGGAAGTCGGCTGGGCCTTGTTGGGAACCCAGAATATGTCGGATCCGAAAGGAAAAGGGTTGGAGTTCCATAAACCAGCAAAGTACCCAGGAGTTGGAGTCTTTATGTGCAGCCAACCAAGTTAAGGGGGCATGGTCAGTGAACAGTACAAAAGGGCGACTAAGGAGGTAATATTTCAGACTATCCACTGCTCACCTAATAGCCAAGCATTCCCGCTCAATAATGGGATAGTTACACTCCCGGGGAAGTAACTTCCTTCTGATGTACACAATAGGGTGGTCATGGCCCTCCTCGTCGGGTTGGGTAAGAACACCCCCTAGGCCTACATTGGAAGCATCTGTATATAGATGGAACGTTTTGGAAAAGTCAGGACATCACAAAATTGGCTCTGAGGTGAGGGAAGTTTTCAGCTGTTGGAAGCTAGACAACTGTGAATTAAACAAGGGAGGTAATTTCAACGGGTATTGTTTCTTAAGGAGATCAGTGAGGGGAGCGGCTAGCGTTGAATATTGGAGAATAAAACGACGATAATAGCCCACGAGCCCCAATAAGGAGCAAAGCTCTTTCTTGGTAGTTGTTATTGGTACCTGTAGGATAGCCTCAACTTTATTTTTTTGTGGACGTAGTTGACCATTTCCTATGAAGTATCCTAGATATGCAATGTTTTTATTCCCTAGGTTGCATTTCTTAGGATTGGCCGTGAGGCCTGCCTTATGTAAGGTGTGGAAAATGCTATGTAAGTGTTGTAGATGTTCTTCCCATGTATTACTGAATATTACAATATCGTCTAAATATGCTGCCGCAAAAGAATGGAATGGTTTTAACAGGTGGTCCATTAATCGTTGGAACGTGGCAGGAGCCCCGTGCAGACCGAAAGTAAGAACTGTAAAGTGATAGAGACCTGACTGCGTGGAGCAAGCTGTTTTCTCTTTATCTGCTGGTGCGAGTGGGATTTGCCAATATCCCTTTGTTAGGTCTAGGATTTACAAGTATCGGGCTTTTCCCAACTTTTCTAATAAGTCGTCAACCCGTGCGATCGGATAGGTGTCAAATAGGGATATTTTGTAAAGTCTGCGGAAGTCGATGCAAAAATGGGCCATCGGGTTTTGGTACTATGATCACTTGCGGAGCACCATGGGCTGGTCGAAGGCTCAATAACTTTTAGTTTTAGCATCTTTTGTACCTCTTCTTCAATGAGGTGTCTACGGGCCTCAGGAATACGGTAGGGTCGTAATCGTATCGTTTTTCCCTGAGGGGTCCTGATATGGTGTTGAATTATTTTGGTTCTACCAGGGTTTCCTGAAAAGAACTGTTGATGTGTTTTTAATAAGCTCTCAAGCTGGGTTTTCTGTTCTTCTGTAAGATCAACGTTGATATGGGGTGTTTCCTTTATCTCATCCAGATTTGTAGGGAATAGTTCCAGTCCTAGGGTTGTCTCAGGGGTTACTAAAAACCCCGTAGCGGTCTTTGTGGGAGGCTCAATGGGTTCTTCCCTTTTTTTAAACAAGTTGACGTGATATATCTGTGTTCTTTTGGGGTGTCAGGAGAGTTCGATCAGGTACGTGACTGTGGAAATGGGTTTTAAAATAGTGTATGGGCCCTGCCATCTGGCTAAATGTTTGTTTTCAGAACAGGGTCTTAATATCAGGACTTTATCATTTGATTGAAAGGAACGGGTTCTTGTTCCTTGATCATAATATTTCTTCTGTGTGCTTTGAGCTTTTTCTAAGTGTCTGCGGACATCCTGCCAGACAGACTGTAACTGAGTTTTCAATTTGTTTACATATTCTAACAAGGGTTTCTCCTCCCCCCCTTCTTCTTCCCATTGTTCTGCTGCCATGTCTACTAGATTGCTGGGCTGTCTTCCAAAGACTAGTTCAAAGGGGCTGTGTCCGGTGGAAGCCTGCTCGTGGGTCCTTATTGCATAGAGGACTAGGGGAAGTTTCTGGTCCCAATCTTTTCCTGATTCAGAGACAGTCTTTCGGAGTAGTGACTTAATAGTACGATTGTAGCGTTCGACTAGGCCATCCGTTTGAGGATGATAAACCGAGGTTTTTAACTGCTTGATCCCAAGGATCTTACATATGTGATTCATTAGGGCGGACATGAAAGGTGTTCCCTGGTCGGTCAGGATTTCCTGAGGAAACCCCACTCTAGAAAAGAAAGTGATCATTGCTTGTGCCACTGCTTTAGTGGTCATGCTAGAGAGGAGAATGGCTTCAGGATATCTCGTTGCATAATCAACTAAGACAAGTATATACGTGTATCCCTTTGTGGAGGGTAATAGAGGTCCTACCAGATCCATACCGACCCGGGAAAAGGGACATCGATAATAGGAAGTGGTTGAAGAGGCGCTTTCCTTTGGGGTCCTGGATCTACCAGTTGACATCGAGGGCACTGGGCACAGTATTGTCTGAGTTGGGCATAGACCCCGGGCCAATAAAATCTTCTGAATAGGTATTCCTCAGTCTTTTCTCTGCCATAGTGCCCCCCCCCGGTTGGTTGTGTGCCAAAAATAGAACCTGAATGCGGTATGGTTCTGGTACTACTAGTTGTTTCTTTTCAACATTAGTTTCGACGACCCTGTATAGGAGGTTCTTTTGGATCAGAAAGTATGGACCCACCTCATTCGTGGATTTGGATTTTGCGGTTCTCCACGCATGACATAGCGTTGGGTCTTCTCGCTGACTAGCTCGAAATGACTGTGAAGGTGTGGTTATATTGGCCACTACTTTCTCGGTGACCTTCCCTTGTCCCGTGGCCAGATAATTTTGCCTTGCTTGTCTCTTTTCTCGTCTTGTCAGTCTGGTACGACATGGGTTGTTTTCAATGTTGCTATTGTGAAAGGGTGCTTCTGTCCACCAGTCGGTGGATAGGGTGCTAGGTTTAACCCTATCTAGGAGTTCGGAGAACCTTATATAGTCTGTCCCCAGAATACACTCTTCTACTAATCGGTCCATGACCCCAACCGGTAGGAGATCTTGATGCTCTTCCCACTCTACTTGTACTAGTGCCAAAGGGTAGTTGTTTTTGTCCCTGTGGATGCAACAGATGGACACCCATTGTTTGGTAGTTTGGTCTGAGAACTTTAATGTATCTGCTCGCACCACCGACTGACTGCACCTTGAGTCTATGAGGGCCAGGACAACCCTACCATTTATTTCAATGCTTTGTTTGTATTTGGGATTACTTTTACCGGTACATAAGACCCTTCCCCTAGTGACCCCGATTTCCATGGGCTCCGCTCTTTCTCCTTTCCTCGGGCAGAGTCTGGCTATGTGGCCCCACTCCCCACAGCTGTAACATTGTGGTTGTTGCATGGGAGGGAGATCCCCACTGCGGCTAGGCCCTGGTTCTTCTGGAGATCTTCGAGGAAACGATTTGAAGGGTACAATAGTCGGTTTGGTTGTCATCTTAGGGCTGGGGTCCCTGAAATCGACAGACCTATGGTAGGCACAAGCTAAATCCACCGCCATGTCGGTGTTCACATTTGGATGTTGTCTTATCCAACTCCTAGTGGACGAAGGAAGGGATTCCAGATATTGTTCCAATATTACTGCCTTGATTACATCCTCCCTCTCCGTTCCCAGGGGTCCCAACCATTTCAATCCGAGGTCTTTGACTTTAAAATAAAAGGTTCTTGGATCATCGCTCTGTCCCCACTTGATCTTCCGAAATCTCAATCTGTAATATTCGGAGTCATGGCCTACCCGTTCTAATATACTCCGTCTGATCTCTTTATAAGTTGTGGTGCCTCCTGGGTTGGCGGCTTGATAAGCCGTTTGTAAGATGCCAGTCAAAAGAGATGTGGTATACTGTCCCCAGCGTTTTTCTGGCCACTGGGCAGAGGAGGCCACCCGTTCAAAGTTCGTGAAGAACGCGTCTGGGTCTTCCCCATCTTGGAACTTCTGGAGGACAGAGCTAGGGACATTGGGGTGCACTTTACTCGCTGCTATGGTATCTGTCAACTTCTGTATTGCTGTCTCGTGCACTAATTGATTATTAGCCATGATGGTGGCTTGGCTCTTTAGTGCACTTTGTAAGGCCTCCCGATCTTCCTTCGCCTCTCTCTGGTGTGCCTCCCATACTAGCTGAAGGTGTCTTTGGCCCTCGGCTAGCTGCTGGATCATGTCCTCCAGTGTGGGCTTTTCCCCCATGCTTTCCCTATTCCCTTCGTATCACCTTTCAAAATCCCACTTCTGACACCATTGTTACAGTGGGCTAGGTGATAAGAAGGACCCTGAGGCACGAGTGGGTGGAAGTGGTAATTTATTTGAAATTTCTGAATAAGGTCGAACTTGTGAGTTGGGGTCTGCTTGTCCCGTAATGTCTCTCTCTCTTGTCTTCTTCCTCCCAGCTCCCCTCTTGACCGGCGAAGATCCTCTGCCAGACTCCCGCCGTACCGGAAAGGAACGAAAGGGAAGGTAAGTCAGAGTATGGAACTAGACAGACCGTAAGAACGTTAGGCTAGAAGAGAGAGAGGGGGAGAGAGAGAGAGAGAGAGAGAGAGAGAGAGAGAGAGAGAAAGAGAGAGAGAGAGAAAGAGAGAGAGAGAGAAAGAGAGAGATCTGAGTGCGTGTGTGTGAAAGAAAAAGAAAAAGAACAGGGGTGTACAGTGGTTCACCTTTTTTGTGTCTTTCCCGAGTAGAATGACTTGTCTTTAAGTACTACAAAGGGTAGTGCTGGTTTCACTGTTGCTACTGACTTGACTGTCTTTTTCCCTGTCTCTCCCGTCACTTCCCTGCCCCCCCCCAGCTGCTCCTCTCTCAGTTCCTTTCTCACCATCCCTCCCCTCCTCCCCTCTGTCCCAGCTCTTCTGCTGTTCACTAAGTCGTCCTTTAAAAAAGGACTGTACCTTGTTCAGCCACGCCCCTCCTGATTTAGGGTGTCTTGGTCAACAGTATCAAAGGCAGCCAAGAGGTCCAAGAGAAGTAGTGCAGCACCTCCAGTGTGGTCAACTGTATTTTTAAGATAATCCCAGATTGCTATGAGTGCCAACTCAGTGCCTCTTCCTAGGTGGAATCCAGTTTGGTAGTCTGAAAGTATGGAATTGTCTTCAATGAATTGTGACATCTGGGTGAATGCTGCTCTTTCTATCGGTTTGCCCTGGAAAGGTCCATTTGTGATTGGTCTATAGTTGTTGGGGTCCTGCGGGTCTAGGTTTATTTTCTTTAACAACAGATGAGTAAATGCCTTTTTCAGGTCTTCAGGAAAAGTTCAGGAAAAGTTCTGTAGAGTTATTGATGATTTTTCTTACACGTGTGGCAGCAGAAGTAGATAAAAGAATGTTCTTGAAGATGTGTGGTGGACAAGGGTCAGAAGGGCAACCGGAAGGCTTGCTTGCTTTGACCAAATAAATTTGTTTGAAGGAGTGTAGAGTCTGGGTTGGTTTATTCTTGGAGGGGATTTTAGGAAAGGGATTGGTGTTGATGGTTTTCTTCTGTTTTAAATAGGAGTCCAATGTGTCTGCCTTAGTTGTGTATTGAGTTGCCACTTTGTTTGTGAAATCTTGAGTAGTGGTATGACTTCTTTCCATGCTTTTAAGTTTTTGAAATTCATTGCAAATTTTATAAAATTCTTTGGTTGCAGATTTTGCATTTAGAATTCTGTCTGAGTAGAACCTTTTTTTAGCTTTTTTGATTGATGATATGTATATTCTGTGAAGTTTGTGTAGCTGCAGTTTGTCTTGAATGTTGTTTGATTTGAGCCAGGTCTGCTGCAACCTTCTGATTTGTTGCTTTATCTTTTTAAGTTCTGTGTTTCTCCAAGGTGTTGGTTTTCTTTTGTCCTGTTTAGTTTTTCTGAGTGGTATTAGGATATCAAAAGCTTCATGTAGCCACTCATAAAGTTTTGTAACAGAATTAATTGTATCTAGATCTCTGTTAGCTGTTAGATGCATGTACGTAAGTTGTTGTGGCGTGTGTTGATTTGTGGGGTTTTATGTCAGAAAGTTATCAAATGGTGGTTTGACCATGTGATTGGCATGAAGCTGTGAATGATAACTAGTTCAGGGTTCACAAGAAAGACATCTAGGATGTGTCCAGTGATGTGTGTGGGATTGTGTACAATCTGATGCAGGTTCAATGCGACTAGGTCAGTGGTGATAGCTTTTGGATGGGGGATATGGGTTTGTCAAACCAAATGTTTAGGTCCCCAAGAATGCATAGGTTTGAGTATAATGTTATAAGGTTTGAAACTGTATCTAGAAAAGCATTCGGGAATGTTGAGTTGTTAGGTGGAGGTCTGTACAGGAGGAGAAAGTTACAGGAGGAAGCTGGAGTAGGGTTGCATCTGGTGAGAAGGGCGCACAACCTTGTGTGGAAATGTCTGTTTTACTGAGATTTATTGCTTGTTTGAATATACTAGCTAGTCTACCTCCTCTCTTGCCTATACAGTTTTGTGTGATGGTTTGATAGCCGGAGGAACAGCTTCATGCAATACTGGGGCCATGTCATCTCCCAACCATGATCCTGTTATGAATAGTCAGTCAGGTTGTGTGCCCGTGAGCAGGTCGTAGTAGTGGTGCTTGTTTTTTTAGAATGATTAGAATGATTGAGCATTTATGAGCAGGCAGTTTAGAAAATGTGTGTTAGTGATGGTGTTGTTTTGTTTGGGAAAAGGGTGAGCAGTGTATTTTGAGCTTGTAGCAGGTGTGTTGTTAGTTATGATAACTGTGTGAGGGTCACAATAGTCCTGTTTTTTAATATAGTATTCCTCTTCCAACAGGCTTAGGAGGCATTTTGTTGGATCTGTGTGTGTCAGTGGTGGACTTGGTGCCTGAGAGAGACATGAAGAGTGCACATTTGTTTGTAGAGTAGCCATATTATGTAATAGACAAGGGGATGCAAAGTTGTTAAGAGCGGCATGTTGTCTATTTTGTTTGTGTCTGTTTAGTGTAGGAGTATGGGTTGGGGTGGTGGAGGAGCATATGGATCATAATGCTATAAATTGTGCAATGGATGAGAGGCAGGTGAATGAATGTTGCTGTGTTGGGGTGCTTGTGGTAGATGTCTGTGAAGAGTGAGAATGTAGGGGTAAAGATTGGTCATGATTTGTATTCTTTGTGTAGTCATGAGGGAGGTGTGAAGGAAAGTATAATGAAAGTTTGTGTTATTTTGATGTGTTGATGTGAGTGGTATGTTTTGTTTTTGTGGAACAGTGAGAGGAGACATTGATGTAGTGGTTTTCTGTGATTTAGTGCTTGTGAGTGGCATTAGAGAATTACGGGGTGTTGATGTGTTTTAGAGACAAGTGTATGAGGTGTGTAAGAGGGGACAGATGTAGGTCAGGGGAGTTTGTGTTAGTTGTGATGACTGGGAGAGGTAATATGTGTGGTTAAGTGGAGTGTGAGGATTGTATGGTTGTGTGTAATTGGTGAAGAGAGGGGAAGGGTGTTTGTAGATGGTGTGTTGGAACGTTGGGTTTAGGTATTGTCACGATAAAAGGGGGTCTGACAGGAGCAAATAGAGGATAGTGCTGTTGGTTTGTATGAACATGGAGTGTGTATCTGGATGGCAGAAAGTAATGCATAATGTGGTTTTGTGTTGTGTGAGTAATGGCAGATTTTGTTAGTGAGAATGGACAGAGTAGTGCTTGCTGTGAGAAAGAAGGCGTTTTTCTGCTGTAGTTGTGTTGGATATATGTATAGGTGTGGTATGTGATGGTTTCTGTTGGTTGATGAGACACTGCAATCCTCCAGTCTGCTCCCAGGGCAGCAGGAAGCTGACTAGACAAGGGATTTGTTTTTGTTGAGAAATTTGAGAGGGCAGCATGCCTAGGTATTAGGCCTATCCACATCGCTCAATGACCCACACCAGTTTTTCGGATGCCTCCCACAAGGCACATTAGGGCCCATATTTATACTTTTTGACGCAAAACTGCGCTAACGCAGTTTTGCGTCAAAAAATTATCGCCGGCTAACGCCATTCTGAAGCGCCATGCGGGCGCCGTATTTATTGAATGACGTTAGCCGGCGTTAGCAGCCGGCGCCGTCTGGTGTGCGTTAAAAAAAACGATGTACACCAGGCAGCGCCGGCGTAGGGGGATATGGGGCTTGGGCGTCAAGAAATGGGGCAAGTCAGGTTGAGGCAATTTTTTCGCCTCAACCCGATTTGCGCCATTTCTTTTTCACTCCCAACCCCCATAGAAATGACTCCTGTCTTAGCAAAGACAGGAGTCATGCCCCCTTGCCCAATGGCCATGCCCAGGGGACTTCTGTCCCCTGGGCATGGTCATTGGGCATAGTGGCATGTAGGGGGGTACAAATCAGGCCCCCCTATGCCACAAAAATAAATTTAAAAAAACACTTACCCGAACTTACCTTAATGTCCCTGGGATGGGTCCCTCCAGCCTTGGGTGTCCTCCTGGGGTGGCCAAGGGTGACAGGGGGTGTCCCTGGAGGCATGGGAGGGCACCTCTGGGCTCCTTCAGAGCCCACAGGTCCCTTAACGCCTGCCTTTTGCAGGCGCTAAAAAACGGCGCAAAAGCGGCCGTATGTCATTTTTTTTGACCCGCCCACTCCCGGGCGTTAATTTTGCCCGGGAGTATAAATCCGACGCGTATGCCTCGGAGTCGATTTTTTAGACGGGAACGCCTAACTTGCATATAATTAATGCAAAGTAGGTGTCCACGCTAAAAAATGACGATAACTCCATGGACTTTGGCGCTAGACGCGTCTAACGGCAAAGTATAAATATGGAGTTAGTTTTGCGTCGAAATTGCGTAAAAAAAAACGACGCAATTCCGGCGCTAACGGAGTATAAATATGCCCCTAGATGTATTATGCTCCAATCTGCCCAGGTGGAAGGGGCAGAAAGCCCACTAAACACCAGGGCACATTTTATCATTGCTTCAAGGTGTAGGGGTGGTCTGCCTACCAGCTCACACTTCAGTCCTAGCATCGACCTTCAATAATACAGTCTTTCTGCCCTCCCCTGCATACTAAAGCATACTATATTTTTTGGCAAAAATTAAAATTTTGATTTTGAATGCTTTTTTTACATATGAGTTGCAGGGTCCTACTTCTGTGCTGAATGGCTGCACTTTCCGGGCTTGAGTCAGCAGCCACCTAGAGAAACCAATCAAATGCAGGCGATTCTGAAAATTAAAGACCTGGGCTAGTCCAAGATGGTATACCTTGTGTGTATCCCATGACATTGTCTTACCCAAAATGCCATGCAAACTTCAAACCTTGCCTAAAATCACACATTTTCCTTGGATTTCTGTGACGTAAACTTCCAAAATCAGCAGGTATCCACATTATTCCTACCACCCAGTATTACCCTACTTGTCCCAATACATTTTCTATCCCACTTGAGTGACTTAACATAGTGCCTACAACAGGCAGAATTCTAACCAGGGTCAATGAGAGTTGCTCCACAACTGGTTTGATGCTTGCCTGTAGAGTGTACTGGGCTGAGCCACACTAATGAGGTAAAAAAATTATCGGGACAAGTGGGAGAAAGCTGAGTAGTGAAAATTTTGTGAAGTTCCAGAAGTTTATGTCACAAAATGCTAGGAAAATGTACAATTTTAGTGATAGTTTGAGGTTTGCATTACATTGTGGGTAAGGAAACAAACTTTTTAGGAGCCACTCAAGGCATACCACCCAGGACGCCCCTGGGTGATTAGGTTTTAGAAATGTCTGTGTTTGGTTGGTTTACCTGGGTGGCCGTTGATCCCAAGACAAAAAATAGCTGCTACTCCCATTACCAAATCAGATCATTTTTGTGACAGGAAATGTTGATGCCTCCACATTGTATTTTTCGGCCTTCCCTTTTGCAGGTGCCAGGACTACCCTTACAAGTGAGGTACGATTGTTTTCACAAGATTTGGGGGAGTGGTGGGTGGCAGGAAATTTGTGGCTCCCTGCAGATTCCAGACCTTTCCATCACAGAAATATGAGGAAAAAGTGATTTTTAGTTAAATAGTTAATGTTTGAGATTTGCAAAGGCTTCGTGTTAAAAAAAAAAAAAAAAAGGTGAGATCCATGCAAGTCACCCAACCTTGGATTCCCCCATGTATCTAGTTTTCAGAAATGTGCAGGTTTGCTAGGTTGCCCTAAGTGCCTGCTGAGCTAGGGTCCAAAATTCATAGATAGACATGTTACAAAAAAGGGTTACATTTCAGTGGAAAAATGTGGTGTTTCCGTGTTGTGTTTTGGTGCAGCTCCTGTTGGTGCCAATAGTCCTACCCACATGTGTAATATCATTATTATTAGCAGACTTGGGGTAATGGTAGGTGATAGGAAATGTGTTGCTCCCTGCAGATTCAAGATGTTTTCATCACAGAAATGTGAGAAAATTTGCTTTTTGGTCAAAGTTTAAGGTTTTCATGGTCCTCTCAGTAGGAAAACCCAGTGAGAATCATGCAAATGCCCCCACCCTGGATTCCTCTGAGTGTCTAGTCTTAAAGGATGTGCAGGTTTGCTAGGTTTCTTTAGATGCCGTCTGAGCTAGGGCCTAGAATGAACAGCTTGCCACATTGCAAAAAAGGGTAAATTTTCTGCAGAAATATATCATGTGTCCATGTTATGTTTTGGTGTCTTTCCTCTCACGGCCACTAGCCCTATATACACAAGTGAGGTAGCATTTCTAATGGGAGACTTCGGGGGAACACAGTACAGTAGAACAAGTGTCATTACCCATTGTATTACTCTGCATTTGAGCCTACCAAATGTAAGCCAGTGTGTAAAAAAACAAGATTGTTTTAGAAATGCCCTCTAATTCACATGCTAGTATTCATACCCACAAATTTAGAGATATGCAAGTAACCACTGCTTCTAAACTCCATATGTTGTATCCATCTCAGAAATACATGGGTTTCCTTCATACCTATTTTTCACTCTATATTTTACCATATGAATTGCTCTATACCTGGTACATGAAAAACCATTGGAATGTACAGCTCACTTATTGGCTCTAGGTACCTCTTGTTCTCAGAAAACCCACCAACCACTTTATATCCCAGCAACCAGAAGGGTCCAGTGAATGTAATGGTATATTGATTTTGTAAATCATTCATCACGATGAGAAGTTACAGATAAAAGCGTCATAAATTGACATTTCTTTCTATTCATTTTCAATGGCTTTTATATGAACATTTAGGCCCTTATTACAACCCTGGCGGTAAGGGCCGCTGACCACCATGCTGACGGCTGCCAAGATACCGTGCCCGCGGCAGTATACCGTTACGGGTATTATGACCCACACAGAGAAATCCGCCACTATACAGACACCCACACAAGTCCGCCAGCCCAAAGGTCAGTGATAAACTGGCAGTACCAAAACCCACACTGTTACACCAACAGAAATACGCCCACAGCATCAGGACCCACGAATCACTGCGGCGGTCTTTCAACCACAGTAAACCATTGGCGAAACACACCACCGCGCTCAAAATACACACACACTAACAAACTACACCACATTGGACAATTCAAAATATACACACCCTCACACATACCACGCACACTACACCTATGGCACCATAAAGACACCTCAGGTTCTCTGACGAGGAGCTAAGAGCCATGGTGGAGGAAATCATCCAGGTAGAGCCACAGTTATTCGGATCACAGGTGCAGCAGACATCCATTGCAAGCAAGATGGAGCTATGGTGAAGAGTCGTGGACAGGGTCAATGCCGTGGGACAGCACCCCAGAACAAGGGATGACATCAGGAAGAGGTGGAACGACCTACGGGGAAAGGTGTGTTCCGTGGTTGCAAGACACCAGGTAGCCGTACAAAGAACTGGCGGTGGACCCCCACAACTAACAACATGGGAGGAGCAAGGCTTGGCATTCATGCATCCTGAGGGCCTTGCAGGTGTAGCAGGAGGACTGGACTCTGGTAAGTCAAATCTTTACTACTATATCCCCCACCCTACCTGCATGCCATCATAAACTCCTACCCTACCCTCAACCCCACCACCCCACCACCTCACATATACCCCACCATCACAAACCACAAATCCTTATACCAAGCCCTGCATGCTACACCAATGCATGGACCCCCATCACAGACTTGCATGGACACCCATCACCACAGCATGCACACTAGTGACCATTACTTAGCCAACCGAATCACAACTCACACAAGCCAAAGCTGACTTGTTAATAACAACCATAGAGGGAAACTTATCCCAGCACCAGATGGCACACACAGTAACAATAACACTGCATTTATATCCCCACAGGACCCCCACTCAATGTCACTGGAGAGGAGGTGCCACCAACATCCAGTCCCCCTCCAGAAGAGGCCCACAGTGATGACAGCAGCTCTGCAAGCCTGTATCATGATGACCAACCTGGCCCGTCAGGGACCTCTTGACAGTTGGTTACCCTGCTACAGTCCCAACCCTCCACAGAGCCTCCACACTCAGGAAACACCAGCACAGCACCCACCCAGCGGGCCCATCCCTCTGTCCCCAGGACATGCCAATCAGCAGTGTATCCACCACTACAGGGAACCAAGGCAACCCCACAAACCCAAGACATTCAGAGACCTGGGGTCAGTGGGCACACGGTTCAGGGGACAGAGGCACAGGACAACAGGGAAGCTGGGAGGACTGCTGTGCGACAGGGCGTGGACAGGCCCAGGGAGCCCACTCTCCACGAGGCACTTGAAGGGATCCTGGGAGTATTACACCATTCCCAGGAGACCATGGGCTACATACTGTACAAGTTGCATGAGACCCAGTGGCTGCAGGAGGGACAGTACCTGGGGATCAGGGAGTACCTGAAGGACATCCACACCACCCTGGTTACCATTACAGGGGTGCTGGCAGCCATGGCCGTTGGTGTGCCATAGCCATGAGGGAGGCTATGGCACACCAACGGGCCCCTGACACTAGCCAAACCGATGAACAGCCCTCCACCTCTACCGGGGATAGTGGACAGGAGGCCCCGCCAAACGAACAACAGGCCACCAGCACCCCACCCCCTGCAGAAGGAGAACCACCATGCAAAAGGTTCCTGCGATCCAGGCAGAAGCCAGGGACACTTGCCAAGACTCCCGCCAGGAAGGTAGTGTCTCCTGATTGTCACCCTTCTGTCCCACTCCGTTGCCCTGTCCACCTTGAACTGCTATTGCTCCCCTTCCTATGGCTCATTGGACAATGCACCTGTGATACCAATAGACTGGACTCCACCCAGGACTTTCTTCCATCATCAACCCAGCCCATTGCAATACCCCCTCCACTTATTAGCACATAAATAAACACCCTTGGAACTAATACAAGTATTGAGTCTGTCAATTGATTCAAATATGTATTTGTTTAACAAGCTGTAAACATTGCAATTCAAATGTACAATCATGTGTACATATATATGACCTGTAGTGGGCAGCAGGGAACACACCAGGAGCCAGAGTGGGGCACAGAGATAAAAAAATAGAGGTGCCAAAGGGTACAATAAGTGGCCATACAATATGGGAAAACAGGCTGGCATGTACAATGTCCAACACAAAACTGTAATGGAAAGTGAAATTACAGTGTCTTACCTGTGTGTCACAGGAAGTACTGTTGAATGAGTGAAAGTATGTAGTCCACATCTTATTCCTCTTCCTCCTCTTCCTCACTGTCCACAGGCTTCACCACTGCCACAATATGTCCCCCACCCTCATCTTCCTGTAGAAAAGGCACCTGACATCTCAAGGCCAGGTTGTGCTACATGTAACATGCAATGATGATCTGGCACACCTTCTTGAGTGAGTAGTACAGAGATCCACCTGTCAGATGTAGGCACTGGAACCTGGTCTTCAGGTGGCCAAAGGTTCTCTCCATTATCCTCCATGTTCGCCCACGTGCCTCATTGTAACATTCCTCTGCCCTTGTCCTGGCATTCCTCACTGGGGTCAGTAGCCATGAGAGGTTGGGGTAACCAGAGTCACCTGCAAATATTCGAGGGACACCAGTTATACAGACACTCACTCCTAGCGCCAACCCCACACCCATATACCTACACCAACTGGGTGGGGACCATGGGCTCACCTATTAACCACACCCGGTGCCTCTGGAGTTGAGACATCTCATATGGAATGCTGCTATTCCTCAAAATAAAGTCATCATGCACAGAGCCAGGATACTTGTCATTCACATGGGAGAGGAACTGGGCCGCCAAACATACATCTGCACATTCAGAGAGTGATATATTTTTCTATTCCTGAACACTAGTTCATTCCTCGGGGGGGACAAATGCTACATGTGTACCATCAATGGCACCAATGATGTTGGGGATATGTCCCAGGGCACAGAAGTCAGCTTTCACTGTGGCCAAATCCTCCACCTGGAGTAATACAATGTAGCTGTGCATGTGTTTTAGCAGGACAGACAACACTCTGGTCAACACATTTGAGAACATTGGCTGTGACATGACTAATGCCATGGCCACTGTCGCTTGGAATGAACCACTTGAAAGGAAATGGAGCACTGACAAGACTTGCACAAAATGGGGATACCTGTGGGCTGGCGGATAGCTGAAGCTTAGTGGGCAGCAGTAAACACACCAGGAGCCAGAGTGGGGCACAGAGATCTGAAAATAGAGATACCAAAGGGTACAGTAGGTGACCATAGAAATAGGGAATTCAGGCTGCCATGTTCAATGTGCAACACAAAACTGCAATGGAAGGTGAAGTTACAGTGTCTTACCTGTGTGTCACCGGAAGTACTGTTGAATTAGTGTAGTTCTGTTGTCCACATCTTCTTCCTCTACCTCCTCTTCGTCACTGTCCACAGGCTTCACCGCTGCCACACAACCATCCCTAGGCTCATCCTCCTGTAAAAAAAGGCACCTGGGGTCTCAAGGCCAGGTTGTGCAACATGCAACAATGATCTGGCACACCTTCATGGTTGAGTAGTACAGGGATCCACCTGTCAGATGGAGGCACCAGAATCTGGCCTTCAGGAGGCCAAAGGTTCTCTCAATGATCCTCCTTGTTCGCCCATGTGCCTCATTGTAACGTTCCTTTGCCCGTGTCCTGGCATTCCTCAATGGGGTCAGTAGCCATGAGAGGTTGGGGTAACCAGAGTCACCTACAAACATTGAGGGATACCTGTTAGCCACACACTCACCCTTAGGGCCAAACCCACACCCATATACCTACATCAACTGGGTGGGGACCATGGGCTCATCTATTAGCCACACCCGGTGCCTCTGGAGTTGAGACATCATATATGGGATGCAGCTATTCCTCAAGATAAAGACATAATTTGCAGAGCCAGGATACTTGCCATTGACATGGGAGATGTACTGGTCCGCCAAACACACCATCTGCACATTCAGAGAGTGAAAGCATTTTCTATTTCTGAACACTTGTCCATTTCTCCTGGTGGGGGGGGGGGCAAATGCAATATGTGTACCGTCAATGGCTCCAATGATGTTGGGGATATGTCCCAGTGCATAGAAGTCAGCCTTCAATGTGGCCAAATCCTCCACCTGGGGGAATACGATGTAGCTGCGCATGTGTTTCAGCAAGGCAGACAACACTCTGGTCAGCAAGTTTGAGAACATAGGCTGTGACATCCCTGATGCCATGGCCACTGTCTCTTGGAAGGAACCATTTGCCAGAAAATGGAGCACTGACAGGACCTGCACTAGAGGGGGGATTCCTGTAGGGTGGCAGATAGCTGAGATCAGGTCTGGCTCCAATTGTGCACACAGTTCCTGGATTGTGGCCCTATCAAGTCTGTAGGTTAGGATAATGTGTCTGTCCTCCATTGTTGCAAGGGCCACCAGGGGTCTGTACACAGGAGGATGTCTCCATCTCATATTCCTCCTCAGCGGTTGAAGTCTAGGGAGAAAAACGGTGAGCAGAGAGTCATATTCACACATGTGTTGAAATAATGATGCATTTCTTCCTTTACAGAAACAGTATGTGAATCCGAGACTCGGTTGATGTGCCAAAGTCTGCTGTGACGCAGTTAGGTGTCATGGCCAGTGCCCCCCTGAAATGGCGGCTGCCTGACCTGTGAGGAGAGACAAGTGGAAATGAGGTAATTCCGCTTGCGTTGTGCACTTCAGCGGTCGGTGGTCGATGACCGCTGTGCAACTTCGCATTGGTTAACATTAGTATGGGTTCCAGGAGCCAATGGCGATGTACGCCGGCGGTGACAGTATGCACCGCCGTGGACGTGACTGCCATTTTCTATCTTTTCACTCACTTGCTACCTGACTTTCAACAGGAGAGGACCTACACTGCAAGTGCTGCTGTGACCTGTGTCTGGAAGCGACAATGGCTCAAGTGTCTGAGGAAAGGGTCCCTGCCTTCACCCTGGAGGAGTTGGAGAGACTGGTGGATGGGGTCCTACTCCAGTACACTTTACTCTATGTTCCTCCAGGCAAACAGGTGAGCACACAGTGAGCATGATGCGTGGTCCATGAATGTATGGAGTGCTGTGTGTGTAAGCCACATGTAGAGGGGCTGAGGGGTCCTGAGCAGAGTGTTGCATTTATGGTGGTCACTGTATGTGCGTAAGGTGATGGGAGGGATATGGTGGGCCATGAGTATGACAGTCTGGACAGTATGACTAATCCCTTTTCTACTGTCTTTTTCCTCCAAGTCAGCGTCAATCAGAAAAAGGGTATTTGGCGAGCCATCGCCAAGGAGGTGCGGACCCTGTGGGTCTATAACAGGCGGAGCACCCACTGGCGCAAACGGTGGGAGGACCTGCACCGCTGGGCAAGGAAGATGGCGGAGGCCCAGCTGGGGCTGGCCTCCCACAGAGGAAGGGGTGCCCGTCATACCCTGACCCCCCTGATGTTCTGCATCATGGCAGTAGCCTATCCGGAGCTCAATGGGCGCTTGAGGGCATCACAGCAGCCACAAGGGGGTGAGTACAGATTCAGAATCATGACTTTGCGCACACTAATGTTTTACCTGGGTGGGGGATGTGGACTGTGGGTGCCTCTAGGCCAGGGCGAACATGGCAGGGTAGGTCCCTTGTTGGGCAGGCTCTGAAGCACTCCATCCCCAATAGTGTTGGTGGCGATCTACTACTGGGCAGGGTCCTGTTTGTTTCAGGTGTGCAGCTGATGCCGTTATGCTTTGTACCCCGTGGACTGGTGACTAGCTTTGTAACTGGTATTGCATGGCCTAGTGGATAGGGCTGCTCCCTGTGTGTTGTATACACCAACGGTAGTGTTATTGTTGGCATTGACCAAGTGTTTCCTGTGTCTCCTCCCCTTCTTGTTTTGTCACCCTGTCCTTGTGTGCATTAGCATCATCTGGCAGAGGAGCAGAGGCACCGGTGACAGAGGGGGCTGCATCCCACATGGGCCTGGAGGCCGAATCCACTGACCGTGAGGGCACCAGTGGGAAGGAGGGCAGGGGAGCAACACAACAGAGACAGGAGGGGACACTACAGACAGCGACTCTTCCTCCAATAGAAGCTCCCTGGTGGTGGCGGACACCTCTGTGCCTACCCCAACAACAGGTACAGTCGCCACCCAGTACCAGTACCAACTTCCCAGTAGCCTCTCGCGTGTTTCCTGTGACCGCTCACCCAGGAGGGTGGGCATCTCCTTCACCCCAGGCCCCTCAGGCCCCGCTCCAATCAGCCCTGCTGCCCTCAGTGAGGAGGCTAGTGACCTCCTGAGATCCCTCACTGTTGGGCAGTCAACCATACTGAATGCCATCCAGGGTATAGAAAGGCATTTGCAACAATGAAATACATACCTGGAGGGCATTCACTCTGGTGTGGTGGCCCAACAGAGAGCATTTAAGGCTCTGGCCTCCGCACTGATGGCATCCATTGTCCCTGTCTCCAGCTCCCCCCCTCCAACTTCCTCTACCCAGTCCCAATCCCCTCAACCCCAACCTATCCCAAGCACACCTTCAGACCAGCATTCACCCAAATCAACACACAGAAGTGGCTCAGACAACATAAGCACCACACTTCATCTCACAGGCACTCACACAAGCACCATCTCCATGCACACACAGCAACATCCACTGCCGCCACTGTGTCCCCCTCATCCTTGTCATCCACCTCCATCCCAGTAGGGTCTCCACTCATACCTGTATGCACTGCATCTTCATCCACTACCTCCATCACCAGCACGCCTATAACTACACCCCCCTCACTGGCAGTCACCACCCCCACATCCATGCACACGTCCCCTGTGTCCTCTCCCACTGTGTCGGTGGCCCCTCCTCCCAAAGTACACAAACGAAAGCACACAACACACCCAACAGCCATCCACCTCACAACAACATCCAGCTCATGCACCTGCACCTTAACACAGCAGACTGACACCTCCTACACGCACTCTCTCTACCTCCACTCCCAAACCTTCATCCTCTTCCCGCCCCAATGTCCCTAAAAAGCTTTTCCTAGCCAACATTGACCTCTTCCTTACCCCACCTCCCCGCCCTTCACCTCGGGGCAGGGTGGCCAGACCCCAGCCCAGCACCTCAGCCACCAAGTCCTCGTCGGCTGTGGTTCCTGAAGCTGTCAGAGGCTCTAAGGGGGCACCCGTCAGCCCAGCCAGTGTGGCACCAATGCCTGCCAAGGCCAAGAAGGTTCTGCCACCTGGCATGGCCAAGAAGGGGACAGCATCCAGCAAGGAGAAGGAGCCACAACCACCAAGCAATACCACATCAAAGACTGCAGCTGGCACACCCGAGGAGGCACCACCATCTGCCAAGGGCAGAAAGGGACACAGACTGCCAGCCAAGGCACTTCAGCCATCCAAGCCTACAAGTGAAGGCCTGGTGGCTACCAGCACAACCGCAAGCACCGCCAGCTGCACTGCCCCAGTGGGCAGCCGTCCAAGGCTGCAAGGGAAGGGTTAGAACCTCCCCCACCACTGTCAGCACCCCCACCAGCACCGGTACTACCACCACTGAGCAGCCGTATCTGCCGGCGGATGGACTGTAGTCCTGCCTCCATGGAGTATCATGCATCCTGCCCACTGCAAATCCTGTGGCTCTGACACCCAGGTGAGGTACTGTGACCTGGCACTCCCCAAGTGATGCATCACTGGGCACAAAGCCCCCTCCAGAACCAGTAGAAAAAGGCATTCACTCACCCTATCCTTGGCAGGATGAAGCACACTGGGCTCGAAGCCCCCTCCAGAACCAGTAGATAAAGGCATCCACTCACCCTATTCTTGGCAGGATGAAGCACACTGGGCACAAAGCCCCCTCCAGAACCAGTGGAAGAATGCATCCACTCACCCTATCCTTGGCAAGATGAATCACACTGGGCACAAAGCCCCCTCCAGAACCAGTAGAAAAAGGCATCCACTCACCCTATCCTTGGCAGGATGAAGCACGCTGGGCACAAAGCCCCCTCCAGAACCAGTAGAAGAAGGCATCCACTCACCCTATTCATGGCAGGATGAAGCACACTGGGCACAGAGCCCCCTCCAGAACCAGTGGAGAAACCACCCACTTGAGAGACATGATGGCAGGAAGTTCGAGAACTAGTAGAATAAGGCATCCACTCATCCCTTCCTTGCCAGGATGAAGCACCCTGGGCACAAGGCCCCTTTCAGAGCTAGTGGAAGAAGGCATCCACTCACCCCCTCCTTGCCAGGATGAAGCACACTGGGCACAAGGCCCCCTCCAGAACCTGTGGAAGAAGGCATCTACTGGAGACTGTGGCCTTGCACTCCCCAGGACCAAGCAGTGGGCAAACCACCCACTTGAGAGACTGTGGCTTTGCACTCCCCAGGACCAGGCAGTGGACACACCACCCACTTGAGAGACTGTGGCTTTGCACTCCCCAGGACCAAGCACTGGGCAAACCAGCCACTTGAAAGACTTTGGCTTTGCACTCCCCAGGATCAAGCAGTGGGCAAACCACCCACTGTGGCTTTGCACTCCTCAGGACCAGGCAGTGGGCATGTAGCCCCCTCCAGGAGCAGTGGTGTAGTACCATCTTCCGGCTGAGATGCCCCCCCTTCCATGTGCCCCTGAGGTGCCTGTGTGGTTTCGACCTGATGCCCCTGTAGTGTTCTCTCCTTTTTGAGGCAGGAGTCAAGTATGGGCTTGGCCTATGTGTTATGGCCTAGTGGGCCACGGACTATTTTTGTGTGGACATTGTCCCTCATTTTGTATATATTTTATGTATTGTACATACTGTTTATTTATGAATGTATTTCTAAGTATTTCGAACATTGCACTCATTTGACTCACATCCTTTTGTCCTTGCATTATTCCTGAGGATTACGGGGTGTATGTATGATGTTGCATGTGTTTGTGTGTATGGTGTTGGGGGTGAGGGTGGGGTGTGTTGCGTTTGTGTCTCACTCTCTTGTTCCTCCCCCCCCTTGTGTGCTAAGTGGAGTACTCACTTGGGTCGTCGTCACCAGCATTGGTGCTCCTGGTTTATGAGCAGATACACCAGCATGGGGAACACCTGCAGCTCGGGCTCCATGATGTCCTGGTTCTTCCTTGAGTGTCAAGAGGTGAGTGGTTTTCCTTCTGTGTACGGTTTCCGCTGTGCGTTTGATGGCATTGGTACTGCCCCGGAAAAGCTGGCAGATGGGCGGGTTGTAATTCTGTGGGCGGTACATTGTCGTCCGCCTGGCTGTTGGCGGTTATCATTGCGGTGTTTGTTGCCAGGGTTGTAATGAGGGCCTTAATTTCCTTGAGAAACCCTTGAGGCAGCTACACAAATGACCCCTTACTGAATTGTGAATTTTGTCGACTTCTTAGGAAGCAGTACTTCTCCAGGATCATCATTGAGTTTCATAGCAGTTTGCACTACAAACTGGAAGTGGGTTGAAAGGACAGAAATGAGCAAAAATAAGCTACCTTTGAAAAATGTCCAAACTGTGGTAAATATTTAGGTTATTCGGCTCTGCATGTTTCGGAAAGCTGGATAATGGTGCCTTTAGCACAGCAAACAGTTTGTTGGTGTCAATTTTGGGGGGCAAAAAACACACTTTTATCCATGGTTCTTTTCTGATTTTTTTCAAAACACTTTTTCCTATTTTCACTAAAAAAACAAATGTATATTTTCGCCTATTTTTTCATTCTCCTCCAGAGGAATCCACAAAACCTTGGTACCGT
Source organism: Pleurodeles waltl (assembly GCF_031143425.1). Lineage (NCBI taxonomy): Eukaryota > Metazoa > Chordata > Amphibia > Caudata > Salamandridae > Pleurodeles > Pleurodeles waltl. The sequence goes on along the minus strand of NC_090437.1, from coordinate 261,902,108 downwards.
AAGAACACCCGGGATGCTGGTAAAAAGAATGCAAATTTGGCATGGATACCTTATGTGGAAAAAAGTTATGGAGCAACACCCATTGCACGCCTCTCTGCAGCAGAAAACTGCGTCGGAGGGGCCCATATTTTCAAGGCGGCCTTAAGCCACAAGATGTGACTTAGTGCTGCCTTGTAAATGTAGCACACTGTACAGTGCCACCGAAGCATCACAAAAAGTGACACTCCGGTGGCACTAGGACCTTGTAAATGTAGGCCATAGAGTGAAAAAGAATACTGCAGCCTAGTAAATTCATATCCAGCCTTTTGACTGATTAAGAGTCATTATTTTCTAGCTATTCAAAAACAGGTGTCCATATCCTGACCCTCTCCTTTTTACAACCCTGCCATTGCATGCATACAGATTCTTCTCCTTAATGTAAAAGTCAACTGAAATGTTCACTCAAGTTGCCTACATTTGCTATTTCTTAGTTTAGCCAAGTAATATTGACATAACAAATGTATAGTCTTATCAAGATGTGAGACAGCAGGAAATAATCTATGTTAAAAAGAACAAGGTAAGGTATCACAGTGTATTTGTCATTAAAATGAAAACCTTCTCTTGCTAAATAAATTGTATAAGAAGAAAGTCATATGAGTACATTTTCTACATCCATGAAAGAGAACATACATACATGCATATACAAAAAGTATTGTGCACAAGTATGTAGATCAGCATTTCTTAATTTAGCATCATTGAGCCTATTCATAAAAATGGATACATTGCAATACCTATGTATTATTTGTAGTTCATCATTACCACCTCCCGCAGAAAAAGCTTTAGCTGAAGTATGAAGAATCCCCCAAAAGAAAGTAACATGTTGAGTAATGGTTACATTACTAAGTAACTACCAATGCAAGGTCATGCTAACAAATCTAAGGCCCCACATGAGTTATGTGTACAAGAAATGGCATCTGAGGTGACAAAACACTAATTGTATGTGTGATTCATAAAGTCAGAGTTAATGACCCTACATTAATATTTTTAATTAAAATAAGATTATATGATAAAACATTGGCAACATTTGATACATAGTGAGTGTAATTCCCAAATATATTATACAAATAGTCTATTACAGTGGTTAAAAACCTATGGTCCGGGGTCCCCTGGGAGACTATGAAGCCTCCTCAGGGGGTCAGTGACTGCTTAGAAAATTAACTCATTTTAACAGAATAATAAACTGTATAAAAATAAAGTGGGTGAATGCACAATTGAAAATTTTAAAACGTACTGTAATTGTCAAGGAATTTGAAATTGGAGACTAAAAATTAAATTTGTATCCTTAAACTTATTTGTGGGAGCAGTGCAGGTGCATCAGACATGATACAGTATGAATGATGTGTGGCTTCAATTGAATTTAGAAAAGCTCTATCCTTACTCCTAAAATTCAATGTTCTTATTTATTTTATTTTTTTGCAACTTAAATAAAGTGTGTTATCACACTTGTGTATGTGTGTGATAAAATGCTTGTTCTGTATTTTTTGTGTACTGTTTTGTGAATCAAAGCATCAACAATGTTTAGGCCAGGGTCCCTGGCTTCAAGTAATGACTTCTAAAATCCTGTTTTTGATGCCTGGTTCAGTCTGGTGGTAGACTACTATACTCCCCACTGATGGTTTGCAAAATAATATTAGTCTGAGCAATATTACACAACATATGTCTGAAGACAAATGCACCCTGGGAGTATGAGTGTGCAATCCCAATTGAAAATGATGAGGACGATGTGTCACGAGCGCAAATAGCATTCAATGGCAGGTCATTTCAGGCGTGAACCAATAGTAGTACATTTTATACATGATAGTTTATTAATCACTATCATTTATTTTGGATTTGCAAGATGCAACTATATTTGTTTCCCAAATTACTTATCTTAACATGTGTAGTGCTTTTTTAATCACTGTGACATTTAGCAAAAAGATGTAAAGATATAACATATAGAAATGTTAGATGCAAATATAGTTCATACAGATAATATTTTGATCTTCTGAATTAGGTATGTGTGACATCAGAATCACCATCAACAAAATCTGATTGAAATGGCTATTTTTATGAGCCTACATAAAACATGTCCCGCAATATTGTTAATTGTTAAAGTAGTAGTTGATCATTAAAATATTCACATCACATCACCATGACTGATAAGCAATCAAAGCTTTACCATACAGGTAAAATTTCAATCATTTTACTTTACACTTCAAGATGACTGTGCAATGAAAACAACTTTTTCAAAGGAAGACGTGTATATTAAGTCCGCATGAGGAATATCAAATGTATATCACTCATTGAATATCATGTCTTGTTCAGACTGCAATAGTCAACAATCAGATGCATACTGTTCCAATTGTTATAATAATGATTATATATGAGAAGGCCTATTGCTCAATGAGTAATTTAGAGGTAACTAGAGCCATGCGTACATATACATGCAGAAGTAGCTCCTCCGCCAAAGAGCATCACCCCACTGGATTGCGGGGAGCGGAAAAGTAAAATTATAGCAATGCTACGTTATTAGCATTTTATTTTTCCTGGGAGAAGGAGTGGGGAGGAGTTGGGCTGGGGGAGGGCTAAGTGCACACAAAGTGCACATGTCTGTTAGGCTGGCTGTGTTGGACCGGTCAAACAGACATGCGCATTTGACATTTTCTCTACCCGGCTGCATTTCACAGCCAAGTGGAGAACATGTCTAGGCTCCCATTCACAGTCTGAGTGGTGAAGCAGGCTGCTCAGACCAATTACAACACTGCTGTCATGTTGGTGACATCAGTGTTGTGATTGGCTGGGAGCCTATGCAGCTGGGAAGAGGAAGAGGAAGGGGATGGAGGGAAGACAAAAGTTTTTCTGCCACAGTTACGTGTTTTTTTCTTTTTTCTTTTCACCTTGCCACATCCCCCCACCCCACCACCCCCGTTGAGTCGCAGACACCACTGTATGCATGTTAAAGGAACTCATGTTATGGAGCATGCAGTAATTTAAGAGTGCAATAGTGCAATAGTGCAATGTTAACATTATTGGTTGAGCACTCACTACCTTTATAGACAAAATAAAAAGTGCCACTACAGCTGCAACATTCAAATACAATACTAATCAGTGATGTTGTAAAAGAAAAAAAAGTATGTGTAGAAAGTTATACATACCTCATTTTGTTCATTCAATCAGAACCAATCCTATACTGGAGTTCATAATAAAATGAAAATGTATTGTCTGAAGCAGTGGAATGACATTATCTAAGTGACAACAAAGTGTTGACACTCGTATAATAATCCCAACTCAATCTCTCATTCGGTCCTCCACAATATCAATTTTATGGCACTTACATATACCAACATATATGTACATTATCACCAGTATGACCTTAAATCACGACAAATGGTCAGTATTGATATGTGAGCAAAATGTGGTTAGATGACTAATGGACGAACATCTCTAGGACATTTCTTATGGAAAGTCACATAAATCTCTTTTGTGTCATACTCGACACTCAGGTTTACAAACTCACTGAGGAATGCCAATGTCATACATTTTCATATGTGCATGTAGACGTAACTTTAGGACATTGCACGAAAGCCAAGTGATTTATCTGTGACTTCTCAACAACTAAAGCCTGTACTTTGTGAGTGTTGTGAGGTCCTCTGATGCCACATAAGGTGATAGAGGGTGATGCCAAACCTAGTGAGAAAAACATATCCACCAAAGACAACCATGCGTGAGTGTGCACGGGTAATGAAAGATGAACTCACACTGTCACCAGTAACTTTACCTTCTGTGTTACAAAGCCCCTGGAAAGTGTTAATTGTGTTGAGTGTACAAAATAACACATGTCCACACATGGTTGGAATACTACTTTGATCATCAGCAACACTCGTAAATCAGGCAATGGCCCACTATGCGTATAATTGTGCATGATAGATACACTTGTACACAAAAGGTTGTCGCGTAGGCTCTCATTATTCTAATGAGACTACTGGATTTTGAGAGGCAGAATCGCCTGCTGTGTGGGGAGACTAAGGCCCATATTTATACTTTTTTAGTGCCGCATTTGTGTCATTTTTTTACACAAAAGCAGTGCAAACTTACAAAATAGAATTGTATTTTCTAAGTTTGCGCCACTTTTGCGTCATAAAGCAGCACAAATGCGGCGCTAAAAAAGTATAAATATGGGCCTAAGTCTGACCCACTGCAGGTGATACCTAGCACTCCAATCCAGGTTTTGCTCCAGCTAACTAGCAGTGCCTCATCTCTACCCAAGGGCAGGGATGACTGGGAAGCCGAGCGCATGACATAATTGGTTTCTCAGGGAAGCCGTGGTTACTCAGGTCTCATCTGTTTCTCTCAGTTACATTATTCTCATATATACAATGACAAACAGAGGCAGTATATGTTTCAGTAATGATTTTAATGAAGCGACTGCATCTTAGATAGCAAAGCGTGAGCTGCAATAACCAGGACGACACAGCATGACAGTATTAAAATTGTGACAAGTGAAGCATAAGAATAATGCTACCATATTGTCACTACAGTCAATACACTAATTCCTACCTATGTTTCAATAGAGCACAGCGTGTTAAGCTCTAAATCTGCCCTTCAGGTTCCCCTGGGAAGAAATCATACCCCATACCTGAGCAAAGGCCTGTAGTCTACGTTATCATCTGTAGTGAAGCATTCAGCATATGGTTGTGGTTCTCTGGCTGGAATCTCCCTCTAACATGTAAGGGACAGGGAAGTGTTTTTATAATAAAACAGCTAATGTCCTGAGAAAATGTCCCTACGTAAAGATGTTTTCTACGAATGTCGGAGACTAAGCTTATAACACGTTCACCGGCAATGAACCTTGCTGTAGCCTTGGAAAAAGCACAGAGTGAGCAAGGATGTCTTGTTTGAGAACAGAGTGCTGGCCTAGACAAAACAGCTAGATAAACAGAAAATAAAACAAGAACATAAAAGTGGCTACTGTAACAATAATAAATGAAGCAGAATAAAATATATCTAAGTTAGAGTGCACAGTGGCAGGCCTAGTGTGTTAAAATAACATGCAGAGAGCTATAGCTAAAATGGCTATACAACAAGGCCTCATTACGAGTTTGGCGGTCGGGCCGCCAGACTGCCATATTGGAGGTCTTACAAAGCACTGTATTATGAGTTACACAGGCAAGACCGTCGACTGCCAACCAAAAAAAGCAGTCTGACAGTGGCACGGAGGCCTGTAAATAGGCAATCTGAACTCCAACCCCCACAGCAGCAATCAACCACTGACCGTATTAAAAGCCCAAAGTCTCAGTGGCGGTCAGCTAATGGCAGGCCGAACCACGGTGATTTGTGGTCACCAAAGTAAAACACAATGGCACATTTGAATTATTTGAAAACAACACAGATGACACACATTGCCACATTGGACACACTTGTAAAGGACACTATAAAATTCACCCCTTCTTGCACCATAATCCTTTACATTCCCACAGCAAGACAGAGCAACTTTTTCCCACACTGCACAGATACTAGGCACCATTTTTTTCACCATCCCATACAACACCCTGCACACACTTTTGCACAGTCACACCCTTTTGCACTACCCCTCTTTAGTAAGTCACTGTCACTCTTCTAAATTTGTAATTGTTTTTTCCACCATGTCACGTTCCAAAAAGTCCTTTTTCACAGGTGAAGAATTGAGAGTCATGGTGGGTGAAATCATAAGAGTACAGCCACAGTTGTTTGTAGCACATATCCAGTGAACTCCTCTCAGTAGGAAAGTTGAATTGTGGAACAGGATAGTCGGCAGAATGAATGCTGTAGGCACCACCATGTACAGAAGGGTGGACATAAGGAAGAGGTGGAACAGCCTCAGGGGAAAGGTCCATTCCCTGGTCTCCAGGCACCAGATGCAGACCAAGAAGACTAATGGTGGCCCTACCACTCCTCCATTAGGAGTTTGTCTGAGGGAGGAAAAGGTCTTGGCCATTCTGCATCCTGAGTGCTTGAAGGAATACTTGAGGGAGTGTAGTCTGGTAAGTCACAACACGAAATATGTGACCGAAATGCTATGTCACTGCTCACCTTTTGCCACCTCACCTTTTGACACCTTCCCTGTCATGCCACTCACCAGTCCAGTGTCCACCTATCCAATGACCCCTGTCTGGCATCTCAAAATTGAAGTGTACTCACCGAGGGGGATTACATCTGTGTATAGTATGTGTAGTACAGGGAGTTACATGACTACAATTCCCAGCATGCACTGGTACTGTTACTCAAACCACCAGCACAGTGTCACCTTCTCCAAATATCCTTCTTTTGTTAACTCCGAAATGTAGTGTACTCACCTGGGAGGATAACATGAATAGTGTGTGTAGTACAGTGACTGACATGACTTACTCCACTCAGCCAGCCCTGTGTCCTCTTCTCCAAATACCCTTGTTTGTAAACTCCCAATGATAGTCTACAATGTGCACTGCTGACCTTCCACCCAATAACTGTTCAAGCTGCCCTGGCACGGGTCTCATACACCCCAAATCTCTGACCTACATTACCTATAACAATCCATGTCCACTTCCTATGATGGAACAGCATCAGATAACTCCCAATGTCACAACTCTAAAATGCACACATGAGGATGTCATATGTCATGGTGAAGGTACCTGTATAAAGACAAAACAAGGAGTATAGGCTTGAAAACAATCCTCTTACACAATTCGTACGGCAGGCATCTGGGTAAAAAATTACATTTCAGTGAGACTGACACAAACCATGTAGATACATCAAGGTGGGATGTGTCAAAGGCTTCAAAGGCATGAAAGGACCCTTCAAGCATACTTTTACTGAATTTTGCAGAGGATTAGCTCCCCAGTTGTTGCAAAGACACTCAAGTCGACACATTCTAACTACTATAGTTCTTTGTACAGTTACAGTCATTATGTCACATGACATACTTAACCTCAAGAAAAGTAGCTATTGATGAGATCTTCCCACAAGTCAACTCCTTCCTCTTTACCACTGTCATCCTCACTTGGTATTTCATGAGTCTCACCTGGTGGCACTGCAAGCTGCCCCTCCTCTGGGATGTACGGGATGTTCCTCTGCAGTTGTAGAGCATGCAGCATGTCATAGTGATCTGATGCACATTTCTGGGTGAGAAGAGGAGGACACTGCCTGTCCGGTCCAGTCTCCAAAATCTGGCCTTCAGGAGCACAAAAGCCCGCTCCACTACCCACCTTGTTCCTCCATGAGCCTCACTGAAGAGGACTTCCACCAGTGTAGTTGCATTCCTTATTGGTGTCAACAACCAAGGAAGGTTTGGATATGCAGAGTCTCTTGTGAAGGAATGGGACATATGTACAACAATGAGACCCTCTCATCAGAATTGTAAAAATAGACATTGCACATGGGCAGGACAGATGTGACTTACCAACCAGCCAGGCCCTCTCTTGGTACAGTTGTGAGATCAGCTGAAGGATAGTGCTGTTCTGCATAATAAAGGAATCATGGGCTGAGCCAAGATAATGGACACAGACCTGAGAAATGTATAGAACCACCAAACACACAACTTGCACGTTGATGTAATGGAAGTGAAATACTTGTTCATTGGCATGCGGTGGGACCAAACCAACATGTGCACCATCAATGGCCCCCACTACGTGTGGAAGGTGTGTAAAACAATAAAAGTCAGCCTTCACATCCGCTAAATCCTCACATCTGGGAAATTGTATGTAGCTGTCCAGGTGTTTCAACAATGCTGAGGGGACATCCTTCAAAACCAGACTGAACATAGTTTGGGACATGCCAGCTGACAGGGTCACTGTACTGTATGTTGGAAGGACCCTGTGGCTAGGAAGTGCAATAATGACATGACTTCTACAATGGTTGTTATGCTGGTTGGATAACTATTAGCTGGCATCAGATCTGGCTCTAACTGATGCCATAAGTCAACCAGTGTTTGCCCATTCAGACAATACAGGAGGACAATGTGTAATTCTTCCATGGTCTGAAGGTGTGGCAGTAGACGGTAGACAGGTGGTTGACGCATCCTCCCGCTCCCTGGGTACCTATGTATGATAAGTCATTGTGTCCCCAGCTACATACATGAGGCATATCAACGATAACATGTGACAAGGCATTTTAGAAGGGATAAATATTGCAACCAGTACACATCATAGCTACTTATTATACAAGGGTCACATGTGACCCCCATGGTTTTCCACACAGGTCCATAACATGTATCTAGACCAAACTCAAATATGTGCATCACAATTGCCCCTTGAAATGTGACTGGATATCCCGACAGCAGAAATGACCTTTGGCAGGGGTAGACTGTGCCCCACTGTAAAATGCCATCTGTGCCCTGCAACATACTACAATGGCATTTGAGTAGTAGGATCTACATGACAAGACAGAATAAGAATGATTGTGAGCTCAAAACAACATTTTTGGAGGTTTGACACATTTTTGAAGACCCAATACTGCATTTCAGGCCTCTAAAATTGTGTCTGCCTGACCTACTCCACTGGGCATTAGGAATCATCTGTAAATGCTGGCAGAAGTCATCATTGCGGTAGACGGTTGCAACCACGGTGGACACAGCCATAGGCTAACATTGTTGCCAGTGGCTGTGGTGGGCCAATGGCTGTGTCTGCCAGCAGTGATTACCATGTATGTGGTGGCCATGACTACCATGTTCTACAGAATCACTCACTTGACTCCTGACACTGCTGCCCGCAAAACCTCCACTTCCTGAGGCTGCAGTGTACCACCTGTGGGAGCAATCATGTCATGTCCAGCAGGTGATAGGGCACATGCCTTCTCTCCGGAGGAGCTGGAGAGGCTAATAGTCCTACCCCGTATTAACAGTTCTATGCATAATTTCCCTTCTCACAGGCTAGAATTTGGCCATGTGTGTCAGGTTGACTACTCATGTGCCTGTAGATGCAGTCTGTGTGGCATCAATGGGAGGGTCAATGTGCAGGTATCAGTGGACAATGCTATATAAGTTCATTCACATTGTGTTGTGTGTGTTTTTTGGGTTCCTAGATACTGCTTGTGTTGGATGTACATAACTAGGTGAGGATACCTTACTGCCATCCACTGACATCTCTTTCCTCATGATTGCTGTATATGTCAGATAACATGTATGCTCATGACAGCATGAGCTGAATATGAATGTTGAGTGAATCGGTTGTGAATAATGTAAGCAATGTGTATAGCTCCAAAGATGTTTCTTTACACATCTACCCTTGCTAAACTGTTGTTTGGAAAGCATGACATGCTCTCTCTGCCCTTCAGGTTGTCACACAATACCACATGACAATTTGCTGTTGGCTACATGATGTACTATCATGCATGGAAGAGATGGGAATGTAGTATCATGTAGGCTCTGTCATCTCAGCCAGAAACCAGGTCCTGCAGAAACCAGGGCCTGTCACATGTATCTTCCAGTGTGGGACCTAGTCAAGGCTTGGATATAGTCACTGTGAATATACAACTGTGGCACTGTGCCCACTCCCTGTACCCCAGAAGATCCTGTCATGTGGGCAATATGAAGCTTTGGTGTAAAATCCTGCCCAGAATGCCTAATTTATTTGATTAGATTATGAGTGGGTCAAGCGGTAAATTAAGAATCGTATCCACATGTGCACTTAAGTATCATTGTCAATATGTTTCTTTGACTTATAAAAGGTCCCTTGCTCCCACAGCCCTCTTGTCATCTTCACACAGGTCCTATTTGTCCTGTGCAGGCTCATTGCATAAATGACAGTCCCAGAGTGCAGACTGTGTGTTGATTCCTGGGAGGCCATGAAATGTGACTCAGTAGCTTGGTCACATAGCTGAAACTGGACAATGCATGCTTTTGTTTGTTGGATGTCATCACTGTAGGATGGACACATATGTCCAAAAGCATGTTTTGTGGTACAGGTACATAACACAGAACTCCTCCATCTGAAGTGGCATGAGTTTTCATTTGTTAGGCCACATGTCCACACATGGACAGGATAGACACTTTCTGTACCCACCATGCCAGCCTCTTCATTGTAACCCATTTGTAATGTTTGAGTTTGTACTATGGCAGTTGCATGTAGGGACAGTATGCAGAGAGTCATTCGCACATAGTGTGAATGTGTTTGTCCGTTCATGCCCAAGAAGTTTACTTTGTAGAAGCCACATAAGTGTTATGTGTCTCATAGTGGCACATATTTCATTCAGGTTGCCAGAGAATGGCCTACATCATGTCAGCAAGCTTGCTTAGTCATTGTAGGGCCTGAGCAGGGTGGTGGTTGGTCTGCAGATTGGGAACTGCATGTCTGTAGTCATGTTCCTGCACTTATTTGCTTGATTGTGTCACACTTGGGGAGTATTGACAAATAGGAAGGTTTGAGCTTGATGTTACTGACATGTATGTGACTCAACCATTTGTGATGAGACTTGTGAACATTAACATTTGATTTGTCTTTTCCATCCATACAGGTCAATACCCATCATGGCGAGCCATTCGCAGGAAGCTGTGGATCCTGGGGGTCCACAGCCAGGGGAGCGCCCATTGCAGAAAAATGTGGGAGGACCTGTGATGCTGGGCCTGAAAGATCACAAAGGCCCAGCAGAGGCTGTCCTCCCAACGTGGGTGGGGTGGCCATCAGACTATGACCCTCCTAATGCCCCGCATTTTGGCAGTGGCCTATCTGGAGCTTGATGGGCATTTGAGAGCAGCACAGCAGCCACAAGTGGGTGAGTACAGGGCATATTTCTGCCTGTCCCATTGCGTGTTAGGTGCTGAGAGTTCCCCTGACAAATAGGGTTAAGCCATGTGCCACACAGTAGATGAGTGATTGTTTGTGTAGAAATGTCATGTGTTGTATACTGATGTGCCTTACCTATTGTCCCTGGGACCTAGGACACAGCTGGGTGAAATCCACTAACCACTTGCTCTGAAAAGATTGCATATGGCTGTGTACATTGACCAACCAAGTACTGCTTATTTTAGTAGTGGGTGAAGTTTCTGTGCAACAGACCACTACTCCTAAATGTTCCAGGCCAAAAGTAAGTAGGTGATGAATCACTGTCCTCTGCCATGTGTCTCGGTAAATGTGTATATAGGCATCTGCTACCCAGAAGCTAGTTGTCTTCAGTGTATGATGGGTGATGGTCCCTCATTGCAGTCTGTAATGTGAAGATGTCCAACATACATGTTTACAGTCATAACTTCCCTTGACACCCCCACCACCCCAAGCATCATACACACAACATCCAGCATTCCCACAGGCACCACATCAACAGTCAGTGACAGACCCACCACATCCATCATATCTACAGACACCATGCCCGCAGACTCCCAGATGTCCACCACAAGCACCACACCTACAGACACCACACCTATAGACATACAGATATCCACCACATCAGCATACCTGCAGTCACCACCCCAACAACCACACACACATCCACAACTCCATCGCCCAAAGGTGATTTATAAGTTACTTAAGTGCACTGAAAATGGCTGTGAAATAGTGTGTGCACTATTTCACGCATGTTGCAATGGCAGTCCTGTGTAAGGGTTTGTCAGAGCTCATTATGGGTAGCATAAGAAATGTTGCAGCCCATATGGATCTCCTGGAACCCCAATGCCCTGGGTACCTAGGTACCATATACTAAGGTCTTATAAGGAGGGGTCCAGTATGCCAATTGAAATTGGTAAATGAAGTCACTGCCCTACAGTGACGAATTTAAAAGCAGAGAGAGCCTAAGCACAGAGGTTCTGGTTAGCAGAGCCTCAGTGACACAGTTAGGCACTACACAGGCATACACATTAGGCCACAAACCATGAGCACTGGGGTCCTGGCTAGCCAGATCCCAGTGAGACAGGCAAAACACACTGACATATTGGTTTTTATCTATGAGCACATGGGTCCTGGCTAGCAAGATCCCAGTGACACAGTAAAAACACACTGACACACACTCACAAACAGGTCAAAAGTGGGGGTAACCGTGCTAGAAAGATGCTACTTTCCTACATACTTCAGAAGTCCTGGCAGTAACTGACAAAATGGTTGCCGCCAGAGCCCTGGGAAGCAAGAACGTTCTCATTCCAACATTCTTATCCCCACATTCTAAATATGGCATAGATATTTACAACACAGGTTTCTGTACCTGTGTACCAAAGTAGCCCCACCTCCACAAAGATGAACACCTAAAATGTTCTGTATTTGATAATGAAAATGGCACCTCTATTCATTCCTGTTCTTACTGTTCCATCAACCACTAAATCTGAAGCTGACCCTCCAACAGTACTTGGTTCATAGGTTTGTTGCATCATTCCTAAAGTCAAACTGGGGAGTCATAGTGACACACAAATGGAATGTTACTGTAAAGACTGTGAATCTAGTATGCAGAAAACCGTGGTGCTGAAAAAGTATTCAGATTTAAAGTTGCATGATGGTAAGTTCTTGTTCTGCGCAAGCCATAAGCAGACAAATTATTATTGATAGCATGATCAGCCAAACCAATAGAAAAGTGGAAACTGTCACCATAGTTTCAACCCATATGTGAGCCCCCAACATTTCTGAGTTTTGAAATGGAACAAGAAATCCAACTTATCAGCTGTAAAGCATCATTAGAGCCCTCAATTTTAGATCTAAGCTGCAGACTTTGCCAGCATTGGCTTGGGAAGCAGAGTGAAGAATATATTTTAAAGAAAACTTTTTAAATGGATTGTGGTATATGCAAGTTACCACGCCAGTGGCCAACTTGGAAAGTTGGGAAAAGTATGGATGTCCAATCCATTCAAAATGCCCACTCATGCATCATGAAACATGCACACTAAAGGATAGTCATTTTTGCTAGAAACACGCATCATGACAGCATGTGTACACTCACACTACCCAAACACACATTTTGGCTTTATAGTTGTATGTGTTATTTATCCTTCAAGATTGTGGAAGGCCTTTTTAGAATTATAAATGAATGAAATAAAAAGTAAGCACTGGAGCACACATATAAAGACGAAAGCTCCAAGTGGCAGTGTGCAACTACTGGTCCCTTGCAAGTAAAAAGCAGGAAGAGGAGAGGCGGGACAAGCAGGGGACTAGGGGGTGGAGGAATGAAATGCTACTGACAAAGTTGACAGGGGAGAAAATCAATGGAAGAGCAATGAGGGTTGGCATAGAGGGAAGGGATGAGCTGTGGCGGACAAAAAGCAATGGAAGAGTGAAGAGGATAGAGAGAGCAATAGAGGAAGTGGGGGAAAGAACCATACATATGGGTCAAAATCAGGGAGCTATCACATGGGTGACAAAAAGTAACAAAGGAGTGGAGAGGGAAGGCAGATAATTGGAAGAGCTGCTGGTGGGAACAAAAAGCAATGAAAAAGTAGGAAAGTGTGACAGAGCAGAGGATGAACTATTGGGATGATGATATGCAAAGTAAGAGTAGGGAATCCTAGGAGCGCAGTGAAGAATGTGGAGTGAAGTGACATACCATGGGAAACAGGTACTTTAAAAAAACACAAAATAAGAGAGGAAAAAATACATGTAGTTTCATGAAGTAGTTCCCTGATTGCATGCAATGAAAGGATAAAACTCATTCAGTCAGAAACTTCATAGAATAGCTATGCTCCAGGGGAGAACCACCAAAAGAAGAGAAAGGAAATCAATTATATAGGAAGCATAGAAATGAGATTGACAAGAAAGTCAGTCAGTAGTAAGCAATAAGCTGACCCAATGCTAACTACAATGCCTCATAATCAGTGGACCAGTAATTGGTGTGAGGTTTATTGCATGTGACAAAATCTGACCCTGCAGATTCAGAATTTATTAGTTGCAATAAATACCACCCGATTACAAATAACATGGGGTTTGGTGCAGTAAGCACCAAAACATGCATGTTCTGGTAAACACCAGGCATTCTTCTCCTAATAAAAATTGGCAGGTTTGTCTTGCCAATATTTATCACAAAATGCATATTTGGAATATGGCCAGTAACAGGAGCTACCACACATATAGGCGTTATTCAAGCCACTTGTTAGGAGGTTGTTAAGGTATGGAATAGATCTTTTTACAACAAACAGCTAAAGCTGTCTATAGGCACGATTTCAAAATCAGCACCCTTCTACTCTGAAACACAAAGCACTGGGATGTGCATATGTGGAGGTGGGAAACAACAAAATTGTTTGCTTTCCAATATATATGTCAAATCTCAGTAATAAACAAGCTGAAACATTGTGTTACAGGGAATGATGGGTGAAATTTTAAAAAGTAGAAAGAGTTCACAGACAGTTGAAAAAAACGCATCTACAATATTTAGTAGGACACCATGCAAAGGAATTCTGATTGTAAAAACAACATTAACAAGAAGAAGCAACTTATTCAAATTGATGGCAAGAGAAATGTCATTAGGAATACCCAAATGTGCCTTTGGAGCAGGGATGACTTCAAAGAAGGGTATTTGAACTGCACAGAGGTCTTTTCTTCCTCAGCACTGGCTCCAGACTATCAGTAGGGGGTAATCAGCCCTCTGTGTGGTGGCAGGGACTACCTACTCAGGTGTGTCATCCCCTCCCGCCCTCCCTGTTGAGGTACAGCCATCACAATGCAGATTAATGCAGATGAGCACTAAGACACACCTAACCTTCCTGTGTTTGTGGCTGTCTAGAGAGACTGCACAAAGTGTAGTTGTCTCCTACCCCAAACGTGTATTGGAGACAGACTGCAGGATCACAGAGCTGTAAGAGCAAAGAAATGCCCACAAAAAGAGCACATATACAAGTCACTTTCATGGCGCTGAAAATGGGGCCTGTACATTAAGAGTGCTGCGACAAGGGGTTAGTTTATGCCTGGATGAATCAACAGTTTCCAAACTTTCTGCTGGTAGGTGACAGATCTGATTTCTAGGTGAAAAGAGTTCCAGAGAATGTGTGCAATGACTGAGAATCTGACTTCACTGAACCTCTTCTTTCTAAATTTAGGTACTGATGGGTAATTTAGGTGTAGTGCACAGAGTGCGGTGGGAAGTATAATTCTAGACACAGTAGGTAATAAAGGCAGGGCTTTTATTATTATGTTTTTTAAAGATGATGTGGCCTCTTTTGAGTAATATTCTTTCTGCTACCTGTAGCCAGTGAGGCTGCCTGATTCTGAAAGGTTTAAAAACTATTGGTGAGGCATTTAGAAAGGGACAATATATAAGGAGTTGAAATAATCTATCCTTGAGATGACAAGATCGATGACAGCTTGGACAAGGGCCTTTGGAGTTAAGAATCTGGCTATTTTCTAGATCCATCTGAGCATCTAGACTGCTCCAATTTGTTGTTTCATGGGTAGATTGTCATTGATAATTACTCTGAGGTGCTTTACTGATTCCTTTGGGGAAGAGAGCCAGAATGTTTCCCTCCAATAATTGAATTTGCTTTTAGTGATATCAATTTTGGTGTTATCCAAATTCAATTTAAGGTTGTTGCTGTTTATCAAGTTTCAGATGAGTTATCAATTTTGAACAAAACTCCTCCTTGGGTTAGTTATACTAAATTCAACACTGGCAAGTTGTTAGGCGTATGATAACATTTAATTTAATGGCAAACTTGCTATAATTAGCTTATCTCAATGGAAAATAGGAATGTATTTTAAAATAAATTCTCTGTATGTTAGCCTATGGAGCCCATTGACTGCAAGAAGGGAAAAACAGATTAGGCTGAGTCTTACCCCTGCAACCACCCAACCCCCAACGTCACTCATGAAGTGCTTCTTTGTTTGGCGGGGATGTGATCATATTTCTGTGCATCAAGAACATGTCTCCAAAATCAAAGGGAATGCGCTTGGGCGTTTTAGTCAGCTGTCTGTCAACCTGGGAAAATGGCAGGAAGGCATTGCATACCACTAATCTATATGAAGTGAGGTACAAATGTAGGGCTTCTAGGCCATTTTTCATGCTTGTCGTTTTTAAAAGGGAGAACACAATCTTTGTTTTCAGCTGCAGACAATAAGAAATAACCCAGTCATCACAGTCACTACACAAGGTATTGTACTTGAAAAAAGCAAGAATGCAAACACCTCCATCAAGGTTTACAGATAACTTATCAAGCTAGAAATGCAGAGAAAAAGCATTTGATTTGCATTGAACCTGTACAAGAAAATAAGATGATTAGTACTTTACAGAAGTGAAACTTCAACCTGGGCACCTTCTTTGTTTATATCTATAAGTGCTTCCCGTTAAGGTTTGATTTCTGTGAAATAAACATCTTGCCTGAAAGAATCCTTCCCTGCATATTTATCCAAGAAGAGGCCACCATTTTGCGCAGAATATCTACCCAACTGGAGTACTTTCTACTGGCATTTAAAGAGTAAGTACTCCCTTGTTGGTAAAATGTATAGTGCATCTCCAACACTACAGGATGCAAAAGAAATAGCTCCAGTGCCCTTGTGTGTCTGTAACTTTGCAAATGTGATTGTTCCCCAAGCTTTTCCTCAGATAATTTTTCGATGTGCAACTGCAGAGAAAACACCAAAATGTGTTTTCTCTGCAGCTGCACCTCAAAAAGTTTTCATTTCACCTTTTACCGGGACTGCGGGGGCCTCCAGGCCCACATGATCTAAACTAGCTCCATGCATGCTGCTCCTGTGGGAGCTTGCATTGCTTTCACATGCAGGGAGCTGCTGGGTAAGCAGCTCCCTGCATGCAGGAGCAATACTTTCATCTCTTTCCCTGCCCACATATCTGCAAACAAGGAAAGAGATTAAAACTCAGCTTCCAGCAAGCGGGAGCAATTTGACATCTTGTGCTTGGTGTAAATGGAGTATTTGCTTTTGCTTGGCTGCACTTGTCACAAAAGCAAAAACAAACAGCTATCACCCTTGGGTGGGCACCTTGTGAGATAGCAGGAGCCAGCCCATGGGAAATGGTGGTCCCCTGGGCCATATATGGCTCCAGGAGGGGGGCTGTATGTCCCCCACCTTAGTTATGCACATGCCAGCCCCAGGAAGGTGGTGGTCCCTTGGGCCGTAAATGGCATTGCCCTCTCCTATCTTTACAAATTGAAAAGGCCCTGGAGAGGTGGTGGTCCCTGGGGCATGAAGGGGTCCATGCCCCCCATTATATTTTTATTTGTATAGCCTCAGGGAGGTTTGTTGTTGTGTGGGAATGGACACCTCCAAGCGCAAACGCAATCCTCTGAGGCATTTTCTATTTCGTAAGTGTGCTGCTGAAACACTTTCAAAAAGGAAACAATGTGGAGAAATTAAGATATTTTTCCTCATTATACCTCTGGTGAGGAGCAGTACAACTCTTACTTATTACCAGGTCTACCAATGTAGGTAAATCTGTGAATGTGTCAGGCTTCATGGGTGGATGCATGGGATCAGCCGCATGGCACGCCTCCCTGCCGCAGAGTAACACAAGGCAGCATTTTGTGCAGCCTTGTGTTACTCTGGCCATGCAAGGTGGCCTTACATGGACTGATAAATCTCAGTTACATTTTATGTTACCCTTGTGTTTCCTTGCATGGAGCAAGGATGATCCCAAAACTTGATAAATATGCCCCAAAGTGTTGGTAAACTTTGGGCATTGTTACGAGTTTGGCGGTCTGTCGACTACCATGGAGGCGGTGATGGTTAGACCGCCATATTAAGAGTCCTGCTGACCTATGGAGCAAAGACTGCTGCTGTCTGGCTGGCACCGCCAGGCAACACACACCATCTGGTCATGAGGTGGCACAAATAGGCCGGCGGAGACAGTGTTCCCGCCGGACACATTACGAGACTGCACACTGCCAATATCACAGTAGCTGACCAACCGCCATGTCATAGCAGGTGGAAATGGGGAGTTTAAGGGGAGACACTCATATGCAAGCAGCCTCACGCATCTTCTGACACAATGGAGCCCATCACGCATGTCCTGCCACTGAAGTTGATCAACGATTGAGCACAAAATACACACTGCCATGTGTGCATCCAGCAGTAAGTACGCACACCTACATGTGTTATTAACTGTAACAACAACCTGTTACGCCATTGTCCACATCATATGGGGGTCATGATATGGGTGCCAAGCACAAGTCTCATCTTGTACACAGTCTAAAGCATACATACTGATGGACACATTCACAACATGCCCCCTTTGGGCAGGTTACTCACAGTGCACAGCAACACTACACAAAAACACACATCCACACATCTCAGGCACAGGGACAGTAAAGTCTGCACAACACTGACTTACGCATCATTAACAACATGCCAACATCACATATGCAAATACAACTCACATACTCACATTTCTCACAGACCATGTACTGTCATCCCATATAATACAAATATGTTTGGGTGTGGCATTGTACACAAACACCACTCTCAGTTAACAGCCATGCAATGGACACACACATCACCCACATGACAGCACAATGGAAGGACAATGACATTCACAAAAGACAGAGAGACAAATCGACAAAGAGCACTATGCTAAAAATACCTGCACAATAAGGGTGGGGGCATCAGGAGCACCCAGGGAAGGCGGCTGACCTGGGGCACATATCACTTTGCATATACCTCTAAAACAACATGTGCACAAGAAATGGCCCTACATGTGTCACAGGGACACATAGTACTGGACACAAATGACATTCCTATGTGCACAATGTGGAAGTTCTAGTCAACACAGCACATACAACTCCAGCTGCATAGGACATACATCTACAGGAATTAGCTGCAAGTTACACACAGCTTAATGGACACATTCACATTCAAATACAAACAAAGCTAGCAAAATTGAACACACTCCATGTCTGCACAAACAAAACTCAAGCTGACACACATTAGGTGAATCCATAATCCTTATCCGGGGACAAGTCTAACCCCATATATGCTCTCATTGGACAGCACATGATGAAATATGTACTATAACAAACAGCACAAAATGCTATGACACCACCATTGCATTTATGCCCACATATCCCTACACTCAACTTATACCTTTGTCTTGGGGGACACCAGCACTGCCCGCATAGTTAGATACTGCAAACAACAGCAAATGGATTAGCAATCAGGCTGAAACACACACAACTCAACTGTAGGCACATAACATAAGTTATTCAGGAAAACAATTATGGTAGAAAAGGAATTGCAGGACAAATGTGTACCTAACACAAAACAATTCTGTGGGTTTAATAAATAGTGGAGCTGAATTGTCCAAGGCCATTGCAACTCCATTTGAATTACAAAAGTAGCACAGTGTTGTGCCAACACTTACCTCTCAACTGCCATGGAACCTCTACAAACCTCTACAGGAAGGGACATCAAGGGGGCAGGCAGGCACCTCAGAGATCATCCTTGGGGTGGGGTCAAATTTGGGAGGGGGAGTTAGGATTTGGGCTTGGGAGGGGTGTTCTTATTTTTGGGAGGGGTGGGCTTCCTCTTGGGGAGAGAGGTATGGATTCATGGCAGAGGGTGCAGGGGAGGCCTTCGAGGTGGAAGGGAGGGGGTAGAGGTGTTGGCCTCTTGGGTTTGGGACGGGGTAGAGGGAGCAGGGGAAAGGTTAAGGTCAAACAAACTAACTTTCTTAGGGACTGGGAAGATCATCAGAAGGGGTCAGGATTTGGAAGTTGAGGGAGTGGTTGTCTGCTGTGCTGGTGTGGATGCCATGGGTGTGTGCTTCTGGGGGTAAGCTTGTGTTTGGTGGGTGTCTGTTGGGTGGGTGAGTGAGGGTGTTTGTGTATCTTGGGGGTATGGGAGGTAGAGGTGTTGGAGCTGGGCGATGGAGTTGTGGATGTGTGTGTGGTTGTTGGGGTGGTGACTGCAGGTATGCTGATGTGGTGGATATCTGTATGTCTATAGGTGTGGTGTCTGTAGGTGTGGTGCTTGTGGTGGACATCTGGGAGTCTGCGGGCATGGTGTCTGTAGATATGATGGATGTGGTGGGTCTGTCACTGACTGTTGATGTGGTGCCTGTGGGAATGCTGGATGTTGTGTGTATGATGCTTGGGGTGGTGGGGGTGTCAAGGGAAGTTATGACTGTAAACATGTATGATGGACATCTTCACATTACAGACTGCAATGAGGGACCATCACCCATCATACACTGAAGACAACTAGCTTCTGGGTAGCAGATGCCTATATACACATTTACCGAGACACATGGCAGAGGTCAGTGATTCATCACCTACTTACTTTTGGCCTGGAACATTTAGGAGTAGTGGTCTGTTGCACAGAAACTTCACCCACTACTAAAATAAGCAGTACTTGGTTGGTCAATGTACACAGCCATATGCAATCTTTTCAGAGCAAGTGGTTAGTGGATTTCACCCAGCTGTGTCCTAGGTCCCAGGGACAATAGGTAAGGCACATCAGTATACAACACATGACATGTCTACACAAACAATCACTCATCTACTGTGTGGCACATGGCTTAACCCTATTTGTCAGGGGAACTCTCAGCACCTAACACGCAATGGGACAGGCAGAAATATGCCCTGTACTCACCCACTTGTGGCTGCTGTGCTGCTCTCAAATGCCCATCAAGCTCCAGATAGGCCACTGCCAGAATGCGGGGCATTAGGAGGGTCATAGTCTGATGGCCACCCCACCCACGTTGGGAGGACAGCCTCTGCTGGGCCTTTGTGATCTTTCAGGCCCAGCATCACAGGTCCTCCCACATTTTTCTGCAATGGGCGCTCCCCTGGCTGTGGACCCCCAGGATCCACAGCTTGCTGCGAATGGCTCGCCATGATGGGTATTGACCTGTATGGATGGAAAAGACAAATCAAATGTTAATGTTCACAAGTCTCATCACAAATGGTTGAGTCACATACATGTCAGTAACATCAAGCTCAAACCTTCCTATTTGTCAATACTCCCCAAGTGTGACACAATCAAGCAAATAAGTGCAGGAACATGACTACAGACATGCAGTTCCCAATCTGCAGACCAACCACCACCCTGCTCAGGCCCTACAATGACTAAGCAAGCTTGCTGACATGATGTAGGCCATTCTCTGGCAACCTGAATGAAATATGTGCCACTATGAGACACATAACACTTATGTGGCTTCTACAAAGTAAACTTCTTGGGCATGAACGGACAAACACATTCACACTATGTGCGAATGACTCTCTGCATACTGTCCCTACATGCAACTGCCATAGTACAAACTCAAACATTACAAATGGGATACAATGAAGAGGCTGGCATGGTGGGTACAGAAAGTGTCTATCCTGTCCATGTGTGGACATGTGGCCTAACAAATGAAAACTCATGCCACTTCAGATGGAGGAGTTCTGTGTTATGTACCTGTACCACAAAACATGCTTTTGGACATATGTGTCCATCCTACAGTGATGACATCCAACAAACAAAAGCATGCATTGTCCAGTTTCAGCTATGTGACCAAGCTACTGAGTCACATTTCATGGCCTCCCAGGAATCAACACACAGTCTGCACTCTGGGACTGTCATTTATGCAATGAGCCTGCACAGGACAAATAGGACCTGTGTGAAGATGACAACAGGGCTGTGGGAGCAAGGGACCTTTTATAAGTCAAAGAAACATATTGACAATGATACTTAAGTGCACATGTGGATACGATTCTTAATTTACCGCTTGACCCACTCATAATCTAATCAAATAAATTAGGCATTCTGGGCAGGATTTTACACCAAAGCTTCATATTGCCCACATGACAGGATCTTCTGGGGTACAGGGAGTGGGCACAGTGCCACAGTTGTATATTCACAGTGACTATATCCAAGCCTTGACTAGGTCCCACACTGGAAGATACATGTGACAGGCCCTGGTTTCTGCAGGACCTGGTTTCTGGCTGAGATGACAGAGCCTACATGATACTACATTCCCATCTCTTCCATGCATGATAGTACATCATGAGCCAACAGCAAATTGTCATGTGGTATTGTGTGACAACCTGAAGGGCAGAGAGAGCATGTCATGCTTTCCAAACAACAGTTTAGCAAGGGTAGATGTGTAAAGAAACATCTTTGGAGCTATACACATTGCTTACATTATTCACAACCGATTCACTCAACATTCATATTCAGCTCATGCTGTCATGAGCATACATGTTATCTGACATATACAGCAATCATGAGGAAAGAGATGTCAGTGGATGGCAGTAAGGTATCCTCACCTAGTTATGTACATCCAACACAAGCAGTATCTAGGAACCCAAAAAACACACACAACACAATGTGAATGAACTTATATAGCATTGTCCACTGATACCTGCACATTGACCCTCCCATTGATGCCACACAGACTGCATCTACAGGCACATGAGTAGTCAACCTGACACACATGGCCAAATTCTAGCCTGTGAGAAGGGAAAGGATGCATAGAACTGTTAATACGGGGTAGGACTATTAGCCTCTCCAGCTCCTCCGGAGAGAAGGCATGTGCCCTATCACCTGCTGGAAATGACATGATTGCTCCCACAGGTGGTACACTGCAGCCTCAGGAAGTGGAGGTTTTGCGGGCAGCAGTGTCAGGAGTCAAGTGAGTGATTCTGTAGAACATGGTAGTCATGGCCACCACATACATGGTAATCACTGCTGGCAGACACAGCCATTGGCCCACCACAGCCACTGGCAACAATGTTAGCCTATGGCTGTGTCCACCGTGGTTGCAACCGTCTACCGCAATGATGACTTCTGCCAGCATTTACAGATGATTCCTAATGCCCAGTGGAGTAGGTCAGGCAGACACAATTTTAGAGGCCTGAAATGCAGTATTGGGTCTTCAAAAATGTGTCAAACCTCCAAAAATGTTGTTTTGAGCTCACAATCATTCTTATTCTGTCTTGTCATGTAGATCCTACTACTCAAATGCCATTGTAGTATGTTGCAGGGCACAGATGGCATTTTACAGTGGGGCACAGTCTACCCCTGCCAAAGGTCATTTCTGCTGTCGGGATATCCAGTCACATTTCAAGGGGCAATTGTGATGCACATATTTGAGTTTGGTCTAGATACATGTTATGGACCTGTGTGGAAAACCATGGGGGTCACATGTGACCCTTGTATAATAAGTAGCTATGATGTGTACTGGTTGCAATATTTATCCCTTCTAAAATGCCTTGTCACATGTTATCGTTGATATGCCTCATGTATGTAGCTGGGGACACAATGACATCATACATAGGTACCCAGGGAGCGGGAGGATGCGTCAACCACCTGTCTACCGTCTACTGCCACACCTTCAGACCATGGAAGAATTACACATTGTCCTCCTGTATTGTCTGAATGGGCAAACACTGGTTGACTTATGGCATCAGTTAGAGCCAGATCTGATGCCAGCTATTAGTTATCCAACCAGCATAACAACCATTGTAGAAGTCATGTCATTATTGCACTTCCTAGCCACAGGGTCCTTCCAACATACAGTACAGTGACCCTGTCAGCTGGCATGTCCCAAACTATGTTCAGTCTGGTTTTGAAGGATGTCCCCTCAGCATTGTTGAAACACCTGGACAGCTACATACAATTTCCCAGATGTGAGGATTTAGCGGATGTGAAGGCTGACTTTTATTGTTTTACACACCTTCCACACGTAGTGGGGGCCATTGATGGTGCACATGTTGATTTGGTCCCACCGCATGCCAATGAACAAGTATTTCACTTCCATTACATCAACGTGCAAGTTGTGTGTTTGGTGGTTCTATACAATTCTCAGGTCTGTGTCCATTATCTTGGCTCAGCCCATGATTCCTTTATTATGCAGAACAGCACTATCCTTCAGCTGATCTCACAACTGTACCAAGAGAGGGCCTGGCTGGTTGGTAAGTCACATCTGTCCTGCCCATGTGCAATGTCTATTTTTACAATTCTGATGAGAGGGTCTCATTGTTGTACATATGTCCCATTCCTTCACAAGAGACTCTGCATATCCAAACCTTCCTTGGTTGTTGACACCAATAAGGAATGCAACTACGCTGGTGGAAGTCCTCTTCAGTGAGGCTCATGGAGGAACAAGGTGGGTAGTGGAGCAGGCTTTTGTGCTCCTGAAGGCCAGATTTTGGTGACTGGACCGGACAGGCAGTGTCCTCCTCTTCTCACCCAGAAATGTGCATCAGATCACTATGACATGCTGCATGCTCTACAACTGCAGAGGAACATCCCGTACATCCCAGAGGAGGGGCAGCTTGCAGTGCCACCAGGTGAGACTCATGAACTACCAAATGAGGATGACAGTGGTAAAGAGGAAGGAGTTGACTTGTGGGAAGATCTCATCAATAGCTACTTTTCTTGAGGTTAAGTATGTCATGTGACATAATGACTGTAACTGTACAAAGAACTATAGTAGTTAGAATGTGTCGACTTGAGTGTCTTTGCAACAACTGGGGAGCTAATCCTCTGCAAAATTCAGTAAAAGTATGCTTGAAGGGTCCTTTCATGCCTTTGAAGCCTTTGACACATCCCACCTTGATGTATCTACATGGTTTGTGTCAGTCTCACTGAAATGTAATTTTTTACCCAGATGCCTGCCGTACGAATTGTGTAAGAGGATTGTTTTCAAGCCTATACTCCTTGTTTTGTCTTTATACAGGTACCTTCACCATGACATATGACATCCTCATGTGTGCATTTTAGAGTTGTGACATTGGGAGTTATCTGATGCTGTTCCATCATAGGAAGTGGACATGGATTGTTATAGGTAATGTAGGTCAGAGATTTGGGGTGTATGAGACCCGTGCCAGGGCAGCTTGAACAGTTATTGGGTGGAATGTCAGCAGTGCACATTGTAGACTATCATTGGGAGTTTACAAACAAGGGTATTTGGTGAAGAGGACACAGGGCTGGCTGAGTGGAGTAAGTCATGTCAGTCACTGTACTACACACACTATTCATGTTATCCTCCCAGGTGAGTACACTACATTTCGGAGTTAACAAAAGAAGGATATTTGGAGAAGGTGACACTGTGCTGGTGGTTTGAGTAACAGTACCAGTGCATGCTGGGAATTGTAGTCATGTAACTCCCTGTACTACACATACTATACACAGATGTTATCCCCCTCGGTGAGTACACTTCAATTTTGAGATGCCAGACAGGGGTCATTGGATAGGTGGACACTGGACTGGTGAGTGGCATGACAGGGAAGGTGGCAAAAGGTGAGGTGGCAAAAGGTGAGCAGTGACATAGCATTTCGGTCACATATTTCGTGTTGTGACTTACCAGACTACACTCCCTCAAGTATTCCTTCAAGCACTCAGGATGCAGAATGGCCAAGACCTTTTCCTCCCTCAGACAAACTTCTAATGGAGGAGTGGTAGGGCCACCATTAGTCTTCTTGGTCTGCATCTGGTGCCTGGAGACCAGGGAATGGACCTTTCCCCTGAGGCTGTTCCACCTCTTCCTTATGTCCACCCTTCTGTACATGGTGGTGCCTACAGCATTCATTCTGCCGACTATCCTGTTCCACAATTCAATTTTCCTACTGAGAGGAGTTCACTGGATATGTGCTACAAACAACTGTGGCTGTACTCTTATGATTTCACCCACCATGACTCTCAATTCTTCACCTGTGAAAAAGGACTTTTTGGAACGTGACATGGTGGAAAAAACAATTACAAATTTAGAAGAGTGACAGTGACTTACTAAAGAGGGGTAGTGCAAAAGGGTGTGACTGTGCAAAAGTGTGTGCAGGGTGTTGTATGGGATGGTGAAAAAAATGGTGCCTAGTATCTGTGCAGTGTGGGAAAAAGTTGCTCTGTTTTGCTGTGGGAATGTAAAGGATTATGGTGCAAGAAGGGGTGAATTTTATAGTGTCCTTTACAAGTGTGTCCAATGTGGCAATGTGTGTCATCTGTGTTGTTTTCAAATAATTCAAATGTGCCATTGTGTTTTACTTTGGTGACCACAAATCACCGTGGTTCGGCCTGCCATTAGCTGACCGCCACTGAGACTTTGGGCTTTTAATACGGTCAGTGCTTGATTGCTGCTGTGGGGGTTGGAGTTCAGATTGCCTATTTACAGGCCTCCGTGCCACTGGCAGACTGCTTTTTTTGGTTGGCAGTCGACGGTCTTGCCTGTGTAACTCATAATACAGTGCTTTGTAAGACCTCCAATATGGCAGTCTGGCGGCCCGACCGCCAAACTCGTAATGAGGCCTTGTTGTATAGCCATTATAGCTATAGCTCTCTGCATGTTATTTTAACACACTAGGCCTGCCACTGTGCACTCTAACTTAGATATATTTTATTCTGCTTCATTTATTATTGTTACAGTAGCCACTTTTATGTTCTTGTTTTATATTCTGTTTATCTAGCTGTTTTGTCTAGGCCAGCACTCTGTTCTCAAACAAGACATCCTTGCTCACTCTGTGCTTTTTCCAAGGCTACAGCAAGGTTCATTGCCGGTGAACGTGTTATAAGCTTAGTCTCCGACATTCGTAGAAAACATCTTTACGTAGGGACATTTTCTCAGGAGATTAGCTGTTTTATTATAAAAACACTTCCCTGTCCCTTACATGTTAGAGGGAGATTCCAGCCAGAGAACCACAACCATATGCTGAATGCTTCACTACAGATGATAACGTAGACTACAGGCCTTTGCTCAGGTATGGGGTATGATTTCTTCCCAGGGGAACCTGAAGGGCAGATTTAGAGCTTAACACGCTGTGCTCTATTGAAACATAGGTAGGAATTAGTGTATTGACTGTAGTGACAATATGGTAGCATTATTCTTATGCTTCACTTGTCACAATTGTAATACTGTCATGCTGTGTCGTCCTGGTTATTGCAGCTCATGCTTTGCTATCTAAGATGCAGTCGCTTCATTAAAATCATTACTGAAACATATACTGCCTCTGTTTGTCATTGTATATATGAGAATAATGTAACTGAGAGAAACAGATGAGACCTGAGTAACCACGGCTTCCCTGAGAAACCAATTATGTCATGCGCTCGGCTTCCCAGTCATCCCTGCCCTTGGGTAGAGATGAGGCACTGCTAGTTAGCTGGAGCAAAACCTGGATTGGAGTGCTAGATATCACCTGCAGTGGGTCAGACTTAGGCCCATATTTATACTTTTTTAGCGCCGCATTTGTGCTGCTTTTTGACGCAAAAGTGGCGCAAACTTAGAAAATACAATTCTATTTTGTAAGTTTGCACTGCTTTTGTGTAAAAAAATGACACAAATGCGGCACTAAAAAAGTATAAATATGGGCCTTAGTCTCCCCACACAGCAGGCGATTCTGCCTCTCAAAATCCAGTAGTCTCATTAGAATAATGAGAGCCTACGCGACAACCTTTTGTGTACAAGTGTATCTATCATGCACAATTATACGCATAGTGGGCCATTGCCTGATTTACGAGTGTTGCTGATGATCAAAGTAGTATTCCAACCATGTGTGGACATGTGTTATTTTGTACACTCAACACAATTAACACTTTCCAAGGGCTTTGTATCACAGAAGGTAAAGTTACTGGTGACAGTGTGAGTTCATCTTTCATTACCCGTGCACACTCACGCATGGTTGTCTTTGGTGGATATGTTTTTCTCACTAGGTTTGGCATCACCCTCTATCACCTTATGTGGCATCAGGGGACCTCACAACACTCACAAAGTACAGGCTTTAGTTGTTGAGAAGTCACAGATAAATCACTTGGCTTTCGTGCAATGTCCTAAAGTTACGTCTACATGCACATATGAAAATGTATGACATTGGCATTCCTCAGTGAGTTTGTAAACCTGAGTGTCGAGTATGACACAAAAGAGATTTATGTGACATTCCATAAGAAATGTCCTAGAGAGGTTCGTCCATTAGTCATCTAACCACATTTTGCTCACATATCAATACTGACCATTTGTCGTGATTTAAGGTCATACTGGTGATAATGTACATATATGTTGGTATATGTAAGTGCCATAAAATTGATATTGTGGAGGACCGAATGAGAGATTGAGTTGGGATTATTATACGATTGTCAACACTTTGTTGTCACTTAGATAATGTCATTCCACTGCTTCAGACAATACATTTTCATTTTATTATGAACTCCAGTATAGGATTGGTTCTGATTGAATGAACAAAATGAGGTATGTATAACTTTCTACACATACATGTTTTTCTTTTACAACATCACTGATTAGTATTGTGTTTGAATGTTGCAGCTGTAGTGGCACTTTTTATTTTGTCTATAAAGGTAGTGAGTGCTCAACCTATAATGTTAACATTGCACTATTGCACTATTGCACTCTTAAATTACTGCATGCTCCATAACATGAGTTCCTTTAACATGCATACAGTGGTGTCTGCGACTCAACGGGGGCGGTGGGGTGGTGGGATGTGGCAAGGTGAAAAGAAAAAAGAAAAAAACACGTAACTGTGGCAGAAAAACTTTTGTCTTCCCTCCATCCCCTTCCTCTTCCTCTTCCCAGCTGCATAGGCTCCCATCCAATCACAACGCTGATGTCACCAACATGACAGCAGTGTCGTAATTGGTCTGAGCAGCCTGCTTCACCACTCAGACTGTGAATGGGAGCCTAGACATGTTCTCCACTTGGCTGTGAAATGCAGCCGGGTAGAGAAAATGTCAAATGTGCATGTCTGTTTGACCGGTCCAACACAGCCAGCCTAACAGACATGTGCACTTTGTGTGCACTTAGCCCTCCCCCAGCCCAGTCCTCCCCACTCCTTCTCCCAGGAAAAATAAAATGCTAATAACGTAGCATTACTATAATTTTACTTTTCCGCTCCCCGCAATCCAGTGGGGTGATGCTCTTTGGCGGAGGAGCTACTTCTGCATGTATATGTACGCATGGCTCTAGTTACCTCTAAATTACTCATTGAGCAATAGGCCTTCTCATATATAATCATTATTATAACAATTGGTACAGTATGCATCTGATTGTTGACTTTTGCAGTCTGAACAAGACATGATATTCAATGAGTGATATACATTTGATATTCCTCATGCGGACTTAATATACACGTCTTCCTTTGAAAAAGTTGTTTTCATTGCACAGTCATCTTGAAGTGTAAAGTAAAATGATTGAAATTTTACTTGTATGGTAAAGCTTTGATTGCTTATCAGTCATGGTGATGTGATGTGAATATTTTAATGATCAACTACTACTTTAACAATTAACAATATTGCGGGACATGTTTTATGTAGGCTCATAAAAATAGCCATTTCAATCAGATTTTGTTGATGGTGATTCTGATGTCACACATACCTAATTCAGAAGATCAAAATATTATCTGTATGAACTATATTTGCATCTAACATTTCTATATGTTATATCTTTACATCTTTTTGCTAAATGTCACAGTGATTAAAAAAGCACTA
The DNA here is from genome assembly GCF_031143425.1 of Pleurodeles waltl. NCBI lineage: Eukaryota > Metazoa > Chordata > Amphibia > Caudata > Salamandridae > Pleurodeles > Pleurodeles waltl. The sequence continues at coordinate 261,872,823 of NC_090437.1, read as the reverse complement.
CACATGTTAAGATAAGTAATTTGGGAAACAAATATAGTTGCATCTTGCAAATCCAAAATAAATGATAGTGATTAATAAACTATCATGTATAAAATGTACTACTATTGGTTCACGCCTGAAATGACCTGCCATTGAATGCTATTTGCGCTCGTGACACATCGTCCTCATCATTTTCAAGTGGGATTGCACACTCATACTCCCAGGGTGCATTTGTCTTCAGACATATGTTGTGTAATATTGCTCAGACTAATATTAATTTGCAAACCATCAGTGGGGAGTATAGTAGTCTACCACCAGACTGAACCAGGCATCAAAAACAGGATTTTAGAAGTCATTACTTGAAGCCAGGGACCCTGGCCTAAACATTGTTGATGCTTTGATTCACAAAACAGTACACAAAAATTACAGAACAAGCATTTTATCACACACATACACAAGTGTGATAACACACTTTATTTAAGTTGCAAAAAATAAAATAAATAAGAACATTGAATTTTAGGAGTAAGGATAGAGCTTTTCTAAATTCAATTGAAGCCACACATCATTCATACTGTATCATGTCTGATGCACCTGCACTGCTCCCACAAATAAGTTTAAGGATACAAATTTAATTTTTAGTCTCCAATTTCAAATTCCTTGACAATTACAGTACGTTTTAAAATTTTCAATTGTGCATTCACCCACTTTATTTTTATACAGTTTATTATTCTGTTAAAATGAGTTAATTTTCTAAGCAGTCACTGACCCCCTGAGGAGGCTTCATAGTCTCCCAGGGGACCCCGGACCATAGGTTTTTAACCACTGTAATAGACTATTTGTATAATATATTTGGGAATTACACTCACTATGTATCAAATGTTGCCAATGTTTTATCATATAATCTTATTTTAATTAAAAATATTAATGTAGGGTCATTAACTCTGACTTTATGAATCACACATACAATTAGTGTTTTGTCACCTCAGATGCCATTTCTTGTATACATAACTCATGTGGGGCCTTAGATTTGTTAGCATGACCTTGCATTGGTAGTTACTTAGTAATGTAACCATTACTCAACATGTTACTTTCTTTTGGGGGATTCTTCATACTTCAGCTAAAGCTTTTTCTGCGGGAGGTGGTAATGATGAACTACAAATAATACTTAGGTATTGCAATGTATCCATTTTTATGAATAGGCTCAATGATGCTAAATTAAGAAATGCTGATCTACATACTTGTGCACAATACTTTTTGTATATGCATGTATGTATGTTCTCTTTCATGGATGTAGAAAATGTACTCATATGACTTTCTTCTTATACAATTTATTTAGCAAGAGATGGTTTTCATTTTAATGACAAATACACTGTGATACCTTACCTTGTTCTTTTTAACATAGATTATTTTCTGCTGTCTCACATCTTGATAAGACTATACATTTGTTATGTCAATATTACTTGGCTAAACTAAGAAATAGCAAATGTAGGCAACTTGAGTGAACATTTCAGTTGACTTTTACATTAAGAAGAAGAATCTGTATGCATGCAATGGCAGGGTTGTAAAAAGGAGAGGGTCAGGATATGGACACCTGTTTTTGAAAAGCTAGAAAATAATGACTCTTAATCAGTCAAAAGGCTGGATATGAATTTACTAGGCTGCAGTATTCTTTTTCACTCTATGGCCTACATTTACAAGGTCCTAGTGCCACCGGAGTGTCACTTTTTGTGATGCTTCGGTGGCACTGTACAGTGTGCTACATTTACAAGGCAGCACTAAGTCACATCTTGTGGCTTAAGGCCGCCTTGAAAATATGGGCCCCTCCGACGCAGTTTTCTGCTGCAGAGAGGCGTGCAATGGGTGTTGCTCCATAACTTTTTTCCACATAAGGTATCCATGCCAAATTTGCATTCTTTTTACCAGCATCCCGGGTGTTCTTACGGTACCAAGGTTTTGTGGATTCCTCTGGAGGAGAATGAAAAAATAGGTGAATATATACATTTGTTTTTTTAGTGAAAATAGGAAAAAGTGTTTTGAAAAAAATCTGAAAAGAACCATGGATAAAAGTGTGTTTTTTGCCCCCCAAAATTGACACCAACAAACTGTTTGCTGTGCTAAAGGCACCATTATCCAGCTTTCCGAAACATGCAGAGCCGAATAACCTAAATATTTACCACAGTTTGGACATTTTTCAAAGGTAGCTTATTTTTGCTCATTTCTGTCCTTTCAACCCACTTCCAGTTTGTAGTGCAAACTGCTATGAAACTCAATGATGATCCTGGAGAAGTACTGCTTCCTAGGAAGTCGACAAAATTCACAATTCAGTAAGGGGTCATTTGTGTAGCTGCCTCAAGGGTTTCTCAAGGAAATTAAAGCCCTCATTACAACCCTGGCGGTCGGTGTTAAATCGGCGGTAATACCGCCAACAGGCCGGCGGTAACAAAAATGGACTCATGACCATGGCGGAAACCGCCAGCACAGACAGCCACTTTAACACTCCAACCGCCAATGCAGTAGCAACAAACACCGCAATGATAACCGCCAACAGCCAGGCGGACGACAATGTACCGCCCACAGAATTACAACCCGCCCATCTGCCAGCTTTTCCGGGGCAGTACCAATGCCATCAAACGCACAGCGGAAACCGTACACAGAAGGAAAACCACTCACCTCTTGACACTCAAGGAAGAACCAGGACATCATGGAGCCCGAGCTGCAGGTGTTCCCCATGCTGGTGTATCTGCTCATAAACCAGGAGCACCAATGCTGGTGACGACGACCCAAGTGAGTACTCCACTTAGCACACAAGGGGGGGGAGGAACAAGAGAGTGAGACACAAACGCAACACCCCCCACCCTCACCCCCAACACCATACACACAAACACATGCAACATCATACATACACCCCGTAATCCTCAGGAATAATGCAAGGACAAAAGGATGTGAGTCAAATGAGTGCAATGTTCGAAATACTTAGAAATACATTCATAAATAAACAGTATGTACAATACATAAAATATATACAAAATGAGGGACAATGTCCACACAAAAATAGTCTGTGGCCCACTGGGCCATAACACATAGGCCAAGCCCATACTTGACTCCTGCCTCAAAAAGGAGAGAACACTACAGGGGCATCAGGTCGAAACCACACAGGCACCTCAGGGGGACATGGAAGGGGGGGCATCTCAGCCGGAAGATGGTACTACACCACAGCTCCTGGAGGGGGCTACATGCCCACTGCCTGGTCCTGAGGAGTGCAAAGCCACAGTCTCTCAAGTGGGTGGTTTGCCCACTGCTTGATCCTGGGGAGTGCAAAGCCAAAGTCTTTCAAGTGGCTGGTTTGCCCAGTGCTTGGTCCTGGGGAGTGCAAAGCCACAGTCTCTCAAGTGGGTGGTGTGTCCACTGCCTGGTCCTGGGGAGTGCAAAGCCACAGTCTCTCAAGTGGGTGGTTTGCCCACTGCTTGGTCCTGGGGAGTGCAAGGCCACAGTCTCCAGTAGATGCCTTCTTCCACAGGTTCTGGAGGGGGCCTTGTGCCCAGTGTGCTTCATCCTGGCAAGGAGGGGGTGAGTGGATGCCTTCTTCCACTAGCTCTGAAGGGGGCCTTGTGCCCAGGGTGCTTCATCCTGGCAAGGAAGGGATGAGTGGATGCCTTATTCCACTAGTTCTCGAACTTCCTGCCATCATGTCTCTCAAGTGGGTGGTTTCACCACTGGTTCTGGAGGGGGCTCTGTGCCCAGTGTGCTTCATCCTGCCATGAATAGGGTGAGTGGATGCCTTCTTCTACTGGTTCTGGAGGGGGCTTTGTGCCCAGCGTGCTTCATCCTGCCAAGGATAGGGTGAGTGGATGCCTTTTTCTACTGGTTCTGGAGGGGGCTTTGTGCCCAGTGTGATTCATCTTGCCAAGGATAGGGTGAGTGGATGCATTCTTCCACTGGTTCTGGAGGGGGCTTTGTGCCCAGTGTGCTTCATCCTGCCAAGGATAGGGTGAGTGAATGCCTTTTTCTACTGGTTCTGGAGGGGGCTTTGTGCCCAGTGATGCATCACTTGGGGAGTGCCAGGTCACAGTACCTCACCTGGGTGTCAGAGCCACAGGATTTGCAGTGGGCAGGATGCATGATACTCCATGGAGGCAGGACTACAGTCCATCCGCCGGCAGATACGGCTGCTCAGTGGTGGTAGCACCGGTGCTGGTGGGGGTGCTGACAGTGGTGGGGGAGGTTCTAGCCCTTCCCTTGCAGCCTTGGACGGCTGCCCACTGGGGCAGTGCAGCTGGCGGTGCTTGCGATTGTGCTGGTAGCCACCAGGCCTTCACTTGTAGGCTTGGATGGCTGAAGTGCCTTGGCTGGCAGTCTGTGTCCCTTTCTGCCCTTGGCAGATGGTGGTGCCTCCTCGGGTGTGCCAGCTGCAGTCTTTGATGTGGTATTGCTGGGTGGTTGTGGCTCCTTCTCCTTGCTGGATGCTGTCCCCTTCTTGGCCATGCCAGGTGGCAGAACCTTCTTGGCCTTGGCAGGCATTGGTGCCACACTGGCTGGGCTGACGGGTGCCCCCTTAGAGCCTCTGACAGCTTCAGGAACCACAGCTGACGAGGACTTGGTGGCTGAGGTGCTGGGCTGGGGTCTGGCCACCCTGCCCCGAGGTGAAGGGCGGGAGGTGGGGTAAGGAAGAGGTCAATGTTGGCTAGGAAAAGCTTTTTAGGGACATTGGGGCGGGAAGAGGATGAAGGTTTGGGAGTGGAGGTAGAGAGAGTGCGTGTAGGAGGTGTCAGTCTGCTGTGTTAAGGTGCAGGTGCATGAGCTGGATGTTGTTGTGAGGTGGATGGCTGTTGGGTGTGTTGTGTGCTTTCGTTTGTGTACTTTGGGAGGAGGGGCCACCGACACAGTGGGAGAGGACACAGGGGACGTGTGCATGGATGTGGGGGTGGTGACTGCCAGTGAGGGGGGTGTAGTTATAGGCGTGCTGGTGATGGAGGTAGTGGATGAAGATGCAGTGCATACAGGTATGAGTGGAGACCCTACTGGGATGGAGGTGGATGACAAGGATGAGGGGGACACAGTGGCGGCAGTGGATGTTGCTGTGTGTGCATGGAGATGGTGCTTGTGTGAGTGCCTGTGAGATGAAGTGCGGTGCTTATGTTGTCTGAGCCACTTCTGTGTGTTGATTTGGGTGAATGCTGGTCTGAAGGTGTGCTTGGGATAGGTTGGGGTTGAGGGGATTGGGACTGGGTAGAGGAAGTTGGAGGGGGGGAGCTGGAGACAGGGACAATGGATGCCATCAGTGCGGAGGCCAGAGCCTTAAATGCTCTCTGTTGGGCCACCACACCAGAGTGAATGCCCTCCAGGTATGTATTTCATTGTTGCAAATGCCTTTCTATACCCTGGATGGCATTCAGTATGGTTGACTGCCCAACAGTGAGGGATCTCAGGAGGTCACTAGCCTCCTCACTGAGGGCAGCAGGGCTGATTGGAGCAGGGCCTGAGGGGCCTGGGGTGAAGGAGATGCCCACCCTCCTGGGTGAGCGGTCACAGGAAACACGCGAGAGGATACTGGGAAGTTGGTGCTGGTACTGGGTGGCGACTGTACCTGTTGTTGGGGTAGGCACAGAGGTGTCCGCCACCACCAGGGTGCTTCTATTGGAGGAAGAGTCGCTGTCTGTAGTGTCCCCTCCTGTCTCTGTTGTGTTGCTCCCCTGCCCTCCTTCCCACTGGTGCCCTCACGGTCAGTGGATTCGGCCTCCAGGCCCATGTGGGATGCAGCCCCCTCTGTCACCGGTGCCTCTGCTCCTCTGCCAGATGATGCTAATGCACACAAGGACAGGGTGACAAAACAAGAAGGGGAGGAGACACAGGAAACACTTGGTCAATGCCAACAATAACACTACCGTTGGTGTATACAACACACAGGGAGCAGCCCTATCCACTAGGCCATGCAATACCAGTTACAAAGCTAGTCACCAGTCCACGGGGTACAAAGCATAACGGCATCAGCTGCACACCTGAAACAAACAGGACCCTGCCAGTAGTAGATGGCCACTAACACTATTGGGGATGGAGTGCTTCAGAGCCTGCCCAACAAGGGACCTACCCTGCCATGTTCGCCCTGGCCTAGAGGCACCCACAGTCCACATCCCCCACCCAGGTAAAACATTAGTGTGCGCAAAGTCATGATTCTGAATCTGTACTCACCCCCTTGTGGCTGCTGTGATGCCCTCAAGCGCCCATTGAGCTCCGGATAGGCTACTGCCATGATGCAGAACATCAGGGGGGTCAGGGTATGACGGGCACCCCTTCCTCTGTGGGAGGCCAGCCCCAGCTGGGCCTCCGCCATCTTCCTTGCCCAGCGGTGCAGGTCCTCCCACCGTTTGCGGCAGTGGGTGCTCCGCCTGTTATAGACCCGCAGGGTCCGCACCTCCTTGGCGATGGCTCGCCAAATACCCTTTTTCTGATTGACGCTGACTTGGAGGAAAAAGACAGTAGAAAAGGGATTAGTCATACCGTCCAGACTGTCATACTCATGGCCCACCATATCCCTCCCATCCCCTTACGCACATACAGTGACCACCATAAATGCAACACTCTGCTCAGGACCCCTCAGCCCCTCTACATGTGGCTTACACACACAGCACTCCATACATTCATGGACCACGCATCATGCTCACTGTGTGCTCACCTGTTTGCCTGGAGGAACATAGAGTAAAGTGTACTGGAGTAGGACCCCATCCACCAGTCTCTCCAACTCCTCCAGGGTGAAGGCAGGGGCCCTTTCCTCAGACACTTGAGCCATTGTCGCTTCCAGACACAGGTCACAGCAGCACTTGCAGTGTAGGTCCTCTCCTGTTGAAAGTCAGGTAGCAAGTGAGTGAAAAGATAGAAAATGGCAGTCACGTCCACGGCGGTGCATACTGTCACCGCCGGCGTACATCGCCATTGGCTCCTGGAACCCATACTAATGTTAACCAATGCGAAGTTGCACAGCGGTCATCGACCACCGACCGCTGCAGTGCACAACGCAAGCGGAATTACCTCATTTCCACTTGTCTCTCCTCACAGGTCAGGCAGCTGCCATTTCAGGGGGGCACAGGCCATGACACCTAACTGCGTCACAGCAGACTTTGGCACATCAACCGAGTCTCGGATTCACATACTGTTTCTGTAAAGGAAGAAATGCATCATTATTTCAACACATGTGTGAATATGACTCTCTGCTCACCGTTTTTCTCCCTAGACTTCAACCGCTGAGGAGGAATATGAGATGGAGACATCCTCCTGTGTACAGACCCCTGGTGGCCCTTGCGACAATGGAGGACAGACACATTATCCTAACCTACAGACTTGATAGGGCCACAATCCAGGAACTATGTGCACAATTGGAGCCAGACCTGATCTCAGCTATCTGCCACCCTACAGGAATCCCCCCTCTAGTGCAGGTCCTGTCAGTGCTCCATTTTCTGGCAAATGGTTCCTTCCAAGAGACAGTGGCCATGGCATCAGGGATGTCACAGCCTATGTTCTCAAACTTGCTGACCAGAGTGTTGTCTGCCTTGCTGAAACACATGCGCAGCTACATCGTATTCCCCCAGGTGGAGGATTTGGCCACAGTGAAGGCTGACTTCTAAGCACTGGGACATATCCCCAACATCATTGGTGCCATTGACGGTACACATATTGCATTTGCCCCCCCCCCACCGGAGAAATGGACAAGTGTTCAGAAATAGAAAATGCTTTCACTCTCTGAATGTGCAGATGGTGTGTTTGGCGGACCAGTACATCTCCCATGTCAATGGCAAGTATCCTGGCTCTGCAAATTATGTCTTTATCTTGAGGAATAGCTGCATCCCATATATGATGTCTCAACTCCAGAGGCACCGGGTGTGGCTAATAGATGAGCCCATGGTCCCCACCCAGTTGATGTAGGTATATGGGTGTGGGTTTGGCCCTAAGGGTGAGTTTGTGGCTAACAGGTATCCCTCAATGTTTGTAGGTGACTCTGGTTACCCCAACCTCTCATGGCTACTGACCCATTGAGGAATGCCAGGACACGGGCAAAGGAACGTTACAATAAGGCACATGGGCGAACAAGGAGGATCATTGAGAGAACCTTTGGCCTCCTGAAGGCCAGATTCTGGTGCCTCCATCTGACAGGTGGATCCCTGTACTACTCAACCATGAAGGTGTGCCAGATCATTGTTGCATGTTGCACAACCTAGCCTTGAGACCCCAGGTGCCTTTTTTTACAGGAGGATGAGCCTAGGGATGGTTGTGTGGCAGCGGTGAAGCCTGTGGACAGTGACGAAGAGGAGGTAGAGGAAGAAGATGTGGACAACAGAACTACACTAATTCAACAGTACTTCCAGTGACACACAGGTAAGACACTGTAACTTCACCTTCCATTGCAGTTTTGTGTTGCACATTGAACATGGCAGCCTGAATTCCCTATTTCTATGGTCACCTACTGTACCCTTTGGTAACTCTATTTTCAGATCTCTGTGCCCCACTCTGGCTCCTGGTGTGTTTACTGCTGCCCACTAAGCTTCAGCTATCCGCCAGCCCACAGGTATCCCCATTTTGTGCAAGTCTTGTCAGTGCTCCATTTCCTGGCAAGTGGTTCATTCCAAGCGACAGTGGCCATGGCATTAGTCATGTCACAGCCAATGTTCTCAAATGTGTTGACCAGAGTGTTGTCTGTCCTGCTAAAACACATGCACAGCTACATTGTATTACTCCAGGTGGAGGATTTGGCCACAGTGAAAGCTGACTTCTGTGCCCTGGGACATATCCCCAACATCATTGGTGCCATTGATGGTACACATGTAGCATTTGTCCCCCCCGAGGAATGAACTAGTGTTCAGGAATAGAAAAATATATCACTCTCTGAATGTGCAGATGTATGTTTGGCGGACCAGTTCCTCTCCCATGTGAATGACAAGTATCCTGGCTCTGTGCATGATGCCTTTATTTTGAGGAATAGCAGCATTCCATATGAGATGTCTCAACTCCAGAGGCACCGGGTGTGGCTAATAGGTGAGCCCATGGTCCCCACCCAGTTGGTGTAGGTATATGGGTGTGGGGTTGGCGCTAGGAGTGAGTGTCTGTATAACTGGTGTCCCTCGAATATTTGCAGGTGACTCTGGTTACCCCAACCTCTCATGGCTACTGACCCCAGTGAGGAATGCCAGGACAAGGGCAGAGGAATGTTACAATGAGGCACGTGGGCGAACATGGAGGATAATGGAGAGAACCTTTGGCCTCCTGAAGACCAGGTTCCAGTGCCTACATCTGACAGGTGGATCTCTGTACTACTCACTCAAGAAGGTGTGCCAGATCATCATTGCATGTTACATGTTGCACAACCTGGCCTTGAGATGTCAGGTGCCTTATCTACAGGAAGATGAGGGTGGGGGACATATTGTGGCAGTGGTGAAGCCTGTGGACAGTGAGGAAGAGGAGGCAGAGGAATAAGATGTGGACTACATACTTTCACTCATTCAACAGTACTTCCTGTGACACACAGGTAAGACACTGTAATTTCACTTTCCATTACAGTTTTGTGTTGGACATTGTACATGCCAGCCTGTTTTCCCATATTGTATGGCCACTTATTGTACCCTTTGGCACCTCTATTTTTTTATCTCTGTGCCCCACTCTGGCTCCTGGTGTGTTCCCTGCTGCCCACTACAGGTCATATATATGTACACATGATTGTTCATTTGAATTGCAATGTTTACAGCTTGTTAAACAAATACATATTTGAATCAATTGACAGACTCAATACTTGTATTAGTTCCAAGGGTGTTTATTTATGTGCTAATAAGTGGAGGGGGTATTGCAATGGGCTGGGTTGATGATGGAAGAAAGTCCTGGGTGGAGTCCAGTCTATTGGTATCACAGGTGCATTGTCCAATGGGCCATAGGAAGGGGAGCAATAGCAGTTCAAGGTGAACAGGGCAACGGAGTGGGACAGAAGGGTGACAATCAGGAGACACTACCTTCCTGGCGGGAGTCTTGGCAAGTGTCCCTGGCTTCTGCCTGGATCGCAGGAACCTTTTGCATGGTGGTTCTCCTTCTGCAGGGGGTGGTGTGCTTTTGGCCTGTTGTTCGTTTGGCGGGGCCTCCTGTCCACTATCCCCGGTAGAGGTGGAGGGCTGTTCATCGGTTTGGCTAGTGTCAGGGGCCCGTTGGTGTGCCATAGCCTCCCTCATGGCTATGGCACACCAACGGCCATGGCTGCCAGCACCCCTGTAATGGTAACCAGGGTGGTGTGGATGTCCTTCAGGTCCTCCCTGATCCCCAGGTACTATCCCTCCTGCAGCCACTGGGTCTCATGCAACTTGTACAGTATGTAGCCCATGGTCTCCTGGGAATGGTGTAATACTCCCAGGATCCCTTCAAGTGCCTCGTGGAGAGTGGGCTCCCTGGGCCTGTCCACGCCCTGTCGCACAGCAGTCCTCCCAGCTTCCCTGTTGTCCTGTGCCTCTGTCCCCTGAACCGTGTGCCCACTGACCCCAGGTCTCTGAATGTCTTGGGTTTGTGGGGTTGCCTTGGTTCCCTGTAGTGGTGGATACACTGCTGATTGGCATGTCCTGGGGACAGAGGGATGGGCCCGCTGGGTGGGTGCTGTGCTGGTATTTCCTGAGTGTGGAGGCTCTGTGGAGGGTTGGGACTGTAGCAGGGTAACCAACTGTCAAGAGGTCCCTGACGGGCCAGGTTGGTCATCATGATACAGGCTTGCAGAGCTGCTGTCATCACTGTGGGCCTCTTCTGGAGGGGGACTGGATGTTGGTGGCACCTCCTCTCCAGTGACATTGAGTGGGGGTCCTGTGGGGATATAAATGCAGTGTTATTGTTACTGTGTATGCCATCTGGTGCTGGGATAAGTTTCCCTCTATGGTTGTTATTAGCAAGTCAGCTTTGGCTTGTGTGAGTTGTGATTCGGTTGGCTAAGTAATGGTCACTAGTGTGCATGCTGTGGTGATGGGTGTCCATGCAAGTCTGTGATGGGGGTCCATGCATTGGTGTAGCATGCAGGGCTTGGTATAAGGATTTGTGGTTTGTGATGGTGGGGTATATGTGAGGTGGTGGGGTGGTGGGGTTGAGGGTAGGGTAGGAGTTTATGATGGCATGCAGGTAGGGTGGGGGATATAGTAGTAAAGATTTGACTTACCAGAGTCCAGTCCTCCTGCTACACCTGCAAGGCCCTCAGGATGCATGAATGCCAAGCCCTGCTCCTCCCATGTTGTTAGTTGTGGGGGTCCACCGCCAGTTCTTTGTACGGCTACCTGGTGTCTTGCAACCACGGAACACACCTTTCCCCGTAGGTCGTTCCACCTCTTCCTGATGTCATCCCTTGTTCTGGGGTGCTGTCCCACGGCATTGACCCTGTCCACGACTCTTCACCATAGCTCCATCTTGCTTGCAATGGACGTCTGCTGCACCTGTGATCCGAATAACTGTGGCTCTACCTGGATGATTTCCTCCACCATGACTCTTAGCTCCTCGTCAGAGAACCTGAGGTGTCTTTATGGTGCCATAGGTGTAGTGTGCGTGGTATGTGTGAGGGTGTGTATATTTTGAATTGTCCAATGTGGTGTAGTTTGTTAGTGTGTGTGTATTTTGAGCGCGGTGGTGTGTTTCGCCAATGGTTTACTGTGGTTGAAAGACCGCCGCAGTGATTCGTGGGTCCTGATGCTGTGGGCGTATTTCTGTTGGTGTAACAGTGTGGGTTTTGGTACTGCCAGTTTATCACTGACCTTTGGGCTGGCGGACTTGTGTGGGTGTCTGTATAGTGGCGGATTTCTCTGTGTGGGTCATAATACCCGTAACGGTATACTGCCGCGGGCACGGTATCTTGGCAGCCGTCAGCATGGTGGTCAGCGGCCCTTACCGCCAGGGTTGTAATAAGGGCCTAAATGTTCATATAAAAGCCATTGAAAATGAATAGAAAGAAATGTCAATTTATGACGCTTTTATCTGTAACTTCTCATCGTGATGAATGATTTACAAAATCAATATACCATTACATTCACTGGACCCTTCTGGTTGCTGGGATATAAAGTGGTTGGTGGGTTTTCTGAGAACTAGAGGTACCTAGAGCCAATAAGTGAGCTGTACATTCCAATGGTTTTTCATGTACCAGGTATAGAGCAATTCATATGGTAAAATATAGAGTGAAAAATAGGTATGAAGGAAACCCATGTATTTCTGAGATGGATACAACATATGGAGTTTAGAAGCAGTGGTTACTTGCATATCTCTAAATTTGTGGGTATGAATACTAGCATGTGAATTAGAGGGCATTTCTAAAACAATCTTGTTTTTTTACACACTGGCTTACATTTGGTAGGCTCAAATGCAGAGTAATACAATGGGTAATGACACTTGTTCTACTGTACTGTGTTCCCCCGAAGTCTCCCATTAGAAATGCTACCTCACCTGTATATAGGGCTAGTGGCCGTGAGAGGAAAGACACCAAAACATAACATGGACACATGATATATTTCTGCAGAAAATTTACCCTTTTTTGCAATGTGGCAAGCTGTTCATTCTAGGCCCTAGCTCAGACGGCATCTAAAGAAACCTAGCAAACCTGCACATCCTTTAAGACTAGACACTCAGAGGAATCCAGGGTGGGGGCATTTGCATGATTCTCACTGGGTTTTCCTACTGAGAGGACCATGAAAACCTTAAACTTTGACCAAAAAGCAAATTTTCTCACATTTCTGTGATGAAAACATCTTGAATCTGCAGGGAGCAACACATTTCCTATCACCTACCATTACCCCAAGTCTGCTAATAATAATGATATTACACATGTGGGTAGGACTATTGGCACCAACAGGAGCTGCACCAAAACACAACACGGAAACACCACATTTTTCCACTGAAATGTAACCCTTTTTTGTAACATGTCTATCTATGAATTTTGGACCCTAGCTCAGCAGGCACTTAGGGCAACCTAGCAAACCTGCCCATTTCTGAAAACTAGATACATGGGGGAATCCAAGGTTGGGTGACTTGCATGGATCTCACCTTTTTTTTTTTTTTTTAACACGAAGCCTTTGCAGATCTCAAACATTAACTATTTAACTAAAAATCACTTTTTCCTCATATTTCTGTGATGGAAAGGTCTGGAATCTGCAGGGAGCCACAAATTTCCTGCCACCCACCACTCCCCCAAATCTTGTGAAAACAATCGTACCTCACTTGTAAGGGTAGTCCTGGCACCTGCAAAAGGAAAGGCCGAAAAATACAATGTGGAGGCATCAACATTTCCTGTCACAAAAATGATCTGATTTGGTAATGGGAGTAGCAGCTATTTTTTGTCTTGGGATCAACGGCCACCCAGGTAAACCAACCAAACACAGACATTTCTAAAACCTAATCACCCAGGGGCGTCCTGGGTGGTATGCCTTGAGTGGCTCCTAAAAAGTTTGTTTCCTTACCCACAATGTAATTCAAACCTCAAACTATCACTAAAATTGTACATTTTCCTAGCATTTTGTGACATAAACTTCTGGAACTTCACAAAATTTTCACTACTCAGCTTTCTCCCACTTGTCCCGATAAATTTTTTACCTCATTAGTGTGGCTCAGCCCAGTACACTCTACAGGCAAGCATCAAACCAGTTGTGGAGCAACTCTCATTGACCCTGGTTAGAATTCTGCCTGTTGTAGGCACTATGTTAAGTCACTCAAGTGGGATAAAAAATGTATTGGGACAAGTAGGGTAATACTGGGTGGTAGGAATAATGTGGATACCTGCTGATTTTGGAAGTTTACGTCACAGAAATCCAAGGAAAATGTGTGATTTTAGGCAAGGTTTGAAGTTTGCATGGCATTTTGGGTAAGACAATGTCATGGGATACACACAAGGTACACCATCTTGGACTAGCCCAGGTCTTTAATTTTCAGAATCGCCTGCATTTGATTGGTTTCTCTAGGTGGCTGCTGACTCAAGCCCGGAAAGTGCAGCCATTCAGCATAGAAGTAGGACCCTGCAACTCATATGTAAAAAAAGCATTCAAAATCAAAATTTTAATTTTTGCCAAAAAATATAGTATGCTTTAGTATGCAGGGGAGGGCAGAAAGACTGTATTATTGAAGGTCGATGCTAGGACTGAAGTGTGAGCTGGTAGGCAGACCACCCCTACACCTTGAAGCAATGATAAAATGTGCCCTGGTGTTTAGTGGGCTTTCTGCCCCTGCCACCTGGGCAGATTGGAGCATAATACATCTAGGGGCATATTTATACTCCGTTTGCGCCGGAATTGCGTCATTTTTTTTTACGCAATTTCGACGCAAAACTAACTCCATATTTATACTTTGCCGTTAGACGCGTCTAGCGCCAAAATCCATGGAGTTAGCGTCATTTTTTAGCGTGGACACCTACTTTGCGTTAATTATATGCAAGTTAGGCGTTCCCGTCTAAAAAATCGACTCCGAGGCATGTGCGTCGGATTTATACTCCCGGGCGTGGGCGGGTCAAAAAAAATTACGTACGGCCGCTTTTGCGCCGTTTTTTAGCGCCTGCAAAAGGCAGGCGTTAAGGGACCTGTGGGCTCTGAAGGAGCCCAGAGGTGCCCTCCCATGCCCCCAGGGACACCCCCTGTCACCCTTTGCCACCCCAGGAGGACACCCAAGGCTGGAGGGACCCATCCCAGGGACATTAAGGTAAGTTCAGGTAAGTGTTTTTTTAAATTTATTTTTGTGGCATAGGGGAGCCTGATTTGTACCCCCCTACATGCCACTATGCCCAATGACCATGCCCAGGGGACAGAAGTCCCCTGGGCATGGCCATTGGGCAAGGGGGCATGACTCCTGTCTTTGCTAAGACAGGAGTCATTTCTATGGGGGTTGGGAGTGAAAAAAAAATGGCGCAAATCGGGTTGAGGCGAAAAAATTGCCTCAACCTGACTTGCCCCATTTCTTGACGCCCAAGCCCCATATCCCCCTACGCCGGCGCTGCCTGGTGTACATCGTTTTTTTTAACGCACACCAGACGGCTCCGGCGGCTAACGCCGGCTAACGTCATTCAATAAATACGGCGCCCACATGGCGCTTCAGAATGGCGTTAGCCGGCGCTAATTTTTTTGACGCAAAACTGCGTTAGCGCAGTTTTGCGTCAAAAAGTATAAATATGGGCCCTAATCTGCCTTGTGGGAGGCATCCGAAAAACTGGTGTGGGTCATTGAGCGATGTGGATAGGCCTAATACCTAGGCAGGCTGCCCTCTCAAATTTCTCAACAAAAACAAATCCCTTGTCTAGTCAGCTTCCTGCTGCCCTGGGAGCAGACTGGAGGATTGCAGTGTCTCATCAACCAACAGAAACCATCACATACCACACCTATACATATATCCAACACAACTACAACAGAAAAACGCCTTCTTTCTCACAGCAAGCACTACTCTGTCCATTCTCACTAACAAAATCTGCCATTACTCACACAACACAAAACCACATTATGCATTACTTTCTGCCATCCAGATACACACTCCATGTTCATACAAACCAACAGCACTATCCTCTATTTGCTCCTGTCAGACCCCCTTTTATCGTGACAATACCTAAATCCAACGTTCCAACACACCATCTACAAACACCCTTCCCCTCTCTTCACCAATTACACACAACCATACAATCCTCACACTCCACTTAACCACACATATTACCTCTCCCAGTCATCACAACTAACACAAACTCCCCTGACCTACATCTGTCCCCTCTTACACACCTCATACACTTGTCTCTAAAACACATCAACACCCCGTAATACTCTAATGCCAATCACAAGCACTAAATCACAGAAAACCACTACATCAATGTCTCCTCTCACTGTTCCACAAAAACAAAACATACCACTCACATCAACACATCAAAATAACACAAACTTTCATTATACTTTCCTTCACACCTACCCTCATGACTACACAAAGAATACAAATCATGACCAATCTTTACCCCTACATTCTCACTCTTCACAGACATCTACCACAAGCACCCCAACACAGCAACATTCATTCACCTGCCTCTCATCCATTGCACAATTTATAGCATTATGATCCATATGCTCCTCCACCACCCCAACCCATACTCCTACACTAAACAGACACAAACAAAATAGACAACATGCCACTCTTAACAACTTTGCATCCCCTTGTCTATTACATAATATGGCTACTCTACAAACAAATGTGCACTCTTCATGTCTCTCTCAGGCACCAAGTCCACCACTGACACACACAGATCCAACAAAATGCCTCCTAAGCCTGTTGGAAGAGGAATACTATATTAAAAAACAGGACTATTGTGACCCTCACACAGTTATCACAACTAACAACACACCTGCTACAAGCTCAAAATACACTGCTCACCCTTTTCCCAAACAAAACAACACCATCACTAACACACATTTTCTAAACTGCCTGCTCATAAATGCTCAATCATTCTAATCATTCTAAAAAAACAAGCACCACTACTACGACCTGCTCACGGGCACACAACCTGACTGACTATTCATAACAGGATCATGGTTGGGAGATGACATGGCCCCAGTATTGCATGAAGCTGTTCCTCCGGCTATCAAACCATCACACAAAACTGTATAGGCAAGAGAGGAGGTAGACTAGCTAGTATATTCAAACAAGCAATAAATCTCAGTAAAACAGACATTTCCACACAAGGTTGTGAGGCCCTTCTCACCAGATGCAACCCTACTCCAGCTTCCTCCTGTAACTTTCTCCTCCTGTACAGACCTCCACCTAACAACTCAACATTCCCGAATGCTTTTCTAGATACAGTTTCAAACCTTATAACATTATACTCAAACCTATGCATTCTTGGGGACCTAAACATTTGGTTTGACAAACCCATATCCCCCATCCAAAAGCTATCACCACTGACCTAGTCGCATTGAACCTGCATCAGATTGTACACAATCCCACACACATCACTGGACACATCCTAGATGTCTTTCTTGTGAACCCTGAACTAGTTATCGTTCACAGCTTCATGCCAATCACATGGTCAAACCACCATTTGATAACTTTCTGACATAAAACCCCACAAATCAACACACCCCACAACAACTTACGTACATGCATCTAACAGCTAACAGAGATCTAGATACAATTAATTCTGTTACAAAACTTTATGAGTGGCTACATGAAGCTTTTGATATCCTAATACCACTCAGAAAAACTAAACAGGACAAAAGAAAACCAACACCTTGGAGAAACACAGAACTTAAAAAGATAAAGCAACAAATCAGAAGGTTGCAGCAGACCTGGCTCAAATCAAACAACATTCAAGACAAACTGCAGCTACACAAACTTCACAGAATATACATATCATCAATCAAAAAAGCTAAAAAAAGGTTCTACTCAGACAGAATTCTAAATGCAAAATCTGCAACCAAAGAATTTTATAAAATTTGCAATGAATTTCGAAAACTTAAAAGCATGGAAAGAAGTCATACCACTACTCAAGATTTCACAAACAAAGTGGCAACTCAATACACAACTAAGGCAAACACATTGGACTCCTATTTAAAACAGAAGAAAACCATCAACACCAATCCCTTTCCTAAAATCCCCTCCAAGAATAAACCAACCCAGACTCTACACTCCTTCAAACAAATTTCACAAAGTAAATGTATGTATTTGGTCAAAGCAAGCAAGCCTTCCGGTTGCCCTTCTGACCCTTGTCCACCACACATCTTCAAGAACATTCTTTTATCTACTTCTGCTGCCACACCTGTAAGAAAAATCATCAATAACTCTACAGGAACTTTTCCTGAAGACCTGAAAAAGGCATTTACTCATCTGTTGTTAAAGAAAATAAACCTAGACCCGCAGGACCCCAACAACTATAGATCAATCACAAATGGACCTTTCCAGGGCAAACCGATAGAAAGAGCATTATTCACCCAGATGTCACAATTCATTGAAGACAATTCCATACTTTCAGACTACCAAACTGGATTCCACCTAGGAAGAGGCACTGAGTTGGCACTCATACCAATCTGGGATTATCTTAAAAATACAGTTGACCACACTGGAGTTGCTGCACTACTTCTCTTGGACCTCTTGGCTGCCTTTGATACTGTTGACCAAGACACCCTAAATCAGGAGGGGCGTGGCTGAACAAGGTACGGTCCTTTTTTAAAGGACGACTTAGTGAACAGCAGAAGAGCTGGGACAGGGGGGAGGAGGGGAGGGATGGTGAGAAAGGAACTGAGAGAGGAGCAGCTGGGAGGGGGCAGGGAAGTGACGGGAGAGACAGGGAAAAAGACAGTCAAGTCAGTAGCAACAGTGAAACCAGCACTACCCTTTGTAGTACTTAAAGACAAGTCATTCTACTCGGGAAAGACACAAAAAAGGTGAACCACTATACACCCCTGTTCTTTTTCTTTTTCTTTCACACACACGCACTCAGATCTCTCTCTTTCTCTCTCTTTCTCTCTCTCTCTCTTTCTCTCTCTCTCTCTCTCTCTCTCTCTCTCTCTCTCCCCCTCTCTCTCTTCTAGCCTAAAGTTCTTACGGTCTGTCTAGTTCCATACTCTGACTTACCTTCCCTTTCGTTCCTTTCCGGTACGGCGGGAGTCTGGCAGAGGATCTTCGCCGGTCAAGAGGGGAGCTGGGAGGAAGAAGACAAGAGAGAGAGACATTACGGGACAAGCACACCCCAACTCACAAGTTCGACCTTATTCAGAAATTTCAAATAAATTACCACTTCCACCCACTCGTGCCTCAGGGTCCTTCTTATCACCTAGCCCACTGTAACAATGGTGTCAGAAGTGGGATTTTGAAAGGTGATACGAAGGGAATAGGGAAAGCATGGGGGAAAAGCCCACACTGGAGGACATGATCCAGCAGCTAGCCGAGGGCCAAAGACACCTTCAGCTAGTATGGGAGGCACACCAGAGAGAGGCGAAGGAAGATCGGGAGGCCTTACAAAGTGCACTAAAGAGCCAAGCCACCATCATGGCTAATAATCAATTAGTGCACGAGACAGCAATACAGAAGTTGACAGATACCATAGCAGCGAGTAAAGTGCACCCCAATGTCCCTAGCTCTGTCCTCCAGAAGTTCCAAGATGGGGAAGACCCAGACGCGTTCTTCACGAACTTTGAACGGGTGGCCTCCTCTGCCCAGTGGCCAGAAAAACGCTGGGGACAGTATACCACATCTCTTTTGACTGGCATCTTACAAACGGCTTATCAAGCCGCCAACCCGGGAGGCACCACACCCTATAAAGAGATCAGACGGAGTATATTAGAACGGGTAGGCCATGACTCCGAATATTACAGATTGAGATTTCGGAAGATCAAGTGGGGACAGAGCGATGATCCAAGAACCTTTTATTTTAAAGTCAAAGACCTCGGATTGAAATGGTTGGGACCCCTGGGAGATGGAGGATGTAATCAAGGCAGTAATATTGGAACAATATCTGGAATCCCTTCCTTCGTCCACTAGGAGTTGGATAAGACAACATCCAAATGTGAACACCGACATGGCGGTGGATTTAGCTTGTGCCTACCATAGGTCTGTCGATTTCAGGGACCCCAGCCCTAAGATGACAACCAAACCGACTATTGTACCCTTCAAATCGTTTCCTCGAAGATCTCCAGAAGAACCAGGGCCTAGCCGCAGTGGGGATCTCCCTCCCATGCAACAACCACAATGTTACAGTTGTGGGGAGTGGGGCCACATAGCCAGACTCTGCCCGAGGAAAGGAGAAAGAGCGGAGCCCATGGAAATCGGGGTCACTAGGGGAAGGGTCTTATGTACCGGTAAAAGTAATCCCAAATACAAACAAAGCATTAAAATAAATGGTAGGGTTGTCCTGGCCCTCATAGACTCAGGGTGCAGTCAGTCGGTGGTGCGAGCAGATACATTAAAGTTCTCAGACCAAACTACCAAACAATGGGTGTCCATCTGTTGCATCCACAGGGACAAAAACAACTACCCTTTGGCACTAGTACAAGTAGAGTGGGAAGAGCATCAAGATCTCCTACCGGTTGAGGTCATGGACCGATTAGTAGAAGAGTGTATTCTGGGGACAGACTATATAAGGTTCTCCGAACTTCTAGATAGGGTTAAACCTAGCACCCTATCCACCGACTGGTGGACAGAAGCACCCTTTCACAATAGCAACATTGAAAACAACCCATGTCGTACCAGACTGACAAGACGAGAAAAGAGACAAGCAAGGCAAAATTATCTGGCCACGGGACAAGGGAAGGTCACCGAGAAAGTAGTGGCCAATATAACCACACCTTCACAGTCATTTCGAGCTAGTCAGCGAGAAGACCCAACGCTATGTCATGCGTGGAGAACCGCAAAATCCAAATCCACGAATGAGGTGGGTCCATACTTTCTGATCCAAAAGAACCTCCTATACAGGGTCGTCGAAACTAATGTTGAAAAGAAACAACTAGTAGTACCAGAACCATACCGCATTCAGGTTCTATTTTTGGCACACAACCAACCGGGGGGGGCACTATGGCAGGGAAAAGACTGAGGAATACCTATTCAGAAGAATTTATTGGCCCGGGGTCTATGCCCAACTCAGACAATACTGTGCCCAGTGCCCTCGATGTCAACTGGTAGATCCAGGACCCCAAAGGAAAGCGCCTCTTCAACCACTTCCTATTATCGATGTCCCTTTTCCCGGGTCGGTATGGATCTGGTAGGACCTCTATTACCCTCCAAAAAGGGATACACGTATATACTTGTCTTAGTTGATTATGCAACGAGATATCCTGAAGCCATTCTCCTCTCTAGCATGACCACTAAAGCAGTGGCACAAGCAATGATCACTTTCGTTTCTAGAGTGGGGTTTCCTCAGGAAATCCTGACCGACCAGGGAACACCTTTCATGTCCGCCCTAATGAATCACATATGTAAGATCCTTGGGATCAAGCAGTTAAAAACCTCGGTTTATCATCCTCAAACGGATGGCCTAGTCGAACGCTACAATCATACTATTAAGTCACTACTCCGAAAGACTGTCTCTGAATCAGGAAAAGATTGGGACCAGAAACTTCCCCTAGTCCTCTATGCGATAAGGACCCACGAGTAGGCTTCCACCGGACACAGCCCCTTTGAACTAGTCTTTGGAAGACAGCCCAGCAATCTAGTAGACATGGCAGCAGAACAATGGGAAGAAGAAGGGGGGGAGGAGAAACCCTTGTTAGAATATGTAAACAAATTGAAAACTCAGTTACAGTCTGTCTGGCAGGATGTCCGCAGACACTTAGAAAAAGCTCAAAGCACACAGAAGAAATATTATGATCAAGGAACAAGAACCCGTTCCTTTCAATCAAATGATAAAGTCCTGATATTAAGACCCTGTTCTGAAAACAAACATTTAGCCAGATGGCAGGGCCCATACACTATTTTAAAACCCATTTCCACAGTCACGTACCTGATCGAACTCTCCCGACACCCCAAAAGAACACAGATATATCACGTCAACTTGTTTAAAAAAAGGGAAGAACCCATTGAGCCTCCCACAAAGACCGCTACGGGGTTTTTAGTAACCCCTGAGACAACCCTAGGACTGGAACTATTCCCTACAAATCTGGATGAGATAAAGGAAACACCCCATATCAACGTTGATCTTACAGAAGAACAGAAAACCCAGCTTGAGAGCTTATTAAAAACACATCAACAGTTCTTTTCAGGAAACCCTGGTAGAACCAAAATAATTCAACACCATATCAGGACCCCTAAGGGAAAAACAATACGATTACGACCCTACCGTATTCCTGAGGCCCGTAGACACCTCATTGAAGAAGAGGTACAAAAGATGCTAAAACTAAAAGTTATTGAGCCTTCGACCAGCCCATGGTGCTCCGCAAGTGATCATAGTACCAAAACCCGATGGCTCCATCCATTTTTGCATCGACTTCCGCCGACTTTACGAAATATCCCTATTTGACACCTATCCGATCGCACGGGTTGACGACTTATTAGAAAAGTTGGGAAAAGCCCGATACTTGTAAATCCTAGACCTAACAAAGGGATATTGGCAAATCCCACTCGCACCAGCAGATAAAGAGAAAACAGCTTGCTCCACGCAGTCAGGTCTCTATCACTTTACAGTTCTTACTTTCGGTCTGCACGGGGCTCCTGCCACGTTCCAACGATTAATGGACCACCTGTTAAAACCATTCCATTCTTTTGCGGCAGCATATTTAGACGATATTGTAATATTCAGTAATACATGGGAAGAACATCTACAACACTTACATAGCATTTTCCACACCTTACATAAGGCAGGCCTCACGGCCAATCCTAAGAAATGCAACCTAGGGAATCAAAACATTGCATATCTAGGATACTTCATAGGAAATGGTCAACTACGTCCACAAAAAAATAAAGTTGAGGCTATCCTACAGGTACCAATAACAACTACCAAGAAAGAGCTTTGCTCCTTTTTGGGGCTCGTGGGCTATTATCGTCGTTTTATTCTCCAATATTCAACGCTAGCCGCTCCCCTCACTGATCTCCTTAACCCCTTCTGTGCCCAGGACGTAATGGTTACGTCCTGAGGCACAGTGCTGCTGTGCCCAGGACGTAACCATTACGTCCTGTGCACAGAGCCCAGAGGGAGCGCTCTCGCTCCCTCTGTGGGGTTCCCCCCCACCCCCCCAAGTCAGGGATGGAAGGGGAAGCCCTTCCCCTCCCACCCCCGACCCCCCCAACCCCCTCTGTGACGTCAGCGCGCGAGCGAGCGCTGATTAGTCACAGGGTCTCCCCCATCGCACTGGAAGCAGAGCTTCCAGCGCGATTGAAAAAGAAATGCTTTTGCATTTCTTTTTCAATCCCATGGGGGAGGCCCCGAGAGGCTTCAAAGGGAAGGAAATGTATTTCCTTCCCTTTGAAGTCTCTCACAGGTTTCAAAAGCCGGATTGCTTGCAATCCGGCTTTTGAAACCCCACTAGACACCAGGGATTTTTTTTTTTTCCTTGAAATTGGCAAAAGGGAGCGACCCCTTGGGCAAGGGTCGCTCCCAGGGGGGCATTTTTTTAGGAAGGCCTTTTCTGCCCCCCCTGGGGGCAGATTGGCCTATTATTAGGCCGATCTGCCCCCAGGGGGGGCAGAAACCTCTAGGAACCAGGGACCTTTTTTTTTTTTTTTTTTTGTGATGATTTCTTTTTTTTTAGGTGGGGAGCGATCCCTTAGGCAAGGGTCGCTCCCCTACGGGGCAATATATATTTAGGCCATTTCTGCCCCCCCTTGGGGGCAGATTGGCCTATTTTGATAAGGCCAATCTGCCCCCAAGGGGGGCAGAAACCATTAGACACCAGGGAGTTTGTTTTTGCGCGCGTATGTCACGCAACAAAGCGACCCCTTTGGCAAGGGTCGCTCCCAGGGGGGGCAATTTTTTGGGAAGGCCTTTTCTGCCCCCCCTGGGGACAGATCGGCCTATTATTAGGCTGATCTGCCCCCAGGTGGGGCAGAAACCTCTAGGCACCAGGGATCTTTTTTTGTTTTTTCTTTTTGTTATGTTTTCTTTTTTTTTTAGGTGGGGAGCGACCCCTTAGGCAAGGGTCGCTCCCCTAGGGGGCAAATTATATTTAGGCCATTTCTGCCCCCCTTGGGGGCAGATTGGCCTATTTTGATGAGGCCAATCTGCCCCCAAGGGAGGCAGAAACCATTAGACACCAGGGAGTTTTTTTTTTTTGCGTTAATTTCACGCAAGGGGAGCGACCCCTTAGGCAAGGGTCGCTCCCTGGGGGGGGGTGGGGGGGGATTATTTTAGGCCATTTCTGCCCCCCTGGGGGGGGGTAGATCAGCCTATTTTGATTCGGCTGATCTGCCCCCAAGGGGGGCAGAAACCACTAGGCACCAGGGATTTTTTTGTTTTTCTGTTTTACAGATGGGGAGCGACCCCCTTGGACAAGGGTCGCTCCCCTGGAGGGGCAAAATGTATTTAGGCCATTTCTGCCCGCTTTGGGGGCAGATCGGCCGATTTTAGGTCAATCTGCCCCCAAGGGGGGCAGAAACCACTAGGCACCAGGGATCTTTTTTTTGCGCCGTCACACAAGGGGAGCGACCTTGTAGTCAAAGGTCGCTCCCCGGGGGGGGTAGGGGTGGGGGGGGCAAAATTATTTTAGGCCATCTCTGCCCCCCCTGGGGGCAGATCGACCTATTGGTATTAGGCCGGTCTACCCCCAGGGGGGGCAGAAACCTCTAGGCGCCAGGGCAAATTTTTTTTTTGTGTTTTTTTTATTGGTTTGGTGTTTTTTTTAGAGAAGGGGAGCGACCCATCAGGCAAGGGTCGCTCCCCTGTGGGTCAAATTGTGTTTAGCCCATTTCTGCCCCCCTTGGGGGCAGATTGGTCGATTTTAGGTCAATCTGCCCCAAGGGGGCAGAAACCACTAGGCACCGGGGATTTGTTTTTGGGCGCCAATGTCACGCAGGGGGAGCGACCCCGTAGGCAATGGTCGCTCCGGGGGGAGGTGGGGGTTCAGGGGGCAAATTTATTTTAGGCCATTTCTACCCCCCCTGGGGGCAGATCGGCCTATTATTAGGCCGGTCTGCCCTCAGGGGAGGCAGAAACCTCTTGTTGCCAGGGCAATAAAAAATGTGGTGTTTTTTTTTTGTTTGTTTGGTTTTTTTTAGAGATGGGGAGCGACCCATCAGGCAAGGGTCGCTCCCCTGGGGGGCAAATTGTGTTTAGACCATTTCTGCCCCCCTTGGGGGCAGATTGGTCGATTTTAGGTCAATCTGCCCCAAGGGGGCAGAAACCACTAGGCACCGGGGATTTGTTTTTTGGCGCCAATGTCACGCAGGGGTAGCGACCCCGTAGGCAAGGGTCGCTCCGGGGGGGGGGGGGGATGGGTGTTCGGGGGGCAAATTTATTTTAGGCCATTTCTGCCCCCCCTGGGGGCAGATCGGCCTATTATTAGGCCGATCTGCCCCCAGGGGGGGCAGAAACCTCTTGTTGCCAGGGCACATTTTTTTTTTGTGTTTTTTTTTTTGTTTGTTTGGTTTTATTTAGAGATGGGGAGCGACCCATCAGGCAAGGGTCGCTCCCCTGGGGGGCAAATTGTGTTTAGACCATTTCTGCCCCCCTTGGGGGCAGATTGGTCGATTTTAGGTCAATCTGCCCCAAGGGGGCAGAAACCACTAGGCACCGGGGATTTGTTTTTTGGCGCCAATGTCACGCAGGGGGAGCGACCCCGTAGGCAAGGGTCGCTCCGGGGGGGGGGGGGTGTTCGGGGGGCAAATTTATTTTAGGCCATTTCTGCCCCCAGGGGGGGCAGAAACCTCTTGTTGCCAGGGCAAATTTTTTTTTGTGTTTTTGTTTTTGTTTGTTTGGTTTTTTTTAGAGATGGGGAGCGACCCATCAGGCAAGGGTCGCTCCCCTGGCGGGCAAATTGTGTTTAGACCATTTCTGCCCCCCTTGGGGGCAGATTGGTAGATTTTAGGTCAATCTGCCCCAAGGGGGCAGAAACCACTAGGCACCGGGGATTTGTTTTTTGGCGCCAATGTCACGCAGGGGGAGCGACCCCGTAGGCAAGGGTCGCTCCGGGGGGGGGGGGTGTTCGGGGGGCAAATTTATTTTAGGCCATTTCTGCCCCCCCTGGGGGCAGATCGGCCTATTATTAGGCCGATCTGCCCCCAGGGGGGGCAGAAACCTCTTGTTGCCAGGGCAAATTTTTTTTTTGTGTTTTTGTTTTTGTTTGTTTGGTTTTTTTAAGAGATGGGGAGCGACCCATCAGGCAAGGGTCGCTCCCCTGGGGGGCAAATTGTGTTTAGACCATTTCTGCCCCCCTTGGGGGCAGATTGGTAGATTTTAGGTCAATCTGCCCCAAGGGGGCAGAAACCACTAGGCACCGGGGATTTGTTTTTTGGCGCCAATGTCACGCAGGGGGAGCGACCCCGTAGGCAAGGGTCCCTCCGGGGGGGGGGAGTGGGTGTTCGGGGGCAAATTTATTTTAGGCCATTTCTGCCCCCCCTGGGGGCAGATCGGCCTATTATTAGGCCGATCTGCCCCCAGGGGGGGCAGAAACCTCTTGTTGCCAGGGCAAATTTTTTTTTTGTGTTTTTGTTTTTGTTTGTTTGGTTTTTCTTAGAGATGGGGAGCGACCCATCAGGCAAGGGTCGCTCCCCTGGGGGGCAAATTGTGTTTAGACCATTTCTGCCCCCCTTGGGGGCAGATTGGTAGATTTTAGGTCAATCTGCCCCAAGGGGGCAGAAACCACTAGGCACCGGGGATTTGTTTTTTGGCGCCAATGTCACGCAGGGGGAGCGACCCCGTAGGCAAGGGTCCCTCCGGGGGGGGGGGGAGTGGGTGTTCGGGGGGAAAATTTGTTTTAGGCCATTTCTGCCCCCCCTGGGGGCAGATCGGCCTATTATTAGGCCGATCTGCCCCCAGGGGGGGCAGAAACCTCTTGTTGCCAGGGCAATTTTTTTTTCTGTGTTTTTTTTTTGGTTTGTTTGGTTTTTTTTAGAGATGGGGAGCGACCAATCAGGCAAGGGTCGCTCCCCTGGGGGGCAAATTGTGTTTAGACCATTTCTGCCCCCCTTGGGGGCAGATTGGTAGATTTTAGGTCAATCTGCCCCAAGGGGGCAGAAACCACTAGGCACCGGGGATTTGTTTTTTGGCGCCAATGTCACGCAGGGGGAGCGACCCCGTAGGCAAGGGTCCCTCCGGGGGGGGGGGAGTGGGTGTTCGGGGGGCAAATTTATTTTAGGCCATTTCTGCCCCCCCTGGGGGCAGATCGGCCTATTATTAGGCCGATGTGCCCCCAGGGGGGTCAGAAACCTCTTGTTGCCAGGGCAATTTTTTTTTTTGTGTTTTTGTTTTTGTTTGTTTGGTTTTTCTTAGAGATGGGGAGCGACCCATCAGGCAAGGGTCGCTCCCCTGGGGGGCAAATTGTGTTTAGACCATTTCTGCCCCCCTTGGGGGCAGATTGGTAGATTTTAGGTCAATCTGCCCCAAGGGTGCAGAAACCACTAGGCACCGGGGATTTGTTTTTTGGCGCCAATGTCACGCAGGGGGAGCGACCCCGTAGGCAAGGGTCCCTCCGGGGGGGGGGGGGAGTGGGTGTTCGGGGGGCAAATTTATTTTAGGCCATTTCTGCCCCCCCTGGGGGCAGATCGGCCTATTATTAGGCCGATCTGCCCCCAGGGGGGGCAGAAACCTCTTGTTGCCAGGGCAAATTTTTTTTTTGTGTTTTTTGTTTGTTGTTTGTTTGGTTTTTTTTAGAGATGGGGAGCGACCCATCAGGCAAGGGTCGCTCCCCTGGGGGGCAAATTGTGTTTAGACCATTTCTGCCCCCCTTGGGGGCAGATGGGTAGATTTTAGGTCAATCTGCCCCAAGGGGGCAGAAACCACTAGGCACCGGGGATTTGTTTTTTGGCGCCAATGTCACGCAGGGGGAGCGACCCCGTAGGCAAGGGTCCCTCCGGGGGGGGGGAGTGGGTGTTCGGGGGCAAATTTGTTTTAGGCCATTTCTGCCCCCCCTGGGGGCAGATCGGCCTATTATTAGGCCGATCTGCCCCCAGGGGGGGCAGAAACCTCTTGTTGCCAGGGCCAATTTTTTTAGTGTGTTTTTTTTTTTTTGTTTGGTTTTTTTTAGAGATGGGGAGCGACCCATCAGGCAAGGGTCGCTCCCCTGGGGGGCAAATTGTGTTTAGACCATTTCTGCCCCCCTTGGGGGCAGATTGGTAGATTTTAGGTCAATCTGCCCCAAGGGGGCAGAAACCACTAGGCACCGGGGATTTGTTTTTTGGCGCCAATGTCACGCAGGGGGAGCGACCCCATAGGCAAGAGTCGCTCCGGGGGCGGGGGGTGGATGTTCGGGGGGCAAATTTATTTTAGGCCATTTCTGCCCCCCCTGGGGGCAGATCGGCCTATTATTAGGCCGATCTGCCACCAGGGGGGGGCAGAAACCTCTAGGCGCCAGGGCAAATTTTTTTTGTGTGTTTTTTTTTTTTGTATGTTTGTTTTTTTAGAGATGGGGAGCGACCCATCAGGCAAGGGTCGCTCCCCTGGGGGGCAAACTGTGTTTAGACCATTTCTGCCCCCCTTGGGGGCAGATTGGTCGATTTTAGGTCAATCTGCCCCCAAGGGGGCAGAAACCACTAGGCACCGGGAATTTGTTTTTTGGCGCCAATGTCACGCAGGGGTAGTGACCCCGTAGGCAAGGGTCGCACCTGGGCAGGGGGGGTTTGGGGGGGTGGGGGGTCAAATTTATTTTAGGGCATTCCCCCCCCCTGAGGCTGAGCTAGAGGCCAAAATCCACAGGTAGGCACTTTGCAAAAAACACCTCTGTTTTCTGTGAAAAAATATGTTGTGTTTTGGGCCATTTCCTTTTGTGGGCGCTAGGCCTACCCACACAAGTGAGGTACCATTTTTATGGAGAGACTTAGGGGAACGCTGGGTGGAAGGAAATTTGTGGCTCCTCTCAGATTCCAGAACTTTCTGTCACCGAAATGAGAGGAAAAAGTTTTTTTTAGCCAGATTTTGATGTTTGCAAAGAATTCTGGGTAACAGAACCTGGTCAGAGCCCCGCAAATCACCCCATCTTGGATTCCCCTAGGTCTCTAGTTTTCAAAAATGCGCTGGTTTGCTAGGTTTCCCCAGGTGCCGGCTGAGCTAGAGGCCAAAATCCACACGTAGGCACTGTTTTCTATGAAAAAATGTGATGTGTCCACGTTGTGTTTTGGGCCATTTCCTGTCGCGAGCGCTAGGCCTACCCACACAAGTGAGGTATCATTTTTATCGGGAGACGTGGGGGAACGCTGGGTGGAAGGAAATTTGTGGCTCCTCTCAGATTGTAGAACTTTCTGCCACAGAAATATGAGGAACATGTGTTTTTTTAGCCAAATTTTGAGGTTTGCAAAGGATTCTGGGTAACAGAACCTGGTCCGAGCCACACAAGTCACCCCATCTTGAATTCCCCTAGGTCTCTAGTTTTCAGAAATGCACAGGTTTGGTAGGTTTCCCTAGATGCCGGCTGAGCTAGAGGCCAAAATCTACAGGTAGGCACTTCGCAAAAAACACCTCTGTTTTTTTCCAAAATTTAGGATGTGTCCACGTTGCGCTTTGGGGTGTTTCCTGTCGCCGGCGCTAGGCCTACCCACGCAAGTGAGGTATCATTTTTATCGGGAGACTTGGGGGAACGCTGGGTGGAAGGAAATTTGTAGCTCCTCTCAGATTCCAGAACTTTCTGCAACAGAAATGTGAGGGACATGTGTTTTTTTAGCCAAATTTTGAGGTTTGCAAAGGATTCTGGGTAACAGAACCTGGTCCGAGCCCCGCAAGTCACCCCTCCTTGGATTTCCCTAGGTCTCTAGTTTTCAGAAATGCACAGGTTTGGTAGGTTTCCCTAGGTGCCGGCTGAGCTAGAGGCCAAAATCTACAGGTAGGCACTTCGCAAAAAACACCTCATTTTTTTTCCAAAATTTAGGATGTGTCCACGTTGCGCTTTGGGGTGTTTCCTGTCGCCGGCGCTAGGCCTATCCACGCAAGTGAGGTGTCATTTTTATCGGGAGACTTGGGGGAACGCTGGGTGGAAGGAAATTTGTAGCTCCTCTCAGATTCCAGAACTTTCTGCCACAGAAATGTGAGGGACATGTGTTTTTTTAGCCAAATTTTGAGGTTTGCAAAGGATTCTGGGTAACAGAACCTGGTCCGAGCCCCGCAAGTCACCCCTCCTTGGATTCCCCTAGGTCTCTAGTTTTTAGAAATGCACAGGTTTGGTAGGTTTCCCTAGGTGCCGGCTGAGCTAGAGGCCAAAATCTACAGGTAGGCACTTCGCAAAAAACACCTCTGTTTTTTTCCAAAATTTAGGATGTGTCCACGTTGCGCTTTGGGGTGTTTCCTGTCGCCGGCGCTAGGCCTACCCACGCAAGTGAGGTATCATTTTTATCGGGAGACTTGGGGGAACGCTGGGTGGAAGGAAATTTGTAGCTCCTCTCAGATTCCAGAACTTTCTGCCACAAAAATGTGAGGGACATGTGTTTTTTTAGCCAAATTTTGAGGTTTGCAAAGGATTCTGGGTAACAGAACCTGGTCCGAGCCCCGCAAGTCACCCCTCCTTGGATTCCCCTAGGTCTCTAGTTTTCAGAAATGCACAGGTTTGGTAGGTTTCCCTAGGTGCCGGCTGAGCTAGAGGCCGAAATCTACAGGTAGGCACTTCGCAAAAAACACCTCTGTTTTTTTCCAAAATTTAGGAAGTGTCCACGTTGCGCTTTGGGGTGTTTCCTGTCGCCGACGCTAGGCCTACCCACGCAAGTGAGGTATCATTTTTATCGGGAGACTTGGGGGAACGCTGGGTGGAAGGAAATTTGTAGCTCCTCTCAGATTCCAGAACTTTCTGCCACAGAAATGTGAGGGACATGTGTTTTTTTAGCCAAATTTTGAGGTTTGCAAAGGATTCTGGGTAACAGAACCTGGTCCGAGCCCCGCAAGTCACCCCTCCTTGGATTCCCCTAGGTCTCTAGTTTTCAGAAATGCACAGGTTTGGTAGGTTTCCCTAGGTGCCGGCTGAGCTAGAGGCCAAAATCTACAGGTAGGCACTTCGCAAAAAACACCTCTGTTTTTTTCCAAAATTTAGGATGTGTCCACGTTGCGCTTTGGGGTGTTTCCTGTCTCCGGCGCTAGGCCTACCCACGCAAGTGAGGTATCATTTTTATCGGGAGACTTGGGGGAACGCTGGGTGGAAGGAAATTTGTAGCTCCTCTCAGATTCCAGAACTTTCTGCCACAAAAATGTGAGGGACATGTGTTTTTTTAGCCAAATTTTGAGGTTTGCAAAGGATTCTGGGTAATAGAACCTGGTCCGAGCCCCGCAAGTCACCCCTCCTTGGATTCCCCTAGGTCTCTAGTTTTCAGAAATGCACAGGTTTGGTAGGTTTCCCTAGGTGCCGGCTGAGCTAGAGGCCAAAATCTACAGGTAGGCACTTCGCAAAAAACACCTCATTTTTTTTCCAAAATTTAGGATGTGTCCACGTTGCGCTTTGGGGTGTTTCCTGTCGCCGGCGCTAGGCCTATCCACGCAAGTGAGGTGTCATTTTTATCGGGAGACTTGGGGGAACGCTGGGTGGAAGGAAATTTGTAGCTCCTCTCAGATTCCAGAACTTTCTGCCACAGAAATGTGAGGGACATGTGTTTTTTTAGCCAAATTTTGAGGTTTGCAAAGGATTCTGGGTAACAGAACCTGGTCCGAGCCCCGCAAGTCACCCCTCCTTGGATTCCCCTAGGTCTCTAGTTTTTAGAAATGCACAGGTTTGGTAGGTTTCCCTAGGTGCCGGCTGAGCTACAGGCCAAAATCTACAGGTAGGCACTTCGCAAAAAACACCTCTGTTTTTTTCCAAAATTTAGGATGTGTCCACGTTGCGCTTTGGGGTGTTTCCTGTCGCCGGCGCTAGGCCTACCCACGCAAGTGAGGTATCATTTTTATCGGGAGACTTGGGGGAACGCTGGGGGGAAGGAAATTTGTAGCTCCTCTCAGATTCCAGAACTTTCTGCCACAAAAATGTGAGGGACATGTGTTTTTTTAGCCAAATTTTGAGGTTTGCAAAGGATTCTGGGTAACAGAACCTGGTCCGAGCCCCGCAAGTCACCCCTCCTTGGATTCCCCTAGGTCTCTAGTTTTCAGAAATGCACAGGTTTGGTAGGTTTCCCTAGGTGCCGGCTGAGCTAGAGGCCAAAATCTACAGGTAGGCACTTCGCAAAAAACACCTCTGTTTTTTTCCAAAATTTAGGATGTGTCCACGTTGCGCTTTGGGGTGTTTCCTGTCACCGACGCTAGGCCTACCCACGCAAGTGAGGTATCATTTTTATCGGGAGACTTGGGGGAACGCTGGGTGGAAGGAAATTTGTAGCTCCTCTCAGATTCCAGAACTTTCTGCCACAGAAATGTGAGGGACATGTGTTTTTTTAGCCAAATTTTGAGGTTTGCAAAGGATTCTGGGTAACAGAACCTGGTCCGAGCCCCGCAAGTCACCCCTCCTTGGATTCCCCTAGGTCTCTAGTTTTCAGAAATGCACAGGTTTGGTAGGTTTCCCTAGGTGCCGGCTGAGCTAGAGGCCAAAATCTACAGGTAGGCACTTCGCAAAAAACACCTCTGTTTTTTTCCAAAATTTAGCATGTGTCCACGTTGCGCTTTGGGGTGTTTCCTGTCTCCGGCGCTAGGCCTACCCACGCAAGTGAGGTATCATTTTTATCGGGAGACTTGGGGGAACGCTGGGTGGAAGGAAATTTGTAGCTCCTCTCAGATTCCAGAACTTTCTGCCACAAAAATGTGAGGGACATGTGTTTTTTTAGCCAAATTTTGAGGTTTGCAAAGGATTCTGGGTAATAGAACCTGGTCCGAGCCCCGCAAGTCACCCCTCCTTGGATTCCCCTAGGTCTCTAGTTTTCAGAAATGCACAGGTTTGGTAGGTTTCCCTAGGTGCCGGCTGAGCTAGAGGCCAAAATCTACAGGTAGGCACTTCGCAAAAAACACCTCTGTTTTTTTCCAAAATTTAGGATGTGTCCACGTTGCGCTTTGGGGTGTTTCCTGTCGCCGGCGCTAGGCCTACCCACGCAAGTGAGGTATCATTTTTATCGGGAGACTTGGGGGAACGCTGGGTGGAAGGAAATTTGTAGCTCCTCTCAGATTCCAGAACTTTCTGCCACAGAAATGTGAGGGACATGTGTTTTTTTAGCCAAATTTTGAGGTTTGCAAAGGATTCTGGGTAACAGAACCTGGTCCGAGCCCCACAAGTCACCCCTCCTTGGATTCCCCTAGGTCTCTAGTTTTCAGAAATGCACAGGTTTGGTAGGTTTCCCTAGGTGCCGGCTGAGCTAGAGGACAAAATCTACAGGTAGGCACTTCGCAAAAAACACCTCTGTTTTTTTCCAAAATTTAGGATGTGTCCACGTTGCGCTTTGGGGTGTTTCCTGTCGCCGGCGCTAGGCCTACCCACGCAAGTGAGGTGTCATTTTTATCGGGAGACTTGGGGGAACGCTGGGTGGAAGGAAATTTGTAGCTCCTCTCAGATTCCAGAACTTTCTGCCACAGAAATATGAGGGACATGTGTTTTTTTAGCCAAATTTTGAGGTTTGCAAAGGATTCTGGGTAACAGAACCTGGTCCGAGCCCCGCAAGTCACCCCTCCTTAGATTCCCCTAGGTCTCTAGTTTTCAGAAATGCACAGGTTTGGTAGGTTTCCGTAGGTGCCGGCTGAGCTAGAGGCCAAAATCTACAGGTAGGCACTTCGCAAAAAACACCTCTGTTTTTTTCCAAAATTTAGGATGTGTCCACGTTGCGCTTTGGGGTGTTTCCTGTCGCCGGCGCTAGGCCTACCCACGCAAGTGAGGTATCATTTTTATCGGGAGACTTGGGGGAACGCTGGGCAGAAGGAAATTTGTAGCTTTTCTCAGATTCCAGAACTTTCTGCCACAAAAATGTGAGGGACATGTGTTTTTTTAGCCAAATTTTGAGGTTTGCAAAGGATTCTGGGTAACAGAACCTGGTCCGAGCCCCGCAAGTCACCCCTCCTTGGATTCCCCTAGGTCTCTAGTTTTCAGAAATGCACAGGTTTGGTAGGTTTCCCTAGGTGCCGGCTGAGCTAGAGGCCAAAATCTACAGGTAGGCACTTCGCAAAAAACACCTCTGTTTTTTTCCAAAATTTAGGATGTGTCCACGTTGCGCTTTGGGGTGTTTCCTGTCGCCGGCGCTAGGCCTACCCACGCAAGTGAGGTATCATTTTTATCGGGAGACTTGGGGGAACGCTGGGTGGAAGGAAATTTGTAGCTCCTGTCAGATTCCAGAACTTTCTGCCACAGAAATATGAGGAACATGTGTTTTTTTAGCCAAATTTTGAGGTTTGCAAAGGATTCTGGGTAACAGAACCTGGTCCGAGCCCCGCAAGTCACCCCTCCTTGGATTCCCCTAGGTCTCTAGTTTTCAGAAATGCACAGGTTTGGTAGGTTTCTATAGGTGCCGGCTGAGCTAGAGGCCAAAATCTACAGGTAGGCACTTCGCAAAAAACACCTCTGTTTTCTTCCAAAAATTTGGATGTGTCCACGTTGCGCTTTGGGGCGTTTCCTGTCGCGGGCGCTAGGCCTACCCACACAAGTGAGGTATCTTTTTTCTCGGGAGACTTGGGGGAACATAGATTAGCAAAACAAGTGTTATTGCCCCTTGTCTTTCTCTACATTTTTTCCTTCCAAATATAGGAGAGTGTGTAAAAAAGACATCTATTTGAGAAATGCCCTGTAATTCACATGCTAGTTTGGTCACCCCGGAATTCAGATATGTGCAAATAACCACTGCTCCTCAACACCTTATCTTGTGCCCTTTTTGGAAATACAAAGGTTTTCTTGATAGCAATTTTTTACTCTTTATATTTCAGCAAATGAATTGCTTTATACCCGGTATAGATTGAAAACGCACGTCAGGGTGCAGCTCATTTATTGGCTCTGGGTTCCTTGGGTTCTTGATGAACCTACAAGCCCTATATATCCCCGCAACCAGAGGAGTCCAGCAGACGTAACGGTATATTGCTTTCGATAATCTGACATTGCAGGGAAAAGTTACAGAGTAAAACTGTTAGGGTTTGTACACAGCAAATAGCATGTCCCCTCTCACTGCACTAGTGGGTTCTGTAATAGCTCCCTTTTAAACTTACTATTCAAAGCCTTTCTTGTTATCTCACCTTCCCCCCCCCCCAGGCTTCTGTGTATGTTGTTTAATGTGCTGTTTTGTTTACACATTGGGCCTTGCTTTTACCAAGGCTTCTTTAAAACACTCCTCCCTAGGCCATGTGTTAATCCAACTCATTTGCATAATAACTGAAAGTCTGCACACCTTTCAAGAACATGTGCAGCATGTGAGGACCACACCCAGCTCTTCAAACCACACCCAGCTCTGCACACCTTCCAAGAACATGTGCAGCATGTGAGGACCACACCCAGCCCTTCAAACCACACCCAGCTCTTCGAACCACACCCAGCCCTGTCTATAAAAGCCATCCCCCGAGCCTCACCCAGTGCTTGTGCTCGTCTACCTCCCGCTTACCTGAGAACAGATCCCTCGGCGCTGGCACTCCTGCTCTTTACAGACTTTCTTTGACTTCAATTGGCGCAGCTGCTGGCTCTTCCTTCTTCCGGTTTCCGGTTTCCGGTTCCTCCTTGCCTCAGCCTCTCTCCTACGAGTAACCTGCAAAAGAGAAAGAAGACAAGGTTAGACTGATCAGTATCTCTTGCCAGCAACAAGTAAGTGCAAAACTTTTTATTACCTGAGGGAGCTTTGACGGCAATTTCTGGATTCGTGTATAGACAGTTTGAGGCGAAGTGCCTTCCACGAGCATTGTGATTAAGGCTCTTTGTTGCAGGATTATTTTGCAGGACTTTGTGAAGCGGACATTGTTTTTTTTTCATGGAACTTTTGGGAATCGAACAGTGGAAACCATTGACAGCAAGGAAAACAGTAAATCAAGGACTTGCACAAATTACATGCTGTATTTTGATGTAAAAGTACAGTATTTGTTTTATAAAAGATTCAGGAAATATGCGAAAAGTGAGTCTGCTATTGGGAATTTAGGCTTTAGTTATATTATGATGAATGTTTGATATTGGTAATTCTGATAACGGTATTTGTTTAATTTTTTAGAAGCTTAACAGTAATAGAAAACACATCCCAGAGCAGTAACACATTCCAAACCTGGAAACTAGAGACCAGGATCCAAGAGGTACTTTTAGAAGAGAATTTCCAATAAATAAAGGGATAGTCAGGAACCCATTTAGGAATAGGTTGCACTTATCTGTTCTTTGTTTATGTTTCATTAGGCACCAGTTTCTACAGAAGTCAGAAAGGGCCGCAGATTTGTGCAGCACTTCAACAGTGGAAGCGCAAGAACGGTGTTGTCTCTCTTTTTTTTATTTTATCCACTTCCCCCCTTCCCTTGAGCTTCTGTTCTTAGTGCACTGTTTTAAAAACTAGTGTGCTGGAACAAGCAGTTTCAGGGTGGGGTCGGATTGTCTTCAACCTCCATCAGAACTGAACAAGAACTCAGGTGAGCTGGGCTTTGACAGAAGCACAAGCCTTAAAAAAAAATTTCAGTTCTGGTGGACGATGAATACCGGGGAAGAAATAGAGGGCATTGACGTCACGGATATGGCGCAGGCCCTAAATGAGGACTTGGCTCATAATGAATCAGTGTCTGGCATCTTGCAACATATGCAAGAGGAAATAGAGAGATTAAAGATGGAGAATACCTCTTTAAAACAGGATTTAAGCAGGTATAAATTTAGGGGATCTCAGTGGAACACAGCTTCTACGCCTTTGTTTAAAACCTCCTCAGAGACAGGGGCGCCATCAAAACATACAACTTTGCCTTCCCCAGTTGAGGTTACTGTTAATGTTCCTAATGTTGTGCCCTTAGCAGCACCTGAACGTTTTCATGGAGATAGTAACAAATTCCATGTTTTTATCAATCAATGTCAATTACACTTCATTTGTAAGCCACAACAGTTCCCTACTGATGATACGAAAGTGGCATTCGTCTTGTCTTATTTGGGTGGCACAGCAGCCAATTGGTCAATTCCTTTCGTGGATAGAGATGATCCCATCCTCCATAATTGGAATAAATTTAAACGTACCATGACCAGCCTTTTTGCAAAGCACACTTTCATGCAGGCAAGTGATAATGAGCTTTTAAATCTTAAACAAGGTAACAAGGATTTATTGACCTATCTCACTAGTTTTAATCGTTTACTCACCGAGACACAGTGGCCAGAAGAAAAGCGTGTCTCCCTTTTTTATAAAGGTTTGAGAGACAAGTTAAAAGACGCGCTGGCTCATATCGTTGATTTGCCAAAAGACTAGTCAGACTTTGTAGAT
Source organism: Pleurodeles waltl (assembly GCF_031143425.1). Lineage (NCBI taxonomy): Eukaryota > Metazoa > Chordata > Amphibia > Caudata > Salamandridae > Pleurodeles > Pleurodeles waltl. The sequence continues at coordinate 261,835,992 of NC_090437.1, read as the reverse complement.
TTAGTTGTGAAATTAGAACATAGACTAGGAAAAAGAAAGAAGGAGAACATTTCAATTATGTTTATATTGTGGCAGGGCAGGTCACTTTGCCAGAGAATGTCCAGTAAAGCCTAAAACTCCACGAAAGGGTGCTGTTTCCTCCACCTCCTCAACTAAATCGGGAAACGATTAAGCTCGACAAGGGGAGAGGTTACTTGTTCGAGAAAACATCTTAATCAAACCTCTAATGCTGCAGCCTTCAGGGTACCGCACATACCTAGACATTTCATAATTCAGGTCGTTTTAATTGTTACTACCCAAGTGAGGCATTCTCTCCCTGTCCTACTGGACTCAGGCGCGACAGGAAATTTTGTGGATAATAAGTTAGCTGAAATCTTAGGACTTCCTATGTGCCTAAAGCCTTGTCCAGAAGCAGTATGTGCAGTGGATGGGTCAGAATTGACCTCTGGATTAATCACAAAACAAACAAGTCCACTTGTTATGGTCTGTCAGAACGGGCACACAGAGGTGATTAGCTTTGATCTGATAGATACTCCTAATTTTGGTTTGATTCTCGGGGTACCCTGGTTAACAACTCATAACCCAAAAATTGATTGGGTGAATAGAACTGTTACTTTGGATTCCTCTTTCTGTAGAACCAATTGCTATCAAGAAGCAGGTACAGAACAGAGCACAGTATTACACTGTGCTAGTGTTACACAAGATGAACCAAGTCTCCCTCCTGAATATTCTGACTTTAAAGACGTCTTTGATCCAGTAAAGGCTAGTGTGCTGCCCCCACATCGGTCTTATGACTGCCGTATAGATCTTATCCCAGGGGCCCCTTTACCTAATAACAGAGTATATGCTTTGACTGACGAAGAAACCAAATACTTAAGAACCTACTTAGATGACCTACTACAGTCTGGGTTCATCCGTCATTCCACATCTCCAGTGTCATCTCCACTCTTTTTTATCCCGAAGCCGGATAAATCCCTGCGCGCGTGTATCGATTATAGAGGACTAAATAAGGCTACAATAAAGAATAAATATCCTCTTCCTCTAATACCTGTGTTGTTGGATCAATTAAGACATTCTACTGTATACACTAAACTAGATCTGCGGGGAGCTTACCACCTGGTCCGAGTAAAAGAGGGGGATGAGTGGAAGACAGCTTTCAAGACAAAGTTTGGTTTATTTGAGTACACAGTAATGCCCTTTGGGTTATGTAATGCCCCTGCGGCCTTTCAGTTCTTTATAAATGAGGTCCTACACGAATTCCTGGACGTTTGTGTCATAGTATACATAGACGACATCCTCATTTACTCTAAGAACTCAGAAGAACATACCCAACATGTTCGTGCAGTATTATCAAAGTTAAAAGAAAATCATCTTTTTGCTAAGTTAGAAAAGTGTACTTTTAATGTCAACAAGGTGGACTTTTTAGGATACTGCCTGTCACCTCAAGGAATAACTATGGATGTAAAGAAAATCAGTGCTATTGCTGATTGGCCAGAACCATCCTCTGTAAAAGATATTCAGAAATTTCTGGGTTTCGCCAATTTTTATAGGAGGTTTATTGCACATTTTGCAGACATTGCAGCCCCAATAACTACCTTGTTGCGGAAAGGGCAACGATTTCTTTGGACTGATGAGGCGGCACACGCCTTTCAACTCCTAAAACAAAAGTTCACTTCAGCCCCAATTCTGAAACATCCTGATCCTGACTTGCCCTTTTTTGTTGAAGCGGATGCTTCACAAGTAGCTTTAGGAGGAGTTCTCTCTCAACGAGATGCAGTAGATGGCCAGTTACATCCTATAGCCTTCTATTCCAAAAAGTTATTACCAGCTGAACAAAATTACACTGTGGCTGAAAGGGAACTACTAGCTATCAAAGTAGCCTTTTCAGAATGGAGGCACCATTTAATGGGAGCCAAGTACCCAGTTACAATCTTTTCTGACCATAAGAACCTACAGTTTTTTGGATCACTTAAAGCACTAACACCACGTCAGATGCGCTGGTTAAATTTTTTTAGCACATTTGACTTTTTTATAACCTATAGACCAGGTGCACAACAAATTCAATCTGATGTGTTATCTAGATACGGACATACCTCAGACATGAAACAAGATAAAATAGGAGAACCCATTATTCCTCCCCAAAAGTTGTTGGCACCAGTACAACAGAAGGATTTCATCACAGATCTATATAATGCACACATGCAAATAGCACCTCAGGATTGGTTAAAGGATTCCCATAACACAATACAACGAGGTTTATTGTATCACGACAACATGCTGTTAGTGCCCACCTCTGAATTACAAACACAGGTGATAATTTGGCATCACGCCTCACCGTTGGCAGGTCATCCTGGTTGGGTAAAAACCCTGGAAAATGTGCAAAAACACTTTTGGTGGGACACTATAAGAAAGGACATTAAGCAATTTGTCACTACCTGTCCAATTTGTGCAAGACATAAATCTTCTCATAAGGCTCCTGACGGCTTGTTAATACCGATGCCAACACCCAAACAGCCTTGGCACACTGTGAGCGTAGACTTTATTGTAGGTTTACCACCTGTAAAATCCTTCACAACAGTGTTGGTTATGGTGGATTTTTTATCTAAAATGGCACATTTTGTACCATTACGGAAATTACCCACGGCGGCAGAATTTGCCGATATTTTTATAAGGGAAATTGTGCGTTTACATGGTTTGCCAAGCAAAGTGGTGTCAGACCGAGGGAGCCAGTTCAACTCCAGATTTTGGAAAAAATTATGTGAAAAACTGAAAATAGATGTGGCCTTATCCACTGCTTTCCACCCAGAGACAGATGGACAGACTGAACGACTGAACCAAACCTTACTTCAAACGCTACGTTGTTTATTGGCTGATTATTCTAGTGAATGGTTGGAAGCTCTTCCTGTAGCAGAGTTTGTTTATAATAATACTGAGCATTCAGCTCTACTTTGCTCACCATTCTATTTCGTGCAGGGGTATCATCCAAGAGCTATACCCATTTTGTTAGAAGATTCCCTGTTGCCTACAGTAACGGATAGACTAACGAGGTTAGGTGACATACAAGACAAAGCCAGGAAACATTTATTAAAGTACAAGGAAAGCATGAAAAGACAAGCAGACAAACACAGGTCTGAGGCCCCAATGTATAAAATTGGTGACAAGGTATGGCTCTCCACAAAAAACCTAAACATAGAGGGATCCCGAAAGCTGCAACCACGTTTCATTGGACCCTTCAGTATAACTGCCATAGTAAACCCGGTAACAGTAAAATTAGATTTACCAAAAGAATATCCAGTACATACTACATTCCATGTGTCCTTGCTTAAGCCGTACAACTCAAAAACCCGACCTGAACCACCACCTCCAGCCATACCAATTAAAGGAAATCTGGAATATGAAGTGAAAAGCATAAAAGACTCAAAAAGAATTAGTGGACGTCTGTTTTATTTAGTAGAATGGAAAGGATATGATGAATCTGAGAATTCATGGGAACCAGCATCATATGTACATGCCCCACAGCTGATTAGACGGTTTTATTTAAAAAATCCAGGAAAACCCCGTCCTGTAGGAGGGCCTTTGAGGGGGGCAACTGTTAGGGTTTGTACACAGCAAAGAGCATGTCCCCTCTCACTGCACTAGTGGGTTCTGTAATAGCTCCCTTTTAAACTTCCTATTCAAAGCCTTTCTTGTTATCTCACCTTCCCCCCCCCCAGGCTTCTGTGTATGTTGTTTAATGTGCTGTTTTGTTTACACATTGGGCCTTGCTTTTACCAAGGCTTCTTTAAAACACTCCTCCCTAGGCCATGTGTTAATCCAACTCATTTGCATAATAACTGAAAGTCTGCACACCTTTCAAGAACATGTGCAGCATGTGAGGACCACACCCAGCTCTTCAAACCACACCCAGCTCTGCACACCTTCCAAGAACATGTGCAGCATGTGAGGACCACACCCAGCCCTTCAAACCACACCCAGATCTTCGAACCACACCCAGCCCTGTCTATAAAAGGCATCCCCCGAGCCTCACCCAGTGCTTGTGCTCGTCTACCTCCCGCTTACCTGAGAACAGATCCCTCGGCGCTGGCACTCCTGCTCTTTACAGACTTTCTTTGACTTCAATTGGCGCAGCTGCTGGCTCTTCCTTCTTCCGGTTTCCGGTTCCTCCTTGCCTCAGCCTCTCTCCTACGAGTAACCTGCAAAAGAGAAAGAAGACAAGGTTAGACTGATCAGTATCTCTTGCCAGCAACAAGTAAGTGCAAAACTTTTTATTACCTGAGGGAGCTTTGACGGCAATTTCTGGATTCGTGTATAGACAGTTTGAGGCGAAGTGCCTTCCACGAGCATTGTGATTAAGGCTCTTTGTTGCAGGATTATTTTGCAGGACTTTGTGAAGCGGACATTGTTTTTTTTTCATGGAACTTTTGGGAATCGAACAGTGGAAACCATTGACAGCAAGGAAAACAGTAAATCAAGGACTTGCACAAATTACATGCTGTATTTTGATGTAAAAGTACAGTATTTGTTTTATAAAAGATTCTGGAAATATGCGAAAAGTGAGTCTGCTATTGGGAATTTAGGCTTTAGTTATATTATGATGAATGTTTGATATTGGTAATTCTGATAACGGTATTTGTTTAATTTTTTAGAAGCTTAACAGTAATAGAAAACACATCCCAGAGCAGTAACACATTCCAAACCTGGAAACTAGAGACCAGGATCCAAGAGGTACTTTTAGAAGAGAATTTCCAATAAATAAAGGGATAGTCAGGAACCCATTTAGGAATAGGTTGCACTTATCTGTTCTTTGTTTATGTTTCATTAGGCACCAGTTTCTACAGAAGTCAGAAAGGGCCGCAGATTTGTGCAGCACTTCAACAGTGGAAACGCAAGAACGGTGTTGTCTCTCTTTTTTTTATTTTATCCCCTTCCCCCCTTCCCTTGAGCTTCTGTTCTTAGTGCACTGTTTTAAAAACTAGTGTGCTGGAACAAGCAGTTTCAGGGTGGGGTCGGATTGTCTTCAACCTCCATCAGAACTGAACAAGAACTCAGGTGAGCTGGGCTTTGACAAAAACGTAGAGAAACATTTATGTTTTTTTCACCTCAATTTCAATATTTTTCTTTTTCAGTTGTTATTTTCTGTAGGAAACCCTTGTAGGATCTACACAAATGACCCCTTGCTGAATTCAGAATTTTGTCTACTTTTCAGAAATGTTTAGGTTTCTGGGATCCAGCATTGGTTTCATGCCCATTTCTGTCACTGACTGGAAGGAGGCTGAAAGCACAAAAAACTGCAAAAATGGGGTATGCCCCAGTAAAATGCCAAAATTGTGTTGAAAAATTGGGTTTTCTGATTCAAGTCTGCCTGTTCCTGAAAGCTGGGAAGCTGCTGAGTTTAGCACCGCAAACCCTTTGTTGATGCCATTTTCAGGGGAAAAACCACAAGCCTTTTTCTGCAGCCACTTTTTCCAATTTTTTTGAAAAAAACGAAATTTTCACTGTATTTTGGCCAATTTCTTGGCCTCCTTCAAGGGAACCCACAAAGTCTGGGTACCTCTAGAATCCCTAGGATGTTGGAAAAAAAGGACGCAAATTTGGCTTGGTTAGCTTATGTGGACAAAAAGTTATGAGGGCCTAAGCGCGAACTGCCCCAAATAGGCAAAAAAAGGCCCGGCACAGGAGGGGGAAAAGGCCTGGCAGCGAAGGGGTTAAGAAACAATACCCGTTGAAATTACCTCCCTTGTCTAATTCACAGTTGTCTAGCTTCCAACAGCTGAAAACTTCCCTCACCTCAGAGCCAATTTTGTGATGTCCTGACTTTTCCAAAACGTTCCATCTATATACAGATGCTTCCAATGTAGGCCTAAGGGGTGTTCTTACCCAACCCGACGAGGAGGGCCATGACCACCCTATTGTGTACATCAGAAGGAAGTTACTTCCCCGGGAGTGTAACTATCCCATTATTGAGCGGGAATGCTTGGCTATTAGGTGAGCAGTGGATAGTCTGAAATATTACCTCCTTAGTCGCCCTTTTGTACTGTTCACTGACCATGCCCCCTTAACTTGGTTGGCTGCACATAAAGACTCCAACTCCCGGGTACTTTGCTGGTTTATGGAACTCCAACCCTTTTCCTTTCGGATCCGACATATTCTGGGTTCCCAACAAGGCCCAGCCGACTTCCTGTCCCGCTTTCCGGATCCTGCGGTACTATATCAGTCCCTATCTTGGGATGGGGTGTGTAGCCGGTTGACGTCAAACGCGGCTATCGACTCCTCCGACTGGCGCTGCTCGCGCGCTATGGAGGAGAGCGTTCCCCATTGCCCGGACAACAACGAGGACGCCGCCGACCCGATGACCCCGGATATCCGGATTCCGGGGTGGGTAAAAGGAGAAAGAGGACTACGGTGAAGGGAGGACGAGGAAGACGATGCAGAGAAACAAGAGGAGACGGCGGACGGTGGAGAGGAGAAAACCGAAGGAAGATCTGGAACCCGCGACGTCCCCAGGTAGGGAGCGGAACCCGTGGAGAATCCAAGACTCGAGGAGACGCGCAGAAACCGCCACATCCCAGGAGGGGCGTGGCTGAACAAGGTACGGTCCTTTTTTAAAGGACGACCTAGTGAACAGCAGAAGAGCTGGGACAGATGGGAGGAGGGTAGGGACGGTGAAAAGGGAGCTGAGAGAGGAGCAGCTGGGAGGGGGCAGGGAAGTGATGGGAGAGACAGGGAAAAAGACAGTCAAGTCAGTAGCAACAGTGAAACCAGCACTACCTTTTGTAGTACTTAAAGACAAGTCATTCTACTCGGGAAAGACACAAAAAGGGTGAACCACTATACACCCCTGTTCTTTTTCTTTTACTTTCACACACACGCACTCGGATCTCTTTCTTTCTCTCTCTCTCTCTCTCTCTCTTTCTCTCTCTCTCTCTTTCTCTCTCTCTCTCTCTCTCTCTCTCTCTCTCTCTCTCTCTCTCTCTCCCCCTCTCTCTCTTCTAGCCTAACGTTCTTACGGTCTGTCTAGTTCCATACTCTGACTTACCTTCCCTTTCGTTCCTTTCCGGTACGGCGGGAGTCTGACAGAGGATCGTCGCCGGTCAAGAGGGGAGCTGGGAGGAAGAAGACAAGAGAGAGAGACATTACGGGACAAGCACACCCCAACTCACAAGTTCGACCTTATTCAGAAATTTCAAATAAATTACCACTTCCACCCACTCGTGCCTCAGGGTCCTTCTTATCACCTAGCCCACTGTAACACAAATATTATATTCCTTGAACATATATTCCCTTAGTATCTATATGCATATCTATTTATTTATTATTCTGGTCCTACTGTCCTCGAGAAAAATGTAATAAAAATAAACACAATAAAATCTATAAATATAATTCAAATTATAAATAATTAAATTAAAGTAAAATAATAATAATAATGAATAAATAGATAAAAGAACATTTGAAATAAAAACAATGATAACAAATGTATATATATATATATATATATGTATATATATATATATATATATAATAATAATAATACATAAAAAAATAATAAATGTACTCTCTTGCAAGCATTATTTTGTCCACCCATCACCCTATGTCATGTCTCTGTCAATCTATCCTTCACCCGACTCTGACTCATCCCAAGCCCATTCTACTACTTTCTTCTCCAAAATAACCCTGCCTAAGCTCTTACCTCCTCTTCCACATCAAGCTCACCCCAAACCTCCGTTTACAACCATGATCTCCCAAACAACCCTACTAAATTCTCCCCATTTATCTCACCTTTGACTCATCCAAAACCCCTCCTGCTGCTATGATCTCCCTAACCCTTTCCACAGACTCTTCCCTCCTACAGTTCTCCTTTATTCATACCAAGCCTCATCCTATTACTATAAACTCCCAAATAACACTTCTGTATTCTTCCCTCCTCTGTCCCTCCATTACGCTAGTCAATTCAACTAACAAACTTACATATCCTCTGCTCAAATTAACTCATAACAATACTAATACTGTACTCATATGTACCTATACTATTCCACCACTAATTCCTCTTGGGTTCTGGAGTAGAGTGCTACTAGCCAAAAAGTGTGTTGACTCCTTGTCAGGGGTAGTAAGCGCTATATAAATACCATTACAATTACATTTAGGATTACCTCTTTTTTTAATGGTATCATTATGTGATCCCCATAGTTCACTGCTCTGTACTCTGACTTGCCCTTTGCTACCACAGACCCTGCCTATGTAACTAGTAGCCTCAGAAATGGCAAAATTGGCAAATATACTGACAGTGAGTGCAGATAAACAGTGCTCATTTGAGTACAATTTACTTTCTGTTGCTCACACAATAAATCCTTCTTTTAGTTTGGATAAATAAGATTAAAAAAGCTATGACGCCATTCACTGACACCCTTTGGAATGCAAAATACAATTAAGCAAATTACACATTCCAATATTGTGAATACATGAAAAAATGCTTTGCAAGCCTGATAATTTCTTGATAGTCCCTTTCAAGTGATCCTAAATCAAAACTTAATAACTATGATTAGTAGTAAATCAAGCCAATAACCTAGTTCATGTGCAATATATGGTCTATACAAAATAGTTCCAGTGGACCTAACCATTCTTGTTTTTTAAATCTTTTTTGTGTGCATCTCCCTGTTATTTTGCAACACATTTACTCTTTGAGGTTCCTACCATGCTTTAGTGATGTCTATTCGTATGATGTCATCAGGATCAAGATCTTATGACATCATGTGATGTCACATCCTCTAATGCCTTTGTGGCCAAAAGATGTGTAATTTCACTTCCTTCACTCCTGGCATTTTAATGAATCAAAGTCCATGGTTGTGAGTAGGAATATGAATCAAGTTAGGGGAGTCAGTAATTCTGTACTCTTTTCCTTAGGGTATTCATTCCGTCCCAGTATTTCACACAGAGATATTGGGATATTGGGTGCTTCCAACCAGATCCACAATGTTCCAAAGTTAGCTAGTAACATTAGTTACTGGCCTCATCGGAATTACATTGCCACTAGAAATGAGATCCTTAGATCTGAAGTGCAAGAAATGCAGTAACATATGCCAAAAGTAGATATAAACACTACTTGTTTTCTAGTGCACAATTAACACATTTTTTACTCTTGGTTGGTGCTATCCTTTTCAGTGATGCAATGCACTTAAAATCATCAGGAAAAGTGGAAATGTGAAATAATCCACCCACCATCCACTCCCAAGAAATGTATTGGTATAAAAATAAGACAGAATCCTAGAATTCATGAATAAAACATTAAGCAGCATATTTAAGAGCCCCTAGCGCCACCAGAGGGTCACAGTTCTTGACATTCTGGAGGCGCGAGGCACTGCTCCATATTTACAAGGATGTGTAATGCCACTTTTTTGTGGTGTTACGTCTCCTTGCAAATATGGGCCCCTCCAATGCAGTTTTCTGCATTAGAGGTGCATGCAATGGCTGTTGTGGTGGGCGTTCCACCGCAACACCCATTGCTTTTGAAATTGCCTCAGATTTACGGGTTGTCGTAAACCTGAGGCAGCTCCAAAAACTAATGCCACCCCAGGGGTGGCATTAGCATGGCAAAACATAGAGGAATGCTTTTATTCCTCCTTGTTATTTGATTTTTCTATGTGTACTGCATTCTGCAGTACACATGGAAGAAGCAAAATGCCATGGACGATTGTTTACGTGCAGAAAGGGGCACATTCATGCACATAAACAATCATTGAAAATTGCCATTATTGATTGTTTATGTGCAAGAAGGGACACTTCAATTTGTACAATTTGCTGACAGGAGCAAAAGCCAGCATTGTAAAGATTGTTTATAAGAAGTTAAAAAATGTTTTGTGTACCATCAACAGTGTACAATAAATATGTTTAAATACTAATGGGCTTCTTACTTTTAAACTGAAAAAGATACCATCAAACATGTTTATGGCATAATAGATTTATTCTTTTTAGTTGATGTAAACATATCTAAAACTTTTTCAACAACCTTTTAAAGACTGACACAAATTAACAAGCGTGCTCTAAATGTAGCAACATCTGTGTGTGCGTTATCTGCCTCATTGCAGAACAAATGATCCGAATGCTAGTACCTGAGTAAGGCTGAATTCTGTGCTTGCGCTAATAAAGAAATGACTGACATTCGGAATTTCAGCCAACACTGTGTAAGAAAGCAAGGGGAATCTAGAAATGTAGACAAGGCTCATTTTTTCTCGGTTCTCTTTAGAGTAGTAGGAGTTAGATTATGTTATTGTGCCGCCCAGTTCTTGCTTTCTCCATTTGTGAGTTGTTTTCTCTTTCTCATGTTTCCCCTTTGTACTTTTCTCTCTCTTGCTCTCAAGAAATATCTGTTAAGAATAAAAAATGTCGATCCCTAAAAAGTTCCCTTCACTAGCAACCACCAGCCCAAATTAAGTACTGGTGCTGCCCTTGGCAAGCAAATTATGATATGATTATCATTATATTTGACATATTTCTGGCGAAAAGGATAGAGTGTTCAAACATGCTGAGTTTGCGTTGTCCCTTGTATTTTTAAGTTTGCCATTCTATGTTGTATAAAGTAGACAGAAATGCTAAAATGCCATCCCATTCATTTTTTAGGGTCGAGCCTGCGTTGCATGCGCTAGCGCATGCTTATCGCAGCGAGACTCTTTTGTATTTAGAAAAGGGCTAGGAGCACTGTCAACTTCACGCCAGTGTTTTTTATTGGTTCGTGCGCTTCCCTAATAAAATCTGCTTGCTTTCATTAGTCGAAGGCACCCATATGTCATGCCTTTCCGGTGGCAAGCCCTCCTCGAGCACAGCGACCAAGTACAGAAAACATGCGAGGCTCGCTGTTTTCCATCAGGCTTGTGGACTTTTTTTTCTCTAATTTACGAGCGCGATCTTGCTTGGCAGAAGTCGAGCGCTTTACATACTTGATTTCACTTTTTCGGGTTATGTACATAAATGCACTTTTCCCCGATAGGTGAAAAGTCGGGTTAAGAGTTTACAAAGCTCTAACATGAGCAAACGCGAGACCCGTTGCATTGTAAATGCTTGTATACTTTTGTGTCTGCTATGTGTGGGTTAGACATGCTGCTGGAACCTTTCTGGCCCCTGCACCCGTTATTGCGTGCACTCCACCGCTGAACCGGCTTCGCTTTATTCGAATTGTATTAATTTGTGTGTCAATGGCAGGGTAGAGTTGGATACCAAAATAAAAAGTGAATTAGATATCTAAACAAGTGCCATGTTTACAAATTCGGTCAGTTTTGAACTTCTGCACATACTATACTGAGTAAGTGGTTTGCAAGGTATGAAAGTCTGTATGGAGTTGAGCTTGCTGCAGGTAAATGTTTACTTTAATCTCAGAGAAATCAACAGTAAACGGGCCCAGCAGAGCATAAATAGTCACAAAAACAGCCGAAAAACAGCCTACACACTGGCCTGTCAGACTCACTCATCGGGCACTGCCTCATTGCTCTCTAGGCCAGTCCGACCCTGGTCAAAGGAGATACATCGCAGGGTATTTGGCAGACTTTATTGAGGTTAAGGCCCATATTTATACTTTTTGACGCAAAACTGCGCTAACGCAGTTTTGCGGCAAAAAAATTAGCGCCGGCTAACGCCATTCTGAAGCGCCATGCGGGCGCCGTTTTTATTGAATGGCGTTAGCCGGCATTAGCCGACCGGCGATGCCAGGTGTGCGTGAAAAAAAACGACGTACACCAGGCAGCGCCGGCGTAGGGAAAAATGGCGTTTGGGCGTCCCAAAATGGGGCAAGTCAGGCTGAGGCAAAAAAATCGTCTTAACCCGGTTTGCGCAATTGTTTTTGGGCGCCCAGACGCCATTAACATGACTCCTGTCTTAGCAAAGACAGGAGTCATGCCCCCTTGCCCAATGGCCATGCCCAGGTGACTTCTGTCCCCTGGGCATGGTCATTGGGCATAGTGGCATGTAGGGGGGCACAAATCAGGCCCCCCTATGCCACAAAAAAAAAAAAAAAAATACCATGTGGGCCTGGAGGCCCCCGCAGTCCCGGTAAAAGGTGAAATGAAAACTTTTTGAGGTGCAGCTGCAGAGAAAACACATTTTGGTGTTTTCTCTGCAGTTACACATCGAAAAATTATCTGAGGAAAAGCTTGGGGAACAATCACATTTGCAAAGTTACAGACACACAAGGGCACTGGAGCTATTTCTTTTGCATCCTGTAGTGTTGGAGATGCACTATACATTTTACCAACAAGGTAGTACTTACTCTTTAAATGCCAGTAGAAAGTACTCCAGTTGGGTAGATATTCTGCGCAAAATGGTGGCCTCTTCTTGGATAAATATGCAGGGAAGGATTCATTCAGGCAAGATGTTTATTTCACAGAAATCAAACCATAACGGGAAGCACTTATAGATATAAACAAAGAAGGTGCCCAGGTTGAAGTTTCACTTCTGTAAAGTACTAATCATCTTATTTTCTTGTACAGGTTCAATGCAAATCAAATGCTTTTTCTCTGCATTTCTAGCTTGATAAGTTATCTGTAAACCTTGATGGAGGTGTTTGCATTCTTGCTTTTTTCAAGTACAATACCTTGTGTAGTGACTGTGATGACTGGGTTATTTCTTATTGTCTGCAGCTGAAAACAAAGATTGTGTTCTCCCTTTTAAAAACGACAAGCATGAAAAATGGCCTAGAAGCCCTACATTTTTACCTCACTTCATATAGATTAGTGGTATGCAATGCCTTCCTGCCATTTTCCCAGGTTGACAGACAGCTGACTAAAACGCCCAAGCGCATTCCCTTTGATTTTGGAGACATGTTCTTGATGCACAGAAATATGATCACATCCCCGCCAAACAAAGAAGCACTTCATGAGTGACGTTGGGGGTTGGGTGGTTGCAGGGGTAAGACTCAGCCTAATCTGTTTTTCCCTTCTTGCAGTCAATGGGCTCCATAGGCTAACATACAGAGAATTTATTTTAAAATACATTCCTATTTTCCATTGAGATAAGCTAATTATAGCAAGTTTGCCATTAAATTAAATGTAATCATACGCCTAACAACTTGGCAGTGTTGAATTTAGTATAACTAACCCAAGGAGGAGTTTTGTTCAAAATTGATAACTCATCTGAAACTTGATAAACAGCAACAACCTTAAATTGAATTTGGATAACACCAAAATTGATATCACTAAAAGCAAATTCAATTATTGGAGGGAAACATTCTGGCTCTCTTCCCCAAAGGAATCAGTAAAGAACCTCAGAGTAATTATCAATGACAATCTACCCATGAAACAACAAATTGGAGCAGTCTAGATGCTCAGATGGATCTAGAAAATAGCCAGATTCTTAACTCCAAAGGCCCTTGTCCAAGCTGTCATCGATCTTGTCATCTCAAGGATAGATTATTTCAACTCCTTATATATTGTCCCTTTCTAAATGCCTCACCAATAGTTGTTAAACCTTTCAGAATCAGGCAGCCTCACTGGCTACAGGTAGCAGAAAGAATATTACTCAAAAGAGGCCACATCATCTTTAAAAAACATAATAATAAAAGCCCTGCCTTTATTACCTACTGTGTCTAGAATTATACTTCCCACCGCACTCTGTGCACTACACCTAAATTACCCATCAGTACCTAAATTTAGAAAGAAGAGGTTCAGTGAAGTCAGATTCTCAGTCATTGCACACATTCTCTGGAACTCTTTTCACCTAGAAATCAGATCTGTCACCTACCAGCAGAAAGTTTGGAAACTGTTGATTCATCCAGGCATAAACTAACCCCTTGTCGCAGCACTCTTAATGTACAGGCCCCATTTTCAGCGCCATGAAAGTGACTTGTATATGTGCTCTTTTTGTGGGCATTTCTTTGCTCTTACAGCTCTGTGATCCTGCAGTCTGTCTCCAATACACGTTTGGGGTAGGAGACAACTACACTTTGTGCAGTCTCTCTAGACAGCCACAAACACAGGAAGGTTAGGTGTGTCTTAGTGCTCATCTGCATTAATCTGCATTGTGATGGCTGTACCTCAACAGGGAGGGCGGGAGGGGATGACACACCTGAGTAGGTAGTCCCTGCCACCACACAGAGGGCTGATTACCCCCTACTGATAGTCTGGAGCCAGTGCTGAGGAAGAAAAGACCTCTGTGCAGTTCAAATACCCTTCTTTGAAGTCATCCCTGCTCCAAAGGCACATTTGGGTATTCCTAATGACATTTCTCTTGCCATCAATTTGAATAAGTTGCTTCTTCTTGTTAATGTTGTTTTTACAATCAGAATTCCTTTGCATGGTGTCCTACTAAATATTGTAGATGCGTTTTTTTCAACTGTCTGTGAACTCTTTCTACTTTTTAAAATTTCACCCATCATTCCCTGTAACACAATGTTTCAGCTTGTTTATTACTGAGATTTGACATATATATTGGAAAGCAAACAATTTTGTTGTTTCCCACCTCCACATATGCACATCCCAGTGCTTTGTGTTTCAGAGTAGAAGGGTGCTGATTTTGAAATCGTGCCTATAGACAGCTTTAGCTGTTTGTTGTAAAAAGATCTATTCCATACCTTAACAACCTCCTAACAAGTGGCTTGAATAACGCCTATATGTGTGGTAGCTCCTGTTACTGGCCATATTCCAAATATGCATTTTGTGATAAATATTGGCAAGACAAACCTGCCAATTTTTATTAGGAGAAGAATGCCTGGTGTTTACCAGAACATGCATGTTTTGGTGCTTACTGCACCAAACCCCATGTTATTTGTAATCAGGTGGTATTTATTGCAACTAATAAATTCTGAATCTGCAGGGTCAGATTTTGTCACATGCAATAAACCTCACACCAATTACTGGTCCACTGATTATGAGGCATTGTAGTTAGCATTGGGTCAGCTTATTGCTTACTACTGACTGACTTTCTTGTCAATCTCATTTCTATGCTTCCTATATAATTGATTTCCTTTCTCTTCTTTTGGTGTTTCTCCCCTGGAGCATAGCTATTCTATGAAGTTTCTGACTGAATGAGTTTTATCCTTTCATTGCATGCAATCAGGGAACTAATTCATGAAACTACATGTATTTTTTCCTCTCTTATTTTGTGTTTTTTTAAAGTACCTGTTTCCCATGGTATGTCACTTCACTCCACATTCTTCACTGCGCTCCTAGGATTCCCTACTCTTACTTTGCATATCATCATCCCAATAGTTCATCCTCTGCTCTGTCACACTTTCCTACTTTTTCATTGCTTTTTGTTCCCACCAGCAGCTCCTCCAATTATCTGCCTTCCCTCTCCACTCCTTTGTTACTTTTTGTCACCCATGTGATAGCTCCCTGATTTTGTCCCATATGTATGGTTCTTTCCCCCACTTCCTCTATTGCTCTCTCTACCCTCTTCACTCTTCCATTGCTTTTTGTCCGCCACAGCTCATCCCTTCCCTCTATGCCAACCCTCATTGCTCTTCCATTGATTTTCTCCCCTGTCAACTTTGTCAGTAGCATTTTGTTGGAAAATGGGTTATTGGTAGGGCAGGTAGGTACCTACACCTAGCAACAAGCCACTAACCTCCACATAGGTACAGTTAGGTCTCAGTAAATTAATCCCAGCTCTACCCTTGGTAGCTTGGCATCGAGCGTCAAGGCTTAACTTAGGAGACAAAGTGTAAAGCATTCAAATATCACAAAACAGTAATTAAATAAAACACAGGAAACAGTTTAAAAATCCAAAACCAATTTATAAAAATAGCTTATATTTTTATCTTTAAAATGACACAAAAACGATTAAAATCGGTTCAGGGGAACCGGAGATATGAATTTTTAAAGTATTATTATTTTCTTGCACTTAGAAACAAAAAGCGCCAATCGGGTCATCTGGTTGCACCAGGACCGGGGCAAAGTCAAACTTTCAGGCCGACCGCGATGGAGCCCTGCTCGGCTACAAGTCGCGGGAGGCCTCGGTTAAAAAGTTACCTTCTGACTTAGTCTTTATTTTGAAGTTTTTCTTCACCGGGACGAACCTGCCAGTTGAATCCGACCTCCTGGAGCCCTTGTCCGGATACGCAAAGTCGGTTTCCTCGGTGGTGATTTTTACCTTCGGACTTAGTCGTTTTTTCGAGATGAAAATCCTTCGACCGGGGTAAACCTGGATCTTGATCCGACGTCCATGGAGCCCTTCTCGGATACGATGGCTGGGAGGTCCCGGTCAACTTTTTACGTTCGGACTTAGGGCCTCATTATGACCCTGGCGGTAGAGAACCGCCAGGGCCAACGGGGGCGGGAGCACCGCCGACAGGCCGGCGGTGCTCCCTTGGGCATTCTGACCGCGGCGCTTTGGCCGCGGTCAGAAAGGGAAAACCGGCGGTCTCCCGCCGGTTTTCCACTGCCCCTAAGAATCCTCCAAGGCTGCGCAGCTTGCTGCGCCGCCGAGGGGATTCTGACAATCCTTACCGCCATCCTGTTCCTGGCGGCTCGCCCGCCAGGAACAGGATGGCGGTAAGGATTGTTGGGGGGCCCCTGGGGGCCCCTGCAGTGCCCATGCCAATGGCATGGGCACTGCAGGGGCCCCTGTAAGAGGGCCCGCTAGTATTTCACTTTCTGCGTAGCAGACAGTGAAATACGCGACGGGTGCAGTAGCACCCGTCGCACCTTCCCACTCCGCTGGCTCGATTACGAGCCGGCATCCTCGTGGGAAGGGAGTTTTTCCCTGGGCTGGCGGGCGGTCTTTTGGAGACCGCCCGCCAGCCCAGGGAAAAACTCATAATACCCTCCGCGGTCTTCTGACCGCGGAGCGGTATTATGGAGGGCGGCATCCTGGCGGGCGGCCTCTGCCGCCCGCCAGGGTCATAATGAGGCCCTTAGTCTCTTTTTTGGATGTTTTTCTTTACCGGGACGAACCACGAAGTCAGGCCGGGTCGCGGTTGAGGCAAGCCGGCTAGAATTTCCGCGGCGGGTCGGTCCCTCTCTGGAGCTTTTTTCCAAAAATTCTCAAATCTTTTCCAAACTTCTGGGGCTTCACCCAGATGTTCTTTTAAGGTTCTTTTGGGGTCCACAGCTCACCCCAAGGGTCCAGAAGTTCTGTGATGGTCCTTGGGGGGTGCGGACTTCAACTCCCAGAATGCACCTGGCGCAAACTCCTTTTTGGCTACTGGACAGTGGTCAGCTGGTCGCTTTCTTCAGGAGTTGGTGCAGGGGACTCTGGTTAGCAATTTTTCACCTGTAGCAAACAGGGAGTCCCTCCTTGAACCAGTTGAAGCCAGGCAAAGTCCTTCTTGTGGTGAAGCCCAAGTGTGCAGCTGGTGCAGTCCTTCTGAGTGCAGGGTCCAGGTGCAGGCCAGGGGTCCAGCAGGGCAGTCCTTCTTCTTCTTTAGTTCCTTTCTTGTTGAATTCTGGAGGGGATCTGAGGTGTGGGGTCAGGTCTGCCAGTTTTATCCTTGCTCCTGGGTGAAAAGCAGGGGGGTCCTGGTCCTCCAATCAGGTACAGGGTCGTCCCCCTGTGATGACCACTTCCTGGGAAGTGTGGCAAAAATCCATCCCAGAAGGCAACAGTCTCCAAAAATCCAACATGGATGAATCTGATTTTTGGAGGTTACATCTGGTAAGCCCACCCACTGGTGTGGCTAAAAATCATAAACACACCCCTCTCCTGCCCTCTCCTAATCTAATCAAGGGGGCACCTAATTGTCTGGGGTTGCAGGATGTGGGGGTGTTGTTGGGTGCTGCAAATGTCCTTCTCTGCCTTTGAAGACCAGTTTGGCAGCCCTCCCCCTTCCTGCCTCACCATCTGCTGAGGGGAGATTCTCTCCCCCAAGCACATTCCTTTGTGTGAAGTCAGGCCACTTCACACCTCATCAAGGTAGCCTGGCAGAAGCTGCTGCAGGCTGGCCAATCAGAGCACAGCAGCAAAAACAATGCAGAGCTGAAATTGGCAACTTTTTAGGTAAAGTCTAAACTTTTTACCTGAACTAGTTATATTAAATCCAACAACTGGAAGTTGTGGGATTTATTATAACAATCAATTTGATACCAAATTCTTGGTATGTAACATTTAAGGAGACTTTAAAATTTAAAATAAAGTCTGCCCATTCTAGCCTATGAAGGCCATTTACTTCAATGAGGGAAAAACGAATTTGGCTGTTTTTACCTCACCAGGGCATATAAATCTATTTTTATAAAGTCCCTGCTTATAGTTACATGGCACCCAGCCCTAGGGGCACATAGGGCACACCTTAGGGGTGACTTATATGTAAAAATAAGGTAGTTTAAGACTTTGGAAGTACCTTTAATTCCAAAGTCGAATTTGCATATAACTTTAATTTAAAAGCAGCCAGCAAGGCAGGCTTGCTTTTAATATGACACTGGGCACCTCAGCAGTGCACCTAGGTGTGCACCACCTATGCTGTGGTCCCTAAACCTACATGCCCTACCATATACTAGGGACTTATAGGTAGGTTAACTTAGCCAATTATAATCAGCCTAATTTGCATATCCATTTTACACAGAGCACAGGCCCTGGGACTGGTTAGCAGTACCCAGGGCACCATCAAAGTCAGGAAAACACCAGCAAAAAAAGGAAAATGGGTGCAAAAAGTTATGGGGCCTCTGCAATCAGCCCTGTTTTCTCACACAACCCCCCCCCAGCCCACACGCCCAGGAGACTCAGCCCAACCCTGGGAGAGTCTTCCTGGCTTGTTAGGCGAGGAAGACAGTGAAGAAAACTGGCTGTCCCTTTGCAGGGCCTACTCTGCCTTATCTCCTCCTGTCAGGGTCACTCCCTATGGGTAGTGAAGCCATCCCAACAGTAAAAGGACCCAACACAAACTGAAACTTTCCTCTAGGGGGGTCTTCCTCCTTTCTCTCTGCCAACTTGGGTAGTGAGGTGCCCACCTCCCCTACTCCAAACTTTGCTAGGGCAACACCTAGCTTACCCAAAGAGGTCACCCAACACTTGAGCAACCCCACCATGACCAATAGGGTCAGGGGGCCTACTTTGCTATTGGCCCTGGGGTCTGCCTCCCAGGCCAAGTACAGTGCTGCCAAGAAGGCTAGCACCCAGCAGAGGCTACTGACAGCTGTCAGTACCCAGAACCACACCCTAAGCTCTCCACTGACAGGTGGCTGAGCTGCTTTAGGGGCATCTTTGGGGTCCTGGCACCCCTCTTGCTGTCTAGAGTGGGGGGCTACCACCTCCTGTGGCAGACACCCTCCTTCCACTCTCCCTTCTGTCAGTGCAGGGGCAACACCTTGCATCTGGACGGCTGCCTGACTACTCAGGACTTCCTTGGGGTCAGGTGAAGCCTCACCAGTGCCAACTCTGGGCTCCCCCCTACTGGGGCAGAGGGCCCTTGGCTCCCTGGAACTCTCTTTAAGAGTGGCCTACCCTTCCTTTTCTTCTTTCCTTTTCTTGGGGACCCCTGTCTCCTAACTGTAGGGACTGACTCCCCAGGACTTTGGGTTGGGGGGGCGCCCTGGGCGACCACCCCATCTGTGACCAGACTCACCTCTGGGAGGTCATTGCCCAGGATACAATCTAGGGGGAGGTCAGCACTGACTACCACCCTAATCCAGTCAAGGATACCCTCCCTCTCTAGGGGCACTATGGCTACAGGTTTGGAGGTGACCTCCCCTGTGGCTATCCTGACTTTCTTTGTCTTTCCTGGGACATACATGTCTGGCGTCACTAACCGGTCACTCACTATAGTGTGACTGGCACAGGTGTCCCTCAGGCCAGTGGTAGGGATCCCATTCACTTGAATGTGGTGGAAGTGCCTACTCCCACCCTCAGGGATCACCAGCTTACCATCTGGTCCTGTCTCCCAGCACAATGCTAGGAGGACTTCATCTTCTGAGGAATCCTCCTCTATGGCTACACTGGACAGCCCAATGCTAACCACCTTCTTTGGACAGGCTGCATCTCCTCTGAAGTGACCTGTCTGCTGACAGTCAAAGCAAGCCCTACTGTCCAAGAGCTTTTTTAACCCTGGGTCTCCCTGTCTCTGCTTGTCAGAGTGGGAGTGGGATTTACTCTCCTCCTTCTTAGGGTTCTGGGGTACAGAGGGAGTCTCTGTGGTGGGCTTACCACCTCCCTCCTTAGGTTTTTGGGGACCTGTCCCCCCCTTCTTGGAGTCTCCCCCCTGGGACTTGACAACCACCCTGGTTCTCAACCACTCATCAGCTGCCTCCCCTAGCTCTCTAGGGTTGGTCTGCTTAGAGTCCACTAGATGCTGGCGTAACCTTTCTTGGATACAATTGGTCAAGATGTGCTCTCTCATGATCAGATTGTATAACCCCTCATATGTATCTACTTTGTTACCAATAATCCAGCCCTCTAGTGCCTTTAGTGAAATGTCTACAAAGTCAACCCAAGACTGGGTACTGACCTTCTGGGTGTCCCTGAACTTCATTCTATATTGCTCTGGGGTCAGACCAAACTTCTTGGCTAAGCACCTCTTCATACTAGGGTATGAATCTGCCTCCTCCCCCCTTAAGGTCAGAAGCCTATCCCTCCCTGAGTTGGGGACCAACTCCCACAAAAGGGAACCCCAGTATTGAGGCCTGACCTTTCTCATTTGGAGTGCCCTCTCAAAGGCCCCTAGCCACTTATCTATGTCATCCCCCTCTACATAAGCAGGAACTACCCCCTTGGGTAATCTGGTGCAAACTCCCCCACCCATGGACACCTCAGCTTCTTTATCGCTGCTTCCATCTCTTTTTTCTTTGTATGCCCACTTTTTCTTTTCTAGGGCCAGCTTCTCTGCTTCCAAAGCTATGTATGCTAGCTGGGCCTCCAGCTCTCTTTCTCTGATGGATGGGTTCTCTCCTCCTGAAAGGACCCCCTTCCCACCACTAGCTTTGGATCTGCCCCTAGTGACTGTATTTACTGAGGACCGTTCTTCCTGATCCTCACTTGGGCTCAGATGCCTTCCCTCCCCTGAGTGGTTAGAGCTTGCATCCTCCCTTCTTTCTCCCTCCTCTGGAGCTTCTTCTGACTCTACCTCTTGGGCCTCAGCCCATGCTGTCAGGGATGTGATCAGGATTTGCTTCCTGAGATCAGTGGTTGCAGGCAACCCTCTTTCAATACACAACCCCCTAAGCTGGACTACTGTCAGTGTGGGTAGGCTAGCCAGATCAAGCTCCATGGTTCCCTAGTTTTGTGTCAACAAAAACTTTTTTCAAAAATTGGAAACACGAATTTAGAAAAATTACAAAAATTCAATAATTGAAATTAATCCAAATAAAAAATTAAAAACAATTTTTGCACTAGGACAATTTAAAGGATTTTTAATTTGTTTTACCCAAAACTGTAACGTGATATTGAACACAAGTACAGGATCCCGTCGCTGCTTCCAATTATGTTGGAAAATGGGTTATTGGTAGGGCAGGTAGGTACCTACACCTAGCAACAAGCCACTAACCTCCACATAGGTACAGTTAGGTCTCAGTAAATTAATCCCAGCTCTACCCTTGGTAGCTTGGCATCGAGCATCAAGGCTTAACTTAGGAGACAAAGTGTAAAGCATTCAAATATCACAAAACAGTAATTAAATAAAACACAGGAAACAGTTTAAAAATCCAAAACCAATTTATAAAAATAGCTTATATTTTTATCTTTAAAATGACACAAAAACGATTAAAATCGGTTCAGGGGAACCGGAGATATGAATTTTTAAAGTATTATTATTTTCTAGCGCTTAGAAACAAAAAGCGCCAATCGGGTCATCTGGTTGCACCAGGACCGGGGCAAAGTCAAACTTTCAGGCCGACCGCGATGGAGCCCTGCTCGGCTACAAGTCGCGGGAGGCCTCGGTTAAAAAGTTACCTTCTGACTTAGTCTTTATTTTGAAGTTTTTCTTCACCGGGACGAACCTGCCAGTTGAATCCGACCTCCTGGAGCCCTTGTCCGGATACGCGAAGTCGGTTTCCTCGGTGGTGATTTTTACCTTCGGACTTAGTCGTTTTTTCGAGATGAAAATCCTTCGACCGGGGTAAACCTGGATCTTGATCCGACGTCCATGGAGCCCTTCTCGGATACGATGGCTGGGAGGTCCCGGTCAACTTTTTACGTTCGGACTTAGTCTCTTTTTTGGATGTTTTTCTTTACCGGGACGAACCACGAAGTCAGGCCGGGTCGCGGTTGAGGCAAGCCGGCTAGAATTTCCGCGGCGGGTCGGTCCCTCTCTGGAGCTTTTTTCCCAAAATTCTCAAATCTTTTCCAAACTTCTGGGGCTTCACCCAGATGTTCTTTTAAGGTTCTTTTGGGGTCCACAGCTCACCCCAAGGGTCCAGAAGTTCTGTGATGGTCCTTGGGGGGTGCGGACTTCAACTCCCAGAATGCACCTGGCGCAAACTCCTTTTTGGCCACTGGACAGTGGTCAGCTGGTCGCTTTCTTCAGGAGTTGGTGCAGGGGACTCTGGTTAGCAATTTTTCACCTGTAGCAAACAGGGAGTCCCTCCTTGAACCAGTTGAAGCCAGGCAAAGTCCTTCTTGTGGTGAAGCCCAAGTGTGCAGCTGGTGCAGTCCTTCTGAGTGCAGGGTCCAGGTGCAGGCCAGGGGTCCAGCAGGGCAGTCCTTCATCTTCTTTAGTTCCTTTCTTGTTGAATTCTGGAGGGGATCTGAGGTGTGGGGTCAGGTCTGCCAGTTTTATCCTTGCTCCTGGGTGAAAAGCAGGGGGGTCCTGATCCTCCAATCAGGTACAGGGTCGTCCCCCTGTGATGACCACTTCCTGGGAAGTGTTGCAAAAATCCATCCCAGAAGGCAACAGTCTCCAAAAATCCAACATGGATGAATCTGATTTTTGGAGGTTACATCTGGCTAAGCCCACCCACTGGTGTGGCTAAAAATCATAAACACACCCCTCTCCTGCCCTCTCCTAATCTAATCAAGGGGGCACCTAATTGTCTGGGGTTGCAGGATGTGGGGGTGTTGTTGGGTGCTGCAAATGTCCTTCTCTGCCTTTGAAGACCAGTTTGGCAGCCCTCCCCCTTCCTGCCTCACCATCTGCTGAGGGGAGATTCTCTCCCCCAAGCACATTCCTTTGTGTGAAGTCAGGCCACTTCACACCTCATCAAGGTAGCCTGGCAGAAGCTGCTGCAGGCTGGCCAATCAGAGCACAGCAGCAAAAACAATGCAGAGCTGAAATTGGCAACTTTTTAGGTAAAGTCTAAACTTTTTACCTGAACTAGTTATATTAAATCCAACAACTGGAAGTTGTGGGATTTATTATAACAACCAATTTGATACCAAATTCTTGGTATGTAACATTTAAGGAGACTTTAAAATTTAAAATAAAGTCTGCCCATTCTAGCCTATGAAGGCCATTTACTTCAATGAGGGAAAAACGAATTTGGCTGTTTTTACCTCACCAGGGCATATAAATCTATTTTTATAAAGTCCCTGCTTATAGTTACATGGCACCCAGCCCTAGGGGCACATAGGGCACACCTTAGGGGTGACTTATATGTAAAAATAAGGTAGTTTAAGACTTTGGAAGTACCTTTAATTCCAAAGTCGAATTTGCATATAACTTTAATTTAAAAGCAGCCAGCAAGGCATGCTTGCTTTTAAAATGACACTGGGCACCTCAGCAGTGCACCTAGGTGTGCACCACCTATGCTGTGGTCCCTAAACCTACATGCCCTACCATATACTAGGGACTTATAGGTAGGTTAACTTAGCCAATTATAATCAGCCTAATTTGCATATCCATTTTACACAGAGCACAGGCCCTGGGACTGGTTAGCAGTACCCAGGGCACCATCAAAGTCAGGAAAACACCAGCAAAAAGAGGAAAATGGGGGCAAAAAGTTATGGGGCCTCTGCAATCAGCCCTGTTTTCTCACACATTTCATTCCTCCACCCCCTAGTCCCCTGCTTGTCCCACCTCTCCTCTTCCTGCTTTTTACTTGCAAGGGACCAGTAGTTGCACACTGCCACTTGGAGCTTTCGTCTTTATATGTGCGCTCCAGTGCTTACTTTTTATTTCATTCATTTATAATTCTAAAAAGGCCTTCCACAATCTTGAAGGATAAATAACACATACAACTATAAAGCCAAAATGTGTGTTTGGGTAGTGTGAGTGTACACATGCTGTCATGATGCGTGTTTCTAGCAAAAATGACTATCCTTTAGTGTGCATGTATCATGATGCATGAGTGGGCATTTTGAATGGATTGGACATCCATACTTTTCCCAACTTTCCAAGTTGGCCACTGGCGTGGTAACTTGCATATACCACAATCCATTTAAAAAGTTTTCTTTAAAATATATTCTTCACTCTGCTTCCCAAGCCAATGCTGGCAAAGTCTGCAGCTTAGATCTAAAATTGAGGGCTCTAATGATGCTTTACAGCTGATAAGTTGGATTTCTTGTTCCATTTCAAAACTCAGAAATGTTGGGGGCTCACATATGGGTTGAAACTATGGTGACAGTTTCCACTTTTCTATTGGTTTGGCTGATCATGCTATCAATAATAATTTGTCTGCTTATGGCTTGCGCAGAACAAGAACTTACCATCATGCAACTTTAAATCTGAATACTTTTTCAGCACCACGGTTTTCTGCATACTAGATTCACAGTCTTTACAGTAACATTCCATTTGTGTGTCACTATGACTCCCCAGTTTGACTTTAGGAATGATGCAACAAACCTATGAACCAAGTACTGTTGGAGGGTCAGCTTCAGATTTAGTGGTTGATGGAACAGTAAGAACAGGAATGAATAGAGGTGCCATTTTCATTATCAAATACAGAACATTTTAGGTGTTCATCTTTGTGGAGGTGGGGCTACTTTGGTACACAGGTACAGAAACCTGTGTTGTAAATATCTATGCCATATTTAGAATGTGGGGATAAGAATGTTGGAATGAGAACATTCTTGCTTCCCAGGGCTCTGGCGGCAACCATTTTGTCAGTTACTGCCAGGACTTCTGAAGTATGTAGGAAAGTAGCATCTTTCTAGCATGGTTACCCCCACTTTTGGCCTGTTTGTGAGTGTGTGTCAGTGTGTTTTTACTGTGTCACTGGGATCTTGCTAGCCAGGACCCATGTGCTCATAGATAAAAACCAATATGTCAGTGTGTTTTGCCTGTCTCACTGGGATCTGGCTAGCCAGGACCCCAGTGCTCATGGTTTGTGGCCTAATGTGTATGCCTGTGTAGTGCCTAACTGTGTCACTGAGGCTCTGCTAACCAGAACCTCTGTGCTTATGCTCTCTCTGCTTTTAAATTCGTCACTGTAGGGCAGTGACTTCATTTACCAATTTCAATTGGCATACTGGACCCCTCCTTATAAGACCCTAGTATATGGTACCTAGGTACCCAGGGCATTGGGGTTCCAGGAGATCCATATGGGCTGCAACATTTCTTATGCTACCCATAATGAGCTCTGACAAACCCTTAAACATGACTGCCATTGCAACATGCGTGAAATAGTGCACACACTATTTCACAGCCATTTTCAGTGCACTTAAGTAACTTATAAATCACCTATATGTCTAACCTTCACTTGCTGAAGGTTAGGTGCAAAGTTCCTAAGTGTGAGGGCACCCTTACACTAGCAAAGGCACCCCCACATAGTCCAGGGCCATTTCCCTAGACTTTATGAGTGCGGGGACCCCATTACATGCGTTCACGACATATAAGTCAATACCTATATGTAGCTTCACAATGGTAACTCCGAATGTGGCCATGTAACATGTCTACGATCATGGAATTGTCCCCCAATTCCAAATCTGGTATTGGGAAGCCAATTCCATGCATCCTGGGGACGCCACCATGGACCGTCAGTACTGCCAAACCAGCTCTTTGAGGGTGGCACTGCAGCTACAGCTGCTGCCATCTCATAGACAGGGTCCTGCCCCCCTGGGGTCTGGGCAGCCCAGTCCCATGAAGGCAGAACAAAGCATTTCCTCTGAGAGCAGGGTGTTACACCCTCTCCCTTTGGAAATAGGTGTTGCAGGCTGTGGAGGGGTAGCCTCTCCCAGCCTCTGGAAATGCTTTGAAAGGCACAGATGGTGCCCTCGTTGCATAAACCAGTCTATACACCGGTTCAGGGACACTTTCTCCCCTGCCCTGGCGGGAAACTGAACAAAGGAAAGGGGAGTGACCACTCCCCTGTCTATCACCACCCCAGTGGTGGTGCCCAGAGCTCCTCCAGTGTGTCTCAAACTTCAGCCATCTTGCTTTGCAAGGTGTGGGGGCACTCTGGAGGGCTCTGAGTGGCCAGTGCCAGCAGATGACATCTGAGACCCCTCCTGATAAGTCCACACCTGATAAGGTAGCCAATCCCCTTCTCAGGGCTTTTTAGGGTCTCTAATGTGGGTTCTCTTCAAATTCTGCTTGCAAGCTTCCTTCAGGAATCCTCTGCAACTACTGCAGACTCTTCTGACCTTGTATCAACCACAGCCTGCTCCAAGAAATGCTGTAACTGCAACAACGTGTCTACACAAGACACTTTTCTTCAGCAACCTCAGCTCCAAGTCAGCAACTGCAACAGTCTCCACAGTGTGTGTGCTCTGGGGACACCCTGTCTTCATCCTGCACCAGAAGAACCGAAGAAATCTCCCATGGAGTGACAGAATCACTCCCCTGTTCCAAGCAGGCACCTTCCAAGGTGACAACCGGTACCCTGGGGCTCCTCTCACGGCAACAAGCATGCTCCTAAGGACACAGAGGGTGGACATCATCGACATAGACTGTCCTGAGGTCCTGCAGATGCCATTTGGAGGAGGTAAGACCTTGTCTTCCCTGAGAACGCTGGTACCCCTGTGTATTGTGTCTTCTTCACCTCCTGAGGCCTCTGTGCACTCTTTCTAAAATTCCTTCATACACAGCCTGGCCCAGGTACCCAGCACTCCACCCTGTGAAGCTCAACTCGCTGAGTTGTTCTCCGACGGTGTGAGACCTTCTTTTGTTGTTTTTCATCAACCACATTTTGCACCTCCTTTGAACCCAGATCCTAGGGCTTCTGGGGGTGCTGTCTGGCATCCCGAGAGCTATCTGAAGTGCTCAGAGCCCCCTCTTCCTCCTCATACAGAGTTGAGGTACCCAGGTCCATTTTGATGAAAAACACACTTTTGCCATAGCCAAGGCCTGTTGGTGCCTTCCAACACGAAATCTCATCTACAACAATCTTCTCGCTTTTTTATCATGCAGGAACCCGCTGGCATCATCCTAGGGGGCATTTCCACAGTCTTCTCTTCTTTTGCACCCTCTTCTGGGTTGGCAGGGGCTCCTGTCCTTCCTGGAACTGCTTTAGACTTCTGGACTTGGTCCCCTTCCTTTGCAGGTCTTCAGGTCCAATAATCCAGTAGTTGTTCTTTGCAGACTTGGTTGGCTGCTGCAAAATCCCAAAAACGAGGTGTAGTGTGTCCTAAGGAAACTTGCAGAACTTTATTACTGCTTTTCTGTGCTCTGTGGTGAGTAATTTACTTACCTCTACTGCATTCGTACTCTTCCAGTGATTCTGCACACACTACACTTGTCTAGGGGGAATTTGTGATCACATTCCACTTTTTTAGTATATGGTTTGTGTTGCCCCTAGACCTATTTTCTCCTATTGCATTCTATGGGATTTCCTACTGTTTGCATTGTTCTATGACTATTTACTTGTCTAATTTTGGTGTCTAGTGTATATATTGTGTATATTACTTACCTCCAGAAGGAGTATTGTCTCTCAGATATTTTTGGTACTGTGTCACCCTTTATTTTTGGTAAAATTGAGTATTGTCTTTCCTTGTGTATGAGTACTGTGTAACTATAAGTGGTATTGCATGAGCTTTGCATGTCTCCTAGTTCAGCCTTAGCTGCTCTGCTATAGCTACCTCTATCGGCCTAAGCTGCTAGAACAGTATTACATTCACTAACAAGGGATAACTGGACCTGGTGCAAGGTGTAAGTACCCAAGGTACCCACTACACACCAGGCCAGCCTCCTACAAGGTAAAGGATGTATCTTCATTTTATCCAGTTGTGGGTGCATTCTACATCAATACATATGAATTAACAGCTATTATTTGAGTAAGACCATTCACTTCATATTGGCAGCGAGGGGAAACCACTGGAGCACCCACTGACCAACTTCAATTCAAGAGGGATGATCGTCGCTTCACCCTCATCTTCTGATCTACTGCCTGTGCTTTCGTTACTAAGCTTCAGTGATCGCCACTCCTTTATCTTCGGCGATCAGCACTCCTTATTGTGATTTACGTGCCAGTTTGTTACAGTGATTGGCATGCTTTAAAAAATAATACATACAATTGCCTACTGTTACAGCTTTGGTTATTGACAAGCCTTTATTGTGATTTACTTGTCGATTTTACTTGGAAGCAGAGTTGAGATACTTATGCCCGAGAATCACAAGAGAAGTGGGCAAGGTACATCAGAGACTAGGAGACTTGGCAGAGAAGCATAGCATAGAAATTGAGAAAATGAAGCATTTGAAGTGAAGTTACAGATTAGATTTTGAGGCAAAGGATTTTGAACATATGAGGTCAGCCGGAATGAAATTGCACCTTAAGGAATTTCTGCAGAGTGCTCAGGTTTGGGGAGCATTAGAAAAGTGGGAAGGCATATGGGTAAAGAAAAGAGACAAAAAGAAAAGAGAGTCTCTAGAAGTTACCGAAATTGTACAAAAGGACAAGGATCCAGTAAAGATTTTACCAATGGGAGAAATCCCAGGGGGAAATTTTGTTCACGTTCCTTGGAGTAGGAGTGATACTCTATCCTTTACGAATGATTACCCAAAACTGAGAGATAAGTCAGTGGAATGGTATCAGCAAACAGAAAGGTTTGTGAAACTTGCAAAATGTTTGTGGGAAGACTTGAACACATTACTGGAGATAGTGGTTCCAGCTGACTTGTGGGTTGAGTGTAAGAGAGCTTGTTGCGCCACGGCACGCAGCACAGTGACACGCCACGCCCCCAGCCTCTTGTGCAGCATACGAGGCCCCAAATTGGGTATGCGGCCTCGTTTATTCCTAGCGCGGCACACATTCAGGCATATTTAACCCTTCTCCACTTACCTGCTATTGTTGCCTTTTTCTATCTGTCGCTCTCATTTGTGCCTCCCTTTATGTTTTTCCTCCTTTCCTATTATTCCCCACTCTTCCCAGCATGCTTTGGTTCCCTACTTTCTATGGCTCCTTGTCCATTACTTTCTATGTGTTTTTCTCTATCTAATATGGTGTCCTTGCACTTCCTGTTGGTCGCTTCCTGTTTTGGGGTATTTAAGGGATGTGATTCTTTCCCTCCTTGCGCTGCAACACTTTCCGTTTGGATGGTGTCTTCGCTCCTTCTTCCTTTGTGTCAGATACTGGTTCCCGTCAGTTCCAGTGTTTTTCCTGTTCTTTTTGATCTTGTATTTACTTTTTGACTTTTGCTCCTGTTCCAGGAAATTTTCCTTTTTGGAGTTTTTTTTCCCCTTTTTAGTTTTTTTTCCCTCTGGCATTAATTCTGTAGGACACAGCCTGCCCTTGGCATTCCTATCGCCTGCAGCACCATGGCTACCAGAAAGAGTCACCCCTACCTGGGCCAAGGCCGAACATTCAGAAACAAGAACCTCGCCACTCGTTCAGCGGACTCCAGGTTAAAGCAGCGTGTAAGTCGTGACAGAGCTGTAGATTGGCCAACAAGTGAATCAGAGAGAGATAAGAGTACAGGTGCACCATCACCTGAGGTAATGAAGTATTACTATGAGGTGATTGAGTTCCTAAAGACAAGGATTTTGCCCCAAAACATTGATTGGCAGAGGATTGATAAAACAGTGCAGGAGGTGAAGGAATCAATGCATGCGTACTATAAGAGATTGTTGAAGGCACTTAATGAGTACAGTGGTAAAGAAGCAATCGAGCCGAAAGACATGCTCTATTTTGTGTTCAGGTTTGTGGAAGGTCTGAGACCTGAAATAGTTCTGGTGATTAAGAGTCATTTGATTTGCTGGCAGGTAAAGTCAATTGATGAGGTGTTGCAGTATGCAAAATACTGCAGTGACTAGATTGAGTTGAAGCAGAAAAAGTTGAGAGAAGGCAATGGTGATGCAGATTAAGGCAGCTCAAACAGGAGTGCAAGGAAAGTTTGTGCAGCAGATGCCACAGCAGCAGGGAAATATCATGTTCCAGGCTCAGATGAGAGGGGGGGTCGTGGAGACAATATGAATCATGGTCCAGATTTAAATACTGTAGTGGTTAAAAATGATGTGCAGGTAAAGAAGAAGCTATTACTGTGTCACATTTGCAGAGCTCTGGGATACTGGAAGCGGGAGTGTCCGATGATGGTGCAGGAGGGTGTTGTTCAGCAAGTTAACAGCGTCAATACATTTAAAAATATGAGAGGACCAAGAATGAGAAATCCTAATCCAAATTTTCAGAATAATGTGAATCAAGTGCAACATTTTCAACCCATGCAACAGGTGCAAATGCCCTGTGCACAAGTATCACAGTTGGAGCCAATGCAGCAACAGTTTCCATGGTACCTAGACAGCAAATGCAGATACCTCAAGCCCTTATGGAGCAGCAACAGATACTGCTTTCTCAACAGGTCACAGGTCAGACACAAGACAGAAGTAGTAAAGCAGTGCACCAATTCCCGCTGCATGGTGAGAATGAAATAAATGGTGAATGGATGAGTGATAGTTCTGATGAAGAGCCATGTGTGCTTGCAACTTCTCTAGAGGTAGATCAGAGAGGACCTTATGTGAGGGTAAAGGTAAAAGGTCACAGAGTCTCATTTCTAGTGGACACGGGAGCTACAAGCTCTACTGTAAGAAGTGTAGGGATCCCGAATTTGCCCCTTTTGGGTCAAACAGTTCAGTTTGTGGGGGTTGCAAATCAGTTTTTGACAAATCCAATTACAGATCCAGTGCAAGTTTAGATTGGCAATTTCCAGGGACTGCATAAGTTTGTAGTCTTCTATTCGAGTCTGGTATCCCTACTGGGAAGGGACTTGCTGTGTAAGACAAGGTGTTTGATTACTTGTTCAAATGATGGAATTGAGATCCAGACAAATAGTGATGATGAGGAAGACCCAGCCCCAGAAACTGAGTGTGAAACTACAAATGAGGAGTACCCCTTGAGGGAGTTTTTCCTGATGTTCACAGTGAAAGAGCTTCATTCTGATTTCCTTGTTTGCAGGGAACAGTGCAAGAGAACATGTAGGATTTGACAGGGAAAGTAATGGGTTTAATTAAGGGAGTGGGGTTGATTAAAGTTACCTTGAAGCAAAATGCAGTGTTTCCTCAGTTTCCACAGTATAACAGGCCACAAGATGTCCTGATGAAAGTGGCTCAGATAATTGCAGATTTTGAGAAGCAGGGAGTTTTGAAGGAGGTGTTGAGTAGCCCATGTAATTCACCGATAATGGGTTTGAAGAAGCCATGTGGGAAGGTTCGAATTGTTCAGGATTTGAGAAAAATAAATGACATAGTGGTCAAATGTTGCCCTTTAGTGCCCAACCCAGCTGTAATAATGTTCTAGATTCCATGTGATGCCGAATGGTTCACAGTGGTTGATTTGTCACAAATGTTCTTTTCTGTACCCCTTCATGAGGATAGTCAATTTCTCTTCAGTTTCAAATTCTTGGATAGAGTCTACTGCTGTTATAGACTTCCTCAAGGGTACACGGAATCACCTTCCTTGTTCAACCAGATCTTGAAAAAGAATTTGGAGTCGTTAGAGTTACCTTTTCAGTCGACTTTGGTACAGTACGTTGAAGACTTATTGAATGCATCCAAGACCAGGGACGGGTGTAAGTACGAATTGATTGCCCTGTTGAATCATTTGGGAAAGTGTGGTCATAAAGTGGCACCATTAAAATTGCAGTACTGTCAGAAGGTAGTGAATTATTTGGGTCACCAAATTGAGAAAGAGTTGAGGAAAATATCCAGAGAAAGGATCACAATAATACTGCAGATAAATCACCCGACTTCACAGAGAGATGTTAGGATGTTTCTGGGAATAGTGGGCTATTGTCGCTAATGGATTCTGAATTTTTCAGAAATTTCAAAGCCATTGCAGAAACTGACTCATAAGAATGCCACCAACCCCATAGTGCTGCATGAGAATGAGATGAAAGCCTTCACTGAGTTGAGAGAGAGTTTGTGCAGAGCTCCAGCGTTGGGTGTGCCTGACTACATGAAGCCTTTCACAATGTTTTGTCATGAGTGTGATGCATGTTCATTGTCTGTCGTGACGCAGGTCCTTGGAGGCGCTCATCGCCCAGTAGCATATTTTTCAGCTACTTTGGACCCAGTTGCAGCAGCCTTATCAGGTTGTTTGCATGCAGATGCCGCAGTTGGTCAGAGTCTTTCACAGTGTGAAGGAGTAGTGATGGGAAATCCCCTGACTGTAATGGTCCTTCACTCAATTGAGATTTTACTGACAAGGACGAAAACCCAATACGTGACTGGTGCTAGGCTGACTAGATATGAGACAAGCGTTTTGGGTGTTCCAAATGGGACACTGAAAGGATGTACAGTGTTGAACCTGGCAACTTTAGAAACCGAGTGATACTACTGAAATTGAGAAAGAGGAAGATGTTGAACATGATTGTCTCAAAGTAACTGAGTTGTGCACAAAACCAAGACCTGATATTAGAGATTCCCGGTTGGAAGAAAATGACCAAATTGTTTTTGTCAATGGTTCTTGTCTGAGAGACAGTACAGGGACATTGAGAGCAGGATATGCTGTGTGCACAATTACAGGTACTTTAGAAGCTTCCTAGCTTCGAGGAGTAAATTCTGCCCTGATAGGGTGTGTCATGTTTCTGCTCATTTGAGAATCACCATCTACGCAGATTTTGGTCAATTGTGGTCACAGAGAGGTTTTCTGATCTCTACTGGGTCGCCAGTGAGGAATGGCAAGAGAATAAAGGAGTTGTTACATGCAATTCAACTGCCTGAAGAAATTGCTGTAGTGAAATGCAATGCACATCTAAAGTTACAGGACTACCTGTCCTAGGGAAATGGATATGTGGATCAAGTCGCAAGGTTTTGGGCATTAAACTGTATATCATTCAAAGACAAGTGGGAATTGTTACCTGAAGAAGACACAACATGTATGAGTTTTGCATTAAAAGTAGTTGATAATTTAGAAGAGTTAAAATTGTTGCAGAGTAATGTTGACAAAGAGGAGAAACATTCATGGTGCAAAATGAAATGTGTTCAGAGACAGGATAAGTTGTGGGTTTCAGAAGAGGGTCAGTTGGTTTTACCAAATAGCCTGTTGTCTCAGATGGTGAGGTATTATCATGGTCAGGCACACTTTGAGAGGGATACCATGGTCTGTCTGGTCAAAATTGATTGGTTTAACCCCAAGTTTAGACAAGCAGCTGAAGCAGTTTGCCATCGATGTGTCATTGGTCAGCAATTAAATGCAGGGAAAGGGGCAGCGGTTAATTTGAGCCACATTGGAAGAGCAGGAGGTCCATTCACCAGAATGCAACAGGATTTCATTGAGATGCCTGTGTGTGGAGGTTTAAGATATGTATTGGTGATTGTGTGCATCTTTAGTCACTGGATCAAAGCATAACCTACACAAAGGAATGATAGCCTCACAGTAGTGAAACTGTTGCTTAGGGAACTGATTCTGCACTTTGATTTTCTGATCTCTTTAGAATCAGACAGGGGAACGCACTTCAATAAGGAGGTGATTAAACTATTGTGTGCAGCATTGAACATCGAGCAGAAGTTGTATTGTAGTTACCGCACTGAAGCATCAGGACTAGTGGAGCAGAGGAATGGTACCTTGAAGTCAAGAATTGCAAACATGTGTGCAGCTACGAATCTGAAATGGCCTGATGTATTGCGTTTGGTGTTGATGTCAGTGAGAAACACACCTGATAAAAAAACAGGATTGTCGCCCCATGAGGTCGTCATAGATAGAGCAATGAGGTTGCCTGCAGTTCCTGCAAATGCACTTGTCAACATTACAGATGATATGGTGTTGGATTACTGCAAGGGTCTCGCTGATGTAGTCCGTTCTTTCTCTCAGAAGGTGGAGGCCACCATACTGCCATCGATCCATGATCCAGGGCATAACCTGAGAGCTGGTGACTGGGCAGTGTCCCGGAAGCACGTGTGCAAGACGTCTTTAGAGCCTCGTTGGAAGGGACCGTATCAATTGATCCTAACGGCTACGACAGCTGTGAAGTGTGCTGGGATCCTGAATTGGAGCCATATGACTCACACAAAGAAAGTGGCATGTCCTCAATGTACAATGCATTGCATGTTGTGACAGAGACAGTATGTTGATGTTTAGTCCCAAAATGTGCTTATGTCCGCTGTGACGCAGTTAGGTGCATTGGCCTGCCCCCCCCGAAATGGCGGACGCATGTCCTGTGTGGAGGGACAGGTGGAAATGAGGTTATGCCTCTAATGTTTTGCACCATTGCAGGAGGCAGTTGACTACCGGGGTGCAACTCCTCATTGGTTATCATTGGGCCCTAAGGGTTACAATAGCCAATGGTGATGTATGCCAGTGGTGATGGTACGCACCGCCGCAGACGTGACCACCATTTTCTATCCGTTCACTCACTTGCTACCTGACCTTCAACAGGAGAAGACCTACACTGCAAGGGCTGCTGTGACCTGTGTCTGGAAGCGACCATGGCTCGAGTCACTGGGGAAAGTGCCCCTGCCTTCACCGCTGAGGAGTTGGAGAGACTGGTGGATGGGGTCCTACCCCAGTACCGATTGGTGTATGGGCCTCCAGACCAACAGGTGAGTACACTGTGTGCACGATGCATGGGGCATGAATGCATGGAGTACTGTGTGTGAAGGCCTTGTGTAAGGGGGGGTGGTTGAGAGGTCCTGGGCAGCGTGCTGCATGTAGCGTGGGCAATGTACGTGTGTAAGGGGACGGTATGACTGATACCATTTTCTATTTTTATTTTTTTACAGGTCAGCACCCATTAGAAAAAGGGTATATGGTGTGCGATCGCCAAGGACGTGAGGACCCTGGGGGTCTACAGCAGCAGAGAACCCACTGTTGCAAATGGTGGGGGAACAGAGATGCCGGACAAGGAAGACGGCGGAGGCCCAGCTGGGGATGGCTTCCCAACCAGGAAGGGGTGCCCATTGAACCCTGACCCCCCTGATGTTTCACATACTGGAGGTGGCCTATCCGGAGCAGGATGGGCGCTGGAGGCCATCACAGCAGCCACAAGGGGCTGAGTACAGTTCCCAATTTACTACTTGCGTGTACAGGGGTGGTCTCTGGGTGGGGGATGTGCACCTGTTGGTATCCCTATGCCAGGACAGACACTGCAGGGTAGGTTTCATGTTGGGCAGGGACTCATGCACTCCACCCCCAAACAAGCTAGTGGGCATCCACTACTGGGCAGGGATCTGTGGGTCTCAGGTATGCTGCACCTAGCGTTAGGTATTACTGTCTATGGCCTGGTGAATAGCATTGTGACTGGTAGTGCATCTCTTGGTGTGTAGGGCTGTCCCCTTTGTGTTGAGTACACCAATGGTGGTGTTGTTGCTGGCATTGACCAAGTTTATCCTCTGTCTCTTCCCCCACTTTTTGTTTTGTCACCCTGTCCTTCTGTGCATTAGCATCATCTGGCGGGGGAGCAGATGCACTAGCGACGGAGGGAGCTGCATCCCACAGGGCCCAGGAGGATGAATCCACTGATGGTGAGGGCACCAGTGGGACAGAGGGCAAGGGGAGCACCACAGCAGAGACTGGAGGGAACAGTTCTGAAAGTGATACCTCCTCGATGGGAGCTCCCTGGTAGTGGCGGACACCTCTGTTGCCACCCCAACTACAGGTACAGCCACCACCCCTGTACCAGCACCACCCTCCCAGCAGCCCCTCAGTGAGTTTCCCGTGCCCGCTCACCCAGGAAGGTGGGTATCTCCTTGACCCCAGGCACCTCAGGCCCTGCTCCAGTTAGCCCTGCTGGCCTGAGTGAGGAGGCTATTGACATACTGCGATCCATGTCTGTTGGGCAGTCAACCATTGTGAATGCTATCCAGGGCCTGGCAGGGCATTTGCATCATACAAATGCAATCCTGAAGGGCATTCACTCTGGCGTGGATGCCCAACATTGATCATTCCAAGCTCTGGCCTACTCCCTGATGGCAGCCATTGTCCCTGTCTCTAGCCTCCCCTCTCCAACTTCCTCTACCCAGTCCCATTCCCCTGAACCCCAACCTATCCTAAGCACACATTCAGACCATCATGCACCCAAGACAACACACAGGAGTGGCTCAGGCAAACACAATCACCACACATCATCCCACAGGCACTTACACGAACACCATCCAGAAACAGATATACCAACATCCACTGCCTCCACTGTGTCCCCCTCCTCCTCATCATCCATCTCTCTCCGAGTAGCATCTACACTCACACCTACATGCACTTCATCCTCATCCACTACCACCAACACGCCTATCACTAAACACCCCTCAGTGGCAGTCACCACCCCCACATCCATGCACATGTCCCCTGTGTCCTCTCCAACTGTGTCTGTGCCACCTCCTCTCAAAGTACCCAAACGCAAGCACTCAGACACCTAACAGCCATCCTCCTCACAACAGCATCCAGCCCATGCACCTGCACCCAAACACAGCAGACTGACACCTCCTACAACCACTCCCTCTTCCTCCACTCCCAAACCTTCACCCTCTTCCCATCCAAGTGTCCCTAAGATGCTTTTACTCTCCACCCTTGACCTCTTCCTTACCCCTCTGCCAGGGTAGGCAGAACCCAGGCCACCACCTCAGCCACCCAGTCCATGGCCATTGTAGTTTCAGCAGCTACTGCAGGTGTGAGAGGCTGCAAGAAGCCACCCATCAGCACTGGCAGTGTGCCTGCACTAGCTGCCAAGGGGAAAGGCAAGGAGGCACCACCACATGCCAAGGGCAAGGAGGCACCACAAGCTGCCCAGGGCAAGGGAAAGGAGGCACCACCAGCTGCCAAGGGCAAGGAGGTAATACCAGCTGGCAAGGGCAAGGAGACACCACCAGCTGCTAAGGGCAAGGGCAAGGAGACACCACCAGCTGCCAAGGACAAGGGCGAAGGGCCTGCCCCTGCAGGCAGGAGGGAAAGGAGGCCTGGGGCTGTGACTGGATCTGAGCCCCCACCACCAACCATGACGCTTCAGCTGTCTGAGGCTGCAGGGGAAGGATTGGAGCCCCCCCCCCACCACTGGCAGCACCACCACCAGAAACACCACATGTACTTCCACCAGCACC
This sequence comes from Pleurodeles waltl, assembly GCF_031143425.1. Taxonomy (NCBI): domain Eukaryota; kingdom Metazoa; phylum Chordata; class Amphibia; order Caudata; family Salamandridae; genus Pleurodeles; species Pleurodeles waltl. The sequence goes on along the minus strand of NC_090437.1, from coordinate 261,798,824 downwards.
ACTCACAGCAGCAGCAGCCCCCGTGGGTAGCCGTCCAAGGCTGCAGGGGAAGGGCTGGAGCCTCCCCCAACCACTGGCAGTACCAACACCCGCACTGGCACTGCCACCACTGTGCAGCCGTCATCGCCGGCGGATGGACTGTAGTCTTTCCTCCATGGAGTGTTATGCATCCTGCCCACTGAAAATCTTGTGGGTATGACACCCAGGTGAGAGACTGTGACCTTGCACTCCCAAAGATCTGCATCACAGGATACAAGGCCCCCTCCAGAACCAGTGGAAGAAGCCATCCACTCACCCACTCCTTGCCAGGATGAAGCAAACTGGGCACAAGGCCGCCTCCAGAACCAGTGGAAGAAGGCATCCGCTCATTCCCTCCTTGCCAGCATAAAGCACATTGGGCACAAAGCCACCTCCAGAACCAGTCGACGAAGGCATCCGCTCATCCCCTTCTTGCCAGGATGAAGCACACTGGGAACAAGGCCCCCTTCAGAATCAGTGGAAGAAGGCATTCACAAATCCCCTCCTTGCCAGGATGAAGCACACTGGGCACAAGGCCCCCTCCAGAACCAGTGGACGAAGGCATCTACTAGAGACTGTGGCCTTGCACTCCCCAGGGCCAAGCAGTGAGGAAACCACCCACTTGAGAGACTGTGGCCTTGCACTCCCCAGGACCAAGCAGTGGGCAAACCACCCATTTGAGAGACTGTGGCCTTGCATTCCACATGACATCACAGAGGGCATGTAGGCCGCTCCAGGAGCAGTGTCGTTGTACCATTTTCTGGCTGAGGTGACCCCCCCATTCCCCTTCCCCCTGAGGTGCCTTGTATTTTCGACCTGATTCCCCAGCAGTGTTCTCTCCGTGTCGAGGCAGGAGTCAAGTGGACACTTGACCTATGTGATATGGCCCTGTGGCCCACAGACATTATGGACTGGGCAGTGTCCCTCCAATTGTATATCTGTAAATACTGTTTTGATTTTGAGGACTTATTTCTAGTATCTTATTACACTCACTTTAATCACTTCCTTTTGTCCTTGCATTATTCCTGAGGAGTACGGGGTGGATATGTAATGTTGTTGAATCTGGTTGTGTGTATGGAGGTGGGGTTGGGGGTATTGCGTGTTGCATGTATGTCACTCTCTTTTTCCTCGCCTCTCCCCTGTGTGCTAGGTGGCAGTACTCACTGTGATCGTCGGCGTTGGTATTCCTGGACACGATGAGGCTAAACATTGGCTGTGAGAACCCTGCACCCTTGCCCACTGTCACCAGCAATGAGCCTGTAGCCAAAAAATGGAGTACAGATAGTAGTTGCACTTCAATAGGGATGGCATGCTGATTCCGATTAGCTGGTCACAGTACAGGATCCAGTAAAGCACATAGGTCATGGATTGTTGCACGATTGAGTCTGTAGGTGACAATGATGTGATGTTCATCCATGGTTTCCAAATCAACAAGAAGTCTGTACACAGATGGTGCCCTCCCTCGCCACATGGGTCTGTACCTATGGAGGAGGAAAGAACACATATGAGAGGAACACATACACCTGCACCACATGATGTTACTGTATCAATGGATGTGAGACATGTAGGTTACACACACACACAGACACTATATATTAAGTACAACGTCAGGCACATGTGTGCAGAGTCAACTCTGTTGTAATGGCATCACAGTGTGGACACATTTCCTAAGATGGGTGCATGTGAGGATCAGACACTCATGTCAGCAAGCGACTAAGGCCGGAGACCTGGAGACCCTAAATGGGGCACCTGCCCAGGATATGTTTACGTGGTGGTAGCAAGATAGCAGCCTCCTGCCATCCAGGTCTGAGGGAGTGGAAGTGACATAATTCCGCTGGCGGTAGTCGTCATGGTGGAAGGCGGTGTTCACCGCCGTGCAGCCAATCATTGGATTACATGGTTGTCAATGGGGACCCTGGGCCTATCAAGATCTACGCCGGCAGTGACGGTGCTCACCACTGAGGAATGTACACCATGTCGTCAGACTCTTGACACTTGACTCCTGATTCCCATGCTGGGCAGTACTCCACTGTGTGTGCTGCTCTGTTCTGACTCTGGTCTCTGAGATGGCGAGAGTCACGGGGGAACGGGCCCTTCACCATGGAGGAGCTTGAGAAGCTGGTGGACGGGGTCCTACCCCTGTATGCCAAGTTGTATGGGTGACCAAAGGAGCAGGTGAGTTGGCTGCTGTCTTCCTTGTATGTGTGTGATGGTAGTGGATGCCTGTATGCATGTGTGTTCGATTTGTAACTGCACAGCCGTAGACTCTATGGCATGTACTGTTTGTGAGTTGGTAACATGACTTTTTAAAATGTCCGTTCCATAGGGGACGACATGTCATCTGTGTTAGGAGCACACATACTGATGTCTATTTTTATGCTTTGTGTTTTTCATGCAGGTCAGCGCCATCAGAAGAGAGGCCTGTGGCATGCCATTGCCAAGGAAGTGCGGACCCTGGGGGTCTACAACCGGTGGGGCACCCACTGCAGGAAGCAGTGGAAGGACCTGAGGTGCTGGGCCAGGAAGACCTGTGTGACCCAGCCCGGGAAGTCCTTCCCAATGAGGAAGGGGTGCCCATCAAACCCTGACCCCCCTGATGGCCCGCATACTGGCGGTGGCCTATCCTGAGCTGGATGGGCGCTTGAAGGCCTCACGGAAGCTACAAGGAGGCGAGTACAGTGCCCATCATTACAACTTACGCATGGCAGGGTGGTATCCAGGAGGGGGATATGTGTCTGTGGGTGCCCCTTGGCCAGGCCTGACATCACAGAGGAGGTCTCATGTTGGGCAGTGTTTAGAAGTGATATTCCTCCTAACTAGCTAGTAGGCATCACTACTGGGCGGGGCTGTGTGGGTCCCAGGTATGCTGCAGTTGGCGGTATGTGTCACTCCCCATGCCCTGGTGACTAGCATTGTTACTGGTAGTGCACTGCATAGTACGTAGGGCTGTTCCCTGTGTGCGAGGTTGCTCTGTACGCCAACTGTAGTGTTGGTGCAGCCATTGACCAAGTGTTTCCTTTGTCTCTTCCCCCCTTTTTGTTTTGTTATCCTGTTCTAATGTGGATTAACATCATCTGGCGGAGGAGCAGAGGCACCAACAATGGAGGGAGCTGCATCCCACAGGACCCAGGAGGCTGAGTCCACTGACACTGAGGGCACCAGTGGGAGAGAGGGTGAGGGGAGCACCACAGCGGAGACTTGAGGGGACAGTTCAGACACAGATACCTCCCCCAATGGAAGCTCCCTGGTGGTGGTGGACACCTCTGTGACCACCCCAGCTACAGGTTTAGCCACCACCCCGTACCAGCACAGCCCTCCCAGCAGCCCCTCAGCGAGTTTCCTGTGCCCCTCACCTAGCAGGGTGGGCATCTCCTTTGCCCCAGGCACCTCAGGCCCTGCCCCAGTTAGCCCTGCTGCCCCGAGTGAGGAGGCTATTGACCTCCTGAGACACATCTCTATTGGGCAGTCAACCATTATGAATGCAATCCAGGGGCTGGCAGCCCAAATGCAACAAACCAATGCATTTCTGGAGAGCATTCACACTGGATTGGCGGCCCAACGGAGATCAATCCAGGCTCTGGCCTCCTCTCTGATGGCAGCCATTGTCCCTGTTTCCACCCTCCCCCTCCAACTTCCTCTACCCAATCGCATTCCCCTCAACCCTAACCTATCCCAAGCACACAGGCAGACCAGCATGCACACAAGACAACACACAAGAGTGGATCAGGCAAACAAACACCACACATCATCCGACAGGCACTCACACAAACACCATCCAGATGCAGACATACCAACATCCAGTGCCTCCATTGTGTCCCCCTCCTCCTCCTCCACCTCCCTCCCAGTTGCATCTCCATTCACACCTGCACGCACTTCATCCTCAGCCATTACCGCCATCACCAGCACACCTATCAGAACACACACTTCACTGGCACACACCACACCAACAGCCATGCTCATGTCCTCTGAGTCCTCTCCCACTGTGTCTGTGCCCCTCCTCCCAAGCACTCAGAAACTCAACAGCCATCCACCTCACAACAGCATCTAGCCCATGCATCTGCACCCAAACACAGCAGACATACTCCTCCCACAAGCACCCCGTCTTCCTTCACTCCCAAACCTTCTCCCTCTTTCCACCCCAATGTTCCTAAGAAGCTTTTCTTCTCCAATATTGACCTCTTCCCTACCCCTCTGCCCCCGGGTACTTCACGTTTGGCCAGGGTGTGTAGAACCCAGGCAAGCACCTCAGCCACCCAGTCGACAGGACCAGTAGTGTCCACAGCAACTCGTGGTGGTAAAGGATCCAGACCACCAGCCAGCCTCACTGAAATAGTGCCTGCCCCAAGTGCTGCCAGGAAGGGCAAGGAGCCATCCCCAGCTGCTGCCAGGAAGGGCAAGGAGCCATCCCCAGCTGCTGCCAGGGAGGGCAAAGAGACATCCCCAGCTGTTGCCAGGAAGGGCAAGGAGACCTATCCAGCTGCAGCCAGAAAGGGCAAGGGGCGCACACCAGCAGGCAGGAAGGAGAAGGGGCCTGGTGCAGGGACTCAGTCGGAGCACCCACCACCAACCATGGTTGTGCAGCCGTCTGAGGCTGCAAGGGATGGGCTTGAGCTTCCCCCTACTACCGCCACCACCACCAGCAGCAGCACCACTGCCACCACTGAGCAGCCGTCCAAGGCTGCAGGGGATGTGCTGGAGCTTCCCTCCACTGCCGCCACCAGCAGCAGCACCACCATTGCCACCACTGAGCAGCCATCACTGCCTGCGGACATTCATTAGACCTGAATCCATGGGCTGTTGTGTGGGCTGCCCCCTACAAATCCTGTGGGTATGACACCCAGCTGACAGACCGTGACCTTGCACTCCCCAGGATCAGAAGCACAGGGCACAATGCCCCCTCCAGAACCAATGGGTATGGCACCCACTCACCCCATCCCTTTCAGGATGAAGATCACAGGGCACGATGCCCCGTCCAGAACCAGTGGGTATGGCCCCCACTCACCCCATCCTCCCCAGGATGAATATCACAGGTCACGATGCCCCCTTCGGAACCAGTGGGCAAGGCACCCACTTGAAAGACTGTGGCCTTGCACTCCCCAGGACCAAGCAGTGGGCAAGTCACCCACTTGAGAGACTGTGGCCTTGCACTCCCCAGGACCAAGCAATGGGCATGTTGCCCCCTCCAGAGCCAGTGGGCAAGTCACTCACTTGAGAGACTGTGGCCTTGCACTCCCTAGGACAAAGAGCAATGGGCATGTTGCCCCCTCCAGAACCACTGGTCATGTTCCATCTGCTGGCTAAGGTGCCCCCCGTTCCCAGTCCCCCTGAGGTGCCTATTTTTGAACTGATGCCCCTGCAGTGTTCTCTCCGTGTTGTTGCAGAAGACAAGTGGGGCCTTCGACTTTGTGATGTGGCCCTGTGGCCCACGCACTTTGAGGACTGGGCTGTGCCCCTTGATTTGTACATATGTATATAAATTTAGATTGGATGTACGTATTTTTGACGTATTTATATTATTACACTCACTTTCATCTATTGGTGTCGTCCTTGCATTACTCCTGAGGGGTACGGGGTAAAAATAATTCTTGGGCATCTGATTGTGTGTATGATGTTGGGGGTGAGGGTGTGTGTTGTGGTATGTGTGTCACTCTCTTCCTCCCCCCCATGTGCTAGGTGGCTGTACTCACCGTGGTCGTCTTCGCTGTCCTTGGTGTTCGTGCTGGAGCAGGATGGAGAAGATCATTGGGAAGATCTGCAGCTCGGGCTCCATGGCAGCGTGGTTGTTGCCTGTGTCTCAAAAGGTGAGTCGTTTTCTTTCTGTGCACTGTTTCCTCCAGGCTTTTGATGTCGTTGGTACCACCCGGAAAAGGTGGCAGATTGATGTGTTTTAATATGGTGAGCGGAACATTGACTTCCACCTGGCTGTAGGCGGCAACCGCCATGGTGCCTGTTGTTTCTGTCCTGACGGTCGGTGTGGTAAAGTGGCTGTCTATCTGAGTTCTTTCTGCCATGGTCATAATTCGGCGGTAATTACCACCGGCCTGTTGGCGGTATGACCACCACTTTATCACCGACCGCCATGTTGTAATGAGGGCCTAGATATCATCATCAGTTATAATACCTACATTTTTTCTTTTAAAAGCCATCAAGGAAGCAAAACCACCTAACGATAGGGGCAGCCTCAGATCATTTCTTGGTTTAGGAGAGTAATATGCATGGTTTGTACAAGGCTATTCTCGAATGGTAGAACCATTAAGAGCCTTCTTAAGGAAAGGTGTGAATTTTTTGTGGCCAGAGGAATTGGAGGAAGTGTTCCACAAAGTAAAAAGTTTGATTGCTAATACACCAGCGTAATATACTTATAAAGCAAGTTGCAAAAGCTTAATAAAGGTTGACACCAGTTTGACTGGTTCGGGTGCAGTCAGTGGGTGAATGGTAAAGTGCATCAAAAACACTTTGTCAAGCTGAGAAATTTTACAGTATTATGTAAGCAGAGGCACTGACTTGCGTATGGGCAATGTAGAAATTTTAAATGCACATTTGGGGATGTAAATTTGATTTGTTCATAGATTATAAACTTCTTGTACATATACTTTGTTGAAAAGGGCCTGGCAATGTTTCTGCTGGGCTTCTAAAACTAATCTCTAAACTTCAAGAACATAATATTGAAGTAAAGCACATTCCTGGTGGCAAGACATTCCAAGAAGATTGCTTATTATACATGTCAATAGATGATGATAAGGAAGAAATATTGGAAGATACTCAGTGTGTTGTAGCAGTCGTTGATGCCCTAATTAATGTAAAAACAAAGTATCAGAAGAAAAATGGTTGGAAGCAAGTCAGTCCAACATAAACTTTAAAAAAATAACCCTGTACATTGTTGAAGGTTGGCCAGAAAAACAGATGCTTATCAGGTGAACTTAAACAAATTGCAACATTTCAGAAGAATTGTCAATGGTCAACAGATTAGTAATGAGAGGTAAAGTATTTCTACCATCTAAAGGTGTAAGGAATGATCTGATAAATTTAGCCCATCGAGGACACATAGGCATATCTAAAACGTGTAAAAAAATTAAAAAATGTTATTGATGGCCATCTATAGATAGCAATATTTTGATTGATAAATGTCCTGAGTGGCTAATCTCAGATCTGTGACTGGGGTGAGTGTTTGCATTGTTCAGCACTCCGTCCATCATCCTTTTGTGTTGCTGATCTCAGATAAACACTGGAGAACAAAAGAAACTCCATTATATCATGTATTATTTCCTGCAGCTGCATGGGACAAAGTAGAGTTAGAGTCTCCAGGTCCATTTGCATTGCTTCCTAATGACATGAGATATTTAATTGTCTTAATTGATTGTTACTTCAAGTTGATTTATTTTTCATTCATAGAATCTCCAAATACCAAGGCTGCTAAAACATTTTTATAAAATGTTTGTATGGTCAACAAGAGAAATCATAACAGATAATGGCACACAACTAGTTCCTGAGAACATATGTTCATTTTTCAAACATCATGACATTAAACATCATAAAGTTGACTTGTATTTCCCAAGATCTAATGGATTAGTGGAAAAGGCCAACAGAATAATAAAAGAAGGGATGCAAACAGCAATATCTTCAGAACGAGATGTTGATAAATGTTTGAAGAACAAAGTGTGGAATTATAATATAACACTTCACAGTACCACAGAAGAAGCATTATTCACTTCATTGAAGCAATGAAATGTACATACTTGTTTTTTTCCAAATTGGTTAGGAGACAAAAATGTTAGAAAAAGGCAGAGTCAACTTAACGAAAAAGTATCTTGCAATGCAGCTTTAAAAAAAGTTGATATGAAAGAGCATTTTGACAAAAACACATTGTTCTCACAACATGGATTTTGATATTGGAGATAGGGTCTTGATAAAAAGCCCAAAGAAAACTAGGAAAGGAGAATCAACATTTTCTCTCTCAGTTCAAATTTTGAAAGTTACCATATGTTCCATTGTGTTAGAAGAACAAGGTTGGTGAAACGAATGGCAGCCGGTTAAAATATCAACTGAACAAGCTACAATCACATATAGGAAAAGAAGTATAGATACTGACTGTGATTTGCAGTCTTGGTTGCAGTCAGAGGAAATAGCAAACAAACACATGCTGAATGAGGCAAATAGTCAAGATATTGAAATTCCTGATTTACCCAATTTGACTGATTGTAACACTGATAATGCACGTATCTCAAGGGTACCAAGTGAATTTTAGGATATTGTGATATATTAAGCAGTTTTATATTTTTTTGCTAAGTTGAAAAAGGGGAAGGTGTTGTAAGTGTCTATATCATGTTTAGAATGTGGGATAAGAATGTTGGAATGAGAACAGTCTTGCTTCCCAAGGTTCTCGCAACTACGTATCTCCATGTTATTTTGTTGTGGGTGCATTCAACATCAGTAAATATGAATTAACAACTTGTTTGAGTGTGACCACCCACTTCAAGTTGTGAGGCCAAGATTGTGGTACACTCTGCTCACATAGTTTTCAAGAGCTTTATTTTCTTGCTGGCTACTTGAGTTCCTGGTCTGAGTGCTTGTGTCCCTAGCCTGAGGCCCGTCTGACTTCTCAATACTCCTCAGTAATATATTTCTGCATTATACCTCTCTTTCTCCCTCTGCTGCTCCTGAAGTTGCATGTGATTCTGGGAAAACATGTTAGATGAAAACCGTCTGTAGCGAACTCCAAGAATGAATTGGCACTGTTTAGGTAATGGATTTCCAGCTGAATATATTTAGGTGATTGTCTTTCATGTTGAAAATCTTTTCTGCAGTCTTTTCTCATGGTCACATGGATCACTCATTTCCTTGCATCACTCCTCAATGATTCACCAGATTTTCACGTTTCTTTCGTCAGTTCCTCTTTCTGCTTTCTGTTTTTCCTTTACCCTAGTATTCTTCCCATGATTATTATGTAGCACCCCTCCTCTCCTAATAGATCTACCTCTATTGTATCCTATCATCTCTAGCTACACCCATACACCTCTATGTCTGTCTTCAACCCAACACATCTAACACAGCTAGACATTAGTATCTCTTCCTATACACTTGTACCACCACCTCAACACTGTAATTCTGGCAGATTAAAAGGTATCTTCTACATTTCTAAAAATGGGTCTCTTGTTTGATCAAGATATCTTCCTTTCATCACGTCATCTCAGTGTGAAATAAATATGCATTTGTTGCAAATTGTTTCTTTTTATAAAATGTAAGTTATTATTTTGTTGGTCATGTACATTTGGTAAATATGAACATGCAAAATTAACATATGGAGCAAGCTGTACTTTCTATGATTTTTTTTTTCCATGATACACATTTACCCACATTTACCCTCACCCTTTTAGTTACTGGAGTTATTATATCTAGTTGGCTAAATAACTGTAATCTAAAACAATCTTCCAAAATGTACTTCCTCTAATGAATGGAGATTTTTCCAACAACTCTGAAATAAGTCCTCAGAATCTGTGGTCCCTCAAAGCACTTTGCAAGCTGTCTTTGCATAATAGTTACAATCAAGAGTCAGAACCATTTTAATAGCCCACAATCATCCCAGCACTAGCACTCCCATTCCAAGAGGATTTTCTTAGGGTTCGGCAGAGCACGAGGTTTGTAGTAAATTGTCAGCGCTCCCACCTCTCTTGGGAGAAGGTGACCAGTAGGTTTATGATCAATAAATCTCAGTGGGCTTTACAATTGAAAATGTTTGACCACAGACTAAGGATCCTGAATTACAGTTCAATGGACAGGTAACTAATCAAGGCTGTGACATATCCCACCTCTGTATTAAACTTCCGTCAGATATAATACACTTGGAATATAGCAGATAGGATATCCGTCTACTTTGTGACAGACTAACCCTTTTGCTGAAAGCTAAATCAGACCCTACATGAAGACAGGGCGACTATAGCATGAATATTTTAAGGGGCATCCAATGTGCATTTTTTTAGTCCACAAAAACAAGTCTCCAATTTGGGGAGGGGTTTGCTTATGTAAAATAAAAATAAATTATAGCAGATCGTCATGACATGACAGCCCTTCTAGAACTATAATTGTGATGAAAGTGCTTCTGCGATGTCAGTTGAAGCCCTTCCATAATAAATACTCCAAAAAGATGACAGGGAACTGAAATTATAGCCGGTGGTCAGCCATGGGGCAGGCTGGGGTGGGGTCTGGTTCATTGATGGACCACACCCCCATCTATTCCTGTCCCCCAACTTCTGTTCTGGTTTGATGCCCTGATTGATGGCCCACTGTAGAAAAGTAGAGTACTATGCAGTGATGCTGGTTAGGCTTCACTATTTAATACTCTCACAATACCTCAAATATGGAACGCGTTAAGCATTTCATAGTACCAACATGGACAATAAGTAATGGACACAACTCGAAAGAAATCTGACACCAAAACAAAGTAAATCAGATACGTAAAACCAGAATTATGGATTTTAGAGTGGAAATAAAATCAGTACATTAACAAACTGTCCAACTTTACCATTGCGGTCAGTGGGAAAAATCACTGGTAAAACTTGATCACTTGCGGGGTGAGTTCAGAGGGACACACTGGTAGTTAAGATTGTGCACGTCCTAGGACCAATCTTCAATAGTTGGACCAATATTACCTGGCTTGTGTCACCTTCATATAGTGGTGCCCCAGCTATCCCTGGTGCTTAATGCGGGAGCCGTGGGTGCTGAAAAATTGTACTTTTGAGTGTCACAGGTACAGAGGTGTGCTTGGCTGTCCTTGGTGCTGAATGGGAGTTGCGGTTGCTGGTTTTACCTCTGAGATGGTGCGGGTGAGGAAGTGGATGTAAAAACTGTACAACTGCTCCACAGGTGACATTGGATGAAGGTGTTGCAGTGTGCCCTTGGTTGCAGCATCAACTGAAGGTGGTGATGACCGGGCTGGCCATGAAATCAGAGGTTGGCAGTGGTGAGGTGGAGGAGAAGTTATCACCCTTTCCAGAGGTCCAGTGGAAAAGGATAGCTGGCTGTAACTTGAAATACACTTACCACAATGCACCGGACATCCTGTCTGTGGGTAATCCCTCAGAGGCCTCATGGCCAGCACATCTCTGGTTCTGGTAAGTGCTTTTTACCTGCAGTAGTTAGGGGACCAGTGCCATTAGTCCAATGGAGTCTGGTTTTGCCTTTGGCTCACAAAGGATTCCCTCTTGCTGGGGGAAACAGTCTTTGGTCTTGGACGAGCTGCAGTCGAGCAGTTCCCGGAAGGTTGCCACAGGTTCACAGTATCACACCTTTTGTTAGTGCAGGTTCCTGTTGTCATCACTGCGGGTCTTCTTGTGTCTTTTCTTTGCAAGATGCTCCAGATCTGAGGTTCTGGTACAAGAGAAGTCTCTTGCATCATGGATTTAGGGGTGTTAGGGGTGTGAGTGCAAATGGCCAATGGGCTACTCGCCCCAAACAGCAGCTAATCCACCACTGAGGTAAGCACATTCAGTGGGTTGTGGCATGTTTTCTACCCAGATACCTCTATTTAGCCACTTTTCATGATATCAGAAGTCTTTTCTCAGCTGTACAGACCAGGCTGCCCAACCTAGAGGTGTGGCTAGCTTTCGAGGGATGTACACAACTTGACTAACTAATTTTCCCGCTTGCCCATGTGCAAATATGCCTGGGGGCAGGGGGTGACTTTGTCCTCCACTGGGGGACATGCTTGCATATCAGAAGTGGTGTGCCCTTTGAAGCCCTTTGAAGCTCACCGCTTTGGTGTACCACTTCACTAGCCTTCCTGGGAGGGAGGGGCGTGTGACCTCAATCCCATCCAGGCTATTGTCTTGGGAGTGTTCACACTACTACCCAACTACCCAGAAGGTCAGAATCCTGTCTTGGCAGGGGCAGCTGCAGGCTGGCAGCCAGAACACAGGAACTCTGGGGCATCTGATGGGCAACCTCTAAGGTTGCTCTAATGGTCCTTGCTAAATCACCCTCACAATTAAATTTATGTTAGGGGTGAGAAGACAAATTGTTTGATACCAAACATTTTGGCAGTACCATAATGGAGCTTGAGACTTGGGGTTTTCGTGGGTGCCAGCCCATGTGACCTTATAGACCATTGTTCACTTATAGTAGCCTTTGGTGAAAAAGGCCAGTATAGAGACATGCAAGCTTGCAATTGTATGCCCACACCTTGAATATAATGTACTCAGCCTCCTAGGCTCAGAAGGCTTTCCTTAGGATTCACTGACAAATATTAAATATAGTGCTTGGGCAGTGCCACACTTGGTGTGGGCACAGTCGAGTTGGAGCAGATTGCACTGCTCCTGCAATCTGCAATGGAAGGCCTGCTGTTCGTAGTTTAATTGGGCCACTCATGTGGCACAAACATTGCTTCAGGCCCTGGTGACCCCTTTAACACCAATGCCCTCGGTACAATTAGTCCTATCCACTAGGGACTTATAAAGAGGCTATGGCACTTGCTAATCTGTGGTGCCAATTCTCATATCCCAATTTAGGGAGATATCTGGCACTGGGCCTGGTTAGCAGGATCCAGTGCCTGTTCAGAGGCATAATATACAGCATCTAAAGCACAACGTGTGTTGGGGTGACCATCGAAAAAGGGAATTATTCTACAACCACTAAGAACAAACTGTTTAAATATTCATTTACCTTATTGTCGTTCCAGTGTTTTCACCTCAAAATATGTCTATGCTGGATCAGGGGTACTGTATGGCTGGGACTGTCTCACTAGTGGGTGGAAATACTGTAGGCAGTACTGTGTTTATGAGTAACAAAGTCCATGCAGAACTCCTGGTCTCCTACAGTTCATTAGGTACAACCACAATTATTATGGAAATGCCATATTGATGGGCTGCCATATTACAGAACTGTGCAGAACTGTGAAAAATTCCATTTTTTTTTTTTTTTTTTTAAAGTAATGGACCACCCACAGGAGAGGAAAATACCCTGGGCCATATTTACACTTTTTGACTCAAAACTGCGCTAACGCAGTTTTGTGTCCAAAAAATTAGTGCCGGCTAACGCCATTTTGAAGCGCCATGCGGGCGCCGTATTTATTCAATGACGTTAGCCGGCGCTGCCTGGTGTGCGTGAAAAAAAACGACGTACACCAGGCAGCGCCGGCGTAGGGGGATATGGAGCTTGGGCGCCAAAAAATGGGGCAAGTTAGGCTGAGGCAAATTTTTCGCCTCAACCCGATTTGCGCCATTTTTTCCGACTCCCAACCCCCATAGAAATGACTCCTGTCTTAGCAAAGACAGGAGTCATGCCCCCTTGCCCAATGGCCATGCCCAGGGGACTTCTGTCCCCTGGGCATGGTCATTGGGCATAGTGGCATGTAGGGGGGCACAAATCAGGCCCTCCTATGCCACAAAAAACCACTTACCTGAACTTACCTTAATGTCCCTAGGATGGGTCCCTCCATCCTTAGGCGTCCTCCTGGGGCGGGCAAGGGTGACGGGGGGGGTCCCTGGGGGCATGGGAGGGCACCTCTGGGCTCCTTCCGAGCCCACAGGTCCCTTAACGCCTGCCCTGACCAGGCGCTAAAAAACGGCGCAAAAGTGGCCGTACGTCATTTTTTTTGACCCGCCCACTCCCGGGCGCGAATTTTGCCCGGGAGTGTAAATACAGCGCACATGCCTCGGAGTCAATTTTTTAGACGGGAACGCCTACCTTGCATATCATTAACGCAAAGTAGGTGTCCACGCTAAAAAATGATGCAAACTCCATGGACTTTGGCGCTAGACGCGTCTAACGCCAAAGTATAAATATGGAGTTAGTTTTGCGTCGGAATTGCGTCAAAAAAAACGACACAATTCCGGCGCAACCAGAGTATAAATATGCCCCCCTGTGCTCTGTTAACACTCCTTCATTTCACGTCATTTCCATATCAGCACTCTAAAAGAAATACAAGGGACACTAATTTTGTCTGCTTACTGATGGATGATCTATGGAGCTTACATAAATTCATTACTGCAACATATCTATCTTTTATAAGAGTTGCAAACTTGAATTCATGAAAGCGCTTATGTCATCTTAGCCCACGCGCTTTCCTAGTTCTGTTCCACCTATACATCGAGACGTGTATCTTCTGAACCATCTACTTATCAAGGGGCTGGACATAGGCATTGCCCACTCAGAGCATGCACCCTCACTCATGCAGTGAAACAACAGATACCAATCACTGTTAGTACCGGTATACGTTAAGATGCCATGTAGTCCATACCCTGAATTCATGAACTAGAGATGGCTTCCATTAATGCTACACCCTTCTATGTATCACCCTTCCAGTGACCCAAAGATTGCCAAAGACAAACGGTATCTCTGCAAAGCACACAATAGTTGTCTCTGTGGAGCTTCTAAAGTGGGAGAATCTGACCACCGGTGTGGGTTTCCATCCTACACCATGGGTTTTGAGTCTAGGTTGTTGGACAAAGTTCATCTGATCCACAGTGTGCCTTCTGATCGACTCCAGATATACATTGCCTTAGCCAAACTTCATTAATTGTATTTATTTTCTTCCCTATTTGTCTGCCTCACTCTAATATCTGTGGTCGTGTTTTCCATCTATAATCAGCCTTTGTCTGTCAATGCGTTGTTAGTGTTCTTGTCAATATTCTTTGCATCCTACACTGCCCTCCTTTAAGCAACAACCCCTTGCCTCGGCCCCTGCATTGAGACTTTACTCCACCGTTAACTTAACTGTTCATCTATTGGTATAGGTATATCACATCAGTCCAGCAAATATTATTTGACACGCTGATGTTACAGTGATGGCATGTTACTATTTTATTTCATTATAAAATACAATAACTTAATACATTAGAGTAGATTTTTACACAGTGTATATTTAAGTAGGTAGAAAGGAGGCAGGATTTTTAATATATTATACTTGTTGAACTACGTATACCGCGTTGTTCATCTGACAGTAACATTGACTGCAACTTTCATTTTGCACATAGTATATGTCTAGCTGTTGTATTAATTACTCAATTTGTATCAATGTGTGAATTTTAAAATGCATTTTGAAATGTATAGCAATTATGTTACATTTTATTTGTAATATTATGTGTATGTCGTGTTTTGTGATATTGTCTCCAAATAAACACTTTGATCATGAAAATCTAATATACACAAAGTAATATAACACGTCGAAAAACTATGCCTACTTTGCCCTGTTTCTGCCGAATGGCATTGACCAATACATCCTTCGTGAGGGCACTTGGCACAGTTTATATGTCAGTGTCCACCTCATATGCAACAGCACACCCACTGAATTATTTCCATGAACAAACTCAATAGCACAGGTCACTGGTAATTGCAGTAATGAAATATTGACTTGATTTTGCAGAGCATTTATTCCGGTATATGTGTGGGTTGTATGCAATTTGACTGCTCCGAGTGAACAGCAGCGCACAGGCTGAGTTTCACATCACATCAATGAAATTACTGCCTTCGATAACTGTTAGTAAGTTTTTTTGTTTGAATTTATAATCTCGTGAGCATGCATATCAATTTTGAATGCATTGCCGCCAGTGAAATGGCAGCATAATCTGTACTTACATCTAGAACGCTGTGCCTGTTAGAGCATCATCATTTCACAAGTGATTTATCAATGGATCTCTCATCTTCTAATGCCATGTTTTTTGCTCATCAATATATCCTTGATAACGTATTTTTCTATTGATGGCTTGGTTTCTATTCTCATTGCATTTAGCTAAATGTGTTCATCGATTTACTAGAATTGGACGTTTATTGTCTACTGCTTTTCCTATCAGAAGTCAGATTGATTCAACCCAGTTCCTTCTTTATTGAATACACTTTTCTTTTATCCATAAAATTCTTGTGGGTGCTATTCGATGTGTTTTATAAGCACATATCAGCCTTTATGAGTTATCTTGATGTTCCCTATAGTTGTGTGGTGATTAAATTCTTCATTTGTGATCTTTGAAATGATGCTCATTAAATATCTTGTTTTTTGTCTCCAATTTGACCATTTAACCATCTGAAAAAAACAGTACATTTTGCTCTCGTAAATTCAATTTGGGTGCATATATAATTAAGTTTAATAGTAAACACAAAATTCTCTTTTTAGAATTGTGATATGTGAATGTTACCTTTGTCAACTGCATTTGTAAAACTAAAAACATTCAGAAGGTATGGTGAAACATCCACACTTGCAAATTTAGGGACCCATTCACAAACTGCATTTTGTAGCATGCTTAGGAGTACTACAATAGTACTGCTAAGAGTACTACAAAAGCCTTCCTCAACACCTCTGCCTCTCTAATCTTATATGTGCCTAGATCTCTTCCGAAATGCGAACGTTTCTGCACCCATAAGTGTAGGTTTTAATAATAAAGGTGGGAGGGACAGAGGAGTGTTTGGAAAATAAGGCATCATTACTACTAAATGGAGGGGTTAAGGGAGGAATAGTGAGGGGGTTCAGAGAGGTTGAGGGAGGAACATGCACCCAACTTCAAAAGAATAAGCCATTTACTACTCACAAACTACCCTTCTATAATAACTACGGCCAAAGTCCACCACCACACATGGCCAAACAGTGGTCGTGCAACATCTTTCCATAGGAAAGAAGGGCGGTATGGTAATATCAGAATAAACAATTTGAAATTAATGTTAAAATAAATTAAATTATATTGTATTTAGATGATACCAAGGCTGAATATCACTAATAAATCAATACTGCCGTCACTCGCCACATACACTATTGACACAGATAAGATTGAAAGTGTTAGAATGACCTCATGTGAATCAATTTGTGATGCGAGAAGCAAGACATGAAGCAAAAGTTTACTGTGGCAAAATGTTCAAAACTGCACTTAAGGAGCCACGCAGTCAAGAGGGCATAGTTGGGACATGGCAACCCATTCTATTTTGAAAATAGTCCTGTAGCCTAGAGCCTACTGAGCAACTGACAGAGTTTTGGAATGTCCAGGTCATCCCTTGCATTTCCATGGCAATGAATTGGCCTGCCACCCATGCAAATTGTTGCAATTTCATATCATAGATGGCTTTCGGAGCCTAGAAGGAAAAACTGCTCTCAATTGGAAACCTTACAAATGTGATTTGTATCAATGGATCCTGCAGAATGGTGAACTGTCCTGGCCAGGAAAAGGTGTAAACGTGTGCAGAGATACACATTTGTATGTATAAAGTGCACCATGGAAATGTACCAACATCCTACGTGGAAACCTAGTTTCTAAATGCTGGATAGGAGTGATTCTGTTTCTTATCACATTATCTCCGTCTTGGAATTAGCACCTGGGATGTTCATCCAAGACCTTCTTTGGGAACAGAGAAGAATGTATTTAAAATAAACGTTATCACATTGGTGAAAGTGGTGTTCTATAGTGGCTATGCAGTGCTTAATTTGTAAAATAATAAGTTCAGTGGCCACAAGCTGCGCTCAGCAACATTTACCCGAAGTCTGCACTACACTATCAAGTTCAGAAAATTGAATACCAAGGCGTGTAATCCTAGTTTACCTCTTTAATCCACAATCATACACTCCCTGCTTCTTTATCTCACTTTCTGCATGTTCTATTTTGTTCCTCCTTTTTCCCTTTGTCACTACTTTTCTGTCTTTCTCTTCCTCTTTCTTTCCCCCTTACGTGTTCTCCTTTCTCTTGCTCTTGGTGAAAGTCCTTTATGGAATAATAAGTCAGTTAAAGTCCTTTATGGATTAACAAATGTCAGTCTGTAAAAATGAGTTTTAGTGAGCTCCAATTGTAACTACCGGATCAGATTAAACACTGTGGCACTGCTGCTTTCTGATTTCCTGAGTGGAAGTCTGCACCACCCATGACACAGGTAATCGGTGCATCTGTTGAATAGTCCTGAACTCATTGGCATTACTTCTATTTTGTTTGAGCTGATTAAAATGTTGTCACACAAAAACCTGCACGTAGGTGCAACGGCATCAACAAAAAAGCATTTCTCAAACCTTTAAATAAAGTTAGAGATAAACGCAAACTTTTCATAGGAAAGAAAACCTGTTAACAGCTTCATGTAAGTCTATGATGTTAATGAGACAAGCCACTGACCCAGGAAGATGCATGTCTCCCAGTAGAGGTCTGCTACAACTCAGGCCTTGTCATAGTTCCAACTTTTCAGAAGCATAAATTGAAAATCCAGCGAAGTAGCAAATGGCATGAGGACAGTGAATGACACCTTTTGGATGTCCATTTGAGCATTAGAAGGAGCCTAAACAGCATAGATATGACAAAGACAGAGAGGTGAACTCTATCAGGGCCTACCTAAATGGCAAGCAGCCAGAGTGACATAGGGAGGAGGACCACAGGAGAAAAAGCCCCGGGAGCTACACAGAGACTGTGGCGGTCAGCGGGATGTCTGAAACAGAAGGAAAAGAGGCAGAAGGAGCGCTGGAGAGGTCCTTATCGGATGTCTATTCAGAACCTTAGTACAATAGAGATAGAGAGAGGACCGGTGGATGCCATTTGCAATAGCATTGGTACTTTCATTTTCTGAACATGGGCACTAAATGTTCTCTGGAATACTTCTCTGAAGACAGTAGTTGGACAAAAAGGGAATGAAAATGATTCAAATGGTGTCCCTGTTTTTGAAAAAGGAGACAGAAGTCACCTCACGAGTTGCCAATCCATTTCTCTTTTGGACTCCTCAGCTAAGATTCTGGGGAAGAGTGCTGTTACAAACCTTATTAAAATGGACGCTGGAGAATAGTTTTTTCTTGGAGACAAAATATGGTTTTTGCCCAGGGGTTGGTACAGTAGAACAATTCTTAAATCTTCTACTGTTATCAGGGAATTATGTACAAGCAAGAGGAGGGGCCCTACACATGGCGTTCATGGACCTTTCCAGTGCATTTGATCTGGTTGATAGAGGTAAATTATGGTCCATGATGAACCGTGCAGGGATTAACCCAGCCCTGATATAGTTTTTAGCACACCTGCATCAAGGCTGTATTTTAGCCCCCTTTGTATTCCCTTTTCACATAAAAGCATTTGACTCTGCACTGATAGCCAAAGGTAAAGACCTCCCAAGAGTTGGCAGATGTTCAGTACCGGTATTATTATATGCGGATGGCGCAGTCTTAATCGCTCGTACCGCAAATGGTCTGCAATTACTTCTTGACATTTTTAACAAATTTATAGTTGATCTTATTCTTAACATAAACCATCAGAAGTCCTAAATTATGATTATTGGCCCTAAGAAGACTCGCTCATGCCCTTCTTATATTAATTGAATAAAACTCACAAAAGTTCATAGTTTAACTATCTTCGTGTTAGTTTTTCGAAAGGTTGTCTTAGAAAGAGCTCTTAAACCAACAAGCTTGCAAATTTATTGGGGCAATCAATGGGCCTTTTAGGTTCTCAAAGAAATTGGGACATAAACCCATCAAGGAACTTCTTAATTTGTATAGATCTAATTGTCTCCCCAGGGGTGTTATGGAGCTGGCTCCTGCGGCTATACCACCCCGTCAAACTCCCAAAAATTAAAAATAAGTTCCTGTGTAGACTTCTAGCAATTCCTAAAAGTACAGCCAGCCTCATTGATCATTTGGAGGCCGGACTTCCTTTTTAGACATTTTGTGGCAAGTTATGCCGCTACTTATCTGGGTGAAGATCTGGCACTCACAGTATACCTCTTTTTCTGGTGAGGTTCTTGTAGACTGTTTAAAACAAGACCACACATTTTCCATTCCTTGGCTTGCTTATGTCAAAAGGGTTTTTTCAGATATAGGTATAGCGTTCCTCTTCAATTCCCCCAAATAGTTTAACATTAGTATCCAATATACTGTAAAATCCCGATTTTCACACTACAAAAATGAAGACAGATTTTCCAAGACACACTTGGTGAGCTTGGTTTCTGGTTATTTACGTTTGAAGTGCATGGAGAGGACTGAACAATATCTATTATGGGTTGTGAACACTGAACACAGATTTTATCTGACGGAGTTCAGACTCAGCATTTTGCACTTTCTGGCAGGCATTCTCCACCAAGGTCCCGGCTTCATTCACTACCTCCATGTCACTGTACTAAAAGTCCCAGGCAGTCTTTAGCACATTTTATGTTTTTTGTAATTTGTATGCCGGACAAAGGTTGCCCTACTTCTGCCCATTATTACACACCATTGGCTCAAGATTCTATAAAGAATGTTTACAGTATCTTCAGCTTTTAAATTAAGAATATTGCTGCATATGTGTTGTATAATTTGTATGTCAAGTTTTTAGAATCAGAAAAGCATTGGTTAATGCTAATTCTAATTAAATTTGAACACGTGTATGTTTGTTTATCTTTTAGTCCTAATTGGACCAATTTTGATGGTTGAACGTAATATGACTGTTTTGGGCTACCTATTTTATCTGATGGTTCGATTGATATTTATATGTTTTTAACATGTATTGTTATCCTATTCTGGCTATACAGCTGAATAAAGGCCTGTTTTACTGACAGAGGGTAATTTGGCTCACTTTGATATACTGCACCACACGTCAAATATGTTTTGATAAGGAGTAAGTGGTAAATAACAAAATAACCAAAGGAATGAATAGCGGAAGCAGTCTGACAACTTCCATTGGAGAAGGGTAAACTTAAAGAGGGTCTCAGCTAGCAACCTTTAAAGGCTGGCCAACAAGCATCCTTAAAGATAAATGGTACAGTGGTCATATAGCTGGGTAAATGGGTGTTAGACCTGCTAACGCGTCCCTTTCTTATTTTTTTATTCACTCTGGGACATGTTTTAGGCCAACAAATCTTTTGACCCTGATTGAAGACACCTTAGGACGAGATAACTGATCAACATGTCAATCAATATGTCAATAACGTCATCAATAAGACTCAAGAACCACCATGACCTTGCAGTCATGAATAACCACACTAGTTTAGTACGATTATATGAAGTTTTATTCCCTATTAATTACAATTCTACTAGCAAGTTTATTAGTCTCAAAACCAAATAACACATTAGCATGGTCATAATATGGCAACTCGAATAAGATTTCAATAAGGCAAGATTCACAAACATTAGAACATAGCACAACGTCAACACAGGTTAACCTTAGCAGAGTATCATTAGTGCATCATTCAACAAAACATTGAACCAGTCATTTGTCTGTTTGCGTCCGTTTAGTGAACCCCTTATTAACCTCGAATTAGCATTGGCATGTTGGGCTTCATACAAAACAATTTGGTAACACAAATTTAGAAAACATCTAGCTATGGTCTCTGTCAAAAGAAGCAGTTGGTACCTAGAAAGGAAAGGCAAACAGACAATTACAATTTCATCATCATATAGTTACCCTCCGTATTGGGGCAGCATACAGATTCAGTCTTCGTCCTCAGGACATCAGATGATTCGCCATCAGACAGGGAATTCAGCAAGATGGGTAAGAAGGGACACTTCCCTCATAAGGAGGAAAAGCATATATATAAATCGGGCAAGGCAAAGATGGTTTGAAGAACCAAACAGCAAAGTCTCTATGCAGAGTGACAAAGTTTCTGGGTCATAACAAGTTCGCAATGGCATCTCTCCTCTAATAACTCCTTGTGTCATAGGTTTTTATCCCTTTTCTGTTGTACAGTCCCATAATTTTCGATTGGACGGGGTCGATACCCCACTATCTCCATCCAATGGGTTTACAATGACTTCATCAAAATTGTCACACCGTAACAGTTCTCACGTAGTTTATTGGTTCTTATGATTGACTTCTCCAGCGGGCAGAATGTCCTGTATGATTTCATACTCTTGTGGTCCTCTGCATTTTCAGTCAGTAGGTCAATTGTTTGTACCGGTTTAGGCGACCTTGTACCTGTTCTAGTCTACAGTGTTGTATTCGGCAAAAAAGTTTCACTAAGCAAGTCGAATTTCATGGGAACGGATCTACTATGGTTACATTCATCCTTTAGCTTTGGAAAAATACGGGTAAATGTCCTTCAGCAAGTCAGCACACTACACGTTAGAAAAACACATTTAATATGAAACCGGGCAGCTAGGCCTCGACTCATGCTAACTCAAGCCTAATGATTTATTAGCCCAACTTTAACATATAACTTTTAATATTAGTGTAAAACCATACATCATCATATCATCTTTTCATTATTTAATCAGTTTAATTAGTCATTGTATGTATTGACGGCCACTCCCTGTGGGCACATTTCAAGCGCACGTTTAGCAAAAACACATTAATACATTTTCTATGCGGCATTATTATGCATTAGTTCATAAACATTTAATGTTAATTTCGAGTATAGGTGCTACGCTCTCTCAGTCCCTCCTCTGATGACACTTGTCATCACACAAAACCTTTCTATTCACAACCTTTCAATTCTTAGGTTACGCATTTCAATTTCTTCCTCTCTGTGTGATCTTTCCCAAATTTCTTTGAACATTTTCTCCTTTTTCTTTTCCTCTTTTCTTTTATTGCGTTTTGCCATTTTTTTTTATTCTTTTACTAATTTTGAATGATAACCACAGTCCAAATAGACAAATTAAAACAATCAATATACCCCCTAATATTTTTGCAAGTACCCCACTTCAAATACTACTAAACCAATTCCCTACTTTAGTAATTCCTTTTCCGACCTTTTCCCAAACTCCAGGTTCCTTCAGCTCATTCAAATCTGCACTGTCTCTTGTTAGGTTAGTAAGCATACCTATAATCTTTTTACTATTATCTGGAATGAATGCACAACAATGGCGCTCATTAAGCATCTTACAGACTCCGCCACTCTTCGCTAAAAGAATGTCTAAAGCAAGCCAGTTTGAAGAGTCATAGCCCTCTCCGCAGCAAGTTCAGTATCCATCAGGAGTATTGCCCCTGTGAAGTTTGTCAGCATGTTATCCAGAATAGTAGACAACTTTCGAATCTTTATGGAGTTTAAGATAACCCCCACTGAAGGAATTATGGCTCCAAATATGTCACCTACGACAGCAGCCGCTGTCTCTCTCTTTTGTCTCGAATGATATAATTCAGACAGTTTAGGAAGTTGCTTTAAGTCATCAATCTGGTAAATTTATGGGAAAACTATTCCCAAATAACATGTCCCATACCATCCCTTTAGAAGACTGTAATAAGCATTGAGTCCACATATATAATAGATCCTAGGGATCGCTGGATCCTGTCCATTTAACATGAACGTCCATTTACTCTGAAACAAAAACATATGCCTGCACTCACTCGTTCCCACAAATAAAGTGTCATGCTCAGACTTTGGCCCATATATGCAAAGCCTTCCTACGTGTAATGCATCTATAGCTAATTTGCCTTGTGTTTTAATTGCACTATAAGCATAATCATTTGCAAGCGTTTGTTTTTCTAATCCTTTTTCTAGCCTTTCCTTTAATGCTTTTCTTCTATCATCAGTGTGATATAAGAAGCTCTTTTCTACCGGCGTCAGTAAGCAGGCTAGATTATTGCGGTGCGCATAAGCTGTCCCAAATGTCAGTGTCGGCTCAAAGAAACCCCTAACTATTTTTATGTCATGTTCTTTAGCTAATTTATTTAGAAACTCAATCACAGGCACAAAAGAAAACACTACATCTAAATTAGAGTAGAAGTATTGAACATGTTCCTGATCATAGAATCTCGTTAGTAGCAAACTACAACTTATCCCATAGGTTAGTGGCAGACTATGATAAGTAACCCCTTCTTGTACTGACAAAGGAATCTTTGTGCACACATAGCAATTTTTCGCATCCATTATATCAACATACTCGTTCAGCAAGCGATAGAAGACATTAGTAGACAGTGCCCCTTTTGAATTAGTTCCCTCATGCAAGTATTTTGTATCCTGCTCAAACCTCTCCCATGGTGTTAGTGTAGCAGTTTCAGGAGTTGAAGCATTGTTAATTGCACTCTTGTCCACCAATGGCATTCCCACTATCACACCTATAATTATTATTACGCGTGCAATACCTAAAATAACACTCAACCAACCAAGCATCCTACCCCTATCATTATCTCTAGTGTTACTAATGATCTATAAAGAATCAGAGAGCAGAATTGGATAAAACAAACAATCAACTTTGAGGTAGACTAAAAACTCGTTTTTTTTTTTTTCATTGTACACTTTCTCTTAGCAAGTATTTACAGCGTTTCACTCACTCCCAGGACCCTTTGTCAAATCAGTTTAGCAGCTTGTCATAATTGGTTTTTCAGAGTCAATTCAGGTTATCAGTGTCACATCCGGTAATTTATCAGTCTCTTTTCTCAGGTTCTTTTCTTTGTTTATTAATTTCAACTTTACCACATTCTCTTTTTATGGTTGAATTCAGGTGCCGTAGTATTGACCTGGAATTTCTCGATCAAAAAAAAATGCCAAGAATTCTTGTTGCCATTCAGCTGATGTTGCATACGCCCATTCAGGACCTGCGTACCTTCTGTTTGCAACTCTCTTTCTTTTTAGTTTGCGATCACCCTGTAATTCTCCTTCACTGAGATCTTCTTTCCTGGTCGTGTCAACTTCTTCCTCTATTGTTTCGTTAGGGATCACTCTCTCCTTTGCAGCTTGTGGCTCCGGCCAGTTACCTCCTTTGTGTGTTTTCTTTCCACTTGGCCTTTCAGGATGTTGAACAGTGCCCTCCTCTTGGTGTTTTCTCTTGATGGGTCTGCAAGTGGCTCAGGAGGAGTCGGAACACTTTGACCTCCTTCTGCCTCACCTCCTTCGCCTTCAGGGTCAGTTATGGGATCAACTTCAAACCCATATCTATCTGCTTCTGGGAGAACCTTTCCTTGTCTCAGTTCTCATGTTGCCTCAGCTGAGATAGGCCCACTGTCACCCCTCTGGATCTCGTTTACTGTTTGAGTGACTAAGCCGTCCTCAGCGAGTTCTCCTTCAGTCCCAGTTCCCCTTTGATTACTCTCTGGCCCTGAGACTTCCTTTTCTGCAGCTACTGTTTTGGACACTTCAAGTTCCTCAACAGTTGGACACGTCACCTTCTTTGTGTGACTGGCATGTATCCAATTTGGAAGACCTGCACATTTCACAGCAGTAGCAGTTGTCAGTATTACTTGATATGGCCCCTTCCAATTTGGCTCCAAACACGACTTCCTCACGTGTTTCTTGCCAACCACCCAGTCACCGGCTTTCAGGGTGTGACCTGGATCACTTATCGGTGGCAATGTGGTAGCCTCCACCAGGTGAGAGAAAGAGCGGACCACGTCAGCCAGACCCTTGCAGTAGTCCAACACCATATCATCCGTGATATTCACAAGAACATTTGCAGGCACTGCGGGCAATCTCATAGCTCGGCCCATAAGAATTTAATGAGGAGACAGTCCTGTTTTCTTGTCTGGAGTGTTTCTTATTGACATCAGCACTAAGGGTAATGTATCTGGCCATTTCAAATAGGTAGCTGCGCACATTTTTGCCATTCTCGACTTCAAGGTACTATTCATCTGCTCCACTAGTCCTGATGCTTCAGGGCGATAGCTACAATGGAACTTCTGTTCAATGTTCAATGCAGCACATAAGAGCTTAATCACCTCATTGTCGAAGTGTCTTCCCCAATCTGATTCTAAAGAGATCAGAAACCTAAAACGTGGTATTAACTCCGTAAGAAGCAGCTTCGCTACTGTGAGACTGTCATTCCTACGTGTAGGGTAAGCTTCAATCCAGTGACTGAAAATGCACACAATCACCAACATATGTCTCAGACCTCCACACACAGGCATCTCAATAAAATCCGTCTTCATTCTGCTAAATGGACCTCCTGCTCTCCCAACGTGGCTCAAATTCACCACGGTCCCTTTCCCAGCATTCATCTGCTGACAGATGATGCACCTGTGACAGATGACTTCTGCAGCTTGTCTGAATTTTGGATTGAACCAATTGATTTTGAATAACCTGATCATTGCGTCTCTCTCAACATGTGCTTGACCATGATAAAACCTCGCAAAATGTGACAAAAGACTGTTTGGCAAAACCATTTTCTTCTCCTCTGAAACCCATAAGTCATCAGATCTCTGAACACATTGCATTCTCTGCCAGGAACGTTTCTCCTCTTTACTGGCAAGTCCCTGCAATGATTTTAGCTCATCTAGTGTGTCAACCACCCTTATTGCATACCCTGAGCATGTTTCATTGTCAGTTTCAGTTAACAAATACCATTGATCTTGAAACGATATACAGTTCAATGCACAGAACCTTGCGACTTGATCTGCATATCCATTTCCCATTGACACAAAGTCTTGTGACTTAACATGAGCATTGCATTTCACCACGGCAATTTCAAGAGGTAACTGAATCGCATGCAACAAGTCTTTAATTTTCTCAACATTTTTCACTGGTGAACCAGAAGAGGTCAGGAAACCCCTCTGTGACCACAACTGGCCAAAATCATAAACAATTCCAAATCCGTATCTGCTGTCAGTATAGATAGTGACTTTCAGATTTTCAGCTGCGTGACATGCCCTAGTAGGAGCAATTAGTTCAGCCACTTGAGCAGAGTATACTCTTTCGAGCCAGGAAGCTTCTAAGATACCAGTGATTGTAAACACTGTATATCCAGCCCTCAGTACTCCTACTGCGTCTCTCAGGCTTGAACCATCAACAAAGATAATGTAATCATTTTCTTCCAATTGGGTATCATTAATGTCAGGTCTCGGTTTGGTGCATAGATCTGTTACCTCAAGACAATCATGTTCTACCTCCTCAGCATCATCAATGTCTGCATTATCAATAGGAAGTAAAGTTGCCGGGTTCAATACAGTACATCTTTCCGGAGACACATTGGGTGATCCCAGTATAATTGTTTCGTACTTTGTTAATCTCACATTTGTCATATGCTGAGTCTTTGTTCGGGTCAACAGGATTTCAACTGAATATGGGACCATTACTGTTAAAGGATGTCCCATCACTATACCTTCACACTGAGTGAGGCTTTGACAAACTGCTGCAACTGCATGTAAACAACCCAGTAAGGCTGCTGCGACCGGGTCCAAAGTAGCTGAAAAATATGCTACTGGGCAGTTTGCACCTCCATGGACCTGTGTCAGGACAGACAAAGAACAAGCATCACGTTCAAGACAAAACAGTACAAAAGTCTTTGTGTAATCAGGCATACCTAAAGCTGGTGCCCTGCACATGCGTTCCCTCAGTTTCATGAATGCCTTCATCTCTTTCTCGGACATGGTTATGGCACCCGGGCCATCCCGGACTTCTTTAACAGTCAATCTCACCAAAGGTTTATAGATAATCGAGAAGTTGGGAATCCACTGACGACAGTAGCCCAACATTCCCAAAAACATCCTGAAATCTCTCTTTGTTGTCGGGGGATTCATCTGCAATATGGCTGTCACCCTTTCTTTGGATATTTTTCTCAACCCTTTCTCAATCAGGTGACCTAAGTACTTCACCTCTTTCTGACAGTATTGCAGCTTCTTTGGGGATACTTTATGTCTATTCTTTACCAAATGGTTCAGTAAGGCAATTGTGTCATACCTGCAGTCATCTTTTGTTCTGGACGCAATTAACAAATCATCAATATACTGCACGAGAGTCGAACTGAAAGGCAGTTCTAATGACTCCAAATCCTTCTTCAGTATCTGATTGAAGATGGAAGGTGATTCAGAAAACCCTTGAGGAATTCGGCACCAACTGTAAACCTTGTCCAGGAATTTGAAACTAAAAAGAAACTGGCTATCCTCATGAAGAGGCACCGAAAAGAATGCTTGAGACAGGTCCACAACTGTGAACCACTCTGCATCACACGGAACCTGAAACATGATCACGGCTGGATTTGGCATTATGGGTCAACACTTTACCACAGTCTCATTTATTTTCCTCAAGTCTTGAACAATTCAAACTTTACCACAAGGCTATTTCAGACCCATTATTGGTGAATTACACGGGCTGCTCATCACTTCTTTTAGAACCCCTTGCTTTATAAAATCTGCAATTATCTGCGTCACCTGAATAAGGATGTCTTGTGCCATGTGGTACTGCAGTACCTGGGGAAACACTGCATTTGGCTTCACCTCTACTTTGACCGGTTCTACTCCTTTTATTAGTCCCACTTCCTTTCCTGACAGGTCCCACACCTTTTCTGTCACTGTTCCCTGCAATTCGGGTGGTAAGTCAGTCACTGTGAACATCGGGAATAGAGTTATCAAGGGGTATTCTTCATTTGCGTTCTCCGTCTCTAACTCTGAGAACTGACCATCGTCCCCTTCATCATCACTATTTGTCTGCACCTCAATCCCGTCATTGGAACAGGTAATCGAACACCTTGTTTTACACAGCAGGTCTCTTCCCAGTAGGGATACGGGACTCGAGTCACAGACTACAAATTTATGTAATCCCTGGAAAGTACCAATCTCGACTTGAACTGGATCTGTAATCGGATTTGTCAGGAACTGATTTGCTACTCCTACCACCCTTATGGTATGCCCCGAAAGTGCCAATGTCAGAACCTCTGAACTTCTGACTATAGAGCGTGTAGCTCCTGTATCAACTAGGAATGAAACCTTATGACCCATCACCTTTCCTTCTACATAAGGTCCCCTCTGATCTACTTCTAGGGACGCTGCAAGCCTGCACTTCTCACTATCTGAACAATCATCCGACCATTCATTGTTTATTCCATCCTCACCACGCAATGGGAACTGCTGTAGTGTGTTATTTTGACTCATGGTTTGACTTGTGACCTGTTGAGGAAGCATCACCTGTTGCTGTCCCATTGGAGCTAATGGTTTCTGCATTTGCTGTCTAGGTACCATGGGAATCTGCTGTTGTGCCTGCTGCATCTGTGCTGGTTGAACACGTGGCATTTGTTGCACGGGTTGGAGACCCTGCATCTGCACCATGTTATTCTGAAAATTCTGATTTTGGCCCCTCACTTTTGGACCCCTCACATTTTGAAATGTACCAATATCATTGCTTTGTTGAACAACACCATCCTGTACCACCATTGGGCATTCCCGCTTCCAATGCCCCACGCCCCCGCACGCGTGACATGGTG
Organism: Pleurodeles waltl; assembly: GCF_031143425.1. Taxonomy (NCBI): domain Eukaryota; kingdom Metazoa; phylum Chordata; class Amphibia; order Caudata; family Salamandridae; genus Pleurodeles; species Pleurodeles waltl. The sequence goes on along the minus strand of NC_090437.1, from coordinate 261,769,840 downwards.
ACACCTTTTTCATCCCTTGCACACCATTTTAAACCACAACAGTATTCAAGTCTGGACCACGGTTCACAAAACCTCCTCGATCACGACCTCTTGGTTGTGCCGGAAACACTCCAGCTCCCTGCGGTTGCTGTTGTACCATCTGCTGTATTCCATTTCCCTGCATCCCTGCTTACGCTGCCTTAATTTGCATCACCTTCTCCTTCAACTTTCTCTGCTTCAATTCAATCTCGTCACTACAGTATTTTGCATACTGCAACACCTCATCAATCGGCTTCTCTTGCCAACAGATCAAATGATTCTTAATCATCTGGCTAATCTCTGGTGTCAGCCCTTCAACAAACCTGAACACAAGGTGATTCATATCTTTTGGTTCTATGACCTCAGTGCCACTGTAGTGTTGAAAGCCTTCAACAATCTCTCATAGTAAGCATGTATCGACTCTTTGGCCTCCTGTGACGTTCAATCAATATTCTGCCAATCAGTCACTTTCGGCGACACCTTCTGCTTCAAAAACTCAATCACTTTATGATAGTACCTCATCACCTCAGAAGACGGTGCTCCAGTAACCTTGTCCCTTGCTGGTTCCTCTGTCGGCCAATCCACACCCCTCTTGCACTCAAGCTATAAGTCAGCTGGAACTATGATCTCAAACAGAGTATTCAAGTCTTCCCAGAGACATTTTGCAAGCTTCACAAACCTGTCCATCTGATGGTACCATTCTATCGGCTTCTCTCTCAACCTGGGATAATCATTTGTGAATGACAGGATGTCACCCCTGGACCACGGTACATGGACTAGAACCCCTCCAGCTGTCTCTCTCATGGGTAACATCTTTATTGTCCCTGTGTCTGGGGCAGCTTTTGCCTGCTTTGGTTCCGGGCTGTCAACTTTTTCTTTATCTCTCTTCTTTGCCCATCTGCCTTCCCATTTCTGTAATGCTCCCCAAATTTGAGCACTCTGCAGTATGTCTTTGAGATGTGCCTTCATTCCAGTAGACCTCATATGATCGAAGTTTTTAGGTTCAAAGTCTAACCTATGGCTCCTCTTCAAATGTTTAGTACTTTCTGTGTCTATGCTGTATTTATCCACCAGGTTTGCCAACCTCTGATGCACCTTGGTCACTTCCTTGGTTATTTTGGGGCACAGATACCTCAATTCTGCTTCCGTGTATGATTCTAATCTGTTCACCCCCATTGTCCCTTCCACTAGTTCCGTGGCTTCTACACCCAGTCTCACAAAATTCAGGTATTCATCCCTTTCTGACCTCTATGCGGTCACTGTAGTAGTCTGCGGAGTGTTGAGCTTATCTAACCACTTGTTCAGTTGTTGCGCGGTTAAGTCTTAGAGACATTTCCAGACTGCATGATTGGTGTCTGCATTGTATTTGTACTTATTACCTGTGAGGTTAGTGTTCCCAACCCTGCTTGCCTCATTGTCTCCAAAGGAACCCCAATCGGACTAAAGTCTAACAAGGATCTAGACCTTTCAACTGTCTGTCCTCCCTGTGTCAGTCCTTGCAAGTTTCCCGTAGACCCTCCTCTTATTGCTCCTTGGGTCATTACTCCCTGATCACACACGCCGGGCTTGGCTTGCACATACAGCGGTACTGGTGGACCAACAGTAATTGTCAATGATATAGCAGCTGGTGACTGTCCAATTCCCAAACCCTGTGGAGCATTAACTCCTCTAGTTTGATTCATCATGGGTGCTGTAGCTACTGACTGCGGTCCTGCAACAGAAGTGTAATTCGGAACCACCTGTTGCTGTGTCTGGGGCAGCAATTGCGGAGTTGGCTCAATCTGCACTAATTTTGATTTCATGTATACTGGATCAGGCAGCACCATCAAACTCGTAGTTGTCTCTAATACGGGAACATCAGGATAAAGCCTCTGAATTTGTGGTGGTTGCAGCTGTACCTGTGTATCTGGTGCAGAGTGTACACTGACACCATTCTGTATCAAAACTGTATCACTTGTCTGCACTGTACTCGTGATTCCCTCATTTTGTGCCAGATCTTCGGAACCCACACTAGTACTCTGTACATTATCATTTATGGCATATGGTGGCTGGCGATCATGTAACAACTGATTAAGAAACTCTTCATCGTCTGAATCATCTTCATCTACCCAGGACCTCTGAGTTTCCTTTGTCTTACTAGACTGATTACGCGTCCTTCTATGTTAATTTATACATTTTAGGACTCGTTTTAGGCCGATGAATCTTTGGACCCAGTGGTGAGACACCGTAAGATGAGGTAACTGATCAATATATCAAGCAATATATCAATAATATTGTCAACATATATCACCACAATATATCTTAATTTAGACATTAGTTAAGATCGTTAACGCAACCATGACCTTTCAGTCATGAATAACCACACCTTATTGAAGTTTTGTGAATTTTATTCCCTATTGATTACAATCTAATAGCAGATGTATTAATCTCAAAATCAAGAAGCAAAAGAGCATAGTCACAATGCGGCAACTATGATAAGGTTTCAACAATGCAAAGATCACAAACATAGGATAGTAATATGAAGGTAAACAAATCAAAATGCATAGAACCTCATATATGTCTTAGTTCAGCATAGCACCACGTCAGTCACGTCAGTTACGTCAGTCAAGGTGAATGCCTCATCTAGCCACTAATTAGCATCAGCATGTTGGGCTTCATGCAAAACAATTTAGAACATCAATTTGGAAAACATCTAACTAAGGTCTCTAATCAAAAATACAGCAGTTGGTACCTAGAAAGGAAAAGCGAATAGACAAATTACAAGAGCAACTGTCATAATTACCCTCCTCGGAATGAGTCAGCATACAGGATCAGTCTTCGTCTTCAGGACATCAGTTGAATCGCCGTCAGTCTATCTAGTCTAAGGGCAGGGGACACTTCCCTCATAAGAAAGAAAGTGCAATGGGGCGACTAAGGGTGAGGATGGTTTTATTAAGTCTCAAGTCACCAAACAAAGTGACAGAATTTCTGGATGCAATCAATATCATTCCCTACCTAGTTCTCCGAGTCTCCTGTGTCATGGGTTTTTATCCCTTTTTCATAATACATTTCCCCAAAATTCTATTGGATAGTCACTACACCCCACTATCTATAACCTATCAAATTATACATTAAGTAATGCACTTGTCATTTCACGATAGTTTATAATATTTTGATTGGTCTTCATAATTGACGTTTTTTGTAGGTGGCACGTCCGGGATTACTTCATTTTCTGGCACACTCTTCGGGTCAAGAGTTCTCTTTTCCGTGGTTCAATGTCCTTGAAAGTGTCAATTTTTTGTTGCAAAGAGTATAAATTTGATACTAAAGCAGCTAGCATGCGGATGAGAAAATCTAGCAATGTTACATAAAACGGAGAAAAGAACAATTGCTGGGTCATGGCCTTTTGCGAGTCAGCACACTGAAGAAACAGAAAAATATGCTTTAATATGAGAGTTACACAGCTAGTTTTCGACTCACGCTAACTTAAGACTTATGGATGCTAATAAATACAATCTTCGTAGATGTTAACGTATTCAATTAATCATAGTACAAGCAATTATTTCTTACAGTCGACATTAGTTTATGCATACAATAATTCTTCACGTTTATAGGTATGTTAGAATACATTTCAAATGAATAATATTTTATAACTATTAATGCAGCTTTGTTAATTGTAAGCATTTCACATCTAGATATATAATATTTAAACTACGCTCTCTCAAGAGCACTTGTCTTTCTTACAAGTGGCTTTCTTTCCCTGTGTCTCATCTTCCTGGGTTATTGCCGTAAACATTTTAATTCCGTCAACTATTCCCCTTCTCCACATTTTGGTCTTGTTGTCCCATTTAGCTTCTGTTAAAGTCTTTTCTGCTCTTTTCATTCTCCTCATAAATTTCTGCTGCCTCTGTTGTATGGCCATTAAATCCCAGACTGATAATGCCTCATACTGAGCTGGTCTCGGGGGTGGTTTTTGCACACTTAACATCAACCGCAAATTTTCCCAAATTCTTATATTAAACGTTCCGTGTTCCAGAAACGCCAAACATCCCTACTTCTCTGTCAATTTGCACCACTGCTTTAACCAAAGACATGGCGTGACTCCCTTCTCCTCCATTACGATATAAGTTGGAGTACCCTCAGGCGGTGTAGGCTCCCCAACACTCGCTGTAATATATGTATCTCCCCTCAAAGCACACTTTAAAGCCTTGAAAAACTTCATTTTTGCATCTTTTATTTTGTTTAGAATCTGATCAGGAAGTGAGGGCACTCGTATGAAATTAGATAAGAGTCTGTGCAGTTAGGTTCTTGGTCTTCGGAGAATCAATATATAATCCAAACAGAGTTAAAGTTCAGTGTCTTTATTCTTGTGCGAGGTTTTCATACATGTTCATCACATCAGAAAGATTCCATATGTGGTCATCACAACAACATCCAACAGCCAACACGTGTTTCGTCTCCGAGAAATTAATCTCATTGACTTCCTCAGGGCAAAGTATAAGTAAGGTGTTAACATGAATAAATGGCTTATCCTAATCAAGTAAAACTCTTCAAGATAATGTACGATCAATAGAGAAAGAGTAGTGGGAATCACGTGACGGGGGCAAAACACTATTATCCCCGAGTCTTCGTGAGGAAGTACTCAGAAGTCAGCACGTATGGATCCAAAATCTTTTACGGTGCGATCTATAAACAAAACAGTTCTTTTGGGTAAATTCTTGTGTTGGAGGCGCTGTGTCTTGCTCCCCGATAATTAAGCTGGCGTGTATGTAGAGAAAAAGGACGTGTAAGCCCTCCGTCTCATCTAGAAGTATAAGGTATAGAAGAGACACAGAGTAAGGTCTCAGGAGTGTGTGTGAAACTCCTCAGCATAGACTTTCTCTATTGATCATACATTATCTTGAAGAGTTTTACTTGATTAGGATAAGCCATTTATTCATGTTAACACCTACCTTACTTATACTTTGCCCTGAGGAAGTCAATGAGATGAATTTCTTGGAGACGAAACATGTGTTGGCTGTTGGATGTTGTTGTGATGACCACATATGGAATCTTTCTGATGTGATAAACATGTATGAAAACCTCGCACAAGAATAAAGACACTGAACTTTAACTCTGTTTGGATTATATATTGATTCTCCGAAGACCAAGAACCTAACTGCACAGACTCTTATCTTATTTCATACGAGTGCCCTGGCCTTTTGAATCAGTTTGGTTTTTCCTATTGGAGAAACACTGGAGGTGCTGGGAGGACCCTCCGTTCAGGAGCACCGTATTTACTATTTATTGTTAAAGAAATGTTTTGGTGATATTCTGTTAGCGCCTATCCCTATAATTTTCCCCCCTTTTCTTCACAACTTCTGATCAGGAAGTGACTTTAATCCCCAGAACACTCTTCGCCTACCTTCTCAACCAATTGCCTCTCATGGACGGCTGCCAATCCGTGTGCGACCCCTCTCAGCAACTGACCTATTCCATCGTGGCTCAAATGACGTGACACTCAGACACACTGCAACTGACAAAGTCTTGCGGCTTGTCCTCTTCACACAAAACTAATGCAATATATTGCGAGCACCTTTAACAACAAAAACCCAAATTTGCTGGTTTACTACAGGAAGGGTAACACATTCGCTTCAGAGCTTTACAGAGATTTCACTTGAAGCCTCTGCCGCTACTCTCTCCTTCTCAGCTCCTGCACTCGCAAGCAGAATTCGACCCGCAAATCCTACTCTTGACTTGTCAATGGTTTGTTCTAGTGTGCTTTAGAACTTGCCAAAACTCCATCGAAGGTTTCAATCACACAATTTGACTCAAACTCGACTTGTCAACCACGCCCGATTGACCTATTAAACTGCACAAATTACAACATAAACCAAGTGTCTCGTACACTTCCCAATATACTCCGGAGTCTTAGACCACGACGGGTACGTACATCACCAACAACCACGTGGATAATTTTTGAGCACAAAGCGCCACACTCACATGAAGTTCGCCGACTTTCCTACTCTCATACTGCGGAGAACGCCCACTCCTACTAAAACAACATTACCTGGCCTAAATCCACACAAATTTCACAAATCACCTGCAATGTGCATAAGCTGAGCAAGCGCAAATCCTACACCACACATACTAAAACGCCGAGAACATACCCAACTCACTTAGGCAAGCTCCGAGATTCCGGGAAAGTCATGGGGAATTTAGAGACACATCATACCTCCAAATTGCATTATTTCGAAAAACACTTTTATACAATGGTCCCTCATCCTAGGGCCCCAAAGGGCCAGAACCGTCACTCTGCTACCAGAACTGCTAACGCATCCCTTTCTTATTATTTTATTCACTCTGGGACTCGTTTTAGGCCAATGAATCCTTTGACCCTGATTGAAGACCCCTTAGGACGAGATAACTGATCAACATGTCAACCAATATGTCAACAATGTCATCAATAAGACTCAAGACCACCATGACCTTGCAGTCATGAATAACCACACCAGTTTAGTACGATTATATGAAGTTTTATTCCCTATTAATTACAATTCTACTAGCAAGTTTATTAGTCTCAAAACCAAATAACACATTAGCATAGTCATAATATGGCAACTCGAATAAGATTTCAATAAGGCAAGAGTCACAAACATTAGAACATAGCACGACGTCAACATAGGTTAACCTTAGCAGAGTATCATTAGTGCATCATTCAACAAAACATTGAACCAGTCATTTGTCTGTTTGCGTCCGTTTAGTGAACCCCTTACTAACCTCGAATTAGCATTGGCATGTTGGGCTTTATGCAAAACAATTTGGTAACACGAATTTAGAAAACATCTAGCTATGGTCTCTGTCAAAAGAAGCAGTTGGTACCTAGAAAGGAAAGGCAAACAGAGAATTACAATTTCATCATCATATAGTTACCCTCCGTATTGGGGCAGCATACAGATTCAGTCTTCGTCCTCAGGACATCAGATGATTCGCCATCAGACAGGGAATTCAGCAAGGCGGGTAAGAAGGGACACTTCCCTCATAAGGAGGAAAAGAATATATATATATATATATATATATATATATATATATATATATATATATATATATTGGGCAAGGCAAGGATGGTTTGAAGAACCAAACAGCAAAGTCTCTATGCAGAGTGACAAAGTGTCTGGGTCATAACAAGTTTACAAAGGCATCTCTCCACTAATAGCTCCTTCTGTCATAGGTTTTTATCCCTTTTCTGTTGTACAGACCCCTAATTTTCAATTGGACGGGGTCGATACCCCACTATCTCCATCCAATGGGTTTACAATGACTTCATCAAAATTGTCACCCCATAACAGTTCTCACGTAGTTTATTGTTTCTTATGATTGACATCTCCAGCAGGTAGAATGTCTGGTATGATTTCATATTCTTGTGGTCCTCTCGCATCTTCAGTCAGTAGGTCCATTGTTTGTACTGGTTTAGGCGACCTTGTCCCTGTTCTAGTCTACAGTGTAGCATTTGGCAAAAATGTTTCACTGAGCAAGTCGAAATTCATGGGAACGGATCTACTACGGTTACATTCATCCTTTAGCTTTGGAAAAATAGGGGTAAATGTCCTTCAGCAAGTCAGCACACTGTACGTTAGAAAAACACATTTAATATGAAACCGGGCAGCTAGTCCTCGACTCATGCTAACTAAAGCCTAATGATTTATTAGCAAAACTATAACATATAACTTTTAATATTAGTGTAAAACCATAGATTATCATATCATCTTTTCATTATTTAATCAGTTTCATTAGTCATTGTATAAATTGACGGCCACTCCCCGTGGGCACATTTCAAGTGCACGTTTAGCAAAAACCCATTGATACATTTTCTATGCGGCATTATTATGCATTAGTTCATAAACATTTCATGTTAATTCTGAGTATAGGTGTTACGCTCTCTCAGACCTGTCAGCCTTAGGGCAGTCTTCCCCCATCTTTTTGCTCCATGCCTCCTTTTCTGCTGTTCCTATTTTTGTTGGCATTAGGACTTGATGCACTCGAACACTGCTCACCAGTGTTAAAGTGCTTGTGCTCCTCCCTTAAAACATTAAACATTTTCTTATACCCAATCGTCCTATTAATTTACTTGTAAGTTCCTTGTATAAGGATATACCATATACCCATGGCTTGTAAATCAAATGCTACTAGTGTGCTAATAGCACATATTGTGCCACCCATTTAAGTAGCGCTCCTAAACATGGACCAGATTTACCAAAGCTGCCTGAATGCAATTTTTAACTGCCATGTCGACTTGGTATTTAAACCCCCTTGGTGAGCCTTAAAATACCCCTTTATTACTTTTAAGTCACCCTAAGGTAGGTCTGAGTCAGCCCATAGGGCAGGGTGCTATGTAATTGGAAGGTTCCACATGAACGTTTAAGTTTTACATGGCCAGGTAGTGAAGCGGTCCCACATTTGATTTTCACTACCGTGAGGACTACCCACCCATTGAATAACATTGAAGATTCATCTTTACATCTTTTAAACTGTAATTCAGTTGGGAGCTAGTAGCTGTATCATGTATGGTGTCTTTGGAATTATGGTAAAGAGCCCTATTTAATGATAACATCTGTTTTTTATCACAACTTTAAAGATGACACATTTGGAATGTTGGCATTTTTCTGCCCTTAGAGCCTTTGTGCTTGTAGCCTGGTAACATGATTGTTGTATAACTGACACTTGGACTTTGTGAATTCCTCCCAGACAGTCAAACAATAGAAGGATTAGTTGTGCTCCAATGGGCCAATTGCTGGCAGGATGGTGGGAGGGCAGAACTGATCACAGCCTCACTTACAACTGACTAAGATGTTCTACCTTCGTAGTAAGGGCCTAATGACCCCTGCATTGTAACAGCAGCCAGCTTTGAGTCAGGGCAGGGGAGTCAGGAAATTCCACACACTTTAAAGCCAGAGTCTAGTAGTGTCTCCCACCTTCCAGAAACAGGGCACCAGGGTATAAAAGTAGAACCTCAGACAGCAAGTCTTCAGTACACTTCTAGACCTGTAGATACTCTGCCAGAAAGAAAGACTGCTGTTCTGCCATAAGGACTGGAACTCTTCTGGACTGCTGCTTTGCAATACTGCTGACCTGCTGGATTGCTGCTCCTGTTTTTCCTGTTGCTCTGGTACCTTTTGCCTAGAGACAAGGAATATTGACTGAGACTGAATATTGAACTGTCTCAGGATGTCCAGAGTGTCCTACATTGGCTAGTATGCTGGCCTCCTATTCAGAGCTACAGGACCACAAAAGGCTGCCTCCATCCTGAATCTACACCTAGACCCAACCAGAGTGAGTCCTGACCATTTAGGTGGCCCCCCTTCAGTCCTGGACCCTTGGAAGTGGTGTTCAAGGTGCCCAGATAGCCAAAATACAAATTTGAAGATTTAGATTTTTTTGGGCTAAAAACCGCCCTAAGCTCCAGGAGGAGACCGGGACTAACCTGCTCACCCATTCGCCGGTGGTGCATCGAAAATCCTTTCAGCAGTCCTTTGGCAAAGGGGTATCTGACCTCAAGGAACTGTCTTCTGCTACAGCCCTCTGGCTCATCCTGCTTAAGATTTTTTACTTTCATTTCGATAATTAAGTCAGAACATAGAAAACTGCATCTTTGAAACAAGGATATCTAAAGATGCCACTCCCTCATCACACGCCTCCAGCATCCGTACACTGCTGAACTTTACCTACTCAGAACAGTTTTCTCAAGACTTTTTCTATGTCTGAAGGTAAGCTCTGACAGGGCCCAATCCACTTCATGTAACCAAACTGTGCTCTATTGAATCGTCCATATTTTTTTACTTTGACCTGGTCTCACCTGACGAGATCTCCACAGTAGGTGCTTTCATCTTTCAGGCACATTTTTGCTAAAATCTCCAAAAATGTATAACTCCAGTTCTACTGATTAGATTGTTCTTGTTTTTGGGTCAAATAAGTTATTAAAATATTTTCTGTTTTTTAAATTGGTTTGTGTTGAACATGCAGAGTCATCCTTAAATATTTTGCTTTTTGCTGAATTAGGTTTTGTTGGCTTAAGACTCAATGCACTTTACCCCTGCTAACCAGGGCTAAAGGGCTTGTGCTCTCTACTTAAGACATGGTGGATTTAGCTTATATGCAAATGGACATAGTTAACTTTCCTATAATTTTCTAGTAAAGTGGTATTACATATGCCAAGAGCCTGTAAATTAAATGCTACTAGTTGATCTGCAGGATTGGTTGCAACACCCATTTACATAGCCCTTTAAACATGTCTCAGGCTTGCTCTTCCAGACCCTATATGTCCATCCAGAGTGTTCTGGCTGTTGAACTGGCAAAATAAACCTTTTGCTATGTCCAAACCTTCCTTTTCATACATATACATATAGGTCATGGACAGCCCAAATACAGGGTGAAGTGTATTTAAAACGTTGGACATGTACTTTTAGGTTTTAAGGCCCATATTTATACTTTTTTAATGCCGCATTTGTGCCGCATTTTGACACAAAAGCGGCGCAAACTTACAAAATACAACTGTATTTTGTAAGTTTGCGCCACTTTTGCGTCAAAAAGTGACGCAAATGCGGCGCTAAAAAAGTATAAATATGGGCCTAAATATCCTAGAAGTAAAAAACACTTATGTTGGATTTTTTTGCTTATGCAGGGTCATCTCCAATCTTTTTGCCTCCTGTCTCGTATTTTTTCTGACCTGTTGCTGTTGGCTTTTGAACTCTGAGCACTTTACCACTGCTAACCAGTGCTAAAGTGCATATGCTCTCTGTGTAAATTGTACTGTTGATTGGTTTATCCATGACTGGCATATTTGATTTACTAGTACATCCCTGGTAAAGTGCACTAGACGTGCCAGGGCCTGTAAATCAAATGCTACTAGTGGGCCTGCAGCACTGGTTGTGCCACCCACATAAGTAGCTCTGTAATCATGTCTCAGACTTGTTACTGCAGTGTGTGTGAAGTTTTTATCTGTAAATTCGACTGACAAGTGTACTCACTTGCCAGGCCCAAACCTTGCCTTTTCTTACATGTCAGACACCCCTAAGGTAGACCCTAGGTAGCCCCAAGGGCACGATGCAGTGTATGGTTAAGGTAGGACATATAGGGGGTCATTCTGACCCTGGCGGTCCAAGACCGCCAGGGCCACGAATGACGGAAGCACCGCCAACAGGCTGGCGGTGCTTCCAAGCCCATTCTGACCGCGGCGGTAAAGCCGCGGTCGAAAACCGGGGCCTGCGGTTTCCCGCCGTTTTTGCCCCGGCTGGGCGAATCCGCCAGGGCAGCTCTGCAAGCAGCGCTGCCCTGGGGATTCTGACCCCCTTACCGCCAGCCTGTTTCTGGCGGTTTTCACTGCCAGGAAGAGGCTGGCGGCAAGGGGTGTCCTGGGGCCCCTGGGGGCCCCTGCACTGCCCATGCCACTGGCATGGGCAGTGCAGGGGCCCCCTAACAGGGCCCCATGAAGCTTTTCACTGTCTGCTTAGCAGACAGTGAAAAGCGCGACGGGTGCAACTGCACCCGTCGCACCGCCGCAACACCGCCGGGTCCATTCGGAGCCGGCTCATGTGTTGCGGCCCCCATTCCCGCTGTGCCGGCCGGCGCTAACTTGGCCAGGGTCGGAATCTGGCCCATAGTGATGTGTTTTATATGTTCTGACAGTGAAATATTGCTAAATTCGTTTTTCACTGTTGCAAGGCCTGTCCGCCTCATAGGTTGTTATGGGGGTTACCTTTAAATCTGATAAAAGTGTAGATTCCCTTTGGGGTGGATTGACATGTGGAGTATGGGGTCTCTGAGCTCACAATTTAAAAATACATATTTTCGTAAAGTTGATTTTAAGATTGTGTGTTTGAAAATGCTACTTTTAGAAAGTGATCATTTTCTTGCTTATACCATTTCTGTGACTCAGCCTGTTTGTGGATTCCCTGTTTGACAGTTGGGCCGGTTGCACCGCACACTAGACAGTGACACAAAGGGAGCTGGGGTATAGTCTGCATTTCCTGATGAGCCATCTTTGCTAGGAGGGAGGGGAGAAGTGGTCACTTACACCTAAAAGGGCTGTGCCTGTCCTCACACAGTGCAGACTCCAACCCCCTGGTGAGTGTCTGGGGCCTGGCCTGGGCAAGGCAGGATTTCACATTCAAGAGAGACTTTGCTTTGAAGTAGGCCTACTACAAAGGTGAAATTGGATCTGAGAAGGGCACCCAAAACTACAGACTTTAGATCACTTCTGGACATCAAGAGGAACCTCTGCCTGGAGCAGAGCAGAAGAGCTGAGGAGAAGTTATGCCCTGCCTGTGCTTTGTGGAGCTAGCCTGCAGTTGCTGCTTCTGCCTGTGCAAGGGGACAAAGACTGGACTTTGTGGTATATTCCTGCTTGAGAAGGACTCACCAAGGGCTTGGACTGAGCTTGCCCCCTGTTCTGAAGTCTTAGGGCAATCAAAGACTTCCCTTACCAGCACTTGGACGCTCTGCTGAGACTCCTGCCCTGACAAGTGGTGCCCTATCCAGACTCCGAACCGACACCGCTGCTGAATCCGGTGACGCCGCCTACAACCGACTCCATGATCTTCGCTGGAATGCGACGACCTTCGCAGGCCCGACACCACTACAACCCGGCCGAAGACTGTGACTCCGTGGAAGTCGCCGCACCAAGCCGTGACCGACGCCGCTCGAAGTGCGCAGATTCAAAGTTTCGCACAGACGCCGCGATCCCTGACTTTGCGCATTGGCTTGTTTCCATTCTTCATCAAGGTACTGTACCTAGGAGTCTACGTGACTCCGTGGCCGGCGCCGCTGGTGTCGGATCGTTGGGAACGACTCCGTCACGACGCCGTGTTAACACTTCATCGAAGCCTTTTGTGTTTCTAAACGCTCTTTTTGGTATAAATCTTTACAAATTCATAACTTGACTTGTGTATGGTGGTTTTTCGTCATTTCGGTCTTGTTTTGTTTAGATAAATATTTCCTATTTTTCGAAACCTGTGTTGTGGCATTTTCTAGTGTTTTCATTAAGTTACTGTGTGTGTTGAAGTTAAGCCTACTGCTCTGCCAAGCTACCAAGGGGGTAAGCAGGGGTTAGCTGAGGGTGATTCTCTTTTACCCTGACTAGAGTGAGGGTCCTTGTTTGAACAGGGGGCAGGGGGTAACCTGACTGTCAACCAAAGACCCCTATTTCTAACAATTAACATTCATTTTTTTAACTCCTGCAAGGCCTATTGCTTCCATAGGATAATACTGGAGTTGCCAAATTATATTTTATAAGTGAAATTTCTAAATGGGAAGAGATAACAGCTTCATGTTTGGTGTCTCTAGGATACTAAAATCAGAAAAACGTATGGTGAAGTCAGATTTTAAAATACAGTTCTGAACATGCCACATTTAGAAAGCTGGCAAATTCTTACTTAAACATTTCATGCCTGCAGCCTGTCTCTGGTCACAAGACTGGGTGTAGTTGGCAGTTGGGTTTTGTGTATTTCTCCTAGACAGCCACACCAATGGGATCTTAGGTGTTACTGGATAGGCCATCAATGACAGGATGGGAGTGAGTAGCTGGGAACAGCTTCACTTACACTTTAATAAACAGCATTCTGTCTCCGCGCACATGGTTGTATACCTTCTGTAGTTAGTCTGGAGCCATGTCCAAGAAAGCTGCTAATTTGTACATCTCAAAGGCATGCATCTAGAAGTTTCTCCGCACTTCAATGGCACAACTGTGTATAAAAGAAAGACCTTAGACACCAACTCTTCAGTACACATCTGTACCTGGGACACTCTGTCAGTAAGAAGGACTGTTGTGCTACTACAAGGCTGTCACTCGGCTGGACTGTTGTTCTGAAGGAACTGCTGCCTTGCCATGCTAACCTGCTGCCCTTTTGCCTATCCATATTGAAAGAGCCCAAAACTTGAGATTATTTATGTCAACAGTAAAGGACAATACCATAAAGTCCTTAGCAAATATTCTTACTATCCACTCTGATATAGCTTATTTAAATGAAAAAATACAGCACATGGAAGACAAGCTGTAAAATATGGCACAGAAGATATCTGCGGCAGTAGAATGAGAACTAGACCATTGGTTCCCACAAAGCACAATCATGGAACTGAAAGACATAAATTGCAGTGTTAGGGCCTGATTTAGATCCGGTGGGAGGTGCTGCATATCCCATATGCCCCATTGTGATCCCCTTTGGCTATAATGGGATCGTAATATGACGGGTGGGATATCTGTCAAGTTTGTGATGGAGTAATTGTCACTGCCAGGATCTTAATCAGGCCCTTATTCTGCTCTTCTCTGACATACATGAAAAGATAGAAGGAAATAACATGACTGCTTTCTTGATTAGATTCATTCCTGAATTCACCCTCCTGACCTTTGCCCCTCCCCTTGGAGTTTTAATAGGCACACAGGCTGAGATCTAAAAGTCCAACTTCTAAAGTACGTTGTGACAAATCACTGCCTGTCTCCTCTGCCACCAGCCTGTCTGTCAGATAATGCTTAAGGCAAAAAAGCCCTAAATGTTCAAAGACACATTCAACAGAAGACTTACCAGAAAAAATGGATATAAGGAATGGCCTTCCTGATGCCACAACCATGCTGATCATTCATAATAATAAAACATTGGAATGCTATGATTCCGGCCAACTAGAAGGCCTACTTAGCAAGACTTGGACAAGGACACTTCCGAGAAACAACAATCACACGTGGACAGGCAAATCAGCCAAGCGGTAATCAAGTACAACCATGCTTAAATGAAAAGGAGAGACAGGGGAAAGTGACCCAGCACTGATACTTGAGACCAAAAGTCAAGCAAACAGCTAAACGAGCAGGCACCATAGGACACTCCCAGATTTTCACTGAAAGCTCAGTAGTAATATTACCATATTCTGTGTTACAGATAAGACATTAATGTTCTGCTCATCCACTACATTATTCTAATGTATGCTGCAGCTGGGAAGGAGAAACAGTAGACACTGGGAAATGTTTGCTACCTGCCATACATGATACAGTCCCCTTCTTTCATGGGTAAAAAATCTAGGGTGCCTACTAAGCAGCACACATGACACAACAAACTAACATCAACATATCAGACCCTATACCAGTTAAAACATAGCTTTTAGGGAAGGGACTACTGAGCACTGTTTTAGAATCTTAGCACAAGCCACTGCATACTCTTATAATACACTGGTATTGATGAGGAAGAACCCTCATATGACAATGATCTGAAACAAACATTGATCTGACAAATGCATCTCTGAAATGCTCACAACACTACGGGAAATTCTTAATCATGCACCATTGACAAAGAAGAGGCGCTCACGAAGGAAGGACTGTTTGACCCAGCAATTGGGGGCGGGGCCAAGTCCCCCTTTAAATCGCATAGCGCCCGGGCAAAGCCCGGGCCAGGGGCGGGCCCGTCCTTCACCCGTCAGCGCCCGGAAGAGGCTGGGCTGGGCCACATCCCTTAATTTTTATTCTTTTTGCTGTGTTTCCCAGGGGTGTGGAGCGAGCTTTTTTTCTTTTTTCTCTTATTCAGCATGGGGAAGCGTAAGGTGCGCTCCAGTCCTGATCCTGCTGCAGTTAAGTCCAAATCCTCTAAATCTAATAGAGTAACGCAAAAACATTCCAATTGCGTCTTTAGAGAAAATGACAATTTAATCGAGGAAGTGGAATCTATTCTCAAGGAAAAAGAGGGCAGTGCTTGCAAGAGACTGAAACCTGGAACCCAACTCCCGTTTTTAACAAAAGGTCCCAATATCTCTACCAATACTCAGCCTCCGAGAATTCCAGTTCAAGTTCCTGCTCCCTCTAGGTTGTCGAGTCTGCCCAATTCTTCACCCCCACCTGGCCTTGTTGCCAATTCGGATGTAACTTTCCTCGATCCCATCCTTAGTGGGATTCCCTGTGCAAATCGGTTCTCCGTCCTGGATCAACCAGACTTTGAGGGTGCTAAACAGCCCCTGACTCCTCCGCTTCTTAACACCAACTGTGATCCTCCAGGAGAAGATGTTTTAGCAATGGTCTCTAGCTTAAAACGAGAAGTTGGGGAGCTGAAGGGTCTACTGTTTGAGGTCCTCAAACTCCTTAAAAAATCTGATTCAACCTCTCAGTGTACTTTGATCTCAGCACCAGCTCAATCTTCCTGTCCATTGGTTCCTGCTGTATTACCAGTAGCTTCTCCATTGCCACGGGAACTTACTAAGGCCCCTCCCATAGGCCATTCCATGGAAAACATTCGGCCCCATTGCCAGAAAATTTGATATCTTCTCTCTCCAACTCCGACCAATTTGTGGCCCATCCTACTCACGTGCCCAATCAAAACTGTATTTAAATGTGTAATGTCCTCCCTCTTATATCTCACATGAGGGAAGATACTTCTTCTCTTATCAATAAGGTGTCGTATTGGATTCGCCACACCAGGGGCTGTGTCTCTATTATTCATTCCGATATTGTTTTTGCCTCACGTGTGCACGGCTGTCCTGGTGGATGGGATACTATTAAAATCAATCTTGTTAGCCCCGCGCTAGTCACGGGGCTCCTGCAGATGGAAGCTCGCAACTTGTTAAGAACGGACTCTGACATACATTTTAGAGAATGCTTGCCAGTCACGGGTCATAAGATCTTGTCCATTCGTCCACCCAGGGCTAAGATAATTCCTTGCAATGCTCCAGTTTCTGCTGCCTTTCCCGGTTTGTTGTCCTTCCCTGCTGATGGGGCTGCCCTGGTTTGCAGCCCTAAAGGTGATAATAACCGAGACCCCGTTTTCTTAGGGGATACATCTGATGTGGATTGACTACGCCCTCCTAATTCCTGCAAACCCAGCGCTCTACTTTCACTGGTCGCGCAACCCCAAAGACTTCCACTCGGCTTGGGTGTTTCCATTCCAAGTGCTTCATCCTGCACTTTTAATGCAATTTCCAATTCAGCTCCGGATGTTGATTCTTGCATGCCTACTTGTAGCACCCCACATGCTTCAGGGAACTTATTGTCTTGGAACATGGCTGGCATTAAGAGTAAATTGTTTGATTCTGAGTGGGGGGCTTATGTCGAATCCTTTTCCATCTGTATGTTTCAGGAAACATGGGCAACGGATTGTGTGCATAGGCAAGGCTATTGTTCTTTTACTAAAAAGGCAATCCGGTCTCCTAGGGGAAGGGCAACCGGGGGTCTATGTACCTGGGTTAAGTTGTCTGAGATGGGCAGGGTAAAGGAAATTGCTGTTGACTCTTGTGACATCCTAGCTATAGCAATATGGCCAAATTCTGGCACTCCTGTGTTATGCATTAATATCTATAACAGACCAGGCCCTTCTAATCATCAGTCTGACACTATCCATCTGCTGCATAATCTTCTATCTGAACTTCATTCTAAATATCGCTTCATCATTGCAGGCGACCTAAATGTTCAAATTGAACTTGACTCAGCTTTTGCCGAGTCTACTCAGGCTGAAGATGAAGTGTGGAATGTTCCCCCGCTTTTAATTCAATCTATGACACTTACTTTTCCCCCTAGGGTGTCGCAGATAATAGATCTTGCAGTTACATATGGCCTTCATTTTGGAAATGGCCGATTTCCAAACAACAATCCTGTTAGACCCACCTTTTTTAGAGGATGCTATAGTAGTTTTCTGGATTACGTCATCTTTGATCTACGAGTTTGGCATTTTATAATTAACGTAGAGGTGGGTTTTCGCCGTACTAGTGACCACGCCCCATGACAAATTGCATACAACGCAGCTCTATTTACAGGTTACGCACCGCCCAATGTTTCGGTTGCTCCTAACGATTTGCTGGAATTGTCCAGCAATAGGCGTGTGGTAAAATGGCCTTCGTTTTTGAAATCCAATCTGCTTATTGATAAGCTCTGCGCCTTGGTTTCCTGTCACCAGCTCTTTGATGACTCTATTGCATTATCTTCCTCAGAAATTATGGTGGTCATTCTGACCTCGGCGGTAAAAGGCGCCTACCGCCGGTCAGAAATCCTCCATAATTCCGCCGCGGTCGCGGTAACCCGCCACGGTCATTCTGACCCGCAGCAGCCAAACCTCCGAAAATCCGACAGCCACAACAGACCGCCAGACCAGCGGTCGGCGGAAAAGTGGAGGTGACCAAACCTCCACCGTCACGCCAACAGAAATACGCCCATGCCATTACGACCCACGAATCCACGCGGCGGTCTTTCAAACGCGGTTTTCCATTGGCGGTACACACCGCCGCGGTCAGAATACACACAAACTAACAAAACTCAGCCACATTGGCCGATTTGAATTCCACACACCTGATACACATACAAACACCACTCCCACACACACAATACAATATAAAACACACACCCACATCACCCACAAACCCCTACGACAAAAAATTCAGAAAGAAGCACTGAGAGACACAGCAGCGATCACAGAATACCATCACACAGAGGCACACTACACCATCACCCACACAATATCCACACACAAAACAATACACACCACCACACTTAACTACACATACTCCACCCCACACATCATACACACCACTCCATGGCACCCCAAAGACACCCCCGCTTCTCAGACGAAGAACTCAGGGTCATGGTGGAGGAAATCGTTCGGGTAGAGCCCCAGCTCTTCGGCACACAGGTCCAATACACCAGCATTGCCCGGAGGACGGAGCTATGGCAGAGGATTGTCGACAGGGTCAACGCTGTGGGACAGCACCCCAGAAATCGGGAAGACATCAGGAAGCGATGGAACGACCTACGGGGGAAGGTGCGTTCCATGGTATCCAGGCACAACATCGCCGTGCAGAAGACTGGCGGAGGACCCCCACCTCAACCCCCACAATTTACAACATGGGAGGAGGAAGTCTTGAACATCCTGCATCCTGACGGCCTCGCAGGAGTCGGCGGAGGAATGGATACTGGTAAGTTGAAGCTTCACTACTGCTTCCCCCCCACCTGCATGCCAAATCATACCCCAACCCTCACCCCCATCCTCGAACCCCACCCTCACCCCCACCCCCATCCTCACCCCCACCCTCACCCCCACCACCATCCTCACCCCCACCACCATCCTCACCCCCACCCTCAGCACACCTATTCCCTGCCAATGTCTCACCATCACAACCCACACATCCCAAAACCTAGGCCTGCATGCGTCCACTAAGCATGGACACCCATCACCAAAGCATGCCCAATGCATATACACATCCCCCCCACAAGCCACCCTCACCAAAGCCCCCACACACGAATGCCAGCACTTGGGGACACGGGAACCCACAGATACACCCATATGCCACACATTGAAACTATAACCATACCTCTATACCCCTGCAGGACCCGACCGTCAACACACCGCCACGGAGGGCCCAGAATTCTCCACACCCCCCACCCAAGAGGCCGTCAGCGATGACAGCAGCTCTGTCGACCTGGACACCGATGACCAGCCCGGACCATCGGGGACCTCTGGACAGTCGGTTCCCCTCACACAGGCACAGGCCACTACAGACCCAAACCCCTCTGGGAACACCAGCACAGCTCCCACCCAGCAGGCCCATGCCTCTGTCTCCAGGGCGCGTCAATCTGCGGTGTGTCTACCACTACAGGGCACCCAGGATAACCCACCACCCCAACAACAACAGGGACCTGGGGGCAGTGGTAGTGGGCACACCGGCCAGGGGGCAGAGGCCCAGGGAAACAGGGCAACTCGGAGGGCAGCTGTGCGACAGGGGGGGGACGGGCCCAGGGAACCCACTCTCCACGAGGCCCTCACCACCATCATGGGAGCATACAACCGCTCCCAGGAGACGATGGCGACGGTACTGGCCCGGTTCCAGGAGATCCAGGTACTGCAGGAGGAACACTATCGGGGGTACAGGGAGGACATCAGAGCCCTCACCTCCACCCTGGTTACCATGGTAGGGCTGCTGCAGGACCTCATCAACACCAGGACGGACACTCAACAACAACAAAGGGCCCCTGCCACTAGCCTGGACCAAGAACAGCCAACCACCTCCGCCGGCGCTAGTGGACAGGAGGCCCCCACACAACAGCAGCCCACCAGACCCCCACCTCCTGCAGGAGAAGAACCACCCCGCAAGAGGGCCCTGAGATCTCGCAAGAAGACAGAGTAGGATGTCAAGACCCCCGCCAGCAAAGGATACCACCTGATGTCATCCCACTGTCCCACATTGTCACCCTGTCCATCCTTGAACTGCCCATGCTCCATCTCTCCACAGGCCTCTGGACAATGCACCTGTGTGACTGTTACTCTGGACTCTGCCATGGACATTCCTTCACCATAGCCCCCACCCACTTGAAACCACCCATCCCATTTTGAGCACTGAAATAAACACCCATTTAGCACAAAACTATCTGGAGTCTGGCTGTGATTTCAAAATATTGTAATTGACATGACAGTGCAATTATGTCCTTGTACATAGTGAAGTCAACAAACAGCTGCCACAAAGCTGTAGTCCATGGGGAAACGAAGCACAGGACTCGTAGTGGGGACCCCAGATCTGAAATAGGGAGGGAAAAGCCACAACTCAGTCATCATACACTGGGGCAAATAGACAGGCAGCAGAGATGCAGGAGAGTAGTTCACATTTACTAAATTATGTTTGAATTGTTACCTGTGTCCTATTGGAAGTACTGTTCAATGATTCTGTCCCTGTTGTCTGTTTCAGCCCCGTCGTCTTCCTCCTCGTCACTCTCCACAGGTTCCACAGCTGCCACTACACCACCGTCTCGACCATCCTCCTGCAGGAAAGGCACCTGGCGGCGCAAAGCCAGGTTGTGAAGCATGCAGCAGGCCACGATGATGTGACACACCTTCTTAGGTGAGTACATTAGGGATCCACCTGTCATATGCAGGCACCTAAACCTGGCCTTTAGGAGGCCAAAGGTGCGTTCGATCACCCTCCTAGTACGCCCATGGGCCTCATTGTACCGTTCCTCTGCCCTGGTCCGGGGATTCCTTACTGGGGTCAGTAGCCACGACAGGTTGGGGTACCCAGAGTCCCCCAATAGCCATACACGGTGTCTCTCTAGCTGTTCCATCACGTAAGGGATGCTGCTATTCCTCAGGATGTAGGCGTCATGCACTGACCCAGGGAACTTGGCATTTACATGCGAGATGTACTGGTCAGCCAAACACACCACCTGGATGTTCATGGAATGGTAACTTTTTCTGTTCCTGTACACCTGCTCCCTGTCTCTTGGGGGAACCAAAGCCACATGGGTCCCATCAATGGCACCAATGACGTTGGGAATATGTCCAAGGGCGTAGAAATCACCCTTCACTGTAGCCAATTCGCCCACCTCAGGGAAAATGATGTAGCTCCTCACGTATTTCATCAGGGCAGACAACACTCTGGATAACTCCTTCGAAAACATGGGCTGAGACATCCCAGAAGCAATTCCCACTGTTGTCTGAAATGACCCACTTGCCAGGAAATGGAGTACTGACAGGACCTGCACCAGAGGGGGAATCCCTGTGGGTTGGCGGATGGGGGACATCAGGTCGGGCTCCACCTGGGCACACAGTTCATGTATAGTGGCACGGTCAAGCCGGTAGGTCAGGATAATGTGGCGTTCTTCCATTGTCGACAGGTCCACCAGCGGTCGGTACACGCGAGGATTCATCCGTCTCCTCGCCAAACCCAGCGGACGGTGCCTAGGAAGGACAACATGGAGCACAGAGTCAAGCAACCCACAGGTACGTACTCACAGCTTGCACAGTAAACGATTCTCTATGCAGTGAATGGCGTGTCTGAGTGGCTATTCAAGGCCTAGGCCTGTGTGACGCAGTTGAAATTGAGCCATGTGGACCCTCGAAATGGCGGCTGCCTGACCTGTGAAGTGTGACAATGGGATGTGAGGTCAATGCGCTGGCGTGGCACACCGCGGCGGTCGGCGGTCGAAGACCGCGGCGCGAAGCCGCATTGGTTAACATTGAAGCCTATGGGTTTCAGGAGCGGTACGCCCCGCCGCGGTACGCACCGCCGCGGACGTGACCGCCATTTCCTATCTACTTATCCACTTGCGACTTGAACTTTCACAGGAGAGGACCTATACTGCAAGTGTTGCTGTGACCTCGGTCTGGAAGTGACAATGGCTGCTGCGACTGGGGAAAGGGCCCCTGCCTTCACTGGAGAGGAGTTGGAGAAACTTGTGGATGGGGTCCTCCCCCAGTATGCGCTACTCTACGGTCCTCCAGACCAACAAGTGAGTTTAATTCAATATGGATTTGGGGCCACTGGCTGGCTTGGGGGCCTGGCGGGGGGCCTGGCGGGGATGGGGGGCATGTTGGGCCTGGCGGGGATGGGGGGCATGTTGGGCCTGGCGGGGGGCCTGGCGGGGATGGGGGGCACGTTGGGCCTGGCGGGGATGGGGGGCATGTTGGGCCTGGCGGGGGGCCTGGCGGGGGGCCTGGCGGGGATGGGGGGCATGTTGGGCCTGGCGGGGATGGGGGGCATGTTGGGCCTGGCGGGGGGCCTGGCGGGGGGCCTGGCGGGGATGGGGGGCGTTGGGCCACTGGCAACGAAAATGCAGACAAACTTGAACGTGGTATTTCTCCCTCCCTGTACGTGTCACATAGGTCCGCGCCCATGAGAAGATCGGGATTTGGCGTGCCATCGCCAAGGAAGTCCGGACCCTGGGGGTCCACCATCGACGGGGCACCAACTGCCGCAAGAGGTGGGAGGACATCCGCCGCGGGACCAAGAAGAACGCTGAGTCTCTGCTGGGGATGGCCTCCCAACGTAGGCGGGGTGCCTGCCGTCAACTGACCCCCCTGATGTTCCGGATCCTGGCGGTGGCCTACCCTGATTTGGATGGGCGCGTGAGGGCAGCACAGCAGACACAAGGGGGTGAGTACAAGCATCATCTACTCTGTTGTCGCGCAGTGGAGGTGTCTGGGTGGGGGAGGAGGGCTGTGGGTCCCCCTAGGCCAGGGCGATATCTGTAGGCTGGGCACCCCCGTAAGCCCCTGTGTCCCCAGCCACCACCCTCAGTAGTGTGTCAGTACAGCCATCCCTGGGCCGTGTCACCCATGGGTGCAGTTGTCAACTCTAGGTGTGTAGGGCATGTTCCACGGAATGCGTAGCGGACCCCAAGTGCGCAACTTAGTGCAGGGGGCATCTGTGTCTGTCATGTCCGCTAACTGTACCGGTGATCCATGTACTCAAAATCTCTTTATTTCTCTCTCCCCCCCCCCTTTTTGTTTGTCTTTCTGTGCTTGTGTGCATCAGCATCATCAGGCGGAGGAGAAGTGGCATCAGGGCAGGAGGGAGCTGCATCTCACATGGCCCAGGAGGGCCATGCCACAGAGTCTGACTGGACCAGTGAGACGGAGGGCGAGGGGAGCTCCACAACGGGGACGACTGGACCCTGCAGCGACACGGACACGTCCTCGGAAGGGAGCTCCCTTGCGGGGGTGGCACCATCCGTGCCCCCCGCCATTACAGGTACAGCCGCCACCCAGCGCACCATCTCCGCCCTCCCAGCAGCCCCTCAGCGTTCGCCCCGTGCCCGCTCTGCCAGGAAGCCGGGCATCTCCTTCGCCCCAGGCACCTCAGGCCCTGCCCCTGTTACCCCCGCTGCCCTCAGTGAGGAGGTCATTGACCTCCTCCGAACGCTCATTGTTGGGCAGACTACCCTTTTGAATGCCATCCAGGGGGTGGAGAGGGAGGTTCATTGCAGCAATGCGTACCTGGAGGGCATTCATTCGGGTCAGGCTGCCCATCAGCGATCGTTCCAGGCTCTGGCCTCAGCACTGACGGCAGCCATTGTCCCTGTCTCCTGCCTCCCTCTACTAACTCCCTCCTCCCAGTCTCCTGTTCCTCTGCCTGTCCCACCCACACCATCAGACCAGCCTGCACACACCTCAACACCCAAGAGCAGCTCATCCAAACATAAGCACCACAGATCACGCAGACATTCACACAAGCAACATTCCGATGCAGACATGCCAACAGTCACTACCACCTCTGTGACCCCCACCTCCTCGTCTCCCTCCTCCCTCCCTGTGACGTCTACACTCACACCTTCATTCACCTCACCATCAGCCAGTGTTTCCATCACCAGCATACCCTCCACTACAGTCCGCACACGTGCAGTCACCACCCCCACTGCCATTTACACGTCCCCTGTGTCCTCTCCCACTGTGTCTGTCACCCCCTCTTCCACACCACACAAACGCAGCCACCCACCCACCCAACAGCCATCCACCTCACGACAGCCTCCCGCTCCTGCACCTGCACCCAAAGACAGCAAACTTGTCTCGCCTACAACCACATCCTCTCCCTCCACTCCCATACCCACTGTACCTACCACTCTCCATTGTCCCAAGAAAATCTATCTCTCTACTACTACCTTCTTTCCTGACCCTGAGCCCCCCCCCTCCTTCTCGTCGGGGTAAAAAGAGCACCTCAGCCACCACCAGCCCTGCAGCCCCCTTGACAAGGGTGCAGGGGTATTGGAGCCCACCAGCCCGCAGGTCTGGATCTTCGCCCAGCAGCAAGGGGACAGCCAGCCCACCCCCTGGGAAGAGGAGCAGAAGGCGGAAGGGCCGCCGCCAGAGCCCGGATTCGATATCCCCCCAGGACACTAGCCAGCCACCGTCAACAGCCACAACTCCAAAGGGAGGAAAGGGCCACAGACTCCCGACTAAGGAGGGCAAGGGCAGCAAGGCGGAGAAGTCAGGCAGCAGGCCTGCTGCCCATGGAGGACCCGTCACAGCTGCCCAGGAGGAGCCCGCAACCCCCATAGCCGCTGCCCCGGGAGGAACCGGCACAGCTGCCCCGGGAGAGCCCACCACCCCCATAGCCGCTGCCCAGGGAGGACCCAGCCCAGCTGGCCAGGAGGGCTCCACCACCCACAGCCGTGGTGGGCATTGAAGGAGCACCATCCCCGCTGCCCAGGAGGGCACCACCAGGCAATGAGCAGTTGGCCATAGAATGGCCGCCGTCTCCAGCACCGCTCCGCTGGGGACCGCCGTCTCAAGAACCGCTGAACTGGGCCCTTCAAGGCAAGACCCGCTGAACTGGGCCCTTCAAGGCAAGAACCGCTGAACTGGGCCCTTCAAGGCAAGAACTGCTGAACTGGGCCCTTCAAGGCAAGAACCGCTGAACTGGGCCCTTCAAGGCAAGAACCGCGGAACTGGGCCCCGCCGTCTCCAGCACCGCTCCGCTGGGGACCGCCGTCTCAAGAACCGCTGAACTGGGCCCTTCAAGGCAAGAACCGCTGAACTGGGCCCTTCAAGGCAAGAACCGCTGAACTGGGCCCTTCAAGGCAAGAACCGCTGAACTGGGCCCTTCAAGGCAAGAACCGCTGAACTGGGCCCCGCCGTCTCCAGCACCGCTCCGCTGGGGACCGCCGTCTCAAGAACCGCTGAACTGGGCCCTTCAAGGCAAGAACCGCTGAACTGGGCCCTTCCAGGCAGGAACCGCTGGCCCTTTGGCAGACGTGGCAGGGCAGGATCTGTCTCGGGCAGGGCTGCAGGATGTCCTCTGGCCAACATGCCTCCTCCAGTGGCAGTGGAGTCTGTTATGGACTGTTTGGACTGTGGCTTTGCTCTCCCCAGGATGGCCCAGTGGGCAGGCCACCCACTGTATGGACTGTTTGGACTGTGGCTTTGCTCTCCCCAGGATGGCCCAGTGGGCAGGCCACCCACTGTATGGACTGTTTGGACTGTGGCTTTGCTCTCCCCAGGATGGCCCAGTGGGCAGGCCACCCACTGTATGGACTGTATGGACTGTGGCTTTGCTCTCCCCAGGATGGCCCACTGGGCAGGCCACCCACTGTATGGACTGTTTGGACTGTGGCTTTGCTCTCCCCAGGATGGCCCAGTGGGCAGGCCACCCACTGTATGGACTGTTTGGACTGTGGCTTTGCTCTCCCCAGGATGGCCCAGTGGGCAGGCCACCCACTGTATGGACTGTATGGACTGTGGCTTTGCTCTCCCCAGGATGGCCCAGTGGGCAGGCCACCCACTGTATGGACTGTTTGGACTGTGGCTTTGCTCTCCCCAGGATGGCCCAGTGGGCAGGCCACCCACTGTATGGACTGTTTGGACTGTGGCTTTGCTCTCCCCAGGATGGCCCAGTGGGCAGGCCACCCACTGTATGGACTGTATGGACTGTGGCTTTGCTCTCCCCAGGATGGCCCAGTGGGCAGGCCACCCACTGTATGGACTGTTTGGACTGTGGCTTTGCTCTCCCCAGGATGGGCCAGTGGTCATGGAGTCCCCTCGTGGATCTGGCGTCGTGTACTCAAGTGGCTGAGGTGCCCCCCCTTCCCTTCCCCCTGAGGTGCCTGTCCTTTTTTCTTTCTGATGCCCCTGCAGTGTTCTCTCCGTGGAGTTCTTGTCGTGGGACTGGGCCTTGCCCCTTTGCTCAGGACCCCTGTGGTCCACGGACAGTGGTTGGACTACATTTAGTAGCTGTATATATTTTGTACATAGTTTATTTATTTATTTGGATTACTGCTGTCCATTTTTCAATATATCTGCCAGTTTGAGATCTCTTCTTTTGGTCTTTGCATTATTTCGGAAGGGGGGGGTTTGTGGGTTGTGACAGTGATCTGTGGGAATGCATTGATGTGTGTGTTGTAGTGGGTGTGGGTGGGTGGGTGTGTGCCGGTAATCTTTTCCCTCCCCTGTGTCGTAGGTGCAGTACTCACCGATGTCTTCCGCGCCGCCGGGCGTGCTCCTGGTACAGGAGCAGGTATAGGAGTGCGGGGATGACCTGCAACTCGGGTTCCATACTGCCGGAATCTCGCGTGGTGTATGTGGAGGTGAGCGTTTTCCCGTTCGTAGTCTGTTTCCGCCGTGTTTTTATCGGCGGTGCTCCCGCCCCGGAAAAGGTGGCGGATTGGTGGGTCGTGATAGGGTGGGCGGTACATTGTCTGCCGCCTGGCTGTTGGCGGGGACCGCCGCGCTGTTTGTTTGTTCCGCCGTGGCTGGCGGAGTGTTAATGCGGCGGGCTGTGTTGGCGGTTCCCGCCAGGGTCAGAATTGCATATTCTGGACCGCCGGCCTGTTGGCGGGTGGGCCGCCGCTTTATCACCGACCGCCAGGGTCAGAATGAGGGCCTATGTCTTCTCATGTAGCTCTTTTTGCGGACTTCAAGGAGCTTTTTACTAAATCTCCTATAACCCAAAGGAAATCCTCCGCACCCAATTCCAAATGGTTTGATAAGAAGTGCCGGGTGGCCAAGAACCTTCTGTCTAAAGCTCTAAAGTTAAAGAACCGGGATGCTATTATTCATGCGAGAAGAAACTATGTTTCTACTCGCAAGTTATCTAAACTCAAATATGAGGAAAACTTATGGGAGTGTCTAGCGGAGGCGGCCAGTGCTCGTGATGCCAAACTTTTTTGGATTTTGGTTTCGCGTAGAGATCCTGCCCTGTCATCTACTCCCGAATGCCACATTGATCCAGAAACTTGGCTCTCCCACTTTCTTTGGGGAACTGTATGGATCTCGGCCGGATTCTGATAATATTTCTACAGATTCTTTATTGTGCCATCCTGCTGTGCCGCCCTTTACTTTAAAAGAAACAGAGCTGGCAATTTGCGCACAAAGAACAGGGAAGGCTCTGTATAAATCTGACTTACCTGTATGGACCCGGTACATCAATAGGGTATCGAACACTGCCATGGCAACTCAATCCTATCCGGTCTCGTGGAAGATGGCAATTATTGTCCCCATTCACAAAAAAGGAGACAAGAGCTCCCCAGGGAATTATAGACCCATTAGCTTATTAGATAACTTGCAGAAAATATTCTCTTTCCAGTTGTTATCCAGACTAAAACACTGGATAATGAAATATCAGGTTTTAAGTCATATCCAGGCTGGATTTAGGGACAAGTTCAGTACCATCGACCAGGTCTTCCGATTTACTACCATTAAGTGGAAGATCGTAGACGCAGATCAAGGCCACTTATTTGTGGCCTTTGTTGATTTGAAATCTGCGTTCGACCTCGTCCCGCGCGCCAAGCTCTGGGAGGTCCTTAGCAATACTGGTGTTCCGGGCTCCATGATCAACATTATCAAGGATCTTTACTCTGACAACTGTGCCAAAGTTCGTGGGGTGTGACCGGTGATCTGACCCTAGCTTTTCCAACAGCCCGTGGTGTGAGGCAGGGGTGCGTTCTTGCGCCTACCCTGTTCCTTTTGTTTATTAATGCTTGTATTCCATACCTTTCAGACTGCCATGGTGATGCCCCCAGCTTGGGTGGGCAGAAGCTCCCCTGTCTCTTGTTTGCGGATGATACTTTGCTACTCTCGCGTACTGCTACAGGCCTTTCCAGACTGCTCTCTAAATTCATGGAGTTTTGTATCGACCTTGGGTTGGAAATCAATTCAGCAAAAACTAAATATATGGTCTTTGGGGATACCAGGCACAAAATGAAGAGGCCTGTATATTTAGAAGGTGTTCCCTTGGAAAGAGTGGGCACCTTTGATTATTTAGGCATTAAATTGGAAGACTCACATCTCTGGCATGCCCATCGCCAGAAATCTTTACTGTGCCTGAAGCAAAGGGAGGGTGTCATTGTAAGATTTGCCTCTAGATCTCCCAAATTTGCAATGTCCCTTGCCCTCGAAATATACAAATCTCAAGCCAGGGGGGGTGCCCTGTACGGCGCTGAACTTTGGGGCCACTGCAGCTTGGCGAATTTGTCAAGGGCAGAAAAACAGTTCTTGAAAATGCTGCTAAAAGTCCCCTCTGGCACACCATCTTTGCCCATCCGAATGTACCTAAACCTTTTCTCAATTTCACAGATTGCTGCTTTAAGGCCCCTGCTGTTTTGGATTCGGTTATGGACAACAGATGCCCTAATTCCTTTTCGTTGTGGGCTTCTTAAACTGGTGGGCCGCGATTCTATTATCAAAATCAAATGGTGTGCCTTTGTCGCACGATCCTTCTTCCACCTTGGCCTAGAGTCCTATTGGCAGGATCCCACCTCCATTCCTAAAAACGCTGTGCAGCTGTTAAAGGATGCTTTTTGGCATAATGTCAAGATTGTCCAATTTGCCAAGTGGTCCCGCTGTCTATGTCTGATAATTATTTATCAGTCAAATGCCATTATGAATTTGAGCCCTTTATGGACGTAGCGTTATCTCCACTTGCACGTGCCCTTTTTATTAGGTTCAGACTAGGGTCTCTCCCTCTGTGCTCCCTAACGTATAAATGGTCCAGTTCCATCAATAGATCTAAGTTCTGCCCGATGGGTTGCAAAAGTGAAGAGTCTGTTTCACATGTCTTTTTTCATTGCCATGCATACCACAAACAAAGAGCTCTTTGGATCATCCCGCTTTATAAACACATAGGTGCAAGATCTTGCTTTCATGTTGAGAGAATTTTAAAATCTGATCCATCCGTTCAGATAGTTTTACCAGTGGCAAAATTTCTCCAATCAATCTGGCGTTTTAGATTAGCAATTTTAAGGAACAAGGCTGGGTAGCAAATTCTTAGACTTATTTATGTATATTTACTGAACTTGGACGTATGATTTTAGCCTTTAACTTGTAGCATATAGATACTGGTTCACTATATCATTGATTATTTATGGGTTTATGGAACTGGTCTTTCGTTGAGTGGAATTTCCCATTATTAAGAGGCACTCACCTTGTTGCTTATTTTGCTTGGACCTTAAATTTCTGTTAATCTTTTTTTTTTTTTTTTACTGTGTTTTTACCTCTAGTGTTCTCTTGCTTTTTATTTTTTTTTGCTGTGCATTGTACTTTTATGGTATGTTTTTTCCTACCGAAATAATGTATGAGGGGGGCTCACTGGGATTAGAGACCTGATTTAGATCTTGATGGTATTACTGCCAAGCTGCTTCAGCGTCATACCAGAAAAGACTATCAAGTCGATGATGTTCCGACCGCCATATTTAGATGTTTTGCAGCTAAGCCGAAGACTGACACAACAAAGTGAACTCCATTGTGCCAGCTGCATCACGCAGCTGACGCAGAAGACTCCAATGCTGACGAGCAGCCCACCGTCCTCGTCTTGATGACAGGCTCCTGCGGAGCCTATTTAGATCACACAGTTGTGCTGTTGATGTATCAGCAGTGGGCCCATGACGTTGGGAGTCCGTCGCTGGACCCTTTCAGTATAGTACTCAGGCTGCGGCTATTAGTTGGTTGCTAGCAGCCCATATCTGTTTTATATTGGACAATGGTGAATACCTGCAAAACATACTATAAAACACATTCAATTTCAGAACATCATTTACTCAACAGAACTAGCCACATAGGAAAGATTTTTTCTGTGTTTCTCTCACTCTATGTTTTTTTTGATTCTCCTACATCTTTTTGGGCACCAATATTTTTTAAACATAATCATAATGGCAGGGAGGAGGAATCCCTGATTTGCAGAGGGCGAGTTGTCTGTCATGGTGGATGAAATCAGTAGATTAGAGACCCTAATTGTTTGAGGTGCAAGTACAAGATACAAACATATATCAGAAAAGGAAAATGTGGTCCAGTATACTTGACAGAGTGAATGCTGTAGTAAACCAACCTGTACACACAGGAGGAGATCAGGAAGAGGTGGAATGGCCTGTGGGGGAAAGTGTGTTACCTGGCCTCCAAGCATCACCCGGAGGCCAAGAGGACTGGTGGTGGTTCTCCCAGCCCATCATTACAACTCTTCCCTGGGAGGAGAAGGTCTTGCAGATCCTATATCCTGAAGGCTTGCTAGGAATCCCTGGTGGATTGGAGACTCGTAACTTACACTTAGCAATGTCTCAAATATCACAAATGGAGTCCTGATTTTAAGTTAGATGTTTAGAATGGTTCAACACATTTATCAAAACAGATATATCTAAACTTGGCTCCACAAAATATCTTGTTTCATGTGAATTACTAGCATTATGGTTGTATCTCTCTTTATGAAAATGTGCAATAAGTTTAGTCAAGTTGTGTGTTGTT
Organism: Pleurodeles waltl; assembly: GCF_031143425.1. NCBI lineage: Eukaryota > Metazoa > Chordata > Amphibia > Caudata > Salamandridae > Pleurodeles > Pleurodeles waltl. The sequence goes on along the minus strand of NC_090437.1, from coordinate 261,738,923 downwards.
CCCCATGGATTTTTCTGACATATTACATTTTTTCGCAATCTCCTACTCTTCTTTCCACTACCAAACCATTCCAGGCTATCAATAAGTAGTCCTTCCTTTGTTTTACTTAAGTCTTGATGACCACTATGTGCAAAACGTACCAGACACTTAATAAGACTGCTAGGGGAATCAATTTACAATCTCTGTGTGTGTATGACCTTCTCATAATTCAACAAACTCTTGTCATGACATAGAGAAGTTTTTTGTCCTGAAAGAATACCATCTTTTACCTTTATCAACTCCTTATCTTTGTTCAATTTTTCCATCAACTCCATTTCTGAAATACAATCTTCAGTCACAACACACACTTTAATTTCCTCATCAACCCACCAAGATGATTCTTCATCACCTCCCTCCTAACATTTACTTCTCAATCTGGACATGCAACTGCAGACTTGTTCTCACATGCCGAGATATCTTTGACCACAAATTGAAAATCTTGCAAACCTACAATCCATTTACAAATATGTGAAGAGAATTATGTAATCCCTTCTTACCACGTACTTCTTGTAATGGCATTGTGACATGATTGTACAACAAAACTCACAACCCATAACAACTGCTTGAATTGCTTAAGAGCCCAGAAAACAGCTAACACTTTCTTTTAATTGGTGGAATATCATGTTTCTGCTCCTCTGGTAACTTATTTACCATACAGTATTTATTTAAGAACATATCCCAAACCTATATCACAAGCATCAGTTATCACACAACAGGGTAACCCCAGTTGAAAGCTTTAAAGAGATTGTGCAGATGACAGAGCATCTTTTAGTTTATTATTAAATTCTTTTAGATGAGATTCTGACCATAGACATTCTAACCTTTTTTTGAGCAGTTGTCATGAACCTTTGGCATAATTATGTACATATCTCACATAAATTTCCACCATGCCAAAGAGAACTTGAACATATTCTTTTTTTCTTGGACTTGCTAAGTTTGCATAGACTTTACTAATCCAACCTTAGGCCTCACAGCTTCTGCTGAAAATACATGACCCAAATATGATGAGCGAACGATGTCCAAAACCTCTTTCACTTTCAATACATTATTTTCTAATGTGTCTGTGAAAATGAGGATATCATCTTGAAAGCGTTTGACCCCTTCAACATCACCAAGCATGTCATTCATTCAAGGTATTGCAAAAGCAGTAAAATCTTTATATTAATCTCATAACTGTACTTGATGGTAAGCAGAAATTAGATCTAATGTAGTAAAAGAAATCTGCCATTGCCCAATAAACTGACTATCTCTTTAATGTTTGGCAATGGAAATTTACCCTCAATAATGGCTTTGCTCAAATGCCTGAGGTCTACTCAAAGTCTAATATCTCTAGAACTTTTAGTGGCCACCACAATGGGAGTTAACCAGTTTGAAGCTTTAATCATTTCAATAACGCCTTCAGGTTGTAATACTTCTTGCAATCTAAAAGTTATGTTTCTTACCTTGCAAGAATCTGGGATAGCATCATTTTTTAAACAGATACAATGTTAGTATTCTTCGATACAACCTACTCTTGAGCAAATCACATCAGGAAATTCACTCATCAAAACATCTTTCAAAATCCCTACTTTTTAAACCTGCACTTTAGGTAACAAGTTGGGATCTAAATAAATTCTCAATAACTTCTAGTGTGCCAACTTAAAATGGCATCACCCTTCACTGGTACATACACTTTCCATGTTGATGTGTTTCCTCTGAAAGTTTTGTTTGCATCAAAATAACCCACTAACTCAATGGGTTTCCCGCTATAGCTGTAGGGTGTGACATCAAGACCATGTAATTGAACAACTCCTTGAAAATATTTAGAATTGTCTGATTCCCAAACTAATGATAACTTAGCTCCTGAGTCCATCATAACTGAGATGCCGATAGCATTTAACTCCACCTCATATGATGGATATTCACAGTGAATATTAGAAACACGATTGACATCATTGACAACTTTCAAAATGAACTCAGGATCATTATCAAACTCAACTTCATACATTTGGGACTTGGGTTTCACTGAAGATTTGCAACATTTGGCAAAATATCCTTTCTTCCTACACCAACCACTAACTACTATTAAAGGAAGACATTCTTTTGAGTTGGCCAAGTGATTTGAGGACGCACATCTGTAACACAACAACTTTCCCTTTAACACCAATTGATTCTGTTTTTTAGCTTTCACATCAAGAGTTTGCACATTATAAGTAGTTTCCTTGGATTTCTTTAAGAAGTCCCTACTGCATGACATAGAATGTTCTTCTTGTTTCGCTATAATAAAACCTCATTAAGAGTGGATACACTTGTACGCCAGAATTCTTCTCTAATGTTATCACTTCTGCATTCTAGCATACATTGACGCATGGATTTTGGGCTCCATCGATGAGCAGCAGCAGGACATTTGTGATAGGCTCCATGGCAGCACAGGACATGTAATGCTGCCTGCAGGTGAGTTGCTCCTTTTATACTCTCCATTTCTGCCTACTGGGATGTGGTAGATGGACTCCCATGGTCACATTGGCTGAGTGCAACCTCGTAATGTATCCAGAAGAAGCACAGCCCCTGTGGCCTATGTGTTCTGCCTTGTGACTGTAACGGTCTGTGCTGCCTGGAGGTGCTGACGGAACTGCGGCAATCTGTGCTTCATAGGGCCACATGTCTCATAATACAGTGGTCCGGCCAACAAGCCAATGGCAGTTGGACCCCCACCGTTTGCATGGCAGCGCAGGGAGCACCAAACTCATAATGAAGCCCATAATGACAGAGAGATCAAGATACATCACATCACAGAAAGGAAAACAATTATCATTTCACATGGGCTACCCTTATAGCCAAGAGAGTACAATAAACATGAAAACTGTGAATTGGAAATCTACTTACTATTACATTAATGATAGCTATAGATCAGTCACTACTAAAGAGGATGGAGTAACTAATGTCAGGGAATGTGACCAACCCCCCCCCAAATGTCACCAATAAAGGGGTAAGGCATGTATTACAAGATTTAAGAGAGGCAAGCACAACCTCCCAAAAGTCCACAACTAAAATACTAAAAGATATAGGGCTGTATCACGAGTTTGGTGGTCTGAGGACCGCTAAACTCACTGTGGTGGTCAGACCACTGCACTCCTGGCAGTCCCATGGTGAGATTACGATCCAGGATCCTGACGGGTTGGCAGCGGTCACAGTGGTGGTCAGCCATGGTGGTGCTGAGTTCAAAGGAAGTGCTGGGTGCCACAGAGGGGGCCCTGCACTGTCCTTGACCATGCCAAGGACAGTGCAGGGCCCTCCCTACCAGCACCCTCGGAATGCATACTGTGTGCCATGCAGACTGTGTGCATTCCGAGGGTGCTTGTGTGCAACGGTATTGGGGTCAGCTCCCAATGTCACCATACTCTTTCCACCAGGTTGTCTGGTGGAAATGTCGTAGTATGATGTTTTCACCAGTCTGCCCGTGGAAACCTCAGAATACAATGGGGGTGAGACCGCAAGCTTGACTGCATGCAGCCTTACCCCACTGTATTGGCGATCTCAGCGACAAGGTCACCAAGAGAGTAGTTAGCCCCTTACTCCCTAAAGTCCTCGAACACGTCACAGGCCAGCCACCACCTGTACCCATCTTTAAACGCCAGCTCAAATTCCAAATCCCTGGGTGGAATGTCCATGACAGTACCATGGCTCAAGAAGCCAAAATCAATAATGCAACAATGCAGTGGAAGGATAGCACAATGCCTTCTAATCCTCGCTTGGCAAAACTCAATCTACACTCTGTAAAGTTATGAAGTTCCTAGAAAAAAAGAAAAACTACCAATAACTATATGAGCCCAAATTAAATCTAAAGTTAGCAAACAAACTAATAGAATGTAGAACATGCTGTAGTGTAAAATAAAACTGTTTATTAACAACAAAGAAGTACACTACTTTGCATCGATAGCCAAAACCCTATTATTAAATAAGTCATATCCTAGTCCAATAATGGCCAATGAATCAGACAATAAACCAGACCAGCATACCTAAATTATTTTATAAATAAATAATTCATCTATTATCTTTATACATCAGCTATAATATATGCAATCAAAATTTCAAATGAGACTGATGTAAAAATATTATGTATATTAAATATGTAAAACTCTAAAATATCGCCAAAAACAAACCTTAAATCACACTAACAACCGAATAGAAAAGAAACAATTACAACACATAAAATATATTTTAACAAGTAGCAAACACATACAACGGTTTTATAAATCATAAATATACCATTCCCCACCCAAAACAAATAACACAAACATAACTTATTCTTCTGTAACTGCAGATATACTTCAGTATCCATGTACTCAAAAATATAAGCCACCAGAAAGAAACAAAATAAATAACAAAAAGTCCTTAGAAAATGCAAAAATCAAACATACCCAATAGAGATCCATCAAATCAATTTAAAGTCTTAGTAAACCATTAAAAAAAAAGTGTTTTAAAAAAGAAACTCTCCTTGAAACCTGATACATAAACGATAAAGGAAGTCAAAGTTGAAAATAATTAATTACTAGAAACCAAAACTGATTTCACAAACTCCAAAGATCCATATGAAACCTTTGAATCTGTAAACCTTTAACCATTACACAAGCACAAAAACAGTACTTTCATTTACATCACAATTACTCAACACAAATCACCTAAAGTGACACAATATAACATAACAATACATTACTAACGCATTCTATTTATATCTACCCCAAAATGTTCATGAACAAAATTGCAAAGACTATGAACAAACTTACCAAAAAATAAAAACACTGGAACTATAATTTAGTACCCTTTATATCCTCCTTAAACTTATCCTCAAAACCCTAAGAAAAAACCTCAGAAAATATCCTACCTGCTCTCACAAACAGCAGAACCTTCCCACAATATAGATTCAGGACAGGGCACTACAAAATAGACCAATAGACTACAAAGTTTAAGCTGGTGGTAAAAAAATGTTTGCTAAATGAAACAAAAAAAAAAGATTATCTCCCCACAGAAAATAATTGAGATTTAATTTACAAATGTTAAAAAGTGTCATAAAATATGATAAAATTGTAAAATATAAAATAAATAGTGCTATAAAAATGTAGTACTGTTTAGAATATTGTTAAAACGTCATGAAAATTATTTTCAAAAATATATTTGAAACAACTGTGTTACTGCATAAAAAATTTAACACAATGGCAAAAATTACAGAAAAATGTAAAATGTTTGACTGTTAATTTCAATGTAATTTACATGATCTATTTAATTAATTAAATTGTATTAAAATATTGTGTATATATAACTATGGATATGTTTTTCACAAGAACAAATATTTATGGAATATAAATGGAACTGTATACATGAAATAACTATGAAAACAATCTAATTAAAATTACAGTCTTTTGAACTTTATTCTTATAAAATGCCTAAATATTTATTTTGTATGTGAAAAATGCAAAACCAACACCAAACATTGAATACATTAACCAATTTCTACTTTCTACAAAACAATTTTAACAGAGGTGCTGGGCACTTAAATGTTTACATTTACTATTCCCACTCCAGTCTCAACCATTTTAGGGAAGTTGTTGGACATTAAAGGGGTTGCATTTACTATTCCAACTCCAATCAAAACCATTTTGGGGAAAATATTAGACACCAAGGGCCATATGTATGAACACATTTTTCCATAGACGTAGAATGTGTAAAAACCTTTCATACCTCTGTGCCCAATGGTGTTACACTTACCTTTTCCATTCCACTCTAAAGCATGTTGGGGAATGTGTGGGGCACTAAAGGGCTTAGAGTTACTCACCTTATTCCAATCTAAACATGTTTGGGGAAGGGGGTGGGCACTAATAGTTCACATTTACTGCTCCCACTCCAATCGGCTATTTTGGAGAAGGTGCTGGAAACTTAAGAGGTTACAATTATTATTTCCATTGCATTCTAAACCTTATTCTTAATACAATCAAAACCAGTTTGTGGAAGGTGTTTGACACTAAGGGCGATGCACTGCCCCACTCAAGTGTCATTTTTTCACGCTAAGGCAGTGTTAAGGAGGCCATTCCCTCATCCATATTTACAAAGTGACTTTGTAACGCCTTGTGCAACATTATGACTGCAACAGGCACCAGGCATAATGTATGCAAGGCCTGAAAAAAGGGTGCAATGAAATGTGTAAGATTTCACTGTGCCATTTTATCCAGTGACACTCCTAAATTGGCCTTTGGGCCTCCCTGTGCTTTGCTGCACTAGCACCAAACTATTTAGGGCTAGTGCAGAAAAGCACCATAACAGCCTCCAAAATTTGACGCTGTGATACTAAAGACTGCCATGGTGCACCATACTGTGAATACAGTGCAACTAAGGTGTTGTTAGGGGGGAGTTGAGGATGCAAGAAAGGTCGCGCATTGGGACAGATGCGCTGCTTTCTTGTAAATATGTCCCTAAATGTGTTACATTCACTATTCTTACTCCAATATAAACCTTGTTTGGCACTAAGAGGGTTACATTTACAATGCGCACTCCAATCTTTGACATTTAGGGGAAGGGGTTGGGCACTAAAGGGGTCAGATTTATTATTCCAATACCAATCTAAATTATTTTGGTAAAATGGTTGGATACTAAGGTCCAGATGTATCAAACATTTTTGCGGTTGTTTGCGATTGCAAAAATGCATTTTGGTATGTAACAAGTCCAATTTGCGATTCAGTAACTTGTTACCGAATCACAAATTGGATTTGCGACTACATACCGATTCGGAATTAGAAAGGGCATCCCTTCCTAATACCGAATTGCAGAGGTATGTATGATTGTTTTGTGACCGTGAATGTGGTTGCAACAAAATCACAGTTACCACCAACTTCAAATTGGTGGTAACCTATTCGCAAAGTGGAAGGGGTCCCCAAGGCACCCCTTCGTGAATGCGTGCAAAAACGTTTTTTAAGAGCAGGCAGTGGTCCCATGGACCACTGCCTGCTCTTAAAAAATTAAAAGAAAACTTTTCATTTTTCATTTTTAAACGCATCCCGTTTTCCTTTAAGGAAAACGGGCTGCATTAAAAAAAATAAAAAACAATTGCTTTATTGAAAAGCAATCACAGACATGGTGGTCTGCTGAGCCCAGCAGGCCCCCATCCCTGTGATTGTAGCCATTCACAATGGCTCACAAATTGCAACCTACCTCATGAATAATAATGATGTAGGTCCATTTGGGAGACCTCGCGAATCGCAGTATGAAACTCCTGGAGTTCCACACATTCCAATAGCAATTACTTTACTTAAATGTGATTCATTAATAAGTGCAATAAGGTAATTTCTGTTATGAACACACATATGTATTGATGTGACATGCAACACAAACAACGCCACCATTAAACAAACCTGTAAAGGACACATACATCACACACAAACACACAGCACAATGGAAGCACATTGGCTTGCACAAAATACAGAGAAAAAAAAAGACAAAGTTCCTCATTATGAACATGGCAATCCGTTTCGCACTGTCGGCGGTGCCAGTAGAAACCGCCAACAGAGGAGTGGCCCGGACCGCCAAATAATGAACCAAACGAAACACATGCATCCCACGCACCACCCACCGCCAGGAAAGGAGTCCCGCTGACGACAGCAGAGTCTGCCCACAGGCAGTTGGAAAGGCCCAACCCGCCCATTAACTTATGAACCACCAATCCGCCGCCATTTCCGGGGCGGGAACCACCGCCACACAAAGCCAGGCGGAAAAGAAACAAAAAGAAGGAAACACTCACCCGAGGTCAACAAAACGTGCAGCCATGGACAGAGAGCTGTTGATCATGCCAACCTTGCTCCTTGCCATATATCTACACGACCGAGACCGCCAACGAAGACGACAACGGTAAGTACTGCAACCTACGACACAAGGGAGGAAAGGGTAAAGTTACATACCCACCCACTCCACCCACCCCACAACGCCTCCCCAACCCTTCCCAGCAGCACAAGTCAGAAACCCCACACCAAGAAGGATGTACCTGACCGAAGGCCACTGCAGCTTGGCCAAAGTACATACAATACCCCCATACCCATAAATAATTTAAACAAACACCAGGGTGGAACTGCGTGTAGCCCAAACACAGGCCACACCAAAATGTTATTATGTAGCTCAGTGAGCGAAATGGTGCCAACAGGGCCAATGGTCAGTCCTTCAAAAGTCATTTGTCCTTGGCCACAACTGGCCACGCCTGACTCCCACAAGTGCTGGGTACTCCACTGAACGGGGCACCATTTGGGGATCCACGCACCTCACAGAAGGGGGGGAGGGCGGGGTGGGGATTTATGACGGGGTGGGTCTTTGACTTGCGTGAGGAGGTTGGAGGGGGGTGGGCTTCTCCTTTGAGGGGGTGTGGACTGTTTGGCTTGGGTGGAGCTGGATGGCTTAGGCTCCGAGCAGGCCTTCTTTTTCACCAGAGAAGGGGCACGGGAATGGGAAGGCTGAACCAGGGTGGGCTGCGATGTGGACAGAGCAGAAAGGGCAAGGAGGTGGGCACGTTTCGGGACAAGACGGGGTGGGCCAGTGGGTTCAAACAGGTCTGCACGGGAGAGGAAATGTTTTTGGAGCAATTGGGGTGGGCGTGGATGAGGGCGTGGGAGTGGAGGCAGAGGGAGTTGATGTATGGGATGTGGGTGTGCATGTAGTGGGTGCAGGTGACTGCTCAGTATGCTGTGGTGGATGTCTGATGGGTGGGTGTCGGTGCATTTGAGTGTTTTGTTAGGTGGGGGGTGGACATAGTGGGAGAAGACAGACAGCTAGTGAGGATGTATGTTGGGTGGGTGTCTGCAAGTCGGGTGAGTGTGCTGCATGTGTCAACTGCAGTGGAGGCGGTGAGTGCAGGTGTGGTGTATGGGGTGCATGTATGGCTGCCTGCTATTGTGGTGAGTGCAGGAAGAGGAGCAGTAACAGTGAGCGAAGGTGCAGTGCATGAGGTGTGCATGTAGAGGGGACAGACAGGGAGGCAGAAGAGGCGGGCACACTGGGGGAAGTTGACGTTGTTGTGTGTGCAGGTGTCTGTTGGCTGTGTGAATGCTTGTGGTGGGAGGTGTGGTGCTTGTGTTTGGAAGTGTGCTTCTTGTGTGTTGATGTGCCTGTAAGCGGGTCTGATTGTGTGCTTTGAACGGGTGAAGGTAATGGGGTGCTGGAAGGGGTAGAGGAGGTTGGAGTGGGACAGAATGGCCAGGGAAACTGGCTGCCATCCAAGAGGAGGCCAGAGCCTGAAAAGATCTCTGTAGGGCAGAAACGGCACCGTGAATGCCATCCAGATAGGCATTGGTCTGCTGCACCTCAGAAGCCAGACCCTGGATGGCATTGACAATGGTTGTCTGCCCTACAGAGATGGTTCTCAGGAGGTCAATAGCCTCCTCTGTGAGGGCAGCAGGGCTGACTGGGGCAGGGGAGGAGGTGCCTGGGGCGAAGGAGACGACCACCTTCCGGGGTGGGCGGGCACCTGGCAACTCGGTGGGGAGCAGAAGGGAGGGCGCTGATGGTATGGGGTGTGGCGGAAGATCTCACGGTCCTGGTTTGTCCACTAGTGTCCACCATCGCCAGAGGACCCCCATCAGAGGAGGTCTCAGAGTCACTACCTCCTGTGGTAGTAGCCTCCCCCATGGAAGTCCCCTCGCCCTCCCACCCACTGGTCCCCTGGGCATCCATTGTCTCTGCCTCAGAGGATCCGTGGGCCGCTGCCTCCCCACTTGCCGGTGCCTCAGCTCCCTCACCTGATGTTGATGCTGTACCAGACAAACAGAAGAGAACAGGGATGGGGAGACAAAACAGGAGAGATACTTGTAAGTAGCTGAATGCTGATACACAATGGCCAGACATACACCTACCCAGCAGACACACCCAACAGGCAGCACCGTGCACTAGACCCATGGCCATGGCCCTGACTACTGAGCAGTATACTGACCTACACCCATATCCTGAAATTGTATTGGAGCTGATGTAGGTGAAACCTGACAGGGACACCCCTACACCCTTTGGGGAGCAGACAGTAGCTGGACACCAGTCAAAATCCCTGATCTAAGCACCATGAGCCCTATCGCACACACACTCATCCTTCCAAGCTGAAGTATGGGCTGTGAGTACTCACCCCCTTGTGACTGCTGTGCAGCCTTCAAGCGCCTATCCAGGTCTGGGTACGCCACCATCAGGATCCTCTTTTGAGGGGGGTCAGTGCCTGACGGGCATCCCTTCCACGTTGGGAGGACTTCCCCAGCTCAGCCTCAGTGATCTTCCGTGCCCAGCGTCGTAGGTCCTCCCACCTCTTTCGACAGTGGGTGCTCTGCCGGTTGTAGATCCCCAGGGTCTGTACCTCCTTGGTGTTGGCATGCCAATGTGCCCTCTTCTGGTGGGCGCTGACCTAGTAGGGTGACACAGAAATGGAACACAGAGGTCACGCACCTGCACGACGGCAACAGCTGGCAGATTGTCAGACATAAGACAGATAGTACTCCCAGACATGCAGGACAGTGGCACGCAGCATTCCATGCACCAAGCCCCATCCTGGCTAACAGGAGCACACATCTGTGCAATCCACTCCATCCATCACTCACACAGTGCCCCCAAAACCCAGACTCACCTGTACCTCTGGCCGTCCGTAGAGTCTTCCGTACAGGAGCAGGAGCCCTTCCACCAGTTTCTCCAGTTCTTCCTGGGTGAAGGCCGGGGCCCTTTCCCCTGCACCACGTGGAACATCCATAGCCAGAGGCAGGCCAAAGCAATACACAGAGTGGAGTACTTGTCCACACAGAATCAGGGAGTCAAGTGATCAAATGATGACGAACGGGCGTACGTTCCGCGGCGGTATGTACTGTCACCTCCGGCGGCAATCATGATACGCCAGGATTCCCCATTGGCATCCACGTTAGCCAATGAGGGTGCGAACAGTGGTTAACACCGCCGTACGCTGTGATGTCAACCGCTAGCGGTATTAGGTCACTTCCACAATGAAGGGGCAGAACTACAGTGGGCAGACATTTTGCCATCTCCTACGCATCTTGAAATTCATATTACTCACAATGCTGAGCCTACTAGCCACACAAAGCACCTAGGCCTCTATCCATTGAATATATAATCACACATGATTTACTCCGTTCCCTCCTAGTGATGTACATGTACATCTGTCAGGTTGCAGTTATTGTACAGATACTACTATGAAGAATGCAATGGATGTATGTAGCAAATATGCCAGTATATGTGTGCACATCACTCCTTTTTCTTACCCCTCATAGGTATCGACCCTTGTGGCATGGAAGGGCACCATCAGTGTACAGACCACTTGTGGATATGAGGACCATGGTGGAGCGTCAGGTCAAAATCACCTACAGACTCACACGTGCAACTATTCAGGACCTAAGGGCATTACTGGATCCTGCACTGACTCCCGTAAATCGTAATCAGCATGCCATTCCTACTGAGGTGCAGGTGCTCTTCGCACTCCATTTCCTGGCCACAGGCTCTTTTCAAGTGACAGTGGGCATGGCGGAGAGTCAAGGACAGGGTCAACGCCGTGGGACAATACCCAAGAACAAGGGATGACATCAAGAAAAGGTGGAACGAACTACGGGGGAAGGTGCATTCTGTGGTTGCAAGACACCAGATAGCTGTACAGAGGACTGGCATGGACCCCCACCTCCTCCCCCACAACTATAAACAAGGGAGAAGCAAGTCTTGGCGATCATGCATCCTGAGGGCCTAGCAGGAGTAGGAGGAGCACTGGACTCTGGTAAGTCAAATATTCACTACTTTATCCCCCTCCCTACCTGCATGCCATCACAAACTCCCACCCCTACCCACACCCCCATCACCCCACCACCTCACACATGCCCCTCCATCACAACCCTCCCATCAGAATAGTAAGACCTGCATGCAACAACAATGCATTGCCCCCCATCACAGACCTGCATGGACACCCATCACCACAGCATGCACACTACTGACAATCACTTAGCCAAACCAATCACAACTCACACAAGCCAAAGCTTCCTTGCTAATAATAACCATAGAGGGAAGCATATCCATGCACTAGATGGCACACGCAGAAACAATAACACTGCATTTACACCCCACAGGAAGCCCACTCAACGTCACCAGAGAGAAGGTGCCAGCCACATCCAGTCCCCCCTCCAGAAGAGGCCCACAGTGATGACAGCAGCTCTGCACGCCTGGATCACGATGACCAACCTGGCCCATCAGGGACCTCTGGACAGTCGGTGATCCAGGCACAGTCTCAACCCACCACACAGCCTCCCCCCCCTCAGGGAACACCACCCAGCGGGCCCATCCTTCTGTCCCCAGGACATGTCAATCAGCAGTGTGTCCACCACTACAGGGTCCCCAGGCAACTCCACGAACACAGGACGATCAGGGATTTGGGGTCAGTGGCAGTGGGCACACGGTTAAGGGGACAGAGGCACAGGACAACAGGGAAGCTGGGAGGACTGCTGTGCAACAGGGGGAGGACAGGTCCAGGGAAAAGACTCTCCATGAGGCACTCACTAACATCCTGGGAGCATACCACCATTCCCAGGAGACCATGGGCCAGATACTGGCCAAGTTACAGGAGAACCAGTGGCTGCAGGAGGGACAGTACCTGGGGATCAGGGAGGACCTGAGGGACATCCACACCACCCTGGTCACCATTGCAGGGGTGCTGGAAAAAATGGCCAACAGAATGAGGGAGGCAGTGGCACACCAACGGGCCCCTGAGACTAGCCAAACCGAAGAACAGCCCTCCACCTCCGCTAGTGAACAGGAGGCCCCACCACAGGAACAACAGGCTACCAGCACCCCACTCCCTGCAAAAGGATAACCACCACGCAAACGGTCCCTACAATCCAGGCAGAAGCCAGAGAACATTGCCAAGACCCCCACCAGGAAATAAGACTCTCCTGATTGTCACCCTTGTGTCCCACTCTGTCACCCTGTCCACCTTGAACTGCTGTTGCTCCACTTCCTGTGCCCCCTTGGACAATGCACCTGTGATACAAATATACTGGACTCTACCCTGGACTTTCCTCCATCAGCAACCCAGCCCCTTTCAATACCCCCTCCACTTATTAGCACCTAAATAAACACCCGTGGAACAACATCAAATATGGAGTCTCTCAATTGTTTGACAAATGTATTAGTTTCATAAACTGTAAACATTGCAGTTCAAATGTACTGTAATATTTACATAGTATGACCTTTAGTGGGCAGCAGTAAACACACCAGGAGCCAGAGTGGGGCACAGAGATCTGAAAATAGAGATACCAAAGGGTACAGTAGGTGACCATAGAAATAGGGAATTAAGGCTGCCATGTTCAATGTGCAACACAAAACTGCAATGGAAGGTGAAGTTACAGTGTCTTACCTGTGTGTCACTGGAAGTACTGTTGAATTAGTGTAGTTCTGTTGTCCACATCTTCTTCCTCTGCCTCCTCTTCGTCACTGTCCACAGGCTCAACCGCTGCCACACAACCATCCCTAGGCTCATCCTCCTGTAAAAAAAGGCACCTGGGGTCTCAAGGCCAGGTTGTGCAACATGCAACAATGATCTGGCACACCTTCATGGTTGAGTAGTACAGGGATCCACCTGTCAGATGGAGGCACCAGAATCTGGCCTTCAGGAGGCCAAAGGTTCTCTCAATGATCCTCCTTGTTCGCCCATGTGCCTCATTGTAACGTTCCTCTGCCCGTGTCCTGGCATTCCTCAATGGGGTCAGTAGCCATGAGAGGTTGGGGTAACCAGAGTCACCTACAAACATTGAGGGATACCTGTTAGCCACACACTCACCCTTAGGGCCAAACCCACACCCATATACCTACATCAACTGGGTGGGGACCATGGGCTCACCTATTAGCCACACCTGGTGCCTCTGGAGTTGAGACATCATATATGGGATGCAGCTATTCCTCAAGATAAAGGCATCATTTGCAGAGCCAGGAGACTTGCCATTGACATGGGAGATGTACTGGTCCGCCAACACACCATCTGCTCATTCAGAGGGTGAAAGCATTTTCTATTTCTGAACACTTGTCCATTTCTCCGGGGGGGGGGCAAATGCAATATGTGTACCGTCAATGGCACCAATGATGTTGGGGATATGTCCCAGTGCATAGAAGTCAGCCTTCACTGTGGCCAAATCCTCCACCTGGGGGAATACGATGTAGCTGCGGATGCGTTTCAGCAGGGCAGACAACTCTCTGGTCAGCAAGTTTGAGAACATAGGCTGTGACATCCCTGATGCCATGGCCACTGTCGCTTGGAAGGAACCATTTGCCAGAAAATGGAGCACTGACAGGACCTACACTAGAGGGGGGATTCCTATAGGGTGGCAGATACCTGAGATCAGGTCTGGCTCCAATTGGGCACACAGTTCTTGGATTGTGGCCCTATCAAGACTGTAGGTCAGGATAATGTTCCTGTCCTCCATTATCGTCAGGTCCACCGGGGTCTGTACATGGGGGATGTCTCCATCTCCTATTCATCCTCAACGTTTGAACTCGAGGGTGAAAAACGGTGAGCAGAAGGTCATATTCACACATATTTCAACATTAATATGCAATTTTTGCTTTACAGAAACAGTATGTGAATTCATGTCAGTTGATGGGCCAATGTCTGCTGTGACGCAGTTAGGTGCCATGGCCTGTGCCCCCCTGAAATGGTGGCTGCCTGACGTGTGAGAAAGGACAAGTGTAAATGAGGTAATTCCGCTGGCGTTGTGCGCCGTTGCGTCAGCAGGCGATGACCGCTGCGCAACACCGCATTGGTTACAATTGGGCCTTATGGGTTCGAGGAGACAATGGCGATGTATGTCGGTGGTGACAGTATGCACCGCCGCAGACGTGACCACCTTACTCACTTGCTACCTGACCTTCAACAGGTGAGGACCTACACTGCAAGTGCTGCTGTGACCTGTGTCTGGAAGCGACAATGGCTCGAGTGTCGGGGGAAAGGGCTCCTGCCTTCACTTTGGAGGAGTTGGACAGACTGGTGGATGGGGTCCTGCCCCAGTACACTTTATTCTATGGTCCTCCAGACAAACTGGTGGGTACACTGTGAGCATGATGCGTGGGTCATGAATGTATGGATTGCTGTGTGTGTAAGCCTCGTGTAGGTGGGGGTTTGAGGGGTCCTGGGAAGAGTGCTGCATGTACGGTGGGCAATGTATGTGTGTAAGGGGATGGGGGGATATGTTGGGCCATGAGTAGAACAGTCCAGACGGTATGACCAATACCTTATCTGCTGAGTTTTTTCCTGCAGATCAACGCCCATCAGAAAAAGGGTATTTGGCATGCCATCGCCAAGGAGGTGAGGACCCTGGGGGTCTTTGACAGACAGAGCACCCACTGCTGCAAACAGTGAGAGGACCTTCACTGCTGGGTAAGGAAGATGGTGGAGCTGGGGCTGGCCTCCCAATGAGGAAGGGGTACCCATCGTACCCTGACCCCTCTGATGTTCTGCATCCTGGCGATGGCCTATCTGGAGTTGGATAGGTGCTTGAAGGCATCACAGCAGCCACAAGGGGGTGAGTACAGATTCTGAATCATCTTTGCATGCTTTAAGGTATAACCTGGGTGGGGTATGTGGGCTGTGGGTGCCCCTAGGCCAGGGCAAACATGTCAGGGTATGTTCAATGATGGGCAAGCTCAGATGGACTCCAACCCCAATAATGTTAGTGGGCATCTACTACTGGGCAGGGTCCTGTAGGTTTCAGATGTGCAGCTAATGGCATTAGGCATTGTACCCCATGGGCTGGTGACTAGCATTGTAACTGTTAGTGCATGGCCTAGTGCGTAGGGCTGTTCCCTGTGAGTTGTGTATGCCAACGGTAGTGTTGTTGCTGGCATTGACCAACTGTATCCTCTGTCTCCCCCCCTTTTTGTTTTGTCACCCTATCCTTGTGTGCATTAGCATCATCTGGCGGAGGAGCAGAGGCACTGGCGACGGACGGAGCTGCATCCCACATGGGCCTGGAGGCCGAATCCACTTACGGTGAGGGCACCAGTGGGACAGAGGGCGAGGGGAGCACCACGGCGGAGACAGGAGGGGACACTACCGACAGCGACACCTCCTCCTGTGGCAGCACCCTGGGGGTGGAGGACACCTCTGTGGCCACCTCAACATACAGGTACAGCCGCCACCCCTGTACGAGCACCACCCTCCCAGCAGCCCCTCAGCCTTTGCCCCGTGCCCGCTCACCCAGGAGGGTGGGCATCACCTTCGCCCCAGGCACCTCAGGCCCTGCCCCAGTCAGTCTTGCTGCCCTCAGTGAGGAGGCTATTGGTCTCCTGAGATCCCTCTCTGTTGGGCAGTCAACCATATTGAATGCCATCCAGGGTTTAGAAGGGCATTTGCAACAAACAAATGCATAAATGGAGGGCATTCACTCTGGCGTTGCGGCCCAACAGAGAGCATTCCCTGCTCTGGCCAATGCACTGATTCAGCCATTGTCCCTGTCTCCAGCCTCCCCCCTCCAACTTCCTGTACCGAGTCCCAATCCCCTCAACCCCAGCCTACCCCAGGCATACCTTCAGACCAGCAATCACCCAAATCAACACACAGAAGTGGCTCAGGTAAACACAAGCACTACACTTCATCACACAGGCACTCACTGAAGCACCATCCAGATGCAGACACACCAATATCCACTGCATCCACTGTGTCCCCATCCTCCTCCTCGTCCACTTCCCTCCCAGTAGTGTCTCCACTCACACCTGCATGCAATACAAACTCATCCACTACCTCCATCACCAGCACGCCTATCACTACATGCCCCTCACTGGCAGTCACCACCCCGACATCCTTGCACACGTCCTCTGTATCCTCTCCCCCTGTTTCTGTGACCCCTCCTCCCAAAGTACACAAACGCAAGCACACAGACACCAAACAGCCATCTACCTAACAGTTTCCAGCCCATGCACCTGCACCCAAACACAGCATACTGTCACCTCCTATAACCACTCCCTCTTCCTCCGCTCCCAAACCTTCACCCTCTTTTTGCCCCAGTGTCCCTAAGAAGCTTTTCCTCTCCATTCTTGACCTATTCCCTACCCCTCCCCCCAGTCCTTCACTTTGGGCTAGGGTGGCCAGAACTCAGCCCAGCACCTCAGCCACCCAGTCCACGGCCACTGTGGTTTCTGCAGCTACTGTAGGTGTGAGAGGCTCCAAAGAGGCACCCGTCAGCCCAGCCAGTGCGCCAGCACCACCTGACAAGGCCAAGAAGGGTCAGCCACCTAGCAAGGGCATGGAGGGGACACCAGCCAGCAAGGTGAAAGAGGCACCACCATCTGCCAAGGGCAGGAAGGGGCTCACAACACCAGCCATGGCACTTCAGCCGTCCGAGGCTGCAGGTGAAGGCCTGGAGGCTACCACCACCACTGCTAGCACCGCCACCTGCACCGCGGCTAGTACCGCCACCTGCACCACCGCCAGCACCGCCATTGCCAGCAGCAGCAGCCCCAGTGGCCACCCATCCGAGGCTGCAGGTGAAGGCCTGGAGGGTAACAGCACCACTGCCAGCACTGCCACCTGAAGCTCAACTGGCATCCACTGAGCAGCCTTCACCGCCAGTGAGCAGTGTGTAGTGGTGTCTACATGGGCTGCAGTGCGTCTTGGCCCCAGGTGAGAGACTGTGACCTTGCCTCATCCAGGATTAAGCACGCTGGGGACAAGGCCCGCTCCAGAACCAGTGGAAGAAGCCATCCACTCAGCCTCTCCTTGCCAGGATGAAGCACACTGGGCACAAGGCCCCCTCCAGAACCAGTGGAAAAAGCCATCCACTCAGCCCCTCCTTGCTAGGATGAAACACACTGGGCACAAGCCCCCTTCCAGAACCAGTGGAAATAAATAGCCACTTGAGAGACTGTGGCCTTGCACTCCCCAGGCCAAGCAGTGGGCAAACTACCCACTTGAGAGACTGTGGCCTTGCACTCCCCAGGACCAAGCAGTGGGTAAACCACCCACTTGAGAGACAGTAGCTTTGCACTCCCCAGGACCAAGCAGTGGACATGGAGCCCTCTCCAGGCCAGTGGCGTTGTACCATCTTCCGGCTGAGGTGCCCCCCCATTCCCCCTCCCCCTGAGCTGCCTGTGTGTTTTCGACCTGATGCCCCTGCAGTGTTCTCTCCGTATTGTGGCAGGAGTCAAGTGTGGCCTTGGCCTTTGTGTTTTGGCCCAGTGGGCCAAGGACATTTTGGAGTGGGCATTGTCCCTCCTTTTGTATATATTGTATATATTGTACATACTGTTTATTGATTTAAGTACATATTTATCTAAAACTATTCTACTACACTCATTTTACTCCATTCCTTTTGTCCTTGCATTATTCCTGAGGGTTACAGGTTGTTAATGTAATGTTATTGCATCTGTTTGTGTGTATGGTGTTGGGGGTAGGGGTGTTGCATGTTGCATGTGTGTGTCACTCTCTTTTTTCTTCCCCCCTCCTTTGTGTGCTAGGTGCATTACTCACCGTGGTCGTCTTCACCGGCGTTCGTGTTCCTGGTGTATGAGAGGGTACACCAGAATTGGGAAAAAGTGCAGCACGGGCTCCATGGTGTCGTGGTTATTCCTTGAGTGTTGAGAGGTGAGTCGTTTCCCTTCAGGTTACTCTTTCCGCTGTGCTTTAAATGGCATTGGTACCACTCTGGAAAAGGTGGCAGATAGGCGTGTTGTAATGCAGTGGGCAGGAACATTGTCTTCCATCTGGCTGTTGGGGGTTACCGCCGCTGTGTTTGTTGCTACTGCTGTGGCGGTCAGTGTGTTAAAGTATCTGTTTGTGTTGGCGGTTTTCGCCGTGATCATGATTCCAATTTTTTTACCGCCGGCCTGTTGGTGGTGTCACCGCCGCTTTATCACCGACCACCAGGGTTGTAATGAGAGGCTATATACCCTTCTTTTGGGGGACACCACCACTGCCCGCAAACTCACATACTGCAAACAGCAGCACATGGAGCAGCAGGCATGCTCAAACACAGACAACCTGAGGCACACATTTTTTGTGTTGTGATTACCAGACTCCCAGGTGTTCCCATCAAGCCCTCAGGATGCAGGATGACCAAGTCCTTCTCCTAGGATGTGAGTTGCAAGAGAGTAGGAGGGGGACCAACACCACTCTTCTGGTCCTACAGCTGGTGCCTGAATGCCATGGAACGGACCTTCCCCCTGAGGTCGTTCCACCTCTTCCTGATGTTGTTCTTTGTGCCCTGGGTGGGGCCTACAGAATTCACCATGTCGACTATCTGTTGCCACATTTCTGTTTTCCTGGCAATATTAATGTTTTGGACTTGGGCGCCAAAAAATGTGAGTCTACTCTTAGGATTTCATCCAGCATGACTCTTAATTCATCTTCAGTGAAACAGGGATTTTTCTGGGTGACACTGTGTAAATTAAAAAAAGGAGCAACTGAACAGGTGATGGTGAGTATATGAATTTGGGAAGTGCAAATGTATGTGATTGGAAATAAAAGTGTATTGAGGGTGTGGGATATGTGCTTAGGGAAAATTGGAGGGGTGCCTGTCCTGAAGTTTTATTTTTTTCAATGCGCTCTGGCTTCTGTTTGGCATTGGAAATGCAAAGGATTGTGGTGTCTGAAGGGGTGTGTTATATAGTGTGCTCTGCAGGTATGTCGACTGTGGTAATGTGTGTCAGCTGTGTTGTTTTCAAATCCATCCAATGTGGTGTTGCTTATTACTTTGGTGACCGTGAACCATTGTGGTTCGGACCGCCATTGGCGGACAGCCATGGCTGGCCACCTCTGTAACTTTTGACTTCTAATACTGTCAGAGATTGGTCAACCAGCTTTGGGTGCTAGTGGTGCCTGCCTATTTCCCACCCTCAATGGTAGTGGGGGTGTGGCATTTTTGGCTGGCTTTTGTGTAAGTCATAATACGGCAGTCTGTTAGACCACCATTATGATGGTCTTTTGGCAAACGCAACTATGGTGGTCTGGCGGACCGACCACTGCTCCATTTGTACAAGGAGGTGTAACACAACTTTTTGTGGCTTTACGCCCCCTTGTAAATATGGGCCCCTTTGACGCAGTTTTCTGTTTCAGAGGGGCATGCAATGGTTGTTGCAGTGGGCATTCTGTCTCAACCCTCATTGTTTTTGATGCTGCCCCAGATTTATGAGAAATTGTAAATCTGTTGCAGCGGCAAAAACTAACACCACCCTAGGGGTGGCGTTAAGATGGCAAAATGAGGAGGAATGCTTTGATTCCTCCTCTTTTTTTTTCTTTTTCCATGTGTGCTGCCTTATGGTGTATTCCAGGGCATCCGGGCACCAGCTGGTGGTACTGAATACTGGCGGTGGGCCCCCACCTCCTCCTCCTACTTTCACATCTTGGGGGGAGAAGGTCCTGGACGTACTGCATCCTTAGGGCGTGACAGGAATACCTGGGGGAGTGGAGTCTGGTAAGTCCCCACAACAATCATGTCACCCACTTGTTTAATCCTACATGCTCCCTCTCCACCTCACCCCACCTCAATTAACAACCCACCCACCTTCCCAAATGTCCTAATACCCATCACTGGCATGCCACATGTCTGCTAAACTCATCTGGCACCACAGCCCTTGGGAATGGCATGTGAAGTACTGGGAACGGATAGCACTATAACTCCCAGAAGGCAATATCGCAACTTTATGAAAACCTGAACAGTGCACCAAAAGTGACTTGCCATGCATGTGAAACTAACTACCAATCTAACTCATCATGAATGTCCAATAGTGAAACAGTTTATGACAATCACGACAATGCAAAGGCCCACTCCCACTATCATTAGAAGGAAAACACAGCTACAGCTGAGAGCCCCATCAAACTGCTCTTAGATCATATATACCTAAGATTGACTCACCTGGACTGGAAATCTAGACCCCCAAGTGGATGCACATGTAGCACATACAGATAGAGGCCATACTGTGTCCTTACGCTGACACTATTGTGCAGTGTCCAGCATTTATTGTGCCATGCATCATGCCAGACACTTCACTAGGCAACAAAGGTGAACACCCATGTCAATGGTCAGACAACATAAGATCGAATTAGCAGTCTAATTACTAAAAACATAGTTTAACACCTTCAAGCATGGTATATAGTATTGAAATTACAGTTTCTCATGTTGTACTAAGTAAGATTTTGCAGCAGCTGTCATTGTCATCAATTGGATTTGCGACTACATACCGATTCGGAATTAGAAAGGGCATCCCTTCCTAATACCGAATTGCAGAGGTATGTATGATTGTTTTGTGACCGTGAATGTGGTCGCAACAAAATCGCAGTTACCACCAACTTCAAATTGCTTGTAACCTATTCGCAAAGTGGAAGGGGTCCCCAAGGCACCCCTTCGTGAATGCGTGCAAAAATGTTTTTTAAGAGCAGGCAGTGGTCCCATGGACCACTGCCTGCTCTTAAAAAATTAAAAGAAAACTTTTCATTTTTCATTTTTAAACGCATCCCGTTTTTCTTTAAGGAAAACGGGCTGCATTTAAAAAAAACAAAAAAACAATTGCTTTATTGAAAAGCAATCACAGACATGGTGGTCTGCTGAGCCCAGCAGGCCTCCATCCCTGTGATTGTAGCCATTCACAATGGCTCACAAATTGCAACCTACCTCATGAATAATAATGATGTAGGTCCATTTGGGAGACCTCGCGAATCGCAGTATGAAACTCCTGGAGTTCCACACATTCCAATAGCAATTACTTTACTTAAATGTGATTCATTAATAATTGCAATTAGGTAATTTCTGTTGTGAACACACATATGTATTGATGTGACATGCAACACAAACAACGCCACCATTAAACAAACCTGTAAAGGACACATACATCACAAACAAACACACAGCACAATGGAAGCACATTGGCTTGCACAAAATACAGAGAAAAAAAAAGACAAAGTTCCTCATTATGAACATGGCGATCCGTTTTGCACTGTCGGCGGTGCCAGTAGAAACCGCCAACAGAGGAGTGGCCCGGACCGCCAAATAATGAACCAAACAAAACACATGCATCCCACGCACCACCCACCGCCAGGAAAGGAGTCCCGCTGACGACAGCAGAGTCCGCCCACAGGCAGTTGGAAAGGCCCAACCCGCCCTTTAACTTATGAACCACCAATCCGCCGCCAGTTCCGGGGCGGGAACCACCGCCACACAAAGCCAGGCGGAAAAGAAACAAAAAGAAGGAAACACTCACCAGAGGTCAACAAAACGTGCAGCCATGGACAGAGAGCTGTTGATCATGCCAACCTTGCTCCTTGCCATATATCTACACGACCGAGACCGCCAATGAAGACGACAACGGTAAGTACTGCAACCTACGACACAAGGGAGGAAAGGGTAAAGTTACATACCCACCCACTCCACCCACCCCACAACGCCTCCCCAACCCTTCCCAGCAGCACAAGTCAGACACCCCACAACAAGAAGGATGTACCCGACCGAAGGCCACTGCAGCTTGGCCAAAGTACATACAATACCCCCATACCCATAAATAATTTAAACAAACACCAGGGTGGAACTGCGTGCAGCCCAAACACAGGCCACACCAAAACGTTATTATGTAGCTCAGTGAGCGAAATGGTGCCAACAGGGCCAATGGTCAGTCCTTCAAAAGTCATTTGTCCTTGGCCACAACTGGCCACGCCTGACTCCCACAAGTGCTGGGTACTCCACTGAACGGGGCACCATATGGGGATCCAGGCACTTCACGGAAGGGGGGGGGGGGCGGGGTGGGGATTTATGACGGGGTGGGTCTTTGACTTGCGTGAGGAGGTTGGAGGGGGGTGGGCTTCTCCTTTGAGGGGGTGTGGACTGTTTGGCTTGGGTGGAGCTGGATGGCTTAGGCTCCGAGCAGGCCGCCTTCTTCACCAGAGAAGGGGCACGGGAATGAGAAGGCTGAACCAGGGTGGGCTGCGATGTGGACAGAGCAGAAAGGGCAAGGAGGTGGGCACGTTTCGGGACAAGATGGGGTGGGCCAGTGGGTTCAAACAGGTCTGCACGGGAGAGGAAATGTTTTTTGGAGCAATTGGGGTGGGCGTGGATGAGGGCGTGGGAGTGGAGGCAGAGGGAGTTGATGTATGGGATGTGGGTGTGCATGTAGTGGGTGCAGGTGACTGCTCAGTATGCTGTGGTGGATGTCTGATGGGTGGGTGTCGGTGCATTTGAGTGTTTTGTTAGGTGGGGGGTGGACATAGTGGGAGAAGACAGACAGCTAGTAAGGATGTATGTTGGGTGGGTGTCTGCAAGTCGGGTGAGTGTGCTGCATGTGTCAACTGCAGTGGAGGCGGTGAGTGCAGGTGTGGTGTATGGGGTGCATGTATGGCTGCCTGCTATTGTGGTGAGTGCAGGAAGAGGAGCAGTAACAGTGAGCGAAGGTGCAGTGCATGACGTGTGCATGTAGAGGGGACAGACAGGGAGGCAGAAGAGGCGGGCACACTGGGGGAAGTTGACGTTGTTGTGTGTGCAGGTGTCTGTTGGCTGTGTGAATGCTTGTGGTGGGAGGTGTGGTGCTTGTGTTTGGAAGTGTGCTTCTTGTGAGTTGATTTGCCTGTAAGCGGGTCTGATTGTGTGCTTTGAACGTGTGAAGGGAATGGGGTGCTGGAAGGGGTAGAGGAGGTTGGAGTGGGACAGAATGGCCAGGGAAACTGGCTGCCGTACAAGAGGAGGCCAGAGCCTGAAAAGATCTCTGTAGGGCAGAAACGGCACCGTGAATGCCATCCAGATAGGCATTGGTCTGCTGCACCTCAGAAGCCAGACCCTGGATGGCATTGACGATGGTTGTCTGCCCTACAGAGATGGTTCTCAGGAGGTCAATAGCCTCCTCTGTGAGGGCAGCAGGGCTGACTGGGGCAGGGGAGGAGGTGCCTGGGGCAAAGGAGATGACCACCTTCTGGGGTGGGCGGGCACCTGGCAACTCGGTGGGGAGCAGAAGGGAGGGCGCTGATGGTATGGGGTGTGGCGGAAGATCTCACGGTCGTGGTTTGTCCACTAGTGTCCACCATCGCCAGAGGACCCCCATCGGAGGAGGTCTCAGAGTCACTACCTCCTGTGGTAGTAGCCTCCCCCATGGAAGCCCCCTCGCCCTCCCACCCACTGGTCCCCTGGGCATCCATTGTCTCTGCCTCAGAGGATCCGTGGGCCGCTGCCTCCCCACTTGCCGGTGCCTCAGCTCCCTCACCTGATGTTGATGCTGTACCAGACAAACAGAAGAGAACAGGGATGGGGAGACAAAACAGGAGAGATACTTGTAAGTAGCTGAATGCTGATACACAATGGCCAGACATACACCTACCCAGCAGACACACCCAACAGGCAGCACCGTGCACTAGGCCCATGGCCATGGCCCTGACTACTGAGCAGTATACTGACCTACACCCATATCCTGAAATTGTATTGGAGCTGATGTAGGTGAAACCTGACAGGGACACCCCTACACCCTTTGGGGAGCAGACAGTAGCTGGACACCAATCAAAATCCCTGATCTAAGCACCATGAGCCCTATCGCACACACACTCATCCTTCCAGGCTGAAGTATGGGCTGTGAGTACTCACCCCCTTGTGACTGCTGTGCAGCCTTCAAGCGCCTATCCAGGTCTGGGTACGCCACCATCAGGATCCTCTCTTGAGGGGGGTCAGTGCCTGACGGGCATCCCTTCCACGTTGGGAGGACTTCCCCAGCTCAGCCTCAGTGATCTTCTGTGCCCAGCGTCGTAGGTCCTCCCACCTCTTTCGAAAGTGGGTGCTCTGCCAGTTGTAGATCCCCAGGGTCTGTACCTCCTTGGCGTTGGCATGCCAATGTGCCCTCTTCTGGTGGGCGCTGACCTAGTAGGGTGACACAGAAATGGAACACAGAGGTCACGCACCTGCACGACGGCAACAGCTGGCAGATTGTCAGACATAAGACAGATAGTACTCCCAGACATGCAGGACAGTGGCACGCAGCATTCCATGCACCAAGC
This sequence comes from Pleurodeles waltl, assembly GCF_031143425.1. Lineage (NCBI taxonomy): Eukaryota > Metazoa > Chordata > Amphibia > Caudata > Salamandridae > Pleurodeles > Pleurodeles waltl. The sequence goes on along the minus strand of NC_090437.1, from coordinate 261,713,908 downwards.
CCCATCCTGGCTAACAGGAGCACACATCTGTGCAATGCACTCCATCCATCACTCACACAGTGCCCCCAAAACCCGGACTCACCTGTACCTCTGGCCGTCCGTAGAGTCTTCCGTACAGGAGCAGGAGCCCTTCCACCAGTTTCTCCAGTTCTTCCTGGGTGAAGGCCGGGGCCCTTTCCCCTGCACCACGTGGAACATCCATAGCCAGAGGCAGGCCAAAGCAATACACAGAGTGGAGTACTTGTCCGCACAGAATCAGGGAGTCAAGTGATCAAATGATGACGAACGCGCGTACGTTCCGCGGCGGTATGTACTGTCACCTCCGGCGGCAATCATGATACGCCAGGATTCCCCATTGGCATCCACGTTAGCCAATGAGGGTGCGAACAGTGGTTAACACCGCCGTACGCTGTGATGTCAACCGCTAGCGGTATTAGGTCACTTCCACAATGAAGGGGCAGAACTACAGTGGGCAGACATTTTGCCTTCTCCTACGCATCTTGAAATTCATATTACTCACAATGCTGAGCCTACTAGCCACACAATGCACCTAGGCCTCTATCCATTGAATATATAATCACACATGATTTACTCCGTTCCCTCCTAGTGATGTACATGTACATCTGTCAGGTTGCAGTTATTGTACAGATACTACTATGAAGAATGCAATGGATGTATGTAGCAAATATGCCAGTATATGTGTGCACATCACTCCTTTTTCTTACCCCTCATAGGTATCGACCCTTGTGGCATGGAAGGGCACCATCAGTGTACAGACCACTTGTGGATATGAGGACCATGGTGGAGCGTCAGATCATAATCACCTACAGACTCACACGTGCAACTATTCAGGACCTAAGGGCATTACTGGATCCTGCACTGACTCCCGTAAATCATAATCAGCATGCCATTCCTACTGAGGTGCAGGTGCTCTTCGCACTCCATTTCCTGGCCACAGGCTCTTTTCAAGTGACAGTGGGCATGGCGGAGAGTCAAGGACAGGGACAACGCCGTGGGACAATACCCAAGAACAAGGGATGACATCAGGAAAAGGTGGAACGACCTACGGGGGAAGGTGCATTCTGTGGTTGCAAGACACCAGATAGCTGTACAGAGGACTGGCATGGACCCCCACCTCCTCCCCCGTAACTAAAAACAAGGGAGAAGCAAGTCTTGGCGATCATGCATCCTGAGGGCCTAGCAGGAGTAGGAGGAGGACTGGACTCTGGTAAGTCAAATCTTCACTACTTTATCCCCCTCCCTACCTGCATGCCATCACAAACTCCCACCCCTACCCACACCCCCATCACCCCACCACCTCACACATGCCCCTCCATCACAACCCTCCCATCAGAATGGTAAGACCTGCATGCAACAACAATGCATTGCCCCCCATCACAGACCTGCATGGACGCCCATCACCACAGCATGCACACTACTGACAATCACTTAGCCAAACCAATCACAACTCACACAAGCCAAAGCTTCCTTGCTAATAATAACCATAGAGGGAAGCATATCCATGCACTAGATGGCACACACAGAAACAATAACACTGCATTTACACCCCACAGGAAGCCCACTCAACGTCACCGGAGAGAAGGTGCCAGCCACATCCAGTCCCCCCTCCAGAAGAGGCCCACAGTGATGACAGCAGCTCTGCACGCCTGGATCACGATGACCAACCTGGCCCATCAGGGACCTCTGGACAGTCGGTGACCCAGGCACAGTCTCAACCCACCACACAGCCTCCCCCCCTCAGGGAACACCACCCAGCGGGCCCATCCTTCTGTCCCCAGGACACGTCAATCAGCAGTGTGTCCACCACTACAGGGTCCCCAGGCAACTCCACAAACACAGGACGATCAGGGATTTGGGGTCAGTGGCAGTGGGCACACGGTTAAGGGGACAGAGGCACAGGACAACAGGGAAGCTGGGAGGACTGCTGTGCAACAGGGGGAGGACAGGTCCAGGGAAAAGACTCTTCATGAGGCACTCACTAACATCCTGGGAGCATACCACCATTCCCAGGAGACCATGGGCCAGATACTGGCCAAGTTACAGGAGAACCAGCGGCTGCAGGAGGGACAGTACCTGGGGATCAGGGAGGACCTGAGGGACATCCACACCACCCTGGTCACCATTGCAGGGGTGCTGGAAAAAATGGCCAACAGAATGAGGGAGGCAGTGGCACACCAACGGGCCCCTGAGACTAGCCAAACCGAAGAACAGCCCTCCACCTCAGCTAGTGGACAGGAGGCCCCACCACAGGAACAACAGGCTACCAGAACCCCACTCCCCGCAAAAGGATAACCACCATGCAAACGGTCCCTACAATCCAGGCAGAAGCCAGAGAACATTGCCAAGACCCCCACCAGGAAATAAGACTCTCCTGATTGTCACCCTTGTGTCCCACTCTGTCACCCTGTCCACCTTGAACTGCTGTTGCTCCACTTCCTATGCCCCCTTGGACAATGCACCTGTGATACAAATATACTGGACTCTACCCTGGACTTTCCTCCATCAGCAACCCAGCCCCTTTCAATACCCCCTCCACTTATTAGCACCTAAATAAACACCCATGGAACAACATCAAATATGGAGTCTCTCAATTGTTTGACAAATGTATTAGTTTCACAAACTATAAACATTGCAGTTCAAATGTACTGTAATATTTACATAGTATGACCTTTAGTGGGCAGCAGTAAACACACCAGGAGCCAGAGTGGGGCACAGAGATCTGAAAATAGAGATACCAAAGGGTACAGTAGGTGACCATAGAAATAGGGAATTAAGGCTGCCATGTTAAATGTGCAACACAAAACTGCAATGGAAGGTGAAGTTACAGTGTCTTACCTGTGTGTCACTGGAAGTACTTTTGAATTAGTGTAGTTCTGTTGTCCACATCTTATTCCTCTGCCTCCTCTTCGTCACTGTCCACAGGCTCAACCGCTGCCACACAACCATCCCTAGGCTCATCCTCCTGTAAAAAAAGGCACCTGGGGTCTCAAGGCCAGGTTGGGCAACATGCAACAATGGTCTGGCACACCTTCATGGTTGAGTAGTACAGGGATCCACCTGTCAGATGGAGGCACCAGAATCTGGCCTTCAGGAGGCCAAAGGTTCTCTCAATGATCCTCCTTGTTCGCCCATGTGCCTCATTGTAACGTTCCTCTGCCCGTGTCCTGGCATTCCTCAATGGGGTCAGTAGCCATGAGAGGTTGGGGTAACCAGAGTCACCTACAAACATTGAGGGATACCTGTTAGCCACACACTCACCTTTAGGGCCAAACCCACACCCATATACCTACATCAACTGGGTGGGGACCATGGGCTCACCTATTAGCCACACCCGGTGCCTCTGGAGTTGAGACATCATATATGGGATGCAGCTATTCCTCAAGATAAAGGCATCATTTGCAGAGCCAGGATACTTGCCATTGACATGGGAGATGTACTGGTCCGCCAAACACACCATCTGCACATTCAGAGAGTGAAAGCATTTTCTATTTCTGAACACTTGTCCATTTCTCCGGGGGGGGGGGCAAATGCAATATGTGTACCGTCAATGGCACCAATGATGTTGGGGATATGTCCCAGTGCATAGAAGTCAGCCTTCACTGTGGCCAAATCCTCCACCTGGGAGAATACGATGTAGCTGCGCATGCGATTCAGCAGGGCAGACAACACTCTGGACAGCAAGTTTGAGAACATAGGCTGTGACATCCCTGATGCCATGGCCACTGTCGCTTGGAAGGAACCATTTGCCAGAAAATGGAGCACTGACAGGACCTGCACTAGAGGGGGGATTCCTATAGGGTGGCAGATAGCTGAGATCAGGTCTGGCTCCAATTGGGCACACAGTTCTTGGATTGTGGCCCTATCAAGACTGTAGGTCAGGATAATGTTCCTGTCCTCCATTATCGTCAGGTCCACCGGGGTCTGTACATGGGGGATGTCTCCATCTCCTATTCATCCTCAGCGTTTGAACTCAAGGGTGAAAAACCGTGAGCAGAAGGTCATATTCACACATATTTCAACATTAATATGCAATTTTTGCTTTACAGAAACAGTATGTGAATTCATGTCAGTTGATGGGCCAATGTCTGCTGTGATGCAGTTAGGTGCCATGGCCTGTGCCCCCCTGAAATGGTGGCTGCCTGACGTGTGAGAAAGGACAAGTGTAAATGAGGTAATTCCGCTGGCGTTGTGCGCCGTTGCGTCAGCAGGCGATGACCGCTGCGCAACACCGCATTGGTTACAATTGGGCCTTATGGGTTCGAGGAGCCAATGGCGATGTATGCCGGTGGTGACAGTATGCACCGCCGCAGACGTGACCACCTCACTCACTTGCTACCTGACCTTCAACAGGTGAGGACCTACACTGCAAGTGCTGCTGTGACCTGTGTCTGGAAGCGACAATGGCTCGAGTGTCGGGGGAAAGGGCTCCTGCCTTCACTTTGGAGGAGTTGGACAGACTGGTGGATGGGGTCCTGCCCCAGTACACTTTATTCTATGGTCCTCCAGACAAACTGGTGGGTACACTGTGAGCATGATGCGTGGGTCATGAATGTATGGATTGCTGTGTGTGTAAGCCTCGTGTAGGGGGGGGTTTGAGGTGTCCTGGGAAGAGTGCTGCATGTACAGTGGGCAATGTATGTGTGTAAGGGGATGGGGGGATATGTTGGGCCATGAGTATAACAGTCCAGACGGTATGACCAATACCTTATCTGCTGGGTTTTTTCCTGCAGATCAACGCCCATCAGAAAAAGGGTATTTGGCATGCCATCGCCAAGGAGGTGAGAACCCTGGGGGTCTTTGACAGACAGAGCACCCACTGCTGCAAACAGTGAGAGGACCTGCACTGCTGGGTAAGGAAGATGGTGGAGGTCCAGCTGGGGCTGGCCTCCCAACGAGGAAGGGGTACCCATCGTACCCTGACCCGCCTGATGTTCTGCATCCTGGCGATGGCCTATCTGGAGTTGGATGGGTGCTTGAAGGCATCACAGCAGTCACAAGGGGGTGAGTACAGATTCTGAATCATCTTTGCATGCTTTAAGGTATAACCTGGGTGGGGTATGTGGGCTGTGGGTGCCCCTAGGCCAGGGCAAACATGGCAGGGTATGTTCAATGATGGGCAAGCTCAGATACACTCCAACCTCAATAATGTTAGTGGGCATCTACTACTGGGCAGGGTCCTGTAGGTTTCAGATGTGCAGCTAATGGCATTAGGCATTGTACCCCATGGGCTGGTGACTAGCATTGTAACTGTTAGTGCATGTGCGTAGGGCTGTTCCCTGTGAGTTGTGTATGCCAACGGTAGTGTTGTTGCTGGCATTGACCAACTGTATCCTCTGTTTCCCCCCCTTTTTGTTTTGTCACCCTATCCTTGTGTGCATTAGCATCATCTGGCGGAGGAGCAGAGGCACTGGCGACGGACGGAGCTGCATCCCACATGGGCCTGGAGGCCGAATCCACTTACGGTGAGGGCACCAGTGGGACAGAGGGCGAGGGGAGCACCACGGCGGAGACAGGAGGGGACACTACCGACAGCGACACCTCCTCCTGTGGCAGCACCCTGGGGGTGGAGGACACCTCTGTGGCCACCTCAACATACAGGTACAGCCGCCACCCCTGTACGAGCACCACCCTCCCAGCAGCCCCTCAGCCTTTGCCCCGTGCCCGCTCACCCAGGAGGGTGGGCATCACCTTCGCCCCAGGCACCTCAGGCCCTGCCCCAGTCAGTCTTGCTGCCCTCAGTGAGGAGGCTATTGGTCTCCTGAGATCCCTCTCTGTTGGGCAGTCAACCATATTGAATGCCATCCAGGGTTTAGAAGGGCATTTGCAACAAACAAATGCATAAATGGAGGGCATTCACTCTGGCGTTGCGGCCCAACAGAGAGCATTCCCTGCTCTGGCCAATGCACTGATTCAGCCATTGTCCCTGTCTCCAGCCTCCCCCCTCCAACTTCCTGTACCGAGTCCCAATCCCCTCAACCCCAGCCTACCCCAGGCATACCTTCAGACCAGCAATCACCCAAATCAACACACAGAAGTGGCTCAGGTAAACACAAGCACTACACTTCATCACACAGGCACTCACTGAAGCACCATCCAGATGCAGACACACCAATATCCACTGCATCCACTGTGTCCCCATCCTCCTCCTCGTCCACTTCCCTCCCAGTAGTGTCTCCACTCACACCTGCATGCACTACAAACTCATCCACTACCTCCATCACCAGCACGCCTATCACTACATGCCCCTCACTGGCAGTCACCACCCCGACATCCTTGCACACGTCCTCTGTATCCTCTCCCACTGTTTCTGTGACCCCTCCTCCCAAAGTACACAAACGCAAGCACACAGACACCAAACAGCCATCTACCTAACAGTTTCCAGCCCATGCACCTGCACCCAAACACAGCATACTGTCACCTCCTATAACCACTCCCTCTTCCTCCGCTCCCAAACCTTCACCCTCTTCCTCCCCCAGTGTCCCTAAGAAGCTTTTCCTCTCCATTCTTGACCTATTCCCTACCCCTCCCCCCAGTCCTTCACTTTGGGCTAGGGTGGCCAGAACTCAGCCCAGCACCTCAGCCACCCAGTCCACGGCCACTGTGGTTTCTGCAGCTACTGTAGGTGTGAGAGGCTCCAAAGAGGCACCCGTCAGCCCAGCCAGTGCGCCAGCACCACCTGACAAGGCTAAGAAGGGTCTGCCACCTAGCAAGGGCATGAAGGGGACACCAGCCAGCAAGGGGAAAGAGGAACCACCATCTGCCAAGGGCAGGAAGGGGCTCACAACACCAGCCATGGCACTTCAGCCGTCCGAGGCTGCAGGTGAAGGCCTGGAGGCTACCACCACCACTGCTAGCACCGCCACCTGCACCGCGGCTATTACTGCCACCTGCACCACCGCCAGCACCGCCATTGCCAGCAGCAGCAGCCCCAGTGGCCACCCATCCGAGGCTGCAGGTGAAGGCCTGGAGGGTAACAGCACCACTGCCAGCACTGCCACCTGAAGCTCAACTGGCATCCACTGAGCAGCCTTCACCGCCAGTGAGCAGTGTGTAGTGGTGACTACATGGGCTGCAGTGCGTCTTGGCCCCAGGTGAGAGACTGTGACCTTGCCTCATCCAGGATTAAGCACGCTGGGGACAAGGCCCGCTCCAGAACCAGTGGAAGAAGCCATCCACTCAGCCTCTCCCTGCCAGGATGAAGCACACTGGGCACAAGGCCCCCTCCAGAACCAGTGGAAGAAGCCATCCACTCAGCCCCTCCTTGCTAGGATGAAACACACTGGGCACAAGCCCCCTTCCAGAACCAGTGGAAAAAAATAGCCACTTGAGAGACTGTGGCCTTGCACTCCCCAGGCCAAGCAGTGGGCAAACTACCCACTTGAGAGACTGTGGCCTTGCACTCCCCAGGACCAAGCAGTGGGTAAACCACCCACTTGAGAGACAGTAGCTTTGCACTCCCCAGGACCAAGCAGTGGACATGGAGCCCTCTCCAGGCCAGTGGCGTTGTACCATCTTCCGGCTGAGGTGCCCCCCCATTCCCCCTCCCCCTGAGCTGCCTGTGTGTTTTCGACCTGATGCCCCTGCAGTGTTCTCTCCGTATTGTGGCAGGAGTCAAGTGTGGCCTTGGCCTTTGTGTTTTGGCCCAGTGGGCCAAGGACATTTTGGAGTGGGCATTTTCCCTCCTTTTGTATATATTGTATATATTGTACATACTGTTTATTGATTTAAGTACATATTTATCTAAAACTATTCTACTACACTCATTTTACTCCATTCCTTTTGTCCTTGCATTAATCCTGAGGGTTACAGCTTGTTAATGTAATGTTATTGCATCTGTTTGTGTGTATGGTGTTGGGGGTAGGGGTGTTGCATGTTGCGTGTGTGTGTCACTCTCTTTTTTCTTCCCCCCTCCTTTGTGTGCTAGGTGCATTACTCACCGTGGTCGTCTTCACCGGCGTTCGTGTTCCTGGTGTATGAGAAGGTACAACAGAATTGGGAAAAAGTGCAGCACGGACTCCATGGTGTCGTGGTTATTCCTTGAGTGTTGAGAGGTGAGTCGTTTCCCTTCAGGTTACTCTTTCCGCTGTGCTTTAAATGGCATTGGTACCACTCTGGAAAAGGTGGCAGATAGGCGTGTTGTAATGCAGTGGGCAGGAACATTGTCTTCCATCTGGCTGTTGGGGGTTACCGCCGCTGTGTTTGTTGCTACTGCTGTGGCGGTCAGTGTGTTAAAGTAACTGTTTGTGTTGGCGGTTTTCGCCGTGATCATGATTCCAATTTTTTTACCGCCGGCCTGTTGGTGGTGTCACCGCCGCTTTATCACCGACCACCAGGGTTGTAATGAGAGGCTATATACCCTTCTTTTGGGGGACACCACCACTGCCCGCAAACTCACACACTGCAAACAGCAGCACATGGAGCAGCAGGCATGCTCAAACACAGACAACCTGAGGCACACATTTTTTGTGTTGTGATTACCAGACTCCCAGGTGTTCCCATCAAGCCCTCAGGATGCAGGATGACCAAGTCCTTCTCCTAGGATGTGAGTTGCAAGAGAGTAGGAGGGGGACCAACACCACTCTTCTGGTCCTACAGCTGGTGCCTGAATGCCATGGAACGGACCTTCCCCCTGAGGTCGTTCCACCTCTTCCTGATGTTGTTCTTTGTGCCCTGGGTGGGGCCTACAGAATTCACCATGTCGACTATCTGTTGCCACATTTCTGTTTTCCTGGCAATATTAATGTTTTGGACTTGGGCGCCAAAAAATGTGAGTCTACTCTTAGGATTTCATCCAGCATTACTCTTAATTCATCTTCAGTGAAACAGGGATTTTTCTGGGTGACACTGTGTAAATTAAAAAAAGGAGCAACTTAACAGGTGATGGTGAGTATATGAATTTGGGAAGTGCAAATTTATGTGATTGGAAATAAAAGTGTATTGAGGGTGTGGGATATGTGCTTAGGGAAAATTGGAGGGGTGCCTGTCCTGAAGTTTTATTTTTTTCAATGCGCTCTGGCTTCTGTTTGGCATTGGAAATGCAAAGGATTGTGGTGTCTGAAGGGGTGTGTTATATAGTGTGCTCTGCAGGTATGTCGACTGTGGTAATGTGTGTCAGCTGTGTTGTTTTCAAATCCATCCAATGTGGTGTTGCTTATTACTTTGGTGACCGTGAACCATTGTGGTTCGGACCGCCATTGGCGGACAGCCATGGCTGGCCACCTCTGTAACTTTTGACTTCTAATACTGTCAGAGATTGGTCAACCAGCTTTGGGTGCTAGTGGTGCCTGCCTATTTCCCACCCTCAATGGTAGTGGGGGTGTGGCATTTTTGGCTGGCTTTTGTGTAAGTCATAATACTGCAGTCTGTTAGACCACCATTATGATGGTCTTTTGGCAACCGCAACTATGGTGGTCTGGCGGACCGACCACTGCTCCATTTGTACAAGGAGGTGTAACACAACTTTTTGTGGCTTTACGCCCCCTTGTAAATATGGGCCCCTTTGACGCAGTTTTCTGTTTCAGAGGGACATGCAATGGTTGTTGCAGTGGGCATTCTGTCTCAACCCTCATTGTTTTTGATGCTGCCCCAGATTTATGAGAAATTGTAAATCTGTTGCAGCGGCAAAAACTAACACCACCCTAGGGGTGGCGTTAAGATGGCAAAATGAGGAGGAATGCTTTGATTCCTCCTCTTTTTTTTTCTTTTTCCATGTGTGCTGCCTTATGGTGTGTTCCAGGGCATCCGGGCACCAGCTGGTGGTACTGAATACTGGCGGTGGGCCCCCACCTCCTCCTCCTACTTTCACATCTTGGGGGGAGAAGGTCCTGGACGTACTGCATCCTTAGGGCGTGACAGGAATACCTGGGGGAGTGGAGTCTGGTAAGTCCCCACAACAATCATGTCACCCACTTGTTTAATCCTACATGCTCCCTCTCCACCTCACCCCACCTCAATTAACAACCCACCCACCTTCCCAAATGTCCTAATACCCATCACTGGCATGCCACATGTCTGCTAAACTCATCTGGCACCACAGCCCTTGGGAATGGCATGTGAAGTACTGGGAACGGATAGCACTATAACTCCCAGAAGGCAATATCGCAACTTTATGAAAACCTGAACAGTGCACCAAAAGTGACTTGCCATGCATGTGAAACTAACTACCAATCTAACTCATCATGAATGTCCAATAGTGAAACAGTTTATGACAATCACGACAATGCAAAGGCCCACTCCCACTATCATTAGAAGGAAAACACAGCTACAGCTGAGAGCCCCATCAAACTGCTCTTAGATCATATATACCTAAGATTGACTCACCTGGACTGGAAATCTAGACGCCCAAGTGGATGCACATATAGCACATCCAGATAGAGGCCATACTGTGTCCTTACGCTGACACTATTGTGCAGTGTCCAGCATTTATTGTGCCATGCATCATGCCAGACACTTCACTAGGCAACAAAGGTGAACACCCATGTCAATGGTCAGACAACATAAGATCGAATTAGCAGTCTAATTACTAAAAACATAGTTTAACACCTTCAAGCATGGTATATAGTATTGAAATTACAGTTTCTCATGTTGTACTAAGTAAGATTTTGCAGCAGCTGTCATTGTCATCAATTGGATTTGCGACTACATACCGATTCGGAATTAGAAAGGGCATCCCTTCCTAATACCGAATTGCAGAGGTATGTATGATTGTTTTGTGACCGTGAATGTGGTCGCAACAAAATCGCAGTTACCACCAACTTCAAATTGCTTGTAACCTATTCGCAAAGTGGAAGGGGTCCCCAAGGCACCCCTTCGTGAATGCGTGCAAAAATGTTTTTTAAGAGCAGGCAGTGGTCCCATGGACCACTGCCTGCTCTTAAAAAATTAAAAGAAAACTTTTCATTTTTCATTTTTAAACGCATCCCGTTTTCCTTTAAGGAAAACGGGCTGCATTTAAAAAAAAACAAAAAAACAATTGCTTTATTGAAAAGCAATCACAGACATGGTGGTCTGCTGAGCCCAGCAGGCCCCCATCCCTGTGATTGTAGCCATTCACAATGGCTCACAAATTGCAACCTACCTCATGAATAATAATGATGTAGGTCCATTTGGGAGACCTCGCGAATCGCAGTATGAAACTCCTGGAGTTCCACACATTCCAATAGCAATTACTTTACTTAAATGTGATTCATTAATAATTGCAATTAGGTAATTTCTGTTGTGAACACACATATGTATTGATGTGACATGCAACACAAACAACGCCACCATTAAACAAACCTGTAAAGGACACATACATCACACACAAACACACAGCACAATGGAAGCACATTGGCTTGCACAAAATACAGAGAAAAAAAAAGATAAAGTTCCTCATTATGAACATGGCGATCCGTTTTGCACTGTCGGCGGTGCCAGTAGAAACCGCCAACAGAGGAGTGGCCCGGACCGCCAAATAATGAACCAAACAAAACACATGCATCCCACGCACCACCCACCGCCAGGAAAGGAGTCCCGCTGACGACAGCAGAGTCCGCCCACAGGCAGTTGGAAAGGCCCAACCCGCCCTTTAACTCATGAACCACCATTCCGCCGCCAGTTCCGGGGCGGGAACCACCGCCACACAAAGCCAGGCGGAAAAGAAACAAAAAGAAGGAAACACTCACCAGAGGTCAACAAAACGTGCAGCCATGGACAGAGAGCTGTTGATCATGCCAACCTTGCTCCTTGCCATATATCTACACGACCGAGACCGCCAACGAAGACGACAACGGTAAGTACTGCAACCTACGACACAAGGGAGGAAAGGGTAAAGTTACATACCCACCCACTCCACCCACCCCACAACGCCTCCCCAACCCTTCCCAGCAGCACAAGTCAGACACCCCACAACAAGAAGGATGTACCCGACCGAAGGCCACTGCAGCTTGGCCAAAGTACATACAATACCCCCATACCCATAAATAATTTAAACAAACACCAGGGTGGAACTGCGTGCAGCCCAAACACAGGCCACACCAAAACGTTATTATGTAGCTCAGTGAGCGAAATGGTGCCAACAGGGCCAATGGTCAGTCCTTTAAAAGTCATTTGTCCTTGGCCACAACTGGCCACGCCTGACTCCCACAAGTGCTGGGTACTCCACTGAACGGGGCACCATATGGGGATCCAGGCACTTCACGGAAGGGGGGGAGGGCGGGGTGGGGATTTATGACGGGGTGGGTCTTTGACTTGCGTGAGGAGGTTGGAGGGGGGTGGGCTTCTCCTTTGAGGGGGTGTGGACTGTTTGGCTTGGGTGGAGCTGGATGGCTTACGCTCCGAGCAGGCCGCCTTCTTCACCAGAGAAGGGGCACGGGAATGGGAAGGCTGAACCAGGGTGGGCTGCGATGTGGACAGAGCAGAAAGGGCAAGGAGGTGGGCACGTTTCGGGACAAGATGGGGTGGGCCAGTGGGTTCAAACAGGTCTGCACGGGAGAGGAAATGTTTTTTGGAGCAATTGGGGTGGGCGTGGATGAGGGCGTGGGAGTGGAGGCAGAGGGAGTTGATGTATGGGATGTGGGTGTGCATGTAGTGGGTGCAGGTGACTGCTCAGTATGCTGTGGTGGATGTCTGATGGGTGGGTGTCGGTGCATTTGAGTGTTTTGTTAGGTGGGGGGTGGACATAGTGGGAGAAGACAGACAGCTAGTAAGGATGTATGTTGGGTGGGTGTCTGCAAGTCGGGTGAGTGTGCTGCATGTGTCAACTGCAGTGGAGGCGGTGAGTGCAGGTGTGGTGTATGGGGTGCATGTATGGCTGCCTGCTATTGTGGTGAGTGCAGGAAGAGGAGCAGTAACAGTGAGCGAAGGTGCAGTGCATGAGGTGTGCATGTAGAGGGGACAGACAGGGAGGCAGAAGAGGCGGGCACACTGGGGGAAGTTGACGTTGTTGTGTGTGCAGGTGTCTGTTGGCTGTGTGAATGCTTGTGCTGGGAGGTGTGGTGCTTGTGTTTGGAAGTGTGCTTCTTGTGAGTTGATTTGCCTGTAAGCGGGTCTGATTGTGTGCTTTGAACGGGTGAAGGGAATGGGGTGCTGGAAGGGGTAGAGGAGGTTGGAGTGGGACAGAATGGCCAGGGAAACTGGCTGCCGTACAAGAGGAGGCCAGAGCCTGAAAAGATCTCTGTAGGGCAGAAACGGCACCGTGAATGCCATCCAGATAGGCATTGGTCTGCTGCACCTCAGAAGCCAGACCCTGGATGGCATTGACGATGGTTGTCTGCCCTACAGAGATGGTTCTCAGGAGGTCAATAGCCTCCTCTGTGAGGGCAGCAGGGCTGACTGGGGCAGGGGAGGAGGTGCCTGGGGCAAAGGAGATGACCACCTTCTGGGGTGGGCGGGCACCTGGCAACTCGGTGGGGAGCAGAAGGGAGGGCGCTGATGGTATGGGGTGTGGCGGAAGATCTCACGGTCGTGGTTTGTCCACTAGTGTCCACCATCGCCAGAGGACCCCCATCGGAGGAGGTCTCAGAGTCACTACCTCCTGTGGTAGTAGCCTCCCCCATGGAAGCCCCCTCGCCCTCCCACCCACTGGTCCCCTGGGCATCCATTGTCTCTGCCTCAGAGGATCCGTGGGCCGCTGCCTCCCCACTTGCCGGTGCCTCAGCTCCCTCACCTGATGTTGATGCTGTACCAGACAAACAGAAGAGAACAGGGATGGGGAGACAAAACAGGAGAGATACTTGTAAGTAGCTGAATGCTGATACACAATGGCCAGACATACACCTACCCAGCAGACACACCCAACAGGCAGCACCGTGCACTAGGCCCATGGCCATGGCCCTGACTACTGAGCAGTATACTGACCTACACCCATATCCTGAAATTGTATTGGAGCTGATGTAGGTGAAACCTGACAGGGACACCCCTACACCCTTTGGGGAGCAGACAGTAGCTGGACACCAGTCAAAATCCCTGATCTAAGCACCATGAGCCCTATCGCACACACACTCATCCTTCCAGGCTGAAGTATGGGCTGTGAGTACTCACCCCCTTGTGACTGCTGTGCAGCCTTCAAGCGCCTATCCAGGTCTGGGTACGCCACCATCAGGATCCTCTCTTGAGGGGGGTCAGTGCCTGACGGGCATCCCTTCCACGTTGGGAGGACTTCCCCAGCTCAGCCTCAGTGATCTTCTGTGCCCAGCGTCGTAGGTCCTCCCACCTCTTTCGACAGTGGGTGCTCTGCCGGTTGTAGATCCCCAGGGTCTGTACCTCCTTGGCGTTGGCATGCCAATGTGCCCTCTTCTGGTGGGCGCTGACCTAGTAGGGTGACACAGAAATGGAACACAGAGGTCACGCACCTGCACGACGGCAACAGCTGGCAGATTGTCAGACATAAGACAGATAGTACTCCCAGACATGCAGGACAGTGGCACGCAGCATTCCATGCACCAAGCCCCATCCTGGCTAACAGGAGCACACATCTGTGCAATGCACTCCATCCATCACTCACACAGTGCCCCCAAAACCCGGACTCACCTGTACCTCTGGCCGTCCGTAGAGTCTTCCGTACAGGAGCAGGAGCCCTTCCACCAGTTTCTCCAGTTCTTCCTGGGTGAAGGCCGGGGCCCTTTCCCCTGCACCACGTGGAACATCCATAGCCAGAGGCAGGCCAAAGCAATACACAGAGTGGAGTACTTGTCCGCACAGAATCAGGGAGTCAAGTGATCAAATGATGACGAACACGCGTACGTTCCGCGGCGGTATGTACTGTCACCTCCGGCGGCAATCATGATACGCCAGGATTCCCCATTGGCATCCACATTAGCCAATGAGGGTGCGAACAGTGGTTAACACCGCCGTACGCTGTGATGTCAACCGCTAGCGGTATTAGGTCACTTCCACAATGAAGGGGCAGAACTACAGTGGGCAGACATTTTGCCTTCTCCTACGCATCTTGAAATTCATATTACTCACAATGCTGAGCCTACTAGCCACACAAAGCACCTAGGCCTCTATCCATTGAATATATAATCACACATGATTTACTCCGTTCCCTCCTAGTGATGTACATGTACATCTGTCAGGTTGCAGTTATTGTACAGATACTACTATGAAGAATGCAATGGATGTATGTAGCAAATATGCCAGTATATGTGTGCACATCACTCCTTTTTCTTACCCCTCATAGGTATCGACCCTTGTGGCATGGAAGGGCACCATCAGTGTACAGACCACTTGTGGATTTGAGGACCATGGTGGAGCGTCAGATCATAATCACCTACAGACTCACACGTGCAACTATTCAGGACCTAAGGGCATTACTGGATCCTGCACTGACTCCCGTAAATCGTAATCAGCATGCCATTCCTACTGAGGTGCAGGTGCTCTTCGCACTCCATTTCCTGGCCACAGGCTCTTTTCAAGTGACAGTGGGCATGGCGGAGAGTCAAGGACAGGGTCAACGCCGTGGGACAATACCCAAGAACAAGGGATGACATCAGGAAAAGGTGGAACGACCTACGGGGGAAGGTGCATTCTGTGGTTGTAAGACACCAGATAGCTGTACAGAGGACTGGCATGGACCCCCACCTCCTCCCCCGTAACTAAAAACAAGGGAGAAGCAAGTCTTGGCGATCATGCATCCTGAGGGCCTAGCAGGAGTAGGAGGAGGACTGGACTCTGGTAAGTCAAATCTTCACTACTTTATCCCCCTCCCTACCTGCATGCCATCACAAACTCCCACCCCTACCCACACCCCCATCACCCCACCACCTCACACATGCCCCTCCATCACAACCCTCCCATCAGAATAGTAAGACCTGCATGCAACAACAATGCATTGCCCCCCATCACAGACCTGCATGGACACCCATCACCACAGCATGCACACTACTGACAATCACTTAGCCAAACCAATCACAACTCACACAAGCCAAAGCTTCCTTGCTAATAATAACCATAGAGGGAAGCATATCCATGCACTAGATGGCACACGCAGAAACAATAACACTGCATTTACACCCCACAGGAAGCCCACTCAACGTCACCGGAGAGAAGGTGCCAGCCACATCCAGTCCCCCCTCCAGAAGAGGCCCACAGTGATGACAGCAGCTCTGCACGCCTGGATCACGATGACCAACCTGGCCCATCAGGGACCTCTGGACAGTCGGTGACCCAGGCACAGTCTCAACCCACCACACAGCCTCCCCCCATCAGGGAACACCACCCAGCGGGCCCATCCTTCTGTCCCCAGGACAAGTCAATCAGCAGTGTGTCCACCACTACAGGGTCCCCAGGCAACTCCACAAACACAGGACGATCAGGGATTTGGGGTCAGTGGCAGTGGGCACACGGTTAAGGGGACAGAGGCACAGGACAACAGGGAAGCTGGGAGGACTGCTGTGCAACAGGGGGAGGACAGGTCCAGGGAAAAGACTCTCCATGAGGCACTCACTTACATCCTGGGAGCATACCACCATTCCCAGGAGACCATGGGCCAGATACTGGCCAAGTTACAGGAGAACCAGTGGCTGCAGGAGGGACAGTACCTGGGGATCAGGGAGGACCTGAGGGACATCCACACCACCTGGTCACCATTGCAGGGGTGCTGGAAAAAATGGCCAACAGAATGAGGGAGGCAGTGGCACACCAACGGGCCCCTGAGACTAGCCAAACCGAAGAACAGCCCTCCACCTCAGCTAGTGGACAGGAGGCCCCACCACAGGAACAACAGACTACCAGAACCCCACTCCCCGCAAAAGGATAACCACCATGCAAACGGTCCCTACAATCCAGGCAGAAGCCAGAGAACATTGCCAAGACCCCCACCAGGAAATAAGACTCTCCTGATTGTCACCCTTGTGTCCCACTCTGTCACCCTGTCCACCTTGAACTGCTGTTGCTCCACTTCCTATGCCCCCTTGGACAATGCACCTGTGATACAAATATACTGGACTCTACCCTGGACTTTCCTCCATCAGCAACCCAGCCCCTTTCAATACCCCCTCCACTTATTAGCACCTAAATAAACACCCGTGGAACAACATCAAATATGGAGTCTCTCAATTGTTTGACAAATGTATTAGTTTCACAAACTATAAACATTGCAGTTCAAATGTACTGTAATATTTACATAGTATGACCTTTAGTGGGCAGCAGTAAACACACCAGGAGCCAGAGTGGGGCACAGAGATCTGAAAATAGAGATACCAAAGGGTACAGTAGGTGACCATAGAAATAGGGAATTAAGGCTGCCATGTTAAATGTGCAACACAAAACTGCAATGGAAGGTGAAGTTACAGTGTCTTACCTGTGTGTCACTGGAAGTACTTTTGAATTAGTGTAGTTCTGTTGTCCACATCTTATTCCTCTGCCTCCTCTTCGTCACTGTCCACAGGCTCAACCGCTGCCACACAACCATCCCTAGGCTCATCCTCCTGTAAAAAAAGGCACCTGGGGTCTCAAGGCCAGGTTGTTCAACATGCAACAATGGTCTGGCACACCTTCATGGTTGAGTAGTACAGGGATCCACCTGTCAGATGGAGGCACCAGAATCTGGCCTTCAGGAGGCCAAAGGTTCTCTCAATGATCCTCCTTGTTCGCCCATGTGCCTCATTGTAACGTTCCTCTGCCCGTGTCCTGGCATTCCTCAATGGGGTCAGTAGCCATGAGAGGTTGGGGTAACCAGAGTCACCTACAAACATTGAGGGATACCTGTTAGCCACACACTCACCTTTAGGGCCAAACCCACACCCATATACCTACATCAACTGGGTGGGGACCATGGGCTCACCTATTAGCCACACCCGGTGCCTCTGGAGTTGAGACATCATATATGGGATGCAGCTATTCCTCAAGATAAAGGCATCATTTGCAGAGCCAGGATACTTGCCATTGACATGGGAGATGTACTGGTCCGCCAAACACACCATCTGCACATTCAGAGAGTGAAAGCATTTTCTATTTCTGAACACTTGTCCATTTCTCCGGGGGGGGGGGGCAAATGCAATATGTGTACCGTCAATGGCACCAATGATGTTGGGGATATGTCCCAGTGCAGAGAAGTCAGCCTTCACTGTGGCCAAATCCTCCACCTGGGAGAATACGATGTAGCTGCGCATGCGATTCAGCAGGGCAGACAACACTCTGGACAGCAAGTTTGAGAACATAGGCTGTGACATCCCTGATGCCATGGCCACTGTCGCTTGGAAGGAACCATTTGCCAGAAAATGGAGCACTGACAGGACCTGCACTAGAGGGGGGATTCCTATAGGGTGGCAGATAGCTGAGATCAGGTCTGGCTCCAATTGGGCACACAGTTCTTGGATTGTGGCCCTATCAAGACTGTAGGTCAGGATAATGTTCCTGTCCTCCATTATCGTCAGGTCCACCGGGGTCTGTACATGGGGGATGTCTCCATCTCCTATTCATCCTCAGCGTTTGAACTCGAGGGTGAAAAACCGTGAGCAGAAGGTCATATTCACACATATTTCAACATTAATATGCAATTTTTGCTTTACAGAAACAGTATGTGAATTCATGTCAGTTGATGGGCCAATGTCTGCTGTGACGCAGTTAGGTGCCATGGCCTGTGCCCCCCTGAAATGGTGGCTGCCTGACGTGTGAGAAAGGACAAGTGTAAATGAGGTAATTCCGCTGGCGTTGTGCGCCGTTGCGTCAGCAGGCGATGACCGCTGCGCAACACCGCATTGGTTAAAATTGGGCCTTATGGGTTCGAGGAGCCAATGGCGATGTATGCCGGTGGTGACAGTATGCACCGCCGCAGAGGTGACCACCTCACTCACTTGCTACCTGACCTTCAACAGGTGAGGACCTACACTGCAAGTGCTGCTGTGACCTGTGTCTGGAAGCGACAATGGCTCGAGTGTCGGGGGGCTCCGAGCAGGCCGCCTTCTTCACCAGAGAAGGGGCACGGGAATGGGAAGGCTGAACCAGGGTGGGCTGCGATGTGGACAGAGCAGAAAGGGCAAGGAGGTGGGCACGTTTCGGGACAAGATGGGGTGGGCCAGTGGGTTCAAACAGGTCTGCACGGGAGAGGAAATGTTTTTTGGAGCAATTGGGGTGGGCGTGGATGAGGGCGTGGGAGTGGAGGCAGAGGGAGTTGATGTATGGGATGTGGGTGTGCATGTAGTGGGTGCAGGTGACTGCTCAGTATGCTGTGGTGGATGTCTGATGGGTGGGTGTCGGTGCATTTGAGTGTTTTGTTAGGTGGGGGGTGGACATAGTGGGAGAAGACAGACAGCTAGTAAGGATGTATGTTGGGTGGGTGTCTGCAAGTCGGGTGAGTGTGCTGCATGTGTCAACTGCAGTGGAGGCGGTGAGTGCAGGTGTGGTGTATGGGGTGCATGTATGGCTGCCTGCTATTGTGGTGAGTGCAGGAAGAGGAGCAGTAACAGTGAGCGAAGGTGCAGTGCATGAGGTGTGCATGTAGAGGGGACAGACAGGGAGGCAGAAGAGGCGGGCACACTGGGGGAAGTTGACGTTGTTGTGTGTGCAGGTGTCTGTTGGCTGTGTGAATGCTTGTGGTGGGAGGTGTGGTGCTTGTGTTTGGAAGTGTGCTTCTTGTGAGTTGATTTGCCTGTAAGCGGGTCTGATTGTGTGCTTTGAACGGGTGAAGGGAATGGGGTGCTGGAAGGGGTAGAGGAGGTTGGAGTGGGACAGAATGGCCAGGGAAACTGGCTGCCGTACAAGAGGAGGCCAGAGCCTGAAAAGATCTCTGTAGGGCAGAAACGGCACCGTGAATGCCATCCAGATAGGCATTGGTCTGCTGCACCTCAGAAGCCAGACCCTGGATGGCATTGACGATGGTTGTCTGCCCTACAGAGATGGTTCTCAGGAGGTCAATAGCCTCCTCTGTGAGGGCAGCAGGGCTGACTGGGGCAGGGGAGGAGGTGCCTGGGGCAAAGGAGATGACCACCTTCTGGGGTGGGCGGGCACCTGGCAACTCGGTGGGGAGCAGAAGGGAGGGCGCTGATGGTATGGGGTGTGGCGGAAGATCTCACAGTCGTGGTTTGTCCACTAGTGTCCACCATCGCCAGAGGACCCCCATCGGAGGAGGTCTCAGAGTCACTACCTCCTGTGGTAGTAGCCTCCCCCATGGAAGCCCCCTCGCCCTCCCACCCACTGGTCCCCTGGGCATCCATTGTCTCTGCCTCAGAGGATCCGTGGGCCGCTGCCTCCCCACTTGCCGGTGCCTCAGCTCCCTCACCTGATGTTGATGCTGTACCAGACAAACAGAAGAGAACAGGGATGGGGAGACAAAACAGGAGAGATACTTGTAAGTAGCTGAATGCTGATACACAATGGGCAGACATACACCTACCCAGCAGACACACCCAACAGGCAGCACCGTGCACTAGGCCCATGGCCATGGCCCTAACTACTGAGCAGTATACTGACCTACACCCATATCCTGAAATTGTATTGGAGCTGATGTAGGTGAAACCTGACAGGGACACCCCTACACCCTTTGGGGAGCAGACAGTAGCTGGACACCAATCAAAATCCCTGATCTAAGCACCATGAGCCCTATCGCACACACACTCATCCTTCCAGGCTGAAGTATGGGCTGTGAGTACTCACCCCCTTGTGACTGCTGTGCAGCCTTCAAGCGCCTATCCAGGTCTGGGTACGCCACCATCAGGATCCTCTCTTGAGGGGGGTCAGTGCCTGACGGGCATCCCTTCCACGTTGGGAGGACTTCCCCAGCTCAGCCTCAGTGATCTTCTGTGCCCAGCGTCGTAGGTCCTCCCACCTCTTTCGACAGTGGGTGCTCTGCCAGTTGTAGATCCCCAGGGTCTGTACCTCCTTGGCGTTGGCATGCCAATGTGCCCTCTTCTGGTGGGCGCTGACCTAGTAGGGTGACACAGAAATGGAACACAGAGGTCACGCACCTGCACGACGGCAACAGCTGGCAGATTGTCAGACATAAGACAGATAGGCCCTCATTCTGACCTTGGCGGGCGGCGGAGGCCGCCCGCCAAAGTCCCGCCGTCAGGTTACCGTTCCGCGGTCGAAAGACCGCGGCGGTAATTCTGACTTACCCGCTGGGCTGGCGGGCGGTCGCCTTCAGACCGCCAGCCAGCCCAGCGGGAAAGAGGCTTCCACAATGAAGCCCGCTCGGAATCGAGCCGGCGGAGTGGAAGCTGTGCGACGGGTGCAGTTGCACCCGTCGCGTATTTCACTGTCTGCGCAGCAGACAGTGAAATACATTTAGGGGCCCTCTTACGGGGGCCCCTGCAATGCCCATGCCAGTGGCATGGGCACTGCAGGGGCCCCCAGGGGCCCCGCGACCCCCCCTACCGCCATCCGGATCTCGGCGGTCCGACCGCCGGGATCTGGATGGCGGTAGGGGGGGTCGGAATCCCCGCGGCGGTGCAGCAAGCTGCGCCGCCGCGGAGGATTCAATGGGGCCGCGGTACACTGGCGGGACCCCGCCAGTGGTGCCGGTCCGACCGCGGCTTTACCGCCGCGGTCGGAATCCCCATTGGAGCACCGCCGGCCTGTCGGCGGTGCTCCCGCGGTCCTCCGCCCTGGCGGTCAAAGACCGCCAGGGTCAGAATGACCACCATAGTACTCCCAGACATGCAGGACAGTGGCACGCAGCATTCCATGCACCAAGCCCCATCCTGGCTAACAGGAGCACACATCTGTGCAATGCACTCCATCCATCACTCACACAGTGCCCCCAAAACCCGGACTCACCTGTACCTCTGGCCGTCCGTAGAGTCTTCCGTACAGGAGCAGGAGCCCTTCCACCAGTTTCTCCAGTTCTTCCTGGGTGAAGGCCGGGGCCCTTTCCCCTGCACCACGTGGAACATCCATAGCCAGAGGCAGGCCAAAGCAATACACAGAGTGGAGTACTTGTCCGCACAGAATCAGGGAGTCAAGTGATCAAATGATGACGAACGCGCGTACGTTCCGCGGCGGTATGTACTGTCACCTCCGGCGGCAATCATGATACGCCAGGATTCCCCATTGGCATCCACGTTAGCCAATGAGGGTGCGAACAGTGGTTAACACCGCCGTACGCTGTGATGTCAACCGCTAGCGGTATTAGGTCACTTCCACAATGAAGGGGCAGAACTACAGTGGGCAGACATTTTGCCTTCTCCTACGCATCTTGAAATTCATATTACTCACAATGCTGAGCCTACTAGCCACACAAAGCACCTAGGCCTCTATCCATTGAATATATAATCACACATGATTTACTCCGTTCCCTCCTAGTGATGTACATGTACATCTGTCAGGTTGCAGTTATTGTACAGATACTACTATGAAGAATGCAATGGATGTATGTAGCAAATTTGCCAGTATATGTGTGCACATCACTCCTTTTTCTTACCCCTCATAGGTATCGACCCTTGTGGCATGGAAGGGCACCATCAGTGTACAGACCACTTGTGGATATGAGGACCATGGTGGAGCGTCAGATCATAATCACCTACAGACTCACACGTGCAACTATTCAGGACCTAAGGGCATTACTGGATCCTGCACTGACTCCCGTAAATCGTAATCAGCATGCCATTCCTACTGAGGTGCAGGTGCTCTTCGCACTCCATTTCCTGGCCACAGGCTCTTTTCAAGTGACAGTGGGCATGGCGGAGAGTCAAGGACAGGGTCAACGCCGTGGGACAATACCCAAGAACAAGGGATGACATCAGGAAAAGGTGGAACGACCTACGGGGGAAGGTGCATTCTGTGGTTGTAAGACACCAGATAGCTGTACAGAGGACTGGCATGGACCCCCACCTCCTCCCCCGTAACTAAAAACAAGGGAGAAGCAAGTCTTGGTGATCATGCATCCTGAGGGCCTAGCAGGAGTAGGAGGAGGACTGGACTCTGGTAAGTCAAATCTTCACTACTTTATCCCCCTCCCTACCTGCATGCCATCACAAACTCCCACCCCTACCCACACCCCCATCACCCCACCACCTCACACATGCCCCTCCATCACAACCCTCCCATCAGAATAGTAAGACCTGCATGCAACAACAATGCATTGCCCCCCATCACAGACCTGCATGGACACCCATCACCACAGCATGCACACTACTGACAATCACTTAGCCAAACCAATCACAACTCACACAAGCCAAAGCTTCCTTGCTAATAATAACCATAGAGGGAAGCATATCCATGCACTAGATGGCACACGCAGAAACAATAACACTGCATTTACACCCCACAGGAAGCCCACTCAACGTCACCGGAGAGAAGGTGCCAGCCACATCCAGTCCCCCCTCCAGAAGAGGCCCACAGTGATGACAGCAGCTCTGCACGCCTGGATCACGATGACCAACCTGGCCCATCAGGGTCCTCTGGACAGTCGGTGACCCAGGCACAGTCTCAACCCACCACACAACCTCCTCCCCTCAGGGAACACCACCCAGCAGGCCCATCCTTCTGTCCCCAGGACACGTCAATCAGCAGTGTGTCCACCACTACAGGGTCCCCAGGCAACTCCACAAACACAGGACGATCAGGGATTTGGGGTCAGTGGCAGTGGGCACACGGTTAAGGGGACAGAGGCACAGGACAACAGGGAAGCTGGGAGGACTGCTGTGCAACAGGGGGAGGACAGGTCCAGGGAAAAGACTCTCCATGAGGCACTCACTTACATACTGGGAGCATACCACCATTCCCAGGAGACCATGGGCCAGATACTGGCCAAGTTACAGGAGAACCAGTGGCTGCAGGAGGGACAGTACCTGGGGATCAGGGAGGACCTGAGGGACATCCACACCACCTGGTCACCATTGCAGGGGTGCTGGAAAAAATGGCCAACAGAATGAGGGAGGCAGTGGCACACAAACGGGCCCCTGAGACTAGCCAAACCGAAGAACAGCCCTCCACCTCAGCTAGTGGAAAGGAGGCCCCACCACAGGAACAACAGGCTACCAGAACCCCACTCCCCGCAAAAGGATAACCACCATGCAAACGGTCCCTACAATCCAGGCAGAAGCCAGAGAACATTGCCAAGACCCCCACCAGGAAATAAGACTCTCCTGATTGTCACCCTTGTGTCCCACTCTGTCACCCTGTCCACCTTGAACTGCTGTTGCTCCACTTCCTATGCCCCCTTGGACAATGCACCTGTGATACAAATATACTGGACTCTACCCTGGACTTTCCTCCATCAGCAACCCAGCCCCTTTCAATACCCCCTCCACTTATTAGCACCTAAATAAACACCTGTGGAACAACATAAAATATGGAGTCTCTCAATTGTTTGACAAATGTATTAGTTTCACAAACTATAAACATTGCAGTTCAAATGTACTGTAATATTTACATAGTATGACCTTTAGTGGGCAGCAGTAAACACACCAGGAGCCAGAGTGGGGCACAGAGATCTGAAAATAGAGATACCAAAGGGTACAGTAGGTGACCATAGAAATAGGGAATTAAGGCTGCCATGTTAAATGTGCAACACAAAACTGCAATGGAAGGTGAAGTTACAGTGTCTTACCTGTGTGTCACTGGAAGTACTTTTGAATTAGTGTAGTTCTGTTGTCCACATCTTATTCCTCTGCCTCCTCTTCGTCACTGTCCACAGGCTCAACCGCTGCCACACAACCATCCCTAGGCTCATCCTCCTGTAAAAAAAGGCACCTGGGGTCTCAAGGCCAGGTTGTGCAACATGCAACAATGGTCTGGCACACCTTCATGGTTGAGTAGTACAGGGATCCACCTGTCAGATGGAGGCACCAGAATCTGGCCTTCAGGAGGCCAAAGGTTCTCTCAATGATCCTCCTTGTTCGCCCATGTGCCTCATTGTAACGTTCCTCTGCCCGTGTCCTGGCATTCCTCAATGGGGTCAGTAGCCATGAGAGGTTGGGGTAACCAGAGTCACCTACAAACATTGAGGGATACCTGTTAGCCACACACTCACCTTTAGGGCCAAACCCACACCCATATACCTACATCAACTGGGTGGGGACCATGGGCTCACCTATTAGCCACACCCGGTGCCTCTGGAGTTGAGACATCATATATGGGATGCAGCTATTCCTCAAGATAAAGGCATCATTTGCAGAGCCAGGATACTTGCCATTGACATGGGAGATGTACTGGTCCGCCAAACACACCATCTGCACATTCAGAGAGTGAAAGCATTTTCTATTTCTGAACACTTGTCCATTTCTCCGGGGGGGGGGGCAAATGCAATATGTGTACCGTCAATGGCACCAATGATGTTGGGGATATGTCCCAGTGCATAGAAGTCAGCCTTCACTGTGGCCAAATCCTCCACCTGGGAGAATACGATGTAGCTGCGCATGCGATTCAGCAGGGCAGACAACACTCTGGACAGCAAGTTTGAGAACATAGGCTGTGACATCCCTGATGCCATGGCCACTGTCGCTTGGAAGGAACCATTTGCCAGAAAATGGAGCACTGACAGGACCTGCACTAGAGGGGGGATTCCTATAGGGTGGCAGATAGCTGAGATCAGGTCTGGCTCCAATTGGGCACACAGTTCTTGGATTGTGGCCCTATCAAGACTGTAGGTAAGGATAATGTTCCTGTCCTCCATTATCGTCAGGTCCACCGGGGTCTGTACATGGGGGATGTCTCCATCTCCTATTCATCCTCAGCGTTTGAACTCGAGGGTGAAAAACCGTGAGCAGAAGGTCATATTCACACATATTTCAACATTAATATGCAATTTTGGCTTTACAGAAACAGTATGTGAATTCATGTCAGTTGATGGGCCAATGTCTGCTGTGACGCAGTTAGGTGCCATGGCCTGTGCCCCCCTGAAATGGTGGCTGCCTGACGTGTGAGAAAGGACAAGTGTAAATGAGGTAATTCCGCTGGCGTTGTGCGCCGTTGCGTCAGCAGGCGATGACCGCTGCGCAACACCGCATTGGTTAAAATTGGGCCTTATGGGTTCGAGGAGCCAATGGCGATGTATGCCGGTGGTGACAGTATGCACCGCCGCAGACGTGACCACCTCACTCACTTGCTACCTGACCTTCAACAGGTGAGGACCTACACTGCAAGTGCTGCTGTGACCTGTGTCTGGAAGCGACAATGGCTCGAGTGTCGGGGGAAAGGGCTCCTGCCTTCACTTTGGAGGAGTTGGACAGACTGGTGGATGGGGTCCTGCCCCAGTACACTTTATTCTATGGTCCTCCAGACAAACTGGTGGGTACACTGTGAGCATGATGCGTGGGTCATGAATGTATGGATTGCTGTGTGTGTAAGCCTCGTGTAGGGGGGGGTTTGAGGTGTCCTGGGAAGAGTGCTGCATGTACAGTGGGCAATGTATGTGTGTAAGGGGATGGGGGGATATGTTGGGCCATGAGTACAACAGTCCAGACGGTATGACCAATACCTTATCTGCTGGGTTTTTTCCTGCAGATCAACGCCCATCAGAAAAAGGGTATTTGGCATGCCATCGCCAAGGAGGTGAGAACCCTGGGGGTCTTTGACAGACAGAGCACCCACTGCTGCAAACAGTGAGAGGACCTGCACTGCTGGGTAAGGAAGATGGTGGAGGTCCAGCTGGGGCTGGCCTCCCAACGAGGAAGGGGTACCCATCGTACCCTGACCCGCCTGATGTTCTGCATCCTGGCGATGGCCTATCTGGAGTTGGATGGGTGCTTGAAGGCATCACAGCAGTCACAAGGGGGTGAGTACAGATTCTGAATCATCTTTGCATGCTTTAAGGTATAACCTGGGTGGGGTATGTGGGCTGTCGGTGCCCCTAGGCCAGGGCAAACATGGCAGGGTATGTTCAATGATGGGCAAACTCAGATACACTCCAACCTCAATAATGTTAGTGGGCATCTACTACTGGGCAGGGTCCTGTAGGTTTCAGATGTGCAGCTAATGGCATTAGGCATTGTACCCCATGGGCTGGTGACTAGCATTGTAACTTTTAGTGCATGTGCGTAGGGCTGTTCCCTGTGAGTTGTGTATGCCAACGGTAGTGTTGTTGCTGGCATTGACCAACTGTATCCTCTGTCTCCCCCCCTTTTTGTTTTGTCACCCTATCCTTGTGTGCATTAGCATCATCTGGCGGAGGAGCAGAGGCACTGGCGACGGACGGAGCTGCATCCCACATGGGCCTGGATGCCGAATCCACTTACGATGAGGGCACCAGTGGGACAGAGGGCGAGGGGAGCACCACGGCGGAGACAGGAGGGGACACTACCGACAGCGACACCTCCTCCTGTGGCAGCTCCCTGGGGGTGGAGGACACCTCTGTGGCCACCTCAACATACAGGTACAGCCGCCACCCCTGTACCAGCACCACCCTCCCAGCAGCCCCTCAGCGTGTTCCCTGTGCCCGCTCACCCCAGGCACCTTAGGCCCTGCCCCAGTCAGTCCTGCTGCCCTCAGTGAGGAGGCTATTGGCCTCCTGAGATCCCTCTCTGTTGGGCAGTCAACCATATTGAATGCCATCCAGGGTTTAGAAGGGAATTTGCAACAAACAAATGCATAAATGGAGGGCATTCACTCTGGCGTTGCGGCCCAACAGAGAGCATTCCCTGCTCTGGCCAATGCACTGATTCAGCCATTGTCCCTGTCTCCAGCCTCCCCCCTCCAACTTCCTGAACCAATCCCCTCAACCCAGCCTACCCCAGGCATACCTTCAGACCAGCAATCACCCAAATCAACACACAGAAGTGGCTCAGCTAAACACAAGCACTACACTTCATCACACAGGCACTCACTGAAGCACCATCCAGATGCAGACACACCAATATCCACTGCATCCACTGTGTCCCCATCCTCCTCCTCATCCACTTCCCTCCCAGTAGTGTCTCCACTCACACCTGCATGCAATACAAACTCATCCACTACCTCCATCACCAGCACGCCTATCACTACACGCCCCTCACTGGCAGTCACCACCCCGACATCCTTGCACACGTCCTCTGTATCCTCTCCCACTGTTTCTGTGACCCCTCCTCCCAAAGTACACAAACGCAAGCACACAGACACCAAACAGCCATCTACCTAACAGTTTCCAGCCCATGCACCTGCACCCAAACACAGCATACTGACACCTCCTATAACCACTCCCTCTTCCTCCGCTCCCAAACCTTCACCCTCTTCCTGCCCCAGTGTCCCTAAGAAGCATTTCCTCTCCATTCTTGACCTATTCCCTACCCCACTCCCCAGTCCTTCACTTTGGGCTAGGGTGGCCAGAACCCAGCCCAGCACCTCAGCCACCCAGTCCACGGCCACTGTGGTTTCTGCAGCTACTGTAGGTGTGAGAGTCTCCAAAGAGGCACCCGTCAGCCCAGCCAGTGCGCCAGCACCACCTGACAAGGCCAAGAAGGGTCTGCCACCTAGCAAGGGCATGAAGGGGACACCAGCCAGCAAGGGGAAGGAGGCACCACCATCTGCCAAGGGAAGGAAGGGGCTCACAACACCAGCCATGGCACTTCAGCCGTCCGAGGCTGCAGGTGAAGGACTGGAGGCTACCACCACCACTGCCAGCACCGCCACCTGCACCGCGGCTAGTACCGCCACCTGCACCACCGCCAGCACCGCCATTGCCAGCAGCAGCAACCCCAGTGGCCACCCATCCGAGGCTGCAGGTGAAGGCCTGGAGGGGAACAGCACCACTGCCAGCACTGCCACCTGAGCTCAACTGGCATCCACTGAGCAGCCGTCACCGCCAGTGAGCAGTGTGTAGTGGTGACTACATGGGCTGCAGTGCGTCTTGGCCCCTGCAACACCTGTCGGTGTGACACACAGGTGAGAGACTGTGACCTTGCCTCATCCAGGATTAAGCACGCTGGGGACAAGGCCCGCTCCAGAACCAGTGGAAGAAGCCATCCACTCAGCCTCTCCTTGCCAGGATGAAGCACACTGGGCACAAGGCCCCCCCAGAACCAGTGGAAGAAGCCATCCACTCAACCCCTCCTTGCTAGGATGAAACGCACTGAGCACAAGCCCCCTTCCAGAACCAGTGGAAAAAATATCCACTTGAGAGTCTGTGGCCTTGCACTCCCCAGGCCAAGCAGTGGGCAAACTACCCACTTGAGAGATAGTAGCTTTGCACTCCCCAGGACCAAGCAGTGGACATGGAGCCCTCTCCAGGCCAGTGGCGTGTACCATCTTCCGGCTGAGGTGCCCCCCCCATTCCCCATCCCCCTGAGGTGCCTGTGTGTTTTCGACCTGATGCCCCTGCAATGTTCTCTCCGTATTGTGGCAGGAGTCAAGTGTGGCCTTGGCCTTTGTGTTTTGGCCCAGTGGGCCAAGGACATTTTGGAGTGGGCATTGTCCCTCCTTTTGTATATATTGTATATATTGTACATACTGTTTATTGATGTAAGTACATATTTATCTAAAACTATTCTACTACACTCATTTTACTCCATTCCTTTTGTCCTTGCATTATTCCTGAGGGTTACAGGTTGTATATGTAATGTTATTGCATCTGTTTGTGTGTATGGTGTTGGGGGTAGGGGTGTTGCATGTTGCGTGTGTGTGTCACTCTCTTTTTTCTTCTCCCCTCCCTTGTGTGCTAGGTGCATTACTCACCGTGGTCATCTTCACTGGCGTTCGTGTTCCTGGTGTATGAGAAGGTACACCAGAATTGGGAAAAAGTGCAGCACGGGCTCCATGGTGTCGTGGTTATTCCTTGAGTGTTGAGAGGTGAGTCGTTTCCCTTCAGGTTACTCTTTCCGCTCTGCTTTAAATGGCATTGGTACCACTCTGGAAAAGGTGGCAGATAGGCGTGTTGTAATGCAGTGGGCAGGAACATTGTCTTCCGTCTGGCTGTTGGGGGTTACCGCCGCTGTGTTTGTTGCTACTGCTGTGGCGGTCAGTGTGTTAAAGTAACTGTTTGTGTTGGCGGTTTTCGCCGTGGACATGATTCCAATTTTTTTACCGCCGGCCTGTTGGTGGTGTCACCGCCGCTTTATCACCGACCACCAAGGTTGTAATGAGAGGCTATATACCCTTCTTTTGGGGGACACCAGCACTGCCCGCAAACTCACATACTGCAAACAGCAGCACATGGAGCAGCAGGCATGCTCAAACACAGACAACCTGAGGCACACATTTTTTGTGTTGTGATTACCAGACTCCCAGGTGTTCCCATCAAGCCCTCAGGATGCAGGATGACCAAGTCCTTCTCCTAGGATGTGAGTTGCAAGAGAGTAGGAGGGGGACCAACACCACTCTTCTGGTCCTAGAGCTGGTGCCTGAATGCCATGGAACGGACCTTCCCCCTGAGGTCGTTCCACCTCTTCCTGTTGTTGTTCTTTATGCCCTGGGTGGGGCCTACAGAATTCACCATGTCGACTATCTGTTGCCACATTTCTGTTTTCCTGGCAATATTAGTGTTTTGGACTTGGCGCCAAAAAATTTGAGTCTACTCTTAGGATTTCATCCACCATGACTCTTAATTCATCTTCAGTGAAACAGGGATTTTTCTGGGTGACACTGAGTAAATTAAAAAAAGGAGCAACTTAACAGGTGATGGTGAGTATATGAATTTGGGAAGTGCAAATTTATGTGATTGGAAATAAAAGTGTATTGAGGGTGTGGGATATGTGCTTAAGGAAAATTGGAGGGGTGCCTGTCCTGAAGTTTTATTTTTTTCAATGCGCTCTGGCTTCTGTTTGGCATTGGAAATGCAAAGGATTGTGGTGTCTGAAGGGGTGTGTTATATAGTGTGCTCTGCAGGTGTGTCGACTGTGGTAATGTGTGTCAGCTGTGTTGTTTTCAAATCCATCCAATGTGGTGTTGCTTATTACTTTGGTGACCGTGAACCACTGTGGTTCGGACCGCCATTGGCGGACAGCCATGGCTGGCCACCTCTGTAACTTTTGACTTCTAATACTGTCAGAGATTGGTCAACCAGCTTTGGGTGCTAGTGGTGCCTGCCTATTTCCCACCCTCAATGGTAGTGGGGGTGTGGCATTTTTGGCTGGCTTTTGTGTAAGTCATAATACGGCAGTCTCTTAGACCACCATTATGATGGTCTTTTGGCAAACGCAACTATGGTGGTCTGGTGGTCCGACCACTGCTCCATTTGTACAAGGAGGTGTAACACAACTTTTTGTGGCTTTACGCCCCCTTGTAAATATGGGCCCCTTTGACGCAGTTTTCTGTTTCAGAGGGGCATGCAATGGTTGTTGCAGTGGGCATTCTGTCTCAACCCTCATTGTTTTTGATGCTGCCCCAGATTTATGAGAAATTGTAAATCTGTTGCAGCGGCAAAAACTAACACCACCCTAGGGGTGGCGTTAAGATGGCAAAATGAGGAGGAATGCTTTGATTCCTCCTCTTTTTTTTTCTTTTTCCATGTGTGCTGCCTTATGGTGTGTTCCAGGGCATCCGGGGACCAGCTGGTGGTACTGAATAGTGGCGGTGGGCCCCCACCTCCTCCTCCTACTTTCACATCTTGGGGGAGAAGGTCCTGGACGTACTGCATCCTTAGGGCGTGACAGGAATACTTGGGGGAGTGGAGTCTGGTAAGTCCCCACAACAATCATGTCACCCACTTGTTTAATCCTACATGCTCCTTCTCCATCTCACCCCACCTCAATTAACAACCCACCCACCTTCCCAAATGTCCTAATACCCATCACTGGCATGCTACATGTCTGCTAAACTCATCTGGCACCACAGCCCTTGGGAATGGCATGTGAAGTACTGGGAACGGATAGCACTATAACTCCCAGAAGGCAATATCGCAACTTTATGAAAACCTGAACAGTGCACCAAAAGTGACTTGCCATGCATGTGAAACTAACTACCAATCTAACTCATCATGAATGTCCAATAGTGAAACAGTTTATGACAATTACGACAATGCAAAGGCCCACTCCCACTATCATTAGAAGGAAAACACAGCTCCAGCTGAGAGCCCCATCAAACTGCTCTTAGATCATATATACCTAAGATTGCCTCACCTGGGCTGGAAATCTAGAGGCCATACTGTGTCGTTACGCTGACACTATTGTGCAGTGTCCAGCATTTATTGTGCCATGCATCATGCCAGACACTTCACTAGGCAACAAAGGTGAACACCCATGTCAATGGTCAGACAACATAAGATCGAATCAGCAGTCTAATTACTAAAAACATAGTTTAACACCTTCAAGCATGGTATATAGTATTGAAATTACAGTGTCTCATGTTGTACTAAGTAAGATTTTGCAGCAGCTGTCATTGTCATTTCTGGGGATCATGTTAAGGCACTGTGTGCATCTCACCCAACATCACTAATACTCTAAAATAAACATCAGCTGTTGTATCACTTACTGCAACTCTCTGTACCACTTCTCCCATAGGTAACCTTGCCATTGCCACCATGGATAGCATACTAGGGACTGCCACTACCCCTCTGAATGAAGGCTTCAGTGAGGACAACACCACTGGATGTGTGGACACTGAGGACAAAAGTGGCCCATCAAGGATACCAGGTCAGTCCACAACTGTCAGCCTCATCATGCCCACAGCGACTTCTTTCAGTCCTGTTGCCTCAACATCACAGACACCCATTCATCCGCAAAACCTATATCCCAAGGACTGTTTCATCCATTGTGTGCCCCCAGTATAAGTACCTGAGTCTCACCCTGTCAGTCCTGCCAATGATGGTCCTGCCACCACTGGGAGTTGACAGAGAGGATGGGGCCTCCAAGGGACAATAATGACAAGGAAGCCATGTCCCAAGCTTTGGGAGCCTTCCAAAACTCCCAAGGCATGATAGGCCAGGTAGTAACCATGATGGGGAAATCTAACAGCTGCAGGGGGACAACCACCAGGAATTCAGCAGCAGTGGCAGGTACAAAATGTCACATAAATACTACCCTGAGTAGGTCTGCCACACAACATCAGGCCTCTTCCACTAGTAATGTCTCATTAGGACGTTCAACATCTATAGCTGCTAGAGGAATGTGGCTCTGCCCGTGGACATCCCTCCTCAGACAACCCATCTTCTGTAGCAGAGGAACCCCCACAAACAAGGATGTCTACCCAGACATCCAGGAGGATCAGTTGCTGAGACTAAACCCACTACCATGCAGCAAACCTCTACTAACTAGTTCCTTTTGTGTACCACAAACACACGCTGTTCACTGTTCTGAAAGCTAACTCCATTTTCCTGTGGTCCAAGGACACTGGACTTGTGTTTCCTAATGGTGTAGCAGTTCCCCTGATGATTTCAGCCACCATGACATGACCCTTCACTGTTCACTTTGTGTATTTTTGGTTTCTATTCACACTTATTGTTGTGCACTCCACAATAAATACCACCTTAACACAGGTCCTGTATATGTGTCATTCATCAACCAGGTGCAACTGTCATGTGTGCCAACTATAGTGTTGATATGTCCCTCTTTATTGTACGGCCTTTGTTATGGACATTACACATGTACTCTATCACCAGGAGACTCATTTCATTAGGATTGTAACAGAGACAGAAGCCAATACAATATTCCTAGATTAGCAAACAGCAGATGGAATAGTTCTGCTAGTGACTTATGATTGTCAGCTAAGGTATCATACACTACTAACCCACAGGATAGAGAAGTTAGAGACATGTAATTCTTCCTACAGGCCAGGAGACATACAGATTGGTTCTTTGTAACACCATGTAAAGCCTTATCATATACCAATAACTTAGCAACCTAATAATCACCCCCATTACAGACAGAGATTAGTACTGATGTCCCCAGTCCAGGGACCTTTCACTTACCTTGGTCACCTACCTGTAGGCTTGCCACTCACCAATGTCAGTCCACAGAGACATGCATATTGATCTGCAAAGTAGGAACACACTGACAGCTATGTTACAGGTAGGTCACCAACATCAGAAACCATTATGATGATAGAGGCTCTGGTTAAACATTTTTACATGTGTCACACATATAGACACACACATGACACAATTTGGCCACCTCCAGTACCAAACAGGTCATCTTGGTGGGGAAAAAACAGTTCTACCCCAGTGTTCTTATAGTCTGGCCATATTAGTCACATTCCGCATACTCATGCCAATCAGTACCTGGTTTCATCCATGACCACTTCTCATGGCTGACTGCAATTTCCGTCTGCCTCTAACACTGTCTGTGACTTGCCAATGATGAAGAGCCAAACAGAAACTCCGGAAATCTGTGATTGACAGAGATGAGGGATAGGACATAGCCGTAAACATACATGAATTCTGACAAGTTATTTTCACAAGTATGACTTTCATGTGCAGTAACAAATCAGGACACTGTATACCACTCTGTTTTGTATACAATACTAATTTACAAACAGCATGCACAACTGACTCATTGGCATTGGAGCTACCTAAGACCTCATGGATCATGATACATAGGAGGTGACATCCCAGACATCAATTCTAGGTTACAAAATGAAATCTCAACATGATTAAGACATCACATACCTTGAAGCAGTTGAAGTACTGATTGATGAGATCTGCCTTGGAGTCTCCAGCTTCTTTTTAATCTGGCTCATCATCATTTGGAAAATCTGCTTTTCCACCCACATGTTCTGTTGCCTCCCCCTCATCTGGTATGAATGGTATCTGATATCTCAGAGCAATGTTGTGGAACATAGAACAGGCAACAATTATTTGACATACCTTGTTGGGTGAGTAGAGGAGGGCTCCTCCAGATATATCCAAGCAGCGAAACCTTGCATTCAGGAGCCCAAAAGTCTATAGCTTTATTGTAGCAGGCTTTCACCGGCATGGTTGGGTACCTCACTGGTGTCAACAACCAAGGACGGTTTGGATAGCCTGAGTCCAATGTAAGGAATATATATTACAATACAAACATACATGTGGTACATGCATATATGACATAGTAAGAGAGAAACTTTGCAAACACACATGTCAAATGTAACTTACCGACCAGCCAGGCTCTTTCTGTGTAGAGTCATGTCATCAGCAGTAGTATATTGCTGGTACTCATGATAAAGGAATCATGGACTGATCCTGGATACTTCACACAGACTTGTGAAATGTACTGGTCTGCCAAACACACCACTTTGATGTTGATGGAATGGTAGTAAATCTTGTGCCTGAATACCTGTTCCTTGGCACTGGGGGGAACCAAGGCTACATGGGTGCCGTCTATAGCTCCAACCACACGTGGAATGTGTCCCATAGCATAAAACTCTGCCTTCACATGAGCCAAATCTGCATGTTGGGAACCCTGATGTAGCTGTCCGGGTGTTTCAACAATGCACACAGTACATCCTTCAAAACTAGACTGAACATGGGCTGAGACATCTCTTCAGTAAGTGCCACTGTATTCTGAAAGGACCCAGTGGTCAGGAAGTGTAGCTCTGATATTACTTGATCAATGGGAGGTATGCTGTTGGGATTGCGAATGGCAGGCATCAGACCCGGCTCCAACTGATCACAAAGGTCCATGATTGTCTGCCTATTTAGGCGATAGATCTGTATGATGTGCCTGTTCTCCAAAATGAGGAGTTCTACTAGTGGGCGGTACACTGAAGATTGTCTTCCTATCCTCATACCAGGATAACTATGTGGAAAAACAAATAGATTGTAAGTGACTTTTACAATGTACACATAATGAATATGTTCAGATGCAAGTCAGGCATATCTGCTGTTGATGTCAGAGACAACATATGGCATCTGAAGTACAGCATCTTGCTGTCCATCTTATGACACTGCCCTTGGTTCACATTCCCTGAATCCTCTAATGTACTATACATGCATACTTATCTGTGACTGTTTGATAGTACAACTTAGTGTACATGTTAAACATATGTGTAGCAGATATGCTACATGTCTGACGCACATAGGTTGTTGAGAATAGGTGTACATTTCCATGTCCACCATTCCCTCTGTCACACAGCTATTACTAATCACACACACAATTAGACTACTAATCATCAAGGCAGCACTCACTGACATTTTGCACGAGATAGGGAATGGTTAATTATGCAGATTCTCATACTTTTCCATGCATATCATTGCATCAAAATGGCAGCTACCTGACCAATTGTACTGGAGAAGAGGAAGAGAACTCAATCTGCCGATGGATGTCGTCATGGCGGTAGGCAGTTACAACCAGGGTGGGCATTGCCATTGGAACACATTACTGGCTTTGGTGGACTTGGGCCAATGGCGATGTCTACCGGTGGTGACGGTCCTGTTTGTGGCAAACGTGACTGCCATTTTCTGCAGTATTGCTCACTTGACCCCAGACACTGCTGCCAGCAAGACCTCCACTACCTGAGCTGCTGTGTACTGCTTCTGGGAACTATCATGCCACGTCCTGTAGGTTACAAGAAATCAGCCTTCACCCCAGAAGAGCTTGACAAACTTTTTGAGGAGGTCCTACTCCTGTATGCATAGCTATAGCTATATGGTTCAACAGAGGAGCTGGTGAGTCCAATGGTATACTGATGTGTGAAAGTTGGAGTGTATGATGGTGTACATGAAATGCAAATTAGTAAAGGTTTCGCAAATGACGTCTGGGTGTATGGAAATGTGTACATGTGCATAGGCAGACATATAGTAGTGTCACATGGTAGATAGTGTGCAATGTAACATCCTTCATACACAGCATAGATTGCAGCATGGACAATGAAGGTATGAGAAATGATTTTTTAGACACTCCATGTAAGGACAATCATGTGTCCTGGGCATATATGTGCAGTGAATACTAGGTACTGAGCAAGCATGTTGTATGTGACAGACCACTTCACAGATGGGCTACCAACAGATGCTAAATTGTGAAAGTGTTTAAACTTAGAGGATGGGAATGTTTGACTAATTGCTATTACTGAAGTGTTTTGACCACTTGTGTTGGTATGGTGCATGTGGACATGACTTGTGTCTGTGTCATCCATGCAGGACCATGCTCATAAAAAAAAGGGAATCTGGCAAGCCATTGCCAAGCAAGTGCGGACCCTGGGGCCACAGCTGGTGGAGCACCAACTGTAGGAAGCAGTGGGAAGACCTGAGATGCTGGCCCCGGAAGACCGCATAGGCCCAGCTCAGGATGTCCTCCCAATGAGGGAGGAGTGCCCGTCAGACCTTGGCCCCCCTAATGGCCTGCATTTTGGTGGTGGCTTACCCTGAGTTGGATGTGCATTTGAGGACAGCATTGCAGCCACAAGTGGGTAAGTACTAACTACCAATTCAGTGTCTAATATGTAAGTATCTAAACTGTAACAATGTGGTAAGTGGTAAAGGTTAAGGGTCTCCTAGGAACACATAGAAGTACATGTATGGACATGGTATTGTGTATAGGGAAATGCAACTCACCTATGTTAAGCCTATTGTATTACAGCATGTGGTGATGCACAGGTGACTGTGTCATCTGTGTACCTCAATACATATGCGTAAGCTGCTGTGTCATCCTTCATGATTCATAGTCCAGAAATCCTCTTGGTAAGTTGTCCAGCTCTTTGGTCTCGGTCCATTTGTATTCCACTGAATCTAGCTCTATGTGCAAAATAGGCTCCCATAGGTGAGAAACAGGCCAGCCACATATTCCTGAGTTGTAAAATACATGTCAACTTCATGTGAGGGTCTTAGCTCATTCAGATATTTCTCATGGCATACTTCCTACACTTACTCAGAAGTGTGAGACGGTGTCCCAATTGTCAAGTGTGGACTGTACATTGACAAATGTTAAGTTTGATCATGGTGGACATACTACATGATGAAAAGCATGGTGGAAATTATACATTCCTAGTGCAAGACATATCATAGACATGTGAGTTCCGACTATCTGTTCCATGTATGTATTATTGAAAAGGTTAGTGGCTAGCCTGCTATTGATAAAGTAAATCTATGTTGGCCACGCTACATAGGGCAGGACATCTCCTATATAGGTACTACATCCACTGTTTTTGCCCATATCATGTGTACATTGGTACCTCCTGCCATTTGTAAGATTTTAGACTTTGGCTTGGCATACGTTTGCTATTCTGAATATGTTTTGAAGTATTTTCGGATGGATAAGCTCAATTTACCATCACTACATAGTGTTGCAGGAGTTGTGGTTGACAGTTACATGTTGGATGTTGACAATCTAAATGCTGGACTCTGGGTGCATGTGTCAATCATGATTACTTTAGAAGTGGTTTGTGTCAGTGTTACTGTACTTCAAAGATGTAAGGTGACTCATGTCTGAAGTGTTGATAGTGATGTGGGTCATTTGAACTGGTCATCTTGAGGTTTCTACTTAGCATGATCAGTGGCATTGTAGTGGCATTCGTGCACACAACAGGTGTCCATTGTATTGAATGTGTTGGTATGCTCCCTGTGGTTGACTGTGGTTGCATTCACTGTGCTAACTAGACCCCTATTGATGTACATGACTTTGTTTTCTAGATGAGAATGACTAAGATGAGTAGGTCCTGAATGTCTGTGCAATCATTTGCAAAAATACACTTGATTTGGGAGTTGGAGAAAAGGTTTGGAGTCTTCTATACTTCAAAATTGGATATGCCAAATGGTGTAGATACATCTGAGTCATTTGCCATTGTGAATGTTTTGGACACAGTAACATTTCAGAGATGTGATATCTAAGCAACATGCTGTGTTGTAATTGGAATGTGATGAGGTAACGTTCGTAGAACATAACATCTGGCAATGGACTGAGAAAGTGTAGATTTGGAAAACGTATGAATTTGAAATTAAAGCGAACACTGATTTTCATTGATGGTTTGTTGTTTCACAGTGATGCTCTGTATAGGGACAAGCTTATTATGTTAACAAATCATCTTTTTCAGGGGTAGTTTGTATTTTAGCCATACTGATAGGCTTATGTTGGGTGTGACATTGTTGTCATATAGGTTTGTGGAAAGTATGATGATGTGACATGACGTTAGCGCAAAATGGTTCATACCTGGGGGTGTTTAAACACAGATGTATTGTTACTGTTCTCTATGGTGTAATGCATGTGTATGTAAAGAATGTGATGACCCTACCTCTCTGTTTCTCAGCATCAGCATTGTCAGGTGAAGGAGACGTGGTACAGCAGAGTGGGGAAGCTGCTGGCCACGGGACCCGGAGTGCTGATATCACCAACACTGAGGGACTTTGTGGCCCGGAGGGCGAGGGGAGTGCCACGGTGGCACAGGATCCACGTCTTCATCTTCAGAATCCTCCTCCAGTGGACACTCCCTGGTGGTGGCAGACCCATCTGGGACCATCCCAGCACCATCTAAGTCTGACACCCTCCTTACTACCACCGCCTTCCCTGTAGCTTCCCACCCAGTTGCCCATGCTCACTCACCCAAGAGGGTGGGTGTCTCCTTTGCTGCAGGCATCTCTGCCCCTGTTCCTTCAGCCCTTCTGCCCTCAGTGAGGAGGCTATTAACTTCCTGAGGCCCATCTCTGTGGGTCAGTCGACCATCATGAATGCCATCCAGGGACTAGCAACTCAGATCCAACTGCATTCACAGTGCACTGGCCAGCCTACTGAGATCCTTTCAAGCTCTGGCCTCCACATTGACAGCAGCCAGGCACCCTTATTCTCCCGTCCCCGCTCAACATTCTTCTTACAAATCCCAAATCAATCTACCCTGACACAGCCAAATCGGACTGGCATGCATCCACCTTAACATCCAAGGGTAGCTCAGACAGACACAAGCTCTACATGACATACCAACAGCATGCACGCAAGCAACATTCAGATGCACACACACTACAGTCACGGCCTGCCCTGACACCCCCACAATTCCCAGCATCACAGACAGCACACCTGACACACCTGCAGACACTACAACAACATTAACTGATCCAGCCACCACACCAATCCTACCCACAGACAGCACCACAGCAGACCCTCAGACATCCACCCCAGTCACCACACCTGCAGACACCACAACCACTAACGCACCTACATGCAGCACATCCACCATACCTACATTCACCACCCCAACAGACAGTCACCCACCCACCACTACATCCCCACCACCTCTACCCCCTAATCTCAAGAAACAGAAACACTCACACTCACCCACCCAACAGACACCCACCACCCACAAACATATTTCACACAAACCTGCACCTATTACATCCACACCAACACCCCAGACAACCACTCCCTCTCCCTTCACACTCAAACCCTTTTGCTATGACCATCCCTCTGTGTCTAAAAAAGCAGAGTTTGCCCTTTTTGTGCTTCTCTTCCACCCTGTGATACTCCTCTATGTTCTGTGTCCCTCCCCAAGTCTAGCCCTACCACCTCAAAGCCCTCCGCTGCCCCACCTATAAGTACCCATGCCCCTCCCCCTGCCAAGAAGTATACCCCTCCTAAGAAAACCCAACCCTCACTTAAACCTCAAACGAAGCCAAGACCCCCTTCCCAAACCAGATCCCAAAGGCCACCTCCAAAACCTAAATCCAAACCACCCCTGTCCCCCCGTGACTGCTGAGGTGCCTGCCTTCCCCATAGATGCCCCCTACCTGTGGAGTTTACATAGCAGTCAGGAGTCAGGTTCCGGGCATACATATTTGCACTGTGTGCATTGGCACTATTAATTATGAACTGGCTTATAGCCTTTGTTTTTCCAAATTATTGGATTCAATAATCATTAGAGCCAACCTGTTGTTGGTTTCCCGCTTAAATCTTTGTCATGCATTTCTCTTTCCCTAGTATGGAGGTGTTCCTGGCTGACATTAGTTGTGTGTCTGTATGTGTGTATGTGTGTGCAGCTTGGACTAACTATGTTGTTTAGCCAGCATGTGAGGTTGTGTGCCGTGCTTTTGTCTGAAAGTGATAGGGTGTGTGTTGTGTGGTGGACAATTTTGTGTTCAAGATATTTTTGTAGCATTGGGATTGAGTGTTGTTTTGTGTTTGTTGGTGTCTTGTGTGGCTTTGTGTGCTTTGATTGTGTCTGTGTGCATATTTTGTGCATGGTATTTAGAAACAATGCTCTGTGTAAGATGATCGGTAAGTAATATGGTTGTGTATTTGTATGTATTTTTCCATCTTGGTGTTGTGTTGTGATGTGTGTGATGTGTCCCTGGGTAGTGTCTCCTGTGAGTTCCTGCCATGAGATTGGAGATGGTGCGGTTGTGTTGTGACGTGTTGTTGTGTCACAGCATACTGGGTAAGTGTGGGCCTGTGCAGTGTTTCCGTGCATACCTGTGTGTGTTTGTGACGTGTGTATGTGTATGTAGGCCGCAGCATGGTTATTGTGTATATGCAGGTGTGTCTGTGGCTGTATGTGAGTGTGCATGTTCATGTGCTGTTAGGTGTGAGTGTCACCCTTGCACCCCCTTCCTGAATGTATGCTGTGTGAGTGTACAAAATTCACATTCTACAACAGTAGCAGGTAAGTGTGTGTACTTACAGTTGCTGCCATTGTCACAGATTCTGGAAATGTTGGGTGAGCAGGAGCAGCAGGAAGATGTCTAGTTCTGGTTTCATGGCAGCTTCAGACAAGTATGATCCTGAAGGTGAGTGCCTCCTTTTATGCAATTGGTTTCCTCCTGGGTTTCCATGGTGGTGCGACCGTGGCGAAAACCTTGGTGTATGTAACCTCAATATCTGTCCAGCGGAAACATGGTCTCTGCCAGCCTGCAGGTGGCTACCATTGGCCGTGGCAGTGCTGGTGGTGCTTTGGCTGTATTCTGAACTGAATGCCGCCAATGTCATAATTTCGCGGTCTTCTCAGGCAGCCTGTTGGGGGTACGACCGCCACCGCTAACATGGCAGTCCTGAGACCGCCAAACTCATAATGAGGCCCAGCATCTAGGAGGACTACTCAAAACGCTAGGTTTTCAGTTTTGCGTAATTCAAGAAGTGAGGAGGAGACAGTCATGTGTATTGGCAGGTCATTGCACGCTTTAGGAGCAATGTAGAAGTAGGCTAGACTGCTCGATCTGGTCTACTGAATATGTGGGATATGTGCAAGTAGGAATCCAGGTGAGTGGAGGTGTCTAGAAAGCAGAAGTTAAGGTATGCCGGTCCAGTGTTTTGTAGTGCCTTGAAAATGTGGATGAGTAGTTTAAATTGTGCTCGTTTATATATTGGAAGCCAGTGAAGCTCCTTCATGTGAGGTGTGATGTGAGTGCAGTGTGGGAGTTTGAGAGTGATTCTGGACACCAAGTTCTGAATGGTGTGCAGTCTTCCTGTGAGTTTTTTGTTAAACCTAGCAAGAGGGTGTCCCCGTAGTCCAGCTTGCTAGTGACCAGGGCACGTG
The DNA here is from genome assembly GCF_031143425.1 of Pleurodeles waltl. NCBI lineage: Eukaryota > Metazoa > Chordata > Amphibia > Caudata > Salamandridae > Pleurodeles > Pleurodeles waltl. The sequence continues at coordinate 261,671,758 of NC_090437.1, read as the reverse complement.
TTACAGTTTTTCTGGGTCCTGATTGGGAGCTATTTGACAATCTTTGCCATCATATTCTGGGTATGGAAGCATGAGGCAGTGATGGAGTTGACTTGGTTGGTCATGTCGAGTGTACTGTCAATGATGATCCCGAGGTTCTTAGCATGGGTGGTGGGGGTGAGTGTCGGTCCTAGTTGGCCACCAGGTGAAGTCCCACGGTATAGGGCTCTTCCCAAAGATCACAATTTTGATCTTGTCTGTGTTCAACTTACACTTTATTTGGGAGGCTATTCAACTACCAAATAACAGTTGGAGCTCAAGCAAATGAGCCTCCATAAGCTTTAGGAAATATTTATTACAAACATGACTTAACCAGTGAATTGTGAATATGATAAATATTTCAGAAAGATGAACTTTGTTGTTATTTCCTAGTCAAAGAAACCCATTATTAAATTTAATCTTTTTTACCCAAACTTTCCTATGGAACAGTCAACCATGCTACGATAAAAATAGCTTTAAGGGCCTTTTCACTCTGAGGATGTATTTAACTTTAAACCTTTAGATGCTCTACTGTTGAATACCATGCATCCTGCATTATCAACAGTAAGGCCTACTTAGGGGTGACTCATTGAGATTTAAAAGAAAGGTATAAGCCTGTCAAATAGGGTTATTTTGTCAGTGTTTTTATCACTGCAACAATCTGCCTGCAATGGTAAGATTGTTTTCAGATTTGCACTTTCACTATGGTGGATCGCAAATGCTAGTTGCAATCCATCTGTGGCATTTAAATTACGGGCCCTGGGCGTGGCCACGGGCGTCAAGATGGCGGTCGCACTCTGAGAGTGCTCTGGACCCCTCCGTCATCCGCTAGGAAAGCCGACCCTTACCGCATTTGGAAATGCGGGCTAAGTGACTCCTAGGTGCTCCCCACTTGCTGCGGATCCAGAGGGTCAGAGAGCCATAAGAAAACAAGGCCGAGAGCGACCCGGGGGCCGCCTGGGGCTGAAACCGGGGGACGGACGCAATCAGCGCCCTTCTGCCGCAGCCCTGGGGGAGGTGCAGCAGGGCGGCAGAAAGACTGAGGTGAGCGATCCGCCCGCCGGGTGATCTTCTGTGTCTGCACCAGCGGGCGCGGCCTCGCACCTGGGTGGAGGCGGACAACAGATCCGGGGCTGGTTGGGCCGCTGGGGCGGCCTGGGCAGATGCATCCCTGTTGAGACCAGACCTGAGGAGCCCTGGGGGCCCGGGCGACACGTGTTGTTGGACCCTAGAGATGGATCCCGGCCTGGAGTCCGATCCCCCCCACGGGCGGTCTGGACCGCGGCGGAGACAGGAGGCCCGGAAGAGGACTGCAGCCCTGAACTGAGGGAAGCCCTGCGACTCGGCCCTGAGGTTTCTGGGGGGCAGCGCGCCCTGCACCGAGCCATCGGAGACAGCTGGAGCTGTGGCTACAGATGAGCCCGCCCTGGTACTTCTTTGATTTTGGGGCATTCCAGTGAAGGCCCCTGAAAGGGGAGTGGTGTGCGAAGGGGATGGGACGACTCAGCGGGATTCCCAGACCTGCCAGGGCTGGAATCCCCTTGACACCGGACAGGCGAACACGGTGCCCCATACTACAGGGGAGGGGGAGGCCACAGTTTGAGAGGCCAGGCCTGTGCAGCAAATTAATCGGCCCCGGTTGCCGCGTGTGGGGCCGTGAGTGGGGGCGCCTGGGCCCCGAGACGCCACAGTCGAGCCTTCTTGCTAGACATGAGCGGTCCTCTGGAGCACCAATAGAGGCAACTACGCGCCTGCTGCTGCCCTTTCCCCCCCCCCTGGCTGAAACCTCCCCCCTTGTCGCTCGGAGCCGCAGACAGGGAGGACTCAAAACCAATAGAAGACTTGAGACCCGGGACCTCCTGCTCTACACGGAAACGGACCTGGGGAGGCCGCCGTGAGACAGCCATACGTTAAAAAAGGATCAAAACGTACCATACTGCACCTCCCCATGAGAGTTTCGGAAGGGACCTGGCACCCGGCGACATCAAATCCAACCACCAAATAAACTGCCAAAAGTCGGTGGGACGACGGCCACTGGCCTTGAAAAGGAGGCCTACAGGGTCGCACTCACTACTCACGTGCTTACATGCGGCTTGTCCTACGCAAAGGAACTAGGCCAGACCGAGCGACCACTCCCTTGATTCACCGCCGTCGGACGATGAGACCCTGAGACCGCATCGCGCCAGAGAGCGGTTTCCATCGGACCCGCGAGACGTGAGGAGATACCAGAGACATCCCGGGGCAGAATGGGAAACAACCTCAAGTCTCACAGCAAAAAATTTAACAATACACCATCTCGGCAACCCCCCATGGGGGTGCCGCCGCACCGTCTTGAACCTCCACACTGGACGGAGTAAGCGCAATTCTCCTGGCTATCCAATCTTCACAGTTGGCCGTGTAATCCAAAATAGGGGAAGTGCGTGAGGATATGGGCCTCATTAGGCAAGACCTCAGAAATGAAGTGGGCCGCATCACAGAGGTGGAGACCCGTGTCTCACAAAGCAGAGGACGAGCTAGCCGAGCTCAGAACCAAGGTGGCCCAATTACAAACCCGAACCGGTGAGCTCCATCGACGTGTCGAAGATGCGGAAAACCGCTCTAGGTGAAACTATCTACGATTTGTGGGCTTTCCAGAGGGAGCGGAGGAAAACATGGCGTCCGAGTTCCTAGAGAATTGGATCAGGTCCTGGATGCCCGACCAGGCCTTGTCGCCCTGGTTTTCGATCGAACGAACACATAGAGCACTAGCCCCCCGGCCTCGCCACGGGGCCCCCGGAGGCCGATGATCGCATGCTTTATAAATTTCAAAGACCGCAACAGAGTTCTTGGAGAGGCCAGACGCTCAACCGACCTCCTCTGGGACAATCACAAAATCCTGGTGTTCCCTGATTACACCCACGAGGTACAGACCAGACGCCGGTCCTATGAGCACGTCAAACAGAAACTTAGGGCCGTGTTTATACTTTTTTGCGCACAACTGCGCCAACGCAGTTGTGCATCAGAAAATTTAACGCCGGCTAACGCCATTCCAAAGCACCATGCGGGCGCCTTATTTATGGAATGACGTTAGCCGGCGGAGCTGACTGGTGTGCGTCCAAAAAAATGACCCACACCAGGCAGCGCCGGCGTAGGGGAAAATGGAGCTTGGGCATCAAAGAATGGGGCAAGTCGGTCTGAGGCAAAAAATCTGCCTCAACCCGATTTGCGCCATTTTTTTGGACTCCCACCCTCCATTGACATGACTCCTGTCTTAGCAAAGACAGGAGTCATGCCCCCTTGCCCAATGGCCATGCCCAGGGGACTTATGTCCCCTGGGCATGGTCATTGGGCATAGTGGCATGTAGGGGGGCACAAATCAGGCCCCCCATGCCACAAAAAAATAATAATAATACTTACCTGAACTTACCTTAAGTTCCCTGGGATGGGTCCCTCCATCCTTGGGCGTCCTCCTGAGGTGGGCAAGGGTGGCAGGGGGTGTCCCTGGGGGCATGGGAGGGCACCTCTGGGCTCCTTCCGAGCCCACAGGTCCCTTAACGCCTGCCCTGACCAGGCGCTAAAAAATGACGCTAAAGGGGCTGGACGTCATTTTTTTGGACCCGCCCACTCCCGGGCATCATTTTTGCCCGGGAGTATAAATACGGCGCACATGCCTCGGAGTCATTTTTTAGGCGGGAACGCCTACCTTGCATATCATTAACGCAAGGAACGTGTCCACGCTAAAAAATGACGCAAACTCCAAGATCTTTGGCGCTAGACGGGTCTAACGCCAAAGTATAAATATGGAGTTAGTTTTGCGTCGGATTTGTGTAAAAAAAAACTACGCAAATCCGGCGCAAACAGAGTATAAATATGCCCCTTAGAGCCATGCAGCTCCCCTACATGCTCCTGTTTCCTGCGCACCTAAAAGTCATCATGGCTGGAAAGGCATACTTCTTTGACACCCCGGAGGAGGCATGGAACTGGTTGACTGAGGAGGCCCCGAGGTCCCGAAGGGGCCCCGGAGGACCGACTGGAGATCCCGCCGGAGACCGAACCCCCCCCAGAGGGAACAGTGAAGAGCCGAAGGTGCACTAGGTCCAGACGAAGAGGTCGGGCGGGCCCCGTGAGCTCAGTGGACGAGGGCCAAAAGTGCGGTCCTGGGAACGGCTCTGGGGGAGCACCGGGGGACACCCCGGGTGATACCGACCCGGCGCGGGTGATGGCTGATGACTGATTAAGCAAGTCCCGGGCGCTGGGATGACGGGAACCATCAGACCTGTTTCACAATACTCGAGCTCTGATGGTCTCGGCGCAGATCCAGTACAACTGAGGCAAATTGAGCACCCATTGTATAGTGGGGTCCGGACAATTACAAGATACACTTGTATTCGGCTTTCCAGTTATATATTGCAGACGATCCATTTCATAGGAGGGGTCCACCACTCGAATCCAAAACCAGTTCTGTTGGTTGTATTGGTTAAAATGGGCACAAGGGCGACAGATGCTTCTTGGGTGGAAGTATGGGGTGGAGGGGAGTTGGGAGTATTAAGTCTACACTACAGTTTAATGTTAAAGTTCCTATAAGTTTCCTTTGTTGTTGTTTATTTTCCTTTTTACTCCATCACTTGAGGCGGTCAACCCGACACACCCGAAATGACGCCTGACACTTACATACAACTACCCCTCTCACGCGCTACTCTCACTGACCAAAATTCTATCCTGGAACGTGAATGGCCTCCTAGACAAAATTAAAAGATCAGCAATATATAGCACTCTGCACAGATACACCCCATCGGTGGTCCTATTACAAGAGATGCACCTCCTTGGGACCAGGTGCCCTATGCTCGCCAGAGGGGGTTACGACAGAGTCTACCACACGGGCTTCTCCAGAGGCTCCAGAGGGGTAGCTATTTTGCTTCACCGCTCACTGCCCATGACGACCACGTACTCCGACCCACAGGGTAGATTTATAGTGGTGTCTGGGTTGTTGCACAGGCGGGCCATTAATCTTGTGAGCATATATACCCCCCCGAAGGGACTGGAAGCTTTCTTGGCCTCCCTTAGACGAACCGTGGCCGATCTCCCCCAAGGCATAACATTAATAGGGGGCGACTTCAATGCTGTATTAGACCCTAAGTTAGACGTGTCCGGCGATAGTACGATTAACCGATCTACCAGAGCATCGGCACTTAGAGGTTGGGCTGATAGCCTCGGCCTGTGCGAGATATGGAGAACCTGGCACCCTAGAACCAGGCAATACACACACACATAGGCAACCCATGGACCACACGCTAGAATTGTCCTCATATTCGCCCCGCGCTTGACATTACTAATGTCACTGGAACCGAGATCCTTCCCCATGGGGTTTCTGACCACGCGCCTATGCAAATCCGACTGGGTGGGGCTGACCCAATTGGTAGGCGATGTGGCAATTAAACGCCTGGTACCTACAGGACGAGAAGTACAAAACAGCTGTGAGAGACCAGTTAACACAATACTTTGACGAAAACCTGGGATTGGTGAAATCTCCGGGCAAGATTTGGGCCGCGTGCAAGGCGACAATTAGAGGATACGCCAAACACCTCATCCAGGTGTGGGAACGCACCCGCATCTGCCAAATAGCAGAACTTGAGTTGCATGCAGTGCTCCTAGAACGCCGACACCTCCCCACTCCCTCGACCAAATGCCTGCGACAGCTCCTGAAGGTGCGCGAGGAGATTAAAACCCTCACCTTAAAGTCTGCCAAACATATGTGGAGGGCATCTGCTGCCCGAGTGTATGGCTGGGGGGGATAAAAATGGGTGAGGCCTTAGCGGACGACTAGACCAGGATAGAGCTCAGCACGCAACTGAAACACTTGCCCCAGAAGTGGGCCCGCACCCCGACCTGTCCCTCATCCTTATGTTTGCAGTCACCTGGGGTCCGGGACTAACCCTCTTCCTGCCATTGAGAGATATAGACATCATGCACTATGCCTTCAGATAGTCCGGTCGACCACAACCAAACCAAACCAAGTACCTAAAGTACTCACCATTCAACATATATCGATAAGGAGCAACTTATTGTATTGTATTGTATTAATTTTGTTTTAATATTTGTATACGATGTCACGTTTTATTCCTTTAAAACAATAAAAATCTCTTTAGAAAAAAAATTATAATAATTACAGGCCCTGGGTACACTTTGTACCATATACTAGAGACTTGTAGGTAAGACAGGTGTGCCCTAGTGTGCAAAGCCCAAAACCAGAAATATAATTGAGCAAAAAGGGGGTCTGACCATGCAAAAGAGGCCCTTTTCATTGAATCAGTTCAGAATAGTTCAAAATAGGTAAAACACTGAAAATAGGTAGAATATTAACTTTGCACTTGTCTCTAAACAAGCCTGATAATAACTGAGAAATTCTACCCATGTCCATTAGTTGAACTTCTTTGATCAATTATTCAAATGTAAGTACATTTCAGTAGAAGCAATATTTGCTACAATATTTATAATTCATTCTTAAGCTCTTTTCTTGCAAGAGCAAAATCGGTATGCAGTGTCATCATTACATTCCCTTCAATCATGTCACAGTAGACTATCACAATCTGCTGCAGAAGCAATAGTAACGGGCTGTTCATTCCAATTCACGTTATGTTACGTCAAATTCCCCAACTTTCTCTTGTCAAGGAAATTGATGGTTTTTAAAGAACTATTAATTCACAGCACAGTATTCATTATCCACACTCCATCATTTCACAGCTTTACACTAAATCCATCTCTAGACCTGATGGAGATACTAAAATCCCATGGATTTTCAGGTAAGAAGCATCATCATACAGCTGTTATAGCAAAGACAGTCTATACTAATATGTAACCCATAACTTTGTCCTGGTGTCACTGTCCATAAACACACATAGAGACATGCATAACTGATTATTTTCAGTCCTCAAAATGTTTGCATAGTTGAAACTTCACTGCCAGTATGCACCAATACAAACAAATAATTGATTGTATCAGATATTGTAACACATTTTGTGCAAAGCTATTTTACACCCCTATGTGCCATGGATGTAACGGTTACGTTCAGTGGCAAAACTCTGCTGTGCCACAGAAGTAAAAGTTAAGTCCTGTCTGTGACCTGCGGGGGGAGCACTAGTGCTCCCCCCGAGTGCCCACCCACAGGCCCCCACCAGGGGTGGCAGCGCAAAGCGGAAAGACCTTCCGCTTCCACCCGACCACTCATAGCGATCTGATTACATCAACGAGTACCACACACGCTGACATAATCAGATGCTGCCAGTGGTGCTGAAAGCCATGTGCTTCCAGCACCCAATCGAGAAGGAAGTGAGTTTGACCTCCTGGGAGTGGTGCGGGGGGTTTCAAAGAGGCATGGGATGAAAGGAGAGAGTTTTTCCTTTCCCCCATGTCTCTTTGAAATGTATTACTGCTCCATGATCGCGCATGGTGTTGCGATCATGCAGCAGTAATACAGGGATTTTGTGTGTGTGTCTGGGTGCTTGGGGAGTGGCCCCTTGGAATGGCCAATCTACCCCCATGGGGAGTAGAAACCACTAGACACCAGGGAATTTATAAAATATTGAGATTTTTCAGGGAGCGACCCCTTGGGCAAGGGTGGCTTCCTGTAGGGGGCATATATTTTGGCAGTTTCTGTCCCCCTTGGGGGCAGACTGGCCATTTTCTAAGGTCCTTCTGCCCCCAAGGGGGGGCAGAATCCACTAGACGCCAGGGATTATTCTATGGTTGCATGTTTTTTGCTTGGGGCGGCCTGTTGGGCATTGGTTGCTCACCCTTGATTTGCATTCAGCCATTTCTGCCCACTTTGGGGGCAGATCGGCCTATTTTTGAGAGTCCCATCACGGGCACTATGCCTACCCACACAAGTGAGGTACCATTTTTATCAGGAGACTTGGGGGAATGCTGGATGGATGGAAGTTTGTGGCTCGCCTCAGAATCCTGAACTTTCCATTACTGAAATATGAGGCAAACTTTTTTTTGCCAAAATTTTTGGTTTGAAAAGGATTCTGGGTAACAGAACTTGATGAGAGCCCCACAAGTCACCTCATCCTCGATTCCCCTAGGTGTCTTGTTTTAAAAAATGCACAGGTTTAGTAAGTTTCCCTAAATGCTGGCTGAACTAAAGCCCAAAATCCACAGCCGGGCAGTTTACAAAAAACACCTCCGTTTTCAATGGAAAAAAGTGACATATCCATGTTGCATTTAGGGGCATTTACTGTTCCAGGCACTAGGCCTACACACAAAAGTGAGGTACCATTTTTATCAGCAGACTTGGGGAAACACATAATAGAACAAGTGTTATTGCCAATTGTCTTTCTCTAGATTTTTGCCTTCCAAATGTAGGATGGAGTGTAAGAAAGAAGTAATTTTGATAAATGCCCTTCAATTCACATGCTAGTATGGGGACCCCCGAATTCAGGGATGTGCAAATAACCACTGCACCTAGACTCTTTGATACTTCTTTATATTTTACCAAATTAATTGCTGTATACCCGGTATACAATGAAAACCTATTGCAAGGTCCAGTTCATTTGTTGGTTCTGGGAGCCTTGGGTTCTTGATGAACCTACAAGTCCTATATATCCCTGTAACCAAAAGGGTCCAGCAGACATAACAGTATATTGCTTTCCAAAATCTGCCATAGCTGGAAAAAGTTACAAAAGAAAATGTAGACAGAAATGGCTGTTTTTTCCAACTCAATTGTCATATTTTCTTAATTCAACTATTACTTTCTATAGGAAACCTTTAAGGATCTACACAAATGGCCATTTGCTGAATTCAGAATTTTGACTTCTTGTCAGTAATGTTTAGCTGTCTGGGATCCACTATTGGTTTCACACCCATTTCTGTCACTAACTGGAAGGAGGCTGAAAGCACAAACAATTGTAAAAATGGAGTATGTGCCAGTAAAATGCCAAAACTGTGTCAAACAATTTGGCTTTCTGACTCAAGTCTGCCTGTTGGGACGATGGTAATTTTAGCACCATACACCCTTTATTGATGCTATTTGCAGGGAAAAACCAGGGGGCATACTTATACTTTTTTACGCTAAACTGCACTAACACAGTTTAGCTTCAAAAAGTATACTGCTGGTTACCGCCATTCCTGGACGCCAGCCTGGCGCCATATTTATTGAATGGGTCTAGCAGTCAGTATAAATGACGCTAGCCGAGTGGGGGAGGCGTATGGGGAATAGGGGGTTTAGTGTCAAAAGATGACGCTAGTACGGGCAGAGGCACAGAAAAATGCCTCTGACCAGACTAGCGTCATATTTTGATGTTAAAACTCCATAGACATGAATCCTGGCTCAGTAAAGACAGGAGTCATGCCCCCCAGCCCAATCCCCTGGACAGGACCATTGGGCACAGTGCCATGTAAGGAGGCCCAAGTTAAGCCCCCCATGGCACTTAAGAAATAAAAAATAATACTCAACTCTACTTACCTCTACTTACCTGGGATGGGGTCCCCCCATCCTTAGGTGTCTTCCTGGTGTGGGTGGGGCTGTCCCTGGGGCCAGAGAAGGGCACATGTGGTCTCTGACCATGGAAATAGGCCCACAGGCCCCCTAAAGCCTGCCCTGACCCAGGCGTTAAATAATGGAGCTAAGCAAGCTTAGCGCCAATATTTAAGTCCCCCACCCCGTGCATGATTTTAGCACTGGGATAAATATGGCGCAAGGGCCATATCCTCGTTTTCTGCATGGGGAACACCTACCTTACATTTCATTGACGCATGGTAGGTTTCCACGTCCAGAAAATTATGTTAACTCCATAATTTACGGGCCAAAGTATAAATATGGAGTTAGGTTTGCGCTGAATTAGTGTAAAAACAAAGATGCTAATTTAGAGCAAACTGAGTATAAATATGTCCCCAGATGCTTTCTTCTGCAGCACTTTTTCCCATTTTTCCCCCCAAAAACACTTTTTTAGATGTATTTTGGCTAATTTCTTGATCTCCTCCAGGGGAACTCAAAAACTCTGGGTACCTTTAGAATCCCCAGAATGTTGGTAAAAAGGACACAGATTTGGCATGGACAAAAAGTTATGAGGGCCTAAACGCAAACTACCCCAAATAGACAAAAGGAGGCTTGGCACAGGAGGGGGTAAAGGCCTGGCAGCGAAGGAGTTAAGGGTGTCAGTTTTAACCAGTAGTGGGTTCTTTTTTATTTATTTGAATTAAGGCAGCAAGACTGACAAAATGAAAAACAATGTCATGATTAATAATTCATAAACATATCATAAACCACCTGTTTGGGAGTAGTATGGAAGGTGTGGTAAATACATAAGGGAAAATAAATAAGTACATAAAAAAATAATTGTTAGCATGCAAATAAACAAATACGATCACAATAATGTGCTAATATACATTTCATTAATTGACCACAATGATGAATTAATCAGAGTACATTAAATGAGAGAAGCCTGAAAAAATCATGGATTTTATTGTGAAATAACTCAACTCCTATGGTTGAGGAGGAGACAAGAAGAGAGTTTCCAACTGGCAGTAATCAAATAGTTTACATCCAACTTCGTGTGTGAAATTGTAATATTATTAGTGTTATAAATGAGAGGGGTGCATGAAAAAACGTGTATAAAATGAAGGGTTTTAGCATTTTTTAACCTAGGCCTCATTCCAAAAGGGTTCACATTATTACAGAGAAATCTCATTTCTGATAAGGTCGCAACCTAGAATATCATGAACAAAAATATCCTGCTACAAATATATTGTGGCTAGAATATCAGCAACCAAAGAATAGTAAAGGAACTTATATATTATATATATTTATAAAAATGTATACCTATACAATTCTCATCTCTGCAACCACGTATCTATCTATCTATCTATCTAGCTATCTATCTATTGAAAGAAAAGCTAGAGAGATGTTATGGTTAGTTATGTTAATATGAGCTTCGCTTCCATTTAAAAAGGAAAACAGAAGTTCACTGCAAAAACAGTAGCATTTTTAGACTTACAATTTAAAATACGACTTCACCATAAATTGTGATTTTAAATTGTGAGAAGAGAGACACCTAAAGTCCAAATTTCTATATTTTTACAATTGAAAATTACACTGAAAGGCTGCTTCAAGGTAACCTCAATGTTAACCTAGTGGAGAGACAGGCCTTGCTGAAGTGAAAAGTGAATGTAAGAGTTTTTTACTTCCAGGGCACGTTAAACTTAAAAGTACATGGCCACACTTTAAATGCACTTCACCCTGCCCTTGAGGCAAACAAGCAAGGCCTAATAGGTTTACATGTAATAAACAAGGAAGGTTTTGGCCTGACTAGTGAGTACACTTGCCAAGTCGAAATGGCTGTTTAAAACTGTACATACAGGCTCTGCAGTCACAGGCCTGAGACATGTCTGCAGGCTATAGTCGTGGTTGAGACAATCAGTGAAGCAGGCCCACCAGTAGCATATCATTTACAGGCCCTGGCACATATAATGCACTTTACTAGGGACTTACACGTAATATAAATGTGCCAGTTTTGGATAAGCCAATATCACCATTCCTAGAGTACAGAGCACCTGCACTTTAGCATTGGTTAGCAGTGGTAAAGTGCACAGAATCCTGAATCCAGCAAAACCCAAGTCAGTAAAAAGTGGAGGGAAAAGGCACAAAGTCTGGGGATGAACCTGCAGAAAGGGCAAGTTCCAACAGTGGCACTGTTTGTCTTAATTAGAGGTGGGCATATCACTTGTTTATTAATTCAATATACACTCAAAATGCCTAATTCCTGCCTTCAAAGTCATTCATTTAGCTTCGGAAACCTGGAATAGTCTTAACTGTCACACGCTTAGGAGTGTGATGATCAGTAAGGGTATTTGTACTCAATGGCAGCTGCAATTGGATGTGAAAGCTGCAGTGTCCTCCTGATGAAGGACCTGGCAGTTATAATTTTTACAAATTAAGCACAAACTACAGCCAGCATTTGTAACTGTGCTACTCTTGGGTCCCAATAATGAATACTCATACTAGTAAATGCAATACAGTTGAGGAATGCACTCAAGGATGGTAGAGTGCTTCTCGTGTGCTTATCTAAGCTTCCCTGAGTCAGCAAAGCACTGAAGTCTATTTTGACAATAAGGCATTAGAATGGCCCAAGCAGGTGCTGCGCAGTTCTTCTCAAGGTTGTAAAGCCCTTCGTGTGGGATGGCTAGCATAACAGTCACGGACATACTTTGGAGCCAATCAGTGAAGGCGGCAGGTCAGCACGTGCTGAGCACGTAATAGCATAGTCCAATCAGGCTCAGATTGCTGCATCATAATATAAAAGGCCCTCTAAAAGCTTGCCGCTTAGAGCAACGAGTATCTTGCTAACAGGTATGGGTAAACAGTTATGCAAATTGCCCAAGGCAGGAACAGATAACACGCTCAGATTTCTCCTCAGGAGATTTGTGTGACAATTACCGAAGGGGGTACTTCTCAGAAAAAGTGTTATCTCAGCATTAAAGAGGGAAGAGGCATGAGGTGAAATTTAGACTAAACGTTCTTTTCATTTGGCAATCCCGACTTTCGGCATCGTTGCTGGAGGGCTTCTGAGAAAAACTGTGCGCATTGAAAAATGATCAATCTTAAGACTTGAGGGGGTTAACTGTGCCATCTTTGTATATCGCACTTTTGTTCATTTAATCTATATTACATCTAATACAATTTAATGTCTGAAGACATCTCTTAGAAACACTTTACCTGTCAAGTATCTTCAGTTTTACACACATAACCACAAATCAGTAATATATGCAAAGATCCACTGTGAAACTGCTTTTGATTTAACGTTTATTGCCAGGAAATGAAAGTGAAATGTCACGTAAATTCTTTCACATTTGGGTAGCTTATGAACTAAAACCATAAACATATTTCCTCCATTAACACATGGGAACATAAATCTGTCCAGGCCTTTTAAAAAAAAAAAATGTTGTCAATCATTGCACGTTGGTAACAAAATTAAAGAACTTTTGTTGAATCGCCTTCCTTCTCTAAATTTGATAGAAAATAGAAGCATTTTAGAACCTATGATTTACCTAAACTAGTTCTGTAACAGTTTATGTATAATATTTGATAAACGATTATCATATTTTATTTTCATTTTCTGAGGAAAGAATGTGTACAGCTTTTAAAAGCATATATCTATTTAGATCTGGTCAAGAGACATCGTCATCTGTCTTGCCAACCTCATTTAATTAAATAAAGAAATATCGATAAAAGTGGAAGACATTTAAACATACATACAGATGCTTTGGATCAGTCGTGTTCATCAGCTGTCATTCACATAATATTTCTCCTCACCGCAGCATACGTCATGGGCAGGAGATCAGCCGACATTAACCATTGGCTCTCTTGCATTATCAATGATGTAATTTTGCCTGATGGCGTTTGCATATCCTCCACTTCAGTCTGGACGGTCTGTACTTCACTTTGTCAGTGGTTTCTTCTTTACATTCCTTATCCTGTAATGTTTTAAACATTTTTTTTAGATTCATTTACCTGCTCTAGGTAGACCTACTTGCAAAGAAGCACTTAAGCTTTTTTATTGTAAACAATGTTTTTTACATTTTACTGCAAGCCTGTGAACTCCATCGTTAGGCGAAAGCATATTGTTTTCTTTTTTATTTTTGTAGTATATGCTTGAATTAAAAACATATTAACCATTGCACCTGGTTATCAACGTCAGATGATCTGGCTTTATCAATGCTTATTCTGCATTGTCTGGAAATCTTCAAATAATTGTCCTTTCACATCAAAAATGTTTTAGCCATATTAAATAATGAGCACAGAAATTACATATAGGCACGTGATAAATGTGTGCCTTCTGAACAGAATAGGTAATAATGGTCAGCTCCGTTGCAATTGTAATGGAGCTGCTTTCAGACTCTATGTGATCTTTTATTGGGGACGTAAGCCATAGCCGGTGTGGCAAAGTGAGGTTACCAGACTTTTAATAGGCATACATGACTTTCTGTAGAAGGGCTGGTCTGTAGACCACATCCCCATGCTATATCTGTGTACACATTACAGGTAAATAGGTGATCTTGAACCTGCCTGAAACAAGAAAACTCATAACAATAATGCATGTGAAGTCCTGATATAGTTATTGGTTAAAAATGGGTTGCAAATGCCCTTGGGAGATCGTAAGGTGTTTTTCCGAATCTTACTCACCATGATTTGTTGAGTAAATTTGATGCTTGGCCCTACACGTTCACGGTGGAATGTTACAATATCTAGTCGGTGTTTCACCCCACACACAAGGGCTGTCATGGGGTGGACTTACCTAAAGGCAGAAGCATTTTAAAGGAATAAACAACAATGTTCGTATAGTTACTCAAAACCACTTATTGAATAGGACTGTATTTACAACTGAATGGCACACTGGGAAAACCAGCCTCTTAAAACTGCTACTCAAAGCCTCTTGTTGTAAAAAAAAATACCTTTGGTAGATCAAATTGTGTCTTATTGGCCACTTCCTGTGGCAACTGTACAACAAGAGAGTACATTTTGACAGTTCACGTCTGTTTGTTGACCTGTTTCATGCCAGAAATACCTCTTTTTGAGCCTGTGTTATTTGTTCAGGACAATGGGGGTCCCCATTACTCTGTCCTGCATCCAACTGCCTGCCTTTTGGGTGTGAACTACTGTGTGGGGTACTTAGGTACGCATTACATAAGAACTCAGTGCACTTAACTAGTCTTTAAAAGGAAATGAAGGAAACTACACTACTGGAACCTTTTTTCTGGAACTACAAAAACAGCACCGACAATGGAATTTTAATTGGATCTCATATGTTTGTTTCATGCATACCACTAGGGAGTATTAGATCTGACAGACGTAGAGTGGTAAATAAAATACTACCAGGGCAATTGTAGCACTGCTTGTGCCATCCACTCAAGAAGCCCTTAAACATGTTTCAGGCCTGCCATTGCAGAGCCTCTATGTACAGTTACATTGCCATGTCATCTTGGCATTTTAACCTTCTTGCCAACCCTTAAACTCCCTTTTTATTGTTATATGTCATCCTAAGGTAGGCTCTAGGTAGCCCAAGGGACAAGGTGCTACGTAATTAAAAGGCAGGGTATTTAATTTTAATTTTTACATATACTGGTAGTGACCCCCCCCAAATTATTTTTTTCACCACTGTGAGCCCCACTCCTCTCGTAGGTTAACATTGGAGATTTGTTATTACATTTAATAAGCTTTAACTCCTAATTGAGAAGGAGGAGATATGTCATGTTTAGTACCTATTGAATATTAATAAAAAAAACCTCTTTAATGGTAAATTCAGATTTATTGTCACAAATTTGAAAATGCCACTTTTTGAAAGCTGGCATTTTACTGTCCTTAGCCCTCTGTGTCTGCAGCCTGTCCCCAATACACGGCTGGACTAGGTGACAGCTGGACTTTGTGCATTCCCTCCATACAGTCACACACAAATGGAGGTTAGGTGTCGGCAGGAAGAAAGGACCACTGTGCACTTCAAATACCCTTCTTTGACAGCCACCACACTTCAAAGGCACAAATTGGTATAAGTACTGGACCTCTGACCCTACCAAATCAGTACACTGCTGCACCTGTGAGGTACTCTCCAGGGGAGATGGATTGCTCTGCTGCAACAAGGACTGCCACTTTGGACTGCTTTTCTGGATGAACTGTTTTTCTGCTGTGCTGTCCTACTGCCTGCTTCCCTCTATCTTGCTGAGGAATGACTGGGCCCATCTCACTTGAAACCAAAGTGACTACAAGGGCTTGCTGGCTTGTCTTGTGTTCTGAAGTCTCAGGGACATCTAAGACTTCCCTTTAATCTACAAAGAGCACCAGGACGTTGCTTGCGGCAAGTCTTGGTCTGCAAAGTGGTGCTAACCCAGTCCAGGGTTCCTGGAAATGAGTATTAAGTGCTGCAACTACCAGAACTCACATATCTTCATCGGAACTGCTGCATCTTTGCAGTTGCATGAACAAACTCATCACATCGCACTCATAACCACAACATCACCTCCGGAACCACTGCTTCAGAACTAATGCATCGCTGCTACTTGGTGAAGAAGATTGATGCATTGCCCCCTCCAGCGTGGATTAACCTGGTGCATCACATTCAGAACTGCTGCACTCGGAGCAAGCGATTGGCTCAGTAGAAGCGAAGCATTGCCACCGTTGTGTGGAGAAATGAGCCAAAACACCCCAGTAATCGGCACATCTTTGCCGCAACAAGAATTAATGTACTTTTGCTCAACGGGCCCTGCGTGGGTCCTGTAGCTGGCCTGCACTATATCGCCGCCAGGTAGAGCTCTTGACTTTGTCCTAGTCCAGCGTAACCAGCTACTCCAATAGGCACTTATTACTTCTAAACTATATTTTCGCATATATTATTTAAAAATGTATATCTCGACTTTTACTTGTTGGATTTTTGTTGTTTTGGTCTTTTCGCATCTATAACAATATAATCTATTTTTCTAACTTGGTATGGGCTCTTTTTGTGGTGTTCTCACTGTGTTGCTGTTTGAAGTGTTGCACAAATACTTTACAAATTGCCTCTTAAGTTAAGCCTGATTGCTCTGTGCCAAGCTATCAGAGGTTGAGCACAGGTTGATTTATGGTGTGTATTCGACTTACCCTTACTAGGACTGTGGTCCCTACTTGGACAGGGTGCATATTTCTGCCGACCAGCAACCCAATTTCTGACAATGAGCTTACTCCATTTCACACATTAAAGATTACCTAGATAAAGCCAAAATCAGTCCTGTTAGATCTGACAACTTTAGGGTGGTCACCCCTAACTATTTGCTAGCCCCCTCCACTTTTTAGATACTGTGTTGGCTGTTTTTAAGACTCTGCACATTTTACCACTGCTAACCAGTGCTCATACCCAATTGGATTACTTCATGTAATTATAAGTCCCTAGTAAAGTGCACTATATGTGCCCAGGGCCTGTAGATTAAATGCTACTAGTGAGTCTGCAGCACTGGTTGTGCCATCCACTTACGTAGCTCCTTAACCTTTGCCCAGGCCTGCCATTTCAAGGCCTGTGTGTGCAGGTTCACTGCCAATTCGACTTGACATTTAAAATACTTGTCAGGCCTAAAACTCCCCTTTTTCTACATATAAGTGAACCCCTAATGTATGCCCTAGGTAACCCATAGGATAGGGTGCTGTGTAGGCAAAAGGCAGGACATGTACCTGTGCAGTTTACATGTCCTGGTATTGTAGAGCTCCTAAATTCATTTTTACTCTGCTGAGAAGCCTGCTCCATTCAAAGACAAACATTGGGGCTACCCTTGTATATTGTTTGAGGGGTAGCTGCTGATCTGAAAGGAATAGGAAGGTCATATTTAGTATGGCCAGAATGGTGATATAAAATCCTGCTGACTAGTGAAGTTGGATTTAATATTACTATTTTAGAAATGCCACTTTTAGAAAGTGAGCATTTCTCTGCACTTCTGTGTCTTACAATCCACGTCTGGCTGGGTATAGTTGACAGCTCTCTTGTGTATTCATTCAGACACACCCCAAACACAGGATACTCAGCCTCACTTGCATACATCTGCATTTTGAATGGGTCTTCCTGGGCTGGGAGGGTGGAGGGCCTGACACTTGCATGTCAAAGGACAGTAGCCTGCCCTCACACAAAGGACTGCCATATCCCCTTCTGGGACCCTAGCAGACAGGATTGAACTGAAAGAGGACCTTGTGCACTCCTAAACCACTCTTTGAAGTCTCCCCCACTCCAAAGGCACAGTTGGGTATTTAAACAGGGCCTCTGCCCCTACCAACTCAGACACTTCTGAGGTAGACACTCTACTTCATCAAGACACTTCCTGGAGAAAAGAACCTGAACCAGAACCTGCATCCTGCCAAGAAGAACTGCCTGGCTGCCCCTTCCTCCACAAAAGCAATCATCCTGACAACGCAGGCATCCTTGCTCCATGGTGCAAGGGTTCTTGTGTTGGCGCATGGCAGCAATTTGTGCATCAGCACAGGGGACAAGGACAGCAATGCACCGTATCTTGTAGATATGGAACCTTCCTGCCCTTCTGTTTTGATACAGGGCAGCACAGCAGAAAGGCTTGCAATGCTGGCCTGTGCCAAAACTTTGTAAATGATGCCCTTTGACTTCTACCTCATCTGTAGTCAACCTGTCAAAAAACCTAAGAGCATTGGAATTATTCAGATTCATAAGCATTAAAAGTGCATGTGTATATGTTGGCATGTGTGACGTGTTCACTATTGTGCATAGTGATGTATGTTTTCAGTGCATTTGTCTTGTACAGCACCGCTCTCTGCAACTTCCACAATGATCATGAAAATCTGAGTCTGATATGTAGAACTATTGCTGTATTTCTATAGCCAACAGATGATTTTACATTTTTAGTCCATGATTACATTTGCCCTAGCACACACCTGTCTGCCTGCATTGGAAAAAAACAAAAAGCAATACATGAAATGCTTGAACTAATCCTAGGCACTAGTAATTACTAATGCCACTTTCCATACCATTCTTTTTTTGACCATCTTGTCACTCTAGGATTTGTGCATTGCTTGTTTTCCTATTAAGAGTAGTTCTGGCCCTACAGTTTGTTTGTACCATTATTGGTGGGGCAGGGCCAATACATATTGGCAGAATGCTTTCTCTGTAACAGCATAGAAGTGCTGAGAAGGAAAGCAGTCCATATCGATTACCAGTGACTGAAATTCATTCAACTATTCTGTCCATCACTGTTTTGTGCTGTTCAAGGTAGTGTCTTAAACTAGGGAGCTTATGATCAGATGTGGGTCCCAAGCTTGTTGTGCCTTAGGGCTCAAACTGCCACTCTGGTAGGGCCCAACAAGGGAAGTACTGATCTTGGATTGCTTGTGTTCTCATTCAGGTGGGACCTGGCCTGGCAGTTTGTTCCAGACCACCAATAGGATGGGTAGAGTTAAGTCTGATTTGCATATGCTGGTCTCTATCTGTGATGGAACGAATACAAAACGATGGACTGCAATACAGCCCAGAGTGATTACTAGTTAATGAGGTGGTTTCAACTGTTATAGCCATCGCTTCTTGTGCTCTCTCAGTGCTTGCATTGGGAAGCATATTTCCTTTGCACAACACGTATGCTATCATTAATGAGATACACTTGCTTTCAGCAGATGTAGTATATCTTGCTCTCAATTGTTCACAGTGCAGATGGGACATTCTGTCAATTTCTTAGCAGTGTGTCCTCTTCCATCAACATTATCAGATACAATTAGTACTTATAATTATGCTAGGTCCCTTAATGGAATCACCGAGCTAAGCTCCTTTTAGAGAAAGAAACTGAAAAAGTACATAGTATAGGGGAAAGATCCAAGTACACAGTGTAGGGGAAAGAGTCTGGCATCAGAGTTTAACATTCTTCCTAAAAGTGAAATGGAACTGAGTCATGTGGACCAATAGCTGTGAGTCACATTATTTCTCTGCCAGGTATGAAAAATCTCTCCATCATTTGCCTTTATGCTTTGAATTTAACATAGTGAGCTGTTTTTAGGTTGTGTGTGCAAGCTCTTCTGAAATGTTGTCTTTCTGTTGGGCTTTTAACCACGCCCATGTCATGCCCATCATTTTCATTCATTCGTCTGCTTGCCTTTTAAAATTCCTTTGATTGTTTTGTGAAAGGCATGCACATGTCAAGCCTTTTCTGGTGTTTAGCCAATTACTGAAACATACGCAGCTTCATGTTTTCAGCACGGTTTCTAGACTACTTTTTCTTTTTACATTCTTGCTACTTTTAGAGGAGCGCTAGTTAGACATACTAAACAAATAGTCCAAGCCAAGAGGCCTGCCAGTTGTGTAACTGAACATGTTTACGTATTGACCTGCGAATGTGAGGGTGGTGAGGCGGAAAATACTGTTGCTACAATGCAAGAGTAGCTGAAACCCAAAAAGGCAGTGTGCTGATCCTTTCTACAGTTGAGAGCCAGGCTTCTCTATAGTTATTTGTCTATGGCCTTTTATTGATTTAGCTACGACACATTTTTCGCACAATACACAGGTGTAGCAGCGCATGCTGTTTGTGAGGAAACCTCCCTAGTAAAGTGGGAGCGGCAACCTTAAAGAAACCTGCGACAACAACACCTGGCAAGCAATATTACCTCCCGTCCCTCCCTTGCCTTCCTTTAAACCAATGAGGCTTCCTGCCTCCCTCTAGACCCTCCCTTCCCCTTTTAAACCCCCCCCCCATCCCTGCCCCCTCCTGTTTTTTTTGTCTAGCCCACGCTAGACTTACCTTTTCTCTTTGCCTCCACGGCGGGGCCTGGGGGACTTCATGTTCAGCACTCCTCGGGGCGCGGAGCTCCGCGAGATGTGCTCTGGCCGGTCGCATCTTTTCCGAGCAGTTGGGGCTGCTCGTAAGACGCGTCCTGGGAGTCGGCTGACGGGGTCAGCCGGCTCCTTGCAGCTGGGGTGTCAATTTCCGGTTTCCTCATCCTGCGGAGCCGCGTAGAGGTGCAGAGGAGCATTTTTTGCGTTCCAGTACTGGTAGGACGGGCGTTCTGCCCCCAATTTT
Source organism: Pleurodeles waltl (assembly GCF_031143425.1). Taxonomy (NCBI): domain Eukaryota; kingdom Metazoa; phylum Chordata; class Amphibia; order Caudata; family Salamandridae; genus Pleurodeles; species Pleurodeles waltl. Next base: position 261,651,229 of record NC_090437.1, on the reverse strand, counting down.
AACTGCATTCTGTAATTTTGAGCTTGGTGGGGATTGGTTAATGGTTGTGTTGTGGGAGGTCCTGGGCCCTGTATATTGGTGGGTATATTCAGGAAGGTGGTAGTATGTCTTGATTCTAACATGCCTAAAGTACCTGCTAAGCGACGAAGGATTGTTTCTTCCTCCTCCTCAGATGAGGAGGGTGCTGGAGGCATTTCTACCCCTGGGGTCCCAAGGTTCCGGGTGGTGGTGCTGCACCACTCATGTCCAGGGAGGAGGTGCAGGAGATGATCGAGGTGGCTGTTTCCAGGGCTCTGCAGGCAGGGATGGCCAGGCCTAGTCGGTCTAAGGCTGCTCTTACACCTGCTTCTGCAGGAAGGTCCTCCTCAGATGATGAGGAGGGGGAGGCTCCATCTACTTCCTCTGGGGGGAAATATGTCTCCAGGGAGGAGATGTGGGAAGTGATGGCACATGTACAGGACAATTTAGGTTTTCTATTTTTTCAGCCTACGAACTTGCACTCTCACTTATTCCTGCAATATCAGACGCCTTCTAAGTTTGCCATGCCTTTTCAGGGACATGTGAAGGATATGGTGTTTCGAGAATGGAAGGATGTGGATAAGGCGCAGGTTCCACGATTCCTTCAGAAACTTTATTTACTTGAGGGCGAGGATGTATTGCCTTCCTCTGTCCGCCTGGATTCAATTTTGGTTACCCTGATTGGCAAAACGGCAGTCAATCCGGAGGATTGTGTGCCTACGGATGCCACGGACCGTAAGGTGGATTCAGGGCTCAAGAGGACTTTGATAAGCTGGCAGTGGCTGTTCAGGAAGAGGCAGAGTGTTCCGAGCTCCTGGCTGGTATGGAGCAGCAGGCCAGGTTGTTGGCGGATGTATCGTCTGATGTGGTCCGTACTTCGGCTCTGGTGTCTGGAGCTTTGATTGGGGCCCGTAGGTCCCTCTGGTTGCGATCCTGCAAGGCCGACCCTGGGGAGAAGTCTGCCCTACTGCGACTGCCTTTTGATGGTCGTAGCTTGTTTGGAGATCAATTGCCTTCCATGCTTTCCAAGGCGTTTAAGGAAAGGAAGCATGCCTTGCCTTATAAAGGGGGATCTGCTTCAGGAAAAGGGTGGAAGAAACATTCCCGTTCTTCTCCCAAGATGGATGCAAAATCTTTTTCTTTTAGGAAACGTCGTTTTCAGCCTTGTTTTTCCCCTAAGAAAGCTGCTCCTTCGAACCGGGGTGGGTTCAAGAAGGGGTCCTGACAATCACTGTGGGCCTGGCATAGGGCAGATTGGGGAAAGGCTGAGGCACTTTCTTTCAACTTGGCAGGAGAGTGTCAGCGATCATTGGGTGCTGGACATTGTGGCCAATGGTTACGTCATCGATTTTGTTGTGGTGCCTCCGGATTCGGGGGTACGTCCCACTCCTCTGCCTACAGGAGGGGAACGGAGAAAGGCATTGTTGGACGGAGTCCGGGACTTGCTGTTAAAAGGGGCCATTTCCCGCGTTCCCCTGGAAGAAAGGGGTCAGGGCACTTATTCTGTCTTGTTTCTGGTTCAGAAGGTATCAGGGGGGTTTCGGCCTGTGCTCAATCTGAAAGAAGTGAATGCTTGGATCAAGACGGTGCATTTCCGCATGCTGTCAATTCAGACTATTTTCTCATTGGTCAGTCAGGGGGACTTTCTGGTGTCACTGGATCTGCAGGATGCTTACCTGCATGTGCCTGTGGCAAAGACTTCTCAGAGGTTCCTAAGGTTTGCTGTGGATCAGGAGCATTATCAGTTTTGTGTACTGCCTTTCGGCCTCAAGTCTTCTCCTCGGATTTTTACAAAGGTGCTGGCCCCCCTGGTGGCTTTGTTGCATTCCGAAGGGGTGTTTATTCATCCATGTCTGGACGACATCGTAATTCATGCACCCTCGCAGGACCTGTTGCGGAGGCAGGTGGCCCGGGTTCTGGTGGTCCTGCAAATCCACGGGGTTTTGATCAACTAGGGAAATCAGATTTAGTCCCATCCCAGGATCTGGTTTTTCTAGGAGCTCGGTTTCAGACTCTTCTAGGTTTGGTGACAGTGTCAGAAAAGAGGTTAGGTGTACTCCTGTCCATGGTGAGGGAGGTTGTGTTACGGACTGCCCCCCGTGCTCTTCTAAGGTTGCGTCTGCAAGGTCATTTGGTGTCTGTGATATTTCTGGTCCCTTGGGCGCGTTTCCATCTGCTTTGCTTGATGACCTGGTTCCTGAGAAGGTGGGCACCAGGGTCCGGTTCTCTGATGACCAGGATTCCGGGGTCAGGGTTGATTCTCAGGGAGTTGAGATGGTGGTTGGATTCCAGTCATCTTCGGGTAGGGGTGTCTTTGTCTCCTCTGAGCCCGGTGGTGGTGACTACGGATGCCATCCTCTCCGGATGGGGTGCTTGGATGGGGTCGGCACAGATTCAGGGGTTCGGGTCCCCGCTAGAGGCCAATCGGTCGTCGAATTGGCGCGAGTTGAGGGCTGTAGTGTTGGCTCTGATACATTTCGAGGTATTCCTGAAGGGAGCTGCGGTTCTTGTTCGGACGGACAACTTAGTAGCCAAGGCTTATGTCAACCGGCAGGGGGGGACCAGGTCAAGGGCTTTGTTCAGTCTGGCCAGGAAGATTTTTTGTGGGCTCAGGAGTGGGTTCCTTCTCTCCGGGCTACGTACATTCGGGGGGTGGTCAATGTTCGGGCGGATCTGCTGAGCAGGGTGATTCCTTCCTCTCAACTTTTCTCCCTCCGGAAGTCACTGTTTCTTCATCTGGTTCATCTCTGGGGTCTTCCAGTGCTGGATGTGTTTGCGTCCGTGGAGAATGGGAAGCTCGGTCGATTCTGCTCCCGGTTTCGGTGTCCTCAGGCTTGGGAGGTGGACGGGATGTCGTGTCCTTGGCCGAGGGGCCTTTTGTATGCTTTCCCGCCGTTTCAGCTGATCCGGTCTTTTCTGTTGAGGGTGTGGCATCTGGGGGCCAGGGTTATCTTGACTGCGCCCCATTGGCCGAGGGCGAATTGGTTCCCATTGCTGCAGCTGATGGCATCCGGCCGGATGTGGCCTCTTCGTCTTTGTCCGTCGCCCCTGGAGTTTCCCTGCCTCTCGATGGGGTCATTGAGGAGGTTACACTTGACGGCCTGGAAGTTGAACACCGGGGTTTGACGGGTCAGGGGGTGCCAGTGACAGTCAAATTATACATTTACGTTTTTTAAAATCTGCTGTGGAGAAATTGGTAACACAGACAAAAGTGAAAAATCTGTTCTAAACTTCTTAATTGGTCACAAGCTGCATTTTAAAGTATATTTGAGGGTTAAACCCCCTGCTGCAGAGATCAGCATTTTTGATGACATTAGAATAGTAGTGAGGTAACTCTGGTAATTAACACAGTTCTGGGAGACTTTGTGTTTTGTCCAGTCACTGTTTTGACCAAAAAGTAACATAGAGGGTTAATATGCCTGCTGCAAATCACATCAGTCACAGGTTTGTATTTTATTGTGATGGATAAGTGGGCTACTGCTTTTGACACTTAGATAATTGTGTTACTTCCAGTTCGTAAGTTGCAAGCCTTCTAATATAGCACAGTGATCCATTTACCAGAACAATGAGCTGCATGCTAACTGTAAATTAAATGTATTGAGTTCTTACTGTTTTTTCCTAATCTGATGTTATTCTGTGATTGCAAAGAAGGCTTCCTTTGGAAAGTAATGAACTCTTATTGGTGCAGGCATCCACAATCAATTTCTAATGCTTTATATCCTGACTTTACATTTCTCACAACCATACACTCCTAACATATAACATCTACAAGTATGGCTGAAATATGATTCCTACACCTTATCAACCTCATTGTCTTGTATAGCATTTCTTATACATTGATGTACAGCCTTGTATGATGTTTTTACCTCTGTGTGTAAGGTGCAGAGCTCTGACACCCTACACTAGGATGAGTTGTGCTATAAAAGAATTAAATAAAAAATAGGTGCCATTTAAATCAGTATTTATGTAATTACTCATATAGACATATACATCCTGCATTCTTACTGCGCAAGCACATCTTTTACAATGGGAGTTGAACAAAGTTAAAAACCTGTCTCTAAATCGTAGTTTCTCGTAAACACTTCGTAAGTGATAATCTGTGTGCTTTTGTTCTCTTCCACTGCATTGATATCTGTGTGTTGAGCTCCAGATGGCGCCCCACTAGGATGGCATCTGAATAGAAGAAGGGCTGGTGGCTCTTCAAATTAGTCCTTTGTACCCAGCTTGAAGCTTAAAATAAGAAAAAACTCTCTCCCTGTCTGTACATTGCTGCTGTGAACGGAACATCAGCAACATACTGGAGCTGCTGAAATGTGTCCTGGTGTCAAAAATTGACACCAGTACAAATTCAGCATGTTTCCCTGGAATCAATCCCAGAATAGCTGCCAGAACAGAGATCCATCGGAATCCTCTTACTTTTCAGCTCTGATTGTGCTCATTATTACTTTCTAAAAAATGTATTTTCTAAACATACATTTGGAATGATTTAACATAGAATTACTCTATAAGAATGGACTAACTACTTTGTTGATTGCCAGTAGGTGCATATGTTTGTATTACCCCCTTAAAAAAAAAAAAAAAAATTCTTCTTAATGGAGTGGCATTTTAAATAATATATGAGTTAGTGTTTTATTTTTCAATAATTCATCCTTTCCGCAAAGTGTCTTCTAGGTTCTCTCAAACTTGTTAGTGAAGTAAAAGGTGTGCCAGGCATCACGTAATTTGATCAAACAGGACAGTTAAGATTTCCTATAGTGTATATGATGGGGGTACTTTATCCTGTATATAACATGAGTGATAGCTTTATTTTCTGAAGCTTGACCCCAGGTGATCTGCTTTTCCTAGTCTCATCCAGTGAAATAATCAATGTTGACCCACAGCAAGCTACATTTTAAACCCTTCATCTCCCAAATCCAGAGTTTGTAACTTTTGACATGGGCCACCTGTGTAACTTCCACTGCTAAGGAAAGCCTAACTTCATGCTTGCCTTACAATCACTATGACTTGCAAAATGCTATACACTTCATGCAAATTGCATATGCATTAGAGAGGTGTGGTATTTGTTCATAAGAGTTCACAGAAGTAAGACTTGAAATCATACTCTTCTCATACTTTTGGGATTACCATCTTTGCATTCACAAATATATACATACGTATATTTGCTCATGTGAAAATCCTGTGCATGTTTAAAATTCACTTTTCCTAAACCTCGTCTGACTCACCTACACCTTGAAGAGTGATTACACCTGCCCTTGTCAGGAGTATATTTTTAACTTACTCCAGTGTGGGGAGACATTGGAGAGTAGTTGATGAATACTCTTAAAGGATTATTTTTGTGGGTGTGCACTAATTGACAGAGTATTTTAACCCTGAAACTACAACATCCCTTCTACTGACTTGACAAGAAGTCTGGATTGGGTCCTCTCAGGTGGTTGACTGCCAGCAAGCTGTCCACCCTCAACAAGATGCAGTACATGACCAAGGCCCTCATTATGACATTGGAGTTAAATCGGCTTACCACCACGGTGACGGCCGCAAACATACCGCCGTGGTGGCGGATATCTGTTCGCCATATTATGGCACACACACACACGAAACCGACAGAATTTAGCCACATACACAAATCCGCCAGCCCAGAGGTCAGTGGTAAACTGTTGGTACCAACACCCATACCGTTACGCCAACAAACAACACCCACCACATTATGACCCATGAATCACCACAGTGGACATTCAATGGTGGTAACCCATTGGTGGTACACACCAGCATGCTCAGAGTGGATACTGAAATACTAAACTACACTACATTGGCTAATTCAAACAACACACACCTGACACCCATACACACACCACTCACCCACTCACACCACTATAAAACACACACACACATTACTCACAACCCATTATGAATACAAATCATTGCCACCAGAGAGACATCAGGACAACTGCGACAACTACACACACACACCCACACATCCCTCATGCACTCCACTACGCACACCTAGTCACACTAACCAACACCCACACTCTTACACACACCACACAACACCCATGGCTCCACAATGACACCCCTGTTTCACAGATGAGGAGCTGCGGGCCATGGTGGAGGAAATCGTCAGGGTAGAGCCACAGCTCTTTGGAGCACAGGTACAGCAGATATCCATTGCAAGGAAGATGGAGCTATGGCAGAGAATCGTGGGCAGGGTGAATGCCGTGGGACAGCATTCAAGAACAAGGGATGACATCTGGAAGAGGTGGAATGACCTACGGGGGAAGGTACGTTCTGTGGCATCAAGGCACCATCTCGCCATACAGAGGACTGGCAGTGGACCCCCACCTCCTCCCCCACAGCTCACAACATGGGAGGAGCAAGTCTTGGCATTACTGCATCCAGAGGGACTCACTGGAGTAGCTAAAGGACTGGAAACTGATACGTCAACATTAACCACTTTGTCACCCCCCCATACCTGCTTGCTATTCCACACTCTCACTTACACTCCCATCACTCCACTCCATCCCACACATTGCACCAACGCAGATGACTAACCCCAGTGCCAAGCCCTGCATGCCATAACAATGCACGGACAGCCCTCTCAGCCCTGCATGGACACCCATCACCAAAGCATAGACAGCATAGGGGTACTAACAATCCCACAATACATCAACATATACTTTCAAAGGTAGCAGGGCAACAGCAATGATAGAGGGGAAGATAGGGATGTATAATATTTCACAGGCATGAAGCATAATACATCACTTACATCCCACAGGTGCCCCAGCCAATGTCAGCGGAGAGGAGGTGCCATGACTATCCAGCCACCCAACAGAGGATGCCACCAGTGATGAGAGTAACTCTGGACTTTAGGATCTGGATCAACAACCTTGCCCATCAGGGACCACTGGACAGTCGGTCACCATAGCCCACTCCCTGTCCACCACAGAGCCTCCCCCATCAGTATCCAACACCACAGCACCCACCAGTGTGCCCATCTGTATAGGGTCCCCAGTCCACACATCACTCCCAAGACAATCAGGGACCTGGGGTCTGTGGCAGTAGGCCCGCCGTTCAGGGGACAGGAACACAGGGTAACAGGGACACTGGGAGGACTGCCCTGCACCAGGGGAGGTCAGGCCCAGGGAACTGACTATCCAAGAGGCACTCACTAATGGCCTGGGGGACTACCAACAATCTCAGGAAACAATGGGCCAGATTCTGAACAACATCCAGGAGAACAAGTGGCTGCAGGAGGAACACCATCAAGAGATCAGAATTGCAGGCCCTTAACACCACCATGATCTCAATAGAAGGGATGCTGGCAGTCATGGCCAACATCATGAGGGAATGGAATGCACAGCAGCGGGCCCCTACAGCTATCCAGTCTATTGACCAGCCCACCACATCTGCTGCAGCTAGTGGACAAGGGGCCCCACTACATGACCCACAGGCCACCAGCACCCCTCCCCCTGCAGAAGGTGAACCACCCCTGTAACCCGGTCAGAAGCCAGAGACACTTGCTAAGACCAAGACCACTGCCAGGAAATGAGACTCTCCTGATTGTCCCCCTTGTGTCCCACGTGTCACCTTGGCCTCTTTGAACTGCCTTTGCTCCCCTTCTTATGGCCCCTTGGACACGGGACCTGTGCTACCAACAGACTGGAACAATACCCTGGACAATCCTCTACCATCACCTATTCCATTGCACTTTCAGTCACTTATTTCCACTAAAATAAACACAATTGAACACTATTTGAGTGACACTGTTTTATGTGTTGAAAATGTGCATTTGTGAGAACAGTCACATCTAGTGCAAATGATCTGAACACTGTGATAGCATACAAATAATGACCTGTAACTCTCTGTAATAATCACATTAGGACATTGTTGTCATAACACCAACATCTTGAAAATGAGAAGCCAATGGTGACAGTAAGTTGAGATGTGAAGGAAGTGAATGCCATCATGTTACAGCCACACAGAAAATATCAATAGTCAGAGTAATGGTCAGTTCCACTGTCTCACCTGTGTGTCATTGGAAGTACTGACATATAACTGATGTTCTGTTGTCCTGATCCTCATCCTCTGCCTCCTCATCCTCAGGGTCCACTGCTGCCACAGGGTCATCTCCAGTCTCCCCCTCCTGCAGAAAAGGCACCTGTTGTCTGAGGGCCAGGTTGTGCAACATGCAGCATGCCACTGCTATCTGGCAGACCTTTCTGGCTGAGTAGCACAGGGATCCACCGGACAGATAGAGGCACCTGAATCTGGTCTTCAGGAAGCCAAAGGTCCTCTCAACTATTCTTCTGGTTTGCCCAGGAGCCTCATTATAAAGGTCCTCAGCCTCTGTCCTGGCATTCCTCACAGGGGTCATGAGATACGATAGGTTTGGGTAGCCAGAGTCACCTGCAAGTATTGAGGGACAACATTTAGCCTTCCACAATCCTATAGGGATAACACCTGAAGGCATACACTAACAATCAGTGGGTGGGGACTCTTGCTCACCTATTAGCCACACCCTGAGCCTCTGTATTTGGGCCATCACATTTGGGATGCTGCTATTCCTCAGGACAAAGGCGTCATGCACCGACCCAGGATACGTGGCAATGACGTGGGAAATGTACTGGTCTGCTGGCACACCATTTGCACATTCAGTGAGTTTAAACTCTTACAATTCCTGAACACCTGTTCATTCTGGCGGGACAAACGCAACATGTGTATCGTCAATCGCCCCAATAATATTGGGGGTATGCCCCATTGCATAGAATCCTGCCTTCACAGTGGCCAAAACTTCCACCTGGGGGAAAGCAATGTAGCTGCACATGTGTTTCACCAGGGCAGACAAAGCCCTTGCCATCACAATTGAGAACATTGGCTGTGACATTCTAGCTGCCAAGCCCACTGTCACTTGGAAAGAATCAGTTGCCAGGAAATGGGGCACTGATAGCACTTGCACAAGAGGGGGGATCCAGTGGGGTGACAGACAGCAGATATCAGCTCAGGCTCCAATTGGGCACACAGCTCTGTGATTGTGGCCCTGTTAAATCTACAAGTAAGTATAATGTCCTTGTCCTCCAGTGTAGCCAAGTCCACAAGGGGTCTGTACATGGTTGTTCGTCTTCTCCTCCCATTTATCTGCAGGGGTAGGTACCTAAGGGACACAAGAGTGAGTAGGCTGTCACAATTTGAACAATGGAACCACCACCTCAGTGTACATAGTGCATTTATGTGATGGGACAGTGGGAATGGCAATGTATGTGCAAATCTAGGCAGTGACACAGTCAAGGTTAATCTGATTGTTGTCTACCACCATGAAATGATGACTGCCTGTCCTGTATGTAGGGAAAGGTAGAAGTGAGGTAACTCTGCTGACATTGTGCATCATGGCAGAACGGGTTCTTGCACCGCCATGCAATTCCTCATTGGTTAATATAGGGCTCTATGGAGTACAGTGGCCAATGGGGATCTGCGCCGGCGTGTGGTGTGTGTGTGCCTGGCGATGGAAATAGGATTGGTGGGCCATATGTGTGACAGGCTGGATTGTATGTGTAATGGTGTCCTCCCATCTGTATCACCTCTGCAGGTCAGTGCTCATCAAAAGAAGGGATTATGGCGTGCCATCGCCAAGGATGTGCGGACCCTGGCGGTCTATGGCAGGCGGAGCACCCACTGTTGGAAATGGTGGGAGGACCTGAGGCGCTGGGCAGGGAAGACTGCTGAGGCCGAGCTGGGGATGGCCTCCCAACGAGGAAGGGGTGCCTGTTGGAACCTGACGCCCCTGATGGCCCGCATACTGGTGGTGGCCTACACAGAGCTGGATGGGTGCCTGAGGGCATCACAGCAGCCACAAGGGGGTGAGTACAGTGGCCGTTACAACAATAATTTGTAGGTGGCATGGGATCTGGGTGCTGGGTGTCAGTTAGTGGGTGCCCCTTAATGCCAGGTCAGACATTGCAGCATGATTCATGTAATGGTTGAAAGGGAAAACAAGCTAACCTAGCTAGATTTCATTCCATGTCAGACAGGGCTAGGTGGGTCCCAGGAGGGGTGCAGTTGGCAGTGGTTGGCCCCCATCTTGCTGTGGCACATAGCCAACTGTTTGGCAGTGCAATGCACAGTGCTAAATCCTGATCCCTGTGTGTGATGATACTGTGTATGTCTTCTGTGGTGCTAGTGCTTCCTTTGTCTCCCCCCTTTTTTCTTCTGTCATCCTGTCCATATGTGTATTAGCATCATCTGGCGGAGGTGCAGGGGCACCTGCAACAGAGGGAGCTGAATCCCACAGGACCCAGGAGGCAGAGTCCACCGATGCTGAGGGAAGCAGTGGGACGGAGTGTGAAGGGAGCACCACGGCGGAGACAGGAGGTGACAACACAGACTCAGATACCTCCTCTGATGGAAGCTCCCTGGTGGTAGCAGACACCTCTGTGACCACCCCAGCTGCAGGTACAGCCGCCACCCCATACCAGCACCATCCTCCCAGTAGCCCCTCAGCGAATTGCCTGTGCCTGCTCACCCAGGAGGGTGGGCATATCCTTTGCCCCAGGCACCTCAGGCCCTGCCCCAGTGAGCCCTGCTGCCCTGAGTGAGGAGGCTATTGACCTCCTGAGATGCATCTCTGAAGGGCAGTCAACCATTGTGAATGCCATCCAGGGGCTGGCATCCCAGATGCAGCAATGCAATGCATTCCTGGAGGGCATCCACGGTGGATTGGTGGCCCAACAGAGATCAATTCAGACTCTGGCCTCCTCTCTGATGGCAGCCATTGTCCCTGCTCCTACTGTTCCCCCTCCAACTACCACTTCCCAATCCCAGTCTCCTGAACTCCAACCCATCCCATGGACACATACAAACGAGCATGCACACAAGACATCACACAAGAGTAGCACAGTCAAACACAGGCACCACGCTTCAGCCCACAAACACTCACGCAAACACCAGGCAGTAGCACACACAACCACATCCACTGCCTCCACTGTCTCCCCCTCCTCCACCTCCCTCACAGTCACATCCACACTCACAACTACATACACTGCATCAACATCCACCATCAGCATCACCACACCAAGCAACACACACACCTCATTAGCAGATACCTCCACAACATCCATGCACAAGTCCCCGGTATCCTCTCCCACCCTGTCTGTCCCCCCTCCTAAAGGACACAAACGCAAGCACTCAGATACCCAACAGCCATTCACGTCACACACGCACACTGCCCATGCACCTGCACCCAAGTCCAGCAGACATACTCCTCCAACAACCACTCCCTCAATCTCCACTCCCATCCCTCCTCCCTCTTCCCGCCCCACCGTCCCTAAGAAGCTTTTCCTTGCCCAACTTGACCTCTTCCCTCCTCCTTCCCCCGTCCTGCCCATTGGAGCAGGGTCCTAGTGACCCAGCCCAGCACCTCAGCCAAACAGTCCACACGGACAGTGGAGGCACCTCCTTTTTGTGGAGGCAAGACAGTGATGGCTCCCACTCCACCAGTTAAGAAGGGTATGGATCCCACACACCCCTGCCACGAAGGGGAAGAAGTCCTCAACTCCTGCCATGAAGGGGAAGAAGCCCTCGACTCCTGCCATGAATGGGAAGAAGCCCTTGACTCCAGCAGAGGCTGGCAGGGTGACACCACCACCACCAGTGGTCATGGAGCCATCACCTCCAGCTGAGGCAGTGCAGCACACTCCTCCTGCAGAGGCTGCATCTTCACTTGTTGAGACAGTGCAACCCTCACCTCCAGCAGTGGCTGCCCAGGTGGCACCTTCACCTGCTGACACAGTGCAGCCCTCACTTCCAGCAGAGGCTGGCAGGGTGACACTACCGGCAGTGGCCACGGAGCCCTTACCTCCAGCTGAGGCATTGCAGCCCACTTCTTTTCCAGATGCTGCAGCTTCCCCTGCGGAGACAGTGCAGCACTTACTTCCAGCAGAGGCTGCCCAGGAGACACCTTCACCTGCTGACACAGTGCAGCCCTCACCTCCACATGAGACAATGCAGCCCTCACCTCTAGCAAAGGGCATGCACCTGAAAGACTGTGACCTTGCACTCCCCAGGGCAGAGAAATGGGCATGGAGTCCCCTCAAGAAGCAGTGGGCAGGTCACCCACCTGAGAGACGGTGACCTTGCCCCCCCAACACAGAGAAATGGGTATGGAGCATCCTCTAGAACCAGTGGGCAAGTCACCCACCTGAGAGACTGTGACCTTGAACTCCCCAGCACAGAGAAATGGGCATGGAGCCCCCTCCAGAACCAGTGGGCAAGTCACCCACCTGAGGGACTGTGACCTTGCACTCCCCAAGCACAGAGAAATGGGCATGGAGCCCCCTCTAGAACCAGTGGGCAAGTTCCTGACTCCGGCAGAGGTGCCCCCACCCCATCCCTCTGATGTGCCTGCCCACTTGCAAAATTATGCCCCTGCAGAGTTCTGTGCAGATGATGTCAGAAAACAAGTTTGGCCTTGGACTGTGCCCTGTGGCCTTGTGGGCCCTTTGTACTTTGGACTGGGCATTGGCCCTTTGTGGACATTTTTTTACATATTTCTATTTTATCCAATTGGTTCATTTGGTGACTCTTCCCATTCAATACATTCTCATTACTACCTTCTTGTTGTCCTGTGTGTCGTGTACCATTGTTTTATGTCTGCAGCTGGTTGTGTGTAAAGGGTGTGTGTTATTTGACTGTGTCACTCTCGTTTTTCTCCCTCCCTCCCTTGTGTGCTAGGCGGCTGTACTCACCAGCTCTATCTTCGTCGGTGTTGATGTTCCAGGTGGAGCATGGCGTGAAAGAGCATTGAGAAGACTTGCAGTTCTGATTCCATGGCGGCGTTGTCCTTCCCTGTGTCTGTGATGGTGAGTCTTTCATCTTCTGTGCAGTGTTTCCGCCAGGCTTTTGATGCCGTTGGTTCAGCCCCAGAAATTGTGGCGGTGTACTGTGTCGTTATATGGTGGGCAGTACTTTTTTTCTGCCTGGCTGTTGATGACAACTGCCGGCGTGCGTGGTGTTAACGCCCTGGCGGATGGTGTGATACATTGGCTGTGTATGGGAGTTCTCACCACCATGGTCATAATTTGGCGGTTATTACAGCCAGAATGTTGACGGTTTTTCTGCCACGTTATCACTCACCACCAATGTCATAATGACCACCCAAGTCTTTTAAAAGACACTTCACTGTGAATGAATCTACTTAGTGCAACATACAATTGATGTGTAGCTGTAAGTCTTCAGTTGACTGCTTTTGTATCCAATGTGCACCACTCCACAGTGGGCTTAAGTGCCTAACCTTCTGGCATCAGACTATGTCACAGTGTGCAGGGTTACACCAAAGATGGTTTTCCCATTCAAGCTTCCAACGGTTCTACTATATTCTAAACATGAGGACCGACTCATACACCTAGTAGGAAACCTCGGTCAACTTATGGAAGAAATACACAATGGTCCTGTTGATCAAATTTTTGCCAGAGATCTGCCACCCTACTGGTACTTGATCCATTATGGGTGTGGTAGTGTATCAGTAAATGCAAGTAAATGCAATTATAGGCCTAAAGTACAACGCCAATGCAATATATTATTTTTATAAGGCCTCTCTGGGAGACGGTTTGATTAGTTGACATTGTTGTATCTCTTAGGAAGCACTCACAAACGTGAGCATCATAGTTCCCATATTAGGAATATTCATGAGTTGGGGCACTGGAGTGCATGCAATACATTTGTGTTGGATAGAATATTATACTTGCATGCAGGATATTTTCCTGTTTCTATTCAAAATCTTACAATGAGTTTTGTGTCTGATTGATTGAGACCTACATCATTATTATTTTTATGATTTTGTATTAGTGGCTATTCAGATAGGTGCTTCTGTTCAAGGTATGGGGAGCATTTATACCTTCTAAGTTTTTGTTTTGGTGGAGCACACAAGTGCTTTGACCTGTTGAAAGTGCTGTGGGCTTTTAACCACTCCCATGTCAGGCGTATCACTTTCGTTCGTGGGCTTGGCTTTTGTTTTACATTTGTCCCGCCTTGAGGCTGTTATTGTCCCGCCCTGCAGACTGCCTTTTTACGTGGATTATTTAAAGATTGCCGATACACTTTAGCATGTGCGAACTATTTATTTTGTCTCTTCCCTTCATGCTGCATGGTGGCCGTGGTGCTCACAGTGCAAACAGGCACAACAGCGTGAATTCAATCAACGGTATTGGACCTCTGGTCACATTGTTCACAGTTTCCTAATCAGAATCATTTCTTGTGGCTCTTCCCTTAAAACAGAAATCCTCAAAGTGAAAACGGCTCTCCCAGCACAGCGGAAGCCCGATACTACAATATTCACTGCACTTGGGCAAACTCGACCCATAATGCTTTTCAGGGCATTACTTTTACAAAACACGTTTGCCTATAACTCAGCCTGTGGTGGTCCTAAGACAATGGGACCAACTACAAAACGTTCAGCGTGGCTCACTCTTTCTGTCTAGGACACTTCTGGGTCCCTACACAAGGTTAGTGGGGACCCCAAAATAATAACCTTCCGACCATTCAGTGTCTGTTTAAGCTCCGTCATGGCTAGAGCTTTTGTTTTTACAGCTGGAAGTTGTTTGTGTTTTAGTGGTCTTGTTTGTAATATCATTGTTATGAGCGTGCTATTCCTGAGTATATGTAATGCATTATACCCTCTAGGGGTTAAATATGTGATTACACTGCAATATTTATTGCTACTTTTTTGTGTGGTTATGCCCTCCAGGGGCTAACTTTATAGCTACATGACCATGTTTCTTATAAATGCTATTTTCATTGTGGTGTCCTCTAGGGGCTCCTCTAAGCATTACAGTCATATCAACATATTAAAATATTTGTGGCATGGAAACTTGTCCCATAATGCTTTGCATGGCACTACTTTTACAAAACACATTTGCTCATAACTCAGCCATGTTCGTTCCAAATGCTATTTTTATTGTGGTGTTCTTTAGGGGCTGTTCCGAATATTGCAGTCAGCATTCTACAATATCTGTGGCACAAAACACTTGCCCTATATTGCATTGCATGGCATTACTTTTACAAAACATTTGTGCTCATAACTCAGCCTATGGTGGTCTTACGACTATCAGACCACCTTCAAAATGCTCTGTCTACATCAATTCTGGGTCCCCACACTAGATTAGTGGGGAACCCAAAATAATACCTCTTCCCACCATTCAGTGTATTTTAAGCTTTCTCATGGCTAAAGCTTTTGTTTTACAGCTAAAAGACGTTTTGTTTCAAAGGCCTTGTTTGTAATATCATTGCAATAGGCCTGCTGACCCCAAACATGCCCTCTAGGGGCTAAGTATATGGTTACACTGCATTAGTTTCTCCAGGTTTCTTTCATGAGGGTTATGACCTCTAGGGGCTAACATTATGGTTACATAACCATGTTTCTTACAAATTATAGTTTTGTTAAGGTGCCCCCTAGGGGCTGTTTTAAGCATTACAGTTTAATACCAAAAGTTTATTTCTGATAAAGGTTTATATGATAATTATATATGTTTTAATAATCTCTTCTCATTACAATTATGGCCATAATTCAGGCCAACTTAACATCGTTATTACAATATGACTGAACACTCTTGAGATTTTTGGGTGACCCTTCTAGTTTATTTCTTCTCTGTGGCTGTCTTGTGTCATTTGTTTCAGGAATTCAGGATAGCCAGCCAATACCTTTGATATTGGGGTGGTGAAAGTGGTATTCTATTGGAATTTGAATAGCAGATTTCAATTAAGATGCTAAATGGCAACTTTTTTCTTTTTCTTTTTATCTGCAGATACAGGAAGAAGGTAAATAGAAGTGCTTTAGTTATATGCAGGGCCACTGGAATTTATGGCAGGACAATACAAAATTATGAATCAGGGTTGACCAATTTATGTGGCAAGAAAGGTCCAGTTATGAATTTACAATACCAATAGCTCTAGCTCAAGCAAATGTGAGACCTTTGCAAATGCTTGTTTTATTTCTGTAATTAATCTAGTGTGACAAAATGGGGTAATGTATTTCAAAAGCTCTAAATTTTGTCTTGAAACAGACGTGTTTCTACTGGGAACAAATGTACAACACCAGGAACTTCCTTCAATACGCAAACAAATGTGGTATAAAATCTCCAGTTTGCATCTTGAAGTTCCTTAGTCTAAACCCTATTTTCTTTTTCTCTTTGAATTTAGACCATGTGCTGTTTTGGCCACCAAAAGCTTCCCCTCTCTGACCCGAATGGAACTTGCGTAACTTCTTTTGTGGAAAATTCCTGAAAAAAGTAAGCAAAATTCTGTGCTCCTACGTGATATGCTGTTCTGGCTCCACGAATCTCTGCATTCTTAAAGATACTAGCACTCACAAAACAGTGTAGGTTTACCTTCATGAACCGGGTCCTTAATGAGGCCCTAGCTGTTGTTCCAGCTGTTCCAGCTGGAAATTGCTGTTTTTTTCCACTAACACAGGAGGGGTCCCTGTGCACAAAACAAAGCCCACAGAAGCAAACATGTATTTTTTCCCGATTTAAGATCACTTTTGTCCTTTGAAAGGTACTCCTCAACAGGGTATGCATTAAAGGACCAGACACCTTGTCCAAAAATGCTTTCCCAGGCTATTCTTTCTGGGCACTTTGCTGCTATTAGTCTTCAAGAGTTGACAATACCATAAAAAATATGACCAAAGTCTTAGTTGGGCATACTACAGCCCTACCTCGAAATCAATAATAAATCGTAACAAATGTCACCCAATAATTCAAGGCAGTGATTAAAATTTCCCAAACAACCAATTTAGGCCATTATGGAATTAAGGAAACTGGGGGTCCAGGTCACTCTAACTGTGAGGAAATTACACAATTTTGGGAATATCAAGTGGGAATCTGTCTTTCTGTACTGATTTTAATGTATCTTCTCCTAGTGTTTCACTCAGAGGTCACTGTTGGTTAAATCATCAGAATTCTCTGTGTAAAACACCATAATCCACAATATGTATGAGCCAAGTAACTGTGCTTACTGAGCCCACTGGACATGATGGGCTATTCGCAATGAGGTCTTTGGTGGAAACAAAATGATGGGAAAATATGTCCACCGTTTTTCCTACAAACTCACCATTCTGTTTGGAAGCCATGATAGTCAGCAGATAAACATACAATACCATCTAATAGAGCCTGCATCATAATTAGTATCATAATTAGGGCTGGGCAGAGTGCGTCAAGTCGAGTTATGCGTAACTCTACGAAGTGGGCCAAAAACTCTGCCGCCGTACTCAAAGTTCCATGGGCAAAGTTCCCCATCATGCCCGATTGCTTTGTGTTTACGTCAAATATGACGTGAAGTACGTTCTTGCATTTCAAATCACGCATGAACAGCACCTCACGGTTCACATGGCCAAATCCATCTTGTTTTTCTTATTCTGTTCATTGTGCTGTGCCTAGTTTGAATCCTTTTTTTAGCTTTTCAACCCTTCACCACCTTAATTATTCTACAGCTAATTTTTATTTACTGCATTAGTGTGTGTTTTTGTGTCTGTGTATTTTACGTTTTCTTTTTTTTTTTTATTGTGTTTTCAAGACTTTTTTGTATTTTTTTTTTCCTTTACTGCCTTACTTTATTTTCTTCCTTTGTTCCTTCCTTCCTTTCCCTGCTTCTTTTCATTTTCTTTACCCAACCCAGGCCAGCGGTATGGCAGAAAGCAGGGGACCAATGGCACCAGGCCCTCCCAAGCAGCCAGCAGCCACCTACCTTGTAGGTGGTGACACCGACAGGGGGTGCAGCCCACCCCGTCCTTTCCAAGGTGGAGGTGGCAGCACTCATTATTTATGTGGAGCAACACCTCCCCTCCATGTTGGCAGAAGGCCTGGCAGTGGGTACCCCCTGCAGGAGCATCAGTTGCATTGTGGGAGGGTGCGCTGATGTGTGCGGCCATCAGCCAGGTACAGCACACCACCCAGCAGCTCAAGCACCACTGGGCCAATATCATCGACGATGAGCAGGACCTAATTGATCTGCTAGACATAGAGATTCCGGGGCTTGGTGAACATTAGCTATATTATTGTCTTTGTGTACTGCAATGCTAGCTTTTTTCTGAATAGCACGCTGCTCACACTCAGAGGTAAGTTACGTTTAGTTTATGTTAAGAATATTATTATGTGATCCAGTTAGTGCTAGGCAGCTGCTCGGCACTACTTCATTGTACTCATCAACACTCACTTTGGCTGATTATTCAAGAAGTCATTGCAATGCAGATTCCTGTCTTCCTGTCACCATAGCAAATTAGTGATATCAGTGAGTTAGTATCCTCTGTGGCTTTTATCTATGTAGCTAGTACAATGACAAGCAATTTTAAAGTGATGTGTAGTAGTACTAGCATGCATCTATGCAGTACATAAAAGGAAGATTGCGTTGGTCTGGAAAGAGCTGGAGAGGAGGCACCGACTGCCAGTGCCAATGTGAGGGCTCTGCTCATCCCAGTAAGTCCTATTGTTTATTATTATTATTGTCTTTGTGTACTACAATGCTAGCTTTTTTCTGAATAGCACGCTGCTCACACTCAGAGGTAAGTTACGTTTAGTTTATGTTAAGAATATTATTATGTGATCCAGTTAGAGCTAGGCAGCTGCTAGGCACTACTTCATTGTACTCATCGACACTCACTTTGGCTGATTATTCAAGAAGTCATTGCAATGCAGATTCCTGTCTTCCTGTCACCATAGCAAATTAGTGATATCAGTGAGTTAGTATCCTCTGTGGCTTTTATCTATGTAGCTAGTACAATGACAAGCAATTTTAAAGTGATGTGTAGTAGTACTAGCATGCATCTATGCAGTACATAAAAGGAAGATTGCGTTGGTCTGGAAAGAGCTGGAGAGGAGGCACCGACTGCCAGTGCCAATGTGAGGGCTCTGCTCATCCCAGTAAGTCCTATTGTTTATTATTATTATTATTAATATTGTTGTTATTATTAATATTATTTCCCTAACTTTTACCTCTGCCCATTATTATACTACTTTTCAATTTTCCTTGTTTATTTTGTTTACCATCTCTTTTCTTTTCCATCTCCCCATCCAATTTTTGTTTAATTCCTGTTATTCCATCATTATCTTTTTTTGTGTCTTTCATTGACCAAGTTATTCCACCCTTTCAGTATGCTTCAATGATTCCAAGTCATCATCACTTAATTACCTGGCTTTTCTAACATTGTGAACTAACAAAATGCCCAGAGTGAAATTTTTGATGGAAGATACTGCAGTGCTAACCAAACTGTAGCAATGTATTGCAGTTGCATTAATGTTTTTTCTAGCCACACCAACCACCAGTGGAGCCAGCTCAAGAGCTGCTGCAGGAGGAGGGAGCAGGGGGAGAAGCACCGGCAGGGGTGGGGTGTGGTAAGTCACATTGCTTTCTTATTGACAATTGCTAATGTACTCACTCGCTACAAGGGCGTTGTTGTGATCACCGTTAACTTCTGAGTTACGAGCTACAGTGGTGGTTGGGGTATGGCCTCTTCTATCTGCAACTCAGCAAAAGCTTACATAATGTACACTAATAATGATGGCTTTATTTAAACGGTAAAGAACAGAAGGTTAAAAGAAAGGATGGGTGAAATGCGTGAAAGGAAAGGATGCGTGGGTGGGTGAAAGGATGGGTAGGTGAGTATTTGGTAAATGGATGAATGGGTGAAAAGATGTTTGAAAGAAATAGTAGATAGTGGATACTGAATGGATTGATGATGGATTGTGTATTTTGGTGAAAGACTGGATGACAGAAAGTAAAGCTTCTGGAGAGGGGCATGAAGGTCCCCTACTTCGCGTACTTTGTTTAATGGTTATCAGAACAGTGGTTCAAAGTGGGGGTATTTTAATATGTGTCCCAATCCTTTAACTCACTGTATTTGTTAAGCAAGGCAGATATGGATCCCACCCATAATTATGCATCAACCCTCCCCCTGCCCATGGCATTTTGCCACCAATGATTGAAGAAGTGCAGTATGGTTCAATTTGTGACTGCAGTGTTGGCTGTGCAATGTAAGTCTGCTTCAGTAAAAGCAGTATTTACAAAGCTTTCAATGCATTGAAAAACCAAACACACAAGGTGTGTTTCCCTTCGCCAACTCAATCAGCTCTTAGTACTTAACGCCATTTATTCTTTCCTAAGTTCTTCTGTCCCAGCCTACCAAAACAAATTTAAAAATCTATGTTTGGCATGAGCCACATTTTTATAGGCATGTGAAGTATTCCCAAAATATATTTCATAGTTTCCCTTAATAGGTTTATTTTACACTTGTTCAGATTTTTCCCTTCGGATATTCGTCTATACAGTGACTGAATAAGCCAAAACTTAGGCACATGATGAATCAATGATGAGTGACACCCCTCAATTCTATAGCAAAAGCTCTGCCTACCTGAATAATCCCTCTGCTTTACCCTGCAGTAGAGTAAGTCAAGTTTTCTTTCCTTATTGGCCAGCAAATTAATTTTTGGGAAAGAATGTGTGGTGGTGGGTGAGGCCAGTGAGTAAAGAGGGACTGGTAAGTGCCTGATTTGATTTCAAGTTAGGTGTAAGGGATACTATGTTATGAACATGTCAAATACAATCTACATAGCCCTTTCCTTTCCCTGTAGTGCATTGCATCGTTTTCCCCACTGTCTACTTGTGGCAGTCAGGATAATAGATCCGCATTTTATATGTGACATGTGTGACATATTTTATTTACTTTTCATCTGCCTCTTTGGAGTCAGGGTAGAAATTAAGTGAAAGGCATTTAGAGAAAAGCAGGTCCATTGGAATTAAAGATAGATAATTGTAGATGTCCCAGCTGCAGACAGTAGCAAAGTACTCAAAGTGCTGGCTGCCATACCTCCATTAAATTGGCACAATGGCTTGAACTTGTTACTGCATAATGCCTTAAACATGTCTGTTTAGTGTTTAGTTACTAGAAAAATCTTTAAAAGAAAAAAATGAAATTGCTGCTTTTTTTTTTACTCTGGTATTATCCTGCCCTAATTCTTATCTACCAGGTATGTGTTGCTTTTTATGTGAGACATATGGGGGTAAAGAAATAAAATTGGCCCTGTAACTCTCCTAATGATAATCATATCAAATTCCAATGTTCCCAGGGGACCAGCAATGTACTGCTACTGTGCCACCCCTATCTACTTTTGAAGAAGTTTTTTCTCAGAGTATTGTTTACAATGTTTCTTTTTTATTTTTGTTTTTCTTCATTTCTCTACTCCTCCTGGTCTACCAGCACCAGCCACTAGGCAGGAGATAGTGGACCATCTGCCTCGGCTGAGACAGGAGGGTATACAGGCCAAATACTGACGACTGGTGGTCCTAGAGGAGGAAGAGGGGGAAATAGCTGTGTTTAACCCAGAATCCAGTTCAGCAGCACACCAGCACCATCCACCAGTTTCCAGGCCACTGCATCGCAGGCGCCGCAGCCAGTTGTCAGGCTTACCGACTGCACCTGCTGCTGCCTCCTCCTGCTCTGACAGGGCTTTGCTCCACCATATCCTGCAGCAGATGGATGGTATGTAGAGGTGGCCCGCCAGGATGAAGCAGATCCTGGACCAGCTCTGGACCCATATAGACAAAGCTCTCTTCAGCACGCTTTTTTAATTATTTTGTCTTAGTGGGAGGGACTTGCTGTGGGTGGAGAGGGAGTTGGGACCGAGTTTCACTTTGTATTTTCATTGGACTTTTTAGGGACAGGGCTTTTTGTCTGGAAAGAGGGACGGGACTTTTGTGGGTGGAAATGGTAGGTTTTCTATTCTATTAAAAATAAAAGAGGATCATTCATTTTGCTTGATTTATGCCTCAAATGTTTGTTTCTGTGTTTTAGTTTGCACAGCTGTCTTTTACTGTAGCCTGGTTTTTAAAATGGCTAAAAAAGTGTATGTCATTTACTTATAACCTGGCTTAACTGCCCTCTGCAACTATATTGGCCACTAGGGGATGATTGTCATTACCTACTTTGTCTGTAAAAACTAGATACACACAAACAGCATCTTCTTCAGTGCAAGTTAATTACTATCTAAGCAAGTTCACATCAATCCACAGTTCTTCTTTTATCTGAATGGATGAAGTGAATGAGTCTTCCTACTGTGAGGCGTTTCCCAGGGTGGTATCTTTAGGGGGTGGTCGTATTCGTAGTAGGCCAGCACACTAACAGGGAAGACAGAGGTGCCACTCCCGCCTATGTGAATTCCAGCTGCAGGATTAATCAAAGGGATATCCATCACTGTCAACTAGATTGAAAGAAAACCGAGTGTTAGTGGGGCGTATTATATCATAACTTAAGGAAGTCAGAGAACAGACAACCACAATGACAGTATTTGACAAACAACAAAGAAGGCCTGCTATGATAATAAAAACTAGCAATATCAACTTCTTCTGAGCAATGGTGGGGATCTAGAATTTAAAAACTAAACTTAGGAATTGAAATCATGGATTCAGGAGAAGTGGGCTCAGAGTCAGGACTGGTTGGACAAGGTTAAGCGTTTATGCAACACACAACACAAGACCTTAATGATGATGTTGATAGGGCAGGTGTGGAATACTGCTCAGTTAATAGAAGGTCATGCAGTGAGTTTGTGTCACTTTCACCACATCCTCCCCGGCAAGTGTGTGATCAATTTATGGTGCAAAATTAAGTCACACCTCAATAAATCACACAGCCCATGGGAAGAGGGTTAGGGGCTCAATGAATAGATGGGAAAGGAAATTTGGAGAAAGGTATGACAAAGACAAACACTACACAAAACAACCACAACAGTATTCAACGGGGCACTCAGCAGCACACCATCATCAATCTGTTGTGGAAGGAAATGATGACGAGATAAGTATGACACAGTTCTGTTAATTGCATTGCAAACAGCCCTTCTGCCCCAGAGAGACCCAAGATAGTATAGCTTTAAATGTTATGTCTTTTAGGTTTGAAAAATACAAATTGTGGAGGATTGAAGTTAAACCACCCAGTTCTAAAAATTCTGATTGTTAAAAGGAAAATGATTCTGTGTTGCCAAATAGAGCGGTGCATCTCCATTCTTCTTGGCATGTCTGTCACTCTTCTGTGCCTGGCTGAACCTCTCCGGTGGGTAGGCTGGAATGTTGAGCTTCACCAAATTTTGTATGTGCAGGAGAGAACTAGGAGAAGGCCTACATATTGAAAAAAACAGTAACTGTATTATAGAGTAAAGGAGAATGACAAAAGATAGCAAGATAAGCTTCATGTGAGTCAGAGTGTAACAAGAAGGCAGAGCAAGAACATAAGAGGAGTTTTACGTTTGAGCCAGGAATGCAGCAAACACAAACTCAGCAGCATTTCCCAAATCAACGCACCTGTCTCCAGTCCAAAGACCTAAGTGGGTACTAAGCCTCAGAGTCTTCACCATCATCATAATGTCTCTTTGAAGTCAATAACTTTATCATTCTAGCTGTTGAGATAGTCCCACCCCCAGACCTTCCATCCTCCTCCTGCTGATTCTGACTAATTCGGGTCTAGTCCCAAACCCAGCGAGGAAGACCAGTGATAGTGCACTGCTGTTGAAGAACAAATAGAGAAACAAAGCTGGAGTATTTTCTCTACATTTGTGTTTGGTAACTAAAGTGACTGGTATGGTCTAAGGAACTGGAAAAAAGGAGTGGACATAAATTGCACTAAGTTTGAAAGGCCAATCACTTTCAGGAAAGAAAAGTTAAACCATGAGCCCCCAAACATTGCAAATCATCTGAAACAAGTTTATACATTGGCTGAACTCCCTCCCTCACTGTCAGCCACCACACACATCATCAATCATCACTCATAATCACTCAATATATCACCACTTATTGATGCAATAGTTAGTAGTTACCACCTCAAATCCAAGCATGGTGGTTGAACAAAATATTGTCTTCTCTTTGATGGTAGCAACACATTGGAATGTGACATTAGCACTGGCAGTCTTTTAATCAATGATCTTCTGGGGCAGCCCTGGGTTCTTCTTACCCTGGCCATACATGCAGGGTGGGGGGGTAAGGAAGAGGTCAATGGTGGGTAGGAAACGTTTCTTAGGGACATTGGAGAGGGAAGAAGAGGGAGAAGGAATGGGAGTGGAGGATGAGGGAGTGGTTGTTGGAGGTGCCTGTCTGCTGCTTTTGGGTGCAGGCTGTATGCTGTTGTGAAGTGGATGGCTGTTGGGTGTCTGAGTGCTTGCGTTTGTGTATTTTAGGAGGGGATGGAGACATACCTCTGTGTACAGACCCCTGGTGAGCTTAGCAACACTAGAGGACAGGCACATCATCTTCACCTATGGACTCCACAGGGTTACAATCACAGAGATGTGTGCCCGATTGGAGCCTGACCTGATATCTGCTATCTGTCACCTCACTGGGATTCCCCCTCTTGTGCAAATGCTATCTGAACTCCACTTCCTGGCAACTGGTTCTTTGTAACTGACAGTGGGCTTGGCAGCAGGAATGTCAGAGCCAATGCTCTCAAATGTGCTGACAAGAGTGTTGTGTGCCCTGATTAAACACATGGGCAGTTACATTGTTTTCCCCCAGGTTGAGCATTTGGTCACAGTGAAGGCTGAGTTGTATGCAATGGGACATATCCCCGATATAATTGGGGCGATTGATGGAACACATATTGCATTTGTCCCACCCCGGCAGAATGAACAGGTGTTCAGGAATCGTAAGAGTTTCCACTCCATGAATGTTTAGATGGTGTGCTTTGCGGACCAGTACCTCTCACACATCAATGCTAAGTATCCTGGGTCGGTGCATGATGCCTAGGTGCATGATGGGCCAACTACAGAGGCACAGGGTGTGGCTAATAGATGAGCCTTGGTTCCCACCCAGTAGATGTTGGTGTATGGGTATGGTGTAGGCCATATAGGATAGTGTGTAGATAATTGTTGTTCCTCAGTATTTGCAGGTGACTCTGGTTACCCAAAACCTATCATGGCTGCTGCCCTTGTGAGGAATGCCAGGACAAGGGCAGACAAACGTTATAATGAGGCACATGGGTGAACCAGAAGGACAATTGAAAGGACCTTTGGCCTCCTGAAGGCCAGGTTCCGGTGCCTCCATCTAACAGGTGGATCCCTGTGCTACTCACCCAAGAAGGTCTGCTAGATAGTGGTGGCATGCTGCATGTTGCACAACCTGGCCCTCAGATGCCATGTCCCTTTTCTGAAGGAGAAGGAGACTGGAGATGCCTGTGTGGCAGCAGTAGACCCTGTGGACAGTGAGGACGAGGAGGCAGAGGATGAGGATGAGAACAACAGAACATCAGTTATTCGCCAATACTTCCAATGACACACAGGTAGGACAGTGTAACTTTACATTTCATTGACTTTGGTTGTAATCTGTGTGGCAATGGCATGCTGATATTTCCTATTTCTATGCCCACTTTCTGTTCCCTCTGGAAATTAATTTTGCAGATGTTGGTGATTTGACAAATACTCCTGTTGTGATCACTACAGCCAGCTACAGGTCAGTAATCTATGCTCATTCGATGTACAGTTCATTTGCTTTGTTTGTATCTGTTTAACAAAAACATATTTGATATACATGACATACTCCAAATGGATTTTTTTTCAAAGGGTGTTTATTGAAGTGCTAACATATAGGGGGCAATTGCAATGGGATGGAGTGATTATGGAGGAAAGTCCAGGGGATTGGTCTGTTCTGTTTGAAGCACAAGTGCATTGTCTAAGGGGACATTGGAAGGGGAGCAATGGCAGTTCAAGGTGGACAAGGTGACTGAGTGGGACACAAGCGTGACAATCAGGAGAGTATCATTTCCTGGCGGGGGTCTTGGCAAGTGTCTCTGGCTTCTGTCTGGATTGCGGGGAACGTTTACAGGGTGGTTCACCTTCTGCAGGAGGAGGGGTGCTTGTGGCCCGTGAGTCCTGTGGCGGGACCTCCTGGCCACTAGCAGCAGCGGAAGTGGAAGGCTGTTCAGATGTCTGGCTAGTGTCAGGGGCCAGCTGGTGTGCCACTACCTTCCTCATAATGTTGCTGAAACCTGCAGGGCTCTACCCACATAACCCTACTAGACCTGGGTAATGAACAATAATATCTCAAAAGGAATGGTCAAATAGGAGGAAAAAATACAATCATGTCACATTCAATGAAGCAATAATAAATAAAAACTAAAAATAAAAAATGAAAATAGAAAATAAAAATAAAACATTGAAACATAAATAAATTATCAATAATTAGCAATGTTTAAATGTAAGCCTTTGGCAAAGACACACTAGCTGGATTCACAAAATGGCTGCCAGTGCACAATAAATCAACAAGTAGCAAGGAGGCAAACACAGACCATATGCAAGCCTATGGAAAAAGGACATTGGCTGGAGGGAAAAAATGTCCGCCAGCCAAATGGTCAAACAACAACAACAAGGAGGCATGGGGAACAAACGAAAACACATATAAGCCTATTGCAAAAGGAACACTGGCTGCATACACAAAATAACCACCAGCCCTGTGGTCAAACAACAACAACAAGGAGCAAAGAGAACAAAGAAGAACACATGAAAGCCTATGTGAAAGCACATGGGCTGGATGTAGAAAATGGCCACCAGCCGCATGGTCAACCAACAACTGCAAATAAGGAGACGTGGAGAACAAACAGTGCATGCAATCCTATGGACATAGACTACACAAAATGATCCCTGGCCACACGGCATGGAGATCAAAGACAAATGGTTGACGATGACAAACGCACACACACACTGGCCATAAGGAGGCATGGTGGTAACATTGAAGAAAACACTAACAATAATTCAGCAGTGTAAAACACAGAAATTACCTGAGCTATACATTTTTTTTACAAGAACAGTACACACATCCTCCTATGCCATCAAATAATACCACACAACATATACACTTTTTGCCACAAAAAATGAAATGCAAACAAATGACCAGGAGATGGAAAAAGCACTGGGAAAAAGCACTGAGAGGAGCCTTCTAGACAGAAACAGGAAGCAGGAGTCTCCGGCGCACTTCCTTCCTGTTTGAACAGAACAAAGGCTTCTCAATCTAAAAAACACCTTGAAGAGTCCATCCAAGAAGAAGGTCCACTCACAAAACACTTTTTGACAAGATATAGATGTTATCTTGAGTAACAAATCTACTCCAGGTATATGTAAAGTCTTGCATGCGTGGCCGGACACAGTGCGAACGAATGCAAAGTTTTGTGCGCACTCACTAGTGGCCTGGGAGTATCATGGCACTCATGAGAGAGAGCCAAAACCCAACCTTGCGGGCACAAACAAACTCTGCTCTGCGTTGGATTACGGGATTTGGGAACACAACACTATTGTGCATAGCGCAAAGTGTCCAAATCCCCAAACTCTGTTAGTGGAATGCAGTACTATGCCTGGGCATATACATAATTTGGATCCTGAGGGAACTCTTTGAAAGACAATGGCTTAATCTCCCAAAGGGGCACTATGCCATTAATATCTTCTTTTGAGTGGGAACCACATTTTGCAGGGCAGGCACAGTTTCATTTAGAAAATACCATTGTACCAAGAAAAATAAACATCAGATAGATCTGTAATTGCAGACATATAATTTGCAAGAGTCATTTAAACTATGGGAGTTGTAGTTGGCCCGCTGTTGGCATTTGGTTACTGGTTGAATGGGGTGAAACTATTCTCAAGCCCCAGTCACAATTTCTGTCAGGGTGAAGTCACAAGCCAACCCTAAATTAACCTGTGCTTAACTCTCTTGTGATTTGGCACAAATTTGTGAGACTTAACTTGGAGGCAATATGTAAAGTATTTATTCAGCACTTAAAAAAGTAATAAAGTGAGCACACAACAAAAGAAAAATACCACACTAATTTAGAAGAATATGATAAAATGTAACAAATCATTTCACACCAAAATGGCAAAAATCCCAATCCGTAGAACTAGATATATGCATTTTCAAAGGTTCAAGTGAAAATAGTGCCTAAAAGTACAAAGCACCAAGTGTGTTTATCTGGTTGTTCTGGACCGGATTAAAGCTCAGGCCAAACATGATGGACGGACACAAGGACCAGGTTAGGCCCGAAGAACGAAGTACCTAAAATCCTGGTTGTGCTGCATTATGAGATCCCACCATGCAGATACGAAGTGCAGCAGTGGTTCAGAGGGGCTGCAAGGCTGCGATACAAAGACCTTCGATGTTATAGAGGATGCCATCATGAGGAACTTGCGATTAAAAGTCCTACACTACATCAAAAATGTGTCATACATTTGCAATTCCAAAGAAGCTGTGGGGTTGCGCTGCAGAATCCAGTGTTGTCATTGAGAATGCCGTAACAAGGAGCTTGAAATATGAAGGTCTGCATGGAGGATGCATTTCCTACGGGTGGTTCTAAGGAGACTGCAGGCTGTGATGCGAAGTCCTTGATTGGGGATGGACTCGCACAGTTGCAGACCAAAAGTGGAGCTGAGAGGCAACGCATCACACTTTGTTGGTTCTATCCACTGGACCAAATGGGCTGGAAGAGCACTTTAAGGCCCACTTCCAAGGGTCCAGTACTGGGGTAGAACCACTTGGAGGGCAAGACTCATAGCAAGTAGAGCCAATGTGAAGGGTTCAAGATGGTTGGAACTTTTCTCTCCCTGGGACTCTGATGAGGAGCCCAAACAGTCAACCTTTAGAGTCACTCTGGTGGTCCTGGGATCAGGATCCAGGTCCAGTCCTTCTTACTCAGGCAGCAGGATGACAGAGTAGCAATTCCTCTGGCAGAGCAGCACAGCAGTCTTTCTGAGTCTTCCACAGGTCCAAAGGTTGGATCACAGCAGACTAGTGTCAATCCCTCAAATCATTTTTCAGTGTGCTCATGCAGAGCCTTTGTGATGTGCAAGTGTCGTGTGTAACTACTCCTCCCCCTCATCAAATCAGAGATGGCCTATTCTGCCAAGATCTATGCTCCTTTGTCTCACTGTTTTGGAGCCATACACATGTTCCCACTGCCAGCTACACTAGTCATGTGACCCAGGAAACAAGCTGCAGTCACCAAATGGTTAAGACAAAAATGCCAACTTTATAAACATAGCCTTTTGAGAATTGTCCTTAAAATGTGACTTTACCATTAAGGAGAGTTTAAAATTAAAATTCCATAGACAACAAACTCTACCTTCCTATCTGCTTCCATTTGAAATTTACCACGTATGAAATGTAGTTAGGAAACTCAATGCTACGCTATGGGAGTGGTAGGACTGACAGTAGTGAAAAACGAACATAGGGGGTTTTCACCACCAGGACATTTAAAACTTAAATGTATACTTAAATGTCCAATTTATTAAATGCACTGCACCCTGCCTGCTGGCCTATCTAATCTAGGGCTGACTTAAATTTATTAAAAAGGGATGTTTGGGGCTGACAACAGGTTTATCTTGCTAGGTCAAAAGGGCAGTTTAAATTGCACACACAGGCTTCAATGGCAGGTCTGAGACAAGATTATAAGGTTACATAAGTGGGTGGTACAAAACGTGCTGCAGGCCAACAAGTAGCATTAACTTTACATGCCCTGTGTATGTTTAGGGCTACTTTATTAGCCCTAGGGCCAACAAAAACAGGATCAGCACAAAAATTGGAGGATTAAGGCAAAATATGTAGGGGAGGACCACACCCTTAGGCTGACATGTCTAACCACTGGCCCTGAGGTTTTGTGAGTGAACTACATGTGTAGGAGTAATTAACAATCTGTTGTGCTCTATCTTTTGGGAGACTGGAAGAAGCATGGTGTTATTTTTTGGTTGTCTTGTCATCAGCCTAGCTGTGACAGACTCAGATATTACTCTCTCTTGCCTGCCTTTTTCCCTGCTATGGGGCAGAAGCACTACTTAGCGATAGTAAGGTGCAATATACACCACGGGGACATCGGCAATCAAAACCATCAGTGTCTACCTGCCAGATCCTCCATTAGGCTTGGAAGATGCCTGGAAGAGAATGTGAACACAATGGCCCTCATTACAACATTGGTGGTAAAAGCCGCTTACCGCCGTGCAGAATTCCGCCAACACACCAGCGCGGCCGCGGAATTCCGCCACAGCTATTATGACCCACAGCACGGAATCCGCCAAAATTCAGACACCCACACAAGTCCGCCACACCAAAGGTCAGTGATAGATAAACTGGTGAAAACAAAACCGACACCGTCACGCCAACAGAAATCCGCCCACAATATCACGACACACGAATCCACGTGGCGGTCTTTCAACCGCGGTATTCCATTGGCGGTACACACCGCCGTGCTCAAAATACACACACTCTTACAAAACACAGCCACATTGGACAATTCGAAATACACACACCTGATACACATACACACACCACTCCCACACACCCATACAATATAAAACACACACCCACATCACTCACAAACCCCACGACCAAAAATTCTGAAAAAAGGCCAGAGAGAGATAGCACCAGCAAGAACAACAGCATCCACAGGCACACAACTCCATCACCCACAGAACTTCCACGCACCTCACACAACACACCACTACATATCAGCGCACTTAACACCACACACTCCACCCCACACATCACCTACACCACCCCATGGCACGGCAAAGACACCCCAGGTTCTCGGAGGAGGAGCTCAGGGTCATGGTGGAGGAAATCGGCAGAGTAGAGCCACAGCTATTCGGAGCACAGGTGCAGCACACCTCAATTGCAAGGAAGATGGAGCTATGGCGAATAGTGGACAGGGTCAACGCAGTGGGACAGCACCCAAGAAATCGGGAGGACATCAGGAAGAGGTGGAACGACCTACGGGGGAAGGTGCGTTCCGTGGTCTCATGACACCACCTGGCGGTTCAGAGGACTGGCGGCGGACCCCCACCTCCTCCCCCAGAGCTAACAACATGGGAGGAGCAGGTCTTGGCGATTCTGCATCCTGAGGGACTCGCAGGAGTAGGTGGAGGAATGGACTCTGGTAAGACAAATCTTAATTATTACATCCCCCACCCCACCTGCATGCCATCACATACCCCCACCCTCACCCCCAGCGCCCCAACTCCTCACATATGTTCCAACATCACAAACCACCCATCCCAGCACCAAGCCCTGCATGCAACAACAAAGCATGGGCACCCATCACTAAAGCATGGCCACTGCACATAACCCTACAACCCCCTAAACCATCCTCACACAAGGTCCCACACAGGAATGCAAGCACTGGGGTACACAGTCACCCACCCATTGCACACCATGACACACACAGATGTACTACCCATCCTTTTATACCCCTGCAGGACCCCTACCCCACGTCACCGGACAGGAGGGTCCACACATGTCCACACCACCAACAGAAGAGGCCCATAGTGATGACAGCAGCTCTGTCCAACTGGATCTAGATGACCAGCCCGGCCCATCGGGGACCTCCGGACAGTCGGTTCCCCACACCCAGTCACAGGCCACCACAGACCTTCCCCCCTCTGGAAACACCAGCACAACACCCGCCCAGCGGGCACATACCTCCGTTCCAAGGACACGTCAATCAGCAGTGTGTCCACCACTACAGGGAACCCAGGATAACCCACCACCCCAACAACAACATGGACCTGGGGGCAGTGGTAGTGGGCACACGGTCCAGAGGACGGAGGCCCAAGAACACAGGGGAACTGGGAGGGCTGCTGTGCGACAGGGGACGGACAGGCCAAGGGAACCCACTCTCCACGAGGCCCTCTCCTCCATCACGGGAGCATACCACCACTCCCAGGAGACGATGGCAACGGTACTGGCCAAGTTTCAGGAGACCCAGCGGCTGCAGGAGGAACAGTATATAGGTTTCAGGGAGGAAATTAGAACCATCAGCTCCACCCTGGGCACCATCGTAGAGGTGCTGAAGGAAGTACTCAACACCCGGAGGGACACTGTGGCACTACAAGGGGCCCCTGACACTAGCATGGACAATAAACTGCCCACCACCTCACCCGGCGCTAGTGGACATGACGCCCTGCCACAGGACCACCACACCAGCACCCCACCCCCTGCAGAGGGAGAACCACCCCGCATACGGTCCCTGAGATCCAGGACAAAGACCGAGCACGATGCCAAGACCCCCGCCAAGAAATGAGACCACCCTAATTGTCCCACTTTGTCACCCTGTCCATACTTTAACTGCCCCAGCTCCACTTCCTATGCCCATTTGGGCAATGCACCTGTGAGACTAATAGACTGGACTCTGCCATGGACATTCTTCCACCATCACCCCTCACCATTTCACTACCCCCTCCAATATTGAGCACTTAAATAAACTTAAAGCACAAAACAATCTGGAGTCTGTCTGTGATTTCGAAATAGTGTATTAGCAATTACAGTGACAAAATGCTCTTTCAATTGTAATGTCAACATACCTATGTCACACAGCTCTAGTCCATGAGGAATCTAAGCAGATGTCACACAGTGGGACCCACATCTGTGAAATCGTAAGGGAGAGTGACAACTCAGTGACCATACACTGGGTGAAAACGACACACAGTAGAGAGGTAGTAGTGTTAAAGTACATGTAGAAGGCAGGTCTGTACTCTTACCTGTGTCTCACTGGAAATATTGCTGGATCACTGAGTCCCTGTTATTCATGTCTTCTTCCTCTGCTTCCTCGTCTTCACTGTCCACAGGCTCAACAGCTGCAACAACACCGCCATCTGGAGCATCTTCCTGCAGAAAAGGCACCTGTTGTCACAAAGCCAAGTTATGAAGCACACAGCAGGCCACGATGATCTGGCACACCTTCTTTGGTGAGTAGAATAGGAATCCACCTGTTATATGGAGGCACCTGAACCTGGCCTTCAGGAGGCCGAAGGTCCGCTCGATCACCCTCCTAGTTCGCCCATGGGCCTCATTGTAGCGTTCCTCTGCCCTTGTCCTGGGATTCCTCACTGGGGTCAGTAGCCATGACAGGTTGGGGTAACCAGAGTCACCTGCAAATGGGGAGGGACAACTGTTAGACACGCACTAACCTGGAGGGATATCCCCAGACCCAGACAACCATTCCCAGTAACTTGCCTCCAGGTGCTCACCTAATAGACACACACAGTGCCTCCGGAGTTGACCCATCACATAAGGGATGCTGCTATTTCGCAGGATGTAGGCGTCATGCACTGAGCCAGGGAACTTGGCATTCACATGGGAGATGTACTGGTCTGCCAAACATACCATCTGTACATTCATAGAATGATAACTCTTCCGGTTTCTGTAGAACTGTTCACTTCTGTGGGGGGGGACCAAAGCCACATGGGTCCCATCAATGGCACCTATGATGTTGGGGATGTGTCCCAGGGCATAGAAATCACCTTTCACTGTAGGCAAATCCTTCACTTGAGGGAAAACGATGTAGCTCTGCATGTGTTTCAGAAGGGCAGACAACACTCTGGACAATACGTTGGAAAACAAAGGCTGGGACATCCCTGATGCTATGGCCACTGTTGTTTGAAAAGACCCACTTGCAAGGAAATGGAGCACTGACAGCACCTGCACTTGAGGGGGGATTCCTGTGGGATGGCGGATTGCTGACATCAGGTCTGGCTCCAACTGGGTACACAGTTCCTGGATTGTGGCACGGTCAAGCCTGTATGTGATAATCAAATGTCGCTCCTCCATTGTCGACAGGTCCACCAACGATCGGTACACCTGAGGATGCCGCCATCTCCTCACATGTCCCAGAAGACGGTGCCTATGAAGGACAACAGCGAGCACAGAGTCAAACAACTCAGAGGTACGTACCCACAGTATACCCAGAACACCAATCACACACAAAAGGTGGTCTGTATGTTGTTGAGTCTAGGCCTAGGTATGTGTGACGCAGTTGGAAATGAAGCCATGTGGAGCCCTGAAATGGCAGCTGCCTGACCTCTAAAGTGGGACAATGGGATGTGAGGTAACTGCGCTGGCGCTGTACACCGCTGCGGTAGGCGGTCAAAGACCACGACGCAATGCTGCATTGGTTAACATTGGATCCTATGGGTCCCAGGAGCCAATGAAGATGTACGCCGGCGGTGACGGTACACACCGCTGTGGACGTGACCGCCATTTTCTATCTGTTCAATCACTCAATACCTGATCTTCGACAGGAGAGGACCTACTCTGCAAGTGCTGCTGTGACCTCGGTCTGGAAGAGACAATGGCTCGAGTGGCTGGGGAAAGGGCCCCTGCCTTAACATCGGAGGAGTTGTAGAAGCTCGTGGATGGGGTCCTCTCCCAGTACACGCTACTCTACGGTCCTCCAGACAAACAGGTAAGTACACAGGGAGCATGTTGTATGGGCTATGCCTGTGTGGAGAGGGCTGGATGTAAGAAGGAAGGGGGGAGAGTGCTGCGTGCATGAAAGACGGTGAATGCATGTGCCACATGGCAAGGGAAGGGATGGGGGCCAATCAGTTTGATGGTGCAGTTGGTAATAACTTCTCTTTTTCCCCTGTACATTTCATGTAGGTCAGCGTCCACCAGAAAAAAGATTTGGCGTGCCATCGCCAAGGACGTCCGGACCCTGGGGGTCTACCACAGAGGGAGTACCCACTGCCGTAAAAGATGGGAGGACATTCGCCACTGGAGCAAGAAGACGGCGGAGGCTCAGCTGGGGATGGCCTTCCAACGTGGGAGGGGTGCCCGTCGCACCATGACCCCCCTGATGTTCAGGATCCAGGCGGTGGCCTACCCGGAGTTGGATGGGCGTTTGAGGGCATCACAGCAGCCACAAGGGGGTGAGTACACTCTCATTCTGCTGACTTTGCGTGCAGTGGAGGGGTCTGGGTGGGGGAGGTGGGCTGTGGGTTTCCCTAGGCCAAGGCGAGTTCCGTAGGCAAGGCCCCTCCGTAAGGCAGGCCTTGTGGCACCGCAGCCCACCTCTGTAGAGTGCCAAGTACACCTAGTCATGCCCCTGTGTCATCTATGTGTGCAGATGTCGTCCATACCCTTGTAGGCCATTTCCCAGGAATTGAACAGTGGAGCCCAAGAGCGCGGCGTAGTGCAGGGGGCTTCTGTGTCTGTCGTGTCCGCCAACGGTAGCAGTAATGCATGCACTCAACATGTCTTTCTTCTGTCCCCCCCCCTTTTTGTGCTCCCCCTGTTCTTGTGTACATTAGCATCATCAGGCGGAGGAGCAGTGGCACCGGAGCACGAGGGAGCTGCATCCCACATGGCCCTGGAGGGCGACACTATGGAGTCTGAATTCACCAGTGGGACGGAGGAAGAGGGGAGCTCCACGGTGGGGACAGGAGCTGACACCAGCGACATGGACTTGTCCTCTGATGGGAACTCCCTTGTGGTGGCGGCAACATCTGTGCCCCCCGCATCTACAGGTACAGCTGCCAACCCCCCTACCAGCACCGCCCTCCCAGCAGCCTCTCAGCCTTTGCCCCGTGCCCGCTCACCCAGGAGGGTGGGCATCACCTTCGCCCCAGGCACCTCAGGCCCTGCCCCAGTCACCCCTGTTGCCCTCAGTGAGGAGGCCATTGACCTCCTCAGGTCCCTCACTGTTGGGCAGTCTACCATTTTGAATGCCATCCAGGGTGTAGAGAGGCAGTTGGAACAAACCAATGCATTCCTCGAGGGCATTCATTCTGGGCAGGTGGCCCTTCAGCGAGCTTTTCAGACTCTGGCCTCAGCACTGACGGCAGCCTTTGTCCTCGTCTCTAGACTCCCCCCTCCAACTTCCTCCACCCGACCCAATCCCCTGTACCTCAGCCTATCCCAAGCACACCTACAGACCCACATGCACACACCTCAACACCCAAGGGAAGCTCAGGCAAACATAAGCACCACACATCCCACAGGCACTCACGCAAGCATCACACACATGCAGACACACCAACATCCACTGCCTCCACTGTGTCCCCCTCCTCCTCGTCCTCCTCCTCCCTCCCAGTCTCGTCTACACTCACACCTGCATGCACTACCTCTACAGCCACTACGTCCCTCTCCAGCACACACACCACCACACCCGCTCTCGTGCAGTCACCACCCCACTACCATTCACACGTCCCCTGTGTCCTCTCCCAGTGTGTCTGTGACACCCCCTCCCAAGATACACAAACGCAGGCACACACCCACCCAACAGTCATTCACCTCACGACAGCCTCCAGCGCATGCACCTTCACCCAAAGTCACCAAACGTACACCTCCTACAACCACCACCTCTTCCTCCACTCCCAAACCCCCTCCAGCTACCCGTCCCAGTGTGTCCAAAAAACGTTTCCTGTCCAACCTTGACCTCTTTCCCACACCTCCCCCACCCCGTCCGTCTCATAGGTCCCGAACTAGCATCTCAGCCACAACATTTTCGGGACCAGTGGTGCCTGTAGTCACCGGAATCTGGAGTGCACCGGCCACCAGGGCAGCCAGTGTGGCACGGAGCCACAGCACAGACAGTCCCCCACCTGTCAAGCATCAGAAGTTGGCCAGTGCCCGGCGGGAGAGGGGTAAGACTCCAGCCACCAAAGCTGCTCCCAGGGGTACAGTTGGGAGTGTGGAGTCAGCTGTGACACCTTCCAAGGTGGGGAAGGGCCACAAGAAACCCGGCAAGTCTGGGAAGAGCAGCACGGCGGAGAAGACCGCCATCATCCCCGATGCCCAGGAAGCCACCGCCAGCACCAGCCCACCTGCCCAGGAGGCCACCGCCAGCATCAGCCCAGCTGCCAAGGAGGCCACCGCCAGCACCAGCCCAGCTGCCCAGGAGGTCACCGCCAGCATCAGCCCAGCTGCCCAGGAGGCCACCACCAGCATCAGCATCAGCCCAGCTGCCCAGGAGGCCACCGCCAGCACCAGCCCAGCTGCCCAGGAGGATACTACCAGCCCAGCTGCCCAGGAGGACACCACCAGCACCAGCCCAGCTGCCCAGGAGGCCACCGCCAGCACCAGCCCAGCTGCCCAGGAGGCCACCGCCAGCACCAGCTCAGCTGCCCAGGAGGACTCCGCCAGCACCAGCCCAGCTGCCCAGGAGGCCACCGCCAGCACCAGCCCACCTGGCCAGGAGGCCACCACCACCACCAGCCCCACAGGGCCATGAAGGACCGCCAGCACTAGCCCCGCTGGGCCATGAAGGACCTTCAGCACTAGCCCCGCTGGGCCATGAAGGACCGCCAGCAAAAGCCCCTCTGGGCCATTAAGGACCGCCAGCAAACGCCCCGCTGGGCCATGAAGGACCGCCAGCAAAAGCCCCGCTGGGCCATGAGGGACTGGCAGCAGCTGAGACCCTGCAATGGAGACCGCCATCTCAAGCACCGCTGAACAGGGCACCGCCGCCTCAAGCACCACTGAACAGGGCACCGTCGTCTCAAGCACCGCTGAACAGGGCACTGCCATCTCAAGCACCGCTGAACAGGGCACCGCCGCCTCAAGCACCGCTGAACAGGGCACCGCCATCTCAAGCACCACTGAACAGGGCACCGCCGTCTCAAACACCGCTGCACAGGGCACCGCCATCTCAAGCACCGCTGAACAGGGCACCACCGTCTCAAGCACCGATGAACAGGGCACCGCCGTCTCAAGCACCGCTAGCCCATGAGCGGCAGGGGCGCTGACACAACAGAGTCCATCACGGGGTGAATGATGCACTCTGGGCACCATGCCCCCTCCAGAACCAGTGAAGAGATCCATCCTCTACCTCTGTCCTCAGCAGGATGAAGCACTCTGGGCACCATGCCCCCTCCAGAACCAGTGGAGAGATCCATCCACTACCTCTGTCCTTAGCAGGATGAAGCACTCTGGGCACCATGCCCCCTCCAGAACCAGTGGAGAGATCCATCCAATACCTCTGTCCTTAGCAGGATGAAGCACTCTGGGCACCATGCCCCCTCCAGAACCAGTGGAGACTGTCGTCCACTTGTGAGACTGTGGCTTTGCCCTCCCCAGGATTGAACAGTGGGCAACCCACCCACTGTAGAGACTTGTGAGACTGTGGGTTTGCACTCCCCAGGATTGAACAGTGGGCAACCCACCCACTGTAGAGACTTGAGAGACTGTGGCTTTGCACTCCCCAGGATTGAACAGTGGCAACCCACCCACTGTAGAGACTTGAGAGACTGTGGCTTTGCACTCCCCAGGATTGGACAGTGGGCATGTGGCCCCCTCGTGGATTTGGCGTTGTGCACTCAAGCGGCTGAGGTGCCCCCCTTTTCCTCCCCTTAGGTGCCTGTTTAGTTGCTCTCTGATGCCCCTGCAGTGTTCTCTCCGTCATGGTCGGGGATCTTGTGTGGGCCTCGCCCATACCGAGTGGTCCCAGTGTTCCACGGACTTTCTTAGAGC
The DNA here is from genome assembly GCF_031143425.1 of Pleurodeles waltl. Lineage (NCBI taxonomy): Eukaryota > Metazoa > Chordata > Amphibia > Caudata > Salamandridae > Pleurodeles > Pleurodeles waltl. The sequence goes on along the minus strand of NC_090437.1, from coordinate 261,612,988 downwards.
ACTACCTGGACTACTATGCTTGGTATATATTTTGTACATGGTGTATATATATATTTCTGCCTACTTGCTTTTAATATATTACAATGGTTACACTCATTTTCTATTGTCTTTGCATTCTTCCGGGGGGCTTGTGGGGTGTAACTGTGATGTACTGATATACATTAGTGTGTGTGTTGTAGTGGGTGAGGGTGGGGGTGTTGCGTGTGTGTGTCCCTGTTTTTTGCCTCCCCCCTCCCCTGTGTCGTAGGTGCAGTTCTCACCGTGGTCTTCGCCGCCGGCGTTCGTGCTCCTGGTAGAGGAGCAGGAATACTATTGCAGGGAGAATTTGGAGTTCTGGATCCATGGCATCCTCATTCCTCGTGGGGTGTGTAGAGGTGAGCGTTTTCCCTTCAGGATTCCTGTTTCCGCCGTGTTTTTATCCACGGTGAATCTGCCCCGGAAAAGGTGGCGGATTGGCCTGTCATAATAGTGTGGGCGGTACATTGTCTCCCGCCTGTCTGTTGGCGGTGACCGCCAAGCTGTTTGTTTGTACCGACGTGGCGGTCGGAGTGTTAAAGTGGCTGTCTTTGTTGGCGGTTTCCGCCACTGTCGTAATTGCACATTTTTTACCGCCGGCCTGTTGGCGTTATTACCGCCACTTTAACACCGACCTCCAGGGTTGTAATGACCACCAATATCTGGTACCTACAAAAGTACTATCATCTGCAAAATATGCAACATTATTCCAAATGTAATAAATATAATGAAAAGAAGATTTTGGCCACATACAAAAAGAGGTGGGATGACCTATTCCCCCAGGCTCATTGGACCTTAGACCATTGAAGTAGAATGCCATAACACTGTGAACGTGGACAGTTATCTCACACTTATTATTGTTGGCAAAATAACAATTACCAGCTAATTGAAATAAACCTTTAGTACCTGATATCATGCAATAGTTTTGAAGACTCTGGCAGCTTATGACAGTAGAATTGAATACACATGATCTATGTGATATGTGGAAAAGATTTGAAGCTGTGAGAAAATCATTGTTGGACCCCTTTCAAGCCTTCTTCTTAGCAGTGCCAGAGTCTCTTTGATGTTGCAAACATGACAGAGGGAAGGTGTTCTAACAGAGTATACTGGTGTGTTGATGTGGTAAGAAATTTGTTTATCCTTAACCTTTAGTTTTGGTGTTGTTCTCTAGATCTGAGTGAAAGAGGGAGAATCATCCCCCATTGAAGATTCTTCAGTGTTCAACAGGATAACAGGTCCACCTGGTTCTGTCTCTGTTTTGTATTGAAAATCAAATAATAATAAAAAACTCACAAAGCTGTAGTACATTACAATGTTATATAATATTACTTTCAATTACACTTGGGACAGGTGTTTTAAAAGGAAGCTTACTAACTGTAATTTTTACATTATCTCTATGGAACTCTCATTTAGTACTGAGCTATAACACATTAATTTATGTCCAGCTTTTTGAGATATGAATATAGGAGGTACATTTTTCCTTCATGACATGTTTTAGTCACAGAGATTTAATAATTCCACAAGGTGTTTCAAGAGCAGGTAAATCACATTGGGTGGTCAGCTATGTTACAGGATACCCTTCCTCTGATACAACTTAGGTGCCAGTCTAAGGTTTTTCAATCTTAACAGAAGATATATGTGTTAACGCGTCCTTCTATGACAATTTATACACATTAGGACTCGTTTTAGGCCGATTAATCTTTTGACCCAGTGGTGAGACACCGTAAAACGAGGTAACTGATCAGGAATGCTTTGATTAATCTCAGCCACTGGTAATTACTCAGTGGGCAACTCAATCCACCTTTATTTTGCACACCATGCCACCTCAGTTTGACCCAGCTGTAAGCAAATCAGTCTTAACTCTACTCCAGTGAGAGCAGTCCAGCCCGAACTGTCAAGCCAGGTCTTCCTTGAACCAGAACACAAGCAGCTCAGGACTGGTTTTGCCTTTATTATGGGCTCACCAGCCTGGTATAGCTTGGTTTGTAAGTTTGGACCTATGAGTAATAAAGCACAGCATAGTTTATCTACACGAGGCCTAATCTAATTTTTATCGCACATCATTACAAAATTATACATTTCACTAAATTGAAACAATGTTATACCAATGACATTTTGTTTACTACCAATACAGACAAACATTGAGAACTTTTCTTTCAGTGAGTACTTTCACACATAGTCCAGGCACTTGTCCGGTTGGTAGATTACATTACAACTTTTAAAAATGCACGATTGACTATGCACACTCTTAGGTTTTTAGGTTTTAAAAAGAACTAACAAGGGCAAAATCACCTCGGATCAAGGTAAAATCAGCTGTGTACATGTTTGAGTTAAAATTGACCCCATTCGCAATTGAAATAATACAGCTTCACCCTCTAGTTATTGTCTTGTGCTCATGGTATTCAGGACGGTTTTATCCATGGAATATCACCAAAAGTAGTTTTGAAAATGAGAAGGGACTGATCTCAAACATTCCCTTCAAAGAATTATACACCACTGTATTTATAAACATCTGAAGTTAATTAGTAGCCTTGTTAGTCAAGGCTAGGACTTTTCATTCTTTTAATTAAATTTACTATTAAATCATGTCCTGTCAATTACTCAATTACTTTATATCATTGACTAATCGACACACCCAAGTAACAACAAATAACTCCCACCGCAATTCTTCTCTTAGTATTTACAATGACTTCAACATACACATTGAGCAGTCTGCAATTGTTTTTTGATTCGGCTATTTGAAGTGGTAATCAGTGGCGGCCGGCAGCTTTGGGAGGGGGGCGGGCGGGGCACACACACAAACACACACACAAACACACACACAGGCTCATTCTTTCACACACAGACACGCACGCACGCTCATCCATTAACAACACTCATTCTATTCAAACATACACGCATGCACCAAACATTCATTTTACAAGATCACACACATTCATTCTTTCACACTCACACGCACGCACTCACATCCATTAACAACACTCATAACACTCAAACATGCACGCACGCACCAAACATTCAATATAAAACATAACACATACATACATATACACACACACACACACACACTTACCTTTAGCCTCCAGGTCCCAGGAGGGTTGGGACTGCTGCCTTCCCTCACTGGCTGACCTGAGGTCAGCCAATGAGGGAAGGCAGCAGTCCCAGCCTCGTCACAGAGTGGGATGGGGTAAGTGAGACTGCTGACCCCACCCCACCCTGTGACGAAGTGTCACTGATTGACACTCGCCCTGGGCACTTCAGGGCTTAAACCTGAAGCGCCCAGGGAGAGTGTCAATGGGTGACGCTTTCCTCGTCACCCAGGGGAGGGCCTCGAGGCACCTTTGCTGGGCCGAGGAGGTCACACCCATAGGGGTCGTGATCTCCTCAGCCCAGCAAAGTTCAGCTTAGGCAGCCAGGAGTCTGCGCAAATCGCGCATGTCTGCTCCTGGCTGCCTGACCTGAACATGAAGAGTGTCTGTCAGGCTGACCTTTGTTCAGCCTGACAGACACTCTTCATGGGGTGGGGGGGTGTGGCCCCTCCGCCCTAAAGGACGGGCCGCCACTGGTGGTAATTAGTTGTTTCATCTGCAAAGTGAATGGACATCATTTAGGGGTCGCCAGGATACACAGCTCCTACTCCTGGCTTGCTCCTTGCGATCTCTTAGACTCCCTTTGCTATCCCTGGCCTAGGAGTTTGCAAAGGCAGTGACATAAACAGAAACAAAAACAGCGGCTCGCATGGGTCCTGTTTACATTCTGTTGTCTGGGCAGTAAAGGGACGTTTTGTTTAATATGAGCTTGTTTACCACTTCAGAATGTTTTTATTTTACAAGTAAAAAACATTCTGAAGTGCTTGGAATGCATACTCAAGTGAATTAAAACGTTGCTTTCCTGTAGGCTACCAAACAAAAACCCATTTAACTCCATAGGAGCCAACCGCAGAAAAGTTTGTTTCACTTTCTCTGCTTTTGCTGAGCTTTGCATGTACCTTTTCAGAACCTCTCCCTCCAGGAGAAGAGAGAAGAAAAACAAATCATAGGGATCACCTGGCAGAATATAGCTGCATCAGATGAACTTATAGTCGCTTAATGTCTCTGTTCTGCAGGTTCCCATAGGACTTATAGTTGGTGTGTGATAGATGCTTGAAATAATATGGGAGCCATTCATTTGAGACAGCGTGAAAGAACTGAAGGATGTGTCTGTGCACTGTGTGATAGGTTTGGACCTTGGCTGGGGATGGGCATTTTCAGCTGTGTCTTTGGCATGTAGGACTGTGCATAGGCATGTGGGAATGTGTCTATGCTGGCTGTATCAGGGAAGATGACTGCTACAAATCTGACAGATCAAGGCAGCACTCCTGGCATATGACACCACCCACGCGCGTGTGCACACACACACACACACACACACACACAATATAATAATGGATTTGCAACTGCTTTAGAAACCTGTGTGTTAATTACATGTACGAGGTCATGTGAGAACACATGTACGAGGTGATGTGAGAACACTCTCAAACATCATCAGCGTCAAAAGGGCACTTCCTTTGATAGCAATGTCCAGTGGGCTGATGTCACTACTGCTACCCCTACCATTTTTTGACGAATTTGTCACCAAAAGGTGTCACATTTATATTGACTCTTGCCTTCTGACAAACTGGTTACTGAAGAGGATGCCCATCAATCCGAATCTTTACCCATAAAATTGTACATCAAGTGCCTGTTTCTTTTAGTCTCTAACCATAATCCAAAGTATGCAGAGTCACTACCTAATGTTTACGGGTCTCTGCTTGATTAATGAATGTCTGCAAAAAAAACTTCAATGACTTGTTTAGGACCAAGCTGCCCTTCCAATGTCAGGGCGAATTGACAAATACCATGCCTCCGGCACGGATTCCTCTTTCCACCATAGTTATTTCTGGTATTTTGAAATGGCTCATCCGAGGCATAAGTCCAATTTGAGCCCTAGTGTAAGGTAAAGCAACCATTGCTTGAGTGTTTTATTGAGAGGGTGAAAACAGCACCTTTACGAGAGTGAAATTGTCTGAAAAGCAGGAATGTTACCCAGGCCATTAAAGAGATCTGTAGTATACTAGAGAGTCTTGCTTTGCTTCAGGAAACGCAAACAGGATTGCGCCTGCCTTCTCAACCAAAAATCAAGGAAAAGATCAAAAGGATTTTCTGTTGTGTGCGGAGACAAATAGTCCCCGTTTTACAAGGAAAACTTTTCATCCTCTTCGCAAGAAAAGTCTCCTAAAGGAATCATTCCCTTTCAATAACAATTGCATTGCCCCTCTCTGCCTAAGGCAAATAGTAGACAACCAAGGAGTATGACCTTGCTCTACGGTGGTGGAGCCATTGTGTCATGGGCCCTAGTGTAAGTGCCCCCAGTCTGCTGTATGAACTGTGAAATACAGAAATAATCAGGGTTCAATGGCCCTCTCAGGCCGCTGGGCCACAGTGCCACCCCAACTGCTGTCTGATATAAGTTACACCCCTGTTGCCTCTATTTGCTTATTAAAGTGGTCAGAGAGACGTCCTCCTTTAGGTTTTATTGAGACCAATGGAACAGTGATAACGTTTAGGGCCTGTTTTTTCATATCTTCCTACCACCCAACCATGTCAAAGTTTGTTCACATATATACCTTTCATGCAAATGCTAGAGCCTACTACATCATTTACAACAGTTTATCTTAGGTGATAAAAAAACGTGATCTGATTTTTTTTTTTTTTGTTTCAAATTTTATCTGCCGTTCTTGCAAAATGTAGGTAGATCGTGAATCTGTTTTTGCAATCCGAGAGATGACTAATTCAACATAAACCGTTTGTCGTCATACATCAGTGTTCGTTTGCTAGTTTAGTATTTCTGGGAGTGAGCTGTGACTCATCAGGTGCCTTCAGGAGATATGCCACAAACAAACGAACACAGCCCTAATTCAGTCAATTCTGATTTATTATTTTAGGCCTGCATTGTCCAATCAGGCCAAGCTGTAAATGTGTTCAGTTCTCCACATGAAAAGCCACATGCTCTCCCAGTCCTTTCAGGGCCATGAAATATTGTGATGAGGCCTGAGAGACTCCAACTGTAGCGTTTTTCTGAATTCACCGAAAGTGTGAGCTTTTCTATAATTTCCCTTTATGGAAAACGGGCTCCGTTTAAAAAAAAATGCTTTATTTAAAAGCAATCATAGATATGGTGGTCTGCTGACCTCAGCAGGCCACCATTCCTATGATTTTTGCGATTCCCAGTGGGTCGTAAATTGCGACCTACCTCATTACTGTTAACGAGGTAGGTCTATTTGCAACACACTGGAAATCACAAAAGAAACCCAATGGAGTTGTGTGCATTTAGAATTGCGATTTCCTAATTGCGATTCACAAGGAATCTCAATTGGGAAATAATAATCCCAAAAGTTCGTATATGTGGCCCTTAGAGGGGTAAACAGTTTATTATTTGATAGGGAGCGTATTATTCATTTAATATACTGGAGTCAATAGACATGTTACATCCTCGTCCTCACAGCATTGCAATTGGTTTTATAATACTTGAAGAGATACTGACTCTTCTGACCTCTATAATTAACTGTCTAGGTTTGATGACACACTGATCAAGCCTCTGTAATCAATCCTCCTAATATTTACCTTTCTAATGGTTTTTCTTCTCCTTGGTCAAGTTTTGAATTCATATAGATTTTTCATCACCCTTGATATGTGTTCACCCAATTTATAGTGTTTTTATACTCTTCTATCACTTCCGTATTACAATTCCAAAATATTTACTGTAACAATTTGCACATGTAGTTTACGATTCTGACATCCCAAGTCATACCGGGCTTTGTTTTTACTATTACTTATCTTTTTACAGCTGCGTACCCACCTGGAACAACATAATATATTTCTGTGTAGTTTAACTAGAACCCGGAACTACAACTCCCACCTTACAAATGTATATCGACCATTAGTTCCATGGTAAGATCTTCATATTTGATCATACCTTAATCATAGCTTCGTTACAGCATTGGAGGAATTTGTCAAAATATCATAATCAGGAAGAGATCATTCCCGCTATGGATAATCAATTCGATATCATAAAATAAGAAATAGTCTACAGACAGAAAGTGATAATTATTTGCAGAATTGTTTTTTCCATGATTTAAGATCCACCTAGTCGGCCCTTCTAATTAACACATGGTACTCGATAACATAAACATAATCCGTAACCTCAGATCAGATGGCATTAGCAATATAATAATCACCAGCTAAATGGCACAAAAGGCCAACATTAGCTCCTCTTCATACTTATGTACTATTATACCATTTAGGATACACCCTAACAAGATGGGCAGTTCATAAAACATCTTTAATACTTAACATAGTCTTAGTAATAGCCTTCTCCCACTTTTTACATAGATGAATCAGTAATTATTTAATACCACCTAAATGAAGAATTGTACTAGTCAAATGGGTTTTTCTTCTTATATCAGTTGTTATAAATTGAGTCTGTAGTTTGCAGAAGTATGTACCCTGTCCAAGTAGGGACCACAATCTTATTCAGGGTAAGTCAGATACGCAACCTAAATTAACCTGTGCTCACTCTCTGGTAGCTTGGCACAGAGCAGGCAGGATGAACTTAAAAGGCAGTGTGTAAAGTATTTGTGTAACACTTATTTACAATAACACAGTGAAAGAAACCACAAAAAGACTGAACACCAGTTTAGAAAAATATATAATATTTATCTGAATAAAACAAGACCAAAATGATAAAAACCCAATCAGTAGAAGTCGATATATGATTTTTTAAATATTAAATGTGAAAACAATGCTTAGAGGTCTATAGCGGTGAAAAGGTTACTTCAGGTCATGAGGGACTGGTGCAAATCCAGATCAACAGCAATGGAAGTTGGCCGGCTAAAGAACCCATGGGGGGTCGGCTGAACAGTACCTTTGTTGGAGCAATGCGTCAATGGCGAAGACAGGATGCGTTGATATTTCTGCTGCACTCAGGGCGATGAGTCGTGGTCATGCTCTATACCATTTTCCATATTTATATCGTTTCCCACTTGGAAATTACATTTCAAAGATGCTTAAGGTAATCCTAGTGTTATCCAATGGGAGAGGTAGGCCTTGTGATAGTGAAAAGAAAATTTAAGAGTGTTTCACTATCTGGACGTGTTAAACTTAAAAGAGCATGTCCAACTTTTAAATACACTGCTCCCTGCCCTTGGTGCTAACTAGGGCCTGCCTTAGGGATGACTTACATACAATAAAAAGGAAGGTTCGGGCCTGACAAGTGGGTACACTTGCCAGGTCGAAATGACAGTTTTAAAACTGTACACACAGGCTCCACGGTGCCAGGCCTGAGACATGTTTGAAAGGCTATTGTATAGGGTGGCACAATCAGTGTTGCAGGCCTACTAGTAGCATTTAATTTACAGGCACACTACTAGGGACTTACAGGTAAATTAAATATGCCAAGTGTGGATAAGCACCATCTATGGTAGAAGCACGGGGCAGCAGACCGCATTCGAATGACTCTGGCTGAGACGCATTCATTTAAAATAAGGAGCATCTGTGTGAAGGAGAAACCTTTCTTTTGGACAACTGATTGATTGACTTTGTCCTGGATAATGATATTATGACTTTGACCTTTATCAGACAGGACTAAGTGGACTACTGCTTCGCGAGTGGTTTCAGCAATGTATTAATTAGAGTAGCTCGTCGAGAGGCGAGACAAGAGAGATCACGCAGGTAACACACGCCTTGTACAGTCCTGATGAGGCCAGAAATTCAATAGGCCAAAACATGCCCACTTTCCATGCAAAAGGAGTCCACAAGAAGTGGGAAGAAATAACCACAATAAACATCAATCTATGTTCAATAATAATATATAGGTCTTTTGATATTAGATAGGGTGTCAAGTGGATACATATGTGGAAAACCTAGAAGATTGACCTAGCATAAAAAACAAGATGTAGGCTGTTAGTTTTTTCCTGTTAATATTTTTGAGGAAAGAGTGTAAAATTCTCATAAGGGTACCATTGAATATGATAATGAGGGACACTTTTTTGTATTAAGAGAAGGTAAAACATAAACAAGAACCATTCCTAGAGCTATCTTGAGTAGTTTTGGTTATAAGCTTTATGCATTCAGAGGAAAATTTACTGTGGTAATCCATAAACAACTAAGATAATATTGTTGATGAAATAATTACATAATTTATCCCTCATTGGGCAATTCCTTTTTTGTTCACATTCAACCTCGCCAAAGGCCTAGAGGGTCACTTGCCTCCCCCTTTTTAGATAAGTAGCAGACTCACTAGTAGCCTTTAATTTACAGGCCCTTGACACATAAAAGCCCTCATTCTGACCCTGGTGGTGAGTGATAAAGTGGCGGTAATTCCGCCAACAGCCTGGCGGTAAGTTCTGCCAAATTATGACCATTGCGTTGATAACTCCCATAGACAGCTAATGTACCACACCAATCGCCACGGCGGAAACAACAGTCACCACATTGGTAGTCAACAACATCCAGGCGGGAGACAAAGTACCGCCCACCATAATATGACACACAAAACCACCACCTTTTCGGGGGCGGTACCAACGGCAACAAAAGGCTGGCAGAAACAGAGCTCAGAGGTGAAAGGACTCACCATTGGAGGCACAGGGAAGAACCACGCCGCCATGGAACCCGATCTGCAAGTCTTCCCCATGATCTTCTACATCGTGCTCCACCTGGAACAGCAACACCGACGAAGACAATGACAGCAAATACAGCTGCCTAGCACACAAGGGAGGGTGGGAGGAAAACGAGAGTGCCACACACACGCACAACACAAACCTGACACACACACCATACACACAACCAGGTGCGCATGTAAACCAATGGCACACGACACACAGCATAATAAAACACGGACCACAATGCTGGACTAACGACAATGTATTAGTATAGTAAAACCCACCACACAAACCAAATATATATAAATGTCCATAAAGGGCCAATAACTAGTCCAAAGTTATGAGGGCACACAAGACCACAGGGCACAGTCCAAGGCCCAACCTGTATCCTGACACATCTGGAGTGAACACTGCAGAGGCATCATTTTTCAAGTGGGAAGGCACCTGGTACTGGAGGGGGCAACATGTCCATCGCTTTGTCCTGGAGAGTACAAGGTCACAGTCTCCGAAGAGGGTGATTTGCCGATTGGTTCTGGAGGGGGCAACATGCCCATTGCTTTGTCCTGGGGAGTGCAAGGCCACAGCCTCCGAAGTGGGTGACTTGCCCACTGGTTCTGGAGGGGGCAACATGCCCAACGCTTTGTCCTGGGGAGTGCAAGGCCACAGTCCCTGAAGTGGGTGACGTGCCCACTGGTTCTGGAGGGGGCAAAATGCCCATCGCTTTGTCCTGAGGAGTGCAAGGCCACAGTCCCTGAAGTGGGTGACGTGCCCACTGGTTCTGGAGGGGGCTCCATGCCCATTTCTCTTTGACCTGGGGAGTGCAAGGCAACAGTCTCTGAAGTGGGTGACAAGCCCAATAGTTCTGGAGGGGGATTCATGCCCATTTCTCTTTGTCGTGGGGATTGCAGGGCCACAGTCTCTGAAATGGGTGATGTGAGAAAACAGGGCTGATTGCAGAGGCCCCATAACTTTTTGCCCCCATTTTCCACTTTTTGCTGGTGTTTTCCTGACTTTAAAGGTGCCCTGGGTACTGCTAACCAGTCCCAGGGCCTGTGCTCTGTGTAAAATGGATATGCAAATTAGGCTAATTATAATTGGCTAAATTAACCTACCTATAAGTCCATAGTATATGGTAGGGCATGTAGGTTTAGGGACCACAGCATAGGTGGTGCACACCTAGGTGCATTGCTGAGGTGCCCAGTGTCATTTTAAAAGCAAGCCTGCCTTGCTGGCTGCTTTTAAATTAAAGTTATATGCAAATTCGACTTTGGAATTAAAGGTACTTCCAAAGTCTTAAACTACCTTATTTTTACATATAAGTCACCCCTAAGGTGTGCCCTATGTGCCCCTAGGGCTGGGTGCCATGTAACTATAAGCAGGGACTTTATAAAAATAGATTTATAAGCCCTGGTGAGGTAAAAACAGCCAAATTCGTTTTTCCCTCATTGAAGTAAATGGCCTTCATAGGCTAGAATGGGCAGACTTTATTTTAAATTTTAAAGTCTCCTTAAATGTTACATACCAAGAATTTGGTATCAAATTGATTGTTGTAATAAATCCCACAACTTCCAGTTGTTGGATTTAATATAACTTGTCCAGGTAAAAAGTTTAGACTTTACCTAAAAAGTTGCCAATTTCAGCTCTGCATTGTTTTTGCTGCTGTGCTCTGATTGGCCAGCCTGCAGCAGCTTCTGCCAGGCTACCTTGATGAGGTGTGAAGTGGCCTGACTTCACACAAAGGAATGTGCTTGGGGGAGAGAATCTCCCCTCAGCAGATGGTGAGGCAGGAAGGGGGAGGGCTGCCAAACTGGTCTTCAAAGGCAGAGAAGGACATTTGCAGCACCCAGCAACACCCCCACATCCTGCAACCCCAGACAGCTAGGTGCCCCCTTGATTAGAGTAGGAGAGGGCAGGAGAGGGGTGTGTTTATGATTTTTAGCCACACCAGTGGGTGGGCTCAGCCAGATGTAACCTCCAAAAATCAGATTCATCCATGTTGGATTTTTAGAGACTGTTGCCTTCTGGGATGGATTTTTGCCACACTTCCCAGGAAGTGGTCATCACAGGGGGACGACCCTGTCCCTGATTGGAGAACCAGGGCCCCCCTGCTTTTCACCCAGGAGCAAGGATAAAACTGGCAGACCTGCACCCACACCTCAGATCCCCTCCAGAATTCAACAAGAAAGGAACTAAAGAAGAAGAAGGACTGCCCTGCTGGACCCCTGGCCTGCACCTGGACCCTGCACTCAGAAGGACTGCACCAGCTGCACACTTGGGCTTCACCACAAGAAGGACTTTGCCTGGCTTCAACTGGTTCAAGGAGGGACTCCCTGTTTGCTACAGGTGAAAAATTGCTAAACCAGAGTCCCCTGCACCAACTCCTGAAGAAAGCGACCAGCTGACCACTGTCCAGTGGCCAAAAAGGAGTTTGCGCCAGGTGCATTCTGGGAGTTGAAGTCCGCACCCCCCAAGGACCATCACAGAACTTCTGGACCCTTGGGGTGAGCTGTGGACCCCAAAAGAACCTTAAAAGAACATCTGGGTGAAGCCCCAGAAGTTTGGAGAAGATTTGACAAATTTTGTAAAAAAGCTCCAGAGAGGGACCGACCCGCCGCGGAAATTCTAGCCGGCTTGCCTCAACCGCGACCCGGCCTGACTTCGTGGTTCGTCCCGGTAAAGAAAAACATCCAAAAAAGAGACTAAGTCCGAAGGTAAAAAGTTGACCGGGACCTCCCAGCCATCGTATCCGAGAAGGGCTCCATGGACGTCGGATCAAGATCCAGGTTTACCCCGGTCGAAGGACTTTCATCTCGAAAAAACGACTAAGTCCGAAGGTAAAAGTCTCCACCGAGGAAACCCACATCGCGTATCCGGACAAGGGCTCCAGGAGGTCGGATTCAACTGGCAGGTTCGTCCCGGTGAAGAAAAACTTCAAAATAAAGACTAAGTCAGAAGGTAACTTTTTAACCGAGGCCTCCCGCGACCTGTAGCCGAGCAGGGCTCCATCGCGGTCGGCCTGAAAGTTTGACTTTGCCCCGGTCGAGGTGCAACCAGATGACCCGATTGGCACTTTTTGTTTCTAAGCGCTAGAAAAGTAATAATTCTTTAAAAATTCATATCTCCGGTTCCCCTGAACCGATTTTAATAGTTTTTGTGTCATTTTAAAGATAAAAATATAAACTATTTTTATAAATTGGTTTGGGATTTTTAAACTGTTTCCTGTGTTTTATTTAATTACTGTTTTGTGATATTTGAATGCTTTACACTTTGTCTCCTAAGTTAAGCCTTGACGCTCGTTGCCAAGCTACCAAGGGTTGAGCTGGGATTAATTTACTGAGACCTAACTGTACCTATGTGGAGGTTAGTGGCTTGTTGCTAGGTGTAGGTACCTACCTGCCCTACCAATAACCCATTTTCCAACAGGTGATTTGCCCACTGGTCCTGGAGGTGGAAGCCCGCGCAGCAGCCCCTGGAGGGTGGCCTACATGGCGTCCGCTGGCGGTGACGGCTGCACTATGGTAGTGTTTGGAGGAGCCTCCTGGGCAGCCTCTGCACTGTCCGATGGCAGCAATGTGGTGGTGGTTGGAGAAGCCTCCTGGGCAGCCTCTGCACTGTCCGATAGCTGCACTATGGTGGTGGTTGGAGGAGCCTCCAGGGCAGCCTCTACACTGTCCGATGGCTGCACTTCCAGAGCTGGTGGAGGGGGCCCCTTGACAGCTGGTGGTGGTGGCGGTGTCAGCCTGACAGCTTCCGCTGGTGTAGAGTGCCTCGCCTCCTCCTGTACATGGGGCATGGATCCCTTACACTTTCTGGCAGGGGTGGATGGGTTCTTCCCCTCTATGCCTGATGGTGCAGGCTCCTTCCCCTTCTTCACAGGTGGTGCAGGCCCCTTCCCCTTCTTCACAGGTGGTGCAAACCCCTTAATTCTCTTCCCTGGTGGTGCAGGCCCCTTCACACTCTTCTGTGGTTGTCCAGGCCCCTTCACACTCTTCCCTGGTGGTGTGGGCCCTTTCATACTCTTCCTTGGTGGTGCTGGCTCCTTCTGCTTCTGTGAAGCAGGTCTGGTACCCTTACCACCAAGAGTAGGTGGTGCTACCATGGTCCCTGTGGACTGTTTGGCTGATGTGCTGGGCTGTGTCCTTGGTACCCTGCCCATACCTTCAGGACGGGGGTAGGGGTAGGGAGGAGGTCAATTTGGGAAAGGAAAAGCTTTTTAGGAATGGTGGGGCCGGAGGAGGGAGGAGTAATGGGAGTGGAGGAAGAGGGAGTGGTTGTTGGAGGTGTATGTCTGCTGGACCTGGGTGCAGGTGCATGGGCAGTGTGCTGATGTGCTGATGTGAGGTGAGTGGGTGTTGGGTGAGTGAATGCTTGCGTTTGTGTCCTTTAGCAGGGGGCAGACACTGTGGGGGAGGACACAGGGGATGTGTGTGCATGGATGTTATGGAGGTGTCTGCCAGTGAGGTGTGAGTGTGGAGTGAGGTGGCGGAGGGGAAGGAGGGGGAGACAGTGGAGGCAGTGTATGTTGTCGTGTCTGCAACTGTATGGTGTTTGTGTGAGTGCCTGTGGGATGAAGTGTGGTGCTTGTGTTTACCTGTACCACTCTTGTGTGTTGCCTTGTGTGTATGCTCATCTGTATGTGTGCCTGGGATGGGTTGGGGTTGAGGGGAGTGGGACTGGGAAGTGGTAGTTGGAGGGGGGATGGTAGAAACAGGGACAATGGCTGCCATCAGAGAGGAGGCCAGAGCCTGAATCGATATCTGTTCGGCCCCCAATCCACCGTCAATGCCCTCCAGGGATATGTTGCATTGCTATGTCTGAGATGTCAGCCCCTGGATGGCATTCACAATCGCTGACTGCCCTACAGACATGGAACTCAGGAGGTCAAATAGCCTCCTCACTCAGGGCAGCAGGGCTCACTGGGGCAGGGCCTGAGGTGCCTGGGGCGAAGGTTATGCCCACCCTGCTGGGTGAGCGAGCATGGGCAACTCACTGAGGGGCCACTGGGAGGGTGATGCTGGTACGTGGGGTGGTGGCTGTACCTGCAGCTGGGGTGGTCACAGAGGTGTCCGCCACCACCAGGGAGCTCCCATCGGAGGAGGTATCTAAGTCTGTGTTGTCTCCTGCCGTCTCTGCCGTGGTGCTCCCCTCACCCTCTGTTCCACTGGTTCCCTCAGCGTCGGGGGACTCTGCCTCCAGGGTCCTGGGGGATGCAGCTTACTCTGTCACCGGTGCCCCTGCTCCTCTGCCAAATGATGCTAATGAACATAAGGGCAGGATGATAGAACAAAAAAGGGGGAAGAGACAAAGAAACACTGGGTAAATTATTGCTCCTACACCACCGTTGGTGTACACAGCACCCTCACACACAGGGAACAGGCCAAAGCAATATGCATTGCACTACCAGTTATCTGGCTAGTCACCAAGGCATGATGAGGAGCACACACTACCAACGGCAGCACACCTGGGATCCACGATGCCCTGCCTGAAAGTGACTACTGACAAGCTAGGTTACCTGTATTTGACATGCAACCATTACCCTAGAGATGACCCACGCTGCAATGTCAGCCCTGGCCTTAGGGGCACCCACTAACATACAGCCACCACCCGGATACCATCCCACCAGCCCACATATGTAATGATACCCACTGTACGCACCCCCTTGTGGCTGCTGTGATGACCTCAAGCACCCATCCAGCTCAGGGTAGGCCACCGCCAGTATGCAGGCCAACAGGGGGGTCAGGGTCCGACAGACACCCCTTCCTCATTGGGAAGCCATCCCCAGCTGGGCCTCCGTAGTCTTCCATGCCCAGCGTCTCAGGTCCTCACACCGTTTCCGACAGTGGGTGCTCTGTCTGCCATAGACCCCCAGGGTCCACACGACCTTGTCAATGGCACGCCATAATCCCTTAGTTTGATGGGTGCTGACCTGCAGAGGCAATAAAGATAGGATAACACCATTACAGTAACATTCCAGCCTGTCACACACATGGCCCACTATACCCGTTTCCATCACCAATGGCACATATATAGTCCAGCTCACAACATGTACCCTGGCAACATATAATCCACCCCTTACACAATGCCTTCACACACATGTCCATGAATCCATGCCACATGCACCGTGCCCACAGTGTACTCTCCTGTTGGTCTGGAGGCAGTCGGTACTTGGGTAGGACCCCATCCACCAGTCGCTCCAACTCCTCCGAAGTGAAGGTTGGGGACATTTTCCTGGTCACATGTGCCATGGTAGGTTCTTGACACAGGTCACAGCAGCACATGCAGTGTAGGTCTTCCCCTGTTGAAGGTCAGAAAACAAGTGAGGAATCAGATAGAAAATGGTGGTCACGTCCGTGGCAGTGTAGAGCGTTACCGCCGGCGTACATCCCCATTGGCCACTGTACTCCATAGGGCCCAATATTATCCAATGAGGAATTGCACGGCAGTGCACGACTGCCTACCACTACAACACCCAAAGTTGGCAGAATTACCTTACTCCCACCTGTCACTCCACACTGGCGGTCACCATTTCAGGGGTGGGTGAACAGGCCTATCGAGAATTGCTGCGTCACAAGATAAATAGGCACATACTTCAAAATGTATACTGTCCCAATACATAAGTACACAATGTGGACTGCTGTTGTGGTTTAGTTGTTCAAGTTGTGACAGCCTACTCACTCTTGTGTCCCTTAGATACCCACCGCTGTGGATGAAAAGGAGATGGAGACATACTCCCGTGTACAGACCCCTTGTGGACTTAGCTACACTGGAGTGCAGGCACAATATACTCATCTATAGACTGGACAGGGCCACAATCACAGAGCTGGTGCCCAGTTAGTGACCTGATCTCATCTGTCCATCTTTCGACTGGGATCCCCCTCTTGTGCAAGTGTTATCAGTTCTCCATTTCCTGGCAACTGTTTTTTCCAAGTGACAGTGGGCTTGGCAGCAGGAATGTCACAGCCAATGTTCTCAATCATGCTGGCAAGAGTGTTGTCTGTCCTGGTAAAAGACATGTGCAGGTACATAGCTTTCCCCCAGGTGGAAGATCTGGCCACTATGAAGGCCAGAATCTATGCAATTGGACATACCCTCAATATTATTGGGGTGATTGACGGGACACATATTACGTTTGTCCCCCGCCAGAATGAACAGGTGTACAGGAATCGTAAGAGTTTCCACTCCATGAATGTGCAGATGGTGTGCCTGGCCGAACAGTACATCTCCCACGTCAATGCTAAATATACTGGGTCGGTTCATGATGCCTTTGTCCTGAGGAATAGCAGCATTCCAAATGTGATGGCCCAACTACAGAGGCACAGGGTGTGGCTTATAGGTGAGCCTTGGTCCCCACCCGGTGTATGTTACTGTATGCCTCTGATGTTAACCTCATAGGACAGTGTGTGGCTAAATGTTGTCCCTCACTATTTTCAGGTGACTCTGGCTACCAAAACCTATTGTGGCTGCTGACCCCTGTGAGGAATTCCAGGACAAGGGCTGAGGAACAATATAATGAGGCACATGGATGAACCAGAAGGATCATTGAGATGACCTTTCGCCTCCTGAAGGCCAGGTTCAGGTGTCTCCATCTCACAGGTGTATCCCTGTGCTACTCACCCGAGAAGGTCTGCCAAATAGTTGTGGCATGCTGCATGTTGCACAACCTGGCCCTCAGACGCCATGTACCTTTTCTGCAGGAGGACCAGACTGGAAATGCCCCTGTGGCTGTAGTGGACCCTGAGGACAGTGAGGATGAGGAAGCAGATGATGGGGATGTGGACAACAGAGCATCAGTTATCCGTCAGTACTTCTAATAACACACAGGTGAGACAGTGCAACTTCACATTTCTAGGACTATTGGTGTATTCTGTGTGGCTGTGGCATGATGGCATTATCCACTTTTTACCTCTGCTTACTGTCACCTGTGGATTATCATTTTACAGATGTTGGTGATTTGACAACAATGTCCTGATGTGATCACTACAGCCAGCTACAGGTCATCATTTCTATGCTCTCACAATGTACAGTTAATTTGCAATGGATGTAGCTGTTTCCATCAATACAAGTTTTCAATACATGAAATACTAGTAGTCGAGTTTTGTCCAAGGGTGTTTATTGTAGTGCTAAGTAATTGAGGGGAAAGTGCAATGGAATGGGGTAATGATGGAAGAAAGTCCAGGGTATTGTTCCAGTCTGTTTGTAGCATAGGTGAGGTGTCCAAGGAGACATAGGAAGGGGAGCAATGGTAGTTGAAGGTGGACAAGGTGACTGAGTGGGACACTAGGGGGACAATCAAGAGAGTCTCATTTCCTGGTTGTGGTCTTGGCAAGTGTCTCTGGCTTCTGTCTGGTTCGCAGGGAATGTTTGCGGGTGGTTCACCTTCTGCAGCGGGAGGGGTGCTGGTGGCCTGTGGATCCTGTGGCGGGGCCTCCTGCCTACTAGTGGCAGCGGAAGTGGAGGGCTGTTCAGTTGACAGGCTAGTGGTTGGGGCCCGCTGGTGTGACGGTGCCTCACTCATGATGTTGGCCATGTCTGCCAGCACCACTGCTATGGAGATCAGGGTGTTGTTAATGGCCTGCAAGTACTCCCTGATCCCCTGATACTGTCCCTCCTGCATCCGCCTGTTCTCCTGCACGTTGTCAAGGATCTGGCCCATTGTGTCCTGGAAATGTTGGTAAGCTCCCAGGATCTCAGAGAGTGTCTCCTGGAGAGTCGGTTCCCTGGTCCTGTCCTCCCCCTGGCTCACAGCAGTCCTCCCAGTTTCCCTGTTGGGCTATGTCCCTGTCCCCTGAACGGTGTGCCCAGTGCCACTGACCCCAGGTCTCTGATTGTCTTGGGCTTGAGGTGTGGCCTAGGGTCCCTGTACAAGTGGGCACACTGCTGATTGATGTGTCCTGGGGACAGAGGTTTGGGTACGCTGGGTAGGTGCTGTGGTGTTGGATGCTGGTGGGGAAGGCACTTTGGTGATCTTTGATTGTGCTTGGCCGACCAGCTCTCCAGTGTTATGAACTGCGCTGGACTTCTCACCTCTGGATACCGGGTTGTGGAATACACCAAGTCTTCTACAGGTTCTGGATACTCCCAGATAAGGGCGACACCTTCTAGTAGCCACGGTGCTGCTTGACAGGCTATTCCAAAGCAGACCGTACCCATCTGAAGGAGTCCCAGAGGGAAAAAACCAGAACACTGGGGAAAAAACCTCAAACAGGAACTCCTGAAGAAAAACAAGAAAAAACAGCACTAAACAACCGGAAACCAAAATAGGCAAAAATCCCCCAAGGCAAAAAGCAGGTACAAAGAACAGGTAAAAATCTCCAAAGGCAAAAAGCAGGAACAAAGAACAGGCAAAAATCTCCCAAGGCAAAAAGCAGGAACAAAGAACAGGAGCGAACAGCACAACCAGAAGGAAGTGTTTGCAACGCAATGTGGAACAAGACTGACTGACTTATATACTGAGAAAAGGGAAGTGACATCACAGGAAAAGGAAAGAACACCATCTTGAATTGGGAAGAGCCCATAGACCAGTATAGGAAAAAGAAAGTAGTATAAAAGAAAAACAGAGCATGCTGGGACAAAAACACAAAGAACACAAGATGGACACAACATGGACAGAGACAGGAAAAAAGACCAGACAAACCCACCAACAACAAAAAGAAGAAAAAAAGGCTACAGGTAAGTGTAGCGCGACCGGGAGCGAAATATATGCTTCCCAGAATGTGTAGTCAAAAAACGCGGGGAACGGCGCTCCGAGTATTGGTAGCACGTTCCATCCGCGAGGAGAGAAAGAGATGCCGCGTCTGAGCGAGGCGTAACATCCAGTGGTCCCTGATGGGCCAGGCAGGTCCTCCAGATCCAGAAGTCCACAGTTATTGTAATCACTGGGGGCCTTTTCTGTTGGGAACTGGATAGTGGGGGCACCTCCTCTCCACTGACATTGGCTGGGGTACCTGTGGGGATGTAAGTGATGTATTATGCTTCAAGTGTATGACATTTGTATATGCCTGGCTTCCCCTCTATCTCTGGTGATGCCCTGACAGCTTTTGCTTGTGTATGGTGATGTATTGTTGGTATGTTTCCACATGCCGTGCATGCTTTAGTGATGGGTGTCTATGCAGGGCTGGGAGGGGTGTCCATGCTTTGGTATGGCATGCAGGGCTTGGCATTGGGGTTAGTCAGATGTGTAGGTGCAGTGTGTGGGTTGGAGTGGAGTGATGGGAGTGAGGGTGAGGGAGTGTGATGGCATGCAGGTATTGGGGGAGTGATAAGTAATAAATGTTGACTCACCAGTGTCCAGTCCTCTGGCAACTCGAGTGAGTCCCTCAGGATGCAGTAATGCCAGTACTTGTTCCTCCCATGCTGTGAGCTGTGGGGGAGGAGGTAGGGGTCCACCGCCAGTCCTCTGTATGGCGAACTGGTGCCTTGCTGCTATGAAACGCACCTTCCCCTGTAGGTCATTCAACCTCTTCCTGATATCGTCCCTTGTTCTTGGGTGCTGTCCCACGGCGTTCACCCTGTCCACGATTCTCCGCCATAGCTCCATCTTCCTTGCAATGGAAATCTGCTGTACCTGTGCTCCAAAGAGCTGTGGCTCTACCCTGACAATTTCCTCCACCATGACCATTAACTCCTCCTCAAATATACAGGGGTGCCTTTGTGATGCCATGGGTGTTGTGTGATGTGTGTTGGTGAGGGTGTTTTGGGTGATGTGGTGGGCTGTGTGATGTGGAGTGTGTGAGGGATGTATGGGTGTGAGTGGTGTGTGTGTCTAGTTGTCTCTGTGCTCTTCTTCTCGGTCTCTTGGTAGCAATTGTTGTTTGTAAGGGGTTGTGTGTTTTATAGTTGTGTGGGTGAGTGTGTGTGGTGTGTGTATGAGTGTCAGGTGTGTGTTTTTAGTATTGGCCAATGTGGTGTTTTTTTGTATGTGGGTGTCCATTCTGAGCGGGGCAGTATGTACCGCCAATGGTTTACTGCGGTTGCATGTCTGCTGTGTTGATTTGTGGGTCATAATGTGATTGGTGTTGTTCTGTTGGCGTAACAGTATGGGTGTTGGGACCGCCACTTTATCACTGACCTTTGGTCTGGCAGATTTGTGTATGTGGAAGTATTCTGTTGGATTGGTGTGTGTGTGTGTGTGTTGTAATACGGTGAACGGATATCTGCCACTGCAGTGGTATGTTGGCGGCCGTCAGCATGGCAGTAAGCAGGATTTACCGCCAATGTCATAATGAGGGCCATAGAGCACTTCACAAGGGACTTACAAGTAAATTAAATATGCCAATTGAGAATAAGCCAATGTTCCCATGTTTTAGAGAATGGAGCACTGCCACTTTAGCACTGGTTAGTAGTGGTAAAGTGCCCTGAATCCTAAATACCAGCACACATAAGTTAGAAAAACAGAAGGAGGAAGGCAAAAAGTCTGGGGATAACCCTGCAAAATGGCATCTTTCAACACTAGCATTTTGAACTTTAAAGGAATTCAAAATGCCTTGCTAGCTACTACAATGCTAATAAAATTAATTTTTGTATGACCCTTTTTACATGATCATCCCCCTTTTTTTTTAGGTCGCGCGTAGCGTTTGACGTGTTGTATACTTTTTAAGTATACTTATACTGTGAGTTCCAGTGATTTCATTTGTTGGTTCCACTGCCATTCAAAAATCCTTGCTTGCTAGTGGTCAGTTCTGCCTCTTTGTCCTGCCTTTTTCTCTTTGGGAGCAGCACAAAGTACTGTAGAATTACGCTATGTCCTGCTTATCTCTTCTGTAAGGGACTTTTTTTCTTAGTATTTGCCTGTTCCTCTTACACTGTGGGTGTGTTCAGTCCCTTCTCCCCACCAGCTCCATCTGTAAACATAAACCAGCAGTAGAGGGAGGCTTTTCCAGGGACAGCTCGCTCTTGCTCTCTTTCTCTTATTTTCAGTCTGTGTGGTAAGAAAAGTCCAGTCAGTAATTTACAACCCTAAGAGCTCTAACTCGTTATCTTTTCTCGCAGCGCGATGTGCTTGTTTAGCAGCGCGATCGCGCTGTTTTTTTTCTCCATGTAATGAGGTAAGAAAAGTCCGGTTGGGAGTTTACAACTGCTAATAGCTCTAACTCGTTTAATATGCTTCCTGATGTGATCACGCTTAATACAGCTATTGGGTTATATGGGGAAATTCTGGTTAAGCTGAAAAGTTATTTATTTCAAAGTACTCGGTTTAAATCCTGGTTTTCTCCAAATGGTCTGTTTGTGGGCCAGTTACTGGAAATCCTCAGGCTGTATTTTGCGAACTTGCTTTGGGCGTGTCTAAGGAGGAGCCACGCGCTTTACTCGTAAGAGGATAATAACTTCTTGCTAAATGGTGGCTGGGTATGAAGAAAATGGGTTTCTCTTTTGTGAACTCTTTAATGTCTGTGGTGGTTATGGGGGAGTGTCGTTTGTGCACACGGGGCATTTTGTAGTGCTGGAACGTCACCTGTTCTTTAGTCATGAATTCAATTTCCGGGTCAAAGTGTCTTTTCACTCTGGTGTTAGTGAGTGCATGATGAGCGCCTGTCTGCTGTTCCGGGCACCGGGTTTGGCTTGTTTTGTTGCCTGCCTTGTTTAATGGAAAGTCAAAGCTTAGTACGAGTCGCCGCGTGACTCAGTTTGCTTCCTGTGCTCAGTGCTTTGTGTTGGGGAGTGAGGACCAGCTGTCAGTAGCGATCAGCAAGAGCCACATAGATTGCTGCATAATTATTAGAGGTGTGCGAAATGGCGTAATTTGTTTGTGAAGTTTCGTAAGATTCCATAAAAGTTGGGGCAAACGTAGGCCCATATTTATACTTTTTGACGCTAAACTGCGCTAACGCAGTTTAGCGTCAAAAAGTTTTGCGCCGTCTAACGCCATTCTGAAGCGCCATGCGGGCGCCGTATTTATGGAATGGCGTTAGACGGCGCAATCAGACCGGCGCTGCCTGGTTTGCGTGGGAAAAAACCACGTAGACCAGACAGCGCCGGCGTAGGGGGAAAATGGCGCATGGGCGTCTTAAAATGGGGCAAGTCAGGTTACGTCGAAAGAATCGTCTTAACCCGACTTGCGCCATTTTTTAACGACGCCCATCCCCCATCAACATGACTCCTATCATTGTAAAGATAGGAGTCATGCCCCCTTGCCCAATGGCCATGCCCAGGGGACTTCTGTCCCCTGGGCATGGTCATTGGGCATAGTGGCATGTAGGGGGGCACAAATAAGGCCCCCCTATGCCACCAAAAAAAAATATAAAAAATAAAAAATTATACTTACCTGAACTTACCTGAATGTCCCTGGGGTGGGTCCCTCCATCCTTGGGGGTCCTCCTGGGGTGGGCAAGGGTGGCAGGGGGGGTCCCTGGGGGCATGGGAGGGCACCTGTGGGCTCATTTTGAGCCCACAGGCCCCTTAACGCCTGCCCTGAGCAGGCGTTAAAAAGTGGCGCAAATGCGCCGTTTTTTGCCACGCCAACTCCCGGGCGTCTCTTTTGCCCGGGAGTATAAATACCACGTAAAGGCCTGGGAGTCATTTTTTAGACGGGAACGCCTCCCTTGCATATCATTAACGCAAGGAAGGGGTTCACGCTAAAAAATGACGCACATTCCGGGAACTTTGGCGCTATTCGCCTCTAACGCCATAGTATAAATATGGCGTTAGTTGGCGTTAGTTTTGCGTCGAAATTGCGTCAAAAAAAACGACGCAATTTCGGCGCAAACGGAGTATAAATATGGCCCGTAGTTTGATGGTATCTCACCTCAATTAAAAGTCTTGCTGCTTTGAGCAGAAAATGTCTCTGGGCAAGAGGTGTTTTGTGCAGGCAAGACTCCCGTATGCTGAAATTACACAAATTTCCTTATCCAATATTTAGTTAAGTGTAAAGCGAAATGTCCGAAAGCATTCACAAATAAATCATGATTTTTTAAAACGATGCTTTATGTCAGATCAGAAAAATATAATTTTCCCTCATTAATAGGAAGGTTGCTTTTTTAAAAGTTCAGTAACATTTTAGAATGTTAATATTTTATTACAGTAAACGTGAGCAGAGATGGCTTTAAATGCACATCTCTTTGCGTTAAAAAAATGTAACTTTTTCCAAAAAGAGATTGCCTTTCCAGTACGACAGAGAGAAGTTCTCATGGAGGGCTGTAATCCGATGCACATAGTTATAAAGTAAAAAGGTCACTTTTTGAAATGTCTAAATGGCGCTTTTCCGCTCCTGGGTTACATTCCACTGACTGCAGAAGGTGGTATGGAATGTGAAAAGGAGAGTTCAGACCACATTCAATGTAAAGAAATAATGAACCCATTCTTCCCTCTCAGCATGTTTACACAGCCCGCAAGTTTATTTTTTTAATCAACTTTAATGCCATTTTAGTAAAGCTGACGCAAAAGTAAACAATAAAGGCATAACGTAAATAAGGCATTTTTGCAGTTGGCAATCATTGATTACAAATTGTGTTGGAAACTGTCCCTCATCCCCTCAGGACCCTGAACCCTGCACTGTCTCCCGGGGCACAGACCAGGCACTTCTAGTCTCCATGATTGCTACTTTGTGCACTCCAGGACCATCACAGTAGGATGACATAGGGGAGATTTTGGCTCAGGGCTTGCGCTTTTGCAGCACTTCCTTACTTCTGCTTCAAAATTCATTTATAGATTTAAAAAGCAAGCCTCACATTTTTTCTTTTTCTTTGAAACAGTTATTAAGGCGGTCATTCTGACCGCGGCGGTCGGCGGTCGCCGCCCGCCAAGCGGTTCCCGCCGAAAGACTGCACCGCGGTCAAAAGACCGCGGCGGTCATTCTGGCTTTCCCGCTAGGCCGGCGGGCGACCGCCAGAAGACCGCCGGCCGGGCCAGCCCCTTCAACAATGATGCTGGCTCGGAATGGAGCCGGCGGAGTTGAAGGGGTGCGACGGGTGCAGTGGCACCCGTCGCGATTTTCACTGTCTGCTAAGCAGACAGTGAAAATCTTTGTGGGGCCCTGTTAGGGGGCCCCTGCACTGCCCATGCCAGTGGCATGGGCAGTGCAGGGGCCCCCAGGGGCCCCACGGCACCCGTTCCCGCCATCCTGGTTCCGGCGGTGGACACCGCCAGAAACAGGCTGGTGATAAGGGGGTCGGAATCCCCATGGCGATGCTGCAAGCAGCACCGCCATGGCGGGTTCCCTGGGCCAGCGGGAAACCGCCGGGAAACCGCCGGCTCCCCTTTTCCGACCGCGGCTTTACCGCCGCGGTCAGAATCGCCCAGGAAGCACCGCCAGCCTGTTGGCGGTGCTTCCGCCGCACTCCGCCATGGCGGTCATGGACCGCCAAGGTCAGAATGACCCCCTAAGTGTTTTAAATATATTACACCAACACCACATCCATCACCGATCGTGGTTGTGCAAGATTGCAATGCCGAATACAAAATAAATTTGCAGTGGTAAACAAGAAACCTTTTTATCCAGCTCAAAACTAGACATAGCCCTTGCCATGATCACCTGTCCTATACTAGATCATATGAGATGGTTAGAGGCAGGAAGGAAAGTAATCTGGATCGCTGTATTCTTTAAGTCCATTTAAAGAGAAGGAGTAGGGTCAGTAACCTTAGGAGGAGAAGGGGTGTAACACTGTGGCTGAGTTTCTGATGCAGGTCTGTCCCTGCCTATCCCCTCCAAGGACAGAGAGTACCATTCCCTTGCTACCAGGGGTGCTGTTGAGTCGAGCAAAAGGGACATGGGTGTCCCTAGGGCAACAGCCGCAAGAGGGGTGAGTGGGATCAAGTGGGAAGAGATTCAGAGGAGTAAGCAACTCAAGGTGATGATGCCTACACAAGGACTCTGTTTTTAAGGAGAAAACAGTTCTCGCTTCCCGCAAAGCATTCCATATCCTGTTCTGCACCTCCAACATACCCTGGTGAAAGTCTGAAAAAATTAGGACTGCTTGTCCTCTTTCCCTGTGGGGATTTTTTTTCTATACATAAAATTATGTGCTCAGCTGACATGCCATAAATTATAGAAGTGGGTCCCTGCTTGAGTCTTTTTTTTATGGGTGAACGCAAAGCGCTCCGTCCATTCTGTAATCTTTCTTTGGGCTACAAACCACGTCCATGTCACGTCAGTCACTTTCATTGGTTCGTGGGCTTGCCTTTTAAAATCTGCTTGCTTTCATTTGTAAAAGGCATGCTTACGTCATGCCTTTTCTGGTGTTTAGCCCACCTACACAGCAGCGGTAAACTACTGAAATCATTAGAGGCTTTCAGCCTGGGTTTCCGGACTACTTTATCTGTTTATTTTTCACGCAGCGCGATCGTGCTGGGGTTTACATAAAGCAATTGCGCTCAGTTTTTCCATTTTTAATTTCAGCGCAATCGCGCTGCAGTTTCTGTCTTTTCATTTTTGTGGCAAGAAACGTCCGGTTAGGAGTTTACAACGCTAATAGCTCTAACTCGAGCAAATGCGAGACCAGTTGCATTGAAAATGCTTGTGTTGGATTGATGTCAGTGTTTTTTTGACTCTGTGCACTGGGACATCCTCATCAGGCCCCATGCACATGGCAAGACCCTAAAAATCAAATCAAATTGGCTAACTTCTTATTGGCATATTGAAATTTACTATTAGGCCTTAATATATGATACAGAAATACACATTTGTCCAAGGAAAGATAAATATCACCTGTGTATTGCAGCACTTATTATGCCATCCATTAGTGCGACAAAGGAAAACATGGCTTCAGGCCAACAATTATAGCCTGCCTCCTGCACTTCAAGCCTGCAGCCCATCTGTCACAATAACCCTTTTAAAATAGGAGAAACTTTTAAAAATATTATTAGTTCACCCCTAAGTAGGCCTTGTAGCCCACAGGTAGGGGGGGCAGAGCTTGCAGAGTTCTACTCCGTGGAATTCTGTGGATCTAAAAACTCTGTGAAATTGCACGGAGTTCCATGTATGGCGGGATGCTGCCCAATCCTAACTTTAAATCCTCCAACATGCATTTTACACTTTCCTGACGTGAAGCCTGATAGTTACTGTATGCAGTAAGTAGGCTCGCTACCCGCACCCCAACTCTTGCCAGAAGAAAACCTGCTGTATAATGGTATGTGAAAACATGTAGTCTAATGCTGTCTCACTTCTCTGTGGCAACTGATTGCAAGCAATAGAGCACAGCGCAGCGCAACCAACTTTCAGTTTCCCCCCCCCCAAAAAAAAAACACTGTACACCACACAGGGCATAAATTACAACACAGAAATGTTGCAAGACAACATCTTCTTGGCATATGTTTTCTTCCTGTGCTTATCGCATTAGCCACTGAGAGAGCGTAGCTTACATAATCTATGTTAACATGAAATGTTTATGAACTAATGTATAATGATGCCGCATAGAAACTGTATTAATATCATTTTGCTAAAACGTGCATTTGAAATGTGCCCACGGGGAGTGGCCGTCAATGTATACGAGGACTAATAAAAATGACTAATGTTGATGAATTATCACATTTAGAGATAGGTTTACACTAACTATTAATGGTTATGTTGTTAAAGTTTTGCTAATAAATCTTTTAGGCCTTAGTCAGCATGAGTCGAGGCCTAGCTGTCTGACTGTCATATTAAATGTATTTTTCTAACGTGCAATGTGCTGACTTGCTATAGGACATGAACTCTTGTTTTTCAAAGTTAGAAGCTGAATGTACCTGTAGTAGATCCGTTCTCATGAAATTCACCCTGCCTGTAGTAACATTTTTAGCTGAATGCAACAGTGTAGATTAATGTTAAATACAAGGTCGCCTAAACCGGTACAGACAATGGAGCCACTGACCAAAGATGTGCAAAGGACCACAAGACGATGAAATCATACAGGACATTCCACCCGCTAAAGACGTCAATCATAAGGACCAATAAAATACGTGAGAACTGTTATGGGGTAACAAATTCAATGAAGTAATTTGATGTTAATTGGTTAAAGATAGTGGGGTGCAACCCCTTGTCCAACCAGATTTTAGGGGAATGTACAACGAAAAAGGGATAAAACCTTCTGACACACGGAAATGAGTTATTTAGTTAGGGAGATGCCTATGCGATTTGATATGATCCAGAGACTTTGGGGGTCATTCTAACCCTGGCGGTCCGCGACCGCCAGGGCTAAAATGACGGAAGCACCGCCAACAGGCTGGCGGTGCTTCCCTGCCCATTCCGACCGCGGCTGTAAAGCCGCGGTCGGAAAACCGGGTCCGGCGGTTTCCCGCCGGATTAGCCCCGGCTGAGCTAATCCTCCATGGCGGCGCTGCAAGCAGCGCCGCCATGGGGATTCCGACCCCCTTCCCGCCAGCCTGTTTCTGGCGGTTTTCACCGCCAGAAACAAGATGGCGGGAACGGGTGTCCTGGGGCCCCTGGGGGCCCCTGGGGGCCCCTGCACTGCCCATGCCACTGGCATGGGCAGTGCAGGGGCCCCCTAACAGGGCCCCAGTATGCTTTTCACTGTCTGCTTAGCAGACAGTGAAAAGCGCGACGGGTGCAACTGCACCCGTCGCACACCTGCAACACCGCCGGCTCCATTCGGAGCCGGCTTCTGTGTTGCAGGCCCTTTCGCGCTGGGCCGGCGGGCGCTCGCATTGTTGGGCACCCGCCGGCCCAGCGGGAAAGTCAGAATGGCCCCCGCGGTCTTTTGACTGCGGAGCGGGCAATTGGCGGTTCCCGCTTGGCGGGCGGCAACCGCCGCCCGCCAAACTTGGAATGAGGGCCTTTGTCACTTTGCCTAGTGACTTTGCTGATTTTACTTAGAACCATCCTTGTCCTTAGATTGCCCATTCACACTTTACCTCCTTATGAGGGAAGTGCCCCTTTTTGCCCCTTTGCTGGAGCTGAATCTCTTTTGATGGCGAAACAACTGATGACTCTGCTGGGAATACTCTATGCTGATGCCTTGTTATATTCTAATGTTTGTGGTTCTTGGTTTGATGAAGTCTTATCAGAGTTGTCATATTATGACTGTGCTATTGTGTTTCTTGGTTTTGAGATTAATAAACTTGCTAGTAGTATTGTAACCAATAGGGAATAAATATCACTAAATTCATCCTAAACTGGTGTGGTTATTCATGACTGCAAGGTCATGGTGGTGTCTTGAGTTTGATTAATGTCCTTGACTAAAGTTAAATGCATTGTTGTGATAAATATTGATTACATTATGGACGTATTGATTGACATGTTGATGAGCTATCTCGTCCTAAGGTGTCTCTCAACAGGGTCAAAAGATTCATTGGCCTAAAATGAGTCCCAATGTGTAATAATTTATCATAAAGGGACACGCTAGCACCACTACTGTGCAAGGTGTGAGAAATTAATCCAATCCGATTTTTCCTTAAATTCTGTTGCTTTCAGATCTACTGTTACAAGTAATAGAATGTCACAATGCAGAGACAAAACACCAAACTGGATAAACTACCTAGGAACATCTTCAGTACTTCGCCAACAACAATACGTGAGCCTGCCTTTGTCATGCTTGGGGAGTAGCGCTGCTGACAAGGTATTGATGTTTGGGGTGTTTCACGGAAGCCTACCTGGGATGATGGACGGCCTCTTCCTCTGGTGCCTCAGGTTCTTCATGTTCTGCTGCAGCCTGACTTTAATATCCACTCCTGCGACCAGCAGCTCCTGTGGTAGGCTGCACCTCCTGGACATGCGGTATACATTGTAATACAAGACCACCTTCCCCCTGGACACAGAGAAGAGGCTGCTGTAATTGCACACCATTCTACTCAATAAGGCGATGCAGTCCGGACACCAAGGGGTTCCTTTCTGTCCCCTGTCACTGGGTGGATATCAGAGCCATGGTGCGCTCATGGTCCCTGCACTTGTTTGGTAAGTTCAGTTCATGGAAGGGTGTGTGCTCAGACAGGTGCAGGATTATTAATGAGGCCTCTCCTTCCAGCAGGCAATGGCACCCAGCAGCAAGCAGGAGGAGGATCTACAAAGTTGTTTAAGTTAACAAAAGATTTCCGATATCTAGAAAGTTTCAGTGCTGCTGAGCTTGTGAGATATGGGTGTCCCTCTATGAATGTTGACATGACTGAAATTAAAAAAGCTTGAGCTACTTAGAACATATGCCAAAGTATGATGTATCACGCAAAACAAACATGACGAAAACACTAAAACAATTTAAAAGGATGAAAAACATTTATGCTTAATGTAGTCAAACAACTTCTGTTCCAGTACGAGAACAACAAAAGTTTCCCATTCCAATATGGCTTATGTCACTTTCCAAAACTTTAAAGGTAGGGGTCGGTGAGCGGCACACAAGTGAATCCACTCTGCTGCCAGCTTGTGGAATTTTTTTGCCAAAAACTGTGCTCCGCTTGGATCTCAGAGTTCGGAGTGCCAAAACTCTGTGAACTCCACCCCCAGAGCATGGTTCACAGCTCACTCCTACTCACAAGCTAGGGTGTATGATATATAAACATAGGACATGTTGCCATGTCCCTACAGTGATGAGCCCTCAAAAACAAGGCTCTGGCTGTTTTATGAAGAAAACTATATTGCAGATTAAATTATTAATTATCCTCTATTGAGTTTGGGATAAAATAGAGAAATGTTTTAACCCCAATTTTTAACATCTGTTAAAAATCCCATCCAATAGTAAAGTGAGATTTGTAATGAATATTTATTACAGTAGTTAGTCCTGTCAGGTCTAGGTATAGAGAGTGTGATAGATATCAGCTCAGGGAAGTTATCTGGTGAGGATCTAAGAACTTCATTAACTTGAATGGGGCAGAAGTGAAGCCAAGCCATTCATAGTTTAGTGAAGTGAGGAAGGGACAGATTTTATTTTTCTTTAAGCCCAAGGTAACCAGTTAGGCACCAGACCCGTGGAAAATGAAGTTGGTCCCAGATATAATTTGGTATGACTTTGGATTAGAGGATTGTTTATTTCCCTAAACAATCCACTGCACAGAACACACATTTCACCCAAGCACAGAAGTTGTGTGCCATCTTGAATTTCTCCTAGAATTGTTCCCTCAGGATAGTTTGTAGTGAGGAAAACAGGATGTGCTGTAATAGTGGGGAAGGTTCTTTCTTGGAACATTTTCTCCATTGGTAAAGGAGTGTTCAAGATTCACTCCACTCACTCGATAGTGAAGCTGAAAAAGCTTGTGCCTCACTCACAGTATATCAGAGCACTTTCTGGACTAGTGGAAGAACAAAAGAAGCACTGTCAACAAGCAACTGACCAATTTCCTTGAAGACAACAACCTACTCGACCCCGCCCAGTCTGGATTCCGAGCCAACCACAGCACAGAAACTGCCCTCATCGCAGTCACAGATGACATCAGAACTCTGATGGACAACAGAGAAACAGTCAC
This sequence comes from Pleurodeles waltl, assembly GCF_031143425.1. Taxonomy (NCBI): domain Eukaryota; kingdom Metazoa; phylum Chordata; class Amphibia; order Caudata; family Salamandridae; genus Pleurodeles; species Pleurodeles waltl. The sequence continues at coordinate 261,581,979 of NC_090437.1, read as the reverse complement.
CCTCATCCTCCTCGACCTCTCGGCGGCCTTCGACACCGTCTGCCACCGAACCCTAATATCCCGCCTCCGCTCCACCGGTATCCAAGGACAAGCCCTGGACTGGATCACTTCTTTCCTCTCTAACCGCTCCTAAAGAGTCTACCTGCCTCCGTTCCGCTCAGACTCCACCGAGATCATCTGCGGCGTCCCACAAGGCTCCTCGCTCAGCCCGATTCTCTTCAATGTCTACATGAGCCCCCTCGCCGACATCATACGCAAACACAACATCAACATCACTTCCTACGCCGACGACACTCAGCTGATACTTTCCCTCACCAAGGACCCCACCAGCGCCAAGACCAACCTGCAAGATGGAATGAAAGACGTCGCAGAATGGATGAAACTCAGCCGTCTGAAACTGAACTCAGACAAAACAGAAGTCCTCATCCTCGGAAACAACTCGTCCGCTTGGGACAACTCTTGGTGGCCCACGGCCCTTGGCACCGCACCAACCCCCTCAGACCACGCACGCAACCTCGGATTCATCCTGGACCCACTTCTCACCACGACCAAACAAGTCAACGCCGTATCATCTTTCTGCTTCCTCACTCTCCGCATGCTCCGAAAGATCTTCCGCTGGATCCCCACCGAAACCAGAAAAACTGTGACCCACGCCCTCGTCACAAGCCGCCTGGACTACGGAAACACCCTATACGCAGGAACCACCACAAAACTCCAAAAACGTCTTCAGCGAATACAAAACACCTCCGCCCACCTCATCCTCGACATACCCCGCAACAGCCACATCTCCGCCCACCTGAGATACCTGCACTGGCTTCCCGTCAACAAAAGGATCACCTTCCGGCTCCTCACCCACGCACACAAAGCCCTCCACAACAAGGGACACGAATACCTCAACTAGCCTCAGTTTCTACACACCCACCCGTCAACTTCGCTCCGCCAACCTCGCACTCGCCGCCGTCCCTCGCATCTGCCGCACTACGGCAGGTGGGAAATCCTTCTCCTACCTGGCGGCCAAGACCTGGCTCTTCAAGCAGCAGTAACCCCCCTCCCCTAGCACCTTGAGACCCTCACGGGTGAGTAGCGCGCTTTATAAATGTTTATTGATTGATTGATTGACTGTACCAGTTGTTTGAAAGCTGTGGGGAAACCTGAAGGGCTGAGTCTCTTCACACTTCTACTCAGGACAAAAAGAAGACTCAAATACTCAGTTGGCTGACCTAGTGTGCGGCTTCAGGGACACAACAAGCAGTAAGAGGCTTTTTGCCTGGTTTGCACCTGGCCAGGTATAATCGGATCTCAACTGATCCTTCTGCTGAAAAAAGTATGACCCTTAAATATTGTCTCTGAGGGCCAGAATGCTATAGTTGTACCCAGCTGTCCTTCTTTACCAATCTCCGAAATGTTGGGGAAAAAAATCAATTTCAGACCTCCAAAGCATGGGACCAACAACCCAAGGCAATCCAACCAAAACGCAACATTGGCAGGCAAAGTTTTCAAGTTGGTCCAGCTAGCAGCTTTTGGTACTTGTTAAACCTGCTTTGCTGACCCTCGCTTCAAATCTATCTGACTCAGTGTGACCTTCTGGGATACTCCCTGAAGCCTTTCAATGCTGGGGGATTCTAAGCTCTACAATAGAGGCTAAGTCAGAACGAAGAAATCTTGACCAGGCCATCGAGCAAAAAGTATGTAGCTGACAAGTACATTTCTCTGAGCACGAAATTGAAATTTGTTTGGCTCTCAGCTTTTCCTGGCAAAATCAATGGCTTCACTGGGACCTCATCCAATGGCTATCCAGCTTCGAGAGGGCTTTTACAGATGCAATCACAAGCTTTCCCTGCTGTAGAATTTTCTATTTCAAGGACCTGATTTAAAACTGGGCGAACCAGTTACTCCATCAGAGCGGTGACGAATATCCTACCCGCAGAAACGTAAATTCCCATTGTATCCTATGGCATTTAGATTTCAGTGGACAGGATATCCATCACGTTGTGATGGAGTAAGCCATCCTCCAAGTTCTAAATCAAGCCCTAAATCTGAAGAACTCTTTGACCAAGATGAACTTATCCAATAAGCACTCCATTGTGGTCGGCCTGAAAAAACTCCTAGGTCTCGATCAGACGCTATAAGTGCCTTCTGTTGATGCTTTACTGTTTCTTGGCACTTTACTCTTAAAACTTTAAAAATTAATTTCACCAGTTCCCCTTCTTAGAGTTTTGCATTTTTTTGTATGATTTTGTTTATGAAATTTCTCTCTGTTTTTAGAAATGAGAGTGAGATTTTTATTGTTTTGTGTTTTACTTGTATTAGCACTCCCAAAAGCTTGATACACAGATAGTTAGATCAATAGATAGATAGAAAGATAGATAGATAGATAGATAGATAGATAGATAGATAGATAGATAGATAGATAGATAGATAGATAGATTCAGTAATAACAACAAAAGTAAAAATAATGCTACAGTTAGGTAGCGAAATAAGATAATAGTTAATTGTTTTAAAACCAAAAACCCTGAAACTGGCCTATTACAGTTTAATGAACTAACTATCCTTCACTGCTTATAACCTCCCATATTACATCACTTATGGCATGTTAAATTATGTCATTACTTTAAAGGAACAGCTGCTCTTGTTCAAAATATTGGTGTTCGCATTTGGATTTGTAGTTTTTTGCTACAAAAATTACCCTAATGGCCTATTCAGGTTAAAAGACTACCTGAAATGTCAATTGCATTAAACAAATTACCCGAACAATACATTTTGCATTTAAATTCCTCCCCAGTATTACACAATATGGTCTAATGGGGTAATCTTTGTAATTCTGTGTAAATTTCATCACACAAATTTGCCATAATATATCTATTAGTTAAAATGTTGCCCATGCCTAATATGACTATGTGTTAACAGTGATATCATCAGTGATGTAATCAGTTATGCCATTTGAGATGTCATCAGTGGTGTCATCATTGATGTCAATACAATTTCATAAGTTATATAATATTTGAGGTGATAAAAGCAGTTGGCAGGTGTGCAAATGATGTTGTGCTGATGCTGTACATTTGTTTATTTTACCTAAATTAATTTTGGCATATGTCATCTGGGAACTTTGTAACCCTTTGTTATTGGTCACTTGTACTTTATTTATTATTTCTGTAGCTAGGAGGAAGAAGAACTTTAGAAAACAGTGTTACATATTCACTGAGGTTTTTGTCTAAGTGCAACAGTCTACTGAGAATATTTTAATGATGTGATTTTGACACACCATTAAGGTTACCTGGGTAACTGAAATAAAGATTGTTTGTCATTGACTATTAGGAGCATATGGCAGGGGTACAAGTTACAGTTTGTTCAGTAAACTGTATCTGATTTTTTGTTTGTTTTTCGCGCTATTTTAAGACCTAACTATACTGTTGTTTTATCCCTTGCTTTTATTTCTGTGAATTTCTAGAGATTTTTTTAAGTAATCTTAGATCTTATAATCATACATAACTTTCACGTCACTTTAACCAGTGATTTTGACTGAATTTCGGAGTTATTTTTAACCTAATGTAATATCTTAGTAACATACCAAACTATAACTTCATTTTTAATAAAATTCAGTTAATTTTTGTTTTTTTGAATCATGAACAGTATTTCATGGTTGAGGCTGAGCGTTGGCTGAAGGGCCTGGCCTTCATCCAGGCCTTACACCCATCCCAGTGTGGGATCAGTCCAATACTGTGCACGGCCAAGCTGCAGATTCTGGCTTCAGGCCAGGCCTTGAGACCAACCCAGCCATGGGAGGCCAACCCCCTGCTGTGCATGACCTTTAGCTGTGTTCAGTGGTGGTTTGGTCACAGGGTCTGTTCCTGAGCCAGGCCCAGAGGCCAACCCATCATGAGCAGCTGGCCAACTCCCTGTTGCGCATGGCTTTTTACTGTGCTCATTGGACAGTTGGCAACAGGGCCTGGCCTCCAGTCATGCAAACAGCCAACCCCGCCCCTCTTCTCATAGACTTTGGCCTTGTGAGTGAGGTTCGCCACAGCGCCTAGCCTTCAGTCAGCCCTCCAGCCAACCTCTCTATGGACAGCCACCCCCGGCTGCAGGTCACCAACCCCCTGCTGTGCATGGCCTTTCCCCATGTGGAGTGGGGAGCTGGCCAGAGAGTAGTATATTTGCTGGTGATTAATGGGCATTTGTATATCCACATAACACATCACAGACTTTCTGACCATAGTCCCTTAAAGATTAAAAGTTTAGTTGTAAATGATTGAAGTCAGATGATAGAAGGTATAAAGGATGTCCTGTCAATGTTTTGTTATCAATTGGCTAAAGAGGCCATGAGACTATCTTCAGGACTGAGTGACAAAAACAAAGCCAGAAGCACAGACCCCTAAAGAACCTAGCAGAATACATAAATGTCAATGAATAGCAATTAAACATAATAAAATAATCAGTACACCAAAGAGAAAATCACAATGCGGATTGTGAGTAAATGGAGTGTATTAGATGGTGTGTTAGTGCAACCTCACCATGTAATACACTAATCAAATCCTTTTGGACCCTTAGGCTTCATCTGTAAAACCCTAAGCTCAACCCTGGCTAGCAGTGGCACTGAACAGCAAGGCTTACACAGAAGAACCCTAGTAAAGCATTTAAACACCACCAAAAGAATTGAAGAAGAAATTGACACAACACCTGTTAGAAATGGGGTCTTTGGTTGACAGTCAGGTTACCCCCTGTTCAAGCAAGGACCCTCACTCTAGTTAGGATAAAAGAGAATCACCCTCAGCTAACCCCTGCTTACCCCCTTGGTAGCTTGGCAGAGCAGTAGGCTTAACCTCAGAGTGCTGGGCGTAAAGTATTTGTACCAACACACACAGTAACTTAATGAAAACACTACAAAATGACACAACACCAGTTTAGAAAAATAGGAAATATTTATCTAGACAAAACAAGACAAAACGACAAAAATCCAACATACACAAGTCAAGTTATGATTTTTTAAAGGTTTAAAATAAAAAGAGTCTTTAGGTAGTTGTAACACCACACTAGCGCTGCTAGCGTGAAAATTTACCTGGTTTGCGGCAAAAATAACCCCGCACGGGCGGTGTGCGTCGAAAATAACCCTGCACGGGTATATGCGTCGAAAACAGCTCGGCACGGCGAGGCGCGTCGAAAAAGCCAGCCACGCGACGGTCCGAAAGTCCCGCGGCGCTGGTTGCGATCTCTCAGCCTTCGTCAGCGATGCTGCGCGTCGTTTCTCCTGCTCCGGGCGTCGATTCTCCGGTCGCGTTTCCTGCGGCGTCGTTTCTCAGCTGCGGAGTCGGCGTCGCGTTGTTTTCTCAGCCGCGATCGGGTTCGCGTCGATCTTTTCTCCGCACGGCGCTCGGTGCGTGTATTTTTGTCCTTAGGCTGCCAGCCTCTCCTTTCAGGGTCCCAGGAACTGGAAGGGCACCACAGAGCAGAGTAGGGGTCTCTCCAGAGACTCCAGGTGCTGGCAGGAAGAAGTCTTTGCTATCCCTGAGACTTCAACAACAGGAGGCAAGCTCTACATCAAGCCCTTGGAGATTTCTTCTTCAAGATGGAAGGCACACAAAGTCCAGTCTTTGCCCTCTTACTCAGGCAGAAGCAGCACTGCAGGAAAGCTCCACAAAGCACAGTCACAGGCAGGGCAGCACTTGTTCCTCAGCGATCAGCTCTTCTCCAGGCAGAGGTTCCTCTTGATTCCAGAAGTGTTTCTAAAGTTTGTAAGTTTGGGTGCCCTTCTTATACCCATTTTAGTCTTTGAAGTCACCTTCCTTCAAAGGGGACTCACACCTTCTTGTGAAATCCTGCCTTGCCCAGGCAAGGCCTCAGACACACACCAGGGGGCTGGAGACAGCATTGTCAGAGGCAGGCACAGTCCTTTCAGATGAGAGTGACCACTCCAACCCTCCCTCCTAGCAGAGATGGCTAATCAGGAAATGCAGATCACACCCCAGCTCCCTTTGTGTCACTGTCTGGTGTGAGGTGAAAAACAACCCAACTGTCAAACTGACCCAGACAGGGAATCCACAAACCAGGCAGAGTCACAGAATGGTTTAAGCAAGAAAATGCTCACTTTCTAAAAGTGGCATTTCCAAACGCACAATCTTAAAATCAACTTTACTAAAAGATGTATTTTTAAATTGTGAGTTCAGGGATCCCAAACTCCACATGTCCATCTACTCTCTAGGGGAATCTACACTTTAATCATATTTAAAGGTAGCCCCCATATTATCCTATGAGAGAGACAGACCTTGCAACAGTGAAAACGAAATTGGCAGTATTTCACTGTCAGGACATATAAACCACATTACTATATGTCCTACCTTATCCATACACTGCACCCTGCCCTTGGGGCTACCTAGGGCCTACCTTAGGGGTGCCTTACATGTAAGAAAAGGGAAGGTTTAGGCCTGGCAAGTGGGTACACTTGCCAAGTCGAATTTACAGTGTAAGAATACACATACAGACACTGCAGTGGCAGGTCTGAGACATGATTACAGAGCTACTTATGTGGGTGGCACAACCAGTGCTGCAGGCCCACTAGTAGCATTTGATTTACAGGCCCTGGCACCTCTAGTGCACATTACTAGGGACTTACTAGTAATTCAAATATGCCAATCATGGATGAACCACTTATATACAATTTAAACAGGAGCACTTGCACTTTAGCACTGGTTAGCAGTGGTAAAGTGCCTAGAGCAACAAAAACAGCAAAATCAGAGTCCAGCACACATCAACAACCTGGGGAACAGAGGCAAAAAGTTAAGGGAGACCACGCCAAGGATGAAAAGTCTAACAACACCCAAGAAATCTGACTATAATTTATAAAAATAGACTGCATTTTTATAAGAATGGAGACATTAGTACAAAAAAGATCCAGTGGATGGTTCCAGAGAGATAGATTTTACAAGCAATAAAAAATCAAAGCAATGTCTCTCAACAGCAAACCTTGGCAGAGTCAAAGATTTGGACACTTAGAAACTTTTTCAATGGAAACCGAGGTAATGTCAATGCAGTTGGTTAGAAGTACTCGAGGTGCCCAACTCTGGCAGGGAGCTAGTCAGAGGGACCATCAAGGTCCTCAAGAACAGTTACTTTCACAGGAGAAGCAGTCCTTTTGCACTTCCAAGCAATGTATCTGTGTTGCAATGGATTCTTATGGAGTGCTCCTGATGCAAGGGATGAAGGATGCTAAAGATGCACTAAGGAGTCTATGGATGCAATGCTGTACATGGAGGTCTTCCTGCAGGGATTTTTCAGTCCATGAAGATGGCATGGAGGTCCTGTTTGTTAAGTCGAAGTCCTACGAAATCCTCTCCAGTCAGACTCATGTTTAGTTGCTACTGGACTACCAGTCACCCATTGCCGCTGACATATGCTATTCCCTCCTGAGTCACTACTTCCCCTTCTGAAGGTCCCAGCAACTCTTCAACGGCACTCCTGGGTTCAGCAAACTTGGATGCACCGCTGTGCTTTGAGTCTTGGTCCTTGGTACTGCACAAGTCACAGTGGTAGCAGCTTGAAGACTTTGCGGTACCAACTTGCCCCGGCAGGCTTCTTTAGTTGTTGTGTCCCTGTGCTGTAAACAAGAGCCCAGTCGGCTGGAACTTGGAGTCTCTTGGCTTGACTGGGCTCTGGAGACAACTCCTCTTTAAACAAGACCCGGCAAACACAGTTTCTCTCTTTGCTAGTGTTAGAAATTCAGTTTCTGGTTGTCAGAGTATGCACCTTGTACAAGCTGAAACCACAAGCCTAGAATTCCATACCAGGTTAGAAAAATAGATAATTCTTATATAAATAGATCACAACTAAAACACCAAAAAAGTTGAGTTATGTATTTTTAAAGAATAAAAAGGGTTCTACCGCTTAGAAGTCGTTGGACTGGAGCAAAGACAGTTTAGGCCGACCACGATGGAGTGCAGGCCTACGATAAGAGCCATGCAGGCCCAGTGAACAGAGTACCTTGATCCCGTCGCAACAGTAAGATGCATGTGCAGATGAGCAATGCCAGCCCGCAGTCTAGGTAAAAAATAAATTTTCTTTATGATTTGGTGGTGATGTGTCTGTTCCAAAGATGAAGTGCCAAGATGCATTGGTTATGAAGTGCGATGTGCTGGAGTTCACTGCGCAGTCAATGGGATGCGTCAATCTCTGCAAACTACAGTGATGTCCATGGATTGGTTCTGAGAGTGATGCGCCGGTCCTACTCCCACAACAGGGTTGTTCCACCAGTTGTGTTCCAAACAGACTGGAGATGCACTGATTTTCCTGGTGCAAGTATCTGGGTTCCCTTGTCCAGGTGAATGGGTAGAGACTTTGATATCACTGAGTCTCAAGCAACAGGTGGCAAGCCAACAAGCCGTTGGAGATCATGTGGGATGTAAGGCAGAGTCTAGCTCTCTTTCATCAGGGTCAGAGAACAGCAGAGCAGAAAAGCAGTCTATCCAGGCCAGGAGTCCAGCAGAGTAACAGTCCTTGATGCAGCTGAGCAGTTCTTCTAACAGAGTCTAGTTGTATGTCTAGAAGTGTTTAATTTGGTGGGGCCAGAGACCCAGTATTTATACCGAATTGTGGCTTTGAAGTGGGGGTAACTTCATTGAAGGGTCTTTGAAGTGCACAGAGTCCCTTTCTATCCAGCCTTGGCTCCAGACGATCAGTAGGAGGTTCTCAGCTTTTTCTGTTTGGACAGGCGTTGCCTATTAAGGTGTAAGTGTCAGCCCCTCCCCCTTCCTGTCCAGGAAGAGCCATTGGAATGCAGCTGAGTGCTCAGACACATCTAACATTCCCGTGTTTGTGGCTCTCTAAAGGAATCCACAAAATGCAGCTGTCACCCACCTCAGATGTGTACTGGAGATAGGCTGCAGACACAAAGGGCTGTAAGAGCAGAGAAATGCCCACTTTTTAAAAGTGGCACTTCTAAAATAGTAATGTTTTATCCAACTTTACCAGTAAAGAGGATTTATCATTATTATTTCAATGATATGAAACATGATATATCCACTCCTTCCCAATCAGGAATTACAGCTTAAACGTGTAACAAGGAATTCACAATGTTAACCTTTGAGAAGAGTAGGCCTCACAGTAGTGAACAACAAATTTAGGGGCATATTTACAAGAAAGTGGTGCATCAGTCACAATATGCCACTTTTCTTGTGTTGCCCCTGCCCCACCTAACAACACCATGATTGAGGGGTATTCACAATATGGCGCACCATGGAGGTTATTAGGACAATAGCGTCAAAACGTTTGACTTTATGTGGTGCTTTGCTGCACTAGCGTCAAAAATGTTGATGCTAATGCAGCAAAGCACTGGAAGGCTCATTGATGAAAATGGGTGCATTATTTTAATGCCTGCTCTGAGTGGCTTTAAAAATGATGGAAAAAATAGCACAGTGAAATGTTGTAAATTTCACTGCACCATTTTTTCAGGCCTCCCTGCATTGGAACACCCCTTGCATACATTATGCCTGATGCAGGCATAATGTGGCGCAAGAGGTTGCAAAGTGGCGCAATGGAAGCGTGGCACCACTTTGTAAATACAGAGACAGGAAAAAGCCACCTTAGCACTGCCTTAGCATAAAAAAATTATGCTATGGTGGTGCAACACGGCACTAGGGGCTTGTAAATATGCCCCTTAAAAATTTTTACTACGGGGACATGCTAAACTTAAACGTACTTGCCCTACCACGCACTTGCTCAGCATCCTGCCCTATAGGCTACCTAGGGTGATATTTAGGGATGACTTATGTGCGAGAAAACAGGAGATTAAGACTTGACAAATGGTTTTAAATGCCAAGTCAAAGTAGCAGGAAAACTGCACACACAGTCTTTGCAGTGGCAGGTCTGAGACATGTTTGAAGGCTACTTGTGTGGGTGGCACAGGCAGTGCTGCAGGCCCAGTGGTACCATTTCATGTGCAGGCCCTCAGTGTAGGGTATAATGTTTTACAAGGGGTTAACAGGTAAATTAAATATGCAAATTGTGTGTACACCAATGTTGCCACGTTTAGGGGTGCAGCCCATGCACTTTAGCACTGGTCAGCAGTGGTAAAGTGATCAGAGTCCTAAGGCCAACAAAAAGATTCATCAAAAAGATGAGACAGCGGGGCAAACTGTTTGGGGGAAGACCACCCTGTGGCTGACAGGTCTAACAGCTAGTCACAAGGTGCAGCAGTTGCAGTCTTTGATGGTGCAGCTTCTCTTTGCTAGTCCCTCAGTGTAACAGGGCAGTTCTCCTTCTGTCCTTATTCTATGTTGTTTGAGATCCGAGGTCTGGGTTCCAAGGGTTCCCTCTTTATGCACAGAAAGTGCCCTCAGGCCAAGATGCGGCTGGTAGGCAATGGGCTACCAGGTTCCCTCTCACCTGTTGAGCACTTCCTGTTAAGTGTGGTACCTGGCTGTCCCAAGATGGGATGGCAACTGGTTTCCCCTCTCTGCTCCCCATGCCAACCCGTCTACCTCAACAGTGGGTCAGATATTCCCCTGGTTTGCCACATCTGCACTTCAAGGCAGCTTCACCCTTCCTTGAAGCCTGCCTTTTGGGGCTAACACCTAAGTGGCTTCCTGCAGGAGGGAGGTGAAACCTCTTCTTCCTGAGAGTCATTAGCACGTCTCTCCATTAGGGTTCAAAGCTGTCTAATGGAACAGGTTCCATGTGTGCCAGGAAAGGCACAGGAGTATTAAAGACAACAAAGTGGCAGCTTTGCTAAAGCTGCACACTGCAACAAGTTACATTATTTTTAACTTGAAATACAGTTGGGCTTAATTTAACGAGTTGTTTGATACTTTTGAGTGCCACTTTGGTAGCATGGTTTAAGAGTTAGCACAGCTGAGGTTTCAGCGTGTATTCACAAATTGGGTGACCAAGTCTTTCCATAGAAAAACTGTAGGTTTGTGTGTTTTACCATCAGGACTTGTAAAGCACATGTCCTGCCTGAGTCATATATTGCACCCTGCCTGTAGGACTCAGTAGGCCTGCCAGAGGGGTGTCTTACACACATGTTCTGGGGAAGCGGTAGCTGTGCCATTGTTTTCAATGGCAAAGTCAGGGTAGCAGTGTAGGACTACTCTACCACTCTGCAATGGTGGACTGGGGCACTTGCTTTACTTGAGAGACCTCCAGGGTGGCACACTGTGCTGCAAGCTCTGGGGCCCCCTCTAACTTGCACGCCCTGGGTACCCTAGTATCATTTACTAAGGACTTACAGGTAAGGTAGCCAGTTCCAATTGGGTACAACCAATTCAGTATATACTTTATGGTCATGGCACTGGCACTGAGTTCTGGTTAGCAGGCCTCAGTGCACTCTCAGAGTTGAAAAAACCCAGCAGCTTCAGTCAAAGAATTAGGGATGACTATACAAAAAGGCATTTCCTTATATGATCAATCACCAGAAATGTGCTGCCCACAAAAATATATCACCACCAAAAATAATCACACATAAAACTAATCAACCAGCATCACACCTCCAAACCAAACATGCAGATGGGTAAACATATACACCAACGTAAAACACTTACCAAAAAAATCATCAAATACTAAACCATGTTCTAATTTTGAAAGGTCATTCTACATGAAAAAGCATACACACAAATCAGTGAAGGTCCCTAGTCTGATTCCACACATCAGCCCAAAAGGGTAGTAACTGCTTACCCCAAATTGTGTTTAATGAAAAGGCTTGAGGGACAAATGTCTGCAATCCTTGAAATAGTCTGAAAAAAATAGTAGAAAATGTAAGAAACAAAAGACTGCATGGGAATATGAATACAGAAACAGTGTAGTGAGGTCACCACTTACTCATAAGTTAGGTCACAAAGTATCTGGCTGGCACTGTTCTTCATAAATGCAAGAATCATTGCCAACTCTGGCACTGAGATGCTATATAAGAACGCGCCAGTCCACAGATCATGTGACAAGGAAATATGTCCACCACCTTACAACAGCAAATAGTGCTTGATACTCCTTGTCTCATAATTAATAACGTATACCCCACGCTTACAAATTTGTTTTACAGGAATTATGGTAGAAATGCTTGTCCACAAACCACCAAAAGGTAAAACATCCAAATGATGTAACTCATAATGCACATGTGAATATCTACAAGCTCCACCTTCACCAAGTTAGAGATCACATTGCATGTCAAGGGACAATGGCCACCATCTTAAGACAGTAAACTCATTCAAAAATCATAGTCTCAAAACCATTGCTGCAGAGACTATGTGAATATACCAACAACCATCCAAAAAGTAGGACACTTAACATTTATCAAAAAACATACAGGGGGTCATTCTGACCCTGGCGGCCACCGACCACGGGAGCACCGCCAACAGGCTGGCGGTGCTCCCACGAGCATTCTGACCGCGGCGGTTCAGCCGCGGTCAGAAGCGGCAAGTCGGCGGGCTCCCGCCGACTTACCGCTGCTCGGGGGAATCCTTCGTAAGAGGGCCCCGCAAAGTATTTCAGTGTCTGCCTTGCAGACACTGAAATACGCGACGGGTGCAACTGCACCCGTCGCACCCCTGCAACTACGCCGGCTCAATTCTGAGCCGGCGTCCTCGTTGCAGGGGCATTTCCTCTGGGCCGGCGGGCGCTCTTTCGGAGAGCGCCCGCCGGCCCAGAGGAAATGTTTAAATGGCCGCCGCGGTCTTTTGACAGCGGTGCGGTCATTTCACGGCGGTACCTTGGCGGACGGCCTCCGCCGTCCGCCAAGGTTAGAATCACCCCCACAGTTCCTACAGTCATGATAGAACAATATTATTCAAAGAAGGTCACTAACAGAAAAACGGCTACCATCTTGTATGATGGTCAGCTCATCCATGCAGCTACAAGTAATCAAAAACTTGAGTCAGACATCAACTACAAACAGGGCATAACCACATCAAATTAAACATCGACCTCAAAGGGTGGATAGTGAGGACCATTGCACCTGTTGATTGAGGTCCTTCTTAACATTATTAGCTTGCCAGATCCATTTATTTTCCTTTCATGTGTGTAACTTATGCACATCATGTTTTCTCTTGGAATTACCAATCAGTTTCAATACAAATCATTTAATTGTATTAGCAGCATGAGCACATGTTCTGCAATGGTCAATTAAAGAAGCATTTTAATTCAATAATGTGTTGTACTTTGCAATGAAGAACCTCCTGAGTAGTTTTGCCAATATATTTGAGTGTGCAAGGACATTCAGTACAGTATATTAGATTCTTTGAGGCACAATTAGAAAAATGTCTGAGTAGGCTATATTATCACATTCACATTACATGTTTGAACAGTAGTAAATGCTACACAATTTCCACGTGGATGGTGTACAGTAACTGGTCCAAGTCCACATAATTGGGTCATTGTAGGCATTTGGGACTCTTAATATGCTTTTACCAATTTAACTCTTATGTTACTGGGTCTCTTTTTTTCTAAATGTAAATTTGTGATTGCAAAATATGCAATTTTTTAACATTATGGTGGTCATTACAACCCTGGCGGATGATGTTAAAGCGGCGGTAAGACCGCCAACAGGCCGGCGGTAAAAAAAATTGCAATTACGACCGTGGTGGAAACCGCCAACAAAGACAGCCACTTTAACACTCAGACCGCCACGGCAGTACAAACAAACAGCGCGGCGGTCACCGCCAACAGACAGGTGGGAGACAATGAACCACCCACAGTATCACAACCTACCAATCCGCCACCTTTTACGGGACGGATTCACCGCGGATAAAAACATGGCGGAAACAGAAATTTCGAAGGGAAAACGCTCACCTCTACACACTCCACGAGGAACGAGGACACCATGGAACCAGAACTCCAAATTCTCCCTGCGATAGGCTTCCTGCTCCTCTACCAGGAGCACGAACGCCGGCGGCGAAGACAACGGTGAGTACAGTACCTACGACACAAGGGAGGGGGGAGGCCAAAAACAGGGACACGCAACACGCAACACCCCCACCCCCACCCTCACCCACCACAACACACACACTAAGGCATATCAATACTTCACAGTTACACCCCCCAAACCCTCCCGGAAGAATGCAAAGACCAAAGAAAATGAGTGTAACCATCGGAATATATTTAAAACAAGTAGGCAGAAATATATATATACACAATGTACAAAATAAATACCAGACATAGTAGTCCAGGTACTGCACAAAGAAAGTCCGTGGAACACTGGGACCACACGGTATGGGCGAGGCCCACACAAGATCCCTGACCATGATGGAGAGAACACTGCAGGGGCATCAGAGAGCAAGAAAACAGGCACCTCAGGGGGAGGGAAAGGGGTGGCACCTCAGCCGGTTGAGTGCACAGCGCCAAATCCACGAGGGGGCCACATGCCCACTGTTCAATCCTGGGGAGTGCAAAGCCACAGTCTCTCAAGTCTCTACAGTGGGTGGGTTGCCCACTGTTCAATCCTGGGGAGTGCAAAGCCACAGTCTCTCAAGTCTCTACAGTGGGTGGGTTGCCCACTGTTCAATCCTGGGGAGTGCAAAGCCACAGTTTCACAAGTCTCTACAGTGGGTGGGTTGCCCACTGTTCAATCCTGGGGAGTGCAAAGCCACAGTCTCTCAAGTATCTACAGTGGGTGGGTTGCCCACTGTTCCATCCTGGGGAGTGCAAAGCCACAGTCTCTCAAGTGGATGACAGTCTCCACTGGTTCTGGAGGGGGACTGGTGCCCAGAGTGCTTCATCCTGTTAAGGACAGAGTTTGTGGATGGACTTCTCCACTGGTTCTGGAGGGGGACTGGTGCCCAGAGTGCTTCATTCTGTTAAGGACAGAGGTAGTGGATGGACCTCTCCACTGGTTCTGGAGGGGAACTGGTGCCCAGAGTGCTTCATCCTGCTAAGGACAGAGGTAGTGGATGGATCTCTCCACTGGTTCTGGAGGGGGACTGGTGCCCAGAGTGCATCATTCACCCCGTGACGGACCCAGTTGTGTCAGTGCCCCTGCCGCTCATGGGCTAGCGGTGCTTGAGATGGCGGTGCCCTGTTCAGCGGTGCTTGAGATGGCGGTGCCCTGTTCAGCGGTGCTTGAGATGGCGGTGCCCTGTTCAGCGGTGCTTCAGATGCCGGTGTCCTGTTCAGCGGTGCTTCAGATGGCGGTCTACATTGCAGGGTCTCAGCTGCTGGCGGTCCTTCATGGCCCAACGGGCCTTTTTCTGGTGGTGCTTCATGGCCCAGCTGGGCTGGTGCTGGCGGTGGAACTCCTGGGCAGCTGGGCTGGGGCTGGCAGTGGCCTCCTGGGCAGCTGGGCTGGTGGTGGCCTCCTGGGCAGCGGGAATGATGGTGGTTTTCTCCGCCGTGCTGCTCTTCCCAGACTTGCCGGGTTTCTTGTGGCCCTTCCCCACCTTGGAAAGTGTCACAGCTGACTCCACACTCCCAACGGGACCCCGGGGAGCGGCTTTGGTGGCTGGAGTCTTCCCCCTCTCCCGCCAGGCACTGGCCAACTTCTGATGCTTCACAGGTGGGAGACTGTCTGTGCTGTGGCTCCGTGCCACACTGGCTGTCCTGGTGGCCGGTCCACTCCACATTCCAGAGACTACAGGCACCACTGGTCCCGGAGATGTTGTGGCTGAAGTGCTACTGAGGGACCTTTGAGATGGACGGGGTGGGGGAGGTGTGGGAAAGAGGTCAAGGGTGGACAGGAAAAGTTTTTTTGACACACTGGGACGGGTAGCTGGAGGGGGTTTGGGAGTGGAG
Organism: Pleurodeles waltl; assembly: GCF_031143425.1. Taxonomy (NCBI): domain Eukaryota; kingdom Metazoa; phylum Chordata; class Amphibia; order Caudata; family Salamandridae; genus Pleurodeles; species Pleurodeles waltl. The sequence goes on along the minus strand of NC_090437.1, from coordinate 261,566,280 downwards.
GAAGAGGTGGTGGCTGTAGGAGGTGCACGTTTGGTGACTTTGGGTGAAGGTGCATGCGCTCGAGGCTGTCGTGACGTGGATGGCTGTTGGGTGGGTGTGTGCCTGGGTTTGTGTTTCTTGGGAGGCGGCGTCACAGACACACTGTGAGAGGACACAGGGGACGTGTGAATGGTAGTGGGGGTGGTGACTGCATGTGAGCGGGGTGTGGTGGTGGGTGTGCTGGAGAGGGACGTAGTGGCTGTAGATGTAGTGCATGCAGGTGTGAGTGTAGACGAGACTGGTAGGGAGGAGGGAGACGAGGAGGAGGGGGACACAGTGGAGGCAGTGGATGTTGGTGTGTCTGCATGTGTGTGTTGCTTGCGTGAGTGCCTGTGGGATGTGTGGTGCTTATGTTTGCCTGAGCATCCCTTGAGTGTTGACGTGTTGACGTGTGTGCAGGCTGGTCTGATGGTGGGCAGAGGTACAGGGCATTGGGTCGGGTGGAGGAAGTTGGGGGGGGGGAGGCTAGAGACGGGGACAATGGCTGCCATCCGTGCTGAGGCCAGAGTCTGAAAAGCTTGGTGAAGGGCCGCCTGACCAGAATGAATGCCCTCCAGCAATGCATTGGTTTGTTGCAACTGCCTCTCTACACCCTGGGTGGCATTCAAAATGGTAGACTGCCCAACAGTGAGGGACCTGGGGAGGTCAATGGCCTTCTCACCGAGGGCAGAAGGGCTGACTGTGGCAGGGCCTGAGGTGCCTGGGGCGAAGGTGATTCCCAACCTCCTGGGTGAGCGGGCACGGGGCAAAGGCTGAGGGGCTGCTGGGAGGGCGGTGCTGGGAGGGGGGGTGGTGGCTGTACCTGTAGATGTGGGGGGCACAGATGTTGCCACCACCACAAGGGAGCTCCCATCAGAGGATGAGTCCGCGTCGCTGGTCTCAGCTCCTCTCCCCGCCGTGGAGCTCCCCTCGCCCTCCGTCCCACTGGTGAATTCTGACTCCGTAGTGTCGCCCTCCAGGGCCATATGGGATGCAGCTCCCTCCTGCTCCGGTGCCACTGCTCCTCCGCCTGATGATGCTAATGCACACAAGAACAGGGAGACCACAAAAAGGGGGGGGAACCGAAGAAAGATGTTGAGGGCGTGCATTACCGCTACCGTTGGCGGACACGACAGACACAGAAGCCCCCTGCACTTCACCGCACTCTTGGGCTCCACTGTTCAATTCCTGGGAAATGGCCTACAAGGCTATGGACAACATCTGCACACATAGATGACACAGGGGCATGAATAGCTGTACTTGGCACTCTACAGAGGTGAGGTGGGGTGCCACATGGCCTGCCATACGGAGGGGCCTTGCCTACGGAACTCGCCCTGGCGTAGGGAAACCCACAGCCCACATCCCCCACCCAGACACCTCGTAATGCGCGCAAAGTCAGCTGAATGAGAGTGTACTCACCCCCTTGTGTCTGCTGTGATGCCCTCAAGCGCCCATCAAACTCCAGGTAGGCCACCGCCAGGATCCTGAACATCAGGGGGTCATGGTGCGACGGGCACCCCTCCCACGTTGGGAGGCCATCCCCAGCTGAGCCTCTGCTTGCTCCAGCGGCGAATGTCCTCCCATCTTTAACGGCAGTGGGTGCTCCGTCTGTGGTAGACCCCCAGGGTCCGGACGTCCTTGAGATGGCACGCCAAATATCTTTCTTCTGGTGGGCGCTGACCTACATGAAATGTACAGGGGAAAAAGAGAAGTTATTACCAACTTCACCGTCAAACTGATTGGCCCCCATCCCTACCTTTGCCATGTGGCACATGCATTCACCATCTTTCATGCACGCAGCACTCTGCCCCCTTCCTTCTTACATCCAGCCCTCTCCCCACAGGCATAACCCATACAACATGCTCCCTGTGTACTTACCTGTTTGTCTGGAGGACCGTAGAGTAGCGTGTACTGGGGGAGGACCCCATCAACGAGTTTCTCCAACTGCTCCGATGTGAAGGCAGGGGCCCTTTCCTGAGACACTCGAGCCATTGTCTCTTCCAGACCGAGGTCACAGCAGTACTTGCAGTGTAGGTCCTCTCCTAACGAAGAACAGGTATCGAGTGATTGAACAGATAGAACATGGCGGTCACATCCACGGCGGTGCGTACCGTCACCGCCGGCGTACATCGTCATTGGCTCCTGGGACCCATAGGGTCCAATGTTAACCAATGCAGCATTACGCCGTGGTCTCCAACCGCCGATCGCGACGGTGTACAACGGCAGTGCAGTTACCTCACATCCCATTGTCCCACTTTAGAGGTCAGGCAGCCGCCATTTCAGGGGCCCACATGGCTTCATTTTCAACTGCGTCACACAGACCTAGGCCTAGACTCAACACACATACAGGCCACCTTTTGTGTATGAATGGTGTTCTGTGTAAACTGTGGGTACGTACCTCTGAGTTATTTGACTCTGTGCTCGCTGTTGTCCTTCATAGGCACCGTCTGCTGGGACATGTGAGGAGATGGCGGCATCCTCCGGTGTACCGACCGTTGGTGGACTTGTCGACAATGGAGGAACGACATTTGATTATCACCTACAGGCTTGACCGTGCCACAATCCAGGAACTGTGTACCCAGTTGGAGCCAGACCTGATGTCAGCAATCCGCCAACCCACAGGAATCCCCCCTCAAGTGCAGGTGCTGTCAGTGCTCCATTTCCTTGCAAGTGGCTCATTTCAAACAACTGTGGCCCTTCTGAAACACATGCGGAGCTACATCGTTTTCCCTCAGGTGGAGGATTTGCCTACAGGGAAAGGTGACTTCTAAGCCCTGGGACTTATCCCCAACATCATAGGTGCCATTGATGGGACCCATGTGGCTTTGGTGCCCCCCCCCCCCACAGGAGTGAACAGGTGTACAGAAACCGGAAGAGTTATCATTCCATGAATGTACAAATGGTCTGTTTGGCCGACCAGTACATCTCCCATGAGAATGCCATGTTCCCTGGCTCAGTGCATGACACCTACATCCTGCGGAATAGCAGCATCCCTTATGTGATGGGTCAACTCCAGAGGCACCGTGTGTGGCTATTAGGTAAGCACCTGGAAGCAAGTAATTGGGAATGGTTGTCTGGAGTTATCCCTACAGGTTAGTGTGTTTCTAAGAGTTGTCCCTCGCCATTTGCAGGTGACTCTGGTTACCCCAACCTGTCATGGCTACTGACCCCAGTGAGGAATCCCAGGACAAGGGCAGAGGAACGCTACAATGAGGCCCATGGGCGAACTAGGAGGGTAATCGAGCAGACCTTCGGGCTCCTGAAGGCCAGGTTCAGGTGCCTCCATATGACAGGTGGATCCCTATTCTACTCACCAAAGAAGGTGTGCCAGATCATCGTGGCCTGCTGTATGCTTCACAACTTGGCTTTGCGACGACAGGTGCCTTTTCTGCAGGAGGATGGTCCAGATGTCGGTGTTGTGGCAGCTGTGGAGCCTGTGGACAGTGAAGAGGAGGAAGCAGAGGAATAAGACATGCACAACAAGGACTCAGTGATCCTGCAATATTTCCAGTGAGACACGGGTAAGAATACAAACCTGCCTACTACATGTACTTTAACACTATTACCTCTCTACTGTCTCTCTTTTTCACCCAGTGTATGGTCACTGAGTTGTCACTTTCCCTTACGATTTCACAGATGTGTGTCCCACTGTGTGACATCTGCTTAGATTCCTCATGGACTAGAGCTGTGTGACATAGGTATGTTGACATTACTATTTAAAAAGCATTATGTCACTGTAATTGCTAATACACTATTTCGAAATCACAGACAGACTCCAGATCGTTTTGTGCTCTAGGTGTGTTTATTTAAGTGCTCAATATTGTAGGGGTAGTGAAATGGTGAGGGGTGATGGTGGAGGAATGTCCATGGCAGAGTCCAGTCTATTAGTGTCACAGGTGCATTGCCCATATGGACATAGGAAGTGGAGCTGGGGCAGTTTAAGTATGGACAGGGTGACAAAGTGGGACAGTAGGATGACAATCAGGGTGGTCTCATTTCTTGGCGGGGGTCTTGGCATCGTGCTCTGTCTTTGTCCTGGATCTCAGGGACTGTTTGCGGGGTGGTTCTCCCTCTGCAGGGGGTGGGGTGCTGGTGTGGTGGTCCTGTGGCTGGGCGTCCTGTCCACTAGCGCCGGCGGAGGTGGTGGGCAGTTCATCGTCCATGCTAGTGTCAGGGGCCCCTTGTAGTGCCACAGTGTTCCTCCTGGTGTTCACAAGTTCCTTCAGCACCCCTACGATGGTGCCCAGGGTGGAGCTGATGGTTCTGAGTTCCTCCCTGAAGCCCATATACTGTTCCTCCTGCAGGGTCTCCTGAAACTTGGCCAGTACCGTTGCCATCGTCTCCTGGGAGTGGTGGTAGGCTCCCATGATGGAGGAGAGGGCCTCGTGGAGAGTGGGTTCCCTTGGCCTGTCCGCCCCCTGTCGCACAGCAGCCCTCCCAGATCCCCTGAGTTCCTGGGCCTCTGTCCCCTGGACCGTGTGCCCACTACCACTGCCCCCAGGTCCCTGTTGTTGTTGGGGTGGTGGGTTATCCTGGGTTCCCTGTGGTGGTGGACACACTGCTGATTGACGTGTCCTGGGGACGGAGGTATGGGCCCGCTGGGTGGGTGATGTGCTGGTGTTTCCAGAGGGTAGAAGGTCTGTGGTGGCCTGTGCCTGTGTGAGGGGAACCGACTGTCCCGAGGTTCCTGATGGTCTGGGCTGGTCATCTAGATCCAGTTGGACAGAGGTGCTGTCATCACTGTGGGCCTCTTCTGTTGGTGGTGTGGACATGTGTTGACCCTCCTGTCCGGTGACGTTGGGTAGGGGTCCTGCAGGGGTATAAAAGGATCTTTATTAAATCTGTGTGTGTAATGGTGTGCAATGGGTTGGTGACCGTGTACCCCAGTGCTAGCATTCCTGTGTGGGACCTTGTGTGATGATGGTTTAGGGGGTGTATAGGTATGTGCAGTGGGCATGCTTTTGTGATGGGTGTCCATGCTTTGTTGTTGCATGCAGGGCTTGGTGTTGGGATGGGTGATTTGTGATGTTGGGACATATGTGAGGAGTTGGGGTGCTGGGGGTGAGGGTGGGGGTATGTGATAGTATGCAAGTAGGGTGGGGGATGTAATAGTAAACCTTTGACTTACCAGAGTCCATTCCTCCACCTACTCCTGCGAGGCCCTCAGGATGCAGAATCGCCAAGACCTGCTCCTCCCATGTTGTTAGTTGTGGGGGAGGAGGTGGGGGTCCGCCGCCAGTCCGCTGAACCGCCAGGTGGTGTCTTGAGACCACGGAACGCACCTTCCCCCGTAGGTCGTTCCACCTCTTCCTGATGTCCTCCCGATTTCTTGGGTGCTGTCCCACTGCGTTGACCCTGTCCACTATTCTTCGTCATAGCTCCATATTCCTTGCAATGGAGGTGTGCTGCACCTGTGCTCCGAATAGCTGTGGCTCTACCCAGACGATTTCCTCCACCATTACCCTGAGCTCCTGCTCCGAGGACCTGGGGTGTCTTTGCCTTGCCATGGGGTGGTGTAGGTGATGTGTGGGGTGGAGTGTGTGGTGATAAGGGTGGTGATATGTAGTGGTGTGTTGTGTGAGGTGCGTGGAAGTTGTGTGGGTGATGGTGTTGTGTGCCTGTGGATGCTAGTTTGTTGATGGTGGTGTCTCTCTCTGGCCTTCTCTCGGTGATTCTGGTCGTAGGGGTTTGTGGGTGGGTGTTTTATATTGTATTGGGTGTGTGGGAGTGGTGTGTGTATGTGTATCAGGTGTGTGTATTTTGAATTGTCCAATGTGGCTGTGTTTTGTATATGTGTGTGTATTTTGAGCGCGGCGGTGTGTACCGCCAATGGAATACCGCAGTTGAAAGACCGCCACTTGGATTCGTGTGTTGTGATAGTGTGGGCGTATTTCTGTTGGCGTGACGGTGGAGGTTTTGTTTTCGCCAGTTTATCACTGACCTTTGGTGTGGCGGACTTGTGTGGGTGTCTGTATTTTGGTGGATTCCGAAATGTGGGTCATAATAGCTGTGGCGGAATTCCGCGGGCACGGCGGTGTGTTGGTGGTCTTCTGCACGGCGGTAAGCGGTTTTTACCGCCAATGTTGTAATGACCGCCTCTCTTTTTTATCCTTTTGAATTCTGTACCAAACGTAGTGACACATTCCAGACAGGAGTAATTCAATCTTTGTTTTTTTGTTTAAAGTGAATCCCTATTATTATACCATGCTTTTTTGCGGGCTCTTTTCTCAAGATGGTATGGCTATCCCCTAGCAAACAAATTAGATGATAAAGCTTTGCTTCTTAGAAATAATCCTCCATTTTAGCGTCATAAAATATACTGCTTTAAAATGCTTAAAAATTGCCCAAAGGGTAAGTTGTCTTTGAGGTTTCTGAAATGGTGGCTGTCATACTTTAGGAGTGTATTCCTTGCTGTTGGATTGGTGTAAATACATTTGTACAAAATGCCTGCATCATTTTTAATAGTGAGATCCAAAAAATGATTCAATTATTGTTAAATTCTAAAGTAAACTGTAAATGAGTGTTCTTGCTATTTCACTATTTAGGAAAATCAATTAACTCAGTTACAGAACCTCCTAAAAAAGTAGAACAACATCAACATACCAAAGATATTTTCTGATATAGTTACTGTAAGGGTTTTATGTGCTATAATGGTTCTGTCCTCAAAGGCAGAAACATTGAGGTTTGCTATATTTGGGACAAAATGTGCTCCCATAGCTACTCCTTGGATTTGAACAAACAACCTTCCACTAAAAATGAAATAGTTTCTTTCAAGTGCTATTTTGACAAAATGATAAAACTTGTAGGTATTTAATGTCGTGTAGTACACATCTCAAGAATACAGTAAACAACTTGAAGGGCTTCAAATTGAGAAATAATAGTATAGAGATTCTTTATGTGACAAGAATATCCTGGCTGCCATCAAATAATTCACGTTCAATTTGAGTGATCACTGGTTGACTAGGATGTAGTCAAAGGAACAAAAGGTTTGATAAAAAAAAATCTCTATATTCTGCTAGTGCTTGAAGAATTTAAATGACATCCAGCCACAATTGGTCGCCCTGGTGGTTTAGTGAAGTTTTTATGCATTTTATGGATTTTGTGAAGAGTATTAAACGGTGAAATTGCATAATCTTTCCTATATAGATAAGTAAATTCTTTAGTATTCGGCTAGGATTCATTAAGATCTACCATAGTTAGTGTAGAATTCCTTTCCTTATTGTTGCAGTATGGTCCTTAGACTATTTTGTGCAGTGTAATGGATTTTTCAACAGTCATAATATGTCATTGTTATAATCTGCTTTATCCTGTACTACAATAGGACTAAATCCTATACCAGTGATAGTCTATCAGTGATCACACAAACTGAAGGTGAAGTGTTTGATAACAACCAGGATATTCTTGTCATAATGGAAATAGGGAGTCTCTATACTAGTAATCTTCATTTTGAAGCCCTTGAAGTAGTTTACTATGTTCTTGAGATGTGTACATCAGCCACCACCTTAGAAATCTCCATCTTAACTCATCGTTTGGGGAATATTTCCGCATTAGGTGTAATTGTCCTAAAAAGGAGGATTACTTTAAAGAAGTGAAAACTTTGGTGGTCACTGTGAACATGGTGGTAAACACCGCCCTGCCGGTCGTGCCGGTAACTACCGCCAGCAAGCTGGCGGTCCGGACCGCCAAATAATGAAGCATATGAAAAGCAAGTAGCGGTCCATCCACACACCGCCATCTTTGTAGTCCCGAAGAGGACGGAGGAGGCCACCTGCCAACCAAATAATAAAACACCAGACCGTCATCAGTTCCGGGGGGGGAACCACCACCAGGCAAAGTGTGGCAGAAACAAACAATATAAAGGGATACACTCACCGGAGGTCCACAGACCACTCCGACGCAGACATGAAGCGAGAATTGGAAATAATGCCAGTGCTGCTCCTTGCCATATTCCTCTCGGACCGTGACTGACAAGGAAGACGACGACGGTAAGTACTGCAGCCTAGTACACATGGGAAGGAAGGGCACAGTTACACACCCACCCTGCAACGCACTCCCAACCCCTCCCACATGCCAAGCCATACATACCATACCAAAATGTACTAAAAAAGACACAAGCCAACAAAGTCCTACACCAAAGAGCTCAAATGTGCACACCACACCCCCACAGTGAAATGCTGAACAACATCACTACATTGTGCCAACAGTACTACTGGGCACTGAAATGTATTTACACAGAAAATAGGAATGTCTAAATAAGGCCATTGGCCGGTCCATTAGAAAATCTCAGAAGGGCCAATATAGGCCAAACTTCAAAAGGGGCATCAATGGGGCATCCAGGCACCTCAGGTAACAGGGGCAGGGGGTGGTGGGGGTGGGGACTTACGTCTGGAAGTGGGGGGCTTTGGCTTAGGTTTGGGAGGTGGAGGGGGTTTGGGCTGGCCCTTAGTAGGAGGGGGAGTGGGCTTGGACCAGGGGGTTGCAGAGGGACCTGGGGTCACACGGGGCCTCTTCCTCCCTGGGGAAGGGGCCAGAGAATAGGAAGGGCAGACTGGAGCGGACTCGGACAGGGAAGGAGTGGACTGGGCAAGGACATGGGCACGTTTATGGACAAGACGGGGTGGGCTTGTGGTTTCAAACAGGTCAACACAAGATAGGAACATCCTCTCAGGTGCAGTTGGAGGGGATTTGGAGGCAGGTCTGGGAATGGAGGTTGAGAGAGTGCGTGTATCAGGGTTAGGTGTGCCGGACGTGGATGCAGGTGCCTGCGAAGTGTGGTTATGTGTGGTGGATGTGTGTGGTGTGGATGTGTGTAAATGTTTGAGTGTTTTGGGAGGAGGTGGGGTGGACACAGTGATACAAGACAGGCTGCCAGTGTACATGGATGTTGTCTGTGTGTCTGCAGGTCTGGTGAGTGTGCTGTGAGTGTCTGTCAATGTAGTCGTGGTGAGTGCAAGTGTGGTGCATGAAGTGTCTGGGGTGTCTGGATGTCAGATGTGGTGACTGCATGAATGGGGCAGCAGCAGTGACTAAGGGTGCAGTGATTGTGAGTGTGCATGGTGAGGTGATAGACAGGCTGGCGGGGGGGTCGACACACTGGGGGAAGTGGATGTTGTTGTGTGTGCTTTTGTATGTTGGGTGTGTGCATGCCTGTGGTGGGAAGTGTGGTGCTTGTGTTTTTCAGTGTGCTTCTTGTGTGTTGATCTGTGTACATGGCTGTCTGTATGTGTGCTTGGGATGGGTGAAGAGAGTGGGGTGCTGGAAGGTGTAGAGGTGGTGGGAGGAGGGACAGAAACACCAGGGACACTGGCTGCTCTCAAAGAGGAGGCCAGAGCCTGAAAAGATCTCTGTAGGCCAGACATGACACCGTGAATGCCTTCCAGGTATGCATTGCATTGCTGCATCTGGGATGCTATCCCCTGGATTGCATTCACGATGGTTGTCTGCCCTACAGAGATGGTTCTCAGGAGGTCAATAGCCTCCTCTGTGAGGGCAGCAGGGCTGACTGAGGTGCCTGGGGCAAAGGAGACCCCCACCCTTCTTGGTGAGCGTGCACAGGCAACTCAGTGGGGAGCAACTGGGAGTGCAGTGATGGTATAAGGGTGGCAGAAGATGGCAAAGAATGGGTGGGCCCAATAGGGTCCACCACCACCGGGAGGCTCTGATTGGAGAATGTACTAGAGTCACTGCCTCCAGTGGTAGTTTCCTCCCCCGTGGTACTCCCCTCGCCCTCCATCCCACTGGTCCTCTTGGTGTCACTCGACTCTCCTTCCTTGGAAAAGTGGGCTGCTGCATCCCCATTCACCTGTGCCTCAGCTTCCTCGCCAGATGATGCTAATGTACACAAAGGACATAAGAGCACAGGGGTGGGGAAATAAAACAAGGGAGAACTATGTCAAATCCTGAATATATAAACATTTTGGCTCACACACAGTCTCATCTAGGTCACGCACGTACCCTGCTCACAGACAACATACGTAATAAATGTGCCTCTGACTAGTGGGCATGACCCCAGAATACACCACATAACCCTCATGAAACACAAACCTGATACACTGCATGGTGTACACCCATGAGAGACCATGCCCAGCCAATGCACTTACAAGTCGACAAGGCCACAATAAATGCCAGATGACAGAAAGGGAACCCTCATAGGTCTATAGAGCCTGCCAAAACTAGCCCTTACACCATCCCAAGGACTTAGAGGGGGCAGGACTGCAGGAACACACCTGTCCAAGGGCCTGGCACTACAATGCATACATACCACAGCACCCAAATACATTCATCAAAGTGGTATCACAACAGTGTTGCTACTCACCCCCTGGCGGCTGCTGTGCTGCCTTCAAGCGCCCATCCAGATCCGGATAGGCCACCGCCAGAATGTGGGCCATTAGAGGGGTCAGGGTCTCACGGGCACCCCTTCCTCGTTGGGAGGCCTTCCCAAGCTGGGCCTCTCCGGTCTTCCTGGCCCAGCGCCTCAGGTCATCCCACCGCTTCCTGCAGTGGGTGTTCCGCCAGTTGAAGACCCCCAGTGTCCACAACTCCTTGGTGATGGATTGCCACTGGCCTTTCTTTTGATGGGCGCTTACCTGCATGGGACACACAGAGCAAACAAACAGATGTCAGTCTGTGTGCACCGAATACAAATGCCATCTTGTTCCATATGGAACGGCCATTGTTGACAGACTTGTTTTCAACTTACAGGCAGAACGTGCCAGACAATCTACGGCTGGGCAGTCACACATCAAACCCACATGCATACAGGTATCTGCCACAATCACACACATCTAACGATGACAGATGCCAACTCACCTGCTCCTTTGGTCGCCCATACAACTTCGGATACAGGAGTAGGACCCCGTCCACCAGCTTCTCCAGCTCCTCTGCGGTGAAGGCCGGGTCCCATTCCCCTGTAACACGTGCCATCTCAGGGACCAGAGTAAGGACACACCACCACACGCAGTGGAGTACTACCCTGGACGGGAATCAGGAGTCAAGTGTCAAGGGTTTGAGAAAATGGAGTGGTTACCACAGCGGTGTGGTCTGTCACCGCCAGCGGCGATCATGATTGGCCCAGCTTCCCCATTGACAACCATGTAATCCAATGATTAGGTGCATGGCCGTGAACACAGCCTTCTGCCATGACGACTAACGCCAGCAGAATGAAGTCACTTCCACTCTATCATACCTGGATAGCAGGAGGCTGCCATTTTGCTACCACCAAGTCTCCGTAGCCTGACCAGGGGCCTCATGCAGGGCCCCAGTCTCTCTCCCCTTCGTCGCTTGCTGACATGATTCAATAATCCTCACATGTACCCATCTTTGGAAGTGTGTCCTCACTGTGATGCCTTTGTGACAGAACTAACTCAGCACACATTTCCCTGACGCTGTACATCATACTTTCCGTTTGTGTGTGTGTGACCTACGTGTCGCATTTTTAAAATACAGTGATATCATGGGATGCAAGTGTAAGTTGACACTCAGAATGTGTTCTTTCCTCTCCCATAGGTGCAGACCTATGTGGGAAGGGAGGGCCCCATCTGTATACAGACCCCTGGTAGATCTGGAAACTATGGAGGAAAGTCACATCATTAACACCTACAGACTCAATAGAGCTACAATCCATGACCTCTGTGCATTAATGGATCCTGTTCTGAAGCCGGCAAATCGAAATCAGCATGCCATCCCTACAACCAAGCAAGTGCTATCTGTGCTCCATTTTGTGGCTACAGGCTAATTTCAGGTGACAGTGGGCATGGGTGCAGGGGTCTCACAGCCAATGGACAGCCAAATCCTGTCCAAGTTCCTGGATACCTACGTTCAACACTTGCAAACATATGTCCAGTTTCCCCAAAGGGGCTGAACTTCCCGCCATCAAATCTCAATTTTATACCTTCGCTAATATCCCCCATGTGATAGGTGCCATTGATGGAGCCCACATTGCTCTCATACCCCCAAGAGTGAATAAATAGGTGTATAGGAATCGTCAGAACTATCACTCCATGAATGCACAATTGGTGTGTACTACTGATCAGTACATATCACACGTCAATACCAGGTTCACAGGATCAGTGCATGATTAATTTGTCGTGAGAAACAGCAGTGTGCCACACATGATGGAACAACGACAAGGGGACAGAGGTTGGCTCATAGGTGATTGTGTATGACACTGGATTAGTACATAGCTGACAGTCTGGCTGGCTGTATGCAAGTAAAGGCAGTTTGTTCAAGCCCTCTTTCACCCACTTTTGCAGGTGAATCTGGCTACCCCAACTTGCAATGGCTCCTGACACCTGTGAGGAATCCCAGTACAGATGCAGAGAGGAAATATATTGAGGCCCATGGATGTACTAGGAGGTTGATTGAGCGCACTATAGGTCTTCTGAAGGCTAGATTTTGTTGCCTCCATCTCTCTGGGGGATCCCTGTGCCATGTCCCTGACAAGGTGTGTAAGATAGTGGTGGCCTGCTGCATGCTGTACAACTTACCTGTGAGGAAAGCTAACCCACTTCTGTAAGAGGGGGGTGGTGTCCAGCCAGCCCTGCAACCTCAGAGAGGGGATGAGAGTGATGGTGAGGAAGAAGAGGGGGGAAGATCTCAACTCCAGGACCCAGCTAATCTGCCTATACTCCCAGTGACTCTAAGGTACTGTTCAATTATGCTGATGTATTCGCTGCATAGTTTCAGTCTGGCTCATGTAATAAGTAAAGTGGTGTCTATTGCCGGTGACAATGCTAAATGATGACTGAAGTGGCATGTGCCAGGAAACCCAATATTATGTACAGTGTGACATACTTCAGACACTACAGTCCGTTGGATCCCCTCCTGCAATAAAGGTGTGATTATGATAGTAACTGGCTAATGCATACACACTCACAATTGACATCTCATATTGACAATGGAGATACGATTTGAGTGCATAGGTGTATTTATTGAATGGCAAAATATACATAAGTGTTGGGACAGTGAAAGGGAGTGGGCACATGGTGCATATACATATACAGATAGATATGCTCAGCTGTTGGTAGCACTGGGTTTTGGTCCATGTGGCCATTGGAAGTTGGTGTGATAGCAGTGGCATGTCAACATGGTAGCTCAGTGGCACACAAGGGAGACAGTCCAGGGCAGAGTCACTTCCCGGTGCTGTTCTTGGTCTTGGCAGGTGTTTCAGTGGCATATCTTGGTCAGAGGGCATGTCTGCTGAGGTGCAGCTGGGCTGCAAGAGTAGGGTTGCTGGTTTCCTGTGTGTCCTCTGGCAGTGCCACCAGTCCAGTAGCTGCTGCAGATGTAGATGGCAGGGCAGTGTCCTGGCTAGTGGTCGGGACTTGCAGGTTGGTGGAGGACTCAGACTGACTGTGGTACTGGTGCAGCAGCACCCCTGCAATGGAGGCAATGGTGGCATTGAGCTTTTTCCATTGCTCCATGGTCTCCTGTTGGTGTGCTATCTGCAGCCTTTGATTCTGCTACAGGGTGGCCAGGATCGGGCCTATCCTGTCCTGGCTATGGTGGTATGCTCCCAGGACCTCAGAAATCACCTACTGGGCTGCTGTATCCATCCTTTGCCCCCCCCCCGGGCCACTGATGCCCTCCCACTAGCCCTAGCCCCCTGTGCCTGTAACCCCTGCACAGGTCTGGCAGTCCCACTTGCAGTTGGCCCTTTTTCATTCTGGATGTTGGTGGGTGGAGACTCTGTACATGTGGGCCACCAGTCTGTGGCCGGGAGACACTGGTGTGGGGTCATTTGGCCAGAGCTGATGAAGGTGGCTGGGTGGTAGGGGTGTCAGTGGTATCTTGGGTGGTGCTGCTGGAGGGTGACAGTCCAAGACTGTGTGATGGGCCATGGAGTTCCTCTATTTCCAGACATCCCTCTGCACTCTCCTGAGTGGGGCCTCTGTCTTCAGGTGGAGCGCTGGCACTCCTTGACATCTCTATCCAGGTGGCATGGGTGGTGGTGCCTGTGTGTGGGGGAATAGACAGGTGGGTGTCAGGTACTTTATTGGCAATTGCTGCACTGCTCTGCACTATTGGATGGTTATATTCCCCTGTCGTGGCATGCCAGGTCCCTTCATATACATTTAGTTGCATTTTATGTGGGGGGTGGAGGTGCATTGTGGATGTTGTAGTACCACTGGGAATCCATGCAGGGGTAAGTGACTGTGCACAGGGGGCTGGATGGAGGCCTGTTTGTGAGATTGTGGGCATGCAGGGAACTTGGATGTGGGTGTTATGGACTGGGTAGGGGATGGGGTCCTGGTGGTAGTGAGAGGGGTGGGGTGATACATGCAATATAGGTGGGGTGTCTGTTAAGATATTGCAGTTGACTTACCCATGTCCTGTCCTCCAGTGAGTCTGGTGAGGCCCTCCGGGTGTAGGATAGCCAGGACCTTCTCCTCCCAGTTGGTGTAATCGGGGGAGTAGGTGGGGGACCACCACAAGTCTTCTGTACTGCAATGTTGTGCCTGGATGCCATTGACCAAACCTTCCAGTGCAGGTCATTCCATCTCTTCCGGATGCCGCCCCTTGTGCGTGGATGGTTTCTCACTGCGTTGACCTTGTTGACTATCTGCTGCCGCAGCTCCATCTTCCTGGCCACGGGTGTCTGCTGCACCTGTACCCAGAATAGTTGTGGCTCGACCCTGAGTATTTCGTCCACCATGGTCCTTAGCTCCCTGTCTGTGAAGCGGGGTGCTTAGTGGGTGTAGTCGGAAATGTGTTGTGGGTGTATTTGTGAGGGTGCTGTTGTGTGGTTGTGCACGTGGCTTGTGATGGTGTTTGGGGTATGTATGTGTTTTGGTGGTGTGTTTGTGTGTGTGACTTGTGTGATGTTAGGTTCAGTGTATGTGTGTTGTGTTACCAATATCTGTCATGCTCTTGACGATGCAAAGGATTGTGGGGTGTGTATGTGAGTGTTTTATATTGTTGTGGATGTGTGCATTTGTTGTTGGAGGGTCCCATTGCTGGCATTGGTGGTCTGTACCGCCAGTGGTCATTCGGCATTCACTATCCGCCACACTGATTTGTGCATCATTATTTGGTGGGCGGAGGATTTGTCTGCATGGCGGTGGCAGGGTGGGTTGTACTGCCTTTCCGCCATCGTAGGTCCCGTCGGTGGCTGGAGGTTGCAGGATTTTTGGAAGTTTACATTTTTGGCATCATTATTCAGCAGTGTGCAGTCTACCGCCACTGGCAGTCTTCTGTTCACCGTCACCACTGCGGTTGGTGGTGATTACCGCCAAGTTAATAATGAGGGTCTTTATCATTTAAGTTGGTTGCTGGGGGATATCCATGCTGTCTCATGAAATGATCCCTCAAATGAGCATAATATTATAATATGGGTTCATTTTTAACAGTAAAAGAAAGAATACATGATTGAAAAACTGGTTTCTTTTGTACTCTTTAGAAAAACCCATATTTTTATTTAAGAGGGCTAGAAACCTAGGAGATGGATTGTTAAAGGCATATATAGAGACCCAAACAACTACATTTGCTTAATTATGTGCACTTGGACCAGTTACTAGACACCATCCATGTGGAAATTGTACAGCTTGTGCTACTGTGAATACTGTTAAATCATGTAATTTGAATGTATTAGTATGGCAACTCAGACAGTTTTCTAGCTATGCCTCAAAGAATGTAATTTATTGTATTGAACATCCTGCACCTTCAAATGTATTAGTAAAATGATTCAGAAGGCTTACTGTCACAATACCAACTGGGAATTGTATGTAATGTTTAGAAAGCTCCTTCACATTGTAAAGTAAAACTTTTTCATAATTTATTTTGTGGTACATTTGATTATATGGATGCCGCTTTTGTTGAATTTAATAAAAGTTAGATTTCTATACCAACTTAATTTAATGTAAACATAACTTTCTAAAAGTGGCATTTCCAGAATTGTGACCTTTAACATCCGACTTTACCAATAAAGGGACTTTTAAATGACCATTTCTCTGACACCAAAAATGACATTTCTACTTGCTCCAAAACAAATTTTTTCACTTATTAAATTTAATAGGGTAACCTAACCCTTGTGTCATTTTGCATGACATGAGGGCAGAACAATCATTTAATAATTCTGGCCGTTAGTCCCAAGAAAAAATCTGTGACCGAATCAAACTTAGTTCCTCTATCCAACCTGCGCTCCATCACAATCAGCTTCAAATTGCACCTAGGTTCCACTCTATTACAACAAGTTGGCCGTGGTTGGCACTTATCATTTTCTTTTAGGTGCTATTTGTATTTCAAAATGTAAAAATTCATATCTCTGCTTTTTGTTGTACTGATGTCATTTTATATCGTAAAAGGTACTCTTGGTTTATGATTGGGTTTTGGAATATAATTGCATTGTTTTCTTAAAATATTGATTTGTTACTACACAAATACTTTTCACATTGCTGTATGTTAAGCATGTCTGCTCTATGCATAACAACAGGGGGGTTGAGGCTAGGTTCATGTAGTGACTCTGAGGTTTCATCCTGACAAGAATTGTGGTTAGTGCTCAAGGTGGGTAGTCACTCCTTTGACCAACTACCCAGTTTCTTACATGAAGTACAAATTGTTCAATGTAAAGCCACATTTTTGCTGAGCTGTCTATTTTTTGCTTTACACCCACCTATTCTCTTCTATAGTCGATGAATGATTTTCCCTCACATATTTTTTCCCGTTGTCACCATTCTATTTCTTCTTTACATTCCACTCACCTCGGCTTTTATGTGCTCTCTTCACTTTCTCATTCCCTTAATTATTTGTTAAAAAGGTTAGCATAAGGAAAGTACTAGTGAGCACTGGTGAATAAAATGGATTGAAAAAGTTGTTTCATTAGTGAAAAATGCAAAGCTTGTATGGCATACTTATGGAGATCTTGAACAGAAGCACAGTGCCAATTTAGTAGTCAATAGTGGTAAAACCTATTAAGCTGAGGTGCTCTTTCGATAGTGTAGACTGACAATATATATTTTTCCTGTTTTACATATGCTATGGGTTGTTCTATGGCTTCCAAAGTAGGAAAATCCATATGTGTAACACATTTAGAAATGTACAGAGGTAGGTGGTGTTCAATGTTTGTTCATGTTTTAGCTATCTCATATATCCTGTGCTTTATATCCTCTCTTTTAGTTTCATATGCACAGATGTCATTCTCGAGGATATCTTTTGATCCCCTTTTGTTTCCTTTTGTTTCTAAAGTGAGTTCTCTTTACATTATAGTGCTACACATGTTGTTTTTGCTATTGTTTGCTTTTCAATACATTATTACATTTTACATTCTCCTTTTCTATTCTGGCTTCATAAAAACCCAATATTAAAAAGGTGCTGATCAGCACTATTAAATGCCAAGGATATGAAAAACTATTTTCATTAGAGAAAATTAAGGGCCTGATTATGACCTTGGCAGAGGGATTATTCCGTCCCAAATGTGACGGATATCCCGCCTTATTACAAGTTCCATTATCTCCGATGGAACTTGTAACTTGACAGATGGGATATCCCTCTCATTTGGGATGGAGTAATCCCCTCTGCCAAGTTAGTAATCAGGCCCTAAGTGTTGATATGATAACGAGCTAGAGTGGTGAGGCCTTGTTGTTTTATAGTGGCAACACTCTAAATAAAAAATGTTACAGAAGAGGTCATCAAACTTTTTTGCTTAAGCTCCCAAAGCAAAACAATTTGAAATCAGGTCCCCTTCCAAACCTTTATTGTAAGATCTGGGAGAGCAGGAGGGGCAGGGCTGACCACAGGAGGCGGGGCTTATGAGGTCATTTCGGGGGGACTTTGTCTTTAGCTCATAATCTTCACTAAATGTAAGCATGAGAAAAGAACAAATACATCAAACAAATACAGAAATTGTGAAACACTACTCCCAGTAACTGGGGTGTTGCGAGTCCCTCACACTCCTGGGTGCCAATGCTACTGTACCTACTGCACTAATAATAACTGCGGTTGTCCTCATTTTCCCACTCTTTCCACACCATATACCTGACCCTCCCTATAATCTTGAAGCAGACTCTCTGGTCCTTTTAGAAAAAAGGGAACTTTCTCTTGTTTCGTGTCTCTTTGCACCAAGGGTACCCTTAGCCCTAATGCTAGCAAGAAGAATGAGCTTCCATGCCTCTTTTGTAAAGTAAGACAGTCATAATTGTGGGACAGTGGACCCTTCACACTTCTGGGCCCCATCGCCTCTGTACTTGTTTTACTAATTAGAACGTTTCTTTGTTATGGAATTCTAAACATGTTTGCACTGGGTACAGTCTGATTACCTGTTGCTAAAATGTTATTTTTAAAAAGCACTTGTTTTATTGTAAATACTTAGGGTCTGATTTAGAGTTTGGTGGACAGAGTATGTACTGTCACCATGGCGAGGGTACTCTGCCCACCAATTATCGGAGTGTCCGCTGACACAGTGGACATTTTTTGCAAGCGGAGAGTGTAAATGAAGATAGCAGGTTAACACATCATATAAACAAAGCCAGTGTGGGAGTGTATATTATTAGTTGAAGATTATGTGAGTCCTCACTGAGTGGTACATTCTGTGTCAGGTCCAGTTAGGTCTCAATAATGTAGACCTGACCTCAACTCTTGGTAGCTGATGCACTCAGCAGACAGCCTTAATGTAGGGGAAATGTGTAATACATTTATCATTACAAAAACAGGAAAAAAGTAGAAAACACAACACAAAAAATCCACTGCAACTTATAAAAAACAAGAAATATGTCATGAACAAATAGACACCAAACCAACAGACATCGAACATAGGAAAGCGGAAATGTGATTTTTAGAAATAGCACCTAAATATGCAAAACGGCAGGCATAGTTAAGGCTGACCGTAAGCTACTGCCTGTCAGATACAAGGACCCACAACTGAAGAACTTACCAATAATGGTTGGTATATCTTGCAACAGTGACAATCTAGACTATTAGAAGATACACCTGATAAAACGGAAAACTCCTAATTAAAAAAATAGCATCCTGGAAGACTCTGGTGTGAGAGCACAAGTGCGCTACTTCTCTCAGAATTAAGCATAGTTCTGCTCTCCACCCTTCATGCAGCACAGCACTACAACTTCACTTGCTGCACTACATTACATTCATTGCTTTTAAATCCAGGCACAGGTAGGTTTATCTATATTACTCAATATCATCTTTAACTAAGCATACTGACGGAACCAGTGCTCATTTGTGCCACGTTGGCATGCCATGACATTCATGAGGTTGCAGTCAAGAATTTTATCTTTACCAAGTTCTCTCTCAAGGAATTGTCTGGCACTCATAATAATGAATCATGCTCCTGTTTGAGGACTATGTGCTATGGCATGGCACACAATGGCCAGTCCACTTTCAAACAGAAGATGAAAAATATATTCAATGTTCTGTCTAAACTGAGTACCTTCATATTATATTATATTTGACCTAAACGCAGTAGCAGGAGAAGTGGAAAACAATGGGCTTCTAACCTTCTATTCCACACACTTTTCCTGCCTCATTTCACATAGTTCAAAAGCATCACCCATAACATCTCAAAAGTGTAGAGGGTGAAAAATCTAGTGTGTATAGGTGTCTTCTACTTTAGCAGAATCTACTCTTTCAATTGACCCCTCTCTCCCTAGACATTGAAGTCTACGTGCCAAGTGAAGATCTATACTTATATCTTTTTAATGCATGTTTTCTGATTTCAAGTTCAGAAGCATTTTCTTCACCTTTTCTAGGTTAACAAATGCTTTCCAAATTGTTCTATCTTATGTATGCACGCAATTCACTCAAACCACTATTTTTTCAATTTCTGGGTCTACACTAAGGCCCATATTCATACTTTTTTAGCGCCACATTTGCTTTGCTTTTTGACGCAAAATTGGTGCAAACTTACAAAATACAATTGTATTTTGTAAGTATCCGCCGATTTTGCCTCAAAAGGCCACGCAATGCGGCGCTAAGAAAGTATAAATATGGGCCTAAGAGTTTACATTTTCTCCTGCAAGTCTAGAGGAGTACTTACCTTTTCAGGCCCTTCAATACTTAATTTGGAGAAAAGTGTGCAGTTTTTGGTTGGACACAATGCATAGCATGAAAGTGTGCACAATGTGCATGACAATACTGTCATAAGCATTCATCTGTTTTTTATGAAAACCTCTCAAGAGCATTTTATTTCCGACAACTTAGTTGATACAATAGCCATTATGTATGGAGCAAGCTTGAAGCACTGTACTAAATTCCTGTCTTCAATTTTTGGATTTATGTCTACCTGTTTTGTTTGTGCCATGTAGTTTGAGTCATTTCAACAAACATATACTTTATTTGGGGTTTGTGCTGATGTGACTTCCTTCTGAAGATGTCTACGCGTTATCTCTATTGATTCTCTCACTGGTAACCTCCACTAATACTTCAGTTTTCACACTCTCATTTCACGGCCCAAAGAACGTAATTTGATACTCTTCTAAAATTATTGCTACATTAGAGTGAGTCACATGTATCAGTGCACTATTCATTGCTTCTACAGGAGGAGCTGGAATTTTCACAAAGTACAACTTTTTTTTTCTAGATTGTGCATCTTTGCGTGATGGACTGACTGTATCCAAATATGATGAAAAGTATTGTCACGTAGCTGCTTTGATAAGTAAGTCAAAGAATGCCCTGGCATATTTGAAAGTTTCCTAAACTCTACATGGACGTTGTTGAAGTGCAATTTCTGCTTTACAGTGCCTCTTCTAAACTTGTTACAAAACTGTCTCTACATCTCCTAATCCCTAACTATATCTTTTTTTCTTGGTATTAACTTCTCCTCTGGCACTCTGTACTCTCTCTCAGTTCATATACTCATGCGTCTCTATTGATAGCAAAAACTAATGTAGTGGAAAATAGTTTTCCTCATCACAAAAATGTTTCTACTCTCCCTCAAACATGGAGCAAATGTTTTACTTGTTCATATTCTGTTTTTGGCGGCATGTCCATAATGAACTCACTAACCTAATCTAAAGTTTTCATTATATTAAGAGTAGGAATGGGCTACTTCCTCTTTAGAGCAAGTTACGTCTCTAGAAGAGGTTCTAGAGACTGCTTCTACCTACATCTAGCAAGTCTCCTATTTACTTGCTTCATTGACTTCATAATGTTTTTCACACCTTATTGAAAGTAGCTTTTCACAAAGCTCTTTAAACCTCCTGCTCCTTACAGAATTAGCTTCATTTCTATGGTCGAACACATTTTTGCATTTCCGTAATCCACCTTTAAACATTCTTGAGTTTGGTGCTACCTGTGTCTGATGAAAACATTCATTCCTAACTTGTGTTTTTCCTACTAATATTTCACTAAATGCCTGACTTCTCTTACCCACATTTCAGTTCAGTTGCCCATTTTACCTAAACATTTACCTGTAGTATATTGAATCCTTCCTAAATAAGCTTATTGAAAGCTTTTTTTCTGCACTTTTATTTGCATTTTTTCTGCTATTTTTGTAAAGTTAAACGGAGAAGGATGAGGTAAAAAAAGAAATTTATTGTTTGATGTATAAATAATATGTATTCATTATTTAATTTATAAATGATTAACAAGTAGGTAAAAAATAGCTTTTGAATATCAAATTTAGAAAAGTAATAGAAGAAAATGCATATCAAGTTGTGAGATAGTGCAGAACAGCATATAGATTACAATGCTAAGGGTTACAGACAAAATAGAAGAGGAAACAAATGGCACATTACAAAACTGTAGTTCCATAACACATACACCTCCACAGTTAATTACTGATACAAATAGAATCTCACCACAAAGCTCTAACATTATAAGTTATATTTGAAGATTGCAATATTCAAAGGTCCATTGGTGAGAATGGAACAGTGCCACACTATAAATATAGATAAAGGCCCACGGATATGTGAACTGGGACGGTGCAAAAAAAAACTCATATACTATAAAGCCAGTCACACAAGATATTTGCATCTTCTACCTCTGATAGCTGATAATATCACTGCATCCTTGGGAAGAAAGGAGGGTCATATCTAATTAGATGTGATATTCCTTAGCAGTCCCAAATGAAAACATTTTCACAGACTGCTAGCAGGATAATGCTTATTGTTACTCTCTCTAAGAAATGTTTGTTTAAACTCATGTATTACTAGCTGGCATTCAGACACACAATGAAAATGCTAAAAATCACTTAAGACTTAGAGAAGTGAGCACTGTGATGCAAACAGGCTCAAAATCTTTTTTCAATTTATTCTCCACTTCAAAATGTGTTTTGTGCTAGAAATTTACTTGAAAGTAAACACCAAAAGCTAAACACCAAAAGGGCATTCCATGAGTGGAGGATGGGTTTTCTCAGGCAACCATCCATGTTTTTTGACCCAAAACCCATTGGTGAAAAAAAAACAAAAAAAAACAGAGTTTTGCATATCATATCAAACATCATAATTCACTTTTGAAAAAGTGACTATTAGGAGAAATATTTGTATTTACTTTCTTTTCCGACTTTGCATGTGTGCTTGACTGTACACCACACATACAAAGTATACAATGTTTCAAAGTTAGTCTAAGCACAGCATTATGTACTAGAAGAGTATCATTTTAGTAAAAAAAGCCTATCCTATTCATACGCAGAGACCTTTGCGCTATTCTGCAAAGGTGTGTGCTTGGCGCTTGGCAGCCTGACTGCGTACCAGCACTAAGCAGAGAGGAAGAGAGTACCATGTCTCTGTAGATATGGGCTGTCCTGCTCTCTCATTGTCATGCAACCCATCAAAGCATGTCTGGCTGCTGCCCCCACCTGGGCTCGTACCAATAACTTTGTTCAGGGCCTATAGCAGTTGGTATAGCCCTCAGTAACAGGCTATAAGGCTATAATACTTTGCTATAGTGGATTATACTTGTCACCAAACTTCCATCAATTCTTACATTCTTACATCTTTGGCTCGGGCCTATCACTCTGGAGCTGGCTTTTAATGAGTACTATACTTTGCTACAGCATGTTATAAGGGTGTATTAGAATGTTCTGACCTCCTCTGGGTAGTATGTTCTAATAGCATACTAGCCTGTCCGGCTGCTGCGCTGCACTGGGTTGCATGAGAATTTAAAAACCAGACCCCTATTGTATTAGAGCTAGTTTCAGAATCATACATTTTGTTAATGTTGTGAATGCATGTCATCATTTGGTTCAAGTCCTGGTATTACAGCCACTAAAGTTCTAATCACTTGTACATTTGTAAATAAATGTATGGGCCCCGTGGTCACCACTATGTAACTATAGCTAGGTCAAAGTTTCCATAGGAAGACTTTGGTTGTTTTCCTAATAAAGTTAGTGCATTTGACAAAAAAAGGTTCATTCACCCAACTCCTTCCTGGATAGTTTCAGGGTGATCCATCAGGTAAGGGGCACGATTTAGAGAGGTCCTAAGACTCAATTTCCCCATCCAAATTGCATAGGGGGTTTTGAACAGTGATGCAGAAAAAAAAGTAGAAAGGAATTACACCAAATTTGCCAGGAAGCTTGAAATGTACTCAGAAACAGTGATTTTTGTGATTTGATGGAAATCTGTTCAGTACGATTTGAGAAATTAATGTTCATCAAACAGATATCTGGTTGGATATTGTCCCAATATGCTCTGATTGACCACTTTAAAGAGGACTATTCAATCCGACTGATTGGTCACAACCTGATTAGTATATTGTGGCAGACATTAAAGGACTTAGGGACATGGTTCCTGTGTCCTGAAAATGGATTTAAAAAAAATTATATTAGGGTAGGGTGAGCACAACTTGATGCCAAAGTGCAAATGGGGGGTCTCAAATGAACTCTTCGTTGATTGGCTCTCCACAATATGGGCAAGAGGGGCAATGGCAGCACAACTGACCATGGAGGGCAGGAGGGTGGGGGCAGCACAATGGGTTCTGGAGGGCAGGTGGAAGAGCTAAAAGAGTGAACTTAGATGATGGAAGGAAGTGTGAAGGGAGCAGGGACAACAAGCTGAACATGCAAGGCAGGCAGGATCGGTCAGTGGCAGCACAACGGTCAATGTAGGGCACGCGGGAATGGTAGTTGTAACTCAATAGGTCACAGAGTGACATAAAGAAATAAGGTCCCACTGCATTTTGAATAGGCTACGACCTAAATGTCTCATTTCTGGAAAATCATCCACATGGCTAGATTTGATGCAGATGTTGTCTGAACTTATCTTTCTAAGTGTCAAGTCATTCAGATACACACATAAAGAAAACACCTGATGCTACCTCAGTATGGAACAGGTGCCTTGTTATCTCAGTTTGAAGGTCAAACCTCAAAACTCAAAACAGTGTAGTCTGCATTGTCATATTTTCACATCATCCTATTCAAGCAGCTTTATGCTTATTGGTTATATCATCTGTTCCAAAGGTGGTATTGCAAATTCCATCTCATATAAGATACAGTATATAAGGACTGACATTTAGCCACCTGTTAAAATAGGCACATCACCCCAGATTATTGTGAGCAAGATACTCCCAGTCCAGAAGACGATCCTGGCTGTCAGATATGCTGCTGTATCACACTTTCTACTGAAAGCTGAAATTAAGCCTGAGCCTAGGAGAAGTTGATGCTGATGCTAAAGGTGTGCTTGCCTTTTGGAGGGAACATGGCCTTCTTGACTTCTGATACTTACAATGTTTTGCTGTAAAAAATCATACAGTACCCTACTCCTACCTACGGAGGTTTAGATGTAAGTTATTCTAATCTCCATGCTCTCCTGGCATAGCGCATATAAGTATGTTTTAGGCTGATAGGGTTTTAGATGACATTTAACCATGTTAGAAATTTTCATTTATTCTTGCTATTTGCAATGTGCGTTTGTGTGTACACTTGTGGAAGCGCATCTTCTGTGTGTATGACTGAGAAGAATAAAAAAGGTTTGTTTCTGATCTGACGATAGTGTCCCTGAGACTGTTAGTAACCCAAAAGCATTGACACTGCTTCAGCTATGTATTGTTTGGAGTTTGATGGGGCTACAAAAACCTAACTATCACATTCAGTGTTGGTGCATTAAAATAAGTTCACTTGTGGCACCCATGGATGGGGAAGCAAACCTTCCAGAGCTGAGCCAGGGACTTAACGGGAGGGCAGCAGAAAGGGGACACACATGGACAACGGAAGCCATAGGGGAGCAGGACAGGTGCAGCAAGTTAACCACATGGGGTAGGTGGGAGCGAAAGTGGTAGTACAACAGACCATGCAGGGCGGGAGTGAGGAGGCAGAGACATGGACTCAGACAATAAATGGTGGCGCAGGGATAGGGGCAACAAGCTTACCATGAAGGGTAAAAGGTATGGTCAGTAGCAGCACATCGAACCATGCAATGCAGGAAATATGTGGTAGGGGAATGGATGTGGAAAACAGAGGGGGAGGTATGAAGTAGGTAGGGGCAGCAAGCTAAGCAAGGATGGCAAGTGGATGGGACAGGGGCAGTACAAAAGACCACACAGGGTAGGAGGGAGGGAGCAGAGCACAGACATAAACACTAGAGGGCAGGGAGATGAGGGCAGCAACAGGGCACAGGCATACACACTGAGACTGAAGGACATGGAGGGGTTCAGGGGCAAGGCAACAACCTGACCATGTAGGGCTGGCTGACATGGACAGCAGCTGTCAAAAAAGGGCTTGCGTAATGGGTCTGGGGCATGCAGATGGTAAATGCAGGGCAGGCAGAAGGGGGGCAGGGGAAGCACTCTGAACAGGTCTGTCAGCTGGCACAAACAGGGTCAGCATAATGTACCAAAGAGGACAGGAGAAAGGGGCAGGGACATGCACATGGAGGCCAAATGGTGAAGGAAAGGCAAGCTGGCTACAGAGTGCAGACAGGAGGGGTAAGACATGCAGATAAATGATAGAATGCAGGTAAGATGGAACAGGGGTAGCAAGCTGACCACTGAGGCAGGAGACAGAGCAAGGAGACACAGAGGGAAAATGGAGAGAAAGCAGGAGAGGAGAATAGGCAGGGACAGTAATATGACTATGGAGGGCATACTGTGATGGGTTAGCCACCAGAGGGAGTTGGTCCTGTGAATGGCTGACAATTGTGCACAGTGGATGTTTAACAATCCTAGAAATTTATAAAAAAACTAAAGTTAAATAGACGTTCCAGTCAGGTTGGATAACACGACCTTCCCTAACATTAAAGCACCTCACAAATTCACTGAAATAAACAATGGTCAAAATTAGGTTAAAGTTAGGTAAAGTAATAAGATCTTAGCATGAGAGAAGTATCAGGATTGGGTGGGGAGGGGAGGAAGAAGACAAGAAGAATTGAGGTGGTGGGAGCGACAGAACACCGAGACAGCAGCGAAGGTTTTTTTTTTGGGTTGGTTCCCTACTCCCACCCTCTGTTCCATGCCTTGCTGCCACCCCCCACCTAATCCTGGCAGCAGCCGCTACTGAGCTATGCCACTGTTGTCAGGGAGAGTTAGAGGTAGTGCTTAAATACTTCTGGATTATTCTCCATCTTCAAACAAGAGACACAAAATTGCTAAGGAACTGTTTTTCCCTTGTGGTTTCTTCCTCCTAACTGGAACCCTTTTACATATGGAGTTGCAAAATTCACATAATTTGTTTTCCCATAATTATGCAAAATGATGCCAAAGTTAAGGGTAATTATGTGTATTGATGCAAAATGCACATCCATCATTTTGTGCGATATTTTGATGTGAAATGCATCTTCATGTAAATGCTTGGCATCAGGATGCATTTAAATAAGATCACTGTGAACAACTGACTTTTGTGCTTTGTTGTACCTGTGCTTCAATAGACCAATTTTATCACATATGCCTTATTATGCCATTCACTGTCAATTGTTATTAAGAGTGATGTATAAATAAGTATAGTTGAGGAGAGGCCAAATTTGGGGAATTTCACATAATAAGCATAGCTGGAAATTTCTAAAATGACAAGAATTATATACATTTTGTTCAGGCCTACTGTTAAGAAAAAGAAATCCTACTTTTGTGTGTAATATGAAGTTTAGGGTGGCACTCTAGGTACTGAGAGGATTTTTTTTTTTTGTCTGGCAAAAAAGAAGGAAAGTTGAATGACCTTCACCTTAACAGTCATGACTAGTCAGTAATAACAAGAACTGGCCTTTTACTTATTTAACCTAAATCTCATTGAGGAGACCTGTGATCACTGCAGGTTCAACAACAACAAACCTGTTTATAAAACATTACCATTTTAAAGACAACAACTGAACTTCAGAGATGTAACAAGCATTCAAATGTATTAATCGGTGATGACAAACAATAAGGTTTTATGGACAAAAACAGTTTAAACAAATGCTAAATGATGTACATGTGGAAAGGAATCTTCTCTATACCTGTAAGGAGAACTGTTAGACCTGGCATCCTTGGTGTGGTTTCCCCTGTCTTTTTGCCTTTGCTTCCTGCATATTTGACTGTGTGCTGGACTTCATTTTTGCTGGTTTTGGTACTCTGGGCATTTTACAACTGCCGAACAGTACTAAAGTGCAAGGGCTCTCTGTGTAATCTGTATGTGTAATTGGCTTTTCCATGATTGGCATATTTGATTTACTAATAAGTCCCTAGTAAAGTGTACTAGAGGTACCCAGGGTCTGTAAACCAAAAGCTACTAGTGGGCCTGCAGCACTGATTGTGCTAACATGAGGTGCCCTGTAAACATAACTCAGACCTGCCACTACAGTGTCTGTGTGTGCAGTTTTGAACTGCCAATTTGACCTGGCAAGTGTACTCATTGTCCCGGCCCGAAACATCTAGTTTTTCACATATAAGGCACTCCTAAGGAAGGACCTAGGTAGCTCCATGGGCAGGGTGCAGTGTATGTTAAAGGTAGTACATGTACCCTTGTGTTTTACATGTCCTGACAGTGAAATACTGTCAAATTCGTTTTTCACTGTTGCAAGGCATATCTCTCTCATAATTTAACATGGGGCTGCATTTTAATATCTTTTAAGTGCAGTTTCCCATTGGTAGCAGATAGAGATTTGGGGTTTGGGGTCTCTAAACTCACAATTTAAAAATACATCTTTTGGTAAAGGTGGTTTTTAGATTGTTAGTGTGAAACTGACACTTTTAGAAAGTGGGCATTTTCTTGCTTAACCATTCTGTGCCTCTGCCTGCTTGTGGATTTCCACGTCTGGGTCAGACTGACAGTTGGGCTGTTTGTGAATTCCCTCTAAACAGTGACACAAAGGGACTTTAACTGTTTCCTGCATACCCTGATGATTCTCCTGGGCTAGAGTGGGGAGGGAGGAGCTGCCAATTACACTTCGCCTACTTCAAAGGCAGAAATGGGTATAAGTAGTGGACCCAAAACCCCAGACTTTTAGATTACTTATGAATCAAGAGGAAGCTCTGCCAAGAAGAAGAGCTGAAGAGTTGGAGGAGGAGTACTGTACCTTTGCCTGTGAGTGTGCTTCATTGACGCACCACCTTCATCGCAGTTCAGAAGTTGATGCAACACCTGTATGCGGCTGCCAAAATCAATGCATCACCAATGCAGCATGGCTCTTCACCACCGTGTGCCAGTATTTGAAATGCATTGTCACTGGGCATCAAAACCACAGTGTACCTACGCAAGCCAAGGTTGCCCATCTGAAAATCAACGCATCACTCTCTGCGGGAGAGAAAAACAATCCATCACCTACCCGACTGGAGATGAAACGACACACAGCCTCACTTGCTAGTCAGGAACCCAAGCATCTCTGACTTTTCTTCAGTACGCTTGCCTGTGCAGCTTTATTTTTGACGCAAGCCAGGTACTTTGTGTAAAAACAACACATCCACTGATTTCTACTGTTTAAGACTTTGATGCTTTGGTCTTGTTTGAGTTAGATAAATATTGCCTATTTTTCTAAACTGGCTTTGCATCCCTTTTCTAGTGTTTTTACTATATTACTGTGTGTGGGTACACATACTTCACACATTCCCTTTGAGATAAACCTGACTGCTGGTGCCAAGCTACCAAGGGGGTGAGCACGGGTTGTCTTAGGAGCGTAACGTCCTTACCGCGACTAGAGTGAGGGTGGATTTTTGGACAGAATGCAAACTGACTGCCAACCAGAGACATAATTTCTAACAAAAGCTTATTTAATTTGCTAAAAATTTGACTTTTTAAGTCATATAACTTTCCCTACAGTTTAAGAGATTCCCAGGAATGTTGTTTTATTTTTTATTTTGGTACATTGCTCTATAATCTAGCACCCAAAACCTAATTTGCATTCACTATGTTTTCAGCATGTTCCAGATGAACGTGGATGCCCTCAACATGGACAGTTAGGTAGACACTGCAGCCCAACCTCTGCTATATTTTTAAACTACAGCTGGTGAGGTTCCTTCTTTGCCCCTCTACCAGAGATCTCATTACAATAAAAAATACAAATATAAATTTGATGACAGTTACCGTCAAAACGCGTGGTCCCTTCCAGTTTAGTAGAATATTTTTGATCACACCTTCATTTGCGAAGCTTGTTTATGATCACAATTGTTTCATTTTCAGATTTTGGTGGCCTATGGAATTCACACTAAAACTCTCCTTCAAGCTCAATGTTATTTCTTGCATTTTCCACCCTCAGTATCAGTTTAGGTTACCCAGAAAACCAGAATATTCAGACATTGTTTATGATTTTGTGGGGGATTTTGCATTTATAGTCTTTAGAGCTGGGATCAAGTTTGTTCCTGGTATCTGTAAAATATCTGACATTATTTTGCACTTTAGCCATTTCAAACCCCAGAGTGTGTACTATATTATAAAGGTTCTTGATATTTGCCAACTGTCAAGGAAAGGTTATCCTTTCCTCTAACGTGGGAATCCTCATTGTGCAAAAAAGGTTTTTTTTGGAAGAGAGGGTTGAGGCAGTAGGTGGTGCTTTGTCTTCTGGTGACACCCAATGTTATAAACTCATTGGACAATATTGGACATTGGATTAGAGGGAATGAAAATGTATGTTTCAATTGTGCCGCTTGACCTACTCTACATGATGTTAAGTCTGTGTAATCTATTGATGTGGGGCACTGTGATGAGAAACAGAAACAGCGGACGGTTCATTGGAGATCCTAAATGCCATTGGACAAATCTATGATTGTAGCATGTGGGCATGTCTCAGAGGTACCTTTTAATGGTTTAAAAATCAGAAGAATCCTCCTCAAAAGGCTCATATTGTTGAGTGAGTAAATACAGTCACCTGGTTGGGAGGTGAGGAAGAGAGATGCTGTTTATTCTTTCTAAACAACACTCAGTAGCCTGAGCCCTCCTTGGATAAATGCAGAGTAGGACAGCCAATGAGAAGCCTTTATAGTTCCATTCAATCTACTTCAGCTCTGCTCATTAGAGAGGATTCTCTGTTCCAAGGTGAAAGTCAATTTCTGATCACAATGTTGCAAGAATATTAAAGATACCTGGCTCCTTTCCATGCAGATTGAATTCATAGTTTTGGAAGGACAAGCGCTCGCCCTCATATGTAGAGGGGTGGGCAGGGAAAGAAGAATGTACACATTTCTCACCCGCATCCAAAATGTCTCACCCCTGAGCCCATAGGCAGTCACAAGACAGATGATCAGGACTAAATTCTTGGTGTCCAAGAAAACAAAGGTCATGCAAGGAAATCTGTCAACTGAATGTGGTAGATCATTGAAGATTTGAGGCTAGATTGCCAAAGAATACAAGATCTGACAATTGTCATACAATGTTTTTGAAAACAGGAGGAGCGCTGACTTCTTTGTTAAAAGTCGGATGTTTAAGGAGATCTTCAGTTGTGGAAATCAAGCAGAGACTTCGATCAGTACCTGTAAAATATGGGAAAGTATAGGACAGGAAAAAAACATAAAAACAGGCTTCCATGCCATGGAGACCAGTTGATTGGCAGGTCCTTTCTGAAAGCATGGTTAAGCCCACTCCCACTGAATTGTCATGAAGCTAACTTACAGAAGCAGGCAAG
Source organism: Pleurodeles waltl (assembly GCF_031143425.1). NCBI lineage: Eukaryota > Metazoa > Chordata > Amphibia > Caudata > Salamandridae > Pleurodeles > Pleurodeles waltl. Next base: position 261,535,357 of record NC_090437.1, on the reverse strand, counting down.
AGTTCCTTTCAGCTAACAGGGACTTGGGAAGAATGACAACACTGAAAGAGTAAAGGACAAGGAAACTGATATTCCTCAGTAAATAAGAAAAATATTGCATATTTTGCAATATGCATGTTTTATAAATCATTTTGCCCATCTTTTGAATCTAAGATTGACATTTTTATTCAACTGCAGTTTCTAACAATTGTAGTCACCCAGGTTTTTGCATGACTTCTAAATCTAACTATGGCCCTCATTATGACATTGGCAGTAAGTGCTGCTTACCGCCATCCTGACTGCCGCCAACATACTGCGACTGCGGCGGTATACCGATATACTTATTATGACCCACACATAGAAATTCGCCACTATACAGACACACAGACAAGTCCACCACACCGAAAGTCAGTGATAAAATGACAGTACAAAAACCCACACTGTTACGCCAACATAAATAAGCCCATAGCATTATGACCCACGAATCACTGCGGCGGACATTCAACACCGGTAAACCATTGGCGGTACACACACACATATAAAACAACACCACATTGGACAATTTAAACTATACACACCTGACACCCATACACATACCACACCCACACACCCACACCAATATAAAACACACACCCACATTACCCACAACCCTTTACCACTACAAACAATTTACAACAGAGAGAAAGAGAGACACCAGGAGCACCCACAGAACCAGAGCCACAGAACACTATCACCCATACACCATCCACACACCTCACAGCACACACCCCAACACATCACCCCACACGGCCCCCCACACACCACTCACACTACATCCATGGCACCACAACAACTCCCCAGATTCTCTGAGGAGGAGCTAAGGGTCATGGTGGAAGAAATCATCCGGGTAGAGCCTCAGCTATTCAGGTCACAGGTGCAGCAGACATCCATTGCTAGGAAGATGGAGCTGTGACGGAGAGTCATGGACAGGGGCAACGTCTTAGGACAGCACCCCAGAACAAGGGATGACATCAGAAAGAGGTGGAACGACCTACGGGGGAAGATGCGTTCCATGGTTGCAAGACACCAGATAGTTGTACAGAGGACTTGCGGTGGACCCCCACCTCCTCCCCCACAACTAACAACATGGGAGGAGCAATCTTGGTAATGCTGCATCCTGAGGGCCTGGCAGGAGTAGCAGGAGGACTAGACTCTGGTAAGTCAACTCTCTATTACTATGACCCCCCTACCTGCATGACATCATATACCCCCACCCCTGCCTTCACCCCCATCAGCCCACCACCTCACATACACCCCACCATCACAACCTATCCCTCCCAGTACCCCTGTCCACCGTGAACTTCCATTACTCCACTTTCTATGCCCCCTTGGACAATGCTCCTGTGATACAAATAGACGGAACTGTATCCTGGACTTTCCTCCATCATCACCCAAACCCATTGCACATCCCCATTTACTTTCCAGCACTGAAATAAACACCATTGGAAAAAAACTAGTATGGAGTATGTCAAATGATTTACAGATGTATTTGTTTAACAATCAGTAGACATTGCAAATAGACTGTACAGTGATGTATACATAGTTATGACCTGTAATGTGCTGCAGTCAATACACCAGGAGCCACAGGAGGGCACAAATATCTGAAAATAGACATGTTAAGGGGTACAAGAAGTGGCCATAGTACTGTGAACAGCAGCCAGCCAGAGCAAATTCACTTCACAAAACAGCAATGGAAGGTGAGGTTACAGTGTCTTGCCTGTGTGTCACTGGAAATACTTTTGAATTATATTTGTTCTGTTGTCCACATCCTCTTCCTCTGCCTCCTCTTCGTCACTGTCCACAGGCACCATCACTGCCACACGCCCATCTACAGCCTCATCCTCCTGCAGAAAAGGCACCTGGTGTCTCAAGGCCACGTTGTGCAACATGCAACAATGATCTGGCAGACCTTCTTGGGTGAGTAGCACAGGGATCCACTTGTCAGATGGAGGCACCTGAACCTGGCCTTCAGAAGGCCAAAGGTGTGCTCAATGATCTTCCTTGTTCGCCCATGTGCCTCATTGTAACGTTCCTCTGCCATTGTCCTGGCATTCCTCACTGGGGTCAGTAGCCATGAGAGGTTGGGGTAACCAGAGTCACCTGTAAATACAGAGGGATACCTGTTAGCTACTCATCCTTAGGGCCAAACCCACACACATACACCAACAACCCCTGGGTGGGAACCAGGGCTCACCTATTAGCTACACCCGGTGCCGCTGGAGTTGAGCCATCACATATGGGATTCTGCTATTCCTCAGGATAAAGGCATCATGCACAGACTTTGCATACACATGGGAGGTGTACTGGTCCACCAGGCACACTAAGTGAAAGCTCTTTCAATTTCTGAACACCTGTTCATTTCTCCGGGGGGGGGGGACAAAAGCAATATGTGTACCATCAATTGCACAAATGATGTTGGGGATATGTCCCAGTGCATAGAAGTCAGCCTTCATTGTGGCCAAATCCTCCACCTGGGGGAATACGATGTAGCTGCACATGTGTTTCATCAGGGCAGACAACACTCTGGTCAGCACGTTTGAGAACATAGCCTGTGGCATCCCTGCTGCCATGGCCACTGTCACTTAGAAGGAGCCACTTGTCAAGAAATGTAGCACTGATAGGACTTGCACAAGAGGGGGGATCCCAGTGGGGTGACAGATAGATGAGATCAGGTCTGGCTCCAATTGGGCCCACAGCTCTTGGATTGTGGCCCTATCAAGTCTGTAGGTAAGGATAATATGCCTGTCCTCCATTGTTGCCAGGTCCACCAGGGGTCTGTACACCGGGGTATGTCTCCATCTCCTATTCATCCTCAGCGGTTGAACTCTAGTGTGAAAAACGGTGAGCAGATGGTCATATTCAAAGATATCCTCTGAGTAAAATGCCTTGCATATTATGACAGAAACAGTATGTGAACCTGTAGTTCCGTTAATGTGCCTATGTCTTCTGTGAGGCAATAGGTGCCATGGCCTGTCTCCCCCTGAAATGGCGGCCACCTGACCTGTGTGGAGGGACAAGTGGAAATGAGGTAATTCCACTGACATTGTGTGCCGTTGTGGGAGGCGGTGAAGGACTACCGTGCAACACCTCATTGGTTATCATTGGGCCCTATGGGTTTCAGTAGCCAATGGTGATGTACGCCGTCGGTAACAGTACGCAACAGTACGCACCGCCGTGGACGTGACCAGCATTTTCTGTCTGTTCACTCACTTGCTACCAGAGCTTCAACAGGAGAGGACCAACACTGTAAATGCTGCTGTAACCTGTGTTCGGAAGCGACCATGGCTCGAGTGTCTGGGGAAAGGGCCTTTGCTTTCACTTCAGAGGAGTTGGAGAGACTGGTGAATGGGGTCCTACCCCAGTACCGTTTACTTTATGGTCCTCCAGACCAACAGGTGAGTACACTGTGAGCACGATGCATGGGGCATGAATGCCTTGAGTGCTGTGTGTGTGAGCGTCGTGTAAGGGAGGGTGTCTGAGGAGTCCTGGGCAGAGTGCTGCATGTATGGTGAACAATGTCTGTGCATAAGGGGATGGGAAGGATATGGTGGGCCATGAGTGTAACAGGCCAGACGGTATGACTGATCCCTTTTTCTATGTATCTTTTTCTGCCGGTCAGGGCCCATCAGAAAAAGGGTATTTGGTGTGCCATCGCCAAGGACGTGTGGACCCTGGGGTCTTTGACAGGCGGAGCACCCACTGTCGCAAACGGTGGGAGGACCTGCGCGGCTGGGAAAGGAAGGTTGAGGAGGCCCAGCTGGGGCTGGCCTCCCAACGAGGAAGGGGTGCCCGTCGTACCCTGGCCCCCCTGATGTTCTGCATCCTGGGGGTGGCCTATCTGGAGCTGGATGGGCGCTTGAAGGCATCACAGCAGCCACAAGGGGATGAGTACAGTTTCAGAATCAGAAAATTGTGCCTGTTGAGGTGTTATCTAGGTGGGGGATATGGGTCGGTGGGTACCCCTAGGCCAGGACGAACATGGCAGGGTAGGTTCCATGATGGGTAGGCTCTGATGCACTCCAACCCCAATAATGCTAGTGGGCATCTACTACTGGACAGGGTCCTGTGGGTTTCAGGTGTGCTGCTATTGGCGTTAGGCATTGTACCCCATGGCCTGGTGAATAGCATTGTAACTGGTAGTGCATGGCCTAGTGCATAGGGCTGTTCCCTGTGTGTAGTGTACGCCAACGGTGATGTTGTTGCTGGCATTGACAAAGTGTATCCTCTGTCTCTTCCCCCCCTTTTTGTTTTGTCACCCTGTCCTTGTGTGCATTAGCATCATCTGGCAGAGGGGCAGAGGAGCAGAGGCACCCGTGACGGAGGGAGCTGCATCCCACATGGCCCATGAGGCCGAATCCACTGACGGTGAGTGCACCAGTGGGACGGAGGGCTAGGAGAGCACCACGGCGGAGCCTGGAGAGGACAGTTCAGACAGTGACACCTCCTCCGATGGAAACTCCCTGGTGGTGGCAGACACCTCTGTAGCCACCCCAACTACAGGTACCGCCCTCCCAGCAGCCACCCAGTGTGTTTCCTGTGCCTGCTCACCCAGGAGGGTGGGCATCTCCTTCGGCCCATGCACCTCAGGCCCTGCCCCAGTCAGCCCTGCTTCCCTCAGTGAGGAGTTTATTGATCCCCAGGGATCCATCTCTGTTAGGCACCTAACCATTGTGAATGCCATCCGGGGTCTGGCAGGGCATTCACAACAAACAAATGCATTCCTGGAGGGCATTCACTCTGGCATGGCGGCCTAACATTGATCATTCCAGGCTCTGGCCTCCTCTCTGATGCAGCCATTGTCCCTGTCTTCAGCCTTCCCCTCCAACTTCCTCCACCTAGTCCCATCCCCCTCAACCCCAGCCTATCCCAAGCACACCTTCAGAGCAGCATGCACCCAAATCAACACACAGAAGTGGCTCAGGCAAACACAAGCACCACATTTCATCCCACAGGCACTCACACAAGCACCATCCAAATGCAGACACACCAATATCCATTGCCTCCATTGTGGCCCTCTCCTCCTCCTTGTCCATCTCCCTACCAGTAGCATCTCCACTCACACCTGCATGCACTACATCCTCATCCACTACCTCCATCACCATCACGCCTATCACTACACGCCCCTCACTGGCAGTCACCACCCCCACATCCATGCATACATCCCCTGTGTCCTCTCCCACTGTGTCTGTGCCCCTCCTCCTAAAGTACACAAACCCAAGCACTCAAACACCCAACAGCCATCCACCTCACTACAGCATCCAGCCCATGCACCTGCACCCACACACAGCAGACAGACACCTCCTACCACCACTCCCTCTTCCTCCACTCCCAAACCTTCACCCTCTTCCAGCCCCAGTGTCCCTAAAAAGCTTTTCCTCTCCACCCTTGACCTATTTCCTTCCCCTCCCCCATCCTTCATTTTGGCCCAGGGTGGCCAGCACCCAGGCTAGCACCTTAGCCACCCAGTCCACGGCCACTGTCTTTTCTGCAGCCACTGCAGTTGTGCGAGGAACTGTGAAGAGACCCGTCCACACATCCAGTGTGCCTGCACCAGCTGCCAAGGGCAAAAAGGGAGCAGCAGCTGGCAAACACAAGGAGGCACCACAGCTGGCAGAAGCAAAGAGGCATCACCAGCTGGCAGAAGCAAGGAGGGACCACCAGCTGGCAGAAGCAAGGAGGCACCACCATCTGGCAGAAGCAAGGAGGGACCACCAGCTGGCAGAAGCAATGAGGCACCACCAGCTGCCAAGGGCAGGAAGGGAACACCAGCGGCCTAGGGCAATGAAAAAGGCACATATGCCGCAGGCAGGATGGATCTGGTGCCTGGTGCTGGAGCAGCATCTGGGCAAACAACACCAGCCATGGCACTTCAGCCGTCCAAGGCTACGGGGGAAGGGCGGGAGCCTCCCCATCACTGGCAGCACCGCCGCCAGCACCACTGCATGCACCGCCGCCAGCACCGCCACCTGCACCGCCACCAGCACCACTGCCAGCAGCAGCAGCCCCAGTGGGCAGCCGTCCGAGGCTGCGGGGAAAGGGCTGGAGCCTTCACACACTACTGGCAGCACCGCCGCCAGCCCCGCCACTGCCACCACTGAGCAGCCGTCACTGCCGGAGGGCAGTGTGTAGTCCTGCCTCCATGGGCTGTAGTGCGTCCTGGCCCCTGCAACAACTGTAGGTGTGACACCCAGGTGAGACACTGTGACCTTGCACCCTCTAAGATCTGCATCACTGGGCACAAGGTCCCCTCCAGAACCAGTGGAAGAAGGCATCCACTCACCCCCTCCTTGCCAGGATGAAGCACACTGGGCACAAAGCCCCCTCCAGAACCAGTGGAAAAAGGCATCCACTCACCCCCTCCTTACTAGAATAAAGCACACTGGAAGAAGGCATCCACTCACCCCCTCCTTGCCAGGATGAAGCTCACTGGGCACAAGGCCCCCTCCAGAACCAGTGGAAGAAGGCATCCACTCACCCCCTCCTTGCCAGGATGAAGCACACTGGGCACAAAGCCCCCTCCAGAACCAGTGGAAAATGGCATCCACTCACCCCCTCCTTGCCAGAATAAAGCACACTGGGCACAAGGCCCTCTCCACAACCAGTGCAAGAAGGCATCCACTCACCCACTCCTTGCCAGAATGGAGCACACTGGGCACAAAGCACCCCCCCAGAACCAGTGGAGAAGTCATCCACTAGAGAGACTGTGGCTTTGCACTCCCCAGGACCAAGCAGTGGGCAAAACACCCACTAGAGAGACTGGCTTTGCACTCCACAGGACCAAGCAGTGGGCAAACCACCCACTAGAGAGACTGTGGCTTTGCACTCCCCAGGACCAAGCAGTGGGCAAACCACCCACTTGAGAGACTGTGGCCTTGCACTCCCCAGGACATCGCAGAGGGCATGTAGCCCTCTCCAGGAGCAGTGGTGTTTTAACATCTTCCAGCTGAGGTGCCACTGTTCCCCTTCCCCCTGAGGTGCCTGTGTATTTTTTACCTGATGCCCCAGCAGTGTTCTCTCCGTATTGAGGCAGGAGTCAAGTGGGGCCTTGGCCAATGTGATATGGCCCTGTGGGCCACGGATATTTTGGACTGGGCATTGTCCCTCCATTTGTATATATTGTAGATACTGCTTTGTGCTTTAAGGACATATTTCTCAAAATGTATATTATGACACTGACTTTACTCACTTCCTTTTGTCCTTGCGTTTTTCCTAAGGGGTACGGGGTGGATATGTAATGGTGTTTTATCTCTTTGTGTATATGGTGTTGGGGGTGGGGGTGGTGGTGTTGCATGTTGCGTGTTTCTGTATCACTTTCTATTTCCTCCTGCCCTCCCTTGTGTGCTAGGTGCGGTACTCACCGTGGTTGTCTTCACTGCTGTTCATGTTACTGGTGTAGGAGGAGGTATGCCAGCATGGAAAACACCTGTAGTTCGGGCTCCATGGCGTAATGGTTCTTCCTTGATTGTCCAGAGGTGAGTCGTTTCCCTTTTGTGTTCTGTTTCCGCCGTGCTTTTGATGGCGTAGGTACTGCCTGGAAAAGCTGGCGGATTGGCTTGTGCTAATATGGTGGGCGGTACATTGTCTTCCGCCTAGCTGTTGGCGGTTACCGCCGTGGTGCTTGTTGCTACCGACGTGGTGGTTGGTGCGTTAAAGTAGCTGGAGGTTTCCGCCGTGTTCAAAATTTCATTTTGTTTACCGCCAGCATGTTGGCGTTATTACTGCTCTTTATCACCGACCGTCAGGGTTGTAATGAGGGTCTATGTATTTCCACATCTAGCAAGAGTCACCATACAGCATTTACACGCTGCCAATGCCAATCATATTTTGGGAGAGCTTTACCACTATTGCTCACATTTTATTATTACACTATACTGCAGGAAAATAACCCATGCCTGAAAATAACTTACAGTCTTTCCATAACAATCAAATTAATTCCACATGCATGCAATTTCAATGGATGGACAGTGTTCTCCTGGGCAGAGAGCTCTGTCTGTGATTTGAATACACTCCCAACTGGATTCTTACCATTACTAATTGGCAGTCCGGCATTGGCACATGTCTCCCGAATTTTATTTTATCATTTATATTTTATCATGGCTCTATTTAATGTTAATAGCTCACATGAAAACACACTAACGCCCCATCAGCATCATATAACACAGTGCAAAATGCAATTCTTCTAAACAGCCTAGCAAAATTACTGAGCCACAAGTTCGGAAATTGAATATATATAATCCTTTCTTCCAGTCTGGAGCCAAAAAATCAGAATTGTAACACAATTATGTTGATCAAGGTAGTCATCAGTAAAATGCCATTTAAATACATTAAGGACTCAACCATTCACATTTCAGATATATACAAGTCAGAAATTGGTTTACTAGTTTAAGAGTTGATTAGTCATACCCCTTTAATAAATATAATCTGGTTAGTTTTAGGCACAGTTCCTAGAGAATATTTGCTCATCCCCTGGTAGCTATAGCACGAGAAGCAGGCGAAACCCAAAGAAATGTGTTTTTGTTCTAGCAATACCAACACTTTTAAAGTAACAAATACAAGACATAAAACTTCTCAATTTAGAAAAATAGATGAAAACTTAATGAGTGATAAGACACCAGGGTAATTAAAACTATTCAATAGGAATCAGATACATGAAGATTTGAGGAAAAAAGCACCTAAAAAGCACAAAAGGGAGAATACAAATCATGGTTAAAAAGGGACCTAGGTGTGATTTTAGGCCAACAGCTATGAAGCAAGATGGGATACACAAAGTAGGTCATTCTGGTCATAATGTTTAATTTTGGACTTCCACTCTAGAATATAAATAAAAATCCTTCAGCCCTGCAAGGTTTAAGTGTAAGGCTGGTGAGTGTGATACTTTGTAATCAACCTTCTGTTTGCTTTAGTACTAAAATCATCACATGGGACAAAGGTGGTTTTCATAGGCACCAAGAACTTGCAGGTGGTATAAATTGCAGCCTCACCCTAGTCCAGGTTTTTATATTCACACTTAGTCACTTTTTGGTTCTCAACATTCTTCAACTTGGCAAGGCAGGGATTGATGAGGCCATATACCTTTACTGTGAGGTCCCACAAAACTAGTTTTTAATGTGGCAAGATGCTCCGAGCAGGACACATCTGGTTTTCTTACGCATGTTATTTGCAAACTTCTACATCAAACCTCATCACTACATCCCAGTCCTCAAAAGGGGGAAAAAGGCTAACTGCCACGGTGGTAACAGCCACCGTGCTGGAAATATCAATCTCCAGCCCAGCGGCCGTCACTGTCCGGCCTGCGGGATTATGACCCCGCCCACCACCATGGTTTCCGAGGCTTCCTTACCACTACGAAAGCCATGGCGGTAGGCATTGTCAGTGACAGGGAATCCTTTCCATGTCACTGATAGAGGTCTTCCCCACCACCCTCTCCAGATACCCCACCCCCCCTTCCTCTCCAAATCCCCTGCTACAGTCACGCCCCCTTCACACACACACACACACATGCATACACACACATATTCCCACATGCACCAACGCATGCATTCATCCATTCACACACACATCTGCACACACTTTCATGAATACACGCAGACACACATTCACAGAACATACATGCACTCACACCTCCATAGATGCACACATGCATTCAACACAAAACACACAGCCGCATACACGCATGCAGAAACATACACACACACAACACCCTTCTACCCTGTCAAAGCACCCACTTACCTGTATTCAGGGGGTCCTCTGGCAGGAGAAGGGACGGGGCACTTCTGCCACCAGCTGCGTCTGCCAGCAGAACACCGCCAGGCCTTACTATGAGTCATAATACTCCTGGCTGCAGTCTACTGGGGTGGCGCTGCTGGTGGCAGCAGCGCCACCTTACCGCCATCCGCCGGCATGGTCACAGTTGGATTTCATCCATCCTTCTTGCGGAAATCTGTCTGTGGTCATATTACGGTGGATGGCTGGTAGCCACGGCAATGGTCTTTTGGCAGCTGTCACTGCGGCGGTAGGTGTTTTTTACCACCAGTATCATAATGTGGGCCTATATCCCATTTTTCTCCAACCCCAGGGAATGTTATTTAGCCCCCAGATCTTTAGGGCAGGCTTCTAGCCATTAGATTTCCCTCCAGCAAGTGATTCTGAAAGGTCCAGTCCTCTATTATCATCTGGACATACAGGATTCAGGAGTCCTTCTGATTTTCATGTTCAAGGAGCAGGCAAACAGGAGGCACACCACTTAACCCTTAGACAATAGCTCCAGTACCTGGGTGCCAGCAGTAGTTTTACAAGCTACTACTAGCAGGTGTCAGTATTCAGACGTTTTTATTAAGTCCAGGAATGTTCTTCAGAGGTGATGGTGAATTGTCATCCTGTCTTTATCAAATCCAGCTACTTTCCTGCACTATACCCACTTCATGGTAATGAACTACCTTTGCCTTAATGGAAAATGAGCAAGTTGCTCCTTTTTCAAGATGATAAAACCCATATTCTAATAGGCAAGCCTTTTTCCAGCTCCCTAGCCACTCCCCTATTTAGATGACCTTTCCTTTGACCTTTCAGGATCAAGAATGGTTCTATTTCCTGCTGGATTGGAGAAAAATTGGGCTCTGGTAATAAAGGGTAGCAAACCCTATTAGGACTATTTCAGACGAGAAATTCAAAAGAAGAAATACTAATGCAGCCCTATGTTTTGCTGGCTGTCCTGTACCCAACTAAGATAACTAATTTCTGCCATATGACCAGTAGCTAACATCATGGTCTTTCTTGACTGATTCAGAGGTAGGCTACAGTTTCCGGAGCCAAAGCCTTTTTGAACTTTTGCAGCCAAGGACGTGTATTCCAGCTTGGGAGGTATGATGAGTGGCAGAATTTGTATAATTTGTATTTCTAACTCAAGAAGCAGAAGTACATGTTGGTAAAGTAACTTTTCCACTGATGTTTTCAAAAATAGGATTTCTCAGTTGAAACCAACTTTGAAACCAAGGGGAACATAACTTTGAATTACTTTTCTTTCATCTTCCCAAGTAAATGTGTAAAATATATATTTTTATCACAACTAAGCCTGTCATATGGAAAATATATCTGAACCTACACAGTGGAACTAGCATTTAGGCCTTCAATCCCTGTGTGGGCACACTTTTTGAATATATAGGCCCTCATTACAACTCTGTCGGTCGGTGAGAAAGTGGCGGTAATACCCCCAACAGGCTCGTGGTAACTACCGCCAAATTATGACCATGGCAGAAAGATCTCAGATAGACAGCCACTTTACCACACCAACCGCCAGGGCGGAAACAACAGCCACTACGGTGGTAGCCGCCTACAGCCAGTTGGAAGTCAATGTTCCGCCCACCATATTATGACCTGCACAGAATGGAAAGGAATCACATTTGGAGACACAGGGAACAACCACAACGCCATGGAGCCCGAGCTGCAAATCTTTCCTGTGATATTTTACGTCCTGCTCCACCTCAAACATCAACAATGGCAAAGATGAACACGGTGAGTACAGCCGCCTAGCACACAAGGGAGGGGGGAGGAAAAAGAGAGTGGCACACACACACACACAGCACACACCTCCACCCCCAACACCATATACACAATCAGATGCAGTACGAAAACATATTTACCCAGTACCCCTCAGGAATAATGCAAGGACCGCACAAATAGATGAAAGTGATTGTAATATAATAAATACAGTAAAAATACAAAAATGCTATCTAAAAGTATACACATAGGTACAGTTCAAGTGGCACTGCCCAGTCCTCAATGTGCGTGGGCAACAGGGCCACATGACAAAGTTCAGGGCCCAATCTATCTCCTGCACCAACATGGAAAGAACACTGCAGTGGCATCAGTTGGAAAATAGGCAGACACCTCAGAGGGATGGGGAACGGGGGGGCACCTCAGCTGACAAATGGAACAAATCCATTGGTTCTGGAGGGGGCAAAATGCCCTGTGCTTGGTCCTGGGGAGAGCAAGGCCACAGTCTCTCGAGTGGGTGACTTGCCCACTGGCTCTGGAGGGGGCAACATGCCTTGAGCTTGGTCCTGGGGAGTGCAAGACCACAGTCTCTCAAGTGAGTGACTTGCCCACCGGCTCCAGAGGGGGCAACATGCCCTGTGCTTGGTCCTGGGGAGAGAAGGCCACAGTCTCTCAAGTGGGTGACTTGACCACTGGCTCTGGAGGGGGCAACATGCCTTGAGCTTGGTCCTAGGGAGTGCAAGGCCACAGTCTCTCAAGTGAGTGACTTGCCCACCGGCTCTGGAGGGGGCAACTTGCCCTGTGTTTGGTCCTGGGGAGAGAAGGCCACAGTCTCTCAAGTGGGTGACTTGACCACTGGCTCTGGAGGGGCAACATGTCCTGTGCTTCAGATCCTGGGGAGGATGGGGTGAGTGGGTGTCATACCCTCTGGTTCTGGATGGGGCCTTGTGCCCTGTGCTAAACATCCTGGGGAGGATGGGATGAGTGGGTGTCATACCCACTGGTTCTGGGGGGGGAGCATTGTGCCCTGTGCTTCAGATCCTGGGGACAAAGGTGTGAGTGGGTGTCATACCCACTGGTTCTGGAGTAGGCAACATGCCCTGTGCTTCTGATCCTGGGGAGTGCAACGTCACAGTCTCTGAGGTGGGTGTCATACTCATAGGATTTGAAGGGGCAGGCTCCACAACAGCCCATGGAGGCAGGTCTAAAGACCATCCGCCGGAGGTGACGGCTGCTCAGTGATGGTAGTGGTGCTGCTGGTGGCAGTTGTGGGGGGAAGCTCCTGCCCATCCCCTGTAGCCTCGGACGGCTGCCCACTGCTGGTGGTGGTGGTGCTGCTGCTGGTGGTGGCTGTGGGGGGAAGCTCCTGCCCATCCCCTGCAGGCTCGGACAGCTGAATAACCATGGTTTGTGGTGGGGGCTCAGACTGAGTCCCAGGACCCTTGTCCTTCCTGCCTGCTGGTGCAGGCCCCATGTCCTTCCTGTCAGCAGCTGAGGATTGCTCCTTGCTTTCTTTCCAGCACTTGGGGCAGGCTCCTTGCCCTTCCTGGCAGCAGCTGGGCATTGCTCCTTGCTCTTCTTTGCAGCACTTGGGGCAGGCTCCTTGCCCCTCCTGCCAGTAGCTGGGGATGGCACTTTGCCCTTATTGCAGCACTTGGGGCAGGCTCCTTTCCCTGCCGGGCAGCACTTGGGGATGGCACCCCTTCCTTGAGGTTGCCTGGTACCCTGGATCCTTTACCACCACAAGTGGGTGTGGACACTACTGGGCCTGTGGACTGGGTGGCTGAGGTGCTTGCCTGAGTTTTTGCCACCCTGACCAGATGTGAAAGACAGGGGGAAGGGGTAGGGAAGAGGTCAATGGTGGAGGGGAAAAGTTTCTTAGGGACTCTGGGGTGGGAAGAAGGAGAAGATTTGGGAGTGGAGGAAGAGTAAGTGGTTGTAGGAGGTGTCTGTCTGCTGTGTTTGGGTGCAGGTGCATGGGCAGGATGCTGTTGTGAGGTGGATGGCTGTTGGGTGTTTGAGTGCTTGAGTTTGTGTACCTTGGGAGGGAGGGACAGGCACAGTTGGAGAGGACACAGGGTACGTCTGCATGGTTGTTGTGGAGGTGTCTGCCAGTGAGGTGTGTGTTCTGCTAGGTGTAGTGGTGATGCTGGTAGTGGATGAGGGTGTAGTGCATGCAGGTGTGAGTGTAGATGCAACTGGGAGAGAGGTAGAGGAGGAGGAGGAGGGGGACACAGTGGAGGCAGTGGACGTTGGAAAGTCTGCATATGGATGGTGTTTGTGTGAGTGCCTGTGGGATGAAGTGTGGTGCTTGTGTTTGCCTGTGCCACTTTTGTGTGTTGTCCAGTATGCATGCTGGTCTGCTTGTGTGCTTGGGATAGGTTGGGGTTGAGGGGAATGGGTTTGGGAAGAGGAAGTTGGAAGGGGAAGGGTGGAAACAGGGACAATGGCTGCCATCAGAGAGGAGGCCAGAGCCTGGATTGATCTTTGTTGGGCCGCCAATCGAGTGTGAATGCCCTTCAGAAATGCATTAGTCTTTTGCATTCGGGCCCCTAGATGGCATTCACAATGGTTGACTGCCCAACAGAGATGGATCTCAGGAGGTCAATAGCCTCCTCACTCAGGGCAGCAGGGCTCACTGGGGCAGGGCCTGAGGTGCCTGGGTTGAAGGAGATGCCCACCCTCCTGGGTGAGCATGGGCAACTCGATGAGGGGCTGCTGGGAGGGCAGTGCTGGTAGGGGGCATGGCGGCTGTAGCTGGGGTGGTCACGGAAGTGTCCGCCACCACCAGGGATCTTCCAACAGAGGAGGTATCTGTGTCTGAACTGTCCCCTCCAGTCTCCGCCTTGGTGCTCCCCTCGCCCTCCATTCCACTGGTACCCTCAGCGTCGGTGGACTCTGCCTCCTGGGTCATGTGGGATGCAGCTCCCTCCATCCCCGGTGCCTCTGCTTCTCCGCCAGATGATGCTAATGCACATAAGGACAGGATGACAAAACAGAAAGGGGGGGAAGAGACAAAGGATACACCTATTCAATGGCTGCACCAACACCACCACTGGTGTACATACCACCCTCACACACAGGGAACAGGCCTACGCACTATGCAATGCACTACCAGTAATAATGCTAGCCACCAGGGCATGGGGAGGGACACATACCGCCAATTGCAGCATACCTCGGACCCACACAGCCCTGCCCAGTAGAGGATGACTACAAGCTAGGTAGGAGGAATATCACATCGGAACCCTGCCCAACATGGGACCTACTCTATATTGTCAGGCCTGGCCTTGGGGCACCCACAGACACACATCCCCCATCCGGATACCACCCCACCAGGCGTAAGTTGTAATGTACTCACCTCCAGCTCTGGATAGGCCCTTACCAGTATGTGGGCTATCAGGAGAGTCAGGGTTCGACGGGCACCCCTTCCTCGTTGGGAGGCCGTCCCCAGCTGGGCCTCTGCCGTCTTCCGTCCCCAGCGAATCAGGTCCTCACAGCGTTTCTGACAGTGGGTGCTCTGCCTGCCGTAGACGCTGAAGGTCCGCACCTACTTGGCGATGGCACACCATATACCCTTCTTTTGATGGGCGATGACCTGCAGAGAAATACACACAGGGAAAGCTATTAGTCAGGCCATCCTACCTGTTACACTTATGGCCCACCATACCCCTTCACATCGCCATTTGCACACACAGGGCCCAGCACACAAGCTGCACGCCGCCCAGGGGACATCAACCAACCTCCCCCATACATGAGACCTTCACACACACCACTCCAGTGCATTCATGCCCCATGCATCGTGCTCACAGTGTACTCACCTGTTGGTCTGGAGGGCCACACAGCAGTCCGTACTGGGGTAGGACCCCATCCACCAGTCTCTCTAACTCCTCGAGGTGAAGGCAGGAGCCCTTTCCCCAGTCACACCCACCATGGTCCAAGTCACAGCAGCACATGCAGTGTAGGTTCTCTCCTATTGGAGGTCAGGTAGCAAGTGAGAGAACAGATAGAAAATGGCAGTGACGTCCGCGGTGGTGCATACCGTCACCGGCGGCGTACATCACCATTGGCCACTGTACCCCATAGGGGCTAATATTATCCAATGAGGAGTTGCACCTCAGTTCCCGACACCCTCCCGCAATGGCGCACAACGTCAGCTGGATTACCTCACTTCCACCTGTCCCTCCACACAGGACAGGTAGATGTCGTTTCAGGGGTGGGGTCAGGTCCTGGATTATAACTGCGTCACAGTTCACAATTGGACATACAGGACAAATGCCACTTACACATTTCAAATTAACATCACGCATTGTACTTTTGTGGCTCCAATGTTCAGTTTGTGACCGACTTCTCACTCTTTTGTCCCTTAGACTGCAACCACTGTCGATGAATAGGAGATGGAGACATACCCCCGTGTACAGACCCCTGGTGGACTTGGCAACAATGGAGGACAGGCACATTATCCTCACCTACAGACTTGACAGGGCCACAATCACAGAGCTTGTGCCCAACTGGAGCCCGACCTGATATCTGCTATCCGCCACCCCACTGGGATCCCCCCTCTTGTGCAAGTTCTATCAGTGCTCCATTTCCTGGCAAATGGTTCTTTCCAAGTGCCAGTGGGCTTGGCAGCAGGAATGTTACAGCCAATGTTCTAAATAGTGGTGACCAGAGTGTTGTCTGTCCTGATAAAACACATGTGCAGCTACATTGTATTGCCCCAGATGGAGAATTTGGCCATAGTGGAGGCTGACTTCCATGCAATGAGACATATCCCCAACATAATTGGGACGAACACATATTGCATTTGTACCGCCCCAGCAAAATGAACAGGTATTCTGAAATTGAAAGAGTTTTCATTCCATGAATGTCCAGATGGTGTGCCTGGCAGACCAGTACATCTCCCATGTCAATGCTAAGTATTCTGTGTCTGTGCATGATGCCTTTATCCTGAGAAATAGCAGCATCCCAAATGTGGTGGCCCAACTACAGAGGCACAGGGTGTGGCTAATAGGTGAGCCCTGGTTCCAACCCACTGGATATTGGTGTATGGGTATGGTGTAGGCCATATGGAATGTTTTCCCTCCATATTTGCAGGTGACTCAGGTTACCCCAGCCTATCATGGCTACTGACACCTGTGAGGAATCCCAGGGCAAGGGCAGAAGAACATTATAATGAGGCAGATGGGTGTACAAGAAGGATAATAGAATGTACCTTTGGCCTCCTGAAGGCCAGGTTTCGTTGCCTCCATCTAACAGGTGGATCTCTGTGCCACTCATCCAAGAAGGTATGCCAGATCATTGTGACATGCTGTATGTTACACAACCTTGCCTTGAGACGCCATATTCCTTTTCTGTAGGAGGAGGAGACTGGAGATGGCCGTGTGGCAGCAGTAGACCCTGTGGACAGTGAGGATGAGGAGGCAGAGGATGAAGATGAGGACAACAGAACTGCAGTAATCAGACAATACTTCCAACGGCACACAGGTAGGACAGTGTTACTTCATCTTCATTGACATTTTCATGTTTATCTTTGTCCCTGGCATGCTGTTTTTCCCACTTCTATGCCCACTCACTGTACCCTTTGGTAACTCATTTTTGCAAATGTGAACATTAATGTACATTTGAAATGCAATGTTTGAACCAGGTTAAACAAATACATACTTCAATCATTTGACATACTCCATACTTGTATTTTTTCCAAGGGTGTTTATTTAAGTACTGAGGAGTAGAGGGGCAAGTGCATTGGGCTGGGGTGATGATGGAGGAAAGTCCAGGGTATAGTTCCAGCCTATTTGGTGCACAAGTGCATTGTCCATGGGGACATAGGAAGGGGAGCAATGGCAGTTCAAGGTGGACAGGGTGACAGAGTTGGACACAAGGGTGAGGATCAGGAGAGTCTCATTTCCTGGTGGGGATCTTGGCAATAGTCTCTGGCTTTTGCCTGGATCACAGGGAACTTTTGCGGGGTTGTTCTCCCTCTGCAGGGAGAGGGGTGCTGGTGGCCTGTTGGTCCTGTGGCAGGTCCTCCGGTCCACTAGCAGAGGTGGAAGGCACTTCAGATGTCTGGCTAGTGGCAGGGGCCCGCTGTTGTGAGGCTGCCTCCCTCATAATGTTGACCATTTCTGCCAGCACCCTTGCAATGGAGAAAAGGGTGGTGTTAATGGCCTGCAAATCCTCCCTGATCCCCTGGTACTGTCCCTCTTGCAGCCACCTGTTCTCCTGCACATTGGCCAGAATCTGACCCAGCGTATCCTGGGAATGTTGGCATGCTACCAGGATCTCAGTGAGTTCCACCTAGAGAGTCGGTTCCCTGGGACTGTCCTCCCCCTGACGCACAGCTGTCCTTCCAGTGTCCCTGTTTGCCTGTGCTTCTTTCCCCTGAACCGTGTGCCCACTGCCACTGACCCCAGATCCCTGATTGTCTTGAGTATGAGGTGTGCCCTGGGGTCCCTGTAGTGGTGGACACACTGCTGATTGACGTATCCTGGGGACAGTGGTATGGGTATGCTGGGTGGGTGCTGTGGTGGTGTTTCCTGAGGGGGGAGGCTCTGTGGTGGTGTGTGACTGTGGCTGGGTTACTGACTGTCTAGAGATCCCTGATGGGCAAGGTTGGTAATCCAGATCCAGGCATCCAGAGTCGCTGTCATCACTGTGGGCCTCTTCTCTGGGGGGACTGGATATTGCTGGCACCGCTTCTCCTGTGACATTGGCTGGGGTACCTGTGGGTATGTAAATGCAGTTTTATTGTTTCTGTGTGTGACATATTGTGCACCAGTGGTTTGCTCTCTTTGGTTGTATTCGCCCTGGCAGCTTTCACTTGTGTACGTTGGTGTATGGAGGGATGATTAGTTTTCTCCAGTGTGCATGCTTTAATGTTAGGTGTCCATGCAGGTCGGTGAGTGGTGTCCATGCATTGGTATTGCATGCAGGGCTTGGCATTGGGATTAGTGAGATGTGACGGTGGGGTGTGTTGGAAGTGGTGAAGTGATGGGAGTGAGGGTGAGGGTGGGGGCATGGAGGCAGGGGGGTAGTAGTAGTATAGAGTTGACTTACCAGAGTCCAGTCCTCCTGCTACTCCGGCCAGGGCCTCAGGATGCATGATTGCCAAGACTTGCTCCTCCCATATTGTTAGTTGTAGGGGAGGAGGTGGGGGTCCACTGCCAGTCCTCTGTACAGCTAGTTTGTGTCTTGCTGCAATGGAACGTACCTTCCCCCATAGGTCATTCCACTTCTTCCTGATGTCATCCCTGGTTCTTGGGTGCTGTCCCATGGCGTTGACCCTGTCCACGATCCTCTGCCATAGCTCCTTCTTCCTAGCAATGGATAGCTGCTGAACCTGTGCTCCAGATACCTGTGGCTCTACCTAGATGATTCCTCCACCATGACCCTTAGCTTCTCCTCTAAGAATCGGGGGTGTCTTTGTGGTGCCATAGGTGTTGTGTGAGTAGTGTGGGTGAGGGTGTGTATGGTGATGTGTTGCGGTGTGTGATGTAAGGTGCGTGAGTGGTCTATAGGTGATGGTGGTGTGTGGGTCTGGTCTTGTCTGGAGTCTGTAGGCGGTAGGTTGGCGGCAGTCAGCATGGCGGTAAGCAGGATTTTCCACCAATGTCATAATGAGGGCAATAGTCTGCTACTCTTTACATATTAGGCACCCTGCTGTTTGGGTTTTGGAGACACTTTATTGTATATTAACTGAAAAAACACAGTTAAAAACTGAGTTATTGTTGTTTCTTTTAAATTTTCAAGTTGTCCAAAAAGCGTTATTTATAAATCACCTTCATAAATCAATCACATTTAAAAAAAAAAAAACTATTGATGTTCTGATTTGCGATTTTAAATGACAGCGATTTACAAAAGCATTTACACTTTTAAGCTCAGTCAGACACTTCCTAAAATGCTTACATCTAAAAACATAGTAAATGGAAAGATCTACTTATGGCCAAGTTAGGTTTAAATCTGCTTAATGGTTTTTGTTGTAGGGACTAAAATTTCCTATTGAAGCTCAAATCTGATTCTTATTTTGCAGTGCCCCATAACATTTTACTCACTGATCTTCATGAATACTGGCATGTAGCACCTTGGTTGACTACACCCAGTTACTGTCACAATAATTATGCAAATTTGTCCCCAGGATCAAAAATGCAATTGGCAATTTTCTGCCCCATCTATTATGACCTTATGACAAAGTTAAATAGACCAATTGGGTGAAAACAGTTTTTTCAGTTTATGCCCAGAGCACACTCACCGTGTACAGACTAGCAATACAACAACGCACAGAAAAATTAGTACCAAGGACAAGGTGAAAAATCTGGAGTGACAATTCAGAAAAGGCAAATTTTCTATAAAACAGGCAATACACCATTGCATTTGTAGCTTCAGAATAGTCTAGAACATCAAGAAAATACTTGTGTTTGTTTTACAACACATACTTGCTGGATCATTTGTAAATATTTGCATCTAAAGGAACCAGAATGGAGATCATAATGACAGATTGCTCATTTGACACCTTACACTCTTTCCCTTAGTCACTTGAACTATGTTTGGTTCAAGTAGTTCCTCTCCTTTCTGCAGCAGATAACTGAAGGCACGAAGAGCTCAGTAATCTAGTTTTCAAAGCTGAGGATGGTCTTCACTCATCTTTAAATAAACCTCTGAAGCAAACGTGCCAGTGCTGTTGTCTAATTTCAAATGGCCAGGCAGCCAGGATATGCCTCATCATAAATAATAAATCAATCAAAAAATGTATAGAGTGCGCTACTCACCCGTTTGGGTCTCAAGGCGCTGGGGGAGGGGGCAAGGGAGGAAGGGTCACTGTTCGAAAAGCCATGTCTTTCGTTTTTTCCTGAAGAGCCGGAGGTCCTGATTCTTGTGGAGGTTGGTGGGGAGGGAGTTCCAGGCCTTGGAGGCGAGGTAGGAGAAGGCTCTGCCTCCTATGGTGGTGCGTTTGATGCATGGGATTGTGGCGAGTGCGAGGTCGGCAGATCGGAGGTGGCACATGGGAGTGTGGAAGTTCACTCTTTGGTTGAGGTAGGCTGGGCTGTCATTGTGGAGGGATTTGTGCACGTGGATGAGGATTTTGAAGATGATTCTCTTGTCGATGGGAAGCCAGTGAAGGGATTTGAGGTGTGGTGAGATGTGTTCATGGTGAAGGAGATCTAGGATGAGGCGTGTGGCTGTGTTTTGGATTCTCTGGAGTTTGCGTTTGAGTGTGATGCCGGCGTAGAGGGCGTTACCGTAGTCTAACCTGCTGCTGATGAGTGCGTGGGTGACGGTCTTTCTGGTCTCTATGGGAATCCATTTGAAGGTTTTTTTCAGCATGCGGAGTGTGTTGAAACAGGAGGAGGTGACGGCGTTGATTTGTTCGGTTATGGAGAGGGAGGGATCCAGGATGATGCTGAGGTTGTGTGCGTGATTTGCGGGGGTAGGGGCAGGGCCTAGGGCGGTGGGCCACCAGGAGTCATTCCATTTGGATTTGTTGGGACCAAAAATGATGATTTCGGTTTTGTTGGAGTTGAGCTTGAGGTGGTTGGCGGTCATCCAGGAGGCGGTGTCGAGGAGTGCAGCGTGGAGGTTGGTTTTGGCGGTAGTAGGGTTTCGTGTGAGGGAGATGATGAGTTGGGTGTCGTCTGCGTAGGGGAGGATGGTGATTCTGCATGGTTGGAGGATGTTGGCGAGTGGGGTCATGTAAATGTTGAAGAGGGTGGGGCTGAGGGAGGATCCCTGGGGACACCGCAGATGATTTTGGTGGCAGTGGATTGGAAAGGAGGGAGGCGGACTTTTGGGTTCTATCGGTGAGGAAGGAGGTGAGCCAGTCTAGGGCTTTGTGTTGGATCCCTGCATTGTGGAGGCGTGTGCGGAGTGTGTGATGGCAGTCTGTGTCAAAGGCCGCGGAGAGGTCTAGGAGGATGAGTGCGATGGTCTCACCCTTATTGACTCTGGTTCTGATGTCGTCAGTGCATGCGATGAGGGCGGTTTCCGTGCTGTGGTTCTTGCGGAAACCGGACTGGGAGGGGTTGAGTGTGTTGTTTTCCTCTAGGAAGTGGGATAGGCATGTGTTTACTAGTTTTTCCGTGACCTTGGCGGGGAAAGGGAGGAGAGAGATGAGGCGGTAGTTGGAGAGGTTGTCTGGATCAGCTTTGGGCTTTTTTAGCAGTGCAGTGATTTCTGCGTGCTTCCAGTGGTCTGGGAAGGTGGCGGTGTCGAATGATGTGTTGATTATGTCGCGA
The DNA here is from genome assembly GCF_031143425.1 of Pleurodeles waltl. Lineage (NCBI taxonomy): Eukaryota > Metazoa > Chordata > Amphibia > Caudata > Salamandridae > Pleurodeles > Pleurodeles waltl. Next base: position 261,513,623 of record NC_090437.1, on the reverse strand, counting down.
AGCATGGGGGCGATGGTTGGGCTGGCTTTGTTGTAGATGTGGTGGGGGCAGGGGTCGGAGGGGGATCCAGAGTGGATGGAGTTCATAGTTGTTTCAGTTTCTTCAACGGTTGTTGAGGCCCAAGTGATAAGTAGGTTGGGAGGGGAGTGTGAGGGGGGTCTGAGTCGGGCGGGTGGGGGGGTGTGCAGTGGGGGAGTGTGGTGTGAGACTATTGTGTATGTCTAGGATTTTGCAGTGGAAGTGGTTTGAGAGGGAGTCACAGAGGAGTTGTGTGTGTGTGGGGTCTATGTTGCTGGCTTTGGGTTTGGAGAGCTCTTTGATGATGGTAAAGAATTATTTCCTGTTGTCTATGCGTTCCATGTAGTATGCTCTTTTGGTGGCACGTATGAGTTGGTGGTTAGTGCGGATGGTGGTTTTGAGGGAGGAGAAGTTAGTGGTTGAGTGTTCCTGTCACCAGGTTTTCTCAGCTTTGCGGCATTTGCGTTTGGAGTCTTGGAGTTCAGTGGTGAACCATGGGGCGTTCTTGATGTTGCGGTTGGTGATTTTTTTTTCTGAGGGGGGTAAGTTTGTCTGTGCAGGTGGTGTTCCAGTTTGTGAGGTTGAGGGCAGCAGTGTTGGGGTCGTTGGTGTGGGCGTGGGTGTTCTGTGCTGGTTGTGGGTTCAGGTGTTTTGTGGGGATCTTGTCCCACGGTAGGGCCCCAGCGGTAGGGCGTGGTGTGACGTTGGTGGTGTGTGGGGGGTTTGGGGAAGGAGAAATGGACGCAGTGGTGGTCGCTCCAGTGGAGTTCGGTGGTGTGGGTGTAGGTTATGTGTTGGCTGAAGTGAAGATTGCGTCTAGTGTGTGTCTTGCTGAGTGGGTGGTGCAAAGGTGCCTGAGTTGCATGCAGGATTGTTTTTTTGGCAGGAAGGGACACCTTCTGGCACAAAAACAATCAGGAGAGGCATATACCGCTATGTGTGCTTCAGAATGCACCAGACATAGAAAGAGGAAGTAACGAGAAAAAATAAAGATGTTTCTCCTCATTATGCCTCTCCTGTGAAGGTGCATCTTTTTGGCATATTCCCAGGTTTACCAGTTCTCAAAAATCTGGGAATGCATCACAAAACTATGGGAGTTGCGTGGGACACACATGCAATGCCCATGGAATGCCTTCCCAGGGCAGAGTAAGGCAATGCAATGATTTGCGCTGCATTAATTTACTCTAGATTTATGGAGCCAATCAAGACTACGAAAAGTGGTCTTGCATGACTTCATAAATCTGACTTAAGGTTTTTGTCGGTCTTGCACCACAAATTAGCCCCTTAGTGTTCAAAATCTTACAATCAAGCAAAGACTCCCTTTAATGGGATCTGCACTGAGTACATGCGAAAGCTGATTTACGATACACTGCCAGTCAGAATATAAGATTTGGAAGTGTAAAGATAATTGTTCAGACTGAGGTTAAAAGCCAAAACAGCATTGGTGGCTCACTCACACAAGGCAGCGAAAGCCCCTAAACTCCAGAATACCAAAAACAAACTTGCAAGACTGTTGGATGAGAGAGTAAGGAAGGGGTGGGAGGCCAGAAAATTGGCGCACCTTGAGTCTGGAGAGAATAGTGGCCAGTTACTAGCTTGGAAATCAAAATCAGAGCTATCGAGCAATATGGTCAGGACAATAGAAAAGCTGGGTATGGCTGAGCTAGTTTCCAATTGTAAGGAAATGGAGGAGACTTTGAACCTGATTTAGATCTTAGCAGTATTGGTCCCACCATTGGGTTTCTGACTAAAACCCTGCCCACTGCCTTGGTGATCCAGACAACAGATTTAGATGTTGGTGGTCACAGAGGTAATAGCCCGCCCGAGTCCAGCTGACTCTGCCGAGGATTCCCATCTACGTTGACGGCGCAATAGGAAATAGTGGCTGACAAAGGGACTCCAGCCACCTTTACTACCATGCACATTTGGATGTGCCTTACCACGAACCCAGCTGTGGCAGTCTGACCTCCCCATCTTCGTTGGTGGATTGGGGGAAAATGGGGTGAACACATACTTTTTTACCTGCTTCCACTTCCATTCCCGACCGGACACTACTTGACAACACCCTCCGTCGCTGCTGCCACTAGGCCATGGAGAAAACACAACCTCCCCGTCACTGGAATCCAAGGTAGAGAACCAGCCTTTTCGATTGTACGTTGTGTGGTTCGGCATATGAGCTCGGGACCACTGCAGTCATATACGTGTCACAAAAAGTTTTTAGATTACTGTGACATGCATATGTCAAAGACACAATCGGGTCAGACATGGATGGGGACACACTGGCATATCACACACATTGTACACATCCACAACTATCATTCTGGTGTCAGTATTCATTGACAAACGGATGCTGGCACCACAATAATGGCAGATTGCAAGCTGACCTGTACCTGTCATGTGCTTCCAGTTGTGTATGTGAGTCACTACATGTTTGTGTGTGTGTGTGATGCGTTGGTGGGTGGAGGTGACAGGAGCTGGAGTGGATTATAAGGTTGTGCCATTATGTGTGCTATTTGCATGTGGCTTTGATATTGTTATGTATGTTGTGTTGGGTGTTGTGTTGCTGCGTGCAATATTCAGGTGAGTGTTGTGTGGCTGTCATTGTTGTGATGTGTGTAGTAGTGCTTGTGTGTATGTGTGATTGTGTAGATGAGCTTGTACTTGTGTTGGTCGTTTTGGTTGTGTCATTTGGGGTTACAGTGTCAATAGTGTGTGTATGCTGTGTCATGGCCATACATCAATGTGTGTTTTTGGCATGTATGTATCGTGTTGGGGTGGAAAGGCAATGGATACAAGTGTGGATGTGGTGTTTTTTGTAGTGTGTTATGAGAAGCCACATATGACTAAGGTACTGTGTGTACGTGACTTACCTATATTCCATAGCCACTGCCATTGTCTGATGTCCATTGGGTCCAGTGACAACCACCCTCTGTCAGCAATCAGCCGGGCCGCTCACTACCTGTAGGTTTGAAGCATCTAAATATGGTCAGCGGGAACCCACCAGCCTGACAGCTAGAAGGAGCACTGTGCTGTGGCCGTCGGTGACTCAGTCGCAATATATCTAAATACGGTGGGTGGAACAGCGTCAGCTTGATGGTGTTCTTGGGTCTGCCGCTATGGTGGATTGGCAGTAAGACTGGTAAGATCTAAATCAGGTGTTGGATTGGAGGTGTGGGTGCAGCTCTGCCATATTTATCCTTGCCCCTGGGTGAAAAACAGGGGGGTCCTGATTCTCCAATCAGATGCAGGGTCCTTCCCGCTGTGATGACCACTTCCTGGGAAGTGTGGCAAAAATCAATCTCAGGGAACAACATTCCTTAAAAATCCATCATGGCTGAAACTGATTTTTGGAGTTTACATCTGGCTGAGCCCACCCACTGGTGTGGCTAAAAATCTTAAACACACCCTTCCCCTGCCCTCTACTATTCTAATCAGGGGGGCACCTAATTGTCTGGGTTTGCATCATGTGAGGGAGGCTCTGGGTTGCTCCAGATGTCCTTTCCTACCTTTGAAGACCAGTTTGGCAGCCCTCCCCCTTCCAGATTCCCCATCTACTCAGGTAAGTTCTCCTCCCCAGGCACATCTCTTTGTGTTCAGCCCAGACTACTTCACATTTCATCAAGGCAGCCTGGCTGGGCTGCCAGAAGCTGGCCAATCAGAGCAGAGCACTACAGGGCTGAAGTTGGCAACTTTTAGGTAGAGTTTAAAACTCTTTACCTGAACAAGCCACATTAAATCCAACAATTGTAAGTTGTGGGAGTCATTATAACAATTCATTTGATACCAAACTTGTTGTATCTGAAACTTAAGGGGATTTAAAAAATGAAAATAAAGTCTCCCCATTCTAGCCTATGGAGGCCATTCACTACAATGCTGGAAAAACAAATTTGGCTGTTTGACCTCAACATGTATAAAACTATTTTTATAAGGTCCCTGCTTATACGTACATGGCACCCAATGCTAGGGGCACATAAGGGCACACCTTAGGGGTTACTTATATGTAAAAATAAGGTAGTTTAAGACTTTGGAAGTACTTTTAAGTTCAAAGTCGAATTGCAATGTAACTTTAATTTAAAAGCAGCCAGCAAGGCAGGCCTGCCTTTAAAATGACCCTGGACACCTCAGCAGTGCACCTACGGGTGCACTATGTATGCTGCAGTCCCTAAACCTACATGCCCTACCATATACTTGGGACTTATAGGTAGGTTGCCATAGCCAATTATAATTAGCCTAATTTACATACTTATGTTATACAGAGCACAGGCCCTGGGACTGGTTAGCAGTACCCAGGGCATGATCAGATTAAGAAAAACGCCAGCAAAAAGTGAAAAATGAGGGCAAAAAGTTAGGGGGCCTCTGCAATCAGGCCTGTTTTCTCACAGTCACAGTGAAGTTTTGCAGGGTCATAAGAAGGGCACAAATGGGAAAGTTGTGGGCCCGAATGGGCTACCCTTTGAGCTTTAAAAGGCACTGAGTGAAACAGTGGTCCCAGTTTTGACTTCATGCTGCATGGTGATTTTTAACAATGGGCTTTAACTATCACCCTTCTGGACGAGAGTGAAGCACTAATCACATAAGTGCTCAAACCCTATGAGAACCCATCAAGATGTGAGTCCTATAGGACCATCTAACTGTTGAACAGTGATTACAAAATCTTTGCAAACATCTTAGCCACAAGATTAAACAAGGGAGTAGTCATCTTAAAAAATGGGCAAAAATTGTAAAGTTGTGGGCCTGGATGGGCTACCCTATGAGGTTTAAAAGGCACTGAGTGAAACAGTGATCCCAGTCATGACTTCATGCTTCATGGACATTTTTAACATTGGGCTTGAGCTATCACCCTTCTGGACGAAAGGGAAGCAATAATCACATAAGTGCTCAAACCCTAAATGAACCATCAAGATGTGAGTCCTATAGGACCATCTAACTGTTGAACAATGATTACAAAATCTTTGCAAACATCTTAGCCACAAGATTAAACAAGGGAGTCGTCCTTTTAATACATGAAAATCAGAAGGGCTTTATGACAGTGAGGTACCTTAAGAAATTAACCCACGAGTTGATAGGGATAATTGACATAGCATCCATCTTCAACCTCCTTTTGGCAGTATTAGCATTGGATGCATCCAAAGCATTCGAGCGGGTCAATGGGAAGTTCCTGGGTTCAGTGCTAAATGGGAATAACCTGGGTAATAACTTTTATAGATCCATCCAGCAAATGTATAAAAATCCTACTGCTAGAATTCTTCTTAATGGAAACTTAACTTCAGAATTCAGAATTACTAGAGGCACGAGGCAGGGCTGCCATCTCTTGCAATTGTTAGTTAAACCTGTACATAAAGCCCCTAGCAAGCAAGCTTAGGAAAAAAACAGCAATTATTCCTTTTCGGTATATTGGTTTGGAGAAAAAGACAACTCATTATGCAGATGACCTCATGGTGTATTGAGAACTGGCATTACCTGCAAATGGAAAGGTGATGCAGGAATTTGGGAAACTATGAGGTTAAACAGTCCAGTTAGAGGTCTGTAGATTGTTAAGAAGTTGGGCCCACTTGCCACTATCTTGGGTAGAGTTAATTTGATAAAAATGTCTATCCTCTAAAAGCTTATCTTCCTTTTTAATTCCATATCTCTTATGTTTGAAAAGACATGGGAAGACAATCACCAGGGGACAATTTCAAGCACCAGCTGAATCTCAAAGGGGGTTAGGATTCTGAGGAAAAACTATGCAGGAAGAAAGACATGGAGGCCCTATCTCTCCCTTCTTAATATATTATGCTTGGGACGTTTGATGTAAAAATTGTAGAATGTTGTGCAGTGAGCCAGACTCCTCAGAGTTAGGGGTGTTATTTTCAGCAATTTTGAAAGACATTAAATTGGGTAACCCATATTTCCTTTGCAAATTTTGTGATAAACAGTTCTTTAAAAAGATAAGGATGAAAGTTCTGCGAGGTGCAACCTTACTATGGGTGCAAATTTGAAAAGCTGTACATCTATCTTGCTGCAGTGACTAAGCTCCAAAACTGGACTCGTCAGGTACCCCACAATGTCTGAAAGATAGTTTGTTTTGCCCCTTTCATGCAATGGGAGCACACAGATGGGGACAACTTGTTCAAAAGGGTAGGCTTCTGTCCTGGGATGTGTTATGTAAGACAACTTACAACTGGTGGGAAGTTGATAGGTATAAATATTACCAACTGAGGTGCTGGTTCTAAACTCATATGTCAAGGGTTCCTGTGTGAGCTCCCTAGGAGATTTGTTGTGGGAACCAGCCCCCAGGAAAAGAGAGGTCTCTTCCTGGCATTGATTACTCCTTAATGCAGTGGACGGAGACTCCATACTTTCCAAGGAGGTTCGGGGGGATGCCATGCCAGTACCAGCACTACAGGATATATGAGAAGTATCCATGTCTACATTATTATATAGTACTATATGACCTGCTTCTTAAAAAAACATTTATTTACCTTGCACAGGGTTTATTAAACCCTCTATATTATGACAAAGATGGGGATAGGGACCTCACCTCTACAAACTGTATTAGGTGTTGAGCTGTGAGAGAGAAACCAGACAACATCCACAGGTTCTTTGGTTGCCTAGTGGTAGGATCTTTCTTGGAAGATGTGGGCAAGATGTTAAACATTCTACAAATTGAAATGAAGGTAAACCTCCTTCTTATCATATCTGGACATTTTGATAAACCGGCATCTATAAGTAAAAACGAGAGGAAGCTCTTGTTTTACTTGGTTCTCTTAACAAGAGAAAAATTAGCAAAAAGCGATAGCTCAAAGAATCCCCGGTCAGACCAGAATGGGTGGCCTCAGTGAAGTATGTATTGGAGATGGAATATGTGGCAACCAGTGTTTACCTGGAATTAATAAGGATAAAGACCCACACTAGTCAAATCTTACTTATCCCACCTTCAATAGTTTTGGCCACCACTATGCCCTATGATTACACCTGACTCCTGAGTCTGATATGCAGCCAAGGCTAGGTTTATTCAGGAATGGCATGTAGCCTTGGTGTGAGAGGCCATGATACTATATTTTTAGTGTCAGAATAAGGGATGATGCAAGCAAGAAGGATTGTGGCAACAGGTGAATGAGGACTAAAGAAAAAAATAACAGATTACCGCTTAAGACCTAAACACCCCATCATCCTTCAATTACAAATGATCTTAAACAAAGAAAGATGAATCACATACACAAAGAGAGAGGTATCGATTAAGGAAACCCCAATAAAGTGAAGACTATTTTTTACCATAGTGAAATTACCCTACATAATCAGACAATGTTGAAATCTATTCTATTCAACTGCAGGCCTAAACATCAAAAGAAACTGCTGATTTTATTTAATCATGAAATGTAAACCTTTTAATGCTAAAAGAGATGTGGCTCAACTTTTACCACCTGGCTGCCATTTTGTGGATATAACTACATTGGAGAAATGAAAATGACAAAGCAGTCGAGCTCCTGTCCTCTTTCTTGACTAATAACAATCTGATGCAACACTCACTAACCTTAAACAGTGTAGAAGGGGCCATCCTTAACCTTATCACAGCTCCAGCAGGTCCTATCAAATCAGAATCCCCTATTCTGGTGGACTGGTTTAAGCATCCCTTAGTTGCCCCACACTTCCATCATCTAAGATTTGCTTGAGAGGACAATTGAGAAGGCCTAACACTTGGTTACAGAACTCAATAACATTAATCAGGACATCTTAGAAAGCTCTGTCAACAACTCCCTACAAACAATATTCTTTAATTGAGTCATCAATAACATACTGGCACAATATTTGCACACCATGTTAGACTCTGAAAAGGTCCGGCCCTGTAAAATTGAGAACATCGAAAAGCAAAAAGTTCTTGCAATTGGCTCTTTAAAGAACTTAGGGCCAGATGTATCATTTTTAGAAATGGTGATTACCTAATTGTGATTCTCTATGAATCGCAATTAGGTAATCTCTATTCCTAATGTATGAAACTCCATGAGTTTTATTGAGCATTTCCTAATGGGTCACAAATGGACCTACCGCATTAACAGTAATGAGGTATGTCACGATTTGCGCCACATTAGGAAACACAAAAATCACAGGGATGGTGGCCTTTTGGTGTCAGCTGTCAAGCTTGTACCTTTCTCTAGGAGTGAAATGGACAGGGCATCGTTTCTAGCTTCCCTGCGGAACAAGCAGACCAAAGAATAGTTACATTTGATCCACCGGGATGAAGGGACAAACCTTGATCAGGACCAGACCAACTTTTTGTTGCACTTAGATCAACTGTTCTTTAAAACATAACACAACAACTTTTAGTATTACCAGCTATACTTGAACATTTGTCATAATATTCATTAATAATCTCATTAAGGACCTTATGTCCCTCCTCCCTTACTTTAGGGTCATGTCCCTGAGGACTGGTATATGAAATGGGCAACTTCTAAAGACAAAACAGAACTCATAAGGGTTACAACTTTGATAAGTAACACAGTTATGTATCAAACAATACATTGGCCTATTACACCTACTTATGTTTAGGTATGAGATTATACTCTAGCTCATCCTATGTCAAGACTTTTAGATGATTAAAGGTTAAAGGGATATGCATTTCCTGAAATCAGAATCATAAATCGTGAATCTCTTTTTTACACAACATTTTAGTTAGATTATGCAAAAATATTCTTACTGAAAAAATGTATTTAAGTCTCTCAATGTGTATACTAATTAGTTTGAGAATGCATATCAAAATCTATGAGAATTCCTTCTCTCTCTATATCAAGAAGTTCGCAAAGAAGAGGTTGACTTTGCCACCAAACTCCATCCCATAAGTAATTCAAAGATAAACAAGATGCACCCCTAAATGTTACTGCATTTATGGGTAAATAGCAGTCTCAAAATTGTTATCTCCTTGTTTGTTGCAGGAAACTCCAAACGGAAAAGAAAAACCAAAGCTGGAACAAAGAAGCAAAAAAAGACAGGGATCCCAATGAGGCAAGCAGGATGTTAGGCACTCATGGAGAAAGTTGCAAAAACATAGAAGAGGTGAGTACAAGAGGGCGACGGCTGAACGAAGAGCAATCATCATGATGTAGTGTGCAGCCTTAAAAGCTATGCGCTCTACCATAAGGAGACCACCACCACTTCCTTTAAAGGGCTGCAGTGGTGAATAGAGCTGACTCAGAGGCCTCAGTGGTGAAGACCGACCAGCACCTGACATCAGCAGACCACCATATCCGTGACCGCTTTTAAATAAAACATTTTTTTTTTTAAATGCATCCTGTTTTCCTTAATGGAAAATGGGATGTAGACAGTGGGACGTGGAACCAGTGTCTGCTCTTAAAAAATATTTCCATGAACGGTCACAAAGGGTTAGGGGTCCCTTGTGGACCCTTTCCCATTTGTGAATGTGTTACCACCTCCTTCAGGTAGTTGGTAAAATGTGAATGCTTTGTGGCAGCATTCCGGTTGCAAAACATTCACACATACCACTGCAAGTCGCTATTTGGAAGGGACGCCCTTAAGATGCCCCTTCCTAATACCGAATCGCAAACCCTATTTTGCGAGTTGGCAATAGGTTACCAACTGACAAAATAGGGTTAGTACATAAGGCATTTGCAACAGGTGAAACCTCACGTACATGGAGCCTTCAGTGTTTAAAGATAAATTGTGAGAATGCCTGAATGTCTAAAGAGACAAACCCAATTCAGAGATATCTCATGGAGCTGAGAATGTACAAAACACGCATTTTTAAGGCTAGATCAATTGCAGAGAGAAATGAAAACTACAAAGCAAAAAATCAACCCAAAAATCTATTTGAGGCAGTGAAAAAGCACACCTTCCCCATGTCCTAGATTCCAAGCATTGATAGAAGGAATTTACAAACTTCTTCAGTGCAAAGGTGAAGAAAAGTGAGTTCCATAGCATCCATGTCAGAAGAGTAGACTAGATTCTCCCTCACCAAAACATCAGTAGGTTTATGGACGAAGTTAAGGCACGTCCCACTTACTGAGATCATGAACACCATCTAAAAAACTAGCCTATCCTCCTATTTTTCGGAACTAATTAAAACTTCTACTTTAAAGGAAATTATACTTGAACGGAATAATACACCACTGCCTACGGAATCTGCTATTCTAAATATTATTGACATTTCCCTGATGATATCCGCTCTTTCCTTCAACGCCCATTTTCTCTCGCTTCCCGTCACTCCTTCTTTCATCAGTTCTTTCACCTGGCTTCCCGTGCTACCTCTCTGTCTTCAGCCCTTCCTCTTTCCTTTCCCTATACTCCCTCAAGTCCACCTTTTCTTCATTAAACGTTGCTCATCTCTCCCCTTCTTATTCCAGCTATCCCTTCCCTAAAGGTATGGGCAGTTAAAAAAATGATTAAGAAGTACTGCAATTTTTTTGGCCAAACATAATATAACACGGTTGCTCTGAACGAAAACAAGCATGCAATTAACCATTATAACGCGGACAGAGAAGCAAACCTAAATGTGTTTCTTTTGTGCAATCGCTCTAGTAGTTTGGGTAACATTCAATATGCTTTAGTGAATTTGAGAAACTTAAAGTAATATCAAGGACTGATTTACCTCATTTCCAGGAGTCCCATTGCATTCCATTTTCTCAGTAAAGAAAAATTGACATTTATGTCAAAACAGCATGAATAATGTTTGATGAATAGAACTCCACGAGGACATCAATAATTGACAAGTAAATACTGCTCAGTAAGCCTGATTTTGAATGTGAGGAAGTCTGGGTTGAGATGGGAACTGTCTCAAGGGGAAAATGCCAGTTATTTACGTATGCAGTAATCCCAGCCTCTTGGAATACCAAGAGCAAGTGCTTTTAATATGACGGAATCAAAAATGTGAAGACAATCATTTGTGTGTTCTTTTCTAATGAGCTACTTGAATTTGGCAGACGTCCATTAGCTAGCAAATGTCAGCAGGCGTAATAATATCCGTCAGTTGTACATATTGTGTGTACATGTTTTAGCATTTTGGTTTGTAAACACTTTGGGCCAGATTTAAGAAAAGTGGCGCTACAATCAGTGCAGCGCCACTGTTTTTGCTCCTCTTAGCGCCCCTCTAATGCCACCATGTGTGCACTTTATCTGAGATATGGCACACTATAGTGGTAGTTAGGGAGCTAGCTTCACAATTTTTGACACTAGTTCGAGCTTTGCAGAAGTGTTGACGCTAATCCTGCAAAGCCCTTTGAGGCCCATTGTAAACAATGGTGTGCCTCCTTTTAACGCCTGCTCTGAGCAGGTGATAAAAGTGCTTGAAAAAATGGTGCAAAGATATCTCTTAGATTTCTTTGCGCCATTTGTTTGGCCCCACCCAAAGGTAGAACGCCCCCTTTGCATACATTATGCCTGGTGCAGACATAAAGTAGCAGAAAGGGTTACAAAGTGGTGCAATGCATCCGTTGCGCCACTTTGTAAATTTGGAGCAGTGATTTTGGCTTTGTTGGGCCACATTAGAATTTAAAAAATTAAGCTAATCTGGCACAAGTAGGCGGTAGGGGCTCTTAAATCTGCCCCTTTACTTATACATTTAGATGTTGGTTTGGTAGTGTGACTCAGTGTCGTCTGCGGGCCATTTTGCTGCACTCCACAGTTTGTACATTTTTATACTCACTTGTGCAATTAGAGGAACCTGGGGCCACATGTCCGCATGTTAGAAACTGCGAGTTTCTAATTGTGATTCCATGCCAAATGCAAATCGAAATTTTAAATGCATGAAACTCAAATGAGTTTCATTTGCAATTCCCAGCGGGTCTCAAATAGACCTACCTCATTCATATTCATGAGGTAGGTCTTGCTTTGCGACCCACTGGGGATCGCAAAAATCACAGGGATGTAAGTGTGCTGGAGTCAACAGACCACCATGTCAGTGATTGCTTTTCATTAACTCAATCTTTTTTTTAAAGCAGCACATTTTCTTTAAAGGAATACAGGATGTGTTGAGAAAAGAAAATTAAGAGTTTTCCTTTCACTTTTTGGGAGTTTTCAGAGGTATGTGGTACCACTACCTGCTCTTAAAAATGCTTTTACAGACATTGACTAGGGGGAATGTGACCCTTGGGGGCTCTTTCCCATTTGAGAAGGGGTTAAAACCAATTTGAATTTGGTGGTAACCTGTGAATATTTTGTGACCACATTTCGGTCCTGAAACATTCAAACATACCACTGCAAATAGGCATTAGGGAGGGACACTCTAAAAATGCCCCTTCCTAATACTGAATCACAATGCCAAAGTGCTAATCAGTAACTGGTTACCAAATTGCAATTTTTCATTGATACATGGCAAAAAGCTCTTTAGCGGTCCTAAATTGCCCAATTCTGTGAATCAGGCTGTTTGCAATCGCTAAAAAGTTTTGCACAGCTGGCCCCTGGCCCTTTCCTAAAGCATAAACAGATATGCCCCAGTTTTCTTTGGGTAGACGGCAAAAATCTACTGGAAGTGGTGCATCATTCAGGCCTTCTTTAATGGCTTTTGTGAGAAATTGGATTGTTGGCTAACTAGGGTGTTAGCCCTGGTCAAGCAATAGCCACAATGCCTGGGAAAGTGAACCACAAAAAGTCACTAGATTAATCTGTGCTTAACCCTAGGTGGCTTGGCACACAAAGCAGTGATGCTTAACCTAGAGGTAATCTGTAACGTATTGATGCAGCACACGAATTTAGAAAAAAAGAGTACATGTTTTAGTAAATTATTTGAAACCCAAATGACAAAAACCCAATCAGTAGAATCAGAGTTATGAATTTTTTAAGTTTAAGGGAAAACTAGCACCTAAAATAAAAAATTGCCAACTGCAAACATCTAGTCACCCAAGACCAGGTTAAAGTTAAAAAATATGTCTGACAACGACGGAGCACAGGTCAGATACAAGAAGTGGATTGGGCCCGGTCGACTCTTACCTTCAGACTTAGAAGATATTCTGCTGAAAAAGTTCTGAGAAGGTAAAGTTCAGTGGGGCAGGCTGCAGGTAGTGTCCAAGGACGAAGTCGCAATGAAGGTTTCTACCTTCAGATTAGGGCCTGATTTAGAGTTTGATATTCAATCCACCGTATTATAATGCCATTATATCCTATGGACATCGTAATAAGGTAGACAGGATATCAGTCACGTTTGTGACGGAGTCATCCGTCTGTCAAACTCTAAATCAGGCCCTCAGTCACTGCCAAAGAAGTTGAAAATCTCCAGCAGGACGAGACAGGAGGCTGTAGCTGACAAGAGTTCCAGGGGCCAGATAGCCTTTTGGCAAAGGACTAATAAACAGGATTTCCTGCTGCAGAAGCTACCACAAAGTCAGGCTGACCGGCAATGCACCTTGGTGGGATCAAAGATTGTGCCTCACCCCATAAGGAAAGTTGAAGTCTTAGCAATGAGTGATTCAGATAATATTGTATCGTATTTTCTAGATCTCTATTTAGAGATATCCCTAAGTATTTTATATTTTTTGTGATTCATGTAATTGAGCGTTGAGCAGTTGAGTGTAGTTTGTTTGAATATTGGTGGTGTTTCAGATTGAATGAGCAGACTGAGTACTGTTTTAAGGCAGGTGACCAACACTTCAGCCAGAATGAAAATGTCTGACTTGATCAGCAATATCGGCCTATAGTTGGAGCATAGCAGAGAAACTTCCCAGACTTAAAGAGTAAAGTGACAGTAGCCTTAGTAAATATGAATAAAGCAAATCCGACATATCTATAGCCTTAAAGTCATCATACAAAAGTGGAGACAATTCCCATGTAATTTTAAAGGGACTCATGCTTCTCATATGAAAGGTGTTGCAAACATAAGTGATAAAAAATACATCTTCCTTAGTTAATGAAGAGTTTGCCTCCTACTTGTGTAGATCAGAGAAGAAGGATGCAAATTATTTTGTAATTTCGGTTAGGTGAGCGAGTAATTCAGCCATTGATTTTGAAATGCATTTACAGCAGTTGTAGCTTTGTATTTTTTTATTTAATGTTTCAGCAGATTTCTTGCCTTTTCACCATGTTCACAATGTTCTTCTAAGTGAAAGATGAAATTAGTTTGCAGTTTGATTTTTTGAGATGCATCAGGGTGATATCTCGGTGTTGTGTGGTGTACTGTAGGTTAACAAGACTAACTGAGTGTTCCAGAAAAGAAGAGGACTACATCTGCTGTCTATGACCTATGTGGAGAACTGAAAAGGTGGACCTGCTCACAATTGTACCCTGGACTAAGAAGTGGACTCCTAATCTGCTCATCTGGCCAGCAGCAACTGAACCTGAATAAACCCAAGGACATGACTTCTGCTAGAGTGTATACTAGCCACTACGTGCTGTCCCTAAGGTCCTGGAAGCCTTGGAAGAGACCAGGAGGAACTGCTTTAAAAGTCTGAAATGTTGGGACTTGGATTATGTTTGGACTTCTCGAACCTGCAGAGCATCAGCAGGACCTCTTGGCAAAGGTGTCCAATTCTGAGAAGATTTCACTGAATACAGCTTCAAGTGAACCCCACTGGAGGATTTTGAATTCCATAAAAAAGACCAAGGGACCGATTTAGAGATTGGGGGATCTAGTACTCTTTCACAAATTTGCTGAATAGCCCATCTGCCATATTACAAGTGCTACAGAATATGATTCACTCGTAATAAGACAGATGTCCATCATGCTTGTGATAGTAAACTGTTCTCCAATCTCCAACTCATTTCTTACATGTGAAGATAGAAATCCTGACCTGTTGAAGGCAATCATCAAAAGGACTTCCACCTATAACTTTTCCTACCAAAACCAACAGCACCAGGGTTGTCTCATAGAATAGGCATCCAAATTTGAGTGGACTGTCTTTTAATGTGTTAGTTGTTTTGGTACTGCTAAATAAAGTACCTGTATTTACTTTAGTTAAGCCTGTTTGTTCTGTGTCATAGATATCAGGGGATGAGCCCAGGATTATATTTTTCAACTTGTGTTGGACATGACACAATTTTGGCATTATTACTTGGGGAGGACTCACATCCTCCCCAACTAATCACCCATTTTCTTACTTGTTTCTAAGTCAGAAACTGGTCAGTTCTTAAGCTTGTATCATAAGTACATGATATAAAGGTGTACTCACTAATGCATGGTTTTGCAAGCCTCCATGGATGTCTCATCACATTCAGATATGAGATGCTTTAGTATCTTCTTATCTTCATTTCCTTTTGAGATGGAGTTACCAGATCTATCTTGTGTACGATTAATAGATTCCTGTCTCCTTCAATAACAACTTTAGAAGAGCCAAATTTGGTCAGCAGGCAATTTAGCAATGCTAAGACATCCGTCATGCAACCATTAGGGGCTTAGATTAATTCCACCACCAGGGTTTTATTCTTTGATGTGTATTCAGCAAAGAAGAACCTTTGTATTTGGTCTGAACATGATTGTATCAGTTAGATAGTGTCTTGTGAAGAAAGATTACAACTCCACTTTTTCTACATTTGTGTCCTGTAGGCAATTAATCATCTGAAGGCACTGATATGTAACTCAGCCCACCTAATTTCATTTCAGTTTTTGAGATTCATTATAGATTAAACTTCTCCAATTACCAGACAAACAGTATTTGTTCTGTAACCCAGCTTCTGTGAGGCCTAAAAAGTCCCATAGAGCCAGCTCAAAGCAAATGTGGTAAGAGCACACACAGTGTGCAGTGCAATTGTACTTTAAAACTGCTGTTTTGTCAGTGCTGGAGTGTTTAAAAGTCTTTCCTTGACTTCCATAAACTGTGCTAAGGCTACTAGAAGGCAACTCCCATTAACCCCACCCCTCTAAAATCTAAAAAAGGCAAAACACCCTTAAGCTGAGTGTTTAAGAAACTGCTTATCTTGTTTAGTGGTTAGAAAATGTAGGCCTCATTCACAAAGATAAACATACACTTTCATGTGAGTTTGCAATTGTTTGCTATTCACAAGTGGGTATATGAGAAGTATCTTTATGAGTGTGATGTCTCTGCATATAAAAATATAGGTCTCTTTATGTGCAAAGACTCCACACTCGTAAAGACACTACTCCTAAATCCAGTTGCGGATAGCAAACAGTTGTAAACAAACACAAAAGTGTAAGTTTACCTTTGTGAATCAGGCCATGTGTTTTTTAAAGTGTGTGGCACACTCATTTTTGACTAGAAAAACAAGGTGTTTTAAATGTGCAACAATCATATTTAATAGTTTTACATTTGGGCTTGATCTGGAGGCTTGAACAAGATCTGCGAAGTGTGCATTGGAGCTGCTTGTATCCAAGGAATTTCTGTGCTTTGGAGCAGCTCCTTGTCCTCCTGCACACTAGTTTCTACTTGACTGATTGGCCCACATGGTACCTGACTAGGCCTCTGCCCTCCCCTAAAACCTTACTCAGCCCCCTAGGTTTGTGGGAGGAAGTCCAAGACAGACACTTTCATTGTGCAGCCCCAGCTTCTGTTAGGCCTCAGCTGCCCAGAGAGGCAGCTTAAAGCAAAGGTGGTAAGAGAACACAGTGCAATTTTACGTAAAAAGTGTAATTTTGTCAGTGCAGAATGTTAACTTTCTTTCCTTGTTTATCTCTAAACTGTCCTAGCCTTCTAGTTGGCTATCGTTAACCTCCCCTTTTAGAATCTGAAAAGTGAAAACACCCTAAACTCAATGTTTAATTGACTGCTTAACCTGTTTTGTGTATAGAAATTGTGTTTTGTAGTTGTTCAAGTAGCACTCTTTTTGACTAGAAAAATAAGGTTTCCTAAGTGCATGCACAGCAGTATTCAGTAATTTTAATCTTGGGTCTTGTCTGCAGTGTTGCCAAGTGTATATTGGAAGGAGTTTCTGTGCGTAGGAGCAGTTTCCAGCCCCCCTGCACACCAGTTTCTGCTTTACTCATTGGCCAAGTGTACCTGACCAGGCCTTTGTCCTCCCCTAACACTGTATTCAGCCCCTTAAATTTTTGAAGGGGAATCTAAGGTAGACATCTCAATTTTGTTGCCCCAGGTTCTGTAAGGCATAAACATCCAAGAGAGCTAGCTCCAAATAAAGGTAGTAAGAGAACACAGTGCAATTTTACTTTAAACTGCAGTTTTTTCACTGCAGATTGTTAACATTTCTTTCCTTGTTTTACCTACACTGTGCGATGCCTCCTAGTATGAGACTACCCTTAAACCATGACCTTCTTGAATCTAAAAAGCCAAAACACCCCCTAAGCCCCAAGCTGAGTATTTAATAGACTCCTTATCCTGTTTTGTGGTTGGAAATTGTGTTTGTAAACTGTATTCCTAGTAAAACACGTTTTGTAGGTGTGTGAAAAGCAGTATTTAGCAGTTTCACATTTAGGCCTTACGTACAGGGTTGAACATGATCTGCAGAGTGTGTATTGAACCAGTCTTTTTCCCAGGAGATTCAGTGCTCAGGAGCATCTCCCAGGCCCCCTGCACACTTGTTTCTGTTTTATTGATTGGCCCACGCGACAACTGACCAGGCCTTGGCCCTTCTCCATCACCGTGCTCACCCCTAAGATTAAAGCCACATACTCTTTACATAGATTTCTGATAGGTTGTGACATTGTGTGGTGATTTGACTTACATTCATTGCAGAATCTGGATCCTTAAAACTTGACCCACATGCTTCACCACTATCCTTCACACAGACACACCATCCACCCTCAATGTATGCAAATTACATAAACTACACACCCTTGTCCTCAACTTTGCATCTCCTTATCTATTACTCTCAAACACTGTCCCTACTACCTCCACAAACAGATCCACCAAATGCCCTTTAAGTCTGCTGGATGAGGATAATGATATAGATAAACACTATTGGTATTCCAATTTAGTTAACACATCCCCAACGGGTCACCCACTACAAGCCCAAAGGAATTTTCTTAAAATATTTTTCAAAATTTTAATACATTAGTTGTAGAGTTTTTACTTGAGTTAAGTTTGCTTGTTCTATGTGATAGCTATCAGGGGCTGAGCCCAGGATTATTTTGTAACTTGTATGTTGGAGTTGACACAATTTTGGCATTATTACTTGCACAGTATTCACATCCTTCCCAACTAATCACCCATTTTCTTACTTGTCCCTAAGTTAGACTGACTAGACAATATTATGCTTGTACCATGAGCAAATGATAGGAAAGTGTGTTCACAATTGCATGTTGCATGAGCCTCCATGGATGTCTCAGCACATTCACATATGAAATGCTTTAGTATTTCCCTATCTTCACTTCCTTTAGAGATGGATTTACCAGATCTGTCCTTTATAGGATTGATAGATTCCTTTCTCATTCAATGATAACTTTAGAAGCGCTAAACTTAGTCTGCAGACAAATAGTTATGCTAAGAAATCCAGCATGTAACCATTTGGGGCTTGAATTAATTGCATCACCAAGTTATTATTCTTTAACTAATAATCAGCAAAGATGAACCTCTGTATTGGTTCTGAACAAGTTTTTAGCAGTTAGATTAGAGAGTGCCTTGTGAAAAAGGTGCTAATTTATACCTTAGCCCACCCAATTTCTTTTCAGTTTTTGAGATTCATTATAGATGAACCATGTTTCCTGGAAAAGGACAGTTCTTGAAATTGGTATTTAAGTCTTTTCTTTCTCTTCATGTTACTAGTGGAGCTATTTATGTTTAGAGACAGGAGCACATTTACAGTTGAGTTTAAATGCCATTTGCATTGATTCTTATAACAGGATGCCAAAGTCTCCTGACATTATGTTGTGAGCATATAGCAGTAACACATAATAACCCCAATATGAGGTGTAAGTCTTGAAACAGTACCTGTTTCAATTAGTTTGACTCTAGTCATGTTAAGATTTTCATGAATGTTAAATCTACTTACTCAGAAAACAAACTTACACAGTGATTAAAATACAGTCTCTAGACTGCCAACTAATAAACGCATGATCAACGATCTATGCACAGACACAAAACCTGACTTGCTCTTCATAAACAAATCATGGTTGGGAGATGATATGGCACCAGTATTGCACAAAGCTGTACCTCCATGCTATCAAACTCTAACACATAATCATATAGACAAAAGAGAAGGTGGACTTTCTGTTATATTCAGTGAAACATTAAGGCTCACCAAAACTGGGGACATTTCCATGCAAGTTGTGAGGCCCCAATGACCAGATACAACTCTACACCAACATTTTCCTGTAATGTCCCAACTCTTTACAGATCACCATTTAGCAATGCAACATTCCTAGACACATTTCTAGACAAAATTTCTAAAAGTTTGACACAACACTCCAACTTATACATCCTAGGTTACATGTGTTTTCATAAACCTAGTTTGACCCATTCCAGAACTATCATCACTAATCTAAACACACTAGATCATCTCCAAACCCATACACCTCACTAGACACATCCTAAATGTCATTTGTGTCAATCCAGTTGTAGTCATTTTCCAAAGTATTACTCCAGTCAAGTGGTAAGACTACCAATTGGTAGCTTTCTAGCACAAGACACTACAACTCCTACATCTAAGGCTATCTTACCAACAAGTACATATCAAACGTGTAACAAACTGAATTTTTAGGACCTAGAAGTACAACTAACATTTAACACAAATTTGGACACAATGAATTCAGTAAAAAAAAAATCTGAATGTCTCTGAGTATCTTTTGATATTCTTATTACACTAAAAACAACAAAACATGCCAAAAGAAAACATGTACGCTGTTCACGGATGAGCGAGCGAGCAGTAACGCTGACTGACGCCGGTGCCGGGTGGCTCACGTCTTTGCTCCCGGTCACGGAGGTGTGCCGCTACGGCGCTGCGGCACTTTGTGGTGTTCTGGCCGGGTGGGCTGCTCCTGCTGCCAGTTTTTGCTGCACTCTGCCTGAAGCAGCCCCCGGCTCCCACGCCGGTTGCTGCGGTTCCTGCCGCTGCAGCTCTTTGTGGTGCTCTGCTGGCCGGGGCGGGCAGCTCCTGCTGCCGATTCTTGCTGTGTCTGGTCTGGCCTGAGGCAGTCCCTGGCTCCCGCGCCGGTTCCTGCCGTGCTGGTCCTGCTGGTCCTGCTGTGGGGCACCGTGCTGTGCTGCTTTGAGGCACTTGGCTGCACCCTGTCCCGCTCTAGCTCCAGTCCTGGTTTGGTCTCTGGCTGCTGGTGTTTGGTCGCCCCTTGCCTCGCCCTAGCCCCAGCCCTCAGCCCCCAGCTCCAGCCTTGGTTGCTGGTGGTCCGGCTGTTGCTCGGTCCATGCGGTCCTTGAGCTTTGGGAGGTGTAAGGCGCTGTGAGGTACATCCTGAGGCGACGAGAGGCAGGAGAAATGAAGAAGTGGAGAGGTGGAGAGGGGTGGTGACGCCAGACCCCGGTGGACGCGAGTGGATGCACAAACAGCGCAAGTAAGCGACTCTACCAACTTGCTATCAACTTGTTAAGTCAGTTATAGACAGTTATAGACATTTGAGACGCGGAGCGAAGCGGCTGTCAAGGGGGGAAGAAAGGAAAAAGGAGATTGATAAAGAGAAGAGAGGAGCAGATGTTAATGGTGCCGGAAGGATAGACACCATCTGTGTACTGCGTTCTGTGTGCAGCGTATTGTGTACCTCCGCAAAAGCAATTTTACTTCTGAAAAAACCATTTACTGAGACTGAAACTGCTGGCACTGCTGGTACTGTCCTATACGGCAAGACTTCAAGCAAAAAAAATATATATATAACAAGACAATAACAACAATAATAAAAGTTACTCTCTAAAGACCCAGTAAGGAACTGAGGGGAGGATACGGTGAAGATGGTCGGAACAAGAGGAAAAACAAAGAGGGCCAGGGAGGCTAGGGAGGCCAACGAAGCACTAGTCCGCCCAACGAAATCCCAAAGACCAAAGCAGGAATCCGACAGTCCGCAGGATCCTGGGTTAGACCAGGACCAGGATCCCGGAATCACTCAGCTATCCCAAAGGGAATTTGTAAATCAAGGAGAGGTCACAGCAGAGGGTGTCCAATCCGGGAGCTCCGGCGACAAAAGTGAACCAGGAGAGGAGATGGGTGGCACACCTGAATTCGCTTTAGGATCTTTGCTGTTAACCTGTACTGACTCCAATGACACAGGGCGTGTAATATTGAACGTAGGAGAAACTGCGGGGCCTTGAAAGTCCTCCGAGTAGGAGACAACAGCACACACCGATGCACCCGGGTCCATGTGGGACCAGGGGGGCAAGGAAAGCCAAACCAAAAGCAAACACTATTACTAACTACTATAACCATGTGAACTCAAACACTGATCGGCTGCAGATGCAAAGCTCTAAAGCTAGTGACTCCCCAGTATTGCCACCGGGGGAAATAGGTGGCAACAACGTGGGGGGGCGAACTGGAGCATTCAGAGACCGGGCAGCCGGATATTCCCCTATCCCAGCTGCGATCTTCTCGATCATCTCGTCCAATGAATAACTCCTTCAAGGACGGCGAAGTGGAGTTAAACAACTTCCCAGAGTGGGGCCATTCTTTGGGGGAGCAAAGAACAAGGCATGAGCTATTTAGAAATTATCCCAGAACCCAAACAGGACTATTAAATCCCAGGAGCTCCTTACTAATATCCCCCCCACAATGTGCCCAAGCAGAACTTATAGTAATCCAAAATACAAAGGGGCCCGAAACAGAACAATTACTAATAAAGCAGACCCGTAAGCTTACAGTGTCTCAGCTCCATCGCGAAAGCCAAACAGGAAAAACCAATTCAACACTGCGTAGACACGAAAGTAGTTCATTTAGTCTGGAGCTTTCCTTGCTCGACAACTCGGTAATTGGCAATATAGTGCCCCAATTAAATAGTATAACATCAGAAGATTTAAATTTCCTGGAAGGCAGTCTAATACAAGGCCATAGGGGAAAGGACGATAAGATCTTAGAAGGCCAAACAATTAATGAGCAAAATGGGCAAGCTCGGGGACATAGAGATGATTTCTCATTAGACCAACCAATTCTTAGTATTATGAAAGGTATATGTACAACATTGGACTCAATTGCAACAACGATCATGGCCCAGTCTCAAAAATTCGATGATCAACTTGAGCTGACTAAACAATTTACAACTTCAATACAGACCATAGATTACAGGATGGCCCTAGTAGCGGGCGTTATAAGGGAAAATCTGCTGCATCAGGCAGTGGCCGACAAGATGGACAGGCAAGCTTGTGGCCCACTGCTGGAAAAACTATTGGAAGTCCTGAAAGTAATCAAAAACATAATCGAAGATTGTAAATACAGCCTCAAAAGCGCACAGGTGTGCAACCATGAGTCAACAGAAACAGAGTCCAGATCAATGGGAAGGCTAATAGACAGATAAGACAGAGAAGGGCCCTTAGGCCCAGGACGAGAGGACTGCCCAGATGTTAACATCTGTATAGATAAGACAGAGGGAAAGAATGGAAGTCCTGTACCTGGAATCAAAGCTTTAAGTATAGCAGAAAAGAGGGTCCCGAACAAAAGGCTTCAATCAATAGGTAAATGGAAAAATAAGTGGAAAAAAGCCAGAGGAAATAAAAAAGTATCAGTAAAAAAGCCACTAAATTTGTGACGACAGGCAAGCCCAGCGGGGCAAAATAGGAATATAGGTGACAAGCCTGCCCAACAGCAGTATAGAGACCAAAACATTAAGCCCGAGAGTTTCAAAAAATCAACAGATAAAGACAGTAATTTTACAAATAAAAATCCCGGATTACTGTGGGACAAAATCTGCACTTACCATTCCCACATAAATTGTATACCCACTGGCCTCAGGGGAAACCAAGCATCTGGGACTGACACAGATAATGGAAGGAGGTCAGAAAAAGATCCAGGTGCAAACCTAGGGACAAGCGAGGTAAGCGACGCTCTAGTCAATGGAATATCTAAAAGGAGCCTAGAGACATCAAAATTAAGCACTGGCATGGACAAGTACCTCCCAGTTACAAAAATAGAACACCTAGCTCAGGTACATTACTCAAATACAGTGGGGAACCACAACGGAAAATGTCAGCAGCCTCCGAACTCTATTACTGAGGGGGCACCACAAGAAAACAGTAAAAGTGAAATCAGGAGGGCAAAGCGCCCCAAGCTCACAGGAAGTGAACAAAGTATAAGAACAACTATGTGCGTGGACAATTTATTAGCTCCAGTTCCCGCACCTCAGACAAAAGCAAAATACTGCTCTCAGGCTAGCCCAGGAAATCACAATTTCAGTAGCCAGCCCGGGTGGGTTATTGATTTCCTGCCCTATCGCGCCCAGTGCTTGACCTGGAAGTTAAAGACAAAACGGGAAACTGGCCTCCAAAAAGGCAACCACATGAAGGATATAGGAATATAGAGTCGCAATATGGAAGGATAAAAGGTCAGGAAGAATGAGCATCGACCGGATGGGCAGTTACCACCTACAGTAAAGAAAAGGAAGATAATCAACTTCAAGGAAGATGGTCGCAGGGAGGTGGCGGGCATACCGAGATCCGCACTGAAACAAGCAAAGAGCTTGAAGATACGATTATGTTTATCCCTGAGTATTCCTCAAGAGGAAGCCAAGACATCCTAAATAGGTCCAATATTTTACATCTGGTTAACTCACTGCCAGCCCTGCAGAACGTAACAACCAAAGATCTGCTCTCACTAAGATTCATACAAAGAAAAGGATTAGAGAGCGGGGAATCAACAGAAACAGTCTGGGTTTCACCTTGGATAGTAAAACAGATCCTAAAATGTTCTAATTCGTTGAAGATCTGGGGACTATCTATCGCCATTTCGCAAAAGGAACCGTATCCAACTATATTTCTTGAAAAAGCTCCAAAGCAAAATGTGTCAGGTTGGCATGAGGTAAAAGGCAATTCTGGCTCGATACTGCAGGGAGCAATTAGCTCCAAACAACAACTACCTGTACGAACAAATCTGAGCAACATGAGGTTCTGCTTGTTGGTTAATTCCCCAAGAAACAGCATGGGTAACCCCCCACAGTCGCAGATATATGAAGATCAGCCATCTAGAAGCCTGTAGCAAAAAATGGACTGCTTGAATATAAAAGACAGAACCAGCACAACATTAAGAATCTTAAGCTGGAACATTGCAGGTTTAAAAAGTAAAATGGAGGACCGGGATTGGGTAGAATTTATTAAACAACAAGATATCAGCTGCTTCCAGGAAACCTGGTCTATTAATGCCATCGATCTAGATGGGTTTTCTACTTTCCATCTGCCTGCCACCAAACAAAAAAAAGGAAGACCATCAGGAGGCTTGATCATCTGGATCAGAACCTCACTGCTGGGAAACTCTGCAGTAACACATGCTGTACTAAGCAAGGAAATCCACACGCTTGTAGTAAAATACGAGGAGTGGTCACTCAAAATAGTAAATGTGTATTTCGCTCCTATTAGCTAGGTCCAAGTCAAGCCAGGTGTGCGGCTCCTCATGGAACATATCTTAAACAAAAGATCCAAAGGTTGGAGGAATCCAGCATTTGGTCACATGAACGACCACCCCCCTTAGCTTTGTAAAACCTTTTTACTAATATGCAGTGATTTCAACATTAAACCCCATTCTATTCTTGGGGATGAACAAGTAGTAGAGGAAGATCACACTTGGAACATTCCGACACCCCTCATCCAACGTTGTCAAGACTCCAAGAAAGGAGAATTAATTTTTGAAGCTCTAATAGAAGGAGGAATTCGTACATTAAATGGAAGAACAAATTCAGATAGAGCCTTCAAACCCACCTTTCGAACTGGAATAAGGCAAAGCATAATTGATTACGTGGCAATAAACATCGAAGCCTGGCACTATGTCATCGACATGGAAATAAGGGACATGATTGAGAGTGACCATGACCCATTGCTAATGGAGATGGCCCATCCGGACATGAGTTCAGGGAAAACTGAGTCCCCATATAACGGGAATAGCCTAACAATAACTATGAGACCAAATAGGAAAAACATATTATGGTCCAATGTGGACGAATCCTTCATGAGTGTACCTAGTCAAACCTGGTTGTTATCACTCAGCACGTTCCTTAATCTATCAGTTAATGAGGCCTTACCCCTCCTGCATAATTTTAACAATCTGCTATTACAAACAACAAAGGAAAGAACCAAGCATCTCCAAACTAATTAAAAAATAATGGAGGGCTGGTTTGATGGTGAGTGTTTAAAATTAAAAAGGGCGCTATCACAAGCATTAAAGAACCAGCATCTGAATGACTTTAATGAGCAACATTTTTACGAGTGCAGACAACAGTAAAATAAATTACTGAGATACAAGAGGAAGACTTTCCCACACAAGCTTTGGAAAATTCTCCTGCATGCAATTTCGGCTGGAAACTGTAAAAGGTTTTGGTAGGTAATTAGGTGGGGATGCCAAGGCCCTCCGAAAAATCTAGAGCTGAATATCAACCCGCAACTCTGGGTAAAGCACTTCACTGCCCTGTACCAGGAAGAGGTCAAGATGGTACCCGGGAGCACCAATAACTCAAATAGTCTCAGTCAAGGGTTGGAAGGCAGTAACCAAAGATCAACTAAGGCATTTCCACTCCAAGAGACTTATGTGGCATCATTAAAATGGCCCGTTGTGTCGGAAAATGAAACACAGGACGAATTAGTCCCTAATAAACTCCCTAGCACAAATTCCATGCAAGCAATCCATGCCGCTCCATGTGCAACGGAGTTAACACTGGAATTTAGTGAGAAAGAGATTAAATATGCTATTCTACTCCAAAAGCCGTACAAGGCTGCAGGCCCAGATAGCATTCCTTCAGACGTTTATCGTAACCAACTAACGTTATGGCTACCTGCTTTAGCTCGTCTATTCAATAGTGTTTGGCACCTTGAGGTAATCCCCACTTCTTGGAAGAAATCAATAATTGTTCCAATACACAAGAAATGGCCACAGGATATGGTATGTAATTACAAGCCAATCTCATTGCTTGATAGTGTTGGAAACATTTTCGCCAAATTGATTCAGTCGCGTTTAGATCAATGGCTAGAGGATGGAGATTTATTATCGACACATCAAGCTGGTTTTAGGAGTAGCCAAAGAACAACAGATCAACTTTTTAAGTTGAACATGATTTGCACTAAATACGTCGCCCTAAAAGATTGTCCATTATAACTTGTCTTTGTGGATCTTCAAACAGCTTTTGACAGTGTGAATCGCCAAACATTATGGCAGTTACTGTCGGAAATGGGAATACAGGGAAACATCCTAAGGCTGTTAATCCTACTGCATACAGGAAATACCGCCAGGGTCAGATACAGTACGAGAAACAATTACACAGCAGAGATCAAAATCCAGCGAGGCATAAAACAAGCCTGTGTTTTGCCTCCAACCTTATTTAATTGCTACATAAACGAAGTAAGTCAAGACCTGAGGAAATTAAATTTGGATGTGCCAAAACTAGCCAATGAAAATATACCTATCCTGCTTTTTGCAGATGACGCTGTATTACTGGCAAGAACGGAGATAGCAATGCATCGACAACTTGGGGGTTTTGAATCATTTTGTACCTCGAGGAGTATGGTAATTGATGAGGGGAAAACCAAGTTCATGATTCTTAACCAAAAACAGAAGATGCGATCGACTTTTAGGGTAAATAATAAGCCTTTGGCCCAAGTGGCTACCTATGACTACCTGGGCTGTAGTCTGGATGAAAAACTGACATGGAAACCACAAATTTATAAAAGCAACATCTCCTTGGCCCAACTAGCTGGAGCTGTACTTAGATTTCCAAAAGCTACAGGCAATCACTCTGTGAGTTCTGCACTGCTTGCATATAAAACAAAAGCAAGGGCTGCAGCACTATATGGCGCAGAGAACTGGGCATTTAGAAAGACTCCATCAATACAAGTAACCGAGAACAAATTTTTACGCCGATTACTTTGCTTAGGCAATGCCACACTGATGAACGCAATAAGAATAGATCTACAAATGAGGAAGATTGAGGATTACATTGCATTGGCTCCAATAAGATACTGGATCCGTATTTGGGCAAAAGAGGAACTTAAACCATATAGAGATGCATTGATGGACATTATGAAGTTACAAAGTCATCGGAAATTGCCCTGGTTCAAACACATCTCAACCATCCTGGCTGCTATAGGCCAGGAAGATCTCTGGCTCCATCCAGAAAATATCAGAAGGCCTAGTCTATTTGTTGTAAAAAAGGCATACTGGGACCAAAAGACACAGAGCATGTGTGAGACACTTAGGGGGTCATTACAACATTGGCGTAAAAGCCCCTTACCGCCGTGCAGAAGACCGCCAATACACCGCCGCGGCCGTGGAAATCCACCACAGCTATTATGACCCACATCTCGGTATCCGCCGAAATTCAGACACCCACACAAGTCCGCCACACCAAAGGTCAGTGATAAACTGGCGAAAACAAAACCTCCACCGTCACGCCAACAGAAACACGCCCATGCTATTACGACCCACGAATCCACGCGGCGTTCTTTCAACCACGGTATTCCATTGGCGGTACACACCGCTGCGCTCAAAATACACACACATCTCCAAAACCCCGCCACATTGGCCAATTCAAAATACACACACCTGATACACATACAAACAACACTCCCACACACCCAACACAATATAAAACATACACCCACATCACCCACAAACCCCTACGACCAAAAATCAGAGACGAAGGCGACAGAGAGAGAGCACAGCAATAGAGAACCCCACCACACAGAGGCACACAACACCATCACCCACACAACATCCACGCACAGAATTCCACACACCACAACACATCACCACACTCATCACCACATACACCACCCCACACATCACCTACACCACCCCATGGCACGCCAAAGACACCCCAGGTTTTCCAAGGAGGAGCTCAGGGTCATGGTGGAGGAAATCGTACGGGTAGAGCCACAGCTATTTGGATCACAGGTGCAGCACACCTCCATAGCCAGGAAGATGGAGCTATGGCGAAGAATCGTCGACAGGGTACATGCAGTGGGACAGCACCCAAGAAATCGGGAGGACATCAGGAAGAGGTGGAACGACCTACGGGGGAAGGCGCGTTCAGTGGTCTCCAGGCACAACATCGCAATTCAGCGGACTGGCGGCGGACCGCCACCTCCTCCCCCACAACTAACAACATGGGAGGAGCACATGGGAGGAGCAGGTCTTGACCATTATGCATCCTGAAGGCCTCGGAGGAGTCGGTGGAGGAATGGACACTGGTAAGTCAAATCTTAACTATCATATTCCCCACCCTACCTGCATGCTATCACACACCCCCACCCTCACTCCCTCCCCTCCCCTATCACTCCAACTCCTCACTAATGTACTTATAACACAAACCACCCATCCCAACACCAAGCCCTGCATGACACAACTAAGCATGGAAACCCATCACTAAAGCATGGCCACTGCACATACCCATAACACCCCCCAACCATCATCACAAAAGCCCCCACACAGGAATGCTTGCACTGGGGTACACGCACACCCACCCATTGCACACCATGACACACACACATGCAATAATAATGCTTTTATACCCCTGAAGGACCACTACGTAACGTCACCACACAGGAGGGTCCAGACATGTCCACTCCACCCTCAGAAGAGGCCCACAGTGATGACAGCAGCTCGGGCCAACTGGATCCAGATGACCAGCCCGGACCATCGTGGGCCTCGGGACAGTCGGTTCCCCTAGCACAGGCACAGCCCAACACTTACCTTCCACCCTCTGGTAACACCAGCACAGCACCCACCCAGCGGGCCCATACCTCCGTACCCAGGACACGTCAATCAGCTGTGTGTCCACCACTACAGGGAACCCAGGATAACCCACCACCCCAACAACAACAGGGACCTGGGGGCAGTGGCAGTGGGCACACGGTCCAGGGGACGGAGGCACAGGAACACAGGGGAACTGGGAGGGCTGCCGTGCGACAGGGGGGGACAGGCCAAGGGAACCCACTCTCCACGAGGCCCTCTCCTCCATCATGGGAGCATACCACCACTCCCAGGAGACGATGGCTACGGTCCTGGCCAAGTTTCAGGAGACCCAGCGCATGCAGGACGAACAGTATTTGGGGTTCAGGGAGGAGCTCAGAACCATCAGCACCGCCCTGGGCACCATCGTAGGGGTGCTGAAGGACATACAAAAGACCATGAGGGACACCCTGGCACTCCAAGGGGCCCCTGACACTAGCATGGATGATGAACTGCCCACCACCTCCGCCGGCGCTAGTGGACAGGGCGCCAGCCACAGGACCACCACACCAGCACCCCACCCCCTGCAGACGGAGAACCACCCTGCAAGCGGTCCCTGAGATCCAGGAACAGGACAGAGCAAGATGGATAGACCCCCGCCAGGAAATGAGACCACCCTGATTGTCCTCCCACTGTCCCACTTTGTTACCCTGTCCAGATTGGAACTGCCCCAGCTCCACTTCCTATGCCCATACGGGCAATGCACCTGTGAAACTAATAGACTTGGCTCTGCCATGGACATTCCTCCACCATCACCCATCACCATTTTGCCACCCCCTCCAATAATTAGCACTTCAATAAACACCTTTGAACCACAAAACAATCTGGAGTCAGTCTGTGATTTTGAAAATGTGTATTAGCTATGACAGTGACAAAATCCGTTCTCAATAGTAATGTCAACATACCTATGTCACACATCACAAGTCCAGCAAGGATGCAAGCAGATGAAACACTTTGGTAACCACACCTGTGAAACTGTAATGGAAAGGTATCACTCAGTTAGCAGATACTACTTCAAATTGACAGACAGGATAGAGGTAGAAGTGTGAAAGTGAATGTATTAGTAAAAAAAAAATTCTCACCTGTGTGTCACTGGAAATAATGCTGGATGACAGAGTCCCTGTTATCAATGTCTTCTTCCTCTGCTTCCTCCTCATCACAGTCCACAGGCTCCACAGCTGCCACAACACCGTCATCTGGACCATCCTCCTGCAGAAAAGGCACCTGGCGTCGCAAAGCAAGATTGTGAAGCATCGAGCAGGCGATGATGATCTGGCACACCTTCCTTGGTGAGTAGAATAGGGAACCACCTGTCATGTGGAGGCACCTAAACCTGGCCTTCAGGAGCCCGGAGGTGCGTTCGATCACCCTCCTAGTCCGCCCATGGGCCTCATTGTAGCGTTCCTCTGCCCTGGTCCTGGGATTCCTCACTGGGGTCAATAGCCATGACAGGTTGGGGTAACCAGAGTCCCCTAATAGCCACACATGGTGCCTCTGGAGTTGACCCATCACATACGGGATGCTGCTATTCCGCAGGATGTAGGCGTCATGCACTGAGTCAGGGAACATAGCATTTACCTGCGAGATGTACTGGTCTGCCAAACATACCATCTGTACATTCATCGAATGATAACTCTTCCGGTTCCAGTACACCTGTTCACTCCTGTGTGGGGGACCAAAGCCACATGGGTCCCATCAATGGCACCTATGATGTTAGGGATATGTCCCAGGGCATAGAAGTCACCTTTAACTGTCGCCACATCCTCTACCTGATGGAAAACGATGTAGCTCCTCACTTGTTTCAGCAGGGCAGACAACACTCTGGACAACACGTTGGAAAACATAGTCTGGGACATCCCTGATGCCATGGCCACTGTTGTCTGAAATGACCCACTTGCTAGGAAATGGAGCACTGATAGCACTTGCACTTGAGGGGGGATTCCTGTGGGATGGCGGATTGGTGACATCAGGTCTGGCTCCAACTGGGTACACAGTTCCTGAATTGTGGCACGGTCAAACCTGTAGGTGATGATTAAATGTCGCTCCTCCATTGTTAACAGGTCCACCAGCGGTCGGTACACCGGAGGATTCCGCCATCTACTCACATGTCCCAGCTGACGGTGCCTAGGAAGGACAACAGCGACCACAGAGTCAACAAATTCTGAGGTATGTACCCACAGCTACACAGGGCACAACACTAAATACAATATCCTTCCTGTATGTGTGTTGAGTGTAGTCCTAGGTATGTGTGACGCAGTTGTAAATGAAGCCATGTGGGCCCCTGAAATGGCGGCTGCCTGACCTCTAAAGTGGGACAATGGGATGTGAGGTAACTGCGCTGGCGTTGTACACCATTGCGGTAGGCGGTCAAAGCATTGGTTAACATTGGACCCTATGGGTCCCAGGAGCAAAATGACGAAGTGCGCTGGCGGTGATGATACACACCGCCGCGGACGCCACCGTCGCGGATGTGATCGCCATTTTCTATCTGTTCAATCACTCGATACCTGATCTTCGACAGGAGAGGACCTACACTGCAAGTGCTGCTGTGACCTCGGTCTGGAACAGACAATGGCACGTGTGTCTGGGGAAAGGGCCGCTGCCTTCACTGCACAGGAGTTGGAGAAGCTTGTGGACGGGGTCCTCCCCCAGTACACGCTACTCTACGGTCCTCCAGACCAACAGGTGAGTACACAGGGAGAACGTTGTATGGGCTATGCCCGGGTGGAGAGGGCTTGATGTCAGTAGGAAGGGGGCAGAGTCCTGCGAGCATGTAGAAGTGTGATTGCATGTGCCACATGGCAAGGGCAGGGATGTGGGCCACTCACTTCGACGGTGCTGTTGCTAATGACTTCTCTTCTTCCCCTGTACATGTCATGAAGGTCAGCGCCCACCAGAAGAAGGATATTTGGCGTGCCATCGCCAAAGACGTCCGGACCCTAGGGTCCACCAGAGACGGAGCACCCACTGCCAGAAAAGATGGGAGGACATTCGCCGCTGGAGCAAGAAGACGGCGGAGGCTCAACTGGGGATGGCCTCCCAACGTGGGAGGGGTGCCTGTCGCACCATGACCCCCCTGATGTTCCGGATCCTGGCGGTGGACTACCCTGAGTTGGATGGGCGCATGAGGGCATCACAGCAGACACAAGGGGGTGAGTACACTCACATTCTCATGACTTTGCGCACAGTGGAGGTGTCTGGGTGGGGGAGGAGGGCTGTGGGTTTCCCTAGGCCAGGGCGAGTTCCGTAGGCTATGCCCCTCCGGAATCCAGGTCATGTGCCACTCCACCCCACCTCTGTAGAGTGCCAAGTACAGGTATACATGCCCCTGTGTCATGTATATGGGTAGATGACACTCATAGCCATGTAGGCCATATCCCAGGAATTGCATCTGTAGAGGCCAAGAGCACGGCATAGTGCAGTGGGCTGCTGTGTCTGTATTGTCTGCCAACGGTAGCGTTAAGCCATGCACTCAATCTGTCTTTCTTCTGTTTCCCCAACCCTTTTTTGTGGTCTCCCTGTTCTGTTGTGCATCAGCATCATCAGGCAGAGGTACAGTGGCACCGGACCACGAGGGGTCTGCGTCCCACATGGCCATGGAGGGCCACCCCACGGACACAGAATACACCAGTGGGACGGAGGGCGAGGGGAGCATCACGTCGGTCACCGGATCAGCAAACAGCGACACTGACTCGTCCTCTGATGGGAGCTCCCTTGTGGTGGCGGCACCATCTGTGCCCCCCACTTCTACAGGTACAGCCGCCACCCCCCCTACCAGCACCGCCCTCCCAGCAGCCCCTCAGCCTTCGCTCCGTGCCCGCTCACCCAGGAGGGTGGGCATCACCTTCGCCCCAGGCACCTCAGGCCCTGCCCCTGTCACCCCTGCTGCCCTCAGTGAGGAGGCCATTGACCTCCTTAGGTCACTCACTGTTGGGCAGTCTACCATTGTTAATGTCATCCAGGGTGTAGAAAGGGAGTTGCAACACACTAATGCATTCCTGGAGGGCATTCATTCTGGTCAGGCTGCCCATCATCGAACCCTGCAATCTCTGGCCTCAGCACTGATGGCAGCCATTGTCCCTGTGTCTAGCCTCCCCCCTCCAACTTCCTCCACCCAGACCCAATCCCCTGTACCCCAGCCTATCCCAAGCACACCATCAGACCAGCCTGCACACACCTCAACACACAAGGGCAGCTCAGGCAAACATAGGCACCACACATCCCACAGGCACTCACACAAGCATCACCCACATACAGACACAGCAACATCCAATGCCTCCACTGTGTTCCCCTCCTCATCATCTCCCTCCTCCCTCCCAGTGACGTCTACACTTTCACCTGCATGCACTACCACTACAGCCACTAGGACTCGCACCAGAACACCCAGCACCACACCCCGCTCACCTGCACTCACCACCCCCACTACCATTTACACGTTCCCTGTGTCCTCTCCCAGTGTGTTTGTGACACCCCCTCCCAAAGTACACAAACACGGACACCCACACACCCAACATCCATCCACCTCACGACAGCCTCCAGAACCTGCACCTACAACCACCTCCTCTTCCTCCACTCCCAGACCCCCTCCAGCTACCCATCCCAGTGTTCGTCAGAAACTTTTCCTGAGCAACCTTGACCTCTGTCCCACCACCCCCACCCCTCCAATTCATAGGTCGGGTAGTAGCACCTCAGCCAAAAAAAGTCCGGTACCAGTGGTGCGTGTTAGAGGTATGTGGAGTGCACCAACCACCAGGGCAGCCAGTGTGACACGGAGCCAAAGCACTGCCAGTCCACCCCCTGTAAAGCACCAGAAGTTGGACAGTGCCCGACGGGAGAGGGTGAAGACTCCTGCCAGCAAAGCTGCCCACAAGCGTCCCGGGGGGAGTGTCGAGTCAGCTGTGACCCCTCCCAAGGTGGTGAAGGGGCAGAAGAAGTCTCCAAAGTCTGTGAAGAGCAGCACGGCGGGGAAGGTCGCCATCCTCCCCGCTGGTCAGGACGCCACCGCCAGCCCCATCATCACTGGTCCGGAGACCACAGCCAGAGTCAGTGCCCTGGAGGGCAGCCCTGTCGTCACTGGTCTGGAGACCACCGCCAGAGTCAGTGCCCTGGAGGGCAGCCCTGTTGTCACTGGTCCGGAGACCACCGCCAGCGTCAGTGCCCTGGAGGGCCCCGTCACCCACAGCCCTGCTGGACACTGAGGGACCGTCATGCCACACACCGCTGCACAGGTCACAGACAGCAAAGTCAAGCACCGCTGAACAGGGCAAAGACCGCCATGGCAAGCACCGCTGAACAGGGCAAGCACCGCTGAACAGGTCAGAAACGGCTGAGTCAAGCACCGCTGAACAGGGCAAAGACCGCCATGGCAAGCACCTCTGAACATGGCAAGCACCGCTGAACAGGTCAGAAACGGCTAAGTCAAGCACCGCTGAACAGGGCAAAGACCGCCATGGCAAGCACCGCTGAACAGGGCAAGCACCGCTGCACAGGTCAGAAACGGCTAAGTCAAGCACCGCTGAACAGGGCAAAGACCACCATGGCAAACACCGCTGAACAGGGCAAGCACCGCTGAACATGGCAAGCACCGCTGAACAGGTCAGAAACACGTAAGTCAAGCACCGCTGAGCAGGGCAAAGACCGCCATGGCAAGCACCACTGAACACGGCAAGTACCACTGAACAGGTCAGAAACGGCTAAGTCAAGCACCGCTGAACAGAGCAAAGACCGCCATGGCAAGCACCGCTAAACAGGGCAAGCACCGCTGCATAGGTCAGAAACAGTAAGTCAAGCACCGCTGAACAGGGCAAAGACCGCCATGGCAAGCACCGCTGAACATGGCAAGCACCGCTGAACAGGTCAGAAACGGCTAAGTCAAGCACGGCTGAACAGGGCAAAGACCGCCATGGCAAGCATCGTTAGCCCATCTGCGGCTGGGACAGTGACGGAACTGGGACCGTCACGAGGAGCGTGATGCACTCTGGGCACCAGTCCCCCTCCAGAACCAGTGGAGAACTGCATCCACTACCTGAATCCTTCACAGGATGAAGCACTCTGGGCACCAGTCCCCCTCCAGAACCAGTGGAGAACTGCATCCACTACCTGAATCCTTCACAGATGAAGCACTCTGGGCACTAGTCCCCCTCCAGAACCAGTGGAGAACTGCATCCACTACCTGAATCCTTCACAGGATGAAGCACTCTGGGCACCAGTCCCCCTCCAGAACCAGTGGAGAACTGCATCCACTTGAGAGACTGTGGCTTTGTACTCCCGAGGATGTAACAGTGGGCAAACCACCCACTGTAAAGACTTAAGAGACTCTGGCTTTGCACTCCCCAGGATGTAACAGTGGGCAACCCACCCACTGTAGAGACTTGAGAGACTGTGGCTTCCCACTCCCCAGGATGTAACAGTGGGCAACCCACCCACTGTAGAGACTTGAGAGACTGTGGCTTTGCACTCCCCAGGATGGTACAGTGGGCAAACCACCCACTGTAGAGACTTGAGAGACTGTGGCTTTGCACTCCCCAGGATATATCAATGGGCATGGAGCCCCGTTGTGGATCTGGCTTTGCACTCATCCGGCTGAGGTGTCCCCCCTTCCCTTCCCCCTGAGGTGCCTGTTGTATTACTATCTGATGCCCCTGCAGTGTTCTCTCCGTTTGTGGACAGGTATCTAGTGTGGGCTTCGCCCATGCATTTTGGGCCCAGTAGTCCACGGACATTGGATTGTGCATACCTGCACTAGAAATCGTGATGTATATATTTGGAATGTGTATATATTCCTGTATATATGAGCTTACTGTATTTTTATTCATTACAATAATTATACTGATTCCCTTTTGTCTTTTCATTCTTCCGGGGAGGTTGTTGGTTGTTACTGTGATGTTTGGATATGCATTAATGTGTGTGTTGTAGTGGGTGAGGTTCAGGGTGGGGGTGGGGGTGTTGCGTTTGTGTCCCCCTGAATTTTTGCCTCTCCCCTCCCCTATGTCATAGGTGGAGTACTCACCGTTGTCTTCGGCGCCGCTGTTGCTGATGTTCGTAGAAGAGCAAGTAGACAAGCACAGGGAGTATTTGGAGTTCGGGATCCATGGTGCCCTCCTTCCTCGTGGCGTGCGTTAAGGTGAGCGTTTTCCCACTACAAAAGCTGTTTCCGCCGTGTTTTTATCCACGGTGAATCCGCCCCGGAAAAGGTGGTGGATTGGCCTGTTGTAACAGTGTGGGCGGTACATTGTTTCCTGCCTGTCTGTTGGCGGTGACTGCCGCGCTGCTTGTCTCTACCGCTGTGGCAGTCGGAGTGTTAAAGTGGCTGTCTATGTTGGCGGTTTCCGCCACAGTCATAATTCCCTTTATTTCTCCGCCGGCCTGTTTGCGGTATTACCGCATCTTTAATACCGTCCGCCAGGGTTGTAATGACCCCCTTAGTCCTTTATTTAAGCGTTATATTTTGTTTAATCAAGAGCTCAAACCAGCTGTTTTTATAGATAGTTTTTATCCGGAAGAAAAAAGGGCTCTCTATTTAAATTTTCGTAGGGCACACTACCAGTGATAGCAGTGACCAATAGATGGCAACCCGTCCCTCCGGGTAGATTAGATTGCTGTCCATGTCTTCATGGTGGCCAAGAAACATTATCCCACTTCCTTTTATTAAGTCACTTCACGCTCAAACTCCGCAAATTGTACTTACGTCCACTCTTTAGATCATACGGAGTCAGGAAGTGTTATGTATGCGATCAGATGAAAAACATATTGTGACGAAGGTCTCAACTTATATACTGGAGGCTTGGAAGTTACGTTTATCAATGCACCTCCAGTTGGCACAAGTATAATTGCTTGCGTCGTCCCATAGCTGCTATCAGCTTGGGAAGCTGGTGCAGGTTGCTGTAAAATGGGGATAGGTCCTGGGTTGCAATCAAACTGGTGGTTGGGACCGTAAGGCCCCAAATGATTAGTGCCAGAATAAGTTATCTAATTTTTAG
This sequence comes from Pleurodeles waltl, assembly GCF_031143425.1. Classification (NCBI taxonomy): domain Eukaryota; kingdom Metazoa; phylum Chordata; class Amphibia; order Caudata; family Salamandridae; genus Pleurodeles; species Pleurodeles waltl. Next base: position 261,476,943 of record NC_090437.1, on the reverse strand, counting down.
ATTTATAATGTCTTTTTAGAATATGTTAAGTGTGCTATGTAAATCATTGTTATAAATCATGTTCATGATAATGCAGGGTAAATTGGGTGCACTCTGGCACACCTCAAACCAAAGATGCCAAGTGTAGTTTTTATTGATATGTTTTATCTAATGTGATTTTTACAGTGTTACGATGGATTGGTATTTATTGTGTGTAATTGTTATGGTCGGATAGGCTGACAACAAATAAAAAAAATGGTAAATGGAAAACATATACTTTGGATGAATGCAGAACTAAAAAGATTAACAATAAATTGCAATGCTCCAGTGCCTTTGGCTCAAAACAAACAACACTCAAGACAAACTTTGCCTAATCAACCACAACAGAATATACAAGTCATCTATCAAAAAAGCTAAAAACAAGCTACTACTCTAACTGACTTCAGAATACAAAATGCACAAATTAAGAATTTTATTAGATGTTTTCCAAACTTCAGAAAGCTAAATGCACAGAAAGAAATCAAAGTTTCCCCATGGATTTACAGACAAGCTGTGAAATCATTACACAGCTAAAGCAGAAATGTTAGATTCCTATATAAGAAAGAAAAGCACCAGCACCAGCCCTTTCCAACAATCCCCACAAGCGGGAATCAACCCAGTCTCTAATTTTTTCCAACAACTATCAGAAACTGGAATTATGGATTTGTCTAAACAAGCAGGCCATCTGGCTGCCCCTCTAAACTTTGGCCATCACAAATCTTGAAGAATAAACTTTCAACAATCTGTGCTGCCACCATAGTCAGAACGATTGTCAATCATTCCTTGACGACAGGAGGTTTTGCCGAATGCTCAAAAAAGAAATGCATACGCCCTTTATTAAAGAAAACAAGCCTGGGCATTCAAGACCCAAACAACTATAGACCTATGGCAAATGGATCATTCCTCTACTACCTAATAGAAAGAACAGCATTCACCCAGATGTCTCAATTTATTGAAGATAATTCCATGCTTTGAGACTTCCAAATAGGTTTCCATCTGGGAAGAGGCACAGAATCTGCCTTCATCGCCATTTGGGCTGACCTTAAAAACACAGTAGATCATAACGGGGTCACCTTACTACTTCTTGTAGACCTTTCAGCTGCCTTTGACAGAGATGATCATGACACACTAATCCAAAGACTGGGCAAAGCTGGCATAGAGGGTACTGCTCTTGAATGGATAACATCCTACCTCCAAAACAGAATAATGTCATCCTTTCTCACCCTCTCTCATCAAAACCCTACATCATAAAAATGGGGATCCCTCCACCCTTTATCACCTCATCCATGCTTTTCAACATCTACATAAAGTCCTTACCAGCAATGATCAATGAAGTTCACCTGACCTGTTTTAACTGAGTAGATGCCACACAACTACTTCTTAAACTGGAAAGCCCTAAAGACTCTGGAAACTCTGAAATTATTAGCCATGTTAAAATTGGAGCGATCTCAAATTCAAATTAAATGCAACCAAAACTGAAATACTCACCTGTGGCGATTGGAAAAATGATGACTCGATCTCTGCATGACCTGACGATCTATGATCACCTCCTAAAGTATCCAAGAAAGTAAGAAACCTTGGATTTACCTTGGCCTTTAAGCTATCAATGAAAGCCCAAATTGATAAATTAGAAAGAGCAGAGTTATTACAATGGAAATCTGTGATGCATTTTCCCCCACCTAGAATTTCCACACAAGGCCCAAGTTACTATCTCTCCTGAACTTATCATTACTTGATTACAGCAACTGCCTCTACTTTGGATGACCTCTTTCATCTATGAAAAGCCTATAACAAATTCAAAACGTTGCTGTCAGGCTACTCCTAAAAATAAAGCCACAAGCCCACATCTCCCCTGCTTAAAATATATACACTCCTTATACTTAGGCTTAACCCTTTAACTGCTGGGCCTTTTTCCCCACTCAGAGCTGAGCCCTTTTTTGGCTATTTGGAGTAGTTTGCGCTTCAGGCTTCCTAACTTTTTCTCCACATAAGCTATCAATGCCAACTTTGAGTCCTTCGTTTCTAACAGACAGGGGATACCAAAGGTACTTGGGGTTTGTGGATTCTGCTGGAGGGTACTGAGAAAATAGGCACAATTTGACTACATTTTGAGATTGAAAAGAAAAATAGGAAAAAAGTGATCCAGATAAAAGTGCCTGCTTCTTTCCTAAAAATGGCATTAACCAATAGTTTGTTGCGTTATAGTCACCATCTTCCCAGCTTTCAGTAACAAGAAGATATGAACAAAAGCACCTGTATTTTTATCACAGTGATGGCATTTCCTAAAGAGGAAGCTCAGTTTTCCTATTTGTGTGCCCTATACCAACTACTAGTTTGTAGCGGAAAACGAGTGAAACACATGGGTGATCCAGGAAGTCTAAAGATTTCTAAAGTAAAGGTAAAAGTCAAAATTCAAAATGGTGTCATTTGTGTAGATCACTCAAGGTTTTCCTAAAGAAACTAAGGACCCTAGTTAGAGTTTTGTGGATGGGGTTACGCCTTCACTAATTTGACAAATGTCCTGTTGGCTGTATTAGAATGCAATTATATACTATGGACATTGCAATATGGCATACGGGACATCCGTCACAATTGTGATGGAGAGACCCTTCCAACCATCTCTAAAATCAGGCAGAAATGTTTAAAAAAAGAAATATTGAAAATTAGTTTTGAAAAAACAGCCCATTATGACAAGGTTTTCATCTGTAACTTTTTCTCATGATGGCCGGTTTACAACATCAATATACTATTATTTAGGCTAGACCCTTCTGGTTACTGGGATGTATAGGGTTTGCAGGTTCTCCGGGAACCCAAGGTACCCAGTTCTAACAACTGAGCTTCACCTTACAATGTTTTTTCTTTGTGTAGTGAGTATAGTCCAATTCATATGGTGAAACATGTAGAGTGAAAAATGGGCATAGAGAAAACCAATGTATTTCTGAAATGGGTACAAGGCATGGAGTTTAGGAGCAGTGGTTACTTGTACATCACTGAATTTTTGGATACCGTTACTAGCAAATGTTTTAGAGGGTATTTCAAAAAATATCTTCCTTTTAACACACTGACATCAATTTCGAGGGCACAAATGCAGAAAAATCCAAATGGTAATAAGAAATATTTTATACTTCCATATGTCTACCATTTAATATGGTATCTCACTTGCATGGATAGGCCCAGTGGCCGGAAATGGTCCAAAACACAGCATGGCAACATCACATTTTTACACTGAAAACTGACCCTTTTTCCATTTTTGGTAACTATGGATTTTGGGTTGTATCTCAGCCTGCAACTAGGAACACTTTGCAAACCGGAAACATTTAGAAAACTAGACCCTGGGAGAATCCAGGGTGATTGACTTGCATGGCTCTCACTTTTTTTTCACAGAATCCCTTGCAAACTTGAAACTCTGACTGAAAAAAACACATTTTCCTCACTTTCCTCTGTAATGGAAAGTTCTGGAATCTGCAGGGACCCACACACTTCCTGATTCCAAGAATTCTCTCAAGTCTTCCAATAAAAATGTCCCCTCACTTGTATTGATAGGCCTAGTGCCTGTTGCATGAAATGACCCAAAATCAACATGGATACCTCACATTTTCCACTCAAAACTGACCCTTTTTGTGCAAAGTGGGTAGCTGTGGATTTTTGGCCACAGCTAAAGGGTCATACAGGGAAACCTAGCAAACTTGCAATTTTTTTTTTAAATAGGCACCTGCGGGAATCCAGGGTGGGGTCACTTGCATGGCTATTGTAGGAGGCTGGCCTGGTTTGTAGTGGGTACCTTGGGTACTTACACCTTATACCAGGTCCAGTTATCCCTTATTAGTGAAGTAGTAGCGTTCTAGCGGCTTAGGCTGATAGAGGTAGCTATAGCAGAGCAGCTTAGGCTGAACTAGGATACATGCAAAGCTCATTCAATACCACTTATAGTACCACAGTACGTATACACAAGTAAAGACAATACTCAGTGTTACCAAAGATAAAGGTATTTATTTGGGTGACACAGTACCACAAATATCTTAGAGACAATTCTCCTTCTGGAGGTAGGTATTATACACAATATAGACACTAGACACCAAAATTAGACAAGTAAATAGTCACAGAACAGTGCAAACAGTAGGAAATCCTATAGAATGCAATGGAAGAAAATAGGTCTGGGGCAACACAAACCATTTACTAAAAAAGTGGAATGTGAATCACGAATTCCCTCCTAGACAAGTGTAGGGTGTGCAGAATCGTTGAAAGAGTAAGAATACAGTAAAGGTAAGTAAATTACCCCACCCCAGAGCCCAGAAATGCAGGAGTAAAGTACTGCAATTTTCTTTAGGACACACTACACCTTCTTTTTGGGATTTTGCAGCAGCCAAACAAGTCTGCAAAGAACAACTGCTGGATTGTTGGACCTGCAAAGGAAGGGAACTAAGTCCAGAAGTCGAAAGAAGTTCCTAGAAGGGCAGGAGCCCCTGCTGTAGGAAAGTACAATCTTGCCTGGCATGTTACCCCCATATTTCACTGTATATATGTTGTTTTAGTCTATGTGTCACTGGGACCCTGCCAGGCAGGGCCCCAGTGCTCATAAGTATGTGCCCTGTATGTGTTCCCTGTGTGATGCCTAACTATCTCACTGAGGCTCTCCTAACCAGAACCTCAGTGGTTATGCTCTCTCTGCTTTCCAAATTTGTCACCAACAGGCTAGTGACCAAATTTACCAATTCACATTGGCATACTGGTACACCCATATAATTCCCTAGTATATGGTACTGAGGTACCCAGGGTATTTGGGTTCCAGGAGATCCCTATGGGCTGCAGCATTTCTTTTGCCACCAATAGGGAGCTCTGACAATTCTTACACAGGCCTGCCACTGCAGCCTGTGTGAAATAACGTTCACGTTATTTCACAGCCATTTACCACTGCACTTAAGTAACTTATAAGTCACCTATATGTCTAACCTTCACCTGGTGAAGGTTGGGTGCAAAGTTACTTAGTGTGTGGGCACCCTGGCACTAGCCAAGGTGCCCCCACATTGTTCAGGGCAAAATCCCCTGACTTTGTGAGTGTGGGGACACCATTACACGCGTGCACTGTACATAGGTCACTACCTATGTACAGCGTCACAATGGTAACTCCGAACATGGCCATGTAACATGTCTAAGATCATGGAATTGTAACCCCAATCTAGCATAGTACCCGGGTACTGCCAAACTGCCTTTCCGGAGTCTCCACTGCAGCTGCTGCCAACCCCTCAGACAGGTTTCTGCCCTCCTGAGGTCCAGGCAGCCCTGGCCCAGGAAGGCAGAACAAAGGATTTCCTCTGAGAGAGAGTGTAACACCCTCTCCCTTTGGAAATAGGTGTCAGGGCTGGGGAGGAGTAGCCTCCCCCAGCCTCTGGAAATGCTTTGATGGGCACAGATGGTGCCCATCTCTGCATAAGCCAGTCTACACCGGTTTAGGGATCCCCCAGCCCTGCTCTGGCGTGAAACTAGACAAAGGAAAGGGGAGTGACCACTCCCCTGACCTGCACCTCCCAGGGGAGGTGCTCAGAGCTCCTCCAGTGTGTCCCAGACCTCTGCCATCTTGGAAACAGAGGTGTTTGTGGCACGCTGGACTGCTCTGAGTGGCCAGTGCCAGCAGGTGACGTCAGAGGCTCCTTCTGATAGGCTCTTACCTTTCTTGGTAGCCAATCCTCCTTCCTTGGCAGCCAAACTTCCTTTTCTGGCTATTTAGAGTCTCTGCTTTGGGGAATTCTTCAGATAACGAATGCAAGAGCTCACCAGAGTTCCTCTGCATCTCCCTCTTCACCTTCTGCCAAAGGATCGACCGCTGACTGCTCAGGACGCCTGCAAAACCGCAACAAAGTATCAAGACGACTTCTAACAACCTTGTATCGCTTCATCCTGATGGCTTTCTCCACTGTTTCCAGGTGGTGCATGCTCTGGGGGTAGCCTGCCTCCTCTCTGCACCAGGAGCTTTGAAGAAATCTCCTGTGGGTCGACGGAATCTTCCCCCTGCAACCGCAGGCACCAAAAGACTGCATTACTGGTCCTCTGGGTCCCCTCTCAGCACGACGAGCATGGTCCCTGGAACTCAGCAACTCTGTCCAAGTGACTCCCACAGTCCAGTGACTCTTCAGTCCAAGTTTGGTGGAGGTAAGTCCTTGCCTCCCAACGCTAGACTGCATTGCTGGGTATCGTGTGATTTGCAGCTGCTCCAGCTCCAATGCACTCTTCCAGGATTTCCTTCATGCACAGCCAAGCCTGGGTCCCCGACACTCTAACCTGCAGTGCACAACCTTCTGAGTTGTCCTCCGGCGTCGTGGGACTCCCTTTTGTGACTTCGGGTGGACTCCGGTTCACTTTCCTTCCAAGTGCCAGTTCAGGTACTTCTGCGGGTGCTGCCTGCTTTTGTGGGGACTCCGTGACTTGCTGGGCACCCCCTCTGTCTCCTCCTCCAAGTGGCGACATCCTGGTCCCTCCTGGGCCACAGCAGCTCCCAAAAACCTCTACTGCAACCCTTGCAGCTTGCAAGGCTTGTTTGCAGTCTTTCTGCATGGGAATACCTCTGCAAACCTCATCGCGACGTGGGACATCCATCCTTCAAAGGAGAAGTTCCTAGCTCTCTTCTTTCTTGCAGAACTCCAAGCTTCTTCCAACAAGTGGCAGCTTCCTTGCACCCTCAGCTGGCATTTCCTGGGCTCCTGCCCACTCTCGACACTGTTGCGACTATTGGACTTGGTCCCCTTGTCTTACAGGTACTCGGGTCTGGAAATCCACTGTTGTTGCATTACTGATGTTTGTTCTTCCTGCAGAAACCCCCTATCACGACTTCTGTGCTCTCTGGGGGTAGTAGGTGCACTTTACACCTACCTTTCAGGGTCTTGGGGTGGGCTATTTTTCTAACCCTCTCTGTTTTTCTACAGTCCCAGCGACCCTCTACAAGCTCACATAGGTTTGGGGTCCATTTGTGGTTTGCATTCCACTTTTGGAGTATATGGTTTGTGTTGCCCCTATACCTATGTGCTCCTATTGCAATCTACTGTAATTTTACACTGCTTGCATTACTTTTCTTGCTATTACCTGCATAATTTTGGTTTGTGTACATATATCTTGTGTATATAACTTATCCTCATACTGAGGGTACTCACTGAGATACTTTTGGCATATTGTCATAAAAATAAAGTACCTTTATTTTTAGTACTTCTGTGTATTGTGTTTTCTTATGATATTGTGCATATGACACCAGTGGTATAGTAGGAGCTTTACATGTCTCCTAGTTCAGCCTAAGCTGCTTTGCCATAGCTACCTTCTATCAGCCTAAGCTGCTAGAAACACCTCTTCTACACTAATAAGGGATAACTGGACCTGGCACAAGGTGTAAGTACCTCCGGTACCCACTACAAGCCAGGCCAGCCTCCTACATTGGTTGTGCAGCGGTGGGATAAGTACTTGTAACTACCTACCACTTTGTCATTGTGTACTTTTTATAAGAGAATAATATACAAAACAGTTCAGTGTATGTACACCTAACCAAAAAGTTTTGCTGTTCTCCTCTTAAACTTTTTACAAAGTTCTGAAAAGTTACTCTAAACTTCTAAAAGTAAAAAAACGTTTTTTTCTCTGTTCTTTAAAAAGTTCTGAAACTTTTTCTTACTTCTCACTGTCTCTAAACCTTTTACTATCATGTCTGTTGTAGAGTCAGCTCTTAAAATGGTCAATACTACTTATGACAATTTGAATTACAAGAGCCTAAGGAGTCTCTGTTTAGATAGAGGTTTAGTGATAGGAAAGAACCCTACAAAAGAGTTTCTTTTTAACATGCTTATTGTGAATGATGAGTACCAAGCAGGCACATCAAATGAGAGGTTAATAGAAGGTTCCCATTCTGACTCAGGGGATCTCCTTGAGGGAGGTGGGGAGGGTTCTGTACCAGATCTGCCCCCTAGCAGGACACCTAGTAATGTTGGTAGTAATGGAGGTTCCCATCACAGTAGGGGAGTCTTTATTCCTGGAGGCCAAGTTGCTAGGGTTCAGTCAGTTAGGGACAGATCCCCCTCTGTTGTTTCCAATTTATCTTCTGTGTCCAAGCATTCCCAACCCACCCACCCTGAAGACAACATGTTAGAAAGGGAACTCAAAAAGTTGAGGGTTGAAGAGACCAGACTGAAGCTATGTGTGAGGAGGAAGAGGGAGCCCTCAGGATTTTAGAGAGCCCTCAGGAGACCAGCCAGCACCCCCAGAAGCCACAGGATCTGGGTTCGAAGGAGGTGCAAAATGCAGTTGATGCAACACAACACAAGAATGTCCCACGCCGCCGGAGAACAACTCAGTGAGTTGAGCGTTACAGGGTGGAGTGCTGGAGACCTGGGCCAGGCTGTACATGAAGGAATTTTGCAAAGAGTGCACAGAGGCCTCAGGAGGCGAGTAAGACACAATACACAGGGGTGCCATTGTTCTCAGGAAAGGCAAGGTCTTACCTCATCCAAATTGCTTCAGCAGGATATCGCGACAGTCTATGTCGATGATGTCCACCCTCTGTGTCCTTAGGAGCACACTCGTCGCCATGAGAGGAGTCCCAGTGTACCGGTCGTCACCTTGGTAGGTGTCTGCGTGGAGCAGGGGAGTGACTCCGTCACTCCATGGGAGATTTCTTCAGTCCTTCTGGGTCAGGATGAAGACAGGGAGTCCCCAGAGCATGCACACCATGGAAACTGTTGCAGTTGCTGACTTGGAGCTGAGGTTGCTGATGAAAAGTGTCTCTTGCAGACGCTTTGTTGCAGTAACAGCGTTTCTTGGAGAAGGCTGTGGTTGATCTGAGATCAGAAGAGTCTGAAGTTGTTGCAGAGGATTCCTGAAGGAAACATCCAAGCAGAATCTGAAGAAGACCCACAGGAGAGACCCTAAATAGCCCTGAGAGGGGGATTGGCTACTTTATCAGGTATGGACCTATCAGGAGGGGTCACTGATGTCACCTGCTGGCACTGGCCACTCAGAGCTCTCCAGAGTACCCCCACACCTTGCAAAGCAAGATGGCTGAAGTCTGGGACACACTGGAGAAGCTCTGGGCACCACCCCTGGGGTGGTGATGGACAAGGTAGTGGTCACTCTCCTTTCCTTTGTCCAGTTTCCCATCAGAGCAGGGGACAAGGGTTCCCTGAACCGGAGTTGACTGGTTTATGCAAGGAGGGCACCATCTGTGCCCTTCAAAGCATTCCCAGATCCTGGGGGAGGCTACCCCTCCCCAGCCTGTAACACCTATTTCCAAAGGGAGAGGGTGTAACACCCTGCTCTCAGAGGAAATGCTTTGTTCTGCCTTCTTGGGACTGGGCTGCCCAGACCCCGGGAGGGCAGAACCCTGTCTGTGAGGTAGCAGCAGCTGTAGCTGCAGTGCAAGCCTCAGGGAGCTGGTTTGGCAGTACAGGGTGTCCATGGTGGAGCCCCCAGGATGCATGGAATTGGCAACCCAATACCATATTTGGAATGGGGGGACAATTCCATGATCTTAGACATGTTACATTGCCATATTCGGAATTACCGAATGGCGTCCCCGCACTCACAAAGTCTGGGGAAATGGCCCTGAACTATGTGGGGGCACCTTTGCTAGTGTAAGGGTGCCCTCACACTTAGTAACTTTGCACCTAACCTTCAGCAAGTGAAGGTTAGACATATAGGTGATTTATAAGTTACTTAAGTGCAGTGAAAATGGCTGTGAAATAGTGTGTGCACTATTTCACGCAGGCTGCAAAGGCAGTCCTGTGTAATGGTTTGTCTGAGCTCCCTATGGGTGGCAAAAGAAATGCTGCAGCCCATATGGATCTCCTGTAACCCCAATGCCCTGGGTACCTAGGTACCACATACTAGGGACTTATAAGGGGGGGTCCAGTATGCCAATTGAAATTGGTAAATGAAGTCACTGGACTACAGTGACAAATTTAAAAGCAGAGAGAGCATAAGCACCGAAGTTCTGGTTAGCAGAGCCTCAGTGACACAGTTAGGCACTACACAGGCATACACATTAGGCCACAAACTATGAGGACTGGGGACATGGCTAGCAGGATCCCAGTGAGACAGGCAAAACACACTGACATATATGTTTTTATCTATGAGCAGTGGGGCCTGGCTAGCAGGATCCCAGTGACACAGTAAAGCACCCTGACATACACTCACAAAGAGGCCAAAAGTGGGGGTAACCATGCTAGAAAGAGGCTACTTTCCTACAGCTATCATCAGGTTTTTTACTAAGAATCCCTTTCATACCTCATACTTTAACTAAAAATCACATTTTCCCACATTTCTGTGATGGAAAGTTCTGGAAGTTGCGTGGAGCAACAATCTTCCTTCTACTCAGCTTTCCCCCAAACCTGCAAAGAGGATAGCTGATTTTGGGTCATAGCTCAGCTCAATCAATTAATCAATCACTGATTTCTAAAGTGCAGCTAATCACCCATAGGGGTCTCAAGGTGCTGTTTGCAGCCTTGATGCTCAATCAAAGAGCCAGGTCTTGAGGTCCTCCCTAACCTGCTTCAGTGATGCTGTCTGCCCGATTTTGAGAGGTAGCGTGTTCCATGCCCGGACTGCGAGGTAGGAGAAGGATCTTCCTCCTGTTGTGCTTTTCTGGATCTTGGGAATGGCTACGTGGGTGAGTTGGGAAGAACAGAGATGTCTGTTGGGTACGTAGAAGGAGAGGCCTGGGACCATTTCTGTGACGGAAAGTTGCAGCTTCTGCAGGGAGCCACAAACTTCCTTCCACTCAGGGTTCTCCCAAGATTCCCAAAAAAATGGTTCCTCAGTTCTGTGGGTAGGCCTAATGCCCACGGCAGGAAACGGCTCAAAATGCAACACAAATACATCACATTTTTCATTTGAAATCTGACCCTTTTTTTTTACAAAGTGGGTAGCTGTGGATTTTGGGACACAGCTTAGCTGGCACCTAGGGAAATCTATCAAACTTACACATTTATGAAAACTAGACAACTAGGGGAGTCCAGGGGAGCATGATCTATGTGGCTCTCACTAGGTAATTTTACCAAGAAGCCCTTTCCAACATCAAACTTTGGTCAAAAACACACATTTTCCTCACATTTCTGTGACAGAAAGTTTGGGAATCTGCGAGGAGCTGCACATTTTCTGCCACCCTTAGGCCCATATTTATACTTTTTGATGCAAAACTGCGCCGGCACAGTTTTGCGTAAAAAAAATTGCCGCCGGCTAACGCCATTTTGGTGCGTCGTGCGGGAGTCATATTTATACTTTGACACATGGCGGCGCAAACAACAGGTGGGAGTCATTATTTTTGATGCACAACGCGGCGTCAAGTCGTAAAGGAAAACAACGTTAATGCGGCAGAAATGACTGTGGGTCGATTTACGATACCGCAAACCGGATATCCGCCGTTTTTTGACACAATAGCGTAAAAAAAAAACGCAAACACTGCAAGTTCACCAGAGGAGAGCCAAAATGGATCCCAGATGCCACTACAGACCCCAGGAAGATGACAGCAGACCAGGAACCAGCCAGGAGGATCCACACATGAACCAGGACACTTTTAAGAAGAAAAGAAAGTGTTGCTTCAGTGCAGAGGAGCAGGAAATCCTGGTTAAAGAGGTGACGGAACACCAGCACCAACTGTTTGTCACCTCAAAGTTGCCAATCAGTAGGAGAGAGGCTATATGGCAACAAATTGTTGACAAGATTAACAGTGTGGCAGAAGTACGCAGAACAGTCATCGAGTGCAAGAAACGCTGGCATGACTGCAAACGCAGGACCAAGGAAAAGATCGCCAGGAACAGGAAGGCAGCACTGCAGACTGGAGGGGGAGTCCAGCACACCAGGATGCCCTGGACCACATGGAGGAGATGGTTGCTGCCATCATCCCTGAGGAGATCGTCACAGGGATTCAAGGACAGGACAGCGCAGACTACCACGAGACAACGCACATGCAGGGTAAGTCGCATGGGGAATTATAATGCAATAATATCAATTGCATCCGGGGGGGGGAATACCTACTACACATTGCATGTAAGTCATCATATACATGGGGTGGCATGGGTAAAGGGGCACGGCAGGGGGGCATGGCCTGCACAAACATAAGCTGGGGAACACCATTACACTACACCAACAACAGTCCCATGGGGGCATGCTGTCATGCCAACGATGGAGCAAAGGGAAAGCCACGACAGGAGGGAAGGCCACTACGTCAAACTGACATCCTGGCACTCATCAGCCGACATACCTCCTACATTAACTAGGGCACCATTAGCAATCCTCTAGCCAAACCGACAACTGCAATCTAACTGCAACAACAGTTGCCACTACCACCTCTGATCTGTGTGCAGCTCAAGTAGCCAATGGCAGTAACCTCCCCATGGAACATACATACCTAAATTAGGGGGTGAGGATGACAACTGCAAAAATCTCCAGAAACAAGACAAAGGCCCCAGTACACTCAAATGTCAATGCCCATAGTTGCCGCAAACATCAGCCAATGTAAACAACAATAGGAGCGACACAACACTAAGGACACACCCATGCTGCATATGTCAGGGTCCATCCTGTGCCTGGGTAACAAGGCAACATCACAAATGTCATACTGCTCAGACAACAGCATTGAGGAGGGGACACATGTAACTGGTCACTGAAATACACCTGCACAGTCAGAGGGGGAAATAGGACACTGATACGATTATCATGGCAATCCAATGTACCACACATTACCCAACATCAGCAGGACACATTAACAATGTCAACATCCATATCACTTCATAACATTGCCATGCATAGGATATGCTACATGTCAATTATATTTAAGTCAATGTGAAAGATCAGGGATTGGGGCAGGTCCTGATAGTTAAGTGTGCTGCCAGGGCCATCAGAACACCCACAGCCAGTGAAAGGTCTCACCACGAGAATGGATATACACGGAGGGTCGAGTAGGACAAAAAGGTGGCAATTCTCTATTTGGCATAAAGCAACACCTAGAGGCAATGAGGCTGACAAGTCTGATAACTCAATAACATACATGTAACATACAGGTGGGCCATAGGCCTGAAACAATGCCCATCTGAAGGACTGCAGATATTAATACAAAACAAGATCACAAAGTGAATTCATCAAAAGGCAGGCATGTCACGTCAAAATTGTCACAACACAGACACACTAATCGTACCCTGTTTCATTGCAGAGGAAGATGGATCTCCTGCCGATATGCCTGTCCCAGATTTCCCTAATGACATGGATGACGAGCCGATAAACATTCCCCAGGAGACCATCCAAAAGGCCCTTGAAACCCTCCAGACCCCACCTTCAGTCACAAGGAGGAGCACAGAACAAGCAGCCATCGCAGAGGATCCACCCACCACCCCAATTGTAAGACCTGCCAGCTCCAATACAGCTGAGGACTCAGACGACACTGGCACCAGCTTTGAGAGAACTGTAGCTGGAGTACAGCAGGAGCCGGCCAAGGAGGTGCGGGTGGGGATGCAAAATATGGCAGCCAGCCTTGAGGGGGTGCGTTCGTGCATGATGTCATCTGCAGATCAGGCAGCAGCTATGCAAGCCCTAACATCCATTACTGCAAGGACTACAAGAAACTGTCAAGGAATTCACCACTGCAGTAAGGGAGTTGCCACAACACCTCGCACCCCAAACCTTCCACTGCATGCACGAATGCAATCATGACTCCCTCAGGGCCGACCTGGCTGCCTACCATCGTGATGTGGCTGCTATTCTCAAGAACTAGCAGATCCTCCTTGCTGCAGTACTGCCCATAAGACCTTCACAGGGAGCAGCGGCCGGGATGTCTGACTCCACGTCTTCTAACACTGAGGTGTGTGTTGCCCCTTCACAACCAACAACAACAAGGACAAAGCAGGCAACACACACATCAGAAGAAGAAGACATGGAACAGATCACATTCACAAGGAAAAGTACCCGGAAGCACTAGTCCCTGCCACATGGTGGCCAGGTTACCAAGGTCCTGCGCTTTGTAACTTGCCAGTCTTGCAACATTTGTACTCAAGCACTGTTCTGCAAACCACTGCATATCTTGTCACCCAGCCCAGGGATTGTCTCTCTCCTACTCATTGCCAAATCCTGTCCCTCTGCACTGTCTGAAACAGCAACCCCAGCATGACAAAAGCATTTTGGTAAACCCTTGTGTTGGATCCCAATTTAAAATGTCACTGTAATGGACTCACAGAAATGGACAATGTACATATAGCTCTACAGCACTTTTCAATAAATAGCACTTACACCACAAATCTGTCTCTGGGTAATGTGACATTTCAACTGCGCAGTAGATAATTGGAATGTCCCTACTGTCAAATAACGTAGCTTCTCAATACAACTGCCCAGATATTATGTAGTTAGAGAAATCTGCACAGTGACCATGATTGCATCATACTCTGCCCATCCTGAGGAAATAATCTGATGAAGTGAGAAACCATAGACCACAATGCTGTGTTGGACCTTGCTTTCAACATGTATGTGTGAAATAGTTGTGGTCCTCTGCTATAGGCCTTCAAAGGAGATATGTACATGATATATGTCATTAAGAGTGTGTGTGTATGTGACCATTGTATGTTAGGCATCACATAAGCTCTGGGTTGTTCCGTGTCCTACTCAGTATCTCAGCAATGCTCCATGAGGCAACACTCTTATTCTGATAAGTAGAGATGAAGCTGTGTAAAAAAGGAATAGCCAGATCATGATATGGTGATTATAATAGGTGTTTATTTAAAATAGTTAACTAAATGGTGAAGGTGATCATATTCAGAAGAAATTATTTACAATCTGTTGCCGCCTGCGTATACCAGCAGCTGTGTTCTTTAGTTCCCCCTCCTGTTGCAGGCCATCATCCTCCTCTTCCTCCTCTTCAGGCATGTGTGGCTCTGGTTCCAGGAGGGGAATGTTTCTTCTGACACAAATGTTGTGCAATATTGCACATGTGAGGATGATCCTACAGACCATCTCGGGGGAATATAGGAGGCTACCACCAGTGATGTCGAGGCAGCGGAACCTTGACTTGAGGATGCTGAAGGTCCGCTCGACAATGCTGCGTGGCCTCCTATGGGCCTCGTTGTATGCACGCTCTGCAGCTGTACTCGGGTTGCCAAATGGTGTCATAATCCATGGCTGGATGCCATACCCCTGATCAGCTGCAATAGAAAATGAATGGGATCACGTTGATGTGGCTGGCACTATTGAAAAGACCTTTAATGGCAGTAGTTGTCTTGTGTTGTCTGTGTCTCTTTTGTGTACTAATGTGACATCCTATGCTTGCAGGCTATACCATCTGCATTGTGTTGTTTCCTTGGCTGAACAAGTGTTTGTCTGCTAACCGTTTGTCAGCAATATGTTTGGGGATTTTCACTACAGTGTGCCCTCCCTAGCATTGTGACTTGTGATACAGGTGTCCGTGTGTCTTCTCTGGGGGTGAGATGATAGTTCCATGCAGAGTTAAAATTGAAAGTGTTGTTAGCACGTTCATATGAAAGTACCCTGGACATCCCATACCTTTAGACTTAGGCAATGTATTAATGTAAAGGTCATTGGTACACTTACAATTTGCAAGGTGACATTTAGGCAACCACACTCATTGACGTCTTCGCTGTACAGTAATTTCCGATATGTGACAGGTTCAATGGTGACTTCAGAAACATGGCTAGTGATGTCACGACCTCAGAGTGTTCCTGTTGACATGTTGCTGTTGTGGTGTATGTGTTGTGTGTCCTAGTGGGATGCTGTGCAGTGTATATATAAATAGGTTTTTGTACTTACCAACAAGTAGTCCATTGCCATACCGTCCATCCTGGAAGTGTTGATTAATGGTGCAGTGACGGAAGATGAATGAGTCATGGACACTCCCAGGATATTTAGCCACGATGTTGGTGATCAATCCCTGGTGATCGACAATGGCCTGCACGTTGATGGAATGTGTGTGCTTCCTGTTGCGGTAGAGGTGTTCCGTTGCAGCAGGTCGCACAAGGCGTACATGTGTGCAGTCGATTGCACCAAGGACGTGTGGGAAGCCACTGATTGCGTAGAACCCCTGTTTAGTTTCCTGCTGCTTCGGCAGTGTGTTAGGGAAGCAGATGTGGCGGGGTGTCAGTCGAATGATGGCATCCAGTACTTTGGGCAAAAAGGCGGAGAATGATGGTTGTGATATTCCGCCTACCAGGGCACCAGTTGTTTGAAAAGAGCCACTTGCCAGCATATGAAGTACGGCAAGCAGCTTTGTTTCTGTTGGGATGGTGTGGGGTGTCACCAAAGTGGGGGCCAACTGCAGTTCAATGTTTCGCAGCAGCTGCTGAATGGCCTGCCAGTTCAACCGGTACCTTTGTATGATGTCGTGTTCCCTGAGGCCCTGAAGGGTTGTTCTTGGGCGGAATATCCTCTCCTGCCTTCTGCGCTGCCTTTGGGGTCCCTGCTGGTGTTGTTGTTGCTGCTGTTGTTGTTGCTGGGCTCTGCGTCTGCGTGCATGCTGGATTAGAATGACCTCCATGGCTCCCTGTTGCTGCTCTGCTGCTCCTCTGTTTGTTCTGTGTGTTCTGATTAAATACAGGTGTGTTTGCCCCATTTTAACACCTGCCCTGACCCAGGCGTTAATTTTTTATGTAAATCGGGCTGTGCGTCATTTTCTGGCTCCACCTCCCGGCCGTGCTTCATTTTTGCCCGAAAGCATAAATACGACGCACGGCCCTTTAAGCCATTTTTTGGACGGGAACGCCTACCTTGCATATAATTAATGCAAGGCAAGTTGCCACATCCCAAAAATGACGCACACGGTGGAATTTTGTCATCCGCGGGCTCGGGCATCAAAGTTTAAATACAGGGCAACGTTTGCGCTGATTGTGCGTCAACATTTTTGATGCACAATCGGCGCAGACGGAGTATTAAATATGACCCTAAGTTTCCACATTCCTCCCAATAAGAATTCCATCCCACATGTTTGGTTGGGCCAAGAGACCACGATGCAAACAGCCCGAGAGGGCTACATTGATAGATAAGCAATAGTAGTAGCGGGGGTATTTGGGGCCAAGTTATGGTGCCATCCATTCAAACCTACAAATATTTTTGAAAACTAGACAACCAGAGTATTCCAGGATGGTGTGCCTTGCATGGAGCCTATGAGATTTTCTTACCCACAATAACCTGCACTCCTCAAACTTTGCCTGAAATCATGCATTTGCCATAGATATATGTGTGTGTGTGTGTATATGTCCAGTCATGTGACCCATCTTACTCTTTAAATACCCACCAGTTTAATTAATAGACATGGAAGAAATCTCTCTTTTTTTTTTTTCTCTCTCCTTCTTCTTTGTGTCCCATATGCATTACTCCTCTCTGTAAATTAAACATTTCTAATTACCTAATTAATCTATTCATCTCTGATGGCCAACATTGCCCCTCCCAACCTCAAAAATGTTCCTATAGGACAATACGTCATTATTTATACCATTCCTTGTCTCCCTTCTAGGAGGAGTCACCACATGACTTCATTGAGTTAAAACTATAAAACTAAAAAACTACCTATTTGTATAACACTAACCCAATTCTCCCTTTACTGGATATTATGCACTCATCCAATATGGACATCAAGTTCTTCATCCTTGTTCATCTTATATATATATATATATATATATATATATATATATATATATATATATATATATATATACATACATATATCATTATATCCATATAGAAATAAATAGGTTATTACATTAATCCCACATAAGATGATGAGAGGATGCTTTCCTATAATAATACATATCTGTCACAGTGTGTAAATTTGATGTTAGCAATTTCCTCTATAGGTGTTACACTAATGAAATATTGGGGACAAATATAAAAAATATATAATAATAAGAAAAAACACCAAAAAAACTGAAAGCCTGTGTTTTTAAATATTTTTTCATATATATAAGTATGGGATCTTCTCTAGTACACTTTCTTATCTCCTGACTTTTTCCTATGAGTATCATGTTAAAATCTCTATGAACTTATACATTTTAAGGTAGATCAAGTAGCTACATATTTATATATTTTCTTCCCACTACAAAGAAAAAAATAATAATAATCAACCCAAAAACTCATGAAATCACCATTCAATAATCCATCCTATTTCCCTTTCAAAATATCCTTTACCTCCACTCTCTGACTCATCCCAAACCTCTTTTACTACCACAAACTCCCAAACTATTCTTTTCAACTCTTCAGGAGTAGTGTGTTTCAACTTCTCATCAGGGTAGTAAACGCTATGTAATACAATTACAAATACAGTTCCCTTCACTCAAGACAGATCTCTGGAAATGACCTATGATAATGCATCATTTCAGTTGATTTTATTTGCACCGCTAATAAACATGAGGCCCGTGCAAAATGTAAAATTGTTATTTAACAACGTTTTGTGAAAATCCGCAAAAGTTTGCAAATCAAAATTTTATGGTATCTCATTTGAAGTTGAATGGGAGGTCATACCTCACATACAAAGGCCATGTCACTGGGAGGGAGAGTGATTTGATGATACAATGTCTGCTGCAAGGCCTGCTGAGCTTTTTGTTCTGCTTTTCTGCTTGAACCTTTCACTACAAAGCAAAATGTTGAATTTGAACAAAACTTTCCAAAAAGGTAGATCATCATCAACAAACTTTATTCGGCTTTCAACCGGCCATAAAAGTACCAAGTAATAACACGTTTAGTAATAAATAAATATATATAAAAGAAGTAAGTAATAAAAGGAGGGGAAGTACAAGCACATTCTAAATTCATTCAATACAGGTATACTTACAGTTTTTGTTTTTTCTCTTTTGTGTTTTCCATAGTAAACAAATTCCAAACAATCCATTAAAATTAGTTCAGAACTCCCATAGACTCCCTTACAGTCAATACTGAGCATAAAATGTTTGCTAAAATTCCACACATTTCGATTGATGATAAAAGCTGTAAGCTAAAATATGCGTCGCGGCACCGGCGCAAATTAATCGACCTTAAAAAAGGCAGTAAAAGCCGTTTTCTTTGTGAGTTATAAAATTTGCAGAAAAGGACCACATGCATTGTGGATTGGGGGGCCTTCGCGCCACAAGGACAAACTCTTAAAATTGTACTCCAATCATTCATGGTCGGGAAAGTTACTAACTGATGGAAGATATCTAAACGGAGTCTTGTAAGAACAAATCGACGTCGGGGGTTTGCCACGCTTACTAGGTAAGGCTGGATGGCATCCGTAGACAAAATTAGTTGATTAGACATTATGGTGGATTTTTTTGATTCCTCTTCCCATCTCTGTTCTTCCAAATGCTTCAATGACAAGGCCCTCAGTTCTCTCCTGGTTATTTTTTCTAGTGATTGTGGATTTAAGTAATAATCTTTGCAACCCATTTTTTTGAAGAAAGTCATTATATAGTTCAGCCAGGGAACTCTGAGCGAGTATGTTAGCCATGTGCAATCAGATAGAATGCCCCTGTTTAGTCCAGTATACTCGGTGGTCCACACCTTGTGCCATAATAATAATGGCTGGATTTTTATCAAATCGATCACATAGTGGACCCCAAGTTCTGCGTGACTAATGTATGATGATGTGCTATTTGGTATCATTAGCAAGTGTCTAAGGAAATCGTTTTCCACTGTCTGAATCGCATTGCAGTTAGTATACCCCCAAATACATGCTCCGTAAGTGGCCGCCGGGATACACTTGGCCTTGTAGATCTTTACCATATTTGTCGGGGTAATCCCCCCTATCTTTTTAGAAAAGATCTTCAAGCCCGCCGTTGTTTTAATAAGCTGATCTTTTTTTTAACTTCACACAGTGTGCCCAAGTGGCCTGTTTGTCAAACATAATGCCCAGATATAAAAAGGTAGGGGCTATCTTCACCTTATCCTCGTGGATAGTAAAATTATAGGACTTACTCAGTTTCCTGCCGCAGTTCATTATAAAGGTTTTTGAGCAGTTAACTGTGAGTCCCAGGTCTGTCATATAATTTATGCAAGTCGTTAAAAGTTTTCTGGAGGGCTAAAGGTGTCCTGGCCATGAGTACTGCATCATCTGCATAAAGAAGTGTGGGGACGGGGCGATTACCTATTTGAGGAAGGTCTTTGCATTTACCTGTCAATTCTCTTTCTAGATTATTTATGTATAATGAGAATAGAAGTGGAGCAAGAACGTAAACTTGACGCACCCCTCTGTATATTCCAAAGGACCTGGTACATTCCCCTCACGTCCCGTACCTTACTCTTGCTCTACAGCCTGTATACAAATCCCTTATAAAATGGACTATTGTTGGTTCGACCCCCATTCTTGTTAGAATGTCCCATAACTTCTCGTGCAGGACGCAGTCCAATGCTGACGATAGATCTATAAAGGCCAGGTGCAAATTACCCTCTCTGATCTTCCTACAGAGCCTGTTCGACAGTGCCTAGTCGTGTACGGAATCCGTACTGCACTGGGGATAAAATATTATTTTTTTCCGCCCATGTTTGGAGTCTATTTAAAATTATTCTCCCCGCTAATTTGTCTTATGTATCAAGGAGAGAAATAGGCCTATAACAGGCTGGATTGAGGCGATCGCCTTTTTTATATATGGGTATAATATTGGAGTCGCGCCAGGTCGGTGGAAGGCCTTGTGAACAGATTGCCCTCAATACCTGCGTCAATAGAGGGCCCCATAAATTAATGTTAGCTTTATATAAGTCAATTGGGACGCCATCAGGCCCCGGCGCTTTCCCAGCTTTGCTAATATTTATGGCTTCCGCTACCTCCTCCAAAGCAAACTGAGGTGATACTTCTGGGTATAGGACTTCCTGGGAGTCTGAGGCCATTAAAGGGTCCAGAGGGGCTCTGTCGTTAGATTGGCAGTATATCTTTGAAAAGTACGTAATCCAGTCCTCCTCCGAGATTGCAATTTCCATTCTGGGAGTGTCGCTTTTACCTAGAACAGGTGTATTTATTATTTTCCAGAAGAGGACATTGTCTTTCATAAGACTAGCTCTGTGTAGGTTATCCCATAACTCCCCTCTCAAAGCAAGTTTCCTCTTTTTTAAGGCTGCTTTGTATGCCTGTCTACAGGTACGTATTTCAGTCGAGCATCTTGTAGGGGCACTTAGGGCTTTTTTAAGTCTTGTATGGGCTTTCTTACAGTCATGGTCAAACCAGCCAGTTTCCTTTTTTTCCCCCTGCCCCTCCCGTCCTGATCAAAAGAGTTTCTTTCACGGCTTGTGTTAGCTGTAGGAAGGCACTTATGCATTTTCCTGGGGCCGTATCTTCACCGAGGCAATCAATGAACACTTGATTATGTTCACTTAGTATATGTTTCAATAATACCTGTGGATCAGTCCGAGTCCATCTTAACGTGTAGCCATTACCCGGAGTTAATTCAATATCATTTGCCATCGTCACCTTTCCAACTTTGGCCTCTAGGGCAGGAGTTAGTGACAGTTCCAAGCTTTGGGGGAAATGGTCACTTATTGCAATATCGTGAATTGTGTAATTAGTAAAGTAATGTGCAAAATGAGTTGACATTAAAATGTAGTCAATCACTGTATTAGCACCCCTTCCATTGAAGGTTGGTTTAAACTGTAGTTCTTTTGAAAATAAATCATTTGCAAGAGACAGGTTGTGTTTTTGGGCCACTAAGTTCATTGCATCTCCTTGAGTGGTATGTGAAAAGTGCGGCCCTATGCCAATATCTTCGGTATCCCAGCCACACACCTTTCCCGTGGATTCCTTACAAAGATGTACATTAAAATCACCCCCCCCCATATGATGAGAGTCTCACGTCTGTTACTTGCACATATTCTCTCTAAATCCTTGCTCATCTCTGTTAAAATTTTAGAAACTTCTCTTGGCAGTGCGTTATTATAAAAGTTAATGAGTACTAAGTGCGTATTCTGATCGAAATTAGACTCTATCAGTTGGTAATAAGGTTTCGTGATTTGCATTTTTGGGTTGTGTAACCACGCCTTGTTAGAAATATATGTACATAAGCCTCCTTTTGGCCTGCCATGGTTGGTCTGCACAGCTGGTGTATGAAATGTCTTATAGCCATTTATATGGACAGGATTTAATGTCCAGGTCTCCTGGAGACATATACAGGGAAACTCCTCTATAAAGTTCACCCAAAACTCGTTGTTAATCTTATTAGTTAGGCCTGCCACATTCCAATAGATTATAGCTGTTTTCATGTGTTGGAGGGGTTGAGGGCACTCCTTCTCTATACTTGATGTGGATAATCCATCATCTAGAGTGTAGGTTATTGGAGAAGGAAGATTTCCCGGATTCAAATGGATGTCTGTGATGTTCCTGTTGGGTTCCGTCTCACGGAATACATCTCCCCTATTCTTGGCAGGCTTTTCTATTTTTGCAATCAGAGCCTCCTCATGTGGGGAATCTCTCTTAGTCCTAGTTAGTCAATCCAAGTCTTCTAGCGTGTGAAGTGATTGAATTCTATTACTAAGGGGAATAGGGTCCGGGGCATTTAATACTTGATCGTTTACGGATTGCAAATTCCTTGAAATACACCCCCAGGGTCTTGGGTAAAAGAACCCCAGGGGTAGTAGTGAGATTCCTTGACAGGTGTCTTGCCTGACGCCTAGTTTTTGGATAATGCTGTGCACCAGTTCAGGGGTCTTGAATGAAAGGACCACACAGTCTCCTTCCACTCCTTTCTCCCTGTTTCCTATCCACTTGACTCTTCTGCCCATTTTTATGTCATCAAAAAGAACCCCCACCATCCCAGGACCCAGGCGTGTTCCTATCCAATTCAGGGCCTTGTTACTCAACGCCGGCCACGTTTCCCGATATTGGTCGCCTATGGGAGGGATGTTTGCCAGGACCACAACGTATGGAGTTGCCTCCGGAGGAAGATGTAGGAAGTCGCTTGGTAAATATATAGGCTTCAGAGGTCTTATTCCAGTACAATGGGTCCTCCCTTTGACTGTCTGGGGGTGCTTTGTCCTGATTAGTGGTAGAATATTCGGTAATGTTGTGGCTGATTTGTGATTAATAATTGATGCTTGTGGGAATGATTGTGTTCTAATAGGAGGCTTGTGAGTCAAATGTGTATAACTAGTGCTTGGTGATATAGGTGGTACCTGTGAATTAATCAAGATCTTTGGGATCAAGGGTAAGTCGTCAGCCCTATCCTGGGGGAAAGGTTGAGAATTGCACTCAGAAGTTTGAATCGGCTGTGTTACCCTAAAGTCTTGTTTGTTATCATGTAAGGTCTCTGTGTTTAGGGACTTTATAATTCCCACGCCTGCGTCAACTTTGCACTCCACCGCTTTTAAGCATTCCGACAAGGAGTCCAATGTGGCCCCAATTGCTGATTTCACACTATTTATCAAGTCATAAAGGTTTACGAGGAGGGTTCGGGTTGTGTCAGCTGGATTTGATCAGGAGTTTCTTTCGAGATGGTTTCTTTGGGGGCTTTCGATCAAGTGTGGGTACCAGATCGTTCTTGGGAGATTTTTTTTTAGAGATATTATCTGACTTCTCTAGGGGTGGCTTTCTTCGGCGTTTAGGTGCAGGTGAGAGGTCATCCAATGTGAATATTGAATCTGGAGTATTTTGGATGCAACCATTTTTATCTACAGCGACTTTATTCAGGGCTTCATTATTGCATTGAGTATAGTCGTCAATTATCACCACATTTGTTGGTGATTGTGCAGTGTAATCTTTGGATGTCAGGATTTTCCCCTCTACATTGGCAATTTGTTTGTCTATCATCCCCATAGCCCCAGAGATGTACTTTAGTATGGAAGTACTATCTTTTAAGTTTGAGGGATGGCTCAATGTTGAATGCTTCCTTTTCCCCATATTTAATAGAGTGTTACTCTAAGTACAATATAGGTGGGATGAGGATGTATAAGATGTGCTAGTTGATTAAGTTACCTGCGCCGGAATAGCGCCACCCCAACTAGGTTAATTAAATGGCTAGCCAAAGTGAGATACAAAGAGAAGGCACTTTACCAACAGGTAGAAATCTACTCGAATGTAAGGTCAGAATATGAAAGATAAATTATAAAAAAGAAAATTGTCACTTGGGTATCCAGCGTGTGGTAGATCCTAGGGTATTCCTGAGGCTGAATCCTGCCAGCGGTAGAAGCAGGTTCCAAAGCTTCCCAGGGGGGCCACCGTCCGACCCAAGGTAGGCAATAGTTCTTTAAACTTCTCAGTTTAAAATAATGTTTCTCTTCTCCTTAATGGCTGGGAGATCCTCAATGGCAGATGAAAGAGGAGGGGCCCAGCCCAGCCTCCTCCTGGCGACGATGGGCAAAGGACGGGCCCGCTCTTTACCCGGGCTTAGCCCGGGCGCCGCGCGCGCGCGTCCAGCGAGGCTTCTGGGTATTTGAAGGGGCCACCTCCACCCCCAGGCAGCAGCAACAGCCAGTCAGCGCGACCCGCGAAGCGGGCGCGCTTCACAGTGTTTAAAGGGGCTCCTCCTTTCCCCAGGCACCAGCAGCACGACCAGATCGATCATTAATTTTGGCTCCTTCTTATAAAGTTTTGTGCAGATCCACAAAATGCAAGCCAAGTAAAAGGGTGATGGGTTCAAATAACAATTTCATATTTTTTAATCCATTTAGAAAATGTTATCTTTGATGCAGAAAAAAATGACTGGACAAAATTACACCAAATTTGGTAGAAAGTTAGAGCATTACTCAGAGTGCTTTTCAGTATTTTCAGTCAATTGGTTCAGTAGTGTTTAAGAATTATGCATTTAAGAATGTGCTTAAGATAGTTATCAAGGGCTTTATCTCCTGGAAAAGTTAGTCATATCTGGTCCCATGATACCAAAAATATAAAAACTATTCAAATAACATTGGCTAACAGTGCTTTTTCTTGTGTCAACCAACGGGGAAGCGGTATTTTGAATTGTATTGTAGTAGCTTGCTCTCTATTTGGCCAGCCACAACAGATTGTGTTAGCCGTAACAGGGCCTAGTGCCTCAATCCTTGTGCCCTGGGAAAAATAAGAAATAAAAACACATAAAGGGGCCGTTTAGAGACACCTGAAACTCCAAGCAAGTTTGAGGTAGTGGGGCAGAGGAACCTCCCAATATTTAAAACAAAAAATAAAATTGGGGGGCTGTGGATACTGCAATAGTCTTGCTGGACTTAGCTAGGTCCACCCTTGAGAAACCACTGTACTCATGCTTTACTCATCATACAACCCTGGTAGAGATCTCCAAGTACATGTGTAAAGTTACTGGTAGTAAATTTACACTTGTAAATACTCTTATAGGAGGCTTCATACCCTGATTTAACCGGTTCTGTGCCTTGGACGAGATGATCTCGTCCAAGGCTACAGTTCCCCTGTGCCTTGGACGAGATCATCTCGTCCATGGCACAGGGGAAATTGGGGGCGCGCTAGCGCGCCCCCCGTGCACCCCCTTCCCCCCCCAAAGTCGGGATGGAAGGGGAAGACCTTCCCCTTTCACCCCCAACCCCCCCCCCACCCCCCCCCGTGACGTCAGCGCGCGAGCGCGCGCTGATTTGTCACAGGGGCCTCCCTAGTCGCGCTGGAAGCTCTGCTTCCAGTGCGATTGAAAAAGAAATGCAAAAGCATTTCTTTTTCAATCACTTGGGAGGCCCGGAGGGGCTTCAAAGGGAAGGAAAAGTATTTCCTTCCCTTTGAAGTCCCTCCGAGGGTTTCAAAAGCCGGATTGCTTGCAATCCGGCTTTTGAAACCCCACTAGACACCAGGGATTTTTATTTTTTTATTGAAACTGACAAAAGGGAGCGACCCCTTGGGCAAGGGTCGCTCCCAGGGGGGGCATTTTTTTGAGAAGGCCTTTTCTGCCCCCCCTGGGGGCAGAAACCTCTAGGCACCAGGGACCATTTTTTTTTTTTATTTTTTTTATGTTTCATTTCTTTTTTTTTTGGTGGGGAGCAACCCCTTAGGCAAGGGTCGCTCCCCTTGGGGGAAAATTATATTTTGGCCATTTCTGCCCTCCTTGGGGGCAGATTGGCCTATTTTGATGAGGCCAATCTGCCCCCAAGGGGGGTAGAAACCACTAGACACCAGGGAATTTTTTCTTTGCGTGAATTTCACGCAAAGGGAGCGACCCCTTAGGCAAGGGTCGCTCCCTGGGGGGGAGGGCAATTTATTTTAGGCCATTTCTGCCCCCCAGAAACCTCTAGGCGCCAGGGCAAATTTTTTTTTTGTGTTTTTTTTTTTTGTTGTTTCTTTTTTTAGAGATGGGGAGCGACCCATCAGGCAAGGGTCGCTCCCCTGGGGGGCAAATTGTATTTAGACCATTTCTGCCCCCCTGGGGGCAGATTGGCCGATTTTAGGTCAATCTGCCCCCAAGGGGGCAGAAACCACTAGGCACCGGGGATTTGTTTTGTGGCGCCAATGTCACGCAGGGGGAGCGACCCCGTAGGCAAGGGTCGCTCCCGGGTGGGGGTTGGGGGGGGCAAATTTATTTTAGGCCATTTCTGCCCCCCGTGGGGGCAGATCGGCCTATTATTAGGCCGAACTGCCCCCGGGGGGGGCAGAACCCTCAGGGCACCAGGGCAAATTTTTTTGTTGTGTTTTTTTTTTTGTTTGTTTGTTTTTTTCGAGATGGGGAGCGACCCATCAGGGAAGGGTCGCTCCCCTGGGGGGCAAATTGTATTTAGGCCATTTCTGCCCCCCTTCGGGGCAGAAACCACTAGGCACCGGGGATTTGTTTTTTGGCGCCAATGTCACGCAGGGGGAGCGACCCCGTAGGCAAGGGTCGCACCCGGAGGGGGTGGGGGCTGGGGGGGGCAAATTTATTTTAGGCCATTTCTGCCCCCCCCTGGGGGCAGATCGGCCTATTATTAGGCCGAACTGCCCCCGGGGGGGGGGGGCAGAACCCTCAGGGCACCAGGGCAAATTTTTTTGTTGTGTTTTTTTTTTTGTTTGTTTGTTTTTTTCGAGATGGGGAGCGACCCATCAGGCAAGGGTCGCTCCCCTGGGGGGCAAATTGTATTTAGGCCATTTCTGCCCCCCTTGGGGGCAGATTGGCCGATTTTAGGTCAATCTGCCCCCAAGGGGGCAGAAACCACTAAGCACCTGGGATTTGTTTTTTGGCGCCAATGTCACGCAGGGGGAGCGACCCCGTAGGCAAGGGTCGCTCCGGTGGGGGGGCAAATTTATTTTAGGCCATTTCTGCCCCCCCTGGGGGCAGATCGGCCTATTATTAGGCCGAACTGCCCCCAGGGGGGGCAGAACCCTCTAGGCACCAGGGAAACATTTTTTGTTGTGGTTTTTTTTTTGGTTTGTTTGTTTTTTTCGAGATGGGGAGCGACCCATCAGGCAAGGGTCGCTCCCCTGGGGGGCAAATTGTATTTAGGCCATTTCTGCCCCCCTTGGGGGCAGATTGGCCGATTTTAGGTCAATCTGCCCCCAAGGGGGCAGAAACCACTAGGCACCGGGGATTTGTTTTTTGGCGCCAATGTCACGCAGGGGGAGCGACCCCGTAGGCAAGGGTCGCTCCCGGGGGGGGTGGGGGCTGGGGGGGGGACAAATTTATTTTAGGCCATTTCTGCCCCCCGTGGGGGCAGATCGGCCTATTATTAGGCCGAACTGCCCCCGGGGGGGGCAGAACCCTCAGGGCACCAGGGCAAATTTTTTTGTTGTGTTTTTTTTTTTGTTTGTTTGTTTTTTTCGAGATGGGGAGCGACCCATCAGGGAAGGGTCGCTCCCCTGGGGGGCAAATTGTATTTAGGCCATTTCTGCCCCCCTTGGGGGCAGAAACCACTAGGCACCGGGGATTTGTTTTTTGGCGCCAATGTCACGCAGGGGGAGCGACCCCGTAGGCAAGGGTCGCACCCGGAGGGGGTGGGGGCTGGGGGGGGCAAATTTATTTTAGGCCATTTCTGCCCCCCCCTGGGGGCAGATCGGCCTATTATTAGGCCGAACTGCCCCCGGGGGGGGGGGGGCAGAACCCTCAGGGCACCAGGGCAAATTTTTTTGTTGTGTTTTTTTTTTTGTTTGTTTGTTTTTTTCGAGATGGGGAGCGACCCATCAGGCAAGGGTCGCTCCCCTGGGGGGCAAATTGTATTTAGGCCATTTCTGCCCCCCTTGGGGGCAGATTGGCCGATTTTAGGTCAATCTGCCCCCAAGGGGGCAGAAACCACTAAGCACCTGGGATTTGTTTTTTGGCGCCAATGTCACGCAGGGGGAGCGACCCCGTAGGCAAGGGTCGCTCCGGTGGGGGGGCAAATTTATTTTAGGCCATTTCTGCCCCCCCTGGGGGCAGATCGGCCTATTATTAGGCCGAACTGCCCCCAGGGGGGGCAGAACCCTCTAGGCACCAGGGAAACATTTTTTGTTGTGGTTTTTTTTTTGGTTTGTTTGTTTTTTTCGAGATGGGGAGCGACCCATCAGGCAAGGGTCGCTCCCCTGGGGGGCAAATTGTATTTAGGCCATTTCTGCCCCCCTTGGGGGCAGATTGGCCGATTTTAGGTCAATCTGCCCCCAAGGGGGCAGAAACCACTAGGCACCGGGGATTTGTTTTTTGGCGCCAATGTCACGCAGGGGGAGCGACCCCGTAGGCAAGGGTCGCTCCCGGGGGGGGTGGGGGCTGGGGGGGGGACAAATTTATTTTAGGCCATTTCTGCCCCCCGTGGGGGCAGATCGGCCTATTATTAGGCCGAACTGCCCCCGGGGGGGGCAGAACCCTCAGGGCACCAGGGCAAATTTTTTTGTTGTGTTTTTTTTTTGTTTGTTTGTTTTTTTCGAGATGGGGAGCGACCCATCAGGGAAGGGTCGCTCCCCTGGGGGGCAAATTGTATTTAGGCCATTTCTGCCCCCCTTGGGGGCAGAAACCACTAGGCACCGGGGATTTGTTTTTTGGCGCCAATGTCACGCAGGGGGAGCGACCCCGTAGGCAAGGGTCGCACCCGAGGGGGTGGGGGCTGGGGGGGGCAAATTTATTTTAGGCCATTTCTGCCCCCCCCTGGGGGCAGATCGGCCTATTATTAGGCCGAACTGCCCCCGGGGGGGGGGGGCAGAACCCTCAGGGCACCAGGGCAAATTTTGTTGTTGTGTTTTTTTTTTTGTTTGTTTGTTTTTTTCGAGATGGGGAGCGACCCATCAGGCAAGGGTCGCTCCCCTGGGGGGCAAATTGTATTTAGGCCATTTCTGCCCCCCTTGGGGGCAGATTGGCCGATTTTAGGTCAATCTGCCCCCAAGGGGGCAGAAACCACTAAGCACCTGGGATTTGTTTTTTGGCGCCAATGTCACGCAGGGGGAGCGACCCCGTAGGCAAGGGTCGCTCCGGTGGGGGGGCAAATTTATTTTAGGCCATTTCTGCCCCCCCTGGGGGCAGATCGGCCTATTATTAGGCCGAACTGCCCCCAGGGGGGGCAGAACCCTCTAGGCACCAGGGAAACATTTTTTGTTGTGTTTTTTTTTTTGGTTTGTTTGTTTTTTTCGAGATGGGGAGCGACCCATCAGGCAAGGGTCGCTCCCCTGGGGGGCAAATTGTATTTAGGCCATTTCTGCCCCCCTTGGGGGCAGAAACCACTAGGCACCGGGGATTTGTTTTTTGGCGCCAATGTCACGCAGGGGGAGCGACCCCGTAGGCAAGGGTCGCACCCGAGGGGGTGGGGGCTGGGGGGGGCAAATTTATTTTAGGCCATTTCTGCCCCCCCCTGGGGGCAGATCGGCCTATTATTAGGCCGAACTGCCCCCGGGGGGGGGGGGGCAGAACCCTCAGGGCACCAGGGCAAATTTTTTTGTTGTGTTTTTTTTTTTGTTTGTTTGTTTTTTTCGAGATGGGGAGCGACCCATCAGGCAAGGGTCGCTCCCCTGGGGGGCAAATTGTATTTAGGCCATTTCTGCCCCCCTTGGGGGCAGATTGGCCGATTTTAGGTCAATCTGCCCCCAAGGGGGCAGAAACCACTAAGCACCTGGGATTTGTTTTTTGGCGCCAATGTCACGCAGGGGGAGCGACCCCGTAGGCAAGGGTCGCTCCGGTGGGGGGGCAAATTTATTTTAGGCCATTTCTGCCCCCCCTGGGGGCAGATCGGCCTATTATTAGGCCGAACTGCCCCCAGGGGGGGCAGAACCCTCTAGGCACCAGGGAAACATTTTTTGTTGTGTTTTTTTTTTTGGTTTGTTTGTTTTTTTCGAGATGGGGAGCGACCCATCAGGCAAGGGTCGCTCCCCTGGGGGGCAAATTGTATTTAGGCCATTTCTGCCCCCCTTGGGGGCAGATTGGCCGATTTTAGGTCAATCTGCCCCCAAGGGGGCAGAAACCACTAGGCACCGGGGATTTGTTTTTTGGCGCCAATGTCACGCAGGGGGAGCGACCCCGTAGGCAAGGGTCGCTCCCAGGGGGGGTGGGGGCTGGGGGGGGCAAATTTATTTTAGGCCATTTCTGCCCCCCTGGGGCAGATCGGCCTATTATTAGGCCGAACTGCCCCCAGGGGGGGCAGAACCCTCTAGGCACCAGGGCAATTTTTTTTGTTGTGTTTTTTTTTTTGTTTGTTTGTTTTTTTCGAGATGGGGAGCGACCCATCAGGCAAGGGTCGCTCCCCTGGGGGGCAAATTGTATTTAGGCAATTTCTGCCCCCCTTGGGGGCAGATTGGCCGATTTTAGGTCAATCTGCCCCCAAGGGGGCAGAAACCACTAGGCACCTGGGATTTGTTTTTTGGCGCCAATGTCACGCAGGGGGAGCGACCCCGTAGGCAAGGGTCGCTCCCGGGGGGGGGTGGGGGCTGGGGGGGGGCAAAAAATTTTTAGGCCATTTCTGCCCCCCCTGGGGGCAGATCGGCCTGTTATTAGGCCGAACTGCACCCAGGGGGGGGCAGAACCCTCAGGGCACCAGGGCAAATTTTTTTGTTGTGTTTTTTTTTTTGTTTGTTTGTTTTTTTCGAGATGGGGAGCGACCCATCAGGCAAGGATCGCTCCCCTGGGGGGCAAATTGTATTTAGGCCATTTCTGCCCCCCTTGGGGGCAGATTGGCCGATTTTAGGTCAATCTGCCCCCAAGGAAGCAGAAACCACTAGGCACCGGGGATTTGTTTTTTGGCGCCAATGTCACGCAGGGGGAGCGACCCCGTAGGCAAGGGTCGCTCCGGGGGGGGGGTGGGGGCTGGGGGGGGGCACATTTATTTTAGGGCATTTCTGCCCCCCCCTCCCGGGGCCGGCTGAGCTAGAGGCCAAACTCCACAGGTAGGCACTTTCCAAAAAACACCTCTGTTTTCTGTGAAAAAATATGTTCTGTCCACGTTGTGTTTTGGGCCATTTCCTTTCGTGGGCGCTAGGACTACCCACAGAAGTGAGGTACCATTTTTATTGAGAGACTTAGGGGAACGTTGGGTGGAAGGAAATTTGTGGCTCCTCTCAGATTCCAGAACTTTCTGCCACAGAAATGTGAGGAACATGTGTTTTTTTAGCCACATTTTGAGGTTTGCAAAGGATTCTGGGTAACAGAACCTGGTCCGAGCCCCGCAAGTCACCCCATCTTGGATTCCCCTAGGTCTCTAGTTTTCAGAAATGCACAGGTTTGGCAGGTTTCCCTAGGTGCCGGGTGAGCTACAGGCCAAAATCCACAGGTTGGCACTGTTTTCTTTAAAAAAATGGGATGTGTCCAAGTTGCGTTTTGGGGCGTTTCCTGTTGCGGGCGCTAGGCCTACCCACGCAAGTGAGGTATCATTTTTATCGGGAGACTTGGGGGAACGCTGGGTGGAAGGAAATTTGTAGCTCCTCTCAGATTCCAGAACTTTCTGCCACAAAAATGTGAGGAGCATGTGTTTTTTTAGCCAAATTTTGAGGTTTGCAAAGGATTCTGGGTAACAGAACCTGGTCCGAGCCCCGCAAGTCACCCCTCCTTGGATTCCCCTAGGTCTCTAGTTTTCAGAAATGCACAGGTTTGGTAGGTTTCCCTAGGTGCCGGCTGAGCTAGAGGCCAAAATCTACAGGTAGGCACTTCGCAAAAACCCCTCTGTTTTCTCCCAAAATTTAGGATGTGTCCACGTTGCGCTTTGGGGTGTTTCCTGTCGCCGGCGCTAGGCCTACCCACGCAAGTGAGGTATCATTTTTATCGGGAGACTTGGGGGAACGCTGGGTGGAAGGAAATTTGTAGCTCCTCTCAGATTCCAGAACTTTCTGCCACAGAAATGTGAGGAACATGTGTTTTTTTAGCCAAATTTTGAGGTTTGCAAAGGATTCTGGGTAACAGAACCTGGTCCGAGCCCCGCAAGTCACCCCTCCTTGGATTCCCCTATGTCTCTAGTTTTCAGAAATGCACAGATTTGGTAGGTTTCCCTAGGTGCCGGCTGAGCTAGAGGCCAAAATCTACAGGTAGGCACTTCGCAAAAAACACCTCTGTTTTTTTCCAAAATTTAGGATGTGTCCAAGTTGCGCTTTGGGGTGTTTCCTGTCGCCGGCGCTAGTCCTACCCACGCAAGTGAGGTATCATTTTTATCGGGAGACTTGGGGGAACGCTGGGTGGAAGGAAATTTGTAGCTCCTCTCAGATTCCAGAACTTTCTGCCACAGAAATGTGAGGAACATGTGTTTTTTTAGCCAAATTTTGAGGTTTGCAAAGGATTCTGGGTAACAGAACCTGGTCCGAGCCCCGCAAGTCACCCCTCCTTGGATTCCCCTAGGTCTCTAGTTTTCAGAAATGCACAGGTTTGGTAGGTTTCCCTAGGTGACGGCTGAGCTAGAGGCCAAAATCTACAGGTAGGCACTTCGCAAAAAACACCTCTGTTTTTTTCCAAAATTTAGGATGTGTCCACGTTGCGCTTTGGGGTGTTTCCTGTCGCCAGCGCTAGGCCTACCCACGCAAGTGAGGTATCATTTTTATCGGGAGACTTGGGGGAACGCTGGGTGGAAGGAAATTTGTAACTCCTCTCAGATTCCAGAACTTTCTGCCACAAAAATGTGAGGAGCATATGTTTTTTTAGCCAAATTTTGAGGTTTGCAAAGGATTCTGGGTAACAGAACCTGGTCTGAGCCCCGCAAGTCACCCCTCCTTGGATTCCCCTAGATCTCTAGTTTTCAGAAATGCACAGGTTTGGTAGGTTACCCTAGGTGCCGGCTGAGCTAGAGGCCAAAATCTACAGGTAGGCACTTCGCAAAAAACACCTCTGTTTTCTCCCAAAATTTAGGATGAGTCCACGTTGCGCTTTGGGGTGTTTCCTGTCGCCGGCGCTAGTCCTACCCACGCAAGTGAGGTATCATTTTTATCGGGAGACTTGGGGGAACGCTGGGTGGAAGGAAATTTGTAGCTCCTCTCAGATTCCAGAACTTTCTGCCACAGAAATGTGAGGAACATGTGTTTTTTTAGCCAAATTTTGAGGTTTGCAAAGGATTCTGGGTAACAGAACCTGGTCCGAGCCCCGCAAGTCACCCCTCCTTGGATTCCCCTAGGTCTCTAGTTTTCAGAAATGCACAGGTTTGGTAGGTTTCCCTAGGTGCCGGCTGAGCTAGAGGCCAAAATCTACAGGTAGGCACTTCGCAAAAAACACCTCTGTTTTTTTCCAAAATTTAGGATGTGTCCAAGTTGCGCTTTGGGGTGTTTCCTGTCGCCGGCGCTAGGCCTACCCACGCAAGTGAGGTATCATTTTTATCGGGAGACTTAGGGGAACGCTGGGTGGAAGGAAATTTGTAGCTCCTCTCAGATTCAGGAACTTTCTGCCACAGAAATGTGAGGAACATGTGTTTTTTTAGCCAAATTTTGAGGTTTGGAAAGGATTCTGGGTAACAGAACCTGGTCCGAGCCCCGCAAGTCACCCCTCCTTGGATTCCCCTAGGTCTCTAGTTTTCAGAAATGCACAGGTTTGGTAGGTTTCCCTAGGTGACGGCTGAGCTAGAGGCCAAAATCTACAGGTAGGCACTTCGCAAAAAACACCTCTGTTTTTTTCCAAAATTTAGGATGTGTCCACGTTGCGCTTTGGGGTGTTTCCTGTCACCAGCGCTAGGCCTACCCACGCAAGTGAGGTATCATTTTTATCGGGAGACTTGGGGGAACGCTGGGTGGAAGGAAATTTGTAGCTCCTCTCAGATTCCAGAACTTTCTGCCACAGAAATGTGAGGAACATGTGTTTTTTTAGCCAAATTTTGAGGTTAGCATAGGATTCTGGGTAACAGAACCTGGTCCGAGCCCTGCAAGTCACCCCTCCTTGGATTCCCCTAGGTCTCTAGTTTTCAGAAATGCACAGGTTTGGTAGGTTTCCCTAGGTGCCGGCTGAGCTAGAGGCCAAAATCTACAGGTAGGCACTTCGCAAAAAACACCTCTGTTTTTTCCAAAATTTAGGATGTGTCCACGTTTCGCTTTGGGGTGTTTCCTGTCGCCGGCGCTAGTCCTACCCACGCAAGTGAGGTATCATTTT
Source organism: Pleurodeles waltl (assembly GCF_031143425.1). Lineage (NCBI taxonomy): Eukaryota > Metazoa > Chordata > Amphibia > Caudata > Salamandridae > Pleurodeles > Pleurodeles waltl. The sequence goes on along the minus strand of NC_090437.1, from coordinate 261,442,618 downwards.
TATCGGGAGACGTGGGGGAACGCTGGGTGGAAGGAAATTTGTAGCTCCTCTCAGATTCCAGAACTTTCTGCCACAGAAATGTGAGGAACATGTGTTTTTTTAGCCAAATTTTGAGGTTTGCAAAGGATTCTGGGTAACAGAACCTGGTCCGAGCCCCGCAAGTCACCCCTCCTTGGATTCCCCTAGGTCTCTAGTTTTCAGAAATGCACAGGTTTGGTAGGTTTCCCTAGGTGCCGGCTGAGCTAGAGGCCAAAATCTACAGGTAGGCACTTCGCAAAAAACACCTCTGTTTTCTCCCAAAATTTAGGATGAGTCCACGTTGCGCTTTGGGGTGTTTCCTGTCGCCGGCGCTAGTCCTACCCACGCAAGTGAGGTATCATTTTTATCGGGAGACTTGGGGGAACGCTGGGTGGAAGGAAATTTGTAGCTCCTCTCAGATTCCAGAACTTTCTGCCACAGAAATGTGAGGAACATGTGTTTTTTTAGCCAAATTTTGAGGTTTGCAAAGGATTCTGGGTAACAGAACCTGGTCCGAGCCCCGCAAGTCACCCCTCCTTGGATTCCCCTAGGTCTCTAGTTTTCAGAAATGCACAGGTTTGGTAGGTTTCCCTAGGTGCCGGCTGAGCTAGAGGCCAAAATCTACAGGTAGGCACTTCGCAAAAAACACCTCTGTTTTTTTCCAAAATTTAGGATGTGTCCAAGTTGCGCTTTGGGGTGTTTCCTGTCGCCGGCGCTAGGCCTACCCACGCAAGTGAGGTATCATTTTTATCGGGAGACTTAGGGGAACGCTGGGTGGAAGGAAATTTGTAGCTCCTCTCAGATTCAGGAACTTTCTGCCACAGAAATGTGAGGAACATGTGTTTTTTTAGCCAAATTTTGAGGTTTGGAAAGGATTCTGGGTAACAGAACCTGGTCCGAGCCCCGCAAGTCACCCCTCCTTGGATTCCCCTAGGTCTCTAGTTTTCAGAAATGTACAGGTTTGGTAGGTTTCCCTAGGTGACGGCTGAGCTAGAGGCCAAAATCTACAGGTAGGCACTTCGCAAAAAACACCTCTGTTTTTTTCCAAAATTTAGGATGTGTCCACGTTTCGCTTTGGGGTGTTTCCTGTCGCCGGCGCTAGTCCTACCCACGCAAGTGAGGTATCATTTTTATCGGGAGACGTGGGGGAACGCTGGGTGGAAGGAAATTTGTAGCTCCTCTCAGATTCCAGAACTTTCTGCCACAGAAATGTGAGGAACATGTGTTTTTTTAGCCAAATTTTGAGGTTTGCAAAGGATTCTGGGTAACAGAACCTGGTCCGAGCCCCGCAAGTCACCCCTCCTTGGATTCCCCTAGGTCTCTAGTTTTCAGAAATGCACAGATTTGGTAGGTTTCCCTAGGTGCCGGCTGAGCTAGAGGCCAAAATCTACAGGTAGGCACTTCGCAAAAAACACCTCTGTTTTTTTCCAAAATTTAGGATGTGTCCAAGTTGCGCTTTGGGGTGTTTCCTGTCGCCGGCGCTAGTCCTACCCACGCAAGTGAGGTATCATTTTTATCGGGAGACTTGGGGGAACGCTGGGTGGAAGGAAATTTGTAGCTCCTCTCAGATTCCAGAACTTTCTGCCACAGAAATGTGAGGAACATGTGTTTTTTTAGCCAAATTTTGAGGTTTGCAAAGGATTCTGGGTAACAGAACCTGGTCCGAGCCCCGCAAGTCACCCCTCCTTGGATTCCCCTAGGTCTCTAGTTTTCAGAAATGCACAGGTTTGGTAGGTTTCCCTAGGTGCCGGCTGAGCTAGAGGCCAAAATCTACAGGTAGGCACTTCGCAAAAAACACCTCTGTTTTTTTCCAAAATTTAGGATGTGTCCAAGTTGCGCTTTGGGCTGTTTCCTGTCGCCGGCGCTAGGCCTACCCACGCAAGTGAGGTATCATTTTTATCGGGAGACTTAGGGGAACGCTGGGTGGAAGGAAATTTGTAGCTCCTCTCAGATTCAGGAACTTTCTGCCACAGAAATGTGAGGAACATGTGTTTTTTTAGCCAAATTTTGAGGTTTGGAAAGGATTCTGGGTAACAGAACCTGGTCCGAGCCCCGCAAGTCACCCCTCCTTGGATTCCCCTAGGTCTCTAGTTTTCAGAAATGCACAGGTTTGGTAGGTTTCCCTAGGTGCCGGCTGAGCTAGAGGCCAAAATCTACAGGTAGGCACTTCGCAAAAAACACCTCTGTTTTTTTCCAAAATTTAGGATGTGTCCACGTTGCGCTTTGGGGTGTTTCCTGTCGCCAGCGCTAGGCCTACCCACGCAAGTGAGGTATCATTTTTATCGGGAGACTTGGGGGAACGCTGGGTGGAAGGAAATTTGTAGCTCCTCTCAGATTCCAGAACTTTCTGCCACAGAAATGTGAGGAACATGTGTTTTTTTAGCCAAATTTTGAGGTTTGGAAAGGATTCTGGGTAACAGAACCTGGTCCGAGCCCCGCAAGTCACCCCTCCTTGGATTCCCCTAGGTCTCTAGTTTTCAGAAATGCACAGGTTTGGTAGGTTTCCCTAGGTGACGGCTGAGCTAGAGGCCAAAATCTACAGGTAGGCACTTCGCAAAAAACACCTCTGTTTTTTTCCAAAATTTAGGATGTGTCCACGTTGCGCTTTGGGGTGTTTCCTGTCACCAGCGCTAGGCCTACCCACGCAAGTGAGGTATCATTTTTATCGGGAGACTTGGGGGAACGCTGGGTGGAAGGAAATTTGTAGCTCCTCTCAGATTCCAGAACTTTCTGCCACAGAAATGTGAGGAACATGTGTTTTTTTAGCCAAATTTTGAGGTTAGCATAGGATTCTGGGTAACAGAACCTGGTCCGAGCCCTGCAAGTCACCCCTCCTTGGATTCCCCTAGGTCTCTAGTTTTCAGAAATGCACAGGTTTGGTAGGTTTCCCTAGGTGCCGGCTGAGCTAGAGGCCAAAATCTACAGGTAGGCACTTCGCAAAAAACACCTCTGTTTTTTCCAAAATTTAGGATGTGTCCACGTTTCGCTTTGGGGTGTTTCCTGTCGCCGGCGCTAGTCCTACCCACGCAAGTGAGGTATCATTTTTATCGGGAGACGTGGGGGAACGCTGGGTGGAAGGAAATTTGTAGCTCCTCTCAGATTCCAGAACTTTCTGCCACAGAAATGTGAGGAACATGTGTTTTTTTAGCCAAATTTTGAGGTTTGCAAAGGATTCTGGGTAACAGAACCTGGTCCGAGCCCCGCAAGTCACCCCTCCTTGGATTCCCCTAGGTCTCTAGTTTTCAGAAATGCACAGGTTTGGTAGGTTTCCCTAGGTGCCGGCTGAGCTAGAGGCCAAAATCTACAGGTAGGCACTTCGCAAAAAACACCTCTGTTTTCTCCCAAAATTTAGGATGAGTCCACGTTGCGCTTTGGGGTGTTTCCTGTCGCCGGCGCTAGTCCTACCCACGCAAGTGAGGTATCATTTTTATCGGGAGACTTGGGGGAACGCTGGGTGGAAGGAAATTTGTAGCTCCTCTCAGATTCCAGAACTTTCTGCCACAGAAATGTGAGGAACATGTGTTTTTTTAGCCAAATTTTGAGGTTTGCAAAGGATTCTGGGTAACAGAACCTGGTCCGAGCCCCGCAAGTCACCCCTCCTTGGATTCCCCTAGGTCTCTAGTTTTCAGAAATGCACAGGTTTGGTAGGTTTCCCTAGGTGCCGGCTGAGCTAGAGGCCAAAATCTACAGGTAGGCACTTCGCAAAAAACACCTCTGTTTTTTTCCAAAATTTAGGATGTGTCCAAGTTGCGCTTTGGGGTGTTTCCTGTCGCCGGCGCTAGGCCTACCCACGCAAGTGAGGTATCATTTTTATCGGGAGACTTAGGGGAACGCTGGGTGGAAGGAAATTTGTAGCTCCTCTCAGATTCAGGAACTTTCTGCCACAGAAATGTGAGGAACATGTGTTTTTTTAGCCAAATTTTGAGGTTTGGAAAGGATTCTGGGTAACAGAACCTGGTCCGAGCCCCGCAAGTCACCCCTCCTTGGATTCCCCTAGGTCTCTAGTTTTCAGAAATGTACAGGTTTGGTAGGTTTCCCTAGGTGACGGCTGAGCTAGAGGCCAAAATCTACAGGTAGGCACTTCGCAAAAAACACCTCTGTTTTTTTCCAAAATTTAGGATGTGTCCACGTTTCGCTTTGGGGTGTTTCCTGTCGCCGGCGCTAGTCCTACCCACGCAAGTGAGGTATCATTTTTATCGGGAGACGTGGGGGAACGCTGGGTGGAAGGAAATTTGTAGCTCCTCTCAGATTCCAGAACTTTCTGCCACAGAAATGTGAGGAACATGTGTTTTTTTAGCCAAATTTTGAGGTTTGCAAAGGATTCTGGGTAACAGAACCTGGTCCGAGCCCCGCAAGTCACCCCTCCTTGGATTCCCCTAGGTCTCTAGTTTTCAGAAATGCACAGATTTGGTAGGTTTCCCTAGGTGCCGGCTGAGCTAGAGGCCAAAATCTACAGGTAGGCACTTCGCAAAAAACACCTCTGTTTTTTTCCAAAATTTAGGATGTGTCCAAGTTGCGCTTTGGGGTGTTTCCTGTCGCCGGCGCTAGTCCTACCCACGCAAGTGAGGTATCATTTTTATCGGGAGACTTGGGGGAACGCTGGGTGGAAGGAAATTTGTAGCTCCTCTCAGATTCCAGAACTTTCTGCCACAGAAATGTGAGGAACATGTGTTTTTTTAGCCAAATTTTGAGGTTAGCATAGGATTCTGGGTAACAGAACCTGGTCCGAGCCCTGCAAGTCACCCCTCCTTGGATTCCCCTAGGTCTCTAGTTTTCAGAAATGCACAGGTTTGGTAGGTTTCCCTAGGTGCCGGCTGAGCTAGAGGCCAAAATCTACAGGTAGGCACTTCGCAAAAAACACCTCTGTTTTTTCCAAAATTTAGGATGTGTCCACGTTTCGCTTTGGGGTGTTTCCTGTCGCCGGCGCTAGTCCTACCCACGCAAGTGAGGTATCATTTTTATCGGGAGACGTGGGGGAACGCTGGGTGGAAGGAAATTTGTAGCTCCTCTCAGATTCCAGAACTTTCTGCCACAGAAATGTGAGGAACATGTGTTTTTTTAGCCAAATTTTGAGGTTTGCAAAGGATTCTGGGTAACAGAACCTGGTCCGAGCCCCGCAAGTCACCCCTCCTTGGATTCCCCTAGGTCTCTAGTTTTCAGAAATGCACAGGTTTGGTAGGTTTCCCTAGGTGCCGGCTGAGCTAGAGGCCAAAATCTACAGGTAGGCACTTCGCAAAAAACACCTCTGTTTTCTCCCAAAATTTAGGATGAGTCCACGTTGCGCTTTGGGGTGTTTCCTGTCGCCGGCGCTAGTCCTACCCACGCAAGTGAGGTATCATTTTTATCGGGAGACTTGGGGGAACGCTGGGTGGAAGGAAATTTGTAGCTCCTCTCAGATTCCAGAACTTTCTGCCACAGAAATGTGAGGAACATGTGTTTTTTTAGCCAAATTTTGAGGTTTGCAAAGGATTCTGGGTAACAGAACCTGGTCCGAGCCCCGCAAGTCACCCCTCCTTGGATTCCCCTAGGTCTCTAGTTTTCAGAAATGCACAGGTTTGGTAGGTTTCCCTAGGTGCCGGCTGAGCTAGAGGCCAAAATCTACAGGTAGGCACTTCGCAAAAAACACCTCTGTTTTTTTCCAAAATTTAGGATGTGTCCAAGTTGCGCTTTGGGGTGTTTCCTGTCGCCGGCGCTAGGCCTACCCACGCAAGTGAGGTATCATTTTTATCGGGAGACTTAGGGGAACGCTGGGTGGAAGGAAATTTGTAGCTCCTCTCAGATTCAGGAACTTTCTGCCACAGAAATGTGAGGAACATGTGTTTTTTTAGCCAAATTTTGAGGTTTGGAAAGGATTCTGGGTAACAGAACCTGGTCCGAGCCCCGCAAGTCACCCCTCCTTGGATTCCCCTAGGTCTCTAGTTTTCAGAAATGTACAGGTTTGGTAGGTTTCCCTAGGTGACGGCTGAGCTAGAGGCCAAAATCTACAGGTAGGCACTTCGCAAAAAACACCTCTGTTTTTTTCCAAAATTTAGGATGTGTCCACGTTTCGCTTTGGGGTGTTTCCTGTCGCCGGCGCTAGTCCTACCCACGCAAGTGAGGTATCATTTTTATCGGGAGACGTGGGGGAACGCTGGGTGGAAGGAAATTTGTAGCTCCTCTCAGATTCCAGAACTTTCTGCCACAGAAATGTGAGGAACATGTGTTTTTTTAGCCAAATTTTGAGGTTTGCAAAGGATTCTGGGTAACAGAACCTGGTCCGAGCCCCGCAAGTCACCCCTCCTTGGATTCCCCTAGGTCTCTAGTTTTCAGAAATGCACAGATTTGGTAGGTTTCCCTAGGTGCCGGCTGAGCTAGAGGCCAAAATCTACAGGTAGGCACTTCGCAAAAAACACCTCTGTTTTTTTCCAAAATTTAGGATGTGTCCAAGTTGCGCTTTGGGGTGTTTCCTGTCGCCGGCGCTAGTCCTACCCACGCAAGTGAGGTATCATTTTTATCGGGAGACTTGGGGGAACGCTGGGTGGAAGGAAATTTGTAGCTCCTCTCAGATTCCAGAACTTTCTGCCACAGAAATGTGAGGAACATGTGTTTTTTTAGCCAAATTTTGAGGTTTGCAAAGGATTCTGGGTAACAGAACCTGGTCCGAGCCCCGCAAGTCACCCCTCCTTGGATTCCCCTAGGTCTCTAGTTTTCAGAAATGCACAGGTTTGGTAGGTTTCCCTAGGTGCCGGCTGAGCTAGAGGCCAAAATCTACAGGTAGGCACTTCGCAAAAAACACCTCTGTTTTTTTCCAAAATTTAGGATGTGTCCACGTTGCGCTTTGGGGTGTTTCCTGTCGCCAGCGCCAAGCCTACCCACGCAAGTGAGGTATCATTTTTATCGGAAGACTTGGGGGAACGCTGGGTGGAAGGAAATTTGTAGCTCCTCTCAGATTCCAGAACTTTCTGCCACAAAAATGTGAGGAGCATGTGTTTTTTAGCCAAATTTTGAGGTTTGCAAAGGATTCTGGGTAACAGAACCTGGTCTGAGCCCCGCAAGTCACCCCTCCTTGGATTCCCCTAGATCTCTAGTTTTCAGAAATGCACAGGTTTGGTAGGTTACCCTAGGTGCCGGCTGAGCTAGAGGCCAAAATCTACAGGTAGGCACTTCGCAAAAAACACCTCTGTTTTCTCCTAAAATTTAGGATGAGTCCACGTTGCGCTTTGGGGTGTTTCCTGTCGCCGGCGCTAGGCCTACCCACGCAAGTGAGGTATCATTTTTATCGGGAGACTTGGGGGAACGCTGGGTGGAAGGAAATTTGTAGCTCCTCTCAGATTCCAGAACTTTCTGCCACAGAAATGTGAGGAACATGTGTTTTTTTAGCCAAATTTTGAGGTTTGCAAAGGATTCTGGGTAACAGAACCTGGTCCGAGCCCCGCAAGTCACCCCTCCTTGGATTCCCCTAGGTCTCTAGTTTTCAGAAATGCACAGGTTTGGTAGGTTTCCCTAGGTGCCGGCTGAGCTAGAGGCCAAAATCTACAGGTAGGCACTTCGCAAAAAACACCTCTGTTTTTTTCCAAAATTTAGGATGTGTCCAAGTTGCGCTTTGGGCTGTTTCCTGTCGCCGGCGCTAGGCCTACCCACGCAAGTGAGGTATCATTTTTATCGGGAGACTTAGGGGAACGCTGGGTGGAAGGAAATTTGTAGCTCCTCTCAGATTCAGGAACTTTCTGCCACAGAAATGTGAGGAACATGTGTTTTTTTAGCCAAATTTTGAGGTTTGGAAAGGATTCTGGGTAACAGAACCTGGTCCGAGCCCCGCAAGTCACCCCTCCTTGGATTCCCCTAGGTCTCTAGTTTTCAGAAATGCACAGGTTTGGTAGGTTTCCCTAGGTGCCGGCTGAGCTAGAGGCCAAAATCTACAGGTAGGCACTTCGCAAAAAACACCTCTGTTTTTTTCCAAAATTTAGGATGTGTCCACGTTGCGCTTTGGGGTGTTTCCTGTCGCCAGCGCTAGGCCTACCCACGCAAGTGAGGTATCATTTTTATCGGGAGACTTGGGGGAACGCTGGGTGGAAGGAAATTTGTAGCTCCTCTCAGATTCCAGAACTTTCTGCCACAGAAATGTGAGGAACATGTGTTTTTTTAGCCAAATTTTGAGGTTAGCATAGGATTCTGGGTAACAGAACCTGGTCCGAGCCCTGCAAGTCACCCCTCCTTGGATTCCCCTAGGTCTCTAGTTTTCAGAAATGCACAGGTTTGGTAGGTTTCCCTAGGTGCCGGCTGAGCTAGAGGCCAAAATCTACAGGTAGGCACTTCGCAAAAAACACCTCTGTTTTTTTCCAAAATTTAGGATGTGTCCACGTTTCGCTTTGGGGTGTTTCCTGTCGCCGGCGCTAGTCCTACCCACGCAAGTGAGGTATCATTTTATCGGGAGACGTGGGGGAACGCTGGGTGGAAGGAAATTTGTAGCTCCTCTCAGATTCCAGAACTTTCTGCAACAGAAATGTGAGGAACATGTGTTTTTTTAGCCAAATTTTGAGGTTTGCAAAGGATTCTGGGTAACAGAACCTGGTCCGAGCCCCGCAAGTCACCCCTCCTTGGATTCCCCTAGGTCTCTAGTTTTCAGAAATGCACAGGTTTGGTAGGTTTCCCTAGGTGCCGGCTGAGCTAGAGGCCAAAATCTACAGGTAGGCACTTCGCAAAAAACACCTCTGTTTTTTTCCAAAATTTAGGATGTGTCCACGTTGCGCTTTGGGGTGTTTCCTGTCGCCGGCGCTAGGCCTACCCACGCAAGTGAGGTATCATTTTTATCGGGAGACTTGGGGGAACGCTGGGTGGAAGGAAATTTGTAGCTCCTCTCAGATTCCAGAACTTTCTGCCACAGAAATGTGAGGAACATGTGTTTTTTTAGCCAAATTTTGAGATTTGCAAAGGATTCTGGATAACAGAACCTGGTCCGAGCCCCGCAAGTCACCCCTCCTTGGATTCCCCTAGATCTCTAGTTTTCAGAAATGCACAGGTTTGGTAGGTTTCCCTAGGTGCCGGCTAAGCTAGAGGCCAAAATCTACAGGTAGGCACTTCGCAAAAAACACCTCTGTTTTCTCCCAAAATTTAGGATGTGTCCACGTTGCGCTTTGGGGTGTTTCCTGTCGCCGGCGCTAGGCCTACCCACGCAAGTGAGGTATCATTTTTATCGGGAGACTTGGGGGAACGCTGGGTGGAAGGAAATTTTGTAGCTCCTCTCAGATTCCAGAACTTTCTGCCACAGAAATGTGAGGAACATGTGTTTTTTTAGCCAAATTTTGAGGTTTGCAAAGGATTCTGGGTAATAGAACCTGGTCCGAGCCCCGCAAGTCACCCCTCCTTAGATTCCCCTAGGTCTCTAGTTTTCAGAAATGCATAGGTTTAGTAGGTTTCCCTAGGTGCCGGCTGAGCTAGAGGCCAAAATCTACAGGTAGGCACTTCGCAAAAAACACCTCTGTTTTTTTCCAAAATTTAGGATGTGTCCACGTTGCGCTTTGGGGTGTTTCCTGTCGCCGGCGCTAGTCCTACCCACGCAAGTGAGGTATCATTTTTATCGGGAGACTTGGGGAAACGCTGGGTGGAAGGAAATTTGTAGCTCCTCTCAGATTCCAGAACTTTCTGCCACAGAAATGTGAGGAACATGTGTTTTTTTAGCCAAATTTTGAGGTTTGCAAAGGATTCTGGGTAACAGAACCTGGTCCGAGCCCCGCAAGTCACCCCTCCTTGGATTCCCCTAGGTCTCTAGTTTTCAGAAATGCACAGGTTTGGTAGGTTTCCCTAGGTGCCGGCTGAGCTAGAGGCCAAAATCTACAGGTAGGCACTTCGCAAAAAACACCTCTGTTTTTTTCCAAAATTTAGGATGTGTCCACGTTGCGCTTTGGGGTGTTTCCTGTCGCCAGCGCAAGGCCTACCCACGCAAGTGAGGTATCATTTTTATCGGGAGACTTGGGGGAACGCTGGGTGGAAGGAAATTTGTAGCTCCTCTCAGATTCCAGAACTTTCTGCCACAGAAATGTGAGGAACATGTGTTTTTTTTAGCCAAATTTTGAGGTTTGCAAAGGATTCTGGGTAACAGAACCTGGTCCGAGCCCCGCAAGTCACCCCTCCTTGGATTCCCCTAGGTCTCTAGTTTTCAGAAATGCACAGCTTTGGTAGGTTTCCCTAGGTGCCGGCTGAGCTAGAGGCCAAAATCTACAGGTAGGCACTTCGCAAAAAACACCTCTGTTTTTTTCCAAAATTTAGGATGTGTCCACGTTGCGCTTTGGGGTGTTTCCTGTCGCCAGCGCTAGGCCTACCCACGCAAGTGAGGTATCATTTTTATCGGGAGACTTGGGGGAACGCTGGGTGGAAGGAAATTTGTAGCTCCTCTCAGATTCCAGAACTTTCTGCCACAAAAATATGAGGGACATGTGTTTTTTTAGCCAAATTTTGAGGTTTGCAAAGGATTCTGGGTAACAGAAACTGGTCCGAGCCCCGCAAGTCACCCCTCCTTGGATTCCCCTAGGTCTCTAGTTTTCAGAAATGCACAGGTTTGGTAGGTTTCCCTAGGTGCCGGCTGAGCTAGAGGCCAAAATCTACAGGTAGGCACTTCGCAAAAAACACCTCTGTTTTTTTCCAAAATTTAGGATGTGTCCAAGTTGCGCTGTGGGCTGTTTCCTGTCGCCGGCGCTAGGCCTACCCACGCAAGTGAGGTATCATTTTTATCGGGAGACTTAGGGGAACGCTGGGTGGAAGGAAATTTGTAGCTCCTCTCAGATTCAGGAACTTTCTGCCACAGAAATGTGAGGAACATGTGTTTTTTTAGCCAAATTTTGAGGTTTGGAAAGGATTCTGGGTAACAGAACCTGGTCCGAGCCCCGCAAGTCACCCCTCCTTGGATTCCCCTAGGTCTCTAGTTTTCAGAAATGCACAGGTTTGGTAGGTTTCCCTAGGTGCCGGCTGAGCTAGAGGCCAAAATCTACAGGTAGGCACTTCGCAAAAAACACCTCTGTTTTTTTCCAAAATTTAGGATGTGTCCACGTTGCGCTTTGGGGTGTTTCCTGTCGCCAGCGCTAGGCCTACCCACGCAAGTGAGGTATCATTTTTATCGGGAGACTTGGGGGAACGCTGGGTGGAAGGAAATTTGTAGCTCCTCTCAGATTCCAGAACTTTCTGCCACAGAAATGTGAGGAACATGTGTTTTTTTAGCCAAATTTTGAGGTTAGCATAGGATTCTGGGTAACAGAACCTGGTCCGAGCCCTGCAAGTCACCCCTCCTTGGATTCCCCTAGGTCTCTAGTTTTCAGAAATGCACAGGTTTGGTAGGTTTCCCTAGGTGCCGGCTGAGCTAGAGGCCAAAATCTACAGGTAGGCACTTCGCAAAAAACACCTCTGTTTTTTTCCAAAATTTAGGATGTGTCCACGTTTCGCTTTGGGGTGTTTCCTGTCGCCGGCGCTAGTCCTACCCACGCAAGTGAGGTATCATTTTATCGGGAGACGTGGGGGAACGCTGGGTGGAAGGAAATTTGTAGCTCCTCTCAGATTCCAGAACTTTCTGCAACAGAAATGTGAGGAACATGTGTTTTTTTAGCCAAATTTTGGGGTTTGCAAAGGATTCTGGGTAACAGAACCTGGTCCGAGCCCCGCAAGTCACCCCTCCTTGGATTCCCCTAGGTCTCTAGTTTTCAGAAATGCACAGGTTTGGTAGGTTTCCCTAGGTGCCGGCTGAGCTAGAGGCCAAAATCTACAGGTAGGCACTTCGCAAAAAACACCTCTGTTTTTTTCCAAAATTTAGGATGTGTCCACGTTGCGCTTTGGGGTGTTTCCTGTCGCCGGCGCTAGGCCTACCCACGCAAGTGAGGTATCATTTTTATCGGGAGACTTGGGGGAACTCTGGGTGGAAGGAAATTTGTAGCTCCTCTCAGATTCCAGAACTTTCTGCCACAGAAATGTGAGGAACATGTGTTTTTTTAGCCAAATTTTGAGATTTGCAAAGGATTCTGGATAACAGAACCTGGTCCGAGCCCCGCAAGTCACCCCTCCTTGGATTCCCCTAGGTCTCTAGTTTTCAGAAATGCACAGGTTTGGTAGGTTTCCCTAGGTGCCGGCTAAGCTAGAGGCCAAAATCTACAGGTAGGCACTTCGCAAAAAACACCTCTGTTTTCTCCCAAAATTTAGGATGTGTCCACGTTGCGCTTTGGGGTGTTTCCTGTCGCCGGCGCTAGGCCTACCCACGCAAGTGAGGTATCATTTTTATCGGGAGACTTGGGGGAACGCTGGGTGGAAGGAAATTTGTAGCTCCTCTCAGATTCCAGAACTTTCTGCCACAGAAATGTGAGGAACATGTGTTTTTTTAGCCAAATTTTGAGGTTTGCAAAGGATTCTGGGTAACAGAACCTGGTCCGAGCCCCGCAAGTCACCCCTCCTTAGATTCCCCTAGGTCTCTAGTTTTCAGAAATGCATAGGTTTAGTAGGTTTCCCTAGGTGCCGGCTGAGCTAGAGGCCAAAATCCACAGGTAGGCACTTCGCAAAAAACACCTCTGTTTTTTTCCAAAATTTAGGATGTGTCCACGTTGCGCTTTGGGGTGTTTCCTGTCGCCGGCGCTAGTCCTACCCACGCAAGTGAGGTATCATTTTTATCGGGAGACTTGGGGAAACGCTGGGTGGAAGGAAATTTGTAGCTCCTCTCAGATTCCAGAACTTTCTGCCACAGAAATGTGAGGAACATGTGTTTTTTTAGCCAAATTTTGAGGTTTGCAAAGGATTCTGGGTAACAGAACTTGGTCCGAGCCCCGCAAGTCACCCCTCCTTGGATTCCCCTAGGTCTCTAGTTTTCAGAAATGCACAGGTTTGGTAGGTTTCCCTAGGTGCCGGCTGAGCTAGAGGCCAAAATCTACAGGTAGGCACTTCGCAAAAAACACCTCTGTTTTTTTCCAAAATTTAGGATGTGTCCACGTTGCGCTTTGGGGTGTTTCCTGTCGCCAGCGCAAGGCCTACCCACGCAAGTGAGGTATCATTTTTATCGGGAGACTTGGGGGAACGCTGGGTGGAAGGAAATTTGTAGCTCCTCTCAGATTCCAGAACTTTCTGCCACAGAAATGTGAGGAACATGTGTTTTTTTTAGCCAAATTTTGAGGTTTGCAAAGGATTCTGGGTAACAGAACCTGGTCCGAGCCCCGCAAGTCACCCCTCCTTGGATTCCCCTAGGTCTCTAGTTTTCAGAAATGCACAGCTTTGGTAGGTTTCCCTAGGTGCCGGCTGAGCTAGAGGCCAAAATCTACAGGTAGGCACTTCGCAAAAAACACCTCTGTTTTTTTCCAAAATTTAGGATGTGTCCACGTTGCGCTTTGGGGTGTTTCCTGTCGCCAGCGCTAGGCCTACCCACGCAAGTGAGGTATCATTTTTATCGGGAGACTTGGGGGAACGCTGGGTGGAAGGAAATTTGTAGCTCCTCTCAGATTCCAGAACTTTCTGCCACAAAAATATGAGGGACATGTGTTTTTTTAGCCAAATTTTGAGGTTTGCAAAGGATTCTGGGTAACAGAAACTGGTCCGAGCCCCGCAAGTCACCCCTCCTTGGATTCCCCTAGGTCTCTAGTTTTCAGAAATGCACAGGTTTGGTAGGTTTCCCTAGGTGCCGGATGAGCTAGAGGCCAAAATCTACAGGTAGGCACTTCGCAAAAAACACCTCTGTTTTCTCCCAAAATTTAGGATGTGTCCACGTTGCGCTTTGGGGTGTTTCCTGTCGCCGGCGCTAGGCCTACCCACGCAAGTGAGGTATCATTTTTATCGGGAGACTTGGGGGAACGCTGGGTGGAAGGAAATTTGTAGCTCCTCTCAGATTCCAGAACTTTCTGCCACAGAAATGTGAGGAACATGTGTTTTTGTAGCCAAATTTTGAGGTTTGCAAAGGATTCTGGGTAACAGAACCTGGTCCGAGCCCCGCAAGTCACCCCTCCTTGGATTCCCCTAGGTCTCTAGTTTTCAGAAATGCACAGGATTGGTAGGTTTCCCTAGGTGCCGGCTGAGCTAGAGGCCAAAATCTACAGGTAGGCACTTCGCAAAAAACACCTCTGTTTTTTTCCAAAATTTAGGATGTGTCCACGTTGCGCTTTGGGGTGTTTCCTGTCACCGGCGTTAGGCCTACCCACGCAAGTGAGGTATCATTTTTATCTGGAGACTTGGGGGAACGCTGGGAGGAAGGAAATTTGTAGCTCCTCTCAGATTCCAGAACTTTCTGCCACAGAAATGTGAGGAACATGTGTTTTTTTAGCCAAATTTTGAGGTTTGCAAAGGATTCTGGGTAACAGAACCTGGTCCGAGCCCCGCAAGTCACCCCTCCTTGGATTCCCCTAGGTCTCTAGTTTTCAGAAATGCATAGGTTTGGTAGGTTTCCCTAGGTGCCGGCTGAGCTAGAGGCCAAAATCTACAGGTAGGCACTTCGCAAAAAACACCTCTGTTTCTTTCCAAAATTTAGGATGTGTCCACGTTGCGCTTTGGGGTGTTTCCTGTCGCCGGCGCTAGTCCTACCCACGCAAGTGAGGTATCATTTTTATCGGGAGACTTGGGGGAACGCTGGGTGGAAGGAAATTTGTAGCTCCTCTCAGATTCCAGAACTTTCTGCCACAGAAATGTGAGGAACATGTGTTTTTTTAGCCAAATTTTGAGGTTTGCAAAGGATTCTGGGTAACAGAACCTGGTCCGAGACCCGCAAGTCACCCCTCCTTGGATTTCTCTAGGTCTCTAGTTTTCAGAAATGCACAGGTTTGGTAGTTTTCCCTAGGTGCCGGCTGAGCTAGAGGCCAAAATCTACAGGTAAGCACTTCGCAAAAAACACCTCTGTTTTTTTCCAAAATTTAGGATGTGTCCACGTTGCGCTTTGGGGTGTTTCCTGTCACCAGCGCTAGGCCTACCCACGCAAGTGAGGTATCATTTTTATCGGGAGACTTGGGGGAACGCTGGGTGGAAGGAAATTTGTAGCTCCTCTCAGATTCCAGAACTTTCTGCCACAGAAATATGAGGAACATGTTTTTTTTTAGCCAAATTTTGAGGTTTGCAAAGGATTCTGGGTAACAGAACCTGGTCCGAGCCCCGCAAGTCACCCCTCCTTGGATTCCCCTAGGTCTCTAGTTTTCAGAAATGCACAGGTTTGGTAGGTTTCCCTAGGTGCCGGCTGAGCTAGAGGCCAAAATCTACAGGTAGGCACTTCGCAAAAAACACCTCTGTTTTTTTCCAAAATTTAGGATGTGTCCACGTTGCGCTTTGGGGTGTTTCCTGTCGCCGGCGCTAGGCCTACCAACGCAAGTGAGGTATCATTTTTATCGGGAGACTTGGGGGAACGCTGGGTGGAAGGAAATTTGTAGCTCCTCTCAGATTCCAGAACTTTCTGCCACAGAAATGTGAGGAACATGTGTTTTTTTAGCCAAATTTTGAGGTTTGCAAAGGATTCTGGGTAACAGAACCTGGTCCGAGCCCCGCAAGTCACCCCTCCTTGGATTCCCCTAGGTCTCTAGTTTTCAGAAATGCACAGGTTTGGTAGGTTTCCCTAGGTGCCGGCTGAGCTAGAGGCCAAAATCTACAGGTAGGCACTTCGCAAAAAACACCTCTGTTTTTTTCCAAAATTTAGGATGTGTTCACGTTGCGCTTTGGGGTGTTTCCTGTCGCCAGCGCTAGGCCTACCCACGCAAGTGAGGTATCATTTTTATCGGGAGACTTGGGGGAACGCTGGGTGGAAGGAAATTTGTAGCTCCTCTCAGATTCCAGAACTTTCTGCCACAAAAATATGAGGGACATGTGTTTTTTTAGCCAAATTTTGAGGTTTGCAAAGGATTCTGGGTAACAGAAACTGGTCCGAGCCCCGCAAGTCACCCCTCCTTGGATTCCCCTAGGTCTCTAGTTTTCAGAAATGCACAGGTTTGGTAGGTTTCCCTAGGTGCCGGATGAGCTAGAGGCCAAAATCTACAGGTAGGCACTTCGCAAAAAACACCTCTGTTTTCTCCCAAAATTTTGGATGTGTCCACGTTGCGCTTTGGGGTGTTTCCTGTTGCCGGCGCTAGGCCTACCCACGCAAGTGAGGTATCATTTTTATCGGGAGACTTGGGGGAACGCTGGGTGGAAGGAAATTTGTAGCTCCTCTCAGATTCCAGAACTTTCTGCCACAGAAATATGAGGAACATGTGTTTTTGTAGCCAAATTTTGAGGTTTGCAAAGGATTCTGGGTAACAGAACCTGGTCCGAGCCCCACAAGTCACCCCTCCTTGGATTCCCCTAGGTCTCTAGTTTTCAGAAATGCACAGGATTGGTAGGTTTCCCTAGGTGCCGGCTGAGCTAGAGGCCAAAATCTACAGGTAGGCACTTCGCAAAAAACACCTCTGTTTTTTTCCAAAATTTAGGATGTGTCCACGTTGCGCTTTGGGGTGTTTCCTGTCGCCGGCGCTAGGCCTACCCAGGCAAGTGAGGTATCATTTTTATCGGGAGACTTGGGGGAACGCTGGGTGGAAGGAAATTTGTAGCTCCTCTCAGATTCCAGAACTTTCTGCCACAGAAATGTGAGGAACATGTGTTTTTTTAGCCAAATTTTGAGATTTGCAAAGGATTCTGGGTAACAGAACCTGGTCCGAGCCCCGCAAGTCACCCCTCCTTGGATTCCCCTAGGTCTCTAGTTTTCAGAAATGCACAGGTTTGGTAGGTTTCCCTAGGTGCCGGCTGAGCTAGAGGCCAAAATCTACAGGTAGGCACTTCGCAAAAAACACCTCTGTTTTCTCCCAAAATTTAGGATGTGTCCACGTTGCGCTTTGGGGTGTTTCTTGTCGCCGGCGCTAGGCCTACCCACGCAAGTGAGGTATCATTTTTATCGGGAGACTTGGGGGAACGCTGGGTGGAAGGAAATTTGTAGCTCCTCTCAGATTCCAGAACTTTCTGCCACAGAAATGTGAGGAACATGTGTTTTTGTAGACAATTTTTGAGGTTTGCAAAGGATTCTGGGTAACAGAACCTGGTCCGAGCCCCGCAAGTCACCCCTCCTTGGATTCCCCTAGGTCTCTAGTTTTCAGAAATGCACAGGTTTGGTAGGTTTCCCTAGGTGCCGGCTGAGCTAGAGGCCAAAATCTACAGGTAGGCACTTCGCAAAAAACACCTCTGTTTTTTTCCAAAATTTAGGATGTGTCCACGTTGCGCTTTGGGGTGTTTCCTGTCACCGGCGCTAGGCCTACCCACGCAAGTGAGGTATCATTTTTATCGGGAGACTTGGGGGAACGCTGGGTGGAAGGAAATTTGTAGCTCCTCTCAGATTCCAGAACTTTCTGCCACAGAAATGTGAGGAACATGTGTTTTTTTAGCCAAATTTTGAGGTTTGCAAAGGATTCTGGGTAACAGAACCTGGTCCGAGCCCCGCAAGTCACCCCTCCTTGGATTCCCCTAGGTCTCTAGTTTTCAGAAATGCATAGGTTTGGTAGGTTTCCCTAGGTGCCGGCTGAGCTAGAGGCCAAAATCTACAGGTAGGCACTTCGCAAAAAACACCTCTGTTTTTTTCCAAAATTTAGGATGTGTCCACGTTGCGCTTTGGGGTGTTTCCTGTCGCCGGCGCTAGTCCTACCCACGCAAGTGAGGTATCATTTTTATCGGGAGACTTGGGGGAACGCTGGGAGGAAGGAAATTTGTAGCTCCTCTCAGATTCCAGAACTTTCTGCCACAGAAATGTGAGGAACATGTGTTTTTTTAGCCAAATTTTGAGGTTTGCAAAGGATTCTGGGTAACAGAACCTGGTCCGAGCCCCGCAAGTCACCCCTCCTTGGATTCCCCTAGGTCTCTAGTTTTCAGAAATGCACAGGTTTGGTAGGTTTCCCTAGGTGCCGGCTGAGCTAGAGGCCAAAATCTACAGGTAGGCACTTCGCAAAAAACACCTCTGTTTTTTTCCAAAATTTAGGATGTGTCCACGTTGCGCTTTGGGGTGTTTCCTGTCACCAGCGCTAGGCCTACCCACGCAAGTGAGGTATCATTTTTATCAGGAGACTTGGGGGAACGCTGGGTGGAAGGAAATTTGTAGCTCCTCTCAGATTCCAGAACTTTCTGCCACAGAAATGTGAGGAACATGTGTTTTTTTTAGCCAAATTTTGAGGTTTGCAAAGGATTCTGGGTAACAGAACCTGGTCCGAGCCCCGCAAGTCACCCCTCCTTGGATTCCCCTAGGTCTCTAGTTTTCAGAAATGCACAGGTTTGGTAGGTTTCCCTAGGTGCCGGCTGAGCTAGAGGCCAAAATCTACAGGTAGGCACTTCGCAAAAAACACCTCTGTTTTTTTCCAAAATTTAGGATGTGTCCATGTTGCGCTTTGGGGTGTTTCCTGTCGCCAGCGCTAGGCCTACTCACGCAAGTGAGGTATCATTTTTATCGTGAGACTTGGGGGAACGCTGGGTGGAAGGAAATTTGTAGCTCCTCTCAGATTCCAGAACTTTCTGCCACAAAAATATGAGGGACATGTGTTTTTTTAGCCAAATTTTGAGGTTTGCAAAGGATTCTGGGTAACAGAAACTGGTCCGAGCCCCGCAAGTCACCCCTCCTTGGATTCCCCTAGGTCTCTAGATTTCAGAAATGCACAGGTTTGGTAGGCTTCCCTAGGTGCCGGATGAGCTAGAGGCCAAAATCTACAGGTAGGCACTTCGCAAAAAACACCTCTGTTTTCTCCCAAAATTTAGGATGTGTCCACGTTGCGCTTTGGGGTGTTTCCTGTCGCCGGCGCTAGGCCTACCCACGCAAGTGAGGTATCATTTTTATCGGGAGACTTGGGGGAACGCTGGGTGGAAGGAAATTTGTAGCTCCTCTCAGATTCCAGAACTTTCTGCCACAGAAATGTGAGGAACATGTGTTTTTGTAGCCAAATTTTGAGGTTTGCAAAGGATTCTGGGTAACAGAACCTGGTCCGAGCCCCGCAAGTCACCCCTCCTTGGATTCCCCTAGGTCTCTAGTTTTCAGAAATGCACAGGATTGGTAGGTTTCCCTAGGTGCCGGCTGAGCTAGAGGCCAAAATCTACAGGTAGGCACTTCGCAAAAAACACCTCTGTTTTTTTCCAAAATTTAGGATGTGTCCACGTTGTGCTTTGGGGTGTTTCCTGTCGCCGGCGCTAGTCCTACCCACGCAAGTGAGGTATCATTTTTATCGGGAGACTTGGGGGAACGCTGGGTGGAAGGAAATTTGTAGCTCCTCTCAGATTCCAGAACTTTCTGCCACAGAAATGTGAGGAACATGTGTTTTTTTAGCCAAATTTTGAGGTTTGCAAAGGATTCTGGGTAACAGAACCTGGTCCGAGCCCCGCAAGTCACCCCTCCTTGGATTCCCCTAGGTCTCTAGTTTTCAGAAATGCACAGGTTTGGTAGGTTTCTCTAGGTGCCGGCTGAGCTAGAGGCCAAAATCTACAGGTAGGCACTTCGCAAAAAACACCTCTGTTTTTTTCCAAAATTTAGGATGTGTCCACGTTGCGCTTTGGGGTGTTTCCTGTCGCCAGCGCTAGGCCTACCCACGCAAGTGAGTTATCATTTTTATCGGGAGACTTGGGGGAACGCTGGGTGGAAGGAAATTTGTAGCTCCTCTCAGATTCCAGAACTTTCTGCCACAGAAATGTGAGGAACATGTGGTTTTTTTAGCCAAATTTTGAGGTTTGCAAAGGATTCTGGGTAACAGAACCTGGTCCGAGCCCCGCAAGTCACCCCTCCTTGGATTCCCCTAGGTCTCTAGTTTTCAGAAATGCACAGGTTTGGTAGGTTTCCCTAGGTGCCGGCTGAGCTAGAGGCCAAAATCTACAGGTAGGCACTTCGCAAAAAACAACTCTGTTTTTTTCCAAAATTTAGGATGTGTCCACGTTGCGCTTTGGGGTGTTTCCTGTCGCCAGCGCTAGGCCTACCCACGCAAGTGAGGTATCATTTTTATCGGGAGACTTGGGGGAACGCTGGGTGGAAGGAAATTTGTAGCTCCTCTCAGATTCCAGAACTTTCTGCCACAAAAATATGAGTGACATGTGTTTTTTTAGCCAAATTTTGAGGTTTGCAAAGGATTCTGGGTAACAGAAACTGGTCCGAGCCCCGCAAGTCACCCCTCCTTGGATTCCTCTAGGTCTCTAGTTTTCAGAAATGCACAGGTTTGGTAGGTTTCCCTAGGTGCCGGATGAGCTAGAGGCCAAAATCTACAGGTAGGCACTTCGCAAAAAACACCTCTGTTTTCTCCCAAAATTTAGGATGTGTCCACGTTGCGCTTTGGGGTGTTTCCTGTCGCCGGCGCTAGGCCTACCCACGCAAGTGAGGTATCATTTTCATCGGGAGACTTGGGGGAACTCTGGGTGGAAGGAAATTTGTAGCTCCTCTCAGATTCCAGAACTTTCTGCCACAGAAATGTGAGGAACATGTGTTTTTGTAGCCAAATTTTGAGGTTTGCAAAGGATTCTGGGTAACAGAACCTGGTCCGAGCCCCGCAAGTCACCCCTCCTTGGATTCCCCTAGGTCTCTAGTTTTCAGAAATGCACAGGTTTGGTAGGTTTCCCTAGGTGCCGGCTGAGCTAGAGGCCAAAATCTACAGGTAGGCACTTCGCAAAAAACACCTCTGTTTTTTTCCAAAATTTAGGATGTGTCCACGTTGCGCTTTGGGGTGTTTCCTGTCACCGGCGCTAGGCCTACCCACGCAAGTGAGGTATCATTTTTATCGGGAGACTTGGGGGAACGCTGGGTGGAAGGAAATTTGTAGCTCCTCTCAGATTCCAGAACTTTCTGCCACAGAAATGTGAGGAACATGTGTTTTTTTAGCCAAATTTTGAGGTTTGCAAAGGATTCTGGGTAACAGAACCTGGTCCGAGCCCCGCAAGTCACCCCTCCTTGGATTCCCCTAGGTCTCTAGTTTTCAGAAATGCATAGGTTTGGTAGGTTTCCCTAGGTGCCGGCTGAGCTAGAGGCCAAAATCTACAGGTAGGCACTTCGCAAAAAACACCTCTGTTTTTTTCCAAAATTTAGGATGTGTCCACGTTGCGCTTTGGGGTGTTTCCTGTCGCCGGCGCTAGTCCTACCCACGCAAGTGAGGTATCATTTTTATCGGGAGACTTGGGGGAACGCTGGGAGGAAGGAAATTTGTAGCTCCTCTCAGATTCCAGAACTTTCTGCCACAGAAATGTGAGGAACATGTGTTTTTTTAGCCAAATTTTGAGGTTTGCAAAGGATTCTGGGTAACAGAACCTGGTCCGAGCCCCGCAAGTCACCCCTCCTTGGATTCCCCTAGGTCTCTAGTTTTCAGAAATGCACAGGTTTGGTAGGTTTCCCTAGGTGCCGGCTGAGCTAGAGGCCAAAATCTACAGGTAGGCACTTCGCAAAAAACACCTCTGTTTTTTTCCAAAATTTAGGATGTGTCCACGTTGCGCTTTGGGGTGTTTCCTGTCACCAGCGCTAGGCCTACCCACGCAAGTGAGGTATCATTTTTATCGGGAGACTTGGGGGAACGCTGGGTGGAAGGAAATTTGTAGCTCCTCTCAGATTCCAGAACTTTCTGCCACAAAAATATGAGGGACATGTGTTTTTTTAGCCAAATTTTGAGGTTTGCAAAGGATTCTGGGTAACAGAAACTGGTCCGAGCCCTGCAAGTCACCCCTCCTTGGATTCCCCTAGGTCTCTAGATTTCAGAAATGCACAGGTTTGGTAGGCTTCCCTAGGTGCCGGATGAGCTAGAGGCCAAAATCTACAGGTAGGCACTTCGCAAAAAACACCTCTGTTTTCTCCCAAAATTTAGGATGTGTCCACGTTGCGCTTTGGGGTGTTTCCTGTCGCCGGCGCTAGGCCTACCCACGCAAGTGAGGTATCATTTTTATCGGGAGACTTGGGGGAACGCTGGGTGGAAGGAAATTTGTAGCTCCTCTCAGATTCCAGAACTTTCTGCCACAGAAATGTGAGGAACATGTGTTTTTGTAGCCAAATTTTGAGGTTTGCAAAGGATTCTGGGTAACAGAACCTGGTCCGAGCCCCGCAAGTCACCCCTCCTTGGATTCCCCTAGGTCTCTAGTTTTCAGAAATGCACAGGATTGGTAGGTTTCCCTAGGTGCCGGCTGAGCTAGAGGCCAAAATCTACAGGTAGGCACTACGCAAAAAACACCTCTGTTTTTTCCCAAAATTTAGGATGTGTCCACGTTGCGCTTTGGGGTGTTTCCTGTCGCCGGCGCTAGTCCTACCCACGCAAGTGAGGTATCATTTTTATCGGGAGACTTGGGGGAACGCTGGGTGGAAGGAAATTTGTAGCTCCTCTCAGATTCCAGAACTTTCTGCCACAGAAATGTGAGGAACATGTGTTTTTTTAGCCAAATTTTGAGGTTTGCAAAGGATTCTGGGTAACAGAACCTGGTCCGAGCCCCGCAAGTCACCCCTCCTTGGATTCCCCTAGGTCTCTAGTTTTCAGAAATGCACAGGTTTGGTAGGTTTCCCTAGGTGCCGGCTGAGCTAGAGGCCAAAATCTACAGGTAGGCACTTCGCAAAAAACACCTCTGTTTTTTTCCAAAATTTAGGATGTGTCCACGTTGCGCTTTGGGGTGTTTCCTGTCGCCAGCGCTAGGCCTACCCACGCAAGTGAGTTATCATTTTTATCGGGAGACTTGGGGGAACGCTGGGTGGAAGGAAATTTGTAGCTCCTCTCAGATTCCAGAACTTTCTGCCACAGAAATGTGAGGAACATGTGGTTTTTTTAGCCAAATTTTGAGGTTTGCAAAGGATTCTGGGTAACAGAACCTGGTCCGAGCCCCGCAAGTCACCCCTCCTTGGATTCCCCTAGGTCTCTAGTTTTCAGAAATGCACAGGTTTGGTAGGTTTCCCTAGGTGCCGGCTGAGCTAGAGGCCAAAATCTACAGGTAGGCACTTCGCAAAAAACACCTCTGTTTTTTTCCAAAATTTAGGATGTGTCCACGTTGCGCTTTGGGGTGTTTCCTGTCGCCAGCGCTAGGCCTACCCACGCAAGTGAGGTATCATTTTTATCGGGAGACTTGGGGGAACGCTGGGTGGAAGGAAATTTGTAGCTCCTCTCAGATTCCAGAACTTTCTGCCACAAAAATATGAGGGACATGTGTTTTTTTAGCCAAATTTTGAGGTTTGCAAAGGATTCTGGGTAACAGAAACTGGTCCGAGCCCCGCAAGTCACCCCTCCTTGGATTCCTCTAGGTCTCTAGTTTTCAGAAATGCACAGGTTTGGTAGGTTTCCCTAGGTGCCGGATGAGCTAGAGGCCAAAATCTACAGGTAGGCACTTCGCAAAAAACACCTCTGTTTTCTCTCAAAATTTAGGATGTGTCCACGTTGCGCTTTGGGGTGTTTCCTGTCGCCGGCGCTAGGCCTAACCACGCAAGTGAGGTATCATTTTCATCGGGAGACTTGGGGAACTCTGGGTGGAAGGAAATTTGTAGCTCCTCTCAGATTCCAGAACTTTCTGCCACAGAAATGTGAGGAACATGTGTTTTTGTAGCCAAATTTTGAGGTTTGCAAAGGATTCTGGGTAACAGAACCTGGTCCGAGCCCCACAAGTCACCCCTCCTTGGATTCCCCTAGGTCTCTAGTGTTCAGAAATGCACAGGATTGGTAGGTTTCCCTAGGTGCCGGCTGAGCTAGAGGCCAAAATCTACAGATAGGCACTTCGCAAAAAACACCTCTGTTTTTTTCCAAAATTTAGGATGTGTCCACGTTGCGCTTTGGGGTGTTTCCTGTCGCCGGCGCTAGTCCTACCCACGCAAGTGAGGTATCATTTTTATCGGGAGACTTGGGGGAACGCTGGGAGGAAGGAAATTTGTAGCTCCTCTCAGATTCCAGAACTTTCTGCCACAGAAATGTGAGGAACATGTGTTTTTTTAGCCAAATTTTGAGGTTTGCAAAGGATTCTGGGTAACAGAACCTGGTCCGAGCCCCGCAAGTCACCCCTCCTTGGATTCCCCTAGGTCTCTAGTTTTCAGAAATGCACAGGTTTGGTAGGTTTCCCTAGGTGCCGGCTGAGCTAGAGGCCAAAATCTACAGGTAGGCACTTCGCAAAAAACACCTCTGTTTTTTTCCAAAATTTAGGATGTGTCCACGTTGCGCTTTGGGGTGTTTCCTGTCACCAGCGCTAGGCCTACCCACGCAAGTGAGGTATCATTTTTATCGGGAGACTTGGGGGAACGCTGGGTGGAAGGAAATTTGTAGCTCCTCTCAGATTCCAGAACTTTCTGCCACAGAAATGTGAGGAACATGTGTTTTTTTTAGCCAAATTTTGAGGTTTGCAAAGGATTCTGGGTAACAGAACCTGGTCCGAGCCCCGCAAGTCACCCCTCCTTGGATTCCCCTAGGTCTCTAGTTTTCAGAAATGCACAGGTTTGGTAGGTTTCCCTAGGTGCCGGCTGAGCTAGAGGCCAAAATCTACAGGTAGGCACTTCGCAAAAAACACCTCTGTTTTTTTCCAAAATTTAGGATGTGTCCATGTTGCGCTTTGGGGTGTTTCCTGTCGCCAGCGCTAGGCCTACCCACGCAAGTGAGGTATCATTTTTATCGTGAGACTTGGGGGAACGCTGGGTGGAAGGAAATTTGTAGCTCCTCTCAGATTCCAGAACTTTCTGCCACAAAAATATGAGGGACATGTGTTTTTGTAGCCAAATTTTGAGGTTTGCAAAGGATTCTGGGTAACAGAAACTGGTCCGAGCCCCGCAAGTTACCCCTCCTTGGATTCCCCTAGGTCTCTAGATTTCAGAAATGCACAGGTTTGGTAGGCTTCCCTAGGTGCCGGATGAGCTAGAGGCCAAAATCTACAGGTAGGCACTTCGCAAAAAACACCTCTGTTTTCTCCCAAAATTTAGGATGTGTCCACGTTGCGCTTTGGGGTGTTTCCTGTCGCCGGCGCTAGGCCTACCCACGCAAGTGAGGTATCATTTTTATCGGGAGACTTGGGGGAACGCTGGGTGGAAGGAAATTTGTAGCTCCTCTCAGATTCCAGAACTTTCTGCCACAGAAATGTGAGGAACATGTGTTTTTGTAGCCAAATTTTGAGGTTTGCAAAGGATTCTGGGTAACAGAACCTGGTCCAAGCCCCGCAAGTCACCCCTCCTTGGATTCCCCTAGGTCTCTAGTTTTCAGAAATGTACAGGATTGGTAGGTTTCCCTAGGTGCCGGCTGAGCTAGAGGCCAAAATCTACAGGTAGGCACTTCGCAAAAAACACCTCTGTTTTTTTCCAAAATTTAGGATGTGTCCACGTTGCGCTTTGGGGTGTTTCCTGTCGCCGGCGCTAGTCCTACCCACGCAAGTGAGGTATCATTTTTATCGGGAGACTTGGGGGAACGCTGGGTGGAAGGAAATTTGTAGCTCCTCTCAGATTCCAGAACTTTCTGCCACAGAAATGTGAGGAACATGTGTTTTTTTAGCCAAATTTTGAGGTTTGCAAAGGATTCTGGGTAACAGAACCTGGTCCGAGCCCCGCAAGTCACCCCTCCTTGGATTCCCCTAGGTCTCTAGTTTTCAGAAATGCACAGGTTTGGTAGGTTTCCCTAGGTGCCGGCTGAGCTAGAGGCCAAAATCTACAGGTAGGCACTTCGCAAAAAACACCTCTGTTTTTTTCCAAAATTTAGGATGTGTCCACGTTGCGCTTTGGGGTGTTTCCTGTCGCCAGCGCTAGGCCTACCCACGCAAGTGAGTTATCATTTTTATCGGGAGACTTGGGGGAACGCTGGGTGGAAGGAAATTTGTAGCTCCTCTCAGATTCCAGAACTTTCTGCCACAGAAATGTGAGGAACATGTGGTTTTTTTAGCCAAATTTTGAGGTTTGCAAAGGATTCTGGGTAACAGAACCTGGTCCGAGCCCCGCAAGTCACCCCTCCTTGGATTCCCCTAGGTCTCTAGTTTTCAGAAATGCACAGGTTTGGTAGGTTTCCCTAGGTGCCGGCTGAG
Organism: Pleurodeles waltl; assembly: GCF_031143425.1. Lineage (NCBI taxonomy): Eukaryota > Metazoa > Chordata > Amphibia > Caudata > Salamandridae > Pleurodeles > Pleurodeles waltl. The sequence goes on along the minus strand of NC_090437.1, from coordinate 261,416,713 downwards.
CTAGAGGCCAAAATCTACAGGTAGGCACTTCGCAAAAAACACCTCTGTTTTTTTCCAAAATTTAGGATGTGTCCACGTTGCGCTTTGGGGTGTTTCCTGTCGCCAGCGCTAGGCCTACCCACGCAAGTGAGGTATCATTTTTATCGGGAGACTTGGGGGAACGCTGGGTGGAAGGAAATTTGTAGCTCCTCTCAGATTCCAGAACTTTCTGCCACAAAAATATGAGGGACATGTGTTTTTTTAGCCAAATTTTGAGGTTTGCAAAGGATTCTGGGTAACAGAAACTGGTCCGAGCCCCGCAAGTCACCCCTCCTTGGATTCCTCTAGGTCTCTAGTTTTCAGAAATGCACAGGTTTGGTAGGTTTCCCTAGGTGCCGGATGAGCTAGAGGCCAAAGTCTACAGGTAGGCACTTCGCAAAAAACACCTCTGTTTTCTCCCAAAATTTAGGATGTGTCCACGTTGCGCTTTGGGGTGTTTCCTGTCGCCGGCGCTAGGCCTACCCACGCAAGTGAGGTATCATTTTCATCGGGAGACTTGGGGGAACTCTGGGTGGAAGGAAATTTGTAGCTCCTCTCAGATTCCAGAACTTTCTGCCACAGAAATGTGAGGAACATGTGTTTTTGTAGCCAAATTTTGAGGTTTGCAAAGGATTCTGGGTAACAGAACCTGGTCCGAGCCCCACAAGTCACCCCTCCTTGGATTCCCCTAGGTCTCTAGTTTTCAGAAATGCACAGGATTGGTAGGTTTCCCTAGGTGCCGGCTGAGCTAGAGGCCAAAATCTACAGATAGGCACTTCGCAAAAAACACCTCTGTTTTTTTCCAAAATTTAGGATGTGTCCACGTTGCGCTTTGGGGTGTTTCCTGTCGCCGGCGCTAGGCCTACCCACGCAAGTGAGGTATCATTTTTATCGGGAGACTTGGGGGAACGCTGGGTGGAAGGAAATTTGTAGCTCCTCTCAGATTCCAGAACTTTCTGCCACAAAAATGTGAGGGACATGTATTTTTTTTAGCCAAATTTTGAGGTTTGCAAAGGATTCTGGGTAACAGAACCTGGTCCGAGCCCCGCAAGTCACCCCTCCTTGGATTCCCCTAGGTCTCTAGTTTTCAGAAATGCACAGGTTTGGTAGGTTTCCCTAGGTGCCGGCTGAGCTAGAGGCCAAAATCTACAGGTAGGCACTTCGCAAAAAACACCTCTGTTTTTTTCCAAAATTTAGGATGTGTCCACGTTGCGCTTTGGGGTGTTTCCTGTCACCGGCGCTAGGCCTACCCACGCAAGTGAGGTATCATTTTTATCGGGAGACTTGGGGGAACGCTGGGTGGAAGGAAATTTGTAGCTCCTCTCAGATTCCAGAACTTTCTGCCACAGAAATGTGAGGAACATGTGTTTTTTTAGCCAAATTTTGAGGTTTGCAAAGGATTCTGGGTAACAGAACCTGGTCCGAGCCCCGCAAGTCACCCCTCCTTGGATTCCCCTACGTCTCTAGTTTTCAGAAATGCATAGGTTTGGTAGGTTTCCCTAGGTGCCGGCTGAGCTAGAGGCCAAAATCTACAGGTAGGCACTTCGCAAAAAACACCTCTGTTTTTTTCCAAAATTTAGGATGTGTCCACGTTGCGCTTTGGGGTGTTTCCTGTCGCCGGCGCTAGTCCTACCCACGCAAGTGAGGTATCATTTTTATCGGGAGACTTGGGGGAACGCTGGGTGGAAGGAAATTTGTAGCTCCTCTCAGATTCCAGAACTTTCTGCCACAGAAATGTGAGGAACATGTGGTTTTTTTAGCCAAATTTTGAGGTTTGCAAAGGATTCTGGGTAACAGAACCTGGTCCGAGCCCCGCAAGTCACCCCTCCTTGGATTCCCCTAGGTCTCTAGTTTTCAGAAATGCACAGGTTTGGTAGGTTTCCCTAGGTGCCGGCTGAGCTAGAGGCCAAAATCTACAGGTAGGCACTTCGCAAAAAACACCTCTGTTTTTTTCCAAAATTTAGGATGTGTCCACGTTGCGCTTTGGGGTGTTTCCTGTCGCCAGCGCTAGGCCTACCCACGCAAGTGAGGTATCATTTTTATCGGGAGACTTGGGGGAACGCTGGGTGGAAGGAAATTTGTAGCTCCTCTCAGATTCCAGAACTTTCTGCCACAGAAATGTGAGGAACATGTGTTTTTTTAGCCAAATTTTGAGGTTTGCAAAGGATTCTGGGTAACAGAACCTGGTCCGAGCCCCGCAAGTCACCCCTCCTTGGATTCCCCTAGGTCTCTAGTTTTCAGAAATGCACAGGTTTGGTAGGTTTCCCTAGGTGCCGGCTGAGCTAGAGGCCAAAATCTACAGGTAGGCACTTCGCAAAAAACACCTCTGTTTTTTTCCAAAATTTAGGATGTGTCCACGTTGCGCTTTGGGGTGTTTCCTGTCGCCAGCGCTAGGCCTACCCACGCAAGTGAGGTATCATTTTTATCGGGAGACTTGGGGGAACGCTGGGTGGAAGGAAATTTGTAGCTCCTCTCAGATTCCAGAACTTTCTGCCACAAAAATATGAGGGACATGTGTTTTTTTAGCCAAATTTTGAGGTTTGCAAAGGATTCTGGGTAACAGAAACTGGTCCGAGCCCCGCAAGTCACCCCTCCTTGGATTCCCCTAGGTCTCTAGTTTTCAGAAATGCACAGGTTTGGTAGGTTTCCCTAGGTGCCGGATGAGCTAGAGGCCAAAATCTACAGGTAGGCACTTCGCAAAAAACACCTCTGTTTTCTCCCAAAATTTTGGATGTGTCCACGTTGCGCTTTGGGGTGTTTCCTGTCGCCGGCGCTAGGCCTACCCACGCAAGTGAGGTATCATTTTTATCGGGAGACTTGGGGGAACGCTGGGTGGAAGGAAATTTGTAGCTCCTCTCAGATTCCAGAACTTTCTGCCACAGAAATATGAGGAACATGTGTTTTTGTAGCCAAATTTTGAGGTTTGCAAAGGATTCTGGGTAACAGAACCTGGTCCGAGCCCCACAAGTCACCCCTCCTTGGATTCCCCTAGGTCTCTAGTTTTCAGAAATGCACAGGATTGGTAGGTTTCCCTAGGTGCCGGCTGAGCTAGAGGCCAAAATCTACAGGTAGGCACTTCGCAAAAAACACCTCTGTTTTTTTCCAAAATTTAGGATGTGTCCACGTTGCGCTTTGGGGTGTTTCCTGTCGGCGGCGCTAGGCCTACCCAGGCAAGTGAGGTATCATTTTTATCGGGAGACTTGGGGGAACGCTGGGTGGAAGGAAATTTGTAGCTCCTCTCAGATTCCAGAACTTTCTGCCACAGAAATGTGAGGAACATGTGTTTTTTTAGCCAAATTTTGAGATTTGCAAAGGATTCTGGGTAACAGAACCTGGTCCGAGCCCCGCAAGTCACCCCTCCTTGGATTCCCCTAGGTCTCTAGTTTTCAGAAATGCACAGGTTTGGTAGGTTTCCCTAGGTGCCGGCTGAGCTAGAGGCCAAAATCTACAGGTAGGCACTTCGCAAAAAACACCTCTGTTTTCTCCCAAAATTTAGGATGTGTCCACGTTGCGCTTTGGGGTGTTTCCTGTCGCCGGCGCTAGGCCTACCCACGCAAGTGAGGTATCATTTTTATCGGGAGACTTGGGGGAACGCTGGGTGGAAGGAAATTTGTCGCTCCTCTCAGATTCCAGAACTTTCTGCCACAGAAATGTGAGGAACATGTGTTTTTGTAGACAATTTTTGAGGTTTGCAAAGGATTCTGGGTAACAGAACCTGGTCCGAGCCCCGCAAGTCACCCCTCCTTGGATTCCCCTAGGTCTCTAGTTTTCAGAAATGCACAGGTTTGGTAGGTTTCCCTAGGTGCCGGCTGAGCTAGAGGCCAAAATCTACAGGTAGGCACTTCGCAAAAAACACCTCTGTTTTTTTCCCAAATTTAGGATGTGTCCACGTTGCGCTTTGGGGTGTTTCCTGTCGCCGGCGCTAGTCCTACCCACGCAAGTGAGGTATCATTTTTATCGGGAGACTTGGGGGAACGCTGGGAGGAAGGAAATTTGTAGCTCCTCTCAGATTCCAGAACTTTCTGCCACAGAAATGTGAGGAACATGTGTTTTTTTAGCCAAATTTTGAGGTTTGCAAAGGATTCTGGGTAACAGAACCTGGTCTGAGCCCCGCAAGTCACCCCTCCTTGGATTCCCCTAGGTCTCTAGTTTTCAGAAATGCACAGGTTTGGTAGGTTTCCCTAGGTGCCGGCTGAGCTAGAGGCCAAAATCTACAGGTAGGCACTTCGCAAAAAACACCTCTGTTTTTTTCCAAAATTTAGGATGTGTCCACGTTGCGCTTTGGGGTGTTTCCTGTCACCAGCGCTAGGCCTACCCACGCAAGTGAGGTATCATTTTTATCGGGAGACTTGGGGGAACGCTGGGTGGAAGGAAATTTGTAGCTCCTCTCAGATTCCAGAACTTTCTGCCACAGAAATGTGAGGAACATGTGTTTTTTTTAGCCAAATTTTGAGGTTTGCAAAGGATTCTGGGTAACAGAACCTGGTCCGAGCCCCGCAAGTCACCCCTCCTTGGATTCCCCTAGGTCTCTAGTTTTCAGAAATGCACAGGTTTGGTAGGTTTCCCTAGGTGCCGGCTGAGCTAGAGGCCAAAATCTACAGGTAGGCACTTCGCAAAAAACACCTCTGTTTTTTTCCAAAATTTAGGATGTGTCCACGTTGCGCTTTGGGGTGTTTCCTGTCGCCAGCGCTAGGCCTACCCACGCAAGTGAGGTATCATTTTTATCGTGAGACTTGGGGGAACGCTGGGTGGAAGGAAATTTGTAGCTCCTCTCAGATTCCAGAACTTTCTGCCACAAAAATATGAGGGACATCTGTTTTTTTAGCCAAATTTTGAGGTTTGCAAAGGATTCTGGGTAACAGAAACTGGTCCGAGCCCCGCAAGTCACCCCTCCTTGGATTCCCCTAGGTCTCTAGTTTTCAGAAATGCACAGGTTTGGTAGGCTTCCCTAGGTGCCGGATGAGCTAGAGGCCAAAATCTACAGGTAGGCACTTCGCAAAAAACACCTCTGTTTTTTTCCAAAATTTAGGATGTGTCCACGTTGCGCTTTGGGGTGTTTCCTGTCACCAGCGCTAGGCCTACCCACGCAAGTGAGGTATCATTTTTATCGGGAGACTTGGGGGAACGCTGGGTGGAAGGAAATTTGTAGCTCCTCTCAGATTCCAGAACTTTCTGCCACAGAAATGTGAGGAACATGTGTTTTTTTTAGCCAAATTTTGAGGTTTGCAAAGGATTCTGGGTAACAGAACCTGGTCCGAGCCCCGCAAGTCACCCCTCTTTGGATTCCCCTAGGTCTCTAGTTTTCAGAAATGCACAGGTTTGGTAGGTTTCCCTAGGTGCCGGCTGAGCTAGAGGCCAAAATCTACAGGTAGGCACTTCGCAAAAAACACCTCTGTTTTTTTCCAAAATTTAGGATGTGTCCACGTTGCGCTTTGGGGTGTTTCCTGTCGCCAGCGCTAGGCCTACCCACGCAAGTGAGGTATCATTTTTATCGTGAGACTTGGGGGAACGCTGGGTGGAAGGAAATTTGTAGCTCCTCTCAGATTCCAGAACTTTCTGCCACAAAAATATGAGGGACATGTGTTTTTTTAGCCAAATTTTGAGGTTTGCAAAGGATTCTGGGTAGCAGAAACTGGTCCGAGCCCCGCAAGTCACCCCTCCTTGGATTCCCCTAGGTCTCTAGTTTTCAGAAATGCACAGGTTTGGTAGGCTTCCCTAGGTGCCGGATGAGCTAGAGGCCAAAATCTACAGGTAGGCACTTCGCAAAAAACACCTCTGTTTTCTCCCAAAATTTAGGATGTGTCCACGTTGCGCTTTGGGGTGTTTCCTGTCGCCGGCGCTAGGCCTACCCACGCAAGTGAGGTATCATTTTTATCGGGAGACTTGGGGGAACGCTGGGTGGAAGGAAATTTGTAGCTCCTCTCAGATTCCAGAACTTTCTGCCACAGAAATGTGAGGAACATGTGTTTTTGTAGCCAAATTTTGAGGTTTGCAAAGGATTCTGGGTAACAGAACCTGGTCCGAGCCCCGCAAGTCACCCCTCCTTGGATTCCCCTAGGTCTCTAGTTTTCAGAAATGCACAGGATTGGTAGGTTTCCCTAGGTGCCGGCTGAGCTAGAGGCCAAAATCTACAGGTAGGCACTTCGCAAAAAACACCTCTGTTTTTTTCCAAAATTTAGGATGTGTCCACGTTGCGCTTTGGGGTGTTTCCTGTCGCCGGCGCTAGTCCTACCCACGCAAGTGAGGTATCATTTTTATCGGGAGACTTGGGGGAACGCTGGGTGGAAGGAAATTTGTAGCTCCTCTCAGATTCCAGAACTTTCTGCCACAGAAATGTGAGGAACATGTGTTTTTTTAGCCAAATTTTGAGGTTTGCAAAGGATTCTGGGTAACAGAACCTGGTCCGAGCCCCGCAAGTCACCCCTCCTTGGATTCCCCTAGGTCTCTAGTTTTCAGAAATGCACAGGTTTGGTAGGTTTCCCTAGGTGCCGGCTGAGCTAGAGGCCAAAATCTACAGGTAGGCACTTCGCAAAAAACACCTCTGTTTTTTTCCAAAATTTAGGATGTGTCCACGTTGCGCTTTGGGGTGTTTCCTGTCGCCAGCGCTAGGCCTACCCACGCAAGTGAGTTATCATTTTTATCGGGAGACTTGGGGGAACGCTGGGTGGAAGGAAATTTGTAGCTCCTCTCAGATTCCAGAACTTTCTGCCACAGAAATGTGAGGAACATGTGGTTTTTTTAGCCAAATTTTGAGGTTTGCAAAGGATTCTGGGTAACAGAACCTGGTCCGAGCCCCGCAAGTCACCCCTCCTTGGATTCCCCTAGGTCTCTAGTTTTCAGAAATGCACAGGTTTGGTAGGTTTCCCTAGGTGCCGGCTGAGCTAGAGGCCAAAATCTACAGGTAGGCACTTCGCAAAAAACACCTCTGTTTTTTTCCAAAATTTAGGATGTGTCCACGTTGCGCTTTGGGGTGTTTTCTGTCGCCAGCGCTAGGCCTACCCACGCAAGTGAGGTATCATTTTTATCGGGAGACTTGGGGGAACGCTGGGTGGAAGGAAATTTGTAGCTCCTCTCAGATTCCAGAACTTTCTGCCACAAAAATATGAGGGACATGTGTTTTTTTAGCCAAATTTTGAGGTTTGCAAAGGATTCTGGGTAACAGAACCTGGTCCGAGCCCCGCAAGTCACCCCTCCTTGGATTCCCCTAGGTCTCTAGTTTTCAGAAATGCACAGGTTTGCTAGGTTTCCCCAGGTGCCGGCTGAGCTAGAGGCCAAAATCTACAGGTAGGCACTTCGTAAAAAACACCTCTGTTTTCTCCCAAAATTTAGGATGTGTCCACGTTGCGCTTTGGGGTGTTTCCTGTCGCCGGCGCTAGGCCTACGCACGCAAGTGAGGTATCATTTTTATCGGGAGACTTGGGGGAACGCTGGGTGGAAGGAAATTTGTAGCTCCTCTCAGATTCCAGAACTTTCTGCCACAGAAATGTGAGGAACATGTGTTTTTTTAGCCAAATTTTGAGGTTTGCAAAAGATTCTGGGTAACAGAACCTGGTCCGAGCCCCGCAAGTCTCCCCTCCTTGGATTCCCCTAGGTCTCTAGTTTTCAGAAATGCACAGGTTTGGTAGGTTTCCCTAGGTGCCGGCTGAGCTAGAGGCCAAAATCTACAGGTAGGCACTTCGCAAAAAACACCTCTGTTTTTTTCCAAAATTTAGGATGTGTCCACGTTGCGCTTTGGGGTGTTTCCTGTCGCCAGCGCTAGGCCTACCCACGCAAGTGAGGTATCATTTTTATCGGGAGACTTGGGGGAACGCTGGGTGGAAGGAAATTTGTAGCTCCTCTCAGATTCCAGAACTTTCTGCCACAAAAATGTGAGGGACATGTGTTTTTTTAGCCAAATTTGAGGTTTGCAAAGGATTCTGGGTAACAGAACCTGGTCCGAGACCCGCAAGTCACCCCTCCTTGGATTTCCCTAGGTCTCTAGTTTTCAGAAATGCACAGGTTTGGTAGTTTTCCCTAGGTGCCGGCTGAGCTAGAGGCCAAAATCTACAGGTAGGCACTTCGCAAAAAACACCTCTGTTTTTTTCCAAAATTTAGGATGTGTCCACGTTGCGCTTTGGGGTGTTTCCTGTCGCCGGCGCTAGGCCTATCCACGCAAGTGAGGTATCATTTTTATCGGGAGACTTGGGGGAACGCTGGGTGGAAGGAAATGTGTAGCTCCTCTCAGATTCCAGAACTTTCTGCCACAAAAATATGAGGGACATGTGTTTTTTTAGCCAAATTTTGAGGTTTGCAAAGGATTCTGGGTAACAGAACCTGGTCCGAGCCCCGCAAGTCACCCCTCCTTGGATTCCCCTAGGTCTCTAGTTTTCAGAAATGCACAGGATTGGTAGGTTTCCCTAGGTGCCGGCTGAGCTAGAGGCCAAAATCTACAGGTAGGCACTTCGCAAGAAACACCTCTGTTTTTTTCCAAAATTTAGGATGTGTCCACGTTGCGCTTTGGGGTGTTTTCTGTCGCCGGCGCTAGTCCTTCCCACGCAAGTGAGGTATCATTTTTATCGGGAGACTTGGGGGAACGCTGGGTGGAAGGAAATTTGTAGCTCCTCTCAGATTCCAGAACTTTCTGCCACAGAAATGTGAGGAACATGTGTTTTTTTAGCCAAATTTTGAGGTTTGCAAAGGATTCTGGGTAACAGAACCTGGTCCGAGCCCCGCAAGTCACCCCTCCTTGGATTCCCCTAGGTCTCTAGTTTTCAGAAATGCACAGGTTTGGTAGGTTTCCCTAGGTGCCGGCTGAGCTAGAGGCCAAAATCTACAGGTAGGCACTTCGCAAAAAACACCTCTGTTTTTTTCCAAAATTTAGGATGTGTCCACGTTGCGCTTTGGGGTGTTTCCTGTCGCCAGCGCTAGGCCTACCCACGCAAGTGAGTTATCATTTTTATCGGGAGACTTGGGGGAACGCTGGGTGGAAGGAAATTTGTAGCTCCTCTCAGATTCCAGAACTTTCTGCCACAAAAATGTGAGGGACATGTATTTTTTTTAGCCAAATTTTGAGGTTTGCAAAGGATTCTGGGTAACAGAACCTGGTCCGAGCCCCGCAAGTCACCCCTCCTTGGATTCCCCTAAGTCTCTAGTTTTCAGAAATGCACAGGTTTGGTAGGTTTCCCTAGGTGCCGGCTGAGCTAGAGGCCAAAATCTACAGGTAGGCACTTCGCAAAAAACACCTCTGTTTTATTCCAAAATTTAGGATGTGTCCACGTTGCGCTTTGGGGTGTTTCCTGTCGCCGGCGCTAGGCCTACCCACGCAAGTGAGGTATCATTTTTATCGGGAGACTTGGGGGAACGCTGGGTGAAAGGAAATTTGTAGCTCCTCTCAGATTCCAGAACTTTCTGCCACAGAAATGTGAGGAACATGTGTTTTTTTAGCCAAATTTTGAGGTTTGCAAAGGATTCTGGGTAACAGAACCTGGTCCGAGCCCCGCAAGTCACCCCTCCTTGGATTCCCCTGGGTCTCTAGTTTTCAGAAATGCACAGGTTTGGTAGGTTTCCCTAGGTGCCGGCTGAGCTAGAGGCCAAAATCTACAGGTAGGCACTTCGTAAAAAACACCTCTGTTTTCTCCCAAAATTTAGGATGTGTCCACGTTGCGCTTTGGGGTGTTTCCTATCGCCGGCGCTAGGCCTACGCACGCAAGTGAGGTATCATTTTTATCGGGAGACTTGGGGGAACGCTGGGTGGAAGGAAATTTGTAGCTCCTCTCAGATTCCAGAACTTTCTGCCACAGAAATGTGAGGAACATGTGTTTTTTTAGCCAAATTTTGAGGTTTGCAAAAGATTCTGGGTAACAGAACCTGGTCCGAGCCCCGCAAGTCTCCCCTCCTTGGATTCCCCTAGGTCTCTAGTTTTCAGAAATGCACAGGTTTGGTAGGTTTCCCTAGGTGCCGGCTGAGCTAGAGGCCAAAATCTACAGGTAGGCACTTCGCAAAAAACACCTCTGTTTTTTTCCAAAATTTAGGATGTGTCCACGTTGCGCTTTGGGGGGTTTCCTGTCGCCAGCGCTAGGCCTACCCACGCAAGTGAGGTATCATTTTTATCGGGAGACTTGGGGGAACGCTGGGTGGAAGGAAATTTGTAGCTCCTCTCAGATTCCAGAACTTTCTGCCACAAAAATGTGAGGGACATGTGTTTTTTTAGCCAAATTTGAGGTTTGCAAAGGATTCTGGGTAACAGAACCTGGTCCGAGACCCGCAAGTCACCCCTCCTTGGATTTCCCTAGGTCTCTAGTTTTCAGAAATGCACAGGTTTGGTAGTTTTCCCTAGGTGCCGGCTGAGCTAGAGGCCAAAATCTACAGGTAGGCACTTCGCAAAAAACACCTCTGTTTTTTTCCAAAATTTAGGATGTGTCCACGTTTCGCTTTGGGGTGTTTCCTGTCGCCGGCGCTAGTCCTACCCACGCAAGTGAGGTATCATTTTTATCGGGAGACGTGGGGGAACGCTGGGTGGAAGGAAATTTGTAGCTCCTCTCAGATTCCAGAACTTTCTGCAACAGAAATGTGAGGAACATATGTTTTTTTAGCCAAATTTTGAGGTTTGCAAAGGATTCTGGGTAACAGAACCTGGTCCGAGCCCCGCAAGTCACCCCTCCTTGGATTCCCCTAGGTCTCTAGTTTTCAGAAATGCACAGGTTTGGTAGGTTTCCCTAGGTGCCGGCTGAGCTAGAGGCCAAAATCTACAGGTAGGCACTTCGCAAAAAAAACACCTCTGTTTTTTTCCAAAATTTAGGATGTGTCCACGTTGCGCTTTGGGGTGTTTCCTGTCGCCGGCGCTAGGCCTACCCACGCAAGTGAGGTATCATTTTTATCGGGAGACTTGGGGGAACGCTGGGTGGAAGGAAATGTGTAGCTCCTCTCAGATTCCAGAACTTTCTGCCACAAAAATATGAGGGACATGTGTTTTTTTAGCCAAATTTTGAGGTTTGCAAAGGATTCTGGGTAACAGAACCTGGTCCGAGCCCCGCAAGTCACCCCTCCTTGGATTCCCCTAGGTCTCTAGTTTTCAGAAATGCACAGGATTGGTAGGTTTCCCTAGGTGCCGGCTGAGCTAGAGGCCAAAATCTACAGGTAGGCACTTCGCAAGAAACACCTCTGTTTTTTTCCAAAATTTAGGATGTGTCCACGTTGCGCTTTGGGGTGTTTCCTGTCGCCGGCGCTAGTCCTACCCACGCAAGTGAGGTATCATTTTTATCGGGAGACTTGGGGGAACGCTGGGTGGAAGGAAATTTGTAGCTCCTCTCAGATTCCAGAACTTTCTGCCACAAAAATGTGAGGGACATGTATTTTTTTTAGCCAAATTTTGAGGTTTGCAAAGGATTCTGGGTAACAGAACCTGGTCCGAGCCCCGCAAGTCACCCCTCCTTGGATTCCCCTAGGTCTCTAGTTTTCAGAAATGCACAGGTTTGGTAGGTTTCCCTAGGTGCCGGCTGAGCTAGAGGCCAAAATCTACAGGTAGGCACTTCGCAAAAAACACCTCTGTTTTATTCCAAAATTTAGGATGTGTCCACGTTGCGCTTTGGGGTGTTTCCTGTCGCCGGCGCTAGGCCTACCCACGCAAGTGAGGTATCATTTTTATCGGGAGACTTGGGGGAACGCTGGGTGAAAGGAAATTTGTAGCTCCTCTCAGATTCCAGAACTTTCTGCCACAGAAATGTGAGGAACATGTGTTTTTTTAGCCAAATTTTGAGGTTTGCAAAAGATTCTGGGTAACAGAACCTGGTCCGAGCCCCGCAAGTCTCCCCTCCTTGGATTCCCCTAGGTCTCTAGTTTTCAGAAATGCACAGGTTTGGTAGTTTTCCCTAGGTGCCGGCTGAGCTAGAGGCCAAAATCTACAGGTAGGCACTTCGCAAAAAACACCTCTGTTTTTTTCCAAAATTTAGGATGTGTCCACGTTTCGCTTTGGGGTGTTTCCTGTCGCCGGCGCTAGTCCTACCCACGCAAGTGAGGTATCATTTTTATCGGGAGACGTGGGGGAACGCTGGGTGGAAGGAAATTTGTAGCTCCTCTCAGATTCCAGAACTTTCTGCAACAGAAATGTGAGGAACATATGTTTTTTTAGCCAAATTTTGAGGTTTGCAAAGGATTCTGGGTAACAGAACCTGGTCCGAGCCCCGCAAGTCACCCCTCCTTGGATTCCCCTAGGTCTCTAGTTTTCAGAAATGCACAGGTTTGGTAGGTTTCCCTAGGTGCCGGCTGAGCTAGAGGCCAAAATCTACAGGTAGGCACTTCGCAAAAAACACCTCTGTTTTTTTCCAAAATTTAGGATGTGTCCACGTTGCGCTTTGGGGTGTTTCCTGTCGCCAGCGCTAGGCCTACCCACGCAAGTGAGGTATCATTTTTATCGGGAGACTTGGGGGAACGCTGGGTGGAAGGAAATGTGTAGCTCCTCTCAGATTCCAGAGCTTTCTGCCACAAAAATATGAGGGACATGTGTTTTTTTAGCCAAATTTTGAGGTTTGCAAAGGATTCTGGGTAACAGAACCTGGTCCGAGCCCCGCAAGTCACCCCTCCTTGGATTCCCCTAGGTCTCTAGTTTTCAGAAATGCACAGGTTTGGTAGGTTTCTCTAGGTGCCGGCTGAGCTAGAGGCCAAAATCTACAGGTAGGCACTTCGCAAAAAACACCTCTGTTTTTTTCCAAAATTTAGGATGTGTCCACGTTGCGCTTTGGGGTGTTTCCTGTCGCCGGCGCTAGGCCTACCCACGCAAGTGAGGTATAATTTTTATCGGGAGACTTGGGGGAACGCTGGGTGGAAGGAAATTTGTAGCTCCTCTCAGATTCCAGAACTTTCTGCCACAGAAATGTGAGGAACATGTGTTTTTTTAGCCAAATTTTGAGGATTTGCAAAGGATTCTGGGTAACAGAACCTGGTCCGAGCCCCGCAAGTCACCCCTCCTTAGATTCCCCTAGGTCTCTAGTTTTCAGAAATGCACAGGTTTGGTAGGTTTCCCTAGGTGCCGGCTGAGCTAGAGGCCAAAATCTACAGGTAGGCACTTCTCAAAAAACACCTCTGTTTTCTCCCAAAATTTAGGATGTGTCCACGTTGCGCTTTGGGGTGTTTCCTGTCGCCAGCGCTAGGCCTACCCACGCAAGTGAGGTATCATTTTTATCGGGAGACTTGGAGGAACGCTGGGTGGAAGGAAATTTGTAGCTCCTCTCAGATTCCAGAACTTTCTGCCACAGAAATGTGAGGAACATGTGTTTTTTTTAGCCAAATTTTGAGGTTTGCAAAGGATTCTGGGTAACAGAACCTGGTCCGAGCCCCGCAAGTCACCCCTCCTTGGATTCCCCTAGGTCTCTAGTTTTCAGAAATGCACAGGTTTGGTAGGTTTCCCTAGGTGCCGGCTGAGCTAGAGGCCAAAATCTACAGGTAGGCACTTCTCAAAAAACACCTCTGTTTTTTTCCAAAATTTAGGATGTGTCCACGTTGCGCTTTGGGGTGTTTCCTGTCGCCGGCGCTAGGCCTACCCACGCAAGTGAGGTATCATTTTTATCGGGAGACTTGGGGGAACGCTGGGTGGAAGGAAATTTGTAGCTCCTCTCAGATTCCAGAACTTTCTGCCACAGAAATGTGAGGAACATGTGTTTTTTTAGCCAAATTTTGAGGTTTGCAAAGGATTCTGGGTAACAGAACCTGGTCCGAGCCCCGCAAGTCACCCCTCCTTGGATTCCCCTACGTCTCTAGTTTTCAGAAATGCATAGGTTTGGTAGGTTTCCCTAGGTGCCGGCTGAGCTAGAGGCCAAAATCTACAGGTAGGCACTTCGCAAAAAACACCTCTGTTTTTTTCCAAAATTTAGGATGTGTCCACGTTGCGCTTTGGGGTGTTTCCTGTCGCCGGCGCTAGGCCTACCCACGCAAGTGAGGTATCATTTTTATCGGGAGACTTGGGGGAACTCTGGGTGGAAGGAAATTTGTAGCTCCTCTCAGATTCCAGAACTTTCTGCCACAGAAATGTGAGGAACATGTGTTTTTGTAGCCAAATTTTGAGGTTTGCAAAGGATTCTGGGTAACAGAACCTGGTCCGAGCCCCACAAGTCACCCCTCCTTGGATTCCCCTAGGTCTCTAGTTTTCAGAAATGCACAGGATTGGTAGGTTTCCCTAGGTGCCGGCTGAGCTAGAGGCCAAAATCTACAGATAGGCACTTCGCAAAAAACACCTCTGTTTTTTTCCAAAATTTAGGATGTGTCCACGTTGCGCTTTGGGGTGTTTCCTGTCGCCGGCGCTAGGCCTACCCACGCAAGTGAGGTATCATTTTTATCGGGAGACTTGGGGGAACGCTGGGTGGAAGGAAATTTGTAGCTCCTCTCAGATTCCAGAACTTTCTGCCACAAAAATGTGAGGGACATGTATTTTTTTTAGCCAAATTTTGAGGTTTGCAAAGGATTCTGGGTAACAGAACCTGGTCCGAGCCCCGCAAGTCACCCCTCCTTGGATTCCCCTACGTCTCTAGTTTTCAGAAATGCACAGGTTTGGTAGGTTTCCCTAGGTGCCGGCTGAGCTAGAGGCCAAAATCTACAGGTAGGCACTTCGCAAAAAACACCTCTGTTTTATTCCAAAATTTAGGATGTGTCCACGTTGCGCTTTGGGGTGTTTCCTGTCGCCGGCGGTAGGCCTACCCACGCAAGTGAGGTATCATTTTTATCGGGAGACTTGGGGGAACGCTGGGTGGAAGGAAATTTGTAGCTCCTCTCAGATTCCAGAACTTTCTGCCACAGAAATGTGAGGAACATGTGTTTTTTTAGCCAAATTTTGAGGTTTGCAAAGGATTCTGGGTAACAGAACCTGGTCCGAGCCCCGCAAGTCACCCCTCCTTGGATTCCCCTAGGTCTCTAGTTTTCAGAAATGCACAGGTTTGGTAGGTTTCCCTAGGTGCGGGCTGAGCTAGAGGCCAAAATCTACAGGTAGGCACTTCGCAAAAAACACCTCTGTTTTTTTCCAAAATTTAGGATGTGTCCACGTTGCGCTTTGGGGTGTTTCCTGTCGCCGGCGCTAGGCCTACCCACGCAAGTGAGGTATCATTTTTATCGGGAGACTTGGGGGAACGCTGGGAGGAAGGAAATTTGTAGCTCCTCTCAGATTCCAGAACTTTCTGCCACAGAAATTTGAGGAACATGTGTTTTTTTAGCCAAATTTTGAGGTTTGCAAAGGATTCTGGGTAACAGAACCTGGTCCGAGCCCCGCAAGTCACCCCTCCTTGGATTCCCCTAGGTCTCTAGTTTTCAGAAATGCACAGGTTTGGTAGGTTTCCCTAGGTGCCGGCTGAGCTAGAGGCCAAAATCTACAGGTAGGCACTTCGTAAAAAACACCTCTGTTTTCTCCCAAAATTTAGGATGTGTCCACGTTGCGCTTTGGGGTGTTTCCTGTCGCCGGCGCTAGGCCTACGCATGCAAGTGAGGTATCATTTTTATCGGGAGACTTGGGGGAACGCTGGGTGGAAGGAAATTTGTAGCTCCTCTCAGATTCCAGAACTTTCTGCCACAGAAATGTGAGGAACATGTGTTTTTTTAGCCAAATTTTGAGGTTTGCAAAAGATTCTGGGTAACAGAACCTGGTCCGAGCCCCGCAAGTCTCCCCTCCTTGGATTCCCCTAGGTCTCTAGTTTTCAGAAATGCACAGGTTTGGTAGGTTTCCCTAGGTGCCGGCTGAGCTAGAGGCCAAAATCTACAGGTAGGCACTTCGCAAAAAACACCTCTGTTTTTTTCCAAAATTTAGGATGTGTCCACGTTGCGCTTTGGGGTGTTTCCTGTCGCCAGCGCTAGGCCTACCCACGCAAGTGAGGTATCATTTTTATCGGGAGACTTGGGGGAACGCTGGGTGGAAGGAAATTTGTAGCTCCTCTCAGATTCCAGAACTTTCTGCCACAAAAATGTGAGGGACATGTGTTTTTTTAGCCAAATTTGAGGTTTGCAAAGGATTCTGGGTAACAGAACCTGGTCCGAGACCCGCAAGTCACCCCTCCTTGGATTTCCCTACGTCTCTAGTTTTCAGAAATGCACAGGTTTGGTAGTTTTCCCTAGGTGCCGGCTGAGCTAGAGGCCAAAATCTACAGGTAGGCACTTCGCAAAAAACACCTCTGTTTTTTTCCAAAATTTAGGATGTGTCCACGTTTCGCTTTGGGGTGTTTCCTGTCGCCGGCGCTAGTCCTACCCACGCAAGTGAGGTATCATTTTTATCGGGAGACTTGGGGGAACGCTGGGTGGAAGGAAATTTGTAGCTCCTCTCAGATTCCAGAACTTTCTGCCACAGAAATGTGAGGAACATGTGTTTTTTTAGTCAAATTTTGAGGATTTGCAAAGGATTCTGGGTAACAGAACCTGGTCCGAGCCCCGCAAGTCACCCCTCCTTAGATTCCCCTAGGTCTCTAGTTTTCAGAAATGCACAGGTTTGGTAGGTTTCCCTAGGTGCCGGCTGAGCTAGAGGCCAAAATCTACAGGTAGGCACTTCGCAAAAAACACCTCTGTTTTCTCCCAAAATTTAGGATGTGTCCACGTTGCGCTTTGGGGTGTTTCCTGTCGCCGGCGCTAGGCCTACCCACGACAGTGAGGTATCATTTTTATCGGGAGACTTGGGGGAACGCTGGGTGGAAGGAAATTTGTAGCTCCTCTCAGATTCCAGAACTTTCTGCCACAGAAATGTGAGGAACATGTGTTTTTGTAGACAATTTTTGAGGTTTGCAAAGGATTCTGGGTAACAGAACCTGGTCCGAGACCCGCAAGTCACCCCTCCTTGGATTTCCCTAGGTCTCTAGTTTTCAGAAATGCACAGGTTTGGTAGTTTTCCCTAGGTGCCGGCTGAGCTAGAGGCCAAAATCTACAGGTAGGCACTTCGCAAAAAACACCTCTGTTTTTTTCCAAAATTTAGGATGTGTCCACGTTGCGCTTTGGGGTGTTTCCTGTCGCCGGCGCTAGGCCTACCCACGCAAGCGAGGTATCATTTTTATCGGGAGACTTGGGGGAACGCTGGTTGGAAGGAAATTTGTAGCTCCTCTCAGATTCCAGAACTTTCTGCCACAGAAATATGAGGAACTTGTTTTTTTTTAGCCAAATTTTGAGGTTTGCAAAGGATTCTGGGTAACAGAACCTGGTCCGAGCCCCGCAAGTCACCCCTCCTTGGATTCCCCTAGGTCTCCAGTTTTCAGAAATGCACAGGTTTGGTAGGTTTCCCTAGGTGCCGGCTGAGCTAGAGGCCAAAATCTACAGGTAGGCACTTCGCAAAAAACACCTCTGTTTTTTTCCAAAATTTAGGATGTGTCCACGTTGCGCTTTGGGGTGTTTCCTGTCGCCAGCGCTAGCCCTACCCACGCAAGTGAGGTATCATTTTTATCGGGAGACTTGGGGGAACGCTGGGTGGAAGGAAATTTGTAGCTCCTCTCAGATTCCAGAACTTTCTGCCACAAAAATATGAGGGACATATGTTTTTTTAGCCAAATTTTGAGGTTTGCAAAGGATTCTGGGTAACAGAACCTGGTCCGAGCCCCGCAAGTCACCCCTCCTTGGATTCCCCTAGGTCTCTAGTTTTCAGAAATGCACAGGTTTGGTAGGTTTCCCTAGGTGCCGGCTGAGCTAGAGGCCAAAATCTACAGGTAGGCACTTCGCAAAAAACACCTCTGTTTTTTTCCAAAATTTAGGATGTGTCCACGTTGCGCTTTGGGGTGTTTCCTGTCGCCAGCGCTAGGCCTACCCACGCAAGTGAGGTATCATTTTTATCGGGAGACTTGGGGGAACGCTGGGTGGAAGGAAATTTGTAGCTCCTCTCAGATTCCAGAACTTTCTGCCACAAAAATGTGAGGGACATGTGTTTTTTTAGCCAAATTTGAAGTTTGCAAAGGATTCTGGGTAACAGAACCTGGTCCAAGACCCGCAAGTCACCCCTCCTTGGATTTCCCTAGGTCTCTAGTTTTCAGAAATGCACAGGTTTGGTAGTTTTCCCTAGGTGCCGGCTGAGCTAGAGGCCAAAATCTACAGGTAAGCACTTCGCAAAAAACACCTCTGTTTTTTTCCAAAATTTAGGATGTGTCGACGTTGCGCTTTGGGGTGTTTCCTGTCGCCGGCGCTAGGCCTACCCACGCAAGCGAGGTATCATTTTTATCGGGAGACTTGGGGGAACGCTGGTTGGAAGGAAATTTGTAGCTCCTCTCAGATTCCAGAACTTTCTGCCACAGAAATATGAGGAACATGTTTTTTTTTAGCCAAATTTTGAGGTTTGCAAAGGATTCTGGGTAACAGAACCTGGTCCGAGCCCCGCAAGTCACCCCTCCTTGGATTCCCCTAGGTCTCCAGTTTTCAGAAATGCACAGGTTTGGTAGGTTTCCCTAGGTGCCGGCTGAGCTAGAGGCCAAAATCTACAGGTAGGCACTGCGCAAAAAACACCTCTGTTTTCTCCCAAAATTTAGGATGTGTCCACGTTGCGCTTTGGGGTGTTTCCTGTCGCCGGCGCTAGGCCTACCCACGCAAGTGAGGTATCATTTTTATCGGGAGACTTGGGGGAACGCTGGGTGGAAGGAAATTTGTAGCTCCTCTCAGATTCCAGAACTTTCTGCCACAGAAATGTGAGGAACATGTGTTTTTGTAGCCAAATTTTGAGGTTTGCAAAGGATTCTGGGTAACAGAACCTGGTCCGAGCCCCGCAAGTCACGCCTCCTTGGATTCCCCTAGGTCTCTAGTTTTCAGAAATGCACAGGTTTGGTAGGTTTCCCTAGGTGCCGGCTGAGCTAGAGGCCAAAATCTACAGGTAGGCACTTCGCAAAAAACACCTCTGTTTTTTTCCAAAATTTAGGATGTGTCCACGTTGCGCTTTGGGGTGTTTCCTGTCGCCGGCGCTAGGCCTACCCACGCAAGTGAGGTATCATTTTTATCGGGAGACTTGGGGGAACGCTGGGTGGAAGGAAATTTGTAGCTCCTCTCAGATTCCAGAACTTTCTGCCACAGAAATGTGAGGAACATGTGTTTTTTTAGCCAAATTTTGAGGTTTGCAAAGGATTCTGGATAACAGAACCTGGTCCGAGCCCCGCAAGTCACCCCTCCTTGGATTCCCCTAGGTCTCTAGATTTCAGAAATGCACAGGTTTGGTAGGTTTCCCTAGGTGCCGGCTGAGCTAGAGGCCAAAATCTACAGGTAGGCACTTCTCAAAAAACACCTCTGTTTTTTTCCAAAATTTAGGATGTGTCCACGTTGCGCTTTGGGGTGTTTCCTGTCGCCGGCGCTAGTCCTACCCACGCAAGTGAGGTATCATTTTTATCGGGAGACTTGGGGGAACGCTGGGTGGAAGGAAATTTGTAGCTCCTCTCAGATTCCAGAACTTTCTGCCACAAAAATATGAGGGACATATGTTTTTTTAGCCAAATTTTGAGGTTTGTAAAGGATTCTGGGTAACAGAACCTGGTCCGAGCCCCGCAAGTCACCCCTCCTTGGATTCCCCTAGGTCTCTAGTTTTCAGAAATGCACAGGTTTGGTAGGTTTCCCTAGGTGCCGGCTGAGCTAGAGGCCAAAATCTACAGGTAGGCACTTCTCAAAAAACACCTCTGTTTTTTTCCAAAATTTAGGATGTGTCCACGTTTCGCTTTGGGGTGTTTCCTGTCGCCGGCGCTAGTCCTACCCACGCAAGTGAGGTATCATTTTTATCGGGAGACTTGGGGGAACGCTGGGTGGAAGGAAATTTGTAGCTCCTCTCAGATTCCAGAACTTTCTGCCACAGAAATGTGAGGAACATGTGTTTTTTTAGTCAAATTTTGAGGATTTGCAAAGGATTCTGGGTAACAGAACCTGGTCCGAGCCCCGCAAGTCACCCCTCCTTAGATTCCCCTAGGTCTCTAGTTTTCAGAAATGCACAGGTTTGGTAGGTTTCCCTAGGTGCCGGCTGAGCTAGAGGCCAAAATCTACAGGTAGGCACTTCGCAAAAAACACCTCTGTTTTCTCCCAAAATTTAGGATGTGTCCACGTTGCGCTTTGGGGTGTTTCCTGTCGCCGGCGCTAGGCCTACCCACGACAGTGAGGTATCATTTTTATCGGGAGACTTGGGGGAACGCTGGGTGGAAGGAAATTTGTAGCTCCTCTCAGATTCCAGAACTTTCTGCCACAGAAATGTGAGGAACATGTGTTTTTGTAGACAATTTTTGAGGTTTGCAAAGGATTCTGGGTAACAGAACCTGGTCCGAGCCCCGCAAGTCACCCCTCCTTGGATTCCCCTAGGTCTCTAGTTTTCAGAAATGCACAGGTTTGGTAGGTTTCCCTAGGTGCCGGCTGAGCTAGAGGCCAAAATCTACAGGTAGGCACTTCGCAAAAAACACCTCTGTTTTTTTCCAAAATTTAGGATGTGTCCACGTTGCGCTTTGGGGTGTTTCCTGTCGCCGGCGCTAGTCCTACCCACGCAAGTGAGGTATCATTTTTATCGGGAGACTTGGGGGAACGCTGGGTGGAAGGAAATTTGTAGCTCCTCTCAGATTCCAGAACTTTCTGCCACAGAAATGTGAGGAACATGTGTTTTTTAGCCAAATTTTGAGGTTTGCAAAGGATTCTGGGTAACAGAACCTGGTCCGAGCCCCGCAAGTCACCCCTCCTTGGATTCCCCTAGGTCTCTAGTTTTCAGAAATGCACAGGTTTGGTAGGTTTCCCTAGGTGCCGGCTGAGCTAGAGGCCAAAATCTACAGGTAGGCACTTCGCAAAAAACACCTCTGTTTTTTTCCAAAATTTAGGATGTGTCCACGTTGCGCTTTGGGGTGTTTCCTGTCGCCAGCGCTAGGCCTACCCACGCAAGTGAGGTATCATTTTTATCGGGAGACTTGGGGGAACGCTGGGTGGAAGGAAATTTGTAGCTCCTCTCAGATTCCAGAACTTTCTGCCACAAAAATGTGAGGGACATGTGTTTTTTTAGCCAAATTTGAGGTTTGCAAAGGATTCTGGGTAACAGAACCTGGTCCGAGACCCGCAAGTCACCCCTCCTTGGATTTCCCTAGGTCTCTAGTTTTCAGAAATGCACAGGTTTGGTAGTTTTCCCTAGGTGCCGGCTGAGCTAGAGGCCAAAATCTACAGGTAGGCACTTCGCAAAAAACACCTCTGTTTTTTTCCAAAATTTAGGATGTGTCCACGTTGCGCTTTGGGGTGTTTCCTGTCGCCGGCGCTAGGCCTACCCACGCAAGCGAGGTATCATTTTTATCGGGAGACTTGGGGGAACGCTGGTTGGAAGGAAATTTGTAGCTCCTCTCAGATTCCAGAACTTTCTGCCACAGAAATATGAGGAACTTGTTTTTTTTTAGCCAAATTTTGAGGTTTGCAAAGGATTCTGGGTAACAGAACCTGGTCCGAGCCCCGCAAGTCACCCCTCCTTGGATTCCCCTAGGTCTCCAGTTTTCAGAAATGCACAGGTTTGGTAGGTTTCCCTAGGTGCCGGCTGAGCTAGAGGCCAAAATCTACAGGTAGGCACTTCGCAAAAAACACCTCTGTTTTTTTCCAAAATTTAGGATGTGTCCACGTTGCGCTTTGGGGTGTTTCCTGTCGCCAGCGCTAGCCCTACCCACGCAAGTGAGGTATCATTTTTATCGGGAGACTTGGGGGAACGCTGGGTGGAAGGAAATTTGTAGCTCCTCTCAGATTCCAGAACTTTCTGCCACAAAAATATGAGGGACATATGTTTTTTTAGCCAAATTTTGAGGTTTGCAAAGGATTCTGGGTAACAGAACCTGGTCCGAGCCCCGCAAGTCACCCCTCCTTGGATTCCCCTAGGTCTCTAGTTTTCAGAAATGCACAGGTTTGGTAGGTTTCCCTAGGTGCCGGCTGAGCTAGAGGCCAAAATCTACAGGTAGGCACTTCGCAAAAAACACCTCTGTTTTTTTCCAAAATTTAGGATGTGTCCACGTTGCGCTTTGGGGTGTTTCCTGTCGCCAGCGCTAGGCCTACCCACGCAAGTGAGGTATCATTTTTATCGGGAGACTTGGGGGAACGCTGGGTGGAAGGAAATTTGTAGCTCCTCTCAGATTCCAGAACTTTCTGCCACAAAAATGTGAGGGACATGTGTTTTTTTAGCCAAATTTGAAGTTTGCAAAGGATTCTGGGTAACAGAACCTGGTCCAAGACCCGCAAGTCACCCCTCCTTGGATTTCCCTAGGTCTCTAGTTTTCAGAAATGCACAGGTTTGGTAGTTTTCCCTAGGTGCCGGCTGAGCTAGAGGCCAAAATCTACAGGTAAGCACTTCGCAAAAAACACCTCTGTTTTTTTCCAAAATTTAGGATGTGTCGACGTTGCGCTTTGGGGTGTTTCCTGTCGCCGGCGCTAGGCCTACCCACGCAAGCGAGGTATCATTTTTATCGGGAGACTTGGGGGAACGCTGGTTGGAAGGAAATTTGTAGCTCCTCTCAGATTCCAGAACTTTCTGCCACAGAAATATGAGGAACATGTTTTTTTTTAGCCAAATTTTGAGGTTTGCAAAGGATTCTGGGTAACAGAACCTGGTCCGAGCCCCGCAAGTCACCCCTCCTTGGATTCCCCTAGGTCTCCAGTTTTCAGAAATGCACAGGTTTGGTAGGTTTCCCTAGGTGCCGGCTGAGCTAGAGGCCAAAATCTACAGGTAGGCACTGCGCAAAAAACACCTCTGTTTTCTCCCAAAATTTAGGATGTGTCCACGTTGCGCTTTGGGGTGTTTCCTGTCGCCGGCGCTAGGCCTACCCACGCAAGTGAGGTATCATTTTTATCGGGAGACTTGGGGGAACGCTGGGTGGAAGGAAATTTGTAGCTCCTCTCAGATTCCAGAACTTTCTGCCACAGAAATGTGAGGAACATGTGTTTTTGTAGCCAAATTTTGAGGTTTGCAAAGGATTCTGGGTAACAGAACCTGGTCCGAGCCCCGCAAGTCACGCCTCCTTGGATTCCCCTAGGTCTCTAGTTTTCAGAAATGCACAGGTTTGGTAGGTTTCCCTAGGTGCCGGCTGAGCTAGAGGCCAAAATCTACAGGTAGGCACTTCGCAAAAAACACCTCTGTTTTTTTCCAAAATTTAGGATGTGTCCACGTTGCGCTTTGGGGTGTTTCCTGTCGCCGGCGCTAGGCCTACCCACGCAAGTGAGGTATCATTTTTATCGGGAGACTTGTGGGAACGCTGGGTGGAAGGAAATTTGTAGCTCCTCTCAGATTCCAGAACTTTCTGACACAGAAATGTGAGGAACATGTGTTTTTTTAGCCAAATTTTGAGGTTTGCAAAGGATTCTGGATAACAGAACCTGGTCCGAGCCCCGCAAGTCACCCCTCCTTGGATTCCCCTAGGTCTCTAGATTTCAGAAATGCACAGGTTTGGTAGGTTTCCCTAGGTGCCGGCTGAGCTAGAGGCCAAAATCTACAGGTAGGCACTTCTCAAAAAACACCTCTGTTTTTTTCCAAAATTTAGGATGTGTCCACGTTGCGCTTTGGGGTGTTTCCTGTCGCCGGCGCTAGTCCTACCCACGCAAGTGAGGTATCATTTTTATCGGGAGACTTGGGGGAACGCTGGGTGGAAGGAAATTTGTAGCTCCTCTCAGATTCCAGAACTTTCTGCCACAAAAATATGAGGGACATATGTTTTTTTAGCCAAATTTTGAGGTTTGTAAAGGATTCTGGGTAACAGAACCTGGTCCGAGCCCCGCAAGTCACCCCTCCTTGGATTCCCCTAGGTCTCTAGTTTTCAGAAATGCACAGGTTTGGTAGGTTTCCCTAGGTGCCGGCTGAGCTAGAGGCCAAAATCTACAGGTAGGCACTTCGCAAAAAACACCTCTGTTTTTTTCCAAAATTTAGGATGTGTCCACGTTGCGCTTTGGGGTGTTTCCTGTCGCCAGCGCTAGGCCTACCCACGCAAGTGAGGTATCATGTTTATCGGGAGACTTGGGGGAACGCTGGGTGGAAGGAAATTTGTAGCTCCTCTCAGATTCCAGAACTTTCTGCCACAAAAATGTGAGGGACATGTGTTTTTTTAGCCAAATTTGAGGTTTGCAAAGGATTCTGGGTAACAGAACCTGGTCCAAGACCCGCAAGTCACCCCTCCTTGGATTTCCCTAGGTCTCTAGTTTTCAGAAATGCACAGGTTTGGTAGTTTTCCCTAGGTGCCGGCTGAGCTAGAGGCCAAAATCTACAGGTAAGCACTTCGCAAAAAACACCTCTGTTTTTTTCCAAAATTTAGGATGTGTCGACGTTGCGCTTTGGGGTGTTTCCTGTCGCCGGCGCTAGGCCTACCCACGCAAGTGAGGTATCATTTTTATCGGGAGACTTGGGGGAACGCTGGGTGGAAGGAAATTTGTAGCTCCTCTCAGATTCCAGAACTTTCTGCCACAAAAATGTGAGGGACAGGTGTTTTTTTAGCCAAATTTTGAGGTTTGCAAAGGATTCTGGGTAACAGAACCTGGTCCGAGACCCGCAAGTCACCCCTCCTTGGATTTCTCTAGGTCTCTAGTTTTCAGAAATGCACAGGTTTGGTAGTTTTCCCTAGGTGCCGGCTGAGCTAGAGGCCAAAATCTACAGGTAAGCACTTCGCAAAAAACACCTCTGTTTTTTTCCAAAATTTAGGATGTGTCCACGTTGCGCTTTGGGGTGTTTCCTGTCACCAGCGCTAGGCCTACCCACGCAAGTGAGGTATCATTTTTATCGGGAGACTTGGGGGAACGCTGGGTGGAAGGAAATTTGTAGCTCCTCTCAGATTCCAGAACTTTCTGCCACAGAAATATGAGGAACATGTTTTTTTTTAGCCAAATTTTGAGGTTTGCAAAGGATTCTGGGTAACAGAACCTGGTCCGAGCCCCGCAAGTCACCCCTCCTTGGATTCCCCTAGGTCTCTAGTTTTCAGAAATGCACAGGTTTGGTAGGTTTCCCTAGGTGCCGGCTGAGCTAGAGGCCAAAATCTACAGGTAGGCACTTCGCAAAAAACACCTCTGTTTTTTTCCAAAATTTAGGATGTGTCCACGTTGCGCTTTGGGGTGTTTCCTGTCGCCGGCGCTAGGCCTACCCACGCAAGTGAGGTATCATTTTTATCGGGAGACTTGTGGGAACGCTGGGTGGAAGGAAATTTGTAGCTCCTCTCAGATTCCAGAACTTTCTGACACAGAAATGTGAGGAACATGTGTTTTTTTAGCCAAATTTTGAGGTTTGCAAAGGATTCTGGATAACAGAACCTGGTCCGAGCCCCGCAAGTCACCCCTCCTTGGATTCCCCTAGGTCTCTAGATTTCAGAAATGCACAGGTTTGGTAGGTTTCCCTAGGTGCCGGCTGAGCTAGAGGCCAAAATCTACAGGTAGGCACTTCTCAAAAAACACCTCTGTTTTTTTCCAAAATTTAGGATGTGTCCACGTTGCGCTTTGGGGTGTTTCCTGTCGCCGGCGCTAGTCCTACCCACGCAAGTGAGGTATCATTTTTATCGGGAGACTTGGGGGAACGCTGGGTGGAAGGAAATTTGTAGCTCCTCTCAGATTCCAGAACTTTCTGCCACAAAAATATGAGGGACATATGTTTTTTTAGCCAAATTTTGAGGTTTGTAAAGGATTCTGGGTAACAGAACCTGGTCCGAGCCCCGCAAGTCACCCCTCCTTGGATTCCCCTAGGTCTCTAGTTTTCAGAAATGCACAGGTTTGGTAGGTTTCCCTAGGTGCCGGCTGAGCTAGAGGCCAAAATCTACAGGTAGGCACTTCGCAAAAAACACCTCTGTTTTTTTCCAAAATTTAGGATGTGTCCACGTTGCGCTTTGGGGTGTTTCCTGTCGCCAGCGCTAGGCCTACCCACGCAAGTGAGGTATCATGTTTATCGGGAGACTTGGGGGAACGCTGGGTGGAAGGAAATTTGTAGCTCCTCTCAGATTCCAGAACTTTCTGCCACAAAAATGTGAGGGACATGTGTTTTTTTAGCCAAATTTGAGGTTTGCAAAGGATTCTGGGTAACAGAACCTGGTCCAAGACCCGCAAGTCACCCCTCCTTGGATTTCCCTAGGTCTCTAGTTTTCAGAAATGCACAGGTTTGGTAGTTTTCCCTAGGTGCCGGCTGAGCTAGAGGCCAAAATCTACAGGTAAGCACTTCGCAAAAAACACCTCTGTTTTTTTCCAAAATTTAGGATGTGTCGACGTTGCGCTTTGGGGTGTTTCCTGTCGCCGGCGCTAGGCCTACCCACGCAAGTGAGGTATCATTTTTATCGGGAGACTTGGGGGAACGCTGGGTGGAAGGAAATTTGTAGCTCCTCTCAGATTCCAGAACTTTCTGCCACAAAAATGTGAGGGACAGGTGTTTTTTTAGCCAAATTTTGAGGTTTGCAAAGGATTCTGGGTAACAGAACCTGGTCCGAGACCCGCAAGTCACCCCTCCTTGGATTTCTCTAGGTCTCTAGTTTTCAGAAATGCACAGGTTTGGTAGTTTTCCCTAGGTGCCGGCTGAGCTAGAGGCCAAAATCTACAGGTAAGCACTTCGCAAAAAACACCTCTGTTTTTTTCCAAAATTTAGGATGTGTCCACGTTGCGCTTTGGGGTGTTTCCTGTCACCAGCGCTAGGCCTACCCACGCAAGTGAGGTATCATTTTTATCGGGAGACTTGGGGGAACGCTGGGTGGAAGGAAATTTGTAGCTCCTCTCAGATTCCAGAACTTTCTGCCACAGAAATATGAGGAACATGTTTTTTTTTAGCCAAATTTTGAGGTTTGCAAAGGATTCTGGGTAACAGAACCTGGTCCGAGCCCCGCAAGTCACCCCTCCTTGGATTCCCCTAGGTCTCTAGTTTTCAGAAATGCACAGGTTTGGTAGGTTTCCCTAGGTGCCGGCTGAGCTAGAGGCCAAAATCTACAGGTAGGCACTTCGCAAAAAACACCTCTGTTTTTTTCCAAAATTTAGGATGTGTCCACGTTGCGCTTTGGGGTGTTTCCTGTCGCCGGCGCTAGGCCTACCAACGCAAGTGAGGTATCATTTTTATCGGGAGACTTGGGGGAACGCTGGGTGGAAGGAAATTTGTAGCTCCTCTCAGATTCCAGAACTTTCTGCCACAGAAATGTGAGGAACATGTGTTTTTTTAGCCAAATTTTGAGGTTTGCAAAGGATTCTGGGTAACAGAACCTGGTCCGAGCCCCGCAAGTCACCCCTCCTTGGATTCCCCTAGGTCTCTAGTTTTCAGAAATGCACAGGTTTGGTAGGTTTCCCTAGGTGCCGGCTGAGCTAGAGGCCAAAATCTACAGGTAGGCACTTCGCAAAAAACACCTCTGTTTTCTCCCCAAATTTTGGATGTGTCCACGTTGCGCTTTGGGGCGTTTCCTGTCGCGGGCGCTAGGCCTACCCACACAAGTGAGGTATCATTTTTATCGGGAGACTTGGGGGAACATAGATTAGCAAAACAAGTGCTATTGCCCCTTGTCTTTCTCTAAATTTTTTCCTTCCAAATAGGAGAGTGTGTAAAAAAGAGATCTATTTGAGAAATTCCCTATAATTCACATGCTTGTATGGTCACCCCGGAATTCAGAGATGTGCAAATAACCACTGCTCCTCAGCACCTTATCTTGTGCCCTTTTTGGAAATGCAAAGGTTTTCTTGATAGCAATTTTTTACTCTTTATATTTCAGCAAATGAATTGCTGTATACCCGGTATAGAATGAAAACGCACTGCAGGGTGCAGCTCATTTATTGGCTCTGGGTTCCTCGGGTGCTTGATGAACCTACAAGCCATATATATCCCTGCAACCAGAGGAGTCCAGCAGACGTACCAGTATATTGCTTTCCATAATCTGACATTGCAGGGAAAAGTTACAGAGTAAAATGTAGAGAAAAATTGATGTTTTTTTCACCTCAATTTCAATATTTTTCTTTTTCAGCTGTTATTTTCTGTAGGAAACCCTTGTAGGATCTACACAAATGACCCCTTGCTGAATTCAGAATTTTGTCTACTTTTCAGAAATGGTTAGGTTTCTGGGATCCAGCATTGGTTTCATGCCCATTCCTGTCACTGACTGGAAGGAGGCTGAAAGCACAAAAAATTGCAAAAATGGGTTATGCCCACGTAAAATGCCAAAATTGTGTTGAAAAATTGGGTTTTCTGATTCAAGTCTGCCTGTTCCTGAAAGCTAGGAAGCTGCTGAGTTTAGCGCTGCGAACCCTTTGTTGATGCCATTTTCAGGGGGAAATCCACAAGCCTTCTTCTGCAGCCACTTTTTCCAATTTTTTTGAAAAAAACGAAATTTCCACTGTATTTTGGCCAATTTCTTGGCCTCCTTCAAGGGAACCCACAAAGTCTGGGTACCTCTAGAATCCCTAGGATGTTGGAAAAAAAGGACGCAAATTTGGCTTGGTTAGCTTATGTGGACAAAAAGTTATGAGGGCCTAAGCGCGAACTGCCCCAAATAGGAAAAAAAAGGCCTGGCACAGGAGGGGGAAAAGGCCTGGCAGCGAAGGGGTTAAGGGACGTAGGGACATGTAAGTCTACTACTAGATGTGAATCTATACTTGAAAATAGTCACTCCTAGGTGTAAATCACAGAAATGGTGAAAAGCAAGAATAAGTGGTAAAATTAGACCGAGGTGTACTAGGAAATGTACACCTGAGTAAATACATATGTCAAGATGTCCCTAGGATATTTCCATATCAAAATCTCTTATTATTAAATAAACAAATATGATGATTTTATTCCTTTATTTACAAACGGATGATATTCAGTAGAACTGAGGAAAAGTTAAAATATGAGTAAGTAATGGGATTTGTGAGTGATTGTTAGACCTGTTAGCTGAAGGGTGGTCTTCCCCAAACCTGTTTGCCTTTTTCCTTAAATGTTTGCTGTATCTTTGTTGTTGGCCTTCGGAATCTGAGCACATTACCACTGCTGACCAGTGCTAAAGTGCAAGTGCTCTGTGTCTAAATGGTATTGATGATTGGTTTATCCATGATTTTCATACCTCATTTGCTAGTAAGTCCCTAGTACAGTGTACCATGTGTGCCCAGGGCCTGTAAATCATATGCTACTAGTGGTTCTGCAGCACTGATTGTCCCAGCCACAAGAGTAGATCTGTAAACATGTCTCAGATCTGCCCATGCAGTGTCTGTGTGTGCAGTTCTGAACTGCCAGTTCGACCTTGCAAATGCATCTACTTGCCAGGACCAAGCCTTCCCCTTTACTACATGTGTCACCCCTAAGGTAGCCCCAAGGCAGTATATTTAAAAGGTAGGACATGGGCTGGTGTGTTCTACATGTCCTGATAGTGAAATACAGCTACATTTGTTTTTCACTGTTGCAAGGCCTATCTCCCCCATAGAGTAGCATTGGGATTGCCTTGAAATATCTTTCAGGTGTAATTTCCCGTTGGAAGCAGATAAAGACATGGAGTTTGGGGTCTGAGCTCACAATTTGAAAATACATCTTTTAGTGAAGTTGTTTTTAAAATTGTAAGTTTGAAAATGCCACTTTCAGAAAGTGGGCTTTTTCTTGCTTAACCATTCTGTGCCACTGCCTGCCAGAAATTTACGTCTGGGTCTTTGGCTGTTTGTGGATTCACTCTAGACAGTCACACAAAGGGAGCTGAGGTGTGCCCTGCATAACCTGATGGGTCCTCCAGAGCTAGAGTGGTGGGTGGAGCTGACACTTTCATCTGAATAGGGATGTGCCTGTCCTTACACAAAGCACTCTCCAACCCTCTGGAGTGTGTCTGGAGCAGGACAGGAAAGGAATGGTCTTCACAACTACAAAGACTTTTCTTTGACGTTTGCCTGCTTCAAAGGCAGAAATGGGTATAAGTACTAAGCCCCTGAGCACACAAAGCTACAATTCTCCTCTACTGAGGATATTCTGCCAGGATGAAGAACTGGATGCTATAGGAGGAGCTGCAACTCTGCCTGTAACTTTGCTGTGTTGGCCTGTTGCATTCTGCGTCTGTCCTGGGATTGAAATGTCTGGACTTTGCTTTTTACATCCTGCTTCCAAAGGTTTTCCAAGTTCTTGGACTGAGCTTGCCTCCTGTGAAAAAGTCTCAGGGACTTCAAAGACTTCCTCTGCCAGCACCTGAGTTCTCTTGCTGGGAGTCCCTACTTGCCAAGTGTGCCAGATCCAGTTCCTTGGGAGGGAGTTCTAGTGCAACCAAGAAGAAACCAAGCCCATCGACTCCAGAGCAACTTTGGAACCAGCGCTGCAGTCTGACTGCACACTGCTGCCTGCACTGGAGCCATGGTCCCTGTTGAGTGCAATAACAGTGACCTGCAACACATGCCCAATGCTGCCATAGTGCCTCCGAAGTCCCACCACAGCATAGGTTTCTTGTGCCATGTCACTGATGCCCGTGACACATGACTCTGCCACAGCACCTGTGGCCCTGTGGTGTGATCACAACACCACAAAGTCAATACCTTGCATCTTGACCTGCTGGACACATCGACCCCACAGGGATGTAAGAAACCGATGCCTCACCACCCACGCTGCATCACCTCCCCTGCAACCGTAAGGAACCTACACCTCACCTCCCCTGCCTAGTAGTATCGAACTGATGCCTCACCTCCTCGGTGGCAGTACAGAACCAATGCTGCACCAGCTCCAGCGATGCCTCACCTCCCTGACTGCCTGCAATGTCTTTGTTTCCTCATATTTTTCAGATGTACTGTACCTGGGGTCTGTGCAACTTCATGACCAGCCCACACTCCCTCGTGAGTGGTGTTAGACTGTTGGAAACGACTCCATAAAGATGCTGTGATAGCCCCAGTTGGATCTATTGTGCTTCTAAGTGCCATACTGAGATTTAGTATTTGAAAGTTCGTATCTTTACTTGTGTTTGTTCTTTTTTGTTGTTTTGGTCTTGTTTTACTCAGATAACTATTGACAATTTTTCCAAACTGGTGTGGAGTACTTTTGTGGTGATTTCACTGTGTTACTGTGCGTGTGTACAAATACTTTACACATTGCCTCTGCGATAAGCCTCAAAGCTCCTCGAAATCTACCAAGGGGGTGAACAAGGGATATCTTAGATGTGTAACTCCCTTACTGTGACTACAGTGAGGGTCCCTACTTGGACAGGGTTCAAACTACTGCATATTAGAGACTCCATTTCTAACAAGTACTATTTTAGAAATGCCACTTTTAGAAAGTGTTCATTTCTCTACTCTTACTGCTCTGTGTGCCTTGCAGCCTGTCTCCAATGCACATCTGGGTTAGGTGACAGCTGCCTTCCCTCTAGAAAGCTACAAACACAGGAAGTTGAGATGTGTCTGAGCACCTATCTGCATTCATCTGCATTCTGATGGCTCTTCCTGGACAGAAAGGGTGGAGGGGAGCTGACACTTCCACACAAAGGGCAGATTACCCCCTACTGGGACTCTGGAGCCAGGGCTAGGAAGAAAGGGTCTCTGTGAACTTCAAGGACCCTTCTTTAATGTCAGTCTCACTTCAAAGGCACATTTGGTTATCTGAACAAGCATTTTAGATAGTTGAGTGATAGTGCAAGTCCGAACATACATTAATGAATCCCTGAGTAACGGGATAGGCTTAAATGAGCAGTTCGGATTATTGAATGATGCTGCCAATCTGAATAAGCATTAACCATTACAGAGTGATGTGGCTAATCTCAGCATCCATAATAATAGTAATGATAATTCTTAACATATGATGGGAGTTCTTGGCATGATGACCATACTTCTTCTTCATGTTTTCACTGACATGACAGCAGTTATTGTTGACATATTATAGGCTCTCATGGAATAACAGTGTCCACATCAGGCTAAAGCCTGCACTGCAATAAAGTTGGTAACTGTTTTAAATCCTATAGACAATCTCAACATGATGTTGCCTAGCACTAGTAAAATATTTGCACTTGCATTGTCGTAGTTTGGACTCTTGCTCTGAGCAAGACTGCTGGTCTCAGGATGACAGTACTTTCGTTTGTAGGTGACTAAGGGGGTCATTCTGACCCCGGCCAGCGGCGGAAGCCGCCGGCCTGGCTGGGACCGCCAGAATACCGCTGCGTGGTCAAAAGACCGCCGCGGGTATTCTGGGTTTCCTGCTGGGCTGGCGGGCGACCGCCAGAAGGCCGCCCGCCAGCCCAGCGGGAAACACCCTTCCATGAGGATGCCGGCTCCGAATGGAGCCGGCAGAGTGGAAGGGGTGCGGCGGGTGCAGTTGCACCCGTCGCGATTTTCAGTGTCTGCATGGCAGACACTGAAAATCTTGGTGGGGCCCTGTTACGGGGGCCCCTGCAGTGCCCATGCCATTGGCATGGGCACTGCAGGGGCCCCCAGGGGCCCCACGAATCCCCATACCGCCATCCTCTGCCTGGCGGCCAAAACCGGCAGGAACAGGATGGCGGTATGGGGGTCAGAATCCCCATGGCAGCGGAAAACCGCCGGTACACCGCCGGTTTTCCGTTTCTTACTGCGGCTGTACCGCCGCGGTCAGAATGCCCAAGGGAGCACCGCCAGCCTGTTGGCGGTGCTCCCGCGGTCGTTGGCCCTGGCGGATTTTACCGCCAGGGTCAGAATGACCCCCTAAGTCTTTTCCCACAACTAGTTGCGACTATTGTCCAAACCTTACCGGCTCGCTAGCAGTACCTCACCAGAAACACAATAGTAAAAGGTGATTTGTGGCAGTCGCTTACGCATGGACTCAAAGTAAGATATCTCAGGGTTGTCGTGGTTAAACGGAAATTACCCTTTTCTCACGGATATATTATGTCTCATACAAAGGCAATGACACAGATGGAGTAAAGTTATAATAGTTTTTTATTTAACATAACTGCAATTTGCGATAAGTTGCATGAACTGCAATGATTAGGATAGTTCATTTAATTATTTATTTCCTTTAAGATGGCGGCCTTGTTTATAGTTAGGCCACTTGTTATGAGTTTTATTATCAGTGTCACTGCGCCAAGGCGTCAAGATCAAGCACGAAAGAAAAACAAACAGTAGGTGTTCACACTTAGGGATTTTCCCTCTCTATACTTTCGAGGGATTGTTGATATTAATTGCCGTCCCAAGCATGCCTGTTATCTATTGTTTTGAATTACACTTAAGTCAGGGGACCTTGTAGATCTGTATAAATACATCATTACAGTGTGTTGTTTTTCCATTAGGTGCATACCTGTTGTTC
Organism: Pleurodeles waltl; assembly: GCF_031143425.1. Lineage (NCBI taxonomy): Eukaryota > Metazoa > Chordata > Amphibia > Caudata > Salamandridae > Pleurodeles > Pleurodeles waltl. Next base: position 261,383,625 of record NC_090437.1, on the reverse strand, counting down.
ATGCACAAAAATTCAATGTACTCAAAACAGTTGCCTTAACTATTATCCACATTTTGTTAAAAATGTAAGTGGTTACACTTCTGGTTAAATAGGAACATAACATAACCAAATATGAAATTTATGAAATTGAGTGAGTCAGTATGTTAAAACTTTCCTAGCAATGAAAGTAATATAGGGATGAACATTTTAAGAAAGTGATCATGCCATTTTGCTTGTGCAATGCTGCTGCCTTCTGGAAGCTTACTCCTGTTATCCTGTTAAAACAAACTAGGATTCACTGCACCCTCCCCATTGCCGTAACAGATATGATGAAGGTACAGGAACCCAAACGCTAAAAAAGCTGCGTCTGAACTAAAAAAAAAAAAAAACAAGCTAATAAATGACGCTAATAATAAAACAACTGCTGTGTGTAAAAAATATGTTAAAACAAATTTGTCTAAAATACATACAGAGATGTTAATATCAACTATGACAAGTACAGCAAACGTTTAGTATAATTGCATATTTTGGAACCGGGAAATGGTAGGCAAATTCATCAAATTATGTGTTATACCCAGGATCTTGAAGAATGTCATCAAAGCCATCAGTCAAGGAGCTCAAAAACGAGTCAACATCGTCTGAAATGAAATCTATTGCTGGACGGACAAACCGATCCACAGAGCAGAAGTGAGCCACATTCATCGGTGCATCGATACTCGCTGCAGTGTCCTCATCCATGTTAGATCTTATAAGGGAAGGCTTATAGGTGGCCTCGCGGAGCAACCTCAGTCTCAAGGGGCATGACCGTGAATGAACCCTCATCGGGGACATCAGCAGTTCGCGGTCCACAGGAGATGTCGGTTCAACAGCAAGACAGACCATAGGCAGATGTTCAAAGAGGCATCATATGTAGCGGAAGACCAGCTGTACACACCAGAGTAGCGGCCGGAATGACAACGACCAGTCAAACTCCAGTTCCACCAGCAAAGGTGTACTGAAGATACGAACCATGCGTTCACGGCACAGTGGGGTTGACGGGAGCAGATCCATTGCTCTGTGTTGCTGGAAAGAAACAACCACCGCGAATCAGAAGAAATAGTAGTAGTAGTCCGCCAATTAAAGCCAAAATAATTGGAAAGCCCCCAAACACACTGGAAAAGAGAGAATGGATGGCTGATGGGATGACTCCGAAGACAGTCTGGAAGATGGACACGAAACCAGACCCGACAGCCTTAAAGAAATGAACAATCCCAGTTGTGCTTGAAGCATTTAATATTCTGGATACCAGCTCTCCAAAGTGTTTGGGGAAATCGGTATTTAAAAGGGATTGTATCTCAGCTGATGATCTCGCAAACTGGAGAGCTTACGTCTCTTTTGCGGATGTCAAGGCGACCTGTTTCTGAAACAATAGCGCCTTTAGTCTACTCAACTTGTCATAGTTCACATTAATAGTATCTATGTGGGGCCACATTTCAGATACTTTTATCTCTCGTGTGGGGGGAAACAAAACATGTCCACAACACGTAACGACCTTCGTGACTGAGATTGCGTAGGCAATTCCAGGTCGCAAGCCGCAACAGCTTTCATCGTTCAGTAGAACATAACTTCCATTGGAAAGTACATGAAACAATCAAGGGGACCGGAGTACCCTTCAGAAAACAGGCCAAATTTGCTACCCCCGCATTGCAAAGACCGTGAAGAGACACCTGTTTGCATATCATAGAATGACGAACAGCAGTCTCACATTCACTTCCGCTAAGAAAGACCTCCTGTTCACTGTTCAGACATTTATAGTCAAAGGGCAACTCCCACTCTTCCTTAATAAAGCTATCTCCTAGCTGCTCATATCGTCCCACTGCAAGATGTTTCAGGCAGCTCGAGAAACGAAAGGTCGAAATTGGTAAATTAATAATGCTGTGTAAGAGGCAGATAGTTGAAGGACTCTCTGCTACCGTGAAGGGCAACTTATCTAACTTTTCTACTTGAAGCAGGGTGAAACGAGCCTCCCTTTTAGCCATTGTCTCTTGTTCCCTGGAAAAATTAAAAGCAGTGAATAGTTCACTCCCATTAATGTACTTCCTTGGAATGTGGCCACTTTTCAGTGTCTGTAATGTCCAACCCAGCTGCATGATGGAACGTAGCTGTGTTTGCCCATGATATAACCGGGACAAGTCAGTCTGAGTGATATCAATAGCAGACGACACTATATTTGATAGTGAATAAATCCTGTTGGACAGCGTGTTCATGCCATTGTCGACAACAGCTAATGTTTTTTTCCAAATTCTCTTTATCTAGTTGCCTTAAACGTGCAGCAGCTTCAATCTGGGAAAGTTTCCAAATCTCATTGTACATAGCATATAAAAACCGTTTCGAGCGTTGTTTCCTAGGACCTAATAGGAAATCCTGTATGTCTACACTGTCAGAAAGAGTCTGCAGGTGTTGCTTAACCGCTGTTAAAGTGTTTGTCTGCACCCATTGCTGGCACAGCTTACCCACACTGTATGTTGTAATGATACCTGTATGTTGACCTGATAGAAAGCGAGGGTCAGGCCTGTGAATGGAAAAAAACCCTGAAGAAACGTTTTTGACACTCATCAGTGTCGGTGGGCCACACCAACCATCCTCCGGAACAGGAAAGTGAAGAATTATAGGCACCAGCCTTAACCATTGCATCTAGCCTGTCTTCTGAGACATTAAGAAAGTGTTGCCAATCTCTAAATTTTGTTGGAGTAGGGATACTGGGCGTGTTCAGATCTTTAATTTTTGCTAACCCTAGACATGATGTCTGCTCAATAGTGTCATTTAAGAAAATCATTTGCATAGGATTCAGGCATGCTCGAAACAAAGCCTCCCTACCCTGTATCTGCCAATCTTGTGTCCCCCATACACTTTTCAAATCAATAGTATCTTTCCAATATTCGTAACCCTCAATCGAGAGCCGGGAAACAAAGGGATCTTAGTAAATCAATTTTGTATCTGTTAGCAAAAGTTTTCTAATTTGTGCCGGAGGTATTTTAAAATAATACAACTCTGCTTTCTTCGTATCATGCCCAGAAAAGTAGGTAAATTTATCGCTGTAATACTTTGGACTCCCCACCTATGGTGTTGAACAGTGTTCCCATTGTGTGTAGTTCAAGAGAGGCCTATATCTAGTTGCACGGTGTAGGTAGTGATGTCCCCAATTTGTTATAGCAGAACATTTCCCCATAATTCATTGTATAATTATATACATCATCTCTTCCAAAAGTGGAATAGTCCTTCATTTCAGTTAGCATGGAATCAACTGTTTGGACATCCCAATCATTAGAGACAACATTTTGTGTAATGACATCAGACATTGAAATTTTGAACACGTGTGGTATCTGAATAATCTCAGTAGGCCCATATATATCGAACGCAACTTTGTCCCACACAATCCCATCAGAAATTGGTATAGCTGTAATATTGACAGGGGACAAATCACGTCAGACCTTATGTGAAGAATGATGTGGTGTTAAAATTTCATCAACAGGCTCCAAAAAGGAGTGATCAGCAATATAGTGACCATTAATCAGCAGAAAGAAAACAGCCACAAAACCAATCCATAAAAACAATGCAATAAATGTCAAACAGAACCATAGATAGTTCCATGGGTAGATCAAATAGTTCTTTGTAAGCCATTGATACAGTCTGCTACTTCTCGAACGTTTGTCAGTCTCAGCTGAGGACGAATCCGAAGAAAAATCATCAGTATCTACGAAATAGCCAGAGGAAGTCTCTGCAAACACAGGACCTGCTGCATTCTGATCCACCGCTCGTGGAGGGTCTTGATAGACAACATCATTAGTCGTGGAAGTGTTAGTGTAAAATACAGCCAAATCTTGAAGCGGGGTGGTCACTGAAGTTGTGACTGGAACTAACAAAAGTTCTGTTCCGCCCTCCCATGGTCGTTGAAGGGTCTGGAACAGCAGTGGACATAGTTGCATAGTCAGTAGTAGAGATGTTCATCCTACTATGTAGAGGGATGTCCTGTTGGGTAGTGAGAGGGGATCGGGAACCACCCAAGGGACCTCCGGGTCTACTGTGAAGAATCGGCCACATGGTGTAATTTGATGTCATCAATGGAGATGAATCTATTCGATTTAGAACCAGACAATGGTGGAAGGATGACAGTCCTGGTGCCTTTTATTCCCAAGACCGGTACAGGTGCTCTGTATGATGGACCGAACTCTTTTTTCACAGCGATCTTCTCACGAACCAGATCCCCAACGTTAGGAATCCAGCCAGTCGAAGTTTTCGCCAATTGCCTTATTCCTAAGGTGGCAGCACTTGCAGATGATTTATCATCACGAAATTGTTGAAGCTCCTGTAAAACAGTGAGACGTTCTTTTATGTCAGATGGTGTTTCTGCTGCCACCATACCAGGGGCATCAAGATCGGGGACATACATAGGTATCCCAAAGAGAACCTCATATGGAGACTTTCCCCCCAAGGACCGTCTTGGCAGATTATTCAGTGCTCTCTGGACCCCATATAGGTGATGTAACCAACTGCGGCCTGAACCTAATACTCGAGCTGTTAAGGACTGCTTTAGATCACGATTCCGCCTCTCCACGACCAAATTTTCCTCTGGATGGTATGGTGAGGAGTAATGGAGTTCAACACCCATTGTTCTCATGGTGTCCCTGAAAGCTTTAGAGGCAAATGCAGGGCCCTGGTCCGAATGGAATGCTGCAACCGCATATGTACCGATAAAGATCAGCAGATCTTTAATAACAGTCTGGGCATCAGCCGACTGCTGTGGCCATACCCACAGGAATCTAGAACAGGAATCCACAGCCACTAAAATGTATTTGTATGCACCATCAGGCTGTAAGGGACCACAATGGTCCAGGTACACACATTGGAGTGGCTTGTCTGACACTAAGAGGGATGTCTGCGGAGGGCGTTTGATATTCGAGCCCTTAATCTACTGACAAATGTCACAGCAAAGGACATACTGCTTAGTCCGTCTGCATAGACCAGGCAAACAGTATTGTTGTTGTAGAATTGTTGTAGTGGCCTGTATACCAGCATGTGCAGAAGCGACACCCTCATGTGCGGCTGTAATCAGCTCTAATCTCTGGTCTTCATTGGGGATTAATCGATCACCTACCCCAGGAATCGTGGCATAAACAACATTCTGTGCACTGATATGGTAAGTATAGTTCGTAGGGTATCCTTTCGGAAGGGTCTTGCCTGCAGCCAAAGCTTTCACGGCAACCAGTATTTCATTATCCAACCTCGTCCGAGAACGAGTCACTGCAGCCACAGAAGCCGTAGCTACTGATGCTTTGGCTGCTTCATCAGCCAATGTATTGCCGGCAACGTGTATTCCTACACGTTGGTGTCCTAATGTATGAACTACATGGACACATGGTAGCTTATCCTTCAGATCATCCACCCTTCCCCACAACATTTTGGGGGTCATTCTGACCCCGGCGGTCTCAGACCGCCGGGGCCAGGGTCGGCGGGAGCCCCGCAGGGCATTCTGACCGCGGCGGTTCGGCCGCGGTCAGACAAGGAAAACCGGCGGTCTCCCGCCGGTTTTCCGCTGCCCTACAGAATCCTCCATGGCTGCGGAGCGTGCTCCGCAGCCATGGGGATTCTGACACCCCCTACCGCCATCCTGTTCCTGGTGGGTCTCCCGCCAGGAACAGGATGGCGGTAGGGGGTGCCGCGGGGCCCTCGTAAGAGGGCCCCACAAAGTATTTCAGTGTCTGCTATGCAGACACTGAAATACGCGATGGGTGCCACTGCACCCGTCGCACCTTCCCACTACGCCGGCTCAATTCTGAGCCGGCGTCCTCGTGGGAAGGTTGATTTGCCCTGGGCTGGCGGGCGGCCTTTTGGCGGCCGCCCGCCAGCCCAGGGCAAATCCCAAAATACCCTCAGCGGTCTTTAGACCGCGGAGCGGTATTTTGGTGGGGGAACTTCGGCGGGTGGCGGGGCCCTTTGTTTTTAATGGTGTTCCCTTTAGAATCTCTAAACCCGTTCAGTTTCCAATGATTGAGATAATCATTGTATGACTGGACGCAGTAATATGAATCACAGACTATCAAAGTCTGGGTTCCTGGCTCAGTATGTTCAAGCGCTGGAAGAAGAGCCTTAAGCTCGGCCAACTGGGCTGTGCAGTCCCCTAAGGTCTGCGTGTAGGTATTGTGAGGATGAAAAACTCTGTCTTCCATTATCCCGCACACGGCTGTGCAAGCCGCCCAGTATTGATGTTTAGTACCTACAGCCGGTTGTGCCGACCCGTCAGTATAAATGATGGTTTACAACTGTCTATTGGCAAGATATGTAGAAGAGCGGGGTACTCCTGTTCATACTGGAGAAATTCTTGTGTCTGAAGTCTTGGGTCAAACACATAATCAACATCAGTGGCGGTCAGAGACGTTGCCCATTGTATCCAGCGTGGATGTAATGCCTTAGCGTTTGGAACGCTAGCTTTAGTGACAGCCTCTAGGGCCGGCACCGGGGAGACAACAATAATGCGTTTCCCCTGGGCAAGTGGCCTCTCCTTTATGACGGCCATCTGAACTGCTGTCAGAATCTTTTCCGTTGGTGCAAAACGTTTTTCAGCATTTCAGTATAAGTGTGATTTATATGCTATCAGCACTGTGTCAACCTCATTAAAGGTGACATAAGTAAATCCAAGGGCACCAGCAATTATTCTGATGACCAAATTTGTTTTATTGTCACATGTGCATAAGTGTCTAGCTTCTAGCATGTCCCGTTGTATGTCCCTAAGGATGTGTGTGTGTTCAATCGTCCATCGTCTGCTAGAAAAATTAGGCTGAATTAAGTCATAAAGTGGATGCGTTCTGCATAATCTGGAATGTATGTTCTGCCAAAATTAAAAAAACACAGTAATGACTGTAATTTCTTAAGTGTGTTCGGAGGCTGTAGTTGAGCACACTTTTCTAAGAAGTGCGGGCCAGCCTCTTCCCCTCGTTTGATAGCTCATATCCCAGGAATAATACACTAAGAAAGGCTATCTTGCTTTTCTTAAAATTAAATTTATAACGAGGTCTGCAAATCCCAAAATGATCCGATCGACCCTCGCAAGATGAATGTCGAGGGCGTCGTCAGTGAGATAGATGTCATCCACATAGGACAATGCATCGAAATCAAGCTCGTGCAAAATTGATGTCACACGGGCTGAAAATAGTCCTGGGCTATTCTTACAGCCTTGAGGTAAACGACAAAAGCATTTTTGAGAGCCAAATGAAAATGCACTTAGGTCCCTACTTTCGTGTGCTAAATTCTGGCAGAAAAACCCATTAGATATATCCAATGTAGTTTTATATTTTTTACACACTATGGCCCATATTTATACTTTTTGACGCTAAACTGCGCTAACGCAGTTTAGCGTCAAAAAGTTTTGCGCCGGCTAACGCCATTCTGAAGCGCCATGCGGGCGCCGTATTTATTGAATGGCGTTAGCCGGCGCAAGCAGACCGGCGCTGCCTGGTGTGCGCGAGAAAAACCACGTACACCAGGCAGCGCCGGCGTAGGGGGAAAATGGCGCATGGGCGTCTTAAAATGGGGCAAGTCAGGTTACGTCGAAAAAATCGTCGTAACCCGACTTGCGCCATTTATTTTCGACGCCCATCCCCCATCAACATGACTCCTATCATTGTAAAGATAGGAGTCATGCCCCCTTGCCCAATGGCCATGCCCAGGGGACTTCTGTCCCCTGGGCATGGTCATTGGGCATAGTGGCATGTAGGGGGGCACAAATCAGGCCCCCCTATGCCAAAAAAAATTATTAAAAAAAAATAAAAAAATACTTACCTGAATGTCCCTGGGGTGGGTCCCTCCAGCCTTGGGTGTCCTCCTGGGGTGGGCAAGGGTGGCAGGGGGGGTCCCTGGGGGCAGGGGAGGGCACTCTGGGCTCATTTTGAGCCCACTTGTCCCTTAACGCCATGCCTGACCCAGGCGTTAAAAAGCGGCGCAAATGCGCCGTTTTTAGCCACGCCCACTCCCGGGCGTCTCTTTTGCCCGGGAGTATAAATACCACGTAAAGGCCTGGGAGTCATTTTTTAGACGGGAACGCCTCCCTTGCATATCATTAACGCAAGGAAGGGGTTCACGCTAAAAAATGACGCACATTCCGGGAACTTTGGCGCTATTCGCCTCTAACGCCATAGTATAAATATGGCGTTAGTTGGCGTTAGTTTAGCGTCGAATTTGCGTCGAAAAAAACAACGCAAATTCGGCGCAAACGGAGTATAAATACGGCCCTATATTGTTTATCAGTGCTGTGCTGTGTGAATTTTGTATAGCATATGTGTGAGTATGACTATTTAAGTGTCTATAATCAACCACTATTCTATATGAATGATCTGGTTTTGCAATGGGAAATAATGGATTATTCATGGCTGATGTACAGGGCTCAATCACTCCCTGATACTCAAGTTGTGACAGTATCTCCGTCACCGGAGCTTTTGCTTCATGCTTAACAGGGTATTGTGGTTGCGGGTGGGGTGTAGACCTACCTGGAATAACCTGACAAGGCGAGTCCTTGTCCCAACCTACATGATTACGGTATAATGCAGGTGCCTGTGCTAAAGCCCATTCAACAGAATAGGCTTTTTTATCTGCCTCTGGAACAAGATCGGAGAAAGAAGGCAAAATGACATCTTCCCCATGCAGGAGCTTGCGGACGTGTTCAGGGGGCCAGTCTCTCTCGGCCAATCGGATATCACTAGTAAGTTCATCCCAAAATATCACACTAATAATTCGTTCCACATCTCCCTCTATGTGAATTGCTAAATCATAAACACTATCGGGTGGGAGAACGCGGCCATCCGCCGTCTCAACTGCGATGTAATCGCTAGTTGCTGTCGCATCCAGATGATCTTTCAGACTCTGGCGACATATCGTGACCTCTGCCGCACTGTCCAACAGAGTCACGGCCCACTTCTTGTTCCTCAATAGTGTTCTCAATACTACTGGCATTTTTAACTGTCAGTGCTGCCACTTTCTTCTTTTTAAACTGTGGCTTTTGTTGAGAAATCTTGTCTTCTTTTTTAATGGTATACTGTGGCGAGTCTTTCTTTTCTTTCGCGTACTCCGGACGTCGATCTTGACGGCCCCCTCTCTCGCTCCATTTATCCGGTGCGTCCTGAAAGGAACGAGAAGGACGTGAATCAGTATATCTGTCTGGAGTTCTAATGTTTTCCCTATTTCTGAGATTATACCTCCTTTCGGAGTACTCCGGATGTGGAGAATCAGCTCTTCTATTTCTCCTCTCTTTGAAATCTTTTTGTTTATCCCAGCGCTTTTTAGAGCCCTCTTGTGCCTGCTTTGTACCTTCCTTATGGGTGGTACTTGGTAATTCTAATTTTTTAGGTTTGGCTCCCAAACCACCCCGTCCTATACTAGTATAGGTATCAGAAATTATTTTCGGTAGCTGTCTCTCTTGTTCCACATTTGGAGTTTCCCGGAGACGCTGGCGTATTGCCAGTGCTACCGCTTCCCCTTTAATATTACGCAGTATTTTCAAGGAGACGGCGTCAAAGTTACTCATCAATTTCATCCCCAGATCCAGGGCCGGTGCAGCCCCATGTTCATTTTGTATTTGTTTTAACACTTCCGGTAAATTAGCAAGTGCCGGGGTACCATGTGTGATAGTATAAACGGCAGCGTAGACCGTACCCCATGTGGCACAGTCATCCACCGAGGGAACCATCCCAAACGGCAAGCACATAGTGAGCGGTCTATGTTTTTCCTGCGGCCCCGTATGGGGGAACACAGCTTCCAGCTGATTTGTTTTCTGGGCAATCCAGAAGGATATTTTTTCCCGTTCCGTGGGCACTTTACCCATAATAGTATGCACTGTTTGTGGATTAATCCCAGTAGCCAATTGATAACCAGCAGCTACTGGTGGTGCTATACGCGCTGGTGTAGTGTTCAGTGTCCGCATTACGAACTGAACCAATCGTCTATATAATGCCACTAATTCATTATATAATACTCGTAATTCTGCAATCGGCATTGTCTGTATGCCTGGGTGAGGTGTATATGTGGCAAACATAGGCCATGTAGGTCCCTCATTACTTAAAGGACCTAGCCTCACTCGTCGTAGTACATGTGGTAGGGCGCCTTCAAACCAGTTCTGATGCTCTTGATATGTGAGCGATATTTCATGATACTGGTATGCTTCGTATCGTACAGGTACGTTTGCAATATCATATGTGTGAAATGTATGTGTTCGTTGGTCAGCCTCAGGAAAGGTGACCCAACAGTAAAATGTTTCTGTTTGGTATGCTTCAGTTGCCTCTATTGTCAGCGTAACATCCCCGCCCTCTTCTGTAAGGCCATGCGCTAATAAATGTTGTGTAAGTGCATGTCTAGCATTTGCAGGAATGTCTATTGTATTAGCCATAGTTGGTTAGAGAAACGGAACACCAAATAGGGGAAGTTTTTCCTTTTTATTAGTTCGAGCTCGAACAACATACAGCTTAATTAGGTGTTACCTGTTCAGCTGAGGAGGATTCTCCCAAGGACCACGGACGTCTCCGTATAATGGTACTGATGGTACCTGTTGTCTGTGAGACAGTGATAGTCAGGGTAACCGTAAATTAGTGCCTAAACACCATCGTTGATGGCGCCATGTCGTAGTTTGGACTCTTGCTCTGAGCAAGACTGCTGGTCTCAGGATGACAGTACTTTCGTTTGTAGGTGACTAAGGGGGTCATTCCAACCTCGGTGTTAAAAGGCGCTTACCGCCGTGCAGAAGACCGCCATAACACTGCTGCGGCCGCGGTAAACCGCCACGGTCATTCTGACCCACAACAGGCAAACCGCCAAAATACAGACATCCACAAAAGTCCGCCACACCAAAGGCCAGGGAGAAACTGGCAAAGACCAAACCTCTGACCTGTTTCAGGTCCTGAGCTCGCCCCCCACGACCGCAGCACCAACCTGCTGCCTCCTGCCTCTGTCCCCTGACCACGCTGCTGTTTGCGTGTTCGAGGCCCTCCTCCACCCGCAGGCATCCTCCTGCGCCTCATCCCTGGGGTCTAGTGGGCTCTGACTAGCTTCACTTGACCCGTGTGCCGCTTTCCGCCGTCCCGTAAGTGTTTTTCGTTTTTTTCGCTTTTTCCAGCGCCTCGCCGCCGGCGCTTCTGCCCCCTTTGTGCCCCCCTGATTGCTGTCTCCCCGATCGTATATTGTGCCATTATTGTTTTTCTGATTGTGTGCTTTTCCTATTGTAACTGCTTGTATTTTGCTCGTTTTCAGTGTTTTGCCCCTTGTGCGCTCCCCGTTCCCTGCCGCTGCCTCCCTGCGGCCCCGCCCCCCTCGCGCCCCCATTTGCCGCTCCCTCCCACCTCCCGCCTCCCAGCTGCTCCTCCCTCCCCCCTCCCTTCTTAATGGCTGGCGCTGCGCGTCGCGAGTGAGCGACCTCTGACCTGTTTCAGGTCCTGAGCTCGCCCCCCACGACCGCAGCACCAACCTGCTGCCTCCTGCCTCTGTCCCCTGACCACGCTGCTGTTTGCGTGTTCGAGGCCCTCCTCCACCCGCAGGCATCCTCCTGCGCCTCATCCCTGGGGTCTAGTGGGCTCTGACTAGCTTCACTTGACCCGTGTGCCGCTTTCCGCCGTCCCGTAAGTGTTTTTCGTTTTTTTCGCTTTTTCCAGCGCCTCGCCGCCGGCGCTTCTGCCCCCTTTGTGCCCCCCTGATTGCTGTCTCCCCGATCGTATATTGTGCCATTATTGTTTTTCTGATTGTGTGCTTTTCCTATTGTAACTGCTTGTATTTTGCTCGTTTTCAGTGTTTTGCCCCTTGTGCGCTCCCCGTTCCCTGCCGCTGCCTCCCTGCGGCCCGCCCCCTCGCACCCCCATTTGCCGCTCCCTCCCGCCTCCCGCCTCCCAGCTGCTCCTCCCTCCCCCCTCCCTTCTTAATGGCTGGCGCTGCGCGTCGCGAGTGAGCGACCTCTGACCTGTTTCAGGTCCTGAGCTCGCCCCCCACGACCGCAGCACCAACCTGCTGCCTCCTGCTTCTGTCCCCTGACCACGCTGCTGTTTGCGTGTTCGAGGCCCTCCTCCACCCGCAGGCATCCTCCTGCGCCTCATCCCTGGGGTCTAGTGGGCTCTGACTAGCTTCACTTGACCCGTGTGCCGCTTTCCGCCGTCCCGTAAGTGTTTTTAGTTTTTTTCGCTTTTTCCAGCGCCTCGCCGCCGGCGCTTCTGCCCCCTTTGTGCCCCCCTGATTGCTGTCTCCCCGATCGTATATTGTGCCATTATTGTTTTTCTGATTGTGTGCTTTTCCTATTGTAACTGCTTGTATTTTGCTCGTTTTCAGTGTTTTGCCCCTTGTGCGCTCCCCGTTCCCTGCCGCTGCCTCCCTGCGGCCCCGCCCCCCCTCGCGCCCCCATTTGCCGCTCCCTCCCGCCTCCCACCTCCCAGCTGCTCCTCCCTCCCCCCTCCCTTCTTAATGGCTGGCGCTGCACGTCGCGAGTGAGCGACCTCTGACCTGTTTCAGGTCCTGAGCTCGCCCCCCACGACCGCAGCACCAACCTGCTGCCTCCTGCCTCTGTCCCCTGACCACGCTGCTGTTTGCGTGTTCGAGGCCCTCCTCCACCCGCAGGCATCCTCCTGCGCCTCATCCCTGGGGTCTAGTGGGCTCTGACTAGCTTCACTTGACCCGTGTGCCGCTTTCCGCCGTCCCGTAAGTGTTTTTAGTTTTTTTCGCTTTTTCCAGCGCCTCGCCGCCGGCGCTTCTGCCCCCTTTGTGCCCCCCTGATTGCTGTCTCCCCGATCGTATATTGTGCCATTATTGTTTTCTGATTGTGTGCTTTTCCTATTGTAACTGCTTGTATTTTGCTCGTTTTCAGTGTTTTGCCCCTTGTGCGCTCCCCGTTCCCTGCCGCTGCCTCCCTGCGGCCCCGCCCCCCTCGCGCCCCCATTTGCCGCTCCCTCCCGCCTCCCGCCTCCCGCCTCCCAGCTGCTCCTCCCTCCCTTCTTAATGGCTGGCGCTGCGCGTCGCGAGTGAGCGACCTCTGACCTGTTTCAGGTCCTGAGCTCGCCCCCCACGACCGCAGCACCAACCTGCTGCCTCCTGCCTCTGTCCCCTGACCACGCTGCTGTTTGCGTGTTCGAGGCCCTCCTCCACCCGCAGGCATCCTCCTGCGCCTCATCCCTGGGGTCTAGTGGGCTCTGACTAGCTTCACTTGACCCGTGTGCCGCTTTCCGCCGTCCCGTAAGTGTTTTTAGTTTTTTTCGCTTTTTCCAGCGCCTCGCCGCCGGCGCTTCTGCCCCCTTTGTGCCCCCCTGATTGCTGTCTCCCCGATCGTATATTGTGCCATTATTGTTTTTCTGATTGTGTGCTTTTCCTATTGTAACTGCTTGTATTTTGCTCGTTTTCAGTGTTTTGCCCCTTGTGCGCTCCCCGTTCCCTGCCGCTGCCTCCCTGCGGCCCCGCCCCCCTCGCGCCCCCATTTGCCGCTCCCTCCTGCCTCCCGCCTCCCAGCTGCTCCTCCCTCCCCCCTCCCTTCTTAACGGCTGGCGCTGCGCGTCCGCGCAGCGGGCGCGCCAGAGGCAAGCCCGTCTGCGCCCGTCCGCGCCTGGACCGCGCCCAGCACCACACCCCCTGGCCCTCGCGCCCCCCGCATCCGCTACTCGTTCAACGAACTCCGCGCCTTCAACCCCGGCCCCTCCACTGAATGCTACCGGGCATCCCCGAAGCACACTAAAGGACCTTTTTCCTGCCGTACCTGCAACTTCTCCTGCATCAGAACGACCAATCCAACTACGAAAACATCCAACCCCAACCACCTGAACTGCATCCTCATCAACACCCGCTCCGCACGAAAACACGCCATCGAGCTCTGGGATTTGCTCGACACCACTGCTCCTGACGTGGCTTTCCTGACCGAAACCTGGTGGAACGACTCCTCGTCTCCGGACATCGCCATCGCCATACCGGACGGCTACAAAATCACCAGAAGAGATCGAACCAACGGAATCGGCGGCGGAATAGCCATCGCTCACAAAGCTACCCTCAAAATCCACACCCACTCGGACGACACCCTCAGGACAGCCGAACACCTCCACTTCCAGATCCACACGGACCCTAACACGACCCTCAGAGGAACCCTCATTTACCGCCCTCCAGGACCAAGAGCCCCCTTCAATGACACCATCGCCGACCTTGCAAGCACCCACGCCCTCGCTTCCCCGGATTACATCCTCCTGGGAGATCTGAACTACCATCTGGAAAATGCCAACGACGTCAACACCGCGTCACTGACCTCCAACCTCCTCAACCTCGGTCTCCGCCAGCTAGTCAACACACCTACCCACATCACCTCTAGCAACCACATTTCCTTCAGCCACACCTCCGAACTCCACTGGACTGACCATCACTGTGTCCATTTCACCTATAAGAAAACCACAGAGCAACACCGCATCCAGCTACCTCCCCACCGCCGCTGGGGCAAAGTCACCCAAGAACAACTGACCAGCACCCTCATCAACAACCTTCCACCCGACGCAATCGACCCGAGCGCAGCCGCCAACAGCCTCCATCAATGGATCCTCGACTGCGCCAACACCCTTGCCCCTCTCAAGAAACCCACCACCATCCAAGGAAAGAAAAAACCAGCCTGGTTCACAGACGATCTCACCACCTCCAAAAGCAACTGCCAGAAGCTCAAAAAGAAATGGATCCAAGAACGCACACCCGACAACCTCGCCGCCCTCAAAAACGCCAACCGCGAACACCACCAACGGATCCGCACCGCCAAGCGCGCCCACTTCACCGAACGCATCAACAACAACGCCCACGACTGCAAAGAACTCTTCGGCATCGTGAAGGAACTCTCCAATCCGAAAGCCAACTCCAACGACATCCCGCCCTCCCAGAAACTCTGCGACGACCTCTCCACCTTCTTCCACCAGAAAATCACCACCATCCACGACAGCTTCATCACCGGTCCACCGCCAGACCCCACCCCCGACGTCTCCTCCCGCGACTGCCGCCTCACCGCCTGGACCCACGTGGACAAGGCAGAAACCATAGCAACCATGAACACCATCCACTCAGGCTCCCCCACGGACCCCTGCCCCCATCATGTTTTCAACTCAGCCAACGCCACCATCGCCCCCGAACTCCGCAAGATCATCAACCTCTCCTTCACTTCTGCCACCTTCCCGGACAGCTGGAAACACGCAGAAATCCAACCCCTCCTCAAAAAACCCAAGGCTGACCCCAACGACCTCAAAAACTTCCATCCAATCTCTCTCCTCCCTTTTCCAGCGAAAGTCATCGAGAAGATCGTCAACACTCAGCTCACCCACTTCCTCGAAGACAATTCCATCCTGGACCCCTCACAATCCGGATTCAGACGAAACCACAGCACTGAGACCGCCCTCCTCGCCGCCACAGATGACATCAGACATCAATTGGACAACGGCGAAACCTCAGCCCTCACCCTCCTCGACCTATCAGCCGCTTTTGACACCGTCTGCCACCGCACCCTACTGACCCGCCTCCAGGAAGCCGGCATTCAAGATAAAGCCCTCCACTGGATCTCATCCTTCCTCTCCGACAGAACGCAGAGAGTCCGTCTCTCCCCTTTCCGCTCCAAAGCCACCAACCTCATCTGCGGCGTCCCCCAAAGATCCTCCCTCAGCCCCACGTTGTTCAACGTCTACATGGCCCCCCTCGCTCAACTGGCCCGCCAACATCATCTCAGCATCATCTCCTACGCCGACGATACCCAGCTCGTCCTCTCCCTGACCAAAGACCCGCTCACCGCCAAAACAAACCTCCACGAGGGACTAAAATCCATCGCCGATTGGATGAACAACAGTCGCCTGAAACTCAACTCCGACAAGACGGAAGTCCTCATCCTCGGACGCACTCCCTCGGCCTGGAACGACTCATGGTGGCCCTCCGTCCTCGGACCCCCACCCACCCCTGCCAGCCACGCAAGAAACCTCGGCTTCATCCTGGACTCCGCCCTCACCATGTCCAAACAGGTCAGCGCCGTCTCCTCCTCCTGTTTCAACACCCTTCGAATGCTCCGCAGAATCTTCAAGTGGATTCCAACAGAAACCAGAAAGACGGTGACCCAGGCCCTCGTCAGCAGCAGACTTGACTACGGCAACGCACTCTACACAGGCATCCCAACCAAAGACATCAAACGCCTCCAACGTATCCAAAATGCCTCCGCCCGACTGATCCTCAACATACCCCGCCGAAGTCACATCTCCCCTCACCTAAAGGAACTCCACTGGCTCCCGGTAGACAAGAGGATCACCTTCAAACTCCTGACCCACGCTCACAAGGCACTTCACAACACCGGACCCTCCTACCTCAACACCAGACTCAACTTCTACACTCCAACACGTCAACTCCGATCCGCCAACCTCGCCCTCGCCATCGTACCCCGAATCCAGCGCAAGACATCCGGTGGCAGATCCTTCTCCTTCCTCGCCGCCAAGACCTGGAACTCTCTCCCCACATCTCTTCGCCAGACCCAGGACCTCCTCGCATTCAGAAGGCTCCTCAAGACCTGGCTCTTCGACCGCTAAACCAGCAGCGCTCCCCCCCCCCCCTCAGCGCCTCGAAACCCTGACGGGTACATAGCGCGCTTTATAAATACTATGATTGATTGATTGATTGATCCACCGTCACGCCAACAGAAATACGCCCACACTATCACGACACACAAATCCACGCAGCGGTCTTTCAACCGCGGTATTCCATTGGCGGTACACACCGCCGCGCTCAAAATACACACACACTTACAAAACACAGCCACATTGGATAATTCGAAATACACACACCTGATACACATACAAACAACACTCCCACACACCCAACACAATATAAAACACACACCCACATCACCCACAAACCTCCACTCCTAGAGAATCGTGAACACGCACGGAGATAAGAGACCCGAGCACCCAGACGCGCAATTCACTGTCACTCAGCAATATTACCACGCACTTCAAACTACACACCAATACACATCACCACACTTAGCACCACACAATCCACCCCACACATCACCCAAACCACCCCATGGCACCGCAAAGACACCACAGGTTTTCTGAGGCTGAACTCAGGGTCATGGTGGAGGAAATTGTACGGGTAGAGCCACAGCTCTTCGGGACACAGGTGCAGCACACCACCATTGCCAGGAAGATGGAGCTATGGAGCAGAATAGTGGACAGGGTCAACGCTGTGGGACAGCACCCAAGAAATCGGGACGACATCAGGAAGCGGTGGAACGACCTACGGGGGAAGGTGCGTTCCATGGTATCCAGGCACAACATCGCGGTGCAGCGGACTGGCGGCGGACCCCCACCTCCTCCCCCAGAATTTACAACATGGGAGGATCAGGTCTTGGCGATCCTGCATCCGGAGGGCCTCGCAGGAGTAGGCGGAGGAATGGACTCTGGTAAGTCAAATCTTAACTACTTCATCCCCCCCACCCCACCAGCATGCCAACTCATACCCCCACCCTCACCCCCACCCCCATCACACCAACTCCTTGCAAATGTCTCACCCTCACAACCCGACCATCCCAACACCAAGCCCTGAATGCGACCACAAAGCATGGACACCCATCACCTAAGCATGCCCACTGCACATACCCATCCCCCCCCAAAACCACCGTCACAAAAGCCCCCACACAGGAATGCAAGCACAGGGGTACACGGGCACCCACCCATTGCACGCTATGGCACACACAGAAGCAATAATCATACTTTTATACCCCTGCAGGACCCGAACGCCATGTCACCGCGCAGGAGGGTCCACAAATGTCCATTCCACCCCCAGAAGAGGCCCACAGTGATGACAGCAGCTCTGTCTCCCTGGATCTAGATGACCAGCCCGGCCCATCGGGGACCTCTGGACAGTCGGTTCCCCTCAGACAGCCACAGGCCACAGCAGACCTTCCCCCCTCTGGGAACACCAGCACAGCACCCACACCGTGGGCCCATATCTCTGTCCCCAGGACACGTCAATCAGCGGTGTGTCCACCACTACAGGGCACCCAGGTTAACCCACCACCCCAACAACAACAGGGACCTGGGGGCAGTGGTAGTGGGCACACGGTCCAGGGGACAGAGGCACAGGGAAACAGGGGAACTGGGAGGGCTGCTGTGCGACAGGGGGGGGACAGGCACAGGGAACCCACTCTCCACGAGACCCTCTCCTCCATCATGGGAGCATACCACCACTCCCAGGAGACGATGGCGACGGTCCTGGCCAGGTTTCAGGAGATCCAGCTCCTGCAGGAGTAACAGTATATGGGGTTCAGGGAAGAACTAAGAAACATCAGTACCGCCATGGGCACCATCGTAGTGGCTCTGAATCAGGTAGTCACCACATTGCGGGACACTGTTGCACCACAAAGGGCCCCTGACACTAGCATGGACCAAGAACTGCCTACCACCTCCGCCGGCGCTAGTGGACAGGAGGCCCCGAAACAAGACCAACAGGCCACCAGAACCCCACCCCCTGCATAAGGAGAACCACCCTGCAAGCGGGCCCTGAGATCCAGGAAGAAGACAGAGTAAGATGCCAAGACCCCAGCCAGAAAAGGATACCTCCCTGATTGTCATCCCACTGTCCCACATTGACACCCTGTCCAACCTTACACTGCCCCTGCTCCACTTTCCACAGGCATCTGGACAATGCACCTGTGATACTGATAGTCTGGACTCTGCCATGGACAATCCTCCACCATCACACCTCAATGATTTGCAACCACCCATCAATTTAGAGCACTGTAATAAACACACTTATTGCATAAAACAATCTGGAGTCTGGCTGTGATTTTGTACAAATGTATTAGACATTACTGTGCCAAATGGCATATTCACATTGTGATGCCAACATACCAATGTCACACAGCTGTAGTCCATGGTGAAATAAAGCAGATGTCACGCAGTGGGGCCCACATCTCTGAAATCGGAAGGGAAAGTCACAACTCAGTTACCATACACTGGGGGAAAAGGTCAAACAGTAGAGAGGTAGTAGGGGTTAAGTATATGTAATATGCCGGTGTGGATTCTTACCTGTGTGTCATTGAAAATACTGCTGTATTACTGTGTTCCTGTTCTCTATGTCGTCCTCTTCGCCTTCCTCCTCTGCACTCTCCACAGGCTCCACAGCTGCTACAACACCACCATCTGGACCATCCTCCTGCAGAAAAGGCACCTGGCGTCGCAAAGCCAGGTTGTGAAGCATACAGCGGGCCACGATGATCTGGCACACCTTCTTTGGTGAGTACATTAGGGATCCACCAGTCATATGGAGGCACCTAAACCTGGCCTTCAGGAGGCCGAAGGTCCGCTCGATCACCCTCCTAGTTCTCCCATGGGCCTCATTGTACCGTTCCTCTGCCCTTGTCCTGGGATTCCTCACTGGGGTCAGTAGCCATGACAGGTTGGGGTAACCAGAGTCTCCTAATAGCCACACACGGTGCCTCTGGAGTTGACCCATCACGTAAGGGATGCTGCTATTCCGCATGATGTACGCGTCATGCACTGACCCAGGGAACGTGGCATTAACATGGGAGATGTACTGGTCAGCCAAACACACCATCTGGACATTCATGGAATGATAACTCTTCCTGTTCCTGTACACCTGTTCACTCCTGCTGGGGGGGACCAAAGCAACATGTGTCCCATCAATGGCACCAATGATGTTGGGTATATGTCCAAGGGCATAGAAATCAGCCTTCACTGTAGCCAAATCCCCCACCTCAGGGAAGACGATGTAGCTCCGCATGTGTTTGAGCAGGGCAGACAACACTCTGGACAACACCTTGGAAAACATGGGCTGGGACATCCCTGATGATATGGCCACTGTTGTTTGAAATGACCCACTTGCTAGGAAATGGAGTACTGACAGCACCTGCACTAGAGGGGGGATCCCTGTGGGTTGGCGAATTGGTGACATCAGGTCTGGCTCCAGCTGGGCACACGGTTCCTGTATAGTGGCTCGGTCAAGCCTGTATGTCAGTATGACATGTCTTTCCCCCATTGTCGACAGGTCCACCAGCGGTCTGTACATGGGAAGATTTCTCCATCTCCTCGCATGTCCCAGCGGACGGTGCCTATGAAGGACAACAGCGAGCACAGAGTCAATCAACCCACAGGTACGTAACCACAGCTTGCACATAACACGATTCCCAATGCATTGAATGGCTTGTATGAGTGTCGATGCAAGGCCTAGGTATGTGTGATGCAGTAGAAAATAAGGCATGTGGGCCCTTGAAATGGCGGCTGCCTGACCTGTGAAGTGCGACAATTGGATGTGAGGTCAATGCGCTGGTGTGGGACACCGTGGCGGTAGGCGGTCGAAGACCATGGCGCAAAGCTGCATTGGTTAACATTGAACCCTATGGGTCTCCGGAGCCAATGACGATGTGCGCCGGCGGTCGCGGTACGCACCGCCGCAGTACGCACCGCCGCGGGCGTGACCGCCATTTTCTATCTGCTTAATCACTTGATACCTGATCTTCCACAGGAGAGGACCTACACTGCAAGTGCTGCTGTGACCACGGTCTGGAAGAGACAATGGCTCATGCGACTGGGGAAAGGGCCCCTGCCTTCACTGCTCAGGAGTTGGAGAAACTCGTGGATGGGGTCCTCCCCCAGTATGCGCTACTCTACGGTCCTCCAGACCAACAGGTAAGTACACTGGGACCATGCTTTGTGGCCAATGCCTGTGTTGAGTGGGGTGGATGAAAGATAGTGGTGAGGGGAGCGATTGAGGCATGCATCAAACGACAGATGAGAGCATGTGCCACATGGCAAGGGTGGGGATGGGGGGGCCACTCACATCGAGCATGCAGAAGGTGATGATTATTCTTCTCTCCCTGTACATGTCACATAGGTCAGCGCCCACCAGAAAATCGGTATTTGGCGTGCCATCACCAAGGACGTCCGGACCCTGGGGGTCCACCACAGACGGGGCACCCACTGCCGGAAGAGATGGGAGGACATCCGACTCTGGAGCAGGAAGACGGCGGAGGCTCAGCTGGGGATGGCCTCCTAAAGTGGGAGGGGTGCCAGTCGTACTTTGACCCCCCTGATGTCCCGGATCCTGGCGGTGGCCTACCCCGATGTGGATGGGCACTTGAGGACATCACAGCAGACACAAGGGGGTGAGTACACTCAAATCCTGGTGACTTTGCGCGCAGTGGAGGTGTCTGGGTGGGGGAGGAGGGCTGTGGGTATCCCTAGGCCAGGGCGATATCTGTAGGCTAGGCCCCTCCGTAAGGCATGGCCCTGTGCCCCCACCCCCCACCTCTGTAGGGTGCCAAGTACAGCTATTCATTGCCCTGTGTCATGTATGTGAGCAGAGGTTGCCCATAGGCTTGTAGGCCATGTCCCACGGATTGCGTAGTCGACCCCAAGTGTGCGGCGTAGTGCAGGGGGCTTCTGTGTCTGTCCTGTCCGCCAACGGTGTCACCAATGCATGCACTCAACATTTCTTTATTTTTCCCCACCCCCCTTTTTTGTTGTCTTCCTGTTCATTTGTGCATTAGCATCATCAGGCGGAGGAGAAGTGGCATCGGAGCACGAGGGAGCTGCATCTCACATGGCCATGGCGGGCCATGCAACTGACTCGGAATTCACCAGTGAGACGGAGGGCGAGGGGAGCTCCACAGCGGGGACTCGTGCGGATGTCAGTGACAGCGACTCGTCCTCTGAAGGGAGCTCCCTTGTGGTGGCGGCAACATCCGTGCTCCCCGCAACAACAGGTACAGCCGCCACCCAGCGCACCAGCACCGCCCTCCCAGCAGCCCCTCAGCGTTTGCCCCGTGCCCGCTCACCCAGGAAGGTGGGCATCTCCTTCGCCCCAGGCACCTCAGGCCCTGCCCCTGTCACCCCTGCTGCCCTCAGTGAGGAGGTCATTGACCTCCTGAGGATGCTCATTGTTGGGCAGTCTACCCTTTTGAATGCCATCCAGGGTGTAGAAAGGGAGGTGCACCAGAGTAATGCATACCTGGAGGACATTCATTCGGGTCAGGCTGCCCATCAGCGATCGTTCAACACTCTGGCCTCAGCACTGATGGCAGCAATTGTTCCTGTCTCTAGCCTCCCCCCTCCAACTTCCTCCACCCATACCCAATCCCCTGTACCTCTGCCTATCCCAGACACACCATCAGACCAGCCTGCACACACCTCAACACCCAAGGAAAGCTCATCCAGACATAAGCACCACACATCACACAGGCATTCACACAAGCAACATCCACATGCAGACATACCAACACCCACTGCCTCCACTGTGTCCCCCTCCTCCTCGTCTCCCTCCTCCCTCCCTGTCACGTCTCCACTCACACCTGCATGCACAACATCTTCAGCCACTACGTCCATCACCAGCACACACACCAGAACCCTCCGCACATGTGCAGTCACCACCCCCACTACCATTCACACGTCCCCTGTGTCCTCTCCCAGTGTGTCTGTCACCCCCTCTTCCAAGCTACACAAACGCAGGCAGCCACCCACCCAACAGCCATCCACCTCACGACAGCCTCCAGCCCAAGCACCTGCACCCAAAGACACCAGACTTCAAACTCCTACAACAACAACCTCTTCCTCCACTCCCATACCTACTACACCTACCCGTCCCTCTCTTCCTAAACTTATTTTCCTATCCAAACTTGACCTCTTTCCAACAACTCCCCCACCCCGTCCATCGAATAGGACTCCAGTCAGCACCTCAGCCACCACAAAAGCGGGCCCTGTGAAGACAGTCTGCCATGGACTGTGGAGTCCCCCACCCTCAAGGGCAGCCAGCTCAGTAGGGAGCCAAGGCACGGGCAGCCCACCGCCGCAAAAACATGCGAAGATTGTCAGTGGCCGGCGCGAGAGGCCTAAAACACCTGGGACCAAAATCCATACCATGGCTCCGGCAGGGAGTGTGGTGCCACCTGGCACACCGCCAAAGGTGGGGAAGGGCCACAGGTGAACAGGGAAGGCTGGGAAGGGCAGTACGCCCGACAAGACCGCCAGCAGCCCAGCTGTGCAGGAGGGCCCCGCATGCCCCATCCCAGGTGGACAGGAAGGCGCAGCCAGCCACAAGTCAGGTGGCGAATGATCTCCACGCCATGGGCTGATCCGCTGAACTGGTCACTCATCCGAAGCACTGCTGAACTAGGCATCGCCGTCTCAAGCACCGCTCCGCTGAGCACCGCCGTCTCAAGCACCGCTGAACTGGGCCCTTCATCTCAAGCACCGCTCCGCTGGGCACCGCCGTCTCAAGCACCGCTGAACTGGGCCCTTCATCTCAAGCACCGCTGCGCTGGGCCCTTCATCTCAAGCACCGCTGCGCTGGGCCCTTCATCTCAAGCGCTGCTCCGCTGGGCACCGCCGTCTCAAGCACCGCTGAACTGGGCCCTTCATCTCAAGCACCGCTCCGCTGGGCACCGCCGTCTCAAGCACCGCTGAACTGGGCCCTTCATCTCAAGCACCGCTCCGCTGGGCCCTTCATCTCAAGCACTGCTGTGCTGGGCCCTTCATCTCAAGCACCGCTCTGGTGGGCACCGCCGTGTCAAGCACTGCTGAACTGGGCCATTCATCTCAAGCACCGCTCCGCTGGGCACCGCCGTCTCAAGCACCGCTGAACTGGGCCCTTCATCTCAAGCACCGCTCCGCTGGGCCCTTCATCTCAAGCACCGCTGAACTGGGCCCCGCCGTCTCAAGCACCGCTCCGCTGGGCACCGCCGTCTCAAGCACCGCTGAACTGGGCCCTTCATCTCAAGCACCGCTCCGCTGGGCACCGCCGTCTCAAGCACCGCTGAACTGGGCCCTTCATCTCAAGCACCGCTGTGCTGGGCCCTTCATCTCAAGCACCGCTCCGCTGGGCACCACCGTCTCAAGCACCGCTGAACTGGGTCCTTCATCTCAAGCACCGCTCCGCTGGGCCCTTCATCTTAAGCACCGCTGCGATGGGCCCTTCATCTCAAGCACCGCTCCGCTGGGCACCGCCGCTAGAAGCATCGCTGAACTGGGCCCTTCATCTCAAGCACCGCTCCGCTGGGCACCGCCATCTCAAGCACCGCTGAACTTGGCCCTTCATCTCAAGCACCACTGCGCTGGGCCCTTCATCTCAAGCACCGCTGAACTGGGCCCGCCGTCTCAAGCACCGCTCCGCTGGGCACCGCCGTCTCAAGCACCGCTGAACTGGGCCCTTCATCTCAAGCACCGCTCCGCTGGGCACCGCCGTCTCAAGCACCGCTGAACTGGGCCCTTCATCTCAAGCACCGCTCCGCTGGGCACCGCCGTCTCAAGCTCCGCTGAACTGGGCCCTTCATCTCAGGCACCGCTCCGCTGGGCACCGCCGTCTCAAGCACCGCTGAACTGAGCCCTTCATCTCAAGCACCGCTGCGCTGGGCCCTTCATCTCAAGCACCGCTCCGCTGGGCCCTTCATCTCAAGCACCGCTGCGCTGGGCCCTTCATCTCAAGCACCGCTCCGGTGGGCACCGCCGTCTCAAGCACCGCTGAACTGGGCCCTTCATCTCAAGCACCGCTCCGCTGGGCCCTTCATCTCAAGCACCGCTGTGCTGGGCCCTTCATCTCAAGCACCGCTCCGGTGGGCACCGCCGTCTCAAGCACCGCTGTGCTGGGCCCTTCATCTCAAGCACTGCTCCGGTGGGCACCGCCGTCTCAAGCACCGCTGAACTGGGCCCTTCATCTCAAGCACCGCTCCACTGGGCACCGCCGTCTCAAGCACCGCTGAACTGGGCCCTTCATCTGAAGCACCGCTCCGCTGGGCCCTTCATCTCAAGCACCGCTGAACTGGGCCCCGCCGTCTCAAGCACCGCTCCGCTGGGCACCGCCGTCTCAAGCACCGCTTAACTGGGCCCTTCATCTCAAGCACCGCTCCGCTGGGCACCGCCGTCTCAAGCACCGCTGAACTGGGCCCTTCATCTCAAGCACCGCTGTGCTGGGCCCTTCATCTCAAGCACCGCTCCGCTAGGCACCACCGTCTCAAGCACCGCTGAACTGGGCCCTTCATCTCAAGCACCGCTCCGCTGGGCCCTTCATCTTAAGCACCGCTGCGATGGGCCCTTCATCTCAAGCACCGCTCCGCTGGGCACCGCCGTCTCAAGCACCGCTGAACTGGGCCCTTCATCTCAAGCACCGCTCCGCTGGGCACCGCCATCTCAAGCACCGCTCCGCTGGGCACCGCCATCTCAAGCACCGCTGCGCTGGGCCCTTCATCTCAAGCACCGCTGAACTAGGCCCGCCGTCTCAAGCACCGCTCCGCTGGGCACCGCCGTCTCAAGCACCGCTGAACTGGGCCCTTCATCTCAAGCACCGCTGAACTGGGCCCTTCATCTCAAGCACCGCTCCGCTGGGCACCGCCGTCTCAAGCACCGCTGAACTGGGCCCTTCATCTCAAGCACCGCTCCGCTGGGCACCGCCGTCTCAAGCTCCGCTGAACTGGGCCCTTCATCTCAGGCACCGCCCCGCTGGGCACCGCCGTCTCAAGCACCGCTGAACTGGGCCCTTCATCTCAAGCACCACTGCGCTGGGCCCTTCATCTCAAGCACCGCTCCGCTCGGCCCTTCATCTCAAGCACCGCTGCGCTGGGCCCTTCATCTCAAGCACCGCTGCGCTGGGCCCTTCATCTCAAGCACCGCTGGCCCATTGGCGGAAGGGGCAGGCCCGCATCTGTGTCGGGCAGGGCTGCACGAAGCACTCTGGGCACTAGTCCCCCTCCAGTACCAGTGGAGACTGATATTGACTTGAGAGACTGTGGCTTTGCACTCCCCAGGATGGCACAGTGGGCAACCCACCCACTGTAGAGACTTGAGAGACTGTGGCTTTGCACTCCACAGGATGTAACAGTGGGCAAGCCACCCACTGTAGAGACTTGTGAGACTGTGGCTTTGCACTCCCCAGGATGGCACAGTGGGCAAGCCACCCACTGTAGAGACTTGAGAGACTGTGGCTTTGCACTCCCCAGGATGGCACAGTGGGCAACCCACCCACTGTAGAGACTTGAGAGACTGTGGCTTTGCACTCCCCAGGATGTAACAGTGGGCAACCCACCCACTGTAGAGACTTGAGAGACTGTGGCTTTGCACTCCCCAGGATGGAACAGTGGGCAACCCACCCACTGTAGAGACTTGAGAGACTGTGGCTTTGCACTCCCCAGGATGGAACAGTGGCCATGGAGGCCCCTCGTGAATCTGGCGTCGTGGACTCATCTGGCTGAGGTGCCCCCCCTTCCCTTCCCCCTGAGGTGCCTGTAGTTTTGGTATGTGATGCCCCTGCAGTGTTCTCTCCGTTGGAGTCAGGTATCCTGTGTGGGCTTTGCCCATGTGATTTGGGCCCAGTGGCCCACGAACAATGCCTGATACAAATATCGGACTGGACAATTTATGTATATAATAGTTTTAGATGTGTGATATATTTTAAAGCCAGTCATACAATATATTCCAATGATTATAATCATTTCCTTTTGTCTTTGCATTCTTCCGGGGGGTTTTGGGGGGTAACTGTGATGTGTTGCTATGTATTGATGTGTGTGTTGTAGTGGGTGAGGGTGAGGGTGGGTGTGTCGCATATGTGTGTCCCCGAAATTTTTTGCCTCCCCTGTGTCGTAGGTGCAGTACTCACTGTTGTCTTCTGCGCCGGCGTTCGTGCTCCTGGTAGAGGAGCAGGAAGACAATAGCTGGGAGGATGTGGAGTTCGGGTTCCATGCTGTCCAGATTCCTCGTGGGGTGTATGGAGGTGAGCGTTTTCCGTTTGAAATGGCTGTTTCCGCCGTGTTTTTATCGGCGGGGCTACCGCCCCGGAAAAGGTGGCGGATTGGTGGGTTGTGATAGGGTGGGTGGTACATTGTCTCCCGCCTGTCTGTTGGCGGTGACCGCCGCACTGTTTGTTTGTCCCACCGTGGGCCCTTCATCTCAAGCACCGCTCTGCTGGGCACCGCCATCTCAAGCACCGCTGAACTGGGCCCTTCATCTCAAGCACCACTGCGCTGGGCCCTTCATCTCAAGCACCGCTGAACTGGGCCCGGCGTCTCAAGCACCGCTCCGCTGGGCGGGCGGTGTGTTGAAGTGGCGGTCTCTGTTGGCGGTTTCCGCCAGGGTCGGAATTGCATTTTTTTTACTGCCAGCCTGTTATCGGTTTTGCCGCCGCTTTAACACCGACCGCCAGGGTTGGAATGACCGCCTAAGTCTTTTCCCACAACTAGTTGCGACTATTGTCCAAACCTTACCGGCTCACTAGCAATACCTGACCAGAAACACAATAGTAAAAGGTGATTTGTGGCAGTCGCTTACGCATGGACTCAAAGTAAGATATCTCAGGGTTGTCGTGGTTAAACGGAAATTACCCTTTTCTCACAGATATATTATGTCTCATACAAACAAAGGCAATGACACAGATGCAGTAAAGTTATAATAGTTTTTTATTTAACATAACTGCAATTTGCGATAAGTTGCATGAACTGCAATGATTAGGATAATGAATATACCAAGCAACAGTATTGTGAAGTAGAGAGTCATGGTTATAAAGACCCCCAACATTTTTGCAATATATGAAAGAAATATATATATATGTATGAGATGGAATATGCCCTAATACCATAATGAGAATAGGCCTAACCTCCTACCTAAAGGAGAGCTGGGTTTGCTAAACCTAATCTGCTGAAGCCGTGTCCATGAGAGGAGCCCCCAACCCTCGTTACCTTGGAATGAGGTCTCTATCTCAGACTCCGTAGGGACACGAAGACTGGGTCAGCGTCAAGACGACTGCAGCATCGGTATCAGCGATGGTGGTGATGCCCTCTGGTCAGAATCCCTCTGATTATCTGTCTAAAGTGTGATGTATTTATACAGATCTACAAGGTCCCCTGACGTAGGTGTAATTCAAAACAATAGATAACAGGCATGCTTGGGACGGCAATTAATATCAACAATCCCTCGAAAGTATAGAGAGGGAAAATCCCTAAGTGTGAACACCTACTGTTTGTTTGTCTTTCGTGCTTGATCTTGACGCCTTGGCGCAGTGACACTGATAATAAAACTCATAACAAGTGGCCTAACTATAAACAAGGCCGCCATCTTAAAGGAAATAAATAATTAAATGAACTAAGACAGAGCAAGCTAAGTAGGTTAAAAGTTAATAAGTGACGGGGCATGAGTTTACAAGCCTACGGCTAAGCTAACTCCTGTCATCCCGTTAAAACAAACTAGGATTCACTACAGCATTACATTGTAGCACTTCTACTAATGGTGTCTGAGGCCTCAACCTAGAAGATTGTTATAAACGTTCTCCTTCTATTTATGCACTTCCTCATTAATTTGTGCATACTCTCAAAAATGCATCACTTTATCAATGCCTTCAGTCAACGAACCACTCATCTAAAAACTCACTCACACTATACTGTGCCATTTAATCATGCACTCACTCACTCACTCACTCACTCACTC
This sequence comes from Pleurodeles waltl, assembly GCF_031143425.1. Taxonomy (NCBI): domain Eukaryota; kingdom Metazoa; phylum Chordata; class Amphibia; order Caudata; family Salamandridae; genus Pleurodeles; species Pleurodeles waltl. The sequence goes on along the minus strand of NC_090437.1, from coordinate 261,355,186 downwards.
ATTCAACTGCTGACTCCTTATCATTATCATACACTCACCTATCCAAACAAGCAGATGCACATATACACTTGTCAGTTAATGAAGATTCACCTTCACCTACAAAATAGCTAGCTCTATTGGATTTGCCATTGCTTGTTACATTTATCCTCTCTCTTCTAGTGCTTCTTGAGTCCTAATACAACTAAATGAGTTTGTGCTCCTCAAGGTAATTGTCGATTCTCCGTATTGGCAAGCTTCTCTTGTCACATTTCTTGACTGAATTGTTTATATGGGAGATGAGAAGGGCACACATTTGCCATTTTTGTTTCTGTGAATTTTTACAGAGTGCCTTGATATTTCCACATTGATTTTATAGCCCCATTGGCTGCATGTTTTTGCCAAAAAACAAAAACTCCATCATACAACAGAGAACAAAATGAACAGTTGGCAATTGTGCAATACAGTTTTTGACATATTCTTCAATTGCAGACATTGGAATGCTAAATGCAAAAATGCAGCAATGCTATAAACCCCTGTTGTCTTTGACTTTCATCTACTTCCCTGTCTCCCGGGTCTGCCCCGTGCCTCCATTTAACCCTCAACCCTTTGCTGACCTTTTTAGGCACAGGCATGATTTTGATTGGCATTCTAGTTAGAGTTATCGGCGGTTCAATAGCGTCTTTGTGGCTTCCTCCTCCTCTCAGGTATCATTCTGCTAGACTTATCTGAATCATGTGAAAGACCTGGGATGAATTAAGAATGTCATGTTGCTCTCTTGACAATCCCTTAACCACTCTCTTCCAGTTTCACATCAGCACTTAAGGTAGTCATAGAATTAGTCGCAACCTGTAAATGGCTTTTACCGTGCAATTTGGAAACTGTCTGCTGAATGCCGCCACATTTTCTACTCGGCGCGAACAATGAAAGCTTGAAATAAAAATTGCAGTTGCCAAGACGTAAGTTCCTGTGAATAGCACCGTTTATCAATCACCTCTTTTTCTAATCAGCACATAGGAAAAAACACATAAAATGCCACTGTGGCGCAGCATGCCAGCCGAAGCTCCATGAGTCCTGTCAGTTAAAAGAGCACAATGAGGAAATACACTTGCAATGCAGAAATATCACGCATGGCAAGTAGATCATGAGCTGAGCATTGTTTCGACAAGTCGTATGAAAATTGCCATAACTCAGTGAAAAGCCGCAAATAAAAACAGACACGTCCCTTACCTACACCAGATGCACTATCTAGGACTCTTTTTTAAGCACATGTTTAATGGTTTATCATTATGAACGTTGCCACAGCAAACCTAATAAAGTTATACGTATTAAGGCCCACATTTTTTGACGCAAAACGTGGCAAACTTACAAAATACAGTTGTATTTTGTAGGTTTGCACCGCTTTTGTGTCAAAAAATGACGCAAACGCGGCGCTAAAAACGCATAAATATGGGCCTAAACTTCCAGGACAATGACAGTGATTTTTCTTTATCTCTGTGTGTTGAGCCTACAAGAATACATTACATGAAAACACATTTCTAAATAGCGTTCAGATACAATTCATCAGTAGTTTTGATATAAAGTGAGGTAAATTGTGAAGTATGCACCAGCCTAGTAAATTTCCATTCCGTTATTCTGGATCTGATTGAGGAAGCAGATAACTTGTTGCCAAAAATATCACCGAGATAATTCATGTCCAAAATATGGAGTGCAGTAATTGTGCAAAGGAAAGGGTGATAAAGCCTATATGAAGTGCACATGATCACTGAAAGACAACAAAATGTAAGTATGTATGTCCTATTTGTAAAGTGCAAACCTAGTCAAAGGAAGCAGAGCGGTTTATAGTATCAAAGAAAAGTTGGGGTTCGAGTCTTCAAGGTGCATATGGTAGTCTTAAATGTAGTCTTGAACGGTTGTGGTGTAAGAAAAAGACTGGCAGGTGCTTACAGCCCTTCACTTTAACTATGGCCCTCATGAACACGGCGGTAAACACCGCTGTGGCGGCGGTGGCGGTCTGAACCACCAAATTATGAACCACCTTAAAAACAGGCAGCCTGAAAACCACTCACCGCCACCAGTGGAGTGCCGACAATGATGGCAGAGCCCGCCCACAGGCCCACGGAAAGGCCCTACCCGCCCATCAAATAATGAAGCACTAGACCACTGTTAGTTCCGGGGCAGGAACCATCACATCGCAAAGCCAGGCGGAAACAAACCAAATAAAAGGAAACACTCACCGGAGGCCCACATAACACGCCGAAGCAGAAATGGATAGAGGGTTGCAAATCATGCCAGCCCTGCTCCTTGCCATATACTCCACAACCGAAACTGCTGACGAAGACGACAACTGTAAGCACCACAATCTACTAAACAAGGGAAGAAAGGGCACAGTTACATACCCACCCACCCCTCAACGCACCCACAACCCTTCACACCGGCAGCAAGCCATACACTCCACAGCAAGAGTTACTTACCCAACACAAGGCAAATCAAACCTGCCCAAAGTACACGCCAGTGGCCAACACCCCCAACCAAAGAAATGATGAACCACGGATCCTGAGTGTGCTAAAAACAACACTGGCCACACGCATTTTAATTCAGCTCAATGAGCAACAGAAGTGCAGCATAAGGCCAATGGCCAGTCCATAGTTCGTAGTCCGATGGGCTAAAATGGCCCCAACTTGACTCCCACAAGTGCAAAGGTACTCCACCTCATAGGGGCAACAATGGGTAATCCAGGCACCTCAGGGAACAGGAGCAGGGGGTGGTGGGGGTGGGGACTTACGACTGGCAGGGGGTGCTTGTCTTTACGTTTTAGAGGTGGAGGGGGGCTTGGGTCTGGACCTTAAAACTGGTAGAGCGGACCTGGCCTGGGGTGCAGCAGATGTTCCAGGGCCAGCATGGGGTCTCTTGCTCACAGGGGAGGTAGCACGGGAATGGGAAAGGCAGAAGGGGGGCAGTGACGAGGGAGGAGTGGACAGGGCAAGGAGATGGGCATGTTTAGGGATGAGACGGGGTGAGCCAGTGGGTTCGAATAGGTCCACACGGGATAGGAAACGTTTTTTAGGGGCAATCGGGGTGGACCTGGAGGAAGGCGTGGGAGTGGAGGTAGAGGGAGTGGTCATGACAGGTGTAGGTGTGCATGACGTGGGTGCAGGTGACTGTATAGTATGCTGAGGTGTGGTGGATGTGTTGGGTGGGTGTTTTGGTGCGTTTGAGTCTTTTGGGAGGAGGGGGTGGACACAGTGGGACAAGACAGGCTGCCGTTGTACATGGATGTTGTATGGGTGTCTGCAGGTTTAGTGAGTGTGCTGCATGTGTCAACTAAAGTCATTGTGGTGAGTGCAGGTGTGGTGTCTGAGGTGCATGAATGGATGTCTGATTTTGTGGTGACTGCAAGAATAGGGTCAGCAACATTGAATGAGGGTGCAGTGCTTGTGAGTGTGTATGTAGAGGGGACAGACAGGGAGGCGGAAGATGCGGACGCACTGGGGGAAGTGGATGTTGGTGTATGTGCCTGTGTATATTGGGCGTGTGTATGCCTGTGGTGGGAAGTGTGGTGCTTGTGTTTTGAATTATGCTTCTTGTGTGTTGAGGTGTGTGCCTGCGTGTCAGAATGTGTGCTTGGGACGGGTGAATAGAGTGGGGTGCTGGAAGAGGTAGAGGTGGTTGGAGGGGGGACGGAATGAGCAGGGACACTGGCTGCCATCAAAGAGGAGGCCAGAGCCTGAAAAGATCTCTGTAGGCCAGACACTGCACCCTGAGTGCCATCCAGGTAGGCATTGGTCTGTTGCACCTCTAGCTGTTGCTAGCTGCTGGATAGCATTGATGATGGTTGTTTGCCCTACAGCGATGGTTCGCAGGAGGTCAATAGCCTCCTCCGTGAGAGCAGCAGGGCTGACTAGGACAGGGGAGGAGGTGCATGGTGCGAAGGAGACGCCCACCCTTCTGGGTGAGCGGGCACGGGCAACTTGGTGGGGAGCAAATGGGAGGGCGGTGATGGTATTGCCAGATGATGCTGATGTACACAGACCACAAAAGAGAACAGGGATGGGGAGATAAAACAGGAGAGACAATTGTAAATAGCTGAGTGGAGGTACATAAGTGGTTCACACATACACCCACCCTGCAAATATTCCACCAGGCAGCACCTACCACTATGCACATGGCTATGCCCCTCACTAGTGGCTACAACCATGCTCTACAGCCATTCCCTACAGCACTGAAGGACCTGAAGTACTGCAGACCTGACCCTTAAACCCTACTCCCCATGGGGGCCATTATGTAAAAGGACATCAGTCAGAGTCCCTGCCACTAGACGGCATACATACCACTGTACACTCACACATCCATCAAGGAGGCATACGATGGCTCATGTACTCACCACCTTGTGTCTGCTGAGCAGCCTTCAAGAGCCCATCCAGGTCCGGATACGCCACCACCAGAATGCATCGCATAAGGGGAGTCAGTGCCCGACTGCTACCCCTTCTTTGTTGGGAGGACTTCCCCAGCAGGGCCTCGCAGGTCTTCCTCGCCCAAGGCCGCAGGTCCTCCCACCGTTTCTTGCAATGGGTGCTCCGCCGGTTGAAGACCCCAAGGGTCCACACCTCCCTGGTGATGGCCTGCCACAGTCCCCTCTTCTGATGGATGCTGACCTATATGGGACACACAGAAAAAGGAACACAGAGGTCAGACAATGGCCATTACATACAGCTGGCTATACGTTCACCATGGGACGGACATTTACAACAGCATAACAGCACACACACACTCAGCATGTCAGGAACCCGGGACTGTACAATGTCAACGTGCACACATGTTACAGCCATCTACCACCATTACACCCATCCATGCCCCCAATCCACCTACTCACCTGTATCTCTAGTCGACCGTAGAGCTTGCGTACAGGGGCAGGACCCCGTCCACAAGTTTGTCCAATTCCTTGCTGGTGAAGACCGGGGCCCTTTCCCCTGCTACATGTGCCATTTCCATGACCAGAGGCAGGACACAGCAGCACACTCAGTGGAGTAGCTGCATGCACAAAATCCGGGAGTCAAGTGAAGTTGGGGTGACGAGTTAGCGTATGCACCGCGGCGGTGTGCACCGTCACCGCCTGCGGCGATCATGATTGACAACCATGTTAACCAATGAATGGTCGCACAGCGGTGAACACTGCCTTACGCTATAACGTCAACCGCTAGCCGTATGAGGTCACTTCCACTACAATATTTCTGGATTACAGGGGGCAGACATTTTGGCCTTTACTACGCAGTTATTAAATCCTTATATGCCCCATGCAGGCGATTTTGTCCCCAACCACCATAGGCATGAACAAATATACATTTACTCACCACAATGGTCCTGATGTATCATTGAGAACATGTTACTCCAGTTTCACACCTACTATGCGTATGTGTCATCGACTTGTATGACAGCATTGCTGAATACGAAACATTGTGGGCAGAGGTATGTGTGTTCCCCACATGTTTTCTCAACTCCTCCTAGGTACAGACCCTTGTGGCGAGGGAGGGCCCCATCGGTGTACAGACCACTTGTTGATTTGAGGACCATGGTGGAGCGTCACATCATTATCAATTACAGACTCAACCGTACTACTATTCATAAACTTTGTGCATTACTGGATCCAGCACTGAGACCAGCTAATCGGAATCAGCATGCCATCCCAACTTAAGTGCAGGTGCTCTCTGCACTCCATTTCCTGGCCAAGGGCTCATTTCAGGTGACTCTGGGCATGGGTGCAGGTTTTTCACAGCCCATGTTCAGCATTCTATTGTCCAGATTCCTGAAAGTTGGACTTCTATACCTGTGCCAACATTCCTCTTGTGATAGGGGCCATCGATGGCACCCACATAGCTCTCATACCCCCCAAGAGTCAGGGGACAGGTGTACAGAAACAGGAAGAACCGTCTCTCCATGAACATTGAGTTGGTGTGTACTGCAGACCAGTACATCTCACATGTGAATGCCTTGTTCCCTGGATCAGTCCATCATTCCTTTGTGCTGAGGAACAGTAGTGTGCCACACAAGATGGAACAAAAACAAGGGGACAGAGAATGGATCATCGGTAAGTGTGTCTGACACTTTTGGCACATAGCAGATAGCCATGCTGTCTGCCACTGAGGGTTGTCAGTGACAGCCCTGTTTTCCCCCCTTTTGCAGGTGATTATGGCTACCCCAACATGCGTTAGCTCCTGACACCAGTGAGGAATATTAGGACATATGCAGAGAGGAATTACAATGAGGCCCATGGACATACTAGGAGGGTGATAGAGCGCACAATAGGGCTCCTGAAGGCTAGATTCTGTTGCCTCCATATCTCTGGGGGATCCCTGGCCTATGAGCCTGAAAAGGTGTGTAGAATAGTGGTGGCCTGCTGCATGCTGCACAACGTGGCTGTGAGGAAATCTATCCCCCTCTTGGAGGAAGTGGATGCTGCATATCCAGACCAGCTTCCTCAGAGAGGGGATGAGAGTGATGTTGATGGTGAGGAGGGGGAAGATGTACATTCCAGGAACCAACTGATACAACCTTACTTCCAGTAAATATCTGGGATTATTTGATGATGTTGCTGTCTGTGCAGCATACTGTCAGTGTGCCTTCTCCTCTATGGGGGTGTTGGGTCTACAGACATTGTCACTGTGACCAGGTTTGCATGGGACATGTAACATTATGGACAATTTGTTTGACAATTCTGTTGGCACAACCACATGTTATGGATGGGGTGCAATTCCTGCAACTCAGATAAGAATAAGTGATTTCAAAGACTATTGCATCCACACTTCCATTTGTTTAAACATAATGACAGGTGACATTGACATTGGTGAACAGGTGTTTTATTTGGTGCAGGGATGACTTTGTGCAGTTTACAGTGATGGGAGTGGGCTACTGGTGGATGTCCATATTGGCTACATGGTCGCAGCGTTTGTTGGCATTGGTGGTATATCCATCTATCATTTACAGTTTTTGGGGTTGTTATTACACGGTGTGGACAGTGGTTCAGTGGCACAGTTGGAGGACAGTTCTTGTCAGAGTAACTTCTTTGAGGAGTCTTTGGTCTTGGCAGGTGTTCCTGTGCCATATATCGGCCTGAGGGACCATTTAGGTGCATGGTGTTGGCCTGTATGGGTTCAGATGCAGGTCTCCTGTGTGTCCTTAGATGGTGGCACAAGTCCAGTTTCTGCTGCTGCTGTTGTTGGCTGGTCTGTATTTTGGTCTGTGGTAGGGGCTTCCTGGACTGTGGGGGTCTTAGGCTGGGTTGGGACAAGGTGCAGAAGCGCACCTGCTATGGTGGCCATGGTGGCATTGTGCAGTTTCCACTGCTCCATGGCCTCTTGGTGATGTGCTACCTGCAGCCTTTGACTCTGCCCCAGGTTGGAAACAATCTGGGCCAATCTGTCATGGGTATGGTCGTATGTTCCCAGTACCTCAGATATCATGTCCTGGGCTGCAGCATCCATCCTGTGCCCCCCCCGGGTAGTGATGCCCTCCCACTGGGCCTAGCCCCATGTGCCTGGTTCCCCTGCACAGCTCTGGCGGTACCACTTGAACTTGGGCCATCATCTTCCTGCCTGTTGGTAGGAGGGGACTATGGCCTCTGTCCATGTGTTCCACCAGTCTTTAGCCTGGATACACAGGTGTGTGGACGGTTGCCCTGGGCTGATGTTGTTGGCTGGGTGGTAGGGGTGGCAGTGGTGTCCTGGGTAGGGCTGCTGAATGGTGACAGTCCAGTACTGTGTGAGGGCCCAGGGTGTTCCTCAATGTCCAGGGTTTCCTCTCCAGTGTCCTGGTTGGTGTCTCTGTCTCCATGTGGGGCACTGCTACTCCTTGTCCTGTCCGTAAGGGGGGCATGGCTGGTGGTGCCTATTGGGAGGAATGGACATGTCTGTTACAGTTCATGATCGGATGGTGTGCAGAGGGCTGGGCTGTTTTGTGCAGGTTTTACACTTTGGGGCCATGCAGGGTGCCTTTTTGAGTTTGGGATTGAATTTTGCTTAGGATATGGAGGTGCATTGTGGGTGGTGTAGTGCAATTTTGATTCCTTGCAGGGGTGGGTGGCTGTGCACAGGGGGAGGGATGTAGGTCTGTTAGTGGGTTTGTGGACATGCAGGGTCTCTGGATGTAGTGTTTTTGGCCTGGGTGCGATAGTGTCCTGGCTGTTGGAGGGGTGGTGCATGCATTACAGGTGTGATGGATATGGGGTAATTGTAGACGACTTATCCGAGTTCATTCCTCCAGTGAGTCCAGTGAGGCCCTCAGGGTGCAGGATGGCCAGTACCTTTTCCTCCCAATCAGTGTAGTCGGGTGGTGTTGGTTGAGGTCCTCCCACAGTCTTCTGGACTGCAATGTTGTGCCTGAATGCCATGGACCTCACCTTCCCACGCAGGTCATTCCATCTCTTGTGGATGTTGTCCCTCGTGCGTGGATGGTGTCTCACTGCATTGACCTTGTTCACTATTGTCTGCCATCACTCCATCTTCCTGCCGATGGGTGTGTGCTGGACCTGTGCCCCGAATAATTGTTGCTCGACCTTCAGTATCTCATCCACCATGGTCCTTAGCTCCCTTTCTGTGAAGCGTGAGTGTTTGGGGGGGGTGCCATGGTGTGTGTTGTGAGTGGTGTGCTGTGTGGATCTAGGTGAGGGTGCTGTTGTGTGGTTGGGGATATGTAATGTATATTGTGGCTTTCAGTGTCTGCTTCTGGGGTTCTTTATATTAGTTGTCCTAATGTAGTTGCAAGGGATTGTGTGGTGTGTGTGAGTTTTTCATAGTGTTGTGTATGTGTGTCAGGTGTGTGGGTTTCAGACTTGTCAATGTGTGCAGATCGTACTGTTGGGTCCCATTGCTTGCCGTGGCAGTCTGTACCGCCAATGGTCGTTCGACTTTCACTGACTACCGCAGTAATTTGTGCATCATTATTTGGGGCGGGGGTTTGTGTGTTCAGGGGTGGTGAGGTGGGAGGTCCTGCATTTCCACCGACAAGGTCCTGGCGGTGACTGGTGGCTGGGACTTTTTTGTCGGATTCTTATTTTTGCATCTTTATATGGCGTGTCTCTGTTCACCGCCCATGGCGGTCTTCTGTTCACCTTCGCCACGGTGGCCAATGGTGTTTACCGCCGTGTTCATAATTAGGGCCTATGTTTTAGATAAGGTATAAGATGCTACATTGGGTTTGGCGTTCTAGAGTTAACCAGAGCAGGTGAGACCTCAACTTTCTCAGACCATGAATGATACATAGGTCCTAATTTGCATCTTTTATTGTTTTTGAGCTAACCAGAGCAGGTGAGACCTCAACTTTCTCAGGCCATGAATGATACATAGGTCCTAATTTGTATCTTTTATTGTTTTTGTTTGGATTTTGTTGGACAACCTATGTATTCAGCCAGAAAGTGTTAGAGTTTAAATATTGTCACTCCTTGATTAAAAGGGTTTTGCTTTCCAGTTGTTAACATCAGTCCAATTATAGAGAAGAAATAAAGCTGAAAATCAACTGATTTTACAGTTGCCTTTGTCTATTACGATTAGGAAAGATGTGAGCTAAAAACAACTATCAAATTGAAAATGACCACAATAGGATTAGGTGGCTGTTCTAGCTGGATGGGCCAGCTCAAGATAGGGGCGATATTGGCATCTTTGACCGTCTGCAAGATCTCAGCATTGCCGCTGCTGAAACATTGTCCAGTGAGTTGTATTCAGTTCCTGGCTGAAATGAGGTAGGCACACAAAATTGATTTATCAATATTCTTGGTTACCAAAATCAGCTATGAGTTGGAAGTTATCATCATGCATTTTCCAGTCAACGTCCCTCCCTTTAATCGAGTTTGCTAGAGGAAGCAAGTATATATTGAAGAGTAAGGGGGATACCTGTTTGCTAACTATTTGATCATTTAGACCTTTAAGTGAAAAATGTTTTAAATAATTGTTAAAACTCTATGGGAATACAGAAACAGAAGAGTGAGTGAGGATGTAGATACCACTACATGCCCAGTAATGTTGAATAAGAGAAATGTAAATGGGGGAAATGTGTGATCTTAGGTGATATTTAAACAGTTTACCTGAATATGCAAAACAAATTGTGTCAGGTCTTTCTGTTTATATGCTTGGCATTTTTGGAACTTTCCTTGCTTTCAACCACTTCTTTTATCATTCCATAGTAATCCTAGCATTGACAGAGGGCTAAAGTGTACATTCACTGAGAATCTTTATCTGCAACTTCTCCTTCTCCTTATACTGTGGAATTGTCTTGTTGACTTCTGCACTGCTGTGTATGCCAAGCTAGCAGAAGGCTCATAACCTCGTACACAATTACAGTTTAACTCAATCTGCAGCTGCCCCCTTGAATCTGCCAGCCTACACAGAGTTCCTCTGTGGCAAACTGAATAGGCTACTGTCGGCTATTCGATGACAGAACTCTAGCTTTAGGCTGTTTTCCACAGCCTTGGAGCAGTGGAATAATTAGCTTAAGCTGCACTATTGGATGCTGTGCATGGCATGTGAAGCACTGGAGAAGCAGCGTATTGATATGCTTTAAGTTACAAATTGTTGTTCCCACAGTGAGGCTGTTTGGCCCACTGATGGCATGAGTGCGACTTCTGTAATCAGCAAAAGTGGACTCTGCTGAACTAAGTACTTGCAGGAGGTTCTTGATCCTTTCCAGCTGGCTCTCCTCCTGTGGAGCCAGAAGAAGGGGGTGACCCGTTTTCTTGATCAAAGTCCGAAAAAGGAATTTGAAGAGACACAGAATTAGGGCATGTTCTTGTCTGCAAAGTTTCACCCCTACATGCCTTTATTGGCCAGATGTACAATGCCCTTTTGCATTTCTTAACTGTCCAAATCGATATTTCAGGCCATTTAGAAATGCAAAACGGCCATTTCTGATTTACAAAGCCCTTTAGGAAATCTCAAATTGCGATTTCTACTGTGTAGAAATCGCAAGTTACGATCCCCTGAATATGAAATCTCAAATAAGGATTACCTATTTGCGATTCCTATTCTGATGTACAAAGAATTTCCTAAATGCGATTTGGGCATTTTAGGAAATGCAATTATAATCGACTTGAGGTCGATGGTAACCATGTGCAAATTTAAAAAAAGCATCTCAAATTCTGTTTTTCAAATTTCAATACAGCACACGCATGCCGCCTAGGTTTATGTGTACTCTACATGTGCACCACTTTACTCGGAGCACCTCAAAGAGGGGCTTTTGCCCATTGCCAGCCTTTGTTTTACATTTCTGAAATGGGAAATTGCTATTTGGGAAATGCAAAACCAGCCCATTGATACAAATGTCATGGGATTCCTTATTTGTGATCTCCTCATAGCGATTCATTTTTTTGTAGGAACTGCTATTAGGAAATCTGTATTGCTGTACATAGCATTTTGCATTTCCTAAAAAGCAATTTCAATGAAGTCGCTATTTAGGAAATGCAAAATTGAATTTTAGTACATCTGGCTCTAAAAAGTGTTCTCTGTTAGACACTTGCAGTAGCTGATTGGTGCGGTGAGTGAGGAGATGGTGGCAGTGCAGCTTTCTGCTCCAGCAGAGGTCAGTTGAGTTAGTTGAGCTTTTCAGATATAAGCTTTGCTATGTAATCTACACCAGTAGTTGTGAGAAATGTAAAATATTTCTTCTCTTTGGACTACGCTTGTAAATCTGATAAAAGATTTGCACAACAGGCCTTTTGCAAAAATGAAATGAGAAAACTTCAAATTAAAGCAGTAATTACAAAGAAAAGAACGTTGCCACTTCAAGCAAATACGCCCAGACAAAATGCCCACACTATGAATCCTTGATGGCTATACCTACGATTCCTTGTTTTTCAAACTTTAAAGTCTCAGTATCCCCCTCAATAGACTACCTTGGAAAATGAGACAAAATCCCAAAATTCCATGACAGAAAAGCACAATCAAGCGGTCAGTCCTAGGCTAGTCCCAAGTGAAAGTGTATATCAATCTGCTGTTATGATGAAAGAAAATGTGGAGTTCTCTCATTTATTGTAGAGACATCTATGGGTTATACTCTCCTGGTTTTTGAAATTGCAAACATTAAATTACCTAGTAAACAAGGCCCAATAGATCAACAACCCTTTTTAGCTGTACACCTAGTACCCTCAATGGACTTGGAGCCAAATCTGCCAGCAACTCCAGTCCTCCACAGAGAGGGTTCTTTCAATTTCCCAGAAAAGTATGCTCAATTGCCTGGAGCTTTACAAGATTTAAGTCGAACATTGGGTACTATTATAACACTACCAAAAAAACCCTCATCACATTTGGAGATGTTGGCTAATAATCCTCTAAATCGAATAGTTCAATGAAGGATGATGAAAACCTATAAAACTAATAAAAACTCAAATTAACAACAATCCTCAGGAAATATATCAGTTGATAAGAGTATACAAACAGGCATAAGCATTTGAGAACAACAAAACATCTATTCTTGCTGACAATACTGATCAGATATACTGATTAGAATCTTATTCACTAAAGACCCTTTGTAGGGCGTTAGGACACACTAGGTGAAAATAACCATTGGACCACTTTATCTAATCTTCGTAAGAAAAATAACCATTGTCACCTATAGTAGAAGAAGAAGGGCTTCTTGTGGAGACGGCATCAACTTCTGATGAACGTGCTAAGAAACAGAGAAGGAATCGGTTGAAGACAAAAACCTACCCTCAAAATCAATTTGCTGAATGCTTGGGAAATATGTGAAATAGGGGAACAAGAACACATATAAAAATCTCAGGCCTATGAAAAAAAAGACAGACAGATATAACTTTAACCAGAAACTTCTAAAGGAGTTGAAGAAACACCAAGCTGTGTGAGAGACCTTATCTATTGCTCCAGCTTTTAAGTCAACTTTAAATCATCTAGCTGAAGAATAACAAGCAGGACACATGGCGACAATTAGGTCATAAAAAAATAAGGTGTCTCTAATAAAAAGCAAGATTCCATTTAAACCCTCTAATAACATTGAGCATGTAACAACAAATGGGTTTTGTGGCTTATTTGGTTCGAGAGAAGCATATTTGTACCATTTGAGTCTCTTAACATTACTTAACTTTCATCCACAACTACAGAGGATGCATTAAGCTGATTTAGTGAAAATATGAAAAGATTTGGACTAACCAATATCTGAGCTAGCATTTAATTCCAACTTAATCCCTTCGATAATTTTTAATGCAAATTATATTTTGTATTGTAAAGGTATAGACCTATGTCCTAAGAAAAGCTATCTCCAAGGTTATTGGTCGTTTGAAGATTGCATTAATAATAGGAATACCAATAAGCTACCTTCACACAGTTAATGAGCCACAGTCAATGAGCCCATTATGCCTCTTTCATTTACCTGTGGTCCCCGAAATGTATTGTCAATATGCTTTATACAGAACATTCATCATATATGGGCTCGGGTTGCAGGGGCCATTAGCTCTAGGAAACAACTACCTTGAAACCAATCGACATTTTAACACACAATTAGCAATTTGGTCTTCAAATGTGGCAGGTCGACTCTTAAATCCTGATAAACCTCAGCTGCTGCAGGATTCAGATGCGGTTATTATCTGCCTTCAAGAATTCTGGTCTGTGGAGGATAATATGATCATGGAACTTGTTTTTACCTGATACACAATCTAGCAAACCCTAAGAGTAAGGACCATGCAAGTGGTACGCTTTCAGATCTCTTATCTACAAAGTATGTGTAGAGTTACCAAAATATTTTAGTCCCCGATCCAAACATTCTTAGCCTGAGGTTAGCCTTTACGTGTCATCCACTGATCAACCCAATCTGGTGTTTACTTTTGAATAGGTATTGCCCCCAGGTAGTAAAAATTATATAAAACAAGGACAATATTTTGACTTTATTGTCTCTTTCTCCCTTAAGGATGCTCTGGATTGCATACTACTTTTGGGTGATCATAATACTAACATTTCTAATTTTCTCACTAATGTGTTTAGCAATTGTGATCGTGAAGAACTCTGAGCAATACAAACAATCACTTGCCCTGCTCTTGAGAAACAGAAAACGAGGGCCCCTTGTCCTATCTAAATTAAGGGACCTTAGGCCAGATGTACAAAGCCCTTTTGCATTTCTCAATGGTCCAAATAGTATTTCAGGTCATTAAGAAAAGCAAAACAGCCTTTTCTGATGTACAAAGGCCTTTGGTAAATCCCACATTGCGACTTCTACCCTGTTGAAAGTTGTCATTTTCTTATCTTGAATTATCTAGGGCCTTTTGCCTGTCTCTGAATACATGCCTGGGTGGGTGACAGCCAGGCTCCTCTACATTCCCACCAGACAGTCACACACAAAGGGAACTTAGGAGTGTCTGATGGGCTCTTAACATCCTGATGGCCCATTCTGGGCCGGATCGGAGGGAGGAACTGCCACTTACACCCGAATAGTCTGTGTCAGCACCTGTGCCAATACTCTCGCCCCAATCAAGAATCCCTTCAATAGACGCACCAACAGAAAGGCCTTCTGGTTTACTGCTGACCTCCACGAATCTAAGTAAAGCTGCCGAAGACTCGAAAGAAAGTGGAGCCAAGATCCGACTCTGGACAACCACACAGCCTTCAAAAACGTGATCCGCAGACACCACTAACTCATCCGAGCTGCTAAAAGAACCGCCTTCAAAGACCGAATCAACAATGCACACAGCCACAAGGAGCTCTTCAGCGTCGTGAAGGAACTCTCCAACCCAGCTCCAACACCAATGACATCCCACCATCCCAAGACCTCTGCGACTCCCTAGCCTCCTACTTCCACCACAACATTGCAGTCATCCACAACAGCTTCAGCACCCAGAGCCCCCCGGCAACCACCAACACCACAGATTCACCTCCGACTAACCTCCTGCTCTCCTGGACCCCTGTCAACGACAATGACAGAATCGAAATCATGAACACCATCCACTCCGGCTCTCCATCTGACCCCTGCCCTTACCACATCCTCAACAAAGCAAGCTCTGTCATCACACCCCAACTACGGAAGATCATCAACAGCTCCTTCAGGTCCGCCAGTTTCCCGGAGAGCTGAAAACACGCTGAGATCAACGCCCTCCTCAAAAAACCCAAGGCGGACCCAAAGGACCTCAAGAACCTCCGGCCTATCTCCCTGCTCCTCTTCTCGTCAAAATTCATCAAGAAGGCCATCAACAGACAACTAACCCGCTTTCTAGAGGAGAACCGCACCCTGGATCCTTCCCAATCTGGATTCCGCAGCAACCACAGCACCAAAACCGCCCTCATCGCCACCACCGATGACATCAGAACCATACCGGACATCAGCAAAACTGCGACCCTCATCCTCCTAGACCTCTCGGCCGCGTTCAACACCTTCTGCCACCACACCCTACACTCACGCCTCAGCAATGCTGGAATCCGCAACAGAGCCCTGGACTGGGTCACCTCATTTCTCACCTGCAGAACCCAGAGAGTCTGTCTCCCCCATTCTGCTTGGAGGCCACCGAAATCATCTGCGGCGTACCCCAGGGTTCGTCCCTAAGCCCAACCCTGTTCAACATCTACATGGCTCCGCTCGTTAACATTGTTCGATCCCACAACCTCAACATCATCTCATACGCCGATGACACCCAGCTGATCTTCTCCCTCACCAAGGACTCCGCCAAGACCTATCTACACGAAGGAATGAAGGCCATTGCCGAATGGATGAAGAGCAGCTGCCTCAAACTCAATTCTGACAAGACGGAAGTCCTCATCTTCAGCTCTACTCCCTCCGCATGGGATGACTCCTGTTGGCCTGCCACGCTCGGAACCGCTCCGACTCCTACCCACCACGCACGCAACCTAGGATTCATCCTGGACCCCTCACTATCCATGATCCAGCAAGTCAACGCCATCTCCTCTTCCTGTTTCAACAACCTCGGCATGGTCTGAAGGATCTACAAATGGAAACCCACCGAAACCAGAGGAACAGTCCCCCAAGCCCTCGTAAGCAGCAACCTGGACTACGGAAATGCCCTCTATCCAGGAACTACGGCCAAATTCCAGAAGAGGCTGCAACGCATCCAGAACGCCTCCGCACGCCTCATCCTGGACATCCTCTGCCACTGCCACATCACAGACCACCTGAAAAACCTGCACTGGCTCCCGGTCAACAAGAGAATCACATTCAAACTCCTCACCCACACTCACAAAGCACTGCACAACACAGGACCAGAATACCTCAACAGATGACTCTCCTTCTACACCCTGACCCGGCATCTCCGCTCTGCTGACTTCGCTCTCGCAATCAACCGGCCGTAGATCATTCTCGCACCTCGCCGTCAAAATGTGGAACACTCTTCCCACCCACCTGTGCCAGACCAAAGACCTCCTTACCTTCAGGAATTCTCTCAAGTCCTGGCTGTTTGGGCCCTTCCCCGCCACCTTCTCCCCGCTCCCCTCCTCAGTGCCTTGAGACCCTCACGGGTGAGTAGTGCACTTTAAAAATCCCTGATTGATTGATTGATCTCACACAAAGGGCTGCATAATCTTGTGGTGAGTCTCTCTTTGAAGTCTCCCCCGCTTCAAAGACACCACTGGGTGTGACAACTGGACTTCCGACCTCACCAAATTAGTGCACTTCTCAACCTGGGGATTTTCTGTCAGGGAAAAGGACTGCTGTGCTGCTGAAGGGACTGATACTCTGATGGACTCTGCTGGAACTTGCTGGTCTCCTGCTCTGCTGTCTCTGCCCTGCTGCCTTCCTTGCCTCGAAGTGAGAAGGACTGCACCTGCATCACTACATCCCCAGAACCAAATTGACTCCAAGGGCTTGATGGCACACCTCTTGTTCTGAAGTCTCACGGACATCAAAGATTTCACTTCATTCTTCAACAGCACCTGGACTATTCTCGCTGCAAGTTTGGCCCTGCCAATTAGTATAGGCCAGTCCTGGGCACTTAGAATTAGGTATAAAGTGCTGCACCTGCAAAATCAATGCATCGCCGTTGATGTACAGTCAGAACTGGGACATTTTCCCTCAACGCTGAAGCATTGCCGCTGCCACTGAGGACAAAGATATCACTTGGCTAGCTCTACAGCTTGATGATGACGCATCACTTGCATTGTTAAGGAGCCACCGTTGATGCATCTTGAATTGTGTGACTCAGAACCAATGCATTGCCTATATCCAGCAGGATCGATGCCAACAGTATAGCAGGGTACTTTTTCAGGGGGACAAGGTTGGTCCCTGTATCCAACCAATGCTACATCACAGTTGGACTAATTTTTCAGATTTCACCCAGTCTAGTGCAACCAGATAGCCCCAGTTGGCGCTTTATGCTTTTAAGTGCTATTTTGCATTTTAAGATTTAAAAGTTCATATCTCGACTTCTACTTTTTGAATTTTTATCACGTTGGCCTTATTTTGCTCATTCAATTAGCCTCTCAGTTTCTAATCAGTTGTGGTATCTTTGTGTGTGCTGCTTTTATTGTGTTACTGTTTTAAGTGTTGGGCAAATACTTTACACATTGCCTCCTAAGTCAAACCTGCCTGCTCTGCGCCAAGATACCTGAGGGTGACCACAGGGTAATTTATGGTACGTAACTAACTTACCCTGACTAGGACTGTGGGCCATGCTTGAACAGGATGCATATCTCTGCCAACTAGAGACTGCAGGCCTTATTTACAAGAGGTGTGTGTGGCTTAAGTATCACTTTTATTGACGCTGCGGTAGTGCAGGCCTCTCAATCATATCTCTGATGGAACGCAAAGCCACCCTGCAGGACCTTGTATAACCCATAGATATAGAGTAAGGCAAGACAGCGCAAAGTGCTGCATTGCTGTACTCTATGTCAAGGAGGTGATAATAGACGTTGCAGTGGGTTTTCCCACGCAACACCCATGGGTTTTGACACATTCCCAGATTTACAAGAATCTGTAAACCTGGGAATGCATCAAAACTGGGTGCCTCCCAAGGAAGTTGTAACGAGGGGAAATAACTTTATTTCCCCTTGCTTTTTCCTATTTCTGTGTGTGCTGCATCCGGCAGCACACATAGAAAGAGGAAAGCTCCTCTTTTGATTGTTTTTGTGCAGGAAGGTGTCCAAAAGCTATATTGCCAACAACTTAGACACCCTTGCACCATGGTGCAATACTGCCTGCAATGGCTGTAGGCACCAATCTGTGCCCCGACGCAAGCTGTAAGGACAGGGATGCACTGTATTTCATTTATACAGCACATTCCTGCCCTTTCCTTTTAAATCAGGGCTGTGCAGTAAGAAACCTGGCAGCGCTGCACCAAAAAGTTGTAAATGAGGTCCTCAATTTCTAACACCTGTGTTAGGTGGAAGTGACAGACATTCAAGACATCTTTCTGTTACTGCCATGCTTGCAGTCATATCTGGTAATAACTGACATTGTGTCCAGTATAAAGTTTCAGTAATTACTTGGCTCACTTGGGGGAATCACACATACATGTACCGGCCATAGAACATACTTTGGACCTGACTTAGATCTTAGTGGAGGGGTTACTCTGTTGCAACAGGGATGGATATCCTGTCCACTAAAATCTAAATACCATATTTATTTTTCAGCAAATGGGATATCTATTACTATTGTGAGCCCCCTGCTGAGATCTAAATCAGGCCCTTTGTTTCAAAATGATGTAAAGCATATGAAATACAAAACAACTGCCAGGTAATAAAAAGTGAAAATTATTGCACATCTGGATGCAGATCATATGTAGAATAGGGCAAATTGATCCTAGTGATAGGCTTGCAAAGCAAACACAAACAAAAAACTAAACAACCCATAGAATGAATTAAATAAAACAGTTTGGTTATTCGCTCAAATGAATGTACCTTTGGGAAATCTTCACACCCATGTTGTATTTTTACAATTGACTCTGAGTACCAGTTGCAACCATGGTTACTACAACATAGGGGGGCAGATACTGCAATACTCACATTTGCTCATATTACACTATTAAGAATGATTAGGTATCACCTGTAATCTGCTGAAATCTATTTTACACCAGAATAATTTGTGTATTTTCAGGAATCATGTGTTAAAGTTTTTACATGAAATTCCTGAAATTACTCCATGACTTCACATTGTGTAATTACACCAGCATTCATGCACCATTAGAGCGTGGGAGCATATCGACAACCAGAATGTGAGCAACTGTTGTTCACAGCTATTCTGTTCTCTAACCTACTTTTTATTAGAAATCAGGTTTTGATGGGAGGACGCATTCTGTGGTAAAAAATAGCACTAAATGACATTTTTGGCCTGATTTAGAACTTAGCAGATGAGTTACTCTGTCACAACAGTGAAGGGTGTCCCATCTACTGAAATCCAAATCCCCTTGTTTTGCATAAACAAAGACTGATCTGTCGGAACAAAACAGTGCTGCAAGTGGCGGTGCAGTGAATAGTAAAAAACAGTGTTCCAAAATGAAATAAAGAAACAACATAAATATATACAAATGTACAATGTAAAGAAAGGAAGCTCAAACCCATAAAAGGAACCTCATATGATTCACTCAAAAAAGATCAATAAGTCATTGAGATGTCCAATTTAGATCAACATGGATTTACCAAATATAATTTTAAGTTTGAACCCCCAAATGGAATAAATTGTCTGGGGTCTTCATCAGGACAAAAAAGATATCAGGAAGACAGCTATGAACACAATAATCAAATAGGCCAGAATCAGTATTTGAACAACTTCTCCAAATCAAATGGGCCAAAGCAACGATACATCAATGCTTGTCTAACTGGACCAGAACAAATCTCACAAAATACAGATCCTTTGAGGTCTCTATGTAATATCTGATATATCTATGGAGATGAAGACACATATAATTCCACAGCATCACACATCATGGGGAGAAAACCTCCAAAAAAAGAAGAACCAAGAAAGGAAAACCAAGTAAAGGGGAGGTGAAGCCCCATCCACATATACACAAAACTCTGTCAGGAGGAAGGTGATAGCATAATCAATTGGAGTGCAGATACTTGGACAACCTGATTCAGGACATGAACCTGGAACATGCATGCAATACATAGGCCCTCTTTACAAATCTGGTGGTAAATTTCGCTTACCGCCATGCCGACGGCCACCAACGTACCATGACCGTGGCGGTATTCCGCGACAGGTATTATGACACACACACAGAAATCTGGCACTATACAGACACCCACACAAGTCCGCCACACCAGAGGTCAGTGATAAAATGGCGATAGCAAAACCCACACCGTCAGGCGAACAGGAATACACCCACAGTATCACGACCCACGAATCAACGCGGCGGTCTTTCAACCGCGGTAAACCATTGGTGGTACACACCGCCCCGCTCAAAATACACACACACTTACAAAACACAACCACATTGGAAATTTCAAAATACACACACCTGACACACATACACACACCACACCCACAACACTATAAAACACACACCCACATTACCCACAACCCCTTACAGCAAACAATTTTGAAGAAGCAGAGAGAGAGAGAAAAGCAAAGACCACACCATCATCCAGAGGCACAGAACACCATCACACATACACCATCCACGTATCTCACAGCACACATGCCAACACATCACCCCACACATCACCTCACACAGCACCTCACACATCATTCACACCACATCATGGCACCTCAAAGACACCCCAGGTTTTCTGAGGAGGAGCTCAGGGTCATGGTGGAGGAAATCATCCAGGTAGAGCCACAGCTATTCGGATCACAGGTGCAGCAGGCATCCATTGCAAGGAAGATGGAGCTATGGTGTTGAATCGTCAACAGGATCAACGCAGTGGGATAGCATCCAAGAACCAGGGATGACATCAGGAAGAGGTGGAACGACCTACGGGGGAAGGTATGTTCTGTGGTATCAAGACACAAGATTGAGGTACAGAGGAATGATGGTGGACCTCCACCTCCTCCCCCACAACTAAAAACATGGGAGGAGCAAGTCTTGGCGATCATGCATCCTGAGGGCCTCGCAGGAGTAGCAGGAGGACTGGACTCTGGTAAGTTAACTCTTCACTACTATATCCCCGACCCTACCTGCATGCCATTACTAACTCCTACCTCTACCCTCACCCCCATCACTCCAACACCTCACATATACCCCACTATCACAACCCACACATCCCAATACCAAGCCCTGCATGCAACAACAATGCATGGACATCCATCACAGACCTGCATGGACACCCATCACCACAGCATGCACACTAGAGAGACTCACCAAACCCACATAATCACCAATCACACAAGGCCAAGGCGACAGTGCAAGCACATTAATACAAGGAAACACACCCATTGCACAAGATGGCACTCACAGATACAATAACATTGCATTTACATTCCAACAGGACCCCTACTCAACGTCACCATACAGGAGGTGCCAGCCATATCTAGTCCCCCCACAGAAGAGGCCCACAGTGATGACAGCAGCTCTGCACGCCTGGATCACGATGACCAGCCTTTGCCCATCTCAGACCTCTGGACAGTCGGTTACCCTGCCACAGTCACAAACTACCACAGAACTTCCACCCTCAGGAAACACCACCACAGCACCCCCCCCCACCGGGCCCATGCCACTGTCCCCAGGACACGTCAATCAGCAGTGTCTCCACCACTACAGGGAGCCCAGACAACCCCACTAACCCAGGATGATCAGGGACTTGGGATCAGTGGGCACACGGTTCAGGGGACAAAGGCACAGGACAACAGGGAAGCTGGGAGGACTGCTGTGCGATGGGGGGGACAGGCCCAGGGAACCCACTCTCCACGAGGCACTCTCCAACATCATGGGAGCATACCACCCTTCCCAAGAGACCATGGGCACGGTACTGGCTAAGATTCAGGAGACCCAGCGGCTGCAGGAGGGACACTACATGGGGATCAGGGAGGACCTCACCAACATATACACCATCCTGGTCACCAAAGCAGGGGTGCTGGCTGACATAGGCAAGACCATGAGGGAGGCAGTAGAACAACAAAGGGCCCCTGACACTAGCCAAACTGAGGATCAGCCTTCCACCTCTGCCGGTGCTAGTGAACAGGAGGCACCGCCACAGGACCAACATGACACCACACCCCACCCCCTGCACAAGGAGAACTACCCCGCAAACGGTCCATGCGATCCAGGCAGAAGACAGAGAACATTGCCAAGACACCCGCAGGAAATACTACTCTCCTGATTGTCACCCTTCTGTCCCACTATGTCATCCTGTCCAGATTGAATTGCCATTACTCCCCTTCCTATGCCCTATTGGACAATGCACCTGTGATACCAAGAGACTGGACTCTACTATGGACATTCCTCCGCCATCACCCCAGCCCCTTGAACATACCCCTATACTCATTAGCCGCTAAATAAACACCCTTTAATCACCAAACAATCTGGAGTCAGTCTGATTTTTCACACATGTATAATGACAGCATTAGCAACAAATAGCAATGTAAATGTTAATTTACTCATACCAATGTAAGACAGTTGTTGGCCAGCAGTACATATAGCAGAAGGCAGAATGTGGTATACAGATCTGAAAACAGTAAATCCAAAGGGAACAGTCAGTGTCCATAGACAGAGGTTAAGAGGCTGACTTGTACAATGTCCTACAGTATTCTGAAATGTAATGAGGAGTTACAGTCTCTTACCTGTGTGTCACTGGAAGTACTGCATGATGATGTTCGTTCGGTTGTCAATATCTTCTTCCTCTGCCTCCACTTCCTCACTGTCTTCAGGCTCCACCGCTGCCACAAGACCATCACCAGGCTCATCCTCCTACAGAAAAGGCACCTGGCGTCTCAATGCCAGGTTGTGCAACATGCAGCATGCCACGATTATCTGGCAAACCTTCTTTGGTGAGTAGTATAGGGAGCCACCTGTTAGATGGATGCACCGGAATCTGGCCTTCAGGAGGCCGAACGTCCACTCAATAATACGCCATGTGCCTTATTGTAGCGGTCCTCTGCACTTGTCCTGGTATTCCTCACTGGGGTCAGTAGCCATGAGAGGTAGGGGTAACCAGACTCACCTGCAAATTCCAAGAAATACCTGTTAGACACACACTAACCCTTAGGGACTACCCCATACCCAGACACCTATTCACTTATGAGCCACACCCGGTGTCTCTGGAGTTGGCCCATCGCGTAAGGGATACTGCTATTCCTCAAAATGTAGGCGTCATGCACAGAGCCAGGATACTTGGCATTCACATGGGAGATGTACTGGTCCGCCAAACACACCATTTACACATTCATCGAATGTTAGCTTTTTCTATTTCTGTACACTTGTTAATTTCTGCGGGGGGACAAATGCCACATGTGTACCATCAATGGCACCAATGATGTTGGGAATATGTCCCACGGCATAAAAGTCTACCTTCACTGTGGGCAAATCCTCCACCTGGGGGAAGATGATGTAGCTGTGCATGTGTTTCAGCATGGCAGACAACACTCTGGTCAACACGTTAGAAAACATTGGCAGAGACATCTCTGATGCCATGGTCACTGTTGTTTGAAAGGAGCCACTTGCCAGGAAATGGAGCACTGACAGGACCTGCACTAGAGGGAGGATCCCTGTGGGCTGGTGAAACGATGACATCAGGTCTGGCTCCAATTGGATTGTGGCACGATCAAGTCTGTATGTGATTATGCTGTGTCTGTCTTCCATTGTGGACAGGTCCACCAGGGGTCTGTACACCAAAGGATGCCACCATGTCATCATCAGCCCCAGCGGTTGTAGCCTATGGAGGAGAACGGTGAGCAGAGGGTCATTTACCACATAGGTTGCACAACTGTGTCTGCAGTAATGTTAGTAAATCCGTTTATGAAGTAGTTAGTCCGTATATGTGCCTAAAAGTGCTGTGACGCAGTTAGGTGCAATGCCATGTGCCCCTCTGAAATGGAGGCTGCCTGACTTGTGAGGAGGGACAAGGGGAAATGAGCTAACTGCACTGGCGTTGTGCAGCGTCGCGGTAGGCGGACCAAGACCGCCGCGCAACTCAGCATTGGTTATCATTGGAGTCTATGGGTTCTAGGAGCCAATGGCCATGTACGCCGGTGGTGACGGTATGCACCGCCGCGGACGTCACAGCCATTTTCTATCTGTTCACTCACTTGATACCTGACCTTCAACAGGAGAGGACCTACACTGCAAGTGCTGCTGTGACCTCAGTCTGGAAGCGACAATGGCTCGAGTGTCTGGGGAAAGGGCCCCTGCCTTCACTGTGGAGGAGTTGGACAAACTGGTGGATGGAATCCTCCCTAGAACACGCTACTCTACGGTCCTCCAGACAAACAGGTGAGTACACTGTGAGCATGATGTGTGGGCAATGCCTGTTTGGAGTGGTGTGGATGGAAGACACATGTTGGGGGGGCTGAGGGCTGCATGTGAGGATGGTCAGTGTATGTGCGTCAGGGCATGGGTGGGAACTGGTGGACAATGAGTATGACGGTCCAGAGGGGTGAGTAATTTCCTTTCCTCTAGGTCAGTGCCCACCAGAAGAAGGGTATTTGGTGTGCCATCGCCAAGTAAGTGAGGACCCTGGGGGTCTATCATAGATGGAGCACCCACTGCCGCAAGAGATGGGAGGACCTGCGCCACTCGAGCAAGAAGATGGCGGAGGCCCAGCTGGGGCTGGCCTCCCTACGTGGAAGGGGTGCCCGTCGCACCATGACCCCCCTGATGTTCTGCATCCTGGCAGTGACCTATCCGGAGTTGGATGGGTGCTAGAGGGCATCACAGCAGCCACAATGGGGTGAGTACAGTTTCAGAAAGCTGGCTCAGCGTGGTTTTTGAACTAGCTGGGTGGGGGGTGGGGGCTGTGGGTGCCCCTAGGCCAGGTCAGTCATGCCAGGGTAGCTCCCTTATTTGCAGGCTCAGAAGCACCCCTACCCCCCAATTACACTATTGGACAGCTACTAGTGTGCAGGGTCCTGTGGATGCATATGTTGCCATTAGCCATTGGACCCCATGGGGTGGTGACTACCATAGTGACTGGTTGGGCAAGGCCTAGTGCTCAGGGCAGCTCTGTGTGTGTTGCGTCCGCCAACGGTAGTGGTGTTGCTGGCATTGACCATGTGTGTACTCTGTCTTCCCCCCTTCTTGTTTTGTCACCCTGTCCTTGTGTGCATTAGCATCCTCTGGCAGAGGAGCAGAGGCACCGGCGACGGAGGGAGCTGCATCCCACATGGCTCAGGAGGGTGAATCCACTGTGGGTGAAGGCACCAGTAGGATGGAGGTTAAATGGAGCTCAACGACGGGGACAGGAGGGGATACCAGCAACAGTGACTCCTCCACTGATGAAAGCTCCCTGGCAGTGGCGGACCCCTCTATGTCCAACCCAACAACAGGTACAGCTGCCAGCCCTCCTACCAGCACCGTACTCCCAGCAGCCCCTCAATGAGTATCCAATGCCTGCCCACCCAGGAGGGTGGGCAACTCCTTCGCCCCCAGGCACCTCAGGCCCTGCCCCAGTCAGCCCTGCTGCCCTCAGTGAGGAGGCTATTGACCTCGTGAGATCCTTCATTGTTGGGCAGTCAACCATTCTGATTGCCATCCAGGGTGTTGAGAGGCATTTGCAACAAACAAATGCTTACCTGGAGGGCATTCATTCTGGCATGGCGGTCCAACAGAGAGCATTTCAGGCTGTGGCCTCAGCACTGATGGCAGCCATTGTCCCTGTGTCCAGCCTCCCCCCTCCAACTTCAACTACCCAGACCCAATCCCCTCTACCTCAGCCTATCCCAAGCACACCATCAGACCAGCATGCACACACATCAACACACAAAAGTGGCTGAGGAAAACATAAGCACCACACATCCCACTGGCACTCACACAGGCACCATACCCATGCACACATACCAACATCCACTTCCTCCACTGTGTCCCTCTCCTCCACGTTCGCCACCTCCCTCCCAGTCTCGCCTCCACTCACAACTGCATGTACTACATCATCAGCCACTGCCTCCATCACCAGCACGCCCATCACAACACACCGCTCACGTGCAATCACCACCCCACTACCATTCACACGTCCCCTGTGTCCTCTCCAAGTGTGTCTGTGAGCCCTCCTCCCAAAGTACATAAATGCAGGCACACACCCACTCAACAGACATCCACCTCACAACGGCCTACAGCCCATGCACCTTCACCCAAACTTAGCAGACATATACCTCCTACAACCACTACCTCTTCCTCCACTCCCACACCCTGTCCATCTTCCCATCCCAGTGTGTCTAAAAAACTTTTCCTAGCTCACATTAACCTCTTCCCTACACCTCCCCCATCCCGTCCTTCCCCTAGGGCCAGGATGTCTAGATCCCAGCCCAGCACCTCAGCCACCAAATCTGCATCCGATGTGGTCTCTGCAAGTCCGAGAGGATCGAAGGGGGCACCCTTCAGAGCTACCAATGTGCCGCTGACAGAAAAGAAGGACCACCCTATTCCGCCACCTGCAAAGGTAAAAAAGGGCACAGCTTTCAGCAGGGGAAAGTCACACCACCCACCCAGCAAGGCCTCGCCCAAACACAGAGAGGACAATGCCAAGGTCCCTGCAGTGACTGCCAAGGTGGGGAAGGGCCACAAGACAAAGGGCAAGTCACCTCAGGGCACGATGCCTCATGGTGAGGGGCTGGTGACCACCGTTTTATCAGTGATGGCAGCGACCTGCACCACAGTCACCACCGCTGCAACAACCGTCACCTGTACCACCACCTACACCGCCGCTGCCACAATGTCTGTCTGCAGCATACTCCCCAAGGATCAGCCATCCGAGGCTGCCAGAGATGGTATGGTGTCTACCTCCACCACAACAGACACTTGCACCACAGCCAGCACTGGCAGCATCTCCGCCGCAGCCACCGTCACCTGCACCACCATCTGCTCCACCACATGCCCAGCCGGTACCACTCTGTCGGATGTCAGCAGCCTCCCCAGTAGGCAGCCGTCCGAGTCTGCAGGTGACGTCCTGGACCCTGGACCCACCACTTGAGGCACCACCTCCAGCACTGTCATGACCAGCAGTTGGCAGCCTAAGTCGCCCAGGATGAGTGTGGCTCTGCCTCCATGGAGTATCATGCTACCTGTTCCAGGTACATTGCGTGGCTGAGAAATCCAGGTGAGAGGATGTGAACTGCCAAACCCCAGGTGCAGCATCACTGGGCACAAAGCCCCCTCCAGAACCAGTGAAGAAATGCATCCACTCATCCTATCCTTGGCAGGATGAAGCACTCTCGGCACAAAGCCCCCTCCAGAACCAGTGGAGAAAAGTATCCACTCACCCTATCCATGGCAGAATAAAGCACTCTGGGAACAAAGCCCCCTCTAGAACCAGTGGAGAAACGCATCCACTCACCCAGTCCTTGGCAGGATGAAGCACTCTGGGCACAATACCCCCTCCAGAACCAGTGGAGAAATGCATCCACTCACCCTATCCTTGGCAGGATGAAGCACTCTGGGCACAAAGTCCCCTCCAGAAATAGTGGAGAAATGCATCCACTCACCCAGTCCTTGGCAGGATGAAGCACTCTGGGCACAAAGCCCCCTCCAGAACCAGTGGAACATGTCACCCACAATAGAGACTGTGGCCTTGCGCTCCCCGGGACCGAGCAGTGGGAAAACCACCCACTAGAGAGACTGTGGCTTTGCACTCCCCAGGACCAAGCAGTGGGCAAACCACCCACTAGATAGACTGTGGCCTTGCACTCCCCAGGACCGAGCAGTGGGCAAACCACCCACTAGAGAGTCTGTGGCCTTGCACTCCCCAGGACCAAGCAGTGGGAAAACCACACTAGAGAGACTTGAGAGACTGAGACTGTGCTTTGCACTCCCCGGTTCCAGGCAGTAGGCATGGAGCCCCCTCGAGGAGCAGTGGCGTCGTACCATCTTCCGACTGAGGTGCCCCTCCTCCCCTTCCCCCTGAGGTGCCTGTTTTTTTTCGACCTGATGCCCCTGCAGTGTTCTCTCCATTTTGAGGCAGGTGTCATGTGTGGGCTTCGCCCATGCTTTTTCAGACCACTGGTCCACGGACATTAACAAGGGAGAGTGTACGGCCTTGTGTACTTAATATAAATATTTTATTATACTGATTATTTGCTTTTATCTTGATATATCTGAATGTTCCAATATAACACTGGTTAGACTCATTTCCTTTTGTCCTTGCGTTCTTCCAGGGGGTGACGGGGTGTATCTGTAATGTTGTTGTATATGTTTGTGTGTATGTCGTTGTGGGTGAGGGTGGAGGGTGGGGGTGATGCGTGCCGCATGTGTGTGTTACTCTCTTTTCCCTCATCCCCTCCCCTGTGTGCTAGGTGCAGTACTCACCGTCGTCGCCGCCGCCTTCTTTCTACTTCGTGGTGTATTAGTAGATACACCAACATGGGTAGGATCTGAAATTCGGGCTCCATGGTGTCCTGGTTCTTCGTGGAGTGTCGAGAGGTGAGTGGTTCCCCTTCGTTGTTCAGTTTCCTCCGTGCTTTTGATGTTGTTGGTACCGCCCCGGAAAAGCTGGCGGATTGGTGCCTTGTAATACGGTGGGCGGTACATTGCCCTCTGCCTGTCTGTTGGCGGTTACTGTTGCGGTGTTTGTTGCTACCGCCATGGCGGTCGGAGTGTTAAAGTGGCTGTCTATGTTGGCGGTTTTCACCGTGGTCGTGATCCCATTTTTTTTTACCACCGGCCTGTTGATGGTATTACTGCCGCTTTAACACAGACCGCCAGGGGTGTAATGAGGGCCATAGTGTGGATACAACAAAATGAAATAGGTGTCCTTCAACAAGAAAGCCCAACATAAGACATAAACCCCTGTGTTATGCGTCAATGCCAGAAGGCCACAACAGGTAAAGTCACACCTTGGAGAATAAGGGAAGGTCGTTGCCTGTTGAAAAAGGCCAAAAAACTAAAACATGACTCAAAATGGACAGGCGTCAGGTGCTAAAAAACTTTTAAAAATAGCCAGTGCAAAGGCGGGGGGTCCCACCCACAGCTCTGGGAACCCGTGTCCCAAAGGATGGGAATGCAAAGCAGGCACTGTGGTGCTGGAAAGCAAAAGGTCAAAAAGACCCAGTGCGACCCCCAAAGCTGGGTGAGTATAAAAAAAGGAACCATAAAGGTAGGTGCAATGTAAGGCATACCTATTCAGAGGCCCAAGGACAAAATGCTGGATGCTTTAGGCACTGGGTGTGCACAGAAAACCAAATGTGCACTTCAACAAAGCGTACTTAGAAATTCTAAATTGTAAAAAGCTGTGAGAAAAAAGCAAAAATAAGATAGCGGTACCTGGAATGGATGAAACTGATGGATATCTCTACTCATTTGGATCGGTCATGAAAGAAGGGAGCCGGTGACGAAGCTGCATAAAAGACATGCAGCAATATTGTGGAAGGAAGTGATGACTTCATCCTTACCTGCAGCTAGACTGCTCATGGTCACTAAAGGATACAGGGTCGCAATGTGCTTAATGCATGATAAAGAACCAAGTAAAAAACAAAAATGATAATAATAAAAATACACAAATGCTGATATGAAGCAAATTCTAGGTTGCTCCAGGGAGCACGCGTCAATAGGGGGGCGTAAGAAAACCTCACCTTCAAAGGATGGTCAGGGTGGTGTGAAGGGGCAATGCAAACAAAGTTATAGAGTACAGGTTCCCATTACACATGAGAAACATAGACTCACATGGAGTTGGTGTAAAACAGATATGTGTACAGGAAGAAGGGCATAGTGGACAGTTTCTAGACACACATGAGACACAAAGACCATCGAAATGTTAGTGATAAGCACACCTACAATCACAGAAAGACCCAGAAGCTGAAATCTTGGCAAAATAATGCAGAACAGATGTGAAGAAATTGACAAAAGGGTTAACCAGGACATGGGAAGAATTAAAAAGGAACAAACACAGGAGGAGTACAAACAAGTAATCAATATGCATAGGTAACATATTGGTTCCATTCATCCTGGTGGTTTAGATAATTTTCCATTGATTTCACCTGATGCATCTAGTGACATTCCATCTCCAACATTCTTTTCTTGTGATCACCACCTCTTGCATCCTGTTTCAGAACCTCCACGACTCGCCAGCAGATCTTATTAGCAGGATGTTCATGTTTGATGTAGTGATCCACCAGGTGTGCCCCAGTTGTTCGGTAATTAGTATAGCTCCTAGGTTGCAAGATATGTGTCTCGACTTTTTAGGTTGTTTGACCAATGTAAATCTTTCGACAGGGGTACCAAATAGCATACACCACATATTTTGTATTACAATTGGAGAATATGTTCAACGTATAGGATACATTTGCATGGATGAAAGTTTAAGTTTTGAAGTACTTTTGACTACCTAGACATGGACCACACTTAAAATGCCCTACCATGGGTGAGAGACCCCATTGTGGATGGATGGTAGGAGCAGTCAGTCAATATACTTTATTGCATGATTACTTAAAATCATTACAAACAAGATAAACCGAAAAAGAAAAAAAAGTAAATAGGAATAAAAATGACGAAATGGAATAAAATAGTGTCCCGAGGGTGCCACTAACTAAATAACACCATAACAAATATGTTTAATTAGACCAACAAGTAAAAAGCCCAATCCAATTAATTGTATAATATACCCAGCTATGCAACATGCAGGCATGCTGCAAAAAACTGGTCATTCTCTGATTGCATGCAAAATACCAAGTTGCACTAATAATATCTAGAATGCCATTTGCAAATACAAGGGATTCTATGTAAGTGTTAGCCTTGAAAGTGCTTGGAGATGTACTGGCCAGAAGAAGCCTTATATGTATTGCAGTCACAATACAGTATGCTGTGAAATGGGGACTGGGCGAACAATACTGTAAAATGCCTAATGCTTTTACAAAGGGGGTGCCATGAGTGTGCTTGAAGATTTATTGTGCACAGTGCCCAATGTCATACATCCCGCATCTATGGATAGGACGTTCTTTATGTGTCCTCAGCATTCACAGTGCACAGTTACGCTAAAATCTAAAGTATCTTTGGCAAGTGCAAATTCCCTTTCTGTGTGTCTTGGCCTTGGAACTTCAACTTAACCTGCCAGCATGCAATCCGGGATAGTATAGGAAAGTGAGCCTTGAGATTACATCTAAAACCTAAGGGCGGTGAGCCTTAAGGTGTGAGCTTAACAAGGTGTACTATTAGCCATGCTATATGGTGCCAGATACTTATAGACAGGACATTTAAATGAAAATGCTTGGTGAATTTTTGTACACCTTGCGCAGGGTGACCAGGTAGACCTATAGCCCTGGTTGTTCCTGAGCGAGAATATTCAGGCTATGAAATTTGAAGCCTTCCTGTAGTGCACGCTGCCAGAACTCTTGCACCCCTGGCACTTACTGTTGGATTCCAAATTATGGGCTCAAAGATCCCCAGAGGCTGCCATTGACCTGTTAGTGTTATTTAGGCACCTGCGTGCTTTCGAAAAGAACTTGACAACCTCGCCTAAGCCTCTTTGGGGCTTCGGCTGTATGCAGACATGTCTACGCTTCTTCGCATGTTCTTAGCCCATGCTGGAGAAAGATAGGCCTCAAATACATATGCATCTGTTGTTACAGACGAGGGTAACAAAATACAATATTGGTTGCTGATTCCAAGTGATATTGGCACAGCCTGCATTGTCTCTGAACGTTAGCCGAGGTCCTCAAATGAGATCTGTAGTCCCATACGGGAAGAGTTAAAAGCCTAGTCAACAATATGCTCCTGAATGCACGGTTTCCAATGGCTGCTTTTAAATACGGCTGACATTATGTGGCCTCATGCGAAGTCGCAAGGCCCTTTGCTCCTCTGATTTTCCTAATGGTCACAATATCTGATTCTCTTGAAACCATCCTGTCTTGTTCCATAAAGGTTTTCTTTAGATGGTCCATTGTGATGGCAGGATCTTGTGAGTACATTGGGGCCAGGTTTAGAGTGGTCTGTGTATTTCTCAGGTACTTTGACCAGTTGCTGTTATAGTCCATAAAAAATACTATGAGGCGCCACACAGTGCTTCTGGGTCAGCCCTGATCACCCAGTGACGGAATTTTATAATGTATTTTTTACATCCTATATCCATCTTCATCAAGTCAAACTCCAGACAAACTACTTAGCGCTGATTATGCCTAGTGACCTGAAGTATTTTCTTGTAGGAGGCTATGTGACAGCGCTCAACTGACGCAGTGAGCCTGCCCAAACATGTATGGTTTTGTTGGTAACAATTTTGCAATAGCTCTCTGAATCACCTCTGCAGAGGGAGATTGTAGCCTGTGATAACGTTTGGAAAGAACATAAGTGTCTTGGCTGCTTTCTCTGCCAATGTGGTGGCCTAGAGCAAGGGTTTGGCAGTGTCTGAGACCCAAACTCCAAGATAGTTCTATTTGCTCCATGTCACTATCTTTAATGGGTCTAGCTTCCTTTCCAATTGGTGTTTTTTTATTTTGTGATCAAAACTCAAAACCTTGATTTTAACGGCATTTGTATGCAAGGTATTCATTATGTTGTATGATGGAGTACATCCAAAGCACTCTTCATCCCAGTCCGTGTTTGAGCAAGCAAGACAGGTCGTCTGCATACTGTATGACAGGGACTCTTGTCTGACCCAATCTGGGAGGGAATGTATTCACTTTAAGCAGCGCCCTATACAGGTCAGCTGTGTATAGATTGAACAAAGTGGGCAGCATGCTTTTGTGTTATCTTAAGCCCCACCCAGATGTCAGTGTATAATGCTGCTACCACCACCAACAACTGACTGGGTATGCCCCAGTCAGATAGCTTTGCAAATAATACTGTGGTCAATTCCATCAAATGCTGTGCTGCAGTCTATAAAGCAAGCATATAATGGTGGGGATGAAGATTCAAGTTCCTCAGCACCCAAATAAGATAGTGTGATCACATTATCCATAGCGGAGGAGTTGGGTCTGAACCCAG
Organism: Pleurodeles waltl; assembly: GCF_031143425.1. Classification (NCBI taxonomy): domain Eukaryota; kingdom Metazoa; phylum Chordata; class Amphibia; order Caudata; family Salamandridae; genus Pleurodeles; species Pleurodeles waltl. The sequence continues at coordinate 261,322,293 of NC_090437.1, read as the reverse complement.
TATGATACATTATTATGATGTTATTATCAATTTCAAGCTTGTGTAGGAGCACTTTTGTGAAGGCCTTGCCATCTACAGTCCAACAGGGCTATTAGTCTATAATTTTAAAGTTGGGTGAAATCCCCCCTATTGTAGATTGGATGCAGAACTGAGCCTTTCCATGAATCCAGAACAGATGACAGATAGAGGCATTCATTGAACAAAGCTGATGTGAGAAGTCCAGAAGGCCGGTTCTTCTCTAAAGATTCTCCCTGAAAGGCAATTTGGGATGGTAGGAGCAGCACCACCCGGTAGCGCAACTCCGACCAGCTTGCCCCTCAGGATGGGACCCTCCTTGAAGTAGCACAGGGGTATCCCTATGTTACAAACTGCCTTTTATTATATGCCAATGTTTGAAAACTATACTGTGTATGGCATGACTATCAGTGTTGTAGGTGCTCCTGAAAACATGCAATGATTTAGGGTGTCCCGAATCCTTGAGGTTAAAAGGTGTTCCCTGTGGGCATACCATGCCCATTTTCCTGGCTCTTCTGACTAATGTGGTGGGATACCTTCACTTCTCAAGGCAGAAAATAAGGGAATTGGATTCCTTAAAATAATCTTCCTTTTTATAGCAATTTCTTCTCAGTCTCAGAAATTGACCATAAGGAAAATTGTCCCAGGGACCTCTGCGATAATGACTGAAGTACATCAAGAGAGAATTTCTCTCTGAAAATAACCACCATCGTAATCCTGAGCTAGACACCAGACTAGCCCACATGCATCACTGCTGGGACCCTCAGCTTTGTTCCGACCCCATTCCTGCAAGTATGCAATGGCCTTGGCTTTAGTTTCTGGTTCTGAGATCTTGCTGGACATCACACGCCGCACGTTGGAGAACATTGGAGAACCGCAAGGAGAAAGAGAGAGAGGAGCCCTTAGAGGACCCAGAATAAGACAGCAGTAATTAGCCCCATCAGAGCTGCAGGAGCCAGCTGCAAATTTTGTTCCGGATAGGTGGGGTGACGAGCTTGTAGCTCTGAGATGAATCAGCAGCAACAATAAGGCAACAATAGGGGGGAAGAGCTGCCACATTTACAATTTATTTTGTAAGTTTGCGCCGTTTTTGCGTCAAAAAGCGGCGCAAATGCGGCGCTAAAAAAGTATAAATATGGGCCTTAGTGAGCTTTGTCCTGGTTACATTTTTTCAGGGCCGTAGCTCCCCCCACCCCCTCTATCCTCCCTTGATTGTTGGATCATTGAATACTGAATTTTGGCAGCTACTGATCTTCAGTTATTGACATTTATGGATATTCATTGACATTTCAACATCTAAACTCTTGCAGTCACTTGCACCTTTTAGTCACTGGCTCACAGTAATAGGCTATTATCCAGAGGGGGATGTAAGTGACATGAGGCAACAGCATCTGAGGAGCTCTCACATTACCACTATCCCATCTGTGCAAAAGCTAAAATGCTACGCAGTGCAGGCACGCATCCTCACAGCTTACAAAGAAAATGGCAACAAAAGTGTTATTTCTAGGGCTACACCACCATATGCTCAGGAAATGGCATTGACAGCGAACTCTGAGCCTCCCCTTTACACAAGCCTTGGGGTTGCCCTTTTTGGGACCTATAGCCCGGTGGCAATGGCAGCAATGAAAGCCTGCAACTTACAGTCACAATCAACATTGGCTCAATTACTACCATTTCGGAACCCTTCATCTGTGGATAAAGTTGCACAAGAAAAAAGTGTGCAGGAGGGAGTAGTCAGTGCAGGGTAGCTCAATCCAGATTGTATACCAATTTCACCACAGAGAGAGATGTTCAAGAAGTTGGCTAAAGGTCTAAGGGATTACCAACTGTTCATCAAATATGTGTGAAATCTGGGGGAGAGGGGTCAGCAGCTCTTCACTGACCAGGGTCCTTAGTATTATTATCTGAGCCAACGCAAGAAAGAGATACATATACTCAGCCCTCATTGCTGCTTGCCCTCAATCAGCTCCAACAGCTCTCTAATGGGGTTTTCTCTTCTTTATCTCGTGCTTCAGCTCCATCACTGGGCGAAGTTCAGAATTCTGGACAAACGGAACAATATAATACATCAGTACAAATGGGAGGGGGTCAACAGCTGCCTGAGGGAGAGAGCTGCACCATCTCTCTTCTGGCCAATCAGCCAAGCCCTTTGAAGATTACAGGTTTGCTCCAGCCTCTGTTCAAAACAGAGACTTGAGAGCTCAAAACCTCACATGCTGCCAAAATCATGACACTTCAATTGAGACTTGACAAGATCGAAGAGCTGGTTTTGCAAATTCCTGAATGGTGATTGGCTGTGCAGCAGAGAGTTTCTGGTCTGGAGGACTGCTCACTTTTTTGGGACAAGGTACATGCAAGTCTACAAAAAACATCAACAATTTCACAGAACAAGATTGATGACTTGGAAAATTATGCACAGAGGTCTAATCTATGTTAGATTGGGGTTCCTGAAGGCATAGCGGATTTAGGGAAGTATGGCAATATGTTGCACTTGGTTGATTCTTTAATAGGAAAACACATTCACGATGATGCTCCTTATGACCTCACTGTTATACAAGCACACAGGGTACCAAGCCATTGCATCCCCAATTCAAAATATCTTCACACAATTATTGTCAATTTTGCTGACTATTGTATCAAAGAAATAATTCTTACCAAAGCTACTCAGAAGTGGGGTTTTGCCTTACCTGATTAAGGCCAAATCCCCATTTTTTCCTTATATGTCAGGATCAGTTGTCCATCGGAGAAGAGACTTTTTGGGATTAATCAGTCAGTTTAAATCTGCTATTGCCCAGGACTCAGTTGTTCAGCTGCCAAAGTTTAAAGTATTGTTGAAAGGCAAATTTCATGTTTGTCTACTTGAAAGAAGCACAATCACTCCAGAATCAGGCAGCAGGTTAGAAGATTTATACACGTTACTTTTGAATGATGGTTTAGGATGGTTTAGGATGTGCTGTATTCTTGAATTACCAAACCAACTTTGGCTACCAGGTTATAGGGTAGACAGGAGAGATGCCTGAATGGACAAATCATTTTTCCTTTCCTTGCTTTACTCCCCAAAAATATGTATATTTTTTTCAGAGCATGTTTATGGTTTAAAAAGTATTACGTACTGAGCAGTGTAGTCCATGAATACGGGTGAAGGGTGTTCTTGCGGGGGGAGAGCGGGCTTCGAAGTGCAGCTAGGTGGGTCCACATGGCACCCAAATGGGGGGCAGGGAGCAAGGTGAAGTGACTGCTTCTTGGAAGTCAGCTGTCACAGGAGCAACAGTGGTGCCATGCCCCTTGCCAAATCTCCTATAATATACAGTGAGTCCTAAGAAGGCCCTCACCTCAGTTTGGGTCTTGTGGGTGCCAAAGCCAGAATGGTGTCAATTTTTGTCTGCAGGGGCACCACCTGACCACTCCCTACTTGGTGTTCCACGTACACCACAGATCCCTGCCCTATTTGTCACTTACTGGCCTTAATAGTGAGCCCTGCACTCTGCAGGGCCTTCAACACTTCCTGGAGGTGGCGCAAGTGGTCCTCTCAGGTAGAGCTGAATACAGCAGTGTCATCTAGGTAGGCAGTACTGAAGTTCTTGAACCCAGCCAGGACCTGGTTGACCAGCCTCTGGAATGTGGCAGGGGTGTTCTTCAACCTAAAGGGCATGATACAAAACTGGTGGTGTCCTTCTGGTATTGAGAACGCAGACCTCTCTATTGCCTCCTTGGTTAAGGCAATCTGCCACTACCCAGGCATCAGACCAAACGTGCTGAGGAACTTGGCTGCTTCCAACCGGTCAATAAGCTCATCAGTTCTGGGGATGGGGTGTGCGTCAGTCCTGTGGACGGCATTGAGCCCCCAATAGTCAACACAGAACACCAGGTGGATTCAGCCTTGGGGACTAGAACCACAAGACTGGACCAAGGGTGTTGGAGTGCTCAAACCCCCCTAACTCAAGCATCTTAGAGACCTCCTTGATGCTGTCTCTCTCTTTCTGTCAGTCACCCTTTAAGACTTTTGCTTGACAGGCTGAGTGTCCCCAGTGTTAATATCACAGGGGCACCAATGGGTGATCCCAGTGGTGGGTGAGAACATTGTGGTGAACTGACCCAGTAACTGGCGACAGTTCCTCTGCTGTTCTAGGGTCAGAGTAGGGGAGAGGTTTATGCCCTCCACTGACCCATCCTGGTCTTTGGTAGCCAGGAGGTCGGGGAGAGGTTCACTCTCCTATTCCACCCCATAATCTTTGACCAAGAGCATGGTCAACTCTGACCTCTCAAAGTGTGGTTTGAATTGGTTCACGTATACACTCTAAGAGGGTTTGTAAGAGTCTGCATGTCACCCACAAATTCTGACTAGGCAGAAACTCAATGAGTGTGGTATTCTGGTCATACCAGCATTTCATGTCTTCCTGCTAGCTTCCAGATTCTCTTGGGTGAGTTTCTGGAAGTGGGCTGCCTAGTTCCTGAAGGCCAGCATGTAACTGAAAACATCCTGGAGGTGCTTCTTGGGAGCATGCTCCCAGCCCTCCTTCACCAAACTGAGGGGTCCTCTCACAGGGTGCCCATACAGAAGCTCAAAGGGGCTGAAGCCAACCCCTTTCTATGATACCTTCTTGTAAGCAAATAACAGGCATGGTAACAAGAAGTCCCACTTACGCCTCATGGGTTCAGAGATCCCCATAATCATGCCCTTCAGGGTACGGTTGAAGCTCTCAGGCAACCCATTGCTTTGGGGGTGGTAAGGCGTGGTGAACTTGTATGTTACATCACACACCTTCCACATGGCCTTCATGTACAGCATCATGAAATTGGTACCCCAATCAGATACCACCTCCTTGGAGGAACCAACATGTCTAAAGATCCTCATCAGTGCCCTGGCCACTATGGGTGCAATCACTATCCTCAGTGAGATAGCTTCTAGATACCGGGTGGCATGGTCCACCAAGACTAGGATAAACCTGTTGCACATGGCTGTCTTGGGATCCAGAGGCCCCACAATGTCAATGCCCATCCATCAAAAAGGGTGCCCATTACAGGAAAGGGTTGAAGAGGAGCCTTGCACTTTTTCCCAGATTTGCCACTCACATGGCAGGTCTGACAATTCCTGCAGAATGCATCTGTGTTCTTTCTCAATTGCGGCCAATAAAAGAGGGTGACAAGTCTGTCAAAGGTCTTGCCCTGGCCCAAATGACCTTCCAGTGGCACATCATGGACCAGACCTAGTAGGAAGGTTCTGAAACACTGTGGTTCCACCAGCACGTGGGCTGCCCCAGGCTCAGCAACCCTGGGGTCGCTATAAAGGAGATCATTCTCCCAGTAAACCATGTGAGCTCCAGAGGTGTTGCCTAGGCCTCAGCCTGTTTCAGAATGCATGCCTTCTGTACAGCACAGAACTCTTCTCTTGGTGGGCCTCCAACCTGCTGCTAATAGATTAGCTCAGGCAGGTCCCCCAGTTAAGCCACTTCTTCCCCTGTAGGTTCCGGGGCATCCCCTTCAGGTTCAACCTCCTCCTGGACTGTGGAAATTTCAGGAGTGGGTGTCTGGTGGCCCTTGCCCCTTCCTTTCCTGGCAGACACTTGGGCCACTGTTTCAGGCTCCAGGTCCTCTTGATCATCCTCTCTGGTGGACATGGGCTTTGTGGTCACGCATGCCCACTCCATCAATCCCAACATTTCCAAATGGGACCTGAGCTCCGCTTCCTTTCAGACAGTATGTTCTAGGTCATTCCCTAGCAGGCAGTAAACAGGCATGGATGGACTCACAGCTACCCTCAAGGAACCTGAGACCCCCCTATTCAAAGGGAACCTGAGCTACCAAGCATTGGCACTCACTGTTGCCTACTGCTACAACCTGGTGGACCATGTTAGGGACTACCTGCTCTTGAGACGCCAGATGACAGCAGACTGTTGTATTGCTGGCTCCTGTGTCTCTAAGAGCCTCCACCCACCTCCCATTGATGGTCACCTACTGCTTATACTTATTTGTATTATCAGGCATGAGGGTTCTCTGGACCACCTTACCCTTACACAGGGAGACTAGAGTTAACTCAGCTGGCTCCCCACCACTAACTGGTGCCAACTCCACCCCAAGCTCTATACTGACCAGACAAAGTGTCTGCCCACTGGTGGGAGACTGTGCCTTCCTAGAACACTTGGCACTCCCTATAACGTATGATTCCTGACCGCAGGAAAAGCACTTGGTGGGTCCCTTCCCTGCAGGCTTACCTGAAGGGATCCAGCTCTTCTTCTCAACAGGGAGCTGGGACTCTTTACCGTGAGAACTAGTTTGGGGCCCTTTAAAGAACTCCTTACCTTTATCCTTGCCCCCTCCTTTTTCTGTTGGGGACCCTGCCCACCCTTGGCAGAGTCTCCCCCATACAACTTCTTGTAGACCTTGGTACTCACTCAACGGTCTGCCTCCTGAGCCAGCTTCATGGGTTCAGTAAGCCTGCTGTCAATCAAGTGCTGGTGCAGCTCTGGAAAACACAGACTAAGCAAGTGCTCCAATACAAATTGTACATCACATGGTACCCTGTTACCTCACTGCCCTTCACCCCATCATCCAGTGCTCTGCAAAATGAATCCAAACATTCAAGCCAGGCCTGGAAATCAAGTTTCCTACTGTCCCTGAACTTCTTCCTGTACATTTCTGGTGTCAGGCTATACCTATTGATGAGGGTCTCCTTCATGCTAGACAAGGTGAGCTCATTAGATGCCCTGGTGCTAACAAGGTGCCCCTTCTTCTGCTGTGAAGCAATTCCACAGGTCAGCCCCCAATCTCTCTCAGAGATCCTGTGCATGTAGAGAACTGCCTCATAGCCCTAAAACCCCCTATGGATGATATCATCCTTAGTGTATGCTTCCCCTACACTCTTGGGAAGGTGCAATCTCTCAGACTGCACTGAAGAAATGCTGTCACCATCTGTGCTTGACCTGCTCCTGCAATCCAGCTCCTTCAAGCTCAGCTCCTGAGATAAACACATTTCCCCCTTCTCCATGGCAATTCTCTCTTTTCCAAGTCCAGCTGAAGGTCCCTTTCAAGCTGTAGCTTGAACCTTTACATTTCCAGTTGATGCCTCCTATTGTCCCACCTGTCCTCCAGTTCCTCCTGATTTAGGCCTTTGGAAGAAACACTGCTGCCTGCCCTGGAGGTCCTCCTACCAACAGTACATCATGGATGCTCTGCACCTCCACATCCCCAGCAACATTCTTCTCCTCTGTGCACCCATCAGTCTCCTTTGCTGCCAGCCAGGCCCTCAGTGCCTTTTGTAGCTGCTCCTTTCTAGAGAGGATTTTAATAGGACACCTGAATTATCTGCAGAACTTTTTTTAGCTGAGGCACAGTATGGGTCTCCAGCCTTTCCTGCTCAAATACTATTTATACAGCTCCAACTGACTCACCAGACTGAGACATGAGTGTGCATAAAGCTTAGCAAAGGTGCAGTGTTTCAGAAGGCAAAGGAAATCCAAAAAAGAAAAAAGGAAAAATCCAAGAGAAAAAACAAATATGCTGGTACATGATGGTCTGCAATAAACAGTAGTGTACACCAATAACTGTATGTCAAGTACAAACACACGTCCTATTCTCACTGTTTATCACCAATGTTAGAAATGGGATCTCTGGTTGGCTGTCAGTTTGCACTCTGTCCAAGCAAGGACCCTTACTCTAGTCAGGGGAAGGGTGATTGTTGGACTGTTCATCGGTGTGGTCTCCCCTAACAGTTTTGCCTCTGTTTCCCAGGTTGTTGATGTGTGCTGGACTCTGTGTTTGCAGTTTTTGTTACTCTGGGCACTTTACCACTTCTATCCAGTGCTAAAATGAAAGTGCTCCTGTATAAAATGTGTATGTAATTGGCTTTCCATGATTGCCATATTTGATTTACTGGTAAGTCCCTACTACAGTGCACTAGAGGTGCCCAGCGCCTGTAAATCAAATGGCACTAGTGGGCCTGCAGCACTGGTTGTGCCACCCACATTAGTAGCCCTGTAAACATGGCTCAGGTCTGCCACTACAGTGTATGTGTGTGCAGTTTTAAACTGCCAATTCGACTTGGTAAGTTAACCCACTTGCCAGGCCTAAACCTTCCCTTTTCTTACATGTAAGACACTTCTAAGGTAGGCACTAGGTAGCCCCATGGGCAGGGTGCAGTGTATATTTAGGGTAGGACATATACTAATGTGTTTTATATGTCCTGACAGTGAAATACTGCCAAATTCGGTTTTCAGTGTTGCAAGGCCTATCTCCCTCATATGTTAACATGGGGGCTACCTTTAAAAATGATTAAAGCATAGATTCCCGTTGGGAGCAGATAGACTGTGGAGTTTGGGGTCTGACCTCACAATTTAAAAATACATCTTTTAGTAAAGTTGGTTTTAAGATTGTGTGTTTGAAAATGCCACTTTTAGAAAGTGGGCTTTTTCTTGCTTAAACCATTCTGTGACTCTGCCTGTTTGTGGATTCCCTGTCTGGGTCAGTTTGACAGTTGGGTTGTTTGCAACTCAGTGACACAAAGGGAGCTGGGGTGTAGCCTGCATATCCTGAAAAGCCACCTGTGCTAAGAGAGAGGGGAGGAGTGGTTGCATACACCTGATAGGGCTGTACCTGCCCTCACACAATGCAGTCTCCAAACCCCTGGTGTGTGTCTGTGGCTGTGCCTGCCCTCACACAATGCAGTCTCCAACCCCCTGGTGTGTGTCTGGGGCCTGGCCTGGGCAACGCAGGATTTCACAAACAAGAGAGACTTTGCTTTGAAGTAAGTCCACTTCAAAGGGCAACATGGGTATAAGAAGGGCACCCAAAACCACAGAGTTTGGATCACTTCTTGACATCAAGAAGAACCTTTGCCTGGAGAAGAGCTGAAGAGCTGATGAGAAGTGCTGCCCTGCCTGAGACTGTACTTTGTGGAGCTATCCTGCAGTTGCGGCTTCTGCCTGTGCAATAGGACAAAGACTGGACTTTGTGTGCCTTCCTGCTTGTGAAGAAATCTTCAAGGGCTTGTCCTGACCTTGCCTCCTGTTGTTGAAGTCTCAGGGCCATCAAAGACTTCTCCTGCCAGCACCTGGACTCTCTGCTGAGACTCCTGCCCTTGGAAGTGGTACTCTATCCAGTTCCTGGGACCTTGGAAGGTGAAGCTGGCAGACCAAAACTGAAAATCTATGCAGAGACAGGCGTGTGGAGCAAATATCGACATACCTTCCGAGATGCGGATGAAAAACAATGTGCCGCCGGCTTCCCAGCATAAATCGTGGCTCCATCGGCATCACAGCTGGAAAATCGATGCACGTAGCTGGAAGAACGACATGCAACACCCATTGAAAGAGGCCAATAACGTCACAACCCACATTGCATGTTTTTGCTGATACCATGCAGCAGGATTTTCAACGCAAACCTTGCTGGGCATGGAAAAACAACGCAACGCCTGCCCGGACCTGAGTGCTGCCCAGATCGGCACATCACTCGCTTGCGGGGAGGAAAAACAACGCACACCTACCCGACCGGAGAAGGAGAAACGACGCACGATCTCGCTAGGGGGTGAGAAATCGATGCACCGCTTACCTTTTTTGATGCACACTCACCTGTGCGTGTTATTTTGACGCTACCCAGGTACTTTTCAACACTAATATTGATTTTACTGTTTTCTCAAGGATTTAAGACTCTTTTTGCTTTTCCATTAATACCTTGACTTGTGTATGTTGGATTTTTGCCATTTTGGTATTGTTTTGTTTAGATAAATATTTCCTATTTTTCAAAACCTGTTTTGTGTCATTTTGTAGTGTCTTCACTGACTTACTTTGTGTGTTGGTACAAATACTTTACACCTAGAACTCTGAAGTTAAGCCTGCCTACTTGAGCCAAAGTTGGAGAGACTGGTGGATGGGGTCCTACCCCAGTGTACTTTACTTTATGGTCGTCCAGACAAACAGGTGAGTACACTGTGAGCATGATGCGTGGGCCATGAATGTATGGATTGCTGTGTGTGTAAGCCTCGTGTAGGTGGGGGCTGAGGGAGTCCTGGGTAGAGTGCTGCATGTCTGGTGGTTAATGTCCGTGCGTAAGGGGATGGGAGGGATATTGTGGGCCATGAGTGTAACGGACGGTATGACTAATCCCTTTTTTCTATGCATATTTTCCTGCAGGTCAGCGGCCATCAGAAAAAGTGTATTTGGCGTGCCATCACCAAGGAGGTGCGGACCCTGGTGGTCTTTGACAGTCAGAGCACCTACTGCCGGAAACGGTGGGAGGACCTGGGCCGCTGGGCAAGGGAGATTGTGGAGGCCCAGCTGGGGCTGGCCTCCCAACAAGGAAGGGGTGCCTGTCGTACTCTGACCCCCCTGATATTCTGCATCCTGGCGGGGCGCTTGAAGGCATCACAGCAGCCACAAGGGGGTGCGTACAGATTCAGATTCATTACTTTGCGCGTTAAAGTTGTACCTGGGTGGGGGATATGGGCTGTGGGTGCCCTTAGGCTAGGGCGAACTGGCAGGGTTAGGTCCCTTGTTGGGCAGGCTCTGAAGCACTCCAACCCCAATAGTATTAGCGGGCATCTACTACTAGGCAGGGTCCTGTTGGTTTCAGGTGTGCAGCCAATGGCGTTGGGCAATGTACCTCCTGGGCTGGTGACTAGCTTTGTAACTGGTAGTGCATGGCCTAGTGCATAGGGCTGATCCCTGTGTGTTGTGTACGCCTACGGTAGTGTTGTTGCGGGCATTGACCAAGTGTATCCTCTGTCTCTCCCCCTTCTTGTTTTGTCACCCTGTCCTTGTGTGCATTAGCATCATCTGGCGGAGGAGCAGAGGCACCAGTGGCAGAGGAAGCTGCATCCCACATGGGCATGGAGGGCGAATCCACCATCGGTGAGGGCACCAGTGGGACGGAGGGCGAGGGGAGCACCACGACAGAGACAGGAGGGGACACTACAGACATCGACTCCTCCTCCAATGGAAGCTGCCTGGCGTTGACAGACACCTCTGTGTCCACCCTAACAACAGGTACAGCTGCCAGCCCCCCACCAGCACAGCCCTCCCAGCAGCCCCTCAGTGTGTTTCCTGTGCCCGCTCACCCAGGAGAGTGTGCATCTTCTTCACCCCAGGCACCTCAGGCCCTGCCCCAGTCAGCCCTGCTGCTCTCAGTGAGGAGGCTTTTGACCTTCTGAGATCCCTCATTGTTGGGCAATCAACCATACTGAATGCCATTCAGGGTGTCGAGAGGCATTTGCAACAAACAAATGCATACCTGGAGGGCATTCACCTTGGCGTGGCGGCCCAACAGAGAGCATTTCAGGCTCTGTCCTTCGCACTGATGGCAGCCATTGTCCCTGTATCCAGCATCCCCTCCAACTTCCTCTACCCAGTCCCAATCCCCTCAACCCCAACCTATCCCAAGCACACCTTCAGACCAGCATTCACCCAAGTCAACACACAGAAGTGGCTCAGGCAAACACAAGCACCACACTTCATCCCATAGGCTCTCACACAAACACCATCCAGATGCAGACATACCAACATCCACTGCCTTCACTGTATCCCCTTCCTCCTCGTCATCCACCTCCCTCCCTGTAGAGTCTCCACTCCCACCTGCATGCACTACATTCTCATCCACTACCTCCATCACCAGAACGCCTATCACTACACGCCCCTCACTGGCAGTCACCACCCCCACATCCATGCACAGGTCCCTTGTATCCTCTCCCACTGTGTCTGTGACCCCTCCTCCCAAAGTACACAAATGCAAGCATACACCCACCCAACAGCCTTCCATTGTAATTGCAAAAGTTTTTAAATGCTAGGTCAGAGCTCTCCCACACAAGAAACACATCATCAATTTGGCAACACCATTGAATGATGTTGGCTACAAAAGGACTGGTATTGTTAAATAAATATTTTTTCTCAAAATCATCCATATACAGGTTCGCTACATGAGGGGTTCATCCTGCACCCATTGTTCTTCCTTCCTCTAGTAATAGTAAGTGTGTAAGAATTTGATGTAGTTTCTTTCAAGGGAAATTACAGGAAGACTAACAAAAAAGGAGGTTGGTGCCTGTTGGTGCCTTTCACAGGTGCCAAGCACTTTAGTGATCATCATGTAGGGCTCCTTTCTGAGGAATGTTCATATATAAAGCCTGTATATCCATGGTAGCTAGTAATTGTGGAAGGAGATCAAATGGCTTCTATTTGATCTGTTTTATAAACTCCATGCTGTCTCATATGCAGGACCTGGTAAGAGGCACAAAATGTTTCAGAATAAAAGTCTACATATTGGCAGAGAGGCTCCAGCAGGGAGCCACATCATGACACTATGGGACGACCCAGGAGATTCTGGATTTTTCAGTGAATTTTGGGTAGAGTATATATTATTATGATCCTGGGACAGGGAACATTGAGAAAGTAGTGATCTTGGCCATTAAGGAAGCCATCCTCCAGGGTCTTGTCAGTAATATCCCTGATAAGGGCCCTTATCTCTGGAGTGGGTCCACCCCTGAGTTAAGTAAAAAGTCCTTCCACTCAATTGTCCTGAGACCTCCGCACAAAATGCTTCTTTGAATTGGACCACCAATCTACCACCTTTGTATTGATGCTCAACACCATCCCATGTCTTACCACAAAACTGAAATTGGTCAAATATTTGGGATCATCCACAAAAATTGCAGGTTTGTTACATACTTGTAACCCACCAGGTATAGTGTTGGTCTGCAAATATTGTGTCATTAAATGTCCCTGTAGTTGTGTGTGTGTATTTGTTTTTTGTTCAATTTTTCCAGTTTGTCATTATCAGTAGCAATAAGTACTTATTTAAAACAAGTGGAACCCGTAAGTAATTTCTTTGTGTACTCTTTGCTAAAAGAAAGGGTTTCTTTCTCAGACATAAAAAAAAAAAATGTTTAAACAAATGTATACATAAAAAGTTCCTTACATTCAAACTATGTACAAATTCAGCCCTCGCTACACAGCTGTAACTCAAAATGTACCCTTAGAAAAGGGTACACCTCATAATCCAGAGAACAAAGGAAATACAAACAAAAACATAAAATGTGTTCTGCCAGGAGAATCATCAACTGAAGGAATGCAAAATGATGATCGGAATAGCTTTTAAAAAATCAATATTGCAAGATAAGTATCTTGATTTTTTGGGTTGTTTGACCAATCTAAATCTTTTGACAGGGGCACCAGATCCAACAGTTTTCATGACCAATCCAAAGGAGTAGCAATGTCCGTCAGTTTTAGCCATTCCAGGTATTCCTGTATTATTTTTACTTTTCTCTCACAGTGTTTTATAATTTTGATTTTCTAAGTATGCTTTATTGGTGGGTCACCCTATGTATTCTTTATACTCTGTTTGCGCCGGATTGATGTCATTTATTATTACACAAATCCAGCGCAAACTTAACTCCATGTTAATATTTTGATGCTAGAACTGTCTAGCGTCAAAATATCTGAGTTTGCGGCATTTTTTGCATGCGTGAAACCGCCTTGTGTCAATGAGATGCGAGGTAGGCATTCCCGTCCAAAACATGACTCAAAACCCTGGGCACCATATTTATCCACCAGGGCACAAATGACAAACGGGTGGGATGTGGACTTGAAAAATGACGCAAAGCCCGATTTGCGTCAAATTTTAACGCCTGGGTCAGGGCAGGCGTTAAAATGGGCCAAACACACCACTACTTAAGGAAAACACACACAAGCAACATCATTGCTCAAGAAAAACAACATGGAGGTGTTACTCATGCAGCATGCCAGACGATGCAGAGCACAGGACCAACAGCAGCAGCTACCACCACACCAATGTGGACCCCAAAGGTAATGCTCAAAGGCAGGAGAGGGTCTTCAGAACCAGGACAACCCTCCTGGGCCTCAGGGAACAGAATATCATCCGGAGGTACAGACTCAACTGGCAAGCCATACAGCAGCTGCTGTGCCAAATTGAGCCACAGACTCCACACAACATTCCACCGGTGACCAAGCTGCTAGCTGTCCTGCACATGTTGGCAAGTGCCTTGGTTGCTGGAGTATCACAGCCCTCATTCTCTACCTTCCTTCCCTGGGTCCTTGATGCCATCATCTCCCTCACACCCCACCACATCAGCTTCCCCAACACACAGCAGAAGCATCAGGAGACCAAACAAGGTTTTACCAAATACATGGATTCCCGTATTTGCTTGGTGCTATGAACTGCACCCATGTCCGGATTGTACCACCTGCTGCAACCGTGCATTTATACCGGAACAGAAAGCACACCCACCCCATAAATGTGCAGGCCATAGATGACCACCAGGGATTGTTTACCAACATCTTGACTAAGTATCCTGGGAGTGTACAAGATCCCTTCATCTTCCGCCATAGCACCATCAATCTGCACTTCCAGGATGGACGATATGGCAATGGCCTTCTTGTTGGTAAGTCCATAAACCTAGCAATATACACACAGAACAGCAACCCTGTAAGACACACAATACATACACCACTACATTGACAAGACACGTGGGCAGGAAGACACTGAAATGTGGCACAGGTAGTTATGTTGGACACCCTGACACAATGGGATACACACCTATGGACACATGGTGGCTGCCAATAACAATAGATGCTACTCTGGAGCTACAGGGGACCAATGTCAAAGCACACATTGACAATGACATGGCCTGCCCTGGAAGTACAATTTAGAAGATGAACCATATACTATTACAGTAGGCCACATAGTCAATCCCACACCTTCCCAAGCAATAAGTACTGTGGAAGGGGTGTGCAATGTGTGTTGCTGCAGGTCAAACACCATGAGACACATAGCCTGATGATGCTGACTCACATGTAGGTAACATGGAAATACTGTGGCAGTCCCAACATCACACATCACTCCTGGGGTGACATTGCCAGCTAGCAATAAGGAAGTGAACTGTGCTATGGACACATATTGATGTGCCACTAATGCAAACTGCACACTGCTGCACACATTGAAAGAGCCAATTGTCCATCAAAATAACGGATGTACAGGGAGATGGCCCTTCCTGCACAGAAACATCCACATCCACAAGGTAGCTAGCCAGCTTACCTGGAGCAAGTTCGGTAGTGTAGGTGCACGGTTGTACATGAGCCACTAGCAGAGGGAACCCCAAAGGTCTACATAAAACCAAGTCACACATGGGACAATTGTGCATTGTCAATACTGAACACCTCTGTGCTGCCAACGTAGGGAGATTTGTTGGGCATTGTCACCAAACCTAATCAAAGGGCCTCTCTTCTGGATTTCATCTGCAATGACATATGTCTAAGTGGATGGAATGTCCAGGCCATGTAGAGCAACCATGTTACCACCACACTGGAATCTATTGTGTGTGTGGAAGTATCATGTCCCCTCCAGTGAAAGCACACTAAAAGATGTTGCTCACTACACAATGCATGGTACATACATACTGAACTGCAGTTTGGAAACTAAACCATAGATATCAGATCAACGAGCCAAACACAAGTTGTCAAGTCAAACAACGCAATGCAGAAAGAACCTCACAGAAGCCCGGGATCTCACACAATGCCACAAACACATATGAGTCACAGACTACACAAGATATCAACCACCATGCTACATGACATTCCTGGTGCAAGCAACAACAAAATAATTACTCCTATTTTCTTTTTTAGCTGATCAGGGTTACGGGATCCAGCTATGGGGACCACTCCATTCCCCAACCCAAGCACAGCAGCAGAGTGTGCCTATAATGAGGCACATCGGAGGACAAGCACCATTGTAGAACGGACCTTCCTGAAGTCCAGATTCAGGTGGCTAGACATCTCTGGAGACAGCCTCCTACATGCCCCAAAAATGGTCTGCAAGATCATATTGACTTGTGCCATCCTGCACAACATTTGTGTTAGGAGGAACATCCCCCTATATGAACCCGAACAAGAACTGCCTGAGGAGGAGGAGGTGGATGGTGCCAGGGAAAATGTGGAGGAACATCCTAACACAGCTGCAGGAATGTGTCTCAGGCAACAGATAGTTCAAAACTTTTTTTAACAATAGTCACTATAAACACATTGTAACGATATGTAATTAAACACCTCACTTTATCACTCAATCCTGCTCTAGTTACTTATTTCTGCATCACATGTTCTTTAAGAATGTGAGTATTACCTCAGGGACCGTGTCACAAAGACAAATCTGACTACTTCTGATGCAACATCACATGTGAAGTGTATGATTGTACAGCAAACATCACACACAGTTTAAAAAAAAAAACATCTTTTCAATTTCACATATGAAGGATGAAATCATAGGACTACAGCATATGACAGACATCCACGTTGCCAACATGGTCTACTGTAACACATGACATCCAACTATGACATCTTCAATCATAAGTTAAATAAGCACATCGTAAATGAGGCAGTGGAAGTGAAATAGCATTTGTAACAGGAATGCATGAACAGACCCCTGACATTAGTAAATGAGACATTTGCTATCTCTAAAAGGGGCTTGTATGACAAGAGGTGCATCCCTCCTGAAAAATGGATAGCATGAGTGTCCCACGTACGACAAAAAATGGGCACAACACATGCCCTGCACAGTCCATCCCTGGTAATAAGTCCTGCCACTGCCATGTGTTAATCTATGCCCTCCCTTCTCTAGGGGGCACTGTAAAAGGACTATCTGTACCCGGGGAATCATCATTAACACTCACCCAGACTCCCATTCTGACGCCTGTTTGCTTCCCTTTTCTATATGGCATGCTATAGAACAACTACATTAGCTTGCCTGGACTTCAGGTCCCATAATGCACTGCCTGGTAGTCGGTAAGGCCTGTAATCCTCTGTCCAAAGCTTCCTATGGGAAAAGTCTGGTTGTCCCCTTATACTGAATTCTCTCCTCCGGAACTTGTGAGACACTGAAGTTGCACACACCTGTGAGCTTTCTTGTGCAACCTAGCCATGTGACTCTGCCCTGGCTTTGCTGTTGCCTGGAACAGCTTAGAAGCTGCCATTCCCTGAAGCTCCTCATTGTGCATTGGAGTACAATTCATTTGTGTACCAGACCCCTTGTTGGATTGTGTTAGAGCCCTGATTTTGCCTGAAACTGTTCTCTGTTTCCACAGTGTTATTCCTGCTTGTTCCAGTCAGACTCTGCTCCCTGTTTTTCAGCATTGTTCATGTTTGTTCCTGACAGAGCCTGCTTTTTGTTACCCAGACCTGTTCCAATCCTTGCTTCCGGACATGTAGAATAGTTAGGTTAATCTTGTTTATGTCCTTAGAGCTATGACATCAACGTCATTACAGACGAATAAAGAAGCCATCCTGGCCATTGCAGAGGGATAGACCAATTAAGTGAAGATCTGGCTTATATTTGCGATCCTGGTAGCTAATAACATCGTTTATTGTTACTTTTTCTTCGTGGGTTTCCACGTGGTGATATTGTGTTTAAGTCTTTTTGGTGCTATCTCTTTTTCACTGGTGATTCCATGGGCTGAAATTGGAATAGCATTTGAATTTCTTTTGATTATTTTTTCTTGATGGTTATTATTTATATACTGACATATATATATATTTTTTCATATTAGATTTTCTGGGTCTCAAGGTGACTCTATGAGATTTGGAATCTCAAACGCCCTGATGAAGGTGGATTCTATTTAATGAAATATATTGGCGTGTACATCCACCGAAACGCGCGTCGCCGAATTTTCTTCCCTACATACCAGACTGGATGCAATTAATTTGGTGAACTTGTTCCTGCAGTACAGATGTGACAAAAAAAGAGGAACAATATTGCGAAATATATGGACATTTTAGCTTTTATAGCAGTTTGGTTTCTTACTTTTGCGTTGCCAAAACAATTGTGGTTACACAGTCTTAAACTGTATGTTATTTTTTCCTTTTGTATTCATTTTGATAGTATTTGTAAATATTTCGTTTTTTGTATATTATATTTTATTGTGAAGTTGTTTATTTGTTTCTTGGTCTTTTTTGTCCTGCCATCTGACTTCGTTTTATGTGTCTGAGCTTTTGTGTGTTATTTACTCTGTCTTTTATCATTGTGTGTTCTCCTTCATGTTCATTATGATTGTGTTATTGATTGTTTGGGGGTTTGGTCTGTCTATTTCGTACTCATTGTGAATTTTCCTTCTGTATTAAAAGTGTTATATTATTTTGTGAAGCATAAATAAATTAGACGTTTGTTTTTGATAAAATTATTTTTTAGTTTATCTGTTTATGTGTATGTTAACATTATAGAGAGGGATGTCTTTATACCTCTGGCCAGTCCTTGCGTCAACCAGAGCCTGTTCCCTGTGCCTGCATTTGCCTCCTAGTTGGTTCACTTGCCATCCGTTTCCTCTTGGGGTATCATGTCTGGTAAGTGTCCTATCAGTTCTCAACTGTGTAGAACTGCTTAATTTTGGATTTGTTCTGGCACCTGGATTCCAAGAGGCTAATCCAGCCCCCATCCTTTGTCTAGTTTTGCATGTATTTATTAGTGCCTAACAGTGACAGTGTGCTGTGGCTGTATTCCAGGATTTGTTACTGTGTCTCCAGCCCAACAAACAAGGGCTAGTCTTGTATATGTAAGGACAATCTATGTTTGTGCCCTGAGGGTCCAGACACAGATTCACTTTTGCTGCCACCTTTTGATGGTGCTTGCGTGGTGACTAGCTGTGAGAATAATCTGCACAGAGGCACTGGTGTTCCCTGTTGCTGTGGGAAGTTCTGAGCCCTACCTTGTGTACAAACGTAGTGATAAGCCCTGCCTGTTTGTCCATTACTGACCCGTTACATATTTGTCCACACTAAGGTTGCTCTGTATAAGCTCTTCTGTATTATCTGCCGTACCATAGCTGCCCTATCCCCTTGTATGCCTTTAGCTGATCTTATGCTTTCAGACAAATCTGCCTTGCAAGATACTCTGTGAACTCAAGGGTTGCCCCAACAGACTCCTGACTAGACCTGCACGAAACAGTAGCACCATGGAGCCCAATACTGACATAGGGTACACTTGCCCACACACTTGAACTGGACACTTTTATGCAATGCACCTCTGAAAATTTGTGAACACATGCAGCCAGGGCTGCAGGTCCACCACAGCCATAGGAGGAACATAGGTGATATACATTAGTCAATTTTATGATTGGAATTGAGGCCCAACGTTGCAAACACTGTACCTACCAAACATGTACAAATGGCCGACATATGGGTAGTTTACCCACAAGTCACCATGAAGTCGTAGCCAACAATTAATGACATGTGAGGGTAACATATCCGACATAGCCCTTATCAGCCATCCTCGAGCTTCACTGTGTATTGTTTGTTGTGGGAAATGTAATGTCCCCAAAGTCAAATAACTACACACATCAAATGAGTTGACACATATTACAAACACATATCATGACTGTTGTACATCATTGATTGCCATCTGATGTTGAAACCTATTTGTAACACATTCATACATGACCATTACGCCAAATGTATTGCATGCCGTTCCATCAAAAGCACACATATAGTTGTAACAGTCAATTCACACACAAAACACACAGGCCATAATTTATACTTTTGTAGTGCAGCCTTGCCATCATTTATTGACATAAAATTAGTGCAAACTTACAAATTCCAATAGAATTCCCTAACTTTGCGCTGTTTTTGCATCAGAAAAAAAGAAAATCCTGCGCAAAGATAGAATAAATGTAGGCCGCAGTTGCATGGTCTACCACATGTGGCCAAACACTATAACACACACTGCAGGCCATACCATCCAATCTTCATCTAGATACAGGCTGCATGCATGTTAAATAATGAAAAATCACGCAAACACAGTTTGAGTCAGCAATTTTGAACCAAACACGTCGCAAAAACACACAAATGCATACTAAACATCAATGGGTCCCTAGAGATAATTCCACCAGCACACCCCATGCATGCAGATATCCATAAAAATAGTTGTTTGCCGGTAATGCGTGGTATGTTGCCGCACATGTAGGTTATGCGTCAAAAAAATATACGCACAATGGAAAATGGGATGTAAAGGGAACAGAAAGTGATGTCATAGGAAATCCTGTTTACAGACATGGTGCTGTGGGTGTACTTTCACTTTCACTTTGCAGTCTGTGAATTTTCTTGACTGTGTGACTGTGTGTTGGTGTTGCTCTTGTTTGGATTGTGTATATTGTATCTTGTGGTGTCTATTGTTTGTCTTTTGGTGTATCCTATTTGTATATTTTACCTGTATTAGTGTTTTTGTGTATTTTATTGTAGTCTGAATTGTATTTATACTGTCGGGTGTCTGTTTGGGGGTTAGATTGGTTGGGTTAGTTGGGGTCTGTAATTTGGGTTTGTAAGTTTCCTAATTTTCTTTTTGTTTTTCCTTTACTTTTCACTTTTTTTGTTAAAATACTGAACCATACCATGTCAGGAAGGGCAAGGCTGAGCCTCATGGGTGAGGGGGAGCTTGGGGCATTTGTGAGGCTGGTGTGCCACTTTCTTCCAAAGATGATGGAGGCAGGGGCGTGTGATACAGGGGTATCACACACAGGCAAGGTGGCTGCGTTGGACGAAGGTGCTCTTCCACCTGAAGCATGTCTTCAACACCTCCCGGAACGAGCACCAGCTGAAACATCGCTGGGCTAACCTGGTGGCACAAGAACAGGACCTGCTGGACCACCTGGGTGTTGTGATCCGTGGCCCTGTTGGTGAGTACCACATTGACAAATGTGTACAGTAGAATGTTCCTGAGTGACGGTAGGAGGTGTCTTGCCGTGCTGCATACAATGTTTGTGGCCATGTGGAATGCAAGTTGAACAAACTGTTAGTGTACCAGTACTGAGATGTATTACACATGTTTATACATGTTAAAAATGCATCCAGAGTTTCGTTGAGCAATGTCCGACCATTATTCATGACCATATTTACCAAGCTTTTTATACTTTTCACAAACGGCCTTGTTTTCTGAATTTTTGTGTTTACATCAGGACAGGGCACCAACCCAATTTTGTCATTCTGCTATCACATTGCACAATCACAAAACAGGATATTCTATTGGCATTTAGGAATAGGCGTTCCTATCCTATCATTGAGTCGCAGCCGGCTAGCTGTTTTTTTCGCGGGCACAAATGCTGACACTAAGCAATCGCAGTTACCATCCGTTTCAAGTTGGTGCTAACCCATTTGCAAAAGGGGAGGGGTCCCCTTGGGATCCCTTCCTCTTTGTGAATGCATGGCCAAAAATGTATTCTGAGCAGGAAGTTGTGCCACGGACCACTGACTGCTTCAAAAAGAAAGAGGCTGCAATTAAATGAATATTTACATCCCAATATGAAAGCAGTCACACACATGGTGCTCTGCTGAGCCCAGCAGGCCAGCATTCCTGTGAGTGATGCCATTCCCAAGCGGTTTGCAAAATTAGACCGAACTCATCATTGTTCAAGAGGTAGGTCATTTGCTGCCCCATTGTTTAATTGTAAACAGTATCATTTTGAGTGTTCTACCTCAGATCATCCTACTTGCTAATTGCTAAGTCTCGCAAAGTTATTCCCCAGGTGCAATATATTATCTGTACTGTGATTTGGACTGCATGTGAAATTTGAGGGAGAGCGTTAGATTATCATCTGTATATGTATCACACAATGATGACACTAATGGTTGCCTGTCTAATTTTTTCAGCTGCCAACATGAATGGCACTGAGATAAGGGAGTTCCAGAGGTGGGCATTAGATACAGGCATATCCTGCATGTGAAGTCTGGGTTTAGAATGATGTCAAGACACTATCGTCGGGAGAGAGCACCAGGAGCATGGGGGGATTCAGCCAAGGGGGCCCAGCATTAGCCACAACAGGTGTCACCACCACCACGACTGTAGGCAGTGGCACAGTGGCCACCAGTATATCAGCCCCACCTGCTGCACCCTCATCCTCCAGAGCTACAGCCACAACACATGCTGCGCCTTCACTTCCAGCACCCCTGACCACAACACCTGCAGGAGCGACAACATCTGGGACACAGACGACCACAGCAGCTGCTTTAGACATGGCCGCAAACAGACTGCTACAGAGGGACATGAGAAAGGTCCTATGGAAGATTGACACTCTCCAGCGGGATGTGGATATGAATAGCCGGAGGCTAAAATCTATTAAGACAACTCTCAAGAGAGCAAACCTCTAACTCCTGCACTGCCCCACCCCTAATTCAGTTCCCTCCCTCCTCTTTTAGAGGGTTTGGTGATAGGTTAGAGTAGGCTAGTAGTTTCAATAGGATAAGTAGGTTGGGGGTGGGGGTGTTATATTATTACATGTTAGTTTGTGGGTGGTTGGGTGGTGGTTGATGTTGGGGCTTTTGTGTATTATAATATATATATATAGCATTTTTAAAAATTCAACAAAATATATATTTGTTTTGGATTAGTTAGTGTCTGTTTAGGTTAGTATATGTTGTTGTACATGTGTCCGTCATATAAGGGGGTGGGGGGTAAATGTCTAGAGTGTTTAGTTAAATGTGGTAATTAAGTTTAGCATAGGGTAGTTAGGGCCAGTTTTGGGTAATGTATGGTTAGGATAGGTTAGGTTAGTATAGGTGTGTGAAATAGTTTTAAGTTCTTTCATACATAGTTATTAAAGTTTTAGGTACTCCTTTACGGTATGTGTCATATGCTTGGGGATCTGGGTCTTTGCATGAGTGTACAGTGCCAAATTTGTGTTGGCCTGTGTATTCTGTCCTGCATCCATATCCCACTTTTGACATGTTAATTCATACTTCCAACTGAGCTGTCACATTGGCAGCTTCAACAACGCTACATCTCTATGCATCTGCCATCCATTGTATCCACCACTCAAGGTGACTATGCTTTCCATGTATTGGACAGATAGGTGTGATTTTAAAGCTGTCATTGTTTGGGTCCTGTGTTGGAATCTTGGACACTGTGGGACGTTTGCCTGCAGCCTGATGTTCATGTGAACCCTGATAAACTAAGTGGGGTAAAGTTCTGGTGAGGTTAAGTATACAAAATTCACCCCTATGGATTTTAAATGTACTCCCAGTCTCATTATTGGCCAAACCCTCTTACACAGCCATTCCTGCAGTATGATGGGGGTGTTTCATATATGTTTTGAGTCAAATGGCACATACACAATAATTGTCTTGTAGGGGATGTGGCCAGCATTGAGTTTAATCTTGTGGATACCTTGGGCCTGAAATATACTATTTTTACACAGCATTTGCCTCATTTTGTAACCCAACAGCAGCACAAACTTACAAATTACAATGATATTTTTTAAGTTTGTGCTGCTTTTACTTCAGAAATGAGCCACAGGCAAAATCTGACCCTTTTGCATAAATGTCTGCCCACATTTTTTCTGCACTCTGGTATTGACACTTTGTAACGATTAACATGTTACATGCATCATAAATCTCCAGCAAAGTAGATGTGTCACATTACACAGAGACAAAGTGGTTTTGTAGGTGCTGTTTATTTTAAAGTGCTGCAGTGCAATATTTACATATTCCAGGTTTGTGAGCCCATTAGTGAAAAGCATTCTATTGTGACGAAACACAAGTGCAAGCTTGAGGGACATGTCATTTGACATGCTGAGATGAAGTGTCATTCAGTGCATAGGAACATTAATTGCCAGTTGGGTAGTGAGAGAAAATTGCAGTCCACAGTGGTAAGGTCAACAGTGTGTCAGTGAAGAGTGCATATCACCAACTGTAGCAACACTGGCATGTTGTCAAGCACAGGACAAAGGAAAAACAGTTCCCATGTGACATGGGCTGGTGCTACCGGGTACTCTGACGGGTGAAGGTGATCTGTTCCACATCTTCATCCTCTGATGTGTGTGTCGTCTCCTCTGCCCTTAATGGTGGTGGTGGTAGTGGTGGTAGGTTTGAGGGGGCAACACACACTTCAGTGGTTGGAGAAGTGGACTCCAAATTCCCGGCAGCTGCCATATGTGTAACTAGATATGGCATAACTGCAGCAAGGAGGACCTTCTGATAATAGAATATGGGAGCAACATCCCTGTGGTAGACAGCAAGGTCTGCCCTGAGGGAGCCCAGTTTGTTGTCATGCATGCAGCTTCACGAATGGGAGGGTAGGTGTTGTTGCAACTCCTTCACACCAGTGGTGAGGTCCCTCACACACTGTTGGACTCCTTGCAGTTGTGATTGGGTGAGTTGTATGGCTGCTGACTGTTCTGCAGATGTCATCATGCACTTGCGTATCCCCTCAAGGCTGGCTGCCAGAGTTTGCTTCCCCACCGCACTACCTTGGCCAGCTCCCGCTGTACTCATACAACTGTCCTCTCAAAGGTGGTTCCAGTGTCATCAGAGTCCTCAGCCATGTTTGAGCTGGCAGGTCGTACAATTGGGGTAGTGGCTGGGTCCTCTGGGATGGCTGCTACATGTGTGCTCCTCCTTGCGACTGGATGTGGTGTCTGGAGGGTCCCCAGGACATCTCAGAGGTTTCCTGGCTGATGGTTGTCAGCTAGTCATCAATGTCATCAGGGTAGTGCATGACAGGCAAATCCACAGGAGAGCCATCGTCCTCTGCAATGAGATATTGTACAATTAGTGTGTCTGTGTTGTGGCAGTTGTAATGTGACATTACTGACTTTTCTGTTGGTGGTACGTTGTAAGCTTGATTCCCATGCATTGATCCTGTCATTAATGTTTGCAGTCTCCCAGGCCTATGCCCCAGTGTGGGCACTTTGGGAATTTGTCTGCGTCACATCTTCTAGGTGTGGTTTCTGTCCAAATTTTGCCTTGCCACCTTCTTGTCCTAATCAACACTCCCTCTGCTACCATGATCATGGTGAGGCCTTGCAATGCTTGTTGGTGTGCTGATGCCACATGCACCACACATAAACAATTGGCCCTGTCCCAGTCTATCATTTGTCACATACACCTATAAGGTGCTGAGGACCTAGCACCATACCATGTATTAGATTTCCATGAAACAATACAGGTGTCACCATTGGTAGTTTCTCATGTTGATGTTTGCATATGTGTGCTATGTTGCATTGCTCTGATGGACCATGGCAGAGTTCCATTTCCTCTTATGACTGTGGGGTGTGTTTTCCTAGCTACACACATATGTCCTCCCCCTCAATGCAGTTATCTAAGCATTATGACACCTGAGATGTTGCATGGTGGCATTGCAGCTACTGTGACACAAGTGCCAGGGTAGACCCTGGAAAGGGCAGCATGGTTATGAGATTACTGCTGTGTACTTCATAATGTATGTGACAATGCCTGATGTTTATTGGGTCTATGGACATGAGCAGTTGACAGGAGTTGCACTTTGATAGGGATTGATGGCGATTGATCACATAGTCATACTCATCCCTCATTTTGGGTGTGTTTGTGCCATGGGCACCTAACTGCCATTTCCTATTTGACCAGCACACACAGAACAGGTAGTAGTGGCAAGTGATGTCAATCGTAAATGCAGCTTGAGCCAAAGGCCTGAGACTGGGCTTTGTCCACTAGCTTACATTCTGACAATACCAGCTGTCCTGTGACAGCAGCCCAGTTTTATGTTCTTCCCTACCCTCCGGATCTTCTTTTGAATTTCCAGCAGCTTTGGCATGGCGGTGTACACTCATTCAAAGGTTGTTGGTGTTGTGTTGTGCTGTGCCCCTGAATTCCCCTGCACAGCTGATGCACCTGTGTCGTGCCCATGTGCCCTTTCCACTGCCTGATTTTCAGGGCTGACATGCATTTTGTAGCAGGTATATGTCTCCCCCTTCTTGCACTTTACATTTAGGCATTTTTGTCCCCCATGCAACGTACCCTGCATATGTGTTGTTTCCTGGTAGTCTGCGCTGTCCTGCGATTCCTGTGACGATCTTCTCCAGGATGACGGCTGGAAATATCTCCTCCATCTCGTCCAGGTCCTCTTGCGGTGCGGGACTCCCACCTCTGGTCTGCAGTGCTGCCTTCCTGTTCCTTGCCATTTTCTCCTTTGTCCTGCGCTTGCAGTCATGTGACTGTTTCTTACACCTGGTGACAGTTCTCCTGACCTCTGCCACACTGTTTATCTTGTCCACAATTTGTTGTCAAATTGCCTCTCTCCTCCCAATTGGCAATTTAGAGATGATGAATAATTGATGCTGGTGCTCCGTCACCTCTCTGACCAGAATTTCATGCTCCTCTGCGCTGAAGCGAGACTTCCTCTTCTTCTTGTCTCTCCCCCACGTCTTGTCTGTGTCCTCCTGGCTGGTTCCTGGTTGATTGAGGTCTCCCTGGGGTATAGTATAACTTTGATGCCAGGGTGGCGTTTAGAAATTGCGTTAGCCAGCGCTAAAATTTTTGACGCAAAACTGCGTTAGCGCAGTTTTGCATCTAAAAGTATAAATCTGGCCCCCAGTGCCTAAAGCGTCCGGCCTTTTGTCCCAGGGCCTCTAAACGGGTACCCACCTTTAGGCTTTCTTTTTTTTGTACCTGCCCCACTTTGGGGGTCGCACTGGGTATTTTTTGACCTTTTGCGTTTCAGCACAGTACTGCCTGCTTCGCATTCCTTTGAGACACAGGCACTCAGAGCTGTGACTCGGAACCCCCTCCTTTGCACTGGCTATTTTTACCATACGTTTTAGCACCCAACACCTACCCATTTTGAGTCATGTTTTAGTTTCTTGTGCTCTTTCAGCAGGTGGCAGCCTTCCCTCATTTTTCATTCATCACCAAGGTGGGACTTTTATCTGTTTCCAGGCTTCTGGTGTCACCACATACCACAGGGGTGTATGTGTTGTGTTGAGCCCTCTTGTTGAAGGACACTTATTTCATTTTGTTGTCTGCACACTATGTATTGCACGTTCCACCAAGTTTATATCCTGAATCAGATTGGGTATGTATCCACACCCTAATTGATTGTGATATCACCTTCATCCTGACAGAGTTGTGTGTACATATGGCTGGAACTTCACCTCCTCTTTACTTGGTTTTCCATTCCTGTTCTTCTTTTTTTTTGAGGTTTTCTACCTATGATATGCAATGGTGTGGTATTATATGTTTCTTCTTTACCATGGATATATCAGATAATTCCTCAAGACCTTAAAGGATCTGTATTTGGTGACTGAGATTTGTTCTGGTCTGGTAAAACAAGCATTGATGTGTAGTTGCTTTGGCTCATTTGATTTGGAGAAGTTGTTTAAAAACTGATTCTGGCTTATTTGTTTATTTTGTTCATAGGTGCCTTCCTCATAAGTTTTTTGTCCTGATGAAGACCCCGGACAATTTATTCTATTAGGGGTCAAAACTTCGACTTATAATTGGTCAATCCCTGTTGATGTAAATTGGACATTTCCATAGCTTACGGATCTTTTTGAATGCTTCACATGAAGTTCCTTTTATGGATTTGACCTTCCTTTCCTTACGTTGTAGATTTTGTATATATTTATGTGTTTTTTTTTTCATTTATTTCATTTTGGCACATTGTTTCTCACCATTCACTGTGCCACCACTTGGAGCACTGTTTAGTTCTGACAGATTGGTCTTTGTATATACAAAACCACATTTGATTACAAAATACATTCGTGCTGAAGCATCTATACCTGTGTAAACTTATTATATTTTCTAAAATTATGATGGTATTCTTTTAGAGCTTTAGACACAGCTATTCCCATCACCATTTTGAATTCTTTCACTTGATTATTCTCCTGGCACAATATCTAAATCAGGCCCTGTATCTATTATGTGCAATTGTCCTGTGACTTTGCGTAATTATTTAAAAGTTAATCACATTGATTTGTGCACTCCAATAGTCATTTGGTGCATATTACACATGCCTATGATGCACTGTGTGTTTTTGCCTGAGAAGGGCCACCAAGGTGCTGACAGTGTCCTTAATGATAAGACTGGTCAGATCCCCTACCAACCTCCAGACTATGACGAGGGAAATGAAAGAGCGGGGAAGGTGTGGATATGTTGAAAGTGGAACACTTGTACTGTTTTCTCTCCGGCCACATTTTTTAACTATTTTAGTGAGAGAGTAAAGACTTACAGATCTATGTTATTTGCGGAAAACAAAGCATCACGTCAGGAATAGTTATTTTAAGTTACAGTAGGTGGTTTTAATGATTGAAAAAGAAGGAATTATGGCAGTTTACAGGTCTGTAACCATTTGCCAGTCCAGGGAAATAGCAGGTAAACTGAATTTGTGCCAAGATGCTCTCATGTTTTAAAAGCGTACTGTCAGTTTAATCTTAGATTATGAATAAAGACATCCTTTTGAGGTTACTTTGATGCGATGAAGAGGGATTCATGAAGACAATGAATTGGGTGATAGTTCAACACCTCTAACTGGCAAACCAAAACTTTACTGAAGGGCTCTAATTTGTACTGTCATTGGCACCTGCTGTTTAATAAGCCCAAATCAAGTTTTAGTCATACATTAGGCATAATAACCTTTCATAGGCTTGCTAATACTCATAAACCTGTTCCTCCAATATTTCAATTTCCATTTTTCTATCAAATGGTTATGATGCATGTGAGAAAAGTGAATTATCATATTGTTTGGTTGTGTGACCTCACCATGTTATAACGGCACAATTCTATATCAGGTCTAGTCAGGTTCTTTGTAAAACCTTAGCTCAGTTCTGGGTAGCAGGACTTAAAGCACTCTGGTTCTATCAAAGGAACAAGTGTAAAGTATTAAGAAGGATTACAAAAGTTGAATGGGAAGAAAATGTTACACAATATAAAACTAACACTGTTTTATACAAATAATTTGTATTTGTATCTTTAAACAGACACCTCAATGACAAAAATGCAGTGGACGGTTCCGAAGATATGAATTTTCAAAGAAACAATAAATCACAACTTGATACTGAATAAATAAATCTTTGTAATTTACCATGATTGAGGTTTAGGGTTAGTCACAACAAGAAATGTGAAAATCGTTATATGGGAACTATTGAGGGTGCTAACTCTGACATGGAGACAGTTATAGGGACCATTAACATTAATTTGAACAGTTATCTTTTTGTTTGACACCACCAATGGGCAAACCACCATTGAAGTCAATAGAGTGGTCCTGATGCAAGGGATATAGGATACTGAGGACCCTCAAGTATGCTGAGCTAGTGTCATGGGTCTTCCTGTGACCACCCCTTGGTTCTCAAGCTTGGGGTAGTGGCATTTGCCACAAGGGTCAATGCCCCAAAAAGTTCATGTGAAGTACAGCACAAGACCAGTTGCCACTGGTCTACTGGTCTCTGGTTAAAGCAAAACCAGTGGTTTCCTGTGATTGGTCATTTCTTTTATGTTGGGTGACAAAACCGCATTCTGATGACTCTCCCTGGCCAACAGACGTCCAACTTTTTGCGCATTAGGACTCAGGCTCCCAGCTGCACCTCATCTTCCAGCAGTGGTCAGGCATCTTGGTGCTGGACTCACAAGGGTGCAGGCTTTGTAGCTTTTATGGGCTTGTGGATGTAATAGGGAGTCAGCAAACTGAGTCTTGGAGACACCTCTCTGCCTGGCACTCATGGGCCACCATTTCACAAGTCTATGGGTAATCCACAGGTGCAGAAGGTGCAGTCCAGTCTTTGGTGTAGCCTGTCTTTGCTGGATAGCCCTTCTTTGGGCCTCTCTCCAGTACAGATGTGATCTGAGGTCTGGTGCATGGGGGGCTACTTTTATGGCCACTACAATCCTAGTAGGAAATGACAATTAACTAGCCAATAGGCTGCATTGTTCCCTTCCACCAGATTACTTCCTGAGAAGTGTGGGCTCTCTGTAGCGTAGAATGCAATATTCTGTCCAATCCGCATATGGTAGAACTCTTCTCTTGATGTGTAGAGCTTGTAAGCCCATCTAAGAGGTGTGTCTACCGGGGAAGGGTGCTTTACACTCTGTCAAAAAACCTGTTTGACAACAGCTTCTTCCTCACTGTCTGAAATGTCAACCTGCCTTCCTAAACATAAGAACAGCCCCTTATCAGTGCAACAATCATATGCCCTTTCTGAGGTTCCTTTTTGAAGCTCTCCTCTTGGGTTCACGTCCACTCTGGCCATCCTTCCAGGAGGAAGACACACCTCCTCCCTTGGATGGACCTTTGTTTCTCTTCCTGAAAATCATTCACCTTCTTACCAGGAGAGCAGAAGAATTCCTGGAGGACAGCAGCTGTTTACAATGGCTGCTGGAAACTTAAGGTAGCAAAGTGGCCACTTTCTAAAGTGTCCATTTGTTAACTAGTTACATGAAATTTGACTTGAGCAACAAGTCAGGTTTACTGCAAGGATTCTTTTGTGACCTTGAAGTGGTATATTTAGTAGTCTCATTTGGACGTTAGCACTGCTGAGTTGTCAGCGTGCAACTCTATATTCACCAAAGGGGCTATTAGCCTTTTCACAGTAAAAACAACAATGCAGGGTTTTTACTTTTAGGACATGTAAAGTTAACAAAACATGTCCTTTTTCTTATATAATGCACCCTGCCTTTACAGCTCAATAGAACTTCCTTAGGTGTGACTTATACATTTTAAAAATGAAGATTTGGGCTTTGTTATTGGTTTAAATGGCACAGTTGTGTTAGCAGTTTAAAAGCTGCCCTGCCATCCAGCAATGGCAGCTGGAAGTCATGCTTTGCATTGTCACTCTCGTGATGGCATCTTGCACGCTGCAGTCTAAAAGGGACACTTAACTTACAGGCCCTAGGAACCATGTAATAGGGGCTTACAAGTAAGATAACTCACGCCAAATGTGGGTAAAACTATTCGACATAAGGTTTTTAAGGGTCAGAGTACTGACACTAAGGTCTGATTGGCAGTACTCAGTGCACTCTCAGAGACAAGAATTCAGCAGCATCAGTCCAAACATTTAGCAGTGATTGTGCAAAAATTGGCATTTCCTTACGATGTATTGGGAATCTTTTTGAAATCTGTTCTTATGTGAGATAGACCACTATTTTTTTGGAGCTCAAGGGATATTAAGGGCCTGATTAAGAGTTTAGGTATTATTTAATGCAAATGACAGATAAAGGTACCACGGGGTATGTTATTTATCAGGTGAAATAAAGAACACCCTTTACGAGTTTACGGTAATTACAAGCAGGTTTAGGTGTTTAACTCACCAGAATCAGCATGATTACTGTATGCTTTTCCTCTGTTAAATTAAACAGGTTTGACCTGCCACAATTTAATAAGTCTTGGGGTAGTTAATGCATCTAATAATTATAGAATATGTTAAATATTTATGAACTTGTAATTCTAAACCGTGCATAAATGGGATTTTATCGATATCCTCTTGATCAATAACGAACAATAGATACATCTATAGAGTGAGCTATAATAAGGCATTACAAGGATATGTTACATTACTGTGATAAGGTAATAATATAAGATAGCTAGTACTAATATTTAGTACTAGAATCTAAATCATAGAAAAGTGCATTGAACACAGCAAAACTTATTTATGCCCCTGAAAATACATTACACTGGCCTGAAACCTCAATCAGTTCTGTTGTTTCAAAGAAATTCAACATGTTTGATAATAAATTCATGTACAGACATCTTAAATAAGTCATTTATAATACAGAAGAACTGGAGCATAGACTAATATTTGCAAACCTGATGTTACAGGAGCTTTCATTCCATCTAGTGTATAAGAAATTAATGTCCATCTTTCCATCCTGAAGCTATTTGATGTACAAACACATCTGCAATAGGGAAGTATGAAGATTTACACCTGATAGAAAAAGGCTTGAGGAATCGTCCAACAACCCAAAAAGACAATAGCTAAAGTCAAATTAATGCCCTTGTTGCATTTTGTATTTATCGAATTCCAATCCATAATCTAAAAGCCTTTTAACAGGATGACATCTAACTGGGAATGTTACCACCGTCACAGATTAAAAAGACCAACACAAATCAATGAATGGTTTCTTGTTTTTACTATGATAATTTGGCTTACTTGACAATGATCTCTGTTTAACAACCAACCATCCACATGCCCACAGCAACAATCAGATACATCAGATTTGCTTCAAATATTGTTGAAGGATTTGCCCGTTTGGTGAACAAGCTAATCAGAAGTCGACTGTTCAATCAACTCATAGTGAAACGTGGGCACTGCTACCACATTGCACTGCAGATTGCCATCTCATTCCTATAAAACTGAGATTGCATAGGAAACCTGTTGTATTCTCCACGAAACTGCCACACGAGGTAGGAACAAGTTACATGTTTATTTCTAATAGATTACAGAGACACCTCCATTGCGTGCTGCCAATACACCACCAACCGCCGGACTCCAAGCCACATCCCACATTCCACCATCCTGCATTCTACCCACGAGGCCCGCATTCCATGTTCCATCCCGCATTCTACCCATGAGGCCCGCATTTCATGTTCCGTACACAACATACCATCTCTCCCTTTTTTCTTTTTAGCTTATAAATGAACTAAACAAAAACAAAACACATAGAATAGTAAAACGAAATATCCCCACAAGACCACAACAAACAAACTTGAATAGGACCCCGAAGCTGAAAGACATTACTGATCAGGTCTTAATTTCCATGGTAAAAATCTTTTATGGGAAGATCTGCGTGGAAATGCTTCCAAACAATCTAAGGCAGACTTATGAGTATCAACTTTATACAAATCTTGAACATGTATTCTAGGGCTTCGGCCGTAGCCCCTTTCTCCATCCTTGCTGCTATCACTCTCACCACAAGCACTCGACGCCGAACCCTCGGAAAGCTTTACTACTTTGGATAAGTTCCACCAGCGACCATCATCAACCATAACTGCATTCCCACAAACCTTTCTCACCCTGACAGGTTTTCCAAAACAAACATCACCTTTTTTAACAGACACGCTTTTCTTTATTTGCACCAAATCTCCAGGGCAAACCATACACAACTTGGCGGCTTTAATAGTATCATACCTTCTTTTCATGCGTTCTTGTCCTGACCTCACCTTTTCCCACTCAACTACACACTTCCTTCCACCTGATCCTTTGCTTTTCAAAGAACTCGCCAACCATGATGGGAACAGGACTGTGTTAGGTTTACGACCTCCTAGTGCCTCAAAAGGTGACACATTGGTTAATGAGTGGGGTGTGGAACGATAAACCCACAACATGGTGCTCACTGCCTCAGGGATGTCGTAATTATTGTGTATAGCCCATTTTATACAATCCCCAACCACTCTATTCATCCTTTAGACCAAGCCATTAGTTTGGGGGTGATATAAAGAACTTCTCAAATATCTAATATCAGATTGTTTCAAGAAGTCCTCCATCTCAGAACTAACGAACTGCACCCCATTGTCCGAAATAATAGTTTCCGGAAAGCCCTAATGCATAAAAACTTCTTTAAGAAAGAGAACAGCATTGGTCACTGATGGAACAGCGCAAAAACGAACTTCAGGACATCTACTGTGATAATCCATGAGAACAAATGCATACCGTAAATTGTGGGGAAGAAAATTAAATGGCCCAACCATGTCTATTCCCACCTTAGACCACGGTCTTACAGGTACTTCAATAGGATGCAAAGGTGGAGTACGTACTTTAAAACCCTTTTCCGCAGAATTGCAAACAACACACCTTTTGACCACAAAATCAATCTCTTTATCCATGGATGGCCACCAATAACTTTCCCTCAACCTCCTCTTGGTCATAGTCGCTCCAAAGTGTCCTTCATGTGCCAAATTTATCCGACCAGAACGTATATCATGGGGAGGAATACACCTCTCACCCCTCAAAAGTATCTGATCTTCTATAGAAATTTCACTCGCAACTTTACAAAATGGTTGTAATGGTAAGGGAACATTCTTTTCTCTCGGCCACCCATTGATTACAAATTCTCTAACCTGGGCCAAGATGGGATCCTTCCAAAAGGCCTCCTCCCAATCAGTTTTGCTATAGGCCTTGGACACTGGAAGATCCACAGTGGAAACAAAACAATCCTCTCTATCATCTTCAGAGTCAAAATCATCCACCCCTTCCATAGGTAATCTAGATACAAAATCCGCTCTCACATTGAATTTCCCTGGCACAAACTTAACCTCCACGTCGTACTGCAACAATTTAGTAGAAAGGCAGGCAATACATGGTGTGGTATAGTTGGTTTATCCCCACTGAGAATGTAAAGTAGCGGTTTATGATCCATCACAATAATAAACCTTCTGCCCCATATATAACTCCTAAACTTTTCGCTAGCCCAGACACAAGCCAATAACTCTTTCTCTATTACTGAGTAGTACAATTCAGCTTCTCTCAATATTCTAGAGGAATAACTGATTGTGGCTTCACCTTGTTCAGTATCCTGGACTAGAACAGCACTCAAACCGTACTTACTAGCATCAACCATAATCTTACACATTAAAGCTGGATCGTATGGACGTAGTGCCTTGGCATTGGTCATTTCGGATTTTACCAAATCAAACGTGTCCTGACACTCCTTGTTCCACGTGAATTCAACACTCTTCTTCAATATATTAGACAAACATTTCATTTTGGAAGCATAATTAGGAATAAACCTGGAATAAAATTCACACAAACCAACAAAAGAGCGAAGCTCGTCCTTGTTCTTTGGAGGAAGACACTCGCGAACAGCATCCACCAACCCAGGTCTCGGTTTGACTCCTTCCGATGAAACAGCGTGTCCCAAAATCTCAATCTCTTTTTTCCAAAATTCACACTTGTCCTCTTTAACAACTACCCCATTCTCCTCAAAAATCTGTAATACTAGCTAAAGCATTGTGTCATGTTCTAATAACTGTTTGACAAAAATCAACACATCATCCTGAAACACCAGGACCCCTTCAACATCTTTCAGCAGTTGTGGCATGATACGTTGGAAAACTGAAGCAGCCGAAGCAAGACCAAAAGGCATCCTACGAAATTGAAAAGTACCAAAAGGTGTGTTGAAAGCTGTATAATGTCTAGAGTCTTCTTCAAGGACAACCTGGTGATATGCCGATTCTAAGTCAATTTTTGAAAACCATACTGCACCATTCAGTTTCTCAAGCAAATCATTGATCCTGGGTAGCGGAAAGGAGTCGACCCAAATCTCTTTGTTGAGACTCCTCAAGTCAACACACAAACGTATCTCGCCACTGCGTTTCCGTGCGACGACAACTTGGAGACAACCATAAACTAGACTCAACCGGCTCAATTATCCCTGACAATTGTAGCTTCTCCAATTCTGAATTAAGGTCCTCCCTCAAGCTGAATGGGAGCGCTCTTAATTTGTGCTTAATGGGTATGTTTTTATTTTTTATTTTGATACTATGTTTAAAACCTTTTATACATCCTAATTTTTTTTCAAATACACTAGGGAACATCATATGGAGAGTCGACAAGTTGATACCACTATGGTCTTTAACTACCATTACTTGCTCAGTGGTACCTGGTCTCAGTACCATACCAAAAAGGCCTTGATGGAACCAACCTAAAATATTGAGACACTTGACAGCAACATACACCTTTCCACGGATTTTGCGCCCCTTGAATTCCAACACATTTTCGATGAAACCCTCCAACTCTATCCTCCTTCCCTCATAGGAAACTGGAGCTCTGTCAGGTGGAAACAGTTTCCTAGCACCCTACGTTTTCTTAAACAGGTCTAAGGTTATCATTGTAATGCGTGCACCAGAATCCACAAGAAGATGGAGCGTTTTGCCCCCCACACGAATATCCACACACGGGTCCACACACTCCTCTGGATCTCCCGAAAGAACCTGTTCATCTGTGACCACCACAATCATGTTACGGAATTCATTCTCCAAACATTGAATAGACACCTCACTGTCGTCACACACACTGCTGATTTTAGCATTCTTGTTTCCAGGATTCTGACACACCCTGGCAAAGTGGCCTGTCCAGACGCATTTGTGACACGCCACATTCCTAGCAGGACAACCTTTAGAGTCTTTTGCATGTGGAAAACTCCCACATCTGAAACAAATATTGCTACGTTTGAAAAATTGATTATTGCTGGTCCTGAGTTCTTTGCGAGAAGAGACAATGTTAACACTGTCTTTCTCTTCTTCCTTGCATTGACACGAAAGTTCCTTAAGAGAAGCTTGAGTCAGTTCAATGCTCTTCGCCTGCTTAATCACATCATCAAGCAACGGATCCCCCATGGTAAGTAGTCTTTGTTGGATGTGTTTGTCAAAACAATTCCCTATGAGCTGGTCCCTAGCCAGTTGATCACGGAATGCACCAAATTGACATTGTGCACACAATTTACGGAGAGCACTGACAAACTCATCAATTGATTCACTTTGTAGCTGGACCCTATTGAAGAATTTGTGGCGTAATACTACAAGACTCGGCTGTTTATCAAATCTCAGGATGAGTTTTTTTACTGTCTCTTGATATTCGTCCAATTCTTCACCTTCTATCGCTGCGGCATCGGGAAGGTGTTTCAAAGTCTCGCGGCCTTCAAATCCCAATGAGTGTAATAATAAAAACTTTTTCCTCTCAGGTCTATACCATGAAACTCCAATAGCCCCTAAATGGGTTTCAAACGCATCAAACCATTGAGGCCAAGACACCGGTGGTTCATCAGGTATGTCTAGAAATGGAGGAGGAGCAGAAACAGACTGCATAGTGTTAAATTAATATCGATAATAATCGATAAGTCAATGTACTAAAATGTATTCCAAATGCAGCCGTAAAAACGCAGGCACAAAAATGTGTGTTTCACACTATTAGTCTTTTCTCCATGTCCAGGTTGCTAAGGTACGCGTTGGTTGCTGTCGTGTCAGCAGCAAAGAGCTTGGGCAGACAGAGAGTGCGCGCGCACACCCTGCTCGCGCTTATGAAGAGACGCGAGGCAGCTCCAGCGCTGATCAAGCGGAGAGTGTGAGTTGGGCGCAGGCTGCCCTCGGAGGAGGCCGCACAAATGAATTTCTCTCTGGAGGGCACACAAGCATGTACGCGGCGTCGGAACGATCCTCACCTTTGTGGGAGAAGAAACGTTTGTTAATGGTGCTGCGTCCGCCTCCAGAAACTGCACCAAGGCTGTGCGTAGGTTCCGAGGTGGCTCCTGAAATACCGCTCGTCGCCAAAATTATGTTGGATTCTCCACAAAACTGCCACACGAGGTAGGAACAAGTTACATGTTTATTTCTAATAGATTACAGAGCCACCTCCATTGTGTGCTGCCAATACACCTCCAAACGCTGTACTCCGAGCCACATCCCACATTCCACCATCCCACATTCTACCCACGAGGCCCGCATTCGATGTTCCATCCCGCATTCTACCCACGAGGCCCGCATTCCATGTTCCGTACACAACAAAACCCTACAACTGGTTTCTCAACCCAGAAGCAGTATATCACAGACATGGGACCCTGAGACATTTCCACTAGTAACCACAAACCATAGAAAACTCAACAGTCTGATTACAGTGACTGCTATGAACTCAGGGTACTGGACGGGTGTCTAATGCATCAATTCAAAGGCTCAGATTATATATTAAACTATCAGAACATATTAAACGTAAAAGATTGTTTTCCTGAACTATAGAGTTTAAATTTGACAGCCTAACAAACCTTTGTTTCATTCACAATCAAAAGAATAAAAGCGGCGTTACTAGAACCAAGTGGCGCACTAGAACAACTGCTTTAAAAGTATGAGCAAGGAGAACTGAGCTGGTACAATGTGGTAACACTCTCTCTTTAATTACCAAACCAAAGGGCCCACCTACCCTTAAAACCAACTAGTCAACTACACTTCCAGGTAGTTGATATCATTAAGAAACAGGAATATGAAAGGGCCAGAGCACATCAATGACTACATGAACTTTTAAATCTCAACTAACAAGTCCTTGTAACCCAATCACAGAGTCATCACATCGTCTCTGATTAATTCTAATGTTAGGATTATATCTATCTCTCCACGTTATTCCTAGCTCTCGTAAATCTCGTACGAAAATCAAGATTCACTTCACATTGAACATTGCTGATGTAAATAGACAATTGCCAGGCATCCCACACAACCTAACTATTTTTGTAAATAATCCGAATGTGATCTGCTTTCAAGAATCGTGGAAAATGTCACCTATCAAACCATCTTTTTATTTTACCACGTATGAACTCTTCAGGCTGTCTGAAAGTAGGTTTTGTATCCTTAATCAGTAATAAACCAACAATGAAACCATCAATGGTGAGACCAAAATCAAAATACATCCTGATAATCTCTTTCGAGAGCTCCTGCTAGCAAAAAAACATTGTAATGCAGCTCAAGCTCACGAAGGCGGAAACAAAGGATTTCCTTTTGGGAGAGGGGTGTTACATCCTCTCCTTTTGGAGATAGGTGTTACAGGCATGGGAGTGGTAGCCTCCCAGAGCCTCTGGAAATGCGTTGAAGGGCACAAATGCCCTTGCATAATCCAGTCTACACCGGTTCAGAGACCCCAAGTCCCTGCTCTGGCACGAAACTGGACAAAGGAAAGAGGAGTGACCACTCCCCTGTCCATCATCACCACAGGGGTTGTGCTCAGAGCTGCCCTAGAGGGTCACTGGGTTCTGCCATCTTGTTTTCAAAATGGGCAGGGAACTCTGGGAGCATCTGAGTGGCCAGTGCCAGCAGGTGATGTCAGAGCCCTCCCCTGATAGGTGATTTCCTGTTTAGCTGACCAATCCCCCTTTCAGGGCTATTTAGGGTTTTTTCCTTTAGTGGTTCTTCAGGTTTGTTTTGCAAGACTCCAACAGGAATCCTCTGCATACTTTACTTCACCTTCTCATCGAAGAAACTGCATCTGGACCATCCAGGAACTCTACAAACTTCAACAAAGAAGCTAAGATGACTTCTGCAACATTGTTTCCTGAGCTCTTGCCAGCAACTACAACTGTTTCCCAGTTGTGCATTCTCAGAGGACAGCCTGTCTTCCGCCTGCACCAGAAGAGAGAAGGAATCTCCCTTGAAGTGAAGGAGTCACTTCCCTGCTTCAGCAGGCACCCCTCTGCAGCGACAACCGGTGGCGTGGATCTCCTCTCCTGAAGAAGTGCGTGGATCCAGCATCACAGATGGTGGACTGAATTGGTCCTGACCATCCTGACGTCCAGCTGTCTAACTTTGGTGGAGGTGAGGGCTTGCCTCCACACGCAAGACAGTACCTCCTTGCACTGCATGATTTACAGAGTTCTTTGTGCACAGCACAGCTCCAGCCCCCAGCACTCCTTCCTGTAAAGCACAGCTCCCTGAGTGGTTTTCCGGTGGCGTGGGATCCCTTTGTGTCATGCTGCGTGGGCCTCCATTTGCACCTTTTTTGTCCCCATGCTGTGGGACTCCTTTGCCTGCTGCCTGGTCTTCCATGGGCTCTCTGGACTTCTGAGAGCCCCCTGTATCTCCCCCTCCTGAGTAGAGTCGACCAGGTCCTTCCTGGACTCGGGCAGTGTCATTTGTCACTGAACGCGAGCTTTGCATTTACCAAGGCTTGTTGGTGAATCCAGTGATGAAAACCAGACTGCAATCATCCATCCAGCATGGGACATCATCTGCACCAATCAGGAACCCACTTCCGTCTTCTTGGGTGCAGTACTGACCGGTGGTTCTTCTTTTGCACCTTCATCTGGGTTAACAGGGGCTCCTGTTTTTCCTGGACTCTTTTGTACTTCTTGGACCTGGTCCCCTTCCTCCACAGGTCTTCAGGTCCAGTAATGCACTGTTGGTGTCTTACAGTCTCTTCTGGTTCTTGCAATATCTTCTTTTTGTTTTCTTGTGTGTTCTAGGAAAGTTCCTGTGATGATTTACTCCTACTTTCCTGGGCTCTGGGGTGGGTTCTATTATTTACCTTTGGTGTTTTCTAAAACTCTGAGCGTCCCTCTACACACTACACTTGCCTAGGTGGGAAACCGACATTCGCATTCCACTTTTTCAGTATATGGTTTGTGTTCCCCCTTTACCCATTTCTAACTATTGTGATTTTCACTATTTGCACTGTTTTCTAACTGTTCACTTACCTGTTTTTGGATACTAGTGTGTATTTTACTTACCTCCTAAGGGAGTATAGTCTCTATGGTTTTTTTTCGGCAAGTGTTTCGCCAAAATAAATTACCTTTATTTTTCTACCACTAAGTATTTTATTTCATGTGTGTAAGTACTCTATGACTGGTGTGATATTGCATCAGCTTTGCATGTCTCCTAGTTAGGTCTTGGCTGCTCATCCACATTACCACTAGAGACACTGACTACACACACTAATAAGGGATAACTGGACCTGTGTATAGTGTAAGTACCTGTGGTACACACTACAAACTACACACTTTTGATAATAAGGGTATTGAACATCCATTTATTTTAAATGTAATCTTTGGACAGTTTTTGCATGATTCTTTTGCTTTGGGATGTTGACTTTTCTTTGACTGACATTTTCCTTCACACACAACCAGTCTGACATGTGCATGTTTTTCTGAGTTACACATCGACATGGCACAATCACTTTCTTCACTTTCTTTTTTTATTGATGCAGAACTGTTTTACAATGGTTTAGATGACGATCAACTTTATTTAGTGTATATATACATCAGCTAATGTCGCTGCTTGGCTTTGTGGGCATGCGTTGAACGCTGCTTCTAGAACATTTTGGAGGTCGTTTTGTCGCAGTGGCACTCTTACTTTCTCCTTTGTTTTGCACATCATCACAAAATGGTCCTCTTTATCACAGCCTTTATCACAGCCTTTGCATATTTGTACAACAGTGGGACTCTTTTCTTTGTGTGAAAATGAAAATCCACATCTGAAACATAACTTCTTTTTATGTTTAAAACATCACGTTGAGTCCTAAAGTGTTTTGTTTTGGATTACTTTTCACACTCATGACTGACTCGCTCTGGAAACGTCTGGCCTCCATGTCAGTAGCTTGTTTCTCAGCATGCTTTTCAAGTCTGGCAGCCATCAACACTCACTCCAGACTAAGAGTTTCTCTCAGCATTCATCATCTGAATGAATCAGACAAGCATCCACTGATAACTCTAAGTGCCATGTCTTCTTCATTGTTAAATTCACTGGACTTGCAGCATTTGATGAGTGTGTCGAGTTGTTCTACAATGTCATTTATTGTTTCAATCAATGGACTTATTGGGCACATTTATCACCAACTCTTTGCCTTTCTTGACTAAAAATATATTGTTCATAATCAACGTTTGGTACTGGATTGAACCTGAGAATCAACACATTCTTAATCTGACAGTATGTGACGTCTTCCTCAGTTCCCAGCATTCTATCACACGATCACCAGCACAGCTTTTGAGATATTTGACAATCTTTCTGTTATCAGTCCCTTCAAGTGCATCAATTAAATTTTCAAATGTCTCTATCCAAGCAGTGCCTCTATCACCAACATTTTGCTTTTTGGTGGTATCCAAAGGTGCTGGTGGTTTTAGGAAGGCAGTAGCATTGTAACTGCTCATGGGAGTGGCTGACATTGAGGTTGGATTTCTGTCAGATGCTGTTGGCTGACCCTGGAAATCTGCATCATCACTGAGGCCTTTGAATGGTTCAGCCTCTGGTTCATGTAGGGCAGTCTTTCATGTTTTGACTTCCTTGGTCTCCATCGGAGCTCTATCACTCATGGAGACATCTCGAGTTGGTTTGAGCTGCCACTTGGCAGCTTTTATGGTGTGCCACATCAGGTATTGGACAGCTTAGTAAGCATAACCTCAGTGCTTCTTCTTGGGTTTCCCTCCCGCTGCTGAATTTGCAATGCTCCACTTATCAAAATTCGGTTCTGCTTAATATCAATATGCTTCCTTTTTATTTGTTCTGTCAGCCAGCGCTATTATTTGTAATAATATACAGGAAGCTATGATTGTCTTTAACTGAACTTTCAATACTCGGTTGTATCCCCCTTGAGTGTTAATGCTCTGTACAATGTATAACTTTATTATGCGTTGCCCAGTGGTACCTTTTTGTAAGATCTTGGTTGTAGCTTCTTGACCAATGATGCATAGACATCTTAGTGAAGCTGTGTTTGTTATCCACTGCTTCAAAACAGCTGGAGCTGCGCTTTGATTCCACATGTGCAACCATCGATTTGGCACTTCATTGAAGGAATACATGGCACTCAGTAGAAGTTTGCTTGGACCAGGGCCAAATCTCAAGGGGAGCACTTTCTTCTTTGGGTTACTTATCCCCTATCTCATCGCCACCCGGGTTACCTGCCAATGATTACACCACACATAGAGCTGTAAAACACACATCTTTAATCCTCTTTGTGTACCTGTGAACTCCAACATTCCAAACCAAGCTTTCATTACATTCTATTCTACCAATTACATCACACTGATATGAAGTCTGCTGGGATCCAGAAAGGTTTTGTTCTGAATCATGCACAACACTACAAGAGGCTACCAATTATTCTTTTACAAGTGATATATAGATCTCGCCTATAGTTCCCTGGGGTTTTAAGTTATTCGAATTATCTTTACCTTTAACATATTTGATCTGCTTGTTGTTTTAATAATATACTGTCTATAAAGTATATTATAAGTGATTAATTGATGCACATTAGTATTTCTTATTTTAAATGGTCTCCTATTTATTGTGGTATGATTTGAGCAACCTAGATTTGGAGAAGCAATTTGAAGCAGAGTCATTCTTAGTAACTTAATTTAGTTGTTTTTTGTTACTTGTTACAATATAAGATTCTAAGCCTCATATTATGTGGGATATAATATTTTGATGATAGAGTACGGAGTCCACTCCTCAACTGCCCCAGACGAATTACTTGTTTATTTTTCTTCATTACCAAATTTATTGAGTTTCAACAAACACCATGGCATTGTATCACTTAGGAGAATTCTATCCCATCCCATTTGGGGTGCCTCTGCCACCCACTCCAGATCCATTTTCCAGTAGCAACTGCAGACTTCCCACTTCAAGCATGGGGACAAGTCGTTATGCCAGAAAAACACCACCACTGTCACCAGATTTTGTCATGTTCTGCAGACATTCTCTGGCCCTGCAGATTGGTTACTCAGGGCCTGATTCTAACTTTGGAGGACGGTGTTAAACCGTCCCAAAAGTGGCGGATATACCACCTACCGTATTACGAGTTCCATAGGATATAATGGACTCGTAATACGG
This sequence comes from Pleurodeles waltl, assembly GCF_031143425.1. Classification (NCBI taxonomy): domain Eukaryota; kingdom Metazoa; phylum Chordata; class Amphibia; order Caudata; family Salamandridae; genus Pleurodeles; species Pleurodeles waltl. The sequence continues at coordinate 261,279,285 of NC_090437.1, read as the reverse complement.
TAGGTGGTATATCCGCCACTTTTGGGACGGTTTAACACCGTCCTCCAAAGTTAGAATCAGGCCCTCAGTTTTTGCACACCAGTCCATACAGGCAGTCCATTTAGAGATGCTGGGGGCTATAGATTGTGTCCAGTTTTGAGATGTCTCTTGTAGTCAGAATTGTGGTGATTCCAACCAAGGTCTGCTCTGTTCAGGTAAGCCCCTAATCCTCCACTATGCCGAGCAGAGCAACTCTTGGGTAAGCTCCACAGGCTTGTCTAATATGCTTGATGAAGTGTCTGCAATGGTGCTCCAATATGATATTAAAAGTGGGGAAGCCCACAGCATCTGAAAGAAATTAGTGTCAACTGTAGCACTGGGGGCAGTTGGGTGATGTGTGTTTATCTGCTGTTAGAAATGGGGTCTTTGGTTGGCAGTCAGGTTACCCCCGTCCAAGCAAGGACCCTCACTCTAGTCAGAGTAGGTCACACACAATCCAAACTAACTTGTGCCCACCCTCTGGTAGCTTGGCACTGAGCAGTCAGGCTTAACTTAGAAGGCAATGTGTAAAGTATTTGTGCAATAAATCATGCAATAACACAGTAGAAACCCACACAAATACACCACACAGTGTTTAGCAAAATATATAATATATATCTGATAAGATGCAGGTCAAAACTATTAAAATGCAACAAGTATATTTTGAGATATCACTGTAAAAATGATATAAAGTGTCTTTAGTCTCTTAAAAGCAAAAAATGTCTCTTGCAAGCACAAAGTACCTGGTTTGCGTTCAAAATCTCTGCAAAGAACCACAGAGGAGGAGAGCTGTGGAAAAAAGCGAGGTGTGCGTCAATTTCTCAGGCTGCACACATCGATGCGTCATTTAGTTTTCACGCAGGGAAGGCTTTGCATCGATCTTTGGCACTCGTTCTTGGATCCTCTTCAGGTTGTGGGGTTTTCTGACACCCCTGTGATGATGCTTGGATTTCCGGTGCTGACAGGATGAAGTCACAGGGGCTCTATTGATCCGGTGGGCGTTGCGTGGAAATTTCTACCGCACAGCTGGTGCTGTGTCGATTCCTCTCTGGAAGTCAGGCTGCATCGTTCTGGCTTTTCTGTGTGTCGATCCAGTGGGCAGTGTGTCGAATTTCCGGTTGCTACACTGGCCCTGCATTGATGTTCTCGTTGCGAAGTCGGGCTGCGTTGTTCCTGTTCAGCGTGTGGTGAATCTTTCATTGCAATGCAGGCTGTGCGTTGTTTCAGGCAGGTTGTGTGTCGATTTTCACTGCACAAGGAGTCCTTCTTGTAGAGATCAAGTCTTTTTGGTCCTGAGACTTCAGGGAATAGGAGGCAAGCTCTATCCAAGCCCTTGGGGAGCACTTCTCAGCACAGCCAGAGAGCAGCAAGGCAGCGGGGCAACAGCAAGCAAGCAGTCCTTCACAGAAAGCAATCAGGTGAGTCCTTTGGGCAGCCAGGCAGTCCTTCTTGTCAAGTTGCGGGTTCTGGTTCAGGTTCGCTTCTCCAGGAAGTGTCTTGATGAAGTAGAGTGTCTACCTCAGAAGTGTGTAAGTTGGTAGCGTCTGAGACCCTACTAAAATACCCAAATGTGCTTTTGAAGTGGGGGAGACTTCAAAGATTGGCTTAGAAGTGCACAAGGTCCCCTTTCAGTTCCTTCCTGTCTGCCAGGGTCCCATTAGGGGGTGTGGCAGTCCTTTGTGTGAGGGGAGGCTACTGTCCTTTGACATGCAAGTGTAAGACCCTCCACCCTCCCAGCCCAGGAAGACCCATTCAATATGCAGATGTGTGCAAGTGTGACTGAGTATCCTGTGTTTGGGGTTGTCTGTGTGAATGCACAAGGTAGCTCTCAAATAAACCTTGCCAGACATGGATTGGAAGGCCCAGAAGGATTTAAGGGGAGAGATATGCTCACTTTCTAAAAGTAGCATTTCTAAAATAGCAATATAAAATCCAACTTCACCATTAAGCAGGATGTTGTATCACCATTCTGGCCATACTAAATATGACCTGACTACTCCTTTCAGATCAGGATCTACCACTCAAACAGTATTTGAGTGTAGCCCCAATACTATCCTTTGTAAGGAGCAGGCCTCACAACAGTGTAAAAACAAATTTAGGAGTTTTATACTACCAGGACGTATAGAACACACATGTTCATGTCCTGCCTTTTACCTACATACCACCCTGCCCTATGGGGGGGCCTACCTTAGGGGTGACTTATACATAGAAAAAGGGGGGTTTAAGGCTTGGCAAGTACTTCTAAATGCCAAGTCAAAGTGGCAGCGAAACTGCACACACAGGCACTGCAGAAGCAGACCTGAGACATGGTTAGGGGGCTACTTATGTGGGTGGCACAAATAGTGCTGCAGCCCTCTAGTTGCATTTAATTTACAGGCCCTAGGCACATGTAGTGCACTTGACTAGGGACTTACAAGTAAATTAAATAAGCCAATTAGGTATGAGCCAATGTCACCATGTTTTAAGGAGAGAGCATATGTACTTTAGCATTGATTAGCAGTGGCAAAGTGTGCAGAGTCCTAAAGCCAGCAAAAATGAAGTCAGAAAAAGAGAAGGGGGAAGGCAAAACGTTTGAGGGTGACCCTGCAGAAAGGCCATTTCCAACATCTGCCAACCAGAATCATCTATGTGTAAGGAAGGCAATATGTAGGTAGTTTAATTGAAGGCACCTGAGGAGGGCTGGGATGGCTATAATATGGGAGGAATTTGGGCATTTCGCCAATCTGCGTTGTGCAACATGCCAACCCACTGTTCTCATTTCCCTCAGTTCACCAAATTTGGTGGAGTAGTTGTATATATTAGTGTTTTATAAATCTTTATAAACCTTTCCCCAACATGCCTTGAAGGAGCCTGGCCTCCAGGGGATTGAATTCTGGGAAGTCAGACTTGCCCTCTCTGTGGCAGACTAATGTGTGCCATATTTGTAGATTTTTATGAGATTGGATGGGGGCAAGTGCAAATGAGGAGTGTAGCTCCCGGATCATTTTCATGGTGGATCCCTTACAGACATCCCCAAGCAGCAATATGCCTATCTTATCCCATTTAGTAAGGACCTCCGGCTGCGACTCCTAAAAAAAAATTATGCATTTCCTACCTCTTAGACTGTACCAAAAGTAAGGGCCTGATTATGAATTTGGCGGTCTGATCGCCAGAAGGCCATCTTGGCGGTTCTAAAAAGACCACTGCATTGGTGGTCTCTAGTCTGCTGTATTGCAATGAAAACAGGCAGAACCACTTCCTGTCAAGCAAAAAGGCAGACCACCAATGGCCCAGTGGTCTTGCATCTAGGCGGTCTAACCTCCAGCGCCATTAGGGCCCCAGCCAACCATCAAGCCTATTACAAACACACAGTTGCTGTGGTAGTCCACTTGTGGCGATTATCCAGGGTACATGTTCAACAAAGTAACACACAAGTGCACATTGGACGAATTCAGAAACAACACAGCTGACACACATTTCTTCAGTGGGCACACCTGCAAATCACACTATAAAACACACCCTTTCACAGACCACAATCCTTTGCTTCCCCCTGCACGAAAGCCACAAGAGACCACGGTTTTGTTTATACTGATACAGATATACCATCCCATTTAACAACATTCACACACTTTTGTCCATTCACTCCCTATTGCATGGCCCCTGTTAAGTAAGTCCCTGACACCCACTTTAGTTGTCCACCATGTCACGTCCCACAAATCCCCATTTCTCTAAAGATGAGTTGAGAGTCATGGTGGATTAAATCATAAGAGTAGAGCCACAATTGGTTGGAGCCCAAGTCCAGCATACTCCTCTCAGTAGGAAAATGGAAATGTGGCAAAGGTTTTTTGACAGTGAATGCTTTAAGCACCACCCTGCACACAAAGGAGGACATCAGGAAGAGGTGGAATGACCTGAGGGGCAAGGTGCATTCCCTGGCCTCCAAGCAACAGATGGAGGCCAGAAAGACTGGCGGTGGCCCCACAGTGCCCCATTAAGACTCTTTCCCAGGGAGGAGGAGGTCTTGGCCCTCCTGCACCCTAAGGGTTCGACAAGAATACCTAGGGAAGTGAAGTCTGTTAAGTTACCACACAAAAACTGTTGCTAAACTGAAATTTTATGCATGCTCACAGCTCACTTTTTGCCACTGTGCTGTTTGTGTACTTCACCATCATTGAATATCCAGAGTATCTAAGATGTAACACTGTCAATGTGTATTGTTGGACCCAACAGCACAGCTACCAAGGCTCATCACATGCCATAAGTCGGAATGGTGCCTGTAAGTCTTTCTATATCAAAAATTAATCCCAGGAATCATCATATGTTTCATCATGGAAATCTATGCTGAAAGCAGTCTGCCTACAGATATGTAATACCCAATATGTGTCTAGTGTGGGAAGTAGAGAGAGTGACCTGACTGCAACTCCCAGAAGGTCCTATGTCTGTAATTCCAACCACCAGCCCAGTGGTCACTTGCCCCTATACATCTGTTAGTAAAATCTCAAATGAAGTTTACTTACCTGGGAGGATACTATTTGTCAAGTGTTGGGAAGTGGAGGAAGTGACCTGACTGCAAAGCCCACAAGGTCCTGTTTCTGTATGTACAACCACCATCAGCCACATTTTAGGGATGGTGGGGTCTATCAAGCGTTCCAAGGCGTGATGGACAGGTTTTGACTGAACTCCGGGAAATGAAACAGCTGCAGAGGGCCATGATTGAAAAAAACAAACTATGCACATAACAAGGAAATGGGTGCTGAGGGAAATCAACACCACCCTGAGCAGGGCTTTCATCCCGAAATCTACTCCTTCCTGAGTAGGAACAACGTCATGCTAAAGTACATCTGCGGCAACCATAGGAAGGGATGCACTGCCAGAGGCACAAATACCAAGAGACACCCCTGACTCTGCAGCAGCTGACCCCATCCCCTCGCAAGTGAGGATGTCCAGCAAAGAATCAAGGAGCAGCGGATGGCAAGACACCCAACACTGCCAGTAATATAACTTTTCCTTAATGTCCTCCTTTGTGTGTCACAAACCACATTCCATTTCCAATTGTGTGGAATCTACTCCAATGATTTCAAATGACGTTAGGCAGGTTAGAGTAAAAAAAATGAATCTAACCTGCCTAGAGTAATTTTCTGAAGCAAAACCATCCATACCACATGACTTCTGTTTTAGAAAAGACATGCCCATCACCCCAATGGCCAGCACAGGGAACCAGGATCCCCTGGGCATGGCCATTGCACCTAGTGCCATGTAGGGGGGGAGGGCATTTCAGGAGCCCCAATGGCTTTTTTAAAAAAAATACTTACCTGTACTTACCTATACTTACCTGGGATTGGGTCCCCCATCCTCTGGTGTCCCTCTGGTGTGGGTGGGGGTGTCCTTGGGGCCTGGTAAGGGCGCCTGTGGGCTTTTTCCATGGTGTTCTTGCACCATTTTTTGACCCCTCCTCCCGCCTGTGCATGATTTTAGCATGGGGAGATAGGTATGGCACTAAGGCCATAGAGTCAATTTTGCACTGTATAGAAATGAGACATAAGTGCAACAATGAATCACTCACTATATGATTGTAGCACCTGACATTTCTCACACAAAATCAGGGCAGATGTAACTTACCAACCAGCCAGACCTTCTCTGGTTGCAGTTGTGACATCAGCTGGTGTATGGTGGTGTTCTGCATTACAAAGGAATTACATGCTAATGGAATGGAAGTTTTTCAAGTTGCAATAAACTTGTTCACATGTGTGCCATCAATGGCTCCCACCACACCTGGGAGGTGAGAAAAACCATAGAAGTCAGCTTTCACATTGGCTAAATCCTCACATCGGGGAACCTAATATAGCTGTCAATGTGTTTTGTCATTGCTGATAGAACATCTCTTAATACAAGACTGAACTTTGGTTGGGACATACCACCAGATATAGCCACTGTATATTGGAAGGACCCCTTGGCCAGGAAGTGCAATACTGCCAAAAGCTGAACAACAGGTGGTATGCAGGTTGGTTACTGTTTTCAGGCATCAGATCTGGCTCCATAAATTCACAATTGTTTGCCTATTCAGACACTACTGTTTTATGATGTGATGTTCTTCCATGGTTTGAAGGTCTGGCAATGAAGGGAACACCTCCTTCCTCTCCTACGGTACGTATGTGTGAAAAAACATGATTTGGAGCATTAGTCACTGTTCCACAACAACATACATGATGAATAGCAATAAAATCATATGACAAAGCATTTGTGACTGGAAAGATCTTGCACCCAGTACACATCACAGCTAGCAATTACACAAAGATCAAATGTGAACCCCATGGTTGTCAACACTTTTCCACAAAATGGATTTAGGCAACTCCCAACTATCTGCTCATCAAATGTTCTTTGAAAATTCACAGTCTTCTCCCACTGCCAGAAATACCATTATCGGTGGTGGACAGTGCACCAACGTCATATGCCATCTGTGCCCAGCAACACACCACACTGGTGATTGTGTAGCATTAGCTTTACAACAAGACTACTTTAGGATGTTTGTGATGATCTGACACAGATATCGGTGTTGTGACGCATTTCACAGAGCCCAATACTGTATTTCCAGCTACCAAAATGGAGGATGCCTGACCTACTTCACAGGAAATTAGGAACCACCTGCGGCCGCCGGCAAAATTTGCCCGCATGGTGGGTTGTTTCAACTGCAGCAGACACAGCAATATGCTGACGTTGTTGCCTGTGGTGATCTCAGGCTAATGGCTTTGCCTGTTGGTGGTGATGACCACTTATGTGGCGTATGTGTACGCTGTGTTTTGCAAACTCATTACTTGACTCCTGACACTGCTGCCATCAACACCTCCACCACTTCAGCTGCTTCTAGGAGCAATCATGTCACAGCCAGCAGGTGAAAGGGCCCCTGCCTTTTCTCCAGAGGAGCTGGAGAAGCTCGTGGATGAAGTCCTTCCCCTAGATGGTCAGCTCTATGCCTTACCAGAGGAGCAGGTAAGATCCTTATAGGCACATTTAACTCTGTTAAACACCATCATTTCCCTCCTCACAGGCTACAATGTTCCCCTGTGTGCCAGTTTAGACGTCTTGTGTGCCTGTTGTCACATTTTCAGTGGCACAAATGGGATGTAAAGGGTGCAGGTAGTGAAGAAAAGTACTTTATGTATTACAGATTCACATTCTGTAATGTGATGTGTTTTGAGGTCTAGATCATCCTTGTGTTGCATTATTATATGTAGGCAAGGTGACTTTTCTTCCATACAGTGACACATCAATAGATATATGGTTTTAAGTGTCAAACAACATGCATGTGCATGACAGCATGAGCTGTGTATGCATACTGTTTGAGTCATTTGAGGATCGTGTAAGCAATGTGCATAGTGCACCGATCATTCAGCCCATATCTGGCCTAGGCAAAAATGTTGTATGAGAGGCATATAATGACTCACTGTGCCCTTCATGTTGCTACACAAGACACATTGATGATGGCCACATGATGCACTGCCATTCATGGAAGAGAATGGAAATGTGAGTGTCATGTAGGTTCTGTATGCTCAGCCTGCAGAGACTAGGGCCTATCAAATGATCTCCCAGGGACAAAGTCCAGGCTGGGGTAAAGTTACTATGGCTACTCAACTGTGACACTTTGCCCACTCCCTGTAGACCTGCAGATCCTGACATGTGGCCAATCTGAGGCTCAAGTGGCAAGACTTGGCCTGAATGCCTTAGTCCATTTATCAGATTAGGAATGGGTACTGAGGCAAATCCCTTAACTAGAGGATATGTATATTTTGCATCATTGTCAATGTGTGTCATTGACTGATGACAGGTCCCTTGCTCCCACAGCTCAGTTGTCACCCACAGTGCAGAGAGTTTGTAGATTCCAGTGAGGCCATGACATGTTATTCAGTAGCTTGGTTCCTTGCCAAGAATAAGGCCAAACATACCTTTGTATGGCGGATAGTGGATGCCGAACGACATTGGCGGTACGGACCGCCACTGCCAGCAATGGGACGCAACAACAACAAATGCACACATTGGCAACTTTGAAACCCACTCACCTGACACACATCCACAACACTATAAAACAAACCCATACACACCCCACAATCCTTTGCATCGCCAATAGTACAACAGATATTGACAACATAACACTTAAACATAGAACACAACATAACAAAGGTCACATGCACAAATACACCACCAAAACACACACAAACCCCGAACACCCTCATATTCCACACACATAACCACACAACAGCACCCTCACCAATACACCCACAACACACCGCCCACAACACACACCATGGCACCCCCTAAGCACCTCACTTCACAGATACCGAGCTAAGGACCATGGAGGATAAAATACTCAGGGCCTTATTTATACTTTTTGGTGCAAAACTGCACTAAGGCAGTTTTGCACCAAAATGTTTTGCAGCGGCTTGCACCATTTTTTAGCACCAGCTGGGCACCATATTTATGGAATGGTGCAAGCCGGTGCAAAGGGTAGGCTAGCTTAAAAAAAAAATGACGTTAGGCAGGTTTGAGTCAAAATAAATGATTCTGACCAGATTAGCATCATTTTTGGACGCTAACGGGCATATTATACTCTGTTTGCACTGAATTAGCGTCATTTGTTTTTTACTCTAATTCAGTGCAAAACTAACTCCATATTTAAACTTTGGCGCTAGTCCCATCTAGCACCAAATTTATGGAGTTAAAGTCATTTTTTGGAAGTGGAAACCTACCTTGCCTTAATGAGATGCAAGGTAGGTGTTCCCGTGCAAAAAATGAGACTATGGCCTTAACACCATATTTATACTCCCGTGCAAGGGAGGTAGGAGGGGTCAAAAAATGGGGCAAAGCTTGCTTTGCCCCATTTTTTAAAGCCTGGGTCAGGGCAGGCGTTAGGGGACCTGTGGGCCTATTTCCATGGTGGAACACCATGGAATAAGCCCACAGGTGCCCTCCCCAGGCCCCAGGGGCACCCCCACCCACACCAGAGGGACTGCACAGGATGGGGGACCCCATCCCAGGTAAGTACAGGTAAGATTGCATTTTATTTTTGAAAGTGCCATAGGGGACCCTGAAATGGGACCCCATACATGGCACACAGTGCAATAGCTATGCCCCGGGGACTCCTGACATCTGTGGTGGCCATTGGGGTGGTGGGCATGACTCCTGCCTTTTCTAAGGCAGGAGTCATGTTGCATGGTAGGTTTAGCACCATAATATGACGCTAATCTGGTTAGAGTCATTTTTTTTACTCTAACCTGCCTAAAGTCATTTTTTGGTGCTAAACCCTCTTCTTCTATACTGCCAGCCCCACCCGACTAAAGTCTTTTTACTCTAGCCTACACTTTGCACCGGCTTGCACCATTCCATAAATATGGTGCCCGGCTGGTGCCCAGAAATGGTGCAAGCCGGTGCTAAACTTTTTGGTGCAAAACTGAGTTAGTGCAGTTTTGCAGCAAAAAGTATAAATAGGGGCCAATATTTTGTACGTTTGCGCCACTTTTGTGTCAAGAAATGACGTTAATGTGGCGCAAAAAAAGTATAAATCAGGGCCTTGGTGCTAGACGGGTCTAGCACCAAAGTATAAATATGGAGTTAGATTTGCACCGAATTAGAGTTAATAAAATGACGCCAATTCGGTGCAAACAGAGTATAAATATGCCGCAGAGTATAAATATGCTCCTAAATATGGCGTTAAGGCCATGAAGTCATTTTTTGCACGGGAACGCATCTCATTAAGGCAAGGTAGGTCTCCACTTTCAAAAAATGACTTTAACGTCATAAATTTGGCGTTAGAGGGGTCTAGCACCAAAGTATAAATATGGAGTTAGTTTTGCACCAAATTAGAGTAAAAAAAAATGACACTAATTCGGTGCAAACAGAGTATAAATATGCCCCTCAGAGTACTATTCGGGGCACAGGTACAGCAGACACCCATCGCCAGGAAGTTGGAGCTTTGGCAGACGATTGTCAACAAGGTAACCACTGTGGGAAACCATCCAGGCAAAAGGGAGGACATCCGGAAGAGATGGAATGAGCTGCACGGGAAGGTGAGGTCGATGGCATGCAGGTACAACATCGCCATACAAAAGACTGGTGGAGGACCACCACCTACACCCCATGACTACACCGACTGGGAGGAGAAGGTACTGGCTAACGTGCACCCATAAAGCCTAACTGGACTCACTGGAGGACTGGTGTTGGGTAAGTCAACTACAATTTCTTCATATCCACCACACCTGTAATGCATGTACCACCCAATCCACTCCCTACCACCAGGACTCCATCCCCACCCAGTCCACAACATTCACACCCAATTAACCTGCATGTCCACATTCCAACAAACAGGCCCCCATCCTGCCCCCGTGCACAGTCATCCACCCCTGCATGGATTCCCAGTGGCACTACAGCACCCACAATGCACCTCCACCCCCAACAGAAAATGCAACTATAAGTACACGAAAGGACCCTGCATGCTACGACAGGGGAATAATTGCAGAAAATAGGGCAGAGCTGGTCATCAATTTTTGAAATATTACATGACACATACATGTCCATTCCCCCCAAAGGCATCCCCACCCATGCCACCCGGACCGACAGGCCAAGGAGTGCCAGTGCCGCACACGGAAACAGAGGCCCTACTCACTGGAGACTGGAGAGTGATGTATGAAAAGTGGGGAATACCCTGGCCTGTCACACAGTCCTGGATTGTCACCCTCTAGTAGCCCCACCCAGGATACCACTGACAGCTCTACCACCTAGCCACCAACATTAGCTCTGACCAAATGACCCCACACCAGTGTCTCCTGGTCACAGACTGGCGGACCACATGTACAGAGGCCAGAGTCCCCACCCACCAAGAGGCCGGATGATGAAGGCCCCAGTGCAAGTGGGACTGCCAGACCTGTGCAGGGGACACAGGCCCAGGGGGCAAGAACCAGTGGGAGGGCATCAGTGGCCCAAGGGGAGAGCCAAAGGATGGATGCTGCAGCCCAACATGTGATTTCTGAGGTCCTGGGAGCATACCACCACACCCAGGACAGGATGGGCCAGATCCTGGCCACCTTGGAGCACAATCAGAGGCTGCAGGTAGCACACCATTAAGAGGCAATGGAGCAATGGAAAAAGCTCAATGCCACCATGGCCACCATTGCAGGGGTGCTCCAGCATCACTACCCTAGCCAGCCTGAGACCCCCATCCACCCGCAAGACCCTACAACTAGACAGGACACTGCCCTGCCATCTACATCTGCAGCAGATACTGGACTGGTGGCACTGACAGAGGACACAGGAAACCAGCACCCCTACCCCTGCAGCCCAGCTCCAGTATTGCAAACATGCTCTCAGACCCAGACATGCCACAGGAACACAAGCCAAGAACAAGGCCACTGCCAAGAAGTGACTCTGCCCTGAACTGTCACCTTTGTGTTCCACTATGGACCCTTGTTGACTTGCCACTACCAACACTCCATCTACCAATGGACACATGGAACAAAACCCAGTGCCACCAACAGCTGAGCATATGCATCTGAGTATAGATATGCACCATGAGCCCACTCCCTATCACTGTCCAACAAAATACGTAGTTTATGTCACTTAATATAAAAAAAAACTATGCACTCAAATCGTATGTCCCTTGTCATAATGAGATACCAATTGTGAGTGTGTATGCATTAGGCAGTCAATTTCATATTCATACCTTTATTGCAGGAGGGGATCCCACGCACTGTACTGTCTGAAGTAAGTCACACTGTACACAATATTGGTTTTCCTGGCACATGCTACTTCAGTCTCCAGTTAACAGTGTCACTGACTATAGAAACCACATTACTAATTACATGAGTCAGACTGAAACTGTGCAGTGAAGACAACAGCATCATTGAACAGTACCTTAGGGTCACTGGAAGAATAGGCGGATCGGCTCGGTCCTGGAGTGAAGCTCTTCCCCCCTCTTCTTCCTCACCATCACTCTCATCCCCTCTCTGAGGTTGCCGGCCTGGTTGGACAGCACCCTCCTCTTTTAGAAGGGGAATAGCTCTCCTCACAGCCAAGTTGTGCAGCATGCAGCAGGCCACCACTATCTTACACACCTCATCAGGGACATAGCACATGGATCCCCAAGAGAGATGAAGGCAACGAAATCTAGCCTCAAGGAGACCTATTGTGTGCTCAATCACCCTCCTAGTACATCCATGGGCCTCATTATAATTCCTCTCTGCATCTGCCCTGGGATTCCTCATTGGTGTCAGGAGCTATTGCAAGTTGAGGTAGACGGAATCACCTGCAAAAGTGAGTGAAACAGGACCTTAAAAAACTGACTTCACATGCATATTGGTTGGATGTCACCTATGTACAGAACCATTGTCATACACACTCACCTATGAGCCATCCTCTGTCCCCTTGTAGTTGTCCCATCAACTGTGGTACACTGCTGTTTCTCAGGACAAACAAATCATGGACTGAGTCTGGGAACCTGGCATTTACATGTTATATGTACTGGTCAGCAGTACACACCAATTGTATATTCATGGAGTAGAAGTTCTTCTGATTCCTGTACACCTGTTCATTCACTCTTGGGGGTATGAGAGCTGTGTGGATTCCATCAATGGCACCTATCACATTGGGGGTGTTGGCAAAGGCATAAAATCCAGATTTGATGGCAGGAAGTTCAGCCCTTGTGGGGAACTGGACATATATCTGCAGGTGCTGGACAAATTCATCCAGGAATTTCGATAGGATGAGGCTAAACATTGGCTATGAGACCCCTGATGTGACTGTATCAATTAATGTGCGACATGTAGGTTACACACACAGACGCTAGGTATTAAGTACACCGTCAGGCATATGTGTGCAGAGTCAACACTGTTGTAATGGCATCCCAGTGTGGACACATTTCCACAGATGGGTGCATGTGAGGATCATAAACTCATGTCAGCAAGCAACTAAGGTCAGAGATTAGGAGGCCCTGGATGAAGCCCCTGACAAGGCTATGGTGATGAGTTGGTTGCAAAATGGCAGCCTCCTGCCATCCAGGTATGAGGGAGTGGAAGTGAAATCATTCCGCTGGCGGTAGTCGTCATGGCAGAAGGCGGTGTTCACCGCCGTGCACCCAATCATAGGTTTATGTGGTTGCCAATGGGTAACCTGGGCCTATCATGATCTGCACCAGCGGTGACAGAGCACACCGCCGCAGAACGTACGCCATGTCGTCATACCCTTGACACTTGACTCCTGATTCCCGTGCAGGGCAATACTCCACTGCGTGTGCTGCTATGTCCTGACTCTGGTCCTTGAGATGGCACGGGTCACAGGGGAATGGCCCCGGGCTTCACCACGGGGGAGCTGGAGAAGCTGGTGGATGGGGTCCTACCCCTGTATGCCAGGTTGTATGGGGGACCAGAGGAGCAGGTGAGTTGGCGACTGTCATCCTTGGATGTGTGAGAATGTAGCGGATGCCTGTATGCATGTGGGTTTGATTTGTGACTGCCCAGCCGTAGACTGTCTGGCATGTATTGTATGTGAGTTAATAATATGGCTTTCAACAATGGCCGTTCCATAGGGAACGACATGTCATCTGTATTTGGTGCACACATATTAACGTCTGATTCTTTGCTCTGTGTGTCCCATGGAGGTCGGCGCCCATCAGAAGAGAGGACTATTTCAAGCCATCACCAAGGAAGTGCGGACCCTGGGGGTCTGTAAGCGGCGGATCACCCACTGCAGGAAGCAGTGGGGCCACCTGAGGCGCTGGGCCAGGAAGACTGGAGAGGCCCAGCTGGGGAAGGCCTCCCAACGAGGAAGGGGTGTCCGTGGGAACCTGCCCTCCCTAATGGCCCGCATTTTGGCAGTGGCCTACCCGGATTTGGATAGGCTCTTGAAGGCAGCACAGCAGCCACAATGGGGTGAGTAGCAACACTGTTGTGATACCGCTTTGATGGATGTGTTTGGGTGCTGTGGTATGTATGCTGTCTAGTGCCAGGCACTTGGACACGTGTGTCTGTGAAGTCCTGCCCCCTCAAAGACCCGGGGATTGTATGAGGACATGTTTGGCTGGTCCCAATAGCCCAATGAGGGGTCCCCTTTATGTAATCTGGTTTGCTTTGTGGGCTCATTGACTAGTAAGTGCATTGGCTGGGCATGGTCTCCCATGGGCGTACTCCACACAGTTTATCAGGTCCGTGTTTCGTGTGTGTAATGTGGTGTATTCTGGGGTAATGGCCACTAGTCAGGGGCACAGTCATGACTAATGTTGTAGGTGCTGTGTGTAGGTGTGTGATCTTGATGGGAGTGAGTGTGAGCCACGGATGACCATATATTCAGGTACTTAGAAAGTTCTCTCTTGTTTTGTCTCTCCACCCCTGTGCTCTTGTGTCCTATATGTACATCAGCATCATCTGGTGAGGGAGCAGTGGCACCAGCAAGTGGGGAAGCAGCAGCCCATGGTTCCAAAAAGACAGAGTCGGCGGATGCCAAGGGGACCAGTGGGTTGGAGGGTGCAGGGAGTACCACGGGGGAGACAACTACCAATGGCGGTAGTGACTCTTATACCTCCTCTGATGGCAGCTCCCTGGTGATGGCGGACCCTACTGTGCACACCATTATATGTCATCTTCCGCCACCCCCCATGCCATCTCCTAGTTGCTGCCCACCCAGTTGCCCGTGCCCACTCACCCAAGAGGGTAGGCGTCTCCTTCGCCCCTGGAACCTCATCCCCTGCCCCAGTCAGCCCTGCTGCCCTCACGGAGGAGGCTATTGACCTACTGTGAACCATCTCTGTAGGGCAGACAACCATTGTGAATGCCATCCAGGGGCTATCATCCCAGATGCAGCAATACAATGCATACCTGGAAGGCATTCACTGTGCCATCTGGCCAACAGAGATCTTTTCAGGCTCTGGCCTTCTCTTTGACGGCAGCCAGTGTCCCTGGTCTTTCCATCCCCCCTCCCACCACCTCTACCCCTTCCAGCACCCCACTCCCTTCACCTATCCCAAGCACACATTCAGACAGCCATGCACACAAATCAACACAAAAGAAGCACACAGAGAAACACAAGCACCACACTTCCCACCACAAGCAGGAACACACCCAACATACAAAATCACACACAGCAACATCCACCTCCCCCACTGTGTCAACCTTCCCCGCCTCTCTGTCTGTTACCTCACCATTGACACCCACATGCACTGCACCCTCAGTCACTGCTGCTGCCCCCATTCCTGCAGTCACCACAACATCTGACATCTAGACATGCACCCCAGACACCACACCTGCACTCACCACAACTACATTGACAGGCACTTGCAGCACACTCACCAGACCTGCACACACCCAGACAACATCCATGTTCACTGGCAGCCTGTCTTGTCTCACTGTGTCCACCCCCTCCTCCCAAAACACTCAAACATTCACAGTCATCCACACCACACACACCCACCACACATCAGCACACTTTACAGGCACCTGCATCCACGTCCAGCACACCTACACCTGATACAAGCACTCCCTCAACCTCCACTCCTAGACCAGCCTCCAAATCCCCCCAACTGTGCCTAAGAAGCTTTTCCCCTCCCATATTGATCTTTTCAAAACCACTGGCCCATCCCGTCTCGTCCCTAAACGTGCCCATCTCCTTGCCCAGTCCACTCCTTCCACGTCCAGGTCCACCCCAGTCTGCCCTTCCCATTACTGTGCCCCTTCCCAAGGGAGGAAGAAGCCATGTGTTACCCCAGGTCCCTCTGCCACACCCCGGTCCAAACCCACTCCCCCACCTTCCAAGGGCAAGCCCAAACCCCCTCCACCTCCCAAACTTAAGCCCAAGCCGCCCCTTCCAAACGTAAATCACCACCCTTACCACCCCCTCTCCCTCTTCCCTGAGGTGCTGGCTGCCACATTGCTGCCCCTTTACAGTGGAGTTCCCTGTGCCCATGTGGGAGTCAAGTTCAGGCCTATATTGGGGCTTCAGCATTTTCACATGGACTGGCTAATGGCCTTATTCGGACAGTATTGTTCTTAATTGCTAATAAATTTTAAGTGCCCAGTAGTGCTATTGGCACAATATAGTGACGTTGGTCAGTGTTTCACTGTGTGGGTGTGGTGTGAACATGTGTGTACTTTGGTTCAGGTCTTTGTTGCCTTATGTCCGGTAAGTACATCTTGTTTTGGCGTGTATGGCTTGGGATGTGGGAGGGGTTGGGAGTGCATTGCAGGGTGGGCTTATAATTGTGCCTATTCTTCCCATGTGTTCTGGGCTGCGGTACTTACCGTTGTCGTCTTAGTCGGCTGTCACGGTCTTGGAGGTATATGGCAAGGAGCAGCACTGGCATTATTTCCAACTCTCTCTCCATTTCTGCGTCAGTGTGTTGTGTGTACCTCCGGTGAGTGTTTACTTTTATTTTGTTCCTTTCAGTCATTCCCATCCCAGAACTGCCGGCGGGTAGGTCCTTTCCACCAGCCTGTGGGCGGCCTCCTTAGTCCTCAACTGGACTACAAAGATGGCGGTGTGTGGGTGGACCGCTACTTGTTTCTCATGTGCTTCATTATTTGGCGGGCTGGACTGCCAGCCTGTTGGCCGTAGTTACCATCACTGCCGGCGGGGCTGAGTTTACCGCTATGTTCATAATGACCACCTATGTCTGTAGGTTTGCCACATATGATCAAAAGTGTGTTCTGTGGTACAAGTACATACCACACAAACCCACCGTGAAGTGGCATGAGTCTACATTGGGTAGGCCACATGTCCCTACATGTTGAGGAAAGAGACTTTCGGTGCCCCCCATGGCAGTCCTTTCACTGTCACTCAAGTCTTAAGGTGAAGTCTGTATTATGGTAGTTGCCTGTAAGGAATGTTTGCGGTGAGTCAATGTTTCAGAGTGTAAATATATCTGTCCAGTCAGGCCCAAGGAGTTTACCCTTCAGAAGGCTCCAACGATGTGTCTGTTTCATTGTGGCTCACATCACAGTACATGTTGCTGGTTTCATGCATGGTCTAACTGTCTTCATGGGATGATGCCTGAATTCCCTCACATATGTGAGCATGTCAACATGTGTTTGGAACTGAACAAATGTGATTGAGCTACATTTCATGAGGTAACACAGACAGGAATGTGTCACCATTAATGTGTGGCTCACACATACCCTCACCCGTCATTGCATGTAAATTGGCAGGTACAACTGCAGTACCAATGATGGGCATGACAGGTAGAACTCCAGTTTTTATCCACAATATGCATTTCAATGCCACTGATGTAGAATCATGTGGCAAAGTGCTTTGCACATGTGAAATGGAGAAAGTTTATTACCTAAGTGTTGCATGCATCATGGAGTGACTTGCAGTTATGTGGGAATTGTATGTGGTTGTGTACAACCATTTATCCAAGGAAATCTGTATTTGCATGACAAAAAGAGACAGTGATATGGCTTCCTATTATGCTACATGTTAAGTGCCTTCTACAAGTACTCGATAATCCCAGGGCCTCAGCAACATTCAAAGGATTATTGGCTCTTACTGATGCAATCAGAGTATGGTATTGTCAGAAGTACCAATCAAGAGAGGTGTTATACCTGGGGCTAGCTGATTCATTGTCATGTGGAATTTGTAGACATATCTCCCTGCCATTTTGCCCAACTTGTCTCCAGTGTACATTTCCGTTCAAGATGTGTTATCCATCAGAGCACCAATAGTACAACCATGAGTCCAGTTAGAAAATGTACACACAGTGAAGTGACAATTGTTGATTTGTATCCAGTGTGATATGGGTACTTCCATGTCACCTTCTTCATGCAACTGTATTTCTGTCAGCAACATGGCTGGATCATTTGGCCATCATTTGTTCATGATGTGGCAATTGTAACATGAAGATTAGCTGGATGCCTGACCTTGTGTGAGATCTGTGTAAATGAACTTGGCCTTGCCCTACTATTGTATGACAATAGGTAAATGAGGAGTAGTACATGAGGCAAATCATTGAACGTGATAAGGTCTCCTATTTGTTAAATGGGTACTGTGATTGCACAACTTCACCCATGCACTTGGAGTCAGTGATTCAGAATTTCCTGTAAACAACTGCTGACAGTTCATTAAGCATACATGCATATGGTGTGCAAATGTTGGAGCCACCTTGCTGTAGCTTGTGGCTACTGTACATCATGGTAATGTTTGTTGATCATAGTTATTCAAGTGTGACCAGGAACGTGTAGTGACTCTATTTGTCTTTGTAAGTTCAGCATCATCCCAGGGAAACAGAGGAGACAGGGCAAAACCTAGTGGGAAAGCAGCTAGCCATGGTACCTCCAGTCATGTGATGACTTGAAAGAGAGGGACACAGTGGCATGGAGGGTGAGTAGAGTGCCATGGAGCAATCTTCCTCCAGTGGCCACTCCCTAGTGGTGGTGGATCCATCAGGACCTTCTCCTGTTCGTTCCTTGTCTGCCACCCCCAGTGCTATCATCATCCTCCATGTTGCTCTCCACTCAGTTGGCCATGCCTGCACACCCAAGAGGGTGAGCATCACCTTAGCCCCAGGCACCTCTCCCCCTGCAGTTGTTACCCCGCTGTCCTGAGGAATATCTCTGTGGGTCACACTGCCATTCTGAATGCCATTCAGGTACAGGGAAGACAGCTCCAGAAGATGATTGCATAACTGGAAGGCATTCATAGTTCCATGTCTGGCCTACAGTGACCTTTTCAGGCTCTGTCCTCCTCATTGATGGCAGTCATCCACCCCCCACAATCCTCCCCCCACCACCTACCTCTTCCTAATCCAAATCCCTATTCTCATACCTGTCCCATGTGCATAGACACATCCACATGGTCCCACCTCAACACACACAATCAGCACACATAAACACAAGCACTACAAGACACACCAGCACATAAGCACTCAAACATCACTCACACAGACCACAACAACCACTTTCCCACAGACACCACCCCCACAGACCCACACACCACAACCACCATACCCACAGACACCACCACAACACAGAGTGACACATCCACCGCAACCACCATACCTCAAACACTACCTCAACACGCAGAAACCTGCACATTCCAGACACCATACCCTCAGACACCCAGATATCACCCCAACACAAACAAACACAGCCACCACATCCACCATACTCCCACACACCACCCCAACACCCACAAACATAGACAACACATTCACCAGACCCCTAAACACACCCTAGCCCCCACACATGCAGTCATCACTCCCACCTCACCCAGCACCTCCACCTTACAGCCCCCCAAGAAACGCACATGCAACAAACACCACCCAAGCCCAAGCATACCTCAGACACTCACACACCAGCAGCATCAACACCCACAGGCAAGACAGCCACTCCCTCAACCTCCAAAATTCCAATCTCTCCTGAAGACCCTACCCATTTTCCAATGGAAAGTTTCCTTTTAGCACTTGCCATTTCCCCTGTGACCTCCACACCCTCTCCCAAACCCAAGTGGACCCTACTCACATTCCAACCCATCCCTTCCACATCAAAGTCCTCCCATGTCACACCTCCCCCGCAAGCATTCATATCCCTCCAACCCCAAAGAAGAAGCCCACCCCTCCTAAGGAGAAGACCACCCCTCCTAAGAAAAAGTCCACCCCTTCCAAACCCCAACCCACCCATCCCAAATCCAACCCCACCCACAAATAATCCCTGAGGTGCCTGCATGCCCACTTTCTGTGGAGGTTCTGTGACAGGTTCTGTGATCAGAGTCAAGCGGGAGCACAATAATATGAATGGACTAACATATGGACTGGCCAATGGCCTTTGCTCTTCATCATTGCCATTCAATAAATCAGTTATTGTTTTTTTGGGTACACATTTGTCCTGCCATTACTTTTCCACCTTTTTGTTGTTCCTCAGCCATTTGTGTTGTATGCCTACAACTGTATATGTGTCACCCTGATTGCTGATCCATTTGCTGTGGTCGTCAAGATCTGACTTTGTGGACAGTGCTGGTGTCACTCAGGACAAGGGTAGATGTTCACTGTATGGATATGTGGGTGGTAATCCAATTGAAGTGCTATTGCATTGTGTTTGTTATTGAGAGTATTTCATCTTGGGTTGGCCAATGTCAGCATGTATTGTGTTAGATTTGTCCCTCTGATGTAGATTAGGGATTTGTCTCCTGTGTGCAAGCTAGAGATTTGTTTGTCCACACATGGAGGGTGATAAAAAGTGCCTCCTTCCTTTACATTTGACAGACCATGTGTCCATTTTGATATGTGTACCTTCCAACTACTTCATCTAAATGTATGACCCATGATGTTGCTGATGTATTTGCTTTCCTGACTTCCACTTACACATTTTGCAGATTGGTTGTAACCTGGCTCTACTACTGGGTTGTCCCTGAGATACATGACGGGAAGTTTCTGTGCTAATGGTATTTTAGGGGCATGTGCAAAGTGAACTGTATCCCAGGGCAGCATCCTTCCAAGAGTGTCCCTGATGCCCCCGTCCCTATTCTGCAGGTAATGCTTGCATTGTGAGCTTTGGATATTTGTCTCACAAAATATTGTGCATCCCATTGACCTTCCATTGTGTTGCAATGTGGGTGACATGTGTCGATCCATTACAGGGATGCTATATGGAAGGGGCGTTTGTGTTAACTGACACATCCATACATATGTGTCTTCAATCTCATGACAGTCCATGGCATGTGAGCAATGTGTGGGTGTCAGTTAAATTATGTGTGATGTAGATGTGGTGTTGGTGTTGTGTGAAACAATATTCTGTACACTTCATTGTCCCTGAAACTGGGATGTGCAGACGTGTGTTTTTGTGGAGTGTGGTGGTGCAGTATCAGTGACCTGCCCAAGGGGTCGTCATGTTACTGTGAATAGGCCACTTCCAGTGAACGACTTCTACCCGGGACACAATGACATGTGTAGAACAAAAAATAGTTTTGATTCTCTTTGCTGCTTCCATTTATAAAAACACTTGAGTGATTGTTACTTGATTTCTAAATTGTTAAAAACCATGTAAATGTATGAGACCATACAAATTATGAATGCTAATATTTATAAGCGTTTTTGTAAATGGAATCAGCAAAAAGAATAAGAACTAAAATGATAAACACCCACTTGTCTATGCATTGATTTTCAGTTTCCATTAATCCCCCTATTTAACATGTGTACTTAATGTAATTACTCAGGTGGCTATAACAAATACTATTACAGCAGCTTGAAAAAGAATTGAGTTATAGTGTGCTCCACTATTTTTTGTTTTGCTATTAACTAGGTTGGTTTCTGATTCCAGTTTACACATGGTGGCAATGGATGTGTTATAGTGTTTGAGCACCATAAATAGACACAATTTGATTTGAAAAAACTGAGGGATGTGCAGCTAAATTGAGTCACTGTTGCCTCTTGTCTTTCACAATGCCAACTGTACTTGGTCCACGTAGCGTAACCCACATATCAGGTAGATGGAGACCCCTAGATCTGCTGTTGAGTTTCGGAACACAGGTAGGTGTGTGGTCTTACCATCTGTTTTGTCTACGGCGGTGTGGATTTTGCCCTCCATCTATGAGCAGCATCAGCAGCAGAATGTGTGTATTTGGCTCCATGCAGCACAGGAAGTGTGACGTTGCCTGCAGGTGAGTACCTTCCTTTAATCTCCCCATTTCCGCTAGCTGGGATGTAGTGGTTTGACCGCCACAGTCACGTTGGCAGAAGTCGCCATCATAATCTGTTTCAGAGAAACTCTGCCTCTGACGGCAGGACGGTGGTGGTCTTTCACTTATGGGACTGCATGAATCTTAATACGGTGGTCCAACTGCCAAGCCAACATCCGTCAGATTGCTGCCACTGCCCTGGTGGTCCAAGGACCACCAAACTTATAATCAGGCCCTAAGTCTTGAGCAAAATCTCAGTCTGGTTCATACTACATAGGTTAATTGGCAATGTGATCGTAAAAGGGTGTTTGCTGATCAGAAGTTATAAGCTACTACCCAATTGGATTTAAATGTATTTTTATTTAAACATGCAACATATCTTCTTCAAATTGTTACAATCTTTGGTGAATCTATTGCAAAAATAAAGTCAAACGTTTACAATTTTATAAAATTCAGTTGATCAAGTTTCACCTTTTGGTTTCTCTTTTTAAACATGGCTCAAAGTCATCTTGCATTTTTCTTTTTGCAAGTTTGCAATGTTAAAAGCAAAGAATGGATCCCCAATTATATTTAATTTATAACAAATCTTAGGGCATCAATATTGTTAGACCAGTCTAATGTCACAATATTGGAGTTTGCACCATTTTTTAGATGCATGAACCTACCTAGCGTCAATGAGATGCAAGGTAGGCACTCCCATCTAAAAAATGGTGCTAACCCCATAGCCCCTTATTTATCCCCACATGTTAAAATGCTTTGCACCATTATTCAACGCCTGGGTGAGACCAGGCTTTAAGGGATGTGTGGACCCATTTCCATGGTTAAACACCATGGAATGGGTCAACAGATACCCTCCTCAAGCCCCAGAAACACCCCCACCCACACTAGAGGGACACCGGAGGACAGAGGACCCCATCTCAGGTAAGTAGGGTAAGTATAGGTAAGTATTTATTTTTAATTAAAGTGCCATCGGGGGCCCAACTTGGGGCCATCTGCATGGCACAGGGTGCTAAAACCACGCCCAGGAGATACTGGTCCCCATTGCTGGCCATTGGGGTGGTGGGCATGACTCCTGTATTTTCTAAGACAGGAGTCATGTGGGTTGGATGGTTTTGCATCAGAAAATGATGCTAGGCTGGTTAGAGTCATCTTTTTTTACTCTAACCAGCCTAACGTCATTTTTTGGTGCAAAACCCTCTTTTCCCATACCACCAGCCCCATCCTGCTAACATCATTTTTTTCATACTAGCCCACCCTTTGCACAGGCTTGCGCCAATCCATAAATATGGCACCCGGCTGGTGCTCAGGAATGGCGCAAGCCAGTGCTAAACGTTTTGGTGCAAAACTGTGTTAGTGCAGTTTTGCACCAAAAAGTATAATCATGCCTCTAAATGTGTAACTATGTATCCCAATTTCTGTTTTTCAAACATATGTCATTAACTAAACAAACTGTTTTATATCCTGGACAAGTTCAGTTGTCTTTGACTTAAGTGCGTTTATAAGCCAGAAGCTTTGGACTGGTAGAATCTGATATCAGAGATCTTTGTCTTCCATTGTTTCTGAGAGCACAGAATGTTAAGTCCAGTTGCTTTTGTGTATCCATTCTCTGGGCATTTGTAAACCCTTCGTACCTCACGCGAGTCTCATTTAAATATCTCCCCCATACCGTAGCCAAGCTAGGTTCCCGAGTCTCCCGATTTTAAATACCGTTATCCTTTGTGTAATCACACAACTTCCAGTGCTTGGAAGGAAAGGAAAGCTGCACTTTGACACATTTCAAAGCACATTGATGAATGAAAACTTAATGGCATAATAGCCTGAGAAGAAAGCAAAAAGGACAATGACAGCTGTGATCTCTCAGCTTGCAGAAAACCACAGATGAGCTGGTATTGTCTGGGACACCAAAAGGGATGAGGCGCCATAAAGGCACGGCCCATACAAATCACTCGTCTAAAATGACACTTAACCACTTAACCTGTGTGATAGTGAATAAAGACTGGTGAAGGAAAAAACGAAATCCACAACTGGCACTCCTTTGTGGTTTTCCATCCAGTACAAATTGTGCTCCATACTGCTTGGTTGTCAGGGGTGACAGGATGGCCCAGAACAAAATTAGGTGCAAGTACTGTTAAAGTACGTGGTTCTCATTTCACAATGTCTTTTCTAGCTGTATGTCTTCATGGCTGATAACGCGTCCTTCTGTTAATTTACACACATTAGGACTCGTTTTAGGCCAATGAATCTTTTGACCCAGTGGTGAGACACCGTAAGACGAGGTAACTGATCAATATATCAAGCAATATGTCAATAATATTATCAACATATATTACCACAATATATTTCAGTTTAGACATTTGTTAAAACTGTTGGCGCAACCATGCCCTTGCAGTCATGAATAACCACACCTTTGTTGAAGTTTTGTGAATTTTATTCCCTATTGATTACAATCTAATAGCAAATGTATTAATCTCAAAAGCAAGAAGCAAAGGAGCATAGTCACGATATGGCAACTGTGATAAGATTTTGACAATGTGAAGATCAGAACCATCAAGACACTAACGTAAGAGATACACAAGTCAGAATGCATAGAACATCATATAAGCCCAGTTCAGCATAGTACAATGTCGGTCATGTCCGTTTGTCAGTCAAGGTGAATATCTAATCTAACCACTAATTAGCATCAGCATGTTGGACTTCATGCAAAAATAATTTAGAACACCAATTTGGAAAACATCTAACTAAGGTCTTCTAATAAAAAATACAGCAGTTGGTACCTAGAAAGGAAAAGCACTTAGACTAGTCACAATAGCAATGGTCATAATTACCCTCCTCGGATTGAGTCAGCATACAGGTTCAGACTTCGTCTTCAGGACATCAGTTGGATTGTCGTCAGTCTATATAATTTAAGGACAGGGGACACTTCCCTCATAAGGAAGAAAGTGAAATGGGGCGCTTAAGGTTAAGGATGGTTTTATTAAGTCTCAAGTCACCAAACAGAGTGACAGAGTTTCTGGATGCAATCAATATCATTCCCTACCTAATGCTCTCGAGTCTCCTGTGTCATATGTTTTTATCCCTTTTTCGTGATACCTTCCCCCAAAATTCTATGGGATAGTCACTACACCCCACTATCTTTAACCTATCAAATTATACATTAAGTAATGCACTTGTCATCTCATGATAATTTTTAACACTTTGATTGGTCTTCATAATTGATGTTTTTCGTAGGTGGCACATCCGGGGTTACTTCATTCTCTGGCACATTCTTCGGGTCAAAAGTTCTCTTTTCCATGGTTGAATGTCCTTGAATGTTTCAATCAATGTTGCAAAAACGTATAAAACTTATACTAAAGCAGCTAGCATGCGGATGAGAACAAACTTAAGTTTGATACATAAAACAAAGGAAGAGCACATGCTGGGTCATGGCCTTTTGCGAGTCAGCACACTGGAGAAACAGAAAAATATGCTTTAATATGAGAGCTACAGAGCTAATTCTTCGACTCATGCCAACTTAAGGCTTATGGATTCTAATAAAATGCAATCTTCGTGAATGTTAATGTATTCGATTAATTCATAATATAAGCAATCATTTCTTATAGATGACATTAGTATATGCGTACAATAATTCTCCACGTTTTAAAATACGTTTCAATGTATAATATTATTAATGCAGTATTGTTAAATAAAAGCATTTCACATCTAAAATAGATAATGTTTAGATTACACTCTCTCATGGCCTTTACCTTTTTTTACTAACTGCAATGCATTCAAGAGGTTTCCAAGTAGATGCTGCTAGTCTTCTCAGAGGCATGACACTTTTCGGTTTAGCCCTGCTTGTGGCATCAACTAAAAACAACATGTCACATGGTTTTATAGTGAAACGTGGTCTAACCTCATAGAACCAGATTCACTAAGTAATTGGTCCAATTGGGCATACAGAAATGAAGAAATTTGCATTTCGCCCATGAGCTGTTTCACGGAGCACACTATCATAATCATACAAGGGCATATTTATGTAGCTTTCAAGTAGTGCAGAGCAGCAAGTCACCTTGCTGTGCTGCCCTGCATGAAAGGGCAGGAATGCACCCTATTTAACATTAGATGACACATTGCTGTTCTTTCCTTGTTCTGGCACAGTTTTTGCTGGCTAGCACCAACACTGGCACACTTGCCCTGTGGTGCAAGAGTATGTGTGTTTTGAAGGCAGGATTGATTTTGTGCAGGAAGGTATACCTTCCTGCACTTTCCTGCACAAAATAATCTGCTGAGGCTTTTTATTCTTTCTAAATGTACTGTATTCAGGACACATATAAGGATATTTCTCCTCACTACACCTCCCCTGGGGAAACATAACACTTTCATGCATTCCCAGGCTTACCAGTGAGTTGGTAAATCTGGGAATGCACCAAAATCTATGGGTGGATGCGTGAGAACACCCACGCTCTGCCCATTTATCGCCTCTCTGTGGCAGGGTTAAACTAAGCAGTGATTTGTGCTTCGTTACGCTGGACTTATCAAGCTACACAGGATCACACAAAGTGGCCTTGTGTGGCTTGAGAAATATGACTTAGGTTTTGTGTTGCTCTTGCGCCCCCTTGATGGCACAGTGACAGAAATCCTTCCTTCATAAATATGTCCCATAATGTGTTTTCTCTGCTGCCTCAGTGTAACATAACATAAAATAGCACAATTTAATGTAACATAACATGTATTTGCTAACCAGTCATTCACCCAAGTCATGGGTCAGTTGTTGCTGAAATAACATTTTTATTGTTGCCCGAGTCAATGGTACCATGCACTCTGAAGTGCGGCATAGGTTGTGGGAGGCCCATATGCCAATACGTCCCATGTTCATAGAACCATGTGATAAAATCCCTAAATTCTACTGCTGTGAAACTAGAGGAGGGCTTCCACAATGAAAATCACAATGAAGACGATCCATAAATGACACCTGCAAGTGTAGCAGGCCCCTCGTAACCGCAAATAAACCAGGAGCAATGGGATGGAGTAAAGGAGTTTAAATGTAACTGAAGGCATTGATTTTTAGAGAC
The DNA here is from genome assembly GCF_031143425.1 of Pleurodeles waltl. NCBI lineage: Eukaryota > Metazoa > Chordata > Amphibia > Caudata > Salamandridae > Pleurodeles > Pleurodeles waltl. The sequence continues at coordinate 261,252,601 of NC_090437.1, read as the reverse complement.
TTCTTAAGACTCTTCCACGTCAATGTTGTGGGCCTGAGTGGAGTCGGTGCAGTGGGGGGAAGCTGATAGACATTAACTGAATAGTGTACCTCGAAATGCTTCATTTATGGAAGGCAATGCATGTTAGACCAATAGGCGTGTATCTGCTGTTCGAATATGTTAAAAATGGTGACAAAAATGTGAGTGCAGTCAATTGACTCATGAGCTGACCCTCCTGGTAGTGACAGTTCCTGATTATGAATAGAGGCATTCATCCAGAAAAAAATCTATTATAACTTTTAAGAAGAGCAAGTTTGTTACTCACAGATATGCACCTTTATTTGTAAATAAAACGTCTAGTCTGTTAACGTTATGGTACGTTAAGGTGATTTTGAAACAAGTCGCCCAGGTGCCCATTTGTGTTCATAAGGCCATAATTTAAAGTCTTCCGGAAGTCAAGAGGAAGAAAATTCCAAGTAACAAGATAGGAAAATGCTCTCCTGGCTTTGAATAGAACTTGTAGAAGTTAACTTGCACAATTTGCTGGCGGGAAGCTAAGGATGGATTCGTTTGGACAAGAAAACAAACTTAGCTAAATGTGTAATATTGGACTGCATAGAGAGCTTTCAATGCTATCTGCACTGCATGGAATACAGCGAAGTTGACGCAGAAAGAAAGAGCTCCCACAGTTGCGAGAAGACAGAGTGATAGGTCTGCAAGATTGTTTTTAAAGAAATTGCAGATGTGTATAATATATTTATTTGTACCTTTCCTAGCATGCTTAAATGTCTGTGATAGACTCGCCATGCCCACCTAATCACAGGTACTCAATTGCGTTTTCCACTCCTGAATCTGATATGACTATGATATTTATAGGCCCCGATACTGATATGGAAAATTGCTGCTCTCTTTAGGCATTGAAGAGGCAACACATTCAAATATATTTTGATCATTGAGCCACACTTAAGTACTCCTTTCTTTTCAGTTTTTTATCCCCAGGAATAAGTGGAAATGAAAGCAAAATGCAACTGTCAATGGTACGAGTTCGCCAATTTAAGCACATGCTAAGCCAGACCCTGCTTATATCCTAGAGATCAACTTCAAGGATATTTTACTGAATAAAATGACACAAAAAATGACAAAACTCCAATCAGGAGAACTAGATTAATTAATTTCTAAAATATCAGGTAAAGATATCAGCAAAGCGCCACTTGTGGGTATCTAGGGCCAGATGTAGCAACCCGTTTGCGAGTCGCAAACGGCGAAAATCGCCGTTTGCGACTCGCAAACGTGGGTTTGCTATGCAGAAATGCATTTTGCGAGTCGGATCCGACTCGCAAAATGCATTTCAGACTCGCTAATAGGAAGGGGTGTTCCCTTCCTATTAGCGACTCGCACTGGTATGCAATTCCATTTGCGGCCGCGAAAGCGGCCGCAAATGGACTCGCAGTTACCATCCACTTGAAGTGGATGGTAACCCAGTCGCAAACGGGAAGGGGTCCCCATGGGACCCCTTCCCCTTTGTGACTGGACCAGATATTAATTTTTCAGGGCAGGGAGTGGTCCAAGGGACCACTCCCTGCCCTGCAAAACCGAAACTAAAGGTTTCGGATTTTTTTAAAGTGCAGCTCGTTTTCCCTTAGGGAAAACGGGCTACACTTTAAAAAAAAAAAACCTGCTTTATTGAAAAGCAGGTCGCAAACATGGAGGTCTGCTGACGACAGCAGGCCTCCATGTTTGCGAGTGCCTATACTCGCAATGGGGCCGCAATTTGCGACCCACCTCATGAATATTCATGAGGTGGGTCATTGCGACCCCATTGCGAGTTGCAGTCGGTGTCTGAGACACCGTACTGCATAGCAATTTGCGAGTTGCAAATTGCGAGTCGCAGGGACTCGCAATTTGCAAGTCGCAAATTGCTTTTTTCGTACATCTGGCCCCTAGTCACGCTGGACTGAGTCAAAGTCACAAGTTTGGGCCTATCATGAAGCACGGGTCAAATAGAGGGACTGGTTTTGTCCCGGTGAGGAGTTTAACATTTGACCCTGGATATTGGCAGAAAGGCACATTTGGTTTAAGCAAAAATGTCAGCTTTCTAAATTTTCAGAACAGTAACTTAAAATCTGACTTCACAATTACAGAGGATTTCAAATTACAATTCAAATGAGTGGAAGAAGCATTTCTCTATCTGTTCCCAAACTGAAGTTATCGCTTGTTAAGAGTAATAACTTAACCCTATGTTAATTTATGAGGGGAGATAGCCTTGCTACAGTATAAAGTGACTTTATAGTTTTTCACAGTCAAGACATGTAAACTTAATCACGTCTTTCTCTGCAGCACAGATAAAAAGAGGAAATGGTCTCTAAGAATAGTTGTTTGTGCAGGAAGATGAGGTGTCCCTTTCTGCACAAAAAACGATCCTACATGCAGCACAGGTATCCTTGTACCATGGTGCAATGGTGCCTGCCTTGGTGCTAGGCTGCCAAAAGGGCTCCAGCGCAGGGGGAAAGGACAGGAATGCACGGCATTGTATAAATATGGTGCATCCCTACCCCTTCCCTGTCATGCAGGGCACCACAGGAAGGTGACTTGCTTTGCTGCCTTGCGCCACAAAGCCAATAAATATGGGCCAGAATTCTGTCCGGATAGGTAAGTGACTGCAAAATAAGTGGTGAGAGAGTGAGTCGAGTAGCTGTGATTAACAAAGAAACTATTCAGATGTCAGTGATGTCCTGTTAATTACTAGCCAAGAGAGGTATCATGATAACTTGCTACCAAATTTAATCAAATGTTTTTGAATATCTTTTTATGATACATATAGGGCCCAAAGCTGTGTTGCATCACCGTTGCATCAACAATTTCCTTGCAACATGGATGTGCCAGATTTATGGAACGGCACACCATGTTGTGAGGTCTGATGGTGCGTCAAACGTTTTGACGCTTAAAAAACAAAAAAAAACACAATATGGCATAAAGCAACTGGCCCCTACATGACTCAAAGCTGATTTGCTTGTCATGAAACACTTACAAGTGCCACAAACCAGCATCAACTTAGGAGTCAGTAGCCTCTCAGGATGGTTCAAAGCATACCAAAAAGAAATTCTCAAAATGGAGGGAGCACCATCTACAAGTCAGGAAGGCAGCAATCTGAATCTCAGCTAAGATGACCAGACAGCAGGCCAGGGGAGGAAGAGGCAATGAAGGGGGGATCCAAATATTAAGAGAACACTTTCTCTTTCTCTTTGTCACCTCCAAATTGTTATTGGGGAAAAAGGAAGCCATTTGGAAATCTATACTGGATACAATCAACAGTGTAGGGCAAACAAAGAGGACAGTGCTGGAGTTAAAAAAGGTGGCAGGACTATAAGTGCAGAACTAATGAGAAACTGGCCAAGAAACTCAGTGCAGACATGAGGACTGGAGAAGGACCTGATGCCCAGGAGAACTTGGTCCCAATCGGGGAGCAGGTAGCATTGCTTATCCCAACAGAGTTGGTGGCAGGAGTAGAAGGACACAACAGTGCTACAGTTGAGGAATATGAATGACTACAGGGTAAGGGACAACAAGGGAGCATGGGCCACATTAAAGTGATTTGGTATGTTACTGGTCCAACGCACACGAAAGGCAATACTTTAGACCTTTTTTTTAGTAATATCCCTAATCTTACCTTCTCCTCCTCTCTACATCTACCCTGGACCGATCACTATTTAGTGTCACTTACGTTTCCCTATGATGCTCTTAGAGAGACACAGCCCAGGTGCACCACAATGGGTCGTGCTTGGTCGAAGTTGGTACCTAGCACTTGGCATATGGCACTCTGGGCCTGATTCTAACTTTGGAGGACGGTGTTAAACCGTCCCAAAAGTGGCGGATATACCACCTACCGTATTACGAGTTCCATAGGATATAATGGACTCGTAATACGGTAGGTGGTATATCCGCCACTTTTGGGACGGTTTAACACCGTCCTCCAAAGTTAGAATCAGGCCCTCTGTGCTTCTCCCTTAGCCAGTGACCATGCCTCCATAAATATGGTGAACCTGTTTAAAAAATGGATTTCTACCTCTTTAAACTCAGTTTTGCCTTGCAAACTGAGGGTGAAAAAACCTGCTCATAAGTCTAGACCCTGGTTTTCGTCCTCTCTATTGGACCTTAGAAAGAACTGTAAAAAATTGGAGAGAATGTGGAGAAAAGATTATAATCCTTCTTCTAAAGAAGCCTATAGATCAGCTATTAGATCTTACCATCATAATATTAAGACAACACAAGCTCTATATTACAGCAGTAGAATAGAGAACTCGTCCACTTCTCAGAAAGAAATCTTTCAGATCTTTAAGGAGCTCACTATAACCCCTATGCCACCCTCCCCGGTGGAAGCTTCTATTATGCATAGTAATGCATTAGTGGCTCACTTTCAAGACAAGATTAACAAGATATACTCCGGTTTTCCTCCATCTCCCTCTCAGAATAATCTCATGGGGCAGGAGATGAATTCTCCTACGGGTATGACCCAGTTAACCAATTTTTCCCCCCTCACAGGTACTCTGATTGGGAATTTTCTTGCTAATATCAAATCGGGTTCTCCCTTGGACCCGGCCCCTCCTTCTATTCTTTTGAAGGCAGCAGATATTGTTGTTGGTCCTTTGACAGAAATACTTAATAATTCCATGTCCGCTGGCAGTCTTCCCAGTTCCCTCAAACATGCAATCATAAAGCCTCTCTTTAAAAAACCTAAGCTGGATCCCTCTGTCTTGGATAATTATCGACCCATTGCCCTTCTTCCTATATTGTCAAAAATTCTGGAGAAGCACGTGAACCTGCAATTGACCAGGCATCTTGAGAGCCAGGATCATTTACATCCTTCTCAAATGGGTTTCAGAACCCATCACAGTACAGAATCGGCACTCCTTACTGTAACTGAATCTGCTTGGCAACTTCTAGATCAAGGTGGTCATGCTGCTATTATCCTCCTTGATCTTAGTGCAGCATTTGATACTATCGATCATACTCTTCTCCTTGATAGACTTTCCAAGATAGGGTTAGGAGGTCCAGCCCTTGCCTGGCTCTCCTCCTTCCTCACGGGAAGATCCTTTCAAGTTTTGGATCGCTCTTTTTTGTCTGACATCAGGTCTCTATCTTGTGGAGTCCCGCAGGGTTCATCTTTAAGCCCCACCTTGTTTAACATCTATCTGTCATCCTTGGCCACAGTAGTCGCTCCTTATAACCTCTCTATGGTCACTTATGCTGATTACACGCAATTGGTGGTTTCCCTCTCTAGTAGAAGGGACTCCCCCTCTGCCAACCTGGCCGACTGCATGAAAGATATTGGGGACTGGATGACCCTGTCGAAACTGAAATTTAATGACAGCAATTCAGAGGTAATGATTATAGGTAATTGCGCCCCTACCGCCCCTCTGGCTATGTACTCTGAGGCTTTTAACAGCCTGCCTCCTCCAATAACACAAGTAAAAAGCCTCGGCTTTCTGCTTGACCCACGCTTAACTATGGAGCCACAAGCTAAAAGAATCTCCTTGATCTGCTTCTGCTTAATTAGAAGTGTCAGGAAGATTCTTGGACTTCTGCCATTCGCTGCCAGAAGAATTCTTGTACAAGCCCTAGTTCTCTGCCGCCTGGACTACGGGAACTCTCTATATCTTAGTTCTCCAGATTATGTAATAAAGAGGCTGCAGGTTACGCAGCACGCGGCAGCTAGACTTCTCATGAATACCCCAAGGCATCTTTCCGCTAAACCAGCACTTGCAGCTCTTCATTGGCTTCCGATTAAGCAGCGCATTCAGTTTAAAGCTCTGTGTCTTGTTCACAGAGCCTTACACAATGAGGGTCCCCTTTCCCTTAGAAAACGGATCTTTCTTTACTCGCCCCTTTGACCTCTTAGATCTCGTTCTTCTCGACAGGTTTACGTCCCTTCGGTCAAGAGATCATGGGGAGGTAATTCGTTCTCCATCAGGGCTGCTCGGCTCTGGAATGCCCTTCCCTTTGAATGCCGTCAGGAATCCTCTGAACTTCTCTTTAGGAGGAAGTTGAAAACCATTCTCTTTCCCAGTTAATCTGCTTCCCCTGGCTCTTCCGACATTCATGGTGTAGTTTAGCGCTGGGATGCCCCCGGGTAGCCATGCGCTCTACAAATCTATAAACTAAACTAAACTAAACATTTGTTACTCAACACAGCACAGCTAGTCACTTTGCTGCACTGCACTGTGTGCATGTGAAAGGGCAAGAATGTCACATAATAATTAATGCATCAGATAACTGAAAATAATTCACAGTCACATATGTTTATCACCAGCTCTGTCAACTTTCAATCATCTATGCTTGTTTTGTTTGTACAGTACAGGTTGTCCAATTAATCAAGGGAATCGTGGTCTAATCTACAACATGAGCGTCTATAAATCCCACAATATAAAGCAAAAAACTGCAACTGGAACAGTACATCATGCATGGTTTTTGGAAACTGTGCAGATCTGTCAGTGTCAATGGTGGCTCCCTTTCACCATTTAGCAAGTGTGCTTGTCTTGGGCCTAAACAGACAAACTGTATTGGAATGAAATGTCATGAACTGTGCTTTGCTAGAGTGCTAACTTCTCATCCAAGACTGTATTGCGGTGCTGAGTTTGTCACAGCTCACCAAGTAGGATCACCGGAAGAGCTAGGTGTACAGTCATGTGAACTAAATAATTTTGGATCTAGCTGTCCTGATGTGCTGGATGAGGTCGATACAGGTGTTGGCTGCCAACGTGTGAGACCATCCAACAACCTGTTTTGCTCATGTGGGGTTTGATGGTGGGAGTTAATGCAAGTGATGCACAGCAGAGGTTCATGATTTTGCTTGGCGGGAGCATTGATGGTGTGTGCACTAGGTGGGGCCCAGGTAATGTAGTGCCTTGTAGATGTGGTGGAGGAGATTGAACTGGCATTGTCTATCAACCGGGACACATTATTGTGTCTTAAAGAGGCGGGGGGTTATGTATGTGCCCGTACAATAGTTTAACACTTGTTTCGCATCTGTGCAGAGGTGCTGTGGTAGAGGGAATTGTTTTACTATGGTCTACATATAATTAGGGCCTGGGGAGTGGTGCCACAGGTGGTGGGGGGAAAAAGAGGATAAGAAGTCTGACTTAGCAACATAGTGAAAGCAGGTGGTGGTGAAACAGAGATTAGCAAAGTGCCTGGGAGATTTAGGCGCCCCAGATGATGGTCAGGTGTCTCGGATGTTTGGAAGGTGAGTGGTTTTGGCCTAGTCTTGTGGACAACCAGGAAGGTACATGTTGAAGATTATTGTCAGTAACATGTATTGAGGTTCAGTGTGACCCATTACTCTCACATACAGGTAGGCATGCTGGAAAATAGCATAATCTAACAAATGTTGGTGGTATTTTGTGTCCTCTGAGGGTCATTATATGATATGGGTGTAATCAGTGTGTGAGATGAAGTACAGTGTCTGGGTCTGATGGATGATTGCCTGAGGAGTCATTTAAAAGTACAACTCAGTGTGGCCAAGTAAGGAGATTATCATGGCTCTGCAGATGAATATCTTAAGTACAGAATCAATGGCCTGGGGTTGATATGTTGTCAATTTTCAACTTGGATGTTTGTAATCCCATTCAGATGGTTAGTCAGTGTCTTCTGAGCTGTATTCTGGAGATGAAGGTATGTGCTAGGAAGCTACTCAATATCAAAATAAAGTTAAAGTATCATATATACCAGTCCGTACCCACTCCTGCATTTAGGATCTTTGCCTGTTATGTAGAGTTACATGGATGTGTGACACTAATGACCTCTTTGCCACATCATTTTTAAAAATTGCGTGCAAAACAGTACAGAAAGGCTGATTTTTTCGTTTATTGAATGAAAGGCAGTGTGGAGGATAATTAATCAAACATAACAAAAAACATGACTTTGACACTGCTGTTTAAATAGCTCATGGCTAGAGGGAATGCTGGCACCCTAATGACATGTTGCAATGGTCTGTCACCAGGCAGGTCGCTCCCCCCATCTGCCACGCAGCCCCCTGTGGGTTGAACCTCCGTTGCCGCTTTTACCGCCTGACTACTCGCTCCCTTTTTTCTGTACCCCTGCGCTTGGCTTCTCTGCCACTTTGTTTTTTCATTCTGTGCCCCTGTGTTTTGCTTTCTGTACCCCTGTGCTCTGTTGTCCCTCTCCCGCCGTCTTTTCCCGCCGTTCTTTCCTCGGGTTTTTCCCCGGGTTTTTCCCTCGCCGCTGAGCCCCTGCTGCCCCACCCCCTTCACTCCCATTGGCCGCCCCGCTCCCACCTCCCAGCTGCTCCTCCCTCCCTCTGCCCTCATATGGAGGCCGCGAAGCGGGCGCCCAGCGGCCGGGCGCAGCTGGCGCGCCTAAGGCAATCCCGTTTGCGCCCGTACGCGCCTGAACCGCGCCCAGCACCAGAACCCCTGGAACCTGCACCCCGCAACACCAGACTGCACTACAACGCAAGCACCCTCCACGCACTCAACACCAGACGAGACCACCCCTGCTACCGGGCCACCCCGAAAACGCACCCAGGGGCCTTTCACCTGCCAGAACTGCAGATTCACCAGCATCCAACCCTCCACACCACCAGCCAGAGAACCCAACCACCTCCGCTGCATCCTCCTCAACACCCGCTCCGCTTGCAAGCACGCCATCGAACTTTGGGAACTCCTAGACCCCACCGCCCCGACGTCGCCTTCCTGACGGAGACCTGGCTGAACGCCACCTCAGCACCAGACATCGCCATAGCTATCCCACAGGGCTACAAGATCTACCGCAGAGACTGCACCAACGGAGTGGGAGGAGGAATCGCCATCATCCACAAAGACTCCATCAAAATCTCAACGAACACCGATGACACCCTCACCACCGCCGAGCACATGCACTTCCAGATCCACACCGACCCCAACACCACCATCAGTGGAACTCTCATCTACAGACCTTCCGGACCCCGCCCACAGTTCAGTGACACCATCGCCGACCTCATCAGCACCCACGCCCTCGCTTCCACAGCAACCACACAGCCCTCAAGAGCGCCACCCGCAGACATCCCCAACTCATCAGGACCGCCAAGAAGACCGCCTTCAAGGACCGCCTAGACAACAATGCACACAACACCAAAGAGGTCTTCAGCATCGTGAAAGAACTCTCCAACCCCAGCTCCATCAACAACGACCTGTGCGACTCCCTGGCCACCTTCTTCCACCGCAAGATCACCGACATCCACAACAGCTTCAACCCCGACCCCCCCGCACCCACCACCGAGTCCACCACCCCTGCGACTACCACTCGCACCAGTCACCTGACTGTCTGGTCCAGCGTCAGCGACGAAGACACCATCGAAACCATGAACTCCATCCATTCCGGATCCCCATCGGACCCCTGCCCTCACCACGTCTTCAACAAAGCCAGCGCAGCCATCGTGCCCCACCTCCGGAAAACAATTAACTGTTCCTTCGAGACAGCAACCTTCCCAGAAAGCTGGAAGCACGCCGAGATCAACGCCCTTCTGAAGAAGCCCAAGGCGGACCCCAAGGACCTCAAGAACTTCTGGCCCATCTCCCTGCTCCCTTTCCCGGCAAAAGAGACCGAGAAGATTGTCAACCAACAGCTGACCCGCTACCTCGAAGTCAACAACATCCTGAACCCTTCCCAATCCGGTTTTCGCAGTAACCACAGCACCGAGACCGCCCTCATCGCCGCCACTGACGACATCCGGACCCTGATGGACAAAGGAGAAACAGCCGCCCTCATCCTCCTGGACCTACCCCACACCGCCAAAGCTAACCTCCACCGAGGAATGAAGGCAGTAGCCGACTGGATGAAGGACAGCAGACTGAAGCTGAACTCAGACAAGACGGAGGTCCTCATTCTCGGACCCACCCCATCAGCCTGGGATGACTCTTGGTGGCCCACGTCACTAGGCACAGCCCCGGAACCCACGGACCACGCACGCAACCTGGGAGTCATCCTCGACTCCACTCTCTCCACGACCAGGCAAGTCAACGCTGTCTCCGCGTCCTGCTTCAACACCCTCCGTATGCTCCGCAGGATCTTCAGATGGATCCCCCTCGACATGAGAAAAACCGTTACCCAGGACCTCATCACCAACAGACTCGACTACGGGAACGCCCTCTAATCAGGAACTACAAACAAGCTCCTGAGATGACTCCAACGCATCCAGAATGCCTCGGCCCAACTCATCCTCGATGTCCCCCGCAGCAGCCACATCACACTCCACCTGAGAGGCCTGCACTGGTTCCCCATCAACAAAAGGATCACCTCCAAGCTCCTGATCCACGCACACAAAGCACTGCACAACACCGGACCCACCTACCTCAATAACCGACTCAGCTTCCACACCCCCACCCGAAGCCTCCGCTCAGCCAACCTCACCCACGCCACAGTCCCCCGCATCCGAAAAACCACAGCCGGCGGCAGATCCTTCTCCTACCTCGCCGCCAAGATCTGGAACACTCTCCCCACCATCCTACGACAGACCCAGGACCTGCTGGCCTTCAGAGGACTCCTCAAGACCTCTCACAAATTACATTTTTCTACCCAATGTTTATGGTGACATGCAGGGGAGTGATGTGGTTAGGGTGATTAAGGGTGATTCATGTGTACCTCTCTGGAGTGGACATGTGTTTCATCCCCTAGACATTCACTGTTTGTATTGTAGAACTGAAGGTATGACAAGTGTGTCTGGAGCCTGGCCTCTAAACCTGGTTATGTTACTCTAGTGATCCATGTACTATTTGTGAAATATGGTGATTTAAATATTTTACTGGTGCATCTCATGCCCTGATGCGATCATGTATGACATTTCACTTCTTCGACCAGTAGCACCCCCCCTCCCCAGCGCCTTGAGACCCTTGCAGGTATGTAGCGCGCTTTGCAAATGCAGTGATTGATTGATTGAATGGTCTCAGAAGTGGGGTTAAGAACCTAATGCTACATCAGTGAAGGCACTAACCACAAAAATCATGCTTTATGTCAAAAAATGACCATTACCTCCACTCACTCTTTCATGCAAGGCAGGCCAGCAAGTTGCCAATCTGCGTCGTGTTGTGTGTCGTTAAATAAATGGTATCCCTTGATCATACAGAAATAGTCTGAAAAATGTTAAGGTTCTGCCATGTGTGAGAAAGCAATAGTCCAACATGTCCTAAAGTACTTTTTAAACATACGAGCTGTATATCCCCGTGAATTTGGCAATTGAAAATAACCAGTATGAATGTAAAAAAATATTTAATTCTATATATATTAATGACCAATATTGACATATTCATATCTCTTTCTAGAGGAACAAACAACGCCTCCAGTAGAGCAGCCTATCCTTCATGACCAGCCTGTTGAGGACACCATCCTGCCCCGTGGATGATGAGACCTTCAGACAACTCCTAGACTCTATTGAATCCACCCCTCTGGTCTTGTCAAGTTAGGATGACATTGCAGGGTCTCCAGAGGATCCACTTTCCACAGGACAGGCCCCATCTAGCTGTGCAATCCCAGCTAAGGACTCCGAGGACCCCCAAGTTGAATTTCAATGGTAAGTGGTAGGAGTCCAAGCAGCAAATGTCTGATGAGGTATGGACTGGGATGGAGAACATAGCGGAAACCCTAGAAGGAGTCCGTAGGTGTCTGAGACCAAAAAAGGGTATGTTTAAGGCTATTACAGACACCTACACTTGGCTCCATTCAATTGATGAGTCCCTACGTGATATTGCTGGTATCATGAGGCAGGGGGAACAACATCAGCCCTCTGCTTCTGACACCAGTGAAGTTACCACACAGCTGTGGATCATCTGTTACATCATGGACTCCATAGAGCGCAAGTTGGACTTCTACTTAACAACAATGGATGACCTTAATAACCAGGTTGTTGCTTTGTTGGCAAGCCACTAGACCCTTGTCAGGGATTTCCAGGCTGTCTTGCTGGCACTGATGAATGCTCATGGGGACAGGTGAGCCACATCTTCAGCCCATGGTGTCCCTGTGCATCATATGAATCCCATATGAACACCATCACATGCAGGGGAGGCATAACACCCATCAGAGGATGAAGATGTGGACTTCACCAGTTTTCAGCAGTTATCTGCCAGATGACATTTGTCAGTGACATCCAGGCCAGTATCATAGCGGTCCTGTGTTTGACATCATTCCACCTCTTTTGTCACCCAGCACTGTACTTTTTGTTTGGGCACCTGTTGATTTTATCAGCTTTTGGACTTTGAAACACCCATACCTTCGCTAATGTCTGTTAGACTTTTCATTTTTGGCGTGATCTCCCTTAACTTTTTGCCTCTGTTCCCCAGGTTGTTGATGTGTGCTGACCTCTGATTTTGCTGTTTGTGTTACTATGGGCACTTTACCACTGCTAACCAGTGCTAAAGTGCAAGTGCTCCTTTACAAAATATGTATGTAATTGGTTTATCCATGTTTGGCATATTTTATTTATTAATAAGTCCCTAGTACAGTGCACAATAGGTGCTTAGGGCCTGTAAATCAAATGCTACTAGTGGGCGTGCAGCACTGGTTGTGCCACCCACATAAGTAGCTCTGTAATCATGCCTCAGACCTGCCATTGCAGTGTCTGTGTGTGCAGTTTTCAACTGTAAATTCGGCTTGGCAAGTGTAGCCTAAACCTTCCCTTTTGTTACATGTAAGGCACCCCTAAGGTAGGCCCTAGGTAGCCACAAGGGCAGGGTGCAGGGTATGGTTAAGGTAGGACATATAGGGGGTCATTCTTACTTTGGCGGGCGGCGGAGGCCGCCCGCCAAAGTAACCCCGTCAGAACACCGCACTGCGGTCGAAAGACCGCTGCGGTGATTCTGAGATTTGCCCTGGGCTGGCGGGCGGCCGCCAAAAGGCCGCCCGCCAGCCCAGGGCAAATCAATCTTCCCACGAGGACGCCGGCTCAGAATTGAGCCGGCGTAGTGGGAAGGTGCGACGAGTGCAGTGGCACCCGTCGCGTATTTCAGTGTCTGTATAGCAGACACTGAAATACTTTGCGGGGCCCTCTTACGGGGGCCCCTGCAGTGCCCATGCCATTGGCATGGGCACTGCAGGGTCCCCCAGGGGATGGCGGTAGGGGGTGTCTGAATCCCCATGGCGGCGGAGCGCGCTCCGCCGCCATGGAGGATTCAGAAGGGCAGCGGTAAACCGGCGGGTGACCGCCGGTTTACCCTTTCTGACCGCGGCTGAACCGCCGCGGTCAGAATGCCCTTCGGAGCACCGCCGGTCTGTCGGCGGTGCTCCCGTGGCCGGTGACCCTGGCGGTCACCGGCCGCCAGGGTCAGAATCAGGCCCATAGTAAGGTGTTTTATATGTCCTGACAGTGAAATATTGCTAAATTTGTTTTTCACTGTTGCAAGGCCTGTCCCTCTCATAGGTTAACATGGGGGCTACCTTTAAATCTGATTAAAGTGTAGATTCCCTTTGGGAGCGGATGGATATGTGGAGTTTGGTGTCTCTGAGCTCACAAATTAAACATACATCTTTTAGTAAAGTTGATTTTAAGATTGTGTGTTTGAAAATGTCACTTTTAGAAAGTGAGCATGTTTTCTGCTTATACCATTTCTGTGACTCTGCCTGTTTGGGGATTCCATGTCTGGGTCAGTTTGACAGTTGGGTTTGTTGCACCTCACACTAGACAGTGACACAAAGGGAGCTGAGGTGTAGCCTGCATATCCTGATGACCCATATGTGCTAAGAGGGAGGTGAGGAGTGGTCACTCACACCTGAAAGGGCTGTGCCTGCCCTCACACAATCCAGTCTCCAACTCCTTGGTGAGTGTCTGGGGCCTGGCCTGGGCATGGCAGGATTTCACATTCAAAAGAGACTTTACTTTGAAGTAGGCCTACTTCAAAGGAGAAATTGGGTATAAGAAGGGCACCCATAACCACAGCCTTTAGAACTCTTCTGGAAACAAGAGGAACCTCTGCCTGGAGAAGAGCTGAAGAGCTGAGGAAGAAGAGCTGTCCTGCCTGTGACTGTGTTTTGTGGAGCTATCCTGCAGTTGCTGCCTCTGTCAGAGTAAGAGGGCAAAGACTGGACTTTGTGTACCTTCCATCTTGAAAAGAAATCTCCAAGAGCTTCATTTAGAACTTGCCTCCTGTTGTTTGACGTCTCAGGGACAGCAAAGACTTCTCTCTACCAGCACCTGGAGTCTCTGGAGAGACTCCTACTCTGCCCTGTGGTGACCATCCAGTTCCTGGGACCCTGAAAGGAGAAGCTGGCAGCCCAAGAGTTAGAAATTCACGCACAGAGCGCCATTCAGGGAAAAGATCGACGTGACTCCGATCTGCGGCTGAAGAAACGCAGTGCTACCGGCTCTATGGCTGAAAATCGACGCTCGCCGGAAACGCGACCGAAGAATTCATGCACGGAGATGGACGCATCCAAGGTACTTTTTCACGCTAACAGTGTTAGTGTGTGTTTTAAACTACACAAATACTCTGCTTTTTGATTGATAACTTGACATGTGGATTGTGGATTTTGTGTTGTGTCATTTTGTATTGTGTTCATTAAGTTACCGTGGGTGTTGGTACATATACTTTACACCTAGCACACTGAAGTTAAGCCTACTGCTATGCCAAGCTACCAAGGGGGTAAGCAGAGATTAGCTAAGATTGATTCTCTTTTACCCTGACTAGAGTGAGGATCCTTGCTTGAACAGGGGGTAACCTGACTGTCAACCAAAGACCCCATTTCTAACAATGTCAGTTTGTACCTTCTCACTGAAATTCATCTAACCTCTATATGTTACATGACATGTCTCACAAATACACCCTGTCTTGACATCCATTGCTCTAGTCTAATTCAATGTTGGTGTTGCTGCACCAAACACTGCAAAAATCCTCCTGCTGACCCACCCACCTTTGCAATTAAATTTGATCCTAGAAACTGTACTGTTGTATGTCTGTTGCAGAAAGCACAACTTAGACCATGGTGACAAAACCCATTTCTTAGTATCTCACGAAGAGTGAACAAAATCACTGTCTTTAATCAATTGGGGGACTAAGAAAATAAAATGGTCCAGTCTCGCTACTCTTAAGCAAAATACAATAAGGTACACTTCCTTGAAGTCCTACTCAGACCCGACTAGGGGAAAATGACCAGGTCATCTAAGCACTTATTAGTTAGAAGCAAGTGCCTTCATCCACAAATAGGTGGCATGCTTCATCATTGGGCCTGCTCCTCGTTGGGCTGGTGCTGCAATGACTGATGCCCCCCCCAAGCAGCCACTCTGCCAGAGTTCTTTTAGTTGTGAAGTACCAATGTTGTCTACAGAGATATTCTCAAACCTGTAGTTATATGGAATAAAGGACTGGGATGTGTGAGGATAAATTTACTATAGGCACTAAGAAACAATGATTTATTACTACCGGAAGAGTCTATGCCATGGTTAAAAACAAGGGAGAATAATGTTCCTGTGCTCTCCAAATGGAACTGGGAAGAAAAGCTTTTACCAGTCCAATGTACTGGTCGACATGTTTCACATCCTTGATGCCCAAAAGGATAGAACAGATTTTCTTCCGTACCAAAAAGAGACTCTACTTAGTCCTCACTATTAGACAAAAAGGCATGGTCTCAATGTGTGTTTCTCTAGGTGTGACTTACACTCATATGTATCCCATATTTGTGATGACCTGGAAAAAAGGCAAGAAACAAACAAAGGTATTAAAACAACTCAACAGAGACACAATATATGTTGTGTCCATAGGAGTCAGTGTTCCCATCCATACACTACATGAGTGAACCTTTTGTTTTTGCCATCAACACTTATATTGTGATAGTTATAAGACCTGTGCTGTAGCGCACCCACACAAACAAAATCTTGCCCCCCCAAGGTAAGAAAAGGGCCCCTTGGAATTTAGTTGCCGCTAGACTGCAGCAAAACTTTGCTAGGTGTGAAGTGGTTACTTATTATCAAGAGAATTACAATAAAATTCAGCAGATTCAACATTAAGTCTAGTATTGTGTCCATAAAATTAACGTGTGACTATATTATCTATACTTAGATCCTATCTTGATCAGTATATGCCAAGAACTATTTGGTAGATGAGGCTCCCATATTTCCCTGTGATGACAGGTCTTTCTATCTAAGGGTAAAGGTACAAATCTGTAGTGTGTGGTGTGCATAGCTAAGGAGCAGTAGACTATCCTATATAGTGTAATTTCCTCATACACTGCTCTATTATTACTCAGGTAAGGTATATACTTGATGATAGTGATCATAATGCAGGTTATCTTTCTACCATAGCTACGTAAAATAATGTAATTGGTGAACCTGGTAGGTACACTCTCTTCTACTGTTGTCCACTCAGGTAAACACAGTCATCATCTCTGGTGTGACTTTATGTTGCCCTCAAAGCCAGATCTTTGTCTGGACAAGGAATCTTCTCCACCAAATCACTTTTAGCATCAGGGGAACAGCAATAGAAACCTGACGTATGGGCACAGTACCATTACTAAATATGTTTGCATCAAAATGATAGCTCCCACCAAGGCTTCACGTTTACACCCCATCTGCAAAGCAGTTTGTCAAACTATGTCAATGCACGTGACAACTCCCGCAAAGATCGTACAATCATCAATTTGTATAACTGACCCTGTTTAACAGCCTATAAGCCAGTCTCTCCAGAGAATAGTAGTGTACACATTACCCAATGGTACCCTTCAGCCTACATTCAAAATAGAGTTCCTGGCTTAAAACAATAAACCATGGGGGAAGGTGGAATGAAAACACATTACAAGTTTCCAATTATTAAATCACACAGAAGTTTGAGAGCAAACTTTCCGCCACACGTGGTAGTGCAAGGGTTAATACATGCCATCTTTCAGCATGTAGTCATTGACTCTGAATAATATGGCCAGATGGGATTCAAAATATTAAAATACAAAAAGAAGGCAAAAATCAGACAAAGTCCCTACTCACTTTTTGCTCAGTGCGTCCACACCTGGAAACCTACCCATTGGCCGTGAACTTGGAAGTGAACAAGTAATGCAGCATGATGGTATTTAAGTGGTGGGTCAGGTATAAAACTTTCTTATGATTGGGCCATCTGACCTCTGTCTTGCATACTAGACCACTTGTCAATGACTGTGGAAATAGGATTGGGCAGATAATACTGACACTGTCTGGTGGCGTGCTCCTAGAATACTTATATATCTCCCTGGCAAGCTCCCAGGCAACTGAAAGTCTGTATCACCTAATGCACTTCCCTCAGTGTATTTAGTAATAAGTACTTAGATGACCTGGAAAAGTTTGAGTGGGACTTCACTCCACGGAACAGTGTACCATATTGTATTTTGCATAATAGTAGGGAGACTGTACCTTAGACCGTTTCATTCTCCTAGGCCCCCAATTGATTAAAGTACCTGTACAGCAGCTCAGCTGTGGGACTTCATTTCTGTTTTGCCATTCACTAGTTCATGTGTAAGTCCTGTTTGGACCAATATGGCAGACCTCCAAGGACTTAGCTTTGATGATGATGTTGTGATAGCCGTCTTACAGACTTTATCAATACTGGGTGATGATAGCACAGGGTCATCAGGTAGTCTGTAAGAGGACTAGGACAAACTATCCTCTTTAAAAAGGGAATTGATCAAGATGGTACTGCGTGGCACTATTATGATGGAACACCTATGGGCTTACATTGTCCCAAATGGATTAATAGTGGCCAATTTATCACACATTTTTCTTCAAGACCTAGCATTTAGGAAAGACTGCACCTAGATTATGTGGAAGTGTACTAGAGATTGGCTTGTTCTTATTATTAATACACCCAAAATGCTGGCTGAGACCATCACCATCCAAATCAATATGGTAGAGAGTACACTCAGGGAAACTGTAACACTTATGGCTTTTAAAAACTGACTGGCTGAGATTAACACAGAGATCAATGAGAATAAAGAATACCTTACTCAGCAGAAGATTACCAAGATACAAAAGGACATCACCAAGTTCAGAAAGGAGAAATTATACCTCTACTCCAAAGAAGATTATCAAGATGAAGACTAGCCACGCTCATCGGACACATCTGGGGGAACCAGCAGGACGTCAATAACTTACAGTACTAGTTCACCATCTGATGGCTGGAGCACTGATAAAAAATTAATGAACAACCTGGGACGCTATTATAATGTGACTCCCTCCCTGTTCGAACAGCACCCACTGTGGCAGCCCCAATGCCCATTTGTTTCAACCACACCCACCCATAAAAAATATGCCTTTTTTAGGCAGAGGCTGGGGCAGAGGAAGAGGCAGGCACAGAGGACAAGGGCGGCTCATGCTGTGGGAAAAAGAAGAACCGCAGATGGTGACAATGAGCTATGAGAAAAAACAGATGAAAGCAACCCAGTAGTCAACCTGCCAAAAAGGCCTTTGACGGACATTAAGAAGAAACAAGACTTTGTGCCCACCCCAAAGATATCTTCTTTAGATTGAATTGTGAGCTGACTCAGTTGTTCAGGAAACTCAGTCTTCACTCCTTTCTTAAGGACAGAGCAGCACAGATCTCAGCGGAAGATAAAGATTTGAGGAATCGTCCACATTTGCTCACCCTGCCAACATGGTGACTTGTGAGGTTCTTACTTTTGAGAAGGTGGTATTGAACGATGTGGGTAGCCTACACCGCAAACAACCATCTATCAACATTTCAACTAGGAAGAAAGAAGCTTTAGACACCTTACCAGGGATGAGACCATCACAATCTAAGCCACAGACAAGGGAGATGTCTTGGTCATACTTCCCACAGAAACGTACAGACAAGAATGCCTATGCTTGCTGAACCATACTTCATATTATGATCCTATTCAATGAAATACAACAGAGAGTTTACAACTGTGGATTCACTCCATGATCCAAGAAGTGAAAATAAGTGAGTGGAACATTCATGAGGAGGAAGAACTTTTAGAGATTCGCCATCCATGAATCCTGTCTTTTTGCAGTATCTCCAAGATCCAGAAAGGGGTCTTGCCTCCTCCTTGATGACCAATTGTCTCTGGAATGCATTCTATTTTGGAACCCTTGTCAAGGTTTTGTGACTTCTTCCTCCAACCTATTGTACCGGCTACACCAACATTTTTGAGGGACACTGAGGATGTCTTGAATCTCATTGATCACATCAACAAGTAAGGTCCAGTGGATTCCTTGATGAGCCTCAATGTTGAGGCACTCTATACCATCATACCCCAAGAGGCTACATTGACAGCTGTGGAAGAAATGTTAACAGTCAGAGATTGACTTTGGTCACACCTATTTCATTATGGAATGTGCTACAATAGCACTCGCTGAGAATTACGTCCAGTTTGAGGACAAGTTATACCACCATATCTGCAGCATATCTATGGACAGTACTTTTTCCCTAAGTCTGGCCTGCCTTTATATGTTCATATTTGAGAAACAATTCATCCTGGATCAAATCAATCCCTTTTCACAGAATATCAGGCTGTGGAGGTGTTACACTGACGATATCTTGATTTCCTTGAATGGCAACGTGCAGAATGTACCTCAGTTTGTTCCTAGGATTATGTGCCTGAAAAAGTTCTTGAAGTTCACTGCTTCTGTTGCGGGTAAGGAGATGTTATTCTTGGAACTCTGTATTACCATCAATCAGGGTAAATTAACGACTGAGGGCCTGACTTAGATCTCAGCGGAGGGGTTACTCTGTCACACCAGTGATGATCAACCCATCCACTGAAATCTAAATACCATTCAAAACAATAGTATTTAGATTTAAGTGGACTGAATATCCGTCACCGTTGCAACAGAGTAACCTGATTGCCGAGATCTCAATCAGGCCCTAAAACTTTTCACAAGAAGACAGACTGTTATGACTTGCTTCGGTTTGATAGCCATCACCCTTGGGCACTTAGTAATAATTTGCAGTATGTACAATTTCTAAGGCTGAGATTAAATTGCAATAAAGTGTCGACATTTGAAGATCAGGCTCACTACCTGACTCAAAAACTAGTAGATTGTTGCTATCTCAGGCACATTGTGAACACTGCGAGGAAGAGAGCTTGTAATAACCACACAGAGGCCCCTTTGGCCACCTATGGGATACGTGAAGATATTTGATTAATGTGTGTCAGCACCTTTACACCCTTGTCCAATAAAGTCAAGAAAATCATCAACAAACAATGGTCAATTCTAAGGAGTGGGGTGATGACATCTCAAAATCCCTATTTGTCTTTAAAAGAACAAGGAACATCAAAGATATAGTGGTACACACCCATCAACAGCAAACAACATCTGGACCAGACTTAGTGCAGGTGAGACTTTGGCATCTCTCTCATCTACAGGGACTTCACCCTTGCAGATGCTGTAATGTCTGTCACCTTACAAGGAGACTAGATTCTGTAGACTTGTGACAGGAAGGGACATGGCACCTAAAGAAACAGACCAATTGCAACACTTGTAATTGTATTTATTTGATCACATACCCTTGCAGTCTACAGTATATAGGTATGACTACAAAACCAGTGGAAGTCCAGCTCAATGAGAACTGCAGCAACATCAGGTGCTGATGCACCAGTACCAAACTGAGCACACACTACGTTGAAAAACAACATAACTATGATGACCTATGGTGAGTTGGTGAACATCAGTCCGAACATAACCACACACATTTAATGGAAAGGGAACAGAAATGGAACAGCAAGGGAGTTACACACGCGCATCACTAGTCTGAACTATGAGATGCCGTTGTCCTGTTTCTTTAGATGAAAACAGAAAGTACTTGGGGAACTATCTCTGGTTACAGGTGGTGCTCCCACTGCAGATACAATGAGTCATTCAATTTTGCCTATTGGTTCCATATATATTGTTGTTGCATGGACATTTGGGTTCCAAATATACATTGACTCAGTCTATTTTTGTATCCTAAGCCACCCAGGAAGATCCCTTTCACTATTACTGCCACTTAGCAATAGCTTTAGTTACCTACTGCTTCCGTCAGTATCGTACTTTCTTCAACAGCCACAATTGTGAGCATTTTTTTATTCTCCCTGTTGAAAAACCCTATATACATGGGCAAGAGTGCCTGGAAGTTATATAAACATTCTAAGAGTATGCCACCAGACATTGGGAGTATTATCCATCTGTTCTTTTTTCCGCAGTCACTGACAGGCGGTCCAGTATACAAGACGCAGGTCAAGTGGCCCAATAATAAAAGAGCACAATACCTGACCTTCCAACTTAAATACTGTCATGCTGCATTACCTGTTAACTTCCAGGTTCACGGCCGATGGGTAGGTTTCCAGACGTGGATACACCGAGCAAAAAGTGTGTAGGTACTTTGTCCTGATTTTTGTCTTCCTTTTATATTTTAATATTCTGAATCCTACCTGGCCATACTATATAGAGTTAGTTTCTCTGTTCAGTTTACATGCCAAGAGATGGCATGTATTAACCCTCTAGCTACCAAGTATGGCAAAATGCTTGCTCTCAAACTGCAGTGTGGTTTAATACTTGGATACTTGTGATGCTTTTACATTCAACATTCCCACTGGGTTCATTGTTTTAAGCCAGGAACTCCATGTTGGATGTATGTGGAATGGTACAGCTGGGTAATGTTCCAAACTGTTAAACAGGCTCAGTTATACAGATTGCCAGTTGTATGATATTGGCGGGAGGTGACATGTGCATTGATATAGTTTGACAAATTGCTTCTTATACTGGGTGTGACTATGGAGCCTTAGTGGGAGCTGTCGTTTTGATGCAAAAAGGTTTCTATTGATGTTTCCCTGCTCACCCCTTTGTAGCTTGGCATGAGCAGTCAGGCTTATTCCAGGGGCAATGTGTGAATCGTTTGCACAACATACACAACACACGTGATTCCATATCCCCACCACAAAGGAAACACAACACCAAGTTATGTAAAAATAAACTGTTTTGTACACAACGCAATTATTAGACCAAACACAACATGTCAGTAATACCTGCTACTCGGCAGTTGTCAGAACGTTACACAAAAATTACTCCGCAGAAACCAGCAGTAGTTACACATAACACAAAGATTACTTATTATTCAGCGACATAAGCAGTAGTCAGGATTCACATTAGAAAAGAAATGCACTTGTCACTAAAGCCTATACCAAAGGCATTGTAAGACACATGGCAAGTCATAAAACATATCAGCATGTCATGCCCATAGAAGAAACATCAACACCTACATGTAACACATCATAAAAATAGGCAGCTTAACATATAAATCAATAATGTCCATACCAGGAACCTAAGAAATATATATGTCCTTTCAAAGTACCTGTTTTAATGATGAAAAGGCACTTCCAGTGCCACGAAGAGCACAAAGGGGGACCCCGGTGCTCCACTGCCCAAAACAGGGGCCTCCTGGTAATTCTTGGGGGTGACACGCACCCCCTCTGGTTTTTATATCGGGCCCCTCCTGGGGCACGTGATCTCTGGAGGGCCCCCTGGACCTCGACTGGCCCTCTGGGGGGGGCGGGGCAAAGCTAGCAAACAACAAGGGAGCCCAGCGGCAACCAGGGGCCCCCTAGCTGAAGAACTGGAGCTTCCTGCTCCTGGGGCAGCGACCGGGAGGGATAGGTACTCATCTGTGCCTTCCACCAATGTCCTGCTCTCTGTGAGGCCCTGGTAGGTCCAGAGGGGCCTTCGGTGAGGCTCCTCTCCCTCCTGGGGCGGTCAGCAACCCACTTGCCCACACCTGACCTGGTGCACAAGTGTAGGGCTGGCTCCCAGGTCACAGCAGTGGAATCAGCCTAAGTGTGGGCCTGCTGGTGCCCCGGGGGTGCTCCTCGGAGTGTACTTTTACTCAGGGGCACCGATAGGAATACGCTTTCTCCTCTCTTTCATCATGTTCTCCCAGTGCCCCTGGGGCACCGACCAGAGCTATTCACTCGGGCTTTGCATAAACAGCCCTCCCGGGCTGCAGTGGTGATCTCCAGGCAATCTGCTTGGGTCACGGCAGTGATCTCAGGCGGCAATGCGCTGCGAAGCGCAGGGGAGGCACAGAAAAGCTCCACAAGGCACTATGGGTCAAAACAAGTGGAGCCCTCAGTAAACGCACAGCCAAGTGCCTTCCAGACGCTATATATGATAAGGTGAAGCACTCCTCATGCTTTATGCAGATGCAGGGGTCAGAGGCCACAACACTCTTCCCCTGGGGGACCAAGTACATTGGAGCGCAGGGCGGTAGGGCCCAGCAATAGGCCAGCGCAAGGTGGATGCAGGCACGTGGCAGTTCCTCCAAGTGACCTGGCACGTCACAGGTCAGCACAGCATCAGCAGTTCAAGGCGGTTCCTGGTGAGTCCCTCCAGCAGCATTCGGTGTCCAGTTCCAAGATGTCTTCCAAGTGTTCTCAAATTGTGGGGACAAATCCCCTGTACTAGGATAGGAGGTTCCAACCAGTTACAATTGGTTCTGGGAGTGCCCCCTATCTCCTCCAACACAGCTCCAAACATCAGTTGGGGTAAACAACCCTTTTGTGTGAGGCCAGGACACAGCCTTTACAGATACATGTGTGCCCCCTCCTCCTTCTCTCAGCCAGGAAGACTATTAAAAATACAGATGCACCTCTGTGACACCTCCACCCTCCCTGTGTACAGGCTGTCTAAAAAGTATGCAGAGAGCCCAACTGTCACTCTGCCCAGACGTGGTTTGGGGTCAAGCTGCAAACAACAGTGTCATTAGCACAGAGAAATGCTCACTTTCTAGAAGTGGCATTTCGGTAATGCTAATAAAAAAATCCACTTGCACCAGTAAGCAGCATTTCTCACTACCATTACAACCATACCAAACATGCCTACGTTACCCCTCATCAATCAGACAATACCCCCTACACATAAGCAAGGGCATTTCCAATGAAATCCTAAGAGAAGGCAGCACTCATCAGCAGTGAGAAACCAAATAGACTGTTTGTCACTACCACGCAACAAGGCACATGTCTTGCCTTCTACACACATAGCACCCTGCTCATAGGGCTAGCTAGGGCCTACCATAGGGGAGACTTACATGTAGTAAAATGGGAGTTCTGGGCCTGGCAAATACATTTTGATGGCAGGTCCCCGTGGCAGAAAACTACGCCCGCAGGCCCTGCGCTAGCAGGCCGGAGACAAGTTTGAAAGGTTACTTTAGTGGGTGGCGCAAGCAGCGCTGCAGGCCCACTAGTAGCATTTCATTTACAGGCCCTGGGTATAGGGATACCACTGTACAAGGGACTTACAGGTAAATTAAATTTGCAAATTAGGTACAAGCCAATCATAACAACTTTAGAAGGGAGAGCACCTGCACTTTAGCATTGATCAGCAGTGATGAAGTGCTCAGAGTCCTGGAGCCAACAGCAAGAGGTCACAAAAAATAGGAGGAAGGAGGCAAAAAGTCAGGGAATGAACATGTCAAAATGGCCAGGTCCAATAAGTGTACCTTATTGTATTTTGCTAAAACCACTATCACCTATACACATTCCATATACACCAACATCAAGTACATCCACTGCAAAGGCATATTGTTGAATGTATTTTCTCCCGATGGTAAATCAAGATGTAACAATAAGCTTCAGTTACTTGATAGGCACAGAGTGAAAAGCCCTTACTGAACACACGAATGCCAAACCTGTGAAAAAGGGGCCTGTAAGGCATGTGAGACAATAACACAAATATATCTAGCTCAGTAAACATGACTACTTGATCAAACACATTAATTAGCCTAAATACTCATACTGAAACGGTTTTAAAGTACATGAATCATCATGCTTGCGCTGATAATCTGCAGATACTCATGCCCAGGCTCCTTCTGAATGTGCATCATACCTGTGCCATACTAGGATGCTCTAGGGAAGTCCTATACCTTAGATGTCAGTATGCAAGAAGTGCAAGAGATAATTGTTGGGGTTCTGTGTCAACTCAAATTGTGTAAAATGCTTCAGTGGGATAAGTGGGGTGAATCGGTTCATCTGCCCCTGAGAGGCCCAACATGTTTTGAGGTTTGAGGGTGGGTATACCCACACATGATATCTATTGTAAAAAGTATCCACATATTAGTGCTTAGGGAACGGACCACAGAACCAGGAACACAGCAACACGTCCCCAGGGGAAGAGGATATGCTTGAAAGTTAGGAGGTAGTCAAACAAATTGACATGTATGAAATGCCACACTTAGCAAATAGTCAATGTCAGTGATGATGGAGGTACTTCAGGCTGGTGTGGATACATTCATGATTTGTATCCAGCTAACAACAATGACCTACTTGCACAATGGTGGACAGGAGTGTGTGTTAGTGGCAGGCACCAGTGTGTATCCTAGTACAGCCAGGAATCCATAGTAGCAAAACAATCCCCAATACACATGCTGTATCTCTTCCACACATAGTGCTACAGTAGGTCACTATTTATGTTGGGCTGTGTGTCATATCACAAAAAGATGACTACTTACAGAGCATAAAGTCCTTAAGTGACTCAAATGTGAAGTACAGTAACTCTCAAGAATAGGTTTCTCACAAAACAACATACACCTTCAAAGACTGCAGTGCAATAGCTACATCATGTACGCAACTTACCCTGCTCAAGGATAAACATTCTTAAAGATGCAATTATTACAATGTTGTGAAAGTAGGAAGAAAATCTAATACTATGAAATCTAAGGACACACTACAACTACCTACCCTACACAAACTACCTAAACACTACCTAAAACTATCTCAACTTATCTTAAACTACCTACATCTACCTATCCTACACTCACTAACCTTGACACTGCCTTACTCTAGGTTAACTTATCCTCAACTATCTTAAATATTAAACACAAATAACATGTTGAACATCAGCCCCTACCCCCCTAACACACATTAATTGGCACAATACAAATAGCAACTACACCTAAACGTACACTAATAACACATGTATAACTAAACAAATATGTTTTTTGTATTTTCTTTTTATATATATATTTTATACAAATACTACGAACCAACCTCCCACCCACTAAAGACCATAAAAGAAGAAAAAATTGATTTATAAAAAAAATCTAAAAAATAAAGCCTAACTACAGTAAACCTTTCCTAATCACTAACTTACTATATGTCTCACTTCTAAAACTTCAAACAAGAAAGGAAGGGTTGTCCAAAGGCAGAGTCTACAACAGTTGAGACACCTGCACCAGAGCTGCCCCCTTCATCTCCACTTTCACACAGGCTGGCCTGCTTCTTTTGTATTCCATCCAGCCTCTTTGTAATTTTTTGCAACTCAGGAAGGACACAGTATTTGTACACAGAGGCCCACCTTCTTCTGGGCCTTCGGGCCCATGCAGTTGAGGGTTGTGTGGCTGCAGGTGTTGCTACTGTTACCTGTGGTTCGGGTGGCTGCTGCTGGCTTGGGCCATCCGTGGTTGGGCCAGGGGCTAATGTAGAAGTGGCAGATGTCGATTTGCATGAACATTACAGGACCCTGCAGACATGGCTCACTCGTACAGTTTGCTCATCTTCCTACAAGCCTTAGAGACAATTCTGATGTGGTGGTAACAGTCTTTGCACATTTCGAAGGTGTTGG
Organism: Pleurodeles waltl; assembly: GCF_031143425.1. NCBI lineage: Eukaryota > Metazoa > Chordata > Amphibia > Caudata > Salamandridae > Pleurodeles > Pleurodeles waltl. Next base: position 261,226,077 of record NC_090437.1, on the reverse strand, counting down.
TCTCTTCAGGTGTCATGTTATCTAGGGTGGTAATGTGTAAACAGTCTTAGCTAAAGCTGTACATGATGTGTGTGAAAATAGGCTGACCTTGTAACACTATCATATGTGCCTGACCAGACTAACTCCACAAATAAAGATAGATATATGGACAATATACTGTCACTACATAGACATCCCCTACATGAGCAAGTAAAATTGAGTCAGGTGCCATCTATGTAGGTGTACAATATGGAAATGTAGTCACAATTAGATTACAATGTATCATAAATAACAATATTTCACACTTATGATGATGTGCAGATACTACATTGGACACATGATCCAGAAATTAAAACTTTGGGTTTGGGTATTGCATCATGTCAGTTGGCTGATCCTTGCTCATCAACTTAAGTACAACTGGTTAAGGTGATATGGTCCAGGTAGTGTGCCTCTGCGTTGCATAACTATTCTGGAGTCACACAAGGCAGCACACATCGTTGACTTAATTTGCTCAGTATCAGATAGCTAAAACATGGATAAAGATTGCAATTAATCTCCTGCAAACCTTGACTGAGGTACTTTACAATAATTAACTCTAATTACTCAAATGTGACATATAGATTCTGGTTCACACTTGTAGCCAAAAATTTGAACATGTTTCTTACATTATTCACTACACACATCATTCCAAGGCTGCATTCACCCGCACACATTATAATTTACACAAATTACAATTACGCATTTAAGCAGTGAGTGTATGCATGCTGGAGTACTAACTTGGCAAAGAACCTTGTTGCAGATAATGCATCATGATTCTGAGGGAGGCTCAAGTACGCCTGAAACTGTATTACAACAGCCATGCCTTGTGGTAGGCTAAGAAATATCTAGATGCAGGTATGATAATTTATAAACACACGAACAGACACACATGTAGTTCTGTCTTTTATTCTATGTCATGGGTCAAGTCCATTAATTATTCAAATTTGGCCCACAAAAACATATGACACACCTTTCATATTCAAAAGAGTTTAGATTGGTTAGATTGTAATGGCTATCCAGCTGACACTGTCAAACATGTTATCATAATCACATATTGTGTGTGACTTTGATTCCATGTTACCTACCTGTTCATCCATGGTAACAGAGTCTGTGTGTTAATATTGCAAATCATCTGCACCAGTGTCATACACAATTTTGGACATATGTAGCAGACTCCTGCTCAGGCATGCTTAGCAAAGCACATTTTACTGTGCTGCTACATACATAAAAACATGATTCTTTTGGTTTGTACCATTTGTTGTATGACCTAATGTGCTTAGGATGTACACCTGCAGGTTATGCACTAGATGGTGGTTACTGTGCCAAAAGCTGCATGACTATAGATGTGTGGACATTAACACAAATGCAAAGATGCTACACCCTACGTGCACAATGAAATTCCTCCTTGTTCATTCCAAATTAATCTGTGGGCAGGTTCAGTCATTTTGCCACACTGACAGCAAAATGATAGTTGTTGATTGATACCTCCCAGAAGACATTACAATGTAACATTTCACATGATCATACACAGATTTCAAAATGCTAAATACAGGTACTTATGACTGGTATATTTGGGGTCCCGGTAACTGTCTACCACAGCTCATGTGAATGGAATATGTCCATTTAGAAGACAAGAATGTGAATAATGCATTGTAAATAGTGCTTTTACATATGCTTACATTTATTTATGAGTAACTATGTTATGACAGTATTTCAGATACACACAACAGCTTTGACACACAAATCTAAATATGACAATATTATTGGATGCAGCTATTCAGCTTTTAGGACTGAACTAGCAGGCTGATGAAGGTGAGAGGTATCAATCATCACATGCCTGAAGCATGCCTCCGGCATGTTATGTATCTAGTAATGCTGGCCAGCATCATGTCACACTCCATTGTATCATGACACATTGGTGACACCATTGACCATCAGCAGAATTAAGTAGGGCTTTTATGGGAAAGGACAGTCATACACCATGTGTGACATTGTAACAGCCAAATAAGGGTTTACTGGTAATTGTGCACAGAGTGCTGACTAGTAGTAAATATTTGTACCTTCAAATTTTGAACAAGGATGCATACTTTGTTACAGGGTATTATGCTTTGGAGTTGCCCTGAAAAAACCACAGTTCTGCACATGTAGATATTTATAAGGATGTGTACATGTGTAGCACAATGCAGCACACATGGAAGATTTCACATAAATGGAGTATAGACATATATCCTGCTAAGCCTTTAACACTTGTGCTCTGGCAATTTGGGAGCATCCCCAGGTCATTCACGTATATTACATAAGGGAATGCTCATAAGTCTATGCCTTGTCATTGAAAACTACCACACGCAAACCATTGAACAGCCCCCTGTGCCAGGGTATGGAAATTGAGCTATTGCCACTGAACTTGCTTTATGCTTGCTTAATGTAGCCACTCTAAAGCACACAAAGCTCCCTTGGTTATCTTTATTTCCTTACATTAAGTTAATTTTATGTCCATGTTGCGTGTTTCAGTGTGAAAAAACAAATGAACAAATGATTTAGAATCCATGATATTTTTTGAGCATTACTGTAATAGCTACATCACTATACATGCAGTTGGAACAGCCAGACCATCATACATACCTACTGGTCCTCCGATCTTGATCTCCAGTCGAAGGTGATCAACAAGATCAGCCTCCCATGCCACCACATCAGCCAATCAATGTTTCATCTGAACGATGGCCCGATCCATGACAAATGTCTCCTGGACATGACAGTGCACAAGCTGCCCCCTATCTTTTTTGTCCTTGGGTGGTTAGCCTGACAGACCCTACCCCGGTAGGCCAGCATACTAGGAAGGTAATGTAGTATGAGACAGATTAGTCCACCCAACTCCACCTCAGAAAAAATCTTCCCCCTCTCTCTGACATGTCCCTATTCCTTCCGAACACAAGTAAAACCCAAAACATTGCCCCTTATAACTATAACTACCCCTAATAGATTAAACCTCAAAAAGACAAACTCCCAACAATACAGAGCCAAATATTTCAACAAACAACATTAATAGACAAAAGGTATTACAAACAGCAAGACACGGACAGATCACACACTGACATTATGAAAAATTCACCACAGGCATTCTGAGAAACTCCTCCAACACCCAGCACAAAGTAACAGAGATTAGAATAAGGTGAAACTTACTTTAAAAATTCCTAGTATGCACCTTCCACAACCATTGTGTAATTTCCTGGGTTTATGCCACCCTTTTTTGACAATTGTGTCATTTTTGATGACTTATCGCTACCAAAATGGCCAGTGTGAACTGGCACTTCTGCAGTCACTTTGATGCACTGACATCGATGTGTGGCTTAGAACCGGTGCAACTAGTGCAACGTGCCATGCAACAGGGCTCCTGGGGCCTATGGCCTCTCTCCCACTCTATTGTTTTCCATATTCTGCTCAGTCTCTTTATTCATGCAATCTGTCAGGAATCCTTTTATATGAAGTTTTATGTATGCCGCACACACTTAGGGAAGTACAGAGACAGGCTGTCTCACCCATGCTGCTGTGTATGTGGTGCAGATCTTGCATATTTATTGTTTTTTTCTTCATCCATTTGGTGTCATTCCAATATTGAACATGTGATTGTCAGGCAGCCATGTCTTCGAGGCACAAAGCTAGGCAAGGTCATCCATGTAATGTGGTGTCAAAGATACTTCTACACTCAGGGCTCAATGTATGAACCAATATGCGTGGAGCTTGCAAAACGCACCAGGGTAAATGGGCAACACAAATCTATCTGTATAGTTTTTGATCCACCCAAGGCCAGCTTGTTTAGCCATGAGAAGTGTAATTTATCTTGAGTGACATAAAGCATTGGAAATCCTAGTATTGCCTTACTCTGCACCAGAAAGTTTCTCCTTGATCATTGCATGGAGGAACCCATTAACACCCCATGGTTTTAGATGCATTCCCAGACTTACCAGACCAGGTAAACTTGGAAATGCGCTCGTAAGTACAGCCTTCCCAGGAGTGGCCTTTCAAGGATTTAGACCTTTAAATCTCCTTGTTACTTCATTTTTCTGCACACATGGTGGAAAATGGCTCATAGTATGTTTTGCTTAGCAGGAAGATTCACTTTCATGCCCAAATACATTCCTGCATGATATACACGTAACCTTGCTCCATGGTGCATGTATGCCTTCATTAACACTAGGCAGCCAAAACAGCACCAGCGCAGAAGAAAAAGCAGAAATTATTTGTATTCTATTAGATATAACACATTACTTGCTTTTTGCTTTCACGCATGCCCTGCAGTGGGGTGATTTTCTGTGCTGTGCTGTATAGCGATGCTCATTATATGCCCCTATGTTTTCAGTCACAGGACCACAGGTGAACTATACTGTGATCCACATGTAACTGCCGAACACAAACATCATGGTGTGTAGCACACACACTCAGTCATTGTTCACTGTTTGGTTCTATAGTCCCTTTGGACTGTGCTAGAGTTTCTGAAGGTGAACACACTCTTTCAGCACACACACTGTCACCATGTGCACACTGTTCATATTCCAACCTTTTTGTCGTACATCTCTTGCACAGGCACATGCGTTTGGCACATGGTTTCATCCTGCACACATGTTTTGATCAACATGTTGTTGGGCAAGGGTGAGAGTAACACAGAGCAACAGACCTTTGGAATCGGTAAATGAGCCAGTAGGCCTCACTGTATGAACCAGGATCACATGGTTGTGGTCACTACTACTGTTTGATAAACAAAAAGAAAAAGGGAGCACACTGCCTTGCATTCAAGCGGAAAATAGCCCCAAGGCATCATGGTAAATGCAGTCATTTAAATATAAATAGCGAGAATTTTTCAAAAGATTATTCACCCTAAGTAGGTGCAGCAAGTGCCGTTTCGCTGTAGAAAGTTTTTCACCTAAGGTAGGTGCAGCGAGTGCCGTATCTCTGGACACTTGTTTCTGGCTTTCGGCCTTCATCAGCAGAGAGCGTATGTAACTGAAGGCGTCGCTTGAAATGCCGCCAAATGTCTTCACAGGTTTTTGTACCACTCAGTAGGCGCACAGGTGCATCGCCAGTGCTCGTCAGCAAGAGGCTCACGGGAGCCGTCATTTAGACATCCAAAAAGAAAAAGGGAGCACACTGCCTTGCATTCAAGCGGAAAATAGCCCCAAGGCATCATGGTAAATGCAGTCATTTAAATATAAATAGCGAGAATTTTTCAAAAAATTATTCACCCTAAGTAGGTGAAGCAAGTGCCGTTTCGCTGTAGAAAGTTCTTCACCTAAGGTAGGTGCAGCGAGTGCCGTATCTCTGGACACGTGTTTCTGGCTTTCGGCCTTCATCAGCAGAGAGCGTATGTAACTGAAGGGGTCGCTTGAAATGCCGCCAAATGTCTTCACAGGTTTTTGTACCACTCAGTAGGCGCACAGGTGCATTGCCAGTGCTCGTCAGCAAGAGGCTCACGGGAGCCGTCATTTAGACATCCAAAAAGAAAAAGGGAGCACACTGCCTTGCATTCAAGTGGAAAATAGCCCCAAGGCATCATGGTAAATGCAGTCATTTAAATATAATAGCAAGAATTTTTCAAAATATTATTCACCCTAAGTAGGTGCAGCAAGTGCCGTATCGCTGTAGAAAGTCTTTCACCTAAGGCAGGTGCAGCGAGTGCCGTATCTCTGGACACCATTTACCATGATGCCTTAGGGCTATTTTCCACTTGAATGCAAGGCAGTGTGCTCTGTTTTTCTTTTTACTGTTTAATAAACATAAGGCTGCCAAACCCGCGTGAGCTCTATTGTACTCTTGTCAAAGGCAGTAACAGCACATTCACTCTGAGGGCAGGTCCTTGTGTGGCCCTCCTGGTCCAGGAAGACTGAAGTCCACGACACAGGCCTATGGAATAGCATACACAAACATTTCAGTTCTCTCTTGGGATGATGCAAGATTTGTGATTTCCCTGTGTATCATGCACTTGTACACTTAGGTCAGGGATAAACTACTCTTGCCATGCAGAAGTGAGTTCACATCCTAATTCCTCCATCACCATGTTCAATGAGTTAGTGTGTGAACACATACATTTTTGTGTGAATTTTACATGGAAACTGCACATTCTTGACATCTCTGTCTTATCTTGACAACACAGGTGTTGTGATGTTTGAAAACACATCTCAATTGTTTTACTTCTCTTGTTAATTCCTCACCTTGCAATGTCATCAATTCATATTGATGTGTTACATGACTTTGAGTCTCATCAAATTGCTGTGCAATGCCTGTTAAATGTGCATTTGAACAATTGTGGCCTGATGTGATGTATATGACAATCTGGCCAGGAATTGGCTCGCATGTGTAGTATTTTGAGGATCCCCACTCATGCATGTAGGCCGTCTGTACAAACAAATGTTTAATTTGTACACATCATGCTTGGTCTTTGTCCATGACAACTGTCACTCTTGATCTGGGATGGTATGGGCTACAATATTTGCTCCTAAAAAGTATTGCCATTCTGCATGCTACCACATTGATAAGACACACCACAATGAGTGGTGTGTCTCATGTATGGGCATATTGGGGGATTTGTGTTGCGACACTCACTAAGTACCATACAAAACACACTTTGCTACTGCAGAGCACAGCAAGACTACTAGCTGTGCAGCACTGCTCTGCTCAAGATCTTGCGGACAGATATGTACTATTTAAATGTAGATGTGTGGGAAGCTTGGCCTGTCCCTTTTGTGCAGTACACTGCATCACATTGCATTGCTGTGTTGGTTAAATAAATATTTAGAGGCATGGCCCCATGTTGCTCAATGGGTCTGACAACATCGCTGATACATATTTAGGCCAACCTCTACTTGAGAAGAGGTGAGTGAATTGATGTTTCATTGACTATGTCATAAAGACAACACAATGAATGTATTCAAAAATGTATTCTCCTGCTGAACATGTAAGAATATTTCAGAGATTTTGTCCCTCATGTTAAGCAATCATGAAAAAAATTTGACTCAATGTTGTCGTGTCGGCGTCAACCAGCCATTGTGTGGCGAAATGTCTCCACCATTGTCATCCTCCTTTTCCATTTGGTCTCTATCTTCTGGCTTAAAGCCCCATGGGAAATTTGTTCTGACACATATGTTGTGTAGGACTGCATACATCAGAATTATGTTGCATTCCATAGAGGGGAGTATGGCAGTCTTCCCCCAGACATATCAAGGCACCTAAACCTGGACATCAGAACACCAAGGGGGTCATTTTGACCTTGGCGGACGGCGGAGGCCGTCCGCCAAGGTACCGCCGCTGAATGACCGCACCGCGGTCAAAAGACCGCGGCGGCCATTCAGACATTTCCTCTGGGCCGGCGGGCGCTCTCCAAAAGAGCGCCCGCCGGCCCAGAGGAAATGCCCCTGCAACGAGGACGCCGGCTCAGAATTGAGCCGGCGTAGTTGCAGGGGTGCGACGGGTGCAGTTGCACCCGTCGCGTATTTCAGTGTCTGCTTAGCAGACACTGAAATACTTTGCGGGGCCCTCTTACGGGGGCCCCTGCAGTGCCCATGCCATGGGCATGGGCACTGCAGGGGCCCCCAGGGGCCCTGCGGCACCCCCTACCGCCATCCTGTTCCTGGCGGGAGACCCGCCAGGAACAGGATGGCGGTAGGGGGTGTCAGAATCCCCATGGCTGCGGAGCGCGCTCCGCAGCCATGGAGGATTCTGTAGGGCAGTGGTAAACCGGCGGGAGACCGCCGGTTTACCCTTTCTGACCGCGGCTGAACCGCCGCGGTCAGAATGCCCTCGGGAGCACCGCCAGCCTGTTGGCGGTGCTCCCGTGGTCGGTGACCCTGGCGGTCACCGGCCGCCAGGGTCAGAATGACCCCCCAAATTCCTTTCAGCTAATGTTCCTAGTCCTGGTCAGTGCATGGTGGAACCATTGTTCAGGCTTGCTCTGGGGATGGGCGATTGGGGTCCTGACCCACGTCTGTAGACCATATTCTTGGTCAGCTGAAAGTAGAAAAGAACAATTGTCAATGATTATGCACATTATTACGGATATTTTTACTACATTGAACTTTATATGTTACATATAGAGTTGACCATAACTAGACACATGTCTGTTCCAGGTGTCTGTTTCAATGCTAATGTTTACCATGTCCTGATAGTTTGAACACTTCTACATGCTGGCCTTCATGTTCAGGCATTAGATTACTATGATAGGTATATCTGAAAGTTGTGGGCAACTCTATGTTATGTGCAATCACTACATGTGCAACATGATGACTTTTTAATACGATTTTGTATCATATAGTCAGTCTTAGGAGGCTTTTTCCAGAGCCAACCTGTTTGACACACACACATAGCTTGCAATCTTGCCAGTGACCCAGCTTTTGATTTGTTCAATCAACATGGACATTTGCGCGCCTACATGTATTACCATTGCAACATGTGACATGGACAGTTATACATTTTGTTGTCAGCATTCAGCTAATGCTTGTTGTCAGACAAGTTATGCTGAACTTAGAAGGACACATAGGTATGGCGACATGGGCCATTATTATGTAAGACACACTGATGTAGAGACAAGTAGCCTTCTACTAGAGACCTGGACACAATACTTTTTTTCACATGTATGTATGTGATTCTACCTTGTAGGGGGATTCTGTACACGTATGCCTTGATTGTGTCATCATTGATGTGGCTTAAGAATGTTGAGATTGGGATCCTGGGTACATTGTGATACTTTGCCCTGATTGAATTCCATTCTATGTTAGTTACTGGTGTATGACATATTTGACAGCAGTTTTGTTTGAGTTTGTGAGTTTAACATTGATGGCTTCATATGCAGGGTATGGCCTAGTTACAAAAAAATACTGGTGGTCTATCACATTGGTTACGTGTCAATGTGGATTGATACATATGTATATGTGTGTAAAAAGATTATCAGCATAGCTGTGACGTGTGTGTTTTGTAATATTGGTTTCACATTCGTATACTAAATTGACTTTTGCACATGAATGAAGCCTACAATTATATTGCATGACACAAATAAAACGTACAACTACTTCTTACAGAGTTGCTCCAGAAAGTATAATCAACGTTTTAAATTTAACTAGTTCGAGGCCGAGTACACCATTTAAGAAATACTCATCTCACACTTAGATGTCATGTGCACTTTGTACTGCTATTAAGTTGTCTTGTATGCCATATGATTATTATCTTGATTTTTTTTTAACTGAGCAGATAATGTGGTTTAGTCCATTCAGAGAGTGTGAGATTAGACAAAACCACACACAGATTTTCTATTGTTTGATCCCTTACAGGATTAGTGAGGGTAAGAAAGAATGGGAATTCTTTGTCTACATATTGCAGTAAGTTGCTCCCACTATTTGCACATGACAGTAGGGGCCAGATATTTGACAACATGCCACAGTGCAGCACAGCAAGTAAACTTGCTGTGCTGCACTGTATCACAAGGAAATGACAGGAATGCACGCAGTTAAGCCATGGGGTATATGTTCCTGTCCTTTCACCCTGTGTTGTGCTGCCTAGCACAAACACAGGCACCCTTGCACCGTGATGCAAGTGTGCCTGCATTGCATGCATGATTGTTTCGTGAAGGAAGAGGCACCTTCCAGCACATAAACAATCCTTATTAGTATATTCCTCTATCTGTGTGTGCCACAGATTTTAGCACACATAAGAAGAGTAAGTGCATGGACAACTTACGTCATTTATCCTTGTTACATATCACCTGGGGAGGCATATTTATTTTACACATTCCCAGGATTACCATGTTTGGTATACAAGATGTGCATCATCAACCATGGGAGTTCCATGGATGCACCTACACAACACCCACGGAACACAGCATGTTGCGCTGTGTTGCATTACTCCAGATTTTGGATGCCATTCCAAGTCTTACAAAGTGGCTTGCATCACACATGTACCACAATGCAAGTATGAGGCACACCTCTCATAAATTTGCCCCTAGCTCCATTGACAGACACAGAGATGGCTATTATGTCATACATTTCTATATTTTTGTAGGTATGTTGCGTACTTCAGATTTACTTACCAACAAGTAGGTAATTCTAATATCAGCCCTTCTGGAAGCACTCTTTGATGTTACTGTGCTGGAAGATGTGAGTATCATGAGCACTTCCAAGGTATTTGACCAGCACATTGGTGAACATCCCCAGATGGCCCACGATGACCTGGACATTGATACAGTAGGTGTGCTTCCGGTTCCTGTACTGGTAGGATGTTTTAGCCAGGGGAGTCAATTGCACATGTGTGCAATCCATTGCACTTAACACATGGGGAAATCCCGCAGTGACATAGAAGCCTTGCTTGGTCTCCAGCTGTTGTCCTAGGTCTTGGAGAAGAGGATGTACTGGGGTGATGGCATCCAGGACAGTGGGTAGGAAGGCAGAAATGTATGTCTGTGATATTCTTGCCACTCTGGCTGTTGTGACCTAGACAGAACCGGATGGAAGCATGTGGAGCACAGCCATCAGTTTGACCTGTTGAGGAATGTTTGTGGGCCTGGCAGTTGGTGGAAGGAGACTTGGCCCAATGTTGTGGAGCAATTATATGATAGAATCCCTCCTGAGTATAGAATTTTATGACCTCATCCTCCCTGAGGTTGATGAGGGAGATGCATTGCCGGAATACAGGTTCCCTCCTTCACTTACCGGTGCACAGATGTTTTTGTGCATTTTGGGCTTTGTGCGCTGCACCAAAATGATGAGTCACACATTAGCAAAGCCATACATATCACTGTGTTAGATTTGTGTGAGATTTTGCAGAGTAACTCCTACCTTGCATATTTTAATCTGTGTGTGGCTCAGCTGGTTTAGGCATAGCTTTTGTCTAATTCAACTCTCATAAAATGACACATTTGGGCAAATTAGTAATCTTTTACATATGGAGTACTGCTTGTGCCGCTGTTGCATCACAAGATTTGGTGCAATATCAGTGCAAGCCTCTCATAAATATGCCCCCGAATTATTAACTATGAAAATATCAGGTTTGCCCTGTGTATTATGACTAGCATACATATTTTTTTTAAAGCACATATCTACCTCACTCAATTTGATTAAGTGCCAAATTCAGACTGAAACTCATACACTGATGTGTTTTAATAAACAAAATGATAAAAATAAGCTTGTTTTAAAAAAGAAACAAATAAATCCTGCTAGAGGTGATTGCAAAAGCAACAAAACTGAATCTTTAAATTTTTTAGAACTTTTGAAATGCAGTGCAGATTTGAAATAAAGCAGATGACAACTGTCTTCCCCCCGCTTTTATTTGAGTAGACCCGGCTTGTCCTACTTGCACTCTTCTGAGTCACTCTAACTCAATCACAGACAACAGTGAATTGTTGTTTCACAACAGTGAATCTGTTTCTGAATCTGTAGCTGTTTGCAGCTGTTTTTAGCTTGTGGGTCCAGAAAGAATGGGAAGTGTGTGGACAAAAAAAACTCATAGAATAGATTAATAAATACTTAAGATACTTTGCTTAACAAATTTTTAACACTGTGGCCCAGATTCTCAAAGGTGTCATGGAATGCAGTGCAGCAGCCATAAATGCTGTACTGCACTGTGTTGCATGACAAGGAGAGAGCAGGTGAGCACTATATTCACAGAGATATGTCTCTCTCCTTTCTTCTCCCTAGCACTGATGTTGATTTCAGCTGCGTGCGCCAGGCACACACCTCAGCAACATAGTGTTAGAGTGTGCTCCTGACTCATACGCGGAGACAGAAAGAGGAATTGATGGAAGTGGAATTGAGGCTCTCATGAGGTTGCTCGCAGGAGCTGCGGATCAGCAGCGGCAGCAGCAGCAGCTGCAGGAGCACCCTGGAGGCTTCTCCAGGCTCCTTTTCCCTAGCGGGCGGTCTGGGTCTTGATACAGCAATTCCGGGAGGGTGTCGGAGCCGGAGCTGGAGAAGAGCCGCAGAGCTGTGGCAAAAGTGGTGGTGGCAGGTCCTCGGGAGCCAGAGAAAAGCTGCATCCTTACCAACAGTGGCAATAGTGGCAATTGTGGCAAGCGGCAGGCCTGAGGTGCTGTGTGCTCAGGAGTGACACCGCTTTGGATGGAGTGTCTGTGACCGGTTGACCGGTGGCTTGGTTTGTGGCTCGGCTGGTGGCTTGAGTTGAGTGGTGGCAGCTGGCAGTGAGTTTTGGATCCTGGGCCTGGGACCCTGGATACGGAGAACCCTCCCTTCAAAGCTCAGCATTAGCCCTGCACAGCTGCTCCTCTTTTTTGCCCACAAAGAGAATTTTTTTATCTTCGCTTTCTCCCATATTGGACATAAGATGGGCAGAAAACGCTGGTGAGGATGGGTGAGGACCTTAGGGCATCCTATGGGACGCAGTGACCCTACCAGGAGGGCCTGACAAGGTAAAACGATGGTATAAGTATAAAACAAAAGGCAACTATAGACAACAAAAGACAACAAAAGGCATTTAAAAGATATTAAAAGTTATCGGGAGCATCTAGTCGGTGGCCTGAGGAGCAAGACGATGGCATAGGACTGCCGTACTCCTGTACCCCTGTTGTACCTCTCTAGAAATAATTGGAGTGGAGAATTGAGGGTGAAGAGGTGGAAGTTTAGGATTATTTCCATCCAACCTTTAAATTTTATACTTTCCGCATCCTAGCCCCCCACGCCACCTGCTCATTGACAATTTGGCTTGTCGCTTCACTTATCTTCTTGACTTTAGGTCACACTGTTTTAACCTAGAGCTCCAACTCTGGTTTACTTTGGTCTTTCTTGGCCTACTCCGGCATTCAAAATGTTGGAAGTTGGGAATTAAAGAGCTGAACAAGAGTCGATAAAAGTGACTGAGAGAATTGAAAATAGGGGACAAGAGGTAGAAGCTCTGAGTCGTTGGCCTCAAGGTCGTTCCTTCCCTGGACATGACAGCTAAACATCTCCGAATGGGTAGAGCTTTCCTTAACCGGGCATGTAAAAAGACAAATCTAATCCCCTAAGAAACAAGAGCATTTCTCATCTAAACACAAAAAACTCTTGCACCATTCTTCCCTTTTTTCAAAATGAGCTATGCGATGAGCCGCCATCTAAGGAGGAAGCTAACGTAAACTCTAATGTTTCTAATAATGTTTCTGATAACTCTGGAAAGGGTGTGGCTCTAATTCCCCCGATCAGTAAGCCGCCTATCATTGGGGGGCTTTGGAGAATCCTAACTTTCCCTCTACCAATATGGGACCCCCCAATAATGCCGGGGAATTCACCTTGCCAGACATCGAGGTGAATGGAGAACAAGATGTAAAGAGCCTGTCCTTTCGTTGTGTGACCCCGTCCTCCAATGGAAGCGATGGAAGACAATCCTCCCGGCCTAAGGCTTATTAGTAGTACACCTTTGGGTCCTTCTTTGCCTCCAGTTTTTTCTTCATTGACTCCCTAGGAACACTTTAAGTGTACCTTCGGATCAACATATAGTAATTCCAGAGTCCATTAAATGCTTAGAGAAAATATTACCTTCCATTTTAGCGCTTCTTGAAAAATCAATAAATTGTTTTGATTATTCTCAAGACACTCTCTAGGCAATATTGAAAGCTCTGACTGGCCAAAAGAAGGATGGGCAAACCCTGGTTGAGAAAGTTCCAGTGCCCACAAAGGAAGCCCTCAGTAAATCAGAGTGCAGTACTCCTAGTACACAGCTGTGTGCCTTGGAAGCAAGTTTGAATGTGAATTGACCAAATTTCCAGATCACATAAATAAGGGCACTCAGGCTGGTAAATCTCAAGTGTCCTTCAAACCTGTGATCTGTGAGGAAATCCTTCAATCAGAAAGTTTTGACTGTTCTTTGAAAAAAGTATTTTCCACTCCACTTTCTCAGTCGAATATCTTGCTGTCAACAAACCTGGAGGAAAAGTCAACTTTCCCCATAGTCCCGTTCCCGATTTTTCTACCACAGTCTAAGATTCCTCCCATTTCCTCGAATACTGTGAACAATGGGAATGTGTCTATCAAGCAAGTAGACAACGAAAGGATTATGGGAAAGTCATTAAAAGGGAAAATGTTGGGAAGAAAGGCTAAACGGCGAATCTTTAAAAAAAAACAAGAAAGGTGAAGTTCGACATCTAGGTACCTATAGGAATCCCCTCTCCTAAGGACGATTATAAGAAGGTCCCACGGAAGGATAGGTTCAAAGACTTTGAAGATTTGGAAGATGTAGGATCTTCTCCGTCCAGAGAAGAATTTGATCTAGTACCCCCACGGGGTCCTCCTTTGGATAATTTGGATGATCTACCAATTGTAAAGAGGGTCTCATACTCCCTAAATCCATATACCGATCCATTTTTGTTGTATTTAGAATACTGTATGTTGTTATGGGGGTCGCGGCATTCGGGAATCCGAATGCGGCTAGGAGAGCGGTTGCTTCCTGCCCGGTGTTCCAGCCGTGGGTCTCCTGTGGTGATTAAATCTTTTCTCTTCAGACTATCTACAAAGTTCTGGTCTTCATTACGACCCTTTCCTACAACATTTTGGCGACGAGTGGTGTTGTCTGGGGACCCACCGACCCTGCACTCTGCTTTGTGTTGACTTGAACCTGCACCCTGCGTTCTGTCGACTCATCGAGCCTTCCCTAGGCTAGGATTTACCTTCTCATCAGCTCTACATAAAGAGGGAAGTCTATATTTCATCCTACTTCTATTATCTCCGGCTCCTGATTTAAACAGAAACATTTTTCTTCTTTGGGCTCCTCGCGCGCCTCTGTCGTTTCTCCTGATGTCACCTGACTGCCGTTCCTCCCGTGCAAGCTACACCGCCTTTAGAAAGATTTCTCTTCGCTTTGGCGGCCATTTTAACTCTTTGGGATGTTTTCATTCAGTTCTCTTCGTCTTATTCTGTGTGCGTATCTTCGGTGACACACACACCTTTGACTGTTAATTTGCTGAGGACTATATTCTTAAAAGAAACTAAGTAATTAGTTCTGGGAATTCAGTGATATTTAAAAAAAAAAGAAGAAAATAAAATGAAATAAAAATATATTTTAGTATTATTTTTATTTTATTTTAAATTTTTTTTTTTAAATTTTTTTTTTTAATGTCTACAATGACAACAGCTCAGGTTTGTGTTCAGCCTCCTCCTTTTCTTCAAAAACCTGGGAGACCGCCAATTCCTTGGAGAAAGTGGTTACGCATTTTTGAAAATTATTTGGTTGCTATCGATGCTTCCAGGTACAATGCTGCGCGCAGAGCTGCACTCCTATTCAACCACTTAGGCGAAACTGGTCAAGAAGTTTTCGATAACTTACCAGCCATAGTTGCACCACTGGGGGATGAATCCTGGGATGCATATTTTGAAGCTACAGCACGTATGGCTAAACAGTATTCTGATGAACCTTCAGTAATGTTGGAACAACATCATTTTTTTAAAAGGAAACAGCTTGTGGATGAAACCATAGAAGATTTCTTGGCAGTCTTGAGAGTTCTTGCTGTGAAATGTGAATTTGGTTCTAATATGGACATTTATTTGTGTGATCAATTCGTTTTCAATTGTTATAACTAAAAGATACAAGAACGTATTTTAACTTGCAAGAATCCGTCGTTGGGTGAAGTCTTGGACATAGCTAAGAGCATTGAATGCTCTCTCATCTCTTCCAAAATTTTAACAGACGATGTTAAAGCTTCTGCTCAAGTTTCTGCTGTCCTGCAAGCCGATTGTTTGGAAGTTAATACTGTATCCAGTAGGACCAAAGCCAACAAAAGTGTTGATAAAAAGAACTGTTCTGGTTATTGTTATAGATGTGGTTCAAAGACTCATATGGGAAATAGTCCATCTTGTTTAACTCAAGGGAAAAAGTGTAATTTTTGCAAAAAAGTGGGCAATTTCCAAAGAGTTTGTTGTCTAGCTAAGGCTAAAGCTAAGATATCTCGAATTGATATAGTTGAAGAAGAACTGACTGATTCTTTTAACAATGTGTTGTTAACTATTGATGCTGTTGGAGATTCTCAGAACAAATGTAAAGGTCCCATTTGTTCTGTAACTATAGGCACTGTTAATCTGGACGTTATGGCTGATTCCGGTTCACCAATTACTATCCTGTCTGACGTGACGTTTGACAGATTGTGGTCTGGGAAGCAGCTTCAACGAACTGATGTCAACCCAAATGCTTTTGGCAAGTTTGACATTGCTATGAAGGGTTTTTTCATGGATATTCTTGATTTTAAGAGCGGATGCATTAATACTAAAATGTATGTTTGCTGAACGGGGCAGAGATATTTTGGGCTGGCAAGATCAGGCTAAGTTGGGTATTGTTTTAAGACCAGGTCACTCTGTGCCTGTAATTCTTGGTGATGTGCCTGTGCTAAGTGTGATTGAAGGAAAATTACCCCTGGATCATTCAGTTGAAAATCTGCATGAAAACTTTCCTAGGGTCTTTAAGAAAGATATTGGTCTTATCAAGGGATTTGAATACCAACTCAAGTTAAAAAAAGATGCAGTGCCTGTCAAGCAGAAGCTTAGACCGGTTCCATTTTCGGTTAGACAGGATCTTAAAAATGTACTTCACGAAATGTGTGAACAGGGCATTATCACTCCAGTTGATTACTCTTAGTGGATTTCGGCAATTGTTCTTGCTAAAAAAAGGGTGGAAGTATTCGTCTCTGTGTTGATTTGCACGCACCACATCGATTTAAGGTCAGCTTATCACCAAATTCCCTTATCCAAAGATTCTCAACCTTTAACTTCATTTGTGACGCCCTTTGGAACTTTTATGTATTTGCGTTTGCCTTTTGGTTTGGCTTCTGCCACTAGTGTTTTTCAGAGATTGATGGATGCTTTGTTTTCGGAGGAACAATGTGTTCAGGTCTTTCAGGACGACATTCTCATTCATACTGCAACTAATGAAAAACATTTTGAGACGTTACTTCGAGTATTTAGGAAGTTGGAGACACATAATATCACTGTCAACAAAGATAAATGCATGCTCTTTTCAGATAATGTTGACTTTTTTAGGGCATAACATTTCTGCTAGTGGTATCGCGCCCAAGTCATCTTTAGTCAAAGCCATAGTTGAGGCCCCTGTTCCTAAGGAAAAGGATTCTATCAGATCTTTTTTAGGTTTGAGTGAATACTACTCCAGATTTGTGTCTGGGTATGCTATGGTGGTACAACCTCTACGGGCGTTGCTGAAGAAGCATGTCAAGTTTGCTTGGACTGATGAGGCCTGCAGGGCTTTTGATCATTTGAAACAAATCATTGTGGATGCCCCTGCTATTAGACCTTTCTCTCATGGTGTTAGGGGTATTATCACAGTGGATGCCAGCTCTGTGGGCTTAGGCGCTGTTTTGAGTCAATTCGTAGATGGTGTTGAAAGTACTGTGGCCTTTGCGTCACACATGTTGAGTGAAGCAGAACAAAAATATAGTACAATTGAAAGGGAAGCGTTTGCATGCTCTTGGGCAACTGAGAAGTTTAAAATGTATATTTGGGGTACCAAATTTGATTTGTATACTGATCACAAGCCTTTAATATACATGCTTGGTGACAGTTGCTCTAACAAGGCGTCCTCCAGGTTGGTTAGGCTTATGTCCAAATCACTTGAGTTCAATTTTGATATAAAATATATTCCTGGAGGAAGAAATATTAGGGCAGATTGTCTTTCTCGATTGCCAGTTGTTGAAAATATCACTGAATTGTCTGTTGAAGAAGAATGTGTGATGACAGTTTCTGATGCAGCTTCTGCTTTCAAAATTTCAGAGTAAGTTTGGAATAAGAGTTCTTACAATGATATTTCTCTAGCCAAAGTTAAGGACTTCCTTGTTTCTGGTTGGCCTCCTGACAGGAGCTTAGACAAAGAGTTAAAATCGTTTGCTCAGGTTGCATCCGAATTATCGGTGGTTAATGGTATTGTTATGAGGCAGAGTATGTTTGTGCCACCTTTATCCCTGAGGGATGGCATTATTTCAGTGGGACATCTAGGACATTTAGGCATCTCTGCTACCATCAAGAATATTAAGCTGCATTACTGGTGGCCTGGTTTGGACTCTCAAGTAAGGTGTTATGTGGATAAATGCCCCGAGTGTTTGTGTTCTGATAAACACTGGAAAATGAAAACAAATTCTTTGTGTTGTACAGAATGGCCCAAGAATGCTTGGGCGAAAATAGGGTTAGATTTTGCTGGTCCATTTAACATGCTTAATAATGAGAACAAGTACATGATTGTAGCTATTGACTATTTCTCCAAGTGGTTATATTTTACCTTTTCTTGCATTGCTGATTCCAATGTGGTGATAAAATGTTTTAAACATTTGTTTCAAGTTGAAGGTCCTGCTAGAGAGGTTGTCACTGACAATGGAATACATTTTGTCTCCAATGAAGTGACTAATTGTTTTCTTAATCACTCAGTGAAACATATCAAGGTCACTCTTTACAGTCCTTCTTCTAATGGTTTAGTCGAAAGAGCGAATCGTTTGTTGAAGGAAGGAATACAAACTGCCATTTCTAATAACCTCAATGTTGCTGAGTATGTGCAACAGAAGGTTTGGTCCTATAACACCACACCTCATAGTACTACTGGGGTTTCTCCTTTTATTCTTTTAAGGGGAAGGGATCCTGTTACAGATTTAAGACCTACCTGGTTGGATGATGTTACTGGCCTCTCTGCTGATTCTGTTGATCTGCGTCAAGTTCGTATGCGGGTAAGAGGCAAACAAGAGAAGTCTAAGGACTATATTGACAGAGTGAAGAGTGTTAAAGATTTGGAAATGAAACCTGGGGATTGGGTATTAGTAACAAAACCTATGAGGATCAACAGAGGTGATTCGAAATTTTCTGAACCGGTCAAGGTCGAGAAAGTCTCTAGAAGAGCGGTCTGCTTACAGGGCAAGGGTTGGTGAAACAAGAATGCTGCAGTGAAGATAACTTGTGAGCAAGCTGATATCATTAAGAAAAAGTTAGAGGATGTGTCTCTCCATGACAACTATGAATGCGATTTCCGGGATGTTGTATATGACAAGGAGACTCATAACAGGGATTTTGGGTCTCCACTTCCTGAGTGTTCCATTGTTCAACGTAATGTTGTTGACGGGAAACATCCTTTTTTACGACTTTTTTTTTTACGAAAGTCGTGGTTAACGAAAGCGCAACAACGCTATTTTTAACCACGACTCCGGTTTTTTGTGCCTTAACTACGTATGTTCTGGACAACGAACATGCGTGGTTAAGGTACAAAGAAGGGAGTTGGCGAAGGTAAGTGGTGGGATTAGGTTTTGGGGAGTGGGTGGGGGGTCAGGGGGTTTTATGTTTTGGGGTGGGGTTGGGGGGTGGGGCGTTTTTGGTTTTGGGGAGTGGGTGGGGGTCAGGGGGTTTTAGGTTTTAGGGTGGGGTTGGGGGGGTGGGGCGTTTTTGGTTTTGGGGAGTGGGTGGGGGGTCAGGAGGTTTTAGGTTTTGGGGGGGTGGGCGTTTTTGGTTTTGGGGAGTGGGTGGGGGGGTCAGGGGGTTTTAGGTTTTAGGGTGGGGTGGGGGGTGGGACGTTTTTGGTTTTGGGGAGTGGGTGGGGGGTCAGGGGGTTTTAGGTTTTAGGGTGGGGTGGGGGGTGGGGCGTTTTTGGTTTTGGGGAGTGGGTGGGGGTCAGGGGGTTTTCGGTTTTGGGGTGGGGTTGGGGGGGTGGGGCGTTTTTATTTTTGGGGAGTGGGTGGGGGGTCAGGGGGTTTTAGGTTTTAGTGTGGGGTTGGGGGGGTGGGGCGTTTTTGGTTTTGGGGAGTGGGTGGGGGTCAGGGGGTTTTAGGTTTTGGGGTGGGGTTGGGGGTGGGGCGTTTTTGGTTTTAGGGGGTGGGTGGGGGGTCAGGGGGTTTTAGGTTTTAGGGTGGGGTTAGGGGAGTGGGGCGTTTTTGGTTTTGGGGAGTGGGTGGGGGGTCAGGGGTTTTTAGGTTTTAGGGTGGGGTTGGGGGGTGGGGCGTTTTTGGTTTTGGGGAGTGGGTGGGGGGGTCAGGGGGTTTTAGGTTTTGGGGTGGGGTTGGGGGGGTGGGGCGCTTTTGGTTTTGGGGAGTGGGTGGGGGTCAGGGGGTTTTGGGGTGGGGTTGGGGGGTGGGGCGTTTTTGGTTTTGGGGAGTGCGTGGGGGGTCAGGGGGCTTTAGGTTTTGGGGTGGGGTTGGGGGGGTGGGGTGAGGGATGTAGGGTGAATGGTGCCTATTGCTAATGATTTTATCAGGAGTGCCTTTACAACAAAATATTGTTGTTAAGGCATTTGTGGTAAAATCATTAGTAGTAGCAATGAGGTCGGTGTTCCGACCTCGTTGTTAAGGCAGTAGTTGTTTTTGAAGTCGTTGTTTCATCGTACAATCGTTGTTGACTCCTCTGTTGAGGACCACAGACCACGCCCGCAACCTCGGCTTCATCTTGGACCCTCTTCTCACCATGACCAAGCAAGTCAACGCCGTGTCCTCCGCCTGCTTCCTCACCCTCCGCATGCTCCGCAAGATCTTCCGCTGGATCCCCGCCGACACTAGAAAAACCGTGACCCACGCCCTCGTCACGAGCCACCTGGACTACGGCAACACCCTCTATGCCGGGACCACAGCCAAACTCCAAAATCGCCTGCAACGCATTCAAAACGCATCAAAACGCCTCATCCTCGACGTACCCCGCAACAGCCACATCTCCGCACACCTGAGACACCTGCATTGGCTCCCAGTCAGCAAAAGGATCACCTTTCGACTTCTCACCCACGCACACAAAGCCCTCCACAACAAGGGACCGGAATACCTCAACCGACGCCTCAGCTTCTACGCCCCCACCCGCCTCCTCCGTTCCTCTGGTCTCGCACTCGCTGCCGTCCCTCGCATCCGCCGCTCCACAGCGGGTGGGAGATCTTTCTCCTTCCTGGCGGCCAAGACCTGGAACTCCCTCCCCACCAGCCTCAGGACCACCCAGGAGCACTCTGCTTTCCGGAGACTCCTAAAAACCTGGCTATTCGAGCAGCAGTAACCCCCCCTTTCCCCTAGCGCCTTGAGACCCACACGGGTGAGTAGCGCGCTTTATAAATGTTATTGATTTGTTAAAAAGAACCTGTAGGGTTAGGAATGCTCCTGTTAAATTCAAAGATTTTGTCAGATATTAGTATTCTCTGTAGAGTTAGGAATTCTTCTGTTAAATTTATAGTTTTTTATATTAGTATTTCCTTGTGTATATTACTGTGTTTTCTTTATTTCTGTTTTTTTTTCTTTTGTTTTGTTTTGTTAAAAGGGAGATGGTGTTGTATTTAGAATACTGTATGTTGTTATGGGGATTGCGGCATTCAGGAATCCGAACGCGGCTAGGAGAGCGGTTGATTCCTGCCCGGTGTGCCGGCAGTGGGTCTCCTGTGGTGATTAAGGGGGTCATTCTAACTCTGGCGGGCGGCAGAGGCCGCCCGCCAGAGTTCCCCCTCCAGAGCACCGCCGCAGTGATTCTGTGTTTCCCGCTGGGCTGGCGGGCGACCTGTTTTATTTTATTTGACTTTACTTTTGAATCGCTCTCTTTTAATTTCTTGCTTTAGAGATATACCTGAGTTAAAATTTATTGAAAGTAGTGATATCTCTTGGGTATTCCTAATGCAAGAGCTTGGTTCTGTAAAAACAAAAGTCTGGTTTTATTCTAAAACAATTGTAAATCTGATTTTAGTTAATTGTGAACAATTGCAGCGTAGAGGCATAGATGTGGAGGATGGAAGGAAAATGCCTGTGTTAGTGGTAAACGCTTATATTCTCCCTGATAAGGAGCCTGATGCAACATTACTACATATGCTTAATTGAATTTCCTCCTTTTGTTTAAACTCACATGAAAGTGAATATGAAGTATTGATATCAGGGGATTTAAATTGTAAAATCTCTTTTCAGTCTCTTTCCATTTTCTATGATATTGAGAGGGAATCATGCTCAACATTCCTCCTATCCTATTTCCCCCTAAAATTAGTACGGATAAAAGGGGGTATATTTTATTGAAAGGTCTGAGGGAACTTAGGCCCATATTTATACTTTTTGACGCAAACCAGCGCTGGTTTGCGTCAAAACATTTACCGCCGGCTAATGCCATTCCTACGCACCAGACAGGCGCCTTATTTAAGGATTGAAATTAGCCGCCACTGCGGGCTGGTCAGAGTAAAAAAAAATTACTCAAACCAGGCAGCGCCGGCGTAGGGGAAAATGGGGGTTGTGCGTCAAAAAATGGTGCAAGTCAGGTTTGAGTAAAAAATCATTGTTCAAACCGGACTTGCACCATGTTTGATGCACAACCCCCATTGAAATGACTCCTGTCTTAGCAAAGACAGGAGTCATGCCCCCCTGCCCAATGGCCATGCCCAGGGGACTTCTGTCCCCTGGGCATGGTCATTGGGCACAGTGGCATGTAGGGGGGCACACGTTAGGCCTCCCTATGCCACTTAAAAGATAAAAAAAACTATACTTACCTCTACTTACCTGTACTTACCTGGGATGGGTCCCCTCATCCATGGTTGTTCTCCAGGGGTGGGCGAGGGTGGCAGGGGGTGTCCCTTGGGGCAGGAAAGGGCACCTCTGGACTGCTTCCATGGTCAGAGACCATGGAAGTGAGCCCACAGGTCCCTTAATGCCTGCCCTCACCCAGGCGTTAAAAAAAGGCGCACATCAGGCAGTGAGCTGTTTTTTAAGGCCCGCCCCTCCTGTGTGTCAAAATGACGCAGGAGTATAAATAAGGTGCACAGGCCTTAAAGTCATTTTTTTGGATGGGAACACCTACCTTGCATGTCATTAACGCAAGGCGGTTTCACGCATCCTAAAACTGACGCACACAGGGGATTTTTGACATCCGCGGGGTTGGGCATCATAGTATAAATATGGTGTAAGGTTTGCGCCAAATGTGGTTCCAATGGCAGTAATTAAACAAGAGCCCTCGCTTTGGAAAAGGATTCTTAACCCAGTATTCTATTCCTGTTATTCAAAAGGCATAATTCCGGTGTCTTAGACTGGGAATATCATAGTTCCTTTGTATAGAAAGTGTGATAGATCCTCACCCATATATTATCGGCAAATAGCCCTGTTGGATGCTGTTGGTAAGATCTTCGCTAAAAGCATACTTGTGCATCTAACATCTTGGGTTGAAGAAAATTCGATCCTCCCTTTTGAACGGGCACGTTTTAGGAAGGAACATAATACTTTAGATAACATCCTATTAATGCAAACTATAAATGAAAAGTATGTTTTGGTTAGATGTGGAGTAGTATATGCCGCTTTCATAGACTTCTCAACAGCTTTTGACAGGGTGGACCATTAGATTTTATGGAAGAAAGTATCTAAATTAGATGTTCCCACTAATTTGTTACAATTAGTGCTAACCCTTCACTCTTCAACATGGTGTAAAATGCTTTTAGGCAGAGAGCAGGGTTTGTCTGCATAATTTGTTACAAAAAATGGTTTAAAACAGGGCTGCCTGTTGGCGCCCCTTCTTTTTTCCTTATATATTCATGACCTGCCCTCTGTATGAGGGAATACCCAAGCCTTTGCACCTAAAATTGGAGGCAGTTCGATTTCTTGCCTCCTATATGCTGATGATATAGAGGTGCTTGATCTTACCCCGAAAGGTCTAAATAGGCATCTGGCTGCCTTAAATGATTACTCTATGTGAAAAAGAAAAATGGCAGGTAGGGATAAATTTAATACTAATTTGTAAGAACAGTCCTTAATTCTGTTACTCCTGAATTTATTTCTTTTTCATGTTTATTTCCAAAAGAATATTTTTTATAGCAAAAAGGATCTAAGGAGATATCATACACAACTGAAAACATATTACATCAATACGTGTACAAAGCAAAATAAATTATTCACAATACATCTACAATAATTTACATATAAAATTTTTAACAATAAAGAAAAAAGAAAAAAAGAAAACAACTTGAGGTAATGCCCTACATATTAAGGATGTGGTCACTATTATGTTACTCCTAATGTGATCCACTTTTACTTGCTAAGACAATGGGCTTTACGTGCACTAAACTATCTAAGCCTAGTGTATTTCTTTCACACAAGCGTGATAGTGTGCATCTCAAAAAAATATTTTTTTTAATGATATAGTCCAAAAATTAACAAGCCCAATCCGCTTGCAGTACATAAAGGTCAACGCGTTTCGGCCAGCTCATTTATGGCCTCTTCAGGACTGAAGAAGGGCAATCATAGTTCTAAAAAGACAATCAAACATACCTATATCAGAAATACATTTATATATACATTAAATAAACACATACAGATGTATATTACATGCCATCAGATAAACTGATATTAAATAATGCTCTATTTATGACAGTATTACCTCCATTCTTTTAAAAAATATATTTTTGATAAAAAACTGGGCAAATATATATGTATATATATAGATAACCGATTTAAAAAGCCAAAACCTGATACGTTTGTATCTAACTCTGCCTCACTTTTTGTCAGACTAATTGTAAAAAGTAAATTGTAAAAAGTACCTAATGTCTACCCTATTGGTGTTCTAAACAGCTTAACTATTTTACCTTCATTATAGAAGGGACATGGTGCATCTCATCACGTCCGCTGTCTTTAGATCAGCAGAATCGGTTGCTGTTTGAAATCCAATCCGTGTGCCTTGAATCGATTTACTGATCGAGAAAAATAATCTCGCATTAGTAGTTGCAGAGCTCTATTCTCAGTTAGTGGCTGAAGGCTTGTATAATAGGCCGTTAAAGCACCTAAGTAACAACCTATAGAGTTATTTACCGTCTTTTATCGAATGCGGCGTGTGCTCGTGATTATTGTCGAGTCCGCGAGTCTAATACCGGGCGCATCTGCCGTTTCTAAAACGTTGCTACGCGACGTCACACGGTACATGCGCGCTGGCGTGTAAAGTAACCAAGCCAATCATTATTCGATTTAAGACATCTGACTTCTTGCTAGTCACAAGTAGCCACCCGTTGTAATAGCGGCGGCCATCTTAAAACAGGAAAACATGTGCCTTTTTAAGTAAGTATTCCGATGCTACCTTTTGTCTCAAAACCTCAAGACCTATTATTCATCATGTTTTAAAAAAAATATCAACAACAAATACTAGCCTAACTAACTAAAGATGTAAATTACTAAACAGGATTAAATCGCCTTACCTCTTCTATCTCTTATCAGCGGTCATGACTGTGCGGTCGCTGATCTATTATTACTATTAATTCGGCCATCTTCCAAGTATTTGTACATGATCGTCCACGTTTCACTGGCCATATTTTATCATCTATTTAAAGCATTACCTAATTGGACTAGCTAGAAGAGGCATTTGCTTGAGCAGATTGTCGATCCCTGGTGTGTGTATCACACCCAATTATATGTATACTCAAACGCTAACATACTAATTGTGATTACTTGGGCCATCTTACAAGTGCTTGCTCATTACCCACACTCGTTACTGACAATGTAAGGCTGAATCCCCTTATACCTCTGGAACAATTAAAATAATAAACAGTCAGAGGTACCCAAACAACACTACATACTTTATCTACAAGTGCCTGTATGTCACCTGGAAATATGTCATTACATACCAGTGTTGTTTCAGAAAGATGTCATTACACCAAAAGCGTCGTTTCACCCCAACTACATTTCAACACAAACCTCCTCTTTTAATTATTGTTCTGATAAATGCTAAACACGGTCATTGTTGTTATATAAATACAGATCAATTTGGGGGTGTTTTTTAGGTGAATGTCAAGTCTCACTTAATAAGAGCCCACATTTCATCATCATCATTCAGACCAGTTCTAGCTGTATGGAATCGCTCAATAAATCTTGCTTCCATCTTTTGTAGTTTCTTTGTAGTTGTTAATCCATCCGGTTTTGGTTGTATTGCCACTAGAACTGTCCACCATATATCCTCAGCTGTATGTCCGCAGTCCTGAAAGTGTTCAACTAATGGAGCTCCTTTAACTCCGCATTTAATCCTAGACCGATGTTGAAGAATCCTGTTTTTTATCAATTGTGTGGTCTGTCCAATATATGCTTTACCGCATGGGCACATAATACAATAGATCACATTTTTAGTAGTACAATTAGTGAAATCATTTTGTACATGTGTTCTTCCATTTATTTTAACCTCTTTAGTGTCTTGTGTATATTGACAGGCCAAACATTTCAAACATCTGTAGTGCCCTTGAATTGCTGGTAGTTGTATCAAGGACCTCAAATCTCTCTTACTTTCAGTTTGTGTCTGTGCTGCCTTAACCCATTGGTCTTTTAGACTGCGTGCCTTTTTAAATGAAAACAATGGTTTGTCTATATTCAACTCGCTCATGATCTTCCAATTGCGTTCAATGATGGACCGTATTTTATTTGCCTTGGGGCTATATGTAATTACACAAGTGAGGGGGACCTCTTTTGGTTTTATTTTTGGGATCAGTAGTGTTTCTCTCGGACTGAACCACGCTCTCTTGGCTGCGTTTTTGACTAATTTCCTGGGGTATCCCCTATCTGTGAGTTTCTTAATCAGTTCCTCTGCATTTTCAAAATAATCATTTTTTTCTGTACAATTCCTTCTAATTCTTAGAAATTGACCATAAGGTAAATTTTCTTTGAGTGTCCGGGGAAGTCCGCTAGAAAAATGTAAAAGGGTGTTATGGTCTGTAGGTTTTTTATACAGACTAACTGCCAATTTGCCATTTTTATTCCATATCCATAAATCAAGAAAATAGATTTTGGCTTTATCTCTGCTCATAGTAAATTTGAAGTCAACTGTGCGATGGTTAAGCCAGTCATGAAATGCTTCTAGAGTTTCTCCCGACCCTTGCCAAATCATCATGATATCATCAATATACCGGAACCAATGGTTAATGTGTTTCCGGAAAGGGTTAGTTTGTGGATAGACCCATTTTTGTTCGAAGTAATCCATTACCAAGTTGGCGATCTCTGGGGCGAAACTACAACCCATCGCAACACCTTTAACTTGGCGGTATAATTGGTTGTTATATTTGAAAAAATTGTCTTTCAAACAAAGAGTAGCTAACTCTACTAAAAATTCAGTTGGAGAGGTATGGGGTTGACTATTGTTGTCTAAAGTCATTTTAATGATCTCAATTGCTTCATCTTGTGGAATATTAGTATATAATGATTCAATATCGAACGTCACCAGGAGTTGGTTGCTTTCTTCGTATGTGAGGTTTTCTAACTTGTTGATGATATCCATTGAATCTCTTACATACGCTGTCATTTTGGTTACAGCTGGTTTTATGAATACATCAACTAATTGGGCCAAAGTTTCCAAAATAGAGCCACAAGCTGATACTATTGGTCTCCCTGGTGGATGCTCTAAGCTTTTATGGATCTTTGGTAGAATATAAAAACAAGCAACTCTTTCATCTGTCTGATTTAAGAAATTATATTCTTTGTTGCTTATCCATCTCTGTTCTTTTGCTCTAGCTGTAAGTGTTTCAATCTTGTTCTTAACCTGTTTAGGGATATCATCCTGTATTTTTCGATAATGCAATGAATTACTCAATTGCCTCATGACTTCCAGATTATACTGTTCTTTCCCCCAGACCACAATCCCACCTCCTTTGTCCGCCGGTTTTATGATGATTTCTTGGTTTTCTGCCAGGTCATTAATGGCTTCTTTTTCCAATCTGGAACAATTGTCTTTGAAATGGGTTCTTTTGGAATTCAATAAATCTAGTTCTTTTAACACTAGATTTTCAAATATCTTAATTTCTTCAGGTAAATCATTTCTTTCTGGTAGAAAGTTGGATCTAGGTCTAAGGCCAGTATCCTCATTACCATCTTGGGTTGGAGAAGCGCTGAAGATAGCTCTCAATCTAACCTTACGAAGAAATTGCAGTATTTCTGTTTTACTTTCAACAAGGTCTTGATTCCTAATGGGAACAAATGATAATCCTTTCCCCAACACATGTTTTTCTATTGGCGTTAGGGGGTGCGACGACAGGTTATAAATGGGAATTAGATCTTCTGATCGCATTATTGTCGTCGGTAAGCCCTCCTTCTGGTTCGGAAGAAATTGTGGTCTTGAAACTGTCCCCTGGCACTGCCTACCCCTCTCGACCCTCTGCGGCTGCCTCTGCCTAAAAAAGGTTGTGCCGTAGAGTAAGCGCCCTGTGTTTCTGGGTCAGATTCAGAAGATGTATCTGAAAAGGAAATAAAAATTTTCCGTGATCTTGTTTGAAATTGCAAATTAAGGTTAATGGGATTATTGTTTTTATAAAAATCTTCTCTTAAGTAGGGATAAGTGTGTAAAATATCGAAATTCTTTATATCTCGAGCAAGTTTAGTTGTCTTTTGGCTGATCGTATTGGTTTTGAAATCTGCTATAATTTTGTTCACCGAATCCAGCAACTGTTGGACATTTTGTATGGAGTTGTCTGCCGTTATTTCTTGTTCAAGATCCGATATTTCTTTTAGTTCACACTCACTGATCCTTAAAGCTGTTTCAACCGATGAAGCTAACCAATCACAGGAGCATTTGGTGCCTACGCCACTGAATTGTGTCAAATATTTTGGATCACCAGTGAAAATAACCGGAATATTTTTGACTTGTAAACCTAGTGGGATTGTATTATTTTTTAGATGTTCAAGTAATACCTGTGCATGTAATTGGGTTCTTATATTTTTCTTTTTAAGTTGTTTTAATCGCTCTACTTTATCGCATTTAGGGGTCTCACTTAATGGAGATTCCCAACTTAGGAGTGAAGGTAATTCCAAAAGCTTCGAAATTTGTTCTTCGGTGTAGCAGACTGTTTGGTGATCTGACATACTAACTCCAAGGTGCACTGTTCTAAGCTTTATAAATTATCTATGGCACTATAACTAAAAGATAACCTCTTAAATCCTTTTTGACTAAATGTTATATTTTTTATTCATCCTCCAACTCGTGGGGGTAAAATGTTTCTCATATGGATAAGTGATTCCCTCACACCTAACATGGTGTACACAACACTAACGCAAAACTAGGGGAAACCCTATAACCCTAACCTACCTAGGGTAAATACAACGTGAAAAAGAAAAATGGCAGGTAGGGATAAATTTAATACTAATTTGTAAGAACAGTCCTTAATTCTGTTACTCCTGAATTTATTTCTTTTTCATGTTTATTTCCAAAAGAATATATTTTTATAGCAAAAAGGATCTAAGGAGATATCATACACAACTGAAAACATATTACATCAATACGTATACAAAGCAAAATAAATTATTCACAATACATCTACAATAATTTACATATAAAATTTTTAACAATAAAGAAAAAAGAAAAAACGAAAACAACTTGAGGTAATGCCCTACATATTAAGGATGTGGTCACTATTATGTTACTCCTAATGTGATCCACTTTTACTTGCTTGTGTGAAAGAAATACACTAGGCTTAGATAGTTTAGTGCACGTAAGCCCATTGTCTTAGCAAGTAAAAGTGGATCACATTAGGAGTAACATATTAGTGACCACATCCTTAATATGTAGGGCATTACCTCAAGTTGTTTTCGTTTTTTCTTTTTTCTTTATTGTTAAAAATGTTATATTTAAATTATTATCTCCTTAGATCCTTTTTGCTATAAAAAAATATTCTTTTGGAAATAAACATGAAAAAGAAATAAATTCAGGAGTAACAGAATTAAGGACTGTTCTTACAAATTAGTATTAAATTTATCCCTACCTGCCATTTTTCTTTTTCACGTTGTATTTACCCTAGGTAGGTTAGGGTTATAGGGTTTCCCCTAGTTTTGCGTTAGTTAAATGATTACTCTAAGCAGCATCACTTAAAAATTAATACGTCAAAATCTCAAGTGGTAGGCTTCTTAGGAAATAAATCCCGTAAAAAAATTATTTGTATGGTCCGTGGGTCAGCAGAGATTGGAGCCCGTGAATTCCTACTGTTTTTTGGGAAAAAACCCTATCCTGTTCTCTACGTGATCGAGACCATATATGTAATAATGTCATTAAGACTCTGGGTCATGCTCACGGTATATTGGCTTTTTATAATGCTGTGGACTGGCAGCATTTTTCACATCTATTATCTGTTTATCAAGGAAAAATCCTTCTTTATGCCATAAAAGGAATTGAAATTTCAAAATGGGAGCTTTTAAATAAGACAGAACGGCGGATCTTAAGAAGCTTGGTCTCCGGTAGTAATTTGGTATCCGCGGCAGCCTCAAGGCTTGAATTTGGCATTAGGAGTGTTTATTCACAGGGCCTAGCTGTGGTAATTTGGAGGGCCTTCAGTTTAGCTCATAGTGCAGATTAGACTAAGACATTTAGGCCCATATTTATAGTTTTTGATGCAAAACTGCGCTGGCGCAGTTTTGCGCCAAAAATATTACCGCCGGCTAACACCATTTTGGTGCGCCGTGCGGGCGTCATATTTATACTATGACGCATGGCGGCACAAACAACAGGTGGGAGTCATTATTTTTTACGCACACCGCGGCGACAAGTCGTAAAGGAAAACGAGGTTAAACGGCGGAAATGACTGTGGGTCGATTTACGACACCACAAACCGGATATGCGCCGGTTTTTTTTTACGCAATAGCGTAAAAAAACACAGTGAACACAGCCATTTCACTAGAGGAGAGCCAAAATGGATCCTAGATGCCACTACAGACCCCAGGAAGATAACAGCAGACCAGGAACCAGCCAGGAGGACCCACACAAGAACCAGGACACTTTTAAGAAGAAAAGAAAGTGTCGCTTTGGTGCAGAGGAGCAGGAAATTCTGGTTAAAGAGGTGACGGTACACCAGCACCAACTGTTTGTCACATCAAAGTAGCAAATCAGTAGGAGAGAGGCTATATGGCAACAAGTTGTTGACAAGATTGACAGTGTGGCTGAAGTACGCAGAACTGTCATCAAGTGCAAAAAACGCTGGCATGACTGCAAACGCAGGACCAAGGAAAAGATCGCCAGGAACAATAAGGCAGCACTGCAGACTGGAGGTGGGAGTCCAGCACACCAGGAGGCCCTGGACCACATGGAGGAGATGGTCACAGCCATCATCCCTGAGGAGATCGGCACAGGGATTCAAGGACAGGACGGCGCAGACTACCAGGAGACAACACACATGCAGGGTAAGTCGCATGGGGAATTAAAATGCACAAATGTTAACTGCAAGCGGGGGTGATACCGACCACAAAATGCATGGAAGTCATCATATACATGGAGTGGCATGGGTAAAGGGGCACGGCATGGGGGCATGGCCTGCACAGACAGAAGCTGGGGCACACCATTACACTACACCAACAACAGTCCCATGGGGGCATGCTGTCATGCCAACGATGGAGCAAAGGGAAAGCCACACCAGGAGGGAAGACCACTACGTCAAACTGACATCCTGGCACTCGTCAGCCAACATACCCCCTACATTAACTAGGGCCCTATTAGCAATCCTCTAGCCAAACCGACAACTGCAATGTAACTGCGACAACAGTTGCCACTACCACCTTTGCTCTGTGTGCAGCTCAAGTAGCCAATGGCAGTAACCTCCCCATGGATCATACACACCTAAATTAGGGGGTGAGGATGACAACTGCAACAATCCCCAGAAACAAGACAAAGGCCCCAGTACTCTCAAATGTCAATGCCCATAGTTGTCACAAACATCAGCCAATGTAAACAACAATAGGAGCGACACAGCACTAAGGACACACCCATGCTGCATATGTCAGGGTCCATCCTGTGCGTGGGTAACAAGGCAACATCCCAAATGTCATACTGCTCAGACAACAGCATTGAGGAGGGGACACATGTAACTGGTCACTGAAATACACCTGCACAGTCAGAGTAGGAAATAGGACACTGATACGACTATCAGGGCAATCCAATATAACACACATTCCCCAACATCAGCAGGACACATTAACAATGTCTACATCCATATCGGATCATAACATTGCCATGCATAGGCTATGCCACGTGTCAATTACATTTAAGTGGATGTGAACGATCAGGGATTGGGGCAGGTCCAGATTGTTAAATGTGCTGCCAGGGCCATCAGTACACCCACAGCCAGTGAAAGGTCTCATCATGAGAATGGATGTACACGGAGGGTCGAGTAGGAAAAGAAGGTGGCAATTCTGTATTTGGCAAAAATCAACACCTAGAGGCGATGAGGCTGACAAGTCTGATAACTCAATAACATACATGTGACACACAGGTGGGCCATAGGCCTGGAAGAATGATCATCTGAAGGACTGGAGAAATTAACACAAAACAAGATCACAAAGTGAATTCATCAAAAGGCAGGCACGTCACATCAAAATTGCCACGACACAGACACACTAATTGTACCCTGTTTCATTGCAGAGGAAGATAGATCTCCTGCCGATATGCCTGTCCCAGATTTCCCTGATGACATGGATGACGAGCCAATAAACATTCCCCAGGAGACTATCCAAAAGGTCCTTGAAACCCTCCTGACCCCACCTTCTGTTACAAGGAGGAGCACAGAACAAGCAGCCATCGCAGAGGAACCACCCACCACCTCAATTGTAAGACCTGCCAGC
The DNA here is from genome assembly GCF_031143425.1 of Pleurodeles waltl. Lineage (NCBI taxonomy): Eukaryota > Metazoa > Chordata > Amphibia > Caudata > Salamandridae > Pleurodeles > Pleurodeles waltl. Next base: position 261,193,586 of record NC_090437.1, on the reverse strand, counting down.
TCCAATACAGCTGAGGACTCCGACGACACTGGCACCAGCTTTGAGAGAACTGTAGTGGGAGTACAGCGGGAGCTGGCCAAGGAGGTGCGGGTGGGTATGCAAAATATGGCAGCCAGCCTAGAGGGGGTGCGTTCGTGCATGATGTCATCTGCAGATCAGGCAGCAGCTATGCAAGCCCTAACATCTATCTTGCAGGAACTGCAGAAAACCCAGAAGGAAATCAGCACAGCTGTAATACAGTTGACCCAACACCCACAACAGCAATCCTGTCAACGCATGCACGAATGCAACATTGAACCCCCCAGGGCCGACCTGGCTGCCTACCATTGTGATGTGGCTGCTATTCTCAAGAACCAGCAGGCCCTCCTTGCAGCAGTACTGCCCTTAACACCTTCACAGGGAGCAGCGACCGGGATGTCTGACTCCACATCTTCTAACACTGAGGTGTGTGTTGCCCCTTCACAACCAACAACAACAAGGACAAAGCAGGCAACACACACATCAGAAGAAGAAGACATGGAACAGATCACATTCACAAGGAAAATGACCCGGAAGCACTAGTCCCTGCCACATGGCCAACTATTACCAAGGGCCTGCCTGCGCTTTGTAACTTGCCAGTCTTGCAACAACTGTACTCAAGCACTGTTCTGCAAACCACTGTATATCTTGTCACCCAGCCCAGTGATTGTCTCTCTCCTACTCATTGGCTAAGTCTGTCCCTCTGCACTGTCTGAAACAGCAACCCCAGCATGACAAAAGCATTTTGGTAAACCCTTGTGTTGGATCACAATGGAAGATATCACTATAATGGACTCACAATCATGGACAATGTACAGATAGCACTACAGCACTTTTCAATAAATAGCACTTACACAACAAATCTCTCTCCGGGTAAACTGACATATCAACTGTGCAGTAGATAACTGAAATGTGCCTACTGTCAAATTACGTAGCTTGTCAATACAACTGTCCTGATAATATGTAGTTAGAGAAATCTGCACAGTGCCCATGATTGCATCATACTCTGCCCATCCTGAGGGACAAATCTGATGAAGTGAGAAACCATATACCACCATGCTGTGTAGGACAGAAGAATGCTTCCTCAGGGAATAACTAAGTCATCAAATAGTGTTAGCAAAATGTTTTCACCATGCAAAAATAACACAATAAACATGCCACACTAATCTAAGTAAATACTAAAAAAACTGCACAAATGAAGGTGTCTGAGTTAACATACAAATAGGTAATCATGCCGAACTGTGTCACAAATGATGTATGAGGGTCATGAAGACAAGAATACAAGATTGCCAATGAGAACTCATCTTATAAGGGTGTGCATGATCATCACACTGCAGTCAGACCTAAAACTGTTTCCCCAATATCAAGTCTGGAAGCACTGTTAGTGACTTTGAAAACACACTTATCAACAGAAACACATTGGGATCCATATTAACTGTGATTGGTGGTTGCAACAAAGGGTAGACACTTTGCAAGGTAGTTCTGGGCTAGCTGCCAATCGTACAGCTCAGTTGGGATTTGTTTGTAGCATAGGACACAGATGTTAAAGTACCAAATTTATGTACACTGAATCCAAACCCAAGATCAAGTACCATTCAACACATACTATTAAGGGGTAACCAGATATTTATTAAAAGCTAACCATAAATGAGGAAACTGAAGGAAAAATCTTACCTACCCTAATCTACCCTGACTACTCATTACCCACAACTGTCCCTAACTAACCTAAGCTACACTTACTTATCACATGTAACGAAATGTTCTAAGCATCTTCCCCCCACCCCCCTTATGAGACGGGACACATTGAGGAAAACACATACTAACCTAAACACATACTATACTATCCTAAACAAATATATATTTTTTTGTATTTTCAAATTTTGTTTTTACACACAAGAACCCCAACATAGCCCCCCACCCACCCACACACACATGTAATAAGTCAAAAAAGAAACAAGCAGGACCCCCCACCCCACACCCACTAACACTAACTAAACTAACAGCCTATACTAACCTAACACTAAGCCCCCTAAGTCCACTAACTATAAGAACAAGGAAAGAGGAGGGAGGGGAGGGTATCATGTCCATCAAATCAAGTGTCTAGAGGTTGGCCCTCCGGAGGGTCCTCTTAATATCCTTGACCCGCCGTTTAATGTGCTGCAAGTCCCGGCTCAGGTGGCTCACCTTGTGCAGCACTTTGTCCATCTTATGTTCCATTCTGTTGAAGGCTGCAGGGTCAACAGATGGAGCAGTGGCAGTCTGGGTACCGGTGGAGGAGGTCTGTGTGGGCTGTCCTGCACCGGTGGCAATGCTGGGGCCAGGAAGTCCTGCAGATGTTGGATCAACAGTGGCAGCTGTGGGTGGGGCCACCTGGCTCTGATTGGTGGTCGTTTCTGTGGTGGCTGTGGTGGGCAAAGTAGGCCCACGCTGTGGGAAGGCTCGCCATGCCCCAGGGGCACGTTCATGGCGATATCGCCGGGCCATCCTCCGGAACCCCTACTCCACCGGCAGGATGTGCTGGTATCGCATGGCCCGGCAGCGGAATGCACGGACCTGGTCTGGAGTCAGGTTAGCTGCTGTGAAGACAAATGCAGATATGCTACATTAGTAACTGCATTGTGTGAAACGGCACAGCAAGTTAATCAGACATTACATCTACTGTACTTGTAACAGCTCATATCATGATACAGAGCATTGAATGTCCCTGAGGAAGTATATGGCAGGCCAGACAACAAAGGTCACATCACACAAAGCACATCCATAACCTACAAGATGGGTAACAACTGGCTTTGACTTGCTATCTGACTTCTGACAGTTATCATCTAAGAATCATTCTGCATATCCTCCGCCAAGAGCTGGGCTACAAATGTCAGTGTACGGAAAGCAAAACTAAAGCCACATGGTCTGCCAGTTGTAACTGGACTTTCCAGTATGGTACCAAGTGCCAAACCTGAGTGTGTATACTAGTATGCAACCAAACCGTCACTTATTCACATGTATGTTTAACATACTGGTAGCATCAGTACTAGGTACCCCATTCACAAACTCATGGCCGTGTTTGAGGGCGGTGCTTCAGCTGGTGGTCACTCCTCTGGCTGGCATACACACGCTGCAGGTGATGCAGCACCTTTCCCTACCGGATTCTGCGCGCCTCTGTCGGATACCCCTGTATGAACCTGCTCCCTGCCTGGATCATGAGCGGCAAGAAATGTGTCACCAGCCAGATGAAGCCCCTCAACTCCTCTTCCCCCATCCTGCCAGGACGTGGCCTACCAGACATACTTATAGATGACGATAAGGAATAGGGGTAAAATAAATAGAAAGGGGAAAAGGGTGAAAGTAGGGCTAAAAAGACAGAAAAAAAGTAACCCTTAACACTAAAAGAGCCCAACTATCCCCAAACTAACACTACCCACAACAGACTCCCACAAACAAGAAAAACACAAGATAAATGGACAAATGTAGACAAAACAAAGTACTACAGTATACACAAACAATATTTATTTCACAAAAGGACTTTACAGAGGGCACACAGGACAAAAACAGCACAAAATCTCTGGACAACACTCTCTACACAGCCACACAGTCTAGAAGGATCATAGACTGCAAAGTGAAAGTGAAAGTACATCCACTGTACATTATCTGTAAACAGGATATCCTATTACATCACTTCCTGTATGAAAAGTCCTGCCTTTTTCGCGTTATTCGTCATTTTTTGTTGCACAAAACTGTATTTGCTGAATTTTTTTTGACTCACAGACGTGAATATTAACCCGCATCCACATAATGATACATGGACTGTACAAATATCTGGATGCGGGCAAAATTTCACTCCTGTGCGTCAAAAAAATTACGCAAATACAGTTTTGGTAAACAAAAAATGACGCACACCGCTAGGGACGTCAACATTACAGTGCATTAACTGGTTGGGGGCATTTTTACTTGTTTTTTGGTTATTTTACATTTGGAACACATCAGAGATTGGCTAATTGAAGACAGTATGGTGTTGATGGTGTATGTTCACGTGTGTGACATCATACTGCAGCGGAACATCATCCACTACACCCTTCACAGTATTTTTAAAGTTGGCTGAAGCAATAGATGGTCATAAGTGTGGCCTACATATATGTGTGGCACAAATTGTGCATGTTTGGCATAAGGAGAGGATAGCAATGTGATGCACATGCACATATGTACAATACCTAAATGCCTTTGGCTCAAAGTGTGTGCTTTGACAACTAATGTGTTGGTTGACCAAGTGTGTGTGTATCACATGAAGCATAATTGTACATATGGTTGTATGAATGTGTCGTCCATGTGGCCAATCCTAAGATGCAAGTCAAATTGAAAATGAGCATGTGTTAGTCATACATGTAACAACACCCGTAAAGTATACTTCCAAGTTTTAGGGTCATGTAGACATCACATGTGACATAGCATGCACCAGATGGATGGCAGACGCATGTTCATGTCAATGGTCCACATTTTCTACATCCTATGTCCTAGAGTATTGGTAAGAGCTTCCTAGGCACTAGTTGGTGAATCCTACAGTGAGTCATACACATGCATTGAGGAAGTGGGTACCATGTTGTTTGCACAGACAGACAAGGGTGAATCTCATATGTGTGATGACACCACAGTTGAGGCCATAGAAGTGAGCCCCAACTATCAAGTGGCTGTGGTGGACCAGCATACAAAACAGCACATGTCCACATATTTCCAGTGATCAATTGCACATAGGTGTCTTGTTCATGTGTGTGGTCCAATGATGATCCTGTAGATTGTTTGGGGTGTAATTTCTCACAGTTCGGACCAGGACTCATCATGAGACAGTGGCAGCTATTCCTGTAACTACTGAGTATCCTTTGTTGATCAATGCGAGTAAAGTAGATGTGGACATGTGAACCAACATGTGGATGGTCCCACCCTGTCACTAAAGACGTGTAATGAGACAGTCAACAGGGCAACCTTGGTGTGCTGAGTGAGATAATGTCTCAGGTGTCATGTTCTGGCAGGTGTCATTACAACATTTGTACACAGGTTGGCCTCTGTACTTCCCACTGCATCTGGGAACATCATAGTCTCTGTGCTGTTTATTCTCGCAGCTATTCACCACACACGGCCCATCACTATGTTGTGAGCACTGTGATGCTGTGTGTGAACTGTCATGGTCCTGACATTTGTGTATTTTTCATGGACATTATCAGAGGTTGCTGGTTGTGCTGAAAGCCCCGTACCCAATCCCTGCCTATGACCCTGGGACATTGTCACACTTTGTCATTCATGCATAAATGCAACCCAGACAAGGGATGGGCCATGAATTTTGCTTTTCCAAGAGGATGTAACTCAAATGGTACAGTTAAAAGGCAGATGATGCTATACAATGTATTTGGGTATGCATGGAAGAAGCCCATGCCCAATGCCCCCTGATGAATGGGAGGTTTGCTTACGCACGTGTGGCACATATGTAGACACAGGGATACTTTAGTGTGACGCACAGACAGTTGCCAGTCAGGCTGACAGAATGCAAGGTGATTCAGGATCCAATTACTTGACAGGTTACGTAATCAGTGGTCTGACTGAGACTGTATTGAGGACAAAGTTGACAGTTGACATGTCAAACTGTGTACGTCCTGTGTTTTTGAAGGTGACAAATGAACCCAAGGGCTGTGTTACACGGCTTAATTAGTATCAATGGTTGACGGTGTATTTGACATAATGGCAACTCCTATGCTGTTCCAGGCATCATCAGGGGCAGTGCTTTTTGAAATGGGTGGTGTGCATGGAGGTGATCAAAGGTGTGGGCTGCATCTGTTTCTCACCAGTCCTGTAGGTGAGACTTGCATTCTAAGGACCAACAGACATTTTCATAAGGGGAAGCAATCTACATGTGCTAACAGGGCTTTGAAACTAGAAGACAGTGTATAAATTGACCTGACGTCCTTGTAGTCAGATGTTATATGACAATGGCATACCTTAGGAAAGGGTGTAGCACACTGGTTTGCTAATGTTGGTCTGTGTGTGTAGAGGAGGTATTATCAGGGTACACATCTTAGTATTCCAGGGACCTCTTCTGACAGGTGGGTTGTGACCAGGTGCATGGGTGTGTCAGGAGTTAGGAAATGGGCTGACATGTACATGGAATGTCATGTGCGCAATGCATGTCATAAGTGTGGCACTTGTGCTGTCTATGTTCTGCTTCTATGGAACTCTAGTCACAGATAGTCCTTGCAAATATTGGATACAGTTGGACTAACTGCTGTCAAGGGTCTGGTCAGGCATTCCTGTTAGTGATGCCAAAGCACATTGACTGCCTCATATATGAGGCTTGTTTTCCTCCTTATTGAGTGATGGTGTCATAGTTGTGTGCCATATGCTGCGTTGGACCTTGCTTTCAACATGTATGTGTGAAATAGTTGTGGTTCTCTGCTATTGGCCTTCAAAGGAGATATGTACATGATATATGTCATTAAGAGTGTGTGTGTATGTGACCATTGTATGTTAGGCATCACATTAGCTCTGGGATGTTCTGTGTCCTACTCAGTATCTCAGCAATGCTCCATGAGGCAACACTCTTATTCTGATAAGTAGAGATGAAGGTGTGCAAAAAGGAATAGCCAGACCATGATATGGTGATTAGAATAGGTGTTTTTTTAAATTTGTTAACTAAAGTGGTGAAGGTGATCATATTCAGAAGAAATTATTCACAATCTGTTGCCTCCTGCGTATACCAGCAGCTGTGTTCTGTAGTTCCCCCTCCTGTTGCAGGCCAGCATCCTCCTCTTCCTCCTCTTCAGGCATGTGTGGCTCTGGTTCCAGGAGGGGAATGTTTCTTTTGATACAAACGTTGTGCAATATTGCACATGTGAGGATGATCCCACAGACCATCTGGGGGGAATATAGGAGGCTACCACCAGTGATGTCGAGGCAGCGGAACCTTGACTTGAGGGTGCCGAAGGTCCGCTCGAGAATGGTGCGTGTCCTCCTATGGGCCTCGTTGTATGCACACTCTGCAGCAGTACTTGGGTTGCCAAATGGTGTCATAATCCATGGCTGGATGCCATACCCCTGATCAGCTACAAGAGAAAATGAATGGGATCATGTTGATGTAGCTGGCACTATTGAAAAGACCTTTCATGGCAGTAGTTGTCTTGTGTTGTTTGTGACTCTTTTGTGTACTAATGTGACATTCTATGCTTGTAGGGTGTACCATCTGCATTGTGTTGTTTCCTTGGCTGAACGAGTGTTTGTCTGCTAACCGTTTGTCAGCAGTATGTTTTGGGATTTTCAGTACAGTGTGCCCTCCCTAGCATTGTGACTTGTGATACAGGTGTCCGTGTGTCTTCACTGGGGGTGAGGTGATAGTTCCATGCAGAGTTAAGATTGAAAGTGTTGTTAATACGTTCATATCAAAGTACCCTGGACATCCCATACCTTGAAACGTATGCAATGTATTAATGTAAAGGTCATTGGGACACTTACAATTTGCAAGGTGACATTTAGGCAACCACACTCATTGACGTCTTCACATTAGGCTGTACAGTAATTTCCGATGTGTGACAGGTTCAATGGTGACTTAAGAAACATGGCTAGTGACCTCAGTGTGTTCCTGTTGACATGTTGCTGTTGTGGTGTATGTGTTGTGTGTCCTAGAGGGTTGCTGTGCAGTGAGTGTATAAGTAGGCTTTTGTACTTACCAACAAGTAGTCCATTGCCATACCGTCCATCCTGGAAGTGTTCATTGATGGTGCAGTGACGGAAGATGTATGAGTCATGTACACTCCCAGGATATTTAGCCACAATGTTGGTGATCAATCCCTGGTGATCGACTATGGCCTGCACATTGATGGAATGTGTGTGCTTCCTGTTGCGGTAGAGGTGTTCAGTTGCCGCAGGTGGCACAAGGCGTACATGTGTGCAGTCGATTGCACCAAGGACGTGTAGGAAGCCACTGATGAGGTAGAAACCCTGTTTTGTTTCCTGCTGCTTCTGCAGTGTGTTAGGGAAGCAGATGTGGCGGGGTGTCAGTCGAATGATGGCATCCAGTACTTTGTGCAAAAAGGCAGAGAACGATGGTTGTGATATTCCGCCTACCAGGGCACCAGTTGTTTGGAAAGAGCCACTTGCCAGCATATGAAGTACGGCAAGCAGCTTTGTTTCTGTTGGGATGGTGCGGTGTGTCACCAAAGTGGGGGCCAACTGCTGTTCAATGTTGCGCAGCAGCTGCTGAATGGCCTGCCAGTTCAACTGGTACCTCTGTATGATGTCGTGTTCCCTGAGGCCTGAAGGGTTGTTCTTGGGCGGAATATCCTCTCCTGCCTTCTGCGCTGCCTTTGGGGTCCCTGCTGGTGTTGTTGTAGCTGCTGTTGTTGCTGCTGGGCTCTGCGTCTGCGTGCACGCTGGATTAGTATCACCTCCATGGCTCCCTGTTGCTGCTCTGCTGTTTGTTCTGTGTGTTCTGATTAAATACTGGTGTGTTTGCCCCATTTTAACGCCTGCCCTGACCCAGGCGTTAATTTTTGACACAAATCGGGCTGTGCTTCATTTTCTGGCTCCGCCTCCCGGCCGTGCGTCATTTTAGCCCTAAAGCATAAATACGAAGCACGGCCCCTTAAGGCATTTTTTGGACGGGAACGCCTACCTTGCATATAATTAATGCAAGGCGGGTTGCCGCATCCAAAAAATGACGCACACTGCGGAATTTTGTCATTTGCGGGCTCGGCGTCAAAGTTTAAATACTGGGCAACGTTTGCGCTGATTGTGCGTCAAAAATCTTGACGCACAATCGGCGCAGACGGAGTATAAATATGCCCCTTAGCATATAAAGAAATATTCTGTATGTTAAGAGAAAAATCTCTGGTTTTTTAGAAATTTTTACCTTGCTATGCAATTGCTTGAGTTAGATGTTGACTTGTTTTTATCTCAACACCCCTTGTCATTTGAAAAGAGCCTAAAAGAGGCTACAAGGGGTAAAAGTTTTTTATGGGATATGGAGGTTTGTTGCCAAGAGAGGAGGCTTAGGCATTAGCTAATTCAGTGATTTTTAAATATCCTCAACCTTATTTATTTTGGAATTTACCACGTGGAGTGTGACTCTTTTTCATCCTGTTGAGATTTGATAGATTACCCCTTAAAGATTTAACTTCTAAGTGGGATGTATCCTCAAACATTTGCGATCTCTGCCAGACGGGGGTACAGAATTTTAAGCATGTGCCATTTGTTTGTCCTACGTTAGTTGAATTAAGAGAAAAATGGCTGAAACCGTTTTTTGTGAATTTTAATATGCGTTCAGCTGAAGAGGTATTGAATTCTCTGTATAAACCTCTGAATTAAATATTTCGTTTTAGGATTTATAATTTTTTTAAGTCCTTTTTAAATCTTTATTGACTTTATTATATTTGGGTGGACGTAACGGATGCTACATCACTAATGCACTATTTTTTCCTCACAGGATGGGACATGCTGTTTTGGCCCCTGCCACAAGCTTTTGGTTTAGGATTATTGTAATATACCTACTCTAGAATAGTTCTGAATTGCTCTTGTACGATGTTGCTGGGTTTTAAGACTTCTTCTATATATCATAATGTTTTATATCAGATTTAATCTGTGTAATTGGTTAGAAGAGGTTGAGACCGAAAGTGATTCAACTGTAGTTCTTATTGCGATTATTGTTTCTCACATGTAACTATTGTATGGTATTCTAAGACGCAACGGATGGGTAGAGACTTGATTATATTGTATTTTAAAGATAACCCTGTTATATATATATATATTTATAAATTCTATTTTTTATCGATTTAGTGTATATTAAATATTGTATTTAAAGATAGTTTGTTTACATGTCGACCTCTTTGGAGTTCTAAATCGTGAAATATATAAATTGAAATTGTGTGCCTGACTCTGACGTAGGTTTTGTAGAGGAATGGTACCCTTCCTGTACACAATACTATGGCTAGACAAGTGAAAAACCTTCTCCTACTTTTTATGTGTTCTGTACAGTGCAGGACACAAGTCATAAAAGAAAGGAAACAATGAAAACATTTCTCTTTTTAATGCCTGCTTTTCAGCTGTGTTAATTTTTTGCACTAAACCCTGTCTGATAATATTAGTAGATGGAGTTTAGCCTCAAAAAGCATGGGTGGTTGCATGGGATCACCAATGTATCACTCATGGAACGCCCCCTTGATACAAAGGTATGCAAAGCAGCCTCTCACGCTGCTTTGCACTACTTTTGGGTACTTTTCAGTGCAAATAAAGTTTGCACTGGAAAGTGAATCAGGAAAAAACCTTTTTGGAACAAGGGTGCAAACTTTTGTTTTGCAATCTGCGATCCCTCTGCAAATCGCAAATTGTGAGTCACAATACAAAATGTACAACAGTGTTACCACACTGTTTGCGATTCCCTAATGGGTCTCAAGGGACATGCCTCATGAATGTTCATGAGGCAGGTCACAATTTGCAACCCATTTGCGAATGGTTGCACTCACAGGGATGGTGGCCTGCTGAGGTCTGCAGACCACCTTGTCTGTGCTGTGACTGCGTTTCAATTAAGCATTTTTGTTTGTTAAAATGCAGCCCGTTTTCCTTAAAGGAAAATGGGATGCATTTGAAAAATAAAAATGTAAAGTTTTCTTTCTATTTTTTCAGAGTAGGCACTGGTCCGTGGGGCCACTGCCTATTCTAAAAAAAAAAAAATTGCTACCATCCACAAAGAGGAAGGGGTCCCTTGTGGACTTCTTCCTGTTTGGGACTGGGTTAACACCAATTTTAAATTGGTGTTAACAGCAATTGTTTTGGGACCACATTCATGGTCACAAAATAATCATACACCCCCTGCAATTCGCAATTAGGAAAGGACGCCCTTGAGACGCCCCTTCCTATTTGTGGGACACAATCCCTCTTTTGAAAGTCGGTAACTGGATACGGACTAGCAAAATAGGGATGGGACATTGTACAAGGCCGTTTTGCTTTCACAAAGGTGATGTTCGCCTTTTGGGACCACAAAATTACATTGTACATCTGGTCCTTTGTGCTGGGTAACCCAGAGCAAAATGTTTGAGAATCTCCTCTGTATCTCAATCGGAGTATCTGTTTTGGCCGCGTTCATACTACTCATGTTACCATTTTAGCAGTGCTTTTATTGTGCTGATGATTCAAATGGAGTTTACATTAAGACAGCTAAGAAATGACTGGTTTCACCGTAGAAAAGACTAGAGCACATGAGTGTTATTTATTAAAATTCCAAGCACACATTTGATATCTTTCTTTTCTTTTTCTATATAACATTACTGGTGTATCGAAATTATGTAGATTTTAGGGCCAGCGGAGCACTGTAAGGAGAGATAATGCCTTTATGGAAAAAGGAAGCATCTCTTTATTATTGCTCACACATATGTACACGATGGCTCACCCATTAACCGTTCCGACAGGAGCTTTTCAATTACAAATTTGAAAAGAACCATGAGGCATTCGTATCTGTATAACTGACTCATCTAAGCGTCAAATTGCTGCAAATAAAACCATGTTTCAAAAACATGCCACACTGGAATGAAAATCAAATTGCTTCTGACTTTTCCAAACCGACATGCCCGAAATAATCACATTTCATCACTTACTGCGCAAGGAAAATGGCAGTATCAAGCAGTTTCAAAATTAAGACTTGCGTTGTTTGAGGTGCTCTGAACTGGCAACATTTTGGAAGGGACGGAAGTCCCGGAGCTGGCCATTGATGGTCGCCCAAGTGCTCATGACAGGAAGCAAAGGAAATAAAACAGAGAAATAAATGGATTACAATAAATAGAAGGATAGGCACTGCTACCATAAACGTTCATTCAATTCATTGATATATGTTTAATTGTTTATATTTACTTGGTTTCATTGCTTTGATAAATCAGATCTGTTGTACAATTGTAATCCACTGTCGTTTGATAGAAAAAGGCAGACCGCGAACACCTTGTGGAGAGGGGTATTCGTAGAGAAAATAAAAAAAACATGAACAAGTATGAATACAGTCCATGGATCAGTTGGCCAGTCTTCGTGTAAACCATGTGCTTTCAAAGGAGGATGCTAATTGGAACTTGCAGCTTGCTTTTGAGAGCTATCCAGTGTAGGAGGGACAAGAGTGAGAAGCCTCTTGAGTGAGATGCATGGTGCCAAAATAACTGAAGCTTTAGGGGCATATTTATACTCCATTGCGCCGGAATTGCGTCAGAATTGCGTCGTTTTTTTTGACGCAATTCCGACGCAAAACTAACTCCATATTTATACTTTGGCGTTAGACGCGTCTAGCGCCAAAGTCCATGGAGTTAGCGTCATTTTTTAACGTGGACACCTACTTTGCGTTAATTATATGCAAGGTAGGCGTTCCCGTCTAAAAAATCGACTCCGAGGCATGTGCGTCGGATTTATACTCCCGGGCAAAATTCACGCCCAGGAGTGGGCGGGTCAAAAAAAATGACGTACGGCCGCTTTTGCGCCGTTTTTAGCACCTGCAAAAGGCAGGCGTTAAGGGACCTGTGGGCTCTGAAGGAGCCCAGAGGTGCCCTCCCATGCCCCCAGGGACCCCCCCTGTCACCCTTGTCCACCCCAGGAGGACACCCAAGGCTGGAGGGACCCATCCCAGGGACATTAAGGTAAGTTCAGGTAAGTTTTTTTTTTTTTTTTTTTGTGGCATAGGGCCTGATTTGTGCCCCCCTACATGCCACTATGCCCAATGACCATGCCCAGGGGACAGAAGTCCCCTGGGCATGGCCATTGGGCAAAGGGGCATGACTCCTGTCTTTGCTAAGACAGGAGTCATTTCTATGGGGGTTGGGAGTGAAAAAAAAATGGCGCAAATCGGGTTGAGGCGAAAAAATTGCCTCAACCTGACTTGCCCCATTTCTTGACGCCGGCTAACGTCATTAAATAAATACGGCGCCCGCATGGCGCTTCAGAATGGCGTTAGCCGGCGCTAATTTTTTTGACGCAAAACTGCGTTAGCGCAGTTTTGCGTCAAAAAGTATAAATATGGCCCTTAATGTGGTCCTGCAAAAATATTGCATCTAGAGCGCAGACTACCACAGTACTATGAAGGTGACTCTGTATAGGTAAGTATAGATGTACTATTCTTAGCTCTACTTTGATGACATATATATATATTACATATGTATGTACGTATATATACATACACACACAGACACACACACAAACACACACACAAGCATTACCTACTGACAGTTGACAGTAGGTCGTTATAGTTATAACCTAGTTTCTATAGAAAAGGCTGTTCTATGCTCTGTCAAGCGGGGGCCGAGACAAAGGGGGGTGACATTTAAAGTGTTTCCAATGTTAATTCCCATAGGAAAAATTGAACAGTGATAATCAAAAACAACTGGACGGAATAACACCAAATTTGGCAGAAAGGTAGCTCTTGGTCGAGAAAGAGCCTTTTTTGTTATTTGGTGTAAATCTGTTCAGTAGTTTTTGAAAAATGAAAGTAAATAAAAATTTATATATATAGGGCCGCAAAGGATTTGCGACCTCTCCCCGATCTCGTGCAGAGATCTGATTGGCTGAAAACACTTTAACAACAGAAGTGTTGTCAGCCATCTTGGGACTCGGCTGAAGCTGAGTCATAGAAAAAAATATTCAAAAGTACAAAAGGGGACAGGGTACAAATATCCTGACCCCTTAGCTCTGGTGGTTGGGTCACATGGGACCTGCTTCCCCAGGGCTAAGAAGCAGTTTTTTAGTTTTATGGTTAGATCAATGGCGGATTCATGGATCCGCCGTAAAAAAAAATGTAAAAAGTGAAGTGCGGTCTCCTGCGGTTCGTTATCTGGTGGGCCAAGTCCTATGGACATTTTTTTTAGAAAGGCCCATAATCAGCATGCAGTTGGTTGGTTAAAGGGTGTCAGCTGCAGGGTCTGGCTGCAGGCTAGGTCTTGAGTGCAACTTCCCCTACACATGGATGAAGGCCGTGCACAGTGCAAGGTTGGGTGCCTATAGCAGGTTGGCCTCATCGGCTGGCCAGGGGCCAGGCTCTGGCAGTGATTAGATTAATGTAGAGTAATGGAAATGACTACATGTTAAAAAAAAAAATTGAAATTCATTGAAAAAGGCAAAGGTGTCAGGGACGTTATAGTTAGGAAACAGAATTTAAAAATTTAGAAATTCACCAAAGAAAACAAAGGTTAGAGGGATGTTATCTTTAGGAAATAGAATTAAAAAAAACCATGGAAATTCACTGAAAAAAACAAAGGTTAGGGGGTCGTTATAGTTAGGCGCACATTTAAAATGTACCAAACCATTGAAATTCACCAGTTATAGTTAGAGTTATCTCAAGTAACTATAACTCGTAGCCTAAGGTAATTTCAACTTGATCCCTCACCATGCATTGCTAGTTACCCCATAAATGTGACAAAAAAACTGTGCGTGGCGAGGGCACTAGTTATGATTACCTAAGGGCACGAGTCATAGTTACTTGAGGGAACTGTAACAATAACTGGTGAATTTCTATGGTTTTGTACGTTTGAAATGTGAGCCTAACTATAAAGTGGTGGTGGTCCCCAGGGCTGGAAGGTATGTCCTTTGTGCCCCCACCACAATGTGTTTGGATAGAGCCCCAGGGAGGTGGTGGTCCGTGGGCTATGGGGGGCCAGATGGCCTCACGCACTGTTTTTCATTAGATGCCCGGGAGGTGGTGGTCCTCGGGACTGCAGGGTGGTGGGAAGACACCAGCGCATTTGTAATGTCTAAACCCCAGGGACCTGGCCCACCCACAGACCTCACAGAAGGAAGCATGGGAACAAGCCGAGCCGCTGCAACTTCAGCCAAAAATGTAAAAAATAAGAGATTTATTTGCTCAGCACCAGAGCTAGGGGGTCTGAGTGTCCTTATCTTGGCCACTTTTGTTTTTTTTCATCTTTTTCAACATGGCTGCCAACATTTCCTGGTTGAAGTGTTGGCAGCGAATCAGATCTCAGCACGAGATCAGGAGGGTTTGCGGAGCCTTCGCATCTCTATATATAAACATTTGGTATTCTTGAATATTTCAAAACTTACTGAATGGATTAAGACCAAATAACAAAAATGGTGCTTTCTGGACCAAGAGATACCATTCTGCCAAATTTGGTGTGATTCCCTTTAGTAGTTTGGGTTGTAGACCTGTTTAAAATCCCTATGGGAATTAACATTGGAAACTCACCTTATTTGACCCTCCCTTTTTCTTGGCCCCCACTTGACAGATCACCCTGACACTTTCAAGACAGCAGCTGGCTGACATGAGCGTCAAATTTGTTTGTAAAATTCCATGAAGATTTGTTAACTGATGCCAAAGATATAGGCAAGTAAAAAATTGCTTTTTCTATAGATGCTAAGAACCTCATTTTGAGTTTGGCTGGCGGCAGAGGCCGACAGCCAAACTCTTTAGGATGGAAAACTGCTGCTCCGGTTTTCCCCCTGCTGGCCCTAATATGAGTTTTCTGTTGGGCCAGCGGGCGGAAACAGTGTTTCCGCCTGCTGTCCCAGTGGGAAACAGACCACAACATTGACGCTGGCTCGTAATCGAGCTGGAGGTATTGTTACGGTGTGTCGGGTGCGATGCACCCGTTGTGCTTTTCACTGCCTGTAATTCAGGCAGTGAAAAATGCAACAGGGCTGTCCATGGGGCCCCTCACTGACCATGCTAAGTGCATGGGCAGTGCAGGGGCCCCCATGGGCTCACTGGCACCCCGTCTCTGCCAGCCTTTGCATGGCAATGGAACCGCCATGCAAAACCCAGGGGAGAGGGGAAGCACTGCTCCCCTGGCCAATTAAGACCGCCGTCACCACCACGCTGTCCACTGGTGGCAACCTGGCGGTGCCGGCGGTTGGACTGTGGAAGCTCTGCCATGGTCATTATGTGGAGGCCTGATATATATATATATATATATATATATACTCAGAAGAATACAGTAAGCAGGCAGTCTGAAATCCTGATGCTACCTTACAGATATTACTAGAGAGCACTGTAATTAGCATTGTTTTTCATAACCAATTTCTAAAAATCAGCACAATGCGGCCCCACTTAGTATATCCATTGGCATGATGAGTGGAATATGCAATTTTACTACAATAAGATGGTGTAGTTGATAGTACATTGTCCTGTGATTTTTTTTTTTTTTTGTATCTCTCTGGTTAATCAGCACCTCTGATTTCTGGCCAGCAACACTTGATTGCTTACACAGCCATAGCCAGCAGTGAAAGGAAGCAGAATTGGCTGCTAAGAAATTAACTTAGGGGCATATTTATACTCTGGTTGCGCCGAATGTGCGTCAAAATTTTGACGCACATTCGGCGCAAACCTTGCCCCATATTTAAACTTTAACGCCCGACCCCGCGGACGTCAAAATTCCACCGTGTGCGTCATTTTTTGGAAGCGGGAAACTGCCTTGCTTTAATGATATGCAAGGTAGGCGTTCCCTTCCAAAAAATGACTTTAAGGCCTGTGCGCCTTATTTACACCCCAGTGTCATTTTGACGCACAGAAGGGGGTGGGCCTTAAAAAACGGCTCACAGCCTGATGTGCGCTGTTTTTTAACGCCTGGGTCAGGGCAGGCGTTAAGGGACCTGTGGGCTCGGAAGGAGTCTAGAGGTGCCCTCCCCTGCCCCCAGAGACACCCCCTGCCACCCGCATCCACTCCTGGAGGAAACCCATGGATGAGGGACCCATCCCAGGTAAGTGCAGGTATGGTAAGGTAAGTATATATATTTTTTTTTTTTAAGTGGCATAGGGGGGCCTAATTTGGGCCCTCCTACATGTCACGGTGCCCAATTGCCATGCCCAGGGGACAGAAGTCCCCTGGGCATGGCCATTGGGCAAGGGGGCATGACTCCTGTCTTTGCTAAGACAGGAGTCATTGCAATGGGGCTTGTGCGTCAAAAAATGGCGCAAGTCCGGTTTGAGGCTTGATTTTTGCCTCCCTTTTTCTTGGCGCAGGAATTAGAAAAATACAGTTTTCATGTACAGATTTGATAACACCCCCACCCTCTTCTTCTTCCTTAGACCTTTCTTGCACTTTTTTCCTGCCCTTATTTTATGCTTTACCACCCTCTTTAACTAATCTCTGCATTTAGTATCTCATTGACAGATGAGCACAATCGCTTAAGATTGGCCTGTGTCTTTTGTAGCGTTACATGTATACTGCACCAAACGCTTAGAGGCCTGTTGGGAGGTGCTGTTGAGTGAGTTAAGACCCACCGTAAATAAAATCACATCATAATAAAATAATAAAAGAGTTGTATCCCTTGATGAATGAATAGCCACATTCAGAACCTGACATAACCCTAACATATAACAAGTAATAAAGCAAGTGCCTCACATACTGTAAAGCGCTGTCTGAGTGAAACATACGAGTGGTGGGATGATTAGGGTAAAGCTCCCTTAAATTATCCAAATGTTCTCAAACCTAACTTGTCCTTCTCTGCTCTCACTTCACAGGTAATCGGCAGACTGTGAAAAATATGTTCAGAAAATGTGTAAGGGTTTGTATTGAATCAATGAAATGTGAGGCTATTTAGTATAAAGAAAGAAATGTCCTTTTCTTCAAAGTAAAAGTTTCCACATGTTGCCAGTCCAGGGTAAAATGTTCGGGAGGCTGTGTTTTTTTTAAAAATTGTACTGCAGATTCATGGATCAGAGGTCAAATTTTATTTAAAAAAAAAAAAATTGGCCCCAGAATGGGTCCCTCTGGGACCTCTCCCCCAGGCCTAGGGTCCGGGTATTCCTATCCTGCCCCCTTATTGTTATTTTTTTTACTGTGCTGGCAGCCAATCAGGTGGACCAAGAGCTACCTTTCTGTCAAATTTGTTTCAATTCTGTCAAGCGGTTCGGGCTGTAGTCGTGTTCAAAATGCTTTTGGGAAAATGCAGGGGGAAAATGTGTTTTGGGATCCCCCTTTTTCTTTGTCCCCACTTGATGCATCACCTCAACACTTTCAACAGGACAGCTATACTGGCTGTCACACTAGCTTTAAAAATTTCATAAAAATTTGTCAAACACAACCAAAGTTACTGGCAAAACAAAAAATGTTTTTCTATGGAAACCTGGTTCTAACCACAGATCACGCTTTTTGTTAGTTGGAGTAAATCCATTGAGAATTTTTCGAGATATTAAAGGATTTCCAAATTTGTATATCTAGGTTTGCAAAGAATTTGCGACAAATCGGGAATGTGTGCACCAGTAGGAATGCATTGAGTGGCTGTCCGCAACCTGAGCAGAAAGTTGCCGCTGCCATTTTATCTAATGAGAAATGGTCCCTGGGTGAAAATAATTTTATAAAGAAGTATTTGAGGTCATGGTAGAGGTAGAGGTACCCTGACCCCATGGGTGACATATAGAAGTGTTTTAGTGACACCTTATGGGTTCTAACTGTAGATCTGGAGTGCAATATTCACAAATTTGTCGCAACACACAGTACGACAACTGTAACGTCACAACAAATTTGCGAATATCATTGAAAAAAGCTGTACACTCACTCAGACTGTAATGGACTCACAGACCCTCTCTGACCCTCACCTACACACAGACTCACTGAGGCACTCATATTCTCACTCACAGACCCACTCAGTTACTCATTCACCCAATCACAGACCCACTCAGGCACTCATGCACCTACTCACAGTCCCCTCAGCTACTTATACACCCACTCACAGACCCACTCAGGCACTCGTGCATCCACTCACAGACCCCCCCAGACACCCATGCACCCACCCACAAACCCATTCAGGCACCCATGCACCTACTCAGAGACCTAGTCAGGCACTCAAGAACCCACTCACTGATCCACTCAGAGACTCATACTCCCACTCACAGACCCACTCAGAGACTCATGCACCCTCTCATAGACACACTCGGGCACTCATGCACCCACTCAAATACCCACTCACACACACGCTCACAGACCCACTCATGCACCCACTCAAAGGCCCACTCAGACACTCATGTACCCACTGACATTAGTGAGATGCAATGTATTTCCCCCATTTTCCTTGTCATGGGGAGATGGTAGTCCCTGTGTCTGGGGGGTCTGTGTGGCCCCTCCTAACTTTTTTTCACTATGTAGCCCCAGAGAGGTGATTCTGTCTGGGTTCCGGGGTGTCTGTGTAGCCCCCCCAATATATGCTTTCAATATTGTCCCGGGAAAGTAATGGTCCCTGGGACCCAGGGGGGATCTGCACAGCTCCCTTAAGTTTTTTTATTATGTATCCCCGGGGAGCTGGTGGTTCCTGGGACCCAGGGGGACCAATGCAGCCCCCCTAAATATGTATATTCAATGTTGCCCCATTGAAGCTCCAAATTCCTTCGGCCGTGTGTGGTGCTGGGTTTGGAGCTCAAAGGACAGACCCTGTGGCCAACCCCCTCCATGCTCGGCCAAAGATTGTGCATGGTGCAAGGTTGGGTGGTTATAAGGCCATTGGACACAAAGGCTGTGCATGGCGTGGGGTTGGGTGGGTATATGGGGTTGGTCACAGAGCCTCGTCGCAGGCCTGGCCCTTTGTCCAACCCCTGTCACACATGGTCAAGGGTTGTGTGTTGCATAGGGTTGGGTTGTTATAGGGGGGTTGATCACAGGGCCTGGCCATGTTCTGGGCCCTGCAGCCAACCCCCGCCATGCGTGACCAAAGGCAGTGCACACCGGTGGCTGGGTTAGCGTACATTAATTAAAAGTAGTTTACATTAAAAAAAACTGGAAATTAACTGAAAAACCCAAAGGTTACATTGACATTCTAGTTAGGAAATAGAATTAAAAACCTAATAGAAATTCACTTAAGAAACCAAAGGTTACAGGAACATTATAGATAGGCTCACATTTTAAATGTTCAAAACCATAGAAATTCACCTGTCATAGTTAAAGTTATTTCAAGTAACTGTAACTTGTGCCCTAAGGTAACTATAACACGCATCCTCACCATGCATTGCTAATTACCCAAGATATTATAACACTCATGACATATAACATCATTGAAAATATCTTGGTAAGTTTTGCTGTAAAATAATCATAAAAATAACTGTGCATGGCTGGGGCGTGAGTTATAATTCTACCACTGCCACTAATGTACACAACCAAGGTGCTAGTAAAGTACCATTGCAGACAAGTGTTAAGCCAAACAGCTATTTCTTCATCAGATTTGAACCGATTTACAGTTGCAATTTGCCCTACTGTTAAATTGTTCCTTCCAAAGGAAGGTCTGAATCTCATCTTCTTTAGATCTTGTATCACTCCCTTCTCAAACACACATATCACTTCATATGAAACATTTGTTGTAAAAATAATTTTGGGATTATATTTACATTAAAAAAAAAATTCTATTTATTCCTGGTAGGGCAACATTAATTGATTAATTTTGTGTATCGACCCATATCGGGCTGTTATGCTATTTACATAAAGAGGTGTTGTAAATGTTTTTTATGCAGCACGTTTGTCCATTGGATAGTAATGATTCAGTTTACTATTTATGACTTTGACATTATACTATAGGTTTTTTCAAATACCTATTTTTAAACATTAACACAAGTTTCGCTGCCCCTATTGTCCTGACCCTGGTGGATGGGGTCCCCGAGGCCATTAATGGCTCAGCAAGGGCACCTGGGGGAAGGGGGCCTTGAGGCATTTGAAGGCTTGGTATGAGGGCTGCATAGACACTTCCCCTATTTTTTTCCCCAGGGATGGGATTCCCGGGCCTGTGATTTCTCAGGGTAGGAGCCCCACAGCCCACTTCCCTAATGTATTAGATTGGGCCTCATAGGATCAGGTTCCCTGGGCCCAGAGTGGCCTGGGGAGGGGGACCGTGAGCCCCCCTCTTGTGAAAAAATACTCCCGGACCCGGGGGATGAGGTCAAAGGAGCTGAAAAAGGCCTCCCCATCCTTATGGAATGAAGCCCTGGTTGTTGTCTCCACTGCGACTCTAATGGTTCAGGAAGGGGGCTTTGTGTCCTTCTCCTTAAATAAAGAGTGCATCCCCTGGGGTGGGCTACTCGGTCCCTATAATTGAAGAATGCTGCCCCATCCATCATTTTGTTTTTTTCCTATACCACGAGTCCCAAGGAATTGTGTGCAAAATTGCCAATTTTTGTTTATATTTGGCACTGGGGGGTCCCTCCGGGTAACCCTCATGGAGGTTGGGTGGGAGGATAGACCTACACCGCACCCTCATATAACTTTTTTGTTAACTTATGGACAGGGGTCTAAGTCCCCGAGTCCTGTTATGGCTCTCAGTAGCATTTTCTCATGTTGCCGGAAGCCAATCAGAGCTCTCACTCCCCCTGGAGACTGACTCCTGTTGGATCAAATTTGGACAAGGAAAATAAAGTTCCCTGAGCAAATCATAATAGTTTTTTTTTTTTTTTTACGCTTTAGCACCAGTCTCTCTAGCCTCTCGCGGACACAACCATCCATATGTAGAAATGATTTTGATCCTTAATTTCCCTTAGAGAATGCAAAAATGTAGCAAAATCAAATTGGTAATAACAAATGTTCTCCTATTATATATTCCCACATGTCGTATGATAAAAATTGGTATCTCACTTGTAAGGGTAGGTCTAGTGCTTGCAGGAGGAAAGGGCCCAAAAGGCAACATGGGTACATCACATTTTTCAACTCAAAACTAACCCTTTTTTCACAAAATGGGTAGCTGTGGATTTAGGCCCTGGCTCAGCCAGTACCTAGGGATACCTAGTAAACTTGCCCATTTTGCAAAACTCGACACATGGGCAAATCCATGGTGGGGTGAAATGTTTGGCTCTAACCAGGTTTTTATTTTCCCCAGAATCCCTTGCAAACCTCAAACTTTGACTAAAAAACATACTTTCCTCACATTTCTGTGATGGAAAGTCCTATAATCTGTAGGAAACCACAAACTTCTGCCCACCAAGCATTCCCCCAAGTCTCCTGAAATAAATAGTACTTCACTTGTGTGGTTAGGCCTAGTGCCTGTGACATGAAACGGGCCAAAATGCTGCAATGAAATATAAAATGTTTCTACCCAAAACTGACCCTTTTTTTGCAAAGTGGGTAGCGGCAAATTTTGGGCTGTAGCTCAGCAGACAACTAGGGAAACCTAGCAAACCAAGCACATTGTTGAAAAGGACACACATGACAAAATCCAGGGTGGGGTGGCTTAAGTGGCTTTCACCAGGTTTTTTTTATGTAAAACACATTTTTTCATATTTCTGTGATGAAAAGTTCTGTAAGATGTAATGAGCCACAAACTTTCTTTCACCAATCATTTCCCCAAATCTCCCAATAAAAATGGTATCTCTTTTGTGTGGATAGCCCTAGTGCCCATGACAGGAAATAGCTTAGAAACCAACATGGAGATGTTACATTTTTTCACTCAAAAATAACCTTTTTTTAAAAAAAAAGTGGGTAGCTGTGGATTTAAGACCCTAGCTCCACCAGCAGCCATGGAAATCTAGAAAACAGCCACATTTTTGAAAACTAGATAACCTTAATTTCAGCAAAACTATTGAACAGATTTACACCAAAGGCAGTATTTGGATATTACAATCTAGCTGTTGGCCAATTTTGTTATAATTCTTTTGAGTCCTTTTGGCTGCAGCTCTCTCTGAAAAGGCTTGCAGGAGGAAAAAGAGTTTTGAGACACTTGTCTTTTCTCAGTCCCTGCTTCAGGGATCACCATGAAATTTTCAAGAAAGGACCTAAAGTGGGTGAACTTTTTTTAGGGGTAATTTTAGTGAGGATTCTCAAATGGCTCCGAAGATATTAGTAAAACCAAAAAATGCTCTCCTATGAAAACTCTGACCTAACTATAATTACATAGTGGTGAGTGGCACTGTATAATACACAGCAAAGAAGGCCAAAAAGGTGCAATGTTCCTACTAGGTGGAACAGTAATTGTCCAGATGAGAAAATCTATACATCTTAATTCACCTTTGTGAAAGAGCCTTGTTGATTAATGATTTAGGAATCACAATTTATGAAGTGCACTCCACAAAATTAATTTGTGTGGATATTAATAATATTATCACATCTTATTGAAGTAATTTTTTTAACTTCACGAGGTAACAGACTAAATCATCTCTGAAAAGAAACTAATCAGTGTCTCGCAGGTCACACACAAATTTATGCAGTTTGGGCCCATTGTGCTATGATAAGGTTGTATTAGTTCATGATTGCTGTGCTCCCATCTGTATTAAACTCTTTCTAAAGGTTGTTCATTTGAGTGTATCTCCTTCGTATTATAAGAGTGTAAACCCTTATACAGCATGACTAGTGAAATTATATTAACAATGGCACTTGAAATAAAACTGAAAATAACTATTAAAGATTGAGAGGTTTATTATTGCTGCTGTAAGGCATGGGAATTGAAAATAAAACTGTCCTAGGATGAAAGTCATGTTTCCTTTATCATAGGCATTTAATTCACATTAAAATATTTGCTTTGAATTACATTGCTCCTAGGTATCCATATCCATCTCTTGATGTCCTATGTATTGTATTTTTTATGGAAACGGGGACTTTTTTTAAATATCTTGAAATTAATTTTTTAAGTCTCTTTAAACCATAAGGGCCTAATTTATGAGGAAGTGGTGCAGGGCATGGCTGTGCCAAATTTGGCAGTGCCACACTATGGGCCAGATGTACGAAGCCTTTTGCATGTCGCAAACTGCGAAAAACACAGTTTGCGGCATGCAAAAGGACGAACGCGATGCACATCCCAAAATTGCGAGTCGGTACCGACTCGCAATTTGGGGATGCGACTCGCAAATAGGAAGGGGTGTTCCCTTCCTATTTGCGACCGCATCGCCATTCAGAGTTGCTTTGTGACCACGAATGCGGTCGCAAACCAACTCGCAGTTACCACCAGTGTCACACTGGTGGTAACTCATTCGCAAAAGAGAAGGGGTCCCCATGGGACCCCTTCCCCTTTGTGAATGCCGAAAAAAATATTTTTTCAGAGCAGGCAGTGGTATTATGGACCACTGCATACTCTGAAAAAAATTGAACCAAATGGTTTCGGTTTAGTTTTCATTTTGCAGCTCGTTTTCCTTTAAGGAAAACGGGCTGCAAAATGAAAAAAAAAACTGCTTTATTGACAAAGCAGTCACAGACATGGAGGTCTGCTGACTACAGCAGGCCACCATCCCTGTGAGTGCAGGGACTAGCTATGGGGTCGCAAACTGCGACCCACCTCATGAATATTGATGAGGTGGGTCTTTGCGACCCCATAGAGAGTCGCAGAAGGTGTCTGAGACACCTTTCTGCATCCAATTTTGCGAGTTGCAAATTGCGAGTCGTTCAGACTCGCAATTTGCAAGTCACAAAATTGAAGTTTCCTACATCTGGCCCAATGTCACTTCAGAAACGCAGGGATGCACTGCATGTACGAAGATACAGCACACCCCTGTTTTTCCTCTAACACTGGTGCTAAACTCAGCTGCCTAATGCAAACGCAGGGACTCTTGCACCATAGTGCAAGGGTGCCTGTGTTGCAGGGAATGATTGTTTATGTGCAGGAAGTCTTCCTGCACATAAACAATCATTAATTGCATTTTCCTTTTTCTATGTGTGCTGTAGAATGCAGCACACATAGAAGAAGAAAAAACAAGGAGATGTGAATGTATTTCTCCTTCTTGCACCATGCTAATGCCACTCCTGAGGTGGTGTTAGTTTTTGGCGCTGCTTCAGATTTATGATTCCTCGTAACTCAAGTGCAGTGTCAAAATGCAATGGGTGTTGTGGTGGTACGTCCACAGCAACACCCATTTCACCCCCCTTTCTTGCTAAGTGATGCTTGTAAAGGGGACATAATTATAAGGCGGCAATAAGCCATATAAAGTGGATTAACACTGCCTTATAAATATGATGTAGGGCAGTGCTCCACCAGAGTGTCGCTAAAAGTGGCACTTGAGGGGAAAAAGGGCCTCGTAAATGAGGCCTTGAGTTTTGGGTGAAGCTATAGCACTGAGATGCCATTTGCTGGATGTCATGCTGACCTATACCTTACTCAATCGCTAACTCACTCACTCAGTCACTCACTCACTGTACGTACTGTCTCAACTTCACAAAAAAGACCTGACTCTCAACAATCAGGAATACCAGAAGGCATCTTACCTGTGATAATTGCCTCTGCCAGTGCTGCCAA
Organism: Pleurodeles waltl; assembly: GCF_031143425.1. NCBI lineage: Eukaryota > Metazoa > Chordata > Amphibia > Caudata > Salamandridae > Pleurodeles > Pleurodeles waltl. The sequence goes on along the minus strand of NC_090437.1, from coordinate 261,168,440 downwards.
TGGCAGTAACAACACAACAATTAACTAGCATACTCCTAAAAGTGTGGCAATGCAGACAATTCCAGGCCCCCAAAGCTTTAACCCCTTCGCTGCTAGGCCTTTTCCCCCTCCTGTGCCGAGCCTTTTTTTGGCTATTTGGGGCAGTTTGCGCTTAGGCCCTCATAACTTTTTGTTCACATAAGCTACACACGCCAAATTTGCGTCCTTTTTTTCCAACATCCGAGGGATACTAGAAGTATCCAGACTTTGTGGGTTCCTCAGAAGGAGGCCAAGAAATTAGCCAAAATACAGTGAAAACTTCATTTTTTTAAAACAAATGGGAAAAAGGGGCTGCAGAAGAAGGCTTGTGGTTTTTTCCCTGAAAATGGCATCAACAAAGGGTTTGCGTGCTAAAATCACCAGCTTCCCAGCTTTCAGGAACAGGCAGACTTGAATCAGAAAACCCAATTTTTCAACACAATTTTGGCACTTTACTGGGACATACCCCATATTTGCGATTTTTTGTGCTTTCAGTCTTCTTCCAGTCAGTGACAGAAATGGGCGTGAAACCAATGCTGGATCCCAGAAACCAAAACATTTCTGAAAAGTAGACAAAATTCTGAATTCAGCAAGGGGTAATATGTGTAGATCCTACAAGAGTTTCCTACAGAAAATAACAACTGAAAAAAAAAATATTGAAATTGAGGTGAAAAAAACTGCAATTCTTCTCTACGTTTTATTCTGTAACTTTTTCCTGCAATGTCAGATTTTTGAAAGTTCTGGAATCTGAGAGGAGCCACAAATTTCCTTCCTTTTGGCCTCTAGCTCAGCGGGCACCTAGGGAAACCTACCAAACCTGTGCATTTTTTTAAACTAGAGACCTAGGGGAATCCAAGATGGGGTGACTTGTGGGGCTCTGACTAGGTTCTGTTACAAAGAATGCTTTGCAAACCTCAAAATTTGGCTGAAAAAACACATTTTCCTCACATTTCGGTGACAGAAAGTTCTGGAATCTGAGAGGAGCCACAAATTTCCTTCCACCCAGCGTTCCTCCAAGTCTCCCGATAAAAACAGTACCTCACTTGTGTGGGTAGGCATAGCGCACGCGACATGAAATGACCCAAAACACAACGTGGACACATCCCATTTTTTTTACAGAAAACAGAGGTGTTTCTTGCAAAGTGCCTATCTGTAGATTTTGGCCTCTAGCTCAGCCGGCACCTAGGGAAACCTACCAAACTTGTGCATTTTTGAAAACTAGAGACCTAGGGGAATCCAAGATGGGGTGACTTGTGGGGCTCTGACCAGGTTCTGTTACCATGAATCCTTTGCAAACCTCAAAATTTGGCTAAGAAAAAACACATTTTCCTCACATTTCGGTGACAGAAAGTTCTGGAATCTGAGAGGAGCCACAAATTTCCTTCCACCCAGCGTTCCCCCAAGTCTCCCGATAAAAATGGTACCTCACTTGTGTGGGTAGGCCTAGCGCCTACGAAAGGAAATGGCCCAAAACACAACGTGGACACATCTCATTTTTTGAGAGAAAACAGAGGTGTTTTTTGCAAAGTGCCTACCTGTAGATTTTGGCCTCTAGCTCAGCCGGCACCTAGGGAAACCTACCAAACTTGTGCATTTTTAAAACTAGAGACCTAGGGGAATCCAAGATGGGGTGACTTGTGGGGCTCTGACCAGGTTCTGTTACCCAGAATCCTTTGCAGACCTCAAAATTTGGCTAAGAAAAAACACATTTTCCTCACATTTCGGTGACAGAAAGTTCTGGAATCTGAGAGGAGCCACAAATTTCCTTCCACACAGTGTACCTCCAAGTCTCCCGATAAAAATGGTACCTCACTTGTGTGGGTAGGCCTAGTGCCCGTGACAGGAAATGCCCCAAAACACAACGTGGACACATCCCATTTTTTGACAGAAAACAGAGGTGTTTTTTGCAAAGTGCCTACCTGTAGATTTTGGCCTCTACCTCAGCCAGTACCTAGGGAAACCTACCAAACCTGTGCATTTTTTTAAACTAGAGACCTAGGGGAATCCAAGGTGGGGTGACTTGTGGGGCTCTGACCAGGTTCTGTTACCCAGAATCCTTTGCAAACCTCAAAATGTGGCTAAAAAACACATTTTCCTCACATTTTGGTGACAGAAAGTTCTGGAATCTGAGAGGAGCCAAAAATTTCCTTTCACCCAGTGTTCCCCCAAGTCTCCCGATAAAAATGATACCTCACTTGGGTGGGTAGGCCTAGCGCCCGTGACAGGAAATGCCCCAAAACACAACGTGGACACATCCCATTTTTTGACAGAAAACAGAGGTGTTTTTTGCAAAGTGCCTATCTGTAGATTTTGGCCTCTACTTCAGCCGGTACCTAGGGAAACCTACCAAACCTGTGCATTTTTTTAAACTAGAGACCTAGGGGAATCCAAGGTGGGGTGACTTGTGGGGCTCTGACCAGGTTCTGTTACCCAGAATCCTTTGCGAACCTGAAAATGTGGCTAAAAAACACATTTTCCTCACATTTTGGTGACAGAATGTTCTGGAATCTGAGAGGAGCCACAAATTTCCTTCCACACAGTGTACCTCCAAGTCTCCCGATAAAAATGGTACCTCACTTGTGTGGGTAGGCCTAGTGCCCGTGACAGGAAATGCCCCAAAACACAACGTGGACACATCCCATTTTTTGACAGAAAACAGAGGTGTTTTTTGCAAAGTGCCTACCTGTAGATTTTGGCCTCTACCTCAGCCAGTACCTAGGGAAACCTACCAAACCTGTGCATTTTTTTAAACTAGAGACCTAGGGGAATCCAAGGTGGGGTGACTTGTGGGGCTCTGACCAGGTTCTGTTACCCAGAATCCTTTGCAAACCTCAAAATGTGGCTAAAAAACACATTTTCCTCACATTTTGGTGACAGAAAGTTCTGGAATCTGAGAGGAGCCACAAATTTCCTTTCACCCAGTGTTCCCCCAAGTCTCCCGATAAAAATGATACCTCACTTGGGTGGGTAGGCCTAGCGCCCGTGTCAGGAAATGCCCCAAAACACAACGTGGACACATCCCATTTTTTGACAGAAAACAGAGGTGTTTTTTGCAAAGTGCCTATCTGTAGATTTTGGCCTCTACTTCAGCCGGTACCTAGGGAAACCTACCAAACCTGTGCATTTTTTTAAACTAGAGACCTAGGAGAATCCAAGGTGGGGTGACTTGTGGGGCTCTGACCAGGTTCTGTTACCCAGAATCCTTTGCGAACCTGAAAATGTGGCTAAAAAACACATTTTCCTCACATTTTGGTGACAGAATGTTCTGGAATCTGAGAGGAGCCACAAATTTCCTTCCACACAGTGTACCTCCAAGTCTCCCGATAAAAATGGTACCTCACTTGTGTGGGTAGGCCTAGTGCCCGTGACAGGAAATGCCCCAAAAAAACAACGTGGACACATCCCATTTTTTGACAGAAAACAGAGGTGTTTTTTGCAAACTGCCTACCTGTAGATTTTGGCCTCCACCTCACCCAGTACCTAGGGAAACCTACCAAACCTGTGCATTTTTTCAAACTAGAGACCTAGGGGAATCGAAGGTGGGGTGACTTGTGGGGCTCTGACCAGGTTCTGTTACCCAGAATCCTTTGCAAACCTCAAAATGTGGCTAAAAAACACATTTTCCTCACATTTTGGTGACAGAAAGTTCTGGAATCTGAGAGGAGCCACAAATTTCCTTTCACCCAGTGTTCCCCCAAGTCTCCCGATAAAACTGATACCTCACTTGGGTGGGTAGGCCTAGCGCCCGCAACAGGAAATGCCCCAAAACACAACGTGGACACATCCCATTTTTTGACAGAAAACAGAGGTGTTTTTTGTAAAGTGCATACCTGTAGATTTTGGCCTCTAGCTCAGCCGGCACCTAAGGAAACCTACCAAACTTGTGCATTTTTTAAAACTAGAGACGTAGGGGAATCTAAGATGGGGTGACTTGTGGGGCTCTGACCAGGTTCTGTTACCCATAATCCTTTGCAAACCTCAAAATTTGGCTAAAAAAACACATTTTTCTCACATTTTGGTGACAGAAAGTTCTGGAATCTGAGAGGAGCCACAAATGTCCTTCCACCCAGCGTTCCCCCAAGTCTCCCGATAAAAATGGTACCTCACTTGTGTGGGTCGACCTAGCGCCTACGAAAGGAAATGGCCCAAAACACAACATGGACACATCTCATTTTTTGAGAGAAAACAGAGGTGTTTTTTGCAAAGTGCCTACCTGTAGATTTTGGCCTCTAGCTCAGCCGGCACCAAGGGAAACCTACCAAACTTGTGCATTTTTAAAAACTAGAGACCTAGGGGAATCCAAGATGGGGTGACTTGTGGGGCTCTGACCAGGTTCTGTTACTCAGAATCCTTTGCAAACCTCAAAATTTGGCTAAGAAAAAACACATTTTCCTCACATTTCAGTGACAGAAAGTTCTGGAATCTGAGAGGAGCCACAAATTTCTTTCCACACAGTGTACCTCCAAGTCTCCCGATAAAAATGGTAAATCACTTATGTGGGTAGGCCTAGCGCCCGTGACAGGAAATGCCCCAAAACACAACGTGGACACATCCCATTTTTTGACAGAAAACAGAGGTGTTTTTTGCAAAGTGCCTACCTGTAGATTTTAGCCTCTACCTCAGCCAGTACCTAGGGAAACCTACCAAACCTCTGCATTTTTCTAAACTAGAGACCTAGGGGAATCCAAGGTGGGGTGACTTGTGGGGCTCTGGCCAGGTTCTGTTACCCAGAATCCTTTGCAAACCTCAAAATTTGGCTAAAAAACACATTTTCCTCACATTTTGGTGACAGAAAGTTCTGGAATCTGAGAGGAGCCACAAATTTCTTTCCACCCAATGTACCCCCAAGTCTCCCGATAAAAATGATACCTCACTTGTGTGGGTAGGCCTAGCGGCCGCAACAGGTAATGCCCCAAAACACAATGTGGACACATCCCATTTTTTGACAGAAAACAGAGGTGTTTTTTGCAAAGTGCATACCTGTAGATTTTGGCCTCTAGCTCAGCCGGCACCTAGGGAAACCTACCAAACTTGTGCATTTTTCAAAACTAGAGACCTAGGGGAATCCAAGATGGAGTGACTTGTGGGGCTCTGACCAGGTTCTGTTACCCAGAATACTTTTCAAACCTCAAAATTTGGCTAAAAAAAACACATTTTCCTCACATTTCGGTCACAGAAAGTTCTGGAATCTGAGAGGAGCCACAGATTTGCTTCCCAACAGTGTACCTCCAAGTCTCCCGATAAAAATGGTGCCTCACTCGTGTGGGTAGGCCTAGCGCCCGTGACAGGAAATGCCCCAAAACACAACGTGGACACATCCCATTTTTTGACTGAAAACAGAGGTGTTTTTTGCAAAGTGCCTACCTGTAGATTTTGGCCTCTACCTCAGCCAGTACATAGGGAAACCTACCAAACCTGTGTATTTTTTTAAACTAGAGACCTAGGGGAATCCAAGGTGGGGTGACTTGTGGGGCTCTGACCAGGTTCTGTTACCCAGAATCCTTTCCAAACCTCAAAATGTCGCTAAAAAACACATTTTCCTCACATTTTGGTGACAGAAAGTTCTGGAATCTGAGAGGAGCCACAAATTTCCTTCCACCCAGTGTTCCCCCAAGTCTCCCGATAAAAATGGCACCTCACTTGTGTGGGTAGGCCTAGCGCCCGTGACAGGAAATGCCCCAAAACACAACGTGGACACATCCCATTTTTTGACTGAAAACAGAGGTGTTTTTTGCAAAGTGCCTACCTGTAGATTTTGGCCTCTACCTCAGCCAGTACCTAGGGAAACCTACCAAACCTGTGCATTTTTTTAAACTAGAGACCTAGGGGAATCCAAGGTGGGGTGACTTGTGGGGCTCTGACCAGGTTCTGTTACCCAGAATCCTTTGCAAACCTCAAAATGTGGCTAAAAAACACATTTTCCTCACATTTTGGTGACAGAAAGTTCTGGAATCTGAGAGGAGCCACAAATGTCCTTCCACCCAGTGTTCCCACAAGTCTCCCGATAAAAATGACACCTCACTTGGGTGGGTAGGCCTAGTGCCCGCGACAGGAAATGCCCCAAAACACAATGTGGACACATCCCATTTTTTGACAGAAAACAGAGGTGTTTTTTGCAAAGTGCATACATGTAGATTTTGGCCTATAGCTCAGCCGGCACCTAGGGAAACCTACCAAACTTGTGCATTTTTTAAAACTAGAGAGCTAGGGGAATCCAAGATGGGGTGGCTTGTGGGGCTCTGGCCAGGTTCTGTTACCCAGAATCCTTTGCAAACCTCAAATTTTGGCTAAAAAAACACATTTTCCTCATATTTCGGTGACAGAAAGTTCTGGAATCTGAGAGGAGCCACAAATTTCCTTCCACCCAGTGTTTTCGCAAGTCTCCCGATAAAAATGGTACCTCACTTGTGTGGGTAGGCCTAGCGCTTACGAAAGGAAATGGCCCAAAACACAACGTGGACACATCTCATTTTTTGACAGAAAACAGAGGTGTTTTTTGCAAAGTGCCAACCTGTAGATTTTGGCCTCTAGCTCAGCCGGCACCTAGGGAAACCTACCAAACTTGTGCATTTTTAAAAACTAGAGACCTAGGGGAATCCAAGATGGGGTGACTTGTGGGGCTCTGACCAGGTTCTGTTACCCAGAATCCTTTGCAAACCTCAAAATTTGGCTAAGAAAAATCACATTTTCCTCACATTTCGGTGACAGAAAGTTCTGGAATCTGAGAGGAGCCACAAATTTCCTTCCACACAGTGTACCTCCAAGTCTCCCGATAATAATGGTACCTCACTTGTGTGGGTAGGCCTAGCGCCCGTGACAGGAAATGCCCAAAAACACAACGTGGACACATCTCATTTTTTGACAGAAAACAGAGGTGTTTTTGGCAAAATGCCTACCTGTAGATTTTGGCCTCTACCTCAGCCAGTACCTAGGGAAACCTACCAAACCTGTGCATTTGTTTAAACTAGAGACCTAGGGGAATCCAAGGTGGGGTGACTTGTGGGGCTCTGACCAGGTTCTGTTACCCAGAATCCTTTGCAAACCTCAAAATGTGGCTAAAAAACACATTTTCCTCATATTTTGGTGACAGAAAGTTCTGGAATCTGAGAGGAGCCACAAATTTCCTTCCACCCAGTGTTCCCCCAAGTCTCCCGATAAAAATGATACCTCACTTGGGTATGTAGGCCTAGCGCCCGCGACAGGAAATGCCAAAAAACACAATGTGGACACATTCAATTTTTTGAGAGAAAACAGAGGTGTTTTTTGCAAAGTGCCTACCTGTAGATGTTGGCCTCTAGCTCAGCCGGCACCTAGGGAAACCTACCAAACCTGTGCATTATTTAAAACTAGAGACCTAGGGGAATCCAAGATGGGGTGACTTGTGGGGCTCTGACTAGGTTCTGTTACAAAGAATGCTTTGCAAACCTCAAAATTTGGCTGAAAAAACACATTTTCCTCACATTTCGGTGACAGAAAGTTCTGGAATCTGAGAGGAGCCACAAATTTCCTTCCACCCAGTGTTCCCCCAAGTCTCCCGATAAAAATGATACCTCACTTGGGTATGTAGGCCTAGCGCCCGCGACAGGAAATGCCAAAAAACACAATGTGGACACATCCCATTTTTTGACAGAAAACAGAGGTGTTTTTTGCAAAGTGCCTACCTGTAGATGTTGGCCTCTAGCTCAGCCGGCACCTAGGGAAACCTACCAAACCTGTGCATTTATTAAAACTAGAGACCTAGGGGAATCCAAGATGGGGTGACTTGTGGGGCTCTGACCAGGTTCTGTTACCCAGAATCCTTTGCAAACCTCAAAATTTGGCTAAAAAAACACATTTTCCTCACATTTCGGTGACAGAAAGTTCTGGAATCTGAGAGGAGCCACAAATGTCCTTCCACCCAGTGTTCCCCCAAGTCTCCCGATAAAAATGGTAAATCACTTATGTGGGTAGGCCTAGCGCCCGTGACAGGAAATGCCCCAAAACACAACGTGGACACATCCCATTTTTTGACAGAAAACAGAGGTGTTTTTTGCAAAGTGCCTACCTGTAGATTTTAGCCTCTACCTCAGCCAGTACCTAGGGAAACCTACCAAACCTCTGCATTTTTCTAAACTAGAGACCTAGGGGAATCCAAGATGGGGTGACTTGTGGGGCTCTGACCAGGTTCTGTTACCCAGAATCCTTTGCAAACCTCAAAATTTGGCTAAGAAAAATCACATTTTCCTCACATTTCGGTGACAGAAAGTTCTGGAATCTGAGAGGAGCCACAAATTTCCTTCCACACAGTGTACCTCCAAGTCTCCCGATAATAATGGTACCTCACTTGTGTGGGTAGGCCTAGTGCCCGTGACAGGAAATGCCCAAAAACACAACGTGGACACATCTCATTTTTTGACAGAAAACAGAGGTGTTTTTGGCAAAGTGCCTACCTGTAGATTTTGGCCTCTACCTCAGCCAGTACCTAGGGAAACCTACCAAACCTGTGCATTTGTTTAAACTAGAGACCTAGGGGAATCCAAGGTGGGGTGACTTGTGGGGCTCTGACCAGGTTCTGTTACCCAGAATCCTTTGCAAACCTCAAAATGTGGCTAAAAAACACATTTTCCTCATATTTTGGTGACAGAAAGTTCTGGAATCTGAGAGGAGCCACAAATTTCCTTCCACCCAGTGTTCCCCCAAGTCTCCCGATAAAAATGATACCTCACTTGGGTATGTAGGCCTAGCGCCCGCGACAGGAAATGCCAAAAAACACAATGTGGACACATTCAATTTTTTGAAAGAAAACAGAGGTGTTTTTTGCAAAGTGCCTACCTGTAGATGTTGGCCTCTAGCTCAGCCGGCACCTAGGGAAACCTACCAAACCTGTGCATTATTTAAAACTAGAGACCTAGGGGAATCCAAGATGGGGTGACTTGTGGGGCTCTGACTAGGTTCTGTTACAAAGAATGCTTTGCAAACCTCAAAATTTGGCTGAAAAAACACATTTTCCTCACATTTCGGTGACAGAAAGTTCTGGAATCTGAGAGGAGCCACAAATTTCCTTCCACCCAGTGTTCCCCCAAGTCTCCCGATAAAAATGATACCTCACTTGGGTATGTAGGCCTAGCGCCCGCGACAGGAAATGCCAAAAAACACAATGTGGACACATCCCATTTTTTGACAGAAAACAGAGGTGTTTTTTGCAAAGTGCCTACCTGTAGATGTTGGCCTCTAGCTCAGCCGGCACCTAGGGAAACCTACCAAACCTGTGCATTTATTAAAACTAGAGACCTAGGGGAATCCAAGATGGGGTGACTTGTGGGGCTCTGACCAGGTTCTGTTACCCAGAATCCTTTGCAAACCTCAAAATTTGGCTAAAAAAACACATTTTCCTCACATTTCGGTGACAGAAAGTTCTGGAATCTGAGAGGAGCCACAAATGTCCTTCCACCCAGCGTTCCCCCAAGTCTCCCGATAAAAATGATATCTCACTTGGGTGGGTAGGCCTAGCGCCCGCGACAGGATATGCCCCAAAACACAATGTGGACACATCCCATTTTTTGACAGAAAACAGAGGTGTTTTTTGCAAAGTGCATACCTGTAGATTTTGACCTCTAGCTCAGCCGGCACCTAGGGAAACCTACCAAACTTGTGCATTTTTTAAAACTAGAGACCTAGGGGAATCCAAGATGGGGTGACTTGTGGGGCTCTGGCCAGGTTCTGTTACCCAGAATCCTTTGCAAACCTCGAAATTTGGCTAAAAAAACACATTTTCCTCACATTTCGGTGACAGAAAGTTCTGGAATCTGAGAGGAGCCACAAATTTCCTTCCACCCAGTGTTTTCGCAAGTCTCCCGATAAAAATGGTACCTCACTTGTGTGGGTAGGCCTAGCGCTTACGAAAGGAAATGGCCCAAAACACAACGTGGACACATCTCATTTTTTGACTGAAAACAGAGGTGTTTTTTGCAAAGTTCCAACCTGTAGATTTTGGCCTCTAGCTCAGCCGGCACCTAGGGAAACCTACCAAACTTGTGCATTTTTAAAAACTAGAGACCTAGGGGAATCCAAGATGGGGTGACTTGTGGGGCTCTGACCAGGTTCTGTTACCCAGAATCCTTTGCAAACCTCAAAATTTGGCTAAGAAAAATCACATTTTCCTCACATTTCGGTGACAGAAAGTTCTGGAATCTGAGAGGAGCCACAAATTTCCTTCCACACAGTGTACCTCCAAGTCTCCCGATAAAAATGGTAAATCACTTATGTGGGTAGGCCTAGCGCCCGTGACAGGAAATGCCCCAAAACACAACGTGGACACATCCCATTTTTTGACAGAAAACAGAGGTGTTTTTTGCAAAGTGCCTACCTGTAGATTTTAGCCTCTACCTCAGCCAGTACCTAGGGAAACCTACCAAACCTCTGCATTTTTCTAAACTAGAGACCTAGGGGAATCCAAGGTGGGGTGACTTGTGGGGCTCTGGCCAGGTTCTGTTACCCAGAATCCTTTGCAAACCTCAAAATTTGGCTAAAAAACACATTTTCCTCACATTTTGGTGACAGAAAGTTCTGGAATCTGAGAGGAGCCACAAATTTCTTTCCACCCAATGTACCCCCAAGTCTCCCGATAAAAATGATACCTCACTTGTGTGGGTAGGCCTAGCGGCCGCAACAGGTAATGCCCCAAAACACAATGTGGACACATCCCATTTTTTGACAGAAAACAGAGGTGTTTTTTGCAAAGTGCATACCTGTAGATTTTGGCCTCTAGCTCAGCCGGCACCTAGGGAAACCTACCAAACTTGTGCATTTTTCAAAACTAGAGACCTAGGGGAATCCAAGATGGGGTGACTTGTGGGGCTCTGACCAGGTTCTGTTACCCAGAATACTTTTCAAACCTCAAAATTTGGCTAAAAAAAACACATTTTCCTCACATTTCGGTGACAGAAAGTTCTGGAATCTGAGAGGAGCCACAGATTTGCTTCCACACAGTGTACCTCCAAGTCTCCCGATAAAAATGGTGCCTCACTTGTGTGGGTAGGCCTAGCGCCCGTGACAGGAAATGCCCCAAAACACAACGTGGACACATCCCATTTTTTGACTGAAAACAGAGGTGTTTTTTGCAAAGTGCCTACCTGTAGATTTTGGCCTCTACCTCAGCCAGTACATAGGGAAACCTACCAAACCTGTGTATTTTTTTAAACTAGAGACCTAGGGGAATCCAAGGTGGGGTGACTTGTGGGGCTCTGACCAGGTTCTGTTACCCAGAATCCTTTCCAAACCTCAAAATGTCGCTAAAAAACACATTTTCCTCACATTTTGGTGACAGAAAGTTCTGGAATCTGACAGGAGCCACAAATTTCCTTCCACCCAGTGTTCCCCCAAGTCTCCCGATAAAAATGGTACCTCACTTGTGTGGGTAGGCCTAGCGCCCGTGACAGGAAATGCCCCAAAACACAACGTGGACACATCCCATTTTTTGACTGAAAACAGAGGTGTTTTTTGCAAAGTGCCTACCTGTAGATTTTGGCCTCTACCTCAGCCAGTACCTAGGGAAACCTACCAAACCTGTGCATTTTTTTAAACTAGAGACCTAGGGGAATCCAAGGTGGGGAGACTTGTGGGGCTCTGACCAGGTTCTGTTACCCAGAATCCTTTGCAAACCTCAAAATGTGGCTAAAAAACACATTTTCCTCACATTTTGGTGACAGAAAGTTCTGGAATCTGAGAGGAGCCACAAATGTCCTTCCACCCAGTGTTCCCACAAGTCTCCCGATAAAAATGACACCTCACTTGGGTGGGTAGGCCTAGTGCCCGCGACAGGAAATGCCCCAAAACACAATGTGGACACATCCCATTTTTTGACAGAAAACAGAGGTGTTTTTTGCAAAGTGCATACATGTACATTTTGGCTTATAGCTCAGCCGGCACCTAGGGAAACCTACCAAACTTGTGCATTTTTTAAAACTAGAGACCTAGGGGAATCCAAGATGGGGTGGCTTGTGGGGCTCTGGCCAGGTTCTGTTACCCAGAATCCTTTGCAAACCTCAAATTTTGGCTAAAAAAACACATTTTCCTCATATTTCGGTGACAGAAAGTTCTGAAATCTGAGAGGAGCCACAAATTTCCTTCCACCCAGTGTTTTCGCAAGTCTCCCGATAAAAATGGTACCTCACTTGTGTGGGTAGGCCTAGCGCTTATGAAAGGAAATGGCCCAAAACACAACGTGGACACATCTCATTTTTTGACAGAAAACAGAGGTGTTTTTTGCAAAGTGCCAACCTGTAGATTTTGGCCTCTAGCTCAGCCGGCACCTAGGGAAACCTACCAAACTTGTGCATTTTTAAAAACTAGAGACCTAGGGGAATCCAAGATGGGGTGACTTGTGGGGCTCTGACCAGGTTCTGTTACCCAGAATCCTTTGCAAACCTCAAAATTTGGCTAAGAAAAATCACATTTTCCTCACATTTCGGTGACAGAAAGTTCTGGAATCTGAGAGGAGCCACAAATTTCCTTCCACACAGTGTACCTCCAAGTCTCCCGATAATAATGGTACCTCACTTGTGTGGGTAGGCCTAGCGCCCGTGACAGGAAATGCCCAAAAACACAACGTGGACACATCTCATTTTTTGACAGAAAACAGAGGTGTTTTTGGCAAAGTGCCTACCTGTAGATTTTGGCCTCTACCTCAGCCAGTACCTAGGGAAACCTACCAAACCTGTGCATTTTTCAAAACTAGAGACCTAGGGGAATCCAAGATGGGGTGACTTGTGGGGCTCTGACCAGGTTCTGTTACCCAGAATACTTTTCAAACCTCAAAATTTGGCTAAAAAAAACACATTTTCCTCACATTTCGGTGACAGAAAGTTCTGGAATCTGAGAGGAGCCACAGATTTGCTTCCACACAGTGTACCTCCAAGTCTCCCGATAAAAATGGTGCCTCACTTGTGTGGGTAGGCCTAGCGCCCGTGACAGGAAATGCCCCAAAACACAACGTGGACACATCCCATTTTTTGACTGAAAACAGAGGTGTTTTTTGCAAAGTGCCTACCTGTAGATTTTGGCCTCTACCTCAGCCAGTACATAGGGAAACCTACCAAACCTGTGTATTTTTTTAAACTACAGACCTAGGGGAATCCAAGGTGGGGTGACTTGTGGGGCTCTGACCAGGTTCTGTTACCCAGAATCCTTTCCAAACCTCAAAATGTCGCTAAAAAACACATTTTCCTCACATTTTGGTGACAGAAAGTTCTGGAATCTGAGAGGAGCCACAAATTTCCTTCCACCCAGTGTTCCCCCAAGTCTCCCGATAAAAATGGTACCTCACTTGTGTGGGTAGGCCTAGCGCCCGTGACAGGAAATGCCCCAAAACACAACGTGGACACACCCAATTTTTTGACTGAAAACAGAGGTGTTTTTTGCAAAGTGCCTACCTGTAGATTTTGGCCTCTACCTCAGCCAGTACCTAGGGAAACCTACCAAACCTGTGCATTTTTTTAAACTAGAGACCTAGGGGAATCCAAGGTGGGGTGACTTGTGGGGCTCTGACCAGGTTCTGTTACCCAGAATCCTTTGCAAACGTCAAAATGTGGCTAAAAAACACATTTTCCTCACATTTTGGTGACAGAAAGTTCTGGAATCTGAGAGGAGCCACAAATGTCCTTCCACCCAGTGTTCCCACAAGTCTCCCGATAAAAATGACACCTCACTTGGGTGGGTAGGCCTAGTGCCCGCGACAGGAAATGCCCCAAAACACAATGTGGACACATCCCATTTTTTGACAGAAAACAGAGGTGTTTTTTGCAAAGTGCATACATGTAGATTTTGGCCTATAGCTCAGCCGGCACCTAGGGAAACCTACCAAACTTGTGAATTTTTTAAAACTAGAGACCTAGGGGAATCCAAGATGGGGTGGCTTGTGGGGCTCTGGCCAGGTTCTGTTACCCAGAATCCTTTGCAAACCTCAAATTTTGGCTAAAAAAACACATTTTCCTCATATTTCGGTGACAGAAAGTTCTGGAATCTGAGAGGAGCCACAAATTTCCTTCCACCCAGTGTTTTCGCAAGTCTCCCGATAAAAATGGTACCTCACTTGTGTGGGTAGGCCTAGCGCTTACGAAAGGAAATGGCCCAAAACACAACGTGGACACATCTCATTTTTTGACAGAAAACAGAGGTGTTTTTTGCAAAGTGCCAACCTGTAGATTTTGGCCTCTAGCTCAGCCGGCACCTAGGGAAACCTACCAAACTTGTGCATTTTTAAAAACTAGAGACCTAGGGGAATCCAAGATGGGGTGACTTGTGGGGCTCTGACCAGGTTCTGTTACCCAGAATCCTTTCCAAACCTCAAAATGTCGCTAAAAAACACATTTTCCTCACATTTTGGTGACAGAAAGTTCTGGAATCTGAGAGGAGCCACAAATTTCCTTCCACCCAGTGTTCCCCCAAGTCTCCCGATAAAAATGGTACCTCACTTGTGTGGGTAGGCCTAGCGCCCGTGACAGGAAATGCCCCAAAACACAACGTGGACACATCCCACTTTTTGACTGAAAACTGAGGTGTTTTTTGCAAAGTGCCTACCTGTAGATTTTGGCCTCTACCTCAGCCAGTACCTAGGGAAACCTACCAAACCTGTGCATTTTTTTAAACTAGAGACCTAGGGGAATCCAAGGTGGGGAGACTTGTGGGGCTCTGACCAGGTTCTGTTACCCAGAATCCTTTGCAAACCTCAAAATGTGGCTAAAAAACACATTTTCCTCACATTTTGGTGACAGAAAGTTCTGGAATCTGAGAGGAGCCACAAATGTCCTTCCACCCAGTGTTCCCACAAGTCTCCCGATAAAAATGACACCTCACTTGGGTGGGTAGGCCTAGTGCCCGCGACAGGAAATGCCCCAAAACACAATGTGGACACATCCCATTTTTTGACAGAAAACAGAGGTGTTTTTTGCAAAGTGCATACATGTAGATTTTGGCCTATAGCTCAGCCGGCACCTAGGGAAACCTACCAAACTTGTGCATTTTTTAAAACTAGAGACCTAGGGGAATCCAAGATGGGGTGGCTTGTGGGGCTCTGGCCAGGTTCTGTTACCCAGAATCCTTTGCAAACCTCAAATTTTGGCTAAAAAAACACATTTTCCTCATATTTCGGTGACAGAAAGTTCTGGAATCTGAGAGGAGCCACAAATTTCCTTCCACCCAGTGTTTTCGCAAGTCTCCCGATAAAAATGGTACCTCACTTGTGTGGGTAGGCCTAGCGCTTACGAAAGGAAATGGCCCAAAACACAACGTGGACACATCTCATTTTTTGACAGAAAACAGAGGTGTTTTTTGCAAAGTGCCAACCTGTAGATTTTGGCCTCTAGCTCAGCCGGCACCTAGGGAAACCTACCAAACTTGTGCATTTTTAAAAACTAGAGACCTAGGGGAATCCAAGATGGGGTGACTTGTGGGGCTCTGACCAGGTTCTGTTACCCAGAATCCTTTGCAAACCTCAAAATTTGGCTAAGAAAAATCACATTTTCCTCACATTTCGGTGACAGAAAGTTCTGGAATCTGAGAGGAACCACAAATTTCCTTCCACACAGTGTACCTCCAAGTCTCCCGATAATAATGGTACCTCACTTGTGTGGGTAGGCCTAGCGCCCGTGACAGGAAATGCCCAAAAACACAACGTGGACACATCTCATTTTTTGACAGAAAACAGAGGTGTTTTTGGCAAAGTGCCTACCTGTAGATTTTGGCCTCTACCTCAGCCAGTACCTAGGGAAACCTACCAAACCTGTGCATTTGTTTAAACTAGAGACCTAGGGGAATCCAAGGTGGGGTGACTTGTGGGGCTCTGACCAGGTTCTGTTACCCAGAATCCTTTGCAAACCTCAAAATGTGGCTAAAAAACACATTTTCCTCATATTTTGGTGACAGAAAGTTCTGGAATCTGAGAGGAGCCACAAATTTCCTTCCACCCAGTGTTCCCCCAAGTCTCCCGATAAAAATGATACCTCACTTGGGTATGTAGGCCTAGCGCCCGCGACAGGAAATGCCAAAAAACACAATGTGGACACATTCAATTTTTTGAGAGAAAACAGAGGTGTTTTTTGCAAAGTGCCTACCTGTAGATGTTGGCCTCTAGCTCAGCCGGCACCTAGGGAAACCTACCAAACCTGTGCATTATTTAAAACTAGAGACCTAGGGGAATCCAAGATGGGGTGACTTGTGGGGCTCTGACTAGGTTCTGTTACAAAGAATGCTTTGCAAACCTCAAAATTTGGCTGAAAAAACACATTTTCCTCACATTTCGGTGACAGAAAGTTCTGGAATCTGAGAGGAGCCACAAATTTCCTTCCACCCAGTGTTCCCCCAAGTCTCCCGATAAAAATGATACCTCACTTGGGTATGTAGGCCTAGCGCCCGCGACAGGAAATGCCAAAAAACACAATGTGGACACATCCCATTTTTTGACAGAAAACAGAGGTGTTTTTTGCAAAGTGCCTACCTGTAGATGTTGGCCTCTAGCTCAGCCGGCACCTAGGGAAACCTACCAAACCTGTGCATTTATTAAAACTAGAGACCTAGGGGAATCCAAGATGGGGTGACTTGTGGGGCTCTGACCAGGTTCTGTTACCCAGAATCCTTTGCAAACCTCAAAATTTGGCTAAAAAAACACATTTTCCTCACATTTCGGTGACAGAAAGTTCTGGAATCTGAGAGGAGCCACAAATGTCCTTCCACCCAGCGTTCCCCCAAGTCTCCCGATAAAAATCATATCTCACTTGGGTGGGTAGGCCTAGCGCCCGCGACAGGATATGCCCCAAAACACAATGTGGACACATCCCATTTTTTGACAGAAAACAGAGGTGTTTTTTGCAAAGTGCATACCTGTAGATTTTGACCTCTAGCTCAGCCGGCACCTAGGGAAACCTACCAAACTTGTGCATTTTTTAAAACTAGAGACCTAGGGGAATCCAAGATGGGGTGACTTGTGGGGCTCTGGCCAGGTTCTGTTACCCAGAATCCTTTGCAAACCTCGAAATTTGGCTAAAAAAACACATTTTCCTCACATTTCGGTGACAGAAAGTTCTGGAATCTGAGAGGAGCCACAAATTTCCTTCCACCCAGTGTTTTCGCAAGTCTCCCGATAAAAATGGTACCTCACTTGTGTGGGTAGGCCTAGCGCTTACGAAAGGAAATGGCCCAAAACACAACGTGGACACATCTCATTTTTTGACAGAAAACAGAGGTGTTTTTTGCAAAGTTCCAACCTGTAGATTTTGGCCTCTAGCTCAGCCGGCACCTAGGGAAACCTACCAAACTTGTGCATTTTTAAAAACTAGAGACCTAGGGGAATCCAAGATGGGGTGACTTGTGGGGCTCTGACCAGGTTCTGTTACCCAGAATCCTTTGCAAACCTCAAAATTTGGCTAAGAAAAATCACATTTTCCTCACATTTCGGTGACAGAAAGTTCTGGAATCTGAGAGGAGCCACAAATTTCCTTCCACACAGTGTACCTCCAAGTCTCCCGATAAAAATGGTAAATCACTTATGTGGGTAGGCCTAGCGCCCGTGACAGGAAATGCCCCAAAACACAACGTGGACACATCCCATTTTTTGACAGAAAACAGAGGTGTTTTTTGCAAAGTGCCTACCTGTAGATTTTAGCCTCTACCTCAGCCAGTACCTAGGGAAACCTACCAAACCTCTGCATTTTTCTAAACTAGAGACCTAGGGGAATCCAAGGTGGGGTGACTTGTGGGGCTCTGGCCAGGTTCTGTTCCCCAGAATCCTTTGCAAACCTCAAAATTTGGCTAAAAAACACCTTTTCCTCACATTTTGGTGACAGAAAGTTCTGGAATCTGAGAGGAGCCACAAATTTCTTTCCACCCAATGTACCCCCAAGTCTCCCGATAAAAATGATACCTCACTTGTGTGGGTAGGCCTAGCGGCCGCAACAGGTAATGCCCCAAAACACAATGTGGACACATCCCATTTTTTGACAGAAAACAGAGGTGTTTTTTGCAAAGTGCATACCTGTAGATTTTGGCCTCTAGCCCAGCCGGCACCTAGGGAAACCTACCAAACTTGTGCATTTTTCAAAACTAGAGACCTAGGGGAATCCAAGATGGGGTGACTTGTGGGGCTCTGACCAGGTTCTGTTACCCAGAATACTTTTCAAACCTCAAAATTTGGCTAAAAAAAACACATTTTCCTCACATTTCGGTGACAGAAAGTTCTGGAATCTGAGAGGAGCCACAGATTTGCTTCCACACAGTGTACCTCCAAGTCTCCCGATAAAAATGGTGCCTCACTTGTGTGGGTAGGCCTAGCGCCCGTGACAGGAAATACCCCAAAACACAACGTGGACACATCCCATTTTTTGACTGAAAACAGAGGTGTTTTTTGCAAAGTGCCTACCTGTAGATTTTGGCCTCTACCTCAGCCAGTACATAGGGAAACCTACCAAACCTGTGTATTTTTTTAAACTAGAGACCTAGGGGAATCCAAGGTGGGGTGACTTGTGGGGCTCTGACCAGGTTCTGTTACCCAGAATCCTTTCCAAACCTCAAAATGTCGCTAAAAAAAACATTTTCCTCACATTTTGGTGACAGAAAGTTCTGGAATCTGAGAGGAGCCACAAATTTCCTTCCACCCAGTGTTCCCCCAAGTCTCCCGATAAAAATGGTACCTCACTTGTGTGGGTAGGCCTAGCGCCCGTGACAGGAAATGCCCCAAAACACAACGTGGACACATCCCATTTTTTGACTGAAAACAGAGGTGTTTTTTGCAAAGTGCCTACCTGTAGATTTTGGCCTCTACCTCAGCCAGTACCTAGGGAAACCTACCAAACCTGTGCATTTTTTTAAACTAGAGACCTAGGGGAATCCAAGGTGGGGAGACTTGTGGGGCTCTGACCAGGTTCTGTTACCCAGAATCCTTTGCAAACCTCAAAATGTGGCTAAAAAAACACATTTTCCTCACATTTTGGTGACAGAAAGTTCTGGAATCTGAGAGGAGCCACAAATGTCCTTCCACCCAGTGTTCCCACAAGTCTCCCGATAAAAATGACACCTCACTTGGGTGGGTAGGCCTAGTGCCCGCGACAGGAAATGCCCCAAAACACAATGTGGACACATCCCATTTTTTGACAGAAAACAGAGGTGTTTTTTGCAAAGTGCATACATGTAGATTTTGGCCTATAGCTCAGCCGGCACCTAGGGAAACCTACCAAACTTGTGCATTTTTTAAAACTAGAGACCTAGGGGAATCCAAGATGTGGTGGCTTGTGGGGCTCTGGCCAGGTTCTGTTACCCAGAATCCTTTGCAAACCTCAAATTTTGGCTAAAAAAACACATTTTCCTCATATTTCGGTGACAGAAAGTTCTGGAATCTGAGAGGAGCCACAAATTTCCTTCCACCCAGTGTTTTCGCAAGTCTCCCGATAAAAATGGTACCTCACTTGTGTGGGTAGGCCTAGCGCTTACGAAAGGAAATGGCCCAAAACACAACGTGGACACATCTAATTTTTTGACAGAAAACAGAGGTGTTTTTTGCAAAGTGCCAACCTGTCGATTTTGGCCTCTAGCTCAGCCGGCACCTAGGGAAACCTACCAAACTTGTGCATTTTTAAAAACTAGAGACCTAGGGGAATCCAGGATGGGGTGACTTGTGGGGCTCTGACCAGGTTCTGTTACCCAGAATCCTTTGCAAACCTCAAAATTTGGCTAAGAAAAATCACATTTTCCTCACATTTCGGTGACAGAAAGTTCTGGAATCTGAGAGGAGCCACAAATTTCCTTCCACACAGTGTACCTCCAAGTCTCCCGATAATAATGGTACCTCACTTGTGTGGGTAGGCCTAGCGCCCGTGACAGGAAATGCCCAAAAACACAACGTTGACACATCTCATTTTTTGACAGAAAACAGAGGTGTTTTTGGCAAAGTGCCTACCTGTAGATTTTGGCCTCTACCTCAGCCAGTACCTAGGGAAACCTACCAAACCTGTGCATTTGTTTAAACTAGAGACCTAGGGGAATCCAAGGTGGGGTGACTTGTGGGGCTCTAACCAGGTTCTGTTACCCAGAATCCTTTGCAAACCTCAAAATGTGGCTAAAAAACACATTTTCCTCATATTTTGGTGACAGAAAGTTCTGGAATCTGAGAGGAGCCACAAATTTCCTTCCACCCAGTGTTCCCCCAAGTCTCCCGATAAAAATGATACCTCACTTGGGTATGTAGGCCTAGCGCCCGCGACAGGAAATGCCAAAAAACACAATGTGGACACATTCAATTTTTTGAGAGAAAACAGAGGTGTTTTTTGCAAAGTGGCTACCTGTAGATGTTGGCCTCTAGCTCAGCCGGCACCTAGGGAAACCTACCAAACCTGTGCATTATTGAAAACTAGAGACCTAGGGGAATCCAAGATGGGGTGACTTGTGGGGCTCTGACTAGGTTCTGTTACAAAGAATGCTTTGCAAACCTCAAAATTTGGCTGAAAAAACACATTTTCCTCACATTTCGGTGACAGAAAGTTCTGGAATCTGAGAGGAGCCACAAATTTCCTTCCACCCAGTGTTCCCCCAAGTCTCCCGATAAAAATGATACCTCACTTGGGTATGTAGGCCTAGCGCCCGCGACAGGAAATGCCAAAAAACACAATGTGGACACATCCCATTTTTTGACAGAAAACAGAGGTGTTTTTTACAAAGTGCCTACCTGTAGATGTTGGCCTCTAGCTCAGCCGGCACCTAGGGAAACCTACCAAACCTGTGCATTTATTAAAACTAGAGACCTAGGGGAATCCAAGATGGGGTGACTTGTGGGGCTCTGACCAGGTTCTGTTACCCAGAATCCTTTGCAAACCTCAAAATTTGGCTAAAAAAACACATTTTCCTCACATTTCGGTGACAGAAAGTTCTGGAATCTGAGAGGAGCCACAAATGTCCTTCCACCCAGCGTTCCCCCAAGTCTCCCGATAAAAATGATATCTCACTTGGGTGGGTAGGCCTAGCGCCCGCGACAGGATATGCCCCAAAACACAATGTGGACACATCCCATTTTTTGACAGAAAACAGAGGTGTTTTTTGCAAAGTGCATACCTGTAGATTTTGACCTCTAGCTCAGCCGGCACCTAGGGAAACCTACCAAACTTGTGCATTTTTTAAAACTAGAGACCTAGGGGAATCCAAGATGGGGTGACTTGTGCGGCTCTGGCCAGGTTCTGTTACCCAGAATCCTTTGCAAACCTCGAAATTTGGCTAAAAAAACACATTTTCCTCACATTTCGGTGACAGAAAGTTCTGGAGTCTGAGAGGAGCCACAAATTTCCTTCCACCCAGTGTTTTCGCAAGTCTCCCGATAAAAATGGTACCTCACTTGTGTGAGTAGGCCTAGCGCTTACGAAAGGAAATGGCCCAAAACACAACGTGGACACATCTCATTTTTTGACAGAAAACAGAGGTGTTTTTTGCAAAGTTCCAACCTGTAGATTTTGGCCTCTAGCTCAGCCGGCACCTAGGGAAACCTACCAAACTTGTGCATTTTTAAAAACTAGAGACCTAGGGGAATCCAAGATGGGGTGACTTGTGGGGCTCTGACCAGGTTCTGTTACCCAGAATCCTTTGCAAACCTCAAAATTTGGCTAAGAAAAATCACATTTTCCTCACATTTCGGTGACAGAAAGTTCTGGAATCTGAGAGGAGCCACAAATTTCCTTCCACACAGTGTACCTCCAAGTCTCCCGATAAAAATGGTTCCTCACTTGTGTGGGTAGGCCTAGCGCCCGTGACAGGAAATGCCCCAAAACACAACGTGGACACATCTCATTTTTTGACAGACAACAGAGGTGTTTTTGGCAAAGTGCCTACCTGTAGATTTTGGCCTCTACCTCAGCCAGTACCTAGGGAAACCTACCAAACCTGTGCATTTGTTTAAACTAGAGACCTAGGGGAATCCAAGGTGGGGTGACTTGTGGGGCTCTGACCAGGTTCTGTTACCCAGAATCCTTTGCAAACCTCAAAATGTGGCTAAAAAACACATTTTCCTCATATTTTGGTGACAGAAAGTTCTGGAATCTGAGAGGAGCCACAAATTTCCTTCCACCCAGTGTTCCCCCAAGTCTCCCGATAAAAATGATACCTCACTTGGGTATGTAGGCCTAGCGCCCGCGACAGGAAATGCCAAAAAACACAATGTGGACACATTCAATTTTTTGAGAGAAAACAGAGGTGTTTTTTGCAAAGTGGCTACCTGTAGATGTTGGCCTCTAGCTCAGCCGGCACCTAGGGAAACCTACCAAACCTGTGCATTATTGAAAACTAGAGACCTAGGGGAATCCAAGATGGGGTGACTTGTGGGGCTCTGACTAGGTTCTGTTACAAAGAATGCTTTGCAAACCTCAAAATTTGGCTGAAAAAACACATTTTCCTCACATTTCGGTGACAGAAAGTTCTGGAATCTGAGAGGAGCCACAAATTTCCTTCCACCCAGTGTTCCCCCAAGTCTCCCGATAAAAATGATACCTCACTTGGGTATGTAGGCCTAGCGCCCGCGACAGGAAATGCCAAAAAACACAATGTGGACACATCCCATTTTTTGACAGAAAACAGAGGTGTTTTTTACAAAGTGCCTACCTGTAGATGTTGGCCTCTAGCTCAGCCGGCACCTAGGGAAACCTACCAAACCTGTGCATTTATTAAAACTAGAGACCTAGGGGAATCCAAGATGGGGTGACTTGTGGGGCTCTGACCAGGTTCTGTTACCCAGAATCCTTTGCAAACCTCAAATTTTGGCTAAAAAAACACATTTTCCTCATATTTCGGTGACAGAAAGTTCTGGAATCTGAGAGGAGCCACAAATTTCCTTCCACCCAGTGTTTTCGCAAGTCTCCCGATAAAAATGGTACCTCACTTGTGTGGGTAGGCCTAGCGCTTACGAAAGGAAATGGCCCAAAACACAACGTGGACACATCTAATTTTTTGACAGAAAACAGAGGTGTTTTTTGCAAAGTGCCAACCTGTAGATTTTGGCCTCTAGCTCAGCCGGCACCTAGGGAAACCTACCAAACTTGTGCATTTTTAAAAACTAGAGACCTAGGGGAATCCAGGATGGGGTGACTTGTGGGGCTCTGACCAGGTTCTGTTACCCAGAATCCTTTGCAAACCTCAAAATTTGGCTAAGAAAAATCACATTTTCCTCACATTTCGGTGACAGAAAGTTCTGGAATCTGAGAGGAGCCACAAATTTCCTTCCACACAGTGTACCTCCAAGTCTCCCGATAATAATGGTACCTCACTTGTGTGGGTAGGCCTAGCGCCCGTGACAGGAAATGCCCAAAAACACAACGTGGACACATCTCATTTTTTGACAGAAAACAGAGGTGTTTTTGGCAAAGTGCCTACCTGTAGATTTTGGCCTCTACCTCAGCCAGTACCTAGGGAAACCTACCAAACCTGTGCATTTGTTTAAACTAGAGACCTAGGGGAATCCAAGGTGGGGTGACTTGTGGGGCTCTAACCAGGTTCTGTTACCCAGAATCCTTTGCAAACCTCAAAATGTGGCTAAAAAACACATTTTCCTCATATTTTGGTGACAGAAAGTTCTGGAATCTGAGAGGAGCCACAAATTTCCTTCCACCCAGTGTTCCCCCAAGTCTCCCGATAAAAATGATACCTCACTTGGGTATGTAGGCCTAGCGCCCGCGACAGGAAATGCCAAAAAACACAATGTGGACACATTCAATTTTTTGAGAGAAAACAGAGGTGTTTTTTGCAAAGTGGCTACCTGTAGATGTTGGCCTCTAGCTCAGCCGGCACCTAGGGAAACCTACCAAACCTGTGCATTATTGAAAACTAGAGACCTAGGGGAATCCAAGATGGGGTGACTTGTGGGGCTCTGACTAGGTTCTGTTACAAAGAATGCTTTGCAAACCTCAAAATTTGGCTGAAAAAACACATTTTCCTCACATTTCGGTGACAGAAAGTTCTGGAATCTGAGAGGAGCCACAAATTTCCTTCCACCCAGTGTTCCCCCAAGTCTCCCGATAAAAATGATACCTCACTTGGGTATGTAGGCCTAGCGCCCGCGACAGGAAATGCCAAAAAACACAATGTGGACACATCCCATTTTTTGACAGAAAACAGAGGTGTTTTTTACAAAGTGCCTACCTGTAGATGTTGGCCTCTAGCTCAGCCGGCACCTAGGGAAACCTACCAAACCTGTGCATTTATTAAAACTAGAGACCTAGGGGAATCCAAGATGGGGTGACTTGTGGGGCTCTGACCAGGTTCTGTTACCCAGAATCCTTTGCAAACCTCAAAATTTGGCTAAAAAAACACATTTTCCTCACATTTCGGTAACAGAAAGTTCTGGAATCTGAGAGGAGCCACAAATGTCCTTCCACCCAGCGTTCCCCCAAGTCTCCCGATAAAAATGATATCTCACTTGGGTGGGTAGGCCTAGCGCCCGCGACAGGATATGCCCCAAAACACAATGTGGACACATCCCATTTTTTGACAGAAAACAGAGGTGTTTTTTGCAAAGTGCATACCTGTAGATTTTGACCTCTAGCTCAGCCGGCACCTAGGGAAACCTACCAAACTTGTGCATTTTTTAAAACTAGAGACCTAGGGGAATCCAAGATGGGGTGACTTGTGCGGCTCTGGCCAGGTTCTGTTACCCAGAATCCTTTGCAAACCTCGAAATTTGGCTAAAAAAACACATTTTCCTCACATTTCGGTGACAGAAAGTTCTGGAGTCTGAGAGGAGCCACAAATTTCCTTCCACCCAGTGTTTTCGCAAGTCTCCCGATAAAAATGGTACCTCACTTGTGTGAGTAGGCCTAGCGCTTACGAAAGGAAATGGCCCAAAACACAACGTGGACACATCTCATTTTTTGACAGAAAACAGAGGTGTTTTTTGCAAAGTTCCAACCTGTAGATTTTGGCCTCTAGCTCAGCCGGCACCTAGGGAAACCTACCAAACTTGTGCATTTTTAAAAACTAGAGACCTAGGGGAATCCAAGATGGGGTGACTTGTGGGGCTCTGACCAGGTTCTGTTACCCAGAATCCTTTGCAAACCTCAAAATTTGGCTAAGAAAAATCACATTTTCCTCACATTTCGGTGACAGAAAGTTCTGGAATCTGAGAGGAGCCACAAATTTCCTTCCACACAGTGTACCTCCAAGTCTCCCGATAAAAATGGTTCCTCACTTGTGTGGGTAGGCCTAGCGCCCGTGACAGGAAATGCCCCAAAACACAACGTGGACACATCTCATTTTTTGACAGACAACAGAGGTGTTTTTGGCAAAGTGCCTACCTGTAGATTTTGGCCTCTACCTCAGCCAGTACCTAGGGAAACCTACCAAACCTGTGCATTTGTTTAAACTAGAGACCTAGGGGAATCCAAGGTGGGGTGACTTGTGGGGCTCTGACCAGGTTCTGTTACCCAGAATCCTTTGCAAACCTCAAAATGTGGCTAAAAAACACATTTTCCTCATATTTTGGTGACAGAAAGTTCTGGAATCTGAGAGGAGCCACAAATTTCCTTCCACCCAGTGTTCCCCCAAGTCTCCCGATAAAAATGATACCTCACTTGGGTATGTAGGCCTAGCGCCCGCGACAGGAAATGCCAAAAAACACAATGTGGACACATTCAATTTTTTGAGAGAAAACAGAGGTGTTTTTTGCAAAGTGCCTACCTGTAGATGTTGGCCTCTAGCTCAGCCGGCACCTAGGGAAACCTACCAAACCTGTGCATTATTTAAAACTAGAGACCTAGGGGAATCCAAGATGGGGTGACTTGTGGGGCTCTGACTAGGTTCTGTTACAAAGAATGCTTTGCAAACCTCAAAATTTGGCTGAAAAAACACATTTTCCTCACATTTCGGTGACAGAAAGTTCTGGAATCTGAGAGGAGCCACAAATTTCCTTCCACCCAGTGTTCCCCCAAGTCCCCAGATAAAAATGATCCCTCACTTGGGTATGTAGGCCTAGCGCCCGCGACAGGAAATGCCAAAAAACACAATGTGGACACATCCCATTTTTTGACAGAAAACAGAGGTGTTTTTTGCAAAGTGCCTACCTGTAGATGTTGGCCTCTAGCTCAGCCGGCACCTAGGGAAACCTACCAAACCTGTGCATTTTTTAAAACTAGAGACCTAGGGGAATCCAAGATGGGGTGACTTGTGGGGCTCTGACCAGGTTCTGTTACCCAGAATCCTTTGCAAACCTCAAAATTTGGCTAAAAAAACACATTTTCCTCACATTTCGGTGACAGAAAGTTCTGAAATCTGAGAGGAGCCACAAATGTGCTTCCACCCAGCGTTCCCCCAAGTCTCCCGATAAAAATGATACCTCACTTGGGTGGGTAGGCCTAGCGCCCGCGACAGGATATGCCCCAAAACACAATGTGGACATATCCCATTTTTTGACAGAAAACAGAGAGCGTTTTTTGCAAAGTGCATACCTGTAGATTTTGACCTCTAGCTCAGCCGGCACCTAGGGAAACCTACCAAACTTGTGCATTTTTTAAAACTAGAGACCTTGGGGAATCCAAGATGGGGTGACTTGTGGGGCTCTGGCCAGGTTCTGTTACCCAGAATCATTTGCAAACCTCGAAATTTGGCTAAAAAAACACATTTTCCTCACATTTCGGTGACAGAAAGTTCTGGAATCTGAGAGGAGCCACAAATGTCCTTCCACCCAGTGTTTTCACAAGTCTCCCGATAAAAATGGTACCTCACTTGTGTGGGTAGGCCTAGCGCCTACGAAAGGAAATGGCCCAAAACACAACGTGGACACATCTCATTTTTTGAGAGAAAACAGAGGTGTTTTTTGCAAAGTGCCTACCTGTAGATTTTGGCCTCTAGCACAGCCGGCACCTAGGGAAACCTACCAAATTTGTGCATTTTTTAAAAGTAGAGACCTAGGGGAATCCAAGATGGGGTGACTTGTGGGGCTCTGACCAGGTTCTGTTACCCAGAATCCTTTGCAAACCTCAAAATTTGGCTAAAAAAACACATTTTCCTCACATTTCGGTGACAGAAAGTTCTGGAATCTGAGAGGAGGCACAAATGTCCTTCCACCCAGCGTTCCCCCAAGTCTCCCGATAAAAATGATACCTCACTTGGGTGGGTAGGCCTAGCGCCCGCGGCAGGATATGCCCCAAAACACAATGTGGACACATCCCATTTTTTGACAGAAAACAGAGGTGTTTTTTGCAAAGTGCATACCTGTAGATTTTGACCTCTAGCTCAGCCGGCACCTAGGGAAACCTACCAAACTTGTGCATTTTTAAAAACTAGAGACCTAGGGGAATCCAAGATGGGGTGACTTGTGGGGCTCTGGCCAGGTTCTGTTACCCAGAATCCTTTGCAAACCTCGAAATTTGGCTAAAAAAACACATTTTCCTCACATTTCGGTGACAGAAAGTTCTGAAATCTGAGAGGAGCCACAAATGTCCTTCCACCCAGTGTTTTCGCAAGTCTCCCGATAAAAATGGTACCTCACTTGTGTGGGTAGGCCTAGCGCTTACGAAAGGAAATGGCCCAAAACACAACGTGGACACATCTCATTTTTTGACAGAAAACAGAGGTGTTTTTTTCAAAGTTCCAACCTGTAGATTTTGGCCTCTAGCTCAGCCGGCACCTAGGGAAACCTACCAAACTTGTGCATTTTTAAAAACTAGAGACCTAGGGGAATCCAAGATGGGGTGACTTGTGGGGCTCTGACCAGGTTCTGTTACCCAGAATCCTTTGCAAACCTCAAAATTTGGCTAAGAAAAATCACATTTTCCTCACATTTCGGTGACAGAAAGTTCTGGAATCTGAGAGGAGCCACAAATTTCCTTCCACACAGTGTACCTCCAAGTCTCCCGATAAAAATGGTACCTCACTTGTGTGGGTAGGCCTAGCGCCCGTGACAAGAAATGCCCCAAAACACAACGTGGACACATCTCATTTTTTGACAGACAACAGAGGTGTTTTTGGCAAAGTGCCTACCTGTAGATTTTGGCCTCTACCTCAGCCAGTACCTAGGGAAACCTACCAAACCTGTGCATTTGTTTAAACTAGAGACCTAGGGGAATCCAAGGTGGGGTGACTTGTGGGGCTCTGACCAGGTTCTGTTACCCAGAATCCTTTGCAAACCTCAAAATGTGGCTAAAAAACACATTTTCCTCATATTTCGGTGACAGAAAGTTCTGGAATCTGAGAGGAGCCACAAATTTCCTTCCACCCAGTGTTCCCCCAAGTCTCCCGATAAAAATGATACCTCACTTGGGTATGTAGGCCTAGCGCCCGCGACAGGAAATGCCAAAAAACACAATGTGGACACATTCAATTTTTTGAGAGAAAACAGAGGTGTTTTTTGCAAAGTGCCTACCTGTAGATGTTGGCCTCTAGCTCAGCCGGCACCTAGGGAAACCTACCAAACCTGTGCATTATTTAAAACTAGAGACCTAGGGGAATCCAAGATGGGGTGACTTGTGGGGCTCTGACTAGGTTCTGTTACAAAGAATGCTTTGCAAACCTCAAAATTTGGCTGAAAAAACACATTTTCCTCACATTTCGGTGACAGAAAGTTCTGGAATCTGAGAGGAGCCACAAATTTCCTTCCACCCAGTGTTCCCCCAAGTCTCCCGATAAAAATGATACCTCACTTGGGTATGTAGGCCTAGCGCCCGCGACAGGAAATGCCAAAAAACACAATGTGGACACATCCCATTTTTTGACAGAAAACAGAGGTGTTTTTTGCAAAGTGCCTACCTGTAGATGTTGGACTCTAGCTCAGCCGACACCTAGGGAAACCTACCAAACCTGTGCATTTTTTAAAACTAGAGACCTAGGGGAATCCAAGATGGGGTGACTTGTGGGGCTCTGACTAGGTTCTGTTACAAAGAATGCTTTGCAAACCTCAAAATTTGGCTGAAAAAACAAATTTTCCTCACATTTCGGTGACAGAAAGTTCTGGAATCTGAGAGGAGCCACAAATTTCCTTCCACCCAGTGTTCCCCCAAGTCCCCAGATAAAAATGATACCTCACTTGGGTATGTAGGCCTAGCGCCCGCGACAGGAAATGCCAAAAAACACAATGTGGACACATCCCATTTTTTGACAGAAAACAGAGGTGTTTTTTGCAAAGTGCCTACCTGTAGATGTTGGCCTCTAGCTCAGCCGGCACCTAGGGAAACCTACCAAACCTGTGCATTTTTTAAAACTAGAGACCTAGGGGAATCCAAGATGGGGTGACTTGTGGGGCTCTGACCAGGTTCTGTTACCCAGAATCCTTTGCAAACCTCAAAATTTGGCTAAAAAATCACATTTTCCTCACATTTCGGTGACAGAAAGTTCTGGAATCTGAGAGGAGCCACAAATTTCCTTCCACACAGTGTACCTCCAAGTCTCCCGATAAAAATGGTTCCTCACTTGTGTGGGTAGGCCTAGCGCCCGTGACAGGAAATGCCCCAAAACACAACGTGGACACATCTCATTTTTTGACAGACAACAGAGGTGTTTTTGGCAAAGTGCCTACCTGTAGATTTTGGCCTCTACCTCAGCCAGTACCTAGGGAAACCTACCAAACCTGTGCATTTGTTTAAACTAGAGACCTAGGGGAATCCAAGGTGGGGTGACTTGTGGGGCTCTGACCAGGTTCTGTTACCCAGAATCCTTTGCAAACCTCAAAATGTGGCTAAAAAACACATTTTCCTCATATTTTGGTGACAGAAAGTTCTGGAATCTGAGAGGAGCCACAAATTTCCTTCCACCCAGTGTTCCCCCAAGTCTCCCGATAAAAATGATACCTCACTTGGGTATGTAGGCCTAGCGCCCGCGACAGGAAATGCCAAAAAACACAATGTGGACACATCCCATTTTTTGACAGAAAACAGAGGTGTTTTTTGCAAAGTGCCTACCTGTAGATGTTGGCCTCTAGCTCAGCCGGCACCTAGGGAAACCTACCAAACCTGTGCATTTTTTAAAACTAGAGACCTAGGGGAATCCAAGATGGGGTGACTTGTGGGGCTCTGACTAGGTTCTGTTACAAAGAATGCTTTGCAAACCTCAAAATTTGGCTGAAAAAACACATTTTCCTCACATTTCGGTGACAGAAAGTTCTGGAATCTGAGAGGAGCCACAAATTTCCTTCCACCCAGTGTTCCCCCAAGTCCCCAGATAAAAATGATACCTCACTTGGGTATGTAGGCCTAGCGCCCGCGACAGGAAATGCCAAAAAACACAATGTGGACACATCCCATTTTTTGACAGAAAACAGAGGTGTTTTTTGCAAAGTGCCTACCTGTAGATGTTGGCCTCTAGCTCAGCCGGCACCTAGGGAAACCTACCAAACCTGTGCATTTTTTAAAACTAGAGACCTAGGGGAATCCAAGATGGGGTGACTTGTGGGGCTCTGACCAGGTTCTGTTACCCAGAATCCTTTGCAAACCTCAAAATTTGGCTAAAAAAACACATTTTCCTCACATTTCGGTGACAGAAAGTTCTGAAATCTGAGAGGAGCCACAAATGTGCTTCCACCCAGCGTTCCCCCAAGTCTCCCGATAAAAATGATACCTCACTTGGGTGGGTAGGCCTAGCGCCCGCGACAGGATATGCCCCAAAACACAATGTGGACATATCCCATTTTTTGACAGAAAACAGAGGCGTTTTTTGCAAAGTGCATACCTGTAGATTTTGACCTCTAGCTCAGCCGGCACCTAGGGAAACTTACCAAACTTGTGCATTTTTTAAAACTAGAGACCTTGGGGAATCCAAGATGGGGTGACTTGTGGGGCTCTGGCCAGGTTCTGTTACCCAGAATCATTTGCAAACCTCGAAATTTGGCTAAAAAAACACATTTTCCTCACATTTCGGTGACAGAAAGTTCTGGAGTCTGAGAGGAGCCACAAATGTCCTTCCACCCAGTGTTTTCACAAGTCTCCCGATAAAAATGGTACCTCACTTGTGTGGGTAGGCCTAGCGCCTACGAAAGGAAATGGCCCAAAACACAACGTGGACACATCTCATTTTTTGAGAGAAAACAGATGTGTTTTTTGCAAAGTGCCTACCTGTAGATTTTGGCCTCTAGCACAGCCGGCACCTAGGGAAACCTACCAAATTTGTGCATTTTTTAAAAGTAGAGACTTAGGGGAATCCAAGATGGGGTGACTTGTGGGGCTCTGACCAGGTTCTGTTACCCAGAATCCTTTGCAAACCTCAAAATTTGGCTAAAAAAACACATTTTCCTCACATTTCGGTGACAGAAAGTTCTGGAATCTGAGAGGAGGCACAAATGTCCTTCCACCCAGCGTTCCCCCAAATCTCCCGATAAAAATGATACCTCACTTGGGTGGGTAGGCCTAGCGCCCGCGGCAGGATATGCCCCAAAACACAATGTGGACACATCCCATTTTTTGACAGAAAACAGAGGTGTTTTTTGCAAAGTGCATACCTGTAGATTTTGACCTCTAGCTCAGCCGGCACCTAGGGAAACCTACCAAACTTGTGCATTTTTTAAAACTAGAGACCTAGGGGAATCCAAGATGGGGTGACTTGTGGGGCTCTGGCCAGGTTCTGTTACCCAGAATCCTTTGCAAACCTCGAAATTTGGCTAAAAAAACACATTTTCCTCACATTTCGGTGACAGAAAGTTCTGAAATCTGAGAGGAGCCACAAATGTCCTTCCACCCAGTGTTTTCGCAAGTCTCCCGATAAAAATGGTACCTCACTTGTGTGGGTAGGCCTAGCGCTTACGAAAGGAAATGGCCCAAAACACAACGTGGACACATCTCATTTTTTGACAGACAACAGAGGTGTTTTTTGCAAAGTTCCAACCTGTAGATTTTGGCCTCTAGCTCAGCCGGCACCTAGGGAAACCTACCAAACTTGTGCATTTTTAAAAACTAGAGACCTAGGGGAATCCAAGATGGGGTGACTTGTGGGGCTCTGACCAGGTTCTGTTACCCAGAATCCTTTGCAAACCTCAAAATTTGGCTAAGAAAAATCACATTTTCCTCACATTTCGGTGACAGAAAGTTCTGGAATCTGAGAGGAGCTACAAATTTCCTTCCACACAGTGTACCTCCAAGTCTCCCGATAAAAATAGTACCTCACTTGTGTGGGTAGGCCTAGCGCCCGTGACAGGAAATGCCCCAAAACACAACGTGGACACATCTCATTTTTTGACAGACAACAGAGGTGTTTTTGGCAAAGTGCCTACCTGTAGATTTTGGCCTCTACCTCAGCCAGTACCTAGGGAAACCTACCAAACCTGTGCATTTGTTTAAACTAGAGACCTAGGGGAATCCAAGGTGGGGTGACTTGTGGGGCTCTGACCAGGTTCTGTTACCCAGAATCCTTTGCAAACCTCAAAATGTGGCTAAAAAACACATTTTCCTCATATTTTGGTGACAGAAAGTTCTGGAATCTGAGAGGAGCCACAAATTTCCTTCCACCCAGTGTTCCCCCAAGTCTCCCGATAAAAATGATACCTCACTTGGGTATGTAGGCCTAGCGCCCGCGACAGGAAATGCCAAAAAACACAATGTGGACACATTCAATTTTTTGAGAGAAAACAGAGGTGTTTTTTGCAAAGTGCCTACCTGTAGATGTTGGCCTCTAGCTCAGCCGGCACCTAGGGAAACCTACCAAACCTGTGCATTATTTAAAACTAGAGACCTAGGGGAATCCAAGATGGGGTGACTTGTGGGGCTCTGACTAGGTTCTGTTACAAAGAATGCTTTGCAAACCTCAAAATTTGGCTGAAAAAACACATTTTCCTCACATTTCGGTGACAGAAAGTTCTGGAATCTGAGAGGAGCCACAAATTTCCTTCCACCCAGTGTTCCCCCAAGTCTCCCGATAAAAATGATACCTCACTTGGGTATGTAGGCCTAGCGCCCGCGACAGGAAATGCCAAAAAACACAATGTGGACACATCCCATTTTTTGACAGAAAACAGAGGTGTTTTTTGCAAAGTGCCTACCTGTAGATGTTGGCCTCTAGCTCAGCCGACACCTAGGGAAACCTACCAAACCTGTGCATTTTTTAAAACTAGAGACCTAGGGGAATCCAAGATGGGGTGACTTGTGGGGCTCTGACCAGGTTCTGTTACCCAGAATCCTTTGCAAACCTCAAAATTTGGCTAAAAAAACACATTTTCCTCACATTTCGGTGACAGAAAGTTCTGGAATCTGAGAGGAGCCACAAATGTCCTTCCACCCAGCGTTCCCCCAAGTCTCCCGATAAAAATGATACCTCACTTGGGTGGGTAGGCCTAGCGCCCGCGACAGGATATGCCCCAAAACACAATGTGGACACATCCCATTTATTGACAGAAAACAGAGGCGTTTTTTGCAAAGTGCATACCTGTAGATTTTGACCTCTAGCTCAGCCGGCACCTAGGGAAACCTACCAAACTTGTGCATTTTTTAAAACTAGAGACCTAGGGGAATCCAAGATGGGGTGACTTGTGGGGCTCTGGCCAGGTTCTGTTACCCAGAATCATTTGCAAACCTCGAAATTTGGCTAAAAAAACACATTTTCCTCACATTTCGGTGACAGAAAGTTCTGGAATCTGAGAGGAGCCACAAATGTCCTTCCACCCAGTGTTTTCACAAGTCTCCCGATAAAAATGGTACCTCACTTGTGTGGGTAGGCCTAGCGCCTACGAAAGGAAATGGCCCAAAACACAACGTGGACACATCTCATTTTTTGAGAGAAAACAGAGGTGTTTTTTGCAAAGTGCCTACCTGTAGATTTTGGCCTCTAGCACAGCCGGCACCTAGGGAAACCTACCAAATTTGTGCATTTTTTAAAAGTAGAGACCTAGGGGAATCCAAGATGGGGTGACTTGTGGGGCTCTGACCAGGTTCTGTTACCCAGAATCCTTTGCAAACCTCAAAATTTGGCTAAAAAAACACATTTTCCTCACATTTCGGTGACAGAAAGTTCTGGAATCTGAGAGGAGGCACAAATGTCCTTCCACCCAGCGTTCCCCCAAGTCTCCCGATAAAAATGATACCTCACTTGGGTGGGTAGGCCTAGCGCCCGCGGCAGGATATGCCCCAAAACACAATGTGGACACATCCCATTTTTTGACAGAAAACAGAGGTGTTTTTTGCAAAGTGCATACCTGTAGATTTTGACCTCTAGCTCAGCCGGCACCTAGGGAAACCTACCAAACTTGTGCATTTTTTAAAACTAGAGACCTAGGGGAATCCAAGATGGGGTGACTTGTGGGGCTCTGGCCAGGTTCTGTTACCCAGAATCCTTTGCAAACCTCGAAATTTGGCTAAAAAAACACATTTTCCTCACATTTCGGTGACAGAAAGTTCTGAAATCTGAGAGGAGCCACAAATGTCCTTCCACCCAGTGTTTTCACAAGTCTCCCGATAAAAATGGTACCTCACTTGTGTGGGTAGGCCTAGCGCCTACGAAAGGAAATGGCCCAAAACACAACGTGGACACATCTCATTTTTTGAGAGAAAACAGAGGTGTTTTTTGCAAAGTGCCTACCTGTAGATTTTGGCCTCTAGCTCAGCCGGCACCTAGGGAAACCTACCAAACCTGTGCATTATTTAAAACTAGAGACCTAGGGGAATCCAAGATGGGGTGACTTGTGGGGCTCTGACTAGGTTCTGTTACAAAGAATGCTTTGCAAACCTCAAAATTTGGCTGAAAAAACACATTTTCCTCACATTTCGGTGACAGAAAGTTCTGGAATCTGAGAGGAGCCACAAATTTCCTTCCACCCAGTGTTCCCCCAAGTCTCCCGATAAAAATGATACCTCACTTGGGTATGTAGGCCTAGCGCCCGCGACAGGAAATGCCAAAAAACACAATGTAGACACATCCCATTTTTTGACAGAAAACAGAGGTGTTTTTTGCAAAGTGCCTACCTGTAGATGTTGGCCTCTAGCTCAGCCGACACCTAGGGAAACCTACCAAACCTGTGCATTTTTTAAAACTAGAGACCTAGGGGAATCCAAGATGGGGTGACTTGTGGGGCTCTGACCAGGTTCTGTTACCCAGAATCCTTTGCAAACCTCAAAATTTGGCTAAAAAAACACATTTTCCTCACATTTCGGTGACAGAAAGTTCTGGAATCTGAGAGGAGCCACAAATGTCCTTCCACCCAGCGTTCCCCCAAGTCTCCCGATAAAAATGATACCTCACTTGGGTGGGTAGGCCTAGCGCCCGCGACAGGATATGCCCCAAAACACAATGTGGACACATCCCATTTATTGACAGAAAACAGAGGCGTTTTTTGCAAAGTGCATACCTGTAGATTTTGACCTCTAGCTCAGCCGGCACCTAGGGAAACCTACCAAACTTGTGCATTTTTTAAAACTAGAGACCTAGGGGAATCCAAGATGGGGTGACTTGTGGGGCTCTGGCCAGGTTCTGTTACCCAGAATCATTTGCAAACCTCGAAATTTGGCTAAAAAAACACATTTTCCTCACATTTCGGTGACAGAAAGTTCTGGAATCTAAGAGGAGCCACAAATGTCCTTCCACCCAGTGTTTTCACAAGTCTCCCGATAAAAATGGTACCTCACTTGTGTGGGTAGGCCTAGCGCCTACGAAAGGAAATGGCCCAAAACACAACGTGGACACATCTCATTTTTTGAGAGAAAACAGAGGTGTTTTTTGCATAGTGCCTACCTGTAGATTTTGGCCTCTAGCACAGCCGGCACCTAGGGAAACCTACCAAATTTGTGCATTTTTTAAAAGTAGAGACCTAGGGGAATCCAAGATGGGGTGACTTGTGGGGCTCTGACCAGGTTCTGTTACCCAGAATCCTTTGCAAACCTCAAAATTTGGCTAAAAAAACACATTTTCCTCACATTTCGGTGACAGAAAGTTCTGGAATCTGAGAGGAGGCACAAATGTCCTTCCACCCAGCGTTCCCCCAAATCTCCCGATAAAAATGATACCTCACTTGGGTGGGTAGGCCTAGCGCCCGCGGCAGGATATGCCCCAAAACACAATGTGGACACATCCCATTTTTTGACAGAAAACAGAGGTGTTTTTTGCAAAGTGCATACCTGTAGATTTTGACCTCTAGCTCAGCCGGCACCTAGGGAAACCTACCAAACTTGTGCATTTTTTAAAACTAGAGACCTAGGGGAATCCAAGATGGGGTGACTTGTGGGGCTCTGGCCAGGTTCTGTTACCCAGAATCCTTTGCAAACCTCGAAATTTGGCTAAAAAAACACATTTTCCTCACATTTCGGTGACAGAAAGTTCTGAAATCTGAGAGGAGCCACAAATGTCCTTCCACCCAGTGTTTTCACAAGTCTCCCGATAAAAATGGTACCTCACTTGTGTGGGTAGGCCTAGCGCCTACGAAAGGAAATGGCCCAAAACACAACGTGGACACATCTCATTTTTTGAGAGAAAACAGAGGTGTCTTTTGCAAAGTGCCTACCTGTAGATTTTGGCCTCTAGCACAGCCGGCACCTAGGGAAACCTACCAAACTTGTGCATTTTTAAAAACAAGAGACCTAGGGGAATCCAAGATGGGGTGACTTGTGGGGCTCTGACCAGGTTCTGTTACCCAGAATCCTTTGCAAACCTCAAAATTTGGCTAAAAAAACACATTTTCCTCACATTTCGGTGACAGAAAGTTCTGGAATCTGAGAGGAGCAACAAATGTCCTTCCACCCAGCGTTCCCCCAAGTCTCCCGATAAAAATGGTACCTCACTTGTGTGGTAGGCCTAGCGCCTACGAAAGGAAATGGCCCAAAACACAACGTGGACACATCTCATTTTTTGACAGAAAACAGAGGTGTTTTTTGCAAAGTGCCTACCTGTAGATGTTGGCCTCTAGCTCAGCCGGCACCTAGGGAAACCTACCAAACCTGTGCATTTTTTAAAACTAGAGACCTAGGGGAATCCAAGATGGGGTGACTTGTGGGGCTCTGACCAGGTTCTGTTACCCAGAATCCTTTGCAAACCTCAAAATTTGGCTAAGAAAAAACACATTTTCCTCACATTTCGGTGACAGAAAGTTCTGGAATCTGAGAGGAGCCACAAATTTCCTTCCACACAGTGTACCTCCAAGTCTCCCGATAAAAATGGTACCTCACTTGTGTGGGTAGGCCTAGCGCCCGTGACAGGAAATGCCCCAAAACACAACGTGGACACATCTCATTTTTTGACAGAAAACAGAGGTGTTTTTGGCAAAGTGCCTACCTGTAGATTTTGGCCTCTACCTCAGCCAGTACCTAGGGAAACCTACCAAACCTGTGCATTTGTTTAAACTAGAGACCTAGGGGAATCCAAGGTGGGGTGACTTGTGGGGCTCTGACCAGGTTCTGTTACCCAGAATCCTTTGCAAACCTCAAAATGTGGCTAAAAAACACATTTTCCTCATATTTTGGTGACAGAAAGTTCTGGAATCTGAGAGGAGCCACAAATTTCCTTCCACCCAGTGTTCCCCCAAGTCTCCCGATAAAAATGATACCTCACTTGGGTATGTAGGCCTAGAGCCCGCGACAGGAAATGCCAAAAAAAACAATGTGGACACATTCAATTTTTTGAGAGAAAACAGAGGTGTTTTTTGCAAAGTGCCTACCTGAAGATGTTGGCCTCTAGCTCAGCCGGCACCTAGGGAAACCTACCAAACCTGTGCAATATTTAAAACTAGAGACCTAGGGGAATCCAAGATGGGGTGACTTGTGGGGCTCTGACTAGGTTC
Source organism: Pleurodeles waltl (assembly GCF_031143425.1). Taxonomy (NCBI): domain Eukaryota; kingdom Metazoa; phylum Chordata; class Amphibia; order Caudata; family Salamandridae; genus Pleurodeles; species Pleurodeles waltl. The sequence continues at coordinate 261,130,756 of NC_090437.1, read as the reverse complement.
TGTTACAAAGAATGCTTTGCAAACCTCAAAATTTGCCTGAAAAAACACATTTTCCTCACATTTCGGTGACAGAAAGTTCTGGAATCTGAGAGGAGCCACAAATGTCCTTCCACCCAGCGTTCCCCCAAGTCTCCCGATAAAAATGATACCTCACTTGGGTGGGTAGGCCTAGCGCCCGCGACAGGATATGCCCCAAAACACAATGTGGACACATCCCATTTTTTGACAGAAAACAGAGGCGTTTTTTGCAAAGTGCATACCTGTAGATTTTGACCTCTAGCTCAGCCGGCACCTAGGGAAACCTACCAAACTTGTGCATTTTTTAAAACTAGAGACCTAGGGGAATCCAAGATGGGGTGACTTGTGGGGCTCTGGCCAGGTTCTGTTACCCAGAATCCTTTGCAAACCTCGAAATTTGGCTAAAAAAACACATTTTCCTCACATTTCGGTGACAGAAAGTTCTGGAATCTGAGAGGAGCCACAAATGTCCTTCCACCCAGTGTTTTCACAAGTCTCCCGATAAAAATGGTACCTCACTTGTGTGGGTAGGCCTAGCGCCTACGAAAGGAAATGGCCCAAAACACAACGTGGACACATCTCATTTTTTGAGAGAAAACAGAGGTGTCTTTTGCAAAGTGCCTACCTGTAGATTTTGGCCTCTAGCACAGCCGGCACCTAGGGAAACCTACCAAATTTGTGCATTTTTTAAAAGTAGAGACCTAGGGGAATCCAAGATGGGGTGACTTGTGGGGCTCTGACCAGGTTCTGTTACCCAGAATCCTTTGCAAACCTCAAAATTTGGCTAAAAAAACACATTTTCCTCACATTTCGGTGACAGAAAGTTCTGGAATCTGAGAGGAGGCACAAATGTCCTTCCACCCAGCGTTCCCCCAAGTCTCCCGATAAAAATGATACCTCACTTGGGTGGGTAGGCCTAGCGCCCGCGGCAGGATATGCCCCAAAACACAATGTGGACACATCCCATTTTTTGACAGAAAACAGAGGTGTTTTTTGCAAAGTGCATACCTGTAGATTTTGACCTCTAGCTCAGCCGGCACCTAGGGAAACCTACCAAACTTGTGCATTTTTTAAAACTAGAGACCTAGGGGAATCCAAGATGGGGTGACTTGTGGGGCTCTGGCCAGGTTCTGTTACCCAGAATCCTTTGCAAACCTCGAAATTTGGCTAAAAAAACACATTTTCCTCACATTTCGGTGACAGAAAGTTCTGAAATCTGAGAGGAGCCACAAATGTCCTTCCACCCAGTGTTTTCACAAGTCTCCCGATAAAAATGGTACCTCACTTGTGTGGGTAGGCCTAGCGCCTATGAAAGGAAATGGCCCAAAACACAACGTGGACACATCTCATTTTTTGAGAGAAAACAGAGGTGTCTTTTGCAAAGTGCCTACCTGTAGATTTTGGCCTCTAGCACAGCCGGCACCTAGGGAAACCTACCAAACTTGTGCATTTTTAAAAACAAGAGACCTAGGGAAACCAAGATGGGGTGACTTGTGGGGCTCTGACCAGGTTCTGTTACCCAGAATCCTTTGCAAACCTCAAAATTTGGCTAAAAAAACACATTTTCCTCACATTTCGGTGACAGAAAGTTCTGGAATCTGAGAGGAGCCACAAATGTCCTTCCACCCAGCGTTCCCCCAAGTCTCCCGATAAAAATGGTACCTCACTTGTGTGGTAGGCCTAGCGCCTACGAAAGGAAATGGCCCAAAACACAACCTGGACACATCTCATTTTTTGACAGAAAACAGAGGTGTTTTTTGCAAAGTGCCTACCTGTAGATTTTGGCCTCTAGCACAGCCGGCACCTAGGGAAACCTACCAAACTTGTGCATTTTTAAAAACAAGAGACCTTGGGGAATCCAAGATGGGGTGACTTCTGGGGCTCTGACCAGGTTCTGTTACCCAAAATCCTTTGCAAACCTCAAAATTTGTCTAAGAAAAAAACCATTTTCCTCACATTTCGGTGACAGAAAGTTCTGGAATCTGAGAGGAGCCACAAATTTCCTTCCACATAGTGTACCTCCAAGTCTCCCGATAAAAATTGTACCTCACTTGTGTGGGTAGGCCTAGCGCCCGTGACAGGAAATGCCCCAAAACACAACGTGGACACATCCCATTTTTTGACAGAAAACAGAGGTGTTTTTTGCAAAGTGCCTACCTGTAGATTTTGGCCTCTACCTCAGCCAGTACCTAGGGAAACCTACTAAACCTGTGCATTTGTTTAAACTAGAGACCTAGGGGAATCCAAGGTGGGGTGACTTGTGGGGATCTGACCAGGTTCTGTTACCCAGAATCCTTTGCAAACCTCAAAAGGTGGCTAAAAAACAAATTTTCCTCCCATTTTGGTGACAGAAAGTTCTGGAATCTGAGAGGAGCCACAAATTTCCTTCCACCCAGTGTTCCCCCAAGTCTCCCGATAAAAATGATACCTCACTTGGGTATGTAGGCCTTGCGCCCGCGACAGGAAATGCCAAAAAACACAATGTGGACACATCCCATTTTTTGACAGAAAACAGAGGTGTTTTTTGCAAAGTGCCTACCTGTAGATGTTGGCCTCTAGCTCAGCCGGCACCTATTGAAACCTACCAAACCTGTGCATTATTTAAAACTAGAGACCTAGGGGGATCCAAGATGGGGTGACTTGTGGGGCTCTGACTAGGTTCTGTTACAAAGAATGCTTTGCAAACCTCAAAATTTGGCTGAAAAAACACATTTTCCTCACATTTCGGTGAAAGAAAGTTCTGGAATCTGAGAGGAGCCACAAATTTCCTTCCACCCAGTGTTCCCCCAAGTCTCCCGATAAAAATGATACCTCACTTGTGTGGGTAGGCCTAGCGCCCGCGACAGGAGATGCCCTAAAACACAACGTGGACACATCCCATTTTTTGACAGAAAAATAAGGTGTTTTTTGCAAAGTGCCTACCTGTAGATTTTGGTCTCTAGCTCAGCGGGCACCTAGGGAAACATACCAAACCTGTGCATTTTTTAAAACTAGAGACCTAGGGGAATCCAAGATGGGATGACTTGTGGGGCTCTGACCAGGTTCTGTTACCCAGAATCCTTTGCAAACCTCAAAATTTGGCTAAAAAAACTAATTTTCCTCACATTTCGGTGACAGAAAGTTCTGGAATCTGAGAGGAGCCACAAATGTCCTTCCACACAGCGTTCCCCCAAGTCACCCGATAAAAATGGTACCTCACTTGTGTGGTAGGCCTAGCGCCTACGAAAGGAAATGGCCCAAAACACAACGTGGACACATCTCATTTTTTGACAGAAAACAGAGGTGTTTTTTGCAAAGTGCCTACCTGTAGATTTTGGCCTCTAGCACAGCCAGCACCTAGGGAAACGTACCAAACTTGTGCATTTTTAAAAACAAGAGACCTAGGGGAATCCAAGATGGGGTGACTTGTGGGGCTCTGACCAGGTTCTGTTACCCAAAATCCTTTGCAAACCTCAAAATTTGGCTAAGAAAAAACACATTTTCCTCACATTTCGGTGACAGAAAGTTCTGGAATCTGAGAGGAGCCACAAATTTCCTTCCACACAGTCTACCTCCAAGTCTCCCGATAAAAATTGTACCTCACTTGTGTGGGTAGGCCTAGCGCCCGTGACAGGAAATGCCCCAAAACAAAACGTGGACACATCCCATTTTTTGACAGAAAAAATAGGTGTTTTTTGCAAAGTGCCTACCTGTAGATTGTGGCCTCTACCTCAGACAGTACCTAGGGAAACCTACCAAACCCGTGCATTTGTTTAAACTAGAGACCTAGGGGAATCCGAGGTGGGGTGACTTGTGGGGCTCTGACCAGGTTCTGTTACCCAGAATCCTTTGCAAACCTCAAAATGTGGCTAAAAAACAAATTTTCCTCACATTTTGGTAACAGAAAGTTCTGGAATCTGAGAGGAGCCACAAATTTCCTTCCACCCAGTGTTCCCCCAAGTCTCCCGATAAAAATGATACCTCACTTGTGTGGGTAGGCCTAGCGCCCGCGACAGGAGATGCCCTAAAACACAACGTAGACACAGCCCATTTTTTGACAGAAAACAAAGGTGTTTTTTGCAAAGTGCCTACCTGTAGATTTTGGTCTCTAGCTCAGCGGGCACCTATGGAAACCTACCAAACCTGTGCATTTTTTAAAACTAGAGACCTAGGTGAAGCCAAGATGGGATGACTTGTGGGGCTCTGACCAGGTTCTGTTACCCAGAATCCTTTGCAAACCTCAAAATTTGGCTAAAAAAACACATTTTCCTCACATTTCGGTGATAGAAAGTTCTGGAATCTGAGAGGAGCCACAATTGTCCGTACACCCAGCGTTCCCCCAGGTCTCCCGATAAAAATGGTACCTCACTTGTGTGGTAGGCCTAGCGCCTACGAAAGGAAATGGCCCAAAACACAATGTGGACACATCTCATTTTTTGACAGAAAACAGAGGTGTTTTTTGCAAAGTACCTACCTGTAGATTTTGGCCTCTAGCACATCCGGCACCTAGGGAAACCTACCAAACTTGTGCATTTTTAAAAACCAGAGATCTAGGGGAATCCAAGATGGGGTGACTTGTGGGGCTCTGACCAGGTTCTGTTACCCAAAATCCTTTGCAAACCTCAAAATTTGGCTAAGAAAAAACACATTTTCCTCACATTTCGGTGACAGAAAGTTCTGGAGTCTGAGAGGAGCCACAAATTTCCTTCCACACAGTGTACCTCCAAGTCTCCTGATAAAAATTGTACCTCACTTGTGTGGGTAGGCCTAGCGCCCGTGACAGGAAATGCCCCAAAACACAACGTGGACACATCCCATTTTTTGATAGAAAACATAGGTGTTTTTTGCAAAGTGCCTACCTGTAGATTGTGGCCTCTACCTCAGCCAGTACCTAGGGAAACCTACCAAACCTGTGCATTTGTTTAAACTAGAGACCTAGGGGAATCCGAGGTGGGGTGACTTGTGGGACTCTGACCAGGTTCTGTTACCCAGAATCCTTCGCAAACCTCAAAATGTGGCTAAAAAACACATTTTCCTCACATTTTGGTGACAGAAAGTTCTGGAATCTGAGAGGAGCCACAAATTTCCTTCCACCCAGTGTTCCACCAAGTCTCCCGATAAAAAAGATACCTCTTTTGGGTATGTAGGCCTAGCGCCCGCGACAGGAAATGCCAAAAAACACAATGTGGACACATCCCATTTTTTGACAGAAAACAGAGGTGTTTTTTGCAAAGTGCCTACCTGTAGATGTTGGCCTCTAGCTCAGCCGGCACATAGGGAAACCTACCAACCCTGTGCATTATTTAAAACTAGTGACCTAGGGGAATCCAAGATGGGGTGACTTGTGGGGCTCTGACTAGGTTCTGTTACAAAGAATGCATTGCAAACTTTAAAATTTGACTGAAAAAACACATTTTCCTCACATTTCGGTGACAGAAAGTTCTGGAATCTGAGAGGAGCCACAAATTTCTTTCCACCCAGTGTTCCCCCAAGTCTCCCGATAAAAATGATACCTCACTTGTGTGGGTAGGCCTAGCGCCCGCGACAGGAAATGCCCCAAAACACAACGTGGACACATCACATTTTTTGACAGAAAACAGAGGGTTTTTTTACAAAGTGCCTACCTGTAGATTTTGGCCTCTAGCTCAGCCGGCACCTAGGGAAACCTACCAAACTTATGTATTTTTTAAAACTAAAGACCTAGGGGAATCGAAGATGGGGTGGCTTGTGGAGCTCTGACCAGGTTCTGTTACCCAGAATACTTTTCAAACCTCAAAATTTGGCTAAAAAAACACATTTTCCTTACATTTCGGTGACAGAAAGATCTGGAATCTGAGAGGAGCCACAAATGTCCTTCCACCCAGTGTTTTCACAAGTCTCCCGATAAAAATGGTACCTCACTTGTGTGGGTAGGCCTAGCGCCTACGAAAGGAAATGGCCCAAAACACAACGTGGACACATCTCATTTTTTGAGAGAAAACATAGGTGTTTTTTGCAAAGTGCCTACCTGTAGATTTTGGCCTCTAGCACAGCCGGCACCTAGGGAAACCTACCAAATTTGTGCATTTTTTAAAAGTAGAGACCTAGGGAAATCCAAGATGGGGTGACTTGTGGGGCTCTGACCAGGTTCTGTTACCCAGAATCCTTTGCAAACCTCAAAATTTGGCTAAAAAAACACATTTTCCTCACATTTCGGTGACAGAAAGTTCTGGAATCTGAGAGGAGGCACAAATGTCCTTCCACCCAGCGTTCCCCCAAGTCTCCCGATAAAAATGATACCTCACTTGGGTGGGTAGGCCTAGCGCCCGCGGCAGGATATGCCCCAAAACACAATGTGGACACATCCCATTTTTTGACAGAAAACAGAGGTGTTTTTTGCAAAGTGCATACCTGTAGGTTTTGACCTCTAGCTCAGCCGGCACCTAGGGAAACCTACCAAACTTGTGCATTTTTTAAAACTAGAGACCTAGGGGAATCCAAGATGGGGTGACTTGTGGGGCTCTGGCCAGGTTCTGTTACCCAGAATCCTTTGCAAACCTCGAAATTTGGCTAAAAAAACACATTTTCCTCACATTTCGGTGACAGAAAGTTCTGAAATCTGAGAGGAGCCACAAATGTCCTTCCACCCAGTGTTTTCACAAGTCTCCCGATAAAAATTGTACCTCACTTGTGTGGGTAGGCCTAGCGCCTACGAAAGGAAATGGCCCAAAACACAACGTGGACACATCTCATTTTTTGAGAGAAAACAGAGGTGTCTTTTGCAAAGTGCCTACCTGTAGATTTTGGCCTCTAGCACAGCCGGCACCTAGGGAAACCTACCAAACTTGTGCATTTTTAAAAACAAGAGACCTAGGGGAATCCAAGATGGGGTGACTTGTGGGGCTCTGACCAGGTTCTGTTACCCAGAATCCTTTGCAAACCTCAAAATTTGGCTAAAAAAACACATTTTCCTCACATTTCGGTGACAGAAAGTTCTGGAATCTGAGAGGAGCCACAAATGTCCTTCCACCCAGCGTTCCCCCAAGTCTCCCGATAAAAATGGTACCTCACTTGTGTGGTAGGCCTAGCGCCTACGAAAGGAAATGGCCCAAAACACAACGTGGACACATCTCATTTTTTGACAGAAAACAGAGGTGTTTTTCGCAAAGTGCCTACCTGTAGATTTTGGCCTCTAGCACAGCCGGCACCTAGGGAAACCTACCAAACTTGTGCATTTTTAAAAACAAGAGACCTAGGGGAATCCAAGATGGGGTGACTTCTGGGGCTCTGACCAGGTTCTGTTACCCAAAATCCTTTGCAAACCTCAAAATTTGTCTAAGAAAAAAAACATTTTCCTCACATTTCGGTGACAGAAAGTTCTGGAATCTGAGAGGAGCCACAAATTTCCTTCCACATAGTGTACCTCCAAGTCTCCCGATAAAAATTGTACCTCACTTGTGTGGGTAGGCCTAGCGCCGTGACAGGAAATGCCCCAAAACACAACGTGGACACATCCCATTTTTTGACAGAAAACAGAGGTGTTTTTTGCAAAGTGTCTACCTGTAGATTTTGGCCTCTACCTCAGCCAGTACCTAGGGAAACCTACCAAACCTGTGCATTTGTTTAAACTAGAGACCTAGGGGAATCCAAGGTGGGGTGACTTGTGGGGATCTGACCAGGTTCTGTTACCCAGAATCCTTTGCAAACCACAAAAGGTGGCTAAAAAACAAATTTTCCTCCCATTTTGGTGACAGAAAGTTCTGGAATCTGAGAGGAGCCACAAATTTCCTTCCACCCAGTGTTCCCCCAAGTCTCCCGATAAAAATGATACCTCACTTGGGTATGTAGGCCTTGCGCCCGCGACAGGAAATGCCAAAAAACACAATGTGGACACATCCCATTTTTTGACAGAAAACAGAGGTGTTTTTTGCAAAGTGCCTACCTGTAGATGTTGGCCTCTAGCTCAGCCGGCACCTATTGAAACCTACCAAACCTGTGCATTATTTAAAACTAGAGACCTAGGGGGATCCAAGATGGGGTGACTTGTGGGGCTCTGACTAGGTTCTGTTACAAAGAATGCTTTGCAAACCTCAAAATTTGGCTGAAAAAACACATTTTCCTCACATTTCGGTGAAAGAAAGTTCTGGAATCTGAGAGGAGCCACAAATTTCCTTCCACCCAGTGTTCCCCCAAGTCTCCCGATAAAAATGATACCTCACTTGTGTGGGTAGGCCTAGCGCCCGCGACAGGAGATGCCCTAAAACACAACGTGGACACATCCCATTTTTTGACAGAAAAATAAGGTGTTTTTTGCAAAGTGCCTACCTGTAGATTTTGGTCTCTAGCTCAGCGGGCACCTAGGGAAACATACCAAACCTGTGCATTTTTTAAAACTAGAGACCTAGGGGAATCCAAGATGGGATGACTTGTGGGGCTCTGACCAGGTTCTGTTACCCAGAATCCTTTGCAAACCTCAAAATTTGGCTAAAAAAACACATTTTCCTCACATTTCGGTGACAGAAAGTTCTGGAATCTGAGAGGAGCCACAAATGTCCTTCCACACAGCGTTCCCCCAAGTCACCCGATAAAAATGGTACCTCACTTGTGTGGTAGGCCTAGCGCCTATGAAAGGAAATGGCCCAAAACACAACGTGGACACATCTCATTTTTTGACAGAAAACAGAGGTGTCTTTTGCAAAGTGCCTACCTGTAGATTTTGGCCTCTAGCACAGCCGGCACCTAGGGAAACCTACCAAACTTGTGCATTTTTAAAAACAAGAGACCTAGGGGAATCCAAGATGGGGTGACTTGTGGGGCTCTGACCAGGTTCTGTTACCCAGAATCCTTTGCAAACCTCAAAATTTGGCTAAGAAAAAACACATTTTCCTCACATTTCGGTGACAGAAAGTTCTGGAATCTGAGAGGAGCCACAAATTTCCTTCCACACAGTGTACCTCCAAGTCTCCCGATAAAAATTGTACCTCACTTGTGTGGGTAGGCCTAGCGCCCGTGACAGGAAATGCCCCAAAACAAAACGTGGACACATCCCATTTTTTGACAGAAAAAATAGGTGTTTTTTGCAAAGTGCCTACCTGTAGATTGTGGCCTCTACCTCAGACAGTACCTAGGGAAACCTACCAAACCCGTGCATTTGTTTAAACTAGAGACCTAGGGGAATCCGAGGTGGGGTGACTTGTGGGGCTCTGACCAGGTTCTGTTACCCAGAATCCTTTGCAAACCTCAAAATGTGGCTAAAAAACAAATTTTCCTCACATTTTGGTGACAGAAAGTTCTGGAATCTGAGAGGAGCCACAAATTTCCTTCCACCCAGTGTTCCCCCAAGTCTCCCGATAAAAATGATACCTCACTTGTGTGGGTAGGCCTAGCGCCCGCGACAGGAGATGCCCTAAAACACAACGTAGACACATCCCATTTTTTGACAGAAAACAAAGTTGTTTTTTGCAAAGTGCCTACCTGTAGATTTTGGTCTCTAGCTCAGCGGGCACCTATGGAGACCTACCAAACCTGTGCATTTTTTAAAACTAGAGACCTAGGTGAATCCAAGATGGGATGACTTGTGGGGCTCTGACCAGGTTCTGTTACCCAGAATCCTTTGCAAACCTCAAAATTTGACTGAAAAAACACATTTTCCTCACATTTCGGTGACAGAAAGTTCTGGAATCTGAGAGGAGCCACAAATTTCCTTCCACCCAGTGTTCCCCCAAGTCTCCCGATAAAAATGATACCTCACTTGTGTGGGTAGGCCTAGCGCCCGCGACAGGAAATGCCCCAAAACACAACGTGGACACATCACATTTTTTGACAGAAAACAGAGGGGTTTTTTACAAAGTGCCTACCTGTAGATTTTGGCCTCTAGCTCAGCCGGCACCTAGGGAAACCTACCAAACTTATGTATTTTTTAAAACTAAAGACCTAGGGGAATCGAAGATGGGGTGGCTTGTGGAGCTCTGACCAGGTTCTGTTACCCAGAATACTTTTCAAACCTCAAAATTTGGCTAAAAAAACACATTTTCCTTACATTTCGGTGACAGAAAGTTCTGGAATCTGAGAGGAGCCACAGATTTCCTTCCACACAGTGTACCTCCAAGTCTCCCGATAAAAATGGTACCTCACTTGTGTGGGTAGGCCTAGCGCCCGTGACAGGAAATGCCCCAAAACACAACGTGGACACATCCCATTTTTTGACAGAAAACAGAGGTGTTTTTTGCAAAGTGCCTACCTGTAGATTTTGGCCTCTACCTCAGCCAGTACCTAGGGAAACCTACCAAACCTGTGCATTTTTTTAAACCAGAGACCTAGGGGAATCCAAGGTGGGGTGACTTGTGGGGCTCTGACCAGGTTCTGTTACCTAGAATTCTTTGCAAACCTCAAAATGTGGCTAAAAAACACATTTTCCTCACATTTTGGTGACAGAAAGTTCTGGAATCTGAGAGGAGCCACAAATTTCCTTCCACCCAGTGTTCCCCCAAGTCTCCCGATAAAAATGACACCTCACTTGGGTGGGTAGGCCTAGCGCCCGCGACAGGAAATGCACCAAAACACAATGTGGACACATCCCATTTTTTGACAGAAAACAGAGGTGTTTTTTGCAAAGTGCATACCTGTAGATTTTGGCCTCTAGCTCAGCCGGCACCTAGGGAAACCTACCAAACTTGTGCATTTTTTAAAACTAGAGACCTAGGGGAATCCAAGATGGGGTGACTTGTGGGGCTCTGGCCAGGTTCTGTTACCCAGAATCCTTTGCAAACCTCAAAATTTGGCTAAAAAAACACATTTTCCTCACATTTCGGTGACTGAAAGTTCTGGAATCTGAGAGGAGCCACACATTTCCTTCCACCCAGTGTTTTCACAAGTCTGCCGATAAAAATGGTACCTCACTTGTGTGGGTAGGCCTAGCGCCTACGAAAGGAAATGGCCCAAAACACAACGTGGACACATCTCATTTTTTGAGAGAAAACAGAGGTGTTTTTTGCAAAGTGCCTACCTGTAGATTTTGGCCTCTAGCTCAGCCGGCACCTAGGAAAACCTACCAAACTTGTGCATTTTTAAAAACTAGAGACCTAGGGGAATCCAAGATGGGGTGACTTGTGGGGCTCTGACCAGGTTCTGTTACCCAGAATCCTTTGCAAACCTCAAAATGTGGCTAAAAAACAAATTTTCCTCACATTTTGGTGACAGAAAGTTCTGTAATCTGAGAGGAGCCACAAATTTCCTTCCACCCAGTGTTCCCCCAAGTCTCCCGATAAAAATGATACCTCACTTGGGTATGTAGGTCTAGCGCCCGCGACAGGAAATGCCAAAAAACACAATGTGGACACATCCCATTTTTTGACAGAAAACAGAGGTGTTTTTTGCAAAGTGCATACCTGTAGATTTTGGCCTCAAGCTCAGCCGGCACCTAGGGAAACTTACCAAACTTGTGCATTTTTTAAAACTAGAGACCTAGGGGAATCCAAGATGGGGTGACTTGTGGGGCTCTGACCAGGTTCTGTTACCCAGAATCCTTTGCAAACCTCAAAATTTGGAAAAAAAAAAAAACTTTTTCCTCACATTTCGGTGACAGAAAGTTCTGGAATCTGAGAGGAGCCACAAATTTCCTTCCACCCAGTGTTTTCACAAGTCTCCCGATAAAAATGATACCTCACTTGTGTGGGTAGGCCTAGCGCCCGCGACAGGAAATGCCCCAAAACACAACGTCGACACATCCCATTTTTTGACAGAAAACAGAGGGGTTTTTTACAAAGTGCCTAAATGTAGATTTTGGCCTCTAGCTCAGCCGGCACCTAGGGAAACCTACCAAACTTGTGTATTTTTTAAAACTAAAGACCTAGGGGAATCGAAGATGGGGTGGCTTGTGGAGCTCTGACCAGGTTCTGTTACCCAGAATACTTTTCAAACCTCAAAATTTGGCTAAAAAAACACACTTTCCACACATTTCGGTGACAGAAGGTTCTGGAATCTGAGAGGAGCCACAGATTTCCTACCACACAGTGTACCTCCAGGTCTCCCGATAAAAATGGTACCTCTCTTGTGTGGGCAGGCCTAGTGCCCGTGACAGGAAATGCCCCAAAACACAACCTGGACACATCCCATTTTTTGTCAGACAACAGAGGTGTTTTTTGCAAAGTGCCTACCTGTAGATTTTGGCCTCTACCTCAGCCAGTACCTAGGGAAAACTACCAAACCTGTGCATTTCTTTAAACTAGAGACCTAGGGGAATCCAAGGTGGGGTGACTTGTGGGGCTCTGACCAGGTTCTGTTACCTAGAATCCTTTGCAAACCTCAAAATGTGGCTAAAAAACACATTTTCCTCACATTTTGGTGACAGAAAGTTCTGGAATCTGAGAGGAGCCACAAATTTCCTTCCACCCAGTGTTCCCGCAAGTCTCCCGATAAAAATGACACCTCACTTGGGTGGGTAGGCCTAGCGCCCACGACAGGAAATGCCCCAAAACACAATGTGGACACATCCCATTTTTTGACAGAAAACAGAGGTGTTTTTTGCAAAGTGCATACCTGTAGATTTTGGCCTCTAGCTCAGCCGGAACCTAGGGAAACCTACCAAACTTGTGCATTTTTTAAAACTAGAGACCTAGGGGAATCCAAGATGGGGTGACTTGTGGGGCTCTGGCCAGGTTCTGTTACCCAGAATCCTTTGCAAACCTCAAAATTTGGCTAAAAAAACACATTTTCCTCACATTTCGGTGACAGAAAGTTCTGGAATCTGAGAGGAGCCACAAATTTCCTTCCACCCAGTGTTTTCACAAGTCTCCCGATAAAAATGGTACCTCACTTGTGTGGGTAGGCCTAGCGCCTACGAAAGGAAATGGCCCAAAACACAACGTGGACACATCTCATTTTTTGAGAGAAAACAGAGGTGTTTTTTGCAAAGTGCCTACCTGTAGATTTTGGCCTCTAGCTCAGCCGGCACCTAGGAAAACCTACCAAACTTGTGCATTTTTAAAAACTAGAGACCTAGGGGAATCCAAGATGGGGTGACTTGTGGGGCTCTGACCAGGTTCTGTTACCCAGAATCCTTTGCAAACCTCAAAATTTGGCTAAGAAAAAACAAATTTTCCTCACATTTCGGTGACAGAAAGTTTTGGAATCTGAGAGGAGCCACAAATTTCCTTCCACACAGTGTACCTCCAAGTCTCCCGATAAAAATGGTACCTCACTTGTGTGGGTAGGCCTAGCGCCCGTGACAGGAAATGCCCCAAAACACAACGTGGACACATCCCATTTTTTGACAGAAAGCAGAGGTGTTTTTTGCAAAGTGCCTACCTGTAGATTTTGGCCTCTACCTCAGCCAGTACCTAGGGAATCCTACCAAACCTGTGCATTTGTTTAAACTAGAGACCTAGGAGAATCCAAGGTGGGGTGACTTGTGGGGCTCTGACCAGGTTCTGTTACCCAGAATCCTTTGCAAACCTCAAAATGTGGCTAAAAAACACATTTTCCTCACATTTTGGTGACAGAAAGTTCTGTAATCTGAGAGGAGCCACAAATTTTCATGCCACCCTGTGTTCCCCCAAGTCTCCCGATAAAAATGATACCTCACTTGGGTATGTAGGTCTAGCGCCCGCGACAGGAAATGCCAAAAAATACAATGTGGACACATCCCATTTTTTGACAGAAAACAGAGGTGTTTTTTGCAAAGTGCATACCTGTAGATTTTGGCCTCTAGCTCAGCCGGCACCTAGGAAAACCTACCAAACTTGTGCATTTTTTAAAACTAGAGACCTAGGGGAATCGAAGGTGGGGTGACTTGTGGGGCTCTGACCAGGTTCTGTTACCCAGAATCCTTTGCAAACCTCAAAATCTGGCTAAAAAAACACATTTTCCTCACATTTCGGTGACAGAAAGTTCTGGAATCTGAGAGGAGCCACAAATTTCATTCCATCCAGTGTTTTCACAAGTCTCCCGATAAAAATGATACCTCAATTGTGTGGGTAGGCCTAGCGCCCGCGACAGGAAATGCCCCAAAACACAACGTGGACACATCCCATTTTTTGACAGAAAACAGAGGGGTTTTTTACAAAGTGCCTACCTGTAGATTTTGGCCTCTAGCTCAGCCGGCACCTAGGGAAACCTACCAAACTTGTGTATTTTTCAAAACTAAAGACCTAGGGGAATCGAAGCTTGGATGGCTTGTGGAGCTCTGACCAGGTTCTGTTACCCAGAACACTTTTCAAACCTCAAAATTTGGCTAAAAAAACACACTTTCGTCACATTTCGGTGACAGAAGGTTCTGGAATCTGAGAGGAGCCACAGATTTCCTTCCACACAGTGTACCTCCAAGTCTCCCGATAAAAATGGTACCTCACTTGTGTGGGTAGGCCTAGCGCCCGTGACATGAAATGCCCCAAAACACAACGTGGACACATCCCATTTTTTGACAGAAAACAGAGGTGTTTTTTGCAAAGTGCCTACCTGTAGATTTTGGCCTCTACCTCAGCCAGTACCTAGGGAAAGCTACCAAACCTGTGCATTTCATTAAACTAGGGACCTAGGGGAATCCAAGGTGGGGTGACTTGTGGGGCTCTGACCAGGTTCTGTTACCTAGAATCCTTTGCAAACCTCAAAATGTGGCTAAAAAACACATTTTCCTCACATTTTGGTGACAGAAAGTTCTGGATTCTGAGAGGAGCCACAAATTTCCTTCCACCCAGTGTTCCCCCAAGTCTCCCGATAAAAATGGTACCTCACTTGTGTGGTTAGGCCTATCGCCCGTGACAGGAAATGCCCCAAAACACAACGTGGACACATCCCATTTTATGACAGAAAACAGAGGTGTTTTTTGCAAAGTGCATACCTGTAGATTTTGGCCTCTAGCTCAGCCGACACCTAGGGAAACCTGCCAAACTTGTGCATTTTTGAAAACTTGAGAAGTAGGGAATCCAAGCTGGGGTGACTTGTGGGGCTCTGACCGGGTTCTGTTACCCAGAATGCTTTGCAAACCTCAAAATTTGGCTAAAAAAACAAATTTTCCTCACATTTCAGTGACAGAAAGTTCTGGAATCTGACAGGAGCCACAAATTTCCTTCCACCCAGTGTTCCCCCAAGTCTCCCGATAAAAATGGTACCTCACTTGTGTGAGTAGGCCTAGCGCCTGTGACAGGAAATGCCCCAAAACACAACGTGGACACATCACATTTTTTGACAGAAAACAGAGGTGTTTTTTGCAAAGTGCATACCTGTAGATTTTGGCCTCTAGCTCAGCTGGCACCTAGGGAAACCTACCAAACCTATGCATTTTTTAAAACTAGGGACCTAGGGGAATCCAAGATGGGGTGACTTGTGGGGCTCTGACCAGGTTCTGTTACCCAGAATCCTTTGCAAACCTCAAAACTTAGCTAAAAAAAACACATTTTCATCACATTTCGGTGACAGAAAGTTCTGGAATCTGAGAGGAGCCACAAATTTCCTTCCACCCAGTGTTCCGCCAAGTCTCCCGATAAAAATGATACCTCACTTGTGTGGGTAGGCCTAGCACCCGCGACAGGAAATGTCCCAAAACACAATACGTGGACACATCACATTTTTTGACAGAAAACAGAGGTGTTTTTTGCAAAGTGCATACCTGTAGATTTTGACCTCTAGTTCAGCCGACACCTAGGGAAACCTACCAAACTTGTGTATTTTTGAAAACTTGAGAAATAGGGGAATCCAAGATGGGGTGACTTGTGGGACTCTGACCAGGTTCTGTTACCCAGAATCCTTTGCAAACCTTAAAATTTGGCTAAAAAAACACATTTTCCTCACATTTCGGTGACAGAAAGTTCTGGAATCAGAGAGGAGCCACAAATTTCCTTCCACCCAGTGTTCCCCCAAGTCTCCCGATAAAAATGGTACCTCACTTGTGTGGGTAGGCCTAGCGCCCGTGACAGGAAATGCCCCAAAACACAACGTGGACACATCCCATTTTTTGACAAAAAACAGAGGTGTTTTTTGCAAAGTGCCTACATATAGATTTTGGCCTCTAGTTCAGCCGGCACCTAGGGAAACCTGCCAAACTTGTGCATTTTTGAAAACTTGAGAACTAGGGGAATCCAAGATGGGGTGACTTGTTGGGCTCCGACCAGGTTCTGTTACCCAGAATCCTTTGCAAACCTCAAAATTTGGCTAAAAAAACACATTTTCCTCACATTTCGGTGACAGAAAGTTCTGGAATCTGAGAGGAGCCACAAATTTCCTTCCACCCAGTGTTCCCCCAAGTCTCCCTATAAAAATGGTACCTCACTTGTGTGGGTAGGCCTAGCGCCTGCGACAGGAAATGCCCCAAGACACAAAGTGGACACATCCCATTTTTTGACAGAAAACAGAGGTGATTTTTGGAAAAGTGCATACTTGTAGATTTTGGCCTCTAGCTCAGCCGGCACCTAGGGAAACCTACCAAACTTGTGTATTTTTGAAAACTAGAGACCTAGGGGAATCCAAGATGGGGTGACTTGTGGGGCTCTGACCAGGTTCTGTTACCCAGAATCCTTTGCAAACCTCAAAATTTGGCTAAAAAACACATTTTCCTCACATTTTGGTGACAGAAAGTTCTGGAATCTGAGAGGAACCACAAATTTCCTTCCATTCAGTGTTCCTCCAAGTCTCCCGATAAAAATGGTACCTCACTTGTGTGGGTAGGCCTAGCGCCCGCGACAGGAAATGCCCCAAAACACAACGTGGACACATCCCATTTTTTGACAGAAAACAGAGGTGTTTTATGCAAAGTGCCTACCTGTAGATTTTGGCCTCTAGCTCAGCGGGCACCTAGGGAAACCTACCAAACCTGTGCGTTTTTTAAAACTAGAGACCTAGGGGAATTCAAGATGGGGTGACTTGTGGGGCTCTGACCAGGTTCTGTTACCCAGAATGCTTTGCAAACCTCAAAATTTGGCTAAAAAAACACATTTTCATCACATTTCAGTGACAGAAAGTTCTGGATTCTGAGAGGAGCCACAAATTTCCTTCCACCCAGTGTTCCCCCAAGTCTCCCGATAAAAATGGTACCTCAGTTGTGTGGGTAGGCCTAGCGCCCGTGACAGGAAGTTCCCCAAAACACAACGTGGACACATCCCATTTTTTGACAGAAAACAGAGGTGTTTTTTGCAAAGTATCTACCTGTAGATTTTGGCCTCTAGCTCAGCCGGCACCTAGGGAAACCTACCAAACGTGTGCATTTTTTAAAACTAGGGACCTAGGGGAATCCAAGATGGGGTGACTTGTGGGGCTCTGACCAGGTTCTGTTACCCAGAATCATTTACAAACCTCAAAATGTGGCTAAAAAAACACATTTTCCTCACATTTCGGGGACAGAAAGTTCTGGAATCTGAGAGGAGCCACAAATTTCCTTCCACCCAGTGTTCCCGCAAGTCTCCCGATAAAAATGATACCTCACTTGTGTGGGTAGGCCTAGCGCCCGCGAGAGGAAATGCCCCCAAAAAAATACGTGGACACTTCCCATTTTTTTACAGAAAACAGAGGTGTTTTTTGCAAAGTGCATACCTGTCGATTTTGGCCTCTAGCTCAGCCAGCACCTAGGGAAACCTACCAAACCTATGCATTTTGTTAAACTAGACACCTAGGGGAATCCAACATGGGGTGACTTGTGGGGCTCTGACCAGGTTCTGTTACCCAGAATAATTTGCAAACCTCAAAATGTGGCTAAAAAAACACATTTTCCTCACATTTCGGTGACAGAAAGTTCTGGATTCTGAGAGGAGCCACAAATTTCCTTCCACCCAGTGTTCCCCCAAGTCTCCCGATAAAAATGGTACCTCACTTGTGTGGTTAGGCCTATCGCCCGTGACAGGAAATGCCCCAAAACACAACGTGGACACATCCCATTTTTTGACAGAAAACAGAGGGTTTTTTTACAAAGTGCCTACCTGTAGATTTTGGCCTCTAGCTCAGCCGGCACCTAGGGAAACCTACCAAACTTGTGCATTTTTTAAAACTAAAGACCTAGGGGAATCGAAGATGGGGTGGCTTGTGGAGATCTGACCAGGTTCTGTTACCCAGAATACTTTTCAAAGCTCAAAATTTGGCTAAAAAAACACATTTTCCTCACATTTCGGTGACAGAAAGTTCTGGAATCTGAGAGGAGCCACAAATTTCCTTCCACCCAGTGTTTTCACAAGTCTCCCGATAAAAATGGTACCTCACTTGTGTGGGTAGGCCTAGCGCCAACAAAGGAAATGGCCAAAAACACAACGTGGACACATCTCATTTTTTGAGAGAAAACAGAGGTGTTTTTTGCAAAGTGCCTACCTGTAGATTTTGGCCTCTAGCTCAGCCGGCACCTAGGAAAACCTACCAAACTTGTGCATTTTTAAAAACTAGAGACCTAGGGGAATCCAAGATGGGGTGACTTGTGGGGCTCTGACCAGGTTCTGTTACCCAGAATCCTTTGCAAACCTCAAAATTTGGCTAAGAAAAAACACATTTTCCTCACATTTCGGTGACAGAAAGTTTTGGAATCTGAGAGGAGCCACAAATTTCCTTCCACACAGTGTACCTCCAAGTCTCCCGATAAAAATGGTACCTCACTTGTGTGGGTAGGCCTAGCGCCTGTGACAGGAAATGCCCCAAAACACAACGTGGACACATCCCATTTTTTGACAGAAAGCAGAGGTGTTTTTTGCAAAGTGCCTACCTGTAGATTTTGGCCTCTACCTCAGCCAGTACCTAGGGAATCCTACCAAACCTGTGCATTTGTTTAAACTAGAGACCTAGGGGAATCCAAGGTGGGGTGACTTGTGGGGCTCTGACCAGGTTCTGTTACCCAGAATCCTTTGCAAACCTCAAAATGTGGCTAAAAAACACATTTTCCTCACATTTTGGTGACAGAAAGTTCTGGAATCTGAGAGGAGCCACAAATTTCCTTCCACCCAGTGTTCCCCCAAGTCTCCCGATAAACATGATACCTCACTTGGGTATGTAGGTCTAGCGCCCGCGACAGGAAATGCCAAAAAACACAATGTGGACACATCCCATTTTTTGACAGAAAACAGAGGTGTTTTTTGCAAAGTGCATACCTGTAGATTTTGGCCTCTAGCTCAGCCGGCACCTAGGGAAACCTACCAAACTTGTGCATTTTTTAAATCTAGAGACCTAGGGGAATCCAAGATGGGGTGACTTGTGGGGCTCTGACCAGGTTCTGTTACCCAGAATCCTTTGCAAACCTCAAAATTTGGCTAAGAAAAAACACATTTTCCTCACATTTCGGTGACAGAAAGTTCTGGAATCTGAGAGGAGCCACAAATTTCCATCCACACAGTGTACCTCCAAGTCTCTCGATAAAAATGGTACCTCAGTTGTGTGGGTAGGCCTAGCGCCCGTGACAGGAAATGCCCCAAAACACAACGTGGACACATGCCATTTTTTGACAGAAAAAAGAGGTGTTTTTTGCAAAGTGCCTACCTGTAGATTTAGGCCTCTACCTCAGCCAGTACCTAGGGAATCCTACCAAACCTGTGCATTTGTTTAAACTAGAGACCTAGGGGAATCCAAGGTGGGGTGACTTGTGGGGCTCTGACCAGGTTCTGTTACCCAGAATCCTTTGCAAACCTCAAAATGTGGCTAAAAAACACATTTTCCTCACATTTTGGTGACAGAAAGTTCTGGAATCTGAGAGGAGCCACAAATTTCCTTCCACCCAGTGTTCCCCCAAGTCTCCCGATAAAAATGATACCTCACTTGGGTATGTAGGTCTAGCGCCCGCGACAGGAAATGCCAAAAAACACAATATGGACACATTCCATTTTTTGACAGAAAACAGAGGTGTTTTTTGCAAAGTGCATACCTGTAGATTTTAGCATCTAGCTCAGCCGGCACCTAGGGAAACCTACCAAACTTGTGCATTTTTTAAAACTAGAGACCTAGGGGAATCCAAGATGGGGTGACTTGTGGGGCTCTGACCAGGTTTTGTTACCCAGAATCCTTTGCAAACCTCAAAATTTGGCTAAAAAAAACACATTTTCTTGACATTTCGGTGACAGAAAGTTCTGGAATCTGAGAGGAGCCACAAATTTCCCTCCACACAGTGTTTTCACAAGTCTCCCGATAAAAATGATACCTCACTTGTGTGGGTAGGCCTAGCGCCCGCGACAGGAAATGCCCCAAAACACAACGTGGACACATCCCATTTTTTGACAGAAAACAGAGGTTTTTTTTACAAAGTGCCTACCTGTAGATTTTGGCCTCTAGCTCAGCCGGCACCTAGGGAAACCTACCAAACTTGTGCATTTTTTAAATCTAGAGACCTAGGGGAATCCAAGGTGGGGTGACTTGTGGGGCTCTGACCAGGTTCTGTTACCCAGAATCCTTTGCAAACCTCAAAATGTGGCTAAAAAACACATTTTCCTCACATTTTGGTGACAGAAAGTTCTGGAATCTGAGAGGAGCCACAAATTTCCTTCCACCCAGTGTTCCCCCAAGTCTCCCGATAAAAATGATACCTCACTTGGGTATGTAGGTCTAGCGCCCGCGACAGGAAATGCCAAAAAACACAATATGGACACATTCCATTTTTTGACAGAAAACAGAGGTGTTTTTTGCAAAGTGCATACCTGTAGATTTTAGCCTCTAGCTCAGCCGGCACCTAGGGAAACCTACCAAACTTGTGCATTTTTTAAAACTAGAGACCTAGGGGAATCCAAGATGGGGTGACTTGTGGGGCTCTGACCAGGTTTTGTTACCCAGAATCCTTTGCAAACCTCAAAATTTGGCTAAAAAAAACACATTTACTTGACATTTCGGTGACAGAAAGTTCTGGAATCTGAGAGGAGCCACAAATTTCCCTCCACACAGTGTTTTCACAAGTCTCCCGATAAAAATGATACCTCACTTGTGTGGGTAGGCCTAGCGCCCGCGACAGGAAATGCCCCAAAACACAACGTGGACACATCCCATTTTTTGACAGAAAACAGAGGTTTTTTTTACAAAGTGCCTACCTGTAGATTTTGGCCTCTAGCTCAGCCGGCACCTAGGGAAACCTACCAAACTTGTGCATTTTTTAAATCTAGAGACCTAGGGGAATCCAAGGTGGGGTGACTTGTGGGGCTCTGACCAGGTTCTGTTACCCAGAATCCTTTGCAAACCTCAAAATGTGGCTAAAAAACACATTTTCCTCACATTTTGGTGACAGAAAGTTCTGGAATCTGAGAGGAGCCACAAATTTCCTTCCACCCAGTGTTCCCCCAAGTCTCCCGATAAAAATGATAACTCACTTGGGTATGTAGGTCTAGCGCCCGCGACAGGAAATGCCAAAAAACACAATGTGGACGCATCCCATTTTTTGACAGAAAACAGAGGTGTTTTTTGCAAAGTGCATACCTGTAGATTTTAGCCTCTAGCTCAGCCGGCACCTAGGGAAACCTACCAAACTTGTGCATTTTTTAAAACTAGAGACCTAGGGGAATCCAAGATGGGGTGACTTGTGGGGCTCTGACCAGGTTTTGTTACCCAGAATCCTTTGCAAACCTCAAAATTTGGCTAAAAAAAACACATTTACTTCACATTTCGGTGACAGAAAGTTCTGGAATCTGAGAGGAGCCACAAATTTACCTCCACACAGTGTTTTCACAAGTCTCCCGATAAAAATGATACCTCACTTGTGTGGGTAGGCCTAGCGCCCGCGACAGGAAATGCCCCAAAACACAACGTGGACACATCCCATTTTTTGACAGAAAACAGAGGGTTTTTTTACAAAGTGCCTACCTGTAGATTTTGGCCTCTAGCTCAGCCGGCACCTAGGGAAACCTACCAAACTTGTGCATTTTTTAAAACTAAAGACCTAGGGGAATCGAAGATGGGGTGGCTTGTGGAGATCTGACCAGGTTCTGTTACCCAGAATACTTTTCAAAGCTAAAAATTTGGCTAAAAAAACACATTTTCCTCACATTTCGGTGACAGAAAGTTCTGGAATCTGAGAGGAGCCACAGATTTCCTTCCACACAGTGTACCTCCAAGTCTCCCGATAAAAATGGTACCTCACTTGTGTGGGTAGGCCTAGCGCCCGTGACAGGAAATGCCCCAAAACACAACGTGGACACATCCCATTTTTTGACAGAAAACAGAGGTGTTTTTTGCAAAGTGCCTACCTGTAGATTTTGGCCTCTACCTCAGCCAGTACCTAGGGAAACCTACCAAACCTGTGCAATTCTTTAAACTAGAGACCTAGGGGAATCCAAGGTGGGGTGACTTGTGGGGCTCTGACCAGGTTCTGTTACCCAGAATCCTTTGCAAACCTCAAAATGTGGCTATAAAACACATTTTCCTCACATTTTGGTGACAGAAAGTTCTGGAATCTGAGAGGAGCCACAAATTTCCTTCCACCCAGTGTTCCCCCAAGTCTCCCGATAAAAATGAAACCTCACTTGGGTGGGTAGGCCTAGCGCCCGCGACAGGAAATGCCCCAAAACACAATGTGGACACATCCCATTTTTTGACAGAAAACAGAGGTGTTTTTTGCAAAGTGCATACCTGTAGATTTTGGCCTCTAGCTCAGCCGGCACCTAGGGAAACCTGCCAAACTTGTGCATTTTTTAAAACTAGAGACCTAGGGGAATCCAAGATGGGGTGACTTGTGGGGCTCTGGCCAGGTTCTGTTACCCAGAATCCTTTGCAAACCTCAAAATTTGGCTAAAAAAACACATTTTCCTCACATTTCGGTGACAGAAAGTTATGGAATCTGAGAGGAGCCACAAATTTCCTTCCACCCAGTGTTTTCACAAGTCTCCCGATAAAAATGGGACCTCACTTGTGTGGGTAGGCCTAGCGCCTACGAAAGGAAATGGCCCAAAACACAACGTGGACACATCTCATTTTTTGAGAGAAAACAGAGGTGTTTTTTGGAAAGTGCCTACCTGTAGATTTTGGCCTCTAGCTCAGCCAGCACCTAGGGAAACCTACCAAACTTGTGAATTTTTAAAAAATGGAGACGTAGGGGAATCCAAGATGGGGTGACTTTTGGGGCTCTGACCAGGTTCTGTTACCCAAAATCCTTTGCAAACCTCAAAATTTAGCTAAAAAACACATTTTCCTCACATTTCGGTGACAGAAAATTCTGGAATCTAAGAGGAGCCACAAATTTCCTTCCACTCAGTTTTCCCCCAAGTCTCTCGATAAAAATGGTACCTCACTTGTGTGGGTAGGCCTAGCGCCCGCGACAGGAAATGCCCCAAAACACAATGTGGACACATCCCATTTTTGGACAGTAAACAGAGGTGTTTTTTGCAAAGTGCCTACCTGTAGATTTTGGCCTCTAGCTCAGCCGGCACCTAGGGAAACCTACCAAACCTGTGCATTTTTTAAAACTAGAGACCTAGGGGAATCCAAGATGGGGTGACTTGTGGGGCTCTGACCAGGTTCTGTTACCCAGAATCATTTACAAACCTCAAAATGTGGCTAAAAAAACAAATTTTCCTCACATTTCGGTGACAGAAAGTTCTGGATTCTGAGAGGAGCCACAAATTTCCTTCCACCCAGTGTTCCCCCAAGTCTCCCGATAAAAATGGTACCTCACTTGTGTGGTTAGGCCTATCGCCCGTGACAGGAAATGCCCCAAAACACAACGTGGACACATCCCATTTTTTGACAGAAAACAGAGGTGTTTTTTGCAAAGTGCATACCTGTAGATTTTGACCTCTAGCTCAGCCGGCACCTAGGGAAACCTACCAAACTTGTGCATTTTTTAAAACTAGAGACCTAGGGGAATCCAAGATGGGGTGACTTGTGGGGCTCTGGCCAGGTTCTGTTACCCAGAATCCTTTGCAAACCTCGAAATTTGGCTAAAAAAACACATTTTCCTCACATTTCGGTGACAGAAAGTTCTGGAGTCTGAGAGGAGCCACAAATTTCCTTCCACCCAGTGTTTTCGCAAGTCTCCCGATAAAAATGGTACCTCACTTGTGTGGGTAGGCCTAGCGCTTACGAAAGGAAATGGCCCAAAACACAACGTGGACACATCTCATTTTTTGACAGAAAACAGAGGTGTTTTTTGCAAAGTTCCAACCTGTAGATTTTGGCCTCTAGCTCAGCCGGCACCTAGGGAAACCTACCAAACTTGTGCATTTTTAAAAACTAGAGACCTAGGGAAATCCAAGATGGGGTGACTTGTGGGGCTCTGACCAGGTTCTGTTACCCAGAATCCTTTGCAAACCTCAAAATTTGGCTAAGAAAAATCACATTTTCCTCACATTTCGGTGACAGAAAGTTCTGGAATCTGAGAGGAGCCACAAATTTCCTTCCACACAGTGTACCTCCAAGTCTCCCGATAAAAATGGTTCCTCACTTGTGTGGGTAGGCCTAGCGCCCGTGACAGGAAATGCCCCAAAACACAACGTGGACACATCTCATTTTTTGACAGACAACAGAGGTGTTTTTGGCAAAGTGCATACCTGTAGATTTTGGCCTCTAGCTCAGCTGGCACCTAGGGAAACCTACCAAACCTATGCATTTTTAAAAACTAGAGACCTAGGGGAATCCAAGATGGGGTGACTTGTGGGGTTCTGACCAGGTTCTGTTACCCAGAATCCTTTGCAAACCTCAAAATGTGGCTAAAAAACACATTTTCCTCACATTTTGGGGACAGAAAGTTCTGGAATCTGAGAGGAGCCACAAATTTTCATCCATTCACTGTTCCTCCAAGTCTCCCGATAAAAATGGTACCTCACTTGTGTGGGTAGGCCTAGCGCACGCAACAGGAAATGCCCCAAAACACAACGTGGACACATCCCATTTTTTGACAGAAAACAGAGGTGTTTTTTGCAAAGTGCCTACCTGTAGATTTTGGCCTCTAGCTCAGTGGGCACCTAGGGAAACCTACCAAACCTGTGCGTTTTTTAAAACTAGAGACCTAGGGGAATCCAGGATGGGGTGACTTGTGGGGCTCTGACCAGGTTCTGTTACCCAGAATCCTTTGCAAACCTCAAAACTTAGCTAAAAAAAACACATTTTCATCACATTTCGGTGACAGAAAGTTCTGGAATCTGAGAGGAGCCACAAATTTCCTTCCACCCAGTGTTCCCCCAAGTCTCCCGATAAAAATGATACCTCACTTGTGTGGGTAGGCCTAGCACCCGCGACAGGAAATGCCCCAAAACACAATACGTGGACACATCCCATTTTTTGACAGAAAACAGAGGTGTTTTTTGCAAAGTGCATACCTGTAGATTTTGACCTCTAGTTCAGCCGACACCTAGGGAAACCTACCAAACTTGTGTATTTTTGAAAACTTGAGAAATAGGGGAATCCAAGATGGGGTGACTTGTGGGGCTCTGACCAGGTTCTGTTACCCAGAATCCTTTGCAAACCTTAAAATTTGGCTAAAAAAACACATTTTCCTCACATTTCGGTGACAGAAAGTTCTGGAATCAGAGAGGAGCCACAAATTTCCTTCCACCCAGTGTTCCCCCAAGTCTCCCGATAAAAATGGTACCTCACTTGTGTGGGTAGGCCTAGCACCCGTGACAGGAAATGCCCCAAAACACAACGTGGACACATCCCATTTTTTGACAAAAAACAGAGGTGTTTTTTGCAAAGTGCCTACATATAGATTTTGGCCTCTAGTTCAGCCGGCACCTAGGGAAACCTGCCAAACTTGTGCATTTTTGAAAACTTGAGAACTAGGGGAATCCAAGATGGGGTGACTTGTTGGGCTCCGACCAGGTTCTGTTACCCAGAATCCTTTGCAAACCTCAAAATTTGGCTAAAAAAACACATTTTCCTCACATTTCGGTGACAGAAAGTTCTGGAATCTGAGAGGAGCCACAAATTTCCTTCCACCCAGTGTTCCCCCAAGTCTCCCGATAAAAATGGTACCTCACTTGTGTGGGTAGGCCTAGCGCCTGCGACAGGAAATGCCCCAAGACACAACGTGGACACATCCCATTTTTTGACAGAAAACAGAGGTGATTTTTGGAAAAGTGCATACTTGTAGATTTTGGCCTCTAGCTCAGCCGGCACCTAGGGAAACCTACCAAACTTGTGTATTTTTTAAAACTAGAGACCTAGGGGAATCCAAGATGGGGTGACTTGTGGGGCTCTGACCAGGTTCTGTTACCCAGAATCCTTTGCAAACCTCAAAATTTGGCTAAAAAACACATTTTCCTCACATTTTGGTGACAGAAAGTTCTGGAATCTGAGAGGAACCACAAATTTCCTTCTATTCAGTGTTCCTCCAAGTCTCCCGACAAAAATGGTACCTCACTTGTGTGGGTAGGCCTAGCGCCCGCGACAGGAAATGCCCCAAAACACAACGTGGACACATCCCATTTTTTGACAGAAAACAGAGCTGTTTTTTGCAAAGTGCCTACCTGTAGATTTTGGCCTCTAGCTCAGCGGGCACCTAGGGAAACCTACCAAACCTGTGCGTTTTTTAAAACTAGAGACCTAGGGGAATTCAAGATGGGGTGACTTGTGGGGCTCTGACCAGGTTCTGTTACCCAGAATGCTTTGTAAACCTCAAAATTTGGCTAAAAAAACACATTTTCATCACATTTCGGTGACAGAAAGTTCTGGATTCTGAGAGGAGCCACAAATTTCCTTCCACCCAGTGTTCCCCCAAGTCTCCCGATAAAAATGGTACCTCAGTTGTGTGGGTAGGCCTAGCGCCCGTGACAGGAAGTTCCCCAAAACACAACGTGGACACATCCCATTTTTTGACAGAAAACAGAGGTGTTTTTTGCAAAGTATCTACCTGTAGATTTTGGCCTCTAGCTCAGCCGGCACCTAGGGAAACCTACCAAACGTGTGCATTTTTTAAAACTAGGGACCTAGGGGAATCCAAGATGGGGTGACTTGTGGGGCTCTGACCAGGTTCTGTTACCCAGAATCATTTACAAACCTCAAAATGTGGCTAAAAAAACACATTTTCCTCACATTTCGGTGACAGAAAGTTCTGGAATCTGAGAGGAGCCACAAATTTCCTTCCACCCAGTGTTCCCGCAAGTCTCCCGATAAAAATGATACCTCACTTGTGTGGGTAGGCCTAGCGCCCGCGAGAGGAAATGCCCCCCAAAAAATACGTGGACACATCCCATTTTTTTACAGAAAACAGAGGTGTTTTTTGCAAAGTGCATACCTGTCGATTTTGGCCTCTAGCTCAGCCAGCACCTAGGGAAACCTACCAAACCTATGCATTTTGTTAAACTAGGCACCTAGGGGAATCCAACATGGGGTGACTTGTGGGGCTCTGACCAGGTTCTGTTACCCAGAATCATTTGCAAACCTCAAAATGTGGCTAAAAAAACACATTTTCCTCACATTTCGGTGACAGAAAGTTCTGGATTCTGAGAGGAGCCACAAATTTCCTTCCACCCAGTGTTCCCCCAAGTCTCCCGATAAAAATGGTACCTCACTTGTGTGGTTAGGCCTATCGCCCGTGACAGGAAATGCCCCAAAACACAACGTGGACACATCCCATTTTTTGACAGAAAACAGAGGTTTTTTTTGCAAAGTGCATACCTGTAGATTTTGGCCTCTAGCTCAGCCGACACCTAGGGAAACCTGCCAAACTTGTGCATTTTTGAAAACTTGAGAAGTAGGGAATCCAAGATGGGGTGACTTGTGGGGCTCTGACCAGGTTCTGTTACCCAGAATGCTTTGCAAACCTCAAAATTTGGCTAAAAAAACAAATTTTCCTCACATTTCAGTGACAGAAAGTTCTGGAATCTGACAGGAGCCACAAATTTCCTTCCACCCAGTGTTCCCCCAAGTCTCCCGATAAAAATGGTACCTCACTTGTGTGAGTAGGCCTAGCGCCTGTGACAGGAAATGCCCAAAACACAACGTGGACACATCACATTTTTTGACAGAAAACAGAGGTGTTTTTTGAAAAGTGCATACCTGTAGATTTTGGCCTCTAGCTCAGCTGGCACCTAGGGAAACCTACCAAACCTATGCATTTTTTAAAATTAGAGACCTAGGGGAATCCAAGATGGGGTGACTTGTGGGGTTCTGACCAGGTTCTGTTACCCAGAATCCTTTGCAAACCTCAAAATGTGGCTAAAAAACACATTTTCCTCACATTTTGGGGACAGAAAGTTCTGGAATCTGAGAGGAGCCACAAATTTTCATCCATTCACTGTTCCTCCAAGTCTCCCGATAAAAATGGTACCTCACTTGTGTGGGTAGGCCTAGCGCCCGCAACAGGAAATGCCCCAAAACACAACGTGGACACATCCCATTTTTTGACAGAAAACAGAGGTGTTTTTTGCAAAGTGCCTACCTGTAGATTTTGGCCTCTAACTCAGTGGGCACCTAGGGAAACCTACCAAACCTGTGCGTTTTTTAAAACTAGAGACCTAGGGGAATCCAGGATGGGGTGACTTGTGGGGCTCTGACCAGGTTCTGTTACCCAGAATCCTTTGCAAACCTCAAAACTTAGCTAAAAAAAACACATTTTCATCACATTTCGGTGACAGAAAGTTCTGGAATCTGAGAGGAGCCACAAATTTCCTTCCACCCAGTGTTCCCCCAAGTCTCCCGATAAAAATGATACCTCACTTGTGTGTGGTAGGCCTAGCGCCCGCGACAGGAAATGCCCCAAAACACAATACGTGGACACATCCCATTTTTTGACAGAAAACAGAGGTGTTTTTTGCAAAGTGCATACCTGTAGATTTTGACCTCTAGTTCAGCCGACACCTAGGGAAACCTACCAAACTTGTGTATTTTTGAAAACTTGAGAAATAGGGGAATCCAAGATGGGGTGACTTGTGGGGCTCTGACCAGGTTCTGTTACCCAGAATCCTTTGCAAACCTCAAAATTTGGCTAAAAAAACACATTTTCCTCACATTTCGGTGACAGAAAGTTCTGGAATCTGAGAGGAGCCACAAATTTCCTTCGACCCAGTGTTCCCCCAAGTCTCCCGATAAAAATGGTACCTCACTTGTGTGGGTAGGCCTAGCGCCTGCGACAGGAAATGCCCCAAGACACAACGTGGACACATCCCATTTTTTGACAGAAAACAGAGGTGATTTTTGGAAAAGTGCATACTTGTAGATTTTGGCCTCTAGCTCAGCCGGCACCTAGGGAAACCTACCAAACTTGTGTATTTTTGAAAACTAGAGACCTAGGGAAATCCAAGATGGGGTGACTTGTGGGGCTCTGACCAGGTTCTGTTACCCAGAATCCTTTGCAAACCTCAAAATTTGGCTAAAAAACACATTTTCCTCTCATTTTGGTGACAGAAAGTTCTGGAATCTGAGAGGAACCACAAATTTCCTTCCATTCAGTGTTCCTCCAAGTCTCCCGATAAAAATGGTACCTCATTTGTGTGGGTAGGCCTAGCGCCCGCGACAGGAAATGCCCCAAAACACAACGTGGACACATCCCATTTTTTGACAGAAAACAGAGGTGTTTTTTGCAAAGTGCCTACCTGTAGATTTTGGCCTCTAGCTCAGCGGGCACCTAGGGAAACCTACCAAACCTGTGCGTTTTTTAAAACTAGAGACCTAGGGGAATTCAAGATGGGGTGACTTGTGGGGCTCTGACCAGGTTCTGTTACCCAGAATGCTTTGCAAACCTCAAAATTTGGCTAAAAAAACACATTTTCATCACATTTCGGTGACAGAAAGTTCTGGATTCTGAGAGGAGCCACAAATTTCCTTCCACCCAGTGTTCCCCCAAGTCTCCCGATAAAAATGGTACCTCAGTTGTGTGGGTAGGCCTAGCGCCCGTGACAGGAAGTTCCCCAAAACACAACGTGGACACATCCCATTTTTTGACAGAAAACAGAGGTGTTTTTTGCAAAGTATCTACCTGTAGATTTTGGCCTCTAGCTCAGCCGTCACCTAGGGAAACCTACCAAACGTGTGCATTTTTTAAAACTAGGGACCTAGGGGAATCCAAGATGGGGTGACTTGTGGGGCTCTGACCAGGTTCTGTTACCCAGAATGCTTTACAAACCTCAAAATTTGGCTAAAAAAACAAATTTTCCTCACATTTCGGTGACAGAAAGTTTTGGAATCTGACAGGTGCCACAAATTTCCTTCCACCCAGTGTTCCCCCAAGTCTCCCGATAAAAATGGTACCTCACTTGTGTGGGTAGGCCTAGCGCCCGTGACAGGAAATGCCCCAAAACACAACGTGGACACATCCCATTTTTTGACATAAAACAGAGGTGTTTTTTGCAAAGTGCATACCTGTAGATTTTGGCCTCTAGCTCAGCCGACACCTAGTGAAACCTGCCAAACTTGTGCATTTTTGAAAACTTGAGAACTAGGGGAATCCAAGATGGGGTGACTTGTTGGGCTCTGACCAGGTTCTGTTACCAAGAATCCTTTGCAAACCTCAACATTTGGCAAAAAAAACACATTTTCCTCACATTTCAGTGACAGAAAGTTCTGGAATCTGAGAGGAGCCACAAATTTCCTTCCACCCAGTGTTCCCCCAGGTCTCCCGATAAAAATGGTACCTCACTTGTGTGGGTAGGCCTAGCGCCTGCGACAGGAAATGCCCCAAGACACAACGTGGACACATCCCATTTTTTGACAGAAAACAGAGGTGTTTTTTGCAAAGTGCATACCTGTAGATTTTGGCCTCTAGCTCAGCTGGCACCTAGGGAAACCTACCAAACCCATGCATTTTTTAAAACTAGATACCTAGGGGAATCCAAGATGGGGTGACTTGTGGGGCTCTCACCAGGTTCTGTTACCCAGAATCCTTTGCAAACCTCAAAATTTGGCTAAAAAACACATTTTCCTCACATTTCGGTGACAGAAAGTTCTGGAATCTGAGAGGAGCCACAAATTTCCTTCCATTCAGTGTTCCTCCAAGTCTACCGATAAAAATGGTACCTCACTTGTGTGGGTAGGCCTTGCGCCCGCAACAGGAAATGCCCCAAAACACAACGTGGACACATCCCATTTTTTGACAGAAAACAGAGGTGTTTTTTGCAAAGTGCCTACCTGTAGATTTTGGTCTCTAGCTCAGCGGGCACCTAGGGAAACCTACCAAACCTGTGCGTTTTTTAAAACTAGAGACCTAGGGGAATCCAAGATGGGGTGACTTGTGGGGCTCTGACCAGGTTCTGTTACCCAGAATGCTTTGCAAACTTCAAAATGTGGCTAAAAAAACACATTTTCATCACATTTCGGTGACAGAAAGTTCTGGAATCTGAGAGGAGCCACAAATTTCCTTCCACCCAGTGTTCCCCCAAGTCTCCCGATAAAAATGATACCTCACTTGTGTGGTTAGGCCTAGTGCCCGCGACAGGAAATGCCCCAAAACACAATACGTGGACACATCCCATTTTTTGACAGAAAACAGAGGTGTTTTTTGCAAAGTGCATACCTGAAGATTTTGACCTCTAGCTCAGCCGACACCTAGGAGGGAAACCTACCAAACTTGTGCATTTTTGAAAACTTGAGAACTAGGGGAATCCAAGATGGGGTGACTTGTGGGGCTCTGACCATGTTCTGTTACCCAGAATCCTTTGCAAACCTTAAAATGTGGCTAAAAAAACACATTTTCCTCACATTTCGGTGACAGAAAGTTCTGGAATCTGAGAGGAGCCACAAATTTCCTTCCACGCAGTGTTCCCCCAAGTCTTCCGATAAAAATGGTACCTCACTTGTGTGGGTAGGCCTAGCGCCCGCGACAGGAAATGCCCCAAAATACAACGTGGACACATCCCATTTTTTGACAAAAAACAGAGGTGTTTTTTGCAAAGTGCCTACCTGTAGATTTTGGCCTCTAGTTCAGCCGGCACCTAGGGAAACCTACCAAACCTGTGCATTTTTTTAAATTAGAGACCTAGGGGAATCCAAGATGGGGTGACTTGTGGGGCTCTGACCAGGTTCTGTTACCCAGAATCCTCTGCAAACCTCAAAATGTGGCTAAAAAACACATTTTCCTCACATTTTGGTGACAGAAAGTTCTGGAATCTGAGAGGAGCCACAAATTTCCTTCTACCCAGCGTTCCCTCAAATCTCCCGATAAAAAGTGTACCTCACTTGTGTGGGAGGGCCTAGCGCCCACAAAAGGAAATGGCCCAAAACACAACGTGGACACATCACATTTTTTCACAGAAAACAGAAGTGTTTTTTGCAACGTGCCTACCTGTGGATTTTGGCTTCTAGCTCAGCCGGCCCGGGGGGGGGGGTCAGAAATGGCCTAAAATAAATTTGCCTCCCCAATCCCCCAGGTAGCGAACCTTGCCTACGGGGTTGATCCCCTTGTGTGACGGCACAAAAAAAAAGATCCCCGGTGCCTAGTGGTTTCTGCACCCCTTGGGGGCAGATTGACCTAAAATCGGCCGATTTGCCCCCAAGGGCGGCAGAAATGGTCTAAATACAATTTGCCCGTCCAGGATAGCGACCCTTGCCTAAGCGGTCGCTCCCCATCTCTAAAAAAAAAAAAAAAAAAAAAAAGGCCTGGCACCTAGGGGTTTCTGCCCCCCCTGGGGGCAGATCGGCCTAATAACAATAGGGGGCAGAAATGGCCTAAAAAAGATTTGCCCCCTGGGGAGCGACCCTTGCCTACGGGGTCGCTCCCCATGCGTGACAGCGCAAAAAAAAAAGATACCTGGTGCCTAGTGGTTTCTGCGGGCAGAAATGGCCTAAATACAATTTTCCCCTCCAGGGGAGCGACTCTTGCCTAAGGGTTGGCTCCCCATCTGTAAAACAACAACAAAAAATCCCCGGTGCCTAGTGGTTTCTGCCTCGCTTGGTTGCAGATTGGCCTAATTAAAATAGGCTGATCTGCCCCCCTGGGGAGCAGAAATGGCCTAAAATAAATTTGCCCCCCAGCGGAATGACCGTTGCCTAAAGGGTCGCTCCCCTTACATGAAATTCACAAACAAAAAAAAACCTCCCTGGTATCTTGTGGTTTCTGCCCCCCTTGGGGGCAGATTGGCCTCATAAAAATAGGCCAATCTGCCCCCAAGGGGGGCAGAAATGGCCTAAATATAATTTGCCCCCTATGGGAGCAACCCTCGCCTAAGGGGTCGCTCCCCACCTCTAAAACAAAAAACAAAACAAAACAAATAATTATCACTGGTGTCTAGAGGTTTCCGCCCCCCCTGGGGGCAGATCGGCCTAATAATAGGGTGATCTGCCCACAGGGGGGGCAGAACAGGCCTTAAAAAAAATGCCCCCCCCTGGGAGCGACCCTTGCCCAAGGGATCGCTCCCTCATGCAAGTTTCCTTTTTTTTAAATAAAATCCCTGGTGTCTAGTGGGAGTTTTGACAGCCGGATTGCTTTCAATCTGGCTGCCAAAACGCAGAGAGAGACTTCAAAGGGAAGGATTTTTTTTTTTTCATATTTACAATATTGAAATATTCCATTTGCTCATGAATCCACCTTGTATAATTGATATTTCAACCGAGGTGGTGTATTCATATGTATCATTTAATAAACAAGGGGGAACTGAAGGGATTATCAGGTCAAATTCTCCCTAGTAACTTGCATATGAAAGACAATGGTGCCTAGATTATAGAAAGATAATTAGACCCCATGTCAACCCATTAAAACAACATTAATTGTTGAGGAACGGAAGCACTCTTCCACCCATAGGAACCATGCTTAATCATAGGGTCCCTTCTCACATTGGTGTAAAAGACCATCACTGTGGACTCCTACATTGACCACGCAGGGGAAACTTGTAAGGGTGGAAAACAAGAAGTTAACTCTTGTTGACTGGGGACCTCAATAATCTGGTGTGGGTGTGAACTGTAAATAATGTGGAAAGGAGAACTGTTAAAGCTATGTCTGAGAGGGTGAGGGCTTTCATCCTTAAAGAACTGATTTTCTTTTAACAGGTTCAGACAGGATCTAATTATCTTTTTACCATCCTGGCACCATTGTCTTTGGTATTCATATGTGAGGCATCATCAATAGAAACTAAATTATTTGAAAAATGTCTGCTGTGATGATGGGAGAAATCCCCTGATTAAATAGTTTGGAAGGGCAAATCAAATGTATAAGTAAGAAGGTCTTAGCTGGGCTCAGGTGGTCCCATTAGAAGCAAGTTCAACACTGATTTGCATAAGGTGGTACCTTTTTATTGATTGGCACAGTTGGCAATGATGGATTGGAATGCTACACTGTGCAATTGCCAGTAGTTAGACTTTTTGCAAGCATACATACCATCACCTTTTGTGTGATTGATATAACTAAAGAGCAGCATAATAGCATAGCTGCTATGTTTTCAGATCACTTATGTAATACATTTCCATGGTTTCAGTATACTCATGATTAACATTCAACTACCAAATGTGTGAAACTTAGAGTGGCACTTTCTTGCAAGTAAAACCACACAATGAAGTGCATGGAAAGCAATTGTAGGAAAGTCCTCCTTTTTGCTCTGGTCACCCCCAAATCTTTTGGACAGATACTGGTGGTTACTGACTCTTGGCTGTGCCCCGGGTACCGCTTACCAGTCTCAGGGACAGTGCTCTGTGTAAAGTTGATAAGCAAATTAGGCTAATTATAATTGGCCGTATCAACCTACCTATAAGTCCCTAGTACATGGGAGGGCATGTAGGTTTAGGGACCGCAGTATAGGTAGTAGGTGCACTGCTGAGTGTGCCCAGTGTCACATTAAAGACAGACCTGGTTGCTGGATGTTTTTAAACACCTTTGGAATTAAAAGTACTTCCAAAGTCTTAAACTACCTTATTTTTACACATGCGTCACCCCTAAGGTGTGCCCCATGTGCCACTTGGTTTGGGTGCCAAGTAACTATAAGCAGGAACCTTATAAAAATTGTTTTAGAAGACCTATTGAGGTAAAACAGCCAGATTCGTTTTTCTCTCACTTTAGTGAATGGCCTCCGTAGGCTAACATGGGGAGACTGTATTCTAATTAACAAAGTCCCCATAAGAGATAGATACCTTGAGTTTAGTTTCAAATTAATTGTTATAATAAATCCCACAACTCGCCATTGTTGGATTTAAAATAACTAGTTCAAGTAAAGAGGTTTAAAACTTTACCTGAAGGTTGCCAACTTCAGCTCTGTAGTGCCCTACTCTGATTGTCCAGCCTCTGGCAGCCTGGCCAGGCTGCCTTGATGAGGTGTGAAGTGGCCTGGGCTGAACACAAAGAATGTGCCTGGGGGAGGAGATCTGCCTAAGCAGATGATGAAGCAGGATGGGGGGAGAGTGGCCAAACTGGTCTTCAAAGGCAGAGGACATTTGGGGCAGCTCAGGACCTCTCTCACATCCTGAAACCTTCAACAATTAGGTACCCTCTTCATTGGATTAGGAGAGGGCAGGAGAGGGGTGTTTTTTTTTTTTTTTTTTTTGGTGTTGTACTTTTTTATTACGTATATCAGCAGGTAACATGCACTATAAGGTACAGTATAACACAGTATAACACAGCCACTCTGGGAAAGTAAATAAGTCATATATGCATAAGGCAAGTAAGCTGCACTCCATACACAATATGCCCAAAAAAGGAAAGAAAAAAGAAATACAAAAATGATGCCTGGGGCAGGGCAGTGAGAACATGGCATACATATCAACGTCTATGGAACCATGTATCAGGGATAGACAACGGAAAAAGGTCAACAGGAGATAATTATAGCAAACAATAATAATAACAAGAAGGAGAACAATGGGGCAACCAGTGACAGGGAACGGATCAACCAATGCCAAGAAAAGAGATAGGGGAAGGAAATAGAAGGGGAGGGAGGTGGACAAGGGACGTATGCCCTTCAGAAACCTGCAGACAAAAGGGAAAAGGGAAAACGGGTGTGAGGGGGTGAGTGGGGATGGAGGAAAGGAGGTGGGAGGGAGGAGAGGGTAATCGGCTGTCAAATGAAAATAGTGTTCCAAAGGGTATTCGTTGCGTGTGTTTCCTATGTTTCCGTACATCATCTCCTTCCCCCTTTGCAATTGACATGAGCATAGAAGCAGGTTTTTGTGGCAAGCAGGGTTCATCTCTTCAGCAAAGACTGTCGGGCAGGTTGTGTATGGGGACAGGGGAAGTCTCTCCATGAAAATTGAGCAGTTCGAAAGTAAGGATTACAAAGGTAAAAGTGGTGGGAAGGTGGGAAGTCCCAGGTCTCGCAGGATTAATTGGGAGATGCTTAGAGAGGAAAGAAGAGGATTGCTGGGGAGAAGGGGGAAGAGTGGGGGACATCTAATTAGAAAGAAATGGGCCGTGGGGAGAGGGGTAGGGGTGGGAGAGGGTGGGAGGGGTAAGAGCGGTCAAGTGCAGTGAACCCAGAGGTAGGAGAACAAAAAAGAGAAGGGGGGCATGAAAAAGGAAAAGGGAGGGGGGAGTGGGTGAGTGGGTGGGAAAAAGCTGAGGGGAAAAATAGGAGAAAGGAAAGAAAGAAAGAAAATAAAAGAGGGAGAAAGAAAGAAATAGGGGGTACATGGGGTGAGCTGGGGAGTAGTAGAGCGGGCAAGGGCGTAGACAAGACTAGACTAGACATCAGTAAGGAAAGGGGCCCATACCTGAGAAAAAATAGCAGCCTGGCCCTGAAGGTTGTAAATGACTCTCTCATGTTTGGCTATGTTGGTCATAGCCACAATCCATTCCTCGGGCGTAGTGAGGGTTGCAGATCTCCAGTGTCGTAAAATGCAAATTTTCGCAGTTGCCAAGGCTGTGTGTAAAAGTCTTTTTTGAGGTCGTGAAAGAGCCGGAAGGGAGGCCGTGTCATGTAGCATGAGCAATGAAGGGGGTAGAGGGGTTTGGAGCAGCATGGAATCCGCCAGAACGTGCTCCACCGCCCTCCACAGAGGCTGTATCGACGGACAACTACTGAGTACGTGAAGTAGATCACAGCACGAGTCTACGCAGTGGCAACAAGTCACATGTGGGAGAAGGCCAGCCGTATGTAGTTTCACCGGGATCCAATACCAATCGTGGAGGACCTTAAAGAGGTGGAACTTTAAGCGAGCCTTGCGTGTTCCTCTGTCTAACGCTTCCACTGTGTCTGCCCAGTCCTTCTTGTCAAATGTCTGCCGAAGGCGGTTTTGCCACTGCAGACGCAGCTTATCCAGGACCGGTCGGGAGAATAGATGACTAATAAGGACTTCATACAGGCCCGCCATAACGCCCTTATGTCTCCCCTATGTCACCAGGTAAGCTATTATAGGTGAGGGTTGTAGTCCACAACATGCAATATCAAGGTTTTGACGCATACAAAGTTGAAGTTGAAGGTGCTTCCACTTCTGTGAAGAATGGAGACGGCCACAAATGGAGGGCTAGAGCGTAATGTTCCATCGAGGGGAGTCCCATTCCTTAGTGCGACCTGAGTGCTATTAGCTTGGTCGATGCCAGACGGGGGCACGTAGATCCCCACACAAAGGTCCTGATTGCAGCGTCAACCGACTGCAGCGTGGAGAGGGGTATCTGGAAGGGAAGAAGTCCTAGTACATATGTGAAGCGTGGTACAGTGACCATTCGCACCACTTGCAGTCTGCCCCACATGGAGAGGCCTAGTTGGGCCCATTTGTCAAAGTCGAGCCTCATACGTGCGATGAGAGGATGCAGATTGTACGCCGTCATTCGTTCCAGGCCACAGTTCAGAAGGACCCCCAGGTATTTAAGGCACTTCAGGGTTCAACGGAATGGGAAGTCCTGGATCACTGATTTTGTCGTCCCTCGTGACAGAGGGAGAGCCTCGCTCTTGTCCCAGTGCACCTGGTATCCAGAGAGGGGGGCAAAGCTATATATAATCTCCATAAGGGCAGGCAGTGAGCGGTCCGGGTCAGTTAGGGTGAGTAGGATATCATCAGCATATAAGTAAAGTTTAGAAGTGACACCACCCGGAAGTGGGATGCCCATTATCTCAGGGGATGTGCGGATCGCAGATGCCAGCGGCTCCAGCACCAGCAAACACAGGGGAGGAGAAAGAGGGCAGCCCTGCCTTGTTCCCCTGCAGATAGGAAAAGGATCCAAAAGGAAGCCCCCACAGTTTCCCCGCGCCGTATGGTGATCGTGTAGCAATCATACTTTGGAAATAAATTGGTCTCCCAGGCTGACTTTGGTCAGCGTTGCTAAGAGGTATGGCCATTCTATGCTATGAAACACTTTTTCGCAATCAAGGGACAGGGCCAAGGCGGCCTCAGGGAGTCCCTGAGCCCCCCAGAGGGCATGGCATAGGGTACCAAGATGGTTCCGTGAGCTGCAACCAGGCAGAAAGCTGACCTGCAACTGGTGTATAAGAGACGGTCTGACCTTGCGGAGACGGTTAGCTAAAACACTGGCTAATATCTTAATATCGCCGGTCAAGAGAGATATGGGTCGGTAACTGCTGCAAAGTAGAGGGTCTTGGCCCGGCTTTGGTATAACAGCGATTACGGCAGCATTAGAGATCACACCCAGCGAGCCAGTCTGACAAGCTTCGTCCAGCGCCCCATGCAAAACATCAAGCATTTCCTCCCCCACCCACTTGTAGAATTCCACTGGGAATCCATCTTCTCCAGGTGACTTGTGATATGGGAGACCGGAGACGACCTGCAGAATTTCCTGACGGGTGATGTCCCCCCCCAGCAGATCCCAGCCCTCATCGGAGAGTGAGGGCAAGGTGACAGTGTTGAGGAAAGCCTCCTTCTGGGCAGGAGAGGACTGTGACTCTGAGGTGTAAAGGCAGCGGTAGAAAGCCACAAATTCACCCACTATATCCTGCCTGTGCGTGAGAATCTCCCCCGATTTAGCCTTGATGGCTGGTATAGCTAGGGTCGCTGCTCTCTTTCGAAGTTGAGCAGCAAGTAAACAGCCAGCCTTCTCCCTCTACTCATAGTGCTGTCCCTGCAGGCGCTGCAACGCATATTCTACCTGAGAAGTAAAGATTTCATTCCAAGCCATGTGTGCTCTCTCTAACTCCCTGTGGGTAGAGAGGGGGGGTGGGCTGTGTCACGCCGAGTTAGTCGTTCAATGTCAGCTTCTAAGGTCATCTGTCTCGCCGCTCTATCCTTGCTTGCCAGTGCAGCATAATGCATCATCGACCCCCGTATCGTTGCTTTAGCCACAGCCCATGTGATCCTCTTGGACACCACTGACCCAAGATTATCCCGACCGTATGTGGATGTGTTTGTCTGTAGCTGTGCCTTCCCCTGAGGAGTTCGGTAGTGGTGGATGCAAATCGCCATGACTTATGACCCAATGCCCATCTGTATGTTGAAAAGAATCGGGGAACGGTCCGACAAGCCCTCACTCAGCATATGAGAGTCCTGTGCGTATGCTACCAGGTTGTGTGAGATAAGAAAGTATTCCAGTCGGGATTGGGTACATGGACTGGTGATAAGAAAGTATATTCCCTATCCCCCGGATGTGTTAGTCTCCAGAAGTCCACCAGGCCGTTGTCGCACATTATGTCAGAGTGAAGGGCTCCGTCTCTGTCATTGACGGTGTCCAGGGGCCCAGTCCTATCTAGTATGGCGTCCTGAGCCATATTCCAATCTTTGCCAATAATATACAGGGAAGCTCCTATCTCCATCAGGAGGCGGTTAATGTGAAGGAATAATTGTCTTTTGGGGCCTATTGGGGCATAAATGGATCCCACACAAAGCGAGGCACCCACCAACTTTAGTTTGGCGAATATATACCACCCTTCCGGGTCGGCCTATGATTTAGTAACCGTAAAGGGTAGGCTCTTTCGGAGCAATATCGTAACCCCGCATTTCTG
Source organism: Pleurodeles waltl (assembly GCF_031143425.1). Taxonomy (NCBI): domain Eukaryota; kingdom Metazoa; phylum Chordata; class Amphibia; order Caudata; family Salamandridae; genus Pleurodeles; species Pleurodeles waltl. The sequence goes on along the minus strand of NC_090437.1, from coordinate 261,091,175 downwards.
CAAAGCACCACCCTGGTCATCCGATGAAAGGGTGCTACAGCTGGGCAGTGCAGTCCCCACCCAGTCCCTCCGTAGCTTATCAGATTCAAGCTTGGTCAAGTGGGTCTTCTGAAGGAGAGCTATATCCAACCACTTAGTGTTGAGGTACAAGAGTATTTTCTGCCATTTAATGAAATGGGTGAGGCTGTTGACGTCCAGTCATGAGAAAGAGCTAGAAGGAGTGGCGAGGGCAGAAGATGCAGAGAGGTAGGATAGAGAAATAGAGGAGGGGGGGGAAGGGGTGCGGATCATTGAATAATATATAATATAACCCCAAGAAAATTATGAGTGGGGGGAAAATGATGTGAAGGGAGATAGGAGAGGGAAAGGGCGAGATAGGAAAGACACCAGGAGGAGGGGAAAGAAGGGGGAAGGAGAGGCGGAGGGCTAGAGGGTAAAATATGAAGTGTTGGGGAGCAGAGGAGAGGGAGAAAGGTCGGGAGGGAGAAAGAGAAGAAGCAAGGAAGGGGGAGGAGGGTGCGGGGGAAAGCAAGGCATGGGTAGGTAGAGGGACAGATGCAACAGGGTAGAACCAGTCCCAGTCAGGGTAGGGAGCGCAATAAAGAGCAAAAAGAGAAGAGAATACGAAAGACCAAAGGAGAGGAGAGTCAAGAGAAAAAAGAAAGGAAGGAGGAAAGGCAAGTAAGAAGAAGAAAAGAAGAGAAAAAAAAAGAAGATAAGAAGAAGAAGAAGAAAGAAGAAAAGAGAATAGGAAGAGTAAGAAAAGAAAAAGAGAAAGAACAAACACGAACAAAAGGAGCCAGCTAAGGCCCCAGAGAACCTAAACTTTAATCTGCGGGTCTATACCCGGACCTTAATCGTCCCAGCGCCAGGGAAGGCCGGCAGGGCGAAGGCCAGGGACGGGGGCGCAGCGCGGGGCCACCTGCCTCCGTTGGTGCTAACTTCGGTCCGAACTATCCAGGGTGTCAGAGCCGGGCTCTCCCAGGAGGGTGCGATGCAACGAGGTATGGTTTGGACTGGAGTCCCTCAGCGAGGGGTAAAGCAGCGCAGCACCACACAACTGGGGAGCATACCCGTCTAGGGAGAGGCCGAGGGATGCTGTGGCGGTGTCAGCAGGCCCCCCCCGGGAAGGACGAAGTGGGGGAGGGAAGGTGGGAAAGGATGGAGGGGAGGGAGAAAAGGGGAGTAGTGAAAGCCTTGATGATGTCAGTGGTGCTGCATACACATAAAAAAAAGGGGGTTGGGGGGAGGAAAAAGGCAGGGGGGATGGGGGCAATGCAAAATGCAGATAGAGAGGAGGGGGAGAGGATGCGAAGAGCAACACATGAGCCTCAAAGGGAATGCAGCAGTGATGAACAATCAGACAATCAAACAATCAAACAGTCGACATTGCATTAACAGTTATAACTTTAGGGCAATCGCGGGGCCACTAGGCATGAGGCGCATGTATTGTCCCACATAGTCAAAGTCTCAGCGGGGACTGGACAGTCCTCAAAATCCACTCGGCTCCTGCACCGTGGCAATAAGAAAACTCTGCTTTACAAAGATAACAAAGGAAGAACAAAGCACTCAACATAATGCAGTAATAAGAAAACTGTACTCAGCCATCCGGTGGGTCAAGGAAGGGTCCACCGACCCCTAGGATGAAAGGAGGCCCTGATCACCAGGTGCCCAATTCCTACAGCCCAATAGTGTGTGGAGAGGTCAAGTGGGCTCTGTAGAGGGCTTCAAAGGTGAACAGGATTTGTCACTGTCCGACGCCTGCATATGAAGCGCCACTGCATGCAGTACATGCCCTCTGTCATCGTGGCTGTTAAGGAGTCTCTCCAAGTCCTGTCGCCTGGGGTGGGAGAGGGGAGGGAGGTGGGCAGACCCTGACCCTCCTGGGGCAGGGTCGTGAGAGGCAATATTCAGGTCCGCAACCATTGCATCGCAGTGTGGAGGCGGGGTGGAAGAGTCCATAAGCGAGAGGCCATCTCAGAAGGGACGTAGGTCATCTGGGTTGTAGAAGTCTTTGGATGTGCGATTTATTGTTATCCTCATCTGCGCCGGTTCAAACAGACTATATTTCACCCACATCTGGTGGAGCCGAGGGCGGAGGGCCAGGAAGGCCATTCGGCATTCACTGGCTTCCTTGGAGAAGTCCGCCAGCAAACAGATCGTATGCCCATCCAGCTAGCAGGGACCCTGTGTGCGCGCTTTCTGTATAAGTTGCCGGGCTTGTGTGTGGTGAAGAAGGCAGGCTAGTATGGGTTGGGGGCGGGCGTCCACGCCCAGTCTCCTGGGGCCCACCTGTGAGCTCATTGGAACTCGAAAGGTGGATCAAAGGCAGTACCAGTTATCCTAGGCGACTCATTCCGTAGGAATCCATAAAGATCTTCCCCCTCAATATTTTCAGGGAAGCCAATGAAGCGGACGTTGTCCCTCAGGCTCCTGTCCTCCAGGTCTGTCAGCTTACCGCGGAGAAAGAGGAGTTCCTGGTCCTATCCTGGAAGCCGAAATTTCCTGGAGGATACGATCCATAGTGGATTCCTGGGTTGGGTCCGTCATGTTGAGGTGTGTGGCCGGTGGCTGCGTCGCTAGTGTGGGAAGAGAGCCCTTTGTCTGGAGTTAGGCCTCGGAAAAGAGCAACTGTCTTGCCGGCTTGCCCGAGTTCTTGTGGGACGACCGGCCACCTGGCATCTCCGGCCTCGACGCAGAGCCTGATGGTGATGTTGCAGGAGGGACCGGGGGTCCCAGAGGTCCTCGCTCAAAGCTGGAATTGGTCGCACTCTGCGTGGTCGGGTAGATGGGTGGAAGGGGGGGAAGAGGTTGGAGTGCCCCGGGTCCCATAGCCACGTGGTCAATGTGCATTTCAGTCCCATCGGGGTCCGCAGTGCAATTCATGCTCCAGGAAAGGATAAGGATCTTAGCCCAGGAAGAAAAGGCATCTGTTCATTGCGATATCAATGCGACGGCAGGGCGGAAGCCTCAAACTTCAGCTGGCAGAGGCAAGGGCGCACCGCTAGGCAGGGTGCACCGGTTCCATAAGCGTTGTTTAGTGTCGCGGGTCAACACCCAGAGGGTCCTGCATCCCTCCACACCTGGCCCTCACAATGATGAAAGGAGGGAGGGAGGGGGGATGAGTCAAGGGCATGAGTTTTAGTCCTCACCTCAGTCACTCGATGGCAACTCTCCAATGATGCCAGAAGGCTTCCAAGGGGGTGACTGCGAGTTCCTGATCCCGCCTAGCCCCTCCTTTGCTGTAGCGGGTCCACCTGACTCCGTCCAAGTCAGCTGGGTGAATAAAAGATTCCATAAGGCTGCCAGGTGAGAGTGCTACTCAAACCGCAATGGTAGGCTTCATCTCACGGCTCCCGGCACTGCGCCCGACCCCCTGAAGGGCTTCTCCAGGGTTTCCAGTTGGCTCAGGCAATGAGCATAAAAAAAGGGGGGGGCGCAGGTGTGCCAAGTGCATCCGGTGTGGCAGTGTGCACGGCATTGTGAGATGACCGGCCTGTCCGTCCGTCCTCTGGCATGGCCCCCCATTGATCCACAGCTCCCCTCCCTGGCAGCAGGATGGAGGGGGAGCAGGCAGGCGGGGAGAGAGCAGATGAACTCCCAAAAAAGGGGCGGGCGAGATCCTGCAGGGCCCCCAGCACAACACGGGTCCCCCCAAGACATCCAGCATTCCTCCTGTAAAGCTGGAAGGCAAAAGGGCGGCGGCAAACCCTGCGTAAGGATCAGGCCACTAGGTGCCGAGGCACCGGGCCCCCACCGCAGGCTGCACTTCAGTAGAAAAATGGAGAGCTAAGCATCCTATTTGCGGTGGGGCGAAAGCAGCATGACTCACGGCATGGATGAAAGTTAGGTGCCCAGGAGCGTCCGTTCTACCCCTGGGCTGCCGTCCTCAAGAGCGCCGGTCTCCGAAATCATGAAAGGCCGCGGCTCAGGACTCCTCCGCAGGCCGCACCTGCATCCCGCCGAGCACCCCCAAGTCTCGGGTACACAGGGCCCGTCAGGGGGTGTCCTCGCCACTGCAGTGCTTTCCAGGCTCCTCTATGCCCCCAGAGAGAGGCTCTGTGCTCCCCATGACGCCCCCAACCCTGTCCACAGCCCAGCTGCCTTGCAGAGCTCTCCGTCTAGGCGGCCATCGCGCTCCGAGGCCAGACCACGCCCCCCCTTAAGATTTTTAGCCACACAAGTGGATAGGCTCAGCCAGTGATAACCTCCAAAAATCAGTTTCAGCGATGCTGAATTTTTGAAGGATGTTGCTCCCTGGGATTGATTTTTGCTACACTTCCCAGGAAGTGGTCATCAAAGGGGGAATGAGCCTGCCTGTGATTAGGTAACCAGGGCCCCCCCTACTTTTCACCCAGGAGCAAGGTTAAAAATGGCAGAGCTGCACCCACACCTCAGATCCCTGCTGGAAGAAGATACTAGAAAACAAGAACTGCCATGCTGGACCCCTGGCCTTCACCTGGACACTCCACTCACAAGGACTGCACCAGCTGCACACTTAGGGCTTTAACAAGAAAAGGACTTTGCCTTGTTTTGCACCTCCAAAAGTGGACTCCTGTAAGCTACAGGTACAAAGGAGGGACTCCCTGTAAGCTACAGGTACAAGGGAGCTGCCCAGAGTCCACTGCATCAAGTCCTGAAAGAAGATCCCAGCTGACCAGTGTCCAGTTGCTGCTTGAGGATTCTGACCAGATGTATTCTGGGAATTGTAGTCCCAACTCCCAAGGAGCAACTCAGAGCTTCTGGAACCTTGGATCACGTTGTGGACATTTCAAGGACACAAAAAGGAATTCTGGAAGAAACTTTAGAAGTTTGGAGACATTTGGAGCAACTCCATAAGTTGGAGAGGTGCATTGTGGGAGTTGTAGTCCCAGACCCCAAGAGGCAAACCAGAGCATCTGAACCATTGGCTGGTGCTGTGGACCACCTTCTTGAATCAAGAAACACGTATGAAAGCAAGTGTGACAGTGTTACTTCGTGGATGGCCTCAACTTTGGACTTTGTCCCTTTCCAGTTTGACCTTTTTTGACCTTTTGAGTGCTAGTTGCTTCTATGCACTAGAAAACATTAATTCTTTAAAAATGTATATTTCCAGTTCCCCTTATCAAATTTTTATCATTGTGGTGTCATTTTAAAGATAAAAATATAATCTATTTGTATAAATGGTGGTTCATTTTTATTGTGTTTTGTGTTACTTATTTACTCTTTTGTTATTTTTTAAATGCTTTACACTCTTGTCTCCTAAGTTAAGCCTTGTCACTTGTTGCCAAGCTACAAAGGGGTGAGCTGGGTTTAATTTATAGAGACCTAACTGTGGAGGTTAGTGGCCTATTGCAAGGTGAAGGTACTTACCTGCCCTTACCAATAATCCACTTTCCAACAGTCCACTCCCAAACGCTTTTCCCATGACCTCCCTTGTGTCCCTAAGAAACGTTTCCTTTATGAGTTTACCCAGATCCCTGAACCTCTCCCACCCGCCAGTCCCCGAAGTGCCCTGTGTTCCTGCCTAAGTCCATCCTTTCCACCTCTGCCTCCTCCCGTGCCCCCCTCGTGTTGCCCATGTTCCTCCCCCTGCCAGGAGGTCCACCCCTCCAAACCCAAAGTGCCCCTCCCAAGACTAACCCTAAAAACCCTCCACCAAAACCTAAATCCAACCCCAAACCCCCCCCAAACCAAGGCCAAACCTTAGGACCCCCTCCCAAACCCAACCTCCCCTCGACCACCACCCCCTCACCCCTGAGATACCTGCCTGCCCCATTGATGCCCCAATCATGTGGAGGCCATTTTGCAGTGAGGAGTCAAGTTGGGGCACTGAGACGTGCCATTTGTGTCATGGCATGGAGACATATGGACTGACCAATGGCCTTTTGCCTATAAATACTTCTTTATTTATATTTGAGTTTGAATACATCAGGGCCAAACTGCCGTTGGGGTCGATGGTGACTCACTTGTCCTGTCTTTCATTCAACATGTCTGAATTGTGTATGTGGGCTTTGATTTGTGGGTCTGGGAGTTGTGTGTGTTGGTAGTCACGGCTGGTGTGCCTGGAATGCATGTGTGTGTATGTGTTGGCCGGCAATTGGTTCAGCTGCTACTGATGTGTATTGTGTGTGTAACATGAATGTGTGGTTCCATGCATGTGTGTAGCTGAGTTGATGTGTTGTGGTGGTGTTATGTGACACTGTGTGGTTATTGTGTGTGTGCCTGTGTGTGGTGATGGCCATGTCATCTGAGTTGTGTGTTCTGTGAGCTGGTGTGACATTTGGTACATTGTGTGGGTGTGTGCTGTTGTTGATTGGTTGTGTGTTGTGTTTGCGTGTTGTTGTCGGTATGTGTTGTCATGTGTAGGTGTGCAGTGAAATGTGTTGGTAAGCGTTTGTATAGCTGGGCTTGTGATGTTGTGTGACTCAGTGGTGTTGTATATATGTGTGTTGGCCTGTGGTGGTGATGTTTGTGTGCGGGGAGGTGTGTGTATGGCACGTATGTGTAGTGCGTGATGTGTGTATTGTTTGTGTGCATGTGTTTGTTTTCTGTGTAAGTGTGTGTGTATAGGTGTGTGCGTTTGTTGTATGGGTGTATGGTTGTGTGCATGTGTGTCCGTTGCTAGCCATCACTGATGTGTGTGTGAGCTTGTGGTCTAACATCTTTCACTCCAGTGTAGGCTAAATGTGTACTTATGGTTGTTGTCCTCATTGTCATCGCTGGTTCTGAAGATACAGGGCAAGCAGGAGCATTGGTAAGACTTCAGGTCCTGGTTCCATGACGGCTCCGGGCATGTTTGTGTTCCTGAAGGTGAGTGTCTCCTTTTATATGGTACGTTTCCACCAGGGTTTTATCGGTAGTGCGAGCTGGTGGTGTGCAACTTTGTAATACATTCAGCGTGAATATGGTCCCCGCTGGCCTGGAGATACCCACCGCTGTCCGCTGCAGTCCATACGCACTCGTAGTGGATTGGCTGTGTTTGGTTCAGAAGACTGCCATGGTCATAATATGGCGGTTTTCTCCGGCGGCAGTGCGATCCCCATCGCCACCATGCCAGTCCTCGCACCGCCAAACTCATAATGAGGGCCTTTGTCTCCTCAGTTAAGCCTTGTTGCTCATTGCCAAGCTACCAAGGGTTGAGCTGGGGTTAATTTATTTAGACCTAACTGAACCTAGTGGGATAAGTGGCTTGTTGCTAAGTGTAGGTACTTACCTTCCCTTACCAATAATCTAATTTCCAAAAGCAATGCACCCTTTAGAGCAATAAGAAGCTCTAAAATATCTTAAAGCTGGTGTAAAACCTGTGAAATAGGTTAGCAGTCTTCTTATAAATATGGTGTTTTCCAATGACTGCGGAAGTCTGTTGCAAACTAAGGTTAGAGCAGGTACACTATCTGTTGGATTGGCATGATGAAAGATATGGGTTTTGCAGCCAGATTGGTTAGGAATGCCCTGGGTGCTTGTCTACCCGTAAATGTACACAGGATATAAGAAAAATGAAGACTTTGCAAGCAGGGTTTTGGAACCTGCTGAGATTTTTAACGGGGAGTTAAAAAATAATTAAGACCAAGCAGCAACACAGAAAGCATAATATTAATAGAGATCAAACACAAGCCATAGAAGACATTGCACAAGATCACACTGTACTGATTTGCCCCGCTGACAAAAGGGAAACATAGTCATTATCTCAAGAGATATGTCTGTAAATGAGGTGCGCAGACAGTTGGGGGATGTAGATTGGTATACTTCCATATCAAAAGAAGAGTACAGTAAGACCATTGTACAGTTTTGGAACAAGCTTGAAGACCTGGAAGGAGAGGGGGCTTCCGTAAAGGGAGAAATTTGAGTATCTGACGAAAGATTTCCCACCATATCTGTATTATATCACCTCCCCAAGATTCACAAGAGTAGAACTGACACACCTGGCAGGCCTACAGGCCTATTGTTCCTCCCATAGGGAGTGCATTTGAAAGTGAATCAAGATATGTTGACTTCTTCTTGAGAGAATTTGTGTCAGCGTTATTCTCATATTTGAGAGACACAAAAGGTTTTCTTCAGAAAATTGAGGGGCATATTTATACTCTGTTTGCGCCGGAATTGCGTTGTTTTTTTTTACGCAATTCCGACACAAAACTAACTCCATATTTATACTTTGGCGTTAGACCCGTCTAGCGTCAAAGATCTTGGAGTTTGCGTAATTTTTTACTGTGGACACCTACCTTGCGTTAATGATATGCAAGGTAGGCGTTCCCGTCTAAAAAATGACTCCGAGGCATGTGGGCCGTATTTACACTCCCGGGCAAAAATGACGCCCGGGAGTGGGTGGGTCCAAAAAAATGACGTCCAGCCGTTTTAGCGTCATTTTTTAACGCCTGGTCAGGGCAGGCGTTAAGGGACCTGTGGGCTTGGAAGGAGCCCAGAGGTGCCCTCCCATGCCCCCAGGGACACCCCCTGCCACCCTTGCCCACCCCAGGAGGACACCCAAGGATGGAGGGACCCATCCCAGGGAACTTAAGGTAAGTTCAGGTAAGTATTTAAAAAAAAAAAAAATTGTGGCATAGGGGGGCCTGATTTGTGCCCCCCCTACATGCCACTATGCCCAATGACCATGCCCAGGGGACATAAGTCCCCTGGGCATGGCCATTGGGCAAGGGGGCATGACTCCTGTCTTTGCTAAGACAGGAGTCATTTCAATAGGGGTTGGGAGTAAAAAAAAATGGCGCTAATCGGGTTGAAGCGAAAATTTTGCCTCAGCCTGACTTGCCCCATTTTTTGGCGCCCAAGCTCCATTTTCCCCTACGCCGGCGCTGCCTGGTGTAAGTCATTTTTTTTTACGCACACCAGGCAGCTCCGCCAGCTAACGTCATTCCATAAATAAGGCGCCCGCATGGTGCTTTGGAATGGCGTTAGCCGGCGTTACATTTTTTGACGCACAACTGCGTCACTCAAAAAAACAAATGCGTTTTGCTCACCATCAGGGCATTGTAATCATATCAATAATTCAAATAGCATGATAAGCCATACTGGAAAGTCTCTAAATGCTCAAAGCAACGCTATAGGAAATTTGAATTATTGATATGATTAAAATGTCCTGATGAAGTTCACGGATGGTGAACAAAATGCGCTGGCTGGTTTCCGCTTAGCATATTGAAACTAATAACAGCTGTACTGGAGCAATATATTTGGATGTTCTGACATTTGTTGTAAATTTCATTGGTGCCCCTCCATCTATAACGTGTAAGTCAGAAGGTGTTCGATTCATTTGAGGAGATCATCCAAAAGGAATTCTGAAATTTTTTTTAAATCCAAATCCTCCAAAACTTCCATTTTGAAAGTGAAAGAAGGGAATGCCATTAGGCAAATAGCAAACAACGAGAAGATAAAGGGGGTTATTACAACTTTGGAGGAGGTGTTAATCCGTCCCAAAAGTGACGGTAAAGTGACAGATATACCACCAGCCGTATTACGAGTCCATTATATCCTATGGAACTCGTAATACGGCTGGTGGTATATCCGTCACATTTGGGACGGATTAACACCTCCTCCAAAGTTGTAATAACCCCCAAAATGTTGCAAAGCAGATAAAGGTGGATCCATAGTTAATATGGATAATTCCTTTTATAAAGAGAATGTCAGCAGCTATCTACATAAGTTTGTGTATATGTGTTAGAAGGTGGGTCATTAGTTGTGTGGCCTGCACAAGTAACGAGGAACAAGGAACCAAACACCCCATTGTAGCGCTTGACTCTCATAGGGTAGCGTTGCAGAGCAGTCCAAGGCTCACTCAAGGGAGGTGGTGTGGGCTAGTAATCCCCCTTCACAAGCACGCAAGCATGACGCTCAATAAATGAATGCCCAGTCTGTGTTTTTTCTTTTGATAAAGTAAAAGTACATTTATTATTCACACACACTACTCAATACTATGCAACAATCTACAAATATATACAAAGTGATAGAATCACTCTGGGCAAACATTATGTAATCTCTCAGGTCTCCTCAAGGGAGAATATAATCCAGCAATCCACATGGCAAAACAATCCCAGTGCCCTCCTTGCGACATTTGAACATTTTGACAGTATTCAACAATACAGTGCAATAATGACACCTAAATTAGTGATTAAATACTTCCATCTTATCAAGAGATGGCTGTCAGTATCATTATTCAAATTAGCATAATCAGGGAACACATGAAACCAAATTCTTGCATTATAACCATCAGGATTACTTTTAGATTACTCCTACTTGACCATAAAATAACAGTAGAATACATGGGGCAATACCAACCTACACCTATGGTAAGCACCTCTGCACAAACAGGAACAAAAGTTCACTGAAGCTTGTGCATCAAATATCAATCCAACCCTTGAGGGGTTATCTCTCATGTGTCCCACCCTACCTAGGGTGGGGACAACAACCAATGCTGGGGGGGGCTGCGCTGCTCCTGCAGCTCCCCCTGTCTCCTGGTACTCCTTTGGTGGTGGCCCCATCTCCCTGGGACCACCACAGGCATTTTGGGGGCTCAAATAGCAGCCCCCTGCCCCGCAAAGCATGCTGGGGTGGCTGCATAATTGATGAGCGGCTCTCCCGCTGCGCTGGGGAGAGCCACTGTGCCTTTTTCTCATGCCTTTCCTCCTGGGGGTGTCGGTCCCACCCGGACACCCCTGCACCACAGAGAGGATCCTTCATTGGAGGATGGCCCAGGGAGCCCACCCCTAGCCGCCCCCGCAGGCTCCCCGCACGGCCAGCACCTCCGGGTGCTGCCGCAGGAGCCGACCTGCTGCCTCGGAGTCTGCCCGCTCTAGCAGGCAGACACAGGGATCCTCGCGGCCGCATGGGACGCGCGGGGGGAGTGCTGCGGCACTCCCCCTTCCTCCTTGCGTCTTTGGGTCCCTGGGATGGGGTCCAGGGCCCCTCCTCCTCGCGATGGGGAGCGCGACGGCGCTCCCCGAGGTCGTCATCTTCTCGGGGCCCCAGGATGGGGATGGGGATGGGGTCCAGGGCCCCTCTTCTCTTCGATGGGGAGCGCAACGGCGCTCCCCCAGACCCTCTTCTACTCGGGGCCCCGGGATGGGGTCCGGGGCCCCTGCTGGCCACTTTCACGGGGAGCGCGACGGTGCTCCCTGACTTCCGCTTCGGCTGGGGGTGCGCGACGGCGCACCCCCACTCCTGCCTCTTCACGGGGCCCCGGGATGGGGTCCAGGGCCCCATTTGGCCATCTTCATGGGGAGTGTGACGGCGCTCCCCGACTTTCCTTCTGCTGGGGGGTGTGCGACGGCGCCCCCCCATTCCTCATTCCTTCACGTGGAGCGCGACGGCGCTCCCCGTCTTGTCTTCGCCGACGGGGGCCCCGGGATGGGGTCTGGGGTCCCTTCCCACAGCGGCAGGGGGGAGCGCGATGGCGCCCCCCCAAGCTGATGTCGAACACTGGACCAGGCTTCACGGGGCCCCGGGATGGGGTCTGGGGCCACTTCCTCTTCAGAGAGGGGGAGTGCGACGACACTCCCCTTTGCTCCTCTTCCTCCTGGGCAGCCCCCAGGCCCTGGCCCACCTGGGGGCACAGTCTCAAGCAGCTGCGGAGCTCCACGCGCTTCGTAGCTGCTTTCCCAAAGGTCAAAGGTCACCATTCTTTGTCTGATGATATCTTGGGCCCCCAAGGGCCGATTTTCATCATTCTTGTCCCGTTCCGCTTCTGGTGACAAGTCCTTGCCACCAGGAGCACTCTCCTTAGGCCTCCAGGCCTGGAAGGGTCCCAGATCATCAGAGAGCCAGTCCCACTGACTCCTGCGCCAATCTTTCCTCTGGGTTCCCTCTTTTCCTTCTGGGCAGCACGCTCTCCTTCCGCTAGCCCAGTCCTTCCCCCAACTAGTCCTCTGGGGCGGAAGTGGGCCAGCTTGCCTGGCCCTGGGATTCGCCTCGCTGGCCTGGAATCCTTCAGGGGCAGAGTCCCTGCCCCAAGGGCAGTCAGGAGGTTCTTCCTTCCAGTTGTCCATGACGCCCGTCTGCAGTCCCAGTGTCCAGCAGTGAAGCACAGCCAAGAGAGAGAGCTCTCCCCTGTGCAGGACCATTTAAGTGGGGGCGGAAGTGTCCAGCAGGTCTGCACCTCTGGCCTATCCAGATGTGCCACATCACTTCCTTGTCCCCGTCCCCTCCTTCTTGCACAGTCTTCTGGGATAGCTCAAGATGGCATCCTCCAGGAGTTAGTTGCCACATGTGCTCTGAAAGTCTCAGCCCCTCCTCCCTGACATTCCTCGCAGGGCTTCTCCAGCCTGCTCCTGGCACGGAATGACAGCTGGCTGATTGATGCAAGGCCCTGCTCCAGCAACTGGACAGAGCAGTAATAGGCCCTTATCCTGAGCTGAGGCAGAGAAAGATGACATCCCTGGATGACCCATAAGTTGTACAACTCTGCTCCTGTAACCTACTGCATCATTCTTTTCTTACAGGTTACAGGGTACTTTGGTGTGACTCTGGTCTTGGTGGACCCCAGAGAACTGGAGTTGCACCCTAGACCCTCCTTTCCCATTGACATTCAAGGGAGTATCCCCCAATGCAAAAATCGTAAGCACCCTGACATTGGCATTGAACTGGGTGTCCCTACAGTGAAAAGACAGTAAGCACACTGACTCTCCCTCACATGTATACACCCCTCTCATGAGACCTACTCCAGGCCACCACCCACTCTGCATAGTTCCTCCTGCACCAGGACTACCTAAGAGCAGTTCTTGGGCTGCGCACACTAGGAATCCTCCTCCCACAGCCCTCACATGGGCGCACATCCATGCGCACACATGATCACATGTAACCTGCCCGGGGCCTCCTGCCCTTGCTGCGCCACACCAGCCTTTCCTTAGCACGGCGACACCAGCGGTAAACACGTGCATTCCATTTTACCATGTGTTTATTGTGCGGGAGTCTCCTCATAGGAGGCTTCCTCACAGTAAACAGTCAAAAACCAGGTGGTCAAAAACCGAAAAATTAGGGCAGACCTGATGGTCAGAACCGTCCTCTAACAATATGGAACTTGAGCCAAATCCTACGAATGCATTTTCTAAAGTGTTTAAAAGAGCCACCAATATGGATAATATCACTTAAATGTGACAAGAGATAACTTAGGCCAAGTCATTCTAAAACTCCAAATATGTACATGTTACCTAACATTCACAAGAATCTTCATAATCCATCATTTAGACCCATCGTATCCTCATGAAATTCCATACATCAAGCCATTGAGAAATACTTAGACTGTCATTTACAACCTTTCGTACTCAGCATGAGCACTTCCATGAAAGACACAACTGCTTTTCTCAACAAGATTGCTTCAATTCAGCTCGAACCGACAATTTTCCCTTGTGTACTTTGAACGTAAAGTCCCTTTACACTTCTATTCCACATAATTTGGGATTAGAGGTAATTGAGTCATTTCTATTAAACTCATATATACATGAGGACCAAAAAGTTTTCTTACTTGATCTGCTACTTTTTAAATTGCACTATAGTTATTTTATGGTATCTAAAATCCCCCGTATTAGATAGAGAGATGTGCCCTGGGGAGCTGCATTAAAATGGCAATGCCAGATCCGCGGATCCACCACAACTCGTGGTGCAAAAAAAACTAAAATGCTTTTTAGCTCTGGGTATAGCACCAGAGCTAAGGGGTCAGGGTGTCCCTATCCTGTTTTTTTTTAAAGTTTTTGCTGGGACTTGGCTGAAGCCAAGTACCAAAATGGCTGCCAACACTTCCTTGTTGAAGTGTTGGCAGCCAGTCAGATCTCAGTATGAGATCGGGAGGGATTGTGAAGTCTTCACATCCCTCTACTAATGGTCACGCAATAGGCTGAAGGTTCAAATCATATTATTACTTGGCAGTGTGTTTGTTTATTTAGGAGTGTTTTGAATATAACCTTCCTAGTGATGGAACATTCACGTTTCTTCCCAATCACATGCATGGGTTGACTGTCATAGGTATGTACGGAAGCATCACAGTAAAGAGTCACCTATGGCCTAAAGGTTAATGTCATAGTGCCTCACACTGAAAGTTGAGGGTTCTACTCCAAGTGTGCTTGTGGTTGATTTCCTTCTTTAATTTCTTTTAAACTTCAAAAGTTTATGGTTCGTACTGCAAGGTAATCTCACTCTTTTTAATTGACAAATATATTTTTCTTTTTAATTTGCCCCAAAATATCTCAAAGTATCATTCATCAAAGCCTAAAAAACTCTCTAACTCTCTCCCTCTCTCTCTTTCCCTCTCTCTCTCAATTACTCTTTCTCAATTTCTTTCTCCCACTCACACACCCACTCAGATCCTTACACACCCACTCACAAATCCACTCACACACTCATTCACCCACTCACTGACCCACTCAGACGCTCGTGCACCCACTCACAGATCCACTCAGACTGTCACACACCCACTCACAGACCAATTGAAACCCTTACACACCCACTCACACACCCACACCGACACTGATGCACCCAATAAGACACTGATGCACCCACTCTCACCTCCAGAGAGGGACTATCCCAGCCATTCTCACTCCCAGATATACCCTCAGTTAGAAAGTGGATTATTGGTAAGGGCAGGGAAGTACCTACACTTAGCAATAGGCCACTAACCTTCTTTTAGGTCCAGTTAGGTCTCAATAAATTAAACCCAGCTGTTGGCAACAAGCAACAAGGCTTAACTTAGGAGACAAGTTTGTAAAGCATTTAAAAATCACAAAATGGTGAATAAGTAAAACACAAAACACAATACAAATTCAACATCAATTTATCAATATAGATTATATTTTTATCTTTCAAATGACACCAAAACGAATAGAATCAGATAAGGGGAACCGGAAATATAAGTTTTTAAACAGGTAATGATTTTTCAGCGCCTAGAAACAAAAAGCGCCAATCTGGTCATCTGGTTGCACCTATACCGGGGCAAAGTGAAAGTTTAAGGCTGACCACGATGGAGCCCTGCTCGGCTCCAGCACACGGGAGGCCTTGTCAAAAGTTTACCTTCGGACTTAGGTGGTCATTACAACTCTGGCGGTCGGTGTTAAAGCGGCGGTAAGACCGCCAACAGGCCACAGTAAAAAAATTGGAATTACGACCGTGGCGGAAACCTCCAACAGAGACAGTCACTTTAACACTCCGACCGCTACGGCGGTACAGACAAACAGCTTGGCGGTCACCGCCAACAGACAGGCGGAAGACAAAGTAACGCCCACAGTATCACAACCTACCAATCCGCCACCTTTTCCGGGGCGGATTCACCGCGGATAAAAACACGGCGGAAACAGGACTTCGAAGGGAAAACGCTCATCTCTACACACCCCACGAAGAACCAGGACACCATGGAGCCAGAACTTCAAATTCTCCCTGCGATAGTCTTCCTGCTCCTCTACCAGGAGCACGAACACCGGCGGCGAAGACCATGGTGAGTACTGCACCTACGACACAGAGGAGGGGGGAGGGAAAAAACAGGGACATACACATGCAACCCCCACCCTCACCCACTACAACACACACACTAATACATATCTATACATGATAGTTACACCCCCCAAACCCCCCGGAAGAATGCAAAGACAAAAGAAAATGAGTGTAACCATTGTAATGTATTAAAATCAAGTATGCAAAAATATATATATATATACCATATAAAAAATATACACCAAGCTTAGTAGTCCAGGTAGTGCTCCAATGAAGTCCGTGGAACACTGGGCCCACACGGTATGGGCGAGGCTCACACAAGATCCCCGACCATGACGGAGAGAACACTGCATGGGCATCAGAGAGCAAGAAAACAGGCACCTCAGGGGGAGGGAAAGGGGGGGCACCTCAGCCGGTTGAGTGCATGACGCCAAATCCACGAGAGGGCCACATGGCCACTGTTCAATCCAGGGGAGTGCAAAGCCACAGTCTCTCAAGTTTCTACAGTGGGTGGTTTGCCTACTGTTCCATCCTGGGGAGTGCAAAGCCACAGTCTCTCAAGTCTCCACAGTGGGTGGGTTGCCTACTGTTCCATCCTGGGGAGTGCAAAGCCACAGTCTCTCAAGTGGATGACCGTCTCCACTGGTTCTGGAGGGGGCTCTGTGCCCAGAGTGCTTCATCCTGCTAAGGACAGAGGTAGTGGATGTATCTCTCCACTGGTTCTGGAGGGGGCCTTGTGCCCAGAGTGCTTCATCCTGCTAAGGACAGAGGTAGTGGATGTATCTCTCCACTGGTTCTGGAGGGGGCATGGTGCCCAGAGTGCTTCATCCTGCTCGTGACGGACTCAGTAGCGTTAGTGCCCTTGGCGCTCATGGGCCAGCGGTTATTGAGGTGGCAGTGCCCTGTTCCGCGGTGCTTGGACCGGTGGTGCCCTGTTCAGCGGTGCTTGAGGCGGCGGTGCCCAGTTCAGTGGTGCTTAAGGCGGCAGTGCCCTGTTCAGCGGTGCTTGAGGCGGCGGTGCCCTGTTCAGCGGTGCTTGAGGTGGCGGTGCCCTGTTCAGCGGTGCTTGGAGCAGCGGTGCTCTGTTCAGCGGTACTTGGAGTGGCGGTGCCCTGTTCAGCGGTTCTTGAGGCGGCGGTGCCCTGTTCAGCGGTGCTTGGAGCGGCGGTGCCCTGTTCAGCGGTGCTTAGAGCAGCGGTGCCCTGTTCAGCGGTGCTTGAGGCAGCGGTGCTTGAGGCGGCGGGCTCCTTTGCAGTGACTCAGCTGCTGGCGGTCCTCTCTGTCCCAGCGGGGCTTGTGCTGGCAGTCCTCTCTGTCCCAGTGGGTCTTGTGCTGGCGGTTCTATCTGTCCCAGCGGGGCTTGTGCTGGTGGTCCTCTCTGTCCCAGCGGGGCTTGTGCTTGCGGTCCTCTCTAGCCCAGCGGGGCATGTGCTTGCGGTCCTCTCTAGCCCAGCGGGGCTTGTGCTGGCGGTCCTCTCTGTCCCAGCGGGGCTTGTGCTGGCGGTCCTCTCTAGCCCAGCGGGGCTTGTGCTTGCAGTCCTTTCTAGCCCAGCGGGGCTTGTGCTGGCAGGTCCTCTCTGTCCCAGCGGGGCTTGTGCTGGCAGTCCTCTCTAGCCCAGCCGGGCTTGTGCTGGCGGTCCTCTCTAGCCCAGCGGGGATGATGGCGGTGGCCTCCTGGCCAGCAGGGATGATGGCGGTGGCCTCCTGGGCAGCAGGGATGATGGCTGTGGCCTCCTGGGCAACGGGGATAATGGCGGTCTCCTCCACTGTGCTGCTCTTCCCAGACTTTCCTGGTTTCTTGTGGCCCTTCCCCACCTTGGAAGGTGTCGCAGCTGACTCCACACTTCCAGCGGGACCCCTGGGAGCGACTTTGGTGGCTGGAGTCTTCCTCCTCTCCCGCCGGGCACTGCCCAACTTTTGATGCTTCACAGGTGGGGGACTGTCCGTGCTGTGGCTCCGTGCCACACTGGCTGCCCTGGTGGCCGTTGCACTCCAGATTCCGGTGACTACAGGCACCATTGGTCCCGGAGATGTTGTGGCTGAGGTGGAAGTTTGGGACCTAGGAGATGGACGTAGTGGGGGAGGTGTGGGAAAGAGGTCAAGTTTGGACAGGAAACGTTTTTTGGAGACACTGGGACGGGTAGCTGGAGGGGGTTTGGGAGTGGAGGAAGAGGTTGTGCTTGTAGGAGGTGTTGGTTTGCTGACTTTGGGTGAAGGTGCATGGGCTGGAGGCTGTCGTGAGGTGGATGGCTGTTGGGTGGGTGTGTGCCTGCGTTTGTGTATCTTGGGAGGTGGCGTCACAGACACACTGGGAGAGGACACAGGGGACGTGTGAATGGTAGTGGGGGTGGTGACTGCACGTGAGCTGGGTTTGGTGGTGGGTATGCTGGTGATGGCAGTAGTGGCTGTAGATGTAGTGCATGCAGGTGTGAGTGTAGACGAGACTGTGAGGGAGGAGGGAGACGAGGAGAAGGGGGACACAGTGGAGGCAGTGGATGTTGGTGTGTCTGCATGTGTGTGATGCTTGCGTGAGTGCCTGTGGGATATGTGGGGCTTATGTTTGCCAGACATTCCCTTGTGTGTTGACGTGTGTGCATGCTGGTCTGTAGGTGTGCTTGTGATAGGCTGGGGTACAGGGGATTGGGTCTGGGTGGAGGAAGTTGTAGGGGGGAGGCTAGAGACAGGGACAATGGCTGCCATCAGTGCTGAGGCCATAGTCTGAAAAGCTTGCTGAAGGGCCGCCTGACCAGAATGAATGCCCTCCAGGAATACATTTGTTTGTTGCAACTGCCTTTCTACACCCTGGATGGCATTCAAAATGGTAGAATGCGCAACAGTGAGTGACCTGAGGAGGTCAATGGCCTCCTCACTGAGGGCAGCAGGGGTGGCTGGGGCAGGGCCTGAGGTGCCTGGGGCGAAGGTGATGCCCCCCCTCCCGGGTGAGCGGGAACAGAGCAAAGGCTGAGGGGCTGCTGGGAGGGTGGTGCTGGTAGGGGAGGTGGTGGCTGTACCTGTAGATGGGGGGGCACAGATGTTGCCGCCACCACAAGGGAGCTCCCATCAGAGGACGAGTCCGTGTCGCTGGTCTCAGCTCCTGTCCCCGCCGTGGAGCTCCCCTCGCCCTCCGTCCCACTGGTGAAGTCAGAGTCCATAGTGTGGCCCTCCATAGCCATGTGGGACGCAGCCCCCTCGTGCTCCGGTGCCACTGCTCCTCTGCCTGATGATGCTAATGCACACAAGAACAGGGAGACCACAAAAAGGTGGGGGATGACAGAAGAAAGACATGTTGAGTGCATGCATTACCGCTACCATTGGCGGACACGACAGACACAGAAGGCCCCTGCACTATGCCGCGCTCTTGGGCTCCACTGTTCAATCCCTGGGAAATGGCCTACTAGGCTATGGACGACATCTGTACACATGGATGACACAGGGGCATGACTACGTGTACTTGGCACTCTTTAGAGGTGGGGTGGTGTGCCACATGGCCTGCCTTACGGAGGGACCTTGCCTACAAAACTCGCCCTGGCCCAGGGAATCCCACAGCCCACCTCCCCCACCCAGACCCCTCCACTGCGCACAAAATCAGCAGGATGAGAGTGTACTCACCCCCTTGTGGCTGCTGTGATGCCCTCAAGCGCCCATCCAACTCCGGGTACGCCACCGCCAGGATCCTGAACATTAGGGCGGTCATGGTGCGACGGGCACCCCTCCCACATTGGGAGGCCATCCCCAGCTGAGCTTCCGCCATCTTCTTGCTCCAGCGGCGAATGTCCTCCCATCTTTTCCGGCAGTGGGTGCTCCGTCTGTGGTAGACCCCCAGGGTCCGGACGTCCTTGGCGATGGCACGCCAAATATCTTTTTTCTGGTGGGCGCTGACCTACATGAATTGTACAGGAGGAAGAGAAACTTATTATCAACTGCACCGTCACAGTCTTTGACCCCCATCCCTACTCTTGCCATGTGGCACATGCACTCACCGTCGTTTCATGCACGCCGCAATCTCCCCCCCTTCTTACATCCACCCCACTCCACACAGGCAAAGCCCATACAGCATGCTCCCAGT
This sequence comes from Pleurodeles waltl, assembly GCF_031143425.1. Taxonomy (NCBI): domain Eukaryota; kingdom Metazoa; phylum Chordata; class Amphibia; order Caudata; family Salamandridae; genus Pleurodeles; species Pleurodeles waltl. Next base: position 261,071,707 of record NC_090437.1, on the reverse strand, counting down.
GTACTTACCTGTTTGTCTGGAGGACCGTAGAGTAGCGTGTACTTGTGGAGGACTCCGTCCACAAGTTTCTCCAACTCCTCTGATGTGAAGGCAGGGGCCCTTTCCCCAGACACTCGAGCCATTGTCTCTTCCAGACCGAGGTCACAGCAGCACTTCCAGTGTAGGTCCTCTCCTGTCGAAGATCAGGTATAGAGTGATTGAACAGATAGAAACGGACGGTCACGTCCACGGCGGTGCGTACCGTCACCGCCAGCGTACATCGTCATTGGCTCATGGGACCCATAGGGTCCAATGTTAACCAATGCAGCATTGCGCCGCGGTCTTCTACTGCATACCGCATTGGTGTACAACGCCAGTGCAGTTATCTCACATCCCATTGTCCCACTTTAGAGGTCAGGCAGCCGCCATTTCAGTGGCCCACATGGCTTCATTTTTAACTGCGTCACACATATCTAGGCCTAGACTCAACACACATACAGGCCACTTTTTGGATTATGATTTGTGTTCTGTGTAAGCTGTGGGTACGTACCTCTGAGTTGTTTGACTCTGTGCTCGCTGTTGTCCTTCATAGGCACCGTCCGCTGGTACATGTGAGGAGATGGCGGCATCCTCCGGTGTACCAACCGCTAGTGGACCTGTCGACAATGGAGGAAAGACATGTGATCATCACCCACAGGCTTGACCATGCTACAATCCAGGAATTGTGTACCCAGCTGAAGCCAGACCTGATGTCAGCTATCCGCCATCCCACAGGAATCCCCCCTCAAGTGCAGGTGCTGTCAATGCTCCATTTCCTTGCAAGTGGGTCATTTCAAACAACTGTGGCCATTGCATCAGGGATGTCCCAGCCTATGTTTTCCAACGTGTTGTCCAGAGTGTTGTCTGCCCTGCTGAAACACATGCGGAGCTACATCGTTTTCCCTCAGGTGGAGGATTTGCCTACAGTGGAAGGTGATTTCTATGCCCATGGACATATCACCAATATCATAGGTGCCATTGATGGGACCCATGTGGCTTTGGTCCCCCCGCAGGAGTGAACAGGTGTACAGAAACTGGAAGAGTTACCATTCCATAAATGTACAGATGGTATGTTTGGCAGACCAGTACATCTCCCATGTTAATGCCAAGTTCCCTGGCTCAGTGCATGACGCCTACACCCTGCGGAATAGCATCATCCCTTATGTGATGGGTCAACTCCAGAGGCACCGTGTGTGGCTATTAGGTGAGCACCTGGAAGCAAGACAGTGGGAATGGTTGTCTGGGGTTACCCCTACAGGTTAGTGTGTGTCTAACTGTTGTCCCTCGTCATTTGCAGGTGACTCTGGTTACCCAACCTGTTATGGCTACTGTGAGAAACTGGGGCTGATTGCAGAGGCCCCCTAACTTTTTGCCCCCATTTTCCACTTTATGCTGGTGTTTTCCTGACTCTGATGGTGCCCTGGGTACTGCTAACCAGTCCCAGGGCCTGTGCTCTGTGTAAAATGGATATGCAAATTAGGCTAATTATAATTGGCTAAGTTAACCTACCTATAAGTCCCTAGTATATGGTAGGGCATGTAGGTTTAGGGACCACAGCATAGGTGGTGCACACCTAGGTGCATTGCTGAGGTGCCCAGTGTCATTTTAAAAGCAAGCCTGCCTTGCTGGCTGCTTTTAAATTAAAGTTATATGCAAATTCGACTTTGGAATTAAAGGTACTTCCAAAGTCTTAAACTACCTTATTTTTACATATAAGTCACCCCTAAGGTGTGCCCTATGTGCCCCTAGGGCTGGGTGCCATGTAACTATAAGCAGGGACTTTATAAAAATAGATTTATAAGCCCTGGTGAGGTAAAAACAGCCAAATTCGTTTTTCCCTCATTGAAGTAAATGGCCTTCATAGGCTAGAATGGGCAGACTTTATTTAAAATTTTAAAGTCTCCTTAAATGTTACATACCAAGAATTTGGTATCAAATTGATTGTTATAATAAATCCCACAACCTCCAGTTGTTGGATTTAATATAACTAGTGCAGGTAAAAAGTTTAGACTTTACCTAAAAAGTTGCCAATTTCAGCTCTGCATTGTTTTTGCTGCTGTGCTCTGATTGGCCAGCCTGCAGCAGCTTCTGCCAGGCTACTTTAATGAGGTGTGAAGTGGCCTGACTTCACACAAAGGAATGTGCTTGGGGGAGAGAATCTCCCCTCAGCAGATGGGGAAGCAGGAAGGGGGAGGGCTGCCAAACTGGTCTTCAAAGGCAGAGAAGGACATTTGCAGCACCCAGCAACACCCCCACATCCTGCAACCCCAGACAGCTAGGTGCCCCCTTGATTAGATTAGGAGAGGGCAGGAGAGGGGTGTGTTTATGATTTTTAGCCACACCAGTGGGTGGGCTCAGCCAGATCTCTCCTCTAAAAATCAGATTCATCCATTTTGGATTTTTAGAGACTGTTGCCTTCTGGGATGGATTTTTGCCACACTTCCCAGGAAGTGGTCATCACAGGGGGACGACCCTGTCCCTGATTGGAGGACCAGGGCCCCCCTGCTTTTCACCCAGGAGCAAGGATAAAACTAGCAGACCTGCACCCACGCCTCAGATCCCCACCAAATTTCAAGAGGAAAGAACTACAAGGAGAAGAAGGACTGCCCTGCTGGACCCCTGGCCTGCACCTGGACCCTGCACTCAGAAAGACTGCACCAGCTGCACACTTGGGCTTCACCACAAGAAGGACTTTGCCTGGCTTCCACTGGTTCAAGGAGGGACTCCCTGTTTGCTACAGGTGAAAAATTGCTAACCAGAGTCCCCTGCACCAACTCCTGAAAAAGTGACCAGCTGACCACTGTCCAGTGGCCAAAAAGGAGTTTGCGCCAGGTGCATTCTGGGAGTTGAAGTCCGCACTTCCCAAGGACCATCACAGAACTTCTGGACCCTTGGGGTGAGCTGTGGACCCCAAAAGAACCTTAAAAGAACATCTGGGTGAAGCCCCAGAAGTTTGGAAAAGATTGGAGAAATTTTGGAAAAAAGCTCCATAAAGTGACCGACCCGACGCGGAAATTCTAGCTGGCTTGCCTCAACCGCGACCCGGCCTGACTTCGTGGTTCGTCCCGGTAAAGAAAAACATCCAAAAAAGAGACTAAGTCCGAACGTAAAAAGTTGACCGGGACCTTCCAGCCATCGTATCCGAGAAGGGCTCCACGGACGTCGGATCAAGATCCAGGTTTACCCCGGTCGAAGGATTTTCATCTCGAAAAAACGACTAAGTCCGAAGGTAAAAATCACCACCGAGGAAACCGACTTCGCGTATCCGGACAAGGGCTCCAGGAGGTCGGATTCAACTGGCAGGTTCGTCCCGGTGAAGAAAAACTTCAAAATAAAGACTAAGTCAGAAGGTAACTTTTTAACCGAGGCCTCCGCAACCTGTAGCCGAGCAGGGCTCCATCGCGGTCGGCCTGAAAGTTTGACTTTGTCCCGGTCCTGGTGCAACCAGATGACCCGATTGGCGCTTTTTGTTTCTAAGCGCTAGAAAATAATAATACTTTAAAAATTCATATCTCCGGTTCCCCTGAACCGATTTTAATCGTTTTTGTGTCATTTTAAAGATAAAAATATAAGCTATTTTTATAAATTGGTTTTGGATTTTTAAACTGTTTCCTGTGTTTTAATTAATTACTGTTTTGTGATATTTGAATGCTTTACACTTTGTCTCCTAAGTTAAGCCTTGACGCTCGATGCCAAGCTACCAAGGGTAGAGCTGGGATTAATTTACTGAGACCTAACTGTACTTTTGTGGAGGTTTGTGGCTTGTTGCTAGGTGTAGGTACCTACCTGCCCTACCAATAACCCATTTTCCAACATAATTGGAAGCAGCGACGGGATCCTGTACTTGTGTTCAATATCACGTTACAGTTTTAGATAAAACAAATTAAAAATCCTTTAAATTGTCCTAGTGCAAAAATTGTTTTTAATTTTTAATTTTAAATTTTTTTTTTAAATTAATTTGGATTAATTTCAATTATTGAATTTTTGTAATTTTTCTAAATTCTTGTTTCCAATTTTTGCAAAAAGTTTTTGTTGACACAAAACTAGGGAACCATGGAGCTTGATCTGGCTAGCCTACCCACACTGACAGTAGTCCAGCTTAGGGGGTTGTGTATTGAGAGGGGGTTGCCTGCAACCACTAATCTCAGGAAGGAAATCCTGATTAAATCCCTGACAGCATGGGCTGAGGCCCAAGAGGTAGAGACAGAGGAAGCTCCAGAGGAGGAACCAAAAGAGGATGATGCTAACTCTAACCACTCAGGGGAGGAAAGGCATCAGACCCCAAGTGAGGAAGAAGAGGAACGGTCCTCACTGGACACAGTCACTAGGGGCAGACCCAAAGCTAGTGGTAGGAAGAGGGTCCTTTCAGGAGGAGAGAACCCATCCATCAGGGAAAGAGAGCTGGAAGCCCAGCTAGCCTACATAGCTTTGGAAGCAGAGAAGCTGGCCCTAGAGAAGAAAAAGTGGGCATACAAAGAAAAAAGAGATGGAAGCAGCGATAAAGAGGCTGAGGTGTCCATGGGTGGGGGAGTTTGCCCCAGATTACCCAAGGGGGTGGTTCCTGCTTATGTAGAGGGGGATGACATAGATAAGTGGCTAGGGGCCTTTGAGAGGGCACTCCAAATGAGAAGGGTTAAACCTCAATACTGGGGTTCCCTTTTGTGGGAGTTGGTCCCCAACTCAGGGAGGGATAGGCTTCTGACCTTAAGGGGGGAGGAGGCAGATTCATACCCTAGTATGAAGAGGTGCTTAGTCAAGAAGTTTGGTCTGACCCCAGAGCAATATAGAGTGAAGTTCAGGGACACCCAGAAGGTCAGTACCCAGTCTTGGGTTGACTTTGTGGACACCTCACTAAAGGCACTAGCGGGCTGGATTATTGGCAACAAAGTAAATACTTATGAGGGGTTATACAATCTGATCATGAGAGAGCACATCTTGACCAATTGTATCCAAGAAAGGTTACGCCAGCATCTAGTGGACTCTAAGCTGACCAACCCTAGAGAGCTAGGGGAGGCAGCTGATGAGTGGTTGAGAACCAGGGTGGTTGTCAAGTCCCAGGGGGGAGACTCCAAGAAGGGGGGGACAGGTCCCCAAAAACCTAAGGAGGGAGGTGGTAAGCCCACCACAGAGACTCCCTCTGTACCCCAGAACCCTAAGAAGGAGGAGAGTAAATCCCACTCCCACTCTGACATGCAGAGACAGGGAGACCCAGGGTTAAAAAAGCTCTTGGACAGTAGGGCTTGCTTTGACTGTCAGCAGACAGGTCACTTCAGAGGAGATGCAGCCTGTCCAAAGAAGGTGGTTAGCACTGGGCTGTCCAGTGTAGCCATAGAGGAGGATTCCTCAGATGATGAAGTCCTCCTAGCATTGTGCTGGGAGACAGGACCAGATGGTAAGCTGGTGATCCCTGAGGGTGGGAGTAGGCACTTCCACCACATTCAAGTGAATGGGATCCCTACCACTGGCCTGAGAGACACCTGTGCCAGTCACACTGTAGTGAGTGACCGGTTAGTGACCCCAGACATGTATGTCCCAGGAAAGACAAAGAGAGTCAGGATAGCCACAGGGGAGGTCACCTCCAAACCTGTAGCCATAGTGCCCCTAGAGAGGGAGGGTATCCTTGACTGGATTAGGGTGGTAGTCAGTGCTGACCTTCCCCTAGATTGTATCCTGGGCAATGACCTCCCAGAGGTGAGTCTGGTCACAGATGGGGTGGTCGCCCAGGGCGCCCCCCCAACCCAAAGTCCTGGGGAGTCAGTCCCTACAGTTAGGAGACAGGGGTCCCCAAGAAAAGGAAAGAAGAAAAGGAAGGGTAGGCCACTCTTAAAGAGAGTTCCAGGGAGCCAAAGGCCTTCTGCCCCAGTAGGGGGGGAGCCCAGAGTTGGCACTGGTGAGGCCTCACCTGACCCCAAGGAAGTCCTGAGTAGTCAGGCAGCTGTCCAGATGCAAGGTGTTGCCCCTGCACTGACAGAAGGGAGAGTGGAAGGAGGGTGTCTGCCACAGGAGGTGGTAGCCCCCCACTCTAGACAGCAAGAGGGGTGCCAGGACCCCAAAAATGCCCCTAAAGCAGCTCAGCCACCTGTCAGTGGAGAGCTTAGGGTGTGGTTCTGGGTACTGACAGCTGTCAGTAGCCTCTGCTGGGTGCTAGCCTTCCTGGCAGCACTGTACTTGGCCTGGGAGGCAGACCCCAGAGCCAATAGCAAAGTAGGCCCCCTGACCCTATTGGTCATGGTGGGGTTGCTCAAGTGTTGGGTGACCTCTTTGGGTAAGCTAGGTGTTGCCCTAGCAAAGTTAAGAGTAGGGGAGGTGGGCACCTCACTACCCAAGTTGGCAGAGAGAGAGGAGGAAAACCCCCCTAGAGGGAAGTTTCAGTTTGTGTTGGGTCCTTTTACTGTTGGGATGGCTTCACTACCCAGAGGGAGTGACCCTGACAGGAGGATATAAGGCAGAGTAGGCCCTGCAAAGGGACAGCCAGTTTTCTTCACTGTCTTCCTCGCCTAACAAGCCAGGAAGACTCTCCCAGGGTTGGGCTGAGTCTCCTGGGCGTGTGGGCTGGGGGGGGGTTGTGTGAGAAACTGGGGCTGATTGCAGAGGCCCCCTAACTTTTTGCCCCCATTTTCCACTTTATGCTGGTGTTTTCCTGACTCTGATGGTGCCCTGGGTACTGCTAACCAGTCCCAGGGCCTGTGCTCTGTGTAAAATGGATATGCAAATTAGGCTAATTATAATTGGCTAAGTTAACCTACCTATAAGTCCCTAGTATATGGTAGGGCATGTAGGTTTAGGGACCACAGCATAGGTGGTGCACACCTAGGTGCATTGCTGAGGTGCCCAGTGTCATTTTAAAAGCAAGCCTGCCTTGCTGGCTGCTTTTAAATTAAAGTTATATGCAAATTCGACTTTGGAATTAAAGGTACTTCCAAAGTCTTAAACTACCTTATTTTTACATATAAGTCACCCCTAAGGTGTGCCCTATGTGCCCCTAGGGCTGGGTGCCATGTAACTATAAGCAGGGACTTTATAAAAATAGATTTATAAGCCCTGGTGAGGTAAAAACAGCCAAATTCGTTTTTCCCTCATTGAAGTAAATGGCCTTCATAGGCTAGAATGGGCAGACTTTATTTAAAATTTTAAAGTCTCCTTAAATGTTACATACCAAGAATTTGGTATCAAATTGATTGTTATAATAAATCCCACAACCTCCAGTTGTTGGATTTAATATAACTAGTGCAGGTAAAAAGTTTAGACTTTACCTAAAAAGTTGCCAATTTCAGCTCTGCATTGTTTTTGCTGCTGTGCTCTGATTGGCCAGCCTGCAGCAGCTTCTGCCAGGCTACTTTAATGAGGTGTGAAGTGGCCTGACTTCACACAAAGGAATGTGCTTGGGGGAGAGAATCTCCCCTCAGCAGATGGGGAAGCAGGAAGGGGGAGGGCTGCCAAACTGGTCTTCAAAGGCAGAGAAGGACATTTGCAGCACCCAGCAACACCCCCACATCCTGCAACCCCAGACAGCTAGGTGCCCCCTTGATTAGATTAGGAGAGGGCAGGAGAGGGGTGTGTTTATGATTTTTAGCCACACCAGTGGGTGGGCTCAGCCAGATCTCTCCTCTAAAAATCAGATTCATCCATTTTGGATTTTTAGAGACTGTTGCCTTCTGGGATGGATTTTTGCCACACTTCCCAGGAAGTGGTCATCACAGGGGGACGACCCTGTCCCTGATTGGAGGACCAGGGCCCCCCTGCTTTTCACCCAGGAGCAAGGATAAAACTAGCAGACCTGCACCCACGCCTCAGATCCCCACCAAATTTCAAGAGGAAAGAACTACAAGGAGAAGAAGGACTGCCCTGCTGGACCCCTGGCCTGCACCTGGACCCTGCACTCAGAAAGACTGCACCAGCTGCACACTTGGGCTTCACCACAAGAAGGACTTTGCCTGGCTTCCACTGGTTCAAGGAGGGACTCCCTGTTTGCTACAGGTGAAAAATTGCTAACCAGAGTCCCCTGCACCAACTCCTGAAAAAGTGACCAGCTGACCACTGTCCAGTGGCCAAAAAGGAGTTTGCGCCAGGTGCATTCTGGGAGTTGAAGTCCGCACTTCCCAAGGACCATCACAGAACTTCTGGACCCTTGGGGTGAGCTGTGGACCCCAAAAGAACCTTAAAAGAACATCTGGGTGAAGCCCCAGAAGTTTGGAAAAGATTGGAGAAATTTTGGAAAAAAGCTCCATAAAGTGACCGACCCGACGCGGAAATTCTAGCCGGCTTGCCTCAACCGCGACCCGGCCTGACTTCGTGGTTCGTCCCGGTAAAGAAAAACATCCAAAAAAGAGACTAAGTCCGAACGTAAAAAGTTGACCGGGACCTTCCAGCCATCGTATCCGAGAAGGGCTCCACGGACGTCGGATCAAGATCCAGGTTTACCCTGGTCGAAGGATTTTCATCTCGAAAAAACGACTAAGTCCGAAGGTAAAAATCACCACCGAGGAAACCGACTTCGCGTATCCGGACAAGGGCTCCAGGAGGTCGGATTCAACTGGCAGGTTCGTCCCGGTGAAGAAAAACTTCAAAATAAAGACTAAGTCAGAAGGTAACTTTTTAACCGAGGCCTCCGCAACCTGTAGCCGAGCAGGGCTCCATCGCGGTCGGCCTGAAAGTTTGACTTTGTCCCGGTCCTGGTGCAACCAGATGACCCGATTGGCGCTTTTTGTTTCTAAGCGCTAGAAAATAATAATACTTTAAAAATTCATATCTCCGGTTCCCCTGAACCGATTTTAATCGTTTTTGTGTCATTTTAAAGATAAAAATATAAGCTATTTTTATAAATTGGTTTTGGATTTTTAAACTGTTTCCTGTGTTTTAATTAATTACTGTTTTGTGATATTTGAATGCTTTACACTTTGTCTCCTAAGTTAAGCCTTGACGCTCGATGCCAAGCTACCAAGGGTAGAGCTGGGATTAATTTACTGAGACCTAACTGTACTTTTGTGGAGGTTTGTGGCTTGTTGCTAGGTGTAGGTACCTACCTGCCCTACCAATAACCCATTTTCCAACAGCCTCTGACCCCAGTGAGGAATCCCAGGACAAGGGCAGAGGAACGCTACAATGAGGCCCATGGGCGAACATGGCGGATAATAGAGTGGACCTTCGGCCTCCTGAAGGCCAGGTTCAGGTGCCTCCATTTGACAGGTGGATCCCTATTCTACTCACTAAAGAAGGTGTGCCAGATCATCGTGGCCTGCTGTATGCTTCACAACTTAGCTTTGCGATGACAGGTGCCTTTTCTGCAGGAGGATGGTCCAGATGGCGGTGTTGTTGCAGCTGTGGAGCCTGTGGACAGTGAAGACGAAGAAGCAGAAGAAGAAGACATGGACAACAGGGACTCAGTGATCCAGCAATATTTCCAGTGAGACACAGGTAAGAATACAAACCTGCCTACTACATGTACTTTAACACTACTACCTCTCTACTGTCTGTCGTTTTCACCCAGTGTATGGTCACTGAGTTGTCACTTTCCCTTATGATTTCACAGACGTGGGTCCCACTGTGTGACATCTGCTTTGATTCCTCGTGGACTAGACCTGTGTGACATAGGTATGTTGACATTACAAATGAAAGAGATTTTTGACACTGTAATTGCTAATACACTATTCCGAAATCACAGACTGACTCCAGATTGTTTTGTGCTTTAACGGTGTTTATTTTAGTGCTCAATATTGGAGGGGGTAGCAAAATGGTGAGGGGTGATGGTGGAGGAATGTCCATGGCAGAGTCCAGTCTATTAGTCTCACAGGTGCATTGCCCAAATGGGCATAGGAAGTGGAGCTGGGGCAGTTTAAGGATAGACAGGGTGACAAAGTGGGACAGAAGGATGACATTCAGGGTGGTCTAATTTCTTGGCGGGGGTCTTGGCATCGTTCTCTGTCTTTGTCCTGGATCTCAGGGACTCTTTGCGGGGTGGTTCTCCTTCTGCAGGGGGTGGGGTGCTGGTGTGGTGATCCTGTGGCGGAGCCTCCTGTCCACTAGTGCCAGCGTAGGTGGTGGGCAGTTCATCGTCCAGGCTAGTGTCAGGGGCCCCTTGTTATGCCACAGTGTCCCTCCTGGTGTTGACTACTTCCTTTAGCACCCCTACGATGGTGCCCAGGGTGGAATTAATGGCTCTGAGTTCCTCCCTGAACCCCAAATACTGTTCCTTCTGCAGGCGCTGGGTCTCCTGAAACTTGGCCAGTACTGTTGCCACCGTCTCCTGGAAGTGGTGGTAGGCTTCTATGATGTTGTAGAGGGCCTGGTGGAGAGTGCGTTCCCTTGGCCTGTCCTCCCCCTGTTGCACAGCAGCCCTCCCAGTTCCCCTGTGTTTCTGGGCCTCCGTCCCCTGGACCGTGTGCCCACTGCCACTGCCCCCATGTCCCTGTTGTTGTTGGGGTGGTGGGTTATCCTGGGTTCCCTGTAGTGGTGGACACACTGCTGATTGACGTGTCCTGGGGACGGAGGTATGGGCCCGCTGGGTGGGTGCTGGTGTTTCCAGAGGGGGGAAGCTCTGTAGTGGCCTGTGACTGTGTGATGGGAACCGACTGTCCCGAGGTCCCCGATGGGCCGGGCTGGTCATCTAGATCCAGTTGGACAGAGGTGCTGTCATCACTGTGGGCCTCTTCTGTTGGTAGTGTGGACATGTGTGGACCCTCCTGTCCGGTGACGTTGGGTAGGGGTCCTGCAAGGGTATAACAGGATGTTTATTACATCTGTTTGTGCCATGGTGTGCAATGGGTGGGTGACCGTGTACCCCAGTGCTTGCATTCCTGTGTGGGACCTTGTGTGATGATGGTTTAGGGGGGTGTATGGGTATCTGCAGTGGGCATGCTTTAGTGATGGGTGTCCATGCTTTGTTGTTGCATGCAGGGCTTGGTGTTGGGATGTGTGGTTTGTGATGTTGGGACATTTGTGAGGAGTTGGAGTGATGGGGGTGAGGGTGGGGGTATGTGATGGCATGCAGGTAGGGTGGGGGATGTAATACTTAAGATTTGACTTACCAGAGTCCATTCCTCCAGCTACTCCTGTGAGGCCCTCAGGATGCAGAATTGCCAAGACCTGCTCCTCCCATGTTGTTAGTTGTGGGGGAGGAGGTGGGGGTCCGCCGCCAGTCCGCTGAACCGCAAGGTGTTGCCTTGAGATCACGGAACGCACCTTCCCCCGTAGGTCGTTCCACCTCTTCCTGATGTCATCCCGATTTCTTGGGTGCTGTCCCACTGCGTTGACCCTGTCCACTATTCCGCGCCATAGCTCCATCTTCCTTGCAACGGAGGTGTGCTTCACCTGTGATCCGAACAGCTGTGGCTCTACCCGGACGATTTCCTCCACCATGACCCTGAGCTCCTCCTCCGAGAACCTGGGGTGTCTTTGCCATGCCATGGGGTGGTGTGGGTGATGTATGGGGTGGTGTGTGTGGTGTTAAGTGTGCTGATATGTAGTGGGGTGTTGTGTGAGGTGTGTGGAAGTTATGTGGGTGATGGTGTTGTGTGCCTGTGGATGCTAGTATTGGTGATGGTGGTGTGTCTCTCTGTGCTTCTTTCTCAATTGTGGTCGTAGGGGTTTGTGGGTGATGTGGGTGTGTGCTTTATATTGTATTTTGTGTGTGGGAGTGGTGTGTGTATGTGTATCAGGTGTGTATATTTTGAATTGTCCAATGTGGTAGTGTTTTGTTTATGTGTGTGTATTTTGAGCGCGGCGGTGTTTACCGCCAATGGAATACCGTGGTTGAAAGACCGCCACGTGGATTCGTGGGTTGTGATAGTGTGGGCGTATTTCTGTTGGCGTGACGGTGTCGGTTTTGTTTTCACCAGTTTATCACTGACCTTTCGTGTGGCGGACTTGTGTGGGTGTCTGAATATTGGCGGATTCTATGCTGTGGGTTATAAATAGCTGTGGTGGAATTCCGCGGCCGCAGTGGTGTGTTGGCGGTCTTCTGCACGGCGGTAAGCGGCTTTTACCGCCAATGTTGTAATGAGCGCCTTAGTCTTTTTCTTGAAGATTTTCTTCAGCAGGATAAAGGCACCAGTCCGATCCGATCTCCCTAGAGCCCTTCCTCAGATACGCTTCAGGAGACCTCAGTGAAAAATTCTACATTCGGACTTCTACCGGTCAACTTTCTACGTTTGGACGTAGTCTCTTTTTGGAAGATTTTTCTCTGCAGTTCGAACCTGCATGTCAGGCTGGGTCGCGTTTGAAGCAAGCCGGCTAGCATCACAGAGGTGGTCCCTCTACGGAGCTTTTTCCAAAATAGTCTCCAGTCTTCTCCAAACTTCCAGATCTTCTTCCAGATGGTCTTTTACGGTCCTTTAGGAGTCCACAGCTCAACCAAAGGTTCCAGAAGCTCTGAGTTGCTCCTTAAAGGTGTGGACTACAACTCCCAGAATGCACTTGGCTCAAACTCCAAAACAGCTACTGGACAGTGGTCAGCTGGTCAGTTTCTTCAGGATCTGAGACAGGGGACTCTGGTTAGCAATAATTCACCTGTAGCATACAGGGAGTCCCTCCTTGAACCAGTTGAAGCCAGGGAAAGTTCTTCTTTTGGTGAACCCCAAGTGTGTAGCTGGTGCAGTCGTTCAGAGCGCAGGGTCCAGGTGCAGGTCAGGGGTGCAGCAGGGCAGCCCTTCTTCTTCTGATGTTCTTCCTTGTAGGTATCTGGCAGGGATCTGAGGTGTGGGTGCAGCTCTGCCATATTTATCCTTGCTCCTGGGTGAAACACAGTGGGGTCCTGGTTCTCCAATCAAATGCAGGGTCCTTCCCCCTCTGATGACCACTTCTTGGGAAGTGTGGTATAAATCAATCCCAGGGAGTATCATTCTTTAAAAATCCATTATGGCTGAAAATGATTTTTGGAGCTTACATCTGGCTGAGCCCACCCACTGGTGAGGCTAAAAATCTTAAACACATCCATCTTTTGCCATCTCCTAATGTAATCAATAGGGCACCTAATTGTCTGGGGTTGCCGGATGTGAGGGAGGTGCTGGGTTGCTTCAAGTGTCCTTTGCTGCCTTTGAAGACCAGTTTGGTAGCTCTCCCCACTTCCTGCTTCCCCATCTGCTGAGGCAGCTCTCCTCCCCCCAGGCACATCCTTTGTGTTCAGCTCTGGCCAATTCACACCTAATGAAAGCGACCTGGCCAGGCTGCTAGAGGCTGACCAATCAGAGAAGGACACTACAGAGCTGAAGCTGGCAATTTTTCAGTTAGAGTTAAAAACTCTTTACCTGAATTAGTTATATTAAATCCAGCAATTGTAAGTTGGGGGATTTATCATAACAATTAATTTGATACCAAACTTGAGGTATCTGACACTTAAGGGGACTTTTTTTAATTAAAAGAAAAGTCTCCTCATTTTGGCCTATGGAGGCCATTTACTACAGTGAGGGAAAAACAAATGTGGCTCTTTTACCTCACCAGGGCATATAAAACAATTTTTATAAGGTCCCTGCTTATAGTTACAAGGCACCCAACTCGAGAGGCACATATGACACACCTTAGGGGTGACTTATATGTAAAAAAAAGGTAGTTTAAGACTTTGGAAGTACTTTTAATTCCAAAGTCAAATTTGCATATAACTTTAATTTAAAAGCAGCTAGCAAGGCAATCCTGCCTTTAAAATTACACTGGGCACTTCAACAGTGCACCTATGTGTGCTCTATCTATGCTGAGGTCCCTAAACCTACATTGCCTGCCATATTCTAGGGGCTTATAGGTAGGTTGACATAGCCATTTATAATTAGCCTAATTTGCATACTTATTTTACACAGAGCACAGGAACTGGGACTGGAAATCTTAGGGTGCCTCTGCAATCAGCCCTGTTTTCTCACACCCTCTCACACCTATCCTCACTCCCAGAGAGACAGGCCCCGGCATGGCTAAATGGCCATGCACAGCATGGGGTTGGGTGGTTAAGGAGGTTGGCTGAAGGGTATGGCCACAGTCAGGCCTTGTGGGCAACCCCCTGCCACGCACAGCCTAAGGGCGTGCATGACGCAAAGTTGGGAGCTTATAGGGTTTTGAAATCAGGGCCTCAACTGCCTCCGTCCATGGCCAAAGGCTGCGCCTGAAGGTGGTTGTATTAACATGTAGTAATGAAAATTACTATAGTTTAAAAAAAAACATAGAAATTCACGTAAAAAAACCCAAAGGTTACAGGGATGTTATAGTTAAGCTCACATTTTGAATGTACAAAACCATCGAAATTCACCTGTTACAGTTAGAGTTATCTCAAGTAACTGTAATTCGTGCCCTAAGATAACTATAACCTTAGGAGGGCTGGCCACGGCCGATGGTTGGATTAACATATAGTAATGAAAATTACTTTAAGTTAAAAAAAAACATAGAAATGCACTGAAAAAACAAAGGTTACAGGGACGTTATAGTTAGGAAATAGAATTTAAAAAGCATAGAAATTCACTTAAAAAACAAAGGTTACCGGGTCCTTATAGTTAGGCTCACATTCTAAATGTACAAAACCATAGAAATTCACCTGCTGTAGTTAGAATTATCTCAAGTAACTGTAACTAGTGCCTTAAGGTAACTATAACTCGCACCCTCGCCATGCACTGCTAATTACCCCACAAATTACGACACTCATGACATCTTTGACAACATCATTGATAATATCAATGTAATATTTAGAATAACATTTTTATTGAAAAAAACTGTGCATGGCAGGCCATGAGTTATAGTTGCACCAATAAAAACAAACAAAAACTCACAAACATTTTTTTTCTTTCATTTTTCACATCTTTACTGGTCAACGCCCATCAGAAGAAAACCATCTGGAAGGCTATTGCAAAGATGTTGCAGATCCTGGGGGTCTATAAGCTGCACAGCATCCACTGTAACCAAAGATATGAGGACATACGATGCTGGACCAAGAAGTCAACAGAAGTCCAGCTTGGCCAGTCCTACCAACATGGGAAGCATGTGCATGGCACCCTGACCCACCTAATGGCCCGCATAGTTGCAGTGGCCTATCCCCAGCTTGATGGGCAGTTGAGAGCTCAAAAACAGTAGGAAGAGGGTAAGTTACTTTTTGAGTTATTCTTGTTAAATAACAATTTTATTTTATAGCAACAAATTATGGCATCATCATAAAAGACACACATCCAATACACAAGAAGAGTTCTGGAAGACGTACATTTTACACAAGATGTTTGAAGATGTGTTTTGTATATTTATTTTCTTGAGCATGATACCACTATATTTATGATCACTACCAAAGGACTGTTTTCAGCAGACACATGCCTGGCTTAGAAAAAAAGGTGCATGAGTTTGTTTGATGTTATAAGGGACAGTTGTACAAAACAGGCCACCATTTATGATTTTGTCAGGTGTGATGTTCCCTCACAATTGTGAAGGAGGTTGTGTTGGCTCTATTACAGGTGACATGGCATAAAATGTACTTATGATACAATGAATACTCCAAATATTACATGAGTGAGTTGGTATTGTAGACAAATAATAGTGAACATGTGATCCATAAAAACTAGAAGTATAAGAATAAAATGCAAGCTGCTTTGTAAAATATATTACAAAAATGTATTTCCTGATAAATACTATTCAATTTATGTTGAAAGTAACAGATTTGCATGACGTCTTACTTCTTCACAAATCTGCATGTAGGCCAGTCAGTTTTCTGAAAAATGAATTGGATAGGCAAACATTTATTAAGAAAACAAACAGGAATGTGTAACCATTGGTGACAGAGTAACATACCTAAAATAAACTTTTTTATGTTTTTTATTATGTCCAGAAGATAAATACATATTGAATAAAAAGTGATTAGATAAGGGACCTTTGCTGATGGACAATATACAATGTACAAAGGTTTTTGTTTTGCCTGATATTGATTTTTCGTACCGCTATTCAAAACAACCAATTAGAAACATTCAGAGGTGTTAAAAAATTCCTGGTGAAAATCTAATACCGTTTAGGAAAATTATCATAAATAATATGGGAGGAATAATGGGAAATTAAAAAAACTGTGACTGAACGGTTTCTGAAGCTCTTCTCTACATGCATGGGATAATGGATGTATGATGGGATAAAGGCTAATGTATGATAATGAAAGCCTTGAAGTAGGTGAAATATGAACATTTTGAAAATGTTTTGCAAAAAAAACCTCATGATCTGTTCTATTTGTACAGATACAATACCACTATTGTATATATCTTTCAGCATCTTCAGGAGCAGGCAAACGGGTCATTGGCTGCTGCCCACTGTATGTCAGGTGGCGAGATATCAAACACTACTGGACACAGAGGCATGGAGTATGAGGGGACTGGGACGGAGGCCATCAGCTCTTCATCATCTTTGGAGGCCTCTATAAGTGACCAGTCCCTAGTGGTGATGGACCCCATAGGAACTGTACCATCCGCTTCCTTGTCTGCCACCCAGAGTCCCATCTCCACTCTCCCTCTTGCTCCCCCCAGTTGGCAAATCTGACCCCCTAAAATGGCTGGAGTCTTCTTCTCTGCAGACACCTCACCCCCTGCCCCTGTCCCCTCAGCTGTGCTGAGTGAGGAGGCTATTGGCCTTTTTCACAGCATCTCTGTAGGCTAGATAGTGATTGTGAATGGATTCCAGGGCCTTAGTTGCCAAATGCGACACAACAAAAGGTTGCATTTCTGGATGCCATTCATAAATTGATGTCTGGCATGCAGAGAACACTTGCTAAAATAGCCTTTGCAGTCACTGTAGCACCCCAACCAGCCCAACCTTGTGCCCCAACTCATGTCCCTGCCTCATACCAAACACCTAGTCCCACCACTATGCCAAGCATACTTACTTCTTTGCAGGCATCTGTTCCACCAGACACAAGCAGCACACTCACATATACACACAAATCAACACAAAGAAATATAAACAGACACCAAACAACATACAGACACTACTGAAACTATGCCCACAGGCACCACACTCAACACCATACCCAAGCACCACAACCACCACTGTACCCACAACCAGCACCGAACCCACACCTACCACCAAACCCACAGCCACCACCAAACCTGCCCACCAAACACCTGTTACACCACACGCATCCAAAATATGCAGCTGCAAAACATATAGACACATGCACCACAACCACACCAACTACCTCAACAGTTCACTCATCCAAACACACTCACGCAAAAGCATACCCACAAAAACACCAACCAAACACAAACGCTCACATTCACCAGTACAACAAACACCTTCCAAAAAACACACACCCAAACATACACAACCTACACCAGACCTACAGGCACCTGAATAAAAGACAGACATACACATCAACTAATCCAGCTCATCTACTTCGCAAACCCAATCCTCTCCCACCCCTCCTATTCTTACTCTTCCACCTTAATTCACTTTTAACCTGTCCTTGACCCCTTTGTAAACCAAACCCACTCCTCCCAAGAAGTTTCCTTGGGATGCCTGCTTTGTGCCCACTAGATGCCCCTTCCTGAGGAGGTTATCCCTCTGCAATCTATTTAGGAGGAAAGTTCTGGACCAAACACCCAAGAGTCGATGCTGTGCCTCATGGTTGTTGATAAAACTAAATGTCATTTGTAATTCGTATTTTGAGAGAGGTGTTGCATTTCTGAATACAATTATTTTCCTTTTACAAAGTTTGTCCTGATATTATTATTTCTTTCCAAGTTAGTGATTACTAATAATGTAAATTATGAAAATGTGAGATACATAAACTTACTTATAGTTATGACAGTAAACACAAAAGGTTTTTTAAATCATATATTTGTACAGTGCACATGTTAGTGATAAACATTTGTAATGGGCACTGTAATTTTGGTGCAAGCATTCATCATGATAATGGATGCGTACACCATACTTAAACAGTTTAATTTTTTTTAAGAGTTAATACATGTGTGTTGTATTTTAAACTGATAAGTAATACAATTAAACACATGCATTACACATTTTTAAAAACATATAGAAAATTAAAATGTAATTCTTTATAGAAAATGCACTAGGCAAGGGAACAATGTGACATGACCAAATACATCAGATGTTTGAAGTTTTCCACAAGCATTGATTTTGCATTTATTCTAAACAAACATTTTGCCTTGTCTAGTGCAACTTATAAATCTACATTTAATTAAATTTGCATTATTCCATCATTTGGTAGTTTATGACACATCATTAAACACACCTGTATGGACACATTTTGGATTTCGGATTAATGTCACTTTTTAAGTAGGTGTCCATTAGCATGAAGGCAGCTTGCAGCAATTGTATAAATGAAAGAAAATCATACAGGTGTGTTTCTTTACATTTCTTAAAAGACCACATTACACACATGTACATTGCACATTAGTAAAATATTGCTTGTAAGTATGAATAAAAAATTCCGAACTCCAGGGCTAATGTAAACAATTCAAAAGGTAGCAGGTAAAAAAGACACTTACCTTTGATTCTGCCAATGACAGGGTTGATTTGCTTCATGGTCAAGTTGCGGCAGCAAAGGAAGGACTTGGACAATTGGATTAATGATGAAAAGTGAGTGAAAAAACAGGACAAGTTGAGTTACAAGCTTATATCCTTTCCAATCCACCAACTCAGGTGTGGAAATTTACCCGCCACAGTAAAGTCGGCAGGAAGGCAGACTGTGACTGGCTCAGCAGGAAAACTGGCTATGCTCCCTCCCATGGCCTCTTTTGCCACTAGCACTGTTGATACAGGAGGAAAATTCTGTTGGAGACGGCGGCACTCTGATGGACTTTTGTTCGTTGCCCCTCTAGCATCTAGATAGAGTGGTGGACTGCCTAGCAGGCAATGGAGAAACCGATGGATAAGCTAGACCAGATCCGCCAAGATCTAAGTCAGGCCAAAAGTCTTTTGCAGGCATATTTTGTAGATTAACTTCTCTCTTAAGAATATAATTAACAGTGTATGATAGTCCAAAGAAATCACTCTCAAATAACAGAAGGAATATATATGGAATACTTTGTTGAAATCTAGGGTCCTCTGAATATAATCCGTTGGCATAGGCAGTCATCATGCCTTCAGCCTACTCAAATAGGAAACAGCTGTTGAAAACCCCAAGCCTCTAAACATTTCTCCCATATACTCATTGAAGCTCCTTTAGCTTGTTTCATCTCACACATTTTAATGACACCCACCATGATCTCCTTTGAATAGAGTAGATGGATGTTTAGCACTACAATTATTTCTTCATATCTAGCTTTATCCACTTTTTCAAAAAGTTCACTTGAAGGCAACATTTCTTTCCCCACACAACTCCCATGTGTAAGAACACCTACAATGTTGAAAATACACATTATACATTTTGAGATAGAATGTATCTTTCTTTACCTTATTCATATCCACTAGTTCCTGCCAGATTCTTTTGTTGTTTGTGGGTACACCGTTGACTAGAATAGCAAGCTGTTCTTTCAAATCTCCCTCTTAACCCACAGTTTTAATATTGTGTTTAAAATCCAAAGGTAAATACACAAGTCTACCCTTAAGGCTTTTGTGTAGCTCAGTTGGTAGTAGTTTCCCAGTCTTTGGTTCCATATGAACTATTGCTTGAAAAGGGTATACAGATTGCATCAGAATTGTTTCATACACATTTACATGTCAAAGTCCCACTGGAATTTGAACCAACTCCTATTTATTATTATTTTTTGTCCTTTGATTTGTCATAGCAATAATTACACATAATCTGGGATCCAAACAAATGAAAACATTCTTCCACAGATAAGCACAATGCAAATCCTAGTCACTTATCTTGATTTTCTTGTTCAGTTTTCAATAACGCATCAACTTTTCTAAATTGTACTTTGTAGTGAGCGTGCCAACAACAAATACAAGCTTGGTTACTCTGTAGAAACTGCATTATACTTTACTATTACTCATGTAAAGTTATCAGTACTAGTATCTGTGTTCTTTTCCTCTACACCTGAACATATTAACCACTTGTTTTGCATAGACTCCTTTTCAGGACAACAGAAATGTTTTCAACCTGTGATATTGTACCATACAACAGTGCATGTCTCCTGATCATAATGCAGGACGTTTCACAAAGTAAAGTCTTCTGACTAAATTTCAAATTTTTTTGAATGATGAACTAACAACCTTCTAAAATTATGAAAGGTGCTTGAGCACAATTTCCTGGATAGACATACCAATGAGTGTCCTTGTAAATTTAAGAATAGCCTCACTTTGCATGGATTTAAACCTTGCAAGATTGCAATTTTCTGCTTCACATTTCTAGCTGGAAATTGTTGGAGAAAAGTTCTTAATACATCAATTAATTCCTGCTGAACTTTACTAATACTACTGCAGTCTCATGTATGCAAAAGGAAATCTTTACACCTTTATTGTACCTCTTTATCTATCTTTTCCTCTACATTTCTATGAACCATCCCCTCTTTTGGAATGGGAGTACTGATGTTTACTTCATAGTTTTGGTCAGTTGTTTCACTTCATGCACTGTGTTCTCTTGTATGTAGCTTTCTTCAGTAAAGAAAGCCTCAGTATTAGTTGTAGGTTTCCATTCTCCTTCGAAAATTTGACAAAAATTACTTTTGTTAAAAAATTTTTTTAACTTTTTCTCTTCATTCACAACACTGTTTTATCCAGTGTTCTCATCTTCTTCAGTATCAAGATAAATACTTTTCACTTCAGGGTAATTGCTTTATCAACCACACTTTCTGCATGGTGTTTTTGCTTCAATGCTGTCCTTCTTCTCTTACTCTCCCTTATATTATATAGCAAATTCTGTATTATCCTAATTCTAAACATTCTCACTCATATTTCTGTTTTCTTGTCAAAATAGGAGTTTTTTAGAACATTTCCTATTTTCAATACGACTTACTCCCACATTCTGGCTTGAGTTTTCCACATTTTGCATTTTCGTAATTTTATTAGTTCTCTTACCAACAGGTCTTTTTTCTGAGTACATTCTCCATATCTTGGGCTATTGTACTATCTGTTTCAAGCAGATAATAGTGTTTCTTCTGTTTTCTTCTCTCTTTTATCACTCTTGAAATTATAAATCGTCTTCTTTAAACACACAAACATATCTGTAAAGAAAACATAAAATACATATAACTTTATAATAAATACTACTTGATTACATACTTTAGAAACATTAATACATATATAAAAGTGTATCTCATTTTCTAACAAGCTCTCTGACTCTCTAAGTATAAGTATATAAGTATGTTTATAAGTTGGTCTACAGGTAGCCACTTAAGTGTGTTGCTGGCCCAATGGATCTCTCAGTAACTGTATCTGTGCATTAGTAAGTGTCACTAGATATGTAAGGAACTGTTTGGGTATACAAGTGGCTGTGTTATGGACTGTATCAGTGTGTAAATGGATATGTAAGTGCTTGCATGGATTGGTAGCTGTTTGTGTTAGTCAACTTTTGGGTATATAACTGAGGCTAGTACTGACTATGTTAGTGGTACATGCAATAACTATATGGGCGTGTGAGTGGGTATGCAGTTACCTCTGTCACTGTGTCACTAGTTGTGTAAGTAACTTCAGTTTTGTAAATAGGTCTGTGAATGCGTATATGTGTAGGTGGCTGAGTGTATAATTGGGACAATGTGTGTGAAAGTGTCTGTTTACCTAACTTTCTGAGTGCTGCGTATGTGAATGGCTCTATAAGTGTGATACACATTACCTGCATTGATCCTGTATTGATCTCTGAATGACAATGTAATTAGATCTATAGGTAAGTACACTCATAAATGAATGATTTTATTGTTGTATTTCTGAATGTCTTAGTCAATGTCTACCTGTATGAGTGCTGGGTACATAAGTGCTTTTCTGCTAATGTAGGAGGGTGGAACAGTCACTATCTCACTATGTATAAGCAAGTGAGTCCCTACATTACTGAATATGTGAGTGTGTAAGAGCCTGTGTAAATTTTGAATATACATTTATAAATAAGCATCCTGGATCTGCTTGGTTACCGTCCTAATCTTTACACTGTTAGGGTCTGTGTTTCATCTCAAGGTTACAATTTAAGTCTCCCACTATCCATTCTGCCTTTTATCCTTTCGAGGTCTTTCAAATTAGTGTCATTCAGTTGGATAACCATATTTTATTCAGTGCCAACATACCTTTCTGGATGAACTTGTGTTTTAAAAATATACATGTTTTGATGAGTTAGATCAGTGCTTGTATAGTGGGTGAATCCTAGTATGAGTAGTTGAGTACATAAATCCTGTCTGGATGTGTGAGTGTGTGTCTACGTGCCTTTGTCACTTTCTGAATAAGTGTGTGATTCCGTCTATGGGCTTGTAAATAGGCATGTGAGTAGCTGTGTGGGAGGGCAACTGCATATATAACTTTTGTAACTGACTGAGTACTGGGTGCATGAAAAGTTTTATATGTGTTTCAGAGGCCACATGCCTCTGTGAATGAGTATGTAAGTGAATGTATAGCTGAGTAAATTGGTGTGTGAATAATTTTGTTGATATCCCTCTCAATGTGTCAGTCTCTAACTAGCTATATTGGTGACGGGTACCTAGGTGCCTCTTGGTACTGTAACTCAGTATGTGATTGCCTGCTTCACAATGTGAGTAAGTGCAAAGAACATCGGTCAAATTGCATACATGAAGTACCCACATTTTCTTCCAAACACATTCATTCATTGCTGCTTAAAAAATAACTAAAGTTTTCCTTCAGACATGTTTATTCCCCCTTTGGTGCTCATTATGGTTTTCCCTAATATCATCATCTACCCTCCTTTTTATTTTCCTTTTACTGTTGTGAATAACTTACATATTTTATTGCACCTAATATACAATCTTATCATTTTATACTTTTTAGAGGTACACCCCATTTGAAATATCTGTGAAATGTTTTTGCTGTTCTCCAATTGTTATCTCAGTATAAGTTAAAATCTCTTGCCAGTTAACATCTGAAGTCAGATGTATACCACTATCAGTACAAAGGAACCATTAATTAAACATTTCCCACTCTGCTTTCAGTGATACTGATTTAATAAGCAAATCACAACCTTCCTTCACTCCTGACTTCTTTTTAACCCTTTGTAAGACTCCTGTTAAGCCCAGTTTGACAGTGGTTTGGGTAGATTGTTAGATGTGCTGCTGCACTCAGTGTGGCTCCCCCTATGTAAATTAACGGCAGATCCACAAATCCACATGGAAGCCTGTAAAACCATTTAACAATGTGCTGTTAAAGCATGGTATTTATAGTTTACTTTGTAGAAAGTATTGATTTTAAACTCACATGATCCTGAATGTGCAATATTTCCATTTCACTCTACTTCAGATTAACAGTCTAGTGTTTTTGTTCCCTTCTCCCCATGCTCTTTTAGCTCCATTTCCATAGTGACCATGTTTGGAACATTCTCTGCTAACACTAGGTCAAAAGTTCACAATACTTTCTGTGAGCAGGATATAAGGTTTATATGAACTGTTGTAGGTGTGGTTGACTGTTTGGAATTATAAGCATATCTCAAACAGTATAACCTTTTTTTATTTTTCCATCGCCAATCAGAAAGGGAATTACTTTATCTCAAAACCGCTACTTAACTTTAGCTATCTGCATATTAACACCATCCAATAAAATGTGTTCTTTTTTTATTTTAGGGGCTGCCCTCCATTTTAGCTGCGTTTCAATGTGAAAACTATCTCATTCAGCTGCAGCCTTCTTCTGTGTGCTACTCCTGCATTCCTCCAAATGGTTAAAGTAAGAATTGTGGGTCATAGTTTTGTGTTTTGGGCCAGAGAAAGTTCAAAATAATGACATTGACAGGAAGTTATCTAATGTAGACATTACTTTGGTTGGCCAGAGAGGGTGAAAGTGGCATCAATTGTTGCCTTTGGTTGAAAGCACAGTGGATGGTCAACATCCAGACCTCATGCTTATGTACTGTGGTTGCAATGATTTAGGCATAATTAATGGGGTAGGACTGAAAATCTTAATGAGGATAAGTTTGGTAAATTAATGGCATTTTCGCACCCACTGCCTTGGTGTTCTCCAAAGTCAGAAGTAAAAGTGGTCAAACAAATTCTGTCCACTGATAGACAAATCCGGGAAACATGTCAATAAAACTGTTTCTGCATTCGTCAGAGACCACAACACAGGTGTTATGTACCACAACATTTTACCCTTTGATATGGATTGAGTATATAGAAACAATTGAGTTTAGAATGGCAACTGTGTGTACCTGAACAACGTGAAGGTGTGTATAAACTCATGTTTGTCGTATTCAAGTATACATCATAAACAAAACGTCTCTTCCCAGGACCAATCCTATTTGCAAACACTAGTTTATTTTCTCTTACAAGTCTTTCTTTTATCGTGTCGCTCAGATCTTTGGATCTGTTGCAGATTCCAAACCAAAGCATACAATCACTGCAAAATAGCAACATGTTTTGGCTTTGCGCGGGATCCGTTGACCCATACCTAACCCAAATCATTCATACAAAACACAAGCGCATTTAACACAATCTGCCTATACCTGCCTATATTCATATATCACAGACTGTGGGATTGGAGAGTTGCTCTATGGCTCTGTCAGTGCTCTTGTGAGTGTGTCAGTGGGTATTTGAATAGGTATGTTGAAGGTGTTCATGTGCGTGTGTCAGTAGGTATTTGAATAGGTAAGTTGAAGGGGTTGTGTGCAAGTGTGAGGGACTCTGACTGGGTGTGTGAGTGGGCGTGTGACTGTCTGTATGGGTGTGTGGCTGGGTTTCTGAATAGCTGTGTGGGTCTGTGAATGGTGTGTGAGTGTCTGAGTGGGTATGTGAGTATCTGCATAGGTCTGTCAGGGGTGTGTCTATGTTGGTCTGTGAGTGGGTGAATGAGTGTCTGCATTAGCCTGTGAGTGGGTGTGTGAGTATCTGCACAGGACTCTGAGTATGTGTGTAAGTATCTGAATGGGTCTCTGAGATGGTGTGTAAGTATCTGTATGGGTCTGTGGGTGGGGGTGTAAATGCCTGTGTGGGTATGTGAATAGGTGTGTGAGTATCTGCACAGGTCTCTGAGTAGGGGTGCAAGTATCTGCATGGCACTATGACAGAGTGTGTAAGTATCTGTATGGTTCTGTGAGTGAGTGTGTGAATGCCTGTGTGGGTATGTGAATAGGTGTGTGAGTATCTGCACAGGTCTCTGAGTAGGTGTGCAAGTCTCTGCCTGGGTCTCTGAGTGGGTGTATATGTATCTGTATGGGTCAGTGAGTGGGTGCCTGAGTGTCTGTGTTTGTGAGTGTGTGGATGTGTGTGTGTGGGTCTCAGAGTCAGTGTGTAAGTGTCTGAGTGGGTCTGTGAGTGGGTGTGTGAGTGCATGTGAGGGTCTGTGAGTGGGTGTGTGAGCATCTGTGTCGGTCTGTGAATAGGTATGTGAATGTCTGTATGGGTCTGTGAGAGGGAGCATTTGTGTGAATCTGTGAGTTGGTGTGTGAGTGACTGTGTAGGTCCTTGAGGAGGTGTGTGCGTGTCTGTTTGGGCCTGTGAGTGGGTGTGTGAGTGCCTGTGAGGGTCTATGAGTAGGGGTGTGAGCATCTGTGTGGTCTGTGAGTGGGTGCATGAGTATCTGTGGGGGGTATGTGAGTGGGTGTGTGAGTGTCTGTGTTGG
Source organism: Pleurodeles waltl (assembly GCF_031143425.1). Taxonomy (NCBI): domain Eukaryota; kingdom Metazoa; phylum Chordata; class Amphibia; order Caudata; family Salamandridae; genus Pleurodeles; species Pleurodeles waltl. Next base: position 261,046,093 of record NC_090437.1, on the reverse strand, counting down.
TCTCTGAGTGGATGTGTGAGTGTCTGTGTGGGTCTGTGAGTGTGTGAGTGAGTGACTGATTTTTTCTGTGAGAGCGTATGTGTATCTGAGAGGGTCTGTGGGTAGGTATGTGAGTGTCTGTGGGTCTGTGAGTGGGTGTTTGAGTGTCTCCATTGTTCTGTGATTGGGTGTGTGATTGTCTGCATTGGTCTGTGAGTGGGTGTGTGAGTGCCTGTGAGGGTCTGTGAGTGAGTGTGTATGTCTGTGTGGGTCTTTCAGAGGGTGTGTGAGTGTCTGCATTGGTCTGTGAGTGAGTGTGTGTGTCTGAGAGGGTCTGTGAGTGGGTGTGTGAGTGTCAGTATTGGCCTGTGAGTGGGTGTATTTCTTACATTACAGCTGAATTCACAAATTTGTCGCAGATGCACACGGTACCGCACTGAGCACCATGATGGATCTGTGGATCTACACAAGTGCAAAGAATAGTTTTGCCCATCAGGGGTCCCTCAGAGACCCCTTTATTGCATCCATGGGGGACATTTTGGTGCTGTTTGATGAATCTCCACAAAACCTTTAAAATTAGCATGCCACTCAGTTCAGCTGCTGTCTTGAAAGTTTTGTGGTGGTTCGTCAAGCAGAGCTGAGAAAAAGGGGTGCCCCCAACAGTTTTTTTCCCATGCAATTTCCGATAAGGATTTTGAACATGACTATAGCCTCTACCGCTGGATGGAATTATGCCTAACTTGGCAGAAAAGTAGCTCTTGGTCCAGAAAGAGCCTTATTTGTTATATAGTGTAAATTCATTCAGAGGTTTCTATAATATTGAAAAAAAAAGAAATATAGATATCTAGGGATGCGGAGCCTCTGCTGATCCGATAGTCCCTGTGCTGATTTATGATTGGCTGCCAACACTCAACCAGGAAGTGGTGGCAACCATTTTGGGATTCACCATTTTTTGGGAATATAAAAATAAAGAAGAGGGGGCAGTGTAGAAATATTCCTAGCCCTGGTGCTGAGGTTTCCCTGGGACCCTGCCAGGGGTCAATTTTTTTTTTTTTTCTTCATTTTTGCTGTTAAATAGTGGAGTATTTACAAATCTGCTGCACAACTGAAAAAAATAAGCGAGGTCTTTTCCACTTGTTTACAGTTTAGCCCCTGGGTGGTCCCTGGGGCAAGTGAGAAATAAAAAAAAGTATGGATAGGATGCTTCTTTGAGCCCTGGAGACCACCACCTCCCCAGGGCTTTAGTTACATATTGGAGGGAGGCTGCAAGGACCCCCCTCCATTGGCTCTTTGTAGCCCCGGAGGCCAAAACCTCCCCGGGGCTTGATTTACATATTGGAAAGGGGCCACCCAGACCCCCTCCTGTGGCTCTTTAGAACCCCAGGGACTGCCACTACCCCAGGACTTGATTATAATAAATGGAGGGGGGCAAGCAGACCCCCTTCCTTTGCCCTGGTAGGCCCCAGAGGCTGCTACATCCCCTGGGTCATATATCAAAAAAGGGGCCCCAGGGACCACCATCTCCTGGGTTCAGCCAAGGCAAGCTAAAGGAGGGGGGATCTAGCCCCTCCTGGACCCATTAAGGACCATGGGGACCGCCATCCTCCAGGGCCAGCTCCCTTTCTCCCAAGCTGCCCACCTTCAGAGATAGCAGTTTGATTTAATTTAGAGGGAGCTTTGACAGCTCCCACCAAGTGAGAGCAAACTGTAAACTGCTCCCAACAGGTGGGAGCAGGAAAACTGCTCCTGCTCGCTGGGAGAAGACTTTTCATCTGTTTTCCTGCTTGCTGCCATTATGCATCTGTTTTCCTGCGAGGAGGTGGTGGTCCCTCGGGTGTGGGCTGTGCATCCCCTGCATACTTTTTATACACAGCCCAAGGGGGGTGGTGCTTCTGGGGGCTCCACAGGACCCCCTGTTAATTATATATTGTGTTGCCTGTGGAGGGTGACGGTCCCCGAGGTCTGGGGGGATCCTCAGGACCCTCATTATATTATTTTATATTTAGCCCCGGGAGGTTGTGGTCCCTGGAGTTGGAGGTTGCCCAGCCCCTGCATATTTAATAAGCCCTAGAAAGGGGGCCATGTGTGCACCCCCCTTCTTTTTTTTTACCCTGGACTACCCAGGAGTAATTACTGAGAAATGACGGTGGTTTATTTTTAATCTCAGCAAAATTTGCGGCTCCATCTGTGAGTTTTCTGAGATTTGTTTTAGAAAATAATTTAAGCCTTGAGGGGTCCCCGAGGGACCCCTTGCAATATGGCTAGGGGGTTAGTGTTAAAGTACTCCCTCCCCTTTAATTGCTTTTAGGTGTGTTTTTGAGACTCGAATGAAGTCGAGTCTCAAAATGGCTGCCAACCCTTCCTGGTGGAACTGTTGGCAGGCAATCAGATCTCTGCACGAGACTGGAAGGATTTGCGAAAACTTTGAGAAATCCCATTGACATAGAAAAGGGAACAAGTGTTTTTGAACCCCCCCTTTTTCTCTGTCACCGCTTGAGAGATCACCCTGAAACTTTCTAAGAAGCAGTTGAACTGACAAAATATAAGTTTTCAAATTTTTGTGACGAATCTTCAAGCGGCGTCAAGGTTATTGTCAAAACCCGAAAACACTCTGTCAATGATAAAAAAAGACCTTACTATAACTACCTAGTGGCGACCGCCACTATGTGCTATGTATAGATGTATATGTTTTTATATATCTATATCTATCTATCTATCTATCTATCTATCTATCTATCTATCTATCTATCTATCTATCTATCTATCTATCTATCTATCTATCTGTATATATATTTATATATATATACAATCTTTTCCACCTGTCTCCATGAAGAGCCAGTACTTATGGAAGCTGTAAAGTTCAATCTACTAAACAACGTATGTCCAGGAACAGTATCAATGCATTTCAGCAGTCAATCGGACTTGGGGCCAGATGTAGCAAGCATTTTGCAAACTGCCGTTTGCGATGCTCATTCACAGTTTGCAAGTCGGTACCGACTCACAAATTGTGAATGCGACTCGCAAATAGGAAGGGGTGTCTCCTTCCTATTTGCGACTCGCATCGCTATGCTAAATTGCTTTGTGACTGCGAATGCGGTCGCAAAGCAATTCGCAGTTACAACCAGTGTCACACTGGTGGTAACCCGTTCGCAAAAAGGAAGGGGTCCCCATGGGACCCCTTCCCCTTTTTCAATGTTGCCAAAAAGGGGTTTTCAGAGCAGGCAGTGGTCCAATGGACCACCAAATGGTTTCGTTATTTTTTTAATTTTGCAACTCGTTTTCCTTTATGGAAAACGGGCTGCAAAATAAAAAAATAAAAACTGCTTTAAGTAAAAAGCAGTCACAGACATGAGGTCTGCTGTCTTCAGCAGGCCACCATCCCTGTGAGTGCAGGGACTCGCTATGGGGTCGCAAAATGCGACCCACCTCATTAATATTCATGACGTGGGTCTTTACAACCCCATAGCGACTCGCAGACGTTGTCTGAGACACCGTACTGCATCTGATTTTGCGAACCTGAAATTGCGAGTCGCACTGACTCGCAATTTCCGATTCGCAAAATCGGAAAATGCTACATCTGGCCCTTGGTCACAACATTGTGGGGGTCATTCTGACCCTGACGGGCGGCGGAGGCCGCCCGCCAGAGTTCCCCCACCAAAATACCGCTCCGCGGTCGAAAGACCGCTGAGGGTATTTTGGGATTTGCCCTGGGCTGGCGGGCGACCGCCAAAAGGCCGCCCGCCAGCCCAGGGCAAATCAACCTTCCCACGAGGACGCTGGCTCAGAATTGAGCCGGCGGAGTGGGAAGGTGCGACGGGTGCAGTGGCACCCGTCGCGTATTTCAGTGTCTGCAAAGCAGACACTGAAATACAGAGTGGGGCCCTCTTACGGGGGCCCCTGCAGTGCCCATGCCATTGGCATGGGCACTGCAGGGGCCCCCAGGGGCCCCACGGCACCCCCTACCGCCATCCTGTTCCTGGCGGGAGACCCGCCAGGAACAGGATGGCGGTAGGGGGTGTCAGAATCCCCATGGCGGCGGAGCGCGCTCCGCCGCCATGGAGGATTCTCAGGGGCAGCGGAAAACCGGCGGGAGACCGCCGGTTTTCCAAATCTGACCGCGGCCAAAGCGCTGCGGTCAGAATGCCCTGCGGGGCACCGCCGTCCTGTCGGCGGTGCTCCCGCCGACCCTGGCCCCGGCGGTCTCAGACCGCCGGGGTCAGAATCAGGGCCAGTGTGTCTTTTCACTAATCTATTTTAGACCACTCATGGCAAATGTGTAAAAGCAAAAGTCTCTTAACACAGGCTTTGCCAAGGTGGCCATCTTAAAATAGCATATAATTCACACACATATTTGCCTTACATAATTTTATATACAATAGATAATTTCCAACAACTAAACTTCTATTGCCCATGTTTATGAAATATAAATTAAATCAAAATAAATTGTAGAATACATGCACTTTGCTTCATCACATAGAGCGCATGTGGCAATACTACATAGAAATTGGAAACTCTAAGCATTTCATTTGGATAGAGTATCAATCTGTGGTTTTTCAAATATTCAAATCATTCATCAAAACATATAATTCAAAACACTTAATTCAAACTTCAATTATTAATCCACTATAATGTCATGCCTCAAATCTTATAATGGCACTATATTATAAATCACTACCTAATTATGCTGCTGGATGCTCATCCATAAAGTCCATTATCATGCCAATAAGTAATATCCATTCAAAATAGGTGTACAAAAAAATCAACTTTCAATATATATGTATGAATGGTTTCTCCTGGTAAATTTTCTCAGGAGGAATACATCCTATGTTTGGCATATGTCTACACACCCAGCCAAAGTGAGATTTTCCTGGTAAGTTCTCACAGGTAATGTATTCATTATCCATACAATATTTTCTTTATAGTTACCTGCCTTGTACCTAACAATAAAAATGTCTTCAAAATTGCCCTCACCACAACAATTTTAAAAATTCTGAAAAAAGACTTGCCCTCACTGCACCCAAGGGAATAAAATCCTTCTACAGATCAAAAATTTTCAAACATTCCCTTGTCTAAATTTAGGTTCATGATGTACTTCGATTCTCATCGTCACAATTTTTTCTCTCTTGTGTTGCAAATTTGTCCCACTGCCTTCACTTGACATGCCTGTTGCATTGTCTTTGTGATTCCTTGAGTGCTGCCTTTTTGTAAACAGTTCACCTGCATCCTTTTCTCTTTCCTGGTATTCCTCTTCAACCATATTTTTACTGACAATCCTGCCTGTATACTCCCCACCACTGTGTGCAATTATCATCCTGGGCAGACTATAGATATTCAGCTGTTATGGCTCCTGTAGCGGACTGGCTATAAACAAGTGCCTGGGGGCATTAGATGATACATAGAGTGTCCTCTGACACTCTACTGGAATACAACAACCTTGAAAGCTAGATGTTTACACCAATGGCAAATCATGGGATGTATTCCTCACCTGGGAAAATTTACCAAGTAAAGCCTTTCAGACTGAATACACAGCTGTTTTTCTTTGTTCCCAGAAGGAGGGAACAAACAGAATTTCCCTGCCCACAAGAATGCTTGCAGGGAAACAGAACACTGCTCCCATCCGACGGGAGTGTTTTTTTAAAGCTCCTGCAGAGTGGGAGCAGACATAACTTCCTTTCCTGTGTTTCTGTTAGCAGGGAAGGCATGTCGTCTCCCACCCAGTGTGAGCATTAAAAATGCTCTAACCACGTGGGAGCAGACATAGGTTTCACTGACCACATTCTTGCGTGTAGGCAAACTACTGTGTCCCAGGGAGCTCGGGGCTAAGGGGGCCTTGAACCCCCTCTCCTTTAATTTGAAATTGGCCCATGAAATGGGGACCCCAGGGCCTTATTGAGGCTCACAGAGGGTTCTACACTCTCGCCCACTTTATTTTTGCATCTTTGGCCCAGAGGTAGGATCCCGCTGCCCATAAGAGGCTCTTGGAGGGGAGGACCCGCTCACTCCCCCCTACCCTTAAATGTTTTATTGAAGATCCTTGGGTCCTGGCCCACCTCAGTGGTGATATGTAATAAATTGAAAATGCCTACTAGTTTTATCTTTTTATTTAAACAAGTTGTGATCCTGCAGGGGTCCCATAGGATTGCAGCTTTTTTCACATTTGTTTTTATTTTGGTCCCAGTGTGGTCACTCTGGGAACCCCCACAATGGTGAGGGTGTCATGATATCCCTACCCTTTCCCCTTATATTTATTTGTACACTCAGGACAGGTGAGTAGACCCCTGAGTCCTGTAATGATTGCTTACACATTATTTATTCATGTTGCAGGCAACCAGAGTGTATGCTCTCACAGGATGGTGTATCCTATGAATTGGCGCAAGGGAAAGAACTGCCCCTGGGCCAATTGCAGTGCTCTATTTTTTCAAAATCTTTTCAAGGCACTCTTGCAGAAGTCCCTTGAACTCAAACATCCAGATATACAAATATGTTTGACCTTCATTATCTCAAAAACTACTGAATATATTTACACCAAATCACAAAACGCACTCTTTCTAGACCATAATCTAGCTCCCTGCCAAAGGTGGTGCAATTCCGCACAGCAGTTTTTGTGGTAGTGCTGTTCAAAAAAGCCTTTGGAAAATGCATAGGGATTTTACGTTTTGGGAACCCCCACTTTTCTCAGCCCTTCTTGATGGATCATCCTGATACTATCCATGAAGAAAGTAGTCAAAAAAGAGAATCTTTTCTGAATGTTTTATAAAGAGTTGTCAAACAGCACCAAAATTATTAGCAAACCAAATACGCACTTTCTATTGAAATGCTGACATAACTATAACTATATATATCATATGTCAAGGTATGGAAAATGGCTATGAGGTTATTGTTATATATGTTTCCCTGTACATGGAAATATGCTTCCAATTATAAGCAGATACAGTAATATAGGAGGATGGGGAAAAAGTAGTACTCTTAGCCACAACATGCATATGTCACATCATGCCATGTAAATGTTGCTGCTTCTGTATACATATAGGTGTACATATTGAGAAGCTTATGACTGGTACTAAAACTTTGCTCATATACATACATGTATATGTATATATGGATACTAGAACATATTTAGATATGTGGGTATGTCTTTATAAATGTGTATGCTAATTTCAGTAACTTGTTCAGTAAGCAAAAAAGGAGTACCTTTATCCCATCCATCCTCTCTCTAACTAATCTCAAACCTTTCTGAATACTGTTAAATCCCAAACATCCTTTTCAAACTTCTCCCTCCTTTTTATCTAATGCACATAAATTACAGGTGTAAATGCCTACAACTCTCTATTCCAACACACAACCTCCCCTTTCTTATCCATTTCTGTATTCTATCCCTATGTCAAAACACTAGTAAACACATGAGATCTCAAGAGCTTAGACTGAACAAACCCACCACCACTAGTTCACAACAAAAAAGGAAGCACATAAAATTAATTTACTATCTCACTCTAACCCTAGGTTCAGGAGTAAAGTTATACGGACTGCAAAATGCTTCAGTGACTCATCAGGTGCAGTGAGGCCATATTAAAACAATTTAAAATGACTATTGCATACCCAGTCTCTCTACATAAAGGGTTATAGGCTCATTAGGTAGGTTAGAATTCTTAATTTGGAAATGCTAAAATGCACATTTCTTTATCTTGTCCTAGGTTCTGTCAGGATTCTTTCGAATATTTAAATAGTATTTTCTGATTGTGTGAAAGTAATCATGGAATGTTCACAAAAGGTGACTATGAACAGAACAGCAAGAATCTAAATGCGACACACATTAGTCACCAACGTTTACTGACTTGTACAGATGTTCAACAAAGGAACTAGAAAGGGGACGGGAGGATGGAGGGACTGTAATTCATCACAATAAGGCTGGCTAATTGGGAACTTCTGTTCCTGCACATAAACACATTGAGTAGGGAACCCAGAAAGACATAAAATAGCAAATAATAGCACCACTTTATATGCAGCAAAACAATATTGTATAAACTTCTATAAAAATTCTAGGGCAGAAAACGAAGTAAATGGAGTGTGTGTTGACATTGTAAACAGTGTACAAATACTCAACCTAAAGAATAGTACATTCTGCAATCCCTGCATAAATGTCTGTCTCTGATTTCTTTATAGCCAGTGACTTATGACACATCCAGTCACCAGTTATAAAGGAACAACTCAGAACTTGACTCAGTTACTAAAGTCAAGTTCTGACATCCCAGTACCTGCTACCAGAGCCAGCAGCTGAGGTGAAAGGCAGGTCAGGTCACAGAACATAATTGAAGCAGCTGTTTAAATTGGAACATTGTTTTTCTTTCTTCTGCTATATTCCTTAGCTTACAAGAACAAAAAGAGAGAACATGTTTATTTTTTGCACTCATTAGATAGTTAGGGAGAAGCTACTGCAGCTTTTATTTTAAAAGAAAAAACTTAAAAAAACTAAACTGTTTCGAATATCTGTTTTCAACAAACATCCAACAGGTTTTAGATGTGTTTAGTTATGTACTAGAGGTTTTAGTTTTATTCTTCATGTTTGCAAAAATGCTCACTCTTTCATCCCTGAATCCCTGTATAAATGGCGTTCACTAATATTTTTGTAATGTGCAACAAAGAAACACATCTTGGTAATGCAAATTAACTGTATTTTAAATTGCCTTTACAGAGTAGCCAATAGGATGCAACAGTTCCATACTATTATTTCCTCAAAATACACTGTTGTGATCTAAAGGTCTGAACTGGGTACTTTTTGTCATTATAGGATATTTTGGTAATGCTTTTGCATTCAGTTTTTGCTAATTATTAATGAACTTTATTTGCATGAATAGTGGACATCAACACTGCCGATTTAATGCAACACAAGAAAAAGACGTTCATCTTGAAATGGAGATAGTTTGTGGTAATTTTAATTTAAAATTATCTATGATATCATTTTTATTCTTATAGTATTACTTTAGTTGAATTAATAGCTGGAGGGCAATATGGCAAAACCCTCATTTTCAATAGAACCCCAAAAAGAGCAAGATAATAAAATCATCATAATGAACCAGATTTTAAATGTGTTGTCGTTTTTTTAGCTGTCTTGGCTACATCATCTCACTTGAAGTCATCATATAATATTACGCTGATTCGAGTATGTACTGGGGGCAGGAATAATTATTTTAGAGCAATATGCCTTCAATGATGCATAAACACTCTGAGTCAGGCTGCATATGGGTGCAAGCATGCCTCTACGTTATTGGTCAACCTGAAAAATATGTAGGGGCATATTTAGGAGCCCCTAGCGCCACTACAGCATCACTTTTTGTGACGTTCCAGGGGCGCTAAGCACTGCTCCATATTTACAAGGCGGTGTAATGCCACTTTATTGTAGCGTTACGCCTGCTTGTAAGTATGGGCCCCTCCAACCAAGTTTTCTGTGTAAGAGGGGCATGCAATGGGTGTTCCATGGGCATTCCACTGCTGGTACAAGGATGTCTGCTTTGTTACTAGGCAACTTAATTCAGTGCCAGCGCAGGGGGAAAAGCAAGGGTGTGCCGTATTCCTCTAAATACGATGCACCTCTGCATTTCTAAAGTGGGGCAGCCCAGCTCTGCTATTTTTGGCACAGCACCATGCTGCGCCACTGTGGGAAAGTTGATTATTGGTAAGGGCAGGTAAATACCTACAATTAGCAATAGGCCACTAATCCCCACTAGGTTCAGTTAGGTCTCAATAAATTAACCCCAGCTCAACCCATGGTAGCTTGGCAACAAGGCTTAACATAGGAGACAAAGTGTAAAGCATTCAAGTATCATAAAACAGTAATTAAATAAAACACAGGAAACAGTTAAAAAATTCAAAACCAATTTATGAAAATACGAGATATTTTTAGCTTTAACATGACACCAAAACAAATAAAATCGGATAAGTAAAACCAGCGTTATGAAGTTTAAAAGAATAATTGTTTTTTAGCGTTTAGAAACAAATAGTGCCAATCTGGTCATCTGGTCGCACCTCGATGGGAGCAAAGTCAAAGTTTAAGGCCGACTGTGATGGAGCCCTGCTCAGCTACAGCAAGCGGGAGGCCTCAGTCAAAAGTTTACCTTCGGACTTAGTCATTTTCTTGAAGATTTTCTTCTGCGGGACAAAGTCACCATTCCAATTTGACCTCCCTGGAGCCCTTCCATGGTTTCGCATTGCTGGAGCCCTTGGTGAAGATTTTTACATTTGGACTTAGGCAATTTTTGGAGATGAAAATCATTTGACTGGGGTAAACCTGAATCTTGATCTGACGTCCCTGGTGCTCTCTTCCGATACACTGTGTGGGAGGGCTCGGTCAACTTTCTACATTCAGACATAGTCACTTTTTCTGATATTTTCTTCAGTGGAACGAACCTGCAAGTCAGGCCGGGTTGCGGTTGAGGCAAGCCGGCTACAGTTGCCACGGCGGGTCGGTCCCTTTATGGAGCTTTTTCCAAAAAGTTCTCCAATCTTCTCCAAACTTCTGTATCTTCTTCCAGAAGGTCTCTTAAGGTTCTTTTGGAGTCCACAGCTCAACCCAAGGTTCCAGAAGCTCTGAGTTGCTCCTTGACGGTGCAGACTACAACTCACAGAATGCACCTGGCTCAAACTCCAAATTGGTCACTGGATGGTGGTCAGCTGGTCAACAATTGTTCACCTGTGGCAAACAAGGAGTATCTCCTTGAACCAGTTGAAGCCAGGCAAGTGTGCAGCTGGTGCAGTCCTTCAGAGTGCAGTGTCCAGGTGCAGGTCAGAGGCCCAACAGGGCAGTCCTTCTTCTTCTGATGTTCTTCCTTGTAAGGATCTGAGGTGTGGATGCAGCTCTGTCATATTTATCCTTGCTGGATGAAAAACAGAGGGGTCCTAGTCCTCCAATAAGATGCAGGGTCCTTTGCCCCTGTGATGACCACTTCCTGGGAAGTGTGGGAAGCAACATTCTTCAAAAATTCAACATGGCTGAAACTAATTTTTGGAGGTTACATCTGGCTGAGCCCACCCACTGATATGGCTAAAAATCCTAAACACACCCCTCTACTGCATTCTCCTAATCCACCTAATCTAATCAAGAGAACATGTGAATATCTGGGGTTGTAGGATGTGAGGGAGATTCTGGGTTTCTCCTAATGTCCTTCCCTGCCTTTGGAGACCAGTTTAGCAGCCCTCCCCCCTTCTTGCTTCCCCATCTGCTGAGGTAGTTCTCCTCCCCTAGGCACATCCTTGGTGTTCAGCCCAGGCCACTTCACTTCTCATGAAGGCAGCCTGGCCAGGCTGGCTGGCCAATCAGAGAAGGGGACTACAGAGCTGAAGTTGACAATTTTTTTAGTTAGAGTTTAAAACTCTTTACCTGAACTAGTTATATTAAATCCAACAATTGTAAGTTGGGGTATTTATTGTAACAATTAATGTGATACCAAACGAGGTATCTGACACTTAAGGGGACATTGTCAATTAAATAAATTCTCCCTATTTTAGCCTATGAAGGCCATTCATTACAGTGAGGGGAAAAACGAATTTGGCTATTTTACCTCACCAGGGCTTAGAAAAATAATTTATCTGAGGTCCCTGCTTAGAGTTACATGGCAACCACCCTAGGGGCACATATGGAACACCTTAGGGGTGACTTATATGTAAAAATAAGGTAGTTTATGACTTTGAAGTACTTTTAATTCTAAAGTCGAATCTGCATGTAACGTTAGTTTAAAATCAGCCAGCAAGGCAGGCCTGTCTTTAAAAAAAGGACACTGGGCACCTCAGAAGTGCACCTATTGGCGCACTACCTATGCTGGGTCCCTAAACCTACATGCCCCACCATATACTAGGGACATATAGGTAGGTTAATACTGCCAATTATAATTTACCTATTTTGCATATCCACTTTACATAGAGCACTGGCCCTGCGATGGGTAAGAAGTACCCAGGGCACTGCCAAGAGTCAGTAACCCCCAGTATCTCTCACGTTTGGCGTGACCAGCGCAAAAAGAAGGACTTTCCTACAGCCACTTTAACATTATTCTGGGCTTTAGAGTTTCTTTCAACCTGGGCTCTCTGATGGCTAGCTGGAGCTATATTGTGTGACACAGCTGCCAGACATTTTCCATAATACCCCACATGATTGCACCGGACTGCAACAATATTGACCAACATTTGAACCAATTGACAAGTATAAAAATGATACTTGAACTTATGGGTATAAAAACAACTTTATAGATACGAATTAGGTAACAGGGACATTTATATTATGGCATTGTAATTTACATAATTTCAAGAATTTTGTGTTTTTCTAAAATTCTGAAGTGACTAAATTATGCTGGTTCTCGTAGTTGTATGTTGTTTGCAGTAAAAGTTTACTACAATTGCGAGTTAGGCAAACAGGCAGAATGTGAGCTACTTTTTCTCTATCCAGTTGATTTTTTGTGCTTTTTTAACAATGAAGTGCATCACGAGGTCAAAAGTGATGCAAGGACAACTTTCTTGTTAAGTGACAGTTCTAAATGGCAGATTTGCATTTAATGTAATCATTAGTAATTTCCCATAATTTTCCTGAAACTTTGCATAATTATGGAAAAACAAATTACATGAATATCACACACTCTAAATGTTAGAGCAAATTTGGTAGCAAGTGTTCCACAGATCTCAAAGGTGGTCCAATACAGGCAATCGAGCTTCTGGTGACAAAGGAGGTCATTTATGACCAGCGGCTGCTCCTCTGCTATGGCGGAGAACCGTCGCCCCTGCCAGAAGCAGCAACTGCAAAACTTAAAAAATAACACAATAATAGACAATGTTTATTATTGTTTTATTGTCAGTAGCATGAGAGCAACATTAGGATTGGCCGCAGGAAAGACTGGTGCTTGTGCCTTCAGTGAAGGCCCTGAAGATCGATGGTGCAGCCTGGCACGGCGGGGAGTCAGGCAAGTTTTTTTTTTTATGTCATTTTTAGGGTTGAGCCTGTGTCGCATGCGCTTGCGCATGTGTTTCGCTTGCGAGACGCTTTAGGAGTTAGGAAAGAGCTCGGAGCCCCGTCCACTTCAAGTCAGTGTCTTTCATTGCTGGTTTGTGGGCTTGCCTATTAAAATCCGCTTGCTTTCATTTGTGGAAGACATGCATATGGCATACCTTTTCTGGTGGTTAGCCCTCCTCGAGCGCAGCGACCTAGTATTGAAAACATGCAATGCTTGCTGTTTCCCGTCAGGTTTGTGGACTACTTTTTATCTTTTGTTCACAGCACGATCTCGCTTGCCAGAAGTCGAGCGCTTTGTATAACATCGACCCTGTTACATAGTTAATTGCACTTTTGCTGGTTACGTAGATAATTGCACTTTTGCCGACAGGTTTCACTACAAGTGAACTGTAGCAGATTGATCGCGCTTTTTTTTTTTTCCATTCAATGTGGCAATAAAAATTCACTTGGGAGTTTACAACTGCTAATAGCTGTAACTCGGAGAAATGTGAGACCCTATTGCATTGCAAATGCTTGATTTGTTTTGTCACCTCCCTCCCATGCACCGCCTGACCACTTTAGCATGCCATGAGCCGTGACTGTTTAGAGCTGAGACATAGTGAGAATGTAAATGATGTTTGGTCTTCTACTTCATCATATCAGCATCAACCTCTTATATTGTTACTCTCGATGGATGAAGGGAATACCACCTGGCTATTGCCTAGGCAACCATTATAATAAGTCAGTGTCCTGAATCAGGATTAGTTCCTAGATCTGTCTAGTTATTAACCTGCAAGATTTACCAATACCAATCTAACCTTATTAAATACTGGCTGAGGTGATCTATAAACCAGGCCATAAGTAGTGCAAGACAATCAGCAACTCACAAGGAATAGCGCAATCAAGTAATGCCATAAGAATTATAGCAGACATGTATAAACTGAGAAAACAAAGAAAAAAGTAGGACCATGAAAACTGAACAGGAAGATTTAAAAAATACAGACAAATAAATAAAAGTACCAGCGATTGACCTTGACAACAAACCCATAAGCACACCCCTCAGAATTAATTACTGATGATATACCAACATGAATTATGCCATGCAGTGGCATCATTTTACTTCTGAGTGTGGGAGCCAAGAGTTTTACGAAAGTTCTTGACAACAGGTTTCTTTCACTTTACTTTATTAATTAAAGGGCATAATAGTTAAAATTTTAAAATTCACAGTGCAAATTTCAAAAGATGCCATAAAATCATGGAAAAAAATATTTTACAATACAAAATCTAATACTAGATGAAATCCATAAAAACACATAAACTTTTTACAATGCAAAATCCTTTCTGGGTATAAGTATAAGATAGCCAAGCTTTACCTATAACCATAAAACCTGTCCTCTAATATTGATTTGTGTAAAATATACTTGACCAATAACTTTGATTAAAAACCATAAACTATAAAAGGCAGGTACCAAGCAGCTACAACCTTATTGCCTTCAGCCCATGTGATTTTGTATATAATAGGTTAACATACCGCAAGGCCTCAGCCTCATACCCTACCCTCAATTTAGTTCACCTTACTTTGGGCATCCAGTTTTATGGAGACCTGACTTAAAAATGTTATTCATCTAGCATTTAAAATAATGTCAGTTGACTTAAAACTAGTGATTACTGCTTGCCTACACATATGTATATTCCTCAGGTTAAAAGCATCCTTAAGATATCTTCTGTGATCTTGCTTTAAGCCTTGGCATATGCAGATCCAGTGTATAAGGTTCCTAACGACACACCCACATAGAATTCAAGGGGAATTTAAACCAGAGCCTTCTCAGGGGGTAGTAGCAGAACCTCCTGGGAGAAGGCCAAATCGATATTTAATGAATAGATCTTTTTCTTTCTGTGACCATCCCAACTCCAGATACAGCTAGTATTTCATGGTTTTATACTCATTTATTATTACCCCGGAGTGGGATCTGACAGCTAAAAAGACCCTAATCCATACCCAAAGCCTTTTCCTTAATAATACGATTAATAATTTTTAAAAAAGTATTGTGAGCTAGATTCTCGTCTCACAGAGAATTGGCCCCCAAAGTATCTAAGGCTTGGTCTAGATAGACCCTTTTCCATTTGCCTGTTGAACATGTTTTCAGATTTTAATATAGGCACCCTGTCTTGCAAATAATTGATTCATATACCTAAATTCCAGCCTAATTTGGCCCTGAGATGCATTACCTGGGAGATGAAAAATTGCTCTAAATGCCAATTATCCCATTCAGGGT
Source organism: Pleurodeles waltl (assembly GCF_031143425.1). NCBI lineage: Eukaryota > Metazoa > Chordata > Amphibia > Caudata > Salamandridae > Pleurodeles > Pleurodeles waltl. The sequence continues at coordinate 261,030,871 of NC_090437.1, read as the reverse complement.
AGCTGCATCTCTACCCCTCAATGCTTCACTACCATAAGAGATACTAGGAACTAGTTTGGCGGATATCACCTGAAGAAGAGAATGATAGCTAGGACTGTCTAGTTATCTTTGCACGGTACGGAAAGCAAACAATAGCGCATTCCCTTTTTGCGTTAAATTGGTTTTCATGGGAGTAAAAGACCACCTCTCATCGCATATTACCCCCAAGTATCTATAGAGTTTTACTTGCTCAAGTTCATGACTTTGAAGGTACAACTTATACGTTTTGTGTATTCTTTTACTTATTTCCATATTTTTTGTTTTCTTCTCGTTTGTTACCATTCCATTTTCCTTCGGCAAATTCTGCTATTTTCACTATGAATTGCTGTAATCCTAACTTGGTATGATTTAGAAGGATTACATCATCCACATAGAGCAAGTTTGAGATATATAGGTTCCCAATCTTTGGAGGGTGCACATTTACCTCATTTAGCATAGTGGTCAGATCAGATACAAAAAGACAAAAAGATTAAAAAGATAGGGCACAAGCACACAACCCTGTTTAAGACTGTGTTCATTAATATATAACTGCGATTTAATATGTCACGTGGACCCCTGGTCTGATATCTTGGAGAGAAAATTATATTATTTCTACCCCCGGGCAAACCCGCTGGTAACCTTCTATTATGGTATCCTGGCTGACTTCACGGAATTGTCCATGCTGGGTTTTCTTAAAGTTAAGTAGGGTCCTCTCCCTATTAGTCCAAGCTCTATAGGGGATGCCTCTGCTGTGGGAGATATATTTTAAAAAACATTATCAGTTAGCATCGCCCTAAGATTCCTCCTTTGTCCCTCTTCTGTCGAGAATTCAGTTTTGGTCCCTTGTTTTTGATCTCTACAGCTGACGTCCTGGTCTACTTGGGACTTTATTTTTCCGTGACCTGGGCTTTCGCTATTTAAAATAGCCACTATCTCCCCAGAGCTGGAATTAGCCTCCGGATGGCCTAAAGCAACATTCCTCACTTTTTGAGTATTAAATGAAGGAAAGAACTTGGATGTTGGTTGACTGCTCTTATTACTTGTTTTGTTCTTTAAACTACTTCCTTTCTTGTTATTGATACTCAAGGGAATTGTAGTGTTAGTCATAATTTCACAGGATGCCCATGAGACACCCTTCAACTTTTTTCTGCAGTTAAGTCTGCCAGTTTTTGATCAATCCCGGAAACTGATTGAGCCATCATTTTTAGTAAATCTGCCTTCAAGTCCATTTTTGTAGACTGGTAAGATAAGGCGCCCAAAGTCAATTGTGATGTTTTGAAAAAAATGTCGCACACCTTACTTTAAGGAATTCTGTATAGGTTTAGGGCGCTTACTACGTTCTCCTTAACTGGAAACGTTTAATAATTGGGCTTGAGATAAAGCAGTACCTCCTAGAAGTGGCACATTTGTATGGCTATTCAATGTGCTGACCTGCGCTACATGAAATGTACCCTTGAACTGAGATGAATCACCATCTTTAAGGACACTAGGAAAACACTTACTTGAGCTGGGAAGGCGTGGTACCTGTTACCTATACATCCACTGTCCATATTTGGGGTGGGGGCCACACTCTCAAGGGCTTAAGTAGTAATCAATGAGTAAATGTTGCTGCAATGTACCCCCCCAACTTCTTGGTTTGTCATCCTGTTTAGGTTTTCCACAGCCTTCTTTATGGTGACATTCACCTCTAGAGGAATCAGGGTTCGTCTCTCAGTGGGGCCTTTAGGCATTGTGGGAGATGGCGATACAGAAGGCGATCTTAAAGTGAGTAATTCCAAACCGGTAATAAAACACCAAGCATTTTCTATGGATGGTTAATGGGAGTACCCAGGAAGCTTTTCTGCCGCTCCCCCTCATCTTCTAATCCAATTTGGCTCCTATATTGATATTTCAAATTGCTCTTGCTTACTTCACATTTATTTGGGGACGATTGGATTTGAGGAGCACCTTGGGCCATCGAAATGGAGGGGACTGTAGACTCGCTTAGGGCACTTACCAACTCACCTTGCACCACTGACCCAATTTTATCCCCTTTTAAATATAATAAGCTACTTTCACTCTTTATTGGGAAAATGGGTTGAGGAAGGGATGTTTGAACCTTGGTGGTAGAGAATATCGCCTCTACTGGGTTCAGCAGGAAATCTTTACTGCCTTACCAAACATACAAGCAATGGGGGAAATCAAGGTCTGACGTTCTGTCTCAATATTTTTCGACCGCTTTGACTTTGCTGATTGCAAGGTTGGAGATTTTTGTTTCCTCTTGTTTCTATTTGCTAATGGATGAGATGACTTCTTTTTTCCATGAGCGCATTCTCCCGTTTAAGGAGAGTTAATTCCTTAGAGAATGTGATTACTGCCTTAGATGGCTTTCAAGCTGGTAGTCTCTAGGAAAAGTCGTGATTGCAGGTTGCACTAAAATGCTCCGCCTGACCTCAAAAAGTCGAGGGGCACGAGCATGCAGGGGACGTAAGTGGAAGGGGATGGGGTGTAGGTGTAGGAAAGTTATGAAGATATTACCACCTCTAGAAACCCTTCGGTCGCAAGCTGTACCATTTGGATTAGAGCCGTTTCCGGAACCACAACCTCAGGAGCTTGACGCCTACCCCCTCCACACTTCACACACTTTGCACAACCTGTGAAAACCTTTAAACCCTATCAATCCACAAACACAGCCGAAATTAGGCTCAGCGCAGGCAGAACAGTTGATTTGCTGTAAACTCTGTGGTCTCTGTGGTCTATCACTCCACACGCACCACACTTCCTCCTCCTCAGGCCCACTGCTTACCTGAGTTACTGCATGTCAGGGAGGCCCCAAAGACCCATGCGGGCACCTGCAGATGCAGTTATGTATCAGTGAGCCGGTGCTAGACAAGGAGGTGGGTGGGGGTGGATAGGGGGCACCTGCAAAAATTACCAATACTTTTCCAGATCTGCTTCAAGACTTATTTGGCGTACTGGTGTTGGCACCTGCTCCTCCCCATCTTCCCATCTGCGTCCTCCCAGCAGTAGTAAAGCAGGTGATTACGTAGTTTGGGCAGGATACAATACTGCCGATACTGATGATATTGTGGCCGCTGTGGTGCTGTGGTACCACGTTTAATCAAACCACTCCAGCGGTGCAAATCATGTGAATTGGACCTGTATGGCGAGTGGGTGGACCAGGTGGGGAGCGGAAAACAGGCAAACAGGCAGGAGTCGGTGGGAGCGGGGGCAAACCTGGGCTGGGCTGGTTAAAGTTTGGCCCCCTAAAAAGCCTCACCCAGCCGCTGGTAGCGTGACCGACCGGTTGCAGCTGGTTGTAAGAGGGCCACGCTCTCCTCTCAGCCGCGCTTTCACCCCAGCCGCCTCAGCATCACCTCAGCTGTGGCTCAAATCCCAGTCAATACAGCACCGGAAAGCCACATCGGCAGCCCGACAACTCAACGGCTTGGCAACATGACAGCCGGGCCGCTTGCTCCTTGCTCCCTCCTCTGCTCTCACCCTCCTCTGCCACTCCTTCTCCTCTGTAGAGCTTCCACTTCTGGATTATGCAACAGGTTCCCCAATTAAAAAAAATAAAAATAAAAACAAAAGCAGGTTTCTCTCAACTGTGTCTTTATTGATCAAATCTGAATAATCATTTTTGGGCCACACAGATCCAATCAACCTCACTTATGTTGGCATGCCTATAATTGTAACTGTGTGAGTCTTAGCTTTGTGGCCTTTTACTGGCAAGTGTGCTGGCGTAAAAAAAATCCCAATTGTCTTTTAAAGAAAACAAGGTGGTGGTTTTCTTTGCAGCACAATCATATACTAACATAAATGAAGAAAGAAATGAAAAATTAGAGAAAAAGATATGCCAACTAAATGTAAAGGGTATGTGCTTCAATAAAAAAATAAAAAAGTTTCACACTAGTCTGCCATATTGGAACAATAAACAAATTATATAGTATATAGAATGTAATTTCAAGATGATGGCAGGGTTTTGAAGCTTGTAGCAGTGATGCCCGGTGCTCTGCATGAGAAAGTTGTGAATCAGTAGCAATGGTAGCAATGCTGCTGGTACTCTTATTACTCAATAAGCACTAGTCTGCAGTTAGAGGTGTACTGCTGGGGGATGAACTAAAGAAATTTTTTCCTGAAGTCAAGCTCCCGTAGATGCAAAGCAACACAGAGTAAGTAATCAAAACAATGGTTGTAACTCAAACTACCTGACATCCTAAAGACAGCGGTTGTATACAAGGCAGGGTCAAACATTAGCAACACAGCCAATGGCTGAAAAGGGCTGATCCACTCCCCAACTGTGTGAATGTTATTCTTACGGGCTGACCCAATACATAAATGAGTCTGTCTGAAGTGGCTAATCCAATGCTCAATTTCCCTTAGTAAGATTATCTATTATTTTTCAGAATACACGAGGCTAGTTAAATAGCTAAAGCAATCTTTTCTTCAGACCTAAAACACATAGAAATAGATAGAACACAGGGAGCAGGAGTGCAGTGGGTCCTTGGCTCACTTGCATGCGACATACAGCCCTGATCAAGAGCATAAATATCTTCCCTAAAATACATAGAAAAAGGGTTTCTGCAATGCCAATGTATGTTTCATTTAAAGGCATAGAACAAGTGTTGTACTGCAGTGGTAGCCACTCCAAGCTTCCTTCAAAGACATGGAGCAAGTGTTGCACTGGACAGCACCATTTAACACCTTCATTAGTTACAGTGAATAAGCAGTATTTTAGACATGGAACAAGTGTAACGAACAGGAGTCAGTTGCCTGAGTGCAAGTTTCACTCACATGCATAACAAGATTTTCACACCCAAAACAGGTACACCACCAGGCAAGACTACTCACTTCCCTCACACTCATAGAACATATACTGTCCTGGTCAGAAACAATGCAAATTTTCCTCAAATGCCACTTTAATAAGGAGCAGCGTATACTAATCATTTCAGGCTCAGGAATGGGAGAGATAACATATAAAGTGCTACCAAGAATTCCTTCCTAGCCTATGTCATTTTTGCACTGAATTAATCCAGAATAAACATTGGTCCAACAATATTCAGAGAGTTATTTTTTATTTCTGTACAAAACTATCTTTGTTGTCTTTATATTTCTTTTATCAACTTAGCAGTAAAAACATAACAGTAGTGAATTTCTCAACATAACAATACAACTCATAACTTGAGCAGTTTACTAAAAATATAATACTTAAACATCCGAAAACACCAGGCCTTTCTCTCATTCACACCACACACCCAAAATCCCACACATTCAACCAAATAGGGACATTCATCTGCCCCCAGTAATTTTTAGGTGTGATAAATTGGTAGAGACCACCTTCTTCAGGACCTATGCTCAATTGTTTTTTTCACAACACAACAAAATACAAGGAGTCTGCTATTTACAAATCACACACTTACAGTATCTCTTAGTATCTTTTACTCTGTATTTGCTTGTTTCTTCTAATTTATGAATGCCTGCATATCCCTCAATACCCTGTGGTGAATTGCTAGAGACTATATTTAACCAGTTCTTCCATAGTACAGGACTTCAGTCGATTGTGTCCTTGCTCACATTTCTTCATGGAACCACATTTCAAGGCACCACAACCTGCTGATAATAAGTGCTCTTTCTAAAAGGCTATAGCGACCTGCAACTTTTAGACACTTAATTCAGGGATCGACCTTCATCTGCCCCATCACTGAATCAAGAACAGCTTCCCTCACATGCAGAGAGCATTGACAGCATCTGCAACAGCAATCCAAGTTTGTGTGTAAACACATACACACACACAGGTCCAGACTTATCATACTTTCATGCAACACAACCTAGCAAGACAACTTGCTGTTTGAAAGGGAAAGGGCAGGAATGTGCCGTATTTAACATTATATGGCACATTCTTGTCCTGTCGTTGTGCTGGATCATAATGTGCTGCCTTGTACCGGCCCTCGCGCCATGGTCCAAGGGTGCCTGTGCTGTAAGGCAGTATTGTTTTTGTGCAGGAAGGGGCACCTTCCACTTCAAAAACAATCCTCAGAGTCATTTCCCTCTTGTGTGCTGCAGAATATAACACACTTAGACAGAGGAAAAAAGAGAATAAATAAGGATAATTCTCATTCTGCCCCCCCAGGAAAGGTGAAGAATTTTGGCCTATTCAAGTTTAACAGTATTGGTAAATCCTGCAATGCATTCAATTCCCATGCTCCACCCATGAAATGCCTCCCCAGGGCAGAGTAATGCAAGGCAGCAACTTGCACTGCCTTGTGGTACTCCAGACTTATCAAGCAATGCAGGGCCACACAGGTGACCTTGTATTGCTAGGTAAAGCTGATTGACGGATTGCATTGCCCTTGTGACACCCTGCATGACTCAAGGGCATTAAAATTCCTTGATAAATCCGGCACACAATGTGCAGCATTTGGCATCAGTGTAAGTTCCCCTTACAGATAGCACAAATACAAGATGGTCAGCAGCAATGCAAGCTAAGATATTCTCATTTGCAAAGCATGCATCACACTGGAAGCAGCATAAATGCTTATTGCAGTAACAGAAAGCCCAGAGTAAAATATATATATAGAAGTGGGTGAGCCACTGAAGTCTGCAGTCAGATGCAAGGTTCTGGTTCAGCCAAAGGCCCTCATGAGCCCTCAATCACAATATTAACTGAGCTTTCATGCACAAAGAATGACAGGCAAATATTACATTTTGATGGCAAACAGGAGCAAGAAAGGGATACCATTCTAGTTGCTGATTCGCACAGTGTGAAATCAGAAAATCTAGGATCAGACATGGTTTGATCACTTGACCAAATTGTGTGATCCTAGATGTTAGACCTGAGAGCCTTAGGGTGGTCACCCCTAACTTGGTGCCTGCCTCCCTCCACTTTTTGGACACAGTTTTTGCTGGTTTAGGACTCTGTGCACTTTACCACTGCTAACCAGTGCTAAAGTGCATATGCTCTCTCCCTTAAAACATGGTGACATTGGTTAATACCTACTTGGCATATTTAATCTACTTGTAAGACCCCAGTAAAGAGCACTACATGTGCCCAGGACCTGTAGATTAAATGCTACCAGTGGGCCTGCAGCACTGATTGTGCCACCCACATAAGTAGCCTATTAACCATGCCCCGGGCCTACCATTGCAAGGCCTGGGTGTGCAGTTTCACTGCCACTTTGACTTGGCATTTAAAAGTACTTGCCACGCCTTAAACTCTACTTTGTCTACACATATGTCACCCCTAATATAGCCCTAAGGTAGGCCCTAGATAAGCCATAGGGCAGGGTGCTATGTAGATACAAGGCAGGACATGCACCTGTGTAGTTTATACGTACTGGTAGTGTAAAACTCCTAAATTCGTTTTTACACTACTGTGAGGCCTGCTCCTTTCATAAGCTCACATTAGGGCTACCCTCACATACTGTTTGAGTGGAAGATTCTGATCTGAAAGGACTAACAAGGTCATATTTAGTATGGCCAGAATGGTAATACAAAATCCTGCTGACTGGTGAAGTTGGATTTAACATTTTAGAAATGCCACTTTTAGAAAGTGAGCATTTCTCTGTACTTAAGCCCTTCTGTGCCTTACAATCCACATCTGGCTGGGTTAGTTGACAGCTCCCTTTTGCATTCCACTCAGACGAACCCCACACACAGGATGCTCTGTCACACTTGCATACATCTGCATATTGAATGGGTCTTCCTGGGCTGGGAGGGTGGAGGGCCTGACACTGACATGTCAAAGGACAGTAGCCTGCCCTCGCACAAAGGACTGCCACACTCCCTACTGGGACCATGGCAGACAGTATGGAACTGAAAGGGGACCTTGTGCACTTCTAAGCCACTCTTTGAAGTCTCTTTCACTTCAAAGGCACATTTGGGTATTTAAGCAGGGTCTCTGACCCTACCAACTCAGACACCTCTGGACAAGATACAACTGGTGAAGAATCCCTGAACCAGAACCTGCAACCTGCCTAGAAGAACTGCCTGGCTGCCCAAAGGACTCACCTGACTGCTTTTCCGCAAAGGACCGCTGCCCTGCTGCCTTGCTGTCCTCTGGCTCTGCTGAGAAGTGCTCTCCAAGGGCTTGGATAGAGCTTGCCTCTTGTTCCCTGAAGTCTCAGGACCAAAAACACTTAATTTCTGCAAAAGAACTCCTTGTGAGACAAAAATCGACACACAGCCTGCAAGAAATGACACACAGCCTGCACTGCGGTGAGAAAAGCAGTGCACGCCGAACCGGATCGACGCAGCCTGACTGCCCGAAGAGGAAAATGACACAGCGCCAGCGTTGTGACCGTAAATTTCGCACACGGACCACTGGATTGACTCAAAGCCATGCCGGAATGATGCAGCCCGACTTTCTGAGAGGAATCGACGCTGCACCTGCCATGCAGCAGAAATATCCATGCAACGCCCACCGGATCGACGCAGCCCCTGTGATTTTGTCCTGCACGCCCAGGATTTCAATGTATCATCCCGAGGCGTCCGAAAACCCCACAACCCAAAGAAGATCCCAGCCTACACGCCCGAAATCGACGCATAGCCTGCCCTGCGTGAAAACTCCACAACACATCACCTGTGTGCGTTGGAAAAATCAACGCACACCTCCCCGTTTTCCACGCGCTGCGGTCTCTTGCGGAGAATATGAACGTAAACCAGGTCTTTTGTGCTTGCAAGAGACAATTGTTGCTTTTTAAAAGACTAAAGACACTTTATATAATTTTTACAATGATATCTCAACGTATACTTATTGAATCTTGATCGTTTTGTCCTGCATCTTACCAAATAAATATTAAATATTTTTCTAAACACTGTGTCGTGTATTTTTGTGGTGCTCTCCTGTCTTATTGTATGATTTACCGCACAAATACTTTACATATTGCCTTCTAAGTTAAGCCTGACTTCTCTCTGCCAAGCTACCAGAGGGTGGGCACAGTCTAATTTGGATTGTGTGTGACTTACACTGACTAGAGTGAGGGTCATTGCTTGGACAGGGGGTAAAGTGACTGCCAAACAAATACCCCATTTCTAACACTAGATAATAATTTTCATTGTGCATAAGAATGTGTGCTGTACAAAAATCTCTTGTGTTTGACTTAATGAACTATAATGTAGCTTCATGCAAAATAAGAGAGTAGTCCAAATATAGGGTGCACATGACAACTGACGTCTTGCCTCTTAATTCACTAATGGTATTGTTGTTGTGGTGAGGACACACATGTGTCTAAGTTCTTGTTTAATAACTAGCACGTTTACTAATAGCCTCTAAATGCAGTAATATAATCTGATGTATTTAGGTGAAACACCTGTTAAAGAAGTTCACTTTCTTGAATTGGGAGGACACTTTATCATATTTCTACGTAATATTTGTTGTATGATTTCCATGACAAATGATCCCATATTTCAGCACATGTCTGGGCTATTAGAGCAAAAGTGGCTACTTAGAGCCAAGGCAGGCTATTAAAGCCAAGGCAAACATTTGCCTCAGCTCTCTCTGGCAATTTGTTGGCTCACCCACCTCTGCTACAGTACTGTATATACAAGGGTTCCTCATCAGTACCTCGCTCCGGAGAACAATGTTATTTTTTCCAAGATGCTGGCTGGCTTCCAGGTGTCTCAGAAGGATAACTATTCCTAATTCCAGTTTTGATAGGGTGAGTTGTGCCCTAATAAGTAGTTTTAAAGTTACCTGCACTTTTTAGCATAAAATGACCGAAACAAACAACATTAAGGGGCATATTTATACTCTGTTTGCGCCGGAATTGCGTAATTTTTTTTGACGCAATTCCGACGCAAACCTAACTCCATATTTATACTTTGGCGTTAGATGCGTCTAGCGCCAAAGTCCATGGAGTTTGCGTCATTTTTTAGCGTGGACACCTACTTTGCGTTAATGATATGCAAGGTAGGCGTTCCCGTCTAAAAAAGTGACTCCGAGGCATGTGCGCTGTATTTACACTCCCTGGCAAAATTCACGCCCGGGAGTGGGCGAGTCAAAAAAATGACGTCCAGCCGCTTTTGTGCCATTTTTTAGCGCCTGGACAAGGCAGGCGTTAAGGGACCTGTGGGCTCGGAAGGAGCCCAGAGGTGCCCTCCCATGCCCCCAGGGACCCCCCCTGTCACCCTTGCCCACCCCAGGAGGACACCCAAGGATGGAGGGACCCATCCCAGGGACATTAAGGTAAGTTCAGGTAAGTATTTTTTTTTAAAAAAATTGTGGCAAAGGGGGGCCAGATTTGTGCCCCCCTACATGCCACTATGCCCAATGACCATGCCCAGGGGACAGAAGTCCCCTGGGCATGGCCATTGGGCAAGGGGGCATGACTCCTGTCTTTGCTAAGACAGGAGTCATTTTGATGGGGGTTGGGAGTCGAAATAAATGGCGCAAATCGGGTTGAGGCAATAATTTTGCCTCAGCCTGACTTGACCCATTTTTTGGCGCCCAAGCTCCATATTCCCCTACGCCGGCGCTGCCTGGTGTACGTCATTTTTTTCCACTCACACCAGGCAGCGCCGGCGGCTAACGCCGGCTAACGTCATTGAATAAATACGGCGCTTCAGAATGGCGTTAGCCGGCGCCAATTTTTTTGACGCAAATCTGCGTTAGCGCAGTTTTGCGTCAAAAAGTATATATATGGCCCTAAATGAATTCCGTTTTCCACTTGCAGCACTTTGTCTTAAGTAAGTCTCTGTTGTTTTACTAACTGCCATTGTATACCCTCCACCTGTTAAAGCAAAGACAAGGATTAAGGACACTGTCTTGTCTTCAGAAGAGACTCAGAAGCATGGCTTTGGGCATACCCCTTCTTCGGCCTCTAGTTGTGGCAGGCAGCCAGGGCTGAATAGTACACTCTGCATTCCTGAAGCAATACACAAAGAACAAGATTTGTAAATGAACCACACCCATTTAGTTGGGCATTTGTACAGATATAATATGTAGCTGGTGTTGCATTTAGGAGCACACTGAAACAAATACATTACTGAAGCATAGTGTGGTATCACACAGTCATTTACAGACAGTAACATTTCACAGCTGTCACATGTTGAGGAGATTCCCAACGATGAAGCATACCGCAGTTGGTAGGTGAGGGAATTTGTCTTTAAAAAAGGACATTTCCATGATATTGAGGTTAGCTATTTATTTCACCCTTTTTGGGTGGTTTGAACAGACCCAGGTGTTTTTCGTTTCTTACATGGTTGTTTTATGACTGTGGCCACCTGCTTGGTCTTTAAATCTCCCTCTGCCCATTTGGTGGTTTTGTTGAAACAGGCACCACCAACATCTCAAAAGAGAACAACAATCAAAGGGAACAAGGAGCTCAGCAACAGTTATGGGTGTTTATGGTCCCAATAGGGTTAGATTAGGAATAGAGAGAAAAAAGGCTGGATGTGATGTTCCACGTAGAAGTGGTGCTTATTGTTGAGTTTAACTAGTTTTTTGAGATGCGTGACCAAGAGGTGACAAGTGGGCAAGAGTTGCAGCATGCAGGGGAAACTTGGTTTAACATACAGCTTCAAAAAGAATGGAAAATCTGACAGTTGATGTAAAAATATCAGTGATAGGGGCAATATAGGAGAGGGGCCTGGAAAGTCTTGGTCTTAAATAAAATGTGTCATTCTTGCTGCCAATTACTAAGTGAATGGTTGGCTATAGGAATGTCTCAACATTGCTGTTGTCTCCAAGGAACCTGACTGTGTCTGAGAGTGTCCAGGGCCATTCTGTTCGCCTAGTGGTGAGTACTGCAGAGGATGTGTGTGAGTCTGGTGTGTTAGTTCTTGCAGAATGTGTTCACACCATATGAGATACAAACACACACCTCCATGTACAGCAATCATTCTGTTTGCTGTTCAGGGGATTCTTGTGTCTACTGCATGTACCCCTTTTACCCATAAGCAGGTTGTTGTTGAAGGGACAAGTGAGAAAATGTCCAATGTCCATGGAAGGACATCCAGTAAATCGACTGGCTATATCCACAAGGGCCCTGATGTTTTAGATAAAATGCCACACATTCCACTGGCAAGTGGCATCGTATGGAGGTGGTAGCAATTGCAAGACATGAGCACTGTAATAATTGCCTTTTCATAGTACCTACATGTCCCTTTGTTGAGTTAAACATGAGGTAGGCAGTCCATAGTTATCTAGGTTATGAACCCATCAGTTAATTGCCATGTTGTTGAAATGAGGCATGTCTCTATAGACCCAGTCACTACAGATTAGCTAGATCTTTAAATATGTCAGAATGAAGTCCTTGATCGACTCGGTCAGCTTTTTTTTTTTTCATCATTTGCTCTTGATCCCTACGTTCCTCTGCGTTTTTTTCATTTTAGGCTGAGATAGGGGCACTCCTAATTTCAGATTTTTTGCTCTCAATAAACACTGTTGTCGTAATTTAGTACAGGGGAAAAACCTTAAACTAGTTTTGGCAATCTGCATTCTCAATGGTGTACCCCTTGCCCCTTTTACTGGTATCCTCCAATGGTGCTCACTGTGCCACTGGAATCAAGCTACACCTGACTGAAGTACCCCAATCAATTCAACACTTTCCTGGGTTGCTTATGTTCCAGTTCAGGGAGGACCTGGCTTATCGATAGTGGACTTTCCATTGTGGTTGTTGTCCTAAGAATCTACTTGGGTTCTAGTGACTTTGTTGTATTCCTGTGGCCATCTTTGATCTTCATTTGTTAACTCTCTTCATGGTCACTATTTTTGATAGTTCACTATTTGCACACTATGGGTGATTCTGTGGGCTTCTGGCTTTATAACTCGTGTTCTTGAATTTTTGATTTTTCAAGCATTTTTTGTGTGTTTAACATATCTTGGCTTTCTGGGTCTTGACCTTTTTTCACGATGGCTCATTTTCTTGGCCACTCGGTCTATAGTACCAATAGACATTTTACATATTTTACACACCATTGATGTGTTTCTGGTGTGGGGATTGGCATTAATTTCAGAACAGTTATAATTATGTTTTGCTTATGTACATTATTCAATATTGTATTTTTGCAGCCTAGAAAAAGTCATCTTCAATGAAATACATGTTGGCTGCATGCTTCTTTTAGAATAGAACATTTTCTTCTATACTGGACTGATGTACTTACTGGACTGACTGGATGCTCCTTCTCCATTGTGAGACTAATGTAACCTGCTGTAGGTGCACTTTATGCCTAGTCTTGAGTTTCTTTTATTCTGGTATGAGAAGGTCCTGACCAGCTCGTTTGGCTAGACCATTCCTATTGGAGCTGTGCCAAGACTGATTTGCATGTGACTAGGTCCAAACCGAAGTGGCATGGTGTGCAAAATTATGATGGATTGGCATATGGGCCCAAGTAACTACCAGTGCCTAAGATTAATTTAAGGATTTTTTTGTGTTCTGTTTACTTTTGTGTACACTTATTGTTGAAGAGACAGAGGTTTCATAGCCAAGATAATAGGGAAGTGACAGATGAATCAAGGGAATGGCAGCCTGAGAAGAATTTTGGGGCACAGATTTAACCTACATCCAATCCAGCACCATTCACAGATGAATAGAAGTGTGCCCTGAATGCTCACCCAAAGATTAAAAAGAGACCCTAGCAAAGTCCGTCACATACACCACAAAATTAGAACAAATGTGTTCAAATATTGAATTGCAAAGTATGACACAGCATGCATTCCAGTTACTAAATAGAGATTCTTACTATTCCCTATTTTTAGATAACGATTCGTTGTTTGCAATTCATTTTAATCTTGAATAGCGAATCGGTGTTTACAAATTCCGAACATCACAGTATCTGCAAATGATGACATCACAGATCCATGAACTGTTCCAGCAGCACTAATTAAACGCCTGAAAGAGGATCCGATTTTTAGAGCCTTTAAAACAGTCAAAGGGGAGAAAATGTATATATAGGAGGCACAGGGGGACGTTAGCAGAAAAAAAAGAAAAGTTAATGACAAGGAGTTGGAAATCTTTATCGAGGAGTGTGTAGTAGAGAATGAGTTCCAGAATCAATCAAAAAATAAACCTGAAGTCAAATCCAGCCAAAATACATGCTGTTGCGGTGACTAATCAAAGTCTGGAGGAGAATAACATATGGTTTAGAACAAAAGAAAAAGTATCCACCAGGAGACAGGAGGCAGTTACAACAGGTGGAGGACCCGGCACATCGAAAACACCATCAGTTTTGGAGCAACTCATCGAGTCAACTCTCCATTCTCAAGCAGTGTCAGGAATTTCTAATATTGACTCTTGAACTCCAAGAAAGAAAACTGCAGGCATATATATTTTAAATGCTTTATTTTTTTTTAAAATTTATCAATAACGTAGAAATGACATAACTTACAAAAAAACAAAAGACCTTGTCGAATTTTACAAAAGCCTTTAACAGAGAATTTTCTGTAATGTTTTCCATGTTTTTTCCTGAAGCTTAACATTAAAAAATAATTTTCAATGCACGCAAATAAAAATGCAAGCACCCATAAGATGCAGAATATTGCGTTACATAATTCAAAAATAAGAATGCAATTCAATATAATACATTAAATAAATGTATATGTATCTTATTTTGAATTAAATATTAAATTAATTTAAGTATAATGAATTAGATAAGGCCACGAAAAGTAAAATGTTTAGACTTATTGTGTATTATTAATCACAGACAGTTATTTATAGACATAATTTGAATTTATATTATATGAATTACATTTATTTTTTTATTGAAAAAGTTAGCAAAATATTTTACAATACATTTTTTATTTATTTATTAAAAAATATTACCAGTAAATTGCATTTATATATAATCTTTAAAAGTCAAGACAAATTAGTTTGTTTTAACATTATTTCCCATGGTGTACTATTTAGAATCCCTGCATCCACCATTTCAATATGAGGTTGTGATGCCAGACTTACTCCAGGTCTGAGCTAGCGTCCATTTACTACTATTTTGACTCTTTTTGACTTGACTGATGAAGTGCAGGCTGTGAGTAGCGATTGGCTTACTTATTTGTGGCAGGATGTCTGTCCCTTCTTAAACCCCTCCCCAGTGCCTCCTTACTCTTCACTGAACCCCTCCTATTTAGTAGTAGGTATTCCTCTCTTCCAGCCACTATACTGGTGTCCCCCACATTCATTGTTAAGTAGTAAACTTAAATGTGCACGGTGCTCCCCTAGAAAAGATAGGAGCTGCATTAGGAGCTGTGGAGTGGGGGATTTATACTCAAATTCTTGTGAATTGCAGTTTTCTAGTAAATACGTAGTGCTCCTGTAGTAATACTTAGGTACTACAAAATTCTGTTTGTGAATCAGGCACTAGGTTGCCTACTAATAATGAATCTGAAGTGAGTCCATAGACCTGTTCCCAATGTTTCAGCTGTAGAAATTGCTACATATACAACTAAAGATCAATATGAGATAGAGTAGAGACACTAGACAAACAGGGTCTGCATTAGTAGCACACATACCAGTATGGACTCCAACTGCATCACAATATCATGTCCTTGAAAAAGCAATAGTAACATTTAAAAAAACATAGGGCAACATGTAAGCTTAGTAAAATGTTTAACAAAATGAACAAACTGTATGAGTGCAATAACACTCACATATTAATCAGGCAGTAATGATCTCTAGCATGCCATTACATTGGAGCAAAAAACAGGCATAGGCAAATGCATAGTTATATGCACCTATAGGCTTTAAGTCTCTCAGTTAAAAAGTTGGCATATGCTACAATGACAAATTGTAGATGCACCTCTATTATGTAAGTATAACGTTATGTCAGAGTAGTGATGTAGCAATACTTCTGACACAAATATTACATAGACTTGAAGAAATACAGACTAACAAAAGGTTCATGCAATGCAGTGCATCAGCCAACATTGCTGCACTGTGTTTCATAAAAGGGAGAGAGCAGACCAGTGAATCAACTAAGATATGGCACTGTTTTTCTCTCTGCACTAGTGCACATTTGGCTGCCAGGTGCCAATACACACCATTGTCCCACAGTGCAAGGTTGTGTGCACTCTGTAAGGAATTGTTGTAAAGTGCCCTTTTTGAATGGTAACACCCTCACTTTTTGCTGCTTGATGCAGTTGTTTTTGAGGCCTGCTAACTAGACCTCAGTAAGTACGCAGTAGGTCGAATTGCAAAGGCCAATTTTTCATAGACTTTAACATCCCTGTATCTCCCTAGTAATCGGTACCAGTGGCACTCAGGGCAATAGCTGTAAAGGGGTCACCAGGGCTGCAGCATTTAAAATGTAATGCTACCACGAGTAACCAGTGTTCCATAAGATAACATAGACTAGCATATGGGCACTTCCCAGATGTCCTTCTTTGTGATGGCCTAGCCGATTCCCCCTATGTTTGGTATCAAACATCCTGCTTTTTAACCGTGAGCATGATGCCCATGCTCATGATAAACTAGTGTGTGTCCAGGTGGCACCCTTAGAGGGTGCCCACCAAGTTACCAAGCCTTCTGCTGTTTTGGCAGCTGTCTCTCTAGCCTCTGCCACCACAGAAAATAGTCTGTCCTCCTGCTGGTTATGCTAGCATAGTCCACAGAATGGAGACAAAGGGCCTGGGCAGGCAGAAGGTCACATCTTCTCACTCCCAGGCTAGCTAGTGTGAAAAGGTAATCAAGGCAGTGAGCCTTGAATTCTAATTACTTCTTCCCCAGAGGAGGACAAAGACCTGTCCAGCCCGACAGGTGGGGAAATTAGCTATGGAGGAGACATACACCCCCAAAAAGCTAGCCACACATTTAGGGTAGGCTAGGAGTTCTGTACAGCCAAGGAAGGGTTCTGCTATCTTGACAACCCTGGCACCAGAAAGTTAGTTCCATTTTGTAAAGAAGAAGAGGCACAAAGAAGATGTCTTCACTGACAACAGGACCTGGGCTCCAGCTGCAGCTCTAAAAGAGGACACAAAAGTGACCTAAGGAGACCACCACTGGAACTGAGAGACCAACATGTGCCCGAGGAGAAAGCTCAGTAGTCCCAGCAAGAGGGACCCCAGTGAACATGAGAAGCCAAGAAAGACTACCCTGTCTGGTGGTACCAGTCCCCTGTAAAGTGCTGAAGTAAATGCCATGCTGAAGTCAAAGAAACTCAGTGTCCAGCATCCATAGAGTGGGAGAGAGAGGTCTCTGCCAACTTTCAAGCCTCTGCTCCCCCCTGGATGACCTCCAACCGACAAAGTACCAGTGGACCACCTTTGCAGCTACAAAGGCTTGTTTGTGACCAAACTGGAAACTGAGAGCCACTTGGACATCACTGACTCCAAAGCAGACCCCAAGCATAGAGACCAATGTCAGCAACGACCCCTCCCTGGTGGTTCTGCACCCTGAAGAGACTAACCTTGAGAGGAGCAGCAAAGCATCTTTGGCTTGACCTGCTCCCGTGATTGACAGCTAGAAGCCACCACTGCACCCAGAGCCCCTGGATGTGGTGGTGACATTCCAACTGTGAGCACACCCATGTACCCGTTTGCCAAGTGGTGCAAATAAGCTAGCAGCCGCGAACCCAGTCAGCACCAAGGACAGCAAAACCACCTCTGCACCCAGGATCCCTGAGCAAGGCAATAAGAAACTGACTGTTGACCCTTGGTCTAGGGCCCCACAGAACCTTGAGTCCAGGTGGGTTTCCTGTTACTTTACCTTAGGCCGTGAGTTATAATTAATTGAAATAACTCTAACTATATTTCTGGAATTTGTGTGAGTAAATTCAGAACTTAACTATAACATCTGTGTAAAATGTGGTTTCTTCAGTGAATTTCTACTTTTTTTAGTATAAATTAATTTTCATTACTAGACTTTAATCCAAACACTGCCACACATGGCTTTTGGTCATGTGCAGCGGGCGTTGAATGTAGGGCCTGGCCTGTGGCTAGTCCTTGCAGCCAACCCCCTAACCACCCAACCCAATGCGGCCCATGGCCTTTGTCCATGTGCAGTAGGAGCTGGCCACAGAGCCTAGATCTCTGGGTGTGAGAATAGGTGTGAGAGGGTGTCTGCTATGAGAGTGCAAGTGAAGTGTCAGTCTTGGTGTTAGAATGGGTGTGAGAGGGTGTGTGTGGATGTGAGAGTGTCTGTCTGGGTGTATGAGTAGGTGTAAGAGGGTGTCTCTGGGTGTGACAGTGGGTGTGGAAGTGCCACTGAGTGGGTATGTGATTGGGTGTGAATGTATGAGTGAGTCTCTGAGAGAATGCATGAGTGTCAAAGTGAGCCTATGAGTGAATGTGTGGTGTGAATGGTTCTGTGAGTGGGTGCGTAAGTGTCTGAGTGGGTCCGTGAGGGGGTGGGTGAGTGTGGAAGTTGGTTTGTGAGTGGATGTGTGAGTATCAGAGCATGTCTGTGTGGGTGTGTCAGTATTTATGTGAATGACTCTACCATAAAGAAACCTCACCTGCCCTTTTCTCCAACTAGAGTCCACAGCTTTGCAGGAAATATCTACTCAAGTGGAGTTCTTTCTGTCTCCTTGGGTAAATGTCTAGTATGTATTCTACACGACAGCTGCATAATGGAGCACAAGGAAATGTCACTAGTGACCTTCTATGCAATTGGAAATGTGATTGTTCCACCTTCAAAGATGTAAATCTCCACCAAATCAGGGTCCTTCTTCTTAACTATATGAAGTAAGTGATTCTGTGTTTTGTGACAATGTCCTCATCTTCCTTGGCATCAAGAACATGCCATCAAAATCAGTGGGAAATGCACTGGGGCCCTTTCGGAAGCTGTTCATCATCCTGGGTGAAGACATATGCATACTTCTATGGTTGACGTGTGGGGCCAGGTGGGTGCAGTTTCCAGCTGATTTGCACATTTGCATACTCAGAGCAACTTAAGGAGAGAACCATAAGAGAGGGGGCCTAGCAGCCCCCCTCACCCAGCCATTTTCAGACCCCGAGGACCCCAACTCACGGGACCCACTTCTATTCAAAGGTTAAGGGGGTCTCATACCTTGCAGGGCACCCAGTGTGCAATGGCAGCAGGGGAGCCTGAAGGCCCTTGCGTTCCCAGCCAGATCCCAGCCTCCAGTAGGAGCCGACATTGCTTTTGCACACAGGAAACTGCTAAACATGCAGCTCCCTCTCTGCAAAAGGAATTGTTTCCTCTGTTTCCCTACCTGCATCTCTGCATAGAAAACCTATGCTTCCAGCAGGCAAGAGCACTTTGACAGCCTTCGCCCCTGTAAGCAGAGTGTTTGATCTGACTTGGTCAGAGCTGTCAAAGCTTCTGCCAATTTAGAGCAAACATTTATGTCTTGGGGTGTGTACCCCAGGACATAGCAGGAGCTGGCCTTGGGGGAGTGGTGGTCCCCAAGGCCACTATTGACTCCATGAGGGGGCCTTGCAGCCCCCTCCGATGTTAAACAGCCCCAGGGAGGTAGTGTTCCCCATGGCTGGGGGTCCACGACGGGCCCCCTTCCTAATTCTTTTTCAGCCCTGGGGAGGTGGAGTTCTCCGGGACTGTGCAGGGCCATGCGGGTCCCCTGCATTCATATCACATTTAGCCCCGGGTAGGTTACTGTCCTTCGGGCTCTTGGGGGGGCCATATGGGCCTCTCCATATCAAATTATATTGTGGCCCCTGCACATTTGTCTGTGATCACCCAGGGGAGGTGGTGGTCCCCAGGTCTAATACAAGCCCTAAGTGTGCCCTTTTCTTAATCTATTCACAGATTTTCCCAAGATTTTGTTTTTTAAACAATTGCTTTTAACCTTGTGAGGTCTGTGGGGGACCCCTAGACCAAGGCTAGAGGCTCAGAGTGACCCTACCCTGGTTCTTTTTTTTTTTTTTTTTTTTGGGAGACTCGGCTGAGTCCCAAGATGTCTGCCTACACTTCCTTGTTCAGTGTTGGCAGCCAATTAGATATCAGCACTGGGACAGTTGGATCCCCGGATTATCCACGTTACCTAGATATATATATATTTTAAAACTCTAATATCTCAAAAACTATTCAATGGATTTACACCAAATCACATAACCTCTCTTTGTGGACTACGAGCTTGGTTTCTGCCAAATTTGGTTTAATTCTGTTCTGCGGTTCGGGGTGTAGTCGTGTGCAAACATTTGAAAAATCCAATTGACACAGAATGGGGAACAAGTGTTTTGTGATCCCCCTTATTCTTGATTCCCGTTTGACAGATCACCCCAAAACTTCCAACACAGCAGCTGAACCAACCGAAGCATACTTTTTGAAGATTTCGTGAAGATTCGTCAAACAGCATCAAAGTTATTGGCAAAACAAAAATCACTCTGTCTATGGAAAAAATGGTCCTAACTAGAACTAGCTACTTGCAACCACTATATATATATATATATATATATATATATATATATATATATATATATACATGTATATATACGTGTATATACTGTATATATACATATATATATATATACATATATATATATATAAGTGTATATATATGACCTTATGTTTATTTTCTCTAATATTTATATATAATATAAAAGTGTTCATTTATACTAAGATGTAAATGACACATGTTGTGTTCTATCTATCTATCTATCTATCTATCTATCTATCTATCTATCTATCTATCTATCTATCTATCTATCTAAAATATATCTAAATGTTTATATATGTAAAACAGCTATGTAGATATACCTTGCAACAATGCTTATGGGCACCTGTGTCCTCTAATGCATAAAGGCATCTTATTTATCTGTGTGGTGCCATGCTCTGCTCAGGCAAATGTTTGTTTTTTTAAGTCACTGTATGCTACTCACAAAATAAATGCACTTTTAGCATCAGAGAGGGCAGGAATTCTATATATTTATTAATTTATCAAGATATGTCACATTCCTGCTCTCTCCCTACAATGGTGCACTGAGTTCTGCCTAATATGCCAATGCAGACACCTTTGCACCAAAGTGCAAGGGTGCCACATTACACTGAACCCTGAATTTTTTTTGTGCAGGAAGGGTACATTTCTCCACAAAAAAGCAATCCTTATGGGCAAGAAGGACAGCAAGAACCCTTGATAAATCTGGATCCTAGGAGTAGTGGTGCATGGTGTCAGCCTGATAGGGAAAGTGTTGCACAGTAGGAGTGGAGTGGACGTCAGGTGAATAAACTGCCTGGATTAAGTTCCAGTGTGAGCAAGTCAGGTGCTTGGTACTTGATTGGGCTGATTTAAGAAGGGAGGCTGAATCCTGTTTTTGAAAAGTAGTTTATTAGTAAGGACAGGTAGGTACCCACACTTAATAATACTTAATTATAGTATAATAACTCCACAATCACAGATAAGGTTCAGTTAAGGTCTCAATCAATAAATTAACCCTTGCTCAGACCTTGGTAGATTGGCTCACAAGCAGTCAGGCTTAGTTTCGGAAACAGGTGTGTAAAGGATTTAACATAAAGAAAACAGTAAATAAGTAAGACACAACACACAATAAAAATCCAACTCCAAATTATAAAAATAGGAAATATCTTTATTTTTAAAATGACACAGAAACAACAAAATTCCAATGTAGGGAACCAGAGATAATATTTTTTAAAGATTAAATGTAAAAAGATTTCTAGTGGCTAAAAGCAAAAACTACCAACCACAGATATCTGGTTGCGCTTGACCAGAGCAAAGTCAAAGTTTGAGGCTGACCGCGATGGAGCCCACGTCGGATATACTGAGCGGTAGGCCTTGGTCAAATATTTATCTTCCGACTTAGGGCCACATTTAGAAGTAGGTGGATGGAACACGTCATCACAAATGTGACAGATATCCCGTCCACCGCATTATCATCCCGTCAAGACATAATGGGATCGGCAGACGGGATATCCGTCACTTTGTGAAGGAGTATTACCCTCTACCAACTTCTAAATCAGGCCCTTTTTGTCTCATCGTCAATCGAAGCTCCTCTTCAGTTCAGCTTGCGAGATTATCGGCTTGGTCCTGGTCAACTCCTGGAAGTCTCATCAATGAAGAAAATGAACACCAACAAGCAAGGAGGCATGGACAACAAAGAACACATGCAGGCCTATGGACACTGGCTACACAAAATGGCCGCCAGCCACATGGCATGGAGAACAAAGACAAAATGGTGACAACACACATGCACTGGCCAGACAAAAGGATGGGCACTAGACCTGCAAATAAAAGGAGGTATGGTAAACAAAGAATAAAACACTACCATAAATTAATCAATGCCAAAAATAAAAATTGTCCAGCAGCACACATCTACCTAAAACATAAAAAATACCTTTAACACGTTGTAGAGAAACATGAAATATGAAAAACACACTTTGCAATTAATCCAAGGCCATCCTTATATCCTAAATGATTGAAAACAACATATACCACAGAAACTGTTGCTTTATAATACCCGTAACTTAGTACTGGCCCGATGGCCCATGGGCAGGCTAGGTCATATGGTAAAATGAGTAATCAATGAATCAATCAATCATTTGTAAAGCACCACTCTATCACCACTTGGGGAATCAGGGTGCTGAGGGTACTGCATCTGCATCGAGAAGCCAGGTCTTGAGTTGCTTTCTGAAGACTGCTAGGGAGGGCGCCATTCAGAGATTGAGGGGGAGGTCATTCCAGGCTTAGGCGGTGATGAAGGAAAAAGTAGGGGCCCTGCTGCAACTGCAATGCATGCGGGGGACTTGTGCGAGGCAGAATGAGAAAAAGCGCAGCTGTCTCAAGGGAAGATGGAAGGCCTGATGAAGGCTGATTTTAGGATGGTCCCAGTTTGTGAAGGGCTTTGTAGGCGTGTGCGTGTCTTGAACTGGCATCTTTGTGGACAGGGAGCTAGTGGAGTTTCCTGAGGTTAAGAGTGATGGGAGTACACTTGGAGAGTCCCAGGATGAGTCTGGCTGTTGTATTTTGTATTTTATTGACTCTTCTGAGGAGCTGGGAGGGGATGCAGGTGTAAAACGCATTGCGGTAGTCGAGGAGGCTGGTGACGAGGCTTGTGTGATGAGATTTCCGTTGTGTATTGGGATCCATCTAAAGATCTTGCAGAGCATGCGGAGGGTGTGGAAACAGGGGGAGGTGACTGTGTTGATTTGTTGTTTTATGGTCAACTGGTTGTCCAAGATTATACCGAGGTTGTGAGCATGGTCACTAGGTGTGGGAGTGGGTTCAAGTTCTTCCAGCCACCAGTTGTCGTCCCAAGAGGAGGTGTTCTTTTCAAAGATCAGTACCTAAGTTTTGTCAGAGTTCAATTTGAAGCAGCTCCCTCATCCAGTCGTCTACATTGGTCATAGCATTGCTAAGTGGGTTTTGACATTAGAGGGGTCTTTGGTGAGCGAGAGGATGAGCTGGATGTTGTCAGTGTAGGAGTTGAAGCAGAGTCTGTGGGTTCTGATAATGTCTGCAAGGGGGAGTCATGTAGATGTTGAACAGCATGGGGACAAGCCATGATCCTTGGGGCACACCGCATATGATGCTCTTGGGAGTGGAGGGGAATTGAGGTAGGCAGACACTCTGGGTGCATCCTGAGAGGAAAGGGGTGATCCACTTGAGGGCTTGTTGTTGAATGGCAGTGTTGGGGATTCTGTCGATGAGTAAGTGGTGGGCGACTGTGTTGAATGCTGCCAACAGGTTGAAGAGAATCCAAACCACTGTTTGTCTTTGGTTGAGGAGGGTTCTGATGTCGTCTGTTGTGGTGATGAGCTCAGTCTTGGTGCTTTGGTTGGCCTGGAAACCTGATTGTGATGCTTCGAGAAGGTGGTTCAACTCTAGGTGGTTGGTGAACTATCGGCTGATGGCCTTCTCAAATACTTTGGCTGGATATGCGAGTAAGGAGATTGGCCGGTAGTTCTTGAGGTTGCTGGGGTCAGCTGAGGGCTTCTTTAGGAGGGGTCTGATCACTGGGTGCTTCCATCCATCTGGGAAGGATGTGTGTATATGGAAATGCTGAGTAGGTCAGTGAGTTCTGTACTGATTATTTTGGATCCAAGGTTGAAGAGATGGTGGGGCAGAGCTCGGTAGGTGCCCAGCAGTGGATGGAGGACATGATGGTAGTGGTGGTCTTGATGTTGAGTGGAGACCAAGTGGTTGTGGCTGGGAAGGGGTTTGCCAGTTTTTTTAGGTTGTTGAGTCTGGGCAAAGTGGGTTGGGGGTTAAAGTTGTTGTAGATATTAGCAATGTGGAAGTAGTCGAATAGTGAGTCGCAGGGTTGTTGGGAGGGGTGTACTGTGTTTTCTGTGGCAGGCGGGTTGGAGAATTCCTTGGTGATCTTGCATAGTTCCTTGGTGTGGTTGGTTGTGGCGTCAATGCGGTTGGTGATGGCTGTTTTCTTGGCCTCCTTGATGCGGGGTAGTAGTCATTGAGTGCTGATTTGTATGCGACCCTGCCAGAGGGGTCCTTGGATATGCACCAAATTTCACAAACATGGAGAAAAGTTGCTTAACTGGGCAACCTTTTTACCTAATGAAAACTAAAAAAGTGATTCAAAAAATTAGGCCCGTACTGCAATTCCTGGCTACCCATAATCAGATTTAAATACTGAATAAAAAAAATAAAAAGGTACAAGGGCTAGTTTATGCCCTCTATCAAACAACAACCTTAGCCAAAAGTTTTTAATTTACTAGATTGACAAAAACAAAATCTTAAAAATCCAGTGGTATAAACTCCAGGAATTGTAGACAAGGAGAGTGATCCTTTGACCTCAAAATTTAAAAGAAAAGTGACTTGTGGGTGGACAATGCACTGGAAGGGGCCTTGTGGACACAAAAAGGGTGTGGGAGTCTCTGTGGCACTTCCTTCCTGTTAAAAAAAGTAAATAAAAAAGTGTGCTTAGTGCTAAAAAAGCACCTGAACTGTCCATTAAGGTATAATATATCCACTCTGAAATGTATGTTTGATTTGATTTAGCTGTTTCTTAATATGGAAAATCTAGAGAAGCGGTCTGACCACCCACTACCTCCTGCATTAATAAAATGTAGCCAGGAGGCTCCCTGGCAACTGGAAATCATACAAGGGGCCATCAAATCTCACTCTCGCAAGCTCACTTTATTGAGTCTCGCATTTTTACCCATTGTCAATGCATTGCTCAAATGGGAGTAAAATTCCTCTCCTACGTGCAGCCTTGCAGTAATTGCAGAATTTTAGGCAAAACTCTGTGTTAAAGAGTAACATGGAGGGACCAAAAGTCTGCAAATTCCACAAGCAGAATGACATTTTCCACCCACCCTTAGAAAAAATAAAAATATTATAGTATGAAATAAAAATTTCAGTTCACAGTCTCATTATTTGACCATTGAAAATTATATATTTTCAACTGTTGTTTATGGTAACGAAATGCAATTAAATTTAAAATATAATAGTAAAACATTATTTGCAAGAATAAATAAGGTGTTGGTTTGTTCTACCTAAAAAATTATCGTAAATTACAATAATTGAACATTGCTAACCCTCAACGTATATTTATATGGAAAAAATATGTATCTATATATTATAAATTATCACAATTGTATAATAACAAATGATTGATACATTATAAATGTGTACTTACGAAGCAACCATCCATCTGCAAACATTTCTTTAGCTAGGTGTTTATTTTATGTACAATAATTAAAAACATGGGAATTATGGATTCTTCCTGGAAATAGAACTACAATATCTGTTATGAGACAAGAGGCTTTACAAACCACCTGGATATTTAGGGACTGGTCACATTTTCTATTGTAGTCATATTCTGCTGGTGGATACATGAGGTTTTCTGATTAATATTTCTAACTACAGATTCTTCATAGTTAGAATATCCACAGGCCCCAGACTGGACCCGGAAGATTTAAACAACATTGCTCCAGCGTTCTGGTAGGTTACTTCATGCAGCTCAGTACCCACTTCGCTATACCTTGGAAGTGGCAAATGGAGCTGCATATAAGTGCCACACCTACATGATGATTTCAGTTCCTTTCTTTCTGAATTTTTGAATACTCATTGCCAATTTTTCCTTATCAGTTGATTTTTTTCTTTTTTTGTGGAAAAGCTTATTTTATCCAGCGTGTAAGGGAACTATGTTCCTCCTAAAACTGCAGGGTCCAAGGTTTGTAGTGACTGTCACAAACACATGTCTATGACAGATCTCTACAAGGTGTACCACTGATGTTTGGGTTCGGTGCATGATTCCAAGTCCTGTGTGAGGTGAAGCATTAGGAATCCAAGGACAATAAGGGAATGTGAAGCAAGCTGTACATCACTGAGCACTGACTAAAGTCTCAGAAGTCCTACTTCTGTTTGATATCATGGGTGTGGACCAGTTCCCTATCTCAAGAAGCTCCTGCATCAGTTTGTAGTCAAAGTCTATGTCTTCCACTAAGTCGAAATAAAGTGGAAGCACAAGAAGACCAAGCAAGATTCATCCCAATCCCACTGGTCTCGGCTTGAGAAGTGGCCAGTACATCAGGGTGTCTTGCAGTCTTGCTCTTGGTCCCTTGAAAAAGAGTTTATTCTGCAAATGACCCCAATGCATTGTGAGCTTCTGGGTGAATCTGCAATGGTGCAACAAATTGAGGGCTGTAAGGTGCCCACTGGCATTTGTCACTCCTTTGGGCCCCAAGGACTCACAGAGGCCCCCAGGCAGCATACTACAAGTGGCCACCATTGGCACCATCTGTGCCTTCTGCTCTGATGCCAGTGCTGACTTCCATTCTTGCACCGAAATCCATGCCGGTCCCTGCAACACTGATACCAGTACCAACACTGTCAGTACCAAAGACGACCCCCTTCCCATCATCCACTCAGAGTCACAGTCAAATCCATCTTGAGACGACCGAGGCTGTGTCTTAACACTGTACGACGCATCCCGCCCCAATTCGTCCTGAGTCAAGCAGGATCATGCCTTTGTGCTGGAATCATGCCACATCATTCCAAAAACGTTTCGGTTCAGACTTTGATTGAAGCCTATCAGCCTTTTGGGATGAAAATTATGATGTGGGGGAGTTGTTTTCCAACATCTTGGTGATGACAATTTAAATCAGATTTACAAGATGCCAGTGGTTCGGACATTTCCCTGGACACTGGATTACATTCTGCCGCTGGCCCACCAATAGAAGAAAGCACCTACTTTGACATTGCAATGAGAGGTTTGTGTCTTACAGCTGCAAATTGAGGAAATCAAAACCAAAGTACTTACAAAGTTTTACCAGTAGGACAAACTTTGTGAGAACCATTACGTCTGTTTAATGAAGCCCTAACACCCTTATCGGTTCCTGGACCAAGCCCTGTTCCTGTCCTCCAGTGAACAGACAGAAAGCCAGACTTCACAGGAAACCCTGAAGTTTTGATGCAGCGTCCTACACAAGTGTGTTTAGTGGTTCAAGTTTCCACCAGTAGGGTGAAATCCAATTCTTTTCCAATGACTTCTACAGCTTCAACTGGACATTAATGACTATTTGGGCAGAGCAGTTGGCACTAGTGTGGTGCTTTGGTTGCTCACTTAGATGAGATCCATGGGCTTCTCTGAAGACGTAGAAGCCTCTTTAATGGACATGCCATTCAATGGTTCGCATAGTTTTGGTGTGAAGGCCGATTCGGCCCTGGAATGCATTCAAGAAAGCCAGGCCAGGGGTGTTTCTGAGGCCTTTCTATGTCTGCAAGAGAATATCCTCAAAGGTTTACCTCTTTTGACACTAGTCCAGAGGATTGGTGTACAACCCACACCAATGCTCTCCATTCCTGCAACAGCCACCCTGTCCTTTCAGGGACAGGGCTGGGGATCAAGCAGACAATGCCCAGGTCATCAGAAACAGCAAATTTCTCAGTCTCTCACTTCTCTGACGTCCACCTCCAAACCACTTTAGTTTGCCCTTTGTGTAACATGACCACCATGTGGGATGCAGGAAAAATTATTTCCACCACAGGTGGTAAACCATTACATTGGACATGTGGATTCTCCAGATCATCCAATGAGGCTCTTCTCTGCTGTTTCTTTTTGACACACTGTGTAATCCACCCACATCAGAGAATCTCTTAGAGACACACTTGTCTATTTTGCACCAAATGAGTCACTGGGAGGGTTTTTGGTTGTTAATCCTGATATATCCTCATACTGAAAAAGGATTGAGGCCTTTATCTAATTTTAGATCTCTGCCCTCTGAATACTTTCTTGCGGGTTGACAAATTTAAAATGCTTATGCTGTCCCAGGTTCAGTCTGCCCTGGATGATGCCCTGGGTGAGTGGATAATGGATTTGGACCAGCACAGTACTTACTTTCATTTGTCCTCCCTGCAGTCCCACCAACACTACTTGCAGTTCAAAGTGGACCAGGAACATTTTCCATTTGCTGTCCTCCCCTTCAACTCACCTGTGCTCTTTGGGTGTTCATGAAAGTAATGTTGGCGTTCACAGCACATTGTTAGAGGTTGGGGATCCCAGTTTTCCCCTACCTTGACGAATGGTTAATTAAGGTAGGCTTGCCACAGTCCAATGTATACCATCACCAGATGACACCAAACCTACTGACATCACTGGGTTCATGATCAATGTGCTATGGTCATACCTGGTTCCTTCAAAGGAACTTGTTTTTATTGATGCCATTCTGGATATAGTGCAGTTGTGGTTCTTCTCTCTACCACCACATGTCCAGGACCTTTGGCCTATGATCTTGATGTTGCAACCTCTGTCCTGTAGCTAAAGAAAGTTGCATTCTGCATCCTACTTGTCAGCTGTGCCAGGTGGCACATGCTGGCTGTCCAGTGGAACTTGAAGTCTCGGTGGGCCCAGCATGAGGGTAACCTATCCGATTCCATCCAGGTTTCAGAGGAGAATGCAAATAACCTGCAGTATTGAATTAACCACAATTGATCCAATGGCATACCACCCTCTCTGCCACGCCCATAGCTGATGGTAGAGACCGATGAATCACTGCTGGGATGGTGACATCATCTTATACAGGGAGTTGTAGCCGGCACCGTGATCTACTGTTACAATTTGAGGAGAATCCCAATGATGAAGGTTGCCACCTCTGGTGGGTGAGGGATTTTGTCCTTAAAAAGGATTAATTTTGTTCAGCTAGGTCTCTAATCTTTTCTTAGACCCGGGAATTTCTTTGTGTGAAACACTTGATCATCTGTACGATCCACACACCCAATTACATTTGGGAAATTTGCAATAGTATTAAAAGGCCCATTTGTGTGTTGCAATTCAGCTGGGATTCGAGGAAAAAAATATGCAAACTCACTTTGTAAAACACAGCATCTAGAAATTTCTCAAATATTCTCAAATGTGATATGTCCCCAACAAAGGCTGCTGTGAGCTGAGAAGGCTCAGATGCAAGGAGGTAAATGCTACATAAAAGTTGAATGTGTGGAGGGATAGCCACACTACTCTGGGTGGACTTCCTAAACAGTCCACAACCTAGATGTTGAATGTTTCTTACGTTTAATTTGAAATTCAGTAAATGAGATTTGCAAGTTATGAATTGCATGGTACGAAAACTGAAAATCTTTGGTTTGTTATTCAATTGTAGATAAACTTCATTTTACAAGTCATGTTTAATCAAAGACGGCCTATTTAACAGTTTCTTAAACCTTTGTGTAGCTGATCCTCAGGTACCTGAGAGAATGGAAACGTTCAGTTCCTGTGACTATTATTCATGTAGTTGATCTGAAGGTTCAATTGGTTGTCTCTGTTTCTTTGTCCATCCACTCCGGATCACCATCAGACCCCTGCCTACACCACATCTTTAACAAAGCAGACACGGCCATCGCACCACACCTAGGGAAAGCCATCAACATCTCCTTCGAAACTGCAAGATTCCCGGACAGCTGGAAACACAGCAAAATCAACGCCCTTCTCAAGAAACCAAAGGCGGACCCCAAGGACCTGAAAAACTTCCAGCCCATCTCTCTGCTCCCGTTCCCGGGGAAGGTCATCGAGAAAATCATCAACACTCAGCTCACTCGGTACCTTGAAGACAACAACATCCTCGACCCCTCCCAGTCCGGCTTCAGATGCAACCACAGCACCGAAACCACCCTCCTCACCGCCACAGATGACATCAGAAGCCACCTCGACAATGAAGAAACATCAGCCCTCATCCTCCTAGACCAATCAGCCGTCTTTGACACCGTATGTCACCACACCCTAAAATCCCGCCTCCACGCAGCAGGAATCTAGGACCAGGCCCTCGAATAGACCGCATCCTTCCTCGCCGGGGGACCCCAAAGAGTCCGCCTCCCCCGTACCAACCCAAAGCCTTCAACATCATCTGCGGCGTACCCCAGGGCTCATCCCTCAGCCCGACGATGTTCAACATCTACATGGCCCCCCTTGCACAAGTGGCCCGTCAGCACAACCTCAACATCATCTCCTACACCGACGACACCCAACTCATCCTCTCCCTCATCAAGGACCCGCACACCGCCAAAACTAACCTCCACAAGGGACTAAAAGCCATCGCCGACTGGATGAGACAGACGGCTAAAACTGAACTCGGACAAAACAGAGGTCCTCATACTTGGGCGCACCCCCTCCGCCTGGGACAACTCATGGTGGCCGTCCACGCTGGGTCCCCCACCGACGCCCACCGACAGCGCACAAAACCTCGGCTTCACCCTCGACTCCTCACTCTCCATGTCAAAGCAGGTCAGCGCCATCTCCTCCTCCTGCTACCACACCCTCCGCATGCTTCACAGAATTTACAAATGGATCCCAACAGAAACAAGAAAAACAGTAACCCAGGCCCTCGTCAGCAGCAGACTCCACTACGGCAATGCCCTCTACACAGGTATCTCATCCAAACTCCTCCAACGCATCCAAAACGCCTCCGCCCGACTCATCCTCAACATCCCTCGCCACTGCCACATCACCCCCCACCTAAGAGACCTTCACTGGCTCCCCGTCAACAAGAGGATCACCTTCAAGCTCCTCATCCACGCACACAAGGCACTCCACAACACCGGACCATCATACCTGAACAACAGACTCAGCTTCTACACCCCCACCCGGCATCTCCGCTCCGCTAACTTCGCCATCGCCTCCGTCCCTCGCATCCAACGCAAATCTTCCGGCGGCAGATTATTCTCGTACCTCGCCGCCAAGTCCTGGAACACCCTCCCGCCAGATCTACGATTGACCGAGGACCTTCTTTCCTTAAGAAAACTACTCAAGACTAGGCTCTTCGAGCAGTAGCAGCACTCCCCCCCCCCAGCACCTTGAAACCCTCATGGGTATGTAGCGCGCTTTACAAATTAATTGATTGATTGATTGATTGATTGATTTATCCCCAGACTAAATTGTCTACATGCTTGATCATCACCTGACTTTGCCCTGTCCAATATTTTCCATTGATCATGATATTCAGAGACTACTTCTGTAATCCGCCATGATGCCTAAAGAACATTCTTTTTTTCATCTGTGGTGTGTATAGAAGCAACATGATCTTAGAGAATGAAAATCTCGTCTTTTGGAGTCTCTTTTGGAGTCTCTCCATGTTTCCAGGAGACAAACTTTCTCTTTTGCCAGCAACTATTGCCACAGCCACACTGAAAACATGCTCAGAGAATAGGCTGGCTACAAGGCATGACAGAAATTGTATTGCCAGCCTCCTGTGTTCTGATCACTGTCCCAATTTCCCATAAATATATATACATGTCTCACGATTTAGTGAGAAACGTGTTTGGTCATCCTAGTACTCCTATGACATCTTCCCTATTATCATAGTGGAAATAATATACCTCTATAGTATCCTGCATATCTGTGCTTGATGTAAGTCCCGGAGCTTGTAAAAACTGATCAAACATACATGATCTTTCACCTGATGCTTGTGATATTGAATTTTCCTGCCCGAGGGTAGAGCTCCAAAAGATTATTTTAACAGTGGATTTTGCTGTTGTGAACCAGAACTACTATAGATGATCTTGACAGTGGTTTTGCTACATGCTAATGAGGCACCAACACAGATTGTTGAGTTAAATGAAGAGAGCACTTGAGTTCTCCTTTATTCTAGATTTTGCAGTGTTTTAATCCTGAAGTTGAGAAACTTTCTTGAAGATCTAACTCATATAAATAGAGCCTCCCTGTGCCAAACAGAGAGTGAGACAGTCCCTTTCTATGATAGATCTAGTATAGTGGCACTGATGTGCTCTTCAAAGTACATTATCTCTTGTTGCAGCCTGGTATTTGTCTCCAGATAAATGTGTAAGCTGTTGATCTAGTACCTTCAACATTAACATAGTTAAATATTTTTCCTCCTTACGTATTTTGATCTGCAGCAAGTACAGCAATGGGATGACTTGGTTCATTGTACAGTGTTACCTATTGAATTCCAGTGTCAAACCTCATGGATCAAAGCCTTTTGATGCAACACTCTATTACCCCCAGTTTGTCAACTTCCAATGGCATGAATATGACATTCTACTTTGGACATTAGACGATGTATGTATGAGTGTCATGCACTAGGTGTTAGGTTTTTAAAATGTAGATACAATTTGCCAGAAACAGAAAAGAACTGGATGCTGACATTATTGGTTATATTCAAGATCTACAGAAGTCAAGTAGAACCTATAAGTTACACAAGATAACGCATAATTAGAATCACACAGAGTTTCTTAGTATAATATAATTTTAGATTTAAGGAATTACCAGTTTATATCAAACATCAGAAATGTGGTTATGCAGGGAATAGTGACAAGGTATAACTATTCACCGTTAGAACTCAGCATAAATATTTTTGTTGACAAATTATTTAAGAGATCTCATTATCTTTTAGCTATCCACAATATCCTATTGACATTCATGACCAAAACAAGTGACGATTCAGAGTGATGGAGTCCTGGGTTGTGTTTCTATTTTCTCTCTTGTCCAATTTCCTCACTTCTATCACTGCCCCTCATATTCTTATGTGTGTGGTCAGTGATCTGAGTGCTGAGCACAAGCATGCCTCTTAGTGATACAGCAGGTGCAATGGCCACAGGGTCCCCGGTGTCAGGCGCCCCAGCATGTTTTGACCAGCTGCATTTATTGAAGAAGCCCACTATTTTTCATTTTTATCAGTCTGCCTGGGGCCCAGATCTCCGTTTACACTTCTCGGTGGACTAGAAGGGACAAGAATAGCTCTGTGAGGTGGGCAGGGTGGGAGAATAAATGGGGAGTGCAGAATGGATAAAACAAAAAAAGAGAACATAGAAAAAGGATAGATGCAAGAGGAATCCACAAAAGATTTAAAAAAAAGAATAAAAATATAAAAATATATAAAATATAAAAAGAAAGCAAAAGGAAGGGAGAGCAAGAGGACATGAGAGCGAGGAAGGAAATATGCCAACAAAAATGATAACTCAAGAGGGGAGATTCACTGTAGAGCGAGAAAGGGAAAGAAAAATGTGAAAGGTCAGAGAAAGATAAAGACAAATATAAAAAAAGGGAACATATAGAGGTTATAGGAAGGAGGATAAAGTAGAATGGACATAAGAAAATGAAAAAAGAGAAGAAATGGAGGAAAACATTGTAGTGTAAAAGATACTAGGGAAAGTAAAAAGTGAATGAAAAGTGGTAAGGGTCAGAAAGATACAGAAAGGTGATGAGGACAAGCAAGAGAGCTTGGAGAGTAGAAAGAAACAGTCTGTAATAACAGGAGGAAGGAAATGAATGAATGAGAGAGAAGTGAAAATAAGTTATACATCTGAGAGAGTAGGAGTGGGAGGACAAGGAGGTTAAAAAGAGCTGAGGAGAAAAAGGGTACAGCTTAAATAGGAGAGAAAGAAAGGACTATGATGGAGAAGGAAGTGTAGGAGATGAATAGGGAAAAGAAGTGGGTAAAGTGGACCAAAGAGAGAAGAAGAAGTGAGAAAGGGAGGAAGGAAATAAGAACATGTAAAAGAAGAGGGTGTAGAAGTGACCGAGAAACTGATTAAATTTAAGGCATATTCATATGTGGGCATACTGTGTCGCCAAAACAATGCCTCTGACTTGTGCCTCATCACATACATCTGGCAATTATGAGTTAATCCACAGGGGATGGGGAATAACCATGTGGAGCCTGTTTCTCTCAGTCAAATTCAACACATAGTGCACAATTCCATGTGGATTGCTGTGAGCTTCTAGCACCTGCTCTGAACAAGTGGTACATGGAAGTGTGGAGGCCAGCATGAGGTAGGTTTGGACTCAGCCTGTGGTGAGGAGATCAGAGAACTGGAGGCACTTTAGAGGAGACCGTTATGTCTTCCCATGTGCTCTAGGAAGGGATCAGGCAAGGGCCTGGTTCGAGCTGCTCTTGCAGCTCAGGTTTCATGTGAATAAACTGGCTGGATTTCCAGCCGGTAACATTCAGGCCCTGCGTTCCCACACACATGAACTCCAGGTATGGAGAAACAGAGTCCGTTATAATCTGGTAGCGGTGTATCCCACCAAGTGTTACTGCTCCGTCCTCCTTGCAATCAGAGCCCAAGGTGAAAGAGATGAGGAAGGAGGTAAAAGATTCAAAGAAAAGATGCCATGAACATTTTTTTATGTACGAAGCAGGTTTTTCCCGAGATCAGGAGTGTGTGCAATATTGCATTTTAGGTTATTTATTGTGTAGCTCTGTGTCAACATACACTCAAATATGTCGATACATTCGGTCCCAGATTTACTATGAGCTCAAACTATGCAGGACAGCAAGCAAAGTTGCTGCTCGTAAATTGGTGAAAGCAGAACTGTGCCATAATTACAAAAGAACTGGTGCAATTCTGGTTTCTGCATGTCCTGGAGCACTTTCTGCAGCCATGCACCAACACAGACAGCCTTGCGCCATTATGCAAGGGTATCTGCGTTGTCTGCAGAACAAAAACTATACTTTAAGACTATTTCTCTATATGTATGTGCTGCAGAATTTAGAAAGCATTCAAAGAGGAAAAAAAAGAAATAAAGACATTTCTCCTTGTTACATCAGTCTCCGATAAGAGCAAGATTTTAGCATCCACCCATGTCTACAAGTCTTCGAAGATTTGGATTTGCATTAAAATACATTGGTGGATGCAGAGGAAAAACACATGCATCACCCACATTACGCCTTCCTAATAAAAGGTAGCCCACTGTGTTAGGCTATTTTTTGTTGCAAACCAACACAAATCTTCATTTATTTTGGGTGATAAATCCAGCACAGGATTTAGCATTAGGTCTATGTTAAAAAAGTATGGAAAACTGAATACAAAAGCTTTGTAAATCTGGGTCGCAATCTACTGGGTTTTTTGAGTGGCTCAAATGTTCTTAAAACATAATAATTTGAGTGTGTACGTTTTGTCCTTTCTAGAATATACCTATATTACTGTTGAAAATTATG
The DNA here is from genome assembly GCF_031143425.1 of Pleurodeles waltl. Lineage (NCBI taxonomy): Eukaryota > Metazoa > Chordata > Amphibia > Caudata > Salamandridae > Pleurodeles > Pleurodeles waltl. Next base: position 260,995,658 of record NC_090437.1, on the reverse strand, counting down.
TTACATTGGATGATTTAGGTAACCTGTTAACCAACACTTGAAATTAACTATTTATCCGAGGGTATCTTTTACATACAAAGCAAAAATTATTGGCTTCGCTCACATACTAATATGCTTCCATTTTATTGTATTGTACAGCATGAGCCAAAAACAACACTTTTTTTCTTCTCACAGGTCCTACTCTTTGTCTTTCGAAATATAGCTCTATTTTTGTAGCTGCTGCCTCTGCAACTATGAGTGTTTCTATCCAGTCACCCAGTCCCTGTCTTTTACAACTAAAAACCTACTTCCTCTAAGAGCTTCCATTCTACAAAAAAACCTCTATTTTCATCCCCAAAATTTTTTCGCCTTCACTCAGATAGCTGAAAAGCTTTCTCACCGATCATGGGATGGACATCAGACAAAATCGTCCCATATATGGTTTTTGGACCTTATTTAAAGAAGGATGATAAAAAAAAAAAAGTAACGATAATTAAATTACCTCCATAGATATAACTTGCATTGCAGGTTTCTCCCCTGGAAGAATTACCACAGCCTTAGTGATCGTTCTGTCAGCGAAGAATTTTCTTGAAATTATGTTTATGCAAGACGTTACATTTTCACACTTTTCCCATGAATATACATTATCACGATTCTCTAAATCACGATTCCTTATTTTAGCATCAATCATTTCATCCTTGGATATTAATGGGTTCCTTCTCGGTTATATGTTTTTGCTGAAATGTATAAAATAACAACACGACTGGGGATTATTCAGGTAAGAACCAATATAACACGATGTGGTGAGAAGCAAACTAATCCTGAGCTTAAACAGGTCAGTATTTGGTGAAGCGAACATTGCAAATCATGTCTCAAGTACCACTGATGTGATTTATTCACGCAAAATGCCAGACAAAGGAAATGCTATGCTTCCAAGACAATTTATGAAATTCGTTCCTTGGCACACAGGCCTTTTCTCTCGTTGGCCTATTTGTAAGGAATTTCTAACATCCCAGGGGATAGTAGAACGTGTGTTCATGCAATGCATCAATGTGCAGCATTACTAGTTAACAAATCTACTGAACAACGAACATTTCATTTCTTGGCATGTTTCACGACGTTGTTCTATCGACAGGGTAATGTGCTCTTTGGCCAGAGGATAATTAGTTAAGACTGAAATTTTGTGGACACCCGATAAATATTCAACATGGACTTCATTAAGAGATCATTTTTCTATCTATGTCACTTTAAATACTGATTAAATACGCACATACTTTACTTCCTTCAAGGCAAGAATTGAATACATCGAATGACTTTTGAATTTTTGAAGACAAAGGAATTCAGGAACGGGACGGCCATACTGCCACTCTGGCAGTTCCCTGTACGCTGCAGGTAGTGGACTGCTTTCAGAGGACGATGGGCTGCCTTGACCCAACAATGCCCTCAATGCACCTGTTGGAAAATGGGTTATTGGTAGGGCAGGTAGGTACCTACACCTAGCAACAAGCCACAAACCTCCACAAAAGTACAGTTAGGTCTCAGTAAATTAATCCCAGCTCTACCCTTGGTAGCTTGGCATCGAGCGTCAAGGCTTAACTTAGGAGACAAAGTGTAAAGCATTCAAATATCACAAAACAGTAATTAAATAAAACACAGGAAACAGTTTAAAAATCCAAAACCAATTTATAAAAATAGCTTATATTTTTATCTTTAAAATGACACAAAAACGATTAAAATCGGTTCAGGGGAACCGGAGATATGAATTTTTAAAGTATTATTATTTTCTAGCGCTTAGAAACAAAAAGCGCCAATCGGGTCATCTGGTTGCACCAGGACCGGGACAAAGTCGAACTTTCAGGCCGACCGCGATGGAGCCCTGCTCGGCTACAGGTCGCGGGAGGCCTCGGTTAAAAAGTTACCTTCTGACTTAGTCTTTATTTTGAAGTTTTTCTTCACCGGGACGAACCTGCCAGTTGGATCCGACCTCCTGGAGCCCTTGTCCGGATACGCGAAGTCGGTTTCCTCGGTGGTGATTTTTACCTTCGGACTTAGTCGTTTTTTCGAGATGAAAATCCTTCGACCGGGGTAAACCTGGATCTTGATCCGACGTCCGTGGAGCCCTTCTCGGATACGATGGCTGGAAGGTCCCGGTCAACTTTTTACATTCGGACTTAGTCTCTTTTTTGGATGTTTTTCTTTACCGGGACGAACCACGAAGTCAGGCCGGGTCGCGGTTGAGGCAAGCCGGCTAGAATTTCCGCGTCGGGTCGGTCACTTTATGGAGCTTTTTTTCCAAAAATTCTCCAATCTTTTCCAAACTTCTGGGGCTTCACCCAGATGTTCTTTTAAGGTTCTTTTGGGGTCCACAGCTCACCCCAAGGGTCCAGAAGTTCTGTGATGGTCCTTGGGAAGTGCGGACTTCAACTCCCAGAATGCACCTGGCGCAAACTCCTTTTTGGCCACTGGACAGTGGTCAGCTGGTCACTTTTTCAGGAGTTGGTGCAGGGGACTCTGGTTAGCAATTTTTCACCTGTAGCAAACAGGGAGTCCCTCCTTGAACCAGTGGAAGCCAGGCAAAGTCCTTCTTGTGGTGAAGCCCAAGTGTGCAGCTGGTGCAGTCTTTCTGAGTGCAGGGTCCAGGTGCAGGCCAGGGGTCCAGCAGGGCAGTCCTTCTTCTCCTTGTAGTTCTTTCTTCTCGAAATTTGGTGGGGATCTCAGGCGTGGGTGCAGGTCTGCCAGTTTTATCCTTGCTCCTGGGTGAAAAGCAGGGGGGCCCTGGTCCTCCAATCAGGGACAGGGTCGTCCCCCTGTGATGACCACTTCCTGGGAAGTGTGGCAAAAATCCATCCCAGAAGGCAACAGTCTCTAAAAATCCAAAATGGATGAATCTGATTTTTAGAGGAGAGATCTGGCTGAGCCCACCCACTGGTGTGGCTAAAAATCATAAACACACCCCTCTCCTGCCCTCTCCTAATCTAATCAAGGGGGCACCTAGCTGTCTGGGGTTGCAGGATGTGGGGGTGTTTCTGGGTGCTCCAGATGTCCTTCTCTGCCTTTGAAGACCAGTTTGGCAGCCCTCCCCCTTCCTGCTTCCCCATCTGCTGAGGGGAGATTCTCTCCCCCAAGCACATTCCTTTGTGTGAAGTCAGGCCACTTCACACCTCATTAAAGTAGCCTGGCAGAAGCTGCTGCAGGCTGGCCAATCAGAGCACAGCAGCAAAAACAATGCAGAGCTGAAATTGGCAACTTTTTAGGTAAAGTCTAAACTTTTTACCTGCACTAGTTATATTAAATCCAACAACTGGAAGTTGTGGGATTTATTATAACAATCAATTTGATACCAAATTCTTGGTATGTAACATTTAAGGAGACTTTAAAATTTAAAATAAAGTCTGCCCATTCTAGCCTATGAAGGCCATTTACTTCAATGAGGGAAAAACGAATTTGGCTGTTTTTACCTCACCAGGGCTTATAAATCTATTTTTATAAAGTCCCTGCTTATAGTTACATGGCACCCAGCCCTAGGGGCACATAGGGCACACCTTAGGGGTGACTTATATGTAAAAATAAGGTAGTTTAAGACTTTGGAAGTACCTTTAATTCCAAAGTCGAATTTGCATATAACTTTAATTTAAAAGCAGCCAGCAAGGCAGGCTTGCTTTTAAAATGACACTGGGCACCTCAGCAATGCACCTAGGTGTGCACCACCTATGCTGTGGTCCCTAAACCTACATGCCCTACCATATACTAGGGACTTATAGGTAGGTTAACTTAGCCAATTATAATTAGCCTAATTTGCATATCCATTTTACACAGAGCACAGGCCCTGGGACTGGTTAGCAGTACCCAGGGCACCATCAGAGTCAGGAAAACACCAGCATAAAGTGGAAAATGGGGGCAAAAAGTTAGGGGGCCTCTGCAATCAGCCCCAGTTTCTCACAGCACCATTCTAAGCACAGCTTCTTGTTAACAGTTTTGCCAGAAATTATTTTTGGTTTCAAATCCGAACGTGATGGAACGTCTACGGAGATGGCCTTGAGTGGTAGTGCATCCTTCTTTCATTTTCTTTGCACTGCTTCTGTGAAACCCACAGGATGCTTTCCAGTGGCCGAGAACAACCCCATCACTTTAGCCTATCACTACTAATCATGCCTAGGATCAGAGGAAATAACCACTACAGACCACATGTGCAGTTTGATCTATTTCATTCTTTTCATTTGACAAATGTGAAGAGGAATGCTTAGTGAGGTAAGTAAGAACGGTCGAGTCCACATCAAAGGTAAGTTAAGTAGCTTTATTGGTAAGCACGACCTAGCGTCCAGCCATTCTGGAGAAACAGGTTCAACTGTCATCTCCGGAATGCTCAGATCGCTTGCATTCTGGAGAACGCGCCAAGAACCCACACACAACATATCCTCTTGCCTTCACATAAATAATATAGTAAAGGAAATAACTAACATAAAACTTAAAACAGAGAACAAATTGTTACGTCATAACAGAGTCTTTCAAATAATTAAACACTTGTGAGACATAATCACTTCAAAATAGAATCTTTAAAATAACTAGGACACTTGGGAGTCCTCATCAAATGGTCACGAACAACTCCCTTTGTTTGAGAATTCTCTCTCTCTTGAGTTGCACTGGTACTTTGTGATTTGCCCTCTCCAGCCTCAGAAAAGGTACCGTGACTCACACCAGAAGTAGATCCTCCTTCATTGCTCCTTCCAGCATCAGAATCAGTACTGTGACTCACATCAGAAGTAGACCCCCCATCATCACTCCAGAAGAAAGAGCTAGGACCTTCATCCTCCATCTGACTCAAAACACCCTTTCCCTCCTTCTGATACAGGGCCTCATTTCTCACATTCCACTTCTCCCCTCCTTCAACCTCAACTTGAAATTTCCCCACCTTCTTCACACAAAAAGGGCCTCTGAATCTTGAAACACCCGCCCTTACTTTACCTGACCTGACTTTGACCCAGTCCCCCACCATCAATCCGTGTTTATGCTGACAGGGCACACCTGTCTTACCACCACCACCCGAAGCAACCTACTCTTGAAAACAAGAAGGAATCAATTTCGACCCCATCGGTCTCCCTCTCATCATTCGGAAAGGAGACACACCGGTAGCACTATGAATCGTGAAGCGATATGCTCGCACCACATCAATTATCATTTTCTGCACACTACAATGATTAGCCAAAGCTAATTGTATAGTTCCCTTGATTACTCTGTTAATTCTCTCAACAATTCCATTACCCTGTGGGTAGTATAGAGACGTCCTGGTGTGTCACACTCCACAATTCTTCAAAAACAAACACATCTCATTAGAAGTTAATTGAGTGCCCTTGTCCGTGATAAGGACCCTGGGGATACCTTCCTCCATGAAAATATCCTCTAAAACTTTTATAGTTGTGGTCGTGGTGACATCACGTACAAACCTAACCACTAACCATCTTGAGTGTACATCCACAACTACAACTGCGAAACGCATTTGAAAGGGAACTTCCAATAAAGGACCCATGAAATCCAAACAAATTGTGTGCCAAGGTTTCTCCGGATCTTCAATATGTCCTTCCACCCTCCCAACTCCTACTTTCAACCTCTTCTCACTCTCTTTGCATAGTTTACACTGTTCCACCCAACACTTAACCTGTCCATCCAAACCTGGCCACCAAACAATTTTCTTTCAATCTTCTACTTGTCATCCCCTGACCCAAATGACCCTCATGAGCTAAGGAAAATAACTTAAACCTCAACCCAACCGGTGGAACGAAACGATCCCCCGCATCAACATGCTGTCCCCACAACACGACACCTCATCCAACACATCCAAAAAAGGCCTAACAGACAGCGGAAGAGTACTCTCCCTACGAATCCCTAAGGAGACTAGTCTAAAAACGCATTTAAGACAATCATCAGCTGCCATCTCATTCTTCCATTCGTCCAGTGTAAATGTACCTAAACCCCATTCAACAACATTACAGATAGAAGCCACGGCATCATCCGTATCACAAGACTTGACCGACTGAGCATCCACCTTTTCCCAGTCAATGGACAACTTGGACAGACAATCTGCCTGAACATTTTTCCAACCCTGAACATACTCAACAAGATACAGATACTCCTGCAACCTTGCAGATAGTCTTGCTAACCTCGCTGACCCCCTCCCCGCACCACCAGCAGATAATATTCTTAATAAGGGATTGTCATCACTCCTCAAAGTAAACTCCAACCCCCTCAAATACGTTCTGAAATATTCCGTGCCCCAGACAGCGGCTAAAGCCTCATGCTCAGTGACAGAATAGTTTCGCTCCGTTTGTGTCAGGGTACGAGAAGCAAACATGACTGTCTTCTCTTGTTTTCCATGTACCTGTGATAATACAACTCCTAAACCAGTGCCACTGGCATCCACAGTCAAGATAGAGCGTAAATTAATATCAAAAGCTGTCAAAATACCTGCATCACAAATCTCATCCTTAATTCGATGAAAACAACTCATCTGTTCATCAGACGAAACAAACTTACTCCCCTTCCTCAACAACTTCCTCAAATTCTCAGTCTTGCTTGCAAATTTATTTACAAACTTGGAGTAGTACTCCACCAGTCCTAAAAAGGACCTCAACTGATCTTTGTCAGCTGGTTCAGGTGCAAATTTGGTGGCATCTAAAAGACTTTTCTTAGGTTTAATACTACCTTTAACAATAGAATGCCTGAGGTAGTCAATTTCCTCAACCAAGAAAATAAATTTTTCCTTATTTAAGCTGAGACCAGATTCTCCAATGATCTTGAGTACTTTTCTGAGAGTGACATTGTGCTCATCAACTGTTTCCCCCATCACAAGTATATCATCTTGAAAAAATAATACATCCTTCATACTACCAAACATCTGACCCATCAATCGCTGAAACACACTCGCTGCGGAAGCCAGACCAAAAGGCATACGAGTAAATTGGAAAGTACCTTCCGGAGTGACAAATGCAGTGACATGCTTAGAATCAGGATGAAGCCTAATCTGATGGTAAGTACTCCTCAAATCTAATTTGGAGAAAAACTTGCCATTTTTTACGCAGATAATACCTCATTTATATTGGGTAAAGGGTAGGTATCAACCACAATGTTCTGATTCACAGACCTCAAGTCTACACACAACCTAACCTTCCCATCCGATTTCCGGGTAATAACAACCGGAGAAATCCATGGAGAAACTTCAATGGGTTTAATGGTTCCCTCCACCAACATGTTATTAATCACGTTCTTGACTTCCTCTCTTACTACAAATAGTATCTTGCAAACTTTATGCTGAATAGGGTGAGCATCCTCCCTCAACACTATCTTATGCACATAACCTTTTAAACATCCTTATTCTTTTTTAAATACGTCCCCAGCCCCCTCCAAAATGTCTTCCAAATGTATGTTTTCCACCAACAAAACCTGATTGGGCGCTCTGGGACTGATGACAATGTTGAGATCATATTGATGCATCCAACCCAATATAGGTGGACCCTCAACAGACACATAGATTTTTCCAAGAACTTCCCTTCCACCAAAATGAATTTCCTTCAACATATAACCCAACAAATGAATTTCCACCCCTTGATATCCACCCGGGGATATATCTTTCGGTAACAAGTCTTCTTTCCTCAAAAAACGCTTAAAAAAGCTCTCAGGGATTATGGTGTACAACGAGCCAGAGTCCACCATGAGATTTAGTTGAACTTCCCCAATTAAGAAAGAAGCTGTAGGCCTAGAGCATCGACGATCACTCCCACTCACCCTCACAGTGGCATCTTTTCCAACAACAAGTACCCTGTCCTCACAAGGAGATTCACAGCATTCCTCAACCAAATGTATGCTTGATCTAGATTCTTTAGCACCACAGTTATTTTCTCTGCACACACGGGCATAATGTCCTCTGCGACCACACTTACGACACTCCTTATTGACAGCAAAACATTTCTTGGAGTCCCCCAAATGCAAAGTACTACCACACCTAAAGCACTCCCTCCCCTTACTGCTGACAAACACATTTTTTTTGTTGTAGTTCCAGTTTCTGGCCGTAACATTGTAGAATCATTTGATAAAGCCATAACTTCCACAGTTTTCTCTTTCCTTTCTAATTCCTTAATATTCCTCCATTACTTTTGCCAAGTCAATCGCTTCTTATAGCATGGGATTGTTTGCTGCCCATATAACCTCTCCTGTATCTTTTTATCGCGGCACTGCACAATGAGTTGACAACATATTAATTCATCTGTCATGGTGCCAAACTTGCACTTAACAGATAATTCCCTCAACCGCGACACCAAATCATCAATAGACTCGTGATGATCTTGAGTATAAAATTTGTACCTAGCTAAAACTAAATTAGTCTCTTTTGCGAACCTGTTCACATACCTTTTAATCGCTTCTTTATACACATAATCCATAGGTTGACCATTAGGCCCCATATAAGGAGGAAGATATTTAAAAATCCTTTGGCCCTCACACCCCAAAGTACTCAAAAGGATAGCTTTTTTCCTTTGAGGTGAGTAACCCTGACCATCCAAGCAACAATATAATTCTCAAGCATTTCTATCCAATACTCCCAAGGAAGAATTGGCACACCTGGAACAGGTAGAAATAAAGGTGGTGGAGAAATATTGGAGTTAGAAGCCATCACAACTATGATCAAACAAGTACTAAAACAGAAAGAACAAAGTAATACAGTGAACAGAATAGCTGTGCTATTAAAATGTGGTATTTGTGCTGGTATTTGGTATGTGGTATCTGTGCTATTTCACAATGCGGCCATTACATGTACATTAGAAAAACCAGTACAAAGTTCTCACAGTATTTTATTTTATTTTCCTTGTGTCTTTCGAAGTGCCCTTCATCCAGCCAGCAATTCCAAAGTAACAACCTGTAGCCAGCAACTTCAAAGTGGCAGCCTGTCTCTATGGAACAAGCAGAGCAGAAAAAACTGCCCCACCTCCAACGAAGCGCGTCGATGCAGTGAAAGGCAAGAATACTTCCGGGTACCTCCCAGAAATCCACTTCCTGCACCAGGAGTTCCGGTTTTAGCAAGTTGTTGCACCGGCTCCCAGGGCGCCTGTACTTATCAGGAGATGACATGCCGGTGACACCCGATAACTGCGCCGGCTCAAAAATGAAAGGTGACGCGTCGGCATTGATCCGCCGACATTCCGTCAACGTCGTTGACACACGCGACACCGTCCGCTCCTCCAGGAAAAAAACACGTTGATCCGTCAGCTCCTCGAAAACACCACGCCCTCCTTCAACTCTGCTCGTCACTGGCACACGGGACGGTGGTGATCCACACAGCAGGAACCGGCGGCAGTAACAGGATCAGGACCCCAAAAGCGAAAAGCAGGAACTGGATGTAGGGCTGACCTAGGTTGCGCTAAGCTCCTCGTCGCCAAACTGAGGTAAGTAAGAACGGTCGAGTCCACATCAAAGGTAAGTTAAGTAGCTTTATTGGTAAGCGCGACCTAGCATCCAGCCATTCCGGAGAAACAGGTTCAACTGTCATCTCCAGAATGCTCAGATCGCTTGCATTCTGGAGAACGCACCAAGAACTCACACACAACACTTAGCTGCCGTGAAAATTCAGATAAAGGACCCCCTAAGGCCTCCTCCATCCATGGCCTTCTGAGTTTTGCCAAGCAAATTATTATGTCTGTTTTGGGCACTCTGAGTCATAATCATGAGGGTGTCTATTAGCACTGCAGAGACCTGCAAGTCTATCCGCCAGAAACGTGCAGGACTTATTTGGGAATGCAGGACCTGCAGATACACAAACAAGTTTTAGTGTATATGACTGGACGACTGGAAATGAAACAAAAATGCTTATAGGACCCACACACTGGGGGAAGGGATTGTTGGCAAAAATATAGTGGGGTCTTGAAGAATATAGCAGAGAGATGGGATGTCATTAGAAGTTGGGTAAGTGATGGTCATCTTAAGGTCTCTCAGTAAAAACCTAATAGTAAAGGCTTCTGCCTGACTTCATTAATCAAATCAGTCCACATAGTAAGATAATTTTGAGTATTAAGATAGCTACTGTGGTCACCTATGCATATCCTGCATTCATCAGGGCCTGAGTATGGTGAATTAGTTGGATGGTTTATTCCGGTGGTTCCCAACCTTTTGACTTCTGTGGACCCCCACTTTAACATTACTAGAACCCTGGAACTCCCACTGAATCATTATTGGAACTAGGGGACCCCTCCACTGAGTCATTACTGAAAGCTAGGGACCATAATGTTGCAAAATTATTTAATTTTCTAAGCAGTCATGGACCGATTAAGGAGTCTTAATGGACACCCAGGGGTCCATGGACCACAGGCTGGGAACCACTGGTTTATGCACTTCCTGCAGATGCCTAAATAAAGCTTTTTATCTCAGTTCTTAATGCTCATAAATTAGTTGAAAATGCTAAGTGGCTGTGTGGGCATGTGACCTCCTAAAGTAAGCTTAAGTGACATGTTATAGGGCAGTGACAACTACTACCCTCAGAAGTCGACTTGAATCTTTTGACTCATTCAGGAGAAATAGGATCATCAAATCAAACAATAAGAACCAATAGCTGTGAGAAAACTGGGCTGATTGCAGAGGCCCACAAACTTTTTGGCCCCATTTTCCACTTTTTGCTGGTGTTTTCCTGACTCTGATGGTGCCCTGGGTACTGCTAACCAGTCACAGGGCCTGTGGTCTGTGTAAAATCAATATGCAAATTAGGCTTCTTATAATTGGCGACGTCAACCAAGTCCCTAGTATATGGTAGGGCATGTAGGTTTAGGGACCCCAGCATAGGTAGTGCACCTATAGGTGCACTGCTGAGGTGCCCAGTGTCATTTTAAAGGCAGGCCTGCCTTGCTGGCTGCTTTTAAATTAAGGTTCTATGCAAATTCGACTTTGGAATTAAAAGTAGTTCCAAAGTCTTAAACTACCTTATTTTTACATATAAGTCACCCCTAAGGTGTGCCCTATGTGCCCCTAGGGCTGGGTGCCATGTAACTATAAGCAGGGACCTTATAAAAATAGTTTTATAAGCCCTGGTGAGGTACAAACAGCCACATTAGTTTTTCCCTCATTGTAGTGAATGGCCTTCATAGGCCAAAATGGGGAGACTTTATTTTAATTTTAAAAGTCCCCTTAAGTGACAGATACAACGAGTTTGGTATCATATTAATTGTTATAATAAATCCCACAACTTCCAGTTGTTGGATTTAATATAACTTGTTCAGGTAAAGAGTTTTAAACTTTACCTGAAAAGTTGCCAATTTCAGACCTGCATTGTTTTTGCTGCTGTGCTCTGATTGACCAGCCCCTGGCAGACTGGCCAGGCTGCCTTGATGAGGTGTGAAGTGGCCTGGCTTCACACAAAGAGATGTGCCTGTGGGAGTGGATCTCCCCTCAGCAGATGGTGAGGCAGGAAGGGGGAGGGCTGTCAAACTGGTCTTCAAAGGCAGAGAAGGACATTTGGAGCAACCCAGCAACACCCCCACATCCTGCAACCCCAGACAGCCAGGCACCCCCTTGATTAGATTAGGAGAGGGCAGGAGAGGGGTGTGTTTATGCTTTTTAGCCACACCAGTGGGTGGGCTCAGCCAGATGTAACCTCCAAAAATCAGATTCAGCCATGATGGATTTTTGAGGAATGTTGCCTCCTGGGATTGATTTTTGCCACACTTCCCAGGAAGTGGTCATCACTAGGTGAAGGACCCTGCACCTGAATGGAGAACCAAGACCCCTTTGCTTTTCACCCAGGAGCAAGGATACAACTGGCAGACCTGCACCCACACCTCAGATCCCCATCAGATTCCAACAAGGAAGAACCGAAGGAGAAGAAAGGCTGCCCTGCTGGACCCCTGGCCTGCACCTGGACCCTGCACTCTGGAGGACTGCACCAGCTGCACACTTAGGCTTCACCAGAAGAAGGAATTTGCCTGGCTTCAACTAGTTCAAGGAGGGACTCCCTGTTTGCTACAGGTGACAAATTACTAACCAGAGTCCCCTGCACCAGCTCCTGCCCAGTGGCCAAAAAGGAGTTTGTGCCAGGTGTATTCTGGGAGTTGTAGCCCACACCCCCAAGGATCACCTCAGAGCCTCTGGACTCTTGGGGTGAGCTGTGGACCCCAAAAGAACCTTAAAGGAACATCTGGGAGAAGATCCAGAATTTGGAGAAGTTTGGAAAACTTTTGAAAAAAAGCTCCATAGAGGGACCGACCTGCCGCGGCAACTCTAGCCGGCTTGCCTCAACCGCGACCCGGCCTGATTTGCAGGTTCGTCCTGATGAAGAAAATCTCCATAAAAGAGACTAAGGTGGTCATTCTGACCGCGGCGGGCGGCGGTCGCCACCCGCCATGCGGTTACCGCCGAATGACCGCAGCGGCCATTCCAACTTTCCCGCTGGGCCGGCGGGCGACCGCCAAAAGGCCGCCCGCCAGCCCAGCGGGAAAGCCCCTGCAACGAGGAAGCCGGCTCCGAATGGAGCCGGTGGAGTTGCAGGGGTGCGACGGGTGCAGTGGCACCCGTCGCGATTTTCACTGTCTGCAAAGCAGACAGTGAAAATCTGTATGGGGCCCTGTGAGGGGGCCCCTGATTGCCCATGCCAGTGGCATGGGCAGTGCGGGGGCCCCCAGGGGCCCCACGACACCCGTTCCCGCCATCCTGGTCGGTGAAAACCGCCAGAAACAGGCTGGCGGGAAGGTGGTCGGAATCCCCATGGCGGCGGTGCAAGCACCGCCGCCATGGAGGATTCCCTGGGCCAGGGGAAAACTGGCGGGAAACCGCTTGTTCCCCAATTCTGACCGCGGCTTTACCGCCGCGGTCAGAATAGCCCAGGAAGCACCGCCAGCCTGTTGGCGGTGCTTCCGTGGTCCCCGGCCCTGGTGGTCATGGGCCGCCACGGTCGGAATGACCCCCTAAGTCCGAATGTACAAAGTTGACTGGGACCTCCCAGTCAGCATATCCGAGGAGGGCTCCAAGGACGTCGGATCAAGATCCTAATTTACCCCGGTCGAAGGATTTTCACCTCGAAAAAATGACTACGTCCGAAGGTAAAAATCTCCACTGAGGATTCCCGCGACGCATATCCGGAGAAGGGTTCCAGGAGGTCAGATTGGACTGGCAGGTTCGTCCCGCTGAAGAAAATCTTCCGAAAAACGACTAAGTGCGAAGGTAAACATTTGACCGAGGCCTCCCATCGAGAGACTTTGCCCCGGTCGAGGTGCAACCAGTTGACCCGATTGGCGCTAAATGTTTCTAGTCGCTAAAAAAAACAATAATTCTTTAAAAATTCATATTTCCGGTTCCACTTATCTGATTTTATTCGTTTTTGTATCATTTTAAAGATAAAAATATAATCTATTTTTATAAATTGGTTTTGGATTTTTAAACTGTTTCCTGTGTTTTATTTAATTACTGTTTTGTGATATTTGAATGCTTTACACTCTGTCTCCTAAGTTAAGCCTTGTAGCTCATTGCCAAGCTACCAAGAGTTGAGCTGGGTTTAATTTACTGAGACCTAACTGGACCTAAGTGGAGGTTAGTGGCCTATTGCCAAGTGTAGGTACCTACCTGCCCTTACCAATAACCCATTTTCCAACAATAGCCATTTACAACAACAATGTGCAAATCATAGTCAGTAATTTCCACACACTATGACCTATGTGGCCATGAATTACCATACCAATTTAGTAAAGTTTAAACAGTTATTGCCCTTAAATTAAGAATGCTAATGTCATATAAATAATACGCAAAACCAGATTATAATTAGTACAGAAACAACACGGGTTGCCCAAAACGTCTAAGGAGTCTTAGTCTGATAAAAGCAATCCCCATTAAACAACCCATTAAACACTCCAAAACAATTATACAGAATAACAACAGAATTATTTGTGAAATAGCAACAGATTTCATTCGTTGAGCAGTTGAATCAGTCATAATCAATTAATAAACAAACATTTTAAAATATTGGGTCAGACATCCTTGCTACCAAATTCTAATTCGAAAAGCATTTGTGGGGCTGGTCTTTGACACATGCAAAAATCAAAATAAGACTACAATTAATTTGGAAAGCATCTCAACTATGGCTTTAACAGAAATATGCAGTTGGGTTTCTAAGGGAAAACCTGCAAAAGAAAAACAAATGGACATTGGTTGTACCTCTCTTTTAGAGACAGCAGTTAGCAGAGTGTTTGTCAGCAGGTCTTCAGCATTTTCAGGAACATGGAAAGGTCAACAGTTCAGTAAAGTTAAACTTGAAGTATTTGAACTGTTTCAGTCATAAGTCATCTATATGGAACTGAGCATAACGCTACATAACTGCATCTGAACATAACTGGAAGAATTCTGAACAGCATCATCTAGAACTTTGCCTAATTAGAGTCCCAAACATTACTAACTAGACTCCTACTGGACAAGACTATGCTGTTTGACAGTGAACAACCAATTGAATTTCATTTCTTCTTCAGTTTGTAACTTTCCTCATGGCTTCCTCAAGATCCGCCCATGTTGACGCTCCTTTCCAGTCGCCAGTTTTGGCAGAAAAAATAACATTGTAGAAAACAGCACAGAACATGAAACTTTAGCTAATATTACTTCTTACCGGAAACTAAAACCAATTGTGAAAACCTTTTCACTAGTCATCACAAGGAAGTACATAATGAACAGAGTGAAAAAGGAGTAGATTTCCACTGTGAGCTTTCAATGGAGCAGCTAATAAACAATGTTTGCAAAACAACTTCCATGTAGTCAGCATAACATCTCAACACTACGCTTGTAGAAAAATACTAAAGCTTAGGCCTTTTAACTAATGCTACACATGAAGAATAAAATAATTGTAATAGTCACACCATATTTAGTACATTATTTAACTAATCAATAATAATTGTAAATCATTAGTTTTGATCATCAATAATAATCATCAAGTACAAATGGTTGTGCTTCATCAAAATATATTTTCAAAGTTATTTATTGCTTCACATAGAACTCAAGATGGTGGATATTATGTCAGCCATATTTCAAACATGCACATTTTACTTTTCTAGCACAAGTTTCTCTGATTAGGCTTTTTACACTTTTCATATAATGTGTTTATTCATATTTTATTAATAATGTTTGCTCTCTAACAGCTATTACAAACCTTTTCATGAAACCTGCATGTCACAAGCTCATATCCCAATTAGATTTCTCATTCTGTCAGTTTCTGACAGAGATTCTGGTTTAACATGCAGGTCTGTATACCAAGTTGCCCAAAAATACCTTAGTGGGTTACTTGCTCCCTGCAAACATCTGAATACAACCTGCAAGGCAACGATTTGAATTCCTGCTTTTGTCACACAATGAAAACATGAATACCATAAAGTTGACTAGTAAACCAAACCTATAATTGAGTTCCAAAATCAAAATCCATTTACATATAGTGTGCCTTATAAATCAACATTATAATGTCATTGCCGAGACAGATTTACATGCCTGATGTAATGCAGTGCTTGGGACACTAAAACTCATTCATTATTTGATTTATCTCACAGATACCTTGTGAAATGACGTGTAATGCACCTCTTTCTTTCCCTAGACAGGCTATTGAATCTAGAGGCAAGACTGAAGTGCACTGACATATATGTTGGTAAGATGTAAACTGCCTTTGGCATTCACAACTATCAAATAATAACAAAAGATTATGTTTCATTTTAAATGTTGTCAAAACCTTAAGGTAGTTCACTCCCTCCCATATACACTTCAATTCACCTAAAATACTGACATGGCAATTGCACCTTATTTTCACAATGTATAAATGTAAACATTGTCTGTTATGTCACGGAGAGAATTACATATACTAGCTGATCACTCTTCTCTATAGTATTTGATTGTAATGTCTAAGGTTATAGCCACCAAATATCCCAAAAAACTATGTTTTGTTGTGACAGATTCAGAAAGTTCCCAAAAAAATCAAGTGTTATTTTTTGTTTTATTTTTTTTCACAGAACTGACTCCGAAGCATCACTGACAGGTGGAACAGCTGCAAATATGCTATCTTCTTCCTCTGGGAACAAAGAAACATACGGCTTTTGTGAGGCCTTTGTCAAATGTAGAAAGAATTGTGACTTTATCACGACACGTTCCATCTGCTTTGAAAGTAAGGAGCAACTAAGTGAAAAAAGTTTATTTTTGTGTTTTATGACAAGTTGCACTTTTATAATGTTCCAAATAATAAATGCTAGGCAATAAAGAAACTGTAGACCTTAACCTTTCCATTATGTACTTAGAGATCAGTATTCTTATCGAAGCTACACCATCACCATGTTTTTAAGAAAAGCTTCACTTTCTCATCAGCTGTAAAGAATGTTTTTCGTTAGAACATTATGACTCATTCTGTAGAGGTGTCGTTTGTCGGCTGTTATGGAACATGCAGGCAGGAGCTGCGTGTACAGATCAGCTACAAAGAGCGCCACTGAAACACATTACTGAAAAAAAAATACATGGAAAGCTGAAGTGCCTATGTACATGCAACTCCACGCAAAATGTAGTAGAGCGACAGTACAATGGCGCAGATTTACAAATGTTTTGCACTATTTTTTTTACCAGCGCAAAGCTTGTTTTTCTTTGAAAAGCTGCCTGAAAGTAACTCAAAGCACGGGGTATCCCATGGATAGAATATGGGCGTTGCCATGCGACCACTCATGGTTTTTAACACAAACCCTATCTACTAAGAATAGTAGACAGGGTTTTGCAGCAAAAATGTCACTTTGTAAGAGGCGCTTCGAGGGGAAATGCTTTTATTTCTTTCCACTTTGCCTTTGTGGTGCACTGTACAGCACACATCCGAAGTGAGAAAAGTTTTAAAGTTAGCCTAAACATAGAGTTTTGTAATAGAAAGGCACCCTTCTAGTACAAAACCTACTCAACACTCACACAGACAACATAAAACTGTGGTGCAAAGTTGTGTGCATGGTGCTTGGCTGCTTGATTGTGAGCCGTTACTAGGGAGAGAGAAGGAGAGTGCAATATGAAGCTTTCATTCTCCCTCCCCCACACAAGCAGCAACTTTGAATGCTCAGTTTTGTTCCATGACATCTTCCTGAAATATAAATTGAAAACTCAAAACTGTGATTCACAGAGCACTATGGCCACCTGCTGCCCTCTAACTCCCCCACACACTAACATGAGTTACAGGGTTAAATTCAAGTATTCCAATTTAAATATTTTTTATCAATCTGCTATAGTGCAAATCGGCAGGGTCAAATATAATTTTGGGCATTTGCCAATTCCCAAAAAAGATTTGTGCGAGGGTGAAATGTGCAGCGTGTTTGCAAATTGCCTTTACACACATATGTGTCTCAATACAAAATCTGCAGTCCCGGGTCTTCCAGGAACTCTGGAAGGCACAGTTTTTTAAGAGAACTCTCCATGCACCAGAGGATGTACTGGCATCTTTTCCTAGTGCACCTCTTGATACTCAGTAGTAGAACTGAAATATCACGGGGCTGATGCAACAGAGGGGACTGCAAACACAATTTGGAAATGTCTTATGGTTGCGTCATAAATCAAATGTTTGATTGCTGGACTGTAGAAATATGGGGCTTCATTGTAAAAGAAGCTAGTTGCAGTGCAGGTTTTCCTTTGTGCTTTTGCAATGCTCTCCTTTTAAATTCAATTGATGCAGAAAGTCTGTTATTTGCGTGTTTTATTAATCTGAACTCTGCCTTTGACCGTGTGCCTAGAACTCGCTTTTAGGAAAACTTGAAGGGTTGGGGCCTTCCCTGGAGTCTAATGAACACACTGATGGACTTATATTGTCTAAGGACCCCGCCAGCGCCAAGACCAACCTACAAGAGGGTATGAAGGACGTCGCAGATTGGATGAGGCTCAGCCGCCTAAAGCTGAACTCTGAAAAAACGGAAGTCCTCATCCTCGGCAACACCCCGTCCACCTGGGACGACTCCTGGTGGCCCACGGCCCTCGGCACCGCACCGACCCCCACAGACCACGCCCGCAACCTCGGCTTCATCTTGGACCCTCTTCTCACCATGACCAAGCAAGTCAACGCCGTGTCCTCCGCCTGCTTCCTCACCCTCCGCATGCTCTGCAAGATCTTCCGCTGGATCCCCGCTGACACCAGAAAAACCGTGACCCATGCCCTCGTCACGAGCCGCCTGGACTACGGCAACACCCTCTACGCCGGGACCACAGCCAAACTCCAAAATCGCCTGCAACGCATTCAAAACGCCTCGGCCCGCCTCATCCTCAACGTACCCCGCAACAGCCACATCTCCGCACACCTGAGACACCTGCATTGGCTCCCAGTCAGCAAAAGGATCACCTTCCGACTTCTCACCCACGCACACAAAGCCCTCCACGACAAGGGACCGGAATACCTCAACAGACGCCTCAGCTTCTACGTCCCCACCCACCTCCTCCGCTCCTCTGGCCTCGCACTCGCTGCTGTCCCTCGCATCCGCCGCTCCACGGCGGGTGGGAGATCTTCCTCCTTCCTGGCGGCCAAGACCTGGAACTCCCTCCCCACCAGCCTCAGGACCACCCAGGACCACTTCGCTTTCCGGAGACTCCTAGAGACCTGGCTGTTCGAGCAGCGATAACCCCCCCTTTTCCCCTAGCGCCTTGAGACCCGCACGGGTGAGTAGCGCGCTTTATAAATGTTAATGATTTGATTTGATTTGATTTGATATTCGGGTACTTGGGCGCAAGGAAAAATTGGAGAGGGTAGCCAAGTCACCATTAGATTTCAAACCGCAAATGGATTAAAACAAGGATGTGTACTAACTCCTATGCTGTTTAATTTATACCTTGCAGACTTGGCCCACGCCCTTGCACCCCTAAATAGTCATCTGCCAATTTTGGCCAGGGAAGGAATAGCATGGCTACAGTATGCAGATGACATAGTTTTACTCAGTCAAACATCAGTCGGACTACCGCACTGCATTCAAGCACTTAGTATATATATTACTAAGCAAGATCTGTCATTGAACTTGAGCAAAACTAAGGTTGTCCCTTTGGTTGATACGAAGTTCAAATCTTTTGCGTGGTTCATTAATGGAACACAGATGGAGGTTGTCCCCATATACAAATACTTGGCTTTCACCGTGGATCATCTCTTGACCTTTAAACTGCAGCTTGCTGCAGTTCAAGCTAAGGCCCACTCCTTGACCTACAGATTAAAATTATTAAAATTAAAGCTGAGTTGCCCGTCATGTAATCATCTGCTTTCTGTTATGGCAGCTCGGCTAATGCCCACTGTTACTTATGAGAAAGAATTAATGCTGTGTAAGGAAGCAACTTTCTATAACCAAGTTCAAACGAAGGCTAACAAATCAGTATTTCATATCCCACGTTCAGTATCCCCTGCTTAGGTACGCTCAGAATTTGGTCTGAAAAATTATGAATATCAGAGTAAATAGTCCCATTTTAAATTTTGTTGGAGATTGCGAGCAGCAGAGACTGGTACCATCAACAACCTATGCTGGATTGAAATTGAGGAGCAACAGCGTTGTAACAATAAAGGCACATGGGGTTATCACTTCAACAACTCTATTAAGGAACTAGGCTTGCAAGAAGCATGGGCCATGAGCCTGGGTAAAGTGGAGTTTTACCGGAAGGCAAATACTGCCACTTGGTTGAGGTCCTCAATCACTGACAAACACATGCTCTCAAGAAGACGACATGCCTGGACCATATTGACATCATTCAAATCTCTACAGGCTCAGGATTCTCTAGCAGTACCATTTACCCAGACATTGAAACATAAATTTATGCTTTTGCGATTTGGTATAATGGAAACCAAGACATGGTCCCTTCATGGAGACAGCGAGCACAGTCACATTCTTGTTGACTTTGCGGGTACAAGCAAGAGCCACTTGTACATGTTTTTGTATGTGCCCTGCGTTGTCAGAATATAGGAGAATGTACTTGAAAAATATTTTTAGGTCACTGAACATACGCTCATGCAGGCTGGCTGTTGTCATTTGGTTAAGTGGTATTTTAATCCCGTTTTCTTGGGGGATTAAATTCATGGTTCAGGCCCATAAAGAAATTGAGAAAATAGCTGAGTAGATAGTGGTGCCTGGCATTGTCGACATGTCTCCATTCTGATGAGTACCTAAATGGTAAATCTTAGTATATTCGTCAGTTATTCGTTATTAGTAAATTAGTTTACATTTTGTATCATCTTCCTTTATGAATTCAACTGTGTTTTTATTTTAGTAAATAGGATGCACTGTCACTTTTTCATGGATGCAAGTGCTTGAACTTAAGACCAACAAAGCAAAGATGAAACTAGTTGAGTAGGTCTATTTATGCCTGTAAGCATTTTTAAGCCTAATATTTAAAAAAATGATTTAGTATTAGGAACAAACCAAATTTTGTATGTGTATTCATATTTTAACTCAAGAGCATGTTTGAGTGTTTATAATATACGAATATATGATTAGCGTTAGTTTTAATTAACTTGGCTAGTAAATTATTTAAGAACTTGGTTATTTACGATTTATGATGCAGAAAGTCTTTGTATTGCAGCAAATTGCCAGCCTCATTAATGTTAATGAACTGTAAGTATTTTTGTCATTGCTACGACCTTTTAGAAATCTGTGATGGAGGCCTGAAATTTGAATTTTTTTCCCTTCTTTGTCCCTCAAAAGTCCAGAGGCTACAAACACAAAATAAATATACATTCTGTTAATAGCATCGGGGGATGATGCAGTTGTCTACTCGGCACCCCACTCGGGCAATGCCCCAAGATCTGCGTCCACATTTGCAAAGTGGAAGCTGTACAAAAGGAATGGTGTTTGCTTGATTGATTAGAGGAAACTGTTTGAGGGGCAGAAAAACAGCTTGTCGTACACCCCCTATGTTTATTGCATCAAAGGCTCAAAGGGCAAGATGGCATCCACAGTGGTCTTCAGTGACTGACATTAGGCTGCTCTATCAAGATCCTATGCCGTTTTTACCTCAGCCGGTGGTTTGTAGAAGTAGAGATAGAACATGTGGAAACCTAGCTCAGTGAACACCACAATTGAAACAGGGGAAATATCCATTGTCATATCCCTGTGCATAAGCTAAGCAAGGAGGGAGGGAAGGGAGGTTGACAATAATATAGGCTAAAAAATCTGAAACACTCCCTTTGGAGTTAACAAGGTCAAAAATGTTGCACAGTACTTATATCGAACACTGTTACATAGAATCTGAGGATTGGTTGAAACTCTTCAATATTTTTGAAGACTTAGGTAAGAGAGTAACACAGAACATCAATTATGTCTTGCTTGCAACTGACACCTCCGTTGCAACATCCACAGTCCATTATAGCTACACCTCACCATTACATACATACATTCCACACTCAGCTCTACCTCCACACATTCCATTTACATTCTGCAAGAATAGCACAAAACTCTATCAAACTCTTGAAAAACTGAAGAGCAGTCATCATTGGTGATGCATATTAAAGGCCCGTCCACTTAGAAGTGCTTTCATGTCTGGAGGAAATGGACTGTACACACAGTCCACACACAGAGTGCCACATGTTCATAATAGAGTTTGACAACCTAATGGTTCTTAGGTCTCTGGAGGAACTGTGGTAGTAAAGTGCTAACCACATAATGGGCTTCATGGTGTTTTATGAGTCTATTCTGGCCTTTCTGACCCAAAAGAGATTCCTCTAGGACTTCCCCACAAGGGCTAGGGTTCATGGTATCACCATATTGGCCACTTTTGCCCTTTTCATTTTCAGCACTTAAGGACTGAATTCTAGAGTCTTATAAATGTGTCAGCTGCATTTTTCTTTATAAGGAAACCTCCAATCAGGTCATTCGGTCCCACCCTACCCCTGAGTTAACAGACAATCAAATTTTTTTGTAATTTTTTCCTACAGGACTCTGCAGTAACAGATAGCTATACATTTTGAATTTTGACTTCTCAAAAATGTCTGGCCAGACTTATGCAAAATCAAAAAAGCATGCTTTCTAGGTAAAGATTCAGCGTTCTTCCAGTCTGTGTAATTCTGTTAATCAATGTTGCTGTAGATTTGTGGCCACTAGGGCACCCACGGTAAAAGAAATGTAAAGTAATAGTTTATTATCCTACCTAAGTAGGTCAAACATGTGCCATGAAAGGCAATCCTGCAAAAGCACACTGTGGGCCTCATTTACGAGGCCTGTGGTGCAGGGCGGCACAGCACATGGCCTACTGCATCACCCTGTGCTACTGGGAAAGGGCAGAAATGCCCGGTATCTACAAGATACAGCCCATTTCTGTCCTCTTTTCCTGTGCTGGTGCACAAATTGGTGCCTAGCACCAACGCAGGCACCCTTGCACCATGGTGCAAGGATGCCTGCATTGTGGGGATGATTGTTTTTGTGCTGGATGGGACACCTTCCTGCACAAAAAATAATCACAAGAGGTGTTTTCTGCTTTCTGGGTAAAGATTAAGCTTTTAGCCTATTGGTATAATTATATTCATCCAATTTTGCTATAGGTTTCTGGACACCGGGGCACCCACAGCAAAAGAAAAATGGCTAGCTCTCATTGGTATCCAGAATGGGTGCTGGCTGGGGAGCCAGTAGAAGCTGTGGGGGCCTTGAGAACCACCCTTAAATACCCTGTAAGGGCTTTTAAATTATATTTTCTGATTTCTGTTGTCCCCTAGAAGGTCCCTAAAGTAACTATAACTCATACCCTCACTATGCACTGCTTGTTACCCCACACATTACATCACTCTTGACATGTACTATGACATCACTGCTAACATCAGTGCGACATCTGAAATGACATAATAGATAACACTGCCCATGGCAGAGTACCAAGTTAGGGCACAAGTTATATTTACTTGAGGTCACTATATCTGCTGAAATTCAGTGGTTTTGTTAGTTAAAAACATTATGTTGTAGCTTACATTTTCGCGTAATTGTAGCTTTCCTTTAACTTTTTTTTCAGTGAATTTTACCACACTTCAATACACTATATTTTAGAGAGTGGATATATTAGACTGTGCATTCTGTCCACCTGGGTAAAATTTATTTTTTGGTTTCACCCCCGTTTTCTCATTACATAGTAATGTAGTTTAGTTTAAGTTAAGTTTTTCCTATGTATATTTTTTTTTATATAAAAAAGAGCAGAGAAATATTTTAAAGAAGTGATAATCCAAGAGCACATAATTTGTTGAAGATGAGGCCTGATTCACAAACTGCACTTTGCAGCAGATTAGTTCTATTAAAGTAGTGATACAAAACTTACTACAAAGTGCTGTTCACAAATTGCATTTTTGTAGAAACTTACACTTTTGAGTAAATTTACAACTTTTCTGTATTCATGAGTTGTGCGTTTGTAGTAACTTACACTTTTCTGTTAAATCCATACCAGCATTACTTTCTATGCAGGGTATTTTATTACCAGTAATGAGCTATGTGTAGTGCTGGACTTACTACAAAAATTCAAGTTACTATAAAAGTGCAAGTTACTGAACAAGTGCAGTTCGTGAATACCAAACAGTAGTAAACCTTTTCAAAAACTTAAAGTTACTCAAAAGTATAAATTGAATGTTATGAAAAGACCGGAGGCTCCTATTATGCAGTAGTCTTTTCTTTATTTTTAGTAGCAGCTCCAGTCAAGAACAACTACAAATCCCATAAGGCAAACACAAATTACCCAATGGGAAAACAAAAGTACCGTAGTTTATAAGAATGCACCAATCACAGACAGTTCCATGTAATAATACCTATCCTGACTGAAAACAGCCCTCTTTTCTTGCTGCTCTTCAGTCCTGATCCTGAACTGTCCTGCGGCGCTCAGTGCCTCTGATTCAGTTCTTCACAGCTGAGACCGTTTTTCTTTCTCTTCAGCTCTCTGAGCTTTCTACTCGGATTAGCGAGTTCAGCCCTGCCCGTAGGCGGAGCCGGGCAGCACTTTTTTATAACCCTTGCCTGCCCCATTATAAGATTTTGCTGGATTGTGCTGTCACCATGAACAGCGCTCAGTCCCATTTCTCTCAAGATGAGGAGGAAGACGTCCTGAAGGAAAATATGAATGATTTTATTCAAACTTCTGTTGATCAGGCTATGGCTGCCTCTTGGCAAAAACTCTCAAAAAAATTAGAGAACTCTGTGGTAAATCTGGTGTCCAAGACCATGCTGGCCCTTTCTGCGGGGAAAAGCAGAAAGCATCCAGTCTCTTAAAAAATTTAAAAATGATGCTAACTGGAAGTGACAAAGTTTCACACATGGCAGAGGACGTGATTCCTCAAGGGCCTCCTAACAAGAAGGGGTTAATATCTAAGTCTGTCCGAAAATGCATGGTAAAATCCAAACACCTAGCTTCCCCTATTAAAATAACAAAGATTTTGGACACAGACGATGAGATGAACGACCCTGACTCGGATGTGGATAGTTCCGACAAGGACGTTGGAGAGCTTTTCTCCCCTCCTCCACACAAAAAATTCAAACATTCTTCAGGGTCCAACACGATTCTTGATTCGGAAGGGGTACCTATGTTTGACCCATGTGATATTGAACACCCAAATTCCACAGAGTGGGTCCCCCTCAGATCATGTGGCGGACTACGTGACTCCCAGACTTCGAACCCCTCTGGATAAACAGGTTGGGGCAAAACTGAAGTCAGAATGTACCCGACCCGCTTTATCATCAAAAATTACGGTGACACCTGCGATTGACACCTCACTGATTACGTTCTTCACTAAATATAGCAAGGACCCCGTAAAGGGGTAGATAAAGCTTGGTCCACGTGCCAAGATAAATTCTTGGACATTGTGGGTCCCCTGACCCGCATATTTGATATGGCGGAATCAGCCCGGCTGGAACATGTGACCATTGACCCAGAGAAGCTCTCTTTATGGGCACAACGTGCAGTTTGCTTGTTGGGGAACGCTAATTCCTCCATCACTCATGTATAGAGAAAAGGACTCCTGCTCAAGCTGGATCCAAAACTGGTCAACCTAGCAGGTTCGGATCCAGGTGTAAAAGCGGAAGGCTTGCTGTTTGGTGATTAGTTCATAAAAGAGCTCAGCTAGTATGTGGCAACCTTCTCCTCGCTAGACAAGGCGCAGCAATCTTTAAAAAAGATGTTTGCTTATCGGGTTTGCACCAGGGCTGGCAGAGGTAGGAACCGCTTTGCCTGCCGGTCCTACGCCAACCAAGGTTCCCGTGGTCCCTACCCTAACAACACCTTTCAGGACTACAGGCCACAGTTCTACCTCCAAAAAAGCAGGGGCTTCAGGGCTAAAGGAAACTGCAACACCAGATACGCAGCAGGGGTCGCATTGCTCAATGCCTGTTAAAATGGGAGGATCCTACAAGAGATCCTTGAGTTTTAAATACAGTGCAAGGTTATGTTATAAAACTCTTTTCAAAACCTTTTCTAGAGAGTTTCCCTCCTCCTCCTCAGTTTTCGCTTCAAATGACAGATTTAATTTAGTTAGAAATCCAATCTCTTCTGCAAAAGCAGGCAATTGTTCCTTGCTCACTAGATTCCTCAGGCTTTCTCAGCTCAGTTTTTCTAGTTCAGAAAAAGAACAAAAAGATGCGCCCAGTCATCAATCTGAAACAGTTCAATCAGTTTGTTCTATATCGTCATTTCAAGATGGACACCATTCTTCATTTCAGAGATACACTACTCCAAGGAGATTGGTTGGTAAGTTTGGATCTTCAAGATGCATATCTTTTGGTTCCCAGGAATTTCTTCAATTCCTATGGGCAGGTCAGTATTTTTGTTTCACTTCTCTTCCCTTCGGCCTTTCTTCTGCCCGTGGTGTTTCACAAAACTAATGAAGCCGGTAGCGGCCTTTCTCAGAGCTCGAGGCATTTGTCTGGTGATTTACTTAGACGACATTATGATCATGAGTCAGTGTCGCACTTTGCTGCTGACTCAGGTTCACCTTGCTTGCACTCTGTTAGAGGGTCTGGGTTTTATAATAAATTACGAAAAATCTTCCTTGAATCTGATTTAAAAAATCGAGTTTCCAGGTTTTTTAGTGGATTCCGTATCAGCTACTCTCCTTCTACCATCATCAAAAATCAAATCCATAAAGTCCGAAATTCTCCTGATCCTACGCAGTTCTCATTTATCCCTCAGATCTTTAGAAAGGATTGGAGGTCGGCTCTCTTCTTCAATCCAAGCGATCTTCCTGGGTCCTCTGCATTACGGCGCGTTACAAAGACTAAAAATCCATCACCTACAAAATGGTCTAGCTTATTCAGATGTTATCGCTCTAGACCAAGATTCACGTGCAGAACTCCAGTGGTGGATAGACCATTCAGACGCCTGGAACGGCAGGACTATCTTTGCATCAGCCCCAGATCTTGTATTAGAGTCAGATGCAAGTCTGTCGGGATGGGGAGCCTGGTGTGGTACAATCTCGACTGGAGGCTCATGGTCTCTAGAGGAGTCAAAACTGCACATAAACGGTTTAGAGATGCTTGCTGGCTCCTTTGCAATCAGGAGCCTCGCAAGAGACAACATTTCTTGTTCAGTACTGCTTAGAATGGACAACATTTCAGCGGTGCGCTACATCAATCGGCTGGGAGGCACAAAATCCAAACCTTTAGCGGAATTAGCAAAAGGGTTTTGGGAGTTCTGTCTTCAAAACAAAATCTCTGTTCAAGCCGAGTATCTTCCGGGCAACCTCAATGTAGTAGTGGACTGGTACTCCTGTTATTTCCGGGATTCCAGTGACTGGATGCTCAACTCGCAGGTGTTCAACATCCTGCTCCACAAGTGGGGCCCCTTCCATATAGATCTTTTTGCATCACGTCGCAATGCTCAACTTCACTTCCACGATTCTTCAGCTGGCATCCGGATCCCCTAGCTCTGGCCTTCGATGCGTTTACTCAGGATTGGTCATCTTCCCTCAATAACGCCTTTCCTCCTTTTATCTTGGTTCCCAGAGTATTGGCACAAGTCAGACGTCAACGACCTTCCATAGTCCTCATAGTCCCTTACTGGCACTCCCAGGTGTGGTTCCCTTCCCTCCTGGAACTGTCAATCGAAACCCCGCTCCTGATACCCTCCTTTCCAGATATCCTGTCCAACCCCCAAGGCCTCCGTCACAGTCTCATTCTTCAAGAGTCGCTGGTCTTATCGGCTTGGAAAATTTCGGGGAATCCCGATCTAGCGTTTCTATTTCGGCAGAAGCTGCAACCTTTATTGACCGGGCAACAGCTCCTGGGACAAAGAAAGCTTATAGATCAGCTTGGTCTCTCTGGCGTGGCTGGTGTTTGGGAAGACAAGTTGATCCCTTTACAGCGGATGTGTCTATGATGGTCAACTTTCTGGCGGCGGAAGCCAGTAAGGGTAAGTCCTTCCGCACTATTAATTTATATAGGTCAGCGATTTCTTCTGCTCACGATTACTTTCAAGGAAAGCCTGTCGGTGAACACCCTTTGGTCTGCCGTCTTTTAAAGGGAGTAAAATGTTCTAATCCACCAAACCTAAATACAGTTCTTTATGGGATGTTA
The DNA here is from genome assembly GCF_031143425.1 of Pleurodeles waltl. NCBI lineage: Eukaryota > Metazoa > Chordata > Amphibia > Caudata > Salamandridae > Pleurodeles > Pleurodeles waltl. The sequence continues at coordinate 260,968,194 of NC_090437.1, read as the reverse complement.
ATGCTGTGCTAAAACTGTTTGTTTCTTGGCCTGATAATTCTTTGCTATCTTTAAAACAGTTGTCGTCTAAGCTGGCCATGCTTTTATGTTTAGTATCTTTCAAACGCTTATCTGATGTTAGAGCCCTAGATGTTACCACTCGTTATTTTACTCCCTCTGGAGTTATGTTTAATGTGTTGAGACGTACAAAAACTAACATCTCTTCAGTTTTTTATCCCTTTTTTCCCGATCATCCAAAACTCTGTGTGGGTCAATGTTTAAAAGTTTATGAACAATGGACAGCCGATCTGAGAAACTCCTCCTCTACCCAATTGCTAATCTCCTTCAGAAAACCTTACAATCCTGTGTCCTCTCCTACTTTGGCTTGCGGAGTCCGCTGGATTATGTCCTTAGCTGGTATTGATACCTCTGCGTTCGGAGCGCATTCAGCTAGAGGAGCCATGGCGTCCAAAGCTTTTTGGGCCGGTTCTCGTTTGGAGGATATTCTCAGGTCGGCTGACTGGTCTAATGATAATATTTTTTACTTTTTTATTGTAAACCGATTCAACATACCTCTTTAAATGATATTGATACGCTTTAAAATTGCATAAAAGGAGCCTCCGGTCTTGTCATAAAATGTAGATTTTCCTAGTAATTTATGAAAGAAAGTCTTAATTTTATTAAAGACACGGAGGCGAGTATTATCCTGCCACCACAAATTCTAACTCTGTGATTTTGTTACCCTTCCTTTTAGCTTCTACATCAACACAGCAAACTTCCTCCTAGAGACCCTTTATGTACGGTGTCCTCTTCAGCGTTCCCTCTCAAGGACTTTCAAGGGATGGATCGTCACAACCTTCCGGTCTTCCTCCAGAGACTTTTGTTCTACTTACAAGAAATGTTATCGCTCTGTTTGGCGTTTTGTATTTTTTGTTCTATTTTTCCATTGTTTACTTCTCATTGAGTTTCGCACAAGAAAAGAGGGCTGTTGTCAGTCAAGATTATTAGTACATGGAACTGTCCGTGATTGGTGCATTCTTATAAACTTCTTTTGTTTTCCCATTGGCTATTTTCTGTTTGCCTAATGGGATTTCTAGTTGTTCTTGACTGGAGCTGCTATTAAAAATAAAGAAATGACTACTGCATAATACTCGCCTCCATGTCTTTAATAAAATTAAGACTTTCCTTCATAAATTACTAGGAAAATCTACATTTTGTGACTCAGACACTAAGGGCCTGATTTACAGATTGGAAAATGATGTAACTCCATCACAAATGTGACGGATATCCTGTCCACCGTCTTACAATTTCATTATTTTCTATGGAGATTGTATTATGGTGGATGGGATATCTGTCATGTTTGTAATGGAATAACCTGTCGGCCAAAGTCTAAATCAGGCCCCAAGTCTTCTAGTGCCATGGCTACAACTGTCTGGCTGTCTCATGTATAGTGGTGCAGGGTGTATGTTTTGGTCCGACTTAGTGAACAAGACATGTTGTTGGGGGGGGGTCTTTGTCACTGATTTTTCTTATAGCACTCGCTACCTTAAGAGAGCCTATTTCTAAGCACTCCAATGGTGCCTGATTTACAAAGGTAAGGTACACTTTTGAGTATGTTTACATTTTGTAGTACATTTTCTACATTATGGTCAAGATTCACAAAATGCACTTTGTAGTATGTTTTGTAGCAATAAAGTAGTACTACAAAACTTACAATAAAGTGCTATTCATAAAGAGCAGTTTTGTCATAGCTTACACTTTTGAGTAACTTTACTATTTTTCCACATTCACAAATTGCAGTTTTGTAGTAATTTGTACTTTTGTAGGTACTCTCTACCCCCTGAGGCGGGGCTTAGCAAGATGGCCACATAGAGGCATCCCACCGAAGCTCCCATCCCAATCAGAAAATTCCACTATAATCGTGACCCCATAGCCTATAATATTAAAAAAACATCGGACGAAGAGCCTGAAGCCCCCCATGGAACCTGAGTCGATTCCCGCCCTCTCCTGATCTGCGAACAACACCCTTGGGCCGACGAAGATCGTGCAGACCCAGGGGGTGACCAATGAGAAGGGAGAGAACAATGAGGAGCGGCGGCCAGAGTCCAAACCCGGTCAGGCTGGTTATTTTGGTGCCAGCCTTCAGTGGAGAGCGATACGCCCGGCTGTGAAACACAGGTTGGGTGACTGCGGAAGGAGAGATGAGGCTGCTTGGAAGCCTTGTGATGGGGAACGTGCACAGCAGCAGGCTCAGTACATCCTGAGGCCTGAATGTAGGTGGGGTCCCAGCAGCGCCTACCAGCCCCGACACAAATGATCAAGACTTCACCATAACAGAGTTTTGGGCTGGAGCAAATACAGAAGTCCTTGCCTAAAAAGGAGACTCTGGCCCAAATCCCAGTGCTCCTGGTGTTATATAAAAGAAAATATGCAGTGGGGCCCTGTCGAACTGCATGGCAATCATAAGGTGAACAGCGATGGGTAAAGCTGTAGTTCTTATGGGTGATAGTAGAGGGACACAAACACTTTTTCTTGAACAGACACATGTTCTCTGTGAGGGCTGAACAATAGTGAAAAAGGATCACTGCAGCGGATGCTTGAGGGGGTGAGGAGAACTGTGTGCAACCAAAGGTAGAGCTTTCCGGGAGGGGGGGGTAGATTAACTGAGTGGACTTGCAGGAAAAGTGGATAAGTGCTTGGAAGAATGACGCGAGGGCTATGAGAACTGACCTACCCTCCTCAAAGGAAAACATTCCCTCACTAGGAAACACAGCAGCACATGTTTCCTGCACCGAAATGCTGAATCTTTCTCTACCCTGTCTAGCGGTGCAGGGGAAGTGGTAGTGAAGACAGGGCCCCTCTTATGGTTCGCCACACTCAGGCTATGGTTCCTGGGCTTTGGGGCTGCCATCGGAGATGGGAGCTCTGGTGTGATGCCCAGGCGATGACCTGAGACATCCTAGATGACAACACAGTGAGAAGAAAAAGGGGGAAAAAAATAAACATTTATGCGTTGTGACGCAGTGATGGTTCAGGTGAGGTGAGGAGCACGCCCCCGATTTGGCATGGAGCTCCCAACATGGGCGAAGAAAAAACAACCAAGGGAGCTCAATCAAATAAGATCATGCAGTCCACTACCCCTGTGCTTGGACCGGGCACTGTGAGAGGGCAGGGGCCCCCAACCCAACTGGTACCCTCATAAGACACTGCCAAAATGCTAGAGGCGATCAAGGGGACCCGAGAGGCACTTGAAAATAAAATGGACACTATGGCAATGGACATAAATCACCTCCGACTAGACCACCATAAAGTAGCAGAGAGAGTTACACACGTGGAGGGGGAGGTGACTACACTGTGAGCCACAGTTCAAGAGTTGCAAACAGTGGTACCCAAACTGAAAAAAGAGGAGGGTGGAAGATGCGGAAGGCAGGTCACGCTGTAATAACCTTTCACTGGTGGAGTTTCCAGAACGAGCGCAGGGACCATCTGTGGAACTATGTCTCGAAGACTGGATTGTCACTGCCCTGCAGCCTATACACTCTAAATTTTTCATGGTGGAGAGAGCACACAGAGCACTGGTCCTGGTCCTGAGACATGGTGCGCCACTGCTTGCAGCTTTAGTGCGCTAATTTAACTACTGAGATAGGGATCTCATCTTACAGCATGTAAGATCCCGATGCCCCCCTAACTTTGAGGGTTTACCCATACTTATGTTTCTGAATTACACAAGGAGAGCTAAGGAGCTCCAGGGATATTTGCTGGTTGTCAAAAAGAGATTGAGATAGAATAATATCAACTACAGTCTCCTTTTCCTAGAAAAACGGAGGGTACAATATGGTAAGAAGTGAACTTCTTTGAGAATCTGGTTGGAGATAACCTAAGCGGTGGAGGGCTTGGCAGCCTTCCTGTTCCTCTCAGAGAACTGAAAGCCAAGACCGAGTACCACCAGATACTGAGGTATCTGAGTACAGAGTACTGATAACAGAGGATGGAAAATGTTCTATTGAAAATTACATTGAAATGATCCCGGACCTCTTCTTCACTTTGACTCATCTTTCAGACACTCAAAACACAGATTGTTTGCCCGGATAACCACTATGGGGGAGGATTTGACTTAACTTACCTGACTCCTCCTATGGGGGCTACACTGTTTGCAATAACATAATTACCTTTTCTGAGATTCCTGTATGGTATATATACAAGGGCATCTGGGGGATGACATATAAAATGTTTGGGATGGGACAGTTCAGGACTGGAGTGCCCCAGACTTGCTGAGCTCTGGTTGGGCTTGCAACGAAGGGACACTAGTGGTGTTGGACAGATTTTTTAATAACATATGCTTTCTATTGCATAGTTACAGTTCAAGGAGGGACACTTGGGGTGGGGCTTCTGATCCTCTAGGTAATTGGTACACCGGGAGGGTTCTGCAGCTACTGCCTGTTGGTGGGGGAATTGTGGGACGGGAAGGGAGTTTTCATCTTCAGAGATGTTAAGGGTTTATACTGCTCTTTGTTAACAGATGCAGGATGGTTCCTTTTGTTATTACCAGACCAGGCATGGTACAGCTTTGCATCCATTGAGGGAGACTACCCATTGGACCAATCTGCACCCTCTCCTCCTCCCTGTGTACCCCACACAGAGAGGGAACCCACACTACTACCTAACTACACATGACAAACTTAGGAACTACCTATACAATCTTGACATGGAATGTGTGAGGTCTTAATAACCCCACTAAGTGAAGTAGGATCTATGCCTTTCTGAGGCAGTATGGGGTAGCTGTAGCTCTCTTACAAGAGACACACCTCTGGGGAGGCTGTCTTAAATACTTGCAGAAAAGGTGTTGAGGCCAGATTTTCACCATGTCATATTCAGTATGTGCAAGGGGAGCCCTCATCTGGGTTGCACAAGGAATCCCCTTTAAACCATGCAGATCACTATTAGATGAGGGGCAATGCTATGTCATACTGGAATGATTGTTAAATGCTCATCATATATGCATTGTTAATGTTTATGAGCCAAATACCGATGATGGAGAATTTTGGGGCTCACTGTTAAGGGCAGCCCAGATTCTGTCCTCAACTGAAATAATTATGTTGGGAGACTATATCTGCGTGCTCAATGGCAATATGGACAGATCATCCTCTAAAACTAATACTAAACCTTGTCTGACCGCCTCACTTCACTAGATCATACACACACACTTGGATTGACAAATGTGTGGTGCCAATATTACACGCACACAAGAGCCTATTCCCCCCCAACAATGTCGTACAGTCGCCTAGATTACTTATTTATTAGTGCAACATCTGCTCATTCCATAACATATGTGCATTAGCTTGCGAGGTACCTCTCTGATCACTCCCCACTCCATGCTACCTATACACTAAAGAAACAGCCCCCTAGGATGCCCCTTTGGTGATTACAACTTGAAGCACTAACAGACAACGCCTTTCAAGCAACAGTCCAAGAGATATTAACACAATATTTCTTTGAAAAAATAATAAAAATTGTTTGTTGGGCCACCTACCAGATACCCCCCCAAAAAAATCACTAGACGCCATACGATCCTAGGTCTAGTGGTCGCTAAAAGACACATTGCTCATTCCTCATCCCTGGATGAACATGACCTGGAGAAATCATCTCCTGCACTGGGAGGGGGAGGCACACCTGAGTAAAACTAGAACTGATTCAAAGGGAGAGGAGGCATTGATGGCCTGGGTAGCCGTGACACAAGCACTATTACATATCCAACTCACAAGGCCAGGATGCCACACTGGAATTAGACTCAGGCAGTGATTAACTACTGAAGATGCCCAGTTAGATTTCCATGTGTTAAGGCTCACACCTTCTCAATAATTAAGACATTCAGCGGGGAAAGTGGTAGTTGCCTCTCCTAGGACACAAAATAGTCAAGATTGCGGGGTCAGGAGGGGGACTGAGTACTGCAAAGTACATGTAATGCTGTGGTCTGGTGTTATCAAGTTTGAGATTTCTTCAAGTGTCATGAAATAATAGTTTTTCCTATACATAGCCAATCCCAATACATTATTTGTAATGAAATTATAAATGTCAATAAAGATTTATTTTTTTTAAGCTGTCAACTGCCATTATTTTCTATGGTAGGTTATTGTAGTACCAGTGGTTGGCTGTGTGTTGTGTTGGATTTACTACAAAAGTGGAAGTTACAACAAAAGTGCAATTTGTGAACATTAAAAAGTAGTAAAGTTACTCAAAAGGATAAAGACCCCTCCTTGACATTGCTTTAACCACTATTGTCCTCCCTAATCCCATCCCTTTAGTAGTAATTCTGCTTGTTGTCCCTCCTACTCTCCTGTATCCCTCCTATGTTTTCTACTACAATCCAAACTTATATGAGAAGAGGCTCCACAGTTGGGGCAGGGAATTCCACACACATAAGTACTACAAAGCTAAATTTGTGAATCAGGTCCAACATGTGTACAGATGAGAGACTAAATCATAAGGAGAGTGAGAGGCCAAAGATTCTATGTAATTCCAATCCAATAATTAAGTTACTTTCTTCGTACACATGACTCTCTAAAAATGGCAATAGTAAGCTGAGCAGTTTACCCAATGGTGTGGTTGAGAGAGGGGGACTCAAATACAGCTTAAAACAGTACTGTCAAATATGTGACTTTCCTGGAGACTAACAGATTATTTTAGAGGGCAGAATAGAATGAAACAGTCAAAATAACTTCATGACTCACTGTTCACATCATGTATATGCTTTGCTTCCCCCACACCCACCTTCCCCGCCTCCTGCCCGTGACACTCAAACCTGCTTACATCAGTACCACCCTCGGTCAGACAATACTTTTTGGCTCCTTGGAAAATGTTTGTGAACACCCCTGAGCTATGTGGAGCTTTGGACATTATTTTCAGGGTTTGGTGGGGCTGGGGGGGAATCATCATCCAGGCTTCTGTTTCCTAAAAGTTTGAATTGTTACTGGTGACCATGTGTTTGTTTTTCTCAAGTTATTTTGTGTAAGGTAAGGAGGCAAGAATATGGCAGGGCTTACTGCAATGGTCCTCTCTCCCTATTACTAATTTGCCTTCATCTGCCTTGCAGGTTCCCTTTAGTTTCTATTGTAAGGATACTAAGAGCACAGATCACATTCACAATGCAGACTACTTCTTTTGCCATGGTTAGGTTCAATTGCAGTTTATGCTGCATTACATTTTGTCCCACAATCAGATTGATTTATGATACAAACAACAACTTTGTGTATTCAGTGTATTAGGAAAAACATGCATACCATGCTATTTCACCCTATTTTCATGCTTTGATGTAGGAACCACCCAAAGAGACAAACTTGATATTGCAGTGTTAAATAGTGCCTTTTAAATGTAATACTACTGTAACATAGTTGTGTTGTTGTCATATATTAAAAAGACAAATGGCTGTGCTTATTCACATTGGTCTCCTAAGTAAGAACACAGTCAGAGTGTATCTCCGTTTTGCTGCTCTCCTGGGCCAGGAATTTCCCCGGTGGACGGAGGCCCTTGAAGGCTGTTTTTAACACCAAGGCCCCTCTGGGTGCCTCTGTTATGTTCTGCAGCTCCCCAAGGATAATTGAACAGGCACAATGAAGCTTCAAGAGGAAGAGAAAGAAAGGGACGGAAGGGATTGTAGAGAGGAAGTGATCAGAGAGGCGAAGATGGAGAGGAGAGAAGGACAGAGATAATGGATGAATAGAAAGAGAGAGATTTTGCATGGAGATGAATCAAGTGGGGATGGTTTGAGCATTTTTTTGCCTAGGCTGCTTTTGGTTCCCCAGTTGATTCCTGCTGCTGTCCTTCAGTCACATTTAATATGGAAAAAAAACTGTAGGAAAACATTCTGTTAAGAGGAATCTGGCTTACTAAAAGCCATATGATGTCACTTCCTCAAAGCCTATTTTACATGTATCCTCTATCTGTTCATGTAACAAAGGGGATAAATTACAGTATAAGGTATGCCTGTCAAGCTGCATTAAAGGCTGTCTTCAGTTACACAAGCCCAGAAGAGGCTACCCCACCATATTTAAACTTGGCCCGCCCTATTAGTTGAAAATGTAGCCAAAAACACTCCTATTGACAAAGCAGGTGCATTTCTAGCTAATATGAACTGCTTGGGCCCCTTCTTTTGTTTCATACAATCAAATACCCAACGTATAATTTTTTACTGCATTGCAGAACAATAAGATATGATCCTCACTCACAGCGAGACTTCTTTCAGCATGCGATGGTCATTGTTTGTTTGCACGTTGATGACCACTGTGCCTTTCATAAAAGAATATAGGAAGCCCACCATAAACAGGCTAGGACAACCAATTCTACATGGGTGGCCGGGTGGCTGATGAACCACTGGCAAATTATTTTTGACGACATAGTCAGCTGTGTCTTACTATTGAAAGTAAAGTTGTTCTCATTATTCTAAATGAGACAGAAGAGCTGGAAAAAAAATTGAACAGAAAATCCCCCAGTTTAGGAAAGATATCCACTTCCACTCACCCCTAGTTGAACCACAGAGTGTCCTGACAGACCAATATATATATATTCTCTTCTAAATTTATCTCACATATGTGGCTTAACTACATGCATACATTGTGCCTGAAATGAAAATTCTGAATTTTAACGGCTGTGGGGGAGCATTCCCGTGAATCCTATTATTAACATCTCTTCTGATTTGCAATGCCAATGGGTGAATGAAACCCATTTAGGCAGCTGAGGTGTGGGTCTCCTGGGTCTAGGATGTTTGGCACCTGCCAGAAACATATCCCTACTCAGGGTAAGCTGGCAACTGACCTTGTAAGACTAAGGTACTCTTCAGTGTCGACCAGCTCATGGAGCCTCTGTGAGAGCTGGTTAAAACTTGTTCAGATACCTGGGGATATGGTCCCTCACTGACCAGAGCCACCACACTTACCCTGGGCAGGCTGGCGCTCTGTGAATAGTTGGTTGGTGAAGTCTGCAAGGGTTCCTGGTGCCCCCTTCCATAGAAAGGCATCTGGGAATCGGCCAGATCCACCTTCCCTACTGTGTTCAGACTTTCACTACCTCCTGGGTTTGCCCAGTTTAAATATATCCACCTCTTATATATTGTCAGCTTTGACATTTCACTCTCTTGGTAGATCCTGTCAATGATGAGATGAGTTGTGCGTGTGCCTACTCTGTGTCCTGCTTATCAGCTGCCTGTTCTTGTGGTCTTTTATACAAAATGTCACCAGCCAGGCAGATTGTCAAGGCCCAACGGAGAAATGTAAAAGACAAGTCACAAAATGTGTGTATAATTACTTGCAGAAGTCGATTACAACCTAAGAGAAAGATGAAATCTAAAGAGAGAAGGGGAAAATAGTATCAGGGGAATTCCAAGATGGCTGATACAATACATTCCCCAGTGCCACTCTTGTTGTTCCTGTCGTCAGTGAAGAATAGAATCTTAGGCTTGTGCTAACCATGTAACTCTAGACGTTAGTGAGGAGATATGGTCAAGCGCACCTTTCCAAATGTGTCCACGTCCCAAGATTAGTTAGGGTAGTGCTGTCATCATATCTGGCTTTGTTTTGTTAGTTCATTTTTGATTTCCCTTTTTCCGGCATTGACAGGCATGGGCGAAGTCAGATGACGTAGTGTCTCAGCTTGGAGTCGGAGTTAAAACAGAGCAGTGCTTCTTCTTTACACCTCCTCATGTGCACCAGAGATGCTTGCCAACAGTCATGAAAAGCTGATATTGAGGAAGTTGGAGAGATTACTGTCTCTCAACTAACAGAAGTCTTCTGTGCCGTTTCTAGGAGAACAGCAAGTCTTGTGAACTTACAAAATATGAAAAGACACTTACCAGGGAATGCTTTTGAAGTATTCTTCCTTGTGGCTCCTGCAACTTGCCAAGTGATCACACAAGTACCCCCCACAACGGAAAAAATAGTGATAATTAAAATTAGTGCATAAATGAAGTTGTAGTTGAGTCGTATACCTTAAAATGTAACTGCATAGAGAATTACTAGAAGGTTTAAATAACCAGTTCAACACTCAGATATATCAAAAGCAGAAGAGGAGCGATAGCTTTAGACTTCTGGGCTAAATAGTAGATAAACTGCTACAATAGAAGTGGAAATATTATTAGCAACCGTAGATAGGAAGATTGAAAACTCTTATAATAATGTATTTTCTCTTGTAGTTCCAGGCTCTTGCAAAAGAATGCAAGTCATTATATTGATGCAAGAAATAGGAGAGTGAATACAACTAAAAGAGAGAAGAACAAAACCAGAAGACAGGATAGCCTGTCTCTTTTTCCCCATCTCCTTTCCTCCTTGGGAGTCTCCTGTTATCCGGAATATTGTGGAGTGTAGTGAGATTCCTGAAGTGCCATTGGGACTAGTCAACATTCTGCTCCAGTGTAAATTGTAAGTAAGAACTTTAGTTTCCTGACAGAGTACAGTACCCATGTTAAATCTTGCACCCAAGCAGAATGGCGGTAGGTTTTGATTAAAAAAATATGGGATGAATTCTAGAAGCCATACAAAAAGAATTAGTGACAGAGAGCAAAATAAAAACCTCGGAGAAGAGTTAGTAGCCTGAAGGAGAAAAACATCAGATTTGGCTATAAAAATGAGTGGAATAATTTATCGGACTAGTTTCTGGTAAACATCATCAGTACTGGAAGGTTCTGGTTCTACTTATAACTCTGTACCTGGAGTTACCACACAATTTGTTCACTCCTCCCTAGTGATACCCTTAGCTCCTCCCAAATGTTTAGTGTGGATCTTCAGAAGGCACAAATCATTTTGACCCAATGTTCTCTTTATTTTATGTGTCATTCTTCAATTTTTCCAGATGCACAACCTCGAGTGGCCTTTATACTCTCATATCTAAGCAGAGATGCAGCATCATTGTCTATGCCATTAGTTTCAAAAGATGATTCTGTACAGACATAACACAAGCAGAAGAGGAGCAATAACCTTAGTCTTCTGCGGTATGTAGTAGATAAGCTGTTACAATAGAAGTAAATATATTATTAGCAATAGTAGATAGGAAGAATGAAAATGCTTATATTAATCCTCTTGTGGTTTCAGGCTCTTGCAAAATAATGCTTGCAAATATATTAGTGCAAGAAATAGGAGAGTGAATACATCTAAGTGAGAGAAGAATAAAACCAAAAGATCAGATAGGCTGTCTCTTCTTTTCCTCATCCCATTTGCCCCTTTGGGAGTCTTCTGGTGTCCAATGTACTGTAGAGTGCAGAGAGGTTCCCGGAGGAGCCTAGGGACTAGCCAATTCTAAGTAAGAGCTTTGGTTTCCTGACACAGTTAATTCATTTTTCACACCTCTACCAATATTCAAGGACATGAAAATGCAGTAGGTCACCTCTTGATTCCTTCCTTCTCTTCTAAAGTTGTGAGAAAAAAAATCCCTGTAGGAAGAGCAATTGTAAGAGGAATTACGCTTCACCGACTCCTTCATGGAACAATTTTCTTTGGAAACGTGGAGTTTACTGCATCATCCAAGCATCAGTCTTCGGTGAATTTTTAGGTCTAGCCTAGAGAAACCTTTTTTATAATAAATTAAAAACATAATAATAATAATAATAATACCAAATACATGAACGTATGGTCAGGTTCTTTCAGCTATTTCTCTATTGGAGTGTCATTTAGGTTTAGTCTAAGCCCACAGGTCAGCTTAAAGAGCAGCATACACATTAGATTTTGGGTCATATGCCTGAGGCCATTAGCTTTGTTGACAGTGTCATTCATATTTTAGACCAGCCTTTAGGAGAGGTATTAGGAAATTGTAATGGTAGTCATTCTGGGATGACAGCATCCCTCTTGTACAAGTAAATGTGGGCATGTGAAATGAGTGAGGCAAATGCAATCCTCTGAGACTGAATATTGGGCTGCCTACAAAGCCAACAGCAGCTGCTGTGTGGCTCACCCCAGGCATCATTGGAGTCGATATAAAAAAAAGGAGTAGCAGTGCCAATCAGCAACCCTGATAGCTACAAAGGAGAACGTGTCAATGCAGCTACAACTCTGGTTTTCTCTTTCTCCATTACTAGCAGCATGATGTGACAGCCAGGTCAATGCTACCTGCTGGAACTGTCCTTGGCTTCTTTATGTCACTATCCTGAAAGGAGTCTGACACAGGCATTGCAGTTAGCAGTAGCACCACAGCTGCCAAAGCAGCATGGGCCTTTTGCTGACTCACTTCAAATGACCAGAAGTGCAATGGTATCCCACAGTGTACAGCCCTTCTTTAAGAGCCAAATATTTTTCAAAAATATATTTTACAGTACTTATATTACATTTTCTTTGCACTTTGTGGATTAAGTCTTGGGTGACATTTTCTTGCTTTGAAATGTTCACATATCACTAATTTTGGACTTTGGGTTGATACGCAAGTGTATAGAGGGCTTCAAGGCAGCTGTGGGATTGAGCGCGGTCTCTGTCCATTAAGCAAGGCACAGTTGTTGCTGGGGTCCCTCTGGTCTCAAGTCACTGCTCGGTCTGAGCTGCCTCTGTAGCCATCATCAGATGTTACTTCCAAATTACACTCATAAAGTTTCCTGCTACTGATAGCTACCTCTTGCCTCCTTCCTAACAGCACTATTATCTAGTGCATATCTTTACTAATACAGTGCGGGGCAGGCTCTGTGATAAAATACATATAAAACAAATTCATAGAAACCTCATGGAAGACAAAATCCGGCGCACCAGTCAAAGGTAAAAGCACCCCAGGGACTTGAGCACATTGTGGCTATAGGAAACACTTTTCCAACCCACGTTAGCCACATGGTTTAAGGTATTGATAGCTCAATGACTCTAAAGTTCTCATTGAGGGTTAAGGGCTAAGGTTAATTCCCTGTACAAAACGTTTGCACATGGTTCAGATTTTTACGAGATGTGTGATAACTATATAACCCTTGCAGTTTCGTCTTGATAATTTCTGGTTAATCAAGCCTGATTATGTTTATTGAGAGGAAAAGCCCAGAAAAGGCAAAAACATGCAGAATTAAATGTGTTAAACACTTTGGCATGTAATGCCTTATTTTCCTGTTGAAAACTCCGAATAGGAGGTAATTTCCATAGAAGTTGAATATCTCACCCTTGGTTAATGGTAATAAAAGAGGTATTTTCTACCCTGTCATTGTACGTCCATTGTGATTCTTGCTAGTCCTTGTACATTTAAAACATTTAAAGGTAGCGGTTAGCACTGACATACTTCTCTAGTATTAACGTTTTGTGTGTAGAAGGGATTACTTTTTCGTTAGCTAGGATAAAGCACTGACTTGATATTGATTTAGTAAATGATATTTTGGAACATTGCACTCTGATTGTGTAAGTCTCATTATCTTCCTATAAAACCTTGGACTGCTCTGCCTAGCTATGACCAGGGTTAAGTTCCAAAGGAGTATACTCAGGGTTCAGTTTTCAATGTAACAGAAGATAGACTCCAGGACAACAGTGGAAAGTGAATTGATACAACAGGAGCACAGTAGACATGTTTGCCCTGTTGCTCACAAATAGTACCCATACAGACAGTCATAAATAACGTTCCAACTGTAAAATACACACTTGCTGGCTAGAGAGAGCTTCTATGAGACAACATACTGTTCATTCACTCTACAGATTCTACTGTCTGACCTCATCTGAGCCTCTTGCTGATATTTATCTTTATCTGTATTCACACAGCTGCAGATGGAGAGGGATTGAGAGAGCTCTTAAAAATCAGACATCTTTAGGTTTAGACAGTTAAGCTCTGTAATATTGGTTTAAGAGTTAGCCAGCAAGGTAGTACCTGAAACTGAAACTATCAAATAAAGGTTTGCTTCTTGGAGTATTCACTTTTATTCAGAAAACTCAGATTTCCAGGGTCATACGTTTTGCTTTCCTTCTGGACAGCTACAAAACAGAAGACCCTAGAATGTTGCAAATCACATATCTTTTCTCCTAATTACTCCTGTTTATCAAACTTTTAACATTTTGTTTCTGTTTGGCCCATTTCTGCTGGTAGTAGCCAGAGATTTATTATTTTATCTGTAAGGCTTTATTATGACATTACTTTGGCCCACTCATTATACAATCAACAGAAAGTCTACAGGCTCTCTTTATAGCAGAGGTTTTCGTTATGCACTGTTGACAAATATTTTCACACATTATGCTGATGTTTAGTATTCTGCTGCTACCAGCATTCATGCATTTGCTGAAAGTGTTTGTGTACTTGTAATTGCAGTAGGAACAGAATAACCAAAGAACTGTAATCAACTAGCACCATTTAGCACTATTTTTCCGAAACTTGACTAGGGAACGGCGCAATTGGTTATCTTTTAAACTTTGTGTTAAATAAGTGCTATTAGGATGAGGCCTATGGAACTGTTTCAGTGTGTTTTTAGAATACACCATTTGCTACCACTAACTGAAAACTCCCAGTAGCTAAACTTAAAATTCGACATCCTGTTAGGTCTCCAAACTCAATGTGTCTAAGAGTGCCAGATTTGTATTTTTTTCTTCTGAAATGTCTTGTATGTCACATGTTGTTCAGAAAAATAGCACCACATTTAACTCAATGCACCAAAACAGAGAAGATTGCCCACAAATACTTTTGACTTGGGCATTGAAGTTGGGTCTGCAGCTACTGGTCAAAGTGATAGTCCACTCCTCCCGAAGTTAGAGCCTGGTTGCGCTCCCGAGTGCAGAGCAATACTACACAATAGTATGCAATGCAACATTACTATGCAATATTATATTATACAGTGCAACAATACTCTGTAGTCAAACATTATAAACCACAATATTGCACAATACACTAATATACAGCAATGTTGATTTACTGTACCATTTTAACTTTACAATATTATGTAATTGTATTATAGAAAGTGTTACCATGCATTGCAAAGCACCATGCAATACAACAATGATATTCACTGCAATTCTAAACAATGCAGTATAGTATACTAGGCAACTATACCACCCGCAACCACATTATAGACTGCAATATTACTATGCCATACCATGCTATGCATTTCAATGTTGTAAAACAGTATAATACAGTGTAATGTAGTGCAATATAATGCAGTAAGAAACAATATACCAGTCCAGATGTAATTTTTGTATTGACACAATAGTGCCAAATCTTGCCTTTCTCACATAACAACTGATGTCTGAGGGCTCAGCCTATAGTAGAGATGTAACCTGTCTGCACCCGCCAATCTATTCATTCACTCATCCATTCATCCTGCCATCCTCCCATATCACTCACTTCTCATCCATACACTCACCCATTCATGAGCTTAACCATTTATTAATAATTTACTCATGAAGTAACTCATTATTCTCATCTTCTCCCAGTCACAAGTCCAACAACACAAACATATTTGCAAAGTAAAAGATTTGCTTATAAAATAAACATAACTAATAGCTTTGCCGATGCTTGCTCTTACTTTGTTTATATGTCTTTTACTCTCTTTTTAATCTAGCTGTTTCTAGTTGGTTTCAAAGGAGTTTGATGAGGTCTTCAAAACGTGCCCTAAATTTAGTTTCCTTTCTACAAGCCGTATTGTGCCAATTGTGGGGCTCCATTCATTTTGCTGTGTTGTGGTTAAGTACCTTAAAAAAAGGGTGCCATCATTTGGTTGATGTCTTTCAAATATATAATTTGATATTTTCATATTGACTTTCAGGTTGACAAATTCTCTCCAAATCTGTCACAACTGTTGCCAGCATATTGTGGCCTAGGTATTTTCTAGCATATTATGACCTAAATATCATTTTCAAATATATTGCATCATTAGAGGTAATAATAGACCATCATTACCCAATGGAGAGGTATTTTTGTAAACAATATTTAAGCCACAATATATGTCAGACAATAGTTTTGTTCTCAACATTCTGACGTACAACCATGTACATTCACAATGGGCTGAGAAATCATAATTTTATATACTCCATTCAATGGTTTTGAGGTTGTTACTAATCTATAGCTTGACTTCTCCAATAGAACTGCAGACAATAGCAATATTTGCCCAGTAATTCCTCGGGTCCAATACTATTAATATGTAGCCTTCATCACTTTCTAGCGCAGATTCAACCCCAATGTCACAAATTATATATCAAGCTTCATTGCTATTAGCTGAATATTCAAATGAAATTTACATAATTGATGGAAACACATTGCTCAAGAAAGAATATCTTGAACTACCAAATACATTCATATTCTTGATGCACACCCTTTGTTATAATCCTATGACTCCAAGCATGCATGATTAAATGTGGAAAATCACAAATAAATGTTCTCTATAAAATACTGAAGAAATCAGCCTATCTCTAAAAATAAATGCTTCTTCCTTTATCTTTCCAAGATATACTCTTTCTCATGTAATCCTCTTTTGATGGAGGCATCTCAGATTTAAAATTCTGGTCTATCAGTCACTTTTGGCCAAATGAACATCTGGTGCCCCCACCAATGGGGCCATGGCTGAGAGAAGTGTAATCTTGTGCTAAGAGCGAGTACATTTTCCCCCCATAGCAGGAACATATAGTTTTATTTAGATTTCCCATCACTCACATACATGATGGGTTATTGCCTGCATTTAAGACCCCAGACAAAAAGAGGCTAGCATATCTACCATTGTTACATGCCACTGCAAAATTGGAACCCTCGTAGAGAGTGAAAGAACTCAGCACTGAATGGCAGAAATACACCTTGCTGGCTGTCCTTCATCACTAAGCCAGGAGCTCTGTCTCTTCCAACCCCAAATAAGTGCAAAGTAGGTTATCACTTGAGAAATTATTAATGTTCACTGACCTCACCCCTTAAGCTAACATGACAAGACCTGGCCTGGTCTGTTGTATAGTATTGTTTGGTTTCATTTTGTCGATTTGCACACACAAATGGTCATTGAGTTTGTAAGCATGGAACATTTACCCTCACATTTCTTGAACTGATGGCCACAAGCCATTAATACTGTGCTTAATATGTACTCCATATCCAGGTACTTTCTCTTAATTGATAACAATAATAATGGTTTTAAGCAAAATAATTTGTTTTAAAAAATAACAATAAAAGATGGAGATCAACAAAGTTCCTTCAGCTGACAGAGGTAATCCAGGATGAAGCCAAGCAATATGATATCTATTCCAGGGGAAATGTCACAAAGTGTGATTTTATTAATGATATGTAACTCTTGTACCTACAAGGATCCATTCATTGAACATCATGTCTTTCCAATCCATAAACATCTTGAGCACTCTTTTTACGTTGGAAAAAAACATTTGATCTCTTGTAGGTGATCTACATTTTTGATTGTCTAAATATATCATTTTGTTTTTTGACAAGATCAGATTAGACCAGCACTGTGAATCTTCAACCATAGATAGGTAAGTACTATAGAAACCCTTCAATGCAATACAGTTACAGATTAGGGTGTATTTCTTAGTTTGCTCTTTGCCCGTCTATAGCAAATATATTTAACCCACCTATCTCCTACCAGAGTGAACATTCTCATTTTTTATTCCAAAATGTATTTAAATGAGTCCACCAAATTTAAATTTGTTACCCTTTCCAAACTCTACAAAAACTATTGAGCATATATATAAAATCACCTTTAGTACTGTAGCTCCAATTTCTCTTGAGGTGAGACATTCCCAAGCAGCATTAATTGATCCTATTAGTGAATGTCCCCAACATTCCCAATTCTGAGAGCCAAGTAATTTAGAAGCAATAGAGGATTGATTCAACCAAATTGCAAAAACATTCATATTGTGCTTTTGAATGCATCCACTTCCAAAACCTGCAACAGATATGACATCCCACTTAGGAATCTAACTTTCTAACTAGGAATCTTTACTTTCTTGAACAACTTAAAACCACTGGCTTTTCCGGGAGTACTGAAAAAATGTAGAGTTCGTTTTTCGACCACATAATAATGTTCTACCTGAATGTGGGATTCTATCTTCAAAACTTTCAGGACTGGGTCTATCAAACCAATATAATTCCATGGTTCCAGATCGGGTTCTTTAAAAACACCAGGACTGCGGATAACACCACTGGCTCTCCAAATCCACTCAACATTGCTTTAAAGTCTATAAAATGCTTTTGATAGCATTGATAGGTCAAGGATGTGGCAGAAACTAAGCAATTGGGGTCTTCCAAAAAAAATACTCAAAACTATCATGGCCCCTTCTTCGAACAATTGGGTGCAAGTTAAACTTAGTGAAGAAGGCACCTTGTCTAAAAAGGTTCCCAATAATAAAGGGCTAAAACAGTTATGTGTTTTGGTCTCCATTGCTTTCAATATATTAACTGCAGACATAGCATCCGCTCTGACCAAGAACCGCCACACTCGCATTGACTCTCAGACCGCTGCACTCTAGACGGTCCGACCGCCCAATTACAACTTAGGCAGGCGGACCTGTCTAATGACCGCCGTCTCTGCCAGGATCATAGATCCCGACGAGGTGATGGTGGTCAGGCTTGTAAACAGCCATTGTAGCATTGAACTCAGCCCACTTTCTGGCAGCCTTTTCATGGTGGGGACCCCACCATTAAAAGGTTGGTGGAATGCCAGCGCTGGGGGTCGCAGGGGAGGCCCTGCACTGCCCATGCCTTTGGCATGAACAGTGCAGGCCCTCCCACCCATTTGGTTGGAATGCTCACTGCTTGCTTTGCAGTCAGCGCACATTCTGAGGGTACTGGAGTGCTAGGATATGGACCACAACTCCTTTAAAGGGGCCGAGGCCAATATCCAAGCACTGTTCCCACGTATTCCAATGTTCCTGCCAGTGGGAACTAATACACATGGGGGGGCGCCACTGCCATGGTTGTAGCATCCTCCCCATGGCTTTGGTGGTCCCATGGTGGGACTGCCAAGTTGTAATCAGGGCCTTAATAACCAACCGTTCTATGTCATGCAGTATGCTGACAATACAGTTCTGTTAGAGTTTTCAGCCATCGGATTACAATTCCCACTTAACAGTTTAGCTGTCTACTGCAATGGCAACAGTTAGAAATAAAATCCAGGAAAAAGCTAAATAGTCATGTTTACAATGCTACATAAGCATCAGTCTTGGTTGTGGTAATTTGGAGACCACATCATCAATACCATAACCTTATATAAATTCCTTGGCATTAAGCTTTGGGCCTCAGGTGTATCTAGTCTTCATAAAGAAACTGCAAAAATGAGCCGCAGGGACAGCCGTCGATCTGCCCTTACAAGCCCCTCATTGTTGCCTTGTTTACAAGTAATAAAAGATATGATTTTAACTTTCCGTGTATATGGCCTGGAAGTGTTCCCTGACAAATATGGCATAGTGGCTAAATTAGCAGTGTTGGAAAATGGGTTATTGGTAAGGGCAGGTAAGTACCTACACTTAGCAATAGGCCACTAACCTCCACTTAGGTCCAGTTAGATCTCAATAAATTAAACCCAACTCAACCCTTGGTAGCTTGGCAACGAGGGACATGGCTTAACTTAGGAGAAAAATATATAAAACATTTAAAAATCACAAAACAGTAACTAGGCAAAACGCAATAAAAATCCAACACCACTTTAGAAAAATAGGCTATATTTTTATTTTTAAAATGACACCAAAACTAATATAAATGCATAAGGGGAACAGGAGATATGTATTTTTAAAGAATAACAGTTTTTTAGCACATAGAAATGAAAAGCGCCAATCGGGTCATCTGGTTGCACCTCAACCGGGGCAAAGTCAAAGTTTAAGGCCGACCGCAATGGAGCCCTGCTCAGCTACAGCCCACGGGCAGCCTCGGTCAAAAGTTTACCTTCGGACTTAGTCGTTTTCTTGAAGATTTTCTTCAGCAGGACCAAGTCGCCATTCCAATCCGACCTCCTGGATCTCTTATGCGTCGCGGGAGCCCTCAGTGGAGATTTTTACCTTCGGATTTCGGGGCATATTTATACTTGTTTTGCACCGAATTAGCTTTTTTTTTTACGTACATTTGGTGCACCTTTAAAAGGGCCGAGGCCAATATCCAAGCACTGTTCCCACGTATTCCAATGTTCCTGCCTGCGGGAACTAATACGCATGGGGGAGCGCCACTGCCATGGTTGTAGCTTCCTCCCCATGGCGCCTTAAAAACCAACTGTTATATGTCATGCAGTATGCTGACAATACAGTTCTGTTAGAGTTTTCAGCCATTGGATTACAATCCCCACTTAACAGTTTAGCTGTCTACTGCAATGGCAACAGTTAGAAATAAATCCAGGAAAAAGCTAAATAGTCATTTTTACAAGACTACATAAGCATCAGTCTTGGTTGTGGTAATTTGGAGACCAAATCATCAATAACATAACCGTATATAAATTCCTTGGCATTAAGCTTTGGGCCTCAGGTGTATCTAGTCTTCATAAAGAAACTGCAAAAATGAGCCGCAGGGACAGCCGTCGATCTGCCCTTACAAGCCCCTCATTGTTGCATTGTTTGCAAGTTATAAAAGTTATGATTTTAACATTACGTGTATATGGCCTGGAAGTTTTCCCTGACAAAAATGCCATAGTGGCTAAATTAGCAGTGTTGGAAAATGGGTTATTGGTAAGGGCAGGTAATTACCTACACTTAGCAAAAGGCCACTAACCTCCACTTAGGTCCAGTTAGATCTCAATAAATTAAACCCAACTCAGCCCTTGGTAGCTTGGCAACGAGCGACAAGGCTCAACTTAGGAGAAAAATATATAAAGCATTTAAAAATCACAAAACAGTAACTAGGTAAAACACAAAACACAATAAAAATCCAACACCACTTTAGGAAAATAGGTTATATTTTTATCTTTAAAATGACACCAAAACTAATAAAAATGGAGAAGGGGAACCAGAGATATGTATTTTTAAAGAATCACTGTTTTCTAGCACATAGAAACGAAAAGCGCCAATCTTGTCATCTGGTCGCATCTCAACCGGGGCAAAGTCAAAGTTTAAGGCCGACCGCAATGGAGCCCTGCTCAGCTACAGCCCATGGGCATCCTCGGTCAAAAGTTTAACTTCGGACTTAGTCGTTTTCTTGAAGATTTTCTTCAGCAGGACCAAGTCGCCAGTCCAATCCGCCCTCCTGCAACTCTTATGCGTCGCGGGAGCCCTCAGTGAAGATTTTTACCTTCGGATTTCGGGGCATATTTATACTTGTTTTGTGCCGAATTAGCATTTTTTTAACGTAAATTTGGTGCAAAACTAACACCATAGTTATACTTTGGCGCTAGACCGGTCTAGCCCCAAATTTATGGAGTTAGTCATTTTTTGGACGTGGAAACCTACTTTGCGTAAATGAGATGCAAAGTAGGCGTTCCTGTGCAAAAAATGACTCTATGGCCCTAGTACCATATTTATTCCCTGTGCTAAAATCACGCATGGGGGTGGAGGGGTCGAATAATGGTGCAAAGCGTGCTTTAACGCCTGGATCAGGGTAGGAGTTAGGGGACCTTTGGGCCTATTTCCATGTGGAACACCATGGAATAAGCCCACAGGAGCCCTGCCCAGGACCCAGGATCAACCCCACCCACACCAGAAGGACAGCAGACAAACCTGTAAGTCAGGCTGGGTTGCGGTTGGGGCAAGCCAGCTAGAGTTGCTGCGGCGGGTCGGTCCCTTTGTGAAGCTTTTTTTAAAAAGTTCTCCAAACTTCTCCAAATGTCTGGATCTTACCCCTGATGTTCTTTTAAGGTTCTTTAGAGGTGCACAGATCACCTCAAGGTTCCAGAAGCTCTGAGAAGCTCCTTGAGGGTACGGACTACAACTCCCAGAATTCACCTGGCTCAAACTCCAATTTGGCAAATGGACAGTGGTCAGCTGGTCAGTTTTTTCAGGAGTTGAAACAGGGGACCCTGGTTAGCAATTTTTCACCTGTAGTAAATAGGGAGTCCCTACTTGAACCAGTTAAAGCCAGGCAAAGTTCTTCTTGTGGTAAAGCCCAAGTGTGCAGCTGGTGCAGTCTTCCATAGTGCAGTGTCCAGGTGCAGGTCAGAGGTCCAGTAGGGCAGTCCTTCTTCTCCTGTAGTTCTTTCTTGTAGGGATCTGGTAGGGAACTGAGGTGTGGGTGCTGCTCTGCCATATTTATCCTTGCTTCTGGGTGAAAAACAGGGGGATCCAATCAGGTGCAGGGTCCTTCCCTCTTTGATGACCACTTCCTGGGAAGTTTGGCAAAAATGAATCCCATGGAGCAACATTCCTCAAAAATCCATCATGGCTGAAACTGATTTTTGGAGGCTACATCTGGCTGAGCCTGCCCACTGGTGTGACTAAATATCTAAAAGATACCCTTCTCCTGCCCTCTCCTAATCTAATCAGGGGGGCACCTAATTGCTTGGGTTTGCAGGATGTGAGGGAGGTGCTGGGTTGCTCCAAATGCCTTCCCTGCCTTTAAAGAACAGTTTGGCAGCCATCCCCCCTTCCTGCTTCCCCAGCTATTGAGAGATGTTCTCCTACCCCAGGCACATTCCTTTGGGTTCAGCCCAGGCTACTTCACACCACATCAAGGCAGCCTGGCCAGGCTGCCAGAGGCTAGCCAATCAGAGCAGAGTAATATAGGGCTTAAGTTGGCAACTTTTTAGATAGAGTTTAAAACTCTTTACCTGAACAAGCTATATTAAATTCAATAATTGTAAATAGTGGGATCTATTGTAACAAGTAATTTGATACCAAACTTGAGGATTTGACACTTAAGGGAAAAATATAAATTAAAACAAAGGGCTCATTATGAACCCAGCGGTTCAGACCGCCAATATTATAAACACAGGGAGGGCCGCCTGTGGGTGCCCTCTGCTACCGCCAGGCTACTGCTGACAGGCATCCTGACGATGACGGATATCACTATCCGACAGGGCAGCACTGCCCTCTGCATTATGAACCCTGCTTCCCCCAGCTTTTCTCTAGCGGGTTCCCCCATGCACTTCAGATGGGTAGTGCAGGGGCCCCCGCGCAGTGCCCCGTCATGCAGGTCACTGCCTGATTTATCGGCAGTGATCTGCGTGACAGGTGCTGCTGCACCTGCCACACTGAGGCATTGACGACAGGTCCATGTGGAGCCATTGGCAATGTCCCAGCCCTGCATTCTGCTGGGCCAGCGGGGGGAAACACTGTTTACGCCCGCAGACCCAGCTGAATGTTTGTTATGTGGCCAGTGGGGTCTCAAGGGGCCTGGCGGTCTATGAAAAGACCGCCAGCATGAACACGGCGGGGTTTCCCGCCATGTTCATAATGAGTCCCAAAGTCTCCCCATTCTAGCCTATGGAGGCCATTCACTACAATGAGGGAAACACAAATTTGGTAGTTTTACCTCACCAGGGCATATAAAACTATTTTTATAAGGTACCTGCTTATAGTTACATGGCACCGAACCAAAGGGGCACATAGGGAAGACCTTAGGGGTGACATATATAAAAATACGGTAGTTCAAGACTTTGGAAGTACTTTTAATTCCAAAGTCGAATTTGGATATAACTTTAACTTAAAAGCAGCCAGCAAGGAAGGCCTGCCTTTAAAATGACCCAGGGCACCTCAGCAGTGCACCTACTGGAGCACTACCTATGCTGGGGTACCTAAACCTACATGCTCTACCATATACTAGGGACTTATAGGTAGGTTGAAATAGCCAATTATAATTAGTCTAATTTGCATACTTATTTTGTACAGAGCACAGGCCCTGGAACTGGATAGCAGTACCCAGGGTAACATCAAAGTCAGGAAAACACCTGCAAAAAAGAAAAAAATGAGGGCAAAAAGTTAGGGGGCCTCTGCAAACAGCCCTGTTTTCTCATGTGCAGCAATTGAAGCTTTTTCATCCAATATATGACTGCCTAAATACTCTAGGAAACCACAGTTGTCTTTACAATTGGCTTCATACTCCAATTATTGGCACAGAGGGTGACACTTCTGAAATTGAGGTTCAGACTAAAGCAAGCAGACGCTGGTACTTTCAAATTCCATTTAGGTGAAGAGATATTCAAACTATTTGTATCACCCTGGCAAAAAGTGATTGCAACATATCAAACCAACTTATAAATGACAACTCCTTGAGCTTTGAATATCTCTTATGTCTCATTTAAAAGCCTTTTATAGAAGGCCATTAAAAACCAGTCAAGAAAAAATTAAATCCTTACACTGAAATCCAAGTCTCACAACTGGTTTATAGCAAGACCTATGGGGAGGTGAATCTGCAACCTTAACTGTGACTCTCCAGGGCAAAAGCATACAAATTAAAGTTTTTACTACTGGCTTGTTCCATGTGGGGTAAATAGCCCAAAGCTGGAAATTTACACGGGCAGGAGATTCCTGTTGCTTCTGCCCTTACTAGAAGGTATCAGTGGCTCACAAAATGGGCTCCTGCTCCAGATTTGAATAGCAAAGGCAATTGTGCCTTAAGACATTATTTCGGGAACTGAATGTTCACTTATGACAGGTATCAACTGAGCATTATTTTCAGGGGAGGGATTGCAGGTTGACAGTTAGCATTTTGTGAAGTTCATAAATGCTGGGGCTGCCTGAAGCACCCTATTAGCAAACTGGTTGATTCCTCAAATACAGTACACCAGTGACTCCTGATAAAATGTACATAACCATGCAACTTGGTCAACATTTTAGAATTGTATTCTTTATGTTTTAACTGTTCGACACATACTTGGCTTACATTAATTGTTTGTGCCAGAGGTATGAACTCTATGTGTTTTAAAGGTGTGAATGTTTTTAAATAACTATCAAATACAGATATGATTTATTATTATTATTATTTTAGTATTAGTAGTAGTAGTAGTAGTAGTAGTAGTGTAGCAATAGTAGTAGTAGTAATACTAGTGGCAGGAGTAGTATTGTTATTAATATTATTATTGCCATTTTTATTATTATTGATGTTGTTGTTATCACTGTTATTATATTATTACTGTGATGTTGGATTTACCATAATATCCTCTGAGGGTAGACAGTAATCACCTGTAATACTCCAATGTGTCCCAAAATGGTTGAAAGGTCAACACAACCAATCCCATTGCAGAGACACACAAAATTGCTAAATTGTTTTAAAAAAAGCATTACATAATAAGTAATATACTGGAACAGGTCCAATCATTGGACCAATTTTGATCATTCTAGACAACCATCAGTGGATAATGTATGGTTTGACTCTTTTCCCCATCAGCCTTAGGGTGGACTTCTACTAAACATTTTGCCTTCCCCCTCTTATGTTTGCTGAATTCGTTTTTGCTGAAGTTAGGACTCTGGGTACGTTACCTCTGCAAACCAGTGCTAAAGTGCATATGCTCACTTCATAAAGCATGAAAACATTGTCTTATAGCCAATTGACATATTAATGTATTTATAAATCCATAGTAAAGTGGCACTACCTGTGCCCAGGGCCTCTTAATTAAATACTACTAGTGAGTCTGCACTGATTGTGCAACCTATTAATTATAGCACGCAAAACATGTCTCATGCCTGCCATTGCAGCCTGTGTGTACAGTTTTAAACTGCTATTTTGATAAGGTGTATTAAACCTTTTTGCTATTTCCAAACCGTCCCTTTCAATACATATGACCCCCAGGGTAGGACCGAGCAGAATTATGATTCCTCGACGAATTGGCAGAATGTAGTAACTCAGCATTATGTTTGTAACGCAGAGTTCCTGCCAAATTCTGCCAATCGGTGTGTGGTGGAATAATTCTGTCATTTGTGCCTTACGATGTTCAGAGGAACAACACAAGGCTCCATAATGCATGCTTGCTAGCGCAACTGAGAACTGGCAGCCCCTGGTGTGATTTCTAATTGACATGGAGCCTTCCATTGCCATTTTGTAACACTAGCAGTCGCAAGCAGTCCTGGCTGCTTTTCAAGTAGATTTTTGACTCAAGAAGCAGTTAAATCAACTCAAAAACATCTTTTTGAGTTAATATTCTACTCAAGCGGATAGTTCAGGTAGCTTTTTTTGTGCAAAAAGCATTTTTATTTTCAACAGAATGGAAGTGCCACAAAGAGTCCAACTTTCTCTTACTGTTCAGAAGTCTCCTTGGATTTTAAGGAAATTGTTTTTGTGACATCACAACAAATAAGTTAAAAAACTTTTGGATGAGTGTGTTGTTTGGTAGAGGGCATGCACCAGTATATATGTGTACCTTTTATTCAATTTTTTATTTGATTGTGGTTTAGTGGGTGGCCTGGATTTTCATTCAGTTCTGTAGCTTTTATAAGGGAAAAAGATTCTATGGTTAAATACATATTCTCAATGTTTGTGAAATTTGCAATATTATTTATTTTACTATGTGGTTTAATCTGCCCATGGGCCATTCAAGCCAGTACTAGGCACTGGGTACAGTAAACAACTGTATCTGTCGTATATGGTGTTTTAAAACTTACATGATTTAGTTCAGGAATGGTACTGAAATACGTGCAAAATGTTTTTGTTTTGTATTTCACATTTTCTTTCTACAAAAAATGTACTTCATTGGGACATTAATATTGTGATGCCTTGGGAGGATGTGTGTTTTTATAGCTGACTTAATTTTCATTTTTGGCATTGCTGAATTGATGGTAGTGTTTTCTTCATAGTTTACTGTGCCTCAGTTGTCTGGTCAGTGTATGTGTGTATGCCATAGGCTACCATTTTGACTTTCATCTCCAAGCCATGTGGCCAGCCACAATTTTGTGTAGAGAGTGTCCATAGGCCTGCATGTGCTTTTTGTTGTCAATGCATCCGTGCTTGTGACCGATTGAACCTGTGACCAGCGGCCATTTTATGTAGCCAGACAGTGTGCTTTTGCCGTAGGTTTCTATGTGTTCTTTGTTGTCAATGCCTTCTTGCTTTTGTTTGTACAGGTTGCTGAAGGCCATTTTGTGAAACCAGCAGCGTGTTAAATCATTTTATTCTAGTTTTCAAAGCCACTTTCTAGGGAAATTGATAGAAGAGGGCTGTGCCTTTTTGGTTTGTTTTTACATTTGTTTTACTTTTTTCCAGTTATCCCTTTAAGGCACTCGAGAATCATTGTAGTATTTTGGATAGTGTTTATATCATATTAATTGCATTTTTGCATTTTCCCCTACACCTTCATGGCTCCCAAAGGATTTCTCATAGTCCCTAGTGGGACACCAACAATTACCTTTTTTTGCATTATTAGATTTTTCCCTACACCCCTACCATAGTTTTCCTAGGCTATGGGTGGCCACCAGAATTCACTTTTTGAAGGGTTATTCCATTTTGTCCTGCACCTCCTAACTGTCAAAGGTCTCTTAGGCCATATATGCACACTAGCCTCTCAATTTTAAGGATTATGAAATTTTCCCCTGCAACCCCTGCCTACCATATCTGCACACAAGCATTCATGTTTTTTTAAAGATTATTCAATTTTCCCCTATACCCCTTATGTGCCATAGGTCTCTTGGGTCATAGGCACACACCAGCATCAATTTCTTTAAGGATTATTCCATTTTATTTGCACCCCCTCCCTGTCATAGATCTCTTAGGCCATAGGCACATCCACCTGCCTGCCATTAGTGCCTCACCTTAGCGGTACATAAAGCAAACTTTGAAATCTGTATGCTGTTGTTAATCTAATTGATATATTATGTTATGCTTGGATTAGAATGGATGCACTATTGTTGTTAATTATTTGAGATAACCTCACTAAATTGTATCGTCTGTATGATTAATTCCAACAGCAAAAATGTCATGCTTCACTGAATAGTCTTGTTTGTTTGCCTTTGGTGCACAAGATACATAACCCACAGTACTGCTAGAAAGAAGGCCAGCACAAAGTAACACCACACCACACCATCTAAGTCCTTCTCTGCCTGCAGTTAAGTGCCAACTGACAAAGCTTGAAGGTGGGCCTAAAGAAAGTTATTCCTGCCACAAAAGTGGCCAGTAAGGAGGAAAAGAAGAAGCAGATGGCCACACCTGGTGTGCCACTCTCAACCTTTTTCAGGAAACATGGAGTGCCTGCAGCACCATCTTCTAGGCAACAAGCTGGGAGCATCACTCCTGCATCAAATGCATCACCTCAACCTAAGTACACGTTGATGTCTGTCAGCAAGGCAACCACTCAAATCATGGTAGTGAATCTGAACTGGATTTGTCTCAGCTGGAAAGCCCCCAATCATTGTGGGAAACTGAGTAATGTAGAGAACAGGAGCCACAGCCATCAACAGTTATTCCTGAATTAGTAGCAGAACAGGAGGTTGAGTTGTCTGCTGAGCAAGATGTAGCTCTTGAACAATTGGCTTCCCACTCATCAAAAGAGAAAAAGAAAGGGTAAATAATTATTTTCTTCAAGCCCCTTTTCTGATGATCTGGACATGGATTGAATCCTGGGTGAATTTGAAACCCACCACAAGAGACAAGGGATACCCTTGAAGTCAGCAAGGATGGCAGTATGATGAGCCAAGCAATACTGTTGTTGCATCTAATACAGGACCAGTTAAAAAAAGGTGTTGCAAAGGTTCGGTGGTGTGAACAAAGAAGCATATAGTTGTTTCAGAGGTTAGGGCCAGATGTATCAAGCTCCTGGTTTGCATTTCTTAAATAGCTAATTTTAGGAAATCGCTATTTGAGAAATGCAAAATGAGATGTATGAAAGTTGGGATTTGGTAATAGAGATTTCTTAAAAATCGCAATAGCTATTAGCGAATCGCAATTAGGGAAAGGAACTCCATTCACCCTATGAGCCTGTAGGCCAAAAGGTGAATGGTTTTGCATTTCTGAGTTTGCAGATTCCTGTTAGAAATTTGCAAATTGGGTAATGCAAATCCCAGGGTGCTGGGGACCTAATGCCCCCTTTAATGCACCTCCAAAAAATTGTGTGGACATGTAAAGCGCACACATTCCCTACTGGCATGTGTGCGCTACATGTCATTTTTAAAAATCCATTTGTAATGCATTTGAAAAAATTGCACATACTTACCGCCAAACATCGATTCATGGTAATTGCATTTCCTAAATGGCAAATTCATATTTAGGAAGTGCATGATACATGTGCACTGGTAATCGCAAATAGGTATTTTCTATTTGCGATTCTCTATTTAGGGAATCGCAATTTGAAATTTCCAAAATGGAATCGCAATTTAAGGGAATCCCTATTTTAGCGATTCCTAGAAATTGTACTGCGAATGCCTTTCCTACATTCTGAAAGGCATTTTTGCATTTGAAATGCAAAAAGGTTTGATACATCTCGCCCTTAAATCTTTACTTGGTTGTTAATACAAGGCTGCAAAGTGAGATTCTGGCCTACAACAAGTAATTCTGTATCGCAATACTTGAGCCACTTTACAAAACAATACTGGACGCTTTCATTTCTTTTTCAGAAGAGGCTAGGTCACAATCCAAGATGTGGATTGTTCAGCAATCAAGAGACCTTGAAGAAGAACGCCTGAAGTTAGGCAGAAGCTCTGGTGTGTAAACTTCATCTTCCAGGGAGGACAGTGCTGTTGTCTCAGAGCAGCCAGCACCAGCAACAACACCAGAAACAGAATTCGATCCAACCTCTGAAAAAGCTCAGTTTCAATAGGCATGGCATAAATCAAGTGCAGAGTGGAAGGCAACAGAGGTTGAGCAAGTGGCAACACTAATGACCATTCAGAGGATGGTCCAAGACTATCTACATGACCCAAAAAAGGTCTACGTGGATCAAAACTAATTAGTCTATTGGTATGGGAAAATGTGCCAATGATCAGAGCATACCAGGCTGGAAGTAAAATATCAAGCTTGTCCGGTAGCCAGTGTGTCTGATGAGTATGTGTTTAGTGCAACAGGCACAGTTGTCACAGTCAAAAGGACCAGTCTCTTACCACAAAATGCAGAAACATTGACCATGATTAAAATAAACCAACAATTCATACCAGAAGATTAGAATATTCCTGAAAGAACATAGGAGGAGAAAGAGGAAGATTGGTCAGATTCAAGTGTCTTAGCTGATCAATGTCCGGGCGAACCTGAGTTTGAGGATGAACTGTACTTCCCTGACTGAGTAGGTTACAATAGATTTTTCACATTATCATCAAAGTGTTTCAAAAAATAAATGGATATTGTTAGAAGAACACTTATTTGCTGGTGTCTGACTTAAGTAGTCACACCATTGATTTGCATGTATAGACTGGATTGGAGTTGGACCAGTGTGCACAGAGGAAACCTCCCCAATTCACTTAAGGTACAGCAAGACAATGCCTCATATTCCCATCCTTATTTTTTATTCCCTAGCTAGTCTGTCCCAGTAAAGATCATTAATTTATAAGAATGCCATTATTTGTTGCTTCCATAGGAAAAGAGGAGGGACAATAGAAAAATCTATACTACCCTGCTTGGATCAGGTAGCTATTGTACCAACAAGTGATATATATTGAATGACTGAGTGATGATGTTTAATGTGGTGGCAGTCAAGGGTGTCATTCAACTTATTTGTAAGTGTGATTGCAACAATGTAGATTTTCCTAGTAATTTATGAAGGAAAGTCTTAATTTGACTAAAGACACAGAGGCGAGTTTTATGCTTTTCTTTTGTTGCTTTAATTCAACAGCAGCAGTCAATAACAATACATAAACTACAAATCCCAGGTGGCGAAATATATGTGAAGCGAAACGTTGTCCTTAAGTGATAACCAATCATTGTAGTGTGTACAGTATAATGACATCACTTGACTGCGAACAGCCCTAATTTATTGCACAAGAAGTTAAAAAGAATGAACTAAAGGTAAAATAGATAATAAAATTAATAGAGCCATAATGAGAGAAAGACGCTCATGACAAAAATTAATCAATCCTGGAAATGGTAAGTTGCCTGGAAGGGTGGAATGAACAGGATTCCCCAGGAAACTTGAAGAGGAAGCAGCTCCATGAGAAGAACCAACCTGAGAATCAGTAGAGTTATGAGGCCGGTTGAAATGGAGTCGGAGTCACTGTAAGGGTGGGAAAAACAATGAAGTTAAAAGATTGTGGAGGGATAATACCCGCCTCCGTGTCTTTAATAATATTAAGACTTTCCTTCATAAATTACTAGATAAATGTACATTTTATGTCAAAACTAGAGGCTCCTATTATTCTTTTTTAAAGCGTATTAATTACAGAAGAAGCATTGTCCACAGGTTTACAATAAAATACTATAAATACATTGTCATTAGACCAATCAGCTGATCTAAGAATGTCCTCTAAATGGGAACCAGCCCAGAAAGCCTTGGAGGCCATGGCTCCCCTGGAGGAGTGGGCCCCAAAAGCGGAAGTATCAATACCGGCAAGGGACATGAGCCATCTGACCCAACGAGCCACAGTAGGGGAAGACACAGGTTTGTAAGGTTTTCTAAAAGAGATTATGAGTTGAGAAACAGAGGACATTCTTAAATCGACAGTTTTGTGTTCATAAACTTTTAAACATTGCCCAACACACACTTTGGGATGATCAGGAATATAGGGATAAAACAGAGACGTGAGGTTAGTTTTGGTACGCAGATTCATAGTGAATAAAACACCTGTTGGAGTAAATAGACGATTAGAAATATCTAAAGCTCTAACATCAGATAGCCTTTTGATCGAAATGAGACAAAACAACATTGTTAGTTTTGCAGAACACATCTTTAATGAAAGAAGAGATTTATCAGGCCATGACAAAAACAAATTCAAAACAATATTGACATCCCATAATTGACTGTATCTGGAGGGAGGGGGATTAGAGAATTTTACTCCCTTCAAAAGTTGGCAAATGAGAGGATGTTCTCCCACTGGTTTTGCATTGATATTATGAAGGTTTGGAGAGATTGCTACCTATAGAGATTGATAGTGCGAAAAGATTTTCCTCTGCTAGCTATTGCTGCAAGGAAGCTAATAACAAAGATTACATCTGTTGAATGGAGATTGATATCTTTTCCCAGACACCAGCTGTGCCATGAAGACCAAGCGGACTTGTAAGCTTTTGTAGCACTTGGACCCAGAACTGTTTGATATATCCTGAAGCTTCTGATGAAATGAGAGGGAAAGATTGGTTATTCTGGAAATCTTCCACACAGAAAGAGTAAGAAGATGATTTAACACTAGGTTGTGAGGTCGATTAAGGGGGTCCAAAAGTAGATGGGGAAAGAAAGGGGTGAGAAAGGGAAAGTCTATGGACAACTCTAGAAGGGTTGGGAACCATACCTGGGACTGCCAAAACAGAGCTATGAGCACTAGTGTTGCCTGTTGATGCCTTACCTGCGCGACTAATCTGCTGATCATGAGGAAAGGAGGAAATTCATAATTTAGGGAAGGAGACCAATGCTGTAAAAAGGCATCTAAGGCTAACGCTAATGGACCTGGGTGCCAACTGTAAAATTGAGGAAGTTGGGATGAACAGCAAACAGATCTCTTATCAGCGGACCCCATTTGTCTTGAATTGACTGGGAAATCGAGGGATGGAGTTTCCAATCGATTGAACCCCAAAAATGCAGTGAGTGCTAATCCGCTAAAGTATTGAGATTGCCTGGAAGATATTCTGCTTGAACAAAAACTTGGTATAAGAGGCAATATTCCCAGAAGGGTTTGGCTAGCTCCGCTAAAGGTTTGGATTTTGTCCCCCAAAATGGGTTATATACTTTACTGCTGAGATGTTGTCGATCCTGAGGATGATAGCACAACGAGCCCTGTTCTTTGCAAGGCTTCTGATTGCAAAGGATCCGGCAAGCATCTCTAAACAATTGATTTGGAACCTTGACTCCTCTAGTGACCATGTACCTCCAGTCGATATTGGACCACAGCGGGCCCCCCAAGCTGTGCGGCTTGCATATGATTCTAATCCAAGATCTGTGGCTGATGCTAAGATTGTTTTGCCGTTCCAGGCATCTAAATGGTGATTCCACCAATGAAGTTCTACGCAAGAGCCGTGATCTAGAGAAATGGATTCTGAATACGTAAGACACTTCATAGATCTTGGATTTTTAATCCCTGCAGAGCCCGATAATGCAAAGGACCTGGAATGATGGCTTGGCTAGAAGAGAAGACCTACTATTCAAGCAAGAGATCTGAGAGAAATGAAAGAACTGCGTAGAATCTGAAGAATTTCTGATTTTATAGATTTTACCTGAAGACAACCCCCTATAGGAGAAAGGCCAGAATGTACACTCACCTGTTTGGTTAGAGTATCTGGAACCTCTGCCACATAAACCCCTGCCTCTTTGTTGGTAGAATTGAGGCTCGTATTCGAGCAAGAGATCTGAGAGAAATGAAAGAACTGCATAGAATCTGAAGAATTTCTGATTTTATAGATTTTACATTTGCCAATGGGAGATGCAGAGTGGCAGAAACCAAATTTATTTCGATCCCAAAAATTCTATCTGTTGGGTTGGAGACAGAAAAGATTTTTCTTTGTTGAGTATGACTCCTGGATCTTCTAAAAGAGAGCAGGTAAGGGAGATGTGGGATTGAAGGGAGAGAATAGTCTGGTTCACTATGAGTATATTGTCTAGATAAATTATGAGTCTGACACCCTGAGCTCTGAGAAGAGCTAACACAGGTTTCATTAACTTTGTAAAACACCAAGGTGCTGAAGAGAGACCGAATAGAAGGGATGCAAAATGAAAGTATTGGTATAGCCACTGAAATCGAAGAAATTGCCCGTAATTCGGATGTATAGGAACAGTGAGATATGCGTGTTGCAAATCCGAATGAACCATCTAATCATTTTGAAGAAGGGTGTTTCTGAGATGAATAATCATTTCCATTTTGAAATGGCGATAAACTACAAATTGGTTGAATTATCTGAGGTTGATTACCGGCTGCATCTTTTTGTCTTTCTTCTGAACTAAGGAGATGGAGCTGGGAAAACCTGAGGAGTCAGGTTGCCAACGGGCAATAGCTTGTTTTTGGAGAAGAGACTGTACTTCTAGCGAAATGAGGTTGAACTTTTCTGTTGAGAACCTTGGCGGAAGAGGATGGGAAGACTGAAAAGGTTCTGAGTAAAGCTCGATAACATAACCATGAGCTGTGTTTAAGACCCAAGGGTCTGCTGTGATTGATAACCATTTTGGAAGAAAAAAGTGAAGACAACCCCCTAAAGGAGAAAGGCCAGAATGTACACTCACCTGTTTGGTTAGAGTATCTGGAACCTCTGCCACAGAAACCCCTGCCTCTTTGTGGGTAGAATTGAGGCTTGTATCCCTGGTAGGAGGTATTATAGCACTCTCTGGAACCCTGGTTGTTGTGACCACGGCTGGCAAAGCGGTACCTTCCTCTGCCAGCCCTGGCAAAAACCCATTAGGAAAGCATTTTCTTCTGGGATTACTGGCCTTTATCCAATGAAGCGAAGGTGGAAACGTATTTGCTCA
Source organism: Pleurodeles waltl (assembly GCF_031143425.1). Classification (NCBI taxonomy): domain Eukaryota; kingdom Metazoa; phylum Chordata; class Amphibia; order Caudata; family Salamandridae; genus Pleurodeles; species Pleurodeles waltl. The sequence goes on along the minus strand of NC_090437.1, from coordinate 260,933,951 downwards.
ACTCTTTTACAAAAGAGTCATCGAAAAGAAGGCCTTTCTCCTTGATACCTTGATCCTCTGCGAGGTTAACCAGTTCCGAGTCTAATTTGAGCAAGAGTCCTTTTCCGCGTTCATATGTGAGAGCAGAATTAGCATTACCCAGTAAGCAAAATTAATGTTGGACCCAAAGCAAAAGTTCTGCAGGATCGATGGAAATGTTCTTCAATCTAGTGGCCTCTGCTAGGTCAAAAAATCAAGTAAGTGAGACAACCACATCCAAAGGTTTGTCCTGACCAGAGGACCATGCTTTGTCCACACCCTTGTGAGGGTCTTTGTCAAATGTGATAAAAAAAAATAAAAGAGATTGATTAATGGTATGGGTAACAGCGATCTTTTGAGGGAGAGAAGGACTAGGGCTTTCAGATTTTAACTTGGACCTGGTTTGTTTGTCTATGGGAGAACGTAATATGGAAGATATGTATTCACCAAAGTGATCTGCAGGTATCCACTCAGTAGAGTTCAGTTGGTGGATATGACTGGGATCAAACATAGGGACTCCATCCTACTCCATGACAACCTTAGGTTGAGAAATATCATGATGTGATATTTAAGATTTCTTTTTTGGAGGTGGAGATATCAATCCTCCATTATCATTGTCAGATAAGTCATCATCTGAATCTACATCAGGCAAATCATCATCCATATCCGGAATAGAGGAGACCAAAATAAGGGGTTGAAATGTGTTTCGCTTTTGCTGTACATTCGGCAGACATTTTTTCTTTTTCATGTATATTACCCTACTTGGAAGGAGGCCTGTGAGGAGCCACGACATCTGCCTTGCGTGAGGAAACATCACCAACCAATAGCGCCAAGTTATGATGTTTGTTAGATTATAAACTGGCTAACAGGCGCTTTCTGCTTTCTCCAGCAGATTTGGCCAAAATTGTCTTAGACATCATACTGCAAACAGATTTTTCCAAATTTTGTGCTATTTTGTTCATAGAAGCAGAAACTGCCTGTTGTACAGATGCTTGAATAACATTATTCAACTCATCTTTAATATTATTCTCCTCCTCTGGAGCATCCTGAATTAAAGGAGAACTGTCAATTTCCATTGTAAAGTAGAGTGTTAATGAAATGTAGAAAATCAGCAGGGAAAGGGTTAAAAACTCAAAGGAGTGGACTGAAGAGGCTAAGCTCCATCTATGGGCCATGATAAAGAGGAGTTGAATAGGCATGGTTGAACAAGCTCTCGCTGCCAGCCTGAGGCAGAAACCTCAATATGAGGGATAAAATGGAGGAAAACCTGGGGAAAGTGCACCAACACTGGAAACCTGGCGAGTGTGGTAAGTAATAGAAGTTTGTTCATCAGAAGCAGCATAAAATGGCAACTGCTGTCTGAGGAACGAAATAAACAATCTAAAACAGATGAGCGCGAGGAAGAGAGTGCTCAGGACAGTGCAGCATTGTGCCGTCTAGGCAAAGGAAAAGGCAATAAAAAGACGGTGGGCCTCGTGCACCAGCTAAATTACAGCTAACTCTAAATAATTAAATTTACAATAGTGATTACAATAAGTATCATAAAAACACAAGGTGAAGTACTTAACTTGACTACGAGCAGCAAGAAAAGATGGCTGTTCGCAGTCAAGTGATGTCACTATGCTGCACACACTACGATGGTTGGCTATCACTTAAGGACTACATTTCTCTTCCCATTGGCTTATATATTTCTCCACCTAGGATTTGTAGTTTATTTATTGTTATTGACTGCTGCTGTTGAATTAAAGCAAGAAAATAAAAGTATAATACGAACTTCTGGTTTTGACATAAAATTTGCAATGTTTGGGGACCTATAGGTAAACCTGCCTTAATGTGATTAGCCCATTCACACTTAGCTAGACCTTTTTGCATAGTCCACTCCTTGCTGTAAATGTTTTGGGGGTTCTTCAGGGACCAGACCTGTCACTTTAGTTAGCAAATGTGCACAACATGCTCAAATTATTTTTTTCTCATTAGTGGTCAATAAGAGATACAGAAGGTAGAACAATGATATTAACTATATTAACTGGTATGCTATACAGCATCATTATTAGATTGCTGGGTCCTGCAAAACTTCATCAACTGAAGTTTTCTGTTCCCAGAGTAGTGCCATACTGATGCAGGGTATAGTTACTTGCTAGACTGCAGAAAGAGGTAAGCAATTTACTGAAGAATACATACAGGGCAACAGACTTCAGGTAGGGAGATTCTAGGGGGTAAAGTCAATGTATAATGCGTGACAATGTGAGAGGGCAGCTTCTTCTTGTGTCAAAACCTCAATGCTTACTATGACAACTATCAAAGAAAAGACAGATAATGACAGAGAAACAAATGTAAAGATGATTCATTATTTATATTTTTAAAACTTTCCTTCAATACCCACAAAAGGACCACCCCCTCCTCAAGAATACAAAGTCCCTTTCACCTTTGCCCCAACCTCCCTCCTTTTCTACCCTCTCAAATCACAATATGCCCTCCCACCAAAACAAAAAATCTATAAAAAGGGCTTTGAAGTCACCCAGATCAGTGGAGATGTTGGCTATTTCATGAGCCAAGTTCTACTGCCCAACCCGGAGCAATGCCGCCCTGTGCCTCAGATGCACCAATTCAGGTAGGGCATTGTGAAGGAAACATGATAATGATGAGTCCAACAAGGGGTTTAGGTAGGGGGAAATGGGGGCAGTGGGCCCAGCTCATCCTCCCCTTCCTGTAGGACCACCAGCTGACAATGGTCAGCAGCCATTGCTTCCAAATTCTGCTGACACAGCCAGGGGGCTATCTACTGCTGTGATGGTACCGGCGGTTGCTGCTTATTGCAAATGCTAACAGCTGGAGAATATATATCAAGAAAGTAAGAAGAACAACAAAGACACGAATTGTGATGCTCAGATCAAACACTTGTTTATACTGTCTATAGTGGCACAGAACAGAACAGTAGCAGAACATTGCTGGTCTTCTATGACCACTAAAATCTCATTTGGATGTGATGATATTGATTAGTCACACAGTCTGTGCCAGAGTTTTCCCATTCATGCATCACATCATAGCACTGACTGCACAGGATTAAGCCAGAACACCAACATAATCAAAACATGATTTTTGTTTAGAGTATTTCATACTGAAACAGAAAAAGCAATTTATGTGTGTTAATAAATTAATTGCCTGGCATTAATAAACATGCCATATAGATATATCTATATCTGTATCTATCTATATCTATTGATCAATCTATATATGTCTTTATATCTATATCTATATCATCTCTATATCTATACGTGTATCTAAATATCTATATATATAGTTATATACATCTATCTATATATCTAAATCTATCTATATATAGTCGCCTGTAGCTTGTTATAGTTAGGACCATTTTTTCCACATACAGAGTGATTTTTTGTTTTGCCAATAACTGTGGCACTGCTTGACAAATCTTTGCAAAATTTAAAAAACATATGCTTTAGTCGATTCAGGCTCTGTGTTGAAAGTCTCAGAATGGTCCCTCAAGTGGGGGGTGAGAAGAAGGGGGTCCCAAGACACTTTTTCCCCATTCTATGTCAATGGGATTTTTCAAACTTTTTAACACAAATCCAATTAAAGCAGATTTGGCAGAAAGGTAGCTCTTGGACCAGAAAGCATGCTTTTTGTGATTTGGTGTAAATATGTTCAGTATTTTTTGAGTAATAATGGTTCTGATATCTGATTGGCTGCCAACACTTCCTTCAGGGGAGTCCCACAAAAAAAATTAAAAAATGAAAAGGGGCCAGAGTAGGGTAACACGAAGGCCCTAGCATTGGCCTAGGGGTCCATCATGGACCCCGCTGGGGCCAAAAAGCATTTTTTTTCCCAAAAAATCGATCTGCAGATATTTCTGAGATTTTGTTTAAAGTAAAAAGGGAAGTCTCCTGCCCCTTTCTTTTACTTTTCCCAAGGGTGGGCCAGATCCCAGGTCATTGGGGGCTTCAAAAAGGAGGGGAGCATATGGGGTCCCACTCATAAGGCTTGCATTAGCCCCATAGACCACCACCTCCCCAGGGCGATCAGAGATAAAAAAGTGGGGGGCTGCTGCCCCACAGACAAGGGGTAGCCACCTCCCCAGGACATATAGTGAATGAGATGCAGGGGGCCGTGCCCTTGGGACACAGCTGGTTGCTAACAGCTCCAACCCAGCAAAAGCTAATATATCTCTGCTTTCTTCAAGTGCAGAAATCGGAGTTTTCAGCTGGTTCCCTACAGGCAAATATGTGTACAGGGTATCAGATGAAAACATTGCTTTCAAAATCAGGGAACTGCTATTTTAAGCAGCTCCCTGCTTGCAGAAGCAATTCTGGGTCCTGTATGACACGGATAGCCAGTTAGGATCATGGGGGTCTTCAAGTGAGGGCAGTGGGGGTTGGGTGGCTTTAGGGGTTGGCCATAGGGCCTGGCTGCAGGCCATGCAGTCAACCTCCGCTGCGCCGAAGACTTGCGCGGCTGTGGTTAGATTCACATATACTACTTAAAATTACTTTACATTAAATAAACCTTCAAAATTCACCTAAAAAAACAAAGGTTACAGAGATGATTTAATTCGGTGCTGAATTTACTCGCACAAAATCAGAAAAATTCAGCAGTTATAGTTAGAGTTATTTCAAGTAACTATAACTCGCGTCCTAAGATAACTATAACTCGCACCCTCGCCATACACTGCTAATTACCCCACAAATTACAGCACTCATGACATCTATGATAACAACATTGATAATGTCACTGTAACATCTGAAGTAAAATTATTGATCAGACAACTGTGCATGGTGGGGGCGCAAGTTATACGTATCTTAGGACATAAGTTATAATTGCTTGTAATAACTATACCTGCTGAATTTCCATAGTTTTCTGTGAGTAAGGATCAGAACCTAACTATGAAATCCCTGTAACCTTTGTTTTTTTTCTGTGAATATATATATATATATATATATATATATATATGTATATATATATATATATATATATATATATATATATATATATATATATATATATATATATATATATATATTTATGTATATATATATATTCCAACTCCCCAGGGCATTAAAGTGATTATGTGTGGGGGGTGCGTTTGTGTAATTATGTACATTTTGTGTAAAAACATACAGATTATGCCCAGGGGACCACCACTTCCCTGAGGTATTTACGTAATTATAAGCCTGGTAGCCATGCTCCCCCCACATCCCTGGGGAACACCACTTCCCCAGTGCATTTAAGTAATTATGTATGGGGGCCGTGCAGCTCCCCCCACAGCCCCAGGCGCCACCACTTTCCTGGGGTTAAAAAGGTTGCTCGAGGTGGCCATGCAACCCCCTCAAGGAGCCATTATTGGCCCTTGGGACTGCCACCCCCAGGGCCAGCTTCTACTATGTTCCAGGGTGCCCACCCCCCAGGACGGAGCTGTCTGCTGTGGCTTGGCAGAAGCTTTACAACTGCCATCAAGTCATAAAACACACTCTGCTCACTGCCAGGGAGAGATGTCAATCAGCTCTCCCTTGCTGCAAACAGAGACTTCATCTGTCTCCCTGCCAGTGGAGATGCAGACTGGGACACAGAGTAAACATTGCTCTCACAGAGAGGGAGCTGCTTTAGCAGTTTCCTTCCTGTGATAGCAATGCTTTCTCTAGCAGGAGGGTGGGATCCAGTTGGGACCATAATGGCCTTCAGGCTTCTCCCACAGACCCCAACATTGAGGATGGGTGAGACACAGCCAAAGGCCATGCACCGTGGTGGTTGGATTAAGGTAGAGTAATGAAAATTACATTAAAAACATCTATGAAAACAGCAATGTAATATTTGCAGTAACATTTTCTGTAATATTTTCAGTCAAATTTTTGCTGAAAAAACTTTGCATGGGGGGACACAAGCTGTGACCATGGGGGCCTTGACGCTCCCCACAGTTACATTGCACATAGGGGTGCACCCAGGAGACATGGCCAGACCCCGCGGGATATGGTCCCTGGGACAGAAATAAGCCTGGGGAGCGGGGGCCAAGCAGTCACCTCTCCCACTGTATTATGGTGGGGCCCAGGGAATGGGGTCCCCGTTAATAAACTTGGTTGTGGGAGGGAAGCAACATTGCCCCCCCCTCACCCACTGAATTATGGTGCATCCTTGGGGGATTGGGTCTCTGGGGCCAAAATTGGCTGTGTGGCCCCCTCCCCATTGAAGTGTGGTGGGTCCTGGGGGGATTGGGTCCCCAGGACTGATATTGGCCTGGGAGAGGGGCCGCCCTCCCCCACTAAATTGGCCCCATCACCTTAGTAATATGCAAAGATCTTCCTACCTTTTGCCAGGATGATGGACAGCTTACCAAAGGGTGCCCAAGTGGGTTTCCTGTCGATTTTGGTGGTGCATTCTTAATGCTGAGGGATATGAGGGCATCCCCACCAATCAAAGAAGCACATACCTCATATAGCTAAAAGGAAGATCCCTGGTTTGGTGGAGACTCAAGTCTTTGTATTCTTGTTGTCCTCTCTATAGGAGGATTCATGTTATCACAGACGTCTGGAGAAATATGCTTGAGGAACAATCACATTGACAAATGCACACAAGGTAGATAGAGACATTTCATCGTGGTCCAATAGGCAGCTGTAGTGTACAATATATACTTAACATTTACCCAACAAGGTAGGACTTACTAACTAACCAGTAGAAAGTACTCCCATTAGGTAGACATATTGTGCAAAATTGCAAACTCTCTTTGCATAATTGTGTAGGTGAGCTTCCATCCTGGTCATCATGTTAATTTCACAGATTTCACTCTGCCAAATCAATTGGGAACACCCTGCGCACACATATTAGGTCTATAGTGAAGGGCGCCTTCTATAACCTAAAACTCCTCAACAAAATCAAGCCTATTCTCTCCCCAATAACCTAAAAATCGCCATACAAGCACTGGTTCTATCCGGTCTAGACTATGGGAATGCTGCCCTCACAGGCGCACCAAACACATTCTTAGCCCCCCTGAGGAACTCTAAACTCAGTAGTTGGAATGGTCACTGGAGCAAAGAGATACTTTCACATCTCCCCATCTCTGAAAAATCTAAAGTAGCTAGCAATCGAAGCATACTGCTGCTTCAAAACTGCTTGTCTCACTCACAAAGTTCCATACACTTGCAAACCAAACTACCTCACATCTAAAATCAATAAAGCAGCCCAAATGGAAACATAAGAAGCTTCAACACACTTCTCATTATCCCTAAAACATAAACAGAAAGCCTTTTCTCACTCTTTCTTGAGCAATGCACCCAAAATCTGGAATTCTCTCCCAGTTCATAGCAAAACTAACCCCTCCTTCATGAGCTTCGAAAGTCAATTAAAATAATTACTCCACAATAAGCACATTATTCATATTTATGAGAACTCTTAACACATAAAGCATAGCAACAATATTATGCCCATTTCTCTTCTGAGGTCCTTACAATGTCTCAATGCTTGTCACTACAATTGTACTGCATTATTTCTTTTGGACTGATCATGATTGGACTCATAAAACTACAATCATAATGTATTCTGAATGACTGTTATGGAATAACTTGTGATTCTGAAAAGTACTCCAATACCTTCAGGTCTGCCAGCACTATATAAAACACTTAAAATAAAAATAAAACAGAAATTAAACCACAACAGAAAACACCTTACAAATTTAAATGTAGTAGATGTCCCGGTTGACGCTCTACTTCTGGAAAGGACAAATTATCATAACTCCTGGACATGATGAAGGCAAGCAACTGTGTGTTCTCAGTGAGTCCATATTGAAAAACAATCTGAAATTCTTCATGCAGGTGAATGCAGCTTTGATCTATTGGAGCATAATCTGTATGTGACTGTGACAAGTGGGTTCTTTCTTGTCCTCTCATAGTGTGAGTAGAGTCAGCGGTTCTCCTTCTAAATTGCTACTAGGATGCAAATGTGTTAATCACTATGAAGATTTGCCCGCTTGGCCCCGCCCTGCTCACATTAGTAGTATGCAAAGTAGTAGTACGTGACACTCTGGTGGTGCTAAGCACTGCTCAATATTTACAAGGAGGTGTGACTCCACTTTTTTGTGGCGTTATGACTCCTTGTAAATATGGGCCCCTCCTGCAGTTTTACGCATCAGAAGGGTGTGCAATGGGTGTTGAGATCAGTGTTCCACCGCAACACCCATTGCTTTTGACGCTGCCTCAGATTTACGAGTTGTCATAAACCTGAGGCAGCGCCCAAAACTAACGCCACCGCAGGGCTGGCATTAGCTTGGCAAAGCGAGGAGGAATGCTTTTATTCCTGCCTGTTTTTTGCTTTTTCTATGTGTGCTGCATTGTGCAGCACACATGCAAGAAGCAAAATGCCATGAACGATTGTTAGCATGCAGGAAGGGACACCTTCTCGTACATAAACAATCATTCAAAATTACACTTTCGTACTTTTATGTGTGCTGCATTTTACAGCACACAGAGAAGTGCTAAATCCCCATTATAGATTGAAGGGACACATTCCTGCACATACGCAATCTATCCCCTCAATGCAGACACCCTTGCACTATGGTGCAAGGATGTCTATGTTGGCACTAGGCAGCTTAATTTAGCACCAGTGAAGGGGGAATCATAGGGGTACGCCACATTCCTCTAAATGCAGCACACTTCTGCAATTCTAAAGTGGTGCATCACTGCTATTTTTGGTGCAGACTCATGCTGTGACACCACTTGAACATAAATCTGGGCCTTAGTATGCAAAGGTCTTTCCACCTTTTGCCAGGATGATGGACATCTTACCAAAGGGCCCCCCAGTGCATTTCCTGACGATTTTGGTGTTGCCTTCTTGTTACCGAGGAAAAAGAGGATATCCCCACCAAGCAAAGAGCACTTACATTCCATAGCTAAGAGGAAGGACCTTGGTTTTGGGGAGGTTTACATCTTTGTAATCTTGTTGGCCTCTCTATAGGAGGATTCATGTTATCACAGAATTCTGAAGAAAGATGCACAAGGAACAATCATATTGCGAATCGCACACAAGGTCGCTGGAGACATTTCCTCGACGTCCATTATGAAGCTGTAGTGTTTAAAATTCACTGTACATTTACCCAACGAGGTAGCACTTACTAACTAACCAGTAGAAAGTACTTTATTGGAGAAGACATTTTGTGCAAAATTGTGGACTCCTGTTGGAATAACGGGCAGGTGACTTTCCATTGTGGCCAGGTCACTCATGCAGGTACTGACACACCCACACAGGCAATCACACACTGACTCACAGATGCTCTCAGGCACTCACTCAGACGCTCATGCATTTACTCACAGACCCACTCAGAGACTAATGTCTTCACTCACAGACCCGTGCGGACACCCACACACTCACTCAAAGACCCACTTAGAAACTCATGCACCCACTCACAGACCCACTCAGACATTCACGCTCCCATTCACAAACCCTCTCAGACATTCATGCATTTTCTCCCAGACCTACTCAGGCTCACACACCCAGTCACAGACCAACTTTGAGACTCATGCACTCACAGATCCACTCAGAAACTCATGCACTCACCCACAGACCCACTCAGAGAGTCATTTAGCCAATCAAAGACCTACTCAGACACTCAGGCACTCACTCCCAAACCCACTTAGACACCTACACACACATTCACGGACCCACTCAGAGACTCATGCACCCAATCACAGACCTACTTAGATACTCAAAGACCTACAGCCAGACCCACTCAGACACTCTCACACCCACTCACAGACCTACTGAGACAGGTATGCACTCACTCACTTTCAAGGTTTAATGGTTACAGTTAGGAAAATAAAATTAAAACAACATTAAAGATTCACTGAAAAAAATAAATATTTCAGGGACATTATACTTAGGCTCACATTTCACTTGTACAAAACCAGTGAAATACAAACGTTATAGTTACCAGAGCAAACTATAATAAATTATGTCCCTGCAATGCACTGCTTATGACCTCACATATTACATCACTCATGACATGGTCAGTGACATCACTGATGACATCAATGATAACATCATGCAGTGAGTGTGATTGTTTTCTAAAAGTTATGAGTGTTAAGCATATATTCCAAGATACTACGAAAATGGTACACTTTCTGTACTACTAAACAGTGAAACCATATATTATATGAGTAGCTGTGTGACTGCATGTATCTGTGTGTGAGTGGGTGTCTGAATGCCTGTATGGATGTGTGAGTGGGTGTGTGAGTGCCTTTATGGGTGTATATGTATGCAGAAAGGTAGATCTTGGTCAGAAGGATCTCCTTTTGTGCTTTCATGCAAAGCCATTCTGTAGTTTTGGAGTTGTTGAAGTGCGGGCAGTCATTTTTGGACACAGACTAAGATGAGTCCAAAGAAACAAGTAAAATAAAAAAACTGGTGGGGGGTGGGGTTTGGATACCCCTACCAACTAGGTCTGGTGGAGTGGTCTCATAGAGACCCCGCCAGGTGCCAAGACTTTTTTTAATTTCTGCTGTAGATCAACAAATCTGCACCAAACAAATTCTAAAAATATCCAGCTCTCCATGCTGCAGCATTGTTCTTGCTCTTGGCATCTCCTCATTTCCCTTATTCTCACTGCTTTTTTCCATGCCCACTCCCTGCTTTTCCCTCAGTTTCAATCCAAAGTGCTTTGTCCTTCTTTTTCACTCGTTTTCACTGCTTTCTCCAAGTTTTTCTTCCATTTTTTCTGTGCCCTCCTCTTTCTTTTCCCTCATTTTTCACTGCTTTCTCCTTCCTTTTCACCCACTTTTTGTGTGCCTTCTCCTTGCTTTTCCCTTGTTTTCACTGCTTTCTCCTTGCTTCTTCCCCCATTTATTTAATCATCTTCTCCTTGTTTTTCCTTTCATTTTCTCTGCTTTCACCCTGCTTTTTCCCTCTTTATTTGTGTACTTTCTCCTTGCTTTTCCCTGCTTCTCACTTCTTTCTCCTTGCGTTCTCCCCCATTTTTTGTGTGCCTTCTACTTGCTTTTCCTTAGTTTTCACTGCTTTCTCTTTGATTTTTCCCCCGTTTTAGTTTTGCCTTCTCCTTGTTTTTTCCTCACTTTCACTGCTTTTTCCTTGCTCTTTTTCCTGTTATGTGAGTGCCTTCTGTTTGTATTTACTTTGTGGCGTGTGCCAGGCCCTGCCACCAACCCTCTGCTATACACAGCCAAAGGCTGTGTGCTGCGTGGGGTGGGATGCATGTGAAGGGTCAATCTCCCACTGCACTATGCCGAAGGTTGTTGATGAAAAACTGTGAATGATGGTGGGGTGAGCTTACCTTAGGGCATGAGTTATAGTTACTTGAAATAAATCTAACTATAAAAGCTGAATTTCTATCGTCATGTGCATGTAAATTGACTGCCAACACTTTAACCAGGAGCAGTTGGCAGTCATTTTTTGGGACTCTGTATCAGCCAAGCCCCCCAAAAAATTAATAAAACAAAGAAAGGGGATGAGTAGGATAACCCTGAAGCCCTAAGTCTGGTGATGGGGTCCCCCAGGGACCTCATCAGGGCCAAAGATTTTTTTTTTTTTCAGTGAAACTGAGGATACCAGGAAATAAAAAAATAAAAAATCAATTGCCCATGCTCATAGCGCCCCCCTCTTCCCAGGGTTGTTTTGGGCCCCTGAGACAGCAATCTCCCGGGGGCCAGGCCGACGTATAATTGTTTGGAAGGGGGCATGTGGTCCCTCTTTATAAGCCTTTTTAGGGCCCCTCTTTTGTCCCTTTATGGTCCTGTTGACCATCACCTCCCCAAGGCCACAGCAAATTTAAAAAGGGGTGGAGCAATGCTGCCCCCTGCCCTAAGCTATATTCGCCCATGGGGCCACCACCTCCCTGGAGCATGGTCAAATTATAACTAGAAGGGGGGGCATGCAGCTCCCCTCCCAGGCCATTTTTGCACCCGCTGAACACCACCTAACTGGGCCATCCCTACAAACAGAAAGGAGAGGGGGAGGGAGGAGCACAGCTCCCCTCATGGAACCAGTAATAGCCCTGGAGATAGCCAACCTCCAGTGCCTGCTCCTTATGTCTCGAGGTGCCCACCTTTGGGACATAGTAGTTTACTGTTGCTTGATGAGAGCTATAAAAGCTCCTGTTAAGCGGTAACAAACTGTAAGTCTGCCCCCTGCAGGAAGGAGCATGAAAACTGATGGAAGAAGACTTTTCATCTGTTTTCAGTGGCCAGAAAACAGATGAAACAATTTCTCCTGCACACAGGGAGCAGCATTTCTTGCAGCTCCATACAAGTGGGAGCAATTGGACTGTGGGGGAAATAAGGCACCCTAGCAGTCCAGAAAAGTGCACACTGGGTGCCCTGGGTGGGTCCAGGGCACTCAGTAAGAAATGACTGGGCCCTGAGAGATTGGATCCCTGGTGCCAAAATCGGCCTAGGGAGAGGGGCCATGTGCCTCACCCTCCTCTTTGTTTTTCAAATTGGCCAGACCCTTGGGTTGTCATCCCCTGTACCCAATTTCACCAAGGGAGAGGGGACGATTGCCCCCCCAACCTTAATGAATTGGCCAGGTACTGGGGGAAGGGGTCACTGGGGCCAACATTAGCCCAGAGAGGGGGACCATGCAGCCCCCACTCCGTCCAATAATTGGCCAGGCCCCAGGGTATGGTGTCCTCAAGACCAAAATCAACCCAGGGAGAGGGGCTACATGCCCGGCTCCTCTTTTTCAATTTTGGATTGGCCGTGCCCCAGGGGATGGATTTCCACGGGCCAAAAATCATCCTGGGGAGGGGGTCCACACACCCACTCCCCTTTTAGTAAGGCAGGAGTGGGTGCATAAGGGGGCTTGTCTGCAGGGCCAATGGCCATGTGTGGCATGGGTTTGGGTGCCCTCAAGCTGCAATAGCTGCCCACAGTCCCCAAGCCCCCCCCATGCACAGCGTAGTGTTGGATTACAATATGGTAATTTTATATTGAAAAAGCTTAGATCAGAGGGATTTTATAGTTAGGAAATATAATTCTATAAAACCTTAAGAATTCACTCAAAAGTCAAAGGTTAGGGGAATGTTATAGTTAGGGTCAGATTTTGCACACACAAAACTGTAGAAATTCAATAATATTCAATAGATAGTTATACTTATCTCATGACGCTATAACTTGTGCTCTACGGTAACTATAACTTGCAAAATCGCCGTGCACTGCTACTTACCCCCATATGGCATCACGATTGCCTCAATATTGACATCTTATATGACATCATTTAGAATATAACTCCTACATGTTTAAAACACATTATTGATGAGAAAATAGGAGCTCAAGTTTTTAGGCAACAAAAATATAATTTGCTCACTGAGCCCTGCAACCTCAAAACCCAGCAGGTCAACCTGGTCATACTCCCATTGAGGACTTATACCCAGTGGGGCATCAACTGCTGTTGAGTGCACTGGATCCCTGTGCTTCAGCTGACCTGGTAGGCCTAAGGCAAGCAAAACTACACTTTAAGCCAGATTTCCCTCATGTGTATAAAGTTCTGACACTGCAGATAAACCAGTAAACCCTACTGACCTTACCTACAAGAGATCACTAATATTATAAACCCTATTCCAAGTCAATGTCTAATTTACCATGTGATTAATGTGGCTATAGTACAAGTAGTGAAACTTGCTCACAGGAAAAAGTCCAAAACCAATTGCCAAAAAAAAAACAATCTGGACATACTAAATGGGTGGAACCCATCTTCAACAGAACCCTAAAGAAATACCTAAACCCCCTCGTTCTAACTTGACCAGTAGGAGACATGGATTTTGAAAGGGACTAATCTGTTTCCTATCAGTAGAGAAATACCAAAATGACATTCATGTATAAATAGCCCTTTCTGGTTCTTAAGAGATCCTGACTGACCACTATCTACTGATATCCACTGAATGGACAGCTAATAAAGACAGCATAGAGGAATTGAGTTGACAATACTAATTAATTTGTCTCTCAATAGGCAAATGTTCCCTCTCTCAGTACCATAAATTACAAAAAAGTGACTGAAACTTTATGTTTTAGTGATTTATTTATATATATTATTCTCAATTAAGACATTTTTGCACGAGGGTGCAAAAACAGACAATACTAGGGAAATTAGTTGAAGAGGTAACTTTCCAAACCTCTGCAGATTAGTGCATAACTGGGCAAGCGATGCAGGTCTAAACTCAAAGAATGCATCTAAACAACCTACTAATGCACTTGGCTCATTTAAAATGTAGGACCTTGAGCTAAAATGAGCCTTAGACTTAAAGATCTTCCCAGGTAATAACTAACCATCAGATTAGCCTGAAACCTTGGATCCTGAATCCTTGGATCTGTCTAATGAAAGCTTTGTTCACCACAATAAATACTTACATCAAAAATGGTACATCACTGGAAGCCACTGGAAGCCAGTTGAGACACACTCATGTAAAGTCCACATACTAGTCTAAAGCCATTTTTATTGGTTGCTATAGAACTTAGATCAATGGGTTAAATGGTTTTGGAATTTTCCAAAGGTGATCCAACAAGGTACTTATGAATGTGGCTTGCATAAAGGTGGACAGAAAATGAAGAACATGAAGAACATTATGTACCATATTGTGTTCCATAAAGATAAATGCTCAAATGATTTACACCTGGGCCCTTAAGGGAATATCTTGATTGAGAACCAGACCCATGTCATGTTTAACTGAAGAAACAGTGATGAGAAGCAGACCAAGCTGAGTGGACCAGTATCTGGGTCACAAATAAAACATATCTCTGACAATAACCAGAACCTCAGGGTTTTGTTGCTGGTAAATTACAAAAACGTTTTAAAAAAATAGTCAGTTATTTGTCAGAAGAGTCTAAAAGTTCTATGCATTCCTAATCCATGTATTTACTTGGGATAAAAAACAAATGTATTTAATTGTAAAAAGTAGTGCCGGTTTACCTGATATAATACCATTTCAGCATTGGAAAAAACAATGAGTTTAACTGTTTCATTTCACAATCTATAGAATGAAGCAGTGACGATGCTATGGCCCATACTCTTACTTCTCTTCTTGTGATGGAACTTTTTGGGGCTATTTTGGGATAAAAGAGAGTTAAAACAAACCCTTCAAATCCATCTACAGTGTAACCTATTTGGCCACACATTAAATCCAGCCAGACTGATGTAAATGAATCTCAGAAACATGTTATATAAGCACAGAACCATCGAAGGCAAGGTGAAACTTTGAATGATATTAAATCGTACAAGCATAAGGCATACAAGAATTTCATTTGAAGAAATATAAAAGATCAGAAACAAAATCTGATGATCAGAATAGAAGTTGAGGTCCTTTTGCCTAACCATTGGAGAAACTAGGTTATTCTAAATACCCTAAACTAAGCTCAAGAGAAATCATAACTAAGTCCCAGGAAATATAGAAAAGTGTCAGATAGAAAAGTGTCAGCATCACAAAAACATCAGTAGAAGTAATGATAGACAGGTGGTGTACGGCATAAAGCTACACAAAGTATTAACCAGTAGAAAGGTCTTTACCCCTCCAAATGTCGAGGGAATCTGCTCTCGTATAACTAGGTGAATACCAATTAAACCTACAGAACCCAGAGGAAGTCCACATCATCAACACCAGTAGTTTTCCATCTTCCTTGTACAGTTGAAATTAACAACTCCTCTCGACTCTCACATCACGCAAACTGGGCATCAGGACATCCTTGAGTGTCTCTCAGTGTCTGGTACACAAACAGGAGACTCTTCTTCTCGGTTTGTTAGCGCTTCTTTGTCCTTGCCAAAGTATCCTCTGGTACCCCACTATATTCAGCAAACAACATGACTTTCATTAACTGTAGTCTCTCACAAACACACCTGCAAAGAAAAGATATGGTAAAATGAGCAAAACTCTACACTGAAGGTTAGACACAAAATCAAATATGTCAGGTTTTTGTTTATGCTAACTTTATAAGGTATTAATGCACATTCAAAATACATGATTATAAGTCCATCTTCAAATTATAAATGGAGACAGGAATAATAAATGAAACATTATCATATGCAGTTATAACACATTACATAATTAGAGTACATGAGTATAAATGTATGTATCAACATGTTAAAATCAAAACTTTAGTACACACACATATATATAAACTTCTAGTCCTCTACTCTGAACACACCTTCAATATTACAATTTAGATGTTCTACTTGGCATTAGTAACGTTAAAGCACGCAATATATGTATTGTTGAATATATTATTATGTCATTCCTTTAATGCATGATGGTGCAACCAAAATTATTAGTTAACGATCCCCCCTCTGATGACAAATTAAGTCATCACAACCATGATAAAACCTTCTAAGGTGTCCGACTATAACCTTGTAGTTTTCTTCAGTTTCCATCTAGACTCTTCCAAATGCTTCATGTCATCAGAAAATTTACACCAATTCTCTTCCAGCTCAACATCCGCTCTCTTTCCCTTCTTTGCCTGTCTAAATTTCATCATCTGAAAAATTCTACAACCCACAACTGTGACTATTGCACAATTGGCAATAACCAACAGCGATTTCAAAATAGAACACACAATTCCAGTTCTCAAGATTCCAAACCATCTGTCTACTGTAGCACATCCATCTATGATAGCTTTCCGTGGACCTGTTGCTTCCAATTCATTCAAATACTTTGTCAACCCAGAAATGTTCTGAATGTGGTTCTCTAAATCCTTACTTTCATCTGGGATATAAATACAGCATTGCTGGACTTTTAGAATCCAGCAACCTTCACCCTCTTTTGTAAGAAGAAAGTCTAACGCATCTGTTCTGCACAACCACAGATCTTATTGCTACCATCTCAGTATTTATAAACAGCAAGGAATTGGCTGTACTTATTGCCAATACATCCACTATGGTAGATCATTTTCTAATTTTCAAATCATTCAGAATTATACCTGCAGACAGAATCAATGCACCACTTCTCCAGCACTAGCACCTCTTCTAGTTTTAGGTTTTGTTTCCCATTCAGGATCATCAAAAAGTTCCACATAATAAATCTTCGGAAATACTATACCTAAATAACATGTACCATACCATCCATTGAGCAACATAAAATATACATCCTTTCCTCAAGTGAAGTATACTCCAGGAATCAAAGGACCACATACATCAAAGACTGCCCTTATCGCTGCCACCGACGACATCAGGAGCAGGGTCAACAAAGGGGAAACCGTTGTCCTCATCCTCCTCGACCTCTCCGCAGCCTTTGACGCCGTCTGTCACCACACACTTCGCACATACCTCCACAACACTGGAATCCACCACAAAGCCCTGGACTGGCTCACATCCTTCCTCTCTGGCAGAACCCAAAGAGTCTGCCTCCCCCCATTCCTGTCAAAAGCCACCAAGACCATCTACGGAGTCCCCCAGGGATCCTCACTCAGCCCCACCCTCTTCAATGTCTACATGGCACCGCTCACAAACATCGTCCGATCCCACGGCCACAACATCATCTCCTACGTGTACGACACTCAGCTGATCCTCTCTCTCACGAAGGACCCGCAACCACCAAGAACAACCTCCAAAACAGACTTCATGCCATCGCCAACTGGATGGAGGCAAGCCACTTCAAACTGAACTCGGAGAAGACTGAGATCATCATCTTCGGCTCTAACAAATCAGCATGGGATGACTCCTGGTGGCCTGCCACTCTGGGAGGCGCCCCAATTCTCACCACCCACTCACGCAACCGCTGCTTCATACTGGACTCATTGCTCACTATGACCCAGCAAGTCAACGCCATCCCATCCTCATGTTTTAACACCCTTTGCATGCTTCGCAAGACCTTTAGATGGATCCCCATTGAAACCAGAAGAATCTTTACCCACGCCCTCGTCAGCAGCAGACTGGACTACGGTAACGCTCTCTACGCGGGAACAACGGCCAAGCTCCAGAGAAAACTTCAGCGTATCCAGAACACCTCTGCACGACTCATCCTCAACCTCCCTCACCACGAACACATCTCAGCACACCTCAGAGACCTCCACTTGCTCCCCGTCAACAAAAGGATCATCTTCAAACTCCTAACCCACGCTCACAAAGCTCTCCACGACACCGGACCTCTCTACCTCAACGAGTGTCTCAACTTCTACATTCCGACTCATCAGCTCAGCTCCACCAACCTCGCCCTCGCCACCGTCCCCTGCGTCCACAGCACCACAGCCGGCGGCAGATCCTTCTCCCACCTTGCCGCCAAAACCTGGAAATCCCTCCCCGTCAACCTACGTCTGACCCAGGACCTCCTGACCTTCAGGAAGCACCTCAAGACCTGGCTATTCGAGCAGTAACACCCCCTTCCAGCGCCTTGAGACCCGACCGGGTGAGTAGCGCGCTTAACAAATTACTGATCGATTGATTGATTGAAGGATCCTTTTGGTCTAAAATTAATTCACTCTTTCCTCTAACCTCAAAGGTGTGTTCACATTCACTTTTTTACATTAACAATGGATCTCAATAACTTTTGTCTGTGAATATGCACAACTTTCCATTATGCTGCCAATCTAAAGCTAATGCTGGTTGGTTTCTCTTCACCTGATGCTCAATTTATTTTCTATTCCACCTATGATGTCTCTTAAGGTCCTTATCTGATTTAGAGTTTGGTGAATGGCGTTTACTCCATCACAAGCATGACGGAGATTCTTTCCGTCATATTAGGATTTCATCATAACCTTTGGGAATCATAATATGGCATAATATGGCAGAAAGGATATCTGTCACATTTATGATGGAGTAACCCATCCACTAACCTCTAAATCAGGCCCTTAGATTTTAAAGATAAAAATGTCTTCCCTACTTCTGTTATGTCACAAGTCAAATTATGTCTATGGGGGTCATTCTGACCCCGGCGGGCGGCGGGAGCCGCCCGCCTGGAGGGAACCGCCAGAAGACCGTACCACGGTCAAAAGACCGCAGCGGTCATTCTGGGTTTCCCACTGGGCTGGCGGGCGACCGCCAAAAGGCCGCCCGCCAGCCCAGTGGGAAACAGCCCTCCATGAGGATGCCGGCTCCGAATGGAGCCGGCGGAGTGGAGGATGTGCGACGGGTGCAGTGGCACCCGTCGCGTATTTCAGTGTCTGCAATGCAGACACTGAAATACAAAGTGGGGCCCTCTTACGGGGGCCCCTGCAGTGCCCATGCCATTGGCATGGGCACTGCAGGGGCCCCCAGGGGCCCCACGACACCCCTCACCACCATCCTGTTCCTGGCGGGCGGAACCGCCATGAACAGGATGGCGGTGAGGGGGTCGGAATCCCCCATGGCGGCGCAGCAAGCTGCGCCGCCATGGGGGATTCCCAGGGCAGCGGAAAACCGGCGGGAGACCGCCGGTTTTCCTGTTCTGACCGCGGCCGAACCGCCGCGGTCAGAATGCCCAAAGGAGCACCGCCAGCCTGTTGGCGGTGCTCCCGCGGTCCCCGGCCCTGGCGGTATTTACCGCCAGGGTCGGAATGACCCCCTATGTGTGTATGCTATGTCTAATGCTGAGAGAGATACAACACATTTAGCTGCAATTTCTGCACCTTTAAAATAAGGATTTTTCTTCAGATGTTTAAACAGAAGAACTTTTGGAGGAACTATATAATAGTTTGAAAAATAATATTGAAGGCTACCCTTTCTATAAAATATGTTCAATAAAACACTACAGAAAACTCCATAGGTCAAGGGAATGTGATGATAAGTGATGACGATGACTTCTGATATGGAAGCAGGTGCTTGTGTACAAACGTAGCAATCCCTTGCACCCATAGTGTCAATGTACTAATAAACTAACTTATAAAAAACATTTGCTGAAAGATGTCCTCTAGTAGTGTCCATGTGCAAATCATTTTCATTTAGTGGCACACACACACCTGTGACACAAAGTTTGAGCCATCAATCTCAACATGGGATTAAACCATGTTTGCCTAAACAATAGAAGCATAACATCTTTACCAACATGAGCTGGATCATGGAAATGCATAGCCATTGGAGGCAACAAACTATTTGGCAACACAGGTCTTCCATCCATTGAATTCCAACTATCATGATTTTATTATCAGTAGGATATAGGGTCTATGGGGCACTTGTAGATCTAATGTTATCTATACTAGAATGTGTAGGTAAGCTCAGTCCCATAAGCAAAATGATTATTACTATAAATGTTCCAACAAACACTTCTTTCAGTATGTATCTACGTATAGTAGTGTTAATGTTTCCAGTTCCATGATTTCTCTAAATTCAGGCCTGTTATAATAAAATGCAGCAGCAGTAATAAGGACTACTTGGCAAAGCAGAAAAATCAAAGTCTATATTATGAAATGCAATAAATGTATTTACTAGGTCTTCATGAGTCTTCCTTATCCCTACTCCATTTTCTTCTAAAGGACAACCCTCTCTTCTTCTGCAGACTCGGGGCACGGTACTCTTCTTAATTCCCTAGCAACATTAATGCAAAGTCTCTAAATCAGGCACAGTTCAAATTCACTAATAATCACATCCAGAGTGAAATGCCTCTGTCTATCCAACAGCACAGAAAACTCAAAGTAGAATTTTAGCACAATATTCAGTTCAAGGAAGATCAATTTGATCTGCAGCGTTACCCCAAAACTCCCAAAAACCTGTCTCTCTCTCTGTCATTTGCAGCAAAGTATGTCTATTCTGGTGAAGAATACCTCCAACATGTCCCTATAGTTCCCCTTACATCTTCTCAGTGCCAATCCTTTGTTTTAACTTTCACTCAGATCAGAGATCTCAGCATCTTCATGAATTGTTTGAGGCACACACACTTTGGGTAGATTCAATTCCTCTCTATCTTGCTTTCCAGGCCAAAGGTTTCCAGATTTCTCTCATTTTCACAGCACTAGGTCCTTCAGAGTCTGAATCTGAAGTTGACTCATTCGTCACTACAGGACAAAGCTCTTCTGTTTCATTTCCAACTGTGACTCTCTCCAGAACCCCCTGAAACCACGCATGTGCTGTTCAGGTTCTGTTTGAGTCCCAACAGCTTGACTAACCTGCTTCTGTTGTCTCTCTGTCACCACTGGCACTTCTAGGACAGGTGCTGTCACATAAAGGGGACACTCAACTCTGCAAGTATGGAAAGCATGTATCCAGTTGGGGAGTCCTAAAATGTTTAGCAGCTGTTGTTGTCCCCAAGATGACTTGATATGACCCACGCCAATGAGGCTCCAAACACTTCTTCCATACAAGTTTCTTCACCAAGACGCATTTGCTGGATCTGGGGTCATGGCACTGTTCCTGATGTAGCAAGGCTGTTGCTGCTCTGACCTGATGAGACAGAATGTGTCACATCAGCTAGTCCTCTCCAGTAATCAAGGATCATATCATCTGTAATGTTCACAAGTGCATTTGCAGGAATAGTTGGCAATTTCATAGACCTGCCCATGAAGATCTCGTGGGGAGACTGCCCTGTCTTCCAGTCAGGTACACTGTGAAGATTCAACAACACAAGAGGCAAAGCATCAGGCCAATTCAAAGATGTCAAAGCACATACTTTTGCCAGTCTTGATATCAGTGTCTCATTAAACTGTTCAAAAGGACCTTAAGCCTCAGGCCTATAGCTGCTCTGTAGTCTCTGTTCCACTTGCATTGCTGAGCATAACTATCCCTGGAACTCATTATTAACTAGAGTGTCTTGCTCTGACTAGAGAACTCAGGAACCCAAACCTCAGAATCAGTTCTCTTTACAACTATTTTGCTACTGTGAGACTCTTATTTCTTCTAGTTGGGTAAACTTCAACCTAATGCAAGAAAAGACACACAACCACCAAGACATATCTCAGCCTGTTACACACAGGCATCTCAATAAAGTCCTTTTGATCTTCCTCTGTGACTTCATGTTATTGCACCTCTCTTCTCAACATTGTTCTGCTGGCACACAACACATCTGTGACACAATGCTTCAGCCATCAGTCTGAACATGGGATTGAACTACGTTTGCCTAAACAATAGAAACATAACATCTCTACCAACATGAGCTGTGACATGGAAATACATAGCCATTGGAGGCAACAAACTGTTTGGCAATACAGGTCTTTCATTCATTGAAACCCAACTATCATGATCCTCTATCTTCACATAATCTGCTCTGACTCAAATCTGCTCTTCCTCCTGTGACACCTCTTCCAGAAGCCTCTTTTCCCACGTGTCTGCAGTTGTTAACAAAAAGTTGTTATTGATCTTATCCATTAGCTCATTGGTATATTCTCCATTAAAGATACAGACATCGTGTGCTCAGTACTTTGGGACCTCATTAGCATATTTATTGCCCAATACTACATGATGATTTCCACTATGGTGTGCTGGACACTTCACCACTGCAACCTGTTCTGGCATCTGTAGCACCTCAACAATATTTCTCATATATTTACCATTCAGGTTTGGGGATCCGGAAGACATCATAAACCCCCTTTGGGACCATACCTGTCTAAAGTGATGTACAACACCAAAGCTGTACTGACGATTGGCAAAAATTGGCACTTTCAGCTGGTCTGAAACAAAGCATGGTCTAGTATGAGCAATTGATCCAGCTACTTGCAAGGAAAATATTCCTTGAAGCCAAGAAACTTCAACAACTCCTCAAATTGTACAGACTGCAAAGGAAGCTCTCAAACGTCTTCCATTATCTTGTACACATTAGCCAACCACATACAGCACAGAATCAGACTCAGGTAGTGGCTCATTTCATATATTTGATTTCTGCGGCTTGCATTGTTCAGTGACATCAAGTTAGTCTTGCTCCACTTCACAATCATCATTTTCATTGTCTGGTACAGGCAACAGTGTAGCACGATTTAGAATAGCACAGTGCTTGACAGACACATTTTACTGGCAGCACAGAAGCTATGGAATCAAGAGTAGCAGAGAAATAGTACACAGGCCTTGTGGCATTTCTGTGTAACTGTGTAAGCACCAAGATAGTGCAATCCTAATCCTACATCTCACTGCAGAAAAGTACAAATGACTTATTGTAATCAGACATTCCAAATGCTGGGGCACAACAGAGACTTCCCCTCAGCTCTAGGAAGGCAATCAGGCAATAGTTATCCCAGGGTGTTCTTGTGTGTCAACCACTGCAATGGCTAGGCCAATTTGGAAAAGTTGGGTTTCCCCTGTTGATAGTAGCCCACCATTGACATAAACATCCTGACTTCTCTCTGGGTATTTGGCAGATTCATTTTCACAATTGCCGAAATCCTCTCTTGTGACACTTTCCTTGCTCCTTTCTCAATGTGATGACTGAGATACTGGGCCTAGTTCTCACAGTATTGCAACTTGTTTGGGGTCACTTTAAGTCCATTCTCAGCTAAGTGGTTCAACAACGCAATAATATCTTGCTTACAGGCTTTTTTAGAATTTAACGCCACCAGTAGGTCGTCGATATATATTGACCAGGAAAGAGTTGCAAGGCATGACCAAGGACTTTAGATTCTTCTTGAGAATCTGATTGAAGTTGAAGAGACTCTTGTGGGACTCTGCACCATGCCAAAACATGACTACTGAGGTAAAATACAACGAGGAACTGTATGTCCTAGTGCAAGGGTATAGAAACAAAAGCCTGACACATATTGATAACCTAACCATTCAGCCTCACATGGAGTCTGAAACACAATCCTTGCTGATTTTCGTGCCACTAGACAACAGGGAAATACAATGTTGTTCACCTTCCTCAAGTCTTGGACGATGCAATATTTCACACTTGGCTTCTGTAAGCCCATAATGGGTGAATTGCATGTACTCTCCATAATCTCTTTCAGATCAACTTGTTGGATCATAGATTCATTTACTGAGGTAATCCCAGCAATCGTTTACAGGTTCAAGTATATTGGGGTGTGCTTTGGTTCTCTGCATTCTTTCACTGTGATTTTAATGGGTTCAACTCCTTTGATCAACCCGATGTCCTTTCCTGAAAAATCCCAAACCTCAAACTGACTGCATCCTAAGGTCTGGAGGCAAGTCATCAATCGCCAACATGTTAAACAATGCAGTTTAGGAATTATCATTCAGTTTGAAGGTGGCATCCTCATCATGAGTTTGTATTTCTACACCTTTTGGTGTACAATTGATGGCACAGTTAAGCTTGCAAAGGAGATCTCTCCCTAAGAGCCTCACTGTACAAGAACCACATAACACAAACCAGTGATTCTCCCTACAGGACCCTATTTTCAAGGGCACTTCTGATATTTCTAGGGTTGTTATTTTTTTATTCGCAACTCATTTAACTTAGATCATTTTTCTCAAGAGGGGGTAGGTCTGGGACTTCTACTGTCTTAGAGTGGAGCGGGTAGCACTAGTGTCAACCAAGAATGACACAGGGTGGGCATCCACTTCACCATCTATGAATGGTCTACCACCAAGACTGTGCCAAAAATGCAATCTTTCTCTCCCCTCAGGCACTATCAGGCTGACTGATCGGAGCCATAGTTCTAGCATGTCGTGAACATTGGAAACTGTTGGAAGGGTATTTTATTTTAAAATGCATTCAGATTCATGTTGGGAACTTGATTAGAATTCAATCTGGGGCCATTCACAATTTGCTGTAGCTTCGGTGTTGTAGAACCTGCATTACAGGAGCTTGTTGTACATTCAAATTCAGCCCTCTCTGTCCCTGCACATTTTGTAGCTATACAGGATTACCACTCTAGGGCTGTTCAAACCCTGAATTCTGGAGTTGATCAGCTAGTTGAAGATGACATTCCCTCTTCTAATGCCCCAACGTGTTGCAAAACTGCCAAGGGTTGGTCTTCTTCTTATAGCCACATCCATCCCTGTACTAGGGTCAATTGGAACTCCCAGACCTCTTTCCTGCACCACAGTTGTTCCCTGCTGACACGTTTCTTGCATACCACCAACATTCCCTACAAAAGGTTGAATCTGACTACTTCTCTGAGAAACCTTCATCTGAGCAACATTTAACTTCTCCTTCAGTTACTTCTGTTTCATTTCTATTTCTTTACACATCTCAAAATTATATCAACTGATTTATTCCGCCAACAAATCACATGATGCTGAATCATCATGCTAATTTCAGGTCTCAATCCGATCACAAACCTCAAAATAAAATGCCCAATATCCATTGGATCTAGCATCACCATTCCATTGTACTGCTTGAACACCTGCAACAATATCTCATATTAAGCATGAATTGACTCTTTAGGTTCTTGAGTCGTTCTGTCAATTTTGTTCCAATCAATATCTTTGGGTGACATCTTTGACTTTAAAAATGTCATCACCTGCTGATACTTTTTAATCACCAACAATGAAGGGCCTTTCATCACTAGGCTCCTCAGAAGTTCTGACTCAGGCCATTCAACAGCTATCTTACATTCTGCCCACAAATCACTTGGAACCACAATGTTAAACAGATTATTCAAATCAACCCACAACACTTGTGAAATGTTCACAAAGCTCTCAAGCTGCTTTTACAACTCTATTGCCTTTTCGCTCAGCTTTGGAAGGTCATTATTGAATGATGAATGATGTAAGATGACTTCTACTGCAAGGCACATGAGCATAACCTCTACCAGGTACTTCTCTCAACAGGACATTTGTGCTCACAACCCCTCTTACATGAGAAGGTGGTACTCCTGTTTGTTTCCTTAGTTCTTTCTTGCTTGCACATTGACTTTGCCATTTATCTAGATCATTCAATTTTTTAATATTTTGAATTAGCTTATAATTTGATTTTCATCCCTGAAGTTCGCTATGTCTTTCTCATTAAAGCATACACAATAACTCTTCTGCAAGGCCTTGGTTTTGTTCAACTCCATCTCATATCTTTGAACCAACTCAGATTGTTTGACAAATTACACATGCATACAAGTTTGTTTTCTTGGTAAGATTCTAAACAAGACATTTCAAGATACCCACTAATCATCTCATCCAATTCTAACTTTCATTTATGCACATCCTTCAAGTTCTCTGTCACAGGTAACTGAATCATTCCTGGGCTTAACATCATACGAAGGAGTATCAGCATTAGAAGCCTTCACCCACTAGCCTATCTACTTAGCACTGGGACTCCAAGACACTACGGGCCTTAGACATATTCCCATTGCCACAGGTTCTGTTACTGGCATTTAAAGGCTCTTCCCATATGGGTGCCCCAGAAGTTGTCAGTCTCTGAATGCCCTAATGGAACCGTACACTGTATGATTCAAAGTTGAATCAGCACCCGTCAAACATGGAGAGCTTATTGATATTAGAGAAACATATCTTATTGTATCAGAACTTGCTGCAGTATTGCCTGAACCACGTGCCGCACCAGGAACAGCCAAATTATAAGTTGTCTTTCCTGGTAAACCGGGCTTGTATATGGGAACCACAGAACCAATAGTAACTGAGACAGTAAGAGCATCACTGAGGCTTAAAGAGTACACTCTTCAAAGGCAAGTCCCAAAAGCTCCAAAAGGAGATGCAAAGAATCCAGAATGCCACCACTAGAATTATCCTGGACATCCCTCACCACAGCCACATCTCTGAGCACCTAAGAGACCTACACTGGCTCCTGACCAACACAAGAATCACCTTCAAGCTCCTCATGCACACCTACAAGGCCCTCCACAACATTGGAAAGGCATAACTCAACAACCTCCTTGCCTCTCACACGCCCACTAGACAACTCAACTATGCTCACCTGGCCTTGGCCACATCTCACAGATCCACAAGACTACAGCCGGAGGAAGATCCTTCTACTTCACTGATAAAACCTAGAGCTCTCTTCCTCTTTATCTCAGGCAATCTCGCACTCTGTCTCCATTCAGGAAGGACCTCAAGACCTGGCTGTTTTACTGAATTGGCCATCCAGCTCTTCGACTAAGCCGCAGATCCTCCCCACCCCCACACTAGTACCTTGAGACCTGAATGGGTGATTAGCCACGGTCTACAAGAACCCGGATTGATTGCTTGATCAGCAGTGTTTGGGATAGGAGGGTTAGCAGAAAAACACATTTCTGTACTTTCGCTCATCAGTTCACAATGTGCACTTTGCGGAGCAACCCCCACTGAACCAGAATTCACATTTATTGGATCTTATTATACATGGTAGACGTCCTTCCAAAAATACATCTGAAAGGCTATCACCAGAAGTATTGTTACTGATCTCTCTCATATCATCTGCTTTTTTTCACTTTCCATTCTTCACCTTCTTTTCCTTTTCTTTTCCTTCTGTCTTTCAAATGTGTCACTGATTAAGGCTGGGCACAATCTAACTCCTCCAATCATATCAGTTCTCCACTTCTTTTGTTCAGCGTCCCATCTAGCATTGGCATATATACACACTGCCTTTTGAGCTCTTCACTGATACTTCTCTTTCTCTCTAACATGAGCAGCATGTTCCCAAGCATTTAGTGCCTCATATTAAGCAGATCTAGGAGGTGGTTTCATCTCACGTTATACTCTCCTCAAGTTTTCAATAATTTCCAGATTAAATGTGCCATAATGTGGAAATCTCAATGCACCTTCTTTTTTGCGATCTTGTGCCAGTGACCTAGCCAAATACATGCGTGGAGCTCTACAATTATTTCCATACAATGACCTGGGGTATCTTTGGGAGGTGCCTCTTCTCCTTCTGTACTAGGTACAGGCACATATCCTCTAACCAAAATCTCTCATGGCTGTAAAACAATTCATTTTTCAATCAAAATTCAGATTGAACTTTGTACTGAACCAGGAAATAACTTTTATCCACAATTCTCGTTCAATAGCAGCAACCAATCACAGATCAACCCCTTATGACGTAGACAACCAATACCAGCACGGCCTACACCAACTGACTAATAGCTATGTGGCACACTGTAACATCAATCTTGTCCTTGCAGCGGCTCACCCTCCTTTACAATCTGCATGCACGCACTCTCCTAAGTGTTTATCATACGTAACAAAATACAATACAAATAACTTTTGACTGCTCCACTGAAGAATTGACGGTATTCAGTCACCCGAGGGACAACAAGCACTTCAAACTAAACCTCGACATGTGGGGTATTATTCAGATTGGTACAGATTGACCCAGTCCATTAGGATCTACTATACCAACCATGCCTCACATTCAGGCTAAAGTAAGTGTCCCTATCTCAATTGTGCCATCAACGATGTCTCAAGACAAGCACCACCAAACTTAGCTGACAAATTACAATATATTTTGTCTTTACCACTTTTTAATACTTTCCTGGGATCTTAGGTCACGAGGAACCCACAAACATGTAATTTAAAATGTCTCCACAAAACACCATCCAAACTCCCAATGCACCACACCCTAAGCAAGAACCACTGAAATTCAGCACTCTATTGATACTCACTACTCCACTGAAGTGATTCTTTCATGAATCACTAGAATTCCACTGATCTTCCAAATTCGGGACATGGGCACTAGAGACTGGGCTCTAGGGACTAACTAATCTAGAATAAAGGTTGTAGCTCTCCTTACTCAACTCAAACCATCCTTACTCTGCTACCTAGTGATGATGCTCAGGCCTATATTCTTACTTCTCCTCTTCTGATGGACCTTTTTGAAGCATTTGAAGGGTAAAGGAGAGTTAAAACAAACCCTACAAATCAATTATCAGCGTAACCACTGGGCCATACGTTAAACCCAGGAGAAGAAGGATGATGTTCAAAGATTTATTACAAGTCTGAAATAAGACTGATATATGTGAATCTCAGAAACATGCTATATAAGTACAGAATCACCAAACGTGAGGTGAAACTTTGAATGAGATTAAATTGTACAAGCATAAGACATATGAGAATTTCAGCTGAAGCAATACAAAAGATGAGAAACAAAATATGATGATCAGTATAGAAATTGCGGCCCTCTTGCCTAAGTTAATTTAATTACCATAAACTAGGGAAATCAAGGAAAATCCTAATTAAGTCTCAGGAAACATAGGAAAGTGTCAGCATCTCAGAAACTTACGTTTTGATCGAGAGGTAGTGAACAGCTTAGAGACACTCAAAGGAATAAAGAGTAGAGAGGCCTGTTCCCCGCTAATTCTGCTTTCGTCTAACAGGGTTTAAACCTTCAAAACCTTTGAGTAGTCCACTTCATCAACACCAGGAATTGGGCATCAGGACATAATTGAGTGTTTCTCTGTATCTGGTACACAAACAGAAGTTAAAACTCATTTATCCCTGACAGAGTATCCTCCTGTACCCCATTATCTTCAACACACGTTTCATTACCTATAGTCTCTCACGAATGCACCTGCAAAGAAAGAATATTACAATGTGAGCTAAATTTTACTTTGAAGGTTAAACACAAGAAATCAAGGGGCAGATTTAAGGAAAGTGACACTGCACCCAGTGCAGTACCACTTTCCCTGCATCTGTTAGGGCCCCCTGCCGCCACAAAAGTTTAGACCTTATTGATGTACTGTTCAAGGTTAGCACCAGAATTGTGGTGCTAACCCTGAACAGTACATAGGGGCCAATTGTAAACAATGGTGTGCCCCCTTTTAATGCCTGCTTTGAGCAGGCGTTAAAAGTGCTGAAAAAAATGACTCAAAGAAATTTTGTAGATTTCTTTATGCCAATATTCCGGCCCCCACTAACAGGGGAACACCCCCTTTGCATACATTATGCCTGGCGCAAGCATAATATAGCATAAAGGATACTAAGCGGCCCAATGCATGCATTGCACCACTTTGGAAATATGGTGTGAGGTAAAAGTCACCTTAGCACTGCCTTACTGTAAAAAAATGACACTAAGGAGGTGCTAAAATGGAGCTAGGCTCGCTTAAATCAAGGCCCAAATATTTTAGGTCTTTTGGGTATGCTAACTCAATAAGGCATTCGAAATATATGATTATAAGAGCATTTTGCAATTATAAATGGAGACAAACTTATAAATGAAATGTGATTATATGCAGTTATACAAATATTACATCATCAGAATATATGAGTACAAATGTGTGTGTACTGCATTTCAGCATGTTATCATTAAAACATTAAAAGACATGTATATTTGTAAACCTCTAGTCTTTTACTGTGAATGCACCTCCAGTAATACAATTAGGTGCTCTACTTTGCATTAGTAACGTTAAAGCACACAATGTTTGTAGTGTTGATTATATTATGTCACTCCTGTTAGAAATGGGATCTTTGGTTGGCAGTCAGGTTACCCCCATCAAAGCAAGGACCCTTACCCTAGTCAGGGTAAAGGAGAATCACCCTCAGTTAACTCCCACTCACCCCCTTGGTAGCTTGGCATGAGCAGGCAGGCTTGACTTCAGAAGGAAGGTATAAAGTATTAGTAGCAGCACAGACAGTAACTCAGTAAAAACACTAAAAGATGACACAACACAGGTTTAGAAAAATAGGCAATATTTATCTAAACAAAGCAAGACCAAAACAACAAAAATCCAACATACACAAGTCAAGTCATGAATGTTAAAAAGAATAAGAGCCTTAATCCTTAGAAAACAGTGAGAACGCTGTTATTTCACAAAAGTACCTGGGTAGCACCCAAATAAAGATGCACGGACGAGTGTGTGTCAAAAGAGGTCAGCGATGCGTCGATTTCTCACTCACATGTGAGAACGTGCATCGTTCCTCCTCCGGTCTGGTCGGTGTGTGTCGTTTCTTCTCTCCCGCAAGAGAGCGATGCATTGATTGGGACAGGCACATCAGGTCCGGGCAAGCTTTGTGTTGATTTTCCGCACCCAGGAATGTTACATTGAAATCCGGTCGGACGGTGTCAAGAAACCACACTACGCTGGGCTTGCGTCATTAACAGCAGCTGCTGCGGAGGTAGCGTGTTGTTTCTCCAGCCGCGTTGAATGGATCTTCCAGCCACAATGCAGTTGGAGTATCAATTTTAGCCTTGAGGCTGGCAGCACATCATTTTTCAGCCGTGAGGCGGGTGGCGCGTCAAACGTTTCCCTCCACGGTGCTCTTTGCATGGAGTTCTTTCCTTTCCAACAGCTACACCTTTAGAGGGCCCAGAGGCAGGTTAGGGCACCACTTGGCAGGCAGGACTCTCAGCAGAAAGCCCTAAGTGCTGGCAGAGAGAAATCGTTGTTGTCCCTGAGACTTCAACAACAGGAGGCAAGCTCAGTTCAAGCCTTTGGAGATTCTTCATCAGTGGGAAGTAACACAAAAGTCAGTCTTTGTCATCTCTCAGATAGAAGCAACTACTTCAGGCCAACCCAGCAAAGCACAGTCACAGAGAAAGGAGCAGTACTCCTTCTCCAGCTTCTCCAGCTTTTCTCCTTGGCAGAGGTTCCTTTTGGTTCCAGACGTCATCTGATTTTTTGGGGGGTTTTGGGTGCTCTTCTTATACCCCTTTCTGCCTTTGAAGTAGGCCTACTTCAAAGAGAAGTCTTTGTTGTTTTCAAGATCCTGCCTTGCCCAGGCCAGGCCCCAGACATACAACAGGGGGTTGGAGACTGCATTGTGTGAGGGCAGAGGCAGCACTGTCAGGAGTAAGTGACCACTCATCCCCTCTACCCAGATGGCCCATCAGGATATGCAGGCTACACCCCAGCTCCCTTTGTGTTCCTGTCTAGAGGAGAGGTGCACACAGCCCAACTGTCAAACTGACCCACAATCCACAAACAGTCACAGAGTGGTTTAAGCAAGAAAATGACTACTTTCTAAAAGTGTCATTTTCAAACACACAATCTGAAAACCAACTTCACTAAAATATGTATTTTTAAATTGTGAGTTCAGAGACCCTAAACTCCAAATTTCTATCTGCTCTTAAAGGGAATCTGCACTTTAATAATATTTAAAGGCAGCCCCCATGTTAACCTATGAGAGAGATAGCACATAAATACACTTGCACACGTAATATTAACGCAAAAAACAATTCTAGTTTCAATTGTGTATGCAGATCTTATTACACATCTAGTATAAACAAAAACAGAATTCTAAATGTTGCAATTCAATCTTCAATCAAATCTTCCTTAAATAATAGTTTTGTACAATTGGTTCACAATATTTGTGTTTTCTCACAGTCCAAAAATAATATCTCCAAGTCCATAATAAATGTCCTATATGGTTGATTCCAGAGTTACCAAAATTAAGCCAGCATTTTTCTCCTTGGTCCCTATTATCCAATCATGTCTCCTATATAATTCATTTCACAATACCATTCCGTCCAGGAAATTGCTGGACGGAATGGTATTGTGAAATGAATTATATAGGAGACATGATTGGATAATAGGGACCAAGGAGAAAAATGCTGGCTTAATTTTGGTAACTCTGGAATCAACCATATAGGACATTTATTATGGACTTGGAGATATTATTTTTGGACTGTGAGAAAACACAAATATTGTGAACCAATTGTACAAAACTATTATTTAAGGAAGATTTGATTGAAGATTGAATTGCAACATTTAGAATTCTGTTTTTGTTTATACTAGATGTGTAATAAGATCTGCATACACAATTGAAACTAGAATTGGTTTTTGCGTTAATATTACGTGTGCAAGTGTATTTATGTGCATGGTAGACAACATAGTATTGTCTTTATAAGGGATGTTGAGGGTCTGATCCCAGTCATTTGCACCGTACGATATTGTTAAGTATAAATATTATAGAGTTAGAGCAGGGAGCGCTTATTACTCACTCTTCACCCTCTTTTTTGATGTCTATGAGAGAGATAGGCCTTGCAACAGTGAAAACCGAATTTGGCAGTATTTCACTGTTAGGACATGTAAAAGACATAAGTACATGTTCCTCCTTTAACATACACTGCACCCTGCCTATGTGACTACCTCGGCCTACCTTAGGGGTACCTTACATGTATAAAAAGGGAAGGGTTAGGTGGGTACACTTGCCAAGTCAAATTGGAAGTTTAAAACTGTACACACAGACACTGCAGTAGCAGGACTGAGCCATGTTTACAGGACTACTAATGTGGGTGACACAGCCAGTGCTGCAGGCCCACTAGTAGCATTTTATTTACAGGCACTGACCACCTCTAGTGCACTGTTCTAGGGACGTACTAGTAAATCAAATATGCCAATCATGGATAAGCCAGGGTACACATACACTTTATACAGGGAACACTTACATTTTAGCACTGGTCAGCAATGGTAAAGTGTCCAGAGCAAACAAAACCAGCAAACACAGAGTCCAGCACCCACAAACAACCTGCGAAGCAGAGGCAAAACATTAGTAGCGACCATGCAAAGGACGCCAAGTCTAACAACTCCTATAACACTTAATGGTGCAATTAAAATTATGCCGTACCAGCAGATAATCCTCCTCAAGAATGAATCCAGTTGGATTAGGATGAAATTAATCTAATGCTGACATTAGTAAGTCTGAGTGATATAATAACATGACTCAAATTTCCATAATGTGAATTAATATGTTTCTCTGCTGAGGATGTTTGAAATTTTTTTGCTTTTGTTATTAAATTCATTTATTCATTTGAAATGTGGCTGACCCGCATATTACTTTCTAATATATTTTTTAAAGAATTGAAGTAACCTTTTATTCATGGAAGAAATTACTGGGGATATGTGTAGTTGTAAAGTTATTTCTCTCACAAACTTCCTATATTTCCTGTGAATAATGTGAATATTGCCAACAGTTTTTGAAACTATCCATACATACATTTTCATTTTAAATTCAATACATTCTCAGCTACTCCCTTTGATTCTCCTCTACAAGAAAGAAAATGCTAACATCCTTCCTTTTTCAAGTTCACAAGAAAAATGTTACTAAATGAACTTGAGTAAAGCAACATATCTCCTTCAGTGCCAGTTATCATTTGATACGAAATACAGGCTTTAGTAAGCAAATATTGATATTTTGCAATACATAGAAAATGTGTGGTCTTTTTTGGAATTGGAAAGGAAGTGTAGTCCCAATGTTGTTGTTCTCTTCACATCATCTATGGTGGACCACTCAATTCTGTAGGAAAATCCTTTAAGCTTTTGATGATACATTTCAATCTGCATCAAGTTCCCTGAAGTCAGCACCTATAAAGGTATTAATCTAGTGGCATATTTATGAGAGGATTGCAAGCCAGACTCAAGCCTCTCACCCATATCTATGAGGCCACACAAAGCCACTTTGAGTGGCTTTGCATGGCCCCGTAGATAATGAGTAAGACAAAGCAGTGCAAGCCGTGTGTTACCTTATTCTGCAACAGTTAGGCATTCCATGGGCATTGCAGTGGGTTTTGCCACACAACACCCATGGATTTTGTTGCTGCCCCAGATTTACAAAGTCACATAAAATTGAGACAATGTCAACATCAGGACAGTACGCGCTCTATGGGTGACGTAAATGCAAAACCCCAGTCCTTATGCAAGGGCATATTTCATGCATTGTGTTTTTATGCAGTATGCTAACCTTTTGCATTGCAGAGCTTTTGCCTTGAAAAGTAATTAATGCTGTTTGTAATACATTGTTCATTTGCAAGGCTTTTTTGCAGGATTACAGGGTGTGGTCCTTATTCTAAGACATTCTAGAAGCCTTTCCTGCAGCATGGTTGGGTGTAGCTCGTGGGCAGGGCTTGGCTCTATATAAGGGAGCCAGCCCAGCTCCACGTGCTCACTTTTCAGAGGTCCCGGTGCAGAGCAGCAGCATTTCCCTGAGTTCCTGTCCCAGAGGCCTATCAAGTAATTTCCAGGCCTGCCCTCATTTATTTGGTGATCTTCAAGCAGGGCGGTAAGGCAGAGGTCGGGTTAGGCCCCCGACTCCGTTTCCAGTGACATTCAAGTTTTGGGCCTAAACATAAAATCGCGTTTGCGATTGTTTTCCTGGCATTTGGCTCTTGGCATTCAGATCGGCAGTGTGTGCGATCATTTCATGGCCTTTGATTCTTGATGTTCGAATCGGCAACAGTGTGCGCGATTCATTTCTGGCATTTAACTCTTGAAGTATAGATCAGCAGTGTGTGCAATCATTTTCATGGCATTTGGTTCTTGATGTTCGAATCGGCAACAGTGTGTGTGATTCATTCCAGGCATTTAACTCTTAAATTACAGAACGGCACTGTGCGCGATCGTTTCATTGCATTTGAATCTAGATGTGCAAATAGGAAACAGTGTGCGTGATTCATTCCTGGCGTTTTAACTTTTGAAATACAGATCAGCAGAGTGTGCGATAATTTCTAGACATTGAAATCTTGATGTGCAGTTTGATTAAGGTACATACTAATTCCTGAACATTTGAGTCTTGGAACTCTTAATCAGAGTGTGACGTAGCAGTGTTATTCATGATTCTAGTACAGTTAATTCATGCAGAGAAAACCAGGTGCTCTTTGATTTTTGTTTTAATGCAGTGATTATTATAAGAACTATTTGGAGAGCATTTATTGTTCAAAATATGATATGTTAATTCTGGAATGTTCAAATGAAACTTTGCATAAACTTTCTTGATTTCCAGGTACCTAGATTCCTGAGGCCTAGTCATAGTGAAGCTTTAGGCCATTCATGTTTTCAGTATAAGTGTTATTTGAAACAAAGCTTATTGAAAGTCATTGTGATTAATCTTGCAATTGTGTTGTTTAACTCTTGCTTCCACAGGTCTCCTTCCCCGCTGTTCCCAACCCAAAACCCATTCCCCCACTTGGCCATTCTTTAACTCTGTGTTATAATAACTAGTGGAGTTTGGAGCTGCCAAGAGGTGGACATGTTGGGAACATGCGCAAGACCCGAGGATCTGGTCTCCTTCACAGGCAGCGCCACAACCTCATGCCTCCCCAGAGCAGGCACACATGTAAATAGGAAAAAACTAAATAAATGAAAATATTTCTCCTCATTTTTTCCTCTTTCCATGTCTGTTGCAGAATGCAGCACACATGGAGAGAGGAAAACGCCTTCTGTCACAAAAACAATCCTGCATGCACCATGGTGTAAGGGTACCTGCATTGACACTAGACAGACAATTGTGTGTCAGCAAGGGGGAAAGGACAGAAATGTACCTTATATAATAAATACAGTGCATTTATGTCCTTTCACAGTGGTGTAGGGTAGCACAGCAAGAAGACTCGCGGTGCTGCCCTACTCCAGTTCCCAGTAATTATGGGCCTTAGGGTGTAATTCCTGTCTGCACTTCAGATCTTTTATGTCCCTACAGTGTGAAATTAAAAGACCACTGAGTAACGCTTTCCAGGAGTAAAAGATCAGTCAATTAAAAACCCACACTGTGGATATCATTTTTTTGGAACCCTTGAAATTTTAAATTCCAGACATTTAAAATGTTTGCAGAATGTAGACACACAGATACCTGTACTTTCATTGCTGTGAAATTATCTGAGTTCTGCAAAATATGCTTCCAAGGAAACTTTTCCCACTAGATATCCACTAAATCTCAGAAGTTCTTTCACAGTGACTGGTACTGTCTCTCATATTGGAACCCCTAAATGAGGTCTCTTTTCCTTGGCAGGTTATCTGTGGCAGAGAGTCACAGCAACATTGAATTTTCTTCCCACTACCAGCAGTGAGCGTCAGTCATTAGTGCTGTGACTTATTGTTTTAATGCACAAACACAGCTAGGCAACTGAGAGAAAATGAGGTCGACAATGGGATTTTTTCTTTATTCATGAAAAACAAAGTATAGCTTTCTTTCGTTTGCATTGGAAGATTCCACAAAATATTGGTATTTTTGTTGTTGTTGAATTCTTGGAGTCAATTAAAAAGATTGAAAGGTATGGCCTCACACATTCCCTGGGTGTCCTGCTTTATCATCGGCCATCTTTGCTCGCAAGAGAATTTTTCTAGTGTTGCGCTGGCTCACCCAAAGAATAATCCAGGGGCAACGGGTTTCAATGTCAAATTACTTATAACTATTGATAAATGTACAAACTGAGCATCTTCCACATGAGTAGTGGTCGGTGACATGATGGAGTTCCTATAATGTCTTAGCCTCAAGGTTCTGTTATTTTGTGTGTACCAAATGTGTCCTCTCAGTTATCAATGTCTTCCTGGAACTTCCTACCCAAGAAAAGGATCTGAACCTCCTGCTTCATTGGTTAATTCAGCCCTATGCATTTTATGCAGAGAAGCTGCCCTTGGACTGACAAACCATGCAAAGAGACTCAGTAAAAAAATTAAAACAAATTGGTGTTTATTATTATTCCCCCATTTCCCTCAGAACTACGATATCAATACTTAGTCTGAATGTTTTTGAAAAACAGATATGAACCCCTAAAGGCTTTTAAATGTCTGAACTTTGAGACTGAGGGGGGGCATTTTAACACTGGCGGTAAAAACTGCCTACCGGTGCAGGGACATCCGCTAAAATACCACCACCGTGGCTACCATCCGTCCGCCATAAGAAGGGGGGAAATCCAGCAGTGTTCATGGTGGCAGACGGTGGTAAGGTAGTGCTGCTACCACTAGAACCTCCAGGCCAATAGAATGCCGTCAGCCGTATTATGACAAGTAGTACGGCCTGGCGGTGTTCCACTGGTGGGGCGCCGCTGACGGTAGCAGTGCCCCTTCCTGTTCCCTGCTGGAAGACCACCTTGCTCAGGGTAAGTCAGGCTTCTGACAGGGGATGGGGGTGAGAGGATGGGGAGTGTTGTGTGTGTGTGTCTGAGTGTGTGCATTAAAGTGTTAATGAGTGTGTGAATGTGTCTGTGTGTGGTGTGTTGTTTGCGTGGTTATATGCGTGTGAGTGAATGTGTATGATAATGTGTACGAGCATGTCTGGAATTATGCGTGTATGAATGTGTGTATGCCAGTGTGAGTGATTGGGTGAATATGTGGTGCATGTCTGCTGGTGTGTGCATGTTTTGGGTTGCTGACATCAACAACATGTAAGTCCCTAGTATGTAACAGGGCAGGGGAGTGTAGTCATACATTTGGATACCTGTACTTGAGCGTGCACTGATGTGTAGCCTGCCATCCCTATTTGACAGCAGCCCTGCCATGCACACTATGGGGTAGATTTATACTTTTTTTGTGCCGCATTTGTGTAATTTTTTTACATAAAAGCGGTGCACACTTATAAAATATAATTGTATTTTGTAAGTTTGCGCCACTTTTGCGTCACAAAATGACGCAAATGCTGGGTAAAAAAAGTATAAATATGAGCCTATGTGCTAAAACGGAAATCTGTGCAAAACTGTGTGGTGGGGAATTGCACAGTCAAAGTGTATGTGCAAAGAACATTGGGCCAGATGTAGGAAAATGCCAATTTGCGACTTGCAAATTGCGAGTCCCTGCGACTCGCAATTTACAACTTGCAAATTGGTATGCAGAACGGTGTCTCAGACACCGTCTGCGAGTCGCTATGGGGTCGCAATGACCCACCTCATTAATATTAATGAGGTGGGTCGCAAATTGCGGCCTCATAGCGAGTCTAGGCACTCGCAAACATGGAGGCCTGCTGTCGTCAGCAGACCTCCATGTTCGTGACTGCTTTATCAATAAAGCAGTTTTTTTTTTAAGTGTAGCCCGTTTTCCTTAAAGGAAAACGAGCTGCACTTAAAAAAAAAACCAAAACCTTTAGTTTCGGTATTTTTTCAGGGCAGGTAATGGTCCCTTGGACCACTACCTGCCCTGAAAAAATTGTTTTGGGTCCATTCGCAAAGGGGAAGGGGTCCCATGGGGACCCCTTCCAATTTGCGAGTGGGTTACCATCCACTTGAAGTGGATGGTAACTGCGATACCATTTGCGACCGCATATGCGGTCGCAAATGGTATTGCATGCCACTCCGAATCGCAAATAGGAAGGGAACACCCCTTCCTATTTGCGATTCTGAAATGCATATTGCGAGTCGGTCCCGACTCGCAATATGCATTTCTGCATAGGGAAATGCGATTAGCGCGTCGCAAACGGCAATTTTTGCCGTTTGCGACTCGCTAATCGTTTCCTGCATCTGGCCCATTGTCACAAAATGCAACCATAATACCCCCCTAGGTGCCCCAGGCTCTGTGTAGCCCGCAACTTTGAGCACGGGCAAATGCAAAGATGCATTGTAGTGCCTGGTGTTTG
Organism: Pleurodeles waltl; assembly: GCF_031143425.1. Classification (NCBI taxonomy): domain Eukaryota; kingdom Metazoa; phylum Chordata; class Amphibia; order Caudata; family Salamandridae; genus Pleurodeles; species Pleurodeles waltl. Next base: position 260,895,014 of record NC_090437.1, on the reverse strand, counting down.
GGGAAACCACCTCCTATCACTTACATACAGTAGAGCTGTATCTAGAGAGGGTAACATACTAGTCACTGATATGAGCAAAAATATTGTTCTGAAGGAGCACTATGATCCATGAATGGATCATGAAGATTGTTGAACTGATATCCCTATAAATACCACAGTAGCCAGCATTGGAAATCACACATGAAGAACACAAACCACTCACATGCATGGTATGATAAACACATCCATGGCACATGTCTGTCCTCCACATCCAAACACGTGCCTGCATGGGGAACTGTAAGTTATCCATGTTGCGTAACAGCCTGATGTATGCTCTGTGGGGCACACATTAGATTGTCATACAAATGCACTGCCATAGTGGTGGGTTAGCTGGCCACAATCCAGGGAAACTCAACAGCATCCCTGGATATACAATTAGCAAGGGTGTCATGTGCCTGAACATGTTGAGTACATGAGTCAGCTATCCTAAGCAGTGCGGGTACACAAACTGTGGAAATAATGTGCCATCTATGTAGTCTGATCCCAATAATGCATGCCCCTCACATATGTACACACACAGTAAACATATTGCACACATGGGAAGACAGGAGGTTGGTTAATAGTGAAGTTCATGTGGAGCTAGGGGCTTGTAATTGAGATCGCCACACTTCCCAGCACCACACATTGTAACCACCCCCTCCTTGTGTGACAGGCTGCTGTCTGTACTTTGGGACATAGCACATATTGTTTGACATATGTGCAGTCCTACATGTGAGTGAGTGGGCCACATCCCCTGGCTAGTCCCTGGCATCCCTGTGGGTAAACTAAAAAATGGACTAAGGTACCAGCACATAGGGGCATATTAACAAGAAACTGGTGCATCAGCTCCAATTCACCTGTTTCCTTGCACTGCCCTGCGTCCCCTAAGGACACCATGGTAGCTCTGTATTTACAATACAGCGCACCATGACGCTCGTTAGCAAAACTGTGCAAACATTTTGGGTGCACTTGTGGCACTTTGTTGGACTAGTGCCAACAATTGTTGTGCCAGTCCAATGAGGCTCAGGTAGGCCTACAGGATAAAGCACCAGTGTCAATTTAACCTCTGCTGTAGGCAGGCATTAAAAAGTGAAGCTAGAATGGCTGTGAAATCTTGTAAATTTCACTGCACCATTTTTTGTGGCCTCCCTACTGGGGAAAGCCCCATTGAATACATAATACCTGGCACATGCTAGCATTGCACTGCTTTGTAACTATGGCGCAAGAGCCGCCATAGTGTAAAAATAAATAATGCTACAACAGCGTTAAAGGGTGCAAGGGCTTATAAATATGCCCCATTGTTGGCACATGAGGCAATCTCATGCATTTGTCATGTCCAGAACTCATAGTAAATGTGGCCCATGCATTGTCTTGTCCTAGTAAGGCATGTACCATCACCCATGTAGACTTACAAGACATAGCTCAGACACATGGAAAGAGAGGAGTATATTGAACTAAATTATTCACAGGCAGCACAACAATCCACATAACTCAAAACATGTAAAAATAAATTCCACAGGACAACATGCAGCTTTACACATTTACAGTTCTTGCATCAAAAAAATTGATGCATTGTCCCAATGGTTGTTTTATGCGGCGTTGCATCTGCCAAAAATAACACATCCCATGCGACACATCAGAGCTGCCTTATGTTGCGTTGTCATGCAACATAAAAATTCACGCACTGGTGTGTAGTATCAAAACAAAGGTCGCATTGTCAAGAACATGATGCATCACCACAGGAAGTGAGGTAATGGATCTGCCATGCTGCACACCAGGAACCACAAAGTTACTTAAATTGTCTATTACAGTCACAATCTTTTTGTCTGTGTTGGAGAGGTGGTGTAGTTTGTGAGCTGTGTGTGAGAGTGCTGTTGGAGGTGTCTTTTGTGCTGTCTTCTGTCTCCATATTGTCCCTGACATATGTTTTGTCCTGTATATTTGTTATTTGTATTGTGTTGTGATTGCATTGTCAGGTGTTTGTCTTTGGGGTGCTTTTGACTGTTGGGTTAGTTGGGGGTAGTTTAGGGTTATATTTGTTTTGTTAAGGGAATCTTGGGTTTGTGTAAGGACATGTCAGGGAATGAAGCCATATGTCAAGGAAAGAAAGCGTTTGTCACCTCAGTGCCAATGAAAAGCGTGGATTAGTTGTGGGGCATAGTATTATTTTTTCTCAGGAGGTAGGTTTGTGGGTAATTCTTTTTTAGTATGATTGGGGGTTGATGTCTTGGATATGTGTGTTGAAAAAAAATACAAAAGAACCCAAAAAATTAAAAAGAATTTAAAAAAAATATGATTGTTAAGGCTATACATTTAGTTAGTCAATATTTAGCTGTAGTTACTGTTGTCTTTGTCTATAGATGTATTTTAAGGGGGGGTTGATGTTTATCATGTGGTGTTAGATGTATAGAATTAGTTAACATAAGATAAGTTAGTTGTAGAAATAAGTTAGGATAAGATAGTGTAGTTTAAGTTAGTATAGGCAGCTTTAGTTATTTTAGGGTTTTTAAGCTAAAGTTTGTTGTTTGATTGAATCTTGTTTTACCTACTGTATGGCCTCCATCATGATTTACTGTCTAGGTGGTAGTTTGTCTGCACAGGTCATGTTAGGCACATGCCTTTGCTAACAGTATTTTTTTTTTTTTTTTTTTTTTTTTTTTTAAGTTTCAAAAGTTTTATTAAGAATATATAAGGCGGTACATACAGCATATAAACAAACTGTTTAGCTTTCAAAACATTGTTTTTGTTCGTTTACCACAATTATTTCCATTGTAAGCATATATACATGTACTGTCAGGTAAGTAAAAATTCCCAGTTGCATAGTAGAGTTGTGTACCCTTATTTTGAAGAAGAGTGGAAAACAGGTGGGGGGGGTGGTGAGGGGAGGGGGAGTGAGGATAGGGTTGTGTAGGAGGGGTTGGTCTTGGTATAGGGGAGAGACAAAATAGTATATGAAATGGGAAGGGGGAGAGAAGGGAAAGAAAGAGGGAGAAAGAGGAAGGGTAATCACGGGGGAGTGTAGAATGAAGAGACTCGAGGTAGGCAGGGGGTCTTTGAATCCTGAGACTAGCTTGTTCAGGCCTAAGAGTAGATCGTTCTGTACTTCTCCGTCTGTAGCAAGTTATTATCTAGGGGTAGATAATATGTATGATAGATATGGTAAGGTCGGTTAGAGAGTGTCTACGTCTTATATGAGTTGATTTCTCAGTCCTTGTTTGTGTTAGGAAGCGACTTGTATTACTATGTTGGGTAGTTCAGGGTCTCGGGCATGTGACAAAATTGGAGGCCTGTGGATTGATAGAGAGAGAGAAAAAAGAGAGAGAGAAGAGAGGATAGCGTAGCTAGGGAGAGAGAGAGGGGGCAGTAGGAGATTAAATGTGTTTCCGGAGTCTAGGATTCTCAGAGGGTGATTGGTAATTAATATTCCCTAATCATTGATCATTGAACATTGATCATCCGTTGGTCATCCACCAGCCGCTTCATGGTCTCTTCAAGAATGGGCGCCAGACCTCCTCAAATTGTTCTGCTTGGTCCTGTAGGTTATAAATCACTCGTTCATGGGTAGCCGTTTGATACATGGCCGTCATCCATTCCATGGGTGTGGGGGCAATGCTAGATCTCCAGTGCCGGAGTATGCATATTTTGGCCGTGGCTAGCGCCGTGTGGATTAATCGTTTATGTGCCCGCGATAGGGAGGGATACGGGCGAATGTCATGTAGAATGATAAATGCTGGTGGGGTCGGTTTTGGTATCTGTATGAAGTCCGATAAGGCGAGGCGTACCGCGTCCCATAGTGACTGTACCGTGGGGCAGTGGCATAAAATATGAAGTTGGTCGCAATATGGCTCTGTGCATCTCCAACAGTTCGCGTGAGGTATCAGCCCTGCCCTGAAGAGTTTAACGGGGGTCCAGTACCATCCCTGAAGGATTTTAAATAGGCAAAATTTCAGGCGTGCTTCACGTACGCCCCTGTCGAGGGCTTCTAGTATGTCTGGCCATTCTTCGTCCGTGTAGGTTATCTCTAGTATGTCCTGCCACTTTAAGCGTAGTCGTTCAAGTAAAGGCTGAGAGTAAAGGTGGTTAGTTAATTCGGCATAGAGGCCAGCCAAGACGCCTTTTTGTCGGCCCCATTTCTGAAGATAGGTGACGATGGGTGAGGTTTTGAGCAGCCACGGGGGGGTTCCTAATGTTCTCCGCATACAGTGTTTGAGCTGTAGATATCGCCACTCCTGGTTACTTTGGATACCGAATTCTTCCTGGAGGGAGGCGAATGTGCGGAAGCTATCTCCATCTATTATGTGAGATATAATGTGGATACCTGCCTCGGACCATTGGGGCCATCTGAGAATAGTCCCTCCTATTTTAATGCTTTTATTCCCTGCTATGGGAGCCTGAGTATGCAGGGAGGGGTGTACTCCTAGTAGTCGATGGGCTCTGCACCACGCTGTGTTTGTAGCCTTGAGGATGGGGTTAGTTAAGGGAACGTGGTCGGCGTATGTTCCTCCCATCTCCATATACTGTCCATATAGGAGTTTCTCTGTGATCACCCATTGCGGTGGATCGGCTATATCCGGAAGCGTATATATTAGCTGTGAGAGTTGTAGGGCCAGAGAGTATTGTTCTACCGAGGGTAGTCCTAATCCTCCGTAGAGCCGTTGTGCCAGTATTATTGCAGGTTTCAGTCTTGGGCGTGAGGAGCCCCAGACGAAGGCCCTTATGGATGCGTCTATTAATCGGAGTGAGGAAAGAGGTATCTGTAGGGGAAGCATGCCTAACACGTATGTGAAGCGTGGTAAGGTGACCATTCTGACCGCCTGTGTCCTGCCCCACATGGACAGGCCCAGTAAGGACCATTTGGCAAAGTCTTGTTTCATTTTAGATATAAGGGGGTCTATGTTGTCCCTGACCATATGTTCTAGACCTCTGTTAATAAACGTTCCTAAATATTTAAGGCGGGTCGGGGTCCATTTGAATTGAAGGCCATGTATCGCTGCCCTCGTCGTTATGCAGGATAATGGGAGTGCCTCACTTTTATCCCAGTTTACCCGATATCCGGATAGGGATGCAAAGTCTTCTGTAGTGGAAAGTAGTGCTGGGAGCGAGGTTTCTAGATCGGACATTGTTAACAGAATGTCGTCTGCGTAGAGATATATTTTGGATATGCCCCCGGTGATATGGATCCCTTTTATTTGGTGAGAATTTCGTATGGTGGCAGCTAGGGGTTCCATGGCCAATAAAAATAGAAGTGGCGACAAGGGGCACCCCTGGCGTGTGCCCCTTCCGATAGCGAATGGGTCTGACATGATGCCCCCACAGTTAACCTGTGCTGTGGGGTGGTCATATAATAAACGTACTTTAGAGATAAATTGTTCCCCCAGGCCAAAATGCTTCATGGTTGTGAATAGGTAGGGCCACTCAATGCGGTCGAATGCTTTCTCCGCGTCTAGGGACAGGGCTAGGGCTTCGTCAGGTAATTGTATGGATTCTAACAGTGTATGGCAAAGAGTTCGCATATGATTTCTGGAGGTACGGCCTGGTACAAATCCTACTTGGGTATTGTGAATCAATGATGGTATCACCTTGCGGAGCCGCACTGCTAGAACACTGGCTAGGAGTTTGACATCCCCATTCAAAAGGGAGATAGGACGGTAACTGCCGCAAAGAAGGGGGTCTCTCCCTGGCTTAGGCAAGATAACAATCGTGGCTTTATTGGATAGAGCGCCCAGGGAGCCTTCTTGACATGCTTCCGTCAGTGCTTCATGTACTGCGGTTATTGCCTCCTCCCCAGCCCATTTATAGAATTCCGCAGGGAATCCGTCCTCTCCTGGTGATTTATGGTAGGGGAGGCTTGTTATAACTTGGGTTATCTCTTCTTTGCTTATGTTACCGTCCAAGAGGGCCCTGCCTGCCTCAGACAGACGGGGTAGATTGGCCGCGGCAAGGAATGTCTCCATTTGTGTTTGATCTGTCGTTGTTTCAGGAGTGTATAAATGTCGGTAGTACTTGGCGAACTCGTTTACAATGTCTTGTGGGCGAGTTAGCACTGCTCCTGAAGAAGATGTTATGGCCGCAATGGCAGAGGCTGCCTCTCTTTGTCGGAGCTGCGCCGCTAGGAGGCGACCTGCTTTTTCCCCTTGTTCGTAATGGCGTCCTCGCAATTTTTGCAGTGCGTATTCCGCCTGAGATGTATAGAGTTCATTGTGTGCCATGCGGGCCTGTTCTAAGGCGTGTCGCAGCCTAGGGGATGGTTGGGCGGTATATTGTTTAGTGAGGTCCTGTATCGTGGTCTCTAAGGTGGTTTGGCGGGCTATTCTGTCTTTGTTGGCCAGTGCTGCATCTCGCATCATATTCCCTCTTAGGGTTGCTTTTGCTGCCGCCCATAGGATCCTTTTTGAGGATACAGTGCCTGAATTCTCGGCCATGTATGTGGTTACATGAGCTTTTAATTGTTCCTTCCCTTGTGGAGAGCGATATCTGTGTACAGCCAGTTGCCATGGTTTACGACCAGAGAAGGAGAGTCCCACCTGGATCCGGATTAGTATTGGGGAGTGATCTGAGAGCCCGCTGTCTAGGATACAGGTGTCTTGTATATGAGGGATTACAGTGTGTGATACTAAGAAATAATCCAGACGCGATTGGGTGCCATGGACGGTGGATAAGAAAGTACATTCCTTATCTTTCGGGTGTTGTATTCTCCAACAGTCCACCAGACCGACGTCAGTGGTCAGGTCTGTCAGAAGCGCTCTGTCGTGATTGTTACATACATCGACAGGGCCTGTCCTATCCATTATGGCGTCTTGGACGAGATTCCAGTCTCCCCTAATTATGTATCGAGTAGTTCCGATTTCTGTCAGGAGGCGATTTCGCTGTAGAAGGAATGGGCGTTTTGGGCCGGTTGGTGCGTAAACGGATCCCACGCATAAAACAGTGTCCCCTAGTTTTAATTTAGCAAATATATACCTTCCTTCCGTATCATTCCAGGTTTTAATGATAGTGACCGGGAGGGATTTACGCACTAGTATCGCCACTCCACATTTGCGGGGTCCGTTACTTCCAGATTCCTGACTCGTTGGACGGCAGCTGAAGGCAACCCTCCCTACCCAATCCCGTTTAAGTTTACTGGATTCCAGAGTGTCAAGGTGAGTCTCTTGAATCAGAGCTATATCTGTTTTTTTGGATTGAAGATAGGACAGTATCTTTTTACGCTTAACATAGCTCGTCATGCCGTGTACATTCCAAGAGAGTATGCGTAATGGTCGCGTCGCTTGAGGGTGGGGCTTCGACATATTGGATAATTGTGAGTAAGTAAGCACCCTCGATCCGGGGTTGGTGTTGGTGGGGGGGGGGGGGGAGGGGGGGTGGGAGATATTGACTTAGTAGTTAGAGTGGGAGTTGTGTTTCGATATGATACGGTGTTTTATTTTATTTTATTTTATACGGGGGTTAGTAGCTGGTGGAGGCCAAGGGAATCCTCTGGAGAAGAAAGAGAAGAGAGAGGAGAGGGTGAAGGAAGAGAGGTAATGTAAGTAGGACGAGAGCCAGATGGAGGGGAAATATGAGGGAAAAAGAAGGCAAGGAGAAATGAGAGGGAGAAGAAAAGAGGGAGAAGGGGGGGAAGGGATGGATGCGTGTGCTGAAGTTGAGATTGAGAGTATAGCAAGAGAGCGTGCAATTTGGGGGAAGAAGTGGAGAAGGGTAGGGATGAGGGAGGTTAGGAGTCCAACCTCCTTCGTTCGTTAGGTCTGTAAACGGCGGGACCGATTTCTCTCGGAGCTCTCGTGCCGTCGGGCGGTCTCGATCGGGGGGGGCGAAGGGGGGAAACAGCAGACAGCCAGTCATCGATATGTCGGTGATAAGGAGGGGTGGGGGGGGGCACACAGCAGTGCTTATGTTTATGTATCGGGAAGTGGGTCTGTTCATCGGTGGTTAGTGGCTAGTGTATTAGTTATATAACTAAAGTGTATATTGGCAGAAGTAATGATCGGTTAATAACTATAGTACCTGAGCGGCGCTGGAGAGGAGGGAGGGGGTGTCGGGTGTTGATGGGGTATGGTGTTTAGGATGTTGTGCCTAGTACTTGATGTTGTATGGTATCGTAAGGTGTTTTAGGAGTTCATAAGATAGGGTCGTAAATTAAAGTAGGGACTGGGCAGACAGAAAGACCGAGACCGGCTGGCGAGGGGAGGGGGGGGCAGGGCAGAGGAGGGGGGGGGGAAAGAGCTCAAACAGAGTATTATAGTTCTCGCGTATGCATGGGTACATAAAGATACCAATATACAGTATAATATAATACTTCCTGAGCATTTCTTTTCAACTATAACACTGCCTCGTCTCGTCTCGCCTTTCAACTTGTTCAATGACATATTAGGTTGATCAACATAACATATCCTGGCATCTTATCACATTATCATGTTAGGAGCCATTATGCCAAACGTCTCTCTATTAATCGTAGGATAGGTAATGAGTGTAGCTGAGCCCCGGGTTACGCGAGGATAGTGCGTATCTCATCCTATTACTAGCTCCTTGCCGTGTATTATTACATCATAATACTGACCTACTAAGGTCTTACTTGGTACGTGCCACCATCATAGTCGTTCTGTTGTTGATGATAATTTAAGATAGTAATAATGATTAGGATGGGGGTAGGTACGAACATCTGGGGAAAAGAATAGCTAATAGTTTATAATTTACATTGTGATGTTATAATGTGGTGTGGAGTGGCAGTGTAGAATGTCATAATATTTCGCTTTGTTATGCGGTATTATGTTGTATTATGTCCTCGTGTTCTATTTTTTTTTTTCTTTTTTTTTTTCCCCCAGTTTCTTATTGTAGAATAAGGTAAAGTCAAGTAGTGGGAGCTTTGATATGTTTCAGGTTATATCGTATTGTGTGTCCCTGTATTGGAATTAATTTATCTTTGCGTGGTCTAGTCCCATCCCTTGGGGTGATAATGGGGGCTAAACGGTTCTAATGTCGGCGCTGGTCGAGTGTGGTGTGTATTAGGAAAGTTTCACATACTTTGTTGTTTACTACCATGAGATACTTTATAGTGTGTGGAATGTAAGGTAAGTTCCATGATAGTTAATTAGTGTTTATTTTTTGTTATCTGTTTAATGCCCCTGTTACCTTGTTACCTTGTTATAGGGTTATAGGGTCGGGACCGGGCCCTTATTCAACATACAGTGAGTTGGTGGGGTCTGATCCCTGTTCTAGTAATCATCATCTGTTGTGTATTGAGGGCAAATAACGATTTACTGGTAGTTTCCATTATAGGGTCTCGGCTCTAGTCATAAAGAGCATAGATTTTTCATGTATCTGGTTTTAACATTGATACTAGCAGTCTTAGACAATTACAATAGTAATACACATATGATCTGGAAAGGTACTCATCCTTCCGCGGAGTCTATAGTTGTTATTTTCGACTCTCTGGCGATAGTCCCATAAGTCGTCTTGTCGCGTTACCTTCTCAAGAAGACCCAGTTGTAGGCTTTAAAGGGGAGCGGGATTTGTCTCTTTCCGATAATTGGGTGTGGGTTACTACTGCGTGTCAAATCTGACCCCTGTCATCATATGATCTAGTTAGTCTCTCCATGTCTCTACCTCTATGACTGGCTCCGGTGTCGTGTAGAGCCGTCTTCACCTTTTCTATTCCCGAGTGGGGGGTTTCGGCCCTATCACTGCCTCCTACAATGTCATGCTCACTGTCTGTGTTGTAAGAGTCCATAGGCTGGGATTGGAAAGAGTCAAGGAAGAGTCTCAATTCGTCGGGGTTATAAAAGTCCTTGGATACTCCATTTTTTGTAACCCACATTCTTGCAGGGTCAAAGAGACCGTATTTCATCTCTAGTTTGCGAAGCCAGGGTCGTAGGGCTAGGAAAGCCTTTCTACGTTCGTTGGTTTCCTTGGAGTAATCGGCGGTTATTCGGATCTCGTGCTGGTCTATTCGGAAAGGGCCGTGGTTGCGTGCTACTTGGAGTATTTGTCGGGTTTGATTATGCCGCAGCAAGCATGCGATGATTGGGCGGGGCCTTGAGGAGTTGTCAGAGCGTTTTGGGCCTATCCTGTGTGCCCGTTGGAATTCTAGCGGCGGGTCAAAGTCCAATGAAATCATTTTTGGAAGAGTGGAGGTCAGAAAAGTCTGCATATCCGAGCCTTCTTCGTTTTCCGGGATCCCAAGTATGCGGATATTGTCTCTCCGGCTCCTGTCCTCCATGTCCGTTAGTTTGCTCCTGAGGTAGATGAAGTCTTGTTCTCGCACCTGAGACGTGTTGATCTGCGTCTCTAGTGATCCCATGCGTTGTTCTAGCCCTGTCACTCTAGATTGAAAGCCGGCAATGTCAGATCGCATGGATTTGGTTTCTAGTGTCAATGAAGTTATAGAGGCGTCCATCCCCTCTATGCGGCGGCTGACGGTGGTGATCTCTTGTAGTATCCTGTCCATAGTCGTGGATTGATCTTTATCAGGCATCGTGGTGGACTCGTTTAAAGGTGGCGATGTTTGAGGGTTTATCTTCGTGGGGGTTAGGCGTTTGTGTTGTAGCGCTTCTGAGAATAATAGTTGCCGTGCAGGCTTGCTGACAGGTTTATGGTTCGGTTTGTTGCCGGGCATCGCCTCAATTGTCTACAGAGTCTGACCACGTGGGGCCCGAGATTCCCTCCGTAGATTCCGATAAGGATATAGATGTTCGGTGGCTTACACTGGTGTCAGTCCACTCCCTTCTCCTGTATCTCTGTTCTCTTGGCTCCCTCTGGCTCTCCTCATCTCCGGTGCCCCCCCAGTCGCTCACCCCTCTCCTCCCCTCGCCTCCACGTGCCTCCCGTCGTGCCCCTCTGCCCTCCTCAGTATTAGTTGTCTGGAGGGGGGGGGGGAGAAAGTTTATTATCTCAGCGGGAGGGTTTTTGTTGTCCCTCTGTGGTGGGAAAGAGGGGAGAAGTCGTGCCTCTGCCTCCGGCGATGCCGTTCTTATTTTGAAGAGATTCGATCCTACCTCTCTTTGGGTTTCTCTCCCGGCTGTCGAAGGGGCCGCACCCCTTTGCTGCGTCTTCCCGTCTCCCTGTGGGGGGGGGAAGGTCCACGGGTGTTTGTTGGCGTTGTAGGGAGATGGATGCGGGTCGTCACGGCTCCCGCAGTCCCTGCGGCCTGTTCAGCTTGCTCCTTGCTGCTACGGGCACGCCGTCCGCGGTCTTCCGAAGACGCGACTCCGCCCCTTTCTCCAGGCCTTATCGGCCTGGGGCGAGTCGCGAGTTTCCTGCCTTGCGTCCCGCTCCTACGGGGTCCCCGGACATGGTTCCGTGTCGCCGCTGTTGTAGGGGTGGAGGGGCACCGAACCCGGTGTGTTGTCCGGCTGTCTTCTCGCCCCCGTCGCCCCTCCGGGACCGCCTCGGCACGGAGCTCTCGCTCTAAGCGGCCATCTTGTTTCGTGGCCCGGCCACGCCCCCGCTAACAGTATTTTGTTACATGTGTGACTGTATGTGTCCCCTATGGTCAAGTACCTGTCAGGTTGGCAATGATGTCATATCAGCAAATCCAGACAACATTCAGCAATGTACATGACACTCTGAATTTGCATGGATACACACCCCAAAACAGGTATTCATACAGCAATTCTCTGTATTGTGAAGTAATGAGACCTGCATTGTCATTAAGTTGTTGTCATTGCACTCCCCCAAATCTAGATTTTGTTACTGAGATACCCATGGCTGCCCCTCACAGTCTTATACATGTATCATTTATTTGTCACATCACTGTTTTACTGTTGCTACAATGCTTGCTTGGCTGCCCAGCCACTTGTGTAGTGATTGGTGTTAGCTATCGCAAAACATACATGCTAACTGTCACATATTATGCTTGTAATGCTCAAGTGAAGCTTGCCAGTCCACATAGCTATCAATTACCTCAATCATGTTGCAGTCAGTGTTTGTGGCTTTGTGTATGTCACAAATCCACACATATCCCTTAGGCAGGTACTCAGGGGCATATTGAAAAGCCCCTAGCTCCACCAGAGAGTCTCTTTTGTGATGCTCCAGTGTCACTGTGCCCTTTCACTTATTTACAAGGTGCCATTAAGCCCCTTTGCATGGCTTAACACCGCATTGTATACATAAGTCCCCCCAACAGATATTTCTATGGCAGAGGGGCGTGCAATGGGTGTTGCTGTGGGCATACCCACGTAACACCCATTTCTTTTGACACTGCCTCAGATTTACAATGGAATGTAAACCTGAGGCAGTGCTAAAACAACTATGTCACCTCAAGGGTGAGGTTGGCATGGCACAACAGGGAGAAATACTTTTATTTCTGCTTGTTTTTGCTTTCTGTATGTGTGCTGCATTGTGCATTACACATAGAAGGAACAAGGAGCCATTACTGATTGATTATGTTCAGAAAGGGACAACCTGCAACTAAGGCACCCTTGCACTATTTTGCAAGGGTGCCTGCATTGGTTCCAGGCAGCTGAATCAGCACTACCGCTAGGGTAAACACTTGGGTGTACAGTAGTGTATTACATATGGGGCAACCCTGTGCTTTGCAAATGACCAGCTTTGCACAGCTACATTGCTTGCAGGACCGCACTACACCATTTTGTTGTGAATAGACCCTTCAGTGCATTGGCTTCACACAATGGATGAAGTTACTGCCTTAGAAACAGATTCAACGCAAATGTTGTATTAACTGAATATATTTACATGTGCAATAATCATATATGTAGTACTGTACAGTACACAGAAAAATTACCCCATGAGAGATCGCAAGCCATTGGATGTCCAGGCAGATTCCGGGTGGGGGAGGGGGTTGTATGTGTAGGAGAGTAGTGCATCAGTGACGAAATGATCACATTGCCATTAGGTAAGATTGGCCACAATGACAGTCCACATGTGTGATTGGTCAACAGTGGGAGATTGAAGAGGGGATGTTGATAGTTGTTGCAAAACTGGCATGATCTTAAGCACAAAGCAAAAGAGAAACTGTCCATGTGCCACAGACTGGAGCTATCCAGTGGTTTTGGGAGTGAATGATGTTTCTTCCACATCTTCATCCTCTAATGTGTACGGTGCCTCCCATTCCAAGGGTGGTGCTGGTGTTGAAGTGGAGGGAGGCACAAACACGTATGGGGCAGGAAATGTGGATTCAAAGGTCCCGTCAGCTGTCATCTGTGGAAAGATGAAAGGCATCACTGCAGCAAGGAGGTACTGCTGGTTTCGCAACACAGCAGCAATGTCAGAGTGGTCGGCAGCCAGGTTGCCACTGAGGGAGGCCAGCATCCACTCCATGGCTCCGGGACAGTTTGTATAGCCTACAGCCTGTTGTCAATCATGCTGGTGCCACTTTGGGAGGGCATTTGTTTGAGTCTCTTCCTCAGAACACCAGTGCTGGAGTCCACAAAGCAGAGAGTGGGTGCCTCTGATGGCAGCAAAGTTGTCCTCATTCAAACTGAGACACCTATGGACTCCCACTAGGCTCCCCGCCATGGACCTCATCCCTAACCACACCTGCTGTGCCAGCTCCCGCTGGACTCCTACCGCTGTAGTTTGAAAAATGATGTCTGGGTCCTGGGAGTCCAGGGTATTGGGTGAGCTGAAAGGTGGTGTGTATTCTCTGTTGGGTGGTTCTTTTAAAGATCCAGCAATGCTGTGTGTCCCCCCTGTGACTGGAGATGGTGTCTGGATAGCAACCAGGCTCTACTAGAGAGTGTTGGGAATGATGTTTTGCAGCTGGTCATCATGAGGAATGGCATCATTCTCTGCAATGTGATGGAGATATGTCAATGTTGATCCGTACTATCTTTTCACGAGTCATCAGGTTGTTAATCATGGTGCCTTTTTTACATGGCACAGAGCCACGCATCAAGTCCCTCATTTATGGTTCCCTAGAGGCACATTGTGCCACCCACCAGGGCATCATTTTTGGAATGTTCCCCTCTCACAATATGCCAGTCCATATTTACAAGTCCAGTCAAAGCCATCTTGCGTGGCTTTCCATGAGCTTCTGCATAAGGACCCTTTTCTGGCATTACACTTCATGGCAGTTTCAAGCCTTGGGTATTGCTTGGGTGGTTCCTAAGCAACACCCATGGAAGCGTACATAATCCGTTGCATTGCCAGATGAAGTTTGGGTATGTGTCACACTCCTCTGCCAGTCCACATGTGTTGTAAGAGTGATGCAAGAGGGAGATTTGTCCACTTGCATCCTTTCTGTCACCTCTTGGTATGTGTGCTGTATCCTGCACCATCCATAGTAAGATGCAACCACCTCTTGTATTTGTGTTTGTGCAAGAAGGTGCCCTTTCCTGCAAATCAAAACTCATCCCTGCAACAAAGGCCTCCTTGCAGCATGGGTGCAAGAGTGCCTGCTTTGCACATAGCCAGATGGGTGCACACATTTCCAAACATCATAAAGTCAGATGCCATACGAAGTTAGGAACACACAGATAATCAGAATACAGAATGCACAGTGAATCATAGTGATCAAGTGCACCTCAGGCACACAACTGGACACGTTACCGGCTAGCCCACATTGTGTCCATGCAAGGTTGAGGCCCACCTTAATTTATTATCAGGACCTTATTTTTGACTCCATGACAACTGTTCACACTTTTCACCCCAAAAGGAATGCTGTTAATATTTTATTGTACCTAGAGAAATGTGTAAAATACTACAAAGAAGTAATCTACTTTGAAACAGTCCTCAGGCTCCTACTTTTATAGATGTTCTTCCCTGCCATAATGATTAATTAAACCAACCTTTCCTGTTTTGCCAAATACCTCTTGTCTTTTGTTTTTTCCATGTAAATTCAAATTTGAGCAACATTTGAGGGAGCCAGATAGGAGCTGATAGGTTCATTGGACCCACCTGCAACCAAAGGAAGGAGAACCCACCCGCATGGATTCACTTTTGCACAACAAAAGAGATGAGCAGATGTCGCTTTTGATTGGCAGTTCTGCTGAAACTGTGGGGGGAAGCTGCCATCATATGGGTAAGAGACTACATCCGAGCCTTAGTCCTACCAATGAAACCAAACAAACACAAATGATGGACGGAATGAGGAACCAATCAAACATTCATCCCAGACACAGATCTGGGTTTAATCCATCAATTATTTTGTTCACCATGCCACCCCAGATTGGACCCAGCCATAGGCAAATCAGTCTTGACCCTATTCCCCATGGGAACAGTCCAGCCCGATCTGCCAGGCCAGGTCCTCCCTGGACTGGAATCAAGCATCCTGGGACCGGTTTCAGGGTTTAACCCTTCATCAGCCAGGTTAGCTTGAATCCAGTGGCACAGTAAGCCCGGGATCCACATCTGGGCATATCCGGCACACTTATGGTGACAAAAGCAAACAAACACAAATGATGGATAGAATGCGGAACCAATCAAACTTTCACCCCCAGTCACAGATCTAGGTTTAATCCATCAATTCTATAGCTTACCATGCCTCCCCAGCTATTTTTGCATTAGTCCTACCAATTGGCATATAGCAAACTGAGATAATAAGTAACTTGTGGAAGACACCTTTTTTGATAGCAGGCTAGGAAAGGTGAAATGTTGTTTTAAATATTGTTTTGTCACTTGGACCACTGGGCGTGACACAGGTGGTAGGCATACGCCTCAGGTGTGATATAGGGCTGGCACCTCAATTTTGTGAGGTGTCCATTGCTTGTTTGTGATACAGATGTTAGGTTTGTCCTCTGGGTGTGACATTGGTTGGCTGCTTGTCCCCTGGGTTTTTATATAGGGTTGATCACTTGCCCCCTAGGTATGATACAAGAATGATTGCTTGTATCAGTAGGCATGATATAGATGATACGCATGAGCTCTGGGTGTGGTATGGGGCTAATACATCAATCTTATTTTTAGTTAAAAAAAGGGTTTCTCAGTGTCATCAGTTTCTTAACTGCCATGACACCGATGGCACGCATGACCCCTGGGTGTGACATAGGGTGTGATTCGGACATTACGGAAAACATATAGCTGACAGTTTTGTCTTTATTGTAATTGAAAATGTATGCATTTTTTTAAATTGTGATGCTAGTAATTTGAATGCAACTATGTTTTGTCTTGAGCATTGTGTTTTGTTGATGACTCAATGTGCTATGAAGGCACCGCTAATTCTCACAAACTACTATTTGATGCCAAAGTAAGGCAGGGTTATTTTGATGCCAGATTTCATGAAGTCTGAATTACCAACTGCAGTTTCTTCTAAATTTGAATTAACATCTGCTGTTTCTTTTAGGTTGTGGCCCTTCAAATGCTTTGATATTTGTCTTTGTTAAATGGTAATGTTTATGCATGTGTGAATAATCCTGAGTTCTTTAGATCTAGCAATTCCTCTGTACATATTTCCCTACTACCCAAGTAGAACTGGTAATCCCGATGTACATATTTCCCAGTTACCAGAGTAAAAGTTAAGATTCCCTAAAAACAGAAAGGTTAAACACGTATAACTTAAGATTCCCTAAAAATCATAAATAGCTAGAAGAGTAACTGTCCTATAAAACTGCCCTAATTATTATGGAATCGCCACTAAAGAACAGGCAAAACTGTTTTCCCACAAAGGTTCAAAAATGTAACAAGTTTTGCCACGAATGGCACGCACATACCAAGGCACACGTGTTTCAATGGCCAAAAGAGGGAACCTTTGACACTAACATAATTGAACACATGAGAACACATATACGGACTAAATACGAAGGGCAAAATAAGGACAGCAGAGAAGCATTATTAGGATATGGGCCATAATTGAGGCGGTCCAGACTGACAACACTACACACAGTCAGCAAGGAAGGAGTCAACACCCCCTCTACCATATGCAGGAATCGAGGTGCACTCCCCGATTCCTGCTATCCCCGCATTGGGTTACACCAATCCGCTGGTTGAGGGAGCAGAAGGGGCCCCTATGAACAACAAACTGTTAAATCTGGGCATGATGGACTAAAGGGTCAGCAAGCCCAAGCAATTCCATTTCCACCACAGTCCAGCGCTAGAGTTCCATGAAGTTCAAAACTCTGTCTGTGGCATTCAGCCCATTGAAACCCTCTAGGCACAGAGAACATGCACTCCTACTGGTTCCCGTGAGCATACTTGAGTGACAGGGATATTCATAGCAGTTCAGGACACTAAGACAACTAGTGGGGGTGAAGAAAGTTGCCCCAGTCCTCCGGGATCGGAAGATGAGGGAGGAGCTACAAGGTATGTTCAGGTAGGCGAGGTAACAACAGAAAGCAAGTTTGAGGGCAGGTCCTGACCAAAAAGAACAGTACATAGCTCAGAACATAGGAGGCTGTTTCGGTAGGATTTAGAGGACAGAACCAAACTAAGGAGGGAGAGAGAGAGCTCACACCTTGGAAGCACAACGAGAGAGAAGAGCAGCATACCCTCCACTTAAGGAGAGGGGGGTAGGTACAGAGTCCCACCTGAGGAAGAGTTTGAGGTGGAATTAGGGGAGAGGCATTTGGCTGGCATCCAAGCCTCACCAGAACATGAATGTAGGAGAGGGGCTGACCAGGAAATAAGAGACCATGATAGACTGATGCATACTCAACTTAGACACAGGAGAACCAAGATTATACCTTTACATGAGCACAAGGGGAGCAGCAGTGTAGACGTCTGCTGCTCCTAATGAATGGTCTGGACAGACAAACTAACCCCAAGAGAGATGGTGGCCTCAGAGGAAGGTGAGATCTTTGTGTGACCATGTTGTCACCTGCTAGCCTGCTGGATTGAAGGAAGTGTGCAGTACGATAGGCCCTGGCAGGAGGAGGGATCCTTCGAGCCAGAGGACATAGCTGTTTCAGATGACTGCACTCGGCATGGAGGGGGAATTCCCAAGTGGAACTTCCCCGGGCATAAAGGTTTGTCTAAGAACATTGGAACAATATGGATAAAGATGGATAAAGTATGACCTAAGGACCAAATCGCCACCATTGTTGGATGGGGTGGGTAAATGGATCTCATGTTCTGAGAAGAACACCATGGGAATAAACCTAGCTATAGGCAATGTAAAAAGTCTACTAAGTAGTCTTTTCAGACAGCAGGCTAAAACAGTGTTCGCCAGAGCCCGCATCCCAGCAATCATGCTGACAAACACGGAGCATGACAGGGTCACACTCAATTTGAAAAGACACCAAATGGGGACGGCCCTGAAGAAAATGTACCCGGACTGTCTAGATGTAGGAGGGTTAATGGCAGAAAATATGAAGCTTTGGGGACCATAACCAATTTTCTAGATAGGATAAGAGAACTATGTGGACATGACAGCCAGGGACCAATACAGACCCCCAGGTCACATTCTTTTACAATATACTCAAAAAAGGGTTGTCCAGCAAATACAACACAGATTGGACAGCATAGTGGGACTAGACACCAAACTCCAGTGGAAGATATAAGCTCACATATAACACTATCACAAAAAGAAGGAAGGAAGGAAGGACAGAGAAAGACAGAAGCAAGCTCAGGAAGGCACCACTCAGGGCTGCTGTATGTGTTTTGTGGATTGGATATCCTCACTAGGGTCTGCCATTCAGGGTGCCAGCAGGAGCATAGACCCTCCTCTGCTGCTGATCATCCAGAACATCATTGGATGGCCACACTCCAGAAGGAGGGCAATCGAATGAGGGGGATAGGGTGGCTCTCTGACGAATGCTTAAAAGCAGGCTCCCAGGTCCTCGCATCCACTATTCACTTGGGGGGGGGTTCCAATCACAAAGTTGAAAGGACACCGTTCTCGGACATCCAGCCTGGGACCAAAAATCCCTTCATGGTGCATGGTCCCAACAGCGCCCCAAAAGGTTAACAGCCTCCAGCTAAATGGAGGCCCCTCTTTGGTTCCAAAACAAAGCTGTTCTTCTGTGTAGGGAGCAGGCTTTCAGTATGGTTGGGATAGTGAAGACCCCATAACCTCTACAGCACATGCACTAAATTAACAGATTACAAAACTCTGCATGGCCTAATATCTCTCCCTTTCAATCCAGAAAGCAAACAAAAAAAAAGAAACAAGTTGTAACTCAACAGGAAATGAAATGTTAAAACAATACTCTCCACAAATATAAACACAGAATAGTAATCAACATGTTTCTAAAGGGCAATGTGTGATACTACTAAAGTTCCTTCCACAAGACATCAGACCAAAACTTTCTGTGACTGAGCTCAGTTAAGCAACTTGGTCATATCACTTTACCTCTTTTTACACCAAAGACTTGCCACAATGGTGACATGACAGCTCACATTCACATTACTTACATTATAATTCCTTCACAATACCAGTCAGGTGGGGGGCTGGGGGAAGAGGGCCCATATCCCATAGTCATGTGGGGAGACAAAGCACAGATGAATGTGTTTCAGCATTGTCATTACACAGGGTAGCATCTCTCAACTAGTTCCTCAAGGTGGGCTTGGGTCCCTCATACAATAGCAACACCCCTCTTGGCAGGGAGCAGCAATGAGTTTTCCTACCGCTTTGGGAATTTGGACTACATGCCTGAGTAATGCTATGTTACGAGGTGAATGAAAAGGCTCCTGAGACTCAATAATTACCACACAGATTCTTCCTGGCAATCCAAAGACAGTATTTAGTAACTTTTGTGACAGGGAGAAAAGCACTGCAGTTTGCACTTCTTTCCTGCAAGTCCTGCCTCTATGTTTTTTCTCAAATGTCTGTTCACAGACAGGTTTTTTTATACACATCAATACTTTAATTTATTACACATGACCAATCATAAAGAGCTCGCAAGTGTACAGATTAAAATGTAAAAACACTTGAAAACATGTTAACCCACAACCCTGAATTCCTAGGCTGAGTCTTTTCTCGCTCCTTATTAAACATTCGAGAAAGGTTTATGACCGAGCATTCTTTGACCTAAAAGTAATTTATTTGAAGTGTGTGCTGACAGCATTTTGTGTTTGGGATTTCTGAGTGTCTGAAATTTGGTTTCTTCCCTGCACCCATTGTAAGTCACTCACCTGTGTGCTTTGGGCTAATTCAGTTATGTACCCATGGTCTAATCAGTCTGCAATCTGTTTGTAGGCATGGAGAGTATGCCGAGGACTTGTGTGCTAATATCATAAATACTCACATGTTGGTTAGACATTGGTTGGCCTTTAAAAGATTTTCCCTTTCATGTTCCTTATTCCACTACATCCTTCAATTAACCTTTCACCCTGCTCGCGTCGGTGTGGGGGTTGGACCTAAATTGTTTTTTGATTGTGAACAGCAGTGTCGTTTCTAATTGTGCTTGATGATGCATGATGTTTTCACATTTCATATTTAAGTTAGTGTGCTTATTTTTTATGTGTCCTACAACAGCTACCAGTGGTGAAAAGGTGAGCCTCATTTTATCAATTTGAGCAATTTCTTCATAGACCCTGCTCTATTACTCATGATATGCCAGGACAGTGCCAAGGCCAGAGAATAAAATGTGCACCTAGGTGGGTCGACTTTCTGACCAAAATCGCCCTTTCAAACAACCACTAAGTGAGTGCTAAATGGCCAGAAGGGAGGGTGCATTACATTAAAAATCAGGACATGTAAAAGTTAAGTTCAAAAATGTCCTTACCATGACAATGGCCTAAAAGCTATTTTCACTGTAGTGGGGTTTGCTGCTCTATATGAAATCATTGGGATACATCATTAAAAGTAAATACAATTATGTCTGTTTATAAGAACCAGATAAAAATGTCTTTGCCGGACCTTTGAGAATATTTATTAAAAATGCCATTAATTGGTAAAGTTGGATGAATACCAGATCTTTTACAAAAGGTACTTTTATAAAGCTACCTTGAATTTGCATAATGACTTCAGAAGCCTATGCCTGAGCTTCTAACTCTCACCCAGGAGCCAAATAGCTCCTTGTTGAGGTGTGAACTGGCTCCCAGAGGTGAGACAAAGTCATTGGGTGTGGGCAAAGATTGACCTTCTGTTGATAGGATGGCATGGGCTGTGCCCACCCCTTTGCATATCTTCAAAGGATGCTTACTCTGTCATTGGCAGTTGTAATTGGGGCTGCCTCTCATTTGTCCTCCTAGCTAGCTAGACTTCATTCCCAGTGGGGGAAGAGCTTCCCCGAAAACCAGTTTTGGATGACCACAGAGTGGCCTTATTTGCCTGGCCACACCTTTAAGGTAAACACGGCTCTCTGAATAGGAGAAGAAATAATCTGCATGTTGAATTTAGATGGAGAAAAAAGGCTCTGGGATTGTTTGCATTAGGGTACATAAGAACTGCTACAAAAGATGGTAGGGTTACCCCCAGGAACATTTTCCTTACTGATCAGGAAGTACCCCTCACCTACAAGCTAATGTCGGGCATGAACGTGACACACCTGGACACCTTCTTCAGTATGCCATTGACCTATGAAAGACAGAAGAAAAACAGCACCAGTTGTTGAGCCCTGTGAGGAGAACTTTAAGGGATGGACCTGCTTCCACTTGTACCCAGGACAAATAACTGGAATCTATGGGTTAGTTGGCTGACCTTCTGATAAGCTACAAGGACACAAGAGCTGCAAGTAGACCACCTCCGCAGAAGAGCCCAACTGACGAGTTTCAACTGAAACTGCCCTGGAAACTAGTGACGGCTTTTGAAGGAGTGAGTCCTGATATCCAAGTGCTGTTCGGGAGGTTCTAAAACCCTTTTCTGGTGCCAGAATGTGCTCCTCCTGCACAACCCTGAAAACTGGGGACTTAAAACTTTCTACAAATATTTGACTCAAGAACCATCAAGGGGCAGGGACCTACTTACCAACTGATCCACTGAGGGTGCATAATGGTGAGCCTGACTTTCCAGTAGCTCCCCCTATGTTTTCATCTCAACATCAGACTCTGTCAACCCTGAGTCTGATTAGACTCTATTTTGCAACTCCCTTGGCACCCCTTGTAGATGAGTACCCAATCAATGCCAAAGATCTAGAGGGCACAGAAACATGAACATCTCCTGCCAGAGCTTTTCCTGCCTAAATCAACAGTATCACTGAGGCTCCATTTCAACACCTGATACCATTGATGCTGAAGCCCCTTCTTTCAGCGTAAACTGCCTGGTTTCTCAGAAGGCTGTCGCCTTTGAGGAGGTAACTTTTGTACCACCCTGAACCTGCTCCTTGTATCTGACCCACACTCCATCACTGTCAGCATGAAAGCTTACCCTTATCCCAGTCTAGCGCATCCAGTTACCTACCCGCTTTTTGGAGTTATTTTTATTTAAAACTTTAAAAGTTCTTATCTCCAGTACCTATTATAGATTTTTTGTCATTTTTACATAATTTTATTGATTAAAATATTCTCTGTTTCTATGAATTAGAGTAATATTTATGTTGTGTTGTTTTTTTCTTTTTATCTGTTTAGGTACTTTTATATGCGGTACACATTTCCTTAAATTATCCCTCTCTGTTCTTTGCTGCAGCTACCAGAGGTTGAGCTCAGGTTTAAATTTCAGAAACCTTTACTGGTCCTAACAAGAATAATGCCATTATTTCCTGTGGTTGACTACCATCCACTTCAACTAATAGTCACCTTTGTCACAGGAATGAATAGCAATGGGCTTACTATTGTGTGGTTGGAGTTTGCAATAGCCTGTCCAGCCCTAAATCATTCCCTATTTTCCCTAAACTGCTCCCATTTTGTAGTAAGCATTCTTCGATTTCCAGTAATGCCCATTGTACTGCACACATTTACACTTAAATCATAGGTGGATATCGCCACCTAGAGAAGATGGAGATTAGGAGGAGGAGATCTCCCCATTTAAGTTTGTGGATACTATTTTGTAGCATGGGAGTGGAAGCACTGCATTACTACTATAAAATGCAGTTTGGGAATCAAGCACATGGTGTATCAATGTGTATCACTAGTTCATAGATATGTACTCCATAGAGCAGGGTAATAACACCACCAGTCTACCTCTTAGTTATGCCCATGCCTTTATTTCCCATACATGCCCCACAGCGGGGGCTGCATAACACATCTACATGGCTGTTGTAGGAAAGTCCTCCTTTTTGCCCTGGTCACTTCCAAACATTTTCGACAGGTACTGGTGGTTACTGACTCTTGATTGACTGTGCCCTGGGTACTGCTTACCAGTCCCAGGGCCAGTCCTCTGTGTAAAGTGGATATGCAAATTAGACTAATTATAATTGGCAAAATTAACCTACCTATAAGTCCCTAGTACATGGTAGGGCATGGAGGTTTAGGGACCCTAGCATAGGTAGTGCCCCATAGGTGCACTGCTGAGGTGCCCAGTGTCATTTTAAAAGGCAGGCCTGTCTTGCTGGCTGCTTTTAAACAAAAGCTACATGCAAATTCGATTTTGGAATTAAAAGAAGTTCAAAAGTCTCAAACTACCTTATTTGTACACATAAGTCACCCCTAAGGTGTGCCCTATGTGCCCCTAGGGCTGGGTGCCATGTACCTATAAGCAGGGACCTTATAAAAATAGTGTTATAAGCCCTGGTGAGGTAAAACAGCCAAATTCATTTTTCCCTCATTGTGGTGAATGACCTCCATAGGCTAGAATTGGGAGACTTTATTTTAATTTTAAAAATCCCCTTAAGTAACGGATACTACAGGTTTGGTATCAAATTAATTGTTATAATAAATCCCACAACTTCCAGTTGTTAGATTTAATATAACTTGTTCAGGTAAAGAGTTTTAAACTTTATCTGAAAAGTTGCCAACTTCCGCCCTGCAGTGTTTTGCTGCTTTGCTCTGATTGGCCAGCCTCTGGCAATCTGGCCAGGCTGCCTTGATGATGTGGGAAGTGGCCTGGCTCAACACAAAGAGATGTGCCTGAGGGAGGAGATCTCCCCTCAGCAGTGGGGGAAACAGGAAGGGGAAGGGCTGCCAAACTGGTCTTCAAAGGCAGAGAAGGACATTTGGAGCAACCCAGCAACACCCTCACATTCTGAAAATTAGGTGCCCCCTTGATTAGAGTAGGAGAAGGCAGGGGTGTGGATTTTTAGCCACACCAGTGGGTGGGCTCAGTCAGATTTAATCTCCAAAAACCTCCCAGACAGTGTATCCGAACAGGGCTCCAAGGACATCAGATCAAGATTCAGGTTTGCCCTGGTCGAAGGATTTTCACTTAAAAAAAACAACTAAGTCAGAAGGTAAAAATCTACACCAAGGGCTCCCACAACGCGTATCCGAGGAAGAGTGGCAGGTTCGTCCCGCTGAAGAAAATCTCCAGAAACGTCTAAATCCTAAGGTGAACTTTTGACAGAGGCCTCCCGCGGGCTGTAGCCGAGCCAGGCTCTATCGCAGCCATTTTAATTAGAACCGCCCTCTTTGGCCAGGAACAGTGGGAGAGTTATCCAAGATTTTACCCTCTCCTCAAAATTGGTTACACAGGCCCATAATTATCTTCTAGCACTATCTTATTTTCTCTGTTTTTTTTGATCCGTAGAAATAGCACCAAATCTGTCTACCAGTGAAGAGGATCATGTAGCACAAATCTCCAAGTAGCCAGCATAAGCAGGTATATTTCTGTATTTTCTTTGGTTGATGTTGGCGCCATAGTGAAGCCAAAGCTGTACAAGCTCCCTGATGACTGGTGCCAAGTTCATCTCAGGGTATTTAAAAACTGGAGGATGTCATTCTTGTAGAGCAACACTAGTAGTTTCCTACTTGTAAAAGCTTGTTCAATCAGGACATGGCACTCTCTTAGCCAACCTCTGAGTCATTCCATTGCGGCCAACAATGACAGATGTGATGGGGGCACTACTATTGTATACTATGACTTATTGGAAATGAGAAAGACAAGCTTCAATTAATGTTGCTATTAGTCATGGGTTTTGAAAGCAGTCATTTTAGCAAATTCATTAGGTAGCCCTCATGTGCCCCAAAGTGGTTTGCAACCTATCCCCAAAAGAATGTTATAGGCCCTAAATTTTGCTCAAAGTGTCAGTACCTCATCATAAAAGAACGGTGTGCCAATATGGGATCATAGATATTAATGAGAGTGAATACGGTGTCTACAATTGAGCCATGCTATTACACCTGTCTATCCCCTGGATAGTAATTAGATTCTCCTAGATTTAAATCTTGTCAACTGTGTATCTACATAGCTTCTCCCAGAGGTAGGAGCTAACGGATACAAAATAACTAAACATATCCCATCTGATAGAAAAGTGCTGTGGCCACGACCTGTCAAGGTGCATTACCTGTTGGAACTCACATCAATTTCATGCCTGTCTAGGCAAGCTATCACTCTTTTTGCCTTCGTGGGGTTGCTCAAACCATGGATATTACAGCAAATGAGTTCAAGTGTGCAGCCAAAACCAAAGTGTTAATAGCGCATACCACATTCTAGTAGTGGGGTAGGCAGTAATAAGAGACAATCTGCAACAAAAACACAAAAAGATAACCCCAAACCAATCAACCCTTCACCCACTCTAATTGTCTGGTAGCAGTGACCTGGCATTCAAACTCCTCCCAATAACAATTCAGTATGTAATGTGGTACACACATGAGGACACAGTTCAGTTGCAACCATCAAAAGTCAAATTAGAACAAGAATGAGCATGCACGGTGTACAGTTACACATGCATTATGTTATATTAAAATAGGCAATGATTACACAAATGTGAACTTCTATGGAGCAATATCAGTTACTGTTAAGTGGGTTATGAAGTTGGTGTTAATTAGCTACATGCTCAGAAAAGCTACTGGAATCCATATTAAGAATGAAGAGCATGGGAGCAAAGATGCAGCCTTATGGAATCCTAAAAGTCAAATAGATTGATGGCAATGTGTACATCTCCATTGGGATAAGTTGCTGACAGACATGGAAAAAAGTGAACAATCTGTGCATGATGATCTGGTGGAAAGATACTGTTGTTTGGTGGAGTTTTGTGGTTAGCAGTATCAAAAGCACAACTTTCCAGTTTTCCAATGCATGCTTAAGAAGCTCACCCAGTCCAAAATTTTGCTTTGCTTCCTACTAGTTTCATCCATGTTTAATCCCAATTTATATATAGGGAAATTGAGGCATCTCTAAAAGATATTAAGCGACACAGCAGCTTAAAAGTGCAATATCAGAGATAAAATGTACACCATAAACTACCTAGACAAGGAACAGTTCTCTCCTTCAAATGTGGCTGAAGTCTGAAATCTGCATTGGAGGTTGTACTTATTGTGGGAGTGAATTTAAAGTGTTACTGCATTTTCTAAAAAAATGCCCAAGAAGTGTTAGACGGTGATAAGGAGTGAATTAATTTGACATCAAGATTGAGATGAAGTTTGTTTTGAATAAGGAGAATGCATATGGCGTTTAGTAAAGGGTTATATCTTCCTGTTCAGAGGGAGGTGTTGCCAAAGTTTAGACAGGCTTTGGGTAGTAAGAGTGACAAAGTCGATCATTAATTGGGGTGTTTGTAAAGCCTCACTAAGTAATAATGTGACTATTTTGTACGATGTCCAAGTTAGGTTCCTCTCAGTACATGGTAGCTTTAGCACAGAGAAGTGTAGCTTAACTCAAAGAATACAAGTGTAAGGCATTTATCAATACCAAAACAGTCAATAAGTAAGAAACACAACACAACAAAAATTCCACTCCTATTTATGAAATTAGTACATATATTTATCTTTAAGTAGACACCAAAAGAGAAAAATATGATGAAGGGAAGATGAGGTATAATTTTTTCCAGGGTTTGGTTTAAAAAATCACTGCTTTTCACTCAGTAGTAGTCTTTGAGGTTCAAATGCAAGGGTCTGTGGCAAAGTCAATGTTTCAGGCAGACACCCGTGGAACTTATGGTCAGACGTTGGTGCCGGGTTGGTTTCAGCCAGGATTTTACCTTTGCACTTAGAATCTATTCTGGCTTTTTTCCTGTCAAATGTGACATCGTCAGGATCATCTGCAGCTTAAGACTGGATCTGCTCTTGATTTTGTCAAGCATGCGAAGTCCAGAGGTATGGTGAAGTCTTGGTACTTGATGCAGTCAAGGATCCCTATAAAGCGGCAATAAGGGTAGTCTATAAGCCTTGGAATTTGTGCCTAAAAAAGCAGTATCTCTTGCCTTTGGCTTGCAAGTTGCAGTTCTGTGTGGGCAAAGAATACAATCTAGTGCCAGCAAAGAAACCAGGATCTGGTAAGCACCTATTATGGGCTGGACTCAATCTTAAAGGCTACACAAACAGAGGCCAGGGCAAGTCCAGTAATAACTGTTCAGCTTGGCATTTTGCAGACACAGGATTCCTTCATTTATATGCCCCTGATGCTTAAAAGAAGGTTAGCCAACTAGCACTTGGAGTCCTCTTACTGGTCCTTGGCATGAGTGGGAGTATGTGCAGCCCTTAAGGACCTCTCACCACAAAGTCAACAGTATGAGCAGTCCTTCTCTTTCTGAAGGTCTTTCTTGGCTCAGCAGGTACAGTTTCCATTGGTGCAGCATTTCTTTCTGATGGCCACAGGTTCAGTAAATACAGTCTTTATATTGTTTTTTCTGAGTCCAGCAGTGTTCTGATGCTGCAAGCCAGGCCTGGCACTTTTATGCCAATTTTGAGTTTATGGTTAGGGAGGTCTCCCTAGCCAATAGGGCTACATTTCATATGGGTAACCCTAAACCCTCTTATAGCATTTCCTTTGGGATTTGCATTAAACAATCCCACAGTGTATCTCTGCCCAAATCCAAAATGTCTGTACCCTTATTCTCTGGGTCAGAACTAACGGTATACCCCTGAGGTGTGTCGAGTTTACTGAGTCATCCCTCCTGAAAAAACAGTTCTACAACAGGTTTTCCACCTCTGGAGAAGATGCCAGACTGTCTATCCACACCAAGGAGTGGGTAGGATAAAGTGTGAATTTAATTTGTTCCTTTGAAGCTGTGTCATTTGTGTCCCCGGTCCTCTAGCCATCTTGCTAGAGAAGTTCACACCTGCTCCCACCAATATCCCTACTCCTCCTCTTTCCATGGAGCATTTCACAGCTTCTCACAGGAGAGCAGCAAACTGTCTGAGGAGACAACTGCTGAATTTAATCAGAAATGGCTATGAGAGCTTTGAGGCAAGAAAATTGTGACTTTCTAAAGTCGCCTTTGCATTAAAAGTTACTTCACATCTGACTTCAGCATTAATGTAAGAATTAATTAGACATCTTAAAGTACTATTTGAAATGGAAGTTAACCCTTACTGCATAAGCTAGTGTAACTCCATGTTTGCCAATGGGACCACCAGCCTTTCTACAGTGAAATCTCCTTTTTAATATTTGGTACACTGCCTTATGGCTACAAAGGCCTTTCCAATAGGTGACATAAATATTTTGAAGGAAGGTTTTGACCTGGCATAGGGTTTATTTTGTCATTTTGGGTTGGCAGTTTAAAAGCTGCCCAATGAGACTGCAGTGAGAGACATAGAGCCATGTTTTCACTTTGTCACTGCAGTGGTGACACAATACGTTTGCAGTCCACCAGGCACATGTAATTTGCTATCCCTGGGTACACTTTATTCCATGTACTAGGGATTACAGGTAAATTACAAATGCTGATCAGAGATTAGCCAATTGTACATACACTTTGGGTGTTCAGAGCACATACACTGAGACCTGGTCGGCAGAGTAAAAAAAAACAGCAGACCAGTCCAAACATTTCAGGGGGAGGGATGACAGTGGGTATTTGAGTAAAATTAAGGGCCTCATTTACGAGGCCTTAGCAGCACAATGTGCCACTGGAGTGCCATTTTTTGTACGCTCTTGTGGCGCACTATGCTGGCTTGTAGTTCTAAGGCCACGCAAAGCCACCTTGAGTGCCTTTTCATGGCCTTGTTAATATAGACCCCTTCCATTCATAACACTGCGTGAAGGTGACGTTCCATTGGTGTTGTTCTGGAGTTTCCCACAGCAACACCTATGTAATCAACAAAATATGATACATTCCCAGACTTATAAGTCTGGGAATGTGTCAACTTAGGGGAGGGGTTAAAGTGGCAGAACAGGGAGAAATACCATTATTCCTCCCCATTTATTCCTCTTTCTACGTGTGCTGCATTCCACAGCACACATAGAAAGAGAAAAACATAATTTGTGATTGTTTATGTGCAAGATGGTGTCCCTTCCTCACATAAAAAATCATCTCTGCAATGCAGGCACCCTTGCGCCTGCGTTGGCACTAGTTAGCAATTTGTGCACCAGCCCAGGGGACAAGGACAGGAATGTGCTGTATCTCATATCTACGGCACAATCCTGCCCTTTTGTTTTGATGTAGGGCAATGCAGCAAAAAGGCTTGCGTTGCTGCCATGTACCAAAACGGAGGCCATGAATTTTCCTTATAAGAGGTGGCTTCGAGTGTGTGGAGCAAGCCAGGCAGGTCATCTTGGCTAAGAATAGTTATTGGAGGGGGTGCCATGTGGGTATATCATATTGAATATAAAGTAGGGTGTCACAGGCATTGATGGGTATATAAATCATGTGACTTGTGTCGATGATTTTGTTTGCCAACAAATACTTGATGTCAGAAGCTTTCAAATGTTGATAAGAGGTGATCCTTGCAAGTAGGAAATGTATTTTATGAACTGTAACTGCACGTCTCTCACTTTGAGCTTGTGAGATAGTTTGCAGAAAATGGTCTGATTTGGCACTTGTATTGAATTGATTGTGTGTCATGCATTCAAAATCCAGTGTGTGTATGTCTCTCTGGAATGTTGGAACTGACTCTACTTTCTTACATACCCTAATTGACATTGACTCACAGCTGTTTTAAAATCCGATCCAATAAACTGGAATTGCACTTTACTTTGCCTAATAGGGACTGCCTATCAAATGTTCTTGTTGGAAAGCAGACAGATAGCAGCAGAATAATTACGATGATTGCAAGGCACCCAATAAAAAGAGGAAAGTTTTATTGGACTCCTTGAGTGCAGTAAAGGCGACTGTGATAGGACCAAATATTTTTTCATGCCGAAAAATTCCAGAAAAATAATTTCTAAAAATAGGTTTATTGTAAGCTATTGCACACCATGGGCTGCAAAAGTCATCAAAGGACAGTCACTTAAAAAAATTAGGGGGGATATTTATGAGCCCTTAGTGCCACGGGCGGGCCACTTTACAAGACGCTCCGGTGGTGCTATGCCCTGCGCCGTATTTACAAGGTGGCGTTAAGCATGGAAGGTGTGTCCAGTGGGTGTTGCTGTGGGCGTACCACGGCAACACCCATTGAATTTTGACACTGCCCCAAATTTACGTATTTTTTCATAATACTGAGGCGGTGCCAAAATCTAACACCACCCCAAGGGTGGCGTTAGCAAGGCACAATGAGGAGGAATACTATTATTCCTCCTTGTTTTTTGCTTTTTTTATGTTTGTGGCATTCCGCAGCACGCATTGACAAGAGAAAAATGCCAGGAATGATTGTTTGTGTACGAGAAGGTGCCCCTTCTTGCACATAAACAATCTTTCAAAATTATGCTTTGGCACTTCTGTGTGTGATGCATTCTGCAGCACTCACAGAAGTGCCAAATTACCATTAGTGATTGTTTATGTGCAGGAAGGGACCCCCTCCCGCACATAAACAATCAAACCCCTCAATACATACATCCTTGCATGATGATGCAAGTATGCCTGAGTTGGCGCTGGCAGCTAAATTTAGCACCAGCACAGGGGGAAATGTAGGGCAGCGCTGTATTCAAATAAATACGGTGCATCCCTGCATTTCTTAAGTGAAGCAGTGCTGCCAATTTTGGCTCACCACCGTGCTGCACCACTTTTTACTAAATCTGGCCCTTACTCTATAAAAGAACTATTATGCAGGGATGTCTCCTGTCACCAGGCCACAAAATAGCAATTTGTTTAAGAAATTAGGAATTCTTAATTTTGTCTTCAATTAAAAAAGAAGAACAACTTTAGAATGGGATGGCTTCCTTTAAATGGAAGCAAAACAAGAAATTAGGTCTGCTGACTCAATCTAAACAGCCTGTTTCCCAAACCATTAAATAAAGACAAATGAGACATGTCTACATATGGTGCCAGATATCAGTGCAAGACACTATCGAAATTCTTGTATTTGTAGAAAATCCCTTCTTGATTGTAAATCAATTTGAGGAAGGTTCCCTGACAAATATAGGGATGTAAAAAATAAGAGTCACCAGTCAAATGCCCAAATCCATTTTGGCACTCCATTCCTAAATGTGATATAATATTAGTCAGTTTTATAATTTAAAATTGTGACTGGATTATTCTGAAAGTAAATTCAAAGAAATCTTGCCCATATGTACAAAAAATAATTGAAGACGGCTTGTGCGTCTATCAAAGATAAGTAACCAGTACAATGGTAGACTAACCTAGTAACAGATTTACTTAAGTTCATGCAAAGCCACGCTGCATGGAAAAAAATTGCATTGTCTTGCATAAACTCACAAGCATTGCAGTGTCATATTTGAAATCATTGTACAGTGGTGATATCATTGCCAAAGAAAACACAAATACTTCAGCAATACCGTGATTCTAAGCATTGAATTTAAGAAAAAAGGCGATGCATCCAAAGCAGCACCTCTTTTTTTGTGCCTCCCTAACGCCACCATGTGTGCACCATATTTATGATATGACGCACTGGGCATTAGGAACAATAGCTTCAACATTTCCGAAGCAATTGTGACGCTTTGCTCCAGTAATGTCAAAAATGTTTACACTAGTGGAGTAAAGTGCAAGGAGGTCCATTGGTTACAATGGGTGCATCCTTTTAATGCCTGCTTTCAGCAGGCATTATAAAGGAAGTCAAAAATGACAAAATGAAATCTTGTGACAGAACGCCCCTTTGCATACATTATGCATGGCGCATGCATAATGTAGCGCAAAAGGTTACAAAGTGGCGCAATGCATGCATTATGCCACTTTAAAAATATGGCATAGGGAAAAGGCCACCTTAGCGTCGCCTAAGCATAAAAAAATGATACTAAGGTGATGCTAAAGTGGCACAAGGGGCTCTTAAATCTGCCCCTAAATGCGATCTAGTATTGCACAATAGTGCAAAGACTAATAGACCAGTATCACACGTAACTTTTGCACTCATTGCTGACCTTGAGTACAGTTCTCTTCACATTGATGACAGACATCAGGACATGTGTTGCACACTACAAAACCAGTCAGTGCTAACCATCCCAACATCTGCACACATTTTTTACACATGATTTTACTTGATGCTAGTTCTGCACACAATGCAACGTCAAAAATAAATGTGTGCAATTAATAGACAAGGAATTATGTTGACATCAATGGGGTTGTTTGCAGTTTCCACACTATAATGACCACTTTACACATGCTACTAGGGGGTGTTCCTTTTGCAACAAAACAACATTTAGGGCCTGATTTATATCTTGGTAGTAACCGTCCAACCGTCGACTTTTCAACTGAAAACCTGACTACCACCATAACCGTCCATTCACCATATTTAGAACTTGACGGTCCCATAGCTGAAAGCCTGCATTCAAATTGTCGCTTCCCATCCCACTCACCGTTGACAGCGCCATAGGCAATAGTGGCTAATGGCTAGACACCAGCTAAAGTTACCTTTGAGCAGATTTGGTTGACTTTTCCAGAAAGGAAAAAGTGGTGGTCCAACCTCCAAGTCTGAGTTGGCAGACTGGCGGAAAGAGGGGTGAAAACCCACCTTTTTCTGCATTTCGCCTCCATCTTTGACTTGACACGACTAAACAACAACCTCTGTCGATGTTACCACTGGACCATGGAGAAAACATGACCCTCCCATGTTGGACATGAAGGAAGAAAACCTGCATTTGCTGTGTACGTTGGGAGGGACCACTGCACATGAGCATGTGAACACTGAAGATATACATGTCACAGTAATTTTTAAAGTTACTGTGACGTGTATATGTCGGAGACATGAGTGGGTCAGACATGGGTGGAGACACACTTGTACACAACACATATAGCACACATACACAGCCTTCATTATGATGTCAGTATTCATTAGCAAATGAATGATGGCATCAAAATGACAGTACATTTGCAGCTGTCAACTGTGTCCATGTGTGCACTTTGCCAGGAGACCTGTACTTGTCTTGTTGTGCTGCAAGCTGCGTGTGTATATTAGTATGTGTATCTTTTTGTGTGATGTTAGTGGCTGGTTGAGGTGGAAGGAGCTGGAGTGGTGCTGTCATTGTGTCACTATGTGTGCCACTTGCTTATGGCATTGCTGTTGTTGTGTATGTTGTGTTGTGGGTTGTGTTGCTGCATGCAACATTGAGGTGAGTGGTGTGGTCGTTGTCACAATGTGTGCAGTTGTGATGTTGTGTGAGACTGTTTGTGTAGATGAGTGTGTTGTTGTGTTGCTTTTTGTGGTTGTGTAGTGTGTGTGTTTGCAGTGTCAATGCTATGTGCTTGTTGTGCATTGGATGTCTGTCAGTGTGTGTTTGTGGCAGGTACACGTTGTGTTTTGTTTCCATGGCAATTGATACAGGTGTGTATGTGGTGTGTTCTATCATGTGTAATGCAGGGGTTCATTTATAGTAAAGGTAGAGTGAGAGTCTGTGTGATATACCTCTATTCCATAGCCACTGTCATTGTACTATGTCCATTGAGTCCTATGATGTCCTCCCTCCGTCAGAGAAACCGCCACCAGCACACCGTCTAAAGAGCTGTAACATCTAGATACAGTTGGTGGAAGACCGTTGACTTGACGGTCTTCTCAGATCCATCACCGACACAGCTTAACTCTGAGACAGCCAAGATCTGAATCAGGCCCTTAGTGCAGTGCTAATGGATTCTTTTACCCAAAAACATATATAGACCCTCACGATAGCTGTACTATTTCATGCTGGGAGATAGCACTGTGTCAGACTGCACATCTAACAATTTTGAATATCTTCAGACCCAGAATTATCTGGTACACAAAAGCGGGACTTCATAATTACAAAAATTAGAGAAACCGGGCCTGTCAGTCCAACTGCAGGTGCAAGGTCTGTGAACATCATCACAATCCAGGCACCACCCATTCCCTACAGTAGAACAGTGAGAAAGCAATGTTTTCCCAGCCATGCACAAGTCTGCTTTGCATCTTTTTCCCCATCCCTAATGTCCATGGGCCCTCCTTTCTCAAACGTTCTGCCTGCTCAGAGCAGACAGGAAATATCAGTGTGTTCCCCCAGGAGTTAGAAAAATGTGCCTAGACAAGGACCTGGTAACATTCGGTTTAGCAGTTATACCCAGTCTTGGGGAAAATGCTTGTGACTGATGGAAGTTGATGCAGGAGTAATGGCTGGATTTATGCATACTTGTTCCTGATACTCCTCCACCACCACTCCATGATACTAAATACTAACAAGGGACTTTGATTGGTTAATTGATCATTGCTATGATATGCCTCACTTTATGTCATAAAGGCAACACTGTAGTAAATCTGGACTTTACACCCGATGAAAAATTGGTAACTCCCTGTGCCCAAACCAAACTTGGCCTCCTTACATTCACACACACATTCTTGTTTCCTTTCAATGTGGATTTCTCATCTAATACACACACCTTGCAATTCACAAAAAGAAAATCCTGCAGCTGTTTCTGAAATGTTTACAAATGGTAAATTAAATTTTTTAACAGCAAACAAATGATTTTAAAATCAAAGAATATTGAACTCTCAGGGGTACCACTTAATACAATATTATTATTGCCTTATTTTTATAATGAAAGGATTGCGCAGTCTACCCGTGCTGGGGTTGAGGAAAAACAGCAACTTTCAATTGTCCTGAATCCTAATTTTCTAGCAAACATTACATATTATTACTTATACACACAAAAATTGACCTTCTATTTACTTTTGTTAACCATGCATCCATTATCATACATGCGCCAAGATTTTAATAAACATATGTCTAACTTCTAGTGTTAAGTCTCTGCAGTAATATGTAGATGGCTGATAGAATCTTGCATATCTTTGATAAGCCCTATAATCAGTTATTCTGCATTCTGCCAGGACCTCATCTAATCACTGATAGCACCAAGCCCCATATTCAACACAAGGCACACTTTCCCTGTCTGCACCACAGCACATCTTTCAAAACGTTTGCCTGGAACAGATGTGGATAGTGTGTCCTAGTATGATGAATGCTCTGCCCTGGAGCAGGCAAATACTCAGACTACCCTGGGGGCAGTGCATTCAGTGAAAAAAAGAGCAGCTTCTTCCAAGCTGCTTCCTGTTTCTCAGTGCAGGTGGCAATCTACCTGCATTTCAAAGGAGGTGTGGAGATCCCCCTGCTGGCAAGTGAAGTGAGTGATTGCAACTGCGTTCATGGGATATCTGGGGGGTCCACTGGACCCCCTTCCCTCCCTCCAGAGGGCCGCCCTCAGGAGAGAAGTAACATCCCACAACCTGTTTCTCTCACACCTACTAAAGGCATCATTGCCTCTCTTCCAGAGTCCATAAAAAAAGCACAAGTGCCAAGACTAAGTGAGTCACTCATTTACAAAGTTCATGCCCCCATTCAAATGAGGGAATGCCTCTTCATGGTAGGGCTGGTGATGCATTTGTGCCATCACTATCAGTACTACAAAAAGGGTCACCCAAGTATCTGCAACCCCTTCTGTAATGAAAAAGCACATATTCCCCTTTTGCCTCCAGAACATTTTGCATAATATGGTCCCAAAACTGACCTATGCAAGACAATGGCCACTTTGGATAATCTTTGACCTATATATTTTGTATTTCAAAAAGTTATAATTTCAAGATTATTGAACCGATCGTAAACCAAATGGCTCTACGACTACCCTATTTATTTATTTCCCATGGACCACTATTGGATTGGTCCAGACTTTCTTCCAAAAAGAAAATATAACAAAGAGGTACCATGCAGTGAATTACTTTGCAATTCCAATTATGCACCACATCTACAAAGCGAATTGTCAATTTTTATGTGTTGTTTTTCCATTAGGTGCATACCTGTTGTTCATGCACAAAAATTCAATGTACTCAAAACAGTTGCCTTAACTATTATCCACATTTTGTTAAAAATGTAAGTGGTTACACTTCTGGTTAAATAGGAACATAACATAACCAAATATGAAATTTATGAAATTGAGTGAGTCAGTATGTTAAAATTTAACTTTCCTAGCAATGAAAGTAATATAGGGATGAACATTTTAAGAAAGTGATCATGCCATTTTGCTTGTGCAATGCTGCTGCCTTCTGGAAGCAGGATCTGTCATACCATTATAAGTATTGTATCCTCCTAATGTATCTACTAGATAATATCCTTGATGCTCCAATTAAATAATTAAGAGGGTTGAGATGTAGGAGTGCTAATGTTTGAGGCTTCAAAAGGCAGAGTCCAAGCTAATATAGAAAACCTTGACAAGACAAGATTTAAAGTAAAACAAAAATGTGAGGTTTATTCCAAATTAATGTCAATACAGAAGGCAAAAAATAATTAGTATTGGGGAAAAAGTACATCTTTCAATAGTTATTCAAACTAATGCAAGATGATCAACATACACTCTATCTCCAAAGCAAGTAAATAGCAAGACCGCATACAGATAATCATGTGAGCAGAAATAGATTCTGCCTCTAAGTAACAGGCTAATGACTAAGGACCTGATTTAGATTTCAGTGGACGGATTACTCATTGACAAATGTGATGGATGTCACATTCACCATATCACAAGTGCCATTAGATACAATGCACTTGTAATATGGTGGATGGCTTAGCCAGCATGTTTGTGGTAGAGTAACTCATCTGCTGAATTCTAAATCAGCCCCTAAGCCTTAATCAAGAAACAGGCTGGTATAGCACCTGCTCTGCTCAGTTTAATAGGTAAAGAAAGCCTAAGTATAAATCAAATGACAGACTAGTGTAGAGTCTGAACAATTAGAAAGACAAGATAGAACTGGCACATATCCAAAAAACATAATTGTTTAAAGGATTTTAGACACAAAGCCAAAAACATGAAATGGTGTTTTATAATGTAATTGGGTCAAACTAGCAATGTATCACTTTCGCAAGTCAATTAACAACATAGGATATATTCAATAAGATATATGTAGACACACCTACTTTGCTACATATCAATAAGTGAGGTGTGGAAAGAAATGAAGGAAATGACAGCGCATTTACAAAATACAGAAAAGCAATAGTTATTTCAGCTAATGAATTGTCCACAGAAAAGAGGGGATCAAAGGGTATTACAGTTACACAGTCAGAAATATACTGAGCATTGCATTTCTGAGAGGATCACACATCAATACAGTTTATTAATTCAGAGACCATGACCTAGAATGAAAAAGCATGGAGCAATCTTTAGGTACTTGTTTGGATTAACTGACTTTAATGTGAACTTATTCCAAAATACCACAATATTTCTTGTTTAGAGTTGATTATACCATGCACTTTTGTTGATTACATATTGTTTATTTTTATACAATCTATTCAATTATATTTACAATTGGCTTTGTTATGTAACAGCATCTGTTTTCATTGTCTGGTGAGAAACACCAACTGTCACCTTGAATATTTTAAAAGCAACACTGTTAAATAAACTGAACAGATGCTGTTTCAGGAAATTATATTTCGGTTATAGTAGTTTTTAAGTAATTGCTATGAATATCACAGCACTTGGGATGACTTGTTCCTTTTATAAAAGATTCCTTCTGCTTCCAGTCCATTTATATATAGCATGTACTGCAATTATGTTCTGCATGTAATTCTAACTGTAACAGCACAGTCTTATGCAGACAATTAAAAGCTGATGTGATGGTATCTGTAAAATCTGATTTATTAAGGATTTTTTTTGTAATCATATTTTCGAAAGCCAATTAAGTGTTATTAACGCTGAACTTTACTTATGAAGATTCATGTATTCTGAGTGTTGGATTGTGTAGAAAATGTATTAAATTTAGAGAAAAATAATGCACGCATTTGAACCCGCGCCCACCTGAGTGGCCGCCAATGTTCACAAATAGCTAATTAATGTAAAATGTTGAGCTTATGTTTGACTAATGTAGAGGTGCTCTTTCATTTGCGGATGTGTATGCTTTTTAGCAAATAGACACATTTGCTGTATCAATATGTGTCTATTTGTGCAGAGATTCTACTGGCATTCAGGATTCCTTTGTTATGCGATCAACCGCGATCAAAGTTTTTGCAGTTTGTGTTATTAAAGCATAATTCTAGGAAGAAACGTGTATCCTGTGACCTTATAGTTGATAAATCGGTGTCTGTAAATATTTTGATTGCAAAATGTGTAATATCAATGGGCCACTAGTACCTTGAAGCTTGTAGAGACTATAAAAATGTCTCTGTGCTTGCCTTATCCCGTGTGACTTTCGATGGTTGGGCTTGGTGGAACTTCTTTTGATGTTGACCAGGCCTGTCGAAGGTAGAGACAAAACATTCTAAAAGTTTGTTTCTCCATGCTGTCATTTCACTTTTAAGATAATGTGTACGCAAGAAGGTACCTTAGAGCTAGAGGAAAACTTCAAATGCATAAAGAACCTCCAAATACTGTTATAGGCCAGAACAGATAGATGACAAAGAAATCCAGAAAAAACCCAAACAGATCAGAAGGAAACAGAGCTGAAAGAACCTCCAACCTGGAGCTAGCAAAAAAGGGAAAAAAAAATCAAGGACAAGCAGGTGAAGAGCCAGTTGAACAATCAGAATTCAGGTGCATCACATTACAGTGAAGCACAACTCCTTGCCTCTTTATATACTGTCACAATAAACAGAAAATATGAACAGGAACAGGAAATTGAGAGCAGGATTCAAAAGCAAAAGGTAGAAATAAATTAGGACTTCCACTGAGAAATGATTTGCTAGAAGGTTCTGAAATGGCTGAACAGCTGCAATGTCGGTATACTTGTTCTGTAAAGGGGTTGTTGCCAATGCTTATTTTAGACTTTGCCAGTGTGCATCTACTGGATTACTGGCCTGAAAAATTTGGAGTTCTCAAGACTCAACCGGATCTAAAGGAATGAGATATGATGGCACCTCCTCCAAGTGGATAGATTGTGGGCATAACCCACTCACAGCACATCAACTAGGAACTGACCCCCAAGTCCTGCACCGGACAAGAGCTGTTCCTCACCAACCCCAAACCAGCAAGAATTATGCATCCCAGAGTGGTGGCCTTTGACCTACTTGGGTCGGTGTGTCCGACAATATCATTTGAGGACTTTATGTTTTGAGCATTCTGTAGCTTGAGTGTATCCACAGCTTGAGCTAATGCATTGTACAAAGGTTATTGTGATGATCCAGTTCTATCTCTGATGACTGCCTGGATAAATCCAGTAGCACATAATCAGTGTGCATAAAGCAGCTTCCTCTCTGCTGATGTGGCATGTATTGCTGGGATGGAGGTAAGTGGGTTGATAGCAGGCTTAGCAGTTTGGTAATGGTCAGCCAGAATTTCTATAGGCATTACTGTATGTTGTGAGCACTGTCTACTGCTGGTTTCACAAACCTGTTTTTCCAATTGTCTCTCCTTTTAATTATGTTTCACTTTTGTGTAACAGATGCTTCTCTCTGTTCCCACTTCTTTGCAGTGGAAATGCTTTTGCTTGATTTTCAGGGGATTTCCAATTTTTAGGTGTGAGCGTCAAATGGCAGCTTTGTGACACATTTGTTTGTTTATCCTTCACTGCTCAGTGGAATCTTTTACTTTCCTTGTAGATTATTGCCATTGAGATGCAGTTACATTTTAGGGGCTTAGGTTTCTGTTGGTGAACCTTGTGAAATTGGTGCCATCTGCCATTTTGTAGAATGTAATGTTGCTTTTTGTGCATTACCATGGTGGTCATTACAACCCTGGCGGACGGTGTTAAAGCGGCGATAAAACCGCCAACAGGCCGGTGGTAAAAAAAGTGGAATTATGGCCGTGGCGGAAACCACCAACAAAGACAGCCACTTTAACACTCAGACCGCCACGGCAGTACAGACAAACAGCACGGCGGTCACCGCCAACAGACAGGCGGAGGACAATGTACCGCCCACAATATCACATCCTACCAATCCGCCACCTTTTCCGGAGCGGATACACTGCGGAGAAAAACACGGCGGAAACAGCCATTTCAAAGGGAAAACGCTCACCTCTACACATTCCACGAAGAACGAGGGCACCATGAGACAGAACTCCATATTCTCCCTGCGATAGTCTTCCTGCTCCTATACGAGGATCATCAACGCTGGCGGCAAAGACCACGGTGAGTACTGCACCTACGACATGGGGGGGGAGGCAAAAACACAGGGACACACACAACCAACATCCCAACCCCCACCCGACCCTCACCCACTACAACGCACACACCAATGCATATCTATACAATACAGTAACAACCCACCCCCCCCGGAAGAATGCAAAGACAAAAGGAAATGAGTTGAACCATTGTAATATTTCAAAATACAGTAATGCAAATATATACATATATATATATATATATACACATTAAACAAAATATACACCACGATTAGTAGTGCAGGTATTGCACCATTCATTGTCCGTGGACCACTGGGCCCAAAATGCAAGGGCTAGGCCCACACAAGATACCCAATCAAAATGGAGAGAACACTGCAGGGGCATCAGATAGAAATACAACAGGCACCTCAGGGGGAAGGGAAGAGGGGGCACCTCAGCCGGATGAGTGCACGACGCCAGATCCACGAGAGGGCTCCATGCCCATTGATGTATCCTGGGGAGTGCAGAGCCACAGTCTCTCAAGTCTCTGCAGTGGGTGGGTTGCCCACTGTACCATCCTGGGGAGTGCAAAGCCACAGTCTCTCAAGTCTCTGCAGTGGGTGGGTTGCCCACTGTACCATCCTGTGGAGTGCAAAGCCACAGTCTCTCAAGTCTCTGCAGGGGGTGGGTTGCCCACTGTACCATCCTGGGGAGTGCAAAGCCACAGTCTCTCAAGTCTCTGCAGTGGGTGGGTTGCCCACTGTACCATCCTGGGGAGTGCAGAGCCACAGTCTCTCTAGTGGATGCAAGTCTCCACTGGTTCTGGAGGGGGCTTTGTGCCAAGAGTGCTTCATCCTGCCAAGGACTGAGGAAGTGGATGTATCTCTCCACTGGTTCTGGAGGGGGCTTTGTGCCCAGATTGCTTCATCCTGCCAAGGACTGAGGAAGTGGATGTATCTCTCCATTGGTTCTGGAGGGGGCTTTGTGCCCAGAGTGCTTCATCCTGCCAAGGACAGACGGAGTGGATACAAGTCTCCACTGGTTCTGGAGGGGGCTTTGTGCCCAGAGTGCTTCATCCTGTGCAGGACAGATGGAGTGGATGCAAGTCTCCACTGGTTCTGGAGGGGGACTGGTGCCCAGAGTGCAGCACACACCCCGTGACGGTCCCATTAGCGTCACTGCCCCTGCCGCAAATGGGCTGGCGGTGCATTCCATGGCGGTCTTTGCCCTGTTCAGCGGTCCCTGGCCTGTTCAGTGGTGCTTGCCAAGGCAGTCCTTCATTGCCCAGCAGGGCTGTGGCTGGCGGTCCTTCATGGGTCAGCTGGGCTGTGGCTTGCGGGCCCTCCTGGCCAGCTGGGCTGTGGCTGGCGGTGGCCTCCTGGGCAGTGACAATGGGGCTGGCCTCCTGGGCAGTGACTCTGGCGGTGGCCTCCTGGCCAGTGACGATGGGGCTGGCCTCCTGGGCAGTGACTCTGGCGGTGGCCTCCTGGCCAGTGACGATGGGGCTGGTGGTGGCCTCCTGGGCAGCGGGATGATGGCGATCTTCTCCGCCGTGCTGCTCCTCCCAGAGTTTGTAGATTTCTTCTGCCCCTTCCCCACCTTGGGAGGAGTCACAGCTGAGTCGACACTCCCCCCGGGACCCTTGTGAGCGGCTTTGCTGGCTGGAGTCTTCCCCCTCTCCTGCCGGGCACTGTCCAACTTCTGGTGCTTCACAAGGGGGGGACTGTCTGTGCTGTGGCTCCGTGCCACACTGGCTCTCCTGGTGGCCGGTGCACTCCACATACCTGTAACAACAGGCACCACTGGTCCCGGGGATTTTTTGGCTGAGGTGCTAGTACGGGACCTATGAGTTGGAGGGGGGGTGGTGGGAAATAGGTTAAGGGGGGCCAGGAAAAGGTTTTTGGAGACTCTGGGACGGGTAGATGGAGGGGATTTGGGAGTGGAGGAAGAGGTGGTGGTTGTAGGAGGTGTAACTTTTGTCTATTTGGGTTCAGGTGCATGGGCTGGAGGATGTCGTGAGGTGGATGGCTGTTGGGTGGGTGTGTGCCTGCGTTTGTGTATCTTTCGTAGGGGGCGTCACAGACACACTGGGAGATGACACAGGGGACGTGTAAATGGTATTGGGGGTGGTAAGTGCACGTGATGTGTGGTGGTGGGTGTGCTGGTGCAGACATAGTGGCTGTAGTGGTAGTGCATGTAGGTGTGAGTGTAGACGAGATTGGGATGGAGGAGGGAGACGAGAAGGAGGGGGACACAGTGGAGGCAGTGGATGTTGGTGTGTCTGTATGTGTGTGATGCTTGTGTGAGTGCCTGTGGGATGTGTGGTGCTTATGTTTGCCTGAGCTTCCCTTGTGTGTTGAGGTGTGTGCAGGCTGGTCTGATGGTGTGCTTGGGATAGGCTGGGGTACAGGGGATTGGGTCTGGGTGGAGGAAGTTGGAGGGGGGAGGCTAGACACAGGGGCAATGGCTGCCATCAGTGCTGAGGCCAGAGTTTGCAGGGTTCGATGAAGGGCAGCCTGACCAGAATGAATGCCCTCCAGGAATGCATTTGTGTGTTGCAATTCCCTTTCTACACCCTGGATGGCATTCAAAGTGGTAGACTGCCCGACAGTGAGGGACCTGAGGAGGTCAATGGCCTCCTCACTGAGGGCAGCAGAGGTGACAGGGCCACTGGCTGAGGTGCCTGGGGTGAAGGTAATGCCCACCCTCCTGGGTGAGCGGGCATGGGGCACATGCTGAGGGGCTGCTGGGAGGGCGGTGTTGGTAGGGGGGGTGGCGGCTGTACCTGTAGAAGTGGGGGGTACAGATTTTGCCGCCACCACAAGGGAGCACCCATCGGAGGACGAGTCTGTGTCGCTGGTTGCAGATCCTGTGACAGCCGTGGTGCTCCCCTCACCCTCCGTCCCACTGGTGTATTCTGAGTCCTTGGTGTAGCCCTCCATGGCCATGTGGGATGGAGCTCCCTCGTGCTCCAGTGCCACTGTACCTCCGCCTGATGATGCTGATGCACACAAGAACAGGGAGACCACAAAAAGGGGGGGACGACAGAAGAAAGACAGGTTGAGTGCATGGCTTACTGCTACCGTTGGCGAACAATACAGACACAGCAGCCCCCTGCACTATGTCGCGCTATTGGGCTCTACAGATGCAATTCCTGGGATATGGCCTACATGGCTATGGATGACATCTGCACACACAGATGACACAGGGGTATGAATACCTGTACTTGGCACTCTACAGAGGTGGGTTGGGGTGCCACATGGCCTGCATTACGGAGAGGCCTAGCCCACGGAACTCGCCCTGGCCTAGGGAAACCCACAGCCCTCCTCCCCCACCCAGACACCTTCACTGCGCACATAGTCCGCTGAATGATGTTGTACTCACCCCCTTGTGTCTGCTGTGATGCCCTCAAGCGCCCATCCAACTCAGGGTAGGCCACCGCCAGGATCCGGAACATCAAGAGGGTCATGGTTCGACGGGCACCCCTCCCACGTTGGGAAGGCCATCCCCAGCTGAGCCTCCGCCGTCTTCTTGCTCCAGCGGCGAATGTCCTCCCATCTTTTCTGGCAGTGGGTGTTCCGTCTGTGGTGGACCCACAGGGTCTGGACGTCCTTGGCGATGGCACGCCAAATATC
Source organism: Pleurodeles waltl (assembly GCF_031143425.1). Taxonomy (NCBI): domain Eukaryota; kingdom Metazoa; phylum Chordata; class Amphibia; order Caudata; family Salamandridae; genus Pleurodeles; species Pleurodeles waltl. The sequence continues at coordinate 260,851,273 of NC_090437.1, read as the reverse complement.
CTTCTTCTGTTGGGCGCTGACCTACATGACATGTACAGGGGAAGAAGAGAAGTCATTACCAACTGCACCGTCTAAGTGAGTGGCCCACATCCCTACCCTTGCCATGTGGCACATGCATTCACAGTCCTTCATGCCCGCAGAACTATGCCCCCTTCATTCTTACAACCAGCCCTCTCCACACAGGCATAGCCCATACAACGTGCTCGCTGTGTACTTACCTGTTGGTCTGGAGGACCGTAGAGTAGTGTGTACTGGGGGAGGACCCCGTCCACGAGCTTCTCCAACTCCTCTGCAGTGAAGGCAGGGGCCCTTTCCCCAGACGCACAAGCCATTGTCTTTTCCAGACCGAGGTCACATCAGCACTTGCAGTGTAGGTCCTCTCCTGTCGAAGATCATGTATTGAGTGATTGAACAGATAGAAAATGGCGGTCACGTCCGCGGCGGTCACGTCCGCGGCGGTGCGTACCATCACTGCCAGCGTACATCGTCATTGGCTCCAGGGACCCATAGGGTCCAATGTTAACCAATGCAGCATTGTGCCGCGGTCTTCGACCGCCTACCGCGACGGTGTACAATGGCAGCGCAGTTACCTCACATTCCATTGTCCCACAATAGAGGTCAGGCAGCCACCATTTCAGGGGCCCACATGGCCTAATTACCAACTGCGTCACACAGACCTAGGCCTTGTCTCACAACACAAATACAGGTCACATTTTGTGTTTGAGTGGTGTTCTGTGTGGACTATGGGTACATACCTCTGAGTTGTTTGACTCTGTGGTAGCTGTTGTCCTTCCTAGGCACCGTCCGCTGGGACATGTGAGGAGATGGCGGAATCCTCCGGTCTACCGACCGCTGGTGGACCTGTCGACAATGGAGGAAAGACATTTGATAATCACCTACAGGTTTGACTGTGCCACAAACCAGGAACTGTGTGCCCAGTTGGAGCCTGACCTGATGTCAGCAGTCCGCCATACCACAGGAATCCCCGTCAAGTGCAGGTGCTATCAGTGCTCCATTTCCTTGCAAGTGGGTCATTTCAAACAACTGTGGCCATGGCATCAGGGATGTCCCAGCCTATGTTTTCCAACGTGTTGTCCAGAGTGTTGTCTGCCCTGCTGAAACACATGCAGAGCTACATCGTTTTCCCTCAGGTGGAGGATTTGCCTACAGTTAAAGGTGACTTCTATGCCCTTGCACATATCCCCAACATCATAGGTGCCATTGATAGGACCCATGTAGTTCTGGTCCCCCCCCCACCGGAGTGAACAGGTGTACAGGAACCGGAAGAGTTATCATTCGATGAATGTACAGATGGTATGTTTGGCAGACCAGTACATCTCCCAGGTAAATGCTATGTTCCCTGGCTCTGTGCATGACGCCTACATCCTGCGGAATAGCAGCATCCCTTATGTGATGGGTCAACTCCAGAGGCACCGTGTGTGGCTATTAGGGGACTCTGGTTACCCCAACCTGTCATGGCTACTGACCCCAGTGAGGAATCCCAGGACCAGGGCAGAGGAACGCTACAATGAGGCCCATTGGCGGACTAGGAGGGTGATCGAACGCACCTTCGGCCTCCTGAAGGTCAGGTTCAGGTGCCTCCATATGACAGGTGGTTCCCTATTCTACTCACCAAAGAAGGTGTGCCAGATCATCGTGGCCTGCTGTATGCTTCACAACTTGGCTTTGCGACGACTGGTGCCTTTTCTGCAGGAGGATTGTCCAGATGACGGTGTTGTGGCAGCTGTGGAGCCTGTGGACAGTGATGAGGAGGAAGCAGAGGAAGAAGACATTAACAACAGGGACTCAGTTATCCAGCAATATTTCCAGTGACACACAGGTGAGAAAACATTCCTGGCTACTACAAGTACTTTCTCACTTCTACCTCTATCCTGTCTGTCGATTTCAACCAGTATATGGTCACTGAGTTGTGCATTTTTCTTACGGTTTCACAGGTGTGGTTTCCAATGTGTGTCATCTGCTTAGATTCCTCATGGACTTGAGATGTGTGGCATAGGTATGTTGACATTACATTTGAAAACGCATTGTGTCACTGTCATTGCTAATACACATTTTCAAAATCACAGACTGACTCCAGATTGTTTTGTGCTTCAAGGGTGTTTATTGAAGTGCTAAATATTGGAGGGGGGTTGTAAAATGGTGAGGGATGATGGTGGAGGAATGTCCATGGCAGAGTCCAGTCTATTAGTCTCACAGGTGCATTGCCCATATGGGCATAGGAAGTGGAGCTGGGGCAGTTCCAATATGGACAGGGTTACAAAGTGGGACAGTAGGATGACAATCAGGGTGGTCTCATTTCTTGGCTGGGTTCTTGGCATCGTGCTCTGTCATGTTCCTGGTTCTCAGGGACCGCTTACGGGGTGGTTCTCCGTCTGCAGGGGGTGGGGTGCTGGTGTTTTGGTCCTGTGGCGGTGCCTCCTGTCCACTAGCGGAGGTGGTGGGCAGTTCATCGTCCATGCTAGTGTCAGGGGCCCCTTGGAGTGCCACAGTGTCCCTCCTGGTGTTAAGTATTTCCTTCAGCACCCCTACGATGGTGCCCAGGGAGGAGCTGATGGTTCTGAGTTCCTCCCTGAACCCCAAGTACTGTTCCTCCTGCATGCGCTGGGTCTCCTGAAACTTGTCCAGGACCGTTGCCATCGTCTCCTGGGAGTGGTGGTATGCTCCCATGATGGAGGAGAGGGCCTCGTGGAGAGTGGGTTCCCTTGGCCTGTCCGCCCCCTGTCGCACGGCAGCCCTCCCAGTTCCCCTGTGTTCCTGTGCCTCCGTCCCCTGGACCGTGTGCTCACTGCCACTGCCCCCAGGTCCCTGTTGTTGTTGGGTTGGTGGGTTAACCTGGGTTCCCTGTAGTGGTGGACACACAGCTGATTGACGTGTCCTGGGGACGGAGGTATAGGCCAGCTGGGTGGGTGCTGTGCTGGTGTTACCAGAGGGTGGAAGGTCTGTGGTGGGCTGTGCCTGTGTGAGGGGAACCGATTGTCCCGAGGCCCACGATGGTCCGGGCTGGTCATCTGGATCCAATTGGACAGAGCTGCTGTCATCACTGTGGGCCTCCTCTGTGGGTGGGGTGGAGATGTCTGGACCTTCCTGTCTGGTGACGTTGGGTAGTGGTCCTGCAGTGGTGTAAAAGCATGATTATTGCATCTGTGTGTGCCATGGTGTGCAATGGGTGGGTGACCGTGCACCCCAGTGCTAGCATTCCTGTGTGGGGGCTTGTGTGATGATGGTTGAGGGGGGTGTTATGGGTATGTGCAGTGGGCATACTTTAATGATGGGTGGCCCTGCTTTGTTTTGTCATGCAGGGCTTGGTGTTGGGATGGGTGGTTTGTGTTATTAGTACATTTGTGATGAGTTGGAGTGATAGGGGAGGGGGCGAGGGTGGGGGTCTGTGATAGCATGCAGGTAGGGTGGGGGATATGATAGTTAAGATTTGACTTACCAGAGTCCATTCCTCCACCGACTCCTGCGAGGCCCTCAGGATGCAGAATAGCCTAGACCTGCTCCTCCCATGCTGTTAGTTGTGGGTGAGGAGGTGGGGGTCCGCCGCCAGTCCGCTGTACCGCCAGGTGGTGTCTTGAGACCACGGAACGCACCTTCACCCGTAGGTCGTTCCACCTCTTCCTGATGTCGTCCCGATTTCGTGGGTGCTGTCTCACTGCATTGACCCTGTAGACTATTCTTCGCCATAGCTCCATCTTCCTAGCTATGGAGGTGTGCTGCACCTGTGATCCAAATAGCTGTGGCTCTACCCGGACGATTTCCTCCACCATGACTCTGAGCTCCTCCTCCGAGAACTTGGGGTGTCTTTGCCATGCCATGGGGTGGTGTAGGTGATGTGTGGGGTGGTGTGTGTGGTTATAAGTGTGGTGATATGTAGTGGTGTGTGGTGTTTTGTGCGTGGAAGTTGTGTGGGTGATGGTGTTGTGTGCCTGTGGCTGCTAGTTTGTTGATGGTGGTGTCTCTCTCTGGCCTTCTCTCTGTAATGGTGGTCGTAGGGGTTTGTGGGTGATGTGGGTGTGTGTTGTATGTTGTTTTGGGTGTGTGGGAGTGGTGTGTGTATCAGGTGTGTGTATTTTAAAGCGTGGCGATGTGTACCGCCAATGGAATACCGCAGTTGAAAGACCGCCACGTGGATTCGTGGGTCGTGATAGCATGGGCGTATTTCTGTTGGCATGACCGTGGAGGTTTTGTTTTCGCCAGTTCATCACTGACCTTTGGTATGGCGGACTTGTGTGGGTGTCTGAATTTTGTCAGATTTCGAGATGTGGGTCGTTATAGCTGTGGCGGAATTCCGCGGCTGCGGCGGTGTGTTGGCGGTCTTTTGCACGGCAGTAAGCGGCTTTTACCGCCAATGTTGTAATGATCCCCTATTTGTGGCGTCCTCCCCAGACTGGGTACTGGCCAATAGGTGCGCCATACATTGAGCCGAATGTTACACATTTTAATTCTTCTGTGTGTAACTGCAAACTTAGCATTCCGAACCAAGCATTCCACCCTAACAACTGCCTCACACTTCTATGGAGTCATTCGGAACCAAAAGGGTTCCATGATAAAACTCGCAAGACACTACATTTCACCCTCTGTTAAATAAAAAATTACATTGTTTTTACAAATATATAAATATGCTAGAACTGGGGTTACTGGCTGTCAGAGTATGCACCATGTACAAGCAGGATCCACCTCTTCTAGACCAGGTACGATAGATAAACACTTAGAGATAACCTGTGTTCAGCCTCTAGTAGCTTGGCACGGAGCAGTCAGGCTTATCTAAAGAGGAAATGTGTAAAGTATTTGTGCAACACACACAAAGGAACAAAATGAAAACTCCACAAAAAGTATTCCACACAGGTTTATAAAAATAGGTAACAATTTTGCGAGTACATAAAGACCTAAACAATGAAAATCTAATCAGTAGCAGCCGAGGTATGATTGTTTAAAGAATATGCCAAAAATAGTGATTAGAAGTCAATAGCTGTTGGAAATAGCGTCTTGAGCTGGAAGTCAGTTTACACCCTGTTCAACTTGGGACCCTCACTCTAGTCAGGATAAGGGAGATACACAGCTCAGATAACCCCTGCTTACCCCCTTGGCGGCTTGGCACAAACAGTCAGGCTTATCTCAGAGGCAATGTGTAAAGTATTTGTACAACCACACACATTAACACAGTGAAAACACCACAAAAGGACTCTTCGCCAGTTTAGAAAAATAGCCAATATTTATCTACATCAAGCAAGATTAAAACAACAAAAATCCAGCATACACAAGCAAAGATCCACATTTTCAAAGATTAAACTTCAATATAGTGCTTAGAAACACAATAGCTCCGTCTGTGGCTGTCACAATGTCGTTGACAGAGTCATTTCCAACAGTCCAATGCCACTTGCCTGTAGGGCGCCGCCGTGAACCTCAAGTAAAGTACCTTTGAAAACTAAGAAAACAAGCTAGCACACGGAGTTGAGGAGGTGAGACGTCACTGGATCCTGTGCGGCAATGGCTCCTTACTGCACAACACGGAAGGTGATGCGGCATCGTGGTGAGGCATCGGTTCCTTGCGATCTGGTGGGATTGATGAATCCGGCAGGTCAAGAAGTGGTGGGGCGACCTCTCGGGGTTGCGGTCACACCACAAAGCCACAGGCGCCACAGCAGAGTCTGGTGTCAAAGATGTCGGTGACACAGCACTCAAGACTCACGAAGTTGTGAGACTTCAGAGGGGCTGCTGCGGCGCAAGCATCCGGTATCAGTCAGGGTCATTGCACTCCAGTGGGGACCAGGGATTTGGGTTGCGACTAGCAATGCGGCGGCATGCAGCAGCACCAGTTCTGGAGTCGTCTGGAGTTGGTGAACCTGGGTTTTCTTGATTTTCTGGCAAGCTTTCACTCCCATAGGCCCAAGAACTGGATCTGCACCACTTGGCAAGTCATGGTCCTCAGCAGGAGTACCCAGGTACAGAAGTCTTTGCTGTCCCTGAGACTTCTTAAGAGGAGACAAGCTCAGTCATAGCCCTTGGAGAAACTTCAAAAGCAGGATACACAGCAAAGTCCAATCTTTGTCCTTTCCCAGGCAAAAGCAGCAACTGCAGGCCAACCCAGCAAAGCACACACAGCAAAGGGGCAGTACTCCTCCTCACTGCTCTTCAGCTCTTCTCCTTGGCACATGTTCCTCTTGATCCAGAAGTGTTCTAAAATTCTAAGGGTTTTGGGTCTACTACTGGTACTCATTTCTGCCTTTGAAGGAGGAAAATTTCAAAGGAAAGTCTCTGTTCACAAGATCCTGGCTTGCCCAGACCTTGTTCCAGACACACTCCAGGGTGTTGGGGACTGTATTGTGTGAGGACAGGCACAGCCCTTTTCAGGTACAGGTGTCAGTTCCTCCCTCCCACTCTAGCCCAGGAAGACCCATCAGGATAGGCAGGACAGACCTCAGCTCCCTTTGTATCACTGTCCAGAGGAGATTCACAAACAGCCCAACTATCAGCCTGACCCAGATTTGGATTCCACAAGCAGGCAGAGACACAGAATGGTTAAGCAAGAACATGCCCTCTTTCTAAAAGGGAATTTACTAACTAGCAATTTAAAAACTTAGGGCCTGATTTATAGTTTTTTAGCACTGCATTTGTGACATTTTTGGACGTAAAAAGCTGCACAAACTTACAAAACATAATTGAATTTTGTAAGTTTGTGCACTTTTGAGTAAAAAATGATGCAAATGCAGTGCTAAAAAAGTATAAATCAGGCCCTAACTTCACTAACAGATGTATTTTTGGGTTGTGAGTTCAGAGACCCCAAATTCCAGATTTCTATTGGCTCTCAAAGGGAATCGGCTCGTTAAGGATATTTAAAAACAGCCGCCATTTTAACCTATGTTACCTTGCAATAGGGAAAATTTGATTTATCAGTATTTCACTGTTAGGACATGTAAAACACATCAGTACATGTCCCACTTTAACATACACTGTACCCTGCCCATGGGGCTACCGAGGGCCTAACTTAGGGGTGCCTTAAATGTATGAAAAGGGACAGTTTAGGCCTGGCAAGTGGGTACACTTGCTAAGCCGAATTGGCAGCTTAAAACTGCCCACACAAACAATGCAGTGGCAGGTCAGAGCCATATTTACAGGGCTACTAATGTGGGTGGCACAAACAGTGTTGTAAGCCCACTAGTAGCATTTGATTTACAGGCCCTGGGCACATCTAATGCTCTTTACCAGGGACTTTTGCCCTTTTACACATACATTTTACAAGAGTACTTGCACTTTAGTACTGGTCAGCAGTGGTAAAATGCCCAGAGTACCAAAAACAGCACACAATCAAAACATGGGAAGCAAAGGCAAAAAAGACAAGGGAGTTCACATCAAGGATGCCAGGTCTAACAACCACCATCACCACACACCACCACCTCATCAGAACCACAAAAAAAAAGTGCATTGAGGATCACATCAACGCCAATGCACACAATAGCAAAGAACTCTTCACTGAGATCAAAGAATTCACCAAACCCAGCACGGACTCCCCTGACATCCCCCCTCTCAAAACCTCTGCGACAACCTCACCACCTTGTTTCACCACAAGATCTTACACACCTATGATAACTTCACTACCCAAAAGCCACTCACCCCATCCACAACCACCACACTCAAATACCATAACTCCCTGGTGACCCCGCTCAACTGGACCACCCTCTCAATGGACAACACCCTAAAGATCATGAGAACCATCCACTCCGGATCCTCCTCTGACTCGTGCCTCAACCACATCTTCAGCCGAGCAGGTGCCATCATTGCTCCCGAACTATGCCACACCACCAACTGCTCCATTGAGTCTATCACCTTCCAGGAAGACTGGAAGCATGCAGAAATCAGCCCACTGCTGAAGAAACCCTCTGCTGACCCAAAGGACCACAAGAACTTTAGACCCATCTATCTTCTCCTGTTCCCAGCCAAGGTAATTGAGAAGGACATCAACACCCAACTCACCAAATTCATCAAAACCAACTACACCCTGGACTCCTCCCAATCAGGTTTCCGAAGCAACTACAGCACTGAGAGTGCACTCCACTCAGCAATGGACAAAATCTGTACTCTCCTCAACTGAGGCGAACCCATAGCCCTCATTCTCCTGGACCTCTCCACTCCCTTTGACACTGTCTCCCACACACCCTCTGCAGAAGACTCCATGATGCCAGCATCCAGAGCAAAGCAGTAGAATGGATCCACTCCTTCCTCCCGGCCAAACCCTGAGAGTCAGGCTTCCGCCATTCTCCTCAAAACCGATCGAGATCTGCTAAGGAATTCCTAAGGTGTCTTCTCTGAGCCCCACCCCTTCAACTTCTGGATGGCCCCACTCGCTAACATTGTCAGAAACCACTAACTCAACATCATCTCATATGCTGATGACACCCAGCTGATTCTCTCCCTCACCAATGAGCCTACACCTACAAAAATTAATTTCCACTATTATATGAAGGCAGTCGCCGCATGGATGAGGGACAGCTACCTGAAATGCAACTCATACAAAAATGAGGTCCCCATCCTGGGTTTCACCCCCTACATTTGGTTTGACTCCTGGTGGTCCTCAATGCTCAGAACCCTCACTCCCACCAACCACGCACACATCCTCAGCAGTCCGATGCAACTTGCCTCCTGGACTCCTCGCTCTCAATGAACCACCAATCAATACTGTCTCATGCTTCCACACACTACACCTGCTCTGAAAGGTCTTCAAATGAATCCAGATCGATTCCAGGAGAACAGCCCCCCTGGCGCTCATCAGCAGCAAGTTAGACAACGGCAACACACTCTATCTGGGCACCACCCTAACACTCCAGAAGAAACTGTAGAGAATCAAGAATGACTCAGGCAGACTCATCCTGGACATACCCTACTACAGCCTCACCTCCAGTAAACTAAGAGACCTTCACTGGCTCCAAATCAATTAATGAATCACCTTCAAGCTCCTCATACACGTCTACAAGGCCCTCCACAACATCAGACCTGCATACCTCAATCATCACCTGACCTTCCACACACCCACCAGACACCTCCTGCTCCACCAAACTGGTCCACCAGAACCCCAAGGACAGGAAAGAACTCAGCTAGAGGAAGGTCCTTTTCTTACCTCACTGCAAAGACCTGGAACGCTCTTCTGTTACACCTAAAGCAATCACCTTCACTACCTCAAATCAAGAAGGTCCCCAAGACTTGGTTCTTCAACTGACCTTCCACTACTCCCAGCACCTTGCGACCCTGACGTGTTATTAGCCACACTTTACAAGAGCCCTGATTGATTGATTGATTTCACTATTGAAAGTTGAGTACTCAGCTAGGCTGTAGGTAGGCCACAGAGCAAGGTGGTCTGTACTTAAAAGATTAAACATGTCCATCTACGTTTCAATGAGGTAGACATGTATTTGCAGACTCCAACACTCACTTATATATGCAGTGTCCAAACCATACTACATCTCACATACCTGTTAACAAAATGATAGATCCACTGACATATCCAGTTGGATACTGAGAGACCCACTTATACTTTCATGCAGACAAACCCACTTTAGTTATGTCTCCAGCAACAGTGCAGCTGGTAGAACAGTCTGTAACATACACCTGTATTAACCATATTTACTTAAAAATCTGGTGTAACACTGAAAGAGGTACTGGTACACTCTGTCAGATAAGTAGTGAAGTACTGACACAATCTATTCACCCTGCTACACAAATAGTCATTTAAGCACAGTTCAGGTATACTATTACACAGTCTAAGACCAGGATTTAAGAAAAGTTAGCCCTGCCTCTGCGCCATTATTTATTATGAAAAAGCAGGGCTAACCCAGCGCCATATTTATATTTTGTAACTAGAGCAGTCTAGCGACAACATTTTTGACTTTGTGTTTTTTTTTGGGAGCACCACCTCACCTTGGGTTGTTTTATGACAATGATATGCAAGATAGGCGTTCCCTCCTGAAAAAATGAAGCTAGCCCGCTAGCGCCATATGTACAATCTGATGGAAAAACAGTGCTCGCAAAAAAAAGGGTTAAACAAATCATGCTGAGTCTGATTTGTGTAAAAATTTTAATGCCACATCAGACCAGGCATTCAATGAGGGTCACCCACTACTGCATAAGGAAAATTCACAGAAGAAACATTGGCAAGCTACTGGACAACATGGACCTGTTACTGCTACAGCTTGGCACCCGTAAAAGATGACAGCGACAATGCCAAGTGCCACCCGCACCACCACAGCAACCTCAAAACACCACCACAGCAGCCTCAAAGGCAGTGCAGAAGGTGGGAGAGGATATTTTGCCAGTGTGCAACCATCCTTACCCTCAGGGAAGAAGAGGTGAGCAGACTCTACTGCCTTATAGGAAACTACCAGGAAACTACCAGCTTTCTTGGCATGTTACCCCCATTTTTATCTGTATGTCAGTATGTTTTTGCCTGTCTCACTGGGATCTGGCTGGTCAGGACCCCAGTGCTCATAGTTTGTGGCCTAATGTGTGTGTTGTCAGTAGTGCTTAACTATGTCACTTAGGCTCTGCTAACCAGAACCTCAGTGCTTATGCTCTCTCTGCTTCTAAAACTGTCACTATAGGCTAGTGACTCGATTTACCAATTTCAATTGGCACACTGGACGCCCCTTATAAGTCCCTAGTATATGGTACCTTGGTACCCAGGGCATTGGGGTTCCAGTAGATCCTTATGGGCTGCAGCATTTCTTTTGCCACCCATAAGGAGCTCAGACAAACCCTTTCACAGGACTGCCACTGCAGCCTGCAGGAAATAGTGCACATACTATTTCACTGCGCTAAAGTAACTTATTAGTCACCTAAATGTCTAACCTTCATTTACTGAAGGCTAGTTGTAAAGTTACTCAGTATGAGGGCACCCTTGATCTAGCAAAGGTGCCCCCACACAGTCCAGGGCCAATTCCCCAGACTTTGTGGGTGCGGGACGCCATTAAACGCGTGCACTACGTATAGGTCAAAACCTACATGTAGCTTCACAATGGTAACTCCAAATATGGTCATGTAAGGTGTCTAAGATCATGGATTCGTCCCCCCCATTCCAAATCTGGTATTAGGGAGCCAATTCCATGAATCCTGAGGCCTCCACCATGGACCCCAATACTGCCAAACCAACTCTCTGAGGCTTTCACTGCAGCCACAGCTGCTGCCACCTCCCAGACATGGTTCCGCCCTCCTGGGGTCTGAGCAGGTCATTCCCAGGAAGGCTGAAGAAAGCATTTCCTTTGGGAGGAGGGTATTACACCCTCTCGCTTTGGAAATAGGTGTTGCAGGCTTGGGAGGGGTAGCCTCCCAGAGCCTCTGGAAATGCTTTGAAGGGCAAAAATGGTGCCCTCCTTTCCTAATCCTGTCTACATTGGTTCAGGGACCCCCATTCCCTGATCTGGCACGAAACTGGAGAAATGAAAGGGGAGTGACTTCCCTGTCCATCACCACCCTAGGGGTGGTGCCCAGAGCTCCTCCAGTGTGTCCCAGACTTCAGCCATCTTGTTTTCCAAGGTGTGGGAACACTCTGGCGGCCTCTGAGTGGTCAGTGCCAGAAGGTGACGTCATAGACCACTCCTGATAGGGCCATACCTGGTTAGGCAGCCAATCCCCCTATCAGGGTATTTAGGGTCTCTCCTGTTTGTTTCTCTTCAGATTCTGCTTGCAGGTTTCCATCAGGAATCCTCTGCAACCACTGCTTCACCCTCTGACCTCGGATCAACCGCAGACTGCTCCAGGAACCGCGGTAACTGCAACAATGTATCCAGAATGGCTACTTCGACTCTGCAACTTCAGCTCCAGCCAGCAACTGCAAAATGTTCCACTGAGTGCATGCTCTGGGGACTGCCTGTTTTCACCCTGCACCAGAAGGACCAAACAGATCTCCTGTGGAGTGACAGAGTTGCTTCCCTGCTCCAGCAGGCACCTTCTAAGATGACGACCGGTTCTCTTGGACTCCTTTCCTGGGGACGAGCTTGCTCCGTGGAACACAGGCAGTGGACCTCTTCGATACAGATTGTCCTGAGGTCCTGCTGTCCAAATTTGGAGAAGGTAAGAGCTTGCCTTCCCCGATTGTGATAGTGGCCCTGTGCACTATGTCATCTTCACCTCCTGAGGCCTCTGTGCACTATTTGCAAGAATCAATTGTGCACAGCCTAGCCCAGGTCCCCACCAGTCTATCCTGTGACGCTGAACTCACTTAGTTGTTCTCTGACGGCATGGGACCTTCATTTGTAGTGCTGCAGCAACCACAATTTGCACTTTTTTGTCCCCATGTCCTGGGACCTCCGTGGGTGCTGTCTGGTCATCTTTGAGTTCCTTCCAGTGTTGGGAGCCCCATCTGCCTCCTCAGTCCGACTTGAGGCCCCCAGGTCCCTCCTGGGTCCAGGCAACACCATTTTGATGCAATCCTTGACATTGCTTGAACCAAGGCTTGTGGGATGAATACAGCGCTGCAACTCACCTGCATCCAACATCTCCAGGTGGGACATCCTTTGCATCATGCAGACACCCACAGCCATCTTCTTTGGTGCTAATACTTCTTCCACCCCGAGAATCCTCTTTTGCACCATCTTCTAGGTTGGCAGAGGCTCCTGTCCTTCCTGGAATCTTCTGAGATTTCTGGACTTGGTCTCCTCTCTTTACAGTTCTTCAGGTCCAGGAATACAGCATTTGTTGCTTGCAGTCCTGCTTGGTTCTTGCAATTACTCTAATCACGACTTGTAGTGTGTCCTAAGGAAACTTGCAATACTTTACTCCTAATTTCCTGGGGTCTGTGGTGGGGTATTTTACTCACCTTTGTGGTTTCCTTACTCTCCCAGTGACTCTTTACACACTACTGTGTTGCCCCTAGACCTATTTCCCCCTATTGCATTCTATGGTATTTCCTATTGTTTGCACTATCCTATGACTATTTACTTACCTTATTTTGGTGTCTAGTGTATATATTGTGTATAATACTTACCTCCAGAAAGAGTATTGCCTCAAAGATATTTTTGGACTTGTGTCACTAAAATAAACTACCTTTATTTTTGGTAACAGTGAGTATTGTCTTTACTTGTGTAACTATAGTGGTATTGCAGGAGCTTTGCATGTCTCCTAGTTCAGCATAAGCTGCTCTGCTACAGCTCCCTCAATCAGCCTAAGCTGCTAGAACACTACTACATTTCACTAATATGGAATAACTGGACCTGGTATAAGGGCTAAGTACCCAAGGTACCCACTTCGAACCAGGCCAGCCTCCTCCACGCCTCCTCCACCAAATTGCTCCAGACATCATAGCAAGAGTGGAAAGTCACTCAACAATTCCACCCATGACCAACCTCCTGGCTGTCCTCCACATGCTGACCTCAGGATCATTCCATATCACTGCTGCATAAGTGAGTGGTATCTACCAACCATCCCTCTCTGCCTTCCTTCTGAAGGTCCATCATCAGCCTCACACCCCACCACATCTCGTTCCCCATACCCAGTAACTACAGCAGAAGACTAACCAAGGTTTATTTCGAATAGCTGGCTTCCCGCATATGCTGGGTGCAATGGACTGCACCCAGGTCCAACTTGTCCCTCCTGCTGCAATCAAACACCTCTACAGGAACTGCAAAGATACACACTCTATCAATGTGCAGGCCATTGTGGACCACCAGGGAATAATCTCCAACATGCTTGTAAAATATCCCGGCAGCATCTATGATGCCTACATCTTTAGGCACTCAACTTTCAACCATGGATTCCAGGATGGATAATATGGCAATGCCCTACTTGTAGGTAAGGCATCATACAAATCATAACACAGACATCACACCAAACTTGTAGTACAAACAATACATACACCACACTAAACACACATGGATAGGGAACCACAGATGTACACACTACCATACATATGCCACATGCCACACTACAGTACATTCAATACACATCAATGCATATCACCCTGACATAAGTCCATATCTACAGGTCCCTGGCTCCATCTGACTGACACATTATAGGACGGACAGGTGGAGCAATGTCCCCTTTGAGTACAAAAGCTGGTCTCAAACCTCTACATGTGTCCCTAGGTTGACAACAAAACAAAGATCCTTCATACATAACACTTACCAAGGAATAGCTCAGCTATGTGAATTGCATCGGCCAACTCACATGTTTGCACTGCCATACATTTACCATGGTGTAGAAACCTCAGGCAGCACAGATATAATTTGCCACCCGAGTGGTGCCAACACCATCTACATAATAGCAAAACATAACAGACATACTCATTATTATATTTAACTTTCCCTTACGTGGTGCATAGTGCAGCACATATTGTTATACATCATTGCCATCAATGAAAGATCATGTGCAGGACTGGACACCTCACACCACACCAACAATTATACCAGTAAATCCCACATCTTCTTACCATGATACAAGGTTACTAGCAGTGGACTGCGGCAGCTGAATTTCTGACAATGTACAAGGAGAGGCCAGAAATGCATATGCATGAGGAGAAAGGGGATTTAGCAGGGCTAGACTCCAAATGCTCGGCAGTGCAGTAAAGCACATCATGCCCTGTCCTGTCCCACAGGTGTCTAAAAACTATTGCATACATCACAATACATCCCATAAAACTGTGCCACACTGGGCATATGAACCTCATGCACACACGTATGCCAGCCAGCAATTGCCAACAACAACACTTTGTGCAAGAGAGGTATTTCAAGGCCAGCACAAACAAGTTTGACAGAAGCTAGTGATAAATGACAGTATCTGTACCCTGGGTCTACAGGTATGACCCAGTTCCACAATCTATAAATGACCTAATCATGCATTTTAGGAATAATCTCACCTATTTAAAAACCTGTAAAACCATGGCAAATTATGAGAGATGTCCTACTCAAACAAGCTGCCAGTCCCCAGTATGTGATAGGGCAAGCCTGACATCAAGATCCCCAAAGGTAACAAAACATTCTTGGCCATGGGATCACAAATGTGCATGTCTGCAGGGGACTGCGCATCGCAGCACTGATGATCCATCATGAGGATGGCAGATCATGACCCAACTCACCCCCAATCCCCAGAGGAGGTTACATTGACTTTTGGCACAGTCAGGGGCCCACTAATTGTGCACAGTGAACTTAGCTGAGGTGACCACCGTCAACCTGTGTCAATACATGCAACAATTGGCCTGTGTGGGCAAACACAATGCCACAGGAGCACTGATGACTAGGGTACCATCACTACCTGTGAGCAGCCCTGCCATACAGATTGTATTCAATTTTGTAAATCTGGCAATGAAAACAAAGTTTTAGTCATTGCACATTCCAAGTTTATGTTGTTAACACATAACACCTACATTTTTCCACAAATGTCCCACGTAGGTGGAACATGCTTGGTGCCTTCTATTTGCGTATGGACAAAAAGATACAATTTACATGAGAAAATATGTATGTGTCACTTGATTACTTATGGGATTAGGTGGCCAATACAAATGTTCCCACATTGGGAAACATAGTTAACACAGATATGAGTGCACAGCCTTGAGACAATGGCCTACATATATCACTGCTGGAATTGAGAATTGGTATGTGTCAAATCCTTAAACAGACCACTGCAGCATGCATCACTTATCATACATGACACATGTCTTTTCACACACAAACATGTCACATACATATCTACAATAAATCATGTCAGCACAGCATCTCCAACATTTTGCGTGCATGGGGAACTATATGTTACATGTGTTGCATGGCATCATGAGTGTGGGCCTTATAACACACCAGAGTGTGGACATACGTGCATTCACATTATAATGGCTTACCATATGTTATCCTAGCCTTAGTCAACAGCATTCTTTGATGAAACGTTATCAAGGGTATCATATGCATGAACATGTATTGCAAATGGCCCATCCTATCTTATGCTGTATTTTGGAATGTATATTTGGAATTCTGACATGACAATGTGGTGGACTCACAAAATGAGTAGCATCACATATGTACACTCAGTACACATGCGTAAACATGTATGTGGAAAAGGTATTCATACACATGCACATTTACAAACAGTATAAGTCCTCCCATGCATCAGACACGTCTACAAACATATGGTACCACATTCTTATGTTACCAGTACACAGTGAAATGCACATGCATACACATGTTGCCATACCATACAAACTACATAGATGTATAGTCCCTGTAACAAAGTATGTGAATCTGGTGCACTGTCAGTCTTTTCTCCAAAATCCATGCATGCCCGTTATGCGCCAAACAAATGACACATACTGTATTTCTCCATACATCTCAAATCACTAAAATGATGCCTGGCACCATGTGTGTCTACTTTAAATCATCTTGTCTTATCAGCCTTCCCTCCAAAATCCATGCATGCCAG
This sequence comes from Pleurodeles waltl, assembly GCF_031143425.1. NCBI lineage: Eukaryota > Metazoa > Chordata > Amphibia > Caudata > Salamandridae > Pleurodeles > Pleurodeles waltl. The sequence continues at coordinate 260,834,866 of NC_090437.1, read as the reverse complement.
GCATGCGTAAAAAAATGACGCATACCATAGTCCTACTAACATCGCATATGTCAAAAATGATGCCTCGCACCTTCATGTCAAATCTAAGTCGACAGGCCTTGTCAGTCTTCATAGAAAATTCAACACATGTACGTCATGCATCAAAGGGAAGAGCCCATCGGATGAGTGGTGATGAACTGGGAGGGTTCATCTGGTTAGTGTGCCACTAATTCCCCAAAATGGTGGCTATAGGTGGCCGGGTCATCATGGGCTACCCAAAAGAGGCAAGGAAGCTGCGATGGGGGAAGATTTGTAGGATCTTCTCGGTGGAGCGCACAGACTACCAGCTAAAACACCAGTAGGCAGACCTCTTTGCCCTTGAAGGGGATCTCCTGGATCACCTATTGATTCGGGTTGGCGGACTTGTTGGTAAGTGCCCCTTATACATTGCAACATCCTCATTTGCATGTGTATGACAGTCAGACATAAGGATAACTGTAGCATGTCATGATAAGGGTGAGGACAGAAAGTTTTGTGTCTCAACCAAACTGCATTTATGACAGGTCAGCAATGCACCAGTTGCAGACAATTTATACATTCCTCTCTGTGTACCTTGGGTATCGCATATACATAATGAAGTGCCAAAAATGGTACACACATGTGCAATGGTGCAAGGGTTCATGTTGTCCAGGCACAGATGTACATGTCCATCGTGGGCTTTACAAATGTGGAAGTGTTGTTGTGATGTTTAAGTGATGACAAACATGACACAGGAGTATTAGTACTCATGGGTGTGTGTGTTCCTTGAGTCATGCATGTGCAGAGTGACATGACAAGAACACAAATGTAAGAAGGACTAATTGTCTCCTAATTCAACATCAGTGTCATAGTTTTTTAAGGCAATGCCACTGATGGAGGTTAGTATTATCTAATCATATGTCAATAGTTGTGCAATGCAACCATTGTGGCAGTTTAAAAGCCTGGTTCCACACAATGGCAGCGTCAGACTTGAAGAATGCAAGGTGTGTACTACTGCCGTAGGTGGCACACAAAGAACGAACCTTTAAATTAACTTGGTTCCACTGTGCCATTTTTTGGAGTTAGCTTGTATTTATGCCAAAGGCAGGGTGGTAAAATGACAATTCCAGCGTTATCAAAATGTCTAATTTCACTTAGCAGGTTTAGCACCTTCAGGTATGGTGCAAAGCATGCTAAGTGCCACCATAATGTCATAGTTTACAATGTTGGTGTCCTGACATGCTCCATGGTGTGCCATATGTTACATACAGTACACACATGATGGAGTTATGTGGCAGTAGCATGAGGTTGAAAAGAGTCAAGTACATGAGTGATTGCTCCATTTTCACATAGATTAACTACAAAGTTCTAAGCTTCTGCCAATAGACAGTATCCTGTCCCCAAAAAATGTGCAACATATGTATCAGAGACATATATGTATGTGTGCATTCCATATCTTTACATATTTTTGTGGGCTAACTATGTCTTTCTGATAGACAGGTAATAGATGGCAGTTGTTCATTCCTAACACTAACCTAACTAGCTCACTCATCTGAACAAATATGTGTAACAGTTGTCCTTGCTTTTATTTGTTGAACAACCACAAAGCTATGCTTTCCTGTCATGTCTTGCAAGTGGACCTCCACCCTACACTATTGGAGAAGTTTCAATGTTTGAAGACCCCGATGCAGCCAGTAAGTGTCACCTTCTATGTCACATGTGTGGATCCAGGGTTGTGTGTGTGAGGTGTGCAATGCCATGTTAAAATTGCATGTGTGTGTCAATTAAAACACCATCATCTATGCTTGGGTATCGACATCATGTCTGATGGTATATTGAGGATGTGAAATGAGTTGAATAATACACAGGTGCCAACGTGTGCTGCAATGGATTTGTGGGTCTTAGGAAAAGCTCATTATGCCCACAAACACAGGGGTGTCAGTCAGGATATGCGTCAGAGGTGTTGGCTTTTAGAAGTGCATGGATATTGCCAATATTTTTGTCACAGCACATGTTGCTGCACTGTGTGTCACATGTTGCACTAATGTACTCGGGACATGATACAAGTTATGTACAATTTATGTATAATTTATGTACAATTTATGTACATGTGTTGAGGTCTCCAAAGGGCTTATCAATGAGACACTTGCACCACCAGTGATTCACTACTCTTCAGAAATGAAATGAGGCACCGGCTGTGCAAGGAGCTTTTTGTGAAGGTCCACAGTCAGTGGAGTACACATAAAGATTTCAGCTCTTCTCCAAATAAATGTGTGACATGTCTATGCATTGTAGCAAACAAGATGTGTGCAGATTAACTTACATGATCTACCCATCATTATAATTATGAGCAAGCATGATCACATCTCATGTGTATGAGATGTGCATGGTGAGGGTTTACTGGTTCTTAGAAGATGTAAAAAGCTCATGCACAGATAGGGTACAATTTAAGAAACATGGTGCTGCACCCAGTGCAGAGCCACTTTTCCTACTCTCCATAGCACACCCCTACTGCCATCATGTGCGTGCCATATTTGAAATTCGACACACCATTTAGGAGGGTCGGATGCTATAGTGTAAAAATGTTTGATGCTATTGATGTACTGTCCAGGATCAGCACAAAGTAATTTGGCACTAACCATGAACTGTACATAGGGACCCATTGTAACCAATGAAGTGCCCCCTTGTAACACCTGCTGTGAACAGGTGTTAAAAGTTGCCAGAATAAATGATGTGAAATCTCTTAGATTCCCCTATACCATTTTTGCACCCCTCTTCCCCCCACCAGTGGAACCCCTTCCTGCATACATTATGCCTGGCCAAGACATAATGTGGCGCAAGGGGTAACACAGTGGTGCAATGCATGCATTGCACCACTTTGCTAATATGGCACAGGCCATGTGGCCTTGTTGGGCCACATCAGCGGCACAATTAATATGATGCTAATGTAGTGCAAGAAGGTGCTAGTCCCTCCTAAATCTGGGCCCTAGTGTGCTACATTGGATAGCTGTTGTCCCTGTGACATAAACACAATACCCTAGATGCCTGGTAGGCTGATTTGTATGGGCTTGGGCTTGACATTGTTGTAGTATGTCTGGTGTACAACATGTGTCATCTGAAGATGCAGCATACATTGCATGGTTGTTCTTCCTCTACATAAAGAAGTTTTTGATCACATGTTCTCCTCATGTTTTAGCAGGCACAATGACGCCCAGCACAGAAGAGTGCATTTGAAAAGAGGGCCAAACATTTCTGCCACATCTGTGAAGTCCAGACAGGTTACGGCAAGATGGCCAAGAGGTACCGTAGGGAGAAGGCATTGGTGTCGTGGCTGGCATTTCTACATGGGGAATTAGCTAAACAGCCTACAACCAGCAGCAAGAAAGGTATGACCTCAACACCAACAGTCAGGGGTGCCTCAGCAGGTCCCACCCCACCCGCTCCACATCCACAACACATACTACACCAGTAGCCCAGCAACAGCCACCACCAGCTGCCACAGGCTCCACCTTTGAGGCAGATATGTGGAAGGACATGGCAGAGGTCAAGGCAAGGTTTTCACACTTTGAGGCAGACAATACCCATAACTACAAACTCTTGAAATACATCAAGAAACTATAAGTGTGGACAGTGACCGTTTCCTATTTCCTGTCCTTCCCCTAGTTTCCTTCAAAAAAAGTTTAAGTGGGTTGTGGTGAGTAGGCGTAGGTTAGGCAGCATAGAATAGGTTAGTTGTAGGACATAGTTAATATAGTTAGGGGGTGTGTTTTTGGTATTTTTTGGTTTTGAGGGATGTTGGAGGGTTATGTATAGGTCTCTCTGTTAAACAATAGATAGCTGTAGGGATAAGTTAAGATAAGTTAGTATAAGTTAGCTCAGTGTAGCTTAGTGTGTAGTTTAGGTTTTTAATAGGTAGTGTTTTTAATATCAACAAATCCTGTTAGTTTATGACAATAATGATTGACTGTCTGGGTTTTATCATGTCTGCACAGATCATGTTAGACAAATGCCTTTGAGTATGTATTCAGTATTCATGTACATGTGTGACTATGTGCATCCCCTATGACCCAGGACCTGTCTGACTGGCAGCGGTATGACATCGGCTACTCAAGATACTTTTCAGAGCCATTCCTGACACTCAGATTGTGTATGGATACAAATTCTTAGACAGGTAATCATGCAACATCAATTGTTAGTAGTAAGGTCTGTAACAATCAGTCTTGAAAGGTTTAGCACATTAAACTCCACCTTATTTGTGAAATGGATACTGGTACACTAACGTCAGCCCCTCACATTCTTACATATGCCTATTTTATTGCCCACACCAATGTTGTACTGGTATAATCATCAGGGAAATTTCCACACACTTGTGATCTGAACCACACATGCCATGTGCCAACTTGCATGGAGACCTGTTTAATACAGGCTTTGAAGACTACGGAAGTCGGTTGTAGTCCACAATACTTTCCGTCACCTTAATCATGCTTGAGTCCTAGTGTGTGTCTTTGTGTCTGACAGAAAGCCACACATGTCCTTTGGTTCTGTAGTCATTTACATAGCTTCACACAATGCGTACATTTGTAACAGTTGATGGAACACTGAAAGAAGCAGGAAACGTGAATATGAAGATTTAGTTACATGTGCAAGTTTTGTTTCCAATGATGCATAATGTACTGTTTACTGACCCCATGTGAGGGACATGTCATGAGACATGTGTAGGAAAGGTAAGCATTAATGAGAAGGTGCCCAAGTTAACAATTGGTGGGGATTGAGACAATGACAATCCATGCATGATAAGTCAACAGTGGTAGAGTGAAGAGGGCACGTTGCCAGCTGACACAACACTGGCATGATCTTAACCCCTTAGCTGCTGGGCCTTCCCCCTCCCCCCTGTGCTGAGCCCTTTTTTGGCTCTTAGGAGGAGATCGCACTAAGGCCTTCATAACTTTTTGTCCACATACGCTATCCATGCCAAATTTGCATCCTTTATTTGTAACATAGTAGGGATTCTAAAGGTTTCCAGAGTTTGTGGGTTCACTGGAGGAGACCAAGTAACTAGAAAAGTTAGTTTTTTCCGAAAAATGGGAAAGGAGAGCTGCAGAACTAAGCATGTGGTGTTCTCCCTGAAAATGATACCAACAAAGGCCTTGTAGTGCTACAATACCCAACTTCCCAGCTTTCAGGAACAGGCAGACTTGAATCAGAAAACCAATTTTTTCAACATAATTTTGCCATTTTACTGGGACATACCCCATGTTTACAATTTTTGTGCTTTTAGCCTCCTTCCAGTTAGTGACAGAAATGGGTGTGAACCCAATGCTGGATCAGGACAGCTAAACATTTCTGAAAAGTAGACACAATTATGAATTTAGCACAGGTCGTTTGTGTAGATCCTACAAGATTTTCCTACAGAAGATAACACCTGAAATGAAAATATATTGAAATTCAAGTGAAAAACAGCCCTTTCTCTTCATGCTTTACTCTGTAACTTTTTCCTGCGATGTCAGATTTTCAAAAGCAATACCCTGTTACATCTACTGGAATCTTCTGGTTGCAGGGATATATAGGGGGTCATTCCGACCTCGGCGGTAAAAGTCGTTTACCGCGCCCACTGGAAACCGCCACGGTCATTCTGACCCGCAACTGGCAAACCGCCAAAAACCCGACATCAACAAAAGTCCGCCACACCAAAGGTCAGCGGGAAACTGGCGATGACCAAACCTCCACCGTCACGCCAACAGAAAATGCCCATGTCATTCCGACCCGCAGAGGTCTTTCAACCGCGGTATTCCATTGGCGGTACACACCACCGCGCTCAAAATACACACACCTTTACAAAACACTACCACATTGGATAATTCAAAAAATACACACACCTGAGACACATACACACACCACTCCCACACACCCAATTAACTATAAAACACACACCCACATCACCCACAAACCCCTACGACCACAATTGCGAGTGAAGGACAGAGAGAGAGAGCACAGCATAGAGTACACCATCACACAGAGGCAAATCACAACATCACCCACACAATGTCCACGCACAAAACACCACACACCACCACACTCACCACACTCTACAACACATACACCACCCCTCACCTCATCCACACCACCCCATGGCACCCCAAAGACACCCCAGGTTCTCTGACGCAGAACTCAGGGTCATGGTGGAGGAAATAGTTCGTGTAGAGCCCCAGCTCTTCGGTGCACAGGTGCAGCACACCACCATTGCCAGGAAGATGGAGCTATGGAGCAGAATAGTGGGCAGGGTCAACGCTGTGGGATAGCATCCACGCAATCGGGACGACATCAGGAAGCGGTGGAACGACCTACGGGGGAAGGTGCGTTCCATGGTACCGCCCACCCTATCACGACCCACCAATCCGCCACCTTTTCCGGGGCGGGAGCCCCGCCGATAAAAACACAGCGGAAAAGACCACGAACGGGAAAACGCTCACCTTTATACACTCCACGAGCAATCTGGACAGCATGGAACCCGAATTAAACATCCTACCAGCGATTGTCTACCTGCTCCTCTACCAGGAGCACGAACGCCCCCGCAGGAGACAACGGTGAGTACTGCACCTATGACACAGGGGAGGGGGGAGGAGAAAAGATTACGGGCACACACATACGCGACCCCCCCCCCCAAATCCCCACACACCAATGCAGAGCAACAAGACAGATTTACACCCCCCAAACCCCCTGGAATAATTCAAAGACAAAATAAAATGATCATTAAAATAGAAGTATATTAAAGCATATTTGAACTTAAGTGAAATATGAGATTTTTGAAACATATAAATCACAACATGAACAATGTATACATAGTCCAAAAGTCCGGCACATATTGGCTACATGCCATTGTTCGTGGGCCAATGTGCATAAACACATGGGCAAAGCCCACACACGAGACCCGATTCCATTGGAGAGAACACTGCTGGGGACTCAAATAAAAAAAACACAGGCACCTCAGGGGGAAAGGAAGGGGGGGCACCTCAGCCACATGAGTCCACGACGCCAGATCCACGAGGGGCCTCCATGCCCACTGTACCATCCTGGGGAGTGCAAAGCCACAGTCTCACAAGTCTCTACAATGGGTGGGTTGCCCACTGTACCATCCTGGGGAGTGCAAAGCCACAGTCCATCTGGTGGATTACAGACTCCACTGGTTATGGAGAAGGCATGGTGCCCAGAGTGCTTCGTGAAGCCCTGCCCGACACAGATCCGGCCCTGCCAATGGGCCAGCGGTGGTTTAGATGAAGGGCCCAGGGGAGCGGTGTTTGAGATGAAGGGCCCAGCGGAGCGGTGCTTGACAGGAAGGGCCCAGCGGAGCGGTGCAGAGACGGCGGGGCATAGCAGAGCGGTGCTTGAGATGAAGGGCCCAGCGGAGCGGTGCTTGACAGGAAGGGCCCAGCGGAGCGGTGCTTGAGATGAAGGGCCCAGCAGAGCGGTGAGGAGACGGCGGGGCCCAGCGGAGCGGTGCTGGAGATGAAGGGCCCAGCGGAGCGGTGCTTGACAGGAAGGGCCCAGCGGAGCGGTGCTTGACAGGAAGGGCCCAGCGGAGCGGTGCTTGAGATGAAGGGCCCAGCGGAGCGGTGCTTGACAGGAAGGGCCCAGCGGAGCGGTGCAGAGACGGCGGGGCCCAGCGGAGCGGTGCTTGAGATGAAGGGCCCAGCGGAGCGGTGCTTGACAGGAAGGGCCCAGCGGAGCGGTGCTTGAGATGAAGGGCCCAGCGGAGCGGTGCAGAGACGGCGGGGCCCAGCGGAGCGGTGCTTGACAGGAAGGGCCCAGCGGAGCGGTGCTTGACAGGAAGGGCCCAGCGGTGCAGAGACGGAAGGGCCCAACGGAGCGGTGCTTGACAGGAAGGGCCCAGCGGAGCGGTGCAGAGACGGCAGGCCCAGTGGAGCGGTGCTTGACAGGAAGGGCCCAGCGGAGCGGTGCAGAGACGGCGGGGCCCAGCGGAGCGGTGCTTGACAGGAAGGGCCCAGCGGAGCGGTGCTTGACAGGAAGGGCCCAGCGGAGCGGTGCAGAGATGGCGGGGCCCAGCGGAGCGGTGCTTGAGATGAAGGGCCCAGCGGAGCGGTGCTTGACAGGAAGGGCCCAGCGGAGCGGTGCTTGACAGGAAGGGCCCAGCGGAGCAGTGCTTGAGATGAAGGGCCCAGCGGAGCGGTGCTTGAGATGAAGGGCCCAGCGGAGCGGTGCTTGACAGGAAGGGCCCAGCGGAGCGGTGCAGAGACGGCGGGGCCCAGCGGAGCGGTGCTTGAGATGAAGGGCCCAGCGGAGCGGTGCTTGACAGGAAGGGCCCAGCGGAGCGGTGCTTCTCACGGCGGGGCCCTGTTCAGCGGTGCTTCTCACGGCGGGGCCCTGTTCAGCGGTGCTTCTCACGGCGGGGCCCTGTTCAGCGGTGCTTGTCTTGTGTTCCTAGGGAACCAGCTCTGGGCAATCATTCCTGCTCAGTCGCCATCCGACCTATCGCTTGCGGGGCCCTCCTGTGCTGGACTCCTGGGCCCCTGGGTGTCCTCCGTCACACCCCAAATGGGGCTGGTGGGGCCCTCCTTGGCAGCTCGCCTGCTGCGGGACTTCTTCGCCTTGCTGCCCTTGCCCTCCTTGGAAGAATCTCTGGGGCCCTTGCCTCCCTTGGAAGAATCTCTGGGGCCCTTGCCCTCCTTGGAAGAATCTCTGGGGCCCTTGCCTCCCATGGAAGAATCTCTGGGGCCCTTGCCCTCCTTGGAAGAATCTCTGGGGCCCTTGCCTCCCTTGGTGGATGGGCCAGGTGACGGTGCAAGGCTGGTGTCCTTGGGGGCAGCAGTCTCAGGCCTGTGGCGCCGGCCCTTCCCTTTTTTGCTTCTTTTCCCAGGGGGTGGGCTGGCTGTCCCCTTGCTGCTGGCCGATGTTCCTGCCCTAGGAGCTGGTGGACTCCAATAGCCCTGAACGATGGTCCTAGTAGGTGCAGGGCTTGTGGTGGCTGAGGTGCTGGTTGGAGTCTTACGAGATGGAGGGGGTGGGTCAGTTGTTGGAAAGAGGTCAAGGTTGGAAAGGAAAATCAATTTCGAAAGACAGGGATGGGTAGTTGTAGTGGGTATGGGAGTGGAGGAAGAGGATGTGGTTGTAGGAGAGTCAAGTGTGCTGTGTTTGGGTGCAGGTGCTTGTGACAGAGGCTGTCGTGAGGTGGATGGCTGTTGGGTGGGTGGCTGCCTGCGTTTGTGTGGTTTGGAAGAGGGGGTGACAGACACACTGGGAGAGGACACAGGGGACGTCTAAATGGTAGTGGGGGTGGTGACTGAACGTGTGCGGACTGTTCTGGTGGGTGTGGTGGTGATGGACGTACTGGCTGATGGTGGTGTGCATGCAGGTGTGAGTGGAGACATCACAGGGAGGGAGGAGGGAGACGAGGAGGAGGGGGACACAGTGGAGGCAGTGGGTGTTGCTGTGTCTGCATGTGGATGTTGCTTGGGTGAATGCTTGTGTGATCTGTGGTGCTTATGTCTGGATGAGCTGCCCTTGGGTGTTGATGTGTGTGCAGGCTGGTCTGTAGGTGTGTCTGGGATAGGCAGAGGAACAGGGGAGTGGGACTGGGTTGAGGAAGTTGGAGGGGGGAGGCTAGACACAGGGACAATTGCGGCCGTCAGTGCTGAGGCCAGAGCGTTGAACGATCGCTGATGGGCAGCCTGACCCAAATGAATGCCCTCCAGGTATGCATTGATCCGATGCACCTCCCTTTCTACCCCCTGGATGGCATTCAAACAACAATGAGCGTCTGGAGGAGGTCAATGATCTCCGCACAGGGGGCAGCAGGGTTAACTGGGACAGGACCTGAGGTGCCAGGGGCGAAGGAGATGGCCGGCTTCCTGGCCGAGCGGGCACGGGGCGAAAGCTGAGGGGCTGCTGGGAGGGCGGAGCTGGTGCGCTGGGTGGCTGTACCTGTTGTTGCAGTGGGCACGGATGTTGCCGCCACCACAAGGGAGCTCCCTTCCGAGGACGTGTCGGTGTCGCTGACGTCTCCACGGGTCCCCGTTGTGGAGCCCCCCTCGCCCTCTGTCTCACTGGTAAACTCGGAGTCAGTTGCAGGGCCCTCCGGGCCATGTGAGATGCAGCTCCCTCATGCGCCGATGCCACTTGTCCTCCGCCTGATGATGCTAATGCACACATGAACAGGTAAACCACAAAAAAGGGGGGGGAGAAGAAAGGAAGACATGTTGAGTGCATGCATTGGCGGCACCGTTGGCGGAGAGGACAGACACAGAAGCCCCCTGCACTACGCCGCACACTCGGGGTACACTACTCAATGATAGTGACTTGGCCTACAAGTCTATGGAGGACAAATGCACACATAGGTGAGCCCGGGCCATGGATAGCTGTACTTAGCACCCTACAGATGTGGGGGGCGGGGGCACAGGGCCATGTCTAACGGAGGGGCCTAGCCTACAGAAAACGCCCTGGCCTAGAGATAGCCACAGCCCTCCTCCCCCACCCAGACGCCTCCACTGTGCGCTAATATAGCGGAATGTGCTGATACTCACCCCCTTGTGTCTGCTGTGATGTCCTCACGCGCCCATCCAAATCGGGGTAGGCCACCACCAGGATCCAGGACATCAGGGGGGTCAATTGACGACTGGCACCCCTCCTACGTTGGGAGGCCATCCCCAGCAGAGCCTCAGCGGTCTTTCTGCTCCCGCGGCGGATGTCCTCCCACCTCTTGCGGCAGTGGGTGCCCCGTCTGTTGTGGACCCCCAGGGCCCAGACGTCCTTGGCGATGGCACGCCAAATGTCGATCTTCTGATGGGCGCTGACCTATGTGACGTGTACAGGGTTGAAAAATAAATATCATCACTTTTCTGCATGGTCGATGTGCGCGGCCCCCCCTCCCCAACCTTGCCATGTGGCACATGCTCTCATCTGTCGTGCGTTGCACTCCTCATTCGCTCCCCTCCCCACCATCTTACATCCACCCCACTCAACACAGGCATAGCCCATACTACGTGCTCCCAGTGTACTTACCTGTTGGTCTGGAGGACCGTAGAGTAGCGCATACTGGGGGAGGACACCATCAACAAGTTTCTCCAATTCCTCAGATGTGAAGGCAGGGGCCCTTTCCCCAGTCGCAGCAGCCATTGTCTCTTCCAGACCGAGTTCACAGCAGCACTTGCAGTATAGGTCCTCTCCTGTGGATGATCAGGTCTCGAGTGATTAAGCAAGTAGAAAATGGCGGTCACGCCCGCGGCGGTGCGTACCGCGGCGGTGCGTACCGCGACCGCCGGCGCACATCGTCATTGGCTCCTGAGACCTATAGGGTTCACTGTTAACCAATGCTGCTTTGCGCCGCGGTCTTCGACCGCCTACCGCCACGGTGTGCCACGCCAGCGCATTGACCTCACATCCCATTGTCACACTTCACAGGTTAGGCAGCCGCCATTTCAAGGGCTCACATGGCTGAATTTCTACGGGGTCACACATGCCTAGGCCTTGCATTGCCACTCATACAAGCCATTCAATGCATAGCGAATCGTGTAATGTGCAAGCTGTGGTTACGTACCTGTGGGTTGATTGACTCTGTGCTCCATGTTGTCCTTCCTAGGCACCGTCCGCTGGGACTTGCGAGGAGATGGAGGAATCCTCCCGTGTACAGACCGCTGGTGGACCTGTCGACAATGGAAGAAAGACATGTCATACTTACATACAGACTTGACCGAGCCACTATACAGGAACTGTGTGCCCAGCAGGAGCCAGACCTGATGTCCCCCATTCGCCAACCTACAGGGATTCCCCCTCTGGTGCAGGTGCTGTCAGTACTCCATTTTTTGGCAAGTGGCTCATTCCAAACAACAGTGGCCATATCATCATGGATGTCTCAGCCTATGTTTTCTAAGGTTTTGTCCAGAGTGTTGTCTGCCCTGCTGAAACACATGCGGAGATACATTGTTTTCCCTGAGGTGGGGGATTTGCCTACAGTGAAGGGTTATTTCTATGCCCTTGGACATATTCCCAACATCATTGGTGCCATTGATGGGACACATGTGGCTTTGGTACCCCCCAGAGAAAGTGAACAGGTGTACAGGAACTGAAAAAGTTATCATTCCATGAATGTCCAGGTGGTCTGTTTGGCTGACCAGTACATCTCCCATGTAAATGCCAAGTTCCCTGGGTCAGTGCATGACGCGTACATCATGCGAAATATTAGCATCCCTTATGTGATGGAACAGCTACAGAGACACCGTGTGTGGCTAATAGGTGACTCTGGTTACCCCAACCTGTCGTGGCTACTGACCCCAGTGAGGAATCCCAGGACAAGGGCAGAGGAACGTTACAATGAGGCCCATGGGTGAACTAGGAGGATTATAGAAAGAACCTTCGGCCTCCTGAAGGCCAGGTTTAGGTGCCTGCATATGACAGGGGGATCCCTAGTGTACTGACCAAAGAAGGTGTGCCATATCATCGTGGCCTGCTGTATGCTTCACAACCTGGCTTTGCGATGCCAGGTGCCTTTCCTGCAGGAGGATGGTCCAGATGGTGGTGTTGTAGCAGCTGTGGAGCCTGTGGAGAGTGAAGAGGAGGAGGACGACGGGGACGACACAGACAACAGGGACACAGTGATACAACAGTATTTTCAGTAGCACACAGGTACGAATCAACCCCACCATTTTACATTTACTTAAAGTCTCCTGCCTCTCTACTGTCTGAGTTCCCCCCCAGTTCCTGTTAACTGAGTTGTGACTTTCCCTTCCGTTTTCAGAGCTGTGGGCCCCAAAGCGTGGCCTCTGCTTTGTTTGCCCATGGACTACAGCTGTGTGACAGTGGTATGTTGTCATCTCAATGTAACTGAACATTTTGGCACAGTTATGTCTAATACAGTGGTTCAAAATACAAGCAGACTCCAGATTTTTTTAGTGCAAGAAGTGATTTAATTCAAGTGCTAAATTTAAGGAACATGATTGTAAAACGGGGATGGGTGATGGTGGAGTAATGTCCATGGCAGAGTCCAGTTCTCAGTCGCACAGGTGCATTGTCCATATGCCTGTGGAACGATGGAGCAGGGGCAGTTCAAGGTTGGACAGGGTGACAATGTGGGACAGTGGGATGACATCAGGGGGTATCGTTTGCTGGCGGGGGTCTTGCAATCCTACTCTGTCTTCTTGTGAGATCTCAGGTTCCACTTGCGGGGTGGTTCTTCTTCTGCATGAGGTGGGGTTCTGGTGGCCTGTCGTTGTGTGGGGGCCTCCTGTCCACTAGCGCCGGCGGAGGTGGTAGGCTGTTCCTGGTCCAGGCTAGTGACAGGGGCCCTTTGTGGTGCCACATGGTCCCGCAATGCGGTGGCTATCTGGGTTAGGGCCACGACGATGGTCCCCATTGCGGAACTAATGTTCCTCCGTTCCTCTCTGAACCCCATGTACTGTTGCTCCTGCATGACCTGGATCTCCTGGAACCTGGCCAGTAACGTAGCCATCGTCTCCTGGGAGTGGTGGTATGCTCCCATTATGGAGGAGAGGGCCTCTTGGAGAGTCGGTTCCCTGGGCCTGTCCCCCCCTGTCGCACAGCAGCCCTCCCAGTTCCCCTGTTTCCCTGGGCCTCTGTCCCCTGGACGGTGTGCCCACTACCACTGCCCCCAGGTCTCTGTTGTTGTTGGGGTGGTGGGTCAACCTCGGTGCCCTGTAGTGGTGGACACACCGCTGATTGACGTGTCCTGGAGACAGAGGCATGGGCCCCCTGGGTGGTAGCTGTGCTGGTGTTCCCAGAGGGGGTTAGGTCTGGTGTAGCCTGTGGCTGTCTGTGGGGAACCGACTGTCCCGAGGTCCCCGATGGGCCGGGCTGGTCATCAGGGTCCAGGGAGACAGAGCTGCTGTCATCACTGGGGGCCTCTTCTGGGGGTGGGATGGACATCTCTGGACCCTCCGTGGCGGTGTGGTGGCGTTCGGGTCCTGCAGGGGTATAAGAGTATGGTTATTGCTTCTGTGTGTGGCATTTCGTGTAATGGGTGGGTGGCCGTGTCCCCCAGTGCTGGCATTCCCTTGTGGGGGCTTTTGTGACGGTGGCTTGTGGGGGTGATGGGTGTGTGCAGTGGGCATGCTTTGGGGATGGGTGTCCATGCTTTGGGGACGCACGCAGGGCTAGGTTTTGGGATGGGTGGGATGTGATGGTGAGCCATTTGCAAGGAGTTGGTGTGATGGGGGTGGGGGTGAGGGTGGGGGTATGATTTGGCATGCAGGTGGGGTGGGGGGAATGGAGTAGTGAAGATTTGACTTACCAGAGTCCATTCCTCCCCCTACTCCTGCGAGGCCCTCAGGATGCAGGATGTGCAAGACTTCATCCTCCCATGCTGTGAATTCTGGTGGAGTAGGTGGGGGTCCGCCGCCAGTCCGCTGTACCGCGATGTTGTGCCTTGATACCATGGAACGCACCTTCCCCCGTAGGTCGTTCCACCGCTTCCTGATGTCGTCCCGATTGCGTGGATGCTGTCCCACGGCGTTGACCCTGTCCACTATTCTGCTCCATAGCTCCATCTTCCTGGCAATGGTGGTGTGCTGCACCTGTGCCCCGAAGAGCTGGGGCTCTACACAAACTATTTCCTCCACCATGACCCTGAGTTCTGCGTCAGAGAACCTGGGGTGTCTTTGGGGTGCCATGGGGTGGTGTGGATGAGGTGAGGGGTGGTGTATGTGTTGTAGAGTGTGGTGAGTGTGGTGGTGTATGGTGTTTTGTGCGTGGAAATTGTGTGGGTCATGTTGTGATTTGCCTCTGTGTGATGGTGTACTCTATGCTGTGCTCTCTCTCTCTGTCCTTCACTCGCAATTGTGGTCGTAGGGGTTTGTGGGTGATGTGGGTGTGTGTTTTATATTTAATTGGGTGTGTGGGAGTGGTGTGTGTATGTGTCTCAGGTGTGTGTATTTTGAATTATCCAATGTGGTAGTGTTTTGTAAAGGTGTGTGTATTTTGAGCGCGGCGGTGTGTACCGCCAATGGAATACTGCGGTTGAAAGACCGCTGCGGGGATTTGTGGGTCGGAATGGCATGGGCGTATTTCTGTTGGCGTGACGGTGGAGGTTTGGTCATCGCCAGTTTCCCGCTGACCTTTGGTGTGGCGGACTTTTGTGGATGTCGGGTTTTTGGCGGTTTGCCAGTTGCGGGTCAGAATGACCGTGGCGGTTTACCGCGGCTGCGGCAGTGTTATGGCGGCCTTCTGGCTGGCGGTAAGCGACTTTTACAGCCGAGGTCAGAATGACCCCCTTAATCTGGTTCTCGTTGGCAATCATGGTGTCCTCGTGTAGCCTATATAAGTTCCCTAACAAGCACTTCAATATTCACTCATGCTTTTAACATTCTGCCACCCAGGGTACTCCGTGATAATGTGGCATATGTTCTATCCACTAGTATGTGCAGTATGGGGACTAAAATGCGCTTTAATTGAACAGAACACCTACCACGTTCTGGCAGTGAATACAGGTTTCAAGCAGGCCATAAGGAAGTCCTTGATTTCCTGAAGTAGATGAAGTAAAATTCTGTGGCTGCTTGACTGACAAAGCAGTGACCCATGGACATTAAGTATCCATGCACAGCCACTGAAACGATTACCCAAAAGCAGCTCCACCTCAGTCGATTTCCCAGAACTTTGCTTTAGTATGATACAGCGTAAAGCAAGTAGGGACACAGAGGCCTGGTTGTGATTGGCACTGGAGACAGCAATACCGACTCTCCTGCTGCTTTCGATGCTCCGAGCACACTATTCAGCAATGACATGGACGATCCTTTTTGGGTGTTGTAGGAATGCGATCAGCAAAGTGTCACTCCTGCAGCCTTGCCAAATCCTCCAGAACATATGAGGTGGAGGCTGCTGCTGCTTCTGTAACAGCAGTGAGGCTTTCAATTACAGACAACTGGAAGTCAAGGAAAGTCAGGCGTCTTTCTGTGGTTGTCTGACGGTAGACAACATATCCATTGTATGTTGCCATCTGGATCAGATAGGAAAACAGTTTCTTATACAGAGTGCAAGTTTTAAGACATGCATTGTATGGGTGATAAACCTGGTTGTTCTTGTCCAATCCGCCCATGTACTTATTGAAACAAGTATACAGATGGGCTTGTGGACTTCGGCCATATGACCCCATACCTTGCTGGGGGAAGTGTTCTCATCATGAACCATAGTGAGCACGTATACATCATGCCTATCCAAGAACTTGACTGCAAACATTTCGTTGGAACGCAATGCAGTACTCTCATGTTTGGAGCTTCTTGCAAACAAGCTCCTGTGGGAATCCTTTGTTGTTACAACAAACTGTACCGCAGACCGCAGTGCCAGTTTTGTAGAGCTTGCTGAACGTCTCTAGTCCTGTATAGATATTGTCCACATAAAGGTTATATCCTTTGTGAAGGAGTGGCTGGACAAGTTCCCATACAATCCTACCTGTGACCCCTAAAGCAGGAGGGCAACATACAGGTCCTCATTACAAACGCGGCGGTAAATGCCACCTACCACCATGCTGACAGCTGCCAACAGACCGTGACCACGGCGGTATTCCGCTACGGGTAGTATGACCCACACTGAGAAATCCGCCACTATGCAGACACCCACACAAGTCCGCCAGACCAAAGGTCAGTGATAAACTGGTGGTACCAAAACCCACACCGTTACGCCAACAGGAATACGCCCACAGTATCAGAACCCATAAATCACCACGGCGGTCTTTCAATCACGGTAAACCATTGGCGGTAGACACCGCTGGGCTCAAAATACAGACACACTAACAAAACTACACCATATTGGACAATTCAAACTACACACACCTGACACACATACACACACCACACCCACACACCCACACCAATATAACATACACACCCACATTACCCACAACCCTTTCAAGGAAAAAGAAGATTGCGAACAGAGAGAGACACAAGCCAGGAGCACCCACTCAATCCGAGCCACAGAACACCATCACCCAGACACCATCCACGCACCTCACACCACACACCCCAACACATCACCCCTCACATCCTCACACATATCACTCACACCACATCCATGGCACCCTAAAGACACCCTAGGTTTTCAGAGGAGGAGCTAAGGGCCATGGTGGAGGGAATCATCCGGGTAGAGCCACAGCTATTTGGATCACAGTTGTAGCAGACGTCCATTGCAAGGAAGATGGAGCTTTGGCGGAGGATCGCGGACAGGGTCAACGCTGTGTGACAGCACCCAAAAACAAGGGATCACATCAGGAAGAGGTGGAACAACCTATGGGGGAAGGTGCGTTCCGTGGTTGCAAGACACCAGATAGCTGTACAGAGGACTGGTGGTGGACCCCCACCTCCTCTCCCACAACTAACAACATGGGAGGAACAAGTCTTGGCAATAATGCATCCTGAGGGCCTCGCGGGAGTAGCAGGAGGACTGGACTCTGGTAAGTCAAATTTTTACTACTATATCCCCCACCCTACCTGCAAGCTATCACAAACTCCTACCCCTACCATCACCCCATCACTCCACCACCTCACATATACCGACTATCACAACCCACCCATCCCAAAATCAAGCCCTACGTGTAACACCAATCCACGGACCCCCATCACAGACCTGCATGGACACTCATCATCACAGCATTCCCATTAGAGAGAACACAAGCCTAAGCTTCCAGGGCTATCCGAACCATACAGGGAAACAAACCCATGCACAAGATGGCACACACAGATACAATAACACTGCATTTTCATCCCCACAGGACCCCTACTCAACGTCACTGGAGAGGAGTTGCCACCAACATCCAGTCTCCACCAGAGGGGGCCCACAGTGATGACAGGATGCCTGGATAAGGATGACCAACCTGGCCCGTCAGGGACCTCTGGACAGTCGGTTACCCTGCCCAAACCCCAACCCACCACAGACCCTCCCTCCTCAGGAAACACCAGCACAGCACCCACCCAGCGGGCCCATGCCACTGTCCCCAAGACACATCAATCAGCAGTATGTCCAACACTACAGGGACCCCAGGCAACTCCACAAACACAGGACAACCAGGGACCTGGGGTCAGTGGCAGTGGGCACACGGTTCAGGGAACAGAGGCACAGGACAACAGGGAAGCTGGGAGGACTGCTGTGCGACAGGGGGAGGACAGGCCCAGGGAACCCACTCTCCAGGAGGCACTATGCAACATCCTGGGAGCATACCACCATTCCCAGGAAACCATGGGCCAGATACTGTACAAGTTGCAGGAGACCCAGCGGCTGCAGGAGGGACAGTACCAGGGGATCAGGAAGGACCTCAAAAACATCTACACCATCATGGTCACCATTGCAGGGCTGCTGGCAAACATAGGCAAGACCATGAGGGAGACAGTGGCACACCAACTGATACTAGCCACACCGAAGTACAGCCCTCCACCTCCGCCAGAGCTAGTGGACAGGAGGCCCCACCACAGGACCTACAGGCCACCAGCACCCTACCCCCTGCAGAAGGAGAAACACCCCGCAAACGGTCCCTGCAATCCAGGCAGAAGCCAGAGAACATTTCCAAGACCCCAGCCAGGAAATATTCTCCTGACTGTCACCCTTCTGTCCCACCCATTGGACAATACACCTGTGATACAAAGAGACTGGACTCTACCTGGACACTCCTCCACCATCACCCCAGCCCATTGCACAAACCCCTCTGTACATATGAACACTTAAATAAACACCCTTGGAACAAATACAAATATGGAGTCCATCAAATGATTGAATCACTTATTAGTACAACATTCTGAAAACATTGCAAGTCATATGTACAGTCATTTATATATTGGTATGACCTTTAATGGGCAGCAGTAATCATACCAGGAGCCAGAGTGGGCCACAGAGATCTAAAAATAGAGATGCCAAAGGGTACAGTAAGTGGCCATAGACATAGGGAAATCAGGCTGCCATGTACAATGTCCAACAGAAAACTGAAATGTAAAGTGAAGGTACAGTGTCTTACCTGTGTGTCACTGGAAGTACTGTTGAATTATATTACTTCTTTGTCCACATCTTCTTCCTCTGCCTCCTCTTCCTCACTGCCCACAGGCTCCACCACTGCCACAAGACCATCTCCAGGCTCATCTTCCTGCAGAAAAGGCACCTGGCGTCTCCAGGCCAGGTTGTGCAACATGCAATATGCAACGATGATATGGCATACCTTCTTGGGTGAGTAGAACAGGGATCCACCTGTCAGATGGAGGTACCGGAACCTGGCCTTCAGGAGGCCAAAGGTTCTTTCAATTATCCTTCTTGTTCACCCATGTGCCTCATTGTAACGTTCCTCTGCCCTTGTCCTGCCATTCCTCACTGGGGTCAGTAGCCATGAGCGGTTGGGGTAACCAGAGACACCAGCAAATATCGAGGGATACCTGTGAGACACACACTAACCCTTAGGGACAACCCCATACCCTGACACCAACTTATATTGTGGGGTGACCTTGGGCTCACCTATTAGCCACACCCGATGCCTCTGGAGTTGGCCCTTCAAATATGGAATGCTGCTATTCCTCAAGATAAAGGCGTCATGCACTGAGCCAGGAAACTTGGCATTTACAAACACACCATCTGCACATTCATAGAGTGATAGTTTTTTCTATTCCTGAACACTTGTTCATTTCTCCGGGGGGGGGGGGACAAATGCTACATGTGTACCATCAATGGCACCAGTGATGTTGGGGATATGTACCAGGGCATAAAAGGTCAGCTTTCACTGTGGGCAAATCCTCCACCTGGGGGAATACGATGTAGCTGCGCATGTGTTTCAGCAGGGCTGACAACACTCTGGTCAACACGTTGGAGAACATTGGCTGAGACATCCCTGATGCCATGGCCACTGTTGTTTGGAAGGAACCACTTGCCAGGAAATGGAGCACTGACAGGACCTGCACTACAGGGGGGATACCTGTGGGCTGGCAGATAGATGACATCAGGTCTGGCTCCAATTGGACACACAGGGGGTCATTCTGATCTCGCCGGTAAAAGGCGCTTACCGCCGGTCAGAAGACCGCCATAACACCGCCGCGGCAAACCACCACGGTCATTCTGACCCGCAACTGGCAAACCGCCAAAAACCCGACATCCACAAAAGTCCGCCACACCAAAGGTCAGCGAAAAAATGGCGATGACCAAACCTCCACCGTCACGCCAACAGAAATACGCCCATACCATTCCAACCCACAAATCCACGCGGCGGTCTTTCAAACGCGGTATTCCATTGGCGGTACACACCGCCGCGGTCAAATTACACACACACATAGAAAACTAAGCCACATTGGTCAGTTTGGAATACACACACCTGATACAAATACTAACACCACTCCCACACACCCAACACAATATAAAACACACACCCACATCACCCACAAGCCCCTACGACCCGAAATCATTGACGAAGGCTAGAGAGAGAGCACAGAATAGACAATCCCACAACACAGAGGCACACAACACCATCACCCACACAGAATCCACGCACCAAACACCACACACCACCACACGCACCACACTCATCACCACAAACACCACCCCACACCTCAACCACACCACCCCATGGCACCCCAAAGACACCCCAGGTTCAGTGACGCCGAACTCAGGGTCATGGTGGAGGAAATAGTCTGTGCAGAGCCCCAGCTCTTCGGGGCACAGGTGCAGCACACCACAATTGCCAGGAAGATGGAGCTATGGCAAAGGATAGTGGACAGGGTTAACGCGGTGGGACAGCATCCACGCAATCGGGAGGACATCAGGAAGAGATGGAACGACCTACGGGGGAAGGTGCGTTCCATGGTATCAAAGCACAACATTGCGGTGCAGAAGACTGGCGGCGGACCCCCACCTACTCCCCCAGAATTTACCGCGTGGGAGGAGGAAGTCTTGCACATCCTGCATCCTGAGGGCCTCGCAGGAGTAGGCGGAGGAATGGACTCTGGTAAGGCAAATCTTCACTACTGCTTCCCACCCCCACCACACCTGCATGCCAAATCATACCCCCACCCTCACCCCCTCCCCCATCACACCAACCCCTAGCAAAAGGCTCACCATCACAACCCACCCATCCCAACACCAAGCCCTGCATGCGACCACAAAGCATGGACACCCATCACCAAAGCATGCCCACTGCACACACACATCACCCCCACAAGCCACCCTCACAAAAGCCCCCCACAAGGAAATGCCTGCACATGGGTACACGGACACCCACCCATCACACGAAATGCTACACACAGAAGCAATAACCATACCTTTATACCCCTGCAGGACCCGAACGCCACCACACCGCCACAGAGGGTCCAGAGATGTCCATCCCACCCCCAGAAGAGGCCCCCAGCGATGACAGCAGCTCTGTCTCCCTGGAGCCAGATGACCAGCCCTGCCCATTGGGGACCTCTGGACAGTCGGTTCCCCACAGACAGCCACAGGCTACTCCAGACCCAACCCCCTCTGGGAACACCAGCACAGCTCCCACCCAGCGGGCCCATGCCTCTGTCTCCAGGACACGTAAATCAGCGGTGTGTCCACCACTACAGGGCACCCAGGTTGACCCACCACCCCAACAACAACAGGGACCTGGGGGCAGTGGTAGTGGGCACACCGTCCAGGGGCCAGAGGCCCAGGAACACAGGGGAACTGGGAGGGCTGCTGTGCGACAGGGGGGGACAGGCCCGGGGAACCGACTCTCCAAGAGGCCCTCTCCTCCATCATGGGAGCATACCACCACTCCCAGGAGACGATGGCGACGGTACTGGCCCGGTTCCAGGAGATCCAGGAACTGCAGGAGGAACGGTACATGGGGTTCAGGGAGGAACTGAGGAACATCGGTTCCGCAATGGGGACCATCGTCGTGGCCCTTACCCAGATCGTCACCACATTGCGGGACCATGTGGCACCCCAAAGGGCCCCTGTCACTAGCCCAGGCCAGGAACAGCCTACCACCTCCGCCGGCGCTAGTGGACAGGAGGCACCCACACAACGACAGGCCACCAGAACCCCACCTCCTGCAGAAGAAGAACCACCCCGCAAGCGGAACCTGAGATCTCACAAGAAGACAGAGTAGGATTGCAAGACCCCCGCCAGCCTAAGATACCCCCTGATGTCATCCCACTGTCCCACATTGTCACCCTGTCCAACCTTGAACTGCCCCTGCTCCATCCTTCCCCAGGCATATGGACAATGCACCTGTGCGACTGAGAACTGGACTCTGCCATGGACATTACTCCACCCCCACCCATCACCGTTTCCCAATCATGTACCTATATGTAGCACTTAAAATAAATCACTTATTCCACTTAAAAAAACAGGAGTCTGCTTGTATTCTTAACAAATGTATTACACATAACGGTGCAATAATGTCCAGTTACTTTGTGATGACAACATACCAATTTCAATAAGCTTTAGTCCATGGGCAAACAAAGCTGAAGTCAGGCAGTGGATCATACAGCTCTGAAAAGGGAATGGAAAGTCACAAATCAGTTAACAGGAACTGGGGGGAAACACAGACAGTTGAGACGCATGAGGCCTTAAGTAAATGTAAAATGGGGTGGCTGATTCTTACCTGTGTGCTACTGAAAATATTGTTGTATGACTGTATCCCTGTTGTCCGTGTCGTCCCCGTCATCTTCCTCCTCTTCACTCTCCACAGGCTCCACAGCTGCTACAACACCACCATCTGGACCATCCTCCTGCAGAAAAGGCACCTGGCGTCGCAATGCAAGATTGTGAAGCAAACAGCAGGCCACGATGATCTGGCACACCTTCTTTGGTGAGTACATGAGGGATCCCCCTGTCATATGCAGGCACCTAAACCTGGCCTTCAGGACCCCGAAGGTCCTTTCTATGATCCTCCTAGATCGCCCATGGGCCTCATTGTACCGTTCCTCTGCCCTGGTCCGGGGATTCCTCACTGGGGTCAGTAGCCACGACAGGTTGGGGTAACCAGAGTCACCAATTAGCCACACACGGTGTCTCTGTAGCTGTTCCATCACATAAGGGATGCTGCTATTTCGCATGACATACGCGTCATGCACTGACCCAGGGAACTTGGCATTTACATGGGAGATGTACTGGTCAGCCAAACAGACCACCTGGACATTCATCGAATGATAACTTTTTCTGTTTCTGTACACCTGCTCACTTTCTTTGGGGGGAACCAAAGCCACATGGGTCCCATCAATGGCACCAATGATGTTGGGGATATGTCCAAGGGCATAGAAATCACCCTTCACTGTAGCCAATTCGCCCACCTCAGGGAAAATAATGTAGCTCTGCATGTATTTCATCAGGGCAGACAACACTCTGGACAAAACCTTAGAAAACATAGGCTGAGACATCCCAGATGATATGGCCACTGTTGTCTGAAAAGACCCACTTGCCAAAAAATGGAGTACTGACAGAACCTGCACCAGAGGGGGAATCCCTGTGTGTTGGCGGATGGGGGACATCAGGTCTGGCTCCAGCTGGGCACATAGTTCATGTATAGTTGCTCTGTCAAGCCGGTATGTAAGTATGATATGTCGTTCTTCCATTGTCGACAGGTCCACCAGCGGTCGGTACACGGGAGGATTCATCCTTCTCCTCGCAAGTCCCAGCGGACGGTGCCTAGGAAGGACAACATGGAGCACAGAGTCAAGCAACCCACAGGTTCGTTCACACAGCTTGCACAGTACACAAATCGCTATGCATTGAACGGCTTGTATGAGTGGCAATGCAAGGCCTAGGCCTGTGTGACGCAGTAGAAATCATGCCATGTGGGCCCTTGAAATGGCGGCTGCCTGACCTGTGAAGTGTGACAGTGGGATGTGAGGTCACTGCGCTGGCGTGGCACACCGTGGCGGTAGGCGGTCGAAGACCGCGGCGCAAAGCAGCATTGGTTAACATTGAACCCTATGGGTCTCAGGAGCCAATGACGATGTGCTCCAGCGGTCGCGGTACGCACCGCCGCGGTACGCACCACCGCGGGCGTGACCGCCATTTTCTATCTGATTAATCACTCGAGACCTGATCATCCACAGGAGAGGACCTATACTGCAAGTGCTGCTGTGACCTCGGTCTGGGAGATACAATGGCTGCTGCGACTGGGGAAAGGGCCCCTGCCTTCACTTCCGAAGAATTGGAGAAACTTGTTGATGGGGTCCTCCCCCAGTATGCGCTACTCTACGGTCCTCCAGACCAACAGGTTAGTACACAGGGTGCACGTTGAACGGGCTATGCCTGTGTTGAGTGGGGTGTATGTAAGATGGTGGGGAGGGGAGCGAATGAGGAGTGCAACGCACGAAAGATGAGAGCATGTGCCACATGGCAAGGTTGGGGAGGGGGGGGCCACTCACATTGACCAGGCAGAAATCTGATGCGATTTCCTTTACCACCCTGTACATGTCACATAGGTCAGCGCCCATCAGAAGATCGACATTTGGCGTGCCATCGCCAAGGACGTCCGGGCCCTGGGGGTCCACAACAGACGGGGCACCCACTGCCGAAAGAGGTGGGAGGACATCCGCCGCGGGACCAGAAAGACCGCCGAGTCTCTGCTGGGGATGGCCTCCCAACGTAGGAGGGGTGCCAGCCGCCAATTGACCCCCCTGATGTCCCGGATCCTGGCGGTGGCCTACCCCGATTTGGATGGGCGCGTGAGGACATCACAGCAGACACAAGGGGGTGAGTATCAGCACATTCTGCTATCTTTGCGCGCAGTGAAGGTGTCTGGGTGGGGGAGGAGGGCTGTGGCTATCTCCAGGCCAGGGCGCATTCTGTAGGCTAGGCCCCTCCGTTAGACACGGCCGTGTGCCCCCGCCCCCCACCTCTGTAGGGTGTCAAGTACAGCTATCCATGGTCCGGCCTCACCCATGTGTGCATTTGTCGTCCATAGACCTGTAGGCCTAGTCACAATAACTGAGTAGTGTACCCCCATTGCGCGGCCTAGTTCAGGGGGCTTCTGTGTCTGTCCTCTCTGACAACGGTGTTGCCAATGCATGCACTCAACCTGTCTTCATTTCTCCCCCCCCCATTTTCTTTGTCTTCCTGTTCATGTGTGCATTAGCATCATCAGGCGGAGGAGAAGTGGCATCGGCGCACGAGGGAGCTGCATCTCACATGGCCCCGGAGGGCCATACAACAGACTCCGAGTACACCAGTGAGACGGAGGGCGAGTGGAGCTCCACAACGGGGACCCGTGGAGACGTCAGCGACACCGACACATCCTCGGAAGGGAGCTCCCTAGCGGTGGCGGCAACATCCGTGCCCACCGCCACAACAGGTACAGCCGCCACCCAGCGCACCAGCTACGCCCTCCCAGCAGCCCCTCAGCCTTCGCTCCGTGCCGGCTCGCCCAGGAAGGCGGGCATCTCCTTCGACCCAGGCACCTCAGGCCCTGCCCCAGTTACCCCTGCTGCCCTCAGTGAGGAGGTCATTGACCTCCTCAGGACACTCATTGTTGGGCAGTCTACCCTTTTGAATGCCATCCAGGGTGTAGAAAGGGAGGTGCATCGGAGCAATGCATACCTGGAGGGCATTCATTCGGGTCAGGCTGCCCATCAGCGATCGTTCAACGCTCTGGCCTCAGCACTGACGGCAGACATTGTCCGTGTCTCCAGCCTCCCTATTCTGACTCCCTCACACACCCAACCACACAATAACACCCTCACCAATATCCACACAACACACCACTCACAACGCACACCATGGCACCCCCTAAGCACCCACACTTCACAGATAGGGAGCTAAGAACAATGGTGGATGAAAAACTCAAGGTCGAGCCACAAATCTTTGGGGCACAGGTCCAGCACACACCCATCACCAGGAAGATGGAGTTATGGCAGATCATTGTCAACAAGGTCAATGCAGTGGGAAACCATCCATGCATGAGGGATGACATCCGCAAGAGGTGGAACAACCTGCACTGGAAGGTGAGGTCCATAGCATCCAGGCACAACATTGAGGTACAGAAGACTGGAGGCGGACCCCCACCTACATCCCCGACTACCCCGAATGGGAAGAAAAGGTACTGGCCATCCTGCACCCTGAGGGCCTCGCTGGACTCACTGGAGGAATGGGCTCTGGTAAGTCATCTACAATTACCACATATCCACCACACCTGTAATGCATGCACCACCCCACCCCTCCAACTACCACCAGGACCACTACCCCACCCAGGCCATAATCACTACATCCAGTCACCCTGCATGCCCACAAACCCACTAACAGGCCCACATCCCTCCCCCTGTGCACAGCCCCCTACCCTGCAAGGAATCATAATTTCACTACACCACCCACAATGCACCTCCACGTCCCATGCAAAATGCAATGGAAACCACACTGTAGGTCCCTGCATGGCCCAACAGGGGAATAAACTGCACCAAATAGGGCAGAGCTGGGCATCCTTATTCGAATTAGTACATGTATCATACATGTCCATTCACCCCACAGGCACCACCACCTATGCCATCGGGACGGAAATGTCAAGGAGTGCAAGCGCCCCACAAGGAGACAGAGGCCCTACTCAGGACACTGGAGAGGGAAGTGTGGACAGTGAGGAATACCCTGGCCCATCACACAGTCCTGGACTGTCACCCTCCAGCAGCCCCACCCAGGATACCACTGACACCCCTACCACCCAGCCACCAACATCAGCTCTGGCCAAACAACCCCCCACCATTGTCTCCAGGCCACAGACTGTTGGAACACAGGTACAGAGGCCAGACTCTCCAACTACTAACAGGCAGGATGACGATGGCCCCAGTACAAGTAGTACTGCCAGACCTGTGCAGGGGCCACAGGCACAGGGGGCTAGGCCTAGTGGGAGGGAATCAGTGGCCCAGGGGAGAGGCCAAAGGATGGATGCTACAGCCCAGGAGGTAATCTCTGAGGTCCTGGGAGCATACCATCATACACAAGACAGGATGGACCAGGTCCTGGTCACCCTGGAACAGAGTCAAAAGCTGCAGATAGCCCAACATCAAGAGACCATGGAGCAGTGGAAACAATTGAATGCCACCATGGCCCCTATAGCAGGGGTGGTGCAGTACCGCTACCTAACCCAGCCTGAGACACCCACAAACCAGGAAGCCCCTAACACTGCCCAGGACACAGACAAGCCATCAACATCAGCAGCAGCAACTGGACTGGTAGCACTGGCAAAGGACACACAGGAGACCAGCACCCCTATCCGTGCAGCTCAGCACCAGACACTTAAACGGTCCCTCAGACCCAGATATGGCACAGGAACACCTGCCAAGACCAATGCCCCCACTAAGAAGTGGCTCTGACATGGACTGTCTCCCAAGTGTGCCACTGTGCCACCATCCTCACCCCCCAATAACAACATAACAACTTGCAAGGGACAGATGGGCCTATACCCACTGCCACCAATTGCTGAGCCCATGTACCTAGTATGGACATCCACCATTAGCCCACTCCCTATCTCTATAAAGCGCACCATTGCATTTAGGACACCAAATAAAACACATGTACACCAATTTGTATGTCCCCTGTCATAATTATGAATCAATTGTAAATGTGAATGCATTTTCCAGTAAATTCCATAATCAGACCTTTATTGTAGGAATGGCACCCCATGCACAACATTGGCCCTCATTCCGACTTTGACCGGCGGCGGTCGCCGCCGGCCTGTCGGGGGCCGCCAGAATACCGCTGCGCGGTCAAAAGACCGCCGCGGTAATTCTGACTTTCCCGCTGGGCTGGCGGGCGGCCGCCTTCAGGCCGCCCGCCAGCCCAGCGGGAAAGATGCTTCCACGATGAAGCCGGCTCGGAATCGAGCCGGCGGAGTGGAAGCTGTGCGACGGGTGCAGTGGCACCCGTCGCGTATTTCACTGTCTGCCAAGCAGACAGTGAAATACTTGTAGGGGCCCTCTTACGGGGGCCCCTGCAATGCCCATGCCAGTGGCATGGGCACTGCAGGGGCCCCCAAGGGCCCCGCGACCCCCCCTACCGCCATCCGGTTCCCGGCGGTCGGACTGCCGGGATCTGGATGGCGGTAGGGGGGGTCGGAATCCCCTCGGCGGCGCAGCAAGCTGCGCCGCATTGGAGGATTCAATGGGGCGGCGGTACACTGGCGGGAGACCGCCAGTGTTGCCGGTCCGACTGCGGCTTTACCGCCGCAGTCGGAATCCCCATTGGAGCACCGCCGGCCTGTCGGCGGTGCTCCCGCGGTCCTCCGCCCTGGCAATCTTTGACCGCCAGGGTCAGAATGACCGCCATTGTGTGGAGTAAACACAAATGTGCACCGTGTTTGTCTCCATGGCACATGTCACCTTATTCTTCAGGTAACAGTGTTAATGACTACAGACCCCATATCCCCATAGTGAATAAGTCAAACATACATTATGCATTGCATACAACATCATCAGTGAACAGTACCTCATAGTCACTGGAAGTATAGTTGGATCAGCTGGTTCCTGGAGTTGACATCTTCCCCCTCATCATCCTCATCATCCTCACCATCTCTCTCATCCCCTCTCAGAGGAAGCAGGTCTGGATATACAACACCCTCCTCCTCCAGTAGGGGGATAGCTTTCCTCACAGCCACGTTGTGCAGCATACCACCACTGTTCTACACACCTTCTCAGGGCCACGTCACAGGGAACCCCCAAAGAGTTGGAGGCAATGGAATCTAGCCTTCAGGAGACCTATAGTGTGCTCATTCACCCTCCTCGTACGTCCATGGCCCTCATTGTAATTCCTCTATGCATCTGTCCTGCGATTTCTCACAGGTGTCCGGAGCCATTGCATGATGGGATATCGAGAATCACCTGTAAAAGTGTTTGAAACAGGATTGTAACAAACTGCCACTACTTGCAGACAGCCTGGTTGTCAGCTATGTACAGATCCAGTGTCATGCACACTCACCTATGACCCATACTCTGACCCCTTGCAGTTGATCCATCATATGTGGTACACTGCTGCTTCTCAGGACAAATGAATCATGGACTGATTCTGGAAACATGACATTCGCATGTGATATGTACTGGTCTACAGTACACACCAATTGTATGTTCATTGAGTGGAAGTTTTCCCTGTTTCTGTACACCTGTTCATGTGGATGCCATTGATGGCACTTATCACATGGGGAATGTTAGCAAAGGCATAAAAGTCAGACTTGATGGCAGGAAGTTCAGCCCTTTGTGGAAACTTTAAATATGTCTGCAGGTGTACTACAAATGCATCCAGGAATTTGGACAGGATGAGGCTAAACATTGGCTGAGAGAACCCTGCACCCATGCCCACTGTCACCTGAAATGACACTGTAGCCAAGAAATGGAGTACAGAGAGCACTTGCACTATAGTAGGGAAGGGACACTGATTATGATTAGCCGGTCTCAGTACTGGATCCATTAATGCATCTAGCTCATAGATTGTTGTACAATTGACTCTGTAGGTGACAATGATGTGACGTTCCACCATGGTCTCCAAATCAACAAGAGGTCTGTACACAGATGGGGCCCTCCCTCGCCACATTGATCTGTACCTGGAGGGAGGAGAGAACACATGTGAGGGACACACATACATTTGCACAACATGTTGTGTATGAATAACTGCTGTACAATATGTAGGTTACACACACAAGCGATGTATGATGTACAACTGTAGGGACATGTATAAGTAATACATCTGGACTGTTGTGGGGAACAAACACTCATGTGGGCATGCGACTTAGGGCTGAGGTACATAGGGCCTGAATGGGGCCCATGATCAGGAAATATCTGTGTGGTGCTAGCAAAACAGCAGCCTCCTGCAGCCTCCTGCCATCCAGATATGTAGGAGTGGAAGTGACCTCATTCCGCTGGCAGTTGTTGTTATGGCATAAGGCGGTGTTCACCCCGTGCACCCATTCATTGGTTAACATGGTTGTCAATGGGGAACCTGAGCCTATCATGATCGCTGCCGGCGGTGACAGTGGCGGTGACAGTGCACACCGCCGTAGAGCGTAGACCATGACATCACCCCAAGTTCACTTCACTCCCGGATGGAAGTACTCCACTGAGTGTGCTGCTGTGTCCTGACTCTGGTTACTAAAATGGCATTTGGCACAGGGGAAAGGGCCCGGCCTTCACCACGGAGGAGCTGGAGAACCTGGTGGACGGAGTCCGACCCCTGTATGCCAAGTAATATAGGTGACCAGAGGTGCAGGTGAGTAGGCGCATGTCATGCATGGAAGTGTGTGATGGTGGCAGTTGCCTGTATTCATGTGTGGTCGGTATGTACCTACACAGGCATAGATTGTGTGGCAAGTACCGTGAGTGAGGTGGTGAAAAGATCATGTGAAGTGTCCGTCTCATAGGGGACGTATAGTCAGCGGCATCACATGGCCATTTCCTCAACTCTGTTTTTCTTCTCTTCTCTGTGTGTCCCATACAGGTCAGCACCCATTAGAAGAGGGCACTCTGGCAGGCCATCGCCAGGGAGGAGTGGACCCTGGGGGTCTACAACCTGTAGAGCACCCACTGCAGTTAGTGGTGGGAGAACCTGCGGCACTGGGCCAGGAAAACCTATGAGGCCCAGCTAGGGAAGTCCTCCCAACGAGGAAGTGGTGCCCATTGGGCCCTGACCCCCCTAATGTGCAGCATTCTGGTGGTGGAATATCCAGATTTGGATGGGCACTTGAAGGCAGCACAGCCGCAAGGGGGTGAGTAGCAACCCCATTTTATGCCTCTTTGATGGATGTGTTTGGGTGCTGTAGTATATACGCTGTCTAGTGCCAGGTACTCTGACAGGTGTCTGACAGCAGTCCTGCCCCCATGGGCACTGAGATGATTAGGGGCAGGTCTAACAGTTCATCAGGTCCTTGTGTCATGTGGGAGATAAGTTGTGTGCTAGGGTTGTGGCCACTAGTCAGCTGCATAGGCATGACTGTAGTTGTAGGTGCTGCGTGTTAGTGTGTAAGCTGGGTGGGAGTGTTTGTTCACCAAATTTCTATATCCGTTCAGGTATTTATAGATATCTCCCATGTTTTGTCTCCCCACCCCTGTACTCTTGTGTTGTCTGTGTACATCAGCATCATCTGGCGAGCGAGCAGTGGCACCAGGGAGTGGGAAGGGGACCAGTGGGTTGGAGGGCGAGGGGAGTACCACAGGGGAGGCTACTACCACTGGCGGTAGTGACTCTGATACCTCCTCGATGGGAGCTCCCTGGTGGTGGCGGACCCTAGTGGGCCCACCCATTCTTTTTTGTCATCTTCCGCCACCCCCATACCATCACCGCCCTCCCAGTTGCTTCCCACCCAATTGCCTGTGCCCGCTCACCCAGAAGGGTGGGTGTCTCCTTCACCCCAGGAACCTCATCCCCTGTCCCCGTCAGCCCTGCTACCCTCACGGAGGAGGCTATTGACCTTCTGATGACCATCTCTGTATGGCATACAACCATTGTGAATGTCTGGCCTACAGAGATCTTTTCAGGCTCTGTCCTCCTCTTTGAGGGCAGCCAGTGTCCCTGGTCTTTCTGTCACCTCCAACCACCTCTGCCCCTTGCAGCACCCCACTCCCTTCACCCATACAAAGCACACATTTAGACAGCCATGCATACACCTCAACACACAAGAAGCACACACAGAAACACAAGCACCACACTTCCCACCACAGGCATACACACAGCCAACATACAAAAGCACAGATGACAACATCCACTTCCCTCAGTGTGTCCACCTCTCCTGCCTCCCTGTTTGTCACCTCGACATGCACACCCAAAAGCACTGCACCCTCAGTTATTGCTGCTGGCCCCATTCTTGCAGTCACCACAACAGCATACAACCAGTCATGCACCACAGACACCACACCTGCACTCACCACAACGACATTGACTGACACATGCAGCACACTCACCAGACCTGCAGACACCATGACAACATCCATGTACATTGGCAGCCTGTCTTTTCCCACTGTGTCCACCCACACTCCTCCCAAAACACTCAAACGTGCCCAAACACCCACCCAACACACAACAACCACACCTCAGCATACTGTACAGGCACCTGCAACATGTCCAGCACACCTACACCCGTGACCAGCACCCCCTCTACCTCCACTCCCACACCTTCCTCTATGTCCACCCCAACTGCCCTTAATTTTTTTTTGCCTGTCCCGTGTTGACCTGTTCGAACCCATTGGTCCACCCCATCTCATCCCTAAACGTGCCTACCGCCTTGCCCTGTCCACTCCTTCAATGTCAAAGTCCGCCCCAGTCCACCCTTTCCATTCCCGTGCCCCTTCCCCAGTGAACAAAAGCCCCGTGCTTGTCCAGGTCCATCTGCCACCCCAGGTTCCAAGCCTGCTCCCCCACCTTCCAATAGAAAACCCAAGCCCCCTTCACCTCCCAAACGTAAGGCCCCTTCCAGACGTAAGCCCCCAACCCTGAGGTGCCTGGATGCCCCATTGATGTCCCTTTATGGTGGAGTACCATGTGCACATGAGGGAGTCAAGTTCGGGCCATTTGGGCCCTTCAGCCTTCTACAGTTGGACTGGTCAATGGCCTTATTTTGACATTACTTTTTACTGTTCTATTAAAGTTTGTGTGCCCAGTGTTGCTGTTGGCACAATCTGGAGACGTGGTTCATCATTTCATTGTCGGGGTGTGGTGTGCACATGTGTGTGCTTTGGGCAGGTTGTATTGGTCTTGTGTTGGGTAAGTACCTCTTGTTCTGGTGTGTATGGCTTGTGATGGTGTGAGGGGTAGGGGGTGCGTTGCAGGGTGGGTGGGTGGTTGTGTAACTGTGTCCTTTCTTCCATTGTTTATTAGGTTGCGGTACCATTGTCGTCGGTGGTCACGGTCATAGAGGTATATGGCAAGGAGCAGCACTGGCATGATTTCCAACTCTCTCTCCATGTCAGCTTCATCGTGTTGTGTGTGTCTACGGTGAGTGTTTCCTTTTATATTGTTCTTTTCCGCCAGGCTTTGTGTGGCGGTGGTTCCCGCCCCGTAACTAACAGTTGTCTTGTGCTTCATTATTTGTTGGGTGGGTGGAGCCTTTCTAATGGCCTGTGGTTGCCTCTTCCATCGATGTCAGCACTCATATGCTGGCGGTGAGTGGTTTTCATGCTGGCTGTTTCTCATGTGCTTCATTAATTGGCGATCCGGACCGCCAGACTGTTGTTGGTAGTTACCGCCACCGCTGGCGGTGCAGTCTTTCCCGCCATGTTCATAATGACCACCTAAGAGTGGATGGAGGTGGGCCAGGTATTTGTTTGTAATCAGCAACTACAAACCTATCATTGCTGTCTCATTCTCGGAAAAGTACTTTTTCTCCTAAAAACAGGCAGGTTTCTTTCACACCAAATAACAAAACAGCAGTAGGATGGAAGTGTCCTAAATTTGATACTTTAATAAGAACCTGAGCTTTGGTTGAAATCAGTTTTTATGTGGTTTTGTAAAATGACTATTTGGTGTGTTGAATTGATTTCAGGTATAAGAACTTAGTTTGCCATGTGTCCTTTTGACCTTCACTACAATGTGGAGTCCTCCACCCTGAGGGTGGAGTCTCCGCACCAAGAGTGGAGACTCTGCAGATGTGGCATAACCTCCACCACTTGTTCAGAGACAGTACTACATGTGCAGGGACTCTGGAGTTGTAAAGATACTACACATAAAACTGGACTTGTAGTTTGTCAATACCTAAAAAACTGTAACCTTACACAAAAGTTTTAAGTTTGCCTTATGAATCAGGCTCAGTAACAATCAGGAATCATATCACCATTACTTATTGCTTAAGGGTACTGCAGATGCCCGATTATTCCCTGTGCATCCACCAAGTAAAATCTCCAAGAGCACAAACATGGTCTATAGCACATAGAAATGTTTTCTAAAAGATACAAATAAACTGTGTTGAGAAAAAATAATTTGTAAAGGAGAACTTTCAGGAAGCCTACATTCAGCTGTTGGCTGCAACTCATTGATTGTCAGAAAAATAATTAAAGAAAAACAGACTGATACATTATATCGTATACTGGCAAGGAAAGACAACATTCATAGTTTTATGTGAATTACAGTTTTGGAGAAGATGATGAAGGAAGCAGTTCCAAACAGAGCACAATACATCTCTCTCTGATTCTCTGGCAGGAAACCAGGAATTATTCTTTGCAAGCAAAGTAGGGATATCTTGTATCCCACTTCCATTCTAAGTAGGGTTTCTCATTCTAATAACTAAAACATTGACATTTAGAGGGTAAACCTGTTTCATTTTGTGGTTACTCACAAAATCAAGTGCAATATAACTCCTAATCTTTTAATTCTCTGGTTTTCTTCAACTGAGTCCTAATTTCCATGGAAATTCTCTGGAGTTCACAGAATTTTGTCCTCTACAGCCTCTCAAAGATGGAGGAAGCTTTTTTCACATCTCTTTATTAAGGTTATTAAAAACAGAACATATAGGACAATGCCCACAAATAAAGCATGCATTTTGAAGAAATAACATAGAATGAACAATAAATTGGCCAACTGTTTGAGACCCTGTCTCAGTCAATTTACAAACAATTTACATTTACAAACACTAAGAGAGTTTACACAAAACACATTCCCGAGAGAGGTCCAATTAGGTAACAGTGACACAATGGCTCACAGCATGCCCTTAGTGTTCACTCCATGCATCAGAAAAAGGGGGAACTAGAGAATGTAAACAGTTGTCTCTGTAAAAATCCATATGAACATGTTCCTCCCTTGGGGTCTTTCACAGTTCATATACTGATAACCCTTACCTAAGGTAAATATAATCTCTAGAGTGACATTAATGTATTGTGGGAGTCTGTTTGTAAGGTCAAAGATTAGGGAGAAGGAGGCCACCCATCCCTCTGCAGGGGATATGTGCCCCACCAGTCCTGTTTGAGGTCATAACTGCCACCTCTGCCTTTGTCCACTGCAGTAGATTTGAGAGCCAGCTCCCAATGTCAGTCACTTCACAAGACTTCCACGCCATAGCTACTTGTCTTCTGTACAAAACAAGGGCTAAATCAATAACCTTAGGGCCAGATGTATCAAGGCTTTTGCGCCTCACAAACGGCATTTTTCGCCGTTTGCGAGGCGCAAAAGCCTCTACACAATGCAGAAACGCATTTTTGCGAGTCGGTTAAATGCGTTTCCGACTCGCAAATAGGAAGGGGTGTTCCCTTCCTATTTGCGGCTCGCAACCCGATGCAAGTTGATTTGCGACCGCAAAAGCAGTCGCAAAAGAACTCGCAGTTAGCATCCACTTGAAGTGGATGGTAACTCATTCGCAAACGGGAAGGGGTCCCCATGGGACCCCTTCCCCTTTGTGAATGATCACAAAAATATTTTTTCAGAGCAGGCAGTGGTCCTATGGACCACTGCCTGCTCTGAAAAAAACCAAAAGAAAAGGTTTCGGTATTTTTTTCCAAGTGCAGCTTGTTTTCCTTTCAGGAAAACGGGCTGCAGATGGAAAAAAAAAACTGCTTTATTGAAAAGCAGTCACGGACATGGCGGTCTGCTGTCTCCAGCAGGCCACCATCCCCGTGAGTGCCCAGACTCGCAATGGGGTCGCAAACTGCGACCCATCTCATTAATATTAATGAGGTGGGTCTTTGCGACCCCATTGCGAGTCGCAGAAGGTGTCTGAGACACCGTTCTGCATAGCAAATTGCGTGTTGCAATTTACGAGTCGCTCGGACTCGCAAATTGCAACTCGCAATTTGCAACGTACCTACATCTGGCCCTTAATTATTTATCCCTCTTGGATTTAGGTCTGATGCCTAGAGTCTAATGGTATCTTCTGGGATTGTGTGACGAAGCGCCATTCAACACTGTTATTACTCTATGTGCTACCTTATGGGAGAGTATTGTGTATGGGGGGGAGGGAGAGCAAAAGCAGTGGATCATCATGCCCATGTCCCCACTTCAGGGCCACAGTACCCTGCAGCGCATTATGAGTTGTATATTGGCCCACAGGTATCCCATATGCATTCCTCAATTTATGAAAGGTGCCCAGGGAGCCCTCATCATAGAGATCTGACAATAAGACTATGCCCACTTCCTTCCACATCATGTTGCCGTGTAATCATGTGTAAATGATGGTCAAAAGATGGAGAAGAAGTGTATAGGGGGCCAATAACCTTACTCTGTAAACATAATTATGCCAACACTTATATGTAATGTGCATCTGGTGAGTCATGTAACGTGTTGCATCACAGGCAGTTGACAGCCAGATAAGGTTGTTTAAACCCCCAGCATATGCAGGACATCGATGGGCAAATTTGCAAGCACCAAGTGCTGCCAGCACATCACTTTTTGTGACACACTGGTGGCGCACAGTGCAGTCCCATATCTACAAGGCCAAGCAAAGCCACTTTGCACGTCTTTCCATGGCCTTGTAAACATAGTGCAAGGCAATGCAGTTGCTGTGTTGCCTTAGAGTGCATGAGGGAGGCATACCATGCGCATTGCAGTGGCTGTTCCCATGCAACACCCATGGGTTTTGACGCACTTCTAGATTCAGAAGAATCTGTAAAACAGGGAAGGTGTCAAAACTGTACACCTCCTCAAGGCAGGTACAATAAGGATAAATATCTTTATTTCTCCTCATTGCTTTGTCTTTCTATGTGTACTGAATTCTGCAGCACATATAGAAATAGGAAAATGCCTCTCTGGATTGCTTTTGTCCCTTCCTGCACAAAATCAATCCTTCCAACAATGTGAACACCCATGCACCATGGTGCTAGACAGCAATTTGTGCACCAGTACAGGGGGAATGTCTATATGGTATATATGTACTTGCAAGTATTTAAGGCCCTCATTATAACAATGGCAGTAAAAACCACCTACTGCAGTGGTGAGTGCCACCAAAATACCGTCACTATGGCTACCATCCTTCCGCCATATTATGATCACTGACGGACTTCCGCCACAAGAAGGGTGGCAATCAGGCAGTGATCATACTAATGATGATAAGCTGGCGCTGCTACCACCAGCACCGCCATGCCTGTTGAACGCCGACAACTGTATCATGACCTGTGATATGACCTGGTAGTGTTCTGATGGCTGGGCGGTGCCGGTGGTAGCAGTGCACCTTCCCTGCCCGAAGACCTCCTCGCCCAAGGGAAGTCAGGCTTTTGACAGGGGATGGAGGTGGAAGGGTGAGGGGTGTTTTGTGTCTGTATCTGAGTATGTGCATGAATGTCTGAGTGTGTGTGTCAATGCGTCTGTGTGTGTTGTGTTGATTGCGTGGTTGTATGCGTGTGACTGAATGCTTGTAAGAATGGCGAAATGAGTGCGTGTCTGCATGTCAGTGTGATTGTTGTAAGAATCTGTGTATGCCAGTGTGTGTATGAATGCATATATGCCAGTGCGTGTATGAATGCTTGTATGCCAGTGGGAGTGATTGGGTGGATGCGTGGTGTGTGTCTGTGGGTGTGTGCATGTATGGGGGTGAAGGGGAGTGTGAGGATTGTAGGGGGTGGGCAGGCGCGAGGATCGGAGGGGGTGGGGGGGTGTGAGGATTGGAGGTAGCAGGGTAAGTTTGGATGGACTGTCAGGTATTGGTTGGGGGTTGGGGAAGCCTCCTACTGGTGAAAGGGAAGGAATTCCCTGTCACCAGTAGGGCCTACCGCCATGGTTTTCATGGTATTGCTAAAGTCACGAAAACCATGGGGGTAGGCAAGCTCATAATGCCACCGGCGGTACTATGCCGGCCACAAGGGTGAAAATTGACATTTCCGGTCCGGTGGCTGATACCAAAATGGCTGTACGAGTGGAAAAGTGGCGGGTTGGCTGCAGCCAACCCGCCATTCTCATAATGTGGCAGTATGTACCACCATCCTATTGGAGGTACCACCACACATTTTCACTCACCGCTGGGGTCATAATGACCCTCTAAGTGTCTTAAAATGCCACAAAAGTCCAGACTGCATCACAGACCCCTCTGGTGATCAGGTATTGAGGTTAGAGGGAACATGACAGATTCAGGGTCTGATTTAGAACTCAGCAAAAGTGCTCGATATCCCATCTGCTGAAATCTAAATCCCATAGCTTATAATGGGATTTAGGTTTCAACGGACGGATATCTGTCACCATTGTGATAGAGTAACCCACCTGCTGAGTTCTAAATCACGAGCTTAGTCTACTTAATTCTGAGGCCCAATATATCCATATCTGTCCAGAGTCTCTGTCAAGTTTGGTAAGGAGATGGCTGCATTGTGTAAATACATCAGGGTGTTGTCCACATACAGGCATAGCACATGCCACTCACTGAAGTTCTTTATGCCCCATTGTTGGGCCTTCATGTACAATAGGCACACCAATGGCCTCCATTGCAATGGAAAATATCAATGGTGACAGCAGACACCTCTGTCTAGTATCCTTACCTGTGTCAAAACATTCTGAGATCACATGTCCAGTCTTAACTCTCACTTAGGATGACAATATAACAGTCTCATCTATCCAATAAAGTGCGGAGTCAACCCGATCCTTTTCACCACTGTCATTAAATATTCCCATCCAAGTTTATCAAATACTTTCATATATCCAGCTGTCGTAGGACACTTACCATGGGGATAAGACTACTTGATTTAAGGCAGCAACACCACCGCATGTGGGTGACTGAGTCTGTGTTTACAAATGGCAGCTGTCGGCCTGACTTTTTTGGCTAGCTAGGACCATCTCACCCAAACCTATAAAGTAAAGGTTATTTATGGCAGCCTAAAAACATGACACTCTGACTCCTCAGGGAAGTCATGGTCGACAGATAATACCCCTTTCTCTCAGTTACACAAAGCCTCAGACATGTGATGGCATACAAAGAGATACAGGATAAGCTTCAATGTATTTATTGAAGTGACTGCATTCTATTATTAAAAAAAACATGAGCTGCAATTATTAGGAGGATGAAACACAACACAACACAGTGATGATTGTGACCATTAGAGTGAAACATATAAACAGTGCCAAGAACTTGACATACTCATGAGATCTAATTATTTCTACCTACACCCTAATTTCTGAAAAGCATAGCAGTTTAAGCCCTTCTGCCCATCCCGGTGTATGAAAGGAGCCCAGACCCCATACCTAATGGGAAACATCCTTTATGCCGACTTTTTTATAACGAAGTCCTGGTTAACGAAAGCGGAACAACGCTTTCTTTAACCACGACTTCGTTATTTTGTGTCTTAACCATGCATGTCCTGAACAACGAACATGCATGGTTAAGGTACAAACAAGGGAGTCG
Source organism: Pleurodeles waltl (assembly GCF_031143425.1). Taxonomy (NCBI): domain Eukaryota; kingdom Metazoa; phylum Chordata; class Amphibia; order Caudata; family Salamandridae; genus Pleurodeles; species Pleurodeles waltl. Next base: position 260,795,712 of record NC_090437.1, on the reverse strand, counting down.
GCTGAGGAGGACGACGCAGATGAGGCGACGACTCAGGTAAGTGGGGGGTTTTAGGTTTTGGGGAGGGGGTGGGGGGTCGGGGGTTTTAGGTTTTGGGGTGGGGCGTTTTTGGTTTTGGGGAGGGGGTGGGGGATCGGGGGTTTTAGGTTTTGGGGTGGGGTTGGGGGGATGGGGTGTTTTAGGTTTTTGGGAGGGGGTGAGGGGTCGCGGTTGTAGGTTTTGGGGTGGGGATGGGGGGGTGGGGCATTTTTGGTTTTGGGGAGGGGGTGGGGGGTCAGGGGTTTTAGGTTTTGGGGTGGGGTTGGGGGGGTGGGGCGTTTTTGATTTTGGGGAGGGGGTGGGGGGTCGGAGGTTTTAGGTTTTGGGGTGGGGTTTGGGGGGTGGGGTGAGGCATGCAGGATCAATGGGTGCCTGTTACTAATGACTTTACCAGGAATGCCTTTACAACGAAATATCGTTGTTAAGGCATTCGTGGTAAAGGCATCAATAGTAACAACGAGGTCGGTGTTCCGACCTCGTTGTTTAGGCACCCGTTGTTTTGTCAGTCGGCATTCCGTCGTACAACCATACCTAACAGAAGGCAAGGCTCTCCCTGTTGTTCTGCTGGCAGTCCACCTGGTTGGCTAGAAAGACAAGGCCAACCTCGGCGAGGCTGTCGTTGAAGCAGTGCACAGCATAAGATGGCTGGAAGAAATGCCCCTCTGCCCTTCTTAGGCCTATGTGTTTGTTCCTCTGAGAACAGGCCTGATGAAATGGTATGTCTATGGTTAGAAGGCTGACTCTGTAACTCTTGGAGCAGCTATACTGGGTGATGTACCGTGTACAAATATGACAGCCTCGAGCAGGGCACACAGTGAAAGGTGTGCAACGGACACATAACTTTAGGATGTCTAAGAAAGACAGCTGATAAAATAGAAACCAACAAGCTGAAAAGTGAGGTGTGCTAAATTATAACCAAACAAATAATAGCAAATAAAATGTGTGCTTGTCTTATAGACACAGGCCATGGGCCTAAAGGCTAAATTATGGGTGCCCAATCTATGCGCTAAAAGAAACCCACAACACAGCGATACAATTTTCATCAACCCCAGTAAAAGCAGGATGTTTAGAAAAGTGTTGAGCTCCGGTATGAAACGATATTGATCTGTGTGGATCAATGTATTACTATTATATACTAATATGTCAGCATTTTGCTCAAGATTTTATAATCCGGGGTAAGAAGCAACATCGGTCTATGTGATTTCCCATCTGTTGGGTTCTGTCCTGGCTTAGGAAGTACCACTATCATGGCCTCTCTGAGGAAGTCAGGTAGCTTACCCACCTCATGTGCCTCAATATACATTTTCAGTAATTTTGGTAGAAGTGTAGCATACATAACATTGTAATTGATGGGGAATTCATTGGCGCCCAGAGTTTTCTTTAGGGCTATTTGTGTGATGGGCAGAAGCAACTCTTCTATCTGGACGGGGCATTCAACTCTTTGTGATGTAGTAAGTCTAAACAAGGAAGAGGGATGACAGACAGGTAGTCTTGTATTTGGGTAGTTGTCAAGTGCATGTGTGCTGTGGACAATGCACAATAATATTTCATTGAGGCTGTGCTCATGGCTGTTTGGCTGTTTTATATGGTGCCACCAGCAGACGTTAATAGCTCATTTTGGGGTTTGGGTTGTCATGCCTCAATATCTAGCCCAGTACTTGCCTGTACGCTCACTCTATCCATGTTGACGGATTAGATATTCCAATGAATCTAGTTTTCCGAGGTGCACTTCAAGGTCATCATGGGTAAGCCGAAGGTCTCATTGGACTCCGAGCCACTCAGGCTGCGTTTGTGTTTCGAGTTCAAGAAGACTTGAGTCATGCTCCATTGTCAAGAGATCTGTGTGCAGAGATTATTTAATGCCCCAAGTAGTGGCAATGCAGTTTCCATGCATACCCCACTTTGACCGCAAAATAGTAGGGGGCATATTTATACTCCGTTTGCGCCGGATTTACGTCGGTTTTTTTTACGCAAATTCGACGCAAAACGAACTCCATATTTATACTCTGGCGTTAGACGCGTCTAGCGCCAAAGTCCATGGAGTTTGCGTCACTTTTTAGCGTGGACACCTACTTTGCGTTAATGATATGCAAGGTAGGCGTTCCGGTCTAGAAAATTGACTCCGAGGCATGTGCGCCGTATTTACACTCCCGGGCAAAAATAACGCCCGGGAGTGGGCGGGTCAAAAAAAATGACATCCAGCCGCTTTTGCGCCGTTTTTTAGCGCCTGGTCAGGGCAGGCGTTAAGGGACCTGTGGGCTCGGAAGGAGCCCAGAGGTGCCCTCCCATGCCCCCAGGGACCCCCCCTGTCACCCTTGCCCACCCCTGGAGGACGCCTAAGGATGGAGGGACCCATCCCAGGGAACATAAGGTAAGTTCAGGTAAGTAATTTTTTTTTGTTTGTTTGTGGCATAGGGGGGCCTGATTTGTGCCCCCCTACATGCCACTATGCCCAATGACCATGCACAGGGGACAGAAGTCCCCTGGGCATGGCCATTGGGCAAGGGGGCATGACTCCTGTCTTTGCTAAGACAGGAGTCATTTCAATGGGGGTTGGGAGTTAAAAAAAATGGCGCAAATCGGGTTGAGGCGAAAATTTTGCCTCAGCCTGACTTGCCCCATTTTTTGGCGCCCAAGCCCCATATTCCCCTACGCCGGCGCTGCCTGGTGTACGTCATTTTTTTTCACGCACACCAGGCAGCTCCGCCGCTAATGCCGGCTAACGTCATTGAATAAATACGGCACCCGCATGGCGCTTCAGAATGGCGTTAGCCGGCGTTAGATTTTTTTACGCACAACTACGTTGGCGCAGTTTTGCGTCGAAAAGTATAAATATGGCCCTAGGTGTTTTGTGTAAGTATGTCATTGTTAAAAGGTGGGTCCTGCAGCGCAGCCAAGTTAAGCCTCCAAGTTAGTATATTAGCCCAACCCCTCGGCCACCATAGCATCGGCTCAAAGGACAGTGGTCCTACAATGCAATGCACCATATTCTCTGCTCTGCTTAGTCACAGGCCAAATAGTTCTATACAGAGGAATAAGTCTGGTCTCTTGTGTATATTATAGACAGGTGAATAAAAGGAGCATTCTGCATGTTCTAGATGCAACAGACGCCATATGTCACACACTCTTACGCTGTCCCTCCAGCGTTAGATGTGACCAGTTACCACACAACAAAACCTGTTCAAAAGAGGTGGGATGGATTTATTTTTGTTCATGTTGAAGTCACCTCCTCAGAGACAGTGGGGCTACAGATTGCCCATAGGGACTAGAGTTAAGCTCTCCAGGACGATGGAATGTTGAATGTTTGGTGTATGTGCTGTTATAAATATCAATGGGGTACCACATACCTGCCTTTCATATCAGACCTAAACAAATGACACTCCTGGAGAAATCCAGATCAATACACCATGTGCATAAGCTGGAAAGGCAGTGCTCTACACCTGCCCCCTCCAGATATCATGTACCTTCTGTAATTATGACTGTATGAGGTTGGTCGCAACCTACAAGTAACTTATATGCATGCAGTGTTATTGGAGGTATGCTTGCAGCTGCTGTTTCTTTTTTGAGGTGGCCATGCCCCACACATTCCATGTCAGTATAAGTGGGTGGTGAAGGGTCAGTAGGGTTTTACATTGAGTGTGAGCCTGTAAGCTATTGACTTTCCTCCCAAGAGGCAGAAATGCTGGCAAGTCAAAGTATAGATTTCCACATGTGCCACTAGTTCCCTTAGTGGTGCCAAACAGCTAAGCAAACCAACAGAATAGCAAGTAAAACCTTCCAGAGCAGCTCAAAAACAAATGCAAGGACAACCACATACACAATTCCCCACCCGTGGCTGGGCCTCAATTGTGCACCAAGCCAAATAAGAACAGCATAATCATGTAGGCCACAGTAGCCTTTACATTAGTACTCATGCCTAGTTCGGAAAAACAGGGGTGCATGGCAGGGCCCCTTATCAGTCTGGTCAAGAAGCCTCTGTTCGCAGTAAAGATTCTCCACTGCATTCACACACCTAATCCTCCTGCAGTTGCCCACAGGGGGCAAAAACAGCAACTCTACTTGTAGGCAGTTAACCACAGACTTCAAGGTCTATTCATCACACTAGGTCATCTGCCAGTCTAGGTATCAAAGCCTAGTCCTGCTTATCTAGTTACCTAGAAGATCCATTTCCTCTGTCATCTGATTCAGAATCTATACAATGATCCCATGATAGGGCTGCAAATGATCTTCTACTATGATGAAGTATCTCATCCACCACTTGTGCCCTCTCTTTAGCAGTCTGTTTGTGTGTTGGGTGGAGGGTACTCTGTTGTCTCTGTTGCTGTGATACCTGGGAATCCTATTCAGGCATCATAGATTTAGAGGGCATTTGCATAGGATCCTTTTGAGTCTAGCCAGGACCACCTTTCCTCAGGCATTTCGGAAAAGTGTGTTTTGTCCCCCTTTATTACTCTCAGCCTGGCAGGGAAAAGATGAGTTTTAAAAATGGGGTCTTTGGTTGGCAATCAGGTTAACCTCTCTCTAAGCAAGGACACTCACTCTAGTCAGGTAAAGGGGAATCACTCTCAGTTAACCCCTGCTCACCCCTTGATAGCTTGGCAGGAGCAGGCAGGCTTAACTTTAGAAGCAATGTGTCAAGTATTTGTACCAACACACACAGTAATACAGTGAAAACACTACAAAATGGACACCACACCAGTTTAGAAAAATAGGTCATATTTATCTAAATCAAACAAGACCAAAATGACAAAAATTAAACATACTCAAGTCAACATATAACTTTTCAAAAGAATAAGGGGCATATTTATACTCCGTCTGCGCCGAATGTGAGTCAAAACGTTTGACGCACATTCGGCGCAAACCTTGCCCCATATTTAAACTTTGATGCCCGAGCCCTCGGACATCAAAATCCCACTTTGTGAACAATGTTCTGGATGCGGGAAACCGCCTTGCTTTAATTATATGCAAGGTAGGCGTTCCCATCCAAAAAATTACAGAAACACCTGTGCGTCGTATTTATGCTACCGCGCAAAAATCCTGCACGGCCGGGAGGCGGAGGCGGAAAATGACGCACAGCCCGATTTGCATAAAAAAGTAACACCTGGGTCGGGGCAGGTGTTAAAATGGGGCAAACACACCTGTATTTAATGAAACCACACAAAAGCAACAGCAGAGCAGCAAAAGGAAGGCATGGAGGTGCTTCTCATCCAGCGTGCACGCAGACGCATAGCACAGCAACAACAACAGCAGCTTCCACAACACCAGCAGGGACCCCAAAGGCAACGCAGAAGGCAGGAGAGGATATTCTGCACCAGGACAACCCTCCATGGCCTCAGGGAACATGACATCATCCAGAGGTACAGGTTGAACTGGCAAGCCATTCAGCAGCTGCTGCGCAACATTGAGCCACAGTTGTCACCCAGCTTGCGGACTCCCCGCACCATCCCACCAGAAACCAAGCTGCTAGCTGTACTGCACATGTTGGCAAGTGGCTCCTTTCCAACCACTGGCGCCCTGGTTGCTGGGATCTCACAGCCATCATTCTCTGCCTTCCTGCCCAAGGTACTGGATGCCATCATCACACTCACACCCCGCCACATCTGCTTCCCAAACACACTGCAAAAACAGGGGTTTTACCTCATTAATGGATTTCCACACGTCCTTGGTGCCATTGACTGCACACATGTACGCCTTGTGCCACCTGCTGCAAATAAACATCTATACCGCAAAAGGAAGCACACACACTCTATCAATGTGCAGGCCCTTGTGGATCACCAGGGATTGATCACCAACATCGTGGCAAAGTATCCTGGGAGTGTACATGATTCATTCATCTTCCGTCACTGTACCATCAATCAACACTTCCAGGATGGACTATATGGCAATGGACTACTTGTTGGTAAGTACAGAAACCTACTTATATACACACTGCACAGCAACCCTCTAGGACAAACAACACATACACCACGACACCGACATGTGAACAGGAACACACTGAGGTCTTGACACCGCTACGCATGTTTGATAGGTCTGCAGTGAACTTGTCACACATGTGAAATTAGTGTACAGTCAAATGTTAAGACGTCAATGATCACAACGTATGGAGAAGTTTGGCTAATTGTCACCTTGCAAAATGTAAGAGTCTCACTGATGTTTAAATTAATCCATTGCATATGTCTAAAGGTATGGGATGTCCAGGTTACATAGATGCTAACGTGTTACCACTGTCAATTTGAATCTGTGTATGGGACTATCATCTTACCACCAGTGAAGGCATAGGGAAACCTGTAAACACAAGTCACCATGCTAGGGAGTACCCACTGTACTGCAACTCCCAAAATATACTGCTGAGAACCGGTCAGCAGGCAAACACTCATTCAGCCAAGGAAACAACCCAATGCTGATGGTACATCCTGGAAGCCTAGGAATCCACACAATAACACAAAAGAACCACAGACAACACAAGACCACTACTGCCATGCAAGGTGATACTAATGGGGCAAGCTACATCAACATGATCTCAATCATTTTATCTTTCAGCTGATCAGGGGTATGGGATCTAGCCATGGATTATGACACCATTTGGCAACCCAAGCAGTACAGCAGAACGTGCCTACAATGAGGCACATAGGAGGACATGCACCATAGTCGAAAAGACCTGTGGCATCCTGAAGTCGAGATTCAGGTGCCTCAACATCACTGGTGGCAGCCTCCTATACTCACCAGAAATGGTCTGCAAGATCATTTTAACATGTGCCATCCTGCACAACATTTGTGTACGAAGGAACATTCCCCTATTAGAACCAGAGCCACAAATGCCTGAAGAGGAGGAAGAGGAGGATGCTAGTCAGCAACATGAGGGGGACCAACCAAACACAGCTGCAGGATTGCGTAGGCGCCAACATATTGTCAACAATTTCTTTTGAATCAACTCACCATCACCACTGTATTAACACATGTAAATAAACACCTATAATAATCACCATATCATGGTCTGGGTAATCATTTTTGCTCACCTTTATCTCTAACTATCAGAACAAGAGTGTAGCCTCATGGAGCATTGCTGATATACCGATCAGGACACAGAAATTTCCAAAGCAATTGTGATGCGTATTATTCAACAGTCACATTCACACACACTGTAACTGACATATATCCTATACATTTAACCTTTGAAGGGCAATAGCAGAGGACCACACCTATTTCACACATACATGTTGGCAACATGATTCATTGCAGTACATGGCACACAACTAAGACACCATCAGTCAATGATGGAACAAAACGCATCATACATGAGGCAGGGGATGTGCAATTGCAACAGTAACATTAATTTATGGCCACACCCTTGACAGCAGTAACTGTTACATCACCTATCTTTGCAAGGACCGTGACTAGAATTCCATATAAGCAGAACATAGAGAGCACAAGCACCACACCTATGACAAGCATTGCGCACATGACATTCCATGTACATGTCAGCCCATGTCCTAAGGTTCCCAGGCAGGTCGCTCCCCTCACCGCCACGTAGCCCCCAGTGTGACCGCTCTCGCTGCCGTGCCCTGACTGCCTGTGCCTGCCTTCTGTGACCGAGCGCCAGTGTCCTCTCTGATTTTGTGCCCCGAGTGCCTGTGTCCACTTTTTTTATTCTGTACCCCGAGTGCCTGTGTCCCTGGTATTGTTGCCCTGATTTGTTCTCCCTTACTTTTGTTGCCCTGACTGTGCTCCCTTTTACTTTCTGTTTCCCTCGTCTCGCCGCGTCACCCCCTCGCCGCCCGTTTTCCCGCCGCTGCGTCCCGGTAGCTCCGCCCCCTTGCACCCCATTGGCCGCCCACTCCCACCTCCCAGCTGCTCCTCCCTCCCTCTTCCCCTCATATGGAGGCCGCGCAGCGGTAGAGAGAACGACCTCTGACCCTGGTTCCCAGGCAGGTCGCTCCCCTCACCGCCACACAGCCCCCAGTGTGACCGCTCTCGCTGCCGTGCCCTGACTGCCTGTGCCTGCCTTCTGTGACCGAGCGCCAGTGTCCTCTCTGATTTTGTGCCCCGAGTGCCTGTGTCCGCTTTTTTTATTCTGTACCCCGAGTGCCTGTGTCCCTGGTATTGTTGCCCTGATTTGTTCTCCCTTACTTTTGTTGCCCTGACTGTGCTCCCTTTTACTTTCTGTTTCTCTCGTCTCGCCGCGTCACCCCCTCGCCGCCCGTTTTCCCGCCGCCGCGTCCCGGTTGCTCCGCCCCCTTGCACCCCATTGGCCGCCCCGCTCCCACCTCCCAGCTGCTCCTCCCTCCCTCTTCCCCTCATATGGAGGCCGCGCAGCGGTAGAGAGAGCGGCCTCTGACCCTGGTTCCCAGGCAGGTCGCTCCCCTCACCGCCACGCAGCCCCCAGTGTGACCGCTCTCGCTGCCGTGCCCTGACTGCCTGTGCCTGCCTTCTGTGACCGAGCGCCAGTGTCCTCTCTGATTTTGTGCCCCGAGTGCCTGTGTCCGCTTTTTTTATTGCCCTGACTGTGCTCCCTTTTACTTTCTGTTTCTCTCGTCTCGCCGCGTCACCCCCTCGCGCCCGTTTTCCCGCCTTCCGCGTCCCGGTAGCTCCGCCCCCTTGCACCCCATTGGCCGCCCCGCTCCCACCTCCCAGCTGCTCCTCCCTCCCTCTTCCCCTCATATGGGGGCCGCGCAGCGGCCGCGCATCGGGCGCGCCGAAGGCGCGCCAAAGGCAAGCCCATCCGCGCCTGGACCACGCCCAGCGCCAGACCCCCTGGCCCCTGCCGCTGCCAGCCTACCCGCCAGACCTACGACGCCGCCACCCTCCTTGCACTCAACACCAGCCGGATCCCCGGGTGCTGCCGAGCCGCCCCAAGACGCACCCACGGACCCTTCGCCTGCCAATCCTGCAAGTTCTCCTGCATCCGGACCCGCACCGCACCCGTCAAGCCAAGCACCAGCAGCAACCACCTGAAGTGCATCCTGCTCAACACCCGCTCCATCCACAGACACGCCATGGAACTCTGGAACCTGCTCGACACCACATCTCCAGACGTCGCCTTCCTCACAGAAACCTGGATGAACGCCTCCTCAGCGCCCGACATCGCCATCCCGGACGGATACAAGATCACCCGGAGGGACCGTGTCAACCAGACAGGAGGAGGCATCGCCATCATCCACAAGAACACCATCCGCATCACGACCAACTCCGACGACACCCTCACAGCCGCCGAACATCTTCACTTCCAGATACACACCGACCCCAAGACCACACTCAGAGGCACCCTCATCTACAGACCCCCAGGACCCCGCACACAATTCAGCGAAGACATCGCAGACTTCATCAGCCCACACACCCTCCCCTCCGCTGACTACATCCTCCTAGGGGACCTCAACTTCCACCTCGAGAACAACAACGACAACAACACCACCACCCTGCTGGACAACCTCGCCAACCTCGGACTCAAGCAACTGGTGAACACCCCCACCCACTACGCCGGACACACGCTTGACCCAGTCTTCTCCTCCAGCAAGTACATCTCCTTCAGCCACTCCACCGGACTCCACTGGACAGACCACAGCTGCGTCCACTTCAGCTTCAGAAGAACCACGACTCACCACCACCCACAACAGGCTCCCCGCAGGAGCTGGAACAAGATCACCACCGACCAGCTCTCCACATCACTGAGCCAGAACCCTCCCGCCAGCTCAGCGGACCCCAACCAAGCAGCCAACAACCTCACACAGTGGATCACCAACTGCGCTGACAACCTCGCACCTCTGAAAACCCATCCCATCAGGCCCAACAGCAAGAAAGCCTCCTGGTTCAACAACGACCTCAAGAACTCCAAGAAGAACTGCTGCACCCTCGAGAAAGCCTGGCGAAAAAACCCGACTACAGACAACATGACCGCTCTCAAGCACGCCTGCCGCAAACACCACCAGCTGATCCACACCACCGAGAAGACAGCATTCAAAGAACGACTAGACAACAACGCACACAACAGCAAGGAACTCTTCAGCATCGTCAAAGAGCTCTCCAACCCCAGCGCCGGAAACAACGACATCACTCCCTCACAAGACCTCTGCGACTCACTCGCCTCGTTCTTTCACCGCAAGATCGCCGACATACACAACAGCTTCGGCGCACAGACCACGCACCCAACCACCAAACCGACGCCCCCCAACACCACCCTCCGCGCCTGGACCCCGGTCAGCACTGAAGACACCATCCATACGATGAACACCATCCATTCCGGATCACCAACCGACCCATGCCCCCACCACGTCTTCAACAAGGCCGACTCCGTCATCGCACCCCATCTCCGGGACATCATCAACTGCTCCTTCAACACCGCCACCTTCCCGGAGAGCTGGAAGCATGCCGAACTCAGCGCCCTCCTGAAGAAACCATCAGCAGACCCCACCGACCTCAAGAACTACCGCCCCATCTTGCTCCTCCCGTTTCCGGCCAAAGTCATCGAGAAGACTGTCAACAGACAGCTAGCCGCCTTCCTCGAGACTAATGGATCCCTCGACCACTCGCAGTCCGGCTTCCGAGCCAACCACAGCACCGAGACCGCCCTCATCGCAGCCACTGACGACATCCGAGCCCTGCTCGACAATGGGGAAACAGCGGCCCTCATCCTCCTGGACCTCTCCGCAGCGTTCGACACTGTCTGCCACCGCACCCTAGTGCAGCGCCTCAGCAACATCGGAATCCAAGAGAAGGCACTAGAGTGGATCATCTCGTTCCTCGCCGGAAGAACCCAGAGAGTTTGCCTCCCCCCGTTCAGATCCGAGGCCACCAAAGTCATCTGCGGCGTACCACAAGGATCATCACTCAGCCCCACCCTCTTCAACGTCTACATGAGCCCCCTCGCAGCCATCGCACGCCAACACAACCTCAACATCATCTCCTACGCTGACGACACCCAGCTGATCCTCTCCCTCACCAACGACCCAGCCACCGCCAGAACCAACCTGCACGAAGGGATGAAAGACGTAGCCGAGTGGATGATGAACAGCCGCCTGAAACTGAACTCAGACAAGACGGAAGTCCTCATCCTTGGATCATCACCCTCTGCCTAGGACGACTCCTGGTGGCCCCCTGCCCTGGGCAGCGCACCCAAACCAACGGACCACGCACGCAACCTAGGCTTCATCCTGGACTCCTCCCTCTCGATGACCAGACAAGTCAAAGCCGTCTCATCATCATGCTTCAACATCCTACGCATGCTACGAAAGATCTTCCGATGGATCCCCACCGAAACCAGGAAGACGGTCACCCAGGCACTCGTCACCAGCCGACTGGACTACGGTAACACCCTCTACACCGGAACCACGGACAAACTAAAGAAAAGACTCCAACGCATCCAGAACGCCTCCGCATGCCTCATCCTTGACATCCCCCGACACATCCACATCTCCGGACACCTGAGACCTGCACTGGCTCCCCGTCAGCAAGAGAATCACGTTCCGTCTCCCCACCCACGCACACAAGGCCCTCCACGACCTGGGCCCCAGGTACCTCAACAACCGCCTGACCTTCTACACTCCCACCCGCCAGCTACGATCGACCAGCCACGCCCTCGCCGCCGTGCCATGCATTAGAAAAGCCACCATGGGAGGAAGATCCTTCTCCTACCTGGCAGCCAAGACTTGGAACTCCCTCCCCATCCACCTCCGTCTGACCCAAAACCACATCTCCTTCAGGAAGCAACTCAAGACCTGGCTGTTCGAGCAGTAGCGGTTCCCCCTCCCCCAGCGCCTTGAGACCCTCCGGGTGAGTAGCGCGCGTTACAAATTTCTTGATTGATTGATTGATTAAGTCCTGACACACCCATGTTCCTGGTCTCACCCCACCCGTCTTAAGAGGTCCCTGGAATGGTAATAGGTGTACCCAGATATTCCCTCCTCTACACACACACACAGACTAACAATATTAATCCATTGTGCTTCACCCTTTAGTATGGTATGCCGTAGTCATTGTACATCTGTCTGCATGGACGTCAGGTTAAATAATGCACTGGCTAGTAGTCTCTAAGCCCTGTTCTCACCTGTAGTTTGCTTCCCATGTGAAAGGTACTGTTGGCCATTTGAACTCAAATCTCACCTACAGGACTTGTGAGAAACTGAATCAGCACACACCTATGAGCACCTCCATGCAGACTAGCCATTTGAACATCCACTGCCTTTGCAGATGCTTGGAACAGCATAGAAGCTGCCATTTTTTCAATTACACTGTTATGCATGCTAGAAAAATAAGCTGTGTAACTCAGCCCTCAGGCTTATGTGTCACCTTCCAAAACACAGGACAAACACAGTTTTCTATGTCAACTGTCTTGTTCTTCCTCCTACCAGTCTTAGTCAGACCACTGAGCATGTACCTTGTGAAATTGCTGGATCCTGATTGACCCTGCATCCTGTCAGCCTGACTGGCACCTGTCTGTGCATTACCCTAAAGGTTCCTTGTGGCTACATATGTATCATACTTGCTTTCCCAACCCTCACATTCCTCTGGGGATATTTTGTCAGGTGATTCTTCAATGCATACTCAAATAAGTTATTTAAAGTAATCTGCTTATTTATCGTACCATAATTGGGAACTTGTCTCCAAATACCCAAATCATGGCCTATCCCTTGTCTGGGTCTCATGTATGCATGAGCAACAAAGTGTGACAGTGTACCATGGCCGTATGCAGGGATTGGGTATGGTGCCTCCAGCAGAACCAGCAGCCTCTGATAATGTGCGTGAAAAGTCCACACTTGTTAGGACCCTGACAGTTCACACGCTGATTCTTTTTGCTCACAAAATATTGATGGGCTGTGCATGGTGAATAGCTGCAAGATTAATCAACACAGAGACTAGGATGTTCCCAGATGCAGTGGGAATTTTACAGGCCAACCTGTGTACAAATGTTGTAATTACACCTGCTGGTACAAGACTCCTAAAATATGATCTCACTCAGCACACCAAGGTTGCCCTGTTGACAGTCTTATAACACGTCTGCAGTGACAGAGTGGGACGACCTCCATGTGGGTTCTTATATCCTCATTGGCTTTACTTCCTTTGATCTCTGAAGGATACTCAGTAGATACACGATTAGCCGCCACTGACTCATGACTAGACCTGGATGTAACTTTGGCAACATAGACCCCAAAAATATACCAGATCAACATTGGACCATACACATGAACCAGACACCTCTGTGCTATTGATCACTGGAAATATGTGGCCACGTGCTGCTTGGTCTGCTGGTCTGCCACTGCCACAGGAGAGTTGTGGCTCTGTCATATGACCACAATTGTGGCATGATATTACAATTGTGGTTCACCTTTGGCTTTCCGTGTCAATAACACGGTACCCACTTAGTCAGCACATGCACCTGACTCATGGTGTGTTCACCAACAAGTGCCTAGGAAGCAGTATCCAAAATTCCAGGACATGTGATGGGCAAGTTTTGGACCAATTAAATGAACAAGCATCTGCTATCTATTCGGTGCATGCTTTGTCATTTGTGGTGTTTACGTTACCCAAAAACTAGAAAGTGCACACAGCAGATATTGCTACATGTATGACTAACACATGTCCTCTCTCATTTCCACACTGACTTGCATTTGAGGGTTGGACACATTGACTCCACATTCATACAAGCATATTTGCAATAATGCATCTTGTGATGCTCACACAGTGGGTCAACAACAATATTAGTAGCCAATGCACACACATTGAGCCATAGGCATTGAGGTATTGTACTTATGTGCGTCACCTTGCTATCCTCTCCTGATGCCAAACATGCCCAATTTGTGCAATACAGATATGTAGGCCACACATTTGGCCATCTATTGCATCAGTCAAGTGTGAAAATCCTGTACTTGAAGTAGCGGATCATGGTCCTCAGTAGTATGATGTGTCACATGTGCCCATACACTGTCATGACCAAAGTGGGTGCAATCAGCCTATCTTAGTATTGTCACAACTGTAATATTACATTAAAATGGTAAAATGACCCAAACCCAGTTAATGCCAGAAATTTTGCTGCATACGTGTCAAAAAATGACACACATGCATCAAAAAATGATGCTTATGGACAAAAAAGACGCATAATGCCCTGAAATAACCATTGCCCCTGAGCTGTATCTTCCACACTGTACCTCAGAAAATTGGTTAAGTGTGAAACTATTTTCAAACATATGAATGCAGGCTCAAATCTACTGCTGTGTGTTGAAAAAAATGACACGCAGACTGTATGCGTCAAAATATTTTGATGCATGATGATAAAAACGTCTGCCATTTTAAGCAGGAAGTGATGTAATAGGATATCCTGTTTACAGATTATGTACAGTGGGTGTACTTTCACTTTCAATTTGAAGTCTGTGCTATTTCCTGACTGTGTGGCTGTGTCTCAATTTGTCTCTGTATATTTAGTGAAATTGTCTCCTGTGTGGTCTTTTTATTGTCTTTTGGTGAATAAAAACTTGTTGTAGTATCCTGTCTGAGTGTTTTTGTGCTCATTTGTGTTGTAAAGTATTGTCTTTGTTTTGTTGGGAGTCTGTTGTGGGTAGTTTGAGTTTGGGTATAGTTGGGCTGTGTTAGTTGTTTATTTGAATTTTTCCTGTTCTACTTTCCCCCTATTCTCCTTCGTTCCCTTTTATCCCCTATTTCTCTTTTGCTACAAAGATGTTGGGTAGTCCTTGTCTTGGCAAGATGGGAGAGGAGGAGCTGAGTGGATTCATATGGCTGGTGTGCCATTTCCTACCCCTAATGATTGAGGCAGGTGGGCGGGTGATACAGCGGTATCACACTGAGGCACGGAGGCTCAGGTGGGCAAAGGTGTTGCATCATCTGCAACGGATTTATCAGTCACCAAGAAACGACCACCAGCTGAAGCACCGCTGGGCTGACCTTGTCTCTAGGGAGCAAGATCTGCTGGACAACCTGGGGATTGTGATTGGTGGCCCTGTTGGTGAGTACGAATCATGTTAATGTGCACGTTCAAATGCTCTGTAGTAACATCAGCTGATTTTAACAATATCTGCCGGCAATGTTGTTGAGTGTGTGGAATGCTTCTGAAACATACAGGGTCATATTTCTACTTTGCTAAGGACCACAATTACTAGCTGTTAGGAAGCAAGAGCACCGCAAACTTACTGAATACATTTGCATTATGTAAGTTAGTGCTGCCTTTGTGTCAAACAGCAACACAAATCAGGAGCCAATTATGTATAGATACAGGCCACAGTTGCCTGTGAGGTATAGAAATTTCCAAATCATTACCATCATTTGTTGACACAACAGCTAGACTGACTTTTGAAACACAACATGAGGCTGAAAATGAGTGCAGGCTTCACATCAATTGATGATAGCAATGTGGCCCGAACATATGTCTCAGGTGTGTCTGGTGAGTGTGTAAGGAAACTGATCATGGAAATTCCAAAACTCTTAGGGATTATTGTGTCCCTCCTTCATTTCGGATACATGTCTGATCTGGATTTGGACACATAGGGAACAAGTTCTAGCTGCACTCAGCTAACATCTTACACTGGTATTTGGAGTTTGTAGTGACACATTTCGATTAGGGATGGCTGGCCAAAGGTATGCACATGGGTTAATATCTCTATGGTTGGTGCTACTCATCATAGCTGTGCCACATCAAATGAAGAAACTGTAACAACATGAGGGCTAACAACTGTCCCTGCCCCTCTGTACATTGTACCTGTGTGTCATAAATATGTCATGGTCACAATGGCTGGTTGACTGGTAATGCAGTCCTCACAGAAAGTGGCTTTGGATGTCTCTCATGGATACACATGAAGAGACAAATACACTCCATTATTATGTCTGCTCACTAATGAAGGAGCATGTTTGCCAACACATGATAGTTAGGGCCACTGCATGTATGCAGATATGTGTGTATCACTCACTGGAGACCCATAGTATGTACATGTTAGCCGTGCTATGTAGGATGCAGTATCATCATGTCTGAGAGGCTTTACTTTCTGATGTAATCTTACACATAGTATTTGTCTTTGGAATTGTTGTACAATGCACAGACATTGAGCACATTTCTCCCTTCCATGCGTTACAGGTGGACCAGCACCCTACACTGTTGGCGAGGTGGCTCGATTCGAGGACCCAGACAACTCCAGTAAGTGTTGATGTGTGTGTTATGTGTTGTGTTTGCTGGTGATGTGTGATGGACTCCTGTGTGTTGGACACATAGCAAGGTGTGATGCGCTGGCCAATAAGTTGATTTGTTCAATGAGTGGAATATCATTTTATCACCATCTTTGAGTTGGCCAATCCTTAGCCTATTGTCTTATTTAGGTATTCTAGGTCAGTCCTGTAGGCACGGCAATGTGAATAGGGATGAGTCATGTGGATAAAACTTGAATCAGAAAGAATTGCACAGTACCAAATGAGTGAATTAGTCAGCCAGTCAGACACAAATTCTCCCAGAATGGGGCTGCCAAATGCTTACCCACAGATGTCTACTTCCCAATTCACTAATGTACTTATTAAACTGTAGGTTAAACTTCCTAGCAACATGTAGCTCCACATGTAGTGCTACGAGTATGTGGCACTTGAGTGCAATGGCCTAGGTGTGCATGCAACTCATGGCCAGGGGTGTTATTGCATCTCTGTGTTTGTTGTAAGTCATGGCTTACTGGTAGTAAATGATGTGGTCAAAGGTCTGCATTTCCAAACATGAGTGGCAATGGGATTGGTCAAGGCTTTACTGTCTCCCATTTGGAGATCCTCCTTACCTGTGGTGTGTGTGCTGAGCCAAACACATGTCAATCTTTCCTACGCTTCCTGGGAGTCCTTGTTGTTAGAAATTATTAGTTGTTACACCCCCCCCCTCAAACACAGGCATAGGTTTGTGAATAGTGTACCTAGGACTGATGATACAAGTTTGGTACACAGACATGTAAATCAGTGAATCACTTGTCTGAACCTAGTATACACACTCATGTTTAGCACATGATTACTATACTGGCAAGTCCATTTACAACTTGCAGATCATGTGGCCCTAGATTTCCATCCCGTACAATGACATTTGTAGCCCTGGCAGTGGTGGAGGATGTGCAGCATGATTGTTAGCTGACAACTGGCCGAACATAGATGGCAAATTCATTTCTGTTGTTACCCATCTTGTAGGGTTTGGATGTGCTATGTGTGATAGGACCTTTGTAGGCTGGCTTGCCATGTACTTCCTCAGGGACAATCAATGATCTGTATGATGATATGAGCTGTTACAAGTAAAATAAATGTATTGTCTGATTTACTTCTTGTGACATTTCACACAATGTAATACCTAATGTTAGATTTTCCATTTGTTTTAACAGCTGCAAATATGACACCCATCCAGGTCAGGGAGTTTCAACGGTGGGCAATGAGGTACCAACACATACTTCAAGTCGAGTCTGGGTACCAACAAATGGCCAGCAGATATTGCCATGAACGAGCCTCCAGAGCATGGAGGGCATTTCCACAAGGTGGACCTTCTTTGCTTACCACAACCACCACCAGCACCACCACCACTACCACCCAGGTGGCTCCACCAGCAGCTGTGACCGTTGCAGGAACATCCACAGCAACTGCTCCAGGCCCAAGCACAGCACCACCTGCAGGGCAGACACAGCCATGGACACTACACGGCCCCATACTTCCTCGGCTGGCACCCAGACCACCGCAGCTGCAGCCATTGACCCTGCTGCTTTTGGACAAATGCAGCAAAAATTGGACCGTGTCCCCAGGAAGATGAGCTGACTGTGGCAGGAGGTGCGACAGGTCAACCGGCGGGTGCGTTCGATCAAGAGAACCCTCCGGAGGGCCAACCTGTAGATAATTAGACGGACATGATTCCCTCCCCCCTTCATCTTTCCTGGTTCTTATACTTTGTGGGTTTAGGGGGCTTACTTAGTGTTAGGCTAGTATAGGATGTTAGTTTAGTTAGTGTTAGTGGGTGGGGGGTCCAGAATATTTCTACTGTTTATTTTTAAGTGTGTGGGTGGGTGGGTGACGGGCAATGTTGGGGTTCTTGTGTGTTTACAAAAAAATATATAACAAAAAAATTTAACATTAAAACAAAAAATTACAAAAAATATATATTTGTTTAGTATAGGTTAATATGTGTTTAGGTTATTATCTGTTGTCCTCCATGTGTCCCGTCTCATAAGGGGGGGTGAGGGGTTGATGTTTAGAACGTTTCGTTAAATGTGATAAGTAAGTTTTGCTTAGGTTAGTTAGGGACCGTTGTGGGTAATGAGTAGTTAGAATAGATTAGGGTAGGTAAGGCTTTTCCCCCAGTTTTCACTTCTGTTTTTACTGTTAAATAAATATGTAGGTAACCCTTTATAGCATGTGTCACATGCTTGTAGATCAGGGACCTGGCATGAGTGTACAGTGTTTCTTTTGTATTACATTTTGTGTCCTATGCTGCTAACAAATCACAACTGAGCTGTAACATTGGCAGCTACCCCAAAGCTACTTAGCAAAGATTCGGCCATTCATTGCAACCACCAATCAGAGTTACTATGGATCCCAAAGTGTTTTTTTTTCGTAATGTATGTTTTCAATATCACATACTGTGCTTCCAGATTTAGGATTGGGGACACTGTGTTATGTCTGACTGCAGTCTCATGTCCAAGGAAACCCTTATAACATGAGTGGTAATAAGCTCTGTTGTAGTATAGTGTACATAACTCACATAGATCATTTGTTACACTGTTCAGCATGATTACTTATTTGGATGTAAACTCATACACCTCCGTTCATGCAGTTTGGTGAGTGTTCGTTTATATTTGTGGGCAATGTTACACATGTTAGTTTTGCATTGAAGCAACATTTTGAAGGGACTATTTTATGGTTTAGATATCCCTTGAGGAAGCGTTATTCTGTCCAACACAGCATTATGGTGTATAGTTTCTCTTTTCCTCAGAAATTACCCTCAGGAAGGGCAGAGTATGGTAGAATCCAGGCCACTGTGCATAGTTATCAGCCCACATTATTTCAGGACAGTTGTATTGACAATCTATGATATTTGACAGAAGGCAAAATTCAGTGATCTACTGCACGGTTGATGTGTCACATTACACAGAGACAAAGTGGTTGTGTAGATGCTATTTATTTAAAAGTGCTGTAGTGCTATATGTACAATGTCCATGATTGTAAGTCCATTATAGTGACATCTTCCATTGTGATCCTAGTGATCAAGTGCAAAAGGACGTGTCATTGGACATGCTGGGGTGAAGTGTCAGAAATGGCAGAGGGACAGGACTTGCCAATGAGTTATTGAGAGACAATCACTGGGCAGGCTGACAAGATAGACAGTGGTTTGCAGAACAGTGCTTGAGTACAGTTGTTGCAAGACTGGCATGTTACAAAGCGCAGAACCTTGGTAATAGGTGGCCATGTGGCAGGGACTAGTGCTTCAGTGTACTTTTACTTGTGAAGGTGATCTGTTCCTGGTTTTCATCTTCTGATGTGTGTGTTACCTCCTCTACCCATGTTGGTGGTGGTTGTGAAGGGGCAACACACACCTCAGTGTGTGTAGACGTGGAGTCAGACATCCCGGTAGCTGCTACCTGTGGGGGTCTTAAGGGCAGTACTGTTGCAAGGAGGATCTGCTGGCTCTTAAGAATGGCAGCCACATCACAATGGTAGGCAGCCAGGTCGGCCCTGAGGGGTTCAATGTTGCATTCGTGCACGTGTTGACAGAATTGCTGTTGTAGGTGTTGGGTCAACTATATTACAGCTGTGCTGATTTCCTTCAGCCTTTTTTCTACTTCCTGCAAGATAGTTAACCCTTGCATAGCTGCTGCCTATTCTTCAGTTGACATCATGCACGAACGCACCCCCTCTAGGCTGGCTGCCATAGTTTGCATCCCCACCCGCACCTCCTTGACCAGCTCCTACTGTACTCCAACTACAGTTCGCTCAAAGCTGGTGCCAGTGTCGTCAGAGTTCTCAGCTGTATTGGAGCTGGCAGGTCGTACAATTGGGGTGGTGGGTGGATCCTCTGCGATGGCTGCTGTATCTGTGCTCCTCCTTGTGACTGAAGGTGGGGTCTGGAGGGTTTCAAGGACCTCTTGGAGGGTCTGGTGGCTGATGTTTGTCAGCTCGTCATCCATGTCATCAGGGTAGTCCTGGACAGGCATATCCATCGTCCTCTGTAATGAAATATGGTACAATTAGTGTGTCTGTGTTGTGGCATTTGTGATGTGACATGCCTGCCTTGTGATGCTTTTCACATTGTGATCTTGGTTCCTGTTCATTGCTCCAGTCTTTCAGGTGGGCATTCTCCCAGGCCTGTGCCCCACCTGCATGTCATGTGTATTGTCGTCAGTTTGTGGACTTGTCAGCATCATCTCCTCTAGGTGTTGGTTCTGGACAAATAGTGAATTGCCACCTACTTGTCCTACTGAACCCTCCCCCTACTTCCATTCTCATGGTGAGACCTTTCACTGGCTGTGGGTTCTCTTATGGCACTAGCAGCACACTTAACAATCTGGACCTGCCCCAGTCTGATCTTTCAAATCCACCTATATGTTGTTGAAATGTAGCGTATACTATGCATAGCATTGTTATGGCATGATATGGATGTCAGCATTGTAATGTGTACAGCTGATGTTGGGAAATGTGTGGTACATTGGATTGCCCTGATAGTTGTAGCAGTGTCCTATTTCCTCCTCTGACTTTACAGGTGTATTTCAGTGACCAGTTACATGTGTCCTCCTCCTCAATGCTGTTGTCTGAGCAGTATGACATTTGAGATATTGCATTGTGACCCAGGTACAGGATGGACCCTGACATATGCAGCATGGGTGTGACATTAGTGCTGTGTACCTCCTAATGTTGATGACATTGGCTGATGTTTGCGGCAACTATGGGCATTCACATTTGACAGGACTGGAACATTTGTCTTGTTTCAGGGCATTGTTAACGTTGTCATCCTAAACCCTCTAATTTGGGTGTGTATGATCCATGGGGACGTTACTGCCATTGGCTACTTGACCAGCAAAACACAGCTTCTCTCTGTCGTGGGTCTTGTGTGGGTCCTCCTGGATGGTTCCTGGTCTGTTGTCGTCTTCCTGGGGTCTGTACAGGCATCTGGGATCCATTTTGGCTCTCCTCTGCTGAAATGGCTGTGTTTGCAGCGAGTTTTGAAGCTATTGCGTCAAAAAACGCCACATATCCGGTTTGCGGTGTCGTAAATCGTCTCACAGTCATTTCCGCCGCGTTAACGTCATTTTCCTTTATGACATGACGCTGTGGTGTGTGTCAAATAAAATGACTCACACCTGTGGTTTGCGCCGTCGTGCGTCAAAGTATAAATTTGATGCCCGTACGGTGCACAGAAATGGCGTTAGCCGGCGCTAAACGCAGTTTTGCGTCAAAAAGTATAAATATGGGCCTAAGAGTCTTAGGCCCTCATTACGACCCTGGTGGTGGGTAATAAAGTGGTGGTAATACTGCCAACAGGCTGGCGGTAACTACCACCAAATAATGACCATGGCGGTGATATCTCCGATAGACAGTCAATGTACCACACCGACTGCCAGGGCTCAAACAGCAGTCACCACAGCGGTAGCCACCTACAGAAGGCGGAAGACAAAGTTCCGCCCACCATATTAAGACCCTGAAAACTGCGACCTTTTCCAGGTTGGTACCAACGCCAACAAAAGCCTGGCAGAAATAGAGCACAAAAGTGAAAGGACTCACCATTGGAGACACAGGGAAGAACCACGCCGCCATGGAACCTGAACTGCAAGTTTTACCGATGATCTTCTATGTTATGCTCCACCACAAACACCAACACCGGTAAAGACGATGACGGTGAGTACAGCCATCTAGCACACAAGAGAAGGAGGGAGGAAAACAAGAGTGACACACACACGCACCACACAAACCCAAGACACACAAACCATACACACAACCAGCTGCATTACAAAAATAATTTAACCCCGAAAACCTGCAGATTAATGCAGTGACAACAGGAATTTACGAAAGTGATTGTAATCAGTTCAACATCAAAACCAATAATCCAATTTGGCCATGAAACAGATAAGTACACTTGTATAAGAAAGGGTCACTGCCAAGTCCGTAGTTCAAAGGGGCCACATGGCCACAGGGCACAGTCCAAGGCCCATCTCAAATCCTGCACCAATCCGGATAGAACACTGCAGGGGCATCAATTGTCAAATAGGCAGGCAACTCATGGGGAAGGGGGCACCTCAGCAAGATGTGGAAACAAGCCCCCTGGTTCAAGAGGGGCAGCATGCCCTCTGCTTTGTCCTGGGGAGTGCAAGGCCACAGTTTCTGGAGTGGGTGTTTGGCCCACTGGTTCTAGAGGGGGTAGCCCACACAGTAGCCCCTGGAGGGTGGACTACATGGTGTCTGCTGGCAGTGACGGCTGCATGCTAGTGGTGGTTGTTGGAGACTCCTGGGCAGCCCCTGCACTCTGTGATGGCTGCATGCTGGTGGTGGTTGTGGGAGGCTTCTGGGCAGCCCCTGCACTCTGTGATGACTGCATGCTGGTGGTCATTGTGGGAGGCTCCTGGGCAGCCCCTGCACTTTGTGATGGCAGCACATCCACAGCTGGTGGTGGGGGCCCTGTGACATCTTCTGGTGTTGCCGGTGTTATGCTGACAGCTTCCACTGGCGTAGAGTGCCTCTTCTCACCTTTCTGGCAGGGGTGGATGGGCTCTTCCCCCCTCAGCCTGGTAGTGAAGGCTCCTTCCCCTTCTTTCCTAGCTGGTGCTAGACTCTTCTGTTTTATCCCAAGTTGTGCTGCCTCCTTCCCCTTCATTGTTGTAGCTCTTTTATCACTACCACCATGAGTAGGTGGTGCTACCACTGTCCCCGTTGACTGTTTGGCTGAGGTGCTGGGCTGTGTCCTTGCTACCCGGCCCATACGTGCAGGACGGGGGGTAAGGAAGAGGTAAGGTTGGGCAAGGAAAAGCTTTTTAGGGACGTTGGGGCAGGAGGAAGGAGGAGTAATGAGAGTGGAGGATGAGAGAACTGGTGCATGGGCTGTATGCTGTTGTGAGGTGGATGGCTGTTGGGTGTCTGAGTGCTTGCGTTTGTGTCCTTTAGGAGGGGGGCAGACACAGTGGGAGAGGACACAGGGGACACGTGCTTGCATGTTGTCGAGGTGTCTGCCAGTGAGGTGTGTGTTCTGCTTGGTGTGGTGATGATGCTGGTAGTGGATATTGATGTAGTGCATGCAAGTGTGAGTGTGGACGTAACTGGGTGGGAGGTGGAGGAGGAGGAGGAGGAGGAGGGGGAGACTGTGGAGGTTGTGGATGTTCTGCAACTGAATGGTGTTTGTGTGAGTGCCTGTGGGATAAAGTGTGGTGCTTAGTTTGCATGTGCCACTCTTGGGTGTTGTCTTGTCTGCATGCTCGTCTGTCTGTGTGCTTGGGATGGGTTGGAGTTTAGGAGAATGGGACTGGGAAGAGGAAGTCGGAGGGGGGACGGTAGATACAGTGACAATGGCTGCCACCAGAGAGGAGACCAGAGCCTGAATCAATCTCTGTTGGGCCGCCAATCCACCATGAATGCCTTCCAGGAATGCATTGCATTGCTGCATCAGGGCTGCCAGCCCTTGGATGGCATTCACAATAGTTGACTGCCCTTCAGAGATGGATCTCAGGAGGTCAATACCCTCCTCACTCAGGGCAGCAGGGCTCACTGGGGCAGGGCCTGAGGTGAAGGAAATGGCCACCCTCCTGGGCGAGCAGGCACGGGCAACTCGCTGAGGGGCTACTGGGAGGGCAGTGCTGGTACGGGGGTGGTGGCTGGACCTGCCACTGGGGTGGTCACAGAGGTGTCCGCAACCACCAGGGAGCTCCCATTGGAGGAGGTATTAGAGTCTGTGTTGTCCCCTCCAGTCTCCACTGTGGTGCTCCCCTCGTCCTCTGTCCCACTGGTTCCCTCAGCATCGGTGGACTGTGCCTCCAGAGTCCTGTGGGATGCAGCTCCCTCTGTCGATGGTGCCTCTGCTCCTCTGCCAGATGATGCTAATGCACAGAAGGACAGGATGACAAAACAAGAAAGGGGGGAGAGAGATGAAGGATACACTGGGTCAATGACTGCAACAACACCACAGTTGGCGTACACAGCACCCTCACACACAGGGAACAGGCCTACCCACTATGCATTGCACTACAAGTGAATTGGCTAGTCACTAAGGAATGAGGAGGTGCACACACCACCAACTGCAGCACACATGGGAGCCACGCAGCCCTGCCAAGAAGTAAATACTGACAAACCAGGTAAGCAGTATTTCACATTCAAACCCTTGGCGACCAGAGGACCTATGCTGCTCTGTCCTATGGGCACCCAAGGACACACAACCACCACCAGGATACCACCTCACCAGCCGTAAGTTGTAACCCCCTTGTGGCTGCTGTGATGCCCTCAAGCGCCCATCTAGCTCTGGGTATGCCACCGCCAGTATGCAGGCCATTAGGGGGGTCAGGGTCCGATGCGCACCCCTTCCTTGTTGGAAGGCCATCCCCAGCTGGGCCTCCATGGTCTTCTGTGCCCAACGTTTCAGGTCCTCCCACCGATTCTGACAGGGGGTGCTCTGCCTGCCATAGACCCTCAGGGTCCTCACCTCCTTTGCAATGGCACACCATGCTCCCTACGTTTGATGGATGCTGACCTGCAGAGACCTGCAGAGACAATACAGACAGGAGAACACCATTAGACAAACAGGCCAGCCTTTCACACAAATGGCCCCCCATACCCGATCCCATCAACATTGGCACATACATAGCCCAGCGCACAACAGCCCACAACACTGACAGCCCATCAGAAAAGGGACAATCAGAGGAAAGACATCACACCATCTGCCTTGTATAGGGTGGATAGTGTAGTGCTTTTTTGGCATGCATCAATGCCAAGAAAACATGGCAATGAAGAACAGCTAGAAACAAGAATGCCACCCACATCCTGGAAGATTTCTTCCAGGATATAGTGGTCATTAGTTTTTTGTTTTTTAAAATCCAATTCATACTTTGGGAGTTTTTCTTTGAAAAACAAAAAACTGAGAATGGTTTGGTCTATGAGCAGACAAATCCGATGGCAGCTGTACACCAAACTTTTAGCATATCGAAAGGAACCACTATGATAGTGATTCCTTCCAATGTACAGAAATGACTAAAGGGGTGGAGGTCATCTTTAAATCTGGTGGGTGGAGTACCTTCGGGATGGCGGTGGTAATGTCCTCTGCATTCTCAATAGACTCCACTCCATCCGCCATCCGTAAATCTGAACTTACCTCAATTACAAACATACGCCTATGAAATACATATGTTTTTTTAATTACATCTCTTTAATAATATGAAGGCAATGCACAATATAATAATTTATATTTCATTTTGTGCATTGTAAAAATAGCATACTTTTTACAGCTTCATAATGCATATTGCTGATCAAAACAGGAATCACATGCTAAGCATTTTTTTTTAGACTAATAAGAAAGGGAAAAATAGGTGCTTACCATGCTGCCAATGAAAACAGGATTACACTATGTTATATATTACTAATTACCATTAATTAAAATATGATTATGATTTCAATGTTTAGATTAGATAAGTACAAAGAGTGTCTGCATATGAAATGTTCATGTTTTGCATTCCTTAATGAGTTTCCAAAGGGTACCTGCTATTACAAGAATTTATGAAAAACAGTCCAGAATTTAAAACATTTAAAACTGGAATGTGTACTGTAAACCTGTGGAATAAACATTTATAGATCAAAAATCATCATGATTTTCAATCATTAATGAAATAGATCCCATTATATATCCCTTAACTTTCAAAAATCACACATGCACTTACACACAACTTTCTTACTTCCGCACAGCTCACCATTGTTCAAGTACAGGGTGGGCAACTCTCTGCTAATGGCTGAATTGACTTTGTTAAGCACTCCTTCACACTCTATGAGGATTTTGGCAATCTGAACAATACTGGTAACAAACTGTATTTTGAGTCATGAGAGTTTTATTTCTAACACTGGCAAATAGAATTGACTTGTGGTTTGTGTTTTCTTCTCAATTTCCTAAGGTTAGCTTTCAAAACCTTTACTAAGCGAAACTTCTCCTATAAATCATAAATTTTTTATGTATCACTCTCCTTGAAAAACAGAGAGTTAAGAGAATTAAGAACAACTGTTCTTAATATGGGTATTCACTGCTTTGATGCGGGAACAGTGGTACAGTTGCTTTGTTATAAGGGAAACAGTCTTTTTCGCGGTGTTCCCCTGTAGATACCAAACATCTCCAGACACTGGGCTTAAGCAGCAAAATGATGGCTAGCAGTATCATCTGCCTTCTTTTGCCTCTTGCAGGTCCTACTGATCAAGAGGATGTGAGCGAATTTGGACAGCATTCTTCCTTCATTAGGTGCTACATTCCCTTTAAGCTGGGGGTCTCTGCTGACCTATGCTGTCAGGAAGTTGAAAATTGTTCTGACAAAACTCCCAGAGAGCTTGTCAGCACAATACCAGATGTCAGCAGTGAGCACTGCTTCAGCAGGGAGGGGAAGAAAATGTATTGAGGGTGCTGGACTCTGGATGAAGGCCAGGTACTATATTCTTAATACCTGGGTAGGGGTACGAGTGATAGAGGCATCTAGAGAGAGAGAGAAAGAAAGAGGGAGATAGTGTGGTGCTAGTGGGATGGGAGAACACCAGGTATTGTTTATGTGGGTGGAAGAGGGGATGGTAAATGCTCAAGGTGGTAGAGGAGGGTGACTAAGCACCACAGTGCCCTAAATTGATAGCCATTTCTACTGGGAACATACCTATACTCTCTTATTAGAAATGCCTCTCCATTTAAAGGTCTGTAACACCAGGTATCTACTTTTAAAATGTAGCTAGGGGAAGGGACCAGTGACAAAATGTTAGTGGAGTGAAGGCAAGACATATTAGTGGAGTGAAGGCAAGACATATGTAAAATGAGGCAGGGAGCTGAAGCACATATGCCATGTTTTGCACAGCTCCCACCACACACACATGATGAGAGCGGGGTAGAAGAAATAGGGTCATACCTACTAAAACATGGTAAATGGATACCCGTGACTGAGGGAGATGATTTGTTATGTTTCTCAATGACATCATAGGTAACCTGAGCATCCCTCTCTATTTCGTTGTCTCTTAGCTATTAAAATATCTGATATTTCTCTACAAACAAAAAATAACAATACTTTTAGATGACTTTTGATAGAAATGGGGCCTTTGGTTGGCAATCAGGTTACCCCTTGTCCAAGAAAGGACCCTCACCCTAGTCAGGGTAAGTCACACCAATCCAAATTATCCTGTGCCCACTCTCTGGTAGTTTGGCACTGAGCAGTCAGGCTTAACTTAGAAGGCAATTTGTAAAGTATTTGATCAATAAATCATGCAATAACACAGTATAAACACCATAAAAATATACCACACAGGTTTAGAAAAAAATAGAATAATTATCTTGTTAAAATAAAGTCAAAACAATCAAAATTTGATAAGTACATGTTGAAATATGAATTTCAAGAGCTATAAAATAGTTGTTTAGATAAGAAATGAACAGTTATTCTTGATGTTTCAATGTACCTGGTGTGCATCAAAAACTTACATTAAGGGGATCGCAGAGGAGGAGGTTGCGTGGAAAAATAGAGGGTGTGCGTTTTTTTTCTGTGCTCACGGATGATGCGTTGTTTCTTTGCCCGAAACACGGGACTTGCATAATTTCTTCGACATGCAGTCTAGGTTCCTAACTGTGGTGCAGGGATCTTCATTACACCGAGGGACGATGTGTGGAAATCCTGGGAGTGCATGGCAAAGTCACAGGCTTTTGTCATTCCAGTGGTGGGTTGAGTCATATTTTCTGTCGCACGGCAGGCGCTGTGTCGATTCTCCATCCGAGAGTCATGCTGCATCGTTCTGGCTCGGCTGTGTGTTGATCGAGTGGGCTGTGCAGCAAATTTCCGGTCGCAACTCAGGTGCTGCGTTGATCTTCACTCGTGAAGTCGGGCTGTATCGTTCCGTTTCGGCTGTGCAGTGATTTTCTCGTCATGGTGCAGGCTGTGTGTCATTTCCAGCAGGCTGTGCATTGAATTTATGGCCCACAAGGATTTCTTTGCAGAAGTCTTTTTGGCCCTGAGACTTCTGCAACAGGAGGCAAGATCTAGCCAAGTCCTTTGAGAGCACTTCTCAGCAGAGCCAGAGGCCAGCAAGGCAGCAGAGCAACAACAAGGCAGCAGTCCTTTACCGAAAAGCAGTCCAGGTGAGTCCTTTGGCCAGCCAGGCAGCTTCTCTTGGCAGGTTGCAGGTTCTGGTTCAGAGTTTCTTTCCCAGGAGGTATCTTGACTAGAAATGTCTGAGTTGATAGGGTTAGAGACCCGGTTTAAATACCTAAACATACCTTTGAAGGAGGCAAGGATCAAGCTTGGGGAAGTAGGAATTCAAGTTGATGGGATATTGGCTCCCCACCCGGGGATCCGTCCTCTGGTTCAGCTAGTGAGTGGGGGGTTAGCGGTTAGCCTGTCAACTGTTTTGGCCAGCCCAAATCATGGAGGAATGTATCGCTAAAGTCAAAGACATTGTTCTTGAGGAGCTCACCCATGTTTTAGTGTGCATGTTAGCTACTGAAGAAGATCTCAAAGACAATAAAGTTTTACTGCCTTCTGATGTCCAGGGCCCGAGGCCTCCCCTTACTAATGAAAAGGGTGGAGCATCCAACAATCGGAATTCATGGTTGGACTACACTAAGAATTAAACTATATGCAGTAATAAATGTAAATGACTTCAGTACCTTGTCACCAATACTGCCCCAAGCACGTGTGATTTAGTAGAGTTGCATCGATCAGACAGGGAGCTGAGGTGGCACAGCCAGCTAGCTCTCAAAATACCTTTTTCTGTAGAATGGTTTGAAGGTTAAAATGGTGATCAAAGGTCTGATCAACAGGTTGAAATCGTGCCTGGCAGCCCTCAGCAGACAGATGGAAATGAGAGAAGTAATAGAAATCAGAGGGTGTCTAATGTAGTAATCATTATCCTACCACGAGCCTGCTGCTCTTATATGGCAGCAATGGTCAGTGTTCCAACTCTGACCACTGGTACAATTGAAATACTGGCCCAGTACGGAGAAAAATTCTGCACTGGCTGCATTGCAAGTTTATACTTCCAGCTGCCAAAGCCAAACGCATTTTGATAACAAGGAGAGTGAGATGGATTGGTCCTCTGAGAACGGCATTTAAGAGGAATTGTGTTATTATTAATTTTAAACAACCTAGTCAAGAGGGATGAGTCATTGAAAACATCAACATTGCTCATCCCTTTAGACGAGAACATTGCTTTTTCCCCTGGGCTTCTTCTATCACCATCTGTGTCGAGCCCCAGCGATGCCTTTTGATCGATGACATGATCAGCTGCCCACTACTGACTGGCTATTTCCTGCCACCATTTTGTTGCCTACTAGGTTCCATATTTTGAGCTCTCTGCAAGAGAATGACTGACTTTGTACTACTGAGGAACTTTTTAGCATTATGGGCTGCTGTGGAGTTAATCGGTGGGCCGGGATATTGGGCTCATGTTTTACTTGTGTGCCTACTCCTGCCACTTTTGTTCCTACTAAACATCATGAAGCAACTACATTGAGTAACACAGAATACTTAAGTCCCCATAATACATCCTTGGAAGTTACGTGCTATGCTCATAGAGGGTATGTTATTTCACTATGTGGAATATTTGTGGACTCCAAAGTAAGCTGGTTTTCCTAGACTGCCTCCATATTATCACAGACTCTGATGTATTTAGGAGAAGTGACCCAATCTCCATCAGGGTGGGCTAAAGGGGGCTTGCAGGTTTTAATTTCAAACATGCTATCCATTACCACTAGGAAGGTAATGTCTGTTTTATCTTATGTTCAACTCCCCTGGCTGTCACCAAAATAAGGCCATGGTTTGATTGTGGTAAATTGCTATAACAATGTTTTTGATTCCACTCGTAGTAATGTCCGTGCATTAGATGCACGACTGGAGGTGTTCTTACAGTCAAGTCATTCTAAGTATATTATTCTCTGGGTAGGTGATTTCAATAATCAGAAATGGCCCCTCCCAATGAAGCAGGTGTGTGGTATAACTAATGTTGAAGGGTTTGGAATATTGCATTTTGATCACTCTGGTTACTGGAAAGTACCAAATTCTTTAATTTTCAAGTATGATCTTATACTTCTGGAAAGTAGTTGTGGGAACACTAGTGAACATATTCCTTCAGTAATTGGCAGAGATACATACTCTATTATTGACCAAGTCTTGATTTTCTGCTCTGCCAGGAATTTGGTTAGTTCCATCAACATTATTCCGACAGCAGTGAGCAAACACAATCCATTAGTAGTTTCCTTGACAATCCAGGCCCAAGAAGTTAATGGAGCTGCCTGTGTTACAAATGTTATCCCAGTCAGACCTAACAGTGTTGAGATTAAATGGTCAAGAATCAATCCATGTATAGTTTTGCAGAAATTGGTAACAATGAATCCTGATGAGTTCAGTTACTGCTTACATAAGGAAGGGGACCATGACTGGTTACTGGATGCCTTTGAGCAGATTACCAGGTCAATTAGTTCATTACTTATATAACCCCTAGGACCAGGTAATGTGAAAAAAAGGAAATGGTTCAATCATCAATGCACTAAGGCATCCAAGCTGTTAAGGGATGCCCTTCATTATTGTCCTGGGGATTCTTCGGCCATTAAGTCTTTACATAAAAACTATAAGCAGGCACTTACCACAAGGAAGAGGATACCACAGGAGGAGGCCTGGTGAAATCTACCCAGCATTGCTGAGACTAAACATAGCATATTGTTCTGGTGTAAATGTTCCTTTCTTAAAGGATGATTAATTGCCCAAACTTGCCTCTTTTGTCCCCTGCAAAGCATGGGTTAATCATTTTTCAGAATTTTTTTCATCCCAATTAGAGGGTGTGTTATCAGGTAGGGTTCTGAGAGAATTGCTTAAGACAGCTGCACAGGGGACTCCCTGTCCCACAGCACCCTCACCGCCAGGGGGGGCAGAGCCAAGCATCACGGATGCATTTCAGCTTGAAGGATTCCTGCAGCGCGGGTTAAAATTGCCGCACAGGGGACTCCCTGTCCCACAGCACCCTCACCGCCAGGTGGGGACGGAGCCAAGCATCGCGGGTGCATTTCAGAACCGAAGGATTCCCGCAGTGTGGGTTAAGACTGCCGCACAGGGGACTCCCTGTTCCACAGCACCCTCACCACCATGGGGGAAGAGCCAAGCATTGCGGGCGCATTTCATCGCCGAAGGATTCCCGCAGCGCGGGTTAAAACTGCTGCAGAGGGGACTCCCTCTCCCACAGCACCCTCAGCACCAGGGGGGTGGAGCCAGCATCGCAGATGTATTTCAGCGCCAAAGGGCAGGCCCGTCCTTTGCCCATCAGTGACTGGATGAGACCAGGCCAGGCCACCCCTCTGAGCTTCGAGCAAGCAAAAGCATGCCTGGTTAATTTGTAAGGGGAAGTTCTGGCAGCCTTTCTCCAGAGAAGTGGTTACGCTTGTTGCTTAGACACTTGCTGATTTCTGATTAAGGCCTGTAAATTACCAGCCAAAATGGGGAAAAGGAAAATCAGCCCACATAAGGGCTCAGCTGCTTTAATCCAACCATCTGTTACTTGCTACTTATTATCCATTATGGGGTCTATTAAATCTGAACTTGTTCAAGTAGAGGAAAAGGTTGGGGCTCTTCGGAAGTCAACTCAGACACCGCCTCTGGAGCCTAAAGTATCCATAAAATCCATGAAAGGGGCTCAGGTACATATGAAGGCCACCATTTCTGACACTTCACCCCCTGGAATATGTGCTAAACCTGTGAAAGCTCCAACAGTTTTGGGGCACAAAACACAGACTGCTCGCAAGCTATCTCCCCACCTTTGAAAAGGAGGAAAGCAGGAGGAAAGCCTAGAAATACAAAGCGAGTTTCTGGGAATAAAAGGAAAAGCTTTTCCCTTCTGGGGAAACCTGCTAGTCGTTTGGTAGCTCCTGATATGACAAGCGAGCGTAGTATGAAGGAAGTTCTCCTGAATGATTCCACTCATATAATTGATTCTATACTCAAACCTTTTTGCCTAGCTTTGGAAGAGAAGCTCATTAGTTTGATAACTAAGAGACTGGATTCTCTCCATACTAGTATGTCAAGTATGTTACTACAGACTATTAAAGGATCACCCAATCTTGGGCTGCTGCACAATCAAGATGTGACCCACAGTAATGGAAGTCTACCATCAAACTCCTCACCAAATGATACGTGTTTACCTTTGGTTAAAGCTCTAGATGGCCCTGATACTATACACATGGAGTCCAAGCCAAGCCCAGAAAATTGCAATGGGGCACTTCTTGGATGCCGATTTTCACCCCGCTTTTGTTCAAATAAAATCTGTGAGGAGCCATTACAACTACCCCCCGCCTGTGCCCCGTATGTTTTGGTTCCAGTAAGTGTTCCTTCCTTGGATGCCAGCCATAATGAAGAGACCCAAACTCTAATAAGGAAGTCTGCCCACTGGTTGAGGACTAAATCAGGTTACCATGGAGATTCACACAGTAAGATTCTCATGGCACACAGAGTCAACTGGGTTGGTACATCAAAGAAAGCATACAAGGGCGATTGTGTTGTGATTAACTTTGCTAATCCATATTTAGTAAAGTGCCTGCTGGCATACTTGGCTCATCCTGTTTTGACCAAGGAGGGGATCCAAGCTTACCACTTAAGCCATTTCTATGTTCCCCCAGCAGTGTGGCGCGATTTTAGTTCTGGGCCACTTTTGCCACAAGTCCAGCCTACTGCTCATACTACTCACCGTTGTCCGACTCCAAACCTCTTAGATGAAAATGATTGACTCTTAAGTACCAACAGACTTATGAGGGTCCTCTTTACGAGTGAAATTGAAGGAGCCCTGTTTGATACTTTCTTAATAGAGGTTGGTATTAATGAAGTGGGCGCCTCCCCTGGTGTTTCTGCACCAATTTCTACTAGGGAAGACCGGGAGGCGGGACCAGTTCATAAATCTCTGAGTTTAATTAGTTGGAATGTTGCAGGGCTCCGGTCTAAGTTAAGAAACGCTGACTGGCTGAACCTCATATCCATGTATGACATAATCTGTCTGCAGGAGACCTGGTCAAAGGACCCCTTCTTACTAGACGGTTATATATCCTTACATCAACCTGCCATTGCCTCCTCAGCTGGAAGGGCAAGTGGGGGACTTTTAGTTCTCATTTCTTTACAACTACCAAAAATGGAGGCAACTTTAATCTGGTCTTCCTCATATTTTATGATAGTTTTACTCCTGATCGAGGGGAGATAAGGTATGTTACTAATACATTTTTTATAACAATATACCACATAGCCTCAAGGTAACAGATTTCTTGGATTTCTCCAGTCGGCTTCAAAATAAAGATCTAACCCTGATATGGCTAGGAGACTTCAATATGCCCCTTATCAGGAAGCCCCACATGTCTGCAGCAACCCCATAGAGAGTAGAGATGTGACAACCCATTTCATTCACTCAAACCAAGGTGAAGACTTAAATTATTTTATGCATAAGTATGATCTCGTATATGCAAGGGAGAAGGCCCCTGTAAACAAATTTTAAAAAATCCTATATTCACAGGGAATCTTACAGGGAGTATTATTGATTTTATCCTCATTAACTCTTCAGATTTTCATTTAATTCTTGATTTCAAGGTAATCCTACATTGCGCAAGTGACCGTAATCCCATATGTGTCAATTTATTTTACAATTTTAAATCGGACATTTCAAATAGGGAAGTGATTTGGAAACCTGTATTCAAAAGAAATCCTGGAGTTCGAATGAAATAGGAAAAGGTAGACCCTAAGCATTTTAACTAGAAAATTACTAAACAAAAGTTAGATTCCATTAATTTTTGTTTGTCACCTCATCCAATGCATGAGCATATAGTACTGGAATACGAGCATTTAAGTAAAGCAATTTCTAAGGCACTGGTAAGGGATAGGATTCCTTGGGCCATGAGGCACATCGATGGTTTAATTCTGCTTGTTCAGCTGCTCATCAAAATTATAAAAAAGCCCTCGGGTCTGTTCCCTTTTCCTGTAATTTAGTAAAACTTGCTAGGGGTCAGTATAAGTCAATACTAGAAGAGAGGAAAATGGAAATTAGAACCAAAGCATGGGACAATCTTTTGGAAGCTATGGAATTGAGGGACACATCCAAATTTTTAACTGTGGTAAATCACCCTTTTATTTCTGGACATGAAATGCAGGCTGATGACTGCCTAATTCCAGAATCTGTTTGGGTGAATCATTTTTCAAGGGTATTTCAGCCCAGTAATGTTTCGAATTCGGGAGGGGCTGATAGTATCGACTCAAAGCCTGTGGAATCTATTGCGAATACCATAGATTTATCTTTCGTGCACCATGAAGTTATTACAGCAATCAATCGTCTAAGGTCAAGTAAGGCTCCTGGTCCTGACGGGGTTCCTGCGGACCTCTTTAAATCCTTCCCAAATCTCTGGGGACCTTTAATTGCAAATGTTCTAAGAAGCATAGCAAAGAGTAACATTCCTTCCTGATGGAAGGTGGCTATAATAATCCCTATATTTAAAAAGGGTAATAGACAAGATCCATCGTGTTATAGGCCAATTTCCCTTATAGATTCAACTGCTGAGATTCTGGGGAGTGTGCTTCTGACACAGTTAGAGGAGTGGGTGACAGAGGCAAAGATCCTCTCCCCGATCCAATATGGATTAAGACCCGGCCTAGGCATTGTAGAACAAGCACTTAATTTACATCTTATTCTCAATAAATACGTTACTGGCAAGAAGGACTCTATTCACATGGCATTTGTTGACCTGTCGAGTGCCTTTGATCTGGTTAATAGAGGCAAACTCTGGCAGATCATGGAAACCATAGGGATCGATCCTCACCTGCCGGAACTAATAACGCTTTTACACACTGATTTACTGGTCTCAGTGCAATACGGTATTCATGGTGAGAGAACTGACCCTTTTCCAAACACACGAGGAGTACGACAGGGCTGTATCCTAGCGCCATTTCTATTTCTGCTATATATAAACGGGCTTTATGATTTTTTTGTAAAAAATGAGTAGGATTTCCCTAGGATGGGACCGAGACAGCTTCCAGTAATACTGTAAGCTGATGATGCGGTTATAATCGCGCGCACAGCAAACGGTCTCCAAAGTATGGTGGACCTCTTTTTAACTTTCATGCAAGATCTTGATCTGAAAGTTAATTATTCAAAGACATATGTCATGACTTGTGGTCCTCGAAATACAAGGTCAAAAAAATTCATTATGGGAGGAAACATCATGAACAAAGTTAAAGACTTTTGTTACTTAGGTATGCATGTGAGTTCCTCTATGCTATGGAACACTCATCTCAGAATAAAGACTCAGCAAATGGTGAGAAACCTTGAAGCAGTTTTCCGCTTTGCCCGTAAACTGGGACACAGACCAGCATATCAGATTTCTGTGCTCTATAATTCTGAATGTGTTTCAGCAGCCACATATGGGGCGGGCATATGGGGCTATATTAAATCAGATCAGCTCCAACGGGTCGAGAACAAATATGCCCATAGACTATTGCAGGTACCTAAGAACGTAGCAAATATTATTTGCCATCAGGAATTGGGCTTAGGACACATAAAGGATCTGATTGCGGTTGCCCCCCTCTTACTATGGGTCAGATGCTGGAGTAATTTGGGGGCTGTTCTGGAACAAGACTGTTTGTCTGATTGTTTTCATTTGGCTAAAACAAAAGGAAACCCCTGGTTTTTACATCTGCAAGCATCCTTTCGAAATTTGGGGCTTGAGCCCATGTTCCTTGAGCCAAGGTCTTTACCAACAAATGCAAAAGAGCTGATGAAAAACC
The DNA here is from genome assembly GCF_031143425.1 of Pleurodeles waltl. Classification (NCBI taxonomy): domain Eukaryota; kingdom Metazoa; phylum Chordata; class Amphibia; order Caudata; family Salamandridae; genus Pleurodeles; species Pleurodeles waltl. The sequence goes on along the minus strand of NC_090437.1, from coordinate 260,759,755 downwards.
GGCACAAGTATGTTCTTTGTAATCTTTGCTCAAATTGAATTTAATTCATTTCAGAGTGGCTTTTCCTAAACAATTTTTTTGGCAAAATGAATTTTCAAATTGCCCCGTGATGCTAGATCTAAGCAGAGCACATGTCACTTTTTACTATTTTGTACATTATACACTGCACCTAGACATGTTTTCATTTTGCCCAGTTTACGTAAATCAAAATTTGCATCTCATAAGGAGTCTTTGATTTATGTTAAAAAATTGTCAACTATTCAAATTTGCTATTCTGTACTAAATTTTATTAGGTCTGCTATCACCATTAGGAAGCGATATGAACAGTCCGATTAGGCTGTATTTTTGCATAATCCAGACATGGACAAGTTCACAAAATTAATCTACGATTTTAACCTAACTAAGTACATGCTATTTTTTATATTTTGTAAATTAGTACTGATTTTTATCTGTTAGTTTTGTGTTTATTTTTTTAGGATATAACATGATTCTGAACTGCATTGACATGCTCAAATTCTTTTATATATTCTGCAATCACTATTAGGAAACGATATAAATAGCCTGATAAGGCTGCATAACTCAGATATAGGTGGTCATTACAACATTGGCAGTAAAAGCCGCTTATCGCCGTGCAGAAGACCACCAACACACCCCGCGGCCGCGGAATTCCGCCACAGCTATTACGACCCACATCCCGAAGTCCGACAAAATTCAGACACCCACACAAGTCCGCCACACCAAAGGTCAGTGATAAACTGGCGAAAACAAAACCTCCACCATCACGCCAACAGAAATACGCCCATGTTATCACGACCCATGAATCCATGCGGTGGGCTTTCAACCACGGTATTCCATTGGCGGTACACAACGCCGAGCTCAAAATACACACACATCTCCAAAACACCACCACATTGGACAATTCGAAATACACACACCTGATACACATACACACACCACTCCCACACAAACAATACTATATAAAACAAACACCTACATCACCCACAAACCCCTACGACCAAAAATTTAGACGACGGCCAGAGAGACAGCACAGCATAGACAACCCCACCATACAGAGGCACACAACACCATCACCCACACTACTTCCATGCACAAAACACCACACACCACTACATATCACCACACTTATCACCACTTACACCACCCCACACATCACCTACACCACCCCATGGCACGGCAAAGACACCCCAGCGGGCCCATACCTCCGTACCCAGGACACGTCAATCAGCTGTGTGTCCACCACTACAGGGAACCCAGGATAACCCACCACCCCAACAACAACAGGGACCTGGGGACAGTGGCAGTGGGCACACGGTCCAGGGGACAGAGGCCCAGGAACACAGGGAAACTGGGAGGGCTGCTGTGCGACAGGGGGCGGACAGGCCTAGGGTACCCACTCTCCACGAGGCCCTCTCCTCCATCATGGGAGCATACCACCACTCCCAGGAGACAATGGCAATGGTCCTGGCCAAGTTTCAGGAGTCCCAGCTCCTGCAGGAGAAACAGTATTTGGGCTTCAGGGAGGAACTCAGAACCATCAGCACCGCCCTGGGCACCATCATAGGGGTGCTGAAGGAGATACTTAACACCAGGTGGGACACTGTGGCACTCCAAGGGGCCCCTGACACTAGCATGGACGAAGAACTGCCCACCACCTCCGCCGGCACTAGTGGACAGGAGGCACCGCCACAGGACCACCACACCAGCACCCCACTCCCTGCAGACGGAGAACCACCCCGCAAGCGGTCCCTGAGATCCAGGAACAGGACAGAGCCAAGACCCCCGCCAAGAAATGAGACCACCCTGATTGTCATCCCACTGTCCCACTTTGTAACCCTGTCCATATTGAAACTGCCCCAGCTCCACTTCCTATGCCCATATGGGCAGTGCACCTGTGAGACTAATAGACTGGACTCTGCCATGGACATTCCTCCACCATCACCCCTCACCATTTTACCACCCCCTCCAATATTTAGCACTTCAATAAACACCCTTGAAGCACAAAACAATCTGGAGTCAGTCTATGATTTTGAAAATGTGTATTAGCAATGACAGTGACAAAATCCGTTCTCAAATGTAATGTCAACATACCTATGTCACAAATCTCAAGTCCATGAGGAATGTAAGCAGATGACACACGTTGGTAAGCACACCTGTGAAACTGTAATGGAAATGTACAACTCAGTTTCCATATACTGGTTGAAATCGACAGACAGGATAGAGGTAGAAGTGTGAAAGTACTTGTAGTAGGCAGGAATGTGTTCTCACCTGTGTGTCACTGGAAATATTGCTGGATAACTGAGTCCCTGTTGTCAATGTCTTCTTCCTCTGCTTCCTCCTCATCACTGTCCACAGACGCCACAGCTGCCACAACACCGTCATCTGGACCATCCTCCTGCAGAAAAGGCACCTGTCGTCGCAAAGCCAGATTGTGAAGCATACAGCAGGCCACGATGATCTGGCACACCTTCCTTGGTGAGTTAGAATAGGGAACCACCTGTCATATGGAGGCACCTGAACCTGGTCTTCAGGAGGTCAAAGGTGCGTTCAATCACCCTCCTAGTCTGCCCATGTGCCTCATTGTAGCGTTCCTCTGCCCTGGTCCTGGGACTCCTCACTGGGGTCAGTAGCTATGACAGGTTGGGGTAACCAAAGTCCCCTAATAGCCACACCCGGTGCCTCTGGAGTCGACCCATCACATAAGGGATGCTGCTATTCCGCAGGATGTAGGCGTCATGCACAGAGCTAGGGAACACAGCATTTACCTGGGAGATGTACTGGTCTGCCAAACATACCATCAGTACATTCATGGAATGATAACTCTTCCGGTTCCTGTACACCTGTTCACTCCTGTAGGGGGAGACCAGAGCTACATGGGTCCAATCAATGGCACCTATGATGCTGGGATATGTCCAAGGGCATAGAAGTCACCTTTAACTGTAGCCAAATCCTCCACCTGAGGGAAAACGATGTAGCTCCGCATGTATTTCAGAAGGGCAGACAACACTCTGGACAACACATTGGAAAACATAGGCTGGGACATCCCTGATGCCATGGCCACTGTAGTTTGAAATGACCCACTTGCAACTAAATGGAGCACTGATAGCACCTGCACTTGAGGGGGATCCCTGTGGGATGGCGGATTGCTGACATCAGGTCTGGCTCCAACTGGGTACACAGTTCCTGGATTGTGGCACAGTCAAACCTGTAGGTGATGATCAAATATCGCGCCTCCATTGTCAACAGGTCCACCAGCGGTCGGCACACCGGAGGATTCTGCCATCTCCTCACATGTCCCAGTGGACGGTGCCTAGGAAGGACAACAGCGAGCACAGAGTCAAACAACTCAGAGGTATGAACCCACAGTCTACATAGAACACCATTCATACACAGAATCTGGCCTGTATTTGTGGAGTGCAACAAGGCCTAGGTCTGTGTGACGCAGTTGTGAATCAGGCCATGTGGGCCCCTGACATGGTGGCTGCCTGACCTCTAAAGTTGGACAATGGGATGTGAGGTAACTGCGCTGGCGTTCTACACCGTCGCGGTAGGTGGTCGGAGACCGCGGCGCAATGCTGCATTGGTTAACATTGGACCCTATGGGTCCCAGGAGCCAATGACGATGGACGCCGGTGGTGATGGTACGCACCACTGCGGAAGTGACCACCGTGGCCGTGACCGCCATTTTCTAGCTGCTCAATCACTCGATATCTGATCTTCAACAGGAGAGGACCTACACTGCAAGTGCTGCTGTGACCTCGGTCTGGAAGAGCCAATGGCTCGTGCGTCTGGGAAAAGGGCCCCTGCCTTCACTCCAGAGGAGTTGGAGAAGCTTGTGGACGGGGTCCTCCCCCAGTACATGCTACTCTACGGTCCTCCAGACCAACAGGTAAGTACACAGGGAGCACGTTGTATGGGCTATGCCTGTTTGGAGAGGGCTGGTTGTAAGAAGGAAGGGGGCACAGTTCTGCGTGCATGAAGGTCTGTGAATGCATGTGCCACATGGCAAGGCTAGGGATGTGGGCCACTCACCTTGACGGTGCAGTTGGTAATGACTTCTCTTCTTCCCCTGTACATTTCATGTAGGTCAGCACCCACCAGAAGAAGGATAATTGGTGGTGTGCCATCGCCAAGGACATCTGGACCCTGGGGGTCCACCACAGACGGAGCACCCACTGCCGGAAAAGATGGGAGGACATTCGCCGCTGGAGCAAGAAGACGGCGGAGGCTCAGCTGGGGATGGCCTCCCAACGTGGGAGGGGTGCCCGTCGAACCATGACACCCCTGATGTTCAGGATCCTGGCGGTGGCCTACCCTGAGTTTGATGGGCGCTTGAGGGCATCACAGAAGACACAAGGGGGTGAGTACAACAACACTCAGCGGACGTTGCGCGCAGTGAAGGTATCTGGGTGGGGGAGGAGGGCTGTGGGTTTCCCTAGGCCAGGGCGAGTTCCGTAGGCTAGGCCCCTCCATAATGCAGGCCATGTGGCACCCAAACCCACCTCTGTAGAGTGCCAAGTACAGGTATACATGCCCCTGTGTCATCTATGTGTGCAGATGTCGACTATAGCCATGTAGGATATATCCCAGGAATTGCATCTGTAGAGCCCAACAGCGCGGCATAGTGCAGGGGGCTTCTGTGTCTGTATTGTCCGCCAACGGTAGCGGTAAACCATGCACTCAACCTGTCTTTCTTCTGTCGTCCCCCCCTTTTTGTGGTCTCCCTGTTCTTGTGTGCATCAGCATCACCAGGTGGAGGTACAGTGGCACAGGAGCATGATGGAGCTGCATCCCACATGGCCATGGAGGGCCACACCATGGACTCGGAATACACCAGTGGGACGGAGGGCGAGGGGAACTTCACGGTGGTCACAGGATCAGCAACCAGCGACACGGACTCGTCCTCTGATGGGTGCTCCCTTATGGTGGCGGCAAAATCTGTGCCACCCACTTCTACAGGTACAGCCACCACCCCCCCTACCAGCACCGCCCTCCCAGCAGCCCCTCAGCCTTCGCCCCATGCCCGCTCACCGAGGAGGGTGGGCATCACCGTCGCCTCAGGCACCTTAGCCCCTGCCCCTGTCACCTCTGCTGCCCTCAGTGAGGAGGCCATTGACCTCCTCAGGTCACTCACTGTTGGGCAGTCTACCATTTTGAATGCCATCCAGGGTGTAGAAAGGGAATTGCAACACACAAATGCATTCCTGGAGGGCATTCATTCTGGTCAGGCTGCCCTTCATCGAACCCTGCAAACTCTGGCCTCAGCACTGATGGCAGCCATTGTCCCTGTCTCTAGCCTCCCCCCTACAACTTCCTCCACCCAGACCAAATCACATGTACCCCAGCCTATCCCAAGCACACCATCAGACCAGCATGCACACACGTCAACACACAAGGGAAGCTCAGGCAAACATAAGCACCACACATCCCACAGGCACTCACACAAGCATCACACACATGCAGACACAGCAACAACCACTGCCTCCACTGTGTCCCCCTCCTCGTCGTCTCCCTCCTCCCTCCCAGTGTCATCTACACTCTCACCTGCATGCACTACCACTACAGCCACTACGTCCCGCACCAGCACACCCACCACCACACCACGCTCACCTGCACTCACCACCCCCACTCCCATTTACACGTCCCCGGTGTCCTCTCCCAGTGTGTCTGTGACACCCCCTCTCAAGATACACAAACGCAGGCACACACCCACCCAACAGCCATCCACCTCACGACAGCCTCCAGCGCATGCACCTTCATCCAAAGTCACCAAACGTACACCTCCTACAACCACTACCTCTTCCTCCACTCCCAAACCCCCTCCACCTACCCGTCCCAGTGTTCCTAAGAAACTTTTCCTGACCAAGCTTGACCTCTTTCCCACCCCCCCACCCCCACCAAATCATAGGTCCCATACTAGCACCTCAGCCAAAAAATCTCCGGGACCAGTGGTGCCTGTTGTTACAGGTATGTGGAGTGCACCGGCCACCAGGACAGCCAGTGTGACACGGAGCCACAGCACAGCCAGTCCCCCCCCTGTGAAGCACCAGAAGTTGGACAGTGCCCGGCAGGAGAGGGTGAAGACTCCAGCCAGCAAAGCCGCTCACAAGGGTCCCGGGGGGAGTGCTGACTCAGCTGTGGCTCCTCCCAAGGTGGGGAAGGGGCAGAAGAAATCGCCAAAGTCTGGGAGGAGCAGCACGGCCGAGAAGACCGCCATCATCCCCGCTGCCCAGGAGGCCACCGCCATCCCAATCGTCACTGGCCAGGAGGCCACCACCAGAGTCAGTGCCCAGGAGGGCAGCCCGATCGTCACTGGCCAGGAGGCCACCGCCAGAGTCTGTGCCCAGGAGGGCAGCCCGATCGTCACTGGCCAGGAGGCCACCGCCAGAGTCAGTGCCCAGGAGGCCACCGGCAGCCACAGCCCAGCTGCCCAGGGGGGCCCCGGCAGCCACAGCCCAGCTGCCCAATGAAGGACCGCCAGCCCCAGCCCAGCTGAGCAATGAAGGACCGCCATTGCAAGCTGCGCTGAACAGGGAAAGCACCGCTGAACAGGTCAGAAACTGCAAACTCAAGCACCACTGAACAGGGCAAAGACTGCCATGGCAAGCACTGCTGAACAGGGCAAGCACCACTGAACAGGTCAGAAACTGCGAACTCAAGCACCACTGAACAGGGCAAAGACCGCCTTGGCAAGCACCGCTGAACAGGGCAAGCACCGCTGAACAGGTGAGAAACTGTAATCTCAAGCACCGCTGAACAGGGCAAGCACAGCTGAACAGGGCAAAGACCGCCATGGCAAGCACCGCTACCCCACGGGCGGCAGGGGCAGTGACGCAACTGGGACTGTCACGGGGTGAGTGATGCACTCTGGGCACCAGTCACCCTCCAGAACCAGTGGAGACATGCATCCACTCCGTCTGTCCTTAACAGGATGAAGCACTCTGGGCACCAGTCCCCCTCCAGAACCAGTGGAGACTGTTATCCACTTGAGAGACTGTGGCTTTGCACTCCCCAGGATGGTACAGTGGGCAAACCACCCACTGTAGAGACTTGAGAGACTGTGGCTTTGCACTCCCCAGGATGGTACAGTGGGCAACCCACCCACTGTAGAGACTTGAGAGACTGTGGCTTTGCACTCCCCAGGATGGTACAGTGGGCAAACCACCCACTGTAGAGACTTGAGAGACTGTGGCTTTGCACTCCCCAGGATAAATCAAAGGGCATGGAGCCCCCTCGTGGATCTGGTGTGGTGCACACATCCGGCTGAGGTGCTCCCCCTTTCCTTCCCCCTGAGGTGCCTGTTGTATTTCTATCTGATGCCCCGGCAGTGTTCTCTCTGTTTTGATCAGGTATCTGATGTGGGCCTCGCCCATGTAATTTGGGCCCAGTGGTCCACGGACAATAAATGGTGCATTACCTGCACTACTAATTGTGATGTATATTTTGTTGAATGTGTATATATATATCTGTATATATTTGGTTACTGTATTTTGATATATTACAATGGTTGAACTCATTTCCTTTTGTCTTTGCATTCTTCTTGGGGGGTTGGGGGTTGTTATTGTAATGTTTGGATATGCATCGGTGTGTGTGTTGTAGTGGGTGAGGGTCGGGGTGGGGGTGGGGGTGGGGGTGTTGTGTGTGTGTGTCCCAGACTTTTGCCTCCCCCTCCCCTATGTCGTAGGTGCAGTACTCACTGTTGTCTTCGCCGCCGGCATTGATGATGGTCATATAGGAGCAGGAAGACTATCGCAGGGAGAATTTGGAGTTCTGGTTCCATGGTGTCGTCGTTCCTCGTGGAGTGTGTAGAGGTGAGCGTTTTCCCTTTGAAATGGCTGTTTCTGCCGTTTTTTTATCTGCGGTGAATCCGCCCCGGAAAAGGTGGCGGATTGGTAGGTTGTGATACTGTGGGCGGTACATTGTCTCCCGCCTGTCTGTTCGCGGTGACCGCCAAGCTGTTTGTCTGTACCACTGTGGCGGTCGGAGTGTTAAAGTGGCTGTCTTTTTGGCGGTTTCCGCCATGGTCATAATTCCCTTTTTTTTACCGCTGGCCTGTTGGCGGTCTTACCGCTGCTTTAACACCGTCCGCCAGGGTTGTAATGACCCCCATAGTCAAGTTCATTAAATATACTTTCGATCCTAACTCAAACAAGTATATGCTATTTTTTATAACTTGCATATTGCTGGTTTTAATCCGTTAGATTTGTGTCCATGACTATAGGACTTAAAATGATATTGAATTGTATTGACATGTTCTTAACTGTCTTTTTTATACATCTTTCGATATGTGTTTTTAGTAATATGTTTAATTTGTTTAAAATGTATCTGTACTTATATGGCAACTTGCTGAATAAAGACCTTTTTTGACTTGACTTTTGCTTAAGACTCAGACCTCATTCTCCATTACCCTGTTGGAGGTTTTGTATACAATAGATACGTTTGCTGGGGGAAAAGTGTCAGGACCGACTGGGGTATCTGTTAATGCATTTCTCTGAGAGAGTTGTGGGGGCCCATTTTGACCATGGTACTTAACACAGCTATTGAGTGTTCAATTCCCCCCTCTTGGACCATATCAATTATAGTACCTATCTTCAAAAAGGGAAGCAAATCTGACCATGATTGCTATTCTCTATCTCTCTCCTGGATTCCTCAGCCAAGTTAATGGATAAGGTCCTCTTGTGTAGAATGGAGTAATGGACAGAGAATAATTCTATCATAACCGAAGTGCAAATGGATTCAGGAAAGGACGAAGGAGCAATGTGCCAATCATGAATTGCTCACAAGGAAGTATACTAAAATTTAAGGAAGGTTCCCTTTATCTAAGCAGTGCCTTTGACCTGGTAGGCCATTCAATTCTTTGGACCATGCTAATATCTTTTGGAACCCCAAGGGATATAGTTTTTTTTAAAAATCTGTTTTTATTTTAGTTTGAGAAACTGCAAACCAACACGAACATTCAACACAGGGCAGGTTACAGTAAAGCAAGATGTTTTTGATGTATAATGATGCCTGAGGGCGCATACACCAGAGTACCGTCAGTGAAGTTATAACCACAACGGACCCTAAATCCTAACGGAACCATACATTAAATAACATAAGCATGTAAGAGTATATCGACTCCATATTTGGTCAACTCTTGTTCAATGAGGGGGGCATGTGTCCTCGTCCCCATTGCCTCATCACTTCTTACAGAACCTACTTCCTCCCCACCATTGAACTGCTCCAACAGTGCACCCCAAGCTGCCACATCAGCAAGTGCCCTCTCATCGCTGCATGTCATGCGCATATGTTGTTCCTCCGCTGCCCCCCACTCCAGCAAATCTTTCAGTCAGCCAGAAGTCGCAGGGGTCCACTTACTCATCCAACCAATCGATACTCTACGCTTGGCTTGTACCAACGCTAGCTGCACCATCTTGTACACAACCCCCCTACCCTGCAGCCTACGCACCACTCCCAAAAGACAAGTCATTGGGGTTGCCTCCAATTCAAGTTCCGTAGCCTCTGCAATCGCTGCCATCACTTCCTGCAAGAAAGCATAAGCCGCACTACAGGACCTGGCCAGGTGCAGGAATGAAGCACCAAGCCCACCACAACGAGGACAGCATGCTCCTCGACCTCGGTCCATCTTATTTAGTTTACTGGGAGTGATATTAATTCTGTGCACAAAGTTGAAATGCAATAGTTTAAACCTGTGATTACATGACACCGTCCGGACCAACTATAAGGCACATTCCAATCAGCGTCCTCTATGGGCAGCCCCAAGTCAGTCTCCCACGCCTTATGTCCCATGCATATCACACCCGGTTGATCGTCCTGCAGTGCCTTGTAGAACCGAGTAATCATGTGTGTATCCTCGCCCCAACTAAGCAGTCCATTCAGTACTGAGGAGGCCTTAGGGGCAATCGGGAAACTGTCCTAGATTTCGCTGGCCACACTTTAAATTTTATCATATTGCAGAAACTGGCCAGAACCCAACTCAAACAGGACCTGAGCATCAGTAAATGAAAGAAATTCACCACTAGGGTACAGGTCACCAACCCCCTCGCAACGACCCGACCTCCAGGCCTCTACCGACATTGTCCTCGCCATATCCCGAAATGGAGACAGATCCCATATCCTTAATTGCCTGTCAAAGGGAGCCTGTCGGAGCACCTGTTTCACCACCTGTTCCCATGTCCCAGCAGTAGTCCTTACCAGGTATGGCGTGGAGGGATCAGATCTGTCCCCCGACATGAGAATATGCACCAATGACCACCCATCATACACACCAGCATACAACTTCTTTTCCCAACTATTAACCTCTGACATCCATATAGCTGCACACTGCAGATGGGCTGCATAATAATAATATCTGATGTTGGAGATTGCCAGTCCTCCCTCCTCTAGGTCTTTCTGCAGGACGGACAGTGCCACCCAACTTCGCCGGCCTGCCCATACTAGGGGAATCAACAGGCTATCCAAGCTACAAAAAAGCTGCACAGGCAGCGGATACAAGGAGTTCTGTTCCAGATAAAGGCACCGGGGCAAAAACACCATCTTTGTGACCCATAACAGAAAGAGGCAATTTATTCCAGAGATAAACCATTACTACTCGCTCAACATTGTGTTTATTGTACGCATCTACAGAGTTAGTGACCCAGATACCCAAGTACCGAAAGCACTCAACTTCCCAGCGTAACCCAACCTCATGAATCTCAACCTGAGGAATCCCAACAAGAGACCCCAAGGGAAACAGGAGCATTCTTTTCATATTAATCTTGAGACCAGACACAGCCCCAAATGCCTGCAACCTCTGTAGCAGCACCGGCCCCAAAACGCGGGGATCCTGCACATAGACCAATGCATCATCAGCATACATGGAAATTACGTGTGTGGCCTGACCTCCAGAATCCCCCACAGCACCATCTCCTCATGAAGCCAGATGGACAGAGGTTCCTCTGCCAGAGCAAACAAAAGACGCAAGAGCAGGCATCCCTGTTGTGTATCCCTGCAAATCTCCCAGATGTTCGAGGTTTCTCCCCCCCCCCCACACGCACTCGAGCTGTTGGGGCAGTGTACCGTAGCTAAACCCAAGCGCAAAAGACGGGGCCAAAACACATGCCCTGCAATACCTCCAATAGATATCTCCACTCTTTTGTATTAAATGCTTTTTCCAAGTCAAGAGATACCAGCGCCAATTCTGTCTCCATTCCCTTAGTCTCATGCAGGACATGTGCTAGATGATGCAGATTATAGGACATACTACAACCCGGTATGAATGAACCTGCATTGGTCTTCGTGCACCAGACCCTGAATCATCCTCTGGAGCCAAGAGGCCAAGATCGTGCAGAGTATCTTGACATCACTATTTAACATAGTTAGCAGTCGGTACGAGGAGGGATCAGCAGCATCCCTCCCCGGCTTGAACAGCAAACACACTATACCCTGACGCATGGTGTCTGGTAACATACCACGCCCCGCGCCTCCTCAAAAACTTCCCCTGATCAGTCAGAAAATCCGCAGGCATACGCCAACCTCGATCTGTGCAAGCAGCCGTCTCTCCCCATTGCAACTGCAGCTGAACTGGCATGTGATCAGACAAAAACTGACCCAAATGAGTAACATCCAGGACACGTGAGCTGTCGAGACCACCCAACAGAAACCTGTCTATTCGATAATAAGTATCATGTGTTCTGGCATGACAAGTATATTTCCTACTGTCAGGGTGCCATTCCCTCCAACCGTCCCAGAGACCCAAGTGTGCCATCACATCTGTAAGAGATTTTACCACCAGTGGTTTGGTTCCCAGTTTTGGCGATAGATGATCCAACCCCCCATGTAACACACAATTATAGTCCCCCGCCCAAACCAAGGGCTTATCCACACTGTCCCCCAAGATCTCAGGTATTCTGGAGTAGAAGGAGGAACTGTCCATGTTAGGAGCATACATATTAAGGATAACAATGGGTAGACCATCTAACATGCCCTCCACCAGCACATATCGGCCCTCCACATCCACCTCACTGTATAAATGGGTAAAGGGGACCCCCGGGGCCACCCACACTGACACCCCACGTGCATAAGAAGAAAAGGAGGATGAAAACATCTGTCCCGCTACTTCTTAGCAATTTTATGCGCTTCCTCATCAGTCATGTGAGTCTCCTTAAGACAAGCAATATGAACCTTGTGCCTTCGTAGGAATGAGTGAAACCTGTAGCGTTTTGTATAACTTTTCAAGCCCCTGACATTCCATGTCAGCATATTAATATGATGACCCATGGCAATACAATGTGGTTCCTCCATGCGTAGGACGCAGCCCACTCTGTGTTACCCCCTCCCGCAATGAGACAAAAGAAAGATAGATTGCACATCTCGGTCCAATACCCGCACTGTTGAATGAACAGTAAACATGAACAAACCTCCCACCACTCCCAACTCCACCCCGAAATACAGTAAAACAACCAAAACAGACCACACTGTAAGTCCAGTCCATAAATGCTGCCAGGACGGCAGCCTAAACCCCAATTTACCATAACAAATGGCCTACCAAAACTGTGGAGTGACCCCCCCCCGGCATCAGTTCACAAAAGTACCCGGAACACCCCAGACCTGAGTTCCAAAAATGCTAGCAGTGCCCCGGAATGCCAGGCACCACCCAGTCCACCCGCATAACCTTTTCAGGACTGACGACAAGCAGCACCACAGCAAGAATAACAGTCAGGTCGTTCCGGCATCCCCATCCGCTTCCAATTCCTGCTCCAAAGCTGCACCCCCAACCGATTTAACAGGCACCACTGCATTGTTCCATCTCACTGTATCTCCACTCTGTGACTTGTTTCCACCAGCTGCCCAGTGCCATGTGATCTCCAGTCCGAGTTTTCCGCTCTGGAAGCCCATCGGGCGACCCCTCCAGATCCCTCTGTTCTTCCCGGAGCCACCTTGTCCCACATCTCCAACCATCGCCACACCTCCTCTGGGCGATCGAAAAAGTGTGATTTCCCGTCCGACAAGACCTTCAAACATGCCGGATACAAGAGCATGTATCTAATGTTCATGGCTCGGGGCATCGCCTTGACCTCCATGAACCCCTTACGAGAGTTCTGCACCTTGTTTGTGTAATCAGGATAGATAGAGATCTTGCAGTTCTCGTATAACGCTTTATCCGACTCACGTGCAGCACGCAGAACACAGTCCCGGTCCTTGTATTTAAGCAAGCGGGCAATAATGGCTCTAGGTGGCGCACCAGGCCGAGGAGGCGTGACAAGGGGCCTATGTGCACCCTCCACCACAAAGACTCCAGATAGCCCAGTTGGCTGCAGCACATCTCTGATCCAGTTCTCAACAAAGGATTCCATGGCAGACCCCTCTGCGTGCTCCAGAAAGCCCAGCAACCTGACATTGTTCGGCCTGGACTTCCCTTCTGCATCCTCCAGCCACGCCTCCAACTGTCCGACTGTGGAGGTGGACTGCACCATTTGCTTTCACAGCGTCACCACCTCAGACTGTAGCTCCGCAATGGAACCCTCTGCCACCTTCACCTTGTCGGACACCTTCCGAAGGTCCCCAGGAACAGCTTGACCTCCACCGCCCCCGTCTTTATATTACCCTCCAGTGCCACCTGGGAGCCCTGGATGGCCACAAGCAGCTCCGCTTGTGTTGGCTCTAGCAGCATCTCCACTCACCACCAATCTCGCTGCACGCTGCGGGAGAACCACAGGGGTAGTGTACTGTTCCATAGTGTTGCCCTGTGATGCATCCGTCTGATTATGATGCCCCATATCTCTCCTCGCCAGGTCCAAATGCAATTGGCAGGCACGCGCAGAGGCCTGACAACAAAGCACCACAAAAACAGTGTCCGAAGCTCTCCACTCCTTTATGGACCACTGTCCAGCCAAGCAATAAGATCAAATGGCTGCGAGTCTCTCCAGCAGCCCAGGATCAAGCAGGAAACAATCTCCAACAAGGTCAGTATATGTTCAATAGCACAGCGGAATGGCAAAAAAGCGTAGAAAAAGAAAAACTGAAACAACTCTGCTAGGATGTCTAGGGGCACCTCTGGGTACTCTCACTGCAGCACTCCAGCAGTGTGGTTCCGTAGGCCCAAATGCCCCAGGATGTCACCCCATCACTCCAGGTCCTCAGGAGGATGCCACCACATGCCTCTCAGCTTGGGTGTCCATCCCCCAAGCCTGCGGCCACACAGGCCACCCCAGGCGAGGCAGCATGAGAAGCTGCCTGACCCGCAGGCCCTGCCCAGCAGCGAGTCCAGAAAGGAAGCCTTGCAGCCCCGTGGAGGTCCTTGCCGTTAACGTCACCACCAGTAGGCCACCCCTCTTGCTGCAGGTCTGACTGACCCCCTCCTGCACCAGCCGCGGAGGACGGCCACCTCACAGCCCGAAGTTGGCTCCTTTACATATCAGAGGGGGGGCATCCACATAGCGCCTGCCCCCGAGTCCACTCTGCCCACCGCCAGCCTGCAACGCGAGCCACGCGGCCCAGCACCGCACCAGCATGGTGCAGCAGGGTCGGGCAAGCGCCGCCGCAGAAACAGCACCGACGGACCCAAAGAAAAGTGATCTAGACACGCCCTAGTCCACCAGACGTCCCCCTGATCCCGAAGAACGTATCCTATGGCCCTGGGGTGCCTCAGGAACGCAGCAGGATTTTGCCAGGGACGGCAGTGCACTAGAAGCGCATTCCGTCGGCCTTGTTCCTTGGCCACGCCCCCCAAGGGATATAGTTAGTTTTCTTGCACAACTGTATGAGAACTTGTATTTAATGGTTCAGTACAGCCCAAATGGAGAATGCTCTTCCTTGTTTAAGATTAAGATTAGAGAAGGGTGAGTATTGGCACCATTCCTGGTTTGACTTTTTATTAATGTGCTGGATGGTTACCTTTGCACTATGCAGGCTGATGCACTTACTGTTGCTGGCCACCCTGCTATCATGGATGCGAGTTGATTTACAGAAACTGAAGGATGCCTTTGGATATTTTATGGAAGCCAGGAAAATAAAGATGAAAAGACAAAACTTACACAATGGTTAATAGGATCCTATTTAGTAAGAATGGATCTTGGACACAACAGAGTCAAATATGTGAGGGAGTATTTGTGTTTGCGTGTAAAATTGGAAGCAGGCCATTCAGGGACATGGCTAAAATATATAAGGTGACAGGCTGTCTAATGTTACGCTTGGTGGAGGCCTGTGGGGTTCTGCTCCTTGCAATTCCCCTCAGGTAGAAGAGAACTCCTTCCTCAAGTGCCTCCACCCCTGCCTCCTACTTTATAGTCCATAAGTAGGCTGGGCTGAACTTTTTGAAAGATTCACTCTTACTGAAATCCCTTTTGCTTTGGCACTATATTTGGGCAAATACAGAAACTGGTTTTACTAGATGTATTATTCTAGACTGCTTAGCCCTATTTTACGCTCTTAGAGTCCCCTGTCTTTCATATATTAATGAATTGTTCAATCAATTGTTTAATATGTGAGTTAAGCACGACCCTCAAACAACGTTTTCCTTAGAGAAGAGTATATAAAGCTTCCTTCCAAAGTTATGGACAGGAAAGTAGGATGCATGATGAAGCTAGAAGACAGCCTGTGTTTTCGTATATGTGAAATGGCTTTTCTAAACGATGCCAACCCCATTTGAGCTGGGTGACCAACATTCAGCATATTTTAATTAGACTGCGGTTGGTCACTGTACATCATTTAGTTGCCTTTCCAGAAATGAAAGCATGCATGTTAGTTACGACTACTTGTTCTTGTGATGGAGTTTCATTGGAAAGCACACAGCATTTCATTTTATTCCGTGGCTTTCATGAGGGCTTGAGAAGACATTTAAAATCCATCTTTTTTGGCACAGAATTATAGGGATTATAAAATAGCTTTACGCCATATTCCGGCACTTAATAACTATCTAGTCTTCAGTACTGCACTTTACTTATGGGTAGCAATACATATTAAGAAATGTTTTGTAGTGAATATGGATTGGATAGCTTTGGTGTTTTTATTCATTTTATTATTATTGTTCTTAATGTATTATATTTATTGATAACGTGTTTATGTACTTTTATGGCCATTGTAACTGTGCCGAATATAGATCTTTGAATGAATGAACTTGAATATTGAAAGATTTGTTTTAATTACTCAGCTCGTTTTGACAATTTTGACAGTGTTTTATTGGTGGCACATTGAATGAGTTGATAGAACACAGATGAAAAACAAATTTTTAAAGAGGCAATACTGTGGGTCGTGTCTCTTGGAGTATTAGTCCTATTTAAGTTAAATAGAAAGTATTTATTGGATACCTATGGGGATGTGAAGTAAAAGATGGCAAAAGATTGAATTAGCTTTGTGATACGTAGATTACATTGTAATCACTTTAAATCCCATTTGCTTCTTTACATTCCAAACACTAACCATCCGTCTGATTTAGAAAAGCTGATATATAACTGAGAAATGCACTGAACCAAAGTGCTTGCAGAATCCCACTGTATATTAATCAATATCTAGGAGGGGTTGTGTTAAAATAGCCATAAAATATAAAAAATAAGTACTTCATGAGAAGTTCTGAGGTACAAAATTTGATCAACTCTTCTGTAATAAGTAATACAAAGAGGTTTTCAAGAAGGCTGTGCCTATCGAATGATGAAGGGATGTTTGGGAAATCCATGTATAGAAAAGTTCTGCAATGTTTAACATTTTGCATTGATTTTAAAGTTTTTCTCTCAAACGTTATTAAGTTGTCTTAACCCTTGATTACGAGGGAGTACTTTACAAAGGGGACCTTCATCTTCATCATATGTAATACATTGGGGGTCATATTTATTAAAAAAATAATTAGGGAAAGGACGGGAATGCACTGTACTTAACATGGTACAGCACATTCCTGTCTTTTCCATGTGCTGCCGCACAATGTGCTGCCTAAGGCCAACTCAGATACCCTTGCACAATGGCGCAAGGGCACCTGCGTTGTTGCAGGATTGTTTTTGTGCAGCAAGGGCCAACCTCCTGCACAAAAAAACAATTCTGAGAGGCATTTTTCACTTTCTATGTGTGCTGGAATGTAGCACACATAGAAAGAGGAAGTAACAAGGAGAAATATAGATATTAGGGAGGGGTAGCATTCTGAGGCATTCCAGATTCTAACAGCAATGGTAAATCTGGGAAGGCTCCAAAATCCATGGGCGGATGCATGGTAACACCCAAGCTCCTCCCATGGAATGCCTTCCCAGAGCAGGGTAATGCAACACAGCAATTTTGGCTGCATTGCATTTCTCTAGATTTATCATGCAAAGTGGCCTTGCATAGCTTGATAAATGTAACTTAAAAGTGGCAACACAGGACTTTAATAAATATGCCCCTCAATTTATTTGTGGTGTTAAATGTTAACTACATAATTGACTAGTATTTTATTTGGAACCTTTTGCTTCTGGGAATCCCTTTCCATTTTTACAGCCCATTAATAGTTTTGCTAAGTGAGCAAAGCCAAATATTGATGATTGTATTGATGAATAGTGCACAGGAGATGGTTATGTAAATAGTTAGTAGATCTAAAGCCAGAGGATGTATTCTTTGCACTTTGCTTCATTGCTCAATTGCACAATGCTGTCACCTGGAACACCTACTTGCTGTATCATTGTTTACATGATATGATATGATGTATCTGAATGAAACTTTTCATTCATTTTCCACTTGATGAAATATCATCCTATCATGAATTTTTCGTGATAGTATAATTTGCCCACTGAAGGAAAGTGGAGTAATATGTGGTGTGGTTCTTCGTCCTCACCATGTAGTACTCTCACAATACCCCAAAGATGGTCCTTGAATTCACACTAGTAAATTCTTAGCTCAGTCCTGGTATGTGGAAAACAGCAGTTAGGCGTTACTTAAAGGAACATGTGCTAAATGTTAGACCTGACAGCCTCAGGGTGGTCACCCGTAACTTTTTGCCTGCCTCCCTCCACTTTTTGGTCACTGTTTTTGCTGGTTTTAGGAATCTGCGCTCTTTACCACTGATAAACAGTGCTAAAGTGCATATGCTCTCTTCCTTAAAACATAGTAACATTGGTTAGTACCCAATTGGCTTTTTAAATTTACTATAAGTACCTAGTAGTGTGCACTATATGTGCCAAGGGCTTGTAGATTAAATGTTACTATTGGGCCTGCAGCACTGATTGTGCCTCCCACTTAAGAAGCCCCTTAACCTTGTCTCAGGTCTGCCATTGCAAGGCCTTTGTGTGCAGTTTCACCACAAATTCGACTTGGCATTTAAAAGTACTTTCCAAGCCTAAAACTCCCCCTTTTCTACATATAAGTCATCCCTAAGGTAGGCCCAAGGTAACCAATAGGGCAGGATGCTGTGTAGACAAAAGGCAGGACATGTACCATGAAGTTTACATGTCCTGGTAGTGTAAAACTCCTAAATTCATCTTACACTACTGTGAGGCCTGCTCCTTTCATAGGCTAATGTTAGGGCTACCCTCATATATTGTTTGAGTGGTAGATTCTGATCTGAAAGGAGTAACAAGGTAATAATTAGTATGGACAGAATGGTAATACAAAATCCTGCTGAGTTGTGAAGTTGGATTTAACATTACTATTTTAGAAATGCCACTTTTAGAATGTGAGCATTTATCTGCACTTAAATCCTTCTGTGCCTTACAATCCACGTATGGCTAGGTTCAGTTGACAGCTCCCTTGTGCATTCACTCAGACAACCCCAAACACACAATGCTCAGCCACACTTGCATACATCTGCAAATTGAATGGGTCTTCCTGGGCTGGGAGGGTGAAGGGGCTGACACTTACATGTCAAAGGACAGTAGCCTGCCCTCACACAAAGGACTGCCACACCCCCTCAGACACTTCCTGGAGAAGAAAACCTGAACCAGAACCTGCAACCTGCCAAGAAGAACTGCCTGGCTGCCCAAAGGATTCACCTGGACTGCTTTACTGAGAAGGACTGCTTCCTTGCTGTTGCCCTGCTGCCTTTCTGCTCTATGTCTGTGCTGAGAAGTGCTCTACAAGGGCTTGGATAGAGCTTGCCTCCTGTTCCCTGAAATCTCAGGACCACAAATACTTAATTCCTGCAAAAGACCTCCTTGTGCAGTGAAAATTGATGCATAGCCTGCAAGAAATGACGCACAGCCTGCATCATGGTGAGAAAATCACCGCACGGCAAACCAGAAAGACGCAGCCTGACTTCGCAAGGAGAAGATCGATGCAGCGCCAGTGTTGCGACCCGAAATTCGATGCAAAGCCCACTGTATCGACACAAAGCTGAGCCAGAACAACGCACCCCGGCCTCCTGAGAGAAATTGACACAGCGTCTGCCGTGCGATAGAAATTTCCAAGCATCGCCCACCGGATTGACGCAGCCCCTGTGACTTCGTCCTGCAAGTGCCGGATTTCAACGCATCATTCCTGGGTCGTCCCAAAACCCCACAACCCAAAGAGGATCCAAGTCCGCCTGCCCGAAATTAACTCAAAGTCTTCCCTGTGTGGAAAATAAAAGACACATCGCCTGTGTTTGGCCGGAGAAATCGAAACCTTACAGTTTTCCATGCATCTCCTCCTTTGTGGTCCCTTCCGGAGAATTTGAATGCAAACCAGGTACTTTGTGCTTGCAAGAGACAATAGTTGCTTTTTGAGAGACTAAAGACACTTTATATCATTTTTACAGTGATATTTCAACGTATACTGTTTGCATCTTGATCGTTTTGACCTGCATCTTATCAGATAAACATTATATATTTTTCTAAACACTGTGTGGTGTATTTTTGAGGTGTTCTAGTGTGTTATTGCATGATTTATTGCACAAATACTTTACTTTGCCTTCTATGTTAAGCCTCACTGCTCAGTGCCAAACTACCAGAGGGTGGGCACAGGATGATTTAGATTGTGTGTGACTTACCCTGACTAGAGTGAGGGTCCTTGCTTGGACAGGGGGTAACCTGACTGCCAACCAAAGATCCCATTTCGAATACTAAGCATTTCAAAGCACCAACATGGACCATAAGTAATTGACACAACTCAAAGGAAATCCGGCACCAATTAATAAAAATAGAGATTATTTTTATCTTAATTTAGACACCAAAATGAACTGAATTGCATAAGTATAACCAGAATTATGAATTTTAGATGCACAATTAAGTCACAGCAAAAATGTCATTTAAACATTGCATTGAAGTCTATGGAGAAATACCACTGGTTGCAAAACAGTCCTTAAAAAGCGAGTTACGTGGAACCCTTGCAGAGTAAAGGTTGTGCAGTCCCTAGGACCAGATCACAGCAGTCAGTTTGTTTTATCTGGCCTGTGGCGTCCGGATGCGGAGTTGTCCTGGCTGTCTATGGTACTGACTGGGACTCTTGGTGGTGCTGATTTGATCACTTACAGGACGGTGATGACAAAGGGGTGCAAAATCTCAGCTAGGGATGGGTTGCAGATGTCAGATTCTGGCTGCACGATGTGCCCTATAGTTGCAGCTGTGAGTGTGCGGGTCAGTTAGTGGACTTGCAACCAACAATTCTTGGTAGCAGTAAAGTTCGGGAAAAGCTTTGGGAATTTCACTGGGTCAGGGGCAGTGACGAAGCAGTCTGAAACTTTGGGGCAGGTGAGACTACAACTCCCAGAAGATACTGGGCCACCTAGATTTCATCGATCCCCCAGACCCTTTTGCCTGCAGTTTGCAGGGGACTAGTGTCACTGGTCCAAGGGAGACTGAGGGTGCTTCTGGCTTCCACAGGGTCCCTTTGTTTGGGAGTGTTGAATTTCAGCCAAGGATGAGGGTCATTCATGCAGTTCCTGTTCTGTTTCCTCAGTGACAGAGCACCCCTTGTTTGCTTTGTTGCAGTGGGAAACATCTGGTTGTTGGTGATGCTGTGTTCCTCTTTGTCCTTCTTCGAAGTTGGTCAATCAGATCTGAGGTTCAGGTGTTGGGGGGTCCCTGAAAGCGGGGATTTAGGGATGTCAGGGGTGTGGAGGTTAGTGGCCAATGAGCAGCTAGTTTCTACTGCTAATCCGCCCCTGAGGTGATCACATCGGTTGGGGTAGGTCACCTTTTTCCTACCCAGAACCTCTTTTCTGCCACTCCTAAGATGGCAGAAACCAAAACTTAGTGAAATGAGCAGGCCTCTCACCCTAGAGGTGTGGTCACCCTGCTGTGGGTGAGCAATGTCCTGCATATCTAATTTCACGCCTGACCACAAGCAAATGTGTGACCCCCTTCCTGCCTCAGCCTTGGTACCTGACTCCTGGAATTGTCCACACTACCTGGGAGGAGGTCAGAAACCTGTCTTAGTGGCAGCAAGTCAGGAAAAAGCACAGGCTGACTGGCCAGAGAACAAAGAAGTGAGGGAAACAGGTGGGCAACCTCTGGGGTGCCATTTGGGTGCATGACAGCTGTCACCTGACACCAGATTCATGGTGGGGGAAAGAAAGCAAGTTTTTTTACACCAAACCCGGCATATCTAGTGGGTGCCATAATGGAGCAGGCAATCCGGGTCTGCCCTGGCTTAAGTCCCATGTTATCCTATGGACATGTCTGCACTTACAGTGTACTTTAATGGCAAAGACACTATGGAGACATATAAGCACATGCATACATGCCTACACCTTAAATATAAGGCACAATGCCTCCTGAGCTGCAGAGGTCTTCCTTTGGGGTGTCTAATATATATGTAAGGCAGGGCATGGGGCTATGCCTCACATGGTGAGTGCACAGTGAACCTCAAACAGTTTGCACTGCTCTGGCACTCTGCAATGGCAGACCTGTCATCAGCAAATTGTGTGCATCACTCAGAATGGCACAAACATGTGGTGCAGCAATGGGGACACCTTTACCACCTATGCCCTGTGTACCCAGGGTACCATTTACAAGGAATTTATAAGGGGATAAAGTGCTTTACAATCAGGGAGTTACCAAGTCAACAAATCGATTTTGGGAGAGAGCACAAGCACTGGGCCTGGTTAGCAGGCTTCCAGTGCACCAACAGAGTGATACACAACAGCATTAGAACAAAAATGTGGGGGGTGACCATACTAAAAGGGACTCTTTCCTACAGCCACCCTCTGACGATAACCAATTCTCTCCTTAGTGAATCCAAAGGGACCCCTGTTTATATTTTTACTAGATTGACCAGGTTTTGAAGTATACTGAGTTACAATTTTTGTTTCATGACTTATTTCAACAGGAGCAACAACAGCAGAGGCACGATCATAATGATGGGACTAGAGAGGGCCAGCCAGCCTGGCATAGGACCCTGAGTCCATGGTATCCCTGTACCTTGCTCTAGTTAGTCTGGATGTAGTCGCATCCATTTCTCTTGAGGTTTTCTTACAGAATTACAAAAATAGTGGATAATGGAATGCCTGTACTCCGCATCCATGGTGAAGTACCTAGGATTTATGATTAAAAGCACAGTATCATGCAAAAGAAGAAAAGTAGGTAGAGATCAGAGAAACTTGACCAGAAGAGCCTTTTCCAAAGCCAGGGTCCCACAGTATACAGGGACAGCCAAGAGGGGCCGCCATACCATTATTAAGGTCACAGTAAAAGGTAGCAGGAGCAAACACAGGAGCAACAAAGAATGGGCTAAGCTAGTTTAAAGAGGAAATAGAAGCAGTGGCAGCTATGAGTCTCACACAACCGCCATCAGAGTTAGGATTGTGGATTTTTCGACCCATAATATCAACTTACTACTGCGAGAAACAGGTGTGTCTGATTCTATGTTGTCATTTGTTTGGTGTCTGTGTTGGGAACATTGGGGTTTCCACAGGAATGGCAGAAGGAGTACATGGCAGAAATGTGGTGATTATCCTGACAGATGTTTCATTTTTGGGTTCTGCAAAAATTCACAATGGATTTTCATGCTGAAATAGTGCACTTAATATCAGTTCTACAGATGCTGGAATGAGTGACTCAACTGGGTTTGAATGGACCCCTAAACATTTTCATAGGGTCAAAACATGCAAAGGAAGGTTTATTTACATTTAAAAAGTTATTTTCGCTGTGAATAACCAATGAAATGATGGTAAAATGTACAGCTGCACATATTTCGCCATATTTACTCTTAGAATACAGTCCACATGTGTATGAGTTGGGGAGTCGGAGTGCAGCTGAAAATCTAGATTTCTAGGCAAATGCCTGTGGATTTTCTCTCAATCCAGAAAATATGGAAAATAAAACAATCTGAGGCAGAATCCTACAATGCAGAGGTTATAATTTTTTTGTGAGTTGGGCCCATGTAGTTTCTAGGGTCAAGTGCGCGCAAGCTCCCTTGACCATGTTGCAATCTCTCTGTGGGCTTCGAACCATGCCCATGTCACCCCGTCACTTTCATTAGTTCCTGGGCTTGCCTTTTAAAAATCGATTGATTCCATATGTGAAAGGCATACATACCTCAAGCGTTTTCCGGTGTTTAGCCCTCCTCGATCGCACTGGTAAATTACTGAAAACATACGGATCCATGTTTTCCGTATGGTTTCTAGACTACTTTATTTTTTCATTTCCAGTGTTGTGCGATCTCGCTGGACAGAAGTCGAGCACTTTGCATGACATTGACCCTGTTACATGGATTCTTGACCTTTGTGGTTACCTGGATAATTACACTTTTGCCGGTAACTTGGATAATTGCACCTTTGCCGATAAGTTTCACTACAAGCAAACTTTTGTTTCCTTTTCTGTGTCTCCTTCACACTCATGGCAACCACTGGCTCGCATATGTGAAACTGTTTCACTTTTCATTATTAGTTAATGTGCAAGAAAAGTCTGGTTAGGAGTTTGCAAACCTAATAGCTCTAACGCGAGCAAACACGAGTCCGTTGCATTGCAAATATTTGTTTACCTAGTGTGCTTATTTAAGAATGTCTTTGCATGTACTTTTCTATCCTTCCATTTCAAAGATAAAGTCATTTTAAACATGTATATTATTTAACATTTTGCATTTGAAAACATACGAGGCCACAGTATGCAGATCTGAGCAATTAGATATTTTAGACTTCTAAACCTGAAATGTAACACTGATAAGACATGTTAACTTGTAATAATCAGCAATCTGTTGTCAATATTAATTGTTTACATAATTTTCAAATAACATATTGATTATTGGCATGCTTGTCAAATTTTTATAGGGTACTGATGAATTACAGGTTAATAATTTAAGTTTCCAAGGACCGTTTTAACGAATTGTACTTTATTGTAATTGATTACCACGACATAAATGAATGCTAATAGTTAATTTCATTAAGCACAAGCTCTAAACGGCATTCATCTTAAATTCCAAAAACTTAACTGCTGATTCCTTTTTAATGGCATTATTCTTCAACATGTCTATATGGTAGCCATACCGTCACATGAAAGCGTTACAGCAACTAATGGAATACAATCACTGCCTCCATAAAAATGTTAACATTGATTCATACTACCTTACGCCTGAAGAAAAGGCACTTTAATAATCCCAGCTCGGTTCCCTTCGACATAAACATGCTTCATAACACATACAAATTATTTTCATCATATAAATATGATAATTTATCTTTTGTGTAAACATGTCCTCCCAGGCCCGATCTCAGAAGGTTTAAGTAAATCTAGAAAAAAGAGTTCACATTTCACGAATATTTACTCAAGCTTTCCCATTTACAAAAAATAAAAATAAAGCATGATTCGCAGATCTATGTAGAAGACTTTCACAAAGATAGTTCCTATGATTGATTAAAAAAAAAAAACACTTACTAATGCAGCGAACTACTTTGCAGATTCCCATGCATATGCCTACCCCTAAGGATGAACTACTTTTATCAGGGGAAAATGTATATATTAACATCATATTTTTCTTTTTTCTTCATGGAGCAATCATATTCTGTTTGAAGCAACTCATTTCACTGCATGTGTATTAAATATGGTGGTGTTCATAGGTTTTGAACCTAATTTTAACCCTATTACTCTGGCCTCCTTCTCAGTAGGAATATCTGTTCAAAAAAAAGATTAGAAAATCCATTAAACAAGTTTGTTATTACGCACAATTTTCAAACTTTGTCAGTGTCCGCTATAGTGCCTGGCATGATTTAGAATTAAATCTTTCGGACTCCCATTTGCTAGTCTAGAATGTAATGAAAGATGCTACAACTGGCAAAGAGATAGGGAAAAAGTAAACCAAAGAAGAAAGGGAAAATTGGCTGTGCGTGCCACGTGTGCCTTTGTCGAAAAGCAGACTCAATGGTTGGCGTATGTGGAGTCAAAGTGCAGCTCCAGCCAGTGTGAAGTGTGTGAATGGAAAGAAAGCTTCATAAAGAAGCCTACAATCATTGGTCAAGAAGCTACCACCACAACTATACAGAAAGGTATAGTGCTGCGACGCAAAATAAGGTTATACATTGTACGGAGAATTAACACTGAAGGCAGATATAACCAGGCTTACAAAGGGCAGTAAAAGGCAATCATAATTTGTTATATATTATTACAAATATTAGGGATAGCTGAGAGAACAAGTAAAAAGAAAGCATACTGCTATTACTATTACTTGAGTCTTTATAAATGGAACATTAGGACAACAGCACTTGGCGGGGATACCCAAGAAGAAGCACTGGGGTTGTGCTTACTGAGCTGCCCAATACATGAAGTGGCACAACGTCAAAAATGCCAGGTGGCTGTTCATATCAACTCCAGATGTCTACAGGATGACAGATCTCCAATGAAGACCAAGAAGGTCAAAACTTTAAAGACTGCCCTGGATGACTCAGAGGTTGAACCATCATTGGGCCTCAGTGATGATGCATATTCCCCGAGACAGCCAACAATGCCTGACAGTGCTCCAACACCCTGCGGCAGCCACTCTAATAACAGGTATAATGCTGCTGCATTCATGAAACAACCACCACCTTGATACCTCCAAAAAAGCAAAATATTGGCAATAGATGGATTGCCTGGCTAGAGACATTTGAAGATTTTCTTGATGCACTTGAAGAGAATGAAAACAGGTGGATTATCAAATATCTCAAAAATCTTGTTGGTGATGGTGTGAAAGAAGTCATAAAAATATGCTGAGACCTGAAGAAGAAGTCACATACAGTCAGATTAAGAATGCGTTGAATCTTAAATTCAATCCAGTGCCAAGCATTTATTATGAATGATGACATTTCAGTCAAGAGCGTCAAAGAGTTGGTGAAACAATTGATGGATTTGTGGTAAGACTTGACACACTCGTCAGACACTGTAAGTTCAATTAATTTAATGAAGAAGCCATGCAGCTTAGATGTATTGATGGATGCTTGTCCAATTCATTCAGACAACAAATGCTGAGAGAAACACTTAGGGGCAAATTTAAGAAAAGTGGCACTGTACATAGTGCAACACCACTTTTCTTGCAACCCTTAGCAACCCCTAACACCACCATGTATGAGCCGTATTTAAAGCACGGCGCACCATGGCAGTAGTTAGGGCACTAGCGTAAGAAATGTTTGACGCTAGTCTGGAGCTTTGCAGGATTAGCATCAAACATTTTGACGCTAATCCTGTAAAGCTCATTGAGGCCCTTTGCAAACAATGGGGTGCCTCCTTTTAATCCGTTAGATTTCTTTGCATAATTTTTTCGGCCCCCCTAATGGGGAATGCCCCATTTGCATACATTGTGTCAGGCACAGGCATAATGTAGCGTAAAGGGTTACAAAGTCACAAAATGCATGCATTGCACCACTCTGTAAATATGGCACTGGGATTTTGGCCTCGTTGGGCAACATTAGCATAAAAAATTATGTTAATGTAGTGCAAGGAGGCGCTATGGGCTCCTAAATATGCCCCTTAGTCTGGTGCAAGTGTAGGTAACTGCGGGAGATGGAGGCCGGAGGTGCTCAGAGCAAGTCAGTCATGAGGGTAAAAGTAATCCGAAACAAAAGACACAAGGGGCCTGATTACGACCTTGGCGGGTGGGATACTCCATCACAAATGTGACGGATATCCTGCCCGCCATTTTACAAGTTTCATAGGATATAATGGAACTTGTAATATGACAAACGGGATACCCGTCATGTTTGTGACTGAGGATCCCATCCGCCAAGGTCGTAATCATGCCCAAGGAGATCTATACGTATAAAGAAGTTGTGTTTCAGATGTGGATTTTCATTTCCACATGAAGGAAAGTGTCCTGTCAGTGGACAGATAGGCAAAGGCTGTTGTAAAGGTAACCATTTCATGATGATGTGTAAAGTGAAGAAAAAAGTAAGTACATCACTGCGTGAGGACAAAAGGGCCGCCACGATGTTCCAGAACCAGAAGCAATGTTCAGTACATGCCCACGAGGCCTAGCAGTGACATCAGTTGAGGCAAATAGATACTAAATGTAGTTGATAGTCATCTAACTCATTGTCAAACAGGTATTCTGGCTCAATAATAAGTGAAAGTGAACAATGTGATTGTGCCTTATCGATGTTTACCTCAGAGAACGGTGCACATGTCTGACTGGTTGAGTGTGAAGAAAAATGTCAGTCAAAGAAAAGTCGACATGCCAAAGCAACAAAATCATACAAACACCCTCCAAAGATTACAGTGAAAATAAATGGATGATCAATAACTGTCATTACCAATGATGCATTGATAAATACAATGCCTGAAAAGAAATACAATGAAATGTCTCAGTCGAAGACCAAAGTGCATATTTGTGCTGCATCAACGCCCATTAAAAGTCAAGGTTAATTTATAGTGACAGTGAAACATAATAAAGCAAAGGTACAAGCTACAATCAATGTGCTTCAAGTTCCTGTTTGCTCAGTTTCAGCATGGCTGCTGACATAAGACTTTGACTTATATGAATGCTCATCACAAAATAGTAAGTCAATTCCATTCATTGTTTCATGGGCTAGGAATGTTAAAGACTATGAAAGTAAGACTGGACATTAAAGAGGATGTCTGTCCTATTGCTCAGAAACATAGAGGAGTTTCTTTTCATTAAATCATTGTTTAAGCATGACATTTTTGAACGTTCCATTGGTCCAACATCATAGGTTTATTCCATAGTAGTAGTTCCCAAAAAGGACAGTGAAGGGGCTGTGCACATATGCATTGACTTGAGCCAGGTAAACAAAGCAATTGAACAAGGACAACGTCCAGGGCCGCACATTGCTGACATGATAACGAAATTGAACAGTGCCAAGGCCTTTTCTCAACTTTACTTGAATAAAGGTTATCACCTGTTGGAGCTTGAAGAAAACTGCAGGTACATTACAACCTTTTCAACACATGTTGCCTTGTTAGTTGTAAAAGTAGTAGGCCCTGAATTAGAATTCAGCAGATGGGTTAATCCATCACAACAGTGATGGATAGCCTGTCCACCGAAATCTAAATCCCATAGCTTATAATGGGATTTAGATTTCAGCAGATCAGATATCCATCACCGTTGTGATGGTGTAACCCATCCACTGAGTTCTAAATCAGGCCCTTAGGGTTGGTGTGTCATCAGCTGCAGAAAGTTTCCAAGACGTCATTTGATGCACTATACAGCCTATTTTGAATGTATTCAATTGTTACCATGACATATTAGTTATCAGAGCTACACAGAAAGATCATGATAGAGCTCTCACACAAGTATGTCAATTACTCAGTGATGCAGGTTTAACCTTGAATGCAGGACAAGTGTGAGTTCAACAATGCAAAACTGAAATTCTTCGGCCATTTCTTTTCTGATGGGGGTATGATGCCTGATCCTTCAAAAGTATATGTTTTTTCAAATGCTGAACTCCCACAAGATGTTTCAATGGTACGTTATTTTCTTGGAATGGCCAGTCATTGCTCCAGATACATACAAGACTTTGCCATTGTTAGTGCTCCATTATGAGTTGACGGAGAAAAAAGTTCATTTTCAATGGTCACAAGAATGTGAGAAAAGTTTGAAGAGCATCAAACACGACATTGAAAATACTACAGAAAGGGTGTACTTTCATCCAAAGCTTCATGCATAGGTTGTGGTCAATGCTAGCCCGGTTGGATTAGGCGCTATCCCTGCACAGCATAGTGGATGCCCAAATGCTTAATGGCATGTTGTGGCCTATAGTAGTAGATGTTTGTGTCAAGCAGAACATGCTTACTCACAGCTTGAGAAAGAAAGTTTGACTGTGGTATGGGGTTGTGAACATTTCCATGTATTCCTGTATGGAAAACCTTTTACGCTGGTGACTGATCATCAAGCTTTGCTGACCATTTTTGGCAATCCAAAAGCCAAGATGCCTCCTCTCATTGAACAATGTGGATAAGGATTGTGAAAGTATGATTCTATAATTGTGCATCATCCAGGAAAAGACCAGAATCCTTTACAAGGTCAAAGAACTCCATACAAGACGGCTGAGGCCTACATTAATTTCATTGTCACTTCAAGCATGCCAGCGGCTGTATCGTTAACCCAGATTGTCACTGCCACAGATCATGATAGTGACTTACTGAAGTTAAAAGACATAATTGAACATCAGTTGTAGCACAAACACATTCAACCTCTCAAAATGATGGTGAATATAAAAAATACAAAAATGTCAAAGATAAATTGTTCATAACTCAGGAAGGGATTAAACTATGAGGGCACAGGATCCTGATTCCAGAGAGTCTGCAACAAAAAATGACTGAAGTCGCTCATGAAGGACATTGTGGTATTGTTGCCACAAAGACAGCTCTCCTAGGCCGAGTTTGCTTTTCATACTTAGATAAAAGAGTTGAAAAGGAACTAAGGCCCTATCAATCAAGGTTACTCAACATAGTCTGAACATGTCAGAACTCCCCAAAATGTCTGGGAGAGAAAATCCATTGATTTCTTTGGTCCGCTTGATAATGGACATCATTTAATTGTAATTGTAGATGAGTACTCACATTTTCCTTTGGTTGAAGATCTCTCATCAATGACTCATAAATAAGCAATCAAAAGGCTTGATGACATCTTTGCGACATGGGACATACCTACTAGTCCACTGTTCAATAGTAAAGATTTGAAAGATTTTTTGGAGCATCTGGACATAAAGCATCAAAAGATTACACCTCTATGGCCACAGGCCAATGGACTTGTTGAGCAATTTATGAGTACACTAAAGAAAGCAGTGCAGCATGCAACTATTGAAAATTTCAATTTGAAAATAGTATTGAATTCTACTCTACGAGCTTATCGTTCAACACCTGACACAACCACAGGTGAAAGTCCTGCGACTTTGGTGTTCGGGAGAGCAATAACAAACACGTTACCTCAATGGACCACCGAGAGAGATAAAAGTGAAAACATGAATCGTGCAAGGGACTTGGGGCCAGATGTAGCAAAGGTTTTTACCCATTCTGTGTCTATGGGAAAAAGTGTTCGTACCAAACAGAAAATAAAAGTGTATGCAGCCAAGAGGCACCATGCAAAAGACATCTAATTCAGAAAAGGTGACTTGGTGATGGCTCGACATATGAGCAAAAAAAATCTGATGCTTCTTATGATGCTTACCCTTTCAAAGTGGTGTCTACCAAAGGACACATGGTGACTGCCCAGAACCCTAAAAAGTATATTACCAGACTCCTCTCATCTTAGGCCTATGTTTCATTGGTCTTCAACTCAAAATGGTGAAAGAAAGACTAACTCTGAAAGCTCAGTGACTGTTGCTGACCCCTTACCATAATAGGCAATCTCTGACACTAAAGATGACAGTTTACAGCTTCCCGTAACCAGATTGGGTCAGATGATCATAGCGCCAAGAAGATTGATTGAAGAGATCTAGTTGTACATGTTTCCATGCTTCTATGTGTATGTTTAATGATTTTATCAAAATTTAAAATTTTCATTTAACAGAAATTGTGATTTGGGGCCCCATGTACAAGAATCTGACGTCTTGTCATTGATGCTTCAGATTTCTTGTGCCTGCAGCACATCCCCTAATGACGCAATGAATGCTCTGTATTTACAATACAGAGCTCCATGACACATGATTTCACAGATGCGTCAGAATTTCTGATGCATCTGTTGGTGCTAAACTGAGGCATTGCTGGAGTTGAATCATTTGACTGATGCAATTCCAGCAATGCAAGAAAAGTCCCATGGGAAAAATCCCTGCATCAAATTTGTGCCTGCTCTAAGCAGTCAGTGAAATTTTGACACAGTAAAGTTATAGAATGAGGCAATGAAAAGTTGTAAATTTCACTGTGTCAGTTCTACATGTTTTTTTCTGAATAAATGCTTACCATGCATACATTATTCGTGACGCAGGTAAAATGTGTTGCAAGAGTTTCACAAAATGACAAATTTGTCCCATCACCTCAGTTTATAAATATGGAGCAGTGTAGTGCACTGTTAGTGCCACCGCTACATAAAAAAGAAATGAAACAGCGGTGGCACAAAGAGCATGTAAATGAGTCCCTAGGGACATATTTAGGAGCCCCTAGTCCCACCTTAGCATCGCCATAGCATACTTTTTTTTTTACGCTAAGGCAGTACTAACGTGGCTTTTTCCACGCACAATATTTTTCAAAGTGGCACAATGCAGGCATTATGCTACTTTGTAAACCCTTGTGTCACATTATTCCTGCGCCAGGTATAATTTATGCAAGGGGGCGTTCCGGCACTAAGAGGCCCACAAAAATGGCACAGGGAAATTTGACAGATTTCCCGGTGCTATTTTTGGCATCATTTTTTACACCTGCTCTGAGCAGGCGTTAAAGTTAAAATGGTGCTCCCACAGAAACCTATGAGCCTCCTTGCACTTTGCTACACTAGTGTCAAATTGTTTGACACTAATGTAGCAAAGCACCAAAAATGTTGACGCTATTGTGCTAACTACACTAGTTTTTTAAGGAGTACATCTTACAAGCTTCACAGAGATGTTTTAAAGCATGAGCAATGTAGACAATTGCCCATGCCACTACCTTCCAAGTTGCACAGTAGGAAATTTAAATATTTTAAACTCCTTTCTTTTCTCTACCTTCCTTTACTGCTGTCTCTTTACCCAGTGTGATGTTAAGGATGTTAAGGATTTTCGGGGTCCTCAGAAAGACATATTTCAACTGTTTTTCTTTCTGAAAGTTTGTTGATATCATGAAGACTATAATCATCAGCACAAAATGGAGTAATTTAGACTACAGTTAGCACAATAGTGAGTAATAAAATTCAAAGTTGTTACAGATATTTCTGGTGCAGTGCCCCAAAAATTCCTGAAGATAAGAATGGAGCTTCACAGTCCCTACCTACCCATGAATAGCCTGTGCTCTGCCTTCACACAAAGGGTCTAATGACCTTGCATTTTCACTTCAGCCAGTTTGGAGCCAGGGCAGGAAATGCATGGAATTCCATGAACTTCAATATCACTTTCTAAATACTTCTTCCATCTTTCAGAACCAGGGCACGCGGCTATAAAGGTAGGACATCGGACACCAATTCTTCAGTACAATTCTGGACCTGTTGTTACTCTACCAGGAAGAAACATTTCTGTTGCTATAAAGACTTCAACTGTACTGGATTAGTGCCCTAAATGAACTGCTCGCCTGCTATGCTGACCTGATGTATTCTTGCCTGGGGAAGAAGAAATGGACCTGCAACTTCATCTTGATTCTTGGACCCCACAGTGAATAAAATGGCTAATCTGCTAGCCTCCTGATCTGAACCTCAGGGACACAAAAGGCTCCCCAACCAACACCCAGACCAAATTGAATTGAGTCCTGACTCCCCATCTGGTGCCTCTCAGGTTCTGGAACCTTAGTACTGCTCACTGGCTCTTGAAACAAAGCTATTGGACTCCTCACTAACACAACTAGGGCAGTTCACACCGACACTGCGCCGCTTGCACCAAAATTCTGCATGAGTGTCCATTAGCCTCTCTCCTCACACAGCAAGCATTGATTGCACGTAGAAGACCAACAGCTCAAAGAACAAGCCCGCCCAGGGTTTATTGGACCTTTTTTATACATTTATGTTGGATCTTGATTTGAAAGTAAATTATTCTAAGACTTTTGTTATGACATGCGGCCCACGTAATACAAGGTCCAAACAATTTACCATGGGTGGACATATTTTAAATAAGGTAAAGAATTTTTGTGATTTAGGTATTTATATGAGTTCCTCTTTGTCTTGGAAGACTCCCCTTAATTTTAAGTTCCAACAAATGACAAGGAATAATGAAGCGATTTTTCGCTTTACTCGCAAATTAGGTCACAGACCTCTTGTTGAGATGAAAACACTTTATAACTCCAAGTGCGCTGCAGCAGTCTTATATGGGG
Source organism: Pleurodeles waltl (assembly GCF_031143425.1). Lineage (NCBI taxonomy): Eukaryota > Metazoa > Chordata > Amphibia > Caudata > Salamandridae > Pleurodeles > Pleurodeles waltl. Next base: position 260,726,543 of record NC_090437.1, on the reverse strand, counting down.
CAGGTTTTTGGGGCTATAACAAAATACCCTCCCTCCAAAGTGCTGAAAATAAATTCCTGCGTAGACTACTGATGGTACCAAAGTGCATAGCAAACATCATCAGTAATGAGGAAATTGGTCAATGTTTTCTGGAGGACATGGTTTCCATTGCCCCATTATTGCTCTGGATTAAATGTTGGCTGAATCCAGTGGCAAAACTTGCTCAAGACTGTATTTCTGACTGTTTACAGTTGGACAACTCAAATAGGATTCCCAGGCTTGCGTTTTTGCGAAAACCTTTTGAGAAGTTAGGGCTCAGGTATATGTTTGAAGAACCCCAACTGTTAATTATAAATTCTAGGTCTGTCTTGAAATCAACTTATTTTGGGCATACATCAGATTTGAGATTTTATAGCTCCCTGAAATTGAAATCTTTTTACCCTTATATTCGGATTGCTACGGCTCCATGTCTGGAACCTTATCTGATTTGGTTTTCATGTTCTAAAATTAGCTCTCTTTTAACCTTTTTTAGATTTAATCTGATTAATTTTAAGGTAGCCTTTCCTAAAGAATGTATTTGGCAAAATAATTTACCACCCTGCCCTTGTGATTATAAATCAAAGCAGAGTACTTCCCATTTTGTTCTTTTCTGTTATTTATATGCTATTCCTAGAAAGGCCTTTATGTTACCCATTATATGTCATCTAAGACCCATTCATTATCAGGATGCTTTATTACACTTCCAGAGATTGACAGATATTCAAACCTGTCATCATGTATTAAATTTTGTTTATATATTAGGAAAAGGATTACTTTGATCTAATCCCTATACGTTTGTGAGAGTTTTGTTTGCATAACATTATAAGGTAGTTGTTAATAGTTGCTGTTCTGAGATAACATCTGCAAATTATGTATTCTTGGTGATCTCAAAATTGTGTCCAGTACATTTATTCGCCATCTGTCGAGGGGTTTCTGGATTTGTCATTTATATGTTGTTTTTAGATAATGTTTTATGGTATTTAAATGTGTTTTATACTATTTATAGATTTGTAATTTGTGTCTTTGTATGTACTTTTATGGCAACCGCCGAATAAAGTTCTCTGACTGACTAACTGAACAAGCCTGCCCATGCACAATGCCCTCCTTTTTGGCCACATCGCACACAGTACTCTCCTCGCTTCCTGTGACCAACTCCAACGTGAACAGAACTCGTAGCACAAAATTTGAGAAGTTAAAACCTTAGCAGGAATAATCCTGGGACTGTGTCTGACCCACACTCCAACACAGTCAGCCTGAACTTTTGACTTTGACCGAGTCCAGCGGACCAGATGGCCGCAGATGGCATTTTATGCTTTTAGGACATATCTTTTGCTTTATTCTTTAAAACATCATAACTCTGATGTCACTGTCATTTTGGTCTTGTTTTATTTATGAAATTGAACACTATTTTTCTAACCTGGTGTGGGATAAATTTGTGTGGTGTTTTCACTGTTTTGCTGTCTTAAGTGGTGCATAAATACTCTATACATTGCCTCTAAGCTAAGCCTAATTGCTCTGTGCCAAGCTAGCAGAGGGTGAGCACAGTTTAATTTGGCATTTGCTTGTGCCTTACCCTGATTAGGCCTCCTACTTGACCAGGGCTAACACCTCAGTCAACGAGTAACCCAACTTCTAACATATGGATAACCCTGCAAAACAGGTTATGGAGCAGACTGCTTCTAGATAGTGCAGCAGCAGTCACAGTAGTGCATCACAGACTCTACAGACGTTTCTGGTAGTGATTCCAACTTATGAGTTCATATGCGTTAATACTCCAGATAAGATGAAGATTTAAAACCTCCTGATAGAGTTTATATTGTAGAGATGCAGCTTGAAAAGAATATGTGACACAACTTTAAAGCTTCATCCTGCCTGTGTTTATCTGAATAGTATGACATGAGACTAGCCAAAGATATCTAGCCTACAATCTCCATTAGGGAAGCACTGTGAGGAGAGAAAGTAATTAGAGTAGCTTTTTCTCCCGTATTACCTGAAGTAATCAGTGAAAGTTACACCATTGATTGGGCTGTTAAACAGGCTTTACCCTTATACAGAAACTAAGCAAGATTGGATGAACACTCTATGGCATATTTATAAGAGGGTTGTATCACGTTTGCACCATACAATGTGACACATGTATGACCCAAACCTCTAAGTCAGATTTCTGAAGCCACGCCAGCAATCTGGAGTAAGGCAACACAGTGCAAATTGCTGAGCTGCCCTACTTTGCCTTGGGTAGGCATTCAATAGGCATTGCAGTGGGTGTTCCCGTGTACCGCCCGTGGATTTTGATGCATTCCCAGATTTACAAGGCCTTATGTTTAGTTTGCTGGTTTTACAGAGCACATGGCTACCTGGAGGCATCTCAGTGTAGGACCCCGAAGAAACCAAAATGGACCTATGCTGAGAAAAATAAAGTCTTCACTTTTCCACGAAAAGAGAGTTCCGATTTGTCTAGTCGAAGTTTCAAGGGAAGGGAGTTCCATGTGTTGGCTGCTCTACAAGCAAAGGATCTGCTTCCCCATCTTGCTTTCTTAACATGAAAAGTGTTAATTAGGATGTTTGGAGAAGATCTAAGCATTCTCTGAGGATTGTAGGGTGTTATGATTCATCTAAAAAGAGCTGGACCTTTTTTCTGAAGGGCTTGGTGCACAATACACATGGCTTTAAAGTTAATCCGTTGTTGAATAGGAAGCCAGTGAAGGCAAACTAAGGCTGACTTGGCAGAAAGGTGTCTGGGAATGTCCATGAGTAAGCAGGCAGCTCCATGTGTACTACCTGCAAGCTCTTTAATACATAAGTGGGAGAGCTCAGGAATAGAACATTCCCCTTGTCTAGACGTGACAGTGTAAGGTCCTGAATAAAAAGTCTTTTGGCAAGAAAAAGAAGAAGCTCAAACATTTTCTTAATAAGTTGAAGCAGGTGTTGGTAAGTTTTTTGGAGAGGAATTATATTGTAAGGCAAGAGTCCAGCCAAAAACTTAAACCTTTAATGGTTTCTTTTGGCGGAGGAGGACTTTAAGCCCTTCTGCGGTTGGAATAAGGGACTTAAGTAAGGAAAAATTTCCAACCAACATTACCTCAGTTTTTTCGTCATTACGTTTAAGCTTGCAGTCTGCCATCCATGTGGCAGCACCTGGTAGACAGGAAGATAGATCGGCTTGTTCGGAGTTGACATTAGTAGAGAAGGAAAAGACAAGCTGAGTGCCATCTGCATAGGATGTTAGGGATAGGCAATAGGGTTCCACGATATTAGCAAGTAGGGACAAATAAATATTAAAAAGAGTAGGGCTCAGGAAAGAGTCTTGAGGAACCCCACAAGTAAGAGGAAAAATATTGGAAAGGAATGACCTATCCAGGACTTGGAAGGACCTTTTCTCCAAGAAGGAGGAAAGCCATTTAAAAGTGTTACCCTCAAATCCTGCTTGGAATATTATTTAAAGTTAAATCTTGTGATCCACTGTATCAAATGTGTTGCTCAAATCTAATAGAATGATTGCTGCAAATCCACCTGCATCAAGTCGTTGACGAGTGTCTTCTGTCACAGCCAAAAGGGCAGTTTCAGTGCTATGTTGTGGTCTGAAGCCCATTTGGGTGGGATGAAGAAGCTTATGTTCTTCAAGGAAGCCTGTCACTTGCTTATTAATATGTTTTTTAAATTATTTTGGATGCTTTAGGGAGAAGAGCAAGAGGTCTATAATTATTAGTTAGAGATGCATCCAGCTTAGGTTTTTTCAGTAAAGGCTTGATAACCTCATGTTTCCAATTTTGCGGTAACTTACTGGCTGTAAGGGAGTCATTAAGAGTATTGGTTAAGACAGGCACTTTGACATCCGCACCTAAGGCTAATATAGACAGAGGGGCAGGAAGCAGAGGACATCCTGAGATTATATTGAGTTTTTATTGCACAGTTAGCTCCCTACTAAACTACTTAACAATGAGTTTATATTGTACAGATAGTTCCCTACTAATTCTCCAGTCAAAGGCTGAAAGACCGGGAGAATGGGTCTGAGAAGATGAAATTCATCCAGCTTGAATGTTTATTAGAAAAGGTAGCCTGACTGTCAAGGATTTTCTTTTGAAAGAAACTTGCCAGATTATTGCTGTGTTCCTTGGAGGCTTCTGTTAAATTAGTAGGAGATGGTTCATGAATCATTTCTTTAATTAAAAAGATCTCTTTAGGAGAGTTGGAGGATTGTTCTATTCTTGAAGCATAAAACGCTGCCTGGGCAAATTTAATTTCCATGTGGTAAGATATAATTGCGCTCCTATATTCAAGTTTAGAGGCTTCGTTGTAAGTTTTCCTCCATTTCCTTTCCAGCTGCTTACACTCCTTTATTGAGTGCCGCAGCTGAGGAGAAAACCAGGGTGATTTCTTTTTCCCAGCATTTTTAAGAACAGTCTTAGTCAGTAGTATAATGTCCAAAGAGTTAGAGATCCATTTATTGAATCTCTCTGCTCAGCAAGGCTCAGTAACAAGAATGTTCTAAGGTGTGTTTCCAGTCTCTACGTCTCAATAAGACACATATAAACCTGGGAATGCACCAAAATCTTAAGCCTTACCAGGAGAGTCATAACAAGGAAAAATATCTTTATTTCAAATTGTTTCCTATTTCTATGTGTTTTGCATTCTGCAGAACATTTAGAGAGAGGAAAAGGCCTCTGGGGATAATGTTTGTACAGGAAGGTGTGGCTTTCGGCACAAAAGCAATCCTTCATGAAACGCACTGTGGTGCATGTGTGCCTGTGTTGGTGCTAGGAAGCCCATTGTGCACCAGCGCAGGGGGTAAAAGTCAGGAATGCTCCACAAGAGTAAAATACAGCACATTCCTGCCCTTTCCTTGTGATGCAGTTCAGTGTAGCAAGGTGACTTGCTGTGCTGCACTGTGCCACTTTCTAATAAATATGCCCCTCTATTTCACATGTTATTCCCTTACGCAGTGACCCTCAAGCCATAGTCTTGAAAGCCACAAGCAATACAAGGTATAAAGGAAATATCAGAGCAACTGCAATATCAACACATAAAAGCGCCTTGTCTTTCATCAATGAACCTGCCCTTTTTTCATGTTTCCAAACCGGACAGATCCTACAGGATAGTTTTAGTCTATAAAAAATTAAACAGACATACAGCAACATACGCAGAGCAAAATGCACACAGAACAAGTTTAATGACTTGCCTGGTACTTGAAAAATACTACTCACCCTTGGACATCTCCAATGGGATTTCAGTCAGAACATAGGCCCTCATTATGACATTGGCAGTGACTGTTAAAGTAGTGGTAATACTGCCAAAAGGCTGGCAGTAATTACTGCCAAATTAGGACCATGGCGGTGATACCTCCCATAGACCACCAATATCCACACCAACCGCCAGGGCGTAAACACCACTGATCACGGCAGTAGCCATCAATAGCCAGGCGGAAGACAAGGTACCGCCCACCATATTATGACATAGCAAACCGCCACAATTTCCGGGGCGGTACCAATGCCATCAAAAGCCTGGCGGAAACACTGCATAGAAAAAGAAGGACTCACCTTCAGAGAGACAGAGAAGAGTGCCACCGCCATGGAACCGGAACTTCAAGTCTTCCCGATGCTCTCCTATGCCATGGTCCTCCTGGAACACCAACGCCAACGAAGACGAGAACAGTGAGTACAGCCGCCTAGCATACAAGGGAGGGAGGGAGGTAGGGAGGAAAAGGAGAGTGACACACACACATGCACAACACACACCATTCACACACACACACACACCATACACACAGCCAGCTGCAGGGTAAAACCAATGTCACAGAACCCAGGTATAATTAAAAGAAGGACCACATTGAGGTTTAAGTGACACTGTAATTTGATGCCAACAGCCACCATATTGTCTATGCGAAAACAAAAGCATGCATCAATGTACAGAAAGGGCCAATGGCCAGTCCAAGGTACAAAAGGCCCACATGGCCACAGGGCACAGTCCAAGGCCCAACTTGACTCCTGACATTATCCAGACTCCACTGTGCAGGAGCATCATGTTGGAAATGGGCAGGCGCTTCAGGGGGAAAGGGGTTGGGGTGGGGGCAGCTCAGCTGAAGTGGGTAACATGCCCACTGGTTCTGGAGAGGACTCCTTGCCCAATTGTGCCTGGTGGGGAGTGTAAGGCCACAGACTCTGAGTGGCTAACATGCCCACTGGTTCTAGAGGGGGCTTCTTGCCAGTTGTCCCTGGTGGGGAGTGAAAGGTCACAGTCTCTGAGGTCATGTCCACTGGTTCTGGAGGGGGCTCCTTGCCCAATTGTCTCTGGTGGGTGACCCACATGCCCTCTACTGGAGGTGAGGGCTACTCTGTCTCTGCTGGAGGTGAAGGTTCCTTGTCCACTGCTTGTTTAGGTGTTACTCTGGCTGCCTCTACTGGAGGTGAGGGCTCCTTGCCCACTGCTGGTGGAGATGTTTCCCTGGCTGCCTCTGCTAGAGGTGGGGTCTCCTTTCCCTCTGCTGGTGGGGGGTGCCTCTTGCCTCTCTTTATGATGGAGTGGGAACCTTCCCTTTCTTGGATAGCGGAGTGGGAACCTTCCCATTCTTGGGTGGTGGAGTGGGACCCTTCCCTTTCTTGGGTGGTGTAGTGGGATCCTTTCCTTTCTTGGGTGGTAGAGCAGGATTCTTCCCTTTCTTGGGTGGTGGAGTGGGAACCTTCCCTTTCTTGCCTCCCGGACTAGGAGGTGCCTCCACTGTCCCAGGCTCCTGTCCCTTTGTTTTCACCACCCTAGTCCTCCCTTTCTGAGGTGGAGGTGTGCTCACAGTAGGAGTGGCAGCCATCACACTCTGGGTCCCCTTTGTGCCAGCAGCTGAAGATTGGATGGGAGCAGTGGCAGAATGTTTGGCTGAGGTACTGTGCAGGGTAGTTGGGACCCTACTCTTATGGGCAGGACAGGGGTGGAGGGGGAGAAAGAGGTCAAGATGGGCAAGGAAATGCTTCTTAGGGATGTTTAGACGGGATGTAGAAGGAGGGATGGGAGTGGAGGTTGAGGGAGTGGTTGTGGGAAGTGTACATCTGCTGAACTTGGGTGCTGGTGCATGGACATGGTGTGTGAGGTGGACTGCTGTTGGGAGTCTGAGTGCGTGCACTTGTGTCTCTGAGGGGGGGGCAGACAGGGTGGGAGAGGACAAAGGGAAGCGTGGATGGAAGTTGTGGAGGTGTCTGCAAGTGAGGTGAGTGTGCTGCATGATGTGGTGGTGGTGGTGGGTGTTGATGCAGTGCATGCAGATGTGAGTGCGGATGTGACTGTGAGGGAGAAGCAGGAAGAGGAGGGGGAGGCAGTGGAGGCAGTGTCTCTTGTTTATGTGAGTGCTTGTGACCTGAAGTGTGCTGCCTATGTTTGATTGTGTTACTCTTGTCTGATGTTTTGTGTGGATGCTTACCTGTAGGAGTGCATGTGATGGGATGGGGTTGAGGAGACTGGGACTGGGAAGTGGTAGCTGGAGGGGGGACGGTAGGAACAGGGACAATGGCTGCCATCAGAGAGGAGGCCAGAGCCTGAATCGATCTCTGATGGGCCACCAAGCCACCGTGGATGCCCTCCAGGTATGCATTGCATTGCTGCATCTGTTATGCCAGCCCCTGGATGGCATTCACTATGGTTGACTGCCATACAGAGATGGATCTCAGGAGGTCAATAGCCTCCTCACTGAGGGCAGCAGGGCTCACTGGAGCAGGGCCTGAGATGCCTTGGTCGAAGTAGATGCCCACCCTCCTGGGTGAGTGGACATGGGCCACTCGGTGGGTGGCTACTTGGAGGGCGGCACTGGTACAGGGGGTGGCGGCAGTACCTGTAGCTCGGGTGGTTCCAGAGGTGTCCACCACCACCAGGAAGCTGCCATTGGAGGAGGAATTAGAGTCAGTTTTGTCACCTCCTGTCTCTGCTGTGGTGCTCCCCTCGCCCTCTGTCCCACTGGTTCCCTCGGCATCTGTGGACTCTGCCTCCTGGGTCCTTTGGGATACAGGTCCCTCAGTCACCGGTGCCCCTGCTACTCCGCCAGATGATGCTAATGCACACATGGCCAGGATTACAGAAGAAAATGGGGGGGGGGAGAAAGGGAGCACTGGGTCAATTACAGCACCAACACCACAGATGGATTACACACTACCATCACACACAGGGATCAGGATTGGGCACTATGCATCATACTGCCATTCATTTGGCTGGGTACCACAGCAAGATGAGAGCCAACCACCACCAACTGCACCCCTCCTGGGACACACTAAACCCTGTCTGATCTGGAATGCCACCCAGCTGGAATACAAGATTTTGCTATACACCCATTTACTTTGGCCTGGACCACGCAGCAATGTCTGAGCTGGTATAAAGAGGTACCCACTGACTGAAACCCACCACCAGGGTCCCATGCCAGCCAACAAAAATGGTAGTCACGCCCACTTTACTCACCCCCTTTTGGCTGCTGTGCTGCCATCAAGCACGCATCCAGCTCTGGGTAGGCCAAAGTCAGTATGCGGGTCATCAGGGGAGTCAGGTCCAGACGGGCACCCCGCCCTTGTTGGGAGGGTATCCCCAGCTGGGCTTCCGCAGTCTTCCTGGCTCAGCGTCTCAGGTCCTCCCACCTTTTCCTGCAGTGGGGTCTCCACCTGCTATAGACCCCCAGGGTCCTCACATCCTTGGGGATGGTATGCCACAATTCCTTCTTCTGATGGCCACTGACCTGCAGAGGTAATACAGACAGGAGGACACCATTAACCATACAATCCTGCCTGTCACACTACATTTCCATCTCCATTGGCACACACATCACCAGGAGCCCTGCATTTACACTACCACCAGACATACCTCACATCTTGCTGCATGCATCGTCCCCATGGTGTACTCACCTGTTGGTCTGGAGGCCCATAAAGCTGTTCATACAGGGGTAGGACCCCATCCACCAGGTGCTCTAACTCCTCTGAAGTGAAGGCAGGGGCCGTTTCCCTGGTCACACGGGCCATGGCAGGATCCAGACAAATGTTACTGCAGCACAAATAGTGTAGGTTTTGTTCTGTGGAAAGTCAGGAATCAAGTAAGGTTATAGATAGAAAATGGCAGTCATGTCCGCGGCGATGTACACTTGCACCTCCGCCGGTGATCCTCATTGGATGCTGTACTCCATAGAGCCCCATGTTAGCAAGTGAGGAATAGCACGGCGGTGCAAGACCGCCTTCCAGCATAACCACCAACGCTGGCGGAGTTACATCACTTCCACCTGTCCATACTTACAGGACAGGCAGTCACCATTTTATGGTGATGGACAACATTCAGAAATTGGAAACTGCGTCATTGCTGTGAATTGTACATACATTGCCATTCAAGTTGTCCGATTACATACATGCCCAGTTGCACTGGGGTGGTGATTCTATTGTTTAGTTTTTGATGCCCTTCCACCCTTGCATCCCTTAGATACCTACCACTGAGGAGGAACAGAAGGAGAAGGCAAGCCCCCGTGTAGAGAGCCCTTGTGGACTTGGCTGCACTGGAGGAGAGGCAAATAATACTGACCTATAGACTGGACAGGGCCACAATCACAGAGCTGTGTACTCAATTGGAGCCTGATCTGATTTCAGCTATCTGTCATCCCACTGGGATCACCACTCTTGTGCAAGTTCTATCAAAGCTCCATTTCCTGGCAACTGGTTCTTTCCAAGCAACAGTGTGCTTGGCAGCAGGAACGTCGCAGCCAATGTTCTCAATAGAGCTGGCAAGGTTTTTGTCTGCCTTGGTCAAACACATGGGCAGCTACATCGCTTTCCCACAAGTGGAAGATTTGACCACTGTGAAGGCTAGATTCTATGCCATGGGACATATTCCTAATAATAATGGGGTGATTGACGGAACACATATTGCATTTGTTCCTCCCTCCGCCACAATGAACAAGTGTTCAGGAATCGGAAGAGTTTGCACTCACTCAATGTGCAATTGGTGTGTCTGGCGGACCAGTACATCTCCCACATCACTGCCAAGTATCCTGGGTCAGTGCATAATGCCTTCGTCCTGAGGAATAGCAGCATCCCAAATTTGATGACACAAATACAGAGGTTCAGGGTGTAGCTAATAGGTGACCCTGAGTCCCCACCCAAGATATGACAGTGTATGCCTTCTGATGTTGACCCCATACCACTGTGTAAGGCTAATGTTCGTCACTCAATATTTGCAGGCGACTCTGGCTACCCAAACCTATTGTGGCTTCTGACCCCTGTGAGGAATACCAGGACAGGGACCGAGAATCATTGTAATGATGCACATGGGCAAACCAGGCGAATCATAGAATCTACCTTCAGCGTCCTGAAAGCCAGGTTCAGATGTCTTTACCTGACAGGTGGATTCCTGTGCTACTCCCCTGAGAAGGTCTGCCAGATAGTGGTAGTATGCTGCATGTTGCACAACCTGGCCCCCAGACGACATGTGCTTAATCTGCAGGAGGAGGAGATTGGAAATGCCCCTTTGGCAGCAGTGGACCCTGAGGCTAATGATGATGAGGAGGCAGAGAATGAGGATGTGGACAACAGAACATCAGTAATACTGCAGTACTTCCAATGACAGACAGTTAAGACAGTGGAACTGAACATTCCTCTAAATATTTATGTTTTCAGTGTGGCTGTAGCAGGATGCAGTCACTTCCTTTGCATCTCAACTGACTGTCATCTATGCCTTCTCTATTTGCACATGTTGCTGTTATTACTACTGTACACTGATGTCATGACTACAGACCGCTACAGCTCATTATTTGTATCCTATACCAAAGTGCATCAATTGCACAAAATGTAACTTTTAACATAAGTGCACATTTTCATCACATAAAGCACTATCACTCAAGTTGTGTCCAACGGTGTTTATTGTAGTGCAATTAATAGAAGGAATAGTGCAATGGAATGGGGTGATGGTAGAGGTAACTCAAGGGTATAACCCAGTCTGTTTGTAGCACAGATCCAGTGTCCAAGGGGCCATAGGGAGGGGAGCAATGGCAGTTCAAAGTGGACAAGGCAACAGAGTGGAACACAAGGTAGACATTCAGGAGGGTCTCATTTCCTGGCTGTGGTCATGGTCTTAGCAAGTATCTCTTGCATCTGTCTGGGTTGAAGGGAACATTTGTGGGGTGGTTCACCTTCTGCAGGGGGAGGGGTGCTGGTGGCCTCTGGGTCCTCTGGTAGGGCCCCTTGTCCACTAGCTGCAGCAGATGTGGTGGGTTGTTCAGTTGACTGGCTAGTGGAAGGGGCCCGCTGGTGTGCTGTAGATTACATCATGATGTTGGCCATATCTGCCAGCACTCCTGCTATGGAGACCATGGTGGTGTTGAGGGTCTCCAAATCTTCCCTGATCTCCTGGTGGTGTACCTCCTGTAGCCGCTTGTTCTCCTGCATGTTGTTAAGAATCTGGCCCATCTTGTCCTAGGATTGTTGGTAAGCCCCCAGGACATTAGTGAGTGCCTACTGGAGAGTCGGTTCCCTGGGCCTGTACACCCCCACGCTGCACAGCTATTTTCCGAGAGTCCCTGTGCCTGTGTCCCCTGAACGGTGTGCCCACTGCCACTGACCCCAGGACCATGATTGCCTTGGCTGTGAGGTGTGGACTGGGGTCCCTGTACAGGTGGGCACACTGCTGATTGATGTGTCCTGGGGACAGAGGTGTGGGGACGCTGGGTGGGTGCTGTGGTGTTGGATACTGAGCGGGAGGCTCTGTGAGGGTATCTTCTGTTGGTGGACTGGATAGTCATAACACCTCCTCCCTGCTGGGATTGGCTGGGGCACCTATGGGGATGTAAGTGATCTATTATGCTTCATGTCTGTGGCATATTGTACACCCCTAGCGTCCCCAATATCGTTGCTGTTGCCCTGCCATCTTTGTTTGTGTATGGTGATGTATTATGGGATTGTTAGTTCTCCATGTTGTGTATGCTTTGGTGATGGGTGTAAATGCAGGGCTGGGAGGGCTGTACATACATTGGTATGGCATGCAGGGCTTGGCATTGAAGTTAGTCACATGTGTAGGTGTACTGTGTGGGATGGAGTGGAGTGATGGGAGTCAGGGTGAGTGGGTAAGATGGCATGCAGGTGTGGGGGGTGATAAGTGGTAAACATTAACTCACCAGTGTCCAGTCCTCTGGCTACTCCAGTGAGTCCCTCAGGATGCAATATTGCCAGGACTTGCTTCTCCCATGCTTTTAGCTGTGGGGGAGAAGGTGGGGGTCCACTGCCATTCCTCTGGATGGCAAGCTGGTGCCTTGCTGCCACAGAACGTACCTTTCCCTTTAGGTCGTTCCACCTCTTCCTGATTTCATCTCTTGTTCTTGGATCTCTTGTTCATGGCGTTCACCCTGTCCACGATTTTCCGCCATAGCTCCATCAATAGAGATTTGCTGTACCTGTGCTACGAAGAGCTGTGGCTCTACCCTGACTACTTGCTCCACCATGACCTGCAAGTCCTCATCTGTGAAATGGGGGCGCCCTAGTGGGGACAAGGGTGTTATGTGTTGTGCAGAGGGTGTTGAGTAATGTGGTAGGGTATGAATGTGGAGTGCGTAACAGATGTGTGGTGTGTGTGTGTAGTTGTCTCTGTGATTTTTGTGGCTACTTATTGCAGTCTTTTTGTGTTGGCAAAGGGTTGTGTGTAACATGGGCGTGTGTATAATAGTGCTGTGGGTGGGTGTGTGTGGTGTGTGTATCAGTGTCAAGTGTGTGATTTTCGTTTTGGCCAATGTTGTGTTGTTTTGTATTTTGGTGGCCATTTTGACCGTGCCGGTGTGTACCTCCAATAGTTTACCGCCGTTAAATGCTCGCCGTGGTGATTCATGGGTCATAACATGGTGGACGTTGTTTTATTGGCGTAATGGTATCAGTGTTTGTACCGACACTTTAACATTGACCTGGCAGATATGTGTTTGTGGCAGTATTCTGTCGGTTTAGTGTGTGTGTCATAATATGGCGAATGGATGTTTGCCTCCGCGACAGTATGTTGCCGGCCATCTCTGCAGCGGTAAGAGGCATTTTACCGCCAATGTAATAATGACCACCATAGTGCCTAAAAGTGGGAATCTAACTGCCTTTAATTTTGACGGGGCGCAGTTCTTGCTTACTTGCTTGCCTATGGGATATAAAGACAGCCCTGGGATATAGAAAGTCAATCTAAAGTCAATGAGATTCAGGGGTCTTGCATCACTATTGTCATTCGAGCCTCCAAATGAAGCACTGTCACCATCACTGAGTGCTTTGGAATTGCAACCATTTGATGTTCATTTCCTGTGCTAGCTAAAGACAATAAGAACACCTTGACAGTTTTTCTTCACAACCATACATAAACTGCATGTGAACTCATTAAAGTTGAAATATTCTCAGAGGAGGACCAAGAGCATCTATTGATTCTGCAGAAATATCTAAATAAATTATTTTTCTTTTTTTTTTTTAAGCCACACCATTTTTAATCACCATATTGAGTACCATTCCTGATCTGTTTATTCACCAACACACATCTCTCTTAAACCTTCATAACTCTTTACTGTGCCTTTAGAATGCCTTTTATTTATTATAACATTGTGAATGTTGTTTTACTTGAAACACATCTGGTTAAAAAAAAGTACTTATGCAAAGCTTATTGCATTGTTTCCTACTATTTTATGGATCATAACTTTGATGCAGTTACCTTTATATATATTCGTGTTATGCTATGTGACAAATGTTATGAAATTAATTTAGATATAGAGCTTTATAACATTGTTCTGAAAGAATGGATTTCCCTACAAATTATGTAAATCCCTTTACATGTTCCTGCCCCTACAAAATTCAGGGTTAAACGTCTCTAAAGCAGAGCTCCTTTTTGACCAGGACAAGACTCAATTTTCTCTATTTTTGCATAGTTATTGACATTTCTGCAGTTTATGTCGTCTGTGCTTATCTTTCCAAGAACCTGTAAAAGTGTCAAGTTATTCAGTCTTGGGTTTGGGAGTGGGGTCCTTTGGCTTGGGTTTTGGTTTGGGGGGGTTGGGTTTTGCCTTTTCCTTTGGGGGAGGGCCCTTTGCCGTATATTTTGGAGGGTTGGCCTTCTGTCTGGTGGGGGTTGAAGTTTTACAGGAGGAGGGCCACGAGCACGACCGGGTGAACATGAGAGGACTGGGAGTTTGAAGGACTGGGTTTGGGGAGGGTAACAGGGGACTTGGTGGAACTAAGAGGTGGGACAGTGAGAGGGAACTTTGAAAACTCTTAAAACAATATCTCTTTTTGGAACACAAGGGTGGTCATGGGAAAACATTTGGGAGTGGAGGAAGAAGGAGTGGTTGTGAGGGGTGTACGTGTAGGTGTCTTGGATGCAGGTGCATGGTTGGAGAGCTATGTGTGTGCTGGGTGTCTGTTGGGTGGGTGACTGCAGGTGTTTGGGGAGGAGGGGGGAAGGAGATGCAGGGAGATGCCAGGGTGAATTTTTGAGCGTTTGTTGGGGTAGTACCTGCAGGTAAGGTGGATGTACTGCATGTGGGGATGTTGGGAGTCGTTATGCGTGTACATGTGGTGTTTGGGTGGATGTATGTGGATCTGCTATTGCGGTGACGTGGGTATGAGGGGACTTGTGGCTGGTTTTGGGAGCGTTGTGGTGATAGCAGGTTTGAGTGATGTAGTGTCTGTGAGGGAGGAAGTGGGGGGGACTCTATGTAGGGAGTGGATGTTGTGTCTGCATGTGTGTGTTGTCTGTGTGCATGGTGGTGGTGGGTCCTGTGACGCTTGTGATTGTCATTGCGAACCGTGTCTGTTGAGGTGGATGAAAGGTGAGCTGACTGTGTGCTCTGGATGGGTGTGGGGGGAGGGGTGTGGGATTGGGCACAGGTAGCTGGAGGGAGGGACGGAAGATGAAGGGCTGCTGACTGCTGTTAACAAGGAGGCCAGAGCCTGAAAGGATCTCTGCAGGGTAGTCTGGGCATTGTGAATACCTTCCAGGTGGGCACTGTTCTGCTGCATCTGTGATGCCAGTCCCTCGATGGCATTCACAATGGTTGCCTGTCCCCCAGATATGGACCTCAGGAAGTCAATAGCCTCCTCATTGAGGGTAGCAGTTCTGACTGGGGCATGGAGCAGGCACGGCCAACTGGGTGGGGAGCTACAGGGAGGGCGGTGTTGGTAAGGGGGTGGCAGACAAGGATGGTGCTGGGCTGGTCCCAGATGGATCCGCCACTGCCAGTGAGCATCCATTGAAGGAGGAATCTGAAGAGGATTTTTTAGATCCAGTCTCCCCTGTGGTATTCCCCTCGCCATCCGCCCCACTGGTCCCCTTGACTCTGCTGATATCAGCCTCCTGGGTAACTTGGGCTGCAGTTTTCTACCTCGTCAGTGCCCCTTCTCCTTGGCTTGATGTTGCTGATGTACACAAAGGCAGAGGAGAAGAAGGAGGGTGGGAGACACAGAAAGTGTAGAATGGGTCAGTACTTACCATTCATTCACACAGAGCAACAACTTATCATTCTGCTGGTATGCCAAGGCAGGACATGTCTTTATATTGACAAGCATAACAGTGGGAATTCATAGGAGAAACCAAAGCTATGCAGAAAAAAACCTACTAATGTGGGAACATTGGCACACATTTGACTTCAATATAGGTTTAACAATGCACACTTGCGGAGTACGTGCCACATTCCCATGGTCGATTATCTTGAATATACTATACTATGCAAACCACCATTATCATGCATGGGTAGGTAGCATGCCCCCATATCCATGTACAATGGGGTCAGTTAGTACTTGGCCTCCTGCAGTATCTACACATTCAGGTAAAGGCAGCTGATTGATAACTCAGAAATTAGCTCTGTCGTTTGGGAAGAGCACTACTGATGGCAATGGCTTAACACCTCATGTATACTGATGCTGATGGAAGGGGGGCAGGTCTCTCCAAATATGTTAAGGGTGCCCAGACAAACCCAAATATGGAATCAGTCACCTCATAAGTCACTGTCTGCATGATATCGGCACACATGCTCAAAACAATTCTTGCCAGGGTGGATGATACCGATAGTACATGTGCATTTGTCAATGATCCAAACTACTTTTTACTACTAGTAGGATACCCAAACCCATACAAGCCAAATATTAGTGAGGTGTGAGTGTGTACTTACCCCCTTGTGGTTGCTGTGCTGCCCTCAAGTGCCCATCCACCTCAAGTTAGGCCACTGCCAAATATGGGCCATTAGGGGGTCAGGGTCCATCAGGCAACCCTCCCTCACTAGCAGGACATCTTCAGCTGGGTCTCAGCAGTCTTACGAGCCCAGTGTCTCAGGTCCTTCCACCGCTTTCTGCAGTGGGTGTTCCACTGGCTATGGACCCCCAGGGTCCGCACTTGCTTAGCGATGCCACGCCAAATCTCCTTCTTCTGATCGGCGCTGACCTGCATGGATGACACAGACAGAAGGAGAAAGTCATGTAGAGTGGCATCACAGCAACAGCAGTGAACTTCACACATCAGGCACATCTCATGCCCACACTGATGTGTCTTAACAGTCCAAAGCAATAACTCATTGCCACCTGCAGGCATCCACTCTGTGTGCATCGTCACAACGCCTTTCAGCCTCACACATACCACAATCAGACATGACAGTATCAGTGGGCTCACCTGCTGCTCTGGTGCCCCATACAACTGTCCATACAGGGGTGGGACCCCATCCACTAGCTTTTCCAACTCCTTCTGGGTGAAAGCAGGGGCCCTATCTCTTGCAGGACGTGGCATTATGGCTCCCAGAGACAGTACACAGCAACTCACGCAGAGGAGGTCTTGCTTGCATGAATGTCAGGAGTCAAGTGAGCTATACAACAGAAAAAGCCGGTCACAGCCACTACGTACATGACCGTCACCGACAGCAGTGATCTTCATTGGCCTCAGTCTCCCATACACAACAATGTTATCCAATGAGGTGTTGTATGGTGGTTGCGACCACCTACCACCATGACGACTAACGCCAGCCGAATGAGGTCACTTCCGTATGTGCTGTGCATGCAGGACAAGCGGCTGCCATTTTACAGGTCGTATGAGCATTGTAGGTGAATTTAGAAGTGTGTCATGGATGATATGTAATGATGACACTGCATATGACATAGCATAGACTGACTATGTCCCCACATCAAAGCTTACTTCACACATGTGACATTAATGAACAGTGTAGTTAGATGGACTGATAACAATAAAAGGACATGTGCTGTCACTTGCTGTATCATAGACGGAGTACCCATATCTGTATGGTAAAAATGTTGCACACAGCTAATTACCTGTGGGAATAGGGTGTTGTTAAATGGACGTGTCAAATGTTTTGTGTGTGGCAAGTTGTATGTCTGGGGCTACAACAGTAATCTAGGATGGCACACACGTTCAGTTTACATGCTCCAATGGATTGTGTAAACTTCTGCGTTTTGACCACTTGAATATTGTTACAAGTACAGTGTTTGATGGCATGTTAAATGTCGACTTCAACCTGTAGCTTTTCCTCTCTCCTAATCCTAGAATGGTGAGAATGAGACATGCACCGGTGTACTGGCCCCTAGTCTACCTTGCTGCTCTGGAAAAGAGACACATCATCCTGACAATTCGTCTTAACCATCATACCATCTTGGGACTGTGCACCCAGTTGGAGCCAGATGTTGTGCCTGCCATTCGTATTCCCAATGCAATCCATCCCACAGTACAGGTCTTATCAGTGCTACACTTCCTTGCTTTGGGCACGTTCCAGATTACAGTAGGTTTGGCAGCAGGGATGTCAAAGATGATAATCAGTATTGAGTTGAAGAATGTACTTTGTGCTTTGCTCAAACACCTGGACAGCTACATCATGTTTCCCAAATGTGTGGAATTACCCACTGTTAAAGCTGACTTCTATGATATGGGACATGTTCCTCATGCAACAGGAGCCACAGATGGCACCCACATTGTTCAGTTCCCTCCCAGGGCCAATGAACAAGTGCACATGAACAGGAAAAAGCTTTACTTCATAAATATCCAGTTGGTGTGTCTTGCTGACCAGTATGTCTCCCAAGTGACGGCCAAGTTTCCTGGATCTGTTGCATGACTACTACATTCTGGGGAACAGCAATGTCCCACACATGTATGTGTGCAATTGTAATGTCACCTTTCATCACAATCTACCCTGTGTCCCTACTGGTATTGTGATAGGTCCAATGAGGCCCACGGCAGAACAAGGCGTGTCATTGAGTGGACCCTTGGGCTACTGAAGGCCAGATTCCGGTGTCTACACGTCTCAGGAGGTGCCTTGCTTTACAGACCAGTAAAGTTCTGCCAGTTGCATGATACACAAACTGGCCCTGAGACATCACATTCCATTACTTGATGTAGAGGAGGTGGCAGCTGGACCAGTGACTAATGATGGTGACATAGATAGTGATGAGGAGGCAGATGATGAGGATGTAGCTGACTCTATAACACAGTTGATCCACTAATACTTCCAATAAAAATCAGGTATGTGTGAACTGTATTGCATGTGTACTTACTCCTGTCTGCCTTGTGACATTGATTCTCCTGGTGTGTGCCATCAGGGGAGGTGTTACTGT
This sequence comes from Pleurodeles waltl, assembly GCF_031143425.1. Lineage (NCBI taxonomy): Eukaryota > Metazoa > Chordata > Amphibia > Caudata > Salamandridae > Pleurodeles > Pleurodeles waltl. The sequence goes on along the minus strand of NC_090437.1, from coordinate 260,707,977 downwards.
TCAATTGTCAGAGCTAAGTTTCCATGCTGTTGCCTAGAATCACATCTTAAACTCTTTGGCCATGTTTTATGTTCCCAGTAATGCAATGTCAACTACAAAAGCACTGCCAACCAATGCAGTACTATCAGTTTAGCAACTTATCCTCACTGTACACAATGGACGAATGTGGTACATAACTAACACTGACAGTGGACCTTGGCTTTAGTTGTGTTATATCAGTTGTGAGGGATCAAGTATTGGGAATGCATGTTTTGCAAACGTGGATCTGCCATGGTAATCATGGTTGACATTCCACTTGCCAATTCGCACTAGGGAATATGACAATGTCCTCATGTGTGTTGAGTGGGCAACATTGACTCCTATTCTGATGGTTGTCCCTGTATTGCTACATTTGCAGATCACTTACGTTGTGCTACTCTGGTATCTGGCTGGACTGGTGGCTCAGTTGACACAGGATTACAGTGTCTGTCTGTTCTACCATCAAACTAGCTGCACATAGCTCCCCCTTCTGTCCATCTTACAGACTTTTGCAGGTAAATGAGTTCACTGAAATTACATGCTGTACTACAGATACACCTACTTGTCACAATAAAGACATGTAAGCAGTAGCTGTGCTCAATTATGTTTATTTTGTTTCACAATTGCAATGAGTGAAGAGTGGGGTCATGGTAGATTAATTTATCAGAGCAGTTGGCTGAGCTGTGGGTAGTACAGGTCCAGTAGCCAAAGGCCATGGGAAAATGAAGACATGACAGTGGACAGTCAACAGGGTATGTCAGTGGCAAACAAGACAGAATGTTCAGGAGAGGGTTACTTCCTGGCAGTGGTTTTGGTCTTGGCATCAGGTCCTGCAGAATGTCTGGATGGATGACCTCATTTGCGTAGGGGTTCCTCAGCTACAGAGGGAGGGGTGCTAGTGGCCTGTGGGTCCTCTGGCAGGACTTCCATTCCTCTAGCTGCGACAGAAGTAGATTAGTCAGTTGATATAGGCCATTGGAAGGTGTCTGCTGGTAGGTGAATGATGCATGCTGGATGGTTGTTAGTTCTTTGAGCACCCCTGCAATGGTGGCCACGATGACATTGTGGGCCTGCCACTGCTGCAAGGCCTCCTGGTGGTATTCCCTATGCAGCCTCTGGTTCTCATGAAAGTTGGAGAGTATCTAGCCCATTTCATCCTGGGACTGCTGTTATGCTTCCAGGACATGGGGGATGGCCTCCTGCATCCCCCCTAGGGTCCCCATCAATTGGCCCACAAGTGCCCTACCACTGCCCCTGGCCTCCTGTGTCTTGGCACCCGGTGGCCACTCCCAGTTACACCAGGACCTTCATCGTCTTGGGAGTGAAGGGTAGACTTTGGTCCCTGTACTATAGGGCACATTGCTGACTGATGAGTATTCAAGAAACAGGATTGGAGAAAAGGGGTTGGCTGTGCTATTGTTGCTACAGGGTGGGGAGCTCAGATGTGGGTAGGGTGAGGCTGGGGTTGGTGGACTGACCAGTTGTCCCAGAAGGGCCAGGTAAGTTGTCAATGTCACTGGGGCCTTCATCCTGGGGAGGGCTGGATGTCTCTGGCATCCTCTGCAGGGTAGCAGTGGCAGAGGCACTTGTGGATGGAGAGGGAGTGAGTTACATTGTGGAAGTATACTTGTTCATATCATTGTCTGATGCATTTGGTGGCTTGACTTGCTTCCCAGTGGTGGCAATGACAGATGTGGCACTGCAGACATTGTGTGAGGGTGAAAGATTGTGAAATTGGTTCCATGTTCCATTGAGGGTTGTGAATAATGGATAGCTTTGCTGTCATTGCCATGTAGTGGTACACAGTCAAAGCATCCAGTTGGTGTAGCTGGTGCGAGGGTTTTATGTGCAGGTGCTCCACTGTGAAGTGGGAATAATAGCTTTTCATGTATAGGGAGTAATGCATTGTGGGAGTTGTAGTGCTTGCATTGTAAGTGCTATCCTTGCACTAGGGAGGGACTGTGTAGGGATAGTGACGGGGGTGGTGTGCCATGCAGGGGAGGGGTATCAGGTGATTAGGGGTAAGTAAGTATGGGATGGGGAGAATTGGGATATGATAGGGTGGTGGGGACACATGCTGTACAGGAGTTGTATTGTATTGCATTGTAATCGTATTTATATAGCGCTTACTACCCCTGACGAGGCGTCAAAGCGCTTTTCGGTGAGTAGCATGCTACTCTGGAACCCAACAAGAATTAGTGATGGATTAGTATCGGGAAATAATGAGTACAGTTTTAGTATTAATATGAGTTAATTTGAGCCGTGGATATGAGAGTTTGTTAGTTAGATTGACTGGAGTAATGGAGGGGTGGAGGAGGAAAGAAATCCAGAAGTGTTAATTGTGAGTATATCCTTAATTTACCCAACCCAAAGGCTTGGGATGAGTAAAGGAGGATGGAGGAGGGACGAGTATGTGGAAGGGTTAGGGAGAGCATAGTAGCAGGGTGAGATAAATGCGGGAGAAGTTAGTAGGCTTGTGTGGGAGGTCACAGTAGTAGAGTGAGGTTTGGTGAGTTAGATGTGGAAGCGGAGAGAAGAGCTTAGGCAGAGTTATTTGGGAGATGAAAGTAGTAGAAAGGATTTGGGATGATTCAGAGTGAGAATGGAGGATAGTTTGATAGAGACATGACATATGATGATAGGTAGATAAGTGTGATAAGATGAGAGCAGGAATCCATAGATATCTAGTATAACAACCCACCCAGGAGCCATGCAATGACCCACGAACATGCCAAGCACAGAAACAACATATACACATACATACATACATACATACATTGTTGTTGGTGCCAGGGGAATGTTAGTGACTTATCAGAGTCCAGTCCTCCAGTTATTCCAGTCATGCCCTCCGGATGCAGGATTCTCCTCCCATGATGTGAACTCTGGGGAAGAAGTTGGGGACCCACCACCAGTTTGTTGATGGCAATTTAGGCGGTCATTCCAACCCTGGCGGTCCGAGACTGCCAGGGTAGGGTACCGCGGATGCACCGCCAACAGGCTGGCGGTGCATCCAGGGCAATTCTGACCGCGGCGGTACAGCTGCGGTCAGAAACGGAAAACCGGCGGTGTACCGCCGGTTTTCCGCTGCCCAGAGGAATCCTCCATGGCAAGCTGCGCCGCCATGGGTATTCCAACCCCCATACCGCCATCCTGTTCCTGGCGGTTTTGACCGCCAGGAACAGGATGGCGGTATGGGGTGTCGTGGGGCCCCTGGGGGCCCCACCATGATTTTCAGTGTCTGCTATGCAGACACTGAAAATCGCGACGGGTGCTACTGCACCCGTCGCACGCCTTCAACTCCGCCGGCTCCATTCGGAGCCGGCTTCCTCGTTGAAGGCGCTTCCCCGCTGGGCTGGCGGGCGGCCTTCTGGCGGTCGCCCGCCAGCCCAGCGGGAAAGCCAGAATCACTGCGGCGGTCTTCTGACCGCGCAGCGGTGTTCTGGCGGGGGTACTTTGGCGGGCGGCAGTAGGAATGACCCCCTTAGTGTCTTGATGTCATTCGACCTTTCCTTGATGTCCTCCCTTGTGCATGGACGGTTGCCCACTGAGTTTACCCTGTTGACGATGCTCCTCAATAACTTCATTTTCCTGGCTTTGGATGTGTGCTGGACCTGTGCTCCCAACAGTTGTGGCTCTGCACTGATGATTTAATCGACCATGACCCTCAACTCTTCGTCTGTGAATCGTGGGTGCTTTTAAGGGGGCATGGTGGTATTGATGTTGTAGGGTGGTGTTGTGCACAAGGGTGATGTGTTTGGTGCTTGAGGGGGTTTGTGAGATGCTTAATATTGTGTGCTGGTGTGTTGTGGAGTTTGTATGCAGTTGTGATGTATGTATAGTGTTTATGGTGCAGTTGTATGGTGTGTGATGAGTGTGAAATGTATATATATCTATGTTGTATCAGTGCTAATTTGTCAGTATGTGGGTCGTCACTGTGTTTGTCTGTGGTTGTAGTTGCAAAGGGTTGTGTGGGAGTGTGTTCTATAGTGGTGTGTGTGGGTGTGTCAAATTTGTGTATGTGTCTCCAGTGTGGTTATTTGTACAGTCAAATGTGGTCTGGTGTTCAGGCTGAGGTGTGTTTTTGACAGCAGTGGTTTGCACCATCAATGGTTTACTGCTGTGCTGATTTGTGGTTTGTGATATGGAGGGTGGAATGTTGTCGGCGTGGCAGTGCTGGTGTTGGGACCGCCTCTCTCCCAACCTCAGTTGGCATGGCAATCTGGGATTTGTGGCTGTTTTTGGGTGGTCTTCCATATGTGGCTCGTAATACAGCGGTCAGGATACCACCAACACTGGTGGTATTTGTGGCGGCCTCCACTATGGCGGTTTTCCGAAAAGTCTGCTGGGCTCGTAATGAGGGCCCCAGTCTCTACAGCTAAAATCCACAATAAAACTATTTCCAAGAGTGTTACACCAGCCCTAGAAATCTATAATATGAAGGCTCGAGGTGCAGCCCTTTATGCTTGTGAAATAGGGGATTTGCAGTTAACCAAATTCTTATTACAGCTGAGAATAGGTTTGTAAATCGTATTTTGGATTGCCAGCAAGCACCCCAATGAGACCTCATTTTGATTTGGATGTTACTCAGAAATTCAAGTGTAGAATGCTTGTCTACTGGCACTGATTTTGGTCAACAGTAGAGATAGGCTCCTATTGTGTGGGTCTGAAATACCTAGGGCCATATTTATACTTTTCGACGCACAACTGCGCCAACGCAGTTGTGCGTCAAAAAATCTAACGCCGGCTAACGCCATTCTGAAGTGCCATGCAGGCACCGTATTTATTCAATGACGTTAGCCGGCGTTAGCCGGCGGAGCTGCCTGGTGTGCGTGAAAAAAAATGACGTACACCAGGCAGCGCCGGCATAGGGGAATATGGAGCTTGGGCGCCAAAAAATGGGGCAAGTCAGGCTGAGGCAAAATTTTCGCCTCAACCCGATTTGCGCCATTTTTTTTAACTCCCAACCCCCATTGAAATGACTCCTGTCTTAGCAAAGACAGGAGTCATGCCCCCTTGCCAAATGGCCATGCCTAGGGGACTTCTGTCCCCTGGGCATGGTCATTGGGCATAGTGGCATGTAGGGGGGCACAAATCAGGCCCCCCTATGCCACAATAATAAAAAAAAAAAAATACTTACCTGAACTTACCTTATGTTCCCTGGGATGGGTCCCTCCATCCTTAGGCGTCCTCCTGGGGTGGGCAAGGGTGACAGGGGGGGTCCCTGGGGGCATGGGAGGGCACCTCTGGGCTCCTTCCGAGCCCACAGGTCCCTTAACGCCTGCCCTGACCAGGCGCTAAAAAACGACGCAAAAGCGGCTGGACGTCATTTCTTTTGACCCGCCCACTCCTGGGCGTGATTTTTGCCCGGGAGTGTAAATACGGCGCACATGCCTCGGAGTCAATTTTTTAGACGGAAACGCCTACCTTGCATATCATTAACGCAAAGTAGGTGTCCACGCTAAAAAGTGACGCAAACTCCATGGACTTTGGCACTAGATGCGTCTAACGCCAGAGTATAAATATGGAGTTAGTTTTGCGTCGAATTTGCGTAAAAAAACCCGACGCAAATCCGGCGCAAACGGAGTATAAATATGCCCCTCAATGTTTCCAACTTGTGTACATAAAGTTCCACGGATGATGTTTTTTTTATTGCTCTTTGGAAAATTGGGGTTAGTCATTTTTTCGGCTTCTCCTAAAGAGCTGTGAGCAACTGCAAAAGTTAGGCTAAAAGAAATCTACTGGGAAATCGCATCTATATAAACAAATCTAACCAGCTGGGGCTCCCTGGAAAGGGATTTCCTAGATGTAAAACCACTGCCATGGTATGAGCCTACTATAGGTGAAATTACCACATCCCCAGCTCGCAAACTGTACATTCAGTTCAGGTATATGTCACAATGTTGTAGACAATTGTCAAGGGAAGCTCCAGGGGATGGTCTATGCCCAGTCTGGCGAGAGGCTTTGGAATCATTACCGAATATATTGCTTTTCTGTTCTGTGGACCGACTCCAAAGAAGAAAGTGGATAGCCCCCCAGCACAACAATCTGGGCATAGGACACTATATGGAGGCACATAGAATCCTCAAAACTGATCTAAATAGAATGATGTTTTTTTACAATTGCTAGATTTTTATTATGTGCATGGATTTGGGTTTCCAAATGTATTCAAGCATCCCAAGAAAGGGTAGAGCCTTTGTAAGTCATCTAAAAGAGAGTGGTTTGCTGGAGTGGGATAATCACATTATAGTCTAGCATTTTATTGCAATTTTGCACCTCTTGGTAGAGGGTAAAGCTCCCCTTTGCTCATCCCATTTTCACTTTTTTTCATTTTTATGGAGTCAATCTGTTTTTAATTTTCCAAAATGTCATGCAGATTTAGACTTGTCTACCTGACAATGTGTACTTTATTATTGAACAATTTCTTCTTGATCTCCAATGACACTTTGCATGTCTTTGTGAGAATGTTGTATTTGTCTTTTATGTATGTTGTACTTTTATGATCTTGGATATTGAAATAAAACTAGTACATGCACACACTTTCACCAGCCCACCAGACACCTTCGCTCTGCCTCATTCTCACTCATGCACACTCTGCATATCCACAAAAGCAAAACTGGAGGTCACTCATTCTACTACATCACACCCAAGACATGGAAGTCACTGAATTCCACAAAAAGTTGCAGACCAGACTCTTCATATAAACAACTTGAGACCACATACCTACACATCTTGACCAACTGCCCTGATACCTTCTCAGGTGAATAGTGGGCTATACAGATGAACATACCATAAAATAACATGCAACCCAGGTCTGTGGCAACCAAATGTGTGCTCCCCAGTTGTTATCATCCAATCACCAGCATAATTAATCGTATTCCCTTGCAAATTTTCCAGAACCCATGACCTCGTGCCCCATCTGAGTGGCAGGATACAGTGGGATTTGAGGATCCTTATCTTTCCGAGGACCTATAAAAGTGTCAAGTCATTCAGGTAATGACTTTGATGAGACTACTGATGGGCACACAATAACCTCAATAGAACATGTGATGGAACATCAGTCTGAGACAAGTGCCTTGTTAGCTCTATTTCAAGGTCCGATAATCCTAATAACATAAACAGTGTTGTGATAAATTGGGCTGTTGGCTGAGTGGGGTATTAACCCTTTTCAACTAACAGCCTCAATTCCTGTCAGGGTGAAGCACAACAATCACTAAAATAACCTGTGTTTAAAACTTTGGTAGTTTGGCACAAAACAGTCATGCTTAACTTAGAGACAATGTGTAAATGAGTTATGCAACATACAAACAGTAATAAAGTGGAAACACACCACTAGAAACATCAGAAAACAATTTAGAAAAATAGAGTGCATTTAAAAAAATGATTTGACACCAAAATGACAAAAGTCCAATTAGAAGAACCAGTCTTATGCATTTTTAAAGTCTAAGGTAAAAACTAGTGTCTAAAAGATCCCAGACATCTATTTGCCCGGGAATGTTCTGAGAAGGTAAAGTTCAGCAGGGCAAGGCTGCTGGCGGTGTCTAAGGAGGAAACATCATAATGGAGGAGCTGCTGACTGAACTTACTTTTTGTTCAGACTTTGGCCCTCATTATAACATTGGCAGTAAGTCCTGCTTACCGCCATGCCGACTGACGCCAACATACCGCAACCGCAGCGGTTTACCACTACCCATATTATGACCCACACATAGCAATCCGTTGCTATACAGCTACACACACAAGTCCGCCAGCCCAAAGGTCAGTGATAAACTGGTGGTATCAAAACCCACACCGTTATGCCAACAGAACTACACCCACAGCATTTTTGTAATTGTAATTGTAATAGTATTTCTATAGTGCTTACTATCCCTGGTGAGGCGTCAAAGCACTTTTCGGTGAGTAGCACGCTACTTCAGAACCCAGGAGGAATTAGTGGTTAGTTTAGGGAAATATGAGTACAGTTTTAGTATTATTATGAGTTATTTTGAGCAGAGGATATGCGAGTTTGTTAGTTGGATTGACTAGAGTAATGGAGAGATAGAGGAGGGAAGAATCCAGAAGTGCTAATTGGCAGTTTATAGTAATAGGATGAGCTTGGGATGAGTAAAGGAGAGATGGAGGAGGGAAGAGTCTGTGGAAAGGGTTGGCGAGATCATAATAGCAGGAGGGGCTCTGGATGAGTCAAAGGTGAAGTAGGGTTGTTTGGGAGACCATGGTATTAAATTGAGGTTTGGAGTGAGCTAGAGGTGGAAGAGGAGGGAAGAGCTTAGGCAGGGTTATTTTGGAGATGAAAGTAGTAGAATGGGTTTGGGATGAGTTAGAGTGGGGATGCAGGATAGATTGATAGAGACATGACATAGGTTGATGGGTAGACAAAGTAAAGCTTACAAGAGAGTAGATTTATATTATTTTTATTCATTTATAATTTTATATATATATATATATATATATATATATATATATATATATGTGTATATATATATATATATATATATATATTTATATAAATATATATATTTGTCCACCAAACGATACGAGGTCAAACACGGCACACACAGGAAACCTTGTGTTGGTTGATTTAATCTTACAAAAGAGATGAATATCCCAAACTGCACCAACGTGTTTCAACCACCAAAGGTCTTGATCACGGTGAGTGAGTGGTCCATTAACCACTCCATTTATAGTTTCTCCTAGTTTCTGCCATTATGGGGCATTCTGGGAAATGTGTTATAGCACATTTTCTCATTATATACAAATGACCATGTGATAACACCAACAAAAATCTTTTTTACATCCCACTTCCCCAATATTCAAACAAAATGTGAATTAACAAATATTCAACATATTAAAACCAAATAGCTATTATTGTTAACTGTTGACCTTTTCTTTTTTTGCATGCAAGCTCTCACATTTTTTTACATCCAAAATCTAACATTTTTTGGGGGGGATTATTATTTTTATTCTGCCTCCTTTCTTTTCTCTGACCAGGACTTTACTTTCCCTATGATGTAAAGCATATGTGTCTCCAAACTTGTCAATGTTTATATATTTATATATATTTCTGTATTCAAAATTCCTAGCTACACGTTGAGTCGAAAACAAGGACCATTATGGTGGTCATTACAACCCTGGCGGTCGGTGTTAAAGCAGCGGTAAGAAAGCCAATAGGCTGGCGGAAAAAAAATGGAATTACGACCGTGGCGGAAACCGCCAACAAAGACAGCCACTTTAACACTCCGACCGTCACGGCGGTACAAACAAACAGCGCGGCGGTCACCGCCAACAGACAAGCGGGAGAAAATGTACCGCCCACAGTATCACAACCAACTAATCCGCCACCTTTTCCGGGGCGGATTCACTGCGAACAAAAACACGCCGGAAACAAGACCTCCAAGGGAAAACTCTGACCTCTGCACGCCCCATGAGGAACCAGGACGCCATGGAACCAGAGCTCCACATTTTACCAGCCTTTATCTTCTTGCTCCTCTACCAGGAGCACGTATGGCGGCGACAAAAACCACAGTGAGTACTGCACCTATGACACAGGGGAGGGGGAGGGAAAAAACAGTGACACACACACGCAACACCCCCACCCTCACTCACGACAACACACACACTAATACAGCATGATACATTACAGTTACAACCCCCTGGAAGAATGCAAAGACAAAAGGAAATGAGGTGAACGATTGTAATATATGCAATATATATCGCTGCTGGTGGTCCTGTCTGAGGCAGCGGGGCTGCTGCTGGCGGTCGCCTCCTGGGCAGCGAGGCTGCTGCTGGCAGTCCTGTCTGGGCCAGCACGGCTGCTGCTGCCGGTCGCCTCCTGGGCAGTGGGGCTGCTGCTGGCGGTCCTGTCTGGGCCAGCGGGGCTGCTGCTTGGGGTTCGCCTCCTGGGCAGCGGGGTTGATGCTAGCGCTCCTGTCTAGGCCATCGGGGCTGCTGCTGGCGGTCCTGTCTGGGCCAGCGGGCTGCTGCTGGCGGTCCTGTCTGGGGCAGCGGGGCTGCTGCTGGCTTCTCCGCCGTGCTGATCTTCCCAGACTTGCTGGGTATCTTGTGCCCCTTCCCCCCCGGAAGGTGTCGCAGCTGACTCCACACTCCCACCTGTACCCCTGGGAGCGGCTTTGGTGGCTGTTGTCTTCCCCCTCTCCCGCCGGCCACTGGCCAGCTTTTGATGCTTGACAGGTGGGGGACTGTCCGTGCTGTGGCTCCTTGCCACACAGGCTGCCCTGCTGCCTGGTGCACTCCAGAATCCGGTGACTACTGGCACCACTGGTCCCGCCGATGTTGAGGTGCTAGGTTGGGACCTGGAGAGTCGGGCCCTAGGAGACTGACGGGGTGGGGGAGGTGAGGGAAAGAGGTCAAGGCTGGACAGGAAAAGTTTCTTAGGAACACTAGGATTGGTATCTGGAGGGGGTTTGGGAGTGGAGGAAGAGGTTGTGGTTGTAGGAGGTGTATGTTTGGTGTCTTTGGGTGAAGGTGCATGCGCTGGAGGCTGTCGTGAGGTGGATAGCTGTTGTGTGGGTGGGTGCCTGCGTTTGTGTACCTTGGGAGGTGGTGTCACAGACACACTGGGAGAGGACACAAGGGATGAGTGAATGGTAGTGGGGGTGGTGACTGCAAGTGAGCGGGGTGTGCTGGTGGGTGTGCTGGTGATGGAAGTAGTGGCTGTAGATGTGGTGCATGCAGGTGTGCTGATCTCTTAGAACTACATCAGGGGGGCCCTTTCCCCAGACGCACGAGCCATTGTCTCTTCCAGACTGAGGTCACAGCAGCACTTGAAGTGTAGGTCCTCTCCTGTCGAAGATCAGAATCAGGTATTGAGTGATTGAACAGATAGAAAATGGCGGTCACGTCCGCGGCAGTGCGTACCGTCACCGCCGGCGTACATCGTCATTGGCTTCTGGGACCCATAGGTTCCAATGTTAACCAATGCAGAATTGCGCCACGGTCTTCGATCGCCTACCGCGACAGTGTACAACCCAGTGCAGTTACCTCACATCCCATTGTCCCACTTTGCAGGTCAGGCAGCCGCCATTTCAGGGGCCCACATGGCTTTATTTTTAACTGCGTCACACCTACCTAGGCCTTGCCTCAACACTCACACAGGCAATATTCTGGTTACGAATGGTTTTCTGAGTAAGCTTTGTTTACGTACCTCTGAGTTGGTTGACTCTGTGCTCGCTGTTGTCCTTCATAGGCACCATCTGCTGGGACATGTGAGGAGATGGCGGCATCCTCCGGTGTACAGACCGCTGGTGGACCTGTTGACAATGGAGGAAAGACATGTAAACATCACCTACAGGTTTGATCGTGCCACAATCCTGGAACTGTGTGCACAGTTGGAGGCAGACCTGATGTCAGCTATCCGCCATCCCACAGGAATACCCCCTCAAGTGCAGGTGCTGTCAGTACTCCATTTACTTGCAAGTGGGTCTTTTCAAACTACAGTGGCCATAGCATCAGTGATATCCCAGCCTATGTTTTCCAACGTGTTGTCTAGAGTGTTGTCTGCCCTGCTGAAACACATGTGGAGTTACATTGTTTTCCCTCAGGTGGGGGATTTGCCCACAGTGAAAGGTGAATTCTATGCCCTGTGACATATCCCCAATATCATAGGTGCCATTGATGGGACACATGTGGCCTTGCCCCCCCCGCAGGAGTGAACAGGTGTACAGAAACCAGAAGAGTTACCATTAGATGAATGTGCAGATGGTGTGTTTGGCAGACCGGTACATCTCCCATGTTAATGAAAAAATTCCCTGGCTCAGTGCATGACGCTTACATCCTGCGGAATAGCAGCATCCCTTATGTGATGGGGCAACTCCAGAGGCACAGTGTGTGGCTATTAGGTGAGCACCTGGAACCACATAAGTGGGAATAGTTGTCTGGGGATATCCCTACAGGCTAGTGTGTGTCTAACAGTTGTCCCTCGCCATTTGCAGGTGACTCTGGCTACCCCAACCTGTCATTGCTACTGACCCAAGTGAGGAATCCCAGTACAAGGGCAGAGGAATGCTACAATGAGGCACATGGGCGAACTTGAAGGATTATAAAGCGGACCTTCGGCCTCCTGAAGGCCAGGTTCAGGTGCCTCCATATGACAGGTGGTTCCCTATTCTACTCACCAAAGAAGTTGTGCCAGATCATCGTGGCCTGCTGTATGCTTCACAACTTAGCTTTGTGACGACAGGTGCCTTTTCTGCCGGATGATGGTCCAGATGGAGGTGTTGTGGCAGCTGTGGAGCCTGTGGACAGCGAAGACGAGGAAGCAGAAGAAGAGGACATCGACAACAGGAAATCTGTGATCATTCAATAATTCCAGTGAGACACAGGTAAGAAGACAAACCTGCCTATTACATGTACTTTAACACTACTACCTCTCTACTGTCTGTCCTTTTCACCCAGTGTATGGTTACTGAGTTGTCACTTTCCCTTACGATTTCACAGATGTGGGTCCCACTGTGTGAACATCTGCTTTGTTTCCTCATGGACTAGAGCTGTGTGACATAGGTGTGTTGACATTACAATTGAAAGAGCATTTTGTCACTGTAATTGCTAATACACTATTTCGAAATCATAGACAGACTCCAGATTGTTTTGTGCTGTAAGGGTGTTTATTTAAGTGCTCAATATTGGAGGGGGTTGTAAAAGGGTGAGGGGTGATGGTGGAGGAATGTCCATGGCAGAGTCCAGTCTATTAGTCTCACTTCCTATGCCTGAACGGGCATAGGAAGTGGAGCTGGGGCAGTTTGAGAATGGACAGGGTGACAAGGTGGGACAAAAGGATGACATTCAGGGCGGTCTCATTTCTTGGCGGGGGTCTTGGCATCGTTCTCTGTCTTTGTCCTGGATCTCAGGTACCGTTTGCAGCATGGTTCTCCCTCTGCAGGGGGTGGGGTGCTGGTGTGGTGGTCCTGTGGCGGTGCCTCCTGTCCACTATCGCCGGCAGAGGTGGTGGGTAGTTCATCATCCAGGCTAGTGTCAGGGGCCCCTTGTTGTGCCACAGTGTCCCTCCTGGAGTTGAGGACTTCCTTCAGCACCCCTACGATGGTGCCAAGGGTGGAATTGATGGATCTGAGTTCCTCCCTGAAGCCCAAATACTCTTCCTCCTGCAGCCGCTGGGTCTCCTGAAACTTGGCCAGTACCGTTGCCATCGTCTCCTGCGAATGATGGTACGCTCCCATGATGTTGGCGAGGGCCTTGTGTAGAGTGGGTTCCCTGGGCCTGTCCTCCCCTTGTCGCACAGCAGCCCTCCCAGTTCCCCTGTTTCCCTGGGCCTCTGTCCCCTGAACGGTGTGCCCACTGCCCCAGGTCCCTGTTGTTGGGGTGGTGGGTTAGCCTGGGTTCCCTGTAGTGGTGGACACACTGCTTATTGACGTGTCCTGGGGACAGAGGTATGGGCCCGCTGGGTGGGTGCTGTGCTGGTGTTTCCAGAGGGGGCAAGCTCTGTAGTGGCCTGTGCCAGTGTGAGAGGAACAGACTGTCCTGAGGTCCCAGATGGGCCGGGCTGGTCATCTAGATCCACTTGGACAGAGCTGCTGTCATCTCTGTGGGCCTCTTCTGTTGGTGGTGTGGACATTTGTGGACCCTCCTGTGGTGTGATGTTGAGTAGGGGTCCTGCAGGGGTGTAAAAGCATGATTATTGCATCTGGGTGTACCATGGTTTGCAATGGGTGGGTGACCGTGTACCCCTGTGCTTGCATTCCTGTGTCGGACCTTGTGTGATGATGGTTTAGGGGGCCGTATGGGTATGTACAGTGGCCATGCATTGGTGATGGGTGTCCATGCTTTGTTGTTGCATGCAGGGCTTGGTGTTGGGATGTGTGGTTTGTGATATTGGGACATTTGTGAGGAGTAGGAGTGATGGGAGTGAGGGCGAGGGTGGGGGTATGTGCTGGCATGCAGGTAGGGTGGGGGATATAGTAGTTAAGGTTTGACTTACCAGAGTCCATTTGCACAGCTACTCCTTCGAGGCCCTCAGGATGCAGACTAGCCAAGACTTGCTCTTCCCATGTTGTTAGTTGTGGGGGAGGAGGTTGGGGTCCGTCAGCAGTCCTCTTCCTGATGTCATCCCTATTTCTTGGGTGCTGTCCCACTGCATTGACCCTGTCCAATATTCTTCGCCATAGCTCCATCTTCCTAGCATATGGAGGTGTGCTGCACCTGTGATCCGAATAGCTGTAGCTCTATCCGGATGATTTTCTCCACCATGACCCTGAGCTCCTGGGGTGTCTTTGCCGTGCCTTGGGGTGGTGTGAGTGATGTGTGGGGTGGTGTGTGTTGTGATATGTGGGGTGATATTTAGTGGTGTGTTGTGTGAGGTGCGTGGATGTTATGTGGGTGATGGTATTGTGTGCCTGTAGATGCTTTGTTGTAGATTGTAGTGTCTCTCTCTGGCATTCTGTCGCAATTGTGGTCGTAGGGGTTTGTGGGTGATGTGGGTGTGTGTTTTATATTGTATTGGGTGTATTACAGAGAGAAGGCCAGAGAGAGACACCATCATCGACAAACTAGCAGCCACAGGCACTCAACACCATCACCCATACAACTTCCACGCACAAAACACCACACACCACTACATATCACCACACTTATCACCACACACCACCCCACACATCACCTACACCACTCCATGGCACGGCAAAGACACCCCAGGTTCTCAGAGGAGGAGCTCAGGGTCATGGTGGAGGACATCGTCTGGGTAGAGCCACAGCTATTTGAAGCAAAGGTGCAGCACACCTCAATTGCAAGGAAGATGGAGCTATGGAAAAGAATAGTCGACAGGGTAAACGCAGTGGGACAACACCCAAGAAATCGGGACGACATCAGGAAGAGGTGGAATGATCTACGGGGGAAGGTGCGTTCCGTGGTCTCAAGACACCACCTGGCGGTTCAGCTTTGGGACAGCACCCCAGAACAAGGGATGACATCAGGAAGAGGAGGAACGACCTACAGGGGAAGGTGTGTTCCGTGGTTGCAAGACACCAGGTAGCTGTACAGAGGACTGGTGGCGGACCCCCACCTCCTCCCACACACCACTCCCACACACCCAATACAATATAAAAAACACACCCACATCACCCACAAACCCCTACAACCACTATTACAGAGAGAAGGCCAGAGAGAGACACCACCATCGACAAACTAGCAGCCACAGGCATTCAACACCATCACCCATACAACTTCCACACACAAAACACCACACACCACTACATATCACCACACTTATCACCACACACCACCCCACACATCACCTACACCACTCCATGGCACGGCAAAGACACCCCAGGTTCTCAGAGGAGGAGCTCAGGGTCATGGTGGAGGACATCGTCTGGGTAGAGCCACAGCTATTTGAAGCACAGGTGCAGCACACCTCAATTGCAAGGAAGATGGCGCTATGGAGAAGAATAGTCGACAGGGTAAACGCAGTGGGACAACACCCAAGAAATCGGGACGACATCAGGAAGAGGTGGAATGACCTACGGGGGAAGGTGCGTTCCGTGGTCTCAAGACAACACCTGGCGGTTCAGCTGTGGGACAGCACCCCAGAACAAGGGATGACATCAGAAAGAGGAGGAACGACCTACGGGGGAAGGTGTGTTCCGTGGTTGCAAGACACCAGGTAGCTGTACAGAGGACTGGCGGCGGACCCCCACCTCTTCCCCCACAACTAACAACATGGGAGGAGCAGGTCTTGGCCTTTCTGCATCCTGAGGTCCTCGCAGGAGTCGGTGGAGGAATGGACTCTGGTAAGTCAAGGCTTTACTAATATATCCCCCACCCTTCCTGCATGCCATCACACACTCCTACCCATACCCTCACCCTCAGCACTCCACCAACTCACATATACCCCACTATCACAAACCGCCCATCCCAACACCAAGCCCTGCATGCAACCCCAACGCATGGACACCCATCACTAAAGCATGCCCACAGCACATACCCATACAACCCACTAAGCCATCATCACACAAGTCCCCACATAGGAATGCAAGCACTGGGGTACACCGGTCACCCACCCATTGCCTACCATGACACACACAGATGCAATAATTAAGCTTTTACACCCCTGCAGGACCACTACCCAACGTCACCAGACAGGAGGGTCCAGATATCTCCACCCACGCACAGAAGAGGCCCACAGTGATGACAGCAGCTCTGTCCAACTGGATCCAGATGACCAGCCCGGACCATCGTGGGCCTCGGGACAGTCGGTTCCCCTCGCACAGGCACAGGCCACCACAGACCTTCCACCCTCTGGTAACACCAGCACAGCACCCACCCAGCGGGCCCATACCTCCGTACCCAGGACACGTCAATCAGCTGTGTGTCCACCACTACAGGGAACCCAGGATAACCCACCACCCCAACAACAACAGGGACCTGGGGGCAGTGGCAGTGGGCACACAGTCCAGGGGACGGAGGCCCAGGAACACAGGGGAACTGGGAGGCTGCTGGGAAGGGAACCCACTCTCCACGAGGCCCTCTCCTCCATCATGGGAACATACCACCACTCCCAGGAAATGATGGCAACGGTCCTGGCCAAGTTTCAGGAGACCCAGCGCAAGCAGGAGGAACAGTATCTGGGGTTCAGGGAGGAACTCAGAACCATCAGCTCCGCCCTGGGCACCATCGTAGGGGTGCTGAAGGAAATACTAAACACCAGGAGGGACACTGTGGCACACCAAGGGGCCCGTGACACTAGCATGGACGATGAACTGCCCACCACCTCTGCCGGCGCTAGTGGACAGGAGGCACCGCCACAGGACCACCACACCAGCACCCCACCCCCTGCAGATGGAGAACCACCCCGCAAGCGGTCCTTGAGATAGAGGAACAAGACAGAGCACGATGCCAAGACCCCCGCCAAGAAATGAGACCACCCTGATTGTCAACCCACTGTCCCACTTTGTCACCCTGTCCATATTGGAACTGCCCCTGCTCCACTTCCTATGCCCATATGGGCAATGCACCTATGAGACAAATAGACTGGATTCTGCCATGGACACTCCTCCGCCATCACCCCTCACCATTTAACTTCCCCCTCCAATATTTTGCTTTTAAATAAACACACCTAAAGCAACAAGATCTGGAATCTGTCTGTGATTTTGAAATAGTGTATTTGCAACTACAGTGACAAAATGTCCAGGAATTAGTAATGTCAACATACCTTTGACACACAGCTCTAGTCCATGAGGAATCTAAGCAGATGACACACGTTGGGACCCACACCTGTGAAACCGTAAGGGAAAGTGACAACTCAGTGACCATACACTGGGTAAAATCGACAGACAGGATAGAGGTAGACGTGTAAAAGTACATGTAGTAGGCAGGAATGTTTTCTCACCTGTGTTTCACTGGAAATATTGCTGGATGACTGAGTCCCTGTTGTCAATGTCTTCTTCCTCTGCTTCCTCCTCATCACTGTCCACAGGCTCTACAGCTGCCACAACACGCCATCTGGACCATCCTCCTGCAGAAAAGGCACCTGTCGTCACAAAGCCAAATTATGAAGCATACAGCAGGCCACAATGATCTGACACACCTTCTTTGATGAGTAGAATAGGGATCCACCTGTCATATGGAGGCACCTGAACCTGGCCTTCAGGAGGCCGAAGGTGCATTTGATCACCCTCCTAGTCCGCCCATGGGCCTCAATGTAGAGTTCCTCTGCCCTGGTCCTGGGATTCCTCACTGGGGTCAGTAGCCATGACAGGTTAGGGTAACCAGAGTCCCCTAATAGCCACACCCGGTGCCTCTGAAGTAGACCCATCACATAAGGGATGCTGCTATTCCGCAGGATGTAGGCGTCATGCACTGAGCCAGGGAACATGGCATTCACATGGGAGATGCACTGGTCTGCCAAACATACCATCTGTACATTCATGGAATTATAACTCTTCCAGTTTCTGTACACCTGTTCACTCCTGTGGGGGGGGACCAAAGCCACATGGGTCCCACCTTCCAATGTAGGCAAATCCTCCACCTGAGGGAAAACGATGTAGCTCCGCATGTGTTTCAGAAGGGCAGACAGCACTCTGGACAACACGTTGGAAAACATAGGCTGGGACATCCCTGATGCTATGGCCACTGTTGTTTGAAAAGACCCACTTGCAAGGAAATGGAGCACTGATAGCACCTGCACTTGAGGGGGGATTCCTGTTGGATGGCGGATTGCTGACATCAGGTCTGGCTCCAACTGGCTACACAGTTCCTGGATTGTGGCACGGTCAAACCTGTAGGTGATGATTACATGTCTTTCCTCCATTGTCGACAGGTCCACCAGCGGTCGGTACACCGGAGGATTCCGCCATCTCCTCACATGTCCCAGCGGACGGTGCCTATGAAGGACAACAGCGACCACAGAGTCAAACAACTCAGAGGTATGTACCCACAGTCTACACAGAACACCAATCATACACAAAATGTGGCCTGTATGTGTGTTGAGAGTAGGCCTAGGTATGTGTGACGCAGTTGGTAATTAGGCCATGTGGGCCCCTGAAATGGCGGCTGCCTGACCTCTAGAGCGGGACAATGGGATGTGAGGTAACTGCACTGGCGTTGTACACCGTCGCAATGCTGCATTGGTTAACATTGGACCCTATGGGTCCCAAGAGCCAATGACGATGTACGCCGGCGATGATGGTACGCACCACCGCGGACGTAACCGAAGCGGACGTGACCGCCATTTTCTAACTGTTTAATCACTCGATACCTGATCTTCGACAGGTGAGGACCTACACTGCAAGTACTGCTGTGACCTCGGTCTGGAAAAGATAATGGCTCATGCGTCTGGGGAAAGGGCCCCTGCCTTCACTGCAGAGGAGTTGGAGAAGCTCGTCGAGGGGGTCCTCCCCCAGTACACGCTACTCTACGGTCCTCCAGACCAACAGGTAAGTACACAGGGAGCATGTGGTATGGGCTATGCCTGTGTGGAGAGGGCTGGTTGTATGAAGGAAGGGGGCAGAGTTCTGAGTGCATGAAAGACGGTGAATGCATGTGCCACATGGCAAGGGTAGGGATGGGGGCCACCCACTTTGATGGTGCAGTTGTTAATGACTTCTGTTCTTCTCCTGTACATTTCATGTAGGTCAGCGCCCACCAGAAGAAGGATATTTGGCGTGACATCACCAAGGACGTCCGGACCCTGGGGGTCCACCACAGATGGAGCACCCACTGCCGGAAGAGATGGGAGGACATTCGCCGCTGGAGCAAGAAGACGGCAGAGGCTCAGCTGGGGATGGCCTCCCAACGTGTGAGGGGTGCCCGTCGAACCATGGCCCCCCCTGATGTTCCAGATCCTGGCGGGGGCCTACCTTGAGTTGGGTGGGCGCTTGAGGGCAACACAGCAGACACAGGGGGGTGAGTACGCTATCATTCAGCTGACTGTGCGAAGTGAAGGTGTCAAGGTGGGGGAGGAGGGCTGTGGGTTCCCCTAGGCCAGGGTGAGTTCCGTAGGCTAGGCCTATTCATAAGGCATGGCCCTGTGGCCCCCCACCCCACCTCTGTAGAGTGCCAAGTACTGCTATTCATGCCCCAGGGTCATCAATGTGTGTAGATGTCATCCATAGCCTTGTAGGCCATTTCCCAGGAATTGCACTGTAGAGGCCAACAGCGCGACGTAGTGCAGGGGGCTGCTGTGTCTGTATTGTCCGCCAACTGTAGCGGTACACCATGCACTAAACCTGTCTTTCCACTGTCCCCCCCCCCCTTTTTTTGCAGTCTCCCTGTTCTTGTGTGCATTAGCATCATCAGGCGGAGGTAGAGGTCCACAGGAGCACGAGGGAGCTGCATCCCACATGGGCACAGAGGCCCACACTACGGACTCAGAATACACCAGTGCGACGGAGGGCGAGGGGAGCACCACAACAGTCACAGGATCTGCAACCAGCGACACAGACTCGTCCTCTGATGGGAGCTCCCTTGTGGTGGCGGCAACATCTGTGCCCCCCACTACTACAGGTACAGCTGCCACCTCCCCTACCAGCACCGCCCTCTCAGCAGCCCCTCAGCCTTCGCCCCGTGCCCGCTCACCCAGGAGGGTGGGCATCACCTTCGCCCCAGGCACCTCAGCCCCTGCCCCTGTCACCTCTGCTGCCCTCAGTGAGGAGGCCATTGACCTCCTCAGGTCCCTCACTGTTGGGCAGTCTACCATTTTGAATGCATCCAGGGTGTAGAAAGGGAGTTGCAACACACAAATGCATTCCTGGAGGGCATTCATTCTGGTCAGACTGCCCTTCATCGAACCCTTCAAACTCTGGCCTCAGCACTAATGGCAGCCATTGTCCCTGTGTCTAGCCTCCCCCCTCCAAATTCCTCCACCCAGACCCAATCCCCTGTACCTCTGCCTATCCCAAGCACACCATCAGACCAGCCTGCACACACCTCACCACACAAGGGAAGCTCAGGAAAACATAAGCACCACGCATCCCACAGGCACTCACGCAAGCATCACACACGTACAGACACACCAACATCCACTGCCTCCACTGTGTCCCCCTCCTCGTCGTCTCCCTCCTCCCTCCCAGTCTCGTCTACACACACACCTGCATGCACTACCACTACAGCCACTACGTCCCGCATCAGCACACCCCCAGCACAGCCCGCTCATGTGCACTGACCACCCCCACTACCATTTACCCTGTGTCCTCTCCCAGTGTGTCTGTGATGCCCCCCACGAAGATACACAAACACAAGCACACACCCACCCAACAGCCATCCACCTCACGACAGCCTCCAGCGCATGCACCTGCACCAAAATCCACAAAACGTACACCTCCTACAACCACCACCTTCCTCCACTCCCAAACCGTCTCCAGCTACCCGTCCCAGTGTGTCCCAAAACCTTTTCCTGTCCACCCTTAACCTATTTCCCACCGCCCCCCCTCCAACTCATAGGTCCCGTACTAGCACCTCAGCCAAAAAATCTCCGGGACCAGTGGTGCCTGTTGTTACAGGTATGTGGAGTACACCGGCCACCAGTGCAGCCAGTGTGGCACGGAGCCACAGCACAGCCAGTCCCCCCCGTGTGAAGCACCAGAAGTTGGACGGTGCCCGGCGGTAGAGGGGGAAGACTCCAGTCAGCCAAGCCGCTCACAGGGGTCCTGGGGGGAGTGTGGACTCAGCTGTGACTCCTCCCAAGGTGGGGAAGGGGCAGAGGAAACCTGCAAAGTCTGGGAGGAGCAGCACGGCGGAGAAGACCACCACCATCCCCGCCGGGCAGGAGGCCACCGCCAGCCCCATCGTCACTGCCCAGGAGGAGGCCACCGCCAGCCCCATCGTCACTGCCCAGGAAGAGGCCACCACCAGCCCCATCTTCACTGCCCAGGAAGAGGCCACCGCCAGCCCCATCGTCACTGCCCAGGAAGAGGTCACCGCCAGCCCCATTGTCACTGCCCAGGAAGAGGCCACCGCCAGACCCATCGTCACTGCCCAGGAAGAGGCCACCGCGAGCCCCATCGTCACTGCCCAGGAGGGCCCCACAAACCACAGCCCAGCTGACCCATGAAGGACCACCAGCCACAGGCCAGCTGGACAATGACGGACTGCCATGGCAAGCACCGCTGAACGGGGCAAGGACCGCTGAACAGGGCAAAGACTGCCATGGCAAGCACCGCTGAACAGGGCAAGCACCACTGAACAGGGCAAGGACCGCTGAACAGGGCAAAGACCACCATGGCAAGCACCGCTGAACAGGGCAAGCACTGCTGAACAGGTCAGAAACTACCAACTCAAGCACCACTGAACAGAGCAAGCACCGCTGAACGGGGCAAGGACTGCTGAACAGGGCAAATACCGCCATGGCAAGGACCGCTGAACAGGGCAAAGACCGTCATGGCAAGCACCGCTGAACAGGGCAAGCACCCCTGAACAGGTCAGAAACTGCCAACTCAAGCACCGCTGAACAGGACAAGCACCGCTGAATGGGGCAAGGACTGCTGAACAGGGCAAAGACCGCCATGGCAAGCACCATTGAACAGGGCAAGCAGCGCTGAACAGGTCAGAAACTGCCAACTCAAGCACCGCTGAACAGGGCAAGCACCGCTGAATGGGGCAAGGACCGCTGAATGGGGCAAAGACCGCCATGGCCAGCACCGCTGAGCAGGGTAAAGACCGCCATGGCAAGCACCGCTGAACAGGGCAAGCACCGCTGTACAGGTCAGAAACTGCCATCTCAAGCACCACTGAACAGGGCAAGCACTGGTGAACGGGGCAAAGACCGCCATGGAAAACACCGCTAGCCCATTTGCGGCAGGGGCAGTGACGCAACTGGGACCGTCACGGGGTGAGTGCTGCACTGTGGACACCAATCCCCCTCCAGAACCAGTGGAGACATGCATCCACTCCGTCTGTGCTGCACAGGATGAAGCACTCTGGGCACCAGTCCCCCTCCAGAACCAGTGGAGACATGCATCCACTCCGTCTGTCCTGCACAGGATGAAGCACTCTGGGCACCAGTCCCCCTCCAGAACCAGTGGAGACTGTCATCCACTTGAGAGACTGTGGCTTTGCACTCCATAGGATGGTACAGTGGGCAAACCACCCACTGTAGAGACTTGTGAGACTGTGGCTTTGCACTCCCCATGATGGTACAGTGGGCAAACCAACCACTGTAGAGACTGAGAGACTGTGGCTTTGCACTCCCCAGGATGGTACAGTGGGCAAACCAACCACTGTAGAGACTTGAGAGACTGTGGCTTTGCACGCCCCAGGATGGTACAGTGGGCAAACCAACCACTGTAGAGACTTGAGAGACTGTGGCTTTGCACTCCCCAGGATTGATCAATGGGCATGGAGCCCCCGTGGATCTGGCGTTGTGCACTCATCCGGCTGAGGTGCCCCCCCTTCCCTTCCCCCTGAGGTGCCTGTTGTATTTCTATCTGATGCCCCAGCAGTGTTATCTCGGTCATGTTCAGGTATCTTGTGTGGGCCTCACCCATGCATTTTGGGCCCAGTGGTCCACTGACTATGAATGATGCAAAACCTGCACTAATAATCGTGGTGTATATTTTGTGTATAGTGTGTATATATATATATATATATATATATATATATATATATATATATATATATATGTATATGTTTGCTTACTGGTTTTGATATATTACAATAGTTACACTAATTTCCTTTTGTCTTTGCATTCTTCCGGGGGAGTTGGTGGGTGTTACTATAATGTATAGATAAGCATTGGTGTGTGTGTTGTAGTGGTTGAGGGTCGGGTGGGGGTTGGGGTGTTGAGTGTGTGTGTCCCAGTTTTTTGCCTCCCCCCTCCCCTATGTCGTAAGTGCAGTACTCACTGTGCTCTTCGCCACCGGCGTTTGTGATCCTCGTAGAAGAGCAGGAAGACTAGCGCTGGAAGAGTTTGAAGTTCCGGCTCCATGCTGTCCTCCTTCCTCGTGGAGTGTGTAGAGGTGAGCATTTTTCATTCGAAATGCCTGTTTCCGCCGTGTTTTTATCCACGTTGTATCCGCCACGGGAAAGGTGGCGGATTGGCCTGTCATAATAGTGTGGGCGGTACATTGTCGCCTGTCTGTTGGCGGTGACCGCCAAGCTGTTGGTCTGTACCGCCGTGGCGGTCTTAATGTTAAAGGGGCTGTTTTTAATGGTGGTTTCCGCCACAGTCGTAAGTGCTAAATTTTTACCGCCGGCCTGTTGGCGGTCTTACCTCCAATTTAACACCGTCCGCCAGGTTTGTAATGACCACCTATATTTCCTCCTTTGTCTGCCGGTTTTATCACTATACCCTGATTTGCCAACAAGTTCTTTAAAGCCTCTCGTTGTTCTTTCGTTAGACTTTCTTGTGCTTTTCTATTCCCATCACATTGTATTTTTTCCAAATCCATCAGAACCAGATCATAAAAGATGTCAATCTTGTTTCCCGGTGCTAAAACTGGACACAATTTGGATCTGGGTTTAAAGTTTGTATTCTCCCGTTGTTCATAATCAATTCCCAATGTCTCAAGTATCTGTGTTCCCGACAACATATCATCCTCCAAATTATGCAGTAAATCATAGTCCGTTTTCAAATCAGATTTTTGCTCAATTATCATATTTGATTTCCAACTTTCTTCTATTGATTCCATTGTCACATTCTGTTCATCATTCACTTCCATTTGTCCTATTGAATTGATATTGTTCATCTTTGTAAAATATTTTGCTAATTTCAATTTACGCATACATTTATATAAATCAATCCTTGTTTGTACACAATCATAATGTTTTTTCTGGACAAAAGCTTAGACCTTTTTGTAACACACTTTTCTCAATATTCGTTAGTTGGTAATTTGAAAAATTTACAATAAAATGTTCCTCCTTTTCTTCCTTTATTTCCTCGTACTGCGTAGCGTATAATCTTTTACTCTTTCTTGTACTCCTTCTCGTTTTCCGGTGTCTTTTGTTGCTTTTGTTTTTGGTCCTCCTCGGCCTCTTCCTCTGGTCCTTGGTGTTTTCTGGTCTAGATATACTAGTTTCATTTCATCTAAAAAAGTGGTCTTTTTGACACTCGTGCTTGATCGTGCTTGATCCTTTTCCTTCACTCTGATTTGTCTCAGATCCACTGTTTTCCGTACCTTCCACTTCCTCTAGGTTAAATGTACCGCTTCAAAATATCAAACCTTTTGGCGAAGGTCAAAATACGACCTGTTGCATAAGCTCTATGCAACATAATAGAGCGCACTTTGATGGGGGGAATTTGCAGGAAAATAAATATATATATAGACATTTGTTCTTTTTTCTTTAATTAATTATTATTATTATTATTATTGTACTTTAATTAACTTATCTAAAATTTGAATTTTATTTACAGATTTATTTTTATTTAATTTTTCTCTTGTACAGTAGGATTAGAGAAATAAGTAGATCTGTAAATACATAGTAAGGAACTATATGTTCAAGAAATATAATAATGGGTATAATAATATGAGAAGAAAAGTAGTATTATATAAACACAGACTTTCAAGATTTGTAATATTTGAAGTAAATTAATAAGTGTACTTTTCTAACATTTATTTACCTTTTCTCCAATGTAAAGTAAGTATGTTAATTTCACAGTAATCATGATGTGGCAAGGGAGCTCATTTCACAGTCAGCATGCTCTTTAAAGGTATGCATTCTCACAGTAATAAAAACAAATCAGGTACGCAATGCATGCTTACTCCACAGCAGGAATGCCCAGTTCAGTAAGGGTGTACAGTTTTCAGTGACCATGCTGTTTTCAGTAAGCTGCTAGGGTAGGCATGTTCATTTCATATCAAGCATGCTACATTCAGCAGGAATGTTCATTCAACAGATAAGTATGTCTGTGGCTATTCTTAAATATATTACCTTGTTACTTAAGCTGGGTTTTGGAAGTCTTTCTAAATGCTGCAAACTTGTGTTTTTTTAATACAGACTATTTATGATTAAATATAGCATGACAGTCAGTCTTCAGTGTCAAGCTTTGAAGAAGGACACTCCCATGGATTATGCATCCCCTGATTTTGTAGAACCGGTCATGCTTTGTACTATTGGTCACAAGGAGGATTCCCACCTACAGCAGGCCCAGTACCAAGGACATGTTAAGGCTTTTGGGGACCGCAAGCTAAACGATTTTTGGGGGCCCATGTTCAGAACATCTTTGAATTTATGAACCAGTTTCATCTCTGTCACGCCCTCTTTGGGCAGGTAACACGTCCAAGTTCTAAATGTGTTTACATCTAATATTTAGGGATAGCGACGTGTTTTCGATATTTAACACATCAGCAGCTCAACAATATTACTGCAAATAATCTGCGGCACCCTCCATTTCTCATGTGTGAGGTCCTGCAAAATGTCTGTAAAAGACACTCAAACATCACCCACATTGAAAATGAATTACAGGAAAATTATATTTAAAACTTAGCTGTTTAAGAATTATTCAAGGTCTTTGGGGTTAGACTCTTCAGATCAGAGCTGGCTGTATCAGGGGGACGTCCGAAAGGCTGGGGCCCTGGGCCAGAGCTCTCTTTGCTCATGCCTTAAAACATCTCTCCCTAGCACAAAAATAGATTGATTCCCAGTCCATGCAGCGTGCGGCTGGCTTGTGACCCACAGACAGCCCAACACGCACGTGCATGGCTTGTGACGATCAGACAGCCCAGCCCGCGTGCACCTCCCCTGCATCAGATCCAATTTTGCATCCGAGTCTGACATCTGCCGTGCTCGCACAATGCACTGGAGGCCCCCTTGGTAAACACAGAAAAGTAACTACCAGCGACCGCTGCGCACGGATGTTACTGCGTGTTTGCTTATCCTGGCTTTGTTGTGCATCCTTTATAGTGCTGAAGTATAGATCCTATTCCGGCAAAGGGCGAGGTGCATGAATCCGACCAGAATCAGACCCCTGCGCGAGATAAACAGACCTGCACCCGAAACAACTGAGGTGCCTGAGGCCGAGATCCGAGGGAGGAGGCCCAGGCCCTGACCCTGAGTTGAGCCCCATGAATCACCCGGGCGGACATTCAACCACGGTAAACCATTGTCAGTCCATACCACCGCGCTCAAAATACACACACACATACAAAACAACACTATATGGGACAATTCAAACTACACACATCTGACACACATATACACACCACACCCACACACACACCACTACAAAACACACACACACTACATACAACACTTTACGACTCAAATAAATTGACAACAGAGAGAGCACCCACAGAACCAGAGCCACATAAAACTATCACCCAAACACCATCCACGCACCTTATAGCACACACCCCAACACATCACTCCACACACCCTCACACACACCACAAACCTACACCCACAGCACCACAAGGACACCCCACGTTCTCAGAGGAGGAGATAAGGGTCATGGTGAAGCAAATCATCTGGGTTGAGCCACAGCTATTCGGATCACAGGTGCAGCAGACATCCATTGCAAGGAAGATGGTGCTATGGCGGAGAATCGTGGACAGGGTCAATGCCATGGGACAGCACCCCAGAACAAGGGATGACATCAGAAAGAGGTGGAACGACCTACGGGGGAAGGTACATTCCGTAGTTGCAAGACACCAGATTGCTGTACAGAGGACTGGTGGTGGACCCCCACCTCCTCCCCCACAACTAACAACATGGGAGGCGCACGTCTTAGCAATACTGCATCCTAAGGGCCTGACAGGTGTAGCAGGAGGACTGGACTCTGGACTTTGGTAAGTCAAATCTCTATTACTATCACCCTCCATACCTGCATGCCATCACATCCCCCCACCCCTACCCTCCCCCCATCACCCCACCACCTCACATACACCCCACCATCACACCGCACCCATCCCAATACCAAGCACTGCATGCACCACCAATGCATAGATATCACTCACAGCCCTGCATGGACACCCATCACTAAAACATGCACATTAGAGAGAATCACCTAGCCCACAAAATCACTACTCACACATGGCAAAGCTAACAGGGCAATCATAACCATACAGGG
This sequence comes from Pleurodeles waltl, assembly GCF_031143425.1. Taxonomy (NCBI): domain Eukaryota; kingdom Metazoa; phylum Chordata; class Amphibia; order Caudata; family Salamandridae; genus Pleurodeles; species Pleurodeles waltl. Next base: position 260,680,496 of record NC_090437.1, on the reverse strand, counting down.
CAACACACCCATGCATAAGATGTCACACTCAGAAACAATAACACTACATTTACATCCCCACAGGTCCCTCACACAACGATATTGGAGAGGAGGTGCCAGCAACATCCAGTCCCCCCACCGAAGAGGCCCACAGTGATGACCGCAGCTCTGGATGCCTGGATCTGGATGATCAACCTGGACCCATCAGGGATTTCGGGACAGTCAGTTACCCAGGCACAGTTCCATACCACCACAGAGCCTCCCTTCTCAAGAAACACCAGCACAGCACCCACCCAACGGGCCCATACCTCTGTCCCCAGGACACGTCAATCAGCAGTGTGTCCACCACTGCAGGGAATCCAGGCAACCCCACAAACACAGGATGATCAGGGACCTGGGTTCAGTGGCAGTGGGCACACGGTTCAGGGGACAGAGGCACAGGACAACAGGGAATCTGGGAGGACTGCTGGGCGACAGGGGGAGGACAGGCCCAGGGAACCGACTCTCCAGGAGGCACTCACCAACATCCTGGGAGCATACCACCATTCCCAAGAGACGATGGGCAGGATTCTGGACAAGTTGCAGGAAACCCAGTGGCTGCAGGAGAGACAGTACCTGGGGATCAGGGAGGACCTGAAGGACATCCACACCACCCTGGTTACCATTGCAGGGGTGCTGGCAGACATGGCCAACAACATGAGGGAGGCAGTGACATACCACCGGGCCCCTGACACTAGCCACACCGATGAATTGCCCTCAACCTCCACTGCCGCTAGTGGACAGGAGGCCCCGCCACAGGAAGAGCAGGTCACCAACACCCCTCCCCCTGCAGAAGGAGAACCACCCCGCTAATGGTCCCTGCGATCAAGGCAGAAGCCAGAGAACATTGTCAAGACCTCTGCCAGGAAATAAGACTCTCCTGATTGTCACCCTTGTGTCCCACTCTGTCACCCTATCCACCTTGAACTGCCATTCTCCACTTCCTATGCACCCTTGGACAATGCACCTGTGATGCAAAGGGACTGGACTCTATCCTGGGCTTTCCTCCACCATCACCCCAGCCCATTGCACATACCTCTCTACTTATTAGCACTTAAATAAACACCCTTTGAAAAAACTACAAGTATGGAGTATGTCAAATGATTTAAGTATGTAATTGTTTAACAAGGTTTAAACACTGCAATACAACTGTACAGTAATGTATACATAGGAATGACCTGTAGTTCACTGCAGTCAACACACCAGGTGCCAGAGTGGGGCACAGATATCTGAAAATAGAGATGCCAAAGGGTACAGTGAGGGGTCATAGAATTGGGGAAATCTGCCTGCCATGTACAAATTCAAATACAAAACTGTCAATGTAAAGTGAAGTTAGTGTCTTACCTGTGTGTCACTATGACGCAGTTAGGTGCCATGGCCTGCCCCCCCAAAATAGCGTCCGCCTCTCCTGTGTGGATGGACATGTGGAAATGAGGTAATGCTGCTGACATTGTGTGCCATTGCGGGAGGCAGTCAAGTACCACCATGCAACTCCTCATTGGGCCCGGACGTGACCGCCATTTTCTATCTGTTCACTCACTTGCTACCTGACCTTCAACAGGGGAAGACCTACACTGCAAGTGCTGCTGTGACCTGTGTCTGGAACCTACCAGGGCTTGTTTCACTGGGGAAAGGGCCCTTGCCTTCACCGCTGCGTAGTTGGAGAGACTGGTGGATGGGGTCCTACCCCAGTACCGAATGCTGTATGGGCCTCCAGACCCACAGGTGAGTACACTGTGAGAACGATGCAAGGGGCATGGATGCACGGAGAGATGTGTGTGAGGGTCTCATGTGGGGGGGTTGGTGGAAGGGTTCTGGGCAGCATGCTGCATATATAGTGGGCAATGTCTGTGCGTAAGGAGATGGGAGGGCAATGGTGGGCCATGAGTGTAACAGTCCGGATGGTATGACTGATACCTTTTTCTATGTTTATTTTTGTGCAGGTCAGCGCCCATCAGAAAAAGGGTATATGACATGCCATCGCCAAGGATGTGCGGACCCTAGGTTCTACGGCAGGCGGAGCACCCACTGTTGCAAAGAGTGGGAGGACATGAGACGCTGGGCAAGGAAGATGGCGGAGGCCCTCCTGGGGATGGCCTCCCAACGAGGAAGGGGTGCCCGTCAAACTGTGACCCCCGTGATGGCCCGCATACTGGCTGTGGTCTATCTGGAGCTAGATAGGCACTTGAGGGCATCATAGCAGCCACAAGGGGGTGAGTACAGTTTCCCAATATACTACTTGTGCATGCTGTGGTGGTCTCTGGTTGGGGGATGTGGGCCTGTGGGTGCCCCTAGGCAGGACTTTGCAGGGTAGGTCCCATGTTAGGCAGGGGCTGATGAATACTTCCTCATACCATGCTAGTAGGCATCCACTACTAGGCAGCAGTCTGTGGGTGTCAGGTATGCTGCTATTAGTGTTAGTTATTCCAGTCCATGGCCTGGTGACTAGCATTGTGACTGGTAGTGCTTTGCCTAGTGCGTAGGGCTGTTCCCTGTATGTGTTCCCTGTGTGTGTGTGTGTGTGTGTGTGTGTCGCCAACGGTAGTGTTGTTGCTGCCATTAACCAAGTGTATCCTTTGTCTCTTCCCCCCCTTTTTGTTTTGTCACCCTGTGCTTATGTGCATTAGCATCATCTGGCAGAGGAGCAGAGGCATTGCCGACAGAGGGAGCTGTATCCCACAGGGCCCAGGAGGCCAAATCCACTAACGGTGAGGGCACCAGTGGGATGGTGGGTGAGGGGAGCACCATGGCGGAGACAGGAGGGGACAGTTCGGACAGTGATACCTCCTCTGATGGAAGCTCCCTGGTGGTGGCGGACACCTCCGTGCCCAGCCCAACTACAGGTACAGCCGCCACCCCGTACCAGCACTGCCATTCCAGAAGCCCCTCCGTGTGTTTCCAGGAGGGTTAGCATCTCCTTCACCCCAGACACCTCAGGCCCTGCTCCAGATAGGCCTGCTACCCCAAGTAGGGAGGCTATTGACCTCCTGCGATCCATCTCTGCTGGGCAGTCAACCATAGTGAATGTCATCAAGGGGCTGGCAGGCCATTTGCAACAAACAAATGCATTCCTGGAGGGCATTCACTCTGGCATGGTGGCCCAACAGAGATCAATCCAGGCTCTGGCCTCCTCCCTGATGGTAGCCATTGTGCCTGTCTCCAGCCTCCCCCTCCAACTTCCTCTAGCCAGTCCCATTCCCCTCAACCCCAACCTATCCTAAGCACCCAGTTAAACCAGTATGCACCCAAGATAACACACAGTAGTGGCTCAGGCAAACACAAGAACCACACATCATCCCACACGCACTCACACAAACACCATCCAGATGCAGATATACCAACATCCACTGCCTCTACTGTGTCCCCCTCCTTGTCACCCACCACCCTCCCAGTAGCGTTTCCACTCACACCTGCATGCACTCCATCCTCATCCACTACCCCATCACCATCACGCCTATCACTACACACCCCTTACTGGCAGTCACCACCCCCACATACATGCACATGTCCCATGTGTCCTTTCCCACTGTGTGTGTGTCCCTCCTCCCAAAGTACACAAACGCAAGCACTCAGACACCCAACAGCCATCCACCTTACAACAGCATCCATCCCTTGCACCTGTACCCAAACACAGCTGATAGACATCTCCAACAACCCCTCCCTCTTCCTCCACTCCCAAACCTTCACCCTCTTCCTGTCCCGGGGTCCCTAAGAAGCTTTTCCTCTCCGCTGTTGACTGCTTTCCTACCTCTCCCCCCGTCCTTCACATTAGGCCAGGATGGTCAGAACCCAGGGGAGCACCTCAGCCACCAAGTCCAATGCCACAGTAGTGTCGGCAGCTACTGCAGGTGGGAAAGGCTCCAGGGAACCAGCCATCAGCACTGACAGTTTGCCTGCACCAGCTGCCAAAAGGAAGGGCAAGGAGGCACCACCAGCTGCCAAGGGGAAGGGCAAGGATGCACCACCAGATGCCAAGGGGAAGAGCAAGGAGGCACCACCAACGGTTAAGGGGAACGGCAAGGAGGCACCACCAGCTGCGAAAGGGAAGGGCAAGAGGCCTGCACCTGCAGGCAGGAAGGATATGAGGCCTAGTGCTGGGACTGATACTGAGCCCCCACCACCAACCATGGAGGTTCAGCCGTCCAAGGCTGCAGGGGAAGGGCTGGAGCCTCCCCCCACCACTGGCATCTCAGCCACCACCACTGCCAACAGCACCGTCACCAGCAGCAGCAGCCCCAGTGGGCAGCCCCCTGAGGCTGCAGGGAAGGGCTGGATCCTCCCCCCACCACTGGCATTTCTGACACCAGCACCACCAGCAGCAGCAGCCCCAGTGGGCAGCCGTCCTAGGCGGCAGGGGAAGGGCTGGAGCCTCCCCCAACCACTGCCTACACCACCACCAGAACCACTGCCAACAGCAGCAGCCCCAAGCCCCAGTGGGCAGCCGTCCAAGGCTGCAGGGGCAGGGCTGAAGCCTCCCCCCACCACTGGAATCCCCAAAACCAGCCCTACCACTTCCACCACTGAGCAGCCGACACTGCCGGCGGGCAGTGTGTAGTCCTGCCTCCATGGGCTGTAGTGCGTTCTGGACCCTGCAAATCCTGTAGGTGTTACACCCAGGTGAAAGATTGTGACCTTGCACACCGCAGGTGCTGTATCACAGGGCACAAGGCCCACTCCAGAACCAGTGGAAGAAGCCATCCATTCACCCCATCCTTGCCAGGATGAAGCACACTGGGCACATGGCCCCCTCCAGAACCAGTGGAAGAAGCCATCCACTCATCCCCTCCTTGCCAGGATGGAGCACACTGGGCGGAAGGTCCCCTACAGAACCAGTGGAAGAAGCCATCCACTAACCCCCTCCTTGCCAGGAGGAAGCACACTGGGCACAAGGCCCACTCCAGAACCAGTGGAAGAAGCCATCCACTCACTCCCTCCTTCCCAGGATGAAGCACACTAGGCACAAGGCCATCTCCAGAACCAGTGGAAGAAGCCATCCGCTCACCCCCTCCATGCCAGAATGAAGCACACTGTGCACAAGGCCCCCTCCAGAATCAGTGGAAGAAGTCATCCACTCACCCTCTCCTTGCCAGGATGAAGCACACTGGGCACAAGGCCCCCTCCAGAACCAGTGGAAGAAGCCATCCACTCATCCCCTCCTTGCCAGGATGAAGCACACTGGGCACAAGGTCCCCTACAGAACCAGTGGAAGAAGCCATGCACTAACCCCCTCCTTGCCAGGATGAAGCACACTGGGCACACGACCCCCTCCAGAACCAGTGGAAGAAGCCATCCACTCACCCCCTCCTTGCCAGAATGAAGCACACTGGGCACAAGGCCCCCTCCAGAACCAAGAGGCAAACCACCCACATGAGAGACTGTGTCCTTGCACTCCCCAGGACCAAGCAGTGGGCAAACCACCCACTAGAGAGACTGTGGTCTTGTACTCCCCAGGACCAAGCAGTGGGCAAACCACCCACTTGAGAGACTGTGGCTTTGCACTCCCCAGGGCCAAGCAGTGGGCAAACCACCCACTTGAGAGACTGTGGCTTTGCACTCCCCAGGACCAAGCAGTGGGCAAACCATACACTTGAGAGACTGTGGCTTTGCACTCCCCAGGACCAAGCAGTGGGCAAACCACCCACTAGAGAGACTGTGGCTTTGCACTCCCCAGGACCAAGCAGTGGGCAAACCACCCACCTGAAAAACTGTGGCTTTGCACTCCCCAGGACAGAGTGATGGTCATGTTGCCTCCTCCAGGACCAGTGGTGTTGTACCATCTTCCGGCTGAGGTGCCCCCCAATTCCCCGTTCCCCTGAGGTGCCTGTGTGTTTTCGACCTGATGCCCCTGCAGTGTTCTCTCCATGGTGTTGCATGAGTGAAGTGGGGCGTTGGCCTATGTGATGTGGCCCTGTGGCCCACGGATATTGAGGACTGGGCAGTGTCCCTCTATTTGTATATATGTGTACTGTTTTGATTTTGAAGCACAAATTTCTATTATTTGATCTTATTACACTTTTATCAATTCCTTTTGTCCTTGCATTATTCTTGAGTGATACTGGGTGAATATGTAATGTTACTGCATCTGTTTGTGTGTATGGTGTTGGGGGTGGGGGTTTTGCGTGTTGCATGTGTGTGTCAATCTATCTTCCTCCCTCCTCCCTTGTGTGCTAGGCGGCAGTACTCACCGTGGTTGTCTTCGCCGGTATTGCTGTTCGTAATGCATGAAGAGGTATAGCAGCATGGGGAAGATGTGCAACTCAGGCTCCATGGGTTCGTGGTTCTTCCTTGAGTCTCCAGAGGTGAGTCCTTTGCCTTCTGTGTACAGTTTCCACCATGCTTTTGATGTCGTTGGTACTGCCCCAGTTAAGGTTGCGGATAGGCCTGTTATAATACTGTGGGCAGTACATTGTCTTCCGCCTGGCGGTTACCGCAGCAATGCTTGTTGCTACCACCATGGCGATCGATGTGTTAAAGTGGCTGTCTGTGTGTGGGGTTTCCGCCATGGTAATAATTCCATTTTTTTTACTGTGGCCTGTTGGCGGTATTACCGCTGCTTTGTCACCGACTGCCAGGGTTGTAATGAGGGCCTTAGTCACTAATTTGGAAGTCCAAAATCGCTGGCAGTATGAGGCTGAATAGTGTAGCTGTTGAGAGTTCCATATAGCCCAATACACATTTGGTGAACTGCTGTGGAGAACAACATAAAAGGAGCTGCTGCGAAGTCGGACCGGCTAATAATGCACCTTTGGTAGGTAGACGAGCAGCTTTGTCCCAATGTTTTCTCAGTTTTCAGGGCAGTTTTAGACAAGCCCCATGTTTTGGTGTTTGGCTCTCTGGGTACCATTATCACCACCACCAGGGTTAAAGGACTGAAAGGGCACCATTTGGGGATTCAGAACTCACTCAGACTGGGTCCTGGTGTAGGTTCAAGCTGAGTGGAGCCTTTTCTGTCCTTGAGACTCTGAAGCAGCATGTTGTGCGCCATTGCGGAAGGTGGTCGGGAACTGCCGTGCAACTCCTCATTGGTTATTATTGGGCCCTATGGAGTACAGTGGCCAATGGTGATGTACGCCGGCAGTGACTGCGTGCACCGCTGTGGATGTCACCACCATTTTCTATCTGTTCACTCACTAGCTACCTGACCTTCAACAGGAGAGGATTTACACTGCATGTGCTGCTGTGACCTGTGTCTGGAACCTACCATGGCCCATGTGACTGGGGAAAGGGCCCTGCCTTCACCTCGGCAGAGTTGGAGAGACTAGTGGATGGGCTCCTACCCCAGTACGGACTGCTGTATGGGCCTCCAGGCCAACAGGTGAGTACACTGTGAGCACGATGCATGGGGCATGAATGCATGGAGTGGTGTGTGTGAAGACCTTGTGTAGGGGGGGTGGTGGATGGGCCCTGGGCAGCATGCAGCATGTATGTTGGGCCATGTCTGTGCGTAAGGGGATGGGAGGGCTATAGTGGGACATGAGTGTAACAGGCAAGACGGTCTAAATAATACCTTTCCCTGTGTATATTTCCTCTGCAGGTCAGCGCCCATCAAAAGAAGGGTATATGGTGTGCCATCGCCAAGGACATGCGGACCCTGGGGGTTTACGGCAGGCAGAGCACCCACTGTTGGAAACGGTGGGAGGACCTGGGACGCTGGGCACAGAAGACGGCAGAGGCCCAGCTGGGGATGGCCTCCCAATGAGGAAGGGGTGTCCGTCGAACCCTGATCCCCTGATAGCCCGCATACTGGCGGTGGCCTATCCGGAGCTGGATGGGCGTTTGGGGGCATCACAGCAGCAACAAGGGGGTGAGTAAAGTGTCCATTATTACTACTTACGCCTGTCAGGGTGGTATCCGGGTGGTGGAAGTGTGCCTGTGGGTGCTCCTAGGCCAGGGCTGACATTGCAGTGTAGGTCCCATGTTGGGCAGGGTTCTAATGTGATATTCCTCCAACCTAGCTAGTAGGCATCCACTACTGGGCAGGGGTGTGTGGGTCCTAGGTATGCTGCAGTGGGCGCTATGTGTCCCTCCCATAAGTTCCTGATGTATTATCTGGTCCTGCTTGACTGTCACCAAGAGCCTTGCTGGAGAAGTGCCAGTCCCAACGTTAGGAAACCTAAAAGAAAGAAAGAAAAAAGAAAGAAAGAAATAAAAGAGATATCAATGATACTTTACAGCTGCATTTGAAGACTGTAATGGGTTAGCGTTCAAGACCAAAGTTCTAAATGTACGCCTGTAGAATTCTCTGATTAAAGAAAACTCTGCAAACGCAGATGAAACTTTAATCTCAAATTGTGGTGGTGAACTGAATGCATTCAAAGGCACAAACTAGATGATAATATTTGAACATTTCTTTGTCATTGTAACAGAAATGAACAGCGATCATTTTATTGTACGAAACTGATGTTTACAAGTTGCCTTTCTTGTCTAAGGTTTCATTGTGATGCACGAGCTGTGCTTTGAATGAAAGTGTAATTGCATGTACTCAAGTAAAGAAATAAAATTGCAAGAAATTCAAAAGTAATAATTTGCAGAAAGATTATCCATCAGTAATCTATACACTTAACCTTAAAACAGAACGAGTCAAAATAAATCACTTTACTGGTTTGAATGTCTAGCACTGATGCTTCGGAAGCGAATCCACCTGAATCATGAGTATGCAAGTTTGTGAAATGAATCAAACTCAATACCTGGAACGAAGAAGACGATTTCAAACGCTCTAAATAATTAGGAGGAAAAGAAGGAAACAGGGTAAGAGGCTTCTGTTAGTAAGAGTCAAGAGGCACAATTAGGCATACAGTGTAAAAGAGGATCTTGTAATTTTGATCCTAACCTCTCACTTGCCCTTTTACTAGTTACCTGAAATCCGCTGTAATACCAGAGAGTGCGTATCTCCAAGACATCAGCAAACCAGACATAGCTGAAGATTCCTAGATGGTGCCAAAGAACAGTACAGTCTCGGTTCGTTCCATAGTCCTTTACACTTCCCCACATCTTAATTATTTGAAGGGGGCACCAGGGTTTGGAAGCTGACTTGGGAGCTCTCATCTCAGGTTAGTGCTTACTTTGACAGGAGCATTGTTTTAGCTGTCTGTTGGGAAATAACTTTTCATGAAAAAAAACAGTACTTTCTGGAGGCTTGGGTCAGACAACTGCTTATAATTAATTGCCTTTCTTGTCAATCCATTTTGCTTGAATATTATTACATTAATTTCTTTCCTCTTCTTGTGTTTGCCCCAACCCTGGACTATAGCTTCATTACCATCCTTTTTACTACATGACTTTAGCAAGATGGCTTCCTCTGGTTTAGACAAGCCAGATTTTTCACTTTTTGATCACTCAATTTTTGAACGTTTACTGTAGATGAATTCCACCACTTGAGTCTTGAGCACAGTAATTACATGATAATTGGACTACATGTATTTACTGCCATTGCCTGCCCTTTAACATATGGCTGCTGCAGCACTGCTAGGATAAGGGGCCTTGAGTGGTGTAAACATTAACAGACTGCTCCTGTGAGATTACAGTCATGCATAGCCTGGTAACCACACAGCTAGCCTGGTACAGAGGGGACTCTGCAGAGCTAGATATTGACCAGAGGTGGGGCTTAAAATATTAGTGGTAACTAATAGGTATAGTCAGTGCGGTTTACAGTTTTATCTGCAGTGATACTGTTTTTTACACAGAGGGGGAAATCTGCTTTAAAGTGCAATTTTGCTTTCCTGTATCCTTCCACTACTCTACACTTTTTTCTTTTGCTTTCTATACTCAATGGGAGTGCATGTGTTTCATTGCTCTCTTTCCTTTCCCTTGATCCACTGCTTCCCCCTCACAACACTGCTCCCCCAGCTAGGCTTTTGTTTCCCCTCCAGACCCTGCTCAGCTTATTATTTGTATTTTATATATATATATGCCAACCCCTTTCCCAGCATATCACTTGCTAAGAAACACCACTGACCAGCCTTAGTGGCTAATTTTATTTTTATGTAGTCTAATGTCTGGGAGTCATAACATGTTGGTGAAAAAGACAACCTAAGATCAGCTGACCTCAGCTCGGTGGACCATGAGCCACACTTCCAATATCTAGATGAGGAAATAGCCTTGAATGGATGCCCAGCCCGGCCTCTTTCTCTGCATCATCCAGGAGTTGTGTTTGCAACCTGCTTTGTTAGTGTGTCTGCACACAGACAGAGACAAGCTATCTTTCTGCTCAGCCATCCCCAGTGCTTAAATGGGGAGCTGTTGACAGAAATCTGCAAAACTGGTCATCCCTTACCCTCGATCATTAAAAAAGACTCCCCGAATCAACCTCCATGTCCGGTTACACCAGGTAACCCTAACTAGTGCAAACTTAGGGGGTCATTCTGACCCTGGCGGTAAAATCCGCCAGGGCCAACGACCGCGGGAGCACCGCCAACAGGCTGGCGGTGCTCCCTTGGGCATTCTGACCGCGGCGGTACAGCCGCGGTCAGAAACGGAAAACCGGCGGTGTACCGCCGGTTCTCCGCTGCCCTGGGGAATCCTCCATGGCGGCGCAGCTTGCTGCGCCGCCATGGGGATTCCGACCCCCATACCGCCATCCTTTTTTCCTGGCGGTTTTGGCCGCCAGGCACAGGATGGCGGTATGGGGTGTCGTGGGGCCCCTGAAAACCCAGAATAACCGCGGCGGTCTTTTGACCGCGCAGCGGTATTCTGCCGGCGGGACATTGGCGGGCGGCCTCCGCCGCCCGCCAAAGTCAGAATGACCCCCTTAATCTTTTATTAGAAAAACGTTTCTGTGTCCTGTCTGGCATGGTGAAAGCACACCCCAAAACACATACTCATTCGCTCTTTCTCTCTGGCATTCACTTATCTGAAAGAGGCCTGGTTTTCAGTGTGTTTAGTGGTCGTAACCAGTGGTGGCTTCCACTGAATAGGGGTAGCAGGGCAGGGATTAAAGAAAAAAAAAAAAACATTTAAAAAAACAAAACATTTACCTGGGCAGTTCGGCAGATGCATTTGTCTCCTCCGTCCTCCTCTTCATAGGGAAGCACACAGGCTTCTAGACTCCCCTCAGCCAATCATGACACTGCTGTCATCAGCCTAGTTCAGCGCTCACAGAGGGAGTGGCACCATGTGCACTTTCTCCTCCTGTCTGTGAAATACAGCCAGGTGGAGAAATGCAAAGAACTCATGTCTGTTTGGCCAGCAAAACATGGCCGGCCAAACAGACATGCGCACTTAAGGTGCACACACCACTACTTCTCCTTCTAGCCACTCCCCATTTTGGCTCAGCAAAAAATAAAATGATAATAACCATCAGTTATTATCATTTTATTTTTCCTCTGCTAAAAGCAGAGGAGTCGCCACTGGTTGTCACATCTCTTCTCATGGGTGCACATTATTACCTGTGTGCTTAACCACTATATAAACATGTTATTGCTATACATTTATGTTGAAATGGGGTTTCTAATTGGCAGAGGTATACACTCTTGTCTAAGTAGGAACCACAATCCTAGTCAGGGTAAGTCACATACAATCCAAATTATCCTGTGCCCCCCCCCCTCTGGTAGATTGGCACTGAGCAGTCAGGCTTAACATAGAAGGTAATGTGTAAAGCATTTGTGCAATAGATTATACAGTAACACAGTGAAAACACCACAAAAATACACCACACAGGATTAGACAAATGGTAATACTCATCTGAATATAATAAGGTCAAAATGACAAAGATTCAATTAGCACAAGTAGAACTAATACTTTTCAAGTTTGAGAAGAGTTTAAAATCTTAGAAATCAACAATTGTCTCTTGGTTACACAAAGTACCTGATTTATGTCAAAAATAACATGCGCGGAGACCAAAGAGGAGGAGATGCGTGGAAAAATAAGGTGTTCCGATGTGTCACAGAGGTTGTGTTGCTACTTTCCAAACTGCAAGGGGCTTATGTTGTTTTTTGGCATGCAGTCTTGGTTCCTCACTGCGAGAAAGGGATCTTTTTGATGACCAGGGACGATGCGGGGAAATCCTTGATGCGCTGGTAGAAGGCACAGGCGTTGTGTCAATCCGGTAGATGATGAGTCAAATTTTCCATCGCAAGGCAGACGCTGCGTCAAATTTCCACTCAGAAAGTCGTCTGCATCATTCCTGTTCGGCTGTGTGGCGATTGCTCAGTCGCAAAGCATACTGTGCATCTTTTCCTGGCAAAGAGTGTGTCAATTTTCGGTGCACAAGAAGTTTTCTGAAGAGATGAAGGGGCATATTTATACTCCGTTTGCGCCGAATTAGCGTCGTTTTTTTAGACGCAAATTCGGCGCAAAACTAACGCCATATTTATACTTTGGCGTTAGACGCGTCTAGCGCCAAAGTATGAGGAAAGAGCGTCATTTTTTTGCGTGAACGCCTTCCTTGCGTTAATGAGATGCAAGGTAGGCGTTCCCGTCTAAAAAAATGACTGTGCCGCAAATGCGTCGTATTTATACTCCCGGCCAAAAATGACGCCCGGGAGTGGGGGGGCAAAAAACCCCGCATTTGCGCCGGATTTTAGCGCCTGGGTCAGGGCAGGCGTTAAGGGACCTGTGGGCTCAAAATGAGCCCACAGCTGCCCTCCCATGCCCCCAGGGACCCCCCCTGCCACCCTTGCCCACCCCAGGAGGACACCCAAGGATGGAGGGACCCACCCCAGGGACATTCAGGTAAGTTCGGGTAAGTATAATTCTTTTTTTTTTTATTATTTTTTTTGGCATAGGGGGGCCTGATTTGTGCCCCCCTACATGCCTCAATGCCCAATGACCATGCCCAGGGGACATAAGTCCCCTGGGCATGGCCATTGGGCAAGGGGGCATGACTCCTGTCTTTACTAAGACAGGAGTCATGTAAATGGCGTCTGGGTGTCGTTAAAAATGGCGCAAATTGGGTGGAGGCGATTTTTTGCGTCAACCTGACTTGCACCATTTTTAAGACGCCGTAGCGCCATTTTTCCCAACTGGTGTACGTGGTTTTTTTCCACGCACACCAGGCAGCGCCGGTCTGCTTGCGCCGGCTAACGCCATTCAATAAATACAGCGCCCGCATGGTGCTTCAGAATGGCGTTAGCCGGCGCAAAATTTTTTGACGCTAAACTGCGTTAGCGCAGTTTAGCGTCAAAAAGTATAAATACGGGCCGAAGTCTTTTTTGTCCTGAAACTTCAGAAAACAGGAGGCAACCTCCATCCAAGCTCTTGGAGAGCACTTTAGGGGAGGGCAGAGGCCTTCTCTGCAAAGTCAGAGGACAGCAGAGCAGCAGAGCAAAAGCAGGGCAGAGGTCCTTCTCAGCAAAGCAGTACAGATGAGTCCTTTGGGCAGCCAGGCAGTACCTCTTGACAGGTTGCAGGTGCCGGTCCAGAAGTGTCTGAGTTGGTGGAGTCAGAGACCCAGTTTATATACCCCAAAATGCCTTTGAAGTGGGGGAGACTTCAAAGAGGGGTTTTGAAGTGCACAAGTTCCCCTTTCAGTACAGTTCTGTCAGCCAGGGTCCTGGTAGGGTGTTTGGCAGTCCATTGTGTGAGGGCGGGCAACTAGCCTTTGAAATGTAAGTGTCAGACCCTCCACCCTTCCAGCCCAGGAAGACCCAATCAAGCTGATGAGTGCAGGTGTGACTGTGTGCCCTATGTTTGTGGTTGTCTGCGTAAAATGCACAAGGGAGCTGTCAACCAGCCCAGCCCAGACATTGATTGGAGACAATACGGCACAGATGTTTTTTAAGTGCAGAGAAATGCTCACTTTCTACAAGTGGCATTTCTAAAATAGTAATATAAAATCAAATCTCACCAATCAGCAGGATTTTATATCACCACACTGGACATACAAAATATGACCTGGTTATCCCTTTCTGACCAGAAACTACCACTCAAAAAGTATATGAGGGCAGTCATACTGCTAGTCTATGAAAGGAGCAGGCCTCACAGTAGTGGAAAACGAAATTAGGAGTCACTAACAGGACATATAAAACACATAGGTATATATCCTGCCTTTTACCTCTATAGCAACCTGCCCTATGGGTTACCTAGGGCCTACCTTAGGGGTGGCTTATATGTAGAAAAAGGTGGAGTTTAAGGGTGAGAGCCTATGCACTTTAGCACTGGTTAGCAGTCGTAAAGTGTGCAGAGTCCTAAAGCCAGCAAAAATGAGGTCAGAAAAAGAGAAGGAGGAAGGCAAAAAGTTTGGGGATTACCCTGCAGAAAGGCCATTTCCAGCATATCCCCCTTCCAGCCTGAAGCCAGGTTACCCTAATTAACACTCTGATGGACTTCCCTGCTGAAGGCGATAGAACATGGACAGTGGCCCACTACTGCAGGGGCATTTGCAAGTTCTACACCTTTCTGAACTCAGTGAGGCTTCTGTGTCTATACTCTCTGGGGCCACTGAACTGACACATGGGGAACCCTTCTCCTCATCTGAGGACCCCATCTGTGAAGCTCCTAACTTTAATTTGTTTACAGATGCAAATAGTACCACCATGGCAAACAACATGATGTGGCTGTCCATTCCTTGGGTCTGACTTATGTCCCCAACCCAGTGAAAACTCTGTCCACAAGGACAGTAACCACAGGATACCACCTGCAGCTGTCAGTGTCAGGAGCCAGGCCCCAGACAAATCACTGTTAAGTGAAGATCCTGAATGGGGCCTTTGGCTCCCAAGGGGCTTCTGAGGCATCTCAGAATGGGGGGCAGTAGCCCCAGGGGTCTTGCACCCCTTCTCCATTCTGCCTCCCACCAGTTCCTGGGTGGTACCCTGACACTGGTCACTCAGCCCAGGGTCTGTATCCTGAAGCTGAACTGGGGACAAGGGTGAGTCCTTCCTCACTTTGCCCTTCCCTATGGACATCCGTCCCCTCCTTTGAGGAGTGGTACTGCCAGACAACTGAACTGTCAGGGGACCCTTATAGGGCACCCCTCTCAGCTCACCTGGCACTGCGGAGCTTCCATCAGGGGTCGGTCTCCTGGTACAGACCAGGTTACCCTGCTTGGGTCCCTTATGGGAACAGTCCAAGCACTGGGGCTGGGAATAGGGTTCCCTGGGCCTCTGCCCACCCCCATCTCTCCTCCTACCTATAGAAGGGACATGGGACCCTTTCCCCCCTTACCAATATGGGACCTATCTGGGTCACTATGTCCCTCCCCCCACTCTGTTGAGGGGAACCTAAACCACTCTCCTTAGGATCACTCCCAAATGCCTTTTCAGACACTCTGGTACTCACCCAGAGGTCTGCCTCCTTTGCAAGTTTCCTGGGGTCAGAGAATTTACAATCAACCAAGTGCTGGCATAGCTCTGGAAAACAGTGACTGAACATGTGCTCTCTGGCAAACAAATTGTACAGCCCCTCAAAAGTGTTTACCACACTACCCTTCACCCAACCATCCAGTGCCTTACAAAAGTGTCCTACAAAATTCCCCAGGACTGGTGAGGCAGTTTCCTACTGCCCCTGGATCTCAACCTGCACTCCTCTGGGGTGAAGCCATATCTCTTGACAAGGGTCTCCTTCATAGTTGGATACCTCAATCTGTCTCTCCCATCTAGGGCCAGAAGGGCATCCCCCCCTTACTAGGTGGATGCCCCCATAGGACAGCCCTCCAATCTTCCTCAGGGATCCTGTGCGCTACTAGGGTGACCTCATACACCTCAAACCACTTGTCTATGTTCTCCCCTCTCTGAAGTCAGGTATCACATTTCTGGGTAGTTTGTCCTCTTTCTCAGCACTGGACATTGTAGTTTTGCTGCCACCACTGGACTGCACTTGCTGTGCTTTTAAGACCAGTTCCTTCAGACTCAGTTCATGTGCCATCTTGCTCTCTGTCAAAGCCCTCTCAGCCTCAGCTCTACTCTCCTCTGTCAGTGCTTTGTCAGCCTCAGCTCTTCTCTCCTCTGCAGCCAGTTGAGCCAGCTGCAGCCTTAGGTCCCTCTCGGCCTGTCTGTCCCTAAGCTCCTCAGGGGACAGGCCATAGGGGGAAATACTGCTTCCCACATATGATCCAGTAGTGGACTCACTCTCTGTGGGTTCCCTTTTCTCCTCTGGAGCCACTGCTAACTAATTTTTCTCCTCCTCCTCAACATCCTTCGGAGGGCCATCACCCCTTTGGTCCTTGGCTGCCTGTTCCTTTTTCCAGCTTGCTTCCTCAAAGTCTACAAAGGCATCCAGCAGTTCCTGCTTAGCGGATCTCCTTGACACAGTCAGGCACCTCTCTCTGCAGAGCTCCCTCAGCTCAGCCTTGGTGAGGGATTCAACGGGGACTATATATGACTCATCGTAGTCTTCTGTGAAGCTGGAATCCGTTTCAGGCTGTACTAAGGTATCACACGCACAACACAAACTTCCACGTTTACGAAGGAGAGGTAGGATTCAAATATGAAAAGAAAAATACCAAATGGAGAGGAAAAGGAGCAGAAAAAAACTACTTGTAATGACCTTTAACTGTCAGTAGGTAGTAAACACTTATCTACTGTATGCTACTGCACAAATACAAGTCCCATCCTCACCACTGATCACCAATGTTAGAAATGGTGTCTTTGGTTGGCAGTCAGGTTACCCCCTGTCCAAGCAAGGACCCTCACTCTAGTCAGGATAAGTCACATACAATCCAAATTATCCTGTGCCCACCCTCTGGTAGCTTGACACTGAGCAGTCAGGCTTAACTTAGAAGGCAATGTGTAAAGTATTTGTGCAATAAATCATGCAATAACACAGTAGAACACCACAAAAATACACCACACAGTGTTTAGAAAAATATATAATATTTATCTGATAAGATGCAGGTCAAAACGATCAAGATGCAAACAGTATACGTTGTTTAGAAAAATATATAATATTTATCTGATAAGGTGCAGGTAAAAACGAGTAAAATGCAATAAGTATATGTTGAGATATCACTGTCTGTAAAAGTGATAAAAAGTGTCTTTTGTCTTTTAAAAGCAATAAATGTCTCTTTCAAGCACAAAGTACCTGGTTTGCGCTCAAAATCTTAGCAAAGAACCACAGAGGAGGAGATGCGTGGAAAACGAGGAGGTGTGCATCGATTTTTCGGGCCACACACGGCAATGTGTTGTTTAGTTTTCACGCAGGGACAGCTGTGCGTCGATTTCCGGTGCTCGGTCGTGGATCCTCTTCGGGTTGACGGGTTTTTGGACTTCCTGGGGACGATTTGTGTATTTCCGGCACTGACAGGACGAAGTCACAGGGGTTGTGTCTATCCAGTGGGCGTTGCATGGAAATTTTTACCGCAAGGCAGGTGCTGCGTTAATTCTCTCTGGAAGTTGGGCTGTGTTGTTCCGGTTCAGCTGTGTGTCAATCCAGGGGGACGTGCATAAAATTTCCGGTCGCTACGCTGGCTCTGTGTCGATCTTCTCATTGCAAAGTCGGGCTGCGTCGTTCCTGTTTGGCATGCAGTGAATTTTTCAACCCGATGCAGGCTGTGCATCGTTTCTGGCAGGCTGTGCATCGATTTTTGCCACACAAGGAGTCCTTCTTGCAGCAGTGAAGTCTTTTTGGTCCTGAGACTTCAGGGAACAGGAAGAGAGCACTTCTCACCACAGCCAGAGAGTAGCAAGGCAGTAGGGCAACAACAAGACAGCAGTCCTTCACAGAAAACAGTCAGGTGAGTTCTTTGGGCAGCCAGACAGGTCTTCTTGGCAGGATGCAAGTTCTGGTTCAGGTTCTCTTCTCCAGGAAGTGTCTTGTCAGGTAGAGTGTCTACCTCAGAAGTGTCTAAGTTGGTAGGGTTGGACACCCTGCTTAAATACCCAAAGGTGCCTTTGAAGTGGGGGAGACTCTAAAGAGTGGCTTAGAAGTGCACAAGGTCCCCTTTTTGTTCCATCCTGTCTGCCAGGGCCCCTGTAGGGGGCGTTGCAGTCCTTTGTGTGAGAGCAGGCTACTGTCCTCTGACATGTAAGTGTCCCAGCCCAGGAAGACCCATTCAAAATGCAGATGTATGCAAGTGCGGCTGAGTATCCTGTGTTTGGGGTGTGTCTGAGTGAATGCACAAGGGAGCTGTCAACTAAACCTAGCCAGACGTGGATTGGAAGGCACAGAAGGATTTGAGTGTAGAGAAATGCTCACTTTCTAAAAGTAGCATTTCTAAAGTAGTAATATAAAATCCAACTCTCACCATTAAGCAGGATTTTGTATCACCATTCTGGCCATACTAAATATGACCTGGCTACTCCTTTCAGATCGGGACCTACACTCAAACAGTATATGAGGGTAGACCCAATGCTATCCTATGAAAGGAGCAGGCCTCACAGCCGTGTAAAAATGAATTTAGGAGTTTTACACTACTAGGAAATACAGAAAACACATGTTCATGTGCTGCCTTTCCCCTACATAGCACCCTGCCCTATGGGATACCCAGGCCATACCTTAGGGGTGGCTTATATGTAGACAAAAATGGAGTTTAAGGCTTGGAAAGTACTTTTAAATGCCAAGTCAAAGTGGCAGTGAAACTGCACACACAGGCACTGCAGAGACAGGCCTTAGGCATGGTTAGGGGACTACTTATGTGGGTGGCACAACCAGTGCAGCCCACTAGTAGCATTTAATTTACGAGCCCTGGCCACATGTAGTGCACTTGACTAGGGACTTAAAAGTAAATTAAATAAGCCAATTTGGTATGAACCAATGTCACCATGTTTTAAGGAGAGAGCAAATGCACTTTAGCACTGATTAGCATTGGTAAAGTGCGCAGAGTCCTAAAGCCAGCAAAAATGAGGTCAGAAAAAGAGAAGGAGGAAGACAAAAAGTTTGGGGTGGCCCTGCAGAAAGGCCATTTCCAACACCTTCCAAACATAAATAGGCCTGATTTAATTAAAGTGACACCCAATGTATTGTGATGTTCTTTTTGGTATAGGGAGAGGGGTACTGTGATTGTGGTGATCATGACTTTTTAGGGGTCAAATGAGATTTCAGAGTGTCACCATGGTATCTTTAATCTACCTGATGTATAAAATTATTAAGAAGGGGCATATTTATACTCTGTTTGCGTTGGATTTGCATCCATTTTTTTCACGCAAATCTGGTGCAAACCTAACTCCATATTTATACTTTGGTGCTAGACCCGTCTAGTGTCAAAGTTATGGCGTTAGCATCATTTTTTGCTTGCAGAAAACTGCCTTGCATCAATGAGCTGCAAGGAAGGCGTTCCTGGGCATAAAATGACTGTAAGGCCTTTGCGCCTTCTTTACCCTCCCATGCAAAAATGATGCATGGGAGGAGGAGGGCCTTAAATAATGGCGCTAAGCCTGTTTAGCGCCATTATTTAATGCCGCAGTCAGGGCAGCCGTTAGGGGACCTGTGGGCTCATTTCCATGGTCAGAGACCAATGAAGCAGTCCACAGATTCCCTTCCATGCACCCAGGGACACCCCCACCCGCACCTGGAGACCACCCAAGTATGGGGGGACCTATCCAAGGTGAGTCCAGGTAAGTATCTATTTGTTTTTTAAAGTGGCATAGGGGGACCTAACTTGGGCTCCCCTACATGGCACTGTGCCCAATGGCCATGCCCAGGGGACATAATGGCCATTGGGCAGGGAGGCATGACTCCTGTCTTTGCTGAGACAGGAGTCATGTCCATGGGGGTTGTGCATCAAAAAATTACGCTAGTCAGGTTAGAGTCAATCTTTTTGACGCTAACCTGACTTGCGCCATTCTTTAACGGTACAATCTCCAGTCTCCCCTCCGCCGCCCCTACCCCGTTAGTGTAAAAAAAAATTACGCTAACCAGGCTTTAGCACCGGCTAGTGTCATTCCTTAAATATGGTGCCCAGCTGGCATCTAGTAATAGCGGTAGCCGGCCGTAAACCTTTAGACACATACCTGCATTAGTGTAGGTTTGCGTCAAAAAGTATAAATCAGGGCCTTAGATAGAAAAAGCACTGGCTGGATGATCATTTATTGAGTGTTGTTATATTGTGACAGACAATGATGAATGCTGGTCCACAACACCTCCACTGAGTAGGCTTTGGACTTCTCTGCTTCCCTACACTGAGAGAGTCAATTGCTATAATGGGGTGCTTGGTTTCCAGTAAGGGAAATTTATGGACCTATTACTTGTGCATGGCTCACATCCTACAAAACTAATAACTCAATTTCTTACATCTTCTGTTTTGGAATTGTCCCAAGTAGCTCCATTCTAGGATGCAGGTCAGAGTTTGGTCCAAGATGTAACAAGCAGAAATTACACCTTCAGTCTCAGGCCAATATCCTGGGACTGTATAAAGGATAAAGGTGGTGAAGATGGAAAATAGGTTTCCTGATTTAACAAGGCTAATGTTCAAGTGGCATGTAGCTAGGTTGTAGGAGGTGATTCAGCCACCTTCTGTTTGTGCATGGATGAGGGAGCTACAACATGGGGTTGCTGCCAAAGATAAAAATATGCTGCACAGACTGATCAGGGGAAGAATGGGGATCACTACATAGGATACAATGATGGCCACACTAAAAGTCACCCCAGAGTTTCTGCAGGGTATAACTCTCTTTTTATCAATATTATGAGAGGATACTACCATGGCATTGAAGGAATAGGCACTCCTTCCCTGTACTAAACACCATGAAGATCTGTATTGATATTTAGTTCAGGTTAAAGTTACAGCTTCCTTGCAAGTCTGACACCACTATGTACCAGACTAACACTGTGTGCTTGATATCAGTGCCTTATGTTTAATAAGTCTAGTTTTGTTCTGATCTATGGACGATAGGAATATTTGAACATACATTGTAGCGAGTAATGAGAGACGCTACTCGTAGAACGTTGTACAATGCATATTTATCAAATGCCCATAAAAACTTTTAAAAAGGCACAGACTACAGAGCTCAGCATGCGAGCTTCAAGAAGGGACCCCCTGTAAGCTGCAGGTACCAAGGAGCTGCCCACAGTCCCCTGCATCAAGTTCTTCAAGAAGAGCCCAGATGACCAGTGTCCAGTGGCCATTTGAGGATTCTGACCTGGTGCATTCTAAGAATTGTAGTCCCAACTCAAAAGGAGCAACTCAGAGCTTCTGGAACTTTGGATCAAATTGTAGACTCTTAAAGGACCTGGTCAGGAGATCGCTCCCCCACGTCCGCAGCACCACCAAGCTGTCCCCTTGTCCTTGACCCCGCACATGCAGCCGATCGCGTGTTCGAGGCCCTCCACCACCCACAGGCATCCGCCTGCGCCTCATCCCTGGTGTCTAGTGGGCTCTGGTAAGCGTCACTCGACTTGTGCTTTTGTGCCTTTTTAACTTGTGACTCGTTTTTTCTGTGCTTCTGTACCTTTTTAACTTTGTGACTCGTTTTCTGTGCCTTGAATTATTGTGCCGCTATTGTGACTCGTTTTTTCTGTGCTTCTGTACCTTTTAAACTTTGTGATTCGTTTTCTGTGCCTTGAATTATTGTGCCACTATTGTGACTCGTTTTCTGTGCTTTTGTGCCTTTTTTTAACTTTGTGACTCGTTTTCTGTGCCTTGAATTACTGTGCCGTTCTTTTTTCAGTTTTATTCTGTGCCTTTTTTGCCGCTTTTGCCCCTTGTGCGCTCCCCTTGCCGGCTCTCCCTGAGCCGCTTTCCCTGCCTCCCTGCGGCCCGCCCCCCTTGCGCCCCCATTCGCCGCTCCCTCCCATCTCCCAGCTGCTCCTTCCGCCCCCCCTCCCTTCTTAATGGCGGTCGCTACGCATCGAGGGTGAGCAACCTCCGACCTGATTTTGGTCAGGAGATCGCTCCCTCACGTCCGCAGCACCACCAAGCTGTCCCCTTGTCCTTGACCCCGCACACGCACCCGATGGCGTGTTCGAGGCCCTCCACCACCCGCAGGCATCCGCCTGCGCCTCATCCCTGGTGGCTAGTGGGCTCTGGTAAGCGTTACTAGACTTGTACTTTTGTGCCTTTTGAACTTGTGACACGTTTTTTCTGTGCTTCTGTACCTTTTTAACTTTGTGACTCGTTTTCTGTGCCTTGAATTATTGTGCCCCTATTGTGACTCATTTTTTCTGTGCTTCTGTAACTTTTTAACTTTGTGACTCGTTTTCTGTGCCTTGAATTATTGTGCCGCTATTGTGACTATCTGTGCTTTCGTGCCTTTTTTAACTTTGTGACTCGTTTTCTCTGCTTTCGTGCCTTTTTTAACTTTGTGACTCGTTTTCTGTGCCTTGAATTACTGTGCCGTTCTTTTTTCAGTGTCATTCTGTGCCTTTTTTTGCCGCTTTTGACCCTTGTGCGCTCCCCTTGCCGGCTCTCCCTGAGCCACTTTCCCCCGCCGCTGCCTCCCTGCGGCCCCGCCCCCCTCGCGCCCCTATTCGCAGCTCCCTCCCGCCTCCCAGATTCTCCTCCCTCCCCCCTCCCTTCTTAATGGTGGTAGCAGCGCGTCCGCGCTGCTGGCGCATCCACGGTGCTGGCGCGCCGGAAGCGCACCAGAGGCAAGCCCGTCTGCGCCCGTCCGAGCCTGGACCGCGCCCAGCGCCACACCTCCTGGTCCGCGAGTTTCCCACGCCTCCAGACGCCTCTACACAGCCGACCAACTCAACACCCTCAATCCCAGCCGCATCACAGCATGCTTCCAGTCCTCACCAAGGAACATCCACGGACCCTTCTCATGCAGCAGCTGCAGATTCACCTGCGACAGAACAACGAAACCTACAAAGACCGGAACAAACCACCTCCAATGCATACTCCTCAACACCCGCTCTGCACGCAAGCACGCCATCGAGCTCTGGGACCTGCTCGACTCCACCGCCCCAGACGTAGCCTTCCTGACCGAGACCTGGTGGAACGACTCCTCGGCGCCAAACATCGCAATAGCCATCACAGACGGCTACAAGATCATCCGAAGGGACCGCACCAACGGAATCAGAGGAATAGCCATCGCCCACAAATCCACCATCAAGGTCTACACCCACACTGACGACACCCTCAAGACTGCCGAACACCTACTCTCAGAGGAACTCTCATCTACAGACCTCCCGGACCACAAGCACCCTTCAGCGAATCCATCGCCGACCTCACCAGCACCCACGCACTCACCTCAACGGATTACATCCTCCTCGGGGACCTACATTTCCACCTGGAGAACAACAACAACACCAACTCCACTACTCTGATCGACAACCTCA
Organism: Pleurodeles waltl; assembly: GCF_031143425.1. NCBI lineage: Eukaryota > Metazoa > Chordata > Amphibia > Caudata > Salamandridae > Pleurodeles > Pleurodeles waltl. Next base: position 260,657,390 of record NC_090437.1, on the reverse strand, counting down.
CAAACCACGGCCTCAGACAGCTCGTAAACACACCAACCCACTTCGCCGGCCACACGCTTGATCCCATCTTCTCCTCAAGCGCCCACGTCACCTTCAACCACACCACCGTACTCCACTGGACCGACCACCACTGCATCCACTTCACCTACAAGAAACATACCGAGCACCATCGCACCCAACTACCACCCCGCCGATGCTGGAGCAAAGTTAAGGAAGACCAGCTTACCAACACCCTCGCCCAGAACCCACCCGCCGACCCCACCAACCCAGACACCGCCGCCCACAACCTCACTCTGTGGATCAACGATTGCGTCAACATCCTCGCGCCAATCAAGAAACCCACCAACAACCAAGCCAGAAGAAAAGCTGCCTGGTTCACCAACGAGCTCCTAAACTCCAAGTGCAACTGTCGAAAACTAAAGAAGGAATGGCTCCTCAAACGTCTCACTGCCCACAAGTACGCCACCCGCAGACACCACCAACTTCTCAGACAAGCCAAACGATCCCACTTCAAAGACCACCTGGACAACAACGCACATGACAGCAAAGAGCTCTTCAGCATCGTAAAAGAACTCTCCAACCCCAGCGCCAACGTCAACGTCAACGACATCCCTCCATCCCAAGAACTCTGCAACGCACTGTCCACCTTCTTCCACCAAAAGATCACCGACATCCACGACAGCTTCAACGCCAGACCCCACCCCCGAAAGCTCCACCTGTGCAAACCGCCTGACCTCCTGGACCAATGTCAACGACACAGAGACACGCAAGATCATGAACTCCATCCACTCAGGATCTCCGTCAGACCCCTGCCCCCACCACATATACAACAAGGCCGACTCTACCATCGCCCACCATTTACGCAAGGTTATCAACATCTCCTTCGAAACAGCAACCTTCCCGGAAAGTTGGAAGCACGCCGAAATCCGCGCCCTCCTCGAGAAGCCCAAAGCAGACCCCAACGACCTCAAGAACTTCCGACCGATCTCCCTACTCCCCTTCCCAGCGAAGGTGATTGAAAAAATAGTCAACACACAACTAACCAGCCACCTCAAAGACAACAACATCCTGGCTCCCTCCCAATCCAGCTTCAGACTAAACCACAGCACTGAGACCGCCCTTCTCGCCGCCACAGACGACATCAGACTTCAAATGGACAATGGCGAAACATCAGCCCTCATCCTCCTGGACCTATCTGCCGCCTTCAACACAGTCTGCCACCGCACCCTGAAAACACACCTCTACGAAATCGGAATCCAAGGAAAAGCCCTCGACTGGATCATCTCATTCCTCTCCGGCAGAACCCAGACCAGAGAGTCCACCTCCCCACCTTCCGCTCCGAAGCCACCGACATAATCTGCGGCGTGCCCCAAGGCTCATCCCTCAGCCCGACGCCGTTCAACATCTACATGGCCCCCCTCGCACAAGTAGCCCAACAATACAACCTCAACATCCTCACCTATGCCGACGACACCCAGCTCATCCTCTCGCTCACCAAAGACCCGCGCACAGCCAAAACCAACCTCCACGAGGGAATGGAATCGATTGCCGAATGGATGAAAAGCAGCCGTCTGAAACTCAATTCGGACAAGACGGAGGTCCTCATCCTAGGACCCACCCCCTCCACCTGGGATGACTCCTGGTGGCCTACCGCACTAGGAACCCCACCAACACCAACCAACCACGCATGCAACCTGGGCTTCATCCTCGACTCCTCCCTCACCATGTCTAAACAGGTCAACGCAGTCTCCTCCTCTTGCTACAACACATTCCGCATGCTTCGTAGGATCTTCAAGTGGATCCCGACAGAAACAAGAAGAACAATGACACAGGCCCTCGTCAGCAGCAGGCTAGACTACGGCAACGCACTCTACACAGGCATCCCAGCCAAAGATCTACTACGCCTCCAACACATCCAAAACGCCTCCGCCCGGCTGATCCTCGATGTACCCCACCGCAGCCACATCTCCCACCACCTGAGAAACCTTAACTGGCTCCCCGTGGACAAGAGGATCACTTTCAAGCTTCTTACCCACGCTCACAAATCACTCCATCACCGGACCAACCTACCTGAACAACAGACTCAGCTTCTACACCCCCACCCGTCAGCTCCGCTCCGCAAACCTCGCCCTCGCCGTTGTCCTCCGGTGGCAGATCTTTCTCAAACCTCGCCGCCAAAACCTGGAACACGCTCCCTAACAACCTGCGACAGACCCAAGACCTACTTACCTTCAGAAGACTCCTCAAGACCTGGCTCTTCGATCAGTAACAACAGCTCACCCCCCCCCCCCCAAACAGCGCCTTGAAACCCTCACTGGTACGTAGAGCGCTTTACAAATTCAATGATTGATTGATTGAAAAAGGACCTCCGGAAGAAGATTCATAAGTTTGGAGATGTTTGGAGCAACCGTTGTAAAATACTCCATAAGTTGAAGAGGTCCATTGTGGGAGCTGTAGTCCCAGGTGGCAAACCAGAGCCTCTGAATGCTTGGCTGGTGCTGTGGACCACTTTCCTGAATCAAGAAACAACTATGAAAGTAAGTGTAACACTATTACCTTGTGGGTGGCCTGAATTCTGGACTTTGTCCCTGTCCTTTTTGACAACTTTTTAACCCTTTCAGCGCTAGTTGCTTCTAAGCGCTAGATATACGTTTTATCATTTAGAATTCATATCTCTGGTTCCCTACATTGGATTTTTGACATTTTAGTGTCATTTTAAAGATAACAATATAATCTATTTGTATACATTGGTGTTGGATTTTATTGTGTTTTGTGTTCTACTTATTTACTGTTTTATGATTTGTAAATGCTTTACCCCCCTTGTCTCAAAGTTAAGCCTTCTCGCTAGTTGACAAGCTACCAAGGGTTGAACTTGGTTTAATTTATTGAGACCTAACTGGACCTAAGTGGGAATTAGTGCCCTTTTGCTAAGTGTAGATACTTACCTGTCCTTACCAATATTCCACTTTCCAACAGTATCCCTCACTCCTAAAACTCAAGTTTGAAAACCCTTTTTTCCTTATGCAGAGCTATTGTGCCCACCCAGAGGTGTAGCCAGGGAAGTGAGCAATCCCCTCCATTTTCTCCACTCAAAACCGGCTTTGGATGTAGCTTCTCTCCCATTCGGTTAGGAACCAGCCTGACTAGTGTGGGCTTTGGGACAAAGTCTTTCCTTCTTTAAGTCTCTTCTTAAACTAAACTATTGATGGGCAGGCCTCTATCCCTTTCAAGCTGCTGAAGGTCCTCACCAACTGTCCTTCCTGTGCTGATAGAGATAAAATGTCCTATACCCACTCGAACCTTTCACCAGGCTTAAGGCACTGTTTAACTCTGAAAACAGCTGTCATTTCATATTAATGTCAAGCACTGGCTGAGCACCTGTAAGCAGGCTAATGCAAATTAGTCTTCAAGAGCTCAGACGGTGAAAGGTAACTATCTAAAAGATATGCTTCCTAAATATGTATAAAAAATCGAACTATAATTAATTGAACCTTTAATAAATATCAAGAAAAGTCCTTGAATTACTTAATTGGCCATTTCCTTAAAATAGCTGGAGTTCACACTCTGCTCTTTGACGTACTCTAGTACCCAGATACAGCTCTGTCTGTGAAAATAGCTTTTGGGGACTAGACTTCTGAAGAAACATGTCAACTTTAATTTTGCACATGTTCCACTTTTAAATATCAGGCAGCCTACCTTGTGGGCAGCAAGGTGTATTTAGGGGTGGCTTAATAATATTTAAAATCAGGGTTTGACACCTGTTGAAAAGGGTTATTTTGACAGGTTTGGCAGTGGATTTTGAAGCTGACACAGTCAGGCCAAATAGGGTAGACCTGAATCCATACTCACAGGTCCACCTTATGAATGGCACAATAGTTGACACAGATGGTATTTAACTTCCAGGGCATGTGTTTATTTCCTACACTATATACTAGGGACTAATAGGCAAGCTGAATATGTCGATCAAGGATAGGCCAAGTTAACCATTTTTAAATGTGAATCATATATACTTTACTGCTCTTTAGTAAGGGTATGATGTGCAGAGTTAACAAAACATCAAACATAGGGGCAATAACAATGCAAACAATCCGGGGCTACCATATAGGAAAGACAGATTCGAGACAAGTGGAAATAGAAAAACATTACGAAGCTTCAAAATTTGTACTTGTGTATGCATTATCTTTCTTTTGAAACTGACACGTTTTGTTTTATCTGAACTCAGGTGATTTAAACATAAATATGAAAGTAATATCTTAATGGTATGGCACGCATATATTACAATTACTTTCTTAAATATGTTGAACTTTAACAGACTGCCTGATGTACACTTCCTCTACTTAGTAAGAATTAAACTTCTTTTTCACTTGAAATAAATAATATTGCTGATTTGTGAACTTTACACTAACATGCACGCTTCTGAAATGTGAAATGTGCAGCAATATTTATTCTGTGATCTACATATAAATGGCGTACAAATCCTAACCATCACGCTTTATTAACCTCAATTTCAATTCCTTTTTAAAACCTTCCAAAAAGGCTACAGACAACCACTCGTAAATAATTCTAAAAGCAAATGTGATCAAAACAGGTGGGAAAGCTATGAAATAGTGCATATGGATAATCTTCAAACAGAAGCTACAATTTGTCTCGTTTGCGGTGCCGCTCTTACTCAAGTCACAGATTTCATAGATTTACAGTATAAATGGACAATTCACTGTCCATTAGCGTGAAATCCTCTCTTTACTTAGTTCAAAGTACGACAATTTGTTCCTGAAGGCAAGCAGAGTAGCGTGCATCGTAATTTAGAAGCCATTACTTATGGTTCTAAGAAATGTAACATCATGTTGCTAAAAGGTTAATTACATAGAAGTACAGTTCTTACGTGGAAAGACATAACAACTGTATCTACTTTATTCAGACTTCTTGCCCCGAAATGTAGCCACTCATTGTAGATTTCATGACTAACGACATCCTCTGCCAATCTCTTATGGTCGCAGACTGCTCTATCCACAGTTACAAAGTTGCCTTAAGTTTAAACTGTAAAAAAACGATAAAAGTACCATTCATTATTAACTGTGATTTAGAGTAGGCAGCATTTTTCAAAGCACACATAAAATTACTTAAGAAAACCCCTGACATGTTTCTATTATGTGCAGTATGTTAATGCTTCATACATAGGCCCTCATTATGACCCTGGCAGTGTTACACCGCCAGGGCCAACGGGGGCGGGAGCACCGCCGACAGGCCGGCGGTGCTCCCTTGGGCATTCTGACCGCGGCGCTTTGGCCGCGGTCAGAAATGGAAAACCGGCGGTCTCCCGCCGGTTTTCCGTTGCCCATTTGAATCCCCCATGGTGGCGCAGCTCGCTGCGCCGCCATGGGGGATTCTGACACCCCCTACCGCCATCCTGTTCCTGGCGGTTCGCCCGCCAGGAACAGGATGGCGGTAGGGGGTGTCGCGGGGCCCCTGGGGGCCCCTGCAGTGCCCATGCCAATGGCATGGGCACTGCAGGGGCCCCCGTAAGAGGGCCCCGCTAGTATTTCACTGTCTGCATAGCAGACAGTGAAATACGCGATGGGTGCAGTAGCACCCGTCGCACCTTCCCACTCCGCCGGCTCGATTACGAGCCGGCTTCATGGTGGGAAGGTCGTTTTCCCCTGGGCTGGCGGGCGGCCTTTCGGCGGCTGCCCGTCAGCCCAGGGGAAAAGTCAAAATACCCGCCGCGGTCTTGCGACCGCGGTACGGTATTTTGACGGCGGGACTTTGGCGGGCGGCCTCCGCCGCCCGCCAAGGTCCGAATGAGGGCCATAGTCCCTTCTTTCCCATATTTCAGGGTATAATAAAAGGTCAAATTATACATTTTCCTGTGGGAAATACTTAAATAAGTTCTATGCTATTTTAAAGATATGTGATTTCTCTTTAGTTTACTGTAATGTATTTCTTTTCATTAATGGCACCAGATGAGTGCTGCAGCCCACGAAAATAATTTACTTTGCAGGCCCTGGTACAGGTGATACCATATACTAGGGTCTTACAAGCAGCATATTAAATATGGCAGTCAGGTGAATACCAATTTTATCAGGTTTGCCAGTGATCCATATCACTGGAAGGTGCTTCAGGAGACTAGTGCCCCAATCCTCTGGGCCTCTGTGCCTTTCCAAGGCCACCTCATAAGCCTCAAACCATTTGTCAGTAGCATCCTCCAACACACAGCTACGCACCAGGTTTGTCTTTATTTGGATTTGTTTACCTCTCCATCTCAACTGCTACCATCTTCACTGGACTCTGAGACCTGTCTAACCATCCTGTTTAACTCTTTTTGGCTCACTTCATGATCCAACAACATTTTCTTTCACTCCAGAGTGAACCCTTTCTCTTCCAGGGCCCCTTTTAATACTTGTAAGAAAACTGTGCCACTTTTTGCCCCCATTTAAACCCCTGGATGCTGTTTTTTCGACCTGCTAACCAGGCCCCAGTGTGTGTGTTCTCTCTTTAAATTGTCATGTCAACATGGTGAATTCCTGATTGGAAAAACTGTTTCCCTTTGTAAGCCCCTAGTAAATGGTAGAGAGGGAATAAGTGGTAAAGGGGTCCACAGGGCTGCAGCACATGGTTGTTGCACCCTAGAGAGCCCAGGCAAACTACTGATGGCAGGCCTTCCATTGCAGACTGCCAGAGTGGTGTAAACTACTCAAGATCGACTGTCCCCTCACCATGAGTGGCACAGTCCCAAACACTACTTTACATATGTGTCAGACACTCCTAAGGAAGGCCTCTGCAGCACATGAGGCAGAGTGCATTATATTTGAGGTGCAGGCTGCTATAGCATCCTTTCCATTAAGGTAAACTATAAGTGCAGGCTGGTCCATAGGACAACATTGGACTTAAGACCTGATTGAACAAGGCTGCTAGCTCCATTATGGTAGCACCCAGATATGTTGCATTTGGTGTCAAACAAAGTGCCTTCTTCCCCTCAACACAAATTCTGTGTCAGTGAGCAGCGGGGAAAGAAACCCAGGTGGTGCACTAGAGTTTGCCCACCTGTTTGTCACCCTCCTTTCTGCTCTGGCGGAGCAGCTCATGCTTTTCCCCACACCTACTGCCACCAAGAAAGAGTTCTGACCTCCTACCAGGCTGGCTGGGCACTCCCAAAGGTCATAACAAAGGGCTGGGATGGCCAGGAGGTCATACTTCCAGCCCCAGCAAGGTTAGTGAATAGAGCCGTCAGGGCAGTGAGCTTCAAAGGGTGCACCACCCCGACAGCTATCTGTAACGTCCTCCATTGAGGAAACATCCCGTAACCTGCTCCAGGCACAGTTGATCGGGGACAGGAGAAAAATTAGGTATGCAGAACTTTGCACAGCCCCAGCAGGCTGGCCTCACCTCTAGGGTGAGCAGCACAGTCCATGCATTCAATTTAGATTTTTGCCATCTTAGGAGTGGCAGAATATATGTTTCTGGATAGCTAAAGGTGCCCTGTCCCACAGGATGTGGTCACCTCAAGTGGCAGAGGCTGTAGGAGCTAGCTTCCCACTGGCCACTAGTCTCCACTGCCCTAACTCTCCTAAATCCAGGATTAAAGCAACACCCCTGATATCAGAACCTCAGATTTGATGGACTAAGTTCAAGGAAGAACACACAGAAGCCCTGCATCACCGACAAGCAGGCACTGCCCACTGCTCCAAAGCAAAAGAGGGAAACTCTGTCCCTGAGCCAACAGACAGGGAACTGGGTGATCGACCTTCATCCTTGGCTGAAATTCTCAGCAACATGGACCCCTGTGGAACGCAGAAGTACCATCAGTCTCTCTTGGACTGGATTCAGTGACCTGCAAACTGCAGGTAAAAAGACGCCCTGGAACCAAAGAACTGCAGGCCATCTGGCTCCCCAATGAATTAACTGGATCCAATTGGAGAAGTGCATTGTGTGAGTACTACACTCCACTGGACCTCCAGACGTCTCCAAAGCATTTTGCTGTGCTTATCACTACCAATGCTTGTTGGTCACCAGCCAGGCGACTCTCCCCTTAACTCGACACTGAAAGAGGAGAGCACTGCCCAACACTTGTGACATCAGCAATGACCCCCACAGCTGAGTTTTTGCATCCCCTTTGTTGCAACAACATGCGTATGGTAAAATCAACACCACCACGAGCCCCATTCAGTACCAAGGACAGCCAAGACAACTCTGCATCCGAACACCACAGATCTGGTAGAAGTAAACTGACTGTAGTGGCCTGATCCCAGGTTCCACACTAGCTTAGCCCTGCCAGTGCTCCCAGCAGCAAAACCCCAAAGTGTTTATTTATCACAAGTTGCTTCCCTGCCATTGACTTCAACACATATCCCTTTCAGCGCCATGAATAGCTAGGACAACCCTGCACCCAACACCACAGGCCAGGTAAAACTGCTCTGACTGTTGTGATCTGAGGGACTGCACTAACTTAGGCCCATATTTATACTTTTTGACGCACAACTGCGCCAACGCAGTTGTGTGTCAAAAAGTTTACCGCCGGCTAACGCCATTCCAAAACGCCATGCGGGTGCCTTATTTATTGAATGACGTTAGCCGGCGCAGCTGACTGGTGTGCGTAAAAAAAAATGACCCACACCAGGCAGCGCCGGCGTAGGGGAAAATGGAGCTTGGGCGTCAAAAAATGGGGCAAGTCAGGTCTGAGGCAAAATTTTGGCCTCAACCCGATTTGCGCCATTTTCTTTGACGCCCAACCCCCATTGAAATGACTCCTGTCTTAGCAAAGACAGGAGTCATGCCCCCTTGCTCAATGGCCATGCCCAGGGGACTTCTGTCCCCTGGGCATGGTCATTGGGCATAGTGGCATGTAGGGGCGCACAAATCAGGCCCCCCTATGCCACAAAAAAATACGAAAAAAAATACTTACCAGAACTTACCTTAACTTCCCTGGGATGGGTCCCTCCATCCTTGGGTGTCCTCCTGGGGTGGGCAAGGGTGGCAGGGGGTGTCCCTGGGGGCATGGGAGGGCACCTCTGGGCTCCTTCTGAGCCCACAGGTTCCTTAACGCCTGCCCCCTCCTGTGCGTCAAAATGACATCACAGTATAAATATGGGGCACAGTCCTTAAAGTCATTTTTTAGAAGGGAACGCTTACCTTGCATATAATTAACGCAAGGGTGGTTCCCCCTTCTAAAAAATGACACACATAGTGGAACTTTGACGCCCGCGGGGTCGGACGTCAAAGTATAAATATGGGGCATTGTTTGCGCCGAATGTGCGTCAAAGATTTTGACGCACATTCGGCGCAAACAGAGTATAAATATGCCCCTTAGTCTCCCAAAGGTTTAATGCAACTCGACCTTTAAGTGCATTTTTGCAACATATGACATTCTTCCCTTTGACTTCAATTCAACATTTAAATGCCGTTCCTGCAGTGATTTTCTATTGCTTATGAAATCAATATCTCCAGTTCTGCTGTAACTATACTGTTTATTGTGGTATCTAAATGTATATGAAAATAAGCTCTATTTGTATACATTGGTGTCGGATTGCTTTCAGGTATGGTCAATTGCAAATTGTCAATTTTTGTGCTGTGAAACGCCTAACACGTGATCCTCTAAGTAAAGCCTGACTGCTCTTTGTCACACAACCAAGACTGAGTAAGGATTTACTAGTGTGAAACCAAGGACCATCTCTGGGGTATTTGGAGAGTATTACATGGTGAGAACTAACCCCATACCACATAATACTCCATTTTCTTACACTACTGCTTCCGCTTTCCTTTCCTCCATTCCCTTGGTAATCAGTTGCATCTTTAGGGCCCTCTCTGACTATCTGTCCTCCAATTCTTGCTGGATCATGCCGTACACTGACCCAATGCTCTCTGCTCTAGGCAAACAGGGGACCAAAATCCTATGGGACTTTCTCTTTCCTCTGGCTCTGGGGCCATTACGAGGGTGTTCTGTGCCTGCATGATGTAGACTGTGTTAGACCCATCAGCCTTAGAGTGGTCCTCCTTCAAACATTTTTCCTGTTTACCTCCAATTTTTGCTGAATTAATTTCAGTTTGCCTTAAGACTCTGTGCACTTTATCACTACTAACCAGAGCAAAAGTGATTGTCCTACATGCCTAAACATGGTATAATTGGCATAAACCAGATTGGCATATTTAATGTACTTGTCTCTTGTAGAGTGGTATACCTTATACCCAGGGACAGAACATTAAATCTCACCAGAGGGCCTGCAGCACTTGTTGTGTCACCCTCTTAAGTAGCACTTCAAAACATGTCCCAGGCCTGCCATTGAGGTCTGAATACAGTTTTAAAATACCATGGCCCGTATTTATACTTTTTTTGCGCCGCATTTGCGTCGTTTTTTGACGCAAAAACGGCGCAAACTTGCAAAATACCATTGTATTTTGTAGGTTTGCGCCGTTTTGCATCAAAAAGCGGCTCAAATGCGGCGCTAAAAAAAGTATAAATACGGGCCCATATCACCTTCACAATAAAACCTGCTTCCCAAGCCTTAAACTCCGGTTTTATTGTATATAAGACACCCCTAAGGTAGGCCCTATGCAACCCATAGTAGAAAGTGCCATGTAATTAAAAGATTGGACATGTACTTTTAAGTTTGATATGTCCTGGTAGTGAAAACATCCTAAATGCATTTTTCAGGACTCTGAGGCCCTCCCATCTATGAAGTAAACATTGGCAATTCCTTATTACCTTTAATAAGCTGTAATTTCCAATTGGGGGGGTTATAGCTATCTCATGTTTGGTATCTATGGCATTGTAATGATGAACGTTCTTTAATGTTAAAGTCATATTTTTTATTACAATTATGAAAACGCCACATTTAGAATTTGGCATTTTCCTGCTCTTAGACCTTTGTGCATGCAGCTGTCTTGGGTCACATGAATGGGTGTAGCTGACAGTTAAACCTTGGGAAAACTTCCCATATTGTCACACAATAGAGCAGTGGTTCCCAACCTTTTGACGTCTGTGAACGCTTACTTTATCATTACTGGAACCCCACTGAATCATTATTGAAATCCGGGGACACCCCCACTTAGTGATTACTGAAAGCTAGGTACCCAATCTGTTAATATAATTTAATTTTCTAAGCAGTCCCAGACCCCTTGAAGAGTCTTCGCGGACCCCCAGGGGTCTCCAGACCACAGGTTGGGAACCACTGCAATAGAGGAATTAAGTGTGCTTCAATGGGCCATCTGTTGACAGGATGGAAGCTGAGCCGAGCGCAGACCAATTTACAGTTGAATGGTCTGTGCTCTGCCTTCACACAAGGGGCCTAAAAATCCTTTATTGTCAGTGGCAGTCAGCTTGGAGCCAGGGCAGAGGTGTCTAAAAAACTAATGCACTACAAAGAACCTTTCCAGAAGCTTCACCGACCTTCCAGAAAATGGCCACTAGGGTAAAAAAATAGAACCTTCAGACCTACTCTTCAGTTCACTACTGGACCTCTGTGGAAAGACTCTCAGAGGACTGTCTGCTGCTTTTACCTGCTGTCTACTCTGCTAGCTATGCTGCTTTACCTGGAGGGACTGTTTTGCTGTCTGGAGCCTGCCTTGAACCCTCAAAGGCTGACCCTGCTATTGAGCCCTAATCTTCACCACGTCTTTGACCAAAGGCCATCTGTTGATGATGCTCCCTCCTTGGACACCTCCTGCAGCCTTGCCCTGCTGAACTTTACCTTCTCAGGCACTTTTTCCCAGAATTTCTTTCATGTCTGAAGGAAAATGATGACCATGCCAATCCACTTTCTGTATCCGAACCACTCTCCATCACAATCAGCCATACTTTTCGACTTTGGCCCGGTCTCACATGACTGGATGTCTGCAGTTGGAACTTTGATCTTAAGGGCCTAGTTTTTACTAGAAACATTAAAAAAGCATAACTCCAGTTCTACTGATTGGATTTTTGTTGTTTTGGTGTCAAATAATCTATTAAACTAAGTCTGAATGCTTTTTTTGTTCCAAGCTACACAGGGTTAAGCACAAGTTAATTTAGTGACTTTCTGTGGTTCACCCTGCAAGGAACTATGGACTTCATTTCAAGTTTGGCAGATGGGGAAGCTCGTCCACCAAACTCCCAACAGGCTGGCCGCCATTCGTTGCGACCACACCGCCGGACCTATTATGAGTTTCCCACTAGGTCGGCGGCGTTAGCCTAGCAGGAAACAGGCTACAACATTGTCTCCAGGCTCATAGCTAAGCCAGTGGCAATGCTGTAGCCCGCAGAGTACACCAGCACCCTTGCAATGTTCACTGTCTGCAAGGCGATGGTACAGGGCAAAGGGGCCACTGCACTGCCCATGCCAACTGTTCTCTGCCAGCCTTTTCATGATGGTGTTACCGACATGAAAAGGCTGGCAGAGAACAAGATCGTTATCCCCAGGGCAGCACTGCATGCAGTGGTGCCCTGGCGGATTATGAACTCGGCACCAGTCAGGCCGTTGGGATCTTGGATCCTGGTGGTGCTGGTGGAACCCTAGAGGCCTTAATGTGGCCGTCGGACTGCCACAACGTCGGCAGTCCTGACTGCCACTGTGAGGCTGACAGTCTGAAGACCACTAGCTTCATTATCAGCCCATATGTATTTTGTTTTACCAGGGCTCACACAGTTGTCAACCAACAATTCAATTTCTCAAAGAATACAACATCTGAACCTCTACCCAGGCTCTGAGAGATAACTGGATCTCAAGTTTGTTGAAGCCTTTAGTTAGCTAGAGCCCCTTTTTCTTACACAACTTAACTCATACCGTTGTAGTAAATCTTCAATATAGCAGAGATCCACATCCTTTCTTGCAAAAATCACAGATGCAAAATATGAGTAAAGGAGTGAAATTTAGGAGAAAGCAAAAAACCGCAAACTAAAAATAAAACAATTAAAAACAAAAATTGATTTTGATCACTGAGCGGCACAGAATGAACACACATACTGGATCCCATTGCTGAATACCAATGCAAGCAATTGGAGTATTAGTTGAGGGGGGAGGAGAATCTCATATAATATTCACATTTCATTTCAGGGTGAATATTTAAAGTCACTAAATAAATCCATGCTGAACCCTCTGGTAGCTTGGGTCAAAGTGGTTATCTAATATGTAAAGTACTCCTGAGGCATTCAAACAGTAATGTAGTGAAAACACAACACAAGAAAAATGTCAAACTAACTTAGAGAAATTGAGACATTTTTAATAAATAAAATGACACCAAAACAACAGAAAAAATGGAGAGATGGATGTTTAAATTCCGAATTAGCACAAACCACCATTTGTGAGTATGTTGTCATGCTATACTTGGTCAAAGTAAAAATTTAATGACCACCACAATGTTACTCAGATTGAATGAAAGGGCCAGGTTCATCCCAGTGAAAAGTTTATCCTCTAACTTAGAAAGTCTTATGGAGAAAAAGATGCTGTCAAAGAGTTGTCAGATTGGTAAGCTAGATCTGAAGTGAGGTGTTATACCCAGGGGTGGGGTGACTGTGTGTTGTTGAAGAGTGTGGACCCAGTGTGGTTATCTTCAAAGGTTTGAAAGTCTGAGTGAGTGAAGTCCAAAGTTCATGCCATGCAAGGCCTCAATGTTAATTTAATGCTGTTCATCATTGGTCCCCATGAGGCCCTTTACATTTGGAATTAGGATCTTTTCTGGAGGTGGGATCTCCTTCTGGAGGCAAGCCAGCAACGTGATGCCAAATGGTGATTCAGCTTCAACAGCTGCTGCTCTGAAAGCTACCCCATTCTCCTTTGGTTCTCCAGGAAGAAAGTTTACAAAAAGTTTCTAAGTCCCACTTCTTGTAGTTTGGGGGCAGGAGCAATACACACTAGCACCAGCCAAGGGTCCAAGACCTAGGGGCACCATTTGGGTGTCAGGAAGCACTCCCTCAGAGGCCAGAAGCATCCAGGGCAGATCCAGTTAATAAGTGTCTGTTGAACAGTTGCAGGGAAAGGGGCCTCTGGAAGCTTGCTGGGTCCCAAAAGCTTAAACAGTAGGTCATCCAACTAACACTTGGGGTCATTGCTGGGCCCTCAGTTCAAGACAAGCAGGTCCAGTCTTTCTTCAGGATCTTCAGACAGCAGTATTCTAAGGAGAGGTCAATGGGGGTCTATATTTATGCCCACCACCAATCTGTGGGTGGGGACAAACCGGTTGTCCACCCTTAAACAATTTCTAGTAGGTTCCTTCCCTCTCACTGAGCTTGGAGCTAGCTTGACTAGAGAGACAAAAGGGAGGCAGGACTAGCTTTAAGCCACAACTGACGGTAAAAAGGTAGACATCCTCTGAATCTTAGGAAGGATTTAGGGGCAAACCCCCGGACATCGTGTCAAGGGAGGAGACCTCCTCCCCAAAACCAAAGCCATGTGTCTACTATGAGAGAAATGCACATCACATTACAGATTAGCCATCAGGGGACAGCTGGAAACTGACTGGAAAGCTATTTTTTTCTAAATATATAGGCCCTCATTATGACATTGGCATTAAATCCTGCTTACCGCCATGCTGATGGCCGCCAACATCCCGCCGCGGTGGTGGATATCCATTCACCATATTATGACACACACACACCAATCCGACAGAATACTGCCACATACACAAATCTACCAGACCAAAGTTCAGTGCTTAAGTGGCGATACAAACACCAATACAGTTACGACAACAAAACAATGCCCACCACATTATGACCCACGAATCACCACGGCAGACACTCAATGGCGGTAAACAATTGGCTGTACATGCCACCACTCTCAGAATGAGCACCCATATACAAAACAACACTACATTGGCCAATATCAAAAAGACACACCTGCCACCCATACACACACCGCACCCACACACCCATCCCACTATAAAACACCCACCCACAATACCCACAACCCTTTACGAATACCAATTGCTACCAGGAGTCTGAGAAAAAGGACACAGGTAAAACTAGACACACACACACCACTCACACCCAACATCTCTTAAGCACTCCACATCACACACCCCACCACATTACTCAACACACTCTCACCAACACACACCACACAACACCCATGGCACCACAAAGGCACCCCGTTTGAGTGAGGAGGAGTTAATGGTCATGGTGGAGGAAATTGTCAGGGTAGATCCACAGCTCTTTGGAGCACAGGTACGGCAGATTTCCATCGCAAGGAAGATGGAGCTATGGTGGAGAATCTTGGACAGGGTGAACGCCGTGGGACAGCACCCAAGAACAAGGGACGATATGAGGAAGAGGTGGAATGACCTACGGGGGAAGGTATGTTCCATTGCAGCAAGACACCAGCTAGCCATACAGAGGACTGGCAGTGGACCCCCACCTCCTCCCCAACAGCTCAAAGCATAGGAGGAGCAAGTACTGGCAATACTGCACCCTGAGGGACTCGCTGGAGTAGCCAGAGGACTGGACACTCGTAAGCCACATTTACTACCTATCACACCCCCATACCTGCATGCCATCTCACACCCTCACTCCCATCACTCCACTCCATCCAACACACTGCGTCTACACATGACTAACCCCAATGCCAAGCCCTGCATGCCATACCTATACATGGACACCCCTCCCAGCCCTGCATAGACACCCATCAGTCAAGCATGCACAGCATAGGAAACTAACAAACCCACAATACATCACCATACACAAGCAAAAGCTGGCAGGGCACACCAACGATAGAGGGGAAGCCAGGGATGTACAAATTTCATACACATGAAGCATAATACATCATTTACATTCCCACAGGTACCCCAGCCAATGTCAGTGGAGAGGAGGTGCCACCACTACCCAGTCTCCCAACAGAAGATGACCCCAGTGATGACAGTAACTCTTGACTTCAGGATCTGGAGGACCTACCTGGCCCATCGGGGACCACTGGACAGCCAATCACCCAGCACAATCACAGTCCACCACAGAGTCTCCCCCATCAGAATCCAACACCACAGCACCCATCCAGTGTACCCACACCTCTGTCTCCAGAGCACATCAATCAGCAGTGTACCCACCTGTACAGGGACCCGAGGCCATGCCATGCCCCCAAGACAAATCAGGCACCTAGGGTTAGTGGCAGTGGGCACACCGTTCAGGGGACGGGGCACAGGAAAACAGGGAAATTGGAAGGACTGGTAACCTAGCGTGTTAGTAGTTACTTTCAGACAGGGCATTGTGGGTCCCAGGAGTGCTGCAGGTGTCCTCATGTTGCCTTGGTGACTAGCCATATCACTGGTAGTGCAATGCATGTTGCTTATGCCTGTTCCCTGTGTGTGACAGTGATGTGCATGCCAATAGTGGTGTTGGTGCAGTCATTGACCAAGTGTATCCTTTGTCTCCTCCCTTTCTTGTTTTGTCATTCTGTCCTTGTGTGCATTAGCATCATCTGGCGGAGGAGCAGGGGCACCAGCGACATTGGGAGCTGCATCCCACAGGACCCAGGAGGCAGAGTCCACTGAGGCCGAGGGAACCAGTGGGACTGAGGGCCAGAGGAGCACCACAACGGAGACAGGAGGAGACGGCACAGACTCAAATACGTCCTCTGATGGGAGCTCCCTGGTGGTGGTGGACACCTCTGTGACCACCCCAGCTGCAGGTTCAGCCGCCACCCCCATACCAGCACCGTCCTCCCAGTAGCCCCTCAGTGAGTTGCCTGTGCCCATTCACCCAGGAGGGTGTGCATCTCCTTTGCCCCAGGCACCTCAGGCCCTGCCCCAGTGAACAATGACGCCCTGAGTAAGGAGGCTATTGACCTCCTGAGATCCATCTGTGTTGGGCAATCAACCATTGTGAATGCCATCCAGGGGCTGGCATCCCCGATGCAGCAATGCAATGCATTCCTGGAGGGCATTCACAGTGGATTGGCGGCCCAACAGAGATCGATCAGGCTCTGGTCTCCTCTCTGATGGCAGCCATTGTCCCTGCTCCTACAGTCCCCCCTCCAACTACCACTTCCCACTCTCCTGAACACCAACCCATCTCATGCACATAAACAGACGAGCATGAACACAGGACGACACACAGGAGTGGCACAGTCAAACACAGACAGCACACTTCATCCCACAGGCACTCACGCAAACACCAGACACTTGCAGACACAACCACATCCACTGCCTCCACTGTCTCCCCCTCCTCCTCCCCACCTCCCTCACAGACACATCCATACTCACACCTGCATGCACTGCATCAACATCCACTTCCAGCATCCCCACACTAAGCAGCACACACCTCACTAGAAGACACGTCCACAACATCCATGCACGTGTCCCCTGTGTCCTCTGCGACCCTGTCTGCACCCCAAAGGACACAAACGCAAGCACTCACATACCCAACAGCCATCCACCTCACATCAGAACACTGCCCATGCACCTGCATCCACGTACAGCGAACATACACCTCCAACAACCACTCCCTCTACCTCCACTCCCATTACGCCTCCCTCATCCCGCCCCACCATCCCTAAGAAGCTTTTCCTTGCCCAACATGACCTCTTCCCCCCGTCCTGCCCATAGGAGCAGGGTCCCAATGACCCAGCCCAGCACCTCAGCCAAACAGTTCATGTGGACAGTGGTGGCACCACCTAGTTGGGGTGGCAAGTCAGTGAAGGATCCCACTCCACCAGCCAGGAAGGTTAAGGATCCCACACCTCCTGCCATGAAGGGGAAGGAGCCCGCACCTCCTGCCATGAAGGGGAAGAAGCCCCCGACCCCTGCAGGAAGGCTAAGGAGCCCTCACATCCTGCAATGAAGGCGAAGAAGCCCTCAACCCCTGCCAGGAAGGGTAAGGTTCCAACACCTCCTGCCATGAAGGGGATGAAGCCCTTGACTCCAGAGGAGGCTCTCAGGGTGACACCACCATCAGTGGTTACAGGGCCCTCACCACCAGCTGAGGAAGAGCAGCCCTCACCTCCAGCAGAGGCTGCCCAGGGGGCACCTCACCTGCCAACACAGTGTAGCCCTCACCTCCAGCAGAGGCTGCCCAGGAGACACCTCCACCTGCCAACACATGGCAGCCCTCACCTCCAGCAGAGGCTGTCAGGTTGACACCACCACCGCCACCACCAGTGGTCACCGGCCCTCACCACCAGCTGAGGAAGTGCAGCCTACTTCTCCAGCAGAGGATGCCCAGGAGGCACCTTCACCTGCTGAGACAGTGCAGCCCTCACCTCCAGCAGAGGCTGCCCATGAGGCACCTCCACCTGCTGAGATTGTGAAGCCCTCACCTCCAGAAGACACAGTGCAGCCATCACCACCAGTGGAAGCAATGTAGGCCACCCTCCAGGGACTGCTGTACAAGGGCCCCCTCCAGAAGCGGTAGGTAGTTCCCCACCTGAGAGACTGTGACCTTGCACTCCCCAGCAGAGAAAAATGGGCATAGAGCCCCCTCCAGAACCAGTGGGAAAGTCACCCATTCCAAAGACTGTGGCCTTGCACTCCCCAGCAGAGAGAAATGGGCATAGAGCCCCCTCCAGAACCAGTGAGAAAGTCACCCACCTGAGAGACTGTGGCTTTGAACTCCCCAGCAGAGAGAAATGGGCATGGAGCCCTGTTCAGAACTAGTGGGAAAGTCACCCACTCCAGAGTCTGTAGCCTTTCACTATCCAGCAGAGAGAGATGGGCATAGAGCCCCCTCCAGAACCAGTGAGAAAGTCACCCACCTGAGAGACTGTGGCTTTGCACTCCCCTGCAGAGAGAAATAGGCATGGAGCCCCCTCTAGAACCAGTGGGAAAGTCACCCACTCCAGAGACTGTGGCCTTTCACTCTCCAGCCGAGAGAAATGGGCATGGAGCCCTCTCCAGAACTGGTGGAAAAAGTCACCCACCTGAGAGACTGTGGCCTTGCACTCCCCAACAGAGAAAAATGGGCATGCAACCCCCTCCAGAACCAGTGGGAAAATCACCCACTCCAGAAACTGTGGCCATGTACTCCCCAGCAGAGGGAAATGGGCATGGAGCCCCCCCAGAACCAGTGGCTTGTTCCCATATTCAGCTGAGGTGCCCCCAGCCCCCATCCCCCTGAGGTGCCTGCCCACTTGTAATATGATGTCCCTGCAGAGTTCTATCCGGATGAAGTCAGGATTCGAGTTGGGCTTTGGGCTATTCCGTGTGGCCATATGGCCCTTAGTATTTTGGACTGGGCATTGGCCCCTTGTGTACATGTGTACATATCTGTTTTTCATACAATTGGTTCTTTTGGTAGCTGTTTGCAATTAATACATTCTAATTACTGCATTCTTGTTGTCCTTGCATTATTCTGCTGTGTATTGTGTGCCATTGTTTTTCCTCTGTAGCTGGTTGTGTGTATGGTGTGTGTGTCGGGTGTGTGTTGTGCGAATGTGTGACTCTCTTGTTTTCCTCCCTCCCTCCCTTGTGTGCTAGACAGCTGTACTCACCGTTGTCGTCTTCGTCGGCATTGGTGTTCCAGGTGGAGCATGACGAAGATGAGCATCGGGAAGATTTGCAGTTCCGGTTCCATGGTGGTGTTGTTCTTCCCTGTGTCTCCGATGGTGAGTCTTTGCTCTTCTGTGATGTGTTTCCGCCATGCTTTTGATGGCGTTGGTACTGCCCCGGAAGTCCTGGCAGATTGCAGGGTCAAAATATGGTGGGCGTTACTTTGTCTTCCGCCTGGCTGTTGTTGGCTACCGCCATGGTCAGTGGTGTTAACACCCTGGCGGTTGGTGTGGTACATTGGCTGTTTATGAGAGTTATCTCTGCCATGGTCATAATTTGACGGTAATTACCACCAGCCTATTGGCAATATTACCGTCACCTTATGACTCACCGCCAAGGTCGTAATGAGGGCCAGAGTCCTTGTTTGTCAATTGGTGTATGGGTTGTGCAGAACAAGCCAAGGGATTCTTAAGATCATGACATGTTTAGGTGAGGTAATGCGGTCAAAGTAAAGAACCTCGTGGTGTTTTTCAAAGGTTAACTTCAAAAGTCCAGTGACGAATGGTGCACTATCTACCGTATGCACCTGTTCTGGTGATTCTTTGAAAATTCTGTGAATTATTTTTTCATGCAATATACCACTTTTCAAGAGTGTCAAAACCCTTTCAGACATTCCAACTGCATAGGCAAAAGAAAAAGTGAAACCATCTGTTCTCTTGAGGCACAAATTCTAAGGCTACTAGACTTCCCTGTCCTCTGCCCTCTTAAAGAGGATAGGATCTGGCATTTTCGATGCCTTCTTGGGGAGAACAAGGCAACCACAAATTAAATGTCCCAGTGATCCACAATACATACAAAGCCCTTGTTTCTGTTGGAGTTGTCTCTCAGATTCTGAAAATGTTCCACAAGCAAGACTGATTTTCATTGTTTTTTTACTGGAGGCCATAGAAGATGGGAGGCCTCAACTCTTCAAATGTGTGGTTTAACACTTTTCTGAGGTGGTTTAGTTTGGGTTCCTTGATGTGATGTGTTTCAGATCTTCGTTCTTACAGACTGTGATCAATGGCAAATGCATCCGTCAGCATTGACCTTGTCTCAGCTCGAGCTGAATGCACTAGTTCATCCTTCATCTCTTCCCAGTGACCTGGGCGAAAAAGGGTGGTGAATGTCCATTCAACTTACGTAGTCTTAGAGTTCTTAGAGGTCAACTAACAGAAAGGGTGATGTAGCTTAACACTTCTTGATTGCCTTGCTGGATATCACAGAGATCTTCTTCAGTTGAGTACTCTAGGTCTGGTCTCTCAAAAATCTGTTTAAAGGCTGGACCGGACGGAGCACCGACAAGATATCTTACATTGTCTTGATCTAGTTTGAATTATGCAGGTTGAAAAGAAAGAACATAGTCAATTATCCAAAACTTCTTTTACTTTATTTGGTTCTCCAAAAAATGGGGTGTAGCTGAAGAAACTGTAGGAGCATCAGAAACTCTAGTGGTTAATGCTTGATGAAGCACCAGGACTCATTCCTTATTTGTTGAAATTCCTAAGCCTGTTGTTGAACAATCTGAACCAAGGCTTGTGCCAGGTCTGCCTGTCTAGCTTGAGTCAAGTCTTGTGTGGCATCCATGCTATTACGGCCACAACTGGAAGCTGGGCATTGCAATCAGTCAGGACTCTCAGGAACGGAACTTACCACAGTTGGCCTGGGATGGCAAGTAGATCTTACACCCCAGTTCTTAACCATCTAGGTATGCCAGAGATATGCAGAGCCCCTTCCTGACGCAATATGCCATGGCACAGTAAGCACCTAAGCAGATAGTGCCTTCCAGAAGGAGCCCCAAGGAGAAATAATCCTGAAAGAAAAAATCCTCCACCAAAGGTGGAAGGGCTCTAAGATGAAAATGGACAAGCGGACAGGTACAGGTCACAGAAGAGCCACTGAGAACACTGACAGGAAAAACCCCTTACAGAAGTGAAGAGTACCAACTGGAAGGTGGAACACACCAACAAGAGCGTGGAACACACCAACAGGAGCAAAGATGACCAACAGGAGCACGAACCACAACAACAGGAGTGAAGAAGTATTCCACCCACTTTTACACCCCAGGATGAGAAGGTATATCTGTGAATGGCACCACCATATTGGTTTGGGAAGAAAACTAAGGAAACCAATGGAGAGGCGGCTGCCACCATGGTTAGGAAAGCTGAAAAATGATGAACTTACCTAGAAATGCTGGGAAGGAGGGCTATGGTGGTTTCGAGCATGGCCACCAGGGAGAGGATTGACAGAGACTGCACCGAATGGCTGGCTAACGTGAACAAATGCTCATGGCTACTAACAGTGGCTATAACCTCAGATACATATGGTGCAACATCACATAAAATATAATACTCTTAGAGCTCAAAACTGCACTTAGAAGTTTTCCAAAGAAAATGTTCTTAACACCATTTGTACCAAGTAACGCCAATGAAAATCGAGATTTTTCTTAGAAGACTCGTTACACAAATCAGGCTTGCATTTTTCTCTAACACTCATTCACTTTACCTGTGTACAGACAGTTACAGGGAGTAAATACTAAAAGGTCTCCCAGTTTCACCAATGGATCTTGCTGTTTTGTATGTCATGTTGGATCTCAAGTCACATCAGGATGTCTTTTGATTCTCCAAGAATAAAAAAGCAGGGAAGGGCAAGAGGTAGGACTGCCCTGTTGGTATCACACATAAATGAAAGAGCTGGATAGACCACCTTTGGTCTGTGAGGTTCAATTCAACACTACTGCTGATACAGGTCTCATCCTTTCAGTGAAGGCTCTGGTAGGTCCGAGAGCTGCTTGTGTATTCACAGATGTGAGCATTTTAAAAACTCATATTAAATCAAATGGTTAAATTATAACCCAACCAATGAAAGATCACGATTTTTAGTTTCATTCAACACTACAACTACGGTGTCATTTTCGTGAAGACGGTTGTCACTATAAGGATTGTCACGATTCAAAAAACTTCTATAGGCAGAAGTGTTTCAATAGATACTCCTTGTAGGCACCATATTAACCTCGCATGGTGGAATACATGCCACAGTTAATCAGATGTGTATGAGCAAGAAATCTATCTGAGTTCCTAAAGGTGTGCTCTCCTGCTGGAGTACAAGAACCCGCTTTTTCATTCTTTTATCTTACTATTTTGGAAATTACACCTTTTTACTCTTCGTAGCAAAATGCTTTAGTGACACACAATTCCACCAGCCTTGCTTATTCTGCCATTAGCATGGATCGACGTCCGCCGTTCTTGCGAAACTTCCTATAAATATTGACACTTCAAAATGACCAGGAGGCGTTCTTGGAGTTATTTTGCATTGTGCAAACATCCTCACAAAACTTAAGTAAATCTGTCCTTGAATCTGCTTTTGGGACCGTGGAGGGGGCTTCTAAACTCTAGCAACGGAATCTGGCATTGAGCATTGAATGAAAACAATGTACTTGCTTTCCAAGCAAAAAAGTAAGCAGCAGAACGTATCTTTCAGTATGACCTCTGGCAGAACCGTTTATTTGACTTGGAGAAC
This sequence comes from Pleurodeles waltl, assembly GCF_031143425.1. Taxonomy (NCBI): domain Eukaryota; kingdom Metazoa; phylum Chordata; class Amphibia; order Caudata; family Salamandridae; genus Pleurodeles; species Pleurodeles waltl. The sequence goes on along the minus strand of NC_090437.1, from coordinate 260,634,461 downwards.
CATTTTATTTGATCTTGGCTGTAAATATTAGTATGTGTGAAGGAAACACTACATATTGGCCACTAGAGAATGTCAACTGGGTAATGTAAATGTATAAGTAGTATAAGTTGTATTCCTTAAGCTTGCATTGCATAGTTGTCATGACAAGCTGTTAAAATGACAGTGATGAATGATTGGAATGTAGAACATGGAAGGGGAAGAGCGTTACTCAGTTGTGCCTACCTGTTGTATGGGCTGGTCATTAAGCTTCACAATAAATAAGGAATATATAAACAGCAAGAGATGTAAAGTTGTGACTAAAAGAATAAGATGGACATTTTAGGTAAAAAACAAAAAAACACAGGGTACATAATCCATGGTTCTTTAAGTCAAAAAGTGTTAGGGATTCCAAGCACAATACTCACAAACTGAAATACAAATTTAAATCTTGGTGTGATGTATTTCTCTTCAGACAGCATCGAACATATTTAATTTTTTCACTTAAATATTGTATGTTCTATTTTATTCATTCCCATTCACTTCTGCAAACAAAATGAATTTTTTCAGCATTTTTAAAGCTAAAAGAAATGTCATGCGTTCAATAAAACATGTTTTTTGGGTACCAAGATTTACAGGCCCACTGTGTACTTATGAGTAGTTGTCAGTTTCAATGCAAAAATGTGTCTTCTGGGGAGAAAGGCTTTAAATACAGGGCTATAGGCTCCTCATGAGCTAGGCATCACTCTTGCTTCGAGTGGCCCGTGTTCACAGTTTTAATAGAGGTACTTCACGGCTGAGATAGGAGTGTGGGCTTTAAAACTTAGGCCAAGTTTGGTAAGATTTTACACAATGTAGCACAGCAAGAGAGGTTGCTGAACTTCGGTGTGAGAAAAGAAAAGATCAGAATTGTGTCCTATCTAGGAAGATATGGCGTACTTCTGTTCTCTCTTAACTCCGGTGCACTTCTGTCTAGTGCCAAAGCAGGACCCCTTGCATCATGTCACAAGGGCGCCTGGATTGTGATCAAAATAGGTTTTGTGCAAGAGGCAATACCTTCCTGCACAAAAACTATTCTTTAAAAGCGAATTTCTCTTTCTCGTATTTCTCTTTGTATGTTTGCTGCAAAGAGGAAGTAACAAGGAAAAACATATATATCTCCTTGTTACCCCAGCCTTGGAGTGCATACCATTTTGGCACAAACCCATAATAACAACTCGCTATAAATATGGGCTTGTGTCAAAATACATGGGTGAATACATGAGAATGCCCACGCACTACCCATGTATCACCTACCTGATGCAAAGTATTTCAGTGCTGTCTTGCTTTACTGTTTTTTGCAAAACTATGCAATGCCACGCAAATCGGGCTTTCGAAATCCCAAAATAAATTTTGTGTCAGCCTGGGCTAAAAAAGTGATGCAATCCAAAAACAAGATCTTTATAATTCTGGGCCTCAGTGCAGTTTGAAAATAAGGGACTGAAAAGGCAACATTATTAGTAGTTCACAACACTATTGCAACATTTTTTTTCAGCCCATAAGGATCAGATCTGTCCCTAGCTCTCATGGAAAAATTCAACTCTTGTTGTAACTGCAGCAGTTAATAAAGCTCATGGGTGCAGTATTATTCATTCAAATAATTTAGGAAAATTAAGCGTCCACAGTTTCCTCATGTTATCACATTGTGTATTTCCAAAGCTATTTTAACATTTCCATCTTTTTTACTTTCTGCCTACATTGCTGCATGCCATGGATTTCAATTAACTACCCAAAACCCCACATATAGGTGATGGAAGAAAGATGGTTTCCAATTGATAATACTTATTTTTACTGGATCCGGATGAAGAAGCCACTTTGTTATTGCTGAAGCAGATGTCTTAATTAGAAAGTTTTAATGAAATGTTTATGTATTTTGAATAATGATTTATGTAGAAAAATGAATAACGTAGAAAATGTATGTGCACGTTTGAAATTGTGACCTCGGAGAATGGCCACCAGTGTTCACAAAATGTACTAAATTATGACTAATTCATATAAAATATTGAAAAATGTATTAGATTAATGTAGTAATATGTCATATCAAGGATTATGAATTATGTTTTTGCTTATTAATTGTAGGCCTTAACTTAGTGAGTGTCTTGGCCTAGTTTTGCCAGGCCTCCTGCAGAAGCTGTATTTCTTAGCGTTTAATATAAAATGCTGAAATAGTGAACTAACTGAAATGCTCATTGCATTAATAAAATGCTTAGCAGAAACTTTCTTTGGGAACCGATGGACAGAAGATGAGGTCTCTAGTAATGTATACAAATGTGTGTAATGTGCATGAGATGTACTTTCCCAGGATGCGAACAATGAAGACCCTGACTGGAGATGAAGATGCAACAATTTTGATACCTGACGAGCTGGATAATGAAGACATCGTAAAGCAGACCAATCAACGACATGTGAACTGTGAAATATTAGAATTCATAGATTTGGTATATGGGCACTATTGGGAAGAGTAATAACGTAAGATTAATTGACCAGTTGGAAATTGGGGTATAGTTTGGTGAATTTTGATAGAACAACATTACAGAGGGAAAAGACTTCAGACCTTATTCAGATTTACTGCGATATTGGGAAGAGGAGATTCAAGATTCTGTCATTAGGCCCATACTCTCTGACTGAGAGCCTGATGTGTTGCTGATCGATTGATGACCTGAGGACGAAGACTAATACTGCTTGCTGACCCATGCATGGATAGGTAGATATGACAATGATTGAATTGCATTTTTATGCCTTTTCTTTCTAGGTACCAACTGGATGTTTTAATACTTTCTTTAGGTAGATGCTTTCCATATTTGTGTTCTAAATTGTTTTGCATGAAGCCCCACATGCTGATGCTAATCTGGGTTAATTGAGGTTATTCACATGCTGACTGATGAATTGTAGAGACAAATGGTTGACGGACTATTTTGCTGAACTTTATGGACATCATAGCTGTGCTTAAATGGGTTTTACTAATGCTTTGTGTTGATGCATTGAAATGTCTTTTGATTCAAGCTTTGATTAGATCATGTTTTTTATGACTTGTTGATTAGCAAGAATTATTAAAATAGCTTGATCTGAGTTGATAATTAAGATTCATGACTTAGGCCCTCTTTACAACCCTGGCGGACGGCGGTAAAATGGAGAAAAGTACTGCCAACAGGCTGGCAGTACTTTTCCCCATAATATGACATTGGTGGTTTGGCTAAAGCCAAACCTCCAGTGTACCACTCCGTCCGCCACGGCAGTAACAGCCGCCGGGCTGGAGACTTCAGTCTCCAGCCAGGTGGCCGTCACTGGCCTGCCCGCAGAATTATGACTCCGCCTACCGCCATGGTTTTTGTGGCTTCCTTACCGCCACAAAAACCATGGCAGTAGGCATTATCAGTGATGGGGAATTTCTTCCCTGTCACTGACAAGGGACTTCCCCCGCCCTCTCCTCTTTCCCAGGTTACCTCCCCACCACCCTCCCACTCCAGACCATCCCGACATACACCCACCTTCACTCACCATCAAACACACGCATATTCACACCCATACCCACATTCATCCACGCATGCATACATCCATTCACACACACTGACATACATACATGCACACACACATACACACAAGACTACATGCACGCATTCATACCTCCATACATGCACACTTGCATCCAACACGCGACACACATCCACGAACACACATTCACACACACACCCATACACACACAACACCCCCACACCCCTCCCCTGTCAGAGCACCCGACTTACCTGATTTCAGGGGGTCCTCCAGCAGGAGACGGGGGGCTGCTGCCAGCAGCAGCGTCCGCCAGCAGAACACTGCCAGGCCATATCATGTGTCATGATAAGGTCTGCAGCGGTCTACTGGAATGCCGCTGTTGCTGGCAGCGGCGCCACCTTACCACCATCCGCCGTCATGGCCGTAGCCGTAATTCTGCCTTCCTTCTGGTGGAAACTTGATTTGGCTAATGATTATTGATTTGACTGATGATTATTGATTATTGTGCATTGATTATTGTCTCAGTACTGAAACTATGGTAAGAACACCTTAAACAAATCAAAAGGTTCATCGACCTATATGCGTCCCCTTGTAAATGTACTTATTAAGGACCGACGCGCTAACAGTTATGATAGCAGACTGATGGTTTGTTTCTTTAAGGGCTTGCCATAGGTGTTTGGTGCAGTGTGACAGGCGTTAATAGTTTTGGTGGGGAGACCGATGGTTTAAGAGCTTGCGATAGGTGTCCAGAACCGAGTGACAGCTGTTAGCAGTTTTGTTAGGAGACTGATGGACAGGTGCCCCTAGTTATGGTAATAGTTTAAAGGTTGATTCATTCGAGAATTCAGTATTATTGAAATTTGGATTTTGTTTTTCAAAATGGCATTTGTAGAGAGAAAGATGTTCCCTTGAGTATAGAAATGACTTTCCCAGATCCTTGATCCTGCTAGTAGTGTTGGGTATGTTCCCAGCATTCCAGTGATAGAGTGAGAGAGATAGGTTGTGCTTGCACAGCTTATACAAATTGTGACGTATGGGAGGATTTGGGGAGTTTGAACTTTTAGTAGGAGTGTGCGTATTTTGCGGTATGAGAGTAGGGAAGTCATCGAACTTCATATGTGTGTGGCGCTCTGTGCTCAAAAAGTGTCCATGTGGTTGTTGATGTACGGACCCTGCGTGGTCTAAGACTCCGGAGTATATTGAGAAGTGTATGAGACACTTGGTTATATGTTGTAATCTGTATGCTTTAGTAGGTTGATCAGGCGTGGTCAACGAGTCAGTGTGTATGTTAAGTGGGCAAGAGGAAAATTTCAACTGAGATCTGGCGAGTCCTATGTGCACCAGGACAGACACATTGATCAGTTGAGAGTAAAATTTTGCTTGCAAATCCAGGAGACCGAGAAAGGGGAATAGCTGCATGAGCGAAAGGGCCATCAGTGAAAATCCATAGGGTTTCTGAAGCGATTGTGTTACCTTTCCTATAGTAATCCAGTAGATTTGTTTTTTGTTTTTGTTTTTTGACTAGTGCTCGCAATAAATCGCATTAGTTTTGTGTGAACTGAAGTTTAGGGGGAAGAGCCGCAAGACTTTGTCAGCCGCAGTACGTGTGAGTGTGACGTCACTGGCGCCGTGCTGGGATAGGTCGGTTAGTGAGAAGGGTTGCGCACGGATTGGCAGCCATCCACGAGAGGCAATTGGTTGAGAACGTGGTTGAGAGGAATCTTGGGAGTAAAAGTCAATTCCTGATTTGATTATCAATAAATAAAAAGTAGAAAAGATTACATTTTTCAAGGCATTGAAGAGTGTCCTATAGGGAGATGCGTACATTAGGGCGATTGTAGGAGAGCCTACACCGCCAGAGGGTACTCCGGCTTACATTGTAATGGAGGAGTGACGTGTTGCTCCATATCTTTGGTTCAAGCAGTGGTGCAAGTTGACAGAGAAAAATGGGAGCTTAGCGTTCCCTGAGAATGGGACGTTTAATTTGAGAATTTTGGAGCAATTGCGGATGGTACTATATGAATCGAAGCCCCTTCTGAGACCAGCAAAGTTTGAGGCATTAGCAATTTGAGAGCTGGTAGCTAGACAGCAACAGCAATTGAAATTCGAAAGGAGAGTAAGAAAGGTAGAGAAGTCATTAGCGGAACATGATTGGATTGGGAACAGAAGAAATGGAGATCAGTGATAATGCAGGATGTTAAGTTGTTTCCGGCAATTAAGCAGGACGATGAGATGGAAGGAAAGAAAGCAACAAGAAAGTCTAATAATGGTTCATCTGAGAGTAAGGAAGCTAGAAAGTCTTCCATAGTGGAGGAGGACTCTGATGCTGAAGATCTTGTTACACAGATAATGAGAGATCGACCACCACCGTATGCAGTGCATGATGATGGTCCGAGTACTAGTGTTGGCGCAACAGCCCCAGCACAGGCAATGGAAACAGTGGGCACAGTGCAGGATAATACTAACAATACACAGGGTGTGGTGCAAGGACCTAATGTGTTGGCTACTCCAGTAGTTCAGGCACAGATGAATCTGCCACCTATAAAGAGAATTTATTGTGATGTGCCTGTCTTAGAGACAACTTCGAACATAGTGGTACCTACGGAGCAAGTGGTTACAAGACCACTGTTGGTTCAGACTGGACTGAATCCAATTTTGTTGCCCCGGGTACAGTTGCTTGGGATGCAGAGGTTTACGGCAATGACAGGGACACAGTCAGACTTGACTCAGGTAATGAATCAGAGTATGGGAGTTACTCTCTCACGGTGTGCAGGTGCTAGAGCAGCCCCAGATGCAATATCGATGCTGATCACTGTTGGTCCAGCTGTACCAATATTTGCACAGAAGAAACCAATTATGAATGAACAAGGAACAATGTCTCAGAGTCTAAGGAGGAAGGGACCAGATGAACAAGTGCAGGTAGTCTTATCTATGGGTCAGTCTTTTGATGGGTCGAGATCATCGTTGGATCTTAGTCCACTTGTTACACTTCCAGATATTGTGAATGGACCTAGTGCAGGTGAGAGCCTGAAGTTATTGACACCGCAGACATCAAATGCAGTGGTACAACAGGTGCCACCGGTGAACGCGAGTAACATTTTGTTACAGGGAGTGACAGCTCAGCAGTTGACTGACTGGCTAGACAAGCTGAACACCCCACAGAATACTTCCACACGTGAGGAGCAGATCAATTGTGTCAGATTGACCATGGAAGCAGGCAAACTGGTTGAGGGAACAATGGGAGTGAATAGATTAGAGTCCTACACCGAAGCAGAGTTAAGATACTTATGCCCGAGAATTACAAGAGAGGTGAGCAAGATACATCAGAGAATAGCAGACTTGGCAGAGAAGCATGGCGTGGAAATCGAGAAAACTAAGCATTTGATGAGAAGCTACAGATTAGATTTTGAAGCAAAAGATTTTGAACACATGAGGTCTGCCATAATGAAGGCACACCTTAAGGAATTATTGCAGAGTGCTCAGGTTTGGGGAGCATTAGAAAAGTGGGAAGGCAAATGGGTGAAGAAAAGAGATAAAAAGAAAGGAGATTTATTAGAAGTGACCAAAATTGTATAACAGGACAAGGATCTGGTAAAGATTTTACCAATGAGGGAAATTCCAGGGGGAAATTTTGTTCATGTCCCTTGGAGTAGCAGTGATATTCTGTCAGTCACAAACGATTACCCAAAGTTGAGGGAAAGCAGGTAGAGTGGTATCAGCAGACAGATAGATTTGTGAAGCTCTCGAAATGTTTGTGGGAAGACTTAAATACCTTACTGGAAACAGTGGTTCCAGCTGATCTGTGGGTTGAATGTAAAAGAGCTGTAGATTGGCTGACAAGTAAGCAGGAAAGAGACAAGAGTACAGGTGCACCATCTCCTGAGGTAATGAAACATTACTACAAGGTGATTGAGTTCCTAAAGACGAGGATTTCACCCAAAAACAATGATTGGCAGAGAACTGACAGGACAGTGCAGGAAGTGAAGGAATCGATACATGTGTATTATGAGAGATTGTTGAAGGCGTTCAAGGATTATAGTGGCAAGGAAGCAATTGAGCCGAAAGACATGCTGCATTTTGTGTTCAGATTTGTGGAAGGATTGAGACCTGAGATAAGTCAGATGATTAAGAGTCATTTGATTGGCTGGTAAGCCAAACCGATAGATGAGGTGTTGCAGTATGCAAAATACTGTAGTAGTGAAAATGAGTTGAAGCAGAAAAATTTCAAGAAGAAGGCGATGGTGATGCAGATTAAGGCAGCTCAAACAGGAGCACAGGGGACTTGTGCAACAGATGCCACAGTAGTAGGGAAACGTCATGTTCCAGTCTCAGATGAGAGGTAGGGGTTGTGGAGGCAATGTGAATTGTGTTCTGGATTTCAATACTGTAGTGGTTTAGAATGATGTGCAGGGAATGAAGAAGCTATTGCCGTGTCACATATACAGGGCCTTGGGACACTGGAAGTGGGAGTGTCTGATGATGGTGCAGGAGGGTATTGTTCATCAACGTAACAATGTCAACGCATTTCAGAATATGAGAGGACCGAGATTAAGGGGTCCTAATCCAAATTTTGTAAATAATGTGAATCAGATGCAGAATTTTCAGCCTATGCAACAGATACAATTGCCCTGTGCACAAGTGTCACAGTTGCAACCGATGCAGCAGCAGGTTCCCATGGTGCCTAGACAGCAAATGAAGATATCTCAAGCACCAATGGAGCAGCAACAGGTGATGCTTTCTCAACAGGTCACAGGTCAGAGACAAGACAGAGGTAGTAATGCAGTGCACCAATTCCTGTTGCACAGTGAGAATGAAATAAATTGTGACTGAATGAGTGATAGTTCTGATGAAGAGCAATGTGTGCTTGCAACTTCTCTAGAAGTAGATCAGAGAGGACCCTATGTGAGAGGAAAGGTTATGGGTCACAGAGTCTCATTTCTGGTAGACACAGGAGCTACACGCTCTACTGTGAGAAGTGCAAAAGTTCCTAATTTGTCCCTTTCAGGTCGAACAGTTCAGGTTGTGAGAGTAGCGAATCAGTATTTGACAAACCCAATTACAGATTCAGTGCAAGTTGAGATTGGCAATTTCCAGGGACTGCATAAGTTCGTAGTCTGCGATTCAAGTCCGGTATCCCTACTGGGAAGGGACGTGCTATGTAAGACAAGGTGTTTGATTACTTGTTCAAACAATGGAATTGAGATCCAGACAAATAGTGATGATGAGGAAGACCCAGCCCTAGAAATTACAAATGAGAAGTACCCCTTGATTGAGTTTTTCCCGATGTTCACAGTGAGAGAGCTTCATTCCAATTTGCAGGGAACAGTGCAAGATAACTTGTGGGATTTGACAGGGAAAGAAGTGGGATTGATCAAAGGAGTGGAGCCGATTAAAGTCACCTTAAAGCTGAATGCAATGTTTCCGCAGCTTCCCAGTATATTATGCCACAAGATGTCCTAATGAAAGTGTCACAGATAATTGCAGATTTTGTGAAGCAGGGAGTTTTGAAGGAGGTGTTGATCAGCCCATGTAATTTACCAATAATGGGTTTGAAGAAGCCATGTGGAAAGGTTCAATATTTGAGAAAAATAAATGAAATGGTGGTCAAGTAATGTCCCGTAGTGCCCAACCCAGCTGTAATAATGTTCCAGACTCCATGCGATGCAGAGTGGTCCACAGTGGTTGAATTGTCACAAGCATTCTTTTCTGTGCCTCTTCATGAGGATAGTCAATTTCTCTTCAGTTTCAAATTCCTAGATCGAGTCTACTGCTGGTGTAGACTTCCTCAAGGGCACACAGAGTCACCATCCTTGTTTAATCAGATCTTGAACAACAATTTGGAGTCATTAGAATTACCTTTCCAATCAACTCTGGTGCAATACATTAATGACTCATTGATTGCATTCAGGACAAGGGACGAGTGTAAGAATGAATTGATTGCCCTGTTGAGTCATTTGGGAAAGTATGGTCATAAAGTGTCGCCTTTGAAATTGCAGTACTGTCAGAAGGTAGTCAAGTATTTGGGACATCAAATTGAGAAAGGGTCGAGGAAAATATCCAGAGAGAGGATTACAATGATACTGCAAATAAACTCACTGATTTCACAGAGAGATGTTAGGATGTTCCTGGGAATGGTGGGTCAATCTAAAAACTATTGCAGAAGTTGACCTATAAGGATATCACAGACCCCATAGCGTTAGATGAAGATCAGATGAAAGGGTTCACTAAACTGAGAGAGTTTGTGCAGAGTTCCAGCATTGGGTATGCCTGACCCAATGCTGGTAAATTTGAGCCACATTGGAAGAGCAGGAGGTCCGTTCAGCAGAATACAATTGGATTTCCTTGAGCTGCCTGCGTGTTGAGGTTTGAGATATGTGTTGGTGATTGTGTGCATCTTTAGGCATTAGATTGAAGCGTACCCTACACAGAGAAATGATCGCCTCACAGTAGCAAAATTGTTGCTTAGGGAACTGATACCACGTTTTGGATTTCCGATCTCTTTAGAATCAGATAGGGGAATGCACATCAATAACGAGGTAATTAAGCTATTGTTTGCAGCATTAAACATTGAGCAGAAGTTGCATTGTAGTTACTGGCCTGAAGCATAAGGACTAGTGGAACAGATAAATGGTACCTTGAAGTCACAAATTGCAAAGATGTGTACAGCTACGAATCCGAAATGGCCTCATGCATTGCCTTTGGGGTTGATGTCAATGAGAAACACACCTGACAGGAAGACAGGATTGTCACCCCACGAGATTCTCATGGGCAGAGCAATGAGGTTGCCAGCAGTTCCAGCAAATGTACTTGTCAACATTGCAGATGATATGGTGTTGGATTAATGCAAGGGTCTGGCTGATGTAGTCCGCTCTTTTTCTCAGCAGGTGGAGGACACCACATTGCCACCATCCATGATCCAGGGCACAACCTGAGAGCTGGTGACTGGGTTGTTCTCCGAAAACATGTACGCAAGACGTGTTTGGAGCTACTTTGGAAGGGACCGTATCAAGTTATTTTAACGACTAAGACAGCTGTGAAGTGTGCTGGGATCTCAAACTGGATTCACACGAGTCACACGAAGAAAGTGTCATGTCCACTGCATCATGAAGAAGCGTTGTTGAGAGTACCAAAACCTTGAGACAATTTACAGCACCTGAACAAGAAAAGTAGCAAGGAAGAACCAAAGCTGAACATGATCTCATTGAAGATGGTTCTATAGCTCCTGTGAGAGACGAAGGTGAAAATCTCCAGGAGGGTGCTGAGGAACCTATTGCAACTGAACCAGCAGAAGAGCTTAGTACTGAGGGAGCTCTCCCAGAAACAGATGATTCCGAGAGACAAACAGAGCAAGTGTCAGACCAAGAAGGGGAAGGAGTTGAGCTGGATCAAAGTGATCTGACTCCTCCTGATCCGGTTGCAGGTCTGTCAAGAGAAAACACCACAGAGAAAGAAAAAGATTTGATTTCAATCCTGAAGAGAACATTAACAGAGGGTACACGAAAAGGAGATAAGTGGCCAAATTTGTAATTAGAGAAAAGGGAAGAGGTGATAGTTGAACCAACAATAGAGGATGAAGTAGATGCTACGAGAAAGGAAGAATTAAGTGAAGGAGAGTTGAATGGTGATCGAAAATTTAAAAGAAAGAGAATAGCAGGTCGAAGATATGCAGGTCCTGAATGAGCGTATGCAACTTCAAACAAATGGCAACAAGAGTTTATGGGGGTCATTCCGACCCTGGCGGTCCATGACCGCCATGGCGGAGGGCGGCGGAAGACCCGCCAACAGGCTGGCGGTGCTTCCTGGGCTATTCTGACCGCGGCGGTAAAGCCGCGGTCAGAAAAGGGGAACCGGCGGTTTCCCGCCGGTTTTCCCCTGGCCCAGGCAATCCGCCATGGTGGCGCTGCTTGCAGCACCGCCATGGGGATTCCGACCCCCTTCCCGCCAGCCTGTTTCTGGCAGTGTCCACCGCCAGAACCAGGATGGCGGGAACGGGTGCTGTGGGGCCTCTGGGGGCCCCTGCACTGCCCATGCCACTGGCATGGGCGGTGCAGGGGCCCCCTAACAGGGCCCCACAAAGATTTTCACTGTCTGCTTTGCAGACAGTGAAAATCGCGACGGGTGCCACTGCACCCGTCGCACCCCTGCAACTCCGCCGGCTCCATTCGTAGCCGGCTTCCTCGTTGCAGGGGCTTTCCCGCTGGGCCGGCGGACGGCCTTTTGGCGGTCGCCCGCCGGCCCAGCGGGAAAGTTGGAATGACCGCCGCGGTCTTTTGACCGCAGTGCGGTCATTCGGCGGTAACCGCATGGCGGGCGGCGACCGCCGCCCGCCGCGGTCAGAATGACCGCCTATGTCTTTTTGTTTTGATAGGGAAGTTCTGAGTCAATATTTTAAAGTTACTTGAAGAAGATTGATGAACTGAACTGTTGAGACAATCTGAGAAATATTTTTTTGAGAAGGAGACTGTTGAAAGTAACCAGAAAAGACACCGATAACCTGATTTGACTTTTTGAAACCTGATCTGACAAGCTGCTAACTGATTTTGACAAGGAGAAGGGTTCCTGGAAGTGAAACTGATCTGCTGAAAGAATTCTCTTTTTTTGATTTTTGATGCAACTTTTTGAAGTTACTTCTGCTTTCTGATTCTTTACAGATCATGGCTGACGTAGATAAGCAAATTAGGGATGTTAAGCACTGTAAATATTTGAGCATTGGTTTGGCAATTATGTGTGGGATTTTGTTTATAGTGTTGATTGTGGGTATGTCTGTTCTTGATGCGAAAGTAGCCAACCATACTTCTGCTTTTGAGACTACTACATTAACGGCCTTAGAAAGATTCAAGTTAGACAAAAAGTATTTGCATGACTTTACTAATGTTCAAGGAGAACTTTCTTCTAATGTTTTCTATCTCTTGCTGAGTGAGTATGTTGAGACAATGGATGTGAAGGATTGTCACGCAAATTCCTTTATCAGTTGAGGAAGGAGTCACCTACCATAGTCTTCCACTAACATATGGGATAAGTTGTAGTCTGTTACTAACAAGGTTCTAAAACCAGGAGTACATTCAGTATTTCTACTCTAATCATGACCTTGTGTTTTAGTTTATTCCTATTATTAGATACTTGAGTAGAGTAGCTAAGGATAATGAAATATAATTAGTTAGAGGATTCTTTGAACATACACTAACATTTGGGACAGCTTATGCTCAAAAAAATAATCTTTCATGCTTGCTTACACCTTTAGATAAAAGCTTCTTAGATCATACTGATGACAGAAGGAAGGCATTGAAAGAGAAATTAGAAAAAGGCTTGGAGAAAAGGTTCAAAAAATGATTATGCTCACACTGCAATTAAAACGTGAGGGAACTTAGCTTCAGATGCACTACACGTAATGAAGCTTTGTGTATATAGACGCCTACATCGCAGACTGACACTTTATTTGTAGGTACAAGTGAATGTAGGCATGTGTTTTTGTTTCAAAGTAAATGGACATTTATGCTGAATAGGGAGGACCCTGCGATTCCGGGGATAAGTTATGTTTGTGGACCTAATGCTTATTACAGTCTTCCAACAGGATGGTACGGGACATGTTATTTGGGGATAATATTTCCAAAGATTTACCAGATGGAGGATTTGAAAAAGTTTCCAAAAATGACAGAATTGCATCATAAGAGACAGAGGAGGGAGACTTCTTCTGCGATAACGGGAGATATAGTTGGTGCGGTGATTCCTTCTGTGGGAGTCATCCTGAATTCAATCAAGATTCAAAAGTTGTCTACTATTGTGGATAACATGCTGACAAATTTTTCAGGGGCTATACTCCTGATAGATACTGAATTGGCTGCGGATAGGGCTCTGACTCTTCAAAATAGTCTTGCTTCAGGCATTCTTTTAGCGAAAAATGTCAGAGTCTGTAAAATGATTAACTCTAGGCATTGTTGCTCTTACGTACCTAACAATAGTAAAGACATAAGAGACTTACTAATCTGACTAACGCAAGTAGTGATTTGAAGGAGTTGATAGAACCAGGTGTTTTGGAAAAGGTTGGTAAGGGGTTTGCTTCAGTGGGAAATTGGCTTAGTAGTATTTGGAATGGGGTACTATTGAAAATAGGGAATAATAATTGCCATAAATTGCTTATTAGGAGTATGGGGATTATGTAAATCATGTAAACAAATTAAATTAAAAGGGTCTAAAAACAATCAGAGGAGGGAAGAAAAGAAAAGGGAAATAATTTATAGGGAAAATTCAAGGAGAAGACAAAGGGGGTCATTCTGACCCTGGCGGCCGGTGGCCGCCAGGGCCACCGACCACGGGAGCACCACCAACAGGCTGGCGGTGCTCCCACGAGCATTCTGACCGCGGCGGTTCAGCCGCGGTCAGAAGCGGAAAGTCGGCGGTCCCCCGCCGACTTTCCGCTGCTCTGGGGAATCCTCCATGGCGGCGGAGCGCGCTCCGCCGCCATGGGGATTCTGACACCCCCTACCGCCATCCTGTTCATGGCGGGAAACCCGCCATGAACAGGATGGCGGTAGGGGGTGCCGCGGGGCCCCTGGGGGCCCCTGCAGTGCCCATGCCAATGGCATGGGCACTGCAGGGGCCCCCGTAAGAGTGCCCCGCAAAGTATTTCGGTGTCTGCTTTGCAGACACTGAAATGCGCGACGGGTGCAACTGCACCCGTCGCACCCCTGCAACTACGCCGGCTCAATTCTGAGCCGGCGTCCTCGTTGCAGGGGCATTTCCTCTGGGCCGGCGGGCGCTCTTTTGGAGAGCGCCCGCCGGCCCAGAGGAAATGTTTGAATGGCCGCCGCGGTCTTCTGACCGCGGTGCGGTCATTTGGCGGCGGTACCTTGGCGGACGGCCTCCGCCGTCCGCCAAGGTCAGAATCAGGGCCAAAATGTTGAAGAAATTAAACTGAAAAATAGTGGGTAGAAAATTTGGTGTGATGACATATTTAGTCATCAGAGGAAGGATTGCTGAAGCAGATGTCTTAATTAGTAATTTTTAATGAAATGTTTACGTATTTTGAATAATGACTTATGTAGAAAAATGAATAACGTAGAAAATGTATGTGCATGTTTGAAATTGTGACCTCGGAGAATGGCCATCAGTGTTCACCAAATGTACTAAATTATGACTAATTCATATAAAATATTGAAAATGTATTAGATTAATGTAGTAATATGTCATATTAAGGGTTATGAATTATGAAGGGTTTTTGCTTATTAATTGTAGGCCTTAAATTAGCGAGTATCTTGGCCTAGTTTTGCCAGGCCTCATGCAGAAGCTGTATTTTTAGCATTTAATATAAAATGCTGACAGAGTGAACTAACTGTGAAATGCTCATTGTTTTAATAAAATGCTTAGCAGAAACGTTCCATGGGAACCAACGGACAAGAGATGAGGTCTTTACTAATGTATCCAAATGTGTGTAATGTGCATAAGATGTACTTTCCCAGGACGTGAACAATGAAGACACTGACTGGAGACGAAGATGCAACAATTTCGATACCTGATGAGCCGGATGATGAGGACATCGTAAAGCAGACCAATCAACGACATGTGAACTGTGAAATATTAGAATTCACCGATTTGGTATACGGACACTATTGGGCAGAGTAATAACGTATGATTAATTGACCAATTGGAAATTGGGGGATAGTTTGGGGAACTTTTATATAACAATGTGATAGAGGGAAAAGACTTCAGAGCCTTATTCAGATTTACTGTGATATTGAGAAGAGGATATTTGAGATTCTGTCAATGGGCCCATACTCTGACTGAGAGCCTGATGTGCTTGCTGATTGATTGATGACCTGAGGACAGAGACTGATTCTTCTTGCTGCCCCATGCCGTGGATAGGTAGACATGACAATGAATGAATTGCATTTTTATGGCTTTTCTTTCTAGGTACCAACTGCGCTGCTTTAATACTTCCTTTAGGTTGATGCTTTCCAAATTTGTGTTCTAAATTGTTTTGCATGAAGCCCCACATGCTGATGCTAATATGGGTTGATTGAGGTTATTCACATGCCGACTGGCGAATTGTAGAGACAAATGGCTGATGGACTATTTTGCTGAACTTTATGGACATCATAGCTGTGCTGAAATGGATTTTACTAATGCTTTGTGTTGACGCATTGGAATGTCTTTTTGATTCAAGCTTTGATTAGATCATGTTTTGTGCGACTTGTTGATTAACAAGCATTATTAAAATAGTTTGATTTGAATTGATGATTAAGATTCATGTCTTAGTATTGTTAATATAAGGGAAATAAAACTTACTAAACTTACAATTAAAGGTGTGGTTATTCATGGCTGAAGAGCCATGGTGCGTGAAATTTACTGACTCCATTGATTATTGATTTGTCTAATGATTATTGATAATTGTGCATTGATTATTGTCTCTGTACTGAAACTATGGTAAGAACACCTTAAACGAATCAAAAGGTTCATCAACCTATACGCGTCCCCTTGTAAGTTTACTTATTTGGATCGACCCGCTAACATTATCTAGTAAGCAAGTAATGTCAAATGAAAGAAATGTGTATTGGCCGAAAGACAGTTGTATTTCCTTACTTTTGTAAAGAGCTGCAACATTTAATCATACTGTTAGAAATGGGGTTTCTAATTGGCAGAGGTTTCCATCCTCTCCAAGTAGGGAACACCACCCTAGTCAGGATAAGTCAGATACACACCCTAAGCTGACCTGTGCTCACACTCTGGTAGCTTGGCACAGAGCAGTCAGGCTTAACTTAAGGGGCAATGTGTAAAGTATTTGTGCAACACGTATAATACAGTAAATCAAAGAAAACACCACAAAAAGACACCACATGGGTTGAGAAAAATAGAGAATATTTATCTGAAAAAAATAATACCAAAATGATAAAAATACAATTTTTACTTTCCAGGTTATCTGTTTTTAAGTAATGGGTAACTCTCATTACTGAAAGCACTTGTAGTTCGCAAGCATTATGTTCCTGGTCCACGTGGTGGATCGCTAGGCCCCATATTTATACTTTTTTAGCGCCGCATTTGCCCCACTTTTTGACACAAAAGAGGCGCAAACCTCCAAAATACAATTGTTTTTTGTAAGTTTGCGCCGCTTTTGCATCAAAAAGTGGCGCAAACGCGGCGCAAAAAAAGTATAAATATGGGCCTCGGTGTCCACAACAAGCTCCTACATACTGTCGTGCACGACAGGCACTAGTTGAAGCGTTCAGCATGAGACGCTTGGGACCGGGCTGTGCAGGGGATCTCGGTCACCGGTGAGGGTGAAGCAACTTTTATCACCTCGTGGGTCTGGAGAAATGATCACAGTATCTTCTCTGAGCTGGCAATGTCAAGGTGAGGGCCTCATGGTCCAGGCATCGGAAGGCAAGGTATCAATGGGCCATTGCCAGGCTGATCATGCTCCACACAAAGCCAGGGAAGGTCCAACGGCCTGATGCAGGGTAGAACCACACAACTGCAGTGAACAGCAGAGTCAAGGCCGCACAGAATTGACTTCTGCTTTCTGCTCTCTGGGATGAGGTGAGGATAGTGCCTTGTCTCCTCAGCAATGCATCTGGCGAGGGAATGATGCTGATAAACTCCTCACTGCCTCAGCAATGCACCAGGGAGGAATGCAGCTCACTGGCTCAGCACGCACTGATTGCACAGAGGGACATGAACAAGTGAAACAGATTTTTCATGAAGCACTCCCTTCTGCACCACCTAAAGTGCCTGGTCCTTAACAAAGTAGAGTATTTACTTGGCTCAAACACAACTGGTCAATCAGCCAAGCGCTGATCATTTTCAAGCCTGACTGCTGGACTCACAAGGTGCAAAGTCCCACGGCAGGGACAGAAAGGAGGAAGTCTTTTGTATCTCAGAGACGTCAAGAAACAAGGCAAGCCAGCAAGCCCTTTGGGCCACTCTGGGTTCAAGGGAGATGTCTCCAGCTTTTGCCCTCAGCAGGACAGAGATCAACATGCAGAAGGGCAGTAGGACATCTCAGCAAAGCAGAAAAACAGTTCCTCAGAATAGTCAGTCACAGCAAAGTGGCAATTCTTACAGCACAGAAGACTTTACTCAATTTCCCAGGTCCAGTATTGTACTGATTTTCTAGGGTCAGAGCCCCAGTTCTTATACCCAAAAGTACCTTTTACGTGGGTGTGACTTCAAAGAAGCTCCTTGATGTGAACAAGTCCCATCTTCATCCCAGCCCTGGCTCCACACTATCAGTTGTGGGTTATAAGCCCCTTTTGTTGGGTCAGGCCACTACCCTTTGAAATGTAAGTGTGAATCCCTCCCATCCTTCCTGCCCAGGAAGACCCATTAATATGCAGATGAATACAGATGTAGTTGAGTGTCCTGTGTTGTGGCTGTCTGGAGGGAATGCACAAATCTAGCTGTCACCCACCCCAGTCCAAATGTGTATTGGACACAGGCTATCAGGCTCACAAAGAAGGGAAAAAAGAGAAATGTCAGCTTTCTAAAACCTGCATTTTAAAGTGGTAATATTAAATCCAACTTCACCAAGTAAATTGGATTGATCATTAACATTTCAATGATATGAAACATGATGCAGCTACACCTTTCTGATCAGAAATTAAAGCACAAAAGTATATTAACGAATTTCTAATGCTGGTCTCTGAGAGGAGTATGCCTCACAGTAGTGAAAAACGACTTTGGGAGATTTTCATTCCCAGGACATGTAAAACTTACAAATACATGTCCACTTTAGGGGTGACATATATAATAAAAGGCGAGCGTAAGGCTTGGCAAAAGGTTTAAATGCCAATTCGAAGTGACAGTGAAACTTCACACACAGGCCCTGCAGTGTTTTATGGCTACTTAAGTGGGTGGCGCAATCAGTGCTGTAGGCCCACTAGTAGCATTTAACGTACAAGCCCTGGGTATATGGTATACTACTTTACAATGGACTTATAAGTAAATTAAATATGCCAGTTGTGGATACACCAATGTTACCATGTTTAGGGGAGAAGCATATGCACTAAAATGTAATAGCAAAAACAGGAAAGGAGGAAGGCAAAAGGTTTGGGGGTGACACTGCACAAAGAGCTATTTCCAACACATACATATTGCATGTTGAAATGTATAAACCTCTGTACGTGCTCACACATTTTGCAGCTGGCTTTATTAAACTTTGTTCAAAGTTGATTTTTTACATAAATGGCTTTATTCTGGTTACATCGTTTTTATATTTTAACATACACACAGGGTTTCCTAAATGTTCCTTGCCTTTTTGGCAAAGTCTGCATTTCTAGCTTCATGTCTATTAAAACTTAGCACAATATTTGATTTAGCAGGATTATATTGCTGAAGGCCTCAAGGCTCAACCAAAGAATTTTCATGGAATTACATTTTTTTAGAAGAACCGGAATTTTACCAAAGGAACTGCTTTATGAGTTTAGAACCAAACACATTAACCCCTTCGCTGCCAGGCCATTTCCCCCTAAGGTGCCAGGCCTTTTTTGGCTATTTGGGGCAGTTCGCGCTATGTCCACATAAGCTATCCATGCCAAATTTGTGTCCTTTTTTCCAACATCCTAGGGATTCTAGAGATACCCAGAGTTTGTGAGTTTCCCTGGAGAACACCAAGAAATTAACCAAAATACAGCAATTTGTTTCTTTTTTTAAATGGGAAAAAAGGGCTGCAGAAGAAGGCTTGTGGTTTCTTCCCTGAAAATGACATCAACAATGGGTTTGCGGTGCAAAAATCACCATCTTCCCAGCTTTCAGGAACAAGCAGACTTGAATCAGAAAACCACATTTTTCAACACAATTTTGGCATTTTAATGGGGCATACCTCATTTTCACTATTTTTGTGCTTTTAGCTTCCTTCCAGTTAGTGACAGAAATAGGCGTGAAACCAATGCTGGATCCCAGACACCTAAACATTTCTGAGAAGTAGACAGAATTCCTAATTCAGCAAAGGGTCATTTGTGTAGATCCTACAAGGTTTTCCTACAGAAAATAACAGCTGAAATAAAAAATATATTGAAATTGAGCTGAAAGAAAGATTTTTCTCCACACTTTACTCTGTAACTTTTTCCTGCACTGTCAGATTTTCAAAAGCAATACACCATTACGTCTGCTGGATGCCTCCAGTTGTGGGGATATATAGGGCTTGCAGGTTCATCAAGAACCCTAGGTACCCAGAGCCAATAAATGAGATGCACCTTTCAATGGGTTTTCATTGTATACGGGGTATACAGCAATTCATTTGGTGAAATATAAAGAGCGAAAAATAGGTATTAAGGAAACGTTTGTATTTCCAAAATGGGCACAAGATAAGGTTTTGAGAACTAGTAGTTATTTGCACATCTCTGAATTCCATGTTTCCCATACTAGCATGTGAATTACATGGCATTTCTCAAATGGACATCTTTTTCACACACTGTCTTACATTTAGAAAGAAAAAAATCTCCCGAAAGAAATGGTACCTCACTAGTGTGGGTAGACCTAATGCCCGCGACAGGAAATGCAACATGGGAACATGACATTTTTTCATTGAAAGCAGACATGTTTTTTGGAAAGTGCCTAGCTGTGGAGTTTGGTATCTAGCCCAGCCGGCACCTAGGGAAACCTACCAAACCTGCATTTTTCAAAACTAGACATCTAGGGGAATCCAGGATAGGGTGACTTGTGGGGCTCCCACCAGGTTCTGTTACCCAGAATCCTTTGCAATCCTCAAAATGTGGCAAAAAAACGCTTTTTCCTTAAATGTCGATGACAGAAAGTTCTGGAATCTGAGAGGAGCCACAAATTTCTTTCCACCCAGCATTCCCCCAAGTCTCCCAGTAAAAATGGTAACCCACTTGTGTGGGTAGGCCTAGTGCCCATGACAGGAAATGCCTCAAAACACAACATGGTCACATCACATTTTCCAAGAAAACTGACCTGTTTTTCGCAAAGTGCCTATCTGTGGATTTTGGCCTCTAGTTCAGACAGCAGCTGGGGAAACCTAGCAAACCTATATAATTTTTAAAACTAGACACCTAGGGGAATTCAGAATGGGGTGACTTGTGGGACTCTCACCAGGTTCTGTTGCCCACATCCTTAGTAAACTTCAAAATTTGGCAAAAAAAACCCACCTTTTCCTTTCATTCCGGTGACAGAAAGTTCTGGAATCTGAGAGGAGCCACAAATGTCCTTCCACGTAGCAATCTCTCAAGTTTCCCAATAAAAATGGTTCCTCACTTGTGTGTGTAGGCCTACTGCCCCCAACGGGAAATGCCCCAAAGCACATTAAGGACACACAACAGTTTCCCAAATAAAAACTGACCTGTTTTTTCCAAAGTGCATAGCTGTGCATTTTGGCCTCTAGCTCAGCCAGCACCTAGGATAACCTAGCAAACCTGGACATTTCTGAACCGAGGATGGGGTAACATTGTGGTGCTCTCACCAGATTCTGTTACCCAGAATCCTTAGCAAATCTTCAAATTTGGCAAAAAAACACTTTTTCCTCATATTTCGGTGCTGCAAAGTTCTGGAATGTGAGGGAAGCCACAAACTTCCATCTACCCAGTATTCCGCCAGGTGTTCCAATAAAATTGATACCTCACTTGTGAGGGTAGGCCTAGTGCCCGCGAAAGGAAATGCCCCAGAGCACTAGGTGGACACATCAAAATTATCAAATACAAAACTACCTGTTTTTGTTGGGGGCACGTGCGTTTTTGGTCCTGGGCTCAGCAGCCATCAAGGGAAACCTACCAAACCCAAACATTTCTGAAAACTATACACCCAAGGGAGTCCAGGAAGGTGTGACTTGCGTGGATCCTCCAGTAATTTCTTACCCAGAATCCTCAGCAAATCTGAAATTTAGCTAAAAAAAAATCACATTCTTCCCACATTTCTGTGTGGGATCACAGCAACGGCACAAATTTCCTACCACCTAATGTAGTCTCCTGGTAAAAATGATACCTCACTTGTGTAGGTGGACCTAGTGCTTGTGAAAAGGAACAGCCAAAAACAGGTCGCAAATAAGGGGAAACCCAAGCGGGTCCAAAAGGGTAGTTTGAGAAAAATGTTTTTAGACTGACAAGTGGGGCAGATATTTTATCGGTATAGATGCGACAATGCTGGGTGGTAAGAATTTTGTGGATTCCTGCAGATTCCAGAAGGTTCCATCACAAAAATGTGGGAAAAATTTGTGATTTCAAATAATGGTGGAGGTTTGCAGGGCATTGTGGATAAGAAAATGGCGTGAGTGCATATGAAGGTCACCACCATGGACTCATCCAGATGTTTAATTTTCAGATGTGCCTAGATCTCGTAGATTTTTCTAGATGGCAGTGTCCCAAAGTCCAAAAAGTGCAGCCCTCTCTATTCCAAATGGGACGATTTTTAGAGTTAGACAAGCTCTCATGGCCCAAATGTAAAACCATAAGCCAAAATAATCAAATGTCCTCTTGCTTGCCATTGGGATAAGATCTTTTGGTGTGCAGGCTGAGAGCTGAAAGACTTTTACCCCTTCAGTTTGGGTGGGGGCATAACCATGCCCATACTGGTTGTTAGCCATCAACCCAATTTTTTTTTTTAATTACTTGGCATCTAGTAGGCTTTCTTCCACCCCGGGGAGTGGATCGGGGGTAATTACCACAACTGCCCACCGGTGGGCAGAGCAACTTTGTCCCCATTTATTTGGAGTGGAGATATGGCCATACACTCTTTATTTTAAAAAAAATCTTCCCTGGTCTCTGGTGGTCCTTCTGTCCCCCCTTGGGGGCAGATGGGCCTTACAAAAATACGCTGATCTGCCCCCAAGTAGGGCAGAAATGGCCAACAGTAATGTGCCCCCATACGGAGCGACCCTTGCCTAAGAAGCTGCCCCTCCAAACAAAACACATACCAATCCCTGGTGCATAAGCGGTTTCAGCCCCCCTAGGGGCAGATGGGCCTAATAAAAATGTGCCGTTATGCCCCCGAGGGGGGTAGAAATTAACTTAGGTAAATTTGCCCCACAGGGGAGCGACCCTTGTCTAAGGGGTCGCTCCCCATCTGTAACAAAATCTTTATAAAAAATTTAAATGCCTGGTGCCTAGTGGTTTCTGGCCCCCTTGGGGGCACATTGACCAAAATGGCCTAAAATTATTTTGCCCCCTGGCGATTGACCCTTGCCAAAGGGGTTGCTACCCTGGGGTTAAATTGTCACGAATAAAAAAAAATCCCGGGTGTCTAGTGGTTTCTGCCCCCTTGGGGGCAGATTGGCTTGAAAAAAAATAGGTTGGTCTGCTCTCATGGGGGCAGAAATGGCCTAAAATAAATGTCCCCCTTCAGGGGAGTGACCCTTACCTAAAGGGTCGCTCCCCCTGTGTGAAATTGACCTAAAAGAAAATCCCTAGTGTCTAGTGGTTTCTTCCCACCTTGGGGGCAGATTGGCTCAAGGAGTCACTCCCCTTTATAATTTTTGTAAAAAATAAATTAAAAAAACTCTCTAGTGGCTTCTGCCCCTATCGCCCTAATTACAATAGGCTACTACTAAAAAATAGTTGCCCCCCACGGGAGTGACTCTTGCTCAAGAGGTCGCTCCCCTTCTTCATTTTTGTAAAAAAAAAAAAAAAACTCCCAGGTGTCTAGTGGGTTCTTGCCCCCTGGGGGCAGATCAGCCTAATTAAAATAGGCCGATCTGCCCCCAGAGGGGGCAGAAAAGGTCTAGTAATATATTGCCCCCCTGGGGAGCGACCCTTGCCAAAGGGGCTGCTCCCCTTATACATAAAAAAATAAAAAATCCCTGGTGTATAGTGGGCATTTCTGCAGCTCGTTCACTTCACAATCGGGCTGCAGAAATGCTCACAGAGGCATGAAAGGAAAGGCCTTTCCTTTAATGTCTCTGTGCTGCCCCCAGCCCCAAGATTAGAAGAGAAATGCAAAGCATTTCTCTCCGATCGTGGTGGAACCTGAGCTTCCAGCACAGTGGGGGCGGCGTCTGGTGAGGTCAGCGCGCGATGGGGGGTGGAAGGGGAAGAGATTTCCCTTCCATCCTTGCCCATGGGAGGGGGGTGCCAGGCCATTGGAGGGAGCGCTGGTGCTTCCCCTGAGGGCCCTTACAAGGATGTAAAGGTTACGTCCTTGCACCCGAGTGGTGCAGCCAAGGACGTAACCATTACGTCCTGGGCACCCAAGGCGTTAAACATGATTGGAACTGATGGGCAGTTTAAAAAAATTTATTATTTTTTGTGCCTGAAGTTTTATTCTATCCTTAAAGGCAAGCTTATTAAAGAGAGCCAATATTTAATATATCATTGTTTTTATTTTTATTGTCTCCATAATTTTCATCCAAACACTACGCCATTCATTTTATCAAAGTATTACTTGAGTCTGACAAGAATGCCACTGATCTCTCCTTTCATCAAAGTTTACTTCTTAGCTAGGGGAGCTGCTATAAAGGCATTGATTAATGCTTGGCACTCAGCCCTAAAATTGACCAGAAAACAGGGATTACATGCTTACCAAGAAGAACACTGATACAGAGCACTGAACTGTTTTCCTGTCACAAACAGTAGAAGACAATGAGTAGAACAATACATTTTTTTACTATCCATAGAAGCAAAAATATTGATGCTTCTGACAATCAGCCTTGAACGATTTTGATAAAAGGGTTTGAAAATGCATACTCACTGCTAAGGAACGTCTTACAAAGCATATGTTAAAACATTATTGAACGCTACTTCCATGCATATTGAATGGCACTAAACTATATGCCGGACTTAGAGTCTGATGGAGAGGGCATCCTGTTGCAGTGGTGAAGGGATACCCTCAACACCAAACTGAAGGCCCACTTGCCTCACTTACAGTCAGGCAGACCATTAGTAGTTCGATAGAGGAGACTATTCCATCTCTTCTGCTGAAATGAACCCCCTACTGCCCAAAAGAATAATGGCCATCAGAGATTTTGCACATTGTTCGCCCACTCTATTTAGAGTGGTAGGTCACATTGAAAGTTTCTGCTGTCTGTCATCAGCAGCTAAACCGTGGCTGGAAGGGACAGTGAAAACTATAAAATTACCCCCACAGCATGGGAGGAAAATTCTCCTGCCAAGGGGGGGTTATTGCTTTTTTATTTATTTTGAAAACAACAAAAAGCTTTTTTTAAATAAAATAAAACAGCTCCATCATGTTGATGGTGCAATCTATCAAACTTTCAATGAATTTACAGGAACCACTGCAAAGGCAGCTGCTGTAAATACAGTAGATGTCTGCTGGGCTGGCGGGCAGCTCTAAATTTGACAGGCTGAGTACTATCACTTTGGTGGAAGTAAAGTACTCCTCCATGGCAACGGAACATACTCCACCCACCAGAGTTTAAATCGAGCCCTGAGTTTCAATGTAGAAAGTACATCCTGACCTTGAACAAAATCAGTGCATGAAGACAGCTTCAAAAGAAAATAAAGAAAAACCAGGAGGAAACCAAAGGCAGAAGAAATTAGCTTCTTGTTAGCTAATGAAAATACTGTTCAGCTTGGACTCCCAAGGTCCCCAGTGACAAGATATTGTAAATCCATGGATAAAAGAAATCCCTAAACACCCAATGATTATCAGAAAATGGGTGTTGATGAGGAGGACAGGAGAAAATAATCCCCTACAGAAAGAAAATGGTTTTATTACTTGTAGTTAGGAATATTAATAAACCATGAACCTCAACCCTAAGGGCAGTGGAGCCTCTTTCATACAACTTCACAATTACATGACATGGCAGTGGTTTTCAAAAGCAGGTGCAAACTTTTACAAAGGATGGGTATCAGTTGTTATTGAGTGTTAGAAATGGGGTCTCTGGTTGGCAGTCAGTTTGCACTCCCTCCAAGCAGGGACCCTCACTACAGTGAGGGTTATGGAGATACCCACTTAAGATAGCCCCTCCTCGCCCTCTTGGTAGCTTGGCACAAGCAGTCAGGCTTATCTCAAAGGCAATATATAAAGTATTTGTACCAGAACACACAGTAACACAGTGAAAACAACAGAAAAATGACACAACACCAGTTTAGAAAAAAAAAACAATATCTATCTAAATCATACAAGACCAAAATGACAAAAATCCAAAAAACTAGTCAAGTTAAGATTTTTTAAAGTAAAAAGAGCCTTACTCCACAGAATACAATGGATATGTTGATGTTACATAAAGTACCTGGTTTAAATAAAAAATAAAGCTGCACGGGCGAACGTGCATTGGAAAAATCAGCAATGCATTGGTTCCTTGCTCGCAAGTGAGGCCGTGTGTCATTTCTTCTCCGGTCGGGTAAGCAATGCATCATTTTTCTCTCCCGCAAGAAAGCGTTGCGTTGATTTCTGGATGGGCACCTTGGATCCCGGCAGGTTCATGTCTATTTTGACGCCCCGCAATGATGCGTGCAAAATCCTGCCGCACGAGGATGAGAATCCACTCTGCGTGGGGTTTGTGTCAATTTTAGCAGCTGCATATGGGTGTTGCATCGTTTCTCCAGCCCCGCTGCAGGTGACGCGTTGATTTCCCAGCTGCGATGCAGGTGTTGCGTTGATTTCAGCTACATGGAAAAGCAATTACACATAAAAGTTACACAGGGAGTACTTGCACTTTAGCACTGGTCAGCAGTGGTAAAGTGTCCAGAGTACCAAAACCACCAAAAACAAAGTCCAGCACACAGTCAAAACACAGGAAGCAGAGGCAAAAAAGACAGGGAGGTCCACGCCAAGGATGCCAGGATTAACACTGAGATACAGTTGCACAAGAAGATAGTGATCAGGTACAGAAGGTGGATCATAATAGTGGGAAAAGAGACACTAAAAATTTGTTCCACAGTTAAGACTAGCAGCATATAACATGCATTAAATCCATGAACTTTGAAGAAGTTTTCAGCAAGGTCTTGAAAGCACTGTATATTTAGGGTGTTGTGAGAGCTAGTCCAACTGTGTTTCTGTCTGGAACAATACAATCAGCAAAAGAAAGTAAGTTCATTATCCATTCCTACACGTTCGTTGCTCCTTGTCTTGAAAACCCCCAACTCTAGAAATAAACTAAGATGCATGTATTTCAGGCATAAAGTTGATAATGCAGAAATGAAGCTTCTCCCACATTCAAATTATATAGTTCCTGTACTTACAGACACAGGGGCATCAATGTTAGCATTGTTTGGATTCATGACATCATTCGGACACCTTGCTGGCACATTAATTTAAAAACATTGAGAATGTGTTGCTTTCATGAAATAGCTTCAGAACATTATATAACAATAGAAATGATGTGGAAAGATCATGTAATGTGCCTGAGAATAACTTTCCCAACAGACCACAGTACCATTTGTTACCTAACTTGGATCCATAGATATTCAAATATAAATTATATGTGGACAAATGGCAATTGCTACCCTTGTGAGTGTTGGCTCAACTCAGCTTGTTAAAGATAAAGGAACTATCTTCATTTTGGTACATGTGTCTGAATGAGCGATTGATCTCCCCTCTAAAGTGAAGTGTCATAAACTATCAATGTCTTCTCTCAAGAGTGTGGATCTTCATGTGAAATAAATGTTTCCAAGACTATCTAACACAAAGGAGATTTCTGCTTATCAGAAACCTCCAAAAGAGGAACTCTCAAACCTCCAAAGTACAGGAATTTAAGAGCTCCATTTCACTTACACTGTCAAGAAAAGCATCAATTTGTGAGTACTGAAAAAATGGAAATGAAAGGATAGTGCTTGAGGTGTTTTAAGCCCTGACACCTGTTATATGTATGATCGAGCACATCCCCAAGGGTCCAGCGATGTTTAACGGGATGAAATGTAACTATAATTCGGAAAGAGAGGTGTTGAACTGGTGAGACATGTTCTTGAAAGCTGTTTTGCAGTTTTCTTCAAATTCCACTGCGGCTATCATGTTACCCTTTCAACCTTGTTTATGCACCCAGAAGGTAACGAAACGCTCACGAGCATCTGTTAAAGATGATAATCTTCTGTTAAGAAATGCTCATTTAATTGAAAACAATGAAATCAAAAGAATCCTGGGTGCCTAATTGTGTACGAATTAGGGGGCATATTTATACCCCGTTTGCGCCGAATGTACGTCAAAAATTTTGACGCACATTCAGCGCAAACGTTGCCCCATATTTAAACACTGACGCCCGAGCCGGCGCAAAGGAAAATTCCGCTATGTGCGTCAGTTTCTGGAAGCGGCACCCCGCCCTGCGTTAATGACATGCAGGGTAGGCGTTCCTGTCCAAAAACCGACGCACACAGCCGTGCTTCGTATTTATGCTTCCGGGCAAAAATGACTCCCGGCTGGTAGGCGGAGCTAAAAAATGACGCAAAGCACGAATAGCGTCAAAATTTAACACCTGATTCAGGGCAGGCGTTAAAATGGGGCAAACACACCTGTATTTAATCAGAACACACAGAACAAACAACAGAGCAGCAGAGCAGCAGAGCAGCAACAGGGAGACATGGAGGTGATTTTGATTCAGCGTGCACGTAGACGCAGAGCCCTGCAGCAACAACAGCAGCTACAACAACAACAGCAGGGACCCCAAAGGCAGCGCAGAAGGCAGGAGAGGATATTCCGCCCAAGAACAACCCTGCATGGCCTCAGGGAACGGGACATCATCCAGAGGTACCGGTTGAACTGGCAGGCCATTCAGCAGCTGCTGAGAAATATTGAACAACAGTTGGCCCCCACTTAAGTAACTCCCCGCACTATCCCAACAGAAACAAAGCTGCTTGCCGTACTTCACCTGCTGGCAAGTGGCTCGTTTCAGACAACTGGTGCCCTGGTTGGTGGAATATCCCAACCATCATTATCTGCATTCCTGCCAAAAGTACTGGATGCCATCATTCGACTGACACCCCTCCACATCTGCTTCCCTAACACACTGCAGAAGCAGCAGGAAACTAAACAGGGGTTCTACGCCATCAGTGGCTTCCCGCACGTCCTTGGTGCAATCGACTGCACACACGTACGCCTTGTGCCACCTGCTGCGACTGAACACCTCTACCGCAACAGGAAGCACACACATTCCATCAACGTGCAGGCCATAGTCGATCACCAAGGATTGATCAGCAACATTGTGGCTAAATATCCTGGGAGTGTACATGACGCATTCATCTTCCGTCACAGCACCATCAACCAACACTTCCAGGATGGACGGTATGGCAATGGACTACTTGTTGGTAAGGACAAAAATCCTACTTATATACACACTGCACAGCAAACCTCTAGGACAAACAACACATACACCACAATAGCAACACCTAGACAGGAACACACTGAGGTACTCACATCACTAGCCATGTTTCAGAAGTCACCATTGAACCTGTCACACATTTGATTTTACTCTACAGCTTAATGTGAAGACATTAATGAGTGTGGTTGCCTAAATGTCACCTTGCAAATTGGAAGTCTCACAATAACCTGTACACTAATACATTGCATAAGTTTTAAGGTATGGGATGGCCTGGGTACTTTCACATGAACGTGTTAACTGCACTTTCATGTTTCAACTCTGCATGGAACTATCATCTCACCCCCAGTGAAGACACACGGACACCTGTATGACAAGTCACAATGCTAGGGAGGGCACACTGTACTGAAAAAACAAATACATACTGCTGACAAACGGTTAGCCAACAAACACTTGCTCAGCCAAGGCAAAAAACTCAATGCAAAAGTTTTCACCAACAACTATAGGTGCTCACATTAGTACACAAAAGAGTCACAGACAACACAAGACAACTACTGCCATCAAAGATCTGTACAACAGTGCCTCCTACATCTAATTGATCCCATTCTGTGTTTTTCTTTCAGCTGATCAGGGGTATGGCATCCAGCCTTGGATAATGACACCATTTGGGAACCCAAATACTGCTGCAGAGCGGGCATACAATGACGCCCACAAGAGGACACGCAGCATTGTGGAGCGGACCTTTGGGATCCTAAAGTCAAGGTTCTGCTGCCTTGACATAACTGGCGGTAGCCTACTCTATTCCCCAGAGATGGTCTGTAAGATCATACTCAGTTGTGCCATATTGCACAATATTTGTGTAAAAAGGAACATTCCCCTCCTTGAACCGGACCCAGACATGCCTGAGGATGACGAAGAGGAGGATGCTGCCCTGCAACAGGAGGGGGAACAACCTAACACGGCAGCAGGAGTGCGTAGGCGCCAACAGCTTGTCAATAATTTTTTTTCATAATTTCTTATAACAACTTGTATTGCACAATTGTAAATAAACACAGATAACAAACACCACATCATGCTTTGGCCTATGCATTTCTGACCACCTTTAGTTTGAAATTGCTGAAGAAGAATATCGTCTCATTGAGCAAGAATGCTATACCAATCATCACACCAAAAATAAACATCACAAATGTATGCACAGAGGGTAGGATGTGACATGATACATTACCATACACAGAGGCCAACAGGAGTACAAATGTGGCAATTACACATGCCTGATCCAGACACCTGAGACAGTCTCTCACCCAGGCCAAAAATGTAGATCATTTGAAAGTCTCATCACACGGGTTCGGAGACATGGTGGGACCATCCATGTGTACGTGACCATGTCATCAATAGCTTCTCTCAAGTGTGTGATATGAGCAATACCCAATTGGAACAACATTAGCTGCCACTAACTCATGAGGAGAGCTTGAAGTTACAGTGACAACATACACCCAGACAGGTGATATTGGATCCACATTCCCACACACATGTACACATATGTCATCCAATCAACCAAATATTTAAAAGCAGCCCATCACAGTAGTGTCCCAGTTTGAACCTAGCAGGAAGAATGTACCATGCCACTAAAACCAGGTAATGCCTAAAGGGCCACAGACATCAACTAAATATTTGTCATCAGCACATGAGGAACGCTGAGAATTTGCAAACATAGTCATTGGAAAATGGTATGCCAGATTGCTCCAACTCATCAATAGTGCAAACGTCAAATGGGCTAATGAGATGAATGAATGGTTAACAGTGATTCATACCATATGGCCTTACATTAGCCTGCTGCTGCAGGTTTGGCATAACAGAACAAATAAAAGCCATGGATACATTAGCTAATCTAGATGGGCAAATCCTAGGGTGCTGGGGGCCTAAGTCCACCTCTACCGCCCCACAAATATAAGGCACATGTGTGGGCTACATGTCAAAAGTAAAACAAAAATCAGAAACACAAATTCATAATGGGACATGGTTAGCCCCATAAAAACTGTAAGTGACTATTGCACTCCCTGTTCGAACTATAGATAAAAGCATCACCATCATAATTGTGGACACATTTTGGAGAAGGAATACATCATGGTATCCCATCCATCATTCCAAAATAGCCATCAGCAATTACCCAAAATATGTGGACAAATATGGTTAATACATTATTTAACGTATCATAAATATTACAGTGTGAATGCCTTCTATACATACAACAATGGACATGTGTCATAGCTAACCACAAATGTGTATCACATAGCACCGTTTGGCCATGACAAATCACCTTCCCCAAGTTTAAAAAATGAAGACATAATTTAAAAATTGCTCAAATATCTACGCATACAGCATGGGCGACATAATTTTTTAACGTACAGGAGTGCACAGAATGCAGAGTCAAATATACATTTTCATAAATGTTTCTCATATTTAGCCATGAAATTATAATTGTCATATCATATTTTTTGACTCTGCATTATGTGCACTCCTGTACGTGGAAAAAATATGACGCCCATGATGTATGCGTGGTAAATTTGACGCAACATGGACAATATGTTGGACATCTCATGTACCTTATTAAATTATTAATTTTCATATCATATTTTTTGACTCTGCATTATGTGCACTCCTGTACGTGGAAAAAATATGACGCCCATGATGTATGCGTGGTAAATTTGACGCAACATGGACAATATGTTGGACATCTCATGTACCTTATTAAATTATTAATTTTCATATCATATTTTTTGACTCTGCATTATGTGCACTCTTGTACGTGGAAAAAATATGACGCCCATGATGTATGCGTGGAAAATATGACGCAACATGGACAATATGTTGGACATCTCATGTACCTTATTAAATTATTAATTTTCATATCATATTTTTTGACTCTGCATTATGTGCACTCCTGTACGTGGAAAAAATATGACGCCCATGATGTATGCGTGGTAAATATGACGCAACATGGACAATATGTTGGACATCTCATGTACCTTATTAAGTTATTAATTTTCATATCATATTTTTTGACTCTGCATCATGTGCAATGTTATGTGTCATAAAAAAATGACGCACATTGTGTATGCGTGAAAATATGACGCATAACGGGAAAATAAAAACGGCGGCCATTTTATGCAGGAAGTGATGTAATAGGATATCCTGTTTACTAAATCTGTACTGGGAGTTAACTTTCACTTTCACTTTGCAGTCTCAGATTTATCTAGACTGTGTGGTTGTGTGAAAGGTGTTGTCCTGTGTTTAACTGCTTTTGTGTCCTGTGTACCTTGTATTTTGTCTTTTTGTGATCCTAGTCTTGTTGCATAATATTGTCTCAGTCTGTTTAGTCTAGTTTTGTCTAATCCTGTTTTTGTTTGTATTGTCTGTGGGAGTCTGTTCTGGGTAGCATAATTTTGGGGTTAGTTGGGCAATTTTTCTCATTTTTCTTTTTTCTTCTCAACTCTACCTTTCCCCATTTCCCACTTTTACTTTATTATTTCATTTGTCTAATTTTTTCTGTAAATATGTCAGGTAGGCCTCGCCTTTCCAGGATGGGTGAGGATGAATTGGGGGGATTCATTTGGCTAGTTTGCCATTTCCTCCCACTGATGCTGGAGGCTGGGGGCCGTGTGATACAGGGGTATCACACGGAGGCACGGAAAGTCCGGTGGGGGAAGGTGCGCCATCACCTGGTCCAGGTGTATGGGAGCATGCGGAATGACCATCAATTAAAGCACCGCTGGGCAGATCTGATATCCAGGGAACAGGACCTGCTGGACCACCTTGGAATCAGGATTGGTGGCCATGTTGGTGAGTACAAATCAATTACATGGGAATAATAGAAATCTGTGTGGGGACATGTGATGATAGTTACCCAATCTGCTAGATAAGTAGCTGACTGTGTGTAATGCTAGGGAAACCTAGGCCCATGTTTATACATTTCTATCCCCGATTTTGCGCCACATTTTCACGCAAAAACGGCACCATCTTTCAAAATATATTTGTATTTTGCTAGTTTGCCCCATCTCTGCGTCAAAAAATGATGCAAATGCTGCGCTACAAAAGTATAAATATGTGCCCTAATGTGTATTTGTTGCACAATGTGTAGGAAGACCAATGCTAGCAGTCAGATGGCTCATGTTTTCAACACATACCAGATGCCAGTAGCTGTATGTAATGTAGTGTTGCATTTGTGTCAGACAAGTGACACGTTAATGCCTCTATTTGTACTCTACAGGTCATATTGGCCAGTGAGTAAGTCATGTAGAAACAACATACCTACATATGTTGACGCCATAGCTAGACAGAAAATTTGTAACCCATGATGATGCTATAAATGTGTGTTGCCTTCACGTCACATGAAGTTAGATATGTTGGCCACACATATGTCACATGTGTGTCTGGTTGCTGTGTGTTGAACATGTCCACCTAGCCTGTTTGATTGTGAGGGGTCATGCAGTCCTCAAGTAACCAGCTTTTGGATGTCTCTCTGGGATGCACATGCTGAGATGTATGGAAGACATTATTGTTGGGGCATACTAATGGAGGGGTATCTTTGACAACACCTGACTGTCCTGGCAACTGCATGTGTGTAGTAGGGTGTGTAACTGTAGCAGGAGACTCATCCAATGTTAATGTTGATTACAAATTCATCCCTGCAGTATGAGCATGTGGGAAAGTGTATCATTACCATGTCATATTCACACAGTGTCATTGTAACTGCAATTATTTGTCAGTGCACCCAGTCTGAGTATATTCTTCCTTTCATGCTTTACACGTGGACCAGCCCCGTACACCGTGGGAGAGGTGGCACATTTTGAGGACCCAGATACCTACAGTGAGTGTGGCCTGAGTGCTATTTTTATTGTTTGCTAGTGATGCATGATGGACTACTGTGTGTTCAACAGAATTCATGATTTGATGCGCTGGCCGTTCATTGGCATTGTTGCTTTAGTGGGATATCAAATAGCACTTCTATTTCTGTAAACCAATACCTAGCCATCTTTCAGATTTAGGGGCTGTAGGTCATTCCAGTTGGGCCGCAATGGGGAATGGGATGAGTCATTTGGAATACACTGGTCAATGTAAGACTTGGTCGGGGACTTGGCATGAACTGAGTCTGCATATCAGACTGACATTCTCCCATATAGCTTTGGCAAATGGCTTTGATGAAAAGTGCATCTTCCTAGTTGAGGATGGACTGTGTACACTCTAGGTTGGATCTTCCGGGGGCATGTACTGCCACAAGGTGAACTAGAAGTGTGTGTGACTTGAGTGCAATGGCCTAGGTGTTCTGTCGACTCATGATAATGGGCGTTCTTGCTCCTCTGTGTGTGTTGTAAAACATGCCTCACTGATAGTATGTGATGTTGGCCTAAGTCATGGCATTTTGACATGTGTGGACCTTAGATGTGACAATGTTTGGCTGACTCCAACGTGTTGCTAGCCCTTCATAGGTGTTGTGTGTGAAGGCACATTCTTGTTGAACTTTCTACAGTATACACTCCTGGGTGTGCATTGAACATGGGATTGTTGGTTGTTATTCCCACACCACCCTCAAAGACTGCCATGTTAATGTGAAACAGGGTACCTAGGACTGTAGCAACCAGTATGTTACACGTACTTGCGACCTTTTGCGACTTGATTTAGAACCTAGGGCCAGATGTAGCAAACTGTTTACAAGTTGCAAATGTCATAAATTGCTCTTTGTGATTTGCAAACGTCTGTTTGCTATTCAGAAATGTATTTTGTGATTCTGAACATACTTGCAAAATGCTTTTCCAAATCGCAAATAGGAAGGTGTTTTCCCCTCCTATTTGCGACTCGCAGTGGTATGCAATTCCATTTGCAACCGAGTACGTGGTCGCAAAGGGAGTCGCAGTTATCATCCACTTGAAGTGGATGGTAACCCACTTGCTAACTGGAAGGGGTCCCCATAGGAAACCTTCCCCTTTGTGAGTGGACCTAAATAATCATGTACAAAACAGCCAGTGGTCCAAGGGACCACTAACTGCCCTGAAATAATCCAAGATTGAAGATTTTGTATTTTTTTCTAAGTGCAGCTCGTTTTCCTTTCAGGTAAACGGCCTACACTTGGGAAAAATAACCTGCTTTATTTAAAAGCAGTCACGGCCATGGAGGTCTGCTGTTCCCAGCATGCCTCCATCCCCATGAGTGCCCATAGTCGCTAAGGGGGCGCAACTTGGAACCCACCTCATTGATGTTAATGAGGTGGGTCTTAGCGACCCCATAGCGACTCGCAGACGGTGTCGGAGACAACGTTCTGCATTGCAAATTGCTAGTCCCAATTTTCCATCTTCCTACATCTCGCCCCTAGTGTACACATTCGGTTATGGCCCATGGGTTCAATATTAGCACACAACTAATTACAAATGGCATTGAGTGAGGATTGTGATAGTTATCACATAGAGTGACATATCTAGTGAAGTCAGTATGCGGAAGAGGTGCAGCCATAACGTCAGATTCCTTAGGTATAATTTGGATCAGTAGTTTAGGGTGATGTCATCCATCACGTAGAGACATGGAAGTGCTAGGTGTGATATGGCCTTATGTATGCATGCTTCACATGTACTTCCTCTGAGCCTTTCAGTGAACTATGTTGTGACAATTGCTGCAACCAATACATTTCTAGTAATGTACAAATAACCCATTGTGCTATTCCACCCAATGCAATTCCAAAGGTAAATATTTGCCTTTTCTCTTCACAGCTGCAAACATGAGTGCCGCAGATCGCAACCATTTTGAGAGGCGTGCCATGAGATACAGGCACATCCTGCAGGTGCAGTGTGGGTACCGGAGGATGGCCCGCAAATATCATTCGGATCGGGCCTCCGGGGCGTGGTGGGCCACACCACAGGCTCCCCCTACATTGCCACCAACAGCCACCAACACCCAATCCACCAGGTCTCCCCAAGTGGCCCCAGCAACGTCGGGAACAATAGACCCTGGCTCTTCCTCCAGACCTGGACCCAGCCGTGTTGTGATACCAGGACAGTCCAGTGGGCAACCAACTCCTGCCACAACCTCAACCTCCGCCGGCACACAAACAACCTCAGCCCCTCCTGTGGACCCAGCTGCCTTCCTGGCATTAAGTAGAAAAATGGACAAGCTTGTCAAGAAGGTGGACAACCTGAGCCAGGATATGGGCTATATTAAAAAAAGGGTACGCTCCATCAGGCGGACACTACGGAGGGCGAACCTGTAGGACTTTTGCCCTGTAGAACTTTTACCCCTCCCCTCTCTCCTCTTACCTATTTTCTACTGTTAGTTGGGTTTTGGGGATTAGTATTAGGTAAGTATAGGTAATTAGCTTAGTTAGTGTTAGGGAAGAGGGTGGGGGGGGTCCTTATTCTTTCTATCTGTATTTTTTGTGTGGGTGGGTGGGTGAGGGGCAATGTTGGGATTCCTGTTAAAAAAAAAAAAAACAAAAAAAAAAAACTTAAAAAAAAAAATATATATATATATGTTTGTTTAGGATAGCATAGTATGTGTGTAGGTTAGTAAGTGTTGTCCTGCATGTGTCCTGTCTCATAATGGTGGGTGGGGGGTTGATGTTTAGATCGTTTCGTTACATGTGTAGAGTAAGTTTAGCTTAGGTTAGTTAGGGACAGTTGTGGGTTAGTAGTAGTCAGGTTAGATTAGTGTAGGTTTACCTTTCCCTTAGTTGCCTCTTGTGTTACTCAATAGAAATAAATATATAGTTAACCCTTTACATGATGCGTTAGGTGCTACTTTATCATGGCCTTGACATCAGTGTAGCTGAATGTTTTAGTATGATATTTGTGTCCTATGCTCGCCATCCCCAAGAAATTGAGGTTTAACATGCCAGCTACCTGTGTGCTAACTTGGTAAGTATCCACCATTTGGGAGACCCACCATTGGTAGTGTGCATTAATCACCAAGGTTTTGTGTTGGTATGTATCCTACTTCACAAAGAGTGCTTCCAGACTTGTTATTGTGGGTAAATTGATAGGTCGGACAGCAGTGTGAAGTTCAGGGAGATCTTTGTAGATAAGGAGTTGTTCACACTCTTGTCTTGTTGCTTTCATTGCTGACCTACATCATGTGTGTACTGATTCTGCATGACTTTCCTTCATGGAAGTATACTCCGTAAGGGTGAATGATGCAGTGTAATTTGTTAATGTTTCCTTACATTTTGCAGCATTATTTCTTATTTTAGTATTGCATGGTGCATACATTTCTCAGCCATCATTAGTTGTCTAGAATAGCTATAGATGGTGCATCATTCTGTCCAACACAGCATGATTGTGTGGGGTTAGTCCCTTCATCAGTTATTTTCCTAAGTATGGTAAGGCTATGATGCAATCCTGGCCACTGCACAGATGTTTCAGAATACATGAAATCAGGACAGTAGTATTGAGAATCTACATGGTTGCCACACAGGCACTTTGGAGTTAGGTAATGCACAGTTGAAGTGTGAAATAACACAGAGACATAATAGTTGTGCAAGTGCTATTTATTTATAGGTGCTGTAGTGCAAAATGTCCATTCACCATGTTTGCTGAGTCCGTTCTGGTGCATTCTTACATGGTGATCCTACAGAAGGGGTGTGGATGATGCTCCTGACATGCTGGGGTGATGTCACAGACAGTGCAGAGGGACAGGAATTGGCAAATAGTAGGAGAGAGACATTC
The DNA here is from genome assembly GCF_031143425.1 of Pleurodeles waltl. NCBI lineage: Eukaryota > Metazoa > Chordata > Amphibia > Caudata > Salamandridae > Pleurodeles > Pleurodeles waltl. Next base: position 260,597,102 of record NC_090437.1, on the reverse strand, counting down.
ACTAGCAATGGGGACAAGTCATACAGTGGATTGCCGAACAGTCACTGAGTGTAGTTGTAGTGAGACTGGCATTTGACAAAACGTAGGACCTTGGTCCAAGTAGGCCATGGTGCAGGGACTAGTGCTTCCGGGTACTCTTCCGTGAGAATGTTATCTGTTCCATGTCTTCTTCTTCTGATGTGTGTGTTGCCTGGTTTGTCCTTGTTGTTGGTTGTGAAGGGGCAACACACACCTCAGTGTTAGAAGACATGGAGGCAGACATCCCGGGGGCTGCTCCCTGTGGAGTTATGAAGGGCAGTACTGCAGCAAGGAGGGCCTGCTGGTTTTTGAGAATGGCAGCCACATCACGATGGTAGGCAGCCAGGTCGGCCCTGAGGGGTTCTATGTTGCATTCGTGCACACGTTGACTGGATTGCAGTTGTAGTTGTTGTGTCAACTGGATGACAGCTGTGCAGATTTCCTTCTGTGTTTTGACAAGTTCCTGCAAGAGAGATGTTCGGCCTTGCATAGCAGCTGCCTGATCAGCAGAAGACATTATGCACGAACGCACCCCCTCAAGGCTGGCTGCCATAGTTTGCATCCCCACCCGCACCTCCTTGGCCAGCTCCCGCTGTACCCCAACGACGGTTCTTTCGAAGCTGGTGCCAGTGTCGTCAAAGTCCTCAGCTGTGTTGGAGCTGGCTGGTCTTACAATTGGGGTGGCGGGTGGTTCTCCTGTGGTGGCTGCTTCTTCTGTGCTCCTCCTTGTGACTGAAGGTGGGGTTTGGAGGCTTTCAAGGACCATTTGGATGGTCTCCTGTGGAATGGGCTCGTCATCCATGTCATCAGGGAAATCAGGGACAGGCATATCGGCAGGAGATCCATGTTCCTCTGCAATGAAACAGGGTACAATTAGTGTGTCTGTGTTGTGACAATTTTGCACTAAGATACAAGCCTTTGGATGCCTTAACTTTGTGCTCTGTTTTTGTCTTGGTATCTGCTGTCCTTCATATGGGCATTGTTGTAGGCCTATGGCCCACCTGTGTGTCACATGTATGATTTGGAGCTATCAGACTTGTCTGCCTGATCGCCTCTAGGTGTTGGTTTGTCAAAATTTAGGAATAGGCATGTTTTTGTCCTACTCCTCCCTCCGTGTTTAACTATTCTTATGGAGGGACATTTTGTTGGGTGGGCTCTCATTATCCTACATGAGATTACTGGCTATCTAGGCAGCAGGATAGCTAATGGTGTGGGGGAGTAAGTCTGACACACTTGTAATTAACTCTGTCACCCTGATTCTTTCTTTTTGCTCTGGCTAACTAGCAGTGCCTCTGGTCTCCCACAGCAAAGGATTGTTTAGACATCCGAGCGCATGACATCTTTGGAACTTCTCAGGGAAGTCGTGGTCACTCAGATCCTACACAATTCTCTCTTTTCCAGTATGTTCTCATACACAAATGACAAAGACAGTATTTGTTTAATATGATGATTTCATTGTACAACTGACTTGTACATATTTAGGTGTGAGCCACAATAACCCAAACAATACAAACTGTTAGAATTGAAATAGTCAGCAGGAGAGTAAAACATTTGTACAAAGCTATCATGCAGCCTAACTGTTTCTACTATCCCTCTGCTTGTTCTATTATAGCACAGCATGTTAAGCTTGGAGCTTGCCTGTCTGAATCACTGGGGAGACATCATCCCTCATATCAGAGCAATGGCCTGTGATCTGGTTCTGCATCTGCAGCAAGGCAGGCACGTCTAGTTGTGGTTCTCTGTTTGGAAACTCCCTCTTGCGTGTCTTGGGACAAGTAAGTGATTTTATAAGTCATATGTCATCGTGATGACAAAGTGTCCCTACGCAGGAATGCCAAATCTTAACCCCTACCACGTCTATCGGCAATGTACCAGACTGTATCCTTGACTGGGGCACAGAGTGAATATGTTCTGGCAAACTCCAGTGCAGAAGTAGGCAAAACAGTGTGATTTGACTAATTAACAACACCGTAGGACTGGCTATTTGCTAAATTAACTGATAGGAAGGCCAATAAAAAGCATTTAGTTCAAAGTGCTCTGAGGCTCTTAGACGTGAGCAAATGAGTAAAAGTACATTCAGGGCAAGGTGCACAAAGGCCTAAAGCCTGAAGCTAATGCGCAAAGTATACGTTACACTTACAACACTACACTTTGACTGACTGTGGGTGTTGTGAATGCCCTGGCAGCACACTTGCCTCTCAGGACCTGCCCCAAACACTTTTTATTCACATTGCCCGAAATGTACATGTGACGTGGCATATCCTATGCATGTCAATGTTAGGATGTGGTATGGATGTAAACATTGTTGATGTTTGAAGATGAAGTTGGGTCATGCATGTTTAATTGGATTGGCCTGTTTATCGTATGAAGGTTCGATTTGGTTGTCAGACTGTGCAGGTGTGTTTCAGTGACCAGTTGCCTGTGTCCCCTCCTCAATGTTGTTGTCTGAGCAGTATGACATTAGTGATGTAGCCTTGTTAGCCAGGCACGTGAGAGACCCTGACGTATGCAGCATGTGTGTGTCCTTAGTGCTGTGTGGCTCCTATTGCTGTTTACCTTGGCTTATGTATGTGTCAAGTATGGACATTCGGCATTTGAGTGTACTGGTGCCTTTGTCTTATTTCTATGAATAGTTGCAGATGTCATCCTCACCCCCTAATTTAGGTATGTATGTTCCATGGGGAGGTTCCTGCCATTTGGTACTAAAGCTGCACAGAGATGAGAGGTGTTATTGTCAACTGTTGTGGCAGTTACATTGCAGTTGTTGTTTTGGCTACTGCATTACTGATAGGGACCTAGTTGATGTAGGATAGATTTTGCAAGACAAGTGCCTGGATGTGAGTTTGACATAGTGGCCTTCCCACCTGTCGCTGCTTTCCCTTGGCTCTATTGTTGTACTTACAGGATGGCCCCATGGGACTGTTGTTGGTGCTGTATTTTGACGTGCCCCAGATTCAGTCTGTGCTGGCCATGCCCCCCTGCCATGCCCCTTTACCCATGCCACTTCATATATGTGCTGACTTACATGCATTGTGTAGTAGGTATCCCCCCCCCCTGCTTACAGTCCCCATTATTGCATTTTAATTCCCCATGCGACTTACCCTGCATGTGCGTTGTGTCGTGGTAGTCTGCGCTGTCCTGTCCTTGAATCCCTGTGACGATCTCCTCTGGGATGACGGCTGCGACCATCTCCTCCATGTGGTCCAGGGCCTCCTGTTGTGCTGGACTCCCCCCTCCAGTCTGCATTGCTGCCTTCCTGTTCCTGGCCATTTTTTCTTTTGTCCTACGTGTGCAGTCATGCCAGCGTTTCTTACACTCGGTGACTGTGCGGCGTTCTTCAGCCACACTGTTGATCTTGTCCACAATTTGTTTCCATATGGCCTCTCTCCTACTGAGTGGCAATTTAGAGGTGATGAACAATTGGTGCTGGTGTTCCGTCACCTCTTTCACCAGGATTTCCTGCTCCTCTGCACTGAAGCGACACTTTCTTTTTTTTCTAAAAATGTCCTGGTTCCGGTATGGATCCTCCTGGCTGGTCCCTGGTCTGCTGTCATCCTCCTGGGGTCTGTACTGGCATCTGGGATCCATTTTGGCTCTCCTCTGCTGAAAGGGCAGTTTTTGCGCTAAAATTTGACGCAATAGCATCAAGAAAAACAACGCTTTCCGGTTTGCGCTGTCGTAAATCGACCCACAGTGATTTGCGTCGCGTTAACGTTGGTTTCCTTTACGACGTAACGCCGCTGTGTGCGTCACAAAATAATGACTCCCACCTGTTGGTTGCGCCGCCGTACGTCAAAGTATAAATTTGACGCCCGCACAGCGCATCGAAATGGCGTTAGCCGGCGCTAATTTTTTTGACGCAAAACTGCGTTAGCGCAGTTTTGCGTCAAAAAGTATAAATATGGCCCTTGATCTGAATTTCAACCTTTGCTGCATCACAGAATCTTAGTAGAGCACACTTTTGTTCAGTTAAGATGCTCAAATTGACTCTACCATGAAAAATCTCCACTTCAAATGCAAAAATACAGCAAATATTTTACTGCGTATTGGATAATGTTTTGGGTGCATATATTAATTGTAAAGTATTAACTTGCTGTTTTTTATGCGTGCATCATTATTCTCATTACCCCATTTCCATAAGTCTATGAACTTTTTTGTTTCATTTTCTTTTTCTTTTAATGTTTTAGATCATGCTTACTAACAGTGTTTTAAGTTTGCGTGTATTATCGCTGGATGGTGATTTGTATACTGTTGAACATGTATGGCACAGAACTATTATGTTATCTTGAATATACTGTTAATTAAAATAGTACTAATTAAAAATATTTTATTGAAATTTGCATGTTTTTTCTGTTTAAGAAGCACAGCACATTGGATATTTCCATGATATAATCCCATTCAGTCCAAGATATATATTAACTATTGTGTAGTAGAGAACGAAGCACGCAAACACAACACTCAGAGTTTGCTGACGTAATAAAATTTAGTGCCAGGATATCCTTGACACAATATCATCTGACATAAATATTGGGGCATATTTAAGAAAAGTGACTTACTACCGCCTCCATGTGTGCTGCGTGTTTAAAATATGGCGCACTCTAGCGCAGGGTAGGGAGCAATAGCGTTAAAATGTTTGATGCTTTTGATGTACTACTCAAAATGTTGGTGCTAACCCTGAACAGTACATAAGGGCCCATTGTAACCAAGCAGGTGTTAAAAAACCTGGAAAAAATGATGCAAAACAACTCTTAGATTTCTTTGTGCCATTTTTGTACACCCCCCCCCAGCAGGGGGACACCTCCTTTGCATAAATTATGCCTGGTACAGGCCTAATGTGGTGCAAGAGGTTACAAAGTGGCGCCATGCATTCATGGCACCACTTTGTAAATATGGTCCAGCGTTTTTGGCCATCTAACGCCACATTAGCGTAAAAAACAATGATGCTAATGTGTTGTTAGATGGCACTAGGCCCTCTTAAATCTAGGTAATTGTGGCTAAATATCATGTACAGAAATATCATTCTACTGGCAATAAGAACAGAACATTTACATGTAATGATATTTTTGTAAACTATATTTAGTTAAAAATGTGTATGTTAGATAATATATCTGTAGATGATATTCTAGCATACAATCTTGTTCCAGTAACAACTGTTAATGTTAGTTTGAAAAGGACTTAACACTGCTCATCCAACGAATAGATAGAATGTATCTCATGCAGCTGTACCCAGGAAGACATTTAGGCCCTCATTACAACCCTGGTGGTAAATCCTGCTTACCGCCGTGCTGAAATCTGCCAACATACCGTGGCAGCGGCGGAAATCCGCTACAGGTATTACGACCCACATCTCGGAATCCGCCACAATACAGACACCCACAGAAGTCCGCCACACCAAAGGTAAGTGATAAACTGGCGATAGCAAAACCTACACCATCACGCCAACAAGAATACGCCCACACTATCACGACCCACGAATCAACAAGGCGACCTTTCAACCGCGATAATCCATTGGCGGTACACACCGCCGCACTCAAAATACACACACATTTAAAAAACACAACCACATTGGACAATTCAAAATACACACACCTGATACACATACACACACCACACCCACACACTCACAACACTACAAAATACAAACCTACATTACCCACAAACCCTTACAACAACATCTTTTGGAAAAATCTGAGAGAGAGAGAATAGCAAACACAACACCAGCATCCACAGGCACATAACACCATCACTCATACAACATCCACACACCTCAAACAACACACCCCAACACAACACATCACACAGCACAACAAACATCACCTCACACATCACCCACACCACATGATGGCACCTTAAAGACACCCCAGGTTTTCTGAGGAGGAGCTCAGCGTCATGGTGGAGGAAATCATCCGGGTAGAGCCACAGCTTTTGGGATCACAGGTGCAGCACACCTCCATTGCTAGGAAGATGGAGCTATGGCAGAGAATCGTCGACAGGGTCAACGCAGTGTGACAGCATCCAAGAACACAGGATGACATCAGGAAGAGGTGGAACGACCTATGGGGGAAGGCGTGTTCTATGGTATCCAAACACCAGATTGCTGTACAGTGGACTGGCGGTGGACCCCCGCCTCCTCCCCCACAACTAACAACATGGGAGGAGCAAGTCTTGGCAATACTGCATCCTGAGGGCCTCGCAGGAGTAGCAGGAGGACTGGACTCTGGGAAGTCATATCTTATTTACCATATCCCCCACTCCACCTCCATGCCATCACATACCCCCACCCTCACCCCCATCACTCCAACACCTCACATATGCTCCACTATGACAACCCAGCCATCCCAATACCAAGGCCCTGCATGCAACCCCTGTGAATGGATCCCATCACCAAAGCATGTCCAGTACAGATACCCACCCAGATCCCAAAACAACAATCACACAGGGCAAACACAAGAACACAAGCACAGGAGTAGAGGGTAACTCACCCAATGCACAATATGGAACACACAGATGCTAAAACTATGCATTACACCCCAACAGGATCCATACCCAACATCACCAGACAGGAGGTGCCAGACATAGCCAGTGCCCCACAGAAGAGGCCCACAGTGATGACAGCAGCTTTACACGCCTGGATCAAGATGACCAGCCCGGCCCATCAGGGACCTCTGGACAGTCGGTTCCCCTGCCACTGTCACAAGCCACCACAGACCCTCCCCCCTCAGGAAACACCACCACAGCACCCACCCAGCGGGCCCATGCCACTGTCCCCAGCACACGTCAATCAGCAGTGTGTCCACCACTACAGGAACCCCAGGCAAACCCACCAACCCAAGACAATCAGGGACCTGGGGTCAGTGACAGTGGGCACATGGTTCAGGGGACAGAGGCACAGGACAACAGGGAAGCTGGGAGGACTGCTGTGCGACAGGGGGAGGACAGGCCCAGGAAACATACTCTCCAAGAGGCACTCTCCAACATCATGGGAGCATACCACCATTCCCAGGAGACCATGGACACAGTAACGGCCAAGTTTCAGGAGACCTAGCGGCTGCAGGAGGAACACTACCTTGGGATCAGGGAGGACTTGAAGTCCATTAACACCACCCTGGTCACCATTGCAGGGGTGATGGCAGACCTGGCCAACACCATGAGGGACACAGTGGGACACAAACGGGCCCCTGACAATAGCCCTCCACCTCTGCCGGCGCTAGTGGACAAGAGGCACCACCACAGGACCAACAGGCCACCAGCACCCCACCCCCTGCAGAAGGGGAACCAGCCTGCAAACGGTCCCTGAGATCCAGGAACAAGACAGAGAACATTGCCCCACCAGGAAATAAGACCCTCATGATTGTCACCCTTCTGTCCCACTTTGTCACCCTGTCCACCTTAAAATGCCATTGCTCCCCTTCCTATGCCCCCATGGACAATGCACCTGTGAGACCAAGAGACTGAACCCTACCATGGACATTCCTCCACCATCACCCCAGCCCATTGCACAGCCCCCTCCACTTATTTTCACAGAAATAAACACCCTTGAATCACAAATCAATCTGGAGTCAGTCTGTACTTTCACAAATGTGTAATTGCAACCTCTCAGAAATATAGCAATATCAATGTACATGTTTACACACCAATGTTCCACAGTTGTTGGCCAGCAGTAAACATAGCAGAGGGCACAAAGTGGGACCCAGATCTGTGAAATGGAAAGGCAAAGTGACATGTCAGGGTCCATACACAGAGGTAAAAAGGCAGATTTATGCTACGTCCTACAATCATATGAGATGTGGGAAGCAGTGCCATCCTCTTACCTGTGTCTCACTGGAAGTATTGGATGATGATGTTGTTACGGTTGTCAACATCTTCTTCTGCCTCCTCTTCTTCACTGTCCACAGGCTCCACAGCTGCAACAAGACCACCATCAGGCCCATCCTCCTGCAGAAAAGGCACCTGGCGTCGCAAAGCCAGGTTGTGCAACGATTATCTGGCACACCTTCTTCGGTGAGTAGTATAGGGATCCACCTGTCAGATGGAGGCACCGGAATCTGGCCTTCAGGAGGCCGAAGGTGTGCTCTATTATTCTCCTAGTTCACCCATGTGCCTCACTGTAGCGTTCCTCTGCCCTTGACCTGGAATTCCTCACTGGGGTCAGTAGCCATGACAGGTTGGGGTAACCAGAGTCACCTGCAAATATTGAGGGATAACTGTTGGACAACCTCCAAACATTAGGGAATCTCCCACACCCAGACACCTATTTAAACTGTGGGGACCTTGAGCTCACCTATTAGCCACACACAGTGCCTCTGGAGTTGCCCCATCACATAAGGGATGCTGATATTGCTCAAAATGTAAGCGTCATGCACAGAGCCTGGATACTTGGCATTCACATGGGAGATGTACTGGTCTGCCAAACACACCTTCTGCACATTCATTGAATGGTAGCTTTTCCGGTTTCTGTACACCTGTTCATTCCTGCGGGGTGGACAAATGCCACATGTGTACCATCAGTGGCACCAATGATGTTGCGGATATGTCCTAAGGCATAAAAGTCACCTTTCACTGTGGGCAGATCCTCCACCTGAGGGAAAATAATGTAGCTGTGCATGTGTTTCAGCAGGGCAGATAACACTCTGGACAACACGTTAGAGAACATTGTCTGTGACATCCCTGATGCCCTGGCTACTGTTGTTTGAAAAGACCCACTTGCCAGGAAATGGAGCACTGACAGGACCTGCACTAGAGGGGGGATTCCTGTGGGATGGCGGATAGCTGACATCAGGTCTGGCTCCAACTGGGAACACAGTTCCTGGATTGTTGCACAATCATGTCTGTAAGTGATAATGATGTGTCTGTCTTCCATTGCCAACAGGTCCACCAGGGGTCTGTACACTGGAGGATGCCACCATCTCATCACCTGCCCCAGCGGACGTGCCCTATGGAGGAGAACAGTGGACAGAGGGTCATACACCACATAGGTTTCACAAGGCTGTTTTGAACAATCGTGAAATTATCTCTATGTGCCTTTGTCTGTCCATATTCCTGGCCTAAATCAGTGTGACACAGTTATTTGGCCTGCCATGTGGCCAACTGAAATGGCAGCTGCCTCACCTTTAAGGAGGGACAAGTGGAAATGAGGTAACTGCTCTGGCGTTGTGCAGCGTTGCGGTAGGCGGTCGAATACCGCTGCGCAATTCAGCATTGGTTATCATTGGGCCTATGGGTTCCAGGAGCCAATAATGATGTACGCCGACGGTGACGGTACGCACCGCCGCGGATGTGGCCGCCATTTTCTATCTGTTCACTCACTTGATACCTGACCTTCAACAGGAGAGGACCTACACTGCAGGTGCTGCTGTGACCTGTGTCTGGAAGCGACAATGGTTACAGTGTCTGGGGAACGTGCCCATGCCTTCACTGCAGAGGAGTTGGAGAAACTGGTGGATGGGCTCCTCCCCCAGTACACGCTACTCTACGGTCCTCCAGACAAACAGATGAGTGAACCGTGTGCATGGTGGATGGAACATGATTGTATGGAGTGTCGTAGATGGAAGAGACAGGGGTTAGGGACCGGCCAGCATGTGAGGATGTTGAGTGTATGTTTTGCGGGGACAGGGTGGGAGGTTTGTGGCCAATGTGTGAGAAGAACTGTATGGTAAAGTAACATCCTTTTTAACTTCACTATTCCTCTAATGCAGCGCCCACCAGAAGAAGGGTATTTGGAGTGCCATCGCAAAGGAAGTGCAGACCCTGGGGGTCTACCATAGATGGAGCAGCCACTGCCGGAAAAGATGGGAGGACCTTTGCCGCTGGAGCAAGAGGACGGCGGAGGCCCAGCTGGGGATGGCCTCCCAACATGGAAGGGGTGCCCGTCGCACCATGACTCCCCTGTTGTACCGGAGCCTGGCGGTGGCATATCCTAAGTTGGATGGGCGCTTGAGTGCATCACAGCAGCCACAAGGGGGTGAGTACACTCTCATTCAGCTGACTCTGCGCGCTTGATGAGGTGTCTGGGTGGGGGAGGTGGGCTGTGGGTTCCCCTAGGCCAGGACAGTTGCGCAAAGTTAGATCCATTGATTTGCAGGCTCATTTCCACTCCAACCCCAACAGTGGTATTTGCCCTTTAAACCTAGTCAGGCTCCCATGGGTTCCATCTGTGCATGAAATGGGTCTAGACAGAGTCCCCCTAGGGCATGTGCTTTTTCACTGCACTGTTAGTGCATGGCTTACTGCATAGGGCTGATCCCTGTGTGTTGTGTCTGCCAGCGGTAGTGGTGTTGCAGGCATTGACCTTGTGCCTCCTCTGTCTTCCCCCCCTTTTTGTTTTGTCACCCTGTCCTTATGTGCATTAGCATCATCTGGCAGAGGAGCATTGGCATCGGAGCAGGAGGGAGCTGCAACCCACATGGCCCTGGAGGGTGAAGTAACGGAGTCAGAAGAAACCAGTGGGATGGAGGGAGAGGGGAGCTCCACGGCGGGGACAGGAGCATACACCAGTGACACCGACTCCTCCTCTGATGGGAACTCCCTTGCGTGGTGGGCACCTCTGTGCCCACTGCATCAACAGGAACAGCTGCCACCCCCCCTCCCAGCACTGCCCTCCCAGCAGCTCCTCATTTAGTTTCCCGTGCCCGCTCACCCAGGAGGGTGGGCATCTCCTTCGCCCCAGACACCTCAGGCCCTGCCCCAGTCAGCCCTGCTGCCCTCAGTGAGGAGGCTATTGACCTCCTGAGATCCCTCACTGTTGGGCAATCAACTATTTTGAATGCCATCCAGGGTGTTGAGAGGCATTTGCAGCAAACAAATGCATACCTGGAGGGCATTCATTCTAGTGTGACGTCCCAACAGAGAGCATTTCAGGCTCTGGCTTCGGCACTGATGGCAGCCATTGTCCCTTTGTCCAGCCTCCCCCCCTCCAACTTCCTCCACCCAGACCCAATCCCCTGTACCTCAGCCTATCCCAAGCACACCATCAGCCCAGCATTCACGCTCATCAACACACAAGACTGGACATGTCAAATATAAGCACCACACATCCCACAGGCACTCACACAAGCACCATCCACATGCAGACACACCAACATCCACTGCCTCCACCGTGTCCCCCTCCTCCAAGTCCTCTTCCTCCCTCCCTGTCTCATCTCCACTCACACCTGCATGCTCTACATCTTCATCCACTACCTCCATCACCAGCACGCCCATCACCACAAACCGCTCACGTGCAATCACCACCCCCACTACCATTCAAACATCCCCTGTGTCCTCTCCCAGTGTGTCTGTGAGCCCTCCTCCCAAACTACACAAACTCTTCCTGGCTAACATTGACCTCTTCCCTACACCTCTGCCCCTGTCCTTCCCCAGGGCCAGGCTGTCCTGGTCCCAGCCCAGCATCTCAGCCACCAAATCCTCCAGCACTGTGGTCTCAGCAAGTCCGGTCACATCGCGGGCGGTACCCATCAGGGCTGCCAGTGTGCCACCTAGCGAGGCCAAGGATCAGCCCATTCCGCCACCTGCCAAGGTGAAGAAGGTGCCCACATGCCGGAGGGAGAAGCCGCACCAACCACCAAGCAAGGGCTCCTCTAAGCCAAAAGGGGACAGTGCCAAGGGACCAGCAGCAACATCAAAGGTGGGGAAGGGACACAAGGTGAAGGGCAAGTCAGGACAGGGCACGGAGCCTCCGGCTGAGGGACCAGAGTCACCCCTTCTGTCAACCAGAACATCAACCTGTATGGCGGTGGACACCGCCACCTGCACATTGCTGCCTCAGCAACAGTCCCCAGCATCATCCCCAGTGGGCAGCCGTCCTGCTGTGTCCCTCCAAAGGTGCTGACACATGCACCACCGCCAGCATCTCCACCACAGACACCGCCGCAACCACCGCCACCAGCCCCGCAACGTGCTCAGACAGTGCCACCACAGCTGACATGGCTATCATCCCAAATGGGCAGCCGTCCCAGGCTAGAGGAGACGTCCTGGACCCTGCACAGCGTACATGAGGCATGACACCCAGCACTGTTTGTACCTGCAGGTGGCAGGCGAAGTCACAGCAGGGTGTAGTGGGTCTCTGCCTCCATGAAGTATCATGTTACCTGTTCCCAGGCAATCTCGTGGCACACACACCCAGGTGAGGGAATGGGACCTGCCACACTGCATGTGAAGCACTCTGGGCACAATGCCCCCTCCAGAACCAGTGGAGAAAAGCATCCACTTCCCAGTCCTTGGCAGGATGAAGCACTCTGGGCATTAAGCCCCATCCAGAACCAGTGGAGATATGCATCCACTCCCCCAGTCCTTGGCAAGATGAAGCACTCTGGGCACAATGCCCCCTCCAGAACCAGTGGCGATATGCATTCACTCCCCCAGTCCTTGGCAGGATGAAGCACTCTGGGCACTAAGCCCCCTCTAGAACCAGTGGAGATATACATCCACTCCCCCAGTCCTTGGCAGGATGAAGCACTCTGGGCACTTAGCCCCCTCCAGAACCAGTGGAGAATGACATCCACTTGAGAGACTGTGGCTTCGCACTCCCCGGGATGAAGCAGTGGGCAACCCACCCACTGGAGAGACTTGAGAGACTGTGGCTTTGCACTCCCAGGATAAAGCAGTGGGCAACCCACCCACGGGAGACACTTGAGAGACTGTGGCTTTGCACTCCCCAGGATAAAGCAGTGGGCAAACCACCCACTGGAGAGACTTGAGAGACTGTGGCTTTGCACTCCCCAGGACAAAGCAGTGGGCAACCCACCCACTGGAGAGACTTGAGAGACTGTAGCTTTGCACTCAGGATAAAGCAGTGGGCAACCCACCAACTGGAGAGACTTGAGAGACTGTAGCTTTGCACTGCCCAGGAGCAAACTGTGAGCATAGAGCCCCCTTGTGGAGCAGTGGCGTCAACCGTTCTTCCGGCTGAGTTTCCCCCCCTCCCTCCTCCTCCCCCTCAGGTGCCTGTTTATTTTCAAGCTGATGCCCCAGCAGTGTTGTCTCCATTTCGAGTCAGGTATGTGTGTGCTTTGCCCATGCATTTTGGGACCACTGGTCCACGGAAAATGATTTCATTACTATCCGGACCTGAGTAGTTGGTGTACATATTTGTATATACTGATATTAAGATTTGGGCTATCTGATTTTTCAATGATTACACTTGTTGCAACCATTTCATTTTGTCCTTGCGTTCTTCCTGGTGGTGACGGGGTGTATATGTAATGTTGCTGTATGTATTTGTGTGTATGGTGTTGTGGGTGAGGGTGGGGGTGGGGGTTTTGCATGTTGCGTGTGTGTGTCACTCTTTTTTCCCTCCTCCCCTCCCCTATGTGCTAGGTGCAATACTCACTGTGGTCGTCGCCGGCATCTTTGCTGATCCTGATACAAGAGGAGGTAAACCAACATGGCAGGAGCTGTAACTCTGCTCCATGCTGTCCTGGTTCCTCGTTGGGTGCTGAAAGGTGAGTGGTTTCCGTTCCACAGACTGTTTCCGCCATGCTTTTGATGGCGTTGGTACCACCCCGGAAAAGGTGGCGTATAGGCCTCTTGTAATACAGTGGGCGGAACCTTGTCTTCCACCTGTCTGTTGGCGGTTACCGCCGCGGTGTTTGCTTCTACCGCTGTGGCGGTCGGAGTGTTAATGTGGCTGTCTATGTTGGCGGTTTCCGCCATGGTCGTGATCTCATTTTTTTTACCACCGGCCTGTTGGAGATATTACCGCCGCTTTAACACCGACCGCCAGGGTTGTAATGAGGGCCTTAATTCACTTCCAGTTACAAAAGTTTCGGGGTAGACAAGGATGGCAATAATTTCTAAAGAGCTACCAATACAAAATTGTTTCAAGAGTTTTAGCATAATGAAAGATATGGATATGATCACTGGATAAAATCACAAAGCTAAAGCAGCTAATGGTGTTCTAATGCTCAGCAGACCTATCTCCTTAGGTTCTGAAATGCAGGGGATGTTTCTGCAAATATATTGAGAGCTAAAGATCACTAAGGAACATAAAGCATACAGAGTGCACAGATCACAGTCAGTAGTCAGTCTACAATGATTTTAAGGGAAATCAGCTGCCACCCAGTTTTCAGCCTATACCAATGACCGATGGATAACACCTCTCAGCACAATAGTAGCCAGCCTGTTTCATTAACATGGGAAAAAAAAGACATCAAGCAGCCATCAGGATCCTGTATCTAATTATTCAATACAGAACCACACAGCACCAAGATCTCTTCAACACCCAATCACCACCATCAACCAAGATGCGAATAGCAACACTTGGCATCATTGTGTCCTCTTTCAAAATGCGCGACAGTGCATGCCTTATGGAATCTATGCCCTGGGAATTATGCTTTTCTGCCTATTCCACCAATACATGATTCACAGCCTACATTTCAATTTGAACAATCTGCACAAACAAAATCTACTGGCTATTGTGAAGGAGAACACCAGAACAAAGTTATGGGTGTTTTATGAGACAGCAGTAAGTAGTCATCTCAGTTTGCAACATTTTGCACCTTGTAAGATGTTTGTTTTGATTGCTGCTTGTAAAACTAGTTATCCTTCTGAAACAATTTTGCTTCACTTCTTCTAAGGCCCATTTGGTTTGTATTTGCAATTGGTGATCTCTGGTGATTTCCTTTTCACACAATGCAGTAGGCCTGCACTGTTTTCAGTTTGTTGAGTCCTTTTGAAAACATTCCTTCATTCTGAAGAAGGCTGCATTTGGCATTATGAGCTGCTGGAACAGTTGTCCTTAAGTAATGAGCTTACTTAGAGGCACTAGCCTCCCTTCACTTTTCAGGCACAGTTTTTTCTGGTTTTAGGACGATAACCAGTGCTAAAGTTCATCTGCTCTCTCCCTTAAAAATTGTAACATTGGTTCATCCCCAATTGCCATATTTGATTTACTTATAAGTCCCTAGTGAAGTGCACTACATGTGCCCATGACCTTTAAATCAAATGCTACTAGTCGGCCTGTAGCACTGATTGTGTCACCCACCTAAGTAGCCCCTTAACCTGGTCTCAGGCCTGCCATTACAAGGCCTGTGTGTGCAGTTTCCCTGCCACTTCAACTTGGCATTTAAAAGTACATGCCAAGCCTTAAACTCCCCTTTTTCTACATATAAGTCACCCCTAAGGTAGGTACATGTCCTGCCTTTTACCTACAAGGGCAGGGTGCTTTGTAGGTAAAAGACAGGACATGTACACATGCCTTTTATATGTCCTGGTAGTGGAAAACTCCTCAATTCTTTCTCCACTACTGTGAGGCCTGCTCCTTTCACAGATTAACATTAGGTCTGCTATCAAATACTTTTTGAGTGGAAGATTCTGATCTGAAAAGGGTAACCAGGTCATATTTAATATGGCCAGAATGGTAATAGAAAATCCTGGTGAGGTTGGATTTCATTTTACTATTTTAGAAATGCCACTTTTAGAAAGTGAGCATTTCTCTGCACTTAAAAACCATCTGCACCCTACAGCCTTTCTCCAATCAATGTCTGGGCTGGGCTGGTTGACAGTTCCCTTGTACATTTCACCCAGACACCCACTGGAGCTGTCTCTTAGCTACGGTAATGCCAGGGAAGCAATGAAATGACTCATCGAGGTAGCTGGTTACCTAACTTCAGCCCCATTAGAGAAAATCACTTTGATATAGGTGTGGTTGGCATGCTGGTCTCAGGTTTGCAAATCTCTACACTAGAAGGCGCTGCCACAGATTTCTGAATTCTTGTAAAGCTGGGGCAGCTTCAAAAGCAATGGGTGTTGCAGTGGAACGTCCACAGCAACACTCATTGCACGCCCCTCTGCAGCAGAAAACTGCATTGGAGTGGCCCTTACTTACAAGACAGCGTTAAGCCACAAAAAGTGGCTTAGTGCCACCTTGTAAATATGTTGCAGTGCACAGCACCACCGGAGAATCACAAAACGTGATGCTCCGGTGGCACTAGGGGCTTCGAAATATGGCCCCATATTTCTTAATGTTAATAAAAGAACATAAATTATATACTTAGCTTGTGATGTAGCTGTAGGTGAAGGACCTGATGTGATACTATTGCAGGTCGACATAGATATATTTAACGGTTTACCAGCATTTTTATTGACGAAAGATCATTCTAATTCAAATAATATTTTTATTTCACAGTAACAGCTGAATTTTCGCACATTAAATCAGGCATCAACAAACACCTCCCTAGTTATTATTAATTATTCTATCGTTTGCCTGATACTTCCCTTCATATCAGTGTTTAATTAAAGGTAAAGGGTTGGTACTAGGTCATGGTTTGATGTGGAGAATAGACAATTCTAATGTGAGTGCAATTAAAAAAATCTCGATTAAAAACGATTTTACCCAGCAGCTAGTGTTTTCAGAAAATGTGAGAATCTCGGAGCTGTCTCTTAGCTACGGGTAATGACAAGGAAGCAATGAAATGACTCATCGAGGTAGCTGGTTTCCTAACTTCAGCCCCATTAGAGATGATCACATTGACATTGGTGCGCATGGCATGCTGTTCTCAGGTTAGCAAATCTCTACACTAGAAGCTTTTTAAACCGTTCCTAAAAAGTTAATTTGATGACAATAACTCAGACTGTGAAAGCCGTTCAACCTTTTACAGAATGTTCTAAATAAATGCAAAGGGATAATGGCAGTACAAGAAAAATATATTGAGTGTTTTTTTAACGTGTAACCACCTGTGGGGGCCACCTGCTCTCATTCTTTTGAATGCTTCTGACGTCCACTCTCACTTTAGGAGTTTACGGTGTTTATAAATACAGTACTTTTTCACCTCTTGTGGATTATATTTGCTATTTTAGTTGTTGATGCTGTCATCAGTGCAAGCCATACTTTTAAGGGCTGTTCTGTTTTAGGATTGCATTCTGGTGTAATAGTTTCTGCTGGAGTGTATACCATTTTTTGCTGCAGTATGGGAAAGCATGAAGGGAAAAGGAGGCGCTGTCCCCCTTCATCATCATCGTCTTCTTCATCGCCAATGGCGAGTCCTTTACAGGCGCCTCCCACTAACGTCCGAAGGAACTGATTTTACATGCTTTAAATGCTTTACAGAAAAAGATAGCCGGGTCTCATCCTGGAGGTGCGCAGGAGTTGTATTTGGATATCTATAGTTCTGATTCACCAGATGACTCTTCATTAGGCTTAATTGAGTATAAGGGGGAATATGTTTCTAAGGACATGTTACCGGGAAATCTTCCTCATGTTAGTGTAGACATGGTTTTTCGTGATGAGGAGATGGCCAGTACATCTAAGGACACATTGCTACCACAGTTCAAAAGACTACCTTCTAGAGCTCTGCCTAGTCATCCTTTTGTAATGGTCGTGCTTGTAAATGAGTGGAATGATCTGGAATGCATTATTGTGTCTCGACTCATTCCTAAACTGTATCTGTTGCAAAATATGCATGAGCAACTGCCAGAGACAGTGCATGTGGATTCTATTGTGGCCAGCATGGTGGGTCGCCCATCCATGGCTGAAGAGAATGTCCTTAACCCCTTCGCTGTCAGGCCTTTTCCCCCTCAGGTGCCAAGCCTTTTTTTGGCTATTTGGGGCACTTCGCGCTTAGGCCCTCATAACATTTTGTCCCACATAAGCTACCCATGCCACATTTGAGTCCTTTTTTCCCAACATCCTTGGGACTCCAGAGTTTGTGGGTTCCCCTGGAGGAGACCAAGAAATTTGTAAAAAAACAGCAAAAAGTTTTTTATTTATTTATTTATTTTTATTTTTTTTAAAGGGAAAAAAGTGCTGCAGAAGAAGGCTTGTGTTTTTTTCCATGAGAATGGCATCAACAAAGGTTTTGTGGTGCTAAAATTACCACCTTTCCTGCTTTCAGAAACAGGCAGACTTGAATCAGAAAACCACATTTTTCAACACAATTTTGGTATTTTACTGGGACATACCTCCTTTTTACTATTTTTTGTGCTTTTAGCCTCCTTCCAGTTAGTGACAGAAATGAGTGTGAAAACAATGCTGGATCCCAGACAGCTAAACATTACTAAATGTAGACACAATTCAGAGTTCAGCAAGAGATCATTTGAGTAGCTCCTACAAGGTTTTCCTACAGAAAAAAACAGCTGAAATTTAAAAAAATGGAATTGAGGTGAAAAAACAGCCACTTTTCTCCACATTTTACTCTGTTACCTTTTCCCACAATGTCAGATTTACGAAAGCAATATACAATTACGTCTGCTGAACTCTTCTGTAGGTTCATCAAGAACTCTAAGTACCCAGTGCCAGAAAATGAACTGCACCTAGCAATGGGTTTTTATTGTATACCGGGTATCCAGCAAATCATTTTGTGAAATATAAGGAGTGAAAAATAGATATTATGGAAACCTTTGTATTTCCAAAATGGGCACAAGATAGAATGTTGAGAAGCAGTGGTTATTTGAACATCCCTGAATTCCGAGGTCCCCAAACTAGCATGTAAATTACAGGGCATTTTTCAAATAGTTGAGTTTTTTAAACACTGTCTTACATTTGGAAGGAAAAATGTACAGAAAGACAAGGAACAATAACACTTGTTCTTCTATCCTGTGTTCCCCTATGTCTCCCAATAAAAATGGTACCTCACTTGCGTGGGTAGGCCTAATGCCCGCGACAAAAAACGTAACATAGACATATCACCTTTTTACATTGAAATCTGACCTGTTTTTTGGAAAGTGCATAGCTGTGGATTTTGGCCTTTAGCTCAGCTGGCACCTAGAGAACCCTGCCAAACGTATAAATTTTTGAAAACTAGACACCTAGGGAATGGAGAATGGGGTGATTTGTGGGGCTCTCAGCAGGTTCTGTTACCCAGAATCCTTTACAAACCTCAAAATGAGGCAAAAAAAACAATTTTTTCCTCACATTTTGGTGACAGAAAGTTCTGGAATCTGAGAGGAGCCACAAATTTCCTTCTACCCAGCATTCCCCCAAGTCTCCGGATAACAATGGTACCCCACTTGTGTGGGCAGGCCTAGTGCCCGTGACAGAAAATGCCCTAAAACACAACTTAGACACATCACATTTTCCCAAAGAAAACAGACCTGTTTTTTGTAAAGTGCATAGCGGTGGATTTAGGCCTCTAGCTCAGCCAGTACCTAGGGAAACCTACCAAACCTGTGCATTTTTTAAAACTAGACATCTAGGGAAATCCAAGATGGTGTGACTTGTGGGGCTCTCGCCAGCTTCTGTTACCCAGAATCCTTTGCAAACCTCAAAATTTGGCAAAAAAAACCTTTTTCCTCAAATTTCGGAATCTGAGACGAGCCACAAATTTCCTTCCACCAAGCATTACCCCAGGTGTCCCAATAAAAATGGTACCTCATCTGTGTTGGTAGGCCTAGTGCCTGCAACAGGAAATGCCCCAAAACACTATGGGGGTCATTCTGACCCTGGCGGTCATGGACCACCAGGGCCAACGACCGCAGAAGCACCGCCAACAGGCTGGCGGTGCTTCCGGGGGCATTCTGACTGCGGCGGTAAAGCCACGGTCAGAAAAGGGAAGCCGGCGGTTTCCCGCCGGCTTCCCGCTGCCCCAGGGAATCCTCCACAGCCCCTTCCCGCCAGCCTGGTTCTGGCGGTTTTCACCGCCAGAACCTGGCTGGCGGGAACGGGTGTCATGGGGCCCCTGAGGGCCCCTAACAGGGCCCCACATAGATTTTCAGTGTCTGCGTGGCAGACACTGAAAATCGCGACGGGTGCAACTGCACCCGTCACACCCCTTTCACTCCGCCGGCTCCATTCGGAGCCGGCATCCTCGTGGAAGGGGGTTTCCCGCTGGGCGGGCGGGTGGCCTTCTGGCGGTCGCCCGCCAGCCCAGCGGGAAACTCAGAATGACCGCCGCGGTCTTTTGACCGCGGTACAGTCTTCTGGCGGTTCCCGCTAGGCCGGCGGCATCCGCCGCCAGCGGGGGTCAGAATGACCCCCTATGTGGACACATAAAAATTATCGAATACAAAACTACCTGTTTTTGCGGGTGGCACCTGCGTTTTTGGTCCTGGGCTCTGCAGCCATCTAGGGAAACATACCAAACCCAGACATTTCTGAAAACTAGACACCCAACTCCAGGGAGGTGTGACTTGCGTGGATCACCCAGTGTTTTATTACTTAGAATCCTCAGCAAACTTCAACTTTAGCTAAAAAAACACATTTTTCCCACATTTCTGTGTGGGATCAATGCACCGGCACAAATTTCCTATCACCCAACGTTCACCTCAGTCTCCTGATAAAAATGATACATCTCTTGTGTAGGTGGGCCAAGTGCCTGTGACAAGGGAAGAGCAAAAACAGGTCGAAAATGAGGAGGAACCAAAGCAGGTCCAAAAGGGCAGTTTGAAAAAGAAAGTTTTTAGGCTGACAAGTAGGGCAGAATTTTTATCGGTATAGATGTGACAATGCTGGGTGGTAGGAATTTTTAGGATTTCTGCAGATTCTGGAAGGTTAATCACAAAAATGTGGGAAAAACCTGAGATTTCAAGCAAAGTTGGAGGTTTGCAGGGCATTGTGGGTAAGAAAATGATGCGGTGCATGTAAAGCACACCACCCCGGACTCACCCAGATGTTTAGTTTTACAGATGTGTCTAGGTCTTTTTAGATTTTTCTACATGGCAGCATCCCAAAGTCCAAAAAGTGCAGCCCTCACCATTCCAAGTGGGACAATTTTGAGTTAGACATGCTCTCATGGCCCAAATGTAAAACCAAAACCCTAAATAATCAAATGTCCTCTTGCTTGCCATGGGATAAGATGTCTTAGTGTGCTGTGGTAGAGCTGAAAGACTGTTACCACCTTCAGTTGGGGTGGGGGCATAACCATGCCCATACTGGTTGGTAGCCACCAACCCACTATTTATTTTAAAAATTCCTTTACATCTAGTAGTCTTTCTGCACCCCCCCCGGCGAGTGGATCGGGGTAATTGTCCCATCTGCCCACCAGTGGGCAGAACAACTTTGTCCCCATTTATTTGGGGTGATGGTATGGCCATACCCAGACCCTCTTTTTTTGAAAAAAAAATGTCCCTGGCCTCTGGTGGGGGGCTAAGAAAAATAGGCTGATCTGTCCCCAATGGGGGCAGAAATGGCCTAAAATAAAATTGGCCTCCAGAGGAGTGACCCTTGATAAGTAGTCGCTACCCATTGGTTAAAAAAAAAAATCTGTGGTACCTGTTGGTTTCGGCCCCCATTGGGGGAGATCGGCCTAATTAATATTGGCTGATATTACCTCCTGGGGAGCGACCCTAGTCTAAGGGGTTGCTCCCCTTATCAGTGTAAACAAACTGAAAAAAAAATCCCTGGTGTCTAGTGGTTTCTGCCCCCCTAAAGGCAGATCGGCCTAAGAAAAATAGGCCGCTCTGTCCCCAAGGGGGACAGTAATGGCTAAAATAAAATTGTCTCCCAGGGGAGCGACCCTTCCCTAAGAGGTCTCTCCCCATCTGTAAAAAAAAATACATCCCTAGTGCTAGGTGTTTTCTGGCCCCATCGGGGACATATCAGCCTCATTAATATAGGCTGATATGCCCCCGGGGGGCAGAAAAGGCCTAATAAAAAGTTTCCCCCTGGGGAGCGACCTTTGCCCAAGGGGTCGCTCTCCTTATCAATGCAAACAAAACAAAAAGAAATCCCTGGGGTCTAGTGGTTTCTGCCCCCCAAGGGCAGATCAGCCTAATTAATATAGGCCGATCTGCCCCCGGGGGGAAGAAAAGGCCTAATAAACAAATTGCCCCCTGGGGAGCGACCATTGCCTCATTATAAACAAAAACAAAAAAAAACTGGTGTCTAGTGGCTTCTGCCCCCCCGGGGGCAGATCAGCCTAATTAATATACTCTGATCTGCCCCCAGGGGGGTAGAAATGGCCTTAGAAAAATTGCTCCCCCTCGGGGAGCGACCCTTGCCAAAGGGTCACTCTCCTTATGCCAATTTAAAAAAAAAATCCTAGGCGTCTAGTGGCTTCTGCCCCACTTGGGGCCAGGTCGGCCAAATCAATATAGACCGATCTACCCCCAGGGGAGGAAGAAAAGGCCTAATAATAACATTGACCCCTGGGGAGCAACCCATGTCTAAGGGGTCGCCCCCTTATAAACATCATTAAAAAAAAACATCCCTGGTGTCTAATGGCTTCTCCCCCCGGGCCGATCGGCCTAATTAATATAGGCCAGTCTGCCCCTTGGGGGGACAGAAGTGGCCTTAGAAAACCTTGCCCAAGGGGTCGCTTCCCTTATATGCCAATAACAAAAGCAACAACCTTGTGGTGGTTAGTGGCCATTTCTGCAGCACGATCGCTATGCGATCGTGCTGCAGGAATGCTCAGAGAGACATGAAAAGGGAAGGAAAAGCCTTTCTTTTGCTTTTCATGCCTCTCTGACCTCTGCCCCCATACCGAGGAGAAACAAATCTGCTTCTCCCTGGAATGCACTGTAAGCATGCTTCCAAAGTGATGGGACGTGACCTCTGATGAGGTCAGGGCTTGATCGCCCACTGACATTATCAGATGTCACTGGGGGGGTTGGGGTGGAAGGGGAAGTGATTCCCCTTCCAGCCCTGCTCTGGGGGTTGGAGGGGTGGCCCTTGAGTGGAGCGCTAGCGTTTCCCCAGAGGCCCTCTAGCAGGACATAATGGTTACCACGCCACCAGACGTAACCATTATGTCCGTGGTGGGGAAGGGATTAAAGAGGGGAGGATAAGAAGGTTGACTTGGCATTGAAGAAGGCATTCGTTGGATCTCATCTCGCCATCTGCTCTTGTAGTTATGGGGCATTGCTATTTTACTTAAAGGCTTTGTTCACGGTTATGCAAGAGGGTGGGCATTGTTGTGATTTGTTGGTATAGGAGGCTGGCCCTCTATGCATAGACAGGCACACTGTGCAAGGGGACAAGGCAACCACACCTTGGTTTCCAGGGTTAAAAACTAGATCACCTAATGCTCTAGGTTTTTAAGGGAGCTTGGTCGAGCAGTTAGGACAATCTTGGAGAAGTGCAAAGCATTGTTGTACTCACAGTATCAATCTTGCAACTCACACGCTCAAAAGAATAACTCCAGACAAGCCTATGAAAATACTTCTGATTTTTATGTCATGTTTAAGACCATGATTATCAAAGTTGGTTAAGTACGTTTTGAGATATGAATTTTTGGAGTTTGAGAAAAGTAGTCTTTCTGTTTGTAATTGCGTACCATAGGAATCAATGGAAGCTCACCTTTAAAAATACATATAAAAGTAATCGCTGGGCACACTATCCCAGCTGGAGATATTTGGGTGGCTCCTGGTGGGGGCAGCGGGAGATGGTCTCTAAAGCTGGTGCACGGCCCCTGCAGGGGGCCATTTGGAAAAGCATTGCACAGGTAAGTTTGAAGATGGTTGTTTGGGGTCCTCTTGGAGTGCCGAGGTCACAAGGGGTAGAGGACCCATAGGGCACAGCAGGTTCTTCAGTGCAGGGCACTGGGTGGCCAGATGCAGAGCGAACCAGTGAACCAGGAGCTGTGCTGAAGGATGCTCTCAGAAGCAAGAGGTAAGTTGGTTCAAGGATTGTTTACAGGACAAGGGAGGGCACTCTGGTGGGAGGTCCAAGGTGTTTCTGAAGTCCTTCGCCTGGGGCTTCCTCCTGGCCCTTATTGAGCCCCAGGTGGGCTAGTTTTCTTGGAGTCCGATGTTAGCTGACCAATACCCAGGGTATTGGTGTGGTTCAACCACTGGAACATGCAGTGCCACCAGCTTGGCACATTAGCAGGGTTTGTCCTCACGGTCATTGTTGTTTTGTTTGGTTCAACTGCAGTGTCAGGTTTGGGAGTTAGTGGTTGGTCAGAGAAGTGACTCTCACTGGCTTGCTCTGGGGTTCTTTAGAGTTTTCTAGTTGTTCATCAGCTCCTCAGCAGCGATTGTCGGGTCCTGAGTGCAGCAGGCAGAGTTTGATGCATTGTCTTTGTTTCAGCAGGTCCACAGTTCTTGTGCCTTGGATCATCTTGGTGCTGGTTTATTTGTCCATCTAATATGATTTCCTGGTCTAGGGATACCCACTAAATACTCTATTTAGTTGGTATTTTAGGGGGAATCTGGTAGCGACCAATGGGTCATCTACCTTTGGGTGGTACATCCACTAAAGTGACACTACCTTTGGGAAGGGTCACTTCCCTATCCCTGAGGCCTGGGGGTCAAATTTCAAAGGCGGTTTGCCACCAGGGAAGTGCACATTTCTGAGGGAGAGGGTGTTGGCAGCTCTACCCAGAAAGGGCTTTGTTATACAAATCAGAGATCTCCCTCCAGTTTAGTAGATTCGATGCCTGGAGGTGGCTGTAGATTGGATGTCTGGAAGTGGCAGGCTGAATCGGACAAGTCAGCAACCATGCCAGTGTAGTTAGCCTTTGCAGGGGGCACCTCTAAGGTGACCACTGGGACCCTTAGGGATAAATCCAATACTGGTACCAGTTTGGATTTATCATTCTGAGTTGTTTGATACCAAACAACCCAGGGTTCAGAGTGTCCATCATGTAGCTGAGAAACTCATATTGACCAGTGCTCAGCATCTGTATTAAAATGGCTGCTCTGTTCACTTGCTATGTCCCAGGTTTGGCAAGGACACAGTGGGGGCATATTCCTCATGCAGCTTTGCCCTCACATATAATATGGTGCACCCTTTCTTAGGGCTGTAAGACCAGCCAGATGGGTGTCTTAGCCATAGTGTATGCAGTGTATGGTGGACAGATCCCACAGGCAGTGTGCCTTGTTGAGCTTGTGTTTTTGGCTTGCACCAGGACACACAGCCTGCAATGGTAGTGCTGGGTTCATCTGGGTGCATGGCCCTAGAGGGTGGCAAAATCAGTGCTGCTGTCCTCAGAGGCTTACCATAAGAGCCCCCATACCCTGGATACCTAAGTACCTTTTACTGTGGACTTATAGTGGTAGCTAAATGTGTATACAATTGGGCCAATGCATAACAACACTTTTAGGGAAAGAGCTCTGGCCCAGGGAGCCTGGTTAGCTGGAGTAGTGGGCACTACAATTTCTAGGCTGCATCATACATCAGGCAAAAGAGGCCCTTCTTCACAACTGGAGTCTAAGGAAAGGCAGACTGAGTTTCTTTAAGATATTGCATTTGATTTGGTCTGGACATCTGCTCTCTCTTTTAGGGGCACGCATTGCGTACATCTGTTTCTGAAAGGGTGAAACACTGATTCTGTGCAAAGGTCTATGGATATGAGGCTGCCATTTATGGGACCACGCCTGTTTGGTAAAGATGTGGAGGATAGGCTACATAAGGATTTTAAGGAGTGGAAGAATTATTTTCCCTTTAGAAAACAGCAGCAGAATACACAATCATGTCTTTCTTCAGCCAGGTCCTTTCGTCAGCCTTCCCATAGGCAAGGGAATACAATAAAAAGTGAGACGTTCGAAGGAAAAGGCTTCCAAGGCAAGTTTCAGAAGAAACCCCACAAAGATCCAGGGTACCCTAATCAGCGTTCCTGACTATGCCACCACAGTGGATTCAACTGGCGATATACCGGAAGTTGGTGGGAGAGTTTATCATTTCTTGGTGTCACACAACTTCCAACAAGTGGGTGCTGAGTATTCTGGACAGAGGTTATCAGATCGAGTTTGTGCCCCTTTCACCTTTGTCAGGGATGATTCAGACACCGCTTCCAAGGGATTCACTCAGAAGAAACTTATTGATGGAAGGGATCTGTGTGCTTCTCCTGAAGAATTAAATTGTTTCAGTCCCAAAAGCACACAAGGGACAAGGCAAGTAGTCCATTGTGTTCTCAGTCCCAAAGGTTACAGGGGGTTTCAGGATAGTTAGCAACCTCAAATCCCTAAGCAAGTTTGTTTGGAAGATACAATTCAAAGTGGAAACACATCAACAGGTCATTCCCTTGATTCTGGCTGGCTTTGTGATGACTACTTTGGATCTCATAGATGCCTATCGCCATGCTCCCATGGCCTCAAGGTCCCAGCAGTATCAGAGATTTTCTCTGATACGTCACCATTGCCAGTATTGTTTCCTTCCAGTTGGCCTCCAGTCCTCAACTCACACAGGGCCTTTATCAAGGTGGTGGTCCCTCTGGTGGCTCAAAATCATCTTCAGGGGATCTCTGTGTTGCCTTACCTGGATGACTGACTGCTCCAGGCCCCATCTGTTCAGATGATGCAGCAACATTTGGACTTGATAATAGGTACACTAAAGGACCATGGTTTTCTCTTGAATATTCCAAAGTGCAATCTCGCGCCCTCAACAAGAATCACATTCACAAGGGGCAGAATTTGATTTCACTCTGAACAAGGTATTTCTTCTTTAGTCCAGGATTCACCTTCTGCAAGGCCTGTTGACCTCTCTCTTGTCTCAAAGGACTGCCTATTTGTTTCAGTGTATGGAGGTAAATGGTCCCATGGCAGCCTCTGTCTTCATAGGACCATGAGCCACATTGCATCTCTGACCATTACTATGGCACCTTCACTGGTTTGTGACATTTCCCATTCAAGATATGACCATTCAGGATAAGACCATGGAGATTCCAGTGTCTCCAGACATTGTTAACAGCCTGCAGTGGGGGTTGAACTCTGTGAATCTCACCACAGAAATGAGGATGTATCCTTCTCCCCCCCACAGGGGAGTCAATCATGGCAGTTCTCTGGGTTGGGGTGTGATGATGGGGCAATGGTCTGTTCAGGCTCGATGGAGCAGATCAGAGGCCATGTGATCCTCCAATTGGAAGGAACTGTCGGCAGTGGAGAGGGCCTCTAGTATTTTGAGCCACACCAGTCTAATTGCAGTATCCTGGTTCAAGCAGACAACACAGTCACCATGTCATATGTCAATCATCAAGACAACACACACAGCCAGTTGTTCAATCAGGGGGCATGTCCGTTGGCGACTTGGGCAGAACTTCATCTCCATTCCCTTTCTTCTCAAATATCGGGGGTGTGGACAATGTGGGAGCACATGCTTGGAGCTCCATGTTTCCATCATCTCAGGCTCTACGTCTGTCCACCAGGGTGTTCCGCTTGATCCGCCTGAGGTTTGGGTGTCCAGAAGTGGATATATTTGCTTCCAAGGCCAATGCCCTCCTACCAATGCTCTGCACCAGGGCTCCGTAAGTGGGGCTTTGGGTGTAGATTCCTTGTCAACCCCATGGTCTCCAATGTTTCTGTATATCTTTCCCCTAATTCAGTTATTTCGGCTGAAGATCCAGCAGGGGAGGACACAGGTGGTAGTGATCCTATCTTAATGACCTCGGAGGTCATTGATCCTGTTATTGAAGAATTTAGCCATGGTTCCTCTTTGGATCTTGCCTCGGATTCCTTCCCCTCTGTGGTCACTCAGCCCGCAACAGGTGATTGCTCTAACCTTAGTGGTTTGAAGGTTGAAAGGCAGACTCTCGAGAGGCAAGGTTTGCTAGCTTTCATTATTTTGGTGGTCCAGTGTTCGCATAGACATTCTTCTCTGTCTTCTTATTCTAAGCACTGGACGACTTGGTGTTCTCTTCATGATCTTTCTCCTGCACCTTGTACAAATGCTTCTGTTCTCAATTTCTTTCTGGATGGCTTTCATATAGGTTATGCAGTCTACTGTAAAGGCTCAGTGGCCACCTATGAGAGCCTTTTCTAAAAATGCTGGGCTTTTGGTTGACAGATTATTTCAAAGGTTTTCACTCACGTCAGCTGCTGTCTAACCTGCTATTCTGATGTGGGCTCTTTCTCGGGTTCTTCATGCCCTTAAAACCTCGCCTTTTTAACCTCTATCTACTGTGGATATAAAGTTCATGTCCTTTAAGGTGTCTTTTCTGGTGGCAATCACATCATCCAGACAGCTAGGGGAACTTCATGCACTGAGGTGTTCCCTTCCATATTTGTGGCTCATGGAAGATGCAGAAGTGTTACGGTTGGATTCTAGATTTATTTAAAAAGTTAATTCTACATTGTGGGCTTCTCATAAGTTGATTTTGCCTTCTTTCTGGTCTTATCCTTCTCCTGAGGAACAGGTGCTGCAAACTCTGGATGTTAAATGTGCATTATCTGTGTATGTTGACAGATCAGCTGCATTCTAACTTCTGATAGTCTCTTTGTCACTTTTGGTCTTGCAGGGCATGGGAAAGGAGTGTTTTAGATGCCCCTGAGTCATTGGATTAAAGACACAATCTCACTGGCATATCGGGGTTCTGACGTCCCTTGCCCTTCCAATGATCAGGCGAGGTCCACTCAAGGAGCTTCATGGGCTGCTTTTAAGGGAGTATCCTTGGACGAGATCTGTCAGGCTGGGTCTTGGGCTTCTGAACACTTTTATTAGACATTAGTTTCGATCCATGTTCCAGGACATCTAGTAGACATATCTTTTATCTGTATCCACATATTGTTTGGTCACAAAGTTGTGTAGTCGCACAGGCTCTGTCATTTTAAATGAGTTTCCTTGTTGCTGCAAGAAATGAAGAAGGCAGTCAAAACATTTTTATTAAAACATTCTCCTCTCTTTCCTACAAAAATCACGTTGAAGAACAGTTTACAATGGTCCATAAATTTTGAATTTGTCATCTCTCTGGAAATATTGTAAATAGAAAGGACTTTATGGTAAACTAGCTGCCATTGAACAACATATTCACTTTTACGTGTCTGACCAACAATTCATTTGGAGCTTTTCTTTGATCTTTGGATCATCTGTTCCAGTTTCGATTCTGGAGCTGCAGTATTGAACCTTCCATCTCTGTCCTTCACCACAAAATGTCATAAGATGAATTTTCAGTAGAGTTATGGTATTTCCACCTCTACCTTCTTCACTCTTTCCAAATACCAGGACCAATACCTCAAGTAGTTCATGCAATCAAATTCATGTAACACAGTAATCAGTGACTCAACAATCTTCAGAGCAGCTCGCAATCGCCTTCTCGATCAGCATGTACCAAGTTTTTCACTAGAGCTATCATTTGTAAGACAATCCTCCTCAGTACTTGCAAAGTTCTGATTTTTCTTCACATTCTTTGACAAATTAGACATACTTGGTTTTCAGGTTTTCTGATTTTGAACAGAGTGTTTTGAACATTGCCTGGCTTTGCATTATGTCTTTTTAATGAATTGCACCCTGTGACTTACTCACTTCTGAAATAAGATATGCAAAACCTAATTTGTCATTCTTGTTACAGAAAGTATTCCAACACAATGTTTCTATAGCCTCAGATATCATGAGCTTACCTTGTAACAAACAAATATAGGGGGTCATTACGACCCTGGCGGTCGGAGACCGCCAGGGGTAATATAGCGTCCGTACCGCCAACAGGCTGGCGGTACGGAGGCCCTTATTACGACCGCAGCGGTAGCGCCGCGGTCGCACCGCCGGGGCCGGCGGTTTCCCGCCATTTTAGCCCCAGCGGTGATAATCCGCCAGGGCAGCGTTGCAAGCAGCGCTGCCCTGGGGATTATGACACCCCTACCGCCAGCCTGTTTCTGGCGGTTTGCACCGCCAGGAAGAGGCTGGCGGTAAGGGGTGTCCTGGGGCCCCTGGGGGCCCCTGCACTGGCCATGCCACCGGCATGGGCAGTGCAGGGGCCCCCTAACAGGGCCCCGGCCAGCTTTTCACTGTCTGCATAGCAGACAGTGAAAACGCGACGGGTGCTACTGCACCCGTCGCACGGCCGCAACACCACCGGCTCCATTAGGAGCCGGCTCCTATGTTGCGGCCTCATCCCCGCTGGGCCGGCGGGCGCAAACTTGGTTTGCGCCCGCCGGCCCAGCGGGGATGTCGTAATGGGGGCCGCGGGAGTGCGGCTGCATTGGCGGCCGCACAGCGGTTACCGCTTGCGCCAAGGTCGTAATGACCCCCATAATGAGTTCCGCCCAATACTGACTGGACAGTTTTGTTTCAAAAGATTTCAGCCTCAATAAGTATATGCCACATTCACTGAGATATCTTCCTGCACACAGCAAGCCAACTTTTGACATGTGGAAAATGCTCATCATTACATAAAGGTCATCAAATTCTACAGGATAGGTCATAAAATGTCAGCTACAATACGGAAAACACCTTCTTTATAGAAAGCTGGCAGGGTGGGCTGTGTTCAAGCTGAGCATGCACATTTTGGAATATTTTTTAGAGCTGGGTACACTGTTGTGTAGTTTATGACTGGAGATGATATTGCTGGTAAAAACTCAACATTCTTCAGTGGAACAGTATTCTGGGAGATCAGAGAATGAATTCCAGCCCACGGAGGAATTGGCTTTTCTTCAGTCTGCACCCAATAAGCTATATGATAAATTCAATCAAATCAGCTTTACAGACTGGAACATCGGGTAGAAGAAGATTCATGTCCTTAGTGTAGGAGGCTGGCCTGGTTTGTAGTGGGAACCTTGGGTACTTACACCTTACAGCAGGTCCAGTTATCCCTTGTTAGTGAACGTAGTAGTATTCTAGCAGCTCAGGCTGATAGAGGTAGCTATAGCAGAGCAGCTTAGGCTGAACTAGGAGACATGCAAAGCTCATGCAATACCACTTATAGTTACACAGTACTTATACACAAGTAAAGACAATACACAGTGTTACCAAACATAAAGGTATTTATTTGGGTGACACAGTATCAAAAATATCTTAGAGACAATACTCCTTCTGGAGGTAAGTATTCTACACAATATATACACTAAACACCAAAATTAGACAAGTAAAGAGTCATAGAACAATGCAAACAGTAGGAAATCCCATAGAATGCAATGGGAGAAAATAGGTCTAGGAGCAACAAAAACCATATACTAAAAAAGTCAACTGTGAATCACGAATTCCCCCTAGACAAGTGTAGTGTGTTCAGAATCGCTGGGAGAGTAAGAATACAGTAAAGGTAAGTAAATTACTCCACCCCAGAGCTCAGAAAAGCAGATGTAAAGTACTGCAAGTTTCCTTAGGACACACTACATCTCATTTTTGGGATTTTGTAGCAGCCAACCAAGTCTGCAAAGAACAACTGCTGGATTATTGGAACTGAAGACCTGCAAAGGAAGGGGACCAAGTCCAGAAGTCAAAAGAATTTCCAGGAAGGACAGGAGCCCCTGCCAACCCAGAAGAGGGTGCAAAAGAAGAGTCCCCAGTAAGTAGACAACTGCAGAAATGCACCCTAGGAAGATGCCAGCGGGTTTCTGCATGATGCAAAGGATTTCCCACAGTGTGAAGTTTGTTGCAGATGAGATTTTGTGTTGGAAGGCGCCAACAAGCCTCAGCTCTGACAAAAGTGCGTTTTTCATCAAAATGGTGCTGGATGGACCCAGGAGGGACCTGGGGGCCTCAATTCTGTGTGAGGAGGAAGAGGGGTCTCTCAGCACTTTAGAAAGCCATCAGAAGCCAGCCAGCACCCCCAGAAGCTACAGGATCTGGGTTCAAAGGAGGTGCAGAACACAGTTGATGCATCACAACAAAAGAAGGTCCCACGCTGCCGGAGAACAACGCAGTGAGTTGAGCATCACAGGGTGAAGTGCTGGGGATCCGGGCCAGGCTGTGCATGAAGGAATTTTGCAAAGAGTGCAAAGAGGCCTCAGATGGTGAAAAAGACACAATACAAAGGGATACCGTTGTTCTCAGGGAAAGCAATGTCTTACCTCCTCCAAATTACGTCAGCAGGACCTCAGGAGAGTCTATGTCGATGATGTCCACCCTCTGCATCCTTAGGAGCATGCTCGTTGCTGTGAGAGGAGTCCCAGGGTACCTGTTGTCATCTTGGAAGGTGCCTGCTTCGAGCAGGGGAGTGACTCCGTCACTCCACAGGAGGTTTCTTTGGTTCTTGTGGTGCAGGATGAAGACAGGGAGTCCCCAGAGCATGCACACCATGGAAACTGTTGCAGTGGCTGACTTAGAGCTGAGGTTGCTGAAGAAAATTGTCTCTTGTAGACACTTTGTTGCAGTTACAGCGTTTCTTGGAGCAGGCTGCGGTTGATCTGAGGTCAGAAGAGTCTGAAGTTGTTGCAGAGGATTCCTGAAGGAAACTTGCAAGCAGAATCTGAAGAGAACCCACATGAGAGACCCCAAATAGCCCTCAGAGGGGAATTGGCTCCCTTACCAGGTATGGACCTATAAGGAGAGGTCTCTGACGTCACCTGCTTGCACTGACCACTCAGAGGCCTCAAGAGTGCCCCCACACCTTGCAAAGCAAGATGGCTGAAGTCTGGGACACACTGGAGGAGCTCTGGGCACCACCCCTGGGGTGGTGAGGGACAGGGGAGTGGTCATTCCCCTTTCCTTTGTCCAGTTTCATGCCAGAGCAGGGGATAAAGGGTCCCTGAACCGGTGTACACTGGTTTATGCAAGGAGGGCACCATCTGTGCCCTTCAAAGCATTTCCAGAGGCTGGGGAGGCTAACCCTCCCCTGCCTGTAACATCTATTTCCAAAGGGAGAGGGTGTACACCCTGCTTTCAGAGGAAATGCTTTGTTCTGCCTTCCTGGGACTGGGATGCCCAGACCCCAGGAGGGCAGAACCCTGTCTGTGAGGTGGCAGCAGCTGTAGCTGCAGTGCAAGCCTCAGAGAGCGGTTTTGGCAGTACTGGGGGTCCATGGTGGAGCCCCCAGGATACATGGAATTGGCTCCCCAATACCACATTTTGAATGGGGGGACAATTCCATGATCTTAGACATGTTACAAGGCCATATTCGGAGTTACAATGGTGAAACTACATATAGGTATTGACCTTTATGTAGTGCACACGTGTGATGTCGTCCCCACACTCACAAAGTCCCGGGAAATGGCCCTGAACTATGTGGGGGCACCTTTGCTAGTGCAAGGGTGCCCTCACACTCAGTAACTTTGCATCTAACCTTCAGCAAGTGAAGGTTAGACATATAGGTGACTTATAAGTTACTTAAGTGCAGTGAAAATGGCTGTGAAATAGTGTGTGCCATATTTCACGCAGACTGCAATGGCAGTTCTGTGTAAGGGTTTGTCTGAGCTCCCTATGGGTGGCAAAAGAAATGCTGCAGCCCATGTGGATCTCCTGGAACCCCAATGCCCTGGGTATCTAGGTACCATATACTAGGGACTTATAAGTGGGGTCCAGTATGCCAATTGAAATTGGCAAATGAAGTCACTGGCCTACAATGAAAAATTTCAAAGCAGAGAGAGCATAAGCACTGAGGTTCTGATTAGCAGAGCCTCGGTGACACAGTTAGGCACTACACAGTCATACATATTAGGCTACAAACTATGATCACTGGGGTCCTGGATAGCAGGATCCCAGTGAGACAGGCAAAACACACTGACATATAGGTTTTTATCTATGAGCACTGGGGTCCTGGCTAGCAGGATCCCAGTGATACAGTAAAAACACACTGACACACACTCACAAACAGGCCAAAAGTGGGGGTAACCATGCTAGAAAGAGGCTAGTTTCTCACACTCAGCCACTTTGAAACATTCTGGTAGACTGGGACATGTTGATGGCTTGTAGTGATTTTGCACACATTGGCAAGGCAGTTGGGTTATAAGTTTTCAGCTTCATTTGTTTATGCTTACAGCTCACACAGCTAGTTTTCCAGCAGCTACTTCATTGGTATAGTCTTGAAAAAGCATCATGGCAGTATCATGTGTGCTGGATGTACCAGACAAAGAAGAGCTGTCTTCAAAACAAAATTATCAAGAGCAGCAATTATAAAACCTTTCCTGATAAAGTGACGTGGAAGTGGTGTGTTGTTGGATTCATAAGATTTTATAGCATGAGCTGCTAAGAAGTCCATGTCCCATGTTATGTAATAATAACTTGTTGATACACCAATCCTATTCATTGAAGTGATTATCCGTCTACTTTTGCAATTGTCACAGATTGTAGGGGCAGTCATCATGTGTAATGGAGTTTACTTTTTGCTTTGATGTAATTCATAAAATATGATTTGGAAAAGACAGTACATTTGCACAACATAAGCCTGTCAGTTAATGAGATTATCTTCTAACTCTTCTTCACTTATATCTTCGAAGCCATCAACTATGTTGTCGGCTTCTGTTCCAAACTCAAGAATTTTAGTTTGTAACAGTTTTGCTTTGCTGATATTAAACAATAATATAAAATATGTTAAGACAACATCAGGCGTTCTTGTTGACTCACATGATTTGCAGAGCTCTGGAACATCACAAAATGTGTCATTAAATACAAAATATAAATCTTTCAGGACGTTTCTTAAAATTGTTCCTGCTGATTTTACTGCATCTTGTGATCGTATTTTAGCAGCAAGAACTTCAGGAGTCAAATCATCTAAGAATACCATAAGTGGCTCATTCTTTGTGTTAGACTGACAAAAATGAATTCTGTCTTTGTACATTCTCACCAGAAAAATCTCAATTTGATTATTATGGATTAATACAGTTTAATCAATGATGACCATTATTTCTCAGATATCAATAAGTGTGAACACATAGCCAGCACTCAAGAAGGCTTTAAAACTTCATTAGCTGTTTAAAAAACTGCAAACTTAAGTGAAGGGTGGTGGTTACGTTGCTGCTTGGAGCTCATTGTCCATTCATATTTTTGAATGTATGCATGTATGCAGTTTGGGTCGGTATGCAAATCTGCTGCACATAAATTCACCCTGCTGTTTAGAACAGCTACTTGACTGAAAACCTCATCTTGGAAGAAACTAGCAGGAGATAACACCATGTTTCCCTTTTGAAACACACATACTCTATACTGCGTTCTTTCAATCCCTTTGGTCCTAGTTCTGACTAAACCACAGATAACACATTGAAGATCCTCTGCTTTCTGATCAGTTGTTGGCGGTGGACTAGGGTTAGCTATCGATCTTCTAAGTCGATGGGCATTGGGTTTGGTTGTCGTTGCTGTCTCAGAATACTAGGATTCTTGTTGTAATTCACTGGTTTCTGCTATTTTTGACTCATTTTTTCCAGACTTTTTTCCATTGTATACAACTTGCAGCACTTGTTGTTACAATGATACAATATTTGATCCTCTTCATCCATCAGTTTCAATTTTAAGTGAACTCGGTCTTGCTGTATTTCTGCAGCATGTTTAACTCTCTTCTGCCCAACCACAGTGGGTATTAGCTTTTCATTCAGATTAGTTTGGCATATGACACATTTGTCTTTGTTGAAGGAGTCCTCAGATCTTCTAGTTAGCAACAGTTGTCAGGAGGTAACGATCCTCTGCTAGCACCTGCTTTGCTCATGTTTACAAATTTGAATCAACAGAAAAACTGAAACAAAAACAATATTAAAATAAATTACCAATAGGATGGCTAAACTCATCGTTAGAGAGCCATCATTTTGGAAAAGGGCAGAAGGGCTCATCTGAGGAGTTATTTTATGTCTCTATAAGATGACTTGACCCCCAAATCCTATCTTTTGACACCAAAATGGAGAATATAGGTCTCATGGTTCCTGATATATTACACCATAACTGCAACACATCTGCCATTTTCAAAACTGTCATCCAGAAAAAATCAGCCTGAAATAGGAATGTCTGCCGAAGCTAAACTACTTCTCTAATGATACAAAAACAGAAATCAAAAATGAAAATCGCTGGACTACAATTTTATTTATGGAGATATTTCAAGGGGTCAGGACTATGTTCTTAGATAGTGTTAGCCTCTGTAAAAATGTTAAAATAATAACATGTGTTGCTGTCCACTGCTTTACCAGACACATAATTCTGTCTTGGCCTGAAGCATAATTCCAGTGGTCTTGTTTATTAGTAATATTGACAAATGCCCCACTGTATAAACACTGCATGGTACAATAAAGCAACAATATTCTGCAACTCTACATTATCCAGAATTCCTTGAGAATCAGAGACTACAAATGGGCAGGGAAACAGATGAAATACCTTCAGCGTCTATATCATTGACATGTTTATGTTTAAGGATGATAAAACATATATGCAAGTCACTTACAACACGAACTATATAATAAAATAAATTGGCATCAGCCATCATATGGCTTCTGTTTATCCACCAAATGTATGTAGTCTTTCTCTGGGTACAGTTCTGCAGTGGCAATGCACATGAATACTAAGGATAAACATCTTCCATGTTTCCCACTGTAAATTAATGGTGCTAATGTCTCCCATTGTGCAACTAGCCAACAGGGAGGGTACCCTTCAAATTAGGCTTGAAAGAAGACATTATTTGGACCCAGAGGACTGGTCATGAAACAGGAGATCTTCCTCAGGCAGTAATGACAATGATAATTATGGTTTGTCTGACTCCGGGTTGATTTAAAAGAAAAATCACTTTAAAGCTGCTGGAAGCCAACCTAAAGGGATGCTTTAAAGTGCTTTAAAGTATCTGAGAGGTGTAGCACACAGAAGTGCACACAGTGTAGTAGGATTTTGCAGTGTTTATATTTACAAGACATTTCTGTGTTTATATGCATTAAAGTTATAATCAATAGTAAACAGTGCAATATTTAAGTCGAGGAGCACCCTGTAAAGACCTTAAGAGGATAGTACACCATGTTGCCTAGGATTAAAAAATACCTCCTGAATGTTTTGAGAGGAAATTGTTTGCCGTTACCAATATTTCAAAGTCACTTGCAAAGGTGTAACTCTCCGTCTACATGAAATTCAGCAAATTCTGGGGACACCTCACAAACGCATTCTTGAGTAAAAGAATCAGTACACCTGTAATGCTAATTAATGTACTTTTGAATGCCTTTGTGAAATTACCTCAACACATCTTAGATCAGGATAAAATGGGATTATGCAGTGAATTAACTAAATAGAAAAGACTGTGTCCTATTTCAATTTTCATTAATAGGGAATTGGACATTTTTGGACCAAATTCACACATGCATTTATGAGTACATGAAGTAGCGCACTTTCTTAAATGCCTTTTTGAATTGGCAGTGAGAGAAAGGCTATTCGCCAAAAGGCCACACTGACATATTATCCAATTGCGACAATCTATATTTACATGTTCAGATATGCAACAATATAGGTCATCAGCCCTTAAACATAGCTGTGGACAGATTTAGCATGAAAGATAAATTTGACACTGAGAAAACCATTGTGTTTATTCTAATCATCCATGGATTACTTTGATGAAACATATAATGCCAAGACCTTATCCAATTTTAATATTTCTCAACAGAAAGTTCCCAGTATACAAAAGTTCCACTAGAACAGCCATCATGTGTTTCGCCTGCTTTCTAGTTTGCAGGACTAGGCTTTTAAAGTGTATGGTTATGTCAATTCAATAATACAATTCACATGCAGAAAAAAAGTTTTTACCATGATGCAAGACCAAATTATAGTTTATAGAATATGTAAATATAAGACGTTGCAAAAACAAAAAGAAAGAACATTGAAAAGACATTACGTTAATGACATGATCTAGTCACCTGTATCAAAAATTGGTTTAGTGAAGACACTCCGTTCTGCAAAAAACAGCACGCCTGAGAATCATCAAAAAATATTAGGTAGTGTGTCCATGTCATGCACATTGTGTTGGGGTAGCTCGGTGAGGGATCAAGCAAGAAAGTGTTAATGAAGTAACTGTTAAATCTAGGCATTCCTGACAACTTCAAATTTTAAAATTCAGGGGCACGGGTAAGATTGATAGTAGTCAATTCATGAAGAACAATGAGCAAAATAAGGAGTACCTACAGCAAATTTCAGGTAAGATGATCAAGAATAGGGTTTAACTGTGGTTCACCACATGTATTTGCTCCAAATATCATTGATGTCTAAAAAATACAGGAAGGATAGATTGTATTGGGAGCGGTGCTTGTTCAATAATACAGTTGCCAACTTGATCAAAAAAGAGAAACTTAGGGGCATACTTAAGAGCCCCTAGCGCCATTCTAATGCTACATCAGTGTAATGTTTTTACGCTAATGTGGGATTAGAAGTCCCAAAACGCTGCACCATATTTACAAAGTGATGTAATGCATGCATTGTGCCACTTTGTAACCCTTTGCACTAAATTATGCCTGCGATGTTAGGTGGGACCGAAAAAATGGTACAAGGAAATCTAAGAGATTTTCTTGCTTCATTTTTTTTCAGCACTTTTAACGCCAGCTCAGAGCCCAAGATAGCCAATGGTGGCAGTAGACCAAGACCTAGGCACAATTTGATGCTGACCACGATGGAGCACAGGTCGGATACACCAACCAGTTGGTCTAGGGCAAAAGATTTTACCTTCTTACTTAGGGCCTCATGACGAGTCTGTCGGTCTTAAGACTGCCAGACTCTCAGTGGCGTGCGGAATGCTGCACTCCTGCGGCTCAACCACCAGATAACAACCCTGGCAGTCAGACCTCTAGGCGACCACTGTCAAAACCGGGACCATGTTTTTTGACAGAGTGGCAGCAGTCAGAGTTGTGGTCAGCCACGACGGCACTGAGTTCAGTGCAACCATGCTGATCATGAGTCTTTTTTCTGCCAGCCTTTTCCTGGCGGGGTCCCTACCATGAAAAGGATAACAGAAAGCCAGTGCTGGTTTGGACAGTTCCGGGCCCCCCCTGCCAGCACAATGCACTGCAGATATTGCACATTCCAAGTGCGAGGATGTGCCACCGGTTTCAGTGATGAAAATGTTGTAATACAATGTTTCCGCTGGTCAGTGCAGTGGAAACATTGTAATACAACAGTGGGGAGGCTGCCAGTATGACAGTAGCCTCCTTCCCGCAGCGTTGGTGGCTGGCTCAGTCTAACCACCAAAGTTGTAATCAATCCTTTAGTCATTTGAGCCCCAATCCAACAAAGCAGTACATTTTAAAGCCCCTAGGACCCTAGAGGAGGTACTTTGATGCTCACAATGTGTCATGGAGAAACCAACATCAGGGTACAGTCAAGGTTCAGTTGCTACTTGTCAGCTGGGCATTTGCAGGTAGGGACTCTTGTAGCTTGATGTATCACTCGTAGCTTCACTAGGACCCTCTGCATCAACTTCTTTGTCCTGGGCACAGGAGGGAGAGAAGGTCCCGTCCTTTAGGACTCTACTCAAATCTCAGACAGCAGGTCCAGTCTTCTTTTGATCTTTCCCAGATCCAGCAGTGTTCTAAGGTGGATGCCTGGAGAGGCCACATTTATGCCTGACATAAGTTTGTGAGTGGCATTGACCTTCAGGCAATCCCTAACCAATGGGTATGGGTTAGCTGGGTAAACCCTACCTACTTTGGGCATTTTTAAGATGCTGAAAGTCTATTGCCAGACAACATGGATATGTGTGTGGGGAATGCACTGTGATAATCCTAGTGTCCTCCCACATCTAAAACTGAGATCTAGTTTGAAGCAGGTCCTCTACCCACAGCAAACCCAGAGACGGTAGAGCAAAACCGAGTTTTCCAGCAACCAGAAAGTGTATTCACAAGAATTGTCTTGGCATCCCATTCTTGGCAAGTAAAGCACACCCCTACTGTCAAATGCAAAACCCCACTAGACCTATCAAGCATGTTATGACACTCCAGCAGGATTTGACACTGTAATGCTCTAAAGAAGCACAACTTTTTTGGAACTAGTCTGGATGGGGAAGACAAAGGATCGGGGTAGGCCTGAGTATTAGCTACATCTGCATGTGACAGAGTAGGCCTCTTTGAAGTTAATCAAGTTCCTGGGCCCAGCCCACAGGCTGTCATTAACTCCCCCACTACACCAAAGGCCTTTATCCGAAATCTAGGAACAATTTAACACCTTATAAAGGGGACAACTGAAATGCTAATTAATGGCTGGCAGATGTGGGAGACCAAATTGCAGATCAGCTCTAGAAACTCTAGGCAGGAGAAAGGTAACATTTTAAAACTTTTGTTTTGTTAATATTTAGCAAGAATCCAACTTTGAATTACATTTTTGATAGCTATTAACAATAGTGGCTTAATTGTTTTTCAAGCTAACCCCATTACCAACACAGTATTAGTATTTCATTTTGCAGCCAGGTTTGTTTTAGGCGTACTACATTGTACATAGCTTTTGGATCCTTTTCAGAGTAAGGACATTTGTAACATTAAACTTTACACATCCTACTTTTAAATACCGCATATCCTGACTTATAAGCAATAAGATCTAATTAGGGGTAACATTTCAATATTTATGGGGAAGAATTAGGCCTTCCAAATGGGGTTATTTTGACAGGTCTAATTTGCAGTTTAAAACTACACAGTCAAGCTACCGAAGGTCGGCCTACAATCATGTTTAAATTGTCAATGTAGTAGATGGCATAATCAGTTAGGGAATGATAGGTCCTAAACCCCCTTCAGAACTTACCATTTGAGGTATATGTGCAAACATATCTAGAGATTTGTTCAGAAACAATTAATTTCACAGATCAATTCTGTGACCTACAAGCATCGGAGAACTGACTGGAGTCTGGGCTGGCATTCAAACCAGACAGAGTCATCTCTTTTGGAATGTTTGTAAAGTTGCCATTACATTGCCTGAATGACAGCTGATGATCTCAATTCGAAGGCTAAGTTTGATATCCGACCCTCATTTTATCAAACCATTGAAACTCAAGGAGCAGCTGAAAAGGAGTGTCATTATTTACCGATGACAAAGTACTAAATCATCTAGACCCATAAAACAACAGGGAAGAAACAATCTTCTCAGAGTCTACATTATTCATTTGAATTAGCTAGGCATGGGTGAATTATCATTAGGCAGGCATTGTCATGCATAATTTACACCAATTCTCATTATGGTTGTTACGCAAAATGAATGAGAGCATGATATTAAACCACGTTTTATAATTGAGACTTTGGGCTTGATTTAGAGTTTGTCAGAGGGGGTTACTCTGTGACAAACATCATGGATATTCCATCTGCTGTATTACTGTCCCATTATGGGCTATGGAGATCATAATACAGTGGCGGGGATATACGTCACATTTGTGACACAGTAACCCATCCGCCAAACTCTAAATCAGGCCCATTGTTTGGGTAAAAATCCCCTTGCAGAAGCACATGAAGAATGTGAGTGACTAGAATGTGAGAGGATGTTGTTCATGTCACTTAGGGGGTGATTCTAACCCTGGCCGTCGGTGTTAAAGCGGCGGCCAACCCGCCAACAGGCTGGCGGTAAAAAATATGGAATTCTGACCCTGGCGGGAACCGCCAACACAGACAGCCACTTTAACACTCCGCCCGCCACGGCGGTACAAACAAACAGCGCGGCGGTCACCGCCAACAGCCAGGCGGCAGACAATGTACCGCCCACCCTATCACAACTCACCAATCCGCCACCTTTTCCGGGGCGGGAGCACCGCCGATAAAAACACGGCGGAAACAGACTACGAACGGGAAAACG
Source organism: Pleurodeles waltl (assembly GCF_031143425.1). Taxonomy (NCBI): domain Eukaryota; kingdom Metazoa; phylum Chordata; class Amphibia; order Caudata; family Salamandridae; genus Pleurodeles; species Pleurodeles waltl. The sequence continues at coordinate 260,555,917 of NC_090437.1, read as the reverse complement.
CTCACCACTACACACTCCAGGAGGAAGGAGGACAGCATGGAACCCGAATTAAACATCCTACCTGCTCTCGTCTACCTTCTCATCTACCACGAGTACGAAGTCCGGCGCAGACGACAACGGTGAGTACTGCACCTACGACACACAGGAGGGGGGAGGACGAAAGGTTACGGGCACACACATATGCGACCCCCCCCCCAACTATGTACACACCAATGCAGAGCAACAAGTCACAGTGACACCACCCAAACACCCCTGAAAAATGCTAGGACATAATCAAATTTGGAATAAATATTTATGTACCAAAAAGCTCCTGAAAAATATCGTACAACCATGAAAGATATTCACAAGAAAACAAATGACATACACATCAGTGTATAACTGAAGTAACAAGTCCTGCACATCCTACGAATTCATCATGTCCGTGGGCCAAAGTTTTGAGAAACAAGGGCAAAGCCCACACAGGAGACCTGAGTCCTTTGGAGAGAACACTGCAGGGGCATCAGATGTAAAAACTACAGGCACCTCAGGGGGAAGGGAAGGGGGGGGCACCACAGCCACATGAGTCCACGACGCCAGATCCACGAGGAGCCACCATGCCCACTGTACCATCCTGGGGAGTGCAAAGCCACAGTCTCTCAATGTCTCTACAGTGGGTGGGCTGCCCACTGTACCATCCTGGGGAGTGCAAAGCCACAGTCTCTCAATGTCTCTACAGTGGGTGGGCTGCCCACTGTACCATCCTGGGGAGTGCAAAGCCACAGTCTCTCAATGTCTCTACAGTGGGTGGGCTGCCCACTGTACCATCCTGGGGAGTGCAAAGCCACAGTCCCTCAATGTCTCTACAGTGGGTGGGCTGCCCACTGTACCATCCTGGGGAGTGCAAAGCCACAGTCCATCAGGTGGATGACAGTCTCCACTGGTCAAGGAGGAGGCATGGTGGCCACAGTGAACCATAAACAGTGATTGAGACGGCGGTGCCCAGCGGAGCGGTGCTTGAGAAGAAGGGCCCAGCGGAGCGGTGCTTGAGACGGCGGGGCCCAGCGGAGCGGTGCTTGAGAAGAAGGGCCCAGCGGAGCGGTGCTTGAGAAGAAGGGCCCAGCGGAGCGGTGCTTGAGAAGAAGGGCCCAGCGGAGCGGTGCTTGAGAAGAAGTGCCCAGCGGAGCGGTGCTTGAGAAGAAGGGCCCAGCGGAGCGGTGCTTGAGAAGAAGGGCCCAGCGGAGCGGTGCTTGAGAAGAAGGGCCCAGCGGAGCGGTGCTTGCGAAGAAGGGCCCAGCGGAGCGGTGCTTGAGAAGAAGGGCCCAGCGGAGCGGTGCTTGAGACGGCGGGGCCCAGCGGAGCGGTGCTTGAGACGGCGGGGCCCTCTTCAGCGGTGCGTATCTTCACGGCGGGGCCCTGTTCAGCGGTGCTCTTCTCCACGGCGGGCCCTCTTCAGCGGTGCTCTTCTGCACGGCGGGCCCTGTTCAGCGGTGCTCTTCTCCACGGCGGGCCCTCTTCAGCGGTGCTCTTCTCCACGGCGGGCCCTCTTCAGCGGTGCTCTTCTCCACGGCGGGCCCTGTTCAGCGGTGCTCTTCTGCACCGCGGGCCCTGTTCAGGGGTGCCTATCTTCACGGCGGGCCCTGTTCAGCGGTGCTCTTCTGCACCGCGGGCCCTGTTCAGCGGTGCTCTTCTCCACGGCGGGCCCTGTTCAGCGGTGCTCTTCTCCACGGCGGGCCCTGTGCAGCGGTGCTCTTCTCCACGGCGGGCCCTGTTCAGCGGTGCTCTTCTGCACCGCGGGCCCTGTTCAGCGGTGCTCTTCTCCACGGCGGGCCCTGTTCAGCGGTGCTCTTCTCCACGGCGGGCCCTGTTCAGCGGTGCTCTTCTGCACCGCGGGCCCTGTTCAGCGGTGCTCATCCAGCAGGTCAAGGGAGCCAGACCTGGCCTGGACTCCCTGCTCAGTCGCCCTCGGACCGTGACGTTTCTGGACCCTTCGGGGACGGACTCCTGGCCTCCTTAGTGTCCTCCTTCCCAGCTGGGATGTGACATGTGGAGTCCACCTTCTCCGCGCTCCTGCTGCCCTTCCGCTCCTTTGATGGGGCTCTCGGGCCCTTGCCTCCCCTAGATGGTGTGGGTGGTGAAGTGGCCGCACATTGCTCCTTGGGGGCAGCCCTGTCGGTCCTCGCACGGCGGCCCTTGTTTTTGCGGGTCCTCTTGCCGGGGGGGGGGGCTGGACGTGCCCTTGCTGCTGATCGATGTGTCACTGCTGGCAAAGGGTGGGCTCCAGAACCCATGCACAACAGTGACACCCGAAGCTGGGCTGGTGGTGGCTGCGGTGCTCTTGGGACTCTTTGAAGATGGAGGGGGGAGCTCATCGGAGGGAAAGAGGTCAAGGTTAGCCAGGAATAGTTTTTTAGGGCCAAGATAAAGGGTAGGAGAAGTGGAGATGGAAGTGGAGGAAGAGGAGGTGGTTGTAGGAGAGTCAGGTGTGCTGTCATTGGGTGAAGGTGCTGGTGCTGTAGGCTGTCGTGAGGTGGATGGCTGTTGGGTGGGTGGCTGCCTGCGTTTGTGTGTCTTGGAAGAGGGGGTGACAGACACAGTGGGAGAGGACACAGGGGACGTGTAAATGGCAGTGGGGGTGGTGACTGCACGAGTGTGGACTGTACTGGAGGGTGAGGTGGTGATGGAAGCACTGGCTGATGTTGGGGTGCATGCAGGTGTGAGTGTAGACGTCACAGGGAGGGAGGAGGGAGACGAGGAGGAGGGGGACACAGGGGTGGCAGTGGCTGTTGGCATGTCTGCATCTGTGTGTTGCTTGGGTGAGTGTTTGTGGGATCTGTGGTGCTTGTGTCTGGATGAGCTGCTCTTGGGTGTTGAGGTGTGTGCAGGCTGGTCTGATGGTGTGGATGGGATAGGCTGAGGAACAGGAGACAGAGAAAGGCTGGAGGCAGTAAGAAGAGGGAGGCTGGAAACAGGGACAATGGCTGCCGTCAGTGCTGAGGCCAGAGCAGTGAACGCTCGTTGATGGGCAGCCTGACCCGAATGAATGCCCTCCAGGTACGCATTGCTCTGTTGCACCTCCCTTTGCACACCCTGGATGGCATTCAAAAGGGTCGTCTGCCCAACAATGAGCGTCCTTACCAGGTCAATGAGCTCCGCACTGAGGGCAGCAGGGGCAACAGGGGCAGGGGCTAAGGTGCCTGGGGCGAAGGAGACGCGCGCCTTCCTGGGCGAACGGGCACGGAGCGAAGACTGAGGGGCTGCTGGGAGGGCGGGGCTGGTGCGCTGGGTGGCGGCTGTACCTGTAGAGGCGGGGGGCACGGATGTTGCCGCCACCGCTAGGGAGCTCCCATTCGAGGACGTCTCGCTGTCGCTGCTCTCACCAACGGTCCCCGTCGTGGTGCTCCCCTCGCCCTCCGGATCACTGGTGCCCTCGGTGTCTGTTCCTGGGCCCACCGGGGCCTTGTGTCCTGCAGCTCCCTCGTGCTCCGATGCCAAATCTCCTCCGCCTGATGATGCTAATGCACACATGCACAAGAAGATGAAGAGAAAGGGTGGGGGAAGAAAAAAGAAGACCAGGTTGAGTGCATGCAATGTCAACACCGTTGGCGGAGAGGACAGACACAGGAGCCTAATGCACTAAGCCGCGCATTCGGGGTACACTACTCAGTACTACTGACTAGGACAACAGACCAAGAGACGTCAAACGCGCACATGGGAGATGCTGGACCTTCAATGGCTGTACTTGTCACCCTACAGAGGTGGGGGCCGAGGGCACAGGGCCATGCCTAAGGGAGAGGACTACACTACAGAAAGCGCCCTGGCCTAATGTCACCCACAGCCCTCCTCCCCCACCCAGACGCCTCCACTGCGCAGAAAGATAGGAGAATGTGCTGATACTCACCCCCTTGTGTCTGCTGTGATGTCTTAAAGCGCCCATCCAATTCAGGGTAGGCCACCGCCAGGATCCGGGACATCAGGGGGGTCATGGTGCGACTGGCACCCCTCCTAGGTTGGGAGGCCATCCCCAGCAGTGTTTCTGCGGTCTTCCTTGTTCCGCGGCGGATGTCCTCCCACCTCTTGCGGCAGTGGGTGCCCCGTCTGTTGTGGACCCCCAAGTTCCGGACTTCCTTGGCGATGGCACGCCAAATCTCGATCTTCTGATGGGCGCTGACCTATTTGACATGTACAGGGTGGAAAGGAGGAAATCATCAATGACCTGCATGTTAGATGTGATTGGCCCCCCCCACCAACTTTGCCATATGGCACATGCTCTCATCTGTCGGGCGTTGCACTCCTCATTCGCCCCCCACCCCACCAACTTACATCCACCCCAATCCACACAGGCATAGCCCATTCCATGTGCACCCGGTGTACTCACTTGTTGGTCTGGAGGACCGTAGAGTAGCGCATACTGGGGGAGGACCCCATCCACGAGCTTCTCCAACTCTTCAGACGTGAAGGCAGGGGCCCTTTCCCCAGTCGCAGCAGCCATTGTATCTTCCAGACCGAGGTCACAGCAGCACTTGCAGTATAGGTCCTCTCCTGTGGATGATCAGGTCTCGAGTGATTAAGCAGATAGAAAATGGCGGTCACGCCCGCGGCGGTGCGTACCGCGGCGGTGCGTACCGCGGCGGTGCGTACCGCGACCGCCGGCGCACATCGTCATTGGCTCCTGAAACCCATAGGCTTCAATGTTAACCAATGCGGCTTTGCGCCGCGGTCTTCGACCGCCTACCGCCACGGTGTGTCCCGCCAGCGCATTGACCTCACATCCCATTGTCCCACTTCACAGGTCAGGCAGCCGCCATTTCAAGGGCCTACATGGCTTAATTTTGACTGCGACACACAGGCCTAGGCCTTGCATTGCCACACATACACGCCTTTCAACCCATTGCCATTCTTTAACTGTGCAAGCTGTCTGTACGTACCTGTGGTTTGCCTGACTTTGTGCTCCATGTTGTCCTTCCTAGGCACCGTCCGCTGGGACTTGCGATGAGAAGGAGGAATCCTCGCGTGTACCGACCGCTGGTGGACCTGTCGACAATGGAAGAACGCCATATAATACTTCGATACAGACTTCACCGTGCCACTATCCATGAACTGTGTGCCCAGCTGGAGCCATCCCTGATGTCCCCCATCCGCCAACCCACAGGGATTCCCCCTCTGGTGCAGGTTTTGTCAGTCCTCCATTTTTTGGCAAGTGGGTCATTCCAGACCACAGTGGCCATGTCATCTGGAATGTCTCAGCCTATGTTTTCTAAGATTTTGAGCAGAGTGTTGTCTGCCCTGATGAAACTCATGCGGAGCTACATCATTTTCCCAGAGGAGGGTGACTTGCCTACAGTGAAGGGTGATTTCTATGCCCTTGGACATATCCCCAACATCATTGGTGCCATTGATGGGACCCATGTGGCTTTGGTACCCCCAAAAGACGATGAGCAGGTGTACAGAAACAGGAAGAGTTATCATTCTATGAATGTCCAGGTGGTCTGTTTGGCTGACCAGTACATCTCCCATGTAAATGCCAAGTTCCCAGGGTCAGTGCATGACGCGTATGTGATGCGAAATAGCAGCATCCCCTATGTGATGGAGCAGCTACAGAGACAACGTGTGTGGCTAATAGGTGACTCTGGTTACCCCAACCTGCCTTGGCTACTGACCCCAGTAAGGAATCCCCGGACCAGGGCAGAGGAACGGTACAATGAGGCCCATGGGCGAACTAGGAGGATCATCGAAAGGACCTTTGGCCTCCTGAAGGCCAGGTTTAGGTGCCTGCATATGACTGGGGGATCCCTGATGTACTCACCAAAGAAGGTGTGCCACATCATCGTGGCCTGCTGTATGCTTCACAATCTGGCATTGCGACGTCAGGTTCCTTTCCTGCAGGAGGATGGTGCAGATGGTGGTGTTGAAGCAGCTGTGGAGCCTGCGGAGAGTGAAGAGGAGGAAGACTCAGAGGACGACACAGACAACAGGGACAGAGTAATAGAACAGTATTTCCAGTAGCACACAGGTAATAATCACCCATGCCATTTTACATTTCCTGAAAGCCTCCTGCATCTCAACTTTGTCGATTTCCCCCCAGACCTATAAACATGATGTTTGATTTTCCCTTCCCTTTTCTGTGCTGTATGAGCCACTGCGTGACCTCGGCTTGGTTGGCCCATGGACTAATGCTAAGTTACCTCGGTATGTGTAATTCACAATGTTAATTATACGTAATTGATATGTAATGTCTCATACATTTGTAAATAACACAGGCTGAGTCCTGATTGATTTCAGTGCAATGTGTGATTTATTATTAGTGCATAGATATTGGTACATGATAGTGAAACAGTGATGGGTGGGGGTGGAGTAATGTCCATGGCGGAGTCCAGTTCTCAGTCTCACAGGTGCATTGTCCATATGCCTGTGGCAGGATGGAGCAGGGGCAGTTCAAGGTTGGACAGGGTGGCAATGTGGAACAGTGGGAGGACTTCCGGGGGTATGTGATGCTGGCGGGGGACTTGACATCCTACTCTGTCGGTTTTTTTGATCTCAGGCTCCTTTTGCGGGGCGGTTGTTGTTCAGCAGGAGGTGGGGTTCTGGTGGGCTGTCGTTGTGGTGGGGCCTCCTGTCCACTAGCGCCGGCGGAGGTGGTAGGCTGTTCCTGTTCCTGGCTAGTGACAGTGGCCCTGTGTGATGCCACATGGTCCCGAAACGTGTCCTCTATACGGTTCAGGGCCTGGACTATGCTCCCCATAGCGGTTGAGATGTTGCTGAGTTGGTCGCTGAACCCCATGTAGCGTTGCTCCTGCTGTGCCTGGATCTCCTGGAACCTGGCCAGTACCGTCGCCATCGTCTGAGCGGTGGTAGGCTGCCATGATGGTGGTGAGGGCCTCTTGGAGAGTGGGTTCCCTGGGCCTCTCCTCCCCCCCCTGTCGCACAGCAGCCCTCCGAGTTGCCCTGTTTCCCTGGGCCTCTGTCCCCTGGACGGTGTGCCCACTCCCAGTGGTAGACACACCGCTGCTTGACCTGTCCTAGAGACAGAGGCATGGGCCCGCTGGGTGGGAGCTGTGCTGTTGTTCCCAGAGGGGGTTGGGTCTGCAGTGGCCTGTGTCTGGGTGAGGGGAACCGACTGCCCAGAGGTCCCCAATGGTCCAGGCTGGTCGTCAGGTTCCAGGTCGACAGAGCTGCTGTCATCACTAGGGGCCTGTTCCGGGGGTGGGATGGACATTTCTGGTCCCTCCTGACCGGTGTGTTGTCGTTCGGGTCCTGCATGGGGTAAGAGGGTATGGTTATTGTTTCTGTGTGTGCATTAGCTTGCGTTTTATGGGTGCCCTTGTCCCCCAGTGCTGGCATTCCCTTGGGGGAGGTGTTGTGAGGGTGTTTTGTGGGGGGGGGTGATAGGTATGTGCAGTGGTCATGCTTAGGTGATGGGTGTCCATAGTTTGGGGGTGGCATGCAGGGGTTGGTGTTGGGTGGGTTGTGCTGGGGAGACATTCTCAGGGAGGATGTGTGCTGGGGGGTTGGGGGTGAGGGTGGGGGTTAGCATGCTGGGGGGGGATGAAGTGGTTGGCCTTGTACTTACCAGAGTCCATTCCTCCGTGTACTCCAGCGAGGCCATCGGGATGCAGGATGTTGAGTACCTCTTGCTCCCATGTTGTGAATTCGGGTGGAGTGGGTGGGGGTCCCCCGCCAGTCTTCTGGACTGCGATGTTGTGTCGCGAGACCATCGAGCGCACCTTCCCCCGTAGGTCGTTCCATCGTTTGCGGATGTCCTCTCGATTTCTGGGATGCTGTCCCACCGCGTTGACCCTGTCCACGATCCGCTGCCAGAGCTCCGCCTTCCTTGCTATGGTGGTGTGCTGGACCTGTGAGCCGAAGAGCTGGGGTTCCACTCTTATGATCTCCTCCACCATGACCCGGAGTTCTTGGTCCGAAAAGCGTGGGTGCCTTTGTGGTGCCATGGGGTGGTGTGTATGAGGTGTGGCGTGGTGTATGTGATGATGTGTGTGTTGGTGTGTGGTGCTTTGTGCTTCTATGTGGTGTGTGTGATGTTGCGGTGTGCTTCTGTGTGTCTGGCTCTCTATTCTCTGATGTGTCTCTCTCTCTCCTTCGTCTCTGGTTTTTGTTGGTAGGGGTTTGTGGGTGATGTGGGTGTGTGTTTTATATGGTATTGGATGTGTGGGAGTGGTGTGTGTATGTGTTTCAGGTGTGTGCCTTTCAAATTGTCCAATGTGGTAGGGGTTTGTAAAGGTGTGTGTATTTTGACCGCGGCGGTGTGTACCGCCAATGGAATACCGCGGTTGAATGACCGCCGCGTGGATTTGCGGGTCATAATGGGATGGGCGTATTTCTGTTGGCGTGGCGGTGGAGGTTTGGTCTTCTCCAGTTTACCGCTGGCCGCTGATGTGGCGGACTGCAGTGGAGGGTGGATTTTCGGAGGTTTTGCAGTTGTGGGTCAGAATGTCCGTGGCGGCTGACCGCGGCCGCGGCGGTATTGTGGCGGCCTTCTGACCGGCGGTAAGCGGCTTTTACCGCCGAGGTCAGAATGACCCCCTTAGTGATTACGGGCCTCATTGTGAGTCTGGCGGTCTTAAGACCACCAGAATCGCAGTCTTAAGACTGCCAGAATCGCAGTGATAGTCGGACCACCACACTCCTGGTGGTCCTACCACCAAATACCATCAGGGGACTGCCACCACCGCCTGGAAAATGGTTCCATGGCCAGCCACTGCAGCACTGAGTTCAGCGCCACCGTGCTGATCATGAGTCCAATTTCCACCAGCCTTTTCATACAGGGACCCGCCATGAAGAGACTGCTGGAAAGCCAGTGTTGGGGGCTTCAGGGTGGTCCCTGCACTGCCCACGACCATGTTGTGGGCAGTGCAGGGGACCCCCTGCCGAGCACCCTCACAATGCACAGTGTCTGCTCCAGCAGACAGTGTGTATTCCGAGGGTGCTGGGAGCACTATCTTTGTGAAGGCATTGGCCTAGGTTCCATGAGGAGCCGATGCCAATGCCACCATACAGTTTCTACTGGGCTGACTGGTGGAAACCTCTGATTTTGGAGATTTCTGCCAGTCAGGCTAGTGAAAACCTTGCAATCTGCCTGGGGGGAGATTGCCAGCTCCACAGCGGTCTCCTCTCCATGAGGTTGGCGGGTCGTCTGTCAACTTCGTAATGAGGCCCTATGTTTTTTTTTGTTAGGTCAAACTTTGGTCCTTGAATCAAAAAGAGTCAAAAATATGCATTTCATGCGAAAAAATAGTGCAAAATGCTCAATCTGGTATTTCATATTTTAATGTCATTTCATGCCTCTATTTTGGGAATTGTCTGTAATTTCCATAAAGAAAATTATACAAATTTCATCCAGGGCTAGAATTAGTCTCTTGCTTCCCTCATGTTTTATTAAGGTGATCTTAAGGCTTGAAGCAAGTTAGTAACATTTTTTTTCCTATATGTAAGACACCTTTTTTTTAGCATGCAAAAAAACACCCAAAAATAGCAAAAGTTTACCATTCCAGCTTGTCCACTTGACCATACCACTTTGTTTTACTCAGTGAACATCTGTCAACTTTGTTTTTTCAGCAATTACATTTCATACAATTGTTCTAACTATAGTTATGTAGAGTTACCAAGCCTCTCTGCCAGCCCACATGAAGGTGGCTACAAAGAACTGTCACTGATACAGTGGTGTGCATTGATTTATTTTTTTCTGAGACAAAATATTAACCTTCCCACACTCATTAGACTGCTGAAAATATTAACTGGTAAACAGAAGCAGGCCAAGTACATATGACTCTCACTTGACATTATACATTTCAAATCAGACTACCTGATCTCAAAACACAACTACCACTCTGTCTCTGTTATAAAGGGCAATATTCAATGTAGAGAGCTAGGTCCAAACTGCCTGTGTTTTCATGGGTCATTTCCTCAATGGACTTGAGCCATTCTCGTTTTAAGGCATGGGACACTGCCTGTGCCTCTGCCTTCCCCAGCACCCCAGGTAATTTACAGGAGGCAATGGTGTTGGGGAAAAGTGGACTATAGAGAGAGGAGAGTGAGGGAATGTGATGGGGAGCTAAAAGGATGAAAAATTGGTGCGGGTTTGAACATTATGCCAGGGCTGCTGCTGTTTCACAGTCTGGCCATGCAGGGCACACTAATAAAACATCTCAACTTTGGAGCTTCTTCGACAATAGGTTATTGTAACTTTCTAAAAGCCAGTGACAAATTCCACAAGAGCATTATCCAGGAATTATGCACTCCACCATAAGGGCATACTTGCTATCTCTGGTACTACCACAGTATTGTGCATCAAAGGATGTTTGTATCACAGAATATTCTGGATAAAATATTGCAATACAATAATATCGCATCAACAAAATCGAGAAAGAAATATTGAGTATACATACTTTCTATATAAATTACACCATGGACCACAATACCATCAGAGAAGTTAAGTAAATTGAAATATCCAGCTGTATATCATTATAGGAAATTTGTTCAAAATATTACATTTTAAAATAATATTAGCATAAAAACTGAATATACAAATATGTTAAGATGTTAATGTAAAATAATAATATACATGCATATATACTACACACATATATATATATATATATATATATATATATATATATATATATATATATATGGATATGTGTGTGTGTCTGTTTGAAAATGGGTTATTGGTAAGGGCAGGTAAGTACCTACACTTTACAGTAGGCCACTAACCTCCACTTAGGTGCAGTTAGGTCTCAATAAATTAAACCCAGCTTAACCCTTGGTAGCTTGGCAAAGAGTGACAAGGGTTAACTTAGGAGACAAATGTGTAAAGCATTTAAAAATCACAAAACAGTAAATAAGTAAAACACAAAACACAATAAAAATCCAACACCAATTTATTAAAATGGATTATATTTCTATCTTTAAAATGACACCACAATGATTAAAATCAGATAAGGGGAACTGGAGATATGATTTTGTAAAGAATGAATGCTTTCTAGTGCTTAGATGCAATCTAGCGCTCAAAGGGATACAAAATTTCACAATGGAATGGAACGAAGCCCAGAGTTCAGGCCACCCACGAGGTAACACTGTCATACTTACTTTCAAAAGTGTTTCTTGATTCAGGAAAGTGGTCCACAGCACCAGCCAAGGGTTCAAAGGCTCTGGTTTGCCCCTTGGGATCTGGGACTACAACTCCCACAATGCACCTCTTAACTTATGGAGTTGCTCGAAACATCTCCAAGCTTCTGGATCTTCTTCCATAGGTCCTTCTTGGGTCCTTGAAGTGTCCACAACTTGATCAAAGGTTCCAGAAGCTCTGAGGGGCTCCTTAGGAGTTGTGACTACAATGCCCAGAATGCACCTGATCAGAATCCTCAAATGTCCACTGGACGCTGGTCAACTAGGCTCTGCTTGCAGGACTTGATGCAGGGGGACTCTGGGCAGCTCCTTTGTACCTGCAGCAAACAGGGAGTCCCTCCTTGAAGCGGTAGAGTGCAGGCAAAGTCCTTTTTGTGGTGAAGCACAAGTGCAGAGTGCAGTGTCCAGTTGCAGGTCAGGGGTCCAGCAGGGCAGTCCTTCTTCTGGTGTTCTTTCTTATAGGGATCTGGTAGGCATCTGAGGTGTGGGTACAGCTCTGCCATATTTATCCTTGCTCCTGGGTAAAAAACAGGGGGGGGTCCTTGTTCTCCAATCAGGTGCAGGGTCCTTCCCCCTGTGATGACCACTTCCTGGGAAAATCAATCCCAGGGAGCAACATTCCTCAAAAATCCATCCTGGCAGAAACTGATTTTTGGAAGTTGCATCTGGCTGAGCCCACCAACTGCTGTGGCTAAAAATCTTAAACACACCCTTCTCCTGCCCTCTCCTAATCTTATCAGGGGGGCACCTAATTGTCTGGGTTTGCATGGTGTGAGGGAGATGCTGGGTTGCTCCAAATGTCCTTCCCTGCCTTTGAAGACCAGTTTGGCAGCCCTTCCCCTTTCCTGCTTCTCTATCTGCTGAGGGAAGATCGCCTCCCACAGGCACATCCCTTTGTGTTGTTCATCCCAGGCTTTTACACCTCATCAAGGCTGGCCAATCAGAGCAAAGCAATACAACGTTTGGGTAAAGTTTAAAACTCTTTGCCTAAACAAGTCATATTAAATCCAACAATTGTGAGCTGTGGGATTTATTATAACAATTAATTTGATACCAAACTTGAAGTATCTGACACTTAAGGGGACTTTATAAATTAAAAAGAAATATCCCAGGTCTAGCCCATGGACGCCATTCACTACAATGAGGGAAAAACAAATTTGACTGTTTTGCCTCACCAGGGCTTATACGATTTCTATGGTCTCTGCTTATAGTTACATGGCACCCAGCCCTACGGACACATAGGGCACTCCTTAGGGGTGACCTATATGTAAAAATAAGGTAGTTTAAGACTTTGGAAGTACTTTTAATTCCAAAGTCAAATTTGTATATAACTTTAATTTAAAGGCAGTCAGCAAGGCAGGCCTGCCTTACAATTACACTGGGCACCTCAGCAGTGCACCTATGGGTGCACTACCTATGCTGGGGTCCCTAAACCTACATGCCCTACCATATACTAGGGACTTATAGGTAGGACGACATAGCCATTTATAATTAGCCTAATTTGCATATTTATTTTATACAGAGTACAGGCCCTGGGACTGGTTAGCAGTACCTAAGGCACCATTAGAGTAAGGAAAACATCAGCAAAAAGTGAAAAATGGGGTCCTCTGCAATCATCCCTGTTTTTTCACTCTATCTATCTATCTATCTATCTATCTATCTATCTATCTATCTATCTATCTATCTATAGATATCTATATGGATATATATATATATATATATATATTTACAAAGTAAGACTCAGCACAGATATATATCAAATTATAGAAGAAGGATGAGTTTTCCTGATTGTCTTTAAATCCTTATATCACATCCTATGAAAATAATTTTCATCAGCCATGTCCTTCTTTCTTTTAATTGACTTTTTATTGATTCAATTTGTAATTATCCATATTTAACTTCATGTACAATGAATAGATCATAGCCAAAATGTCTCATCCAAAATGACTTCTTCAGGGCTAAAAGAATATACAAATATGAATAATCAATAGTTTGATATAAAAAATAAGTTTAAATGACAAATCTTTAAAAATATTTACATTAGATCTTTGCAAAATATTGCATTTCAAAATTATACCTTCAATAGATCTAATATTTAACGAATTATCCTGTCGTCTAGTAATTTATTTCATCTATATGGATTAGAAATCATCCAAATATGTGTGCTAGTTCAAATAATTAAACAATCTCACCTGTTTGATATTTATCATGTGTTATTCTAACCCAGAGGCAGATGGACAGTCATAAGGGGCTCTAGCTAATCGTGAAAATGTTTATGGGCAAATACCCCATTATATCAACATTCTCGGCCTAACATTTATCGCACTACGGCCCTAATAATTGGAACCACTTTCATATAGGCATGTCGATACATGTTGCATTTATCTCGTATAGGAACTTACGCATACTTCATTTGATATAACATTGTTGAAAAGCTCTATTTGTTTAAACACAAGAAAACTATTGTAAGAGTTATCATCATTAAAGATAAGGTGTCATGGATAAGCTCATACCTCATGAAACCAAAAGGGCATTCTTCGAATCCCATTACATTGCGACGACAGAGAAGCAAAGATTCCCAGAATAAAACTTGCCGCTTTTATAACGCCCATATGTTACTAACACCTGTGTTCATTTCTTTTTGGCGCTAATGTCAATAATACAAATTTAACAGACATCTTAAAATGGTCACATATTCACACAGATGGCATTGCTACACACAATCTTATCTTATATCAAATCAGTACACTTGATAATTGAACTGTACAGTTGGAAAATACTTACTTACATCTCACTTTCAACTTATATTTAGAATTCATATTGCTCTTATCGTTCTTATCTTTTCTTGGCGGACATTTTGAAGTGTGTTATTTACTGATTGTAAACCATTATTTTATTACTCACACACAGCAGCCATCTTAAACTGTCTTATGTTCTAGTTGCCACTCTAAATTTCAAATTGAAGTCCCAATTAATGACAAATTATCCAGATCACAATGATATGATCTGATTCATAAACGTAATTCTAAATCAATACATTTAACAATTGAACTCCATAGGTCAAGATTGTTTGTCTACATCTCACTTTCAAATTATATTTTAAGACCATTTAAACCTTATTGTTCTTATTCTTTCCTGGAGGCCATTTTGAAGTATGTTCTCCACTAGTTACAAATCATTTCTTATTACTCTCATATGGCAGCCATCTTAAGCTGTTGTAGATTTTGGATGCCACTCTAGATTTCAAATACTGTTCTTATTTCCTCAATTCATATGTGTCCTTTAAAGACCAATCATTTTAAATTATATCACATGTCAATATAAAGTTGCACCAAATAAACTCATGATGATCCTATTTGTATCCCACATCCATAATAGATGCATAAACTATTAAATATGATGCAATAACACTTCAATTGTCAAATCTTTACTTGACTGAAATCAGGAGAATTTAAACCTCCTATCCATATGAAATATACGGTGGCCATATTGAACTGTTTTCTCACATAATTAACTATTATGCACTCTTTTATACTTTTATCCATGCCAGGATCGCATTAGTATGACATGTCTCAATCCTAAATGTCAATCTCATGTTCAATTAGCGACCAAGGGCCAGATGTAGGAAACTAGCAAATTGCAACTTGCAATTTGAGAGTCTGTGCGACTCGCAAACTGCAAGTCGCAATTTGCTATACAGAAAGGTGTCTCAGACACCTTCTGCGAGTCGCTATGGGGTTGCAAAGACCCACCTCATTAATATTAATGAGGTGGGTCACAATTTGCGCCCCCTTAGCGACTTTGGGCACTCACGGGGATGGAGGCCTGCTGGGAACAGCAGACCTCCATGTCCGTGACTGCTTTTAAATAAAGCAGTTTTTTTTTTCCCAAGTGTAGCCCGTTTTCCTTAAAGGAAAACGAGCTGCACTTAGAAAAAAAAAAAAAAAAAACTTTAGTTTCGGATTTTTTCAGGGCAGGTAGTGGTCCCTTGGACCACTGCCTGCTCTGAAAAAATCATTTTGGGTCCAGTCACAAAGGGGAAGGGGTCCCATGTGGACCCCTTCCCGTTTGTGAGTGGGTTACCATCCACTTCAAGTGGATGGTAACTGCGACTCCATTTGCGACCACGTACGCATACCAGTGCGACTCGCAAATAGGAAGGGAACACCCCTTCCTATTTACGACTGGGAAATGCATTTTGCGAGTCCGTTCCGACTCGCAAAATGCATTTCTACATAGCAAACACGCATCTGGCCCCAAATGCTAAAACGCATCAGTTCATTGACATACAGAAGTCCTG
The DNA here is from genome assembly GCF_031143425.1 of Pleurodeles waltl. Lineage (NCBI taxonomy): Eukaryota > Metazoa > Chordata > Amphibia > Caudata > Salamandridae > Pleurodeles > Pleurodeles waltl. The sequence continues at coordinate 260,540,499 of NC_090437.1, read as the reverse complement.
CCACATTGTTCATAGCACCCAAAACCTTAGAGAAATAATGGACAATATATAAAACTTAAATATATATATATATATATATATATATATATATATATATATATATATATATATATATATATATATATCAGACTCTAACTTGTCACTAACCATCCATGATTATTCTAAAGTTTAAATTCCTAGGAAGTAATTAAATTCATTATTCGCATTTAGTCCTTCATTCACAGTCCGCAAGTGACATTTACATCTTGCTTCAGCTTGCCTTAACGCAAGTTCCCTACTTCTTCCTCTCTCACATTGAGGTACATGTTCAATGCCATGTACCCAAATTTGAGTATTTGTTGAGGGAACCTGCTGTATATGAATGGCCACGGGATATTTAGCTTCTACATTTTTTATGGCTCTCACATGTTCAAGAACTCTTACTTTGAGACTTCAAATACTACTTCCTATTTACAGTTTCCCACAAGGGCACTGTATCACATACACCACATACGTGGTATTACAGTTAATAAAAGAATCAATGGTGTATTCAACCTGGGTATTATATCTGAACTTCTGTATCCTATTAACTCCCATTTTACATATTGAGCGTCCTCCACAAATATAAAAGCTTGATGGTCTCGCTGGTAACCATGTCTTTACTTCCATTTCACTTGTGTCATCTTTTACATAACTAGGACATAAGATGTCTTTTAATGTCTGACCCTTACGATACACCACTTTTGTTTTTTTAGGTAAAGCTCCTTCCGACAAAGTTAAAGAATTTAGAATCTGCCAGTTTTTCTTGAATACATTGAAAATATGATTGCTGTACAAATTATATTCCGTGACAAAACATATTTCCCATTTTGTTTCACTGTACCTGATTTTATTCACACTCTTCTTATGATCCTCTTTCAAAATCTGTTTTCTATCTACTCCCTTGATTTTTGTTTTAGCCCTTCTAAGGACATCTTCATCATAACGTATGTTGCGAAATTCTAGATCTATGGCCAGTAATCTCCTTTTATATTGTTCATCTTGACTACAGTTACGTCTGGCCCTTACCATTTCACCATGTGGTATTGATTCAATTGTCTTCCTACATATGGATAATTACAAATTGAATCAATAAAAATTCAATCAAAAGAAAGAAGGACGTGGCTGATGGAATGTTATTTTCTTAGGATGTGATGTAAGGATTTAGAGACAATCAAGAAAACTCCTCCTTCTTCTATAATTTGCTATATATCTGTGCTGAGTCTTACTTTGTATGTATTGCGTCCTTGAGATGGTGATTGAGGACTAGGGAGCTTATCCACTGGACTTGTGCACTTTATCTTGTATACTTGATTTATTCTATCACAGGAAGTTGTGTGGCATCTTCTGCCTCGGCTCCAGTAAAATATATATATATATATAAACATTAATAGTTTAAAACAATATAACAGTATGTCCACAATTAAAAAATTAAAACAATAAGTAAACAGTTAAAAATGACATAAAATATTATTATTAAAAACAATGAAAAAGTATATATACATATCACAAATGATGCAAAAACATAAATCAAATGAAATTCAGAATTAAAATTAATACAAAATTGATCAAATCAAAATATAATTAAATTAAACATTATTTTTTTGTAAAGTATTTTAAAAAAGAAAAATGAGTATAAAACAAAAAAATATGAACAATTAAAATTAAACAATAGTAGGGAATCAAATGAACTTTAAAGGAATCAGATTTACAACTCTAACTCCAAAGTAAGCAACAGGTGGAAAAGTGTTGGATGTTGGAGTGGTCAGATTTACTATTACTACTCCAACATGAAAGTAAGCAGTGGAAGTGTTAAACTTTGAAGGGGTCATATTAACCATTCCCACTCCAACGTAAGCAAATTCAGGGAAAGTGGTGGACTTTATAAAAGTTACATTTACTATCCCCACTCCAATATGAGCATCAGTAGGGAAAGTGTTGGACACTCCAAACTAAGCAACAATATGGAACGTTTTGGATTGAGAGAGTTAGGTTTAGTATTCTCACTCTAAAATGAGCAAAAGAAGGGAAGGTGCTTAATTTTGGAGAGGTCAAATTTTCTAATCTTACTCCAATGTAAGCAAAAGCAGGAAAAGTGTTGACATTTGGAAGGATTAGATGTAGTATTCCCACTCCAATCTTAACAACAGTTGAGAAATCATTAGTCTTTGAGCGGTTAGATATACTATTCCCACTCCAATCTGAGCAACAGTAGGGAAATTTTTGGACAGTAAGGGGTTAGATTTACAATTCAAACTGTCAAACTTAAAAGACATACAAAACAAAAGAAACATAGTTAAAAAAAATTACAATATACTCATTAAATACAATGTAATTACATTTCGATAATACATAGTTTAATTACTAATGAAAATGACTGAAAAATATGTAAAGTAATTACTCTTCCCTCCATAATGCCCAAAATAAAAATTGAAATTAAAAACTGTATTATAAAAAGAAACATTATTAATATAGGATTAATACCTAAATAAAAGTAAACAATGTATACATATAAATTAACTTTACAAAATTGTATGATTGCATAAACTGGTCAAACAATTAACAATTATTTAAACACAACATATAATTAATGTATCAATCATTCCATTAAATCATTTTCATACATAATTAGCAATAATAGTTTAAGCTTCATAAAAAAAACACATTTGAAATGAATAGCAATAATATTTAAAACAGGTTTCTACTCTAATTCTCTACAAACGCAACACCTTGCTACTAACTTAATAATGTCTAATTAAATTTAAATTTGACATTAAACTACAATCCATACTAAAAAATGAAATGTAAACATTAATATATTACTAATATCGTATAATGATATAATTACTATTGTATATTGAATGAATTGCAACTTATTTTTATTTTGCTACTTTATATCAAACAATATAATGCACAATATTTAAAAAAAAACATTATTAGATGCAAAAAATATATTCTTACCTAATATATTTAGTCCTATGATATTTTTTAGTTGACAATATCTTTGAAACAATATTCTTGCATCACAATATTTTTCAGTATTTTGGTGGGGTAACTCAAAGAGCATTTCTGACTCAACTCAGTATGCATTTTAGGAATTTGTTACAAACCTAAGCCCACTCCGTTAAGTGAGTTAAAAACCATTCAACACAAATCTTCACCACTTTTCCCAGGAGGGCTATTAAATGATAATTACCTGGACCTTTTCAAATAGTTTTTTTTAATTATTCTTATTTCAATATTTATGTACAGATCAATCTACAGTCCAAATGAACTAGGGTCTGGCATTGTTAGGTTCAATGTACAATTAACTGGTTTCAAAATATGCATGGCACAAATAATTACATATAAAACTGACTCAGAAAACAAGGAGAGTGGGAGAGGTTGAGTGATGGGTTGAAAATGAGAGAAACAGGAGAATCGTAAGTTGTGAGTTGAAAGTCAGCATTTTCTCATACAGCATACAGTTGCAATTTCATTAATAACATGAAAAAGATCAAAGTTCTTGAACATCGTGTTCATACAGTTGTGAATCATTTGTATTCTGGAACTAAAACATGAAGTGATGATGAGTGAGCAAAGTATAGAGACGGAGGGATGGTCAGTGGCCCCTGATTCATGAAATACCATTAATATTCAGTCTTATAAGAAAAGTAAGAGACACATTCCCTATAACAGGTACCAGAGAATAGTATTGCTATGGAGTATGTTCCTACTTTTGGAAAGCTAAACCTTCGTGAACGTCACAAATGTTCAATGATTTTTTTCAAGTTTATACTCTGATCATTATATAAATAAATTAGTCTCTTGTGGCCTGTCAGAACAAGCCTCTTTTCACTAGTGGGGTTTTGTGATGTTCAGAGATGTTGCAAACCACTGTCTCTAATGTAAGGTATTTGTGCTATGTTTTTAAATATGACAAGAACAGTAGTAATCTTAAATTCATAACCCCAGAGATCTTTATGATATCATGGATTTACAGCCAAGAAGACTTCAGAGACTGACATGACTAAAGAGTGTGTTAAGTGTTACCTTTTGTTTGTGCTACTCACTCGAGTAGATGGCTCTCTAGTCTTTTGCTCTGGTGGGATCTCCTTCCTTCTCTCAGCCTGTTTTGTAAAAACTTGCCCTTGGCATGGACTTTTTGGTAAACAAATAGGGTGTCTTTTTTTTTTATTGCCTTGCCACATACACTTTCATTTTCTATTTGGTGTTTAGGGGGGTATTTTTAACCTTTTGACTGTATCTATTTTTACGCACTTGGTGCTCCTGTCTCTGCTTCACTCTGAGGCGAGAATAGGCAGTCATTTTGTTTGTACCACTCCCTCGAGCAGTTGATGCTCGAGTCTTTTGCTCTGGTGTGATCATCTTCCTGCTCTTGGCCCATATTCTACAATAATGCTGCCAGGTGTGGTTGTGCTGCTTGCGCACCAAAAGCAAGCCCTTCTGTTATTATCCATGCCTAAATGGGCCCAGGCACCAAGAACGCTGGTTCTTCCCCCTCAGACCAAACAACATTTTTGGCTGCTCAACTTCTAGGTTTGCGTCCTATAATGCTAGCGGTCTGTACATCCTCTATGGTCATTGATATCCAACCTTTATGCTGCTGTTACTCTGATGTTTGTAAAGGTAGCTGAGCCCGTAGCAAGGAACAGTATCTACCATCCCATAGCTTTTAGTGGGATCTCTGTAGCTGCTCCTCATACGGACATTAGAAACATTACTTATCACTTTTGTATGCTCTAATGTCATTCTCAGGCGAAGCATCATAGAGAAATTTTAAATTTCTTAATTGACTATATGCCAGAAGCATTTTTTCCTATATAAACTTGCCTGAATGAAGCTTCTGTGCCTGAAATTATCACTTCTCTACAATCTGATAACTGTACTGTGAGGCATGACTGCAAGAATAAGAAGGGAGGTATAGTTACAATAATTTTTAATTCACAGTACCAATGTTAAATTGAAAATCTGGCATTTCCAGACTGTGAGTGAGTCTTATCTTCTCATTGAGTTTGACAAAGATTTTCAAATTTTCTGGTTCCTTGATTTACCCTTCTCCTGGGCCGGTGGAGAGGTGGTATTCATTGTTGGTGGAAATGCTATTCTTAAATGCCCTCATTCTGATATTTTAGGTGATTTCAGTATATTAATTTTGGTATTTCTAATTGTAGCCTTGTTTCTTTTCTGCTGGGTGATTTTGAGATCTTAGATCATTAGTAATTAACCAATTTGCCTACTCATAAAGAAGGGCATTTGCTAGATCCTCTTTTCTCTATAGCATCGGTTGACCACCCTCTTCCTCTTATCTGGTCTGATCACTGTGCTGTACCAATTTCAATTTTGGCTGCTACCCACAGGGAACGCACTATGGCCTTTTTTTACTTTTTCTAGACATTGGTCTAAACTCAATTCAGCAATATCTAGTTCCTTCATTCATGTGACTTTGCCAGAGTTGGGCAAGACTGTAGACTCTGATGACATTGATACTGGCTGCATCAATCATTCAATTTAATGATTCTGCTCAAACCAAACTTTAACTCTATGTTCCCACCCCCCTGCTCCTTGGTTTAATGACTTGTTACTTGGGTGAAAAAAGAGTTTTAAATGCCTGGAGCAGGTCTGGTGTAAAAACTACCTTGATGAGGACAAAATCAAGTACAAGCTGGCTATGAAGGATTAATATAAAGGTGCAAACAGTTAGGAGCGCACCTGCCTAACATCCCAGCAATTAATCTGCCCCATTGCATCATGGTAGATGTAGTTTCTTCAAAAAACGAACTCCATTAATTTTTAAATATTTCACCTCTAAGTAGGTACAGCCTTTACTGTGCATCTCTGGACACATGTGTTTCTGGGTTAATCCCTTCTTCAGCAGAGAACAAATTTGCGGGGTGCTGGAAATGCTGCCATTAATCACCCGGTTTCAATACCTCTTCACTGGCATGCTGGTGCCTGCTCCAGAGCTCGTCAGCCCAGTAGCTCAAGGGAGCCTTTTTAAAGTCACAAACAGTTAGGAGCGCACCTGCCTAACATCCCAGCAATTAATCTGCCCCATTGCATCATGGTAGATGTAGTTTCTTCAAAAAACGAACTCCATTAATTTTTAAATATTTCACCTCTAAGTAGGTACAGCCTTTACTGTGCATCTCTGGACACATGTGTTTCTGGGTTAATCCCTTCTTCAGCAGAGAACAAATTTGCGGGGTGCTGGAAATGCTGCCATTAATCACCCGGTTTCAATACCTCTTCACTGGCATGCTGGTGCCTGCTCCAGAGCTCGTCAGCCCAGTAGCTCAAGGGAGCCTTTTTAAAGTCACAAACAGTTAGGAGCGCACCTGCCTAACATCCCAGCAATTAATCTGCCCCATTGCATCATGGTAGATGTAGTTTCTTCAAAAAACGAACTCCATTAATTTTTAAATATTTCACCTCTAAGTAGGTACAGCCTTTACTGTGCATCTCTGGACACATGTGTTTCTGGGTTAATCCCTTCTTCAGCAGAGAACAAATTTGCGGGGTGCTGGAAATGCTGCCATTAATCACCCGGTTTCAATACCTCTTCACTGGCATGCTGGTGCCTGCTCCAGAGCTCGTCAGCCCAGTAGCTCAAGGGAGCCTTTTTAAAGTCACAAACAGTTAGGAGCGCACCTGCCTAACATCCCAGCAATTAATCTGCCCCATTGCATCATGGTAGATGTAGTTTCTTCAAAAAACGAACTCCATTAATTTTTAAATATTTCACCTCTAAGTAGGTACAGCCTTTACTGTGCATCTCTGGACACATGTGTTTCTGGGTTAATCCCTTCTTCAGCAGAGAACAAATTTGCGGGGTGCTGGAAATGCTGCCATTAATCACCCGGTTTCAATACCTCTTCACTGGCATGCTGGTGCCTGCTCCAGAGCTCGTCAGCCCAGTAGCTCAAGGGAGCCTTTTTAAAGTCACAAACAGTTAGGAGCGCACCTGCCTAACATCCCAGCAATTAATCTGCCCCATTGCATCATGGTAGATGTAGTTTCTTCAAAAAACGAACTCCATTAATTTTTAAATATTTCACCTCTAAGTAGGTACAGCCTTTACTGTGCATCTCTGGACACATGTGTTTCTGGGTTAATCCCTTCTTCAGCAGAGAACAAATTTGCGGGGTGCTGGAAATGCTGCCATTAATCACCCGGTTTCAATACCTCTTCACTGGCATGCTGGTGCCTGCTCCAGAGCTCGTCAGCCCAGTAGCTCAAGGGAGCCTTTTTAAAGTCACAAACAGTTAGGAGCGCACCTGCCTAACATCCCAGCAATTAATCTGCCCCATTGCATCATGGTAGATGTAGTTTCTTCAAAAAACGAACTCCATTAATTTTTAAATATTTCACCTCTAAGTAGGTACAGCCTTTACTGTGCATCTCTGGACACATGTGTTTCTGGGTTAATCCCTTCTTCAGCAGAGAACAAATTTGCGGGGTGCTGGAAATGCTGCCATTAATCACCCGGTTTCAATACCTCTTCACTGGCATGCTGGTTCCTGCTCCAGAGCTCGTCAGCCCAGTAGCTCAAGGGAGCCTTTTTAAAGTCACAAACAGTTAGGAGCGCACCTGCCTAACATCCCAGCAATTAATCTGCCCCATTGCATCATGGTAGATGTAGTTTCTTCAAAAAACGAACTCCATTAATTTTTAAATATTTCACCTCTAAGTAGGTACATCCTTTACTGTGCATCTCTGGACACATGTGTTTCTGGGTTAATCCCTTCTTCAGCAGAGAACAAATTTGCGGGGTGCTGGAAATGCTGCCATTAATCACCCGGTTTCAATACCTCTTCACTGGCATGCTGGTGCCTGCTCCAGAGCTCGTCAGCCCAGTAGCTCAAGGGAGCCTTTTTAAAGTCACAAACAGTTAGGAGCGCACCTGCCTAACACCCCAGCAATTAATCTGCCCCATTGCATCATGGTAGATGTAGTTTCTTCAAAAAACGAACTCCATTAATTTTTAAATATTTCACCTCTAAGTAGGTACAGCCTTTACTGTGCATCTCTGGACACATGTGTTTCTGGGTTAATCCCTTCTTCAGCAGAGAACAAATTTGCGGGGTGCTGGAAATGCTGCCATTAATCACCCGGTTTCAATACCTCTTCACTGGCATGCTGGTGCCTGCTCCAGAGCTCGTCAGCCCAGTAGCTCAAGGGAGCCTTTTTAAAGTCACAAACAGTTAGGAGCGCACCTGCCTAACATCCCAGCAATTAATCTGCCCCATTGCATCATGGTAGATGTAGTTTCTTCAAAAAACGAACTCCATTAATTTTTAAATATTTCACCTCTAAGTAGGTACAGCCTTTACTGTGCATCTCTGGACACATGTGTTTCTGGGTTAATCCCTTCTTCAGCAGAGAACAAATTTGCGGGGTGCTGGAAATGCTGCCATTAATCACCCGGTTTCAATACCTCTTCACTGGCATGCTGGTGCCTGCTCCAGAGCTCGTCAGCCCAGTAGCTCAAGGGAGCCTTTTTAAAGTCACAAACAGTTAGGAGCGCACCTGCCTAACATCCCAGCAATTAATCTGCCCCATTGCATCATGGTAGATGTAGTTTCTTCAAAAAACGAACTCCATTAATTTTTAAATATTTCACCTCTAAGTAGGTACAGCCTTTACTGTGCATCTCTGGACACATGTGTTTCTGGGTTAATCCCTTCTTCAGCAGAGAACAAATTTGCGGGGTGCTGGAAATGCTGCCATTAATCACCCGGTTTCAATACCTCTTCACTGGCATGCTGGTGCCTGCTCCAGAGCTCGTCAGCCCAGTAGCTCAAGGGAGCCTTTTTAAAGTCACAAACAGTTAGGAGCGCACCTGCCTAACATCCCAGCAATTAATCTGCCCCATTGCATCATGGTAGATGTAGTTTCTTCAAAAAACGAACTCCATTAATTTTTAAATATTTCACCTCTAAGTAGGTACAGCCTTTCCTGTGCATCTCTGGACACATGTGTTTCTGGGTTAATCCCTTCTTCAGCAGAGAACAAATTTGCGGGGTGCTGGAAATGCTGCCATTAATCACCCGGTTTCAATACCTCTTCACTGGCATGCTGGTGCCTGCTCCAGAGCTCGTCAGCCCAGTAGCTCAAGGGAGCCTTTTTAAAGTCACAAACAGTTAGGAGCGCACCTGCCTAACATCCCAGCAATTAATCTGCCCCATTGCATCATGGTAGATGTAGTTTCTTCAAAAAACGAACTCCATTAATTTTTAAATATTTCACCTCTAAGTAGGTACAGCCTTTACTGTGCATCTCTGGACACATGTGTTTCTGGGTTAATCCCTTCTTCAGCAGAGAACAAATTTGCGGGGTGCTGGAAATGCTGCCATTAATCACCCGGTTTCAATACCTCTTCACTGGCATGCTGGTGCCTGCTCCAGAGCTCGTCAGCCCAGTAGCTCAAGGGAGCCTTTTTAAAGTCACAAACAGTTAGGAGCGCACCTGCCTAACATCCCAGCAATTAATCTGCCCCATTGCATCATGGTAGATGTAGTTTCTTCAAAAAACGAACTCCATTAATTTTTAAATATTTCACCTCTAAGTAGGTACAGCCTTTACTGTGCATCTCTGGACACATGTGTTTCTGGGTTAATCCCTTCTTCAGCAGAGAACAAATTTGCGGGGTGCTGGAAATGCTGCCATTAATCACCCGGTTTCAATACCTCTTCACTGGCATGCTGGTGCCTGCTCCAGAGCTCGTCAGCCCAATAGCTCAAGGGAGCCTTTTTAAAGTCACAAACAGTTAGGAGCGCACCTGCCTAACATCCCAGCAATTAATCTGCCCCATTGCATCATGGTAGATGTAGTTTCTTCAAAAAACGAACTCCATTAATTTTTAAATATTTCACCTCTAAGTAGGTACAGCCTTTCCTGTGCATCTCTGGACACATGTGTTTCTGGGTTAATCCCTTCTTCAGCAGAGAACAAATTTGCGGGGTGCTGGAAATGCTGCCATTAATCACCCGGTTTCAATACCTCTTCACTGGCATGCTGGTGCCTGCTCCAGAGCTCGTCAGCCCAGTAGCTCAAGGGAGCCTTTTTAAAGTCACAAACAGTTAGGAGCGCACCTGCCTAACATCCCAGCAATTAATCTGCCCCATTGCATCATGGTAGATGTAGTTTCTTCAAAAAACGAACTCCATTAATTTTTAAATATTTCACCTCTAAGTAGGTACAGCCTTTACTGTGCATCTCTGGACACATGTGTTTCTGGGTTAATCCCTTCTTCAGCAGAGAACAAATTTGCGGGGTGCTGGAAATGCTGCCATTAATCACCCGGTTTCAATACCTCTTCACTGGCATGCTGGTGCCTGCTCCAGAGCTCGTCAGCCCAGTAGCTCAAGGGAGCCTTTTTAAAGTCACAAACAGTTAGGAGCGCACCTGCCTAACATCCCAGCAATTAATCTGCCCCATTGCATCATGGTAGATGTAGTTTCTTCAAAAAACGAACTCCATTAATTTTTAAATATTTCACCTCTAAGTAGGTACAGCCTTTACTGTGCATCTCTGGACACATGTGTTTCTGGGTTAATCCCTTCTTCAGCAGAGAACAAATTTGCGGGGTGCTGGAAATGCTGCCATTAATCACCCGGTTTCAATACCTCTTCACTGGCATGCTGGTGCCTGCTCCAGAGCTCGTCAGCCCAATAGCTCAAGGGAGCCTTTTTAAAGTCACAAACAGTTAGGAGCGCACCTGCCTAACATCCCAGCAATTAATCTGCCCCATTGCATCATGGTAGATGTAGTTTCTTCAAAAAACGAACTCCATTAATTTTTAAATATTTCACCTCTAAGTAGGTACAGCCTTTCCTGTGCATCTCTGGACACATGTGTTTCTGGGTTAATCCCTTCTTCAGCAGAGAACAAATTTGCGGGGTGCTGGAAATGCTGCCATTAATCACCCGGTTTCAATACCTCTTCACTGGCATGCTGGTGCCTGCTCCAGAGCTCGTCAGCCCAGTAGCTCAAGGGAGCCTTTTTAAAGTCACAAACAGTTAGGAGCGCACCTGCCTAACATCCCAGCAATTAATCTGCCCCATTGCATCATGGTAGATGTAGTTTCTTCAAAAAACGAACTCCATTAATTTTTAAATATTTCACCTCTAAGTAGGTACAGCCTTTACTGTGCATCTCTGGACACATGTGTTTCTGGGTTAATCCCTTCTTCAGCAGAGAACAAATTTGCGGGGTGCTGGAAATGCTGCCATTAATCACCCGGTTTCAATACCTCTTCACTGGCATGCTGGTGCCTGCTCCAGAGCTCGTCAGCCCAGTAGCTCAAGGGAGCCTTTTTAAAGTCACAAACAGTTAGGAGCGCACCTGCCTAACATCCCAGCAATTAATCTGCCCCATTGCATCATGGTAGATGTAGTTTCTTCAAAAAACGAACTCCATTAATTTTTAAATATTTCACCTCTAAGTAGGTACAGCCTTTACTGTGCATCTCTGGACACATGTGTTTCTGGGTTAATCCCTTCTTCAGCAGAGAACAAATTTGCGGGGTGCTGGAAATGCTGCCATTAATCACCCGGTTTCAATACCTCTTCACTGGCATGCTGGTGCCTGCTCCAGAGCTCGTCAGCCCAGTAGCTCAAGGGAGCCTTTTTAAAGTCACAAACAGTTAGGAGCGCACCTGCCTAACATCCCAGCAATTAATCTGCCCCATTGCATCATGGTAGATGTAGTTTCTTCAAAAAACGAACTCCATTAATTTTTAAATATTTCACCTCTAAGTAGGTACAGCCTTTACTGTGCATCTCTGGACACATGTGTTTCTGGGTTAATCCCTTCTTCAGCAGAGAACAAATTTGCGGGGTGCTGGAAATGCTGCCATTAATCACCCGGTTTCAATACCTCTTCACTGGCATGCTGGTGCCTGCTCCAGAGCTCGTCAGCCCAGTAGCTCAAGGGAGCCTTTTTAAAGTCACAAACAGTTAGGAGCGCACCTGCCTAACATCCCAGCAATTAATCTGCCCCATTGCATCATGGTAGATGTAGTTTCTTCAAAAAACGAACTCCATTAATTTTTAAATATTTCACCTCTAAGTAGGTACAGCCTTTACTGTGCATCTCTGGACACATGTGTTTCTGGGTTAATCCCTTCTTCAGCAGAGAACAAATTTGCGGGGTGCTGGAAATGCTGCCATTAATCACCCGGTTTCAATACCTCTTCACTGGCATGCTGGTGCCTGCTCCAGAGCTCGTCAGCCCAGTAGCTCAAGGGAGCCTTTTTAAAGTCACAAACAGTTAGGAGCGCACCTGCCTAACATCCCAGCAATTAATCTGCCCCATTGCATCATGGTAGATGTAGTTTCTTCAAAAAACGAACTCCATTAATTTTTAAATATTTCACCTCTAAGTAGGTACAGCCTTTACTGTGCATCTCTGGACACATGTGTTTCTGGGTTAATCCCTTCTTCAGCAGAGAACAAATTTGCGGGGTGCTGGAAATGCTGCCATTAATCACCCGGTTTCAATACCTCTTCACTGGCATGCTGGTGCCTGCTCCAGAGCTCGTCAGCCCAGTAGCACAAGGGAGCCTTTTTAAAGTCACAAACAGTTAGGAGCGCACCTGCCTAACATCCCAGCAATTAATCTGCCCCATTGCATCATGGTAGATGTAGTTTCTTCAAAAAACGAACTCCATTAATTTTTAAATATTTCACCTCTAAGTAGGTACAGCCTTTACTGTGCATCTCTGGACACATGTGTTTCTGGGTTAATCCCTTCTTCAGCAGAGAACAAATTTGCGGGGTGCTGGAAATGCTGCCATTAATCACCCGGTTTCAATACCTCTTCACTGGCATGCTGGTGCCTGCTCCAGAGCTCGTCAGCCCAGTAGCTCAAGGGAGCCTTTTTAAAGTCACAAACAGTTAGGAGCGCACCTGCCTAACATCCCAGCAATTAATCTGCCCCATTGCATCATGGTAGATGTAGTTTCTTCAAAAAACGAACTCCATTAATTTTTAAATATTTCACCTCTAAGTAGGTACAGCCTTTACTGTGCATCTCTGGACACATGTGTTTCTGGGTTAATCCCTTCTTCAGCAGGGAACAAATTTGCGGAGTGCTGGAAATGCTGCCATTAATCACCCGGTTTCAATACCTCTTCACTGGCATGCTGGTGCCTGCTCCAGAGCTCGTCAGCCCAGTAGCTCAAGGGAGCCTTTTTAAAGTCACAAACAGTTAGGAGCGCACCTGCCTAACATCCCAGCAATTAATCTGCCCCATTGCATCATGGTAGATGTAGTTTCTTCAAAAAACGAACTCCATTAATTTTTAAATATTTCACCTCTAAGTAGGTACAGCCTTTACTGTGCATCTCTGGACACATGTGTTTCTGGGTTAATCCCTTCTTCAGCAGAGAACAAATTTGCGGGGTGCTGGAAATGCTGCCATTAATCACCCGGTTTCAATACCTCTTCACTGGCATGCTGGTGCCTGCTCCAGAGCTCGTCAGCCCAGTAGCTCAAGGGAGCCTTTTTAAAGTCACAAACAGTTAGGAGCACACCTGCCTAACATCCCAGCAATTAATCTGCCCCATTGCATCATGGTAGATGTAGTTTCTTCAAAAAACGAACTCCATTAATTTTTAAATATTTCACCTCTAAGTAGGTACAGCCTTTAATGTGCATCTCTGGACACATGTGTTTCTGGGTTAATCCCTTCTTCAGCAGAGAAGTGTCTTTGGTGTTTAAATTCCACAATTTTCCATTGCCTGATTACAGGAAATAGTCCAGTTGGCACTTATCAATAATAACTTTATTCAGCCAAAGTTAGACAAAAGATGTATACATTTTTTTTTTTTAAACATACAAATAAAACACACCGGACATCCTACAAAATAGCATAAAAATATATTACAGACCAAGAACAGCTAAAAATGACATACCATCTTATAGTACAAAGGAAGAACTACTACTAAATGCACAACATGAGTGCCACCTTTGGCTGATATGGTAGTGGGAGTTCATTATTGGCGATGTGAAGGACTGCCTTCATCCAGGAGGCAAGCCCTCCACTGATTTCCTACACCTCATTGCTGCTTTGAGAACGGAGCTGAACCTAAAACAAATATCAGGGCTGCTTAAAAGCTGAAGGTAAAGTAATACTCCGTCATATTTTCAGTGCTGTAAAGATTTTAATATAGGTTTAAGAAAAGGGCAAAATATAGAGTTAAAAACCTTACAGAAAAACTTGAAATGCTTCAGAGCTTGATCTGAAAACCATCACATGGTCAGCACGGGAATGATCCTTTCAGTGAGGTGCAGTGCTCCCAAAAATACACAATTCCTACCCTAAAATGAAAGAGGCGAGATCTCTCCCAGCATGTGAAATCTAGGGTCAGATACAATACAGGTTCAGTAGGTGCTAGACACCTATAGTAATCTCTCGCAGAGCTTTTACCCATATCATTACACAGCCTCTGTGATTGGTAAAGTTTCAAAAAATGTTGCTTAATCTTCACCTTATCATCTCTTTTTTTAATTGAGGGATCAGTGATCATGGTAGATAAGTCCATGGCATTTAAGGTTCTGAAGATATAGTCCAACCAGGGAATTGAGATACCTTTATCCAAATTAAGGCAATCAATTATGACATCCTTTTATAAACTGGTCCCAGAATTAATCCATACACTAACCAATAGCTACAGTGGAGCCAATATAGCTTTATCTCTAATATATTGTAAGCTTCGGTTAGAGTTCATAATAAAATGTGAGTAGGAGGGAGGAAGAGGAAGTAACTGCTGGCAAGTTTTGATTTCTTCAGCTTGAAGGGAGGTAATGGTATGATGTCCTCAAACCCATGCTCCATACAGAGCAGCAGAGGTACAGTGGATGTTATATATATTAAAAAGGTGGGAATGGTCCCTTTCCCTAAAGACCAAGGTAGATTGAGTATTGCACCATTTGCCCTACTGAGCTTCAAGTGTGAACTAATAAGTTGCATTTGCCTAGATCACCTGGAATTACAAATGATCCCTAGGGAGATGAACTTACTCGTGCTACCAAGAGATTGCCCTCTTATTATAAGTTTGAGTATGTTTTTCCTACCTGACCCACAAATCATAATGTGTGACTTCCCAAAGTTTGTCACCAAGTCTTGGCTAATAATAAAAGAAACAAAGGACTCAATTAATGTCCAAAGTGCTTCCGGCATCTGTGCTTATAAATACCACATCATCAGCATGTAATAGTACAAGTATCTGTGTGTGGGCAATCTTAGTAAAGTCATTAGAGACCTTGATCAAGGAGGGACACAGTCCATTTATATAAATAATAAAGAGTAGCAGGCCAGAATGCACCATTGCCCCACACAACTCAGGTGAGAAGAAAAACAACAGATATTTAACAATTCGGGCAAATTCGGCCAGAGTGGCTGCTAACCAAACACCTTGCGGTATAGCCCATGTCATTTTTTCAGAGGTGGAGGTGGCTGCACCTGTTATTTGGTGCAGCGCCCTCTCCCCTACATGCTGACAGCAGATGCCAGGCGGAGAGCAGGTATGGCCTGCGGGAGCATTGGCTGCTGTGGGAGAGGGTACACCTGTATGTGCAGAGGAGAACTGAAGTCAGGCCCACCCAGTACTGCTGGGTCGACACCCTTGACCGGGGGCAGGACTTGCTGGATCTGCTGGTCATTCAGGTTGGTGGGCTTGGTGAGTAATAATTTATTTGTTGTGCCCCTCATTGGCAATATTTTTTTCAAATATCATGGTGCTCACACTGGGAAATAAGTTAAGTTTACGTAATGTTACAAATATTATGTGATTCAATTTGAGTGACCCAGGTCCTTAGTGCTACCTAATTGTACTCATCACTGTAGGCGCTCATTTGGGCTGATTACTTAGAAAGTCATGCAGACTCCTCTGTCCTGCACTATGATAGTGGTAGTAGTAGAAACTGAGTTGGCCTATCACAGGATGTTGTGAAACAGAGATTATTCATTGAAATGCATTAGTAGTTCCAAATGTAGTTAAGGATATTTGGGCTAGAGCTTAGGTTTAGAAAATTAGGAATAGTTCAACTCCATAATAGTATTACAGGTGAGCTGATTACAATGTTTCCTTTGCTGTCAAAATATTTCCATTACCCCTAATATATTTTTGTTATTGTCCTACATCAGCACCCAAGGGCAAGAGGAGGGTATTGGGGAGCCACCAGCAATGCTGTGTTTCAGCTCTGTTGGATCCAGTAAGTCCCCCTGTTAATATTATTTCCCTAAGTGTTACCTCTCCCCATTTAGGGTAATTTTCTCTTGTTGTTTCATAGTGTGACTGTTTTTTTAAATCCTCTTCATTCTATTTAATGTTTGTTAGTTCTTGTTATCCCTGCATTATCCTATTTTCTATATTTCATGTTTCTGTAGCTAACTTCCTCCTGTCTGTACTAATGCTTTCTACTGCTTTGTTATTAAGCGTTCCCTCTCCTCTACCTTATACATCTTGTGTACTGGTACGGTAAGACTAAGAGAATAGTTTTTAGGTACTCTATTGTGAAGATTGCAGACCCAAGCAAGCTATTATGTGCTTGTTTGTTGAGAAGGCTTTCTTTTTCTTTCTCATGCTCAAGCAGTAAAACCAGAGAGAGGCCATTTTCATGGTCATGGTGACCCCTCCAATGTTATATTGTATTCATTATTCAGTATACCTGCAGTTTCACTGACGGTACAACATGGCAGGAAAGTTGTATAAGGATGGTACAATTGCCTTTGCCAACCAAAACCACATGTCCTTCATCAACCAATTAATTCTACCTCTTTGTTGCGCTTCAAATGACTAACGGTCATTATAGATCTGACCCTCTATTATAAGAAGTTTTGGTTGGCTTGACTACCTGGCTTTTCTCACATAGTCAACCAACAAAATGCTGAAGTGATATTTTCAATAGAAGAGAAGATACTCCTAACCGCACTGTAGTGATGTATTGGGGTTGTATTATTTGTTTAAAAAAAAAGAGGAGGCATATCTGGCATCTACAATGTGTAATGATGCCACACAGACCAGAAGTGCTGAGGCCAGTGCCAGTGTGCCAGACAAAATAGAGGTTGGAGGGGGAATCCCAGTGGTGGCAGTGAAGTGCGGTAGTAAGTTGCATTGCTTGATTATTGACAATTACTACAATACTCACTATATTTGTTCAGTGTTGCAGATCTCACCCATCATTATTCATGACCTCCCTGCTCATGGCATTTCGTGATCCCTTGCAGCATGGTTCAATTACGTACTGTAGTGTTGGCTGTGCAATGTGTGTCTGCATCAGTTAATGCAGCATTTACAAAGTTTTCAATGCACTGCAAGCTGAAATTAAAACAAGGTATGTTTCCCTTCCCTCCCAGTGCCCACTCAGTCATCTCCTAGTACTTCACTCCAAAACAATTGGCATATCCAGTCTTGACATGTGCTGTACTTTTCTGGCCAAGTGGTTTGTATAATTAATGACTTCCATAATTAATTTATTCCTGTTCAAATGTTTCCCTTTTTGATTTGCATCAACTATAGTGAACGACTAAGCCAGAGCTTAGGCACATGATGATGAATGGCACCCCATTATTCTAGAACAAAACCTCTAACTTACCCTGCCGTGTAGTAGGTTAAGCTTCCTTTCCTTACTGCCAAGTAACTGTGTTTAAAAAAAATAATTTGTGTTTGACGGCAAGGCCAGGTAGTAAAGTGGGATTTAGTGCCTGTGATTTCATAATTTGCTGATGGCATACTCTGCAAGGAATGTGTCCAATAAAATCCATATAACCCATTCAGTGTATCATTTTTCCCTCTGCCTGGTTACATCAGACATGATATCCATTTTCCCATGTGTTATACATGAAGCATGTGATGTATTGTTAGACCTGACAAGCTTAGTGTGGTCTTCCCCTAACTTTTTGTCTGCCTCCCTATATTTTTCTCATCTCACTTATGCTGGTTTTAGAACTCTACACACTTTATCACTGCTGACCAGTGTTAAAGTGCTTGTGCTCCCCCCCTAAACATGGGAACATCTGCTGCTACCAACATGGCATAATTAATTTACCTATAAGTCCCTTGCACAGTGCACTAGATGTGCCCATGACCTGTACATTAAGGCCCGTATTTATACTCCGTTTGCGCCGAATTAGCGTCGTTTTTTTCGACGCAAATTCGGCGCAAAACTAACGCCATATTTATACTTTGGCGTTAGACGCGTCTAGCGCCAAAGTATGGGCACATAGCGTCATTTTTTTGCGTGAACGCCTTCCTTGCGTTAATGAGATGCAAGGAAGGCGTTCCCGTCTAAAAAAATGACGGCGACGCAAATGCGTCGTATTTATACTCCCGGGCAAAAATCACGCCCGGGAGTGGGCGGGGCAAAAAACCCCGCATTTGCGCCACTTTTTAACGCCTGGGTCAGGGTAGGCGTTAAGGGGGCTGTGGGCTCAAAATGAGCCCACAGGTGCCCTCCCATGCCCCCAGGGACCCCCCCTGCCACCCTTGCCCACCCCAGGAGGACACCCAAGGATGGAGGGACCCATCCCAGGGACATTCAGGTAAGTTCAGGTAAGTATAATTTTTTATTTTTTTTTATTTCTTTTGGTGGCATAGGGGGGCCTTATTTGTGCCCCCCTACATGCCACTATGCCCAATGACCATGCCCAGGGGACATAAGTCCCCTGGGCATGCCCATTGGGCAAGGGGGCATGACTCCTGTCTTTACTAAGACAGGAGTCATTTAAATGGCGTCTGGGCGTCGAAAAAATGGCGCAAATCGGGTTGAGGCGATTTTTTTGCCTCAACCTGACTTGCCCCATTTTAAGACGCCCTAACGCCATTTTCCCCCTACGCCGGCGCTGCCTGGTCTACGTGTTTTTTTTCCACGCACACCAGGCAGCGCCGGTCTGCTAGCGCCGGCTAACGCCATTCCATAAATACGGCGCCCGCATGGCGCTTCAGAATGGCGTTAGACGGCGCTAAATTTTTTGACGCTAAACTGCGTTAGCGCAGTTTAGCGTCAAAAAGTATAAATATGGGCCTAAATGTTACTAGTGGGCCTGCAGCACAGATTGTGTCACCAACAGAAGTAGCCCCTTAACCAAGTCTCGGGCCTGCCATTGCAAAGGCCGGTGTGTACAGTTTTACTGCCACTTCGACTTGTCATTTTATATTCATGTGAAGTCTGCTCTTCTCATAGGCTAGTATTGGAAATTCCCTTATATACTTTTGAGTGGTAAATTCTGAGCTGAGTGGACTAGACTTATCATATTTGCTATGGTTGGAATACTAGTAAGAAATCCTGCTTACTGGTCAAGTTGGATTTTCCTTTACTATTTCAGAAATGCCACTTTTAGAAAATAGGCATTTTTATGCACTTACTGCCATCTGTGCTTTACAGCCTGTATCTAATCCACACCTGGTCTGTGCTGGTTGACAGCTCCCCTTGTGCATTCAACCTAGACAGCCATTAACAGGATAATCAGCTACATCTGCATTCATCTGCCTACAGATGGGTTTCCCTGGGCAGGAAGGGTGGAAGGGCTCTCACTAACACTTCAAAAGCCAGTGGCCTGCCCTCCCACAAAGTACTAATAACCCCCCACAGGGCTCCTCACAGACAGGGCTGGGTTGAAAGGGGATCTTGTGTACTTCAAAACTACTCTTTGAAGTTTCTCCCACTTCAAAGTCACTTTTGGGTATATACATTGGGTCTCATACTTTACCAAGTCAGACACTCCTGGAACTACAACTGGACTGTCAGATGAACTGCCTGGTTGCCCAAAGGATGCATCTAAACTGATTTGTTGGGAGGACTGCTGCCCTACTTGTTGTCCTGTTGCCTACTGGCCCCTGACTCTGCTGGAATGACTCTGCCTTTCCTGCAAGTGCTCTCCAAGGGCTTGGATTGAGCTGACCTCCTGTTTTGAAGTCTCAGGGCCACAAAGGCTTCAGTAAAGAGAAGAAAATCTCCATGCATCGGAAAATCGGTCAAATGCCTGCAGAAATCGACGCAGCACTGGCCTTGTGGCTGAAGAATCAGCGTATCACCTACCGGATCAATGCAGCACCTGCTCCTTCTTACCAGTGCGTCAAGGATTTTCAAAGCATCCTCCCTGGGCATCAGATATCCGCACATCACAGTGAGGAACCAAGGCTGCACTCCTTGAAATCGACACTACACCTTGCAGCATAAAAAGAAATGACACATCGCCTGTGCAGCGCCAAAAAATCACAACACAACACATTATTTTTCAATGCTTCATTATTTTTGACGCATCCCAGGTACTGTGTGTTACAAGAATACAACTACTGATTCTTAAGGATTGAGACTCATTTAAACTTTTAAAAAGTGATATCTTGACTTGTGCATTTTGGATTTTTGTTGTTATGGTCTTATATTATTCAGATTAATATAACCTATTTTCCTAAACTGGTTGAGTCTTTTTTGTGGTGTTTTCACTGTGTTACTGTATAAATTAATGCACAAATACTTTACACATTGCCTTCTAAGTTAAGCCTGCCTGCTCTGTGCCAAGCTACAAGAGGGCGAGCACAGGGTAATTTGGATTGTGTTGTGACTAGGATTGGGGTCCCTACTTGGACTGAGTACATACTTCTGCCAACTGGAGACCCCATTTCTAACATGCATATTATTCATGTGCCTATTTGGAGTCAGAATATAATTGAAAGACATTTGGAGAAGAGCAAGGCCATTAGAATTAAAGTAAGATAATTGTCCATTGCAACTGCTCCTGCTGCAAACTGCAGAGAGTAGCAAAGTAGTACCTTTCGCACTAGTTAGCACGCCTTCATTAATTTACCACAACAAAAATACTTGTACTCATTAGTGGAGGATGCCTTAATCATTAATGAGAGTTAATGCATTTTTATTTTTCCACAAAAAGGCAGTCATTTTGAACCTGGCAATAATGACTACACCGACGGCGGTGGTGGTAACTACTGCCAACAGGCCGGCGGTACAGACTGCAAAATAATAAAGCATAGGAGAAACAGCCAGTGGCCCATCCGACCACTGCCATCTTGGAAATACCGCCGACGACGGCAGAGGCCACCTCCAGGCCGGCGTAAGGGCCCAACCCGACCAGCATATTATGAACACTACACTGCGATCAGTTCCTGGGTGGGAACCACGCCACTCAAAGCCTGACAGAAATTACCAATATAAAGGGAAACATTCACCGTAGGCCCACAGAACACGCCAATACCAACATGGAGCTAGAGTTGGAAACAATGCCAGTGCTTCTCCTTGCCATATTCCTCAAGGACCGTGACCGCAAGACGAAGATGAGGATGGTAAGTCCCCGAGCCTAGCATAAAAGGGAGGAAAGGGCACAATTACACAACCACCCACCCCACCCACACCGCAACGCACACCCAACCCCTTTCACCACCCCAAGTCATACATACCCTAACAAAATATACTTACCAGACACAGGCCAACAAATACCTGCACCAATGCACACACCTGGGCACACCACACCCCCACAGTGAAACGCAGCACAACGGCTAAATTTAGCACCAACATGTCTGCTAAGCAGCAAATTTTAATTAAAAAAAACTATTTACAAAAGGCCAATTGACAGTGGCCAGTACAAAGTCCCAGTAGGGCAAAGATAGCCCACACTTGACTCCCACGATGTAAAGCAACACTTCACTGAGAAGGGGCATCAATGGGGCAGCCAGGCACCTCAGGGTTCAGGGGCAGGGGGTGGCAGGGTTGGGGACTCAGATTTGGAAGGGGGGGTCTTAGGCATAGGTTCTGGAGGTGGAGTGGGGTTTGGGCTTGACCTTGGGAGGAGGAGGAGTGGGCCTGGACCGGGGGTGGCAGAGGGACCGTGGCAACACAGCATTCTTCTTCTCTGGGGAAGGGGCATGGGAATGGGTAGGGTGGACTGCAGAGGACTTGGATAAGGAAGGAGTGGGTTTCAGGAGTCCAAAAGAATTTTTAGGAACAAGACAGGGTGGGCCAGTGGGTTCGAACAGGTCAACATGGGAGAAGGAAAGCTTACAAGGTACAGCTGGAGGGGTTTTGGAGACAGGTTTGGGAGTGGAGGATGAGGTAGTGGAGGTATGAGGTGTAGGTCTGCTGTGCTTGGGTGCAGGTGCCTATACAGTATGCCCATGTTTGGTGGATGTGTGTGGATGTCTGGGAGTGTTTATGTGTCCTGGGAAGAGGGGGGTGGACACAGTGGGGGAGGTGGATGTCGCTGTGTCTGACTTTGAATGTTGGGTGTATGCCTGCATGTGGTGGGATGTGTGGTGCTTGTGTTTGTCTGTATGCTTCTTGGGTGTTGATTTGGGTTCATGGCTGTCTGGATGTGTGCTTGGGACGGGAGAAGGGAGTGGGGTACTGGAAGGGGTGGAGGTTGTGGGAGGGGGATGGAAAGACCAGGGAATCTGGCTGCCGTCAAAGAGGGGGCCAGAGCCTGAAATGATCTCTGGAGGCCAGACATGGCAACGTGAATGCCTTCCAGGTACGCATTGCATTGCTGCATCTGGGATGCCAGCCCCTGGATGGCATTCACAATGGTTGTCTGAACAACAGAGATGCTTCTCAGGAGGTCAATAGCCTCCTCAGTGAGGGCAGCAGGGCTAACAGGGGCAGAAGATGAGGTGCCTGGGGCGAAGGAGACGCCCACCCTCCTGTGTGAGCAGGCATGGGCCACATGCTGGGGAGGTACTGGGAGGGCGGTGATGGTGTGGCGGAAGATATTAAGGAATGGCTGGGCCCAGTAGGCTCTGCCACCACCAGGGAGCTACCATCGGAGGAGGTGTTTGAGTCACTACCTCCGGTGGTAGTTGCCTCCCCCGTGGTACTCCCCTCGCTCTCCAACCCACTGGTCCCCTTGGTGTCGGTGGACTCTGCCTCCTGGGAACTGTGGGCTGCAGCATCCCCAATCGCTGGTGCCTCAGCTCCCTTGCCAGATGATGCTAAAACACACAAGGACAAAAGAGCACGGGGAACAAAACAAGAGAGAAGTAGGTCAAATCTAGATCAAAAATACCTGTTGGCACACATACACCCCCACCCATCTAACACATTAACCCAGCAGGTGGAATTTTTCACCTAAATGTGCCCCTGACTGCTAGGCAACATCCCACAGTATACTACATGACCATCCTGGCCCTCTACTCCGTAGCACTTTGCAATGGGACACACTGAGAGATGTTGGCAACACAACAAATCTGCCAATCCACAAGGCTACATCTGAACCAATAGCCCAAACAGGGGACTCCTCACAGGCCTACATTCCCAGCCATATCTACCTAAGGACACTATTCCACGGACGTAGAGGGGGGCAGGACTACAGGGACACAACTGTCTATGAGCCTGCCACTACAATGCATGCACCCCAGGGCACCTAACTACACTCAGCATAGTAGCATTACATTACTGTAGGTACTCATCCCCTTGTGGCTGCTGTGCTGCTTTCAAGCGCCCATCCAAATCGGGATAGTCCACCGCCAGTATGCAGGCCATTAGGGGTGTCAGGGTCCGATGGGCACCTCTCCCACTTTGGGAGGCCATCCCCAGCTGGGCCTCTCCAATCTTCCTGGTCCAGCGGTGCAGGTCCTTCTACCACTTCCTGCACTGGGTGTTCTGCCAGTTGTAGACCCCCAGGGTCGGCACTTCCTTGGCGATGGCTTGTCACATTCCTTTCTTCTGATAGGCGCTGACCTGTATGGGAATCACAGAGTAAAGAAACAGATGTCAGTGTGGGTGCCTCGTACACAAATGCCATGCCAGTTCTACCTCACATGGCCCATGGAGACAATAGCCAAGATGACAACTGCCAGACACATCATGGGTAAGCATCCACACAGCCACCAACAACGCCTACAGGCATCCACCATATTCACACACGTTCAAGGAGGACTAATAGCAACTTACCTGAGCCTCTGGTCACCCATACAGCTTTGCATACAGGGGTAAGACCCTGTCCACCAGCTTCTCAAGCTCCTCCACGATGAAGGCCGGGGCCCGTTCCCCTGTAACCCGTGTCAATACTAGGCCCAGATTCAGGACACAGCAGCTCACGCAGTGGAGTTCCGTTCCACTTGAGGTGTAGGAGTCAAGAAGCAAGGGCATGACAAAATGGCGGTATTTACCACGGTGGTGTGCACTGTCACCACTGGCGGTGATCGTGATTGGCCCTGCTTCCCCATAGATGCCAATGCTATCCAATGAAGAGGTTCACGGTGGTGAACACCGCCTACCACCATGACGACTAATGCCAGTGGAATGTGGTCACTTCCTACACTACACCACCTGTAGGGCAGGGGGTTGCCATTTTGCATACACCATGTCTTCATAGTCTGTCCGGGATCCTAATCCATGTCTCCATTCCCTCTACCCTTGGTCGGGTAATGGTATAATGAGCGATCCTCACCCTGGATTCATAGTGGGATGCAATGCAGAATACACACCACACCAGACAATGCCCAGAGAGGATTACCATGTTCTCTGCGTCTGTGTGAGGGGCAATAGTGTTGCATGCACAAGTTGAATTGTGTAATATTGCGACTGAAGTGCATGTGGCAAATCAATCCCTCTTTCCCCCAATAGGCACAGACCTATGTGGCGAGGGAGGGCACCATCTGTTTACAGACCCCTGGTTGATCTGGCCACCATGGAGGAATGTCACATCATCATCACTATCACTGGAATGTCACATCATCACTGCCACCATCCTGGAACTCTGTGCACAAATGGAGCATGTGCTGATGCCAGCTAATAGGAATCCCCATGCCATCACTACAACTGTGCAGGTTCTATCTGTGCTATATTTCCTGGGCACAGGCTCATTCCAAGAGTCAGTTGGCTTGGCAGCCAGTATATCTCAGCCAATGTTCAGCCACGTCAACATTTCTGAATTCCTTCGTGCAACACCTGCAGAGTTATGTCCAGTTTCCCCAAAGAGCTAATCTCACCTCCATCAAATCTGAATTTTATTCATTTGCAAATATTCCCCATGTGATAGGTGCCATTGATGGTACCCACATAGTCCTCCTACCCCCAAGAGTAAATGAACAGGTGTTCAGAAATCGTAAAATCTTTCACTCCATCACTGTCCAATTGGTGTGTACAGCTGATCAGTCCATTACTCATGTCAATGCTAGGTTCCCAGGATCAGCCCATGACTCCTTTGTCCTGAGAAACAGCAGTGTGCCCATATGATGGGACAACTACAGGGGACAAAGCTTGGCTCATAGGTGTGTATGACACTGGATCAGTTGCATAGCTGACAGT
Source organism: Pleurodeles waltl (assembly GCF_031143425.1). NCBI lineage: Eukaryota > Metazoa > Chordata > Amphibia > Caudata > Salamandridae > Pleurodeles > Pleurodeles waltl. Next base: position 260,515,216 of record NC_090437.1, on the reverse strand, counting down.
CAGCCTATATGCAAGTAGATTTTGTGTGTTTCAACCCTATTTCGCCCACTTTTGCAGGGGATTCTGGCTACCCAAACATGTAATGGCTCCTGACACCTATGATGAATCCCAAGACAGATGCTGAAATCCGTTATAATGAGGCACATGGTCGCACTAGGAGGGTTATTGAAAGAACTATAGGACTCCCAAAGGCAAGATTTTGCTGCCTTCATCTCTCTGGAGTGTCACTGTGCTATGTTCCTGACAAGGAGTGTCAGATAGTGGTGGCCTGCTGCATGTGGCACAACTTGGCTCTGAAGAAGGCTATTCCACTACTGGATGAGGTGGTTGCTGTCCAGCCACCCCTGCCATCTCAGAGGATGGATGAGAGTGATGGGGACGAGGAGGGAGAAGGCATCAACTCCAGGACCCAGCTAATCCAGCTATACTTCCAGTGACTCTCAGGTAGTGTTCGATGTTACCAATGGGTTTACTGCATTGTTTCAGGGTGACTTATGTGCAACGTGCTGTGGTGTCCCTTACCAGTGATGTGTAGGCCTCATGTTTAAAGAAGGAGATGTGTGTTACAGCAATGGAATGTACAGTGTGACATACTTGGAACACTGCAGTCTGTTAGACCCCCTTCTGCCAAAAAACAGCATTATGATGTAAACCGCCAATTATATTCACATTTGAATTGTTAGCACATACATATGAAGGACAGATATTTTGAGTGCACATGTTTTTTTTTTATTGAAACAAAACACATTCATGACTGATGTGACATCGGAAGGGAGTGGGCACATGGTGTACAGAATACTCAGGTACATTTCCACGACTGTTAGTTGCACAGGAGCATACTCCATGGGGCCATTGGAAGATGGTGCAATGGCAATGGCATGTTGACAAGGTATCTCAGTGGCACACAAGGGAGACAGTTCAGGGCAGCGCCACTTCCTGACGGTGGGCTTGGTATTGGCTGGTGTTTCACAGGGATGTCTGGGTCTAAAGGCACGTTTGCGAGGGGGAAGCTGGGTTGCAGTGGAATGGGTGCTGGTGTCCTGTGAGTCCTCTGGCGGTGCCACCAGTCCACTAGCAGCTGCTGATGTGGATGGCAGGGCATTGTCCTGGCTAGTGTAAGGGGCCTGCTGGTGGGTGGAGGACTCAGGCTGGCTGTTGTACTGGTGCTGCAGCACCCCTGCAATGGTGGCCATGGTAGCATTGAGGTGTTTCCATTGCTCTATGACCTTGTGATGGTGCGCTACCTGCAGCCTCTGATTCTCCTCCGAAGTGGCCAGGATCTGGCCCATCCTGTCCTGGGAATGGTGGTATGTTCCCAGGTCCTCAGCAATGGCCACCTGGGCAGCAGCATCCCTCCTTGGCCCACACCCCTGACCCACTGCTCCTGTCCCAATGGCCCTAGCCCCCTGTACCTGTGTCCCCTGCACAGGACTGGCAATCCCGCTTGCACTGGGCCCATCATCAGCCTGCCTGGTTGTGGGTTGAGAATAGGGTCTCTGTACTTGGGGGCAGCCAATCCATGGCCTGGAGACACTGGTGTGGGGGCGTTGGGCCAGAGCTGATTGTGGTGGCTGAGTGGTAAGGGTGTCAGTGGTGTCCTGGGTGGGGCTACTGTGGGCTGAGTGTCCAGGGCTGTAGAATGGGCCAGGGTTCTCCTCTGTGTCCGGATATCCCTCTGCACTCTCCTGAGTGGGGCCTTCATCTTCAGGTGGATTACTGACATTCCTTGATGTCTCCATCGGGGTGGCATGGGTGGTAGGGACTGTGGGTGTCAGAACAGAGATGTGGATGTCCTGTACTTTCATGTCCCTTGCAGCTCTGCTTAGGAGTTGTTGGTGGTTCCATTCCCATGTGGTGGCATGCAGGGTCCCTTGGTGTTCTTTTGGATTCATTTGGTAAGGGGGGAGTGGTGCATTCTGGGTGTTGTGGTGCTCCTGCCATTTCATGCATCTGTTTTTGACTGAGCACAGGGGGCTGGATAGTGGTTTGTGTGGGGGGTTGTGGGAATGCGGGGGACATGGGTAGATGTGTGTGTGGGTGTTAAGGGCTGGGTAGGTGATGGGGGCATGGTGGTAGTGAGAGGGATGGGGTGATACATGCATTGCAGGTTTAGTTGACTTACCTGAGTCCAGTCCTCCAGGGAGTCCAGTGAGGCTCTCATGGTGCAGGATGGCCATGACCCTCTCCTCCCAGTCGTTGTATTCGGGGGAGGAGGTGGGGGACCACCGCCATTCTTCTGTACGGTGATGCTGTGTCGTGATGCCATGGAACGCAACTTCCCCCGCAGGCCGTTACATCTCTTCCTGATGTCATCCCTTTTGCGTGGATGGATTCCTACTACATTGACCTTGTTGACTATCCTCTGCCATAGCTCCATCTTCTTTACCATTGGCATCTGCCGCACCTGTGTCACAAAGAGCTGCGGTTTGACCCTGAGTATTTTGTCCACCATGGTCCTCAGCTCCCTGTCGGTGAAGCAGGTGTGCTTAGGGGGTGCCATGGTGTGTGTTGTGGGTGATATGTTGTGTGTGTGACTTGTGTGGTTGTTGTTTGTATGTGAGTTGTGGTGTGGTTTTCTGTGGTTCTGTTGACGTTGCAAAGGATTGTGGGGTGTGTGAGTGTGTCTTATAGTGATGTGGATGTGCGTCAGGTGTGTGTTTTGAAAAATTGCCAATGTGTGCTTCTGTTGTTGGCAGTTCCCATTTCTAAGCGTGGTGGTCATTACCGCCAATGGCCGTTCGACATCCACTGTCCGCCATGCTGATTTGTGCATCATTATTTGGTGGGCAGGGAATTTGTAGGGATGGTGGTGGCAGGGTGCTGTGTCCTGCCTTTCCACTGTCGCTGGCGGGCAGTGGAGGTTGTAAATCTTTGGGCCGACTCTTTTTTTGACATCCTTATTCGGCGGTGTGCAGCTGACGGTCTTTTGTTCACCATCAGCACAGTGGTCGGCGGTGATTACTACCAGAATCATAATGAGGGCCAAAGTGTCTGTTTGGTTTTTTAGGAAATCCTTTACAAGAAAAAAACACTCTGTTTTCTTTATTGTGGTGTTATGCTTCATTAATTCCTTTCAGCCAGTCAGTGCTTTTAGGTGAGGCATGTTGGGTAAATTCATCTCCCTGTGACTCTCCTAAACACAACAAAGATTCCAGTGGGCCTAGGAGACCAATACCAGCAATATGCTGCTAATGTGCCACCATATAATTTTAAACAAGTGTTTGACAAGAGCTTTGTTCACAATTTGTCTTTTTTTTCTTTCTTGATATAGCTACTCCTGCTGGTCCACCACCACCACTGACATGGCAGAATATAGCAGCCAGGCTATGGCAGCAGAGGTTAAAGGCCACTCAGATGTCGTACCGACAGCTGGAGGAGGAGGAGTGTGAGGCACATGCCCCTGTCTCAGGCACCAGTTCCTCCAGTCAGCAGCATGTACCTTCATCCTCCAGGCCAGGTCAATGCCAGCGCTGTCGGCAGCTGCCAGCTGCCCGCATCTGTACCATAATTGCTACCTCCCCTCGGACAGCTTGTTCCAATGCTATGTGCTTTGTGAGCTGGGGCACTTGGGTCATCGGATAGCACACTTGAAGCCCAGCATCAGAAAGTATGAACCCTCATAGTGAATCGTCTAACCTAGGTCTTTTTTTTTATTTTTCTTTGGTGGGAGGGACTTTTGTTGTGGATGGTGAGAGTAGGAATTTGAAAGGGACTTTTTGGTCTCTCTGGACTTTAGATTTTTTGGACATTGGTTGGGGATGGGGTGATTTGTTTGGGGAGAGGGGTAGGGCTGTTGTTGGTGGAGAGGGTAGGTTTACTTCTTTTCTTGAAACTCAGGTCAATAAAAGATTATTCTTATACCTTATGCCTGGAATTTTGTTTGTGTTTTACTTTTACTTTGCGCTGTTGCCGCACCATGTTTCAGATTATAAAAGTGTATACCAGTGTTGGAGGCAGCACATTCTGATTGGCTGAGGTAACACCCTAGCTCGGCAAAATCTGCCAGTCCCATCACCCTTGGGCACCTCCCCTGTCTCACCCTTTGACAGCTTGGCACAGAGCAGTCAGGCTTGTCACAGAGGAAATATGTAAAGCAAAGACACAGTACTTCCCAATAAGAACCACACTGCGTGGCACAAAGGAGACTTCATATCTATTGGCAACACAGTATGGTTATAAAGTAACTCTAGGCCTAAGCCCCAATTTGCAATGAAAGTCACAATATGAGGCCCAGCTGTGTCAACCACTAACTGCTGTATGTACACATGAAGCAAACAGTACATTCACTGCACACACCCACATAAGGTGCCAAATGTTGTCAGCACAAGACCCACTCTGTTTCCCTACAATCAGTGTAACACATAAATTCAGGGTGCAACCCGGTTACCAACATTAGCAGCAAAATTTACATACAAGGTTTGCAACACTTGTGCATAGCACTGCAGCCGTGGCAACACTAGTAAGCTCCCTGACAGGATAACCGTGACCAGCAGCCCCACAGTACTGCCTTTGCATTTACTCCCGCACATACATTCTGCACTGTCATGCGGAGCCACAGGTATCCGTTGGCATGTTCACTCACTCACTTGTACCACTCATTTCTGCCAGCCTAATGCTGGGCCCTGATATCCGGATAGTGGATGCCACTATCTTTGCAAGCAACCTGGGTCCATAACCACCCTTCACCCATCAACCAGCTTAAGCTATCCCACTCCTCCAAAAACAAAAGATTGCAACAACCATTCGCTGGTTACTGGGCCGCTCACGACTAAGTCACAATTCTCAGGGTTCCTGGGTCAAAGTGGGGGAAAGGAAAGACAACAGCTGGTAAACAATTAAGGTTGAGTTGTTCGGGCTCCCCGCCGGAGGTTCACTCAGAGGTCCGCAAAACAGAGGTGGATGGTGACCGGGGCTGCCATTAGGCACCAAGGTGCTGCGCCAGACAGTTCAATGTTACCAAATAGTTACCATTTTCAGCACCTTCGGAACAGAGACTCTTTCAAGGCTTGTTGATGTGAGTCACCCTTGACAATTGCAGTTGCATACGACAAGTTACTAGGCACGTACCTCTTGCACCAGGAGATGCCACGTCAGGGACATGAAGACTCAAGTGACCCCAGAGAGTTATGATCCCACGTAAAAAGTGTTCAGCGCTGCACTGCCACAAAAAGGAGGCACAGCATCAGCGGTCCATTGATCTGAGTCACCCTGACCGAACGTTCATTCATAAGCCAATTTCCGATCTGATACCTCCTTAGGCAAAGGCATCAGTCTGGTGCATGATGACGAACTGAACCAGACACTCCCAGACTCTCCCACAAAGGATGTAAATCCTGCACCCCTCTGGGAGGCACAAGGTCTGGCACATGATGACTTGAGTCACACTAGACCATCATTTGGTTTGCGTACCTCTCATGAATGAGGCACACTGTCTAGTACACAATGACTTTAATGCAAGTTGAGCTGTGCCATTCAAAGCCAAGTACAGCACGACTCGGGTTGTACCCCCACCTACACAGGTTGTAAATTATCAACATGGCCGCTCATAATAAGCATGCAGCTGAGGCTCACATGAAAGAAATGTGACATAATCGACAATAGCACCCCCCCCCTGAGTCCTGCAAAAGGTGATCCTGTTCAAACCAACAACATGTTTCACCGTGCAGTGGTCCACATAATGAAGGGCCACTCACCTGAAGTGTGTGAAGTCCTTGGCAAGCACTGCATCACGCAATTCTGGTCTCTAGATGCAATAATTAGGCCATGCTAATGCCTCTGCTGACAGGTGAAGTTTAGCATATGGTGTAGACCCAGCAGAGGGCACCGCTCTCTACATATTAACGGTTGTTGAAGTAAGTCCCTCTCAGGAGGTATTTGATGTCCCTGAGACCTCCTCAGAGAACAGGGGGCAAACCAACCTTCCCTTGGAGAATTACCCCTCAGGATTCTACACAGAGACAGACAATCAGCCTCAGGCCAGTCTTTAAGCAGGAAGGGGAGCGTGGATCCTCTCTTCAAACAGTTATCCTCCTGGGTACAATAGACTCCTCTGGCAGTGTGCCCATGGGGTCCAGCAGCTCCAGACCTGTGTCGCTGTAAATGTTACTTTGCTTTGTAGATGGTGAGTTGGAGGTGGCTCACAGGTTTTTTTCTTTGAGCCACTGATGTCTTCCCTAAATTTCCTCCCTGAGGCTCTAGAATACAGATCTTTATCTTTAGTGGGGCCATGCACTGGCTCCGAGAGGCCAAGTGTCAAAAACTTCTCCCCCCCAAATCTATCTATTTAGGCCCCAAATGACAGGGATCTGTTATTCTTGATGCCCAAGTTTTCTTGCGGTCACCTGAGGAATGCACAGATTTGCTCCACCCCTATGACCCATAGAATGCAGCCTAATGTATAAGACACCAGAACCACTTTAGAACCTAGAAATGCCCACCTCCCAGCTATTTCTAGTGCATTGATGACAAAACCACCTTTACCATCAGATGGGGTTTGTCATCCAACAATACTAAACATCATAAGGCTGCTCTCCGGCAATGCAATATTTCAATATTGCAGCAAGACTCAATAAGACTCATTTTCCAATGTTACCATATGGGCGGAGCAGCGCTCATATGTAGTGCGAATAGCCATGGGCGTTCTACACTCTCTGAACACATATGCACTGGTTCATATACGTGCCTGCTAGGGCATGTGGGGCACTTACATTAAAGCCACTGCAAAGGTGCATGTATGCCAATACTGGTCTTCTCTTTCAGGCTTGGTTTCTATTTTAGGGTACCCGTGCGCAAATGTGCACACACTGTCAAGTGATGCCAGCTCTCGTACCTACATAGTTAAACCCTCATCATGGCAACACCTGAGTGCAAGTATGCACACATTGGTAAATTGTGCCTCTCTCATTTAACTGTATGATGCCCTGGTGCAAGTAGGCACCTTGAGGCCAGCTATGCCAAGCTCCTCATATATATGAACTCCCACTTGCACATGAGCATAGAGAGGCCCCCTGGCCTGGCTCATTATATGAACCGGCACCCCTTGACAAGGGTCCCCCCTCGACAAGCAACATACATGAAATCCCCCATCATGTAATTGTGCCCCCACTGTCCTAGAATGGCAGGCTCAGTGCCTCTGAAGGACCCTAGGCCTCTGTGTACACCCTGAGCCCTGCCATGGTGGGACCCACAGATGTTGGTCGGCGCCACTTTCCCTCCAGGGAAGGACATGAGTGTGCACTTCTGTCCTGCCCATACAGGGAAATAGTGCCTAATGCCCCTGGCCATTAGTAGAGGACTGGCCCACCCTTATGGATGTGGCTGACCCCCCCTTTAAATAGGAAACACCCACATAGGGGTGCTGCCCTACCTGGACAGGGCACAACATTTGTGTACCTGCCCTGTCCTCTGTCTACTACCAGCCTCACCATCAGGGCCCTCCACTCAGAGTTGTCCCCTGCATCAGGACTGCCACCATGCGGATAGGTGCACTAGTGCCCCTGAAAGCCTCTTCCATAGGCCTAGGACATGGTTATCGGGATCTTCTGGGGGACGGCACATCCAGTGCACATCCTCCTAGTAGCCAATGCCGTATCCGTCCCTGGTATGTGATATGCCTATTTCACAGGGCCGTCCTGAGTACATCACCTCAACCATGTCCCTATGCACCTCTTCTTATCATAGGTAGGAAGGAGGCACCAACTTTCTCACTGCCAGACAGTGGGGAAGTACCCAAAGTCCTAAGGTACAGAGAATCAGCAAAGAATGAAAGAATAAAAGCAAAAGGTTTGGGGAAAATTCCTTCAGCAGAGCCATGTCCAACAGTTAGTAATACCCTCGTACTACTACCCTGTAACCATATTGATCATTAGGGGGTATGCTGCCATTGGCTATATTGCCTACAGCAACCTAGATAAACAAGAACTTACTACATATCTGCAGTAGAAGTTAGATACTTACAAACTAAACAAGTTTACTTCACTCCATAGCTTTCTTACTTGAATAGAAAAAGCAATGGCTGCTACTTTTCTCTCTTCCTTACTGCAGGGTTTCCCAAGGTGCCTTCATAATGGTAATAGTAGTGCGCTGACAGGGAAGGCATCACTAGCGAGTTCCCTTTCCAACATAGCTGACCTCCAACTGTTCGATTAATCAAAAGGCTTAACCATCACAGGCAACTAAATCGAAAATAAAACACAGAGTTAGTGGGCTATATATTTATATCACAGCTTTGGAAAGACTGATAGCAGACTACCACCACCATGATACTAAAGAATACCAGATTTTATAACAAAAACTAGCAATAGTAAATTATTCTGAGCAATGGGGGAGTATGGCATTTAATTAAAACTAAAGCTATAGCATCCGTGTGTCAGGAATAGTGTTCTCAATGTCTGGAGTGGACAAGGCTAAGCATTTCCTCAACACAAGGCCTGAATGGTGATGTTGATGTTGAAGAATGATGTTCTTCTACATCTAAAATGTATGCATCCATAATTGGGTGGTTGGGTAAGTGGGGCTGGTGTGGGCTATTGCTTGTGCAAATGAAGATCCTGCAGTGAGCTGGTGTTACATTTGGTGCAAATTAAGTCACATCTCAAGAAATCACACATCCCTGGAGAAGAGAGTTAAGGGTTTGAGGAATGGATGGGAAACGGGATTTGGGGAAAGGTGTGACAAAGATAATTACTACACACAGCAGTATTCATCAGGGTGATGAGCATCACATTGTCATCAACCTGTTGTGGAAAGAAATGAAGGAATGAGTATGATACAGCTCAGTTAAATGTATTGAAAACACTCCTTCAGCCCCAGGGACCCATTAGATGTCTAAATGTTCTGTCATCCAGTACAAATTATGGAGGAGTGAATTGAACCCACCCAGTTCTGAAAATTATGATTGTTAAAAGAAAAATGATATTGCATTTCCAAACTATGCTGTGTGTCTGCATTTTTCTCAGAATCGTCCAGTACTCTTGGGTGCCTGGCTGAACCGGTCTGGTAGGCAACAAGAGTGTTGAGCATTCACCTTTCATTTGTGCAGGAGAGGAGAAGGCCTGCAGATTGTAAAACAGAAACTGTATTGTTGATTCAAGGAGAAGGGCAGAAGGAAGTTAAGCTTCATGGAGAGTGTACCAAGAGCAAAGTAAGAACACGTTCAGTAGTAGTGTAGCACACACACTCAGCAGCATTCCCAAATTAATGCACCACTCTCCACAGAGTTGAGTATTAGGCTTCAGAGTTATCATTATCATGGTTTTCCTTTGATGTTGATAACTTCCTTCTTCTGGCTGTTGAGGTAGTCCCGTCCTAAGTCCTTCCATCCTCCTCCTGACTCCAAGTAACTCCTTCCCACTCCCCTCCTGAGTGAGATATACCTGCAATGCACTGCTGTTGAAGAACAAGTAGAGAATTAGAATTGGAGTATTTTGTGGAGATTTGAGTAAAGTAAATGGTCTGGCCTCTGAAAAACCAAAAAAAAGAAGTCGACCCTGCAGGTGAGTTTGAAAGGGCCAATCATCTTCAGGAAGAAAAAAAATCACTCATCATTCAGGCCGCAAACATTGCAAATCATGTAAATCAAGCTTACAAGTTATAGTTGAACATCCTCCCCTGCTGTCTGCCACCACATGAATCATAAATCATCACTTCTTAATATGTTATTCACTGGTGCAATAGTTACCTGTTCCAATCTAAGCATGGTGGTAGGCATACAATTGTATCTCCTTTTGGATAGAAGGAACAGATCGGAATTTTGCAGTCTTGTTTATCAAATGATCTTCTGGGGCAGCCCTTCTAAGTGATGAAAAAAAGAAGGGTCATAGGAGTGGACCCCAATGGTTAATTTTTGCTATGTAAAGTATGTTTGTAATGGCCAATCATCTCTGGAACAAAACGGTCATCCATCATGAAAACCCCAAACATTAAAAATCATCTCAATCAAGTTTATAAATTACAGTTGAACATCCTGCGTCACTGTCTGCCACCACATGAATAATCAATAAGCACTCACAATCACTGACTCATTGTTACAATAGTTGTAGTTAGCTCTTCCAATCCAAGCAGGGGTAGGTTAGCAAGTAGGTACACAATTACATATTTGACGCAGGCAACACATTAGAATGTGGTAGTGACACTCTTGTAAATCAACAGCCTCCTGGGGAAGCCCTTTTTAGTGATGCAAAAAAGGATAGGCATGCAAGGTCAGCAGGCTTTGTCTCCAATGTCATGAAGGAACTGAGGAGATTTTTTCACTGAACACTGGTCCAACTGCAATCTGGCAATATATATGAATAACAAATGGTGGGGAAGCCTAAATCTGACACAAACATAATGTTCTACTACTTTTTCAAAAAAAGAAGTTTCGATGAGAAATAATTAACAACGTTGCTATGGAGGCACAGGCATATTCAGTCTGCGGAAACAAGTTTGTCTTCAAACTTAGGTGGTTCATCCAGATGTTGGTCAGCTAACACACTTAAATCTGACCATCCTCTTCCTCCTCCTGTGGTGTTTCGTGAACAGTGTAGTCAGGTAGTACTAAATGCTGGTTCATTTTGATCATGGTTAATCTCTCCACATATTGAGGTGAGAGACCGGTTCTTCTCACTGTAATAACAGTGCAAGCTACTCTGAACACACGTTCAGCAGACACGCTGGCTACAGGACAAACCAGATGCTTAGTTCCCAGCCTGCTAAGATGTGGCTATTGGTGCATAGTCCCAATACATTATACCAAAGGGTTTTAATCCACATGCACCCATTTGTGTGTCGTCCAGTAATCCTGAATCATCCTCTGAATGGTCATTAATGCTGCCACTTGCTGGACCTCTTTAACCTTCACCCGTCTGCACTGGACTTAAGGCCTGCCACTTGAAACCAAACCAGTGCAGTGGACTTAAGGCCTGCCACTTGAAACCAAACCAGTGCAGAGGTTGGGTCTGATTCTTCTGTTGCTGTTGTTGCTGGTGTTGGCTGCTGTGCATTCTGCAGCATGCATAGAAAAAGCAAAATGCAAGACTTGATTGTTTATTTGCAGTAAGGTGTCCCTTCCGGCCCATAAGCAATCATTTGAAAATTACGCTGTGGCACTTCTGCAGAACACACAGACGTGCCAAATCGCCATTAATGGTTGTTTATGTGCAGGAAGGGACACCTTCCCACACATAAACAATCAAACCCTTCAATACAAACATCCTTGCACAATGGTGCAAGGATGCCTGCATCGGCGCTAGGCAGCTCAATTTAGCGCCAGCCCAGGGGACAACACAGAGGTGTGCTGTATTCAAATAAGTACAGCGCATTGCTATGTTGTGAAAATGACAGAGTGTGCCGCTGCCAATTTGGATGCAGCGTTAAGCTCTGTCATTTTCTTTTAAATATGGGTCACTGTGCATCATGGAGCACTTACTGTATGGCATGGTGTCTCACTCTCCATCTGACTCTGAGTCTTCCTGTGCCATTGTGAGGTCACAGAGATGGTTGATTCTGGTGCACTACTGGGACAGGGCTACTTTGCCTGAGGATACCACTCTCTTCTTCCTCACCCTCTGTGATTTGATTAGCTGTGGCTGATGTTTCCCCAATCTCCTCACTTCCATCAGCAGAACCATGTTCAGCAATTTTATTAAAGTGCTTCTCCCACTGGAATGTATGTTGTTTTTTCATATGGGTTGTGTGGCCTCCAGTAACATAATGTGAACCAGGCTTACCTTGACGAACACTTGTGTGGGACATGGAGCATATTGTAATGTTATTTGACTTTGATAATAGTAACAAATTCCCAAACTGGGGAGAAGTAGATTCTTATTGAACCAGTGCCACTTCCTGAATAAGAGCTGGAGGTAGGTGGGTATATGATGCAGCATATTTAAACGGTGGGACATGTGCTATCTTTGTTGACAAGTCCTGATAGTGAAATACTGCTAAATTCATGTTATTCATTATTGCAAGGACCATCTCTCCCATAGGGTATCATGGGGATTACCTTGAAATGTCTTTTAAGTGTAACCTTTTATTGGGAAGAGATAGAGAAATGGAGTTTGGGATCTCTGAATTCACAATTTAAAAACACATCCTTTGGTGAAGTTGGTTTTTAAATTGTAAGTTTGAAAATGTCACTTTTAGAAAGTGGGCATTTTCTTGCTTAACCATTCCATGCCACTGCCTGTCTGTCTGTGGAATAAATATCTGGTTCAGTATGACAGTTGGGCTGTTTGTGAATTCACTCTAGACAGTCACACAAAGGGAGCTGAGGTGTGCCCCACATATCCTGATGGGTCTTCCTGGACTAGCGTGGTGGGAGGAGCTGAAACTTGCACCTGAATGGGGTTGTGCCTGTCCTTACACAAAGCATTCTCTAACCCCCTGGAGTGTGCCTGGGGTCAGGCCAGTAAAAGCTGGGTCTTGTGCACTACAAAGACTTTCCTTTTAAGTGTGCCTACTTGAATGGCAGAAATGAGTATAAGTACAAGTGTTCTGAGCCCACAACTTTAGAACACTTCTGGACTGAGGACCTTTTTCCAGGAAGAAGAGTTGGATGCCGTAGGAGGGATTGCTACTCTGCCTGCTGCTTTTTTGTGCTGGCCTACTGTGTGCTGCTTCTGCCCTTGAAGTGAAAGGACTGGACTTTGCTTTCGATATCCTGCTTTCCAAGGTTCTCAAAGGGCTTGAACTGAGCTTGCCTCCTGTTAAGAGGTCTAAGGGACATCAAACACATCACCTGCAAGTGCCTGGGCTCTTTTTCTGAGACTCCTGACTTGCTAAGTGGTGCCGAAGTGTCAGTGTAAGCTGGTGACCGGAAGGAGAAAATCCACGTGCCGACACACTGCAGCAGAAAAATTGATGCAGTGCATGTCCCGTGGCTGGAGAATCAATGCAGTGCCTGTCTTGTGGTTGCAGAATCGACGCAGCACCTGGTTCCACGTGGCTCATTCAACACAGCGTGTCTGAATTTTCCACTCATCATCCCTGGGGTGTCAATTTCTCATTGACCACACACTGCAGTAAGCAACCGTGGCTGTGTGTTTGGAAATCAACGCATCGCCATTCCTGTGCGGAAAGAATCAACGCATCATCTCCCCTGCCATTAAGGAACTGATGCATCGCCTCTCCTGGGAGGAAAGAATCAACGCTTAACCTCTCCGGTGAAGTGAGAAACCGAAGCATTGCTTTGCTTTTTGGCGCCTCACGTCCTCTGCAGCCCGTTACAATCTTTGTTTTTAAAGCATCCCAGGTACTTTGTGCTAAAAAGATACAACCATTGATTCTTATGGATTAAGACTCACTGAAACCTTTAAAAAGTGATATATTTACATGTGTATGCTGGGTTTTTGTCATTTGGGACTTGTTATACTCAGATAGATATTAGGCATCTCTCTGAACCTGTGGGGAGTACTTTTGTGGTATTTCCACTGTGTTAGTGTGTGTGGTTGTACAAATGCTTTACACATTGCCGCTGAGATAAGCCTGACTGCTTGTGCCAAGCTACCAAGGAGGCGAGCAGTATTTATCTTTACTGTGTGACTCCCTTACCCTGATAAGAGTGAGGGTCGCTACGTGGACAGGGTACAAACCATTGCCACCTAAAGACCCCATTTCTAATGCCTTGCCTCTCCTGGCATCTCCCGGACTCTGCCGGGATTCACTCCATCTCCCTATCAATGTCATCAGAAGTGGTTCTTGGAGAAGATGGTAGAGTAGTACCCTTCCTTTTTTCTTGCTGGAGACCTATGAGCCATTGATTCTAAAACAGGAGGTTCTTGCTTGGCATTAAGCTTGACCCCCTGTTCTGCTCCAACTTCGAGAAGATGTACTATTGATGGCTGTGGCTGCTGCCTACTTTGCTTTGTTTCCCTAAATGATTTGCTAATACTTTGAGAAAAGGATAAATCCAATTCAACATCACTGCTCATGGGCGTCACCCTGATTGCAGAGGCTACCTCACTGACAGACATGGTCTTGGGCTTAGGTTAGGTTGGTGCTGTTGATGCATCAGTGATGGATCAGTGATGGTCCCAGGTTCCACCCCAGGGGTTAGTGAGGCAGGCACACGTCTCCGAAAGAGGTTGTGGTCAGCACACCACTGTTGGAAAGCTCCTTCTTCTCACTGACCACTTTCTTATGAGCAACTGTCTTTGGGACCATCATAAAGCTCTCAGTTGGCAGTGGTACTAAGATACACAAGCGGAAGAGATTAGAGGGCTGACATAACTGTACAGGCCTTCTCTTTGGCAGCACTGAGGATGATGTGACATCTCTTCTCTTGTGCAACTAAAAGCAACCAAGCAAGGAAAAAATGTAGTTAGCAAAACGTAGCATTTTTGCAGATTGAAATAGTACAGACAAATGCAATATTAGTGCAGTTGGCTAACTATGTCACAAATACCAATTTAATCAATGATTGTAAAGTCAAACCACACCACTACCCACACCACAAAATTTAATTTGAAATGAGGCAACACAGCATGCAGATATAGCTTGTTGCCTTATCTCCACCTGTTTTAAAGGAGACACATGTGGAACTTAGAGAGAGGTGCATGGGTAAATGGAATGATCCTTAAAAAACCTATGACAGCAAGGTGTTCCAAGGGAAGCAAAATAATCATTAAAAAATGAATTATTCTGCTGATGTGTCTGCAGTACACCGCAGCCAGGGTGTCCAGGAGGAAATTGAATTACCAGACACCTAAAGACACTGTGGGCCTGATTACAACTTTGGAGGAGGTGTTAATCTGTCCCAAAAGTGACGGTAAAGTGACAGATATACCATCAGCCGTATTACGAGTCCATTATATCCTATGGAACTCGTAATACGGCTGGTGGTATATCCATCACATTTGGGACGGATTAACACCTCCTCCAAAGTTGTAATCAGGCCCTGAATGCCTTAGTGTGGCTGTGCACCCACAGATAGAGGAATGGGTGGATGGATTGATCAAGGCAAAATGCAGAACGAAATAATTTGAAAGAATAAAAAAAATTATAACATAAAAAAAAAGAAACTGAACATTTTTACAAAACTTGAAATTAAAAAAAGAAATTGAAGTAAAAAAATAAATTACAAAAGTAAAATAAAAAACACAACAAAAAAACAATAAAATAAAAACTTAAAATATAAACTTAAAATAAATAAATGATCAATAATTGCGAATGTTTGAATGGGAAGACAAGAAGAAAAAAAACTATTATGAAGAAAGGACAAATGCAACATAAAAAATGCAAAAAAGCAATGTTCATCAGAATCATATTCTTTTAGTATACGTATACTACAATGATCCCCAAGTATATCAATATTAAACTGGTATTGCATCAATCCATGCTCACCTACGGCAAAAGCACACTGGTGGATGCACAACATGCCTGCCTGCCACATGGTGGAAAAACAACAACAAAGAGCAAGGAGGCATTGGAAACAAAGAAAACATGAAAGTCTATGGCACAGGCACACTGACTGGATGCAGAAAATGTCTTCCAGCCACATGGTCAAACAACTAAAATATGGAAGCATGGGGAATAAAGAACATATGCAAGCCTATGACAAAGACACACTTACTGGATGCACAAAATGGCCGCAGGCCACATGATCAAACAACAACAACAATTAGCAAGGAGGAATGGGGAACAACAAAAAATGCAATCCTATGGCAAAGGCATGCTAGCTGCATGCACATAAAAGCTGCTAGCCACATGGTTAGGCAACAACAAGAGAGCAAGGAGGCATGGCAAACAAAAAACACATGTAAACCTCTGGTAAAGGCACACTGGCAGGATGCACAAAATGGCCACCAGACACATGGTCAAGCAATGAAAACAAGAAACAAGGAGGCATGAGGAACAAAGAACACATGCAAGCCTATGACAAAGGCACACTGTCTGGATGCACAAAATGGCTGCCAGACACATGGTAAAACAATAACAAGGAGCAAAGAGGCATGGAAAAAAAACAAATGCAAGCCTATGGCAAAGGCACACTGGCTAGATGCACAAAATGGCCACCAGCCACATGGTCAAACAACAACAAGGTGCAAGGAAGCATGGGTAACAAAAAAGAAATGCAAGTCTACGGTAAAGGAACACTGGCTGCATGCACAAAATGGCTGCCAGCCACACGGTCAAACAACAAAGATCAAGCAGACAAAGGAGAACAAAGAACAAATGCAAACCCATGGCAAAGATACACTGGCTGGATGCACAAAATGGCAGCCAGCCACATGGTCAAACAACACTTGCGAACAAATAGGCATGGAGAACAAAAAACACATGCAAGCCTATGGACTTAGACTACACAAAATGGTCCATGACCACACAGCATGGAGAACAAAGACAAATGTTGGTAGATGACAAACACACACACACACACACACACACAGACACTGGTCCTAAGGAGGTATGGTGGTAACACTGGAGAAAACAATAACATTAACTCAGCAATGGAAAACATGAAAATTAACTGAGCTATAAAGGTTTCACAAAAACACACATCCTATTATGACATCAAATACTACCCCACAACATATACACTTTTTGCAAAAAAGATGAAAGACAAATACTGAACATTTTTATTGGAATCCAAAGGCATCCCTATATGAAGTTTTAAAAACATATACCACTGAAACATGTATTTCTCGCACTGATGACTATTAGTACTGGGCTTACTGTCTGATGGCCCCTTGGGAATCTAGGCCACATAATGAAATAATATTGAAAAATGTTACAAACATGTAGAAAAGGTACTGAGTTGTGCAACAATTTCCTTTACAAAAGATGAAAAATCAATGCAACACAACATAAATAATAACTAGACCCATACTTAAACTCCTTGCCACCCACCACTAAATACTGGTGCATGCCGAAGCAAAAAACAAC
Organism: Pleurodeles waltl; assembly: GCF_031143425.1. NCBI lineage: Eukaryota > Metazoa > Chordata > Amphibia > Caudata > Salamandridae > Pleurodeles > Pleurodeles waltl. The sequence continues at coordinate 260,498,353 of NC_090437.1, read as the reverse complement.
ACATTTATACAATAGTTTTTTAACTGACTTGTGTGATTCACAAAAACAAGGTTTTAAAATGCAAAGGTATATCCAGGAGACAAAGAAAGTGATCCTTCTACCCAAAATCCAAGTGAAAAGTGACCAGGAGAAGAACAACTCCAGGTGTACTGTTTTGGTCTTCATTGCAGCCAGAAGCAGTGTGAGCAAACACAAAGTCTTGCATGTGCACCTAGAGTATCATGAGAGAGGCAAAAACAAATCTTGCACGCTTGAATGAACTACGATCTGGGCCAGATGGTGGAATTCGGGAACTCCGTGCTACTCTGTGTAGCGCAAAGTGCCCGAATTCCAAAAACACCACCAGTGGAGCAGAGTTCTGCACCTGAGCATAATACAGATGGGGCAATGCTGGATTCCAGATGTTTCCATCACAGAAATGTAGGAAAAATGTGATCTTCAGGCAAAGTTGGAGGTTTACAGGGCATTGTGGGTAAGTAAATAGTGTGGGGTGCATGTGATGCACACAATCCTGGACTCCCCCAGATGTCTAGATTTCAGAAGTGTCTGGGTCTGATAATGTTTTCCAGGCAGCAGCCTACCCAAGCCCAAGAAGTACTGCCAGTGCAAGGGGTACAATATCTTGAGTTAGCCAAGCTCTCCTGGCGCATAAATGAAATCAAAACCCAAAAGAGTCAAATGTCCTCTTGCTTGCCTTTGGGATGAGATGCTTCAGTCCTCAGGGGAAGCAGAAAGACTGTTGCCCCCTTTAGTTCTGGTGGGGGCATAACACCCACATGGTGGTGGACAACCCCTACCCCTCTTTTTTCAAAACATGTTTCCCTGGAGTCTAGTGGACTTTCTGCCCGAGGGCAAATCAGAGGTAAATACCCTATCTGCCCCAGGGAGGGGGCAGAAAGGATGTGGCCACTTTTGGAGGGGTAGAGCCATTGCCAGGCATAATCTAGGCAGCCCCCACCCCTAGATTTCTAGAAAAAAACATCCTTGGTGTCTAGTGGGAGTTCTGCCCCATCGGAGTCTATTGCGCTATCTACCCCCCAGGAGGGCAGAATGACTTTAGCTACATTTATTTTGAGTGTGACATGGTCATGCCCATTGTGGGCACCACCCACCGCTATTTTATTAAAAAACAAATCCCTGGTGTCTAGTGGGCTTTCTGCCCCACGGGGACAGATCAGAGATAGTTACACCCAACTGTGATGGAGGGGTCAGAAAGACTGTGCCCATTTATTGTTATAGGGTTGGGGTATTGGCATGTGCATTTTGGGCAGACCCCGTCCCTTCTCATCATCAGAAACGTTTTCCCTGGTGCCTAGTGCGCTATTGCCCCCGGTGGTGGGCAGAAAGATTGAATATAAACAAAATATTATGGGGGGAGCAAATGCTCTTGTCCAAGGGGCTCCTCTCCCTCCCTGGTGTCTAGTGGAGGGGATCCCTGATTGAGAATCATACTTCTTGGGCAATTCTCAAACAGGGATCCACTTGAGAAAGGTACCATTGAAAAGGGGAGATACTCAGCTTTCCACAGATACCTTCTTCATCCTTATCAGTGCTCGGAGAGCTGAGATAGCCCCATGGGCACATTTTCAGAGAAAATTAAAAGAGCCATAGGCCCATTTCCCAATAGTTTTCTGAGAAATTACAGCAGCGTGCCAGGTGCACTGATCATCATTTACCTGAAAACAAAAGAACAGCCTTGGAAGATGGACAAGCTATTCCCCAGCTCTCAAGGCTGTTTTTTCAGCAGGAAATCCTCTGGTGTTCGCATTAGAGGAATTTCCAGTGCCACATGCATGAGCAGCCGAGAGCTGTCCAATGCACACAAGTACTGCGATGTCAGAAGGCTCCCGGCCATTAGACACACTCATCCAGTTAAAGTCTTTCAAGATGTTTGCAGGTGTATGGTAATTCTCCATGGTGAACATGGCTACTGTTGCATGCCGCTGAACACCCTGAAAAGTTTCTTCAGCACTGAGACATATAGTGGCTGTTGCCTAACCCCTGCAAAAGAGATCCAGTGTGCAGTGATATAATTGCAGCACATCGTGATGGAGCGCAGGATCAGCAACTGTGGCAAAATAGGTTCAACTGGGAACTTTCCATTTAGGGCAGATGACCATCACAAATTCAAAAAATCCCACTACTCCCACAAAAGAAAAAGAGAGGCTGTCCAGCACTAACATTTTTGCAAGCTTCTCATTGTATAAATGTCCTTTTTGGTGGTTGTGGTCATAGGGCACCTCCTGCCTAAACAATGCCTTAATGGTAGACTGGATTTTCTTCTTTTCTGGGGCCACTGATGCAGGAAAATTCAGAGAAGTAGGAGGTGGTATACTCAACGTGTATCTTGGGGCAGTCACTGTATGCCGTGGTGCCTCCATCTGATTCCTGTGCCATTTTGAGGTTACTGAGGCGAGTGATACTGTGTGAGATTGTGCACTGCTGAAGACAGGGCTACTTTGGGTAAAGATGTCACCCTCTTCTTTCTCATCACATCCCACCATGATTGGAGCTGATGATTCCCAACTCTCCTCACCTTAACCACCACCACTTGCAGCTAATTTTTAAGGTGCTCCTCCCACCGGATTATGTGATGTTTTTCATATGGGTAGTTTGGCCTCCAGTACCATAGTACACACCAGGCTTACCTCAACAAACACTCGTATGGCACATGTAACATATTTTAATGTTATCGTCCTGTTTGCTAATCCTAATAAAGTCCCAAACTGGGGAGGCAAACTGTATTAGTTCCAGTGCCTGAACAAGAACTGGATGTAGGTGTGTATGTCGTTGATTGCCTTTCTGCAGTGCATACTTCTACAGAGGTAGGGATTGCTGTAGGTCTCAACAGAGGCCTTATAAATATGGGACCTGGTGCTGATGGGAGTACCTTTGCCACATACGTACCCTGCAGATTGAATAGGAAAGTAATGTCAATATCCTCTGTGGCAGCTTCCATAACAATGGCCATCTCATTGTCATCCACCTCATCCCCTTCCATAATTCTAAGGCTTTCAGAAACTTTTCTTTTCCTTTGCCTCTCCTCGTGTGTCTCAGACTTTGCCAGGGTCCAATCCATGTCCAGATCATTAGAAGATGATGGAGTACCTTTTCTTTTAGTTGCTGGAGGTCTGGGAGCCAATGATTTTAAAAGAGGAAGTTCTTGCTCGGCAGGAGATGCAACTTCCTGCTCCAATTTCAGGAAGATGTACTATTGCAGCCTGTGGCCACTCTGCTCTTTTTCCTGAAATAATTGGATACTACCTTGAGAAAATTCAATTCAACGTCATTGCTTGTTGGCGTCACAATGATTACAGTGGGTGCCTCGCTGAAAGACATGGCCCTGGGCTTAGGTTGGGGTAGTGTTGTTAATGGAAGTGTGCTGCTCCCAGCTTTCTCCACAGAGAATGGTGTGGCAGCACAAGTTTCTGGAAAAAGGTTGTGATTGGCATGCCAGTAGTGGAAAGCAGCTTCTTTGCACTTGCCTCTTTCTTGGCAGCACCTTTCTTTGGGACCATATTAAAGCTGTCTGTTGGCAGTGGCACTGAGCTTCAGAAGCAGAAGAAATTGGAGGACTGATGTCATGTGTTGTGTGGTCATGTGACTTTGTACCGACCTTCTGTCTGGCAGTACTGTGGGTGATGTCTCTTCTCTTGTGCACCTAAAAGCAAACAAGCAAGAAAACATTTAGTGAAATGTGGCATTGCTGCAGTTTGAATTATTACAGACAAAGACAATATAACTTAGTGTGGTTGGTTTCTTAAGTTATTATCCTAAATAATTAACAATATATCCAACCATCCAAACCACACCACCATAACATACAATAACATAAAATGTAATTCCCAATCAGGATAACAACAAACAGATATAACTCTTTGCTTTAAGTGCATCTATTCTAACCGAGACACCTGTGGCAGTCAGGGAGGTGCATGGGAAAACAGAATAATCCTTAAAAAAGTAAGGCTGATATGTGTTTATGACATACAGGGAATCCAGGGGGAAATGGAATAATACCTAAAACAATTGATGCTGTTGTGTGGCTTTGTGCCTATGGTAGTCAGGGGGTAGATGAATGGGGGCAAAAAGCACAAAAAAAAAAAAAGAAGCAAAAAGTTAAAAATATTCAAAAAAAAAAAAAAAAAAAATTTAAAAAACAAACGAAATAAAAACAAAATGAGACACTTAATAAATATACAAAAAAAAAAAAAAAATTAATTGCCGATGTTTATACTGACTGTACGACGAAACAACGACTGCAAAAAAAACTACTGCCTTAACAACGAGGTCGGAACACCGACCTCGTTGCTACTACTAATGATTTTACCACGAATGCCTTAACAACGATATTTTGTTGTAAAGGCATTCCTGATAAAATCATTAGCAATAGGCACCATTCACCCTACATCCCTCACCCCACCCCCCCAACCCCACCCCAAAACCTAAAACCCCCTGACCTCCCACCCACTCCCCAAAACCAAAAACGCCCCACCCCCCCAAACCCACCCCAAAACCTAAAACCCCCTGACCCCCCCACCCACTCCCCAAAACCAAAAACGCCCCACCCCCCCAACCCCACCCTAAAACCTAAAACCCCCTGACCCCCCACCCACTCCCCAAAACCAAAAACGTCCCACCCCCCAACCCCACCCCAAAACCTAAAACCCCCTGACCCCCCACCCACTCCCCAAAACCAAAAACGCCCCACCCCCCCAACCCCACCCCAAAACCTAAAACCCCCTGACCCCCCACCCCCTCCCCAAAACCTAAACCCACACTTACCTTCACCAAGTCCCTTCTTTGTACCTTAACCACGCATGTTCGTTGTTCAGAACATACGTAGTTAAGGCACAAAAAAACGAAGTCGTGGTTAAAAAAAGCATTGTTGCGCTTTCGTTAACCACGACCTTCGGAAAAAAAAAGTCGTAAAAAAGGATGTTTCCCGTTTATACTACGGGAGTATGAGAATTCCATTGGCAGGCAAAGAGGTACAGGTGAAAAATGCAAAAAAATCATGTAATATAAAGCACTGCTCATCATAATCATATTCATAGTATACATACATTACAACGATCCTTAAGTATATTATTAAACTGATATTGAGGAAATGTGGAAAAATGAACAAAAACAAAAAGCCATAGCTCTCTCCAACAAATCTTTCTAGAAAATGACTTTGAAAACTGAAATACTTAAAGGGTGGCTGTACAAAATGACTGTTGGCCACACGGTCAAGCAACAACAGCCTGCATGAAGGCATGGAGAACATAGAACACATGCAAGCCAGTGGCAAAAGCACACTGACTGGCTGCACAAAATAGCTGCCAGCCTCATGGTAAAACAACAACAGCGAGTGAGGAGACATAGAGAACATAGAACACGCAAACCTATGGCAAGGTATATTGGCTGGCTACGCAACATGGCTGCTGGCCACAAGGTCAACCAACAACAGCCTGCAAGAAGGCATGGAGAACAAAGAACACATGCTAGCTTGAAGCAAAAGCACACTGACTAGCTGCACAAAATGGTTGCTAGCCACAAGGTCAACCAAAAAGCAAAGAGACACAGAAGACAAAGGCCACATTCTGGCCTATGGACACAGACTACACAAAATTGCCCCTGGCCACCTGGCATGGAGAACAACGACAAATGGCCGCCTATGGCAAACACACTTACACACACACTGGCCAGACAAAGGAGGCATGGTAACATTGAAGAAAACACTACTATTAATTCAGCAATGCCAAACAAAAAAATTAATTGTGTTTTATAAATTGTAAAACACACATCCTCCTATGGTATCAAATATTACACCACATATACACATTTAACAGAAAAACTGTGAAATACAAACAATAACCCACATTTTTCATTGAATCCAATGCCACCCCCACCCTAAATAATGTTTTAATTAAAAAAACATACAACGGGCGTGGTCTGGCCACAGGAGAATATGGCCGCCTGACTACCGAGCTCCACTTCCTGGTGAGTGCTTGAGGGCAGCAGCAGATCGGACGGGCCTCTGGGGCAACCTTACATCCTCCCTCCTTCACCCGGGATGAAAGAGATTACCAGCAGCTGGGACCAGGGGCCTCAAACAGTTTGGCAGCTCTGTAACGTGACGGGGAGGCTTGCGGAGTTATCGGAGTCAACAGCTGCAGGCTCGATTTCAAGAGGGGCGTGGTCTGCCATTGGGGAATTTGTTCACTTGGGGGTGGCGGAAGGACTGACGGGCCACCGAGGGAGCCTCACCTGTAACTCCCCCCAGACAACGGAGGTCACCATGGGCAGAGACCGGGCGCTTCCGGCTGATTACCAGCTCTGTAGCGTTGCAGAGTAGACAACATCCTCATCCGAGCAAGCAGCCGTGGGCTCAGTTTTAGGTTTTGACCACATGCCTTGGGGGCCATGGTGGCAGGCACTTAGAGACCTGCAGGGGAGGCCTCACACGTGATTGCCACGCTTTGTGAAGTGCCAGGAAAGCCTGCAGCCTGAGCTGTGGAAGCTGTGCGGGCCCGTTTTCCAGCATCCCTGGAATCCTTAAGACATCTTCCCTCCCAAGGCCTCCAGGCTTTAAGGACTCTCAGCGGCCACACACTCCAGTGTTCTGGTTAATGTGTGCATGCACTAGCAGAGACATTACTGGAGTGGTGCCTTGAGTGCTTGACGCATTGCTGTAAATTCATACTGTCCACGCATCCTGCTCCCCCTCCTCCTTTTTACTGCATTTGTCTCCCACCTAAAGGGGCCTACCGGACTGGAGGCAGCATGGATGGCAAAAGGCCAGACTTGTCAGACACATATCCAAGCCTCCCTCGCTGTCTTCACCCAAAGGTCACCACCTCTGCCTGGGGTGGGCATTCTAGAGATGATTGCTGGCGGGTGGGGTCAGTCAACGTTCTGGGGCATCCTTGCACCTTCTCCTCCTCCCCAGAGGATAGCAACAATCTACAGGATGCTGTGTTGGCCGCCTCAAGGTGGTGCCTCCTAGCTCTAGATTGCCGGGGATGCATTTCGCATGGAGCACCTCTCCCTCCGCAGCATGAGCCCATGGATTCCTCTACTGCCAGCCCCGACAGAATCCTCACCTAGCCACTTGTACAGGGAAATGTATTAGGGTACTACTCCCCTCCCCTGCACCTCACTTCTCTTTCCACCTTCAAGGGACAGAGCTGGCCTCTAATAGTAGCCAGGGGCGCCAAGGGCGCCAGGGGCGCCAGAGGCGACTGCTCTTCTCCGGCATCTTTTCTATCATTGGCCTGTGGACCAACGGTCCTCAACTCCAGGGTCCGTACTGATATTGTTGTAACCTTCTCTGTCTACATGATCCTTGGTACTGGTGAGCCCTACTACACTTTCTTTTCATGATGGGACAAGAACCACTAGGCGATACGGCTACTCACTGTATATCCAATATAGTTGGAATTCTTTGAACAGCACCCGGGCTCCCACTGATGCTGCTGATACTCTGACACTGGGCCTCTGGCTCTGGGGTCTAATGGTCCCCCACTGACTATTGATGGCCCTTCTCTGTGGAGATGCCCTCCGGTAAATCATCTGGTAAACCTACGTAACAGCTAGTCTTCTCAAAAGCTGTCTCACAACCGTGGCTAATGTCCTCAACTTCCGTCACTCCTGGCCCCAGTTCTGTAGAGGCTCCAATGGATTCATGCTCAGACACTGCCATGGAGCTTATTCTGCAGGAAATCTCTGCAGTAGGCCGTCATCTGGAAGCCATGGATTCCAAGATTACAGATCTTTCTGTAGACTCTAAGTCGATCCTGCAGTCATAGCCGGCTTCCAGGACAAAGTCACAGAATTAGACCATCGACTGTCTACCATTGAAAGTAAGATAGTAACCCTGCCGGATATTTACCCAGTAATACAATTCCTTCAACATAAACTCACAGACAGGGAGGAGAGGAGCGAGAGGGACAATGTCCACTTGTTTGGCCTGCCAGAGAAAGAGGAGGGCACGGATCAGGGGGCTTTTCTTAAGGACTTCCTCCCTCCACTCACTTGTCTTACTTCAGTGAGCCCTCAGAGATGGCCTCCTCCACAATAACATTGCCGAGATGCCCTGTCCACCATAGTGTGCTTTCCACAACACAAATAGGTCCGCCAACTACTGCTAGCAGTGAGGGCGCATGGCCCATACTGCTACAACGGTCAAGAGATTCTTATTGCTGCGGACGTCTCCTGTGAAACAAATGAAAAAAGGAAAGCATTCCTTGCACTTAGGCCTCAGCTGCGCCATCTGAACATTAAATTTGGGCTCTTTGAACTGAACCGGCCCGCATATGGATAACAGTAGATGGTAAATTCCAGGGACATTTTTGATCCTATAGCCCTACGTTCTTTTTTGGATGGCCTTTCTGCCCAGCCCATGGACCATGAATCCGCGGACCTGCTGTCAAACCCCTCCACTCTCAGTGCCTTCACGCGACCCACGGACACGGACCCTGGCTCCCTCTGCACCTACTTTGTGAGACCACCGAGGTCTCAGGATGGCACAGACATGGCTCTACAGGCGGTGGCAGACATTACCCAAGGATTGCACAGCAACAAATCAGGGTCCCTCTTGAAGCCCCTGCCACCTGCCGACTGATAGACTGATATGTCTCCTGGGGACATTTGCTGGACCGCCTGCAGACTGTCACCGGACTTCCGGAATGACCATCCGCTGAGCACTGAGCATCATGCATATATTCCTCCACTATTCTGTCATTGCCATCACTGTTCTTAACCTCTTAGCTGCTGGGCCTTTTCCGCCCCAGTGCTGAGCCCTTTTTTGGCTATTTGGGGTAGTTCGCGCTTAGGCCTTCGTAACTTTTTGTCCACATAAGCTATCCATGCCAAATTTGCAACCTTTTTTTCCAACATCCTAGGGATTCTAAAGGTTCCCCTGGAGGAGACCAAGAAATTAGCCAAAATACACATTAACAATTTTGTTTTCAAAAAAATTTGAAAAAAGGGCTGCCGAAGAAGGCTTGTGGTTTTTTCCTTGAAAATGGCATCAACAAAAGGTTTGTGGTGCTAAAATCACCATCTTCCCAGCTTTCAGGAACAGGCAGACTTGAATCAGAAAACCACATTTTGCAACACAATGTTGGCATTTTACTGGGACATACCCAATTTTTACTATTTTTGGTGCTTTCAGCCTCTTTCCAGTTAGTGACAGGAATGGGTGTGAAATCAATACTGGATCCCAGAAGGCTAAGAATTTCTGAAAAGTAGATACAATTCTGAATTCAGCAAGGTGTCATTTGTGTAGATCCTACAAGGTTTTCCTACAGAAAATAACAGCTGAAAAAAAAATATTGAAATTGAGCTGAAATAAACAGCCATTTTTCTCAGCGTTTTACTCTGTAACTTTTTCCTGCAATGTCAGATTTTTTAAAGCAATATACTGTTACGTGTGCTGGACTCTTCTGGTTGCAGGGATATATATGGCTTGTAGGTTCATCAAGATCCCTAGGTAACCAGAGCCAATAAATGGGCTGCACCTTGCACTGGGTTTTCATTCTATACCGGGTATACATCAATTCATTTGCTAAAATATAAAGAGTGAAAAATAGGTATCAAGAAAACCTTTGTATTTCCAAAATGGGCATAAGATAAGGTATTGAGCAGCAGTGGTTATTTTCCCATCTCTGTATTCCGGGGTGCCCATACTAGCATGTGAATTACAGGCCATTTCTAAATTAGATGTTTTTTTACACACTGTCTTACATTTGAAAGGAAAAAATGTAGAGAAAGACAAGGGGCAATAACACTTGTTGTGCTATTCTGTGTTCCCCCAAGCCTCCCGATACAAATGGTACCTCACTTGCGTGGGTAGGCTTAATGCACGCAACAGGAAAGGTAACATGGACACATCACATTTTTACAGTGTTTTTTGCAAAGTGCCTAGTTGTATATTTTGGCCTCTAGCTCAGCCGGCACCTAGGGAAACTACAAAACCTAGACACCTAGGGGAATCCAGGATGGGCTGACTTGTGGAGCTCTGATCAAGTTCTGTTACCCAGAATCCCAGAATCCTTTGCAAACCTCAAAATGTGGCCAAAAAAACACTTTTCCCTCACATTTCGGTGACAGAAAGTTCTGGAATAAGAGAGGAGCCACAAATATCCTTCCACCCAGCGTTCCCCCAAGCCTCCCGATAAAAATGATATCTCACTTGTAGGGGTAGGCCTAGTGCCAGCGACAGAAAATGCCCCAAAACACAACATGGACACATCACATTTTGACAACAAAAACAGAGCTGTTTTTTGCAAAGTGCCTAGCTGGGGATTTTGGCCTCTAGTGCAGCAGGCACCTAGGGAAACCTAGCAAACCTGCACGATTTTGAAAACTAGACAGCTACAGGAATACAAGATGGGGTGACTTGTGGGGCTCTGATCAGGTTCTGTTACCCAGAATCCTTTGTAAACCTCAAAATGTGGCCAAAAAACACTTTTTCCTCACATTTCGGTGACAGAAAGTTCTGGAATCTGAGAGGAGCCACAAATTTCCTTCCACCCTGCGTTCCCTCAAGTCTCCCGATAAAAATGATACCTCACTTGTGGGGGTAAGCCTAGTGCCCGCAACAGGAAATGACCCAAAACACAACATGGACACATCACATTTTGACAAAGAAAACAGAGCTGTTTTTTGCAAAGTGCCTAGCTGTGGATTTTGGCCTCTAGCTCAGCAGGCACCGAGGGAAACCTAGCAAACCTGCTCAGTTTTGAAAACTAGACACCTAGGGGAATCCAAGATGGGGTGACTTGTGGGGCTCTGATCAGGTGCTGTTACCCAGAATCCTTTGCAAACCTCAAAATGTGGCCAAAAAAACATTTTTTCCTCACATTTCTGTGATAGAAAGTTCTGGAATCTGAGAGGAGCCACAAATTTCGTTCCACCCAGCGCTCCCCCAAGACTCCCGATAAAAATGACACCTCACTTGTGGGGGTAGGCCTAGTGCCCACGACAGGAAATGCCCCCAAAACACAACATGGACACATCACATTTTGACAAAGAAAACAGTGCTGTTGTTTGCAAAGTGCCTAGCTGTGGATTTTGGCCTCTAGCTCAGCAGGCACCTAGGGAAACCTATTAGGCCTGCACAGTTTTGAAAACTAGACACCTAGGGGAATCCAAGATGGAGTGACTTGTGGGGCTCTGATCAGGTTCTGTTACCCAGAATCCTTTGCAAACCTCAAAATGTGGCCAAAAAAACACTTTTTCCACACATTTCGGTGACAGAAAGTTCTGGAATCTGAGAGGAGCCACGAATTTCCTCCCACCCAGCGTTCCCCAAGTCTCCAGATAAAAATGATACCTCACCTGTGGGGGTAGGCCTAGTGCCCGTGACAGGAAATGCCCCAAAACACAACATGGACACATCACATTTTGACAAAGAAAACAGAGCTGTTTTTTGCAAAGTGCCTAGCTGTGTATTTTGGCCTCTAGCTCAGCAGGCACCTAGGGAAACCTAGCAAACCTGCACTGTTTTGAAAACTAGACACCTAGGGGAATCCAAGATGGGGTGACTTGTGGGGCTCTGATCAGGTTATGCTACCCAGAATCCTTTGCAAACCTCAAAATGTGGCCAAAAAAACACCTTTTCCTCTCATTTTGGTGACAGAATGTTCTGGAATCTGAGAGGAGCCACAAATTTTGTTCCACCCAGCGTCCCCCCAAGTCTCCCCATAAAAATTATACCTCACTTGTGTGGGTAGGCCTAGTGCCCGCGACAGGAATAGATCACACAATGGTCAATGTTGGTACTTACATGAGGCAACTGTTGACCCTGGGGTGATCAATTCCTTACGCAGGCACTAGGTATAGGCACTCAAGTGGGGTAGTGTTTTATCAGGACAGGTGAGGAATCACTGGGTGGTAGGAATTTTGTGGATCGCAGCATATTCCTGTAGTTTGTGTGACAGAAATGCAAGAAAAATAGAGTATCTATTCAACATTTCAGCTTTGCAGGGTATTCTGGGTAAGAAAACTTTGGGGAATCCACACAATCACACCTCTGTGGACTACCCCGGATGTCTAGTTTGCAGAAATGTTTGGGTTTAGTATGTTTCCCTTTATAGCCGCCGAACCAAGGACCAAAAACACAGGTGCCTGCTTTACAAAACCAGTTTGTTTTGTGATAGATAATTTTGATGTCTCCACAATACAATTTGGGCAGTGGGATTCGGGGCTGAACTAAATTGGGGAGCTCCCAAGAGAGCACCCTCTCTGTGCTTGCCCCCGCATTCACCTGCTCTCTGGGTTGGGCTAACCCACTATTGCCCTGTTGCACAGACTGTGCTTGCGAAGGGACAACAGGACTGCCCTCATCACCTCCCTCACAATTTACTGGAAGGAGTTATCCAATGGGACTCCTCCAACTGAAAAATCACTCCCAGAGTCTGCGCCATTGTCCTATCCCTGAGATACTGTCACAGTATCTGCTGTCTCAGTCTCTGATCCTATGTCAGAGCTGTCCTCTATAACTAGAGTGACGTCAGCAGCAGTCATCAATCAAGATGCCATCTCTGCTATTGGCTAAACTGTTGCTCTAAAACACTAGCCTACATAGACAGTCACAAAATTGATGGTGTGTGTGTGTGATATGTGCAACAGTAAAGGCCACCTTACCTGCGCTTCTTCCCTCAATCATCACGTTCTTTCAAGACACTCAAACACATTGTCACATACCATTCGTCACAGTCCTTAGCACCTCCTGCGCCCAGTCCACAAATCATTATTGGTGCTCCCACTCCCATGTCCTCCTCCTCGGATTCCCTCATTACCACTCAGCAAACGTGCTCTTCATCTCTCCATAGCCACCCCCCACCCCGCACATACATTTCATTTGTATTATAGCGCAGGTAGTGGCTGACTTTACTAACGTACTCAGCTATTTACTTAAAATACAGATTTGCTCTTTGCAGTAGTCATATAAACCTTCTGCGCTTCTTTATGGCACTAAAACTGCCACTAGACAAAAGTCTGGTCCTTTTGTAGCAGAAACATAATCACAAGACTTACTTGACTTCTTTATTGCTGCTTAAAAGCTACAGTTAAAATGCGTCAGTTGAAGTATGTGCACTGCTTTGAAGACACAAGCTGCAACTGCAAGACAACTGGTGGCAAATATGGTCTATATATATATATATATATATATATATATATATATAGATCACTTTTATATGTGGTTCTGGTTTTCCTGGGGGCCGATTGCAGCCCCCAGGGAAACCACACATGCACTGACAAAAGTGATATATATATATACATATATATATATATATAGATAGATAGATAGATAGATAGATAGATAGATAGATAGATAGATAGATAGATAGATAGATAGATAGATCTTTATATAGATATATCTATCTACATGAAAAATCTCTATATAGATATATCTATCTACATGGAAATATATATATATATATATGTATATACACATATATATATAGATCAATATATATATATATATATACACATATATACATATATATATATATATATATATATAGATCTATCTATAGATATATCCATGTAGATAGACATATCTATCTACATGGATTGATATATCTGTATACATATATATATATATATATATATATATATATATATATATATATATATATCTCTATAAATATATCTGTATTTTTTTTTTTTGTTGTAGGGTTTCCTTGGGGCCAAAATGGCCCCCAGGGAAACCCTACAACTACTAAAATAAAATTGCCCCCACAGGGGGTCACCCTGCCTATGGACGACCCCCTGTCAATTTTTTTTTAATTAGCCCCTGGGGGTGGCGCAATCGCGCCCCCCCAGGGGGCCCCAACATCAACATTGAATAATATGGCCCCACAGGGGGTCGCCCTGCCTATGGGTGACCCCCTGTCAAAGTCCTATTTTTTTTGTTGAAAAAATTAGCTCCTGGGGGTGGCGCGATCGCGCTCCCGCAGGGGGCCCCAACATTACATTTTTAAAATATGGCCCCCGGGGTGGGCCGGCCCGTTTTTCTAGGGGGGCCGACCCCCCCAAGTGAAATCCCTGACGTCTAGTGGCGTTTCCTGGCCAGGAAACGCGTTCAGGAAGGCCTCGTATGAAATGGGAGAGTCTCCCCTTTCATACGAGGCCTTCCTGAACGTGGGGAAGGCCGTTTGGGGCCGTTTTCCCCTTCGGAGTAGGAAGCGGCAGGAGTAGGAAGTGGCCCTACGCCCGCTTCCTGCTCTGATGGGGAAAACAACAGTGTGACGTCAGGCGGTTGGGAGGTGGGGGGAGACACGGAAGCTCTTCCAGGCCATAAAAAAAAAAAAGAAAATCATCGGGTACGACGCACCCGAGGATTTTCAAACTGCCTCCTCGGTGTCAGCCACTGGTCGTGACCCGCACCAGGGAGGTAGTGCCGACGCCCGCACTTAAGGGGTTAATATTATTGTTGTTATTGATGTTTTTGCTGTAAAGATTCCCTTGTTGGGGTCCCTTCGCTCGCTCTCTAGATCAATGTCCTTAGGTTCAGTACATGGTGGTTATTATAAATCTACTGCTCTGTTTGCCCCACAACAATTGTTTATTAGTGAACTGTTCTCCTATGAGCAATGTCTGTCTCTATTTTTGAGGTTCTGTTATCCCACAAGGTACAGTGCCCTTCCACCCACTTGTAAATGGAACCCTTGCCCCCTGGCCCCCTCTATATTTTTGAGAATTTGTCTGTACTTCTCTGCCCACATTCCTCTATCCGCAACCAACATTTGCCTGTAGGTACATCTCTGCTGCTTAGGGGGCACATCTGGGGATAGACCATTTCTGTCCGTGTCTGCCATAACCTCTGCTATTACCTAGCTCTACGGGTCCACCTGTGCTTTCTGACTTTCCCCACCTTCATTCTGGTGCTGTAGTTCCCTTTTCTTCCTGTCAGCTCCTTGCCTGCCTCCCCCCTCGTGGTCGCCCGGCTGTGGGTTTCACAGGTTTAGACCGGCGGTTTAACAGAGTTTGGCCCATACAGGGCACCCTTCCTGACTGCATAGAGAACTTAGATTACTTCTCCCTCACTCACTGTGAGCCTTGTAGCTATCTCTCCCATTTCCTCTGTTTTTTTCTGTTTCATGCCCCTCTTTTCTCTCCTTCCTTTTTTCTCTTTCTCTTCTTTGACTGGTTTCTATCTCCTGAGTGTGACCGCGGATCCCTTCCCTGCCTTCCCCTCACTTCTCACCCCCCCTTTTTGTTCTCTTTGCCACTTACTCCAACATAGAAAGTCCGAGTCACCTCCCTGTGTTTTCTAGACCTGGAATTATCTATTTTACTCTTGCAGACCACTATGACAGTCCCTGGAATTGGGACCTCCATGACATTGACGACAGTATCTTGGAATGTTCATGGCCTCATGCACTATATCAAAAGAAGGTCCTATCCTATTTACATCCGAATGTTTGGATATTGTCCTCCTGCAAGAAACAGATCCATCATCCTTAGAATCTGGAAAACTGTGCCGTGACTGGGTGTGCTGAGTGCTCTATAGTGGTAGCTCGCCATCCATGTCGGGAGGCTCTGGCTCCGTGCACAGATGTGGGGTCGCGATTCTTCTTTGCCGTTCCTTACAATTTAAGGTGCTCAAGTCATGGTCCTACCCAGATGGTCGATACATTCTTACCAAACTCAAACTTGGAGATCACACACTTTGCATTGGGTCCATGTACGCCCCTACGGGCTCCAAACATTCCTTCTTTCTATGTTTAAACTGCCCTCTGACAGAGTTCAGAGCCTCCCAATACCTCCTGGGTGGAGATTGAAATCCAGCCTGAGACCCAATTCATGATAGAACGGGCAGCTTGGACATCGGCAACAACGTGGATAGAGCACTGTGGGGAGACATTATATCGGACCATGGGCTAGTAGATCATTGGTGTCTTACACATCCTACTACCTGGGAGTACACGTTTATATCACCGGGTCACAGCGCACAGTCCCGTCTGGACTACTTCCTCGTCTCTCATACACTGGTCCCCATGGTCAGAGAATCCTGGATACTGGAAGCAGCGATCTCCGATCATGCCTCAGTTAGTTTGGCCATAGGCTTGGGCCTTGCATCTCCAGGCTGCAAACCATGGCACCTAAACATATAGGAGGTCATTTTGACCTCGGCAGTCGGAGATAATATGTCGGTAGTACCGCCAACAGGCTGGCGGTACTTACCGCCACATTATGACATTGGTGGGTTGGCTGAAGCCAATTTGCCAATATACCACTCCGACCACCATGGCAGTAGCAGCCGCCAGGCTGGAGATAACAATCTCCAGCCTGGCGGCCGCTATTGTACAACCAGTGGTATCATGATTCTGCCTACCACCATGGTTTCCGTGGCGTTCGTAATGCCACGAAAACCATGGTGGCAGGTCCTATCAGTGACAGGCAATTCCTTCCCTGTCATTGATAGGAGGCCCCCTCCCCCCAACATTCCCCAGACGGCCCCCACCAGCCCTTCATCCACGCTCCACCTCCCTTCCAACCTCCTCCTATGCATACACACACGCAGATACACACTCATTCAGGCCGACATACACGCACACATACATGCATGCATTCATTCACGCACACATCCACACACACATCCAAACATACATGCAGACATGCAGAGTCTAAAAAGAATTTTTGTTCGCATACAGCAACGCTAAGGATTAAAGTATCCGTCACAAAATAACTAATCATGGAGTGCCCTGGTTGCTCTTTTTAGACTCTGCATATTGTTTTATACAGCACTCAACGTAGTCGGTGCTCTGCTACCGCCTATGTGTCTGTGTATTTTCGAAACCCGTGGTGGTTGGGTTTCTGCACCAGGTTGGCACCTAACATATGTTTGTACTCTTGATAATATATTTCTGTATTTACTTTCTGCCAGATGTGCAATGATAAGCATTTAACCACTTTTTCTGAGGAATGTTGACTTAATACATGCAGACATGCATTCACATTTCCTTTCATACAAGCACTCACACACATGAATACACGCACTCACACACATGCAGACATGCCCACAAACAACACCAAACACATACTCTCATTCACACACACACACTCACACATACACCCACACACCACCCCCACACACACAACACTCCCCACCCCCTTCCCTGTTGGAAACCCGAATTACCTGTATCCTGGGGGTCTTCTGGCAGGGGACGGGACTGGGCCCTGCTACTGCCTGCAGCACCTGCCAGCAGAACACCGCCAGGCCGTATTATTTGACATAATACAGCTGGCAGCAGTCTACTGGTGTGGTGCTGCTGGTGTAGCAGCGCCACCTTACCACCACCCGTCTCTATGGCCACAACCAAATTTCCACCCTTCTTTTGGCAGAAATCCAGCTGTGGTCACAATTTGGCGAATAAATGGTTGCCACGGCGATGGTCTTTTGGCGGACGTCGCCACGGCGGTAGGCGGTTTTTACCACCATTGTCATAATGAGGGCCATAGTGCGCTATAGTACTCCGCAGAGCAAAGATCAACCACGTGCCCACGTCTCTGCATACATAACTGAAAATAAAGGTTTGGTCTCTTCTCATCAGGTCTTCTGGGCTGCATCAAAGGCAAAAATCAGAGGACAACTTCTGAGAGACACAGCCCTCGCTAACGCCAAGAGATGCTCTTGCCAACGAGAACTGGAAGGACTTATAGCAACATATACCTGCGATTATACTGTGACTTACTCCCCAGCCACATGCTTTCGTCTTGGGAAGGCAAAGATAGAGCTCAATGCTTAATATTCTTTCCAGGCTACATAGGATGAAGGACAGACACTATGAGCAGGACGAAAAGGCAGGCTGATTTCTAGTGGCTCAGCTGCACCAGCAAGAGACAGCGCTTGCCATCCCTGCCATTCAGGATGCTGACGGGACGCTCCTCCCACACCCACAGGATATAGATGGTGCATTTGGATGCTTCTATTGGGCCCTCTATACCCCTGAAACAGGAATGGATCATGACAGACTGGCTGCATTTTTTGAGGAGGCCAGGATACCTAGTCTCACTGAGGAGGGCAGAGGGCTACCGGGACGAGAGATCAGCAAGGAGGAGATACTGCATGCTATATCCAACGTACCCTACCACAAAGGCCCGGGGGAGGACGGATTCCCAGTGGAATATTACAAATTGGCGGGAGCAGATACAGTGGACTCCCTTTTTGAAGCCTCTTGGGTGTCCATAGCAGTCCTCCCGAAACCAGGGAAGGACCTCTTATTATGTGGCAGTTATCGTCCCATTTCCTTTCTCAACTGGGATGTTAAGATACTGGCTAGCATCTTGGCATCCTGCCCCAAAAAAGTCATTCCATCTCTTATCCATCACACCCAGGTGGTTTTTTGTACCTGAATGCTCCTCCAGGAACCACCTTCGTACCCTAGTACATGCACTCAGGGTCACCATAGACTCCAGAGTGGAGACAGTGGCTCTCTCCCTTGATGCTGAGAAGGCCTTCGATAGGATCGAATGGTGGTATCTCTTTCAGGCCCTGCAACACGTTGGTCTGGGAGAGGGGTTCATTGCCAAAGTCTGTTGGCTGTATGACTCACCCACTGCACAGGTCAATTGTGGGGGATTCTGCTCTGACGTGTTTTCTGTCAAACAAGGTGCCCGGCAAGGCTGCCCACTTTCGCTGCTGCTATTCCTCCTGGCAGTTGAGCCTTTGACAGCTACTATCCAATGTTCACCCCTCATAGCTGGTGTCTCTATCCCAGGAGGCCACTCCACGAACTACTTGTATGCCGACGACATACTACTCACACTCACGGAACTCTCACACTCCCTCCCAGCACTGTGAGCTATCCTGGCAGAATTTGACGCACTATCAGGATATGAAATAAACTGGGATAAGTGTGAAGCTCTACCCCTGTCTCCGGTGACCACAAGTGCAATTCTAAAGGCCTTCCCAATTTTCTGGAAACAATCATGCTTTAAATATCTGTGGATCCCTGTCAATAGGGTGCAGAATAATCTGGAACCTTTGCTCAACCACACCAAATGTGATTTTGAAAAATGGTCCTGATAAGGGCTCTCCCTATGGGAGGGAGTACATACAAGCTGTACTCATGGTCAACCTGCCACGGTACACTTATGTGCTAGGGATGTTACTGCTTTTAGAACCTCTGTCAATGCTCAGAAAGGTAGATACCTGCATACGTAAATTTGTGTGGGTATCTCTTGGACCACGGCTTTCCAAAGCTAAACTCATTGCGCAGCAGGAATGCAGGGGACTGGGATTACCTTCCATAGAACACTATGCGCTGGCTCTTAACCTTTCACAGCTGGCCTTCATGCTTCTGGATGTAACAGACACACCCTTGTGGGTCAAAGCAAAACAAACACTCTTGAATATCCCGCTGGGCCTGGATATGCTTCATGGCTCAAGAGCCCCTCATCCACAACCTGCTCATCTGGTTGTACCAAAACATGCTGCACTCTTGGCGTCGGGCTCACCGACTTCTGGGAGTAGATCCGTGGATTCAAAAACACTCTGGCGCAATGCCTTTTTACACTATAGTAGGGAAAGTAGTAGACTGGGAGGTCTGGCGTGCTAAGGGCATCCTATCTATCGAACAACTCTTATATAATGGGACGCTGAAATAATTCCCGGCATTGCAAGCTGAGTTTAGACTCCCTGACCAATGCTCTTGGCAACACTGACAGCTCTCACACTGTCTCCAGAGCCGATTGGGGACCCGCCCATGAACCCTACACCATTCACCGGTGCTTTGGTATTTACTAAACTAGGGTTCCTTCAGGGGAGTGACGTCAGGGCTGCACAATCTACTGAATCGGCATTTATTCTCACTGGCCCTTTTAACCTCCCTCAGGGCCAGATGGCAAACCCAACTGCAGGTAGATTATGATATGAAAGAGTGGACTGACCTATTGGATGCATGGGAGCAGGGGGCTCGAGAGGCAAGAATGAAATTTTGCCCTTTCAAAACCTTACACAACTGGTACTGGAAGCCTCAGAAGCTTAGAGCAGCTGGACTATTGCCCCACGTGACTTGCTGGTGCTGTCCCCACTCACGTTGTGACTTACTACAAATACTATGTGACTGTTCAAATACAAAACCATATTGGGAGGCACGCTGATAGAAATCTTCCCCCTGGCTCATTCTCTCCTGAAACCCTACTCCTTTTGCACAACACTTGTGATATCCAAGGCCTATCCTGCATACAACTCAGCCTCTTGCATACGGCGCTGATTGCAGCTAAAGTATTCTTCGACACTGGTGTGCAACAACGCCCACCATGCACGAAGAATGGCTGTTGGCATGGCTCCAAACAGCTGCCCATGAAAGTATCATTTACAACTTACAGGATAAGACAGAGGTATTTCTACAAACATGGGCCCCCTTTATCCGACTAGCAAATATTTGAACCTCCCACTCATCCCCCTATCTCCTTCTCATCCCCCTCACCCCCCCCCACACCTCTGCCAATCACGCTTGCCCGCTCGCTCTATCTTTCTCTCTCTTACTCCTTCTCTCTCTGTCACTTTCTCATCCTAATTCTATTTCTCTATTCCTCCTTCTTTCTGGACCATTCATCTTACCTCCCTTTATCTTATTCTCCCTCCCTCCTTCTCTCTCTCTCTCCATCTCTTTCCTTTTTATCCCTCTCCTTGCTTTTCTTACTTACATCCCCTATTCTCCTCTTCTGTATCTCTCCTCCATACATGACCATCTTCATTGTCTCTATAGTAAGATATCAGCTCCCAGCGATTAACATGATCTCTCTGATGCCCCCACCCTCTTTGTCATGTTGTTGAAACTCGCTGCAGCACACACATACACGGGGTCCTGGACCTGTTATTGATGCCCACCACCCCTCCCATCAGGCGAGCAAACATATGATCCTTCGGGCCTACTGTTCCTATGAATTTTGGCATTGAGCCTCGCTCTGTTCCTCCGCCTGTGGTCAGCATTGTCACCTCCTAGTACCTGGACTCTACCAGGACTGGCAAAGCTGGGGGCCTTGCCCATGCCCTCATAGAAGCTTGCACTGATACAGCTCAGTTCTTATATCATTATGGCAATGCAGGTTCTTGCTAAGGTTCCGTCTACTGTTACCAGTCTGGGCATATTGCTAATGGAGGAGGTTTGTTGTTCTGCTCCATTGTTATGGCCCTTTGTTATGCTCTTGTGTAATGTCAATTTCATGCATAACATTGTTTTCTTGTTTGTAATTTTCAATAAAG
Organism: Pleurodeles waltl; assembly: GCF_031143425.1. Classification (NCBI taxonomy): domain Eukaryota; kingdom Metazoa; phylum Chordata; class Amphibia; order Caudata; family Salamandridae; genus Pleurodeles; species Pleurodeles waltl. The sequence goes on along the minus strand of NC_090437.1, from coordinate 260,477,142 downwards.
AATTGCGAAACAAAAAAAAAAACATACATGACAGAAACAATTCTTTCATGCAATGATGACTAGTACTGGACCAACTGGCTGGATGGCCCATGGCAGACTAGGCTATATAGTAAAATAAAAGAATATTGCAAATGCAACAAACATAGAGAAAACATATCGAACTGTGGCACATTTTCTTTGCCTTACAAAAGGTGAAAAAGAAAAGCAAAAATAACTAGGCCACCACTGAACCTCAAGGCCACCCACCACAATTAAAAATAAAATAAAAGTACAAAGAAATACTAATGCATGCCTTATCAAACAAACAACACCCTTATACAATAGTATTTTTTTTAACTTACTTGTTAAATCACAAAAACAAAGTCCTTAAAAATAATGGTATATATGCAGCAGACATAGAGAATGATCCTTCCACCTTGAAATCAAAGTAAAAAGTGACCAGGAGATGGACAAAGCAGGGGGAGGAGCCTACTCGACAGCAACAGGAAGTTGGAGTCTCTTGGGCACTTCCTTCCTGTTGGAAAGAAAAGTTTAAAAAAGGCTTCTTGTATGAAAAAATCAACTTGAACGGTCCATTGGAGTAAAATATCTACTCAAAAACATCTTCTCAATTGATTTAGCTGCTTCTTGAGTAGAAAATATGCTCAAGGTACAGTCATGGTTGCTCGCTCTTGCCAGCACCAAGGTAACAGCGCTGCCGTGGCTAGAAGCAGCACTAGGAGGCATAACATCTCATGGACGCTTGCAAGCAGAATGAAAGTATATTGGCTCTCATAAGCACATGCCAAAAGTCTTGCACCCACTAATGAAAAAAAAAATCCTGTCACGCACAGATAGAAGAATTTAGGGAACTCTGCGTTACTCCGCATAGTGCAGAGTTCGCGAATTCTGCCCAATCTGCGAGCGCAGTGATTGTTTTCTGACCACCATTAATTACGGCTCAGGAGTGGGTTTTCCGGGGCATCTCTTTCTCTAATCATCATGACCATGTCCCCAAAAAACCTACCTGTTTTTAGATAGTGCAGCTTTTTCAAGGAGCTCCCAATCCCATCTGTGTAATACATTTTTTCTGGTCATTAAGATGTTTTTTAATAGATTCCGGGCTTCACAAACTTCGCTAAGGTCTTTCTGACTGTCCAAAAGAGCCTTCCTTAATCTACGGTTGGCTGCAGAATAGTGTCGATCAAACCACCATGGACAATCCAGTTTAAGCCAAATGATTTTTAAAAGTAAGCGTCTGATATACTGGCTTAAAGTTTCATAGAGGACTAACATAACCTTCCCCCTTGCATATGACAGACAGTACAGGAAAGACCCATGCTGTGTCGTTAAGATTGTGACAAAAGTAATCGTCAGTTCCTTTAAGTGCAAAATAAGCCAAAGAACGTAATTTGAGTTTTGGGTGACAGAGATTATCTCTAGGGGATGGCTAGTCTTACTGACTGGGAGGTGCCCTATTGCTAAAAAAGCATTATCGTCCGCCAACTCTGTCTCCATGACAATTTCCTTCAAGAACCAGGTGGTGAAGTTCCTTGTGACAAACATAGTCGACGAACAAGGCCCTCCCTTGCTCTCTAAATGAGGCCATGGCTGGACTATCTCCGCCATGCAAATGCTGTGATAAAGAAATTATTTTCATAAGGATATATTAAAGAAACTCTATTCATTTGACGGATCTCATTTGATAGAAACTGGATATCAGTACATTACTGTGAAGAATATAGGTAACACGCTGTGCAATGGCTGAGGCAATCCTAGAAGGAAGACAACCATGGTCTTGGTAGATGCAAAACGTTTAATTTATTTTCAAAAACGTACTTGAATTACAAATATGCACTATATACAGGGTATGAATGTATTGTGTGAAGAAGTTCACGCATCACTGTGGTATGTGTGAAAAGTGGATTAAAATATATGAATATGGAATAATAACCCATTTTAAAGCAAAACAAAACAAGACTCAAATTGCTATGAGAGAGATGAGTACTTGACGGGTGCAGTCTCTTTTTATAATGTGTCAGTGGAAAAGATAAATGCAATTTGAAATGTCCTCTGTGGAAACTATCATTCTCCATCATTCAGATATATTTCTTAAATTATGACAAATGTTCAGAGACACTTATGAATGACACTAACCAGGGCACATTAGTGAGATCTTTACATCTTTAAGCCATGCACACTAATGCTTATGAGAGTGACATCAGTAATAGTTAAACAAATTGCTGGTAAACATTACATATCATTGATGACTGAGATGGGGACCTACTAGAAAGTAGGTTACTGGTTGACTGGGATGTGAGCCCTGCTCAAGGAGCAACCATGATCCTAGTAAATGTAAATTAGCACTTGTATAGCGCACTACTCACCCGTTAGGGTCTCAAGGCACTGTACTCATACCGCTATGGAACCCCTCCTGGCTTTTCCCTGTGAGGCGCCCACTCCTGAGCACCCCCAGGGTGAAGCCAGGCATCCAAGCGCTGTTAGGGCCGTTGTGGAGATTAAGCAAGCTATTGCCCAGAGTTGCAGAGTGGGACCCATGAATTAGATTAGGCACCGAGGCGAGAATTATCTGGTCAAGGGGAATTGAGCCCAAGACCTGCCGAAGCAGGACTTGAACCCTGGTCTTGAGCCAGATCTCTGCTTCAGGGTCTGCTGCTCTAACCATTGAGCCACACTTCTCCACAGTCAGGGTAAGGTACAAGAAAACTCCAAATTAACCTGAGCTGAACCCCCTGGTAGCTTGGCACAGGGAAATCATGTTTAACTTAGAGGCAATGTGTAAAGTATTTGTGCAACATTTCAAACAGTAGAACAGTGAAATCACCACACAAAAATATCCAGGTTAGAAAAAGAAGAGCAATATTTAATAAATAAAACAGGACCAAAATGACAAAAATCCAATCAGTAGAACCGTAGTTAGGAAATTTTAAAGAAAAAACTGTAAAATAGCACTAAAAAGCATAAAGGGCCAACTGGAGATATTTGGTTGTGCTGGACTGGGTCAAACTCAAAAGTTCAGACTGTCTGCTATGGAGCGTGGGTCGGATACAGTCTCAGATTACACCAGTTGAAGTTTCACCTTCTCAAGTTTTGTGCCAAGAGTCCCATTCACATTGGAGAGGGTCATGTCAGCAAGGAGAGGGTAGCTGACAGTGGTCAGAGTGATGTGAAGAGCAGGCTCGGGATTATGAACATGCAGGCTGGAGCTTCACATTGGCAGTTCACCATGGCAATCAATGGTGGCTGTGTGAAGAGATGGGATGGTCACAGCTTACACTGATTTTTGTGTGAGCTGTACATTTCCTGTGTGAGGAGGCCCATTTGATGTTGCGAAGAGCCCAAAGCTTGATTTTAAGAGCTTGTGATCCACACCAAGGATCCAGGATCTGGGGGGCACCACTTGGGATCAGAAACTGTCAGAAATTGGGTTGTTGCTTGACTGGGGTGGAAGCCCTGGTTAAGCCATAACCACAATCCCTTACAGGGTGAACCACAAAAAGTCACTAAATTAACCTGTGCTTAACACTGGGTAGCTTGGCACTACAAGCAGTCAGGCTTATCTTCAAGGAAAGGTGTAAAGCATCACACAAACAGTAATATGGTGAAAACACAACCCAAGAAAAATCCCAAACCATTCTAGAATAATAGAGTAAATGTTAATACATTTGACACAATTATTACAGTTATGCATTTTTTAAGTTGAAGGTTCAAAATAGTGCCTAAAAGTCTTCATACGCTGAGATACATTTATCTATATCATCTCCCACCACATAACAGGGACCCTTGTCTTTGAGTATGCAGACCCTTGCTTCTCCAATTGGCAGTGCTGGTATACTGCCACCATCACTGTTGGGTCCTGCAGGTTGCCTTGTCTTTATCCCCGATACCCTCATGTTTTTCTTGTGCTCCAACAGCAGTCTTTTTTCAGCTAAGGCCCTATCAGCCTTAGCCTTCTCCTTCTCCAATTTTAGTCTGACCAGTGTGAGTTTCCTTTCCTCTTTTCCTTCCTCCCTACCTCCATCTCCACTTGTGATAGGTCCTTTGAATACACACTGATTCCTGCCCACTCCTGGGTATCCTGATTCTCAGGGGACTCTTCTTGCAGCCCAGGACTCACCTCTGGTCCTGGACTTCATCCTCATTCAGACTCACGTCACCCCAGAATCATCCTCCTCTGTAACTGTTTGCAGCCTCTAGACCCCTAGACCTCTTCATAGGCTCGGGGTCCATCTGTAGATCCAGTTTGGAAGTTTTTCTGCCCACATTAAGGCCCCTCTCCTTGCAGAGCCTTTGCAGTTCAGCCCTAGTGAGGTTGTCAATATTCATCAGATTTATCTCCATGGTAATAGAGGAAGGTAGGACTACTTACATTTGGGAAAAAACTGCCAATTAAGAATAAGGGGAATTTAAAGAGGTCAACTCTGCTGTCAAGTTATGTATTTGGGATTTTTGTGTAACACAAACCACTGCAAGGTACTGCAAAAACACAAATCCTAATCCACTAGGCTGAACACCAATGTGAGAAATTGGGTCGTTGGTTGACTGGGGTGGAAGCCGTGGTCAAGCCAAAGCCACAATCTCTTGAAGGGTGAACCTCAAAATGTCACTAACTTAACCTGTGCTTAACCCTGGGTAGCTTAGCACAAAAAGCAGCCAGGCTTAACTTAGAGGCAAGGTGCAAAGTATTTATAAGCAGACAAACAGTAAAAAAAGTGAAAACACAACCCAAGAAAAATCCCAAACCAATTAAAAAAATAGAGTGCATTATAATAAATTATTTGACACCAAAATGACAACAGTATATTCAGTATAACCAGAGTTTTTAAAGTTATGGTTCAAAATAGTACCTAAACAATCAAAAGCACCAACTGTGGACATGTGGTTACCCAAGACTGGGTTGAAGTCATAGTTAAGGCCTACCACTATTGAGCCGGTTCGGATGCAAGAAGTGGATTGGGCCAAGTCAATGCTTTCCTTCGGACTTAGAAAAAGTTTGAGAGAAAAATGTCTGAGAAGGTGCAAGTTCAGTGGGGCAACGCTGCAGGAGTGTCTGAGAAGGGAGCGTCATCATCCAATGACCATGGAGCAAATCTGTGGTGACGTTTTTTTACCATTGGACTTAATCATTAAAATGGAAGTTGAAAAGATCCAGTGTGGTGGAGAAGAAGGATGTGGCTGAAGACAGTTCCACAAGGTTGGATACCATTTTGGAAAAGGACTGCTGAAATGCACTTGCTGCTGCAAGGAAGAACGTAGGGGAAGAAGCCGCAAAGTCAATCCGCAAAGTCAATCCGACTGACAATGCACCTTGGGTGGGTAGGTGAGCAAGTTGGTCCTGGTCTCCTCCTGGTTCTGCAACCAAATTTTGTCTAAATCCTCAGCTTTGGACATTGCCCATCTGGGCACATTTAGCACCAACCAAAGCCCTGAGAGTGGATGGAGACCTCCTGGGTGGTCAGGACTCACTCAGACTGGGTCCAGGTGCGGGTTCAAGATGGTGGGAGCCTGTTATGTCCCTGTGACTCTGAACAGAAGGCCAGGAAACTAACCCTTGGAGTCACTTGTGGTAGTTCTAGTTGTAGGTGTAGATGCAGGGTTCAACAGCAGGGCTGGCCTCTGAGGGTTCAAGGCAGGCTTCAGGCAGAAATTAAGTCCTTCCATATGCTGCAGCAGTCTGGCAGAGTGCACAGCAATCCTCTAAAAGTCCTTCCACGGGTCCAGTAGTGAAGAGTGGGTCTGATGGCTGTATTTTTACACACTTGTGCCCTTCCCCTAGAAGGCTGAACAAGCTTCTGGAAAGGTTATTTGAAATGACTCCCCTGCCCTGGCTCCAAGCTGGCTGCAGTGATGACACGTAGCAGGACAATACAGGGTTGTTATGACTTTTGGTGGAGACAGGACACAGCCTATTCAGGTGCTAGTGGAGCTGCACCCCTCTCATTCTGCCTGTTGATGGTCTATTGAGACACACCTAATCCCCCTATTATGTGACTGTCTGGGGGAAAGTCAAAACGTCTGTCAGCTATATCCAGTCAAGTGATCCAAGATAGGCTGCAGACACAAAGGGTTATGGGCAACTTTCTAAAAGTGGCATTTTCAAAATTGTAATGAAAAATCCAACATTACCATTGAAGAGGGTTTATTATTACAATTCTATTGGTACCGAACATGCCCTATCCACCTCCTCTCAATTTGGAATTGCAGCTTACTAAAGGTAATAAGGAATCCCTAATGCTATTCTATGGGAGGGGTAGACCTCACAGTAGTGAACAATGGATTTGGCAGTTTTTCAATACCTGGACATATAAAACTTGAAGGCAAATAAAAGGGAAGTTTAAATGCCAAGTCAACATGCCGGTGTGACACTGCATTCAGGCTGGGGTGGCAGACCTCAGACAAGTTGTAGAGTGCTACTTTGTTGGATGGCACAAAACGCATGGTAACATTTAATGTACATGCCATGTGTATTGTACATGTTGGAAAGTGGATTACTGGTAAGGGAAGGTAAGTACCTACACTTAGCAATAGGCCACTAACCTCCACTTATGTCCAGTTAGGTCTCAATAAATTAAACCCAGCTCAACCCTTGGTAGCTTGGCAATGAGCGACAAGGCTTAACTTAGGAGACAAGTGTGTAAAGCATTTACAAATCACAAAACAGTGAATAAACACAATAAAAACCCAACATTAATTTATAGAAATAGACTATGGCCCATATTTATACTTTTTGACGCAAAACTGCGCTAACGCAGTTTTGCGTCAAAAAAATTAGCGCCGGCTAATGCCATTCTGAAGCACCATGCGGGCGCCGTATTTATTGAATGGCGTTAGCCGGCGTTAGCCGCCGGCGCCGTCTGGTGTGCGTTAAAAAAAACGACGTACACCAGGCAGCGCCGGCGTAGGGGAAAATGGAGCTTGGGCGTCAAGAAATGGGGCAAGTCAGGTTGAGGCAATTTTTTCGCCTCAACCCGATTTGCGCCATTTTTTTTCACTCCCAACCCCCATAGAAATGACTCCTGTCTTAGCAAAGACAGGAGTCATGCCCCCTTGCCCAATGGCCATGCCCAGGGGACTTCTGTCCCCTGGGCATGGTCATTGGGCATAGTGGCATGTAGGGGGGCACAAATCAGGCCCCCCTATGCCACAAAAAAAAAAAAAAAAAACACTTACCTGAACTTACCTTAATGTCCCTGGGATGGGTCCCTCCATCCTTGGGTGTCCTCCTGGGGTGGGCAAGGGTGACAGGGGGTGTCCCTGGGGGCATGGGAGGGCACCTCTGGGCTCCTTCAGAGCCCACATGTCCCTTAACGCCTGCCTTTTGCAGGCGCAAAAAAATGGCGCAAAAGCGGCCGTACGTCCTTTTTTTTGACCCGCCCACTCCCGGGCGTGAATTTTGCCCAGGAGTATAAATCCGACACACATGCCTCGGAGTCGATTTTTTAGACGTGAACGCCTACCTTGCATCTCATTAACGCAAAGTATGTGTCCACGCAAAAAAATTACGCAAACTCCATGGACTTTGGCGCTAGACGTGTCTAACGCCAAAGTATAAATATGGAGTTAGTTTTGCGTCGAAATTGCGTCAAAAAAACGACGCAATTCAGGCACAAACGGAGTATAAATATGCCCCTATATTTTTACCTTTAAAATGACACCAAAGTGAATACAATCGGAAAAGGGAAACCGGAGATATGAATTATTAAATAATTAGGCACTCATTATGACATTGGCAGTAAATGCCGATTAACAAAAAGGGTAAAAGCCGCCAACATACCGCCGCGCTAGTGAGTATCCGTTCACCATATTATGACACACACACACCAACTATCAAAATACTGCCACATACACAAATCCACCAGCCCAAAGGTCAGTTTTAAAGTGTTGGTACGAACACTCATACCATTACGCCAACAAAACAACACTCACCACATTATGAGCCACGAATGACCACAGCAGACATTCAATGGTGGTAAACCACTGGCGGTACACACCGGTGTGCTCAGAATGGCTACCCAAATACAAAACAACACCACATTGGCCTAAACAAAAATCACACACCTGACAATGATACACATACCACACCCACCCAAAGCACTATAAAACACACACCCACATCACCCACATCCCTTTACGAATACCAATAATCGCCACAAGACTAACACGAAGACCAATAAGACAACTACACACACACACACCACAGACACCCATCCATCTGTCACACACGCCACAGCCCACACCCCACCACATCACTTAACACCCTCTGCACAACACACACCACACAACACCCATGTCCCCACTAAGGTACCCCCTTTTCACTGATGAGGAGTTGCAGGTCATGGTGGAGGAAATAGTCAGGGTAGAGACACAGCTGTTTTAACGACCTACGGGGGAAGGTACATTCCACGGCCTCAAGGCACCAGCTCACCATCCAGAGGACTGGCGGTGGACCCCCACCTCCTCCCCCACAGTTTACAGCATGGGAGGAGCAAGTCTTGGTAATACTGCATCCTGAGGGACTCACTGGAGTAGCTGGAGGACTTGACACTGCTGAGTCAATAATTACTACTCATCACCCCACTTACCTGCATGCTATCACACCCCCTCACCACCACCCTCACTTTCATCACTTCCCTCCATCCCACACATTGCACCTACACATCTGACTAACCCCAATGCCAAACCCTGCATGCTATACCAATGCATGGACAGCCCTCCCAGCCCTACACCCATCACCCAAAGCATGCACAACATAGAGAATTAATAATCTCACAACACATCACCATACACAAACAAAGGTGGCAGGACAACAGCAACAATAGAGAGGAAGCTAGGGATGTACAATATGTCACAGACATGAAGTATAATACACCACTTACATCCCCACAGGTGCCCCAGCCAATCTCAGCGATAAGGAGGTGCCACGACTATCCAGTCCCCCAACAGAAGATGTCCCCAGTGATGACAGTAACTCTGAACTTCAGGATCTGGATGAACTACCTGGCCCATTAGGGACCACTGGTCAGTTGGCCACCCCAGCCCACTCACAGTCTACCAGTATCCAACACCATAGCACTCACCCAACATCCCCAAACGTCTGTCCCCAGGACACGTCATTGAGCAGTGTGCCCACCTGTACAGTGACCCCAGCCCACACCTCACACCCAAGACAATCAGGGACCTGGGGTCAGTGACAGTGGGGACACCGTTCAGGGGACACAGGCACCGGGCAACAGGACACTGGGATGACAGCTGCACGCAAGGGGGAGGACAGGCAGAGGGAAGTGACTCTCCAGGAGGCACTCATTAATGTTCTGGGGGCTTACCAACAATCCCAGGACAAGATGGGCCAGATCCTTACCAACATGAAGGAGAACAAGCGCCTGCAGGAGGTACACCATCAGGAGATCATGGAGGATTTTCAGGCCCTCAACACCACATTGGTCTCCATAGCAGGGTTGCTGACAGATATGGCCAACATCTTGAGGGAATGAACAGCACACCAGAGAGTCCCAACCACTAGCCAATCTACTGACCAGCCCACCACTTCCGCTGCAGCTAGTGGGCAGGAGTCTCTTGTAGAGGACCCACAGGACACCAGCACCCCTCCCCCTGCAAAAGATGAACCACCCTGCAAACATTCTCTGCGACCCAGACAGAAGCCAGAGACACTTGCCAAGACCAAGACCACTGCCAGGAAATTAGACCCACCCTGTCACCTTGTCCATTTTGAACTGCCTTTGCTCCACTTCCTATGGCCCCTTGGACACTGGACCTGTGCTACAAACAGACTGGAACAATTTCCTGGACTTTCTCCAACCATCACCCCATTCCATTGCACTTTTCCATCAATTAATTGCACTACAATAAACACCCTTGAACACAACTTGAGTGAAAATGTTTTATGTGATGAAAATGTGCATATGTGGAAACAGTAACATCATGTGCTAATGCTCTGAACACTGTGATAGCAAACATTTAATGACCTGTATCTGTCTGTAGTCATCAAATCAGTACACAGTTGTTATATCACCAACATCTGAAAAATGAGAAGGCAAAATGGACAGTTAGTAGAGATGCAAAGGAAGTGAATGCCATCCTGTTACAGCCACACAGAAAACATCAATAATCAGAGGAATGGTCAGTTCCACTGTCTCACTTGTGTGTCATTGGAAGTATTGACGCATAACTAATATTCTGTTGCCCACATCCTCATCCTCTGCCTCCTCATCCTCACTGTCCTCAGGGTCCACTGCTGCCACAGGGGCATTTCCAGTCTCCTCCTCCTGCATGTAAGGCACATGTCATCTGAGGGCCAGGTTGTGTAACATACAGCATGCCATTTCTATCTGGCGAGCCTTCTCGGGTGAGTAGCACAGGGACCTGTCAGATGGAGGCATCTGAACCTGCCCTTAAGGAGGCTGAAGGTCCGTTCAATAATTCTCCTGGTTCGCCCATGTGCATCATTATGACAACTCTCAGCCCCTGTCCTGGCATTCCTCACAGGGATCAGGAACCATGATCAGTTTGGGTAGCCAGAGTCACCTGCAAGTATTGAGGGACAAACAGTAGCCTTACACATTGGTATGGGGTTAACACCAGAAGGCATACACTGACATACATTGGGGGTGAGACAGGCTCACCAATTAGCCACACCATGTGCCTCTATACGTGTGCCATCACATTTGGGATGTTGCTATTCCTCAAGACGAAGGCCTCATGCACCAACCCAGGATAGTTGGCAGTGACGTGGGAGATATACTGGTCAGCTAGGCACACCATTTGCACATTGAGTGAGTGGAAACTCTTCCAATTCCTGAACATCTGTTCATTCTGGCAAATAATATTGGATATATGTCCCATTGCATAGAATTCTGTGCCTGCACAGTGGTCAAATCTTCCACCTGGGAGAAAGCAATATAGCTGCACATGTGTTTCACTAGGACAGACAAAACCCTTGCCAGCAAAATTGAGAACATTGGCTGTGACATTCGTGCTGCCAAGCCCACTGCCACTTGGAAAGAACCAGGTGCCAGGAAGTGGAGCACTGATAGAACCTGCACAAGAGGGGGGATCCCAGTGGGATGACGGATAGCTGATATCAGATCAGGCTCTAATTGAGCACACAGCTCTGTGATAGTGGCTCTTCAAGTCTGTAGGAGAGTATTATGTGCCTGTCCTCCGGTGTAGCCAAGTCCACAAGGGGTCTGTACCCAGGGTCTTGTCTCCACCTCCGATTCCTCCGCAGTGCTAGGTAGCTAAGGGACACAAGAGTGAGTAGGGTGTCACAATATAAACAGTGCAACCACCACCTCAGCGTACATAGAGCAGAAATGATGGGACAATGGGAATGGCAATGTATGTGCAAACAATAGAAATTATGCAGTTCTCGTTCATCTGAATGTTGTCCACCACCATAAAATGGCGACCGCCTGTCCTGTATGTAGGGACAGGTGGAAATGAGGTAACTCCGTCAGCATTGGGTGTCATGGCAGAAGGCGGTCCTGCACCGCCGTGCTATTCCTCGTTGGCTAATATGGGGCTCCATGGAGTACAGTGGCCAATGGGGATCTCCGGCGGCAGTGATGGTGTACACTGCCGTGGACGTGACTGCCATTTTCTGTCTATAACCTCACATGATTCCTGACTTTCCACGGGACAATACCTACACTGCATGTGCTGCTGTGACCTGTGTCTGGATCCTGCCATGGCCGTGTGACCAGGGAAAGGGCCCCTGCCTTCACTTTGGAGGAGTTGGAGCGCTTGGTGGATGGGGTCTTACCCCAGTATCAACAGCTGTATGAGCCTCCAGACCAACAGGTGAGTACAACTTTGGCATGATGCATGTGACAAGGTTGCATGGAGATGTGTGTGCAAGCATCGTGTCCTTTGGGTGGGCTGATATGTCTGGTGGTAGTGTAGATGGTGGGCGCTGGATGATGTGTGTGCCAATGGAGATGAAAATGTGATTTGTGGGCCATATGTGTGACAGGATGGATTGTATGTGTTATGATGTCCTTCTGTCTGTGTTTCCTCCGCAGGTCAACGGCCATCAGAAGAAAGCATTGTGGCGTGCCATCGCCAAGGACGTGCAGACCCTGGGGGTCTACAGCAGGTGGAGCACCCACTGTAGGAAAAGGTGGGAGGACCAGAGCCACAGGGCCCGGAAGACCGGAGGGGCCCAGTTGGGGATGGCCTCCCAACGAGGGTGGGGTGCCTCTCGGAACCTGAGCCCCTGATGGCCCGCATACTGGTGGTGGCCTATCCAGAGATGGATGGGTGTTTGAAGGCATCACAGCAGCCACAAGGGGGTGCTTACAGTGGTTGTTACAACTATAATTGGTAGGTAGAATGGGATACTGGTGGTGGGTGTCAGTTAGTGGGTGCCCCTTAATGTCATGTCAGAGATCGCAGCATGATCCAGCTCAAGGGTAATGGTTGTAGTGCTAGATCTGGTAACCTAGCTAGGTTGCATTCCATGTCAGACAGGGCTTAGTGACTCCCAGGAGGGGTGCAGTTGGCAGGAGTAGGCTCACATCTTGCTGTGGTACCTAGCCAATGGAATGCCAGTGTTATGCATGGTGCTCAATCCTGATCCCTGTGTGTGACGGTAATGTATATGCCATCTGTGGTGTTGGTGCTGCAATTGACCTAGTGCTCCCTTTATCTCTCCCCCCCTTTTTTCTTCTGTCATCCTGTTCATGTGTGCTTTAGCATAATCTGGCAGAGGAGCAGGGGCACTGGTAATAGAGGGAGCTGCATCGCACAGGACCCAGGAGGCAGAGTTCACTGTCGCCGAGGGGACCAGTGGGTCGGGGGCAAGGGGAGCACCTCGGTGAAGACAGGAGGTGACAACACTGACTCTGATTCCTCCTCCGATGGAAGCTCCCTGGTGGTGGCAGACACCTCTAGGACCACTCCAGCTACAGGTACAGCCACCACCCCTGTACCAGCACTGCCCTCCCAGTAGCCCCTCACCGAGTTGCCTGTGCCCATTCACCCAAGAGGGTGGGCATCTTCTTCAACCCAGGCACCTCAGACCCCACCCCAGTCAGCCCTGCTGCCCTCAGTTAGGAGGCTATTGACCTCCTGAGATGCATCTCTGAAGGCAGTCAACCATTGTGAATGCCATTCAGGGGCTGGCATCCCAGATGCAGCAATGCAATGCATTCCTGGAGTGCATTCACAGTGGATTGGTGGCCCAACAGAGATCATTCCATTCTCTAGCCTCCTCTCTGATGGCAGCCTTTGTCCCTGTTCCTACCTTCCCCCCCAACTACCACTTCCCAGTCCCAATCTCCTCAACCCCAACTCATCCCATGCACACATACAGACTACCATGCACACAAAACATCACACAAGAGTTGTACAGACAAACTCAGGCAGCACACTTCAGGCCACAAGCACTCACACAAACAACAGACAGTTGCACATACAACAACATTCACTGCCTCCACTGTCTCCCCTCCTCCTCCTTCCTCACTGTCACATGCGGACTCACACCTACATGCATTGCATCAACAGCCACCACCACCATCACCACACCAAGGAGCACACACACCTCACTTGCAGACACCTCCACAACATCCATCCACACATCCCCTGTGTCCTCTCCCACCCTGTCTGCCCCCTCCACTCCCATCCCTCCTCCCTCATCCCCCCACACCATCTCTAAGAAGCTTTTCCTTGCCCAACTTGATCTCTTCCCTCCCCCTCTACCCCCTGTCCTGCCCGTAAGAGCAGGGTCACAATGACCCAGCCCAGCACCTCAGCCAAACAGTCCACAGGGACAGCAGAGGCACCTCCTAGTTGTGGAGGAAAGAAAGGAAAGGATCCCACTCCACCACCCAAGAGAGGGAAGGATCCCATTCCACCACCCAAGAAACGGAAGGTTCCCACTCCACCAACTAAGAGAGGCCCCCTCCAACAGCAATGGGCAAGGGACCCTCACCTCCAACTGGGACATAGCAGCCCTCACCTCCAACTAGGACACAGCAGCCCTCACCTCCAGCTGGGACACAGCAGTCCTCACCTCCAAATGGGACACAGCTGCCCTCAACTCCAACTGGGACACAGCCACCCTCTCCTCCAGCAGAGGGCATCTAGTCCACCCTCCAGGGACTGTTGTTCAAGGAGCCATCTCCGGAACCAGTGGGCAAGTCCCCTACTTCACAGACTATGACTGTGCACTCTCCAGCAATGTGAAATGGGCATGGAGCCCCTCCAGAACCAGTGGGCAAGTCCCCCACCTCAGAGACTGTGACCTTGCACTCCCCAGCAATGTGAAATGGGCATGCAGCCCTCTCCAGAACCAGTGGGCAAGTTCCCCTCTTCAGGTGAGGTGCCCCCCACCCACCTTTCCCCTGAGGTGCCTGGCCATTCCCAACATGATGCCCCTGCACAGTGTAGTGCGGATTTCATCAGGGAACAATTTGGGCCTTGGACTGTGCCCTGTGGCTATGTGGGCCTTTTGGACTTGTCAATGGCCCTTTCTGAACAGTGACCCATATTTCTCTTGTCACATGGACAACAGGGTGGCTGTTGGCATCAAATTACAATATAAATTCTGGCTAATTGTTTTCCTTGCATTATTATGACGTTTGTCCTTTGAGATTGGTTTTCCTCTGAAGCTGGTTGTGAGTATGGTGTGTGTGTATGTTGTATGTTGTGCATGTGTGTGTCACTGCCCTTTTCCTCCCTCCCTCCCTTTTGTGCTAGGTGGCTGTACTCACTGTCATCATCTTTGTTAGCGATGGTGTTCCAGGTGGAGCATGGCCGTAGGTGAGCATCGAGAAGACTTGAAGTTGCGGTTCCATGGCGGCGTTGGTCTTCTCTGTATCTCTGATGGTAAGTCTTTCATCTTCTGTAACCGCCCTGGAAATCGAGGTAGTTTGCTATGTCACAATATGGTGGGCAGTGCCCTCTCTTCTACCTGGATGTTGATGGGTACCGTCGTGGTCAGTGGTGTAAACAACCTGGCGGTTGGTGTGGTACATTGGCTGTCTATGGGAGTTGTCACTGCCATGGTCTTAATTCAACAGTAATTACCGCAGCCTGTTGGTGATATTACTGCCACTTTAACAGTCACTGCTATTGATATATTGACTACCTTAGTGTTTTTTTGGTACATAGAAACAAATAGCAACAATCTGGTCATCTGGTAGTACCTCGCCCGGGGCAAAGTCAACGTTAAGGCCGACCGTGATGGAGCCCTGCTCGGCTACAGCATGTGAGAAGCCTTTGGCAAAAGTTTACCTTCGGACTCAGTCGTCTTTGGACGAAGTCACCAGTCCAATCCGACCTACCTGGAGGCCTTCCTCGGATGCGCGTCACGGGAGCCCTGGGTAAAGATTTCTACGTTCGGACTTAGACGATTTTTCAAGATGAAAATCCTTCAACCGGGCTGAACCTGAATCTTGATCCGATGTCCCTGGAGCCCTCTTCGGATACACTGCTAGGGAGGTCCCGGTCAACTTTCTACGTTCAGACTTAGTCACTTTTTCGAAGATTTTCTTCAGCGGGACAAAACTGAAAGTCAGGCCAGATCGCGGTTGAGACAACCCGGCTAGAGTTGCTGCGGCGGGTCGGTCCCTCTATGGAGCTTTTTACAAAAAAGTTCTCCAATCTTCTCCAAACTTCTGGATATTCTTCCAGAAGGTCTTTTAAGGTTCTTTTGGAGTCCACAGCTCAACCCAAGGTTCCAGAAGCTCTGAGTTGCTCCTTGAGGGTGCAGACTACAACTGCCAGAATGCACCTGACTCAAACTCCAAATTGGCCACTGGACGGTGGTCAGCTGGTCAGTTTCTTCAGGACTTGACGGAGGGGACTCTGGTTAGCAGTTTATCATCTGTAGCACACAGGGAGTCCCTCCTTGAACCATTTGAAGCCAGGCAAAGTCCTTCTTGTGGTGAAACCCAAGTGTGCAGCTGGTGTAGTCCTTCAGAGTGCAGCGTCCAGGTGCAGGGCAGGGTTCCAGCAGGGCAGTCCTTCTTCTCCTGATGTTCTTCCATGTAGGGATCTGAGGTATGGGTGTAGCTCTGCCATATTTTTTTTTTTATCCTGGGTAAAAAACAGGGGGGGTCCTGGTTCTCTGTTCAGATACAGGGTCCTTCCCCATGTGATGATCACTTCCTGGGAAGTGTGGAAAAAATCTATCCGGGGAGCAGCATTCTTCAAAAATCCATCATGGCTGAAACTGATTTTTGAAGGTTAAATCTGTCTGAACCCACCCACTGGTGTGGCTAAAAATCTCAAACACACATCTCTCCTGCCCGTTCCTAATCTAATCAAGAGGGCACCTAATTGTCTGGGGTTACAGGATGTGAGGGATGTGCTGGGTTGCTCCAAATGTCCTTCCCTGCCTTTAAAGACCAGTTTGGCAGCCTGTCCCCTTCCTTCTTCCCCATCTGCTGAGGTAGTTCTCCTCCCCCAGGCACATCCTTTGTGTTCAGCTCAGGCCACTTCATACCTCATCAAGGCAGCTTGGGCAGGCTGCCAGAGGCTGGCCAATCAGAGAAGGGCACTACAGAGGTGAGGTTGGCAACTTTTTAGGAAGAGTTTAAAATGCTTTACCTGAACTAGTTATATTAAATCCAACAAGTGTAAGTTGTGACATTTATTATAACAATTAATTTGATACCAAACTTGAGGTATCTGAGACTTAAGGAGACTTTGTTAATTTAAATAAAGTCTCCTCATTTTAGCTCATGAAGGCCATTCACTACAGTGAGAGAAAAAAACACATTTTTCTGTTTTACCTCACCAGGGCTTATAAAACTATTTTTATAAGGTCCCTGCTTATAGTTACATGGCCTAACCCTAGGGGCACATAGGGCACACCTTAGGGGTGATTTATATGTAACAATAAGGTAGTTCAAGACTTTGGAAGTACCTTTAATTCCAAAGTTGAATTTGCATATAACTTTCATTTAAAAGCAGTCAGCAAAGCAGGCCTGCCTTTAAAATGACATTGGACACTCCAGCAGTACACCTATGGGTGCACTACCAATGCTGGGGTCCCTAAACCTACCTGCCCTACCATATACTAGGGACTTATAGGTACATTGACATAGCCAATTATAATTAGCCTAGTTTGCATGCTTATTTTATGCAGAGCAAAGGACCTGGGACTGGTTAGCTGTACCCAGGGCACCATCAGAGTAAAGAAAACACCAGCAAAAATTGAAAAATGAGGGCAAAAAGTTAGGGGGCCTCTACAATCAGCCCTGTTTTCTCACAGTATGCCACTTTTAAAAGGTACTTACAGGTAAATTAAGTATGCAACTTGGTTATAAGGCGGCAACGTGACTGTGTTTTAGTGAGAGAGGACAAGCACTTTAGCACTGGTTAGCAAATTGCACAGAGTATTAAGGCCAACAAAGATGAATTCAGCAAAAAGTGAAGGGAAAATAACTGGATGTGACCCTGCAGAGAGGTCCAACAGGAGCTTACTAAAGACAGATCCAGGAGCTTTTGAGGAGCCTGTTATGTCACAGAGGCTCTGATCACAAGGCCAGGAGGCTGGCCCTTGAATTACTCTGGGGTCCTGGTTTGAAGAGGGGTTGCAGGTCCAGGTTTTCTTCCCCAGGCATGGGTGCAACAGGCTAGCCCTTCGATTTACTCTGGGATCCTGGTTTGAAGATGAGTTGCATGACCAGGTCTTCTTCCCCAGGCATGAGGGCAACAAGTATCAGGTCAGCACAACAGGGGAACCGTATCTTCAGAGTAGTAGTCCAGCAGAGTGTCAATCCTTGTAACAGCATAGCAGCCGTTCCTCCTTAAAGAGCATCCGCAGGTCCAGAAGTGTGCTGGAGAGTTGCAGTCTGCGGTCCCTCTGTTATTGTGCTGTCATCACTCTGGTTTCATGATTGCCTTTTTTCTCGGAGGCCACATTTTGAGATTCAGAAATAACGGTAAGCTTAAAGGAGAATTAAAACAGAGTTCATGCACATCTGAGACTGAACAGAGAATCATCTTATCTTCCCCAAATTGAAAAAGTATAACCTGTCTGCCAGGTAGAGAGTCATAAAGGTTTTTAAATATAATACATTCTTTTAGCTAGGTTCATGTGAATAATTTACATTTCTAAAACAATAAAAAATTTAAGAAGAACAATATTGTCACCTTCTGCTGCGAATAAATCTTCGGAAAGGCGTAAGTGAGATTAAATTAATTGAGCGAACACCTTTGCACTTCACTGGGCAAAAGGAAAGGAGAGTGACTACTCCCCTGTCCATCACCACACCAGGGGTGGTGCAAAGAGCTACTCCAGAGTGTCCCTGGTGTTAGCCATCTTGGATTCCAAGGTGTGGGGACCATCTGGGAGTATCTGAGTGGCAAGTGCCAGCAGGTGACATCAGAGACCCCTCCTGATAGGTGCATACCTGGGTAGGTAGCCAATGCCCCTCTTGGGGCAAGTTAGGGTTTCTCCTCCGGGTGTTTCCTGAAGTTTGGTTTGCAAGATGCCTCCAGGACTCCTCTACATCCTCTGCTTCAACTTCTGACCATTGGATCAACCAGAAACAGTTTTCAAGGTGTGCATGCTCTGATGACTGCCTGTCTTCACCCTGCACTAGAAGAACCGAAGGAATGTCCTATGGAGTGACGGAGTCACTTCCCTGCTTCAGCAGGCACCCTTCTACAACAACAACTGGTACTCTGGGACTCCTCTCCTGTCAATGAGCAGGATCCCTGGAACACAGATGGTGGGCGGAAGTGGCCCAGACTGTGCAAAGGTCCAGCTGTCCAAATTTGATGGAGGTAAGAGCTTGCCTCCCTGTGCTGCAACAGTACCCCTGTGTACCGCGTCTTCTGCAGCTCCTTGGGCTTCTGTGCACTTCTTTCAAAAGTTATTTGTGCATAGCATAGTGAATGTCCCTTGCAATCCATCCTGCGATGCACAGCTCTCTGAGTTGTTGTCTGGTGACGTGGGACCCTCCAATGTAATGCTGCAACGACTGCACTTTACATCTCTTTGTCCCCATGCAATGGGACTCCCGTGGGGACTTCCTGGTCTTCTGAGAGCTTTCCAAAGTGCTGAGATCCCCCTCTGTCTCCTCAGTCAGATTTGAGACCCCCAGGTCCTTCCTGAGTCCAGGCAGCTCCTCTTTTACGCAAACCGCGTACTTGCGTGAACCAAGGCTTGTTGGTGGAACCCTGCGATGGAAACAGCCTGCATCCAACAACTCTACGTGGTACATCTCTTTCACCAAGCAGGAACCTGCAGCTATCTTCTTTGGTGCATTGCTGTATTTTTCTTCCGACCGGAGAATCCACTTTTGAACCTTCTTCCAGATTGGCAGGCGCTCCTGTTCTTCCTGGACTCTTCTATGACTTCTGGGCTTGGTCTCTTCTCTCCACAGGTCTTCAGGTCCAGAAATCCATCATTGGTTGCTTGCAGTCTTGCTTGTTTCTTGCATAATTCTTCATCACGACTTGTAGTGTGTTCTGAGGAAAGTTGCTGTACTTTACTCCTGCTTTCCTGGGCTCTGGGATGGAGCACTTTACTTACCGTTGGTGGTTTCCTACACTGCTAGAGCCCCTCTGCACACTACACTTGCCTAGGGTGAAATTCGCCATTCGCATTCTTCTATTTTAGTATATGGTTTGTGCTGCCCCTAAGGCTATTGCAATCTATTGTATTTTCTACTATTTTCACTATTCTATGACTGTTTACTTACCTGATTTTGGTTACTAGTGTTTATATTGTGTATAATACTTACCTCCAGAAGGAGTATTGCCTCTAAGATATTTTTGGCCTTGTGTCACTAAAATAAAGTACCTTTATTTTTGGTACCTTAGGTGCCCATTCCAAACCAGACCAGCCTTCTACATAGACTCATGTGGGTGTGTTGGCCCATGTTGGAGTGCCAGAGCGAGCCTCAGTTACTCTGGAGCAAGTGTGATCTGCAGCACCTGCTTGCGTCCTGTTCCTCTACAGACTGCTGTATGAAGAAGGAGTCAGAGGGGAAAAGTTTGGAAGTTCAATATCACAAACCCAAGCCCTGCGTCCTGCACCATCCTGAGCTGTGAGCCCTGGGGGTGCCCACATGAAGTAGGTGCTGTGCAGCCTGCATCTTTGTCCTTTGACCTCAGGTACTGTTTGTGAGGTTCTCACATTGTGTGCCGTGGACATGGGGTGATCAGGTGGGTGCTACAGGATCAGGCTGATGCAGCTTCCAAAAGACTCCCTGACAGTGTCCACCATTATGCCAGCTCCAGTGCCTGCTCCACTGGCTTGACAGCCCATAAGGGAAAACTGGGACAGCCTATCTGGAGCCATCTGCCTACACCTGCCCACATATGCATGCCTGCATTTGTCTGGCTGTGGCTATCCCCTGCCTAACAACATCGAAAAGAAAAATGATTACTATTGATCATCCGTGTGAAGTGCACCTGAATTTACAGAATGTTGGCGAGGGCTATAGGCTTTATTAGCACTGAGATTGCTTTGGCCAAGAGACACCTTTCATTGAGTCTCAGCTCTCTTTCGGCCTCTTCTTTTTATGAGACTGTCATTAACTTGCATCCTGAGCCCCTGCATGGGTTTTCTCTACTCACTGCTGCAATAACTGTTGAAGCCACTTGCAGTAATAATTTTCCTATTGTGGCACATAGTGGCATTAGCAGCCCATAGTATCAACTCCCAATCAGCAGGAGGGCAAAACTGAGGACACATAATAGGCTTGGTGCGACTTCTAACAATATTAACCATGCCAGCCAGACGACAGTCATGAATCCAGTACCTCAGGCCCTGTCACCCTCTTCCTCATCTTGCCTTCCCCTGTCTTTTATGTCAGGGACTTTGGGGGACTTAATCTCCAACCAGACTCAAATTGAACATCTTATGGAGGGCTACTGCATGAAATTAAAGATGTTATTCTTGGCTTAACTCTCCCCCTTGATGGACAGACTTAAATCTCTAGAGTCTCAGATAGCCACCCATCTATGATCACCCTCTCAATCGGTTGCTAACCTTGTTGCTCCTCTAATATTACGAGTGGCAGACATGGCAGTAGGGGGAAAGGTTAATGATGTTCTGTTGGGGCCACTGGGATCATTGGTGCAATGGGCCAGGGGAGAAAAAGTTGTTTTATGACTCCAGGTAGAAATAACAAAAGAGAGCAGTGCTTGATGTCCCCTCCTGTTCTTCCTACTATCCCACTTCCTCCTGAGGCATGCCCTTTTGTGATGGTTTTAGCAGGTGTTCCTCCTCTGATGGTAAATAAAGTTGAATCTTTTGAGGGACTGCATAGCAAAGTTACTCACTGGCTTCATGACAATGTGGACTCACGTGCCACGTCTGGCTGTCCTTCATGTAGCCAGTTTATATGGGTCAAAACTACTTTGAGGAGGCTAACAAGAGAGATTTCAGTATAATCCCTAGATATACTGGGCTTAGAGGTTGCCAAGTCTGGCGGGAGGTCTTTTAGGTATTTTGGTTAGCTTTATTAATCCTTATGCTAAGTAAACATCATCCTCACTGCAGGTGATTTTAACGTTACAGTTGAGCCTAGTGCATGCTTTTCAGAACTAATAACTGAAGAGGATTCATTATGATATACCCCTGAAATAGAGGTGCTAGAAATTGCTTGATTATCTGCTACAGCCCTGCAAGTTGCCAGTATTTGCTTGTCACAAGTGCTGAGACCTTGCAATGGCTACTCTAAATGAGAAGTTTTACCTTCTCTCACTTCCCATAGAGTCAATTATAGGAGTATAATTGATTATGTCCTCCCAGATGTTAGTGCATGGGACTTATTATGGATATTGTAATTCCCACAGACTTGAAAGTGATCCTTTCCCTCTTGTTTTGGACTCAGTTCCTGGAACATCATGAAAAGAGGTGCAGAGTAATGCCCCCCTGACTGTGGCACCTGAAGACGCTAACAATTATGACATAATTTCTCCACATGAAATACAGTAGGTAATAAGCTTGACCACAGTGAACTTTTTTTAGCTCCTCATAATGTATGCTTCAGTAGCTCATGGAGGTTTTTTTAATGTTTTAAGTCTGCTGGAAAACCAGCTAAAACCAATCCTTGGTTCAACTCTACATGCAAGAAAGCTAAGCATACCCTGTTGAAAGCATTCAAAGAAGGGAATAACATTGTAATTCCATTAGTTAGAGCACACTATAAAACTGCACTTAGACTAGCTCAAGTAAATTGGACTGATGAATTAAGAGCCAGATTTTTAAATGCTGTCACCAGCAAAGACATTAATACATTTTGGCATATTGTCAAGCATAGTTCTCCACATGTGGCAATTAACTCAGAAATCCTCATTTAGGGTGGCGTGTGGTTAAATCATTTAAATCCCTGTATGAAAAAGCACCCCCACGATCTGAGAACCACATGTAATTGCAGCTACCACTCCTAGCCCCTTGGTAGGGTGTAGCGATTGCTGTTCTGGATCAATCCTTCATTTGTCTTTAAATAATACAGAGGGCTGTGATTGTGCAAAATAAGAAGGCTGGTGGCCTAGATGAAATTCTCATGGACCTTTTTAATGTGAATCGTGATAACTGAGTCCCATATATTAATACAATCTCTAATGTAATTCTTGCAGGTGCTCCTATACAGCAAACTTGGAAATGTGCAAAGATTGTCCCTATATATATAAAAAGGGACCCAGTAATCTGCCGCAGAATTATCGCCCAATTAGGTTGATAGAAGCTATATAAAAACACATTTTCAGACAAATTCTCAATAAAATTAAGGAGTGGTTAGCAGACAGCCAAGTGATAATCCACATTCAAGCTAGCTTTCAAGATAATGTGGACACTACTGATCAAACCTTTAGATCCTTAGTTTCCAAGTGGACATCAGCAGCTGCAATTTTCTTGTTGTCTTTGTTGACCTTCATTCTGCCTTTGACCTGGTCCTAAAGGAAAAATTGTGGGGAGTATTGAGGAAGCAGGGGATGCCCTATGAACTTTTAGATATCATAATCAGACTTCATGAGGGCACTTATGCCCCAGTTAAATGGGGCCAAATGGGATATAGATGAGGCATATTCCTGTAGAACGAGAGATTCGCCCAGGCTGTGTCCTTCCCCCCACCCTTTTTTTATTATTTATTAATGGGTGTGTGGACTTTTTATTTCATTGTCAATGTGATTCCTCTATTTTAGCTTGAATAGAGGTCCATGCCTTGTTGTTTTCCAATGCACCCTCTTGCTGTCAAAAACTGTTAGGTAGTTGTCAATATTATGCCCACAATTGGCCTTCTTTTGTAACCAGCATGGCCTTGAGCTGAGTGCAGCCACAACTAAGTGCATGGTCTTTAATCCATGCAGAAACTTTAGGGGGAGATTATTGCTGTACTGAATCTCCCTTGATGGAGTGAGGGATTTTGATTATCTTTGCATCCAGATATCAGACTTCAGCTCATGGGAGTCCCAGATGCAAAAGAGTGTTGCTACCTCAAAACACAGGGCCAAGGCCATACTTAGATTTGTGAAATCAGCCAAGTCTGGGGACATGTCCCAGCCACAAAGAAAGAATAGCCACTTGATTTCTCTGCTCCAAGTGCTTGGGTGGCACAGCGAGGCCCAACGGGGAGGAATTGCCTTTAGGGATACCGCTGACCACTGCTTCTCCTCTAACGTCATGGCAGGGGGGCCTGGCCTGCAATGCAGAACTCAGCACGCCTGCCTGCACACTGACACCACTGACCTGACATCCAGTGCTGTCTGGGCCCTCAAAAGTGGCCTCAGAAACAGCTCCCCCTGCTGCATCCTGCATCTCTGAGGTGCTGGCCCTCCGGCCCGTGGCACTTTCCAGGCAGGGCACCCCTCCTAAACCTCAACACTGGCAACCTCACACCACCAGTGGCAACCCCCTTCCTCATTTTGATGCCCATCCAGGTTGTACGGGCTGAAGAAAGGCCATGGACACTGGACAGGCTGCACAAACATGAACTCCTGCCATCACAGTCTGTAGTCTAGCGGGCCCAGGCCCAATAAAGAGGCCCACAGGGGCATCTTAGCATGCCATCACTGCATAAATTGGAGGTAATAACCTAGTTTGTAAGGCAGGCACCTTAATTTTTAGTCCTAGGCTTGGCTGCCATATAGGGAAACCTAACAACCCCAGACATTTTGAAAATTAGATCAGGGGAGTCCACTGAGGTGTGGCTTGTTTGGGTTCCCCATAGATGTCTTAACCAGAATACCCTACAAATGTGAAACATTGAATAAAAACTCTATTTGTCCTTGGATTTCTGTCACACAAACTACAGGAATATGCAGGGATCCACAAAATTCCTACCACCTAGTATATCCCAATTTGTCCTGATAAATATTCTACCTCATTTGTGTGCCTGTGCCTAGTGCCTGCGCCAGGTATGGATCACCCCAAGGTCAATATTTGCCCCCATGATAGGACTACCATTGACCATTTTTGGATGGATTCCTGTCCCAGGCACAAGCCTGCCCACATAAGTGTGGTACCATTTTTGTATGGAAACTTGGGGGAATTCTGGGTGGAAGGAAGTTTGTAGCTCCCCTCAGATTCCAGAACTTTGCATCGCTGAAATGTGAGGAACATGTGTTATTTTAGACATATTTTGAGGTTTGCAAAGATTTCTGGGTGAGAAAACCTGGCGAGAGCCCCAGAACTCACCCCATTCTTGATGTCCCAAGGTATCTAATTTTCAAAAATGTTTATGTTTGCTAGGTTTCCCTGTGCTCCGGCTAAGCTAGAGTCCAAAATCTATAGCTAGGCACTTGCAATAAACACATCAGTCTCATTGGAAAAATGTGATGTGTCCACGTTGTGTTTTGGGGATTTTCCTGCTGCGGGCACTAGCCCTACACACACAAGTGAGGTACAATTTTTAGCAGGAGACTTGGGGGAATGCTGGGTGGAACGAAGTTTGAGGCTCCCCTCAGATTGGGGAACTTTGCATTGCTGAAATAAGAGAAAAATGTGTTTTATAGACAAATTTTGAGGTTTGTAAAGGATTCTGGGTGACAGAACCTGGTGGGAGCCCCACAAGTCACCCCATTCTGGATTCCCCTAGGTGGCTAGTTTAAAAAAATATATAGGTTTACTAAGTTTACCTAGGTTCAGGCTAAGCAAGAGGCCAAAATGTGTCCATGTTACGTTTTGGGGCTTTTACTGTCGCGGGCACTAGGCCTACCAACACAAGTGAGGTACCATTTTAATTGGAAGACGTGGAAGAACACAGAATAGAAGAACAAGTGTTATTGCCTATTGTCTTTCTCTACATTTGTGCCTTCCATATGTAAGACAGAGGCCCTCATTAGAGTTTAGCGGTCTGAGGACTGCCACGGAGTCGGTTGCACCACCACCGGCCAGGCAGAGAAGACCACCATATTATGACCATGGCCGTGTTCTCAACAGAACACAAGCAATACACAGCCAGTAGTACCACTGTGTATATAGACCGCCACAGACGGCGACAGTCATCTCCTGTCAGGAGAGGACCATGTTACCGCTGAACATATTATGAGGTTTTACACTGCCAGGATTTCTGGGGCGGTTGGACCGCTACCAAAACCCTGGCAGAAACGAACAGTATAAAAGTAGAAACTCTCCTTCAGGAACACAGACACGTCTGGAGCCTGAACTTGAAGTCTTCCCACGGCTCCTAATCGCACTATGAGTCCAGAACCAGCGACGAAGACAACAACTGTAAGTACCCCCACCCAGCACACACTGTAGGTAAGGCCATTAGTACACATGCAGACACATCACACACAGCTAGAATGGCTAGCGACGGCCACACACATACAAACAAACACATGTACCAACACACACACCAACATACACACATACACATACAAACTACACACACCACAGCCAACATAAACATGCTATATACACACCACCCCGCCCACATACACAACACCACCAAGTCACAAAACGATATCACTACTGCAACCACACAAACACATTTTCAAAGAAGAACACCGCAAACCTCCACATGACAACACCTACTGAAAGCAACATGTAAAAACTGCACACAGCCAATAAATAACAAAACACTGCCATACATGTCAGATGTCACACCACATCCACTCAACACACAACGCACATGACACATCCATCACCATACATATGGATGCACACACAACAACCACACAATGCCACACAACACCATCAGAACACATCACACCAAGTACAATGCCCAAGTTAGCTACACAGCTCATGCTGAAACACAATCACAATCACATCACATACATATAACACACATAAACCAAATCTCACAAATACAACGCATCCATGTTGAAGGAAAGGCAGGATGTCACAATCAAAACCAAACAGGCGGCTGGCCCATAGATCTTAGGCAGAAATAAAAACTCTTCAGAACTATATGCAAAATTGGCAAACTTGCCAGTCCAAAATCTCCAAATGCCCCAGGTACATATGGCACTTGTCATTGCCTCAAATTGACTCCTGACTGCAAAGTGGCCTCTACATGGTAGGGGCATCAAGGGGGCAGGTAGGCACTTCAGGAGTGAGGGGAGGTTGGCGGTGATTATGGCTTGGAAGGGGGGATTCTTGGGCTTGGCTTTTGGTTTCGGCAGGGGGGTTGTTTTAGGTTTAGTCTTTGAGGGTGGCTCTTTCACCTTGGGCTTGGGAGGAGTGACCTTGGATTTGGGGGGATTGATTTTTGGAAGTGGAAGGACATGGGCAATACCAGAGGTGGCAGGGGAGGACCGGGAAGTAGAAGGGCTGTGCTCAGGGAGGAATAGAGGGCGCTTCAGGGAACCATAGGGTGGGAGAGTACTGGGGAAGAGGGAAAACCCATAAAGGAATTGTTTCTTAGGGACACAAGGGAAAAGCATTTGGGAGTGGAGAGAGAGGGAGTGGTTGTGAGGTGTATTCTTGCAGGGGTTTTGGGTGCAGGTGCATGGGTGGAAGGCATGTGTGTGCTGGGTGTCTCTTTGGATGGGTGAGTGTGGGCATTTAGGTGTTTTTGGAGGGGGATGAGGTACAGGGACATGCCATGGTGGATGGGTGACTGCTGAGGAGGTGCCTGCAGGTAAGGTGGATGTGCTGCATGTGGGGGTGTTATTGCTTGTGGTGAGTGCACATGTGGTGAATGGGGTGGATGTATGAGGGTCTGGAAGTGTGGTGACTGTAGGTATGATGGGACTTGTGGCTGGACCAGGGAGTGTTGGTGTTGTGCCAGCAGGTGTGAGTGGTGCAGTGTCTGTGAAGGATGGGGTGGTGTGGGGGTCAGTTTAGGGAGTGGATGTTGTGTGTGCAGGTGCGTGTTGTCTGTGTCCATGCAGTTAGTGGGTCTTGTGGTAGCTATGTTTGTCACTATGAACCGTGTCTGTTGAGGTGGATGAATGGAGGTCTCACTGTGTGCTCTGGATGGGTGTGGGGAGAGGGGTCTGAGATAGGGCAGAGGTAGATGGAGGGGGTGAAGACAAAGGGACACTGACTGCCATCAGCGTGGAGGTCAGAGCCTGAAAAGATCTCTGCAGGCCAGCCAGGGCACCGTGAATGCCTTCCAGTTGGGCATTGATCTGCTGTACCTGAGCTGCCAGTCTCTGGATGGCATTCACGATAGTTAACTGACCCACAGAGATGGACCTTAGAAGGCCAATAGCCTCCTCACTGAGGGCAGCAGGGCTGAATGGGGCAGAGATGCCTGTGGCAAAGGAGACGCCAACCCTCCTGGGTGAGCAGCCCTGGGCATCTGGGTGGGGAGCTACAGGGAGGGCGGGTCTGGTAAAGGGGGGGTGGCGAACACAGATGGTGGTGGACTGGTCCCAAATGGGTCCGCCACCACCAGGGAGCATCCACCAGAGGAGGAATCCAAAGATGATGTAGATGATCCTGTCTGCCATGGCACTCCCCTCACCCTACGTCCCACTGGTCTCCTCGGCTCTGCTGGTATGAACCTCCTAGGTTGTGTGGGCTGCTGCTTCCATACTCGCCAGTGTCCCTTCTCCTTCACCTAATGCACACAAAGGCAGAGGAGGAGAGGGAGGGTGGGAGAGAGAGAGACAGATAGGGTACAAAAGTGTCAATACCTACCTACTATTTACACAGATCAACATGTACATCTCTTCAATTATATTATGGCAAGTCATGCCATTACAATGACTCTCCATTTCTGCAAATACACATTGGAAAATTCAAGATGCAATGGTCAAAAACCTGCTATTCTGGGAAAATGTTGACTTAGTGAATTGGTCAAGGCTGAAACACTGCATAGCAGCGTTGTGATCGCCAGGGCAATGTCATGCATGACATTTCAACATTATGGACCTCCCAAAGGACTTACCACATCGAGTACAGTACCATTGTTGGAAAGGCAAGTCCACAGAATGATAGCTTCAAAAATAGATTTTGCCTTGCTATTTGCTCACTTAGAGTCACATGTAGCAGAATGCCATGGTTGCTTCCCTACACATATCCTGCACTCTCAAGTCAACATATTTCAGCATGGTAAGCTACCACAGCCAAAATCTTGTCCCACTGAGGCCACACGGGTAGTGGACCCCTGATCCCACACTCACAATCATTTCATGCCATCTACTGTACAAAGCAGAGATTGCCTCAGTCATTGTGGGAGACAAATACTGATGTGATAGCACTTACACCTCAGGTTCACTGATGCAGATATAAGAAGCTGCTCTGACCCAATGTGTAGGGTGTCCACACTCACCCAACCATTGAATATGTCTATTGGATATTGACAGCATTTTATTGTCATACACAATCAATTCAAAGCTTGCCAGGGTGACTGATACACATTGTTGATGTGCATCTACTACAGATCACATGCAAATCTGCCCACAAGTAAGCCACCCAATCCCAAGCAAGGCCTGCCATGTGCAAGGTAAGAGTCTGTACTTACCCCTTTGTGGCTGCTGTGGTGCCCTCAAGCCTCCATCCACCTCAGGGTAGGCCATCACCAAAATGCAGGCCATTAGGGGGGTCAGGGTCCAACGGGCACCCTTCCCTCATTGGGAGGACGTCCCCAGCTGGACCACCACATTTTTCTGGGCCCAGTGTCTCAGGTCCTCCGACCACTTTCTGCAGTGGGTGCTCCACGGGCTATGGACCCCCAGGATCAGCACTTGCTTTGCAATGGCACGGGAGATCCTCTTCTTCTGATGGGCGCTGACCTGGATGGATGATACAGACAGAAGGAAAAAAGTAATGTGGAGTGGCACCACTTCAGCAGCAGTGGAGTACACATATCATACACATCACATTCCCACACTAACGTGTCTTCACAGCACAAACGCATTTACTTCATGCCCCCTGCATGCATCCACTCCCTTTGCAGCGTGGCAACGCCTTACATCCTCACACACTCCCCTATCAGATAGGACAGTTGAACTGGGCTCATCTGCTATTCTAGTGCCCCATGCAGTTGTTCATACAGGGGTAGGACCCTGTCCACAAGTTTCTCTAACTCCTCCTGAGTGAAGGTTGGGGCCCTATCACATGCAGGATGTGGCATGATGGCTCCCAGAGACAGTACATAGCAGCTCACGTAGTGGAGGTCTTGCTTGCATGAGTGTCAGGAGTCAAGTGAGCTAGGCAGCAGAAAATGACAGTCACGGCCAACGCATGCATGACCGTCACCGCCGGTGGTGATCATCATTGTCCCCAGTCTCCCACTGGCAACAATGCTATGCGACCGCCTACCGCCATGATGACATATGCCGGCGGAATTAGGTCTCTTCCATCTGTCCTGTGCATGCAGGACAAGCTGCTGCCATTTTAGACACATTTCATGGCTTGTAGAGTAAAAATAAGTGTGTCATCCCAGCCTTTTTTTCATTATTCAGAGTTGGCCTATGATTTGCATTCATGGCTGGGCTCATACATGTGCCATTAATGGCACAGTTGAGTAAGACGTGCAGCTGTCAATTCCAGCACATGTGCAGCTACTTGCTGCCTCATTGGCGGAGTAACCATATGTGGCAATGAAATTGGTACATACATGTTCTGTTCTGGGGAAATAGGCACCTGTAACATGGAACATAACACATTGTTTGTGTGTGACATGCTGTTGGTCTGGGGCTTCAATGGGCAGCTAGGATGGCATACACAGTCCATCAACATGCCATATATGATATGTGTAAACTTTAGCGCCATATCTACAGTGTTTGTTGTGTGCTACAAGTCTAGTGTAGGTAAGCATGTGTATAGTGGAGATCAATTTGTACATTTTCCTCTCTATGTCCTAGACATCATGCAATGGTGAGAATGAGACATGCACTGGTGTACCGCCCCCTAGCTGACCTTGCTACCTTGGTGGAGAGGCACATCACACATACCTATCGTCAGAATTATCAGACCATCATGGAACTGTGTAATCAGTTGGAGCGGGATCTATTGGCTGCCATATGTAATCCCTATGCCATCCCTCCCACAGTACAGGTTTTGTCAGCTCTACACTTGCTTGCCTCAGGCTACTTCCAGATTACAGAGGGCTTGGCAGCAGGGACATCATAGTCCATGTTCAGTCTTGTGTTGAAGGATGTACTGTTTGCTTTTCTGAAACACCTGGACAGCTGCATGAGGTTCCCCCAACGTGCTGATTTGTCAACTGTGAAGGCTGATATGGGACACATGCCTCATGTGAATGGTCCATAGATGGCACTCACATTGCTTTGGTTCCTCCCATGGCCAATGAACAAGTGTACAGTATCAGGAAAATCTTTTACTCCATCAATGTCCAGGTGGTGTGTTTCGCGGACCAGTGTATCTCCCAAGTTACGGCCAAGTTTCCTGGATCTGTGTACAACTCCTAAATTCTGAGCAACACCAAAGTCCCACACATGATGGCACAACTACAGAGAGAGAGGGCCTGGCTAATTGGTATGTATGCAATATTATGGGCCTCATTATGACCCTGGCGGCTGGCGGTAACACCGCCAACAGACTGGCTGTGTTCCGCCAGCTATTATGACTGTGGTGCAATAGCCACGGCCATAACGCCTGCCCCTCCAATATACCGGCAGGCTTCTGCCTGGCGGTCATAATCCCCGATCGCCAGCCTGGCCACGGTGGTAAACACCACCATGGAAAGGCTGGCAGTAAAGGGGGCTTGGGGTGCCCCTTGGGGCCCCTGCACTGCCCATGCACTTGGCATGGGCAGTACAGGGGCCCCAAGGCATAGCCCCGTCGCGCATTTCACTGCCTGAATTTCAGGCATTTAAATGCGCAATGGGTGCTACTGAACCCGCTACACATCAGCATTGCTGCTGGCTCTATTACGAGCTGGCAGCAATGTTGATGTGACTTTTCTGCTGGGCCAGCGGAAAAGTCATAATATGGAGTCAGAAATACCGCCAGCACTGGCGGTATTCTGGTGCCCGCAGCCTCAGCAGTCTTTGGAAAAGACCGCTGAGGTTGTAATGAGGGCCTATGTGTGCAACTGTGATGTCATATGTCATCCCATTTTGCCCGGTGTCTCTACTGGTATAGTGACAGGTCCTACGTTTGTGCACACTGGTGACTCTGGCTACTCTAACCTTCACTTGCTGTTGATACCAATGAGATATCCTACAATGGATGGGGAACACCATTTTGTTGAGGCCCACAGCAGGACGAGGTGTATAATAGAAAGGACTTTTGGTCTCCTGAAGGCCAGATTCAGGTGTCTCCACGTATCTGGAGGTGACCTGTTCAACACTCTGCAAAAGGTCTTCCACATCATTGTTGCTTGCTGCATGCTACACAATCTGGCCCTGCGATGTCACATGCCATTACTGGATGATGAAGAGGTAGCAGCTGGATTAGTGGCTGATGATGGTTACATACAAAGTGATGATGCAGCTGATGATGGAGGTACATCTGACTCAAGGACTGAGCTAATCAACCAGTACTTCCAGTGACATTCAAGTATGTATATTGTGTATTGTCAGGTCTCTGATTTCCTAATAGCCTTCTGACATTGCTCTTCCTGGTCAGTTACATCATTGGAGGTGTTCAGTGTACCTATCCCTCTGTGTGTCCTGTAGTGGGAAACATATTGCCCATCAGGAGCTGTCTTACTCATCTCAAGTCTGACATGTGTTGAAAATGCAGGTTGGTAGGTTGACATCGCCTATGTATAGGCATGTAGTGTGTTCTCAGCCCTGCAAACTCTAATGCGGATGTTGTGACAACTAAAGATTGGGTAGTGTGCATCACTCCTTATCCTGGCCGCCTTGGGCACAGAAGTGGTGCAAGCCGGTGCTAAACATTTTGGTGCAAAACTGAGGCCCTTATTTATACTTTTTGGTGCAAAACTGCACTAACTCAGTTTTGCACAAAAAGTTTAGCACCAGCTGGTACTATCTCTGTGCACCAGCCAGGCACCATATTTATCAAATGGTAGGCTAGCGGCAAAAAAAATGACTTTAGTGCTGTTGGGCTGGCAGTATGGAAAAAGGGTTTTTAGCACCCAAAAATTGCATTAGGCAGGTTAGAGTAAAAAAATGACTCTAACCTGCCTAGAGTCATTTTCTGATGCAAAACCATCCATACCACATGACTCCTGTCTTAGGAAAGACAGGAGTCATGCCCACCACCCCAATGGCCAGCACAGGGGACCAGGGTCCCCGGGGCATGGCCAATGCACACAGTGCCATGTAGGTAGGCCCATTTCAGGTTCCCCAATGGCACTTTAAAAAACAAACTAAAATACTTACCTGTACTTACCTGGGATGGGGTCCCCCATCCTCTGCTGTCCTTTTGGTGTGGGTGGGGATGTCCCTGGGGCCTGGAGACCTGTGGGCTTATTCCATGGTGTTCCACCATGGAAATAGGCCCACAGGTCCCCTAATGCCTGCCCTGACCCAGGTGGTAAAAAATGGGGCAAAGCAAGCTTTGACCCATTTTTTTACCCGTCCTCCCTCCCGTGCACCATTTTTGCATGGGAGTGTAAATATGGCGTCAAGGCCATAGAGTAATTTTTTGCTCGGGAACGCCTACCCTGCATATCATTAAGGCAAGGTAGGTTTCCACATCCAAAAAATGACTTTAACCCCATCAATTTGGCGCTAGACTAGTCTAGCACCAAAGTATAAATATGGAGTTAGTTTTGCATTGAATTAGAGTAAAAAAAATGATGCTAATTCAGTGCAAACCGAGTATAAATATGCCCCTCAATCTGCAATGGCAGTGCTGTGTGCATCTGGGTGCAGGGCCCTTGGGGGAATGGCACAATCAGTGCTGCTGCCTCCAGGGGCCTACTCCTAATATCTTGCCCTGGGCGGGTACTGGGGTCCCCATTTATTAGGGAGTTATAGGGGTATTTGGGAGTGTATCTATGTGTGCCAACCATCACAACAGATTTCGGCAAAGAGCTCTGGCCCAGGGAATCTGATTAGCAGGGTCCATGGGCACTATCAACTTCTAGAACACATCAAAATCAGTCAAAAAGTAGGGGCTAACTATACAAAAAGAGGCCTTCTCTCACATTGCTCCAGTGGAATTGTCAGGGGGAAGCTACATATAAATCATGGGAACAAACACCCACATCTGTTCCCTTCCAACGCTTTTCTGCACCTCTAAGTGTATCTCTAAATGTCCTAAGCATTGGGACTGCACAAATAGCAGAAAGGTAGACTTGCTTTTGTCAGAGTGACATGAGCGAATATTTTAAAACAAGCAACGTTTTCCGTGTGAAATAAAAAATAAAAAACTATTTTGACATTTCATTAATTTCTTAAACCTTCACACGTGAATTACCCGCATACAGTTGATAAAAATAAAAATGTGCTAGAAATAAATATGAATATTATTCATTTGTGCACAGATATTCCAAAAGTCACAGATATTGCACAGGAGAAACAGTAAAATCAGGCTTCTCTGAAGCAGACCCATCGAATTAACCCCTTCTTTGCCCAGGACATAATGGCTACGTCCTAAGGCACAGTGCTCGTGTGCACAGGACGTAACCATTACGTCCTGGGCACAGAGCCCAGAGGGAGCGCTAGCGCTCCTTCTGTTGGGTTCCCCCCACCCCCCCAAGGCAGGGATGGAAGGGGAAGGCCTTCCCCTTCCACCCCCTCTCCCCCTCCCCCGTGACATCAGCGCACTGATTTTCACAATGCCTCCTCCTTCGCGCTGGAAGCTCAGCTTCCAGCGCGATGATCGGAAGAGAAATGCTCAGCATTTCTCTTCCGATCACGTGGAGGAGGCAAGAGAGGCTTCAAAGGGAAGGAAAGGAATTTCCTTCCCTTTGAAGTCTCTCTCTGCGTTTCAAAAGCCGGATTGTAAAGCAATCCGGCTTTTGAAACGCCCACTAGACACCAGGGATTTAATTTTTAAAAGGAAACTGGCATGAGGGAGCAACCCCTTGAGCAAGGGTCGCTCCTAGGGGGGGTCATTTTTTTAAAGCCTTTTCTGCCCCCCCAGGCACCAGGGATACATTTTCTTTTTTTGTTTTAGATTTTTAGAGGTGGGGAGTGACCCCTTAGGCAAGGGTCGCTTCCATAGGGGCAAGTTATATTTAGGCCATTTATGCCCCCCTTGGGGGCAGATTGGCCTATTTTTATGAGGCCAATCTGCCCCCAAGGGGGACAGAAACCACTAGACCCCAGGGAGTTTTTTTTTCTTGTGAATTTCACGCAAGGGGAACGACCCCTTAGGCAAGGGTCGTTCCCCTGGGGGGTAAATTTATTTTAGGCCATTTCTGCCCCCTTTGGGTGGCAGATCAGCCTATTTTAATTAGGTCAATCTGCCCCCAAGGGGGGCAGAAACCACTAGGCACCGGGGATTTTTGTTGTTGTTGTTGTTTTACAGATGGGGAGCGACCCCTTAGGCAAGGGTCGCTCCCCTGGAGGGGCAAACTGTAGTTAGGCCATTTCCGCCCACTAGACACCAGGGATCTTTTTTTTTTAACCAATGTCACGCAGGGGGAGCGACCCCGTAGGCAAAGGTAGCTCCCCGGGGGGGTTGGGGGAGCAAATTTATTTTAGGCCATTTCTGCGCCCCCTGGGGCCAGCTGATCTAGAGGCCAAAATCCACAGGTAGGCACTTTGCAAAAAACACCTCTGTTTTCTGTTAAAAAATGTGATGTGTCCACGTTGTGTTTTGGGCCATTTCCTTTCGTGAGCGCTAGGCCTACCCACACAAGTGAGGTACCATTTTTATCTAGAGACTTGGGGGAACGCTGGGTGGAAGGAAATTTGTGGCTCGTCTCAGATTCCAGAACTTTCTGTCACAGAAGTGAGAGGAAAAACTGTTTTTGTGGCCAAATTTTGAGGTTTGCAAAGGATTCTGGATACCAGAACCTGATCAGAGCCCCACAAGTCACCCCATCTTGGATTTCCCTAGGTTTCTAGTTTTCAAAAAGGCGCTGGTTCGCTAGGTTTCCCCAGGTGCCGGCTGAGCTAGAGGCCAAAATCCACAGGTAGGCACTTTGTAAAAAACACCTCTGTTTTCTTTGAAAAAATGTGATGTGTCCACTTTGTGTTTTGGGCCATTTCCTTTAGTGGGCTCTAGGCCTACCCACACAAGTGAGGTTCCATTTGTATCGGGACACTTGGGGGAACGCTGGGTGGAAGGAAATTTGTTGCTCCTCTCAGATTCCAGAACTTTCAGTCACAGAAATGAGAGGAAAAAGTGTTCTTTGGGTCTAATTTTGAGGTTTGCAAAGGATTCTGGGTAACAGAACCTGGTCAGATCCCCACAAGTCACCCCATCTAGGATTCCCCTAGGTGTCTAGTTTTAAAAAATGAGCTGGTTTGCTAGGTTTCCCCAGGTGCCGACTGAGCTAGAGGCCAAAATCCACAGGTAGGCACTTTGCAAAAAACACCTCTGTTTTCTGTGAAAAAATATGATGTGTCCACGTTGTGTTTTGAGCCATTTCCTTTTGTGGGCGCTAGGCCTACCCACACAAGTGAGGTACCATTTTTATCAGGAGACTTGGGGGAACACAGAATAGCAAAACAAGTGTTATTGCCCCTTGTTTTTCTCTACATTTTTTCCTTCCAAATGTAAGGCAGTGTGTAAAAAAGACGCTGTTTTGAGAAATGCCCTGTAATTCACATGCTAGTATGGCTCCCCGGAATTCAGAGATGTGCAAATAACCACTGCTTTTCAACACCTTATCTTGTGGCCATTTTGGAAATACAAAGGTTTTCTTGATACCTATTTTTCACTTTTTACATTTCAGCAAATGAATTGCTGTATACCCGGTATAGAAAAAAAAAACATTTGCAAGATGCAGCTCATTTATTGGCTCTGGGTACAAAACAACAAGTCCTATACATCCCCGCAACCAGAAGAGTCCAGCTGACGTAACGATATATTGCTTTAAAAAATCTGACATCGCAGGAAAAAGTTACAGAGTAAAACGTGGAGAAAAATGGCTGTTTTTTTTACCTCAATTTCAATATTTTTTTTATTTCAGCTGTTATTTTCAGTAGGAAACACTTGTAGGATCTACACAAATGACCCCTTGCTGAATTCAGAATTGTATCCACTTTTAAGAAATGTTTAGCTTTCTGGGATCCAGCATTGGTTTCTCACCCTTTTTGGTCACTAACTGGAAGAAGGCTGAAAGCACAAAAAATAGTAAAAAAGGGGTATGTCCCAGTAAAATGTCAAAATTGTATTGAAAAATTGGGTTTTCCAATTCAAGTCTGCCTGTTCCTGAAAGCTGGGAAGATGGTGATCTTGCCACCACACACCCTTTGTTGGTGCCATTTTCAGGGAAAAAACCACAAGCCTCCTTCTGCAGCCCTTATTTCCCATTTATAAAAAAAAGAAAAAGAAAATCACTGTATTTTGGCTAATTTCTTTGTCTCCTTCAGGGAAACCCACAAAGTCTGGGTACCTCTAGAATCCCTAGGATGTTGGAAAAAAAGGACGCAAATTTGGCATGGGTAGCTTGTGTGAACAAAAAGTTATGAGGGCCTAAACTGGCACAGGAGGGGGAAAAGGCCTGGCAGCGAAGGGGTTAAAGAAAGTGTTTTGTGTAAATGGTGCAGCGTTTGCCACATCTTTTATCTGATGTTGTTTAGGCTTCAATACAATTCCCTCATTATTTCTCAAGATAACGTTGCACCCGGTAAATACTGATGGCGTGTTTTGCGGGATTTAACAACTGTGGTATTACTGCGTCATTCCGAGTTTCACTCCTTGACCTGGGGATATCCTGTAGCCTTTTACATATGAAAATACAGATATTTGTTCTGAAATAATGCTTCACATCGTATTAAGAAAATATTGTACACGCCACGAGTTAAAAGCAACAACAGAGGGGAAGCAGTTACAACCCCCTGCCAATTAAAAATGATGCCCTTGTCATATTCTCCGAGTGACTCCACCTAAAGCCATGTATATGAAACAGGAATGTTGCCTGTGAGAAGAAAACTTCAAACTTAAAAAATGAGCTTTCAGTCAATATGCCATTTATTGGATCTTGAATACTTCTTTGTCACCATTGCTTATTTTAAGTAAATTAGGCGCTTACATATAAACATCTAAGAATCTCCGATTCGTGCAGGAGTGGAACAGTTTTACCTCTTTTATTAAAAAGTAAATCATTTCCTCCACTGCCTCTATCAATACTTTTGTAAACTTCTTATGGATAACAAAGCGTCAAACGCAGAGACACGCACTCGTTAGTATTGTTTTATTACCATATGTGAACTGTTTACCTTCACCCAATTTGGTCCCAGAGCACCATTTCCGTATTCATGTAAAAAATGAAGCATTACTTCCCGCCTCGAGGAAAGTGCAATTATTAAGCTAGAGCTCTGTAACAAAAGGACCCCCGTGCCTGGGGAATAAGCTTCGCATGACTACAATATTTATCCTGTTCTTCTTCCTTGATTGGAGTGAAAATAGTGTTCCTCATCATTTTTTTGTGATGCTAATATTTTGAATACGACATCGATTCCCCTGTCTAATATAAAATAATTTGTCAACAGGCATGAAAACAAATGAGTGTAGCAACAGAATCAATCCACAATACTCCCTGCAGCTCAAAAAGTGTCTAAACAAGAGAAAATTAATAATGACTTACTAGAATACGGTAATAGAGGAAAGAGACTATGGGCCTCATTTACAAGACCATTGCGCTGCCATAGAGTTATTTTTTTAATGCTGCACCAGCGCTAAAACAACTCCAAATCTACAGTGACTACGGCCCATATTTATACTTATTGGCGCAAACCTGCCCTAACGCAGGTTTGCGTCAAAAGGTATAGCACCGGCTAGCACCATTCCTAGGAGCAGGCCGGCCCCATGTTTATGGAATGGCGCTAGCCGGCGCTAAGGCCCTGTTAGGGTCCTTGGAAAGGACCCTAACAGGGCCGGCGAGGAGTATGGGGAACTGGGGCTTGAGCACCAAATTATGGCACTCCACTCTTCAATGGCAAAAAAATTGCCTCTAGGCATTGTAGCGCCATTTTCTGGCGCACAAGCGCAATGGATATGGCTCCTGTCTTCGTAAAGACAGTAGCCATGCCCACCATCCCAATGGCTATGCCCAGGGGACAAATATCCCCTGGGCATGGCCATTGGGGCCAGCGCCTTGCAGGGGGCACCAAGTCAGGGCCCCTGAGTGGTGTTGGGCAAAAAAAGAAAATACTCACCCGGACGTACCTTGGATGGGTCCCCCATCCATAGGTGATCTTCTGGTGTGAGTAGGGTTGGATGGGGGTGCCCTGAGGACAGGGAAGGTTACATGTGGGCAGTTTCCATGGTCTTCAACCATAGAAATCTGCCTATAGTCCCCTTACGCCTGCCCAGACCCAGGCATTAAATAATGGCACTAAGCAAGCTTAGCACCAGTATTTAAGGCCCCCATTCCCCGTGCTGGATTTTAGCACGGGGGGATAAATAAGGCGCAAAGGCCATATCATCCTTTTCTGGGTGGGAACGCCTACCTTGCATCTCATTGACGCAAGGTAGGTTTTCCCCTCCAGACCATTTTCCCCTCCAGAAAACGGCGTAAACTGCATAACTTTGGCGCGAGGCGTGTCTGCTCCTTCATTGTGTCAGAATTTTACCACTTGCTCAGAGCAGGTGGTAAAAGTCACGCTGGGCTTTTGTCAATGTGGGCCTCCTCGCATTGCTGGAGTAGCTTCATTTTTTTGACACTAGTCCAGCATTGCGTGATTTTAGCGCCACAGATGAGTCAGAATTTCTGATGAGTCTGTGAAAACCTGTGCCATGGTGCTCTGTGTTGTTAATATAGTGCATCCATGGCATTGTTAGGGGGTCGCAGGGCAGCACAAGAAATCTGACACTTAGGAGCAGATGCGTCAGATTCTTGTAAGCAGCAAATTGGATGTCGGGAGCAGTTACGTTTAGGAATTATACAGTACATTGTTACATTTTACCATTTTACCATGGCAGTGTACTAACAAAATGTTAGATACTGTTAATATTCTGGTATTAATAAGAACCATCAGATTACACACTACGTAGTAATATACTACAGGAAGGGTGAAATACTGAAGGGTCTGATTTACCTAAACCTTGCCCTGCTGCAAAGTCATGACAAGTTACGCACACTGGCAGAACATCTTACATTTTACACACCTTTACATTACCTTACATGAACAGGCATTCCGTG
Source organism: Pleurodeles waltl (assembly GCF_031143425.1). Taxonomy (NCBI): domain Eukaryota; kingdom Metazoa; phylum Chordata; class Amphibia; order Caudata; family Salamandridae; genus Pleurodeles; species Pleurodeles waltl. Next base: position 260,437,615 of record NC_090437.1, on the reverse strand, counting down.
AGTGATACATTGGCGTTGCCATGTAATCTCTCATGGGTTTAGAACCCTATTCACGAACAATGGTAAAGTGGGTTTGCAGCAAAAAAAAACTCTTCGAGGAAGAAACTACAAAAGAGAAATGGTTTTATTTCTCCTACCTTTTCCAACATTGCAGGGGTGCTCTACTCTCCCGTACACTTCCAATGTGGCAAACGTTTTCAAAGTTCATCTAATACTTGGATTTTGTGCTAGAATGGTTCCCTTCTTGTGCAAAACCTTGTATAGTCACAAAACACACACACTATGGTTCAAGGACGGGTGTGTGTGTGTGGCATGGTAGGCTCAAAGAGGACCAAATGCAGGGAGAGAGAGAAACAACACTGTTTGCAGATGTGGTGCTATTCTTTCTCTCTCACCCAAAGTGAGAGTCTGTTTTGACAAACAAAAAACTAATGACCCCCACACATTTAGAGACTCTTCTTTGGGTGTCTGGGCCATAAGTTTAATTTTTTTCTCCTTGGCTCTAAGTTTTTCTCTAGCAGTAACAGTGAGGAAAAAGATAATATCCTGCCAATTCTCCAGGCCGTCTGAATAAGCTTTCCATAGACAAAGCCAACAAAGGTATTGCTGAGTGAAAGTTGATGTTCTGCCTGACACACAATATGGCACAAAGACTGAGCATTTGGTAGACAGGGTCATCGGTCTCATTAATGATGAAGTACTCTGTTTGCCAAACTCCAAATCAGGCCCTAAGTCCAACAGTAAACCTTATTTCTGGGCAAGGTGTTGACTCTATCCAACCTACGAAGCTACTTTGCCAGCTATGCAATATAGTTTCTTTCTCCCAGGAGCTTTTGGGCAAAAACTAATAGTTTCATTGGAAGCTTGACAACAACAAATCTGACTTTGAGGGAACATAATTTGCCTCAACTCTGGACTTTGTCCTACTGAAGATTTTTTACTTCCATTTCAGAGACTAATTGATTGACCAGAATGACCTGCTTCATGTTTCTTATTTCCGCTCCATTTTAGTCAGGATGAAATTGTACCTAGCTCCCGGTCAATCAGGAAATGTTGTTTTCCTATGGTCATTTACTTTTCTGGGGACTTTTTACCCTAAAGCATTAAATAACCTATCTCCGGTTACCTTCATTCAACTTGATTGATACTTGTGTCTTTTTGCTCATTACATTTTTTCTTTATTTTTCTAAATTGGTTTGGGACTTACTTGAATTTAACACGCATTTCTCTGGGGTGTGCCTGCGGTTTTGTGCCATAGCGACCAAGCATTCAGCACAGAATCTCTCAGAACTGTGCTTTCGCCTTACCAAATTGAGCTTATTAAACTGGTAGGGGAAATCACTTCTAAAACCAATAACCCAGTTTCTGAAAGGCACATTATGTAAGACTTTAGAGAACCTGCATAGTCCCAAAGTCATTATATATTTCCATTACTCTCTGGAAAAAAACAACACTGAAAGATTTTAAGAAAATTGATCTCCAGGTTAAGTTTAAGAGCTAGCCCACAGATACACTGGCATTTCCAGAAGGAGTATTTACTAACTAAGCATAGATTCTTGCATTACCTAGATATAAATCTACCCTTGTCGTGGGTTCATTTTGCACCTTGCCTTAGCTTAGCCTAGGCCTGTGCCCTTTTACCTACATATGTGCTCTAATTTCAATTATTCATTTTAGTCAGCCTGCTTTTTAGCAGGGTTGTTTTAGTTTTCCTATCAGCTGTGATTCTGCAAAAGCTTTGTTATTACTTCTGTGCACAACATTTCACAAAGTACCTCTGCCCAAGGTTAACATGAGGAGCACATGATAATCCATCTAGTATTGTCACCACAAGAGTATGTAAACAGTCTGACACTTAGGCACCTGCCTATTTCACAGAACAGAAGCATGTTTCTCATAAAAACAACATACTAGCCAAGGAAAGGGAGGGAGGATATCCCGGCCAGGATACCCATCTACGCTGTATGATATTTCGTGGTTGACCTCAGCCTTGTCTCTACAACCAGCCAAGGAGAAAGCGGCAGACCCCTGTTCTCGGGAAATGGCAGGGGTGCTCCTCTCATGAACTCAGTATGGACAGATTGGGCTATCACCACAATGCTCTCATTTAGGAGTTAGTGGTTTGGTAGGATTCTGATGTGCATGTTATTCCAATATGCTTGGGTTGTTTCTTTTCTTTTCACTGGTCATAACAATCCTAATCAGTTATGTCTCATTGACATAATAATTGCAGCTCATATATTTTATTGTAGATTACAGTCTTTTCAATAAATGCTTTGAAAACCATCCTGAATCTTTTCTTTGACCTACGTATGTGTATGAGACCTTTACTAAGGAGAGAAAGGGGTGAGATTTGTTGACCATGACATTCCTGAGAGATCACCAAGTGTCATGTTTGGGTGAGGTGCTTCTAGCTACCTGGAAGGATTGGGCCGACAGCTGCCAAGATTGTGTGGGATTGATTCAGTCATCCACAAGCTGTGGTGCTGCCACCCCGATTCAAGCAGTCTTCTTCCAATAATAAGAGTCCTACAACACCATAAAAAGCAAAGAGAGATTAGCTCATTTACACTGAAAACAAAAAGATTGTCTTTGGGAGATTCTCTCCAACATGGAGTAAAAGTGGAGGCAAAATTGAAACAGACTATTAAAAAACTATTATTTTTAAATATGACTTAAAATTATGCTAAAATAGCAATCTGCGAAACCTAATGGATATTTCCTCACAGTTGAGAGACGAGTGGAAGGAGTCCTTAAGATTCAAATATGTTAGGCCTAATTTAGAATTTGGCAGACAGGTACCATATTACATAAGTGACGGATAACCTTTCAGCCTTACTACAAGCGTCATAGCATATGTTGCACTTATAATAAGCCAGACAGCATATCCATCGTATTTTAATAAAGTAACCAGTCTGCAAGGCTCGAAATCAGGCCCATATTTATTATCCCAGCACAAATCACTCTATTTGACAAAACTCTCAAATATACAAATAAGTACCTTGGGAAAATGGCTAGGACTTGAGTTGATTTTTTTGCTGTAAAGACCTTTATTTGTCATATGTGCATACATATGCATCTTGAAGCATAATGCATACTAGCAGAGGAATAGTGTAAGGGTTTTGCTTAGAACCCTTAACTATTACTAGGAAATTTTAGGGCTTACGAAATAACTATCATTAGAGATATTTGAACTAAATAATGCAAACTCTTGGTCTGTATTACTGTTAAATACTGGAAGGAACCATGGGCCAGATGTATGTAGGTAGAAATTTGCGACTTGCAATTTGCGAGTCATAGCGACTCGCAAATTGCAACTCGCAAAACGAAATGCAGAAAGGTGTCTCAGACACCTTCTGCGACTCGCTATGGGGTCGCAAAGACCCACCACATGAATATAAATGAGGTGGGTCGCAGTTTGCGACCCCATAGCGAGTCCCTGCACTCACAGGGATGGTGGCCTGCTGGACACAGCAGACCACCATGTCTGTGACTGCTTTTTTATTAAAAGCATTTTTTTTTTTTTTTTTTTGCAGCCCGTTTTCCTTAAAGGAAAACGAGCTGCAAAAAGAAAAACTTCCGAAACCATTTGGTTTCGGTTTTTTCAGAGTAGGCAGTGGTCCATAGGACCCCTTCCCTTTTGCGAATGTGTTACCATCCACTTCAAGTGGATAGTAACTGCGAGTTGGTTTGCGACTGCATTCGCGGTCACAAACCAACTCAGCATGGCGATGTGGTCGCAAATGGGAACGGAACACCCCTTCCTATTTGCGAGTCGCAGCCTCAAATTGCGAGTAGGTACCGACTCGCAATTTGAGGTTGTGCATCACGTTAAGCCTTTTGCGCATCGCAAACTGCGTATTTCACAGTTTGCAACGCGCAAAAGGCTTCCTACATCTGGCCCCATATGTACCAGAGTAGCTGGAATGGCATAACAGCTTTTACAAGGAGAGTATCACCTAAGTGTCTAGAGATCATCAAAAGAGGTTGACAAATACTTGGGGATTAATGATAAAATACTTTAAAAGTAGTGGTGTCTGAAATGTCCTTAATTTGGTTTTGCATATAAATGCGAAATTACATTAATTTAATCATAATTATGTGTAAATCTGCATTTGACACTATATTTCAGTGCAAAATGTGCCCCACATCAAGTTTGAAAGGGAGAATATGTTGTTCTATGAAAAAGCACAAAAAACACAAGCTGCACAAACAGCAGTTGCTATCTTTTTGATAATGTGTGCTGTTTGCACGTGTGCTACATTTTTGCCATGAACAACACATAATTACAGGAAAGGGGCTAAATATTGTAATTTCATAAACTTCGCACAACAAGTGTAACATGCAATTATGTAAAATTACGCCAGCGGAACGCCAATTTTGCTCGGACCTATTTAAAACCTGAATGTGTGAAATCACCCACTAAGGCTGGGAAGGAAAAGCAAAGTGCAGATTAATGCCTATATGACTTTAAATGCAGAAGCCTTTTACTGGTTGTAACACTTCAAATACAGGTAATCAAAAGGATTAATTTTACTTCCTGCTGAACAATTAGTTTTTATTTTTCAGCTTCTGCATCATGCTTCATTATTGGAAACGGATGTGCCTGTGCTTCTTTATAACAATGAGAATACAGCATATTTTCATCTTCTATCACATGGTGAGTAATGCAAGAATGCATTAAATCTCCCACAAATTGTAGCAGAGGAGTATATAAATGTACACATTTATAAATAATACTAAATATGTTTTTGATCTGGGCACAGTAAAAAACTGTGTAGTATACTTTTTAACACTTTCTTACTGTTCTCTATTGTAAAAATATGTCTATCGGAAGAATATTTCTTTTGACTTTATATTATGTTATAGCTGCTACATGTATTCTTCATGCAAAATGTATTTTAAGAGTATGTAGATATTTTCATGCTTGTTTTAAGGCCAGTGTTGACCACTTTCAAGTTTAAGAATGCAGAGGCATTCTCTTCCTATTAGTATTTAATTTTATGTTAGCAGCTCATAATAAAGACCGTGTAGGTTTCAGTGGTAGCTGGTGAGTTTTGAAAGTGGTGGAGCATAACGCCATGCCCCAGTTTATACCATGGACGTAAGCCTATATCCTGTGTTTTGGGATAGTAGATGAAGAGGGAAGTGCTCCTCCCTGAGATTTTTGTAACAGAGAAAATGGTGTGTTTCTCTATGCTATTCCCTTCAGTCTCTTACTTTTTCCGAGCCTGTAGCAGGCCATCAATATGTTTGTAATGTAAATCATGCAACAAGCACTTTGCAAACATCAGAGAACCTACCTTCACTGTTGACCAGCCAGATTATATTACTGCATTGAAAGGTATTTATTAAAATAATAATTTTTAGGAAAGAGCATAAAATAATTTACACCCTCCCCCACATGTACAACAAATGTCATTAGTGTGATTGCTGTAGGAGACCTAATGTTAAATTAACTCCAGAAACAGCTATATTTGAAATGTGTGTCTGGACTCATGTAGGTGAAGAGGCACCAGTAATTCCTGTTCTTTCACTATGAACACGTAAAACCTGCACTTGCAGGACTAATTTTGCTGATGCAGAGTACACCATCCCATTTTTTTTTTAAAAGAACAATTTCACATATAACATTAATTTGAGCGCGTGCAAAAGGAAGCAGCGGAACGGTGGGCACAGAAGGATGCAATATAATAGGCAGCAATGTACTAAACCTTACAAGGGCATTGCCTCTGTGAGAGCAGCATTTTATTTTTACTACACCTGACATACTCAGATCTTAATACTGCATCCTTTCAATTGCAGATGGGTGTGTTCAGTCCACATTTAACTCCTGTTCTGTGCTGTTCATCCTCACATCTAACAAGTCGTTGGAACGATGCTGCCCTTTTAACGTGGCCTGCAAAACCGGTCTCACTCTGTTCTGGGTGGCATGTGCATTTTCACTTTCTGCAAAAGTGTCATGCACAATGCCTGCTGAGTCCTCCCGTACTCCCCAGAAAGGCAAAGCCTGGCGAAAGTGCTCCAATTCAGGCCCATATTTATACTTTTTGACGCACAACTGCGCCAACGCAGTTGTGCGGCAAAAATTTTACCGCCGGCTAACGCCATTCCAACGCACCATGCGGGCGCCTTATTAATGGAATTACGTTAGCTGGCGCTGCGGACTGGTGTGCGTCAAAAAAAATGACTCACACCAGGCAGCGCCGGCGTATGGGAAAATGGGGGTTGTGCGTCAAAAAATGGTGCACGTCAGGTCTGAGGCAAAATTCAGGCCTCAAACCGGATTTGCGCCATTTTTTTGACGCCCAACCTCCATTGACATGACTCCTGTTTTAGCCAAGACAGGAGTCATGCCCCCTTGCCCAATGGCCATGCCCAGGGGACTTATGTCCCCTGGGCATGGTCATTGGGCATAGTGGCATGTAGGGGGCCCAAATCAGGCCCCCCTATGCCACAAAAAAAATCTGAAAAAAATACTTACCCGAACTTACCTTTTCTTCCCTGGGATGGGTCCCTCCATCCTTGGGTGTCCTCCTGGGGTGGGCAAGAATGGCAGGGGGTGTCCCTGGGGGCAGGGGAGAGCACCTCTGGGCTCCTTCTGAGCCCACAGGTCCCTTAACGCCTGCCCTGACCCAGGTGTTAAAAAACGGCGCACATCAGGCTGTGCGCCGTTTTTTAAGGCCCACCCCCTCCTGTGCGTCAAAATGACGTCAGAGTATAAATAAGGGGCACAGGCCTTAAAGTCATTTTTTTGAAGGGAACGCCTACCTTGCACATAATTAACGCAAGGCTGGTTCCCCCTTCCAAAAAATGACGCACATGGTGGAATTTTGACGCCTGCGGGGTCGGACGTCAAAGTATAAATATGGGGCAGGGTTTGCGCCGATTGTGCGTCATAAATTTTGACGCACATTCGGCGCAAACAGAGTATAAATATGCCCCTCAGTGCGCAGAATTCTGGGATAAGTGATGTGAAGCCTCACAAAGGGATTATTCCTACAACGCCCGAGGTTGCATTGATCAGCTGAGCCTCTACCATGTTCAACAACAATACCCCCCAAAGTGAAGATGAAGGGTTGCAATAATGGTAAGCCCAATGTCATTAGTCATTTTTATCAGATTCTGAAGTCTCAGAAAGTGCCTGATTGCCTGACATTCGCTACAAGTGAGTGTAAGGCAGGCTGCCTTCTTCATTAGAGAGTTTACTTGTACTCTCTGCCTGAGTTACTCTTTAAATTTATAACCGAGTTTGAAAAACAGGTGAGGGTGGCAGAGCCCCAGAGCCCTAATTAAGAAACTGTCACTGGTAGGCTTATACAAGGGGTCTACATTAACTGCCATGATGCCATGTCGCGGTGGCTACATGTCACACAACGACGAAAGTGATTGTCTCTTTTAGTTGTTTAACATCTAATCATCAATGTGCTTGTTTTGCAAGAAAACTTGGCTGAATGCTCTACCCTTCCTTCACTGTCACTCGTGTATTTTCAGAGAAGAGAACAGTGAAGCAGTGATAGGCATAAAGTAGGAAGAGAGGATGAGCAGTATTGTGCAAGAGTAAGCATTTTTTTTAAATTGTTGCCTACTAATGTTTTTTGACATTGGTAGGATCATTCAATGTCAATTTGCTCAGGTGCATTGTGATGCAGTCTTGATTGGTTTTGAGGTAAGCTTTCTTAAAATTGTGTTGAGTAGAATTTGCCGAAGACCATGCATTCAAGAAAGAGAACTTTTAGAGTGGTTTAAATAGGATTTATTTTTAACAGGGGAGTGTGTGCTTTTTATAAGTTACATAGGGGCCAGATGTAGGTAACGTTTTGCATGACGCAAACGGCAAAATTCGCAGTTTGTGCTATGCAAAATGCGCATCGCGATGCACATTCCCATTTTGCAAGTCGGTACCGACTCGCAAAATGAGAATGCAACTCGCAAATAGGAAGGGGTGTTCCCCTTCCTTTTTGCGATTCACACTGCAATGCAGAATTGGTTTGTGACCGCGAACGCGGTCGCAAAGCAATTCGCAGTTAGCACCCATGTGAAGTGGGTGCTAACTCATTCGCAAAAGGGAAGGGGTCCCCATGGGACCCCTTCCCCTTTGTGAATGGCTCCCAAAATATTTTTTCAGAGCAGGCAGTGGGTCCTATGGACCACTGCCTACTCTGAAAAAATGAAACCCAATGGTTTCATTTTCCCGAGTGTATTGAAACTCGTTTTCCTTTAAGGAAAACAGGCTGCAATACAAAAAAAAAAACTACTTCATTAAAAAAGCAGTCACAGACATGGTGGTCTGATGTCTCCAGCAGGCCACCATACCTGTGAGTGCAGGGAATCGGAAGGGGGTCACAAATTGCGACCCACCTCATTAATATTAATGAGGTGGGTCTTTGCGACCCCCTTGCGATTCGCAGATGGATCGCTGCAGAACAGTACCAGCCTAACTTTTTATAGTGGGATCTTAATGTGGTCCTCTACACAACATTACATGTATATCTCCACTGAGTATACAAAAGGGCTTTAAAATGCTAAAATCATCATTTAATGTTTTATGCCATTTGAAATATAATCAGGCCACATTTGTATAAATGTTGTTATACTTTTGCAACATTAAGCTTCTCTATAAAGTAATGCATTTAAGAGACATAGATCTGCAAGAAGTAATAGATTTTGTATGATTATTTTTGTCTGTACGAAACGTCTGCTGAGCAACACCTATCGGCTTCCATGATCTTTTAAAGACAATGTTCTTAAGTAAATTGAAATTGTGCTATGGCTACTGTGTATTTTCAGTTCTGCATGCAAGACTGTAGGTGTACCCTTATCACATGTTATATAGGGCACTGCAAGTGTATTACAGCCTACAGAATATTGTAATCTTGTGGAATAATCTTGAAAGCCTTTAGAGGATTACACAGAGCAGATATATTTAGAGATCCCACACAAAAACTCATACAAGGTTTATGAAGGAGTTGGCGCCACCATACCAAAAACAACCACCAGATGTAAAAAATGACTACTATTATGCATGTTTGTATTTGTCATATAGCTCAGTAATCTTTAATGCATAATATGGTTTACACCATCACTAACTAATTCTAACTTCATGTTTAAATTTGACCCAGTAATTGATAATATTTTTTAATTTGTATATATTTAAATTTACTCCATCTCTCACTAATTATTTGTGCATGTTCAGATTTGCACCAACACTCACTTCTCCTCCATGGTTGTTCATATTTGCACTCAAGAGTCTCAAGGTAGGGAAGTATGTCATGGCAGATCTACACCATGTCATAGAAGACTTGGCAGCTTGGTCACATTTGCACCATTGTTCATTAATGGTAGTGAGTGTTAAGATGATTTGCATCATCACTAAGTAGTTATTAGATCATGTTGAGAATTTCACTATCACTTACTCATCTTCATTACTCACTCATATTAGCACAATTACACAGAAACACTGACACATCCCATTAGCAATAAATCAACAAAACACATTTTCTAATGTTGCAAACAAATGTCAAGGCACTCGTGAATAAAAGTTCAATCATCCATCTGTTTTGTGTCTTGGTGTCTTGTTCATGTCCATCAAGCATAAGTCAGACCAGGAAAATAGGAAAAAGTTCAGTTTATTCTTGAAATGAAGTGTCCATTAAAGCAACAACAGCCAACACGTGTTTCGTCCTGTGAGAAAATTACTCTCAAAGACTTCATCAGGGCTTACACAAAAACTGAATAGGAACACGGTTCATGAAAGCTACATTGGCTCTCCTGGAATCCCAACCGGAATCAACATCCCGTGATAGATATACAGTCCAAATCCTGGCGTACATGCTCATATCGGAGTGTGTACACACCTGTAAGTCCCTTCTTGAATTAAAAGAAAAAGGACCGCATTCCTTGTGTCCGACGGCGCTCCCGTATAGTGAAATAAAAAAGCTAATGTTACTCAAATGGGAATTTACCTTAAGAAATAAGAGACCAGAGGTGTCTGGCAAAACAGCAAATAGTTCATTTAATTTAACATTGTGGCCAGGAGAGCAGTTACAGCACCAGGGTCTGTGCACTGTCTCTGACTGTGCATTGAGTTGAGGTGCATTTTATTCAAATCTCTGGGTGCAGTTAAGCCAAAAAGACATTCCATCCTTGGTGAAAAATTTGAACAGTTGTCAAGAAGTCATGAATACAATTTCAGATGGGGAATGCAGGAGAGCCTCGACCTAGCGAGTATGTGTCCAGATGTCCAGCCTGAGGGGTGCATGTTCACTGCATGCGTTGTGTGCACATTGTTCTGATTGGCTAACTATACCTAATTACATGTAGTATCTAACTGTATGGTGTCTTCAGAATGCACGATTCCCTCTAGCCATGTGTGACTGATTGGGGCTGATTTCTGGGGACCATTGTAATAACACTGCCTATTTGTTCAATATAATTTAAGTTTGCCTGTTTGTGCATTTGTTTGTTGGCTAAGTCATTAACTTTCAGGCCTGGGTCACAGAGCCTGCCTGACCACATACCTATGTGCTGGGGTTGATGGAGAGTTCACAACGGAGGAATCCAACAGAGGCGATGCAACTTCGTAAGTGTATAAAAAAGTGTTGTTGTGCTCATCATCTTTGATTAAACCAATACACTAATATTACAATAATTAATGTTTTCATGAAGATAACAAAAATGTTTATGCTGGTAACATTACACCTCTCATCATGCTTCATCCAGAATGATTTCTCTATTTGTTCTTTACACTTATGCTAAAAGCTCTACAGGATTTTAATACCACAGTTTATTATTGGAGTTCCCCTTGAAGTTAGAAGAATGGATACAATATTTCAGGTTATTTCTAGCAATCCTTCTGAAGTCACTCTAAATGGTGAAGTATCTCAGGGTATTTCTAGATGTCTCCCTGACGTCCAAGGTTCTTATTAAAGGGCTTCCTGCAGGCAGAAGGGGATAGTAACATTATCAATTAGTACATGGTCTTTTGACTCAGAAGCCTTTCTAAACTCCACACCAGGAAAAACAATGTTATTTGGTTTTGCTTCCCATACTATAAAGTGCATAGGCAGCTTTGCACCACAGACCAATTTTCCAAGAAAAGAAAATTGTGTTATATATTCTATGCCTATTGCCCCCATATACACATTTAGCAAAGCTCCTATAGTAGAATAATCCCTGGAACATGGGCCAAATCTGTCAACTTTGCAAACCTTTGTGAAATAAAACAGACATTTAAAACCACCCAGAGTATGTCTGTACTTTTGAACTAGATTTTTTATGATATAACATTTTGTATTAAAAATGTAGATCTATACTAAAAAAACAAAGGGGCATATTTATACTCTGTTTGCGCTGAATGTGCGTCAAAATTTATGGCGCACAATCGGCGCAAACCCTGCCCCATATTTATACTTTGACATCCGACCCCGCGGGCGTCAAAATTCCACCATGTGCGTCATTTTTTGGAAGGGGGAACCAGCCTTGCATTAATTATATGCAAGGTAGGCTTTCCCTTCAAAAAAAGGACTTTAAGGCCTGTGCCCCTTATTTATACTCTGACGTCATTTTGACGCACAGGAGGGGGTGGGCCTTAAAAAACGGCGCACAGCCTGATGTGCGCCGTTTTTTAATGCCTGGGTCAGGGCAGGCGTTAAGGGACCTGTGGGCTCGGAAGGAGCCCAGAGGTGCCCTCCCCTGCCCCCAGGGACACCCCCTGCCACCCTTGCCCACCCCAGGAGGACACCCAAGGATGGAGGGACCCATCCCAGGGAAGTAAAGGTAAGTTCGGGTAAGTATTTTTTTCAGATTTTTTTTGTGGCATGGGGGGCTTGATTTGGGCCCCCCTACATGCCACTATGCCCAATGACCATGCCCAGGGGACATAAGTCCCCTGGCCATGGCCATTGGGCAAGGGGGCATGACTCCTGTCTTTGCTAAGACATGAGTCCTGTCAATGGAGGTTGGGCGTCAAAAAAAATGGCGCAAATCCGGTTTGAGGCCTGAATTTTGCCTCATACCTGACGTGCACCATTTTATGACGCACAACCCCCATTTTCCCATACGCCGGCGCTGCCTGGTGTGAGTCATTTTTTTTGACACACACCAGTCCGCAGCGCCCGCTAACGTCATTCCATTAATAAGGCGCCCGCATATGGGCCAAAGTGAGTTATAGTTACCTTAGGGCACAAGTTATAGTTACTTGAACTAAAACTAATGTTAACAGCTGAATTTCAATTGTTTTGGCATGTTCTAATCCTAACTATAATGTTCTTGTAACCTTTGTTTTTTTTATTGAATGTCTAAGGTATTTTAAATGCCATTCCCTAATTATAACATCCCTGTAATCTTTTCAGTGAATGTCTATGTTTTTTGTAATGCAGCAGGAGGTTGACCAAGGGAAAAGCATGGAGTGGGCACACAAAAATACAGGGCAAAAGGTAAGGTGAAAACACTGAAAACAAGTGAAAAGCAAGGAGAGGGCACACAAGAAAAGGATGGAAAAAGCAAGGAGACAGCAGTGAGAAAGAGAGAAAATCGAGGGGGAGGCACTCAAAAAAACAGGAAAAAAGCAAGGAGAAAGCAGTATGAACAAGGGAAAAGCAAGGAGAAATCATAGAAAAAACAAGGGTAAAAGCAGGGAAAAAGCTGTCACAATTCAGGAAAAGTAAGCAAAAGCACACAAAAAACAGCTGAAAAAGCAAAGTGAAACCATTGAAAACAAGGGAAAAGAAAGGGCAGGCACACAAAATTGGATGAAAAAGCATGGAGAAAGCAGTGAAAACAAGGGAAAAGCGAAGAGAGGGCATCCAAAAAGTGTGGGGAAAAAGTAGAAAGCAGCGGAAATAATGGAAAAACAAGGAGAAAGTACTCAAAAGCAGGGGAAGAAGCAAGGAAAAGGCAAGGGCAATGTAGCAGCATGGGGAGAGCTGGGTTTATTAAAAAAGTTTGCCATGGATTTGTGGATCCACCGTGAATTTTTGGCAAAACATTTAAAATATACTTTTTTGCCCCACTATGGGGTCACCTGTGGGACTTCGCCATCAGACCAAGCGGTCGGGCTCTTCTTACCTCGACCCTTCTGTTTTTTTTGTAAACTTTTTTCTTGGGTCTCAGCTGACTCCAAGTCCAAAGATTGCTGCCAGCAGTTCCTGGTTTAAGTGCTGGCAGCCAATCAGATCTGCAGGAGAGCGGCGTCCCTAGATATACACATATCTTTTTCCTTTAATAACTACAAAAATACTAAATCGGTTTACACCAACTCACAAAAAGAGATCTTTCTGGACCAATATCTACCTTCCTGCCAAAATTGGTGTAATTCGCTTAGGGCTTTAGTCATGTTCAAAATCCCCTTGAGGAATTACATGGGGAAAACACACATTGGGACCCACACTTTTTTTCAACCCCTGCTTGACGGGTCACCATGAAACTTTCACAGCAGCACCTGAAGTAAGTAGAGTACTGTTTTTTGAAATATTGGTGAAGATTCGTCAAACTGCACCAAAGTTATTAGCAAAATAGTGTTGTTATGAATTCACATGTTATAAGTGATGTAGTATGCAAGGGAAAAAACAGTGCATGGAAAAGGCATGAATTATAGTTAATGTAGTGTGGCTTGGAGGTGTGTTCAGTGGTGCGCAACTTATAGTAATTTGAAGATGGTGCATAATTGATAAATTGAAGTTATAATTATAACTTTACAGTTTTTATTGTTTGTATATTTTAAGTTTGGCCACGTCCTGGGGGCATAATGTAATACTTATAATGGAGATGTGGAATGCCACCTCCCCATGCAGGTCAATGTTTAGTAAGTAGGAGGTGGGCTGCGCGGACCTTCCTCCGAAAGCTGTTTACGGCAGAGGGACTGCCACCCCCAGAGGGAAAGGCCTATGTTTTATAGGGGAAGGGCATCACGCGGACCTCCCTCCTGGGCCATTTTCAGCCCTGGGGACTACCACCTAACCAGGGCTAGGCTGATTTTGTCAATGGTGAGGAGGGCAGCACAGCCCCTCTCCTGGGCTCTTTTTTGCCCCAGGGAGCAGCATATTGGCAGGGCAAGCCCTGCAAATACAAAGGAGGGGGCCCCTCTTCCTGGCATCTGGAGGCTGCCACCGCCCTGGGGCCCATCTTCCTATGTCCTGAGGTGCCCACTCTCGGTACATAGATGTTTGCTTTTGCTTGGCGAAAGCTGACAGATTCCACTCTATGCCCATCCACTGTACATCACTGAACTGCCCTAGATGACACTCCACAATACACCATTCCACTACATGAAACAAGACTCTAATCTCTGACACTTTCCTCCACCGTATTCTACAACAGTCCACTTGATGATACTCCACCCTATGACACTCTACTTCACCCTACTCCACTCTAAAACACTCTACTCCAACTTATGACAGTCTTTAACACCACACTCTACTCTTTGACAGACCATTCCATTGTACAACACACTTCTCTAGTCTACAATACTTGACTCCACTTCATGGGGCAGCAAGCTATTAAACTATATAACATTTTACTACACTCTCCTCCACTTGATTCCAATTTACAATACTCCAGTCTTTGACAATAGAGTTTACAACAGTCTCTTCCACTATACTGTATGACACTCTGCATAGCAACTCTACACTTGTAATACAGGATTCTATGCTTTAAAACATATTTTTTTATTAAAATTATAAAAAAACATCTAATGGAAGAATAGGAAGAGCTGACTCCATTTCATCATCATCAAACAGACTTTATTCGGCTTTCAACAGGCCATAAAAGTATCAAGTAATAGTACATTGATAAATATGTAAAAAAAGAAAAAATTATAAATAAATAGGGAAGATAATAAAACACATCGTTAATTCATTCAAGGACAGGTATATAAAACTTGATAAATTTACATCAGTGCAAAATCGAGTTCAATTACAGTATTTTCTGGAGAGTGAGGAGTTTACCGGAAATTCCAAATTTTTCAAATAAAATTAGTTCAGTACGCCCATAGACTTCCTTACAGAGAGTACTGTACATAAAAAGTTTGCTAAAATTCCACACATTTCAATAGAGATAAAATCTGTAAGCTAAAATACGCGTTGCGGCACTGACGCAAATTAGTCGATCTTAAAAAAGGCAATAAAATAAGTTTGCTTGGAATGTCATAAAATTTACAAAAGAGGACCACATGCATTGTAGATTGGGGAGCTTTTGCATCACATGGACATACTCTTAAGACTGTACTCCAGTCGCACATAATCGGAAAGGTTACTAGCCGATGGAAGATATTTAAGCGGAATCTTGTAAGAACAAATCGATGTCGGGGATTTGCCACGCTTACTAAGTAGGGCTGGACTGCATCCGTCGACAGAATTAGTTGGTTAGACATTACTGTAGATTTTTTTGATTCCACTTCCCATCTCTGTTCATCCAAGTACTTCAAAGTCAGAGCACTCAAATCTCTCCTGGAAATTTTTTCCAGTGATTGTGGGTTTTGGTAATATGCTTCGCAGCCCATATTTTTAAAAAAGGTCATAATATATCTTAGCCAGGGAACTCTAAGCGAGTGTGTTAGATTCATGCAGTCGGATAGTATGGCCTGGTTTAATCCGGTATGCTCAGAGGTCCACACTTTATGCCATAATAATAGAGGCTGTATCTTAATTAGATCAGTTACAAAGTGGACCCCTAGTTCCGAATGGCTAATATATGATGACGTGCTATTTGGTGCCATTAGCAGGTATCTCAGGAAGTCATTTTCCACCCACTGAATCGCATGGCAGTTCGTATACCCCCAGATACATGCTCCATAATTAGCCGCCGGGATACATTTGGCCTTGTAGATTTTTACCATGTTTGACGGGGAGATCCCCCCTAGTTTTTTGGAAAAAATCTTCAAGGCCGCCGTTGTTTTAATAATCTGGTCTTTTTTTGTTTTCACGCAGTGTGCCCAAGTGGCCTGTTTATCGAACATTATGCCCAAATATGAGAAGGTGGGAGCTATCTTCACCTTGTCCTGGTGAATAGTGATTTTATAGGACTTGCTCAGTTTCCTGCCACAGTTCATTATGAACGTTTTCGAACGGTTGACTGTGAGGCCCAGGGCTGTCATGTAATTTATACAAGTGGTTAGGAGTTTCTGGAGGGCTAGCGGTGTCCTGACCATGAGTACTGCATCATCTGCGTAAAGGAGTGCAGGGACGGGGCGATTGCCTATTTGTGGAAGGTCTTTACAATTGCTTATCAATTCACTTTCTAGATTGTTTATGTATAATGAAAATAGAAGTGGTGCGAGAACGCAGCCTTGGCGCACCCCTCTGTATATGCCAAAAGACTTAGTGCATTCCCCTCTCATCCCGTACCTTACACTTGCTCTGCACCCAGTATACAGATCTCTTATGAAATGGACTATCGTTAGTTCGACCCCCATGCTTATTAGAATATCCCATAACTTTTCATGCAAAACACAGTCAAATGCTGAGGACAAATCTATGAAGGCCAGGTGCAAATTGCCCTTTCTGGTCTTCGTATACTTTCCCACTAGGATAGTTAAGTTCAGAGCCTGTTCCACCGTACCTAGTCCTGTGCGGAAGCCATACTGCACTGGGGATAGAATGTTATTTTCTTCCGACCATATTTGGAGTCTATTTAGGATTATTCTCCCCGCTAATTTGGCTGATGTATCGAGGAGAGAAATTGGCCTATAACAGGCTGGGTTAAGGCGATCCCCCTTTTTGTATATGGGTATGATGATAGAATGGCGCCATGTTGATGGTGGGCCTTGTGTGCTAATGGCCCTCAGTACCTGCGTCAATAGAGGGCCCCATAAGTCGGTGTTGGTTTTATATAGGTCAATTGGAACACCATCGGGCCCTGGCGCTTTCCCGGCTTTGCTTGTGTTTATAGCTTCTACTACCTCCTCTAAGGTAAACTGAGGTGATACTGCTAGGTGTCGATCTTCCTCAGAGTCTGGGACTTTTGGAAGGTCCAGAGGAACTCTGTCATTGGGTTGACAGTATATCTTAGAAAAGTACGTGATCCAGTCCTCTTCCGAGATTGCAATTTCCATTCTAGGGGTATTATTGTCCCCTAGAACGGGAGTATTTATTATTTTCCAGAAGAGGGCATTGTCTTTCATCAGACTAGCTCTGTGTAGATTGTCTCATAATTTCCCTCTCAAAGCGAGTTTCCTCTTTTTTGTGGCTGTCTTGTATGCCAGTCTGCAGGTACGTATTTCGGTCTGACATCTTATGGGGGCACTTAGGGCTTTTTTTAGTCTTGTATGCGCTTTCGTACAATCGTGGTCAAACCAGCCGGTTTCCCTTTTCTTGCCCCCTGCCCCTCCTGTCCTAGACGTGAGGGCTTTTTTTACGGCGTAGGTTATCTGTTGGAAAGCACTTAGACATTGTCCTGGGGCCGTGTCATCACTAAGGCAATCAAGGAACACTTGGGTATGTTCACGTAATATATCTTTTAATAATGCCTGAGGGTCAGTCTGAGTCCATCTCAGTATATAGCCATTACACGGGGCTAGTGCAATATCATTTACCATTGTTGCCTCTCTGGCTTTGGCCTGAGTGGCAGGGATTAATGAGAGTTCCAGGCTTTGAGGGAAATGGTCGCTTATTGCGATGTCGTGGATTATGTAATTAGTAAAATAGTGAACAAAATGTGTTGACATTAAAATATAGTCAATAATTGTATTTGCGCCCCTTCCATTAAAAGTTGGTTTAAGCTGTAGTTCTTTGGGAAGTAGTTCATTTACAAGAGACAAATTATGTTTTTGGGCCACTGAATTCATTGCCTCTCCTTGAATGGTATGTGCAAAGTGCGGTCCTACGCCGATGTCTTCAGTATCCCAACCACACACCTTTCCTGTGGGTTCCTTGCAAAGATGTACATTAAAGTCGCCCCTCCATTTAAATTACTCCTTCTTTGCTGGGCATGTGGCAGTGGCCATTTTGATTAGCCAGTGTGTATTGTGTTTGCCATAGACCACAATTTTGTCTTTGGTCTCAAAGCCTCCTTCTTTGCTGGCCATGCGTCAGTGGCCATTTTCTGTAACTAGTGTGTACTGTGATTGTCATAGACTAACATTTTGTCCTTGTTCTCTAAGTCACCTTCTTAGCTGGCCATGTTGTGACCACCATCTTGTGCAGCCAGTGAAGTGTTTGTGTGCTTTGAGGGCATTTTGTCGTTGTTTTCTATGCATTCATGAACTACCAACCACCATTTTGTGCCGCCACTGTGAACGCCAACCCTTTTCTTCTGATAGAAGAGGCCTATGACACCTTTGTTCATTTTTTCATGTTTCCTGATAAATTTATCTGTACTTGTGGCTGACTACAGTACAGTGTTGTTGTTTTTTATTCATTTATTCATTTTTGTGTCCCTCCATCTGCCTCCCATAGAGCCCCGATCGGCCCTAAAGAGACTCCAATAATTATTTAATGTATTGTTTTCAATTTTTACCTGCCCCCACCTCCCATGGAGTCAACATGTTTCTGGAGGGAGGGGGGCAGCATCATTTATTGTATATTTTTGATTTGTGCTTGCCTCCCACAGAGTCATCAGGGGACAAGGAGGGGCACCAGCAATTATTATTGTAATTTATTTTTTTGTCTGCCCCACCCTCACCTCCCAATAAAGGGGGTCATTCCAACCCTTGCGGTCATCGACCGCCAGGGTGGAGGACCACGGAAGCACCGCCAACAGGCTGGCGGTGCTTCCCTGCCCATTCTGACTGCGGTCAGAAAAGGGGATCCGGCGTTTTCCCACCGGATTTCCCCTGTCTGGGCTGAATCTGCATGGCGGCGCTGCAAGCAGCGCCGCCATGGAGATTCCGACCCCCTTCCCGCCACCCTGTTTCTGGCGGTTTTTACCGTCAGGAAAAGGATGGCGGGAACGGGTGTTGTGGGGCCCCTGGGGGCCCCTGCACTGCCCATGCCACTGGCATGGGCAGTGCAGGGGCCCCCTAACAGGGCCCCAGCATGATTTTCACTGTCTGCTTAGCAGACAGTGAAAATCGCGACGGGTGCAACTGCACCCGTCACACCCCTGCAACACCGCCAGCTCCATTTGGAGCCGGCCTCTGTGTTGCAGGGCCTTTTCCGTTGGGCCGGTGGGTGCTCCCTTGGCGGGCGCCCGCCGGCCCAGCGGGAAAGCCAGAATGGCCTCCGCGGTCTTTTGACCGCGGAGCGGCCAAATGGCGGTGACCGCATGGCGGGCGGCTATCGCCGCCCGCCGCGGTCAGAATGACCGCCAAAGTCTCTTGGCACTGGAAGGGCACCAGCAGTCAAATGATTAATTTATTACATTTGTATCCTTGCAGCTCCGGCCTCCCACATGTATGCCAGGGCTTTAAGGGACACAAATTAACCGTTTCTGTGTAATGTTGCCTTGAGAATAGTAGTTTATGCATGTTTTGGGTACACATTTGTTAATCATTTGAGATGATGATGATGATGACTTCAATGGTGTTACATTGGCTAGATTCTGATGCCTACATTTTTTTTTGTTGCTTGCAAGTGCACAAGACATCATACTCAGTACTTATATTGAGAGAAGTCTCCAAATTAGATGGCAATGACACCTTAGTCCTCCTCTGCTAAGTGCTTCTGCTCCCAGTCCTAAATGCCAGCTGCTAGTGCAAAGAAGATGGCCCCAACGAAGGAGATTCCTGCTAAAAATTGGGCAGTGGAGAGGCAAAGAAGAAGAAGCCTATTGCCAATATTGGCATCAAACACTCATCCTTTTTCAGGAAACACGATACACCTCCTGCACACCCCTATCGTTAGAAAGAGGCTAGTAGGATCACTCCTGCATAAACAGTGCCACCACCACCAAAGCCTAGGGCCCTGACTCTAAGCATTGCAGTGACTGCAGTCATGTAAATCAGTGATTCTGAAATAGAATTTTCTCAGTTGCAAACGGAACCATCGCAGAACATTTGATAACAGGAGGGACAGTAAGCAACAGATCTTCCGTAAGTAGGAGCAGAAAAGGAGGGAAATTGAGTTTCCAGCTGAGCAAGATATTGTTGAGAAGTCTTGCCTTTTCCGATCGGCTTCATGATCTCCAACAAGGAAAAGAAAGAGTACTACCCCATTTCTTCAAGCCCCCACTTCTGAAGATTAACCAATACACTGGACACAGATGGAGTTCAAGGGTAAAGTGAAAGGAAGGTTCCTTAAAGCCTTTCACATGAGAAAGATGGGTATGACAATGGAAAGGCTGTAAAGGTCAGTGTGGAGAGTGGCACAGAGGAAATATGGCTCACCTCTGCTCAACCTTCTCAGAGGCATGTGATTGCATCAAGACCATTGACTCCCTTATTTGAAAAACACCAGAAACCTGCAGCCACTACCTGTCTGTTACAGTTGCAGCACACCCTACTAAACGGCAAACAACACAATGGTCTAGCTTTATCCCCAGTATTTCAGGCTTCAACACAATTAAAAACCTCTCCACCACAGTTTGGGAATCCTTTGTGATTAGCCAGCATGAGAATAATATCAGAATATGCTCTGTTTGCCACAAGAAAGTTTGTCATGGTAAGCTAGCTATTATTAACCACAACAGTTCCAGGAGATTAAATAATAATCAATAAATACCAAGAAATAACAAAAAATAAAAATAAGATTAGTGTGTGCCAGACCACAAAAGAGTGAAAAAGTATTTTGTATTTAACAATTTGCACATTTAACAATGGCTCCACATGTTAGACAAAAACAAATATACTCTACAATGTGTAAATCAAAAACAAAGGAAACGCAATGGATCAAAAAAAGGAGAAACATGAATAGATCATACACAAAACACAATTGCTATTATAATCCAATCAACCAAGAATACGTCAATGGCATTTCAATCCTTATGATTTCCTGGGTCATCATCGAGACACATCAATTTTGGAGCACATACACAAACATGAACTGTTACTGGTTGCCCATAGAGAGAAATTTTTCTTCAACAAGTGAACCATCTTAAGCCAGTTTCCTCAAGCTCCAAGCCTTTCTGTTATAGCACCCAAAATTATCTCAGAATACACTGGCTCTGATGGCTAAAAGGCCTTCTGAAAAGAGCAGGACAAAGATCTCCATCTTTACAGAAGTTCATCCTCAAGGCAACAATGTTTATCCATGCCAAGAAAACAGTATGTCATTATGTGGGAAGAGAACCTTAACAATATTTCTGCTACTGGTTGTGAGAGGGAAGAAGCGGCCAGGATGATAGAAGAAGGTGGCAAGGAGGGTAGTGAAGAGGAAGAAGAGGATACCAGCAGTAGCAGTAGCAGTACACAAAGAAGCCATGTAAATTTCCCCTATGGTGTATAATCCTCACCCCAGCATACATTGCATGTCACAGGCACAGTGGGATACAGCAACTTGCAGCCCAATGCGCCCAGGCGTAATACATGCTGCTCTTACCCATAGGTCACTTGTGCCTATTACAACACACTTAGAAAGAGAAAAATGCCTCTGAAGATTGTTTTTGTGCATGTATATGCCACTTAACATTACATGGCACATTCCGGCCCTTCCCTTGTACTAGTGCACAATTTACTGCTTTGTGCCAATGCAAGCACCCTTGCGCCGTAATGGTGCCCTCACATCAAGTTCTCTTGTTCTATTGCATCACATGAATCTCTGATAAGTCTGCCCTTAGATCTGTGCCACAATACTGGATTTATGATATATTATAGAGCTGGTGACCTTCATTCCTTTTACAGAAACAGATGTCTTAGTTTACAAGAATAGAATAAATCAGTAAATTGAGTGATGAATAAGAATAATGACTTCAAATTCGACCCCAGGATAGACGTTCTAAAGTACAGCCTTCAACTTCCAGAGAGGATGGTGCTATTGGCTCACTCTTTCTGCATAGGAACCAATGCCATCTACTTCAAAACCCATGGCAACAACTGGATTAAGTTAATGCCAACCTCCACAGTGGGGAGGTTTCATGCAGCAAGATTTAAGTCAGGTGCTGAGGTGCAGATCCAGCAAGTAGCAGCACCATTATCAACTCAGAAGATGGTCCAAGACAATCTGGATGACCCAATAAGGTGTCCAGCATGTCAGCTGGCCCAGTTTTCACACTTTGAAGGACCAGTCTTTTGCCTCTAACTGTGGTTAGACTGGTGATGATCAAAAGGAACAAACACTTCCATCCAAAAGATTATAGTGCTTCTGAAACAAATGAGGATAATAAGGGCAATTGCTTTGAGATCTCAAGTTCAACGAGTGATTATCCTCCATATTATCTCCTGAGTTTGTAGAAATGTCTACATTTTTGACAAATAATGAAACTAAAAGTTACATGTAGAAAGACTGCTTTTAAAAAATTATATATAATTTATTTTTGGTGTGCGGCTGAAACTGCAGATTCTAAATAATGAACTGAAGTGCAGTTGACCAGTGTTCGTGGCACAGTGACTCAGTCAAGGAGGACACAGCAATTATTTGACCAGGGCCGTTCATAAATGCGAATTCAGAAAGCCTAATTCATCCTTTGGTACAGCCGGAGACTTTGAAATTAGCAAATTATGACAATTTGCTGCAATAGAAGTCTCCATTTCCTGAAAAGAACAAGCAGCTACCTCCCATCCCTAGCCTTCATTTCATTCCCTTAATGGGCTGTCATTGAAGATTTAAAAGACTCTGCATGTGGTGTAGCATTTCCACAGAGACAATAGTCACATATGTAAATGGATGCCACACTTGTAACAGCTAACTTACTTTCACCAATGAGTTATACCAAGTTATTCATGTTGTTGTGGCTGGAAGGTTCTGGTAAAATAAACTTGGTAATGTAGTGTTTGAGGGAGTCATTGTGCATCAATGCTTGCTTTTCACATTTTATTGGGATGTGCATACTTTCATTTTCCTTTCATTAACTTAATTCCATCATCTCTAGGTTCTTTTGAGACCCCTCAGTTTATTTATAGAGACTAAATTAATCCTTCAATTCTTTTCATTTTATTGTTGAACATTACAGAACTATGGCCCTCATTATGACATTGGTGGTAAATTCTGAATTCCGCCGCAGTGACTGCCACCAACATACCGCGATGGAGGCAAACATCCATCCACCAGATTCTGACACATACACACAAAACTGATAGAAAACAGCTGCAACCAAAGATCCGCCGGACCCACTGAACGTGATAAACTGACAGAACTACCACCCATGCCGTTACGCAACCAAAACAACACCCTCCAAATAATGACCCATGATTCACCACAGCAGACAATCAACAATGGTAAACCATTGGTGGTGAACACCGCTGTGGTAGATATGCCCACCTAAAAACAAAACAAGACAACATTGGCTCAAAAAACAACAACACAACTGACACAAATACACACACCCCACCCACCAACAGCACTATCAAACACACACCCACATCACCCAAAAACCTCTGCATACATGACAAGACGACAATCCAAAAGAGACCTGCACATGCATCACAACTACCAATTCAGCTGACACGCACCACACACCACACACCCCACAACCCACCACGTCACACATCACCCCTGCACAATCTACACACACCACACAACACTCATGTCCCCACAAAGGCACCCCCTTTTCCCCAATGAGGAGTTGCGGGTCATGGTTGAGGAAACAGTCAGGGTAGTGCCACAGCTGTTTGGATCGAAGGTACAGCAGATATCCATTGCCAGAAAGATGGAGCTATGTCGGAGGATCGTGGAAAGGGTGAATGCTGTGGGACTATACCCACTCACAAGGGACGACATAAGGCTGGGGTGGAAAGTGTGTTCCATTGCAGCAAGGCCCCAGCTTGCTATCCAGAGGGTACTGGCGGTGGACCCCCCCACCTTCCCCCACAGCTGACAGCATGGAGGGAACACATTTTGGCAACCCTGCATCCTGAGTGACTCATTAGAGTTGCTGGAGGACTGGACACTGGCGAGTCAACATTTAATACATATCACACCCCCCATAGCTGCATGCCATCTTGACCCCCAGCCTGACTGCCACCACCCCACTTCATCCCACACAGCGCACCATCATGATCAATAAACCTAAATGAAAAGCCCTGCATGCCATACCGACTGCATGCACATCACTTCCAGACTTGCATGTATACCCCCCAACCATGCATGCACAGCATGGAGAACTAACATTCCCACAATCCAGCACCATATACAAACAAAGGGGTCAGGGCAACGGCAATAATATAGGGGAAGCTAGAGATGCAGAATATGTCACAGACATGTAGCATAATACACCACTCACATCCCCACAGGTGCCCCAGCCAACCTCAGCTGTGAGAAGGTGCCACAGCTACCCAGTCCCCCACTAGAAGATGACCCCAGTGATGACAGCAACTCCGGAGCTCTGGATCTGGATGAACTCCCTGGCCCATCAGGGACCACCGGTCAGTTGGCTACCCCAGCCCACTTCCAGTCTACCACAGAGACGTCCCCCTCAGTATCCAACACTACAGCAGCCACACAACTTCCCCAGACCTCTGTCCCCAAGATATGTCAATCAGCAGTGTGCCCACCTTTACAGGGACTCCAGTACATACCTCACAGGCAAGACAATGAGGGTCCAGGGGTCAGTGGCATTGGGCACACCGTTCAGGGGACACAGGCACAGTAGGCCAGCGACAGTTGGAGGACAGCTGTGTGCCAGGGGGAGTTCAGACCCAGGAAATTGACTGCCCAGGAGGCACTCATTAATGTCCTGGGTCATATCAACAATCCCAGGACTAGATGGGTCAGGTGGTAAATATCAGGCAGAAAAAACAGCGACTGAAGTGGAAACACCACCAGGAGATCAAGCAAGAATTGCAGGCCCTGAACACTACCATAGTCTCCATTGCAGGTGTGATGGGTGGCATGGCCAACATCATGAGGGACTACACAGCACACCAGTGGGCCCCTTTCAGTAGCCAGTGTACTGACCAGCCCTTCACATCTGCTATAGCTAGTGGATCGGAGGGCCTGCCACAGGACCCACATGCCACCAGCACCCTTCCACCTACAGAAGGTGAACCACCCGCAAACCATCCCTGTGGCCCAAACAGACACCAGAGGCACTTGCCAAGACAAAGACCACTGCCAGCAAATGTGGCCTTCCTGAATGGCTCCTTTGTTGTCCACTTTGAGCTGCCATTGCTCCCCTTCCTATGGCCCCTTGGACACTGGACCTGTGTTACAAATAGACTATCCCAATACACTAGACTATTTCCAACCATCACCCCACTCTATTGCACTTCCCATTGTATACCAAGTTTCAACAAACACACTTGCACACAACTTACAAACAAAGTATAAGTGTTTTATCTACAGGTAATGTACAATGTATAGAACTGTAATGAACTGCACGATCCTGTGTAAATGACCAGTAACATGTTGACTCATCCTACAAATGTGTCTCAGCAGTCTGTACACATCACAGCAGTACACTGTTGGAACAAAACCAACATCTGCAGTGAGGGAAGGCATAGGTGACAGTCAGGTGGTATGCACAGGTAATGAGTTGTGTTATGCTACATTCACACAGCACAACACCAAAATGTAGAACTGTTTAGTTCAACAGTCTTACCTGAGTGTCATTGGGAGTACTGCAGGATCATATGTGACCTCTTGTCCACATTCTCCTCCTCTTCTTCCTCCTCACTGTCCTCAGTATCCACTGCTGCCACAGCTACATTTGCACTCCCCTCCTACTGCAGATAGAACACATGCCATCTGAGTTCATAATTGTGCAACATGCAGCACACAACAACAATTCTGCAGATCTTCTCAGGGGAGTAGCAAAGGGATCCACCAGTCGGATTGAGCCACCTGAACCTAGCCTTCAGGAGCCCAAAGGTCCTTTCAACAATACTCCTGGTACGCCCATGAGCATCATTTTACCTATGTTCAGTCCCTGTTCTCAGATTTCTAACAGGGATCATGAGCCAGGACAGGTTTGGGTAGCCGGAATCACTTGCAAGAAGTAAGGGACACACATTAGCGCTGCACAAAGGCACGGGCTATGACTGCAGAAGGCATACACTGACATACATTGGATGGGGAATCAGGCTCACCTATTAACCACACTCTGTGCCTTTGTAGTTGTGCCATCAGCTATGGGACACTGCTATTCCTCAGGACAAAGGCATCATGCTCCAATCCTGGATACTGGCAGTGACAGGGGAGATATATTGGTCAGCAAGGCAGACCATCTGGACATTGAGTGAGTGGAAACTCTTCTGATTCCTGTACACTTGTTCATCAGGGGGGGGACTAAGGCAATATGGGTCCCATCAATGGCCCCAATTACGTGTGGTATATGTCCCATTGTATAGAATCCAGCCCTCACAGTGGGTAAATCATCTACTTGGGGGAATGTGATGTAGCTGCACATGTGTTTGAGCAAGGCTGCCAAAACCCTTGCAAGCACAATATAGAATATTGGCTGTGACATTCCTGCAGCCATGCCCACTGTCACCTGGAACGCGCAGTTTCCAGGAAATTGAGCACTGAGAGTGCCTGCACAAGAGGGGGTATTACTGTGGTGCAACGGATAGCAGGTAACAGATTAGGCTCCAATTGTGCGCACAGCTCTGTGATTGTGGCCCTGTCCAGACAATAGGTGAATATGATGTGCCTGTCCTCCAGTGTAGCCAAGTCCACAAGGGAGCTGCACACCGGTGCTTGCCTCCTCCTCCTATTCCTCCAAAGTGGTTGGTACTTAAAGGACCCAAAAGTAAGAAAGGAGTGACAACAGGAACCATGAACACTATACAGCAGTGTACACAGAGCATGCTTGTATGTTGGACACTGGAATTGTATAGGTGAGAACATTCGACTACAGTGATGCACTTATCAATCTGTTCATGTGTACCAGCATTACAAAATGGCACCCGCCAGTCCTGTATGCAGGGACAGGTGGAAGTGACCGCTGGTGTTCCCGTCATGGCGGGAGGCTGCCTGCACCGCAGTGCAATTCCTCATTGGCTGACATAGCCCTCTAAGGAACATGGGAACCGATGATGATCAATGCCAGCGGTGGCTGTGTTCACCGCCGCGGATGTGACTGCCATTTTATTTCTACCACTTCACTTGATTCCTGATTTTCCACAGGGTGACATCTCAATTGTGTGTGCACAAAATAAGGAATGAAGTAGACCTGTATAAAGTTGATTTCATCATTATCCTCTACCCAATGTGTCAATTGATATCCAAAATGCCCTAATACCCACCAGAAAAACAAAATCTGAGCTGTATTACAAACTTCTTTTAGTGTGCTTATAGAGAGTTCCCTCAATGCAAACAGACTTATTAGCAAGTGTTGTTAGTGCAAGGGCAAATAGTCTTACAATTATATATGTTGGTAGATGTGGTAATGTGTCATGCAAAATGTTGGTAAACTATACTGCAACACATAATAAACCTCCACAAATTTTTGTTCAACTAACACAGTGCCATTGTTACATACAATAACGGAGCATGGATAACTTCAGTATTTTTATTAGAGCATATGAAATCATAAAAAATAGTACATTTTGTGATCTACATTCATCCCTAATTGTATGCTTTTCAACCTAAGTATCCATCTTGACTCATTTCTTCTGAGTTCTAATTCTCGGTTCCCCCCTCTGGGGTGTGCACATGTCTGGCTGATTCCCATATATTTAAACATGGGGATCTCAACTATAGAGTGTTCCTTGAGCACATGGCGTACTACTGGAGAAAGTGCATCATTATTTCACAAGGCCCGTACATGTTCTTGAATCCTCTCCTTTAAGGGTCGGATAGTACTCCCTACATATATTTTCGTACATTTGCATACCAAAATATACACCACATATCTCGTATTGCAGTTGATGAAGTCTTGTATCTTGTATGTTTTACTACCATTAAAATTGAAAATGCCTCAATCAGCCCTGCTGCCCTCAGTGAGGAAGCTATTGACCTCCTGAGATCCATCTCGGTAGGGTAGTCAACCATAGTGAATGCCATTCAGGGGATAGCATCCCAGATGCAGCAATGCAATGCCTTCCTGGAGGGCATTCAAGTGGATTGGCGGCCCTACAGAGATTGTTTCAGGCTCTCGCCTCTTCACTGATGGCAGGCAGTGTCCCTATTTCATCTGTCCCCCCTCCAACTACCACTTCCCAGTCCCAGTCTCCTCACCCCCAACCCACCCCACACACACATTCTGACAAGCATGCACCCAAACCAACAGACAAGACTCTCACAGACAATCATAGGCAGCATACTTCAGTCCACTAGCACTCACACAGCCAACACCCAGATGCATACACAACATCATCCACGGACTTTGCTGTATCCCCCTCTTCCTCCTCCCTCACAGTCACATCCTTACTCACACCTGCATGCACTGCATCAACAGTCCATGAACCTGCCACCTGCACAGCCTTGCCCACAGTCACCACAACAACAGACCCCCAGACATGCACCCCACACACCAAATGCACAGTCACCACCACAACCTCATGCAGCACACCCACCTCAATTGCAGACACCACCACAATATCCATCCACACATCATGTTTGTCCTCCCCCATGTGTCTGACCTGACCCTCTACAGACACACAAACAATTGCACTCAGACCCCCAAAAGCCATCCACCTCACACATGCACACTGTCCATTCACTTGCACCCAAGTCCAGCACACCTCCTCCTCCTACATCCATTCCCTCTGTCTATGGGAGGGATCACTTCCATGGTCATAATTTGGTGGTCATCACCGCCAGCCTGTTGGCAGTAATACTGCCATGTTAACCCTCATGGTCAGAAGACCACCAGGGTCATAATGACCACTTATCTCTTTTAGGAGATATCCTAAAGTACTGTTGGCAGCAGCGAAGAGAAAGACAATTACCTCGTAATTTCAAAAGGAAACACAAGGACTCAAAGAGGCCTACCTCTGTGGACTTCAGTAATGTGTGCTGATAAGGAAAATGCAGACTAGTGGATCAAATGGTAAACAAGTATTAATCGGTTAACTTATTGTCTACTTGACCGGACAAATGAAGAATACTGCATAATAGCGTTATTGTTAGAGTGATCAGTCATTAGCATGCAAGACAGTTGTCTGAGATTGGTAGCACAAGATTAGTTCTTCTCACCTCTTGGTTATTGGCACACCACTGTACCAGACTGTGCTCTGTCCTCTTACCCCTCAAGCACCATGATGTCCAATATTGACATTTCGCACTCCACCGGTCATCTCTTCTATAACAAGAATGTTCTAAAGTGGTCTAGGTTTGTGGTTTATCCCTGCACCCAAATTGAACAATGTTAGATTACTGCACACGCTGGGTCGATTTGTACATAGAATCATTTTCTTCTCCTAACTATAACCATTTTTTAACTTTGTGGGTCCTCCCTATTTTGCAATTGATAAGCGTAGTTAACAAACCAGTTATATAACTTTGGAGTCTTGGAGCTGAATGACTATTAGAGCTGAAGGACTATTGTGTTTGGTAACGGAAATGTCAAGTTCCTTCCACAACACAAATGATATGCTCATCAAATTGTTGGATGTTGCTATGTCCAACTCCATATCATTCACCTTTCCCCAAATCTCTCTTTCCATCATTCATAAAACCCCTAACCTTCTTACCCCAGTATGTGTGTGAATGGTTGAGGTGTGTGCATACCATCAAAAACAATCATACTTGGTGAAGCAGATGTAGTTAAGGCAACACCAAATATTACAGGGGATGGTTACCAAAATGTGCCCATTTGCACAACCCACCCTGCCTATCCAAGCAAGAAAGGAACATCATAGTAAGGCAGCATAGACCAATTGTGAGACATAACAGACATCACTTAACCTACACAGGTAAGAAAGAAGTCATTGGGATGGACCGACAGTTGTTTTGGTGTATGTTGAAAGACCCCATTAGTGGTCGTTGGTTCCAGAGTGTAGGGCAAGGGTAATAAGTAAATAAAATGCAACTATTACTTATGTGAGTATGGGTGCAGTGCAGCCTGCTTAATCCTTAAAGGATAGGAGGTATCTGTGATTACAGTCAGTTTTGTTTTGGCCTTGGTATGTATACTGTGTGACAATTGCTGTACAATGGGACAGGTGAGGAGGGCAGCCTCTAATCACTACATTGATAATGCTCACTGTTTAATAACAGTGATAGTACTCTAAATAGTGATTCAAAGACAGATATTCAAGTAAGAAAGTAACCCATTTACAAATGAAAAACAGTCCTACCCTACCCTTCCCTTCCACAAGAGGGCCCTACCCCTCACACAAGAAACTAGATAAACATAAAAAGAAAACCCTATCCCTATCCCCTATTGTCCTTATAACCCTAATCTCCCACATCAGGCCCACCCCAGACCCTCAGAAACAACACCCAAAAAATCCCAAATGCCCAACTACAGTATTCTGTCAGCAACTGTTCCCTCCTTCAACTGCAACACCAGTCTCAGACACTTCCTCCCTATTTAAATAGGCCACCACAGCCTCCACTCTCTTGGAAAGGTCCTACTGGCCTTTTCCAGGCTCTACAGGTTTTGAGTGATTTAATGGAGGAGAGCAGAAGATAAGGTGGTGGCAGTATTGCACAGGGGTGGTTAAGAACCTTGGCTGCCTACAGCAATTATGTTGCTGGGTTTCCTTCAGCTGTTGGTCAAAGCAATGGTTTGCTCCCTCCTCAGTGATACTCCACCACAATT
This sequence comes from Pleurodeles waltl, assembly GCF_031143425.1. Lineage (NCBI taxonomy): Eukaryota > Metazoa > Chordata > Amphibia > Caudata > Salamandridae > Pleurodeles > Pleurodeles waltl. The sequence goes on along the minus strand of NC_090437.1, from coordinate 260,406,940 downwards.
GCCTCAATTTTCTGTCTCTCACCAGGAGCTGGCCTCCAGAGCAAGTCCTCTGGCAGACACAGTTAATGATACAAAGAAAGAAGAAAAAAAGTGAAATGGAGTGCTCACAACTTGCTTATATGCAGATGCACAGTAGCAGAACATTGCTGGTCACATAGGACCATTGAAAATTGTTTTGTGTGATTCTTGGTCTCAAGGTCAAGATTTGTCCCATACGTACTTAACATAATGCAATGACTGTGCATGATACGAATTAACCCATGACCATGACTATCACCATAATCTAAAATGAATTTGTCTTTTGTAAAAATGATGAAAGAGGGAAGTGATTTCAAGAGGTAACACTTGCATCACTCACTTATTCAGTGTTATTATGAATTAGCTGCCAAATATAAATGTATGTTGCTGTTGATATGGCACAATAAATGTATGCTGCACAATATACTCGACTACATATGCGCAATGTTATTGGGGCAATGCTGGTAGTTTAGCATGCTTTTTGGAACAATTAATGGCATGTCATCTTATATTCCAAAATCCTTGCTACTATCCAATTTCCTTCTGAGTGCTACAAACTGAGTTTCACACTATATTCTTAGCCCCAAATTATGTTCTACTAAAGCTTTATTTCAAGACAATGAAAGTGTTGGATAAGGTAAATTATAAACATTACAGGGGTTGGGCTCGCTAAAGATTTGACTAAGGACTTGTTGGATATAAGATTCATGATGTATTAGTAGGCTTTGTTGCATGGTTAATGAAAGACAGAAGATAGAACAGTTATGATTGTCTACTCATCTGCCCTCCTCTTTAGGAGCCTGGAGTTGTACCAAATATAAACAAACAAATACACATATTAAGATACTATTACTATTTGCAAATTACAAAAAACAATAGCTCACTAAGGCTAGGTTATACGTATTTATCTTCTATTTACAGTGTACCACTCTGAGAGATCTATTTGACCTTTTAAAAAGCAACCATTCAATGTTCTATTAATGTTCCTCATAATGTAGAGAAATGACTGTGAATGGATTTGAAAAGCAACAAAGGGATGGAAAGGAATATAAAGGACATATAGGCCCCCATAATGACCCTGGCGGCGAGTGATAAAGTGGCAGTAATACCACCAACAGGTTGGAGGTAAGTTCCGCCAAATTATAAAATGTATTGATATTATCATGATTCATGATAGGAAAGAATGTAGATCTTGGCTTAAATCCAGTGGGGACATGATTATGTAAACCAATAAACAAATACATAATAAATACAATAAGTAAAAAATAAGAAATACCGCTAAATCTGATTGTCACTCTGTAGTTATAATTAATATTCCCAAAGATAAGAATTCCTTGCATATTACCCTCTGAATCACTTTCCACCAGTTTGAGGAATCACCACAAAACTTTCCAGAACACCAGCATTTTTCACATCTAGAGATGAGGTAAATTTTTGTGGTGAATCGTTAAGGGCCAGCAAAGATCCATGTCTATAGTACCTGATGTAGTGTGATAATAGCTGAATCGATTTACATGAAATTGTGTAGAATTATATATTATGCTGCAGAGATTATGCTTGTTGGGTACTGAGGTTAAGTAGGGTAAGTATTTTTTATGTTATAAGGTAACTTAGTGACATCTGTCATCGCTGTACCTTCACAGAATTTCACTAAATTTTGTGAAACTATTGGGGAACATGGCTGTAAACCAATTTGACTCATATAATTAAACAAAAATAAAAACAAAAAGTTCCCTACCTAGTACCACTTTATGAAAGTGGTAATAGTTAGGGACCTACTACTTACCTATATCTAAGGCACTAACACTGAACAAAGTGTAGCAAAGGCTGTCTTTTCACTCTCAAAAACAGTCATTATCCAATTATATACTGGCTTCTCAGCGCCATGGAGCACTGTATACTGCAAAGTTATCAAGGTATACCATGGTCCAAAACAAAACTAAGGGCCTGATTACAAGTGTAGTTATCCTTGGACTGCCGCACTTGTGGTAGCTGTCGGACCGCTGCAGTTGTGTCGGTCCGACCGCCACATTATGAGGTTGGCGAGCAGGCCCTCCAACCTACTGCAGTCTCCACCGGGATCTTCAATCCCGACGGGCTGATGGAGGTCGGAATCAGCCAGGGTGGCGCTCAAGTCAGCGCCGTCCTGCTGATTATGACCTGGTTCTTCACCAGCCCTTTCATGGCAGTTTCACCACCATAAAAAGGCTAGCACAGAACAAGTGCAGGAGGCTACAGTGGGGCCCATGCACTACGCATGCACTTGGGATGGGCAGTGGTACCCCTGCCCGGCACCCTCGCAATGTTCACTTTCTGCTGCAAGGGTGCTGGTGTACCCTGTGTATGAAAGCATTGCCGCTGGCTCGATTGTGAATCTCGGTTTTCGCTCGTAAGCCCAGCGAAAAAGGTAGAAGGACCTGGCGAGGAGGTAGCCAGTATGGCAGCAGCCTCCCCATCAGAAGTTCGGCGTACAGGTTATCCCATCCGACAAACTCACAATCAGGCCCCAAGGCCTAGCTGTATTATTGTATGGCAGTACCCTATGATGTCACTAGGGCAAAGCAGTACTTAAGTCAGATTTATGCCACCATGTGTGGCCCTGCCTTGACTGGTAAATCTGGACAAATGCAAGGCTGTGCAATTCACTATTTTGCTTTATTCTGCACACCATAATCTACATTGCTGCTAAATTACACATACATCCTTCTGATATGCCACTGTAGCCACTCCACATACACTATTCCACTCTACACCACTTCACTTTACATCTTTCCACTGTATGATACTCCACTCTACGGTGTTACACTGTACACAATGCCAGTATACGTTACTCCAGCCTATGTTACTTCAGTGTACATCACTTCTCTGGAGGCTACTCCACTATACGCAATTACACTCTATGCCATTTTTCCATAAGCCACTCTACAACACTCCACTGTATGCTTTTCCACTGTATGACACTCCACTGTACGCTACTTCACTCTTCACCACTCCAGTGTATGGCACTCTACTCTATGTCACTTAATTTTATGTTATTCCATTGGGCCCCACTCCAATGTACAGCACTCTACTGCATGTTATTACAGGGTACCCCATGCCACTGTATGTCACTCCAATCTACACCGCTCCATTATACTCCACTTCAGTGTATGCTATTCCACTACACACTATTACACTCTTCAGCACTCCACTGTATATTACGCTGGGTGCGCCACATGCACTTGGCATGTGCAGTGCAGGGGTCCTCCCGCCCAGGACCCAAACAATGTTCACTGTCTGGTGTGCAGACAGTGAACAACGCGGGGGTGATGTGCACCCTGCAGGCAACAGCATTGCTGCGGGCCCGATTTCGAGCTGGAGACAATGCTGCCACCTGTTTCCCGCTAGGTCTCTGCCTGTCAGCCTAGAAGGAAACACATAATAGGTCTGGTGGGGTGGTCACCACTACGGCAACATACACCATGACGGTAGCTTGGCAGACCAGCTTTCCCATCCGCAAAACTCAAAATGAGGCCCTTTATTATTACAATCTATGCCACTCCATTATACACTAACCCAGTCATGTCACTCTGATGTACACCACTCCACTCTACCCCAATCCATTCTATGCTGTCCATTGGGTACCACTCCAGTCTATGTCACTCCACTATATGCTATTTCACTCTACCCCACTCAACTGTCCACAACTCCAGTCTAAAATACTACATTGAACAGCACTCCACTCTATTCCGCTCTACATTATTCCACCCTGTGTTATTCTGCTGTATGCCTCTCCACTGTACTCCACTATACACTACTCTATACCACTCAATTCTACTCTGTTACACTGTACACAACTTCAACTTTGCCCCTCTATTAAATGGTATTCCACTCTACCGCACTTCACTCTCTGCCAATCCACTGTATGCTATTACACTCTACCACACTCCACAATACACCCTTCAAGTGTAAACCACTTCATTGTACACCACTCCACTGTATGCTACTACACTATCTGCTATTACATTTTACACCACTCCACTGACCACCATTCCAGTCCACACTACTCCACTTTAAGCTATTCCACTTTATGCCACTCCCCTGTAAGCTACTCCACTCTACGCCACTCCAGTGTAAGGCACTCCACGCCAGTTCATATAACACTATTTGATTGGAGCTTACTCCAATATAGAGCACTCCACTGTATGATATTACACTCTCATCCACCACATAATACACCACGTTAGTGTACTCTCCTCTACTCTGCAGAAAATTTACTACACTCCATGTCACGCTAGGGTTCGTTGACAAAATATTGAAACCCTAAGTATTGTTATACAAAAATATTGTGACAAAAATATTGAGCACAAAAATATTGTTTTCCTATACTTAAATTGTAAATACAAACAATCGAAAAAATATCATTTTACATCAATATCGAAAAATATATACAAAAGTATATTTTTTAAAATATATAGTTAAAAATAATAAACATTAAACATTAATATTAAACATTAAACATTAAAGTATTATAATGGTAATTAAACATATTTAAATAATATAAATATATATGTGCATAAGATATACTTATTGAAACAAACACATACACATATGTATATGTGTGTTTATTTACACCCACTCAAAAATGTAATTATATATATATATATATATATATATATATATATATATACACACATTTGAAGTAAACTATACGAAGTAAACAATATGAAAAATGCATTTAACTAAAAATGTATTCTATATTACGAGAATTACTAGTTAACAGATATAACTTAAAAAACACAGGAACATATTTATAATATTATATTTCTAAACAATAAAATAAAACTATACATTTCTAGGAATAATACCTATAATATTCCCACTCCAACCTGTGAATCAATAGGGAAAGTGTTGGGCTCAGGAGGGGTAAAATGTACTATTCCCACTGGAGTTGGTGAAACAGTAAGGACATTTTTGGACTCTTGAGTGGTACAATGTACTATTCCCTTGATAGTAAGTGCAACAGTAGGGAAAGTGTTGGACTCAGGAGGCATAAAATGTACTATTCCCATTCCAGTCTCTGTAACATTAGGGGAAGCATTGTACTCAGGTGGGGTAAAATTTACTATTCCTACTCTAGTCAGTACAACAATAAGGAAAGTTTTGCACTCAGGGGGGATAAAGTTTACTATTTCCACTCCAGTCAGTGCAACAGTAAGGAAAGTGTTGGACTCTGGATAGGTTAAATGTATGATTCCCAATCCAGTTTGTCAAACAAAACACATACCTTTTTTTAATACAAGTATTAATTTCATAAAATTATAAAACTATTAACATAAAATTAAATATGTGCATTGAAAAATTAAACAGTTAAAATAATTCAAATTTGTTTGAATGTTTAATATAAGAAAACATTATTTAATAATTATTTAATTAATCTTCCACATTATAGTCACACATTAAATATATATGTAAAGTAAAAAAATATAAATAATTACACAATTTTCATATTTTATTAACAATTAACTAATTATAAATAAATAATTTATAGTTAATCAAGTATTACATAATTAACTTCCATCCTCTACCCCTACAAATCTAACAAACTGCATATAACTATAATAATTATACAATTTACATACTTAATTTTCAAATAAATAATAATTATTAGTTAAAAATATATATATTAATTATTTTTACTTAATTAACTTTCTCACCCTGTGCCCCTACAAACCTCACAACCCGCTAAAACACTATAAGGTATTAGTTAACAATGAAATTAAAAATATAAATAACTTAAAATTACAAACTATATTTAAAAACACATTAAAGACAATTATACAAACAATTAAAAACGTAGGCAATTATAATATTATTTAAACACACAAAAAATCTTTAAAAAACATATTTCTTACCTTGAAAAACAATATTTTTGTCAACAATACTTTTGCACATGATATTTCTGCGGTATAAGATAAAAAATGTGATATTTCTGCAACTCGATATTTTTAAATTTATATTTTGTCTGAACACCCACTCTACTCGACTCTACGCTCCTGTACGCTCCATTGTCCAAATTCGCACTCAACTGTATGCCCGTACACTCTACTGTAAAACACTTTTCTCTACTCTACAACAGTTTCCAACACTGCATTACACAGCCCTACTCTCTACTGTAGGAGATGCCACTCCAATTTCCTTGACTCTCTGCTATGCCACTTCAATGTATGCCATGCCACTATGAGCTAAGCCACTGTATCCTACCCCACTCAATGCCACTCTACTGTATACTGCTTCACTCTATGCTTTTCTACTCTCTGCCACTCCACCCATCTACACTCTACTGTATAGTATTTAATTGTACACTTTTCCACTGTGTCCTACTCCACTTTAGGGTAATCCACTCTATGCCACTACAGTGTACGCCACACCCCTCTCTGCCGCTCCATTGTATGACTCTCTCCTCCATTCTACATAACTCCACTCTAAAAATGTCTACAACAATTTAAGGTACTCTGTGACATTCCACTACATTCTGTCCCCGAACACTCTACTGTCCGGCTCTACACTCCCCTCTATGCCCATACACTCCACTTTTTTATCACACATTCCATTACTGTACCCCACTCCAATATATAACACTTTGCTACTTATGCCATGTCAGTACAATCCCCTCCACGCTACTCTACTCTAACATACAGCAATACACTTTTTTGTACTTTACTCCACACTACATTACACCACTCAAGACAAATCTACTCCAATGTATAGGACTTTATCTCACTCTACACTACTATACAACAATCTACTTTATGTAGCTTCACTGATTCACACACTACACTCTATGTATGACACTCGACTCTACTGCACTGCATGCCACTATAGACTACAATACTTTGCTCCACTATGTAACACTTTACTCCACTTTATACTACACCACTCCAGTATACTCCACTATACCTAAATCTACTACACTTTATCCCATTCTTTACCACTGTATTATACTCTACTCTATGATCCTTCACTGCCCGGTACTTTGCAACACTGTGCTACACTCTATGCTACTCTATGACATTCTACTCCCTTTAAGCCCATCCACTCTATGCCACTGTACTACACTCAACAGTCACTCAACTTCAATCTATGATACGTCACTCTACTGTATGACACAGCACTCCACTCTTCAACACTCTCCTCTACTGCACTCTGCAGCACTCCACTTCAGGATAGCTTCACTCTATGACAACTACCTCACTCTACTCCACTCTAAAACACACACCTCCACTCTATGACAGGCTGGGATACACTACGCTACTGTTTGACACACCATTCTATGATACTTGACTTTACCCCATGAGACACCACGCCACTACAGAATATATCATTTTACTACACTTTACAATAGGCTACTAAAGGCTACTTTACTCCACTGGCATAGAATGGAGTAGAATGTCATAGAGTAGGATGCTGGCCCTCTATGTAGTATGCAAAGCTGGGCACATTGTGCAGGAGGTCCAGGCAACTACATGTTTGTTTTCAGGGGTATAAACTAGATCACCTCATGCTCTAATTTTTAAGGTAGCTTGGTTGAGCAGTTAGGACAATCTTGGAGAAATGCAAAGCAGTTGTTGTACTCACAATATCAGTCATGCAACTTGCATACTCAATAGAATAAATTGAGATGAATAAATAAAAATACTTCCGTTTTGTACGTAATTTTTAAGACCAAGATGATCAAAATTAGTACTTTTTGAGATATGAATTATTGAAGTTTAATAAAAATAGTCTTTGTTGCGTAATTAAGCACGATAGAAATCAATAGAAAGTCACCTTTAAAAATACATATAAAATTGTACAGTTGGTTTACCAAGTTCTTCATTTGTGGGTTGATCAAAGTCATCAGTGAGCTCACTGTGCCAGCTGAAGAAGTTCGGGTGGCTCCCGGTTCTGGTGGGAGCAGCAGTGAAAAGTCTCTGGAGCTGGTGCCGGGCTACTGCGGGGGACCACTTGGAAAATGACTGCACAGGTAAGTTTAGAGGTGGTTTCTTGGAATCCCCTTGGAATGTTGAGGTCACAAGGGGTCAAGGACCCTTAGAGCACAGCAGGTTTTTTGTGTAGGGCACAGGGCGGCCGGGTGCAGGGCGCATCGGGGAGCCAGGAGCTGTGCGCAAAGACGCACTTTGGAGCCAGAGGTAAGTCAGTTCAAGGGTTGTTTGAAGGACAACGGGGGCACTGTGGTGGGAGGTCAAGTGTATTCCTGATGTCCCTTGAGTGTGGCTTCCTCCTGATCCTTTTTAGCCCCAGGAGGGCTGGTTTTCCTGGTGTCCAGTGTTAGCTGACCAATACACTGGGTATTGGAACGGTTTGACCACTGGAGGGTGCAGTGCTACCAAACTTGGCACACTTGCAGGGTTTGTCCATAAGGTCATCTGGGTGTTCTTGGATCTAGCAGTGACTTCTTGTTCAGGAGCTAGTGGCTGGTCAGTAACGTGACCCTCACTAATTTGCTGGTTTCTTCTTGTTGCAGGACGGTACCTCCACTCTGGAGGGAGTTCTTGGATGATTTTCAATGTCAGGAAGTCTTTTGGGGTGCTTTAGAGTATTTCAAGTGTCCAGCTGCTTCTCAGCAATGATTGTTGGGACCTGGGTGCAGCAGGTAGGGTGTGGTGCCTTTTGTTTGGTTCAGCATGTCCACAGTTCTCGTGCCTTGGATCTTCTTGGTGCTGGTCTTCTTTTGTCTATCAAATCTGATTACCTGGTTTAGGCATGCCCACTAAATACTGAATTTGGTGGGTGTTTTAGGGTGAACCTGGTAGTGTCCAATGGGACACTTAGCTTTGAGTGGCTACAACCACTACAGTGACCACTTCCTGTGGGAAGGGTCACTCCCCTATCCCTGATTGGCTTTTTTCTTCCATCTAAGATGGAGGAAAATGAAATGGAGTGTCCACCTGGCAGGCAACCCCTTAGGGGTGGTGGTTGCCTGGTGGGGCCACTTCTCCTACTCTTTGTGTAGTTTCCTATCTTTGCTCCCACCAAAAGTGTAGGGTCTGCAAGAGGGTTGACCATCTACTGCTAGCAGCAGGCCTGCGGGTCAAGTTTCAAAGGCGGTATACCCTCTGAACCCAGCCGTCAGGTCAGTGCACACTCCTGAGGGAGGGGTCTTAGCATCTCCACCCAGGAAGGGCATAGTTCTACAAACCAGCGATGGATCTTTACTCCAAGTTTGTAGATTGGGTGTCTGGAGGTGGCAGGGTGTATAGGACTAGTCAGCAACCATGCCAGGGTAGTCAGTTTTTGATTGGGGCACCTCTAAGGTGACCCCTGGGTACATTTAGGGATGAATCCAAGACTGATACCAGTTTGATTTATCATTCTGAGTTGTTTGATACCAAACAACCCAGGGTTCAGAGGGGCCATCATGTAGCTGGGAAACTCCTGTTGACCAGTGCCCAGCACATGTATTACAATGACTGCTTTGTTCACTTACTATGTCCCAGGGTTGGCAAGGACACATTCGGGACATATGTACCTTTTACCCGGTGATAGCTAAAGATATATTCAATTGTGCCAATGCATCACAACAATTTTAAGTAAAGAGCTCTGGCCCAGGGAACCTGGTTAGCAGGGGCCCTGGGCACTAACAGGCCAAAGCTAACCATATCAAAAAGAGGCTTTTTCTCACACTACAATCCGCCCAAATGAAATAGGATGAGGTCACACTTTCCCTAGTGAGTCTTCATCATCTAAGTGGAAGAACCTGGACAGGCCAACTGTATTGGTATGGGTAGTCCCAGGTTTGTGTCCCACTTGAAAGTCCATTCCCTGTAGGGAGATGGACCACCGGAGCAGTTTGGGGTTTTCACCCTTCATCTGTTGTAGCCATTTAAAAGGCCTGTGGTCAGTCTGAACTATGAAGTGAGCGCCAAACAGGTATGGCTCAGCTTCTTCAGGGCCAAAACCACAGCAAAGGCTTCCCTCTCTAGGGCACTCCAATTTTGTTCCCTAGGAAGTAGTTTCTTGCTTATAAAAGCAACTGGCTGGTCATGTCCATCATCATTTTTGTGAGAAAGGACCACTCCTATCCTCATTTCAGAAGCACCTGTTTGGACTATTAAGTGCTTGGGGTAATCTGGTGCTTGTAGGACTGGAGCAGAGCATATAGCTTCCTTCAGTTTGTCAAAGGCCTTTTGACAACTCACTGTCCAGTTAATCTTTTTGAGCATTTTCTTGGAGGTTAGTTCTGTGAGGGGAGCAGCTATAGTGCCATAACCCTTCATAAATCCTCTATAGTACCCAGTCAAGCCTTGTGTTGGGGTTGTGGGAGCTTCCCAAGCCAGAATAGTCTGAATCTTGGCTTGGTGGGTTTGTACTTGGCCTCCACCAACCAGGTGACCCAAGAAAAAAACTTTTCCCTGCCCTACCTGGCACGTATTAGCCTTGATGATGAGGCCTGTCTTCTACAGAGCCTCAAGGACCTTCCCTATTGGATCAGGGGTCCTGCCAGGTAGAACCATAGACAGCTAAGCCATCCATATAAGCTGTACTAAATGTGTCCAGTCAAGCCAGGACTTGGTTCGCCAACCTCTGGAAGGTGGCAGGTGCATTCTTTAGTGCAAAGGGCATAACAGTGAACTTATAATGCCCACTAAGATTAGAAAATGCTGACCTCTCTTTTGCTCCTGGGGTCAGACCAATCTGCCAGTACCCAGATGTAAATCAAAAGTACTCAGATATGTGGCTGCTTATAGTCTGTCTATGAGCTCATCAGCTCTTGGAATTGGGTGTGCATCAGTTGTTGTCACAGAGTTGCGGCCCCTGTAGTCCACACAGAACCTCATTTCATTTTTCTCTCCTTAAGAATGAGGTTTGGGGACTAAAACTACTGGGGTCTCACAGGGGTCAATGACACCTAAATCCAGCATCTTTTCAACCTCTGACTGGATACTTTTTCTGACATGGTCTGACTGTAAATTTTGGGCTTAACAGGAAAGCTGTCACCAGTGTCCACATCATGGGTACAACGGTCTGTCTTTCCAGGGGGCAGAGAGAACAATTCACCATACTGGTTGAGGACTGGTTGAGGACTTGCCTGCAACCAGTTTGCTGTTGTTCTGTGAGGGTGTCTGATAAGATGACTCAATCCACAGAACCATCTTCCTGTCCCTCATCTGTAACCATGAGCATGGTCACATCAGTTCTGTCATAGAAGGGTTTTAGGTGGTTGAAATATGATTCTTTTTCTTTCAAGTATGGGATAGGGCCCAGACTATTTGTCCTGGAGTAGCCTTGAGCAACAAGCTCCGACATCCAAACTTTCTGCCCAGGTTGGAACTCCACCATAGCAGCTTTCTGGTCATACCAGAGCTTTTGCAGCTTCTGGCTGGCCTAAAGATTTTTTGCTGGTTTTCTCCATGTACTCAGTGATTCTTGAGCATAGGCCAAGCACATGGTCCACAATGTCTTGCTTGAGTTCTTTGAGAGGCTTCTCCTGGCCCTCCCTAACAAGACTTAGTGGTCCCCTAACAGGGTGCCCAAACAGAAGTTCAAAAAAAAAAAAAAAATTCTTCCTTTTGTGGCACTTCCCTGTAGGCAAACAGCAGACAAGGAAGCAGGACATCCCATCTCCTTCTGAGCTTTTCAGGAAGTCCTCCAATCATGCCTTTTAGGATTTGGTTAAATCTTTCAACCAGCCCATTTATTTGAGGATGGTATGGGGTGGTGAACTTATTGGTCACCCCACATACCTTCCACATATATTTTAAGTATGCAGACATGAAGTGTGAACCTCTGTCTGACACTACATCCTTAGGGAACCCTACCCTGGTGAAGATACACAGGAGGGCTTTTGCAACTGCAGGTGCAGTATTGGTCTTAAAGGGCACATAGGCCTAGCAGGTGGGGCAGGACTGAAAAAAGTCCCTCACTTTTCGGGACATTCCTGGTTAATTAAAGTGGTTAACTAACCTACTCCAAATTTTGTTTTGGATTAGATACCCAGCTACGGGGATGTCAGGGGCTAGAGTGAGGAGAAATTCTCTGAACTGCTGGGGCACAACCACCTTTCTGGTTGTACCAGATGTGAGGTCTCTGGCCTCAGTGTACAGAAGCCCCTCCTCCCAATACACCTGTGGGTACCACTTACATCCCCTAACTCTTCATATGAAGCTTGCTGCCTCAGGGTTTCAAGAGTGGGGCAGTTATCTACCCCTGGCACAGATCTTCCCTCGAGGATCCCCCTGGGCCAAAGAGCTCTGGGTGGTAAGGCCCAAGCTCTTTAGGCTCAGTTCCCTCCAAGAAGGTTGACTCTTCTTCCTGGGAAGAGGGATCCTGATTTAGGATTTGTTTTGACGCTGGTCCCCTGGTCTTCTTGCCTTTTCTCTTGGGAGACTGGTCCACTATTTTAGGGTCCAGCTCTCCATTTCTCTCTGAAGCTTACTCTGTGTCCTTGTCTTGACACATCACCACTCAGGGATCCCTAGAATTCCTGCATGGATCTTCAGTTTTACATCAACCCAGGGGAAATGCTCCAGGTCAGTTCCAAGCAGGCAATCCACTGGGATCGATGAGGACACAATCACTTCTTTTTGCTCTACTACTGCCCCCCACTCAAATGTTACTTTAGCCATGGGATGTAACTGTTTCTCATTGTCAGCTTTGGTGACAGGATAAGACTTCCCTACCAGGAAATGATTTTAGTGGACCAAGTGTTGAGTTACTATGGCAACACCAACTCCTGTGTCCTTCAGTGCTTCCACTTTCTCCCCATTAATCAAATGGTGCTGCCTGTATTTTTTCATATTACTTGGCCAGACAGAACATGATAATTCTACCCTACCTTCAGTGACTAATGTTACCTCTGTGGGGTCACTGACATGGTCAGGCCACAGTTTTGATCCCATCTGGAGATTTACTGCAGACTGGCTAGAGGCATTCTTTTTGTTTTAACAGCTAGAGTTTCCAGTATGGTGCCCTTTAGCTTTCCAATCATGGCACCAAGCATTGCTGGGATCAAAGGGGGTCATTACAACCCTGGCTGTTGGTGTTAAAGCGGCGGTAAAACTGCCAACAGGCCGGCGGTAAAAAAAATGGAATTACGACTGTGGCAGAAACTGCCACCATAGACAGCCACTTTAACACTCCGACCGCCATGGCAGTACAAACAAACACTGTGGTGGTAACCGCCAACAGACAGGCGGAGGACAATGTACCGCCCACACTATTACAACCCACTAATCTGCCACCTTTTCTGGGGCAGATTCACCGCGAGCAAAAACACGGCGGAAACAGGACTTCGAAGGGAAAACGCTCACCTCTACACACCTCACGAGGAACCAGGACGCCATGGCACAGGAGCTCCAGATTCTGCCAGCCTTTATCTTCCTGCTCCTCTACCAGGAGCACGAACGCCGGCGGCGAGGACAATGGTGAGTAGTGCACCTACGACACAGGGGAGGGGGGAGGGAAAAAACAGTGACACACACACACACGCAGCACACGACACCCCCACCCTCACCCACTACAACACACACTCTAATACATATTGATACATAACAGTTACACCCCCTAACCCCCCCGGAAGAATGCAAGAACAAAAGGAAATGAGTCGAATAATTGTGATATATTCAATTACCTACATCAAAAATATTTACAAATATATACATTTATGCTATATACAGTTATATACACCAAGAACACAAGTCCAAGGGATTCCACCATCATAGTCCGTGGATCACTGGGCCCAAAAGGCATGGGCGAGGCCCACACAAGATACCCGAACAAGATGGAGAAAACACTGCAGGGGCATCAGTTGGAAATAAAACAGGCACCTCAGGGGGAAGGGAAGGGGGGCACCTCAGCCGGTTGAGTGCACAACTCCAGATCCACGAGGGGGCTCCATGTCACCAGTTCAATCATGGAGAGTGCAAAGCCACAGTCTCATAAGTCTCTACAGTGGGTGGTTTGCCCACTGTTCAATCCTGGGGAGTGCAAAGCCACAGTCTCTCAAGTCTCTACAGTGGGTGGTTTGCCCACTGTTCAATCCTGGGGAGTGCAAAGCCACAGTCTCACAAGTCTCTACAGTGGGTGGGTTGCCCACTGTTCAATCCTGGGAGTGCAAAGCCACAGTCTCACAAGTCTCTACAGTGGGGGGTTTGCCCACTGTTCAATCCTGGGGGGTGCAAAGCCACAGTCTCTCAGGTCTCTACAGTGGGTGGGTTGTCCACTGTTCAATCCTGGAAAGTGCAAAGCCACAGTCTCACAAGTCTCTACAGTGGGTGGGTTGCCCACTGTTCAATCCTGTAGAGTGGAAAGCCACAGTCTCTCATGTGGATAACATTCTCCACTGGTTCTGGGGGGGGCTTAGTGCCCAAAGTGCTTCATCCTGCCAAGGACAGAGGTAGTGGATGTAAATCTCCACTGGTTCTGGAGGGGGCTTTGTGCCCAGAGTGCTTCATCCTGCTCGTGGCGGTCTCAGTAGCGTCAGAGCTTTTGGTGCTCATTGGCCTGCGGTGCTGGTGGCGGCAGTGTCCTGTTCAGCGGTGCTTGTGGCGGTCTTGTCCTGTTCAGCGGTGCTTGTGGCGGCAGTGTCCTTGGCAGAGGTTCAGCTTGCAGCGGTCTTGTCCTGTTCTGTGGTGCTGGTGGCGGCGGTGTCCTTGGCAGTGGTGCTGGTGGCAGCGGTGTCCTTGGCAGCGGTTCAGCTTGTGGCGGTCTTGTCCTGTTCAGCGGTGCTGGTGGCGGCGGTGTCCTTGGCAGCGGTGCTTGTGGCGGTGGTGTCCTTGGCAGCGGTTCAGCTGGTGGCGGTCTTATCCTGGCCTGCGGGGCTGATAGCGGTCGCCTCCTGGGCAGCGAGGCTGCTGCTGGCAGTCCTGTCTATGTCAGTGGGGCTGCTGGCAGTTGCCTCCTAGGCAGCGGGGCTGCTTCTGGTGGTCCTGTCTGGGGCAGTGTGGCTGCTGCTGGCGATCCTGTCTGTGTCAGCGGGGCTGCTGGCGGTTGCCTCCTGGGCAGCGGGCTGCTGCTGGTGGTCCTGTCTGTGTCAGCGGGGCTGCTGGCAGTTGCCTCTTGGGCAGTGGGGTTGCTGCCGGTGTTCCTGTCTGTGGCAGCAGGGCTGCTGGCGGTCTTGTCCTGGGCAGTGTGGCTGCTGCTGGTGGTCCTGCCTGTGGCAGCAGGGCTGCAGGCAGTCTTCTCCTGGGTAGTGTGGCTGCTGCAGGCTGTCCTGTCTGTGGCAGCAGGGCTGCTGGCGATCTTCTCCTGGGCAGCGAGGCTGCTGCTGGTGGTCCTGTCTGTGGCAGCGGGGCTGTTGGCGGTCTTGTCTGCCGTGTTGATCTTCCCAGACTTGGCGGTTTTACTGTGCCCCTTCCCCACCTTGGATGGTGTCGCAGCTGTCTCCACACTCCCAACTGGACCCCGGGCAGCGGCTTTGGTGGCGGATTTCTTTCCCCTCTCCCACCGGACATTGGCCAACTTTTGATGCTAGACAGGTGGGGAACTGTCCGTGTTGTGGCTCCTTGCCACACTGGCCTCCCTGCTCCCTGGTGCACTCCATAATCCGGTGACTACAGGCACCACTGGTCCCGTCGATGTTGTGGCTGAGGTGCTAGTTTGGGACCTGGAGAGTCGGGCCCTAGGAGACTGAAGGGGTGGGGGAGGTGGGGGAAAGAGGTCAAGGATGGACAGGAAATGTTTTTTGGACACACTGGGACGGGTAGCTGGAGGGGGTTTGGGAGTGGAGGAAGAGGTAGTGGTTGTAGGAGGTGTACGTTTGGTGACTTTTGGTGAATGTGCATGGGCTGGAGGCTGTCGTGAGGTGGATGGCTGTTGGGCAGGTGTGTGGCTGCGTTTGTGTGCCTTGGGAGGTGGCCTCACAGACACACTGGGAGAGGACACAGAGGATGTGTGAATGGTAGTGGGGGGGTGACTGCACGTGAGCGGGGTGTGGTGGTGTGTGTGCTAATGAGGACGTAGTGGCTGAGGATGTAGTGCATGCAGGTGTGAGTGGAGACGAGACAGGGAGGGAGGAGCGAGACGAGGAGGAGGGGGACACAGTGGAGGCAGTGGATGTTGGTGTGTCTGCATGTGTGTGATGCTTGCGTGAGTGCCTATGGGATGTGTGGTGCTTATGTTTGCCAGAGCTTTCCTTGTGTGTTGAGGTATGTGCATGCAGGTCTGATGGTGTGCTTGGCGTAGGCTGAGGTACAGGGGTGTGGGTCTGGGTAGAGGAAGTTGGAGGGGGGAGGCTAGAGACAGGGACAAAAGCTGCCATCAGTGCTGAGGCCAGAGTCTGAAAAGCTCGCTGAGGGGCTGCCTGACCCGAGTGAATGCCCTCCAGGAATGCATTGGTTTGTTGCAACTGCCTCTCTACACCCTGGATGGCATTCAAAATGGTAGACTGCCCAACAGTGAGGGACCTGAGGAGGTAAATGGCCACCTCACTGAGGGCAGCAGGGGTGACTGGGGCAGGGCCTGAGGTGCCTGGAGTGAAGGTGATGCCCACCCTCCCGGGTGAGCGGGCATGAGGAAAAAGCTGAGGGGCTGCTGGTAGTGGGGAGGCGGCTGTACCTGTAGATGCGGGGGGCACAGATGGTGCCGCCACCGCAAGGGAGCTCCCATCAGAGGAGGAGTCTGTCTTGCTGGTGTCATCTCCTGTCCCCGACGTGGAGCTCCCCTCGCCATGCGTCCCACTGGTGAATTCGGAGTCCGTAGTCTTGCCCTCCAGGGCCATGTGGGATGCAGCTCCCTCCTGTTGCGGTGCCACTGCTCCTCCGCCTGATGATGCTAATGCACACAAGAACAGGGAGACCACAAAAATTGGGGGGGAAGACAGAAGAAAGACATATTCAGTGCATGCAATACTATTACCGTTGGCGGACACGACAGACACAGAAGCCCCCTGCACTACGCTGCGCACTTGGGGTCCACTATTCAATCCCTGGGACATGGCTCACAAGGCTATGGCCGATTTCTGCACACATGGATGTCACAGGAGCCTGACTAGGTGTAGTTGGCACTGTACACAGGTGGGGTGGGGTGCCACAGGGCCTGCCTGAAGAAGGGAACTTAACTACCAAACTCGCCCTGGCCTAAGGGAACCCACAGCCCACCTCCCCCACCCAAACACCTACAATGCGCGCTGAATCAGCAGAATTAGAGTGTACTCACCACCTTGTGGCTGCTGTAATGCCCTCAAGTGCCCATCCAACTCCGGGTACGCCACCGCCAAGATCCTGAACATCAGGGGGTCATGGTGCGACGGGCACCCCTCCCAGGTTGGGAGGCCATCTCCAGCTGGGCCTCCGCCGTCTTCTTGCTCCAGCGGCGAATGTCCTCCCATCTTTTCCGGCAGTTGGTGCTCCATCTGTGCTAGACCCCGAGGGTCCGGACTTCCATGGCGATGGCATGCCAGATGTCCTTCTTCTGGTGGGCGCTGACCTACAGGAATTGTACAGGGGAAAAAGAGTAGTAATTAACAACAGCACCATCACAGCCATTGGTCCGCATCCCTACCCTTGCAATGATGCACATGCATTCACCGTCGTTTCATGCACGCTTCATTCTCACCCCCCCTATCTTTCATCCACCCCACTCCACACAGGCATTGCCCATACAGCATGCTCACAGAGTACTCACCTGTTTGTCTGGAGGACCGTACAGTAGTGGGTACTGGGGGAGGACCCCATCCACGAGTTTCTCCAACTCCTCCGTGCTGAAGGCAGGGGCCCTTTCCCCAGACACATGAGCCATTGTCTCTTCCAGACTGAGGTCACAGCAGCACTTGCAGTGTAGGTCCTCTCCTGTCGAAGATCAGGTATCGAGTGAATGAACAGAGAGAAAATGGCGGTCACGTCCGCGGCAGTGTGTACCGTCACCGCCGGTGTACATCGTCATTGGCTCCTGGGACCCATAGGGTCCAATGTTAACCAATGCAGAATTGTGCCGCGGTCTTCTGCTTCCTACCGCGATGTTGTACAACGCCAGCGCAGTTACTTCATATCCCCTTGTCCCACCTTACAGGTCAGGCAGACGCCATTTCAAGGGCCCACATGGCTTTATTTTTGACTGTGTCACACATACCTAGGCCTTGCTGCAACACTATTACAGGCCAAAATCGATATCTGAATATTTTCAGAGTAAGCTGTGTTTCCGTACCTCAGAGTTGGTTGACTCTCTGCTCGCTGTTCTCCTCCATAGGCACCGTCCGCTGGGGCATGTGAGGAGATGGCGGCATCCTCCCCTGTACAGACCGCTGGTGGATCTGTCGACAGTGGAGAAAAGACATGTGATCATCACCTACAGGCTTGATCGTGACACAATCCAGGAACTGTGTGCCCAGTTGGACCCAGACCTGATGTCAGCTATCCGCCATCCCACAGGAATCTGCCCTCAAGTATAGGTGCTGTCAGTACTCCATTTCTTAGCAAGTGGGTCTTTTCAAACTACAGTGGCCATAGCATCAGGGATGTCCCTGCCTATGTTTTCCAACGTGTTGTCCAGAGTGTTGTCTGCCCTGCTGAAACACATGCAGAGCTACATCGTTTTCCCTCAGTTGGAGGATTTGCCTACAGTGAAAGGTGAATTCTATGCCCTGGGACATAGCCCGAACATCATAGGTGCCATTGATGGGACACATGTGGCCTTGGTACCACCCCGCAGGAGTGAACAGGTGTACAGAAACCAGAAGAGTTACCATTCCATGAATGTGCAGATGGTGTGTTTGGCAGACAAGTACATCTCCAATGTTAATGCAAAATTGCCTGGCTCAGTCATGACGCTTACATCCTTCAGAATAGCAGCATCCCTTATGTGATGGGGCAACTCCAGAGGCACTGGGTGTGGCTATTAGGTGAGCACATGGACCCAAATCACTGTGAATAGTTGTCTGGGTCTGTGGATGTCCCTATAAGTTAGTGTGTGTCTAACAGTTGTCCCTCGCCATTTGCAGGTGACTCTGGTTACCCCAACCTATCATGGCTACTGACCCCTGTGAGGAATCACAGGACAAGGGCAGAGGAACGCTACAATGAGGCACATGGGCGAACTAGGAGGATTATAGAGCGGACCTTCGGCCTCCTGAAGGCCAGGTTCCGGTGCCTCCATGTGACAGGTGGTTCCCTATTCTACTCACCAAAGAAGGTATGCCAGAACATCGTGACCTGCTGTATGCTTCACAACTTGACTTTGCTACGACAGGTGCCTTTTCTGCAGGAGGATGGTCCAGATGGAGGTGTTGTGGCAGCTGTGGAGCCCGTGGACAGTGAAGACGAGGAATCAGAAGAAGAGGACATCGACAACAGGAACACAGTGATCCTGCAATACTTCCAGTGAGACACAGGTAAGAAGACAAACCTGCCTGCTACATCTAATTAAAATCTACTACCTCTCTATTGTCTGTCATTTTCACCCAGTGTATGGTCACTGAGTTGTTACTTTCCCTTACAATTTCACAGATGTGGGTCCCACTGTGTGACATCTGCTTTGTTTCCTCATGGACTAGAGCTGTGTGACATAGGTATGTTGACATTATATTTGAAAGAGCATTTTGGCACTGTAATTACTAATACACTATTTCGAAATCACAGACAGACTCCAGATTGTTTTGTGCTGTAAGGGTGTTTATTTAAGTGCTCAATATTGGAGGGGGTAGTAAAATGGTGAGGGGTGATGGTGAAGGAATGTCCATGGCACAGTCCAGTCTATAAGTCTCACAGGTGCATTGTCCAAAGGGGCATAGGAAGTGGAGCTGGGGCAGTTTAAAGATGGACAGGGTGACAAGGTGGGACAAAAGGATGACAATCAGGGTGGTCTCACTTCTTGGCGGGGGTCTTGGCATCGTTCGCTGTCTTTGTCCTGGATCTCAGGGACCGTTTGCGGGGTGGTTGTCCCTCTGCAGCGGGTGGGGTGCTGGTGTGGTGGTCCTGTGGCAGTGCCTCCTGTCCACTAGTGCAGGCGGAGGTGGTGGCAGTTCATCATCCAGGCTAGTGTCAGGAGCCCCTTGTTGAGCCACAGTGTCCCTCCTGGTGTTCACGAGTTCCTTCAGCACCCCTACAATGATGCCCAGGGTGGAATTGATGGATTTGAGTTCCTCCCTGAATCCCAAATACTGTTCCTCCTGCAGCCGCTGGGTCTCCTGAAACTTGGCCAGTACCGTTGCCATCGTGTCCTGGGAATGGTGGTAGGCTCCCATGATGTTGGAGAAGGCCTTGTGGAGAGTGGATTCCCTGGGCCTGTCCTCCCCCTGTCGCACAGCAGCCCTCCCAGTTCCCCTGTGTTCCTGGGCCTCTGTCCCCTGAACCGTGTGCCCACTACCACTGCCCCCAGGTCCCTGTTGTTGTTGGGGTGATGGGTTAGCCTGGGTTCCCTGTAGTGGTGGACACACTACTGATTGGCGTGTCCTGGGGACAGAGGTATGGTCCCTCTGGGTGGGTGCTGTGCTGGTGTTTCCAGAGGGGGGAAGCCCTGTAGTGGCTTGTGCCAGTGTGAGGGGAACCGACTGTCCCGAGGTCCCAGATGGGCCGGGCTGGTCATCTAGATCCAGTTGGACAGAGCTGCTGTCATCACTGTGGGCCTCCTCTGTGGGTGGAGTGGACATGTCTGGACCCTCCTGTCCGGTGACGTTGGGTAGGGGTCATGCAGGGTGTTAAAGGTATGATTATTGCATCTGTGTGTGCCATGGTGTGCAATGGGTGGGTGACCGTGTACCCCAGTGCTTGCATTCTTGTGTGGGACCTTGTGTGATGATGGTTTAGGGGGGTGTATGGGTATGTGCAGTGGCCATGCTTTGGTGATGGGTGTCCATGCTTTGGTGTTGCATGCAGGGCTTGGGTTTGGGATGGGTGGGTTGTGATATTGGGACATGTGTGAGGAGTAGGAGGGATGGGGTGCGGGCGAGGGTGGGGGTATGTGATGGCTTGCAGGTAGGGTGGGGGACATAGTAGTAAATATTTGACTTACCTGAGTCCATTTCTCCAGGTACTCCTGCGAGGCCCTCAGGATACACAATAGCCAAGACCTGATCCTCCCATGTTGTTAGCTGTGGGGGAAGAGGTGGGGGTCCCCCGCCAGTCCTCTGTACCGCAATGCGGTGTCTTGAGACCACGGAACGCACCTTCCCCCACAGGTCGTTCCACCTCTTCCTGGTGTCATTCCGTGTTCTTGGGTGCTGTCCCACTGTGTTGACCCTGTCCACGATTCTGCCCCATAGCTCCATCTTCCTAGCTATGGAGGTGTGCTGCACCTGTAATCCGAATAGCTGTGGCTCTACCCGGATGATTTCCTCCACCATGACTCTGAGCTCCTCCTCAGAGAACCTGGGGTGTCTTTGCTGTGCCATGGGGTGGTATGGGCGATGTGTGAGGTGGTGTGTTTTGTGATGTGTGGGGTGGTATTTAGTGGTGTGTTGTGTGAGGTGCGTGGATGTAATGTGGGTGATGGTGTTGAGTGCCTGTGGATGCTAGTTTGTTGATGGTGGTGTCTCTCTGTGTGCTTCTTTTTGAATTTTTGGTAGTAAGGGTTTGTGGGTGATGTGGGTGTGTGTTTTATATAGTATTGGGTGTGTGGGAGTGGTGTGTGTATGTGTATCAGGTGTGTGTATTTTGAATTGTCCAATGTGGATGTGTTTTGTAAATTTGTGTGTATTTTGAGCGCGGCAGTGTGTATCGCCAATGGAATACCGCGTGAATTCGTGGGTCATGATAGTGTGGCCGTATTCCTGTTGGTGTGACGGTGGAGGATTTCTTATCGCCGGTTTATCACTGACCTTTGGTGTGGCAGACTTGTGTGGGTGTCTAGATTTTGGTGGATTCCGGCCTTTTGGTCATAAAGACCGTGGCGGAATTCCACGGTCGCAGCAGTGTGTTGGCGGTCTTCTGCACGGCAGTAAGAGGCTTTTGCCACCAATGTTGTAATGACCACCAAAGTGTCTAACTTTATACCCACCCCTAGACTGTGAGGAGTCTCTGGGCCCACCCATCTGTGCAGGTTTTTGGGGGCCTTGAGAAGACGTTTTGCTATTTTTGCCTTGGCTCCCATCTTTCCCTTGGGGGGGGAGGGGCTTTTTGGACTCTTCCTAATGGTTTCCCCCACCTGTGGTGGTTTTGGTCACCCTTGTCCTGACCCAATGGTCTGCCTTCCTCCCCAGTTCTTGAGGGGAAAGTGGACCCAAGTCTAACAGATGTTGATGTAGCCTATCATTTAAACAATTATTCAGCAGATGTTCTTTCATGAACAGGTTATACAGCCCATCATAATCTTGTACCTTATTTCCAGCTAACCAATCACCCAGGATTTTTACTGAATAGTCCACAAAGTCTACCCAGGTTTGGCTCTGAGATTTGCAAGCCTCCCTGAACTTTATTCTGTGTTCCTCAGTGGTAAGTTCAAAGCCCTCAATCAGGGCACCCATCATGAGGTCAAAAGATTTACAATCTGCCTAATTAAGTGTCAGGAGTCTATCCCTGCACTTTCCTGAGAATAACTCATCCAACAGTGTGCCCCAATGTTTTCTCTCAATTTCCAACCCAATACAGGTTCTTTCAAAGGCAGAAAACCATTTGATAAAATCATCCCCTTCAGGGAAGGGAGTGGCAACTCCCTTTGGAAGTTTAATGTTGAAAGATTTCTCCCTCAGCGCTTGCATGCTGCCATCAGAGATGGGTCGTAAGCCCAACTATTTCTTCTATTTCTCTATTCCCAAGAACTGACTCTCTAAAGCCAGTCTCTTGGTCAGCCTGGCAATGTCCAGGTCTTTTTCTATGGGTATTCTAGAGCTTCTGGAGGAAGAGGAAACACCCTGATCCCCATTATCCACAGGATCGTCTTCACCCACCACAGATGCATCATCTTCTCCATCATCTGGGGGATTATCTTTTTCATACCAGGCCACCAGAAACTTAAGTTTCTCTGGACTGGGGCTTTTTCCAGTATGAATTTGGTGCAGCCTGCAAAGTCTCCTTAATTGGTCACAGCTAAATGCTTCATAAGATTTCAGGTCGAGCTCTGGGGTCTTGTTCTCTGCATCTGTCATTTTTACTTTACTAACATTGGGACCATTCTAGAAATTTAAAATCCCCTTTTCGGATAGGCTAACTAAAGTAAGGACTTTTCAAATCTTTTTTGCTAAAGTTGTAGGGACCTAACCAGTGCCCTAACAATTATGTCAAAAATTTGCAAAAAACGTTTGGTCGATTAAAAATCAAAACTAGGTAACTAAAGCCAATTTGGAGAGTTATCTGTGTGCTCACAAAATTGACAAAGTGGTACCAGCAAATGCAAATCCCACCGCTGATCCACCAAATGTAGGAGGCTGGCCCTCCATACAGTGTGCAAAGCTAGACACACTGTGCAGAGGGTCCAGGCAACCACACGTTGGTTTATAGGGGTAAAAACTGGATCACTTAATGCTCAAACTTTTTAGGTAGCTTGGTCAGGCAGTTAAGCCAATCTTGGAGAAGTGCAAAGCATTTGTTGTGCTCACAGTATCATTCATGTTACTCACACACTCAAAGGAATAACCGCAAGAACAATTTATAAAAATACTTTAAATGACTATTAAAATTAGCTAAGTACTTTTTGAGATATGAATTTTTGAAGTTTAATAAAAATAGTCTTTTTGAGCATAATTACGCACCACAGGAATCAATGGAAAGTCACCTTTAAAAATACATATAAAATTGTGCAGCTGGTTTACCAATTTCTTCTTCTGCAGGTTGGTTGAGGTCATCAGTGGGCTTACTGTGCCAGCTGAAGAAGTTCGGGTGGCCGCTGGTTCCGGCGGGAGTAGTGGTGAAAGGCCTCTGGGAGACCACTTTGATAAGGACTACACTGCTAAGTTTAGAGGTGGCTCCTTGCGTTCCCCTTGGAGTGTAGAGGTTGCAAGGGGTGAAAGACACTTAGGGGCATATTTATACTCCGTTTGCGCCGAATTTGCGTCGTTTTTTTCAACACAAATTCGACGCAAAACTAACTCCATATTTATACTTTGGCGTTAGACGCGTCTAGCGCCAAAGTTCATGGAGTTAGCGTAATTTTTTTGCGTGAACACCTTCCTTGCGTTAATGATATGCAAGGTAGGCGTTCTCGTCTTAAAAAATGACTCCGATGCATATGCGTCGTATTTATACTCCCCGGCAAAAATGACGCCCGGGAGTGGGCGGGTCTAAAAAACCTGCATTAGCGCCGGATTTTAGCGCCTGGGTCAGGGCAGGCGTTAAGGGACCTGTGGGCTCAGAATGAGCCCAGAGGTGCCCTCCCCTGCCCCCAGGGACACCCCCTGCCACCCTTGCCCACCCCAGGAGGACACCCAAGGATGGAGGGACCCACCACAGGGACATTAAGGTAAGTCCAGGTAAGTATTTTTTTTTATTTTTTTTTGTGGCATAGGGGGGCCTGATTTGTGCCCCCCTACATGCCACTATGCCCAATGACCATGCCCAGGGGACAGAAGTCCCCTGGGCATGGCCATTGGGCAAGGGGGCATGACTCCTGTCTTTGCTAAGACAGGAGTCATTTCAATGGGGGATGGGCGTCGTAAAAAAATGGCGCAAATCGGGTTGTGGCGATTCTTTTGCCTCAGCCTGACTTGCACCATTTGTGGACGCCCATATGTCATTTTCCCCCTACGCCGGCGCTGCCTGGTGTACGTGGTTTTTTTTAACGCACACCAGACAGCGCCGGCGGCTAACGCCGGCTAACGCCGGCTAACGTCATTGAATAAATACGGCGCCCGCATGACGCTTCAAAATGGCGTTAGCCGGCGCTAATTTTTTGGGCGCAAAACTGCGCTAGCGCAGTTTTGCGTCAAAAAGTATAAATATGGCCCTAAGGGCACAGCAGGTTCTTTATTGCAGGGCACAGGCGGGCTGGGTGCAGAACAAATTGGTGTGTCAGCATAAAGATGCCCTTTGATGCTGGGGGTAAGTCAGCTCAATGGACATTTGTAGGACAACGGGGGCACTCTGGTGGGAGGTCCAGGGTTTTCTGAAGTTAACTGACTAATACCCAGGGTATTGGTATGGGCAGTGCAAGGGCCCCCCTGTTGACCTCTGCACTGTGATTCCGCCAGCCTTTCCATGGCGGGGGTACCTGAGTTCAGCACCACTGTGGCTGACCACTAGTCCAACAGCCATCAGCCCCTCTGGAACCATGTTCCTAGCGGTGATGGCCGTAATGGGGGTGACAGTGGTCCCCTGGCGGTGTGACCAACAGGGTCTTATTGTGGCAGTCGGACCACCTGGATTGCAGCTGTCTGACCATCACCCCAGCCTGGCAGTTCTTAGACCGACAGACTTGTAAACAGGAACTAATTCACTGAAAAAACAAAGGTTACACAGCCATAATAGTTAGGAAATACACATTTAAAAAAATACAGACATTCACTCAAAAAACCAGAGGTTTCAAGGATGTTATAGTTAGGCTCACATTTGAAACTTACAAAATCATCGAAATTCATCAGTTATAGTTAGAGTTTTTTCAAGTAACTTTAACTCATGCCCTAAGATAACTATAACTCACGCCCTTGCCGTGTACTGCTCATCAACCCACATATTGCAACACTCATGACAACTTTGATAACATTACTGATAATATCACTGTAGTATTTGCAGTAACATTTTTGAGGAAAAACTGTGCATGGCGGGGGTACTATTTATAGTTACTTGAAATAACTCTTGTTATAACAGCTGACTTTCTATGGTTTTGTGTGTAAAATCTGAACCTAACCATGATGTCCCTGTAACCTTTGGATTTTTTTGTGAATTTGTAAGATTTTTTATTCTACTTCCTAACTGTAATGTACCTGTAACCTACTTTTTTTTACAATGATTTTTTTTTTTTTTTTAAGTGAAGTAAGATGCCCATTGCAATGGACAGTGGGTTGGAGAGATGCTTGAGACAGGGCCTGATCTGGCATTCTGCTGTGCACACCCAAGCATGCTGCTCCTGCTTCTTCTCCTCCATTGTCTAAGTTCAAGCCCATGATCCCTCATTACAGCCCTTTATGGCTGTTGTTCTGCCACTGCCCTTCCCGCTTTCTCTAAACAGTTAGCTTGCTGCCCCTATCCACCTCATCCCGATCCCTGTTGTCCCCTCCCTTCAGCCCTTCCTGCTCTGATGTGCTGCTACTGCCCTTCATTTAGTTTAATGTCCCTGCCCACTCCTCCTTACCTTGGTTGCGCAGTTCTATGCCCCATTATTGCCCTCCTACTTAGCTGCTGTGCTACAATTGCTGACCCTACAACCCTTTTCTTGCCCTCCAATGTCTGTGTCTATGCCCTTGCTTCCACCTTTTTGCCCACCATGTTCCATAGACCTGTCACTGCCCCTCCTATCTACTCTGAGTGCTATGGTGAGATGTCACTGTCTCTCCCACATGCCTACTATGGGCAGATGCCTTTTGCCTGTCCCTGCCACCTCTACCCTGCCTGTCCAAGTTCCATGCCCTTATCCCCTTCCTCCTGTTCTCCATGGTCCATTTTTCTGCCACTCCCTTCTGACCTCCATGCTCTGTTGTACTGTAACTGATCCTCCTGCCTGTCCTGTGAGGTGTGTTGTGGGGCCCATTCCCCTGCCCTCTCTTGTCTGTTTCTAGCCATCTGCCTCCACACAGTATTCTTATGAACTACTAGACCGCTAACCTTCTACATTTATTACAAACGTGTGGCACACCTGACAACATATTGATGTAATCAAAACTGTTATACGTAAAGAATCTTCTATAGAAATTTTTAAAATTAGAAGGTCTTATTCCCATAGAAATCATAGTCAGTTTTCAGTAAAACTAAAATGAGGACATATTTTCTGAGTTCTCAAAAAGTGACAAAGCACTTTTAAATTTGTTGCTTTCTTTATGTTTTTTTTTTATCTAGTTGATAGTTGATAAGAGCAGCAGTCTTTTCAACTGGGAAACCAGATTTGAATTTTGGCCTTAGCGTGACATTGTGATTCTGGGCAAATCACATAAATTGCCATGTCTAAATCAGAATGAATGTGTCCTGGTATAATGTAACTGAGGCTCATCTAAAGCATACCAATACCTTCGGGTCAAGTCTACACTATATAAAACTGCACAAAATCTAAATTATTATTGCCCTTATTATGACATAGGTGGTAAATGACGCTTACTTCTGCGGTGACGGCCGCCAACATACCGTCACGTAGGCGAACATCCGTTCACCATATTATGACACACACACACACTAAACCGACAGAATACTGCCAACAAAACAACACCCACCACATTATGACCCACAAATCACCACGGTGAACATTCCACAGCCGTAAACCATTGGCGGTACACACCGGCGTGGTCAGAATGGCCATACAAATACTAAAGAACACAATATTGGCCAAACCTCAAATCACACACCTGACACTGATACACACCCATCCTCCCACAGCACTATAAAACACCCACCCACATTACCTACAACCTTTTACGAACACGAAAAATAGCCAAGAGATAGCCAGACAAATCACAGCAACAACTACACACACCACAAACACCCTTCCATCTGTCATGCATCCCACACCCCACCACATTATTTAACACCCACTGCACAACACACACCACACAACACCCATGTCCCCACAAAGGCACCCCCATTTAACAGAAGAGGGGTTGTGGCTCATGGTGGAGGAAATAGTCAGGATAGACCCACAGCTGTTTGGAGCACAGGCACAGCAAATCTCCATTGCTAGGAAGATGGAGCTATGGCAGAGAATTGTGGACAGTGTGAACGCAGCAGAACAATATCTAAGAACAAGGGACGACATCAGGAAGAGGTGGAATGACCTACGGGGGAAGGTACATTCCATGTCAGCAAGGCACCAGCTTGCTATCCAGAGGACTGGCGGTGGACCCCTTCATCCTCCCCGACAGCTGACAGCATGGGAGGAGCAAGTCTTGGCACTACTGCAACCTGAGGGACTCACTAGAGTAGCCAGATGACTGTACACTGTTGAGGAAATATTCACTACCTATCACCCCCATGCCTGCATGCCATCTCACACCCTCACCCTGACTCCCATCACCCCACTCCATCCCACACAGTGCAACTACACATTTGACTATCCCCAATGCCAAGCCCTGCATGTCATACCAATGCATGTACAGGCCTCCCAGCCCTGCATGTACACCCCCCACAAATGCGTGCACAGCATGGAGAACTAACAATCCCTCAAAATCATCACCATACACAAACAAAGGTGGCAGGGCAACAGCAATGATATAGGGAAAGCTAAGGATGTACAATATGTCACAGACATGAAGCATAATACATCACTTACATCCCCACAGGTACCCCAGCCAATCCCAGTGGTGAGGAGGTGCCACGACTATCCTGTCCCCCAACAGAAGATACCCCCAGTGATGACAGTAACTCTGGACTTCTGGATCTGGATGAACTACCTGGCCCATCAGGGACCACTGGTCAGTCGGCCACCCCAGCCCACTCCTAGTCCACCATAGAGCCTCCCCTCTCAGTATCCAACACCATAGTACCCACCCAATGTCCCCACACCTCTGTCCCAAGGACACGTCAATGAGCAGTGTGCCCACCTGTACAGGGACCCCAGTCCACAATCAGGGTACTGGGGTCAGTGGCAGTGGGCACACTGTTCAGGGGACACAGGCAGAGGGAAACAGGTACACTCATAGGACAGCTGTGCACCAGGGGGAGGACAGTCCCAGGGAACCGACTGTCCAGGAGGCACTCACTAATGTCCTGGGCGGCTTATCAAAAATCCCACAAACAGAGCGGCCTAGTGAGAACCAGTGGCTTCAGGAGGTACACCATCAGGAGATCAGAAAATTTGCAGGCCCTCAACACCCCCGTGGTCTCCATTGCATGGGTGCTGGCTGACATGGCCAACATCATGAAGTAATATGCAGCACACTAGTGGGCCCCTTCCACCACCAGTCAACTAAACAGCCCACCACCTCTGCTTCAGCTAGTGGACAGGAGTCCCTGCCACAGGACCCACAAGCCACCAGTACCCCTCTCCCTGCAGAAGGTGACCCACCTGCAAATGTTCCCTGAGACCCAGACAGATGCCAGAGACACTTGTCAAGACCAAGACCACCACCAGGAAATGAGAGCCTCCTGAATGTCCCCCTTGTATTCCACTGTCTCACCTTGTGTACTTTGAACTGCCATTTTTCCCCTTCCTATGGCCCCTTGGACACTGGACCAGTGCTACAAACAGACTGGACCAATACTCTGGACTTACCTCTACCATCATCCCATTCCACTGCACTTTTCCTTCTATAAATTGCACTACAATAAACACAACTTGAGTGATGGTGCTTTATGTGATGAAAATGTGCAATTATGTTAACAGTTGCATCTTGTGCAATTGACATGAACTTTGGTATAGTTTTCAAATAATGCCTTGTAGCTGACTGTAGTCATCACATCTGTACCCAGTTGTAATAACACCATCATCTGCAAATTGAGAAGGCATAGGTGAGAGTCAGTTGAGATGCAAAGAAGTGACTGCCATCCTGCTACAGCCACACTGAAAACATACATAATTAGCAGAATGGTAAATTCCACTGTCTTACCTGTGTGTCATCGGAAGTACTGATGTATTACTGATGTTCTGTTGTCCACATCCTCATCCTCTGCCTCCTAATCCTCACTGTCCTCAGTGTCCACTGCTGCCACAGGGGAGTATTTCCAATCTCTTTCTCCTACAGATAAGGTACATGTCATCTGAGGAGCAGGTTGTGTAACATGCAGCATGCTACAACTATCTGGCGTACCTTCTCAGGGGAGTAGCTCAGGAATCCACCTGTCAGATGGAGGTATCTGAACCTGGCCTTCAGGAGGCCAAAGGTACGTTCCATGATCCGCCTGGTTCGCCCATGTGCATCATTATACCAATTCTCAGCCCCTGTCCTGGCATTCCTCACAGGGGTCAGGAGCCACAATAGGTTTGGGTAGCCAGAGTCACCTGCAAGTATTGAGGGACAAACATTAGCCTTACACAATTGTATGGGGAATAACTCCTGAAGGCATACACTGATATAAATTGAGTGGGGACTCTGGCTCACCTATTAGCCACACCCTGTGCCTCTGTAGCTGTGCCATCACATTTGGGATGCTGCTATTCCTCAGGACAAAGGCGTCATGCACCAACCCAGGATACTTGGTAGTGACGTGGGAGATGTACTGGTCCGCCAGGCTCACTATTTGCACATTGAGTGAATGGAAACTCTTCTGATTCCTAAACACCTGTTCATTGTGGCGTGGGGCGACAAATGCAAGATGTGTTCCATCAATCGCCCCAATAATATTAGGAATATGTCCTAATGCATAGAATCCGGCCTTCACAGTGGCCACATCTTCCACTTGGGGGAAAGCTATGTAGCTGCACACGTGTTTGAGCAAGGCAGACAAAACCCTTACCAGCACTATTGAGAACATTGGCTGTGACATT
The DNA here is from genome assembly GCF_031143425.1 of Pleurodeles waltl. Lineage (NCBI taxonomy): Eukaryota > Metazoa > Chordata > Amphibia > Caudata > Salamandridae > Pleurodeles > Pleurodeles waltl. Next base: position 260,376,514 of record NC_090437.1, on the reverse strand, counting down.
CCTGCTGCCAAGCCCACTGTCACTTAGAAAGAACCAGTTGCCAGGAAATGTAGTACTGATAGAACTTGCATACGAGGGGGGATCCCAGTGGGATGATGGATAGCTGATATCAGATCAGGCCCCAATTGTGTACATTTCTCTGTGATAGTGGCCCTGTCCTGTCTATATGTCAGTATTATATTGCTGTCCTCCAGTGGAGCCAAGTCGACAAGAAGTCTGTACACTGGGTCTTGCCTCCTCCTTCTATTCCTTTGCAGTGGTAGGTATGTAAGGGCACAAGAGTGAGAAGGTGTCACAAACTGAACAATGGAACCACCACCCCAGTGTAACTGAGCATGTATATAATCGGACAATGTGAATGGCAATGTATGTACAATTCACAACAATGACGCGGTTTCCAATTTCTGATTGTTATCACCACATAAAATGGCGACCGCCTGTCCTGTAAGTATATGTAGCTTCGCCGGCGTTGGGCGTCATGGCGGCCGTGCTATTCCTCATTGGCTAAAATGGGGCTCTATGGTGTACAGTGTCCAATGGGGACCACCAGTGGGGGTGTCGGTGCACAACGCCGTGGACGTGACAGCCATTTTCTATCTATAACCTCACTTGATTCCTGACTTTCCACAGAACAACATCTACACTGTGTGTGCTGCTGTGACCTGTGTCTGGATCCTGCCATTGCCCATGTGACAGGGGAAAGGGTCTCTGCCATTACTTCAGAGGAGTTAGAGCACCTGCTGGATGAGGTCCTACCTCTTTATGGTTAGCTGTATGGGCCTTCAGACCAACAGGTGAGTACACCATGGGGACGATGCATGCAACAAGGTTGCATGGAGATGTGTGTGCTGGCAGTGTGTCATTTGGGTGGGGGGTATGTCTGGTGGTATTGTCCATGCAGAGCTCTGGGTGATGTGTATGCCAATGGAGATGGACATTTTATTTGTGGGCCATATGTGTGACAGGCTGAACTTTATGGTTAATGATGTTCTCCTGTCTGTATTACCTCTGCAGGTCAGCGCCCATCAGAAGAAGGGATTGTGGTGTGCCATTGCCAAGGAGGTACGGGCCCTGGGGTCTATAGCAGGCAGAGCACCCAATGCACGAAAAGGTGGGAGGACCTGAGACGCTGGGCCCGGAAGACCGTGGAGGTCCCCTGGGGATGACTTCTCAACGAGGACAGGTTGCCCGTCGGAACCTGACCCCCCGATGGCCTGCACACTGCTGGTGGCCTACCCAGAGCTGGATGGGCACTTGAGGGCAGTACAGCAGCCACAAGGACCTGAGTACAGTGAGCGTGACATCCATATTTGTTGGCTGGCATGGGATTCTGGTGGTGGGTTTCAGTTAGTGGGTGCCCCTTAATGCCAGCTCAGAAATTGCTGCGTGGTTCAGCTAAAGGAAAATGGGTGTATAGCAAAATCTTGTAACGCAGCTAGGTGGCATTCCGTGTCAGACATGGCTTAATGGGTCCCAGGAGGCCTGCAGTTTGCGGTGGTTGGCTTACATCTTGCTGTGGCACCTAGCCAATGGAATACCAATGCGATGCTTAGTGCTCAATACTGATCCCTGTTTATGATGGTAATGTGTATGCCATCCGTGGTGTTGGTGCTGTAATTGAACCAGTGCTCCCTTTCTCTCTCTCCCATTTTCTTCTGTCATCCTGTCCATGTGTGCATGAGCATCATCTGGCGGAGGAGCCGGGGCACCGGTGACTGAGGGAGCTGCATCCCACAAGACCCAGGAGGCAGAGTCCACCGACGCAGAGGGGACCAGTGGGACGGAGGGCAAGGGGAGGACCACGGCGGAGACAAGAGGTGTTAACACTGATTTTGATTCCTCCGATGATGGGAGCTCCCTGGTGGTAGTGGTCACCTCTGGAATGACCCCAGCTACAGCCACCTCCCCCGAGCCATCACCCTGTCCCAGAACCCCTCCACCAAGTTGCAGTGCCCGCTCACCCAGGAGGGTGGGCATGTCCTTCGCCCCAGGCACCTCAGGCCCTGCCACAGTGGGCCCTGCTGTCCTCAGTGAGGAGGTTGTTGACCTCCCGTGATCCATCTCTGTAGGTCAGTCAACCATAGTGAATGCAATCCAGTGGGTGGCATCCCAAATGCAGCAATGCAATGCATACCTGGAGGGCTTCCACAGTGGGTTGGCAGCCCTACAGAGATAATTTCAGGCTCTGGCTTCCTCTCTGATAGGAGTCAGTGTCCCTGTTCCTACCGTTCCCTCCTCCAACTACCACTTCCCAGTCCGAGTCTCCTCTACCCCAACCCATCCCATGCACACATACAGACAAGCATGTACTCAAAACATCACACAAGGATAGCACAGTCAAACACAGACAGCACACTTCAGGCCATAAGCACGCACACAAACAACAGACAGTTGCACACACAACATCCACTCCCTCCACTGTCTCCCCCTCCTCTTCCTCCTCCTCCCTCATAGTCACATTCACACTCACATCTGCTTGCACTGCATCAACAGCCACCATCATCACCACATCAAGCAGCAAACACCTCTCTTGCAGACACCTCCAAAACATCCATCCATGCGTCCCCTTTGTCTTCTCCCAGCCTGTCTGTTCCTCTCCTAAGAGACACAAACACACGCACTCAGACTCCCAACAGCCATCCACCTCACACATGCACACTGCCCATGCACCTGCAGCCAAGTCCAGCAGACGTACACCTCAGATAACCACTCCCTCAACCTCCAATCTCATCCCTCCTACCACATCCTGCCCCAAAGTCCCTAAGAAGCTTTTCCTTGCACATCTTGACCTCTTCCCTCCCCCTCCACCCTATATCCTGCCCATAAGTGCAGATTCCCAATGACCCAGCACCCCACCTCAGCCAAACAGTCTGCCACTGCTCCCATCAAATCATCAGCTACTGGCACAAAGGGGCCACACAGTGTGGCGGCTGCCACTCCTACTGTGACCACACCTCCGCCTCAGAAAGGGAGGACTAGGGTGGTGAAAACCAAAGGACATTAAATGGGGACAGTGGCGGAACCTCCTAGTCCTGGAGGCAAGGACACAAGTGACATGTCAAAGGCCAAGGAGTCCCACCACAAGAGGGGACACATGGTTCCCCCTCCACCACCAGAGAAAGGGAAGGTTCCCACTCCACCACCAAAGAGAGGCAAGAAGCCCCCTCTAACAGCGGAGGGCAAGGAACCCCCCACCTCCAGCAGAGGCAACCAGGGTTACACCTCCACCGGCAGTGGGAAAGGAGCCCTCACCTCCAGGGGAGGCACTGCAGACCTCACCTCGAGCAGAGGCACAGCAGCCCTCATCTCCAGCAGAAGCACAGCAGCAGAGGGCATGTAGGCCACCCTCCAAGGACTGTTGTGCAAGGAGCCCCCTCCAGAACCATTGGGCATGTTCACCACTTCAGAGAATGTGGTCTTACACTCCTCACCAGAGACAATCGAGCAAGGAGCTCCCTCCAGAACCCGTGGCCATGTTCCCCACTTCAGCTGAGGTGCCCCCCACCCTGCCTATCCCCTGAATTGACTGCCCATTTCCAACATGATGTCCCTGCACAGTGGATTCCGGATTGTGTCAGGAGTCAAGTTGGCCCTTGGGCTGTGCCCTGTGGCCATGTGGCCCTTTTGTACTTTGGACTGACCATTGGCCCTTTCTGGACATTGACACCTGCTTTTGCTTGCGAATGGTAAATATGGTGTGTTTGGGTGCATGTTGATTGCCTGTGTGTCGGTGTGTGTTGTGGTATTTGTGTTTATGTGTGCTGCTTGTATGTGTTGAGGTGAGCGTGTGCAGATATGTCTGTGTGCTTGGGACAGGTAGGAGGATGGGGGGAACAGAATGCTGTGGGTGACAGACTGCCATCAGAGAGGAGGCCACAGCTTGAAAATATCTCTGTAGGCCATACATGGCACTATGAATGCTGTCCAGAAAGGCGTTGGTCTGCTGAAGTTGCCTGGCCAAACCCTGGATGGCATTCACAATGGTAGTCTGACCCACAGAGAAACTCCTCAGGAGGTCAATAGCTCCTTACTCAGGGCAGCAGGGGTAACAGGGGCTGTGGTGGATGTGCCTGTGGCAAAGAAGATGCATACCCTCTTGGGTGAGAGGGCAAGGCCAACTGGATGGGGAGCAACAGTGAACGTGGCAATAGAACTGTCAGTCAAATATAGTACAGGAGTAGTCCCAATGGGTCAGCCACCACTAGAAAGTGGCCACTGGAGGTAGAATCTGATGATGAGGATGTAGGTCCAGTCTCCTCAGTGGCACTCTCCTCACCCTCTAGGCCAGTGGGTCCCTCTGTATCAGTGGTGTCTTGACCGGAGGTACCGTGGCCGTTGCTTCCCCACTTGGCTGTGCCCTGTCTCCTCAGCTTCCCTGGCGCTGAAAATACAAGGAGAAAAAGGGTCACCACAGGTTCCTGTTCATACTTGAAGAAAAGCTGAGATTAACAAACATTACCAGGATGTCAAGTAGGCCCCAGCAACAAACTCAACCAAAGTGGCCCCTACATGTACCAAACCATATCCATGCATGCCATCTGAACTGTCAACAGTTGCCCTCAGGAAAATCAGGATCTCAGACCACTATATTGGCATGGCTGAAGATGTGCAATCACAGTAACCATTGAACAAGTAGGAGACCACATCACCTTCAATGCTTTGCCTCATGGAGCATACCTTTTACCTGTTGTCATACAATAGTAGCTCACTGCCAACTTCATTCCCACATATCTCACACAAGGCCAGGCAGACCTTTTTTTGCCACATACACAATATACAACATTGTGAAATGATGCACCCAGAAAGTGACATATTGCTGACAACAGTACGATATTCTGGTGAAGGTGACATGGAATTACACTAGAAACATATCAACAATGCACAGTTCACCAAGTGACATTTAACCCAGTGGAGTTATGGAGGTAGTACTAATGTTGTTCTGATATGCCACACATTTGAATTGGAAATGTACACTGTAGATATCATCTGCAAACAGACAGGGAGATATGCCCTTAACAGACACAGCACAATGAATCAGCAAGCCCCAGGGAAGTCCGACGTGTGCCTGGTCCAGTTTAGGATGACAGCCCCAGCTAGTCCTCAGTGATCTTCCAGGCCGAGCGTCTCAGGTCCTCCCACCTCTTGCGACAGTAAGCCCTCCGCCGGCTGTGGACACCTATGGTTCGCACCTTCCAGGCAATGGCTCTCCATATCTCTTTCTTCTGCTGGGTGTTTACCTGCATGGATGCAAAAGACAAGTCATGAGATAACAATCACAAGCTTTGGCACAAATAGTTGAGTCACACACATGTCAGAAACACTAAACTAGAAATTTTCAAGTGGTTAAAACACCAAAGTGTGGTACACATAAGTACAGGGAGATGTCTACAGACATATCTATCCATTTGCAGAGTAACCCAATACCCTGCTCAGGGCCTATAGTGACTAAGTAGGCAGTCCATGCTCCAGCAACATGTGCTGTGATGTAAACCACGATGAAACACTACACACACATGTGAATTCTGAAGGATAAACTCATTAGGCCTAAATGGACCAACACAACCACACTCTGCAAGATTGACTCACTGCATACAGTCCCTACAGGTAACTGCCATAGTACAGACTTCACCATTACACTGAAGTGACAATGAAGGGGCTGACATAGTGAGTACAGAAAGTGTATTCCTTATGCATGTGTGGACATGTGGCCTACCGAATAGAGACTCATGCCACTTCAGAGGGTGGGTTCTGTGGTATGTATCTGTACCACAGAATGCTCTTTTGGACAAATGTGTCTATCCTACAGAGATGCCATCCAACATACAAAGGTATGCATTGTACAATTTCTGCTGTGTGACCAAGGTACTGCCTCACATATTATGACTTCCCAGGAAACAACACACTGTCTGCATTGTGGGACTGTTAGTGCAATAAGCCTGTGGAAGACAAATATGACTTATGTGAATGTGATGACAGAACTGTGGGAGTAAGAGACCTGTCATGAGTCAAAGACACAAACTGACAGAGATGCATAAGGCACATATGGACTACTTCTGGGATGTACCTTAGTACCCATTCCTAATTTAGTCTACGGACTAAGGCAATCAGGACATGTTTTGCCACTACAGCATCATATCGCCCACAGGTCAGGATCTACTGGTATACCGAGAGTTGGCACAGTGCCACAGTTGCATAGCCACGCTGACTCTACGCCAGCCTGGATTATGTCCCATACAGGGACATACATTTGACAGACCAGGGTCACTCTAGGGTGAGCATAGAGAATCTACATGTCACTCCATTTCCATCACTTCTGTGCATTACAGTACATCATGTGACCATCAGCAATTGACATGTAGTGTGTGTGGCAACCTGAAGGGCAGAGTGAGTCAAGACATGGATTGCAGACTACAGCTTGGCATGGTTAGATGTGGTCTGAAAGATAAGTGGAACTATATACATTGCTTACTAGATCCTCAAATAACTCATAAAAGGTGCATATGCAGCTCATGCTGTCATGCACATACATGTTGTTCAACATTTACAACAATCATGAAGAAATAGATGACAGTGGATGGCATTGAATTATCCTTACCTAGTTATATGCATCCAACACAAGGAGGATCTAGGACCCCAAAAACCTCACACAACACAACCTGACTGAACTTAACATATAGTACTGTCCATCAATATCTGCACAATGTACATTATATTAATGCCACACAGACTTCAACAGCAGCAACACAAGAAGTCTGCCACACTGAGGCACATTGTAGCCTGTGAGGAGGGACCTCTGGAGGGAAGGCAGGGGCCCTATCACCTGTTGGACATGGCATGGTTGTTCCAGAGATGGCACACAGCAGCTCAAGTAGTGGAGGTGTTGTTGGAAGCAATATCAGGAGTCAAGTGAATGAATGTGCACAACATGGTGGTCACATCCTCCACTTACGTCACTGCCGGTGGAAACAGCCTTTGGGTCATGACAGCCACAGTCAACAACATTAGCCTATGGCTTTGTCTGCTATGGTTGGTACCGTCTACCATCCTGACAACTTCTGTCGGTTGTCGCTGGCAGTTCCCAATGTGCAGTGGAGTCGTCAGGCATCTGCCATTCTGGTGGCCTGAAATGCTGTATTTGGCTTAGTAAACTGTGTCACAACACTATGGGGGTGATTTTAACCTTGGCGGACGGCGGAGGCCGTCCGCCAAGGTACCGCCGCCAAATGACCGCACCGCGGTCAAAAGACCCATGCCATTGGCATGGGCACTGCAGGGGCCCCCAGGGGCCCCGCGGCACCCCCTACCGCCATCCTGTTCCTGGCGGGAGACCCGCCAGAAACAGGATGGCGGTAGGGGGTGTCAGAATCCCCATGGCGGCGGAGCGCGCTCCGCCGCCATGGAGGATTCCCCCGAGCAGCGGGAAGTCGGCGGGAGACCGCCGACTTTCCGCTTCTGACCGCGGCTGAACCGCCGCGGTCAGAATGCTCGTGGGAGCACCGCCAGCCTGTTGGCGGTGCTCCCGTGGTAGGTGGCCCTGGCGGCCACCGGCCGCCAGGGTCAGAATGACCCCCAATATATGTATTGTAGCATCACCAACATCCTTATTCGGTATTGTCATGTATCATTCTACACAACTACCAGTATAGTGTGTTGCAGGGCACAGATGGCATTTGACAGTGGTGTAAAGTCCATCACTGCCGATTGTCTTTTGGGTGTTCGGCATATACAGTCACTGTTTGAGGGGCAATTGTGTAGCACATCTCTGAGTTCATGCAAATCCATGTTGTGGACACGTGTTGAGAACCATGGGGGTCACATGTGACCCTTGTGTAGTTGCGAGATGTGATGGTACTGTGTGTAATGTCTATCCAGTCAGAAATGTTTTTTCTCATTACAGTTTTGGCATACATCATGTATGTTGATGCGGACACACTGATTAATGTTACAAATCATGTCTTATCATACATAGGTACCCTGGGAGAGGGAGCATGTGACAACCTCCTGTCTACCGTCCACTGCCAGACCATCAGACCATGGAAGAAGGCCACATCATACAGCTTTACCGTCTGAAAAAGCAAACAATAGTGGACTTATGCCATCAGTTGAAGACAGATCGGATGCCAGCTATTAGTTAGTTATCCAATCTGCATACCACCCATTGTACAAGTCATGTCAGTACTGCACTTCCTAACCACAAGGTCCTTTCAACATATAGTGGCCCTATCTGCTGGTATGTCCCATCCTAAGTTCCGTCTGGTGTCGAAGGATTTCCGCTCAGCATTATTAAAATACATTGAAGGTTCCTCTGAGGTGAGGATTTAGCCAATGTGAAGGCTGATTTTTATGGTTTTGCCCACCTCCCACATGTGGTGGGGGCCATTGATGGCACACATGTGGGCATGGTGCCACCACAGGCCACTGAACAAGTCTACTGCAATAGAAAAAACTTCCATTCTATCAATGTGTAAGTTGTCTGTTTCGTCGATCTCTACATTTCTAACATCTGCATGCGTTACCCTGGATCAGCCCATGATTCCTTCAAAATGTGGAACAGCACCATACCCAAGCTGATGTCACAACGACACCCGTGGAGGACCTGGCTGGTTGGTAAGCCACGTCTGTCCTGATTGCGTGTGAGCATTGTCAGGTGCTACAATCATGAGGTGAGTGACCCATCGTTGCACTTATGTCCCATTCCATAACTGGAGACTCCACATTACCAAACCGCCCTTAGTTGTTGACACTGCTGATGAATCCTACTAAGCCATAGTAAGTCTGCTTTAATGAGGGCCACAGAAAAACATGGTGGCCAGTGGAGTGGGCTTTTGGGCTCCTGAAGGCCAGATTATGCTATCTGTACAAGACTGCGGAAGTCCTCCTCTACTCACCCGGGAAAGTGATCCCTGGCATGCTGTGTGCTCCACAACATCGCCCTGCAGAGGTATATCCCGTACATCCCAGAGAAGAGTGAGCCTGCAGTGCCACCGGTTGAGAATCCCGAAATGCCAAGTGAGGATGAAAGTGGTGAAGAGGAAGGAGCTGACTTGCGAGACGATCTCACCAACAGCTTCTTCTCATGAATGTATGACACGTGTTGTAATGATTGTGACTGTACATTGAACTGTAGCTGTGATAATATGTGAAGTTGAGAACTGATACTCTACAATATTCAGCCAAAGGCTGCTTGATAAAATAGCTTTTGACACATCCCCACCTTGATGCTGCTGCTTTGCTTGTGTCAGTTCCTTGCAATGTAGTTTGTTTTCCAGTTGCTTCCTATGTGACTTGTGTCCTACGTATGGTTTCAAGCCTATACTCCTTGTATTGTTCTTTGTACAGGTACCTTCACCATGGCATCTTCATGTAGGCATTACTGAGTTTTTAGGTTGGTAGGTATCTGATGCTGTTCTGAGATACCTGGTGGGCATGGATTGTTCCAGGTAATGTAAGTTGCAGAGTTTGGATGTATGACGCCTGTACCAAGATAGCTTGCACAGTGTGTGTATGTGAAGGTATAGAAGTATACATTGCACTTGTTTTGTGTCTTGTGGTGGGTCTGACGCATGATGTGTGTCATCATGTGGTCTGAAATATGTATTCCTAGCTTTTGACCAAGTCATTTTTCCTTCACATTGGCTAAACACTCTTTTGTGTATGACCTGTATCTAGCTGTAGATGTGTTTCACCATTCCAGGCCACAGTGCCTGTGCCACAACACTCACAAATGTTTGAGTCATACCACAAGAATCATGGGAATTGGATTATGATGTCCCAGGGATCAGGGACTGTTCTACTGCCATCTGTCTGTATCTTGCATTATGTGATTTTGGATTACTTAGCTTTGGCATGGGATAAGGCTCAAGCTGCTGACATCACCCACTTTATGTTTTGACTATTATACAGGAGAATGTCAAATCCCTTCCTTCCACGGCCAGGGGGTCTGTCCCTTGAAATATATCCATTTTCTCAGTATGAGTTTCTCAATCTTGCTTCCAAAAATCCAGACATATTGAAAGCCTATATGCTGATCACTGTAATATTTTTTTAGTTTGATCAGCCACTTGCACTAATGTGTTGGTGTGTAATGGTTGTAATCCTAAGCTGGACACTGTGTACCTGTCACATATTCCAACTTGCACAAGTAGCATGTATCTTCATTGTATGGGCCACATGGTATTACATCTCTACATAGCTAAATGTGAAAATTAAGAAAGCAGAGAATGAGTTTGTGATGGGTGAATTTATTACAATACTAATACAGAAAATACATTTTGGACAGATAGAAACAAAAATGTAAAGTGAACTGGTAGGTGGTAGAGGATCATCAACAGAGTGAATGTGTGGCAGACAAAGAAAGTCCTTTAGGAAGAGGTCACTTGCCGGCAGTGGTGGGTGTCTTGCCATCCGCACCTTTAGGATTCTTTGCTGGGTCTCTCGGTTTGTGTGGGGGTTAGCTGCTACTGGGGCTGGTTCTTCCTCTGGAAAGGCCTCTGTTACAGTACCTGGCACCGATGTTGATGTGCCTGGTACTAATGAGCCTAAGGAAGGGGTAGACTGTTGTTGAAAAGCCGTTCTCAGAGTGGTGTGAATGTCCCTCAGAACCCCTTTTAGGGAGGCAATGTTGTTATTGTGGGCCTCCATCTGTTCCAACATGTCTCTGTGCATGTTCCTTGTTAACTGCTTGAATTCCTGAAGTTCAGTCAAGACATGGCCCATCATGCCTTGGGACTCACAGTAGACCCCCAAGATGTGGCTGATGGTGTTTTGCTGACAGCCCGCTGGCCTACAGCATCCCTCCCATGCACCCTACCCCCTAGGGCCTGTGCCCTTGTCACACAGTGCTCTCTCCAACTTGTTTCTGGACGCTCATTGTTGGAAGCTGTAGAAGGCTTTCCTGGTTTGTAGTGGGTACCTATGGTACTTACACCTTATCCTAGGTCCAGTTATCCCTTATTAGTGAAATGTAGGCAGTGTCTAGAAGCAAGGCTCTCTAGGGGTAGCTGTAGCTGAGCAGCCAAGGCTTATCTAGGAGACATGCAAAGCTAATGCAATACCACTGTAGTCACACAGTACTCATACACATGAAAGAAAATATTCACTGTTACAAAAGTAAAGGTACTTTACTTTAGTGACACAAATGCCAAAAACACCATAGAGACTATACTCCCTTAGGAGGTAAGAAATACACAGATAATATACACTAGTACGCAAAAACAGGTGCAAACAAATGCCAAAAACACCATAGAGACTATACTCCCTTAGGAGGTAAGAAATACACAGATAATATACACTAGTACGCAAAAACAGGTGCAAACATAATTAGAAAACAGTGCAAATAGTGAAAATCAAAATAGACAGAAATGGGCCTGGGGGTACACAGACCATATACTAAGAAAGTGGAATGTAAATGTCAGTTTCCCACCTAGGCAAGTGTAGTATATAGAGGGGCACTACACCAACAGTAAGTAATAGAACCCATCCCAAAACCCAGGAAAGCAGAAGTAAATCACAGTAACTTTCTTAGAACACATAAGAACACAAGAAAGAAGATGATGCAAGAACGAGAAGAGACTGCAGGACACCAACTGTGAATTCCTGGACCTGGTGACCTATGGAAGAAGGTGACCAAGTCCAAGAAGCACTTTAAAGTCCAGGTAGAACAGGAGCCCCTGCTAGCCCGGATGAAGGTGCAAAAGAAGAATCACCAGTGAAGAACAACAGTCCGAACTGCACCCAAGAAGATGGATGTGGGTTCCTGGTTGGTGCAGATGATGTGCCATGCCGGATGGAAGACTGCAGTCTGGTTTGCGTCGCTGGATTCCAGCAACAAGCCTTGGCAGACACAGGGGTTCCGGTTAGCTGGAAATGGCATTGCCTGGGCCCAGGAGGTGCCTGGTGGATTCTACCCAGGAGGGGGAGCCAAAGGGGAGTTCTCAGCAACTCTGAGAGCCCTCAGAAGACCAGGAAGCAAGCACAGGAGTCCCACAGCATGGGGACAAAGAAGGTTCAAAAGCAGGCCCATGCAGCACTACAACAAAGGGTCTTACGTTGCTGGAGAACCACAGAGGAAGCTGTGCATCACAGGCAGGAGTGCTGGGGGCAAAGATGCACGGTGCACAAAGGATGGAATGATGCCATTAATAATTGGCAACTGCTAAATATGAGGTGCACGGGGGTACTGCCTTGCGTGGGTAGACAAGCTCTTACCTTCACCAAAGTTGGACAGTTGAACGTCAGGACCGTTGGGACAACTTCAGTCCACCACCCGCAATGCAGGATCTATGCAACTCATCAGGAGAGGGGACCAACACAACTGGTCGTCATTGCAGAGAGGTGCCTGATGAAGCAGGGGAGTGACTCCTTCACTCCAATGGAGATTCTTTTTTTTCTTCTGGTGCAGCCTGAATACAGGTTGTCCTCTGAGGATGCACGACACGGAAACAGTTGCAGCCAGGAGCTGACGATACAATGTTACAGAAGTCATCTTTGCTTCTTTTTTTGCAGTTTGTAGAGTTCCCGGAGGGTGCAGATGCAGTTTCTTCGGTAAGAAGGTAAAGTAAAGGATACAGAGGATTCCTGCTGGAGTCTTGCAATCCGATTCTGAAGAACCACCCGAGAGAGAGACCCTAATTAGCTCTGCAGGGAGGATTGGTCAGCTAAAAGGTAAGCACCTATCAGGGGAGGGCTCTCATGTCACCTGCTGCACTGGCCACTCAAATGCTCCCAGAGTGCCCTGCCAACTTTTAATCCAAGATTGCAAAACCCAGGGACCCTCTGGAGGAGCTCTGAGCACCACCCCTGGGGTTGTGGTGGACAGGGGAGTGGTCACTCCCCTTTCCTTTGTCCAGCTTCGCGTCAGAGCAGGGACGGGGGGTCTCTGAGCCAGTGTAAAATGGATTATTGAAGGAGGGAACCATATGTGCCCTTCAAAGCATTTCAGGAGGCTCGAGGAAGCAACCTGTCCCAAGCCTGTAACACCTATTTCCAAAGGGAAAGGGTGTATACCCCACACCCAAAGGAAATCCTTTGTTCTGCCTTCCTGGGCTTGAGCTGCTCAAGCCATCAGGAGGGCAGAAATCTGTCTGAGAGGTGGTAGCTGCTGGGGCTGCCTGGGAAACCTCAGAAGGCTGTAATGGCAATATCGGGGTCCTCTAAGGAGCACCAAAGTCATGGAATCATACAATGAATGCTTGCAAAAGCATTGGGGGATGATTCCAACATGTTTGATACCAAACATGCTTATGTTCAGAGTTTCCATTATGTAGCTGGACATAAGTAGTGACCTATGTCCAGTACACACGTAAAATGAGGTCCATGTACTCACGAAGTCTGGGAAAATGGTCCTGGAGGTCATGGGAGCACCTCTGCTAGTGCAGGGGGCCCTCACACACAGGTACTCTGCACCCTACCCTCAGGCTGAAGGGCCTGGTGCAGTGTAAATGGCAGTGAAAGGTGCATGCACATTTTCACGCAGGCTGCAATGGCAGTCCTGCAGAAGCATTTGCATGGGCTCCTATGGGTAGCAAAAGAAATGCTGCAGCCTATAGGGATCCCCTGGAACCCCATTGCCCTGGGTACCCTAATACCATATACTAGGGACTTATGAGGGGGCACCAGTATGCCAATTGTGGGTGAAATGGATTACTAGTATCCTACAACCATAATTTAAAGGATAGAACATAACTACTGGGGTCCTGATTAGCAGGAGCCCAGTAGACACAGTCAAACACACTGACAAACAGGCTAAAAATGGGGGTAACTATGCTAGGAAGAGGCTACTTTTCTATACATCCAACACCCTCAAACAAATGACAGTAAGGCTAACCTTGGCTACCTGAGGCTTCATTATGTATGTTGTGTTAAGTGGAGAGTAGATCTGCAATAGAGTGGTTACTCCCTTTATCATACTCCTTTTATCATTCACTATGTGGTCCCTTCTCTGTGGGGAGATGAGCCACCCTGTTTAGTTACTTTTAGTCAGAGAACAGTGAAACAGTGAACTCTGAGATTCCCTTGGTTTAAGGTTATGGAAAAGTTTTAAAGTGGGGCAGGATGACTGTCCAATAGACCCTATGGCAGGACAAGGTTTGTGTCCTAAGGATTGTAATGCCAGACAGGGATGCTGTCTTAGCAAGGCTAGAGCAGGGCAAAAGGTTTGTCCTCATGGCTCTAAGAGAGGACAGGGTTGCTGTCCCTTGTGGGGTAGAGCAGGACAGGGCTGCTGTCCCAAGGGCTCTACATCAGGACAGGGCTGATCTCCCATAGTTTTAGAGGTAGTTCAGGGGTGCTGCACTAAAGTTTCACTGGGTGGGCTGGAGGGTTTCTCCAACGTTACTAAGACAGGGATGCTTTTCTGTGTTAGTTTTCCCACAGAGAGGTACTTTTATCTCTGAAAGTCTAGCTGTGGTAGCTGTTTACTCCTTTGATACAGGTTCCACCCTAGGAGGGGTGTCTCCCACCACAGGAATGATATCCTTTGTGGTAGGGGATACTTTGATACCCTTTTTACCTGTAGTGTGAAGAGGATCCTGAGGCTTCAGGGTTCCTTCTCTTCTTTGCTTTTTATGATCACCTGAGATTAAAGGAAGCAAATCCTTGGGGATACCCAGCATGAATGCATGGGTCACAATCTCTACTTCAGCCCATCCTGAGGCCTCTAGGTCATTACCTAAGCGACAGTCTACAGGTAAGCTAGATGATGCCACCACCTACGTCAGGCCAGTAAATGCACCCCAACTAAGTCACACAACAGCTAAGGGGAGAAATTTAGTGGAGTTGTTGACATCAGTAACCTGGTACTTCTGTCCAAGGGGATGTTGTGCAGGTGACACCAAGTTTTCAGTCACCAAAGTGATACTGGCACCTGTGTCCCTGTAAGCCTGGGCCTCAACACCATTTATTACAATTGACTGCTTGTTCTTGTCCATGTTAAGGGGACAAGCAGCCAAGGTGGCAGGGCCAATGCCACCAGGTGTGACAGAAACTGTCTTGGGAGTTTCTACCCCAGTTTCTATAATGGACCCAAAAGTGAATCCAACTTCACCCTTTGTTTGACTATTGCCAGTAGTCCCACCACCATTACCACTACTGCTGGGGCACTAGAGCTTGGTGTATTAGTGGTGGTAGGCTCGGGGGCTTTACCTTGGGCAGAACCTATCCCCTGTCCTATGGCCTTTGCCTCTGCACACATAGCACCAGGGCTTTTTCTTGTGTGTAGAGTGAGAAGAAGAGGAAGATGATTTATCCCCACCCCTAGAGGAGTCTTGTGGACCTGAAGAAGGATCTTTGTGCTTACTTTTATCCCCATGCTTATCCTGAGACTTTTCACCATCTTTCTTCTTTTCTTTGTCACCCCCTGTATTAGCTTTTCTGCTCACCCTTGTTCTGACCCATTTGTCTGTCTTCTTTCCCAAATCTTAGGGAGCGGTCATATCTGAGTCCACAAGACACTGGTTTAACAAGTCAGACACACAACTATTCAATATATGCTCTCTCAAAATCAAAATATATAGGCCCTGGTAACCAGACACTTTACTGCCATGTAACCAACCATTCTAAAGCTTTCACAGAACAGTCCATAAAGTCAATCTTTTGAAGATTCTTTCTTGTTTTCCATAAACTTGATTACTGTATTGCTCTGTGGTTAGGCCAAAACCATCAATGAGTGCATTCTTTAAAATGTAGTTGTCTGCATCCTTCTCCCTAACCGTAAGGACTCTGTCCCTCCCTTTCTCAGAAAAGGACAACCAAAGTATAGCAGCCCACTGCTTTTGGGGAATCCTTTGAACTTTACAGGCCCTCTCAAGTGCAGCAAACCACTTTTGAATATCATCCCCCACCTTGTATGGTGGAACAATTTTGTGTAAGTTTCTGGAGCTAATGATATCCTCCCTGACCTCATGAGTCCTGAAACTTTCAATGCTGCTGCCACCATAGGGAACTAACCTCAACCCCTGCCTTTCCCTTTCTACAGCTAAGGCTTCCCTATCTAGGGCCAGCTGTTGCTGTTTCAGCCTCAGTCTGGCCTCCTTCAATCTCAGCTTTCTGAGCTCCCTATCTATGGAGTTATCCTCAGGTTTGGATATGTGAGACCCTTCAGAGACTGAGGTGATGTGAGAATGAGCAGAAGTAGATCTCTCCCTAACTGCTGTAACCCTAGGGACCTGGACTCTAGGGGGCATATTTATACTCTGTTTGCGCCGGATTTGCGTCGTTTTTTTTTACGCAAATCCGACGCAAAACTAACTCCATATTTATACTTTGGCGTTAGACCCGTCTAGCGCCAAAGATTTTTGAGTTTGCGTCATTTTTTAGCGTGGACACCTTCCTTGCGCTAATGATATGCAAGGTAGGCGTTCCCGTCTAAAAAATTACTCTGAGGCATGTGCGCCGTATTTATACTCCCGGGCAAAAATGACGCCCGGGAATGGGCGGGTCAAAAAAAATGACGTCCAGCCGCTTTAGCGTAATTTTTTAGCGCCTGGTCAGGGCAGGCGTTAAGGGACCTGTGGGCTCAGAAGGAGCCCAGAGGTGCCCTCCCATATCCCCAGGGACACCCCCTGCCACCCTTGCCCACCCCAGGAGGACGCCCAAGGATGGAGGGACCCATCCCAGGGTACTTAAGGTAAGTTCAGGTAAGTATTTATTTTTATTTTTTTTGTGGCATAGGGGGGCCTGATTTGTGCCCCCCTACATGCCACTATGCCCAATGACCATGCCCAGGGGACAGAAGTCCCCTGGGCATGGCCATTGGGCAAGGGGGCATGACTCCTGTCTTTGCTAAGACAGGAGTCATGTCAATGGAGGGTGGGAGTAAAAGAAAAATGGCGCAAATCGGGTTGAGGCTGATTTTTTGCCTCAGACCGACTTGCCCCATTCTTTGACGCCCAAGCTCCATTTTCCCCTACGCCGGCGCTGCCTGGTGTGGGTCAATTTTTTTGACGCACACCAGTCAGCTCCGCCGGCTAACGTCATTCCATAAATAAGGCGCCCGCATGGCGCTTTGGAATACCGTTAGCCGGCGTTAAATTTCTTGACGCACAACTGCGTTGGCGCAGTTGTGCACCAAAAAGTATAAATACGGCCCTAGGTGTGAAGGGTGCCCCACTTGTGTGAGACTTCTTCCCACTACCAGCTACACTATGTGGTTTGTTAAGGGAAATATCTGTGGAAGGACCCTATCCAGGAACTTCTGGACCTTCTTTTAAATCTACATGGTCAGAATCCCCCTGTAGCTCCCCTTCTGGTTCTAAATTACCCTCAGGATACTCCTGGTCATCTTGTAAGAGAAGATTCAAGAGGAAATCCTTGCTAGGTTTCTTCTCAATCCCTAGTCTTCTTTCTAAAAAGAGACCCCTCAGACTTTTGAAATTAAGGTTTTTATAAGTGGTCTGGACAACCATGGGGGTAGCCTCAACAGAAGACATAGTGATAGAAAAAGTTAGAGTGAAGAATAAGAAGTTAGAAAACTATTTTACCTAACTTTTTAGAGGAAAAGAAAAACTTTTCAGAACTTTGTAAAACTTTTAGAAAGTTTGAAATAACTTTTTTGAAAGTGAAAAAATGACTGCTAGGTATAATTGTATATAGCTCTAAATATTGGAGTACACTTTTCTTGTGAAAAGCACTAGTTACAAAGTGGTAATGCAATTCTAGGTACTTATCCCACCACTACACCACCAATGTAAGAGGCTGGCCTGGTTTGTAGTGGGTACGTAAGGTACTTACACCTCATACCAGGTTCAGTTATCCCTTATTAGTGAAATGGAGGCAGTGTACTAACAGCTTAGGCTGTCTAGGAGTAGCTGTAGCAGAGCAGCCAAGGCTGAACTAGGAGACATGCAAAGCTCCTGCAATACCATTTTAGCTACATAGTACTTAAACACAATGAAAGACAATAAAAACCCAAAAGGTGATGCACTGCCACGCAGACAACAAAGTTGCATAAAGTACAGAGAGAGTCCAGTACTCCAGTGTTTGTAGATGAATGATTCTTTCTTTTTTAATACTTGTTTGTAAGTCCAATACTTTATGTTTTCACAGTTCCATAAGTGAAGCACATAGAACAATAGATGAACAGCCAACGCGTTTTACCCGCAAGCAGGGCTTTTTCAGGGCTGTAGTACAACATAAGAACACTATATACAGTGTACACTAGATTCCAAGAATCCAATTTAGATAAGACACCCGTAGAGTTCGAAATGAAAACAATTTTTTGAAAAATGTATATATAATAATAAATAGGCCAGAGAGATACTGTGTACCAACAGAAAACATACAGCACTGTGAGGCTGAACATGAGTACAGACATTTCATAAGTACATCCAAATATGCACACGTGAAAAATTAATACAATGGAATGTGTAATCCAAGAACTCAAGTAATATGTAAAAATGAAAGAGGTGACCCCAAGAGATGGATAAAACATGCAAGAAGAATAAGCTCATCAAAGGAATATGTATATGGAAAGAAGTTAATAAAAGGAAAGAATACATATCCGTGTTTAAGAGATCAAGTAGATAGAAGACATCACCCTGTGCTAAAGAGACGGAGTGAAGAGACAAATGGAAAATAGTGCATATATGGAAAAGCATACCATGGTGGAATCCAGTCAGTCGCAATGAACAAAAGCAATACGTTTGGGCGCGATAGATGCCTAGCAGGAAAGAAACCCTCATAAGTCAAAACCAAAATTAAATGAAAGATATGAGAAATAAAAGTATCCGCACTTAGATTCAAGAAAATGAGAAAGCGAAAAAAACAAGAGAGGAACAAGTGCTAGAGAGATGATAGAAGCAAAAAAGTGACACAAAAAAGTAGTAAGCGGGCGGCAGGAAGGTCCAAAAGTTTAGATAAATAAACAGATCCCATCGTCAAGAATTAATGTGATCCAACGTGAAAAGAAAGGAAAAATTATTGTTTAGGACCGATATTCGTGTGTTCAGGAATCAGGGTGCAAGTGCCAAAAGGAATATTTAAGTATTAGGTCGTAGCCGCTTATAAAGACCGATATAATATGTGTGCAGGAAACGGAGTGTAGAAACTGAAAGGGATATTTAAACATAAAATTGTGGCCGTTAGTAAGGAGTAGAGCAACATGCCACCGTGATGACAAGTAGGGTAGAATGCAAAAAAATAAAAAAGAAAGTGAAATGCAGGAAGGTGAGGAACATCTTACCGGTCTAGTGGAAAAGTGATTCACGAAGTGAGCAATAACACGGTCCGAGCAACCGTTGAAGTGAATGCAGAGCCGGCACAAGTCTAGTGCTGGCGCTGAGGTATGCAAACGAACAGACGCCCCGGGTACGAGCGTCTTAAATAGATTAAATAGAACCCGGAAGTCCCGTTTCTTAGAAGGGAGGACAAAAATAAAGGAAGGACTATTGCGGCGGCCATCTTGGGGCTATGATAAATTGTATGGAACCCAAAGGTCCTGGTTGAAAAGATGGAAGAGCACAAACATGAAGAAAGGACTATGACGGTGGCCATCTTGGGGCTGCAGTAAACAAAAAAAGGGAATTTTATTAAAGAAGTGGGACAACAGAGGAAGTGTATAACGAAGTGATTTCTCGCTGAGAGAAAAACCTGGTAGTAGGAAGAGACATCATAAAAAGAGGGCAGAGAGTCAAATAAAAAAAAACAGTAGGCGGGGGAAGATCAGAAAAAAGAAAGAAAAAGAAATATAAGAAGAAAAATAAATGAAAAATGAATATGCCAAAGGGATATGTAAAGGATTGCAAAAGTAACATGAGAAAGCGATCAGGAGGAGGGAAGATTAGCCCAGAGAGGGTGTAAAGTACCAATACCATTAATGTCCAATCAAAATTGATATTAGTCCTGATGTTGTACATTTTGAACATGTAAAAGTAGCAAACAGGTTTACATGACATTTGCACAAGACAGTATATATATGCAATCTATTAATAGCCAAATGGAAAACACTACAGAAAGTAATGAAATTCATGATCAGTATTATGGCCCAAATCCACCGCTCGCAGGCGGCAGATCCAGGCTGCCTCCCTTTGGCGTAGTGTCAGTTCCCTGTTGCCTCCTCTGGGGTGGGTAGGGACGTGGTCGATTCCCTGAAACCAGATCAATGAATCATTGGGATGGGCAGATGCTATGTGTGTTGTTAATGGATAGTCAGAATCCTGTTTTTTATTTGCTCGTAAATGTTCCTGTATCCTAATTTTTAAGGAACGTTTTGTGCTCCCCACATAAATTTTGTTACATAAACATCCCAGAACATAAACATCAAATTTGGTATTACAATTAATGAAGTGATTAATAGTAACTGTCTTCGTATTGTTGTAACAAAAATCCTTCGTTTTATCACGACCAAAAACACAAACGTTGCAATCATGACATGTGTAAAATCCCCTAGGTTTGGTGGAAAGCCATGTGGTGGGACTAGGAGCAAAAATGTAACTGGGACACAAATGGTCCCTCAAGGTTAATCCTCTACGATAGGTGATCTTGGGTGTACTGGAAATACAACCTTTGAGGCCCGGGACTTCAGTCAGTAAGGGCCAATGGCGTTTAAGTATTTTAAAAATATCCTGACTATGAGCAGTATAGCGAGTTACAAAAGACAGAGAGTTTCCTCGATTCTTGTTTTGCCTCTGTGATTTAACAATCAGAGTATTTTTTCTGGGAGTATCCATAATTCGTTGAGCCGCTTGTGATAGAGTCTTTGTCTTATACCCCCTGTTCATGAACCTCTGTGTGGTGAGATGAATTTGAGTATAAAATGTATCATCAGTGCTGCAATTGCGTCTAACACGTATCATTTCTCTGAATGGAATATTCTGAATTACTGAAACAGGGTGGGCACTAGTAGCATGGAGTAAACTGTTACATGTTGTAGATTTCCTATACAATACACTTTGTATGCTGTTCTTTTCTATAAAAAATCTGATGTCCAGAAAATCTATAGTGTTCCTGCTGTAGTGTAAACTGAGCTGTACATTGAAAGGATTATTATTGAGAAAGGTATGATACATAATCAGTTGTTCGATGGTCCCATTCCATATGATGATAATATCGTCAATCTATCTCCCCCAAAACACAATAAAAATAGTCCAAGGCGAGGCATGTTTGCCCCAGGCGTGCATTTTTTCATACCAGGCCATGAACAAACAGGCATAAGATGGGGCAAATTTTGAACCCATCACCGTCCCTTGTGTCTGTTGATACCACTCATTATCATGAAAAAAAAAAAAAATTGACAGAATAATGTCGATCACCTGTACAAGCATCTGGCTGTGCGCAAAGCAGTCAGCAGTCCTGGTATTTAAAAATGAAGTAACTGCTTGTATTCCAAAGGGTTTACGAATACATGTGTATAAACTACTCATGTCCATTGTGGTAAAAATAAGATCTTCAGACCAAGTGAAGTCCTCAAATTTGTTAAGGATATCTTTACTGTCTTGTATGAATGAGGGTAAATTACAGACACATTTTTGTAAATAGAAATCCACATATTCTGAAATTTTTTCTGTCTGAGAGTCTATGCCTGATATGATGGGCCTTCCAGGGGGGAAATCACCACCCTTATGTACCTTGGGAAGTATGTATATACAAGGAAATTTGTTTTTTTTTACAGTGAGATATTTAAATTCTTCGGTTGTAAGTAACCCTAGTTCATACCATCCCCACAGTTTATTATTTATATATTCCATCAGGTCACCAATGGGATTATGTGTGAGATGTTTATAACAGGTAACATCAGACAGTTGCCTCTTGATTTCTTCCATGTAGTCACTGCAGTACAAAACCACCACACTACCACGCTTGTCAGCTTCACAAATCACAATCGAATGGTCCTTTTTAAGGCTCCGAAGAGCCCCCCTTTCTGGTACAGACAGATTGTTTAGTCGTTGCCAGTTGCTAATAAGTGTGCTGAAGCATTCAGATAGATCCGAGGATACCTTTTTGTTAAACAATTCAATGTTACTTTGAGTATTGACTGGTGTAAATTTGGACCGTGGTTTCAAGCCACTGGTGGTATCAATTCTCTCCACTATTCCCAAATCAGTTCGAATATCCTCAATTTCCCTATGATCATCTGAAAGGGTGCATCAGTAATTGTACCTCATGTAAGTCAGAGACAGAGTGTGTAGGTAAATGAGTATCTGCTGTGACGGACTCATTCATCTGCGGTTCTGACTGATATTTACTTATGTCATCATCTCGGGTAGATATAAAGTAGTTTTGAAGTTTGAGAAGACGAGTAAACTTAAAGAGGTCTACAAAGACCTCTACAGGGCCATTAGTCTGGGTTGGGCAGAAACCAAAGCCTTTGCTCAATAAATTACATTCAGTAGTGCTCAGAGTACGATCAGACAGGTTGATAATTGCCAAGTTATCCTCAGTCTTGTCAGAATTACTGGGGATGGATTCTAATCCTTCTTGGACCTGGTTCGAACCCCTGATTTGCCCGTGTCTTTGTTTCCATCGTTTCCCACCCCTTCTGGTCTTGTTTCTTTTCGAGTTGTTTTTGTGCACTAAATGAATGTAATTTATTGACAAAGGCTTGGGTTTACTCGTCTTCTCAAACTTCGAAACTACTTTATATCTACCCAAGATATAAGTAAATATCAGTCAGAACCACAGATGAATGAGTCCGTCACAGCAGATACTCATTTAACTACACACTCTGTCTCTGACTTGCATGAGTTACAATTACTGATGTCCCTTTCAGATGACCATAGGGAAATTGAGGATATTCAAACTGATTTGGGAATAGTGGAGAGAATTGATACCACCAGTGGCTTGAAACCACAGTCCAAATGTACACCAGTCAATACTCATAGTAACATTGAATTGTTGAACAAAAAGGTATCCTCGGATCTATATAAATGCTTCAGCACACGTATTAGTAACTGGCAATGACTAAACAATGTGTCTGTACCCGAAAGGGGGGCTCTTCGGAGCCTTAAAAAGGACCATTCGATTGTGATTTGTGAAGCTGACAAGGGTGGTAATGTGGTGGTTATGAACTGCAGTGACTACATGGAAGAAATCTAGAGGCAACTGTCTGATGTTACCTGTTATAAACATCTCACACATAATCCCATTGGAGACCTGATGGAATATATCAATAATAAACTGTGGGGATGGTATGAACTAGAGTTACTTACAACCGAAAAATTTAAATATCTCACTGTAAAAAAACACAAATTTCCCTGTATATACATTCTTCCGAAGGTACATAAGGGTGGTGGTTTTCCCCCTGGAAGGCCCATCATATCAGGCATGGACTCTCTGACAGAACACATTTCAGAATATGTGGATTTCTATTTACAAAAATGTGTCTGTAATTTACCCTCATTCATACAAGACAGTAAAGATATCCTTAACAAATTTGATGACTTCACTTGGTCTGAAGATCTTATTTTTGTCACAATGGACGGGAGTAGTTTATACACATGTATACGTAAACCCTTTGGAATACAAGCAGTTACTTCATTTTTAAATACCAGGACTGATGACTGCTTTGCGCTCAACCAGATGCTTGTACAGATGATCAACATTATTCTGTCAAAAAAAATCTTTTTACATGATAATGAGTGGTATCAACAGACACAATGGACGGCGATGGGTTCAAAATTCGCCCCAACTTATGCCTGTTTGTTCATGGGCTGGTATGAAAAAATGCACGCCTGGGGCAAACATGCCTCGCCTTGGACTGATTTTATTGTGTTTTGGGGGAGATATATTGACGATATTATTATCATAAGGAATGGGACCATCGAACAACTGATTATGTATCATACCTTTCTCAATAATAATCCTTACAATGTACAGCTCAGTTTACACTACAGCAGGAACAATATAGATTTTCTGGACATCAGATTTTTTATAGAACAGAACAGCATACAAAGTGTATTGTATAGGAAATCTACGGCATGTAACAGTTTACTCCATGCTACTAGTGCCCACCCTGTTTTGGTAATTCGGAATATTCCATTCGGAGAAATGATACGTGTTAGACGCAATTGTAGCACTAATGATAAATTTTATACTCAAATTAAACTCACCACATATAGGTTCATAAATAAGGGGCATAAGACAAAAACTCTATCACAAGCGGCTCAACGAATTATGGATACTCCCAGAAAAAATACTCTGATTGTTAAATTACAGAGGCACAACAAGAATCGAGGAAACTCTCTGTCTTTTGTAACTCGCTATATGGCTCATAGTCAGGATATTTTTAAAATACTTAAACACCATTGGCCCTTACTGACTGAAGTCCCGGGCCTCAAAGGTCGTATTTCCAGTACACCCAAGATCACCTATTGTAGAGGATTAACCTTGAGGGACCATTTGTGTCCCAGTTACATTTTTGCTCCTAGTACCACCACATGGCTTTCCACCAAACCTAGGGGATTTTACACATGTCATGATTGCAACATTTGTGTTTTTGGTCGTGATAAAACAAAGGATTTTTGTTACAACAATACGAAGACATTTACTATTAATCACTTCAATAATTGTAATACCAAATTTGTTGTTTATGTTCTGCGATGTGTATGTAACAAAATTTATGTGGGGAGCACAAAATGTTCCTTAAAAATTAGGATACAGGAACATTTACTAGCAATTAAAAAACAGGATTCTGACTATCCATTAACAACACACATAGCATCTGCCCATCCCAATGATTCATTGATCTGGTTTCAGGGATTCGACCACGTCCCTACCCACCCCAGAGGAGGCAACAGGGAACTGACACTACGCCAAAGGGAGGCAGCCTGGATCTGCCGCCTGCGAGCGGTGGATTTGGGCCATAATACTGATCATGAATTTCATTACTTTCTGTAGTGTTTTCCTTTTGGCTATTAATAGATTGCATATATATACTGTTGTGTGCAAATGTCATGTAACCCTGTTTGCTACTTTTACATGTTCGAAATGTACAACATCAGGACTAATATCAATTTCAATTGGATATTAATGGTATTGGTACTTTACACCCTCTCTGGGCTAATCTTCCCTCCTCCTGATCACTTACTTTCTCATGTAACTTTTGCAATCCTTTACATATCCCTTTGGCATATTCATTTTTCACTTATTTTTCTTCTTATATTTAGTTTTTCTTTCTTTTTTCTGATCTTCCTCCCGCTTACTGTTTTTTTAATTTGACTCTCTGCCTTCTTTTTATGATGTCTCATCCTACTACCAGGTTTTTCTCTCAGCGAGAAATCTCTTTGTTATATACTTCCTCTGTTGTCCCACTTCATTAATCAAATTCCCTTTTTATGTTTACTGCAGCCCCAAGATGGCCGCCGTCATAGTCCTTTCTTCATGTTTGTGCTCCTCCATCTTTTCAACCCGGACCTTTGGGTTCCATACAATTTATCATAGCCCCAATATGGCTGCCGCAATAGTCCTTCCTTTATTTTTGTCCTCCCTTCTAAGAAGCCGGACTTCCGGGTTCTATTTAATCTATTTAAGACGCTCTTAACCGGGGCGTCTGTTCGTTTGCATACCTCAGCGCCAGCACTAGACTCGTGACGGCTCTGCATTCACTTCAACAGTCGCTCGGACCGTGTTATTGCTCACTTCGTGAATCACTTTTCCACTAGACCGGTAAGATGTTCTTCACCTTCTTGCATTTCTTCTTCTTTTTTATTTTTTTGCATTCTACCCTACTTGTCATCACGGTGGCATGTTGCTCTACTCCTTTCTAGCGGCCACAATTTAATGTTTAAATATCCCTTTCAGTTTCTGCACTTCGTTTCCTGCACACATGTTATATCGGTCTTTATAAGCGGCTATGACCTAATGCTTAAATATTCCTTTTGGCACTTGCACCCTGATTCCTGTACACACGAATATCGATCCTTAACAATAATTTTTCCTTTCTTTTCACGGTGGATCACATTAATTCTTGACGATGGGATCTGTTTATTTATCTAAACTTTTTGACCTTCCTACCGCCCGCTTACTACTTTTTTGTGTCACTTTTTTGCTTCTATCATCTCTCTAGCACTTGTTCCTCTCTTGTTTTTTTCACTTTCTCATTTTCTTGAATCTAAGTGCGGATACTTTTATTTCTCATATCTTTCATTTAATTTTGGTTTTGACTTATGAGTGTTTCTTTCTTGCTAGGCATCTATCGCGCCCAAACGTATTGCTTTTGTTCCTTGTGACTGACTGGATTCCACTGTGGTATGCTTTACCATATATGCACTATTTTCCATTTGTCGCTTCACTCCGTCTCTTTAGCACAGGGTGATGTCTTCTATCTACTTGATCTCTTAAACACGGATATGTATTCTTTCCTTTTATTAACTTCTTTCCATATACATATTCCTTTTGTGAGAAAACAGGGCTGATTGCAGAGGCCCCCTAACTTTTTGCCCCTATTTTCCACTTTTTGCTGGTGTTTTCCTGAATCTGATGGTGCCCTGGGTACTGCTAACCAGTCCCAGCGCCGGTGCTCTGTGTAAAATGCATATGCAAATTAGGCTAATTATAATTGGCTAAGTTAACCTACCTATAAGTCCCTAGTATATGGTAGGGCATGTAGGTTTAGGAACCACAGCATAGGTAGTGCACCCATAGGTGCACTGCTGAGGTGCCCAGTGTCCTTTTAAAGGTAGGCCTGCCTTGCTGGCTGCTTTTGAATTAAAGTTATATGCAAATTCGACTTTGGAATTAAAAGTAGTTCCAAAGTCTTAAACTACCTTATTTTTACATATAAGTCACCCCTATGGTGTGCCCTATGTGCCCCTAGGGCTGGGTGCATGTAACTATAAGCAGGGACTTTATAAAAATAGATTTATAAACCCTGGTGAGGTAAAAACAGCCAAATTCGTTTTTCCCTCATTGAAGTAAATGGCCTTCATAGGCTAGAATGGGGAGACTTTATTTTAAATTTTAAAGTCTCCTTAAATGTTGCATACCAAGAATTTGGTATCAAATTAATTGTTGTAATAAATCCCACAACTTCCAGTTGTTGGATTTAATATAACTTGTTCAGGTAAAGAGTTGTAGACTTTACCTAAAAAGTTGCCAATTTCAGCCCTGCATTGTTTTTGCTGCTGTGCTCTGATTGGCCAGCCTGCAGCAGCTTAGTCAAGCTGCCTTGATGAGGTGTGAAGTGGCCTGGCTTCACACAAAGGAATGTGCTTGTGGGAGAGAATCTCCCCTCAGCAGATGGTGAGGCAGGAAGGGGGAGGGCTGCCAAACTGGTCTTCAAAGGCAGAGAAGGACATTTGGAGCAACCAGCAACACCCCCACATCCTGCAACCCCAGACAACTAGGTGCCCCCTTGATTAGATTAGGAGAGGGCAGGAGAGGGGTGTTTTTATGATTTTTAGCCACACCAGTGGGTGGGCTCAGCCAGATGTAACCTCAAAAAATCAGATTCAGCCATGTTGGATTTTTAGAGAATGTTGCCTTTTGGGATGGATTTTTGCCACACTTCCCAGGAAGTGGTCATCACAGGGGGACGACCCTGTCCCTGATTGGAGAACCAGGGCCCCCCTGCTTTTCACCCAGGAGCAAGGATAAAACTGGCAGACCTGCACCCACGCCTCAGATCCCCTCCAGAATTCAACAAGAAAGGAACTAAAGAAGAAGAAGGACTGCCCTGCTGGACCCCTGGCCTGCACCTGGACCCTGCACTCAGAAGGACTGCACAAGCTGCACACTTGGGCTTCACCACAAGAAGGACTTTGCCTGGCTTCAACTGGTTCAAGGAGGGACTCCCTGTTTGCTACAGGTGAAAAATTGCTATCCAGAGTCCCCCTGCACCAACTCCTGAAAAGTGACCAGCTGACCACTGTCCAGTGGCCAAAAAGGAGTTTGCGCCAGGTGCATTCTGGGAGTTGAAGTCCGCACCCCCCAAGGACCATCTCAGAACTTCTGGACCCTTGGGGTGAGCTGTGGACCCCAAAATAACCTTAAAAGAACATCTGGGTGAAGCCCCAGAAGTTTGGAGAAGATTTGAGAATTTTTGTAAAAAAGCTCCAGAGAGGGACCGACCCGCCGCGGAAATTCTAGCCGGCTTGCCTCAACCGCGACCCGGCCTGACTTCGTGGTTCGTCCCGGTAAAGAAAAATCTCCGAAAAAGAGACTAAGTCCGAAGGTAAAAAGTTGACCGGGACCTCCCAGCCATCGTATCCGAGAAGGGCTCCACGGACGTCGGATCAAGATCCAGGTTTACCCCGGTCGAAGGATTTTCATCTCGAAAAAACGACTAAGTCCGAAGGTAAAAATCTCCACCGAGGAATCCAGCATCGCGTATCCGGACAAGGGCTCCAGGAGGTCGGATTCGACTGGCAGGTTCGTCCCGCTGAAGAAAATCTTCAAAATAAAGACTAAGTCAGAAGGTAACTTTTTAACCGAGGCCTCCCGCGACTTGTAGCCGAGCAGGGCTCCATCGCGGTCGGCCTGAAACTTTGACTTTGCCCTGGTCGAGGTGCAACCAGATACCCGATTGGCGCTTTTTGTTTCTAAGCGCTAGAAAAGTAATAATTCTTTAAAAATTAATATCTCCGGTTCCCCTTATCTGATTTTATTAGTTTTTGTGTCATTTTAAAGATAAACATATAAACTATTTTTATAAATTGGTTTTGGATTTTTAAACTGTTTCTTGTGTTTTATTTAATTACTGTTTTGTGATATTTGAATGCTTTACACATTGTCTCCTAAGTTAAGCCTTGACGCTCGTTGCCAAGCTACCAAGGGTTGAGCTGGGATTAATTTACTGAGACCTAACTGTACCTAAGTGGAGGTTGGTGGCTTGTTGCTAGGTGTAGGTACCTACCTGCCCTTACCAATAACCCATTTTCCAACACCTTTGATGAACGTATTCTTCTCGCATGTTTTATCCATCTCTTGGGGTCACCTCTTTCATTTTTACATATTACTTGAGTTCTTGGATTACACATTCCATTGTATTCATTTTTCACCTGTGCATATTTGGATGTACTTATGAAATGTCTGCACTCATGTTCGGCCTCACAGTGCTGTATGTTTTCTGTTGGTACACAGTATCTCTCTGGCCTATTTATTATTATGTATATCTTTTTCAAAAAAGTGTTTTTATTTCGAACTCCACGGGTGTCTTATCTAAATTGGATTCTTGGAATCTAGTGTACATTGTATATATTGTTCTTATGTTGTATTACAGCCCTGAAGAAGCCCCACTTGCGGGCGAAACGCGTTGGCTGTTCATCTATTGTTCTATGTGCTTCACTTATGGAACTGTGAAAACATAAAGTATTGGACTTACAAATAAGTATTAAAAAAGAAAGAATCATTCATCTACAAACACTGGAGTACTGGACTCTCGCTGTACTTTATGCAACTTTGTTGTCTGTGTGGCAGTGCATCGCCTTTTGGGTTTTTCTTGAGTTCGGCTAATTTAGCATTTGTGGCTTCTTTTGCAGCAGGAGCCTTGGTGGATTTGCATGCCCATGTTAATGATATATTACTTTGTATTCACTTTGTCTAGCAAATTAACAGATACTCACAGGGATTTGTGCGTTGTCCATGAGCTTGCTGTAATATTCTTTTTACAATGAAAGACAATACTCAGTGTTACCAAAAACAAAGGTACTTTATTTTAGTGACACTAGGCCAAAAAATCTTAGAAGCAATACTCCTTCTGGAGGTAAGTATTATACACGATATATACACTAATAACCAAAATCAGATAAGTAAACAGTCATAGAATAGTGCAAACGTTAGAAAATACAATAGATTGCAATGGGCCTAGGAGCAACACAAAACATATACGAAAACAGTGGAATGCGAATGTCGAATTCCCTCCTAGGCAAGTGTAGAGTGTAGAGAGGTGCTGGGAGCGTAAGAAAACACCAAAGGTAAGTAAAGTACCCCAACACAGAGCCCAGGAAAGCAGGAGTAAAGTACAGCAAGTTTCCTCAGAACACACTACAAGTCGTGATGAAAAATTATGCAAGAACCAAGCAAGAATGCAAGCAACAAATGATGGATTCATGGACCTGGAGACCTGTAAAAACATCATCAAAGTAGCGACCAGTACCCACGGCACCCTGAACCTCGCCGAGCACCTCCACTTCAAAATCCAAGTCAACGCTAACACTACCCTCGAAGGAACACTGATCTACAGACCCCCAGGCCCCCGACCTCAATTCTGCGACGCCATCGCCAACATCGTCAGCACCCATGCCCCTCGCCTCAACAGACTACATCCTCCTCGGCGACCTGAACTTCCACCTAGAAAACAACAACGACATCAACACGACCAAGCTGCTCGACAACCTCAAACAACTTGTCACATTGCCCACTCACACCGCAGGCCACACACTTGATCCCATCTTCTCAGCCAGCAGCCACGTCGCCTTCAGCCACACAACCCAACTCAGCTGGACAGACCACTGCTGCATCCTCTTCTCCTACCAGAAACCTGTCACTCACCGTCATCGCACACAACCCCCCGATGCTACTGGAGCAAAATCTCAACAGTACAACTGCTCTCCTCCCTCGCCCAGGTCCCGCCCCCTGGAACCCTGGCCCCCAACACAGCTGCCACCAACCTGCATCGATGGATAGACGACTGCGCCAACATCCTCGCGCCGCTCTAAAAACCCTCATAAACCCTCCATAGCACCAAGGCCAGCTGG
Source organism: Pleurodeles waltl (assembly GCF_031143425.1). Taxonomy (NCBI): domain Eukaryota; kingdom Metazoa; phylum Chordata; class Amphibia; order Caudata; family Salamandridae; genus Pleurodeles; species Pleurodeles waltl. Next base: position 260,345,888 of record NC_090437.1, on the reverse strand, counting down.
TTCACCCACGACCTACAGGATTCCAAACGGGATTGCAGCAGAATTCGGAGAACCTGACGCCTTGAACCTACCGAATCCAACCACATTGCACTCACGACTGCCACCTGCAAACATCACCAGCTGTTCCGCAACACCAAGAGAACCTACTTCAAAAGCCGCACAGACAACAACGCTCACAACAGAAAAGAGCTCTTCGGTATCATCAAAGAGCTCGCCTACCCCAGGACCTGCGTCAACGAACCCCCTCCATCACAGGAGTTTTGCAACTCCCTCGCCTCCCATTACCGTCGAAAGATAGAAGACATCCACAACAGCTTCAACCCCCAGACCCACCAACAGACCACAGACGCCCACGAACCCAACGCCACAAGCAACACCAACCTCCTTCACACCTGGACCCTCGTCAACAAAGAAGACACTGCCAACACCATGGCCTCCATCCACTCCCGCTCCCCATCAGACCCCTGCCCACACCATATCTTCAATAAATCTAGCAACATCATCACTCCCCCACCTCTGCGACATCAACAGCTCCTTCGAGTCAGCCACCTTCCCGGAAAGCTGGACACACGTAGATGTCAACGCGCTGCTGAAAAAATCCAAGGCAGACCCAGATGACCCCAAGAATTACCTGCCGATCTCCTTCCTCCCCTTCCTAGTAAAGGTCATCGAAAAGATCGTGAACAGCCAACTTCCTGGAAGATAACAAGGCGCTCAACACCTCCCAATTCGGATTCCGCAAGAACCACAGAACTGAGACCGCTGTCATCGTTGCAACGGATTACATCAGGACCATGCTCGACGAAGGAGAAACTGCGGCACTCATCCTCCTGGTCCTCTCCGCAGCCTTCAACACTGCCTCCACAATGTCAGAATCCATGACAAGGCTCTCAACTGGATCTCATCATTCCTCACCAGCAGAACCCAGAGAATCCGCCTTCTGCCGTTCCTGTCCGAAACCTCCAAGAGCATCTGTGGCGTCCCCAAGGATCCTCCCTCAGCCCAACGCTTTTCAACGTTTACATGGCCCCACTCACCAACATCGCCTGAACCCATCACATCAACATAGTATCCTACGCAGACGACACCCAGCTGATCCTCTCCCTCACGAAAGTCCCTACAACTGCAAAAAACAACCTCCACAATGGACTTCACGCCATCGCCGGCTGGATGGAATCAAACCGCCTCAAGTTAAACACAAACAAGACAGAGATCCTCATCTCTGGCACCAACCCCTCAGCACGGAACGACTCCTGGTGGCCCACCTCCCTAGGAACCGCACCTCCCCATGCATGCACCCTAGGATTCATCCTACTCTCAGCATGACTCAGCAGGTCAACGCAATCTCTTTTTCCTGCTATAACACTCCTCACATGCTCCGCAAGATCTTCAAGTGGATCCCCGTCAAAACCAGGAAAATTGTCACCCACGCCCTGATCAGCAGCCGACTGGACTACGGTAATTCACTATATGTAGGAACAACGGCCAAACTTCAAACAAAGCTGCAAAGAATCCAAACCGCATCCGCCCGCCTCATTCTCGATGTTCCACGCCGCAGCCACATCTCACCCCACCTCAAAGACCTACACTGGCTACCCGTATCGAAGAGGATCACCTTCAAACTCCTCACCCACGCACACAAAGCCCTCCACAACACAGGTCCAGCCTACCTACCTCAACGACAGACTCACCTTCCACACTCCCAACCGACATCTCCGCTCTGCCGGCCTAGCACCTCGCCTCCGTTCCCCGCATCCGCTGCACCACTGCTGGAGGAAGATCCTTTTCTCACCCCACTGCCAAGACCTGGAACTCCCTACCGCTCCACCTACGCCAGACCCAGGACCTCCTGACTTTCAGGAAACGCCTCAAGACATGGCTCTTCGACCAGTAGCGACTCCCTCTGAGCCTAGATACCCTGACGGGTGAGTAGCGCGCTTTATAAATCTCTCTTGATTGATTGATTGATAGAGAGAGGAGACCAATTCCAGAAGTCAAATAAGAGTCCAGGAAGAACAGGAGCCCCTGCCAACCTGGAAGAAGGTGCAAAAGTGGATTCTCCGGTTAGACGAAAAGTACAGAAATGCACCAAAGAAGATAGCTCCGGATTCCTGTTTGGTGCAAGAGATGTCCTATGTCGGGTTTTTGTATGCAGGCTGTTTGCGTTGCTGGATTCCACCAACAAGCCTTGGTTCAAGCAAGTACGTGGTTTGCATCAAAGAGGAGCTGCCTGGACCCAGGAGGGACCTGGGGGTCTCAACTTGAACTAAGGAGACAGAGGGGGCTCTCAGCACTACACTGGTGGGTTATACGCCACCGAAGAACAACTCAAGGAGCTGTGCATCACAGGATGGAGTACTGGGGACCTGGGCTACACTGTTCATGAAGAACTTTTGGAAGAAGTGCACAGAAGCCTAAGGAGATGCAGAAGATTTGGTGCACAGGGGTACTGTCGCAGCATGGGGAGGCAAGCTCTTACCTCCACCAAATTTGGACAGCTGGACCTTTGGACAGTCTGGGTCACTTCAGTCCACCACCTGTGTTCCAGGGAACATGCTCATCACCAGGACATGAGTCCCAGAGTACCAGATTCGACGCATAAGGGCCCCTGCAGAAGCAGAGAAGTGACTCCGTCACTCCACGGGAGATTCCTTCGGTTCTTCTGGTGCAGGGTGAAGATAGGCAGTCCTCAGAGTGTGAACACCTGGGAAACTGTTGAAATTGTTTGCTGGAGCTGAAGTTTCAGGACACAGGAGTCATCCTGGATACTTTGTTGCAGTTACAGCGATTCTTGGAGAAGTCTGCGGTTAATCCGGCAGTCAGAAGCTAAAGCAGAGGATGCAGAGGAGTCCTGGAGGAATCTTGCAAACCAAATCTGAGGAAACACCCAGATGAAATACCCTAAGTAGCCCTGAGAGGGGGATTGGTTACATACCCAGGTATGCACCTATCAGGAGGGGTCTCTGATGTCACCTGCTGGCACTGGCCTATCAGAGGTCTCCAAAGGGTCCCCACACCTTGGAATCCAAGATGGCTAACACCAGGGACACTCTGAAGGAGCTTTGGGCAACACCCCTGGGGTGGTGATAGACAAGGGAGTGGTCACTCCCCTTTCCTTTGTCCAGTTTCCAGCCAGAGCAGGGACTTAGGGTCCCTGAACTGGTGTAGACTGGATTATGCAAGGAGGGCATTGTTTGTGCCCTTCAAAGCATTTCCAGAGGCTCTGGGAAGATATCCCTCCCATGCTCGTAACACCTATTTCCAATGGGAGAGGGTGTAACACCCTTCTCCTAAAGGAAATGCATTGTTCTGCCTTCCTGGGATTGAGCTGCTCAATCCCCAAGAGTTCACACCTGTCTGTAAGGCAGCAGCAGCTGGGGCTGCAGTGGAAACCTCAGAGAGCTGGTTTGGCAGTACTGGGGGTCCATGGTGAAGCCCCCAGGGTGCATGGGATTGCCCCCCCAACACCAGGTTTGGATTGTGGGGTCAATTCCATGATCTTAGACACCTCACATGGCCATATTCGGAGTTACTATTGTGAAGCCACATATATGTATTGACATATATATAGTGCACGCTTAAAATGGTATCCCTGCACTCATGAAGTCCAGGGAATTGACCCTGGACAACTTGAGTGCACCTTTGCTACTGCCAGGGTGCCCTCACAAACAATAATTTTTCATCTAGCCTGCAGTAAATGAAGGTTAGACATACAGGTGACTTCTAAGTTACTTAGGCCCATATTTATACTGCTCTGCCGGCCTAGCACCTCGCCTCCGTTCCCCGCATCCGCTGCACCACTGCTGGAGGAAGATCCTTTTCTCACCCCACTGCCAAGACCTGGAACTCCCTACCGCTCCACCTACGCCAGACCCAGGACCTCCTGACTTTCAGGAAACGCCTCAAGACATGGCTCTTCGACCAGTAGCGACTCCCTCTGAGCCTAGATACCCTGACGGGTGAGTAGCGCGCTTTATAAATCTCTCTTGATTGATTGATTGATAGAGAGAGGAGACCAATTCCAGAAGTCAAATAAGAGTCCAGGAAGAACAGGAGCCCCTGCCAACCTGGAAGAAGGTGCAAAAGTGGATTCTCCGGTTAGACGAAAAGTACAGAAATGCACCAAAGAAGATAGCTGCGGATTCCTGTTTGGTGCAAGAGATGTCCTATGTTGGGTTTTTGTATGCAGGCTGTTTGCGTTGCTGGATTCCACCAACAAGCCTTGGTTCAAGCAAGTACGTGGTTTGCATCAAAGAGGAGCTGCCTGGACCCAGGAGGGACCTGGGGGTCTCAACTTGAACTAAGGAGACAGAGGGGGCTCTCAGCACTACACTGGTGGGTTATACGCCACCGAAGAACAACTCAAGGAGCTGTGCATCACAGGATGGAGTACTGGGGACCTGGGCTACACTGTTCATGAAGAACTTTTGGAAGAAGTGCACAGAAGCCTAAGGAGATGCAGAAGATTTGGTGCACAGGGGTACTGTCGCAGCATGGGGAGGCAAGCTCTTACCTCCACCAAATTTGGACAGCTGGACCTTTGGACAGTCTGGGTCACTTCAGTCCACCACCTGTGTTCCAGGGAACATGCTCATCACCAGGACATGAGTCCCAGAGTACCAGATTCGACGCATAAGGGCCCCTGCAGAAGCAGAGAAGTGACTCCGTCACTCCACGGGAGATTCCTTCGGTTCTTCTGGTGCAGGGTGAAGATAGGCAGTCCTCAGAGTGTGAACACCTGGGAAACTGTTGAAATTGTTTGCTGGAGCTGAAGTTTCAGGACACAGGAGTCATCCTGGATACTTTGTTGCAGTTACAGCGATTCTTGGAGAAGTCTGCGGTTAATCCGGCAGTCAGAAGCTAAAGCAGAGGATGCAGAGGAGTCCTGGAGGAATCTTGCAAACCAAATCTGAGGAAACACCCAGATGAAATACCCTAAGTAGCCCTGAGAGGGGGATTGGTTACATACCCAGGTATGCACCTATCAGGAGGGGTCTCTGATGTCACCTGCTGGCACTGGCCTATCAGAGGTCTCCAAAGGGTCCCCACACCTTGGAATCCAAGATGGCTAACACCAGGGACACTCTGAAGGAGCTTTGGGCAACACCCCTGGGGTGGTGATAGACAAGGGAGTGGTCACTCCCCTTTCCTTTGTCCAGTTTCCAGCCAGAGCAGGGACTTAGGGTCCCTGAACTGGTGTAGACTGGATTATGCAAGGAGGGCATTGTTTGTGCCCTTCAAAGCATTTCCAGAGGCTCTGGGAAGATATCCCTCCCATGCTCGTAACACCTATTTCCAATGGGAGAGGGTGTAACACCCTTCTCCTAAAGGAAATGCATTGTTCTGCCTTCCTGGGATTGAGCTGCTCAATCCCCAAGAGTTCACACCTGTCTGTAAGGCAGCAGCAGCTGGGGCTGCAGTGGAAACCTCAGAGAGCTGGTTTGGCAGTACTGGGGGTCCATGGTGAAGCCCCCAGGGTGCATGGGATTGCCCCCCCAACACCAGGTTTGGATTGTGGGGTCAATTCCATGATCTTAGACACCTCACATGGCCATATTCGGAGTTACTATTGTGAAGCCACATATATGTATTGACATATATATAGTGCACGCTTAAAATGGTATCCCTGCACTCATGAAGTCCAGGGAATTGACCCTGGACAACTTGAGTGCACCTTTGCTACTGCCAGGGTGCCATCACAAACAATAATTTTTCATCTAGCCTGCAGTAAATGAAGGTTAGACATACAGGTGACTTCTAAGTTACTTAGGCCCATATTTATACTTTTTGATGCAAAACTGCGCTGGCGTAGTTTTGCGTCAAAAATATTACCGCCGGCTAACGCCATTTTGGTGCGCCGTGTGGGCGTCAAATTTATACTTTGATGCCCGGTGGTGCAAACCACAGGTCTAAGTCATGTCGTAAAGCAAAACGACGTTAACATGGCGAAAATGACTGTGGGTCGATTTACGACACCGCACACCGTATATGCAGCGTTTTTTGACGCAATAGCATCGAAATTCCCAGCGAACACAGCAGTTTCAGCAGAGGAGAGACAAAATGGATCCCAGATGCCTGTACAGACCCCAGGAAGATGACAACAGACCAGGAACCAGCCAGGAGGACCCACACAAGAACCAGGACACTTTTAAGAAGAAAAGAAAGTGTTGCTTAAGTGCAGAGGAACAGGAAATTCTGGTTAAAGAGGTGACGGAACACCAGCACCAACTGTTTGTCACCTCAAAGTTGCCAATTAGTAGGAGAGAGGCAATATGGAAACAAATTGTTGACAAGATCAACAGTGTGGCAGAAGTACGCAGAACAGTCATCGAGTGCAAGAAACGCTGGCATGACTGCAAGCACAGGACAAAGGAAAAGATGGCCAGGAACAGGAAGGCAGCACTGCAGACTGGGGGTGGGAGTCCAGCACACCAGGAGGCCCTGGACCACATGGAGGAGATGGTCTCAGCCGCCATCCCTGAGGAGATCGTCACAGGGATTCAAGGACAGGACAGCGCAGACTACCAGGAGACAACACACATGCAGGGTAAGTCACATGGGGAATTATAATGCACTAATGTCAACTATAAGCAGGGGGGGGGATACTGGCCACAAAATGCATGGAAGTCATCATATACATGAAGTGGCATGGGTAAAGGGGTATGGCATGGGGGCATGGCCTGCACAGAGAGAAGCTGGGGCACACCATAACACTATTCCAACAACAGTCCCATGGGGGCATGCTGCCATGCCAACAATGGAGCAAAGGTTAAAGCACTCCAGGAGGGAAGGGCACAATGTCAAACTGACATACTGGCTCACGTCAGCCACTATACCCCCTACATTAACTAGGGCCCAATTAACAACCTCTAGCCATACCGACAACTGGAATGTAACAGTGACAACAGTTGCCACTACCACCTCCGCTCTGTGTGCAGCTCAAGTAGCCAATGGCAGTAACTTCCCCATGGATCATACACACCTAAATTAGAGGGTTGAGGATGACAACTCCAATAATCCCCTGAAACAAGACAAAGGCTCCAGTCCTGTCAAATGTCAATGCCCATAGTCGTCACAAACATCAGCCAATGTCATCAACATTAGGAGCTACACAGCACTAAGGTCACAATGTAACATCCCAAATGTCATACTGCTCAGACAACAGCATTGAGGGGGAGGACACATGTAACTGGTCACTGAAATACACCTTCACAGTCAGAGGAGGAAATAGGACACTGCTACGACTATCAGGGCAATACAATGTACCACACATTCCTTAACATCAGCTGTACACATTACCAATGCCAACATCCATATTGTGCCAGAACAATGCTATGCATACGATATGCTACATGTCAAATACATATTAGTGGATGTGAAAGATCATAGACTGGGGCAGGTCCAGATTGTTAAGTGTGCTGCTAGTGCCATCAGAGCACCCACAGCCAGTGAAAGGTCTCACCATGAGAAGTAAGGGGAGGGTTGAGTAGGACAAGAAGGTGGCAATTCACTATTTGGCCAGAAAATACACCTAAAGGAGATGATGCTGACAAGTCCACAAACTGACCACAAAACATGTGACATGCAGGAGGGGCACAGGCCTGGGAGAATGCCCATCTGAAAGACTGGAGCAATGAACAGGAACCAAGATCACAATGTGAAAAGCATCACAAGGCAGGCATGTCACATCACAAATGCCACAACACAGACACACTAATTGTACCATATTTAATTGCAGAGGACAATGGATCTCCTGCAGATATGCCTGTCCCAGAATACCGTGATGACATGGATGATGGGCTGACAAACATTCCCTAAACATTCCCGAGCAGACCATCCAAGATGTCCTTGGAACCCTCAAGACCCCACCTTCAGTCACAAGGAGGAGCACAGAACAAGCAGCCATCGCAGAGGATCCACCCACCACCCCAATTGTAAGACCTGCCAGCTCCAATACAGCTGAGGACTCAGACGACACTGGCACCAGCTTTGAGAGAACTGTAGTTGGGGTACAGCAGGAGCTGGCCAATGAGGTGCGGATAGGGATGCAAACTATGGCAGCCAGCCTAGAGGGGGTTCGTTCGTGCATGATGTCATCTGCAGATCAGGCAGCAGCCATGCAAGCCCTAACATCCGTCCTGCAAGGACTACAAGAAACTGTTAAGGAATTCACCACTGCAGTAAGGGAGTTGCCACAACACCTTGCACCCCAAACCTTCCACTGCATGCACAAATACAATCATGACCCCCTCAGGGCTGACCTGGCTGCCTACCATTGCGATGTGGCTGCTATTCTTAAGAATCAGCAGATCCTCCTTGCTGCAGGGAAAAGGCTTACCTACCCTAATCTACCCTGACTACTCATTACCCACAACTGTTCCTAACTAACCTAACCTAAACTTACTTATCACATGTAATGAAACATTCTAAACATCAACCCCCCACCCCCCTTATGAGATGGGACACATGGAGGACAACAGATACTAACCTAAACACATACTATACTATCCTAAAAAAATAAATATATTTTTTTGTATTTTTTGATATTTTTTACATTTTACTTTTTTATTTTTTTGTTTTTTTTAAACACACAAGAACCTCAACATAGCCAAACACACTTAATAAGTAAAAATAGAAAGATTCAGGTCCCCCCACCCACTAACACTAACTAAGCTAACAGCCTATACTAACCTAACACTAAGGTGGTCATTACATCCCTGGCGGATGGTGTTAAAGCTGCGGAAATACCGCAAACAGGGCGGCAGACAAAAAAAGGGAATTATGACCCTGGCGGTAACCGCCAACAAAGACAACCACTTTAACACACCACCCGCCACGGCGGTACAGACAAGCAGCGCGGCGGTCACCGCCAACAGACAGGCGGGAGACAATGTACCACCCACACTATTACAACCCGCCAATCCGCCACCTTTTCCGGGGCGGATTCACCATGGATAAAAACACGGCGGAAACAGCTTTTGCTATGGGAAAACGCTCACCTCAACATACTCCACGAGGAAGGAGGACACCATGGAGGCCAAATTACAAATCCTACCTGCCCTTGTCTTTCTGCTCCTCTACGACCAACAGCTACGTAGGCGCCGAAGACACCGGTGAGTACTGCATCTACGACACGGGGGAGGGGGAGGCAAAAGTTAGGGGGACACCCACCAAACACCCCCACCCTCGCATATTACAACATACACACCAATGCATTCACAAAAATCACAGTAACAACCCACAATCCCCCCGGAAGAATGAAAAGACAATGCGAAATTCGGTCAAACATTGTAATGTGCCAATTTTAATGTCATACAAAAATATACAGATATTTATATCTCAAAATCACTCTTATTTACACATACAATCTGAGAAGTAGTGCAGATATGTACACACCAATGTCCGTGCACCAACAGTCCAAAAATGCATGGGCGAGGCCCACAAACTATACCTGACGAAAATCGGAGAGAACACTGCCGGGGCAACAGATAGAAACACTTCAGGCACCTCAGGGGGAAGAGAAGGGGGGGCACCTCAGCCAGATGAATGCGAAGCCAGATCCACGACGGGGCTCCATGCCCATTGATGTATCCTGGGTAGTGCAATGCCACAGTCTCTCAAGTCTATACAGTGGGTGGGTTGCCCACTGTGCCATCCTGGGGAGTGCAAAGCCACAGTCTCTCAAGTCTCTACAGTGGGAGGGTTGCCCACTGTGCCATCCTGGGGAGTGCAAGGCCACAGTCTCTCAAGTCAATACAGTAGGTGGGTTGCCCACTGTGCCATCCTGGGGAGTGCAAAGCCACAGTCTCTCAAGTCTCTACAGTGGGTGGGTTGCCCAATGTGCCATCCTGGGGCGTGCAAGGCCACAGTCTCTCAAGTCTCTACAGTGGGTGGCTTGCCCACTGTGCCATCCTGGGGAGTGCAAATCCACAGTCTCTCAAGTAGATGCAGTTCTCTACTGGTACTGGGGGGGGCTGGTGCTCAGACTGGATGAGTCTCCCCGTGAAAGTTCATGTCCGGTCACTGTCCCACCTACACGGTGCATGCCCTGTTCAGCGGTGCTTTACCATGGCGGTCTTTGCCCTGTTCAGCGGTGCTTTGCCATGGCGGTCTTTGCCCTGTTCAGCAGTGCTTTGCCATGGCGGTTCTGGACTGTTCAGCGGTGCTTTGCCATGGCGGTCTTTGCCCTGTTCAGCGTTGCTTTGCCATGGCGGTCTTTACCCTGTTCAGCGGTGCTTTGCCATGGCGGTTCTGGACTGTTCAGCGGTGCTTTGCCATGGCGGTCTTTGCCCTGTTCAGCGGTGCTTCGCCATGGCGGTTCTGGACTGTTCAGCGGTGCTTTGCCATGGCGGTCTTTGCCCTGTTCAGCGGTGCTTTGCCATGGCGGTTCTGGACTGTTCAGCGGTGCTTTGCCATGGTGGTCTTTGCCTTGTTCAGCGGTGCTTTGCCATGGCGGTCTATGGACTGTTCAGCAGTGCTTTGCCATGGCAGTCTTTGCCCTGTTCAGCGGTGCTTTGCCATGGCGGTCTTTGCCCTGTTCAGCGGTGCTTTGCCATGGCGGTCTATGGACTGTTCAGCGGTGCTTTGCCATGGCGGTCATTGCCCTGTTCAGCGGTGCTTTGCCATGACGGTCTTTGCCCTGTTCAGCGGTGCTTTGCCATGGCGGTCTTTGCCCTGTTCAGCGGTGCTTTGCCATGGCGGTCTTTACCCTGTTCAGCGGTGCTTTGCCATGGCGGTCTTTGCCCTGTTCAGCGGTGCTTTGCCATGGCGGTTCTGGTACGGACATTGGTGTGTGGCATGACGATCTCTACACTGGGCATTGGTGTGTGGCATGACGTTCTCTCCAATGGGCATTGGTGGGTGGCATAACGTTCTCTACAACGAGCATTGGTGGGTGGCATGACGTTCCATCATTGCCCAGCGGGGCTGTGGCATCCGGGCCCCTCCTGGCCTGTGACTCCGGTGGTGGTTTCTGGACCAGTGAGGATACTTGGGCCCTCCTGGGCTGTGACTCTGGCGGTTGTCTCTGGACCAGTGACAATACTTGGGCCCTCCTGGGCTGTGACTCCGGCGGTGGCGGTGGTCTCCTGACCAGTGACGATACTTGGGCCCTCCTGGGCTGTGAATCTGGCGGTGGTCTCCGGACCAGTGACGATACTTGGGCCCTCCTGGGCTGTGACTCTGGCGGTGGTCTCCGGACAAGTGACGATACTTGGGCCCTCCTGGGCTGTGACTCTGGTGGTGGTCTCTGGACCAGTGACAATACTTGGGGCCTCCTGGGCTGTGACTCTGGCAGTGGTCTCTGGACCAGTGACGATACTTTGGCCCTCCTGGGCTGTGACTCTTGCGGTGGTCTCTGGACCAGTGACGATACTTGGGCCCTCCTGGGCTGTGACTCCGGTGGTGGCGGTGGTCTCCTGACCAGTGACGATACTTGGGCCCTCCTGGGCTGTGACTCTGGCGGTGGTCTCTGGACCAGTGACGATACTTTGGCCCTCCTGGGCTGTGACTCCGGTGGTGGCGGTGGTCTCCTGATCAGTGACAATACTTGGGCCCTCCTGGGCTGTGACTCTGGTGGTGGTCTCTGGACCAGTGACGATACTTTGGCCCTCCTGGGCTGTGACTCTGGCGGTGGCGGTGGTCTCCTGACCAGTGACGATACTTGGGCCCTCCTGGGCTGTGACTCTGGCGGTGGTCTCTGGACCAGTGACGATACTTGGACCCTCCTGGGCTGTGACTCTGGCGGTGGTCTCTGGACCAGTGACGATACTTGGGCCCTCCTGGGCTGTGACTCAGGCGGTGGCGCACTTCTCCGCCGTGACACTCACAACAGGCTGGGCAGACTTCCTCTGGACCTTCCCCACCTTTGTTGGAGTTACAGCTGACTCACCAATCCCCTTCGAATCCATGTCACTTGTTGTCCCACCAGGAGTCTTAACACGGTCTCGTCATCCACTCTCCAATTTTAGAACCTTTACAGGGGGTGGGCTGCCAGTGCCTTGGCTCCGGGTCCTACTGCCTGCCCTGGTGGCCGGTGCACTCCACAAACCTTGAACAGGCACCACTGGTATTGGAGGCTTTTTGGCTGAGGCGCTATGACGGGACTGATGAATTGGAGGGGGGGTGGGGGCAAAAAGGTCAATTTGACATAGGGGCAGTTTCTGAAAAACACTGGGATGGGTAGCTGGAGGGGGTCTGGGAGTGGAGGAAGAGGAGGTGGTTGTAGGAGGTGTCACTTTAGGTGTTTTGGGTGCAGGTGCACGTACTGGAGGCTGTCGTGAGGTGGATGGATGTTGGGTGAGTGATTGCCGGCGTTTGTGTACTTTGGGAGGGGGCGTCACAGACACACTGGGAGAGGACACAGGGGAAGTGTAAATGGCAGTGGAGGTGGTGAGTGCAGGTGAGCGGCTTGTGGTGCTGGGTGTCCTGGTGCGAGTCCTAGTGCCTGTAGATGTGGTGCATGCAGGTGTGTGTGTAGACGAGACTGGGAGGGAGGAGGGAGAAGAGGAGGAGGGGGACACAGTGGAGACGGTGGATGTTGCTGTGTCTGAATGTGGGTGAGGCTTGCGTGAGTGCCTGTGGTGTGTGTGGTGCCTATGTTTGCTTGAGCTACTTGTGTGTGTTGACTTGTGTGCATGCTGGTCTGTAGGTGTGCTTGGGATGGGCTGGGGTACAGGAGATTGGGTCTGGGTGGAGGAAGTTGGAGGGGGGAGGCTGGACACAGGGACAATGGCTGCCATCAGTGCTGAGGCCAGAGATTGCAGGGTTCGCTGAAGGACAGCCTGACCAGAATAAATGCCCTCCAGGAATGCATTACCGTGTTGCAACTCTCGTTCTAAACCCTGGATGGCATTCACAATGGTAGACTGCCCAACAGTGAGTGACCTGAGGAGGTCAATGGCCTCCTCACTGAGGGCAGCATGGGTGACTGGGGCAGGGCCTGAGGTGCCTGGGGCGAAGGTGATGCCCACCCTCCTGGGTGAACGGGCACAGGGCGAACGCTGAGGGGCTGCTGGGAGGGCGGTGCTGGTAGGGGAGGTGGCTGTACCTGTAGAAGTGGGGCGCACAGATGGTGCCGCCACCACAAGGGAGCTCCCATCGGCGAATGAGTCTGTGTCGCTGGTTGGTGATCCGGTGGCCGACGTGAAGCTCCCCTCTCCCTCCGTCCCACTGGTGCATTTAGAGTCTGTGGTGTGGCCCACATGGCCATGTGGGATGCAGCTCCCTTGTGCTCCGGTGCCACTGTACTCCGCCTGATGATGCTGATGTACAAAAGGACAGGGAGAGCAGGAAAAGGGGGGGGGGGACAGAAGAAAGAGAGTTTTAGTGCATGGCATTCCGCTACCGTTGGCAGATAAGACAGACGCAGCAGCCCCATGCATTACGCCGTGCTCCTGCCCTCTGCACATGCAATTTCTGGGATATGGCTTCCATGGCAATGGTGGACATCTGCGCACATGGATGCCACAGGGGCAACTATACCTCAACTTGGCACTCTGGTGAGGTGGGGTAGAATGCCACATGGCCTACATTATGGAGGGGCCTTGCCTACCGAATTCGCCCTGGCCTAGGGACACCCACAGCCCACCTCCCCCACCCAGACCCCTCCACTGCACGCAAAGTTCGCAGAATGAGGTTGTACTCACCCTCTTGTGTCTGCTGTGATGTCCTCAAGTGCTGATCCAACTCCGGGTAGGCCACCGCCAGGATCCGGAACATCAGGGGGGTCATGGTGCGACGGGCACCCATCCCACGTTGGGAGGCCATCCCCAGCTGAGCCTCCACCGTCTTCTTGCTGCAGCGGTGAATGTCCTCCCATCTCTTACGGCAGTGGGTGCCCCGTCTCTGGTGGGCCCCCAGGGTCCGGACCTCCTTTTCGATGGCACACCAAATGTCCCTCTTCTGGTGGGCGCTGACCTACATGACATGTAAAAGGGAAGAGGTACAGTCATTACCAACTGCACCGTCAATGTGAGTGGCCCCCTCCCTACTCTGGCCATGTGGCTCATTCATTCCCATGCATAACTGTTCTATGTACTCTGCCCCATTCCCTCTTCCACCCAGCCCTCTCCACACAGGCCTAGCCAATACAACGTGCTCCCTCTGTACTAACCTGCTGGTCTGGAGGACCGTAGAGTAGCGTGTACTGGGGGAGGACCCCATCCACAAGTTTTTCCAACTCCTGTGCATTGAAGGCAGGGGCCCTTTCCCCAGACGCAGCAGACATCGTCGCTTCCAGACCGAGGTCACAGCAGCACTAGCAGTGTAGGTCCTCTCCTGTCGAAGGTCAGGTATCGAGTGAGTGAACAGATAGAAAATGGCAGTGACGTCCGCGGCGGTGACGTCCGCAGCGGTGCGCATCATCACCGCCAGCGCACCTGTTCATTGGCTCCTGGGACCCATAGGGTCCAATGTTAACCAATGCAGCATTGCGCCGCAGTCTACGACCGCCTACCGCCACGGTGTGCAACGCCAGCACAGTTACCCCACAATCCGATTGTCCCAGTTTAGAGGTCAGGCAGCCGCCATTTCAGGGGCCCACATGGCTTCATTTACTACTGCGTCACACATAGCTAGGCCTACACTCAACACACATACAGGAAGGGTTTTGTGTCTGGTGTAGTCTTGTGTGTAACAGTGGGTACATACCTGGAAGATTAATGACTGGTTCTTCGCTGTTGTCCTTCGTAGGCACCGTCAGCTGGGACATATGAGAAGATGGCGGAATCCTCCGGTGTACCGACCGCTGGTGGACCTGTTGACAATGGAAGAAAGACATGTCATCGTCACCTACAGGTTTGACCGTGCCACTATCCAGGAACTATGTACCCAGTTGGAGCCAGACCTGATGTCACTGATCCGCCATCCAACTGGAATCCCCCCTGACGTGCAGGTGCTGTCAGTGCTCCATTTCCTTGCAAGTGGGTCATTTCAGACAACAGTGGCCATGGCATCAGGGATGTCCCAGCCTATGTTTTCCAACGTCTTGTCCAGAGTGTTGTCTGCCCTGCTGAAACACGTAAGGAGATACATCATATTCCCTCAGGTGGAGGATTTACCTACAGTGAAAGGTGACTTCTATGCCCTTGGACATATTCCCAACGTCATAGGTGCCATTGATGGGACCCGTGTAGCTCTGGTCCCCCTCGCAGGAGTGAACAGGTGTACAGGAACAGGATAGAGTTATCATTCTATGAATGTCCAGATGGTCTGTTTGGCAGACCAGTACATCTCGCAGGTAAATGCTATGTTCCCTGGCTCAGTGCATGACGCCTACATCCTGCGCAATAGCAGCATCCCTGATATGATGGGTCAACTCCAGAGGCACCGTGTATGGCTATTGGGGGAATCTGGTTACCCCAACCTTTCCTGGCTATTGACCCCAGTGAGGAATCCCAGGACCAGGGCAAAGGAACGGTACAATGATGCCCATGGGCGGACTAGGAGGGTCATCAAACGCACCTTCGGCCTCCTTAAGGCCAGGTTCAGGTGCCTCCATATGACAGGTGGATCCCTATTCTACTCACCGAAGAAGGTGTGCGACATCATCGTTGCCTACTCCATGCTCCATAATTTGGCATTGTGACGCCAAGTGCCTTTTCTGCAGGAGGATGATCCAGATGACAGTGTTGTAGCAGCTGTGGAGCCTGTGGAGCCTGTGGACAGTGATGAGGATGAAGCTGAGGAAGAAGAAAACGACAACAGCGATTCAGTCATACAGCAATATATCCAGTGACACACAGGTGAGAACATTTTCTGGTTTAACATTACATTAACTTTCACACGTCTACCTCTATCCTGTACCTACATTTCACTCACTATTTGTTAATTGAGTTGTACCCTTCCATTTCAGTTTCACAAGTGTGGTAACCTACGTGTCAACTGCTTGCATCCTTCAAGGGCTTGTGATGTGTGACATAGGTATGTTAGCCTTACAATGGGTAACCCATTATGACACTGTGATTGATAATACAAAGTACCAAATCATAGACTGACTCCAGATTTTTGGGTGTTTCAAGGGTGTTTATTTAAGTGCTCAAAAAATGGAGGGGGGTTGTAAAATGGTGATGGGTGATGGTGGAGGAATGTCCATGGCAGAGTCCAGTCTATTAGTCTCACAGGTGCACTGCCCATCTTGGCATAGGAAGTGGAGCTGGGGCAGTTCGAATATGGACAGGGTAACAAAGTGGGACAGTGGGAGGACAATCAGGGTGGTCTTATTTCCTGGCGGGGGTCTTGCCATCTTTCTCTGTCCTGTTCCTGTATCTCGGGGACCGCTTGCGTGGTGGTTGTCCGTCTGCAGGGGGTGGGGTGCTGGTGTGGTGGTCCTGTGGCGGGGCGTCCTGTCCACTAGCGCCAGCGGAGGTGGTGGGCAGTTCATCGTCCATGCTAGTGTCAGGGGCCCCTTGGAGTGCCACGGTGTCCCTCAAGGTCTTTTGAATGTCCGTCAGCACCCCTACGATGGTGCCCAGGGCGGAGCCGATGGTGCTGAGCTCCTCCCTGAACCCCAAATACTGCTCCTCCTGCAGGCACAGGTTCTCCTGCAACTTGTCCGGGACCGTCGCCATCGTCTCCTGGGAGTGGTGGTATGCTCCCATGATGGAGGAGAGGGCCTCGTGGAGAGTTGGTTCCCTTGGCCTGTCCTCCCTCGGTCGCACAGCAGCCCTCCCAGTTCCCCGGTGTTCCCGTGCCTCCGTCCCCTGGACCGTGTGCCCACTACCACTGCCCCAGGTCCCTGTTGTTGTTGGGGTGGTGGGTTAGCCTGGGTGCCCTGTAGTGGTGGACACACCGCTGATTGACCTGTAGGGAGGTTTGGGCCCGCTGGGTGGGTGCTGTGCTGGTGTTACCAGAGGGTGGCAGCTCGGTGTTAGGCTGTGGCTGGGCAAGGGGAACCGAATGTCCGGAGGCCCACGATGGTCCGGGCTGGTCATCAAGATCCAGTGGGGAAGAGCTGCTGTTGTCACTGTGGGCCTCTTCTGGGGGTGGAGTGGTGTTGTCTGGACCCTCTGGTGTGGTGACGGTCCTTCGGGTTCCTGCAGGGGTATGAGAACATGATTATTGCATGTGTGTGTTTCATGGTGTGCAATGGGTGGGTTTTTGTGTACCCCAGTGCAAGCATTCTTGTGTGGGGGCTTGTGTGATGATGGTTGGGGGAGTGTTCTGGGTATGTGCAGTGAGCATGCTTTAGTGAGGGGTGCCCATGCTTAGTTGTGTCATGCAGGGCTTGGCGTTGGGATGGGTGGTTTGTGTTATGGGTACATTACTGAGGATTTGGGGTGATAGGGGAGGGTGTGAGGGTGGGGGTGTGTGATAGCATGCAGGTAGGGTGGGGGATGTGATAGTTAAGATTTGACTTACCAGTGTCCCATCCTCCACCGACTCCTCCGAGGCCCTCAGGATGCAAGATGGTCAAGACTTGCTCCTCCCATGTTGTTAGTTGTGGGGGAGGAGGTGGGGGTCCGCTGCCAGTCCGCTGTACCGCGATGTTGTGCCTGGATACCGTGGAATGCACCTTCCCCCGTAGGTCGTTCCACCTCTTCCTGATGTCCTCCCTATTTCTTGGGTGCTGTCCCACGGCGTTCACCCTGTCCACTATTCTGCGCCATAACTCCATCTTCCTGGCAATTGATGTGTGCTGTACCTGTGAGCCAAATAGCTGTGGCTCTACCCGTACGATTTCCTCCACCATGACCCTGAGCTCCTCCTCGGAGAAGCGGGGGTATCTTTGGTGTGACATGGGGTGGTGTGTGTGAGGTGTGGGGTGGTGTATGTGGTGATGAGTGTGGTGAGTATAGTGGTATGTGGTGTTTTGTGCGTGGATGTTGTGTGGGTGATGGTGTTGTGTGCCTCTGTGTGATGGGGTTGTCAATAGCTGTGCTCTCTCTCTGGCCTTCTCTCAGAATTTCTGGTTGTGGGTGATGTGGGTGTGTGTTTTATATTGTGTTGGGTGTGTGGGAGTGTTGTTTGTATGTGTATCAGGTGTGTGTATTTGGAATTGTCCAATGTGGCGGTGTTTTGTAGATGTGTGTGTATTTTGAGCGCGGCGGTGTGCACCGCCAATGGAATATGCGGTTGAAAGACCACCGCGTGGATTTGTGGGTCGTAATAGCATGGGCGTGTTTCTGTTGGCGTGGAGGTGGAGGATTTGTTTCCGCATGTTTATCACTGACCTTTGGTGTGGCGGTGTTGTGTGGGTGTCTGAATTTCGGCGGATTCCGTGATGTGTGTTATAATAGCTGTGGCGGTCTACCGCGGCGGCGGCGGTGTATTGGCGGTCTTCTGCACAGCGGTAAGCGCCTTATACCGCCAATGTTGTAATGACCCCCTAAGCCCACTAAGTATGAGAACAAGGAAAGAGGAGGGAGGGGAGGGAACAATGTCCATATACCAAAGTCTAGAGGTTGGCCCTCCGGAGGGTCCACTTTATTTCCATTGCCTGGAAAGCTGAAGGGTCAACTGTAGCAGCTGGGGCAGTCTGGGTACCAGCGGAGGAGGTTTGTGGGCGTGTAGAGCCAATGACTGTGGGCTGCTCTGAAGGTGTTGCACTGCTGGGGCCTGGAACAACAGTAGACGTTGGGACAAAAGTCCCAGCTGTGGGTGGAACTGGTGGTTGTGCTGGTGGTGTCTGTGGTGGGCAAATAAGGCCCCCCTGTGGGAAAGCACTCCATGCTCCGGAGACCCGTTCATTGCGGTATCTACGGGCCATCCTCCTGAACCCCGACTCTACCAGCAGGATATGTTGATATCTCATAGCCCGCCTCTGGAATTCACGGACCTGGATGGGTGTCATGTTCGCAGCTGTGAAGACAAAGACAAACAATTTACATTAGGAACTTCATTGTGTGAAATGGCACAAGAAGTAAATCAGGCAATACATCTACTGTACTTGTAACAGCTCATATCACCATGCAGATCATTGCATGTCCCTGAGGAAGTAAATGGCAGGCCAGCCTACAAAGGTCATATCACACATAGCACATCCAAAACCTACAAGATGGGTAACAACTGGCATTAACGTGCCATCTGAGTTCTGCCAGTTGTCAGCTAACAATCATGCTGCACATCCTCCGCCAATGCCTGGGCTACAGATGTCAGTGTACGGGATGAAAAACTAAAGCCACATGGTCTGCAAGTCGTAATTGGACTTGCTAGTATAGTACTAATGTGCCATACCTGAGTGTGTATACTAGGTTCCGATCAAACATTCACTTATTCACATGTATGTGTAACATACTGGTAGCATCAGTCCTAGGCACCCTATTCACAAACCCATGCCTGTGTTTGGGGGGGGGTAGAGAAACAATGAAAACAATTGCAAACAACATGGACACCCAGGAGTGTATAGAAAGCTCAACACGTGTTTGGCTCTACACACACACCACAGGTAAGGTCTATCAACAATTAGGAGTCTGCAAACCCTTGCCCAATCCTAGCGCCACACATGTCAGGAAATGCAGAGCTTGGTCTACATCATATACTTCCAGTAAGGAATGACTTACAACAGACACAGAGTTGCAAGAACACCCATGATCATGATTTGCATGCACACCTAGGGCATTGCACTCAAGTTCCACATACTTGTAGCACTACATGTGGAAGTACATGCTGCTAGGAAGTTCAACCCACAGTTTAATAAGTGCTTTGGTGAACAGGGAAGCAGAAGTGTTTTGGAAAGTGATTTGTAATACCAATCTGGGAGAATGTGGGTCTGACAGGCAGACTAAATCTGAGATGAGTTCCAGTGTGACTCTTGTTGATACAAGTGTTATCCACATGACTCACCCCAGTTATCATTGCGGGGCCCACAGGAATGACCCACACTCCCTAGATAATACAATAGGATAAGCATTGGCCAACTCAAAAATTTTGAGAAACTGAAATCCCACTCATGGAACAAGACAAATAATTGGCCAGCGCATCACACCTCCTATGTGTTAAGCACACAGGAGTCCATCACACATCACCAGCAAACACAACACATAACAGACATATCGACACTTACTGGAGTGGTCGGGGTCCTCAAATGTAGCCACCTCTCCCACAGTGTAGGGTGCCGGTCCACCTATAAGGCATGGAAGGAAGAAATGTGCTCAGAATCTGTGCTCTGACCAACAATTTCAAAGACAAAAACAATGTGTAAGCTGACTAAAGTAATGAAACCCATTCAGACATGATGATACTGCATCTGATATATCACGGCCAACATGTACATAGCATGGGTCTCCTGTGACAGTTACATACATATCTACACACATGCAGTGGCCCTAACTATCATGTGGTGGCAAACATGCTCCTTCATTAGTGAGCAGAAATAATAATGGTGTGTAATCGTCTCATCATGTGCATCCAAGAGAGACATCCAAAGCCTGGTTACTTGAGGACTGTATTACCAGTCAAACAGCCTATGTGGCCATGACACATTTATTACACATAGGTACAATGTACAGAGGGCCAGGGACTTTTGTAAGCCCTCATGTTGTTACAGTTTCTTCATTTGATGTGGCCCAGCAATGGTTATTTGCACCAAACATAGAGATATGAAGCCATGTGCATACCTTTGGACTGCAATCCTTCACATAGTGCATCAATTACCTGTATGTTTCCGCAGCATTCCACACAGTCAGCAGCTTAGCTGGCAGATATTGTACAAATCATCTGATGTCACTACAGAGCATTTAATCATACAAATTTACATGATTTGTACTCACCAACAGGGCCACCAATCACTATTCCAAGGTGGTCTAGCAGATCTTGGTCCCTGGTGATGAGGTCAGCCCAGCGGTGCTTCAGCTGATGGTCATTCCTCTGGCTCAGATACACGCGCTGCAAGTGATGCAGCACCTTTCCCCACAAGATTCTTCGTGCCTCAGTGTGATACCCCTGTATCACCCTGCCTCGATCATGAGTGGGAGGAAATGGCACACCAGCCATATAACCCCCCCCCCAACTCGTCCTCACCCATCCTGCCAAGACGTGGCCTACCCAACATCTTGGGACTGAAAAGGGGAATGGGGAGAAAAAAGAAGAAAGGAGAAAAGGGGGAAAGTAGGAGTACGAAAAAAAAAAACAAGTAAACTTAACAACTAAAAGAGCCCAACTATCCCCAAACTAGCACTACCCACAATAGACTCCCACAAACAACAAATACACTACAATACTGGACAATTGTAAACAAAACACACTCAGACAGTATACAACAACAATATTTATTTCACAAAGTAACAAGTAAGATAGCACACAGGACACCAAAGCACAAAATCACTGGACAACACTCTGAACACAGCCACACAGTCTAGAAGATTCACAGACTGCTAAGTGAAAGTGAAAGTACACACACTGTACATAATCTGTAAACAGGATATCCTATTACATCACAACCTGCATAAAATGGCTGCTGTTTTTACCGTTATGCGTCATATTTTTTCACACATACAGAATGTGCGTCATACTTTTCGACGCACAGGAGTGAGAATTAGGCCGCATCCAAATAATAGTAAATAGTCTACAATTATTTGGAGGCGGCCTAATTTTCACTCCTATGCACCTAAAAATATGACGCAAAATCTGTATTGGTGGGAAAAAAATGACCCATAATGCTAGCAATGTCAAAATTTCAGTGCATGAACTGGTTTTGGGGATTTTTAAAATGTTTACGTTATGTTACATTTGGGACACAACTGAGATAGGCTGATTGCACCCACTATGGTGTTGATGGTGTATATTCACATGTGAGACATCATACTGCAGCAGACCATGACCCGCTACTTCCTTAACAGGATTTTGACGGTTGGCTGACGCACTAGATGGCCATATGTGTGGTCTACATATATGTATTGCACAATTTGGGCATGTTTGGCATCAGGAGAGGATAGCAAGGTGGCGTACATAAGTACAATACCTCAATGCCTATGGATCAATGCGTGTGCAGTGGCAACTAATGTAGTTGTTGACTCAGTGTGTGTGCATCACAAGATGCATAATTGAAAATATGCTTGTATGAATGTGAAGTCAATGTGTCCATACCTTAGATGCAATTCATTGTGGAAATGAGAGAGGACATGTGTTAGTCATACATGTACCAACATCCGTTGTGTGAACTTTCAAGATTTTGGGTAACGTAGACAGCACAAATGACAAAGCATGCACCAGATAGATGGCAGATGCTTCTTCATGTCAATGGTCCACAATTTCACCATCTTATGTCCTAGATTTTTGATAACTGCTTCCTAGGCACTTGTTGGTGAATCCCACAGTGAGTCAGGCACATGCATTGACGAAGTGGGTACCATATAATTGGCCCAGACAGCCAAAGGTGAACCACAAATGTATTATGACACCACAGCTGAGGTCATATAACTGAGCCACAACTCTCCAGTGGCTGTGGTGGACCAGCATACGAGGCAGCACGTGTCCACATATTTCCAGTGATCAATTGCACAGAGGTGTCTTGCTCATGTGTGTGGTCCAATGTTGATCCTGTATATTTTTATGGCTGTATGTTGTCACAGTTACATCCAGGTCTCATCATGAGTCAGTGGCAGCTATTCCTGTATCTACTGAGTATCCTTCGGAGATCAATGTGCGTAAAGTCAACGAGGACATGAGAACCTACATGGGGATGGTCCCACCCTGTCACTGAAGACGTGTAATGAGACTGTCAACAGGGCAACCTTGGTGTGATGAGTGAGATCACGTTTCAGGTGTCATGTTCCGGCAGGTGTCATTACAACATTTGTACACAGGTTGGCCTCTGAAATTCCCACTGCATCTGGGAACATCATAGCCTCTGTGCTGATTATATTTGCAGCTATTCACCACACACGGCCCATCAATATGTTGTGAGCAATGTAATTCAGCGTGTGAACTGTCAGGGTCCTAATATGTGTGGACTTTTCATGGACATTATCAGAGGTTGCTGGTTCTGCTGAAGGCCCCGTACCCAATCCCTGCATATGGCCCTGGGACACTGTCACACTTTGTCGTTCATGCACAAATGAGACCCAGACAAGGGATGGGCCATGATTTCGGTATTCAAAGACAATTTAACAAATATGGTACAATTAAAAGGCAGATGATGCTATACAATGTATTTGGGTATGCATTGACGAAGCACATGACAAAATACACTCTGAGGAATGAGAGGTTTGATAAAGCAAGTGTGGTACATATGTAGCAACAGGGAATCTTTAGGGTGATGCACAGACAGATGCCAGTCAGGCTGACAGGATGTAGGGTGAATCAGGATCCAGCAATTTCACAAGTTACATAATCAGTGGTCTGACTAAGACTGTTTGGAGGACGAACTAGACAGTTGACATGTAAAACTGTGTATGTCCTGTGTTTTTGAAGGTGACACATGAACCCAAGGGCTGTGTTACACGGCTTCATTACTAGCAATGCTTAACGGTGTATTTGACAAAATGGAAACTTCTATGCTTTTCCAGGCATCAGCAGGGGCAGTGCATGTTGAAATGGATGGTGTGCATGGAGGTGATCACAGGTGTGGGCTGCATCAGTTTCTCACAAGTCCCGTAGGTGAGATTTGCATTCAAATGACCAACAGTACCTTTCACACGGGAAGCAATCTACAGGTGCTAACAGGGCTTAGAAACTACAAGCCAGTGTATTAATTGACCTGACTCCATGCAGTCGGATGTACTATGACAATGGTATACCATAGGAAAGGGTGTAGCACACTGGATTACTATTGTTAGTCTGTGTGTGTAGAGGAGGGAATATCGGGGTACACATATTACTATTCCAGGGACCTCTTCAGACAGGTGGGTTGTGATCAGGTGCATGGGTGTGTCAGGAGTTGGGAAATGGGCTGACATGTACATGGAATGTCATGTGGGCAATGCTTGTCATATGTGTGGCACTTGTGCTGTCTATGTTCTGTTTATATGGAACTCTAGTCACAGATAGTCCTTGCAAAGATTGGATGTAGTTGGACTTACTGCTGTCAAGGGTCTGGTCATACATTCCTGTTACTGATGCAAAAGCAAATCAACTGCCTCATGTATGAGGCTTGTTTTCCCCTTATTGAGTGATGGTGTTTTAGTTGTGTGCCATATGCTGCGATGAACCATGTTTCCAATATGTATGTGAGAAATAGGTGTGGTCCTCTGCTATTGGCCTTCAAAGGTGAAATGTACAGGATCTATGTCATTTACAATGTGTGTATGTGACCGTTGTATGATACGCATCACAATTGCTCTGGGATTTTCTGTGTCCTGATCAGTATATCAGCAATGCTTCATGAGGCAAAACTCTTATTCTGATAGTTAGAGATAAAGGTGAGCAAAAATGATTAGCCAGACCATGATATGGTGATTATTATCAGTGTTTATTTACATTAGTTAATAAAGTGGTGGTGGTGATTATATTTAAAAGAAATTGTTCATGATATGTTGGCGCCTACGCAATCCAGCGGCTGTGTTTTGTTGTTCCCCCTCATGTTGCAGGCCAGCATCCTCCTCTTCAGGCACGTGTGGCTCTGGTTCCAGGAGGGGAATGTTCCTTCTTATGCAAATGTTGTGCAGGATGGCACATGTTAGAATGATCTTACAGACCATTTCAGAGGAATATAGGAGGCTACCACCAGTGATGTCGCGGCACCTGAATCTCAACTTGAGGATGCCGAAGGTCCTCTCGACTATGGTGCGTGTCCTCCTATGTGCATCATTGTAGGCACGCTCTGCTGCAGTACTTGGGTTGCCAATAGGTGTCATAATCCATCGCTGGTTCCCATACCCCTGATCAGCTGAAAGAGAAAATGAATGGGATCATGTTGATGTAGCTTGCCCCATTGATATCACCTTGCATGGCAGTAGTTGTCTTGTGTTGTCTGTGACTCTTTTTTGTTATTGTGTTTCATCCTAGGCTTGTAGGATGTACCATCTGCATTGTGTTGTTTCCTTGGCTGATCGAGTGTTTGGCTGCTGACCGGTGGTCAGCAGTATGTTTTGGGATTTGCAGTACAGTGTGCCCTCGCTAGCATTGTGACTTGTGATACAGGTGTCCCCGTGTCTTCACTGGGGGTGAGATGATAGTTCCATGCACAGGTTAAAATTGACAGTGTTGTTAACACGTTCATATCAATGTTCCCTGGACATCACATACCTTTAGACTTATGCAATGGATTAATGTAAATATAATTGAGATGCTTACAATCTGCAAGTTGACATTTAGGCAACACACTCCAAACGTTGTGATCATTGACGTCTTAACATTAGGTTGTACAGTAATTTCAGATGTGTGACAGGTTCAATGGTGACCTATGAAACATGGCTGGCGATGTCACAACCTCAGTGTTTTCCTGTCGACATGTTGCTGTTGTGTTGTATGTGTTGTGTGTCCTAGAGGGTTGCTGTGCAGTGTGCATATAAGTAGGTTTTTGTACTTACCAACAAGTAGTCCATTGCCATACCGTCCATCCTGGAAGTGTTGATTGATGGTGCTGTGACGGAAGATGAATGAGTCATGGACACTCCCAGTATATTTGGCCACGATGTTGGTGGTCAATCCTTGGTGATCGACAATGGCCTGCACATTGATGGAGTGTGTGTGCTTCCTATTGCGGTAGAGATGTTCAGTTGCAGCAGGTGGCACAAGGCATACATGTGTGTAGTCGATTGCACCAAGGACGTGTGGGAAGCCACTAATGAGGTAGAACCTCTGTTTTGTTTTCTGCTGCTTCTGCAGTGTGTTAGGGAAGCAGATGTGGCGGGGTTGAGTCCAATGATGGCATCCAGTACTTTGGGCAAAAAGACAGCGAATGATGGCTGTGATATTCCGGCAACCAGGGCACCAGTGTTTGAAAAGAGCCACTTGCCAGCTAGTGAAGTACGTCAAGAGGCTTGGTTTCTGTTGGGATGGTGCGGGGTGTCAGCAAGGTGGGTGCCAACTGTGGCTCTCTGTTTCGCAGCAGCTGCTGAATGGCCTGTCAGTTCAACCTGTACCTCTGGATGATGTCATGTTCCCTGAGGCCATGAAGGGTTGTTCTGGGGCGGAATATCCTCTCCTGCCTTCTGCACTGCCTTTGGGGTCCCTGCTGGTGTTGTGGTAGCTGCTGTTGTTGTTGCTGGGCTCTGCGCCTGCTAGCACGCTGGATGAGAAGCACCTCCATGTCTCTCTTTTGCTGCTCTGCTGCTCTGCTGTTGCTTCTGTGTGTTCTGATTAAATACAGGTGTGTTTGCCCCATTTTGACTTTAACGCCTGCCCTGACCCAGGCATTACATTTTGACGCGAATCGGGCTGTGCAACATTTTCCGGCTCCGCCTCCCGGCCATGCGTCATTTTCGCCCGAAAGCATAAATACGACGCACAGCCGTTTAAGTCATTTTTTGGACGGGAACGCCTACCTTGCATATGATTAACGCAAGGCGGGTTGCAGCATCCAAAAAATGACACACACAACGGAATTTTGACGGCTGCGGGCGTCAAAGTTTAAATATGGGGCAAGGTTTGCTCTGAATGTGCATCAAAATGTTTGACGCACATTTGGCGCAGACAGAGTATAAATACGCCCCTTAGTGTAGTGAAACATAGCTGTGAAATAGTGTGTGCACTATTTCACTCAGGCTGCTATGGCAGTCCTGAAGAAAGGTTTGTGTGAGCTCCTTAAGGGTGGTAAAAGAAATGCTGCAGTCAATAAGGATCTCCTGGAACCCTAATGCCCTGGGTACCTAGGTACTGTAAACAAGGGACTTAAAAGGGGGGGTCCAGTGTGACAATCAGAATTGGAATATGGTGTCACAAAACTGTAGTGACACAGTCAAGCATACTGACAGCACTTATAGGACACAACTGTGAGCACTGGGGTCCTGGCTAGCAGGATCCCACTGAGACAGGCAAAACACACTGACAAATAGGTTTTAAACTATGAGTACTGGGGTCCTGGCTAGCAGAATCCCAGTGAGACAGTAAAAAACACTCACATACAGGCCAAAAATGGGGGTAACCATGAATGAAAGAGGCTACTTTTTCACAGTCTTGCAATCCAAATCTGAAGGACCACTCAAGAGAGAGATCCTAATAGCCCTGCAAGGGGGATTGGTCAGCTAAACAGTTAAGCATCTATCAGGGGAGGGCTCTGACGTCACCTGCTGGCACTGGCCACTCAGATTCTCTGCCAACTTGAAATGCAAGATCACAAAGCTCAGGGACCCTATGGAGGAGCTCTGATCGCTCCCCTTTCCTTTGTCCAGTTTTGCGCCAGAGCAGGGACTGGGCTCCCCCAACTGTTGTACAGTGGATTGTGGAAGGAGGGCTCCATCTGTACCCTTCAAAACATTTCCAGATGCTTGGGGAGGCTACCCCTCTCAAGCCTGTAACACCTATTTCCTCCAAAGGGCTAGGGTGTACACCAGTCTTCCAAAGGAAATCCTTTGTTCTGCCTTCTTGGGCTTGAGCTGCTCAAGCAAAAGTAGGGCAGAAACCTGTGTGAGAGGTGGCAGCTCTGCACTCTGCTCTCAGGGCTGAAGGGCCTGCTAATGGGGTGACTTATAAGTGACCTGGTGCAGTGTAAATGGCAGTGAAAGGTGCATGCACCTTTTCATGCAGGCTGCAATGGCAGTCCTGCAGAAGTGTTTGCATGTGCTCCTTATGGGTGGCAGAAGAAATGCTGCAGCCCATAGGGATCCCCTGGAACCCCAATGCCCCGGGTACGTAAGTACCATATACTAGTTACTTATAATGGGGCACCTGAACGCCAATTGTGGGTGAAATACTGGATTACCAGTATGCTACAACCATAATTTAAAGGCGAGAGCATAACCACTTGGGTCCTGATTAGCAGAATCCCAGCAGGCACAGTCGAACACACTAGCAAACTGGCCAAAAGTGGGGGTAACCATGATAGAAAGAAGCTACTTTCCTACAGGCACCAGAAGCTACTCTTCAGCAGTCCAAAGGACCTCTCAATCACACTTCATGTCCTCTTATGTGCTGCATTGTATCGCCGTTCACTTGGCATGGTAAGATTGAGCTATGGTGTCCGGATGAAGGACCGCATTGCATATGCACTGGCTCCTACAATGACAGGAGTGTGATATTAGTTATTGTTAACTGTGACATCACTTATAAGATATGCAGCATTGTTCTCTATTACATTACATTGGGCTACCTGGTAGAAACTAAATTTAGTTAGCTGCAAATCCTGTGGGGGAATTGTATGTGCAGATTAAGTTTTGTTAGCATTGCATTGAGGAATGCTTTAAAGAAGCGTGAGAGTGCACTTTGAGACACATTTCCATCTGCTGCTATAACCCCTTGATAGCTCCCTGAGGCTAAGTGGTGCAGGGAGCATGATACCTGCACATAAGTGGGTATGGAATTGGTTCGCTGTGTGTTTCGCTGCAGTTGGGGCTGTAAATCTGCTATTGAGTCCAGTATCATAGCAGAGTTCAACCTGTACTTGTCAAATATTTCCTCCTCTGTCTGATCAAAGAGAGTAATGCGCATTCTGAAAATACGCTCCTGTCTCCTCCTCCCTCTCCTCAAACCTGCCAGGATCCATATCGTCCTCACCATGATGTAGAGTGCAGCCATTGTTGAAAAGGGCTGATGCAGTGCGAGCCTCTTTTTGTAGGTTGCACCTGTTTACCACCTGATTTCATTCCGTGGTAAATTGCACATGTAAAATCCACCTTTTGCGACTAATCGCAATTTGCTTCTGCTCATACATTGAATTTGCGATTCCTTATTGGTGAATAGTAACTTGAGATTTGCAAAATCTAGTCGCATTTTTAGGGAATTGCGATTTTAGTGATTCCTTAAAAATACACTGCGAATGCCTTTCATACATCCTATAAGGTTGTTTTGCATTCGCAAATGTTTGCAAATGCAAAATACTTTGATACACCTGGCCCTAATATTTTAAGAGCCATATTAGATAAATCAATTGACTCATCTGTTTTTGAATACAAATACATAACTTGGATCTGTAAAATACCAGGTTCACCTTTCCTTCAAAATATGTATGAAGTTATTTAACTGCAATATGAAATTCTCAAATTCTTCATCATCTGTAAAAGTGTAATCTAGCAAGTGATCTAATACATTTCAACTTTAAAGCCTAGACAATAATAGAGTAATTTTTGTTTTTGGTCAGCTCCATAGTTTAATTCATCTATAGCACCCCAACATACATTGAATGATCTGAACCATGTACGCGATTTCAAAGGTGGATCTCCTCGTTCTTGAAGGAATAGGCTCAGTGGTGTAACTGCTTGAATGCCACTACTGTGTACTAGGTATGATATGAAAATGTACAATAAACAATAAAACATAAATATGAATGTATAATCAAACAAAGTTCTACTACTTAAAAGAGAAAAAATGGAGTCTGTATTATTTCATTTGAAATGTGCCAGTCGCTGTTTGTGCTGCCACTGAAACTCTTAATCATCTCTTTACAGTGTGCCTGTGCGGGTAACGCTGCCATAAGGGATCCTCTTAAAGTTCCTTTCTCTCTTTACTTTTTTTATATGTATGTGTGTGCGCATATATACATATATATCTATATACATACATATGTATATATATATATATGTATATCTATATATACATATATATATATATGTACATATTTGTATGTATCTCTCTCTCTCTTTTGCTCTTACTCTCTTTATCTATATATATATATATATATATATATATATATATATATATATAAATGTGTATATAGAACTACCTATTGGCAGTTGCCAGTAGGTAGTTATAGTTAGAACCATGTTTCCATAGAAAAAGTGTTTTTTTGACTTGCCTATATCTTTTGCACCGTTTGACAAATGTTCACAAAATTGTCCCAAAAAAGAGGCCCGGTGATTCTTGTGCACGGGAAGTTTCCGGGTGACCCATCAAGCAGGGGCACAAAAAAGGGGGCTCAAAAAATGTTGTGTTTCCCATGTTAATTTCAACAGGACCTGTGAACATATCTAGCCTGAACCACTGGATGGAACTGCACCAAATTTGTCATAAAGCTAGCTGTGTTTTTTGTTATTTCCTGTAAATCTGTTCAGTAGTTTTGGAGATATTTAGGGGCAAATTAAATTGTATATCTCTGGTCATGATTAATCGCAAAATTCATAAATTTTTGCTAATGCGCTTGTGAAAAGAAGAATTGCAATTGGCTGACTGCAACCTGACAAGAAAGTTGCGACTTCCATTTTATTTCACAGGACACAGTCCTCAGAGGTGAAAATTGAAACTCAAAGTGGCATAAGGTGTCAGGGTGAAGGTACTCTGACCCCAGGAAGTGATATAGGTGTGTTTTAGGGGCAAATTATAGGTTTAATATAATTTGCGTCACAGTGTATAATATTTGTGAAACTTCATGTATTTTCATGAATTTCCACAATTTATTTGCAAAATATTCGTGATTATGGAAAAACCTGAAAGAAAAAACACAGACTTATTCATACACTAATTCATTAACTCATACATGCACTCAGAGACTCATACACGTAGGGTTGGGTGGTTAAAAGGGCTTGGCTGCAAGGCCAGGCCTTGTGACCAACCCCTGCAGTGCACGGCCAAAGGCCATGTGCAGCTGGGGTTGGATTAACATTTAGTAATTCAAATTACTTTATGTTAAAGAACCATAGACATTCACTGAAAAAAACAAAGATTACAGGGACGTTATAGTTAGGTTCTGAATTTGCTCGTACAAAACCATAGAAATTCAGTAGTTCTATTCAGTGTTCTTTCAAGTAACTATAACATGCGCCGTAAAGTAACTATAACTCGTGTCTTCGCCGCGCACAGCTAATTACTCCACATAATATGTCATTGATGAGATCTTGTATGGCATCTTTGGCATCACTGCAACGTTTGCAATAACATTATTGATAAGAAAACTGTGCATGGCAAGGGGAGAGCCATAGTTACCTTAGGGCGCAAGTTATACCTAACTATATAGTTTGGTTAATATTTGTGAATATAAAAGTAGTCATGTACTATTTTAATTTCATGTATGTTGGGGTGTATTACATACAGACATACAAAATCCTACAAACACTTCAACATACAAATTTACAAAAACATGAAACACATTGTTAGATCTTTTTTGACCTGATGAAATGGTTCTAAAAAGAACTGTTTTTTGGAAGGTTTTTATAACAGTTAATTTTTTTTTTTTGTGTTTTTTCAAAATAAAAATAAACAAGTTAGTACAGGGGGTAAGGGAATGGACTTGGGAAGAAGCAATCGGCTTCAGTTTATGGAAAAGATTAAGTTTTAACTGGGAGCAAAAAATAAATAGCAGTGCTATTCCTCACCACAGTCATCTTCAAACCCACAGGGATGTGGCATTTGACACAGTGTGTGATCCTGTTTCTCAAATTCTCACAAGCAGCTAGAACAGTGATTACTTCAGCCACTGAAGGTTATGATATTGCTACTGAAGATGTTGAAGTTCCAGCTCCATCTGTCTTCTCCTGAATAATTCTGTTATAGACTCTTTCATTAATATTTTTGATGTATTTCTACGTTGAACTCATCCCGTGCAAGTATTTTTTCACAGTGCCTCTGCATAGCTGTTTCCCCAGATGTTGCACTAGTCATATTTGGCAGTAACCTTCTTTTCACCAGAATGGATAGTGAAGTGTTTCCATAGATCACTTGCCTTCTTCACTGGTGGTATCTCTTCCTCCTCTTCAACAGCAAGTGTATTATCTTTTTGATATGTGGAAGACAAAGCTACAGCCATTCTACCTTCCTTTTCCTAGAAACAGTCAAAATAACAGAGGCCCATTAGTTCTCTATTTTCTCTGTACAGAGCTGAAAGATAAATAACTGACTTGGGGTGCGTGTTTGTTTTCGGAGGAGGTGCCGCTTGTTGCCAAAGGGCAGGAGCCCTTTAAATTTCACTTAGCGCTCCTGCCGCCGCGGGAAGCGCATTTGATTTCGGAGGAGGTGCCGCTTGTTGCCAAAGGGCAGGAGCCCTTTAAATTTCACCTAGCGCTCCCGCCGCCGCGGGAAGCGCGTTTGTTTTCGGAGGAGGTGCCGCTTGTTGCCAAAGGGCAGGAGCCCTTTAAATTTCACTTAGCGCTCCCGCCGCCGCGGGAAGCGCGTTTGATTTCGGAGGAGGTGCCGCTTGTTGCCAAAGGGCAGGAGCCCTTTAAATTTCACCTAGCGCTCCCTCCGCCGCGGGAAGCGCGTTTGTTTTCGGAGGAGGTGCCGCTTGTTGCCAAAGGGCAGGAGCCCTTTAAATTTCACTTAGAGCTCCCGCCGCCGCGGGAAGCGCGTTTGTTTTCGGAGGAGGTACCACTTGTTGCCAAAGGGCAGGAGCCCTTTAAATTTCACTTTGAAGCACGTTTGATTTCGGAGGAGGTGCTGCTTGTTGCCAAAGGGCAGGAACCCTTTAAATTTCACCTAGCGCTCCTGCCGCCACGGGATGCGCGTGGGCGGCGCCCGGGCCAAGGGCGGGCCCGTCCTGCTCCCGTCAGCGCCTGACAGAGGCTGGGCTGGGCCACCCCCCTGACGTCCCACTTTCGAAGGGCTGTAAGGAGAGGATTTTTTTCCTGCTGCTGAGCCAGTTGTGTGATCAGAGGATCCGGCTGACTTTTTGCGAGGTAAGGGCAGGAACCAGACCCCCTCGCCTACTGGTCCTTGTTCTTTGGGGCGGGGGCCCCTTTAAGACTCTCTCTGCGCACGCTTCCCGGGGGTTGCGCTTTTTGTACTCTGTTGACTTGCTGAGAGGTAGGGGCAGGAATTAGGCCCCCCTTGCCTACTGGTCTGTTTTTGTCAGGGGCGGGGACAGCCCCATTAAGACTTCTCTGCAGCGACTATTGGTGTCCGGGCCGGGCTATTCCCCTTCCTTCTTGCTCTTGGGGGTTCCTCTGATTGCCTGCCATCTGCAGCAGGGGTTGTGGAGTGTATAAACCACTGTATGGTGTGGGGTTCCTAACAGTACCAAGAGGGTCTCTTTTGTTTCCTTATAGTTTGGGTCTCACCTTAAGGCTCTTAAACTTTAGCAAGAAAGATGGGTCGTCGGCAGGGGGCGGGGGGCGAAGAGAAGCCTGGATCTAACAAAACTCTAGACGGCTTCTTACAAAAGGCCATCGGGGCTTTAGAGAAAGAAATAGAGCTGGTGCAGCGCCGTTTAGCAGTTCCACCTTCCCCAGCTATCTTTGTAGCCCATGACGACCTCTCTATACAGTCCACCTCGCACTTAGGACCTCTACCTATAGTGTCCCCCCCTTCCCCTTCCCCTGTAGGTACTTTCCTGCAGTCCCAGGGTGAAGTGCCAAATGACCCTATTCTACCTGCATTGCTGATTTCGTCAACTAGGTGCCCTCCAAAGAGTGAGCTCCCCACTATCATTGCTCCCAATCCCAAGGGCAAAAGGAAACGTAGGGAGCCTGCCATTTTAATTAAACATACCAGGATTCTGAGTCCCCTCCATCCCACTCAGCTCCCCATTAAGGTCTCGGATCTATCCTCCTCGCCTCTTACCAGCGACCAACAGTCAAATGAGTCTTTTAGGGTTCTCATAAAAGAAGAGATCTCTAAGTTGCTTCTTCCAATTGTAACCCACCTTCAAGCAATAGAGGAGAAACTTGAAGTTTTTATTAAGACCCAGAAGCCTGTCCCCTCTACTACTACTGACACCCAACCTTCCTCGCACCATTCTTTCCGCACTCACGAGCAGGTTAGCGTTAATAGACGACCTGCCCCAACGAGCAAGAGCCTTCCTTTTATGAACCAACCAACCAGTTTTGCCAGAGTATCAAATACCCAGATTATTTCCCCGCTGATGGCTCTAGCCCATCCCCCAGAAAGGATACCCCTTCCGTTAAACCCAGTTCCTAGCACTGGTACTTTTACTTTTACTTGTGATCATGTTCTTTCGGGCTCCTGGCAAACGCCCCAGACCACCGGCCCAGCTGTAATAAGAGCATTGCAACTCCCCCCGGAGTCTTGCCCATATGTTTTGGTAATTTCCAATGTGCCTGTACTTAAAACCAAATCCCCGGAATCTTTCACTGAGCTTAAAAACAAGGTTATCCATTGGTTACATCTTAATGCAGGGTTCGCATTCTCCATGACATCCTTGATCCTAATGGTGAGAAGGGTTGGGTGGGTGGTTTCTCTAGAAAAGATCGGCACAGGGGATTGTATTGTAATCAATTTTGATTCCCCTGCTCTTGTATGGCAGCTCATGCTAAATGCAGATAGACCGTATCCTAAAATTGGTATGGTCTCTCTGTGTAGACTTCAAGCATTCTATCCATCAGCATGGCCACCCATGAATAGGCAACCATTACTGATTCAGAAAGTTCCCCGTGACATTGAGACACGCCTCAGCCCTGCTCTTGGTCTTAGACATCCACCACTGTTACTCTCGGAGATAGACTGACTATCCGTGGGAAGAGGATTCCAACACTCTAGTTTCTGAGCACACTAATTATACTGTCTCTAATATTCCTACTCTAGCAACTTCATTGCCTTTGGCGAACCCTGATAATCGGGGAACTCCTGATAGCATTCTACATTTAGCCAATAAGGAGGGGGCTCCCCATCCCTCAATCACTTCTAGGGATCCAGGGCTCTATTGCTCAGATACCCCATTAGATATGATTTTATCGGGCCCTGCACCCTGTGAAATGTACACTACACAAGTCAATACAGATACAGGCAACTATATTCCTCCAAAGGAAGCTAGATATACCAAATCCAGTGATTTTGCCAAAGTTCTTAGTTGGAATATAGCAGGGCTGGAAAGCAAAATGCAAAATTTGGAATGGTGTCAATTTATTGACGACCATTTATTATGTCTATTTCAAGAAACTTGGGCGACGGGCCCAAAATACAGATTAGGTTTTAGAAGTTATTGGGTTCCAGCTCGAAAGTCATCCTCTGGGAGATCTTCAGGAGGGCTACTTATATGGTTAAGTAGTTCTCTCAGAAGCAAAGCTGTAGCGATAGACACGGGCTGCCCCGATTTACAGGCCCTATTGCTAACGATTCCCGAGGAGAAATCCTTACTAATTATTAATGTTTATAACAGGAGTGTGGGTTCCCCCGACGCTCTATTTTTATTGGATAGCTTACTTAAAAACAGTATTGCCCATTTTACTCTGATTGGAAGGGATTTTAACGTTACATTTGAGCCCAACCCCCTGGTTCAAGAAGTATATCAGGAAGAGGACGCCTATTGGGGGATCCCACAGCTAGTCTCCAACAAACGGCCGAGATTGGGCAAAACAGCCCGTTTAGTGGCTGATATTACAATATCCTATGGCCTTCGAGCCTGTAATGGTCGCTCCTGCTCCGATGCAAATTTGCACCCCACTTTCAAACGAGGAAGGACTAGAAGCCAGATTGATTATATACTCCTCGACATTAGACTGTGGGGCCATATGGTTGATATGAGAGTACAAGAGCATGAAGAGAGTGACCATGACCCATTGATTCTATCGACTAGAGGCTTATTCCCTTTACTTGAGACACCCCATTCTAAGCCTTATGCCCATCAGCTAGTTTTATCAAATAATAGACGGAATTTAAAATGGGAGTTTGTTACTACATCCCCTGAGCATCTTCCATTAATCTGCAATCTGCTAGCCAACCAAATGGAGCGCATGCTGCATTACAATGAAGATGATGAGGGAGATAGGCTTTTAGCAGCCCATAGTAAACTGTTTGATTCCCTAAAACACCTCTTCACAAAAGAGATCTCCAGCAATACTAAGAAAAAGTGCCGGGCACGGTGGTTCAACAATTTATGTAGGGAAGCACAGCCTACTCTTCTGAAAGTTCTAAAAACAGGCCAAGTTGATTCTATAAGAATAGCTAGAAAAGATTATAAGAACGAATGTATCAAGGCTCATAGAAGCTGGGAAGAGGCTAGATGGGTAGCTATCTTGGAAACCGCTAAATCAAAAGATACCTCCAGGTTTTGGAAATTAATAGCAGAAAACTGTGGAGACTCTGCCTCTGTACCTGGCACATCAATTCTTCTTGCAACCTGGGTTGAGCATTTTGGCCAATTATACTCAGGTTCTCCCGAGGTATCTCTTAGGTCCCTCGATGCCCCAATATCCCAAGCCGCTACCCAGATCTCATTCACTTTAGCTGAAACTAGCGCCGCTATTGATTCACTAAATTGGGGAAAGGCTCCCGGTCGATTTATACAAGACAAGACCTGACATATGGGCTCCTTATCTTAATCGAATCTGCAACTCAATCGCAGCTGGAGCCCCCATCCCTCTCTCATGGAAAGGGGCCAAGATAGTCCCTATCTTTAAAAAAGGTTGCCCTAACATTCCAGCCAATTATCGTCCGATCAGTCTCCTGGATAATTTTCAAAAAATCTATGCCAAACATCTTTTGTGCCACCTTGATGAATGGATCATGGAAGCCAATGCCCTATCTAATCTACAAGCAGGGTTTAGACCTGCAGTGAGCACTATTGACCAAGTCTGAAGATTCCTGCCAATTAAGTGGAAGAATGTGGACTTGGGGGGGGGACATCTGTATGTGGTCTTTATAGACCTAAGAGCTGCATTTGATCTGATCCCCAGGAGCATGCTATGGTCAACACTCTCCAACATGGGGGTTCCTGCCGGTCTCTTGACTCTTATCACCCGGCTTCACGATAACACCTACGCCCGAATCAGATGTGGCAAGGAGGGTGAGCTGACAGATACTGTGGCCATCAACAGAGGAGTCCAGCAGGGGTGCGTTCTGGCCCCTACCCTTTTTTTGCTTTATATCAATAACTGCATCCGTTATTTGGAGAATTGC
This sequence comes from Pleurodeles waltl, assembly GCF_031143425.1. NCBI lineage: Eukaryota > Metazoa > Chordata > Amphibia > Caudata > Salamandridae > Pleurodeles > Pleurodeles waltl. The sequence goes on along the minus strand of NC_090437.1, from coordinate 260,309,135 downwards.
ACAAACGACTCGCCCAAATTGGCAGGGGAAAAAATCCCATGTTTATTGTACGCGGACGATACAATCTTGCTAGCCAAATCTCCTGTGGGGATTTAAAATTTGGTTAACCAATGTTGTGCTTACTGTAGGGATTTTGGGCTTGACGTCAATGCAAAAAAAACGAAATTTATGATATATAGCTCTCTAAGGAAACAACCTTGTGTTAAAATTGAAATGGATTCAATACCACTGGAGAAAGTGGAAGAGTTTGACTATTTGAGATTTAGATTATCAACCACTGGAAAATGGGAGGCAGCCATTGGTAAAGGGGCACTTATTTTAAGTCCAAGAGGTGGGGCCCTAGTTCGTAGTTCCAGAAAGGTCCTGAGTTCCCCTTTGATTATAATTGCTGAGATCTATAATGTCCAAATCCTTGCGGCGGCCTTATATGGAGCTGAACTCTGGGGACTACACAGAAGACTGGATATTTTACAAACAAAAGAAAACAACTTCCTTAGACAGGTTTCCCGGTTAGGGGTAGGTACCCCAATGATTCCTCTCAGGCTCGATTTAGGGTTAAACAGTATTACAACCATAGCGGCCTTGAGACCGCTCTCTTATTGGATTCGCCTTTGGACAACTCCTGAACTAGAACCATATAGAGTGGCGGTGAGGGAACTTATAGCTACTCCACAGGGCCTGATTAGAATTCAATGGCTGCAGGAGATGAAATCTGCTTGGGCTAATATAGGTCTTTCCCACTACTGGGAACACCCGGAACTGATTCCCAATAACGCAAGACATCTCGTCAAAAGAAGATATTGGGAAAAAGTCAACGAAGATATACTGCGCCAAAATGGGCTGGGTAGGCTAACATCAGAATTTCTCCAAATTAAACACGAACCTTGGCCTGTGATTTTCATGACCCTCCCTATGCCATCCCATGCTTGTGCCCTTTATCTACAGCTTAGATATGGTTCCCTGCCTATTAATATCTATACTGCCCACTGGTCATCCAGCGTTCCTTCGACTGATAGATGCATATCTTGTCCTCTTCATAAAGAAACAATCAAGCATATTCTGTTTTTCTGTCCCTCATACAAGAACCCTAGAGAAAAGTGGATTATCCCCCTCTGTAAAAATCTATTACTGTCGGATAGAGTCAATGCCACCAGAATATGCAAACATGAAACATCCACACTGGTTGCCTCCTCAGTTTCCAAATTTTTATCGGAGGCTGGGCGTATCTGTCGCAGGCTCATTTCTGTAGAGAGGCACCAAGAGCTTTAGGCTGAGCCTTTGTCCGTTCACAGATGGAGATCCCAATCAGACTTTTATTTTCTTTGTTCCTTCTTTTATCTCTTAATATATGATATGTATCCTGTCATTTTTCTGATTTTCTTAATTTATATGTGACCTCTTTTTCTTATTTTAGCAAGAATTCTGGACTTTTTAGGAGTAAATTGAGACCGCATAAGCAAATTTTAATTTTAGTTGTAAGGATTTTACTGAAATATTTGATATGTTAGCTGATTATCAGACTTTTATAGTATTTTGAATGATTGTTATGAATTATGATGAGTTATTGTGATTCCATTGGATTTATACAACCAGGTAAAACTGTGTTTTTCTTTCAAATTTAATGGTCCAAATCTTTTGGACCGAATGTATTTAAATAAAATAAAAACTGACTTGGGGTGTGGTTTTATTTAAACATAGGTGTGGGCCTCATGTACATAATTAAAAGGTAAGATTTGGGTGTATCATCGTGCAAATTTGCAGATCTAGTTTATAGATTTGCAGATTTGTGAAACTCGTGAAATAACTAATTATCTTTAAAAACAGAAACAGGGTTCCATATTTGATTATATAAATATGTTCCCCATGATATCATTACTAAAATCAGACAGACATATATGTTTAATTTCATTTTTACATTGTTTGACAAATCTGCACACACAAGTTTGTGTATTCGTTCTGATAACCTGGCTGGTATTAGAAACCATAAAGTACGTATAGACCTGTGTTGTTTTTTACAGTACCATGGAGGGTCTGCTGAACCATAAATTCATTTTAAAAAATAAGAATATTTGTTTTATCACATTTACAAAAATAGTAAATATTTCACATTAATTGCATTTGGGATTTTCTTTTACTATTTATAAAACAATGAATGTCTATAGTTGTTAAATAACTAATATGAATAAAATAAACGTGTAAATGAAATTGTAGTACAATTCATACTAAAGAAACCCTAACTATTCACTGAATAAAACAAACATTCTAGGGGTATTGTAGTTGGGAAATGGAATTTCAAAAACCATAGAAATTCACTGAAAAAAAAAAAAAAGTTTACAGGGACATTATAGTTAGGAAATAGAATTAATAAAACTTTTTAATTCACTGAAAAAAAACAAAGGTTCCAGAGCTGTTATAGTTAGGTTGACATTTTACCCACACAAAAGTATAGACTTTCAGCAGCTAAAGTTACTTGAGCTGACTATAACTTATGCCCCCACAGGCACTGCTTATGACCTCACATATTACATCACTCATGACATGGTCTGTAAAATCACTGATGACATCACTAATGATGAGGGGTTGAGGGGTGATTGTGGAGCTCCGCGCTGCTTGCGAAGCTAACGGAGTTATTTGCAATCTGGGCTCTACTTCAAGTGCAAAGTTTGCCAAAAACTCCCTGCAAGTGGAGCAGAGCTCACCTGGTGCGCACTGCAGCCTAGTTATGGGCTATACAGCGCAGACAGTCTGCCCTTGTGTTGTATAGCCCATAACTGGGCTTCAGTGCGCACTGGTGACAAATCGAGGGCCAGGCCTCCCTCTGCCAGCAGCACGTGAGCAAGGGGCAGAGGGATGCAGAGAGGCAGGCCACTGGGGGAAGGACGACGAGGACCCCCTGGAGGACCCAGGATAGTCGTCGCCTCTCAGTCTTTTCTGTTTTTTTCCTTGTTTGTGCACACTGGTGTACAAACAAGGACTGAAACGGCAGCTTTGGCTGCCTATTGACCTGGCCTGAATTTTGTTGTTTAGTGCATTATATGCCCCTGTGAAAAGGTGTACATTGGTCAAACTTCGCAGCTGGTCAAGACACACATTCTACAACACAGATCAAGGATAAAATGTTCTACAAGATGAGCACCATTGGTAGAACACTACACAGAAATTAAACATACAGCACAGGACATTTGTTGGACGGTGCTGGCTGTGGTACAAACGAAGACTACTGGACAACCTATAACAGAAAGACATTTGAGGCTAGAAGCATGACTGATTGAAAAGTATCAAACAGTTCGTCAAGGACTAAACGGTACTGATGAAATTTAGACTTTGATTTAACAACTCGTGCTATTTCCCTAGTGGGTGAAATAGATTTTTATAGCTGGGGATTTTGGATGAAGTTGTTTGATACAGAGTGAGAGACAGGTATGTTTAATAGATATTAATATTGGTGTAAATATCCTTTTTACAGATCTGGTGTCCTCTGGATAACAGCGAGGAATAGAGGGTAGTGCTGATTTCCCTTTAACTTTATATATTTATGGCAGACTCTATTCTCTTTGGATAGACTGATGTTGAGTGAGGCTGATAACCGATGGGCATAGAATACTGACTAAGAGAGACCTTTGTTGTATTTTGCTCAATGGGGACTTTTATTCAAAAAGGAGATTTTTTTGTCCTTCTCAACTTTTTTTGTCCTTTTTTGATTGTCTGTAATATTTTCAACAATTAGATATAGACATTTTAATAGTTGCATCACGCACTCTTGGTTGAGTTTTCAACTGGCTGTATATTTCTTGCAGCTCTTGTATTTTTTTGCCATTGTTATGCGTTCAGTTGAACGCAGTTTCCACGTCCAATGTTAATCTTAGTGACCGATTATGCTTAGGTTCGAGCCATTGCCGAGCCGGCACGTTGAGTATGTAGATGCCGAAGCTCGGAGTATTCAGGGGATACTAAATGGACGGGTAGTTACGGTTTCCTTTGCCGGGGCCCGAAGCACGTAATTCACGTTAGGAATTACGGGCAGGAGTTTGATGCGATCCTTAGATGCGTGATAGCAAAAATTACTTATTTTTCAGTGAGTTGTGTAGCCTGAGTAGCGTCTAGGCACTTGGTTCAATTGGTGATTTCTCAAGGCTGCATACATGTAAATTCATACGAGCCAAAGCTTAACCCTTTCTTTGTTTAGACTTTGACGTGCAGAAGGTTATCGTGAGAACATCAAATTAGAGGTACTCTTCAAACTCCTGACATTTAGGGGCTGAACTGTTAATTAATTCACATTCCAGCTAATTTATAGCGTGGTTGGCATTAAGTGAAGGTCTGGAGCACATGGATCACATTAATTGATTAGACAGCACTAGGAAATCAATTGTATATAAGCACATTTGTCTTTGCATGTCTGGCCACTTTCACTTTGGGAAAGGTTCTGACTAGGTGACCACAGAGGAGACACTGGGTTGTGAGTTTGTGGGTTTGGAACTGATATGATTGGTTCTTGACCATTGTGATTGATTCAGTGTTTTGATTTATTATTTAGGTAAAAGTTGTCTCATATTAGTCCTGATGAGGCCCAAAATAGAAGGGGCCGAAACGCGTCAATACCTTGTGATTTGCGGCAGGGTTGTGTTGAAAGTACAATTGATTTTCCAGAAAGAAATTGGACAATGCAAGAAACCCTAGGAAGTATTTGATTCGGGTTCAGCTTTTGTTGGTATAACTAACCACAACCACCGCATTTAAGTGGATCACGTCTTTAAAGAATTAACGTACCACTGCCTCCAATGGGGGTGATTAAGCTGGGACAATTTCCAGATGTTTCATTGTTGGTTATATTCTTGTGATTTGTTGACACTCATGTATTTGTAAATATTTGTTATTGTGATGTAAATTTTAGTTTAGGTATAATTGTTTAACTTAAATGTGAGAGTTTGTTTTGTTTATGATTCTCTTCTTCTATACAATTATAGATGAATACATTTTGACAAAGGAATTATGTCCTCAAGAGAGTACGTGGCACTCTTCTTGTTAGAAAAATTGAATAATCTATCCCAGCCTTTTTGACCAATTGTTTTTGCATACATGGTGCCTTACCCAGGTCAGGTAGGGTTTTCTTTGGGCAAGCCTCTTTTGTTGCATATCCTGGCCTGAATTTAGGCCAGGGCCATAGGCAACGAAAGCTGCCATTTCAGGCCTTCTTTGCACCGGCGTGCCCATGTGCAATGCAATAACATTTGTTTATGCGGTGCAACTCCAGGTTGAAATTCTTTGACCTCACCCAGTAGTGGGTTCTTTTTGTTTCAGATAAAATGGAGTATGCCTTAAAATTTGTGCTTAAAATATCTATAAACATTTGCAGGATCAATGGAACACAATTCTTCAGGAGTCTTGAAACTAATCCCTGCAATGTTTGCATTAGCTTGCCTGACAAAGTCATGAAGATCATCCTAAGCATACTTCCACACAGCTCAAGGTGACAAACCAGGCAGGTTCACCTAGACTTTAGCTCACCTTTCATTGGTACCACATTGGCAAGCCATGATATTCATCAAATTACTCTCTAGTATCCCAACTTTACCATGTACTTTTCTCACAAAACTCTTGCAGTGATATAAATTACATGTGTCCCTGTTCTCATAACATGACCTACATCATGAGATATCAGTGATAGATTGCTTACAAACAAAAGGTGAAAAAAGTATGGAATGTTTTGCCTAATCTGCGGATCTTTCGAATATTATCTACAAGATCTGTATTTCTGATGCAGGAATCTGTATTGGGCGTTCATCAAAATGACCACCTTCTGCGGTATGGAACAAAGTCGGAAAACACTGTGCTTCTAAGCTCTTTACATATATGCTTACTGATTCTCCTTTTGCTTGCTTGCTTTGGTACAATTCAAAAAGCATCACACATCATGTCTCTGAAATGTAGTGGATGCATGCTGTAATGTTCATGTATTTCTTCTGCTTAAACTAAGTCAACTTTTTCAAATTGAGCAAAAGCAGATGAGGTGGAACTTTGTGGTCTGACACAGGCAACATGTCCCTCTATATTAACATCTTTGTAAAGCTTAATTTCTAGTTTAAGATACTACAAAACCCTCTTGCACAACTTTTCCATTTAGACCTTTTAATAATTCAGAAGGGAGTAGTTTCATTTTTCTTGATCTCTATGTTTCTTTCATTTTTCTTGATTCTAACAATTGCTTGAAATGGATGCACTGTGTGTATGGAAACACTATCATAGATGTTGGGGTTTTGAATCTCAGGAGGAGATGGAAAAACCTCCAATTTATTATGAATAGCTCTAGCAGGCATTTTATTATTGTCCTGTTTGTCAATACAATATTTACAGAAAATCTGGTTTATGCACAAGCCAAAACGAGTTTCAGCTGTCAAGTAAAGAGCCAGTTTAAACCACTGTACTATATCACTCTCTTCTGTTTGTTCACAAATATCAACGTTTTTGGTTTCTGATCTGCAATAAGTTCACCTAAAAAAATTAGACGTCTTGAATTTCTGCAGTTCTTGCAAATGAATCAATTTCCTTTTTAAAATGTTATAAAACTGTGCCTGTATTAGAAATGTCAGTTTTGGTTCTCACAGCCATCTCATTCTCTTCAGTTAGCCTTTCAGGCCCATATTTTGTCATCTGAATATGATCTAAAAAAGAACTCACTTCACAATGACTACCTCTTAATAAGATATTATTTAGTTTTTGAAGCTGGAGAGCCGGACTTTTCACATGATACACTCTTCTCACTAGATTACACATTTTAGTGTGGTTCACAGATAGCATCCATGTGTGATGGAAAACACAGACCCAAATTTGTTATGATAAGCAAGCCAAAGAATGTTCTTGAGGGTTTGTCAGTCTCCTAACCTGACAAGGATCAAGGCATTGCAGTAGTTTGATTCTTTGCCTCACAGTTCCTCTGCTGTTCCTGTTAAGGAAGTGTCTAAGGGCCTCATTAAGAGTCTGGCAGTGCAAGGACCACAAGACTTGCAGTGACGTTTGGACCACCACACTCCAGGTGGTCAGACTGCCAGAGGACTGCCATCACTGCTGGGAATGGGCTGACCACGGTCAGGGTTGTGCTCAGCCATGGTGGTGCTGATGGGCAGTACAAGGGTCCCCTGCCCAGCATGTCGGAATGCACACTGACTGCTTTGCAGACAGCATGCATTCCGAGGATGTTGGGGGTACTACGGTATTAGCCTCAGCTCCCTTAAGGAGCTGTCTGCCCAGCAGGAGCATTGTAATACAATGTTCACGCTGCACAGCCTGGTTGGAACATTGTAATACAACTGCAGAGGACACCACCGGCATGGCGGTTTTGTGGTGGGACATTCAATGTAATGAGGCCCTAAGTTGTCAAAACACTGTTGTCTTATGTTGCATACTTTTCTACACTTTCACTTTCTCTTTAACATACAGCCCTTATCTGCAACCTCTTTTTGCTGTTGCAGTTCTTATCCTCTGTTTATTGTTTTCATGCTCATCATAATATTAGACACTACTCATTTGATGACGTACTTTAAATGTCTTCTTAAATATATCTGGTTGCACAGTTCCTTTTCTACCATTTCTTCTTCTAAGAATATTTTTGCCCTAAGATTTTGGCAGATCTTCATTACCAATTATACCTACAGAGGAAACTTTTTGTGAATTTTTAAAAAACTTTGAAAGACCGAGTCCTCTTACTTGATTTCAGTCTTTTTTTTACCATTGTTTCCTTCCTATGGCTCTGTTCTATGTTTAGTGATTTCTTTGTAGTAGCTTTGGTATTTCTTCTTCCTTGTCTGCTTTTACGTTAGCATCTTTAAATGATTGCAAGCAATAGAGAGGAAATCATTTGTATTTCATATTTTTTCTCTTTTCACAGACTATTTACTAAAATATCTGATTATTGCATGCTTTAATCTCCTAAGAACACAATTTTTATTGCCATCTTAAAACAGACTCAAACATTTGTATAGAATAAGTTACGTAAACACAAGCACTTATATTGTTACATTGTAAGAGAGTGCAGATTCTGAATGCTACAGTTTGATGAAAAAACTGGCTCTTTTATATGATATCTTGGTCATCTCGGGCAGCTCATGGATCGTGTGCCCTAATTGTTCTTGTTGCGAGGATCACCGCCGACATTATTGTGATTAAGGATCTACTCATTACAGCTTTCATTAAAAAAAAATGCAGAACGTTTTACCTTCTCCACTGGTATTTCTCCACTTGCTGATCAGTGGGAAGGAAATTGGCAGGCAGTTTCCGGTTCAGTGAGCTCTTCATATTGGACCAGATAGTCCTCATCCACCTCAACGTCTTAACAGCACCATCTTCTGGTTAAATTGGATATTGCTGAATTCCAATTTATGGAAGTGTCAACAGCAATTGGTACGCTTTCAAACAAGGACACATTGAAAACAGTGACTGTATATATATATATAGAGAGAGATATAATATTAATACTTTATAGGTAACTATACCTATAAACTATTAAAGATGACAGTAGCAAATATTTTGCAAAGTCATCTGTAATGCTAAAATGGAAATAAGTATGCAAGTGACTATATGTATGTGTTAGTGAGTATGTCAGTGGCTACATGGTTGTATAAGTGCTTCTGTAAGTATAACTGTCTCTCTAGGTGTGTGCCTGGCTCTGTCAGTGGGTGTATAGGTGTGTGTCTTGGTGTTTGAAGGGATGTATCCGTATGTGGCCAGTTCTGAGTGGCTGTATTGCAGTGTGAGTGAGTGTGTAGATACCTGTTTTGATGTGTGGTTGGATGTGTGAGTGGCTGTATTGGTGTATGCCTGGGTGTGTCACTGGCTGTATCAGTGTGTGCCTTGGTGTCTGAACAACTTAATTGGTGTGGGGTTGGATGTGCCAGTAGCTGTATTGGTGTGTGATTAGGTATGTAAGTGTGTGCATCAATGGTGTAAGTGGGTGTGTAAGTGGTTGTACCATGTGTGGCTGGGTATGTCAGTGGCTATATCAGTGTGTGTCTGGGTGTTTACGTGATTGTATCAGTGTGTATCTGGGTCTTTGAGTACCTGTATATGTGTGTGGCTAGACATGTGATTGGCTGTATCTTTATGTGTGGCTGGGTGTGAGTAGCTGTATCAGTGCCTGAGTGGGTGTATGATTGGCGGTACATGGTATGTGGCTGGGTGTGTGAGGCTGTACTAGTTTATGTCCAGGTGTGTGAGTAACTGTAGTAATATGCCACTGGTTGTGTCAGTGTATATGTTGGTGTGCGAATAGGTATATCAGTGTGTGAGTAGCTCTATCTGTGTGTAGCTGGGTGTGTGAGTGTCTGTATCAGTGCATTGCTGACTGCATGTGTGGCTTTACTGGTGTGTGACTATGTGTGTGATTGGCTGTATTAGTGTATGGCTGGGTGTGACAGTGGCTGTATTAGTGTGTTGCTGTGTTTGTGAGTGGCTGTATCAGTGTGTGAATGCCTGTATTGGTGTGTGTGAGTGAATGTGTAAGTGTCTGTACCAGTGTATGTCTGAGTGTGTTAGTGGCTGTATGAGTATCTAAGTGGTTATGTGATTGGCTGTATAGGTATGTGGCTGGATGTGCGAGTGGCTGTACTAGTGTGTGGCTGGGTATGCAAGTAGCTGTATCGTTGTGTAGTTGGGGTGTCAGTGGTTGTACCAGTGTGTGAGTGGGTGTGCAGGCTAGGTGTATCAGTGTTAATGGTAAATAAATAAATCGCTCTGAATCTATTTGTGTACTTGATGTGAATGAGCTATATTCACATTTATGGTTCCATGAGTAAGTCCAAAAAACTAATCAATAGGTACTTCCTCTTCCTCTAAAACAGAAAACATTACCATTAAAAAGACCTGTGCATCTTCTTGAGTGTTTTTGTGTAAAATCTACAAATCCACTATATATATATATATATATATATATATATATATATATATATATGTATATATATATATATATATATATGTAGGAATTCTCATTCCATTTTGGCTTGGACGGTATTTGACCAGTCCATAGCTGTAATACTGTGCCTGTAGTGGTAAATGGCTTTTGTCATTTTACAGCTCAGCGAGGATGACACTGTGTTAATCCTATGCTTAAAGATTTTGCTGTACAAATGGCAAAGGACTTTGTCACTATCTAGCTCGGCGAGGATAGCACTGTGCTGATCCTATGCTTAAAAACTTTGCTAGATAAGCAGACATTTGAGGTGAGCAAATCTAGAGTGTCGCTGGTGTTGCAGTGTGCTCCTTAATAGAGCAGCTCTCCACCTAAAATTGGGAACTTCCCAGAGTTCTCCTTTGTTTTTTGCATAATTTATGCATCACTCTAACCCTGAAAGGGCTTTGGTTTGACTTATATTGGGTGCTCGCTTGTGTCTGGACAAGGCTATACCTCTCTGAAGAGCTCTAATAAGAGTGAAACACGTGTCAGGGGTTGCTTTACTCATTCCAGGTTGGCTTGGATGGCATTTGACCAGTCCAAAGCTGTAATACTGTGTCTGGAGTGGTAAATGGCTTTTGTCATTGTACACCTCGGCGAGGATGACACTGTGTCAATCCTATGCTTAAAGATTTTGCTGTACAAATGGCAAAAGACTTTGGGGGTCATTCTGACCCTGGCGGCCGGTGACCGCCAGGGTCACCGACCACGGGAGCACCGCCAACAGGCTGGCGGTGCTCCCAAGGGCATTCTGACCGCGGCGGTTCAGCCGCAGCCAGAAAGGGTAAACCGGCGGTCTCCCGCCGGTTTACCACTGCCCTACAGAATCCTCCATGGCGGCGGAGCGCGCTCCGCCGCCATGGGGATTCTGACACCCCCTACCGCCATCCTGTTCCTGGCGGGTCTCCCGCCAGGAACAGGATGGCGGTAGGGGGTGCCGCGGGGCCCCCGTAAGAGGGCCCCACAAAGTATTTCAGTGTCTGCACCCGTCGCACCCCTGCAACTCCGCCGGCTCCATTCGGAGCCGGCATCCTCATTGCAGGGGCATTTCCGCCGGCCCAGCGGAAATGTAAGAATGGCCGCCGCGGTCTTTTGACCGCGGTGCGGTCATTTGTCGGCGGGACTTAGGCGGGCGGCCTCCGCCGCCCGCCAAAGTCGGAATCAGGCCCTTTGTCACTATCTAGCTCGGCGAGGATAGCACTGTGCTGATCCTATGATTAAAAACTTTGCTAGATAAGCAGACATTTGAGGTGAGCAAATCTAGAGTGTTGCTGGTGTTGCAGGGTGCTCCTTACTAGAGCAGCTCCCCACCTAAAAGTGGGAACTTCCCAGAGTTCTCCTTTGTTTTTTGCATAATTTATGCGTCACTCTAACCCTGAAAGGGCCTTGGTTTGATATATATTTATATATATATATATATATATATATATATATATATATATATATATATATATATATGTATATAGGGTCTCAAATGTGTGATGCGCAATGTCCTTTAGTCCTATCACTACGTAAACGTTGCAACACAAAGTGCCGAACACGTCTTATGTTGGTTCTGTTCAACTGCATATACAACAAGAGTGCAATTATAATAAATACTTCTTAATCAGTTGTATTATTTAATATAACTTTGATCTGCACTTACATTGTTGTCATCAAATGCAACTCAAAACAAACCAGAAAATGTCCTATCTAGAGATAATGCTGCATATGACATACTTTCCTTAAATACTGTATCCCCAACATAAATAAATGCTGCATCTACACTCAAACCTTGAGATTTATGAGTAGCAACAGTGTATACTGGAGAAACTGGAAACTGTTTCCATTAATCATGTAAGTCTTTAAGTAAAAAAAGTAAAATGGACTTTCCAATTAGCTTTACGGTGTCAATCTGATCAAATTTAATCACTAGGAATTCCACTTCATTCCTATTATGAAAGCTAATGAAATCAATACCTTTACTCAAAGCACCATTAACTAATCCTTCCTCAACATTTAAATTTGTAAGCAAAGTTACTCTTCAGTTCTTACAGATTTTCCAATGAATCCAGTTTTGAGTGTAACTTTTCATTTAGGAATGCTAATGGTTCCATTTTGTCTACTGCTGTCAGTTGCTAAATTTCTTCTTTCTCCAATTCCAGGGATTATTTGTTGAAAATGGTGCACTCCTCCAGTGTAGGCATTAGGCTCACAATTGCTTTTCCTTCTTATATGAAACTGAACATTAGCTCTGCTGCTGTCTTGTTTATTGGAAACAGTTTTTAAGAAGCTGACTTTCTAGCAGACACCATCCCTCTTTAGAAATAACATTGCGCTATTATCCTTAAGAATAATTCCCTATTCAATGTCAGATACTTGTCGCATATTCCTTAGTAATTCTTTGCGTTCGAAACTTAACCCAGTGTTCACATTTCCATTGCTTCTCAAATTGTTCAGAGTTTCATCATGGAGTAGTGTTTTGAACGTAGGCTGTCCTTTTGCCGGTGTAAGTTGCAGTATATCTCCAAAAACAATCAAGGGCCAGATTTAAGAAAAAGTAGTGCAGTGTAGAGAAGCAAGTCACTTTGCTGCTCTGTGCTGCACTGCATCAATTGGAAATGGCAGGAAAGTACCATATTAAAGGAATATGGTGGATTCCTGTCATTTCCTCCTTGCTGGTGCACAATGGGCAACCTAGCGCCAACGCAGGCACCCTTGCACCATTGTGCAAGGGTGCCTGTGTTGCATGCAGGACTGTTTTTGTGCAGGAAGGGGGCCCTTCCTACACAAAAACAATCATGGGAGGCTTGTTCTTCTTTCAATGTGTGCTACATGATGCAGCACACATAAAAAGAGAAAGGAACTCAGACAAATAAAGACATTTCTCCTCATTGTGCCTCCCATGGGGAGGTGTAAAGTTTTGGCGTATCCTCAGGTTTACAGGCTCCTGTAAATCTAGGGATTATTCAAATCCCGGGGTATTGCTTAGGAACATGCAATGCCCATGGAATGCCTGCCTAATGTTGACTAAGGCAACACAGCGATTTGTTCTGCCTTCCCTTCCTCTATATCTATGAGGCCCTTCAAAGCCATGCTAAGTGGCTTTGTGTGGCCTCATAGATTTGGTTAAAAGGTTTGTGCCGCCGTTGCATCACTAAAAGTGACGCAACAGTAGTGCAAGCCTCTCATAAATATGCTGCCAAGGGTTTTCCTCCAAATAGGACATTGTAGTCTGCTTTCAGAATCTGTTGCATTCTCAAATCTACAAAGGCTAGCATTAAGTTTGAGACCATGTCCCCTCATCAATGATTAAATGTTTTAACTTTGTTAACACTGTTGAAACTTAGTGGCTAGCTTCACTGGATAACTTTTGGTATTCCAGGTGGACCAGTGGAAGTCATAGCTTGGATGCTCTGTCACTGAGCAATCAACCTCTAGCCCTTCCCTTGGAAGCACAGGCAGTGGTGGGGTCATGAGCACACAGATGTGCAGAAGGGGCAGAATGGTGGCCAGCCCAGGTTGTCGGTGTGTGCTACAGGTCATGAGGCGCCGGGTGTAGGGACCAGAGAAACTGAGGATTCCCTTCTTCAGATGAGCAGAGGTTAGCGGAGCAGATCTAGGTGTCACTTCCTGACACTCGTTGACTGGAATAAGCGCACAACAGATGAGTGCAATAGAGCCTCGGGATCAGCAAGCTGAGGATCCTGCTTTTTGAGGCCAACGTGCCGGACTTCCCTGGTGACGGCAAAGTGGACACTGGCCTCTGCAGTCCCCTGCAGGCAAAGGGGAATGCAGCTGGCCGCAAGCAGTCCCAGTGGGCCAGGGCTTATCAATGGGGGAGTTGACAGATTAATGGCTAGTCTGTGCCTCCAATAGTTCAAGGAGCTAGTGAAGGCTAAGCAGTAATAAAGTAGTGTAGCATGTCTTTGACTCAGAACTACCTGCAAACAGGGTACCTGGTAAAACACCACTACAAAGGGAAGGCCGACTTGTGCAAAAGAGCATCTTGAAAAGAGCTGCTGGTGCAAGAAAGTGCACATTCGTAGAGAGTCTATTGATATTGCCCACACTAGTTATTGTGCAGCATGCAAAAGCACCATCTTAAATCAGGCAATGCCTCTTGCAATGGAAATTCACACTCCACTCCAGACCAGAGGCTAAAACATCAGGGAATCTCAGCTAAAGTAGGGGCATCCAAGAAGAGCTGCAATGGTTCATTAAGGGATGGAGAACTATGACCAGGGAACTGCTGGACACTGATAGGTCAGAAAGGACAACCAATCAAGGTGGGGGGCTGAAAGGGGGCCTGCATCAGAAGATTGTGGGGGGTTGATGGATCATCTGCTGGGGAACTTAGGATCCACTCCCTCAATGCTCTCAAGTGATAATATTGAGCTGGTGGCCAATGACAGTAGGTAAGCAACCTCAAGCCCAGTTATATCTAAATAATACCTTTCGTTCTTACAGTCTTCGAAAATGAATTGGGCAGCAGCACCAACACTTGGTGAAGGCAAGGCCAAGTTAGCAAGCTTGTCAGAACCACTGCATCCTTTTGACAAGCAGGCGGCTAAGCAGGTCAATACACAGTTTCCACAGGCTAGGTCCCAAGGGGCAGAAGGGGATAGATCCCAGGTCATGACTTTGCAACAGCAGGAGGGCCTACCAGTAACTCCAGTTTTTAGCAAGATTGCCAGCACAGCACATACACTGCTGGCTCCCTCAGAAAATGGAGATTCTCTAAGAAGGCAAAGTGACCAACAGTAATGGGGGCAGGGCTGTAGATCAAGATCAGACCACTAAATGTTTACATGATATCTTCTTACTCTAAATAAGGTAGCTGAGGACCTCGTAGGCGAATGAAATTGCCACCTTTCACGAAATGCTGACAAAGATTTAAGACGGCATGAGCCGACTTCCAGGGCAATTAAAAAAGGCCGAAATTAAAATTTCTAGTTTGGAGACCAAAGTGTCATCCGTGCAGCAAGAACTACTTCACCTGGAAAAGAGCAAAAACTATTTGGAATGCAAGGTGAATGGTTTGGAGAACAGTAACAGGCGATCTCACCTCCAAACTGTAAGGGTACCGGAAGGGATGATTCAGTGGGTGGACTCTCCGATTTAAAAAGTTGTGCCAGT
Source organism: Pleurodeles waltl (assembly GCF_031143425.1). Taxonomy (NCBI): domain Eukaryota; kingdom Metazoa; phylum Chordata; class Amphibia; order Caudata; family Salamandridae; genus Pleurodeles; species Pleurodeles waltl. The sequence goes on along the minus strand of NC_090437.1, from coordinate 260,294,074 downwards.
ATTAGAAGGGAATCTGACTATGCGGGCTCATAGGGTACAAAATCAACAATCGCCCAGTGCTGAGTATCCTTGCACCGTATTAGTAAATTGTGCGTATTTTCGCATGGAGTGCATCCTGTCAAAGGCCATAGAAAAGAGAAGCTTCTCTGCTATGGAGGCGCCCCAGTTTCATGTCTTCTTAGATATGTCCACATCAGCAATACAGTTGCAAAAAGTATTTATTGAAGTGATAGAGTTGTTAAATCTCAGGGGGCTCAGGCAACTGTCCTGCCAAAGTAGAAGCTCAAAGTTCTGGTGAAATAACAGTTGTATCTCTCCTGCACTATTGGTGTGGTGCAAGAGTTTCTCCAGAAGTTATCTAACCAGCATTAGGTGGGAAGCACCAGGCCACACTGTGTGTTATGTGCTGTGGGTAGCTTCCTTTCAAGAATGATCCTTTCAAGAGTGATGTGCTTCCGGGTGGCTAGGGGTACTCCTCCTTTTTTTTGGGGGGGGGGTCTGAGTACAGTGGAGTAGAGTGTCATGGCAACCTTGTTTGGCTGGACGTGGCGAGGGGGAGTGCTGGCAATTCCCCCTCCGAGGATGGAAGAGCAGTGTGGCACAGGGGGCTTGGTGTGGATAAGGTCTGAGAGGGAATGGACACTTGTGGTGGGAAAGAAAGGAAACATTGAGCTATAGCGATATCAAAGTGACTGGTTTGAGTGTGAACAGGGACAGGAGCAGCAGATTATGGAAAAATAGCAATGCAAAATTTAAGAATGATTTCTTGTAATGCAAATGGTATTCGTAACAAGCACAAATACAAGAGCCTTATAAAATGGCTAATATCACTTTCTCTGGAGGTAATCTTTATACAGGAGAGCCATTTGAAGTGTAATGCTCCCAAACTTTTTATTCCCAAGAGATTTCCTCATGTGTACTTTGCTTCAGCCATGGTGGCAGTTAGCAGCAGGGTGATATACATGGGTAATGGAATTGACTCAGCAGTTAGGGATGTGTTCAAGGATCCCAGTGACAGGTGGCTCTGGCTGAAGATTTGGTTCAAGGTTCCCCTCAAATTGGTAAACCTCTATGGCCCTATTAGTGACAAGACAGATCCCTTAGTATCCATCTATAACGTCACTATGGGAGCAGCGGGCCAGTTGATTTTGGGAAAAGATTTTTATTTCCTACAACATCTATCGGTAGATACATTTAATAAGGCGAAAATGCAGCTGAAGCCTAAGATTAAACAAACGATTTCTATGCTAAAGCTGGATTTTAGGCTCATAGATCCTTGGAGGCTGGCACAATACACTTGCATTTGACTTCGCTTTCAAACCGCTTCCGTCTTGATTTTTTTCTTGGTCTCCCAGTCACTCAAGTTAGAAGGAGCATATATGTGATCAAATACATTTTCAAAAAACTTGGTGATCTCAATCTCAGTAGATCTAGCTACCCCCTTAAGAATAAGGCCTAGGTGGCGCCTCGACTGGACACTATTAAGTTATCAGGAGTGGCTGCAAGAAATGTGGATATTCATAACTGAGTTTTTTCAAATGAACAGAAATATGGTCTCACTTTTTTTTGTTTTGGCAGCTTTTAAGGCCACGATACGCATGTTCATCATCCCTCATAAAAACCAATCAGAATAAAGAGCTCATCAGACACGTGCAGGAGTTGCAATTAATGGTTGAAGTTGCAAGGAGTACTGATAACAGTCCATCAGGTCACAAGTCTTTAGTAAAGGAATTGGAGAAAGCATACAACATTTAATGGGTTTTTATATACTAGAGGAACTGAGCAGATTGGAAAATTCTTAGCTTGGTCTACTGAGGTTAAGCAGGAAAAATCATCTGTCAGAAAAATTGAGGATCTGTCCACACATAGCATGATATCGGAGAAAGAGGAAGTTGCTTTGGTCTTTTTACAGCATTATAGACAATTATATGAAACTACATATCAAGTGCCCTTCTTTTGCATAGCACAGTTTTTGATTTCGCTAACATTGCCACAACTCCACATTTCATTGGCCAATGGAGTGTTTGGAAAAATAGCAGAGTCAGGGGTTTTTGAAGATTTAGCTAGAATACCAAATGTGGAAGCTTGTGCAAAATTGGTTTTCCCTCCAAATTCTATAATATATTTGCACAGCAACTGGTGCCCTTTTTAACTGAGCTATTTAGCCACATAAAGGAGTGTGGGGCAGTTCCCCTCTCCTTCCAGGAATCTATTAAAGTCAGTTTTATGAAAAAAGGGTAAATATCCATTGAATGTCAATTCTTACAGACCCATTAGTATGCTTAATGTGGACTATAAGTTTTTGACTCATTGCGCTATTATCCTTAAGAATATTTCCCTATTCAATGTCAGATGCTTGTCGCATATTCCTTAGTAATTCTTTGCGTTCGAAGTTTAACCCAGTGTTCACATTTCCATTGCTTCTCAAATTGTTCAGAGTTTCATCATAGAGCAGTGTTTTGAACGTAGGCTGTCCTTTTGCCGGTGTAAGTTGCAGTATATCTCCAAAAACAATCAAGGGCCAGATTTAAGAAAAAGTAGTGCAGTGTAGAGCAGCAAGTCACTTTTCTGCTCTGTGCTGCACTGCATCAATTGGAAAGGGCAGGAAAGTACTATATTAAAGGAATATGGTGGATTCCTGTCATTTCCTCCTTGCTGGTGCACAATGGGCAACCTAGCGCCAACGCAGGCACCCTTGCACCATTGTGCAAGGGTGCCTGTGTTGCATGCAGGACTGTTTTTGTGCAGGAAGGGGCCCCTTCCGACACAAAAACAATCATGGGAGGCTTGTTCTTCTTTCAATGTGTGCTACATGATGCAGCACACATAAAAAGAGAAAGGAACTCAGACAAATAAAGACATTTCTCCTCATTGTGCCTCCCATGGGGAGGTGTAAAGTTTTGGCGTATCCTCAGGTTTACAGGCTCCTGTAAATCTAGGGATTATTCAAAACCCGGGGTATTGCTTAGGAACATGCAATGCCCATGGAATGCCTGCCTAATGTTGACTAAGGCAACACAGTGATTTGTGCTGCCTTCCCTTCCTCTATATCTATGAGGCCCTTCAAAGCCATGCTAAGTGGCTTTGTGTGGCCTCATAGATTTGGTTAAAAGGTTTGTGCCGCCGTTGCATCACTGAAAGGGACGCAACAGTAGTGCAAGCCTCTCATAAATATGCTGCCAAGGATTTTCCTCCAAATAGGACATTGTAGTCTGCTTTCAGAATCTGTTGCATTCTCAAATCTACAAAGGCTAGCATTAAGTTTGAGACCATGTCCCCTCATCAATGATTAAATGTTTTAACTTTGTTAACACTGTTGAAACTTAGTGGCTAGCTTCACTGGATAACTTTTGGTATTCCAGGTGGACCAGTGGAAGTCATAGCTTGGATGCTCTGCCACTGAGCAATCAACCTCTAGCCCTTCCCTTGGAAGCACAGGCAGTGGTGGGGTCATGAGCACACAGATGTGCAGAAGGGGCAGAATGGTGGCCAGCACAGGTTGTCGGTGTGTGCTACAGGTCATGAGGCGCCGGGTGTAGGGACCAGAGAAACTGAGGATTCCCTTCTTCAGATGAGCAGAGGTTAGCGGAGCAGATCTAGTATGTCACTTCCTGACACTCGGTGACTGGAATCAGCACACACCAGCTGAGTGCAATAGAGCCTCGGGATCAGCAAGCTGAGGATCCTGCTTTTTTAGGCCAACGTGCCGGACTTCCCTGGTGACGGCAAAGTGGACACTGGCCTCTGCAGTCCACTGCAGGCAAAGGGGAATGCAGCTGTCCGCAAGCAGTCCCAGTGGGCCAGGGCTTATCACTGGGGGAGTTGACAGATTAATGGCTAGTCTGTGCCTCCAATAGTTCAAGGAGCTAGTGAAGGCTAAGCAGTAATAAAGCAGTGTAGCAGGTTTTTGACTCAGAACTACCTGCAAACAGGGTACCTGGTAAAACACCACTACAGAGGGAAGGCCGACTTGTGCAAAAGAGCATCTTGAAAAGAGCTGCTGGTGCAAGAAAGTGCACATTCGTAGAGAGTCTATCGATATTGCCCACACTAGGTATTGTGCAGCATGCGAAAGTGCCATCTTGAATCAGGCAATGCCTCTTGCATTGGAAATTCACACTCCACTCCAGACCAGAGGCTAAAACATCAGGGAATCCCAGCTAAAGTAGGGGCATCCAAGAAGAGCTGCAATGGTTCACTAAGGGATGGAGAACTATGACTAGGGAACTGCTGGACACTGATAGGCTTGAAAGGACAACCAATCAAGGTGGGGGGCTGAAAGGGTGCCTGCATCAGAAGATTGTGGGGGGTTGATGGATCATCTGCTGGGGAACGTAGGATCCCCTCCCTCGATGCTCTCAAGTGATAATATTGAGCTGGTGGCCAATGACAGTAGGTAAGCAACCTCAAGCCCAGTTAAATCTAAATAATACCTTTTGTTCTTACAGTCTTCGAAAATGAATTGGGCAGCAGCACCAACACTTGGTGAAGGCAAGGCCAAGTTAGCAAGCTTGTCAGAACCACTGCATCCTTTTGACGAGCAGGCGGCTATGCAGGTCAATACACAGTTTCCACAGGCTAGGTCCAAAGGGGCAGAAGGGGATAGATCCCAGGTCATGACTTTGCAGGAGCAGGAGGGCCTACAAGTAACTCCAGTTTTTAGCAAGATTGCCAGCACAGCACATACACTGCTGGCTCCCTCAGAAAATGGAGATTCTCTGAGAAGGCAAAGTGACCAACAGTAATGGGGGCAGGGCTGTGGAACAAGATCAGACCACTAAATGTTTACATGATATCTTCTTACTCTAAATAAGGTAGCTGAGGACCTCGGAGCCGAATGAAATTGCCACCTTTCACGAAATGTTGACAAAGATGTAAAACGGCATGAGCCGACTTCCAGGGCAATTAAAAAAGGCAGAAATTAAAATTTCTAGTTTGGAGACCAAAGTGTCATCCATGCAGCAAGAACTACTTCACCTGGAAAAGAGCAAAAACTATTTGGAATGCAAGGTGAACAGTTTGGAGAACAGTAACAGGCGAAAAAGGCTACTATCAGTCCCCCAATCTACACCAATAATGTTCTGTCACAAAGAAGTAGGTTTAAGATACATATCTAGCTATATAAAACTTCAACCTCTTATACTGTGGATAAAAATCTGGACTAAACCTGAAACGCTTCTATGTAGAAAGGTGATACAGGACTGTCTCCTTCTGTCACGATTTCTAGATATACCCTGGCTTAGATATGTTTATCTTTCTCTCCTATCATTAGGATTAGGAGATTTTTTCCTTAAACCAGATACTTTAACAAGACAGGACATTAAGAAGGTTAAAGACATATTCTGGCAGAAAAACCAGGATATGGACCCAGCCTCTAGTTTAATGAGTCAACGGACAAGCTATGAGACACAACAACCTCAACCAAAGTTGTACTTGACCATCATTAATCATGAGCGACAAAGGTTTTTACTCACAAGACTACGTCTAAACACCTTACATTATCTGGTAGCATTCCCAGTTGCTGGAACCTGGTTTAAGATCCTCCCTCCCTGTTGCTGCGATGGAAAGACATCTCAAAGTACATTACACTTTATGCTTTTCTGCACTTTAAATACTGTTCCAAGAAAAAGGTTTTTACGTCCGCTATTTCAGTCTAACAGTACTAGAACTAGCCAACTTGCTCACTCCCACTTACATGATTTGGGAAATATGGACACAATCCAGGCAGTGCTAAATTTTATACATGCTGCTTTTGGTGTTCGGAAAATCTATTAACAATGCTTTTAGAAATTTTTTATGACTGTGAAATTCTGTATGTTATTTATTTATTTTATGTCTTTTATGGTCTTTTTGCACCGAATAAAGTAAACTAAAGAAAAAGGAAAAAGTAACAGGTGATCTCACCTCCAAACTGTAAGGGTACCGGAAGGGATGATTCAGTCGGTGGACTCTCCGATTTAATAAGTTGTGTCAGTATTAGAAGGGAATCTGACTATGCGGGCTCATAGGGTACAAAATCAACAATCGCCCAGTGCTGAATATCCTTGCACCGTATTAGTAAATTGTGCGTATTTTCGCATGGAGTGCATCCTGTCAAAGGCCATAGAAAAGAGAAGCTTCTCTGCTATGGAGGCGCACCAGTTTCGTGTCTTCTTAGATATGTCCACATCAGCAATACAGTTGCAAAAAGTCTTTATTGAAGTGATAGATTTGTTTAAATCTCAGGGGGCTCAGGCAACTGTCCTGCCAAAGTAGAAGCTCAAAGTTCTGGTGAAATAACAGTTTTATCTCTCCTGCACTATTGGGGTGGTGCAAGAGTTTCTCCAGAAGTTATCTAACCAGCATTAGGTGGGAAGCACCAGGCCACACTGTGTGGTATGTGCTGTGGGGTAGCTTCCTTTCAAGAATGATCCTTTCAAGAGTGATGTGCTTCCGGGTGACTGGGGGTACTCCCCTTTTTTTGGGCGGGGGGGTCTGAGTGCAGTGGAGTAGAGTGTCATGTCAACCTTGTTTGACTGGATGTCGCTAGGGGGAGTGCTGGCAATTCCCCCTCCGAGGGTGGTAGAGCAGTGTGGCACAGGGGGCTTGGTGTGGATAAGGTCTGAGAGGGAATGGACACTTGTGGTGGGAAGGAAAGGAAACATTGAGCTATAGCGATATCAAAGTGACTGGTTTGAGTGTGAAATGTGGGTCACACGTATTACTCCAGCAGACTGTGTTGATTCACATGGATAAGAGCCGCTTTGTTTCCAAACACTTCATGGCTGCAAATTCAAATTTTTTGATTCATGCTATAGTTTTTTAATGTAATCAAATGCCTGCAGCCGGAATTATGACTGAGCTGGTCAATTGGGACACTTTGTTTCTCTGTTTGCTGAAATTCGTTTTCCCCCCATAATTTGTAACAAAGCTCAAGAACATGTTCCAGGGAGTGCAGGTGTTGGAGAATGGGTTATAGGTAAGGGCAGGTTAGTACCTACACTTAGCAATAGTCCACTAACCTCCCTCCACTTAGGTCCAGTTAGGTCTCAATGAATTAAACCTAGCTCAACCCTTGGTAGCTTGTCAACGAGCGACAAGGCTTAACTTAGGAGTCAAAGCGTAAAGCATTCAAATATCATAAAAAACAGTAATTAAATAAAGCACAGGAAACAGTTTAAAAATCTGATTTATCAAAATAGGAAATATTTTTTGCCTTAAAATGACACCAAAACGAATAAAATAGCATAAAGGGAACCAGAGATATGAATTTTTAAAGAGTTCATGATTTTGTAGCGATAAGAAATTAATAGCACCAATCTGGTCATCTGTCACACCTCGACAGGGGCAAAGTCACAGTTTAAGGCCGACCGCAATGGAGCCCTTCTCGGCTGCTGCCCGTAGGAGGCTTCAGTCAAAAGTTTACCTTAGGACTTAGATGTTTTTCTGGAAGTTTTCTTTAGCAGGACCAAGTCGCCAGTCCAATCCGACCTCCTAGAACTCTTCATCGGATACATGTCACGGGGACCTCAGTGGAGATTTTTACCTTCGGACTTAGTCATTTTTTTGAGGTGAAAATCCTTTGACCAGGGCAAACCTGAATCTTGATCTGACGTCCCTGGAGCCCTCTTCGGCTACACTGCTTGGGAGGTCCCTGTCACCTTCCTACGTTTGGCCTTAGTCACTTTTTCAGAGATTTTCTTCACTGGGACGAACCTGCAAGTTAGGCCGGGTCGCAGTTGAGGCAAGCCAGCTATAGTTGCTGTGGCAGGTCGGTCCTTTTATAGAGCTTTATTTCCAAAACTTCTTCAAACTTCTTCCAGATGTTCCTTTAAGGTTCTTTTGAGGTCCACAGCTCACTACAAGGTTCCAGAAGCTCTGAGATGCTCCTTGAGGGTGCAGACTACAACTCACAGAATTCACCTGGTACAAACTCCTTTTTGGCCATGGGGCAGTGGTCAGCTGGTCAGTTTCTTCAGGAGTTGGTGCAGGGGACTCTGGTTCGCAAACTTTCACCTGTAGCAAATAGGGAGTCCCTTCTTGAACCAGTTGAGACCAGGCAAAGTCCTTCTTGTGGGGAAGCCAAGTGTGCAGCTGGTGCAGTCCTCCAGTGTGCAGTGTTGAGGTGCAGGTTAGGGGTCCAGCAGGGCAGTCCTTCTCCTGTAGTTCTTCCTGGTAGGGATCTGAGGTATGGGTACAGGTCTTCCAGTTTTATCCTTGCTCCTGAGTGAAAAACAGGGGGTCCTGGTTCTCCAATCAAGTGCAGGGTCCTTCCCCTGTGAGGACCACTACCTGTGAAGTGTGGCAAAAATCATTCCCAGGGAGCAACATTCCTCAAAAATCCATCATGGCTGAAAATGTTTTTTGGAGGTTACATCTGGCTGAGCCTACCCACTGGTGTGGCTAAAAATCCTAAACACATCCTTATTGTCTGGGTTTGCAGGATGTGAGGGAGGTGCTGGGTTGCTCCCGATGTCCTTCCCTGCCTTTGAAGACCAGTTTGGAAGCCCTTCCCCTTCCTACTTTCCCATCTGCTGGGGGCCGATCTCCTCCCCCAGGCACATCTCTTTGTGTTGAGCCAGGCCACTTCACATTCCATCAAGGCAGCCTGGCCAGCCTGCCAGAAGCTGGCTACTCAGAGCAAAGCAGCAAAACACTACAGGGCTGAAGTTGGCAACTTTTCAGGTAAAGCTTAAAACTCTTTACCTGAACAAGTTATATTAAATCCAGCAATTGTAAGTTGTGGGATTTATTATAGCAATTAATTTGAAACAAAACTTAAGGTGTCTGTTACTTAAGGGGACTTTATAAATTAAAATAAAGTCTTCCAATTCTAGCCTATTGAGGTCATTCACTATAATGAGGGAAAAACAAATTTGTCTGTTTTACCTTAACAGGGCTTATAAAAATATTTTATAAGATTGCTGTCTATAGTTATATGGCACCCAGCCCTAGGGGCACATAGGGCACACCTTAGAGGTGACTTATACATGAAAATAAGGTAGTTTAAGACCTTGGAAATAATTTTAATTCCAAAGTAAAATTTGCATGTAACTTTAATTTAAAAGCAGCCAGCAAGGCAGGCCTGCCTTTAAGAAATGACACTGGAAACCTCAGCAGTGCACCTATGGGTGCACTACCTACACTGGGGTCCCTAAACCTACATGCCCTACCTTATACTAGGGACTTATAGGTAGGTTAATATTGCCAATTATAATTAACCTAATTTGCATATCCACTTTACACAGAGCACTGGCCCTGGGACTGGTAACCAATACCCAGGGCACAGCCAAGAGTCAGTAACCACCAGTATCTGTCCAAAACGTTTGGGTGTGACCAGGGCTAAAAGGAGCACTTTTCTATTGCAGGCCAAGTAGTAGTCAACTCTAGTGTGGTGAGCATGGTATCCATTAATAAGGCTACCCATCAGGGATGTTCCCTATCCCACATATTATTTGCTTTTTTAATTGAGCTGCTAGCACTCAAAATATGAAGTGCACCTGGAATAAAAATAAAAGCACCACTGAAGGGGCTGTCCAAATTAAAGTTGTTTCCTGATGCTATGGTCTTGTACCTTATTCCTGATATAGCAAATGTGAAGCGGGATTTTGATCTGTTGGAGGAGTACGCAGGCATTGCAGGATATAAGGTGAATCAGAGCAAGATGGACATTTTGCTTTTTAATGGTTCAGCTGAAGACATTCCGGTATTTTTACATCAGGCTGGGGTTCAAAGCCCAGTTAGGTGTTTAGGTATATATGTCACGAGAGATTGTTTCCATTTATTTCAGCTAAATTATGTTGCTATGCAGAGAAAGGCACAAGATCTATTAGACAGGTCGTCTCTTCTGCCCCTGACACTTATCAGGCAGGTGGCATTAGTCAAGATGTCAATATTGCCCTATTCTTGTTTCTGTTCTCCAACATTCCTATCAAAATTAACAGTAGATATTTTCATGATCTCAACGTCCTCTTTAAAAGATTCATGTGGAATAAGAAGGCCCCTAGGACAAACCCACCATTATAGAGCCTGGCTCTCCCGCATATGCATTATCAAGCAGCACTTTTGGATCTAATGGGAAGATTACTTGAAGGTAGGGGAGTGCTGGATTATTTTGGTTTTAAGAGGACTCCGCAATCAGTCTTCCTGTCTTTATTTAAAATTACAAAACTGACTCAGAAAACTAGGTTTCAGACACTGCAGGAGTGGGGCAGTAGGATATTTGCTATGCATAAACTTTATCAGGTACCAGCAAGCTTCAATTATCTCCAGATTCAGGAATGCAATTATTTTGGCCTGTCTCTGTCGAAGCTAGTGGTCTTGCTTTGATGATCTCATGACTTGAAGGAGCTATGGGATTTTGCTGGAAGAGGCAAATAATTAACCTGGGACGAGGTAATGCTGAGGTGTGGGCAACAAGATAGAGTTTCCTACAACTAATCCAATTTTTTCAAATTCCTATGATCTAATTTGCGATTCACACCAGGTCATGCGTTCATTGATTAAGACCAGGCTTACGGGGGTTGGGGACTGGTACAGGCTATTACACAACACTTCAAAGCAGGACATCATTCCCAGGTTTCTTGAAAGAATTTAAAAGAAAACTTGATGCAGATTCATGGAAGACGATTGGCAGGTTATCTCCGAGAGGGGAGATTGAGTCATTGAGAGCAGCTAATTTTAAGAGAATGGCATTCCTCTTCTGGATTTACGCCCTGAGTGTGGTTGTAACAATACTACTCATAACTGCCCTTTGTGAGTTCCTAAATTTAGACGTTTGATCTAAGTTTAGACCAAACGTCTAAGTTTACCTTTGTGAATCAGGCCCCTAATATTTTGCATAGGATGTATTTAGAAGTCCACGACCAATGTTTTTTTTGCCATCAGGATAATAAAGGGGACAAACTACATGTGTTTTTGTGTGACCAAAATTGAGCTACTTTTGGGAGGGGTTATTCTCTGCTATATGTAAGGGAGTTAAAATCACGGTTATTTCTGATGCCAGCCTAGCACTATTTAGGGTGTCTAAGAAATGTCAGAAAATCAACAAGGCAGGGCAGTACTATATTTCAGTCACACTAATAGCAGCTCAGTTCTTAATGCATTAAAATTGGAGGACTAGCCAGGTCCCTGCATTGCAGAGATGGTGGGAGAAAATGTCTAGGATAAGTACATTTAAAGACACCTATGCAAAAGGTGCTGGGTATTTTAACAGATTTGCAGTGGTCTGGTCTTTTTTTTTGTGTACCCAAAATTTCTTTCAGGTCTTGAGGGGGGTGCTGTATAGTAATCTCTGTGAAGTATTTTCCTCTTATAATATAAGCCAGGGTAATCTTTGTTAGACCATGTTCAGACTGCCCCATTACAAGTTCCTGCAAAATGTTCTGATATGTAATGCCTACCGCTTTTTTCAGCATGCAATCTATTGTACCTAAACTTTATCAATGCTGGTTTGTTTTTGCTTTTACTTTAATGGTTTTGGTGAGACTTTGTGTCATATAACACTTTATCATGTGTGATCAAAGGTTGCTCTTTTTCCACATGGCACATGACACTTTATCAGAAGCACTTTAATGGGAATTGGGAATAAAAACAGTATCTTTAATTATTGTGATCTTCCAAACTTTATTGAGATTAGTGCGAGTATATGTTTTTATCTCCCCTCTATTCAGTTTGTCTTCTGCTGAGTATAAAATGTGCAGTCCATAAGATTTTCAGTAACTGTCAAGTATTACCCAGCTCTGTCAGTTGTATAGTTTTTCTTTTTGAAGAATTTATATACCAATTTGTTTTGTTTCTGACCATAGATTGTTCTGTTTGCACATGCACACAACACTTTATCATAAACACTTTATTGGGAATTGGGTACAACAACAGTATTTTTCATTATTGTGATTGTTTGCACTTTATTGAGCCTACTGCAAGCATATGCCCTTTCATCTTCCCTGCATCATTTGTTGTCTGTGGATTTTAAAATACGCAGTTCAGAAGATTGCCAGTAATGGTCAAGTATGTCTCCGCTCTGTCAGACTGAGTATATAGCTTTTCTTATGTTGATAAATGTATTTAGCATGTTGTATTTGTATGAGCACATTAAAAAATTAAAAAATAAAAATCTTTTGGTATTCTAGTTTGTTTTCATGTTCCACAGGCAGCATCAAAAGTGGATGTGATTACTATAATATTGTGTGCAGCTAATCATGTGGGTGCTGTTAGGACAGATGACAAATTAGACTGTGTAGTCTTCTGCAGGAACGCAGTGAGAACTTGCATTAAATAGCTTTTACCAGTACCAGCTTGACTGCTGACATGCAACAGTATAGGCTTAAATGATATACATGCACACTCATTCTTGTCATAGAGCAATCCATGCTCAACTCTGTCTTTCAATTCCATAGCTGTATTTATTTTTGCTCATTATTTAGTTGTCCAACTAACTCTTCCAAATCAATTGTTTCTTGTCTTGTTTGCTCCATTGCCCACTCCACCTCATTCATTGCAATAGCTGTTTCATTATCAATTATTGGCCATCCAAGTGGATCGTGACTTAAAGGATCTGAACTTTGTCTGCTTTGTGAACTCTCCTTAGCTATCTCAGCAGAAACTGTTTCTTCCTGTTTAAATTTATCATTTAATATTTTTTTTAATAGTTAAGAAATACTGAACAGTCTGTGCTATTCTTTTTAGCATTGAAAGACACATCATAGCAGTCAAAATCTCCTAGTAACTCTCATTCAGAATGCCAAGGCTTAAACAGCTGCAAAAGTGCCAAATAGAAAAAAATCTATATTTTTCAGCAGTCCGGCAACTCCGTTTTCTGTGGGTAATTAGACTGTATTTGCTGTGTCGTATCAAATAACTATCACACCCCCTACTGCAAATTTTCCTTCATCTACATTTTCTGGCACATTATTTCTATAGCTGTAGTTTTGAAGTATTTCATAAAGACAAACATTGTGACAATGCACACTCCTTTTTGGATAGTAAGTGTCCAACATATTTGTCTTTACAACATCTGTACTTTCTGGGTCAAGTTTTACAAAGTATTGAATTTCTGGAAAATACCCCAACACTCTATTTCGACTGGATGCTATGCCTAGACTGACCCAAACAATTCCTCTTGACTTAGTGTATAAAGTAGATGACCTCAACTGATCAATCCAATTTCCCTTTGTGAAAGCATCTTCAATCTGAAGCTATAGAATTTCTTTGTTCGTGACTTTTTAGCAGAATTCTCTTCCCACATACCTTTCATCTCTGTCTTCTCACGTTCTGTGATGTATGAAGTTACATAATGAGCAACAGCTATAGAGTTGTCCGCCACAAACTGAATATCCATATTGGCATTCCACATTTTCAGAATGACAAGATTTTAGTAATTAATATATTTTGAAATCTCTGTTCTTCTCAAGTTGTATGTGTTTTTGGGTGATTTTTTAATGAATGTATGTGTCACTGCAGGCAAAAAACTGTTCACTCTTCCTTTTGAAATAACAATTCTTGGAAATCCAAAACAACATTTTGTGCAAAATGTTCTTTTTGCTCTGTATTTCCACCAATAGTACTTCCAACATCTATGTGATTTAAAATGCATAACTTGCTGTTTTGGGCTTTGTTCATTGCTGTCTTTTGGAGTGCTATGTGTACTATGGGGACGCACCAGGAACTGTAAGGGACTACATATCCCAGACTGCTTTGAGGACACAGGAGGCAGCCGTCTTGTGAACACCTGCACACACTTCATCACATCAACAAGCACTATATAGCGTGTGGGGGCACTTCACGGTGTGGGACACGCCAGGAACTCTGAGGGACTTCATATCCCAGACTGCTTTGAGGCCCCAGGAGGCAGCCATCTTGTGAGCACCTACATCCGCTTGATCACATCAACAAGTGCTATATAGCGCGTGGGGGAACTTTGCAGGCACGGGACGTGCTAGGACCTCTGAGGGACTACATATCACAGACTGCTTTGAGGCCCCAGGAGGTGGCCATCTTGTGAGCACCTGCATCCACTTGATCACATCAATGAGCGCTATATAGTGTGTGGGGGCACTTCGAGCCACGGGACGTGCGCAGGCTGCGCCCTGGCAAAACCCGGGCAAAGGGCAGGTCCGTCCACGCCCATTGTAGCCCGAGGAGGCTGGGCTGGGCCACCTCCCTAACATTTTTCTTTTAAAAAGCGCTATTGACTTTGCCACTACTGTGTCGTCTTGCAGGAGTATTATTGAGCAGCTATCCATTAACTACAAGCATATGGGCAAAAGGAAGGCAATAGAGGGTGGGGCAGGGGTGGTGTCAAAAACCAAGCAGAAAAGGCAGAAGCATATAGTCAATAATTCTGTTATGGACAGAATAGACAACCTACTTGACGAATGTGAAGGGATTTTGAACTCCCCCTGGATAGCAGCCCTCCGGAATTGATGGAGAGTGCTCGCCTGCTAGGAAGGGCGTTGGCCATAAGAAAATTGCTGACATATTTGTAAAACGCTGCCAACAGGCCATAACCTCCACAGGCCAATATCGGCGGATAAGCCTTCAGCTAATCTCAGCGTCCCTATCCAGTGCATTAACTGCTTCACCCCCCATATAAACATCTTAGACTCTCAGGACGACCCAGATCTCTGAACCAGGGTGGGTGGGCTAGCAGATGTATATGCAAATAAGCACTCAGTCCAGTCAAATGCACAGCCCATGCTATGCATACAAGATCTAAAAAGGGAGGTATCAGAATTAAAGTCTATGGTTTATTCTTTAATTTCGGTAGTTAAGCAGTTAATTTCTCCAGACTCAATGACTTCCTTAAATCATTATTGCAATCCAACACCATACCACTTAGGTACCACAATGAAGTTGCTCACGACACAAGCAAATGGTTGTGCTGACCAATTCTTGACTAATACCAAGCTAAACGAATCTGATCAGCCCTCCTCCTACATTAGCTTAAGCGCAGGGAATGCACCAGATGCCTGCTATCCAATTACAAAACCTAGAAGCAATGTTGTCCCTAAATACATAGCTAAACCCATCATTGACTAAACCCAATCCACAAGTATTGTTCTAATGGTAAATGTTCCTAAGCTACACCCATTGGCACCCAGAGAAGGGGGAGATTCTATCAGAAACAAGGCAATTAATTGGATTTCCACGTAAGAGGCTGTTACTCTGTAATCCGCGAGGACATAATTGATGCAGTAAGAAGGCCCAACCTTGGCACATACTTTGACATTTTACAGTTGACATTCAGGGATAGGAGTATGGTGGACAACCTAGTGGCCCTAGATGCAAGGACAAGTGCTCCAGAGCAATCCCATATCCAGTTTAAATATCATAGCTCACCTGCACATTGTATGGCCCGTCTCATCCATGGCCCATCAGGCAAACCATCTGCTCTTAGCGGGAATGATTAACTTAGAGTATCACTTGAAATACACGTTGAGCCTTCCCCTGACTTACATGAAACAATTGTCCCCGGTCTCGCTCTAGCCCCCAGCACTGTTCTTGCAAGCACCCACGATCTTCCTCCGTATAGACCCCACCAGTCCACCTCTGATCTATTGCACGGCCATGACAACAATGCACACTCTTTCCCCCATGACTCACACTCAGCACAGACAGCAAAGTATGAGAATACCGCAGCTAGGACCAGGTCAGGTCCCGTATATGCTTACTATAACTCAAATCTGCATCAACTGGACAACAGTGAGGATGATCCCTCTCCTTCTAAGCGACCTCACTTGCTAAACCCACCCTTGGTGACCAAATCCTCAAATACGTCAGCAGACAGGGTTGCCCATTTAACCACCGGGGTACGAATTGTCTTGTGGAATATGGCAGGCCTGAGATCTATCCTTCACCTCCCGTCCTTCACTTCCTTTATTGTTGAGCACGACATATGTCTCTTTCAAGAGACATGGTCAACCGATCCACTCTTTCGAACTGGCTACTCCAACTTTTATATTCCTGCTATGGCCAGCACCAGGGGGAGTCCCTCTGGGGGTCTAGCCATCTGCATCAGAACATCACTAAATTGCCGCATAGTACAGCTACCAATTGTCTCCCCCGATCTGCTAGGTCTTCGACTGATGTAGTTGTGTTTTTATTTAACAGATAAATGCCAGAGGGGTCGGAGGGGGGGGATGGGTTTCTAAAACCCTCTCCATCCTGGAGACTTTTCTGCAAAACTATCCTGACATTACAAAATCATTGTGGCAGGTGACTTTAACATCACGTTTGAACCTCTCGAATGGGATGATCTTGGGTCCACTCATGAGGAGGACCAGGTATGGGCTATCCCTGCCCTGGATATCTCGCCCATCAAAAGGTGGTCTCATGTTGCTGTTTAAGTAAAATCATTGACCATGGAATTTGGACTTAGGGCACTAAATGGTAGGACCAAGTCAGATGTAAAGGGCTGTCACACGTACAACAAAGTTAACCACACAAGTAGAATCGACTATTGTCCAGTCGACGTAAGATTATGGCATTTGGGGCCTGATTCTAACTTTGGAGGACGGTGTTAAACCGTCCCAAAAGTGGCGGATATACCACCTACCGTATTACGAGTCCATTATATCCTATGGAACTCGTAATACGGTAGGTGGTATATCCGCCACTTTTGGGACGGTTTAACACCGTCCTCCAAAGTTAGAATCAGGCCCTTGGTGATTGTTATGATGGTTGTTGAGAGATCAGAGAGTGACCATAATCCTCTTTCAGCCCACTTGTTAGCTTTGAGTAGCCACCTGCCATAATCAACTACTCAGCTAAAGCACATGTTTGGTCAATGACAAACGCCACCTAAAGTGGAACCAGGTTCTGGCTCGACCAACACTCATTGACATTGCCAATGACACTTTAAGGACCGCATTGACGTCCCTCGAGAGGGGTTCTATATATACTAATGAGGAAGTAAGCATAACTCACATTACATGTTTCAAGGGTATCGCGGCCCTCTTCTCGGCTGATGCAGCCCCTGATAGTAAGAGGCCTAAGGGTAGGCATCGCTGGTTTAATAAAGAGTGTCGCTTCTCAAGCAAGCACTTAATCCAACCCATGAAATCCAAGGATGTAAAAGCCATTAGCCTAGCCAGAAAATCTTACAAATCTGCCATTAACAAAGCTAAATGTGAACAAGACGAGAAGTGGTGGGTTGCACTTAGTGACACTGCACAAGAGAGGAACTGCAGCACATTTTGGTCCCTGGCAGCGCGCAGCCCTGCAAATAGCGATCTGCACATTACAACTAATATCCCACTAAAGGACTGGGTAGATCACTTCAGTGGGTTATATTCTTACAACCATGAT
Organism: Pleurodeles waltl; assembly: GCF_031143425.1. Classification (NCBI taxonomy): domain Eukaryota; kingdom Metazoa; phylum Chordata; class Amphibia; order Caudata; family Salamandridae; genus Pleurodeles; species Pleurodeles waltl. The sequence continues at coordinate 260,276,788 of NC_090437.1, read as the reverse complement.
AGTCTTACCGCTCAACAGAAGGACACTTGCTCATGTATCACTCTCACACCTACCCCTCCAGTGTTACAACTATTTTCCCAAGCGGACATGGCATACTCTTTAGGCTCCCTTAAGCGCGGCAGGGCACCTGGTGCGGATGGTGTCCCAGCAAATCTATTCTTAACTGATATGGCTATCTGGTCAAGATATATCACCATCATAGCAAATGCAATAGCATCTGGGGCACCAATCACTGAGTCTTGGAAAGGGGCCATCATTATCCCCATTTTTAAAAAGGGTGACAGAACCTTCCCCAGCAGTTATAGACCTATTAGCCTAATAGACTTTGCGCAGAAAGTGTTTTGTCATTGCCCTCTGGGTAAAATTCAAGAGTGGATGGAAGAGCGCAATATTCTTAGTCCCCTCCAGGCAGGTTTTTGCAAAAAAATATCTACCATTGAGCAAGCCCTTAGGTTCCTGCTCTTATACTGGTAAAACATTTTTATTGGCAAAGGGAATTTGTACGTTGCTTTTGTAGACTTGAAATCCGCATTCGATTTAGTACCCCGTAACAAGCTGTGGGAAGTTCTTTCCCTAATGGGAATCCCTGAGCATGTCCTTGTTTCACGAACTGGGCTCCACAAGGGAAACTATGCATGTGTCAGGTGGGACGATAGGGGGCTGTTAACCAACAGAATTCAGGTGTCAAGGGGTGTGCGGCCAGGGTGTGTCCTTGCCACCACCCTGTTCTCTCTGTACATAAATGATATTGTCCCCCCTTTGGAGGCTGATGCACCAGCACTAGGCACACAGAAAATACCGGTTCTGCGCAGACAATACATTGCTGACATTCAAGACCCCAAATGGATTATGTTAACTCTTCGCGTGTTTTGAGGAATTTTGCTCCTCAAGGGGACTTGAAATCAATGCCTCTAAACTGATGACACTCAATTCACACAGATCATTTAGAAGAAAATTCACTCTTGAGGGAACTCCACTTGAAAAGGTTGACACTTTAGCTACCTGGGCATAATGTTAATGGAAAAAATGCTTTGGAATTCCCATATTGCAAATACAAGGCTTTCTGGGACATAATCACCGTGCCAAGAGAGAGGAAGTTGTACTTCCAGTTCCGTATTGGCACCCTGCCATTAAGACTATTCACTAGTCGCTGGTCACATGACAAAACAACAATCTGCCCAGCTTGTAAAGCCCACATTGAAAACCTCCCCCACGTCCTATTTGTCTGCTCTGCATACACTGCTCCACGCAGGAAATGGTTGACCTCAGCTTGTAGACAGCTGGGAGTGCGCAGGTTGGACTTAGCTCTTCGAATTCTTAGATCAGACACTCGACCTATGTTAGTGATTGCTGTTGCCAAATTCCTTGGTGCAAGCTGTGTTGTCAGAGGGAAGTTTTTACCAATATAATGGTGTTAGCAAGAATGTTAGACTTACCCCGGGAGAGCATTCAGGCCCATATTTATACTTTTTGACGCTAAACTGCGCTAACGCAGTTTAGCGTCAAAAAATTTAGCGCCGGCGGGCGCCGTATTTATGGAATGACGTTAGCCGGCGCTAGCAGACCGGCGCTGCCTGGTGTGCGTGGAAAAAAACCACGTAGACCAGGCAGCGCCGGCGTAGGGGGAAAATGGCGTTAGGGCGTCTTAAAATGGGGCAAGTCAGGTTGAGGCAAAAAAATCACCTCAACCCGATTTGCACCATTATTTTCGACGCCCAGACGCCATTTAAATGACTCCTGTCTTAGTAAAGACAGGAGTCATGCCCCCTTGCCCAATGGCCATGCCCAGGGGACTTATGTCCCCTGGGCATGGTCATTGGGCATAGTGGCATGTAGGGGGGCACAAATAAGGCCCCCCTATGCCACCAAAAAAAATTAAAAAATATTACAAATTATACTTACCTGAACTTACCTGAATGTCCCTGGGGTGGGTCCCTCCATCCTTGGGTGTCCTCCTGGGGTGGGCAGGGGTGTCAGGGGGGGTCCCTGGGGGCAGGGGAGGGCACCTGTGGGCTCATTTTGAGCCCACAGGCCCCTTAACGCCTACCCTGACCCAGGTGTTAAATAGTGGCGCAAATGCGGGGTTTTTTGACCCGCCACCTCCCGGGCGTGATTTTTGCCCGGGAGTATAAATACGACGCATTTGCGTCGCCGTCATTTTTTTAGACGGGAACGCCTTCCTTGCATCTCATTAACGCAAGGAAGGCGTTCACGGAAAAAAATGACGCTATTTGCCCATACTTTGGCGCTAGACGCGTCTAACACCAAAGTATAAATATGGCGTTCGTTTTGCGCCGAATTTGCGTCGAAAAAAACGACGCTAATTCGGCGCAAACGGAGTATAAATACGGGCCTCAATCTTTACTTTTACTTAAATTCTTATTCCTATTTAATTTTATCATTTTATTCGTATACATGTACTGTACATATTTTATACATATATTTCATTTTATTCTGTGTAATTATTTATTGTTGCTGTGCTTTTGTAGCTCTTGTAGCCGAAATAAAGTTATTTGACTGACTGACTGACTGGCTATGTGTACCAAACTGGTCTATGAAAGAAAGTACAGACTCAACTGTGTCTGTTCCAAATTTTGATGTATCCTTTATCCACAACAACATATGTATATGAGGAGCACCTCTTGCTTGGTACTTTTTACACCAAAATAAATCAGTAACTTCTCCAAGAGGTGGATTTTTTTTTTTGTAGCGGATGCAGTAGAGCACTGCTCGAAATCTGTGGTTTAATTACCTATAAACATTTGCAGGATCTAAAGAGCAAAGTTCTCCTTTAGTCTTCCTATTGATGTCCTTAATGTCAAGAGTTTGCTTCTCTCAAAAGTCATACAAATCATCCCATCCCTACTCTGCACAAGTGATGGTCACAAACCAAGTTGGCTCACCTAAATTTTGCAAAATACGTTTCAGTTCACCATGAAGATGATACCAATACTCATTGGTCCCACATTGGCATGCCATCAAATTAATCAAATTGTACTCCAACTTCTCATTTTTTTAAATCAATTTTGTCAACAGATTTTTCTTGCTCAGTTTTCAAGAACAAATCAACATTTCAAATTTAGCTTTTGTAGTGAGTGTGTCAACAACACGTACAAACATAGGGCCTCATTTACAAGGCCCCAGCCGCACACTGCCCAGTGGAGCATCATGTTTTGACACTCTGGTGGTACCAGAGCATACTTATAAGGCCATGCAAAGTCACCTGACTTGGCTGCCATGGCCTTGTAAATATGGACCCCTTTCACCCATGACACTGCATGAAAGGGGCATTCAATGGGTGTCGGTGTGGGTGTTAACATGCAACACCAATGGAGCTAGGAGGAATCTGATGCGTTCCCGGATTTACGGAAATACCTCAGATTCCTCAGGGGTGGTGTTAAAATGGCACAACGGGGACAAATAACATTATTTCTCCCCATTTTTAAATCTTTCTATATGTGCTGCATTCTGTATCATACACAGAAAAAGGAAAATGCCATTTATGATTTTTTTATTCGTAGGAAGATGTCCCTTCCAACACATAAACAATCATCCCTGCAATGCAGGCACACTTGCACCGTGGTGCATTGGTGCTAAGCTGCCAATTGTGTGCCAGTGAGAAAGAAAGTACAGGGGTGTGTTGCATTGTTGCAAATATTATGCATCCCTGCACTTTCCTAATGGCGTAGTGTGGCATTCCAAGCTGGCTTTACCCCAGGACCAAAGAAAAGTAACTGAATATCTTCACAAACTTATTGAACCTCTGATACCATGCCATACAAAAGTGCTTTGTTCATCTCCCCTAAACAAAATGCTGGACTTTTAACAAGGTAGCCTTCTAACTAAATTTTGTGTTTTTGAATGAGGCACAGCCAACAATTGAAAATGATGAAAGGTGCTTGTAGACACTTTCCTAGATAGACACACCATTGAATGCCCTTGTAAATTAGTGCATTTCCTCAATTTACTCACTTTACATGGATTTCATCCTTGCAACACTGCAATTTTTGCTTCACACTTCTATCTGGAAACTGATATAGAATTTATTTAAATATATCAATTGATTCCTGGAGAACACTACTGTGAGAAAGTCATCCTTTTTGCCCTTACCGCCCACATTTTGTGATTGATACTGGTGGTTACTGACTCTGTTCCCTGGGTTCTGCTAATCAGGACAAGGGCTAAGTGCTCTTTCTAAAAGTTATATGGTAATAATTAGGCATAATTACAATTGGCTCTAACAACCTACCTGCAAGTCCCTAGTATATGGTAGGGCATGTAGGTTTAGGAACCCCAGTGCACTGCTGTGGTGTCTGCTGTCATTTTAAAGTCAGCCCTGCCTTACAGGCTGCTTTTAAAATACAACTTAGCCCAAATTAGACTTTGGAATTAAAAGTACATCCACAGTCTCAATCTACCTTAGTTTTACATTTGTCACCTCTAAGGTCTGCCCTAGATACCCAAAGGATAAGATGCATTGCAATTGTAAGAGGGGGCATTATACAAGATGTTTTATATGCCCTGGAAATGGAAAAACTGCCAATTTAATTTGTCCCAAGTGTAGCGCTGCAAGACTATCATGGGAAGGCTTTTGTTAAACTTTGATAAAGTCTTAACATTTGATAGGAATGGATTAGAACAGTGATTCAAAGTTTCAAAATATTAGTTAAAATAAATCCAACAACTTTGCAAGGTTAGATTTAATATAAATATTATAGTCTAATAAGACTTTTAGAACTCTTTCCTAAAGTTACCTCAAATCAGCCCTGTATCAACCTCTTCTGATTGGTCAGCCTTTGACGGGCTGAGGCAAGCTGCTATGATGAGGTGTGAAGTGGCCTAGGCTGAGACAAAGTGACCATCTGGTGGGAGGAGATCTGCAGCTGCAGATGCCAGGACAGGAAGGGAGCTGCACAGCCAAAATGGTCTTCAAAGGGAGAAGGACAGATAGTGCAGGAACCAGGCCCACACCCACTTCCTGTACCCTCAACCAGACGGGAACCTCCCTACTTAGATTAGAAGAGAGCTGAAAGGGTAGTGTAGGAAAAAGTTATTCATACTTGTAGCTTAGGTTAGCCAGACCTAAACCTCCAGGAGAGATGTTCTCCATCTTGGTTTTTCAAGAAACAGCACTGTCTGCCTCACTTCTAGGGGAGTCGTCACTACAGAGGGATAAATGTGAGAGAGCTGCCCAGCATCGCAGAACCTTGCCTTGAAATATCAAGAGAAAAAAAACTGCCCTGCTGAACCTTAGGTCTGTACCCTGAGAGGATTGCACTCGCAAGGACTGCACCAGCTGCACACAATGGGCTTCACAAAAGAGAACTTTGCGAATCTTCAAAAGGATTGAGGAGAATGCTCCCTGAAAGCAACAGGTACAAAAGAGCTTCCAAGTGCCAACTCTGTCAACTCCTGCAAGGACAAACTCCGCTGACCAGCTCAACTAGACCTTTAAGGATTTGCTCAGGTGCATTGTGAAAATTGCAGTCTCAAGAAGCAACTCAGAGCTTCTGGACCCTTGGCTGGTATTGTGGACCCTTCAAGACCCCAAAGGGACCTTCTGGAAAAAGATACAGAAGTTTGGAATAATTGGAGAATTTTTAGGGAAATGCTCTATAACCTGACCACCTGTCGTCCAGGGTCAGGCCAGCAATGTCAAAACGCAACTTGGCCTAAAATTCAGGTTTACCCTGCTGACGCTCTGCAGCTCTTCACTGCTTCACAATGAGAATCAAGACCTCCAGGAATCATTGAGGCCTTGTGCTGAAGCAAGTCACCATCCTCAAACTGCAACCTGGCCTGCCAAGAAGACTCACTCTATGTTGAGAGAAAAAGCTCCCAAAAGTTACTAAGTGCCAGGGTAAACACTTGACCGGCCCCAACTACTCATTGCATCTTAACCGCGCCCTATCGCAGTCTCACTAGAACTTTTACTTAGTCCTGATCTAGCATGACCAGATAGCGCGGTTGGTGCCTTTTGCTATTTGGTGCCAAAAAGCACATTTTTACATATTGGCGGTCATTCTGACCGCGGCGGGCGGCGGTAGCCGCCCGCCATGCGGTCATCGCCATTTGGCCGCTCCGCGGTAAAAAGACCGCGGAGGCCATTCTGGCTTTCGCGCTGGGCCGGCGGGCGCCCGCCAAAGGAGCGCCCGCCGGCCCAGCGGGAAAGGCCCTGCAACATAGAAGCCGGCTCCGAATGGAGCCGGCGGTGTTGCAGGGGTGCGACGGGTGCAGTTGCACCCGTCGCGATTTTCACTGTCTGCTATGCAGACAGTGAAAATCATGCTGGGGCCCTGTTAGGGGGCCCCTGCACTGCCCATGCCAGTGGCATGGGCAGTGCAGGGGCCCCCAGGGGCCCCACGACACCCGTTCCCGCCATCCTGTTCCTGGCGGTAAAAACCGCCAGAAACAGGGTGGCGGGAAGGGGGTCGGAATCTCCATGGCGGCGCTGCGTGCAGCGCCGCCATGGAGATTCAGCCCAGACAGGGGAAATCCGGCGGGAAACCACCGGATCCCCTTTTCTGACCACTGCATTACCGCCGCGGTCAGAATGGGCAGGAAAGCACCGCCAGCCTGTTGGCGGTGCTTCCGTGGTCCTCCACCCTGGCGGTCGATGACCGCCAGGGTTGGAATGACCCCCATAATCTTTAAAAATTCATATCTCAGATCCCCTACATTGGATATTTGTCATTTTGATGTCATTCTAAAGAAAAAAGGTTTAAAGATAAAATGATTTTCTATTTTTATAAATTGGTGTTGGATTTTTATTGCGTGTTCTGTTTTACTTCTTTACTGTTTTTTTATGTTAAATGCTTTACACACCTGCCTGCTAAGTTAAGCCTGACTGCTCGTGAACCAAGCTACCAAGGGTTGAGCAAGAATTAATTTATTAAGACCTTGACTGGATCTTATTTGTGATTGTTGTGTTATTATTAAGTATAAGTACCTAACTGCCATTACTAAGCAACCTTCAAAAAAGCACAAATACTGCTACATTTCCATTTATATGCAGGGGCATGTCTATGCCTTTTTTTTGCACCTTTTCAGCTATCTCTTCCTCTACATTTCTAGGAACCATTTCTTCTTTTGCAATAGGAGTACCATCTAATGCCTCATAGCATCAACCAGTTGTTTCAGCTGCATGCACTGGCATAGTCTCTTGTAACTAGTTTTCTTCATGAAAGAAAGGCTCTATTCTAGATGTGTGCTGCTACTCACTGTTTGCAAAAAATAATTAATAAACCTTTTTTGGCTTTTTCCCTTCCTAGACAATACTGTTCTATCCAGTGATCTCATTCTGTTCAGTATCAAGATAAATAGTTTCCACACACAACAAATGCTTTACCAACTACACTATCAATATGTTTCTTTTCCTATAGTGCTGCACTTCTCCTCTTATACTCCTTTATGTTTCATACCACATTTTGTATTACTCTACTTCAAAACATTCTCATTCATATTTCTTTAAATTGTTTTTGTCTCTTTGTCAAACTACCTGTTTTCTTATAACATTTTTTTTACTTTTAATGTCACCTACTCCTTTTCCTTTGTGAGTTGATTTCAAACCTCACTTTTTATTTGCAAGTTTTCCCACATTTTTCATTTTCCACATATTGTTTCAGGAAACTCCTTGGTTCTCTTACCAGCAACTATTCTTTTCCAGCACATTTGCCACATCCAACGTCCCTTTTAAGTCTGAGTTTTAAGCAGATAGTATTGTTTCTTCTGTTTTTTCTTCTTTGCCTCTTTTCCAGCATTGTAAGTACTCCTCTTTATATAGAAGTAGATATCTGTAAAGCAAAGAAGGAATGCATTTATCTTTACATTACATAATACTACATTACAAACTATAAGCAAGTAAGTAGCTACATAATTGGTTATCTTTGTGTGGAACAGACTGTATAAGTTTGTCACCATGGATGTATAAATGTGTATATGAGTTTATATACAGATGGGTGACAAGGTGTGTCAGTACTTGAGTACATATGTGAGTGAGTGTATCAGTGCCTCCCTGGGTGTGTGACTTTATATGTAACGAAATATGTTGGTGTGTGACTGATTGCCTTAGCAACTCTAATGGTCTCTAAATGGATATGTAAGTGGCTATATAGATTGCTTGCTGGCTATGGTAGTGAGTGTTGGGATATTTAACTGTGTGTGAAAGTGACTCTGTTCCTGCTGGATACAGACATGCTGTTTAGGTGTGTGAGTGGATGTGTTAGTGCCTTTGTTGCTGCCTGATTGGGTGTGAGTGGCTCTATGATTTTATAAACGGGCATGCCAGTGACTGTATAGGTGGGTGACTGGATGTATACGTGTGTGTAAAACTGAGTGAGTGTTGGGTACATGAATGACTGAATATGTTTCTGAGTTGATCTGACAGTACCTGCATGAGAGTGTGAATGACTATCTAAGTTGATGGATAAGTGAGTAAATGGGTGTGTGAATGTTTGTTCGGTGTCTTTCTCATTGTGCAAGTAACTGTCTGGCTTTATCAGTGGTGGGTACATAAGCGGTTTTCTGGGACTGTAACTGGGTATATGAGGTGGGTATAAAGTGTGCAACAGGCAGTGTAAGCCATATGGTGAGGTTGTATAAACGCATAAATTAGTTACTGTATGGCTGGGTTATTAGGTGAGTCAGTACTTGAGTAGATATGTGAGGGAGTGTATTTATGCCTCTCTGGGTGTGTAACTGGATATGTAAGGAACTATGGGGGTCATTCTAACTCTGACGGGCGGCGGAGGCTGCCCGCCAGAGTTCCCCCTCCAGAACACGACACCCCATACCGCCATCCTGTTCCTGGCGGGCGAACCGCCAGGAACAGGATGGCGGTATGGGGTGTCTGAATCCCCATGGCGGTGCAGGGAGCTGCGCCGCCATGGAGGATTCAGTAGGGCAGTGGAAAACCGGCGGGAGACCGCCGGTTTTCCTCTTCTGACCGCAGCCAAACCACCGCGGTCAGAATGCCCTGCGGGGCACCGCCAGCCTGTTGCCGGTGCTCCCGCCGACCCTGGCCCCGGCGGTCTAGTACCGCCGGGGTCAGAATCACCCCCTATGTCAGTTTGTGACTGGCTGGCTTACTAACTGAATGGGTCTTTTAATGGGTATGTAAGTAGCTGTATGGATCGGTTACTGGCTGTGTTACTGAGTGTTGTGGTATTTAACTGTGTTTGCAAGAAGATCAGTTAGTGCTGAATATATATAACTATTGTGTAGTTGTGTGAGTGGATGTTTAAGTCCCTCTACAATTGTCTGACTGACTTAATGAATGGCTGTGTGGTTTTCTAAATAGGTGTGTAAGTGGCTGTACTGATGGGTTTCTGAATGTATAACTAACTGTCTTGTTGTGTAAGTGTGTCTGTAAAGTACTAAGGCCCATATTTATACTTTATTAGCGCCGCATTTGCGTCGTTTTTTGATGCAAAATCGGCGCAAACTTACAAAATACCATTAAAAAAGTATAAATATGGGCCTAAGTGTATCTTCGAGTGCCTGCATGAGTGTGTGAATCCCTAGTTAAATCAATGTATATGTGAATAAATGGGTGTGTGAATGGTTTAAGTGGAAGCTTTCTCTGTGTGTCAGTTACTGCCTGGCTATATTTGTCTGGGGTTCAAAATCGCTTTTCTGAGACTGTAACTGAGTGCTTGAGTGCCTGTCTGTCTCTGTGAGTTGATACAATATATATACTATTAAGTTATTTACTGTAATCAATCACCCACATCTTGTGTCAAACACATTCATTAATAGTAGCCAATAAAATGCTTATAGTTTCTCTTTAGACATTTTTCTTCTTCATTTGCTTCTCCTTATCCTTTTCATTCCTCTCTTTCATTTTCCTTTTTACTGTTGTGTACAACCTACACACATTATATTATATCATATTTTACTACATTATTATAGTATATACATAATATTGTTATGGGATTGGAAACCTTGGATGAGTTGTCATATTGAGAGAATGCTATATGTGCCCACTTTTGCGAGATGTATGCAGATTGTGAATATCATTACTTGTGTTTTGAGAATGTGTTTGCTTGGCTATGTGCTTAGAGTTTGGGTACTGCACCAGTTGCATTATTAATTGTTTTTGCTCAACGTTGGTCTTCGTACTTCGTATTAAGATTTAGTCCACATGGGTATGCATTCATTAACGCCACAACTGTGCTATTACAATTAAAGTGTTTGCTCATACATGCATCAACCATGCAGTGTATATGACTTTTCTGCCTGATAAGCAAGATTGGCGGCCAGTCTGTGATGTTTCTTACTAATAATTGTTTAGTATATATGTGGATAATGTGGATTATTTCCCCTGTGTACAGCCAATATTGACTGGATATGTGGCCAAGCACTTGATAAATCTACCCAGGTCATTATTCTGACTGATGATATGTGATGATGTGCAAGATATTGAAATGAGTGATATTTTACTATTGAATGGATATGTTTATTTGTTGCAATCATTTGGTCACTTTCATGTCTTTTATTAACAATATAATATGAACACAACACTCATAGATGGATCCCACTTCGTATTTAGATTTAGTCCACATGGGTATGCATTCATTAACGCCACAACTGTGCTATTACAATTAAAGAGTTTGCTCATACATGCATCAACCATGCAGTGTATATGACTTTTCTGCCTGATAAGCAAGATTGGCGGTCAGTCTGTGATGTTTCTTACTAATAATTGTTTAGTATATAAGTGGATAATGTGGATTATTCCCCCTGTGTACAGCCAATATTGACTGGATATGTGGCCAAGCACTTGATAAATCTACTCAGGGCATTATTCTGACTGATGATATGTGATGAGGTGCAAGATATTGAAATGAGTGATATTTTACTATTGGATGGATATGTTTATTTGTTGCAATCATTTGGTCACTTTCATGTCTTATATTAACAATATAATATGAACACAACACTCATAGATGGAGCCCACTGTTTTGTACTCAGTTTGTAACATTGGAAACCCTTTGTTTATGTTTACTGTTTTCACTGTTTCACACTAGGAGCGCTGAACTCCCTTAACCTGTGAAAAAGGCCCACCTGGGGCTGAAATGCGTCAGGAGAAGCCAGTATATCCACAGCAGTGTCAGAGCATATCTTTGACCTTTGCGATACAGTGTGTGTGTGTGTGTGTGTGTGTGTATATATATATATGTATATATATATATATATGTAAGTAAGAAGACAACACTAGGAAAATGTTGCCTAGTGAAGACGCACACTCAGGAATTTGCAAACTAATAGTATTTATTCACACTATATATATATAAATGCCAATAACTTTAGCGCTGTTTGTTGAATCTTCACAAATTTTTTAAAACATATACTTTGGTCAGTTCAGATGTTGTCGTACAGGTTTTTAGGTGATCCGTCAAGCAGGGCCTGAGAAAAAGGGAAGTCCCAAAACACTTTTTGCCCATTCTACGTCAAAGGGATTTTTCAAATTTACAAACATGACTACAGCCCGAACCACTGAATGGAATTACACCAAATTTGGAAGAAAGCTAGCTCTTGGTCCAGAAAGCATCCTTTTTGTGTTTTGGGTCAAATCCTTTCAGTAGTTTCGGAGATATTACAGTTAAAATTATAGATATCAAAGGACGCATATCTAACTATCCCTGTACTGATTGGCTACCAACACTTCAACAAGGAACTGTTGCTGCCCGTCTTTGGACTCAGCTTCAGCTGAGTCCCATGAAGTAAGGGAAAAATAGCCTTGTTCTATGGGTCCCTCATGAATCCACAGATTTTCCTGAGTTAAAAAAAAGGGTGGTTTTCCACCCTTTTCTTTTGCTCGTGGGTGGGCTTTTTAAAGACCCCAGTGGGGGCTTTAAAAAGGAGGGGAGGATTTAGGGCCCCTCTCTTATGGGCTAGTATTGTCCCCGGGACCACCATCTCCCCTTGGGCGATCAGAGATAAAAATGTGTGGGACTATGTTTCCCCTGGCAGCCTCACAGCCTGCTGCCTCCCTGGGACAATCATTGAATTAAATGTGGAGAGGTGCGCGGTTCCCCACAGCCTTGTGGATCGCCACCTCCCCAGGGCAAATGTTGAATGAAATGAGGTGGGGGCCGTATGGACCCCCCACAGGACCAGGGACCACAATTTCTCCAGGGCTAATGTTAAATTATATCTCAGGGTACCGCACAGCCCCCCACTGCTCCAGGGACTGCCACCTCCCCGGGGCTAAAATAAAAGAATGAAGGGGGTCCATTGCGAACCCCTGGCCCCGGGGACCACCACCTACCAAGGACAAATTCTAATGCTCGAGGGGCGCTGCGTGGCTCCCCTCAAGGAGCCAATAATGGCCCTGGGGATTGCCACCCTCCAAGGCTGGTGCCTGATATGTCTTGGGGTGCTCACCCCTGGGACATAGCTGTTTGCTCTGCCATAGCGGGAGTATTGACAGCTCCTGCCAAGTCAGAGCAAACACTCCACTTGCAGCAAGTGAGAGCTGTCACACAGCTCTCACTTGCTGCGAGTGGAGGTTTCTTCTCATGTCTGTCAGCAGACAAACAGAGGAAACAATTGCTCTCACAGAGAGGGAGCTGCATCTTTAGCAGCTCCCTCTCTGTGACAGCAATGCTGGCTCCTGCAGGAGCTGGGGAGGCAGCTGGGACTGTGGGGGCGATGAGGCTCCCCTGTGGTCCCATTGCACACTGTGTGCCCTTACACCTAGGAGAAATGGCCAGGTCCCAGATATATATATATATACCCTTTCAACCAGCCCATGGTCGTAATGTGGCAGTCGGACCACCATGACCGTGGCGATCCGACACCCACAGCGAGTCTGCCGGTTTTAAGACCGCCAGACTTGCAATGAGGGACACAGGGTCAGATGTAGCAATTTCCGATCTTGCGATTTGGAAATTGCGAGTCTGTGCGACTCGCAATTTCCGAATCGCAAATTCGGATCCAGAACGGTGTCTCAGACACCATCTGCGAATCGCTATGGGGTTGCAAAGACCCACCTCATTATTAATGAGGTGGGTTGCATTTTGCGACCCCATAGCGATGCCCTGCACTGGATGGTGGCCTGCTGGAGACAGCAGACCTCCATGTCTGTGACTGCTTTTTAAATAAAGAGGAAAACGAGTTGCAATACAAAAAAAATAATGAAACCATTTGGTTTCGGTTTTTCAGAGTAGGCAGTGGTCCACATTACTGACAACATTCACAAAGGGGAAGGGGTCCCATGGGGACCCCTTCCCTTTTGCGAATGGGTTACCACCAGTGTGAAACTGGTGGTAACTGGGAATTGCTTTGCGACCGCGTTCGCGGTCACAAAGCAATTTAGCATCGCGGTGCGAGTCGCAAATAGGAAGAGGACACCCCTTCCTATTTGCGAGTCGCATTCACATTTTGCGAGTCGGTACCGAGTCGCAAAATGTGAATGAGCATCGCAATGTGCATTTTGCAGAAATAGTTTCCAAAAGGCAAAGATTATATGTAGTAGATACTAAGGTCCACCAAAGCCCTGTTGCACTGCCCTACTACAAAGCTGGTCTGATCGGCTTGACATTGCAATAGCGTGTTCCCGCTGGTCAGACCAGCAGGAACAGTGCTATGAGACAGCGCTCAGCTTCCTTAAAGAAGCTGAGTGCTATCTCGTAGCACAAAGGGGGCCGACTTACACCCTCGGAATAATGGTGCTGGGTAGGACATGGGCAGCGGAGGGGCCCCCCTTTGGCCCCCAGCACACCCTCCCTGCCAGCCTTTCCAAATCGGTGAAACCACCATGGGAAGGCTGGTGGTCAGGAGAGTTGTAATCAGCCAGGCGGTGCTGAGTTCAGCGCGGCTCTGGCTGAGCACAACTGTGACTGCTGTCATGCCGTCTGGAACCATGTTCCCAGTGGGGACAGCAGCCCCCTGGAGGGTCTGCCAGGGTTGTAATTGGGCGGTCGGACCACCCGGAGTTTACGGTCTGACTGTCAATGCAAATGTGGTGTTTCTTGGATCACCACACTCATAATGAGGCCCTAAGTATTGTAAGCAGCCTAGACTTATTAGACAAAATCATAGTAGCATGACAAATTCTACATAGCATAGAAGACTGTGAACCAGGTACTAACCCATGTACATGGGCTTGTTTAGCTTCACAATATAGCCTATCTGTATCATTTTCACTGCAGTATAAAGGCTGCAGGTAGTAAGACCTTTTGCACCTACAGACCTTGGTTATTTTAAGTGAATAATGTACTTTTTGACAAGTGTTGCATAGAGTGTACACCATTCTAAATGGATACTGTGTGGTGTATTTCTCATGAGAGTTTCACTGTCTGCTAACAGTATGGTACAGAGTAAACTTTATCCATACAGTAAACACTGTTCACAGTGTCTACTTTTCTACTCATATCTACTTCATTTCTTAGTGTAGGTTTGGTGACTGACAGGGGATTGATTTCAATGAAAGCTGTTTGTGGTAGGGCATTATTTAAAAAAAGACATTGAATATTTTGAGGAACTTGGGTCTCTCTGAACACATATATATAAATATTGAATACAGTGTGCAATGATGGTTTCCCATATACCTGTGGTTGATTGTTAATGCGAGCTAGGCTAGCTGTGAAGTGAATGGTATAGGGTCAGTCTTGCACATAACATGCTTGCCACAGCAAAGGGTGTTGCATCTGTGATGGCATTAATAACGCTTCATATTATTCTGAACTACTTTGTGGTACTGTCATAGCTCTAATTCCATACCTGTTTATAGACCAGTGTGTGCAAAAGAAGATTAAATGATGTAATTGGTGATGTAATCAGTGAAGTCATCAAATATGTCATTTGAGATGTCATCAGTGATGTTATAAATGATGCCATAGAACCTGTCATGAGTGATGTAATATATGAGGTCCTAAGCAAGGCACAGCAGGAGCACAAGTTATACAGCTAGCTCTGCAAATGATAACTGGCACACTTCTGAGTTTTTCAAAGTTCAAAATGTTATCACTTTTATATTCACCTAACTATAAAGTTACTTTAACCTTTGTTTTTTCAGTGAATTCTAAAGGTTTTGTTTTTTTAAATAAAAAAAGATCTGTTTATTAGACCAACTATACTTTGACTTAACCATCGTGTTTTTCAGCAAATTTCTAGATTTTTTTAAAACATAAAGTAAAATTGTATTACAATCTATAAAGCCAACCCTGTGGCTTTTTGTTGTGTGCATTGGGGGGGTTGGCCACAGGGCATGGCCTGCATCCAGGCCCTGTGGTAATCCCCTCCACAGGCATTCAACACCTTGTTGTGCAAGGCATTTTGTGATGCCCTGCATGTGGTTGACTGTAGGGTCCAAATCCTCACAGGCAAACACCTGGAGGCAAAAAAAAACATGCTGTACACGGCCTTTGGTCATGCATGGTGTGGGGTTAGCTTCAGGCCTGTCTTGAAGCAATTCCCTATTTCTAACTCTCCACTGGCAGTCAACCCCAAGCTGTACGTAGCACTTGTCTGTGGCTTAGCCTTAGCCTTAGGCCTTAGCCTGTCGCCAGTCCCTGTGGCCAAGTCCCCAGCAGCTCACTAACCCCATACCACATACAGCCTTTGGTATGCGCAGGATAGGATTGGCCTTTGGGCTCCAGGAACCCCATTCCCAGGGGCACAATTTATACATGAAGGGTAGGGAGACATGCAGCTCCAACCCTTCATTGGCCCCAAGGACCCCATCCCTGTGGCCAGTTCCAATAAAAAGGCCCCATCCCCAAGCCTTCTTGGGAACGGGGACACCCAGTGACCAAATTCCCTGGGCCAAAATCTAAGCCTTAACCCATTCCCTGGGGCCATACCCGTAGAAAGGGAAGGGTTGCCCTATGTATTTTAAAGGGGCTTCTCAGGCCATGAGGACCACATCACCCAGGGCCTGAAGTATTTTAAAGGTAAGGGGGTCAGGTGCCCCCCTCTTCAAGCATCGTAGGGACATGGAGACCCCAGAGCCACATTTTTTTTTATGAGAAGAGGGGTGCCTTGTGGCCCATCTCTCTGAGTGTCAATAGGTCCTGGGGATCCCATTATCCTAGGACACATTTTTTAAAGGGAAGGGTGGCTGCATGGCTCCCTTGCTGGAGGCTCATTAGGCCCTGGAGACCCCATACCTTAGAGCCTCTTTGATAAAGGGGCAGGGGCATGGTGCCCCTTCCATGAGCCTTATTAGGCCCTTGGGACCCCATTTTGCAGGGTCTTTTTTTAAAAAAAGGAGATGAGGGACACATGCATCCCCCTTCCCATCCTTATTATCCCCTGGCGACCCCATCATCCAGGTCCTTAACTATTTTAAAAGGGTAGAGGTCCAGGTGGATTCCCTCCTGGAGCCTCGTCAGGCCCTGGGCACCCTAACCCCCAGGTTTTTTTTATAAAGGGGAGGGAGGGCCATGTGTCCCCCTGCCTTAAGCCCCTATTAAGTTCATTGCTTTTGATAGCACGAAGGTACTTTAAAATTCTGTTTTTCACCAGGAGGAAAATAAGTTTAGAGCACCTTCATGCTATCAAAAACAATTACCCATATTGCCCTGTAGCACAACACTGGCAGCAAGTACATGAGAGTCATGAAACTTGGTGCCAGTGTCGTGCTACAGCCTTTTTTAAAATTTAAAATGGGTTGTGCGTCAGTTGCTCAGCACAGACCCTGTTTGGTGGATGTGATTGGAATTCTGCAGGACACTGGTTCATATATATATATATCTACATATATTTATTTATATATATCTATGTATATATATATATTCACAATAATACATAATAATATTTTTTTTAAGTTACAAGACATCCTCACCTAGCCCCGCCCCTTTGATGCTGAGGAGGTTAATAATGATGTCTGTTTTAGATGCTAAGTGATTTCCCGGGATATCAAGGACTTTTATGTGAGAGATTTGAGTCCTCTGAGAGACTGTCTTTGGGAAGCAGGCTATCTTAACTGGTGCCTTCACCACCCTAACTATAGTCATTATGTATCATCTGTCTCCCTAATCTACCTCACCTCTGGTTGTCTCATCTACCAGCTCATCTGTCCTTTACTGTTTCCCCTGCTGCCCTTTGTGTTCTTGCTTTGTGGGGCAGTCTGCCCCTGCACTGGCCAGGCAATTCACATCTGTGTCACGAATTTGCTGGCAAACGTAACTATGAATGGGGATTGACTTTTCCCCCCAACAGGGACCCAGAGTTACACTCTGCCTCTCCCTTGGGGGTTCAGACTTCCTTACTTTTTTAATGAATTTTCTGTATTGGCTTTGAATACAATCCAGCAATTCTGGCATGACAACATTCTATAAAATAAATCAAGGAAGAATAATGTGCATTTCCAAATAAGCATTACAAATCGGTACCAGCGCACTGCTTGGCAGGGCAGAACGAGGTTGTCTCAAACACATAAAAAGCAACAACAAATTGTGAACTAAATTCTACTCAGTACAGTCTATGGCACCAATCATTAATTTCCACTGAATCTGCTGTTCACGATGGTCCCAAGAGTAAGGGGCCAGAGTGTGGGGTGCTCAGGCCCAGAGGGGGGCATGGCATATGGCAGACCATGCAGTCACTCCTTCTGTATGTTCTTTACACAACCCCAGAAGGCAAATTTGAGATGCATGTGGTTTAAAGTGCATTGTAGATCCATCTCTACATGTAACCTGAATCAAGCTGTAATTGGACAGCCCTAGACCATACCTAGAATATCTGCATCAGCCTGAGCACATTTTAGGCACTTCAAGTCTTTGCAGCATATTATTGAGACTGTGTGGAGCAAGATATGTGCAGTGGATGTAATGGAATTGCATTTACTTGAAACTGGTATTGCTGGTATAGGAGTAGGTGCATTCCAGAGCTCAGGACCATTCCTTACCGGAGAAGGGCAACCTATATCATACTCCCACTAAGCACTCGGCATTGATAAATCATCTGTTTGCATGATCAGTATGCCCTCTCCGAATGTCACAGCAATCTGAAGGAACTCATGTGTAGGGTCAAGGCTCAAGGCCCCTGATCATGTGGCTTAGGGCTTGGGTGATGGTACCATATATCAGAAATTTGGTGCCAGAGAGGCAATCTTCAGTCATTAGCACCTCCAATGATCAAAAAAGACCTCTGCATAAAAGTCCCCCACAATCTTGGGCCTTGCATCTGTCAAAAGCAGCAGACACTGCACCACAAAATAAACATCTATGGTGGCTGGCAGAACCACCAGTGGCCTAGCTGGTGCATAGAGGCTTGCCGGTCTCACTCAGCAGCAAGCTCCTCACCAACATCTGAGAGCGAAGCAGAGGAGTCACAGCCTATGAGCCGGAAGAAGCCTAATCCCCAATAGGAGTGCCATTTGTGCTCTCTCCCTACAAGGGTCTCGGAATTCCTCCAACTCCACCAGGCAAAGCCCCACCAGCCACCAGGAGAGCCATTGCAGATGCACCGCATTGTAATATAATTTTTAATTAATACACCTAGGCCCCTAGCCGCTGAGGGCCTCTGGAGCGTGTGCAGTGATACTTTGGAGTACCGTCCCTCTGAGGTCAGTTCCTTAAGCAGGACATCCAGAACTCTAAACCAAGCCCATGGTATCAAGATTGGGAGATTCACAAAGCACTAATGGACTTGTGGCAGCATCATCATTTTAGCAAACTCTGTACAAGCCAAGATTGTAAGGAACACAACTTCCTCCAGTTCACACAGAGGCTGGAGATCTATCCAAAATGTTCTAGTATGGCAGCACTCCACAGGACTATGGAACTGGCATCCCACAAGTAAATTAGCATGGATCTGCATCCAGGGAAATAACGTGTTTCCCACCCCAGAGTGGAATTTCCTTACCCCAGACCCTCCTGCCACAGCACACAGGCAAATGGTACAATCCCATTACAAACAACATCCTTTGCAATGTCAAAGGGCTCAGAAATCTACCCTCCCACATGTATCCACAGTCGTGACCTTGTGTATTACAGGGAAACCAGTTTATTCCCATCGTCACATAGGGGCATCCTGGCCATGACCGCATGCAGATTGTCCCAGCTTAAAGTGTCAAAGGCTATGCACATGTCTGTAGACAGAACTAGCGCCTCGGGGAATTGACTTCTAGGATATATTAAAATCGCCTAATATATTGAGAGGTGTTATCTGGTCCTCATGTATCAGTCCGTGGAACTGGAGTTGAAGCCAACTGGCTAGGGCCTTACTAAGGATTTTTAAAATCAATGTTTAATATAGATAAGGGGTGATATGATAACACATCTGTGATGTCACTTGATTGGTTAGAGACGAACTCTATCATGGCCTCCCTGGTCATGCCAGGTAGCAAGCCTCACTTCAAGGCACCTGTGTACATTGCTGTCAGCTTCACGACCAGCTGTAAGGTAAAAGACTGGTCATATTTTGCCAGGAGACCATCCATCACAGGCATTTTGCCTTGAGCCATGCTCTGTATGTCAACCCTGATTTCAAGTTCAGAGATGGGGTCTCCCAACATCTTCCTAGCATCACACGGGAGCTCAGGCAGAGCAACCCTACCTAGAAAGAGGTCCAAAGCCTCCCTCTGCAGTGGGCCACCAGGTTCATACAAAGCCCAGAAGTATGCTGTGAACACTTCCTGAATATCTGATTAGGAGTAGAGCATTTCTCCTTTCAATCCTGCTATTTGTGTAATAAGTTTCCCCCTGTCTTCAGAGCGGATCAACCACTCTAGTAGCCACCAAGTTTGGCCACCCTTGACATGCACAGAGGTTTGATCATCAACCGTTTTCTGCATTTGTCCATCCTCATTCTCCAGGCACCAATGGTGTCTTTTATGGTGGACAACTCCACCCTCAGTTACTAGGTGAGTCCCACACATTAACCAAGGCAATTTCATTGTATGACAACCTTAAAGGCATCCTACTTGCTATTTGTGTGTGAAGCCATGCGCATATTTGTGTCTAAGTAATCCACTATCCATTCCCAAAAATGTCCCTGAAAGGTGGGCTCGTTCTACCCCCACCACACTGGATCTCTACTTGCAGTATATTGTGATTTGATATAGTGTGCACAGGTACTCAAATCAGATCATCCGAGAAACAAGGTCAGTACAGCCCAGCACATTATAGACATGTAGGCCATGCAGCAGGGTCTGAAAAGAATACTCACTTCGGCTTAGGGTCTGGTTCCGCCATTTGTCTCTTAGGGGCCAGTCTCAGAAACCCTTAGCTAATGTCACTACAGGTGAGTCAGGAGGTGGGAACAGATCTGTCCAATGCAACATTTGCTATACAAGTATGGTACCCCCTAGGACCAGCATAAGAGTAGGTCTGTCAGAGAGGGTCCAGGATAGGTCAGTCAGGAACAGCATTTGCCTCACATTAGGGACATGGGTGGTGCCAATGAGCACTTGAAGGCCATTGAGTTTCCACATCACAAAGGCATAACAGCCTCCCTCATCAAACTACATTATTTCTACGTCCAGAGTACCCTGTCACATAAACCAGGGATCTCCAGTGTCTCTGAAGTCTGGTCACCTCTGTCCTTATCCAATGGGTTTCCTGGAGTAAAGCTATATCTTTCCTTCTGCAGTTCACATATGTCAGGACCTTATACGGTCTGTTCATCGATCCTAGACCCCGCACATTCCAGTTTTGGAAAGAAAATTGCATTGACCATTCAATAGCAGCACGGTCTCTTTGAGGCCAAGCCCAACCCACCAACCTCCCCCACACCCAATCAACACATAAACCACAGAGCAGATCACAAAAACACCAATTCAGGATAGAAACAGCACAATAATCCCCAACTCTCACTCACCAGGCTAGGGTAGTAACCATTCCTCGTCCAATGAGTCCAAACATGCTGACAGAACCAAACCCTTGGTACATTACTTTCATTCAAGACTTTTTCCCATGAGGGGGTGTCTGTCAATATATCTGTCTTGAAGGCTGCATCACACCAGCTCCTTCAGAAAAGTTTATGGAAGGATCCCGCCTCATCAGGGCTGGCCTGCCAGTACCTCAGCAGGCTATCCATCTCAGCAAGTCCATAGTGGCATCAATCTTTCTTGGGGTAGGAAAAGACTCCTGAAGGCAATGCCCCCCTTCTTCTTAATAAGGGGTACCATCAACAACCAAGTAGGGAATCATAGCAAGGATAGAGTTACAAGGTGTCTGCCAGTCTGAGTTTAATAAAGGGTCCGGAGGTGAGTTCCTCAGGCAAAGTATAAGCCATTCCCAGGCTGAAGGTGGATAATTGAAGAAAAGGGTGCAGTTGCCAGCTTTGATTTGAGGTGCATAGGTAACAGTATTATGTAGCAGATACCAGTCTCAGTGGGTTCATGACAATCTCCCATTGCTTCCTCACTGGCACCTTTGTATTGCCCATGGCAAACACAGGTGCCCACTGCCCACATCTC
The DNA here is from genome assembly GCF_031143425.1 of Pleurodeles waltl. Taxonomy (NCBI): domain Eukaryota; kingdom Metazoa; phylum Chordata; class Amphibia; order Caudata; family Salamandridae; genus Pleurodeles; species Pleurodeles waltl. Next base: position 260,255,415 of record NC_090437.1, on the reverse strand, counting down.
TCAAGTCAAGGAAGAAATTTAAAGGTAGGGTCAATTCTGCAAGGGATGGGAAGTCAGGCAGTCAGTCTCAGGCTTTTCCAACCATGGGATCATGGTTGTCCATCACCAATGATTTGTTCCCAGTCTGCTTCCCAGTTCAGGGGGTGTCCCCTGCCACTATCACACAAACCCTGGTGACCCTGGTGCCCCACCTCTTCTCCAACTCCCCTCACTTAGGGGTGAGACAGCAAGTCCCCAGTGCCAGGCACCTCCAATCACTGTTCGCCCAGGATCACTACCCCAGCCCAACCGCCCACCCTTCCTGGTCCCCTTCCCCAGGTACTGCACCAGGCCAGTGTCTTACCTGGCTGTTTCCCAGGGTGTCAGCAATGGTTCCAGACCCGGTCTCTGAAGAGAGGGCCTTGCATTGCAGAGTCATCCATCCAGCCCTAAGGTTGCCAAGTATCTCACCGCCACTTGTTGCCACCCGCCGCCATTTCAGTCACCACTCCACAACCAGGCCTGTTCTTGCGCCTCTGTTCTGCTTGGGGCAGCACCCCTGGAGATGCTCCTCTGCCATACAGTCCCTGACCACTGGCCTCTGTGAGGTCCTATCCCGGCTGTCTTGAAGTCCCAGTAACTCTATGAAGTCGGTGGTAGCCTCCAAAGCTCTGCTCGTGCCTGGCCATATTGGCATGCAGTTGACCACACACCCCTGTCAGACTTCCTTACTTAATTTGTCAGTAGATTCCTACTTTTGGGCTATATTTGGATTAAGGACTTTTTGTTATTCCCCTGGTAGATAAGAGCATATTTATACTCTGTTTGCACGGAATTTGCAAAACCATATTTATATTTTGATGTTTTGCACCATTTCTTTGATGCATGCACCTACCCTGCATCAATGAGATGCAAGGTAGGCATTCCTATCTAAAACATGGTGCTATTCCCATAGCCCCATACTTATAGCGATGTGCTAAAATGATGCAGGGGTAGGAGGAGGGGCCAAATAATGGTGCAAAGCTTGTTTTGCACCATTATTTAACACCCGGGTCAGACCAGGCGTTGGGGACTTGTGGACCCATTTCCATGGTTAAACACCATGGAATGGATCCACAGATGCCCTCCCCAAGCCCCAGCACACCCCCAACCCCATCAGAGGGACACCAGTGCTGCTGTGTCCCCTAAAGTCATAGATGTTTTTTTTTTTAAGGATGCCACCAGGGGCATTTGTCCAACAGAAGCTGTCATGAAAGAGAGACATAAATATTGGAATAAATAATTGTAAGTTTTAAAAGAAGAAGCTATGACAAAATGTTGACTGCTCCTTTTGAAAAACAACACACATTATGGGCCTCATTATGACCCTGGCGGGCGGCGGAGGCCGCCCGCCAGGATCCCGCCCTCCAAATTACCGCGCCGCGGTCAAAAGACCGCGGCGGGTATTACGAGTTTTCCCCTGGGCTGGCGGGCGGTTCCAGTTAAACCGCCCGCCAGCCCAGGGGAAAACGACCTTCCCACGAGGATGCCGGCTCGTAATCGAGCCGGCGGAGTGGGAAGGTGCGACGGGTGCTACTGCACCCGTCGCGTATTTCACTGTCTGCAAGGCAGACAGTGAAATACATTTTGGGGCCCTCTTACGGGGGCCCCTGCCGTGCCCATGCCATTGGCATGGGCACGGCAGGGGCCCCCAGGGGCCCCGCGACCCCCCCTACCGCCATCCTGTTCATGGCGGCTTTCCTGCCATGAACTGGATGGCGGTAGGGGGGGTCAGAATCCTCATGGCTGCGGAGCGCGCTCCGCAGCCATGGAGGATTCCAATGAGCAGCGGAAAGTCAGCGGGAGACCGCTGACTTTCCGCTTCTGACCGCGGCTGAACCGCCGCGGTCAGAATGCTCATTGGAGCACCGCCAGCCTGTCGGCGGTGCTCCCGTGGTCGGTGGCCCTGGCGGCCACCGGCCGCCAGGGTCATAATGACCCTCTATATGCCTCGAAAAAGGAAAAGTTTAAATTAAATTCACACACTGTCCTTGACTTAAATCTTGCCAAGCAAATTGAGCTTCTGAACAACAGGAATTTGCGAAAAACACATGCAGCCAACGTGCAAAGAGTCAAATAAGGATATTAGAAATGCAGTAAAAATAACTTAGATAAAACTTACCTGCATTTACCAATCACCTGTTATGTTGTGCCAGACCTGTTGTGATATAATTACGAAAAGCAGAAGTCGCTCTTGGAGAAGATATTGGATGGGACAACATCACAGGACCTAAAGAATGAATAAACCTTATTCTTCCATTAAATAATACTTTTATCTAAACTATGCAGGTATGAATAAACATAGGCACTCACATTTCTCTGTTGGTTTACAAAAAAACAACACATCTCTTTAGCGTAGGTAAATACCAGTCATGGTTGTTGTTTGTCACTGCAGAACTGGCCCTTTGTGTGGCCTGCCGCATGTAAATGGACTGCTAGCCCACCTGAAGTATTCCATATGGCTGTATGAGAAATATTACAAATTAACTTACGAAACACTTAAAAGCAATATGACAACTTGTGTTAGATGTGGTTTATGAGGGGCATAAATACATGGGGTACAGCAACCAAGGCAGGTATAAGGGAAGTACAGAGATGCCTAGATACCTGTAGGTTGACTTTTTGAAAGATCAAGTCATAGTGAGTACATTTTCAAGATCCATGCATGAATAGATATGTCTTTCCCAGTTTTTACCATTGAATTATTGGACTTGTATTTTTTTAATGGAAAACTGTACTGCAAATCACATTATACTAAATATAAAACATATGCTGACTTACATAGTACACACATAAAACATACAAAGATAGAATTTAGGCAAAGTAGAGGGAGTGTAATTACAATCATACCTGATACCACATTAGTGTTGTTTGTAAGAGGCAAACCATATAGCAGGTAGGGTGCATGGTGGAGAGGACGGGAGTGATATGGAGTTGTGCTCGAGTGGCTTCTTTAGGAAAAGGTCTAGCAAGCTCTATCATGGAGAACTTCTTCTTCACTCACCTCCTCTCATCCAGCACTGTTTTTTCTATCCCCCATGGTCAAACACATCAGTCACCTACTAACAGAAGGCTGCCTTCTGTGCTTCATTGAGCAGTTTTTCAACACCAACTTCAGGACGAGGGCCATCTCCTCATCAGTGACATTTCCTCTCCTTCCTTAACACAGGCAGCATCCTTTGTTTTCTCAATGGCAAGACAAACATAAAAGTAACCAGCATGCAGGGTGCAAAAGGCAAATGCTAAGGAGGAAAGAATCTGAACCTACGTTCGTGCCAGTATCTGTAGTTCCAAGAAAATGCATTTCTGTGTGCCTGATGGATTTCTGGTGTATCAAATGTTGCCATGTCTAGGTCTTCAATTCACTACCATACAGAGATGCTCTTCTGCAGAGATTTTGTCCCTTATGTAGTGTCTCCTATTCACTCTCACACAGAGTCTCCATTCCAAGAGTGGAATCTCAACCACAGGGGCGAAGTTTAGTCAGCAGGACTGGTGGGGTGTGAGATTCAGATTTTCCGACAGTCACGTTGCTATATCATGTTGATTATTATATGTGGAGCAGCTCATGGGAGGGGGGCTTAGGGGCCAATCGAAAGGGAAAGGAGTGTGGATTGTGAGGGGTACTTAATACCCACGGGCCTCATTTACAAGGCCCTAGCAGCACACTGTGCTCCCCGAGCTTCATTTCTTTTTACGCTCCAATGGCTCAGTGTGCCAGCCCATATTTACAAGTCTATTCAAAGCCACCTTATGTGTCTTTTCATGGACCTGTAAATATAGACCCCTCTCAAGCATAACAGTGTGCAAAAGAGGCATTCCATGGGTGTTGCCTGAGGTGTTCCCACGCATCACCCATGGAACTGTGAGGAATCTGATGCATTCCCAGATGTAAAAGTCTGGGATTGCAGCAGGTTCCTAAACCACCTCATGGGTGACGCCAGAAGGAAGCAACGGGGATGAATATCTTTATTACCCTCTGATTTGTCGTCTTCCTAAGTGTGCTGCATCCTGCAGTACACATAGGAAGAGGAAAACATCTCTTGTGATTGTCCTGTACCCAACTATTTACTGCATAATATATGTTTTAGGGGAGTGAAACACCCCAAATACCTCCTGAAGCTAAGCCCTGCTCAACCATGAGTGTGAATCACTGCAAAAAGTAAAAATATGTGCAGTAACTTTACTGTCATAAATCACTACTATTCTATCTCCACTCCCCTCAAATGAAAGAGTAGAGACATGTAAGTTACTCTTTTGTAGTAAATTTACACTCGGAATTTATGAATACCAGAAGAAGCAAACTTTCCCCAGAAAGTAAACTTGCTCAAAAGTGTGAGTTAACTGTGTGAATTATGACCCATGTGTCTGTAGTTGGGTTTGCTAAGTCCTGTGGGAGCTGAAAGTTAGCGCTTCTCTCACGCAAAAAGCAGTATGGAAATACAAACGTCACAACTGTGTTACCATGTCAGGACAAAACATTGTGGGACACGAGTACATACCTAAAGATAGCAATCCTAAATGCCCTTTGTGAGCTGTCAAAGTCACAAACTTAGTTGTTTGGTCTAAGTTTAGACCAAACCTCTGTTTACCTTTATGAATCGAGCCCTCCAATTGTCAAAGACACGAGTATTGCCCTTGAGAGACAAAGGGGCAGAATTTAAGTTGTTTAAACTTGTGTAAGGATGGGTAGAATAAGACAGTAATACATATGCACACATTTGCTTTGTGCAAAAAAGGGTTAACAAATTGTTCTTTCATTTCTGATTTGCTACTCACTTTGATCACTTTGGTAAAGAGCAAGTCAGAAAGAGAAACAGAGCACTTAGCCGCCGGCGCTGCCTGGTGTGCGTGGAAAAAAACGACGTACACCAGGCAGCGCCGGCGTAGGGGGATATGGAGCTTGGGCGCCAAAAAATGGGGCAAGTCAGGCTGAGGCAAATTTTTCGCCTCAACCCGATTTGCGCCATTTTTTTCGACTCCCAAACCCCATAGAAATGACTCCTGTCTTAGCAAAGACAGGAGTCATGCCCCCTTGCCCAATGACCATGCCCAGGGGACTTCTGTCCCCTGGGCATGGTCATTGGGCATAGTGGCATGTAGGGGGGCACAAATCAGGCCCCCCTATGCCACAAAAGAAATGTACAAAAATACTTACCGAAACTTACCTTAATGTCCCTGGGATGGGTCCCTCCAGCCTTGGGTGTCCTCCTGGGGTGGGCAAGGGTGACAAGGGGTGTCCCTGGGGGCATGGGAGGGCACCTCTGGGCTCCTTCCGAGCCCACAGGTCCCTTAACGCCTGCCTTGTCCAGGCGCTAAAAAACGGCGCAAAAGCGGCCGTACGTCATTTTTTTTGACCCACCCACTCCCGGGCGTGAATTTTGCCCGGGAGTGTAAATACGGCGCACATGCCGCGGAGTCAATTTTTTAGATGGGAACGCCTACCTTGCATCTCATTAACGCAAAGTAGGTGTCCACCTTAAAAAATGACGCAAACTCCATGGACTTTGGCGCTAGACGCGTCTAACGCCAAAGTATAAATATGGAGTTAGTTTTGCGTCGGAATTGCGTAAAAAAAAATGACGCAATTCTGGCGCAAACAGAGTATAAATATGCCCCCTAGTATTGCCCAACCCCTTACCAATACCCCCAAAATAACTAACTGACGGTGTGGATGGGGTGGTGGCTTTGTCAGAAAAAAATCAGGGTACTCGTAATGTAACCCAAAGTCGGCATTACATAACACCGCAAAGATGACCATTCAGTACAATAGAAGGCAAGGCCTATTTACTCTATTTGGTATATCAACTATCACTGAAAAATCTCAAGCTACACAAATGTCTGCACAAGAAACACAGTATAGCTTCTTCAAAAATCATGAAGAATAATTTTCCCTCCTTAAAAATAGCTACCAATTATATATCTTCCAAAACACTGCTTGTTTCTATCAGTGGCGTATTGGGTTGCTCGACAATGGACTAAAAGGAAAGAAATTCATTTTTCTTTGTTTCTAAAGAAACAATAGTTTTGTTTTAATGCCCACTGAGAGCAATCATGTATTTGTTGCATAAGAATGGATTGCTCAATTATCAGTACTACTTTGACAGTGTGGAATGTGTATAACTAATGTACTTGTACAAAGTGACAATAACCGCCACACTATAAAAACACATATACCTACTTACAATAGAGGCACAATTACTGAGAACTGCAAACTTGATAGCGGCAGCATGTTACAATCACCACTAGATGGAGGTGCTGATAATTAAAATCAGCAGCACAGATGGTCCGCTGTAGCAGGCAAAACAATTTTATTGACTGTATAAGCAAATCTCAAGGGGCACATTTATCAAAAGCTTTGCATCGCCCTTGTGCCATGGAGGGTGTCACAGGGCAATGCAAATCCTAAGATGAGAAGTACCAAGCGATGCAAGGTCACCTTCTGTGGCACTGAGTGGCTTGGTAAATCTAGAGTAACAAAAGGCAGCACAAGTTGCTGCCTTACATTATTCTGCCCGAGGAGGCATTCCATGGGTGGAGCGTGGGTATTCTCATGCATCCACCCATGGATTTTGGCACTTTCTCAGATTTACTGTGAGTGGTAGACCTGGAAATGCATGAGCAACCTCTGCTTTCCCAGGGTGGGTGTAACAAGGAGAAATATCTTTATTCTCCTCATTTTACCTCTTTCTACAAATGTTTTATTCTGCAGCACATGTAGAATGAGGAAAAAGCCTCCACTGATTGTTCTTGTGGTGGAAGGTTTCCCTTCCTGTACAATAGCCAATCCTGTTTGCAATGCAGGTAACCTTGCACAATGGTGAAAGGGTGTCTGCGCTGGCACTAGGCAGCACATAGGGCCTCATTCTGACCCTGGCGGTCTATGACCGCCAGGGTGGAGGCTGGCTGAAGCACCGCCAACAGGCTGGCGGTGCTTGATTTAGTATTCCGACCGCGGCTTTGAAGCCGCAGTCGCCCAGCCGGGTCTGCCGGTTTTCCGCCGGATTTCCCCCGGCTGGGGGAATCCTCCATGGCGGTGCTGCTTGCAGCGCCGCCATGGGGATTCCGACCCCCTTCCCGCCAGCCTGTTTCTGGCGGTTTTCACCGCCAGAAACAGGATGGCGGGAACGGGTGTCGTGGGGCCCCTGGGGGCCCCCTAACATGGCCCCATACAGCTTTTCACTGTCTGCTTAGCAGACAGTGAAAATCGCGACGGGTGCAACTGCACCCGTCGCACCCCTGCAACTCCGCCGGCTCCATTCGGAGCCGGCTTCCTCGTTGCAGGGCCTTTCCCGCTGGGCCGGCGGGCGCTCTTTTGGCGGTTGCCCGCCGGCCCAGCGGGAAAGCCAGAATGGCATCCGCGGTCTTCTGACCACAGAGCGGCCATTTGCCAGTTCCCGTTTGGCTGGCGGCGCCCGCCGCCAGGCAAACTTGGAATGAGGCCCATAGTGTTCTATCACAAGGAGAGGACAGGAATGCACCATAATATGTGATCTATTGTGGATTTTTGCCCACTCTGTGTCGCACAACACAGCACAGCAAGGTCTCTTGCTGCATGACATTTTGATAAATCTGCCCTAAATATCCACCGTGTTAACAATGCAGACCTTGAGACAGCTATATATCTCAGCAGTGCTGAACCAGCACAAATGAGCCTTTTTGCTGAATAGCTTTTCTCTGCATCACAAATGTTGTGGAGGACAAGATATATGGTGAAGCCATTTGAGTGTTCTCACAAGTGTTGCAGCAGGTTTTAGGCTGCAAGCTCAGTCATAGGAGTGTTGACAAAACTATTACAAATAAATAAACGCAGGTCAATATACTAAAGGCTGGTTCGTGTGTCCCCTAGCTATAGATTCAAGATTGCTGTGTGACCATAAAATTGTAGATAGAATATCGTGAAGACAAACATATTGTAGAGAATAATACAGTAGGGAAGTATGCCAGATTTGTTTGAACATTTTTGCAGTCATTTTAAAATTTATCATGAAGGGCCTGATTATGATCTTGGTTGATGAGATACTCCATCACAAACGTGACAGATATCCCATCCGCCGTATTACAATTTTTATTATATCCTGTTGAACTTGTAAAACAGCAGGCAGGATATCTGTCATGTTTGTGACGGAGTATCCGATTTGCCAAGGTCGTATTCAGACCCAAAGTGTCTAACAGTTTTTTTCATTATGTTTTTTATGATTTTTTTATATCCTTATTTTCGTTATTGTAAAACACTTTTATCCATTTGAAATTATTTAATAATAGATTTTTTTTATTTGGTTTGCTGGTTTTAGTGGGTAGTGTTTCTTAAGTGATAATTAAATATTTAATTATTTAATTTACTATTACTAATTTGTTATTTAACTTAGTCCAAGTTTATTATAATTTTAAATTATTTATTATATTAGATTGTTAGAATGTGTTAATATATCATAAAAAAGTATTCAGGTTTTTTATTTAGGAATAATTTTCCTATATCTATAAATAATTTAAAATTAAAACAAAAGTTGATTTTGTCTTTAAACAATTATTGTATGTAATCACTGGCAGATTGTGGTGTGTTTATTGGGGTCTGGGTAAGTATTGGTATTTTCAAAGTATATTGTTGTTAATTTTTTAATATAATACATTTGTATAGTTTAATATTTTTTACATGCTTTAATAAATGCCCAATGTATACATTTTCCCCAGTGTATGTTAAATTGGTTAGACTAGAGATAGGATAGTTAATCTAACTCTGCTAATGGAAGCACCCTCTTTAATCATTGCTAGAGTGTTATGAGGTCTTGTTCCCCAATTTGTGGTAGTATTTTAGTAGAATAGTCTAGTTGAATTGTTTTTATTAGGTTTTTTTTCAAAGTTCTGGATTGGACTAGGGTTACTGTATGTTACTTTATCCTATAAGCATTTTTCCATATTTTGCACATAATTAGAGCCTCATTTACAAGGCCTTTGTCCCACTGTTGCGTCATTCTTTTTTATACAACAGTGACACAAGCAATGCTCTACAATACTTTACATTTATAAACTGATGCATTAAGCCCAATACAACAGTTTCTAAAACCTTGCGTCACATTATACCTGTGCCAGGTATAATGTATGCAGGGTAGGTGTTCCCTAGTAAAAAGCCACGCAGAACTGATGCCGTGAAATTTACACCATTTCACTGCATCATTCTGTGACTTCGCTGGATTCGAATTTTACCGCCTGCTAAAAGCAGTCATATAACCTACACACGTCTTTTCTCAACGGGGGCCTCCTGGCATTGCCGGAGTAGCGTCCTGTTTTTGACATTAGTCCAGGAGTGCATGACTTTAGTGCCACAGATGCGTCAGGATTTCAGAATATTTGTATTTGTTTAAAATGTAATAATGCTATTTCCATTGTGTTTTATTCTTAAGTATAATTTGTTAATACTAAATAGTTTTATTTAGGAATTTGTTGTATTCATATAATGCATATTTATAATGTGTTGATGATTTGTGTAAAATCACTTGATGAAAAATTTATGCATTTTTTAAATACTTTTAAACAGCGTATTTTTGAAAATAAGTATTTAGCACTGATAATAATGTTAATTATGCATACGTAAACAATTATAAATGTAGATCTTTCATACATTGCATTATATGTGTATGAAAAATCAATATGTTTTTAATAAAAACATTGTCATATAACAACCAATTTTAGGCACATCTCTGAACCCATGTGCCTTAAAAGCACATGACATATGAAAAAACTCTACAAGTTTCATGTATTTGAAATGTGTTATTTCATCATAATTTTTAATAGGAGTTAGACAATTTCAAAGACAAACTGCTATACATGGAAATTGTAGAGGTGTGCTTTGGGATTTCCATTATCTACCAGACCATGACACAGTACCCTTGGTGTGAAAAGGGATACATAACATTCAGTGGTCTGCAAGCTGATGCAAAGGGCCTTCCAATATTGGGGCCTCAAATATCTATGGCAGATGTAGGTGGCAAAATGCAGTCGGCAGGGTGGGAAAAGGGACTGGAACTTGGGGGGAGCACCCCATAACAAAAAAAAAATACAGGGTAAACACAGCAGGACAAACATCCATACATTGAGTGCAGATTCCAGTAGTTCCCATCCAATACTGGCCAGTCGTCCCTCACTGATTAAGTGCAAGCTGTCTCTATAAATGGATTGATGTTTTGAAAATCAATCCATTAATGGTGATTAGCCAAATCATTCAGACTGTTTCTAAAGGGTGTGTTTTTTTTAAAGTGTCACCTTAGTGGCCAATCAAATGGCTGCTTTCATTTTTAATCTTTTGTTTTCACTACCTGAGCTACTGCTGAACTCCTGCAGGACACCTAGAGCCAATGAGAGGGTCTAGTGGGAGTCCAGCATGTACTTCGAGTCCTGTTCTGGGCTCCACAGGAGTTCAGCGGGACTTGGAACTCCTAGTAAAAATTTTGTTTCACTATTAAGGGATACGTTTATTTAAAGTACTTAAACTTTGAGGCTAGTGATATCCTCACTGGCCTAATCAGGAAAGGTCTCTTAAAGGTTTTACTGCAATTTGTGTATATTTAAGGGCTGTGATACTGTGGTACTGGAAAAAAGAATTGTGCTACCTGGCACTCAAGGTGAAACAGCATCTAATTGTCAAATTTCATTATTTGTATGTTTTCCCAAGAAGTTCCCACCTACTTTCTATTAATAGAGAGTGGCAAAGGAGAAGATTCAAACCCCCTACAGCAGTGGCCTTCAAATGTTTTGATGCCATGCCACCCAGTGGGGAAAAAAAAAACATAATCAGGCCCCTCCAAATTTTTCACAATTATTCTATTAAGTTGTCAATGTTTAAATATGTCTAGACTTCTTTAAACATTGCAATTAAATTCTGTTACTGTTGTAAAAATGCAATCAAATACATGACTCCAAACATACTATTCTGGTCAGGCAGGCCTTACTAACCTGTAAAAGTATCCACAATGTGATTATTAGAACTGGGGGTGTGGTAGGTGTTTTGAAGAGGATTTGGAGTCCTTTCCCTTTTGACACATATTCCCAGCTTGGATATTAATTACAACATGTAGTGATGGCCCGTTACAGAACAGTTTACTTCTGCTCCTTTGTTTCAGCTTTGACAAAGCCCTGTTATCAGCATAATTTCTTTTGACCAGAGGCTGTCACTCCACCCTGGAATCATTGAACCACGCCCCCCAATTTGGAGACCCCTGCCCTACAGTGTCTCCGGTCTTGTTTTTTACACAATTAATTTTAGATTCAACTACAAAGGCATCTCCGGGACAGTACATGGATGAACAGTCCCACAGAAGAGGAAGAGTAGGAGAATCAGTCCCTTGTACTGGATTTCTTTTACCATTCCAGAGAAGCAGAAGTGTTTGCACATAATGCAACATACAAAATCTGTGGCCTGGATTTTTCAAGAGGTCCTTTATAAAAAAGACTTTCTTGGAAGGTCAGGCATGTGGGAAAACTTGTGGAGTCACCACAACAGGTAGCTAATCGCAGCACAACAAAAGTAGAATGAACAAGAGGGACCTTAAGCATCTATAGCTCCTCTTCTCTCCGTCCAGGTTGGACACATTGCTCCTCCTGTTAATTGTGCAGCCTCGACCGATGACTGGAACCCCCTGTATCAGTGCATTGCTCTATATTGTAAGGACAGCTAGAAATTTGTGTCTCCAGGAGAACAGAGTGCCAAGGGCAAGAATAGGTTGTTAGATGTCAATAAAAAAAGATAGCAAAACATTGTTTTTTTGGAAAATTCAAGCTTTTATGTCTTCTTTCCTCCATTTTTTAGATCAATCCCCCCCCCCAAAAAAAAAGTAAACAGCAGTTAAAAATAAAAGGTTCCAGTTGTAACAACCTTCTCTGGTTTAAAAGTAGGGAAAAGGTATTTTTTTTTTGTGTCTGCCTATTAATGGTAATGTATCCTTATAGCCGGCCATTGCAGGCTATAGATAATAATAAAAGGTGAATAGACCTGGACTTTACTGGCTATAATAGTTTTCTGCAGCAGACTATGGTGGTCATTATTACCCGATGGTCGGCTGTAATATGGAGGAAAGTACTGCCAACATTCTGGCGGTACTTTCCTTCATATTATGATATTACCACACCGACTGACACGGCGGTAACGGCCGCCGGGCTGGAGACTTCAATCCAGCCTGGCCGCCTTCACTTGCCCGCCTGCAGGATTATGACCCTGCCTACCGCCATGGTTTTCGGGGCATCCTAACCACCACAAAAACTATGGTGGTAGGCACTATCAGTGACAGGGAATCCCTTCCCTGTCACTGATAGGGGTCTTCCCTGCCCCCTCCCCTTCCCAAAGTTCCCCAACATTCATCCACGGATGCATACATCCATTCACACACAAATTGACACACACATACATACGAGGAGACACGCATTCACACTACTCAAGATACACACACTCACACCCCCAAACATGCACACATATACAACACGCAACACCTACCCACATACACGTGCGCACAGACATACACACACACACCCACACACATACAACACCCCCAACCCCTTCCCCTGTCAGAGCACCCACTTTCCTGGATCCAGGGGGTCCTCTGGTAGGAGACAGGACAAGGCGCAGCTACCAGCAGCAGTGTCCGCAGGCAGAATACCGTCAGGCCGTATTATTTATCATAATACAGCCGGTGGCGGTCTACTGGCATGGGGCTGCTGCTGGCAGCAGCTCCACCTTACCACCATCCACAGGCATGGCCACAGCCGGCTTTCCGCCATCCTTCTGACGGAAATCCAACTGTGGTCATGATACAGCGGATAGCTGGCAGCCGCGATGACTGTCTTTTATCAGCCGTCGCCGCGGTGGTAGGCGGTATATGCCACCAAACTCCTAATGAGGGCCTGTAAGTCCTATATTTACTTAGAAGTCACTCAAAGCAGGGCAGTAAGTAAAGTTGATGCACAGCTTTTCATGAAGGGAGTGAGCAAAACAGAAGCTTACTCACTATTCTGCTCTCTCTCTCTCTCTCTCTCTGCACTTCCTCACTTTAGGCACAAATGCATCAATGCAGGCACCCTTTGCTTCACAGTGTAAAAGTGTATGTATTACATATGACTTATGCCTTGTAGGAAAGCTTTTACAGATAGCCAACCTCCTTAGGGTAACCAATGTGATTCAAGGTGACAAGTCTCTGCTACGCGTGGTGTTTTTGGCAGTGCACAGCCATTTAAGAAGGTCTGGTGTCCTCATTACACTCAGGACCCATTAGACATATGGATGGGCTACATTTGTGTAATTTGATGTATGGTAATTGCACAAAATTACAGCAAAATTAAGTCAGAATATGCGGAATTACATGAGGGCAGTAATGTTGCATTTTGCAGTGCTTTCTTAGCGTAAAATGCACCTTCACATACAAAATAAACCAGAGGATGCATGCTGAGCAAAGAAAATAGCATTACATGCAACAGAACAGGAACAGCAGGAGCCAACAGCTGCTCACGCTATGCGCCTGTACTCTTGAGTAGACATTTTAGACTAAAATTACTGTAAATTCTGCAAACAGGCATAATCACATAATATTTTTAATTTCACTTCACAAGAGTAACACAAAATTATCAAAAATACGCAGATTACTCCTAGTAAATAAATTCACCTGTTAACCTTCGCTGAGCTAACTATGACTTGCGCGCCTGCCATGCACTGCTTATGACCTCACGTAATCGTCACATGGATATAAGGACAGGACAGTGCAGAATACCAGGAAACACCAAAAATGCAGGGTAAGTTGCATGGGGAAAATATATGCATAAATGTCAATGTTAGAAGGGGGAGGCACATAGGACACACACAATGCATATCAAAGGAGTGCAGAGGGACACATTGCACACTAAGCAACTTGGACCATGCTAAAGTAAGCTTACCTATGTAGCTGTGCCTTGGGGGTGCCATGCGCCATTGAAACATACACAACCTGGACATATAAAGAACACCAGGCCTAAATACCCACATGTACAAATGCAGCACATCGGATGGATGGCAAGTATAATCACTGTGCCACTGGTTGTGATGTCACTAAATCCCTTGCCTGTAGTCACATCAACACCACTAACACAACCAAGACCTCAGAGACCAGGTAGTCAGTCAACACCATTCTTGGGGCAACTGCATAGAGTTGTGCCTTGCTGTAAGTTATGTAACAGCCTTGCCACATTGCCCAAATGCATGCTCACAGCACACTAGTCATTGCAACTGTCCCAACAGTCCCCAGGCATGTGCCGGTAGCACCACCACACTTAGACAACACATCCACATGAGGCAGCCATCCCTACACCACGCAGTCAGGTTGTCTCCTGTGTGAATGGAACAATTACCCCAACAGGTGCTGGGGGAATAGCAGGCTGGACTGGAATCATTGGTAACCTGCCTCTACCCAGACCAACTAAACTGAAGTTGTGTTCAACCACACATAATGATGCTGAACTGAAATGTGCCAATACACAAAATATGTACCACAGATTGCTAAAAGTAGGTCACAGGCTGAGCCCCCAACTATTTGGACACAACCATGTCAGACACATGGAATTGGGAAATAAAGACACACATACAACACATGGGGTATGGCCTCCACATAATGACAGTTAATTCCACATCAACGGGCAGGGTATGGTGCATGGGAAAGGCAGGTATTGGTAAGACTGCCAGTGTAGTGTACCCACTGCACTTGGCAGTATGAGTCACACATTGGGATGGCAGCTGGTAATATGTCTGCACATGGTAGCTCTGTGAGGCAACACTAGACAATACAGATGGATCAAATGGAGTCAGTGCCAGTTGTGGCCTGCATTAGGTGTAACAGGACACACTGTACCCATCCCTGCAAATCAGGAAGTGGAAAGGGCAAAAGGACAAGGTATGGGGACACCCTGCACTGCCCATGCAGGGTATATGGACTGTGCAAGGCCACCAAGGGGCACCCCACACCACTTCACCAACAACCATTTCATGGGGGTTACACCGGTATGCAAAGGATGTAGGAAATTTGGAAATATAGCTGGAGGGTAGTGTTGAACAAATCACAGGTCTGTTGTCACAGGACTAATGCCATAGCCAGTCCCTCAGCTGCTGGTAACCTGCCATGTCCAGGCCATTGGCCCATGGGGTATTACACATTGTCAACAGGTGCCACCACCACCTGTGCTGTACGGGGTGAACAATTACACAGTGTCAGTCAGGGGTCCCTTGGACTGTTGCACATGAGATATGAACCTTCCTCAGGCCCTAAAGTACAACTCCTCTGAATTGGCAATGTCTATTGACACATTTACCATCAGGCACTGTCACATACAGAATGATGTACACAGCAGAAATGTCATACCCATATTGGCCATCCCTGGGTTCAAACCTGATCTTTTGTCACATGAGCTGTACTGTCACCATGCTGCCCTCATGTATCATAGCTCAAGGAGGGCTGCATTGAGGGGGAGGACATAGGTGTTCAGTAATGTAAACAACCTACTCTGACAGGAGTGGACACAGTACTCTGCCAGGTCTATGAGTGCTATGCAAAGTAGCACACAAACACAAATCACAACAAGATTAGACATTAATGGCAACAAGAGCACAGTGTGGCAACTATGTCATCCCTGGGGTGGTGCAAGGTCTCAGCACAGCATGGGTGTTTGTGAAACATGTAAGACTGGGACAGGTGATAAATGCCATGTTTGGTGCTGTGCCATGAGCACAGCAACACACACTGCAAGGCAACACCATGCAAATGAATGCGAAGGGAGGGTAGAACAAGACAAGAGGCCGTCAAGACACAATAAGGATAGACAACACACTTAGAAGATGTGACGTAGACAATTGTGGCAAATGGGCTTCTATTTATGTGGCATGCAGGTTGGGCATAGGGCTGTACACTGCAGCTATGATGTATCGGAACAATCCATTGAAACTAATGGGTGCATCATAGGCCCCTAGCGCCACTGGAGTGTCACTTTCAGTGGTGCTTCGGTGCATCAGAGGCCCCTAGCGCCACTGGAGTGTCACTTTCAGTGGTGCTTCAGTGGCTCTAAGCACTGCGCTGTATTGACAAGGTAGCGTTAAGACACTTTTTATGGCATTATGGCCCTCATTACAACATTGGCGGTAAAAGCCGCTTACCGCCGTGCAGAAGACCGCCAACACACTGTCGCAGCTGTGGATTTCCGCCACAGCTATTATGACTACATCTCGGAACCCGCCAAAATTCAGACACCCACACAAGTCCACCACACCAAAGGTCAGTGATAAACTGGCAAAAACAAAACCTCCACCGTCACGCCAACAGAAATACGCCCACACTATCACGACACACAAATCCACGCAGCGGTGTTTCAACCGCCGTGAAGAAGACCGCCAACACACTGTCGCAGCTGTGGATTTCCGCCACAGCTATTATGACTACATCTCGGAACCCGCCAAAATTCAGACACCCACACAAGTCCACCACACCAAAGGTCAGTGATAAACTGGCAAAAACAAAACCTCCACCGTCACGCCAACAGAAATACGCCCACACTATCACGACACACAAATCCACGCAGCGGTGTTTCAACCGCGGTATTCCATTGGCAGTACACACCACCGCGCTCAAAATACACACACATCTACAAAACATCCCCACATTGGACGATTCAAAATACACACACCTGAGACAAATACACACACCACTCCCACACACCCATTACAATATAAAACACACTCCCACATCACCCACAAACCCCCACAACAAAAAATCCAGAAAGAAGGCCAGAGAGAGACACCACCAGCAAGTACAACAGCATCCACAGGCACATAACACCATCACCCACACAACTTCCACGCACCTCACACAGCACACCATACATATCACCACAAACTCCACCCCACACATCACCTACAACACCCCATGGCACGTCAAAGACGCCCCAGGTTCTCGGAGGAAGAGCTCAGGCTCATGGTGGAGGAAATCATCCGGGTAGAGCCACAGCTATTTGGATCACAGGTGCAGCACACCTCAATTGCAAGGAAGATGGAGCTATGGCGAAGAATAGTGGACAGGGTCATCGCGGTGGGACAACACCCAAGAAGTCAGGAGGACATCAGGAAAATGTGGAACGACCTACGGGGGAAGGTGCATTCCGTGGTCTCAAGACACCACCTGTCGGTTCAGCGAACTGGCGGCGGACCGCCACCTCCTCCCCCACAACTAACAACATGGGAGGAGCAGGTCTTGGCGATTCTGCATCCTGAGGACCTCGCAGGAGTAGGTGGAGGAATGGACTCTGGTAAGTCAAAGCTTTACTATTACATCCCTCACCCTACCTGCATGCTATCACATACCCCCACCCTCGCCCTCACCCCTATCACTCCAACTCCTCACAAATGTCCCAATATCACAAACCACCCATCCCAACACCAAGCCCTGCATGCAACAACAAAGCATGGACACCCATCACCAAAGCATGCCCACTACACATACCCATAAACCCCCCTAAACCATCATCACACAAGCTCCCACACAGGAATGCTAACACTGGGGTACACAGTCACCCACCCATTGCACACCATGCCACACATAGATGCAATAATCATGCCTTTCCACCCCTGCAGGATCCCTACCCAACGTCACCAGACAGGAGGGTCCAGACATATCGACTCCACCCATTAGAAGGGGCTCACAGTGATGACAGCAGCTCTGTCCACATGGATCTAGATGGACAGTCGGTTCCCCTCACACAGGCACAGGCCACCACAGACCTTACCCCCTCTGGAAACACCAGCACAGCACCCACCCAGTGGGCCCATATCTCTGTCCCCAGGACATGTCAATCAGCTGTGTGTCCACCACTACAGGGAACCCAGGATAACCCACCACCCCAACAACAGGGACCTGGGGGCAGTGGCAGTGGGCACACGGTCCAGAGGACGGAGGCCCAGGAACACAGGGAACTGGGAGGGCTGCTGTGCGATAGGGTGTGGACAGTCCAAGGGAACCCACTCTCCACGAGGCCCTCTCCTCCATCATGGGAGCATACCACTACTCCCAAGAGACGAGGGCAACGGTACTGGCCAAGTTTCAGGAGACCCAGCGCATGCAGGAGGAACAGTATTTGGGCTTCAGGGAGGAACTCAGAACCATGAGCTCCACCCTGGTAACCATTTTAGGGGTGCTGAAGGAAGTACTCAACACCAGGAGGGACACTGTGGCACTACAAGGGGCCCCTGACACTAGCATGGACGATGAACTGCCCACCACCTCCACCGGCGCTAGTGGACAGGATGCCCCGCCACAGGACCACCACACCAGCACCCCACCCCCTGCAGAGGGAGAACCACCCCACAAACGGCCCCTGAGATCCAGGAACAAGACAGAGAACGATACCAAGACCCCCGCCAAGAAATGAGACCACCCTGATTGTCATCCTACTGTCCCACTCTGTCACCCTGTCCATAATTAAACTGCCCCAGCTCCACTTCCTATGCCCATATGGGCAATGCACCTGTGAGACTAATAGACTGGACTCTGCCATGGACACTCCTCCGCCATCGGCCCTCACCATTTAACTTCCCCCTCCGATATTTTGCATTTAAATAAACACACTTAATTCACAAAATGGTCTGGAGTCTGTCTGTGATTTCGAAATAGTGTATTTACAATTACAGTGATAAAATGTTTTTGAAATAGTAATGCCAACATACCTATGTCACACAGCTCTAGTCCATGAGGAATTTAAGCAGATGTCACACAGTGGGACCCACATCTGTGAAACCGTAAGGGAAAGTGACAACTCAGTGACCATACACTGGGTGAAAACGACAGACAGGATAGGGGTAGTAGTGTAAAAGTACATGTAGTAGGCAGGATCGTATTCTTACCTGTGTTTCACTGGAAATATTGCTGGATCACTGAGTCCCTGTTCTGCATGTCTTCTTCCTCTGCTTCATCCTAATCACTGTCCACAGGCTCCACAGCAGCCATCTGGACCATCCTCCTGCAGAAAAGGCACCTGTCGTCGCAAAGCCAAGTTGTGAAGCATACAGCAGGCCACGATTATCTGGCACACCTTCTTTGGTGAGTAGAATTTGGATCCCCCATCATATGGAGGCACCTGAACCTGGCCTTCAGGAGTCCGAAGGTCCGCTCGATCACCCTCCTAGTTCGCCCATGGGCATCATTGTAGCGTTGCTCTGCCCTGGTCCTGGGATTCCTCCCTGGGGTCAGTAGCCATGACAGGTTGGGGTAACCAGAGTCACCTGCAAATGGCAAGGGGTGACTGTTAGACACACGCAGACCTGTAGGGAGATACCCAGACAACCATTCCCATTGTCTTGCTTCCAGGTGCTCACCTAATAGCCACACACAGTGCCTCTTGAGTTGACCCATCACATAAGGGATGCTGCTATTCCGCAGGATGTAGGCGTCATGCACTGAGCCAGGGAACATGTCATTCACATGGGAGATGTACTGGTCTGCCAAACATACCATCTGTACATTCATCGAATGATAACTCTTCCGGTTTCTGTACACCTGTTCACTTCCGTGGGGGGAGGCAAAGCCACATGGGTCCCATCAATGGCACCTATGATGTTGGGGATATGTCCCAGGGCATAGAAATCTCCTTTCACTGTAGGCAAGTCCTCCACCTGAGGGAAAACGATGTAGCTCCGCATGTGTTTCAGAAGGGCAGACAACACTCTGGACATTACATTGGAAAACATAGGCTGGGACATCCCTGATGCCATGGCCACAGTTGTTTGAAAAGACCCACTTGCAAAGAAATGGAGCACTGACAGCACCTGCACTTGAGGGGGGATTCCTGTGGGATGGCGGATTGCTGACATCAGGTCTGGCTCCAACTGGGTACACAGTTCCTGGATTGTGGCACGGTCAAACCTGTAGGTGATTATCAAATGTTGTTCCTCCATTGTCGACAGGTCCACCAACAGTCGGTACACCGGAGGATGCCGCCATCTCCTCACATGTCCCAGCGGACGGTGCCTATGAAGGACAACAGCGAGCACAGAGTCAAACAACTCAGAGGTACGTACGCACAGTTTACACAGAACACCAATCATACACAAAATGTGGCCTGAATGTGTGTTGAGACTAAGCCTAGGTATGTGTGATGCAGTAGAAAATGAGGCCTTGTGGGCCCCTGAAATGGCAGCTGCCTGACCTCTAATGTGGGACAATGGGATGTGAGGTAACTGCGCTGGCGTTGTACACCGTCGCGGTAGGCGGTCGGAGACCGTGGCACAATGCTGCATTGGTTAACATTGGACCCTATGGGTCCCAGGAGCCAATGACGATGTATGCCGGCGGTGATGGTACGCACCACCGCGGACGTGACCGCCATTTTCTATCACTTCAATCACTCGATACCTGATCTTCAACAGGAGAGGACCTACACTGCAAGTGCTGCTGTGAACTCAGTCTGGAAGAGACAATGGCTCGTGCGTCTGGGGAAAGGGCCCCTGCCTTCACATCGGAGGAGTTGGAGAAGCTCGTTGATGGGGTCCTCCCCAGTACACGCTACTCTACGGTCCTCCAGACAAACAGGTAAGTACACAGGGAGCATGTTGTATGGGCTATGCATGTGTGGAGAGGGCTGGATGCAAGAAGGAAGGGGGCAGAGTGCTGCATGCATGAAAGACGGTGAGTGCATGTGCCACATGGCAAGGGTAGGGATGGGGGCCACTCACTTTGACGGTGCAGTTGGTATTGACTTCTCTTCTTCCCCTGTACATTTCATGTAGGTCAGTGCCCACCAGAAGATAGATATTTGGCGTGCCATCGCCAAGGACGTCCGGACCCTGGGGGTCTACCACTGACGGAGCACCCACTGCCGGAAAAGATGGGAGGACATTCGCCGCTGGAGCAAGAAGACGGCGGAGGCTCAGCTGGGGATGGCCTCCCAATGTGGGAGGGGTGCCCGTCGAACCATGACCCCCCTGATGTTCAGGATCCTGGCGGTGGCCTACCCGGAGTTGGATGGGTGATTGAGGGCATCACAGCAGACACAAGGGGGTGAGTACACTCTCATACTGCTGACTTTGCGCTCAGTGGAGGTGTCTGGGTGGGGGTGGAGGGCTGTGGGTTTCCCTAGGCCAGGTCAAGTTCCGTAGGCTAGGCCCCTCCGTAAGGCATGGCCCTGTGGCCCCCCCCACCTCTGTAGAGTGCAGCTATTCATGCCCCTGTGTCATCTATGTGTGCAGATGTCGGCCATTGTCTTGTAGGCCATTTCCCAGGAATTGCACTGTGGAGCCCAAGAGCGCGGCGTAGTGCAGGGGGCCTCTGTGTCTGTCTTGTACGCCAACGGTAGCGGTAATCCATGCACTCAAAATGTCTTTCTTCTGTCCCCCCCCCCTTTTTGTGGTCTTCCTGTTCTTGTGTGCATTAGCATCATCAGACGGAGGAGCAGTGGCACCGGAGCACGAGGGAGCTGCATCCCACATTGCTCTGGAGGGCGAGCCTATGGACTCAGAATTCACCAGTGGGACAGAGGGTGCGGGAAGCTCCACGGCGGGGACAGGAGCTGAGACCAGCGACACGGACTCGTCCTCTGATGGGAGCTCCCTTGGTACAGCCGCCACCCCCCCTACCAGCACCGCCCTCCCAGCAGCCCCTCAGCCTTCGCCCCGTGCCCGCTCACCCAGGAGGGTGGGCATCACCTTCGCCCCAGGCACCTCAGGCCCTGCCCCAGTCACCCCTGATGCCCTCAGTGAGGAGGCCATTGACCTCCTCAGGTGCCTCACTGTTGGGCAGTCTACCATTTTGAATGCCATCCAGGGTGTAGAAAGGCAGTTGCAACAAACTAATGCATTCCTAGAGGGCATTCATTCTGGTCAGGCGGCCCTTCACCGATCTTTTCAAACTCTGGCCTCAGCACTGATGGCAGCCATTGTCCCCGTCTCTAGCCTCCCCCCTCCAACTTCCTCCACCCAGACCCAATCCCCTGTACCTTTGCCTATCCCAAGCACACCATCAGACCAGCTCAGGCAAACATAAGTACCACACATCCCACAGGCACTCATGCAAGCAACACACACATGCAGACACACCAACATCCACTGCCTCCACTGTGTCCCCCTCCTTGTCGTCTCCCTCCTGCCTCCCAGTCTCGTCTACACTCACACCTGCATGCACTACCTCTACAGCAACAACGTCCCTCACCAGCACACCCCGCTCACGTGCAGTCACCACCCCAACTACCATTCACACGCCCCCTGTGTCCTCTCCCAGTGTGTCTGTGACGCCCCCTCCCAAGATACACAAACGCAGGCACACACCCACCCAACAGCCATCCACCTCACAACAGCCTCCAGCGCATACACCTGCATCCAAAGTCACCAAACGTACACCTCCTACTACCACCACCTCTTCCTCCACTCCCAAACCCCCTCCAGCTACCGGTCCCAGTGTGTCCAAAAGAATTTTCCTTTCCAGCCTTCACCTTTTTCCCACACCTCCTCCACCCCGTCCACCTCATAGGTCCCGAAGTAGCACCTCAGCCACAACATCTCCGGGACAGTGGTGCCTGTAGTCACAGGTATGTGGAGTGCACCGGCCACCAGGACAGCCAGTGTGGCACGGAGCAACAGCACAGCCAGTCCCCCCCCTGTGAAGCATCAAAAGTTGGCCAGTGCCCGGCGGGAGAGTGGGAAGACTCCAGCCACCAAAGCCGCTCCCAGGGGTCCCGGTGGGAGTGTGGAGTCAGCTGTTACACCTCCCAAGGTGGGGAAGGGCCACAAGAAACCCGGCAAGTCTGGGAAGAGCTGCACGGCGGAGAAGACCGCCATCATCCCAGCTGCCCAGGAGGGCCCCGCCAGCCCCAGCCCAGCTGCCCAGGAGGCCACCGCCAGCACAAGCCCCGCTGGGCCATGAAGGAACGCCAGCACAAGCCCCGCTGGGCCATGAAGGACCGCCAGCACAAGCCCCGCTGGGCCGTGAAGGATCGCCAGCACAAGCACTGCTGGGCCATGAAGGACCGCCAGCACAAGCACCGCTGAACAGGGCACCACCAACTCAAGCACCACAGAACCGTGCACTGCCAACTCAAGCACCGCTGAACAGGGCACAGCCAACTCAAGCACCGCTGAACAGGGCACCGTCCTCTCAAACACCGCTGAACAGGGCACCGCCGTCTCAAACACCGCTGAACAGGGCACCGCCAACACTAGCACCGCTGAACAGTGCACTGCCAACTCTAGCACCGCTGAACAGGGCACCGCCGTCTCAAGCACCGCTGAACAGGGCACCGCCAACTCAAGCACCGCTGAACAGGGCACCGCCAACTCAAGCACTGCTAGCCCATGAGCGGGAGGGGCACTGACGCAACTGGGTCCGTCACGGGGTGAGTGATGCACTCTGGGCACCAGTCCCCCTCCAGAACCAGTGGAGACATCCATCCACTACCTCTGTCCTTCACAGGATGAAGCACTCTGAGCACCAGTCCCCCTCTAGAATCAGTGGAGACATCGATCCACTACCTCTGTCCTTCACAGGATGAAGCACTCTGGGCACCAGTCCCCCTCCAGAACCAGTGGAGTTATCCACTTGAGAGACTGTGGCTTTGCACTCCCCAGGATGCAGCAATGGGCAAACCACCCACTGGAGAGACTTGAGAGACTGTGGCTTTGCACTCCCCAGGATTCAGCAGTGGGCAAACCACTCACTGGAGAGACTTGAGAGACTGTGGCTTTGCACTCCCCAGGATAATGCAGTGGGCAAACCACCCACTGGAGAGACTTGAAAGACTGTGGCTTTGCACTCCCCAGGATGCAGCAGTGGACAAACCACCCACTGTAGAGACTTGAGAGACTGTGGCTTTGCACTCCCCAGGATTGAACAGTGGGCATTGAGCCCTCGTGGATCTGGAGTCGTGCACTCATCCGGCTGAGGTGCCTCCCCTTCCCTTCCCCCTGAGGTGCCTGTTGTATTTCTAACTGATGCCCCTGCAGTGTTCTCTCTGTTTTGATCGGGTATTGAGTGTGGGCCTTGCCCTTGCATTTTGGGCCCAGTGGTCCACGGACTATAAATGGTACAATACCTGGACTTGTATTATTGGTGTAGATATTTGTTTATAGTGTATATATATTTTTAAGTACTGGATTTTAATAGATTACAATTGTTACAATCATTTCCTTTTGTCTTTGAAATTCTTCCTGGGGGCTTGGGGGATGTAACTGTAATGTATCAATGTGTATTAGTGTGTGCGTTGTAGTAGGTGAGGGTGGGGGTGGGGGTGTTGCGTGTGTGTGTCCCTGTTTTTTGCCTCCCCCCTCCCCTGTGTCGTAGGTGCAGTACTCGCCGTGGTCTTCACCGCCGGTGTTCGTGCTCCTGGTAGAGGAGCAGGAAGGCTATCGCAGGTAGAATTTGGAGTTCCGGTTCCATGGTGTCCTCGTTCCTTGTGGGGTGTGTAGAGGTGAGCGTTTTCCCTTCGAAATGCCTGTTTCCGCCGTGTTTTTATCCACGGTTAATCCACCCCCGGAAAAGGTGGCGGATTGGCCTGTCATAATAGTGTGGGCGGTACATTGTCCTCCGCCTGTCTGTTGGCGGTGACCGCTGCGCTGTTTGTTTGTACCGCCGTGGCGGTCGGAATGTTAAAGTGGCTGTCTTTGTTGCCGGTTTCCGCCACGGTCGTAATTGCAATTTTTTTTACCGCTGGCCTGTTGGCGGTCTTACCGCCGCTTTAACACCGTCCGCCAGGGTTGTAATGACCACCTATGTCACCTTGTAAATACGTAGCCACCTGATCATGACAGTGCGTGGAAGGTGGTGCAATGGGTGTTGCTGTGGGTGTGCCACAGCATTACACAATATATTTCACTGTTTCCTCAAATTAATGGAATATTGTACACTTGAGGTAGGGACAAACCTATTACACCAGCCCCAGGGGTGGCATTAGCAGGGTGCGCCGAGAAGGAATACATTTGTACCTCCTTCACTTTGAATTTCTATGTCGGCTGCAATCTACAGCATGTGTAGGAAGAGCAAAATGCCAGAAATTATTGTTTAAGACCGTGAAGGTGTAACTCCATGCACATAAACAATCCTATGTAAATGACGATTTGGCTCTTCCAAGTGTGCCGCATTCTACAGCTCACACAGAAGTGCCACAGTGCTTTTGGTGATTATTAATGTGCATGAAGGGACACTTTCACACACATTAATAGTCACACCCCTCAACACATACATCCTTGCACAAATGTGCAAGGATGCCTACATTTACACTGGCAGCTGAATCTTGCACCAGTATGGGGGACAACACAGGGGTGCCGATAATCACTTGCATACAGTGCAAACTTGTGTCACCAAAGTGAAGGAGTGCAGCACTGATTATTATTGCACAACTCTGTGCTGCACCACTCCAACATAAACATGGGCCTATAATGACAATGAGCCTCAATGATCAAGTCAGTGAAGTGACATTTTCACCGACAGACTGGACAAAAACAGCCACAACAGCAGAGAACTCTTCAGCATTGTCAAGGAGTTCTCCAACCCCAGCGCCAACGCCAACGCCGTCACGCCCTCACAGGATCTGTGCGAATCCCTCGCCACTTTCTTCCATCGCAAGATCAGCGACCTCCACGACAGCTTCGGACACCAGACCCAACCAAACACCACAGAACCCACATCCCCGACCATCACCCTCAACAACTGGACCAACATCAGCACGGAAGAAACCAAATCCATCATGAACTCTATCCACTCCGGCGCCCCTTCGGACACCTGCCCGCACTTCATCTTTAACAAAGCCGACGACATCATCGCCCAGCACCTCCAGACCGTCATCAACTCTTCTTTTTCTTCTGCTACCTTCCCCGAATGCTGGAAACACGCCGAAGTCAACGCCCTACTAAAGAAACCTACGGTTGACCCGAGCGACCTGAAAAACTTCCGCCCCATCTCCCTTCTGCCTTTCCCAGCCAAAGTAATAGAGAAGACCGTCAACAAACAGCTGACCACCTTCCTGGAAGACAACAACCTGCTCGACCCCTCACAGACCGGATTCCGAACCAACCACAGCACTGAAACCGCCCTCATCTCAGTCACGGACGACATCAGAACCCTGATGGACAACGGTGAAACAGTCGTCCTCATTCTTCTCGACCTCTCGGCTGCCTTTGACACCGTCTGTCACCGCACCCTAATCACCCGCCTCTGCTCCACCGGGATCCAAGACCAGGCCCTGGACTGGATCGCCTCCTTCCTCGCAAACCGCTCCCAAAGAGTCTACCTCCCTCCGTTTCGCTCAGAACCCACTGAGATCATCTGCGGCGTACCTCAAGGCTCATCACTCAGCCCGACACTCTTCAATGTCTACATGAGCCCCCTCGCCAACATCGTACGCAAGCACGACATCATCATCACCTCCTACGCCGACGACACCCAACTTATACTCTCCCTCACCAAGGACCCCGCCAGCGCCAAGACCAACCTACAAGAGGGTATGAAGGACGTCGCAGATTGGATGAGGCTCAGCCGCCTAAAGCTGAACTCTGAAAAAACGGAAGTCCTCATCCTCGGCAACACCCCGTCCGCCTGGGACGACTCCTGGTGGCCCACGGCCCTCGGCACCGCACCGACCCCCGCAGACCACGCCCGCAACCTCGGCTTCATCTTGGACCCTCTTCTCACCATGACCAAGCAAGTCAACACCGTGTCCTCCGCCTGCTTCCTCACCCTCCGCATGCTCCGCAAGATCTTCCGCTGGATCCCCGCCGACACCAGAAAAACCGTGACCCACGCCCTCGTCACGAGCCGCATGGACTACGGCAACACCCTCTACGCTGGGACCACAGCCAAACTCCAAAATTGCCTACAACGCATTCAAAACGCCTCGGCCCGCCTCATCCTCGACGTACCCCGCAGCAGCCACATCTCCGCACACCTGAGACACCTGCATTGGCTCCCAGTCAGCAAAAGGATCACCTTCCGACTTCTCACCCACGCACACAAAGCCCTCCACGACAAGGGACCGGAATACCTCAACAGACGCCTCAACTTCTACGTCCCCACCCACCCCCTCCGCTCCTCTGGCCTCGCACTCGCCGCCGTCCCTCGCATCCGACGCTCCACGGCGGGTGGGAGATCTTTCTCCTTCCTGGCGGCCAAGACCTGGAACTCCCTCCCCACCAGCCTCAGGACCACCCAGGACCACTCCGCTTTCCGGAGACTCCTAAAGACCTGGCTGTTCGAGCAGCGATAACCACCCCCTTTGTCCCTAGCGCCTTCAGACCCGCACGGTGAGTAGCGCGCTTTATAAATGCTAATGATTTGATTTGATGTCAACTGCCATAACACAGATATCTGATTATACACCATCTCATTGCAGAGGGTGATGGCTCTCCTGCGGATCTGCCTATCCTGGAGTACCCTGTTGACCTGGATGACAAGCTGGCAACTATCAGCCAAGAGACCCTCCAAGAAGTCCTTGTGAACATGCAGACACCACCTCCAGTCGCAAGGAGGAGAATGTAATTAGCAAACATCCCACAGGCCCCACTTAGCACCCCAAGAGTACGACCTGCCAGCACCAACAGTAGTGGAAGTCCAGCAGGAGCTGGTCAAGAAGGTGCGGGCAGGGATGCAAACAATGGCAGCCAGCCCTGAGGAGATGCGGACGTGCATGGCTACGACAACAGAACAGACTGCAGCCAACCGACGCATACACTCCCCAGTGCGTGAAGTCCAGGAGTGTCTGAGGGACATAGCTGCCTCCATGAGGGAGAGGCCACAACAACTGCCCTCCCAAACTGGCAGCAGTGTGCTTGAGGACAATAAGGACTCCATGCACTGGGAATTGGTCTCCCGCAGGGCAGACATGGCTGCTTACCACAGGGATATTGCAGCTATACTTAAAAACCAGCAGCTCCTCCTTGCTGCAGTGATGCCATATGTAATGCCACAGATGGCAGCTGCCGGGAATTGGGAGTCCACATCTGCAATCACTGAGGTGTGTGTGGCCCTCTCTACCTCCCCACTACCACCATCAAGGGTAGAGAAGACACCACGCACATTGGAGGATGAAGATGTGGAACAGATCATCTTCACCCATAGGAGTTCCCGGTAGAACCAGCCCATGCCCCATGGGCAGTGTTTTTCTTAGTCCTGTGCTTGACATCATGCCAGTGTTAGCACTCTGACAGATATGCACTCCACCTCAACACAATGTTGACTTCTATGCTATTGACTGCTATTGTCCCTAACTTTCCATTTTGCAATTTAATGTACTCCTGCACTGAAAGACACTTTACCCAAACATGTCCTGTGACATGTCTCTCAAACCTAGACTTGTGTTGTGGGGTCACAGACCTGGACATTGTATGTACTTTGCACTGTTACACTTCTAAATAAACACCACCTACACAACCAGCATATTTATGTGCGTTGTGACGCTTCTACTATGCCTAGTGTTTGTGATGTGTATAATATGTCTCAAGTCACAGAGTATCAGTACAAGAGTGCATGCATATGTGGGCACATATCTATGCACATGGTACCTACATGTTGTTTGTTGATGTTGGCCTTATCCCCTACAATCAAATCACTGATTATGTGATATATTCTGAAAACAAGTATGCGACACCCACTACATACTGCAAGAATGGGTGTGAAACAGTCACCGGGCCATTTTGTCAGCTGGGAGTACCACTAAAACACAATGGTGTGAAATAGGGACTCAAACTCATCCATTATTGCCACAGGTCAGTTTAGCAGGATAGGAATGCTATGGCGGCAGTAGCAACATATCCCACAGTGACCAACTTCCCAAAAACAAAACACATACAATGTTAGCTGAATTCCCACACCTATCCTGTCCTATACATGGTCAACATAGTCAGCTTGAGTAGTGGCAACACTGGATGGCAGGTGAACAGGTAAGTAGATGTGTTGTAGCTGTCAATGTGACAACCCAGTCATGAGGAGGTGTTGAAAATGTCAAGAGAAGTATTTAGATGCAGGACGGAGTCCCCAGGACAACACACAATTTGCACTGTACACCCATGGAAAGACTCTGAGACCCAAGCATATGACACATGAAGTAAGGGAGTACCCAATAACATTTATTATGATAAATAAACCAATTAAACAATAATAATTAACACCTATCCTAATCTAACCTATCCTAACTATACATAACCTACAACAGACCCTAACTACTCTATGCTATACTTATCTTACATATTTAACTACACACTCTAAACATTCACCCCATCCCACTTATATTACAGGACAACATGGAGGACAAAATACACTAAACTACACATTTACTAATTATGACTAAACAGCTATATATTTTTTTGTATTTTTTTTTACAAACATATAAAAGCCCCAACACCCACCACCCACATAGCAAAATATAAAAATTAGTAAACCCACCCCCAGACCTACTTATCCTAACTAATCCACTAACCTATTCTAACCTACAAATAACCCCCTAATGCCCACAAAACAGAGTAGAAAAAGAGGAGGGAGGGGAGTCAATTTGGCAGGAGTGACATAATGTCACTGAGAGGTTGGCCCTTTTGAGACTTTTTTAATATTCTTGAGGGCCTTGCTATTGGCCACCTCTTGCTCAATGGAGTCCAACTTTTGTAGAACCAGTTGTACATCCCTCTGAAGATCTTTTATGGCACTCATGTTGATAGCAACTGATGTGGATGGCTGTGTCTTGCTTCTTGTGGGTGCAGCAGCTGGAGCAATGGTGACGTTGGCAGCTGTGGGCCCCTGCACAGCAGTTGTGCTTCGTCTGGCCTGTGTGGACAGTGTGGGTCCTCCTTGTCTGAATGCCCACCACTCACCAGTGGATCGCTCTGAATGATAGCAGTGCCCCATCCTCCTGAACCCAGATTCCACTGTCAAAATGTGCCTAAAGTGTGCTGCCCTCTTCTGAAACGCACAGAGGTGGTTCTCATTCATGTTGGCAGCTGTAAAAATGAGACAGACAACCACCAGTGTCAGATTTGTGTGGAGTATGTACAGTAAATCAGCTTACTATCAACATCGAATAGCACATGCACTTCTACTCAAAATCCAGATGGTACAATGACCCTGATGGATGAAACAACAACTCTGCCTTAGCACATTTCACTCACACCATAGCCACCCACAACATGATTAGGGAACAATCAAATTCATATGTGCTTAGACTTTGCACCATGTGTGTCAAATTTTCCAACATACATCACCTGAAACTTGATGCTGTTATTGTGAGTATGGGATGATGTTGTTTACCAGAAGGGTTCAGTGTTGATAGGTACACATGCCAGCCCGGTAAAAAGGACTGTAATCTACAGAGTGAGCATCACATCTACCTACACATTTGTTGATCCCACCCCCTGTGCCCCAAGTGGTATGGCTATGCAGATCAACATCTCAACTGCCCAACTCATCCACCAATGCATGCCTACTCATACATGGAGTCAGGGGGTGGACCATGATTTTGGTGTTCAGGTGTAGACACCCATCTATACCTGATCAGCCAAGACCACTCCTTACACACTCATAACCATGCCAGAACACAATTGTACTTGACCTGCATGCATGCCTATCACATTCCATTTAGTTGTCACGTAGGTGAACTACAAGATTATTGGCACCATGCTAGTAGACAAATCCCCACACATTCCTACATGTACATCACAATACAGGGATGGCCCAATTTTTCAAGAAAATGGTGCATCAGTGTTGTGTGAATGACGGTTTGTTCCAGTGCCATTACATACACAACAGTGCACATCTGAGTCACATAAGGAGCTACATGTGCTTGTCATCACCTTGTTTAGACAATGCTGGCCATTGAGTACCAGAAGCCTCACATGATATGACTCTCTGCTCGTGCACTGGGAAACACTTAAATGTGACACATTGTCACCATCCATCCTAATCTGCTTTCTGATCATTTTACAGCTCATCACTCCTAGCATTGAATACTGAACTCAAGACACACTCACACTAAACACTTCAACACTACACAGGCCAGACAAAATCACACTTACTGGATACATCTGGGTCCTCAAATCTTGCCACTTCACCTATGGTGTAAAGGGGAGGTCCACCTGAAATATATGGATGGAAAACCAGGGTTAGTATCACATAACTATCACTACTAGTGGATAACATATGGCAGTATGTACTATGTCAGAAGAGTGAGGTATTCATCCAGGTTGTGGACAGTGCAACAGACATACCACTGCATACTCACAATTAGACTGTCACTCTGGTGTATGAGAGACATGCATCTCTACTCTTACACTACACTGGGCCTGAGGCTCATGTAGTGCTACACCCTGCAACAACCATGTATGGCCAATCTGTAGAAGATGGAACTCCATAGCATGAGGGGGAGTTGGGTGACAGATACATGACATGACCCTTGAGCTCTGCAAGACAACTGATTCAGGTATTCTGCCATGTCCTGCAAGGCACACAGAGGCACTTTGTGGAGGAAAAGTGGTTAAGTAGTTAGTCTGCAATTCACATGCATTGGGTAATCCATGACTGAAGTGCTACAATTGGCTGATGGCATCAAATGGCCCATTGCCAGTGTACCTTAAGGCGGGTATTCCCCCTTTGTAAACATAAAGGCTGGGCTGATGTATGTGAAACTCTAACATTATTGCAACATACATGGATTGTCGTACTTAACTATCACAATCCACTCACAAATGGTATGCTGGCAGTGTTTAACCTTCTCATACATGACACAATGCTGGGGTACAGATGTTGCCATGGCTCATGAAATGTGTGACTTAGTGATGGATGTGCATGACTATCCAAACTTCTGACTTGCATTAATTAAATGTTAAGCTATGTGAAGCCCATGTCTATACTGACACAGTGAGACTCCTTTCTGGTTGCATGCGACCTGTCCACATATATTGCATGCAGCACGCCAACACATCTGCTACTGGCATTCAAGTGCAGTGAACAGTAATTAGTTAGCCAATGGGGTACTCACCAACAGACCCACCAATCATCACACCACAATGGTTGAGAAGATCCTGCTCTTTGTCCAGAAGGTCAGTCTAGCGAGGCTTCAGCTGTTGGTCATTGTGACTGGTGTGGTACACCCCCTTCAGGTGGTGGAGCACCTTTCCGCACCGCAGCTGCCTTGCCTCTGTATGGTAGTTCTGGATCACACAGCCACCCATCTCTAACATCAATGGGAGGTAGTAGGCTACCAACCAAATAAATCCTCCCAGCTCCTCCTCCCCCATTCTGGTCAGTCTCCCCCTGCCAGACATTGCACTGGAGTATAGGTAGGAATGAATGTTAGAAAGTACACTGGAAAAAAAAGAGTAATTAAAGGAAACTTAACACCACAAAATTCTATAACCTAACTAACCCACCTATTGAACTACCCCAGACAGACACCCGACAGCACAAGTACAAGGTAAATACACTGAACACAACAAATTCACAGACACTGGGACAAATGACAATAAAATACAACAGTAAACACGACAGGAGGGACAGCACAAGATAAACTAAATCGCAAGAAGACACCACCAACTCCAAAACACAACCACACAGTCAAAAGACGCACAGAGTGTAAAGAGAAAGTGAAAGTACACCGACTGTACCATGCCTGTAAACAGGATATCCTATTACATCACTTCCTGTGCCCTTGCGTCATGTATTCTGTTATGCGTGTATTTTTTTGATGCATCTGATATTTGCGTGAGTATTTCTGATGCATTACTTAAGTGCGTCTATTTATATTTACGCATTACCTTTATGCGTCGATTTAACAGTAAATCAGCAGTGCAAGGAGTGCGAAGGTTGAAAATACGCTAAAGGCCCATGGGTCATGTAGTTTGCATTTGCAGATATTTCCGACGCATTTGCGTCTTTTTTTTTTTACTCTAATTTTGATGCCATGATTTTGAGATTTGTTGATGTATGCACCCTTTAGCAACATAATAATTGTATGCACTGGGCTGCAGTATGGCATTTTGTGTATGGCCCATGTGGTAGTCCATTGTACAATATGTGTGAATGTTGTGTTACACCAATGCGTGTATTACAGAATCAGCAGCATGCAAATGTATACACGTCGTGCATATGTCTGTATGTGTGACAGTGTATCCACATATGTATGGCAGTCAGTACTATGCAAGCATCATGGTATGTGATTGTGAATTGTGTTCACTTATGTGCTGTGTGTAGCTGTATTACAGAGCATCACATGTCATGCAACATTCACAGGTCAGGGGTTGTTGATGATACCTGATGCTTGCAAATTGGCAACTGTTATGCGACAAATGTCTCCATTTGTTGATCTTGAGCATATGGATGACTTGTGTGTGGACTACACATATGTGTGACATGCATACATCTTTGCTGCATACTATGATTGACCCACTCTGCCTTCTGTCCTACAATTCATGTATTGAACACAATAGCCAGTTGCAAATCTGAACATTTTGCTATGTATTACAATTACTTTGTGGTGGACATGCAGCCCTAGCTGCATATGTTCTCACCCATTCTGATGTTCATTCCATAGACATGATTGTGCAAAGTGTGAGGTCCTGTGTACCCTGTAACAGGACTGGGCACCATGGCAGTGGCAGGGGGGATTCCCATGGATTTACTGTGCATGCTCCATTTCTCCCATTGCTTATCAAACCTCGGTTAATCATGTTGGGCATTGTCACCAATGATGTCCCCACCTTGACACACTTGCCCCATGTAGCCATTGCAAATCTCACACTGAGTTGTGCTAGGGTCTGATCAAACATTACCGTACCACCATATTTTGACATCCACTGCCTCATGTGTGGACCCCTCATTTAGTTCATTTTTAGAAATGTTGTTGTTGTGTTTGATGTGCTGTTGTCATACAAGTTGACAACGTGGATGTCAATTATATGTAGTGGTGCATAATTTATGTCCTTCAGTTGTCATATTCAAGAGATGGTTCTAATTGTGATGTGTGTTATGATAGCAGTTCACTGTCATACTTCACTTGTGATGTTGCTACAGTACTCTTCGGATTTGTATTTGTGACATACTCCCGGAGGTTAGAATGATAATCCTAGGGTATATGTTGGAGAGATTAAAGACACCGAAGCCAGATTGTGTGGATGAGTGAGATGTTTATTGACAACATTTACAAGATGAGTTACGTGATGATTATGTAAAGGAGTTCTGTACAATTTGCAGTCTGTGGTGTACACCAGCAGCTGTGTTATGGTCTTCCCCCTCATTTACTTCTCCACCATCGTCCTCCTCCTCCTCCTAAGGCAGGTCATCAACCTGCTCATATAATGATATGTTCATCCGTACACATATGTTGTGCAGGACGGCACAGGTCAATATGATCTTGCAGATCATTTCTGGGGCATATAGGAGGATGCCTCCTGTGATGTCCAGGCACCTGCATCTGGACATCAGGATGCCAAATGTCCTTTCCACAATGGTCTGTGTCCTCCGATGTCCCTCATTATATGCACACCCTGCTGCTGTGCTTGGTTGTGAAATGGGGTCATTATCCATCGCTGTATGCCATTACCCATATCAGCTGCAAAAGATTACAGGAGTAAATCATTGCGAAGGCTTGCAAGATGTAAATCATGTTATGTGGCAGTTGATGTTAGGTGTGTTTTGGTGTGAGTTCCTAACCTTGTGTGATCTTTCCTCAGCACTAGGTTGTTGGACATGATAATCTTGTGTATGGGTAAAGGACCTAGAACACTTGATTTGGATCCCATGCTGATATTCATTCTGTATGTACCATGCGTGTTGTAGTGCCCTTTTGTATTAGTGAGCTATCAATAGAGGAGAAACGACACATCCTGACAACACAATGGAGTCAGATGTGGTGGCAACATGGTGGCACTACAGTGCCTGGACATCTCATCACTTTTGACATGTGTCATTGCAGATGAGGTGTTACACTTAGGGCCTGATTTATGAAAAGTTAGCGCCATGTTTACCTCATTTTTTGATGCATAAGTGGTGCAAACTAACTGTACGTTTGCACTGCTTCTGCGTCCAAAAATGAGGTAAACACGTTGCTAACTTTTCATAAATCAGGCCCTTAGGGCCTATGAAATTGGTTAAATTAAATGAAGGACTGTTTGCACTTAAAATTCTGCTACAAGTTAAACTGTGAACCACATCAATTTTGCCACACTAAATCAGACTTGTCTCCAGGACTACAGTGTTAGTATTTCATAGATGTACACATGTGCATACAATCAATGTATGCTGTATATGTCTTTGGGCCCTTTAGTATTTACTTTTTTCCACAAAGAATTTGAACATTTTATACAGCAATTTGAGGAGCAGTAGCTTGGTTGATGTCATTAGTGATGCCATCAATGATGTCATTTGAGATGTGCTCAGTGATGCCATCAGTTATGTCATAAGCCGTGCATGACAGGTACACAAGTTATAGTTAGCTCCATGAACTACAACTGGTGAATTGCAGTGGTTATTTGGTTTTTAAGTCATGATTTTTTTACTTATTTCATCACCACCTATAACAATATTTTACCTTTTTTAGTGAATTTCTATGTTTTTTTATTATAACCTAATATCTTATTACCATGCCTCACTATATCACTTTAAACATAGTTCTTTCAGTGAATTCCTGGGTTTTGTAGTGTTACAGAAGATCGTATTACCATATGTGAGGAAATCATTCTTTTTGCCCTGGTCACCCCGCAGACGTTTTGACTGATACTGGTGGTTACTGACTATGACTGTGCCCTAGGAACTGCTAACCAGTCCCAGTGCCAATACTCTGTGTAAAATGGTATATGCAAGTTAGACCAAATTATAATTGGCTCTGACACCTTACCTATGAGTCCCTAGTATGTGGTAGGCCATGTAGGTTTAGGGACCCCCGAGGGTAGATTGGGCTCCCCTGGGTGCACTGCTGTGGTCCCTGGTGTCATTGTAAAGGCAGGCCTGCCTTTCTGGCTGTTTTTAAGTTAAAATTAATCCTAAATTCATCTTTGGAATTAAAAGTACTACCAAAGTCTCAAATGACCTCATCTTTGCATATGCGTCAGCCCTAAGGTCTGCTCTGGTGCCCCCAGGGTTGAATGCAATGTAAATATAAGCAGGGACTTTATAAAATATGTTTAATAAACCCTAATGAGGGAAGACAGCCAAATTTGTTTGGCCCCATAGGCTAATATTGGGAGAAAAATATTAAGGGGCATATTTATACTCCGTTTGCGCCGAATTAGCGTCGTTTTTTTCGACGCAAATTCGGCGCAAGACTAACGCCATATTTATACTTTGGCGTTAGACGCGTCTAGCGCCAAAGTATGAGTAAAGAGCGTCATTTTTTTGCGTGAACGCCTTCCTTGCGTTAATGAGATGCAAGGAAGGCGTTCCCGTCTAAAAAAATGACGGCGACGCAAATGCGTCGTATTTATACTCCCGGGCAAAAATCACGCCCGGGAGGTGGCGGGTCAAAAAACCCCGCATTTGCGCCACTATTTAACGCCTGGGTCAGGGTAGGCGTTAAGGGGCCTGTGGGCTCAAAATGAGCCCACAGGTGCCCTCCCCTGCCCCCAGGGACCCCCCCTGCCACCCCTGCCCACCCCAGGAGGACACCCAAGGATGGAGGGACCCACCCCAGGGACATTCAGGTAAGTTCAGGTAAGTATAATTTTTTATATTTTTTAATTTTTTTTGTGTGGCATAGGGGGGCCTTATTTGTGCCCCCCTACATGCCACTATGCCCAATGACCATGCCCAGGGGACATAAGTCCCCTGGGCATGGCCATTGGGCAAGGGGGCATGACTCCTGTCTTTACTAAGACAGGAGTCATTTAAATGGCGTCTGGGAGTCGAAAATAATGGCGCAAATCGGGTTGAGGCGATTTTTTTGCCTCAACCTGACTTGCCCCATTTTAAGACGCCCTAACGCCATTTTCCCCCTACGCCGGCGCTGCCTGGTCTACGTGGTTTTTTTCCACACACACCAGGCAGCGCCGGTCTGCTTGCGCCGGCTAACGCCATTCCATAAATACGGCGCCCGCATGGCGCTTCAGAATGGCGTTAGACGGCGCTAAATTTTTTGACGCTAAACTGCGTTCGCGCAGTTTAGCGTCAAAAAGTATAAATATGGGCCTAAGGTCTTATTTTCAATAGAGATTATCTAAATATAGCAGGTTTGGTACCAAATTGAATATTATACTAAATCCAACAATTTGCAAGTGTTGAATTTATTATAACTGACATAGAGAAAGATTTTTAGAACTCTTGCTGGAAAGCTATGAAATTCTGACTGGTAGTGCCCTTTACTGATTGTTCAGCCTCTGGCAACCTGAGCCAGGCTACCTTAATGAGGTGTGAATTCGCCTGGGCTAAGAAAAAGAAAGCATCTAGTGGGTGAAGAACTGCTGCATCAGATGGCAGAGCAGGATGGAGGAAGAGTAGCCAAACTGGTCTTCAAAGGATGGAAAGCAAGTTGAGGCAGAAACTGAACTTCCCCCATTTCCTGTACCTCCAGACAGATGGGGTCCCTCTTGTTAGATTAGGAGAGGGGCTGGAAGGAGTGTGTTGAGAGATGTAGCCACCCCAGTGGGTGGGCCCAGCCAGATCTAACCTTTAAGGATGAATGTTTGCCATCTTGGATTTTTAGAGAATGTTGCTTCCTGGCAGTGATTTTCACACTTCACAGGAAGTGGTCACCCCGGAGGGTGGTGGCCTAGACCCCATTGGACAGCCCGACCCCAGGACCAAGGATAAATATGGCAGAGCTGCCCTACAATTCAGATCTCTGCTAGAAGAAGATACCAGAGAAGAGGGACTGCCCTGCTGGACCCCTGGCCTGCACCTCAACGCTGCACTCACAAGGACTGTGCCAACTGCATATTTTGGGCTTCAACAAGAAAAGGGCGTTGCCATGCTTCTGCAACTCCAGGAGTGGACTCTCTGTAAGTTACAGGTAAAATGGAGCTGACCGGAGTCCCCTGTATCAAGCCCTGCAAGAATAGCACAGCTGACCAACATCCAGTGACCATTGGAGGATTCTGAGCAGGTGCATTCTGGGAACTGAAGTTCCAACTTCCAAGGAGCACCTCAGGGATTCTGGAACCTTGGATCAAGTTTGTGGACACTTCAAGGACCGAAACAAGGCTTCTGGAAGAAGATCCAGAAGTTTGGAGAAGGTTGGAGGAACTTTGAAAAAAAAGCTCCATAAGTGACAACCCAACATCGAGAGTCAAGCAGGCTACCTTCAACCACGTCCCAGCCTGAATTTCAGGTTCATCCTGCTAAAATCTCTGGAGCTCTGGATTTCCAGAACTTGACCAGGAGCTTGTAGAAGGGCAATCCAATTATGTTGCATCAAAACTGGCTTGCTGAGGAGGACCGCATGACATGGAGGAAGAAAAGCTGAGAAAAGGTTTAGAAGTTGAAGGTAAAACTTTGACTGAAGCCTCCTGCTCAGTGTATCTGAGCAGGGCTCCATTGCAGTCAGCCTCATCGTTTGACTTTGCCCAGTCGAGTGCAAACAGATGGCCCCGTTTGGCACTTTTGGTTTGTAGGCTCGAGAAAGCATTTTTGTTCATTTAATCTTTGAAAATTAATATCTCTAGTTCCCGACATTGGATTTTAGT
This sequence comes from Pleurodeles waltl, assembly GCF_031143425.1. Classification (NCBI taxonomy): domain Eukaryota; kingdom Metazoa; phylum Chordata; class Amphibia; order Caudata; family Salamandridae; genus Pleurodeles; species Pleurodeles waltl. The sequence continues at coordinate 260,216,780 of NC_090437.1, read as the reverse complement.
TTTTTTTTACTAAAAGAGGAATAACAGCCGTGATCAAGAATGTGTTGGTCAACACATATTGACTGTATTGTAAAGGAGCAATAAGCAATCAATAATCTGCTTTGGAGTGCTACTCACTTGTATTTGCTTACAAAATGAAGGAGGAGCTCCGGCCTCGTGAGAGCACTGGCACTTGGAGAGAGTTTCAGGGTTGGTAGACCAAATGCTTTACAAATTGATACAGCAGCGCACCTGTTTTTTAAAGGAATCTACGAACACCATTTGGGAAGGGTTATAGCACCCAGGTTGAGCGCTTTGTATATGGTGCTGGAGGACAGTGCGGTCATGGGAGTCTCCCCAGGTAAGAGGAAATCATATATTGTGCTTGTTTACAGTTGAGTGTTCCACCCAAAATGTGGCAGCTCTTCAGATACATATCCAGATACATGTGAGGTACCACGATTAATGTGGATTTCAGACTTTTAGAGAATGCATCTGGTTACATTGTAACAACCTCCCCGGAGAAAGGTTCTGTAAACGCTGACATTAACTCATCATGTGTCAAGCTGCAAGGCATTATTGAATTTACTGAACTGACTGATAAATATTTATTCACATTGTTTTAATATAACGACCGAAGCAACTTCGAAAAAACAATAGTGATGGATGAGAATGGAGGCGAGAGCATCAAGATGCCTAAAAAAAGCAGAACTGTTTTTCAAGTGTAGAATGGGAACAGAATATGCAAGGGAAGGATGAAGCACTACAAAAGTAGAATTAGGATTAAAAGACCTGTTCTTCAAATTAGTGAAAGTTACCAGTAAAGAGATTAATAAGAGCTGGGAAGTGATCACACTGGAGAAATATCTAGATGTAGATAGGATTCCCTGTGGGCTGATGATTTTTATCATGTGCAGTCACCCCAGTACAACCACAGAAATGTTACAGGAGTGGGGTCAGAATCACATGGATTGCTCTAAGAACATGATTAGGATTGTTATCAAATATGCAAATAGAGGTCTGGAAAAATTGACATCTGACATGGAAGAACTAGGGGCCAAATGTAGCAAACACTTTGCGACTCGCAAATGGCGAAAATCGCCGTTTGCGAGTCGCATATGCGTGTTTGCAATGCAGAAATGCATTTTGCGAGTCGGAACCGACTCGCAAAATGCATTTCCGAGTCGCAAATAGGAAGGGGTGTTACCTTCCTATTTGCGAGTTGCAGTGGTATGCAATTCCATTTGCGATCGCGTACGCGGTCGCAAATGGAGTCGCAGTTACCATCCACTTAAAGTGGATGGTAACCCACTCGCAAACGGGAAGGGGTCCCCATGGGACCCCTTCCCCTTTGTGACTGGACCCAAAATTATTTTTTCAGAGCAGGCAGTGGTCCAAGGGACCACTACCTGCCCTGAAAAAATCCGAAACAAAAGGTTTCGTTTTTTTTTTCTAAGTGCAGCTCGTTTTCCTTTAAGGAAAACGGGCTACACTTTGAAAAAAAAAACTGCTTTATTTAAAAGCAGTCATGGACATGGAGGTCTGCTGTTCCCAGCAGGCCTCCATCCCCGTGAGTGCCCAGAGTCGCTATGGGGGCGCAAATTGCGACCTACCTCATTAATATTAATGAGGTGGGTCTTTGCGACCCCATAGCGAGTCGCAGGGATTCGCAAATTGCAAGTCGCAATTTGGTCTTTTGCAACATCTGGCCCTAGATGAGAAAATGTCTTGGCCAGACAAACAAGATGAAGTAGGTAAATGGCACAAGGAGTTGGACATTAAACTAGACAAACATGAAGATCCTGTAAAGAAGAGGAAACTGAGGAAATATATAAGGGATGGGAATGACTATGCCCAAGGAAAAATGTATACTTTCGCAAGATATTTTGAGAATTTGAAACAACAAAGAATTCAAGGAAAACAGGATATGAAGTGACAGAGTGGGACTTCCCTCCCCTCAGTGGAGATCACGAGTGGGTCAGAGACTGACCTAAGTGAAAATGAGAATGCCCAGGTAGCCTCAAAATCTACTTTGTTGGATGAAATGCAACTAGTTTTTAGACCAACAAATAAGAGGCAGAGGAAGGAACAGTGGTTGAAGCAGAGTAAAAGGAAGAGGAAGACAAGAAGAAGCCACAGGAAGAGCTTATCCTCTCCAGAATTGAGGGAAGTGAACCCAGAGAAACACGATTTGGCGCTGAACACTTCACATTACACACTCACACCGGCAGATCCTGGTACATTAAACAAAGTATTATCTGTTTGTCCTAAAAAAAATAACAAACAAACAGATGTATAAACAAAAGTGCGGGACAGCTATGGGCATGGCTTTTTACCAAGCTACGCAAGTTTGACACTGGGATGGTAGGAGAAGGAAATGTCATGGGGAGAATCTCACCAACAATATATGGATAAGGTGGACTTATCAACAAAGTTTATCGATGATTTCTTCATCATTTGGAATGCTACAAATGTTGAATGTGAGACACTTTTAATGCATGGAATTCTAATGAAATAGAATAGGTCTGACATTTACTCTACTATTAACAAAAGTAAGGTGGATTTCCTTGATGTTAAAATATATGTGGATAATGACAATTTGCAAACACTACAATGTAAGGAAACTTGTACAAATTCCACATTAAATGGTCCTAGTTTTTATCCCCATTTTTAAGATAATAATATTCTGTATGGTGTATTTTCGAGATTAAGAAAGAACTGTTCTACATGGTCTAATTTTGAAAGATGTATTGATGATTTATTCATCATTTGGAATGGTACACATTTTGAATTATGGATACATGCTGCAAACAAAGGGTTTAGGAAATGCTTCCACTGTTAGGCCTGTACCATTGGCAAAAAAATGAGATCAATTTTGGACTGCAATAGAGCAGAAATTAGCATTACCTGAAGGATTAGTTGTGAAACAACTCATGCTGTTCATATCTTATAATGAAACTGTAGATTGAGATATGTTGGGAGCACCATTTGTCCTTTGAGAAAGAGGATCTTAGAACACAACAGAGCAGTAGACAACTTGGATACCACATATGAGGTGGCTAAGCATATAAACAGAGTACATGCTGGGGCCATCTGAAAAGTAAGGTCCTACTATGGCATAGATTCAGTGCTGAAGTTACGCAGAGGAGACAGAACATGGATATTGAGACTGAAGAACATTTTGTGCATATATAAGGATTGAACATTATTGTGCTGAAACAGGTTGATAGAAGTGGACTGACACTGACAGATATATATATGGAAGACATCTGTGGACAATGTAGGTTGGGTTCCCACTGACGGAACATAGTATTGCCACTTTTATTTCCTCTATTATTTCCTCACTTAGAGGCAGCAGAGGTATAGTCGAATAATGATACAATTAGTAAATATGCCACACGAATACTGATTCGAAAGTAATGAGATGTTTATCAAAATCATGTTGTATATGTATATATCATTTAATTTTTGCAAATAAGACTGGGATGGCATTAGTTCTTAATGTTGTCGGGTCAAACCACAGGTACCAGAATGCATTGGTGTGGTAAAGGAACTATTAAAGATGAAAACTAAAAAAAGGACTAACAGCCAAGATCTATTCTGGAGGGGAGAGGGGCCCTGTGACCCCGGCAACAAGCCTATTTTGCTCCAGGGACCCTATCCTCCCAGTCTTCTATTTTAAAAAGGTGGGGGGTGCCCTGGTGCCCACCAAGGGCCCCCACCTTACACACACTGGTAAGGTGGGATAGCCACAGGGCCTTGTGGCCCCCTTCAGCTCCCTACATGCTGTGGAGACAGCATTGCTTCCATCAAGAGGGAGCAGCTATTTATGCTCCTGCTGCCTCCTGGCTGAAGCAATGAGTTAATCTGTGTCCTTGCCCACATCAGTGTGGGCAGGTAAACAGATCTCATGTCTACCCCAGCTGGTGGGAGCTTTTTAAAGCTTCCACCCACTGGAAGCAAACTTTGTGTTTGCTCCCATTTGGCAGGAGTATGAAAAATGTCCCCGCCAGGCGAGAGCAAACACAAGTTTCCCTGCCTGCACCATTATGTGCAAGAAAAATGTATTTTCCCGGGGTGGGCTCCCTCGGACATAGCAAGTGAGCTGGCCTCAGGGTCATTAAAGGCTCAAGCATGGGGGCTGAGGAGCCCCTCCTTTTTTAAAAAAGTGATAGCCATGGAGAATGGGTTCCCAGGGACTTTCACAGACTTGGAGAGGGGGGTTGTGCAGCCCCTCCATACAAAATACAGTGGGTTTGGTGGATAGGGGCCCCCGGCTGGATATAGCTGAATACGCCCCCTCCCCTCAAGCAAACAAAGCGGGTTCAGACCGATATTTTTTTTTTATCACGTGGAAGTCCTAGAGAATTTGGGCAAAAATGCTGCTCCTTTTTCATTTATTTCCTGGGATTCCCTCTTGGTCCAATGACAGGGCTTAGGGGAGGAAAGACTATCCCTACCCCACCACATTATATAACATTTTTTTCAACATTTTAGGATAGGGAACTAAGGCCCTGATTTATACTTTTTGGTGCAAAACTGCACTAACGCAGTTTTGCACCAAAAAGTTTAGCACTGGCTTGCACCATTTCTGTGCACCAGCCGGGCACCATATTTATGGAATGGTGCAAGCTGGTGCAAATGGTAGGCTAGCGTAAAAAAAATGACATTAGTCGGGTGGTTCTGGCGGTATGGAAGAAGGGAATTTTGCACCAAAAAATTATGTTAGGCAGGTTAGAGTAAAAAACAAAATGACTCTAACCTGCCTAGAATCATTTTCTGACACAAAACCATCCATACCACAAGACTACTGTCTTGGATAAGACAGGAGTCATGACCACCACCCCAATGGCCAGCACAGAGCACCAGGGTTTTCTGGGCATTGCCATTGCACCCTGTGCAAAAAAAAAAAAAAACTACCTGTACTTACCTATACTTACCTGGGATGGAGTCCCCATCCTCTGCTGTCCCTCTGGTGTGGGTGGGGGTGTCCCTGGGGCCTGGTGAGGGCAATGTGTTCCACCATGGAAATAGGCCCACAGGTCCCCTAACACCTACCCTTACCCAGGCGTTAAATAATGGTGCAAAGCAAGCTTTGCACCGTTATTTGACCCCCTCCTCCCCCGTGATTGATTTTAGCATGGGGGATAAATATGGCGCTAAGGCCAGAGTCATTTTTTTCACAGGAACGCCTACTTTGCATCTCATTGACGCAAAGTAGGTTTCCACATAAAAAAATGACTTTAACTTCATAACTTTGGTGCTAGACGGGTCTAGCGCCAAAGTATAAATATGGAGTTAGTTTTGCACCGAATTTGCTTAAAAGAAAATTACGTAAATTTGGAGGAAAACAAGTATAAATACGCCCTTAAGTCTCAGAGCCTTGTAATGGCTGCCAGCAACATTTTTTCTGTTCTATCTGGCAGTAAATCAGAGTGCTTCTTCCCAGTGGAGTCTGATTCCCACAGGAGATAATGAACTCAAGGGGGCAAAACATTCTCTGGGCCTTCGGAATGCTCTATTAGTTCAAGGAACTCTTGCAAACTCAACCATCCAGATATACACATAATTTAAACCTTAATTTCTCAAATACTACTGAACCAATTTACACCACATAACAAAAAGCACAATCTGTGTACCAGAATCTAGTTTCCTGTCAAATTTGGTGTAAATTCACTAAGTGTTGCCCTGCCCCTACTTGACAGTTCATTCTAAAACTTACCAAGCACAAAATAGGCACTAACAAATACATGTTTTGAAAGTTTCATGGAGATTTGACAAACTACCAAAATTATCAGCAACATAAGGAACACATTTCTTATGAAAATGCTGACCTAACTATAACCAAAACAAAGGTTTAGGCATTGTTATAGTTAGGTGAATTTGTCAGTGCAAACATTAATGTACAGACATTAACCAGTTACGATAGGCAGCACTAACTATAACTTGTGGCTCCTGCCATGGACTGCTTATGAACTCACATATGGCATCACTCATAACGTTCTCTGGCACCATTTATAAGACACTGATCAGTTTTTACTGTACTGTAAACTATGGGCTTGATTCACAAAGGTAAACTTAGACTGTTGGTCTAAGTTCACATCCAAAGTCAATGTTTACGACTTTTCAGTATTCACAAAGGTAAAGTATGAGTAGTATCTTTACGTCTGGACTCAGGGTGGAATCTCTATACTCCTGGTGGATATCTGATCTGAGTGTGGAGATTCCACTTCAGGTACGTAGAGTACACTCTGTGTGTGGAGCTTGCACTCAAGGTCCAGAGTGGAATCTCCACTCTAGAGGCATAGATTCTGCCCTGAGTGCGAAGAACCACTCTGAGTGCGGACATAAAGATACTACTTGTAACTTAACTTTGTGAATACTGAAAAGTGATAAACTTTGACTCTTAGTCTAAGCTTAGACCAAAAGTCTAAGTTTACCTTTGTGAATCGGTCCCAAAATGTTTTCACTATTTACATCAATATTTTAGGAGTGTTATCACTCTTGCTGGAGGCTCGTGGGTGGCTCGTGAGAGACTCATGAGATTGTAAAATTATTAATTTAATTTGTTTTACAGAGTTCTTTTTCATCTAATGAGGTTTCATTGAAGGCTAACCTTTAATCACCAAGGGAATGATGTAGCAAAGGTTTTTACCCATTCTGTGTCTATGGGAAAAAGTGTTTGTACATATGGTCCCAAGTCATTACAGTTTGCATGTTGTAATAATTATTATGCCTACAGACGTATGGCTCTCACAAAACAATCGTGGTAGTCAAATACACAATCCCCTGCTTGGACTGCGAGGGGGCTATTCTTCCTGTCTGGCTCTCACGATCCACTCACAAGATCGTACATTTGAAATTAAGTTCATAACAGTGAATTTTTGTAATTTTGAAAAAAATAAAACATAAGAACTCCTGTTTAAGATAAGAAATCTATATTGCTGCATTTAAGATACAAAGAAAGTCCTCTGTGTTTACAATCTTGCAAGCCTCTCGTGAGACACCCTTGAGACTTGCGGAAGAAAATACACATCCCAGGGAAGGCCTGTGATTGGTTAATATGGATGTCTTTTTTTTTTTAGAAAAGAAAGATTCCTTGCTTGATGCATCATTTGGCTATTGGATTTTGTAGTGTTTAGACTTTTTTGGGCAAGTTCTCTGACATTGCTGATTTTCTGTCACTAGAATGTCATTGTTAGACCTGGTATCCTTGGCATGGTTTCCCTTAAATTGTTTGCCTTCAGGCCTCCTGTTTAGTTGACCTTGTTTTTGCTGGCTTTAGGACCCTAGGCAGTATATCACTGCTAATCAGCACTAAAATGCATGTTCTCTCTGTTCAAAACAAGGCATTATATTTAATTTACTTATAAGTTCTTGTAAAGAGCACTACAGGTAGTCAAGTCAGGCAAGGTTACCCTCTTCCCAGGCCTGAACGTTCCTTTTTAATACATATGTCACCCCTACGGTCAGCCTTACACAGCCTGAGGGCAAGGTGCAGTGTATTTAAAACATAGGCCATGTACTTTTAAGTTTTATGTGTCCTTCTGGTGAAAAACCTTTGCATTGATTTATCACTACTGCAATACATATCTCTCCCATAGGGTAACATTTGGGTTACCCTATGTGATGCTATTAATTGTGTTTGACCAATGACTTTGTGTTTCACCACTGCACATATTAGTTGTAGTTGCTCAATGTTCACCAGTAGCACATTACATGTTGTGTTCAGTTTAGCTGCCTATTGGCTTTAACATGGAGTTAGCCATTACATTCTGTATTCAGTTTAGCTGCCTATTGGCTTTGACATGGCATTAGCCATTACATTCTGTATTCAGTTTAGCTGCCTATTGGCTTTGACATGGCATTAGACATTACATTATGTATTTAGTTTAGCTGCCTATTGGCTTTGACATGGCATTAGCCATTACATTTGATATTCAGTTTAGCTGCCTATTGGCTTTGACATGACATTAGACATTACATTTGCTATTTAGGTTAGCTGCCTATTGGCTTTAATGTGGGGTTAGACATTGCATTTGAGACATTGCAGATGAGCTGTGTTTTTCCAAGCTGTGTTTTTCCTCAAGATGGACCAAGCTGTTTTCTTCACACCAGACCTTAGCTGATAAGAGCACATAGATTTTGTGTTTACCTTGCAATCCAGTCTGAGAGCGAGTGAGCTCAGGAGAATTGGCCCCTCTCCAAGGTTATTCGGCTCTCACACTGAGTTTGCTTTTAAGGATGACTCTGGGTTACAGTGAGTTAGATTTGAATCTGCTTGACTTCAGACGGGAACTAGACGTCAGTTGCCCGCCTCCCGTTCGGGTAGAGAATCTCTTTCTCGCAGTTGATCAACTTGCAGACCCCAGAAATATGAAGCTGAATATAGGCCCTACTTGCCCCTACGGTGATGAATTTGACTTTTATGCTTTGCTTTGAAGTTATGCACCTATATTTGCTGTGTACATTGCAACTGAGTAGTACTTTGATATATTTTGCTTTCATTGCTGCGACTACTTTTGAACGTGTGCTTCCACTCTACTAATTTCGTCTCTCAGGAACTTTTGGGTTGGTAATTAATAACAATAAATGTCTTCTTTAAACTCAGAAGTGCATTCCAGTGAGGTTCTGTATGCTCGGATATGAGATAAGAGGGAAAGCAGAACACCCTATTGTATTTTATAAGTGTAATTGTCTATTGGGAAGAGACAGGAGCCCCAAATTTGGTGTTTCTGGAATCACAATTCAAAATCACAATTGATGGCTAAATCAGATTTTAGATTGTAATTCTGAAAATCACACTTTTAGAAACTTAAACAAAAATAACAAGGTGATGGATGGAGTGCTTGAATTAATCTCAGCCACTGACAATGACTTGGACTGCATCACAATCCATCTTTTTTTGCTCAACATGCCACTTCAGTTTGGACTCTGTCATATGCAAATCTGCCAGGCTAGGTACTCCCTGGATAGGAAACAAGGACCTGGGACTGTTTTCAGGGTATCACCCATCATCAGCCAGGCTGGTTGAATCCAGTGGCACAGTGAGCCAGGGTCCCATGTCAGGACATACCCGGCGCACCTAGAGTAGCAAATGCAAAAACAACAAGTTGATGGATGTAATGCTTGAATTAAGCTTAACCACTGGCAATCACTTGGCCGCATCCCAATCCATAATTTTTCCCCCACCATGCCACCCCAGTTTGGACACAACCATATGCATATCAGTCTTGACTCTTCTCCTCATAGAAACAGTCCAGCCTGAACTGCCAGGCCATGCCCTCCCTGGAACAGAGACAAGCATCCTGGGACTGGTTTTGGAGTATCATCCCTCATCAGTAAGGCTAACTTGAATTCAGTGGCACAGAGAGCCTGAGACCCATGTCTGGGCATACCAGTCACACTTAGCGGGGCAAATGCAAAAAACAACAAGGTGTGGATGGAGTGCTTGAATTCATCTCAGCCACTGGCAATCGCTTGGGCCACAAACCCAATCCATCATTTTTTTGCCCACCATGCCACAACAGTTTGGACCAAGTCAAATGTCAATCAGTCTTAACCCTGCTCCAGATGGGAACAGTTCAGCCCGAACTACCAGGCCAGGTCTTCTCTGGATTGAAAACAAGCATTCTGTGACCAGTTTTTAGGGATTCACCCCTCATCAGCCAGGCAAGCTTGAATCCAGTGGCACAGTTAGCACAGGACCCATCTCTGCATGAGTATCACAGGGATGTGGTGATATTTGAGACCTATGGACCCTCAACAACCCTTGCTCGGGCTGAGTCAGCCCATGTTGCAGAAGGTGATAACTCTTCAGGGGTGTCCGCACCTTTTCAACCTGGTGACACTGTGCCTGCCCAGATACTCAACCATCAAGCAGATAACAACCCTGCTTATTTAAATAAAGCCCCTTTTTGCTGCTTATGTAAGCAGATCATATACTTCTTATTGCTGAGACAAGCAGGGCTATGCAGGACAAGCATTTCCAAGATCATAAATGCCCATCTAGGCAGTAGATGTTTTTTTTTTCACTTTCTTTTTGTTTTTTCCACATTAACAGTGCAGCATCAAACATTTGCAGTTGCATCACAGATGTAGTACATTTGATACATACATGTAAACAGCAATGTTCTATACACATGTGGAACCTATGGAATGGAGGTGACAACTCCTTCAAAAAACATAGTATATTAAAGGACGTTATTAACAGTGAATGCAATGCAATACAAATTATCCATGCGAGAGGCCACATCTCGATCATAACCCAGCAACGGCAGAAGCGGCGTATGTATCAGTATTTCACCCATGATATCCTCCAAGGCTCTAAATACAGTCAGCGAAAACTCTTGCACACCTGGGCAATGCCAAGCTATATGCACAAAGCCAGTATCTTCAATGCTGCACAGAGAACAAGAGAATTCTCTTTCAGGCCCTAACTAAACAGCCAAGCCCGGGTGTGGTACACTCTGTTAAGGTATTTGCAATGCATTAGCCGGTCAGGACCGAACAACAATAAGCCCACTGCTTCTTAGTGATATCAATGCCCAAGTCCGCCCACCACTCCTGACACACCTTAAGGGGGACAGCCCAGGCAACATCTAAGGCATAAGAGTATAAGACTAAAACCACCCTTTGTGAAGGTGGAGATTGCAGCAAATATGTGAAAGCAGGGACCTCAGGAGGCTCTGAAAGGTGAGGATCTAAAAGCATCTTCCAAACATGACTCGCCTGATAGTGCTGAAATTGAGCAAGCGCATTGGAAGTGGGTGCATGCTTGTAATCTGTTCCCAGGTTTGCAGCACCCTATCTTCCAAGCAGTCCCCCATGAATGCCCAGTTTGTTAATTTGCTCTAACATCGCACGCTCCAGTCCCACCGGGAACCAAGTACACCATTCTAATGGCAACCGCAGGAAGTAAAGCAGGGGTGCATTTTATGAATGCAGTAAGCCAGACTTAAAATAAGCAAACATGTCCTGCGCTGCTGTATAGTAAAGCTCAAAGGTAGGCGTATTTAGGAGAGTGTGTTCCCACGGTACCCGTGGCTGTTTGCCAGCCCATACCAGTCACACGATCAATAATCGCAGTGAGCGACCGGCAGAAAGATCGTAATATTCATGAAGAAGAACGTAAAGTGAGTAGAATAGCCATCTTCATGATGGATATCCAGCCAATGAGTGAGAGAGGGAGACGAGTCCAGTGGTCTACCGTGTCCAACAAATGATGCATGGCTTTCCTGTAGTTCTACCACAAGTCATCCTCTGTTGGTCAAGGTGGACCTGAATTTCTAAGTAGCGCACTGGCTCTGTTGTTCATTTGCAGGGGAACTCTAAAGGCTTTGTGGCCTCAGTAAGCTGGAAAATAAGGGATTCATCCCAGTTCACCTGCAAGCCAGAGTGACCACTAAAGGGCACCACCTCCCTGAGTACAGCGGACAAATTCTGTTCCAGTTCACAAACATACAAAAGGTTATAATCAGCATTTTTTGATACTATTAATTTGTAGGGTTGAAACCGAATACCACAATGAGCATCATACTGGCGTAATGCGCAGGCCAGAGGCTCAGCCACCAGAGCACCAGAGCATACAACAGAGGGTATATAAGGCAACCCTGATGTGTAATAGCAGTTGGCTCAGATTTCACTCTGTTGACCCATATGCGCACCAGCAAATCTTTATACAACACCCTGATAAGCTTCAGGAAGATATCTCCCATCCAACGTGCTGCAGTAGAGCTAGCATAAGGTCCCATTCAACAAAGTCAAAGGCTTTTTGCGTGTCTAAAAAATGGCTGCGATACGACTGTTAAGAGAAACATGCTGTTGCTAAGAATGCCACTGGACCAGACATCACTGAGACTCCTAATGCACAAAGTGCTAATCATGTGATGGGATTACAGTTAGGTATAAATTGTGCCCATACAATGTTTGGTTGTATTTCATGAGTGCACATAATCCACTGATTTCACACAGCCACTTAAAGAAGGACAGGTGGTGAGGTTGAAGATTCAGAAGTAAACAAGCACAATATTGTCAGTCACAGTGCCTGACACTCCAAACACAAAAAGGTTGACCTGTCACAAGATTAGAAATGTGACTAGTACATTACATGGGGTTGGCTTTGATTTTTTTCTTCCAATCGCACTTCATTTAAGTTTTTGCAAAGCACTAGTGCCACTGTAAAACATCTTCAAGAAACAGCAATGGCAGGAAGCAAAATGAAATATTAGAAAGGACAAATTATTCATAGGTTGAGTGGGCTAACAATTACTTAAGCCCATATGGGAAGAGGATCCACTAGCGTTTTATGAAGGGCGGGTGTACAGTTTTAAAAGTGGGTAGGAAGTCTTCTTCATAAATGACATATAGTAGAATACATTTCTATAGGAATGACCTTGTGTGATCAGTAGGATACCTACAAACGTGTCCTACTGGGATGGAGTCACAGCAAATTGCAACTATAGACTGGATGCGTGACAAGCTATTCCATTGGTCACTAGAGCTGTAAATATGATGTAATTTGTGGGGGATGCAGAATGTCTTAACCAGGGACATTTGTGTCCTGGAATTGTATAGGGCTTTAGAAGCTTACATAATGTGGTGTGTGAGCAGTATGTTTAGTAAGCCTTTTGATGTTTCCTCAATGATTTTTTAAGTGGCAAGGATAAGCTCAAGCGGTATTGTATGCTCATTGAACATGATTTCCCAAATGGATGATCCGTAAGCCTCTCCAAAGGAGATTTTGTGATCTTGGAGTGAGTAAGGATTCATTTGATGCGTACCGCCATCGAGAGTGTGTCAATTAACTGAGGGGCCTACCACTCTCTGCTTTGCAACTCCATCATCTGGTTTCACAAAACGCTGTGTTCAATGACTCCAAAGAGAGTTCAGTGAATATCATGTCACTAAGAGGTTTGTCTGTTAGAATATGGTAACCAAAAATATTGACAGAAATGAAATGAAATGAAAGGGGATTTATAAAGCGCGACTGCTGCCCTAAGGCGTCCAAGCGCTAAGTAGAAAAAACCGGTTCACTGAGGGAGTCAATGGGGAATTAGCTCCTGAACAGGAAAGTTTTTAATTCCTTGCGGAAGGAAGGGAGGATGGGATTGGATCTAAGGGATAGGGGAAATGAATTCCATAATTTGGCGGCGTTGAGGGTGAATGCCCTGCCTCCTGCTCTTGACCTCTTAATTCTAGGTATGGTGGCTAGAAATGCGTTGGATGAGAGCAGCATTTTCCCGGGGAGATAGGGAGTGAGAAGTGAATGATTGATCTCTGGGTTTGCTCTGTGAAATGCTTGATGGGATATGCATAGGGCTTTGTATTTTATTCTATCCCTCACCGGGAGCCAATGGAGTGATCGAATTCCCGTTTTGGCAGATTCTCTTCTCAGTATCTTAAGTAGCGTACGTGCAGCACAGTTTTGGATTCGCTGTAGCTTTTGCAGCACGAATTCAGGGGATCCCAGATAGAGAGCGTTGTTGAAGTCTATCCGGGACTGGATGAGGCCCTGAATAACCACCTGTTGGGCTTCGAAAGGTAGGAGAGGCAAAATTTCCTTCAGCATCCGGATGATGCCGAAACAAGTTGCTGAAGTTTTAGTGGCCTGGGTGTTCAGAGTGAGTGAGTTGTCAAGCCACACTCCCAGGCTTTTAATATTCTCCTTCGGAGTAGGTGGTGGGCCTAAACTCGGGGGCCATAGCCGGTCGAAGTCAGTGAGGGTGGAGGGGCCGAGGAGCATGACCTCAGTTTTATCCCCGTTTAATTTTAATGAGGATGCTGTCATCCATTTCCTCACCTCTTCCATGCAGGCCGCCAGATTGTCCCGAGGGGACCCGCTGTTCTTCTGTGCCAGGGAGACCACCAGCTGGGTGTCGTCCGCATAAGAAATGATTTTAATACCATATTGGCGGACAACCCCAGCCAGCGGTCTCATGTACACATTGAACAGCGTGGGGCTTAGGGAGGAGCCCTGGGGCACCCCACAATCCAGGGATCTACTGGTGGAGCAGGAGTCGCCATCGAAGACCTGAAAAGTCCTTCCGCTCAAAAAGGAGCTCAGCCAGTCAAGGGCAGCCCCGGCGAGTCCCAGATGAGATAGCCGGCAAAGAAGAGTTTTGTGGCAGACAGTGTCGAACGCGGCGCTTAAGTCCAGGAGGACCACTGCCACTGATCCCCCCTGATCCAGGATCCTCCTGGATTCCTCCGTCACGGCTAGGAGGGCTGTTTCTGTGCCGTGTTTGGGACGGAATCCGGTCTGGGTGGAGTCCAGAAGCTGGTTCTCTTCAAGGAATTTAGGGAGGTGAATGTTAATATGTTTCTCCAAAATTTTGGCTATCCAGGGTAACAGGGAGATGGGACGAGAGTTATTTGGGTCATTCGGGTTGAGGGTAGGTTTTTTGAGTAGTGCTCTCACCATCACCTGTTTCCAGGTTGGGGGCACTACGCCCTTTAATATAGAGCCGTTGAGGAATTCCAAGATAGTGGGGAAAATGACTTGGCTAACCATGTTCATCATACGGGGGGGTACAGGGTCACGGGGGGAGCCAGACTTTATTTGTGAGGCCAGGGATTGAAGTGAGTCTGAGTCCATTAGTGGGAATTTGTTTAGCATTGCTTGCGCGGGGGATTCATTCAGCATAGGAGAACAAGGTTCAGTGGCTATGAGTTCAGGTACAGGGGTTGAGAATGACGAATAGATTTTATTTATTTTTTGGTAAAAAAATTCAGCTAACTCGTTGCATCTATCTGTGGGGTTTTCGGCTGGAGCGGCCGGAGCGGAGATCTTGGAAAGGCTCTTAACTATTTGATAGATTTCTTTTGGTTTGGACTTGGCGGACATAATCTTCTCTCTAAAGTAGATGGATTGGGCTATATTGATTTCCAGTTTATAGGTCCTAATGGCTTCTCTATACCTGATTTTTTCGACGGGGTCGTATCCCATGCGCCATTTTCTTTCAGATTGTCTACACTGCTGTTTTTTCTTCCTAAGCTTGTCTGAATACCACGGAGCGGTTGCTCGTGCTCTTTTTAGAATGGTTCTCCTCATGGGGAGAATGGAATCGATGGAGTCCTCGATCCATTTGTGGACTTTGCTATTGTCAAGTATGGGGTCTTGGGATAGAGACGGCTTTGTGTCAGATAATAGATTTGACCATTGTACCAGTGGAAGCTTAGACCATTTCCTCATTTTACGTGGTGTAGGAATGGGAGGAGTGAATTTGTGGATCTTCCAGTCAAGGGGGATAAGAAAGTGGTCGGTCCAGGGAAGATGTTTGATGGTGCCGACCGAAAGGTTGGGGCAATTAGTGAAGACAGGGTCAAGCAGGTGGCCCTTGTCATGGGTAGGAGACTGGATTAGTTGCTCCAGTTGAATCGCAGCCAGGCTTCCGACTAGCTCCCTAGTGGTGCCGTCATTGATATTATCAAAGTGCATGTTGAAATCTCCAAGAATCGTGAAGTTGGAGGATGACATTACGTATTCTGCTGCTAGCGGAGGGAGGAGGGAGTGAAAGTCGTAAAGTGAGCCTGGGGGACGATACACGAGAACTCCTGTTAGACTGTCATTGGGGGTAAATTTCAGGCAGAAAGCCATGCTTTCGCAGTCCTGAAGTGGGTCTGTGGTACAGTAACAATGATACTGGGATTTATGAATAATTGCAATACCTCCTCCCTTACCTTGCGTGCGATCTCTGCGTGAGATCTTGTAGCCAGAGGGTAGTGCTTGGATCACGTCGGGGTCACAATCCGGAGTCAGCCAAGTCTCTGTCAGAAAGATGGCATCAGGTGCCCGGTCTTCTATTAATAGGGAGATATCTGCACTATGTTTTGGCAGAGATCTACAGTTTAAAAGTAATAAGGAATAATTTTGCTGGTCCGATGTCTGCTGAGTGCTGTTTAGTCTGGTATTGCAGGATTGGCAGACGGATGGAAGGTTAGGGGGTGGTAGCGGTGGAGGCAGCGAGCTTCCCTGGGAGGATTATGTTTGAGAAGGTCAGCTGGGTTATATTGAATCATGGGGCGAGGGACAGGGGGGGTGCCCCTGTCCCCGTCCGGCCGCGGACGGGCGCAGACGGGCTTGCCTTTAGCGCGCCTTCGGCGCTCCGGCGGCGCGCCCGCAGCGCGCGTCCGCTGCGCGTCCGGGGGTGGCACATGATTTTATAGGGAGGGGGGGGCATGGCCTCCCGGGTGTGGGCGTGGCCAGAGTTGAGTGGCGAAAAGGCGCCAAGAGATTTCAAACCTGCGTCAGCCCTTAGCTCGACTGCGCGGGGAATCCCAAAAACAGGAAGGGCTGGGGAGTGCTCAGGGGGAAGTGCTTGTCAGATAAAAACACACAAATCAATACAATTCTGTTTTTAAAAAAAAGCGAGCGTGTTCCCGGCTATTCGCCTCAGGAGTTAGTATCTTCTACTGGGGCTCTGGCTTCAGCGCGCCTTATGTGGAGGATTCAGTGGGCGTGGCCTCCCGGGTGTGGGCGTGGCCAGAGTTGAGTGGCGAAAAGGCGCCAAGAGATTTCAAACCTGCGTCAGCCCTTAGCTCGACTGCGCGGGGAATCCCAAAAACAGGAAGGGCTGGGGAGTGCTCAGGGGGAAGTGCTTGTCAGATAAAAACACACAAATCAATACAATTCTGTTTTTTAAAAAAAGCAAGCGTGCTCCCGGCTATTCGCCTCAGGAGTTAGTATCTTCTACACATATAATGTGTCCAAAATATTGTTTACTCTAGTACCATGTTCCCATAATTAAAAGTAACAAAAAGTATTGTGCCCAAAATATCTTGGATGAGATTATCTACCAGAAAAAAGTACTAATATAGTTTTTGTTTAATTAATATCAATTTGATGTAATGTATTTGAATATACCCAATTACTTAACAGGAACATTACGTGAAATACAGAGTGTTTAAAAACAGTAAAATAAAGTGAACTTTAGCAAACAAATAAACTACCGAAAACATGTAACCACATTTAAAAAAAATATAATTAATACTGTACAATAATTGTAGAAATAATATACAATCATAATTTTTAAGAGGCATAATGAAGGTATTCTTCAAAAACGAAAACAAATCTACAAAACTGATATTAACAGAAACAATAAACTAAATTAAAAAGAATATATCCTAAAAGAACAGTATTTAACACACTTAAAATATATAAATAATAATGAAGGGAAATATGTTTCTGAAAATAATGTAAACATTTCAAAACTCAAAATGTTTCAAATACAATTAAACAACAAAGTTAAAAAATAATATAAATGTATGCAAACGAATATTAGAGAAACTTTTGGAGTTCAGGAATGTTTGATTTACTATATTCACTCTAACTTACCCAACAGTATTGAAGGAGATGGACCATGGAGAGGTCAGATTTACTATTTTTACTCCAAGGTGTGTAACATTAGGGAACGTGTTGGACTTCAGGGTAGTTAGATTTTCTATTCTCTCTCCAGTCGAAGCAGAAGTAGAGAAAGTGTTGGACTTTAGAGGAGTTAGATTTACTATTCCGACTCCAGGATAAGAAATAGTAGGGAAAGTATTGGACTTCAGCGGGGTTAGATTCACTATTCCCACTCCAATGTATGCAAGAGTAGAGAAAGTGTTGAACACATACCATTCCAACTCATAAATATTTTTCGGAAAACATTGAAATACCTAACAAAAACACATTTCTAAATCATATTTTTATAATCTTATAATAAAAACTATTACAATACAAAAATACAATTTCATAAAGACACTCCAACATATAGAAAAAAAATTACATTAAAAAAAATCTTAAAACAAAAAAATTTAAAAAATGAAAATAAAATAAAGTACAAATATTTATATTGCAAACATGTAACAATAAATTACTAGGTAAAGCAAATAATACAAAACACTTAATTAATACATAAACAATTAAAAATAAAAATATGTATAATTAATGGTCAAGAAAATAATTGATTACAATTAATATTTAGTTTAAACAAATTTAATTTATTAAATTCCGACCTTTTTCACTTACAAACCTAGCAACTGACTACTAAAGTAGAAGTTACTAAAAGAATAAAAATTACAACACACATTAAAATGTACAAATTAAATTTAAACAAATAAAATAACAATTAAATAATTACACAATTCCAAAAACGATTACTCAGTTAAATATTTAATTTACAATCCGAAAGTTAATTAACACTGAAATTAAAGCAAATATCATTTGCTTAGCTTCCTGCTCTGCTCCCTAAAAACCCAACAACCTGCTACTAAACATATACTACTAACATAAATTTCAAATATAAAAATACAATTAAAATGAAGAAAATAAATAAAATAACAATTCAATAAATAAAACATATGCTTACTTGACCCTTAATTGTACACTTAATTACCAATAATAATTATTTAGCAATTAACAATAAAATGAAAATTACATCATTTATAATTTAAGTAACTACCCAACCTATTCCCCTACAAACCCAATAGCTTGCAACTACAGTATACATGACTAATTAAATTTAAAAAGACACATTTAAAATTGGAAACCATAATATTACAAAATAATCACAATTAAACTAACAATACCAGCACCTAAAATTAGTAAACTGACTAATATATAGTAAATTGATACAAACAACATTTATTACAACAATATTAAAGTAAACTATGATAAATACCATAATATACTTAAAATGATATTACATACCAAAAACATTTTCATAGCTTTGATATTCTAAATTACAATCTTTTGGTAATCACTATATTTTTGACACGATATTTAGGCATGCACCCATTCAGAGAGCACCTTTTCACTTCTAAGTAGCCTGGTGGTTTCCACCCTTCTGTAGTGAGTGAACTCAAAGATGAAGCCACTAGGGATGTAATTTGTTTCCAGGTGTAAAGCGAGAAGCGAGCTAAGGTTTCAAGTGTACAAATTCATGCATTTCTCATAGCAAGCTTTAGATTGTGAAATCAGTATCTCTTTTTTTACAATATTAATGAAGATTATGACTGAAGTTTGAGTTTTGGGCTCAACTGATTGAAATCTAACAATGTGTGATAGGAGTTATCCAGTTATTCCATCTACTAGCTATGTAACAAGTGGTTGCAACATTATGGTAGTCAATTTTATTTTGGTTTTCATTTCAAAATCGAAATTCAGAAACACATTTGTGTTTCTGAGCAGAAATGTCACTACTTTAAATTGTTCGTATGGTTAGTGGCAATAAAAACAATACCGTGTTAACACTATACAACAGCAACTTTGCAATGATGCACCATTCTTGTCACTTGTGAATTTTATAACAAAGCAAATTCACCACACTTTGTTCATTTTATGTAAAGCTTTTGCAGAGAGGCAAAAATAAAACACATAAGGGCTGATTTAGGAGCCCCCAGTGCCTTCTTGCGCCACATTCGCCTCATTCTTATAACACTGATGTGGCCCAACAAGGCCAAAATCGTTGCGCCAAATTTACAATGTGGTGCAATGCATGCATTGTGCAACTGTGTAACCCTTTTTGCTACATTATGCCTGCGCCAGGCATAATGTATGCAAAGGGGGTGTTCCCCCATCAGGGGGCTGACAAATGGCACAAACAAATCTCAGAGATTTCTTTGAGTCATTTCTTTTGTCTCTTTTAAAGCCTACTTAGAGCAGGCGTTAAAAGGAGGCACACCATTGTTTTCAATAGGCCTCAATGGCCTTTGCAGGATTAGCATCAAAATGATTGACGCTAATCCTGCAAGGATCTGAACGACTGTACGACGAAACAACGACTTCAAAAACAACTACTGCCTTAACAACGAGGTCGGAACACCGACCTCGTTGCTACTACTAATGATTTTACCACGAATGCCTTAACAACGATATTTCGTTGTAAAGGCATTCCTGATAAAATCATTAGCAATAGGCACCATTCACCCTACATCCCTCGCCCCACCCCCCCCCCAACCCCACCCCAAAACCTAAAACCCTCTGACCCCCACCCACTCCCCAAAACCAAAAACGCCCCACCCCCCAACCCCACCCCAAAACCTAAAACCCCCTGACCCCCACCCACTCCCCAAAACCAAAAACGCCCCACCCCCCCAAACCCACCCCAAAACCTAAAACCCCCTGACCCCCCACCCACTCCCCAAAACCAAAAACGCCCCACCCCCCAACCCCACCCTAAAACCTAAAACCCCCTGACCCCCACCCACTCCCCAAAACCAAAAACGCCCCACCCCCCCAACCCCACCCTAAAACCTAAAACCCCCTGACCCCCCACCCACTCCCCACTCCCCAAAACCAAAAACGCCCCACCCCCCCAACCCCACCCTAAAACCTAAAACCCCCTGACCCCCCACCCCCTCCCCAAAACCTAAACCCACCACTTACCTTCGCCAACTCACTTCTTTGTACCTTAACTACGCATGTTCGTTGTTCAGAACATACGTAGTTAAGGCACAAAAAAACGGAGTCGTGGTTAAAAAAAGCGTTGTTGCGCTTTCGTTAACCACGACTTTCGGAAAAAAAAAGTCAGAAAAAAGGATGTTCCCCATCTGAACTAGTGTCACAAATTTTTATGCTAGTTCCCCCAATACCCACCATGGTACACCGTATCCTAGATACGGCGCACACATGATGGTGTTAGAGGGTGCTAAGGTGTGCAAAAAATGGGCGCTGTACTCGGTGCCACTTTTCTTAAATCTGGCTCATAGTGACACCCTTACTAAGCAAAGTAATTACTTTAAAGGTGTAGTAGAGTTCGAAATTTTTGCTTCTTAAGTACCAAAAGAGGAAACAAATTGTTTTTCCTTAAACATAGACCCATTTTCACAGCAAAAAACGTTGCTAAATATGTTCTCTCTGTTACAAATATATAATGAAAAATAGTTTGAACTTAATTGTCTCGGTGCTTAATCCTGGTGCAAAACATATCTGTTCCATCCTTATGACAGTGTAGCACAAAAATAGAAATACTGTAGTCCTTTTGAACGAGTACATGGAATAAACATATACACATGAAAGATTGTTGGTACAACAGACCTGTTCTGTTTCCTGAATGAGGTACTGAAGCATTCTGATCCAAGACATTAGTTAATCGTATTTTAGTGTGAAATATCAGCAACAAATAGAAAAAAAATGCAAACAAACCTTGTAAGAATAAAGCTGACAAATCAATTTGGGAAATACATAAATTGATTGGGGCACTTTTGTGTTTGGATTTAAAATGGTCTGTTGTTAAATGCTCAAATTTATTGAACATCTCAACACTGATATCAAACTGCAAAGCAGTTAAGCCACCAGTAAAACTCAGATTTAGCTAGCTTTGAAGGCAAAAATTTACCAAAAATTGAAACCCCATTACTGATGTACCTCAACCCACAGAAAGTGTAGGTATCTCTGTGTATGCAACCAAACACATATTGCTTAAGAATCACTTTATATAACGTTTCTTCAAACTTAACCGAGACTGGCATTCAATCCCAGTGAATAGGGTTCATTGAGGGCAAGAGAATGAGGAAATACGTGAGAATCAGGATCAAGATAAACGTGACTAGTCATAGAGCATTGATGCACCACCAGAGATTTTTGTTCAAGAGTGCATTTTTAGATCAGAACAAAATCAATATCTCTATAGTCATCAGCTCTGTGCCTGAGAGATAATGCAGTTGTATTCCCACAGCACCAAAGGATATCTTCAGCAAAACGTTTAAATGCACTTGAGCAAAAGCAAAGAAAGTAATATTTAGAAATTAGACAGCATGCAAACAGTTAAGTGGGTTGAATTAATGGATCCCCTCATCATTGTGTTCTCACCTTCTTTTCTTTTGCATTAATGAGTTCAAAATCGTCACTTAGAAACCTCACTTGCCATCTCTAGACATGCACCCTCAGGAAAACACACAACTCACAGGTACTCAAGCACTTATATTTCTCTCAGATATAAACTGACAAACGCAGGTGCTTAACATTTCCACATCCACAAATTTTCCAGCACATCAAATTACATGAAACAAAGGGGCATATTTACAAGCCCCTTGCTCATCCGATGCATCACATTTTGTGATGCACCAGTAGTACAGAGTGCAGACCCATATCAACGAGGCCACACAAAGCCACTTTGCCTGGCTTTTCATGGCCTCATACATATGGTGTAAGCCAACACAGCACAAGCTGATCTGCTGCGTTGTCTTACACTGTCTCAGGGGGGAGTTCCATGGGCATTGTTGTGGGTTTTCCAACGCAACACCTATGGGTTTTGATGCATTCTCAGATTTAAAAGGCTCTGTAAACCTAGGAATGTGTCAAAACTGTACACCTTCCCATATATTTAATTCTCCTAATTTTTCCTCTTTCTTGTGTGATGCATTCTGCAACACACATAGAAAGAGGAAAATGCCTCCCAGTATTGTTTTTTGCGCAGGAAGGGGCACAGACCTATTCTGCCAAGAACAGAGACACCCTTGCACCATGGTGCAAGGGTGCCTGAGTTGGCGCTAGGCACCAAATTGTGCACCGGCGCAGAATGAAAGGAGAGGAATGCACTGTATCATGTAAATAAGGTGCAAAACTCCCCTTTCAAATTGGCGTACATCAGCACAGCAAAAATGCTTGGTGCACTCCACTACACCAATTTCTAGTAAATATGCCCCAAATTGTACTGAAAGAACTGGACAGTCATGCACATGTATAGACTCTTACTCCCACAGATCAATGTTTTTTTAATCTTCATTCCTGGTGCCCTTTCGTATTTAGTTCAGAAGA
This sequence comes from Pleurodeles waltl, assembly GCF_031143425.1. NCBI lineage: Eukaryota > Metazoa > Chordata > Amphibia > Caudata > Salamandridae > Pleurodeles > Pleurodeles waltl. Next base: position 260,194,060 of record NC_090437.1, on the reverse strand, counting down.
TCTCCAAAATATTACCAACATTCATTTGTATGAAGATTTCCTAGGACTGCAGATTCCTAAAAGTCTGCCCACTATCATATCACTGATACTCAAAGACACTAAAGACAAAGCCACAGAGATATTAAGAAACATATACACTCAAACTCAGGGAGATGGATATCTCTGTGCATTCAGAAGGAGCCACTGCCATGGCAGCTCCAATGAAGGCACTGACACATTTCCTTATGGGCGCTATGTATAAAGAGCTAGCACGGTAATGTGTTCTGCTTTTCAAAAACAATTGCCCAAAGCAAGAGCTTGCTTTTTGGATTGTAAGGAAATGCCACTTTTTGTATGTTCACCTCCACATTTTAGGACTGATGCTGCAGATTTGTACTCTGAGAATGCACTGAGGTCTGCAAAACAGACCTCACTGCCATTGTTCTGCACCTATACAAACTGCATGTCAAATTGGGTACACCTAATTGGCAAGGACTGACTTACTTATAAATCCATAGTATATAGTACTAAGGGTACCCAGACATGTAAGGCAGAGTGTCCACCCAGGGCTGCAGCACTGTTTGTGCCACCCAGTGTGTAACAAGACACAGAATGGCCCCCAGCCTGCCACTGCAGACTGGAAGGACAGTGTTTTCACTGATATTTCGACTTTGCTATTCACTCCAGTGGCAAAGCCATCCTATCACTTAACACTATATTTAAGTCTCCCCTAGAAGAAGGCCTCTTGAGCCTTATGGCAGGGAGCTTAATTTTGTTATGACATATATTTTTGATATGTTGTCACAGCAACACTTCTAAATTGTCAGTTTACTGAGGATTAAGTTAGTTGCTGCTAATACAGGGTACCCGGTTCTCATTCTAACACAGCTAACCCCTGAATGGGACTATCAAAATAGTTCATGTAAGGTATCAAATTAATCATGGCATGACATTTGACCTGATGCCAAGGTTGAATGTAATACCATTATAAAAGGTAAGCAAATTTCAATAAGTTGACAACTCCTCCCTCAGGATGGCCACCTGAGGGTGTTAGCCTAAAAGGTGAGCTTCAAAAGTGAAACCATTTTTGTGAGGGAAGTAGCACCAGCACCCCTGAGCAAGATGCCTTTTTTTCCAGCTGACAAAGTGGACACAGGGTCAAGGAGGGAAAACTCACCCCCAAACCAGTTCTACGGTTGGTGTGTAATCCTCTGGCAGCCACACATCTAGGGTGAGCTACCAATCTCCAAATGACTAAGGAAGGGCTGTGCCATCTTGAAAGGGGTAAGAATGTGGCACTCTGGGATAGCTAGATGCCACACATCACAGGAACGTTGTCACTAGGTAGGTAGGACTGGAACTTGTAGCCCATTGGCTACTGACCGCTTGGTCCCCTTAGGGCACTTTCCTGGGACAAAAATGGCACCCCTGGCACTCTGATTCCCAGATCATACTGGAATCGGAAAGAAGACCAAAAAAAGACTGCCCTGCTGCCCTTGAACCTGTACAAAGTGAGGCTTCACACTCAGAAGGGTTACATCTGCTACACTTTGGGCTAGCAAAGTTTGGACTGAGTCTACGCCCCATGGCTCAAGGGAAAATTGATTCCTGACATCCAACAACAGCAGTGACTCCAAGGATCAGTTGACTGATCTCCTGGAACCAGTTCTAGGGACACAAGAGCTGATGCTGCTCAAACTGCCAAGTTGGTAGTCCCTGCCAAGGTTTTGCTCCTACTATTGACCCGGGCCAAAGAGAAGAATGCAGAAATAGCCAAAAGTTGCACCCACGTGTGCCTGACTCAGTAGTGCTATCAGAGTCCAGATTCACCACAACCTGGGGACACTAGTCCCCCTCCAAATGATATCACCCCAACCACATGCAGATTGACCAGTACACAGCATCAGCTGGCCTGCTACTGTAATGTAGAGGACTTCGAGGGACCGCAATTTCTGTGGTCAAGCTTGCCTTACTAGACCAGTGTACTGAGGATCACCCACAAAGACAGCCACGTGAACTGCACCACAACCGGAGCATCCTTTGAGCATCTTTTGCCTGCTTCCCTCAGCATCAGGAATACTTCATTGTTGTTTATGGTGATTGTCCTGAAAAGTTTGGATTTTGCTTCAAAAATGCTCTGATGGTCGAGTAACTGTCTGAAGTGTCCACTGTGGCTCCCCAGACCTCTGTCCCGTTGAAATTGGTTGCCCAACCCAGGGCCATAGTAGTCAAACTAACCATTTCAATCTTCCTAAATGTTTCCTAAGTTTTTTATATCCAATGGATGTTTGTGGTTGCATTTAAAAGTCACAATATCTTAAAAAATCCGTATTTCCAGAAACCCCTGGTGGATTTTGTTCATCAAGGTCTCTAAAAATTCATTAAAATATGATCTATTTTTATAACCTGGTGTCCTCTTTCTTCAAGGGTCACTGCTTTCCTTTTTTGTTGTTTGATGCTGTTAAATGCTTTTCACATTGTTCTTTTGCTAAGCCTTAGTGTTCACAGTCACAGATACCCAGGCTTGAGCATAATTTTGGTGTTCATTTCGAAATCAAATTTCAGAAACACATTTGTGTTTCTGAGTGGAAATGTCACTCCTTTAAATTGTTCGTATGTGTAGTGGCAATAAAATCAATACCGTATTAACACTATACAACAGCAACTTTGCACTAACGCACCATTCTTGTCACTTGTGAATTTTATAATAAAGCAAATTCATCACACTTTGTTCACTTTATGTAAAGCTTTTGCAGTGAGGCAAAAATAAAACATATAGGGCCTGATTGAAGAGCCCCTAACACCTTATTGCGCCACATTACCCTCATTCTTATTACTCTAATGTGGGCCAACAAGGCCAAAATCGCCACGCCAAATTTACAAAGTGGTGCAATGCATGCATTGTGCAACTGTGTAACCCTTTTCGCTACATTATGCCTGCGCCAGGCATAATGTATGCAAAGGGGGTGTTCTCCCATCAGGGGGCTGAAAAATGGCACAAACAAATCTAAGAGATTTCTTTGAGTCATTTTTTTTTTTCGCTTTTAAAGCTTCCTCAGAGCAGGCATTAAAAGGAAGCACACCATTGTTTGCAATAGGCCTCAGTAGGCTTGGCAGGATTAGCCTCAAAATGATTGAAGCTAATCCTGAAAGGGTCTGAACTAGCGTCATAAATTTTGACGCTAGTTCCCCCAATTACCGCCATGGTGCGCCATATCTTAGATACAGCGCACACATTTTGGTGTTACAGGGTGCTAAAGGGCGCAAGGAAAGTGGTCCTGCACTGGGTGCAGTGCCACTTTTCTTAAATCTGGCCCATAGTGACACCCCCTGCTATGCTAATTAATTACTTTAAAAGTGTGGTAGAGTTCGAAATATCAGTCATTTTTCGCCATTTTTGCTTCTTAAGTAGCAACAAATGAAACAAACTGTTTGTCCTCAAAACAGACCCATTTTCACAGGAAAAAAGTTGCTAAATGTGTTTTCTCCGTTACGAATATATAATGAAAAATAGTTTGAACTTAATTGTCTCCGTGCTTCATCCTGGTGCAAAACATATCTGTTCTATCCTTATTACAGTGTAGCAAAAAAATAGAAATACTGTTGTTCTTTTGAACGAGTACATGGTATAAACATATACACATGAAAGATTGTTGGTACAACAGACCTGTTCAGTTTCCTGAGTGAGGTTCTGAAGCATTCTGATCCAAGACATTAGTTAATCGTATTTTAGTGTGAAATATCGACAAAAAATAGAAACAATACAGAAACACGTAAGCAAATCATGTAAGACTAAAGCTGACAAATCAAATTTGGGAAATATATAAAATGATTGGGGCACTTTTGTGTTTGGATTTAAAACGGTCTGTTATTAAATGCTCACATTTATTAAACATCTCAACACTGATATCAAACTGCAAAGCAGTTAAGCCACCAGTAAAACTCAGATTTAGCTAGCTTTCAGGGCAAACATTTATAAAAAATTAAAACCCCATTGCTGATGTTCCTCAACCCACAGAAAGTGTAGGTATATCTGTGTATGCAACCAAGCACATATTTCTTAAGAATTACTTTATATAACGTTTAACCTAGACTGGCATTCAATGCCAGTGAATAGGGTTCATTGAGGGCAAGAGAATGAGGAAATACGTGAGAATTCGAATCAAGATAAACGTGACTGGTCATAGAGCATTTATCCACCTCCCAGAGATTTTTGTTCAAGAGTGCACTTTAAGATCAGAACACAATCAATATCTCTGTAGTCATCAGCTCTGTGCCTGAGAGATAATGCAGTTTTATTCCCAAGGCTCCAAAGAATATCTTCAGCAAATCGTTGAAAAACACTTGAGCAAAAGCAAATAAAATAATATTTAGAAATTAGGCAGCATGCAAACAGTTAAGTGGGTTGAATTAATGGATCCCCTCATCATTGTGTTCTCACCTTCTTTTCTTTTGAATTTATCAGTTCTACATCGTCACTTAGAGACCTCACTTCCCATCTCTAGACATGCACCCTCAGGAAAACACACAATACGCACGTACTCAAGCACTTATGTTTCTCTCAGATATAAACTGACAAACGCAGGTGCTTAACATCCCCACATCCCCAAATTTCCCACACATCAAATTACATAAAGCAAAGGGGCATGTTTACAAGCACCTTGGGCCGTATTGATACTTTTTGGCGCACAACTGCGCCAACGCAGTTGTGCGTCACAAAATTTAACACCGGCTAACGCCATTCCAAAGCGCCATGCGGGCGCCTTATTTATGGAATGACGTTAGCCGGCGGAGCTGCCTGGTGTGCGTCAAAAAAAATTACTTACACCAGGCAGTGCCGGCGTAGGGGAAAATGGAGCTTGGGTGTCAAAAAATGGGGCAAGTCGGTCTGAGGCAAAAAATCTGCCTCAACCCGAGTTGCGCCATTTTTTTTTTACTCCCACCCTCCATTGACATGACTCCTGTCTTAGCAAAGACAGGAGTCATGCCCCCTTGCCCAATGGCCATGCCCAGGGGACTTATGTCCCCTGGGGATGTTCATTGGGCATAGTGGCATGTAGGGGGGGAACAAATCAGGCCCCACTATGCCACAAAAAAAAATAATAATAATACTTACCTGAACTTACCTTAAGTTCCCTGGGATGGGTTCCCTCCATCCTTGGGTGTCCTCCTAGGGTGGGCAAGGGTGGCAGGGGGTGTCCCTGGGGGCATGGGAGGGCACCTCTGGGCTCCTTCCGAGCCCACAGATCCCTTAACGCCTGCCCTGACCAGGCGCTACAAAATGACGCTAAAGCGGCTGGACGTCATTTTTTTTGACCCGCCCACTCCCGGGCGTCATTTTGGCCCGGGAGTATAAATACGGCGCACATGCCTCGGAGTCATTTTTTAGACGGGAACGCCCACCTTGCATATCATTAACGCAAAGAAGGTGTCCACGCTAAAAAATGACGCAAACTCCAAGATCTTTGGCGCTAGACGGGTCTAACGCCAAAGTATAAATATGGAGTTAGTTTTGCATCGGATTCGCGTAAAAAAAAAAGACGCAATTCCGGCGCAACCAGAGTATAAATATGCCCCCTTGCGCCTTCAATGCATCACTTTTTGTGACGCACCAGCAGCACAGAGTGCAGACCCATCTCTACGAGGCCACACAAAGCCACTTTGCATGGCTTTTCATGGCCCCATAGATATGGTGTAAGCTAACACAGCACGAGCTGCTGCGTTGTCTTACACATTCTCAGGGGGGGGCGTTCCATGGCTGTGCCGGGAGGTTTTCCCATGCAACACCCATGGGTTTTGATGTATTCCCAGATTTCCAAGGCTCTGTAAACCTAGGAAAGTGTCAAAACTGTTCATCTTCCCATATATGTATTTCTCCTCATTTTTCCTCTTTCTATGTGTGATGTATTCTGCAGCACACATAGAAAGGGGAAAATGCCTCCCAGTATTGTTTTTGTGCAGGAAGGGGCACACACCAATCCTACCAAAAACACAGACACCCTTGCACCATGGTGCAAGTTTGCCTGAGTTGGCACTAGGTACCAAATTGTGCACCAGAGCAGGCTAAAAAGAGAGGACTGCACCATATCATGTAAATAAGGTGCATTCCTCCCCCTTTCAAATTGGCATAGGCTAGCACAACAAAAAGGCTTTTGGCACTCCCCTACACCAATTTCTAGTAAATATGCCCCAAATTGTACTGAAAGAAATGGATAGCCATGCACATGTATAGACGCTTACTCACACAGATCAGTGCTTTTTTGATCTTCATTCCTGGAGCCCTTTCGCCTTTAGTTCAGAATATCTCCAAAATATTACCGACACCCACTTCTACGAAGATTTTCTAGGACTGCATATTTCTAAAAGTCTGTCCACTCTCAAAGACACTAAAGACAAAGCTACAGATATCTATAGAAACATATACACTCGAACTCAGGAAGATGAAGATCTCTTTACATTCAGAGGAGCTGCGGCCATGGCAGCTCCAATGAAGGCACTGACACTTTTCCATATAGGCGTCATGTATAAACAGCTAGCACAGTAATGAGTTCTGCTTTTCAAAAACAATTGCCCAAAGCAAGAGCTTACTTTTCAGATTGTAAGGAAATGCTTTTTGCATGTTCACCTCCACATTTTAGGACTGATGCTGCAGAGTTTTACTCTGAGAATGCACTGAGGTCTGCTAAACATACCTTAGTGCCAGTGTTCTGAACCTATTCAAACTACATGTCAAATTGGATGCACCTAATTGGCAAGGACTGACTTACTTATAAATCCATAGTATATGGCACTCAGGGTACCCAGCCATATAAGGCAGTGTCCCCACTCAGGGCTGCAGTACTGTTGATGCCACCCAGTGTGTAACAAGGCACAGAACGGCCCCCAGCCTGCCACTGCAGACTGGAAAGACAGTGTTTTCACTGCTAGTTAAATGTTGCCATTCACTCCAGTGGCAAAGCCATCCTATAACTTAACACTATATTTAAGTCTCCCCTAAAAGAAGGCCTCTTGAGCTTTATGGTTGGGAGCTGTATTTTGTTATGACATATATTTTTGATATGCGTTCAAAGCAACACTTCCAAATTGTCATTTTACTGAGGATTAAGTTAGTTGTTGCTAATACATGGTACCCAGTTCTCATTCTAACACAGCTAATTCATGAATGGGACTGTCAAAATGGTTCATGTAAGGTATCAAATTAATCGTGGCATGGCATTCGACCTAATGCCAAGGTTGAATGTAATACCATTAGAAAAGGCAAGCAACTTTCAGAAGTTGACAACTCCTCCCTCAGGATGGCCACCCAAGGGTGTTAGCCTAATAGGTGAGCTTCAAAGCTGAAACCAAGTTGAAGCCACCTTTGTGAGGGAAGTAGACCCAACACCCCTGAGCAGGATGCCTTTTGTTCGTGCAGACAAAGTGGGCACAGGGTCAGGGAGGGAAAACTCATCCCAAACCAGTTCTACAGTGGGCGTGTAATCCTATGGCAGCCACACATCTAGGGTGAGCTACCAAGCTCCTAATGACTGAGGAAGGGCTGTGCCATCTTGAAAGGGGTACGAATGTGACACTCTGGGATAGCTAGATGCCACACATCACAGGACATTTGTCAGTAGGTAGGACTGAAATTGTAGCCCATTGGTTACTGACCGCATGGTCCCCTTAGGGCACTTTCCTGGGATAAAAATGGCATCCCTGGCACTCTGATCCCCAGATTATGCTGGAATCCAAAAGAAGACCAAAAAATGACTGCCCTGCTGCCCTTGAACCTGTACAAAGTGAGGCTGCACACTCAGAAGGGTTGCATCTGCTGCACTTTGAGCTAGCAAAGTTTGGACTGAGCCTACAACCCATGGCTCAAGGGAAAATTGATTCCCGACGTCCAGCAGCAGCAGTGACTCCAAGGATCAGTTTACTGATCTCCTGGAACCAGTTCTAGGGACACAATAGCTGATGCTGCTCAAACTGCCAAGTTGGTAGTCCCTGCCAAGGTTTTACTGCTACCAGTTGCCAGGCCCAAAGAGAAGAAATCAGACATAGCCAAATGTTGCAGCCAAGTGTGCCTAACTCAGTAGTGTTATCAGAGTCCAGATTCATCACAACCCGGGGACACTAGACCCCACCAAATGATCTCACCCTATCCACATGTAGACTGACCAGTACCCAGCATCAGCTGGCCTGCTACTGTAATGAAGAGGATTTCGAGGGAACGCGATCTCTGTGGCCAAGTTTGCCTCACTACATCAGTGTACCAAGGATCACCCGCAAAGACAGCCCCATCAACTGCACTACAACCGGAGCATCCTTTGAGCATCTTTGCCTGCTTTCCTCAGCATCAGGAACACTTCATTGCTTGTCCATGGGGTTATCCAGAAAAGTCTGGATTTTGCTTCAAAAATGCTCTCATTGCGGAGTAACTGTCTAAGGTGTCCACTGTGGCTCCCCAGACCTCTGTCCTGCTGGAACTGGTTGCCCAACCCAGGTGGTCAAACTAACCATTTCAAACTTCTGAAAAGTTTACAAAGTTTTTGATGCCAATGGATGTTTGTGGTTGCATTTAAAAGTAAGAATATCTTCAAAAATCCGCATCTCCGATAACCTCTGGTGGATTTTGTTCATCAAGTTCTCTAAAAATTCATTAAAATATAATATATTTTTATAACCTTGTGTCCTCTTTCTTCCATGTGTCACTGCTTTCCTTTTTTGTTGTTTGATGCTGTTAAATGCTTTTCACATTGTTCTTTTGCTAAGCCTTAGTGCTCAGAGCCACAGCTACCCAGGGTTGAGCAGAAGGTTAGTGTACCTAACTGGACCCAAGACAGTATTTATGAGTGAAGTACATGATGAGACCCCACAGCCATGTAGTACACCCAAATCCTCATAAGGATCAAATACTTTTATTGATGTTTTGCCAAAGTTGGAACATACAAAAAACACAATGAAACTTGCATAGTGCACATTCGTGTTCCAAGCAATATCAAAAGCACCACTTAAAAACATGTAACTCAGTCTCCCTAAGGCCCACATTCCCTTCCCATCTCTTCAATCTACCTTTGTCAGCAGCTTTTAATGGTAGAATTGTCACATTTCAGTTGGATGACTTTCATTCCTTCACCCCTTGACCATAGATTTCTCCCACTGGGGTGTGAGACCATGTCAAACTGCAACCAAAATCCAATCCTTGTCAGGGTAAGGCACAAGCAAACCCTCAATGAACCCTTGCTCAGCCTCTCGGAAGCTTGCAACAGAGCAGTCAGGCTTAACATAGAGGCAATTCGTAAAGTTTTTGTGCCCACAACAGTGTTACAAAAATAGCGTAATTTATAGTAAATACAACAAGACAAAAATCCAATTGGTAGAAAATGAGTTATTAAAATTTTACGTTTTTAGGGAAAGTGATGCCAAAAGGTGCAAAGTGGCAACTATAGATATCTGATTGAGCCGGACCGGGACAAAGTAATAACTTCAGGCCTACTACACAAAGCCTCATGGTCCTGTTAAGCCCACTGAATAGAATATCTTAAATCCTAGTTTGGTGATTGTTGCATGGATTTGTGTAAATAATGCATGTTGCAGTCAATGTGATGCTTTGGTTCTGAGGTGCAGTGAGGCTGTGGTGCGAGGTCCTATTTGCATTGACATTGTGGATCACATTGATGAGGGCTTGTGATGCAAAGTTGGGGATATGTTGCATATTCTGGGCAACGCACATGTTCCCAGGAGCTGAGAGGCTGCAGTGTGGAGTTTGGCACTGTTGTTGAGGCTGCTGTCAATGAGAATTGAGAGGGCCTGTGCTGAGGATGCATTCTGAAAGTGATGTGACACGCGAGGGTGGTGTAAGTCTTTGTAACAGGTTCAATTGATGCAGCAGTGGGGATGCATCAGTTCTGCTCTGGGTTGTGCCATGCAGCTTAGGAGCTGCATTGGTTCCAATAGATTAACCGAGGTTGGCAGAGCACCTTATGTCTACCTCCAATTGTCCAGGACTGACTGGCACCAATTGGCAGTGTAGACTCACATATGGCAAAGTCTTAGTGCAGATACAAGGTTGTTGGATGCCTGTTATGTCCCTGAGGCTTCAGAACAGAAATCTAACCAGCTAGCCTTTAGAGACATTCTGGGTTGAAGAGATACAGGTCCAGTCCTTCTCACCTAGGCAAGAAAGAAGCAGGCATCAGGGCAGCTCAGCAAAGCAGGACTTCTGCAGAGCGCAGGCAAGCAAAGTGAAAGTCCTTCAGCAGCAGAGCACAGCACAGCAGGCCTTCTTCCTGGCAAGGCTTCGACAGGTCCAAAAGTGTACTGCGAGTTGGTGTCTGAGGTCTCCAGTATTTATCCAAATTGTGCCTTTGAAGTGGGGTAGAATCTTGTTGAGGTTTCCCTTTGAAATCCCCAGGCACCCTGCCCTCCTACCCTGGTTCCAGGCTAGCTACAGGGGGAATGCAGCCATTTGTGTGGAGTCAGGATTCAGCCTATTCAGGTGAAGGTGAGGCTGCACCCGGCTCCTCCCTCCCATCCTGCCAGTGATGGCCATCCAGGGACAACTAAGCTCTATATTGTGTTTTCTGTTTAGAAGAAATACACAAAGCCCAAGTATCAGCTACACTCAGTAATGGGACCAGAGACAGGCCACAGGCACTAAATGGCTAAGGCAAGTAAAATGCTGACTTTCTAAAATACAATTCGAAATCTGACTTCACCTTCAGTTAGGATTTCAAATTGTGATTCCAGAGACACCAACATGAACTGGGTATCTCCTCCCAATTGTAAATTGCACTCATACCATGTAATATGATAATTCCAATGTCATCCTATGGGAGAGATAGGCCTTGCAGTACCGAATTGTTTTTTACGAGTTTTTCACTACCAGGACTAAAACGTAAATGTGTATGTCCTACTTTTTAAATAGATTGCACCCTGCATTATGTATTAAAAATGAAGGTTTGGACCTGGAAAAAGTTTTATTTTGCCAGTTGGAAATGGCCCTTAAAACTGCACACATGGTCTATGCAATGGCAGGCGTGAGGCATGTTTAAAGGGCTACTTAAGGGGGTGGCACAATCACTGCTACAGGCACAATAGTAGCATTTAATTTACAGTCTCTGGGTAAATGTAGTACCACTTTACTAGAGACTTATAAGTAAATTAAGTATGCCAATTGTGGATATGCCAATATTACCATGTTTGGATAAGCAAGCACATGCATGTCAGCTCTAGTTAGCAGTCCTAATGGCAGAAGGATGACAAAACGTTTGAGGAAACACCAAACTGAGGCTAATCAGTCTAACAAATGGCGTCAACAACAAAAAACTTGCCAGAAGGCTGCAAACTGTTCAGGACTCAGTGTCTAGAATCACTCTCAAACTCCCACGCCGCATTCATATCACAGTACACTTAAAGGAGCTCCACTGGCTTCCCATTCACAAATGAGCACAATTCACACTCCTTACCCACACTTTCAGGGCACTGACCCAGCATGCCATCACAAACCTTCCAGACACCTCTGCTCAGCCAGACTCCTATTTGCACAAATTCCACCAACACAGAAAACCAAATCCAGCAGTCAAGCATTCTCCTACATTGCTCCTAAAGCGTGAAACGACCTGCCACTACACATAAGAGCCTCTCGTTCACATCTTGAATTCTGGGAGAAGCTGAAGTTCTGGCTTTTTAAGTAGTCCTACTAGGCCCTAGTTCTACAGAGACTCAAACCTGCTCAGTGCCTGGATGCTGTGCTGGGTGATAGTACACTCTACCAATCTATATAACTGAACATAACAACATGACATGATATAACATAAAAAAATAACATAACCAGTTTTAGCTCCAATGATGGGAATAGTACTTTCAGTTCGAATGGCATGTAGAATTCTGAATCAAATCCACAACTTCTACAGTACATCCCTTGGCCAACAGATTTACTGTCTCAACAGCCGAGCCTAAAGGTATAATTTCTGCAGAAGCGGAGTGCTATGTGGAGGTTAGGGATGAACCAGAATGTCCTAGTGGGGTTGAACTGCCATCTCCAATAATAGTGGATACCAGGGGCATGTCTTGCCCCAAGGAACTATCAGAAAAAAACATGCTCCATCTTCTCTGATCTTCTGCCGTAGTCTTGGAATCATAGGAATAGGAAGAAATGTGTAAATCAGTTTCAGTGACCCTAAAAAGGCCAGATCCTGTGTAGGTGTCAGACATGACTTCTTGAAGTTGTTTAGAAACCCATGTTCTTGTAGAATCTTGTGCACCTTCTGGACATGAAAGATCACCTTCAAAAGAGAATACATAGAAATGAGCTAAATCATCAAGATAAGCAATCCTGAATTTCCCTCCTAAGAATGGCTCCAGTCAACTGAGGTAACACCTTAGTAAAAACTCTTGATGATGATGATAGCCCCTAAGGAAATACCTAGAATTGGTAATGTTGACTGTTCATACAGAATGTGGGAGTAGTGGTAACCAGTCCCAGTGTGCTCCTAAGAAGAAATAGTTCTATGATCACAAGACAGAGAGGTCTGTACACCAATGCACAGTCGAATGAGGAGGGCCTGGACCAACTGGTAGCCTTCATTAGCAAAAGCTTACTTTTACTGGAACAGAGGTTGAAAGAGAAGCTTTTGCTGTGGTCTGGGCATTGACGAAGGTGAGACCATACCTGCTGGGGACTCACTTCTGGGTTTAGACAGACCACAGGCCCCTCAGATGGCTCATGCAGATGAGGGGTAAAAATCTTAAACTCGTGAGGTGGTCCATCTCCCTACAGGGAATGAACTTTATAGAAAAGCATCACCTGGGGACTGACCACGCAAATGCTGATGGTTTCTCCAGATTCTTCCTTCTTAGTGATGAGAGCTCCCAAGGGATTGGGTGGCTCTCCCCACCTTCAGCTGTGGGGGACACATGTTAGACCAGACAGCCTTAAGGTGGTCATCCCCCAATTGTTTGCCTGCCTTCCTCCATTTGTCTGACAATGTTTTGCTGGTTTTAGGACTCTGCACACTTTATCACTGCTGACCAGTGCTAAAGTGCAGGTGCTCTCTGCCCTAAACATGGTAACATTGGATCCTACCCAATTGGCATACATTATTTACATGTATGTCCCTAGTAAACTGCACTAGAAGTGCCCAGGGCCCAAAAATTAAATGCTGTTAGTGGGCCTGCAGCACTGATTGTGCCACCCATATAAGTAGCCCCTTAACCATGTCTTAGGCTTGCCATTGCAATGCTGGTGTGTGCAGTTTAACTGGCACTTCAACGTGGCATTTAAAACTACTTGCCAACCCTTAAACTCCCCTTTTTCTACATACAAGTTACCCCTAAGATAGACCCTAGGTAACCCATAGAGCAGGGTGCTGTGGAAGTAAACGACAGGGCAAACTTATGTATTTTACAGAAAGCTCACAAATTTGTTTCTCACTACTGTGAGGCTTGCTCCTCTCATAGGCCAGCTTTAGAACTGCCCTTATATACTTTTAAGTGATAGATTTTGATCTGGAAGGAGTAGCCCTGTCATGTTTAGTATGGCCAGAATTCTAATAGAAAATGATGCTTACTGGTTAAGTTGGATCTAATATTACTATTTTCAGAAATGCTACTTTTAGAAAGTGGGCATTTCTCTGCACCTACTTCCATGAAGGCCTTATAGCTTGCCTCCAATCCATGTCTGGTCTGTGCTGGTTGACTGCTTCCCTTGTGCAATCCACCCAGACAGCCATAAACACAGGACACTCAGTCACATCTGCATTCATCTGCTTTCTGAATGGGATTCCATGGGCAGGAAGTATGGAGGGGCCTTCACTTACACTTCAAAGGCCAGTGGCCTGACCCCCACACAAAGGACTGGTGACCCCCTGCAGGACACCTAGCAGACAGGACTGGGTTGAAAGGGGAACATGTGCACCACAAAACCATTCTTTGAAGTTTCCCCACTTATTCCAGAGACACCAACAGACCCAGTGTATATACCCCACATTATTGGGTATATACACTGGGTCTGTGATCTTCCAAAATTAGACACTTCTGGATCTACAACTGGACTCTGTGAGAGGGACTTCCTGGCTACCCAAACGACTCATCTGGTCTTCTTTGCTGGAAGGACTGCTGCCCTGCTTGTTGCCCTGCTGTCTGCTGCCTGCTGGCCCCTGACTCTGCTAGAAGGGCTAAGCCTTCTCCACAAGTGCTCTCCAAGGTCTTGGGTTGAGCTTGCCTCCTGTTCTGAAGTCTCGGAGCCAGAAAAACTTAACCAAAGGGAAGAAAATCCCCATGCATTGGAAAATGAACACAACACCTGCAGAAATCGACGCAGCACCTGCCTTGCGGCTGAAAGATTGCTGATTCGCCTACTGGATCGATGCAGTGACTGCTCCTTCTTAGCAGCACATCAAGAATTTTCAACGCATTGTCCCTGGACATCAAAATATCCCCGCATTGCAGTGAAGAACCAAGACTGTGCTCCTGGAAATCGACGCATCACCTTGCAGTGTGGAAAGAAACAATGCATCATCTGTGCTCTGCCGGAAAGTCCAATACAGCACCTTATTTTTCAATGCATCTCCTCCTCTGTGGCCCCCGCGCATCATTATTTTTGACGTATCCCAGGTACTGTGTGTTAAAAGGATACAACCACTGATTCTTAAGGATTGAGACTCATTAAACCTTTAAATGGTGATATCTTGACTTGTGCATATTGGATTTTTGTAATTTTGATCTTATTTTATTTAGATAAATATGATATATTTTCCTAAAATAGAGCGTGGAGTACTTTTTGTGGTGTTTTCACTGTGTTACTGTATGAGTTATTGCACAAATACTTTACACATTGCCTTCTAAGGTAAGCCTGCCTGCTCTGTGCCAAGCTACCGGAGGGTGAGCACAGGATAATTTGGGTTGTGTTGTGACTTACCCTGACTAGGATTGTGGTCCCTACTTGGACAAGGTTATATACATCTGGCAGCTAGAGATCCCATTTCTAACACCCAGTCTCCTACAATTGTGTAAAATGTTTGCATCCATTAATAATACCACCTATGGTACACCCCCATTGGCATTATTACCAGAGGTGATAAAACAGGTTCAAAACAGACACAAAGTTGCACCATCCCTTTATCTGGGTATGAAATTAATTGGTAATTTTGTGATGGTGCCCTCCATGATTTTAAGTAATAGTAATGGGGAAGCATCAGCACTGACTATATGCCAGGGATTGGCAGTTGTTCTGGCACAGGATCAGGAGCAGCAGCTGCAAAAAATCATAGCTAAGACCAATACCTCTGAGGACCTTTACTCCTCAGGGGCATGGGCAGTAAACACGAATATCAAAAACAAATGCGTGACACAGAGTACCATTAAAGGGAAACCCACACCTGAAGCTAGAAAAGAGGAGAGGATGAGAGAGAAAAAACAAACTGTGGTCCTGCTGGGGAGGTTATCATTTGTGGGAATGCAACAACATTACTGAGCTTAATCTGTAGCAATATTTTTATGGTAATTTTTCCTGTTTTTCTAATGACTCTTAAAATAGGATAGAGAGAGGGAGTGGCAGTGAATACAGATTCAAAGATGAATGTATGAAACAGAAAGGAGAATCATGGCGAAGCACTGAGGTTAGTGTAGAGAATGGTCCTGAGCCCAAAAAATACATGTTCAATAGAAGAAAGTAGTCAGACTGGTATAGACCTTTGCCAACTAGAGACCCCATTTTTAACACTGGGGAACATCTGAGAGCTTTGAACATGCACATACAGTAACACATAACAACAAGGAATGCCAGAACATTCCCTGGATGAGAAAATGAAGAATCTCCTGAAAACATACTATCTTGAAATTCACACTGGGAATGTATGAGTTAAAATTCTTAAATCCAACAGTATCTGAAGTCCCCTGCAGGGCTTTTTCTTTTGAAATGTTTTATTGAGTTTTCAGTAATACAAAGTGATAGGCCCCCCCAATCAGCACTCTCCCCCAAGGATCCTCGCTAGTGCCTAACGTCACTAGACACTCCAAGAGGAAGTATACATATGTTCAGTTGTTGGCTCCACAGCAACAATAGTCTGCCTAATCTCCCCATTCACATGGTGAGTCTTAGGGACCTCAGTGACTTCGGCATCCATATACAAAATCTTTCACTTGTAGTTAACTCAAGAGGGGCCCAACATCTCTTTAAACCTCGGCCCTGTCTTCAGGGGTCCCAAATATAGTTTTTCCATTGCTAAAAATAGCCAGAATCTACCCGCCCATTCCAATATGGTGCGGACCTGGCTGGATTTCCATTTCAGTGCAAACAACTGTTTGGCTGCAAAAGCCATATTTGTATTCAGTCACCAGTTCATCAATAAACTTTTGATCTCACATAGTTTTAAGTTCATAATTATTATCACAGGATCTTGTCTCAGTGGGTATCCGACCACCCGCTAATGTGGCTATGAGCCTCTTTCCAAAAAAACTGGGGTCACGGACATGTCCAGCACACATTAAGCATACTGCATACTTGGCCATATCCCCCTCCAGCATAACCCATCTGCTGTATCATACATGTGTTGCGATTTCTCAGGACTCACTTATAGACCCATCATTATTTTGTACATTTTTTTTTGGTTCTGCACACTTTTGCACAAAACAAAATCTCCCTGCAACTACCCTCACTGGGGCATCTTGATCTGTTTCCCCAGGGCAGTTTGTCAGCGCTTCATGTACAGTCAGTCCATGGAGGTGCCCGCCCCAGATACTATGGCATGAATGTTAAAGGTAAGGACCCTAGCACCACTATATGTGAAGAAATGCTTTCCCATGCTGTCAAGGGTCTGCTTGCCTCCAATGTATTAGTGGGGTGGAGATCCCAGTGTTGCAGCTGGAAGTAGTGCATCCAGTCAATTTCCCGGATGCAGTAAAACTGTTTACACAGGGAGAAGGGCTTAATTTCCCCCCTCAGAAACAGGTCCCTGAGGACCCCCTTCCTCCCAGAGGCCGGAATCTCCATTGTTCAAACCCAATGACAATTCCAGTTGGCCAGCAATGGTGCATATGAGAAGGGGAAGGTTGTCACATTTGGTGTTCTTGTGAGTGAGTACCACACTGTCATTGCCAGCTTCAGGAGCTCAGAATGTTAAGAGACTAAATAGCCTGGCATCTTGGGTAACCAGAGCATGGCCAGCAGTGCACAGTTCATTACTGCAGCATCCATGTGTATTCAGTGATGCTCTGTCTCGTATAGGGACCACGTGAAGAAAAGCTGCAGTTGGTCAGCCTGATAATATTGTTTAATGTTTGGCAATCACACCCCACCCTCATGGCGGTTAGCCTGTAGGACCCTCCTAGACACTCTGGCGCTTCACCCAATATAAAGGTGTTTATCTACCTCTGAAAACCCCTCAGGTTGCTTTCTGAGATATATACCAGCAAGGCCTGGAAAAAATTGTGGCAGGACAGTCTGTTCGACTACCGATGTCGAAGTTAGCCTCAGCAAGGCCTACTAGTGCAAGGGGTTCGCCCTTCTCTGCACGAAGTCCTCAGACAATATATGAAGAAGTTGACACAGAAACTGAAATAAAAGACAAAGTTTATTAAACCTCATGAGACTAAAAGAGCATGGTCCTTTTATACCCACGCAGGGGCTAAAAGAAGGTGGTACAATTATAGAAGTGAGACTTACATACATATAAGGTCATATGGAAATGCACAGTCGACAGGTAGGAGGGGCTAACAGTTTTAAAGGACTAGTTGACACATTACTGTCTGTTACTGATTACTAACAGCTGCAGATCTTACTGGGCATGTGCGGAAGTGGGAGATGCTAAATATAACTTGTCACTAGACAGATTTTCAAGAGTATTTAACAGAAAGGTAGGACAGAGCACATGGTGAGCACATGGCAGAGAAAATGGCTGCCATGAATACAAAATGGATTCCGCGAAATTTTCAAAATAGTTGCTAAATACAAGATGTCTTCTGCTAATGCTTAATCTAATCGCTACTAAATTACAACACCGACAGCCAATCCAGCTACGACAGGAAGAGCCCCTTCCATTTATACAGATCGATAGAGCAGACAATGTGATGGAGTGATGTAGATTCCAAGATAATTAACTTTCAATTTGGCAGCAATCAGAATACCTACGCTAAGCATATCAGACTTACTGAGGTTGACCTTAAAGCCAGACACTTCCCCATAGGTTTCCAGGGCCCCTATCACACAAGGGGTGGAATGATCAGGTTTTGTCAGTGTCAATTAAAAAATCTTTGCAAAGAAGTAGATTATATGATGGTCATCCCCCAAAACCATGGTCCCGATGTTGTTTCATTGGAGTATCACAGCCTCTAAAGGCTCAATAGAGTTCACAAAAAGAAGGGCTGAGGGGGGGAAACATTACTGCATCCCCCTTCCTTAGCAAAAGCATGTCAGAGCATAAGCAGTTTACCCAAACTGACAGGGTGAGGCCTTTATAACTGGCTGCCATCCAGGTCAGCATATTCACCCCTAGCCCACTGCAGCAAGTACCTGAACAAGGTAATCCCAGTTGACCCTGTTGAATGCCTATTCCGCATCCTTTGACAAGAGCATTAAGGGGATATTCCTTTCAATTGCCTTTTCAATCAGATACCGCACCCATAAACAATTTTTTGTCCCCTGCCCCTGGGGAATAATCCCTGATTGATCCAGGTCAGCCAAATATGAGCTGTGTGGCAGACGTTTGTTCACAAACACCATCATAAACATTTTTAGGTCTGAGTTCAGGAGCACAGTAGGTCTGTAGGACTCGCATTGGTGTACAGGTTTGTCCTCCTTATGGATTAGGATAATATGTGTCTGCTGCATCTAAGGTGTGACCATCCATATTCGCAGGAAGGAGTTGTTCAGATCTGCCAGTCAATGGGCTAGCTCTGGTGCAAAGTGTATATCAAAGCAAACCTTATCAGGAAGCAGTTCTTTTTTTGCCCTCAGGACCTCCTTTATCGTAATCACTTTCTCCAAGTCTTCTGTGTTAGCCCTCGTTAAGCAGGAAATAGAGGCTCCCTGCAAGCATGCCTTCACTTTAGTCATAAACACCGACTCCTCAGGGTAGAGGGTCTTTTAATACTCACTGAAGGCTCCACATTTCTCAGCCTGTTGCTTTGCGCTGAGTTGGCAAGCACCCGGTCTTGTTGACATGTAGATGTACCTTCTCCACTATGAAGAGGCCTCTGAAGACCACCATAAAGTGTTTGCAGACCAAACCGAGGGGTATATCCCCTACTTTGTCTTTGAAGTAATTCCTTATAGACTTGTGCAGTGCCTATGTGCCTGGGACATTTGGGAGTAAGGTCTTATTAAGCTGCCACAGCTCATTTGGTCATTTTCCTCCCACAATACCAATGCATGATCCAATAGTGCAATGATAACCTGCTCAACAGCTGCTGATGCCTAAAGTAAGAACCAGGACCCCCCATATCAGTCCAATCCAGTAATATGACCTGTGCACATGGGATAAAAAGCTAAACTCCCTCGTCCCTGGGTGTTTTACCCTCCAGAGATCAATCACCCCCAGGTCTGCAGACAGCACAACAACTCTCAGCACAATGTATCCTGCATGTTCCTGTCTGGGGTGCCTTCCCAGCTCCACGTCAGGAAGTAGATTGAAATCCCCATCCAGAGGAAATTCTCTGGGGCCCACATCCTGACCTTATTAGCCATTTTATTAACATAATCTGCTTGGCCCTGGTTCAGAATGCAGATGTTGACCAGTGTGTGGTTGCTTATGCCCCCCTCCAAGAAAGCATAGCAACCCGCTAGTGTGCCTCGCTTGACCTTCACAACATTGAAGTGACATTGAAGTGACAGCCCTCCTACATGCCTGCCATCGAACCTCTATTCTTCTCAGCCTAGGCCACGAAATATTGGTTGGGGTATAGACTGTGCCTTATTAATGTGTGTGACGTTTTCACAAATGTGTCTCCTAAAGACACACAATGTCTGGGAGCAGCCCTCTGACTTCCCTCCTGATTTTATTTCTCTTGGCAGGGGAATTCAGCCCTTTACATTCCACGTAAGTATTCTGACCATTAGGCAAGCCCATAAGAGGAGACACAAGCCTTCCCAGTGTTCCAAGTGCCCTCAGAGTGTCCTGCATAGGTGTTAATCTGCTAGTTCAGATTTTAGCATATGTGGTAACACAATCATTTTTAAGGACCCCTCCCAGGTAACCATGAACCCCCTCCAAAAACTACACTATTTCCCTTCTAAAACTACACCCCCTTGCCCAAACAGCCCAACAAGGGTAAAAGAACTAAGACTCTCCAATCATGATGGGGAGCCTTACAGTGGCCTTCTCCTCTCCCACCAGGGCCCCGGCACCAGGCTAAGGCACAACATGCATGCACCCAAATACGTCCTTTAGTATAGGGCAGCAGGGCAGTCCAATCGCCTCTCCAGTCATTACCATGTCAGAGGAGTGCATTATGTCACTATGTCTCTCTCCTATTCTGAGAATTCACACTCAGTGCCCCCCAAGAAATGCAAGGCAAGACATTGTGCATGAGTGAGCGAGCAGAGCTCATACCCCAGACCTGGTTCCCCATAACATGCCTCAGAGCAACCCCCCCACTGTTTATCTTCCTTATCGCCCATCACATTGGTCCAACCATCTTCCACTGGTGCTTTCTGAGCCCTGACATCGCTTTCCTCCTGCCTTACGGACCACATGCTAGCTCCTCGGTCCAAGGCTGTACCCTCAGTTGCATGTTATGGATCATCCATGAGGTTTCTTGAGGGCCCCATCACCTCCTGGACCTGCCCCACTATTTGGATTATGTGTGCCCCCAACCGGAACCACAGCGCAAATGGAAATATCCATCTGTACTGTATGTGCCACTGTCAGAGTTCCGCAGTCACTGTAGGCATCGTCTGTTAAGAGTTCCCAAAGACACATCCTGATAGAGGTCCACCCCTCAATCTCAGAAGGTAGCCCTGTCCATTTTCCTGGTTTCCCTTATGATAGTGTCTTTAAAGTGGGACGATCTTGGCAGGCTCCAGCAGAGTTGTGAGGTGCTCCCACCCTGTGTGCTTCAATAATAGGGATATCTAGCTTGGGATCATCTTTAAGTACATCGTGGAAAAGAGCTTTACAATGGTCCACAACATCATTCCCTTCTTCATGTTTCAGGACATTACAGATCCGCACATTGTCTCTCCTCAATTGATCTTCCAGGTTAATACCCTTATCCCAAAGGGCCTGAATATCCTCCTCCATCTTCGTTTACAATTCCTGATGGTTGTCCACCTCCTGACTCTTGACCGTTACCTCATCCTCATTGGTCTCTACATGGCGCTCATCTGCTGAAGGCTCTTCATTACCTTTGAGAGGCCTGAAGCCAGATTGGCCTTTAGGGCCTGCAGCTGCATCACCACCATGTGGTATATCTTATCATGGGGTTTCCCCAATCATGTGGTCTTTCATGATAGGCTCCTGGTCTCACCTTTCTGTGATGCCATGGTTGGTGAATATTCCGGAAAGATGGGGTCCATTGCTTTCCAGAGACGTCCGTCGTGGATGGTCTCATAAGTCCCAAATTGATTCTGTTTGCCTGTCCTAAGAGAACTAAAATGTGGATAGCCCAGGCTCAGGCCCCTCAGAGCCCTCCTCCACTGCTCTAAGTGTGGGGCAAAAGGGACCATTGTCCATTTACTTTCCTGCATTACAATTAGGAACCCTGAAAAACAGCTGGGTTCCACTCGAGGATACTCATCACTGTCCCTTAGTCGCAGGCAAGATCCTCAGATGCTGGTATGTCCAGTCCTCTGCTTCCCAAGTCTCTCGAGGGCCAAGTGCCCCTCGCTAGCAAGGACAGGTACAGTGTTGCAATCTGTCACTGTTGAGGCATGGGACTGGTGCCAAATCCAGATCTCCTTTAAACGTTGTCACACGCCTGCCCCTTACTACTACTCATCAGCTTGCACTCCTCCGCGAAGCCCCAGTTGCCAGATCACTCGAGGGCCAGACTCGTTTCCACTTATCAAGGTTGGACACAGGCTGCAGTATAGCTACTGCCTGCGCACAGTAGCTCCGTAAACGTGGGCGGCCCTGGGCTCATGTCTACTCTTGTTCAAGGCAGTGTGGAAGATGCCACCGATACCTCATCAACTCATCCACCCACTTCCACTGTCTGAGTGTGCCAGGGCTCAGCTCAGCCATACCGGTAGCTCACTGCCCTGGCATCCACTAAGCTCATCCTGGGGCCATGTCCCCTGAGGTTTTTTGACCAGGAAGCGAATGAAGTACGCTCCTTGGCCCCTTTGATGTTGAGGCACCATTCTTACAGCATTTTTCAAAAGCAGGTTATAAATACCTTGCAACAGAGCAGAGCCTCCTTCTTCATCTAATCTGTCAGTAGAGGAGTTTAACGAAAACACTCAAGGTGCATAGAAACGAAGATCATCGTGTAGTCTTTCTCTACGGTCTTCAAGACCCATTGATCCTAAATTGATCTCTAGGCTTTCTGGAAATGAGAAATGCCTGAATGCCCGATGGCCAAATGGTCAGAACTTTGCCTGTTGCTGGGCACTTCCATCAGTCTGCTGGGACCTGGACTTGTCTGAGGACGGGACTCCCCCACTGCACTCTCCCTTGAAAGGACTGACTTGATTGGCAATGAAACAATGGTCCTAACGCTCTTTTAGTACCAAAGATTATTTCCTCTTGTTGCAACAAAAAGTTTTCTATCCTCAGTCAAATTCTTAATCATTTCCTCACGAGGAGGTCAAATTTCTTTAAGGCTGTTGGTTCTGGTTTCGTTCCCACCTTCTCCTTCATATTCGGTTTAATAATATCAGCATTCACTCAATATTCACCAGTATTTTGGGGGTATTTCCAATAACTTTGGCTATAAAAGTTGGCATTTTGCTGTTGGTACTTTTCATGCGCAATGGCTGTCCCGCCGCAATAAGGAGGAATAAAAAAGCTCCCACCAGCGCAGCTGTGTCATGAACGCATGATGCAGTGCTTTGGAGCAACACTCCTGCAGGAACTGAAGTGTGACTGGTCTCTGTCATTTAGACCCGTTTTGCATTGTGTGCAGCAAGTGCTTTGGTGCCTTTGATGCTCTTTCGAACATGTACTGTAAGTTTGTCTTTCTATGCAGTGATTGCTTCCATTGGATGCTGATCTTTTGACGTTCTCATTGAGGGTTCATTACCGGACATGCGCCTTGAGGGTGGGTTTGCTACGGGAAGCTGCATATAAGTTGCCCTTCCTGGAGGATGCGGCTCTTAACTCATTATTGGCCACACCACGGAACACTGCTGCCTTGGCTGAGACTCAGGCTATGGAACACGACTCCTCCTTTGTCCCTCTCAGCGATGCCTTTCAACCTTAAAACCTTCCCAAGTGGAAGATTTCCTGTCCTCTATTGCCCCGGATCCAATTGGCAAATAACTCTGACTCTTGAAATTCGGCCCTTTTTACACCACATGTTACCATTTTAAATTGTCCTTTTATATATGCTCATGCATCCTTTTAACTTGTCATTATTGACATTTTTTTACATATATATCTTATGTTGAGTTTTAGTAGCTCTTCTATATAACCACTTTCATCTGACAAGGGGAGGGTGTTGTGTAGCCATTTTAGTTATAGCTTCATGTATGTTATTTTCGCACACTAGGCCTGCCCCTGTGCACTGTAACCTAGATATTTTTTATTCAGCTTCTTTTATTATTTTAACAATAGCCACCTTTGTGGTCTTGTTTTATTTTTCTCTACCTATCTGTTTTTGCCTAGGCAAGCACTACGTTCTCAAAGAAGACATTCTTGCTCACTCCGTGCTTCTTTCAAGGCTGAAGTAAGATAGATTGCAGATGAACGTGGTACAAGTTTTGTCTTTGACATTCATAGAAAAACACACATCCCTACTTGGGGACATTTTCTCGAAACATCAGCTGTTCTATTATATAAACACTTCCCTGTCCCTTACACGTTAGAGGGAGATTCCAGCCAGAGGACCACGATTGTATGCTGATTGCCGAGTGCTTTGCTACAGGTGCTTATGCAGACTTCAGGCCTTTGCTCAGGTATGAGGGATGATGTCTTCCCCGGGGCACCTGAAGGGCAGAATTAGAGCTTAACATGCTGTGCTCTTTATAGCCTAGGTAGGAATTAGTCTTCAGACTCTAGTGACAATATGGTAGCGTTATTTCTATGCTTTACTCTTCTCGTAACAATTTTAATCTTGTCATGCTTGATCGTCCAGGTTATTGCAGCACATGCTTTGCTATCTAAGATGCAGTTGCTTTGTTAAAATCTTATTGTAACATATACTGCTTCTGTTTGTCATTGTGTATGTGAGACTAATGTGCCTTAGAGAAACGGATGCAACCTGAGTGACCACGGTTTCCCTGAGAAATCAATTATGTAATGCGCTCGGCTGTCCAATCATCCCTGCCTTGGGTAGAGATGAGGCACTGTTAGTTAGCAGGAACAAAACCCAGATTTAGTCTCCCACATTGCCGACGATTTTGCCGCTCAAAATCCAGTAGTCTCATTAGAATAATGAGAGCCTACGTGACAAGCTGGGGCGGCAGGAGTCTTAGGGCTTCCTGTGGCCTCCAAATGAGTGAGTGATAGGTACCTTTGGTGTCACCAGGGCACCCACCTTTAAGTAATGTGGGCCCAAGGGTCAATAACGGATCAGGGAGGGGTGCCAAGTCATCTGGGAACCATCCAACATTTTAGGCTTGTCGAATCTTTCAGATAAGTCAGAGTCTGGCTTTCGAGACCCCTCCAGTGTCTCCCTCCATGAGCTACAATTCCACCTCTTCTTTAACTTCTAGCAACAAACCATCTGCCACCTTTCAACTCCTGTAAAGGCCTGCTCTGGTTAAGTACTTGCCCCCAGGTTAGTGAGCACTACTACGTGGAAGTATTTGCTGGCCGATTGGTTATTCTCTTTGCTTTATCTATCTCTGGAGCCACTTCATTTGGTCCTGAACTGTGTTGCTCATGGACTAGTGCTGTTCAGTATCAATATAATAACTTCAACCTACATACTGAATGTAATTCTGTTTTCTAGCATACTTTGGAAGTGTTTTCAACTTCACCCTTGAAATAAGTGTAACAGTTTTTTCTAGTATTCTGGAAAGTGCCCTCGACTCATACCTCTGTCTCAAACATAACCTTGTTTCTAGCATGCCCTTAGGAGTGCCTTTAACTCAAAGCCATGTTCCAAGCGCAACCTTAGAAGAGTCAATTATTCCAACATTGAGCTAAAAAGTGATATTGTTCCATGTATTGCCTAGTTTTCAAGTATAAATCAGTGTACCAAGTATAATCCTGGGAATGTCAGTAATTCCAAGCTTGTGACAAGAACAATCCTGTTTCCTATGTGTATTTGAATAATCGAGTTTAGTCTGTGTATTGAGCACAACCTAAGAAGATCAGTAATTCCAACCTTGTGTCATGCTTAGTCTTGTTCTGGGTTCATGTAATTCTGAATGTAATCCATTTCCAAGAGCAACCTGGTCTCAAACATACCTTGTGAGTTGTGTAACTTCCAACCTATGTGCCAAGAGTAACCTTGTTCACTATTTCCTTGTGAGTGTTTCTGTTTCGATATATGTACTGAATACTAGTGTCATAACTCCAATTGATGTTATGAGTTTAATTGTGGAGTATCTAAATACTTCTACCTAGTACTTCAAGTTCTTCTTTGAGAGTTCCAGAAGGTTCCATTTGAAAATCTGGGTGATCTGCTCCTATGTTATGATTATGTAAGAAACCTGTAAGTGTGTAATATCAAAATCATTATATTATAAACTTGTGGAGGATGTATAAACCGATGAGAATTGTCTCTTCTTGTTGTTTCCAGTGTATTGAATTTTCACGAGAATCAGAAGTGCTGCCTTGCAAAAAGCCACCTTAGATTAATTCTGAAGGCCAGAAATGATGATCCTCTTTAGCAGAGTAGAATTGTCACTGAACAGAACCAGTACAGCAAGTTTTTGTTTATTATTTTGTGTTCCTCCTCCCCATTACCTCTCTGGAAGCAGGCCTAGAGGAAGGAGCATTGTCTCAGGTTCCTGCTTCTTCTCGATTGGGAGTGGATGTCCAGTATCTGCTCCAGTGTTGACCCTAGTGTTGTCCCCTAGGTTAGAAGTAGGTGAGTGGATGACAGTCTGCATGTGGGACTACAATTACAACTTTCCTTTGTTACAACTTCCATAACTGTAATATTTTCAAATGACCAATAAAGGTATACATATGATTAGTAAAAACATGATAAATAATATATGTCGCGTTTATTATGTTATAAAATGTAACATAAAAAATGAGGAGTTAAAACAATGGAATAGGCAGAAAAAGACATAAAATAGTGTTACTTTGAAAACAAGAGAAAATATCTTCCAGAGCCTCCTCTACTTGTCCAATTGTTTACTAAGACAAATTGGATTCTAAACATGTTTTTATCAACCTCAAGGTCATTATTGGCATTAGTGCAGGAAATTAGGACAATCCAGTCCGATCCCAGATGCAGCACTTATTACTGAGCCAGATGAGGGCTTCCCCCTGTAAAATATGATGATTTTGTCTTGGTGTAATATGTAACAGCAGGACACTTCCAGCAGTGAACACACATTGTATGCCTTCTGTTTGAAGCAGCATCCTGTAGGAAGTGAGATGTGTTTTGTCTTTTGACTTCCAGCTGGACTGACGAAAAAGCCTCACTTAAAGGGCCATTAGCACTGGTTTTTTTGAAGTGTCATTTTGTTCCTGAGCTATCTGGAGACTAACACTTCGATTCCAGTGGAATAAAGGAAAACAAAGGTGATCTGCTTGTTATCACTCCACCGGTAATGAAGAGAAAATATGATCTGGAGACATGTTTTTAACTTTGTTCAACTATTAGATGTAAGAGATAGGCATGTATTGTATGACTGTCAGATATATCTGACTTTTTGAATAATTACAGTAACAATTTATATAACACTTACTAATTTTGTTTTATTTAATTTCTTTGATAGCGCTACTCATCTCATTGTAGGCTGTTACAGCACTGTACATCACACATGAATATTATACCTAGACTATGAAGCATACACATGGACAGGATATACAGAAAATGGTACAAGGTCGGAATACAAGGTGTAATTGTAACTGTAATTGTATTTAAATAGAGCTTACTATCCCTGACTAGGCCTTGAATTGTTTTTTCGGTAAGTAGCATGCTACTCTGGAACCCAAAAAGAATTAATGGTGGATTAGTATAGGAAAATAGGAGTTACATTGTGCAGTGGACTTGTAAGTCTGTTAGTTGAATTGAATAGGATAATGGAGGGATATTAATGCAGGGATAGGGAAGAGTCTAGACAGTTATTTCAGATATCATAGTAGTAAGATGAGGTTTGGAATGAGTTAAAGGAGGTATGGAAGAGGGATGAGTCTAGAAAGGGATTAGGGAGATCGTAGTATAAAAATGAGACCTCCTCTGCCAAGATTGTGCCATAGGCATCAGTTCATTGTAACCAGAAGATAGCTTTTTTATTTTGCATGGAATATCCCCTTCTACTTCTTTTTCTACATTCTAAACCCTATCTGGAGGGCTTACATGTTTATCTCAGGTTTCATCTTGTAGATACTCTTCAGTTCTATTCACCACCAGAAACTCTTTCTGAATCTGATGCACTATTGTTACTTCTGCTGCGCTGTCTATAAGCGTTCTCTACCAAGTGCTGTGCCACAGAAGTGTCCGTAGTATACACATCATTTGAATGGTTTTTTAAACAAGATCTGGCAACTTTCTTCTATTGAACATGTATTTTTTGGGGTCAGGACCATTCTCTACAGCAACCTCAGTGCTTCACCCTGATTCTCCATTCTGTTTCATATATTTCAATAATAGGCTTGTGTTGTAGTTGCCTCTCCAAACTTCACAATGGGTCCCCAAATTGGCAATACCTTTGGTACCCCTATAAATCCCTAACAAATGGTACCCCAGGTTCCCTAGGGCATGGGTACCACATGAGCCCCCAATGGCTTCAGCACATATTGTGCTACCCTAAAGGACCCCTCACCTAGCTCTTGCAGACTGCCACTGTAGACTGCGTGTTTTGGTGCAGATAAAAGTGAAAACACGACATGGCACACAGTCTGTGTGCAATGCCCACTAGCACTGCATGCAATATATGTAAGTCAACCCTGAAGCAGTCCTTTGGGCCCTACAGCAGGGTACAATATATTACATGTGTGGAGATATCTGCAAGAGCAGATATCTCCCTGCTATGTCTTTGTCGATTCTTAGACATAGTAAGTGATCAGGGAAGCCATTCTAAGTACATATGCTGGCACATATGTTGGTACATAAGTATTAATTTTGGACACTGGTTAGTACAAGTTCCCCAGCTACATTGTGGCTTTACTGAAAGTAGGGATGTTTGATATCAAATATCTCATATTATTAAACCCCTTACTGATTCCACAGATAGATTTATTAATATATGCACCCAGAGGGTACCTTAGAGGTGCCCCCTGAAAAAACTACCAACAACTAGTGTGCTGGATGACTGGACTTAATCAGCCTGCCACCAACAGCCAAGTCTCTGACCCCTAGGGGTTAGAACCTCCTCTCTTAGGTGGTCAGGAACAAAGCCTGCTCTGGCAAGGGTATTCCACACCCCTCCCCAACAGGATGACCTTCAAATTATTATTCCAAGGCAGGGGACTTCAAAGAGCCCATCACCTTTGGTATGCAAATATCTGGCTCCCGTCAGAGGAGAGGAGATGCTGACTTCCTGAACCCAGGGTCCATTTGGCACCAGGACATGCAGGACATTGGTAGCCAGAGAGATGTGTCCACTTTCAGGTCAATCCCCACCTAAAGCGAGCTACCTGATATAGACAACAAATTTTAAAGTCTGCCATCTTGGTGGTGGCAGAACTAGGAAATCTGGGGCAGGTTTATGTCCACTTCCCACAGGAAGTGGTTATATATGGGGCATAGTGACCCCAGGGGTAAGTAGCCCATTAATTACTCCCCTACACTCCCCTAAAACCCTTAAGTTTAGAATTCAGGGGAGTCCCTGGCACTAGAAAATCAGATCCTGCCAACTTTAAAGAAGACAACGGACATTGAAGTGTCGCAAAAGCAAGAACAGAAGACCAGCAGCAGACTAGGCCCCAGCCCCACCGGCCTGCCTGCTGTCCTCAACAGTTGTGCCAAAGATTACTTGTCCTGCAACTACCTGTGCATCCAAAAGCCTGGGAGGACTGTCAGCCTTCAACCAAGACCAAGTAACTGCTGTGGAGTAGCTGAGCAGCTTCCTTGCATCCTGCAGGCATCTCAGAAAAATGCGAGGGCTCCGTGTGTTGGGATTGAGGGTATGTGATGGCACGCAGGTAGGGGGGTGATTATGGTAGAGAGTTGACTTACCAGAGTTCAGTCCTCCTCCAATTCCGGCCATGCCCTCAGGATGCAGTATTTCCAAGACTTGCTTTTCCATGCTGTGAGTTGTGGGGGAGGAGGTGGGGGTCCACCGCCAGTCCTCTGTACAGCGAGCTGGTGTCTTGCTGCTTGCTGCTATGGAACATACCTTAACCCGTAGGACGTTCCACCGCTTTCTGATGTCGTCCCTTGTTCTGGGGTGCTGTCCCGCGGCATTCACCCTGTCCTCGATCCTCTGCCATAGCTCCATTAGCTATAGATATTTGCTGCACCTGTGCTCCAAATAGCTGTGGCTCTACCCTGACAATTTTCTTCCAACGTGACACTAAGGCCCTCATTCTGACCCTGGCGGTCCTAAACCGACAGGGCCACGGGCAACGGAAGCACCACCAACAGGCTGGCGGTGCTTCAGTGCCCATTCTGACCGCAGCGGTAAAGCCGCGGTCAGAAAAGGGGATCCGGCGGTTTCCCGCCGGATTTCCCCAGGGCCAGAGAATCCTCCATGGTGGCGCAGCTTGCAGCGCTGCCATGGGGATTCCGATCCCCTTCCCGCCATCCTGTTCCTGGCGGTAAAACCCGCCAGGAACAGGATGGCGGGAACGGGTGTCGTGGGGCCCCTGGGGGCCCCTGCACTGCCCATGCCACTGGCATGGGCAGTGCAGGTGCCCCCTAACAGGGCCCCACAAAGATTTTCACTGTCTGCTATGCAGACAGTGAAAATCGCGACGGGTGCTACTGCACCCGTCGCACCCCTGCAACTCCGCCGGCTCCATTTGAAGCTGGCTTCCTCGTTGCAGGGGCTTTCCCGCTGGGCCGGCGGGCGATCTTCGGGCGATCGCCCGCCGGCCCAGCGGGAAAGTCAAAATGGCCCCGCGGTCTTTTGACCGCGGTGCGGTCTTTCGGCGGTTTCCGCCCGGCGGGCGCCGCCCACTGCCCGCCCGGCTCAGAATGAGCCCCTAAGCTCCTCCTCTGTGAAACGGGGTGTCTTTGTGGTGCCATGGGTTTATGTGAGGTGTGTTGATGAGGGTGTGTTGGGTAATGTTTTGTGGAGGGTGATGTGGAGTACGTGAGTGAGAGTGGTGTGTGGCTCTGGTTGTTTCAGTGGTCTTGGTGTCTCTCTGGTGGCAATGATTATTAATCATAAAGGGTTGTGGGTAATGTGGGTGTGTGTTTTATACTGGTGTGGGTGTGGTGTGTGTATGGGTGTCAGGTGTGTGTTGTTTGAATTGTCCAATGTGTCTGTGGGTGTCCATTGTGAGCGCAGTGGTATGTACCACCAATGGTTTACCACTGTTGAATATCAGCCGTGGTGATTCGTGGGTCATAGTGTGGTGGGGATTGTTCTGTTGGTGTAATGGTGTGGGTTTTGATACCACCAGTTTATCACTGACCTTTGGTCTGGTGGATTTATGTATGTGGCTGAATTCTGTTGGATTGGTTTGTGTGTGTCATAATATGGTGAACGGATATCTGCTGCTGCCGCAGTAAGTTGGCGGCCATCAGTGTGGCGGTAAGTGGGATTTACAGTCAATGACATAATGAGGGCCTATACGTTGGTCTTCAGAAACACAAAATCAGGATGTAATGCAGTAGTTGGGGCTATCTTTGCTAAAGAGACTTTGTGAATAGCAAAATTAACTATTTTTAGCAAGCGTAGAGTAGCAAAATATTGTGAAAAAACTAATAAGGTTGTAAACCAATATTCTGTAGTTTGGATGGAGCTTATTGGTGCTGGTTCATAGCTCACTATCCTATATTACAAGCATTGCAATTTCTAAACCAAAAGTAACAAATGCATCTCGGTGACAAAAACAGCAAGCTGCTTAGCCACCCACATAAAATCCAAATCTGTGGTCTCACTGTTACACATTGTGCTTTGCAGCAGGTACATTGACACTCCATGCTACTTTAGAATGTGTCAAAACTGCCGCTAAAAAAACACAGATCTTTCCAGCCATTGCATTAATTACCCAAGTTGTCTTGTTGTTATTATTATCCCCAGAAAATTGCTGGGCACAAAAAGCTCTCAGCATCAGGTCTCTTAACTCTTTAAAACTATTTAAAACAAAGCACGATTGTAAACTATTAAGTAAGCTAAAATACAATTACTGTTGCATTTGTCCTTTAATAAACATAAATGTAAAAATTGACTTTCAAACTACGCTTTCTATGACTCCATCCTCATCACAAAACCTACATTCTTCTGCCATACATTGATGAGATCTCAGAACCAAATGTTTTCCTTAGCATTGGTTGACCCATTCAGAATGACATTTAGGGCTTTAGTTGCGTGTTTCAGTACTCTGTTTTCACCATGCTAAGATGGCCACGACTCTGCAGTCTTTTTGTCTGGGAGAGGCACGAGCCCGACTTTTTTTTGCTGCACACCTTTTCTAAGCAGTACAATGTAAATGAGGTCAGCTGTGGCAAAGATCTTGTGCACTACCAGAGGGCCTGAAAATACATCAGGTAAATATGTAATATATATTTTAGAATGCGACAAGGTATCTTCAGCATTAAAGAGTGTTTTTCTTTAACATGGGGAAGCATTTCACTTTAGTACATCAGAGCATTAAGGCCCGTATTTATACTTTTTTTAGCGCCGCATTTGCGCCGCTTTTTGACGCAAAACGACGCAAACCTACAAAATACAATGGTATTTTGCAAGTTTGCGCCGTTTTTGCGTCAAAAAACGACGCAAATGCGGCGCAAAAAAAGTATAAATATGGGCCTAAGTATTTATTAAAGGTGAGAGTTTTTAAATATGTATTGAGAAACATCCATTTTCCCTTCAATGATGACGATGTATTAAGTGAACTAAGAGGCATGGCGTGTTATGTGGCCTAGACTAGTTGTTCATAACCTTTTGGATTCTGACCCCCCTACATAATTATTAATGGAAATCATGGACCCCCCTCCAAATTATTGGAATTTGGAACCCCCACTGAGTTATTACTGGAAGCCAGGGAACCGAGCCTGAACATTTTCAAAACCCTAAACAATCCACAAACAATATAGAACCAAACATTCCTCAAACAGGTACACTAATGATGACAATATTTATTTAATTCACAATCAAAATTAACAAAAATTGTAATTTTAATGGGAGGATTGGAGTATTTCTAAAATCAGTTGAGGCCACTCATTGTCCATACTCTGTTCTGTATGTTGCACTTCTCTTACAAATTAATCTGAACCATACTTACATAATTTTAGCCCCTATTTCAAATGTCTTCACATTTACAGAACATTTTAAATGTTGCAATTTTAAACTTAGCTTCTTTATTTATACACACTTTATTAATCAGTGTGAGAAAACAGGGCTGATTGCAGAGGACCCCTGACTTTTTGCCCCCATTTTTCACTTTTTGCTGGTGTTTTCCTAACTATGATGATGCCCTGGGTACTGCTAACCAGTCCCAGGGCCTGTGCTCTGTGTAAAAGCAGTATGCAAATGAGGCTAATTATAATTGGCTATATCAACTTACCTATAAGCCCCTGGTATATGGAAGGGCATGTGCACTGCTGAGGTGTCCAGTGTCATTTTAAAGGCAAGCCTGCCTTGCTGGCAGCTTTTAAATTATCGTTACATGCAAATTTGATTTTGGCAATTAAAAGTACTTCCAAAGTCTTAAACAACCTTATTTTTACATCTAACTCGCCCCTATGTGCCCCAAGGGCAGGGTGCCATGTCATTATAAGCAGGGACCTTCTAAAAATAGTTTTATAGGCTGTGGTGAGGTAAAACAACCAAATTGGTAGTGAATGGCCTCCATAGGCTAGAATATTTTAATTTATAAAGCCCCCTTAAGTGTCAGATACCTCATGTTTGGTATCAAATTAATTGTTATAATAAATCCCACAACCTACAATCGTTGGATTTAATGTAACTTTTTCAGGTAAAGAGTTTTAAACTTTACCTGAAAAGTTGCCAACTTCAGCCCACTACTGCTTTGCTCTGATTGGCCAGCTTCTGGCAGCCGGGCCAGGCTGCCTTGATGAGGTGTGAAGTGGCCTGGGCTGAACACAAAGAGATGTGCCTGTGGGAGGAGAACTTCCCTCAGCAGATGGAGAGGCAGGAAGGGGGAGGACAGTCAAAGTGGTCTTCAAAGGCAGGGAAGGACATTTGGAGCAATTCAGCACCACCCTCACATCCTGCAAACCCAATTAGGTGCCCCCTTGATTAGATTAGGAGAGGGTAGGAGAAGGGTATATTTAGGATTTCTGCCCACACCAGTGGGTGGGCTCAGCCTGATGTGACCTCCAAAAATAATTTTCCGCCATGATGGATTTTTGGGGAATGTTGCTCCCTGGTATTGATTTGTGTCACACTTCTCAGGAAGTGGTCAACACAGGGGGAAGGACACTGCACTTGATTGAAGAACCAGGACCACCCTGTTTTTCACCCAGGAGCAAGGATAAAACTGGCAGACCTGCACCCACACCTCAGTTCCCTACCAGATTCCAACAAGGAAGAACCTCAGAAGAAAAAGGACAGCCATGCTGGACCGCTGACCTGTACCTGGACACTGCACTCTGAAAGACTGAAGCAGGCTGCACACTTGGACTTCACCACTAAAAGGACCTTTCCTGACTTCTACTGACTCCCTGTTTGCTACAGGTACAAAGGAGCAGTCCAGAGTCCCCTGCATCAGTCCTGCAAGCAGAGCCCAGCTTAACAGTGTTCATCAGCCATTTGAGGATTATGACCAGGTGCATTCCGGGAATTTTAGTCCCAACTCTAAAGGAGCAACTCGGAGCTTCTAAAACCTTGGATCAAGTTGTGGACACTTCAAGGCCTAACAAAGGACCTCTGGAAGAAGGTCCAGAAGTATGAAAATGTTCGGACTAACCCCATAAGTTGACTCCATACATTGAAGAGGTGCATTGTGGGAGTTGTAGTCCCAGACCCCAGTATGCAAACCAGAGCCTCTGAACCCTTGGCTGGTGCTGTGGCCACTTTCCTGAATCAAGAAACACTTCTGAAAGTAAATGTGACAGTGCTACCTCGTGGGTGGCCTGAACTCTGGACTTTGTCCCTTTCCAGTGTGACCTTTTGAGCACTAGTTGCTTCTAGGCGCTAGAAAACATTACTTCTTTAAAAAATCATATCTCCAGTTCCCCTTACCTAATTGTAATCATTTTGGTGTCATTGTAAATATAAAAATATAATCTATTTGTATAAATTGGTGTTGATTTTTTATTGTGTGTTTTGTTTTAATTATTTAATGTTTTGTGATTTTTAAATGCTTTACACACTTGTCTCCTAAGTTAAGCCTTGTCGCCCGTTGCCAAGGGTTGAGGTGGGTTTAATGTATTGAGACCTAACTGGACCTAAGTGGAGGTTAGTGGCCTATTGCTAAGTGTAGGTACTTACCTGCCCGTACCAATAATACATTTTCCAACAATCAGTTAATATTATTTAATTTTCTAAATAATTTTCTTCATGGACTCCTAAGGGTCCCCAGGCCACAGGTTGGGAATCACTAGACTGGATTATAAATGGAGCAACATTAATGGCTACTAAACACAAGAGAGATATTTGTACAACACACATTCTCAATTTACCTAGGATCGTGCAATTTAGTCAAGCAGGGGAGGTGGGTTTGTTCCCAGATTTTTCAGTTTCACACTTTTAATTGTAACGCCTGTCCCTGGAGAATGAGTTCAGAGCGTTGTGGCGGACAGAATCCACATTTTACTTTTGGCAGTATTACATAGCAGGAACCATGGTGCATGACATAAAAGCTGTGCAAACCAGACATAGACCTTGGTACACATTCTTTTTTTTTTTTTTGTACAGGGAGATTTTCCTAGAATTACAGGATGCTTGGCTGATACCCATGTTCCATGGTGAACTATTTTTCCATGTTGCATAGCCAGCAGCTGAATCCACTAGGCTAAATTGTTGCTGTGACAACTTGGTTTGAGGGTCTAGGAGGATCTTGAACTTAGCCAGAGCCAGTTTCTGGCTTGAGGCTGGCTTGACCTTTCAGTGGCTTACTCACCACTACTGTGCTGCTAAATGCAAAGAACATTGCTGCTGTCTTCTACATTTGTAAATTGTTTTTGTCAAATCAGTCCAACTCACAGTTGTGCATTTGGGCATGGACAATGCTAGGCTTACATTTATAAGGCAAATGCACAAAAAGAAACAACTGTTTTCTTGTTAAAGTTCTTTTTAAAATAAATACTTTTTTCAGAAAAGTGTGTTCAAGAAATTTCATTTACATGTTTTACAGACTTTTAACAAAATATGTCACTCCAGAATCTAGACTCAGAAGCATCGGCTGTCTTTTTACAAAGATTCATTGAAATAGTTGACTGAATTGCAGCAATATTAAGACTCTGCCAGTTAGAGTGCAGCTTTTATTTTAGAGTGCTTTTGGGACCTTTATCTATAACTCAAGTACACACTTCTCCTATTTGAGACTGAACTACACAGCTGAGGAACTTCAAGACTTTTCAAGTTGAGGTAAGTAAGTAATACCTTGTTGGCGTATCAGGAATTCTTATGTTGATGTCTCAAATCAATTTGATATGATTGAAGGCTATTATAAATCCATATTGTCATGTTGCAATCATGATAATATAAACAATCAACCCCCACCCAAACCAGTAAGTGGTATCACCTTACTCTCCACCCTCCCATTCCCAAACCTAAAATCAATCTCAGAATATGTCTCTGCCTTTGACCCTGTACAGTCCTCCGGTGCCTTTCTGATAGATTTGCACAATCCAGCATCCACATACATAAATACCCAAAGTCCTGGTATGAACACATCGTTATGATGAAACATAGCTAAGTTGTGAAGGGTGAAACACTTTGTGTGATTTCACAAAGCTACTTTACGTAAAAAGGTCATTATTATACACCTGGTATCAGCACTTTGGTATGGATGGATATGTCGTCCACTTCGCTGGAGTCTTGTTTCCCTAAACGTACTTCCCAACATTCTCCTAAGATATGTCACCCTTCAATCCCTCTATTTAGCATAGTTATAAAACAATCAAAAACATCATGATCCAATAATGGCATAAAAAGAAATCACAAAATGAGTTTCAGATCAGAAGCATTCCTAGTACTACTTCTGATACGGAGGACATTACCAGTTATTAATGATAAGACAGAGTGAAAGTGATTTATTGAAGTTGCTTTTAACCCCAATAACAGTGTCAATAAGCACATAATCTGCTGCCAGGGATGCATTATAAAATACTATGGCCCTCGTTATGACATTGGCAGTAAATTCCGAATACCGCCGCAGTGGCTGCCACCGACATAACGCCACAAAGACGAACATCCGTCCATCAGATTATGATACAAACACACAAAAATGACAGAAAACAGCTACACACAAAACCGCCAGACCCATTGAACGTGATAAACTGTTGGAACTACCTCCCATACCGTTACACCACCAATACAACACCCTCCAAATAATGACCCACGAATCACCACAGCGGACATTCAACAATGGTAAACCATTGGCAGTGCACACCGCCAAGGTGGGAATGGCCACCCAAATACAAAACAAGACAAGATTGGCCAGAACAAAAAAACAAACCTGACACAATTGCACACACCCCACACACCCACCAACGGCACTATAAAACACCCCCACAACACCCACAAACCTTTGCAAACATGAGAAGACCACCACAATTTGCCACATCAATCCCAGAGAAAACTGCACACACATACTACAACTAACCATTTATCCCTCATGTACCACACACAACACACCCCACCACATCACAAATCACCCTCTGCACAACACACAAACCACATAACACACATGTCCCTACAATGGCACCCCCATTTCACTGATGAGGAGTTGAGGGTCATGGTGGAGGAAATAGTGAGGGTAGAGCCACAGCTGTTTGGAGCACAGGTAGAACAGATCTCCATTGCCAGGAAGATAGAGCTTTGACTAAGACTTCAGGGAACAGGAGGCAAGCTCTATCCAAGCCCTTGGAGAGCACCTCTTCACCACAGCCAGAGAGCAGCAAGGCAGCAGGGCAACAGCAAGGCAGCAGTCCTTCACAGAAAGCAGACAGGTGATTCCTTTGGGCAGCCAGGCAGTTCTTCTTGGCAGGATGCAGGTTCTGGTTCTGTTTTCTTCTCCAGGAAGTGTCTGAGTTGGTAGGGGCAGAGGCCCTGTTTAAATACCCTAATGTGCCTTTGAAGTGTGGGAGACTTCAAAGAGTGGTTTAGAAGTGCACAAGTTCCCCTTTCAGTTAAATTCTGTCTGCCAGGGTCCCAGTAGGGGGCGTGGCAGCCCTTTGTGTGAGGCCAGGCTACAGTCCTTTGACATGTATCAGGCCCTCCAACCTCCCAGCCCAGGAAGACCTATTCAAAATGCCTATGAATGCAAGTGAGGCTGAGTATCCTGTGTTTGGGGTGTGTCTGAGTGAATACACAACAGAGCTGTCAACTAAACCCAGCCAGACGTGGATTGTAAGGCACAGAAGGATTTAAGTGCAGAGAAATGCTCACTTTCTAAAAGTGGCATTTCTGAAATAGTAATATTAAATCCAACCCCACCGGTCAGCAAGATTTTGTATCACCATTCTGGCCATACTAAATATGACCTTCCTACTCCTTTCAGATCAGCAGCTACCACTCAAACAGTGTATGAGGGCAGCCCCAATGTTAGCCTATGAAGGGAGCAGGTCTCACAGCAGGGTAAAAACGAATTTAGGAGTTTCACACTACCAGGACATGTAAACTACACAGGTACGTGTCCTGCCTTTTACCTACACAGCACCGTGCCCTATGGGTTACCTAGGGCATACCTTAGGCATGACTGATATGTAGAAAGAGGGGAGTTTTAGGCTTGGCAAGTACTTTTAAATGCCAAGTCGGTTTGGGAGTGAAACTGCACACAAAGGTTTTGCAATGGCAGGCCTGAGACAAGGTTAAGGAGCTACATAAGTGGGTGGCACAATCAGTGCTGCAGACCCACTAGTAGCATTGAATCTACGGGCCCTTGCCACATATAGTGCACTTTACTAAGGACTTATAAGTAAGTGAAATAATCTAATTGGGTATGATCAAATATTACCATGTTTAAAGGCAGAGAGTATATGTACTTTAGCACTGGTTAGCAGTGGTAAAGTGTGCAGAGTCTTAAAACCAGCAAAAACTGTATCTAAAAAGTGGAGGGAGGCAGGCAAAAAGTCAGTGGTGACCACCCTAAGGCTGTCAGGTCTAACAAAAATTTATAAATAAACACCCTTGGACACACCTTGAGTAATAGTGATTTATCTGAAGGAAATGTATTGAAATGCATGATCCTGTACAAATTTCCTGTAATGTGTTCATCCATCCTACATATGTGACTCAGCAGTCCGTACACATCACAGCATTACACTGTTGTAACCACACCAACATCTGCAATAAGGGAAGGCATAGGTGACAGTCAGGTGGGATGCAAAGGTAGTGACTGGCATTACACAACAGCCACACAGCACAACACTGTAATGGAGACATATATAGTTCAAAAGTCTTACCTGATTGTCATTGGAATTACTGCTGTGTGATATGTGTCCTGTTGTCAACATCCTCATCCTCTTCCTCCTCCTCCTGTTTACCGCAGGTGCATTGTCACCCCCGTCCTCCTGCAGATAGGGCACATGGCGTCTGCAGCACACCACAACAATCTTTCAGATCTTCTCAGGGGAGTAGGATAGGGATCCACATGTCAGATGGAGACACCTGAACCTGGCTTTCAGGAGACCGAAGGTCCGTTCAACAATCCACATGGTACGCCCATGAGCATCATTGTACCTATTCTCAGCCCCTGTTCTCAGATTCCTAAAAGGGGTCAATGTTTGGCTAGCTAAAGTCACCTGGAAGAGGTGAAGAACACACATTAGCCTTGCACAATGGCATGGGTATGACTCCTGTAGGCATGTACTGATATACATTGGGTGGGGACTCAGGCTCACCCATAAGCCACACTCTGTACATCTGTAGTCATGCCATCAGCTGTGGGATGCTGCTTTTCCTCAGGTCAAAGGCATCATGCACTGACCCAGGATACTTGGCAGTGACGTGGGAGATATACTAGTCAGCAAGGTGAACTGCCAGGGGTGGATACCTACTACACAATGCATGTAAGTCATGGTATTCAGGGAGTGGCATGGGTAAAGGGGCACGCACGGGGGCATGGCCCGTTCAGAGCAAAGCTGGGGCACACCACTACACAACACCAACAACCTTTGAATGGGGGTATGCTGCCATGCCAAGGATGTTGCAAAGGTAAAGTCAGGTCAGGAGGGAAGGGCACAACGTCAAACTGGCATCCCGTCACACATCAGCCACTATACTCCCTACATTAACTAGGGCCCAATAAACAACCTCTGGCCATACCTACAAGTGGAATGTAACATTGACAACAGTTGCCACTCCCACCTTTGCTGTGTGTGCTGGTCAAGTAGCTAATGGCAGTAACGCCCCCATGGATCTAAAACACCCAAATTAGAGGGTTCAGGATGACAGCGTTAACAATCCCCTGAAACAAGACAAATGTTCCAGTCCTGTCAAATGTCCACAGTCGCCGCAAACATCAGCCAATGTCATCAACATTAGGAGGTACACAGCACTAATGTCATACCCATGCTGCATATGTCAGGGCCCACACTGTGACTGGGTCACAATGCAACATCCCATATGTCATACTGCTCAGACAACAGCATTGAGGTGGAGGACACATGTAACTAGTCAGAGAAATACACCTGCACAGTCAGAGGAGGAAATAGGACACTGCTACGACTATCAGGGCAATCCAATGTGTACCACACATTCCCCAACATCAGCAGTACACATTACTAATGCTGACATCTATATTGTGCCATAACAATGCTATACACAGTATATGCTACATTTCAATAACATATAGGTGGATGTGAAAGATCAGAGACTGGAGCAGGTCCAGATTGTTAAGTGTGGTGCTAGTGCCATCAGAGCACCCACAGCCAGTGAAAGGCCTCACCATGAGAATGGAAGTAGACGGAGGGTTGAGTAGGACAAGAAGGTAGCAATTCACTATTTGGCCAGAACCAACACCTAGAGGGTATGATGCTGACAAGTCCACAAACTGACCACAATACATGTGACATGCAGGTGGGGCATAGGCCTGGGAGAATGCCACTCTGAAAGACAGGAACAATAAACAGGAACCAAGATCACAATGTGAAAATAAACAGAAGGCAGGCATGTCATCTTACAAATGCCACAACACAGACACACTAGTTGTACCATATTTAATTGCAGAGGACGATGGATCTCCTGCGGATATGCCTGTCCAGGGCTACCCTGATGAGATGGATGAAGAGCTGACAAACATCAGCCAGCAGACCCTCCAAGAGGTCCTTGAAACCCTCCAGACCCCACCTTCAGTCACAAGGAGGAGCACAAATGCAGCAGCCATCACAGAGGACCCACCCACCACCCCTATTGTACACCCTGCCAGCTCCAACACAGCTGAGGACTCTGACAACACTGGCATCAGCTTTGAGAGAACTGTAGTTGGAGTACAGCGGGAGCTGGCCAAGGAGGTGCAGGTGGGGATGCAAACTATGGCAGCCAGCCTAGAGGGGGTGCGTTCGTGCATGATGTCAACTAAAGAACAGGCCACAGCTATGCAAGGGCGAACAACTATCTTGCAGGAAGAAGAAAAAAGGCTGAAGGAAATCAGCACAGCCGTTATACAGTTGACCCAACACCTACAACAGCAATCCTGTCAACGCATGCACAAATGCAACATTGAACCCCTGAGGGCCGACTTGGCTGCCTACCACTGTGATGTGGCTGCTATTCTTAAGAACCAGCAGATCCTCTTTGCTGCAGTACTGCCCTGAAGACCCCCCCCAGTTAGCAGCTACAGGGATGTCTGACTCCATGTTTACACACACTGAGGTGTGTGTTGCCACTTCACAACCACCACCACCAAGGGCAGAGGAGGCAACACACACATCAGAAGATGAAGACCAGGAACAGATCACCTTAACCCGTAAGAGTACCCGGTAGCAATAGTCCCTGTTACCAAGGTCTTGTGCTTTGTAACATGCCAGTCTTGCAACACCTGTACTCAAGCACTGTTCTGCAACCCACTGTTTATCTTGTCAGCCTGCCCTGTGATTGTCTCTCAGTAACTCATTGGCAAATCCTGTCCCTCTGCACTGTCTGACACTTCACCCAGCATGTCCAATGACATGTCCTTTTGAACTTGTATAGGCTCACAATGGAAGATGTCACTATAATGGACTCACAATCATGGACAATGTACATATAGCACTACAGCACTTTTCAATAAATAGCACTTACACAACAACTTTGTCTCTGTGTAATGTGACACATCAACCGTGTGGTAGATCAGTAAAGTTTGCCTCCTGTCAATTATTATAGATTGTCAATACAACTGTCCTGAAATAATGTGGGCTGATAACTATGCACAGTGACCTGGATTGTACCATAATGCTGTGTTGGACAGAATAACGCTTCCTCAAGGGATGTCAATGTCAGAAAATAGTGCCTTCAAAATGTTGCTTCAATGCAAAACTAACGTATGTGACATTTGCCACAAATTTAAGCTAACACACACCAAACTGCATGAATGGAGGTGTATGAGTTTACATCCAAATAAGTAACCATGCTGAACAGCGTAACAAATGATCTATGTGAGTTATGTACACTGTACTACAAGAGAACTTACTACCACTCACCTTATAAGGATTTCCTTGGACATCAGACTGCAGTCAGACTTAGCACAGTGTCCCCAATACTTAATCTGGAAGCACAGTATGTGACATTGAAAACATACATCATGAGATAACTACACTTTGGGATCCATAGTAACCGTCATTGGTGGTTGCAATGAATGGCCGAATCTTAGCTAAGTAGCTTCGGGGTAGCTGCCAATGTTACAGCTCAGTTGGGATATGTTTACAGCAAGGACACAAATACTAATACAAAAGAGACATTGTTCACTCATGCCAAGGCCCTGATCTACAAGCATTTGACACATACTGTAAAGGGTTACCTAGATATTTATTAAACAGTAAAAACAGAAGTGAAAACTAGGGGAAAGACCATACCTAACCTAATCTACTCTAACTACTCATTACCCACAACTGTTCCTAATTAACCTAAGCTAAACTTACTTATCCCATTTAACGAAACAATCTAAACATCAACCCCCCACCCCCCTTGTAAGACGGGACACATGGAGGACAACAGATACTAACCTAAACACATACTATCCTATACTAAACAAATATATATATATATATATATATATATATTTATATATATATATATATATATATATATATTTTTAAACACAAGAACCCCAACATTGCACTCCACCCACCCACTCACACACATAATAATAAACAGTGGAAATATTCAGTAACCCTCACCCCCACCCACTACCATTAACTAAACTAACAGCCTATACTAACCTAACACTAAGCCCCCTAAACCCACAAAGTGAAAGAACCAGGAAAGAGGAGGGAGGGGAGGGAATCATGTCCGTATAGATGTCTACAGGTTGGCCCTCCTCAGGGTCTTCTTTATGATACGCACCTGCCGGTTGACCTGTGCCACCTCCTGCTGCAGTCTGGTAATCTTTCTTAGGACACGGTCTAATTTCCAAAAGCAGCAGGGTCAATGGCTGCAGCCTGGGTGGTGTGGGTGCCAGCTGAGGAAGTATGGGCCCGTGTTGTAGCAATGGCTGTAGGCTGCCCTGCAGGTGGTGCTGTGCTTGGTCCTGGAGCAGTTGCAGTTGATGGTCCCACAAAGGTCCCAGCTCCTGTTGGTGCCACCTGGGTGGTAGTGGTGGTGCTGCTGTTGGCGGCTGTGGTGGACACAGAAGGGCCCCCTTGTGCAAATGCCCTTTAAGCTCCGGAGGGTTGTTCATGGCGATATCTTTGGGCCATGTGGCAGTACCCAGACTCGAGATCAAGTATGTGGCGGTATCGCATTGCCCGCCGTTGAAACTCCCTAACCTGGATGGGAATCATATTTGCAGCTGTTAAGACAAATAGAAAATCAAACAATAGGTACTGCATTGTGTGAAATGGCACAAGAAGTAAATCAGACAATACATCTAATGTACTTGTAACAGCACATATAATCATACAGATCATTGATTGTCCCTGAGGACGTACATGGCAAGCCAGCCTACAAAGGTCCTATCACACATAGCACATCCAAACCCTACAAGATGGGTAACAACTGGCATGATTTTGGCATCATAGTTCTGCCAGTTATCTAAAAATCATGCTGCATATCCTCCACCACTGCCAGGGCAACAAATGTCATTGTACTGGATGGCAATCTAGGGCCACAAGATCTGCAAGTTGTAAATGGACTTGCCAGTATAGAAAGCATGCGCTAATCATGAGTGGGTATACTAGGTTCAGACAAGTGATTTACTGATTTAGATGTCTGTGTACCAAACTTGTATCATCAGTCTTAGGTACACTATACACAACCCTACGCCTGTGTCTGGGGGGGTGGACAATCAACTAATAATTTCTAACAACAAGGACACCCAGGAAGCTTAGTAAAGCTGGACATGGGTTTGGCCCAGCACACACACCACAGGTAAGGAGGATCTCCAAATAGGAGACAACTAACCCTTGAACAATCCCATCAACACTCATGTTTGGAAAAGCAGACCTTTGTCTACATCATTTACTACCAGTAAGCCATGACTTACAACAGAGAGATGCAAGAACACCTCTGGCCATGAGTTGCATGCACACCTAGGCCAGTGTACTCAAGTGCCTCATAGTCGTAGCACTACATGTGGAGCTACATGCTGCTAGGAAGTTTAACATACAGTTCAACATGTTCATTAGTGAATAGGGAAGCAGAAGTCTGTGGGTAAGACTTTGGTATCCCTATTCTGGGAGAATTCGAGTCTGACTGGCTGACTTATTCACTAATATGTTCCACTGCTACTTTTTCGGAATCAAGTTTTATCCACATGACTCATCCCTATTCACATTGCCGTGCCTACAGGACTGACCTAGAATACCAAAATATGACAATACGATAAGGATTGGCCAACTGAAAGATGGTGATAAAATGATATTCCACTAATGAAACAAAACAAATGACTGGCCAGCGCATCACACCTTGCTATGTGTCCAACACACAGGAGTTCATCACACATCAGCAACAAACACAACACATAACAT
Organism: Pleurodeles waltl; assembly: GCF_031143425.1. Lineage (NCBI taxonomy): Eukaryota > Metazoa > Chordata > Amphibia > Caudata > Salamandridae > Pleurodeles > Pleurodeles waltl. Next base: position 260,149,468 of record NC_090437.1, on the reverse strand, counting down.
AAATATCAACACTTACTGGAGATGTCTGGGTTCTCAAATTGAGCCACCTCACCAACAGTGTAGGGTGCCGGTCCACCTGTAAGGCATGGAAGGGAAAAATTTGCTCAATGTCTGTGCACTGTACAGCAATTCAAAAGACAAATACTATGTGTATGATTAAGTCAGAAAGTAAAGCCTCTCAAACATGATGATACTGCATCCTACATACCACTGCAAACATGTACAGACCCAGGGACTCCAGTGAGTGCTACACACATATATGCACACATGCAGTGGCCCTAACTATCATGTGGTGGCAAACATGCTCCTTCATTAGTGAGCAGACAAAATTATGGAGTGTATTCGTCTCATCATGTGTATCCATGAGAGACATCCAGAGCCACTTTCTGTGAGGACTGCATTACCAGTCAACCAGCCATTGTGACTATGACCAATTTATGGCACACAGGTACAATGTACAGAGGGCCACGGACAGTTGTTAGCACTCAATTTGTATCAGCTTTTTCATTTGATGTGGCACAGGCATGATGAGTTGCACCAACCATAGAGATATGAACCCATGTGCATACCTTTTGCCTGCCATCCCTAATTTAATTGTGACACTACAAACTCCAAATATCAGTCTAAGATGTTAGCTCAGCACAGCTAGAACTTGTTACATATGTGTCCAAATCCGGATCAGACATGTATCCAAAAACAATGGAGGGGCACAATAATTCCAAATATTTTTGGGATTTCCATGATCGGTTTCATGATACACTCACCGAACACACATGAAACATATGTTAGCGCCACATTGCTATCATCAATTGACGTGAAACCTGCACTAATTTTCAGGTTCCTGTTGTGTTTATAAAGTAAGTCTAGCTGTTGCGTCAACAAATGACGGTAATGTGTCAGAAATGTCTATACCTCACAGGCAACTGTGGCCTATTTCTATACATATTTAGCACCTGATTTGTGTTGCAGTTTGACACAAAGGCGGCACAAACTTACTAAATACAAATGTATTCAGTAAGTTTGCGGAACTCTTGCTTCCAAACAGTTAGCAATTGTGGTCCTAACAAAGTAGAAATATGGCCCTGTATGTTTCACTAGCATTCCACATGTTCAACAACATTGCCGGCAGATATTGTAAAAATCAGCTAATGTCACTACAGAGCATTTAAACGTGCACATTAACATGATTTGTACTCACCAACAGGGCCACCAATCACAATCCCCAGGTGGTCCAGCCGATCTTGCTCCCTGGAGACAAGGTCAGCCCAGCAGTGCTTCAGCTGGTGGTCGTTTCGTGGTGTGTTATATATCCTCTGCAGATGATGCAAAACCTTTGCCCACCGGAGCCTCCGTGCCTCAGTGTGATACCCCTGGATCACACGACCACCTGCCTCAATCATCAGGGGTAGGAAATGGCACACCATCCAAATGAACCCACCCAGCTCCTCCTCTCCCATCCTGCCAAGACGAGGCCTACCCAACATAATGGTACAAAAAAGAAATAGGGGAGAAAGGGGAACAAAGGAGAATAGGGGGAAAAACTACAAACACAGCCCAACTATACCCAAACTACCACTACCCACAACAGACTCCCAACACAACAAAGACAATTGTTGACAACACAAATGACTACAAAAACACTCAGACAGGATACCACAGACATTTTTTATACACAAAAAGACAATTAAAAGACCACATTGGAGACAAAATCACTAAATGCACAGAGACAAATCGAGACACAGCCACACAGTCAGGAAATATCACAGACTGCAAAGTGAAAGTACACCCACTGTACCTATTCTGTAAACAGGATATCCTATTACATCACTTCCTGCCTAAAATGTGGTGCGTTTTTATTGTCATGCGTCAAAATATTATGACGCATACAGTCTGCGCGTCATTGTTTATTGACGCACAGGAGTAGATTTAACACTGCATCCATATGTTTAAAAAATGTTTCAAACTTAACCAATTTTCGGGGGTACAGTGTGTAAAATACCGCTCAGGGCCAATGGTTCTTTCAGGACATTATGCATCATATTCCGGGCATAAGCGTAATTTTTAAATGCATGTGCGTCATTTTTTGACGCGTATGCGGCAACATTTCTGGAATTAACTGGGTTTGGGTCGTTTTACCATTTTAATGGTACATTACAGTTGTGACAATACTGAGATAGGCTGATTGCACCCACTTTGGGCATGATGGTGTATGGGCACATGTGACACATCATACTGACTGACTCAATAGATGGCCAAACGTGTGGCCTACATATATGTATTACACAAATTGGGCATGTATGGTGTCAGGAGAGGATAGCAAGGTGACGCACATAAGTACAGTAACTCAATGCCTATGGGTCAATGTCTTTGCTTTTGCTACTAATATTGTTGTTGACCCACTGTGTGACCATCACAAGATCTATTATATCAAATATGCTTGTATGCATGTGGAGGCAATGTGTCCAACCCTCAGATGCAAGTCAGTGTGGAAATTGAGAGAGGACATGTGTTAGCCATACATGTAGCAACAACTGCTGTGTGCACTTTCTAGTTTTTGGGTAACATGAACACCACAAATGACAAAGCATGCACTGGATAGTTAGCAGACGGTTGTTCATGTCATTGGTCTAAAACATGGCCATCACACGTCCTGGAATGTTGGATACTGCTTCTTAGGCACTTGTTGGTGAACCCACCATGAGTCAGGCACATGTACATACTAAGTGGGTACCGTGTTTGTGACACGGAGAGCCAAAGATAAAACACACTTGTAATGTCACGCCACAGTTGAGGTCATATAACTGAGCCACAACTCTCCTGTGGTAGTGGGGGACCAGAATACCAAGCAGCACGTGGCCACATATTTCCAGTGATGAAATGCACAGAGGTGTCTGGTTCATGTGTGTGGGCCAATGTTTTGCCTGTATATTTTTAGGGGTCTATGTTGTCATAGTTACGTCCAGGTCTAGTCATGAGTCTGTGGCGGCTATTCCTGTATCTACTAAGTATCCTTTGGAGATCAATGGAAGTAAAGCCAATGAGTAATTGAGAACCCACATGGGGATGGTCCTATGCTGTCACTACAGACGTGTTATGAGACTGTTAACAGGGCAACCTTGGTGTGCTGAGTAAGATAATATCTCACGATTCTTGTACCGGCAGGTGTAATCACAACATTTGTACACAGGTTGGCCTCTAAAATTCCCACTGCATCTGGGAACATCAAAGCCTCTGTGCTGATTATTCTCGCAGCTATTCACAACGCACGGCCCATCAATATGTTGTGAGCAATGTGAATCAGCGTGTGGACTGTCACGGTCCTAACATGTGTGGACATTTCATGCACATCATCTGACGTTGCTGGTTCTGCTGGAGGCACCATACCCAATCCCTGCATACGGCCATGGTACACTGTCACAATTTGTCACTCATGCATACATGAGACCCAGACAAGGGATAGGCCATGATTTGGGTATTTGGAGACAAGTTCCCAACAATGATATGATAAATAAACAGATTATGCTATACAATGTATATGAATATGCATTGTAGACCCACCTGACAAAATACCCCAGGAGGAATGTGAGGGTTGGGAAAGCAACTATGATACAAATGTAGCCACAAGGAACCTTTAGGGTAACGCACAGACAGGAGCCAGTCAGGCTTACAGGATGCAGGGTCAATCAGGATCCAGACATTTCACAAGGTAAATACTCATTGGTCTTGCTGAGACTGGTCAGAGGAGGAACAAGACAGTTGAAATGGAAAACTGTGTTTGTCCTGTGTTTTGGAAGATGGCACATTAACCCAAGGGCTGTGTTACACAGCTGAGTTACACAGCATTGCATAACAGTATTATCGATAAAATGACAGCTTCTATGCTGTTCCAAGCATCTGCAAGGGCAGTGCATGTTCAAATGGATGGTCTGCATGGAGGTGCTCACAGGTGTGTGCTGCATCAGTCTCTCACAAGTCCTGTAGGTGAGATTCAAGTTCAAATGGCCTACAGTACCTTTCACATGGGAAGCACTCTAAAGGTGATAACAGGACTTAGAGACTACAAGCCAGTGCATTATTTAACCTGACGTCCATGCAGACAGAAGTACAATGACTATGGCATACCATACTAAAGGGGGAAGCACACTGGATTAACATTGTGAGTCTGGGTGTGTGTAGAGGAGGGATTATCTGGGTACACATATTACCATTTCAGGGACTTCTTAAGGCGGGCGGGGTGAGACCGGGAACATGGGTGTGTCAGGACTTAGGACATGGGCTGACATGTACATGGAATGTCATGTGTGAAATGCTTGTCATAGCTGTGGCACTTGTGCTATCTATTTTCTGCTTATATGGAATTCTAGTCACACATAGTCCTTGCAAAGATAGGTGATGTAACAGTTACTGCTGTCAAGGGTCTGGTTATACATTCCTGTTACTAATGCAAGAGCACATCCACTGCCTCATGTATGATGCTTTTTGTTCCATTATTGACTGATGGTGTCTTAGTTGTGTCCCATATGCTGCAATGAACCATGTTGCCAAAATGTATGTGTGAAATAGGTGTGGCCCTCTGCTATTGCTCTTCAAATGGGAAATGTACAGGATATATGTCATTTAAAGTGTGTGTGAATGTGACTGTTGATTCATACGCATCACAATTGCTTTGGAAATTTATGTGTCCTGATCGGTATATCAGCAATGCTCCATGAGGCTACACTCTTATTCTGATAGTTAGAGATAATGTTATGCAAAAATGATTACCCAGACCATGATATGTTGATTATTATATGTGTTTATTTACATATGTTAAAAAAGTGGTGATGGTGAGTTGAGTCAAAAGAAATTGTTGACAATATGTTGGCGCCTACGCAATCCTGCAGCTGTGTTTGGTTGGCCCCCCTTATGTTGATGGCTAGCATCCTCCTCTTCCTCCTCTTCAGGCATTTATAGCTCTGGTTCTAATAGGGGAATGTTCCTTCGTACACAAATGTTTTGCAGGATGGCACAGGTCAAAATGATCTTGCAGACCATTTCTGGTGAGTATAGGAAGCTGCCTCCAGTGATGTCGAGGCACCTGAATCGTGACTTCAGGATGCCAAAGGTCCTCTCGACTATGGTGCGTGTCCTCCTATGTGCCTCATAATAGGCACGCTCTGCTGCAGTGCTTGGGCTGGCAAATGGGGTCATAATCCATGGCTGGATCCCATACCCCTGATTAGCTGAAAGAGAAAATGATTGAGATTATGTTGATGTAGCTTGCCCCATTAATATCACCTCCATGGCAGTAGTTCTCTTGTGTTGTCTGTGACTCATTTGTGTTTGTGTTATTGTGTTGATTCCTAGGCTTCTAGGATGTACCATCAGCATTGGGTTGTTTCCTTAGCCGAACAAGTGTTTGGCTGCTGACCGGATGTCAGCAGTATATTTTGAGAGTTGCAGTACAGCGTGTACTCCCTTGCATTGTGACTTGTGATACAGGTGTTCCTGTGTCTTGTCTTCACCGGGGGTGAGATGATAGTTCCATACACAGAATCACATCAACAGTGGTGGTAACACGTTTGCATCTATGTACCCTGGACATCCCATACACTTTGACACATGCAATAGATTAATTTAACCATCAGTGAGATGCTTAGATTTTTCAAGGTGACAATTAGCTTAACTTCTCCGTATGTTGTGATCACTGACATGTTAACATTTGACTATATACTAGTTTCACATGTGTGACAAGTTCACTGCAGACCTATTTCTCTGCCCTTGCCAAGTTGACTCAGGTTGTAACGTCTACTTAGACTACTGCACATGGTCTAGTTCAGCTGGCTAACTTGGTTGTGAGGTTGTCATTTTGAGTTTCAGAAGGTCCGTACGGCAGTACGTCTGTTGTGTGTGTGTTAATTTGTCACAATGCGTATGTGTAGGAATGTGCACTTTCCATATTGTCCCATCAAGATGTGTTCTTCGCACAGTCCACTTGCCTCTTGGTAGTGGGCAATGTGAGAGCAGGAGTGATGCACCTCCATGTCTTCCTTTTGGAGCTCTGCTTTTGCTTCTGTGTGTTTTCATTAAATATATGTGGGTTTGCCCCATTTTAACGCCTGCCCTGACCCAGGTGTTAATTTTTGACACAAATCGGGATGTGCGACATTTTTCGCCTCCGCCTCCCGGCCGTGCAGGTTTTTTGCCTGGTAGCATTAATAAGGCGCACAGGTGTTTGAGTAATTTTTGGGACGGAAACGCCTACCTTGCATGTCATTAACGCAAGGCGGTTTCCTGCATCCAGAAAATGACGCACACAACGGGATTTTGACATCCACGGGCTCAGGCGTCAAAGTTTAAATATGGTGCACGGTTTGCGCGGTTTGCGCCGAATGTGCGTCAAAGTTTTTGAGTGAGTGGAAACTCTTCCTATTCTTGGACACCTGTTCATTGGCCGGGGGGGACTAAGGCAATATGGGTCCCATCAATGGCCCCAATCACATCTGTTATGTGTCCCATTGTATAGAATCCAGCATTCACAGTGAGCAATCATCAACTTGGGAGAATGCAATGTAGCTGCACATCCAAAACCCTTGCATGCACAATCAAGAATGTTGGCTGTAACATTCCTGTAGCCAAGCCCACAGTCACCTGGAAAGAATCTGTTGCCAGGAAATGGACCACTAATAGTACCTCCACAAGAGGGGGTATTACTGTGGTACAATGGATAGTAGGTAGCAGATCAGGCTCCAATTGTACACACAGCTCTGTGACTGTGGCCCTGTTGAGACGATACATAAGTATGATGTGCCTGTCCTCCAGTGTGACCAAGTCAATAAGGGGTCTGTACACGGGTGCCTGCCTCCTCCTCCTATTCCTCCACAGTGGTTGGTACCTAGGGGGCCCAAAAAAAAAAGGGAGTGACAACAGGACCCATGGACACACAACATCAGAGTACACAGAGCATGTATGTATGATGGACACTAGAATTGTCTAGGTGTTTACCTTCGACACCAATGATGCACTTTTAAATTCAATACATGAGTACTTGCAGTAGAAAATGGCAACCGCCTATCCTGTATGCAGGGACAGGTGCAAGTGACCTGACTCTGCCAGCGTTAGGCATCATGGCAGAAGGCAGTTTGCACCGCCATGCAATTCATCATTGGCTAACATGGGGCTCTATGGAGTACAGGAACCAATGATAATCAACGACGGCGGTGACGGTGTTCACCCCGCGGATGTGACTGACATTTTCTTCCCACTACTTCACTTGATTCCTGACTTTCCACTGCAATACATCTCCACTGCGTGTGCTGCTGTGACCTGTGTCTGGTGCCTGCCATGACCCGTGCCACAGGGTAGAGGGCCCCAGCCTTCACATCAGAGGAATTGGAGAGGCTCATGGATGGAGTCCTACCCCTTTATGGGCAGTTGTATGGGCCTCCAGACCAACAGGTGAGTACACCATGGGTATGTTGCATGCAACATGGCTGCATGTAGATGTATGTGTGTGCTGGCAGTGTGTCATTTGGGGGGGTTTGGCTGCAGGCAATGTGAATGAAGAGGTATGGGTCATGTGTGTGCTTGATGAGGGGAAAATGCTGTATGTAGGCCAAAGGCGTAACAGGCTGGATTGTATGGTTCATGGTGTCCCTCTTTCTGTGTTTCCTCTGCAGATCAGTGCTCATCAGAAGAAGGGGTTGTGGCATGCCATCGCTAAAGGCGTGTGGACCCTGGGATCATCCACTGCAGGAAACGGTGGGAGGACCTGAGATGTTGGGCCCGGAAGACCGCGGAGGCCCAGCTGGTTCCAGCCTTCCAATGAGAGAGGGGTGCCCATTGGAGCCTGACCCCCCCAATGGCCCGAATACTGGCGGTGGCCTACCTAGAGCTGGATGGGCACTTGAGGGCAGCACAGCAGCCAAAAGGGGGTGAGTACAGTGTGTGTGACATTCAACATTTGTTGCCTGGCATGGGATTTGGGTGCAGGATTCTAATCAGTGGATGCCCCAATATGCCAGTTTAGACATTGCTGCATGGTCTAGCTTAGGTATGTTGGGTGGTAAGAATATTTTTAACCGCTAGGTAGCTGGCTTTTCTTGACAGACAGGGCTTAGTTGGTCTCCGTAGGTGTGCAGATAACAGTGTTTGGCTCCTACCTATTATAGTACCTAGCCAATGGTATGCCAGTGTGGTCCATACTGCCCATTCTTAGTCCCAGTGAATGATAGTGATGTGTATGCCATCTGTGCTGTTGGTGTTGTAATTGACCCTGTGCTTTCCTTCTCCCCTCCCTCTCTCCTTTTGTCATACCTTCCATGTGTGCATTACCATCATCTGGCGAAGGAGCATGGGCACCGGCGAGTGAGGGAGCTGCAGCCCACGGGACCCAGGAGGCAGAATCCACTGATGCTGAAGGGACCAATGGGATGGAGGGTGAGGGGAGCACCACGGTGGGGACAGGAGCTGATTCAAGTTACTCTGATTCCTCCTCCGATGGGAGCTCCCTGGTGGTGGCAAACCCCTCAGGGACCAGCTAAACTATTTCATCTTCCCCCACCCCCTACCAGAACTGTCCTCCCACTAGCCTAAAACTGAGTTCCCTGTGCCCGCTCACCCAGGAGGGTGGGTGTCTCCTTCACCCCAGGCACCTCGGGCCCTGCCCCAGTCTGCCCTGCTGCCCTCAGTTAGGAGGTAATATCTGTAGGACAGTCAACCATTGTGAATGCCATCCAGGGGCTGGCATCCTGGATGCAGCAATGCAATGCCTTCCTGGATGGCATTCACAGTGGCTTCGCTGGCCTTCAGAGATCATTTAAGGCTCTGGCCTCCTCTCTGACAGCAGCCAGTGTCCCTGTTTCTTCCGTCCCCCTCCAACTACCTCTTCCCAGTCTCAGTCTCCCCTACCCAACCCACGCACACATTCTGACAAGCATGCACCCAAAACAACAGACATGACTGGCACAGACAAACACAGGTAGCACACTTCAGTCCTCAAGCACACACACAGCCAACACACATGCACACACAACATAAGCCACTGCTTCCACTGTCCCCCCTCCTCCTCCTCCCTCACAGTCACATCAGCATTCAAACTTGCATGAACAGCATCAACACTCAACAGTCCTGGATCCTGCCACCTGCATAGCCTTGCCCACAGACCCACAGACATGCACACCACATGCACACTTACCACCACCACCATCACCACCTCATGCAGCACACCCACTTCACTTGCAGACACCACCACAACATTCATCACATATCCTGTTTGACCTCCTCCAGCCTGTCTTGCCCCTCCAAAGACACACAAACGTTTGCACTCAGACCCCCAACAGCCATCCACCTCACACACGCACACTGTCCATGCACCTGCACCCAAGTCCAGCATACCTTCTCCTTCTACAACCACTCCCTCTACCTCCATTCCCACACCTCCTCCCACAGCCCACCCCCTGTTCCTAAAAAGCTTTTCCTTTTCTGCCTTGACCTCCTCCCTCCCCCCGTACTGCCCGTAAGCGAAAAGTCCCACCCCCCAGCCCAGTACCATAGCACTAAATCGAACCCTGTTCCTCCCCATGATATTTCAGCTGCCACTAAGGAGCACAAGAGTGCCACACCTCTGCCAACTCAATGGAAGGGCAAGGAACAGCCCCTCCAAAAATCAACCCCAAGGACCTCCCTGTGAAGAACGCCACCCCCACCAGCCCCTGAAGTACCTGCTTACCCTTAGCATGATGCCCCTGCTCAGTAGATTGACTGGGCTGTCAGGCCTTTAGACACTTTTGACTAGCCAATGGCCCCTTCTGTACATATTTATTTTCAAAACTCTCTCTTTATACAATTGAGGTCACTGTTCCCACCTAAGTACAGTGGTAGGTGTCCTGGTCCTCTTTGCTCCTGGGTTCTGTTGCTGTTGTTTTGCTCTGCAGATTGTTCTGGGTGTGCGGCATGTGTGTTTGGTGTGTGCTGTGCATGTCACTCTCTCCTCCCTCCCTCCCTTGTGTGCTAGGTGGCTATACTCACCGTTGTCGTCTTCATTGGCGTTGGTGCTCCTAGACTGCCATGATGTTGTACAGCATTGGGAAGACTTCCAGTTCTGGTTCCATGACGGCCACGGACTCTTCTCTGTCCCTGGAGGTGAGTGTCTCCTTTTAAATGATGTGTTTCCGCCAGGCTTTTGGTGGCATTGCTAACGCCCCGGAAATCCTGGTGGTCTGCTACATCAGAATGTGGTGGGCAGATCCTTGTGTTCCACCTGCCTGGAGATTGCTAACCCCGTGTTCAGTGGTCATACTGGCGGTTGGGGTGGTACATTGGCAGTCTATGGGAGGGTTCACCACCATGTTCATAATTTGGCGGTCATTACTGCAGGCCTGGTGGCAGTGTTACTGCCATCATCATAATGAGGGCTTATGACCTTTACGAAAATGTATGTCTCTTCTCTCTGCTTGAGCCCTCATTTTAGCTGTAAGGGTAAATGCTTAGTTTCCACAAAAAGAAGTAGAATACTTCCTCTTGTTGTTTGCTTTCTCATGAAAGCAGTAGCCTGGGGCCAAATGTACGAACACATTTTCCCATTGATACAGAATGGGAAAAACCCTTTGCTACATCTGGCTCCTGTTTCCTAAATAAGTGGGGTTGCAACTGTGAAGCCATGATCTCTGGAGTATGTCTGTAGAGGAGAGGATAGTCACACCTGAGCTCTAGCCGTGCAAACCTATCTTAAGTCTTGAACTCCAGTACTCTTTCTTTCGCTTCTGGAGTTCACATGTGTTCCAGATTTTGAAGTTTGTTATTTTTTTATCATATTGCAGTCTTACATTCCTGCTTTCTTCCACAATCCTTTATCTGTGCTCAATCCTTCTAGCACTTTGCCACCAGGCTATTTTTCGTATGATGTCAGTTGTTCTTCTTTAGAAAAAGAAGGATTGGAAAAGTGTTACCATATAAGAGCCAGAAACAAGGGATGAGCAAGCAGCAACAAACAGGGGATTATAGGTCCACTTAAGTAGTTCCTTATGCAGTTTAATGCAAGCACTGTGCAAGAGGCAGAAGGATACACTCAAACAGCCAATTGCTTTAGGTGAAAAATAGGTTCTGTACTCCATTAAGCCAAAAAGTGATTGACAAAGTCTGAGGCCAAGAAGATGCTTTAAGTGAGCCAATGGATGATAGTGGAGATGGGCAAGCCAAGCCACTGAAAGTTCGAGCCAGATGCCTGGCTGTGGCTCACCTCTAGGCCTTCTTGAAACTTCGATCCTAAAATGAGCCAAGTTTTATTGTATTTTCTGTCTGGCAAAAAACACTGTACCCTTGTGGGCAAAGGTTTACGATTAAATCATTAACATTTGAGGTAAAATGAGAACGAAATAGATAGTGAAACCAGAAAACCTTGGATTACCCAAGCATCCTTCACATCACCCCTCTTGCCACTAACATTATCTCACTCTGACCCACGTTTGCAACACTACTTTTGTATTAGCTACTGTCCATGATACCTGGAAACATGTGTTGTTGTTTCACTCTGACACCTATACCTTGCCTCATTGATTCTTTCCTCTGGCTTTGTTGTTCTCTATTACACAGATGACACCCAAAGTAACATCCCCTTTTCCAAGAACTACAGTTCCACCAGGCCAATTTCAGCTCCTCCATGCGGGCAGTTGGTCTTTGGATGCAGGATCACTGTCTTAAAATAAACAGTAGCAGAGGTTCAGTTATTTGGACAACTGTCCATCCCTTGATCCTCTGCCTTCTGGCCTTTTGAACCCAGGGCCCCCCATCCTCCAGGCTTTCAGAAAAAAAAAAGGTTTTTGGTTTGATAATGAGCATTCCACCTCCAAGCACATGAATCACCTCTCAGCCACTTGCTTTGCCCTTCTCTGTAGTCTGAAAAAAAAACAATCCTCTCCTTTTGAAAGAGACCAGATACTCTTTGATCACTTCCTGTCTCGATTACGGGCAATCACTTCTTTTTAGGGTCACCTGACTATCTGAACCACTGGCTAAACAGGCATTGAACTCAGAAACCAGACTATTTTCTTCTTTTTTTTTTGGTGCAAAATCAACGCAAAGTTATTGGAGTGCTTCACATGAGTAATAGTTACAATACAGAAGGTCATGTTCGTTTTGGAGGCACAAGGAAACTAAGGGCCTGATTTAGATATTGGCAGATAGGTTACTTTGTCCCAACAGTGACAGAGATCCTGTCCACCATAATCTAAATCCTATAGGAAATAATGGAATTAAGATTTTGGCGGAACAGGATATCTATCATCGTTATGATGGAGTAACCTGTCCACCAATATCTAATTCAGACCCTGAGTGATTTGCCCAGAATCACAGAATGCAGAACCAATGCAGCGACTGGAACCTGGTTTCCCAGTACGAAAGCCACAGTTCTGGTCCTAACTCCACAGCCTTCCACCATAACTGAGCATACCTCTTTCTGCAGCAATTTCCTCTCATTTCAGGCAACTACTCTGGATCCTAATCAAAAAAGCACTTTCTTTAAGACCCTTTGCCTCACTCAAAGAGCTGTGTTTATTCTGGTTCCTTAAAGCTCACGTGTTGACCCTATATTTCTTCTTGTTCCTTATTGCTCTGCCTCCTCCAAAAGCTGTTATCATCATTATCATCCCTTCCATTAAGGGAATGAGATGAGGAGGCAGGCCTTCTCCTGTCTTAGGAACTCCCTGACTTTGAACAGCAGAATCACTTCTACTCACCTCATGCTCAAATCCTTCTTATTCACAGCTCTCTTTTCTCTATTTAGTACCACGGGCCTAGCTGTCCCTTCGTGCCACCGGAAACCCTTTGTGATATTCAAGTATTTTATAAAAATAGATTACATAAACATCATCCACACACGCTGCAACATCAACCACTTGTATCAGAATATCGTTGAGTCTGTCACTCGCATCACGCATTCAACCATATCATCCACCAGTTATCCACTGAGAAAAACAACATGCACCCACACACAAACCCAGACACACACACACATCACTAATCACTCACCCTCAGGTGGTTAACAAAGCATACTTTCATCATCAATTACTCATGTTATAACACAAGCCCGGTATGTATTTCCACACTACAAGAAACTCCACTAATCCCTCTGCTTCTTAGACACGGATTGCACTAGTCTGCCACTTACACAATTTTTTCTTAGACACCTTTCCATAGAAACTTGTTTCATGTAACCTTTCCTTCCCAGTCACTTGAAAAACCACTCACCTCTAGCACTTATATTACTCGTTCACTGTCACATTCCTACATTCACAATACAATCCTTTTGCATTAGTCATCCTCACAAGCAATTACTCAGACCGTCCACTCAATATAAATTCTGTCTTAAATCTGCTTATCTTCAAACACATGCACCATGTAGTAATCCTTAGCCACTTACATCTCACACTGTTGTCCACTCAGCTCACCCACCATATTTTGCATCACCACCCGTTCACCTCTCCACCAGTCTTAAAAAATTACTCAGATGCTCAGTCTCTTCTAACAAATTTTGTTTCATAATTTCCTGATACCACATTCGCACACCCACTCCAAATGCCACTGAGTCACACAAAACCCTTATTTCCAGCCTTGAAAGATTCAGGGCCACTCAAAATAGCATTCGATCAAGCCTCTTTCCATCAGTTATTGGCATCTACCCATCACCTCAGGACCAATCACCCACCACTGACATTAATAACACCATAATTCAACTGCAGTATTCCAGTCCGACTACTCGCAATACAATATAGGAGCCCAGGCCTCAGTCTCAGTTTCTCATAAAATGCCTGTACCAGATTTACACATACCTTGAAATTCGCCTAACAAATTCTGCACCTATTGTTTTGTCACATACACTTACAATTTCTTATTTACACCTGCATCCTCACTACTACTTAAGACTCAGACCCAATTCTCAGTGTGGAGGAGTGTAGTGGTGGCATTCCAGGGTTTGTGATTCTCCTGCTGTGTAATAGTTTTAACAATGCTTCAGTGACTTTAAGTTTTATTAGGAATAGGGTAGTCATAGCCCTGTCTGAAGTAGTATTTGTGGAATCTCCCTTCACTAACAAAAACATATTCTATACTCCGCATCAGAACCTCAAATGGAATTTTGCCTGATAAGTGACAATCCTGCCATTTCCTGAATTCTACTCCATTTAGGACACACAGAAAATGTGCAAATATCAAATGATATTTTGTAGAGACCCATGTACCGCAGCAAACAGTTCATACCTGTCTATTCAATCATGGAGACTTTGACTGGATGAACATGCACATGCAGAGTCCTATGAATGGAGTCTGAGAAGGTAATCAGAAGGAAACAGCAACTGAATCTCTTTATGTTTCAGCACATCTGATTGACTTCCATCAACCATCTGTACAGGTCTATTTCGTTTGATTCTTCTGTTTGGGTATTGGGATTCCTTTTATAGTAACAGTGGGTTTCCTGTGCCTCCTTTTACTATTTTTAGTGCATGGTGGTGTGGGCAGACTTGCAACAGCTTTTTCTATATTTGGACAAGTAACCAAAGCTTTTCTATAGTTTGCCTGCAAAGCGGTTCTAGGGTACCTAAGATCCACTCTTCAAACAAATTATTAAAAGATGACAGCTTTCATATTTTTCACACTTTAACAATTAACAAAAGTACTCACTCATTACTATTCATGAAATCAATCTGGAGTAGCACATCCATCATGAAATCAGCATCAAATAATCCTGGAGTAAAATTTCTGCTTACAGGTGTTATCAGGGCACATTTCTACAGTAATTCCAGCCACAGGCTGAAATCATGTTACCCTCCTGGAATAATAAAAGCTCACCCTAAAGTCAGCAAAGAGTCATCCTGGTGTACTACTTTATCATCCTGAGATCAACCTAGAGTAAGAAAACCACACCCTGCAGTCATCATATTATAATCCTGGGGTAATAAAGCCTTAACATGAAGTCATCAGGAAGACTTCATGGATTAGTAAATGGTCATTACTTGTTTTCCACTTGAGTAATCAAAAGGCCATCCTACACTAGTAAATTACTATTACCTTGATGTATTCACACCACCATCTTAGAGTAGTTTTTTTTGTTGTAGAGTTGTTTAATTTAAATATTTTACCCTACACAAATAATTCAGAATGGCTTGGGATGACTTGACCAGATAATTACAGAATAGCCCAGCTAAAGTCATTGGATTACTTCAGAGTGACTCCATGAAGATCTTCTGTTTTGAACTGGGGCCTACAGGTGCACAACTAATAAGTGATATTCCTGGAGTTTTCACTTCCCAGCTGCTGGATTTTAGAACTCCACAGTGTGTGTGGTGAATGCTTATTTAAGTCCCAGTTTAGTTTTTGAAAAATTGGAAAAGTTCAACTATAGTTGAGAAGGACAAACTCTGTTTAGTTTTAAACACCTATTGGCCCAAGAGGAAAGAAACAGTTTGTAAATCCTCTTACATTGATTCTAATAAAAGACCGTTCATATACCCGACAACAGGAGCCAATGGAAAGAAGTAGGTTGTTTGCAGTCCTTCTCTTATAATTACATGCTGTTCTGTCTTGGGTGAAAAGCTGACCCAGCGACTAGGATTAAAGCCTTTTACATCATCAACTGTGTTGCATTCAAAATAACCCACTGAGATACCTTAGTTGCTCATTTACCTATGGGTCTTTAAATAGCTTTAACTGCCTTTCAGAGGGCTTTAGTGTGAAGTCTTTCTCACTGTGGGGATGTATGTTCTTATTTTTGTTAAAAATTTAAATAATATAGAATCTTTAGTGCTTCCTTTAGTTATTGTACATTTTTTGTGGGATTTGAACATGTTGTGCACTAGTCTTTGCACAGAATCATCAAAAGTGTGGTTTTATACTAAATATTTTATAAGGGCTTTTTTTAAATCTGAGGTTTATTATGTTTGTAATATAATTGGTCACACATGTAAATGAGAAGTTGTGGTTTACTGACACTTTTTTCATGGAATCCAACAGATCCTTGCTTGAGATACCTTTAGGCACAAGTCCCTTCAAATCACTCAAAGTATAATTTACAACACCTGCCAATGATCCCCCAGACAATCTCTAGAGACCATCCAAAGTATCCCTAACAGTGTCTCATACATGCTGCTCATCAGCTCCTACAGACCACCTAAGCACCATTAAACTCAGATCTACACTAAAACATCTCCAAAAAGGCTTCTTTCAAACCCTGCAGCATCTTTTTAGGGAGTACTGTAGGCCCCTGCATTCCATGCAGTCTCAGGAGTCAAGAGTCTCAGGAGCCTCTCAACACTTCTGCAGGAGGCCCCATCATCCTGCTTCACACCACTGCATCTTCCAGCAGGCTACAGTAAGCACCCACTGCATACATGTAACCTCTTGCCTCCAGGTGACCTTCAAACATTGCACACAATCCACCAGAGACTACCCCAAACTCACCATTCATTCTATATGCAAGGTCCTTCCAAATTCTCCCTACATGTTTCAGCTACAGCCAAATTCTCTTCCAAAAGATTCCCAAACTCCCCACACAAATCCTCACCCTTAAGAACATCATCTACGGCTTATAGAGGACCTTTGGATCAGTACTGTTCATCCACTGGTGTTTTCTAGTGACATTCAGATTTAGCTTTTGCCTACCACTGGGTTGAGCATCGGAAAGGAATACATTTACTTACCTGTAAAACCAGTTCTTCAGCATTGGTATCTTTCATAGATTCACATGCTTGAATTCCTCCCTATCATGAGACTTGAAACATTTTGGTAGCAACACAGCAGTGTACTCCGCCAATCTACAGAAAAGTTTCCTTCCTATCTACCTTATTGTACATGACCTGAACTACAGCCATTCAGATCCCCTGCATGAGACTTCCAACCGTTGAATTTCAGTGTACTATATCTCAGATCTCATGACAAAGGGTGGTAAGTGGTTGCATCTAATTCTATGAAAAATACAAATACCAGAGAACCGGTGTTAGAGGTAAGTAACTTTATTCCTTGCACGACATTGGATCTTTCATAGATTCACATGCTTGAATTCAGATTATCAAAGCAGTACTATATTTTAGTATTAATAAAGAGGACGGTGAAAATGAGGCTAGACCTATTTAAAAAGATTTCTTAGCACTGCTTGACCTATCCTTGTTGGACTTCATGTCAATACAGCAATGCTTTGTAAAAGCATGAGTGGTCCTCCATGTTACTGCTTTACAAACGTCATGTAAGGAAATGCCTGCAAATAACACAGTTTTTGCTGCCATATCTCTTGCTGAATGTCCCCTCACTGACTTTGACAACATCTCTTCATTGAGATAGGCGCAGTCATACTACATGACACTATCCACTTTGCCAAAGTCTGTTTACTGACTACTTTGCTTTAACTTCTTAAACCGTATGCTACCAATAGCTGGTCTGTTCTTCTGAAGTCTTTTGTTGCTTGCAAATAAATGTTTAAATATCTCTTACTGTCAAAAGAATGTAAAGTTTTCTGTGAAAAAATTGCATCAATGTGATTTTTTTCTTCAAATGAAAAGATGTTGGTACTTTTGATATTAACTTTGGATTTGGCACTAAAGTTACTTTATCTGCAGAAAAAAATCAGATAATGTGCTTTACAACTTAATGCTTGCAACTCACCAACTTTACAAGATGAGATGATTGCCAAGAAAAAAACAGTCTTCCACTTCAAATTCTCTATTGATGCTCTATGAATATGTAAAAATGACACCATGATTAGCGCTGACAGTACGCTTTTTAGCTCTCACTCCAGACCCAGCAGAGGCACAGGTGTAAATTTTCTAAACAAGGCATTCATAAACTCCTTAATTACTCTTTGTGAATACAGAGATATTTGATTTGAATCTCCTAACAATCTGGAAATGGCTGCCAAATGAACTTATTGACATAAATGATAATCTACCCTTTTCCAGATGCAGCAAATAGGTCATATGGGTCTGCCTTTGATGGATATAATTTCTGTGAATGTACCCAAATTATGAACCATTTTCATTTTAGAATATGGGGGTCATTATGACCCCGACGGTTGATGTTATAGTGGTGGTAGTACCACCAACAAGCTTGCGGTACATACCGCCATGTTATGGCATTGGCGATTTGGATGCCCACGGGAATATGACCCCGCCCTCTGCCATGGTTTCCATGGTTTTTTTACTGCCACGAAAACCATGGCAGAGGGCAGGGTCAGTGCCAGGGAATTCCTTCCCTAGCACTGATAGGGGTCTCAAACCCCCCTCACCAGACCCCCCCGACTCTCCTCCTCCCCCTTCTGACCCCCATGACATACACACACCTACATGCACAGACATACACACGCATACACACACACATACCCACATTCACCCACGCATGCATACATCCATGCACACACACATCCACAAACACTGACATACACACAAGCACACATGCATTCACACATCACAACATACACACAGAAGCACATCCATTCATGCACACACGCATTCCACACGCCCCACACCCACATGGATGAACACAGAAACATACACACACACCCTCACACACACACACACAACACCCCCCACACCACTCACCTGTCAGAGCACCCGAGTTACCTGCCTGCAGGGGGTCCTCCAGCAGGAGACAGGACGCAGCGCTGCCACCAGCAGCAGCATCTACCAGCAGAACACCGCCAGACCATATCATGGATCATGATACTCTTGGTGGTGGTCTACTGCCATGGCGCTGCTGCTGGTAGCAGAGCCACCTTACTGCCGTCCCGCCGCCATGATCGTAGCAGGAATTCCGCCAGCCTTCTACAGTCATAATATGGCAGTCGGCTGGTAGCCACGGTGACGGTCTTTTGGTTGCCGTCACCATGGCGGTAGGCGGTATTTACCGCCTATGTCATAATGAGGGCCTATATATCTTCACTGCCAATGTTGCCCTTTATTCCCGTAGCACTTGTAGATGCTCCACTGTAATATCCAGATAAATAAATATTATATCCTGATGAGCATTGCTGTTAAGCAAAGTGGTTCTGGGTTGTGGTAAAGTATTTGTGCCTCACTCTTTGACAGCAGGTTGATATCTAGCTTGAACTAAACTGGTTTGTGTGTGCTCAGTTCCCAGAGTTCCGCATACAAATGCTGTTGTTGCGACACCGGCACCACCAGAATTTTATCGCAATGCTCTCTCCTTATCTTGCACAACACTCTAGAGATCAAAGGTATTGGTGGGAATGCATAATACAATTTTCCTTTCCAAACTATGGTAAATGCATCTTCTTGAGTGCCTCTGCTGAACGATGTGCTCGCAAATATCCAGCACTTGCAGTTCCTATCTGTTGCAAACATATCACATTCCAGTTTTCCCCACCTGCGAAATATCAATTCCAAATGTTTGTCATCTATCTCCTATTCATGGGTGTCTGCATAATGGCCGCTCAGACGCTCTACTATATCTTTGTGAATTCCTGGTATATGCTCTGCTGAAAGGGCAACATTGTTTTGAATCACCCAATTCCACATGTTTCGTGCTTCTTTTGAAAAGTGCCTTGACTTTGCTCCTCCCTACTTCTTCATACAATGGGTAAAACAAGGTTTAAAGCTAGCTTTCTTCCCTCTTTTCCAAAACATTTATGCACCATTTTCCTTCTTTTTTCATCTATATGCCATTCGTCCAAATGCCCTTGCCATCTTGAAAGAGACAGTTGTTTCTCCAAATGCTATCTCTGACCTTTGAAGATACTCTTCACCCAATTCCTCCATCTCAATGCTTTCTTCATGGTAGGTGTTACTATATTGTCCCATCACCCTTGCATCTGTTGTCACTGCTTGTCCAATCGCTCTTGTAGGATCCTCATTCTGAATCCAGAACTCAGAATCAACAGGATTCAAGACATCAACCCTAGCAGATCTTTGAGTACTCTGACTGTCCCTTCCTTCTTTACCATCAGGAAACACATGTGCTTCCTCAGCTTATCTCCTCTGTCATGTGAAGGGTATAGTAGCCCTCTCTCCATCACTATCCTTGAAACCAGGAAGACTAACTCCTACCTTGGCAGCATACTTGACTTTTTTCTGTTGATTGCCAACCTTAGCTTTTGAAGAAATTCCATTGTCAAAGTGGTCATTTCTTAAGCCTTCACTAAGATGTTTGCTTTTATGGGTCACTTGTCTAAATATGGATATATCATCCTTTCCTACTTAAGTAAGCTTTAATTGGTACCATAGATTTTGTGAAGTATTGAGGTGTAGCCAGATAGCAAAGGCTTTGAACTTGTTATGGTGTGCATCCACCAGGAGTTCCAGATAATCTGTGTCTTCTGTGTATCAGCACATTGAAATAAGCATCTTCTAGGTCTTCTGAGGACATATAGGCCCACATTATGAAAATGGTGGTAAAAGCCACTAAAAGACCGTCACAGCGGCTGCCATCCGTTTGCCAGATTATGACCACAAGCGGACTTCCACCACAAGAAGGGCAGAAATCTGTCTGTGTCTATACTGGCGGATGGTGGTAAGGTAGCACTGCTACCACCAGCAGCGCCACGCAGTAGACCGCTGCCAGCCGTATCATGACACATTATATAACCTGGTGGTGTTCTGCTGGTGGGAGCTGCTGGCGGTAGCAGCGCCCCATCCCATTCCCTGCCGAAGACCACCTGGATGCAGGTAAATTGGGCTTCTGACAGGGGGGGGGTTTGTGTGTGTGCGTGTGGGGGGTTGTGTGCATGAATGTGTGAGTGTGTGCATGAACTCGACTGTGTGTGTAGTTTTGTTTGCATGGGTGTATGAATGCACATGTGAATGCGTGTCTGCATGTCAGTGTGAATGTGTGTACGGATGTGTGTACGGATGTGTGCGAGAATGAATGGATGCATGCATGAATGAATGCATGTATGCCAGTGTGAGTGAGTGTGTGCATGCCTGGTGAGTGCCTAGGGGTGTGTGCATGTATTATGGTGGGGGATTGGAAGGGGGAGCGTGGCGGAGGAGGATTGGGGGCATCTGGGGAGTGTTTGGGGGGTGAGCCTCCTACCAGTGACAGGGAAGGAATTCCCTGTCACTGGTAGGGCTTCCTGTATGGTTTTTGTGGCGTTGGGAACGGCACGAAAACCATGAAGGTAGCCAGGCTCAAAATGCTGCCGGCAGAACAATAGAGGCCGCTGGGCTGGAAATTCTGATGTCCGGCTCGGGGGCTGCTACCACCATGGTGGTAGGAATGGTAAATTGACAGGTTGGCTGCAGCCAACCCGCCAATGTCATATTGTGGTGGTATGTATCGCCAGCCTGTTGGGGGTACTACTGCCACATTATCACCTACTGCCGGGGTCGTAATAATCCCCTAATCTCCTTTCATTGTGAATGGCAAAATCTCTTGCGATGTTGCCATCATGAAACCCTATTTTCTTATAAACTTGTTCAACGCTCTCAACTTTTACATAGGATGCCAGTCTCCTGACATTTTTATTATCAATGAATCTGGGGTAGACGCCTGTGTTCTCCTCCTCTAAAGGTAATCTCTCAATAGCCTCTTTCTATATTAATTTTATTGTCCCCTTTTTTATTCTTTTAGATGCTTGTGTTTGTTTACAACTGTGGTATTTCCACAAACTTCAGAGTATGTCCCTGTCTCACAATATCCAAGACCCACCTGTTGGTTGTTATATGCTGTCATCCTTTTTGAAAATAATGTGTTTGTCCTCCCACTGGCAGCAGATTGTGAGAGGAGATACTGCTTGCATGTCATGTCCTGCCCCCCCTTATTGTCAGAGTTTGTTCTCTGGTAACCTTTTCGCTGTCTGTCTTGCTTGTAACTCTATCCTTTCTGTTGTCTTGGCTGCCCATACGACCCCTACTGACCATAAATTCCATAATTTCTATACGGTCAAAGCAACGATCCTTGGGAACCTTGTCTCCTGAAACTTCTAAACTGGTGTCTATTTTGAAGTGTTCTAAAGATCTGGAAGTTTGTGTATGCTTAAATTGTTTGTAATGTTATCCATTCACAAAGCTGCTGAGCTTCTTGCCTGAAAGATGTGCTTTTAGTTCAACCATATCTCCTCATCACAATGGCATTGCTAATCTGCCTAAATGCACATGTAGAGGCATCCATTGCCACATCAATCATTGAAGAGGACAAATGTTCTTATCCTTCATTATTGCTCTTGCCTTTTCCTTTTCTCTATTAGGTAGCTTCTCAATCAACTCTGACATATCACTCCACAGCTGCCTGTAAAATCCCACTACTATTGAAGCTGAATTTGCAATTTTCACCTTGGCAGCAGCCGGCATACTTACTGTCTTCTCGATTGAGATCCATGTTCTGCTTTCCTCATCTGTAGATGCTGTACAAGGAGCTGATGGATCTCCTCTGAGCTGCCACTCATATTATAGAATCCATGTTCATCTGATTCAAGATTTAACCTGGCACAGTATCTGTCACTGTTAGAAATGGGGTTTCTGGTTGGCTAGGGTATGCACCTCAGCCAGGCAGAACTTACCCCTCTAGTCAGGGCAAGGGAGTTACACGTCCAAAATAACCCCTGCTCACCCCCTTGGTAGCTTGGCACGAGCAGTCAGGCTTAACCCAGAGGCAATGTGTAAAGCGTTTGCACAACACACACAACACACGTGACACAATATCCCCACCACAAAGGAAACACAACACCAGATTATATGAAAATATACTGTATTGTACACAAGGCAATTATCAGACCAAACATCACATATCAGTACTATCCTGCTACCTTAGCAGTTGTCAGAACGTTACACATTAGTTACTCTGCAACCTAGCAGTAGTCACACATTACACACGGGTTACTCAGTATTCTGCAACATAAGCAGTAGTCAGGAAAACACGTTATTACATCACAGCACTTGTCATAAGAATATCATAAAATGCCCATAGTTGGAACATTAGAAAACATATGGCAAGTTAGAAAACCTTTTAGCAAGCATGTCCATAAAAGGAACATTTGCATACACATATGTAAAAACATCAAACGCAGGTAGGTAATATATGAATCAAACAAAAGTCTGTAGAAAGAACTTTGGATTGCAACTATATTGGTCCTTTAAACAGTACCTGGTTGGATGAAGGCACCTCCAGTGCCTAGAAGGCGAACAATGGGGCCCCCGGCGCTCCTATGCGTAAAACGGGGGCCTCCCTTATACTCTGGGGTCAGAGGAGGGCGACATGCACCTCCTCTCTTTTATAGACAGGCCCCTCCGGGGACCGTGATTATTGGGGGCCCCCCAGGGCCTCAAACAACCCTCACGAGGGGGGCCAAAGCCAGGAAAAACAACTTAGGGCACGAGGGGGACACCACACACCCCCTCCGGTTTAATGACAGGCCCCTCCTGGGACCCGTGATCTCTGGGGGGCCCCCCCGGGCCTCCACTGGCCCTTCCACCAAACTGGGGGGGGCACAATAATGCCCATTTTACCTAACAGCAGAAAAGGAGCGTCCTGCTCCTAACGCAGAGGCCAGGGGGAAGGGGGCACTCCCCGTGCCTTCCCCTGGTCCTGCCATGAAGCCACAAGAAGATCAGCCCCCTCCTGGGGCCCGAGCAGACACTCGCCTGCACCCGATTTGCAGTGCGCGAGTGTTCTTCCAGCTTCCTGGGCTGCTGCGGTGATCTTATTTAAAGGGGCACAATGCAGCAAGGAGCCTACGAGCTCCCAAGGCTCCATAAGCGTGCTGCAATCAGCGCTATGGCAGCCGCAACCACGGAGAAGCACCCCTCGTGAAGAAATGTATGCTGGGGTCAGGGGCCACAGCACCCTGCCCCTGGGGAGCAGAATCTTAAGGCAAGGTCCTCAGGTGGAGGGCCCAGCTACAGGCCAGCACAAGGGAAAGGCAGCAAGTGGCAAGTCCTTCACAGTGACCAGGCAGGTCACAGGTCAGCACAGCAGCAGCAGTCCATGGCGATTCCTGGTGAGTCCTTTCAGCCTTTGGTGTCCAGTTCCAAGATGATTCCAAGAGTCTCCAAATTGTGGGGAAAATTCCCCTCTACTTATAGTCAGTTCTTACAGTGTTTTACAATGGTAAGGAGAGGAGGTTCCAGCCAGTTACAACTGGTTCTGGGAGTGCCCCCTCTCTCCTTTCAGCACAGGCTCCAAACATCAGTGGGGGATTAATGACCCTATTGTGTGAGGCCAGGGCACAGTCTTTACAAATGCATGTGTGCCCCGCCTCTCCCTTCTCTCAGCCCAGGAAGACTATTCAGTATGCAGATGCACCTCTGTGACACCTCCACCCTCCCTGTGTACAGGCTGTCTGAAAAGTTTGCCTAAAGCCCCAACTGTCACTCTGCCGAGATGTGGATTGGAGTCAAGCTGCAAAACACCAGAGTCATTAGCACAGATAAATGCACACTTTCTAGAAGTGGCATTTCTGTGATAGTAATAAAAATACACCCACACCAGTAAGCAGCATTTATTATCACCATCACAACCATACCAAACACGCCTACGCTACCCCTCATAAATCAGACAATACCCCTTACACATAAGGCAGGGCATTTCTAATGCAATCCTATGAGAAGGCAGCACTCACAGCAGTGAGACACCAAGTTAGGCTGTTTGTCACTACTAGGACAGGCCATGCAATATGGCACATGTCCTGCCTTTCTACATACATGGCACCCTGCCCATAGGGCTAGCTACGGCGTACCTTAGGGGTGATTTACATGTAGTAAAAGGGGAGTTCTGGGCCTGGCAAGTAAATTTAGATGCCAGGTTGCTGTGGCAGAAAACTGCGCACACAGGCCCTGCGCTAGCAGGCCTGAGACAGGTTTGAAAGTCTACTTCAGTGGGTGGCGCAAGCAGCGCTGCAGGCCCACTAGTAGTATTTAATTTACTGGCCCTGGGTATAGAGATACCACTGTACAAGGGACTTATAGGTAAATTAAATATGGCAATTAGGTATAAGCCAATCATACCAACTTTAGATGGGAGAGCACCTGCACTTTAGCACTGGTCAGCAGTGATGAAGTGCTCAGAGTCCTAGAGCCAACACCGAGAGGTCAGAAAAACCAGGAGGAAGGAGGCAAAAAGACTGGGGATGACCCTGCGCAAGGCAAAAAATCCAACAGTCACATTATATTTTTTCTCTATCCTTGGTAAGTTTACAGATTATGTTGGATTCTTTATTATTCTCATCCTGTTTCCCACAAACTATCTAATAGAACAATTGAACATGTGCTTCTCTGTGATTTCTCCTTAAGATTGAAAAACTGAAAACACTTTCACAAATTGAATGAGGGGTGGGCATCAGGTCACTTTGCAAATGGCGATTTCCCACCAACATACTACAGGACGTAAAGGGATGGGAAATTCTGGCTGAAGCCCTGCAGAACTACTTTACAGACAACTGACAGGGTGTGCAAAGTTGCAACATAGAATGAGAGTCAATGAAGGCACTTCTTAGAGGTAGATGTGTGGGCCTCAATTGTTGTGTCCACAAGGCTCTCCAAACTGAACTTCTACAAAAGGAGGAAGCACTGGTGGCTCTACATAGGTTGCCCCTGGAGGAACTCCAGGGGAGGGATGAAGAGATCACTTTGCAGCAACCACCAATAGAGGTGAGAGCTAGGCTTGAGCATTATACGCTAAAGTCCTACCACTAGTTACTATGGGGAGGGAGAAACCATGGGGTGTCTACTTGCCCGGAGCCTGCCTAGAGTATTACCAGACTCACCCATTCTGCACCTCAGAATTCCTCTAGGGAACAATGCATATACACAATCCTCCATATTACATACACTCAGATGTCACTTGCAAAGAGTCCACACTAGCCCACCTGAACAAATCACAGTGCTAGTGAATGTGTTTTTAGCGTGTATCACCCTACCACAAGTAGGGGATGCGATGGAACAAGAACTAGATGCAAATCTTATGATAGAAGAGATCAGATTGGCATTGACTCGTCTGCTGGGGGAAGTCTCTAGGAGGCGAGGGCTTCCAGGCAGAAATTTACTGCACCTACATAGTGGACATTACCTAACGCTTAGTGGAGATTTACTAAGAGGCTAGGGAGAGCGGGATCTTGCCATAATCCATGAGAGAGAGATACATAACCATGGTACTGAAGCCGGGTGCAGTTCTCTCGGACCCATCGTCGTACCGACCACTAACAATGATTAATATGGATATTAAGATTCTCTGTGAATTGCTGCCACTTTGATTGCCACCAGCAATTACAGGATTGGTGCATGTGAATCATTATTATTATTATTATTATTATTTTTATTATTACTGGCTTTATTCGGTTACATAAAAATGAAACAATGTGGGTGTAGGAAGTTGGCTCTGTATGTACTATTTCAAAGTAAGAAATAGTGTGCACAGAGTCCAAGGGTTCCCCTTAGAGGTAAGATAGTGGCAAAATTAGATAATTCTAATGCTCTATTTTGTGGTAGTGTGGTCGAGCAGTAGGCTTATCAGAGGGTAGTGTTAAGCATTTGTTGTACACACACAAGCAATAAATGAGGAACACACACTCAAAGACTTACTCCAAGCCAATAGGTTTTTATTTAGAAAAATATATTTTCTTAGTTTATTTTAAGAACTACAGGTTCAAGATTTGCAGTAAACACTTTAAATGCAAGGTACTTCACTTAGATACTCTAGGAACTTTGAATAAAGGCAATATCATATGCAGTCTTTGTAAAACTAACAATAAGCATTTTTTCAAGTGGACACAGTGCAAAAATCAACAGTTCCTGGGAGAGGTAAGTAAAGGTTAGTTTGTGAGGTAAGTAAAACACTTACAAGTCTCCGTCCTGGGGCATAGGCAGCCCACGGTTGGGGGTTCAAGGCAACCCCAAAGTTACAACACTAGCAGCTCAAGGCCGGTCAGGTGCAGAGGTCAAAGAGGTGCCCAAAACACATAGGTGCCTATGAAGAACAGGGGTGCTCCGGTTCCAGTCTGCCAGCAGGTAAGTACCTGTGTCCTCGGGGGGCAGACCAGGGGGGTTTTGTAGAGCACTGGGGGGGACACAAGCAGGCACACAAAACACACCCTCAGTGGCACAGGAGTGGACGGGTGCAGTGTGCAAAGCAGGCGTCAGGTTTAGTATTGATTTCAATGGAGGGACCCGGGGGACACTCTAGTGGTGCAGGCAGGCCCAGGGTGTGCTTCTCAGGACAGCCACCACCTGGGCTAGGCAGAGGGTCGCCTGTGGGTCAGTCCTTCACTGAGGTTCGGTTAATTCAGGTCCTGGGGGCTGCGGGTGCAGTGCTGGTTCCAGGCGTCGGGTTCCTTGTTACAGGCAGTCGCGGTCAGGGGGAGCCTCCGGATTCTCTCTGCAGGCGTCGCTGTGGAGGTTCAGGAGGGTCGTCTCTGGCTACTCATGGGCTCACAGTCACCGGGGAGTCCTCCCTGTGGTGTTTGTTCTCTGGATCTCGAGCCGGGGGCGTCGGGTGCAGAGTGTGAAGTCTCACGTTTCCGGCAGGAAACTTTAAGTCTTTGGAAGTTGCTTCTTTGTTGCAAAGAAGTAGCTGGTTTTGAGCAGGGGCACTGCTCATGGGAGTTTCTTGGACCTTTAGTCCAGAGCAGTCCTCTGAGGCTTCAGAGGTCAGTGGTCCCTGTCGGATGCGCCACTGGTTGCAGGTTTTCAAAGTTAGAGACAGACCGGTATGGCTGGGGCCAAAGCAGTTGTCGTCATCCTTCTCTGCAGGCTTGTAGGTCAGCAGTCCTTCTTGTTTCTTCAGGTTGCAGTAATCTGGTTTCCTAGGTTCTGGGGTGCCCCTAAATACTGAATTTGGGGGGGTGTATAGCTCTGGGAGGGCAGTAGCTAATGGCTACTGTCCTTGAGGGTGGCTACACCCTCTTTGTGCCTCCTCCCTGTGGGGAGGGGGGCACATCCCTAATCCTATTGGGGGAATCCTCCAAACTCAAGATGGAGGATTTCTAAAGGCAGGGGTCACCTCAGCTCAGGACACCTTAGGGGCTGTCCTGACTGGTGGGTGACTCCTCCTTTTTTTTTTCTTCTCATTATCTCCTCCAGCCTTGACGCCAAAAGTGGGGGCACTGGCCGGAGGGGCAGGCGTCTCCACTAGCTGGGATGCCCTGGGGCGCTGTAACAAAATGGTGAGCCTTTGAGGCTCACCGCCAGGGTTTACAGTTCCTGCAGGGGGAGGTGAGAAGCACCTCCAACCAGTACAGGCTTTGTTCCTGGCCACAGAGTGACAAAGGCACTCTCCCCATGTGGCCAGCAACATGTCTGGTGTGTGGCAGGCTGGCAGAAACTGGTCGGCCTACACTAGAAGTCGGACTGGTATTCAGGGGGAATCTCTAAGATGCTCTCTGGGTGTATGTTACAATAAATTGCACACTGGCATCAGTGTGCATTTATTGTGCTGAGAAGTTTGATACCAAGCTTCCCAGATTTCAGTGTAGCCATTATGGAACTGTGGAGTTTATGTTTGACAAACTCCCAGACCATATACTATTATGGCAACCCTGCACTTACAATGTCTAAGGTTTTGCTTAGACACTGTAGGGGCATAGTGCTCATGCACATATGCCCTCACCTGTAGTATAGTGCACCCTGCCTTAGGGCTGTAAGGCCTGCTAGAGGGGTGACTTATCTATGCCACAGGCAGTGTGAGGTTGGCATGGCACTTTGAGGGGAGTGCTATGTCAACTTAGGCCCTCATTCTGACCTTGGCGGTCGGCGGAGAGGCGGCGGTCGGACCGCGAACAGACCGGCGGTATAAAAAATGGCATTCTGACCGCGGCGGTCACCGCCGCGATCGACCGCCACTTCCCCACTCCGACAGCCACGGCGGTCAAGACCGACGGGCTGGAGTCTGCGCACTCCGGTCCGGCGGCCGACCCAAGACCGCCAACGGTATCATGACCCTGCTTACCGCCGCGGTTTCTGGCGGTCGGGAACCGCCATGCGAACCATGGCGGTAGGCACTATCGGGGCCAGGGAATTCCTTCCCTGGCACTGATAGGGGTCTCCCCCACCCCCCACTGCCCCCCCGAGTCCTCCCCCCACACCCTCCACCCCCCTGTCACCCCCCAGAGGTGGTACGTACCCCCTCCCCACCCCCACCCCGACATGCACATACACGCACCCCGACATGCACACACCCCCAACATGCACATATACACACCCCCTACACACACACATACACAACGGGGACACATACCCGCACACATACATGCCGACATGTGCACCCGCCGAACTACACACATTGCCCATAGGCACAGCAGCACTCCCCGCCCGCATGCACGCACTCACACACCCCCTCTACACACTCACACGCACACCCCCATGCACGCACACATCACACAACACCCCCCCCCCACCCCCTCCCCTCACGGACGATCAACTTACCTTGTGCGTTGGTCCTCCGGGAGGTGACAGGAGCCATGGGGAGGTGACCGCCAACAGAAGACCGCCAACAGAAGACCGCCACACAGAAATGTGGGTCGTAATTCTGTGGGCGGTGTTCTGCTGGCGTGGCGGTGGAGGTTGACCAGTCTCCACTTTCCCGCCGACCGCCAGTGTGGCTGCTGGCGGTTTTCCGGCGGAACGCTCCCAGCGGTCAGAATGCGCACAGCGGCATACCGCCGCGGTCGGCGGTCTTCACCGCGGCGGTAACTCGGCTGTCTTGCGAAAAGACCGCCAAGGTCAGAATGACCCCCTTAGTCTTTTTCTCCCCACCAGCACACACAAGCTGTGAGGCAGTGTGCATGTACTGAGTTAGGGGTCCCCAGGGTGGCATAAGACCTTAGAGACCTTAGAGACCTTCCCTGGCATCAGGGCCTTTGGTACCAGGGGTACCAGTTTCAAGGGACTTATCTGAGTGCCAGGGTTGTGCCAATTGTGGAAGCAAAGGTACAGTTTAGGGAAAGAACACTGGTGCTGGGGCCTGGTTAGCAGGGTCCCAGCACACTTTCAATAAAAACTTAGCATCAGAAAGGCAAAACGTTAGGGGGTAATCATGCCAAGGAGGCATTTCCTTGCAGTGGGTTCATGCCCGGTAGGAACACAACCATGAATTTGTGGCATCTAATGCACGGAATGCATGAGATGGAAGATTCACAGGGCAAACTGGTGGTGGTGTCTGTAGACATAGCTATGGCATTTGATACCGCTGATAGGCAGTATATCAAGACCATCCTAAGAGTGATGGGGTTTGGATCACAGTTTTGATCTTGGATCCAGCTGCTGTATACTGAACCCACGATCAGGGTCAGGCTTGACTGACTGTGTTCGGACCCTTTGACGGTGAGCAGGGGGACACGGCAGGGCAGTGCCTCCATTGCTCTTCACATTTGTGACAGAACCCGTGGCGATACAAATCAGTTGGGGAGATGGTGGGGTCAGGGTGGGAGATGAGACCCACCTAGTGTCCCTATATGCGGATGACACTCTTTTCTACCTGAGATCTCCTAGGAAGTTGTTGCCTACTTTGCTCCAATACTTAAATATGTTTAGAGACATCACAGGACTTTGAATTAACCAGAACAAACTCTAGTGTTTCCACTCGAAAGGCTGGTGAGGGTGGCCCCATTAACACTGCCGGATTTGCCATTGCAGTGCGAGATAGACATTTTCCGCTATCTGGGTAATATCATAGCCTCTACCCTCCACAAACAAACACAATACAATATTGACAAAGTGATTGAGGGCCTTCAAGCCTCAATAAAATCCTGAAACATGCTCCCACTCTCCCTAATTGGAAGAGTGGCAGTTGCAAAGATGGTTTTCCTACCCCGCTGTCTCTACATATTACATTACTCCTTTCATACTCTGTCACCGGTGGTATTTAGATACCAGCATTCACTTCTCACAATACTTCTCCAGAACAGCGGTAGATGTAAAGTGGCACTTGCCCGCCACTAGAGGGAGGACTTGTGGTTCCACATAGGAGATATATATCATCTTCTTTCCCAACTCTAATATGCAGCACACTGGCTCGCAGAGGGGGAAAGCTGGGAGAAGACATTATTAGCAAACAGGAAGAGGGCCGTGGTATTGCTACTCCTCTTACACTCTGGAGACCGAACTATAAAGAGGGTCCCATATCTTATCACACGTACTGTAAACCTATGGAAGTGTGCCAAAAAAATTATACTGGGAAGAGCTCCTTTTGCCAGGGAGTACAATTATGGGGATTTACCAGCTTTTCACACTCTGACTGTGACAGCAGGCATAACAGCCTGGAGGGAGAGAGGGTGTGTAACACTGGGAGACCTATATGCAGATGACTTTCTCTCATTTGAGGCTGCACCAGACACAATTGCCTGGGGGGAGGTTCAATTTTTTAGTGTACACTCGCATAGCTAACATAGCTCAGGAGATATGTCCAAGCAGCCCCACTGCCCCTTCGTCTTCCCTTCTATTTCGGGCACTACTGGAATTTGGGGGTGCAAGGCATTTAATTTCACACTTATACAAAGCAGCAATGGCTGATAGACAGATGACCCAGTTCACTGCCAGAGCAGCATGGGAGGCATACCTAGGCATCCAAATCGAAGAGGTGCCATGGAATAGGGTGTTTTTGCTAGTGCACACGGTGTCCTGCAGTGCCAGAATAAATGGGCCAACTTTAACTATTTACATTGTACCTATATTACTCTGGTCCTACTCCATAGGATTGACCCTACAAAGTCAAAGGAATGACACTGCTGCCCAGAAAATACGGCATCCGTTATACACCTTGTGTGGTACTGCCCACCAGGATATGTGTTCTGGGATGCTATGATACACCATTTGGGACCCACTTGTGAGTCAAGGGTAGAAAGGAACCATACAGTAGGCTTGTTGGGAGACAGAAAACCACATAAAGGGATAAAGATAAAGTCTAAGGCCCATATTTATACTTTTTGGTGCTGCATTTGCGGAATTTTTTTAAGCAAAAGTGGCGCAAACTTACAAAATATAATTGCATTCTTTAATTTTGCGCCACTTTCGCGTCAGAAAATGATGCAAAAGTGGTGTAAAAAAAGTATAAATATGGGCCTAAATGTATCCAATTGATGCTTGATTTAGCAAAACGTAGGGTGGCTAACTCCTGGATGGATCACACAGTATCTAAACTGGAACAATGGAAAAAGGATGTAGTGGAATGGGCTGTGGAAGAGGAGGTTTGCCTTAGGCGTATACAAAAAGATAGCAAATTAGAGGAAGACCTGCAAGCGTGGGGAATAATGCTAACTAGGTTTGAGGAGGGGGGCACCCAATCGTCAGAAAAGTAAATTGATGAAGAAGGATGAGCGCAAACAAACGAGGTAAACAAGTAACATCACTATTTAGGAGTAAAGGGAAAAAATGCTGTTTGATATATGTATGATAATTGCAGTTTAGGAATGATTCAGTCTTGGAAGAAAAAGTGGAAACCAAAAACAAACAAAGCTGTAAAACATGTCAAATAATATACAGTGGTGATCTTCATTGTTATGAAGTTGTTGATTTAATTGTCAAAGTTGAATTGATGCATATATAAGAAAATGTAAAAAGATTCTTTAAAAAAATCTTTCACAAACCCTTTTTTTGTAAAAGTAGAAATATGAAGATTAGTACGACATTGTAGCCCTATATGCTGTCCTCATGTGAGTTCAAAACTGTGCCTGCGCCCCCAGGATCCCATCATGCCCAGCAGGTAGCAGCTGCTTCAATTATTTTTTATGAGATGTGTCAGTGATAGGTAGGTCCCATAATAGTCTCTGTCATCTGCACCAGGGACGTGGGAGGATTGCTTATGACTTTAATGAGATTTCCCTAAGAGAGAACTAGGACTATAGGTAGGAAACCATTCCCTCTTTCTTAGGGGTTCTTCATTGATAATCATAAGCACTGAATAGAGTAGCAAGCCCATCCCCACCAAGAGCAGTTAAAAAGACAGAAGGACTAAATCAGCAATTTAAGCAAGAAGTTCCTGCGACAGGCCTATCCTACTTGAGCATCTGTTCTAGCACCTGAGTCCAAGCAATAGTGTTTGGTGAATGGGTGAACAGATCTCTGTGTTGCTGTTATGCAAATTTCAGCTATATGGACATTTCTTATTAATGAGGCAGTAGCCTCCTTGCTCCTAGAAGAATGTGCCTTCTATCTAGCTGATAAGGTCTTATTGGCTTCCTGGTAGCATGAAAGGATGCAGGATACTATCCATCAGGAGATGGATTGTTTGGAAGTAGCTAGGCCTGTGTGGACCGGAGAGTAATTAACACACAATTGGTCCAATCTGCGTAAGTCTTGTGTTTTGTCTAGATGAAACTTAAAGACTTGTCTCACGTCAAGGGAATGGAGTGCTCTTTCAGCTGGCGTGGTAGGATGCTGAAAAAAGGTTGGTAAGGTAATTGTCTGAAATTAGGATGTGTCATTATCACTACATCATTGAAGTGGAAGATGGTGCTGATGTTATTGCTATTAGGAAGGCAGGTTTTTATGAAAGGTGTTGTAAGGATAATTTGTGAATGGGATCAAAAGGAACATGCATGAGACATGAGAGTACTAAATTGAGCTCCAATGAGGAGATGGATGCCTACGGGAGGAGACTCTTTGAGGATGTCCATACAGTCTTGCGGCAAGTTCAAGTATCCATAGTGAACTTGCTCAAGAGCCATGCTACCAAATTCAAGGAGGAGAGATTGGGGTGAACTATCTGGCTTCCAAATTACATTAGAATATCCGGTCTACATGCCAGATCGAGATGTGGACATTGACCAGTGAAGAAGGTCAGTGAACCATCATTGACATGGCCACTCTGGAGCAATCATGACTACCCTGGATCTCAAGTATGTCAACTTGATGAGGACTGACAGGATTAGGGAGATCAGAGGAAAGGCATAAAGAAATTTGTAGGACCAGTTGATCCACAGGGCATTCCCCAGTGGCCCTGGCTGGAAGCACCTCGAGGCAAAGTCTAGGCATTATTTGTTTAGTGCAGTGGCAAAGAAATTGATGTATGGAGCACCCCACAGCTTAAAGATACATTGTACAGTGTCATTTTGAAGGGCCCATTTCTGTTTTTTCTGCAGGGAGTTTGCATGCACATTTTGGACACCTGGGAGATGAGTTGATGTGATCTTCAGGTCTCTGCAATGAGCCACTTCCAGATTGTTTGGACCTTGTGGGATAGAGCCTTGGACCTTGTTCCCCTCTCCTTGCTGAGGTAGTATATTGTTGTTCTGTTGAACATTTGAACAATGAGGTTGTGAATGATGGAAGAAAAGCTTTCAGGACCAGGTGGACTGTGGGGAGTGCAAAGAGATTGATGTGGTATGCTATTTCCTTCTGAAACCATGTTACTTGGATTTGAAGGTGATCCATGTGCTCTCTCCATCCTAGTAATGTGGCGTCTGTTGCTATGGTTTTGGAGGGAACATCCTGATGAAAGGGCATCCCTTAAAGCAGGTTCTTCAGAGAGCACCACCATTTCAGAGACTGCATTGCATGAGGGGAGATTGTGTTCATTACCTGCCAATTGCCCGTGAGTTGGTCCCATTGATTCTGAAAAGGACGCATATGGAGAAGGGCATTTGGAGTTAGGAAGATGCATGAATCCAATGAGCCGAAGACTGTTAACAGTCTCCCTCCAAAGGACATACTCTTGCTTGACTGGTGTCAATGGAGGCTCCAAAATAATGCAGCTTGTGAACAGGAGTAGATGTTGGCTTGGTGGGGTTGAAATGGATTTCTGATCTTTAAAGGACATTGCTTGTCCACTGACAATGAAGGCAGGCTTCCTGAGGAGTCGACGCCTTGATGAGCCAATCTATCTTTTAGATAGGGGTAGACGATGAAAGTTCTGGGTGCTGACTTAAGATTAAATGGAAGCATTTTGTCTTGATAATGATCTTGACCCACCACAAACTTCAAGAACTCATGATGCTTCTTGTATATTGGTATATGAATGTACATGGATGTACTTGAAGGTCTATCGAGAAAATCGACTTGTTGGCCAAGTTCAAGTGGAGAATGGGTTTGAAGTCATTTTTGAAGCCTTTCTTCTTTACCAGAAAGTATTGAGAGTAAATGTTCCTTGTTGTTTGATAGGAACAGCCTCAAACACCTGCTTCTGGAGAAGGATGTTGGCTTCTGATCGCAGCATCTGCAAATGTTTATTGGATGGCTTTGGTGGTGTACTCGGTGGAGCACTTGTGAACCTGAGACAATAGCCATTCCAAACAATATTTAGTACTCAGGTGTCTTTTGTGATGTTCTACTGCTCTTCCAGAAAATACAAAATGCTTCCCCATAGTGGAGTGGGTAACGGAAAAGATGGAAGATCCTTGGTTTTGAGCCTGCTGTGGGATTTCCCCCTTGAGAAGGTTGTTGAGTATTTCTCTATCTAGGTTGTTTTCACTACTGCTGCTGGTAAGGCCTTTGATGATGGCATTGATGGTTAACTTGATACCAGTGAGGGGTTTGAACCCTCTGGGAATAAAAATGTCCATTGGTAGGGCTTCTTCGTTCTTTTTCCCTTTCCACGCCAACTGCCTTGAGGGTTTCCAATTCAGAATTGTGGGTCCTGAGAATGGCAGGTCCAGGTCTTTGTTGTGACTAATGATTGAGGGACGTGATTTTAAACCAGGAGTGTCTTCGCATTGCCACCCCATAACAGTACTTATGTGCCCCCAGCAAGGAGGAATCACCTGCGACACTGCTGATCTCATTGGAGACCATAATTCCCACATTGACGACCTCTTGGAAATCTTCACGCTTTTCTCTGGGAAGACCATCTCCAAACTTCTGTAGGAGTTCCATAAGTGCCTATAGTATATATTCCCAAAAGATCTTATGCACTCTCTGCCTTCATAGTTGTTGCAGCTGTACTGCATACCTTGCAGCCCACTGAGTCCAGCTTCTTTTTCTCCTTGTCAGTTGGCACAGAAGACCGAGCGGTAGCATGATGTTTCTTCGCTGTTAAAATTACCACAAAGTTCGGGGGTGGTTTGGAGCAAAGAAAGAGAGGATCCTGCTCAGGAGGTCTATACTTCTTCAGTAGCCTGGATGGAGAATAGTTCCATTGCTGATTCAAAAAGACCTGGTACCAATGGAAGGAGAGGCCTTGACGTAGAACGATAGTGAAATGTCTCACAGATATAACTGATGTAGAAGGTGATGGGACAGACATCGGTATGATGAGCTACGCAGCCTCTCTCACCAGGACCTCTAAGAAAGCGGTGATGTCATCCACCAGAGAACTTTACAATGGTGGCGAGTCTAATAGTGTTGGAACATATGTTCATATAGAAGTGGAAGTGCGATAGTTAAAATGATGTCAAGATCTTGTGTGTGATCTTGATCGTGATCTAGAATACTGATGACAAGAGTACCTTGAAGATGGACGGGATGAAGAATGCCGGGATCGGTGTCTTCTGTAATGTCCCAAATGATGATGCTTTCTTGAACACAATCTACGTGGAGAAGCTCTAGACCTCGGAAGATAGACCTCCACAGGAGGAATTGGCGCTGCTGGAATAGGTGCAGAAGTGGAGGCTGTTGAGGTGTTGGTGGTGGCACAGTGGTAGATGAGATGGTGGTGGAGAAGGTGGACGTTCTGGCAACAATATTTGATGAAGAAGAAGAGTAGACTTTGGAGTATTCATAGTCAGGAGATCTAGAAATGCATTTCCGCTTACTTCTTTCCTCATGTTGTGATGTCCTCGACTTCGATAAACTCCTCAACATCGACCTCCTCCTATGCCTTGATGTGGACAGACTCCTCAACAACAATAGATCTCTCTGCCTCAACGTTGACCTTCTTCTCAATGGTGTAAGTATCTTAGATGTTAAACTACCCTGTCTCACTGTCAACCTTCACCTCTTTTGTCGATGTCGACCACGCCCTGAACAGTGAACAAGTGGATGCAGTACATTGTCTCAACGTCGATCCTCTCGACATCGACCTGGAGAAATGTTGTTTTTTGTGCCGAACTCCTCTTTTTGGGCTTTTCACGCCTGGGATCCTTAGAGGTAAATGGAAGAGACCTGGAAGAGGGCTAACTCTATCCTATCTCTGATGTGCCACCTTCAGACTTCACCTGCTCCCTGCGTCGCTTTTCTGTGCCATGAAGGCAACCCTTCCTTCTCTACCTCAGGGTTCGCCTTGAGAACTTCCTTGTCATTGCACGTTCTCTACTGAAAGTCGGCCAATAGAACGGCCCATTGTCACAGGTCTCCACACTATGGAGGGCTTCCTCCTCAGCTGAGCCCCATTTGCGGAGGGCACCCTGCCAAGCCGCCACCGGCGAAGAGGTTGGAGAGCATGAGTGCAATATAAGTGTGTGCCTCACAGGGAGATGGGCGAGATCTGCAAATCAAGCATGTACCTTATACCCCCATCTGCACCAATAGATGCCCAAAGCGCTAGGTTGCCACATTCTCAAATCTGCAAACTCTGTGACCCCCCTGCGTTGTGGTATGTATCAAGTGCCAAAATTGCTGTATCATAGTGCGGGACCACAGCATTTGCATAAAGTCTGCTTCAAGGACATTGCAACATGCACAGGCAACTTGGGCATCTGGGTAGTATTGGTTCAAATGCGTGGGTGTAAGGTACACCCTATTGAAGATATTGAACTGTATATTCTTAAAGCGTGAGTTCAGAGAGACCTGCTGGGTGTGGAATAACCTCTGCTGCCATCCTTTGTTATGAATGGCCCTCCTAAAATCTTCCTCCCAGGTGTTCGGTGTGCACCAAGAGATGCATCTTGTGAGGAACAGATAGCTTTATAAAGCAAGGTAATGAGATGCCGACCTGCACCCATCGCCAGGGTAGTTTATAAGAATGGTGAGATGGGGCTCTGCATCTGTGTCATCCCATAGGGTGCATTAGGTATTACAGAGTTACTCATAGGTCAGAAATTGATCAATGGGTACATTGTAATCAGTAGCAAGTTAATCAAAAGAGATACATTGGCTGTAGGAAAGTCCTCCTTTTTGCCCTGGTCACCCCCAAACTTTTTGGACAGATACTGGTGGTTACTGACTCTTGGCTGTGCCCTGGGTACTGCTTACCACTCCCAGGGCCATTGCTCTGTGTAAAGTGGATATGCAAATTAGGCTAATTATAATTGGCAATGTTAACCTGCCCATAAGTCCCTAGTATATGGTAGGGCATGTAGGTTTAGGGACCCCCAGCATAGGTAGTGCACCCTTAGGTGTACTGCTGATGGGCCCAGTGTCATTGTAAAGTCAGGCCTGCCTTGCTGGCTGCTTTTAAATGAAAGTTACATGCAAATTCGACTTTGGAATTAAAAGTACTTACAAAGTCTTAAACTACCTTATTTTTACATATAGGTCACCCCAAGGTGTGCCCTATGTGCCACTAGGGCTGGGTTCCATGCAACTATAAGCAGGGACCTTATAAAAATAGTTTTATAAGCCCTGGTGAGGTAAAATAGGCAAATTTGATTTTCCCTCATTGTAGTGAATGCACTCTATAGGCTTGAATGGGGAGACTTTATTTTAATTCATAAATTCCCCTTAAGTAACAGATACCTTATGTTTGGTATCAAATTGATTGTTGTAATAAATCCCACAACTTACAATTGTTGGATTTAATAGAACTTGTTCAGGTAAACAGTTTTAAACTTTACCTGAAAAGTTGCCAACTTCAGCCCTGCTGTGTTTTGCTGCTTTGCTCTGATTGGTCTGCCTCTGGAAGCCTGGCCAGGCAGCCTTCATGAGGTGTGAAATGGCCTGGCTCAACACAAAGAGATATGCCTGGGGGAGGAGATCTTCCCTCAGCAGATGGGGAAGCAGGAAGGGGGAGGGCTGCCAAACTAGTCTTCAAAGGCAGGGAAGGACATTTGGAGCAACCCAGCACCTCCCTCACATCCTGCAAACCCAGACAACTAGGTGCCCCCTTGATTAGATTAGGAGAGAGCAGGAGAGTGGCATGTTTAGGATTTTTAGCCACACCAGTGGGTGGGCTCAGCCAGAAGTCACCTCCCAAAATATTTTTTCTGCCATGATGGATTTTTGAGGAATGTTGCTCCCTGAGATAGATTTTTGCCACACTTCCCAGGAAGTGGTCATTAAAGGAGGAAGGACCCTGCATCTGATTGGAGAACCAGGACCCCCCTGTATTTTACCCAGGAGCAATGAAAAAACTGGCAGACCTGCACCCACACCTCAGATGTCTTCCAGGAAGAACTACACAACTGCCCTGCTGGACCCCTGACCTGTAGCTGGACACTGCACTCTGAAGGACTGCACCAGCTGCACACTTGGGCTTCACCACAAGAAGGACTTTGCCTGTCTTCAACTGGGTTCAAGAAGAGACTCCCTGTTTGCTATAGGTGAAAAACTGCTCACCTGATTCCCCTGCACCAACTCCTGAAGAAACTGACCAGCTGACCACAGTCCAGTGGCCAATTTGGAGTTTGTGCCAGGGGCATTCAGGGAGCTGTAGTCTGAACTTTCAAGGAGCATTTCAGAACTTTTGGAACCTTGGGGTGAGCTGTGGACCTCAAAAGAACCTTAAAAGAACATCTGGAAGAAGATCCAAAAGTTTGGAGAACTTTTGGAAAAAAGCTCCATAGAGGGACCGTCCCGCCACGGTAACTCTAGCCAGCTTTCCTCAACTGCAACCTGGCCTGACTTGCTGGTTAGTCCTGGTGAGGAAAATCTACAAAAAAGTGACTAAGTCCGAATGTAAGAAGTTGACCGGGACCTTCCAGGCATTGTATCCGAAGAGGGCTCCAGGGACGTTGGATCAAGATTCAGGTTTGCCCCGGTCGAAGGCAAAAATCTCCACTGAGGGTTCCCGAGACACGTTTCCGTTGAAGAATTCCAGGAGGTCGGATTAGACTGGCGACTTTGTCCCGCTGAAGAAAATCTCCAGACAAACAACTAAGTCCAAAGATAAACTTTTGATGGGGCCTCCTGCGGGCTGTAGCTGAGCTGGGCTCCATTGCGTTCGGCCTTAACTTTGCCCCGGTCAAGGTGCAATCAGATGACCAGATTGGCGCTATTCATTTTTAAGTGCTAAAAAAGCATTAATTCTTTAATTCTTTATAAATTAAAATTTCCGGTTCCCTTTATCCAATTTTATTCATGTTGGTGTCATTTTAAAGCTAAAAATATTTTTAAATTTGTAGAAATTGTTTTTGGATTTTTAAACTGTTTCCTGTGTTTTATTTAGTTACTGTCTTGTGATATTTGAATGCTTTATGCTTTTCTCCTAGTTTATGCCTTGTCGCTCATTGCCAAGCTACCAAGGATTGAGCTAGGTTTAATTTACTGAGACCTAACTGGACCTAAGTGGAGATTAGAGGCCTATTCCTAAGTGTAGATACTTACCTGCTCTTACCAATGACCCATTTTCCAACACAGGCCTTTGGAGTAAAGATAGCTAGTTGTGAGTAGGGAGTATGCTGTCCAAACTGCCATGTTTGTCAGTGTAAAAAAACCTTGGAAGCAGGGTAGGAGCACCATATGCATATTGGATGCATATGCTGACCTACCATGTGAGAAGCGACAGACCCACAACATATATGTGTGCTATTGATACCTGGAGGTGCCATGAGGAAGAGGGTAGTATCCCTGGGAGTAGATAGTTGTACAGTGTTGCATTCAGAATGGCTCCCTGAGAATCATAGGTCTCGCCCAGATAGCATCCCTCTATCCATCGAGAGAGCCATTACAACTGGGCTGCTAGGAAATACATCTTAAAGGAAGGAGCACCAAGATGCCACAACCCACTGGAAGTTGTAATTTTTTAAGTGCTAAGCAGCAGCACCCGGGTCTCCAAATAAGTGTAGTAAGAAGGGAGTCCGCTTCTGTAAGGGAGTGAGGGGAACAAGGGGGAGATGTGAAAAATATAAAGCAGCCTGGGAAATACAGTTATCTTAGATAAAGCTATCTAACCAATCGGTGCAAGTGGAAGAGATTGCCAGAACGTCATTTGTGATCGGAGGCCTGCGAGCAATTTGCACAGGTTTCCCTCATACAAGGATGTGGGGGAGTGGTATAGCCAAATCCGAGACAGTTGATCGTCTCAGGCCAAGTAAGATATTGTCCAAGGGTCTATTAGGGGAAAGCGGCTAGACTGCAGATTTGGACCAATTTACACGCAATTTGCTGTTGCAAAGTTTGGACAAGACAACATGAATATGAGCATGGTCCATCTGCACATCGCAAAGGAAAAGGAGCAAGACATCTGCATACATTGAGAAGGCGTGCATACAGTCCTCCAGAGGAATGCCCCAGTACTGACCCTCCCTCTGATGGCTAACGGATCAATTCCTACGGCGAATAGCAAGGGAGAAGGTAGAAGCCCTGCTGGGTGCCTTGACCAACTGGAAAGGCATCCCAGATTAAGGGGCCATGAAAGATTCAAGATGCTGGGATCCTATAGACTAGTCAGGAGTACACATGCAGATGTTTCCCAATGCCCATATGCTGAAGCACAAGAGAAACATATTCCTGTGGGAGTGTATTAAACACCTTTTCCAAGTCCAACATAAGACATGCAGCTCTTGGGAAGCATGTTGTGGCTAGATCTAGGATATGGAAGAGGAGCCGAATATTCTGTGAGGTGCTGTGCCCATTTTGATCTATATATACAATTGATGGGATGACTTGGGAGTGTCAGATGGCAAGGATTTTATCGAATTTTCTATAATCGGCCCCATGGATGACAATGGGCTGATAAGAATCCAACTTTACGAGGGTCTTTGTTGGTTTAGGGATGGAAACATGTAAGGACTCCTGCATGGAGTAGAGCAGATCTCATCATTTAACAGCGGCCCAATACAGGGCCACTAGTCATGGTGCCAGTGTTGTGGAGGATGTTAAGTAGTATTCTAGGGGTAGGCCGTTGAAACCCAGGGTCTTATTATATGCCAGATCTTTGAACGACCGTCTGAACAGTGATTGGGGCATATAAGGTGTTCACAGTCACTGTGGGCATACGCAGGAGTGAAATGTCTGCCAGGAACATCCAGGCAGCAGCTGGGGAGACCTTGGTGGAGGGTTGATAAATTGCTGAATAATAGGAATGGAATTCTTGTAGTATCTTGTTCTGAGCTCAAACAAGAACTCCCATGCACATATGGCTCTCAGTACTAGGAAGAGTGGATGTCTCCTGTTGGACAAGCCTGGCAAGCAAACATCCAGCCTTATCCTACTCCCTGTGGACTCTGACCACTTCCGCTGCAAAACTGAAGTGCTGTAGGCTTTCAAGCAGTGTGGCATAGTCCGATTGCACTGCCAAATAACGAGGAGCGACTGTCTTGCCGACGACCGCCCTGCTGCCAAGGTCGGTAAGGTGGGTTTCAGATGTAGTAATCTCCTGTTCCAAGGTCCTAAACACCTCAACAATTTCTTACATGCAAGCTGCTCTAACAACAACCTTAAAAGCATCCCACTCAATAGTTCTAGTGGAGACAATATTGGGGTTCTCAGTGAAGTATTGTCTGATCTGTGCCTATTGTGAGGCATGGAAGGCTGGATCTTCCAGTGTGTTTCCATGGAGACCTTGGTGGGCGAGGTGGTAAACACTGCAAGTCCATTACATGAGCGTCATTGTCCAAGATAAACAGCCCAGATAATCTGAGTGTATCCAAACCCACACCATTACGCCAACAGAACAATGCCGATCACATTATGACCCACAAATCACCATAGCAGACATTCAATGGCAGTAAACCATTGGCGGTTCACTACCGTCACACTCAAAATGGACACACACATACAAAACAACACCACATTGGACAATTTAAACCACACACACCTGACACCCATACACACACAACAACCACACACCCACACTACTATAAAACACACACACACATTACCCACAACCCTTTACCATTCCAAACCATTGTCAGCAGAGAAACATCAAGACCACAGGCACAACTAGAGCCACACACTATTCACACCTATACACCACTCATGCACCCCACATCACACACCCTAACACATTACCCAACACACCCTCACCTACACACAACACCCATGGCACCACAAAGACACCCCCGCTTCATAGAGGAGGAGCTAAGGGTCATGGTGGAGGAAATTAGCAGAGAAGAGCCACAGTCAGTTGGAGCACAGGCGCAGCAGATATCAATAGCTAGGAAGATGGAGCTGTGGCAGAGAATCGTGGACATGGTCCACGACTTGGGACAGCGCCCAAGCACTGGAGATGACATCAGGAAGAGGTGGAACGGCCTACATGGGAAGGTACGTTTCATTGCTGCAAGATACCAGCTCACTGTGCAGAGGACTGACAGTGGACCCACCACCCTCACCACAACTAACAGCATGGGAAGAGAAAGTCTTGGCAATCCTGCATCCTGAGGGCCTGGATGGAGTTGGAAGAGGACTGGACTCTGGTAAGTCAACTCTCTACTACTATCACCCCCCTACCTGCATGCCATCACATACCCCCACCCTCACCCTCACATCCATCACTCCATCTCTTTCTACACACCCCACCATCAAATCTTACTCATCCCAATGCTAAGCCCTGCATGCTCTACCAATGCATGGACACCACTCACAGCCATGCCTGGGCACTCATCACTAAAGCAGCCACACTATAGAGAACTAATTATCCCACCATACACCAACATACATAAGTGAAAGCTGCCGAGCAAATACAACCAAAGAGGGCAGGTCACGGATGCACAATATGTCAGACACAGAAACCATAACACATCATTTACATCCCCACAGGTACCCCAGCCAATGTCAGTGGAGAGGAGGTGCCAGCAATATCCAGTCCCTCAACAGAAAAGGCCCACAGTGATGACAGGAACTTTGCCGTGGCTCCCCTTTCTATGTCCCATTGGATAATACACCTGTGCTACAAACATACTGGAACAATACCCTGGACTTTCCTCCATCATTACCCTATCCCATTTCTCTTGCCCCTCTATATTTTAACACTTCAATAAACATCCTTGGGAAAAAAAGAAGTTTGGAGTATGTCATGTATATCAATTATGTATTGTACAAACATTGCAAATCAACTTTACAGAAAATTAGTATAGATTAATGACCTGTAGCTGGCTGCAGTGTCCACATCAGGAGTATATGTGAGGTCACCAACATCTGCAAAATGAATTGCCAGAGGGAACAGTAAGTGGGCATAGAGGTGGGAAATATCAGCATGTCAGTGCCACAGAAATTCAAACAAATGTAATGGAAATGTGAAGTAACACTGTCCTACCTGTGTGTCATTGGAAGTATTGTCTGATCACAGATGTTTTGTTGTCCTCATCCTCATCCTCTGCCTCCTCATCCTCACTATCCACAGGGTCCACTGCTTGCACACGGGCATCTCCAGCCTCCTCCTCCTGCAGGAATAGGAAATGGAGTCTGAGGCCCAAGGTTATGCAACATGCAGCATGCCACCAATATCTGGCAGACCAGGGATCCACCTGTCAGATGGAGGCACCAGAACCTGGCCTTCAGGAGGCCAAATGTCCTTTCAATTATCCTTCTGGTTTGCCCATTGGCCTCATTATGACATTCTTCTGCAAATATGGGAGGGACAAGATTTAGCCACACACTATCCCATATGGCCCACACCATACCCATATACCTACATATACTGGATGGGAATCAGGGCTCACCTATTAGCCACACCCTGTGCCTCTGTAGTTGGCCCATCACATTTGGGATACTGCTATTCCTTAGGACAAAGGCATAATGCACCGACCCAGGATACTTAGCATTGATGTGGGAGATGTACTGGTCTGCCAAGCACAACATCTGTACGTTCAAAGAGTGGAAACTCTTCCGATTTCTGAACACCTGTTCATTCTGGCGGGGGTTGAAATGCAATATGAGTTCCATCAATCTCTCCATGTTGGGGATATGTCCCTTTGCATAGAACCCAGCCTTCACTGTATCCAAATCTTCAACCTGGGGGGAAACAATGTAGCTACACATGTTTAACAGTCTTGTCACCACTATTAAGAACATTGGCTGTGACATTCCTGCTGCCAAGCCCACTGTCACTTGGAAAGAACCAGCTGCCAGGAATTGGAGCACTGACAGAACTTTCACA
Source organism: Pleurodeles waltl (assembly GCF_031143425.1). Classification (NCBI taxonomy): domain Eukaryota; kingdom Metazoa; phylum Chordata; class Amphibia; order Caudata; family Salamandridae; genus Pleurodeles; species Pleurodeles waltl. Next base: position 260,104,501 of record NC_090437.1, on the reverse strand, counting down.
AGAGGGGGAATCCTAGTAGGGTGACGGATAGCAGATATCAGGTCAGGCTCCAACTTGGCATACAGCTCTGTGATTGTGGCCCTGTCAAGTCTATAGGTGAGGATAATGTGCCTGTCCTCCTGTGTTACCAAGTCCGCCAGAGGTCTGTACAATGGGGTATGTCCCCATCTCCTATTCATCCGCAGCCGTAGGAAACTAAGGGACAAAAGTGTGAGGAGCTGGTCACAAACAGAACAATGGAGCTACAACAGAACTTTGCATCCTGTTAACTTATAATGGGTCAGTGTGATTTGCCCAGTATGTCCTAATATCACCAGTGACACATCAATTTTCAAGGGCCTGACCTCCCCCCCTAAAATGCCATCTGCTTGTCCTGTGTGTAGGGACAGGTGGAAGTGAGGTAATTCCACTGATGTGTGTGCCGTTACAGGAGGCGGTCGGGAACCACCATGCAACTCCACATTGGTTATAATTGGGCCCTATGGGGTACAATGGCCAATGGTGATCTACGCTTGGGGAGACGGTATGCACCGCCGTGGACATGACTGCCATTTTCTATCTGATTCCTCACTTTCTACCTGACCTTCCACAATAGAGGAACTACACTGCATGTGCTGCTGTGACCTGTGTCTGAAAACTACCATGGCCCGTGTGACTGGGGAAAGGGTGCCAGCCTTCACTTCGGAGAAGTTGGAGAGACTGGTGAGTGGGGTCCTACCCCAGTATGGACTGTTGTTGGGACCTCCAGACAAACAGGTGGGTACACTGTGAGCATGAAGCATGTGGCATGAATGCATAGAGTGGTGTGTGTGAAGGCTTCATGTAAAGGGGGTGGGTGGATGTCCTCTGGGCGCTGTATAGGTTGTGTGCCTGGCCATGTGTGTGCCGATGATGATGGAAATGGGTATGGTGGGCCATATGTGTAACTGGCTGGACTGTTTGTTTAAAAATATTTTCCTGTGTGTATTGCCTCTGCAGGTCAGTGCCCATCAAAAGAAGGGTATGTGGCGTGCCATCACCAAGGAGGTGCGGACCAGAGGGTTTAAGGCAGGCGGTGCACCCACTGTTGGAAACTGTGGGAGGACCTGAGATGCTGGGCACGGAAGATGGCGGAGGCCAAGCTGGGGATGGCCTCCCAACGATGAAGGGGAGCATGTTGAACCCTGACCCCCTGATGGCCCACATGCTGGCGGTGGCCTATCTAGAGCTGGATGGGCGCTTGAGGGTATCACAGCATCCACAAGGGGGTGAGTACAGTGCCCATCATTACAACTTATGCATGGTAGGGTGGTTTCCGGGTGGGTGTCAGTGGGTGCCCCTAGGCCAGGCCTGACATTGCAGTGTAGGTCCCCTGGTGGCTAGGGTTCAGAAGGGAAAATCTTTTTACCTAGTTCGTAGGCATCCACCACTGGTCAGGGCTGCGTGGGTCCCAGGTGTGCTGCATTTGGCGGTGTGTGCCCCTCGCCATGCCTTGGCTGCTAACTATTTCTCTGGTAGTGTTATGGTATATTGTGTAGGCCTGTTTCTTGTGTGTGAGGGGGCTGTGTATGCCAACGGTGGTGTTGGTGCAGCCATTGACCAAGTGTATCCTTTGTTTCTTTCCCCGCATTTTTGTTTTGTCATCCGGTCCTTATGTGAATTAGCATAATCTGGCAGAGGAGCAGAGGCACTGGTGACAGAAGAAGCTGCACCCCACAGTGCCCAGGAGGCAAAGTCCACTGACGCTGTGGGCACCAGAGGGATGGAGGGTGAGGGGAGCACCATGGCTGAGAGTGGAGGGGACAATTCTAACACAGATACCTCCTCCGATGGAAGCTCCCTGGTGGTGGGGGACACTTCTGTGGCTACCCCCTGTACCAGCACCGCCCTCCCAGCAGCCCTTCATCGAGTTTCCTGTGCCTGCTCACTCAGGAGGGTGAGCATTTCCTTTGCCCCAGGCACCTCAGGCCCTGCCCCAGTTAGCCCTGCTGCCCTGAGTGAGGAGGCTATTGACCTCCTGAGATCCATCTCTTTTGAGCAGTCAACCACTGTGAATGCCATCAAGTGGCTGACAGCCCTGATGCAACAATCTAATCCATTACTGGAGGGTATTCACTCTGGATTGGTAGTCTAACAGAGATCGATTCAGGCTCTGGCCTCCTCTCTGATGGCAGCCATTGTCCCTGTTTCTACCCTCCCCTCCAGCTTCCACTGCCCAGTCCCACTCTTCACAACCCCAACCCAACCCTAGCACACAGTCAGACGAGCATGCACACAAGACAACATCCAAGAGTGTCACAGGCAAACACAAGCGCCAGTCTTCATCCCACAGGCACTCACATAAACCCCATTCAGTTGCAGACACACCATCATCCACTATTTCTACTGTCTCCCCCTCCTCCTCCTCCACCACCTCCCACCCAGTTCTGTCCACACTCGCACCTGCATGCACTGCATCATCATCCACTACCAGCATCACCAACCAAGCAGAACACACACCTCACTGGCAGAAACCTCCACAACAGCCATGCACACGTCCCCTGTGTCCTCTCCCACTCTGTCTGCCCCCTCTCCTAAAGTACACAAACACAAGAACTCAGACATCCAACAGACATCCACCTCACAACAGCATACAGGCCATGCACATGCACCCAAAAGCAGCAGACAGACACCACCAACAACCATTCCCTCATCCTCCACTCCCATTCCATCTCCCTCTTCCTGCCCCAATGTCCCTAAAACTGTTCCTATCCACCATTTTCCTCTTCCCTACCCCTCCCCCTGTCCTGCACGTATGGGCAGGGTAGGAAGAACCCAGCCAAGCACCTCAGCCACACAGTCCACGGGCCCAGTCATCACTACACCCACTCGTGTTGGAAAAGGATCCAACCCACATGTCCTGAAGGAGCCTGCACCAGGCAGCCTCAAGGGAAAGGAGCATTCCCAAGCGGCAGGCAAGAAGAGAAAGGAGCCTGCACCAGGTACCAGGAAGACCAAGGAGCATGCTCCTGTGGGCTAGAAAGGAAAAAGGGCCTCCTCCAGCTGCCAGGAAGACCAAGGAGCCTGCACCAGCAGGCAAGAAGGGAAAGGAGCCTGCCCCAGCAGCCAGGAAGACCTAGGAGCCTGTACCAGCAGGCAGGATGACCAAGGGGCCTGGGGCAGGAACTGTGACGGATCCCCCACCATCAACCTTGGTTGTGCAGCCATCAGAGGCTGCAGGGGATGGGCAGGAGCTATCCCCACCAGCAGCACCACCACCACTGTGCAGCTGTTTGAGGTTGCAGGGGATAGGCAGGATCCTCCCCCCACCAGCAGCACCACCACCACTGTGCAGCCATCTGAGGTTGTAGGGGATGGGCAGGAGCCTCCCCCCACCAGCAGCACCACCACTGTGCAGCCATCACCTCCCCAGCGGACGGTATGTAATCCTGCCTTCATGGGCTGCTGTGCGGCCTGCACCCTCCAAAGCCAGTGGGTATGGCACCCACTTGAGAGACTGTGGCCTTGCACTCCCCAGGATCAAGCACAGGGTATGTTGCCCCCATCCAAAACCAATGAGGAAGACACCCACTTGAGAGACTGTGGCCTTGCACTCCCCAGGATCAAGCAAAGGAGATGTTGCCCACTTCAGAACCAGTGGGGAAGACACCCACTTGAGAGACTGTGGCCTTGCACTCCCCAGGATCTAGCAAAAGGCATGTTGCCCCCTCCAAAACCAGTGGTCTTGTAACATCTCCCGGCTGAGGTGACCCCATCCCCCATCCCCCGAAGGTGCCTGCCTATTAACAAACTAATGCCCCTGCAGGGTTCTCTTCGTGTTGAAGTAGGTGACATGTGTGGCTTTCGACTTTGGCCTGTGGCCATGTAGCATACGAACATTGTGGACAGGGCTGTGTCCCTTTTTCTGTACATATGTATATATCTATTATCTTGCCTAACTTATTTTTCATACTGTGATCTCATTACATTAACTTTTTCGAAATTGTTTTGTCCTTGCATTGTTCAGCCGCGTTACGGGGTAAAATTGTTTTCATATTGCATCTGGTTGTGTGTATGGTGTGTGTGTGTCTAGGGCAGAGGTCTTCAAACTTTTTGATGCCGGGACCCCCTCTTAAAAAATTTTAGGTGTAAGGACCCCCTTCTGATAAAAATTTCTAGAACCTGGTACACCTCATCATCAACAACAATAATAAACATCCCCATTTCCCACAGCAAATCATTTTTGCTGTGAGGAAATAATATTAAACAGTGTTTAGCAAACCAAAGGTCAGTGAGAGTGGGGGTGTGGTTAAGGGTGTGGCTAAAAACAAAGGTAGTCATTTATGAGGATTTGGCATAGGAGAGTGCCACAAATCTTCTTGCTACACTGCCCCATGCTTGCTACACTGCCCCATGTATTTATGAAATACAGTGCATTCCTGTCCTTTCCCCCGCGCTGGAGCACAATTGTTGCCTAGCGCCAATATAGGCAGGATTGTATTTGTGCAGGAAGGGGCACCTTCCGGCGCAAAAACAATCCAGAGAGGCATTGTACCTCTTTCTATATGTGCGGCAGATAGCAACACACATGGAAAGAGGAAAAAACTATGAGAAATTAAAACATTTCTCCTCATTATGCCTCTCTGGGGAGGCGTAAGGTTTTGGCACTGCTCCAGTTTACGTGATTTTGTAAATCTGGGGCAGTGTCAAAATCCATGTGTGTTGCATGGGAACACCCACCACTACTCCCATGGAACGCCTCCTCGACGCAAAGTAAGTCAATGCAGCAGCTTGCGCTGCTTTGCCTTTTTCCATATCTACAACGCCATTCAAAGCCACTCAGGAAGGCTTTGCATCACCTCATAGGTATGTTTGAGAGGCCTGTGCCGCTGGAGCATCAAAAAAGGTGATGCTCCAGCAGCGCAAGCCTCTCATAAATAAACTCAAAATATTCTCTACATTTTTTTTAGGTCTTTTACTGTCAGATAGCTACATATAAAATAACAGCCAGCTTAAATGAAAAATAAATAAAAGAAAGTTGTTACTTATTGGTAAATGCACTGTAGTGCATTATGAAACCTCTATTAGTTAATGCACTGCAGAGGTCTGCGTGTAACCAGAGAGCGACAGAACGAAATCTTGGTTAGTGCAGTTGAGAATAGTGACTTGTGTATTTTTAGCGCCATGAGGTCACAGACTGTGACAGAAAGCACTGTGAATATGTGAGGCATTCTTTTATACTTGCATCACACACAGTATAAGATAGGCCACTACAAAAAGGTTTAAGACAAAACTGTGGTTCCAAAATGTAGATTTAAGTAATACCGGAACATATGCAATACCTTTTTTTTTTTTTAAATAGTTGTCCCTTCAACACCTCCAGGTGAAGTAAGCACTGTGGAAATACAATTACAATTAAAAGCAGGCACTTCACAGCCCAGTTGTTAACTCTTTGCACTACCCTCAAAAAGAATAAATATTTGTCGTCCCAAAGCTTTGAGTGATTCCATCATTTAAAGCTGCTCCCAAGCACCCTTTACATTTGCAGATGAGCTCATAGACGAAATTTGCATTTCATTCAGGAAGCAGACGCCCTGGGAAGGCCTCAGCTGTCTGTGCAGCTTTCACTGCACAGGGGCTCAAAGTTCAGCTGAGGCATTTTGAGGATCAGCTGGGGGACAGCGGGACCCCCTTTCCAGGACTCCACGGCCCCCCTGGGGGTCCCGACCCCCAGATTGAAGACCTCTGGTCTAGGGTGTGTATGATGCATGTGTGTGTCACTCTTGTTTTCCTCCCCCCTCCCTTGTGTGCTAGGTGGCTGTACTCACCGTCGTCGTCTTCGCCGGCGTTGGTGTTCGTGGTGGAGCAGAACGTAGAAGATCATCGGGAAGACATGCATTTCTGGTTCCATGGCGGTAAGGTTGTTCCCTGTGTCTCCAATGGTGAGACCTTTCCCTTCTGAGCTCAGTTTCCAACGGGCTTTTGATGTCATTGGTACTGCCCCGGAAAAAGTGGCGGTTTGCAGGGTCATAATATAGTGGGCGGAACATTGACTTCCACCTGGCTATAGGCGGCTACGACCGTGGTGGCTGTTGTTTCCACCCTGGTGGTCGGTGTGGTACATTGGCTGTCTTTTGGAGATCCATGGTCATAATTTGGCAGTAGTAAATGAGGGCCAATATTCCCAGAAGGGGACTCTTGGCCAGATCCATATGAGGGCACCTCATGCATAGGCTTAATAAGTGGTGGCATGTACTGTGCCCTGCCAACGCCTGCCCAGTCGTTCTAACTCTTTAGCTGCTGTATGTGACTCTTTGAGTAACACTACATGTGCCTAGTGGTGCTATGAGTAAGAGTAGACTGTGTAGAGCTTCTTAGCCATATGGACCCAGGGAGGGAGATGTATTTGGATGTGGGGCGGTGGGCACTCTATCCCAGCCCCTCCGCTTTGTCAAAAGCGCTGCAGGCAGGGGGGATCTCAGAGTGTTGAGGGGCACCTTCTCCATATTTGTGATCCACCCAGTTCCAGTCCTCCTTGGGGTCTGCAAAAAAAATGATCAAGCTGTCAAACATAACCTTCTGCCATGCAGGAAATAGCAGGAAATATTGAACTCCATGTTGAAGGAGACGTCGCTTGATCTCCAAGAATAAGGTCCATTGCTGCTGCACTGTGCGGGTGTAGTCAGGGAAAAGCAAAACTGTATTATCTTCAATCCAGATTGGGCCAGTGTTCCTAAGTGCTCGGAGTATTGAGTCTTAGTCACCGAAGTGAAACAGTTTGGCCAGAATTGTGTGCAGCAGCACACCAGGGAGAGGGTGGCGAGCCAGGACTCTGTGTGCCCTTTCAAGGGTATAAAGGGCAGTGAGATCAGTAGCTGGAGTAAAAGACTTGCACCTTTAGATCTTCTTGGTAGGAGATGGGGTCATGGCCTTCAAACCCCTCCAGGAACCCCAGGATCCTAATGTTGCTATGGTACCTGCTCTCAAGCTGTCACACCCTGGCACGTAGGCCATCTGAGACCCTATTGGCTAGTTTGTGGTTTGTGTTTTATAGGAAACTTAATTTGCTGGTTAGTGTCCCAAACATTGGGTCCAATTCACAAAGAGAAACCTACACTTTCGGTCATTGTGAGTAATATATTTACTCCTCCACTCAGGGGGAGGGGGAGAGTTCACTGCAGTATTTGAGTGTGCTCTCTGCACCCAGAGTGTACTCTTTGAACCCAGATTGCACTGTCTGCACCCTGAGAGTATTCTCTGGCCTCAGGGTATATCACCCAGAGTGGAAACTCCGCCATGAGTGAGTAAAGATACTACTTGTAAATCCCTTTGTGAGTACCAACAGTTGTGGGGGGTGATTCTGACCGCGGCGGACGGCGGTCGCCGCCCGCCACGCAGTTCCCGCCGAAAGACCGCGGTCATTCTGGCTTTCCCACTGGGCTGGCGGCGACCGCCGAAAGTCCGCCCGCCAGCCTGAGCCGGCGGTGTGGGAAGGTGCGACGGGTGCAGTTGCACCCATCGCGAATTTCAGTGTCTGCTAGGCAGACACTGAAATTCTTTTTGGGGCCCTCTTATGGGGGCCCCTGCAGTGCCCATGCCATTGGCATGGCACTGCAGGGGCCACCAGGGGCCCCGCGGCACCCCCTACCGCCATCCTGTTCCCGGCGGGAGAACCGGCAGGAACTGGATGGTGGTAGGAGGTGTCAGAATCCCCATGGCGGCGGTGCGCGCTCCGCCGCCATGGAGGATTCTCAAGGGCAGCGGAAAGTCGGCGGTACACCGCCGACTTTCCGTTTCTGGCCACGGCTGAACCGCCGCGGTCAGAATGCCCAGCGGTGCACCGCCAGCCTGTTGGCGGTGCTACCGCCGACCTCCGCCATGGCGGTAATTACCGCCAGGGTCAGAATGACCCCTCTGGTCTAAGTTTAGACCAAAGGTCTGGCCTACTGCTGCAGATAGGCTCTTGGAGCCTGATTCAGCTGTGGCATTGGGAAATGCTGAAGCTGTGGAAGGACCAGCGCCGCTGTGCAGCCAGGCAGTGCAACGATGTGTCAGGCCGGTTAGCTGGTGCCATCAGAGCCAGGAGGCCCCAGCAATGGAGGTGTCACTGCTGCCTGGTGGTGGGTGATCTGGAGGTCTGCAGTGATCCTGCAGCTGGTGTCCATCTATCCAGCTGTGAAGGGTGAGAGGCCGTGGTGAGTGGACTCAGCCGTTATGGTTATGTACAGGAAGTCATGTAACAAGGGCAGCGGTTCAGGCAGTGCATGGGCAATCTGGAGGAGCAAGATCTGCTCCCTTGAAACCTTTCTGGTTATTCACCCACCTTGTGAATGGTTGCTTGTCTCACCAGTGTCACCATGGCAGCGCCGCTTGCCCCTCTCCTGTCGCACTCAGCAGCTGGCATAACAATAAAGGAAATGTTCAGTGGTATCATTGCAAGCCCAGCTATAAACGTGCAAGGCTCACCGTGCTGATGACACCGATGAGTGAGGATTACATGGGCAATGGGACAAAGCTTACTATTTAGCTTGCTGCCGCCATGATGGCCGGCTTGGCCACGCCCCTATTGTCTAGATTTTTAAAGCTATTTTAGGCCTTGTCGTCGATGGGTCAGAGGAAGTCTTTCTTGAATGCACTCCAGATTTTGAAGGTGGAGTCGGGGGTACAGACCTTGCAGTCTCTGAGGAGAATTTTACTGTCTTCTTCCCCCAAACCAGGAGGTCTTTTAGATTTTTGCTTTTTAAAGCTAAAGAAGAAGCCTCCCCATCCTATCCATTACGGTTTTAGTAGAAAATGTACAATAAACCTTTCAGTCTTTTACCTTATACTGAGGGTAGATGCATTATATACAGTCCTTGTGGGGGTCCTCAGAATGAGGTGTTTTTCTCTTATAAATGCCACAGGGTCTGAAAAGCCCTTTTCTTAATGATTCTGACATGATATTAGGTTAATAGATACGTTTTTCCAAACTGGTTGAAGAAACCTGAGCAGAGCTCAGTGAGACTCCCTCCACATGATGTGCAGTAGAAAATCTGAGGGAATCAGCCTCTAATGGAAGTATTCCAGAGGATGCTGTTGCCTGAGGGGCTGGAGTCTATGACCCTCATTACGATTGTGACAAATCACAATGACCCATTTCATGTTTACAGGATGCAAAGTTCTGTTCTGGTTCCATTGTTCTGTTTGTGACCAGCTCCTTACTCTTGTGTCCCTTAGATACCTACCACTGCAGATGTATAGGAGATGGAGACATACCCCCGTGTACAGACCCCTGGTGGACTTGGCTGCACTGGAGGACAGGCACATAATACTCACATATAGACTGGACAGGGTCACAATCACTGAGCTGTGTGCCCAATTGGAGCCTGACATGATATCTGCTGGCCGTCACCCCACTGGGACCCCCCCCCCCTTGTGCAAGTGATATCTATACTCCATTTCCTAGCAACTGGTTCTTTCCAAGTTACAATGGGCTTGGCAGAAGGAATGTCACAGCAAATGTTCTCAATAGTGGTGACAAGAGTGTTGTCTGCCCTGGTAAAACACATGTGCAGCTACATTGTTTTCCCCCAGGTTGAGGATTTGTCCACTTTGAAGGCCGAGTTTTATGCAATGGGACATATCGCCAACAGAATAAGGGCGATTGATGAAACACATATTGCATTTGTTCCCCCCGCCAGAATGACCAAGTGTTCAGTAATCGTAAGAGTTTGCACTCTATAAATGTTCAGATGGTGTGCTTGGCGGACCAGTACATCTCATACGTCAATGTTAAGTATCCTGGGTCGGTGCATGATGCCTTTGTCCTGAGGAATAGCAGCATCCCAAATGTGATGGCCCAACTACAGAGGCACAGGGTGTGGCTAATAGGTGAGCCCTGGTCCCCACCCAGTATATGTTGGTGTATGGGTATGGTGTGGGCCATATAGGACAATGTGTGCTTAAATGTTGTTGCTCAATATTTGCAGGTGACTCTGGTTACCTAAACTTATCATGGCTGCTGACTCCTGTGAGGAATGGCAGAACAAGAGCAGAACATTATAATGAGACACATGGGCGAACCAGAAGGATCATTGAAAGGACCCTTGGTGTCCTGAAGGCCAGGTTCAGGTGCCTCCATCTAACAGGTGGATCCCTGTTCTACTCACTAAAGAAGGTCTGCCAGATAGTGGTGGCATGCTGCATGTTGCATAACCTGGACTTCAGGCTCCATGTCCCATTCCTGCAGGAGGAGGAAGCAGGAGATACCCATGTGGCAGCAGTATATCGTGTGGACAGTGAGGATGAGGAGACAGAGGATGAGGATGAGGACAACAGAACAAATATTATCCGATAATACGTCCAATGACACACAGGTAGGACAGTGTTACTTCACATTTCTATGAATTTTGTTTTAATCTGTGTGCCAATGGAATGCTGATAGTTGCAACTTCTACCACTTACTGTTCCCTCTGGCAATTCATTTTGCAGATGTTGATGACCTGAAATATACTCCTGGTGTGATCACTACAGCCAGCTACAGGTCATTAATCTATGCTCATTCTCTGTACAGTTGATTTGCAATGTTTGTACCTGTTACAATGTATGCATATTTGATATACATAACATACTCCAAAAATATTTTTTAAAACAGTGTTTATTGAAGTGCTAATATATGGAGGGGCAACTGTAATGGGATATGGTGATGATGGAGGAAAGTCCAGGGTATTGTTCCAGTCTATTTGTAGCACAGGTGCATTGTCCATGGGGACATAGGAAGGGGAGCAATGGCAGTTCAAGGTGGACAGGGTGACAGAGTGGGACACAAGGGTGAGGCTCAGGAGAGTCTAATTTCCTGGCGGGGGTCTTGGCAAGTGTCTCTGGCTTCTGTCTGGAAAGCAGGGAACATTTGCAGGGTTGTTCACCTTCTGCAGGGGGAGGGGTGTTGGTGGTCTGTGAGTCCTGTGGCGGAGCCTCCTGGCCACTAGCAGCAGTGGAGGTGGAATGCTGTTCAGATGTCTGGCTAGTGGCAGGGGCCCGCTGGTGTGAGACTGTCTCCCTCATAATGTTGTCGATATCTGCCACCACCCTAGCAATGGAGATCAAGGTGTTGTTGATACTGATACTGTCCCTCCTGCAGCCGCCTGTTCTCCTGCACATTGACCAGAATCTAGCCCACCATGTCCTGGGAATGTAGATAGGCTCCCAGGATCTCTGTTAGAGCCTCCTGGAGAGTCAGTTCCCTGAGCCTGTCCTCCTCCTGGCGCACAGCAGTCCTCCCAGTTTCCCTGTTGGCCTGTCTCTCTGTCACCTGAACCGTGTTCCCACTGCCACTGACCCCAGGTCCCTGATTGTCTTGGGGTGAGATGTGCCCTGGAGCCCCTGTAGAGGTGGACACAATGCTGATTGACGTGTCCTGGTGACAGAGGTATAGGTATACTAGGTGGATGCTGTGGTGGTCTTTCCTGATGGGGGAGGCTCTGTGGCGGTGTGTGCCTGGGTGTAGGTAACTGGCTGTCCAGTGGTCCCTGATGGGCCAGGTAGGTCATCCAGATCCTGAAGACCAGAGATAGTGTCATTACTGTGGGCCTCTTCATTTGGGAGACTGGATAGTGCTGCTGGCCCCTCTTCTCCACTGACATTGTCTGGGGTACCTGTGGGGATGTAAATGATGTGTTATGGTTTCTGTGTCTGACATATTGTACATGCATGGCTTTCCCTCTTTGGTTGGATTTGCCCTGGCACCTTTCACATGTGTATGTTAGTGTATGGTGGGATTGTTAGTTCTCTACGGTGTGCATGCTTTAGTGAGGAATGTCCATGCAGGGTTGTGAGGGGTGTCCATGCATTGGTACGGCATCCAGGGCTTGACATTGGGATAAGTGAGATGTGATGGTGGAGTGTGTGGGAAGTAGTGGAGAGCTGGAAGTGAGGGTGAGGGTGAGTATATGTGATGGCATGCAGGTAGGGGGTTATAGTAGTAAGAGTTGACTTACCAGAGTCCAGTCCTCCTCCTCTTCCTCTGGCCAGGCCCTCAGGATGCAGTATTGCCAAGACTTGCTGCTCCCATGTTGTGAGTTGTGGGGGAGGAGGTGGGGGTCTACCGCGAGTGCTGTCCCACGGCGTTGACCCTGCCCACGATTCTCCGCCATAGCTCCATCTTCCTAGCTATAGATATGCCCTGCACCTGTGCTCTAAATAGCTGTGGCTCTACCCTGACAATTTCCTCCACCATGACCCTTAGCTCCTCCTCTGTGAAACGGGGGTGTCTTTGTGGTGCCATGGGTGTTGTGTGAGGCATGTAGGTGAGGGTGTCTTGGGTGATGTGTCGGGTCTGTGATGTGTAGTGCATGGGTGGTGTATAGGTGTGAATAGTGTGTGGCTCTAGTTGTGTTAGTGGTCTTGGGGTCAATCTCCTGCCAGTAATTGTTGTTTGTAAAGGGTGGTGAGTAATGTCGGTGTGTGTTTAATAGTGATGTGGGTCTGTGGGTGTGGTATGTGTGTGGGTGTCAGGTGTGTGTTGTTTGAATTGTCCAATGTGGTGTTATTTTGTATATGGGTGTCCATTTTGAGCGTGGCGGTATGTACCGCCTATGGTCTACCACTGTTGAATGTCCTCTGTGGTGATTTGTGGGCCATAATGTGGTGGGCGTAGTTCTGTTGACATAACAGTGTGGGTTTTTATACTGCCGGTTTATCATTGACCTTTGGTGTTGCGGATTTGTGTATGTGGCTGAATACTGACGGATTGGTGTGTGTGTGTGTCATAATATGGTGAACGGATATCTGCCACGGCGGAGGTAAGTTGGTGGCCATCAGCGTGGCGGTAAGTGGGATTTACTACCGATGTCATAATGAGGGCCTTCATCTTTTCCAGGCCCATAGAATTCTGGACTTATGAACTCCTCATTTCTCTTCCTTTCTTAACCAGTGCTCTGCTGCATTTTGCTACCAGCTATGCCAAGGATATGTATACTTTTTTATTTGACATTGTTTTTCTGTATCCATTCTGCCCTACTTGCCATCTGTCCAAGGCACAGGAGTAATGGCTCTTATTTATGTCGTATTGAATTTCCATTTCTCTCTTTTATTGGGGTTGGCTATTTCCAACCTGAATATGGCCTTCTTCTCTCCAATTATTGTTCCCCAAAGTGTGTCTGGCTCTGCAGCAAGTTCAATTGGGTGGGGTTCAGTCAACAGGATGTTTCCTGTAACTACAATTAGTACACTGGAATGCTGGGAGCACCACTGCAAGCAATGAAGGGGGTTAAGGATTATTATAGCTGGCTTTAGCCTTCTGCTCAAACATTCCAATGTTTGTCTTTGTGTTTCTTCATGTTTAAATTAGAAAATTCTACACTCACTGGGTGGAGTGCCCCAACAGCTTTATAGTCTGGATTGTTGAAGGGCATTTCCATTTCTTGAGGCTTACTTTTGAACTCCGTTTCAGGGTTATTAACAACTTGTATAGCCCAGTGCACCCTGCTGTGCGGATATATTACTGTACATTAAGACTGCTCTTTGCATTTGTCCTTGACCTATATCCTGTCTACCACAGAGACATAATGTTACACCATAGGGGCTACTGAAACTAATATATTCTTTTTTTAATGTTTTTGCATGTATGCCAGGCACAAAATTGTCAGTTCCAAACAGAAACCCAAATAGCAAACAGAAACCCGAATTTCACAAACAGTTGTTTAGGGCCACTTGTGCAATGCATTTTTCTAGTCACAAATGTTTTGATTCTGCAAATCGGCCCCTGTGTGACTAGAAACAGGCTTTTTGGGATGTACAAGCCCCAAATTGTGATTCAGTAACTTGTTACCGAATCACAATTTGCGTTTTGCGATTCAGTATTAGGAAGGGGCTCAGGTTGTCCCTTCCTAATACCGAATCTGAATGGTATGTATGATAGATTTGTGGCCGTTAATGCGGTCGCAAAATAATCACAGTTAGACCCAGTTTCAAATTGGTGTTAACCCATTTGCAAAGGGGAAGGGTTCCCCGAGGGAATACTTCCCCCTTGTGAATGCATGCAAAAATGTTTTTTAGGAGCAGGCAGTGGTACCACGAACCACTGCCTACTTGTGGAAAATGAAACTGAAACGTTTCTTTTTTTCTTTTTAAACACATCCCATTTTCGTTTAAGGCAAAGGGCTGCTTATAAAAAAAACTGTTGCTTTATTTAAAATCAATCACAGACAGCAGGCCACAATTCTGTGATTTTTTTAAATTCCCAGTGAGTCGCACTTTGCAACCTACCTCATTAATATTAACGAGGTACGTCTATTTGCGACCTACCGAGAATCGCAAAAGACACTCATTTGAGTTTCTTACATTTTGAATTGTGATTTCCTAATTGTGATTTGCATGGAACCGCAGTTCCAAATGTTCATACAGGTGGTCTTTAATGTCTTAGTTGAGGATTTCTTCGGCGGACAAGCATGCCACATTAAAATAATTACTCATCCTGGTTCCTATAGACTAGGACGGGCTCAACCATGTCAAAGTGAGCACTTTGGATATTCCTCTAGCAGATTTATAGAGATAGAAAGGACTAAGGATCACTCCAGTTTCCCTTTTACTTGTGTCCATTGGTATAGCTTAAAAGCAATGTATACAGATGTTCACATCTATTGTGCATACAGTCCTATAATAGTTATCATGTTTCAACCTAATCACTGCCCACTATAGGTCCTAGGCTTTCATTAGAACTAATAATGCAGTTTATGCTCAGTCCTGTCCCTACCAGTCCTGTAATTGTATGCAGGAAAGGTACACATAAGCAAACACTCAGGCTTATTTCTCCAAAACATTTAGTACCTGGTAGTGCTTGAAATAGTAAATGCATGCACATAAATAAGGGTTCGTACATTTCAGAAGGACACAAACAGAATACAAAACACTGCTCACTGCATGCAGTATGCATAACGCTAAAGATGCATTGCACATGGAGAATGTATACATTACTCTGCTTAAAAGTTACACACACAGGTACAGACTATACAAGGTTCATGTGTTATAGCTTGTGAAACACAGCACTGCAAACTGAAGGCGTTCAAGATGCATAGTAGTTATTTTACTAACTCTCTCAACCTAGTTGTTATTTTATCTTGTTTCATCGGAAACAAGTGGTGACATTGCCCTATAGTCACATACTGTGCTGAGCAGTTGGCAAGTAAAGAAGATAGAGGTCTGAGGAATTAATGGAGGAAGAGCACACCATCTTTCAATATGCATTCTATATAATTCAGCCTCATCACTTGCTTCCTCAAGGGTGCAATGCCGAGAATTAACCTACTGCTACCAATCATTTTTCTTGGCTGCAGTTTTAACATGTATGTTGTGGTATTTAAATATGTTTGTATCTCAGAAGGTTCTGAATGTGTGCTAGTTAGGCATCACGCACTGCATATGACAAAATGCCATGTGATGTGTGCATGTATGCCAATAGAGCTCTGGGAATGGTAGCCCATAACCCTCACATGCGCATATTCCCTTCAGAGATGTTATGTCCACTGAAAATTTGCCATGTCTACGGATACAGTCCTATGCACATTTGGCTGCCTTGACAAGGACTATGATATTACTGAGGTTGTGTCCTAAAACAAGGATTACTGTCCTTCAGAAAAATGCTAGCATTGTCCTACAAAACCTGAAAATTGCTGGAGGGAGTGCTGCTACTGTGCCTGAAAGTATGCTTCTGCTTGGTTGAGAAGTCTCTTCCACACTCCGTTCATAAGAAGGAATTCTCTACCAGGGAGTCCTGTTATTGTGCCAAAATACCTATGACTTCCTTGCTGAGACATTTTGGTGCCAACGCACGCAAAGTATCACTATTCTTTGAAGAGTGCTGGAACTGTTGAACAAAATGTTTAATTGCACCATTTTTGTTATACCACAAGAGAAATGGCTTTCTTCAAGGCAGCCTCTGCTGGTGCGCTCTCACAAATTGTGTGACTGCCCTCCTTGTTTCCTAGCAGCCTTCTAACTAATACTAATTCATACCTAATGCACTCCTATTCAGAAGGGCCATATGGGCACCATTTCATGAGCTCCGAAACCCACCAATAGGCCACCTGGGCCTAAATAGGCTTCACATGGAGCCCAACACCACCTTTGACCTAAACTCCCTAAGCATCTGATGGTACTTCATCGGTATGGACCTATATTGCTATCCACCAGCCCCCACGAGCAGCAGTGAATCTCAAATGGCAACTATGAGCTGTAGAGTCACCCATATTCCTCCCAGGCATATAGTGGGTTTCATGGGGTGCCTAAGACATCAAGGCCCTGATTTAAACTGTTTTTGCGGCACATTAGCATCATGTTTTGACGCAAAGCAGCGTAAACTAACAAAATACAATTGCATTTTGTAAGTCTGTGACATTTTTGCATCAAAATATGACACTAATGCGGAACAAAAAAAGCATAAATCAGGGCCCAAATACTCTGCATGAGGACACATAGAATCCCTGTGTGAGAAACAAAAAGTGTTACCTGTAACTCTTGTTGTCCAGTATTGGTATCTTTCATAGATTCACATGCATGAATCTTCCCATCATCGAGGTGGGAGTCCCATGGTACATTCTAAAGCTGTGGAAGTGGTATGCATAGCTGGCAATGGCAAAAACATTGATTTTATAGCGTATCTACATCATTAATGAAAAACTAGACTCCAGCCAATAAGGTGATATCATCCTTTACAACACTCCAGCAGAGGCATTTTCCCTCAGATTTTCAAGCATTAGTGGAAATAGTTAGCACCTGACAAGAAGGAGAGCTTCTAAGGGGAGGAGGGTGGGCCACATGTGAATCTATGAAGATACTAATTCTGGAGAAGGACAGTTACAGGTGAGTAGCATGTTTTTTCTCCAGCATTGAATATTTCATAGATTCACATGCTTGAATCAGAATTATTAGCAGTTACATACCACATCTTGCAAAATTATGGTATATAACACAATAGTGGATGGTGGGTTAAACAGACAAAATGTATGAGATAAAGCTCACCTAATTGGAAAAGATGGTGAAATACTGCTTGCCCCACAGCTGCAACACTGCTCTGCGCCAAATCCAGGCAATAATACTGGGTGAAAGTGTGCCTGTCCTTCCAAGTTGCAGCATGGCATATACTTTCAACTCCAGCAAACAGGGCTGCCGTTGTAGAAAATTCCCTTGTAGAGTCTGCTTTAGTTCTTTCCCTCAAAAGCCTACTGGCCATAGAATGACAGAATTTAATGACTGTTGAGATTCATCTTGGTATACTGGCTTTGGAAACCAAACCTCTGTTGTTATGGTTTCCATATGCCACAAATATCTGGTCTGTAGTTTGTAGGTGCTTTGTACAATGTAAATAGAACTTCAGGTATCTTTTTAAATCTAGGGTATACAAAGTTTTTTCCCATGTGTCTGCGGATTTGGGAAAAAAATCTTAAGCACAAGACGTCCGTTGAGGTGGAAATATGTTGGAACTTTAGGTATGGCCCGGGAATTCGTTCGGAGAATCACAGTATTATTTGTGAATTGTAAGAAAGGTTCCCTCCTCATGAGTGCCTGGAGCTCACATACTCTTCTTGCGAAAGTGAGAGCTAAAAGCACCTCTAATTTCCATTTTAGGAATTTGAATTCTGCCCTGTGAATAGGTTTGAAAGGGCTCTTCATTAGCTGTGGCAGTACTGTGTTACGTTGCCAGAATCGTGGAGGGGACTTTATTGGAGAAAATAACCTGAATAAACCTTTAAGAAATTGTGTGATTACTCTGTTAGACCACAGTGAAGGAGATCCTGAAGTACTATATCTTGAAATGGCTGGCAAGTGCACTTTAATGCAAGAATGTATCAATCTGGCCAGAGAGAGTAGTTATAGCGAAACTTGTTCTGGAGGTGATAAGACAGGGTGGATGTTTGAACTTTGGCATCATAGGCAAAAACGCTTCCATTTCATGCTATAACTTTTGTTACTAGTAGCAGCTCTGGCTTATGCAAGGATATCCCTGCAGTCAACCAGGATATCTAATTGTTGAAGCTCATAGCATTCAGGAGCCAGGCTGATAAGTGCAGAGAAGCCGGGTTTGGATGAAGGACCTGCTTGCGATTCATTGACAGTAAATCCTTCCGCGGCTCCAGTTTATTTTATGATTGTCCTCTGATAACAGTAGAAGCTCCGTGAACTAATTGTTTCTGGGCCATCATGGAGCAATGACTATTAACCCCCATGGTTCTCTTTTCATTTTCCTGAGAAGCCTGAGAATGAGAGGGATTCAAAAAAACATATGCATAGATCCCTGAACATCTTTTCGAGAAAACGCATACCACCAAACTTTTTTTGAGGGTCCCAGCTTGCATATAACCGGCATTTCCAATTCCCTTGCGATTCAAAGAGATCCAGTTTCGGTGTGCCCCATCTTTTGGAATAAGGCATTCAGATCAGATTGATTTAGCGCTATTCATGACAGCTCTGACTTACTCTGCTCAATGTATCGGCCAAACTGTTGCTGACACCTGGCAGATGTTCTCCTCTTATGGTCACTAATGCCCATTTCCATATTTCCTGTGCCTCTTGCAACAGGGTCTGAGATCTTGTACCTCCTTCTATGTTGTGGTAGTGCATACTGGTTGTCTTGTCCATTCGTATCAACAATGAGGATCCCTGTATCCTCAGCAAGAAAGCTTGGAGGGCAAGTATGATCGCTCTGAGATCCAGGAAGTGTATATGTGTTTTTAATTGCATTATACTCCATTTGCTACTTATTTGGAGATGCTGCATATGTTTTCCCCAGCCTTCCAGAGAAGTTTCTGTTATATTAACATATTCAGGCATTGGAAACAGGAACATTAGTCCTAATTAGAGATTGTCAGAGCTTATCCACCAAGGAAGAGCTTTTATCATAGTTGGCGTGAGCTGGATAATCTCATTGAATGAGCCTTCCACCTGAAACCTTTGTGTGTCCAATTCCTCCTGGAAAGGTGTCATTCTCATACGAGCACAAAGCCCTAAGAAAATGGCCAATACATCATGCCGAGAATTGATTTGAGAAAGTGAATGCAAACAGACTTATTTTTGTAGAAGGTTTGTGCCAGCGTCATAAGTTTCTACTGTCTATGTGTGGACAAGAATACCTTGACTTGTAATGTACCTAACGTTGCTCCCAGAAAATGTATCTTTGAAGGGGAGAGAAAGACTGTTAGCCCCAGCGGTTAGAATGTCCGGATGCATATTGTTGAAGCTTTCAACACTGGCCAGACAACCCTTTTATTAGACAGTTTTTGAGGTACTGAAATACATGGAGGACTTTCTGATGTACGTGGGCTGTCACTAGGGTGAGACATTTTCTGAAAATCTGTAGAGCTGATCTGAGCCCAACTGGGGGCACTTTGACTTGATAGTGAGTGCCAGCTACTATGGATCTGAGAAACTAGTGGTGTTTCGGTTGGATAGCGATATGGAAATAGGCATACTCCAGATCCAGGCTTGCAATGAAATCTCCATGATTGAGGAACTGCAAGATTTTTTTTAGGGTGATCGCACAAAAAGATTGCTTTTTCAGGTAATTGCTGGGATCCAGAGCTGGGTGCCATTCTCCTGATTTATTCATCGCCAGGAAAAAAGAAGAGAAACCCATTCATTTTGAGAGTGTGGAACCTTTTCTGTGGCACCCTTGTTTAGCATAGCTAGCCCTTCCTTGCGGAGAAGATAGAGATAAGGTGGAGGCACTCATTTCTGAGGAGTGATAGGCAGAATTTGGGTGAAATCTAGTGTATGGCTATAGGTGATAACATTCAGGACCCATTCATCTTTTGTGATCTTTCACCATTGATGGAAATATTTTGAAATCCTTGCTCCCACAGGATGGTGTACTGTAATGGACGAACATCATCAATGCTTCCTGCCAGCGTCTCTGGTTGGTGCTGTTTGGTGGCTGCTTGGAGTAAGCTGCTGCTGGTTATGTTCAATATGGTTGGTGCTGCAGGTAAGTAGACCCAAAGGGCTGCTGCTAGGGTTGGTATGACTGATACCTCTGGTATCCTCCCAGATAGGAAAAGCTACCTCTACCATGACCCCCTCTAAAGAGGGTTTTATGGAACTGCAAGTTACCTAAGGATCTAATGATGTCAGTATTAGCTTTGTTTGTTTTTAAGACGTTGTTGACATTTTTACCAGACAAGGCATTGCAGTTGTATGGCATTTCCAAAATCTTGGTTTGTGTCTTAGACGTAAATGTTTTTAGCTAACCTTGCCTTCCAAGCAGTGTTGATCCAGAAAGCTGTTAGAAATCCATTGAGGCCATCTCCATACCACAATCTATGATCTTCTAAGCTGATCTTTCTATGCACCAGACTCCACGCAGCAGGAATACACGGCAAGGTCCTCTGATGGATACACTCCTTCCTGACAGGAAGAACAAGGAAAGTCAGGCTCCCACCACACCTGTCAGAACCCACTGACATCAGATGTGGAGTATCCAAAGGATCATCGCTGAGCCCCACGCTCTCTTACACTGATGACACCCAGCTGATCATCTCCCTGACCGAGAACTCCTCGTCAGGTGGTGTTGAAATTGGCAGGGATGAGTTCTTAGACCTGCGCTGAGCAGCCTGCAGTTTTGGATATTCAACGAGGCATGTCTTCAGGTGCTTCATACTTTTTAGCAGTTCTTAGCAGAACCTTTGTAACTCTTGCAGGAGATTTCCTTATTTATATTCCTTCCTCTTAGATGTAGTCCAGTATAGGGATTACTCTAACTGTTTTCCTAGGTTGTTCTTTAAAATCATGTAGGAAACAATCCAACTGTTTTATGGTGAGCAGAAACTGAAAATGCTTGGCCACTCTTTCCATGAGCATATGGAAACCACTGATATCCTCTGGTGGAGAATTCACCAGTTGCCTTGGTGGAGGAGAAGCTGTGAGGATGAGGTAATCATCACATTCATTGCCTACAGATTGGATATGTTGAGTTTTACCCTCCTCCCTGCCATCATACAAAGAAGATGGGTCATCTCAAGGCGGCATGGCATTCTTTGGCACTGGGGTAATTCTCTGAGTAGCAGGTGGTGACAAAGGCTGGGGTGATTTAGGTGCAGGAGCTGGTGGATGCATTGGTGACGATTGTGCCCTTGTTGGGAAATGTTTATAATAGCCCTGCACCATGCCCTGCAGATCCTGTACTAGGGCTACTGGAACCAAAACAGTGCCCTCAAGTGTTGGAGGAGGAGCAAAATGATAAAACTGCACCACATATTGCCTTTGGTTTTTGATATATTGCTGTCTCTGATATCAATGCTCATATTAGTCCCCTTCGTCCTCATAATCATGGTACTTTACATGAAGCTCAGATGGACTATGAGCCATCCCAAAGGGTCCATCATCGTCATCATCAGACTTGTTCACATCCAATAAGAGTCTTGGTGGGAACGGGGACACCATGCTAGGAGAGGTATGCTCTGGGTGCAAAAATATCCCGTGATGGCAGGTCCCTCATCGACGATGTCATCGATGGTAATGTTGACGATGCAATTGTCAAATCCAGCATTAGAATTAACATGAGCAGCTTCTTCGCTTTCATCATCAACAACCAAGATGTCTTCTCCCTTGTATGCACCGTCAACGGTCTCATTGACAAAGTCTTCATCAAGTTTGTCATCGAAGACGGCGGTGGCATGGCCATCAACGGTGTGGGTATGGTTGCTGTCAATGAGGTTGTAGTGGAAGACGAGGTTGTCATCGTCGATGAGGTGGTTGTCAGCGAAGAAGCTGTTGTAGACAATGTGGTCGAAGTCGTCTATGTGGTCGATCACATTGCCGTCTATGATGATTTTGACAGCATTACTGTTCTCGACAAGGTTCTCATCATCAGTGTGTACTTTACCATAGCTGGTTCTAAAGAGAATTTTGCACTGTCCTCTTCCTCAGTAACAATAGCTGTTTTAGCCTTAAGGTTTTGGAGCCATAATAACAGGCTCTCCTCTCTATCTTTGAGTGTTTTGGAAGAAAAGGTTAAAAATCTTACAGTCCTTTATCTTGTGAACAGGGTGAAGGCAGTAGATACATTCCTAATGAGGATCTTCTGAGTGAAGCCACTTCTTTCCACAGGTCCCACAAGGTCTAAAGAGTCGAAAGAGTCCTTTCTTCAATGATTCTGAAATGTTGATGTCAAATGATGAATAATAACATAGCAGAAGGAATTTGGATAAACCAAATGTAGATACAGGCTGAAGAACTGAGCAGAGCTCTGGGATACTCCCTTTCATATGACTTACAGTAGAAAATCTGAGGGAAGATGCATCTGCTGGGAGTGTTTTTAAGGGTGCTTTCGCCTGATTTCAGTTTGGTTCTTTATCAATGATGTAGATAAGCTATACAAATCAGTGTCTTTTGAACTCTATTCTATGTATACTACTTCCACTGCTTTAGAATGTACTGTGGTACTCCCATCTCAACAACAGGTTTGAATTGATCATGTGAATCTATGAAAGATCCAATACTGGAGAATGTTGTTTTTAATTTGGGATGGGTAATCCCCACCAATTTAATAAGTGTAAACCTGTTAAGCCAGAACACAGCTCTGAGAGAATCTCTGCTCAGTCCATACTAACTATGACACAAGTATCAGGCAGTCTCCAGAAATGTCTAAGTTAAGTTCAAGCAGTACCAACCATTTAAAGTAGAGAACACAACACAAGACTATTCCTACAGTAATTTAGAAATGTATAGAGAAAAAAACATAAGGAACAAATAAACACCAAAACTAATAATATAGAAGAAGATGAACTAGAGATATGATTATTTAAAGTTTTAGGACAAAAAGCATTTGGAAAAAGTAAAGCACCTTTAAAAAACAGTATGTGGTTGACGTGGAGTTAGCTGTGATTTCAGTCCAACAGTAATGGAGAGGGTCGGATAAACAAAACAGGATATCCCAGAAAATAACTTTAGCTTCAGAGTTAGGTCCTGCTTTCTAGCTTGATGGATGGTACTCCATTCGTCAAGGAGGCAGAGAACATTATGCCTGCCACTCTGGCAGACTTCTGTCTGTCAAATTTAGAGATGACTGGTACCCCAGCAGTCATCTCTGTATACTGAATGGAACCACAATTTTCAATGTCAAAAACGTTTGGTGGCTTTGATGGTGGTTTAATAAACTTTTAAAAAATGTTTGTTTTTCTGAAACATACTCTAAAAGTTAATGTTTATTTGTAGTCCTCCCCCATAGCAAAGGGCCATTTTGTAGCTTTCACTGTCCCTTACCTCCAGGATTTTCTTGGCATCGACAGGCAGTGAACACTGACCTCTAATCTCACACATATAAATTAGGTGGACCGAATTAAAGGTCCGCCTCTGATGGTCCTTACTGTGCTGGGCCATTGGATGGGTTTATTCTCTTTGGAAACAGAGTAGTCTCCACCATGATTAAACCAAAGGTTTGCTCGTATTTAAATCAGGCAGGTGGAATGGAGTTTTGGTCGTATGAGTACTCCATTGCTGTTGGGATGGAGCATTCATGCCACCAAGATATAAATGAGGCCCTAAATGTTTGAAGTGTCAGATAGTGACAACTTTGGTCGCTTACTATTACATTCAGCCTAACTGCTTGTTGATTCTTTGTATTTATCTGATCCTGAATGAGCCACCATGAATCAATGATCAATGATTGAATACAAACAGATAAAGGATGGAATGAAGAGGAAATAAAAGGAGAGGAAAAAATAATGTGTAGGTTACTGGAGAGGCAAAAGTGATAGAGAACAGTGTAAGGGAAGTAAGAGAGTGAAAACAGATGATGGGGACAGAGAGGAGAGAATAAGAGGAGAATAAGAGCAGAAGATGCAAGAGGAGTAATGATGAGAGCAAGAAATGAAAGCCAACTGGCTAACCTGAGAAAGAGGCTAAAAATAGTGATCTTGCCTGATAAGATCCAACCATATTCTCTCCTCCATTTTGACTGGAACGTGATTGTCTAGAAGAGTACTGGAAATGAACAGGAGAATCCCTCCCTGGCACATCCAAGTAAAAAAGTGGTGCTAAGGTTCTCCTTTGCTCTTCC
The DNA here is from genome assembly GCF_031143425.1 of Pleurodeles waltl. Classification (NCBI taxonomy): domain Eukaryota; kingdom Metazoa; phylum Chordata; class Amphibia; order Caudata; family Salamandridae; genus Pleurodeles; species Pleurodeles waltl. Next base: position 260,080,518 of record NC_090437.1, on the reverse strand, counting down.
AGCTGGCCCTGTCCATTTTCAGAGAACTAATCAGTGCCAAGTGGATAGTAGTCCTAACCACAATATTTCTTCCTGAGGTCAGAGGCTGGCCATTGTTTTCTGAGTCTTGATTGTTAACGACTCAGACAAGAATATGTATTCTAGCTCTGGGAGGGAGGGGTAAATGGGGTGTTTTGAAGCCAGCTCTAGTTCAAACTACCTAAAGTGCATTTCTACTAAGGTTTTTCCACTTATTGTTTCTCAAATCTAATTTCAACAGGAAACTAGATTAAAAAAAATTAAGGGCCTGATTTAGATTTTGGCAGATGGGCTAATTTGTCACAACGGTGATGGATAGCCCATCCACCGGCTATCCGTCACCATTTTTGTGGAGTAACCCATTGGCCGAAATCTAAATGAAGCCCTTAATGGGAAAAACCTTTTAATTACTTTTCAGAACTTTCCCAGACAGAGGTATAGAATTAAATATTTTCATTAAACTTACACCTGTCTTATGAAAACACTGTGAAATAGATTTCTGGTTTTCATTCTTACCTATTACCATATTTGTTTAATCCATCACAATGAAACTAAACATCTCATCAATCATGCATTTTTGTTTCTAAGTCTGTAGGGTATCCCTCCAAGCATGCCAGTGGGCCACTGCCTATAGTACCTGTTTTACCTCACTATCGGTGGAGGAAACCTCAGTCTTATCTACTTAAAAGTTTTTCAAATAATATTTCACAGCCAAACAGTACTTCACAGTATGCTACTTGCCACTCTTTAGTCATTTAAGCCTTTCCATTTTAAACTTCTATGTTTGGGATAGCCTCTAAATCATCATGGTCTATTGTCTGTTATTGCCACTTGCAACTGTTATTTACTTCCTGTTCTGCAATACATAGGTTATCTGCCTTGCCAGACCTTCCATACTGTTATATACAAGTCCAATCTTCTTTTTTGATTATTTATTTTTTTGAAATTTTATAACTTTTCTATGCCAGATCTCACAAAATAGTTATTCATATCTCTGGTCTTCAGTTAATTCAGTTGCTATCATTATTTGTTTCTTGTCATTCAAGGAACGATGTTAATGAGTACATAACAAGTTACATATGTTGGCTTGTGTGACAGCAAACCCCTTCTTTAATTTTCCTCCATATAGCCCACACATGTCTAGTTGTCATGGAAGTGCCATGGGATATCTAGTTAAACCCCCAAAATCTCTCTATCCATGTCCATTAGGTAGGCACATATTAACTTATCTGAGACAGTTCTTGTCTTCAATTTCCCCCATTTCCCAGAGTTAGGAATCAGAAGGCACGAGGTACAAGTGTGCTTATATCACTCACACTAAATACCACAACCTGATTCAGCCTATTTTTTTATATTAATTTAAATCATATGGTAATGCCACATGGAGACATATAGGAAAACTACTAAGTGAGATACTAGCAGCCAATAATTTTTATTTGGATTTTTTACCATACAAAAAGTGTATACACATAAAAAATAGACTAAAATACATTACACCATGTATAGCCAAGTGGAAATCAGAAGCACATTCCGTTCACTAGATGATAGCCCATAGAATTGCCAATGGGTTTTGCTCATGCTAGACTTCTTGTTGCAGATCCTCAATGACTGCTGTTAACAATGAAAAATCGTGTCATTCTCAATATTATTTTTGCAGGAAGGTTGAACTCCATTACACTTTTAGACAGGGGAGTTCACATTTCTCTTCTGTAGAATACAGTGTGCAGAACAGAGAGAGGACTAGGATTCATTACTGGGGATGCAACGTTGAGATCTGAAGTGCTTTGCTCTCTATAAAATAAATAGTCTATACTCATATCACTAATGTGTCTGTCCCAGAACCCTGTAAATAATAGAGGGTCTGTACTAAAGATGCTGAATTAAGAAAAGAAAGGGCAGTTTCTTAAACATTAATTCACCATGCTGGATTTAGTATTATAACTTCAACGTTCCTTTGGTTGAGGACCTCACAAAAGATATTTATGATTGCCAGTAAACAGTTCAAAATCATTTATGTTGGCTGGCATTTTCATCTTGGCCTCATAAATTGATTCTTGTGACAAGGGACTGAGATTCACAGGCAGACAGGAAAATTGGCAAATTGTAAGGTCAGAGTATACACACAGGCAGCAACAATTGTGGTAGGAAATCATTTTACACAACAAAGATAACATGTTTGCCTGAAAATTAGTACTTCATTTAGGTGACTGAATTCTGGCATTAGTGTCTAGTAAGTTCTAATGACAGGAAAGTAACAAACCATATACGTGTATTGAATAGTGTGGCATTATTGGTATTACATAAAAAATTGAAAATACAAAATAGTTTGTTTCAGCCTGATGCATTCTTCGCATTTTAGATAGGTAAATATTCACATAGATTTTCATGCATAATTACTTTACATACATCTGTAATCTCAAATTAATTATGTATGCCACCGTTTCCTATAGATTAGTACTTTAGCAGCCTCCTTTCTCAATTGTATAAACATATTTTCCTGTCAGCCTCTTACAGATCCTCTTTGAGGAATGGCTCGAAAGGGCAATACAGACTTCTTTCCCATTCTGTCTCTATGGCACACTGTCATTCTCACATTTTCTGTGATCTAATCATCATGTTTGTGCTTTATTACATAATCCCTAATTAAATATACATGTTGTTAAGGGAATATATAATTGGTAATTAAGTATAACTGAAGCTTCCTAAAAGCAGTGCCTGAGAGTGAGTTTTGATTTGGTGTGTTTAATACTTGTCTCTGGCTACTGATGCTTGGTCATTTTTGCTCCCTTAAATGATTTTGACAAAAAATCAGGCAAGGGATGCTTTTTGTAGCACAGCATCCACAAATGTGTCTGCATGTTTTTGTGGAGGGGCTTCCCTGAAATATCCTAAGATTACATTGCCAATGGAATGAGCCAGAACTTCTGTAGAGTCAAAGCATAATCTTGGTGTCTTGATCTACGTACAGATCCTTCCAATATGCTGCCATTTTAATGGCCAATTGCCAACTGTTTTAATCAGGATATTGTAGAGGCAGACAGGCCCACAAAACATGACCAAACTAAGATCTCCATTCAAGATTTGAGTGATCACTATTCTTATTAAATATGTAGGATATGAGATTATGGGGGTCATTCTGACCCCGGCGGTCAAGGACCGCTGGGGCCGGGGATGCGGGAGCACCGCCAACAGGCTGGCGGTGCCCCGCAGGGCATTCTGACCGCAGCGGTTTGGCCGCGGTCAGACCAGGAAAACCGGCGGTCTCCCGCCGGTTTTCTGCTGCCCTGGGAATCCCCCATGGCGGCGCAGCTTGCTGCGCCGCCATGGGGGATTCCGACCCCCTCACCGCCATCCTGTTCCTGGCGGTTCCGACCGCCAGGAACAGGATGGCGGTGAGGGGTGTCGTGGGGCCCCTGGGGGCCCCTGCAGTGCCCATGCCAATGGCATGGGCACTGCAGGGGCCCCCGTAAGAGGGCCGCACTTTGAATTCCAGTGTCTGCTTTGGGTGCCATTCGGAGCCGGCTTCCTCATGGGGAGGGGTTTTTCGCTGGGCTGGCGGGCGGCCTTCTGGCGGTCGCCCGCCAGCCCAGCGGGAAAGCCAGAATGGCCTCCGCGGTCTTTCGACCGCGGAGCGGCCATATGGCGGCTCCCGCCGCCCGCCGGGGTCAGAATGACCCCCTATGTTTGCTTATAGTTTTTTGTCTTCAACTAGGAGCAATAGGAGTTTACACAAAAGCTTTACATTTTATCAGTCCAACAGCCCTATGGGAATGAGAAGGCCCCTAGCTGAAAGGCATCATTCATGTTTTTATTTTACGTTGCAGGTATATATACACCAACGGTACTCAGAGAATGTCTATAATTGGGTGGTGAAATGGGATTAAGGGGCTCATTCCGACCCCGGCGGTCAAGGACCGCCGGGGCCGGGGATGCGGGAGTACCGCCAACAGGCTGGCGGTGCCCCGCAGGGCATTCTGACCGCGGCGGTTTTCCGCTGCCCTGGGAATCCCCCGTAAGAGGGCCCCACTTTGAATTCCATTGTCTGCTCAGCAGACACTGGAATTCGCGACGGGTGCAACTGCACCCGTCGCACCTTCCCACTCGTGGGGAGGGGTTTCCCGCTGGGCTGGCGGGCGGCCTTCTGGCGGTCGCCCGCCAGCCCAGCGGGAAAGCCAGAATGGCCTCCGCGGTCTTTCGACTGCGGGGCGGCCATATGGCGGTTCCCTCCAGGTGGGCGGCTCCCGCTGCCCGCCGGGGTCTGAATGACCCCCTAAGTCCCATACAACATAGACATAATAGGAAGTGAACAAAACAGTCCTTGAAGGTACCTAAAAGCTATGAAGGTGAGGTCTCAAACAATCTCTAGCAGTGTGGAGTGGGTACACATGGTAAGAAGTAATATTTTTTCCTGAGTCACCAACTTAGACACCCACACAAGTCCGCCACACCAAAGGTCAGTGATAAACTGGCAAAAAGAAAACCTCCACCGTCACGCCAACAGGAATACGCCCTCACTATCACGACCCACTAATCCATGTGGCGGTCTTTCAACTGCAATATTCCATTGGCGGTACACACCACCGCGCTCAAAATACACACACACTTACAAAGCACATCCACATTGGACAATTCGAAATACACACCTGATACACATACACACACCACTCCCACACACCCAATGCAATATAAAACACACACCCACATCACCCACAAACCCCTACGACAACAACTGCGACTGAAGGCCAGAGAGAGACACCACCATCTACAAATGAGCATCCACAGGCACTCAACACCATCACCCACATAACATCCACGCACCTCACACAACAAACCACTAAATATCACCCCACACATCACAACACACACCAACCCATACATCACCGACACCACCCCATGGCACAGCAAAGACACCCCAGGTTTTCTGAGGAGGAGCTCAGGGTCATGGTGGAGGAAATCATCCGGGTAGAGCCACAGCTATTCGGATCACAGGTGCAGCACACCTCCATAGCTAGGAAGATGGAGCTATGGCAAAGAATCATGGACAGGGTCAACGCAGTGGGACAGCACCCAAGAACACGGGATGACATCAGGAAGAGGTGGAACGACCTACGGGGGAAGGTGTGTTCCGTGGTCTCAAGACACCACATCGCTGTACAGAGGACTGGCGGCGGACCCCCACCTCCTACCCCACAACTAACAACATGGGAGGAGCAGGTCTTGGCTATTCTGCATCCTGAGGGTCTTGCAGGAGTAGCTGGAGGAATGGACTCTGGTAAGTCAAACTTTACTACTATATCCCCCACCCTACCTGCATGCCATCACATACCCCACCCTCGCCCTCACCCCCATCACTCCTACTCCTCACAAATGTCCCAATATCACAAACCTCCCATCCCAACACCAAGCCCTGCATGCAACACCAAAGCATGGACAAACATCACCAAAGCATGGCCACTGCACATACCCATACACCCCCCTATACCATCATCACATAGGGCCCCACACAGGAATGCAAGCACTGGGGTACACGGTCTTCCACCCATTGCACACCATTGCACACACAGATGAAATAATCATGCTTTTACACCCCTGCAGGACCCCTACCCAACATCACTGGACAGGAGGGTCCAGACATGTCCACACCACCCACAGAAGAGGCCCACAGTGTTGACAGGAGCTCTGTCCAACTGGATCAAGACGGCCAGCCCGGCCCATCTGGGACCTCAGGACAGTCGGTTCCCCTGACAGAGTCAAAGGCCAACACAGAGCTTCCCCCCTATGGAAACACCAGCACAGCACCCACCCAGCGGGCCCATACCTCTGTCCCCAGGACACGTCAAGTAGCAGTGTGTCCACCACTACAGGGAACCAAGGCTAACCCACCACCCCAACAACAACAGGGACCTGGGGGCAGTGGGCACACGGTTCAGGGGACAGAGGCCCAGGAACACAGGGGAACTGAGAGGGCTGCTGTGCGACAGGGGGAGGACAGGCCCAGGGAACCCACTCTCCACGAGGCCCTCTCCAACATCATGGGAGCCTACCACCATTCCCAGGAGACGATGGCAATGGTACTGGCCAAGTTTCATGAGACCCAGCGGCTGCAGGAGGAACAGTATTTGGGGTTCAGGGAGGAAGTCAAATCCATCAATTCCGCCCTGGGCACCATCGTAGGGGTGCTGAAGGAACTCCTCAACACCAGGAGGGACACTGTGGCACAACAAGGGGCCCCTGACATTAGCCTGGATGATGAACTGCCCACCACCTCCGCCAGTGCTAGTGGACAGGAGGCACCGCCACAGGACCACCACACCAGCACCCCACCCCCTGCAGAGGGAGAACCATCCCGCAAACGGTCCCTGAGATCCAGAACAAAGACAGAGAACGATGCCAAGACCCCTGCCAAGAAATAAGACCACCCTGATTGTTATCCTTTTGTCCCACCTTGTCACCCTGTCCATACTTAAACTGCCCCAGCTCTACTTCCTATGCCCATTTGGACAATGCACCTGTGAGACTAATAGCTTGGACTCTGCCATAGACATTCCTCCACCATCACCCTGACCATTTTACAACCCCCTCCAATATTGAGCACTTAAATAAACACCCTTAAAGCACAAACCAATCTGGAGTCTGTCTGTGATTTCAAATTAGTGAATTAGCAATTAGTGACAAAATGCACTTTCAAATGTAATGTCAACATACCTATGTCACACAGCTCTAGTCCATGAGGAAACAAAGCAGATGAAACACAGTGGGACCCACATCTGTAAAATCGTAAGGGAAAGTGACAACTCAGTGACTATACACTGGGTGAAAAGGACAGACAGTAGAGAGGTAGTAGTTTTAAAGTAAATGTAGCAGGCAGGTTTGTCTTCTTACCTGTGTCTCACTGGAAGTATTGCAGGATCACCGAGTTCCTGTTGTTGATGTCCTCTTCTTCTGCTTCCTCGTCTTCACTGTCCACATGCTCCACAGCTGCAACATCACCTCCATCTGGACCATCCTCCTGCAGAAAAGGCACCTGTTGTCACAAAGCCAAGTTGTGAAGCATACAGCAGGCCACGATGATCTGCCCCACCTTCTTTGGTGAGTAGGATAGGGATCCACCTGTCATATGGAGGCACCTGAACCTGGCCTTCAGGAGGCCGAAGGTCCGCTCTATAATCCTCCTAGTTCGCCCATGGGCCTCATTGTAGCGTTCCTTTGCCCTTGTTCTGGGATTCCTAATTGAGGTCAGTAGCCATGACAGGTTGGGGTAACCAGAGTCACCTGCAAATGGCGAGGGACAACTGCTAGACACACACTAACTCTTAGGGATATCCCCATACCCAGATAACTATTCACACTGATTTGGCTCCAGGTGCTCACCTAATAGCCACACCCAGTGCCTCTGTAGTTGCCCCATCACATAAGGGATGCTGCTATTCCGCAGGATGTAAGCATCATGCACTGAGCCCGGGAATTTTGCATTAACATGGGAGATGTACTGGTTTGCCAAACACACCATCAGCACATTCATCGAATGGTAACTCTTCCAGTTTCTGTGCACCTGTTCTCCCCGTGTGGTGGGGGGGACCAAGGCCACATGTGGCCCATCAATGGCACCTATGATGTTGGGGATATGTCCCAGGGCATAGAAGTCACCTTTCACTGTAGGCAAATCCTCCACCTGAGGGAAAACAATGTAGCTCCGCGTGTGTTTCAGCAGGGAAGACAACACTCTGGACAACACGTTGGAAAACATAGGCTGGGACATCCCTGATGCTATGGCCGCTGTTGTTTGAATGACCCACTTGCAAGGAAATGGAGTACTGACAGCACCTGCACTTGAGGGGGGATTCCTGTGGGATGGCGGATAGCTGACATCAGGTCTGGCTCAAACTGGGCACACAGTTCCTGGATTGTGGCATGATCAAGCCTGTAGGTGATGATTACATGTCTTTCCTCCATTGTCGACAGGTCCACCAGCGGTCTGTACACCGTAGGATGCCGCCTTCTCCTCACATGCCCTGGACAGTGCCTATGGAGGAGAACAGCGAGCACAGAGTCAACCAACTCTGAGGTACGTAAACACAGCTTACTCAGAAAACTATTCATAAACCGAAATTTGCATGTATGAGTGTTGAGCCAAGGCCTAGGTATGTGTGACACAGTCAAAAATAAAGCCATGTGGGCCCCTGAAATGGCGGCTGCCTGACCTGTAAAGTGGGACAATGGGATATGAGGGAACTGCACTGGCGTTGTACACCGTTGCGGTAGGCGGTCGAAGACTGCGGCGCAATTCTGCATTGGTTAACATTGGACCCTATAGGTCCCAGGAGCCAATGACGATATACACTGGCGGTGACGTTACGCACCGCCGCGGCCGTGACCGCCATTTTCTCACTGTTCAATCACTCGATACCTGATCTTCGACAGGAGAGGACCTACACTGCAAGTGCTGCTGTGACCTCAGTCTGGAAGAGACAATGGCTCATGGGTCTGGGGAAAGGGCCCCTGCCTTCACATCAGAGTAGTTGGAGAAACTCGTGGATGGGGTACTCCCCCAGTACACGCTACTCTACGGTCCTCCAGACAAACAGGTAAATACACCGTTTCCATGCTGCATGGGCAATGCCTGTGTGGAGTGGGGTGGATGAAAGATAGGGGGGGGGAGAATTAGGCGTGCATGAAACGACAGTGAGTGCATGTGCCACATGGCAAAGGTAGGAATGCGGGCCAATAACTGTGATGGTGCAGTTGGTAATTACTTCTCTTTTTCCCCTGTACAATTCCTGTAGGTCAGTGCCCACCAGAAGAAGGATATTTGGCGTGCCATCGCCAAGGAAGTCTGGAGCCTGGGGGTCTACCACAGACAGAGCACCCACTGCCGGAAAAGATGGGAGGACATTCACCGCTGGAGCAAGAAGACAGCGGAGGCCCAGCTGGGGATGGCCTCCCAACATGGGAGGGGTGCCCGTCGCACCATGACCCCTCTGATGTTCAGGATCCTGGCGGTGGCGTACCCTGAGTTGGATGGGCGCTTGAGGGCATCACAGCAGCAACAAGGGGGTGAGTACACTCTCATTCAGCTGATTCAGCGCAGTTGACAAGGTGTCTGGGTGGGGGAGGTGGGCTGTGGTTTCCTCTAGGCCAGGGCGAGTTTTCTAGTTACGTCCCCTTTTTCAGTCAGTCCCTGTGGCACCCCACCCCACCTGGGTACAGTTCCAACTACACCTAGCCAGGCTCCTGTGACAACCATGTGTGCAGAAATCGGCCATAGCCTTGTAAGCCATGTACCAGGCATTGAATAGTGGGCCCCAAGTGCGCGGCGTAGTGCAGGGGGCTTCTGTGTCTGTCGTGTCCGCCAACGGTAGCGGTATTGCATGCCCCCAACATGTCTTTCTTCTGTCTCCCCCCCCCCTTTTTGTGGTCTCCCTGTACTTGTGTGCATTAGCATCATCAGGCAGAGGAGCAGTGGCACCGGAGCAGGAGGGAGCTGCATCCCACATGACCCTGGAGGGTGACACTACGGACTCCAAATTCACCAGTAGGACGGAGGGCGAGGGGAGCTCCATGACGGGGACAGGAGCTGACAGCAGCGATACAGACTCCTCCTCTGATGGGAGCTCCCTTCCGGTGGTGGCCCCATCTGTACCCCCCGCATCTACAGGTACAGCCGCCACCCCCCCTACCAGCACCGCCCTCCCAGCAGCCCCTCAGCCTTTGCCCCGTGCCCGCTCACCCAGGAGAGTGGACATCACCTTCGCCCCAGGCACCTCAGCCCCTGTCCCTGTCACCCCTGCTGCCCTCAGTGAGGAGGCCATTGACCTCCTCAGGACCCTCACTGTTGGGCAGTCTACCATTTTGAATGCCATCCAGGGTGTAGAGAGGCAGTTGCAACAAACCAATCCATTCCTGGAGGGCATTCATTCTGGTCACGCAGCCCAACAGCGAGCTTTTCAGACTCTGGCCTCAGCACTGATGGCAGCCATTGTCCCTGTCTCTAGCCTCTCCCCTCCAACTTCCTCCACCCAGACCCACACCCCTGTACCTCAGCCTATCCCAAGCACACCATCAGACCAGCATGCACACACCTCAACACACAAAGGAAGCTCTGGCAAACATAAGCACCACACAGCCCACAGGCACTCACGCAAGCATCAGACACATACAGACACACCAACATCCACTGCCTCCCTCCACTGTGTCCCCCTCCTCCTCGTCTCCCTCCTCCCTCCCTGTCTCGTCTCCACTCATACCTGCATGCACTACATCTTCAGCCACTACGTCCATCACCAGCACACCCACCACCACACCCCGCTTATGTGCAGTCACCACCCCCACTACCATTCACACATCCCCTGTGTCCTCTCCCAGTGTTTCTATGAGCCCACCTCCCAAGGTACACAAACGCAGCCACACACCCACCCAACAGCCATCCACCTCACGACAGCCTCCAGCCCATGCACCTTCACCCAAAGTCAGCAAACGTACACCTCCTACGACCACAACCTCTTCCTCCACTCCCAAACCCCCTCCAGCTACCCATCCCAGTGTTCCTAAGAAACTTTTCCTGGCCACCCTTGACCTCTTTCCCTCACCTCCCCCACCCCGTCAGTCTCTTAGGGCCCGACTCTCCAGGTCCCAACCAAGCACCTCAGCCACAACATCGGCAGGACCAGTGGTGCCAGTAGTCACCGGAATATGGAGTGCACCAGGCAGCAGGCAGTGTGGCAAGGAGCCACAGCACGGACAGTCCCCAACCTGTCAAGCATCAAAAGTTGGCCAGTGCCCGGCGGGAGATGGGAAAGACACCAGCAACCAAAGCCGCTCCCAGGGGTACAGTTGGGATTGTGGAGACAGCTGCAACACCATCAAAGGTGGTGAAGGGGCACAAGAAAACCGGGAAGTCTGGGAAGATCAGCACAGCGAAGAAGACCGCCATCAGCCCCGCTTCCCAGGAGGCGACAGCCACCAGCCACACTGCCCCAGACAGGACCGCCAGCAGCAGCCCCGCTGCCCAGGATGCGACCGCCAGCAGCCACAATGCCCCAGACAGGACCGCCAGCAGCAGCCCCGCTGCCCAGGAGGCGACCGCCAGGAGTCACACTGCCCCAGACAGGACCGCCAGCAGCAGCCCCGCTGCCCAGGAGGTGACCACCAGCAGCCCCACTGCCGGAGGCAACTGCCAGCAGCCACACTGCCCTAGACAGGACCGCCAGCAGCTGAACCGCTGCCAAGGACACCGCCGCCAGAAGCACCGCTGCCAAGGACAGCGCCGCCACAAGCACCGCTACCAAGTACACCGCCGCCACAAGCATCGCTGCCAAAGACACTGACGCCACAAGCACTGCAGGCCCATGAGCGCCAAAAGCTCTGACGCTACTGATGCCGCCAAGAGCAGGATGAAGCACTCTGGGCACAAGGCCCCCTCCAGAACCAGTGGAGATTGACATCCACTACCTCAGTCCTTGGCAGGATGAAGCACTCTGGGCGCAAAGCCCCCTCCAGAACCAGTGGAGATTGAGATCCACTTGTGAGACTGTGGCTTTGCACTCCCCAGGATTGAACAGTGGGCAACCCACCCACTGTAGAGACTTGAGAGACTGTGGCTTTGCACTCCCCAGGATTGAACAGTGGGCAAACCACCCACTGTAGAGACTTGAGAGACTGTGGCTTTGCACTCCCCAGGATTGAACAGTGGGCATGGGGCCCCCTCATGGATTTGGCGTTGTGCACTCAACCGGCTGAGGTGCCCCCCCTTCCCTTCCCCCTGAGGTGCCTGTTTTATTCCTATCTGATGCCCCTGCAATGTTCTCTCCGTCTTGTTCGGGTATCTTGTGTAGGCCTCACGCATGCCTTTTGGGCCCAGTGATCCACGGACTGTGATGGTGGACTCCCTTGGACTTGTGTTCTTGGTGTATTGAATTGTATATAGTATAAATGTATATATTTGTAATATTTTTGATGTATGTAATTGAATATATCACAATTTTTCGACTCATTTCCTTTTGTCCTTACATTCTTCCAGGGAGGGTTGGGGGTGTAACTGTGATGTATCAATATGTATTAGCGTGTGTGTTGTAGTGGGTGAGGGTGGGGGTGGGGGTGTTGCGTGTGTGTATCACTGTTTTTTGCCTCCCTCCTCCCCTGTGTCGTAGGTGCAGTACTCACCGTTGCCTTCGCCGCCGGCGTTCGTGCTCCTGGTAGAGGAGCAGGAAGATAAAGGCTGGCAGAATCTGGAGTTCCGGTTCCATGGCGTCCTGGTTCCTCGTGGGGTGTGTAAAGGTGAGCGTTTTCCCTTCAAAGTCCTGTTTCCAACGTGTTTTTGTTCGCGGTGAATCCTCCCAGGAAAAGGTGGCGGATTGGTGGGTTGTAATACTGTGGGCAACACATTGTCTTACCGCCGTGGTGTTTGTACCACCGTGGCGGTCGGAGTGTTAAAGTGGCTGTCTATGTTGGCGGTTTCCGCAACGGTCGTAATTCCATTTTTGTTACCGCCGGCCTGTTGGCGGTCTCACCGCCACTTTAACACCGACCGCCGGGGTTGTAATGACCACCAAAGTGAGTAAATGACAGGCCTACCTGAACATTTTGTTCTATGGGGGGAGGCCCTGCGAGACAAGGCGGATTGCATCTGGTCTGGAAAGTAACAGAGGGGCGGTACCCCTTATAGTCACACTCACTCCAAAGGGTTTACCCGGTGTAAGCACCTATGGTCCGTTTTTCCAGCCGCTTATTTATTTTACATACCTGTTCCATCCATCCAAAACCATAGTACACAGTGCTTTGCATGTACACAGGCCACTGGTTACAGTGTGTAGAATTTTTCCTCCACGTCTTATATTCCTGCCACTAGAGCAGAGCCCACTACACACATGCTTCGGCCAAGTGCAGAATACACTGGGTATAAGGTCTGCCTTTTGAGTATCCTGTGTACCAGTTTCCCTGTTTTCTAATATGCTTAGCTTTGGACAATGGCCAGTGGCCTTTGCGAGCAGTGTTTGGGCTCTGGAAATGTCTTGTGCCCAGTTCCCTTGCCTCGCAAATAAAACCCTCAATGCATGTTTTTGGCCACTTACAGTTGGCACAGCACACAGTGGCGTTAAAGGCGCATGTCTTCCAACCAATCCATGTGCCTTGCAAGAGACTGTGCCCGATCTTTGACATAGGAAATATGACAGTGAGTACAAGACAAGGCATTGATTTCTGCTATGCCCAACACCTATTATCCTTGTCCCGAGGTAAAGGCCGCTGAGTATTGTCACTTGAAGGCACTACTCTTGGCTTACGTCTTTGTACAGTTGCTTCGGCCCAAGGGCTTTCTCCGCAAAGCCTACATGCCCGTGAATACATTGCACATTGTTTCAGCAGTGTGGAGTGGACATAGCTCTGTGTTTTGCATATGGCCCTGAGCATAATATTTTTGCCATCAGAATAGAACTGGATCGGCATGGCAGAAAGCCTAAATGGGTTGCAAGAACAGTGTCTGCACGTAAATTATGTGCAATAAATCAATGTCCAAACCTATTTTTTTTTGTAGATATCTTGCTATTTTTTTTTTATTTTTATCGGACGAGCGCGAAGTTTGATTTGTGGCAACCAAGGCTAAAATATGTATAGTTCTAGTTGGGAAATCAAAAACAAATTACAAATGTTTTCTTCACTGCCAAATGTAGCATGGTGGTACAAGATGGTAGGATTAATTCATTTTTAGGATTTCACATTATTAACTGACAGCATACAGGAAAAGAAAACAGAACAAGAGGGTCCCTTCTTGGAAGGGCATTGTTGTTTCAGGCAAAAATAATGAACGTTAATTAAGGGGGACAGAGAGGCTTGCCATTTGTAATTTCCTACAATAGACTAGATGACACTGCCAAAAAACGGAATATCACAAATATCTTTGTCATTTCTTAAAAAAAGCAGTACGCCTTTTACTGGTCTATACTGTTGAAGTTACAAATTATTAGAGCAATTGCTGAAAGGTCCGATCCTGGGGATTGATAGGTATAGTGAGGAGAAACAGGTAGGTGACTGGTGGCAGGTATGGGATTTTAGAGCACAGGGAACCATTGAAAGATGGAGTTCAGAAGCTATAAATTGGGTAAACGAATAGATAAAGCAATGTGCCGCTCTGTTAAAGGAAGTACTGTTCAGACAGCAGGTAGTGCAAGCAATACCACAGTCAAGGTCAGTGGCTGTCAAGTATTAAGACTACCATATAGAAGTTAGGTCAGACTGAACACAGCACTGCCAAGGTCTCTTGCAAATTAAGCAGGAAGCAACATACCATTTATGATTGTCATTAGTAATGTTCTTCAGTCGGTTTGGGCTGATTAGAATCTCCTGATATCAGTGAAGAATGCATTACTGTGTATGGTTTGGATCCCTGCATTGCATAGCACCTTAAAACTAAGCGATACAAGTTTTTAAGCCCTACTCAATGCCCAAACCACCACATAATGAACCCGGTGAGCGCCGCCATCGGCAGCCGTCACTCACCGCCAGGCTTCCTCCGTCAGGCAGCCTAGGGGTGGGCGGAAACATTATCCCACAGGATAGCGGTGCTACCCCTCGGATAATATTTCCTCAGCCTCCAGCCTTTCCATGGCGGGTTTCACTGCCAGGGAAAGGCTGGTGGAAGGGGTGCATCGGGGCACCCCTGGGGGCCCCTGCACTGCCCATACACTTGGCATGGGCAGTGCAGGGACCCTGGTGCAGTGACCCATCGTGCAGATCAGATCTGCGTGATGGGTGCAGCTGCACCCGCAGCACAGAGGCATTGGCGGCGGCTCCACATCCCGGCCAGGCCTTCCTGTGGGCCGACGGGAGGAAACAATGTTTCCACCTGCCAGCCCACAGGAAGGTTCTTTATGCGGCCGGCGTGGATCCGGGGACGCTGGCGGTCAGAGTTTTGACCGCCAGCATGAACACGGCGGTTGTTACCGCCGTGTTCATAATGACCGCTATAGTGTTTGTTGATGGAAAAGACACTAGAACAAGTGAGTTTTCATACCTGATCCTCTCGCCTACAAGAGACAATGCCTGAAAGAAGCACATAAAGACAAAATGAGGGAGCTGCATCCCACAGGACCCAGGAGGTAGAGTCCTCCGACACCGAGGGATGGAGGGAAAGGGGAGCACCACGGCAGAGACAGGAGATGACAATGCTGACTCTGATTCCTCCTCCGATGGAAGCTCCCTAGTGGTGACAGACACCTCTGGAACCACCCCAGCTACAGGTACAGCCACCACCCCTGTATCAGCACTGTCCTCCCAGTAGGCCCCCACCAAGTTGCCTGTGCTCACTCACCCAGGAGGGTGGACATCTCCTTCACCCCAGGCACCTCAGGCCCTGCCCAAGTCAGCCCTGCTTCCTTCAGTGAGGAGGCTATTAACCTCCTGAGATCCATCTCTGTAGGGCAGTCTACCATTGTGAATGCCATCCAGGGGCAGGCATCCTAGATGCAGAAATGCAATGCATACCTGGAGGGCATCAACGGTGGGTTGGTGCCCTACAGAGATCGTTTCAGGCTCTGGCCTCCTCTCTGATGGCAGCCATTGTCCCTGTTCCTTCCATCTCCCCTACAACTACCACTTCCCAGTCTCAGTCTCCTCAACTCCAACCCATCCCAGGCACAGATACAGACAAACATGCACACAAAATATCACACAAGAGTAGCACAGTCAACCACATGCAGCACACTTCAGGCCACAAGCACTCACACAAACAACAGACAGTTGCACACACAACCACTTCCACTGCCTCAACTGTCTCCCCCTCCTCCTCATCCTTCTCCTCCCTCACAGTCACATCCGCACTCACACCTACATGCACTGCATCAACAGCCACCATCACCACATCAAGCAGCACACACGCCTCACTTGCAGACACCTCCACAACACCCATCCACGTGTCCCCTTTGTCCTTTCCCACCCTACCTGCCGCCTGCAAGGGACACAAACACACGCACTCAGACACCCAACAGCCATCCACCTTACCCACACACACTGTCCATGCACCTGCACCCAAGTCCAACAGACATACACCTCTGACAACCACTCCCTCAACCTCCACTCCCATCCCTCCTCCCACATCCCACCCCAACACCCTTAAGAAGCTTTTTCTTGCACATCTTGGCCTCTTCCATTCCCCTCCACCCCCTTCATCCTACCCGTAAGAGCAGGGTCCCAACGATCCAGCACAGTAGCTCAGTCAAACAGCCTGTCACTGCTCCCATCAAATCATCAGCTGCTGGCACGAAGGGGCCACAGAGTGTGACGCCTGCCACTCCTACTGAGAGCACACCTCTGGCTCAGAAAGGGAGGACTATGGTGGTGAAAAGCAAGGGACAGGAGACGGGGACAGTGGAGGCACCTCCTAGTCCTGGAGGCAAGGACACAAGTGACATGTCAAAGGACAAGGGGACCCGTCACAAGAGGGGACACATGGATCCCTGTGCACCACCAAAGATTGTCAAAGATCCCCCACCAACAGCAAAGAAAGGGAAGGTTCCCACTCAACCACGAATGAAAGGAAAGGTTCCCACTTAACCACCAATGAAAGGCAAGAGGCCCACTCCACCAGCAGAGGGCAAGGAGCCCCCAATTCCAGCAAAGGCCCAGCAGCCCTCACCTCCAGCTGAGGCACATGAGCCCTCACCTCCAGCACAGGCCCAGAAGCCTTCACTTCCAGATAAGACAGAGGAGCCCGCACCTCCACAACAGGCACACAAGCCCTCACTTCCAGCACAGGCACAGCAGCCCTCATCTCCAGCTGGGGCACAGAAGCCCTCACCTCCAGCTGTGGCATAGGAGCCCTTACCTCCAGCTGAGGCACAGGAGCGCTCATCTCCTGCACAGGCACAGCAGCCCTCACCTCCAGCTGAGGCACAGAAGCCTTCACCTTAAGCAGAGGGCATGTAGGCCACCCTCCTAGTGGGCAAGTTCCCCGCTTTAGAGACTGTGGCCTTGCACTCCCCACAAAAGACAGATGGGCATGGAGCCCCCACTTCAGCTGAGGTGACCCCCACCTCTCTGAGGTGCCTGTCTATTTCCAACAGGATGCCCCTGAACAGTGGATTCCACAGTGTGTCAGGAGTCAAGTTGTACCTTGGACTGTGCCCTGTGGCCATGTGGCCCTTTTGCACTGTGGACTGGCCATTGGCCCATTCTGGACATTGTTGCCTACATTTATATTCAAATGGACAATATGGTGGCTGTTGGCATCAAATTACAGTGTTTGTTGATAATCATTGTAGTCCTTGTTTCATTTTGACATGGGCCCTGTGACATTGGTTTGATTCTACAGCTGGTTCTGTGTATGGTATGTGTGTGAATGGTGTGTGTTTTGCGTGTGTGTGTGTCACTCTCCTTTTCCTCCCTCCCTCCCTTGTGTGCTAGGTGGCTGTACTCACCATCGTCATTGGTGATGGTGTTCCAGGAGGGCCATGGTGTAGAAGAACATCAGGAAGACGTGAAGTTCCGGTTCCGTGGTGGCGGCGGAGTCCTCTGTGTACTTGTTAGTGAGTCTTTCGTTTTCTGTTTCCTCCAGGCTTTTAATGGCATTGGTACCGTTCAAGAAATCCTGGCGGTTTGTGTGTAATAATATGGTGGGTGGTACCTTGTCTTCTGCCTGGCTGTCGATGGCTTCCACCGTGGTCAGTGGTGTTTCCGCAGTGGCGGTTGCTATGGTACATTGGCTGTCTATGGAAGGGATATTCCATGGCAACGGTGACGGATATCCCATCCTCCAAAATCTAAATACCACAGAAAACAATGGTATTTAGATTTCAGCAGATGGGATATCCATCACCGTTGCAACCGAGTAACCCCTCCTCTGAGATCCAAATTTGGCCCTAAGTTATGAGAATGTAATGATTTTAATTTTTTGGTGTACTGACTGAAGAGGCAGTAAGGGGACCACAATCTGGATGGGGACACTAATTAAGCAATGTCTCATTCAGTTTATTGGGGTCTGATAAAGAGCGGGACCTTTGACTCTGTGGTAGAACCTAGGGATATTGTGTGACATATTGCTTTGTCTGTGTGGGTCTTCATTGGATTTTCTGGCACCAGTAGCTAAGGAAGGTTAATGCACATGGTTCAACACAGATGTAAGTTATGCATCTGCGATTAAAGGGACTGTTGATCCAGGTAAAAGACTAAAGGCCTGATTTACATCCTGGCAAAGGGGGTTACTTTGTCAGAGACATGACGGAAATCCCATCCACCTGTATTATTGTCTATGGGGATTGTAATACAGAGAATGGGATTTCTGTCACATTTGTGACAGAGTATTTTCTCCACCAGGAGCTAAATCAGGCCCTAATTCTCTGAATCAAAGTACTTCAGTTTTATTGAGGCCAGAATTAAACAGCATGTATTCAACTCAAACACACAGTCATTGATTAACATTATAATGCGGTCAGGGAGCATGCTAACAAGATCAGGGACAGCTTGGAATTAGATCAGGGCTAAGCTCCAATAAAATTTTAGCCCAGTCTATTTTAATGAAGTGTTGTAGCCACTCAAATGTTTACTTTTACTTAAGAAGAGAATAAGATTTATTTTCTTCTTTCCGTTCTAAAGAAATAAAGGGAATATGTGCCAATAAGTGTACAAGGTCCTGCTGCACTATGCATTAGCAACCTGGGTTATTAAAGTTAAACTTGTGATTACATTCATAGTGGAATTTCTGGCCTGCTGCAGTGCATGCAACCAATTGCTATGCCACAGACCTGGATAAACCTGAGAGGTCTTGGAGGATAAGGTGACTCTAATCCACAGTCTATCTGAGAAGAGCTTGTGAATCTTTTCATTGCTTAGGACTATGGAACCACTCACCCTGATTGTATTAGGGTCGTATATATTTTTTATGAGTTTCTTAGCATTTGCTTTTTAATTGTGTTTAGAGGTAGAATCTGGTACACCCTTGATAGTATGAAACCTTCATGCTCGAAAATCTTGTAATAAATGCAAAGAAAAGCCTTTCCTGGTCACTCTATACTACAATTTATTTACACCATTTAACTCTTACACCACCTCACTAATCATGCAAAGTAAGGCAGAAACATCTATTGTGTCTCTTTTATTTTGATTCAAAGTGGGTGTAGCAGAACAGTTTGAGCTGGAATTTCAATTTTCAGTTGACTCACGACTGATATATATGTTGTTGGCTCCTGGCTGTAATTGCAAGGAGAGTAAATAAACAATGAAACATAATGTTGCCCAGAGAGTCAACTAGGGCCTGATTGAGATGTTGAATCCAATACAACTTAGAGTGGGGACTTTAAAAATCTCTTGGGGGGGAATCGCCTGCTGTTCTACCCGCACCATTGCATCATTTTGCTGGTGACCACCCCTCTGGGGGCCACCATGAGTCGCACAATGAGGGCTTTTTCCTTTAAAATTGCAGTCAGGCCCACAGGGCATTATGGTGCGCTCTTCCATGAGCTTTATGAATTTTAGAGCACTGACCACTGCGCCGGGGAGCGCTGAGTCATTTTCCTTTGGTTTGTTCTTCTTTATTTTTGAAGCAGCCTCATGCCGTGCTTTACATCTCTTGGGGTGCCAACAGTTGCAGAACAGCCTTCGGATCCCACATTGGGCTGCCTAAAGCCAGCTCCCAACGAGCCAACACTGGCCTGCTGGCAGGCACGCACCATGTCGTCAACCTTCCAGACTACCCCGAGACTTGGGGGCGGGGAGCGGGTAAAGCTGTTCGACAGGGCCACTCTTTCTAGGTTCAAGGTAATAAGGCCCCCTCCTTCCACTAGTGAGGGAGTGCAACAGCACTCTCCCCTCCTCGTTAGTGATCCTGGGGCCCACAGATGGGGTCTGGGCCCCTTCCTTCCTCTAGCCGGGGGTGGGATGGCACTCCCTCACCTCATTGATCCTTTCTCCTCAACCTGGGGAGTGTGACAGCACTCCCTCGTAACACTCAGGTGGGGGAATGCATGATGTTGCTTCCCCTTTGTTTCCTGTTTTTATGGGTCTGCTCTCGGACCCTGGCTCACCCAGGGGACAAAGTTGAAAATAGCGTCGGAGCTTCACATGCTTCGTCGCCGGCACATCGCAAAAGGTCACATTTGTTGGGCCAGTTGTAATGATCTTGGTCTCCTTTTGCTGCTGGTGGCGATCCCTAGCCACGTGGAGCACTTTCCTCAGGCCTCCTGACTTGCAAGGCATCAAGTTGGTAGGGAGAATATTTTGATGACTCCCTGTGCCAGGCTTTCACCCTGTTGTCTCTCTGGACAGTGTTACCCCTTTGCACAAATGCCAAACTGGTCCTCAGAAGGTGTAAGAGGACCACCTTTCCTGGTCCTGGGGTGGGCCCCACTGGTCTTGGGGCCAATCAAGGGCAGAGTCCTTAATCCAGATGGCAGTCAGAGGGTTCTTCCTCCCAATTGTCCATGGCGCCAGTCTCCATCCCAGGGTTCTGCAGAAAACCATAACCACTAGAGCTCTCCCCCCTGTGCAGGACCTTTTAAGTGGGGATGAGAGTGTCCAGCAAGTCTGTGCCTCTATCCTATATTGATTTGCCACATCACCTCTCAGCCCCTGTACCAACCTCCCTGCACCATCTTCTAGGATAGCTCAAATGGCAACAACAAGGAGTCAATTGCCACACGTGACCTGGTCAGTCCCAGCTCCACCCCTCACTGACATCACTGCCGAGGCCTTCCCCCAGCAAATCTTCAAAGGAGCACCCCTCCCATCTGGTTTGGCTTCAGATGTCTGGACACCCCCCTTTGTTGAGTTTTGCCCATGAGCCTTTACCTTCTCATGGGAGCAAGAGGCTGCTGTGAGTCCTGCAAGTGCTCTGATTGGCTGGTAGTTGGATAGTTAGAAATTAAATTGCAGCAATTACTGTTCACTGTGAAAAATGTAAGGTGTTGTGGAAATGAAGTAAAAAGGCTATATAAAAGGGCATCAGAAAGACATGCTGTTCCCCAAGAATTTAGAGTGGAGGTGTCTGAGGGATAATCATTGTGAAGATAATACATGTATATTGTTTCTAACTATTTTTTATGATCTTGCAGGACTCTCACAGGATCATAAATAGTAAAAATAAGGATATGAGTTCACAATACATTTTATCACATTAGTAGGTCTGCGTACTGTGATGCTTGTTTTTAAGAGAAAGTGTGTAAGAAAAGTACTGTCATGGGTAGATGGTTATTTCTTATTTTTTTTAAACTGTTACAATTTCATGAGCATCTCGCTGAATTCGCATGGAAAATTATTGGGCCTGCAATGGGGTGTTTACGATCCTGCAAGAATTTCAGACGAATGGGGGAAACTAAATGAAAAAAGGGCCAAGCCTGAACCAATAGTTTCCAGTATTACGTGGTTGACGAAATACTGTGATGTGAGTGGGTGCAGAACAAGAGTTAGCTCAGTTTGTCCTTAGTGCCATTGAGGAGAAGGAAGTCTGTTTGAGTTGAACTCAGCAGAAGTGAATTTATATGGAGCTGAAAGAAACCTGTGTCTTCATCTATATATAAGAAAGGACTTCAAGTTCAGGTATTTAATAATATATTTTTAGTTCACCACGCTTTGGAATGCGCATATGAGAGATCATGGTGCTGTGCAATGTGAGGACGCGAATCACAGTGTCCACTGGTGCAGCCTAGTGGCTCAACAAATGAATATCTAATGAATGGAGTATACCACTTAAATACATGAATCTAATGAATGGAGTATGCCACTTAAATACATGAATTGGCCGCTGTTTATGGTAAACTGAAGAACTAAATTTGCATAGTAGAAGTGAAAAGAGCTATCAAACAGAAACATGCTGGCTCTGCTGTTATGTATCATTGGTGAAAATAAAGAAGCCTTCAATAAACATTTTGGACTTGGACTTAAAATTGAAGGAAACATATTATATTTGTGCACCATCACTCATATTTATTGGAAATATGGCTGCTTTTGGGGACGTACCCTGGGAGCAGCAGTTTCATCTATTCTTTTACACATATTGGGACTTCTAATTTGGATCGACAGACAGCACTAAAGGGGGAGGTGCAGTGTTGTTGATGGCTTGCTGCCTCTTTTTTGTTGAGAATTGTTATTTATAAGATAGTTTATAATCTTTTTTGTAAGTGTACTAAAGTTGGAAACATATTGTACACCACGTTTACAGAGTGAAAAGCTGTTTGGGGAGGTGTAGATGTGTTAATGTAGCTTTTGAGATGTGCACATTGCAGTGTACAGAGATGTGAACAAGGTTGGCAGATCATTAAAAATAATGTTTTTTTACCTGTATACACTTGTAAGTAAACAAAGTACTGTTTCTTAAAGTATAAAAAAGCTCTACTTTTTTATGAACCTCATTGCAGATATATTTTTGCCATATGAGATGTTTAAGTGGGGTAATTACTATTTCTAGAGTGAAACACTGTGGTGAATGTTAGCAAAAGGATGTCAAGATGATTTTGTTACTTTGGAAACTTTAAGGAAGCAGAGTTTATGGCATGTTATAATTTAATTGGGAAAATATGAAAATAGGCTGGTTGAAGGTGTGGAATTTTTAGAAGAGTGGAATAATAAGTTATTGGTACACTAGATATATAAATATGTGAATTGGCAAAAAGTGTAGTAACAGCTAAAAAATCACAGTTTTCAAGTATTGATCAGTCTTGACAGTATGTAATTTTTATCTTTTATGTTATCTTGTCATTTTTAGGAGGAAAATGGAAATTCATTTCCAAGGAAATAATTATCTGCTTGCATAAACAGCAGAGTGAGCCTTGTTAAGACAAGCAAGATTAGTGCTAGATTCGCAGTGAGTACCTGAGCAGGCACAGTGTAACTACGTTGAAAAGATGTGGAAGCACATGAAGAGCTCTATAGCTCAGCAGCATGAGCCAACTGTGCCCTAGCTAGCCTTTGTAAACTTCCTTTAAAAAACTGTACACATGAGAAATGTGGCTGAGACTTTTTTGCTAGCTGGCCTAACTAGCATACCAAAGATTATTTGACAGGCTGAGAAGGCCAAGGTGGTGCAACTGTACCAGGCTGTACATTATAATGTGATGAAGACATTATAAAGTAGTGAAGTTCATTGTATTTTTTTGTTTTATAGTTGTTGATATAGCTTGTTAATGCAGTTGTAGTTTTGTGATGTTGCTGAACTGTTTCGCTTTGTTGTAATAAAAAAGTTTAAAACCACTTAATACTTATTGACTTTCAACTTTACTATAGTATTGCAATATTGAGTAAAACTGGCAGTTCCATCGTCAGGGAATGCAAATGTACATGTATCTATATTGTATTATGGTAATCTTTTATGCTACAGGTAATTGGTAATGGAGAAGCAAATGATTTTGATATGCAGATATGGTTACTGGCCATGCACTGGTGAGGTGTTCCTACGGAGATTTTTCCTTGTGAATGCAGTGGTATAGGGAATTCTGATAGAAGAGAGAGGTATTGGCACACAAGGCAGTGCATCTTTATAGTGTAATACACACTGCTATCAGCTGTTGTGCACAACCCATTATATATGGGTGTTGTCATTCGAAGGTGTCTGAAATTGAGGTGAGTATGTCTTCACAATCAAACATGGACATCAGTTGTCCATGACACAGATTTTTAGAGAGAGGGAAGACTCCAATTTCTACTCCACTATGTACATTCATCAGTTTGAAGAGAGGTATGTTCTGAGAGAACAGTTTCCACCCATAGCCTACTTGTGCATATGTTACTCTGGGGAGATGTCTCACCTGTGAGGGCAGTCTGTTTTCATTTCACAGTCTCTGTAGTTGTTATGAAAGACAGACTTTTGAGAATAAAGGTAATCTCAAACCTATACTTTACTAGTACATCTGTCATAATGGGGGGAGCTGTGACCAGAAAGGTGTGTCACTTTTCACTGCTCTAATTTGAACATGCATTAGCCAAGAGACAGGCCACACAAGAGAGGCCTGTCTCTCCCCATACTATACTATGCAGAGTTATCATACAATAGAATTGAGTCGGGAAACTGGGTAGTTTCTAATCACAGCCTACTATGCTTACATAACAGCATGAGAAGAGGTATGAGTAGAGAGTTGCATTTTTCTCAAACCCTACTGCAATCACCTCTTATCCTGGTATGATGTGCTAGCAGAGAGGTGATTCTCTTCCCAGACAGCACTGCATATCACTATTATTCTAGGAAGAGGTATGAGTACAGAGGCCACTGGTTCACTACACTGCACTGGACATCCAAGGTGTCCTGGAGATAGGTGTTAGTGCAGAAGACAGTGTTTTCATTTCTACTATTGTATATGTCTGTCATTCTAGGGAGAGCTGTGAATGAACAGGGAAATGCATTCCCACACACAAATAAATATGGTTATTTCCCTGGGGAGAGGTGTCAGTGGTGAGGCTGGTACTTGTTATACCTACAATGGAATAGTGATGTCTTACATGTGAGATGAGCACATCCCTACCCTACTATGCATAATAGTGAACCTGGGAAATGAGTGAATGGAGAGCAGTGTCTGTTTACACCATACTCTACCCACTAGTTATCTTCATGCAAGGTCTCAGTAGAGAGACCAGTCTCTCCCCATAGGCTAGTATTGGGGATTATAAGGGATAACTATTGCAATGAATGAAAATGCAAAATTCACAATCAACCAGAGATATGTGAGAAACCCTCATTGAATAAGGTGTTAAATCTGTATTTAACTGTTCAGAAAAAGCCAACATAGTGAATGCTATTCCAAAACTAATGTCACATGTATCTGTATCAAACCACTGACACACACTGAACCTACATTAAGAAAATAAATTGATATTAGTAGACAACTGAATACTGTAAAAAGTGTTTATGGTGACAGGTCGGTCTATACAACACTGTTTGCAAACAGTGAATTCTCTGATGAGATAGACACCACAGAGCATTGAAAAGAATCTACTATTAACAATGTCTATTCTATGCAACAGTTGTCTAGAAAACACTATTAGCTAAAAAATAAACAAGATCAGAAAGTGCTAAATATGATACTACCTCAAGTATTCAGACTGTGGGGAGAATGTTGCAGATAGCCCTTCTTCTGAAGCAAAACAAGCACATGTACATAGGTTAGTACCAGGTGCACACACTCTTCAATGAAAACTATAGGTTATCATGCTGACACAATTCTCTCCAATAACTTGAAGCTTCTTACAAAAAATTAGTATCTACCAATATTTTTCGTTTTGGAAACTCTGGGGAAAGGTGGGGGAATGCATGATGTTGCTTCCCCTTTGTTTCCTGTTTTTATGGGTCTGCTCTCGGACCCTGGCTCACCCAGGGGACAAAGTTGAAAATAGCGTCGGAGCTTCACATGCTTCGTCGCCGGCACATCGCAAAAGGTCACATTTGTTGGGCCAGTTGTAATGATCTTGGTCTCCTTTTGCTGCTGGTGGCGATCCCTAGCCACGTGGAGCACTTTCCTCAGGCCTCCTGACTTGCAAGGCATCAAGTTGGTAGGGAGAATATTTTGATGACTCCCTGTGCCAGGCTTTCACCCTGTTGTCTCTCTGGACAGTGTTACCCCTTTGCACAAATGCCAAACTGGTCCTCAGAAGGTGTAAGAGGACCACCTTTCCTGGTCCTGGGGTGGGCCCCACTGGTCTTGGGGCCAATCAAGGGCAGAGTCCTTAATCCAGATGGCAGTCAGAGGGTTCTTCCTCCCAATTGTCCATGGCGCCAGTCTCCATCCCAGGGTTCTGCAGAAAACCATAACCACTAGAGCTCTCCCCCCTGTGCAGGACCTTTTAAGTGGGGATGAGAGTGTCCAGCAAGTCTGTGCCTCTATCCTATATTGATTTGCCACATCACCTCTCAGCCCCTGTACCAACCTCCCTGCACCATCTTCTAGGATAGCTCAAATGGCAACAACAAGGAGTCAATTGCCACACGTGACCTGGTCAGTCCCAGCTCCACCCCTCACTGACATCACTGCCGAGGCCTTCCCCCAGCAAATCTTCAAAGGAGCACCCCTCCCATCTGGTTTGGCTTCAGATGTCTGGACACCCCCCTTTGTTGAGTTTTGCCCATGAGCCTTTACCTTCTCATGGGAGCAAGAGGCTGCTGTGAGTCCTGCAAGTGCTCTGATTGGCTGGTAGTTGGATAGTTAGAAATTAAATTGCAGCAATTACTGTTCACTGTGAAAAATGTAAGGTGTTGTGGAAATGAAGTAAAAAGGCTATATAAAAGGGCATCAGAAAGACATGCTGTTCCCCAAGAATTTAGAGTGGAGGTGTCTGAGGGATAATCATTGTGAAGATAATACATGTATATTGTTTCT
The DNA here is from genome assembly GCF_031143425.1 of Pleurodeles waltl. Lineage (NCBI taxonomy): Eukaryota > Metazoa > Chordata > Amphibia > Caudata > Salamandridae > Pleurodeles > Pleurodeles waltl. The sequence goes on along the minus strand of NC_090437.1, from coordinate 260,054,221 downwards.
AACTATTTTTTATGATCTTGCAGGACTCTCACAGGATCATAAATAGTAAAAATAAGGATATGAGTTCACAATACATTTTATCACATTAGTAGGTCTGCGTACTGTGATGCTTGTTTTTAAGAGAAAGTGTGTAAGAAAAGTACTGTCATGGGTAGATGGTTATTTCTTATTTTTTTTAAACTGTTACAATTTCATGAGCATCTCGCTGAATTCGCATGGAAAATTATTGGGCCTGCAATGGGGTGTTTACGATCCTGCAAGAATTTCAGACGAATGGGGGAAACTAAATGAAAAAAGGGCCAAGCCTGAACCAATAGTTTCCAGTATTACGTGGTTGACGAAATACTGTGATGTGAGTGGGTGCAGAACAAGAGTTAGCTCAGTTTGTCCTTAGTGCCATTGAGGAGAAGGAAGTCTGTTTGAGTTGAACTCAGCAGAAGTGAATTTATATGGAGCTGAAAGAAACCTGTGTCTTCATCTATATATAAGAAAGGACTTCAAGTTCAGGTATTTAATAATATATTTTTAGTTCACCACGCTTTGGAATGCGCATATGAGAGATCATGGTGCTGTGCAATGTGAGGACGCGAATCACAGTGTCCACTGGTGCAGCCTAGTGGCTCAACAAATGAATATCTAATGAATGGAGTATACCACTTAAATACATGAATCTAATGAATGGAGTATGCCACTTAAATACATGAATTGGCCGCTGTTTATGGTAAACTGAAGAACTAAATTTGCATAGTAGAAGTGAAAAGAGCTATCAAACAGAAACATGCTGGCTCTGCTGTTATGTATCATTGGTGAAAATAAAGAAGCCTTCAATAAACATTTTGGACTTGGACTTAAAATTGAAGGAAACATATTATATTTGTGCACCATCACTCATATTTATTGGAAATATGGCTGCTTTTGGGGACGTACCCTGGGAGCAGCAGTTTCATCTATTCTTTTACACATATTGGGACTTCTAATTTGGATCGACAGACAGCACTAAAGGGGGAGGTGCAGTGTTGTTGATGGCTTGCTGCCTCTTTTTTGTTGAGAATTGTTATTTATAAGATAGTTTATAATCTTTTTTGTAAGTGTACTAAAGTTGGAAACATATTGTACACCACGTTTACAGAGTGAAAAGCTGTTTGGGGAGGTGTAGATGTGTTAATGTAGCTTTTGAGATGTGCACATTGCAGTGTACAGAGATGTGAACAAGGTTGGCAGATCATTAAAAATAATGTTTTTTTACCTGTATACACTTGTAAGTAAACAAAGTACTGTTTCTTAAAGTATAAAAAAGCTCTACTTTTTTATGAACCTCATTGCAGATATATTTTTGCCATATGAGATGTTTAAGTGGGGTAATTACTATTTCTAGAGTGAAACACTGTGGTGAATGTTAGCAAAAGGATGTCAAGATGATTTTGTTACTTTGGAAACTTTAAGGAAGCAGAGTTTATGGCATGTTATAATTTAATTGGGAAAATATGAAAATAGGCTGGTTGAAGGTGTGGAATTTTTAGAAGAGTGGAATAATAAGTTATTGGTACACTAGATATATAAATATGTGAATTGGCAAAAAGTGTAGTAACAGCTAAAAAATCACAGTTTTCAAGTATTGATCAGTCTTGACAGTATGTAATTTTTATCTTTTATGTTATCTTGTCATTTTTAGGAGGAAAATGGAAATTCATTTCCAAGGAAATAATTATCTGCTTGCATAAACAGCAGAGTGAGCCTTGTTAAGACAAGCAAGATTAGTGCTAGATTTGCAGTGAGTACCTGAGCAGGCACAGTGTAACTACGTTGAAAAGATGTGGAAGCACATGAAGAGCTCTATAGCTCAGCAGCATGAGCCAACTGTGCCCTAGCTAGCCTTTGTAAACTTCCTTTAAAAAACTGTACACATGAGAAATGTGGCTGAGACTTTTTTGCTAGCTGGCCTAACTAGCATACCAAAGATTATTTGACAGGCTGAGAAGGCCAAGGTGGTGCAACTGTACCAGGCTGTACATTATAATGTGATGAAGACATTATAAAGTAGTGAAGTTCATTGTATTTTTTTGTTTTATAGTTGTTGATATAGCTTGTTAATGCAGTTGTAGTTTTGTGATGTTGCTGAACTGTTTCGCTTTGTTGTAATAAAAAAGTTTAAAACCACTTAATACTTATTGACTTTCAACTTTACTATAGTATTGCAATATTGAGTAAAACTGGCAGTTCCATCGTCAGGGAATGCAAATGTACATGTATCTATATTGTATTATGGTAATCTTTTATGCTACAGGTAATTGGTAATGGAGAAGCAAATGATTTTGATATGCAGATATGGTTACTGGCCATGCACTGGTGAGGTGTTCCTACGGAGATTTTTCCTTGTGAATGCAGTGGTATAGGGAATTCTGATAGAAGAGAGAGGTATTGGCACACAAGGCAGTGCATCTTTATAGTGTAATACACACTGCTATCAGCTGTTGTGCACAACCCATTATATATGGGTGTTGTCATTCGAAGGTGTCTGAAATTGAGGTGAGTATGTCTTCACAATCAAACATGGACATCAGTTGTCCATGACACAGATTTTTAGAGAGAGGGAAGACTCCAATTTCTACTCCTCTATGTACATTCATCAGTTTGAAGAGAGGTATGTTCTGAGAGAACAGTTTCCACCCATAGCCTACTTGTGCATATGTTACTCTGGGGAGATGTCTCACCTGTGAGGGCAGTCTGTTTTCATTTCACAGTCTCTGTAGTTGTTATGAAAGACAGACTTTTGAGAATAAAGGTAATCTCAAACCTATACTTTACTAGTACATCTGTCATAATGGGGGGAGCTGTGACCAGAAAGGTGTGTCACTTTTCACTGCTCTAATTTGAACATGCATTAGCCAAGAGACAGGCCACACAAGAGAGGCCTGTCTCTCCCCATACTATACTATGCAGAGTTATCATACAATAGAATTGAGTCGGGAAACTGGGTAGTTTCTAATCACAGCCTACTATGCTTACATAACAGCATGAGAAGAGGTATGAGTAGAGAGTTGCATTTTTCTCAAACCCTACTGCAATCACCTCTTATCCTGGTATGATGTGCTAGCAGAGAGGTGATTCTCTTCCCAGACAGCACTGCATATCACTATTATTCTAGGAAGAGGTATGAGTACAGAGGCCACTGGTTCACTACACTGCACTGGACATCCAAGGTGTCCTGGAGATAGGTGTTAGTGCAGAAGACAGTGTTTTCATTTCTACTATTGTATATGTCTGTCATTCTAGGGAGAGCTGTGAATGAACAGGGAAATGCATTCCCACACACAAATAAATATGGTTATTTCCCTGGGGAGAGGTGTCAGTGGTGAGGCTGGTACTTGTTATACCTACAATGGAATAGTGATGTCTTACATGTGAGATGAGCACATCCCTACCCTACTATGCATAATAGTGAACCTGGGAAATGAGTGAATGGAGAGCAGTGTCTGTTTACACCATACTCTACCCACTAGTTATCTTCATGCAAGGTCTCAGTAGAGAGACCAGTCTCTCCCCATAGGCTAGTATTGGGGATTATAAGGGATAACTATTGCAATGAATGAAAATGCAAAATGTTCCTCTAAACTGTTTTATGGTCTTGTGGTATTGCAGACAAAAAGTGGTGAGGTATTGAAAAACTATAAATTATACCTATTACAACAGGATATGTTCAGTGAAAATGCAAATTCCATTAATAAAGTATGGTTTAATGATATGCTTGTGAGCACAGAGCAGCAAACATTTCCCCCTTGCAGTGGATGTGGACGACCGTGAGTCTGGGGCTTGTAAGTTTCTCACCAGAATCATCAAGAAGAGAACAAAAGGGGAACACAGTACAAGCAACTAACATGATGACAGTATAGGGTAGCTCCGAAAAAAGTTTTTTTTTTTTTTTAATAATATTTTCTAATAACTAACATTTTTAACTTCTTTGTATTTTTTAAAAGGTCATAGCAAATAACAAGACTTTGATGGTAAACAAAACAACGACATCTCCTTTGATAGAAGGAGGAGGAAATAAAAGTAGGAAAAAGAGGTAAAAAAAGCTGCTGCCTAAGAGGGCATTTATGATTCTGGACAAGCCTGTCCTGTGCAACCCTGCTTGCCTAAGAATAAAGAATAATCTGTTTGCATGAGCAGCAAAAAAGGGCTTTTGTCGGATATGCAGGGTTTTTATATGATTGAGCGGTGAGTACCTGGGTATGGACGGTATTTCAAAGTTGAAAAGATGTGGACGCCCCTAAGGAGTTATCAAGCTCTGCAGCACAGGCTAAGTCCAAGCAAGGAGTTGAGGGTGCATAGCTCTCAAATATCACCACATGTTATATTGCTTGTTCTTTCAGCCCCTGCTGAACTCCTTTCTGCATACTTTATAAATCACAAATTCAGACCTCATTTAAAGAATTGCCACACTAAGGACTCCATGAGCAGCTAGGTGGCAGAGATTGCTGGGTTGCAGGAACAGGAATAGGGTGCACATATGAATCAGAGGATAATATTCTGGTCACAGAAAATCTGTAAAGTCAAGAGAGCTAGCCAAAATGGTGTAGTTACAGGAAAACTCACTAGACAAATGAAGCAATAAGGAAGAATTCTTTCTTTGCTAAATAATTACATCCATATGAACCAATCATGATTTTTTTCTTGGGATGTGTTTCCTCTCCCGGGCATCTCGTGGGTGTCTTGTGAGCCTCTCACAAGAGTGTAAAAATAGAGAACTTTCTTTATATCTAAAATGGAACAATATATCAACTGTTATACTTTAAACAGCACTTCTCGTGTCTTACTTTCTTCAGAACTACAAAAACACACTGTTCTGAACTTAATTCCACATGTACAGTCTCAGGAGTTGATTAGCACAAGCCGAACAGGAAGTATAGCCCACTCGTAGTCCATGCAGAGGATTGTGTGTTCGACTCCTGGGATCGTCATGAAAAGCCATCAGTGTGTAAACAAAATATTTAATAGAAATATACATAGCATACTCACCTTACTAGTAAAGATTAGCATTCAATAGTAACTGACCAGATGAAAAGAAGTCTGTACAATAGATTAGAGCGACATTTAGAACTCTACAATCTCTGCGATCACAGCCTTACATTTGATGTACATAGCAAAAACACATAGTTTACAGTATACGAAAAACTGAATATAAATAAGATGTTTATGTAAATATAGATGCAAAGACTATGAAAACAATGCTGGAAATATTTTGGAATATGTTAGTTAGAAAAACTAAGAAGTTGAACATTCTCAGCGCCAACACTGTTAGTTAATCTTTTGAACTAAAAAAACACAGAAATTCACCAGTTACTGTTAGCAGCGCTAGCTATACCTTGCACCCCTAACATGCACTGCTTATGGCCTCTCATATGACATTACTCATGATGTTCTATGACATCACTGATGACATTTCAAATGACATCATTGATCACAGCACTGATGACATCATCCAAACTTTGTTTTCCCACATATTGATGTATAAATTGCTATGGCTTTACATGTACTATAGTTCACATTCACAATCAACCAGAGATATGTGAGAAACCCTCATTGAATAAGGTGTTAAATCTGTATTTAACTGTTCAGAAAAAGCCAACATAGTGAATGCTATTCCAAAACTAATGTCACATGTATCTGTATCAAACCACTGACACACACTGAACCTACATTAAGAAAATAAATTGATATTAGTAGACAACTGAATACTGTAAAAAGTGTTTATGGTGAGAGGTCGGTCTATACAACACTGTTTGCAAACAGTGAATTCTCTGATGAGATAGACACCACAGAGCATTGAAAAGAATCTACTATTAACAATGTCTATTCTATGCAACAGTTGTCTAGAAAACACTATTAGCTAAAAAATAAACAAGATCAGAAAGTGCTAAATATGATACTACCTCAAGTATTCAGACTGTGGGGAGAATGTTGCAGATAGCCCTTCTTCTGAAGCAAAACAAGCACATGTACATAGGTTAGTACCAGGTGCACACACTCTTCAATGAAAACTATAGGTTATCATGCTGACACAATTCTCTCCAATAACTTGAAGCTTCTTACAAAAAATTAGTATCTACCAATATTTTTCGTTTTGGAAACTCTTTCTGCAGAACCAAAAATGTGTGTGGAGCATAATGAATACAATTCAACGGTCACTCCCACACAGAGTTGGTACTGAATGCAAACATTTATAACATGTTCAATACCTCTACACATCTATGGAAGCACACACTGTTTGTAAACACTTACACCCTTCAGCTGCACCCAAGCTGCAAAAAATGAAGTAGAATTAAGATGGTATTTAATTGCCACAATGTAAACTGTAAAACAAAACTAGCACATTCTTTGCATGATGTCATCTCAAATGTCATCACTGATTACATCATTCAGCAAAATAAACTTCAATGAACTTAATAAAATACCATTAAAAAAAGAAATAGGAAGACACAGTTGAGAGCTGTACAACACAGAGCTGATTGTAATCTTATGAACTTCTACATCTGCTTATCACCTAAGAGACAGTTATCAGTGGATAGTCTTGCCTCTTCGGACCAATTACTCTAAACACTAATGACCAAAGTACCTTGTCTGACCGCAAAGGCTAGTATATTGCAAACCACAACAACACCATTTGTAATATAATTCTCTGAGCCTTTTTAGGCAGTTTTGGGCCCCGTCCTCCAGGACTGTTTTTTTTTTATTTAGAGGGGAGTGGGCCACACGTTTCCCCCCCCCCGCCTGAGCTTATTATGGACCTGGAGACTCTGTCCCCCAGGGTCATGCATATATCTTAGAAGGGGAGGTGGGCCGTTCAGCCCTCCTTCCCAAGCATATTATGGCCCTGGGGACCCCATGACTAAACCACTGCTGAAAACTGGACAGAAATGGAGAAACTTGGCAGAAAATGTTATTAAGATCACAGTTTCTGCTAAAAGAGGGTGTAAAATTAGACTATACCTACAATAGTTAGGAAGACTGGATCACACACACTTTGGATATTTGCTTTCCAATTACTGCTTTCAAAGATAAAGGGCAAACTAAAACCACACCTTGGCTTAACCCTGATTTGGCATCCCTGAAGAAGCTCTGTAAACAAATAGAAATAACATGGAGAAAGTCATACTATTCTCATCTGAAGCTAAAATATAACATAGAAATAAAACACTATCAAAAAGGTCTGAGCAAAATATTTTGAAGAAATCATTTTAAAGGCCTCAAATCCCTCAAGAAAATTATTTAAAATTGTGAAGACCTTGAAATCAGATAAATCGGGCAAAATTCCTTTTTCATCAACAACAGAGAGATGTAATGAATTGGCTGCCTTTTTTCAGTAAAAGGTATTGAAAATCTATAGTTCCCTACTAGCCAGTCAAGACGATGGCCTTCACCAAACTCAACTGCTATAAACATTACCCCATTGAATATGATTCCTGAGGTGACAGAGGACAGGGTTCAGGAAATCATGAGAAGAGTAAAATTGGGATCTCCATTAGAACCAGCTCCTTCACAGTTTATAGTGAAAGGCGCTCATATACTCCTTGCAAGTGTCACAAAGATTCTAAATAGATCTCTGGAGCTGGGAATAGTACCTAGTAGATGAAAACACTCCACCATTAGACCATTACTGAAAAAATCCCATTTAAAACCCTGAGATACTAATAACTACAGTTCCATATCACTTCTACCAGGTACGGGTAAGATTTTGGAGAAACATGTTAACAAGACTTTATCTTGTCATCTGGAAGTTAATCATCTCTTCCATCCATCACAGATGACTTCAGAGCCCAGCACAGTCCAGAATCAGCACTGTTAACATTAACAGTGGAACTCAGAGGGATATTAGATCAAGGAGGAACAGCCACTAATATTTTGCTAGACCTAAGTGCACGTTTGATACAGTGGATCATAGGATTCTGGTCCAGAGATTAGAAGAGATAGGGGTGAAAGATAAGGCCCTGAAATCCTTTATTGAAGATTAAACTTTCCAAGTAATAGAAAAAGCATGTTTTTCTGAAACAAGGGCCTTTAAGTGCAGAGTACCTCAAGTTTCTTCCCTTAGCCCCACCTTTTTCAATATATAAGTACGACTTTTAGCAAATATTGTGATTAACCATGGCCTATCAGTTGTATCCTATGCAGATGATACACAATTGGTGGTATCAACTGCAAAAGGAAGGAACTGAAGAACCTACATATATCCCTATACCTGGAAGATGTGTGCAAGTGGATAGCAAATTGCTGCCTAAAACTTAATGGTGAAAAAACGAGGGGATGTTCCTAAGAAACAACCCATATGCAAATATGGAGTTAAGATGGCCATGTCGTCTGAGTAACCCGCCCACCTCTAAATCTCTCATAAAAAATCTTGGAATATTGTTGGATAATACCCTTACAATGGACTCCCAGGCAGCAAAATTGGCCGGTAGTTGCTTTGGGACACTAAGGACTTATCAAAACTGTGATTCAGACTGTGATAATCTCATACCTAGATTATGTTAATACTCTTTACCTAGGCTTTCCGAAATGCATCACAAAAAAGCTGCAATTAGTACAAAATGCAGCAACTAGAATGCTATTAAAAATCCCCAAGACACAATCAACAAAGAAGGCATTGTAAACACTACATGGGTTGCCAATTGAAGCAATAGTTAAGTTTAAAATAGTAAGGCCCGTATTTATACTCCGTTTGCGCCAAATTAGCGTCGTTTTTTTTTACGCAAATTCGGCGCAAAACGAACACAATATTTATACTTTGGCGTTAGACGCGTCTAGCGCCAAAGTATGGGCAAATAGCGTCATTTTTTTGCGTGAACGCCTTCCTTGCGTTAATGAGATGCAAGGAAGGCGTTCCCGTCTAAAAAAATGACGGCGACGCAAATGCGTCGTATTTATACTCCCGGACAAAAATCACGCCCGGGAGGTGGCGGGTCAAAAAAACCCGCATTTGCGCCACTATTTAACGCCTGGGTCAGGGTAGGCGTTAAGGGGCCTGTGGGCTCAAAATGAGCCCACAGGTGCCCTCCCCTGCCCCCAGGGACCCCCCCTGCCACCCCTGCCCACCCCAGGAGGACACCCAAGGATGGAGGGACCCACCCCAGGGACATTCAGGTAAGTTCAGGTAAGTATAATTTTTTATATTTTTTAATTTTTTTTGGTGGCATAGGGGGGCCTTATTTGTGCCCCCCTACATGCCACTATGCCCAATGACCATGCCCAGGGGACATAAGTCCCCTGGGCATGGCCATTGGGCAAGGGGGCATGACTCCTGTCTTTACTAAGACAGGAGTCATTTAAATGGCGTCTGGGCGTCGAAAATAATGGCGCAAATCGGGTTGAGGCGATTTTTTTGCCTCAACCTGACTTGCCCCATTTTAAGACGCCCTAACGCCATTTTCCCCCTACGCCGGCGCTGCCTGGTCTACGTGTTTTTTTTCCACGCACACCAGGCAGCGCCGGTCTGCTAGCGCCGGCTAACGCCATTCCATAAATACGGCGCCCGCATGGCGCTTCAGAATGGCGTTAGACGGCGCTAAATTTTTTGACGCTAAACTGCGTTAGCGCAGTTTAGCGTCAAAAAGTATAAATATGGGCCTAAGTTTAGCTCATAAAGTGATGAAGGCCAACAGAAATTAAGAGGTCTATTGACAAAATACCACCCCTCAAGACCTCTCAGATCAGCTCAGGGACATCTCTTGAAGGTCCCAGAATTAGGAGATCTATTTGGGGTGGCAGATCTTTTATATATCTAGCCCTGAAACTTTGGGATGCCCTACCAATACAAATTAGATCAGTAAGCAAGGAGTCAAGATTTAAGAAGTGTATAAAAACAGGGCTCTTTCCAAAACTCTCTGCTTAAGCTATATTAATTACAGGGTCAGATTGGAATTCATTGCATCTGGTTTCATCCCTCATCTAGTGCTGGGAGGCCCTAGAGTAGCCATGCGCTTTATAAATATCATATCCCCAAATGCCATGTATTACTCAAAGGGGAGGGGCATACATGAACCTCCTCCCCAAGCCTCTTCAGGCCCTGTGGACACTAGAGCCTTTTTCTTATGTAGAGGGGGGACATTTGATTCATGTCTGGGCTCTGTGTATCCTCCCCTGCTGTAGGGTGGTTGTGCTACCTGTCTTGCTCATCGATCTGGGACAAAACCCCTTCCAAAGAGGATATTTTATAACCCCACGACACCGGATGGGTCTATGGTTTAACGGTTAGCCAATTGGTCAGTCATAATGGCCCACTCCTTATACTTATATAAATTACTGGACATTTTAAACTCTGAGATCAGAAGTCATTAGGAGGCCAAGGAAGACATGATTGCCCATTTCCTGGACAGTGGCACATATCACCCCCATGTTCTCTCTTAGATTATGGTGAGCTGTGTTCAGTCACCATTGACTACATGCATTTCGATACGCACCATACCTTTTTTGCAGCTCTAGTCTCAGCTACGAAACCTTACATACATAAGTCTCAATCATGTGTTGCCCCTCTGTTCTGCCCTACTTGTCTCTTCTCTCTGCATACCACAGTAAAACAAGCCTCAGTGATTCTTTACATTCCCCCTGTATTTATACATCACTCAGTACACAGACAGGCACCCCTTTTGATAGGTTGAAGTATGTTCTCCTTTCTCCCTTAAATGTTACCCGATTATCACTCTACTTTAAGATGCAAATGATTTTGTTCTACCTCATCTCAAAGGACAATTAGATTGTACTCATACAGGAGACACACCTTTCATTGTCTAAGACTGACAAAGTGAGACAGGACTAGACAGGTAGGGTATTGGCTAACAGAGGCACGGAAGTAGACTGTGGAGAGCAGATTGGCACCTTTCATCTTTCCAAGAAACGTGGAGCTTCCATTCTAATCCGAAAGTCCATCCAGATTTAGAATTCATGGAATGATACAAAGGGCAGCTATGTTTTCATCAACCTTAAACTGGGTGAGAAGGCATTAAAAGTGTGTTCAACATGGTTCCCACACCACTCCAAGATCCTTTTTTTTAACATCATGAAACATATTACAGGTGTTCTTCAGCCGCACTGGGGTGTTATTTTTGGAGAGCATAGGAACCCTGCCATTGAGCCAGTGACTGATAAGTTGGGTCCACTTGTCCTTCAAAGAGAGACATTTGGACTGAATGTAGCTTTTTAAAGACACAGCTAAATATGAACTGTTCTGCTTTAAGTGGTGATACTATGAATGTGGGTAGAAAGCAAAATGCTTTTTGGCAGTCCATCTGAAACACTGATAACCACAGACAACTCTTCCAGAAATTCTGTATTACCAATGATGTTTACACATGCAGCCTGTTGAGATATTAGAGATATTTCCTCATTTATCAAGATGCCAAATCACTCTGATCACACAAAGATTATTGTGTTGGAGCAAACATTCTTGCCTCATCTTCATATCCATGTAGGAGAGCTATCACTGATAGAGTAATTACCATGCATGAATTTGAATCAGTTATCTATATTTAAATCTTCAAATGAAGATGGCTTCCCTGGTGTATGTTATGAAAAATTTTAGAAAAGCTTTTCATGCAATCTTTTAACATGGAGAATCCAAAGACACTTTTCACTCCTCCAAAACGTTTATCTCTGTGATCCCTAAACCTGAATGCAACCTTCTGCTCTTTGCAGACTTTCACCCCATTTTCTTGCTAAAAGCAGATTGGAAAACTAGTGCAAATAAATTGAAAAATAGACTACAGAAAATAATACTTAATTTTTGGGTAGTGTTTGCTCTGTGGAGATCATGTAGATGCCTGCACACACTGCCCCATTTTCTGAAGCAGATTAGAGACTTGAAGGAGGAGGGAGTTTGTTGCAAGTGCAGTGCCGATCATTCAATAAGACGAGAAGGCAGGTTTCACTTAGATATTTATTCAGGAAAAGAAGTAGGTTTTCCAGAAGGGAAGCATCCCAACCTCCAGCTCACACGGCAAACACGAACCATCTCTCCACTATTCTCGAATCTCCCCACCATGTCATAACCAACATTCCTCCTCCACGCATCCCCATTCCAAAGAACACTCGATCTTACACATTACGCACATCACCATTCTAAATAACACAGGATATATTCTAAAGACCACAGGATATAGCACCTCTCCCTCCCTTAACCCCTTCGCTGCCAGTCCTTTTCCCCCTCCTGTGTCAGGCCTTTTTTTGCCTATTTGGGGCAGTTCGCGCTTAGGCCCTCATAACTTTTTGTCCACAAAAGCTAACCAAGCCAAATTTGCGTCCTTTTTTTCCAACATCGTAGGGATTCTAGAGGTACCCAGCCTTTGTGGGTTCCCCTGAAGGAGGCCAAGAAATTAGCCAAAATACAGTGAAAATTTCATTTTTTTCAAAAAAATGGGAAAAAGTGGCTCCAGAAGAAGGCTTGTGGTTTTTCGCCTGAAAATGGCATCAACAAAGGGGTTGCGGTGCTAAACTCACCAGCTTCCCAGCTTTCAGGAACAGGCAGACATGAATCAGAAAACCCACTTTTTCAACACAAATTTGGCATTTTACTGGGACATACCCCATTTTAAAAAAAAATTGTGCTTTCAGCCTCCTTCCAGTCAGTGACAGAAATGGGCATGAAACCAATTCTAGATCCCAGAAACCTAAACATTTCTGAAAAGTAGACAAAATTCTGAATTCAGCAAGGGGTCATTTGTGTAGATCCTACAAGGGTTTCCTACAGAAAATAACTGAAAAAGAAAAATATTGAAATTGAGGTGAAAAAAACATCAATTTTTCTCTACGTTTTACTCTGTAACTTTTTCCTGCAATGTCAGATTTTCGAAAGAAATATACCGTTAGGTCTGCTTGACTCCTCTGGTTGCGGGGATATATAGAGCGTGTAATTCATTTGCTGAAATATAACGAGTAAAAAATAGCTATCAAGAAAACCTTTGTATTTCCAAAAAGAGCACAAGATAAGGTGTTGAGGAGCAGTGGTTATTTGAACATCTCTGAATTCCGGGGTGACCATACTAGCATGTGAATTACAGGGCATTTCTCAAATAGATGTCTTTTTTACACACTCTCCTATATTTGGAAGGAAAAAATGTAGAGAAAGACAAGGGGCAATAACACTTGGGGGCATATTTATACTCTGTTTGCGCCGGAATTGCGTCGTTTTTTTTTACACAATTCCGACGCAAAACTAACTCCATATTTATACTTTGGCGTTAGAAGCGTCTAGCGCCAAAGTCCATGGAGTTTGCGTCATTTTTTAGCGTGGACACCTACTTTGCGTTAATGGTATGCAAGGTAGGCGTTCCCGTCTAAAAAATTGACTCCGAGGCATGTGCGCCGTATTTACACTCCCGGGCAAAATTCACGCCCGGGAGTGGGCGGGTCCCAAAAAATTACATCCAGCCGCTTTTGCGCCATTTTTTAGTGCCTGGACAAGGCAGGCGTTAAGGGACCTGTGGGCTCGGAAGGAGCCCAGAGGTGCCCTCCCATGTCCCCAGGGACACCCCCTGTCACCCTTGCCCACCCCAGGAGGACACCCAAGGATGGAGGGACCCATCCCAGGGACATTAAGGTAAGTTCAGTTTTTTTTTTTTTTTTGTGGCATAGGGGGGCCTGATTTGTGCCCCCCTACATGCCACTATGCCCAATGACCATGCCCAGGGGAGAGAAGTCCCCTGGGCATGGTCGTTGGGCAAGGGGGCATGATTCATGTCTTTGCTAAGACAGGAGTCATTTCAATGGGGGTTGGGAGTCGAAAAAAATGGCGCAAATCGGGTTGAGGCGAAAAATTTGCCTCAGCCTGACTTGCCCCATTTTTTGGCGCCCAAGCTCCATATTCCCCTACGCCGGCGCTGCCTGGTGTACGTCATTTTTTTTTACGAACACCAGGCAGCGCCGCCGGCTAACGCCGGCTAACGTCATTGAATAAATACGGCGCCGGCATAGCGCTTCAGAATGGCGTTAGCCGGCGCTAATTTTTTTGACGCAAAACTGCGTTAGCGCAGTTTTGCGTCAAAAAGTATAAATATGGCCCTCGTTTTGCTAATCTATGTTCCCCCAAGTCTCCCGATAAAAATGATACCTCACTTGTGTGGGTATGCCTAGCGCCCGCGACAGGAAATGCCCCAAAACGCAGTGTGGACACATCCCATTTTTTGAAAGAAAACAGAGGTGTTTTTTGCAAAGTGCCTACCTGTAGGTTTTGGCCTCTAGCTCAGCCGGCACCTAGGGAAACCTACCAAACCTGTGCATTTTTGAAAACTAGAGACCTAGGGGAATCCAAGATGGGGTGACTTGTGGGGCTCTGACCAGGTTCTGTTACCCAGAATCCTTTGCAAACCTCAAAATTTGGCTAAAAAAACACATTATCCTCACATTATGGTGACAGAAAGTTCTGGAATCTGAGAGGAGCCACAAATTTCCTTCCACCCAGCGTTCCCCCAAGTCTCCCGATAGAAAATGATACCTCACTTGTGTGGGTAGGCCTAGCGCCCGCGACAGGAAATGCCCCAAAGCACAACGTGGACACATCCCATTTTTTGAAAGAAAACAGAGGTGTTTTTTGCAAATTGCCTACCTGTAGATTTTGGCCTCTAGCTCAGCCGGCACCTAGGGAAACCTACCAAACCTGTGCATTTTTGAAAACTAGAGACCTAGGGGAATCCAAGATGGGGTGACTTGTGGGGCTCTGACCAGGTTCTGTTATCCAGAATCCTTTGCAAACCTCAAAATTTGGCTAAAAAAACACATGTTCCTCACATTTCTGTGACAGAAAGTTCTGGAATCTGAGAGGAGGCACACATTTCCTTCCACCCAGTGTTTCCCCAAGTCTCCTGATAAAAAGGATACCTCACTTGTGTGGGTGGGCCAGGTGCCTGCAACAGAATAAGGCCCAAAACTTGTAGAGATAGAGGGGATAGCACAGCGAGTTTATAAGGACATATTCTTTTATACATCTTTAGACTGACTCTGCTTTGGGGACCCACATAAGTGAGGTGTCATTTTACTTGGGAGACTGTGGGGAATAGGAATTTTGTGCTGGAGCGGTGATCCTACTAAGAAAAGTCCAGAAAATATGCTTTTTAAAGCAAATTTTGAGGTTTACAGAGGAGTCTGGGTAAGAAAATGTTGGGGGAGCCACGCAAGCCACACCTCCCTGGATTCCTTGGGGTGTCTAGTTTAAAAAAATGTCTGGGTTTTGTAGGTTTCCCTAGATGAAGGCCGCACCCAGGACCAAAAACATAGGTGGCCCTCCCCCCCCCAAATACAGGTAGTTTTGTAATATATCATTTTGATGTGTCCACATACGTCCGTGATGTGCCAAACACTAAAATTGTGAAAAGAAACAAACTTAGGTTATGTGAAAAAGACCCCTCACCCACCAACCAAGTTGGTGGCGTGCTTCATCATCGGGGTCCCACCCGAGGCACCTAGCGTGATACAGGTGTGCTGCGACACCTGATTACAGCAGAGAAGGTTTTGTCATTTTTACCACACATACTGGTTGGATTTGGCACGAGGGTGAGTGATGGTTCAGTGGATCAAATTTTATTAACAAGAGATTTCCCAAAAATGAAATGCACTGTTAATAACTGAAAGGCAAAAAACTGAACCAATGACTCACAGCTTGTGAGCTGTAAAGCCGCGACAAGGCACCAACCGCTTTACGGTCCATTCACACACCTTTCATACATGACATGCACAAGACCATTCACACCCCCAGCCACGTGCCCAGCTCATTACAACACTCACATCGACAGACCGCGCCACTTAAGGGCCCATCACTTACATACGCCCACATGCCTGATACAAGAATCACACCAGCTGATGGGAGTGTGGACTGGCGTTTGGCCCCACCCCACGCACACCGCCAGCCAAGCGCCACACCATGCACACCGCCAGCCAAGCATCACCCCACACACACCGCCAGCCAAGCGCCACCCCAAGCACACCGCCAGCCAAGCCCCACCCCACGCACACCGCCTTCCAAGCACCACCCCACGCACACCGCCAGCCAAGCGCCACCTCACGCACACCACCAGCCAAGCGCCACCCCATGCACACCGCCAGCCAAGCGCCACCCCAAGCACACCGCCAGCCAAGCGCCACCCCACCCAAACCGCCAGCCAAGCCCCACCCCACGCACACCGCCATCACTTTTTTTTTGTTTATAAACAACAAAGAAACCACTAACTAATTATAAAATAAGCACAAAACTACAAACACAAAAGCTCTAACTAAATACATGACAGAGATGCCAACCGTGAAACATATGAAAATATAAAACAGACAGCTTACGCTCACAGTATTTCCCAGAAGTTTTTCTATGTGTGGTAACTTCTATAACAGCTGGGCACACACAGCCCAGGCTTTGAAGGGCATTCGGGGCAGTACATCTGGCTCTCCCTCCGGATTAATCTCCGGGCACATACTCTATATTTCTTTGTGGGCAAGTCTTTTTTGGGAGTGGGAGGAATGTGATCTGGAAAGTGCCGATCTTTCAATCTAGCCACATCCTCCACCACTTCTACTCTAGGAACTCTTGCCGGTTCCACCACAATAAGGCTTTCTATCACCAACTCCTGAAATTTAACAAATGTCATCCTTGACTCAGGTGAACAATCCTTGTATACAATAAAGGCATTAAAAGTTGCCAAATGAAATAAATGTAGGGCCAACTTTTTATACCACACGTAAGACTTACGAAGAGCAGTGTAAGGTTCCAACCGCCGACCTACTCTATCAACACCACCCATGTGCCTATTGTAGTCCAAAATACACGCAGGTTTGCGCACTTCCGAAACCTGACCCCACACAGTCACAGGTGAAGTACTCTCATCATGGATGGTAGATAGCATGTACACATCCCTCATGTCTGAAAATTTCAGAGCTAGCAGCTCATTATTCCGCAAGGCACTGCACTGTCCTCTCTCAAGTTTTTTACAGACAAGCTCCCTTGGATAGCCTTTCCGGTTAGAACGGATTGTGCCACAAGCAACAGTGTCCACTCTAAACAACTCCTTGAACAACTGCACTCCAGTGTAGAAATTATCCGCGTACAAATGGTGACCTTTGTTAAACAGCCATCTAGCAAGTTCCCACACAATTTTTTCGCTAACTCCAAAAGTGGCCGGACAACCAGGAGGGTCAATACTGGAATCCCTACCAGTGTAGACCCGGAAATTATACACATATCCTGTACTGCTTTCTGACAGCAGATACAATTTAATCCCATACCGTGCCCTCTTACTGGGAATGTACTGCTTAAAAACTAAACGGAAAAGGACCAAAGACTCGTCCACACTTATCTCTTTGCCTGGAACATAGACCTCTGAAAACCGATCTACAAAATGATCAAGGACAGGCCTAATCTTAAAAAGACGGTCACAATCAGGGTGATCTTGTGGCAAGGCTAAAGCATTGTCTACAAATAGCGATTATGTGTCATCGTTGCAGGAAATATAGCCGTTGCCATCAAGGGACTAGTAGACCAATAAGAAGCCAGTGACGGCTTCCTGATCAACCCCATCAAAAAAGACAAACCTAAAAACTTTTTCATCTCTTCCAGATATGTGGGAACCCACTGAGTAGCTCTAGACTGAGGCTTAAGTCTGGCAGCATTGTCCCGCAAATATTGCTCTGCATACACATTTGTCTGCTCCACAATCTCTTCCAAAAATACATCGTCCATAAACAAGTGAAAGAAATGGACAGGCAAAAAGTTTTCCGTATTAACTCTACACCCTGGAAGACCAGTAAATGCAGGTAACTGTGGCTGCTCCATGTTTGGGGCAATCCAGGTGTCAGGTCTTCTAATGGGAAATCCTTCAGCCCCAGGCTGCTGCACTCTTGGCACATCAATGTCCTCCTCTAACACAGGCCCTTCATCTTCACTGAGAGTAGCTTCCTCATCAGAAGAATACTCTTGGACAGAAAACTCACTTCCAGAATCTCCCGCTTCCTCCTCTGCCTCAGATGCAGAGCCAGTCTCGTAATCATGGTCTGAAGACGACTCAAAGAGCATGCGAACAACCTGCTGAGCGGTCACTCTGCGGCTAGCCATGATCCTCACTAACAACAAATGGATTGCCAACAACAACTAGCACTAAAATAAGTAATAAACAAAGTGTTGCTTTATCACAAAGAGTTATGTACTAAAAAAAACTATACCACTCACTTGCCTGAAAAAGCTACTCACCAAGCAACTACTCTGCACAGACACAGCAATCACCAATGATATCCCACTAAAAAGAAAAAAGAAAAAAGCAAGTTAGACATATGACAACACAAATATCATTGTGCTCAAATCTAAGGACAATTTCAAACACACAATACTGCATTTAGTACACCACCTACAAACATGTCATTCATGCATGTCAACAATACTCCTTTGGAGTAAATTGCTTTCACTTACCTAAAACATGCAACTATGCAAACCGCAGGACAACTACTGCCAAAACCGCAAGGATCCACAGCAAAGGAAGCAAAAGCTTTGAACTAGAAGAAAAAGAAGAAATAAATTGTTATAATCACAAATACAAACACTTCGGCAGTTGACAAACACCCCACCACCAAGAACTTAGAAGTTGTCCCTGGTACCTAAGTGACAGATGGGTGTAAAAAAATTGACCAATCTGCCCCCAAGCAGGGCAGAAATGGGCAACACCTCTGTGCCCCCTTTAGGGGGCGACCCTTCCCAAAGGGGGCACCCCCAGCACAAAACCAAAAAAAAGGGAAAAAAAATAATAATCCCAGGCGTATTGGTGGTTTCTGCCCTCCTTGGGGGCAGATGGGCCTACAAAAATAGGCCCATCTGCCCCCAAAGGGGGCAGAGATGGGCAATACGAACTTTCCCCACTTGGGGGGGGCGACCGTTGCCCAAGGGGTGCCCCCAAACACACACCACACACACCACACACACCACACAATCCCTGGCGCCTAGTGTGCTTCCACCCCCCCCGGGGGCCAGATCGTCCAAAAAAATGGCTGGTCTGCCATTGGGGGGGCCGAAACAGAAAAAAAAAATAGCCCCCCAGGGGAGCGACCCTTGCCCAAGGGGTTGCCCCCAAAATAAACAATAAAAACAAAATTCCTGGTGTCTGGTGGATTTCGCCCCCCCTTGGGGGCAGATCGGCCAAAAAATCGTCGATCTGCCCCCGGGGGGGCGAAATACTAAAAAAAATAGCCCCCCAGGGGGGCGACCCTTGCCCAAGGGGTTGCCCCTAAAAGAAACATTTATTTACAAAGAAATCCCTGGTTTCTAGTGTATTTCGCCCCCCCTGGGGGCAGATCTGCCGAAAAATCGGCGATCTGCCCCCGGGGGGGGGGGGGGGAGTGAAATACTAAAAACCCTTTCCTTTCCCCCGTGTCTGTTTTCCCCCCCAAAAAATCCCCAAAAAGGAAAGGACTCACCGTTTAGGGTCCTTTCCCCTCGACGCGCTGGAAGCAAATGGCTTCCAGCGCGTCCCGGCAATACTTGACGTCGGCGCGCTGTGCACGCGCTGACGTCATCAGATTGATGGGGGGGTCGGGTGTGGAAGGGGAAGGTCTTCCCCTTCCATCCCTGCCTTGGGGGGAGGGGGTTCCACAGGGGGGGCGCGCTCCCCCAAGTTCCCGTGCCTTGGACGAGGTAACCTCGTCCAAGGCACACAGGAACTGTAGCCTTGGACGAGGTGACCTCGTCCAAGGCACAGAAGCGGTTAATAATAACAAAATAAAAATAAACAATAATAATAATAACAAACACAGATTCTTCACATGAGATGATAGTCCTTGAGATGCAAAGGCAGCTTAACAGTTCTGTTTGATCTTCTTGCTCTCCAACTCCTGGACAAGTCATCAGAAAAATTCTCAGAACTCTTCAGGCTTGAGTCTTTTGAGGAATTACAACAGTCACTCCTATGTAATCCGTCTTTCTCGAGTTTAGTGCGATCACCATGATACTTGACAACTCTACTAAGATTCCAGATTCTATCATCATCCATTTTATGACATTGGTAAATAGTTTCACAACCTTCATGGGACCAGAAAGTTTCTTTTTGATGACAGGATTCCTGACAAGGATCCAATCACCAACATTAATTACAGTTATCTTGACTGCGTTCGATCTATCAAAATAAAGCTTGCTTTTCGCCTTCCTCACTCGCTCCTTACCCATCCAACTTCCACTCAGTACTGTCCTACCTTTGTCACCAAGGAGGTTATTGACCCAACTGAGTTCCAATGTGGTGTTACCAAGTCTACCCCGAAACAAGGTGAAAGGTGTCTGGCCTGTAGACGAGTGTGGAGTGTGCCTATACACATTAACCTTTCTCAATACCTCCTCCCTCCAATCCAAATTACACTCTTTAGCAATCAAAATAGTTTCTTTGAGAACTTGATTGAATCGTTCTACCATGCCATTGCATTCAGGATAGTATATAGAGCAGAGTTTGTGCTTAATGCCACACCCAGTCAAAAAATCATTCATCTCTCTGGACACTAACTGTATTCCATTGTCTGTGAGTAGGGTAGAGGGTATTCCTTCTCTAAAAATCAAATCTTTCAAAAAACGTATCACTTTACAAGTCTCAATGCTTTTAGTAAATTGGACCTCAGTCCACCTGGAAAACATGTCAACCACAACAATCACGTATTCAGCCATGTTGCCACCATATATAGGACCTAAGATGTCTAAAGCAATATCTTCCCATGGACCTTTAGGAGTATTCCTAGTCACCATTGGTTGAATTTTTGGTTTCATGGCTTTCTCACTAACAGCACATTGTAAGCAATCTCTCACCACCCTCTCAGATTGAATATCCATACCCGGCCACCAGTATGAAGACTGTAATCTCTCCTTGGTCTTCAAGATACCCATGTGACTGTCATGAGCCTGGTTTATCAATAGATCTCTAACTTTTGAGGGAGGAACCAATCTCGTACCCCTTAGCAGCAGATCATGATCAACCGCTAATTCGTTCCTTATATTCCAAAATCCAGCACTCTCACTACTACCTTGGTATTTCCTATTCAACCAATCTCGTAGCAACTTGATGACTTCTGACAATACCACATCGGTTAAGGTTTCTTCACGCCATTTTGCTTCCGGGATTATCTCAATATCAATCCCACATACTCGATCAAAACCTTCCATACTATCCTTGAAAGTCTCATTTTCCTGGATATTGGGTTCTAGGGGAACTCATCTAGATAACACGTCAGCTGACAGGTTGCAAGACCCAGGGACATATTCCACAACAAAATCATAGTCCTGTAGACCTACAATCCATTTGGTGATTCTAGCAGAGAACACTTCAATACCTTTAGAATAAAAGACCTGAAATAAAGGCTTGTGGTCTGACCTCACAATGAATGAGCCTCCCTATAAAATCTTCTTCAGTTTCTTAATGGCCCAGAAACAGCGAGAGCATCCCTTTCAATAACAGAGTACTTGGTTTCCGCACCTTTCAAACTCCTAGAAATTAACGCAATAGTGTTATCAGGATTGAGACCTCCCTGTTGTAAAACAGCTCCTAAGCCTTTTCTACTGGCATCAGTAGTCAAAATGGAATGAAGATTAGGATTGAAATTTTTCAAGGAGGGTGCCTTAGAGAGAGACTCCTTTCGTCACAAAATTCTTTCTCACATACATCATCCCACTGAAATTCAGCTCCCTTCTTTAATAAACTCCTCATGTTGAAGCAAGAACTGGCAAAGTTCTTGATAAACTTGCTGTAATATTCAGTCATGCCCAGAAAACGCATTAATTCCTCTTTCGACGTTGGGGATGATAAACATCGAATAGCTAGATCCATTTTTGGCGACACCCCCTGACCTGAAATGGTGTGTCCTAAATAATCAATAGTATCTACCCCAAGCTTGCACTTTTCAGCTTTTATGGTCAAGCCATTTACTGCCAATTTGCTTAGGACTTCTTTAAGTCTCTTAGCATGTTCAATAACATCCCTGCCAAAAACTAGAATATCGTCCTGATATACACACACACCACATATCCCCTTAAGAACACGCTCTATTAACCTCTGAAAGATGGAGGCAGCGGAAATCAACCCAAATGGAAGTCGTACAAATCTGAAAGTACCATACGGGGTAATAAAAGCTGTAAGGTTTCTACATGATTCATCAAGTTCAACTTGGTGATAGGCCAAAGTGAGATCAATAGTAGAAAACACTTTAGCTCCAGATACCATAGAAGAAATATTGGGGAGTGGGTATCTATCAACGAGAACACATTTGTTGAGCCTACGAAGGTCCACTCACAATCTAACCTTGCTGATGGCTTTCTTGGCAATGACGATGGGAGCTAACCACTCCGTTCCTTCCACCTCTTCAATTACACCTTGATCTTTTAGTTTAGTTAGCCCAGCCTGAAGATCATCCCTTACAGAGAAAGGAACGTATCGAACCTTACTGCAGAAAGGAATGGACCCATGAAGCAATTTAATCTGGTGTCTGTATCCTTTCATACAGCCAATTTTGTCACTGAAAAGGTCACTGAACTCATGATAAAGAGACGTCACCAAATCAGAGCTTGACAAGGAGTTTCCCACTTCACCAACACATGGCTGTTCCTTAAGGACAATAGGAGGAGAACTGTTAGGATCAAGGATGACACCCAAATGTTTTGATGCCACCAACTAATTATGCTGTCTCCCTTTTTTGAAACATAGATTTTGTCAAAGACATAACATTGACTATATTCAAGTATGCCTAGAAAGCAGCCATGTAGGTCTATAGGTTCTCCCCCATATTCACAAGGTCTGATATCAGATTTCAGTAATTGTATTTTGTCTTTTAGATGTTCCTGATAAAATTGGTTGGAAATTATCGTGATTTTGGCTCCTGAATCGAAGAGCATTAAGGTTTTAGACCCTTCTACAAAAACATAATCTAAGGGACCTTTTGCGCCACTGTCGGATACTTGCAAAATAATCTGCCCACACTGAAAATCATTCCCATCCTCACCTCCTACTACGTGATTATCAACAGAGTTCACAGACTGTTTAGACTTCCGTCGATTACACACAGAAGAAAAGTGACCCTTCTTCTTGCAGAACGAACAAAAAATGTTAAGAGCAGGACACACTCTGTCATTTGCAAAGTGGCCTTCTTTGTCACACCTATAGCATGTTTTCTTTTTGGGAAGGCTTTGAGAAAATCCCCTACTGGTATTATTAAAAGTTTTAGGTTTGTTGTCATTTATCACAGAAACCTCATTAGAACCGTGCTTTTTCATAACTTCAACACATTTAAGGGAGTGTTTGATTCTTTTAGCAAGGGAGATCACTTCATCAAGATGGGGGTCATCTAACAACCGCAATTCGTCACCTACTTTGTCAATTTTACATCTCTGCATAAATTGATCGTGAATGTGTTCATCGAGAGATGAACCAAACTTGCAGGAGGAGGCCAAACATCTCAAGTCAGTAATATAGTTCTCAATAGATTCCCCTTCATGCTGTAGTCTCTTCCCAAAATAATACCTTTCTAAAATGGTACTAACTTTAGGTAGGTAATGAAGATCTAGTTTCCTAATACAAGTTTCAAATTTGTTTAAATTGATGGCTTCACTATCAGGGATGTCAGGAAGGTGATCAAAAACCTCCTGGCCTTCCATACATAGACAGTGAAGCAATAAGGCAGTTCTTCTTTCCGTAATAAGAGACGTTCCACAAACTCTGGCATATCTTTCGAACACTTTCTTCCACTTTCTGGATTATGAGAAGAATGGATAAAATGCATGCCTGTCGCAGTGAAATAAGACAATAGGCTGAGAGAGTTGAGTGGCACTGTTCGTAAACAGGACAGGCTGCGCAGGGATGAAGGAAATGCGTGCCTATCGCAGTGTTGAGTTGATTCCTAACTCAATGTAACTCTGTTTGAAGCTGCAGTTGCGTGCCTATCGCAGTAGAGAAGTGTGACACTGTGCGTGAAAAGGATCAGGCTGCGCCAGAGCGGAGCAACACAACAGGAAATGAAGTGCAAAAGCGTGCCTATCGCAGTGTTGAGTTGATTTCCAGGTTAATGTAATTCTGCTTGAAGCTGCTGATGCTTGCTTACCGCAGTAAAGGATTCACAACAAGTAGTCTACAAGTAGAAAAGACTTGTATAAATGCGATGGTTGCTTTAGCAACAGGACGCTCAGAGCAGTAGACGCATAGGCTGATTGTCAGGGCAATAGGAGGCGCGTGTGCCGGTAGTCAGGGCAACGGGCCGGGCTCTTCGAACAGGAGGCACATGTGCTGGTTGTCAGGGCAACAGGCCGAGCTGCTTTCTGTTAACATTTGCTTGAAATATACACACAATGGTTGTCCTGGATACAGGCTGTGATAGGCTCATGTGAAGGTTGCCCCGGAAACAGGAAGGCTCGAGCGTAAGGCTTGACGCCCAAGTGAAGCAAAAGGCCATAGAGAATAAAAATGTGGATAAATTGAAAGTCTATTCGAAAAGTTACTCACTGTGAAGGGCTTGAGAAAAATAAAAAATGAAAAACGAAAACTGGAGGCAGGATGCTTCCCCAAAGGCACGTAGATAAGTCCCTCGTCGCCAGTGTTGCAAGTGCAGTGCCGATCATTCAAGAAGACGAGAAGGCAGGTTTCACGATATATGTCTCGGATATTTATTCAGGAAAAGAAGTAGGTTTTCCGGGAGGGAAGCATCCCAACCTCCAACTCACACGGCAAACACGAACCGTCTCTCCACTATTCTCGAATCTCCCCACCGTGTCATAACCAACATTCCTCCTCCACACATCCCCATTCCAAAGAACACTCGATCTCACACATTCCTATTATGCACATCACCATTCTAAATAACACAGGATATATCCTAAAGACCACAGGACATAACAGAGTTGTCGTCTCTCTAGACACATAGAAAGCTATTGACTGTGTCAAATGGTGGTACATCTTCAGAAATCCCAATCAATTTTTGGAAGGCAATTTTATCGGCAAAGTGTGGCAGTTGTACATCGTTTTTGGCAACTGTAGAGGGGCTAGACAGGGATGGAATGTTCATTATCTCCAGTACTTTTTCTGCTTTTGTAGTGTTGTATGTTATAGCCCAAGCTGAACTGCACACACAGGCTCTGCACAGGCTCTGCAGTGTCAGGCCTGAGACGTGCTTACAGGGCTACTTAAGTGGGTGACATAATCAGTGCTGCATGCCCACTATTAGTATTCAATTTACAGGCCATGGGTTTGTGATATACCACCTTACAAGGGACTGACAATTAAATATGCCAACTGTGTATATATAAGTCTTACTATGTGTAGGGGAGAAGCATGTGCTCTTTAGCACTGGTCAGCAGTGGTAAAGTGCTGCGACTCCTAAGGCCAACAAAAAGATACAGCAAAAATGTGAGGCAAACAGGCAAAAAGATTGGGGGAAGAATACCCTAAGGCTATGAGGTGTAACAATGCCCCAGTTACCTTTTTTTCTCTTTTCACCTTCTCAATGTCACCCTCATCGTCTTTCTGTATATCTTTTTCACTCCTATCTCTTCTTCATCTTCTTCTGTGATACTTTTTTTCTCTTTCACCCTCTGTTCTCTCTCAGTAGGCTGTCCCTTGTTTGCTTTCCTCTTCTCTCACTGCTCACCCTCACTTTTCCAACCTTCCTTCTCTCCCTCTTTGTACAGATATACAACTGTTCCTTTCTGACCCTCATTTCTACCTCTGTTTCACACTCTCTAATAGTGCTACTGTCTATAAACTCTGATTCAATGCAGAACAACAGAGCGCTTCTACTGGCACTATGATTAATTTCACTGCTGCTAAATTCTACTTGGATTGTATATGTCTGCTATCTTTTTCATTGTTAAATTAGTCCATCTGTATGTGAATATTTGGTCAATACTCTTATGTGTTATACAAACCAAAGAACATAAACCTATTTTGACTTGTACTTCTGTCAGCTACCTAATTTAGAATTGCACAACCTCCTCAGACGTGTCCATAAAAATTAACTTTTACCCTAAGGTTTTTGGCCTGACTTTTTACAGACAATGTCCATATTTTTTAGCAGATGGTCACACTACTTGGGACAGTACCTTTTGGCTTTGCCGCAGTTCATTCTCATCTTCAGTTGGCTGAATCTGCAAGAAAAGAAAATCATGTTGCAGCAGTAAATTTAGTTTCAGTTTCATACAAAGACTGGCAAAGGTTCAAATAACATACTTTTTCTGTTGTATACAAGTCCAAGAGAAATATTCACAGGCCACCCCTATCATTTTTGACATATGTAGTATAAAATTGGTTTATGTCAAGAAGGTATGTCTTGTCTATGTGAGTCATTAAGAATTTGACAGAGTAGGAACACCACCATAAATTGGCAGTTTATCTGTCCTGTCAAAAGTCCTGCTTCACAGCACCATTTTGAGGTGCGGCGGAACCACAGGCTCTTTTCTGGTATAACCTCAGCTGGCTCTGACAATTGAAATCCTTGCCCTGGTTGCCCATTGCTCATGTAACTACCAGGTCATAGCAGAGTTTGTCCCACCCTATTTAGGTAAACGCAAACATCAGTAGATCTCCCTGCCCAGTTCGAGCCATGGTGGTTGAAAGCAAGGAAATAACAAAATGGGTCTGATGCTCATGTAGAAAATGTTCATGTGTCAGGGTCATTGTTTTTTAGTTTTTGATGTTTTCTTGAAAATCAAATAAAACTCTATTGAGCTGGTGCAAAAAAAAATACACCTACTCAGTTAAGTGCTCTGGCTTCATTTCAACCACCAAACCAGGCAGCCAAGAATCTTTAAATATGGCAGGTAGCTGTCTGCCATGGGAGCAGAGACCATATCCTCTGCTTCCCAGACAAACCACCTACAGAAGATTAGTGTCTAAATGAACCCTAATATTATGTCTTTCATTATGCAGACGATCCACTTTTTATAACACCAACCTATTGGATATAAAAAGCATCTTTAAATCATTTTATTTCTCATGTTATAATTATGTAATGTATGTCATTAAAATTGGCACATTTGCCCTAATAACCTAATCTTTGACAGCATTAGCATGCCTCACAAATAGATACATGTGTATAACAATAGCTGGGCTGAAACACCCTCTAGGTCTTAGAGCTAGCCCTCTGAATCAACAAAACAATAATATGTTTGAGTAGATCAGAGAAATTTGGCCCAGTACACCAAACATTTGTATGCAAGTCAATGAATAATGTTATATCCTACCTACTTCAACATCTGTTCTAAGATCAAAATGTTCTTAGTCAATCATGCCATGGTACTGTCTTCAGATCTCCTATTCCCAAATCCAAAGGGACTAGGGAATAAGAATGGAGAGAAATCAAATCAACAGTGGATGATCTTAAGATGCCTAGATACTCTTGATGATGGAACAATTGTTTGAACAAACATCAGGAAAAACATGTTTGGGCAAAAGTGTCAGAATCATTGACTCTACTATTTGTGTCATCAAGGGACTAATTACATTATTTTTTTAAATGTCACAGTCAGTGCCAATTTGGAGAAAACAACAGGACCACTACGCAGAGTTTTGCATTCGAAGGTACTGATTATGAAATACTGTATATATTGTATATATACATTGTGCACTCAGTGAGAATCTAAACTGGCCTCAGTAGTTTGTGACGCTGTAATGTGTGAACTAAATGTCAGTGAAAACTTGTAGGAATAATATAAATTGTGAGAAGGCAAATTATCACAAGACCAAAGAGTCAATTTTTTACAGCCATTACATTGCTTGCACCCCACAACTGCACAATGAAGCCAGACATTTATAATGACAGGTATCCAAGTATGGAGGAAGTCTTTTCACTTAAGATTGTGAAAAACCTGAGGCTGTCAAGTTGTCACCATTTCAGAAAAAAATAGAATGGCACTGTTGTGTTTCATTTGTAGTGCCAGCTTCCCTCAGCCAGTTCTGCATCTAATGAAAAGTCACCGGAAGAACATTTATGAATAATCCAGCAGAATATACTTGCGTAGACTGTGGCAGATAACAAATTTCTGCAAAGGGTACAGACGAGAGATGCTAAGACAGAGAGTAGATTTCCAAATCAAATACTAGATTTCTCAATACTCCTAACAGATGTATAGAACATTCTGGGCCTCATTCTGACCCTGGCGGTCTATGACCGCCAGGGTGGAGGCCGGCTGAAGCACTGCCAACAGGCTGGCGCTGCTTCATTTCTTATTCCGACCGCGGCTGTGAAGCCGCGGTCGCCCAGCCGTGTCCGGCGGTTTTACGCCGGATTTCCCCCGGCTGGGGGAATCCTCCATGGCGGCGCTGCTTGCAGTGCCGCCATGGGGATTCCGACCCCCTTCCCGCCAGCCTGTTTCTGGCGGTTTTCACCGCCAGAAACAGGATGGCGGGAACGGGTGTCGTGGGGCATTGCAGATAGTGAAAATCGCGACGGGTGCAACTGCACCCGTCGCACCCCTGCAACTCCGCCGGCTCCATTCGGAGCCGGCTTCCTTGTTGCAGGGCCTTTCCCGCTGGGCCGGCGGGCGCTCTTTTGGCGGTCGCCCGCTGGCCCAGCGGGAAAGCCAGAATGGCCTCCGCGGTCTTCTGACCGCGGAGCGGCCATTTGGCGGTTCCCGCCAGGCGGGCGGCTCCCGCCGCAGTTAGAATGAGGGGCTCTGTCTTTATCATTTTTCGGCCCTTTGCAATGTCCTTATTACTTAATAAAGGCCAAAGTTTTTTTGTCAGAATATTCTCTATCACCATGCTGAAAAGGCAGATCATAGTTATATGAGGGAAAGCATACATGCCAGCATTCATGTGGGAATAACAGCCGGAATGCGTGGGACATTTGAGACTTGACTATGTTCCTTGTCACGGAGAATAAATTAGTGCATTATGTAAGATAAAGAGGCTACCAGAAAACCTCAAGAAGAATCCTATACACAACTCCTTTTCAAAACACTATCTCTTGGAGGTATAGCTTAACCCTTGTACCTTCTTTGGAATGTGAAGTAGTGTTGCAGATGAATCAAGTCAAGAGCTCTATCTTCATCTCTTGTGAGAGAAATCAGATAGAGTCTCTGTCACTTCTGCTTCATTGGTACTGTGCTGAAAGAAGAAGAAAAAAGTTACTTACCTGAAACTGTAGTTCTCCAGTATTGGTATCTTTCATAGATTCACATGCTTGATTAATTTCCCCTTGTAAAAGTAGGAGTTCCACTGTACCATGGAAAGCAGTATAGAAAAACTTACATTGAAGTCAATGTTAAGGATGTTCCCATTAATAGCTTATAAATATAATTTAAAAAGACCCAAAGTCTAGCGAGTCAGACAACATCATCATTTAGAAACCTCATCACAGAGGCTCCAGTCCCTCAGTTTTTCCAGTACAAGTGAGATATCATACTGTATAGAAATAAAAGGAGACTCTATGGGGAGGGGGTGGATCACATTTGAATCTATGAACAATGCTAATACTGGAGAACTATAGTTACAGGTAAGTAACTTCTGTTCTTTTCCAGTATTGCATCTTTCATAGATTCTCATGTTTTAATCAGAATAGTTAGCAGTTAGCATTTGTAAATAGCAACATTACAATGTTATAACTAATGGTGGGAAACAATTAATAAGAAATGGTTCACGATATTGAAACAGGTGGCACAACACTGCTTGTCCAACAGCTGCATCCCTCTTGTCCAAGGATTCCAGGCAATAATGCTCCTTAAAGGTATCCCTGTTGGACCATGTTGTCACCAGACACATCTGCTTGATAGAAACACCCACCAAGAGAGCTGTAGTGGTGAAAAAGTTCTAGTAGAATGTACCCTAACCGTACGTGATAAGGACCTTCCTGCTTGTCTGTGACAGAATTGGATAGTTGTTGTGATCTATCTGGCTATCATTTGCTTTGACACTGGGAATCCTTTCCTTAGTGTTTCATAAGTCACAAACAGCTGGACCGGCTTGCAAAGTCACCTCTTTAAATCTAGCATATGTAATGAACTTTCTACCATAGTCTGTGGATTGGGAAAGAATGTACTGAATGTGATGGGTTTGTTCAGGTGAATGTCCGCCAAGACTTTTGGTATGAACTTTGGATTAGTTCGTAAGATGATGCTGTTTTGGGTAAATTTCAAAAATGGTTCTGTAATTGCGAATGCTTGGATGTCACTCACATGTCTCACTGTCATTAGTGCCAGTAGTATTGCTGTCTTCAACGTGATGTACTTCAAGCCCTTTTTTATGGATTGGCTCAAACTGAGCCTTCATTAACTGACTTAGTACGATATTGAGATGATAAGTAGGAGGGGTTCCCTCACAGGAGGAATCATTCTGAAAAGTCCTTTGAGAAATTGTTTGATTACTCTAGCTGACCATAAAGAGGGTAGCTACTTGACCTAAAGAATCAAGTTATTGCTGCTAAATGCACTTTGATAGATGAGTGAGCTAGTCTGGACTTTTCCAGTTGAAGAAGATATGGTAAGATCTCTACTGGAGCTGATGTGATGGGATGAACGCCTTTGTCCTGACACCAGAGACAGAAATTATTCCACTTGTGCTTTAATGTCTTGTTTGTTGTATCAGCCCTGGCTTTGGAGAAGATATCTCTTCACTCCTCCAGGATATCCAAGTGTGCAAATTCATTGAACTTAGGAGCCAGGCCAACAAATGCAGCAATGTGGATTGGGATGGCATACCTGGCCATTGTTCATCATAAGTAAAGTTTGTCTAGGTGTCAGTTGTGGGTGGTCTTGTTTCCAAAGGAGTACTGTGAACCAGAACTGTCTTAGTCTCTTTGGAGCAAAGAGGATCATTCAAGGGGGTTCTCTCTTTAGCTGCTTGAAGAGCCTGGGAATTAACAGGATCAGGGGAAAAGTGTATGCAAAGATTTTTGACCATTGGATCGAAATTGCATTCCCCCATGACCCTTCTCGGCGATGCCAGCTTGTCTATTGATATTTACAACTGACTTTGGTTCCAAATAGAATCAAGGCTGTGTCTAAAGTTTGTTGATCAAGCTCCCACTTGAGGCAGCTAGTAGCCATCCTGCTCGGTGTGTCGGCTAAGACATTGGTTGCTCCAGGTACATGCTCAGCCTTCAGTGTTATTTGGTTCTTCAGGGCCCACTTCCAAATTTTGTGGGCTTGCTTTCACAGAGCTGATGACCTTGTTCCTCCCCGCTTGTTTATGTAATGTATACTGGTGGTATTGTCCATGTGGATCAGCACTGATTAGTGTGCTATCCTGGGAAGGAAAGAAAGTAGGGCCATTACTATGGCTGAGGAACCAGGAAAGATTTGACCCCCACCCGGGGTCTCCTTCCCAGCGGTGGAGGGACACCCTTTATGTCCTCAGAGTCAATTTAGCAGAGAGTTCACAAATCAGATGGAGTCACCAACTGGAGGAATAAAGAGAAGTTTATTACATGGATTATAGCTCAAGCTAATACAGAGTCCCAGGACAGTCAAGTGACTATCCTACGGAGGCTGCCCCTTCACTCTGGGGCACCCAACCTTATATACACACAAAACTGCTTAGTCAGAGGACAACTCTACCCCTAGCGCATTCAAGGTCCTCTACGGCCTTCAGAATATTTCAGGGATACACGTGTGGTGGGAGAAGGTACAGATGCAGGTGGCAGGAGGTGGCAACGACCTGTACAAACTTGTTCTGGCAGTTACTGATTAAGCATGACAATTCTCGGAACTGTAATTGGAAAAAGTTATATGGCAGCGATAAGCAGATTGTAGCCCAAGGCTGCGAGCACAAGGTCAATCATCAAAGTTCAGGAGGTTTGTTGAGCACATGGCAACATAATAAAGATAAACAGATGCCTAGCAGCTATGGTGTATGATTAACTTTATGTACATTTTCTCAATCCCTCCTTTTGCCATTGTGAGACAAGTTTGAACGTCATTCAGTGTCTATGTTAATGGACATAAGGTCTTTTATCTCCTGCTCAATGGACAGCATAGCTGTGTGTTGAGGGGGGCGAACAGGCCAGGGGGCAAGGGATGCCATACAGCAACCTCACAAAGCAGGTAGGCACTGTACACAAAGATAACAGGTGAGGAATACAGCAGCAAGCACAAAAAGGAATATTAGTATCTTCTAGCCCCATTGGGAAATCAAGCCCCAAAACCAGTCGGTCAAGGACCATGTTCCTTCGTCTTGGTGTATTGTGGAAGCTATCATATGCAACCTCTGAATAGCTTTATACACTGAAGGGGTATTGTCTGGTATATAAATGCAGCAGCTCGATCCGATCAAAGTACAAACTCCACCACGGTCTGCCAAGATGATGTCAAGAACCATTCTGTTTTGAAGAGTAACAAGGCGGTCAGCAGCGAGCTCTGCAGTGATGTTACTCAGAGCTCCTGCTGTTTCATTTATTGTTGCTTCCATGACTC
Source organism: Pleurodeles waltl (assembly GCF_031143425.1). Classification (NCBI taxonomy): domain Eukaryota; kingdom Metazoa; phylum Chordata; class Amphibia; order Caudata; family Salamandridae; genus Pleurodeles; species Pleurodeles waltl. The sequence goes on along the minus strand of NC_090437.1, from coordinate 260,021,853 downwards.
GTGTGAGATGTCTGATATCCCTACTGTTCATCATAGGGCCGCGCCTGGTATGAACTCCTTTAAAGTAGTCCAATTCTTCTTGTGCTGAGGTATCTTCTGCAGATATTACCCCTTTCCGAGTCCTGTGGTATTGAGGGCCAGCTGTGTAAGTTGGTGGTAGTAACCAAGCAATGTAACACGTGCCGGTCCAGGTGGGTACAAAGGAGGTGTAGGCATTATTACCACAAACAAAATACGAGTTTCGTGATGGTATCATGGTAGGCCAATTAGTTCCATTCAATATTACCGTAGCATTACAGTTACTGGCACCTACACTTCTATTACCACTTTTCTGAAAAAAAAAGTGGAGCCTTGACCTGTGTTACAAAAAATCTTCGGCCAATCCGGGGTGTTATTAAAGGATAAAAAATATATGTCAGTAGACCTATTTCATTGGTCAGCATATTCTGACTTTTCTTCTTTTGTTCCATAAACTCTCGTTCCAGTGGGCCAACATAACCGGTATAGGTGGGTGACCAATAGTCCGGAATTAGTAGCATCCATTGAGGTAGCCCAAATGGCTGATAGTTCATACCAGGCGCTGCAGGAGCCATCAAAAGAAAAAGGGAATGAAATATATGGCCACCTTTGTTGCACGGAACTCGGTAGCAAGCCACATATCCAACAATGTGTTCTATTTACAGCCAGCTGATGTTGATGTAACATAGATATGAAGGTATTGTTTTCATATTCCTTACGTCATCCTTCCTCATAGGGTGGTAAGGAAACATGGCTGTGTTCTGGAGGCAGTGGCGTAGTTGGTGAGACCTCTGAGTCAGAATCATGTATTACCCACCCAATGCAGGACAGAAGTACCAAAAATAGTATTGTTATGGTGAGACAAGCGATACGTGGGCCTAATAGTCTTTAAATTACTTATTTTCTTCTTTTTCCTCTTGTCTTCTTGTATAACATCCATTTCTCTTTATTGCTTGTCCCACTAGCAGTTCAGTCCAACCTAGGTGCTGCCCGTGACTGGTGGTTGCTTCACTGTGCGGTGATTCCAGCAGTCCTATTGACAACTCTGGTCGGCCCCGACAGTCAAAATCACGGCCCTGCAGCTATCGTCAGACTTAATACAGGGGAAAAGCAATCAGTTCATTGTTCATTTTCTTATTTTCGTGGGCAGAAATTGTATCTTGTGGACTGTTGTATGGTATGGTCAGGAAACAATTGTTTAGTGTGACCTAAATCTGAGGTAACCTCCTGCAGCACACTGTCGTTTGTTTTTTTATCACTCCGCGTAGTGGTGCTGAAATGGTCCTCAGTCGTCGGGTGGTCACCACTTTTTATTTCATCAGAGGGTCCGAGTAGGGGTACTTTCTTACAGTGGGATGCATGTATCCAATTCTTAGCTCCCTCGACTTTAACTGCTGTTCGAGTAGCAAGAAGGACCTGTTGCGGACCTTTCCATCGAGGTTCGAGACTCTTTTTCCGCTGGAAATTCTTTGTGAGGACCCAGTCTCCAGGTAGTATCTTGTGGCCTGGATCAGTGGATACAGATGGAAGTACTTCACGCACCTGTTGGTGAATAGAACGCAAAGAATTAGTGAGTTAATTTAAATAGTCCATCAAAACAGGATGTTCTAGTTCTGAGTACTTGTGAGGTCGAGGGACCCCCCAGACATTTGCTGGCCTACCCATCACTATCTCATGGGGTGATCTAGAGTGAGGCGTCATCCTGACAGACATTAAAGCCAGGGGCAACGCGTCCGGCCACCGTATACTGCGTTCTGCGCATATTTTTGACATCTTCAATTTAAGTGTGCCATCATATTTTTCAACTAGTCCTGCTGACTGGGGGTGGTTAGCTGCATGAAACTTCTGGCAGAGGCCCAACCCTTCACACACCCTTTTCATCACCTGCCCTACAAAATGACTCACATTATCTGACCAGACACACCTTGGGACCCCAAACCGAGGGAAGAACTCCTTCAGAAGTACCTTTGCGGTGGTAAGGGCAGTATTATCTTTAGTAGGGTAAGCGTCTACCCACTTACTAAGCATACAGACCACAACTAGGATATATTTCAAGTTGTTACACCTTTCCATCTCAATATAATCCATTTGTAGTACTTCAAAGGGATACGTTGGTGGTGAAAAATGCCCAGCGGGGACTTAGGCACCCTTCCCTATGTTATGTTGTAAACAAATCATGCAGGATTGAACCAGTTGGTCAGCTACTCTTCTGATATTTTTATTAGACCAAAATGGATCAAGCAAATCACAGATGCTTTTCGCACTAACGTGTGCAGGACCATGGGCCATAGTCACTACTGGCAGAACGAATGCATCGGGTAACATCCATCTTTCCCTCTGTAACAGATCTGTCCAGCACAGCGTATTTTCATCTAACTTGACCTTCCCTTCTTCCCATTCCTTTCTCTCCTGTTCAGTTGCCTCATCCTGTATCTTCCTGACACTCTCTACCGTGTTCCCAAATATTTCATGGGGACGAACCTTCTCTGTACTATCTACCACATACATGTGTCCTGTCTTTGCATACGCTGTATCTTTTGCTGTCTGATCGGCTAGGGCATTGCCCCGTCCAGTTTCATCTGTCACCTTTTTGTGTGCACTACACTTCATGATAGCCATTGTTTTGGGCAACGCCAGGGCAGAAAGTAAGTTAGTTATAAGGGTCCCATGTTGAATACGTGTCCCATGTGAAGTGAGGAATCCTCGTTCTACCCACAAGCTACGCCAAATGCATACTGACTGTCCGTGTAAACATTCAAATTAAGTCCATTACTTAACTCACAGGCTCGTGTTAGAGCTATTAATTCTGCGGCCTGAGCAGAGTTATGTGGTATTCTAGATGTTTCAACTACAGTGGTAGCTGTTGTAACTGCATAGGCTGCAGAGGTAGTGCCATCGGGTAGCTTGATGCATGAGCCATCTACGTATAATATGCCATCAGGGTCTCTCAGTGGAGTGTCCTGTAAGTCCACTCTCCCTTTTGTTTCATCCTCCGTCCGGAGAATGCAGTCATGTATGAAATCATAAGAATCTTCTGTTTTTTCAGTAATTGGCAATAAAGTGGCAGGATTGAGCGTGCTGCACCTTTTTAATGTTATATGACTAGCTAAAAGTGTCAGTTCATAAGTAGTTAATCGTGCATTAGAAAGATGCTGTGTTTTTGTTTCGTTTAATAGTGCGTCAACAGTGTGTGGGACCAACAGGGTGAGGGGTGAATCCATGACTATCCCGGCCGACTGGCGCACTGCGACCGCTGCAGTGGCTACTGCCCGTAGACAACTCGGGAGTGCACAGGCCACTGGATCCAATAGGGCCAAAAAATAAGCACAGGGGCGTTGTTTGACGCCATGCTCTTGGGTTAACAGTGATAGTGAAAATCCATTTCTTTCGCTCACATATAACTGAAAATCTTTACGATAATCAGGCGTACCCAGTACAGGTGCTGTGCAGAGTGTATTTTTCAATTCATCAAAATTAAACTGAAAATCATCATTCCATTCAATTTTTTCAGGACAATCTTTGTGGGTGAGATGCAAAAACGGTTTTATCAAAAGAGAATAATTAGGAATCCATTGACGGCAGAAGGAGGTAATACCTATAAAGGCCCTAACCTCTCTCTGTGTCCTTGGAACCGGTATGTCTTGTATAGCTTGTATTCTCTCAGCCGTTAACGTACGTCCCTCCTTAGACAGGAGGTGTCCTAGGTATATAACCTCCTGTCTACAATATTGCAATTTGGAGAGGGAGACCTTATGGTGATGGTGTGCAAGATGTTTCAATAAGGCTACAGTATCTGTTTTACAATTCTGTTCTGAAGTGGATGCTATTAAAAGGTCATCCACATATTGAACCAGCGTCGAGGAGCAAGGAAAAACAAGGGCATCTAATTGACCCTTGAGAGCCTGGCTAAAAATGCTAGGCGATTCAGTATAGACTTGTGGAGCGCGACAGAACCGGAAACTGCGACCACCCAGTGAAAACCCAAAGATGTGTCTACTATCTGGATGAATGGGAATGCTAAAGAATGCATTCTTAAGATCGATAACAGAGAACCAAGTAGCAGAGGCAGGTATCATTGTTAATAATGTCGTAATGTCAGGAACAACAGGGAACTGGGGTATTACAATCTTGTTGACCGCCCGTAAATCAATAACAAATCGCAGTCCTGGAGACGCAGTGCCATCAGATAATTTTTTATGAACAGGAAGGACAGGACTGTTACAATCATTACCACGCGTTTCTTCAATGACACCCAAATCAATCAACTGGGTCACAATATTTTTGAGTTGTTGTTCAATGTGTTGGGATAATTTGTATTGGGGAAGACGAGGCAATTTGGCATTGGCTTTCAAGCGTATGACATACAGTGGTATGTCCAAACATCCAACATCGTCCTTATGTGTGACCCATAAAATGTCTGGCAAATCTCGAAGTTCGGGTGGAAGTGGTTTTGACAAAAATTGTGACGGGGAAATATTTGGACCTAGAGTGACATGAACTCCATCCGGAGAGCAATAAATGGTGGCGTACAATTTCTTTAATAGGTCCAAACCCAATAAATTCTCACTACAGGCCGAAGTAAGAATGAGAGGGGAGCAAATGGTGCAAGGACCTATAGCAACATGCAGCGGCTGGGAGACGGGGTTAGCCACCGGAACACCAGAAAAACCCATAGAGACGTTAATATTGCCAGACAGAGGGACCCCTTGGACCTCTTCCTGTTTAACAGAACTTTTTGTGGCCCCAGTATCTACCAAAAAATCATGTGGAGTACCATCTAATTGTACTTCAACGTGAGGGTCATTATGCCTAACAGGAATAGAAACTGGTCCCACCCCCCTCTGTCGAAGGCTGTCCTAGTCAAAGGAAGACCCCTGACCTTCATACGCATCATAATCGACATTAAAATATTGACGCTGGGATGAAGCATCAAAACAATTCTGGCGGGGGGTACTGTGGGACCGTGAAGGCCTGCTGGCGGGGTATGTCTGCAGGACCAGACCTACTGCGTGGTCTGTTGTCCTGTTGCGGTAGGGGCATGGGGCAGCCTGTGGAGTTGCCCTTATTGGGGCAGTCACTCTGCCAGTGGCCCTCCTGCTTGCAATAGGCGCACTGATTGTAGGAGAGGGAAGAACGGCGAGGGCGTTGGGACTGCCTTCTGTCATTGGGAGGTCCTTGTGACCTTGATTTGGACTGCTGTTGATGGGGCTGAGGGTAGGCCTGCTGAAATAACACCTTTGTTTTTAACTCCTTCGTTTTTTTCTCGTTCTTTTCTTGTTCTTCTATCTCCCTGCTCTCATTATATTGGGCCATTGTCAGTATTCCAGTGGCAGTAGAGACTGGCCACATACTTTCACACAATTTCAATTTTCCCTTTATGTCTGGTAATAAATTGTCCACAAATTTGTCAACAAAGAGTCTTTTCCCCCCTCAGTAGTCAAGTCTTGGCCGCTGTAATCAGAAAAGACACCCTCAAACCTTGTATAAAAGTCTGAAACACCCTCGTCCTTTTTCTGTTTACAGGCGGCCAATTTATCCCAATTTATCCTGTGTGGTGCAAGTATGGTCTTCATTAAATACAAAATACGCAGTGGGAGAGCCAATATAAGTGGGTCTGGTTTCGCTCCGCCAACCCTGTCTCTTTCTGCTGCTTGCAATTGGTCCCACGTGCCCCCTAGTTCATCATGGTGGTGCCTCTGTACTTTTGACCATACTTCCTGCGGGACTTCTGCTGCCATTAACATGTCAATATCGGACAACGTCATAGTACAGGATTCAAGAATTTGTTGCAATTCTTTATAATATCCTGCAGGGTTCTTACGGGGGTCAGGTAAGGCGGCTTTTAGGGTATATGTTTCAGATCTTTTCCATGGGGTGTGTACCCACATTTGTTGAAAATGCCCAGCGGTAATAACTTGGCCAGAGTCATCCGTCACCAGTTCTCACCAAACCGGCGGAACCTCTCTCATGGGAAACATGGATGCCCTTATAGAAGAGCTACATGTCCACAGGCGGTCCCTATATACAAGAAGAGTAACAACATAATCATGTAGACCAGAACCAAACGGCAGTCCAGTAGAGGCGTGTTTTCGGAGGTCCACCAGTTCCGCAGGAGCTGAGGAACCATCATCCTCATATTCTTGTGTTATAATGTTGCACATAAGGGTAGCTGCATGTAACTGAACTAAACTATCCCATTGTTTCATAGTGTGGACAATGTCCCTGACCCCATAGTCATTCCAATTATTCATCCACCTCCGTGTCATTTCTTCAATGACATCTTCCTCTTGTGAATTAGAGAACAAGTGTCCGCGGAGGGTGCGCTTTCGCGGGGTCATGGGGTATGTGTGGTGTCTAAACAGGAGTCAGGGGTGGGCCAAACGGGGGCTAGTCGAGGGGTGGGTACAGTCAGGCGGGGTGTATCCGCTATAGGTCTGGTGACAGGAGGGGTGGTGGTGGGTGGCGGAGCACTCCCCTGAGATCCAACTGGGGGTGGCACAATAGGGTCACCTGGTGCAGGTTGAGGATGTACTGTAGGATATATTGGTGGAGTATATAATGGGGGTTTATCTAACATATCGTTTAAAAGGGGGTCTTCCTCTTGTGGCTCATCCACTACTGTCCTGGAAGGGTAACACTTATCAGTTTGTAAGTGAAGCCTTCGGTCATGTTCTAGAATTTTCTGTTGATGCTCAGCTACGTCAGAGTCATATACCTTTTCAGTCACCGTCCTGGTCTTATGTCTCTGTAATTCTTTCTCTGCCTTCCTACGTCTTTGGTCTGCTTCTTTCTGCCAAGTCCGTAGTGAATCAAACATCCCTGGTCTACTTTTTGTCACAAACATATTACATATTACATTACATTATATTTAACATATATCATGATTCGGAGTCCCGGCCGGAGGAGCGGGGCATGTTTCATCCAGGCGGGATTCCCTACTGCAAAGACAACAACACAATTTCCTGAAACAACTGAACGCTGGCATTCTTCCAGTATTTAAAAAAAAAAAAAATCTTACACCAGTGGTTTGAATACACCAAATGAGTGGCAAATATGCCTTTTGCTTCCTATATTCTTAAATGACAACTGAGGTCAGTCTTACCACTGACGTCGATCTTTGCAAAGAGCGATAGAAACGGTACATTACTCACAGACCTATTTTTAGACAGGAATCTTTCAACTCCCGTCCTTACCTGACACTTCTGTTATAGTCCAACAGTTGGGGACTCCAGTAGTTCACGGAAAACAGAGACCCGAATTCAGACAGTGCCAGGAGAAGTCGAGCCGACTGGAAGACACACAGTGGAGATCCGCAGGTCCATGACAGAGAACGAAGCTCAGAATCTGGTGTGGGGCGCCTCCCTTGGAAATCCAATTGTGAGTCCTCCGTCACCCGGTCGGTCCCCTGGATGCCTGACTCGGGTCCCTGTTTGGGCGCCAACTGAGGAACTAGGAAAGATTTGACCCCCACCCGGGGTCTTCTTCCCAGCGGTGGAGGGACACCCTTTATGTCCTCAGGGTCAATTTAGCAGAGAGTTCACAAACCAAACGGAGTCACCAACTGGAGAAATAAAGAGAAGTTTATTACATGGATTATAGCTCGAGCTAATACAGAGTCCCAGGACAGTCAAGTGACTATCCTACGGAGGCTGCCCCTTCACTCTGGGGCACCCAACCTTATATACACACAAAACTGCTTAGTCAGAGGACAACTCCACCCCTAGCGCATTCAAGGTCCTCTACGGCCTTCAGAATATTTCAGGGATACACGTGTGGTGGGAGAAGGTACAGATGCAGCTGGCAGGAGGTGGCAACGACCTGTACAAACTTGTTCTGGCAGTTACTGATTAAGCACGACAATTCTCGGAACTGTAATTGGAAAAAGTAATATGGCAGCGATAAGCAGATTGCAGCCCAAGGCTGCGAGCACAAGGTCAATCATCAAAGTTCAGGAGGTTTGTAAAGCAGATGGCAACATAATAAAGATAAACAGATGCCTAGCAGCTATGGTGTATGATTAAATTTATGTACATTTTCTCATGGCCATGGGCCCCAGCGAGCTGATGTGCATTTCATTTTCTAAATTGTTCCATCTCCAGCTGACTGTGAGGTCCTGAAGGTGAGTGCCCCAACCCTCTAAGAATACATCCATCATTATCACAAAGTCTGAGATTTGGGATTCTTGCAATGTTGCCACTCTGAGCCCACTATTTCATGGATGCTATCATGGTCACAGTGATCTGAAAAATGTCTCAAATGACCCTTACACTTGCTCCCACTGCTTGTCTAGCTCCACTTGCAATAGACGCATGTGAAGCCGGCAATTGGGGATCAAAGGAATGCAAGAGGATGCCATCCCCAGGAGTGACTTGTACAATTACCTTTTCCTTAGTTGTTGAGCCAGTTGCAGTATTCTGTTTTGACATTCTTGTAATGTGAATGCATTGTTCTGTATGGTGTCCAGGACAGCTTCCAGGAAGGTTAATGTTGTTGTTGAAGCAAGAGAATGTAATTTCATGTTGACTGTGAGATCCAGCATCTTGAAGAGTGAGAGACAAATGAAAGTGTTTGCTGTGGCTTGTTGGGACATGGCCGGTTTATGAATCAGTCATTCAGGTATGGGAATAACTGAACTCCTCTCTGTATCAAATGAGCTGCTACTGAAGCCAAATACTTGGTGAAGATACGGGGAGCAGATTTTAGACTGAAAGGAAGAACTTTGAATTGATAGTAGATGCCGGCCACTTTGAAGGCCTTAGATACTTTCAATGTTTTGGGTGAATTGGGATACAGAAGTATGCGTCCTTGAGGTCCAAGCATGTCATATGATCCCCGTGATTGAGGAGAGGCAAAAGATCTTACAGGGTGACCATGCAAAAGGACTGTTTTCTCAGGTATTTGCTGAGCTTCCAAAGATCTCAGATAGGGTGCTAGCCCCCTGACATTTTCCATACCAAGAAGAAACAGGAGAAGAAACCCATTTGCCTCTGAGTCTTCAGGATCTCTTCAATTGCACCCTTTGCCAGCATGGTTTCTATCTCCAGTAGAAGTTGTTTGAGATGAGGAGGTGGTGCCCCTTTTGGTGGAACATTTTGAGGCTTGGTGATAAATTTGATGGTGTGCCCTCGGGCTACGACATCCAGAACCCATTGTCTATAGTTATTTGACACCATTTTGGGAGACAATGGGATATACAGCCTCAAAGTTGCCTAACTGGGGAGACTAACTGGCACAGTGGAAAGGTCACTGTTTCTTTATAGAGTCCCTGCCTCTGGAAGATTGCTTCCGTCTTGCTGGCTTCATGTTATGTTATATTACGTTTAGAGTTTTATAGAGCGCCTCGTTAGTCCAAATGTAATGTCCGCACGCTAATGGTTTGCCCACCAAGACAACATAGCTATCAGCTCTACTCTACCTTTGCTTGAAAGAACCATGTCTAACGTTAGTGCCACATCTCCAGATCTGAGGCTTCTGCTAGGGCAATATGCCTGCAGCATCGGTAGTAAATAGTAAGAGCTTTTACTCGTCAAGAATTTGTGGCAAAAACAGAGGGCTTTAAATACCACTCTCTTTCTCAGAAAAAGCCCATGGAATTTTAGAAGATCCCGGCCCCTGGAGGAGAGCTTGGGAATGTTCAAAACTAGGTGGACGGCCAGGTTCTGTACCCCTCAGAGTTTTTGTAATCTGCCCCTGGTGCCACCTAGATGAAGAATGTTACAGTAGAGCAGTCTAGATTGAATCAGAGGTTGGACTACCATTTTCCTAATAGCTACAGGAAGGAAGCCTAGGATCTTCCTTAGCAGTATGCTGTACGCCGCTGGAGGTGGCTGCCAATATTGCTATATGTATTGTGAGCAATATTGACCTTGAAAAGGTTGCTGCTGCCTGTAAGGTTGATATGCTCCTTGATACGAGTAGGAACATCTTCTCTTTGTTCCCCAAAAGGGCTGTGCAGTTGAAGCTTACCTAGGGACTTGGCCGTGTCTTTATCCGACTTGATGGTTTGAAGCGCATCGTTGACATGCTTGCCGACGAGGTCTTTGCTGTTTTACAGCATATCCAGGACCTTCCTCTGGATTTCAGGTCTGAAAGTTGTTGCCTTCAGGCAACCTTGTCTGCGAAGTACCGCTGCTCCTGCTAATTGCCTAAACCCTGTGGCAGAAACGTCAATGGCACAATCAGTAATCTCCACCAATGCCCTCTCTCCCTCGTTGGATATTTTCTTGGCCTCAAGCTTGCATCCTCTGGCAGTAGATCCACGTACTTAGCCACATCAGACCACATTTGCCTGTTGTAACACCCTAATATCACCAGATAATTAACCCCTCTGACACTGGTGACTGCCATGGTGGAAAAACGTTTGTGGATTTTATCCAGTTGGCACCCCTCTCTATCAGTTGGTGTTGTGATAGGGGTTGGTGGATTTCTTGAGTGCCACTGAGCTTCTTGTGTTATGACATAATTTGACTTGGGATGGACAACTAAGCATGCTGGGGAATAATCTGGTGCCTTATATTTTTGTCCAGTCTAAGCAGCACTCCTGCCACCGTAGCTGGATTTCACATTGCCTTTATTCCTTCTTCCCAAATGAAATCTTTGATGTGGATGTCTCTTATAGATTTCTTTGTTGGATTCTTGAAATAGTATAGGAAGCAATCAGACTGCTTGATGGTCAGGGTAGGCTGTAATGTTGTTGCTGTCATCTCTATGATGTTTTGGAAACCACCAGTGTCATCTGCTTGTGGGTTTATTGGTGGAGGCATAGCTGGATATGGCATCAGAATGAAATAGTCATCCCATTCACTAGGTATGGAAGCAGAATCTCTTTTTCCCACCTCTTCTCTGGCCTCATTCGAGGAAGTTGAGTTTTACTCTGATAGTTTCACTAATGTACTTGCCAGCATCGGTAGAGGAATTACTGACAATGGCAAAGTATGTGGTCGAGCAATGGGTATACAAACTTGTGGAGATGGGATGCATGGTGGTGGCAGAGGTGCAGAGGCTGCCAGATTAGGAAACCTATTGTGGTAGTCTTGAAGCATAGTTTGGAGATTGTTGACCAGCTCTAATGGCTAAGACAGAGAATGCCCCTGTTGCCGCGGGTCATGGGCAGTGTGGTCTTCTTCATTATCTTCTTGTTGTGTAAAATTGATCCCTGTAGTATTGGTCATCATCATCCTCCTTCTTACACTTTATGTGAAATTCAGAGGGACTAGGTGCTACGTTGAAATGTCTTTCATCCTCTGACTTTTTGTCATCCAACAAATGTGCCGGAGGAAAAGGGAGAACCTAGTAGGTGAGATATGTGCTGGCAGTGTTATCTCTATAGCAGATTTTGCTTTAACAGAGATGATAGATGTAGGTATCAGTGGTGTTAGTGGCAATGTTGCAGACAGTGCCATCGTTGGCAATTGTGGACAAGATCTGTGATGTTGCTGGTGACGGGTCTCTGATCGACAGTGTTGTCATTTTTGACTGGGCTCTCGTTGCTGATGTTGACGGTGCTGACCTCAATGGTCTCATCGTTAGCATTGTTGTTGTTAATGCTGCTGCTGTCAACGGTTTCATCAATGGGCCTTGGTCCACAGTATCATGGTTGTTGATGATTTTTGACATTATAACTGTGGTCGAGGCTAGAGGCAGCAATGAAATCAACATGGGGAAACCATACATGAGAATGTGGATTTGGCTGTGCGACAGTGACCCCTGATGCTTTTGTTTATGAGAACCAAATCAGTGCCTCAGATGTTGTTTTTAACAATTTAGTCATCAACAGTAGGGATTCAAATGACCTTTTGGTTGTCTATTCCTTCAAAGAAGGAGTTGCAGGTTCTGAATGCACTTTGTCTAAGGAGAATTTCTCCTTTTCGGAGGTATTTGGATACGCCTCTGCTTTTTTAGAATGTCCAGAAGATGCATAATGGGAATTATTATGGGGCCTTGTTTGGTGACTCTGGAGGCAAACTTTCAGGAGATCTCTCCATTTTGATGGATTTTTGCATCCTGGAGGAAAGTATCACTATCTTCCTCAGACAGAGGGTTTTCCTTAGCTGTCAATCTCTTTAGCCAAATCAGTAATATTCCCTTTCTGTCCTTAAGAGTTTTTCATGAAAAAGTGCCAAATACCTTCTTGTCCTTAAGTTTATGTTCAGGGTGAAGACAATAGTTGCACTCTTTGTAGGGATCATCAAAGTGTAACTCTTTTTGCCACCTGTACAAGGTGGCCTGAACAGTCCCTTTTTGATTGATTCTGTCACTGTAGGGTAGGTGGAGTCTGGAAAAGTAGAAATTAATCCTGACCTGAAGATAAAACTTCTCAGAAGTTGAGTAGACTGTGGAAAAGCTGAGCAGAGTTCAGGGAGACTCAGTCACATGACATGCAGTGGAAAATCTGAGGGACTGGAGCCTCTGTGGTGAGGGTTCTGTTGCCTATTTGACTGGACTTTTGGTCTTTTTAGATGTTGTTAATGAGCTATTAAAGTGAAGGTCTTTAACATTTTCATAGTTTTTTCTCTACTGCTTTCTATGGTACCATGGGACTCCCACATCAATAGTGGGGAATGATTAAATCATGTGAATCTATGAAAGATCCAATTCCAGAAAAGTAACAAACAACCTTCAGTGACAAGGATCTAAGGCTCCTGCATTTAGCCTTCTAATTTGCATAGTATTGTCATGACCCTAGGATTGAAAATTTCCAATATACAACTGGTCAGGTTACACCAAATGGAAATTACTTTTCTCTGTCAGACTCCTTGATACAACACTAATTTAGTGGGCAGAAGTGTTTGGAGGATCATTAAAGTAATTCTTCTTTCTTTGCAATAAACCTCATATGATTCATAGGTTTCCATAGAGTGGGTGTCAGGTCTTGACCCACTGACTACTTCCAGCCTGCATTACTCAATGATTTTAACTGAGAATACATGTAGTTCAATTTTCTACTATTTAACTGCATCAAAATAAGTTGAAAAGTTTAACTGTGGATGCCTTTTAATTTAAGACCCTTATCAGCATGGTCGCTTTATTCATTTGCTCATCATCCTAATGTTCCTCATGTTCTGTGTATATTTCCCATTTTTTATTGCAATGTCTTAGGTGCTACACTTCAGTGCAAATTGGTGTGCTAGCTCCGACATATTGGGCATGTGGAAAGTTGCTGATTGTGATGTATGGGAGGAATCAGCCACAACTCCCCTTTGAAGAATTTAGGTACATCATCCCATTTTATGCTTATTTTTGTCCTGAAATGAAATCTTTGGAGCCTACTTTTTAAGCCTGGAGGTACGATGTACCTAAATAATACTGGAACGAGAAGTGTCTTTAGTCTTTTGGGAAGAGTTTCTGTAGTTTTGAGTTTATGGATTTGGGAAGGGTGATTTAGAGTATTTCTCAGTTTCTGTCTCATAGAATCAGGACCCGTCTGAATTGGCATCATCAGAACAAACTGTGAAGAACTGTCATATAACAAAGTGAGTATTGCTACTGTCACTAGAAGACTTCTGAACTGCAATGCTGCATTAGCATAAACATTGTCTTTGTGCAGAAGACCTGTTTGAAGACATGGTAAATCACCCACGTAAGAAAAACATGGGCAACTTAGATTACTAAATCTTCTTTTCCCTCCCAGAGGAAATTCATTTCCGCAAAACCTGAAGAGCATGACCATCTGAAACCAAAGTCTGGGCTGTCGAAATTCTGTCTGGATGGAATATACCTGCATAAATCAGTGCTCAAAATATTCAAAAATTAACAAAGGTGAATAATCATTGGAAGACAAACACATTCAAGATCCTCACATTATGCATAGGAAAGTGAAATGCATATTCTCCCAGAGGTTTTGACTTCAGATCATCTTTGCTCACCTAGAACTGCACAATTTATGTTGATTCATGGAGGAAAGTGCAGATATACCACTTAGCCTTGAACCATCAGAGAGATATTTACTCAGTGTCAAAGGTTGAGGGCTTAATTTGTAGTTCAATGGTCTGCTTACCCCATGCCAAATGCAATGGATATCCTGCCCGCCTTATTACAAGTGCATTTTACCAGCACTTGTAATAAGGTGAACGAGATAACCTTCACTTTTGTGAAGAAGTAAGCCATCCACCAAACTTTGAATCAGGCGTTAGATGTAATGGTAAAACCATTCACCATTTTTCATTTTTAGCTCTATTCAAATAGGGATGATTTAAATGTGACCTCACCTAGGTGCTAAGTATTTTTACCCTTCTGGTTTCCATTAAATCAATAGTTTCCAATGATTAAAATAAGCATTCTGAAAAATATATCTTAATATTTTTACCTGAATTTTCATTTAGTAATTTTTCTGAAATTTTTGCGTTATAAGTTTGCTCTTTTTATAAAAGGTTGGTTAGGGAATTAAAGTTCAGAATATGGCACTCTTTGATGTGGTGTTACACTGCACCCCTCTAATAGCTCTGAAGAATAGACTTAATCCTCAGCAAAGTAACACGGAGACAAGTCATAGATAACATTTAGGGCCTAATTATATGGTCCGTCCATTTAGACCCCTTGCTTCCTGCCGGACTTGGGTACTGGTAACTCCTGGGGCGGGAACAAAGTTAATATGGGTTATGTGTTCCCTAGAGATTTCCCTGAGAGATGAGGAAGTGCCCGGGTAATTGGTAATTCCTGGTCTGTCTCACTTTGCCCTAGGCTGTCATGCATCAAACAGCCAAAATCTGTGGGTGATAATAAATAGATCTTCTGCATTATTGCAGATCTCAGTATTTGATGGGACTGGTACAGCCCCTTCGGAATTAGCCACTTAGGGAAATGGACTGCTCATCCTTCCGCCCCTCCTCTAAAGCACAGATGTACTACGTATCAGGTGCCAGATTTACTAAACTTTCACACAAAGCAGCAAAGCAAACTGCTGCTCTGAATTCCGTGAAAAGGAGAGAGCAGAAATTCACCATATTTACTAAGATATTGCACATTTCTTCTCTCTCCTTGTGCTAATGCAGTTGTGGCAACCAAGCACCAATGCAGCCACCCTTGCATAGTGCCACCAGAGTGTCTGCATTTGGGTCAGGCTAGTTTTTGTGCACAAAGGGATAGCTTTCTGCACAAAAAACATTTTTGGAGGTGTATTTCTTTTTGTATGTGGGCAGCATTCTGTGATGCATATAGATATTTCTCTTCATTACACCTAGGTGAGGTAGGTGCAAACCCATGTTTACAGACATTAGTGAGTCTGGGTTTGCGTCAAAATACATGAATCAATGCATGAGAATGCACTTGCTTTCACCCATGTAACACCTCCCTGACATAGGGTAACGCAAGACACTGCACTACATTATTTTGCAGGTGAAAAGTGATGCAAGGCCAGGCAAAAATCTGTTTGTGTGGCTTTGTAAATGTTGCTTAAGCACTTGTGTTGCCTTGCAATGACTTGCATGGCGCAATGACAACACAAACACTTATTAAATCTGGCCCCTAATCTGTATCTCTCCCCTAGCCTTCGCAGTTTATTCCCTAAAATGCACTTTCCGGAATGTCCTATCCTATTTGCTGCCATATTGATTATTTTTTAGAAGAGGAAAGAGTTTTCTGCTTGACAAGAGGGATTCAGGCATTTACTGACAGAAAAACCGCAGTGTTTCTGCCTGTCATGAAGTTGAAATACGGGCTATCCCACCTGAACTGTAACTTTGTCTCTCTTTATTAAGGTATTATGGGCCTCATTATGACCCTGGCGGGCGGCGGAGGCCGCCCGCCAGGATCCCGCCCTCCAAATTACCGCGCCGCGGTCAAAAGACCGCGGCGGGTATTACGAGTTTTCCCCTGGGCTGGCGGGCGGTTCCAGTTAAACCGCCCGCCAGCCCAGGGGAAAACGACCTTCCCACGAGGATGCCGGCTCGTAATCGAGCCGGCGGAGTGGGAAGGTGCGACGGGTGCTACTGCACCCGTCGCGTATTTCACTGTCTGCAAGGCAGACAGTGAAATACATTTTGGGGCCCTCTTACGGGGGCCCCTGCCGTGCCCATGCCATTGGCATGGGCACGGCAGGGGCCCCCAGGGGCCCCGCGACCCCCCCTACCGCCATCCTGTTCATGGCGGCTTTCCCGCCATGAACTGGATGGCGGTAGGGGGGGTCAGAATCCTCATGGCTGCGGAGCGCGCTCCGCAGCCATGGAGGATTCCAATGAGCAGCGGAAAGTCAGCGGGAGACCGCTGACTTTCCGCTTCTGACCGCGGCTGAACCGCCGCGGTCAGAATGCTCATTGGAGCACCGCCAGCCTGTCGGCGGTGCTCCCGTGGTCGGTGGCCCTGGCGGCCACCGGCCGCCAGGGTCAGAATGACCCTCTATGTTTTTGCTGGTTGTGTGGGAGCTCTGGTGCTTTGTAACAGTGCAGTTGGTAGCTCATTAGCGAGATGAGATGTTGAGATATCTGTTATCTGAAAGTAAGGTGTTTTTATGATTTTGACATTTTATGCACCTATTGAATGAAGCATTGTATATTTCAAAGCTGGAAACGGGTCCCTGTATGTTTTCATCTGTGTTATCACATTCATTGTTAGGGGATGGGAGAAATATGTCTGTCAAAAAAGTTTTTTTTTTCCATGTGCAACTAAGGAAACAAAGCAATGGTGGCCCCTACAGGATATCTCAGACTGGGTTTATGTGAAAGCTGACTGAACCCCTTGGGTGCTGTGGACGAGGTGGTTGCGTCTGCTGTTGTGGCACTCAGGCACCAGGGACGTAACCACCTCGTCCAGCAATGAGCCCCTGAGGGAAGCACTAGCGCTCCCTCTGAGGGCCTCGCAACACCCTCCCATGGGCAGGGATGGAAGAGGAATAGCTTCCTGTTACACCCCAGCAACCCCTGATTCCTCCACCAGTTACATCTGATGACATCAGCACTTGATTGCGCCCTGATCTCATCTGAGGTCCCCTCCCTTTGCGCTGGAAGCATGCTTTCAGTGCGATCCGAGGAGAAACAGATTAGTTTCTCCTCCATATGGGGGCAGGGGAGGTCGGAGAGGCATCAAAAGGGAAGGAAAAGCTTTTCCTTCCCTTTTCATTTCTCTCAGAGTAAGCGATTGTGCTGCAAGAATGCCACTAGACACCAGTGTTTTTTTTTTTCTTTTGTTTTGCTGCTATAAGGGGAGCAACTACTTAGGAAAAGGTCACTCCCCAGGGGCCAATTTTGTAATTTTCTGCCCCACCTGGCATCAGATTGGCCTAAACTAATTAGGCCGATCTACCCCCAGGGAGGGCAATAGCCACTGGATACCAGGGATATTTTTTTTCGTTTACACTCATAAGGGGAGCTACCCCTTAGGCAAGGGTCGCACCCCGGGGCAATTAATTCATTATTTTATTAGGCCTTTTCTGCCCCCCGGGGGCAGATCGGCCTATATTAATTAGGCCGATCTGCCCCAAGGGTGGGCAGAAGCCACTGGAAATCAGGGATTTAAAAAAAAATGAAATTGGCATAAAGGGAGGACTCCTTCGGCAAGAGTCACACCCCTGGGGGCAATTTCTTTATTAGGCCTTTTCTGCCCCCCCCCCCCCCGGGGCAGATTGACCTATATTAATTAGGCCGAACTGCTCCGGGGGAGCAGAAACCACTAGGGATTTTTTCTTTGTTGCTTACATTTGTAAGGGAAGAACCCCTTAGGCAAGTGTCGCTCCCCTAGGGGGGGAATTGTTTTTAGGCCTTTTCCGCCCCCAAGCGGGGCAGATCAGCCTATATTTCTAAGGCCAATCTGCACCCAAGCGGGGCAGTAACCACTAGACACAGAGATTTTTTTTCCAGCTAATTTCACTCAAGGGGAGTGACCCCTGGGCAAGATTTGCTCCCCTGGGGGGCAAATTGTTTTTAGGCAATTTCTGCCTCTCCTGGGGCAGATCGGCTTATTTTTGTAAGGCTCATCTGCCCCCCAGGGGGGCAGAAAGCCCATCAGAGAACAGGGAAGATATTTATTCAAAAAAAGGGGGTGGGGGTATGGCCATACCTCCACACCAAATAAATGGGGACAAAGTTGTTCTGCCCACTGGTAAGCAGATGGGACAATTACCCCCATCCACTCCCCAGGGGGAAAAAATCCTACGAGATGCTAGGGAATTAACAAAAAATAAAAAATAGTGTCGTGGTGGCAACCAACTAGAATGGGTTATGCCCCTACCCTAACTGTTGGGGGTAACAGTCTTTCAGCTGTCCCTCCGCACACTAAAACATCTTATCCCACGGCAAGCAAGGGGACATTCGATTATTTTGGGATTTTGTTTTACATTTGAGCCATGAGAGTATTTCTGACTCTCAAAATTGTCCCACTTGGAATGGTGAGGGCTGCACTTTTTGAACTTTGGGACGTTGCCATGTAGAACAATCTACGAGACCTAGACACATTTGAAAACTAAACATCTGGGTGAGACCAGGCTGGTGTGCTTAACATGCACCCAACACCATTTTCTTACACACAATGCCCTGCAAACCTTCAACTTTGCTGGAAATCACAAATTTTCCCCACATTTTTGTGATGGAACCTTTCGGAATTTGTTGGAGACCACATAATTCCTACAACCAAGCATTATCGCATCTATACCGGTAACAATTCTTCCCCACTTGTCAGCCTATAAACGTTTTTTTTTGTCAAACTCCCCTTTTGGACCTGCTTTGTCTCCCCCTCATTTTTGACATGTTTTTGTCTCTTCCCTGCACAGGCACTTGGCCCACTTCCACAAGTGAGGAATCATTTTTAGCGGGAAACTGAGGGGAACGTTGGGTGGTAGAACATTTGCACTGGTGCAGTGATCCCACACAGCAATGTTGGAAAAATGTGATTTTCTTTTGCTAAGTTTAAGGTTTGCTGAGGATTCTGGGTAAGAAAACACTGGGGGATCCACACAAATCACACCTCCCTGGACTCCCTCAGGTGTCTAGTTTTCAGAAATGTTTGGGTTTGGTTGGTTTCCCTATATAGCTTCTGAGCCCAGGACAATAAACGCGCCCCCCCCCTGCAATAACAGGTAGATTTGTATTTGATAATTTTGATGTGTCCACCTAGTGTTTTAGGGCATTTCCTTTCGCAGGCACTAGGCCTACCCACACAAGTGAGGTACAATTTGTATTGGTAGACTTGGTGGAATGCTGGGTGGATGGAAACTTGTGGTTCCAGTAAGATTCCAGAATTTCTATAATCGAAATATGAAGAAAAAGTGTTTTGTTTGTCAGATTCTGAAGTTTGCAAAGGATTTTTGGTAACAGAACCTGGTGAGAGCCCCACAAGTCACCCCATCTTGGATTCCCCTAGGTGTCTAGTTTTCAGAAATGCACAGGTTTGGTAGGTATTTTTAGGTGACGGCTGAGCTAGAGGCCAAAATCCACAGCTAGGCACTTTCCAAAAAACACGTTAGATTTCAATGTAAAAATGTGATGTGTCCATGTTATGTTTCCTGTCGCTGGCATTAGGCCTACCCACACAAGTGAGGTACCATTTTTATCAGGAGACTTGGGGAAACACATAATAGCAGAACAAGTGTTAGTGCCCTTTGTCTTTCTCTACATTTTTTCCTTCCAAATAGAAGACAGTGTGTAAAAAAAGACGTCTATTTGAGAAATGCCCTGCAATTCACATGCTAGTATGGGCACCCAGTAACTCAAATAACCACTGCTTCTCAACACCTTATCCTGTGCCCATTTTTTAAATACAAAGGTTTCCTTGATACCTATTTTTCACTCTTAAATGTCACCCAATGAATTGCTGTATACCCGGTATACAATGAAAACCCATTGCAAGATGCAGCTCCTTTATTGGCTCTGGGTACCCAGGGTTCTTGATGAACCTACAAGCCCAATATATCCTAGCAACCAGAAGAATCCAGCAGATGTAACGGTACATTGCTTTCAAATTTCAATATTTTTTCATTTCAGCTGTTATTTTCTGCACAAAAAACTTGTAGGATCTACACAAATGACCCCTTGCTGAATTCAGAATTTTGACTACTTTTCAGAAATGTTTAGCTGTCTGGGATCCAGCATTGGTTTTGTACCCATTTCTGTCACTAACTGGAAGGAAGCTGAAAGCACAAAGATGGGTAAAAATGGGGTATGTCCCAGTCAAATGCCAAAATTGTGTTGAAAAAATTAGATTTTAAGATTCAAGTCTGCCTGTTCCTGAAAGCTGGGAAGATGGTGATTTTAGCACCACAAGCCCTTTGTTAATGCCATTGTCAGTGAAAAACCACAATCCTTCTTCTGCAGCCCTATTTTCCCATTTAAAAAAAACTAAAAGAACATTTTTGTTGTATTTTGGCTAATTTATTGGTCTCCTCCAAGGGAACCCACAATCTCTGGGTACTGCTAGAATCCCTAGGATGTTCGGGAAAAAGGATGCAAATTTGGCGTGGGTAGCCTATGTTGGCGAAAGGTTATGAGAGCCTAAGCGCAAACTGCACCAAACAGCCAAAAAAATGGTCTGGTACCTGAGGAGGAAAAGGCCTGGCAATGAAGGGGTTAGTTGGCCCACTCTCTTATTGTTTTCCTGTAACACATATTTTACCATTTATTTTGTGATCTCCAAAAAAAGTAATATTGCCATTTGTATTAGATGCAGGACAGAGTGCTTAGTAGATCATCCTAAATGTTAAACATTTTTGTCAGTTTTTAAAAACTTTGATTATTAGAGTTCTTTTCAACTAAGCCTATCATGTCTCACTAACAGCAGTAAAATAATGCTGCTCCTCTGACGGGATTGCAGCCCTCCTTGTGGACACTGCTTCCTATACAAATGCTCTGGATTTGAGAACGTTGTGACAGTTGCCATCTAACAGAAGATAATAGTTTGTAGGAATATTTGGCATGTTGAAGTCTTGGAGTGTCAAACCTTGAAATTGCCATTTCTCTATTTGGTTAAATCAGTGCAGCAAATTATTGTTATAAGCTCAATATTCTTAGTATTACAAAATCCAGTGTAACTGTCATCAACATGTTACCTTAGGAGTCAATTTGGTAGGCATGTGGAAAGTAGATATCAAGGTTACAATTTGCAATACATCCCTTCAATATTTAGAATGTCTTATGAAATCCCATCTCAAAGTAGATTGAATGTTGTCTTATTGGTTTGAGGCTACACAATTAGATATCATTCAAATACATGCATTTTACATTGAAAATAAATCCAGACTTGGGTATGAAATATAAGCAGAAGTCGTGTTTTATATGCATTAATTTTTTTCAATTCGAAACTTACCACAGGCTATGCATGGACTAGAGTTGACACCAGAAATCTTGTCTGACAATCTTCTTTCTTTCAACTTTAACAAGTATTTTACATTTCATGTATTTGTCTGACAGTATGCCTATTAACTGTCACTAATGATCTGAAAGAATCTGCTCTTGATGGAATGTTAGCATGTGATTTGACTTCAATGTCTGTGATCTAGCCTAACATAGCACCAATTGGATCTTCAGGCCAGTGCGGCTGACTGAATCAGGAAATGGAAAGAGATTCCTTAAGCAACGTAGGCAAGTCTAGTTTGATGGACAGTTCACATGAGGAGTATGCCGTGTGTTAGACTAACAGATACCCCCTCATACTGATTTATGATCACCTTCATACCTCCTAGAGGAAATATCTGCTGATTCACTCCAGATGACGTATGCAGTGGGCAAGATGACAAAACAACCAATTATGAACTGCCCCTGTGAGAATAACACTACCAAGTATCACAAGAAACAGGATCTTTCTTATACGACACAGCTTTTACACACATACCCTCACTGCTGGCAGGAGATGTGCCTCTTCTCTTGCAGTTCATCACATACATTTGTGTTAATAATGGAGAGTGCTTCCTAGGAGTCAATAAAGTGGCAAGTTTTTCAAGATTGCAATACATTTGAAGTCAAATAACCACCTTCCTCTAGTCTTTTGACTTCAAATGTATCACAACCTGAAGAGCAAATGTTTGTGACAAATGTTTGTGAACAAATGTTTGTGACAAATGTTTGTGACTTGATACTAAGTTGTGATGTGCAGACACACTATTGTAATGTTTGTGTTGGAATCCCGCAAAGTTTCATGGGCACTTACTGTAAACATTTTCTTCTAACACAAATAGAATGTAGACAATGGCAGAAGGAATCCCATTTAGGAAGATCTCGAACAAAACTGATGCCTACAGTACGATCTGGACATGATGCAAGGATTTGGACCTACAAGGATAAGTCCCCTGGTTCTTTGACAACTAGAAAAGCAATGAGGGCTTTAAATATGAGTTTGGTTTATATCTGGACCAACATTACTGCTGTGATCTCATGCAGGAAAAATTCCTTGATCCTAGTCTCATGAGAAGTGTTCTTTTGGGTTTCGAGTGTTTAACTTATCATGAACTGCAAGGATGTTATGGAATGGAGGAAGGAATCTGGGCTCCGATGACATCAGAGCTACCGTTTTGGGGAGTCTTATTACTGGTGGCCATCTACCCTCAGCACTCCCACCCACCCCAACAAACCATGCACTGAACCTCGGTGTCATCCTGGACTCATTGCTCACCATGACCCGCCAAGTAAACTCAGTCACATCCTCCTGCATTCACACACTCTGACTTTTCTGGAAGATCTACAAATGGATCCAAAAAGACTGTCGCAAAAATTGTAACCCATGCTCTGGTTACCAGCAGACTCGACTGTGGCAACGCCCTCTATGCTGGTACCACCGAGAAGAACTTCAAGAAATTGCAGCACATCTAAAACGCCTTTGCTAGACTCAACTTGGACATTCTCCACTGCGAACATATCTTCATTCACCTAATAGACCTCCACTTGCTCCCTATTGAGAAGAGAATTTACTTCAAGCTCCTTGTCTACTCTTGCAAGGCCCTCAACAACCTAGGACCCGCCTACCTCAACCACCGCATCACCTTCCACTCCCCCACCAGACCTCTCTGCTCAACAAGCACTAGCTATGTATGAAAGACCTCTGCTGGTGGGAAATCCTTCACCTACCTCGCAGCAAAGAGCTGGAACACCCTGCCCCTTCACCTCAGGCAGTCACCATCACTACCCCAATTCAGGAAGAACCTTAAAACCTGAGGACCAGAGGACAAACACCGTTAGCGCCTTGAGACCCTTACGGGTGAGTAGTTGTGCTTTATAAATCCTGATGTTATTTGATTTGATATGCCCTCTGGAAGACTGTCAACAGGTCTCGACTGGGAACCACAAGCACACCTTGCAAGCGATGTTCCACCAAGCGCCACTTACTTCTACTTCTACTTCTCCATCTCTAACTCTATTTTTTAGTTTATCTATGTCTGTCTCCTTCTCTATCTCTAACAATTTATCGCTATCACTTTATCTTTTCATCATTTCATTCCCTCTCCTTTGTTCCCTCTGATTCTATTCTTGCTTTCTGATCTTACTGCTCTCTCTGCCATGTTCTCTCTCTGATAATTCTTGTCTCTCTACATCGCTCACTGCTAAAGCCCTGCTATGCCTACTACAATTCATCTCAGGGAGCTAGCAAAGGTGACAGATGCCTGCAGCAGCCTTCGACCTTCAGAACCTGGAACCCAGTAGCTCCATACCTCCACGGAAATGCCTGAATGTTAGTCAAGTCCCCTCTGTTAGTGGATGAAATTGGGCAACTCCCTGTAAGGACATTATCTAGAGGGTAGGGGGGTTTCTAGTAGGCGCACATTACATTTTATGTTGGTGGATCGCCTCTCATTTCATGAAGAGAATCACAGAGAGAAGCACCCGAAAATCTGTTAGCATTCTAGACAATGATTTGGGGCCTGATTTAGAACTCGGTGGAGAGGTTACTCCATCACAACGGTGATGGCTGTCCCATCCACAGAAATCTAAATCCCATTCTATCATTGGAATTTACATTTCGGCAGACAGGATATCCGTCGCCATTGTGATACAGTAACCTGCCTGTCGAGTTCTAAATCGGCCCCTGAGTTTCTACCACATACATCAAATATGTGTAGCCAGTTGAAGAAGTTGTTGTTCAAGGTTTGCCCTTTGGTACACCTGAGACTTCTCTTGCTACCCCTTTGCCGAGGGGTCCTAAAAGCCATGGCAGGAAAGGAAAGCCAGCACTGGTCTAACAAGCATGATAGTTAGTTTTGATAGTTCCTACTTCTTACCCTTCCCCGGACTCTCAACAGCAAAAGTAAGCCTATTTAAGGGCTCTGAGTGCCACAATCATTCAACCTTATGATGTTATCAGTGGTCAAAGGATGCATCATATCATGCTTGTGACCTTTTCCACTTCAGTGAATTGACATTCATAGACGGTAGGATCATGGGCTGGTGATAATCATGCCGCAATGTGATTTGTTTAGGCTTAGGATGCAGATATATTTAAAAAAAGATTGCCAAAATGCAGCAGGGGTCGCAAGTTAGTCTGTAGCCTAGGCATCCACATCAAATATAACTTGGTAAAAACTACCTTAAACTCTTTAATGAACAAATTATTTAATTTAAGTAATATAAAAAACAAACTTGCTTTTGTACTTTTATGATATTTTTGTTAAGACTGTCCCAGTTTACTTTCAAACTGTCTTAGTTTTAACATCTGAAATTAATAAGAAAGTTGGAGAAGCTTTTCAGTTCTGGTCAACATTAGTTTGTAATCAATTATTATTAATGTTTATCACATTTGATAGTTTCTAGTTCTTACCCTTCTCTGGACTCTCAACAGCAAAACTAAGCCTGTGTAGGGGTGCTGGGGGACAGTCATTCAACCTTGTAATATTATCAGTGGTCCAAGAGTGTATCATTTTGCACTCCAATGAATTGACGTCCATGGCCTACAGGATCATGGGTTGGTGATAATCATGCAGAAATGTGATTTTTTAGACTTAGAGTACATATATAGTTGACAAAGATTGGCAGCATGTATCAGAAGCCACAATTTAATCTGTAGCTGGTGAACATTGATTTTTAATCAATTTGTATCAATGCTTATGACATTTGTGATTATTAAAGATGATTAAAATAAAACTTACAATTTAAAAAAAAAAAATTATATACTATGTATAACTCAAGATGTTACTTTGGTGTATTCCTATATAGTTGACTGATTGATTGATTGAAATTCATTTATATCGATTATAAAAAAATATTAATAAAAGTACAAAACATTACAATTTACATAATTCGTATGATGAACAATCAGACAAGTTAAAAACCTTAAAACGTTAAAGGCCATAACCCGACCATAGGTTTTTAAATAAAACAATCATATATTCTATCTACAGAAGCCATACAAATCTAAGAAACTGCCCTTTCAACCATGGCATCATTCAGCAGTTATAAATATGAGAGAGCAGGGCAATATTGATAAAAACCCTTGGTTTTAGGAATGGGCAGAAGAAATCTTCTTCTAAGAGATTCATAAAAATTACAGAACAAGACCAAAAGTTCTAAGGTCTGGAGTGAAGCATTGTCTCATGGGCCAATTTTTATCACAGATGGCTCCTACTGGCCAGGCATGAAGCATAAGTTGCAAAAGATGAAACCTAGTCTGAACCTGGTGAGAAGGACTCTTTCCCCTGGCTTTCTAAAAAAAGGAAAGATAGGGTTCTGGGCCAATAGTAGTATTTAAAATCATCAGGGCCCTGGCTGACTTACCACCCAAGGCGTGTTTTCTCTACTTTCACTGAGCTGCGTTAATAGCAGTTCCTTCTCTGTCTTTTTGTTAGCCTGTTTTAACACTTCAGGATTAAAAAATAATTCTGGGCGCCCCACTGATAAGGCTAAAGATCTAATCTCGTTAAGCCATGGGATTTCAAGGCCTAAGTCACAGCTCAGGCAGTCCTCAATGACTTCCCTGTTAAAGGTTACCATTTCCCCACTCAACAGATATCCACAACAACATAGGTGCCATTTTAGCATGATCTTCCACAAGGACCAGACCCAACTCCTCATGCATAAACCGGCTTGAGCTAGCCGGTCCCACCCCTATTAGCTTTCTGCAAAAAATATTTTATTCACACTGAACAGATATACAGTTGGAGTACCCCCAGATTTCAGCACCACATATTACTACAGATTAACATTTCATCTTGTAGATCTGCAGCAATGGTAAAATAAGCTTGCTCCCAACTAAACAAGCAAATCTAAAGAGCGCCCCACATGATTGGTCAATGCGCAGACAGTGGTTTACACGACATATGGTCCATGTACAGGGCTCATCAAAGGTAACACCCAGATATGAAAAGGAGGTTACCCTTGTTACCACCTGATCCTTAATTAAGAACGGTCTGAGTTTCGGGTTCCACTCCCCACAAACCATAAAATGTATCTTAGAAGTGTCAACATCCAGTTGCAGGTCATCCATAAAATCAACAAACAGATCCACCAGAACTTTAAGACCATTCAGTGTGCGAGAAAGGATGACAGCGTCATCTGCATATAACAAAGAGGGCAAAGGATTATTTCTGACTTTAAAAAAATCTATGTCATGGGTAACTAGATGTGAATTCAGGCCATTGATACATAATAAAAAATATGTTTGGTGCCATAACACATGCCTGCCTGACTCCCTTAGCTAGTTTAAATACATCAGAGCATTCCCCTGCCTTTCCAAATCTAAGTGAGGCGTTAACATCTTGGTTGAGCCCCCAAAGAAAATTTACCAAAGGTTGGGGCAGCCCAAAACCTTCCAGGATTGACCATAGCTTTGGTTGAACATCCCTATCAAAGGCACAGCTCAGGTCCATAAAGGCCAGGTAGACAGCACTCTTCCTGGCTACCACATATTTCCCCACCAATAGATTAAGATTAAAGAACTGTTCCTTTGTCCCTCTGCCCTTTCGAAAACCATATTGGGCCGGACAGATAGAATTATTTGCGTGGATCCATTCTTTGACACGAAGGAGGACAATGCATCCCACTATCTTAACCGTGGAATCCTGTGAAGAGATGGAGCAGTAACACCCGGGGTCCTGTCTACACCCTTTTTAAAAAACCTGCACTATTACTGCTGACTTCCATTAGCTAGGGATACCGGTTTGCAGTGCAGCGTTAAAAACATTCATCAATAGCAGAGCCCACAGGGCCACGTTTTCCTTATAATAGTCCATAGGGATGTCATCTGGATTGGGGACTTTATTGGAAGGGCTTCCCATGATTGCAACCTGAACTTCCTCCAATTTAAAATGAAAGCGCAATGGAGAGGGAGCAGCCGCATCCACCTCCCCCAACTGTTCTACACTGTCGAATGACTAAACCCTCTTGAAGTGGGCAACCCATTTTTGGGCGGGTATGGTGGTCTCAACAATGTCAGGGGAAACTTGATAAGCAGGTTTCCCATTCACTATACCACAGGAGAAGCTCACATCCACGAGCTTGCAGTCACCCACAAACTGCTCCCACAAATCTTCTTTGAGACATTGCTTCTTAAGTTTTATTGCCTCCTTGGAAGCAGCCCTAGCTTTACTGATAGAGTGGGGGTTTCTTGGGTGGTCCTTAGGGACTTTGTGGAGGCGTTTACTGGCAATACATCAATTCTTATCAAACCATCCATCTTTATGGTCTTTTAATGGCCGTTGAAGATCCAACATAATGCATCTGAGCCTGCTATTCAGAGACTGAAAATCACCCGGAATGGCCACTGGGGGGGCCTCAAATACTAAGAGGTAGCTAGAAAACACATTCTTGCATCTCTGAACAACCTCTACCAATAGGATGAGGATCAAGACTTTCCACCAGCTGAGCCTCCTATCTTGGTCTTTTAGAATCAGCCCAAAAACACCTGGAGTCAAGTACACAGTCCCTGTAGCGGGAGTAACCATTCTAGCTTCTATGGGATTATGGTCTCTAAACAGTTGGTTGTGGATCAGCCCCTTGGTAAAATACTCAGCAAAACTATTAGAAATAAAAATATAATCAATTATAATCCCTTTCCCCCACCCAACAATAGTGGGTTTTAGTAAGTCACTGCTTGCCACTATCTCCAGCATATTACAGAGAGCGGCCCGTCTCACTTCAATCACCAGCAGTTTACCTCTAGGGTCTGGAGGTTCTGCAGGTGATACCCAGTCATCAATAAGGAGGGGATCTACACCCAAAGGGGCCATTCCTATCTTGGTGTGAGAAAACAGGGCTGATTGCAGAGGCCCCATAAATTTTTGCCCCCATTTTCCTCTTTTTGCTGGTGTTTTCCTGACTTTGATGGTGCCATGGGTACTGCTAACCAGTCCCAGGGCCTGTGCTCTGTGTAAAATGGATATGCAAATTAGGCTAATTATAATTGGCTAAGTTAACCTACCTATAAGTCCCTAGTATATGGTAGGGCATGTAGGTTTAGGGACCACAGCATAGGTGGTGCACACCTAGGTGCATTGCTGAGGGGCCCAGTGTCATTTTAAAAGCAAGCCTGCCTTGCTGGCTGCTTTTAAATTAAAGTTGTATGCAAATTCGACTTTGGAATTAAAGGTACTTCCAAAGTCTTAAACTACCTTATTTTTACATATTAGTCACCCCTAAGGTGTGCCCTATGTGCCCCTAGGGCTGGGTGGCATGTAACTATAAGCAGGGACTTTATAAAAATAGATTTATAAGCCCTGGTGAGGTAAAAACAGCCAAATTCGTTTTTCCCTCATTGAAGTAAATGGCCTTCATAGGCTAGAATGGGCAGACTTTATTTTAAATTTTAAAGTCTCCTTAAATGTTACATACCAAGCATTTGGTATCAAATTGATTGTTATAATAAATCCCACAACTTCCAGTTGTTGGATTTAATATAACTTGTCCAGCTAAAAAGTTTAGATTTTACCTAAAAAGTTGCCAATTTCAGCTCTGCATTGTTTTTGCTGCTGTGCTCTGATTGGCCAGCCTGCAGCAGCTTCTGCCAGGCTGCCTTGATGAGGTGTGAAGTGGCCTAGCTTCACACAAAGGAATGTGCTTGGGGGAGAGAATCTCCCCTCAGCAGATGGTGAGGCAGGAAGGGGGAGGGCTGCCAAACTGGTCTTCAAAGGCAGAGAAGGACATTTGCAGCACCCAGCAACACCCCCACATCCTGCAACCCCAGACAATTAGGTGCCCCCTTGATTAGATTAGGAGAGGGCAGGAGAGGGGTGTGTTTATGATTTTTAGCCACACCAGTGGGTGGGCTCAGCCAGATGTAACCTCCAAAAATCAGATTCATCCATGTTGGATTTTTAGAGACTGTTGCCTTCTGGGATGGATTTTTGCCACACTTCCCAGGAAGTGGTCATCACAGGGGGACGACCCTGTCCCTGATTGGAGAACCAGGGCCCCCCTGCTTTTCACCCAGGAGCAAGGATAAAACTGGCAGACCTGCACCCACGCCTCAGATCCCCTCCAGAATTCAACAAGAAAGGAACTAAAGAAGAAGAAGGACTGCCCTGCTGGACCCCTGGCCTGCACCTGGACCCTGCACTCAGAAGGACTGCACCAGCTGCACACTTGGGCTTCACCACAAGAAGGACTTTGCCTGGCTTCAACTGGTTCAAGGAGGGACTCCCTGTTTGCTACAGGTGAAAAATTGCTAAACCAGAGTCCGCTGCACCAACTCCTGAAGAAAGCGACCAGCTGACCACTGTCCAGTGGCCAAAAAGGAGTTTGCGCCAGGTGCATTCTGGGAGTTGAAGTCTGCACCCCCCAAGGACAATCACAGAACTTCTGGACCCTTGGGGTGAGCTGTGGACCCCAAAAGAACCTTAAAAGAACATCTGGGTGAAGCCCCAGAAGTTTGGAAAAGATTTGAGAATTTTTGGAAAAAAGCTCCAGAGAGGGACCGACCCGCCGCGGAAATTCTAGCCGGCTTGCCTCAACCGCGACCCGGCCTGACTTCGTGGTTCGTCCCGGTAAAGAAAAACATCCGAAAAAGAGACTAAGTCCGAACGTAAAAAGTTGACCGGGACCTCCCAGCCATCGTATCCGAGAAGGGCTCCATGGACGTCGGATCAAGATCCAGGTTTACCCCGGTCGAAGGATTTTCATCTCGAAAAAACGACTAAGTCCGAAGGTAAAAGTCTCCACCGAGGAAACCCACATCGCGTATCCGGACAAGGGCTCCAGGAGGTCGGATTCAACTGGCAGGTTCGTCCCGGTGACGAAAAACTTCAAAATAAAGACTAAGTCAGAAGGTAACTTTTTAACCGAGGCCTCCCGCGACCTGTAGCCGAGCAGGGCTCCATCGCGGTCGGCCTGAAAGTTTGACTTTGCCCCGGTCCTGGTGCAACCAGATGACCCGATTGGCGCTTTTTGTTTCTAAGCGCTAGAAAATAATAATACTTTAAAAATTCATATCTCCGGTTCCCTTTATCCGATTTTATTCGTTTTGGTGTCATTTTAAAGATAAAAATATAAACTATTTTTATAAATTGGTTTTGGATTTTTAAACTGTTTCCTGTGTTTTATTTAATTACTGTTTTGTGATATTTGAATGCTTTACACTTTGTCTCCTAAGTTAAGCCTTGACGCTCGTTGCCAAGCTACCAAGGGTAGAGCTGGGATTAATTTACTGAGACCTAACTGTACCTATGTGGAGGTTAGTGGCTTGTTGCTAGGTGTAGGTACCTACCTGCCCTACCAATAACCCATTTTCCAACATAATTGGAAGCAGCGACGGGATCCTGTACTTGTGTTCAATATCACGTTACAGTTTTAGGTAAAACGAATTAAAAATCCTTTAAATTGTCCTAGTGCAAAAATTGTTTTTCATTTTTAATTTGGATTAATTTCAATTATTGAATTTTTGTAATTTTTCTAAATTCTTGTTTCCAATTTTTGCAAAAAGTTTTTGTTGACACAAAACTAGGGAACCATGGAGCTTGATCTGGCTAGCCTACCCACACTGACAGTAGTCCAGCTTAGGGGGTTGTGTGTTGAAAGAGGGTTGCCTGCAACCACTGATCTCAGGAAGCAAATCCTGATCACATCCCTGACAGCATGGGCTGAGGCCCAAGAGGTAGAGTCAGAAGAAGCTCCAGAGGAGGGAGAAAGAAGGGAGGATGCAAGCTCTAACCACTCAGGGGAGGGAAGGCATCTGAGCCTAAGTGAGGATGAGGAAGAACGGTCCTCAGTAAACACAGTCACTAGGGGCAGATCCAAAGCTAGTGGTGGGAAGGGGGTCCTTTCAGGAGGAGAGAACCCATCCATCAGAGAAAGAGAGCTGGAGACCCAGCTAGCATACATAGCTTTGGAAGCAGAGAAGCTGGCCCTAGAAAAGAAAAAGTGGGCATACAAAGAGAAAAGAGATGGAAGCAGCGATAAAGAAGCTGAGGTGTCCATGGGTGGGGGAGTTTGCCCCAGATTACCCAAGGGGGTGGTTCCTGCTTATGTAGAGGGGGATGACATAGATAAGTGGCTGGGGGCCTTTGAGAGGGCACTCCAAATGAGAAGGGTTAGGCCTCAATACTGGGGTTCCCTTTTGTGGGAGTTGGTCCCTAACTCAGGGAGGGATAGGCTTCTGACCTTAAGGGGGGAGGAGGCAGATTCATACCCTAGTATGAAGAGGTGCTTAGCCAAGAAGTTTGGTCTGACCCCAGAGCAATATAGAATGAAGTTCAGGGACACCCAGAAGGTCAGTACCCAGTCTTGGGTTGACTTTGTGGACATTTCACTAAAGGCACTAGAGGGCTGGATTATTGGTAACAAAGTAGATACTTATGAGGGGTTATACAATCTGATCATGAGAGAGCACATCTTGACCAATTGTATCCAAGAAAGGTTACGCCAGCATCTAGTGGACTCTAAGCAGACCAACCCTAGAGAGCTAGGGGAGGCAGCTGATGAGTGGTTGAGAACCAGGGTGGTTGTCAAGTCCCAGGGGGGAGACTCCAAGAAGGGGGGGACAGGTCCCCAAAAACCTAAGGAGGGAGGTGGTAAGCCCACCACAGAGACTCCCTCTGTACCCCAGAACCCTAAGAAGGAGGAGAGTAAATCCCACTCTGACCAGCAGAGACAGTTAGACCCAGGGTTAAAAAAGCTCTTGGACAGTAGGGCTTGCTTTGACTGTCAGCAGACAGGTCACTTCAGAGGAGATGCAGCCTGTCCAAGGAAGGTGGTTAGCACTGGGCTGTCCAGTGTAGCCATAGAGGAGGATTCCTCAGATGATGAAGTCCTCCAGCATTGTGCTGGGAGACAGGACCAGATGGTAAGCTGGTGATCCCTGAGGGTGGGAGTAGGCACTTCCACCACATTCAAGTGAATGGGATCCCTACCACTGGCCTGAGAGACACCTGTGCCAGTCACACTATAGTGAGTGACCGGTTAGTGACCCCAGACATGTATGTCCCAGGAAAGACAAAGAAAGTCAGGATAGCCACAGGGGAGGTCACCTCCAAACCTGTAGCCATAGTGCCCCTAGAGAGGGAGGGTATCCTTGACTGGATTAGGGTGGTAGTCAGTGCTGACCTTCCCCTAGATTGTATCCTGGGTAATGACCTCCCAGAGGTGAGTCTGGTCACAGATGGGGTGGTCGCCCAAGGCGCCCCCCCAACCCAAAGTCCTGGGGAGTCAGTCCCTACAGTTAGGAGACAGGGGTCCCCAAGAAAAGGAAAGAAGAAAAGGAAGGGTAGGCCACTCTTAAAGAGAGTTCCAGGGAGCCAAAAACCTTCTGCCCCAGTAGGGGGGGAGCCCAGAGTTGGCACTGGTGAGGCCTCACCTGACCCCAAGGAAGTCCTGAGTAGTCAGGCAGCTGTCCAGATGCAAGGTGTTGCCCCTGCACTGACAGAAGGGAGAGTGGAAGGAGGGTGTCTGCCACAGGAGGTGGTAGCCCCCCACTCTAGACAGCAAGAGGGGTGCCAGGACCCCAAAGATGCCTCTAAAGCAGCTCAGCCACCTGTCAGTGGAGAGCGTAGGGTGTGGTTCTGGGTACTGACAGCTGTCAGTAGCCTCTGTTGGGTGCTAGCCTTCCTGGCAGCACTGTACTTGGCCTGGGAGGCAGACCCCAGGGCCAATAGCAAAGTAGGCCCCCTGACCCTGTTGGTCATGGTGGGGTTGCTCAAGTGTTGGGTGACCTCTTTGGGTAAGCTAGGTGTTGCCCTAGCAAAGTTAGGAGTAGGGGAGGTGGGCACCTCACTACCCAAGTTGGCAGAGAGAGAGGAGGAAGACCCCCCTAGAGGAAAGTTTCAGTTTGAGTTGGGTCCTTTTACTGTTGGGATGGCTTCACTACCCATAGGGAGTGACCCTGACAGGAAGATATAAGGCGGAGTAGGCCCTGCAAAGGGACAGCTAGTTTTCTTCACTGTCTTCCTCGCCTAACAAGCCAGGAAGACTCTCCCAGGGTTGGGCTGAGTCTCCTGGGCGTGTGGGCTGGGGGGGGGGGTTGTGTGAGAAAACAGGGCTGATTGCAGAGGCCCCATAACTTTTTGCCCCCATTTTCCTCTTTTTGCTGGTGTTTTCCTGACTTTGATGGTGCCCTGGGTACTGCTAACCAGTCCCAGGGCCTGTGCTCTGTGTAAAATGGATATGCAAATTAGGCTAATTATAATTGGCTAAGTTAACCTACCTATAAGTCCCTAGTATATGGTAGGGCATGTAGGTTTAGGGACCACAGCATAGGTGGTGCACACCTAGGTGCATTGCTGAGGTGCCCAGTGTCATTTTAAAAGCAAGCCTGCCTTGCTGGCTGCTTTTAAATTAAAGTTGTATGCAAATTCGACTTTGGAATTAAAGGTACTTCCAAAGTCTTAAACCACCTTATTTTTACATATAAGTCACCCCTAAGGTGTGCCCTATGTGCCCCTAGGTCTGGGTGGCATGTAACTATAAGCAGGGACTTTATAAAAATAGATTTATAAGCCCTGGTGAGGTAAAAACAGCCAAATTCGTTTTTCCCTCATTGAAGTAAATGGCCTTCATAGGCTAGAATGGGCAGACTTTATTTTAAATTTTAAAGTCTCCTTAAATGTTACATACCAAGAATTTGGAATCAAATTGATTGTTATAATAAATCCCACAACTTCCAGTTGTTGGATTTAATATAACTTGTCCAGGTAAAAAGTTTAGACTTTACCTAAAAAGTTGCCAATTTCAGCTCTGCATTGTTTTTGCTGCTGTGCTCTGATTGGCCAGCCTGCAGCAGCTTCTGCCAGGCTGCCTTGATGAGGTGTGAAGTGGCCTAGCTTCACACAAAGGAATGTGCTTGGGGGAGAGAATCTCCCCTCAGCAGATGGTGAGGCAGGAAGGGGGAGGGCTGCCAAACTGGTCTTCAAAGGCAGAGAAGGACATTTGCAGCACCCAGCAACACCCCCACATCCTGCAACCCCAGACAATTAGGTGCCCCCTTGATTAGATTAGGAGAGGGCAGGAGAGGGGTGTGTTTATGATTTTTAGCCACACCAGTGGGTGGGCTCAGCCAGATGTAACCTCCAAAAATCAGATTCATCCATGTTGGATTTTTAGAGACTGTTGCCTTCTGGGATGGATTTTTGCCACACTTCCCAGGAAGTGGTCATCACAGGGGGACGACCCTGTCCCTGATTGGAGAACCAGGGCCCCCCTGCTTTTCACCCAGGAGCAAGGATAAAACTGGCAGACCTGCACCCACGCCTCAGATCCCCTCCAGAATTCAACAAGAAAGGAACTAAAGAAGAAGAAGGACTGCCCTGCTGGACCCCTGGCCTGCACCTGGACCCTGCACTCAGAAGGACTGCACCAGCTGCACACTTGGGCTTCACCACAAGAAGGACTTTGCCTGGCTTCAACTGGT
Organism: Pleurodeles waltl; assembly: GCF_031143425.1. Lineage (NCBI taxonomy): Eukaryota > Metazoa > Chordata > Amphibia > Caudata > Salamandridae > Pleurodeles > Pleurodeles waltl. The sequence goes on along the minus strand of NC_090437.1, from coordinate 259,987,164 downwards.
TCAAGGAGGGACTCCCTGTTTGCTACAGGTGAAAAATTGCTAAACCAGAGTCCCCTGCACCAACTCCTGAAGAAAGCGACCAGCTGACCACTGTCCAGTGGCCAAAAAGGAGTTTGCGCCAGGTGCATTCTGGGAGTTGAAGTCCGCACCCCCCAAGGACCATCACAGAACTTCTGGACCCTTGGGGTGAGCTGTGGACCCCAAAAGAACCTTAAAAGAACATCTGGGTGAAGCCCCAGAAGTTTGGAAAAGATTTGAGAATTTTTGGAAAAAAGCTCCAGAGAGGGACCGACCCGCCGCGGAAATTCTAGCCGGCTTGCCTCAACCGCGACCCGGCCTGACTTCGTGGTTCGTCCCGGTAAAGAAAAACATCCGAAAAAGAGACTAAGTCCGAACGTAAAAAGTTGACCGGGACCTCCCAGCCATCGTATCCGAGAAGGGCTCCATGGACGTCGGATCAAGATCCAGGTTTACCCCGGTCGAAGGATTTTCATCTCGAAAAAACGACTAAGTCCGAAGGTAAAAGTCTCCACCGAGGAAACCCACATCGCGTATCCGGACAAGGGCTCCAGGAAGTCGGATTCAACTGGCAGGTTCGTCCCGGTGAAGAAAAACTTCAAAATAAAGACTAAGTCAGAAGGTAACTTTTTAACCGAGGCCTCCCGCGACCTGTAGCCGAGCAGGGCTCCATCGCGGTCGGCCTGAAAGTTTGACTTTGCCCCGGTCCTGGTGCAACCAGATGACCCGATTGGCGCTTTTTGTTTCTAAGCGCTAGAAAATAATAATACTTTAAAAATTCATATCTCCGGTTCCCTTTATCCGATTTTATTCGTTTTGGTGTCATTTTAAAGATAAAAATATAAACTATTTTAATAAATCGGTTTTGGATTTTTAAACTGTTTCCTGTGTTTTATTTAATTACTGTTTTGTGATATTTGAATGCTTTACACTTTGTCTCCTAAGTTAAGCCTTGACGCTCGTTGCCAAGCTACCAAGGGTAGAGCTGGGATTAATTTACTGAGACCTAACTGTACCTATGTGGAGGTTAGTGGCTTGTTGCTAGGTGTAGGTACCTACCTGCCCTACCAATAACCCATTTTCCAACACTTGGCATTAAAATCTCATGCTAAAAGGACATTAAAACACCCCAATTTAGGGGCCACCCTCTTTTCCAAGATCAGAAGTGCTTGGAATAAAGACCTGATCGGAAACCCTGAGTTACAAACTGAGTTATCAAAATTTACAACAAAAGAAATGAAGCTTTTCAGAAACGACAACCCAAGATATCTGTATACCACTGTGCCTAAGAGGGATTGGAACAACTCACAGCTGTGCACTTACTCGAAATAATAGAGCCAAGCCACCACTAGCTGTTGACCCCTGTGAAGGTGTTGCTAATACAATGTGGGTCTCAAAACCCTCTATAGAAACTGCTCCTGTGCCCATGCTTCCTGAAGTAATATGATGTCATACAAGGAGATGAATGTAATCCACTGAGGGTCAAATAATTTATTCCCATGACACCACAGTTCAATGGAAGGAAACTTAGTTCCCTGGATGCACATGCAGGAATACCCTCCGGAGGAGCCCAACCATCCGGCTTAACCCTCATGGGCACAGTTATACTTTGTCAATTTAATTCATCAAGATCAGACATGCGGGCGAACCTATTTCTGGTGGATGTCGTGGGAGTGGAGCACAGCCCTAATCTCTGCTCCAGTAATTAAAACCCCTAGCTACCGACGGGGTGTTGGGCCTATAGAAAAGTCCTAGGGGCAGAATCCTAATGCCGGGTCCCATCATAGAAGGTTGCCTGGCAGGGAAAATCAACCTCCCCACCATATCCGGAGTTCTACAATTAATCACCACACAATCACCCTCAATGGAATTATTTGTAGGACCAATCCTCTCAACTCTTTGCACAAATAGTATACTCCTAGATTCCATTGGGTGAAAAGTAGTGTTTTGGCTCAGTCAGTGACAGATCTTGTTTCACAGGTTTTCAGTTGACTCACCGTGGGGAAACTGAAGGGGGGGAACACCAGTTAATACTGCCACTTATGGGCAGCACTCAGGTGGCAGATGCAGACGGGCAGTCTTCTGGATGGTGCAAATTGAGCAACCTTACCTCTGTTATTTCTAGCGACCCCCTCTTTGGATTGCTCCTGAATCACAATTTCCCTCCCAACTTCACGAAACAAGGGGCCTCTTATAATACCTGATGAGGAGCACGCAGCATGAGATTGTGAGGGTTGAACATTAGAGGAAGCTGAATGCAGAACTCCTGAGAGAGGACGGCCCCCATCCCTAAACTCTAGATTACTAACAGCTTCTTCCTGCAGGCGACTATCCTCACATCTTCTTTCCTCCAGCACCGTGGACCCAGGAGTGGTCATCGCGGGATCTGGCTTATTCAAAGTGGAGATCAATGTCTGCAATTTGGATAACCTTTCTAGGACTGGAGCCAGACACTGCTCGATAACGTTTTTAAATTTATCCAGTACAAGATCCCACTCTTGGCTACCATCCGGGACCCCCACCTTGCTGCTCATAAAACCTCTTCGCTCTGGCTGCTTGGGCTGTCACTCCCTTTAACTGGCAGAGCACTCTTTTTGATTACAGGTGGGGTCTGTACTAAAGAATCCACCAAGTACTCCCTCCCATCTACTACATCTCTTGCGTCGGAGTCATCGGGGGTCCCAAGGGCAAAATATACCAGGGACCTATGGAGTAGCGTAGGGAACGTGGGACTGTGGAAGGACCCTCAAGTGGCCCACCATCGGGCCCTCCCCCTGCTCCAAAGATTACCTCCTTTCAGCCAAGTCAACTTCCTTTGCAATCATGCCCATAGTCTGGGTTAGGAATGAGTCAATTTTAGATCCCTTTTGAGGTTTTGGGGATGCTACCTTACTCTCCTGCAGTTTGCGTCTTCCCATATTGTGGCCCTGGGCTCCAAAAGCCTCGGTACACCTCTATGAAAATAAGAACTAGATTATGGAGAGGGCTGACCTACCTATTATACCTTACATCAAAACATACATGATAAAGTAAGGTGGGAGCCAAAACCAAGAGGGCAGGCCCAGCCCAGCCAGCCTCCTTCAGGCTCCGATGGATGTGGATGCTTCCCGCTCAGCAGTGTGCCCCCTCGCGCTTTATAGCGCTTGTTGGAAATGGAAAAATGGGGGCAGGTGATGTCAACAATTGCCTCCTCCTGTGGCCAGAAAGCAGTCTGGGGTATGTAGTCCCTTGCAGCAGAGTTTAGCGCTTGTTGGTAATGGCAAGTGGGAGCAGGTGATGTCGAAAATGGCCGTCTCCTGGGGCCACAAAGCAGTCTGGGATATGTAGTCCCTTGTAGCATAGTTTACCACTTCCCGCACAGTGGTCTGCCCCCTCGCGCTTTATAGCGCTCGTTGGAAATGACAAGTGGGAGGAGGTGATGTTGAAAATGGTCACTTCCTGGGGCCACAAAGCAGTCTGGGGTATGTAGTCACTTGTAGCAGAGTTTAGGACTTCCTGTGCAGTGGTGTGCTCCCTCACACTTTATAGCACTCATTGGAAACACCAAGTTGGAGCAGGTGATGTCGAAAATGGCTGCCTCCTGGGGCCACAAAACAGTCTGGGATATGTGGTCCCTTGTAGCAGAGTTTAGAACTTCCCTAAACCCAATTTAGCCCAAGTGGGCATATCAGATATCATAGCTCCTTTGCATTTTCTCCCATCAACCCTCAGTATACAATTTGTTCAAATTGAAGTAATCCGGGGATTTGCTGTTAAGCAGGATGATATATTCTGATTCTAGTAATCTCTGTTTCTTCCCTGTCTCCACCTCTTCGTGTCTGTATAACCCTGTGGACTACACAGCCAATCAGCACTTTGAATTCCTGGACTATATAGTTATATTGTGATTTTGGTTCTTTTTATGTCTCAAAATGATGCCCATTTTTCTTTAGAACCCATAACATTTAAATAAAATTCTGTAGCCATGTATTTTGATACATATTGCTTTCCTACTGTAACATCATATAATTCTGAATTGTGTGGAAACAAATATTATCCCAAGGTCATGTATTGACATAGATATTGTGAAAACATTCAAGATATACATCAACAGGAGTCAATAGTAAGTTTGAAAGGAATATTTAGGGCCATATTTATACTTTTCGACGCACAACTGCGCCAACGCAGTTGTGCGTCAAAAAATCTAACACCGGCTAACGCCATTCTGAAGCGCCATGCGGGCGCCGTATTTATTCAATGACGTTAGCCGGCGTTAGCCGGCGGAGCTGCCTGGTGTGAGTCCAAAAAAATGACTTACACCAGGCAGCGCCGGCGTAGGGGAATATGGAGCTTGGGCGTCAAAAAATGGGGCAAGTCAGGCTGAGGCAAAATTTTCGCCTCAACCCGATTTGCGCCATTTTTTTGACTCCCAACTGCCATTGAAAAGACAGGAGTCATGCCCCCTTGCCCAATGGCCATGCCCAGGTGACTTATGTCCCCTGGGCATGGTCATTGGGCATAGTGGCATGTAGGGGGAGCACAAATCAGGCCCCCCTATGCCACAACAAAAAAAAAAAATATATATACTTAGCTGAACTTACCTTAAGTTCCCTGGGATGGTTCCCTCCATCCTTGGACGTCCTCCTGGGGTGGGCAAGGGTGGCAGGGGGTGTCCCTGGGGGCATGGGAGGGCAACCCTGGGCTCCTTCCGAGCCCACAGGTCCCTTAACGCCTGCCCTGACCAGACATTAAAAAACGACGCTAAAGCGGCTGGACGTCATTTTTTTTGACCCGCCCACTCCCGGGCGTCATTTTTGCCCGGGAGTGTAAATACGGCGCACATGCCTCGGAGTCATTTTTTAGAAGGGAACGCCTACCTTGCATATCATTAACGCAAAGTAGGTGTCCACGCTAAAAAATGACGCAAACTCCATGAACTTTGGCGCTAGACGCGTCTAACGCCAGAGTATAAATATGGAGTTCGTTTTGCGTCGAATTTGCGTAAAAAAAAATGACGCAAATCTGGCGCAAACAGAGTATAAATATGGCCCTTAGTTCTGAAGGAATTTTTCATATTTATGTAAACTGATGCTTGAATTGTACAAGTGAAACCAAACTAATATAACAATGTACCATTAGTAGATAGTATTTACTTTAAGGTGTGTGCTGCAGATTACACACAGGATATTAACCATCAATATTAAGCTATACAATATGCTTGCAGTGATTGAATTTGGGAAGTTAACTCATTAAATAAAACATTTTATATGATAAATATGATGTTTCTTAAGATCTGTCAAAGAACAAAGCAAAAGAGCAAGCTGGTTCGCTGAGGAACTGCACTCCATCAAATTCAACTGCCGACAACTTGAAAGGAAGTGGCGCATCAGTAAAAAAAAACAAAAGACTGCACCGCCTTCAGGACTACTCTCAACCAGTACTACTGACTCCTGAAAGAAACCAAGAAGAATGCACTAGCAGAATACATCAAAGCCCCTGCAACCCACAGCAAAGAACTCTTTGACATTGTGAAGGCGTTCAACAATCCTGCAGACACCAAGAACATCATCACTCCCTTCCAGGAACTGTGCGACAACCTCATGGTCTTCTTCCACGGCAAGATCTCGGCCATCCACAAAAACTTTGTATGCCAACCCTTCAGTACAGACAGCATCAACCAACTCACACCTATGAACACAAACCCGAACAACTTCTCGCCCACTGGGAACTCCTCACCACGCAAGACACTATGGCCCTCATTACAACCCTGGCGGTCAAAGACTGCCAAGGCAGTTTTGTCGATTGCACCGCCAACAGGCTGACGGTGCAATCTTGGCGCCTCGGTCACATCAACATGTTGATCCCGGCGGTTTTCCGCCACGTTGGTTCCGGCAGATTTAATCCTCCAGGGCAGCGCTGCCGAGGGGATTACGAGTCCCCCCTCGCCATGAAAAGGCTGGCAGAAAGGGGAGTCGCCTTAGGCATGGGCAGTGCAGGGGCCCCCTGGCACGGCCCCACGCAGCTTTTCACTGTGTGCAACTGCACCGGTTGCACCGCCGCAACACCGCCGGCGCAGCGGGGATGTCGAATTGGCAATCGCAGGAGTTCGGCCACATTGGTGGGCGCGCAGCGGTTACAACTTGGCGGGGCGGCGGTTGCTGTCCGCCAAAGTTGTAATGAGGGCCTATCTGCGTTATGAACTCCATGCACTTGGGAGCACCAACGGACCCTTGCCCTCACCACGTCTTCAAATGGGGAAGCAAGACAACAAGACAATCAGCAACGAGCTCGGGAAGGTCCTGAATTCCTCCATTACCCCAGCCTTTTTCCCTGAGGACTGGAAACACATTGAAGTGAGGACCCTCCTGAAAAATTAATCCTCCGACCCAGCCAAGTTGAAGAACTACTCGCCCATCTCTCTGCTCCCCTATGCAAGCAATCAACCAGCAACTCACCCAACACCTAGAATACCACAACCTCCTGGACCCCTCCCATTTAGATTTTGAGCTAAACACAGCACTGATACAGCCCTGATCGCAGCTACAGATGACATTAGAACCCTCCTGGACTGCGGGGAAACAGTAGCCTTCTCCCACCACATCCTGATCAACAAACTCTACCACATCGTGATTCAAGGAAACACCCTCAAATGGATTGCCTAGTAACTAAGCGGCAGAAGCCAAAGGATCTTTCTTCCACTGTGCACCTCAGAGCCCAAGAATACCATCTGTGGAGTCCCCTAGGATCATTCCTAAACCTGACACTCTTCAAGAGCTACCTGACCCCGTGGCTATCACCGTCAGATTAGATGGACTCAACATAATTTCCTACGCTGATAACACACAGCTCATCCTCTCATTGTCCAAAGATCCCTCCACCACAAAAGCTAACTTCCACAGATGCATGATGAACATACTGGACTGGATAAAGGACAAGAAAGTTAGATACTTACCTGTAATTGTAGTTATCCAGTATTGGTATCTTTCATAGATTCACATGCTTGAATCATTCCCCGTTTTTGTAGTCGGAGTCCCACGGAACCTTTATAAAGCAGAATGTCAAACTATCATAGGGAATAATAAAATTAGGCCATCACATCTAAGTTCAAGTCTGACATATGGGGGACACATTTATCATAGTGTTGCTTTGCCCCTGTGCCAAGTAAGAGGGTGCTATATTTCTTGCATCTCTCCTTTCCTACCGAATGACACGCTTGCACCATATTTACAATATCTGCACCATGGCGGTCATTAGGACAATAGCATTTTCACAGCCTATCTATGTCCTTTTAAAAAAGGACCAAACTTGAACTATGCCCAATCAGGTGCTAGCACCCTCCAGAATACTCCCAAGAGAGGCTAATTCCCTCATATTTTCAAGCACAAGTGGGCATGATATCCCTAGTTATAAGGGGAGCCTCTCAGGGGAGGAGGGTGGGTCACATGTGAATCTTTGAAAGATACCAATGCTGGATAACTGCAGTTATAGGTGTGAAACTCAGTTTTCAAACCAGTACTGGATCTTTCGTAGATTCACATACTTGGGTCAGAATAGCAAGCAATATTGTAAGTAACTTAAATACTCTTAGAAGATGGTTGGTAAGAAAACAATACCCTTTATAGCAAATTATGCAAAAGAGATATATGTATATGTATTGCCAGTAGGCAGTTATAGTTAGAACCTAATTTCTATAGAAAGAGTGTTTTTGTTTTTCCTATTACTTTGATGCCGCTTGACAAACCTTCATGACATTTTCAAAACTTATACTTTACTTCAGCTTCTGTCTGGAAAGTTTTGGGGTTGATTTGTCAAGCTTGGGCAGAAAAAAAAAGGGCGTCCGAAATCACATTTTCACAATTCATTTTTTCCATAGGACCTTTACACAGGCCTACAGCCTGAACTACTGAACGTAATTATATGAAATTTGACACAAGGCTAGATTCTGTTTCTTGGATCAAGCTTTTTGTGATTTGGTACAAATCCGTTCTGCAGTTTGTGAGAAATTTAAGGCCCAAAAATATAGATATATGCGTATCCACTGCAGTACAATCCGAGGATCCACACTCCACAGGAAGAATCTAATTGGCTGCCTACAACCTAAGAGAAATGTTACGGTGCCATTATTTTTTCTCTGTAAACAGTCACTGGGGCTGAAATATGGGGGCAATTCAAATGATGGGGTCAGGATACAGGTTCTCTGACCCCCATGGCGGTGATATAGTTGTGGTGATTAGAGAAATAATGCCTTTGGAATGTGGAAAATTATTTTTTTTATGCTTCAGAAGATCCGTGGATCTGGCCGGTGTGACTCTGCAGTTGGCTCTGCAGAGCTTGGGAAACAAAAAAATCTAATATAGACACTCTACATTAAGTATTACATACAGAGAGGCACTTACACCCATTGTGACATGCAGGAGATGCTATCACACACAGTTTCACACCTACAGAGATGCTGTTAAATCTAGTGTCACATATACACAGACAGTCTCACAATCACTCTTGCAATCAGACACTCTCACACCCACCCTTGCATCCAGGCAGACACTGTCACACTCCTTCTCACACCCAGATACAGATTCTCATGGTCAGTCTCACACTAACATACAGACTCTCACATGTAGTGTCAACCCCAGAGACACACTCAGACTCTCACTCTCACACCCAGGCAGCTACTCTCACACTCAGACTGACATCCAAGCAGACACTGTTACAAGCACTCAGAGAGACACTCTCCCACCTACCTTTGAATCCAGGCAGACACTGTCACACTCTCTCTCACACACAGGCACAGACTCTCACGCTCAGTGTAGCCCTAACATAGAGACTCTCACATGTAATGTCAAACCCAGAGTCGCACTATGACACTTATCCTCACACCCAGACAGATACTCTCTCACCCAGTCTGACATTAAGGCAGATACTGTGACAGCCACTCTCACACCTACAGAGATGCTATTATAACACACTCATACACACTCTCACACCCACCCAAAAAGAAGTGTATGAATAGTAATATATATGTATATGGGCAATAGATTGGCTCTGAAAAGAACCTTTGTGTTTATGATGTGTAGGTGATTACTACACATGATATAGGATACAGTACCTCCAGTTGTGCAGGAAGAGTTTCTTGCCTTTCTCTGTTAGGTGAACTCCATAATTTCAGTAGATACCCTACATATCAATCTGAAGAAGCACACAGGAGTTGGCTGGAGCTTAATGAGGCTGGTATGATATGAAAATTAGTTGAAATGGAGGGTAGTGGGTACAGTCTGGAAGTGATTCCATTGACTGTTGTAAGTATTTTTGGCTGAAGGTAGGTAGTGAGGTTATTTGAATTGTAAGTATATGTTGGAATAGTTTTAGAAAAATTGGAAAACAGTAAATATAGTTGTGATATGTTTACTCTGAAAGATTCAACCACACCTGCTAAATTTGTCTTGAAACTAAGCATGCTCTAGTCAGAAACTGTTATCAACTTGTGACCTGGTGCAGCAGAATGTTGCAGACTGTGTATCCATGGTAACAGAGCCAGAGGAGCAGGAGAGGGAAGGGAATTAAAAAAAGGACTAGAATGTGACTTTAGTTAGTTTAGTTTATTCGGTCTGAAATTAGACCATTAAAAAGCATGAAAAAGAACCATACATACAGCAAAATACAGAAATCATAACCATCCCGGAAAGGGAAAAACAGTAACACATTATACAGTACTTGTCCAATGGACCAAATGTTAAATTCAACTCCTCGGTTGGTGTCTCCTAGCTTTTGAATACCATTTTCCAGGACATTTAAAAAGGGGCAGGTAGTATACCAAATCTTTCCTAATGTTGCCTATAAAAACTGTTCTAGAACAGATTATATTTAAAAAGTAGTTCCTAAAACTTCATAAAATACTTCAAGCTTGTGAGAATTAAAAACCAGACATTTAAAAGGTACCGTAAGGTTTGCTTCATGTCATAAGTAAATTGTTCGGGGGAATTAATCTTACCATTTGCAAGGTGCTACATACTTGAGATATTATGGATCGGTTTAGAACAAATAGTATACCAAATCAGTACTGTACCTATAAAAACTGTTCTAGAGCTAGTTATACATAAAAAGGATTTATAATACTACATAAAATGCTACGTACTTATGAAAATTAAAAACCAAACATTTAAAAAGGTAACATGGAATTAGTCTCATGTCTTAAATAAGTTGATCAGGGGAGTTAAATCTAACCATTTACAGAATGCTATATGCTAAGATACTGTGAATCAGTCGCTAAAAACACAGGCAAGAGTAAAATCTGGTATCATAGATAGGTCAACACAGATAATTCTATATGAATTCCCTAACTGCCTAAAAATCCTCATCCACTAGCTGATGGACCTCTCTTCAGCCAGTAGTCTAGGGTCTAAAATAATCCTGCTACGAATTGAACATGCTGCTGACAGGTATTTAGAAACAGAGCTTACTATCAATGTGAAAGTGTCATATTTACATAGTCTGTAGGCATTAGTTCGATTTTGTAATAGCAATACCTTACACAAGGGAATAATCCACCTTCCTCTAGGACATTTATACAGGGGGCAGAAAAATAGAACACGCTCAGGAGTTTCCTTGCATGAGTGACAGTTTATGCATTTGTCAGACATGGGACTGTTAGTCGGCCAGCGGGCCATGAAGCTGTTCACTGCTAATGTTCCGTACCTGAGCTGAAGAAATAAGGCTCGGGCATGTGCTGGTATGGGGAGGTCCAGGAAATGTTTGGGCCGAGGTTCGTGTTTAACCAGCAGAAACTCTGCTGTCAGCCGACCTGGCCCTTTGCGATGGAAAGACTCATCGTGGATTTTTCCCCAATATCTTCCTTTAATCAGCAGTCTGGCATTAGCAGGGATCATCTCAGGATTTTCCCAGTAATGGGTGAAGCCCAACTTAACCCAGGCAGATTTAATATCCCTCAGCCAACAAACTTTTTCCCATCCCTGGAATGGTGGTATAAGATCTTTAATTGCTGTTCTGAAGGGCTCAAGTTCTTCCGTTTTCCAAAGTCGGACCCAGTATAGAAGAGACGTTAAACTAGCTGTATCTTTAATGCTATTTATGCCCAGGTCCAATCTTAGGGGAATCATCGGTGTGCCCTTCCCCAACCTAGATATATGTCTGAAAAAATAGTTTTCATTGGTTTGGAGAGTATCCAATTGTCTGTGTGACCCCCAGAGTTCCGCTCCATACAGGGCGGCAGCACGGATTTGAACTTTATAGATTTCGGAGATCGGAATCAGTGGGGGACTTGTTACAGTATTAGCCTTTCGTGCTAACACTCCGCTTCTTTGTTTGATAATGAGTGCCCCTTTTCTTATGGCTGCATCCCAGCTGCCCTTATCTGATAGTCTGATACCCAGATAGTCGTACCCTGTTACGCTCTCCAAAGGGACTGAATCCATCATTATATTTACTTTCAACTTCTTGGTCAGGGTACTGTATACCATAAGTTTAGTTTTCTTGGCATTGATGTCCAGCCCGTAATCTCTGCAAAATGCACAAAACTGGTTGACCAGATTTTGGGTTCCCATGGGTGTTTTGGCCAGCAAGATAGTGTCGTCCGCATAAAGCAGGCATGGCACTTTATTCCCGGCAAGCTTAGGGGAGTCATTGGTGCAGTTTGCTAGATAGTTAATGCAATTGTTTATATATAGGAGGAAAAGGGTAGGGGCTAGGACACAGCCCTGTCTGACTCCTCTTTCAATGGCGACTTGAGCTGTTAAATCGCCATCCTTACCACTCCTAATTTGAGCATAGGTGTTCTCGTGTAATCGGGCCATAAGTTTCAAAAGACCATTTGGGATGCCCATGTTGGCTAATGTCAACCATAGCTGGTTCCTGGGGACCAGATCAAATGCGGCTCTGAGGTCAATGAAGACCACAAACAGGTTGCCCCCTCCTATTTCCACTGTCTTCCATTTGATTGTTAGAAATCTCAATACCTGGTCTATGGTACTGACTGCTGGCCTAAACCCTGCTTGCAAATTGGAGATGGCATTGGTTTCTGAGATCCATTCTTCAAGATGTAGCAGGACTTGCTTTGCAAAAACTTTTTGGAAATTATCAAGAAGGAGATTGGACGGTAGTTGGCAGGGTCAGAGGGACTGCCTTTCTTGAAGATGGGAACTATCTCCGCTCCCTTCCAGGAGCTTGGGACAGGTGCTCCTGCAGCTACTGCATTAGAGACCAAGTTCAGGTATGGGGCCCATATATCCGGACTTGTCTTGTATAAGTCGCCTGGGATTTTGTCAAGGCCAGGGGCCTTTCCCCATTTCAGTGAAACAATTGCAGCCTTAGTTTCTGCCAGAGTGAATTTGATTGGGGAAGACTCAAGGGTCATAATATGGTTCAATTCACTGGTAGTAACATCTGGAGGCACTGAGTATAATAAGCCAAAATAATCTATCCACTCTACAGGGAGTATTGATGCACCAGGCAAGCGGTTAGATTCTTCACTAGCGTCAGCCACCAGTTTCCAAAATTTCGAGGTATCATTAGCTTTTGCAGACTCTAAAAGGGAAGCCCATCTGAGCTCATCCCATCTCCTTCGGGCCCTGCTGAGTTCCTGTTTATAGTTTTTCCTTGCTTGCCTTATATGCTCTGTCTGGCCCCCTCTTAGAGCTCTCAATAAATTGTGCTGCGCTTCCCTGCATGCGGGGCTAAACCACCCTGCATTACACTTTTCCCCCCCTTTACTAACAGTCTCTTTAGTAAAAAAGATGTTTTAAAGAATTGAATAATAGTGTGTGGGCTGCTATAAGCCCTTCACCATCTCCTGAAAGCAGGAGCCAACTGGCTATACAGGGATATCATGATACCTGGGTCAGTACTCACAAATTCCCATTTGAAATTTCATCTATTGTTTGTCAGTGCGAGCTGCTGTACGTAAATCTTGGGGCAAGGAGCTTCAAGGGAAGGAAGTAGGCCCCTAATCGATAAAATCAATGGCTCATGATCGCTTTCCTCGTGTTCTAAAATCTTCATGTCAGCCATATGGCCCCACTCCTGAATATCAAGCAGAATGTAGTCTATCTGGCTCTTCTGGACTCCACGCCTGAATGCAGGATGGAGGTCAACATCTGAGCGGAAGCGACCGTTACAGGCCCGAAGACCATGTGCCAGTGTAATGTCCACAAGTTGAAGTGTTAATCTATTTATTCTCGGTCTTTGGCTTGACACCAATTGGGGGATGCCCCAATAAGCATCCTCATCTTTATATAGTTCCTGGGCCAACTGGTAGGGCTCAAAGGTGGTATTAAGATCCCCTGCGATAAGAATGTAGTGAGAGGAGGTTTTGCTGGAGAGAAAACTATCCAAAATAGTCAAAGCGTCTGACTCATATTTACTGCCCAAGCTCCTGTTGTAGGTGTTAATTATTAGAAGCGGTTTCTCCTTAAGTGATGGTATAGATAAACCCATCAGATCAGGGCAGCCCATATCTACTATTTCAACCTGATATTTGAGGGAGCAACTAAACCATATAAGAAGCCCGCCTGAAGGTCTCCCGGAGATCGCCTTGCTTGCTGGAACCCAATAGCTTTTCAAACCATTTATGTATTTGGGCTCCAATGCCCACGTTTCTTGAAAGAGGCATATTTTGTGTTCATCTATAAATTTGCCCCATTCAGGGATGCCCATTTTATTCTCCAGCCCTGCAATGTTCCAACTAAGGACTGTGTCTAAACCACCTATTTTATCGTCGGAAGCTTTGGCCGTGGAGTACCCTCTTAAAGATGAGGTGCCATGGGGAGATTCAATACCCCTTTCCATCATAGCTAGGCTGGCCTCAGTTAGGTTTTCTACTGCGTTATCACCTATGATGTTACTCGCCCCACTTGGATCGGGCCTGGCATAGTCAGTTCAAATGCTTGGATAGGTGGGGTAAACCCGCGGTTGCTGGTGCCTGTTAAATCCGGGACTGGGTTGATCTCATAAGCCATACCCTCCTTGCTAGCTCCCCAAGTACAGGTCTCCATGCTCAGGTCACAGAGGAGAAACGAGGGACTATTTTCCGTCCTAGAGGGTTCTGGCTGGGCTGGTGAAAAGATTAGTGTGGAACCTCTGATATCTGCAGTAGGAGCCTGATCGGCCTCAGGACCGCCTATTCCTATTCCTTGTGTTTCAGTAAGTGAGGTTGTAAAGTGATTCTCGTCCCAATTTCTAAATCCTTGAGACTTAGGTAGGCCATGCACAGGGCTGATTTTTAGTCAATCAATTTCAGAGAGAGATGGTGAAAGGGAGCTACGTCCTGACTGAGGGGCAGGCTGCAACTGGAAGCTAGTGGAACATCTAAGTGGCATTTGCACCCCCTTGGTAGCTGATAAGACTGTTTGAGGGTAGAAAGCCTGAAGTCTGCACAAAGATACTTCTCCCCCTAGAGGGTTAGATTTGTACACATTTAGAGAGAGCTGCTGGACAAGGGTGGGTGAATCAAAGTTGATAACGATGCAATCCCCCATTCCGGGGTTCTTAAGTGGACTCACCCAACCCACCCTTCTCACCATTAATATTGAGAGTACCATTTGAAATGCAAATCTGGCGTTACTGTGTACTCAATGTATGACCTTGTTTTTCAGTTCTGTGAATGATTCGGCAATGTTGGTTTTAAGTTTAGGAACGCCCGTGATAACAAGGACATATGGGCATGATTCCGGCGGTAAATGTAGAGTTCTCAAAGTGGTTCCTTCATCCCTATGCATCCGATCTAATGGTGGAAAGTTCTGGTCAAGAACATCTTTTTAGGGTTTTGAACCCATGTTATTGGAGGAAATAACTCCTCTGTTCCCCCTCGGAAAGGGGGTGGCAGTCTACGTACACTTGTCCTTTGAGGCGGTAGCCAGCCTGTCAGTTGAAGCCCTCACTGGTTGGTGCAGAAGATCAGGGCAATTCATTGAAGGGTTGTGGTCCGTACCCAGTGATAGGGGGAGGTTGCTTGCGCTGGTGCCTGGTAGGCTCGAGGGGCAAATTTGGCAGGGAGACTGCAAGTCCAGTGAGAGAGAAGTGATTGTCTGCTTTGGCTTGATAAGGCCTTCCAGTTTTTCTTCAATGGCTTGTAGGCAAATTACAATAGGGTATAGCCTTTTAGAAAACTCAACTTTTAAGTGCTCAATTATATAATCAGTTACTGAATGGTCAACAGTAGATGTTTGAGTTAATATAGGTCCTTATTCCGAGTTGGTGCACCAAGATTGGGGGAACTCAAAATGTGGGCCCGTTTGTTTCTTAAATTGACCTCGCCTCGTTTTCTTTTACCTTTTGTATTCTGGTCAGAATTATGTAGAGACCTGCCTAAGAGTGGCTGGGTAGGTTCTGATGACTGTATGGCATTGTCATGGGTCTCCACAATAGACTCTTGGGTAGTTGGAGGGGGGATAGCCGGGGGAGACTGTATGGAGGATGGAGGGGGTATATTGGAGTTTGCGGTGGGGATGAGGATGGACATCAGTGATGTCGCTGACCATGTGATGAGTGATGAAATATGTGAGATCATAACCAGTGCATTACGGAAATGCAGGTTATAGTTAGCTCAGGTAACTATAACTGCTGAATTTCTATGGTTTTGTACCTAACTATAACGTCCATGTAACCTTTGTTTTTTCATGGAATTTCTAAGTTTTTTAAAATTCTATTTCCTTACTATAACGCCCCTCTAACCTTTGTTTTTTTAGTGTATATATAATTATATATATATATATATATATATATATATATATATATACATGTATGTATACGTATGTATACTCTGCTTTTGAAATCTTAAGCTTTCATGTCTAAACCTTTAAATAAATAAATGTTAAATAGATCAAAAGGCAATATGCAGTTGACTGAAAGAAATATTTGAATGCATTATGACTAAAAAACACCTCTATAAAGAGGCTCACCTTATTAAAATAGATGACGGAAAACTGCCTGTCCTATGGCTGCATCGCTATACTGTGCCGATTCCAGGCAATAATGCTGGGTGAACATGTGGGTTTTCTTCTTTCTTGCAGCACAATATTTTCCCTAGTGGAATGCCAGCAAACAGAGCAGCCATTGAACTTGTTGAGTGTGCGTTTGCGTTTGTTGAGAGTGGTTTGCCAGCTTTGGTATGGCAAAACTGTATGGTGGCAGAAATCCATTGTGCGATGGTAGCTTTAGTGACAGCTGTACCTTTGTGAGAGAGGCTGTAGGAGACAAATAGTTGATCAGATTTCTGAAAATGCTTGGTACGGTGTAAATAAAATGTAAGACAGTGCTTAAAGTCCAAGTGTGAAGAAATCTTTCTGCAGGAGATTCCGGATTTGGGAAGAAAGTGCAAAGTAGGATAGGTTTGTTGAGGTTAAACTGCAATGGAATATTGGGTTTGTTCTGAGAAGTACATAGTTGTCAGCGAAATGCATGAACGGTTATTAAATTGTAAAAACTTGGTTCTCAGTGACATTTCTAGTGGATGTGGCAGCCAGCAAAATAGCGACTTTCCAAGTGAGGCATTTCAGATCTGCCTTGTCAATAGGCTCAAATAAAGGCTTCCTGAGCTGTGAAAGAACCATTTGCATGCCATTCTGGTGGAGGAGTCCGGACTGAGGGAAAAACTCTAAACAATCCCTTTATGAACCGTTTGACTATCCTAATGGAGCATAGATAAAGAGAATGAGTGGCGCATCTATATCTTGAAACTGCGGCTAGCTGAACTTTAACTGCTGTGTGTACCAAACCTGATCTAGTTAATGAAAGTAGGGACATTTTCTCTGGTGCCACTTCTAAGGGTTAGATTGCTCCTACCACAAACAAAGCCTTTTGAATTTCAACCTGTATGTCTTGTTTGTTGATTCTGCTCTTGCTTTGGCCAGAATATCTCTACAATCCTGAGAGACATTTAGATCTCTGAATTCATTGAATGGAATTCCAAAAGGTTTTGAGCCTCCTGAGAGAGAGATAAAGGCTTGGTTCCCCCTTGCTTGTTTATGTAATACATGCTGGTTGTATTGTTTGTATGGACCAGCAGGGATGCTCCTACTATTCGTGGTAGAAAGGCCTGTAGAGTGCGAGATATTGCCTTCAGTTCCAGGCAATTGATGTGCATTGATTTGTGAAGTGAGGACCACTTTCCCTGGATCCATAGGTCCTGTAAATTGCTGCCCCAGCCCTCCAAGGAGATATCGGTCATGCTGACGAAGTCTGATACGAAGGGTAGGAATGTGAGGCCTTGAGAGAGATGATTTATCTGAGACCGCCATGCTAGTGTCTCTTTCATCCTTGGAATAATGGTTATCAAGTCTTCAAAGGAGCCTTGCGATTGGATCTATTATATCTGGAGTTCCTCCTGCAAAGGCCTCATGTTTAATTGTGCCAGCATGACCAGGCTTATTGCAGAGGAGATCATGCCCAGGGGAGACTTGAACAGTCGTTATGAAATTGACTTTCTTTTGGAGATCTGTAGAGCTAGGTTTGACAATCTCTGTTGCCTGTTTTGTGAAAGATATGCCTTGTTTCTGATTGTATGTAGGTTGGCCCCCAAACACATTGTAGCCTGACTTGGAATGGTGTAGGATTTTGAGCAGTTTACTGTGATGCCTAGCCTGTGAAACAGTGAGAGGCTAGCTTTAGTAGCTTTGGCAACTTGCTGCGCTGTTGAAGCTTTAGCAGGTAGTTAGGGTAATACCTGATGACCTTGCTTGGGAAGTGTGATTGCGTCCAGGGTGAGGCATTTTATGAAGATTCAAGGAGCAGACTTGAGGCCAAAGAGAAGGACTGTGAATTGGTAGTGGGTACTGGCTATGGTGGAATAGAGATACTTGTGATGCTCCCTGTTTGTTGAAGGCTGCTGAAGGTGGTTGGTGATAGCCTTGATGTAACAAGGGCCTATATTGAGATTGAGGTTGATAATGTTGTCATTGGTATCCAACTATGTAAGTAGCCCTCTAGTCCCCTTTAAGGGCAGTTTTTTTTCAACTAGAGATTGCCAAGGAACCTAGCAGTGTCACTGTCCATCTTTATAGCCAACAAGGCATCAGCATGCTTCTTCATCAGTTTGCTTCCGGAACAAAGATTCACCATCATATGCCATGTCTAGGATCTTAGATTGGACCTCCGGTGTAAAAGAGGTAGGGGGTCATTCTGACCTCGGCGGTAAAAGGCCCTTACCGCCGGTCAGAAGTCCGCCATTCTATCGCCGCGGCCGCGGTAAACCGCCACGGTCGTTCTGACCCACAACGGCGGGACCGCCAAAATCCCGACATCCAAGGAAGGCCGCCACATCAGCGGGCCGCGGAAAACTGGAGATGACCAAACCTCCACCGTCACGCCAACACAAACACGCCCATGCCATTCTGACCCACGAATCCACGCGGCGGTCTTTCAACCGCGGTATTCCATTGGCGGTACACACCGCTGCGGTCAAAATACACACACAGCTCCAAAACCCAGCCACATTGGACAATTTGAAATACACACACCTGACACACATACAAACAACACTCCCACACATCCAACCAACTATAAAACACACACCCACATCACCCACAAACCCCTACGACCGAAGATCATAGACGAAGGAGAGAGAGACACATCACAGAATAGAGAGCTACATCACACAGAGGCACAATACACCATCACACACACCACATAGAAGCACAAAGCACCACCCACCAACACACTCTTCACCATATACACCACCCCACACCTCATCCACACCACCCCATGGCACCCCAAAGGCACCCACGCTTTTCGGACCAAGAACTCCGGGTCATGGTGGAGGAGATCATAAGAGTCGAACCCCAGCTCTTCGGCTCACAGGTGCAGCACACCACTATAGCCAGGAAGGCGGAGCTATGGCAGCGGATCGTGGACAGGGTAAACGCGGTGGGACAGCATCCCAGAAATCGAGAGGACATCCGCAAACGTTGGAACGACTTACGGGGAAAGGTGCGCTCGATGGTCTCGCGACACAACATCGCAGTGCAGAAGACTGGCGGGGGACCCCCACCCACACCACCCGAATTCACAGCATGGGAGCAAGAGGTACTAAACATCCTGCATCCTGATGGCCTCGCTGGAGTACACGGAGGAATGGACTCTGGTAAGTACAATCTCAACTACTTCACCCCCCCCAGCATGCCAACCCCCACCACCACCCTCACCCCCAACCCCCCATCACACATCCTCCCTGAGAATGTCTCCCCAGCACAACCCACCCAACACCAACCCCTGCATGCCACCACAAACTATGGACACCCATCATCTAAGCATGACCACTGCACATACCCCCCCCCAACACCCTCACAACACCTCCCCCAAGGGAATAACAGCACTGGGGGACAAGGGCACCCATAAATCGCACACAATAGCACACAGAAACAATAACCATATTCTCTTACCCCATGCAGGACCCGAACGCCAACACACCGGCCAGGAGGGTCCAGAAATGTCCATCCCCCCCCCGGAAGAGGCACCCAGTGATGACAGCAGCTCTGTCGACCTGGAACCTGATGACCAGCCCGGACCATCGGGGACCTCTGGACAGTCGGTTCCCCACACACAGGCCACAGCAGACCCATTCCCCTCTGGGAACAACAGCACAGCTCCCACCCAGCGGGCCCATGGCTCTGTCTCTAGGACAGGTCAATCAGCGGTGTGTCTGGCACTACAGGGCCCCCAGGCTAACCCACCACCCCCACAACAACAGGGACCTGGGGGCAGTGGTAGTGGGCACACCGTCCAGGGGACAGAGTCCGGGGGAAACAGGGCAACTCGGAGGGCTGCTGTGCGACAGGGGGGGGAGGAGAGGCCCAGGGAACCGACTCTCCAAGAGGCCCTTACCACCATCATGGCAGCCTACCACCGCACACAAGAGACGATGGCGACGGTACTGGCCAGGTTCCAGAAGATCCAGGCACAGCAGGAGGAACGCTACATGGGGTTCAACAATCATCTCACCCACATCTCTACCGCCATGGGGAGCCTAGTCCAGGCCCTCCACCGGATAGAAGACACGTTGCGGACCATGTGGCACCACACAGGTCCCATGTCACTAGCCCGGACCAGGAACAGCCTACCACCTCCGCCGGCGCTAGTGGACAGGAGGCCCCACCACAACGACAGGCCACCAGAACCCCACCTCCTGCTGAAGAACAACCACCCCGCAAGAGGAGCCTGAGATCCAAAAAAAAGACAGAGTAGGATGTCAAGACCCCCGCCAGCATGAGATACCCCCTGAAGTCATCCCACTGTCCCACATTGCCACCCTGTCCAACCTTGAACTGCCCCCACCCATCACCGTGTGAATATCATGTACCATTATCTAGCACCAAAAATAAATCACTCAATGCACTGAAATCATGCTGGAGTCAGGCTGTATTATTTACAAATGTAAAACACATTACCGATCAATTATGTTCTGTAAACTTTGTGCTGAACACATACCGAGATCAATAAGCATTAGTCCATGGGCTAACCAAGCAGAAGTCACGCAGTGGGTCATACAGCACTGAAAAGGGAAGGGAGAATCAAACATCAGTTTCAAATAACTGGGGGGTCATAGACAAAGTTGAGAAAAACGAGGCAGTCAGGAAAATTAAAATGGCGTGTGTGATTCTTACCTGTGTGCTACTGAAAATACTGTTGGATAACTCTGTCCCTGTTGTCTGGGTCGTCCTCTGAGTCTTCCTCCTCTTCACTCTCCACAGGCTCTACAGCTGCTTCAACACCACCTTCTGGACCATCCTCCTGCAGGAAAGGCACCTGACGTCGCAATGCCAGATTGTGAAGCATACAGCAGGCCACGATGATCTGGCACACCTTCTTTGGTGAGTACATCAGGGATCCCCCTGTCATATGCAGACACCTAAACCTGGCCTTCAGAACCCCAAAGGTCCTTTCTATGATCCTCCTAGTTCACCCATGGGCCTCATTGTACCGTTCCTCAGCCCTGGTCCGGGGATTCCTCACTCGGGTCAATAGCCAAGGCAGGTTGGGGTAACCAGAGTCACCTGTTAGCCACACACGTTGTCTCTGTAGCTGTTCCATCACAAAAGGGATGCTGCTATTACGCATCACATACGCGTCATGCACTGAACCAGGGAACATTGCATTCACATGGGAGATGTACTGGTCAGCCAAACAGACCACCTGGACGTTCATAGAATGGTAACTCTTCCTGTTTCTGTACACCTGCTCATCGTCTTTTGGGGGGACTAAGGCTTCATGGGTCCCATCAATGGCACCAATTATGTTGGGAATATGTCCAAGGGCATAAAAATCACCCTTCACAGTGGGCAAATCAACCTCCTCTGGGAATATAATGTAACTCCGCATGTGTTTCGTCAGGGCAGACAACACTCTAGACAAAACCTTTGAAAACATTGGCTGAGACATTCCAGATGACATGGCCACTGTTGTCTGGAATGAGCCACTTGCAAGAAAATGGAGGACTGACAGCACCTGCACCAGAGGGGGAATTCCTGTGGGTTGGCGGATGGGGGACATCAGGGCTGGCTCCAGCTGGGCACACAGTTCGTGGATGGTGGCACGGTCAAGTCGGTATCGTAGTATGATGTGGCGTTCTTCCATTGTCGACAGGTCCACCAGCGGTCGGTACACGCGACGATTCATCCTTCTCCTCGCAAATCCCAGCGGACGGTGCCTAGGAAGGACAAAATGGAGCACAGAGTCAAGATAATCACTGGTACGTTCACCACTGCTTGCATGGCACACGGTTATCTAGGTATTGAAAGGCGTGTATGTGTGGCAATGCCAGGCCTAGGCCTGTGTGTCGCAGTAGAGATTATGCCATGTGGGCCCTTGAAATGGCGGCTGCCTGACCTGTGAAGTGGGACAATGGGATGTGAGGTCAGACCGCTATACGGAGCCGCATTGGATAACATTGAAGCCTATGGGTTTCAGGAGCCAATGACGATGTGCGCCGGCAGTCGCGGTACGCACCGCCGCGGTACGCACCGCCGCGGGCGTGACCGCCATTTTCTATCTGCTTAATCACTCGAGACCTGATCATCCACAGGAGAGGACCTATACTGCAAGTGCTGCTGTGAACTCGGTCTGGAAGTGACAATGGCTGCTGCGACTGGGGAAAGGGCCCCTGCCTTCCCGTCTGAAGAGTTGGAGAAGCTCGTGGATGGGGTCCTCCCCCAGTATGCGTTACTCTACGGTCCTCCAGACCAACAGGTGAGTACACCGGGTGCACATGGAATGGGCGATGCCTGTGTGGAGTGGGGTGGATGTAAGTTGGTGGGGTGGGGGGCGAATGGGGAGTGCAACGCACGACAGATGAGAGCATGTGCTATATTGCAAGGTTGCGGAGGGGGGGCCAATCACATCTAACATGCAGTAAGTTGATGATTGTTTCCTTCCCACCCTGTACATGTCACATAGGTCAGCGCCCATCAGAAAGTCGGGATTTGGCGTGCCATCGCCAAGGAAGTCCGGGCCCTGGGGGTCCACGTCAGACGGGGGAACCACTGCCGCAAGAGGTGGGAGGACATCCGCCGCAGAACCAGGAAGACCGCCGAGTCACTGCTGGGGATGGCCTCCCAACCTAGGAGGGGTGCCAGTCGTACCCTGACCCCCCTGATGTGTCGGATCCTGGCGGTGGCCTACCCTGATTTGGATGGGCGCTTGAGAGCATCACAGCAGACACAAGGGGGTGAGTATCAGCACATTCAGCTATCTTTCTGCGCAGTGGAGGCGTCTGGGTGGGGGAGGAGGGTTGGGGGTGACATTAGGCCAGGGCGCTTTCTGTAGTGTAGTCCTCTCCCTTAGGCATGGCCCTGTGCTCCCGGCCCCCACCTCCGTAGGGTGACAAGTCCAGCTATTGATGGTCCAGCCTCACACATGTGCACGCTTGTCGTCTCCTGACCTGTTGTCCGAGTCAGAAGTACTGAGTAGTGTGCCCCGAATGCGCGTCTTAGTGCATGCGGCTCCTGTGTCTGTCATCTCCCCCAACGGTGTTGACATTGCATGCACTCAACCAGGTTTTCTCTTTCTCCCCCCACCCTTCTTCTTCATCTTCTTGTGCATGTGTGCATTAGCATCATCAGGCGGAGGAGATTTGGCATCGGAGCACGAGGGAGCTGCAAGCCACAAGGCCCTGGTGGGCACAGGAACAGACACCGAGGGCCCAAGTGAGCCGGAGGGCGAGGGGAGCACCACGACGGGGACCGCTGGTGAGAGCAGCGACAGCGACACGTCCTCGGATGGGAGCTCCCTAGCGGTGGCGGCAACATCCGGGCCCCCCGCCTCTACAGGTACAGCCGCCACCCAGCGCACCAGCCCCGCCCTCCCAGCAGCCCCTCAGCCTACGCTCCGTGCCCGCTCACTCAGGAAGGCGGGCGTCTCCTTCGCCCCAGGCACCTCAGCCCCTGCCCCTGTTACCCCTGCTGCCCTCAGTGAGGAGGTCATTGATCTCCTCAGGACACTCATTGTTGGGCAGACTATCCTTTTGAATGGCATCCAGGGGGTAGAAAGGGAGGTGCATCGGAGCAATGCCTACCTGGAGGACATTCATTCGGGTCAGGCTGCCCATCAACGATCGTTCAATGGTCTGGCCTCAGCACTGACGGCAGCCATTGTCCCTGTTTCCAGCCTCCCTCTTCTGACTGCCTCCACCCTGTCTCTGTCTCCTGTTCCTCAGCCTATCCCATCCACACCATCTGACCAGCCTGCACACACCTCAACACCCAAGGGCAGCTCATCCAGACACAAGCACCACAGATCCCACAAACACTCACCCAAGCAACACACAGATGCAGACATCCCAACAGTCACTACCACCCCTGTGTCCCCCTCCTCCTCGTCTCCCTCCTCCCTCCCTGTGACGTCTCCACTCACACCTGCATGCACACCAACATCAGCCAGTGCTTCCATCACCACCACACCCTCCTGTACAGTCCGCACGCGTGCAGTCACCACCCCCACTGCCATTTACACGTCCCCTGTGTCCTCTCCCACTGTGTCTGTCACCACCCCTTCCAAGACACACAAACGCAGGCAGACACCCACCCAACAGACATCCACCTCACAACAGCCTACAGCACCTGCACCTTCACCCAATGACAGCACACCTGACTCTCCTACAACCACATCCTCTTCCTCCACTTCCATCTCCACTTCTCCTACCTTTTACCTTGGCCCTAAAAAAGTTTTCCTGGCTAATCTTGACCTCTTCCCCTCCGATGACCTACCCCCTCCATCTGCAAAGAGTCCCAAGAGCACCACAGCCACCACCAGCCCAACTTCGGGTGTCACTGTTGTGCATGGGTTCTGGAGCCCACCCTTTGCCAGCAGTGACACCTCCATCAGCAGCAAGGACACATCCAGCCCCCCCCCCGGCAAGAGGACCAGGAAACACAAGGGCCACTGTGCGAAGACTGACACGGCTGCCCCCAAGGAGCAGAGTTCGCCCACTTCACCAGCCACAACGTCTAGGGGAGGCAAGGGCCCGAGAGCCCCATCTACGGAGCGTAAGGGCAGCAGGGCGGAGACGTCAGCCAGCAGGAGCGCGGAGCAGGTGGGCCCCACATGCCACATCCCAGCTGTAAAGGAGGACACCAAAGGGCCCAGGACTCCGTCACCGAAGGGCCCAGGAACATCACGGCCGGAGGGCGTCTGAGCACGGAGTCCAGGCCACGTCTGGCTCCCTTGAACCTACTGGATGTGCACCGCTGAACAGGGCCCGCCGTGCAGAAGAGCACCGCTGAACAGGGCCCGCCGTGCAGAAGAGCACCGCTGAACAGGGCCCGCCGTGCAGAAGAGCACCGCTGAACAGGGCCCGCCGTGCAGAAGAGCACTGCTGAACAGGGCCCGCCGTGAAGATAGGCACCGCTGAACAGGGCCCGCTGTGCAGAAGAGCACCGCTGAACAGGGCCCGCCGTGAAGATAGGCACCGCTGAACAGGGCCCGCCGTGAAGATAGGCACCGCTGAACAGGGCCCGCTGTGCAGAAGAGCACCGCTGAACAGGGCCCGCCGTGAAGATAGGCACCGCTGAACAGGGCCCGCCGTGCAGAAGAGCACCGCTCCGCTGGGCCCTTCCTGTCAAGCACCGCTCCGCTGGGCCCTTCCTGTCAAGCACCGCTCCGCTGGGCCCCTTCATCTCAAGCACCGCTCCGCTGGGCCCCGCCGTCTCAAGCACCGCTCCGCTGGGCCCCTTCATCTCCAGCACCGCTCCGCTGGGCCCTTCCTGTCAAGCACCGCTCCGCTGGGCCCCTTCATCTCAAGCACTGTTTATGGTTCACTGTGCCCCCCATGGCAGAGTGGGCAACCCACCCACTGTAGAGACTTGAGAGACTGTGGCTTTGCACTCCCCAGGATGGCAGAGTGGGCAAGCCACCCACTGTAGAGACTTGAGAGACTGTGGCTTTGCACTCCCCAGGATGGCAGAGTGGGCAACCCACCCACTGTAGAGACTTGAGAGACTGTGGCTTTGCACTCCCCAGGATGTTACAGTGGGCAAGTCACCCACTGTAGAGACTTGAGAGACTGTGGCTTTGCACTCCCCAGGATGGTACAGTGGGCAACCCACCCACTGTAGAGACTTGAGAGACTGTGGCTTTGCACTCCCCAGGATGGCACAGTGGGCATGGTGGCCCCTTCGTGGATCTTGCGTCGTGGACTCATGTGGCTGTGGTGCCCCCCCTTCCCTTCCCCCTGAGGTGCCTGTAGTATTTTCATCAGATGCCCCTGCAGTGTTCTCTCCAAAGGACTCAGGTCTCCTGTGTGGGCTTTGCCCTTGTGTCGCTACACTGTAGCCCACGGACTGTTCCATTTGACTTGGATGTAGCGGACTAATTGCCTCGGTTCGCCATGGCAGTGTGTATAGTATTATTTTGTTATGGATATTTTGCATACTTGCTGATACGTCTCAGAGTCTATTTTTTATATAAAAATTTGGTTCACAATTTAATTATGTCTTTGCATTTTTCAGGGGGTTTGGGTGGTGTCACTGTGCATTGTTGCTCTGCATTGGTGTGTACATAGTTTGGGGGGGTGGGGGTCGCATATGTGTGTGCCCGTAACCTTTCCTCCTCCCCCCTCCCGTGTGTCGTAGGTGCAGTACTCACCGTTGTCGTCTGCGCCGGAGTTCGTACTCGTGGTAGATGAGCAGGTAGACGAGTGCAGGTAGGATGTTTAATTCGGGTTCCATGCTGTCCTCCGTACTCGTGGAGTGTGTTTTGGTGAGCGTTTTCCTGTCCGTAGTCTGTTTCCGCCGTGTTTTTATCGGCGGGGCTCCCGCCCCGGAAAAGGTGGCAGATTGGTGAGTTGTGATACTGTGGGCGGTACATTGTCTGCCGCCTGCCTGTTGGCGGTGACCGCCGCGCTGTTTGTCTGTACCGCGGTGGCGGTCGGAGTGTTAATGTGGCGGGCTGTGTTGGCGGTTCCCGCCAGGGTCAGAATTCCATTTTTTGGACCGCTGGCCTGTTGGCGGGTTGGCCGCCGCTTTATCACTGACCGCCAGGGTTAGAATCACCCCCTTAGTCTTGAGCCACCCCTGGCATCTCCAGACTGCTGCTCGGGCCAACTGATGGAAGCCTCTGAAGGCAATGTCAAGAGCACAGTCTATGACCTCTGGGGAAGTATGTTCGCCTTCCTGTTAAATATTCCTGGTTTCAGCCTTCCTGTCTTCGGGGATTACATCTAACAGACTGCTAATATCTAACCACATTTGGCGGGCCCAATACCCCAGGATGTCCAATAAGTTGGCTGCTCGCATTCTGTGTTGGTGGGGCGGGGATGGGACCTGAAGGTTTTTTTAACACCTCTGTGCTGCCTGCGAGAAGACGGAATCATGCTTGGGGTGACCGGGTGTAGGAAAGTAGCCTCTTTCTAGCATGATTACTCCCACTTTTGGCCTGTTTGTGATTGTGTGTCTGTTTTTACTGTGTCACTGGGATCCTGCTAGCCAGTACCCCAGTGCTCATAGATAAAAACCTATATGTCAGTGTGTTTTGCCTGTCTCACTGGGATCCTGCTAGCCAGGACCCCAGTGCTCATAGTTTGTGGGCTAATGTGTAGTGCCTAACTGTGTCACTGAGGCTCTGCGAATCAAAACTTCAGTGCTTATGCTCTCTCTGCTTTTAAATTTGTCACTGTAGGCCAGTGACGTCATTTACCAATTTCAATTTGCATACTGGACCCCTCTTATAAGTCCCTAGTATATGGAACATGGGTACCCAGGACATTGGGGTTCCAGGAGGTCCATTTGGGCTGCAGCATTTCTTTTGCCACCCATAGGGAGCTCAGACAAACCCTTACACACAACTGCCATTGCAGCCTGCGTGAAATAGTGCACACACAATTTCACAGCCATTTTCACTGCACTTAAGTAACTTATTATTCACCTATATGTCTAACCTTCACTTGCTGAAGGTTAGGTGCAACGTTACCAAGTGTGAGGGCACCCTTGCAAAAGCAAAGGTGCCCCCACATAGTTCAGGGCCATTTCCCGGACTTTGTGAGTGTGGGCACACCATTACACGTGCACTACATATAGTTCAATACCTATATGTAGCTTCACAATGGTAACTCCAAATATGGCCATGTAACCTGTATAAGATCATAGAATTGTCCCCCATTCCAAATCTGGTATTGGGGAGACAATTCCATGCATCCTGGAGGCTCCACCATGGACTCCCAGTACAGCCAAACCAGCTCTCTGAGGCTTGCAATGCAGCTACAGCTGCTGCCACCTCACAGACAGGGTTCTGCCCTCCTGGGGTCTGGGAAGCCCAGTCCCAGGAAGGCAGAACAAAGCATTTCCTCCGAGAGCAGGGCGTTACACCCTCTCCCTTTGAAAGCCTCCCCCAGACTCTGGAAATGCTTTGAGGGGCACAGATCGTGCTCTCCTTGCATAAACCAGTCTACACCGGTTCAGGGACCCATTCTCCCCTGCTCTGGAGGGAAACTGGACAAAGGAAAGGAGAGTGACCACTCCCCTGTCCATCTCCACCCCAGGGGTGGTGCCCAGAGCTCCTCCAATGTGTCCCAGACTTCAGCCATCTTGCTTTGCAAGGTGTGGGGGCACTCTGGAGGGCTCTGAGTGAGCAGTGCCAGCAAGTGACATCAAAGACCCCTCCTGAAAGGTCCCTACCTCATAAGGTAACCAATTCCCCTCTCAGGGCTATTTAGGGTCTCTCCTGTGGATTCTCTTCAGATTCTCCTTGCAAGTTTCCTTCAGGAATCCTCTGCAACAACTTCAGACTCTTCTGACCTCGGATCAACCGCAGCCTGCTCCAAGAAACGCTGTAACTGCAACAAAGTGTCTACAAGAGACACTTTTCTTCAGCAACCTCAGCTCCAAGTCAGGAATTGCAACATTTTCCATGGTGTGAATGGTCTGGGGCCTCCCTGTCCTCATCCTGCACCAGAAGGACCTAAGAAATCTCCAGTGGAGTGACAGAGTCACTCCCCTCCTCAAAGCAGGCATCTTCCAAGGCAACGACCAGTACCCTGGGACTCCTCTCACAGCAACGAGCGGGCTCCTAACGACACAGAGGGTGGACATCATCGACATAGACTGTCCTAAGGTCTTGCTGCCGCAATTTGGAGGAGGTAAGACCTTGCCTTCCCTGAGAACTATGGTACTGCTGTGTATTGTGTCTTTTTCGCCTCCTGAGGCCTCTGTGCACTCTTTGCAAAATTCCTTCATGTACTACCTGGCCCAGGTCCCCAGCACTTGCTGAGTTGTTCTCCGGCGGCGTGGGACCTTCTTTTGTTGTGCTGCATCAACTGCATTTTGCATCTCCTTTGAACCCAAATCCTGTGGCTTCTGTGGGTGCTGGCAGGCATCCTGAGGGCTTTATGAAGTGCTGAGAGCCTCCTTTTCCTCCTCACACAGAGTTGAGGTCTCCAGGTCCCTCCGGGGTCCACCCATCACCATTTTGATGAAAAACACACTTTTGTCATAGTCAAGGCTTGTTGACGCCTTCCAACACGAAATCTCACCTGCAACAATCTTCACGCCATTGGACATCTTTTGCCTCATGCAGAAATCCGCTGGCATCTTCCTAGGGTGCATTTCTGCAGTCTTCGACTAACTGGGTACTCTTCTTTTACACCCTCTTCTGGGTTGGCAGGGGCTCCTGTCCTTCCTGGAACTTCTTTCGACTTCTGGAATTGGTCCCCTTCCATTGTAGGTCTTCAGGTCCAATAATCCAGCAGTTGTTCTTTGCAGACTTGGTTGGCTGCTGCAAAATCCCCAAAACAAGGTGTAGTGTGTCCGAAAGAAACTTGCAGTACTTTACTCCTGCTTTTCTTGGCACTGGGGTGGGGTAATTTACTTACCTTTACTGTATTCTTACTCTCCCAGCGATTCTGCACACACTACACTTGTCTGAGGGGGAATTTGTGATTCACATTCCACTTATTTAGTATTTGGTTTGTGTTGCCCCTAGACCTATTTTCTCCCATTGCATTCTATAGGATGTTCTACTGTTTACATTGTTCTATGACTATTTACTTGACTAATTTTGGTGTCTAGTGTATATATTGTGTATAATACTTACCTCCAGAAGGAGTATAGTCTCTAAGATTTTTTTGGTACTGTGTCACCCAAATAAATACCTTTATTTTTGGTAACACTGAGTATTGTCTTTACTTGTGTATAAGCACTGTGTAACTAAAAGTGGTATTGCATGAGCTTTGCACATCTCCTAGTTCAGCCTAAGCTGCTAGAACACTACTACTTCACTAATAAGGAATAACTGGATCTGGTACAAGGTGTTAGTACCCAAGGTACCCACTACAAACCAGGCCAACCTCCTACATCGGTGAGACAATCAGGCGACTCATCTGTGGCCTTGTATTTCTTATCTAGGCAAGGTGGAACTGGTTGTACAGTAGCTGAATGCTTCATTATTAGCATTCCCTCATCCTAGACATTAGTCTATAATGGAAATGGCTCTTACAGATTTTCTGGCCTGTTCCTCAAAATCGTGTAGAAAGTAGTTAGATTGCTTTACTGAACTTGGCAGATGGAAACGGAGTGCAGCTCAGTCCATCAGATTATTAAAGCCCCCGACGAGCTCTGGGGGGAGTCTGAAGGATGAGGAGGTAGAGGGGGGAGGAAGGAACAAGGTAGTCATCCCATTCATTCTGTGGCTGATGTGGATCAGGGATGTTGCCTTCTCCCTCCAATCTTCTGAAACTGAGAGATCTTCTTTTGCTGGTGCTGCAATGGTTGAGGCAGGTGTTATCCTTGGCGTTATTGGAGTAGGGATGTTCTTTGGTGTAACAGAAGAAGCAGGTAGAGGTGCCAGTGATTGTTCTTGTGGAGATTGAGGAAATCGTTTTCTGTAATCCTGTAAAATGGCCTCTAGATCTTGAACGAAAGAGACAGGCATCTCCATAACATCTCACCTAGGTTGAGGAGGTGGGTGATAATGATACTGTTTATAATGGCCTCTAGGAGGGGAGTAATATGGTTGGTAATCTTGCTGCTCTTCCTCCTCCTCATCATCATCATCCTGGTACTTGACGTGAAGCTCTGAAGGACTGTGTGCGTCGCCAAAAGATCCTTCACCTTCCAACTCCTCCCAGTCCAAAAAATGACTAGGTAGCAAAGCTGAAACCTTGCAAGGAGAAGTGACTTCAGATCTTAAGGCAGTCTTGGTTTTTAGTAACTTTAATCTTCGTTGACAGTCCTGTCGACAAAGTTGTAAATGACGTGACAGTGAATTGAGGCATCGACTGAAGAAATTTCCTCATCTATACTACCATTGTCTGTGGTTCTGTCATCAGATGTGTTGTTGGCGGTGCCGTCGGCGGCGGTGTTGCTGTCATCAAGGGTGTAGTTATCAACGGTGTTGCAGTTGACAGTGCTATTTTCAACAGCGCCGCTGTTGTCAATGGTGTCCTTCACAGGCGATACCTTGGTTGATGGAATGTGAGTGTTAATGGCTGCTGTGGTTATAGTTCTCTTAGACGATGGCCTTGTGGATGAGACAGTGGTGAAGACTTATAGCTGTCGTCCTCAAAAGAGATGAATTTTGGGGATTTCAACTTCTGTAGCCAGAGAAGTTACCTCCCTTCTCCTCTCAAGGTTTTTGACAAAAAAATATGACAAATCATGCACTTTTTTTTACAAGGTGTTTAGGTCATACACATGTAACCTTTGCTACCCACCAGACTTGCAGGATCAGAAGAGACCTTTTTTAAAAGACTCAGATATCTTTGATGCAGAAAAAACTGAACAGAGCTCAGGGAGACTCCCTTCACACAACATGCGTTAGAAAATCTGAGGGAATCAGCCTCTTTTGGAAGTATTCTAGAGGGTGCTAGCACCTGATTAGTCATGGTTAAGGTTTGGTCCTTTTTTTTAAAAAAAGACATAGATTTGCTGTTAAACTAATGGCCTAATGCCATTATATCGTATGACAGTTTTACAAATTTCTTCATAAAGGTACTATGGGACTTTGACGACGGAGGATGATTCAAGCATGTGAATCTATGACAGATCCAATACTGGATAACTGTCTCAAACTCAACACTGAAAAAATGAAAGCCCTCATCCTTGGGACCAACATCTCGCCATGGACTGACACATGGTGGCCCGTGGAGCTCAGCACAACCCCTGCCCCAACAGACAACGCTCGAACACCTGCATCATCCTGGATAGCAAGCCATCCATGATGAAACATCATCTACTTGCTTCCACACCCTTCACATGTTCCGCAAAATCTTCAGACGGCTCCCAGCAAACATCAGAAGGATAGTCATGGTAGCTGTCATCACCAGCAGACTGGACTACAGAACCATGCTCTATGTAGGAATCACTGCACACCTCCTGAAAATACTCAAGACAATACAGAACTCAGCTACAAGACTCATAATCAATCTCTCCAGAAGGTCAACATCATACACCATCTCAATAAACTACACTGGCTCCTGATTCAGAAGAGATGCTGGTTCAACATGCTGACCCACACCTACTAGGCCCTGCACAATGAAGGCCCAGCATACATCAACAAAAGCCTGACTTTCCACCAACCGACCAGACACTTCTGATCAGCTTCCCTCTCCCTTGCAGACACCCAACTGATCTGTCAAGCCAACAGCAGAGGAAGTGCCTTCCCTCACTTGGCTGGCAAGGCTTGGAACAACCTTCCCTGCACTTCAGGATAGTAGTGCCACTCCAGCGATTCAGAAGAGAACTAAAGACCTGGATGTTCAAATTATCATACGTCCACACAGCAGCATTCAGCTCCAGTTCCTCAAGACTCTCACAGGTGATTTGCAGCGCTCTATGAATGTTTAATTGATTGATTGATCTGTATTCAAGATAATATATAAAGATTCTATATAAAATTGTATTGTTATTCTGTTACATAGTTGTTCCATACATGCAGATCACTTTTGCTCAATAAAAGATTAAGGGGGTGATTCAGACCTTGGCGGACGGCGGAGTCCGTCCGCCAAGGTTCCGCCGCCGAATGACCGCACCGCGGTCAAAAGACCGCGGCGGCCATTCAGACATTTCCGCTGGGCCGGCGGGCGCTCTCCAAAAGAGCGCCCGCCGGCCCAGCAGAAATGCCCCTGCAACGAGGACGGCGGCTCAGAATTGAGCCGGCGTAGTTGCAGGGGTGCGACGGGTGCAGTTGCACCCGTCGCGTATTTCAGTGTATGCAAAGCAGACACTGAAATACTTTGCGGGGCCCTCTTACGGGGGCCCCTGCAGTGCCCATGCCATTGGCATGGGCACTGCAGGGGCCCCCAGGGGCCCCGCGGCACCCCCTACCGCCATCCTGTTCATGGCGGGTTTCCCGCCATGAACAGGATGGCGGTAGGGGGTGTCTGAATCCCCATGGCGGCGGAGCGCGCTCCGCCGCCATGGAGGTTTCATTGGGGCAGCGGTAAACCGGCGGGAGACCGCCGTTTACCCTTTCTGACCGCGGCTGAACCGCCGCGGTCAGAATGCCCTCGGGAGCACCGCCAGCCTGTTGGCGGTGCTCCCGTGGTCGGTGACCCTGGCGGTCACCGGCTGCCAGAGTCGGAATGACCCCCTAAGTAAAGAAAGATTACATTTTTCACAAGTGATTATAGCATGACTAGGACAGCATGGAACCCGAATTAAACATCCTACCAGCTATTGTCTACCTGCTCATCTACCAGGAGTACGAACGCCGGCGCAGATGACAACGGTGAGTACTGCACCTACGACACAGGGGAGGGGGGAGGAGTAAAGCTTACGCGCACACACATGCGCAATACACCCCCACCACCACAAATACCTACACCCCAATGCCGAGCAACAAGTCAGAGTGACACCCCCCAAACCCACTGGAATAATGCAAAGACACAATTAAAATGATCTATAAAATATATGTATAAATAGCTCCATTAAAGGTATGGGAAATATGCCATATAAAAGATACAAAAATAAGGAATGAACATAGTCAACAATATATACATAGGCAATAAGTCCTGCACATTCCCTCAAAGTTCCATAGTCCGTGGGCCAATGTGCCCAAACACATGGGCAAAGCCCACACAGGAGACCAGATACCATTGGAGAGAACACTGCTGGGGCATCAGATGATAAAACTACAAGCACCTCAGGGGGAAGGGAAGGGGGGCACCTCAGCCACATGATTCCTTGACGCCAGATTCACGAGGGGCCTCCATGCCCACTGTCCCATCCTGGGGAGTGCAAAGCCACAGTCTCTCAAGTCCCTACAGTGGGTGGCTTGCCCACTGTCCCATCCTGGGGAGTGCAAAGCCACAGTCTCACAAGTCTCTAAAGTGGGTGACTTGCCCACTGTTACATCCTGGGGAGTGCAAAGCCACAGTCTCTCAAGTCTCTACAGTGGGTGGCTTGCCCACTGTTACATCCTGGGAAGTGCCAAGCCACAGTCCATCAGATGGATTACCGACTCCACTGTTAATGGAGGAGGCATGGTGCCCAGAGTGCTTCCTGAAGCCCTGCTCGACACAGAACCGGCACTGTGAATGGGCCAGCGGAGCGGTGCAGAGACGGCGGGGCCCAGCGGAGCGGTGCAGAGACGGCGGGGCCCAGCGGAGCGGTGCTTGAGATGAAGGGCCCAGCGGAGCGGTGCTTGAGATGAAGGGCCCAGCGGAGCGGGGCTTGAGATGAAGGCCCCAGCGGAGCGGGGCTTGAGATGAAGGCCCCAGCGGAGCGGTGCTTGAGATGAAGGGCCCAGCGGAGCGGTGCTTGAGATGAAGGGCCCAGGGGAGCGGTGCTTGAGATGAAGGCCCCAGCGGAGCGGTGCTTGAGATGAAGGGCCCAGCGGAGCGGTGCTTGAGATGAAGGCCCCAGCGGAGCGGTGCTTGAGATGAAGGCCCCAGCGGAGCGGTGCTTGAGATGAAGGCCCCAGCGGAGCGGTGCTTGAGATGAAGGCCCCAGCGGAGCGGGGCTTGAGATGAAGGGCCCAGCGGAGCAGTGCTTGAGATGAAGGCCCCAGCGGAGCGGTGCTTGAGATGAAGGCCCCAGCGGAGCGGTGCTTGAGATGAAGGGCCCAGCGGAGCAGTGCAGAGACGGCGGGGCCCAGCGGAGCGGTGCTTGAGATGAAGGGCCCAGCGGAGCGGTGCTTGAGATGAAGGGCCCAGCGGAGCGGTGCTTGAGATGAAGGCCCCAGCGGAGCGGTGCTTGAGATGAAGGGCCCAGCGGAGCGGTGCTCGAGATGAAGGGCCCAGCGGAGCGGGGCTTGAGATGAAGGGCCCAGCGGAGCGGTGCAGAGACGGCGGGGCCCAGCGGAGCGGTGCAGAGACGGTGGGCCCCAGCGGAGCAGTGCTTGAGATGAAGGGCCCAGCGGAGCGGTGCTTGAGATGAAGGCCCCAGCGGAGCGGTGCTTGAGATGAAGGGCCCAGCGGAGCGGTGCTTGAGATGAAGGCCCCAGCGGAGCGGTGCTTGAGATGAAGGGCCCAGCGGAGCGGTGCTTGAGATGAAGGGCACAGCGGAGCGGGACTTGAGATGAAGGGCCCAGCGGAGCGGTGCAGAGACGGCGGGGCCCAGCGGAGCGGTGCAGAGACGGCGGGCCCCAGCAGAGCGGTGCTTGAGATGAAGGGCCCAGCGGAGCGGTGCTTGAGATGAAGGGCCCAGCGGAGCGGGGCTTGAGATGAAGGGCCCAGCAGAGCGGTGCTTGAGATGAAGGGCCCAGCGGAGCGGTGCAGAGACGGCGGGGCCCAGCGGAGCGGTGCTTGAGATGAAGGCCCCAGAGGAGCGGTCCTTGAGATGAAGGGCCCAGCGGAGCGGTGCTTGAGATGAAGGCCCCAGCGGAGCGGTGCTTGAGATGAAGGGCCCAGCGGAGCGGTGCTTGAGATGAAGGGCCCAGCGGAGCGGGGCTTGAGATGAAGGGCCCAGAGGAGCGGTGCAGAGACGGCGGGGCCCAGCGGAACGGTGCAGAGACGGCGGGCCCCAGCGGAGCAGTGCTTGAGATAAAGGGCCCAGCGGAGCGGTGCTTGAGATGAAGGCCCCAGCGGAGCAGTGCTTGAGATGAAGGGCCCAGCGGAGCGGTGCTTGAGATGAAGGCCCCAGCGGAGCGGTGCTTGAGATGAAGGGCCCAGCGGAGCGGTGCTTGAGATGAAGGGCCCAGCAGAGCGGGGCTTGAGATGAAGGGCCCAGCGGAGCGGTGCAGAGACGGCGGGGCCCAGCGGAGCGGTGCAGAGACGGCGGGCCCCAGCGGAGCAGTGCTTGAGATAAAGGGCCCAGCGGAGCGGTGCTTGAGATGAAGGCCCCAGCGGAGCGGTGCTTGAGATGAAGGGCCCAGCGGAGCGGTGTTTGAGATGAAGGCCCCAGCGGAGCGGTGCTTGAGATGAAGGGCCCAGCGGAGCGGTGCTTGAGATGAAGGGCCCAGTGGAGCGGGGCTTGAGTTGAAGGGCCCAGCGGAGCGGTGCAGAGACGGCGGGGCCCTGTTCAACGGTGCTCCTCCCGGCGGGCCCCTGTTCAGCGGTTCTTGACCCGGCGGGCCCCTGTTCAGCGGTGCTCCTCCCGGCGGGCCCCTGTTCAGCGGGGCTTCTCCCGGCAGGCCCCTGTTCAGCGGTTGTTGTCCCAGCGGGCCCCTGTTCAGCGGTGCTCCTCCCGGCGGGCCCCTGTTCAGCGGTTGTTGTCCCGGCGGGCCCCTGTTCAGCGGTGCTCCTCCCGGCGGGGCCCTGTTCAGCGGGTCTTGTCCCGGCGGGGTCCTGTTCATCGGTGCTCCTCCCGGCGGGCCCTGTTCAGCGGTTCTTGTCCCGGCGGGGCCCTGTTCAGCGGTGCTCCTCCCGGCGTGCCCCTGTTCAGCGGTTGTTGTCCCAGCGGGCCCCTGTTCAGCGGTGCTCCTCCCGGCGGGGCCCTGTTCAGCGGTTCTTGTCCCGGCGGGGCCCTGTTCAGCGGTGCTCCTCCCGGCGGGGCCACGTTCGGTGGTGCTTGTCCTGTGTGTCTAGGGAGCCAGACCTGGGCAAGACTTCCCGCTCATTCGCCATCCGACCTTGCGGTCGCGGGCCCCTCCTGTGATGGAGTCCTGGGCCCGTGGGTGTCGTCCGTCACAACCGGAATGGGGCTGGTGGGGCCCTCCTGGGCAGCTCGCCTGCTGCCTGACTTCTCCGCCCTGCTGCCCTTGCCCTCCTTCGCTGAAGCTCTGTGGCCCTTGCCTCCCTTGGATGATGTGGCAGGTGACGGGGCAAGGCCACTGTCCCTGGTGGCAGCCGTCTCAGTCTTGTCGCGCCGGGCCTTTTTTTCTTTGTCCTCTTCCCAGGGGGTGGGCTGGCTGTCCCCTTGCTGCTGGCCGATGTTCCTGCCCTAGGAGCTGGTGGACTCCAATAGCCCTGCACTATGGTCACAGTAGATGCAGGGCTGGTGGTGGCTGAGGTGCTTCTTTTACTCTTACCAGATGGAGGGGGTGGGTCAGTGATTGGAACGAGCTCAAGGTTGGAAAGGAATACGACTTGGGAAGGACAGGGACGGGTAGGTGTAGTGGATATGGGAGTGGAGGAAGAGGATGTGGTTGTAGGAGAGTCAAGTGTGCTGTCTTTGGGTGCAGGTGCTTGTGACGGAGGCTGTCGTGAGGTGGATGGCTGTTGGGTGGGTGGCTGCCTGCGTTTGTGTGCTTTGTAAGAGGGGGTGACAGACACACTGGGAAAGGACACAGGGGACGTGTAAATGGCAGTGGGGGTGGTGACTGCACGTGTGCGGACTGTAATGGAGGGTGTGCTGGTGATGGAAGTACTGGCTGATGGTGGTGTGCATGCAGGTGTGAGTGGAGACGTCACAGGGAGGGAGGAGGGAGATGAGGAGGTGGGGGACACAGAGGTGGTAGTGACTGTTGGCATGTCTGCATCTGGATGTTGCTTGGGTGAATGCTTGTGGCTTCTGTGGTGCTTATGTCTAGATGAGCTGCCCTTGGGTGTAGAGGTGTGTGCAGGCTGGTCTGATGGTGTGGATGGGATAGGCAGAGGAACAGGAGACTGGGACTGGGTGGAGGGAGTCAGAAGAGGGAGGCTGGAGACAGGGACAATGGCTGCCTTCAGTGCTGAGGCCAGAGCGTTGAACGATCGCTGATGGGCAGCCTGACCCGAATGAATGCCCTCCAGGTATGCATTGCTCCGATGCACCTCCCTTTCTACACCCTGGATGGCATTCAAAAGGGTAGACTGCCCAACAATGAGTGTCCTGAGGAGGTCAATGACCTACTCACTGAGGGCAGCAGGGGTAACTGGGGCAGGGCCTGAGGTGCCTGGGGCGAAGGAGATGCCCGCCTTCCTGGGCGAGCGGGCACGGAGCGAAGGCTGAGGGGCTGCTGGGAGGGCGGGGCTGGTGCGCTGGGTGGCGGATGTACCTGTTGTGGCGGTGGGCACGGATGTTGCCGCCACCGCTAGGGAGCTCCCTTCCGAGGACGTGTCGGTGTCGCTGACGTCTCCACGGGTCCTCGTTGTGGAACTCCACTCGCCCTCCGTCTCACTGGTGTACTCGGAGTCTGTTGTATGGCCCTCCGGGGCCATGTGAGATGCAGCTCCCTCGTGCGCCGATGCCACTTCTCCTCCGCCTGATGATGCTAATGCACACATGAACAGGAAGACAAAGAAATTGGGGGGGGGGAGAAATGAAGACAGGTTGAGTGCATGCATTGGCAACACCGTTGTCGGAGAGGACAGACACAGAAGCCCCCTGAACTAGGCCGCGCAATCGGGGTACTCTGCTCAGTTATTGTGACTAGGCCTACAGGTCTATGGATGACAAATGCACACATGGGTGAGGCCAGACCATGGATAGCTGTACTTGGCACCCTACAGAGGTGGGGGGCGGGGGCACATGGCCGTGTCTAACGGAGGGGCCTAGCCTACAGAATGCGCCCTGGCCTGGAGATAGCCACAGCCCTCCTCCCCCACCCAGACACCTTCACTGCGCGCAAAGATAGCAGAATGTGCTGATACTCACCCCCTTGTGTCTGCTGTGATGTCCTCACGCGCCCATCCAAATCGGGGTAGGCCACCGCCAGGATCCGGGACATCAGGGGGGTCAATTGGCGGCTGGCACCCCTCCTACGTTGGGAGGCCATCCCCAGCAGAGATTCGGCGGTCATTCTGGTCCCGCGGCGGATGTCCTCCCACCTCTTTCGGCAGTGGGTGCCCCGTCTGTTGTGGACCCCCATGGCCCGGACGTCCTTGGCGATGGCACGCCAAATGTCGATCTTCTGATGGGCGCTGACCTATGTGACATGTACAGGGTGGTAAAGGAAATCGCATCAGATTTCTGCCTGCTCAATGTGAGTGGCCCCCCCTCCCCAACCTTGCCATGTGGCACATGCTCTCATCTTTCGTGCGTTGCACTCCTCATTCGCTCCCCTCCCGACCATCTTACATACACCCCACTCAACACAGGCATAGCCCGTTCAAAGTGCACCCTGTTACTAACCTGTTGGTCTGGAGGACCGTAGAGTAGCACCTACTGGGGGAGGACCCCATCAACAAGTTTCTCCAATTCTTCGGAAGTGAAGGCAGG
Organism: Pleurodeles waltl; assembly: GCF_031143425.1. Classification (NCBI taxonomy): domain Eukaryota; kingdom Metazoa; phylum Chordata; class Amphibia; order Caudata; family Salamandridae; genus Pleurodeles; species Pleurodeles waltl. The sequence goes on along the minus strand of NC_090437.1, from coordinate 259,948,222 downwards.
GGCCCTTTCCCCAGTCGCAGAAGCCATTGTATCTCCCAGACCGAGGTCACAGCAGCACTTGCAGTATAGGTCCTCTCCTGTGGATGATCAGGTCTCGAGTGATTAATCAGATAGAAAATGGCGGTCACGCCCGCGGCGGTGCGTACCGCGCGGTGCGTGCCGCGACCGCCGGCGCACATCGTCATTGGCTCCTGAGACCCATAGGGTTCAATGTTAACCAATGCTGCTTTTCGCCGCGGTCTTCGACCGCCTACCGCCACGGTGTGCCACGCCAGCGCAGTGACCTCACATCCCACTGTCACACTTCACAGGTCAGGCAGCCGCCATTTCAAGGGCCCACATGGCATGATTTCTAATGCGTCACACAGGCCTAGGCCTTGCATTGCCACACATACAAGCCTTTCAATGCATAGCGATTTGTGTACTGTGCAAGCTGTGTGAACGAACCTGTGGGTTGCTTGACTCTGTGCTCCATGTTGTCCTTCCTAGGCACCATCCGCTGGGACTTGCGAGGAGAAGGATGAATCCTCCCGTGTACCGACCTCTGGTGGACCTGTCGACAATGGAAGAACGACATATCATACTTACATACCGGCTTGACAGAGCAACTATACATGAACTATGTGCCCAGCTGGAGCCAGACCTGATGTCCCCCATCCGCCAACCCACAGGGATTCCCCCTCTGGTGCAGGTTCTACTCCATTTTTTGGCAAGTGGGTCTTTTCAGACAACAGTGGCCATATCATCTGGGATGTCTCAGCCTATGTTTTCTAAGGTTTTGTCCAGAGTGTTGTCTGCCCTGATGAAATACATGCGGAGCTACATTATTTTCCCTGAGGTGGGCAAATTGGCTACAGTGAAGGGTGATTTCTATGCCCTTGGACATATCCCCAACATCATTGGTGCCATTGATGGGACCAATGTGGCTTTGGTTCCCCCCCAAAGAAAGTGAGCAGGTGTATAGAAACAGAAAAAATTATCATTCGATGAATGTCCAGGTGGTCTGTTTGGCTGACCAGTACATCTCCCATGTAAATGCCAAGTTCCCTGGGTCAGTGCATGACGCGTATGTCATGCGAAATAGCAGCATCCCTTATGTGATGGAACAGCTACAGAGACACCGTGTGTGGCTAATTGGTGACTCTGGTTACCCCAACCTGTCGTGGCTACTGACCCCAGTGAGGAATCCCCGGACCAGGGCACAGGAACGGTACAATGAGGCCCATGGGTGCACTAGGAGGATCATAGAAAGGACCTTCGGGGTCCTGAAGGCCAGGTTTAGGTGCCTGCATATGACAGGGGGATCCCTAATGTACTCACCAAAGAAGGTGTGCCAGATCATCGTGGCCTGCTGTATGGTTCACAATCTTGCTTTGCGACGCCAGGTGCCTTTTCTGCAGGAGGATGGTCCAGATGGTGGTGTTGTAGCAGCTGTGGAGCCTGTGGAGAGTGAAGAGGAGGAAGACGACGGGGACGACACGGACAACAGGGATACAGTCATACAACAATATTTTCAGTAGCACACAGGTAAGAATCAGCCACGCCATTTTACATTTACTTAAGGCCTCATGCGTCTCCACTGTCTGTGTTTCCCCCCAGTTCCTGTTAACTGATTTGTGACTTTCCCTTCCCTTTTTAGAGCTGTATGACCCACTGCCTGACTTCAGCTTTGTTTGCCCATGGACTAAAGCTTATTGAAATTGGTATGTTGTCATCACAAAGTATCTGGACATTATTGCACCGTTATGTGTAATACATTTGTTAAGAATACAAGCAGACTCCTGTTATTTTAAGTGCAATAAGTGATTTATTTTAAGTGCTACATATAGGTACATGATTGGGAAACGGTGATGGGTGGGGGTGGAGTAATGTCCATGGCAGAGTCCAGTTCTCAGTCGCACAGGTGCATTGTCCATATGCCTGGGGAAGGATGGAGCAGGGGCAGTTAAAGGTTGGACAGGGTGACAATGTGGGACAGTGGGATGACATCAGGGGGTATCTTAGGCTGGCGGGGGTCTTGCAGTCCTACTCTGTCTTCTTGTGAGATCTCAGGTTCCAATGTTCCTCAGTTCCTCCCTGAACCCCATGTACCGTTCCTCCTGCAGTTCCTGTATCTCCTGGAACCGGGCCAGTACCGTCACCATCGTCTCCTGGGAGCGGTGGTATGCTCCCATGATGGAGGAGAGGGCCTCTTGGAGAGTCGGTTCCCCGGGCCTGTCCCCCCCCTGTCGCACAGCAGCCCTCCCAGTTCCCCTGTGTTCCTGGGCCTCTGTCCCCTGGACGGTGTGCCCATTACCACTGCCCCCAGGTCCCTGTGGTTGTTGGGGTGGTAGGTCAACCTGGGTGCCCTGTAGTGGTGGACACACCGCTGATTTACGTATCTTGGAGACAGAGGCATGGGCCCGCTGGGTGGGAGCTGTGCTGGTGTTCCCAGAGGGGGTTGGGTCTGGTGTAGCCTGTGGCTGTCTGTGGGGAACCGACTGTCCAGAGGTCCCCGATGGGCTGGGCTGGTCATCTGGCTCCAGGGAGACAGAGCTGCTGTCATCGCTGGGGGACTCTTCTGGGTGTGGGATGGACATCTCTGGACCCTCCGTGGTGGTGCGGTGGTGTTCGGGTCCTGCAGGGGTATAAAGGTATGGTTATTGCTTCTGTGTGTGGCATTTCGTGTGATGGGTGGGTGTCCGTGTACCCAAGCGCAGGCATTTCCTTGTGGGGGCCTTTGTGAGGGTGGCTTGTGGGGGTGATGTGTGTGTGCAGTGGGCATGCTTTGGTGATGGGTGTCCATGCTTTGTGGTCGCATGCAGGGCTTGGTGTTGGGATGGGTGGGTTGTGATGGTGGGCCTTTTGCTAGGTGTTGGTGTGATGGGGGTGGGGGTGAGGGTGGGGGTATGATTTGGCATGCAGGTGGGGTGGGGGTGGGAAGCAGTAGTGAAGATTTGACTTACCAGAGTCCATTCCTCCGCCTAATCCTGCGAGGCCCTCAGGATGCAGGATGTGCAAGACTTCCTCCTCCCATGCGGTAAATTCGGGGGTAGTAGGTGGGGGTCCGCCGCCAGTCTTCTGCACCGCAATGTTGTGCCTTGATACCATGGAACGCACCTTCCCCCGTAGGTCGTTCCATCTCTTCCTGATGTCCTCCCGATTGCGTGGATGCTGTCCCACCGCGTTAACCCTGTCCACTATCCTTTGCCATAGCTCCATCTTACTGGCAATTGTGGTGTGCTGCACCTGTGCCCCGAAGAGCTGGGGCTCTACACGGACTATTTCCTCCACCATGACCCTGAGTTCGGCGTCACTGAACCTGGGGTGTCTTTGGGGTGCCAAGGGGTGGTGTGGTTGAGGTGTGGGGTGGCATTTGCGGTGACGAGTGTGGTGCGTGTGGTGGTGTGTGGTGTTTGGTGCGTGGATTCTGTGTGGGTGATAGTGTTGTGTGCCTCTGTGTTGTGGGATTGTCTATTCTGTGCTCTCTCTCTAGCCTTCGTTAATAATTTTGGGTCGTAGGGGCTTGTGGGTGATGTGGGTGTGTGTTTTATATTGTGTTGGGTGTGTGGAAGTGGTGTTAGTATGTGTATCAGGTGTGTGTAATTCTAACTGACCAATGTGGCTGAGTTTTCTATGTATGTGTGTGTTTTGACCGCGGCGGTGTGTACCGCCAATGGAATACCGCGTTTGAAAGAGCGCCCCGTGGATTTGTGGGTCGGAATGGTATGGGCGTATTTCTGTTGGCGTGACGGTGGAGGTTTGGTCATCGCCATTTATTCGCTGACCTTTGATGTGGTGGACTTTTGTGGATGTCGGGTTTTTGGCGGTTTGCCAGTTGCGGGTCAGAATGACCGTGGCGGTTTACCGCGGCCGCGGCGGTGTTATGGCGGTCTTCTGGCCGGCAGTAACGCCTTTTACCGCCGAGGTCAGAATGACCCCCATAGTGTAACTTCTGTCTATGTGACATCACAATGAGGACACGTACAGAATAGATCTTAGTGAGTCTTCGGGCCATGGTATCAATTCATTTTGATCTTTGTGCAGAAAAACGGATTGTTGATGGACAAACTTTGTATCAAGATGTAGAAAGATATTTATGCAATTGCTATTGCACTTCCTTAATCAGTTCTTTCAAATTTTGTCTGCTTTCATGTATTTAATATATGAATTCTAACATATAATTTAGGCATATTTCAGACACTGTTTATTTTTGTTATGTTTAATCCCTTAAATGTTGGGGGCCTTTTTCCCCTAGTGCTGAGCCCTCTTTTGGCTATCTGTGCATAGGGCTCCATAACATTTTTTCACATAAGGGATCCAGGCCAAATTTGTGTCATTTTTTTCTAGCATCCTGTGGATTCTAAAAGTATCCAAGGTTCATGTATTCCCCTGTAGGGTACCCAAAAAAAAACCCGGACAAAATACAGCAAAAGTTTGAGGTTTTGGGGGAAAAAAAGGAACAAAATGCTTTTGATAAAAGTGTTGGTTTCCCTAAAAATGGCTTCAACAAACTGCTTGCTGTGCCAGTGTCATCATCTTCCCTGCTTTCAGGACTATTTAGAGCTGAAGAAAAAAGTCAAATTTTTTACTACAGTTATGGCATTTTTCAAAGAGGTAGTCCATTTTTTCTATTTTTGTGTTCTCGCCCTACTTCCAGTTTCTGGTGAAAAGCAGTGTGAAACCTATGGGTGATCCCGGAAAGGTGTACATTTCTGAAAAGTAGACAACATTCAAAATCCAGCAATTGATCATAAGTGCAGATCCCTACTGGTTTTCCCAAAGAAACTAACTATTGAAATAAAGAAATATTGAAATTGAATAAGAAAAAACAATAATTTGTGACAATGTTTTCATTTTTTTTATCTCAATGGGCAATTTACAAAAGCAATATAGCATTACAAGTGTTTAACACTTCTGGTTGTGGGGATACCTAGGCCCGTATTTATACTTTTTGACGCTAAACTGCGCTAACGCAGTTTAGCGTCAAAAAATTTTGCGCCGGCTAACGTCATTCTGAAGCGCCATGCGGGCGCCGTATTTATTGAATGGCGTTAGCCGGCGCAAGCAGACCGGCGCTGCCTGGTGTGCGTGGAAAAAAACCACGTACACCAGGCAGCGCCGGCGTTGGGAAAAGTGGCGCTAGGGCGTCTTAAAAATGGTGCAAGTCAGGTTGACGCAAAAAATCGCCTCCACCCGATTTGCGCCATTTTTAACGACGCCCAGACGCCATTTACATGACTCCTGTCTTAGTAAAGACAGGAGTCATGCCCCCTTGCCCAATGGCCATGCCCAGGGGACTTATGTCCCCTGGGCATGGTCATTGGGCATTGTGGCATGTAGGGGGGCACAAATCAGGCCCCCCTATGCCAAAAAAAAAATATAAAAAAATAAAAAATGTATACTTACCTGAACTTACCTGAATGTCCCTGGGGTGGGTCCCTCCATCCTTGGGTGTCCTCCTGGGGTGGGCAAGGGTGGCAGGGGGGGTCCCTGGGGGCATGGGAGGGCAGCTGTGGGCTCATTTTGAGCCCACAGGTCCCTTAACGCCTGCCCTGACCCAGGCGTTAAAAAGTGGCGCAAATGCGGGGTTTTTTGACCCGACCAATCCCGGGCGTGATTTTTGCCCAGGAGTATAAATACGACGCATTTGCGTCGCCGTCATTTTTTTAGACGGGAACGCCTTCCTTGCATCTCATTAACGCAAGGAAGGCGTTCACGCAAAAAAATGACGCTATTTGCCCATACTTTGGCGCTAGACGCGTCTAACGCCAAAGTATAAATATGGCGTTAGTTTTGCGCCGAATTTGCGTCGAAAAAAACGACGCACATTCGGCGCAAACGGAGTATAAATATGCCCCATAAGGTTTGTAGGTTCTCCAAGAACTCAAGGTGCCCAGGGCCAAGAACTGAGCTGCACCATACAATGGCGGTCATTACAACATTGGCGGTATAAGGCGCTTGCCGCCGTGCAGAAGACCGCCAATACACCGCAGCGGCCGCGGTAGACCGCCACAGCTATTATGACACACATCATGGAATCCGCTGAAATTCAGACACCCACACAAGTTCGCAACACCAAAGGTCAGCAATAAACTGGCGGAAACACATCCTCCACCTCCACCTCCACGCCAACAGAAACATGCCCATGCTATTACGACACACAAGTCCACGCGGCGGTCTTTCAACCGCGGTATTCCATTGGCAGTACACACCGCCGCGCTCAAAATACACACACATGTACAAAACACCGCCACATTGGACAATTACAAATACACACACCTGACACACATACAAACAACACTCCCACACACCCAACACAATATAAAACACACACCCACATCACCCACAAACCCCTACAACCAGAATTTCTTAGAGAAGGCCAGAGAGACAGAACAGCTATTGACAACCCCATCACACAGAGGCACACAACACCATCACCCACACTACATCCACGCACAAAACACAACATACCACTACACTCACCACACTCATCACCACATACACCACCCCACACATCACACACAACGCCCCATGGCACGCCAAAGACACCCCGCTTCTCCGAGGAGGAGCTCAGGGTCATGGTGGAGGAAATCGTACGGGTAGAGCCACAGCTATTTGGCTCACAGGTATAGCACACATCAATAGCCAGGAAGATGGAGCTATGGTGCAGAATAGTGGACAGGGTCAACGCCGTGGGACAGCACCCAAGAAATAGGGAGGACATCAGGAAGAAGTGGAACGACCTACAGGGGAAGGTGCGTTCCACGGTCTCCAGGCACAACATCGCAGTGCAGCGGACTGGCGGCGGACCCCCACCTCCTCCCCCACAACTAACAACATGGGAGGAGCAAGTCCTGACCATCTTGCATCCTGAGGGCCTCGGAGGAGTCGGTGGAGGATGGGACATTGGTAAGTCAATTCTTAACTATCACATCCCCCACCGTACCTGCATGCTATCACACACCCCCACCCTCACACACTCCCTTATCACCCCAAATCCTCACTAATCTACCCATGACTCCAACCACCCATCCCAACACCAAGCCCTGCATGACAAAACTAAGCATCAGCACCCCTCACTAAAGCATGCCCACTGCACATACCCAGAACACCCCCCCCAACCATCACCACACAAGCCCCCACACAGGAATGCCTGCACTGGGGTACACAAACCCATTGCACACCATTACATACACACATGCAATAATCATGTTCTTATACCCCTGCAGGAACCCGAAGGAACGTCACCACACCAGAGGGTCCAGACAGCACCACACCACCCCCAGAAGAGGCCCACAGTGACGACAGCAGCCCTGCCCTACTGGATCCTGATGACCAGCCCGGACCATCGTGGGCCTCAGGACAGTCGGTTCCCCTTGCCCAGCGACAGCCCAACACCGAGCTGCCACCCTCTGGTAACACCAGCACAGCACTCACCCAGCGGGCCCAAACCTCCCTACCCAGGACAGGTCAATCAGCGGTGTGTCCACCACTACAGGGCACCCAGGGTAACCCACCACCCCAACAACAACAGGGACCTGGGGGCAGTGGTAGTGGGCACACAGTCCAGGGGACGGAGGCACAGGAACATAGGGGAACTGGGAGGGCTGCTGTGCGACAGAGGGAGGACAGGCCAAGGGAACCAACTATCCACGAGGCCCTCTCCTCCATCATGGGAGCATACCACCACTCCCAGGAGACAATGGCGACGGTCCTGGACAAGTTGCAGGAGACCCTGCGTCTGCAGGACGAACTGTATTTGGGGTTCAGGGTGGAGCTCAGGACCATCAGCTCCGCCCTTGGCACCATCGTAGGGGTGCTGACGGACATTCAAAAGACCTTGAGGGACACCGTGGCACTTCAAGGGGCCCCTGACACTAGCCAGGATGACGAACTGCCCACCACCTCCGCCGGCGCTAGTGGACAGGACGCCCCGCCACAGGACCAACACACCAGCACCCCATCCCCTGCAGACGGACAACCACCACGCAAGCGGGCCCTGAGATCCAGGAACAGGACAGAGCAAGATGGCAAGACCACAGCCAGGTAATAAGACCACCCTGATTGTCCCCCCACTGTCCCACTTTGTCACCCTGTCCAGATTGGAACTGCCCCAGCTCCACTTCCTATGCCCATATGGTCAGTGCACCTGTGAGACTAATAGACTGGACTCTGCCATGGACATTCCTCCACCATCACCCATCCCCATTTTACAACCTTCCTTGATTTTTTTAGCACTTAAATAAACACCCTTGAAAGCCAAAAAAATCTGGAGTCAGTCTATGATTTTTAACTTTGTATTATTAATTACAGTGTCATAATGGGTTACGCATTGTAAGGCTAACATACCAATGTCACACATCACAAGCCCTTCAAGGATGCAAGCAGTTGACACGTAGGTAACCACACCTGTGAAACTGAAATGGAAGGGTACAATTCAATTAACAAATAGTGAGTGAAATGGAGGTACAGGAAAGAGGTAGACGTGTGAAAGTTAATGTAATGTTAAACCAGAAAATGTTCTCACTTGTGTGTCACTGGAAATATTGCTGTATGACTGACTCCCTGTTGTTGTTTTCTTCATCCTCAGCTTCATCCTCATCACTGTCCACTCGCTCCACAGGCTCCACAGCTGCCACACCACCGTCATGTGGATCATCCTCCTGCAGAAAAGGCACCTGGCGTCGCAATGCTAAATTATGGAGCATTGAGCAGGCGATGATGATGTTGCACACCTTCTTCGGTGAGTAGAATAGGGATCCACCTGTCATATGGAGGCACCTGAACCTGGCCATAAGTAGGCCGAAGGTGCATTCAATAACTCTCCTAGTCTTCCCATGGGCATCATTGTACCGTTCCTCTGCCCTGGTCCTGGGATTCCTCACTGGGGTCAATAGCCATGACAGGTTGGGGTAACCAGAGTCCCCCAATAGCCATACACGGTGCCTCTGGAGTTGACCCATCATATCAGGGATGCTGCTATTCCGCAGGATGTAGGCATCATGCGCAGAGCCAGGGAACATTGCATTTACCTGCGAGATGTACTGGTCTGCCAAACAGACCATCTGGACATTCATCGAATGATAATTCTTCCTGTTCCTGTAAACCTGTTCACTCCTGCGGGGGGGACCAGAGCTACATGGGTCCCATCAATGGCACCTATGATGTTCGGGATATGTCCAAGGGCATAGAAGTCACCTTTAACTGTAGGCAAATCCTCCACCTCAGCGAAAATGATGTATCTCCTTACGTGTTTCAGCAGGGCAGACAACACTCTGGACAACACGTTGGAAAACATAGGCTGGGACATCCCTGATGCCATGGCCACTGTTGTCTGAAAAGACCCACTTGCAAGGAAATGGAGCACTGACAGCACCTGCACGTCAGGGGGGATTCCAGTCGGATGGCGGATAGGTGACATCAGGTCTGGCTCCAACTGGGTACATAGTTCCTGGATTGTGGCACGGTCAAACCGGTAGGTGACGATGATATGTCTTTCTTCCATTGTCAACAGGTCCACCAGCGGTCGGTACACCTGAGGATTCCGCCATCTTCTCATATGTCCCAGCTGACGGTGCCTAAGAAGGACAACAGCGAAGAACCAGTCACTATTCCTCCAGGTATGTACCCACAGTTACACACAAGACTACACCAGACAAAACCCCTTCCTGTATGTGTGTTGAGTATAGGCCTAGCTATGCGTGACGCAGTGGTAAATGAAGCCATGTGGGCCCCTGAAATGGCGGCTGCTGACCTCTAAACTGGGACAATGGGATTGTGGGGTAACTGGGCTGGCGTTGCACACCATCACGGTAGGCGGTCGTAGAGCGCGGCGCAATGCTGCATTGGTTAACATTGGACCCTATGGGTCCCAGGAGCCAATGAACAGGTGCGCCGGCGGTGATGATGCACACCGCCACGGACGTCACCGCCATTTTCTATCTGTTCAATCACTAGATACCTGACCTTCGACAGGAGAGGACCTACACTGCTAGTGTTGCTGTGACCTCGGTCTGGAAGCGACGATGGCTGCTGCGTCTGGGGAAAGGGCCCCCGCCTTCACTGCACAGGAGTTGGAGAAACTTGTGGATGGGGTCCTCCCCCAGTACACGCTACTCTACGGTCCTCCGGACCAACAGGTTAGTACACAGGGAGCATGTTGTATGGGCTAGGCCTGGGTGAAGAGGGCTGGTTGGAAGAGGGAAGGGGGCAGAGTACATAGATCAGTTATGCATGGGAATGAATGGGCCACATGGGCAGAGTAGGGAGGGGGGCCACTCACATTGACGGTGCAGTTGGTAATGACTGTTCCTCTTTCCTTGTGCATGTCATGTAGGTCAGCGCCCACCAGAAAAGGGACATTTGGCGTGCCATCGCCAAGGAGGTCCGGACCCTGGGGGCCCACCAGAGACGGGGCACCCACTGCCGTAAGAGATGGGAGGACATTCGTCGCTGCAGCAAGAAGACAGCGGAGGCTCAGCTGGGGATGGCCTCCCAACATGTGAGGGGTGCCCGCGCACCATGACCCCCCTGATGTTCCGGATCCTGGCGGTGGCCTACCCGGAGTTGGATGGCCGCTTGAGGACATCACAGCAGACACAAGGGGGTGAGTACAACCTCATTCTGCGGACTTTGCGTGCAGTGGAGGGGTCTGGGTGGGGGAGGTGGGCTGTGGGTGTCCCTAGGCCAGGGCGAGTTAGGTAGGCAACGCCCCTCCGTAATGTAGGCCATGTGGCACTCAACCCCACCTCAGCAGAGTGCCAAGTTGAGGTATAGTTGCCCCTGTGGCATCCATGTGCGCAGATTTCCACCATTGCCATGTAGGCCATGTCCCAGAAATTTCATGTGCAGAGGTCAGGAGCACGGCATAATGCAGGGGGCTGCTGCGTCTGTCTTGTCCGCCAACAGTAGCGTCATGCCATGCACTAAAACTCTCTTTCTTCTGTCTCCCCCCCTTTTTCTGCTCTCCCTGTCCTTTTGTCCATCAGCATCATCAGGCGGCGGTACAGTGGCACCGGAGCACGAGGGAGCTGCATCCCACATGGCCATGGAGGGCCACACCACAGACTCTGAATGCACCAGTGGGACGGAGGGCGAGGGGAGCTTCACGTCGGCCATCGGATCACCAAGCAGCGACACAGACTCGTCCGCCGATGGGAGCTCCCCTGTGGTGGCGGCACCACCTGTGCGCCCCACTTCTACAGGTACAGCCGCCACCCCCCCTACCAGCACCGCCCTCCCAGCAGCCCCTCAGCCTTCGCCTCGTGCCCGCTCACCCAGGAGGGTGGGCATCACCTTCGCCCCAGGCACCTCAGGCCCTACCCCAGTCACCTCTGCTGCCCTCAGTGAGGAGGCCATTGACCTCCTCAGCTCACTCACTGTTGGGCAGTCTACCATTGTGAATGCCATCCAGGGTGTAGAACGAGAGTTGCAACACGGTAATGTATTCCTGGAGGGCATTCATTCTGATCAGGCTGTCCTTCAGCGAACCCTGCAATCTCTGCCCTCAGCACTGATGGCAGCCATTGTCTAGCCTCCCCCCTCCAACTTCCTCCACCCAGACCCAATCTCCTGTACCCCAGCCCATCCCAAGCACACCTACAGACCAGCATGCACACAAGTCAACACACACAAGTAGCTTAAGCAAACATAAGCACCACACACACCACAGGCACTCACGCAAGCCTCACCCACATACAGACACAGCAACATCCACTGTCTCCACTGTGTCCCCTCCTCCTCTTCTCCCTCCTCCTTCCCAGTCTCGTCTACACACACACCTGCATGCACCACATCTACAGGCACTAGGACTCGCACCAGGACACCCAGCACCACAAGCCGCTCACCTGCACTCACCACCTCCACTGCCATTTACACGTCCCCTGTGTCCTCTCCCAGTGTTTCTGTGACGCCCCCTCCCAAAGTACACAAACGCCGGCAATCACTCACCCAACATCCATCCACCTCACAACAGCCTCCAGTACCTGCACCTGCACCCAAAACAGCTAAAGTGACACCTCCTACAACCACCTCCTCTTCCACCACTCCCAGACCCCCTCCAGCTACCCATCCCAGTGTTTGTCAGAAACTGTCCCTCTGTCAAATTAACCTTTTTGCCCCCACCCACCCTCCAATTCATCAGTCCCGTCGTAGCGCCTCAGCCAAAAAACCTCCAGTACCAGTGGTGCGTGTTCCAGGTTTTTGGAGTGCACCGTCCACCAGGGCAGGCAGTAGGACCCGGAGCCAAGGCACTGGCAGCCCACCCCCTGTAAAGGCTCTCAAAATGGAGAGTGGACAACGGGACCGTCTCAAGACCCCTAGTGGGACAACAAGTGACATGGGATCGAAGGGGATTGGTGAGTCAGCTGTAACTCCAACAAAGGTGGGGAAGGTCCAGAGGAAGTCTGCCCAGCCTGTTGTGAGTGTCACGGCGGAGAAGTGCGCCATAATTTCCGGCGGTCCAGACACAACCGCCAGCACCGTCGTCACTGGTCAGGAGACCACCGCCAGAGTCACAGCCCAGGAGGGCACAAGTATTGTCACTGGTCCAGAAACCACCGCCGGAGTCACAGCCCAGGAGGGCACAAGTATCGTTACTGGTCCAGAAACCACCACCGGAGTCACAGCCCAGGAGGGCACAAGTATTGTCGCTGGTCCAGAAACCACCGCCGGAGTCACAGCCCAGGAGGGCACAAGTGTCGTCACTGGTCCAGAAACCACCGCCGGAGTCACAGCCCAGGAGGGCACAAGTATCGTCACTGGTCCAGAAACCACCGCCGGAGTCACAGCCCAGGAGGGGCCAGGATGCCACAGCCCTGCTGGGCAATCTTGGAACGTCATGCCACACACCATTGTCCAGTGTGGAGATCGTCATGCTACACACCAATGTCCAGTGTGGAGATCGTCATGCCACACACCAATGTCCAGTGTGGAGATCGTCATGCTACACACCAATGTCCAGTGTGGAGATCGTCATGCCACACACCAATGTCCAGTGTAGAGATCGTCATGCCACACACCAATGTCCAGTGTGGAGATCGTCATGCCACACACCAATGTCCAGTGTGGAGATTGTCATGCCACACACCAATGTCCAGTGTAGAGATCGTCATGCCACACACCAATGTCCGCATCACAACCGCCATGTCAAAGCACCGCTGAACTGTCCTGAACCGCCATGGCAAAGCACCGCTGAACAGTGCAAAGACCACCATGGCAAAGCACCGCTGAACAGGGCAAAGACCGCCATGGCAAAGCACTGCTGAACAGTCCTGAACCTCAATGTCAAAGCACCGCTGAACTGTCCTGAACCGCCATGGCAAAGCACCGCTGAACAGGGCAAAGACCGCCACGGCAAAGCACCCCTGAACTGTCCTGAACCGCCATGGCAAAGCACCGCTGAACTGTCCTGAACCGCCATGTCAAGGCACCGCTGAACTGTCCTGAACCGCCATGGCAAAGCACAGCTGAACTGTCCTGAACCGCCATGGCAAAGCACCGCTGAACAGATCAAAGACCGCCATGGCAAAACACCGCTGAACAGGGCAAAGACCGCCATGGCAAAGCACCGCTGAACAGGGCAAAGACCGCCATGGCAAAGCACCGCTGAACTGTCCTGAACCTCAATGTCAAAGCACCGCTGAACTGTCCTGAACCGCCATGTCAAGGCACCGCTGAACTGTCCTGAACCGCCATGGCAAAGCACCGCTGAACTGTCCTGAACCGCCATGGCAAAGCACCGCTGAACAGGGCAAAGACCGCCATGGCAAAGCACCGCTGAACAGGGCATGCACCGTGTAGGAATGAATGGACCGCCACATCAGGCATCCTTATCCCATGTGCAGCTGGGACAGTGACAGGACAGGTACTTTCACGTGGAGACACATCCAGTCTGGGCACCAGTCCCCCTCCAGAACCAGTGGAGACCTGCATCTACTTTAGAGACTGTGGCTTTGCACTCCCCAGGATGGTCCAGTGGGCAACCCACCCACTGTAGTGACTTGAGAGGCTGTGGCTTTGCACTGCCCAGGATGGTACAGTGGGCAACCCACCCACTGTAGAGACTTGAGAGACTGTGGCTTTGCACTCCCCAGGATGGTCCAGTGGGCAAACCACCCACTGTAGAGACTTGAGAGGCTGTGGCTTTGCACTCCCCAGGATGGCACAGTGGGCAACCCACCCACTGTAGAGACTTGAGAGACTGTGGCGGTCATTCCGACCCTGGCGGTCATGGACCGCCAGGGCCGGGGACCGCGTGAGCACCACCAACAGGCTGGCGGTGCTCCCAAGGGCCGCCGCGGTCAGAAACGGAAAACCGGCGGTGTACCGCCGGTTTTCCGCTGCCCTGGGGAATCCTCCATGGCGGCGCAGCTTGCTGCGCCGCCATGGGGATTCCGACCCCCATACTGCCATCCTGTTCCTGGCAGATGGCGGTATGGGGTGTCGTGGGGCCCCTGGGGGCCCCTGCAGTGCCCATGCCAATGGCATGGGCACTGCAGGGGCCCCCGTAACAGGGCCCCACTGAGAATTTCAGTGTCTGCATAGCAGACACTGAAATTCACGACGGGTGCCACTGCACCCATCGCACCCTTTCCACCCCGCCGGCTCCATTCGGAGCCGGCATCCTCGTGGAAAGGGGTTTCCCGCTGGGCGGGCGGGCGACCTTCTGGGGGTCGCCCGCCCGCCCAGCGGGAAACACAGAATAACCGCGGCGGTCTTCTGACTGCGCAGCGGTATTCTGGCGGCTCCCGCCGGCACCGCGGTTACCGCGGCCGGCGGGAGTCAGAATGACCCCCTGTGTCTTTGCACTCCCCAGGATGGCACAGTGGGCAACCCACCCACTGTAGAGACTTGAGAGACTGTGGCTTTGCACTCCCCAGGATACTTCAATGGGCATGGAGCCCCGTCGTGGATCTGGCTTCGCCTTCATCTGGCTGAGGTGCCCCCCCTTCCCTTCCCCTGAGGTGCCTGTTTTATTTCTATCTGATGCCCCGGCTGTGTTCTCTCCGATTTTGGTCAGGTATCTATTGTGGGCCTCGCCCATGCATTTTTGGACTGTTGGTGCACGGACATTGTTATGTACATATCTGCACTACTTCTCGGATTGTATGTGTAAATAAGAGTGATTTAGAAATTTATATATCTGTATATTTTTTTATGACATGTATATTGGCACATTACAATGTTTGCCCAATTTTGGCTTTGTGTTTTCATTCTTCCGGGGGTATTGTGGGTTGTTACTGTTATTTTTGTGACTGCATTGGTGTGTATGTTGTGATATGCGAGGGTGGGGGTGTTTGGTGGGTGTCCCCCTAACTTTTGCCTCCCCCGTGTCTAGGTGCTGTACTCACCGGTATCTTCTGCACCTACGTAGCTGTTGGTCGTAAAGGAGCAGAAAAACAAGCGCAGGGAGTATTTGGAGTTCGGGGTCCATGGAGTCGTCGCTCCT
This sequence comes from Pleurodeles waltl, assembly GCF_031143425.1. Taxonomy (NCBI): domain Eukaryota; kingdom Metazoa; phylum Chordata; class Amphibia; order Caudata; family Salamandridae; genus Pleurodeles; species Pleurodeles waltl. The sequence goes on along the minus strand of NC_090437.1, from coordinate 259,932,792 downwards.
TGTGGGATGTGTAGAGGTGAGCGTTTTCCCACAGCAAAAGCTGTTTCCGCTGTGTTTTTATCCACGGTGAATCCGCCCCGGAAAAGGTGGCGGATTGGCGGGTTGTAATAGTGTGGGCTGTAAACTGTCTTCCGTCTGTCTGTTGGCGGTAACCGCTGCGCTGCTTGTCTGTACCGTCGTGGCGGGCGGTGTGTTAAAGTGGCTGTCTTTGTTGGCGGTTTCCGCCAGGGTCATAATTCCCTTTTTTTGTCCGCCGGCCTGTTTGCGGTATTACCGCACCTTTAACACCATCTGCCCGGGGTTGTAATGACCCCCAATGTTCTTTCATTGTGTATGAAGTATAGACCAATTCACATGTTGAAATACATAGAGTGAAAAATAGGTATCAAAGAAACCTATGTATTTCTGAAATGGGCACAGGATGTAGAGTTTAGGAGCAGTGATTATTTGTACATCTTCGAATTTGTGGGTCCCCTACTGGCATGTAATTTAGAGGGTATTTTCAAAATGTCTTGACTGGCTTACATATGGAAGGCAAAAATGCAATGAAATCCAATTGGTAATAACAAATGTTCTATTCTATGTTTCCACACTCCTTCTGATAAAAAAGGTAGCTCACTTGTGTGGTTAAGCCTAACGCCTACAACAGGAATTGGACCAAAACACAACATGGGCGCATCACCTAATTCCACTGAAAAACTGACCCTTTTTCCCAATTTGGAGAGCTGTGGATTTTGGGCCCTAGCTCAGCTGACACCCAGGGCAACCTAGCAAACCTGCACATTTTTTAAGTCTAGACACCTAGGGGAATCCAGGATGGGGTGGCTTATGTGGATCTCCACAGCATTTGTTGCCCAGAATCCCTTCCAACACTCAATCTTTGACAAAATTACACATTTCTTTACATTTCTGTGATGGAAATGTCTAAAATATGGGGAAGCCATACACTTCCTTCCATATAGCATTCCCCCAAGTCTTCCAATAAAAATGGCACCTCACTTCTGTGGGTAGACCTATTGCCTGCGCGAGGAAAGGGCCCACAATCCAACATGGACACATCACATTTTTCCACCAATGCAAACTTCAAATGTTGACCAAAAAATATATTTTCCTCAAATTTCTATGATGGAGAGTTCTGGCATCTGCAGGGAACCACAAACTTCCTTCCACCCAGCATTCCCCTCCCCATATCTCCCAATAAAAATGGTGCCTCTATTGTGTGGGCAGGCCTGGTGCCTGTGACCGTAAACTAATCAAAACGCAACATGTATACCTCACATTTTCCACTGAAAACTGACACTTTTTTGCAAAGAAGGTAGCTGTGGATTTTTTACCCTAGCTCAGCAGCGCCTAGGAAAACTTAGTAAACCTGCACATTTTTGAAAACTAGACAATGGGGTATGTGACTTGTGTGGCTCTCACTAGGTAATTTTATTCAGAAGCATTTGCAAATGTCAAACGTTGGTAAAAGAGGAATGGTTTCATACCTGTATTCCCAGTTACCTCTACAGGGAATCTCCATTGAAATCATAAACACTGAATAATCTTCTTAAGTGTGGATGTTCGTCTATCTTTAGGATGGCTTGTAGAAACACTTAAGATAAGGACATTATACAGCCTATAAGAAAGACTACAATGGCCAAATTATTCAGATTCTACTAACAAAAGGGGAAATTAAATCAATATATAGCTATTTGCAAAGCCAAATGCTTTAAAGACAAGAGTTCAAAAGTTACTCTGAAATTGATTTGTGGAGTTGTTGGTAGCGGTGGGTAAACCATTTAGATTCACTCTTCATTGTGTATGTTTTCTTAATATAAAGTATTTTATTTATTATTATTGACTTTATTACACAAGGCATAAAGTATCCCCTGCTGTCCATTATAACAATATTACAACTCAAGGATTGATGTGACCATCCACAACAATGAGGCTGAAAGCTTAGTTCATTTATATGTCATTGAACCCTGAACTGACTTAGAATATTATTTTAAGAGGTTATTATATTCTTTTTAGTACATGGGCACACCATCACCTCTTCAAACAAACCGTTTTAATCCTTGTTGTCTTGCATGTTATATGAAAGAGATAGCATGGTTTCAAACATGAAGAATAAAATCTGTAGTGCAGAATTAAGCATTCCCAAAACACAAAGTAAACTGTTGGAAAAATCAGGTTAGAATCAGTTGAATATAAGTCCAAATAAATAATGCTGTAGCTCAGACTGTAACAAACATGCAACGATTCTGTCAGTTTGGTGATGACATATAGCATCATAAGAAACTGAATAACAAGCCTGTTTCCTTCTTTCATGTTTAAACTGCAGTTAGAAGGATGCTCTATGACCTGCCTTTCACCTTCTCGATTGGATCTAGCAGCAGACATTTTGGCTTCTTAATTCCACTGTAATAACATTACAGTTGATCAGCATTCCGTTATCAGAGGTGACTAGAGAAATCAGAGCTCAACTATAATACAGTGAGTTCCTGTGCTTCCTGGCTCCAGACACATGACAGGGGGTTATGGAGTCCTTTGTGTGGGCTCATGACACAGCCCATTCAGGTGTAAGTGTGAGCTCCTTCCTCACATTCTGCCCTAGATGACCGATCAACATGCAGATGGCCAGTCAGTCACATCTAAGCTTCCTTCCTATGTTGCTGTCTGGAAGGAATGCACAGGAGCTCAGTTGTCACCAACCCAGACGTGCATTCACAGATGGTTTAAAGTAAGAAAATACCAGCTTTCAAAATGTGGCATTTTCGGAATTCAATTTAAAATCTTACTTCACCATAACTTGTGATTTTAAATTGTGATTCCAGAGACATCAAACATCGGGGTCCCACCTCTTACCCTTATAAAATGTAATAAGGCAATCACAATGTTACCATATGGGAGAGATAGGCCTAGCAGTAGTGAAAGACAAATTTAAGAGTTTTTCACTACCTGAACACGTACAACTGAAAAGTACATGCCCAACTTTTTAAAGTCACTGCACCCTGCTCTGGGGCTGTCGAGAGCCTACCTTAGGGGAGATATATGCATTAAAAAGGAAGGTTTGAACCTGGCAAGAGGGTTAACTGGCCAGATCAACATGGCAGTTTACAATTGCGCACACAGGCCTGAGCCATGTTTGAAGGGCTACTGTGGTGGGTGGCACGCTCAGTGATGCAAGCCCACTAGTAGCATTTAATTTACATGCTGTAGTGCAATTTACTAGGGACCTATAATTAAATTAAATATGCCAATTGTGGATAAGCCAATGGTATGTTTTAGGGAAAGAACACATACACTTTATTACTGATTAGCAGTGAGAAAGTACCCAGAGTCCTAAAGCTAACAAAAGTGAGGCCAGCAAAACAGGAGATCAGAGGGCAAAAATGTTAGGGAAAAAATGCCAAGAATTCCAGGTCTAACAAATTAACATCTAGTACAAAACCTATGAATCACATAACACATGCACTGTGGTGAATGGGTATGTGCGTTGGTGCATGACAACCTAAAATGCTCCAGCAGAGGTACCAGAGGAAAACAGTGCCCTATCGTAGTAGATTTGGCAATGTGCTGCTGTTTCCCTAGCATGCAAACCAGCTCATAATTCTTGTTTGCTGTCCTGTGTTCAGTGCAAGTTTAGTAAAGCTGCCCTTCTGTGTTGTAATATTGTCCAGGACAATACTGATACCTTTCCCCCTGTCTTATTCCAAATTTACAAAGTTGGAAGCAGGGATATCCTGCAGAATCATTATTACTTTCCCAGTGTATCCAGTCTCTTTCTCCTTACATATTGCTCTGTGCTTCACCTGAAAATTTGCATGGGGGAAAACGTCAGGAACTCTATTACAAACAGGGAGCACGTTCTCTCTTTGGGCCCAGCGAACCTTAAAACAGATGCACCCGGCCAAACAGAGAAAATGCGCCCTATTACCTTGAATGCTCTGCCCCCAAGGCAGCCGCAAACTCTTGCTGCCTCGGGGCAGTGCATATAAGTGAAAAACAGAGCAGCTGCTTTAAAGCTGCTCTGTGTTTCACTGTGCAGATGGCAACAGGTCTGCACTTTTAAGAGGGATTAGAGATTCCCTTGCAGGTAGGTGCAGCAAGTGACTGCACCTATCTCCAAAGGGATGTCTAGAGGATCTATAGGACCCCCTTTCACTCCTACAGAGGGCTGCTATCAGGGGACGCAAGGTGGTGCACTGTCAGTGTGCATCCTAACAGCTTCTTTGCCTTTGTGTCCCCATCTATAAAAATGAAATGGGCAAAGAGGCAAAGGGATTCTCTCATTTCCATGCAAATTAGGGCATTCCCTCTGGTGATAGTGCTTGCACTATATCAGCACCAGAGCTATCTCTATTACAGAGAAGGCAACATAAAGGTCTGTGGCCTTTTCCATATTACCAAAGTGCCCCGGGTTCGTGCAAAGCAGGGCACATGCCTATTGCACCCCCAGGGCACTTTGTATAATACATACCCAGGAGTGACATCATTTCACACTCGTCAGCAACAGATATCCTCTCATCATCCTTTTACTGCTACACCTATTCCAGCATGCTGCTCTGTTCTAACATTTAGGCGGTCATTATGAACATGGCGGTAAATACCGCTGACAGCTGTGGTGACGGTGAACAGAAGACCGCCATTGGCGGTGAACAGAAACCCGCAATATAATGAACCAAAAAACTGATTCCAAAAAAATCACCAGTCTCGGCCAGGACCTTGTTGGCGGAAATGCTGGATCTCCCACCCCACCACTGCCAAGCATACCCACATCCAACCCTCCAAATAACGATGCACAAATCACCTTGGCTGTCAGTGGAAGCCGAACGATCATTGGCGGTGCAGACCGCCATGGGCAACAAATGGACCCAACAATAAGAAGTGCACACATTGGATAAGTTAGAGACCCACACACCTGACACACATCCACAAAACTCACAGACACACCCCACAATCCTTTGCAACGAAAGCAGGCCAACAAAGACAGAGATCACCAGAAGCAGACATCGAATGCCACAATCGACAATGCTTACACCCAACCACAGAAGAGCACCCTCACTGAGATCCACACCAGACACCATTCACGACACTCACCATGGCACCCCCAAACATCCATGCTTCACAGAAAGGGAGCTAAAGACCATGGTGGATGAGATCCTGAAGGCCGAGCCACAACTCAGTGCAGCACACACCCATCGCCAGGAAGCTGGAGATATTGCAGACGATTGTCAACAGGGACACCATGCACGCACCATGGACGACATCCGCAAGAGATGGAACGACCTGCGGGGGAAGGTCAGGGGCATGGCACCACATTGTAGTCCAGGAGACTGGGGGAGGACCTTGAACAACACCACCGACTACACTGACTGGGAGGAAAAGGTACTGGCCATCCTGCACTCTGAGGTCCTCACTGGAGGAATGGACTCAGGTAACTTGTCTATATTTACCCCATATCAATCACACCTGTAATGCACGCACCACCCGACCCCTCCAACATCCACTAGGACCAACACCCAGCCCACAGGCACTGAATCCACTACCCCTGCATGCCCACAAACCCACTAACAAGCCCACATCCCTCCCCCAGTGCACAGCCACCCACCCCTGCAAGGAAACACAATGGCCTATAAGACCCACAATGCACCTCCACATCCTAAGCTAAAAGCAATGCTAACCCCACTTAAGCATCATGCATGGCCCCAAAGTGTGTAAGCTGCACAAACCCGCCCAGGTCTCTGCATCACATCCGATCATGCAAATGTAACAGACATGTACATTTCCCCCAACAGACACTACCACCCATACCGCCCTGATGGACAGGACAAGTAGTGGCAGTGCTCCCAGGGAGACAGAGGCACCTCACAGGACACTGGGGATGGAACCCTGGACACTGATTGGCAGGGTGGGCCCTCACACAGTCCTGGACTGTCCCCATCCAGCAGCCCCACCCAGAATACAACTGACACCACTACCACCCAGCCAATAACATCAACCCGGGGCAACCATCCCCACACTTGTGTATCCAGGCCACAGACTGGTGGAAGACAGGTACAGAGGCCACAGTCACCCACTACCAACAGGCAGGAAGACAATGGCCCCAGTACAAGTGGTACCGCCGGACCTGTGCAGGGGACACAGGCACAGGGGGCTGGGCCCAGTGGGAGGGCATCACTGGCCCAGGGGGAGGCCACAGGATGGATGCTGCGGTCCAGGATGTGATCTCTGAGGTCCTGGGACCCTACCACCATACCCAGGACAGATTGGCTCAGATAGTATCCACCCTGGAGCAGAGTCAGAGGATGCAGCTAGCACACCACCAAGAGGCCATGGAGCAGTGGAAATTGCACAATCCACAATGGCCAGCATAGCAGGTGCGCTGCAGCAGCATGTCCAAACACAGCCTGAGGCCCACACAGAACAGGAAGCCCCCACTACAGCACAGGAGACAGACCGGACAATAAGAGCATCAGCAGCAACTTCCACTTATTAACCTCTGAGGAAACACAGGGGACCTCGATCTCATCCCCTAAAGCCCAACAACATGCGCCCAAATGGACCCTCAGGCCAAGATATGGGACAGGAACACCTGCCAAGAACAAGGCACCCTCAAAGACGTGACTCTGCAAAAAACTGTCCACCAACTGTCCCACTCAATCAACCACCAAACAGTGCTGCTAACAATAATTAAAAACTCTTGTAAGCATTGATGGACCTACCAATACTGACAACAATGCTGCCAACAAGTTGCCATTTAAGATAAACACCATTGACCCACTGCCATCACTGTAATTTGCACAAATTTATCCCTGCACCAAATAAAAAACATATCACACCTGTTACAATGTCCCTTGTCATTATGTGTGAACAAAGTGAAGTATGGATGCAACTGGTTGATTACCCCTTTATTTGTACCTGCGTAGAATAAAATGCACCACTCGCCTTACATGTTGTTGTGCCTAAATATGTTTTTAAAAAAACACTAAATCATATTCTGTCCTATGCAAACCTGGACACAGTGGCAATTAGTATATTCCAACCCCCTCCCCCAGGTGACAAGGCACACTGACAGTATGATGCACAGACACCAATCTCATCCAATTGTCCTACATAGTTACTGGAAGTAGAGTTGTGTCGTGGAATTTACATCTTCCCCTTCCTCATCATCACCATCACTCTCGTCCTCTCTCTGAGGAATCTGGTCTGGATATACGGCACCCTCCATGTCCAAAAGGGGGACAGGATTTCTCACAGCCACGTTGTGCTCCATGCAGCGGGCCACCACTATTCTACACACCTTTTCAGGCCCATAGGCCAGGGAACTGCCAGAGATGTGTAGGCAACAAAATCTAGTCTTCAGGAGACCTATTGTGCTCTCTATCACCCTCCTAGTATGTCCATGAGCCTCATTGTAATTCCTCTTTGCATCTGTCCCAGGATTCCCCACTGGTGTCAGGAGCCAACGCAAGTCGGGATAGCCAGAATCACCTAGAAAAAGGTTCACAACACAATTTAAATTACAAGGCTCAGAGGCAGACAGGCTGTCTGTCTGCAGAGTGGCAATAAGTGACAGAAACACCTACCTATGATCCCCCCTCTGTCCTCTTGTAGTTGTTTCATCTTCTGTGGCACACTACTGTTCCTCAGCACAAATGAATTATGGACTGAACCAGGGAACATGGCATTCACATGTGTGATGTACTGGTCTGCAGTATACACCAACTGAATGTTCATGGAGTGAAAGTTTTTTCTGGTTTCCGTACACCTGTTCACTTACTCTTGGGGGGATTATAGGTGGGTGGATGCCATCGATGGCATCACATGGGGTATGTTGGCAAAGACATAGAAGTCCGACTTGGTGGCAGGCAGGTCAGTACCTTGGGGAAACCTCACATAGGACTACAGGTGTCGTACAAATGCATTCAGGAGTCTTGTCAGTATCATGCTAAACATTGGCTATGAAAAACCAGCACCCATGCCTACTGTCACTTGAAATGAGCCCGTGGCCAGGAAATGGAGTGCAGAAGGCACCTGCACTTCAGTAGGGATGGCATGCTGATTACAATTTGCCGGAGACAGTGCAGGATCCAGTAATGCACAATAGTTGCACGGGTGAGTCTGTAATTGATAATGATGTTAAGCTCCACCATGGTCTGCAAATCCACAAGTGGTCTATACACCAATGGGGCCCTTCCTCGCCACAAGGGTCGGTACCTAGGAGGAGTTGGAAACACATGTGAGGACACACATACATGGGCACACATTGTCAGTCATTGAGCACTGCTGACTTGATTGTTGCGACACAAATGCATAATGTGTATGACATAACATCAACTTGACCACAATGATAGATCAGGGCTTGTCAGGGCTTGTCAGGTGAGGTAATGTTAATTGTCACATGCCTATGTGTGTTTGGGAAACAGTAGGGCCTGCATTGTGTAGATTGGAGTTTTATAAATGCGTAGTTTTTGCCAAAATGTCTGCCCCCTGTAATCCAGAACTGTTGTTGTAGAAGTGACCTCATACCGCTTGCGGATGACGTAACAGCGTAAGGTGGTGTTTACCGCCGTGTGCAAATTCATTAGTTAACATGGATGTCAATGGTGAATACTAGCATAACGCCTGCCGTGAGAACGGAAATTCCACGCACAGCCTCCCGGAACGACGCGCAGCCGGAAAACAAGCAGAAGAATCCACGCACAGACCCCAGGACATCTGGTAATCCCGCGAACCACAGAAAGAGACTGACCGCGCATCGGGAAACGATGCCCAACTTCCCTGCGTGAAAAATAACAACACAAGGAGAAATCGACGCACACACCATTTTTCCACGTATCTCTTCTTCTGTGGCCCTTTGCGGAGATTTTCCACTTTAAACAAGGTACTTTGTGCTTGAAATAGACTTTCTTTGCTTTTTAAACCAAAAACCCCATTTCTAACAGTGGGCGTCTCCTTCGCTCCAGGCACCTCTTCCCCTGCCCCAGTCAGCCCTGCTGCCCTCACGGAGGAATCTATTGACCTCCTGAAAACCATCTCTGTTGTCAGACAACCATTGTCAATGCCACACAGGGGCTAGAATCAGAGATTCAGCAGACCAATGCCTATCTGAATGGCATTCACGGTGCTGTGTCTGGCCTACAGAGATCTTTTCAGGCTCTGGCCTCCTCTTTGACGGCAGCCAGTGTCCCTGGTCATTACATCCCCCCTCCAACCTCCTCTAGCCCTTCCAGCACCCCACTCCCTTCATCCGTCTTAAGCACACATTCTGACACGCAGGCACACACCTCAACACACAAGAAGCACATTTCAAAACACAAGCACCACACCTCCCACCACAAGCATTCACACAGCCAACATACACATGCACACACAGCAACATCCACTTCCCCAGTGTGCCCACCTCTTCCGCCTCCCTGTCTGTCCCCTCTACATACACACCCTCAGGCACTGCACTTTCATTCATTGTTGCTGACACTATTCCTGCAGTCACCACAATAGCACACATCCATACATGCACCCCAGACACCACACCTGCACTCACCACAACTACTTTAGTTGACACATGCAGCACACTCACCAGACTTGCAGACACCCAAACAACATACATTCACACTGGCAGCCTGTCTTGTCACATTGTGTCCACCCCCTCCTCCAAAAACACACAAACACACCAAAACACCCACCCATCACACATACACCACAGCATACTGTCCAGTCACCTGCACCCACAACACGCACACCTACACCACTTATGACCACACCCTGTACCTCCACTCCCATGCCTTCCTCCAGGCCCAACCCAATTGCACCAAAGACACTTTTCCTCTTCTGTGCTTTCCTATTCCAACCCACTGGCCCACCCCATCTCATCCCTAAATGTGCACACCTCCTTGCCCTTTCCACTCCTTCCACGTCACAGCCCGCCCCTGTCTGCCCTTCACATTTCTGTGCCCCTTCCCCAGAGAGGAAGAAGCCCTGTGCTGAGCCTATTCCATCTGGCTCCACCCGGTCCAAGTACACTCCCCCACCTTCCAAGGCCAAACCCCCTCCACCTTCCGAACGTAAATCCAAGCCCCACCCCAGTTGTACCCCCCACCACCCCTGCCCCTGTTCCCTTAGGTGCCTGGATGCCCCATTGTTGCCCCTATAAGGTGGAGTACCGTAGCACTTGTGGGAGTCAGGTTGGCACCATTGTGGCCCATGGGACCTATAGCACTATGGACTGGCCATTGTCCTTATTTACAATTTGTTTGCTCTAAGCATTTAAAAGTTAATGTGTGGCCTGTGTTTTGGCGGCACACTCTGGATCCCTGGTCTCTCGTTACAGTGTTTATGGGGCACATGTCTGTACTTTGGACAGGTTGGATTTTCCTTGTGTCGGGTAAGTCCCTCTTGCTGTGGGGCATATGGCTTGTGCTGCTGTGAAGGGTTGTGGGTGCGTTGTGGGGTGGGTGGGTATGTAACTGTGCCCTTTCTTCCCTTGTTTCGTAGGTTGCGGTACTTATCGCCATCGTCTTCATCAGCGGTCTCGGTCATGGAGGTATATGGCAAGGAGAAGGGCTGGCATGATCTGCAGCTCTCTATTCATGTCTGCTTCGGCATTTTGTGTTAGCCTCCGGTGAGTGTTTCCTTATATTTGGTTCATTTCCGCCTGGCTTTGCGTGGCGGTGGTTCCCGCCCCGGAACTGACGGCGGTCTAGTGGTTCATTATTTGATGGGCGTGTTAGGCCTTTCCGTCGGCCTGTGGGCAGGCTCTGCCGTCATTGTCAGCACTCATCTGCTGGCAGTGGGTGGTTTTCAGGATGCCTGTGTTTCAGTTGGTTCATTATTTGGCAGTCCGGACCGCTGCTCTACTGGCGTTTTTTGTTGCCGTTGCCGGCGGTGCGGTGTTTACCGCCGCGTTCATAATGAGGGCCTTACTGGCTTGGATAATTAGTACTGTCCCACAGGTGAGCCGGAGGTGAAAGGATGGAGTTGTTCCCTTATTATTTGCTTCATCCATTTTTTTCACACTGGAGAGAAGCAAAATATAACAGCATTTCTGTGCAAAACATTTTTTTAAAGACCGTCTTGGAAAAGCTAGAAAAAATGATATAGAGAGAGTAAAACAAAATAAAACATGTAAGAATTAAAAATAAATAGCCTATCAGCTAGTAGTTATAAGCAGTCTCCAACTTTTTGGAACAAACATATTTACAATTGGTACCATTTAATTATAATCCTGGCCCCCTGATAGAAATTGTTGTCCACAGATTTTCATCTTTGATTTTGGGCTTTTGGAGCAATAGAGGAGTAACTTGGCTTGGGTAGACATTGCTTATCAGTGCCAAATTTTTCTGGACAACACTTTTCAAAATGTTGGATTTATTGCAGAGATAATGTAAATTGCGGGAGCCATGAGACCTATATACTTAATTTTGGTGTCAAAACATAGGTTGTGGTGGTCAAGTAGTCTTATAAAGAGAAACAATATCTCCTCAGAGAAACCCTTCCGCCATTTTCCAAAACGGCAGCTATAATAGAGAAAGAAGAGACATATATAGAAATGAAACAAATATTAATGGTTTTTAATCCTTTTATGTATACACCAAACAATGTTTATGACCTTAATGTGAAAAAATAATGTTTCATCACTCCTTATATAGACACATTTTCATAGTTCACTTTATTTATTTGTTTTTCAACAATCGCTAGTGGTACATTAGCAGAATGTTGAACATTTGATAAGAGATTATCAAAAAGGAACATATTTTTGTAGCACAGATTTTGCGAGTACTTGTGCTTGTAAGTTCTGTGGATACAGGCTTTAGAAAGTCCGTAGTGTTTTAGTACCCCATCAATATCTTTCCAACCAAACTCACAAGGATCTTTCACTACATATGCATGATCCAAAACCTTTACACATCTTCTGATCAAGTATAACACTCTAATGTGTCCACGCACAAAATATGAAGTCTGTGGAAGGTCACTTAGCAGGACTGATCTGTTGATATCACTATACCGAAGATCGCCAAATGTGTGAGGCAGAACTTGTTTTCCATAAACACACAAGGTATTTTTTCACGTCTTTGAAGACATATTCTTCTTCTGTCTCAACAAATCCTTTTAGAAACTTCACAGGATCAGCAGTTAAAGCCCCAAGCTTTGTTCCAATTTTGCTCATAGTGTCATCACCCGTAAGAATATGTGCCTTGAAAAGAACACTAAGCATCGCTGGGTCAAGTTTCTTGTAAAGAATATGAAGTAGTATTAGCTGTCTTTTCACACCTGTTCCATAACATATCTATAACTCTGACAATCCTTGACTTATCAACATTGCAACAAATCTAAGTACCAGGATAATAACATCTGTGCCATTTGACAGTACAATGACTTGGTTGAATGAATTAATGAATGAATCTTTATTGCCTGATTAATTAAAATCATTACAACATATTAAAATGCTAAAAGCGAAAAAAAAATATATATGTATATATATATATATATATATATGTATATATCATAAATATAAAATAAACAACAAAAGTTACCCTTCAGATGCCAAAGCGGATGCCTATTCGTAGCATCTTTTATCTAAACACATTATAATACTATAAAGCCCAGGAAATCGCCCCACCTTGGGGTCCCCAGATGTTAATCACCAGCTGTTACACAAGTAGGTACCCGTAATACAACCTCCTGCGGGTACCAACTAATTGTTCGTCTGTTGACCCAGAGCCGTTTCCAACAAAACCTGGGACCAGCGCAACGGGATATGCAATAGCCAAGGGACTGCTGTGCATGAAGAGCCTCTCTCAAGTTGTCAGCCAGGGCCATTGGGTGACAGAGAGGGATGGCATGGGTGGCAGAAGACATCTCGTCAAGGCAGTTTCTTTGAGGGCCCCCTCCCTCCGAGGATACCCATGCTAGTTTGACTCCTTGCCTGGCGTAAGGCTAAACACAGCTTATGAAAGAATTTTCCAAAAGGGGCTAGTTCCATGGGGACCACTACAGTGAAAATAAGGCTTAGTGCTTCATTACATGTTCTCACCCCATGCTTCAAGAACAGAGGTTTTAGTAGGAGGCGCCGTTCAGTCACCAAGCAAGGGCAACAGCATACGAGATGTTTTATCAATTCAGTATGGTGTTTACATAATTTGCATTCATGCCCCTGCCATTGTACGATTTTCCACTTCCATCGGTATTCCCAGGGAGGTAAGGTTAAAAGGTGCATCTGCAGAATGTTCTGGAATGCTCGCACTCCTAGAGGTGCTTTTAGATAGGGCTGGCCTTTGGTGGTTGCATACGATTCATACAGGCCATCAGCTCCACGGACATCCCTAACTATTAAAATATCTTTGGCTCTAGAAGCTTTCACCCCAAGCTCTTTCAGTTTTTTTCTTCAATACTTCTTTTGTGATGGCAGGGTCTGTAGAATAAGAAGGGGCCAATTTGAACTGTTCCTCAACCTTTGTCAGATAGATGGCCCAACTTGATTTGTTTGGAATCATTTCAAACAGCCCACTCTGCATCTGTTACAACTTGAAGGTCATCTTCCTTCAATTTGTAGTTAAATTCTTGAACAATATGGTCCGTACCTTTTGAATATATGTCTGCAGGCACCAACTTCTCATTGGCAATCATTCCACTTGCAGCAATTGGAAATTCAATGTTCACTGAAGCATCAACAATGTTTTGGCAAGTTAACATCTCCAAGTCAATCTTGTTCTATGTTGATGACCAGAATTTGTCAAGTTGCACTGGTATGGTTGTTGAATTTTTGTTGCAGGCAAAGTCAATTGTTCCACTTATAGCCATTCGTCTGATTCTCTCACATTCTTAGACGGACAGTTCACGATAACTGTCAAAGTGCAGTTCTTGCAAAGTGCACACTGACTTTGATATCTGTAGAACAGTCTGAATGACCTCTTCAAAGTTTTGCATGGATAAAATCTTGATCATTTACAATTGTGACATATAGTCCCCAACAACAGCAGTTTTCGATGAGGACACCTTTTCAAATTGAAATTCTTCAGCTTAAAGGTTTTTTAGAGCTCTAGTGCAAGTTTGTGCTTCACTGGTTTGGTTGCAGCATCTCCATCAAGCAATGCGTTTGTTGAAAGGTTATCATGAAAGCGAATGTCCTTGATAAATTTGCCCCTTTCTTTTGCTACATCCATCTCTCTATGTGCATGCAGAAGTTTTTTTTTGTACCCTGTTTTGTAGTGGCAGGTTGGATGAAACTCGTTCTATTACAATTAAAATGTGGAAGTTAAGCTTTAGTGATTATGTCAATCAGCAATTTCTCCTTCAATACAAATCTCTTCTGCTTCAGTTCTGCTTATAGTTCTGTTCCATATTCCAAAACATCTAGTAGATGTGTCTTGATATCATTATCCACAATTATTTGGTCACAAAGTTCTGTAGTTGCACAGGCTTAGTCATTTCAAATGGGTTTCCTTGCTGCTGCAGGAAATCAAGAATGCTGTCAATGTTTATAAAAAGGTTACCCTTTCTTTCCCACAAGTTTGTGGTGAGTAACAGTTTCACAATGGTGCAATAATTTTAAATTTGCCATCTCTCTGAAAACATAACAAATAGAAAGGGCTTTGTGGTAAACTAGCTGACATTGAGCAACATACTCACTTTTACATGTCTAGCCAACAATTCCCTTGGAGCTTTTCTGTGATCTCTGGATCGTCTGTTCAAGTTTCATATCTGGAGCCACAACATGGAAACTTCCCTATCAGTCATTCACCAGAAAATGTCTTTGGATGAATTTTCTGTAGAGGTGTGCTTTTTTCACCTCTAGCTTCTTCACTCTTTCCAAATACCAGGACCCATATCTTAGGTAGTTTAAACAATTGAATTCACAAAACACAGTATTCAGTGACTCCACAGTCTTCATGTGCAGCTCCCAATCACCTTTTTGATCAGCATGTCCCACGTTTTTTACTAGACCTATCATGTGTAGAACATTTCTCCAGTACTTGCAAAGTTCTTATGTTTCTTCATATTCTTTGACAAACTCTACAAACTTTTCAGGTTTTCTGATTTTGAACTGAGTGTACTAAACAATCCCTTGCTTTGCATTATGTCTTTTGAATTAAGTGCACCCTGTGACTTGCTCTTCTGAGATAAGATATGTGAAACTTAATTTGTCATACTGGTTCCTAGAAGGCATTCCAATGCAATTTTTCTATACCCTCAAATATGATGAGCATACCTTGTAACAAACAAACATAATGAATTCTTTGCAATACTGAGTGGACAGTTTTGCTTCCAAAGATTTCAGCCTCAATAAGTGCATCTTTATGCCACATCCAACTGAGATACCTTCCTGCACTTCACAACACAACGTTTGTTATGTTAAAAATGCCCATGATTAGATAAAGTCCATAAGTTTCTACTGAATTGCTCATGAAAGTGTCAGCTACACTACGGAAAACACCTTCATCACAGAAAATTGGAAGGATAGGCTGGTCCTCAAGCTGAACATGCACACAACTGTGTATACTGTTGCACAGTTTGGGACTGGAGATGGTGTTACTGGTAAAAACCCAACCTTCTTCAGTAGGATGGTATTCTGGGAGATCAGAGCATAAACTCCGGGCCCACGGAGGAACTGGCTTTTCTTCATCCTTCAGTCCGCACTGAATAAGCAATATGATAAATTCAGTGAAATCCGTTTTGTGGACCGCAGAATCAAGAAGAAGAAGATCCATGTCCTCAGCCACTTTGAAACTTTCTGGTATACTAGCTGGGACGTTTTTGTGGCTTGTAGTGATTTTGCACACTTTGGCAAGGCAGTTGCGGTATATGTTTGCAGCTTTGTTTGTGTGAGCCTACAGCTGACAACTTGTTTTCCAGCAGCTATGTCATTGGTATAGTCTTGAAAAAGCACCATGGCTGTAACCTGTGTGCTGGATGTTCCAGACAAAGAAGAGATGTCTTGAAAATCAAAAATATAATTCTTTCCTGGTAAAGTTTGGAAGTAGTGTGCTGTTGGATTCACAAGATTTTACAGCATGAGTTGCTAACAAGTTCCTGCTCCGTACTATGTCATTTTAACTTGATACATCAATCCTGTTCATTGAAGTGACAAGCTCTCTACTTTTGCAGTTGTCATAGATTGTGTGGGCAGACATCATGTGTAGGGGAGTTTTATTTTTGCCGTGATGTAAGAAAACATGATTTGAAAAAGAATGTACATTTGCCCATCATAAGCCTGTTGGTTCGTGGGACTGTCTTCCACTTCTTCGTTTATATCTTCAAAGCCATCATCAATGTTGTAGGCTCCTGTTCCAAACGCAAGAATTAAAGTTTGTAACAGTATTGCTTTGCTGATATTAAATAATGATGTCGAAAATGTTGAGACAACTACAGGCATACTTGTTGACTCCCATGATTTGCGGAGCTCCAGGGAATCACAAACATTGTCATCAAGTTCAAAATCTAAATCTTTCAAGACATTTCTTAAAATGCTTCCTCCGATTTTACTGCATCCTATGACATTATTTTGGCAGCTAGAACTTCAGGAGTCAAATCAGCTGATAACACCATAAGTGGCCTATTCTTTTTATTAGACTGACAAAAACATTCTGTCGTCATACATTCTTACCAGATAAATCTTAATTCCATTATTATGGATCAATACAGTTTCATCAATAATGACCATCATTTCTCTGATCTCCTTGAGTGTGAACCCGTTTCCAGCACTCAAGAGTGGCTTTAAAACTTTGCTTTTTTAAAGAATGCAAACTTAACTGAAGGCTGGCACTTTCGTTGCTGCTGGGAACTCATTGTACATTCATATTTTCAAATGAATGCATGCATGCATTTTAATGGTTTTAATGGGCATACAAATCCGCTGCAAATTCATTCACCTCGATGTTTAGATCAGCTACTAGTCTGAAAATGCCATCTTGAAGAATCTATCTGCAGGTAAAGACTTGTTTGCTCTTTGAAACTCACATACCCTGTGCTTTGTTCTTTTGTCAATCCCTTTAAAACACAGATAACACATTGAAGATTCTCTGTTTTCTGATCAGTTGTTGGAGGTGGGTAAGGGGTAGCCATCGATCTTCTAAGTAGATGTGCATTGGATTTGGGTGTCATTGCTTTCTAAGATGACTTGCATTCTTGTTGTGATTCACTGGTTTCTGCAAGTTTTTCGATGATTTTTTTCAGACTTTTTTCCATTGCATACGACTTGTAGCACTTGTTGTTGAAATGATAAACCTTTTGATCCTCTTCACCCATCATTTTTAACCTTTTGTGAACTTCATCTTATCATATTTCTGTAGCGTCTCAAACTCTCTTCTGTCCATCCGCAGTTAATATTAACTTTTGTTTTGGATTAGTTTGGCCTATGACACATTTTTCCTTGTTGAAGGAGTCCTCAGATTTTGTAGTTAGCAGCACTCTGTCAGGAGGTAAAGATCCTCTGCTTCTACCTGCTTTGCTCATATATACAAATTTAAATCAACAAAAAACCTGAAACAAAACAATCTAGCTGATAATGTGCCTGACATGGGACATGTCAGCACATACCACAATCTTGCCTGGAGCACATTCGTGTGTTCTGAGATCCAAAAAGGTTTGTTCAAGATCTGCTAGTTCTGGTTTTGCAAAACAATAGGAAAGTGGTGGTCATACTACTCTGCACAAGCTTATCTTATTCTCAAGATTACATCAACATTGATCCTTTACTCCATGAGGTTCAAATGCAACAAACCCCTCCAATGACTTGCAAATTTGCATTATTCAGAGAGAAGCACTCAAACATTATCTTAGTTTTTCTGCAAAAAACAATGCAAAGTAATAGTGTAATCATCGTTTCAAAAAGAATTTCAAACAACCATGTTATCAATCAGTGTTCCAAGGATTGTTCAGACTACGGGCTCCAATCTTTATTCATTGCTTCTCGCATTCCTCAATGCATAAGACAAAACTACCCAGTCAGCTTATTTTGTCCCTATATGGGACTTTATCAGGGCTGTAAAAATACATATATTACAAAATTGAAACCACATCTCTCTACAAGTGTATATAAATAAAACCACTAACCGCAAAGAAGCCAGACAGCTCGTCATATTCAATGATCCTTTACAACATATCATCATTCCTGTACATTTTCTATCTTCCCCATATCTATCAATCAAACGATATTTGTAAAATGAGGAGCGTGGCCTGGGCTGCATGGAGCCAACTGCGTCACTGATAGGCTCCGGCAACTGAGGCGCATAATAGCTGATATCCTTGCCCCCATGGCCTTGGCTGATCTGGATCTGGTGAGTAACACCTGGGGTCCCGAAGAGACTTGCGGCATTGGTGGTGCCAATCGGGGAGGTGAGCCGGGAGTAGCCATTGGGCAGAGGAGCACTGCGTCAGGTTAGTGGAGGCCGTGCACAAACACCCTGAATTGGCCTTCGTTGTGCTGCGCAGGAGGGCATTGGCATGTGTGACACCTCCTCGTTCGTGGAGGATCCAGGGAATATTATCCCAGTGCTTCGAAGAATACACCTACCCCCGGCAGATCATTGAAGCACGCTCTACACCTGTAGCAAAGGGGCAAGAGATGGCCATAGGTGTGTGCCCCGAAAAGACAAGCCTAGGAACATCTGTTGTGGCACTTGGTCCCACCGTCCCCTCTTAGTGAGCTGTTGCTATGGGTCCTTAAGGAAGAGGACTGAGGATTGGCAAGCCACCAAGGCCCCTAGCAAAGAGAAAGATTACAGATGGCTCTGGAGACCCAGACCTAGTGGTGAAAGTGTACAATGGCAACTTCACTGTGACTGGAGAGGCATGGGCAACAGGCTGGTAGCAATGCTGAAGAGAGTTGGTAGGGATATGCATGCCCACGGTTTGTGGCTGGACTCGCTGGAGATTAGAGTGGACCCACCCTGGCTGAGATCCTTTAGATGGTTTGATGACCTGCTTCTTGTGGCCTCGTAGAGCCCCCGGGGGGTCACCTTCTCCTGAGCATTGCTGTAGTGCCGATCAGTAGTGATCCGCAGTAGTCATGAAGGACTACCTGGAGAATCTGAGGGAGGGCGTGAGACCAGCTCAATGTGTCACATTTTCCTCATTGCAGTACAATTTCCAGAATCCTTTGTGATGGAAATGTTAACTTCCAAATCTCAATTTGTATCATTCTGTCTCATTTTGTCTATTGTGCTAGAAGTTGCAGAATTCTTTGTGGTGGAAGTGTTAACTTTCAATTCTACATTTTCCTATTTGGGTCTGAAGTGTTTCCACATGAGGCCACAAAGATTGAAGTAGTAATAATAAATACTTCTATATAATGGTTCAACATTACAATTATAAGACAACGAATTACAGAGTCGAGGAGAATACAATTGATCCTCTTTAATCTCCAGTGTCCTCTGACCACATTCCAGCCAGCAGCAACCAGAGATCTGGACTCACACATATGCCACATACAAGGCTAAAAACTAATACACTGAAGTAGACAACAGACTAGGACATCAAATAAGATGCTGGACAAGACAACTGACTGAGATACCACACCTCTTCCCCTTTTATAAAAAAAACATTAATGAAACCTAACAGAGAAAAAATTAATTACTCTCTTAGTACAAGAACTCCTCCTTGGAGGGTTGATTACATTTCTATTTCTATTTTGAGTAACCTCAACACTGAACAAACCCTCTTGCTCCACTCTTGTGTTCCTTGTTTTTTCATCATCAATTTTTTCCACATTTCTTTCCACTTTGGCCACATAAGATAAATTCCGCCACTGGCCAGTTGATATTTGCACAGAATTTCTGCTCACTCTTCTCACTTGAATAGGCTCCTCGAAGTTAGATAAACCTTTTCTCACATATAAGGGATCATTAATGTGAACCCAATCACCTACCTTTACTGCTGCAGCATGCTTATGTTTTTTTTCTTCTAAACCATCTTCAGCTCTCATCCTGCTGGTGTGAGCATCTGCCACTCTGACTTTATCAGTAAGGAAATGTACATTGACTCTACCACAAACTCCATACATTCAACATCCATTCAGGGCACAGGCAAGATCTAGCCTCCCTCCCTCTCATTAAATCAAAAGGTATTTGTCCTATAATCAGGTGTGGTGTGGTATGATAGGCTCATATTTTATTTCTGCACAATCCACCTAGACTGAAGTGCGTTCTATACTGATTCCAACAATACTTTGTTGAATCTTTCAACATTTTAATTACATTTTGAACAATATAGAGGTGTGCATACTTGCTTAATTCCATGTTTTTGAAAACAATTTCAGCTGGACTACCTTCTATGTAAAATACTTCTTTGAAAATGTTTAACAAACTAGCGATATTAGGCTAAGTCACTCCTTTCGCCTCTACCCATCTAGACAACTGATCAATCATTACAATGAAATATCTCATTTGCAGATGTAACACATGAAATATTCCTAAGCAATCAATAGAAACTTTTTGCCACACCTTCGCTGGACTCAATACAACTTTACGTTCATGGATAGAAGTAACCAAATGTTTATCAGTTATACAACATTGATTACATTCTCGTACCAGCTCATCTACTTCTCTATCTATGAATGGGCACCAATATTGTTTCTTATTCTTCTCTTAGTAGCTGTCATGCTCAAATTATCAGCATGAGCAGTTTCAGTGATTCTTGTCCTATAACACAAAGGTTGAATCAACTTTTCACCTCTAACAAGTATACCACTTTCTATGAACAACTCATCTGCAATTTTCCAATACAGTTGTAACATGGTTTTCAAGCTTCTTTCTTTGGGCCAATCATCTAACACAAATGATGTAGCCTCTTGTAGGTCGTCATTCTTGCTCATTTGCATTACACCTTTCATACATACTGTCACATACTATGTGATCTTCAACCTTTACAATCATACATTCTTGAGTTTCTTCCTCCTCATAATCTTTTTGATTAGCAATCGGTCATCTTGGCAAACGGTCCGCTTTACAGTTTTTCCCCCAGGGACGTATATTACCTCAAAATTGAATTTTAGTAATTTCACTGATAATCTGGCAAGCCTAGAAGTCGATTTCCATATCTTGGAACCCCTGAGAATTTCTACAGATAGACAATTGTTCATTTGAAGATAAAACATTCTCCCCATAAGTATGGTTTGAATTTCTCCACACCCCAGGTGCATGCCAGCATCTCCTTTTCAATTACAGAGTACCATGTCTCTACTCCAGTTAGTCTTTGAGAAGCAAAGCCAATAGCTGTTTCTTTGTCTCCATCCTTTTGTTAGAGGGCAGCCCAAATGCCATATGCACTTGCATCTACTGTTACAAATGTTTTGTGACATGCAACGTCAGGCTGCAATACAGGAACAGATACCATATGTGACTTTATAGGGTCAAGCTTTTGTTGACATAAAGGTGGCCCACTGAAATCCTTTTCAGTAAATTTCTGAATTATTCTGTCAAATCTGATTAATTACTTACAAATTTGGAATAAAATGTGCGCATCCCCAAAAAAGGTCTATGTTGATCTTTATCTTTGGGATGTGGGGCTTTTACAATTGCCTTGACCAGTAGGATGCAAGAGGACATATTCTGGGCAACCTGAGATGCTGCCATCACTTCCTAGAATGCAGCCACAGGAGTAATAATACATGGAGGGGTTTGGGTTGAACATGAGGGGTGTGGAGTTTTGGGGGCAGATGTCTCCCTCAACTCTTCCAGGGAAGCACTTGGAGGTGGAGAAGTGCAAGTGGTGCAGTTGTAGGTCCTGATGAAATGGAGGCCTCAGGAGTTAGAGAGGGATCAGTGGCTGCCCCAGATGTTGATGTGGTCTGACCTGGGGGCTCCATTTCAATGTCAGTGTCTTGTGGTTGGGGGGTAGACCCACATTCCTCTCCCCCGGCTGGTGGTCTCCCTCTTAATACCACCCTCTCAGACACCTCAGTCTCCACTTATGCACACTATCTCTGCCTGCTTCTTAGTCTCCCTCCTTGCTGGTGCTTTCCAGAGGACTTGCCTGCCAAAGAGCCAATGAACTCCCACTCTCCCCTTAGTCATGTCCAGTTGGTCCTTGGCCAGCCAGGTACACTAAAATAGAAGGCAAACAGTTATGTAGTTTGTGTACAATTCGTAACAAAGGGCATGAAAACATGAAGCAAGTGCTGGCTTTGTACTTCTTTGATCTCACTAACCAATTATATGTTTGTGGACCTCAAAGTGTGTGTATCATCAGTGTAATGTACTGAAATTACTCACACAATAACATCTTTCGTAATTTTGGTCAGTATACTCTTGAGTATTTACTAACCCACACCTTCAACATTAGTGCACTATGAGTTTCCTAATATTAAACGATATGAGAGCGATCAAGTTTTTACTAATTAATTTGTGGCATAAAAGTAGCTTATGTTCAACAGAGAAAGCTTCAAAAGCTTAACAGAGAAAATAACATGAGGTGCAAAATGCACATTTTTAAAATGTGGTGGGCATTCATGCCTACCATTCACATTTTGACATTACGTTTAACATTAAATTATTCTACATTCATAAATGTGTGAATAACTAATGAATATTAATATGAAAGTATTATTTTTAGGTAGAAACAGTAGAAATAAAACGCATTGGGAGTATTAAATGAATATGAATTCAACACACTTGTATTGAATTAAATGAAGAAAAATAAATATATGTTTAAAATTGTTTTGACATAACATGAGCAATGTTTGCAGTTCCATAATTTGCTTTGCATATATGAATTGTAAGGTGTGCAATAGGTTTTATTAATGTATTAATGTGCATTTAGATATGTTAACTTGACTAGGCCTGAAGTATTACTTTGCAAGCAGCAATGAAAAATACAATTCTTTATTCAGTACCCTCAGAGCTGAATTCTTTCCCTAGGTTGCTAATGTAATGTTGAATGTCCTTTTGTATTGTGGGCAAGAGACATGTTTTAGATGCAACGATGTCCCACTATTTTTACTAGTTGTCGAATCAAACAGGAAATCACAGTGTTCATGTGAAAGAATATTAGTTTAGTTTATTGTGGGTCATGAGAAAAGAACTGCAAGAAACAATTTATTAAAAAATGTAATATTTCAGCGGAAGTGTATGAAATCATACAGCTAACAACACACGTTTGCTGAGAAGATTCTTGAAATTATCAGAACTTGGTGGTACCATCTGCAGTGATTGGATGCTGAATCTGATGTCCAAAGTGTGCCTACCTGAAGAACCAGCGAAAGGATTATGCCTACTTTTAATTAGTGAAGGACTTGGAAACTTGGAGTTCGGTTTCCTCCTGCCTCAAAGCTGTCCAGCCCTCTGTTTAAATCTGCTGTCATACTCTGTTTCTTTAAGTCTCTCAAAGTGTTTTCTCATCATAGTCTTAACTGCCCTATTCCTTTATGTTGTTCAGCAGTGATATGCCCAACTAATTCTGAACTGCTGATCAGTCCTATGTGCAGCTTGTGTTCTGCACCATCCTGATGCTGCTGTCAACTGACGCCAGAAGACTGTGCTGACCTGCTTGATGAATCATCCTGTATGCTGTCCCATGAGGAGATGCATAACTAAATGTGGTTTCTTGTTTCCTTTTTAGCTTAGTCAATTGCACCAGCATATTTTTAGCAAGTTGCCCTAGTTAGATGTTTTCCAAATTATTTTTGTGTTTCTTTTATTTCTGTTTTAACCCACATGTGTTAGCACATTCCACACATGCTAGTCCCAATTTTGTTTGGTGTTAGGAATGGCCCACTTTTGAAACCTGAACTTGAACATCAAAACTGTACTTTGATGATTTACTGATGTCACCATTATCTGCTTTGAAATCTGTTAATAATGTTCACATTGTGCTGTTGCTAATCTATATCATTCTTTTGGAGTGTTTATTAGAATTAATGTTTAATAGGTTGAATCTGTTCAGACATTTCGGGCAGCCCATGCTTTTATGTGTGTTTATAACGTAGTTTTGCGTATCACATATGTGACATTGATTTTAGGATTGTATAAAGTTTTGAAGCTTTATTTGTTTTGGAGTCCGATTAAGTGTCCAATTGATTATGGTGTTTAGTATTGTTATGGTATAATGTCATTGATTTGTGATTGAATGATTCTGACTACTACACCCTACGTCAATTCCAAAGATCCATTCGACATCAGTAAGAGAGATTGGTGTCTGTACCACCCCCTCCTGAGTGCTGGTGGTTGTTGAGCCCAGAGCTGGAGGGTAGGAATTTTCCAGTGCCCCACTGCTCCAGCAGTTGTGGTAGCAGAGGATGGTTATGTCTTCTGACGAGGAAAGTCAGAATTTGCCCACATTGTGAGTTGTTTGTGGTGTAGTGTAAGGGCTACTGAAATCACATTGTTGTGAAACAATTGTACGGTTTGGGTTTTCAGTAGGGTTTTACATTTGCAATGCTTTGGCAAATCACAGTGAAGTGTGATGTATGACTGAAGAAGGCAGTTTACGTACTCCAAGGTAATTGAATAGGGATTTGCCTGCTCTAGGTAAGTGAGTGAGGAGCTGGCATAGTGCATGTGAATGTTGCACTTTGTGTTAAAAAATGCCCATGTGGTTGTTGTTGGTAATGGGTCCTGCAAGGCTTAAGACTCAAGAGTATTGTACAAGTGTATGTACACACTTGGTTAATTTTTTGTCTGCAAGTAAGGTGTTGGTCGATTGAGTGCTGTCGACAATACAAGTAGTATTTCCTTTGAGTGTGTGTGTTGTTGGTTGGTATTAGGTGAATCCTCAGTGCACATGGAGGATCTGTACTTATCAGAGTGAGAATTGCGTGTCATATCTTACTTGCATTTGTGAGAAAGCCATAGTCAGAAGAGTAGCTGTTTTTGCGAAAGGCCACAGTCAAAATTTCCTTACTCCTTACAGCTTCTGAAGTGTTTCAGTCCTACCCATAGTGAGCAGACAGGTTTTAGTTTTTGTGCTTGCAATATGTGCACTTAGGTATTGTGTGAGGTAGCTCTGAAGTGAATCACTGCTGCCGAGGGGAGTGAGTTTGATGTAATTTGGTCTGCGCTGTGATAGGTTGGTTGGTGAGAAAGCCATGCACAGACGGCGCTGCTCTAGGTTTAGTACAGCTTGTGAAAAGGATTGTGGGATTGAAAATTGCTTCCTGGGTTCCATTGATTTTATGTTTGTGAATTAGATTTGTGTAAAAATTATGTTTTTGGAAGCTTTAAGGAGTGCATTGAGACGAGATGTCTTTATTCCAGTTAGGGAAGGTGAGCCGACTCTACCTGCGGCTACAACAGCATTTGAAGTAATGGAAGAGAGAGGAGTTTCAGTATGTCTTTGGGTAAACAAATAGTGCAAAATAACTGAAAAGGAAGGCACCTTAGCTTTTCCTAGTAATGGATCTTTTAATTTAAGAATTTTAGAGAATCCGAGGACTGTGATTTATGATTCCAAGTCCCTTCCTAGACCTGAACAATTTGAAGAAATTCTTATTTGGGAGTTAGTTCCAAGACAAAAAGAGGCTCAGAAATTTGAAAGGAGGATGAGTAAAGCAGAAATAACACTAGCAGAAGCTAAGTAGGATGCAGAGCAGAGAATGAGACAGCAGATGCATTACAAGCAGTGAAACTATTCCCAACAATTACTCAAGAAGGTGATGGAAGTATTAAGCCTAAAGCCAAAAAGAAATCTGAGGAAGATACAGAACAGATATTGGGGAAAAATAAAAGGGCAGCAGATGTCAAAAGTGATTCAGATGCAGAATTTATAACTCAGTTGTTGCATCACCCCCACCACATAATGCAGTTGAATCAGTAACCAGAATGTTCTCCCAAATGTTGCCACAGCTCCAGTTGCACAAAGCCAAGTTCAGCTACTCCTAAATGCGTCTATTGCTGATGTTGCACAGGTGCCAGCAGTTTATCTGACAGTTTCAAATGTTAACACAATTCAAAATGTTCAGATTCCAGTTATGGCACAGCAAATTCACAATGAGGCATGACTTAGTTTGAGTCCACACTTAATGTACAGACACCTGCACAATTTGTGTATCAGAGACAGACCATGACAATGTGTTCTCCACTAATGGCACCACAGAATGTTGCCACAACTTAGTCAAATTAGACTTTTGGTACAGTATTGACTGGCTAGAGTAAAGGATTAATGTTCCTGCAAAGTCAGTCAAAATTGTCAGGATCAGAAGCATTAACAGTTCCTGTAGCCACAGGTCCGGTAATTCCGTGGTATGCCCAAGGTAACAATGAGAATGGTCGCCAGATTTTGAATCCAGTATCAGTAATGAATTTATCTTTTGGAAGTAATGTAGAAATAGACAGACTGAGCACTACTGCACCAGCAATGACCCCTATGAGTAATTTCGGTTCGAACCAGTCACGTAATGGAGTTGGTCCACTTATTGATGTGACATATCCACTATGCTCGATGGGATCATCTGTGATGGCTCAAGAGGAAGTTATGATAACACCATGTAATGTACTACAGTTTGTGCCTTGGAACAATGGAAATAACATTAGTTTACAAGGGTTGACAGTTCAACATTTGACTGAATGGTTAGACAATGTGAAGCATCTGTCTCAGGAAACTCTCCGGAGGAAGAAAAAACATTAAACATGTCTAGATTAAAATTAAAATTAAATGAAATTATTGAGGGCACCCTTGATTTAGACATTAGATACTTACAATGATGATAACTTGCGCTTCACGTGCAAGGATGTTACTCTTAGAGCAGGACATGTTTATGAGAAATTAACTAATTTTGCACAGAAATATGAAATTGAGATGAATAAATCCAAACAGTTGAAGAAGAGTTACAGATTAGATTTTGTTTTGAGAGACATTGCAAACATCAGATCACCTGAAATAAAAGTTCACATTAAGCAGTTGATTTAGGGCATTCAATTATGGGGAGCATTAGATAAATGGGAAGGCTGATGAGCAAAGAAAAGAGATCAGAAGAAACAGCCAACTGCAAAATGATATACAGCAGGCTGAAGGAGCAGTGCATATGATGCAAATGAAAGAAATTCCAGGAGGGAATTTTGTTCATGTCCCTTGGAGTAGAAGTGACATATTGTCATTTACAAATGATTATCCAAAGTTGAGGGAGAAACCAGTGGAGTGGTACCAGCAGACAGAGAGGTTTGTCAAACTTGCAAAGTGATTATGGGACAATTTAAATACTTTATTTTTGATTGTTGTTCCGTCAGATTCGTGGTTTGAGTGTAAGAGGAGTGTTGAATGGCCAACGTGTGAGCCACCGAAAGATGCAGTAACAGGTGCGCCATCTGAAGAGGTGAAGAACATCCATTACAAAGTGATTGAGTTTTTGAAAACCACAGTTTCCCCAAGGGCGCTGATTGGCCAAGAATTAATAGGACATTTTAGGAGGCAAAGGAGTCTTATTATGGGAGACTACTGAAAGCATTCAGACAATACAGTGGCAAGGAAATTATTGAGCTGAGAGACATGATTAATTTTGTGTTTAGGTTTGTTCAGGGATGGAAGCCTGAAGTTAGTAATATGTTTAAGGATCATGTGATTTTCTGGCAAGGAAAGCTGATTGATCAAGTGCTGCAAAATGCAAAATACTGTAGTAATGAGATTGATTTGAACAACAAAAGGTTGGAGGGAAAGGCAATGTTGAGGCAGAATATATCTGCTCAAGCAGCAGGAATGCAGGGCACCCAAGGAGTGGTGGATGTAGGAGGAATGCAGGGAACATAGCAGCAAGGCAATATAGTTCCTTATTTCAGGAGTAGAGGTTGTAGAATTTGAGTAGATCTAAACGTGAATGTGGTTGATGTTCAGAACATGAAGAAAGTGCTTCTTTGTCATGTGGACGGCAAAGTGAGACATTGGAAACAGGAGTGTCCATTTAATAATGTAAATATTTTCGTGAAAGATAGTGGTGTTGCAGCGATGGTTGACAACAATCAAGTTCAAAATGCAAGAGACCAAAGACCTTGAAATCGAAGCATGATTGTCCCTAATTGAGCAGTCCAAATACAGGTTCCCTAGCACAGCAAATCCAGATACCACAATCTCCAATGGCATAGCAACAAGTGATGGTTCCTCAGCAGAATGTGAACCAAAGAACCACTGCAAATGTAAATCAGTTAATCACACAATACCCACTGAGTGATTTCAGTGGTGATGAGATGAGTGAAGAATGCCTGAGTTAAAGTTCAGAAGACGAAGAATGTGTGTTGGCTGCCTCATTGGAGGTGGTTCAGTCTGGTACTTCTGTGAATGTGAGTGCTATGGGTCATGATGTTTCATTTCTGGTTGACACAGGATCAACACGTTCCACTGTCAGATCTGCAGAAGTAAAAAATGTGCCCGTTTCAGGAAGGACAGTTTAGATTGTAGGAGTGGCAAACCAGCGCTAGGTAAATCCCATTACAAAGCCCACACTAGTTAAAATAGGAAACTTTGAGGGTCTGCACTGATTTGTGGTTTGTGATTCAAGTCCTCTGAGTTTGTTAGGAAGAGGCTATGCAAATTGAAATGTTCCATTACTTGTACACAAGAAGGAATCGAAAATCATACCAATAGTGATGATGAAACTTCCAGTCAAACTGATGAGATGTATGACAGTTAAAGATTTTCCTGATGAATTACAAGAAACTGTAACACTGAGAGTTTGGGATCTCAATTGAAAATATATTGGACTTATTCGAGGTGCTTAATGGTCAAAGTGACTGTTAAGCCAAATGCAATTTGCCCGAGAACACCACAGTATCACATGACCCCAGACGTAATTAAATGTAGTGCTGCAGTAATTGCGGAATTTGTTGAAAAGAGTGTGTTAAAAGAAGTGGTGAGCAGCCTGTTGAATTCACCAATCATGGGGTTGTGAAAGCAAAGTGGAAAATGTTGCTAGTTTAAGGTTTGATAAAGGTGAGCAAAATTGAAGTATTCTTTTGTCCGGTAGTGCCAAATCCAACAGTATTTTTTTTTCAGATTCCCTGTGAAGCAGAATGGTTTTCTGTTAATGATTTGTCACAAGCATTTTTCTCAGTGCCATTGCATGAGGATAGTCAGATCCTCTTTAGTTTCCAATTTGGCAAATATGTGTATGCATGGTGTCGTACTCCACAGGGGTTTTTGGAATCACTGTCAATTTTCAATCAGAACCTGAAGAGTCTTTTAACATGCTGTTTCAGTCTGCATTAGTGCAGTACATGATAACTTGATGGTTGCGTCCAATACACATGACACTTGCAGACAAGATACCATAGCATTGTTGAATCAGTTGGGTAAAAATGGAAGTAATGTTTCCCCTGCTAAGTTACAGTATTGTCAGAAAGAAGTAACGTATTTGGGTAATCAAATTGAGAAAAGTGTTCTGAGAGAGAGTTGCAGCAATTATGCAAATGATCCCCCCCCAGTTACACAGATATATGTCAGAATGTTTTGGGTCATGCTGAGATATTGCCACTAATGGATTCTGAATTTTTCAGTATTTTCCAAACCATTGCAGAAATTGACACACAAGGAAGTCACAGATCCAGTCCCTTTTAATGAAGAGTGCTTGAAAGCATTTACTGAGTTGAGAGAGAGTTTGTGCAGAGCTCCAGCTTTGGGAATGCTTGATTACATTAAAGGTTTTGCACTGTTTTGTCATGAACGTGATGGTTGTGCTCTTTCTGTTTTCACGCAGTCACATGGAGGAACGAAGAGGCCAGTGGCATATTTTTCTCCACATTGGAGCCTGTAGCTGCTGCTTTGTCCATCTGTTTGAAAGCTGTAGCTAGTGCTAGAGTAAGCCTTAGTCAATTTGAAAGCCTTGTAATGGGACACCCTTTAACTGTTAATGTCCCACACTCAGTTGAACTTTTTTAGGCCAAGTCCAAGATCCAATATTTAACCAGTGCCCCTCTTACCAATTGTGAGTTATTAATTCTTGGATCCCCAAATGTTGTGATGAAGAGATATTCCACTTTGAATCCCGCCACATAAATGCCTGTAAGTATCGATTATTCAACTGATATTAATGAAATGGAACATAACTGCCTCAATGTTATTGAACTGTGCACCAAACCCAGATTTGATATACAGGATACTCATCTAGAGGAGAATGACCAAGTTGTCTTTTTATTAATGGCTCCTATTTAAGAGACAGTGAAGGTACTCTAAGAGCAGGTTCTGTAGTTTGCACCCTCTCAGGAGCTGTCAAAGTATCAATGCTTCAAGGAGTTGTTTCTTTACAAGTAGATGAATTGGTTGTTTTTACAAGAGCGTGGTGCGTGTCAGATCAGCACAAAGTGACAATATTCACAGATAGTCAATATGGATTTTGTGTGGTCCGTGAATTCGGGCAGTTATGGAACCAAAGGGGTTTCATGGCCTCTTCTAGATCACCAATTCAAAATGGTGAAAGAATTCATGATTTATTAAATGCTTTACAGTTTCCTGAGAAGCTTGCTGTTGTCAAGTATGTGGCCCACCAGAGGTCAAATATTATGTAATATTGGACAATGCCTATTCAGACCAAATTGGCAGAGTTTGTGCATTCCATTGTGTCACCTTCTATGAAGAGTGGAGTAATGAATATGACAGCAGTGAGACAAATCAACATTTCTTGATGTCAGTGGTTGATACCTGGGATGAAATAAAGAGGATGCAGGAAGAAGCAACAGAGTAAGAACATGGTGGTTGGATAAAAGCAGGTTGTGCTCAAAGAGAGAGAGATGATGTCTGAATTTAAAATTAAGGGAAAGTCGTGTTGCCAGATTGTTTGCTGAACTTGATGGCTAGATATTACCATGATGATAACAAACGTAGATACACTGTTCCAAAGCAAGGGAAATATAAGAGAACACAGGGCAATCCTATTGCTAGAAGCAAATGCCCTCACACATCCTTTTGGAGGTCATGCTTCATCATAGGGCCTGCTCCTCGTCAGACCTGCGCTGCAATTTCTGACGGGCACCCCAATTTACTGCAAAACGGCACATACACTATTTCAGATGTGTTCTTCTGTACAATACATAGATAAATATGGTACTTACTCTGGCTGGATGGCTCATCCCAGAGTGCATTATCATCCCAACGAAGATCTATGTACGAAGGAGGTGTAGCACTGCCAACCAACTGAAAATACTATGATGCAGCTCAGGTCAGCATAGCAAACTCATTGACATATGTGCCACTAGAGGATACAGAATTTAGAATGGACAAGGAGAAACTAGGAAAGAAAGGCTACCTACATGTACTATATGGAGAGAGGATGGGAACTGCAACTATAACAATTGTATCCATTTGAAGTAAATTTAATAGAGAAATAGGATGAGAGAAGAAGCTAACACCTAAAACCCATTGTAGTTGGGTAGAAAACTTGGTCCTGTGCCTGAGTTACCAGACTTAAAAAAATAGGATGCCATTGGCCTCTCCGTTCTTGAGGACAAATGGGGTGGAAATGGTATGCTACCCTTTGAATACCTTCAGGCTGAATATGATATGGCAACAAGGCAGATGTTTAAATGTCTGCAATAATATCACACACTACAAATAAGGATTCCTCGAGGCTAGGAAACCAAAGAGGCCTCCTCCCAAGAGAAGAGACTGTTGGGTGGGGATATGACTTCAAAGGCCATCTCTCTCAGGTGCGGCACACTGATGAGCAACACACAGGACCAAACTGGCTAACTATTGGCACACTAGCAGAAATAAATAGGGGACTGGTGAGATGTGCTACAGTTCCTTAGAAAAGTGGCTATAAAGGTGAGCTTTCACCTCATCCAGCTCAAAATACTGCATTGAATACACTTTATAGGCAGAGCCAGGGATGACATATGCCTGAGAAATTATGAACAAAAGGTCACTTCCCTTCATACAATATGGGACTGCTGCTAACGTCAAACTTTCTGGGAAGGGGTGATTTGCGAACTGGAAGATGATACTGGCGTACCTATTGGAGCACACGCTCCCCCGGTGCTACTGGGAATTTGGAAGGCATCTGAGGCAGCATCCTATAAAAGACCACTGACTAATCTAGGATTCATACTGGCATAAAGAGAAATCGCCCGGAAATGGGTTACCACAGCATGCCCAGGATTGTGAGACTGGACACTAGGAATGGATGTATGCAGGGCAAGTGAGGAAATGGTGTATGAGGGAAGGGAATGCCCCCAAAATAAAATAAAAAAAGTGTGGGTGCTGATCCACAGGGAATAAGAGAGATATTGGAACCATGAAAATGGGAACTGTGACCAAGAGGTGGGGAGACACTGTCATGATGAGGAGGTGACCAAAGAACATAAGAAAGATGGCAAGTCCCTGGAATTGGGGCTCCAACAGAGAAATACATCAAAATATAATGTATGTATTTTATAATCTCAGGGTAGTGGGAAGATGGGAGAGGAGGAAAGACATTGCAAAATATTGCTGAACTTGTTTTCTTTTGCCTTTTTTCAACTGTTTTGTCTGGCAGTCTAGTGTTAGTCTAACATCAAAATCAAAACATTTCCAAAACTAAAATATTCCCAAATGAATCATCACCAAATAGAGAACCAAATACCTGTATTTACTAGCTTTTTCAAATAGTCATTAATAACTTAAAAATACTTTACTATGGTTACATCCATACAAATCATCAATACATTTCATCACTCACATGTAGATTTCACAATTTCATAAAAATGTAAAGTGCATAATTATTTCATAGTAACTGCATCTCTTTGTCTTTAATAGAACAAGGAAAAATAATTGTTTTGTATTAAACTTGCAATGATCTGCAGCACTGAAATTGCAGCTCCACAGTTTTATTTTACTACATTGCAAATCCTGGCTCTATGTACAATGTAATCTTAACAAATAAAGATATTCCTCTGTGGTAGAGTTCTATCCTTAGATTCCAATGGAAAGTACAACATAGAGCAATGGCTTTTGCATTTTGGGTATGTACAATAAAAAAAGGTTATGGGACAGATTGAGTGGTCACTTTGGGCTGCATTGTTTCTGCTCCAGATATGTACTCAGTGATGCAGTCTGGAATGTCTGATGTTGTAGAACAGACTGCCCTTCTCTACATGTTCATCAGTGTAGGTTACTTTAGCCATAAAGATTCAAGATATTAGTTTACATTGGAGAGAGTTTTAGTTCAAGAGAGGATTCTCCTGAAAAAGTGCAAATGACTGGGATGACTTGGGCCTATACTAAGGGAATAATGAGCAAGTCTGAACTAGATCAACCATGGCACTGTTTCCTGCCCATGGATTGCAGAGCAGCTGTCGGACATATTCACCAACATTTCTACTTGTTTGAAATTGTGCAAACTCAATTTGTAACTTCACTTTCAAAGCAAAAGTAGAAGTGTTTTTTGAATGAGTCCCACAGGATATTTGTTTGACTTTTTACTTTAGAGAGCTTAGGATTTCTTCACCAGCATGTCTGTCTTAGTTTCAACTGTAGATATGCTCGCTAATTTTGAGGAATAGGCCTCCCAAGGCATACTTGGACACCCCCAACTTGCATTCAAAAAATATTATAGGTTAACTTGGCAATTATGTAGGATTAGTCAGGACTCTTATGAGACCAGAGACATGAACGGGTAAGGAAAGCTTATGGTAAGTGTGCCTTCACAGGGATATTACACAGGTAGAAAACAGAAAAGGTAGTACATATGTACATCATCCACACCTATGGATTCAAACTCATTGGTGCCATCCTAGCACTGAAGGATAATGACATGTATAGGTCAGTGTTTGACTGGCTTTTCATGTTCATCCTCCATCAAAACTTATTAGATGTTCAGTTTGCTATAAGATGAGTGCATTACAGTCACAGCAACGCACATAATGTTGGCTGAGACATATGTTACGTTCTCATAGACTCCCCTGTGTGCCAAAAACTACCCTTTTTCATAGCCTATGACCTTCTCTTTAGGGAACAACACGAGAATTCCCCAGCATCTCTCCCTTAGTTTCAAAGGTAAGTATGCTCACTAAGTGTGAGGAATCGTTTTGTATGGCATACTCAGACACCCCCAACTTGCATCCACAAACTGGAAGGAGTTAGATTTAGCATAGTGAGTGCGTTAAAGGAGCATGAAAAACATGTCTTCCTGAGCCTCCGGTGGCTGTCATGGAAGTCATTAGTAAAGGTTTGTTACGCATGCATTCGGTAGTGTTAATGAAGAAGGAAGCGGTTACTTCACAGATGGTAAAATGTAGTCAAACTTATTGTGTTCTCTGGCATGTGAATGTGATGGGCCCTTGTCTGGCAGCGGTAAGTTAATGTGAGTGCAGTGATGGTTGGATTGGGCCTGTGGCCGGCGCTATGAAAGGGTTGTTTGTTGTGCGAGAATGGCATGTGAATGAACCATAAACAGGTTTGTGCCTGGATGTGGCTTTATGGCCCACCTTCAGAAGGCTTGCTTTCAAGATACTTTGATAAGTATTAATGATTTGAAACCATAATTACTGGAGGTGCTAAAACCAACTAGTGTGAGTGGTGGGTTAACTTTAACAAAGTAGTACCAGGGGAGTCCAAGGGTGCAGGACTGGCGTAGCTCTCACCAGTTTTCCTTCACCCAGAATCCCCTTGAAATCACAACATTTGCTTAAAAAAAACTTTTGCCTTGCATTTCAATGAGCAGAAGTCGAGGGATATGCAGGCAGCCACAAACTTTCTACCAATCAGCGTTCTACTAAGTCTCCAGCGAAAAACTGCCTCACTTTAGTGAGTGGGCAGGTGACCACAACTGGGAAGTACCCAAAACTAATTGTGGAGACATCAAAATTACCTACCACAAAACAGCCTTGTTTTGGGCTCAGCAGCGATTTAGGAAACCTACTAAACCCAGACATTTCTGAAAACTAGACACCCAAGGCAGTCCACGGAAGTGTGGCGTTTTTGGATTTCACAAAGTTTTCTTACCTAGTATACCATGCAAAAGTGAAACATTGATAAAAAACACTATTTTGCCTTTCTTTTTTATCACAGAAACTACAGGAATGTGCGGGGGTCTTCAAAATTCCTACCACACAGTGTTTCTCCACTTGTCCTGATAAAAACACAACCCCATCTTGGATTCCCCTCGCTGTCTACTTTAAAAAAATGCACCAGTTTGGTAGCTTTCCCTAGGTGGTGACTGAGATAGAGGCCAAAATCCACAGCTAGGCACTTTGTAAAAAACAGCTCTGATTTCTTTGGGAAAATGTCATGTGTCCACGTTGTGTTTTGGGGCATTTCCTGTCGCTGGCACTAGGCCTACCCACACAAGTGAGGTACCTTTTTTATCAGGAGACTTGGGGGAATGCTGGGTAGGAGGAAATTTGTTGCTCCTCTCAGATTCCATAACTTTCTGTCACTGAAATGTGATGAAAAAGTGTGTTTTTTGTCACATTTTGAGGTTTGCAAAGGATTCTGGGTAACAGAACTTGGTGACAGTCCCACAAGTCACCCCATCTTGGATTCCCCTAGGTGTCTAGTTTTCACAAATGCACAGGTTTGGTAGGTTTCCCTAAGTGCCGCTAAGCTAGAGGCCAAAATCCACAGGTAGGCACTTTGCAAAAAACAGGTCAGTTTTTTTTCAGAAAATGAAATGTGTCCATGTTGTGTTTGGGGGCATTTCCTGTTGCGGGCACTAGGCCTACCCACACAAGTGAGGTACCATTTTAATCGGGAGACTTGGGGGAACGCTGGGTAGGATGACATTTGTGACTGCTCTCAGATTCCAGAACTTTCTGTCACAGAAATGTAATGAAAAAGTGTTTTTTTTGTCAAATGCTGAGGTTTGCAAAGGATTCTGGGTAACAGAACTTGGTGAGAGCCCCAAAAGTCACCCCATTTTGGATTCCCCTGGGTGTCTAGTTTTAAAAAATGCACAGGTCTGGTAGGTTTCCCTAGGTGCCAGCTGAGCTAGAGGCCAAAACCCACAGCTAAGCACTTTGCAAAAAACATGTCAGTTTTTTTTCAGAAAATGTGATGTGTCCATGTTGTGTTTTGGGGCGTTTCCTGTCACGGGCACTAGACCTACCCACACAAGTGAGGTACCATTTTTATCAGGAGACTTGGGGGAATGCTGGGTAGTAGGAAATCTGTGGCTCTTCTCAGATTCCAGAACTTTCTGTCACCGAAATTTGAGGAAATGGTGTTTTTTTCTCAAATTTTGAGGTTTGCAAAGGATTCTGGGTAACAGAACAAGGTGAGAGCCCCACAAGTCACCACATCTTGGATTTTCCTAGGTGTCTAGTTTTAAAAAATGTGCAGGTTTGGTAGGTTTCCATAGGTGCCGGCTGAGCTAGAGGCCAAAATCTACAGCTAGGTACTTTGCAAAAAACACGTCAGATTTCAATGTAAAAATGTGATGTGTTCATGTTGCTTTTTGGGGCATTTCCTGTCGTTAACATTAGGCCTACCCACACAAGCGGTGTACCATCTTTATCAGGAGACTTGAGGGAACACAGAATAGTAAAACAAGTGTTATTGCCCCTTGTCTTTCTCTAAATTATTTCCTTCCAAATGTAAGACAGTGTTTGAAGAAAGATTCCTATTTGAGAAATGCCCTGTAATTCACATGCTAGCATGGGCTCCCCAGAATTCAGAGATGTGCAAATAACCACTGCCTCTCAACACCTTATCTTGTGCCCATTTTGGAAATACAAAGGTTTTCTTGATACCTATTTTTTACTCTTTATTTATATTGCAAGGTGCAGCTTCTTTATTGCCTCTGCGTACCTAGGGTTCTTGATTAACCTACAAGCCCTATACCTCCCCTCAACCAGGAGAGACCAGCAGTCATAACGGTATATTGCTTTAAAAAATCTCACATTGCAGGAAAACGTTACAGAGGAAAATGTGGAGAAAAACTGCTGGTTTTTTCACCTCAATTTCAATATTTTTTTATTCAGCTGTTATTTTCTGTAGGAAAACCTTGTAGGATCTACACAATTACACCTTGCTGAATTCAGAATTGGGTTTATTTTTCGAAAATATTTAGCTTTCCAGGATCCAGCATTGGCTTCACACCCATTTCTGTCACTACCTGGAAGAAGGCTGTAAGCACAAAAAATAGTAAAAATGTGGTATGTCCCAGTAAATTGCCAAAATTGTGTTACAAAATGTGGATTTCTGATTCAAGTCTGCCTGCTCCTGACAGCTGGGAAGATGGTGATTTTAGCACAGCAAACCCTTTGTTGATGCCATTTTCAGTGAAAAAACCACGAACCTTCTTCGGCAGCCATTTTTCCAATTTTTAGGAAGAAACTACATTTTCACTGTATTTTGGATAATTTTATGGTCTCCTCAGGGGAACTCACAAACTCTGGGTACCTTTAGAATCCCTAGGATGTTGGAAAAAAAGGACACAAATTTGGTGTGGATAGCTTATGTGGACAAACAGTTATGAAGGCCTAAGCGCAAACTACCCCAAAGCCAAAAAAGGGCTCAGCACTGGAGGGGGTGGGGCGGGGGAGGCCCAGCAGCTAAGAGGTTAAAGGAAAATGAGATGTATTGAAAAACAAAGAATCACAGACATTGTTTTTATAAGTAAGCAGTGTTCAAATGGACCATTGCCCAGACCTAAAAATGGTTTACCTATATTCATAAAGGGAAAACGTAACTCATTGTTGTGGTATTATACTAGGAGTGTAATGTGCATAATTTGCTTCTGCGTAATTACACATAATCTCAGAATTTCCCCAAAATTGCAAAAAATATGTATAATTATGCGAAATGTAGAATACATTTTGGATGTTTTTCACAATTAAAAAATACTGCAAAAAAACACACGCACCAAGAACAATAGCTGCTTGTATTCTGTTGTTTACATGCATGCTATGATCTTGTCATGAACATGACATTATTACTCAGTGTGCCATAGTGCTTAGTGAATTTTGTGTGATCATGAAATTACACAAATTATGCTGCTGTCATTTATCTTTAATATGGGCCTGTTTCAATCCAGAACAAAAGTGCAAAATGTGAATTGTCAAAAGCGTGTTAGAGCCACAACATTGTGATGGTTTGATGGTTTTAGGTCTTATGACATTTTTGACTTGTCAATGTACATTAAATATCATCCAGCCTCGATTTCATCACCCTGCCTCTGAGCCTGGTAGTATCTGCCATGGCGCATCATTATGGCTTAGCTACTGTTGCATACCCCCACTGACGTTGTGATTCTCCTCTTCAAATTTTTTTATTTTTTTTTTCTTATCTGTGGAGTTAATCTCTCTTATGTTCTACATCTACCAGGGCTTCAGCTCCATGGTGTTGTCATTCACCTGCACTTGTGATACAGGCTCTATGGGGCTGTCCTTCTTCTTCAGCAGGTCACCATTCTTTGTTGATCACCTGTCCTTTTTAAAGATTTACCTCCCAGATGTTATATGCATCAACCAGCACCAGAATCTCACTGGTTGCATTCCCATCCTTCAAGTGATTCAAACACCTGGTTTTATCATTTTGTGTACTGTTGGACTTTGACTCTGTGGTGATTTCCTTCTCTGTCTCTCAAATCTTCACTGTTAAAGTAGTATCCTTTTTCCTATTCAATGTCTTCACTTTTCTGGTGTCATTCTAGCTTTTGTTTCCTGGAGTTTTGCCTTCCTGACAGTGCTCTTCTCCTCCTCCATGGGCTTCACCTTCACAGGTCTCTTTTTCTCTTTGTTCAGGGCATTTATCTCCCCTTCGTTGTCCTACCCTTTGCTGAGATTTAGTCTTCCTTGTGTTATTTGTCTCTAATGAATTCACATTCCAGATGTTTTTATTCCCACGATCCAGTGATTTGCTGTCCTTCCCCCACATTCTTCACCTTTATGTTGATGTCCTTCGCTCAATTTGTATGTTGTGTTTGCCCTCCTTCAATAGCTTCAATTAAATTCTTTGGTATTATTTTTATCTTTCAAGAGGCTCACCTTCATATCCTTTGTTTTCTTCTGGATCTTGGTCCCTTGCTGTTATCTTTTTTTTCCTCTGATGGCTTCCCCCACTTTGTGCTGTTCATACTTTACTCCTCTCATGACCTGACCATCGCAACATTATATTTGTCCTCCTGGAGCAGTAATCTCCCATTGTGATGCTTCTCAGTCTTTAGAGACTTCACCTCCCTAGTATTATTTATTTCTGCTTGGAGGACAGTCACCTGCTTCTAGACCTGGCATCCTTGGTGGGGTAGTACCACAAACCTTATGCCTTCATACCTTCTGTTTGCTGAATTTGTTTTTGTTAGCTTTTGGGTCTCTGTGCACTTTACGACCACAAAGCAGTGCTAAAGGTTTTGTGCTGTTCCCCTCAAACATGGCAAAATTGGAATAAACCTCTTTGGCACATTTGATTTACTTTTAGGTTCCTAGCAAATGGTACTGCAGGTACCAAAGGCCTGCAAATTATTGTTCTACTGGGCATGCAGCACCCATTGAGCCACTCTCTGAAGTAGCCTTTTAAAATGTGTCTCAGGCCTGCAATTGTAGACTCTAGTGCAGTTTTAAACTGCCATTACCACCTGTCAAAATAAACATTTTGCCAAGCCTAAACCTTCATTTTTAATACCTAAACGTTACTAATAAGGTAGATCCTAAATCCTCATATGGCATATAAACTTCATTTTTGCATGTTTTTCCCTGTATTTTGTTTTTTACTGTTGCAAGGCATTTCTATCCCATTGACTAACACTGTGTTAACTTACTCCATTTAGCAAGTGATAACTTTATTGAAAGCAGATAAAAATGTACTGTTTACATTTAAATTAACTGTAATCTAAAATCTTCTTTAACTGAGAAAGTGACAGAAAAAGCTACATATACCTCGCTGCAACTGCCCAGCTGACCTGCTGCAACTGGACCTGCCTGAGTCCTGCTGTTAACTCTGCAGGAATGAGTCCAGATCCCCAAGAGATCCCTCCAGGTCCAAATCCTTTTTCTGGCATCAGAGTGTACTCGTCCCAGACCTAACTTTGTGTTCAATCAAAACCTATGTCGCACGACGCAACTCAGCCCAGGACCTTGCATTGCAGCTCCTGATTGGTGGACTTATCAGAACTGATGCAGAGCAATGAAAGTCTACACAAGACCTCACAATGGAGCTCCTGATCGGCACACCTTTTGGAATGAATGTAGTGCAATGAAATTTGATGCAGGACCTAGCATTGCTGCCCTCACAGAACCAATGCAGCGTGACACATTGCCTTACATCAAGGTACGATTCTCAGCTTGAGTAACCTGGTCCCTGTATCTGGCCTGCACACCATTCCAGTAGGTCTGAACTTGTGG
Organism: Pleurodeles waltl; assembly: GCF_031143425.1. Classification (NCBI taxonomy): domain Eukaryota; kingdom Metazoa; phylum Chordata; class Amphibia; order Caudata; family Salamandridae; genus Pleurodeles; species Pleurodeles waltl. Next base: position 259,892,638 of record NC_090437.1, on the reverse strand, counting down.
CTTTGTCCCGGTCCATTGTGAGCAGATAACTGCAGTTGGTGCTTTATGTTTCTAAGAGCTATTTATATCTAAAACTTTAAATTTACTTATCTCCTGTTCTACTGTATTTTTTCATTCTTGTATCATTTTATTCATTAAAATGTATTCCTTTGTTCTAACCTGGTGTGGGATTTTCTTTGTGTTGTGTTCTCACTTTATTGCTGTTTGTGTGCGTCATAATTATTTTGCACATTACCAAGCTACCACAGGGTTAAACACAGGTTAATTTAGTGACTTTTGTGGTTCATTCTGACAGGGATTGTGGCTGTTGCTTTATTGGGGTTTCCACTCATTTTAATCCATAATCCATTCTCTTACATTGGTGCTTGGTGGTGGGGACCAGTACTTGTGTTTGAGCAGTACCACTCAGTGATATTGTGTAACACTGTGATCCCACACTTATAACCTGATACCACACTTAGCCTCTCATTACAACCCTGGCGGTCGGTTATAAAGTAGCATTAATACTGCCAACAGGCTGGCAGTAACTACTTCCAAATTATCACCGTGGCGGTGAGAACTCAGATAGACAGCCACTTTACTACACCGACCGCCAGGGCGGAAACAACAGCCACCACTGCGGTAGCCGGCAACAGCCAGGCGGACAGCCACTTTACCACACCGCCCATAATATTATGAGACAGGAATCCGCCACCTTTTCCGGGGCGGTACCCCGCCTGGCAGAAACAGACATCAGAAGGGAAAGGACTCACCTTTGGAGACTCAGGGTACAACCACGCCCTCATGGAGCCCGAGCTGCAAATATTTCCAATGATTATCTACGTCCTGCTCCACCACAAACTCCAACGATAAAAAAAAAAAAAGACAGCCGAGCAGCCGGGGATACAGACATTCCATGGGAGATGAAATATTGCACAACGCCGGCACCTGCAGGAAGCACTGCCCGTCCGCCTGACTCCTTTGCGTTGGTCCATTTTCCATGGATTGGGAGGCATTGACTGTTGGAGAATCCACCCTGGATCTCATTGATGGAAATTTAGGAATCACAAAGCGGACTTGTTGACCTGTCCTCTACCCCGGAGACGCGTTGCACCCAGAATTGAGTACTGGAAGTTCCCTGCGCTTCTATTTCAGTGCATCTTTCAGAATTGTGTTGCCTGGGGACATGGGGAGGAAACTTGATCTGTCTGGATTGACTGAAAATGAGACCGAGCATGTTCTTCAAGTAGTCCAGAGGGATTTTAGCCTACGCAAAAAAGAGGAGGAAAGATGAACCCCTTAGGAAGTCCTCTTGTATAAGACGAAACGCGTTGGCTGATTGCTCGTTTGATTAAGAAAAAGCACAAATAAAAAATTAAGATGGTTAAAAGACAACGTTGTGTTACTGGACTTTACTGACTTTGCGCAGTGGTGCACTATCCATATCTTTTTGCATTTAATCTTTTCAGGATTGCCCCTTTGGTGGCAGGTGCTGTGATTTGTGCACATGTACAGCCATAGATATTGGGAGACAATACAGTTCACAGAGTTTAAATACTTATGGTAGTCCAAGACACATGCATTTGTAAACTTTTAACCCACCACCAATACAGTAGCAGTTATTTTCACAAACACCAACGATGGCGAAGACGACCACGGTGAGTACAGCTGCCTAGCACACATGGGAGGCGGGGAGGAAAAAGAGAAAGAGAGTGACACACACTTGGACAATACACCAACCCACCCGAACACCATACACACATACAGCTGCAACAATAAAACACATTTACCCCATACCCCTGAGGAATAATGCAAGGACAACTGGAATGTGTCAAAGTGAGTGTAATAAGATCAACACAGTAGAAATATGAAAATGCAATGTAACTGGTATTTACATATCTACAGTTAAAGGGACACTGCCCAGTCCTCACTGTGCGTGGGCCCCAGGCCAAAGTCCAAGGCCCCACCTGTCACCTGCAGCAACACGCAGAGAACATTGCAGGGGCATCAGTTGGAAAATAGGCAGGCACCTCAGGGGGACGGAGAACGGGGGTCACCTCAGCCGGCAGATGGAACAAGACCTCTGGTTCAGGAGGGGACAACATGCCCTGTGCTTGGTCCTGGGGAATGCAAGGCCACAGTCTCTCAAGTGGGTGGCTTGCCCACATGCTCTGGAGGGGGAAACATGCCCATTGCTTGATCCTGGAGAGTGCAAGGACACAGACTCTCAAGTGGGTGATTTGCCCACATGCTCTGGAGGGGGCAACATGCCAATTGGTTGATCCTGAGAAGTGCAAGGCCACAGTCTCTCAAGTGGGTGACTTGCCCACATGGCGTGGAGGGGGCATTGTGCCCTGTGCTCTTGATCCTGGGGAGGCTGGGGTTGGTGGGTGTCTTACCCACTGGTTCTGGAGGGGGCATCATGCCCTGTGCTCTTGATTCTGGGGAGGCTGGGGTTGGTGGGTGTCTTTCCCACTGGTTCCGGAGGGGGCAGCATGTCCTGTGCTCTTGATGCTGGGGAGGCTGGGGTCGGTGGGTGTCTTACCCACTGGTTCTGGAGCGGGCATTTTGCCCTGTGCTCCTGATCCTGGGGAGTGCAAAGTCACAGTCTCTCAGGTGAGAGTCATACCCACTGGATTTGCAGGGGGCAGGCCGCACAGCAGCCCATGGAGGAGGACTACATACTGTCCACCGGCTCAGTGGTGGTGGTGGTGCTGCTGCTGTTGGTGGGCAGAGGCTCCAGCCCATCCCCTGCAGCCTCAGATGGCTGTCCACTGGTGGTGGTGGTGGTGCTGCTGCTGGTGGTGGTGATGGGGGGAACCTCCAGCCCATCCCCTCCAGCCTCGGATGGCTGCACAACCATGGTTGATGGTGGGGGCGCCGTCAGAGTTCATGCCCCAGGCCCCTTGTCCTTCCTGCCTGCTGGGGCTGGCTCCTTACCCTTCCTGGCAGCTGCTGGGGCTGGCTCCTTGCCCTTCCTGGCAGCAGCTGGAGCTGGCTCCTTGCCCTTCCTGGCAGCTGTTGGGGCAGGCACCCTTTCCTTGTGGCTGCCTGGTGCAGGCTCCTTCAACGTCTTCACAGGTGCCCTGGATCCTTTCCCACCACGAGTGGGTGTGGAGACTACTCGGCCCGTGGACTGGTTGGCTGAGGTGCTTTGCTAGGTTTTTGCCACCCTGGCAAAGACGTGAAGGACGGGGGGCGGGGTAAGGAAGAGGTCAATGGTGGAGAGGAATAACTTCTTAGGGACAATGGGGTGGGATTAGGGAGAATGTTTGGGAGTGGAGGAAGAGGGAGTGGTTGTAGGTGGTGTCTGTCTGCTGCGTTTGTGTGCAGGTGCATGGGCTGGATGCTGTTGTGAGGTGGATGGCTGTTGGGTGTCTGAGTGCTTGCGTTTGTGTACCTTGGGAGGGGGAGCAGACATAGTGGGAGAGGACACAGGGGACATGTGCATGGCTGTTGTGGAGGTGTCCGTCAGTGAGGTGCGTGTTCTTCTAGGTGTGGTGGTGATTCTGGTAGTGGGTGAGGATGTAGTGCATGCAGGTGTGAGTGTAGAGGGAACTGGGAGGGAGGTGCAGGAGGAGGAAGAGGGGGACGCAGTGGAAATTGTGAATGTTGGTATGTCTGCATCTGGATGGTGTTTGTGAGAGCACCTGTGGGATGAAGTGTGGTACGTTGCGTTTGCCTGTGCCACTCTTGTTTGATGTCTTGTGTGCATGCTCGTCTGCCTGTGTGGCTGGGATAGGTTGGGGTTGAGGGGAAAGGGATTGGGAAGAGAAAGGGGGAGGGTGGAAACAGGAACAATGGCTGCCATCAGAGAGGAGGACAGAGCCTGGATGGATCTCTGTTGGGCCACCAAGCCAGTGTGAATGCCCTCCATTGATGCATTAGTCTGTTGCAGCTGGGCTGACAGCCCCTGGATGGCATTCACAATGGTTGACTGACCTACTAAGATGGATCTCAGGAGGTCAATAGCCTCCTCACTTAGGGCAGCAGGGCTAATTGGGGCAGGGCCTTAGGTGCCTGGGGCAAAGGAGATGCCCACCCTATTGGGTGAGCGGGCACGGGCAACTCAATGAGGGGCTGCTTGGAGGGAGGCGCTTGTACAGGGGTGGCGGCTGTACTTGTAGCTGGTGTGGTCACAGAGGTGTCTGCCACCACCATGGAGCTCCCATCGGAGGAGGTATCTGTCCCCCCCAATCTCTGCCATGGTGCTCCCCTCAACCTCTGTCACACTGGTGCCCTTAGCATCGGTGGACTCTGCCTCCTGGGACCTGTGGGATACAGCTCCCTCAGTCGCCGGTGCCTCTGCTCCTCTGCCAGATGATGCTAATGCACATAAGGACAGGGTGACAAAACAAAAAGGGGGGGAGACAAAGGATACAGTGGGTCAATGGCAGCACCAACACCACCGTTGGCATGCAAACCACCATCACACACAGGCAACAGCCCTACGCACTATTCATTGCACTACCAGTTATAATGCTAGCCACCAAGGCATGAGGAGGGGCCCACACTGCCAAATGCAGCACACCTGGGACCCACACAGCCCTGACCAGATGTGGATGCCTATGAGCTATGTAGCAGGATTATCATTTCAAAACCCAGGGCCAACATGGTGTCTACTCTGCAATGTCAGGGCTGGCCTAGGTGCACCCACTGACACATATCAACCACCCAAATACCTCCCCACCAGGCGTTAGTAGTAATGATGGGCTCTGTACTGACCCCTGTGTGGCTGTTGTTATGCCCTCAAGCACCCATCCAGGTCAGGATAGGCTACCGCCAGTATTCGGGCCATCAGGGGGGGTCAGGGTTCGACGGGCACCCCTTCCTCGCTGGGAGGGCATCCCCAGCTGGGCCTCCGCCATCTTCCATGCCCAACATCTCAGGTCCTCCGACCATTTCTGACAGTGGGTGCTCCGCCTGCCATAGACCACCAGGGTCCGCACGCCATATACCCTTCTTTTGATGAGCACTGACCTGCAGAGGAAATACTCATAGGAAAATAACATCAGTCAGACCGTCCTGCTTGTTACACTTATGGCCCACAAGACCCCTTCACATCACCATTTACACAAACATGGCACAGCACACAAGCTGTACGCCACCCAGGGAACATCTACCCATCCCCATACACGAGGCCTTCACACACACCACTCCATGCATTCATGCCACATGCATTGTAACCACAGTGTAGTCACCTGTTGGTCTAGAGGCCCATACAGCAGTCAGTACTGGGGTAGGACACGTCCATCAGTCTCTCCAGCTTCACTGAGGTGAAGGCAGGGGCTCTTTCCCCAGTCACACAAGCCATGGTAGGTTCTAGACACAGGTCACAGCGGCACATGCAGTGTAGGTCCTCTCCTGTTGAAGGTCAGGTAGCAAGTGAGTGTTCAGATAGAAAATGGCAGTCACGTCTGCAGCGGTGCATACCGTCACCACCGGCGTAGATCACCATTGGCCACTGTAACCCATAGGGCCCAATTTTATCCAATGAGGAGTTTTAACAGCGGTTCCTGACCACCTACAGCAACAGCACACAATGTCAGTGTAAATACCTCACTTCCCCTGTCCCTCCACACAGGACAGGCAGACACCATTTCAGTGGGGACAGGCCCTGGATAATAACTGCGTCACAGTTAAAAATTGGACATACAGGACAAATCTCACTTAACCCTTACTAATTAAAATCATGCATTGTACTGTTGTGGCTCCAATGTTCAGTTTGTGACTGGCTCCTCACTCTTTTGTCCCTTAGACTGCAACCGCTGAAGATGAATAGGAGATGGAGACATACCCCCATGTACAGACCCCTGGTGGATTTGGCAACAATGGAGGACAGGCACATTATCCGCACCTATAGACTTCACAGGGCCACAATCACAGAGCTGTGTGCCCAACTGGAGCCTGACTTGATATCTGCTATTCGTCACTCCACTGGGATCCCCCCTCTTGTGCAAGTCCTATCTGTGCTCCATTTCTTGTCAACTGTTTCTTTCCAAGTGACAGTGGACTTGGCAGCAGGAATGCAACAGCCAATGTTCACAATAGTGCTGACCAGAGAGTTGTCTGCCCTGATTAAACACATGTGAAGCTAAATTGTTTTCCCCCAAGTGGAGGATTTTTCCACAGTGAAGGGTGACTTCTATGCAATGGGACATATCCCCAACATTATTGGGGCATTTGATGGAACTCATATTGCATTTATCCCCCCTCTGGCAAAATGAACAGGTGTTCAGAAATCGTAAGAGTTTTCACTCCATGAATGTACAGATGGTGTGCTTGGCGGACCAGTACATCTCCCATGTCAATGCTAAGTATCCTGGGTCTCTGCATGATGCCTTTTTCCTGAGGAATAGCAGCATCCCAAATGTGATGGCCAAACTAGAGAGGCACTGGGTGTGGCTAATAGGTGAGCCCTGGTTCCCACCCCGCATATGTTGGTGTATGGGTATGGTGTGGGCCATATAGGATTGTGTGTGGCTAAATGTTGTCCCTCGATATTTGCATGTGACTCAGGTTACCCCAACCTATCATGGCTACTGACCACTGTGAGGAATGCCAGGACAAGGGCACAAGAACGTTACAATGAGGCACATGGGCGAAGAAGAAGGATAATCGAATGGACCTTTGGCCTCCTGAAGGCCAGGTTTTGGTGCCTCTATCTAACCGGTCCATCACTGTGCTACTCACCCAAGAAGGTTTGCCAGATAATCGTGGCATGCTGCATGTTGCACAACCTTGCCCTGACACGCCATGTGCCTTTTCTGCAGGAGAAGGAGGCTGGTGATGGCTGTGTGGCAGCAGTGGATCCTGTGGACAGTGAGGTTGAGCATGAGGACAACAGAACATATTGACAATATTTCCAATGACACATAGGTAAGACAGTGTTACTTCACATTTCAATGGCATTTGTTTGCATTTCTGTGGCACTGGCATGCTGATATTTCCCACTTCTATGCTCACTTATTGTTCCCCCTGGCAATTCATTTTGCAGATGTTGGCGCCCCACTATTTCTCCTGGTGTGATCACTGCATGAAACTACAGATCTTTCCTATGGGTACATTACTGTACAGTTGAATTGCAATATTTGAAACTGGTTAAATGCATATATACTTTAAAAAATCTTGCATACTCCATACTTGTATTTTTTCCAAAGGTGTTTATTGGAGTGCTAAGAAGAAGAGAGGCAAGTGCATTGGGATGGGGATGGGGTGATGGTGGAGGAAAGTCCAGGTTAATGTTACAGTGCATTTGTAGCACAGGTGTATTGTCCATGGAGACATAGGAAGGGGAGCAATGGCAGTTCAAGGTGGGACACAAGGGTGACAATCAGGGGAGTCTCATTTCTGAGCGGGAGTCTTGGCAATAGTCTCTGGCTTCTGCCTGGATCGCAGGGAATGTTTACATGGTGGTTCTCCTTCTGCAGGGGGAGGGGTGCTGGTGGCTTGTTGGTCCTGTGGCAGGGCCTCCTGTCCACTAGCGGCAGCGGAGGTGGAAGGCAGTTCAGATGTCTGGCTAGTGGCAGGGGCTCGCTGTTGTGAGACTGCCTCCCTCATAATATTGGCCATGTCTGCCAGCACCCCTGCAATGGAGACCAGGGTGGTGTTGATGGCTTTCAAGTCCTCCCTGGTCCCCTGGTATTGTCTCTCTTGTAGCCACCTGTTCTCCTGCACGTTGTCCAGGATCTGGCCCAACATATCCTGGGATCTCGGTCAGTGCCTCCTGAAGAGTCAGTTCCCTGGGCCTGTCCTCCCCCTGGCGCACAGCAGTCCTCTCAGTGTACCTGGTGGCTTGTGCCTCTGTCCCCTGAACCGTGTGCCACTGCCACTGACCCCAGGTCCCTTATTGTCTTGGGTATGGGGTGTGCTCTGGGGTCCCTGTAGTGGTGGACACACTGCTGATTGATGTGTCCTGGGGACAGAGGAGTGGGTACGCTGGGTGGGTGCTGTGGTCTTTCCAGATGGGGAGGCTCTGTGGTGGTGTGGGCCTGGGTAACCAACTGTCCAGTGGTCCCTGATGGGCCAGGTTGATCATCCAGATGACCAGAGTTGATGTCCTCATTGTGAGCCTCTTCAGTTGGGGGACTGGATGTTCCTGGCACCTCTTCTCCGCTGACATTGGCTGGGATGCCTGAGGGGATGTAAATGCTGTGCTATTGTTTCTGTGTGTGACATATTGTGCATCAGTGGGTTGCCCTATTTGGTTGTATTTGCCCTGGCAACTTTCACTTGTGTAAGTATGACCATTGTTAGGTGTTATCTGGGGTCCTCAACGCAGATGATCCCTAATGTATTCCACCAGATTATAGTAGCACACAACTGTGCGAGTTACTGTGGCTCTGGCTCCTTTTAAATGGGGAGGGTCTTAGGTTCCTTACTTAGAGATAGCTCTGAGTCCAGACATACCTGCAGACTTTCTACTAGCTACCAACATGAAGCACATCTTCTGGAAGGAGGTGGAACTCTGGTCTCACCTGGAGATGTTAGCAATGCCTGAATTGGTGTGTATGACCACACTATCCATGGCAGCCTGACACAGAAGACAAGAAGGCCTGAAACCTAGAAGAATGGCTCTGGTATCTGCCAAGAAGAGGAGAGGCAGAGTGCATGGGAAACCCACTCCTAAAACTCGAACAGTCTGAGAGGAGGCTGAGCATATGGGCAATGCTCTGGAGCCTACAGGTGAAGACATAGCCCAAGAGGACCATCTAGGGAGGAGTTCTGCAAAGCACAGAAAGACTTCTCTACTCTTGAGGACCTACAGTGGCAGGTTGAGGCCCAGGCAGCTGGTGACATTTTTGTTGATCACCTGATTTAATGGGGGAATGTATAGGGAGCCTAAGGTTCCTGAGTCTGGTGGAACACATGTTTTGGTAGTCCCCCAGTGCCACAGGGCCTTTCTACTGGGTCTGGGTCTGGCTCACGATGTATTCCTGGCAGGTCACCTGGGGTAAGACAAGACCTTTCCCAGGCTTGTCACCCACCTTTACTGCCCTGGATGAAAGTGACCTCAGATGTATTCTGCATGTTTTGTCTTATGTGCAAGGTCAGTGAGAAGTCTGGGAGAAAACTGAAGGCTTCCCTGGTTCTCTTTCCTGTCATTGGCACTCACTTTGAAAGTGTTGACTGTTACATTATTGGACCCCATGGACCCCAAGACCGTCCCCCAAGGCCACAGGTTCATGGTCTTGATGGACCCTGGAGGCTGTACCACTGAAGACAGTGACTGTACCTGCAGTGGTCAAGGCACTAAATAGGATATTTGCCCCAGTGAATTTCCCAAATGAGGTAGTATGTGACTGAGGTACAAACTTCAGTGTATATGAAGTCCATCTGGAACAAGTGTGAAATAACCCATAAGTTCTAAAAACCCTGTCATTCCCAGACCAATGACTTGTTGAGAGATCCAAAAGGACCCTTAAAGGCATGATTATGGTCCTATAGAAGCTCTTGAAGCAGAAGTGGGACATACTCTTGCCATGTTTGTTGTTCGCTTACTTAGAGTGCCTCTCAACCTTGTAAAGGATGAGTAGGAGCAAGCTCCTAGGATCCCCCACTCCGGTGTAGTCAGCTACTTATTGTCTCTACGGACTTAAATGAAGTGCTTCTGGAAGAAAGCTACAGAGAACCAAGGAGCAAGCCAGGAGTTTATTAAACTCTGGCATGAACATAAGGCCACTTTGGTTGGGTTTCAGCTTGTCATGAAAGTGTGTGTGATGCAGCCTTCGGAGCCCTGGCCCTTGCAGCACCAGTGGTACAGATCCTATGAGGTCAAGGAGTGCAAGGAAGAAGCCACCTACTTGGTGACCCTCAAGACCCCTAATAACCCCGTAAGGGTCTTGCATGACAAATGCCTCTAGCCTCACTACAAGAATTCTGAAGTCACCATGCTCCTGGTGATCATGGTGATGGATGATGGAGGGGGACAGTGAACCTCTCCCTGACCTCCTGCCTTCCAATGGGCAAGATGGGTCAATGGAAGGAGAAGGTGTTAATTTCTCCCATAACCTGAGCCGAGAACAGAGGGTATGTTTGCTCTTGCTAGGACAGTTTGTCTCCCTGTGTCCTTATTAACCCATTGGCTCACACCCATGCAAACCCACATCTTTGATATAGGGGACAGTACGCCTCAGAAGGATAAGATCTACAGGCTGTCTGATGAGCTGAGAGCCATCATCAAGAAAGAAGTAACCATGATGCTAGATCTATGGGTGAATGAGTATCTAACAGCCTGAAGCCTATCCCAGAGGAGCTGGTACCCATGCCCCCCCACCGGGTGCCACACCAGTGCTCCATTTCTGCCTGTTTTTATAGAGGACTCATCTATGTCACCAAAACTGATACACACTGCATGCCCCAAAGTGATGAGCTCATAGATCGGTTAGGAAATGCAAAGTTCCTGAGTAACTTTGATTTGACATCTAGATACTGGCAAATTGCCCCATCTGAGGGAGGTGCATTAAGAGATTGGCACTCTCTACCCTAGTGGGTCACTTGAAGTTTAGGATGATGCTGTTTAGGTTAAAGTATGCCCCTGCCACCTTCCAGAGCTTGGTCAGCAGGGTCCTGGCTGGGATTGAGGCTTTCAGTGTTGACGGTCTGGGCGTTATTGCAGCCTTCAGCTCCAAATGGGAGGATCACATGTTTCACCTCCAAGAGGTGCTTCAGGACCTGCAGCAGGCAGGGCTTACTGTCAAGACCAATAGACTAGGGGTCTGATTTAGGAAATGTTTAAACAGTTGCAAAACCTTTGATCCCACAAGGATCAAAGGTTTTGCAATCGGAAGGGATTAGTATTTGGAAGGGAAATCCCTTTCAAAAAACAATTCCTAAAGGTATGTATTAATGTTTTGTGACCGAAATCAAGTCACAAAACATTAATATTTTACCACCACCTTAAAAGAGGTGGTAATCCCTTTGCAAATGGGAAGGTCTCCCCACAGGACCACTTCCCCACTGAGGATGTGGACAAAAACACTTTTAGGTGTAGCCAGTGTGTGACAGCCCACAACATAATAGGTACAACCAGAAATGATTGGTAACTCATTTATTAGAGCCTTAAACTAACAATGTAAGCCTATTGCAAACCCTAGCATAACTGCCTTACTTTTCTTTGATAAGTGCTTCCCTTCCTCTGTAGAATCTCTCTCCCCCAACCATTTCACATTTCTCACCCCTTTGTAACACACTACAAAAAAGAAGGAAAAGAAGAGAAGAGAAAAGAAAAGAAAAGAGAAGAAAGGAGACTATGAAGCTAATTATTATATCCACTAGTTTAACAATGTTCAATCGATCAGGCTTTCTTGAGAGTCTCTCAGGTTTTATGAGCAATGGCTCATCCTGCTGATTATCCAATTGCATATTTTCTTGCACATTTCTTGTTTTAATTCTTTGAAAAAGGTTGGATATCGTGTTATAATCCTGTTGTCACCTTTTGCTGTCAGTGCTGTTCCTTTAATTTTTGTACTTCATAGTTGCAGGATGAAAATCTACTTTGCAATGTCCTTGTTTGCTGTTGTCTTACTCATGCCAATTCACCTATTTTATACTCTTGATCTTGCATACTTCTTATACAATCTGCAGAGTATTTAATTTTCTTTTTCATTTATCACCTCTCTGTACTGTTTCATCATGATCTTTTGGAAGAATTTCTGAAAGATGTGGTAAAGGAGTTTGCATAGGTTGACAAAACATTACTTCTGATGGGAATGGTGACAAGTGGAAAGCCCTGTGCATGCAGCCAGCACTCAGTGCCAACAATCACTGGTAGTAATGTTTTAACCCCTTCGCTGCAGGCCTTTTCCCCCTTTTGTCCACATAAGCTACCATTGGCAAATTTGCGTCCTGTTTTTCCAACATCCTAGGTATTCTAGAGGTACCCAAAGTGTGTGGGTTCCCCTGAAGGAGACAAGAAATTAGCCAAAATACATTTTTTTTTTTTTTTTTTAAATGGGAAAAAAGGGCTGCAGAAGAAGGCTTGTGTTTTTTTTCCCTGAAAATGGCATTGACAAAGGGTTTACAGTGCTAAAACCACCAGCTTCCCAGCTTTCAGGAACAGGCAGACTTGAATCAGAAAAACAAATTTTCCATCACAATTTTGGCATTTTACTGGGGCATACCCCATTTTTACTATTTTTGTGCTTTTAGCCTCCTTCCAGTTAGTGACAGAAATGGGTGCTAAACCAATGCTGGATCATGAAATGCTAAACATTTCTGAAAAGTAGACAAAATTATGAATTCAGCAAGGGGTCATTTGTGTAAATCCTACAAGATTTTCCTACACAAAATAACAGCCATTTTTCTTCATATTTAACTCTGTAACGTTCTACTGAGATGTCAGATTTTTGAAAGCAATATACTGTTACGTCTGCTTGACTCTTCTGGTTGTGGGGAAATATAGGGCTTGTAGGTTCATCAAGAACCTTAGGTACCCACAGCCAATTAATGAGCTGCACCTTGCAATTGGTTTTCATTCTATACCGGGTACACAGCAATTCATTTGGTGAAATATAAAGAGTGAAAAATAGGTATCAAGAAAACCTTTGTATTTCCAAAATGGGCACAATATATTGTGTTGAGAAGCAGTGGTCATTTGCATATCTCTGAATTCTGGGATGCCCATACTAGCATATGAATTTGCAGGGCATTTCTCATAGAGATGTTCTTTTTACACACTATCTTACATTTGGAAGGAACAAATTTTGAGAAACGCAAGGGGCAATTAACACTTGTTCTGCTATTCTGTGCTCCCACAAGTCTCCCGGTAAAAATAGTACCTCACTTGTGTGGGTAGGCCTAATGCCCATGACAGGAAATGCAATGTGGACACATCACATTTTTCCAAAGAAAACTGATGTGTTTTTTGGAAAGTGCCTAGCTATGGATTTTGGCCTCCAGCTCAGCCAGCACCTAGGAAAACCTACCAATGCTGTTCATTTTTTAAAACTAGATGACTAGGGGAATCCAGGATGGGGTGACTTGTTCGGCTCTCACCAGGTTCTGTTACCCAGAATCCTTTGCCATCCTCAAAATGTGGCAAAAAAAACACTTTTGCTTCACATTTCGGTGACAGAAAGTTCTGGAATCTGAGAGGAGCCACACATTTCCTTCCACCCAGCATTCTCAGAAGTCTCCCGATAAAAATGGTACCTCACTTGTGTAGGTAGGCCTAGCGCGCGTGACAGGAAATGCCCAAAAGCACAACATGGGCTCATCACAATTTGACAAAGAGAACAGGGCTGTTTTTTTCAAAGTGGCAAGCTGTGGATTTTGGCCTCTAGCTCAGCTGACCCCTAGGGAAACCTACCAAACCTGTGTATTTTTTAAAACTAGACACCTAAGGGAATCTAGGATGGGGTGACTTGTGGGGCTCTCACCAGGTTATGTTACCCAGAATCCTTTGCAAACCTCACAATTTGGCCCAAAACATTTTTTTCCTCACATTTCAGTGACAGAAAGTTCTGGAATCTGAGCGGAGCCACAAATTTCCTTCCACCCAGCATTCCCACAAGTCTCCTGATAAAAATGGTACCTCACTTGTGTGGGTAGGCCAAGTGCCCGTGAAAGGAAATACCCCAAAACACTATGTGACACATTTTCCCAAAGAAAACAGAGCTGTTTTGTGCAAAGTGCCAAGCTGTGGATTTTGGCCTCTAGCGCAGCCGACACCAAGGGAAACCTACCAAACCCATGCATTTTTTAAAACTAGACACCTAGGGGAATCCAGAATGGGGTGACTAGTGTGGCTCTCACCAGGTTCTGTTATTCAGAATCCTGTGCAAACCTCAAAATCTGGCCAAAAACCCCCACTTTTTCGTAAATTTTAGGTGAAAGAAAGTTCTGGAATCGGAGAGCAGCCACAAATTTCCTTCCACCCAGCATTTCTACAGGTCTCCCAATAAACATGGTACCTCACTTGTGTGGGTAGACCTAGTGCCCGCGAAAGGAAATGCCCCAAAACACTAGGTGGACACATCAAAATTATCAAATACTAAACTACCTGTTTTTGCGGACGGGGGACCTCCTTTTTTGGTCTTGGGCTCAGCAGCCACATAGGGAAACCTTCAAAACCCAAACATTTCTGAAAACTAGACACCGGAGGGAATCCAGGGAGGTGTGACTTGCATGGATCCCCCAATGTTTTCATACCCAGATTCCTTAGCAAAACCTCAAATTTAGCTAAAGAAATCATTTTTCCCCATTTCTGTGTGGGATCACTGCCCTGGACAAATTTCCTACCTCTCAATGTTTCCCTCAGTCCCCAGGTAAAAATGATACCTCACTTGTGTACGTGGGCCAAGTCCCTATGACAGGGAAGAACCAAAAACATGTCAAGATTGAGGGGGATCCAAAGCGGGTCCAAAAGGGCAGTTAAAAAAAAAAACATTTTTTGGCTGACAAGTGGGGCAGACTTTTTATCTGTATACATAAGACAATGCTGGGTGGTAGGAATTTTGTGGATTCCTGCAGGTTCCAGAAGGCTCCATCACAAAAATGTGGAAAAAAATAGTGATTTCCAGCAAAGTTGAAGGTTTGCAGGGCGTTGTGGGTAAGAAAATGACACAGGGTGCATGTGAAGCCCACAACCCTGGAATCACCCAACTGTTTAGTATTCAGATGTGTCTAGGTCTTGTGGATTTTTCTACATGGCAGCAGCCCAAAGTCCAAGAAGTGCAGCCCTCACCATTCCAAGTGGGACGATTTTGAGAGTCAGCCAAGCTCTCAAGGCCCAAATGTAAAGCCAAAACCCCAAATAATAAAATATCCTCTTGTTGGCAGTGGGATAAGATGTTTTAGTGTGTGAGGAGAGAGCTGAAAGACTGTTACCCCCTTAAGTTGGGGTGGGGGCATAACCAGGCCCATACTGGTTGGTAGCCATCATCCCTCTATTTTTTTAAAAATTCCCTGAGATCTAGTTGAGAAGGGCACACGTGTGTTGTTGAGTGCACACATTTTGGCCACCAATTTTGAAGTCAAGCATTCACGCAGAGTGTCGTAATTGAATGTGTACATTTTGGTCCCCATTTTTATGTCAGGCACTCATGAAGAGAGTCGGAGTGATTTGGTGAGGTTGACAAAGTGCCAGCAGGTGTCTGTATTTCATTGTGGCACAAAGTAAAGGGGTTTCTAGAGCTGCAAGCACAATTCTTAAAATAAAAGAAAGCTTCAGTAAAATTTTGATGGCCATTTTGAAACCAGGCGTCCTTTGGGACATCTCAGTGGAAAATACCAGAGCACCATTCTTAAGTCAGACAAAATATATATCTTATATGAAGTCTCAGAAAAACTAAGTTTGGTATTAAATTACAATACTATTAAGACAAAAAGTGAAAAGTAATGTCAAGTGAGGAGACGCATAGGTAAGTAGCAATACATGTGAATACAGAGATATATAATGAGGAACAAAATACAGGAAGAGTCTCAAGTATAGTTCTTCGCAGACCTATACCATCTGATATATCAGATCAACAAAATATTGTGCAAAGATGGGAAAAATGGAGGAGAAGGTTTGAACATTTCTTAGAAGCAATGTCTAAACAGTACTGTGATGCACAGGGAACAGATGTATTACTTATCCTTGAGGGAGATCAGGTGGAACATTTGATAATTACATTTCCTGTTCAAGAACAAAATACATACAGAGGGCTCATTTAATATTTAAATGAAACATTCGACCCTCAAAGAATTCTGGATTTTGAAAGGTATAATTTTAGTATAACCTTCCAAAGGGAAAATAAAACAGTGGATGAGTGTTAGAAATGGGGTCCTTGGTTGACAGTCAGGTTACCCCCTGTTCAAGCAAGGACCCTCACTCTAGTCAGGGTAAAAGAGAATCACCCTCAGCTAACCCCTGCTTACCTCCTTGGTAGCTTGGCAGAGCAGTAGGCTTAACTTCAGAGCGCTGGGTGTAAAGTATTTGTACCAACACACACAGTAACTTAATGAAAACACTATAAAATGACACAACACCAGTTTAGAAAAATAGGAAGTATTTATCTAAACAAAACAAGACCAAAATGACAAAAATCGGACATACACAAGTCAAGTTATGAATTTTTAGAGATTAAACTCAAAAATAGCGCTTAGAAACAAAAATGCTTCGATGAGATGTTAACACGGAGTCGTGACGGAGTCGTTCCCAACAAGCCGACACCAGCGGTGCCGGATACGGAGTCGTGTAGACCCCCAAGTACAGTACCTTTGGTGAAGAGTGAAAACAAGCTGATGCGCAAAGTAGGGGATCGCGGCGTCTGTGCGAAACGTTGAATCTGTGCACTTCGAGCGGCGTCGGTCACGACGTGGTGCGGCGACTTCCACGGAGTCGCGGACTTCCGCGGGGCTGCTGCGGCGTCGGGCCTGCGCAGAGCGTCGCGTTCCAGCGAAGGTCACGGCGTCGGCTGCAGTCGGCGTTACCGGATTCAGCAGCGGCGTCGGTCCGGAGTCGTCCAAAGTCGATTTCCTTGGATTTACACCAGCTTTCCTTTCAAGGGCCCAGGGACTGGATAGGGCACCACTTGTCGTGGCAGGAGTCTCCCCAGAGACTCCAGGTGCTGGCAGAGAGAAGTCTTTGCTGTCCCTGAGACTTCAAACAACAGGAGGCAAGCTCTAACTCAAGCCCTTAGGGATTTCTTCACAAGATGGAAGGCACACAAAGTCCAGTCTTTGCCCTCTTACTCTGGCAGAAGCAGCACTGCAGGAAAGCTCCACAAAGCACAGTCACAGGCAGGGCAGCACTTCTTCCTCAGCTATCAGCTCTTCTCCAGGCAGAGGTTCCTCTTGGTTCCAGATGTGTTTCTAAAGTCTTTAGATTTGGGTGCCCTTCTTATACCCATTTAAGTCTTTGAAGTCACCTTTCTTCAAAGGGGACTCACACCTACTTGTGAAATCCTGCCTTCTCCAGGAAAGGCCTCAGACACACACCATGGGGTTGGAGCATGCATTGTCAGAGGCAGGCACAGTCCTTTCAGATGAGAGTGACCACTCCACCTCTCCCTCCTAGCAGAGATGGCTAATCAGGAAATGCAGGTTACACTCCAGCTCCCTTTGTGTCACTGTCTAGTGCGAGGTGAAAAACAACCCAACTGTCAAACTGACCCAGACAGGGAATCCACAAACAAGGCAGAGTCACGGAATGGTTTAAGCAAGAAAATGCTCACTTTCTAAAAGTGGCATTTTCAAACGTACAATCTTAAAATCAACTTTACTAAAAGATGTATTTTTAAATTGTGAGTTCAGGGACCGCAAAACCCAACATGTCCATCTACTCTCTAGGGTAATCTACACTTTAATCATATTTAAAGGTAGCCCCCATATTATCCTATGAGAGAGACAGGCCTTGCAACAGTGAAAAACGAAATTGACAGTATTTCACTGTCAGGACAAATACACCACATTACTATATATCCTACCTTATCCATATACTGCACCCAGCCCTTGGGGCTACCTAGGGCCTACCTTAGTGGTGCCTTACATGTAAGAAAAGGGAAGGTTTAGGCCTGGCAAGTGGGTACACTTGCCAAGTCGAATTTACAGTGTAAAAATACACACACAGGCACTGCAGTGGCAGGTCTGAGACATGATTACAGGGTTACTTGTGTGGGTGGCACAACCAGTGCTACAGGCCCACTAGTAACATTTGGGGGCATATTTATACTCCGTTTGCGCCGAATTAGCGTCGTTTTTTTCGACGCAAATTCGGCGCTAAACTAACGCCATATTTATACTTTGGCGTTAGACGCGTCTAGCGCCAAAGTATGAGGAAAGAGCGTCATTTTTTTGCGTGAACGCCTTCCTTGCGTTAATGAGATGCAAGGTAGGCGTTCCCGTCTAAAAAAATGACTGCGCCGCAAATGCGTCGTATTTATACTCCCGGGCAAAAATGACGCCCGGGAGTGGGCGGGGCAAAAAACCCCGCATTTGTGCTGGATTTTAGCGCCTGGGTCAGGGCAGGCGTTAAGGGACCTGTGGGCTCAAAATGAGCCCACAGCTGCCCTCCCATGCCCCCAGGGACCCCCCCCTGCCACCCTTGCCCACCCCAGGAGGACACCCAAGGATGGAGGGACCCACCCCAGGGACATTCAGGTAAGTTCAGGTAAGTATAATTTTTTTTTTTTATATTTATTTTTTTGGCATAGGGGGGCCTGATTTGTGCCCCCCTACATGCCTCAATGCCCAATGACCATGCCCAGGGGACATAAGTCCCCTGGGCATGGCCATTGGGCAAGGGGGCATGACTCCTGTCTTTACTAAGACAGGAGTCATGTAAATGGCGTCTGGGCGTCGTTAAAAATGGCGCAAATCGGGTGGAGGCGATTTTTTGCGTCAACCTGACTTGCACCATTTTTAAGATGCCCTAGCGCCATTTTTCCCAACGCCGGCTCTGCCTGGTGTACGTGTTTTTTTTCCACGCACACCAGGCAGCGCCGGTCTGCTTGCGCCGGCTAACGCCATTCAATAAATATGGCGCCCGCATGGCGCTTCAGAATGGCGTTAGCCGGCGCAACATTTTTTGACGCTAAACTGCGTTAGCGCAGTTTAGCGTCAAAAAGTATAAATACGGGCCTTGATTTACAGGCCCTGGGCACCTCTAGTGTACTTTACTAGGGATTTAACAGTTAAACAAATATGCCAATCATGGAGAACCAATTACATACACATTTTAAACAGGAGCACTTGCACTTTAGCACTGGTTAGCAGTGGTAAAGTGCCCAGAGTAATAAAAACAGCAAAATCAGAGTCCAGCACACATCAAAACCTGGGGAACAGAGGCAAAAAGTTAAGGGAGACCCTGCCAAGGATGAAAAGTCTAACAATGAGTATGTAACAAGATTAAGGAAATTAGCAACTTTCTGTGGAATTTGAGAAATTTAACAAGGAAGAAGTAATAACAGTGAGAATAATACAAGGATGTAATTCATTCAAGATTGGAAAAAAGCTTCTGAAAAAACATACAATTTACAAAAGAATTCTACGCAAGGCTAGAACAGAAACACTAGGAAAGAACCATGCTATAAACAAGGAAGAAAGTAGAATGAAACTATAGGACAAGTTAGGAAAATGTTTAAAAAGGGCAACAATGTAAAAAAATGGAAACACACAACAGAGAAAGGAGACTATGTTACAGGTGTAGATTACAATGTGTGCATTAAAGAACATGTCCAGCACTAGGAACTCAATGTAGAGAATGCGGGAAGCCAAATCACTTTGCAAGTGTATGTAGGTTTAAGAAAGAAAAGACAGAAATGTGTAATAAATAGGAAAATTGGAACAAACAGCGTATATTGGATACTAAAAAGAAGATAAGAAACACTAATATCCAGATTTTAAAACACCTAGTGCCGTCTTTGCACAATTTGTTTGATGCAAAAGCAACGCTAACACAACCCAATATTTATATTTTGTCGCTAGATCAGTCAAGCCTCAAAATATTTGACGTAGGGTCATTTTTTGGGAGCACCATATCACCTTCCGTTGTTTAATGACAATGATATGCAAGGTAGGCGTTCCCGCCCAAAAAATGACGCTAGGCCCATATTTTAACCCAGCTGAAAAATGGCACACACAAAGGACTGGGTCCACAAAATGATGCTACGTCTGATTAGCATTAAAAAATGTTAATTCCTGGTCAGACCAGGCGGTAAAATGAGGCCCTTACACTGCTATATAAGGGAAACACACAGAAGCAACATTTTTAAGACACTGGACAACAAGGACATGTTATTGCTACAGCTTGGCACCCATAGAAGATGACAGCAACAACGTCAAGTGCCACCAGCACCACCGCAGCAACGGCAAATACCACCACAGCTGCCACAAAGGCGGCAGAGAAGGAGGGAGAGGATCTTTTGCCAACGTGCAACCATCCTCGCAGTAGGAGGCTGGCCTGGCTTATAGTGGGTACCTAATGGTACTTACACCTTGTGCCAGGTCCAGTTATCCCTTATTAGTAGATTAGTAGTGTTCTAGCACCTTAGGCTGATAGAGGTAGCTATAGTGGAGCGGTTTAGGCTGAACTAGGAGACATGCAAAGCTGCTACTATACCACTTATATCGTGTATCACTATATTATAAGAAACTTAATACTCAGAGTTACTAAAAATAAAAGGTACTTTATTTTAGTGACAATGTGCCAAAAATATCAAAGAGGATATACTTAGGAGGTAAGTAAAATACACAAAATATACACACAAACCAAAATCAGGTAAGTAAATAGTTAGAAAAGTAGTGCAAACACTGTAGAATACAATAGGAGGCAAGAGGATACAATAGGCCTAGGGGCAACACAAACCATATACTCCAAAAGTGGAATGTGAACCAAGAATGGACCCCAGGCCTAGTGTAGTGTGTAGAGGCTCACTGGGAGTGTAAGAAAACACTAAGGGTGTCCAAATTACCCTACTACCCAAGAAACTGAAGATGGATTCTGGGACTTGAGGACCTGTAAATGAAGAGGACCAAGTCCAAGAGTCACACAAGTGTCCAATGGGGGGGCAGGAGCCCACTAAAACCCAGATGAAGGTGTAAAAAGGCTGCCTCCGGGTGGAATAAGCTGAAGATTCTGCAACAACGGAAAATGCCAGGAACTTTTCCTTTGCACAGAAGATGTCCCACGGCGTGCTGGAGGATGTAGAGTTGTTTCCACGCAGAAAGACCGCAAACAAGCAATCAAGCCTTACTAGCTGCAAGAGTCGCGTTTGAAGAAAATGGGTGCTGCCTGGCCCAGGAAGGACCAGGAGGTCGCCCCTTGGAGGAGGAGACAGAAAGGGTGCTCAGCAGCACAGAGAGCCCATGCAGAAGCAGGCAGCACCCGCAAAAGCACTTGAACAGGCGTTCAAGAAATCTGAGCACGGCGGTCATCTCAACACTACAAAGGAGGGTCCAACGAAGCCGGTGGTCAACTCAGCGAGTTGAGCAATGCAGGACGGAGTGCCTGGGACCTGGGCTATGCTGTGTATGAAGGATTCCTTGCAAAAGTGCACTGAAGCCCTAGCAGCTGCAGTTCATGCAGTACACAGGATTACTGTCTGGTGTGAGGAGGCAAAGACTTACCTCCACCAAATTTGGAAATAAGGACCACTGGACTGTCGGGGTCACTTGCATCCAGCTCCTGTGTTCCAGGGACCACGCTCGTCGAGATGAGAAGGGACCCAGAGGACCAGTGAAGCAGACGTTTGGTGCCTGCGTTGGCAGGGGGAAGATTCCATCGACCCACAGGAGATTTCTTCTTGGCTTCCTGTGCAGGGTGAAGGCAGACAGCCCTCAGAGCATGCACCACCAGGAAACAGTCGAGCTGGTAGGATTAGGCGCTACAATGTTGCTGGTAGTTGTCTTGCTACTTTGTTGTGGTTATCCAGGCATCCTGGAGCAGTCAGCGGTCAATCCTTGGCAGAAGTTGAAGAGAGAGATGCAGAGGAACTCTGGTGAGCTCTTGCATTTGTTATCTGATGAGAAACCCACAGGAGAGACCCTAAATAGCCCTCAGAGGACGATTGGCCACCTAACCAGGTAAACAACTATCAGGAGGGGTCTCTGACATCACCTGCTGGCACTCGCCACTTGGAGGCCTCCATTGTGCCCTCACACCTCTTGTCCAGTTTTGCGCCAAAGCAGGGGCTGGGGGATCCCTGAACCGGTGTAGACTGGCTTATGCAAGGAGAGCACCATCTGTGCCCTTCAAAGCATTTCCAGAGGCTGGGGGAGGCTACTCCTCCCCAGCCCTTAACACCTATTTCCATTTGGAGAGGGTGTAACACCCTCTCCCAGAGGAAATCCTTTGTTCTGCCTTCCTGGGACTGGGCTGCCCAGACCCCAGGAGGGCAGAAGCCTGTCTGTGGGTTGGCAGCAGCGGTAGCTGCAGTGAAAACCCCAGAGAGCTAGTTTGGCAGTACCCGGGGTCCAGGATGCATGGGATTGGCATACCAGATTTGGCATGGGGGGACAATTCCATGACCTTACACATGTTACATGGCCATGTTCGGAGTTACCATTGTGAAGCTACATATAGGCACTCACAAAGTCCAGGGAAATTGCCCTGAACAATGTGGGGGTGCCTTAGCTAGTGCCAGGGTGCCCTCACACTTAGTAACTTTGCACCTAACCTTCACTAAGTGAGGGTTAGACATGAAGATGACTTATAAGTTACTTAAGTGCAGTGTAAAATGGCTATCAAATAACATGGGCGTTATTTCACTCAGGCTGCAGTGGCTATGGGTGGCAAAAGAAATGCTGCAGCCCATAGGGATCTCCTGAAACCCCAATAACCTGGGTACCTAGGTACCATATACTAGGGAATTATACGGGTGTTCCAGTGTGCCAATTAAAATTGCTAAAAAGGGTCAGTAGCCTGCAGTGACAATTTAAAAGCTGAGAGAGCAGACACACTGAGGTTCTGGTTAGCAGAGCCTCAGTGATACAGTTAGGCACCACACAGGGAACACATATAGACCACAAACTATTAGCACTGGGGTCCTGGCTAGCAGGATCCCAGTGACACAGGCAAAAACAAACTGACACATAAGTAAAATGGGGGTAACATGGCAGGCAAAATGGTACTTTCCTACAGAACACCCCAAAACGAGGGACAATAAGGCTAACCTTGTCCAGATGAGTCTTCATTGTCTAAGTGTAAATATCTGAAGAGTCCATCTGCATTGGAGTACTCCCAGGTCTATGTTCCACTGTATAGTCCATACCCTGTAGGGAGATGGACCACCTCAATAATTTAGGGTTTTCACCTTTCATTTGTTTAAGCCATAATAGAGGTTTGTGGTCTGTCTGAACAGTAAAGTGAGTACCAAAGAGGTATGGCCTCAACTTTTTCAGTGCCCAGACCACAGCAAAGGCCTCCCTCTCTATGGCAGACCAACGCTTTTCTCTAGGGGTCAAACTCCTGCTGATGAAAGCAACAGGTTGATCCTGGCCCTCAGTGATAGCACTGCCCCAGCCCCCAATTCAGAAGCATCAGTCTGGACTATGACCTTTTTTGGAGTAGCAAGGGCTTTTTAGGACAGGTGCAGAGCACATGGCCTATTTGAGCTCATCAAAAGCTTTTTGACAGCTAGCTGTCCACAATAACATTTTAGGCATCTTTTTACTAGTGAGGTCATGAAGACGAGCTGCAATGGAGCCATAATTCTTGATGAACCTTCTATAGTACCCTGTGAGGCCTAGAAAGGCTCTCTCCTGGGTTTGAATTGTAGGGGGAGCCCATTCTATAATGGCCTTGATCTTCCCCTGCAGTGGTGCAATCTGTTCCCCACATACCAGGTGGCCAAGATAAACTACTTTCCCCTGCCCTATCTGGCATTTTGAAGCCTTGATAGTGAGGCCTGCCTTTTGCAGGGCCTCCAAAACTTTCCACAGGTGGACCAGGTGACCATCCCAGGTGGAGCTAAAGAAAGCTATATCATCTAGATATGCTGCACTAAAAGCTTCCAAACCTTGCAGGACTGTGTTCACCAACCTCTGAAAAGTGGCAGGTGCATTTTTTTAAACCAAAGGGCATCACAGTGAACTGATAGTGCCCTCCAATGGTGGAAAATGCAGTTTTAGGTTTAGCATCTTCAGGTAATTTAATCTGCCAATACCCTGCAGTTAAATCACAAGTGCTTAGATACTTGGCAGAAGCCAGTGTATCTATTAGCTCATCTGCCCTGGGTATAGGGTGAGCATCTGTCTTGGTTACTTGATTGAGACCTCTATAGTCAACATAAAACCTCATCTCTCTTTTACCATCCTTACTGTGAGGTTTTGGGACAAGCACCACTGGGCTAGCTCATGGGCTTTCTGAAGGCTCAATTACTCCTAAATCCAACATATTTTGTACCTTTTGTTTAATGCAATCCGTCAGGCTGCCTATAAATCTTACTTTTGACAGGTAGACTGTTTCCAATATTGAATGTATGCTCACACCAGGTACTTCTACCTGGTATCAGTGAGAAGAGGTCATAAAATTGATTTAGGAGATTTACACAGTTGTCCTTCTGCTCAGCAGTAAGGCAATCTGCAAGTACTACTCCCTCCATTAAGCCATCAGCTTCAGTGGTGGAGAAGAGATCAGGGAGAGGGTCACTCTCTTCTTCCTGTCCCTCATCAGTTGCCATGAGCAGGATTAGATCAGCCCTGTCATAGTAGGGTTTTCTGCGGTTGACATGTAGCATCCTAAGGGGACTCCTGGTAGTGCCCAGGTCTACCAAATCTCACCCCTTTTCTCAACAATGAGATGGGGTCCACTCCATTTGTCCTGGAGTGCTCTTGTGGCCACAGGCTCCAATACCCCCACCTTCTGTCCTGTGTGGTACTGGGTCAAGACAGCCTTCTGGTCATGCCATTGCTTTTGCAGCTCTTGGCTGGCCTGAATGTTTTTACTGGCCTTTTTTATGTACTCAGCCATTCTTGATCTTAGGCCAAGTACATAGTCCACAATGTCCTCCTTAGGAGTTTTTAATGGTTGTTCCCAACCCTCCTTCACAAGTGCAAGGGAACCTCTCACAGGGTGCCCAAAGAGGGGTTCAAAGGGGCTAAAGCCCACTCCTTTTTGGGGTACCTCCCTGTAAGCAAAAAGGAGGCAAGGCAACAGGACATCCCATCTCCTTCTGAGTTTTTCAGGGAGTCCCATTATCAGACCTTTGAGAGTTTTATTAAACCTCTCAACCAGACCATTTGTTTGTGGATGATAAGGAGTAGTGAACTTGTATGTTACACCACACTCCTTCCACATAGCTATGAGATATGCAGACATGAAGTAACTACCTCTGTCTGACACCATTTCCTTAGGGAAGCCCACTCTGGAAAAGATTTGCAGGAGGGCCTTTGCCACTGCAGGAGCTGTAGTGGTCCTTAAGGGAGTTGCTTCAGGATACCTAGTGGCATGGTCCACTACCACAAGGATAAACCCATTGCCTGAAGCTGTTGGAGGGTCAAGGGGGCCAACTATGTCAACGCCTACCCTTTCAAAGGGCACCCCAACCACAGCAAGTGGAATTAAGGGGGTGTGGCACCAGTTTTGACACTGGCTTGGCAGGTCACACAAGAGCGACAAAACTCTTTAGTGTCCTCTGACATATGAGGCCAGTGAAACAATGGAACAAGTCTTTCCCACGTTTTACTCTGGCCCAAATGTCCAGCCAAAGGAATGTCATGTGCCAAGGTAAGAAGACTCCCTATATTGCAAAGGGATGACCAATCTCCTGGCAGCTCCAGGTTTAGGGTCCCTTGACTCAGTATACAGGAGGTTGTCTTCCCAATACA
This sequence comes from Pleurodeles waltl, assembly GCF_031143425.1. NCBI lineage: Eukaryota > Metazoa > Chordata > Amphibia > Caudata > Salamandridae > Pleurodeles > Pleurodeles waltl. The sequence continues at coordinate 259,867,408 of NC_090437.1, read as the reverse complement.
CCTTATGGCTATCACTGACGTCCCCATTCTGCTGTTTGACAGCTTGCTGTCTCAAACCTTCTAGTGTGGGACAGGTATGCTGTGCCACACTCAGCTCTTCCCTAGCAGGCCCCCCTGCACCCAAAAGCTCAGCAGTGTCTGCTGCCAGCTCATCTGCTGTAGGTTCTGCACAGGGAGAGGATTTATCTTCCTCAAAAGGGGAATCTTCTGAAGAGGGAGGGATAGTGGGGATGGATTTATCCTTACTACCCCTAGCTTTTGGGAGCACTTGGTCCATTGTTCCAGATTCCAAGATTCCCTGTCCTTTTTGCTTTTTGGCCTGAGCCCTTGTTAAAGCAAAAATATGCCCATGAATGCCCAGCATTGCTGCATGAGCCTCTAACTCAACTTCAGCCCAAGCTGATGTCTCCAAATCATTGCCTAGTAAGCAATCTACAGGTAATTCAGTGGCTACCACAACTTTCTTTGGACCAGTACCACCCCCCTAGTTGAGATTCACAACAGCCATGTGGTGGCTAAGTGTGTTATTGTGAGCATCAGTCACTTGGTACTGCTGACCAAATAGGTGGTTGATCAGGATGAACCAGTTTCTTTATCACCATAGTTACACTGGCTCCTGTGTCCCTGTAGGCCTCAACCTCAACACCATTTATTAGGGGAAGTTGCTTGTACTTACTCATATTAAGGGGACAAGCAACCAAGGTGGCAAAGTCAATGCAGCCATCAGAGACTAAACCAGCCTCTGTGGTCCCCCTAACAAGACCAACCCCAACTACACTACCAATGGTGAGCCCTGTGACACCCTTTGATTGGCTATTTGTAGTAGACTTCCCACCACTGCTATTACTAAGGGCACTAGAGGTTGCAGTTGGGGTTGTGGTAGTGGGAGCCCTGGTGTTTTTCTTTGGAGAAGTGGAATCACTTGCCCAATGGCCTTTTACTTTACATAAATAAAACCATGGATTTTTCTGATTGTGGGAAGAGGATTTGGACCCACCGCCCCAGAGGATTTTTGTGGGCCTGATGATGACTCAGAATGTTTTCTATCTTTGTCCCCACCCTTGTCAGAAGACTTACCATCCTTCTTCTTGCCATCCTTGTCACCACCTGTATGAACTTTTCTGTTCACTCTTGTTCTGGCCCATTTGTCTGCCTTCTTTCCCAATTCTTGGGGAGAGGTCAGATCTGAGTCTACCAAGCACTGGTGCAACAAATCAGACACACAATTGTTCAAAATATGCTCTTTCAGGATTAGATTATACAGGCACCACACAGGGAACACATATAGGCCACAAACTATGAGCACTGGGGTCCTGGCTAGCAGGATCCCAGTGACACAGGCAAAAACAAACTGACACATAAGTAAAAATGGGGGTAACATGCCAGGCAAGATGGTACTTTCCTACACTCGCCCTGAAGGAGGAAGAGGTGACCAGACTCTACCTTCTGAGGTGGGAGTCCCTTGTACGCCTGCTTCACCACATTGCGCTAGACATAACAGCAAGAGTGCATAGTCACACAGCATTACCTCCCATGAGCAAACTCCTGGCTGTCCTCCTCTTGCTGGCATCAGGTTAATTACAGATGACTGCGGCAAAAGTGGGTGGCATCTCCCAATCATCCCTCTCTGCCTTCCTCCTGAAGGCCCTGGATGCCAACATCAGACTCACACCCCTCCACATCTGGTTCCCCAACACCCAGGAACTGCAGTAGGAGACCAAGCAAGGTTTCTATCAAATTACTGGCTTCCCGCATGTGCTGGGTGTAATGGACTACGGCCATGTCCAACGCGTCCCTCCTGCTGCGACTGAAAACTTCTATAGGAAGCGCAAACATACACACTTCATCAATGTGCAGGTCATCTTGGACCACCATGGAGTCATCTCAAACACCCTAGCTAAATACCTCAGCAGCATCCACGAAGCTTACATCTTCAGGCACTCAACAATAAACCAATGATTCCAGAATGGACAATATGCCAATGGCCTACTTGTAAGTAAGAAAGCATACAAATCATAACACACACAACACACCAAACTGGCAGGTAAAACAATAAATACACCACACTAAACACACATGGACAGGGAAACACAGATGTATATACCACAAAACATATGCCACATGCAATACTACAGCACATTCATTGCACATCACCCTCACATATGTCAATATCTCCAAGTCCCTGGCACCACCTGACTGACACATCACAGGGTGAACAGATGGAGCAATGTCCCCTTTGAATACTAAAGCAGCCCTCTAACAACTACATGTGTCCACAGGTTACCAACAACACACAGATTCTTCACACACAACACTTACCAAGGAATCGTTCTACTAAGTGAATTGCATCAGCCATTCAACCATTAAACAACTCATGTATTGCCACTGCCCCACATTTACCATGCTTTAGAAATCTCAGGCAGCACCAATATTAATTGCCAGCCGAGTGGTCCCATCCCCATCTACATATCACCAAAACTTAACAGAAATACTCATTGTGTTCAACTTTTCCTTGTGTGGTATATAGTGCAGTACACATTGAAATACTACATCACCATCAATAAAAGGTCATGTGCAGGAATGGACCCCTCACAGCACACCAACAAACACACCCATAAATCCCACATCTCCATACCATGGTACAAGGGTACCAACAGTGGACTGTGGCAGATGAACTATTGGCAATGTACAAGGAGAGGCCAGAAATGCACATGAAGGAGCATACATGGAACTTAGCAGGCCTGGACTCCAGATGCAGGGCATTACTGAAAAGCAAAGCATGCCCTGTCCTGTCCCACAGCTGTGTGAAAAATCATGCATACATCACAATACACCCAACATAAATGTGCCACACTGGGCATATGAACCTCATGCACATACGTATGCCAGCCAGCGATCGCCAACAACAACACTTTGTGCAAGGGATGTATTTCAAGGGCAAAGGGTGGGATTCACATGCAACACACAGGGCTCTACACCGGCTACATGGCACACAACACACAAAATGTGTTCACATTTCCACAACATCACTCTTATGCAAGTCTATACTGAAGGCACTTAGGTCCACACGTGCCCCTTAGCTCCACCCTACCCCAACATGTGTTTGCAGTATTCAATATATGGCACACCATTGCACCAAGTGGGTGCAATAATGTCAACATAATGGATGCCATAGATGGACCTGTAGGAATATTGCCAAATTAATGGGGCTAACCCTGCACAGTACATAGAGGCCCATTGAAAGCAATGACATGCCCCCTACTTACACCTGCTCTGTGCAGGTGTCAAAAGTAAAAAAAATAACACATATTCCTCTGCACCATTTTTGCATTTGTCCCAACAGGGGAATACACCCCTTGCATAAATTATGCCTTGCACAGGCATAATGTTGCTCAAATGGTCACTAAGTGTTGCACTGCATTGTTAGTGCCACTTTGTAAACATAGCGCTGTGTTTTTTGCCTTGTTGGCCCACAATAGTGTGTGTAAAATTATGCTAATGTCTTGCAAGGAGGTGCTAGGCCCTCTTAAATCTGGGCCCTAGACTCAAATGTAGACAACACCACACATATTTGGCATGCGTGAACTGTCAGACAAGAATTTTAATTGCAATCACCAGGTACCTGAGGCACAACACATGATAGGAAAGTGCACCACCACACACCTATGCAACCATTCATCCAAACAGGAACACACACAATACCAGATGCAAGTCTGATTCACCACTCCTCTCAAAACAAATATGTGCCATGGAACCTTCCAAAAAACTAATATGCATGACTGACATATGTTTACACATTCATTTGCAGTGGACCAAGGTTACAGCATCTATCCATGGGTCATGACACCTTTTGGAAATTCTACAACTGATGCAGAGCGGGAGTACAATGAAGGCCACAGAAGGATCAAGAATGTGGATGAGATGACCTTTGGCCTCTCCAAATCAAGGTTCAAGTGCCTCCATCTTACAGGAGAGTTATATGCACCACCCCTTGTCTGCAAAATGGTTCTTGTGTGTGCCATATTGTATACCATTTGTCTACACACAAATGTCCCCTGGGATGAACAAGTAGAGGTCCCCACTGAGGAGGATGACAACAGTGGTATACAACTGGAGGAGGGGGGACAACAAAACACTGCTGCTGGGGTTCACAGAAGAGAACTAATTGTGCAAAGCATGTTCACATACAACTGTACTCTAAGATTAACCATGTAAATAATTCAATCCAATCATATAAACTCAGACTGCTCATGGCATACTCATTTACACCATCACATACCATTTGTAAGTTGCTCATATTTCAGAGAGCATGACCACACCACAACAGTTGTAAACAACTTTGGAACATAGGCCCAGATTTAAGAGGGCCTAGTGCATCCTTGAGCAACATTAGCGTTATACATCTTATACTAATGTGTCCCAACTATGCCAAAATCCAAGCACCAGAAACTCATAGTGTTGCAATGCATACATTGTGCCAATTTGTAACTCCTTGTCTGATGATATGCCTGCGACAGCATTTGGTTTGCAAGGAAGGTGTACAGCCGGTAAAGGGGGTGCCAAAATGGTTCAGTGGAATATAAGAAAATCAATTGTGTCATATTTTGCAGCTACTTTTAACACCTGCTCTGAGCAGCTGTTTAAAGGGGGGACACCATTGGTATCAATGGGACCCTGTTGGAAAATGGGTTAATGGTAAGGGCAGGTAAGTACCTACACTTAGCAATAGGCCACTAACCTCCACTTAGGTCCAGTTAGGTCTCAGTAAATTAAACCTAGCTCAACCATTGGTAGCTTGGCAATGAGCGACACGGCTTAACTTAGGAGACAGAGTGTAAAGCATTCAAATATCACAAAACAGTAATTAAATAAAACACAGGAAACAGTTTTAAAATCGGATAAGGGGAACTGGAGATATGAATTTGTAAACAATTATTGTTTTCTAGCGCCTAGAAACAAAAAGCGCCAATCTGGTCATCTGGTCGCACTTCGACCGGGGCAAAGTCAAAGTTTAAGGCTAACCGCGATGGAGCCCGGCTCAGCTACAGCCTATGGGAGGCCTTGGTCAAAAGTTTACCTTCGGACTTAGTCGTTTTTCTGAAGATTTTCTTCAGCGGGACGAACCTGTCAGTCTAATCCAATCTCCGGTGGAGATTTTTACCTTCGGACGTAGTCATTTTTTCGAGGTGAAAATCCTTCGACCGGGGAAAACCTGGATCTTGATCCGACGTCCTTGGAGCCCTCCTCGGATACGCTGGCTGGGAGGTCCCGGTCAACTTCCTAAGTTCGGACTTAGTCTCTCTTTTGGAGATTTTCTTCACCGGGACGAACCTGCAAGTCAGTCCGGGTAACGGTTAAGGCAAGCCGGCTAGAGTTGCCGCGGCAGGTTGGTCCCTCTATAGAGCTTTTTTCCAATAGTTCTCCAAAGCAACATTCCTCAAAAATGCATCATGGCTGAAAGTGATTTTTGGAGGTTACATCTGGCTGAGCCCACCCACTGGTATGGCTAAAAATCCTAAACACACCCCTTTCCTGCCCTCTCCTAATCTAATCAAGGGGGCACCTAATTGTCTGGGTTTGCAGGATGTGGGGGTGTTGCTGGGTTGCTCCAAATGTCCTTCTCTGCCTTTGAAGACCAGTTTGGCAGCCCACCCCCTTCCTGCCTCACCATCTGCTGAGGGAAGATCTCCTCCCACAGGCACATCTCTTTGTGTGGAGCCAGGCCACTTCACACCTCATCAAGGCAGCCTGGCCAGGCAGCCAGAGGCTGGCCAATCAGAGCACAGTAGCAACAACACTGCAGGGCTGCAGTTGGCAACTTTTCAGGTAAAGTTTAAAACTCTTTACCTGAACAAGTTATATTAAATTCAACAACTGGAAGTTGTGGGATTTAATATAACAATTTGATACCAAACTCTTGGTATCTGTTACTTAAGGGGACTTTTAAAATTAAAATAAAGTCTCCCCATTCTAGCCTATGGAGGCCATTCATTGCAATGAGGGAAAAACAAATTTGGCTGTTTTTACCTCACCAGGGCTCATAAAACTATTTGTATAAGGTCCCTGCTTATAGTTACATGGCACCCAGCCCTGGGGGCACATTGGGCACACCTTAGGGGTGACTTATATGTAAAAATAATGTAGTTTAACACTTTGGAACTACTTTTAATTCCAAAGTCGAATTTGCATACAACTTTAATTTAAAAGCAGCCAGCAAGGCAGGCCTGTCTTTAAAATGACACTGGGCACCTCAGCAGTGCACCTATGGGTGCACTACCTATGCTGGGGTCCCTAAACCTCCATGCCCTACCATATACTAGGGACTTATCGGTAGGTTGACTTAGCCAATTATAATTAGCCTAATTTGCATACTGATTTTACAGAGAGCACAGGCCCTGGGACTGGTTAGCAGTACCCTGGGCACCATTAGAGTCAGGAAAACACCAGCAAAAAGTGGAAAATGGGGGAAAAAAGTTATGGGGCCTCTGCAATCAGCCCTGTTCTCTCAAAGACCCTAAGTACTGTTCAGGGTTAGGGGCAAAATGTCAGCTCTAACCCTGAACAGTAAATCATTTGCATCAATTACTTGGTAAAGACATTCCAGTAAGGGGCTGGGTGGGGCCCAGAATGTGGTAGTGACAATTCCTATCAATCAATGCTTGTAAATCGCGACTACCCATCCGTTAGGGTCTTCCTAGTTAGCAAAATGTTTAGTTGGGGCAACAGGCACTATGCACAGTTGGAGAGATGGGCACCATCACTCCAGCCCACTGCACACCCCCTCTACTTGTGAGCACTTAAATAAACACCCTTGGAACAAATACAAATATGTAGTCTGTCAAATGATTCAAATATGTATTAGTACAACATTATCAAAGCATAGCAAGTCATATGTACAGTTAAATTTTCATTGGAATGACCTTTAGTGGGCAGCAGTAAACACACCAGGAGCCAGACAGGCCACAGAGATCTGAAAATAGAGATGCCAAAGGGTACAGTAAGTGGCCATAGACATAGAGAAATCAGGCTGCCATGTACAATGTCCAACAGAAAACTGAAATGTAAAGTGAAGTTACAGTGTTTTACTTGTGTGTCGCTGGATGTACTGCGGTATTACATTACTTCTGTTGTCCATATCTTCTTCCTCTGCCTCCTCTTCCTCACTGTCCACAGGCTCCACCGCTGCCACAAGACCATCTCCAGGCTCATCCCCCTTCAGAAAAGGCACCTGGCATCTCAAGGCCAGGTTGAGCAACATGCAACATGCAACGATGATCTGGCACACCTTCTTGGGTGAGTAGTACAGGGATCCACCTGTCAGATGGAGGCACCTGAACCTGGCCTTCAGGAGGCCCAAGGTTATTTCAATTATGTGCCTTGTTCACCCATGTGCCTTATTGTAATGTTCCTCTGCCCTTGTCCTGACATTCCTCACTGGGGTCAGTAGCCATGAGAAGTTGGGGTAACCAGAGTCACCTGCAAATATCGAGGGACAACTGTTAGATACACACACTAACCCTTAGGCATGACCCCGTACCTATACACCTACTTATACTGGGTGCGGCTCGTGGGCTCACCTATTAGCCACTCCTAGTGCCTCTGGAGTTGGGCCATCACATATGGGATGCTGCTATTCCTCAAGATAAAGGCATCATGCACAGAGCCAGGATACTTGACATTCACATGGAAGATGTACTGGTCCGCCAAACACACCATCTGCACATTCATAGAGTGATAGCTTTTTCTATTCCTGAAAACTTGTTAATTTCTCCCGGAGGGACAAATGCCACATGTGTACCATCAATGGCACCAATGTTGTTGGGGATAGGTCCCAGGGCATAAAAGTCAGCTTTCACTGTGGCCAAATCCTCCACCCGGGGGAATACGATGTAGCTGCACATGTTTTTCTTCAGTGCTGACAGAACTCTGGTCAACACGTTGGAGAACATTGGCTGAGCCATCCATGATGCCACGGCAACTGTAGTTTGGAAGGAACTACTTGCCAGGAAATGGAGCACTGACAGGACCTGCACTAGAGGGGGGATAACTGTGGGCTGGCGGGTAGCTGACATCAGGTCTGGCACCAATTGGGCACACAGCTCTTGGATTGTGGCCCGATCAAGTCTGTATGTTATGATAATGTGTCTGTCCTCCATTGTCGCAAGGTCCACCAGGGGTTTGTACACCGGAGGATGTCGCCATCTCATGTTCAGCCTTAGTGGTTGCAGCCTATGGAAGAAAACGGTGATCAGTGGGTCATATTCACACATCTATTGCACTGATGATGTATTTTTTCCGTTACAGAACCAGTATTTGAATCCGAAAATCAGTCGCTGTGCCAATGTCTGATGTGCGCAGTTAGGTGCCATGCCTTGTGCCCCCCTGAAATGGTGGCTGCCTGACCTGTGAGGAGGGACAAGGGGAAATGAGGTAATTCCGCCGGCGTAGTGCGCCGTTCCGGTAGGTGGTCAAAGACTGCTGCACAACTTCGTATTGGTTATCATTGGGCCCTATGGGTTCCAGGAGCCACTGGTGATGTACGCCGGCGGTGACGGTACGCACCGCTGTGGACGTGACCACCATTTTCTATCTGTTCACTCACTTGCTACCTGACCTTCAACGGGAGAGGACCTACACTGCAAGTGCTGCTGTGACCTGTGTCTGGAAGATACAATGGCTCATGTGTCTGGGGAAAGAGCCCCTGCCTTCACTGTGGAGGAGTTGGAGAAACTGGTGGACGGGGTCCTACCCCAGTACACGTTACTCTACGGTCCTCCAGACAAACAGGTGAGTACACTGTGAGCATGATGCGTGGGCTATGAATGTAGGGATTGCTGTGTGTGTAAGCCACATGTAGGGGGGGCAGAGGCACCTTGGCCAGAGTGCTTCATGTATGGTGGTCAATGTATGTGCATCAGGGGATGGGAGGGATCTGGTGGGCCATGAGTGTGACAGTCCGAACGGTTGACTAATTTCCTTTTCTGCTGTCTTTTCCATGCAGGTCAGCGCCCACCAGAAAAAGGGTATTTGGCATGCCATCTCCAAGAAGGTGCGGACCCTGGGGGTCTTTGACAGGCGGGGCACCCACTGCCACAAACGGTGGGAGGACCTGCGCCGCTGGGCAAAGAAGACAGCGGATGCCTAGCTGGAGTTGGCCTCTCAACGAGGAAGGGGTGCCTGTCGCACCATGACCCCCCTGATGTTCCGCATCATGGCAGTGGCCTATCCAGAGTTGGATGGCCGCTTGAAGGCATCACAGCAGCCACAAGGGGGTGAGTACAGATTCTGAATCCTGACTTTGCACGTGTTAAGGGTTACCTGGGTGCGGGATGTGGGCTGTGGGTGCCCCTAGTCCAGGGCGAAGAAGGCAGGGTAGGTCTCTTGTTGGGCAGGCTCTGAAGCACTCCTACCCCAATGGTGTTAGTGGGCATCTACTACTGGGCAGGGTTCTGTGCGTTGATTGGCAGTAGGCATTGTACCCCATGGACTGGTGACTATCTTAGTAACTGGTAGTGCATGGCCTAGTGCATAGGGCTGTTCCCTGTGTGTTGTGTACACCAACAGTGGTGGTGTTACTGGCATTGACCAAGTGTATCCTCAGTCTCCCGCCCCCCCTTTTTTGTTTTGTCACCCTGTCCTCGTGTGCATTAGCATCATCTGGCGGAGGAGCAGAGGCAACGGCAACGGAGGGAGCTGCATCTCACATGGACCAGGAGGTCGAATCTACCGATGGTGAGAGCACCGGTGAGACAGAGGGCGAGGGGAGCACCACGACGGGGACAGGAGGGGACACAACAGACAGAAACTCCTCCTCCGATGGATGCTCCCTGGCGGTGGTGGGCACCCGAACAACAGGTACAGCCGCCACCCCCTACCAGAACCGCCCTCCCAGCAGCCCTTCAGCTTGTTTCCCGTGTCCGCTCACGCAGGAGGGTGGGCATCTACTTCACCCCAGGCACCTCAGGCCCTGCCACAGTCAGCCCTGCTGCCCTGAGTGAAGAGGCTATTGTTCTCCTGAGATCCATCACTGTTGGGCAGTTAACCATTCTGAATGCCATTCAGGGAGTTGAGAGGCATTTGCAACAAACAAATGCATACCTGGAGGGCATTCACTTTGGCGTGGTGGCCCAACAGAGAGCATTTCAGGCTCTGGCCTCCTCCCTGATGGCAGTCCTTGTCCCTATCTCTAGCCTCCCTCCTCCAACTTCCTCTACCCAGCCCAATCCCCTCAACCACAGCCTATCCCAAGCACACCTTTAGACCAGCACTCTCCCAAATCACCACACAAAAGTGGCTCAGGCAAACACAAGCACCACACTTCATCTCACAGGCACTCACACAAGCACCATCCCCATACAGACACACCAACATCCACTGCCACCACTCTGTCCCCCTCCTCCTCACCTCCCTACCAGTAGTGTCTCCACTCACACCTGCATGCACTACATCCTCAGCCACTACCTCCATCACCAGCACGCCCATCACAACACACCCCTCTCTGGCAGTCACCACCCCCACATCCATGCACACATCCCCTGTGTCCTCTCCCAGTGTGTCTGTGACCCCTCCTCCCAAAGTACACAAACGCAAGCACCCACCCACCTAACAGCCATCCACCTCATCAAGCCCATGCACCCAAACACAGTAGACAGACACCTCCTACAACCACTCCCTCTTCTTCCACTCCCAAACCCTCTCCCTCTTCCCACCCCAGTGTCTCTAAGAAGCTTTTCCTGGCAAACATTGACCTCTTCCCTACTCCTCCCCTCGGCCTTCCCCTCATGCCAGGGTGTCCAGAACCCAGCCCAGCACCTCAGCTTCCTAGTCGACGTCCGCTGTGGTTCCTGAAGCTAACAGAGGCTCAAAGGGGGCACCCGTCAGCCCAGCCAGTGTGCCACCAACACCTGCCAAGGACAAACCCATTCTGCCACCTGCCAAGGTGAAGAGGGGGACAGCATACAGCAAGGGGAAGGAGCACCAACCACCCAGCAAGGCCACCTCAAAGACTCCAGCTGCTAGACCCAAGTTGACACCACCATCTGCCAAGGTGAGGAAGGGGCAGAAAACACCAGGCAAGGCACTTCAGCCATCGGAGGCTGCAGGTGAAGGCCTGGTGGCTACCAGCACAACGACCAGCACCACCACCTTCACCGCGGCCAGCACCGCCAGGAGCCCCACTGCTAGCACCATGGCAAGCACCACCACCTGCACTGCCACCTGCACCGCCGCAAGCACCACTACTGTCAGCAGCAGCAGCCCCAGTGGTCAGCCATCCGAGGCTGCTGGAGAAGGGCTGGGGCCTCCACCCACCACTGGTAACACCGGCACCTGCACCACGTCCAGCACCATCACCTGCACCGCTGCTAGCAACGCCGCAAGCACCACAACGTGCACCACTGACAGTAGCACCACTACTAGCAGCAGCAGCCCCAGTGGGCAGCTGTCCAAGGCTGCAGGAGAAGGGCTGGAGCCTCCCACCACCACTGGCAGCACCCCCACCAGCATGGCACTACAACCAGTTTGCAGCCTTAGCCGCTGGATGGAGTCTAGCCCTACCTCCATGGACTTTCATGCAATCTGGTCCCTGCAAATCTCAAACCTTAGACACCCAGGTGAGGGACTGTGAACTGCCACACCCCAAGTGTTGCATCACTGGGCACAAGGCCCCCTCCAGAACCAGTGGAGATATGCATCCACTCACCCAATCCTTGGCAGGATGAAGCACACTGGGCACAAAGCCCCCTCCACAACCAGTGGAGAAAGGCATCCACTCACCCAATCCTTGGCAAGATGAAGCACATTGGGCACGAAGCCCCTTCAGAACCAGCGGAGAAAGGCACCCACTAGAGAGACTGTGGCTTGGCACTCCCCAGGACCAAGCAGTGGGCAGACCACCCACTTGAAAGACTTGAAAGACTGTGGCTTTGCACTCCCCAGGACCAAGCAGTGGGCAAACCACCCACTTGAGAGACTTGGGAGACTATGGCTTTGCACTCCCCAGGACCAAGCAGTGGGCATGGAGCCCCCTCGAGGAGCAGTGGTGTTATTCCATCTTCCGGCTGAGGTTCCCCCCCCCTTCCCCAGCCCCCTGAGGTGCCTGTGTGTTTTTGACCTGATGCCCCTTCAGTGCTTTCTTTATTGAGGCAGGAGTCAAGTGTGGGCTTGGCCCATGATTTTTGGCCCTGTGACCCACGGACATTTTGAATGGACAATGTACCGCCTCATGTACGAATTGTATATTTTTGTAAATACTTTTTTTCTATTTATTACGTATATCTGCCTATTTCTAAAATATCACTGATTTAACTCTATTCCTTTTGTCCTTGCATTCTTCCAGGGGGTTACGGGGTGTAAATGTAATGTTGATGCATGTGTTTGTGTGTATGGTGTTGTGGGTGAGGGTAAGGGTGGGGGTGTTGTGTGTTGCGTGTGTGTGTCACTCTATTTTTCCTCCCCCCCTCCCCTGTGTACTAGGTGCAGTACTCACAGAGGTCGTCGCCGCTGCCTCTCTTATTCATGTTGGATGAGGAGGTAGACCAGCATGGGTAGGACCTGCAGCTCGGGCTCCATGGCTTCCTGGTTCTTCGTTTGTGTCGATTGGTTAGTGGTTCCCCTTCCAAGTCCTGTTTCTGCCATGCTTTTTGATGGTGTTGGTTCCACCCCAGAAAAGCTGGCGGATTGGCGGGTTATGATGGGGTGTGCGGTACATTGTCTCCAGCCTGTCTGTTGGAGGTTACCGCCACAGTGTTTGTTGCTACCACTGTGTTGGCGGTTTCCGCCGTGGTCGTGATCCCAATTTTTTTACTGCCGGCCTGTTGGCGGTATTACCGCCGCTTAAACACCGACTGCCAGCCTTGTAATGAGGGCCGTAGTAATGTGTTTTATATGTCCTGACAGTGAAATACTGCTAAATTCGTTTTTCACTGTTGCAAGGCCTGTCCCTCTGATAGGTTAACATGGGGGCTAACTTTAAATATGATTAAAGTGTAGATAGGGAAGCCTTAGAAGACAAACGTTCCCTGGAGGAAATTGTATGAAGCCAGACAAAGCATTAGGGCCCAACGGGGTAGCAACAGAACTCAATACGTTGGCAGCCACTAAGCTCACCTCATTTCTAAAGCAGATGTATGAAGAGAGCCAGAAGGGAAGAATACTCCCGTTAGACCAGTGTTAGGCTTCAATAGTGGTCATCCACAAAGAAGGGAAGCCCAGGGAGGACAGTATCTCTACCCTGGGTCTACACACATGACCCAGTTCCACAACCTAGCAATGACCTAACAAAGCATCCTAGAAGTAATCTCAACTATTTATGGCTAGCCATATAAAACTATGGGAATTGATAAGACATGTCCTACACAAACAAGCTGCCTGTCCCCAGTGCACGATAGGGCATGTCTGACATCAAGAACAACAAAGGTAACAAAACATAATTGGCCATGGGATCACAAATGTACAGGTGTATGTCTGTAGGGGACTGTGCATTGCAGTACTGATGATCCACCATGAGGGCGGCAGATCACTACCCAAAGCCCCCACCCAGTCCCAGAGGAGGCTACATCGACCCTTGACACAAGGCTGCTGATTGGGCACAGTGAAATGAGCTGAGGGGACCACAGTCAACCTGGTTTACTACATGTAACAGTGGGCCTGTGCAGCCAGTCAAAGTGTCACAGGAGCAATGATGACTAGGGTACCATCACTGCATGAGAACAGCTCTACCACACAGATTGTATCCAGGTTTATCAATCTGACAATAACAACAAAGTTTGACACATAAGACCTAAAGTTTTCTACATATGTCCCAGCTAGGTGGACCTGGTTTGGTGCAGTCTATTTATAGATGGACAAATGAGTACAATTTACATGATAAAATGTATTTGTGTCACATTAAATCTTACAATGCATTATGACCAGTACAAACGTCCCGACATTCTGAAACATATTTTACACTGTTATGTGTACACAGCCGTGAGACAATGGCCTACATATGACAATGATGTAATCGGGAATTGGTTGTGTCTAATTCCTAACCACACCACTGTATCATGCATCACTGAACATGATTGGTATATTTTCACCCACAAGCATGTCACATATGTAACTACAAAGACACATGTCAGCATACCATCTCCAAAGTTCTGCATGCATGGGGAACTGTTAGACCTGGCATCCTTGGCGTGGCCTCCCCATCTTTTTTATCTCTGCTCCCCATGTTTTAGCTGTGTGCTGACTCTGTTTTTACTGGGGGGTTTTGCTGCTGACCAGTGCTAAAGTACAAGAGCTCCTGTGTAAAATTGTATTGGTGATTGGCTTTTTCAAGATTGGCATATTTGATTTACTAGTAAGTCCCTAGTAAAGTGTACTAGAGGTACCCTAGACCTGTAAATCAAATGCCACTAGTGGGCGTGCAGCACATTAGTAACCCTGTAAATATGGCTCAGACCTGCCACTGCAGTGTCTGTGTGCTGCAGTTTTAAACTGCCAATTCAACTTGACAAGTGTACCCACTTGCCAGGCCTAAACCATTCCTTTTTATAGATGTAAGGCACCCCTATGGTAGGCCCTAGGTAGCCCCAGGGACAGGGATCAGTGTATGTTAAAGGTAGGACATGTACTTTTGTGGTTTTACATGTCTTATCAGTGAAATACTGCTAAATTCAGTTTTCACTGTTGCAAGACATATCTCTCTCATAAGTTAACATGGGGGCTACTTTTAAATATCTTTAAAGTATATATTCCTTTTGAGAGCAGATAGAAATATGGAGTTTGGGGTCTCTGAACTCACAATTTAAAAATACATCTGTAGGTGAATTTGTTTTAAGATTGTTAATTTGAAAATGCCACTTTTAGAAAGTAGGCGTTATCTTGCCTTAACCTGTATGTGTCTCTGCCTGTTTGTGGATTCCCTGTTTGGGTCAGACGGACAGTTAGTTGTTTTTGAATCTTCTCTAGACAGTGACACAAAGGGAGCTGGGATGTAGCCTGCATATCCTGATGCGCCATCTGGGCTGGAGTGGAGGGAAGAGTGATCATTTACACCTGAATGAGCTGTGTCTACCCTCTTACAATGCAGTATCCAACCCCCTAGTGTGCGTCTGGGACAAGGCCAGATCAAGGCAGGATCTGGTAAACAACAAAGACTTTCCTGTGAAGTTTGCATGCTTCAAAGGCAGAAAGGGTATAAGTATTGGACCCCAAACCCCAGACTTTTAGATCACTTCTGGATTCAAGAGAAACCTCTGTCAAGGAGAAGAGCTGAGGAGCTGAGGATAAGGGATACCACTGCCTCTGACTGTCCTTTGTTGGGCTATCCTGCAGCTGCTGTTTCTGCCTGTGAAAGGGGACAAAGACTGGGCGTTGTTGTGCATTCCTGCTTGCGAAGAATTTCTAAGGGCATGAACTGAGTTTGCCTCCTGTTTCTAAGTTTCAGGGCCTTCAAGGACTTCCTCTACCAGCACCTGGAATCTCTGCTGAGACTTCTGCCCTACCAAGTGGTGCCCTAGCCAGTCCCTGGACCCTTGAAAGGTGAAGTTTGAACTCCAATGCACGCACAGAACTCTCTGCGGGGAAACTTTTGAAGCACTATCTGCAACGCGGCTGATAAACGGTGTGCCACCGGCTTCATGGCTAAAATCAACGTTCCGCCTGCAATGACATGCAACACCTACTTGCAGCTGCTGATAATGATGCAAACCACACGCAGCGTGGTTTTCTAGCACTGTGCAACCAGACTTCTCACACATCGTTCCTGGGTGTCAAAGTCATCCCGATTCTGCGCAGATCCGATGTGCCCCATCCGGAAATCGACACATCGCTCCCTTGCAAGGGAGAAAAATGATGCATCGCCGATCTGACCAGAGAAGAAATGATGCACAGCCTCCCTTGTGAGGAAGGAATCAATGCATCGCTGCCTTTTCTGATGCATGCTTGTCTGTGCGGCTTTATTTCAGACGCTAACCAGGTACTTTGTGCAAAATCAAAGTTTCCATTGTTATCTAGGGAGTAAGACTGTTATTCTTATTAAAATCCATATTTTAACTTGTGTATGTTGGATTTTTGACATTTTGGTCTTGTTGGATTTATATAAATATTGCCTATTTTTCTAAACTGATGTGGTGCCCATTTTGTAGTATTTTCACTGTATTATTTTGTGTGTTGGTACAAATACTTTACACATTGCTTCTGGTATGAGCCTGCCTGCTCATGCCAAGGTAGCAAGAGGGTGAGTAGGTGTTAACCAGGTGTGTTTGTCCTTTACCACGAGTAGAGTGAGGGTCCTTGCTTGGACAGGGGGTAACCTGACTGCCAACCAAAGATCCCATTTCAAACAGAAGCTATACGTTGCATATGTTGGTTTGCATTATTAAGTGTGCTCCTTACAACACACCAGAGTGTAAACATATGTGCACTCACCTTGTGATAGTTTACATGATCCTATCCCAGCCTTTACCAACAGCATCCTTTGCTAAAGATTTGTTAGGAGATCATGTGCCTAAACAGATATTGCACATGGCCCTTCCTATCTTATGTTGTATGTTTTTGGTTTTGAAATGTACAGTCGGAAGCCTGACATGACAATGTGGTAGACCCACAATATGAGCAGCATCTCATAGGTGCACTCAATACACATGTGTAAATATGTATGTTGCTAAGAGTCTTCATCCACATCCACATTTGCAAACAGTATCAGTCCTCTCATGCATCACACATACACATACAAATATATGGTAATACATTCCTATGTTACCAGTACCCAATGAAATGCACATACACACACATGTAACCATACCATGCAAGCTACATAGATGCATAGCCCCTGTAACAAGGTATGTGAATCTGGGTGCACTGTTATCCTTTCCACTAAAATCCAGGCATAGCTGTTATCAGTCAAAACAATTGATGCATATGGTACTTCTCACTAGATCACAAAGCACTAAAATGACGCCTTGCACCATGCCGGTCTAATCTGTCTTGCCTTCTCAGCCTTCCCTCCAAAATCCTTGCATGTCCAGTATGCATCAAAAATTATGACGCATACCATTGTCCTACATTCCATGCACATGCCTAAAATGATGTCTGACCCCTGTGTGTCAATGCTAAGCTGCAGGCCGTGTCAGCCTTCATAGAAAAATTCCACACATGCCTGTCATGCATCAAAAAAATTACACATAGCAGAAAAACGTGACACATAGGCCCAGGAAATGATATAACAGGACTTCCATGCCGCACACATGGTAAAGTTAAATTACTTTCACTTTTCCTTTACAGTCTTCTAGTCTGTGGTTGTGAGAGGTTGTGTGGAAAGTGTGCTGGCTGAGCAGTGGAGGTTTTGGAGACTTTTGTGCTGTATGCTATCTGTGTAAAGTCCAATTTGTCAAATTTGTAAGTTTTGTATACTTTATTGTCCTGTTATTGTAATTATATTGTCAGGTATCCATCTTGGGATAGTGTAGTTTGTTGGGGGTTTTGGGCTTAGATGGTGTATTGTTATATTTTTTTTTGGGGGGGGGCATTATTGTTGCAGTGTAGGGAACCTGCAAAATGTCGGGGAAGGCGAGAGCCCATCACATGGCTGGTGATGAACTGACAGGGTTTATCTGGCTAGCGTGCCACTACCTCCCCAACATGGTGGCTATGGGTGTCTGGGTCATCATGGGCTACTCAATGAAGGCAAGGAAGCTACGGTGGGGCAAGGTGCAGGGTCTTTTCAGCTCGAACATCTCTAGGCAGACCTCTTTGCCTGCGAAGGAGATCTCCTGGATCACCTGGTAATAAGGGTTGGTGGACCTGTTGGTAAGTACCCCTTTTACATTGCAACACACTCATTTGCATGTGGATGACAGTAGGACATAAGGATAACTGCAGCATGTAATGAGAGGGGTCATGACAGTTTGTTTTGTGTCTCAACCAACCGCATGTATTAGAGCTAAGAAATGCACTGGTTGCAAAAAAATTGCACATTCCTCTCTGTGTATCTTGTGTATTTTATATACATAATAAAGTGTCCACATTCGTACACACATGTGCAAAAGTGCAATGGTTCATGTTTCCCATGCACAAATGTACATGTCCATCATCGGCTTCACAACTGTGGAAATGCACCAAGTATTTTTTGAGTGATAACAAACTTGACGTAGGAGTATTGTTAGTCATGGGTGTGTGTGTGCCCTAAGTCATGTATGTGCATAGTCACATGTCAATACCACAAAGGTAAGAAGGACTGACTGCCTCATAATGCAACATCTGGGTCTCAGTGTTTGAAGGTAATGTTGCTCATAGAGGCAAGTATTACCTAACCATATGTCAATGTTTGGCCAGTGCAAGCATTATGGCAGTTTGAAAGCCTGGTACCACATGATGGCAGCACCAGGCCTGAAGAATGCAAGGTGTGTATTCATGGCACACGAAAAAAAACATGTTTAAATGAACTTGGTTACACTGTACCTCTTTTTGGAGTTAACTTGTATTGGTGCCTAAGGCAGGCTGGTTACATGACAATTCCATTGTTACCAAAATGCCTATTTTCACTTTGAGGGTATTGCCCCTGCATGTATGGTGCAAAACATGCTCAGAGCAACCATAACATCATAGTTACCAACCTCAGTGACCTGACATCAGCAATGGTGTACCATATGTTACATACAGCACACACATGATGGAGTTATGTGGTGGTAGTATGGGTTTCAAGAGTCAAGCATCTGAGTGTTTGCTGCTTTTTCACATAGATTCACTACAAAATTCTAAGCTTCTGCCAATGGACAGTGTCCTGCCCCCCAGAAATGTGTAATGTGTATCTGATACAGGTGTGTATATCTGAATCCTATATCTGTATATGTATTTGTGGGCTAACTATGGGCCAGATATTAAGGTAACTGGTGCAGCGCGGTGCTGTTCCAACATCCACGATGACAGTTTTTAAACGCAGTGCTGGCCGTATTTACAAGAGCACCTGATTGAGCTGCCTGTGCCAACGCAGGCATACTTGCACCGTAGTGCAAGTGTGTCTGTGCTGGGGGGAGTGTTTGTTTTTGTGTGCAGGAGAGGACATCTTCCTGCACATAAGCAAACATATGTGGTAAAATGTTCTTCTGTGTGTGCTGCAGAATGCAGCACACATTGATAAAGCTAGAAACAAGGAGGAATACAAGCATTCCTTATCCTTTTGCTATACTAACACGACTCCTGCGGTGGTGTTTGTGTTTGGCACTGTCATCAATTTACAATATCTCGTGAATCTGAGGTAGCCTCAAAAGTAATGGTTGTTGGAATGAGATGCCCACAGCAACACCCCTTGCAGGCCCCTCTGATGCAGAAACCTGCACCATTGTGGCCCATATTTACATGGAGGCGTTACCCACAAAAAGTGGCATTACAGCTCCTTATTCATATGGTGTAGTGAAAAGTGCAACCAAAACATCACTGAAATTCATGCTCCTGTGGTGGAAGGGCCTTTAAAATCTGGCCCTTTGTTTTTCTGACAGACATGTAATAGTTTCCAGTTGTTCATTCCCAGCACTAAGTTGACTAGCTCACTCAGCTAAACAAGATGAATGTGTAACAGGTGCCCATTCTTTTATTTTTTCAACAATCGCAAAGCTATGTTTTCCTGTGATGTTTTACAGGTGGACCTACACCCTACACTGTTGCAGAGGTTTCTTGGTTTGAAGACCCCGATGCAGCCAGTAAGTATCAACTTGTATGTCACATGTCTAGATCCAGGTTTTGTGTTAGAGGGTATGATGTCTGCAATACTATGTGGAAATGGCATGTGTGACAAATAAGAAACCATCATCTATGCTTGGGTATCGATATCAAGTCTGATGTGATGTTGAGTATGTTGAATGAGTTGATTGATGCACAGGTGCCAATGTGTGCTGCAATGGAATTATCTGTATTATGGAAAGGTAATTATGCCCACAAACACAGTGATGTCAGTTAAAATATGTGTCAGAGGTGGTGGCTTTTAGAAGTGCATAGATGTTGCGAGCATATGTTGCTGCACCACATGCCACACATTGCACTAATTTACTCTGGACATGATACAATTTATGTGCATGTGTTGAGGTCTCTAAGGGGCTTATCAATGAAATACATGCACCACCGGTGCATCACTACTCTTCTAAAATTAAGTGATTAACCGGCTGTGAAAGGAGCTTTTTTGGTGGGGAACAGTCAGTTGAGTACACAGAAAGATTTCAGCTCTTCTCCAGATAGATGTGGGACATGTCTACAGGTTGTAGCAAACAAGATATGTGCAGATTTACCTACATGATGTACCCATCATGATGATTGTGAGAAAGGCTTATGCACAGATGGGTAAATATTAAAGAAAAGTGATGTTGCACCCAGTGCAGCACCACTTTTCCTGTGCCCCTTAGTGCACCGCCACCACCACCATGTGTGAGCTGCATCAGAAATTCGGCACACCATGCACCGGGATAATGGACAATAGGATAAAATCTGAAGACACTATTGATGTACTGTTCATGCTTAGCAAAAAATATGTTGGCACTAACACTGAAGAGTACAGAAGGCACACAATTGTAACCAATGATGTGCCCTCTTGTAACGCCTGCTCTGAGCAGGTGTTAACAATGTGGAATATCACCAGTGGCATTTTCCAGTCCCCCCTACCGGGTGAAACCCACCTTGCATACATGATGCCTGGCCAAGGCATAATGTAATGCTAGGGGTAGAAAAGTGCTGCAATGCATCCAATGTGCCACTTTGTTACTACGGCACAGGGATTTTGGCCTTTTTGGGCCACTTCAGCCTCACAATAATGATGATGCTAATGTGGGGCAAGGAGGCGCTAGTCCACCTTAAATCTGTGCCCTATTGTGCAACATTAAATAGCCGTTGTCCCTGTGACAGGAACATGATACCGTAGATGCCTGGTAGGCAGGCATGTATTGATTTGGATCTTGACATTGTTGTAGGATGTCTGGTAGGTGACATGTGCCTTCTATAGATGCTGTATACATTGCATGTTTTTTCTTCCTCGAACCAATTCATTTTTTGATGTTATGTTCTCCTCATGACTTAGCTGCCACAATAACCCCAGCACAGAAGTGTGTATTCAAGAAGAGGGGTGAGGGTTTCCACCACATATTGGAGGTGCAAGCAGATTACCACTAAATGGCCAAGGGGTATCGGAGGGAAAGTCTTTGGGGTCTTTGCTGGCATTTCCACATGGGGAACCACCTCAACAGGCAGCAACCACCAGAAGAAAAAGCTCCAGCTCCACACCAAGGGTCAGGGGTGCCTCAGCAGGTCCCACCTCTCCACATCCACTGCACAAACCTTGACAGCAGCCCAGGAACAGCCACCACCAGCTGCCACAGTCTCCACCTTTGAGGTTTAATGAGAAGGAACATGGCAGTAGTAAAGGCCAGGTTGGCAAAACGTGAGCAAGACAATGCCTGAAACTATAACTACTTAAGTGCAATTAAGAAAAAAGCTGACAAGCAATGAATTTGAAAATAATGACCTTCCCAGTTCTTTCCCTTCCCCTATTTAATATTGTATGTAGTTTTAGTGGGTTTTAGGTGGGCAGTTGTAGATTAGGTAGCACAGACTAGGTTAGTTTTAGGACATAGTATAGTTTGGGGGTTATTGGTATTTTATTGTTGTGCAGGTTGGGTGGAGGTTATGTATGGGGTTCTATGTAAACAAAAAACAAAAATATAAACAATATATATTTGTTTAGGTAACAGGTTTAGTTAGCCTGTGTGTACCTTTAGTTCATGTTGTCCCACTTGTCTATTGTCTCTTAAGGGGGTGGGAAGACAATGGCCCTCGTTACAATATTGGCGGTAAAAGCCGCTTACCGCCGTGCAGAAGACCACCAACACACCGCCGTGGCCGCGGAATTCCGTCACAGCTATTATGTCCCACAGCTCGGAAACCGCCAAAATTCAGACACCCACACAAGTCCGCCACACCAAAGGTCAGTGATAAACTGGTGATAACAAAAGCTCCACCGTCACGCCAACAGAAATACGCCCACACTATCAAGACCCACGAATCCAAGTGGCGGTCTTTCAACTGCGGTATTCCATTTGCGCTCAAAATACAGATACATCCCCAAAACACAGCCACATTGGACAATTCGAAATACACACACTTGATACACATACAGACACCACTCCCACACCCTCAATACAATATAAAACACACACCCACATCACCCACAAACCCTTACAACCACAAATCACGAACAAAAGCCAGAGAGAGACACCACCATCAACAACACTAGCATCCACAGGAACACAACACCATCACCAACATAACTTCCACGCACCTCACACAGCACACCACTACAAATCAGAACACTTATCACCCCACACACCCCCACAAACATCACTTTCACCACCCCATGGCACGGCAAAGACACCCCAGGTTCTCGGAGGAGGAGCTCAGAGTCATGGTGGAGGAAATCGTCCGGGTAGAGCCACAGCTATTCGGATCACAGGTGCAGCACACCTCAATTGCAAGGAAGATGGAGCTATGGCGAAGAATAGTGGACAGGGTCAACGCAGTGGGACAGCAGCCAAGAAATCGGGAGGACATCAGGAAGAGGTGGAACGACCTACGGGGGAAGGTGCGTTCCGTGGTCTCCAGACACCACCTGGCGGTTCAGCGGACTGGCGGCGGACCTCCACCTCCTCCCCCACAACTAACAACATGGGAGGAGCAGGTCTTGGTGATTCTGCATCCTGAGGGCCTCGCAGGAGTAGGTGGAGGAATGGACTCTGGTAAGTCAAATCTTAACTATTACATCCTCCACCCTACCTGCATGCCACCACATACCCCCAACCTCACCCTCACCCCCATCACTCTAACTCCTCACAAATGTCCCAACATCACAAACCACACATCCTAACACCAAGCCCTGCATGCATCAACAAAGCATGGACACCCATCACTAAAGCATGCCCACTGCACATACCCATACACCCCCCTAAACCATCATCACACAAGATACCACACATGAATGCTAGCACTGGGGTACACGGTCACCCACGCATTGCACACCTTGAAACACACAGATGCAATAATCATGCTTTTATACCCCTGCAGGACCCCTACCCAACATCACCAGACAGGAGGGTCCACACATGTCCACACCACCAACAGAAGAGGCCCACAGTGATGACAGCACCTCTGTCCAACTGGATCAAGATGAACAGCCCGGCCTATCGGGGACCTCGGGACAGTCGGTTCCCCACACCCAGTCACAGGCCACTACAGAGCTTCCCCCCTCTGGAAACACCAGCATAGCACCAGCCCAGCTGCCTAGGAGGCCACCGCCAGCACAAGCCCCGCTGGGCCATGAAGGACCGCCAGCAAAATCCCCGCTGGGCCATGAAGGTCCGCAAGCAGCTGAGTCACTGCAATGGAGACCGCCGTCTCAAGCACCATTAAACAGGGCACCACCACCTCAAGCACCGCTAAACAGGGCACCGCCGTCTCAAGCACTGCTGAACAGGGCACCGCCGTCTCAACTACTGCTGAACAGGGCACCGCCACCTCAAGCACCTCTGAACAGGGCACCGCCATCTCAAGCACCGCTGAACAGGGCACCGCCGTCTCAAGCACCACTGAACATGGCACTGCAGTCTCATGCACCGCTGGCCCATGAGCACCAAGGGCACTGACGCTACTGAGTCCGTCATGGGAAGAATGAAGCACTCTGGGCACCATGCCCCCACCAGAACCAGTGGAGAGATCCATCCACTACCTCTGTCCTTAGCAGGATGACGCACTCTGGGCACCATGCCCCCTCCAGAACCAGTGGAGACTGTTATCCACTTGAGAGACTGTGGCTTTGCACTCCCCAGGATGGAACAGTGGGCAAACCACCCACTGTATAGACTTGAGACACTGTGGCTTTGCACTCCCCAGGATGGAACAGTGGGCAATCCACCCACTTGTGAGACTTGAGAGACTGTGGCTTTGCACTCCCCAGGATGGAAGAGTGGGCAAGCCACCCACTGTAGAGACTTGAGAGACTGTGGCTTTGCACTCCCCAGGATGGAACAGTTGGCAACCCACCCACTGTAGAGACTTGAGAGACTGTGGCTTTGCACTCCCCAGGATTGTACAGCGGGCATGTGGCCCCCTCATGGATTTGGCATCGTGCACTTGCTCTCTGATGCCCCTGCAGTGTTCTCTCCATCATGGTCGGGGATCTTGTGTGGGCCTCGCCCATACCGTGTGGGCCCAGTGTTCCACGGACTTAATTGGAGCACTAACTGGACTACTAAGCTTGGTATATATTTTGTACATGGTGTATATATATATTTTTGCCTACTTGATTTTAATATATTACAATGGTTACACTCATTTTCTATTGTCTTTGCATTCTTCCGGGGGGATTGGGGGGATTGGGGTGTGTAACTGTGATGTATCAATATGCATTAATGTGTGTGTTGTATTGGGTGAGGGTGGGGGTGGGGGTGTTGCGTGTGGGTGTCCCTGTTTTTCCCTCCCCCTCCCCTGTGTCGTAGGTGCAGTACTCACTGTGGTCTTCGCCACCGGCGTTCATGCTCCTGGAAGAGAAGCAGGAAGACTATCGCAGGGAGAATTTGGAGTTCCGGGTCCATGGTGTCCTCGTTCCTCGTGGGGTGTGTAGAGGTGAGCGTTTTCCCTTCAGAATTCCTGTTTCTGCCGTGTTTTTATCCGCGGTGAATCCGCCCCGGAAAAGGTGGCGGAATGGTGGGTTGTAATAGTGTGGGCGGTACATTGTCTCCCGCCTGTCTGTTGGCGGTGACCGCTGCGCTGTTTGTTTGTACCACCGTGGTGGTCGGAGTGTTAAAGTGGCTGTTTTTGTTGGCGGTTTCTCCCATGATCGTAATTGCAAATTTTTTACCGCCAGCCTGTTGGCGGCCTTAATGCCGCTTTAACACCGTCCGCCAGGGTTGGAATGACCACCAATGTTTCTTGTGTGGCGTTACATATATAAGATGATTTCAGATTAGGATAGATAGCTGTAGAAGTAAGTTAAGATAAGTTATTATAGGTTAGCTTACTGTAGGTTAGTGTATAGTTTAGGTTTTTAATAGGTAGTGTTTTAAAGTGACAATAAATCCTGTTAGTTTTAGACAATGAGGTGTCCATGATGATTGACTGTCTGGATGTTCTCATGTCTGTATTAGCCACGTTAGAGAAATGTCTTAGGCTATGTATTCAGTATTGATTTACATGTATGAATCAAAGGTACCAGAAGATGCCATTTGTGGGAATGCATAAGGCATCACTGCAACAAGGAGGAACTGCTGGTTTCGTAAAACTGCTGCTACATCACAGTGGTAGACAGCCATGATTTCAATGAGGGAAGCCACATTCTGCTGTATGGATTCCAGGGCATTTTGTATAGCCCCCAGCCTGGTATCAGTCAATCTGATAGCACTTTGGGAGGACAACTGGTCAAGCCTCTGCCTCATGACAGCAGCTATGTCAGCCAGGAACTGCTGGAATCCACGTAGCGGGTAGTTGGTGGCTCTGATGGCAACAGAGTGGTCTTTATTTGGACTGAGACACCTCTGCACTCCCTCTAGGCTGCCCACCATGGTCTCCATCCCCAAGCCACTCCAGCTGTGCCAGCTCTCACTGGACTTCTACCGCTGTCCTCTGAAAGGTAATGTCTGGGTCTTCAGAGTCCAGGGCAGTGGCTGGCTGGACTGGTTGGTGCTGTATGTTGGTAGGTGGGTGGTTCATGGGAGACCTTGCAACTCTGTGTGTCCTCCCTGAGACTGGAGGTGGTGTCTGGAAGGCACCCAGAACATCTTAGAAAGGGTCTGCATTGATGGCCAGCAGCTGGTCATCCATGTCATCTGTAAAAGATAGAACAGACAGATCCACAGGAGGTAAGGCATCATCCTCGTCAATGGGATAGTGAAAGGACAATATTTGACTGCAGTGGCTGTTGACATAGCTCATCATTTACTTGGTACATCAAGCCACATATTTGTGGGCCCCTAATGGTGCACTGTGCCACCTGAACATCATTTGTGTGTGGTCACCATTTGCAGAATATGCCATTCCACAGTTCCCAGTTTGTTACACCCACCTAGTTTGTTTGATAATGTTCTTTGACAAATGTACCCCTTTTATTGACTTGACTGTGTTTACTTTGCAAGCTCTGGACATTGTTCAGGATGTGTGCTCACATCATAAGTGGAGATGTACAGAGATACTTGAAAGTTGCTCTCAGAGTTATTTGAGTATGTAACTTACTCATTTGCTACACTACGTGCGCTGTTGGAGTGATGGTAGGGAGTGAGCTGTCCACATGTATCCTCCTACCCACTTTGAGTGGTGTTTCCAGCAAGCTGAACCACCCAACGTGATAATCAACCACATTGTGTGTATATGAGCAAACAGGATTTTCTTCCTTTCTGCAGGACAACACTCATCCATGCATCTCAAGTTTCCTTGTTGCCTAGCTTAAAGAATGGCTGCATTGCTGGACTGAGTGTTGATTTGGTGGAAGGTGGACCTTCCTGTTTGCACACATACACACAAGATGGTTCATTGTTGTGGTGTGTGGTGCAGGATGCAGAATACATGACTCTAGGAGCAGATTTACAAGGCCCTAACACCACAGGAGCGTCACTTTTTGCAATGCTCTGGTGGTGCTTTTCACTGCTCCATATTTACAAGGAGGTGTGCTTCCACTTTTTGTGGTTTACGCCTCATTGGAAATATGGGCCCCTCCGACTCAGTTTTCTGTGTCAGCAGGGCGTGCAATGTGTGTTGCAGTGGCAATTCCACCACAAACTCCATTGCTTTTGATGCTGGCCCAGATTTTCAGGAAATTGTACATCTGTGGAAGCAGCAATTACTAACGCCACCCCAGGGGTGGCGTTAGCATGGCAAAATGAGGAGGAATACTTTTGTTCCTCATTGTTTTTAGCTTTTTCTATGTGTGCTTCATTCTGCAGCACACATAGCACTAGTAAAATGCCATGAATTATTGTTTCTGAATAGGAAGGTGTCCATTCCTGCACATGAACAATCTATTTCCTCAACTCAGACAACCTTGCACTATGGTGCATGGATGCCTGCATTAGTGAATGCCGCTTTATTCAGTGCCGGCACAGGGGGAAATGCAGGGGTGAGCCATATTCCTATAAATATGGCACATCCCTGCATTTCAAATGTGGCACAGTGCTGCACTGCTATTTTTGGAGATGCACCGTGCTGGGCCACTTTGTCATTAATCTGGGCCTAAGTGGCTAGGAGTATGCATGTGGAAAGCCTACCCACTTCCATCTATCTGTCAACATACCTGTGGTGTAAGGGGGACCTGATATGTTTTGAGGCTTGTTGATGTGTAGATGCATCATGTTGGGACACGACATCTGGGGTGGCATTTTAGTTGTGGTACTAATGACAGCCAAAGTAGTAATCCTATAGTGGACTAGTGTCGCTGTTGTTGCAATCATCATCAAACATTGCAAGTGGCAGACAACATTCCTGTTAGTAGATTCAGCAGGATGTATACCTTTCTGTAGATGTGCATTAGGACTAGCAAGAGGGACATCCCTACACCCTGCAGGATGTGTGGCAATGTTAGTGAGGTCTGTCATATATTTAGGCATTATCAAGGTTAGTAGAGGGATGCATTGTCTCCCTGTGACAAGTACACATCCCTGCACATTTGAATTGATGCTGTACAGCCGAGCAAGCTGAGCTGTTGCACTGTGTGTTTATTCATAAATGGGTAATTATGTGCCAGTATGTCCAGACACAGACATCATAGTGCTCTACCCAAGCATGTTAATTTATTGAATTCTACTCGAGTGGTGGATAGTGATAGGCCATACTTAACATTCTAAGGTAAGGCACCTTGCATACCTTATCCTGGCTTACGTTCCATGTGCCCCTCTCACGTCTGACACTGCAAGTAATAGGCATTCCGTGTGTATATTGGCCATATTCTCATGCAACACATGTGTGACACACCCAGCTTCTGAAGCCTTTTAAAAGGCCAGCACATTTGGAATTGGTTAAGTGTAGTCCAAGAATTCAGGGTGGTGTGGGAGTGACAAATGGGTGGGTGGCAAGTTAGTTATCCTGCAGATTGTAGTTGTTTATTGTGTATTGCATTGTGCATCACACATCGGGAATCTTTCAATGCATCTGGTGTATTTATCCCATACCACCATTTTCCTTTCCGGCCCCTTGCTCAGCCAACGACAGCATGGAAGCAGGTTATTACTGGTCACCATAGTGGACATTCCCAGCGTAGTCTAATGAGTTTTGTCACTATATTGGTACTTAACTGCACTGACACCATAAATTATGGCAGTAGTGCAGCAAAGCACAAGGAGGACCATTGCTTACAATGCTTGCATCACTTTGTCATCTATCTTTGGCAGGCCTCACACATGAGGTTATTAGATAGCACAGTGAAAACTTAATGGATTGTCAGCCCCATTAGTTCTTCCGTCGCTGCGTAAGGAATATCTCCTTGAATACATCATATCTGCCACAGGCATATAGTGGTGGAAGAATGTACAGAGTGGATCAATGCATGCATTGTGTGACTGTTGATGCATCACAAGAGGAACGGTCAACTAATATCCACATTGTCAGTCAGTCAAAAGAACTTTATTCTGGCCAGAATGGTCACAAAAGCACATAACAACAACAAATAAATACACAGTAAATATATAAAATATGTACAATGCATATAAATAAACAATAACAATTACAAAACCTAAGTGCTCTTCCAGAGAGATTTTGATACATTATTACTAAAACCAACATACAGATAAGAAATGTTCTCTAAGGATCTAACTTGCCACAAGGAACTTGGCAACAGCGATCACCAGAGTCAAAAGAGTATCAGATCTAAGAATTAAAAGGGCTGCATTGGACCTGCGGACTCCCAGCAATCTGCAAGCAGGGGCCAACCATTTCCTATGAGAGGCAGCATAGGCAGGGCAAACAAATAAAAGATGAGTGAGATTTTCAATAGGTGTTTTTACAAGCCGGGCAGGTAATTGTCCCTTTAGGTGACCAGCGACTGGTAAGTGATCTTAGTGGCAAGGTACCTATATGAAACTGGAAGTACAATTTCCTTTCTCTAGGCACAGTGATTATGTCCCAGAAGACCTCGTATTCGCAGATCTCTTTTAGGTCAGCAAATTCACATGGTAGTGTAGAGTGAAGTGCTACCCCCATTTCCTCAGGGTCTATCATCTTCCAATACTGTTTTTGAGGTTGATTTTTGATGGAAAGGAGGCAATGGTTGGAGAATTTCAGAGTTCATTAAGCTCAAGTGAATAAAGTAACTCTTTGATGTGTCTGAGCCAGGGGATACTACGAGAGCAGTTAGTATCTAAAATGGCCTGCAGGGCTGCAGTATAGGAAGCAAGCTCTAGGGTGGTCCAAAGATGCTGCCAATGCAAGAGAGGACATAGGTGAGCCTTGTAGCCAATGTGCCTAGGTCCATGAAAAGGGGAAACAGCAGAGTGCTTGGCGGGAGAGACACAAGGTTTGTTAAGAAATTATTTTCAGAGATAGTTAGTTCTAGAGCTTTGGCATAACCCATAGTTCAGCCCCATAAAGAGTCGAGCTCACAGCCTTAGGTTTGTAAATCTGGAGTGCAGGACGTATTGGCTTAGTGTATCAAAGATTAAAATCCTTTATTAAAACCCCTGTAGTTTGCTTTAGTTTTAATGCCTGCTTTGCAATATGTAGTTTCCAAGATATTTTCTCTGTTAACATTAGGCCCAAGTAACTGAATGTGTTCATCTTTTCAAGTGGGGTACTTTCTTTTGAAGGATCGGTGAGGATTAAGCATCATTAGTTTAGTTTTGGAAGCACTGATTTCAAGTCCCCTCCTGGAACAAAATTCCTCAAAGCATGTGAGGAGTTTTCGTAATCCGCTTGGGGTCTTAGATATCAGGAGTGTATCATCTGCAAGGAGCAGGAGCAGAATTTTGTGTGTGCCTAATGATGCTGCATCAGCCTCCACTCTGAGTAAAGAGTAAACAATATCATTAATATATAAAGAGAACAAGGTGAGGGCAAGGACACTCCCTTGACGTACTTCCCTTGACACCTGGATTCTGTCAGTTGGCTTCCCCTTTTCATCCCACCTAATACGTGCATAATTATTCTTGTGCAGGCGAATTAATAATGCAAGAATATGCTTGGGTATTGCCATCAGAGAAAGAACTTCCGACAGCCTATTATGAGACACTAGGCCAAACTTATATTTCAAATCCACAAAGGCGACGTACAAAGTAATTTTGCCAATGAAAACTGTCTTTCAATATAGAAGCAAGAACCTGAAGGCGTGTTCAATAGTGGATATTTGTTTACGAAAACCAGCCTGTAGTAGACTAAGAATATCAAGTTTGACCATCCAAACTTGGATCTTGCCAGGAAGGCAGTGACAAAACACTGTCTGCACACAGTCTAATAGGCCATTTGGGCTATAATTACAGAGGAGGGCTCTATCACCCTTTTTAAAAATCAGGATTATAATAGCACCCTTCCAGGACTCAGGGATTGGTGCTCCAGATGCTAATGTATTTGATATGATGGTCATATATATCTAGACCAGACTTCAATATCAGTTAAGAATAGGTATACTGGAACTCCATCAGAACAAGGCGCCCTGCCACGCTTTAGAGTACTCAATGAACATACTATGTCTGCATGGGAAAACAATTGCGACACT
Source organism: Pleurodeles waltl (assembly GCF_031143425.1). NCBI lineage: Eukaryota > Metazoa > Chordata > Amphibia > Caudata > Salamandridae > Pleurodeles > Pleurodeles waltl. The sequence continues at coordinate 259,836,705 of NC_090437.1, read as the reverse complement.
GGAGGGGTAGAGGTTGTGATAATAATTGAACAAGAGACCTTGGGGCATATTTATACTCCGTTTGCGCAGTAATTGCGTCGTTTTTTTTAACGCAATTGCGATGCAAAACTAACTCCATATTTATACTTTGGCGTTAGACACGTCTAGCGCCAAAGTCCATGGAGTTTGCGTAATTTTTTAGCGTGGACACCTACTTTGCGTTAATGAGATGCAAGGTAGGCGTTCCAGTCTAAAAAATCGACTCCGAGGCATGTGCGTCGGATTTATACTCCCGGGCAAAATTCACGCCCGGGAGTGGCCGGGTCAAAAAAAATGACGTACGGCCGCTTCTGCGCCGTTTTTTAGCGCCTGCAAAAGGCAGGCGTTAAGGGACCTGTGGGCTCTGAAGGAGCCCAGAGGTGCCCTCCCATGCCCCCAGGGACACCCCCTGTCACCCTTGCCCATCCCAGGAGGACACCCAAGGCTGGAGGGACCCATCCCAGGGACATTAAGGTAAGTTCAGGTAAGTGTTTTTTTTTTTGTTTTTTTTGTGGCATAGGGGGGCCTGATTTGTGTCCCCCTACATGCCACTATGCCCAATGACCATGCCCAGGGGACAGAAGTCCCCTGGGCATGGCCATTGGGCAAGGGGGCATGACTCCTGTCTTTGCTAAGACAGGAGTCATTTCTATGGGGGTTGGGAGTGAAAAAAAATGACGCAAATCGGGTTCAGGCGAAAAAATTGCCTCAACTTGACTTGCCCCATTTCTTGACGCCCAAGCTCCATTTTCCCCTACGCCGGCGCTGCCTGGTGTACGTCGTTTTTTTTAACGCACACCAGACGGCGCCGGCGGCTAATGCCGGCTAACGTCATTCACTAAATACGGCGCCCGCATGGTGCTTCAGAATGGCGTTAGCCGGCGCTAATTTTTTTGACGCAAAACTGCGCTAGCACAGTTTTGCGTCAAAAAGTATAAATATGGGCCCTTATGTTCAGGAGCCATACTATCATGATCAGGAGGGTACAACCTGCTAAAATGGTCTACCCAGTCTTTTGGAGCAATGATTGTTGTAATATTCAATGCCTTATTTTCAGGGCCGCACACTGCCAGGGACCAAAACTTGCTACAATTCCTCTCATGTGCAGGGTCGTTAAGTGCAGACCATGAAGTACTGGGTTTTTCAGAACCCAGTGGTGCCAGGGAACACACCCTAAGACTTCGAGTCCTTCCTGTTTCAGACTACAGAAACACAGAGTCTTCTTGGTGAAGTCAAAGATCTTGTTTATTGGCTGCAGCCAGTAACAGGTATCCTAGAAGTACAACACGGTGTATATTCTCAGGAGACTGCTGCTCTTGCAAAGCTAACCTTCTCTTTTATACAAAATATTATGCTTTAGGCAAACATTACTTATTTTACAGTTGACCATTCACATATTTTCACTACAAAGAAATAGCAGGGTTATGATGACAAGCCATATTTCAGTTTGTCCAGCTCTCAATCAATTACCCGGCAAGGCTCAGTACTTTCATCAGATATCAACGGACCCCCAATTTAAACAGGCACCTCCTCCTTGTAAAGCAAGTCATAAAGGAAGAAACAGGGACAGGTGTGTGTAAGATTAGGCATGGTTTGTGTGTGATTAAAGGTTTTATGATGTGTTGTGCCTTGATACTAATCTCATTCGGCCACTGGGAAAGAAAACTGGCCAAACAGGTTTGGCTTCAGGCAGTGGAGTCAGCTTGCCCAGGTCACAGAGGAGTCAGCAAAGATGTACGTGTCCTTCAGACTCGTTTTCGGCATTAGTCATTGGCCTATGTGAGGGCAATCACAAAATGGCTGTCGTTTAAATGGAACCTCAGAGTTTCAGGACGGAAACTCTGATATTCAGGTGATTTCGTCACCTGAATATGAATACAATGCTTTTGCATACTATTCTAATCATTCTCGGTCTGCTGATACCAAAATCGTTGTGATACGACGATGTTTATAACACGGGTCCAGAATTTTTCAGTAACACACCCACCACTTGTCATCTTTCTTCTGCTTGGCTTTGCTAACAGCTAATTTATAAAACTGCCTAGCTGAATGAACGGCGTTTACATCCTCAGATGTTATGTCTTGGATTAAACTCTTGCAAGATGCCCGGCATTCTTTATTGAACCAGCAATGTCTGCCCTTCGACCTCTTGCCACCAGAGACTATGGGGGTTATTCTAACTTTGGAGGAGTGTTAATCCATCCCAATGGCATGGGCACTGCAGGGGCCCCCGTAACAGGGCCCCACTGAGAATTTCAGTGTCTGCATAGCAGACACTGAAATTCACGACGGGTGCCACTGCACCCATCGCACCCTTTCCACCCCGCCGGCTCCATTCGGAGCCGGCATCCTCGTGGAAAGGGGTTTCCCGCTGGGCGGGCGGGCGACCTTCTGGGGGTCGCCCGCCCGCCCAGCGGGAAACACAGAATAACCGCGGCGGTCTTCTGACTGCGCAGCGGTATTCTGGCGGCTCCCGCCGGCACCGCGGTTACCGCGGCCGGCGGGAGTCAGAATGACCCCCTGTGTCTTTGCACTCCCCAGGATGGCACAGTGGGCAACCCACCCACTGTAGAGACTTGAGAGACTGTGGCTTTGCACTCCCCAGGATACTTCAATGGGCATGGAGCCCCGTCGTGGATCTGGCTTCGCCTTCATCTGGCTGAGGTGCCCCCCCTTCCCTTCCCCTGAGGTGCCTGTTTTATTTCTATCTGATGCCCCGGCTGTGTTCTCTCCGATTTTGGTCAGGTATCTATTGTGGGCCTCGCCCATGCATTTTTGGACTGTTGGTGCACGGACATTGTTATGTACATATCTGCACTACTTCTCGGATTGTATGTGTAAATAAGAGTGATTTAGAAATTTATATATCTGTATATTTTTTTATGACATGTATATTGCACATTACAATGTTTGCCCAATTTTGGCTTTGTGTTTTCATTCTTCCGGGGGTATTGTGGGTTGTTACTGTTATTTTTGTGACTGCATTGGTGTGTATGTTGTGATATGCGAGGGTGGGGGTGTTTGGTGGGTGTCCCCCTAACTTTTGCCTCCCCCGTGTCTAGGTGCTGTACTCACCGGTATCTTCTGCACCTACGTAGCTGTTGGTCGTAAAGGAGCAGAAAAACAAGCGCAGGGAGTATTTGGAGTTCGGGGTCCATGGAGTCGTCGCTCCTTGTGGGATGTGTAGAGGTGAGCGTTTTCCCACAGCAAAAGCTGTTTCCGCTGTGTTTTTATCCACGGTGAATCCGCCCCGGAAAAGGTGGCGGATTGGCGGGTTGTAATAGTGTGGGCTGTAAACTGTCTTCCGTCTGTCTGTTGGCGGTAACCGCTGCGCTGCTTGTCTGTACCGTCGTGGCGGGCGGTGTGTTAAAGTGGCTGTCTTTGTTGGCGGTTTCCGCCAGGGTCATAATTCCCTTTTTTTGTCCGCCGGCCTGTTTGCGGTATTACCGCACCTTTAACACCATCTGCCCGGGGTTGTAATGACCCCCAATGTTCTTTCATTGTGTATGAAGTATAGACCAATTCACATGTTGAAATACATAGAGTGAAAAATAGGTATCAAAGAAACCTATGTATTTCTGAAATGGGCACAGGATGTAGAGTTTAGGAGCAGTGATTATTTGTACATCTTCGAATTTGTGGGTCCCCTACTGGCATGTAATTTAGAGGGTATTTTCAAAATGTCTTGACTGGCTTACATATGGAAGGCAAAAATGCAATGAAATCCAATTGGTAATAACAAATGTTCTATTCTATGTTTCCACACTCCTTCTGATAAAAAAGGTAGCTCACTTGTGTGGTTAAGCCTAACGCCTACAACAGGAATTGGACCAAAACACAACATGGGCGCATCACCTAATTCCACTGAAAAACTGACCCTTTTTCCCAATTTGGAGAGCTGTGGATTTTGGGCCCTAGCTCAGCTGACACCCAGGACAACCTAGCAAACCTGCACATTTTTTAAGTCTAGACACCTAGGGGAATCCAGGATGGGGTGGCTTATGTGGATCTCCACAGCATTTGTTGCCCAGAATCCCTTCCAACACTCAATCTTTGACAAAATTACACATTTCTTTACATTTCTGTGATGGAAATGTCTAAAATATGGGGAAGCCATACACTTCCTTCCATATAGCATTCCCCCAAGTCTTCCAATAAAAATGGCACCTCACTTCTGTGGGTAGACCTATTGCCTGCGCGAGGAAAGGGCCCACAATCCAACATGGACACATCACATTTTTCCACCAATGCAAACTTCAAATGTTGACCAAAAAATATATTTTCCTCAAATTTCTATGATGGAGAGTTCTGGCATCTGCAGGGAACCACAAACTTCCTTCCACCCAGCATTCCCCTCCCCATATCTCCCAATAAAAATGGTGCCTCTATTGTGTGGGCAGGCCTGGTGCCTGTGACCGTAAACTAATCAAAACGCAACATGTATACCTCACATTTTCCACTGAAAACTGACACTTTTTTGCAAAGAAGGTAGCTGTGGATTTTTTACCCTAGCTCAGCAGCGCCTAGGAAAACTTAGTAAACCTGCACATTTTTGAAAACTAGACAATGGGGTATGTGACTTGTGTGGCTCTCACTAGGTAATTTTATTCAGAAGCATTTGCAAATGTCAAACGTTGGTAAAAGAGGAATGGTTTCATACCTGTATTCCCAGTTACCTCTACAGGGAATCTCCATTGAAATCATAAACACTGAATAATCTTCTTAAGTGTGGATGTTCGTCTATCTTTAGGATGGCTTGTAGAAACACTTAAGATAAGGACATTATACAGCCTATAAGAAAGACTACAATGGCCAAATTATTCAGATTCTACTAACAAAAGGGGAAATTAAATCAATATATAGCTATTTGCAAAGCCAAATGCTTTAAAGACAAGAGTTCAAAAGTTACTCTGAAATTGATTTGTGGAGTTGTTGGTAGCGGTGGGTAAACCATTTAGATTCACTCTTCATTGTGTATGTTTTCTTAATATAAAGTATTTTATTTATTATTATTGACTTTATTACACAAGGCATAAAGTATCCCCTGCTGTCCATTATAACAATATTACAACTCAAGGATTGATGTGACCATCCACAACAATGAGGCTGAAAGCTTAGTTCATTTATATGTCATTGAACCCTGAACTGACTTAGAATATTATTTTAAGAGGTTATTATATTCTTTTTAGTACATGGGCACACCATCACCTCTTCAAACAAACCGTTTTAATCCTTGTTGTCTTGCATGTTATATGAAAGAGATAGCATGGTTTCAAACATGAAGAATAAAATCTGTAGTGCAGAATTAAGCATTCCCAAAACACAAAGTAAACTGTTGGAAAAATCAGGTTAGAATCAGTTGAATATAAGTCCAAATAAATAATGCTGTAGCTCAGACTGTAACAAACATGCAACGATTCTGTCAGTTTGGTGATGACATATAGCATCATAAGAAACTGAATAACAAGCCTGTTTCCTTCTTTCATGTTTAAACTGCAGTTAGAAGGATGCTCTATGACCTGCCTTTCACCTTCTCGATTGGATCTAGCAGCAGACATTTTGGCTTCTTAATTCCACTGTAATAACATTACAGTTGATCAGCATTCCGTTATCAGAGGTGACTAGAGAAATCAGAGCTCAACTATAATACAGTGAGTTCCTGTGCTTCCTGGCTCCAGACACATGACAGGGGGTTATGGAGTCCTTTGTGTGGGCTCATGACACAGCCCATTCAGGTGTAAGTGTGAGCTCCTTCCTCACATTCTGCCCTAGATGACCGATCAACATGCAGATGGCCAGTCAGTCACATCTAAGCTTCCTTCCTATGTTGCTGTCTGGAAGGAATGCACAGGAGCTCAGTTGTCACCAACCCAGACGTGCATTCACAGATGGTTTAAAGTAAGAAAATACCAGCTTTCAAAATGTGGCATTTTCGGAATTCAATTTAAAATCTTACTTCACCATAACTTGTGATTTTAAATTGTGATTCCAGAGACATCAAACATCGGGGTCCCACCTCTTACCCTTATAAAATGTAATAAGGCAATCACAATGTTACCATATGGGAGAGATAGGCCTAGCAGTAGTGAAAGACAAATTTAAGAGTTTTTCACTACCTGAACACGTACAACTGAAAAGTACATGCCCAACTTTTTAAAGTCACTGCACCCTGCTCTGGGGCTGTCGAGAGCCTACCTTAGGGGAGATATATGCATTAAAAAGGAAGGTTTGAACCTGGCAAGAGGGTTAACTGGCCAGATCAACATGGCAGTTTACAATTGCGCACACAGGCCTGAGCCATGTTTGAAGGGCTACTGTGGTGGGTGGCACGCTCAGTGATGCAAGCCCACTAGTAGCATTTAATTTACATGCTGTAGTGCAATTTACTAGGGACCTATAATTAAATTAAATATGCCAATTGTGGATAAGCCAATGGTATGTTTTAGGGAAAGAACACATACACTTTATTACTGATTAGCAGTGAGAAAGTACCCAGAGTCCTAAAGCTAACAAAAGTGAGGCCAGCAAAACAGGAGATCAGAGGGCAAAAATGTTAGGGAAAAAATGCCAAGAATTCCAGGTCTAACAAATTAACATCTAGTACAAAACCTATGAATCACATAACACATGCACTGTGGTGAATGGGTATGTGCGTTGGTGCATGACAACCTAAAATGCTCCAGCAGAGGTACCAGAGGAAAACAGTGCCCTATCGTAGTAGATTTGGCAATGTGCTGCTGTTTCCCTAGCATGCAAACCAGCTCATAATTCTTGTTTGCTGTCCTGTGTTCAGTGCAAGTTTAGTAAAGCTGCCCTTCTGTGTTGTAATATTGTCCAGGACAATACTGATACCTTTCCCCCTGTCTTATTCCAAATTTACAAAGTTGGAAGCAGGGATATCCTGCAGAATCATTATTACTTTCCCAGTGTATCCAGTCTCTTTCTCCTTACATATTGCTCTGTGCTTCACCTGAAAATTTGCATGGGGGAAAACGTCAGGAACTCTATTACAAACAGGGAGCACGTTCTCTCTTTGGGCCCAGCGAACCTTAAAACAGATGCACCCGGCCAAACAGAGAAAATGCGCCCTATTACCTTGAATGCTCTGCCCCCAAGGCAGCCGCAAACTCTTGCTGCCTCGGGGCAGTGCATATAAGTGAAAAACAGAGCAGCTGCTTTAAAGCTGCTCTGTGTTTCACTGTGCAGATGGCAACAGGTCTGCACTTTTAAGAGGGATTAGAGATTCCCTTGCAGGTAGGTGCAGCAAGTGACTGCACCTATCTCCAAAGGGATGTCTAGAGGATCTATAGGACCCCCTTTCACTCCTACAGAGGGCTGCTATCAGGGGACGCAAGGTGGTGCACTGTCAGTGTGCATCCTAACAGCTTCTTTGCCTTTGTGTCCCCATCTATAAAAATGAAATGGGCAAAGAGGCAAAGGGATTCTCTCATTTCCATGCAAATTAGGGCATTCCCTCTGGTGATAGTGCTTGCACTATATCAGCACCAGAGCTATCTCTATTACAGAGAAGGCAACATAAAGGTCTGTGGCCTTTTCCATATTACCAAAGTGCCCCGGGTTCGTGCAAAGCAGGGCACATGCCTATTGCACCCCCAGGGCACTTTGTATAATACATACCCAGGAGTGACATCATTTCACACTCGTCAGCAACAGATATCCTCTCATCATCCTTTTACTGCTACACCTATTCCAGCATGCTGCTCTGTTCTAACATTTAGGCGGTCATTATGAACATGGCGGTAAATACCGCTGACAGCTGTGGTGACGGTGAACAGAAGACCGCCATTGGCGGTGAACAGAAACCCGCAATATAATGAACCAAAAAACTGATTCCAAAAAAATCACCAGTCTCGGCCAGGACCTTGTTGGCGGAAATGCTGGATCTCCCACCCCACCACTGCCAAGCATACCCACATCCAACCCTCCAAATAACGATGCACAAATCACCTTGGCTGTCAGTGGAAGCCGAACGATCATTGGCGGTGCAGACCGCCATGGGCAACAAATGGACCCAACAATAAGAAGTGCACACATTGGATAAGTTAGAGACCCACACACCTGACACACATCCACAAAACTCACAGACACACCCCACAATCCTTTGCAACGAAAGCAGGCCAACAAAGACAGAGATCACCAGAAGCAGACATCGAATGCCACAATCGACAATGCTTACACCCAACCACAGAAGAGCACCCTCACTGAGATCCACACCAGACACCATTCACGACACTCACCATGGCACCCCCAAACATCCATGCTTCACAGAAAGGGAGCTAAAGACCATGGTGGATGAGATCCTGAAGGCCGAGCCACAACTCAGTGCAGCACACACCCATCGCCAGGAAGCTGGAGATATTGCAGACGATTGTCAACAGGGACACCATGCACGCACCATGGACGACATCCGCAAGAGATGGAACGACCTGCGGGGGAAGGTCAGGGGCATGGCACCACATTGTAGTCCAGGAGACTGGGGGAGGACCTTGAACAACACCACCGACTACACTGACTGGGAGGAAAAGGTACTGGCCATCCTGCACTCTGAGGTCCTCACTGGAGGAATGGACTCAGGTAACTTGTCTATATTTACCCCATATCAATCACACCTGTAATGCACGCACCACCCGACCCCTCCAACATCCACTAGGACCAACACCCAGCCCACAGGCACTGAATCCACTACCCCTGCATGCCCACAAACCCACTAACAAGCCCACATCCCTCCCCCAGTGCACAGCCACCCACCCCTGCAAGGAAACACAATGGCCTATAAGACCCACAATGCACCTCCACATCCTAAGCTAAAAGCAATGCTAACCCCACTTAAGCATCATGCATGGCCCCAAAGTGTGTAAGCTGCACAAACCCGCCCAGGTCTCTGCATCACATCCGATCATGCAAATGTAACAGACATGTACATTTCCCCCAACAGACACTACCACCCATACCGCCCTGATGGACAGGACAAGTAGTGGCAGTGCTCCCAGGGAGACAGAGGCACCTCACAGGACACTGGGGATGGAACCCTGGACACTGATTGGCAGGGTGGGCCCTCACACAGTCCTGGACTGTCCCCATCCAGCAGCCCCACCCAGAATACAACTGACACCACTACCACCCAGCCAATAACATCAACCCGGGGCAACCATCCCCACACTTGTGTATCCAGGCCACAGACTGGTGGAAGACAGGTACAGAGGCCACAGTCACCCACTACCAACAGGCAGGAAGACAATGGCCCCAGTACAAGTGGTACCGCCGGACCTGTGCAGGGGACACAGGCACAGGGGGCTGGGCCCAGTGGGAGGGCATCACTGGCCCAGGGGGAGGCCACAGGATGGATGCTGCGGTCCAGGATGTGATCTCTGAGGTCCTGGGACCCTACCACCATACCCAGGACAGATTGGCTCAGATAGTATCCACCCTGGAGCAGAGTCAGAGGATGCAGCTAGCACACCACCAAGAGGCCATGGAGCAGTGGAAATTGCACAATCCACAATGGCCAGCATAGCAGGTGCGCTGCAGCAGCATGTCCAAACACAGCCTGAGGCCCACACAGAACAGGAAGCCCCCACTACAGCACAGGAGACAGACCGGACAATAAGAGCATCAGCAGCAACTTCCACTTATTAACCTCTGAGGAAACACAGGGGACCTCGATCTCATCCCCTAAAGCCCAACAACATGCGCCCAAATGGACCCTCAGGCCAAGATATGGGACAGGAACACCTGCCAAGAACAAGGCACCCTCAAAGACGTGACTCTGCAAAAAACTGTCCACCAACTGTCCCACTCAATCAACCACCAAACAGTGCTGCTAACAATAATTAAAAACTCTTGTAAGCATTGATGGACCTACCAATACTGACAACAATGCTGCCAACAAGTTGCCATTTAAGATAAACACCATTGACCCACTGCCATCACTGTAATTTGCACAAATTTATCCCTGCACCAAATAAAAAACATATCACACCTGTTACAATGTCCCTTGTCATTATGTGTGAACAAAGTGAAGTATGGATGCAACTGGTTGATTACCCCTTTATTTGTACCTGCGTAGAATAAAATGCACCACTCGCCTTACATGTTGTTGTGCCTAAATATGTTTTTAAAAAAACACTAAATCATATTCTGTCCTATGCAAACCTGGACACAGTGGCAATTAGTATATTCCAACCCCCTCCCCCAGGTGACAAGGCACACTGACAGTATGATGCACAGACACCAATCTCATCCAATTGTCCTACATAGTTACTGGAAGTAGAGTTGTGTCGTGGAATTTACATCTTCCCCTTCCTCATCATCACCATCACTCTCGTCCTCTCTCTGAGGAATCTGGTCTGGATATACGGCACCCTCCATGTCCAAAAGGGGGACAGGATTTCTCACAGCCACGTTGTGCTCCATGCAGCGGGCCACCACTATTCTACACACCTTTTCAGGCCCATAGGCCAGGGAACTGCCAGAGATGTGTAGGCAACAAAATCTAGTCTTCAGGAGACCTATTGTGCTCTCTATCACCCTCCTAGTATGTCCATGAGCCTCATTGTAATTCCTCTTTGCATCTGTCCCAGGATTCCCCACTGGTGTCAGGAGCCAACGCAAGTCGGGATAGCCAGAATCACCTAGAAAAAGGTTCACAACACAATTTAAATTACAAGGCTCAGAGGCAGACAGGCTGTCTGTCTGCAGAGTGGCAATAAGTGACAGAAACACCTACCTATGATCCCCCCTCTGTCCTCTTGTAGTTGTTTCATCTTCTGTGGCACACTACTGTTCCTCAGCACAAATGAATTATGGACTGAACCAGGGAACATGGCATTCACATGTGTGATGTACTGGTCTGCAGTATACACCAACTGAATGTTCATGGAGTGAAAGTTTTTTCTGGTTTCCGTACACCTGTTCACTTACTCTTGGGGGGATTATAGGTGGGTGGATGCCATCGATGGCATCACATGGGGTATGTTGGCAAAGACATAGAAGTCCGACTTGGTGGCAGGCAGGTCAGTACCTTGGGGAAACCTCACATAGGACTACAGGTGTCGTACAAATGCATTCAGGAGTCTTGTCAGTATCATGCTAAACATTGGCTATGAAAAACCAGCACCCATGCCTACTGTCACTTGAAATGAGCCCGTGGCCAGGAAATGGAGTGCAGAAGGCACCTGCACTTCAGTAGGGATGGCATGCTGATTACAATTTGCCGGAGACAGTGCAGGATCCAGTAATGCACAATAGTTGCACGGGTGAGTCTGTAATTGATAATGATGTTAAGCTCCACCATGGTCTGCAAATCCACAAGTGGTCTATACACCAATGGGGCCCTTCCTCGCCACAAGGGTCGGTACCTAGGAGGAGTTGGAAACACATGTGAGGACACACATACATGGGCACACATTGTCAGTCATTGAGCACTGCTGACTTGATTGTTGCGACACAAATGCATAATGTGTATGACATAACATCAACTTGACCACAATGATAGATCAGGGCTTGTCAGGGCTTGTCAGGTGAGGTAATGTTAATTGTCACATGCCTATGTGTGTTTGGGAAACAGTAGGGCCTGCATTGTGTAGATTGGAGTTTTATAAATGCGTAGTTTTTGCCAAAATGTCTGCCCCCTGTAATCCAGAACTGTTGTTGTAGAAGTGACCTCATACCGCTTGCGGATGACGTAACAGCGTAAGGTGGTGTTTACCGCCGTGTGCAAATTCATTAGTTAACATGGATGTCAATGGTGAATACTAGCATAACGCCTGCCGTGAGAACGGAAATTCCACGCACAGCCTCCCGGAACGACGCGCAGCCGGAAAACAAGCAGAAGAATCCACGCACAGACCCCAGGACATCTGGTAATCCCGCGAACCACAGAAAGAGACTGACCGCGCATCGGGAAACGATGCCCAACTTCCCTGCGTGAAAAATAACAACACAAGGAGAAATCGACGCACACACCATTTTTCCACGTATCTCTTCTTCTGTGGCCCTTTGCGGAGATTTTCCACTTTAAACAAGGTACTTTGTGCTTGAAATAGACTTTCTTTGCTTTTTAAACCAAAAACCCCATTTCTAACAGTGGGCGTCTCCTTCGCTCCAGGCACCTCTTCCCCTGCCCCAGTCAGCCCTGCTGCCCTCACGGAGGAATCTATTGACCTCCTGAAAACCATCTCTGTTGTCAGACAACCATTGTCAATGCCACACAGGGGCTAGAATCAGAGATTCAGCAGACCAATGCCTATCTGAATGGCATTCACGGTGCTGTGTCTGGCCTACAGAGATCTTTTCAGGCTCTGGCCTCCTCTTTGACGGCAGCCAGTGTCCCTGGTCATTACATCCCCCCTCCAACCTCCTCTAGCCCTTCCAGCACCCCACTCCCTTCATCCGTCTTAAGCACACATTCTGACACGCAGGCACACACCTCAACACACAAGAAGCACATTTCAAAACACAAGCACCACACCTCCCACCACAAGCATTCACACAGCCAACATACACATGCACACACAGCAACATCCACTTCCCCAGTGTGCCCACCTCTTCCGCCTCCCTGTCTGTCCCCTCTACATACACACCCTCAGGCACTGCACTTTCATTCATTGTTGCTGACACTATTCCTGCAGTCACCACAATAGCACACATCCATACATGCACCCCAGACACCACACCTGCACTCACCACAACTACTTTAGTTGACACATGCAGCACACTCACCAGACTTGCAGACACCCAAACAACATACATTCACACTGGCAGCCTGTCTTGTCACATTGTGTCCACCCCCTCCTCCAAAAACACACAAACACACCAAAACACCCACCCATCACACATACACCACAGCATACTGTCCAGTCACCTGCACCCACAACACGCACACCTACACCACTTATGACCACACCCTGTACCTCCACTCCCATGCCTTCCTCCAGGCCCAACCCAATTGCACCAAAGACACTTTTCCTCTTCTGTGCTTTCCTATTCCAACCCACTGGCCCACCCCATCTCATCCCTAAATGTGCACACCTCCTTGCCCTTTCCACTCCTTCCACGTCACAGCCCGCCCCTGTCTGCCCTTCACATTTCTGTGCCCCTTCCCCAGAGAGGAAGAAGCCCTGTGCTGAGCCTATTCCATCTGGCTCCACCCGGTCCAAGTACACTCCCCCACCTTCCAAGGCCAAACCCCCTCCACCTTCCGAACGTAAATCCAAGCCCCACCCCAGTTGTACCCCCCACCACCCCTGCCCCTGTTCCCTTAGGTGCCTGGATGCCCCATTGTTGCCCCTATAAGGTGGAGTACCGTAGCACTTGTGGGAGTCAGGTTGGCACCATTGTGGCCCATGGGACCTATAGCACTATGGACTGGCCATTGTCCTTATTTACAATTTGTTTGCTCTAAGCATTTAAAAGTTAATGTGTGGCCTGTGTTTTGGCGGCACACTCTGGATCCCTGGTCTCTCGTTACAGTGTTTATGGGGCACATGTCTGTACTTTGGACAGGTTGGATTTTCCTTGTGTCGGGTAAGTCCCTCTTGCTGTGGGGCATATGGCTTGTGCTGCTGTGAAGGGTTGTGGGTGCGTTGTGGGGTGGGTGGGTATGTAACTGTGCCCTTTCTTCCCTTGTTTCGTAGGTTGCGGTACTTATCGCCATCGTCTTCATCAGCGGTCTCGGTCATGGAGGTATATGGCAAGGAGAAGGGCTGGCATGATCTGCAGCTCTCTATTCATGTCTGCTTCGGCATTTTGTGTTAGCCTCCGGTGAGTGTTTCCTTATATTTGGTTCATTTCCGCCTGGCTTTGCGTGGCGGTGGTTCCCGCCCCGGAACTGACGGCGGTCTAGTGGTTCATTATTTGATGGGCGTGTTAGGCCTTTCCGTCGGCCTGTGGGCAGGCTCTGCCGTCATTGTCAGCACTCATCTGCTGGCAGTGGGTGGTTTTCAGGATGCCTGTGTTTCAGTTGGTTCATTATTTGGCAGTCCGGACCGCTGCTCTACTGGCGTTTTTTGTTGCCGTTGCCGGCGGTGCGGTGTTTACCGCCGCGTTCATAATGAGGGCCTTACTGGCTTGGATAATTAGTACTGTCCCACAGGTGAGCCGGAGGTGAAAGGATGGAGTTGTTCCCTTATTATTTGCTTCATCCATTTTTTTCACACTGGAGAGAAGCAAAATATAACAGCATTTCTGTGCAAAACATTTTTTTAAAGACCGTCTTGGAAAAGCTAGAAAAAATGATATAGAGAGAGTAAAACAAAATAAAACATGTAAGAATTAAAAATAAATAGCCTATCAGCTAGTAGTTATAAGCAGTCTCCAACTTTTTGGAACAAACATATTTACAATTGGTACCATTTAATTATAATCCTGGCCCCCTGATAGAAATTGTTGTCCACAGATTTTCATCTTTGATTTTGGGCTTTTGGAGCAATAGAGGAGTAACTTGGCTTGGGTAGACATTGCTTATCAGTGCCAAATTTTTCTGGACAACACTTTTCAAAATGTTGGATTTATTGCAGAGATAATGTAAATTGCGGGAGCCATGAGACCTATATACTTAATTTTGGTGTCAAAACATAGGTTGTGGTGGTCAAGTAGTCTTATAAAGAGAAACAATATCTCCTCAGAGAAACCCTTCCGCCATTTTCCAAAACGGCAGCTATAATAGAGAAAGAAGAGACATATATAGAAATGAAACAAATATTAATGGTTTTTAATCCTTTTATGTATACACCAAACAATGTTTATGACCTTAATGTGAAAAAATAATGTTTCATCACTCCTTATATAGACACATTTTCATAGTTCACTTTATTTATTTGTTTTTCAACAATCGCTAGTGGTACATTAGCAGAATGTTGAACATTTGATAAGAGATTATCAAAAAGGAACATATTTTTGTAGCACAGATTTTGCGAGTACTTGTGCTTGTAAGTTCTGTGGATACAGGCTTTAGAAAGTCCGTAGTGTTTTAGTACCCCATCAATATCTTTCCAACCAAACTCACAAGGATCTTTCACTACATATGCATGATCCAAAACCTTTACACATCTTCTGATCAAGTATAACACTCTAATGTGTCCACGCACAAAATATGAAGTCTGTGGAAGGTCACTTAGCAGGACTGATCTGTTGATATCACTATACCGAAGATCGCCAAATGTGTGAGGCAGAACTTGTTTTCCATAAACACACAAGGTATTTTTTCACGTCTTTGAAGACATATTCTTCTTCTGTCTCAACAAATCCTTTTAGAAACTTCACAGGATCAGCAGTTAAAGCCCCAAGCTTTGTTCCAATTTTGCTCATAGTGTCATCACCCGTAAGAATATGTGCCTTGAAAAGAACACTAAGCATCGCTGGGTCAAGTTTCTTGTAAAGAATATGAAGTAGTATTAGCTGTCTTTTCACACCTGTTCCATAACATATCTATAACTCTGACAATCCTTGACTTATCAACATTGCAACAAATCTAAGTACCAGGATAATAACATCTGTGCCATTTGACAGTACAATGACTTGGTTGAATGAATTAATGAATGAATCTTTATTGCCTGATTAATTAAAATCATTACAACATATTAAAATGCTAAAAGCGAAAAAAATATATATATGTATATATATATATATATATATATGTATATATCATAAATATAAAATAAACAACAAAAGTTACCCTTCAGATGCCAAAGCGGATGCCTATTCGTAGCATCTTTTATCTAAACACATTATAATACTATAAAGCCCAGGAAATCGCCCCACCTTGGGGTCCCCAGATGTTAATCACCAGCTGTTACACAAGTAGGTACCCGTAATACAACCTCCTGCGGGTACCAACTAATTGTTCGTCTGTTGACCCAGAGCCGTTTCCAACAAAACCTGGGACCAGCGCAACGGGATATGCAATAGCCAAGGGACTGCTGTGCATGAAGAGCCTCTCTCAAGTTGTCAGCCAGGGCCATTGGGTGACAGAGAGGGATGGCATGGGTGGCAGAAGACATCTCGTCAAGGCAGTTTCTTTGAGGGCCCCCTCCCTCCGAGGATACCCATGCTAGTTTGACTCCTTGCCTGGCGTAAGGCTAAACACAGCTTATGAAAGAATTTTCCAAAAGGGGCTAGTTCCATGGGGACCACTACAGTGAAAATAAGGCTTAGTGCTTCATTACATGTTCTCACCCCATGCTTCAAGAACAGAGGTTTTAGTAGGAGGCGCCGTTCAGTCACCAAGCAAGGGCAACAGCATACGAGATGTTTTATCAATTCAGTATGGTGTTTACATAATTTGCATTCATGCCCCTGCCATTGTACGATTTTCCACTTCCATCGGTATTCCCAGGGAGGTAAGGTTAAAAGGTGCATCTGCAGAATGTTCTGGAATGCTCGCACTCCTAGAGGTGCTTTTAGATAGGGCTGGCCTTTGGTGGTTGCATACGATTCATACAGGCCATCAGCTCCACGGACATCCCTAACTATTAAAATATCTTTGGCTCTAGAAGCTTTCACCCCAAGCTCTTTCAGTTTTTTTCTTCAATACTTCTTTTGTGATGGCAGGGTCTGTAGAATAAGAAGGGGCCAATTTGAACTGTTCCTCAACCTTTGTCAGATAGATGGCCCAACTTGATTTGTTTGGAATCATTTCAAACAGCCCACTCTGCATCTGTTACAACTTGAAGGTCATCTTCCTTCAATTTGTAGTTAAATTCTTGAACAATATGGTCCGTACCTTTTGAATATATGTCTGCAGGCACCAACTTCTCATTGGCAATCATTCCACTTGCAGCAATTGGAAATTCAATGTTCACTGAAGCATCAACAATGTTTTGGCAAGTTAACATCTCCAAGTCAATCTTGTTCTATGTTGATGACCAGAATTTGTCAAGTTGCACTGGTATGGTTGTTGAATTTTTGTTGCAGGCAAAGTCAATTGTTCCACTTATAGCCATTCGTCTGATTCTCTCACATTCTTAGACGGACAGTTCACGATAACTGTCAAAGTGCAGTTCTTGCAAAGTGCACACTGACTTTGATATCTGTAGAACAGTCTGAATGACCTCTTCAAAGTTTTGCATGGATAAAATCTTGATCATTTACAATTGTGACATATAGTCCCCAACAACAGCAGTTTTCGATGAGGACACCTTTTCAAATTGAAATTCTTCAGCTTAAAGGTTTTTTAGAGCTCTAGTGCAAGTTTGTGCTTCACTGGTTTGGTTGCAGCATCTCCATCAAGCAATGCGTTTGTTGAAAGGTTATCATGAAAGCGAATGTCCTTGATAAATTTGCCCCTTTCTTTTGCTACATCCATCTCTCTATGTGCATGCAGAAGTTTTTTTTTGTACCCTGTTTTGTAGTGGCAGGTTGGATGAAACTCGTTCTATTACAATTAAAATGTGGAAGTTAAGCTTTAGTGATTATGTCAATCAGCAATTTCTCCTTCAATACAAATCTCTTCTGCTTCAGTTCTGCTTATAGTTCTGTTCCATATTCCAAAACATCTAGTAGATGTGTCTTGATATCATTATCCACAATTATTTGGTCACAAAGTTCTGTAGTTGCACAGGCTTAGTCATTTCAAATGGGTTTCCTTGCTGCTGCAGGAAATCAAGAATGCTGTCAATGTTTATAAAAAGGTTACCCTTTCTTTCCCACAAGTTTGTGGTGAGTAACAGTTTCACAATGGTGCAATAATTTTAAATTTGCCATCTCTCTGAAAACATAACAAATAGAAAGGGCTTTGTGGTAAACTAGCTGACATTGAGCAACATACTCACTTTTACATGTCTAGCCAACAATTCCCTTGGAGCTTTTCTGTGATCTCTGGATCGTCTGTTCAAGTTTCATATCTGGAGCCACAACATGGAAACTTCCCTATCAGTCATTCACCAGAAAATGTCTTTGGATGAATTTTCTGTAGAGGTGTGCTTTTTTCACCTCTAGCTTCTTCACTCTTTCCAAATACCAGGACCCATATCTTAGGTAGTTTAAACAATTGAATTCACAAAACACAGTATTCAGTGACTCCACAGTCTTCATGTGCAGCTCCCAATCACCTTTTTGATCAGCATGTCCCACGTTTTTTACTAGACCTATCATGTGTAGAACATTTCTCCAGTACTTGCAAAGTTCTTATGTTTCTTCATATTCTTTGACAAACTCTACAAACTTTTCAGGTTTTCTGATTTTGAACTGAGTGTACTAAACAATCCCTTGCTTTGCATTATGCCTTTTGAATTAAGTGCACCCTGTGACTTGCTCTTCTGAGATAAGATATGTGAAACTTAATTTGTCATACTGGTTCCTAGAAGGCATTCCAATGCAATTTTTCTATACCCTCAAATATGATGAGCATACCTTGTAACAAACAAACATAATGAATTCTTTGCAATACTGAGTGGACAGTTTTGCTTCCAAAGATTTCAGCCTCAATAAGTGCATCTTTATGCCACATCCAACTGAGATACCTTCCTGCACTTCACAACACAACGTTTGTTATGTTAAAAATGCCCATGATTAGATAAAGTCCATAAGTTTCTACTGAATTGCTCATGAAAGTGTCAGCTACACTACGGAAAACACCTTCATCACAGAAAATTGGAAGGATAGGCTGGTCCTCAAGCTGAACATGCACACAACTGTGTATACTGTTGCACAGTTTGGGACTGGAGATGGTGTTACTGGTAAAAACCCAACCTTCTTCAGTAGGATGGTATTCTGGGAGATCAGAGCATAAACTCCGGGCCCACGGAGGAACTGGCTTTTCTTCATCCTTCAGTCCGCACTGAATAAGCAATATGATAAATTCAGTGAAATCCGTTTTGTGGACCGCAGAATCAAGAAGAAGAAGATCCATGTCCTCAGCCACTTTGAAACTTTCTGGTATACTAGCTGGGACGTTTTTGTGGCTTGTAGTGATTTTGCACACTTTGGCAAGGCAGTTGCGGTATATGTTTGCAGCTTTGTTTGTGTGAGCCTACAGCTGACAACTTGTTTTCCAGCAGCTATGTCATTGGTATAGTCTTGAAAAAGCACCATGGCTGTAACCTGTGTGCTGGATGTTCCAGACAAAGAAGAGATGTCTTGAAAATCAAAAATATAATTCTTTCCTGGTAAAGTTTGGAAGTAGTGTGCTGTTGGATTCACAAGATTTTACAGCATGAGTTGCTAACAAGTTCCTGCTCCGTACTATGTCATTTTAACTTGATACATCAATCCTGTTCATTGAAGTGATAAGCTCTCTACTTTTGCAGTTGTCATAGATTGTGTGGGCAGACATCATGTGTAGGGGAGTTTTATTTTTGCCGTGATGTAAGAAAACATGATTTGAAAAAGAATGTACATTTGCCCATCATAAGCCTGTTGGTTCGTGGGACTGTCTTCCACTTCTTCGTTTATATCTTCAAAGCCATCATCAATGTTGTAGGCTCCTGTTCCAAACGCAAGAATTAAAGTTTGTAACAGTATTGCTTTGCTGATATTAAATAATGATGTCGAAAATGTTGAGACAACTACAGGCATACTTGTTGACTCCCATGATTTGCGGAGCTCCAGGGAATCACAAACATTGTCATCAAGTTCAAAATCTAAATCTTTCAAGACATTTCTTAAAATGCTTCCTCCGATTTTACTGCATCCTATGACATTATTTTGGCAGCTAGAACTTCAGGAGTCAAATCAGCTGATAACACCATAAGTGGCCTATTCTTTTTATTAGACTGACAAAAACATTCTGTCGTCATACATTCTTACCAGATAAATCTTAATTCCATTATTATGGATCAATACAGTTTCATCAATAATGACCATCATTTCTCTGATCTCCTTGAGTGTGAACCCGTTTCCAGCACTCAAGAGTGGCTTTAAAACTTTGCTTTTTTAAAGAATGCAAACTTAACTGAAGGCTGGCACTTTCGTTGCTGCTGGGAACTCATTGTACATTCATATTTTCAAATGAATGCATGCATGCATTTTAATGGTTTTAATGGGCATACAAATCCGCTGCAAATTCATTCACCTCGATGTTTAGATCAGCTACTAGTCTGAAAATGCCATCTTGAAGAATCTATCTGCAGGTAAAGACTTGTTTGCTCTTTGAAACTCACATACCCTGTGCTTTGTTCTTTTGTCAATCCCTTTAAAACACAGATAACACATTGAAGATTCTCTGTTTTCTGATCAGTTGTTGGAGGTGGGTAAGGGGTAGCCATCGATCTTCTAAGTAGATGTGCATTGGATTTGGGTGTCATTGCTTTCTAAGATGACTTGCATTCTTGTTGTGATTCACTGGTTTCTGCAAGTTTTTCGATGATTTTTTTCAGACTTTTTTCCATTGCATACGACTTGTAGCACTTGTTGTTGAAATGATAAACCTTTTGATCCTCTTCACCCATCATTTTTAACCTTTTGTGAACTTCATCTTATCATATTTCTGTAGCGTCTCAAACTCTCTTCTGTCCATCCGCAGTTAATATTAACTTTTGTTTTGGATTAGTTTGGCCTATGACACATTTTTCCTTGTTGAAGGAGTCCTCAGATTTTGTAGTTAGCAGCACTCTGTCAGGAGGTAAAGATCCTCTGCTTCTACCTGCTTTGCTCATATATACAAATTTAAATCAACAAAAAACCTGAAACAAAACAATCTAGCTGATAATGTGCCTGACATGGGACATGTCAGCACATACCACAATCTTGCCTGGAGCACATTCGTGTGTTCTGAGATCCAAAAAGGTTTGTTCAAGATCTGCTAGTTCTGGTTTTGCAAAACAATAGGAAAGTGGTGGTCATACTACTCTGCACAAGCTTATCTTATTCTCAAGATTACATCAACATTGATCCTTTACTCCATGAGGTTCAAATGCAACAAACCCCTCCAATGACTTGCAAATTTGCATTATTCAGAGAGAAGCACTCAAACATTATCTTAGTTTTTCTGCAAAAAACAAATGCAAAGTAATAGTGTAATCATCGTTTCAAAAAGAATTTCAAACAACCATGTTATCAATCAGTGTTCCAAGGATTGTTCAGACTACGGGCTCCAATCTTTATTCATTGCTTCTCGCATTCCTCAATGCATAAGACAAAACTACCCAGTCAGCTTATTTTGTCCCTATATGGGACTTTATCAGGGCTGTAAAAATACATATATTACAAAATTGAAACCACATCTCTCTACAAGTGTATATAAATAAAACCATTAACCGCAAAGAAGCCAGACAGCTCGTCATATTCAATGATCCTTTACAACATATCATCATTCCTGTACATTTTCTATCTTCCCCATATCTATCAATCAAACGATATTTGTAAAATGAGGAGCGTGGCCTGGGCTGCATGGAGCCAACTGCGTCACTGATAGGCTCCGGCAACTGAGGCGCATAATAGCTGATATCCTTGCCCCCATGGCCTTGGCTGATCTGGATCTGGTGAGTAACACCTGGGGTCCCGAAGAGACTTGCGGCATTGGTGGTGCCAATCGGGGAGGTGAGCCGGGAGTAGCCATTGGGCAGAGGAGCACTGCGTCAGGTTAGTGGAGGCCGTGCACAAACACCCTGAATTAGCCTTCGTTGTGCTGCGCAGGAGGGCATTGGCATGTGTGACACCTCCTCGTTCGTGGAGGATCCAGGGAATATTATCCCAGTGCTTCGAAGAATACACCTACCCCCGGCAGATCATTGAAGCACGCTCTACACCTGTAGCAAAGGGGCAAGAGATGGCCATAGGTGTGTGCCCCGAAAAGACAAGCCTAGGAACATCTGTTGTGGCACTTGGTCCCACCGTCCCCTCTTAGTGAGCTGTTGCTATGGGTCCTTAAGGAAGAGGACTGAGGATTGGCAAGCCACCAAGGCCCCTAGCAAAGAGAAAGATTACAGATGGCTCTGGAGACCCAGACCTAGTGGTGAAAGTGTACAATGGCAACTTCACTGTGACTGGAGAGGCATGGGCAACAGGCTGGTAGCAATGCTGAAGAGAGTTGGTAGGGATATGCATGCCCACGGTTTGTGGCTGGACTCGCTGGGGATTAGAGTGGACCCACCCTGGCTGAGATCCTTTAGATGGTTTGATGACCTGCTTCTTGTGGCCTCGTAGAGCCCCCGGGGGGTCACCTTCTCCTGAGCATTGCTGTAGTGCCGATCAGTAGTGATCCGCAGTAGTCATGAAGGACTACCTGGAGAATCTGAGGGAGGGCGTGAGACCAGCTCAATGTGTCACATTTTCCTCATTGCAGTACAATTTCCAGAATCCTTTGTGATGGAAATGTTAACTTCCAAATCTCAATTTGTATCATTCTGTCTCATTTTGTCTATTGTGCTAGAAGTTGCAGAATTCTTTGTGGTGGAAGTGTTAACTTTCAATTCTACATTTTCCTATTTGGGTCTGAAGTGTTTCCACATGAGGCCACAAAGATTGAAGTAGTAATAATAAATACTTCTATATAATGGTTCAACATTACAATTATAAGACAACGAATTACAGAGTCGAGGAGAATACAATTGATCCTCTTTAATCTCCAGTGTCCTCTGACCACATTCCAGCCAGCAGCAACCAGAGATCTGGACTCACACATATGCCACATACAAGGCTAAAAACTAATACACTGAAGTAGACAACAGACTAGGACATCAAATAAGATGCTGGACAAGACAACTGACTGAGATACCACACCTCTTCCCCTTTTATAAAAAAAACATTAATGAAACCTAACAGAGAAAAAATTAATTACTCTCTTAGTACAAGAACTCCTCCTTGGAGGGTTGATTACATTTCTATTTCTATTTTGAGTAACCTCAACACTGAACAAACCCTCTTGCTCCACTCTTGTGTTCCTTGTTTTTTCATCATCAATTTTTTCCACATTTCTTTCCACTTTGGCCACATAAGATAAATTCCGCCACTGGCCAGTTGATATTTGCACAGAATTTCTGCTCACTCTTCTCACTTGAATAGGCTCCTCGAAGTTAGATAAACCTTTTCTCACATATAAGGGATCATTAATGTGAACCCAATCACCTACCTTTACTGCTGCAGCATGCTTATGTTTTTTTTCTTCTAAACCATCTTCAGCTCTCATCCTGCTGGTGTGAGCATCTGCCACTCTGACTTTATCAGTAAGGAAATGTACATTGACTCTACCACAAACTCCATACATTCAACATCCATTCAGGGCACAGGCAAGATCTAGCCTCCCTCCCTCTCATTAAATCAAAAGGTATTTGTCCTATAATCAGGTGTGGTGTGGTATGATAGGCTCATATTTTATTTCTGCACAATCCACCTAGACTGAAGTGCGTTCTATACTGATTCCAACAATACTTTGTTGAATCTTTCAACATTTTAATTACATTTTGAACAATATAGAGGTGTGCATACTTGCTTAATTCCATGTTTTTGAAAACAATTTCAGCTGGACTACCTTCTATGTAAAATACTTCTTTGAAAATGTTTAACAAACTAGCGATATTAGGCTAAGTCACTCCTTTCGCCTCTACCCATCTAGACAACTGATCAATCATTACAATGAAATATCTCATTTGCAGATGTAACACATGAAATATTCCTAAGCAATCAATAGAAACTTTTTGCCACACCTTCGCTGGACTCAATACAACTTTACGTTCATGGATAGAAGTAACCAAATGTTTATCAGTTATACAACATTGATTACATTCTCGTACCAGCTCATCTACTTCTCTATCTATGAATGGGCACCAATATTGTTTCTTATTCTTCTCTTAGTAGCTGTCATGCTCAAATTATCAGCATGAGCAGTTTCAGTGATTCTTGTCCTATAACACAAAGGTTGAATCAACTTTTCACCTCTAACAAGTATACCACTTTCTATGAACAACTCATCTGCAATTTTCCAATACAGTTGTAACATGGTTTTCAAGCTTCTTTCTTTGGGCCAATCATCTAACACAAATGATGTAGCCTCTTGTAGGTCGTCATTCTTGCTCATTTGCATTACACCTTTCATACATACTGTCACATACTATGTGATCTTCAACCTTTACAATCATACATTCTTGAGTTTCTTCCTCCTCATAATCTTTTTGATTAGCAATCGGTCATCTTGGCAAACGGTCCGCTTTACAGTTTTTCCCCCAGGGACGTATATTACCTCAAAATTGAATTTTAGTAATTTCACTGATAATCTGGCAAGCCTAGAAGTCGATTTCCATATCTTGGAACCCCTGAGAATTTCTACAGATAGACAATTGTTCATTTGAAGATAAAACATTCTCCCCATAAGTATGGTTTGAATTTCTCCACACCCCAGGTGCATGCCAGCATCTCCTTTTCAATTACAGAGTACCATGTCTCTACTCCAGTTAGTCTTTGAGAAGCAAAGCCAATAGCTGTTTCTTTGTCTCCATCCTTTTGTTAGAGGGCAGCCCAAATGCCATATGCACTTGCATCTACTGTTACAAATGTTTTGTGACATGCAACGTCAGGCTGCAATACAGGAACAGATACCATATGTGACTTTATAGGGTCAAGCTTTTGTTGACATAAAGGTGGCCCACTGAAATCCTTTTCAGTAAATTTCTGAATTATTCTGTCAAATCTGATTAATTACTTACAAATTTGGAATAAAATGTGCGCATCCCCAAAAAAGGTCTATGTTGATCTTTATCTTTGGGATGTGGGGCTTTTACAATTGCCTTGACCAGTAGGATGCAAGAGGACATATTCTGGGCAACCTGAGATGCTGCCATCACTTCCTAGAATGCAGCCACAGGAGTAATAATACATGGAGGGGTTTGGGTTGAACATGAGGGGTGTGGAGTTTTGGGGGCAGATGTCTCCCTCAACTCTTCCAGGGAAGCACTTGGAGGTGGAGAAGTGCAAGTGGTGCAGTTGTAGGTCCTGATGAAATGGAGGCCTCAGGAGTTAGAGAGGGATCAGTGGCTGCCCCAGATGTTGATGTGGTCTGACCTGGGGGCTCCATTTCAATGTCAGTGTCTTGTGGTTGGGGGGTAGACCCACATTCCTCTCCCCCGGCTGGTGGTCTCCCTCTTAATACCACCCTCTCAGACACCTCAGTCTCCACTTATGCACACTATCTCTGCCTGCTTCTTAGTCTCCCTCCTTGCTGGTGCTTTCCAGAGGACTTGCCTGCCAAAGAGCCAATGAACTCCCACTCTCCCCTTAGTCATGTCCAGTTGGTCCTTGGCCAGCCAGGTACACTAAAATAGAAGGCAAACAGTTATGTAGTTTGTGTACAATTCGTAACAAAGGGCATGAAAACATGAAGCAAGTGCTGGCTTTGTACTTCTTTGATCTCACTAACCAATTATATGTTTGTGGACCTCAAAGTGTGTGTATCATCAGTGTAATGTACTGAAATTACTCACACAATAACATCTTTCGTAATTTTGGTCAGTATACTCTTGAGTATTTACTAACCCACACCTTCAACATTAGTGCACTATGAGTTTCCTAATATTAAACGATATGAGAGCGATCAAGTTTTTACTAATTAATTTGTGGCATAAAAGTAGCTTATGTTCAACAGAGAAAGCTTCAAAAGCTTAACAGAGAAAATAACATGAGGTGCAAAATGCACATTTTTAAAATGTGGTGGGCATTCATGCCTACCATTCACATTTTGACATTACGTTTAACATTAAATTATTCTACATTCATAAATGTGTGAATAACTAATGAATATTAATATGAAAGTATTATTTTTAGGTAGAAACAGTAGAAATAAAACGCATTGGGAGTATTAAATGAATATGAATTCAACACACTTGTATTGAATTAAATGAAGAAAAATAAATATATGTTTAAAATTGTTTTGACATAACATGAGCAATGTTTGCAGTTCCATAATTTGCTTTGCATATATGAATTGTAAGGTGTGCAATAGGTTTTATTAATGTATTAATGTGCATTTAGATATGTTAACTTGACTAGGCCTGAAGTATTACTTTGCAAGCAGCAATGAAAAATACAATTCTTTATTCAGTACCCTCAGAGCTGAATTCTTTCCCTAGGTTGCTAATGTAATGTTGAATGTCCTTTTGTATTGTGGGCAAGAGACATGTTTTAGATGCAACGATGTCCCACTATTTTTACTAGTTGTCGAATCAAACAGGAAATCACAGTGTTCATGTGAAAGAATATTAGTTTAGTTTATTGTGGGTCATGAGAAAAGAACTGCAAGAAACAATTTATTAAAAAATGTAATATTTCAGCGGAAGTGTATGAAATCATACAGCTAACAACACACGTTTGCTGAGAAGATTCTTGAAATTATCAGAACTTGGTGGTACCATCTGCAGTGATTGGATGCTGAATCTGATGTCCAAAGTGTGCCTACCTGAAGAACCAGCGAAAGGATTATGCCTACTTTTAATTAGTGAAGGACTTGGAAACTTGGAGTTCGGTTTCCTCCTGCCTCAAAGCTGTCCAGCCCTCTGTTTAAATCTGCTGTCATACTCTGTTTCTTTAAGTCTCTCAAAGTGTTTTCTCATCATAGTCTTAACTGCCCTATTCCTTTATGTTGTTCAGCAGTGATATGCCCAACTAATTCTGAACTGCTGATCAGTCCTATGTGCAGCTTGTGTTCTGCACCATCCTGATGCTGCTGTCAACTGACGCCAGAAGACTGTGCTGACCTGCTTGATGAATCATCCTGTATGCTGTCCCATGAGGAGATGCATAACTAAATGTGGTTTCTTGTTTCCTTTTTAGCTTAGTCAATTGCACCAGCATATTTTTAGCAAGTTGCCGTAGTTAGATGTTTTCCAAATTATTTTTGTGTTTCTTTTATTTCTGTTTTAACCCACATGTGTTAGCACATTCCACACATGCTAGTCCCAATTTTGTTTGGTGTTAGGAATGGCCCACTTTTGAAACCTGAACTTGAACATCAAAACTGTACTTTGATGATTTACTGATGTCACCATTATCTGCTTTGAAATCTGTTAATAATGTTCACATTGTGCTGTTGCTAATCTATATCATTCTTTTGGAGTGTTTATTAGAATTAATGTTTAATAGGTTGAATCTGTTCAGACATTTCGGGCAGCCCATGCTTTTATGTGTGTTTATAACGTAGTTTTGCGTATCACATATGTGACATTGATTTTAGGATTGTATAAAGTTTTGAAGCTTTATTTGTTTTGGAGTCCGATTAAGTGTCCAATTGATTATGGTGTTTAGTATTGTTATGGTATAATGTCATTGATTTGTGATTGAATGATTCTGACTACTACACCCTACGTCAATTCCAAAGATCCATTCGACATCAGTAAGAGAGATTGGTGTCTGTACCACCCCCTCCTGAGTGCTGGTGGTTGTTGAGCCCAGAGCTGGAGGGTAGGAATTTTCCAGTGCCCCACTGCTCCAGCAGTTGTGGTAGCAGAGGATGGTTATGTCTTCTGACGAGGAAAGTCAGAATTTGCCCACATTGTGAGTTGTTTGTGGTGTAGTGTAAGGGCTACTGAAATCACATTGTTGTGAAACAATTGTACGGTTTGGGTTTTCAGTAGGGTTTTACATTTGCAATGCTTTGGCAAATCACAGTGAAGTGTGATGTATGACTGAAGAAGGCAGTTTACGTACTCCAAGGTAATTGAATAGGGATTTGCCTGCTCTAGGTAAGTGAGTGAGGAGCTGGCATAGTGCATGTGAATGTTGCACTTTGTGTTAAAAAATGCCCATGTGGTTGTTGTTGGTAATGGGTCCTGCAAGGCTTAAGACTCAAGAGTATTGTACAAGTGTATGTACACACTTGGTTAATTTTTTGTCTGCAAGTAAGGTGTTGGTCGATTGAGTGCTGTCGACAATACAAGTAGTATTTCCTTTGAGTGTGTGTGTTGTTGGTTGGTATTAGGTGAATCCTCAGTGCACATGGAGGATCTGTACTTATCAGAGTGAGAATTGCGTGTCATATCTTACTTGCATTTGTGAGAAAGCCATAGTCAGAAGAGTAGCTGTTTTTGCGAAAGGCCACAGTCAAAATTTCCTTACTCCTTACAGCTTCTGAAGTGTTTCAGTCCTACCCATAGTGAGCAGACAGGTTTTAGTTTTTGTGCTTGCAATATGTGCACTTAGGTATTGTGTGAGGTAGCTCTGAAGTGAATCACTGCTGCCGAGGGGAGTGAGTTTGATGTAATTTGGTCTGCGCTGTGATAGGTTGGTTGGTGAGAAAGCCATGCACAGACGGCGCTGCTCTAGGTTTAGTACAGCTTGTGAAAAGGATTGTGGGATTGAAAATTGCTTCCTGGGTTCCATTGATTTTATGTTTGTGAATTAGATTTGTGTAAAAATTATGTTTTTGGAAGCTTTAAGGAGTGCATTGAGACGAGATGTCTTTATTCCAGTTAGGGAAGGTGAGCCGACTCTACCTGCGGCTACAACAGCATTTGAAGTAATGGAAGAGAGAGGAGTTTCAGTATGTCTTTGGGTAAACAAATAGTGCAAAATAACTGAAAAGGAAGGCACCTTAGCTTTTCCTAGTAATGGATCTTTTAATTTAAGAATTTTAGAGAATCCGAGGACTGTGATTTATGATTCCAAGTCCCTTCCTAGACCTGAACAATTTGAAGAAATTCTTATTTGGGAGTTAGTTCCAAGACAAAAAGAGGCTCAGAAATTTGAAAGGAGGATGAGTAAAGCAGAAATAACACTAGCAGAAGCTAAGTAGGATGCAGAGCAGAGAATGAGACAGCAGATGCATTACAAGCAGTGAAACTATTCCCAACAATTACTCAAGAAGGTGATGGAAGTATTAAGCCTAAAGCCAAAAAGAAATCTGAGGAAGATACAGAACAGATATTGGGGAAAAATAAAAGGGCAGCAGATGTCAAAAGTGATTCAGATGCAGAATTTATAACTCAGTTGTTGCATCACCCCCACCACATAATGCAGTTGAATCAGTAACCAGAATGTTCTCCCAAATGTTGCCACAGCTCCAGTTGCACAAAGCCAAGTTCAGCTACTCCTAAATGCGTCTATTGCTGATGTTGCACAGGTGCCAGCAGTTTATCTGACAGTTTCAAATGTTAACACAATTCAAAATGTTCAGATTCCAGTTATGGCACAGCAAATTCACAATGAGGCATGACTTAGTTTGAGTCCACACTTAATGTACAGACACCTGCACAATTTGTGTATCAGAGACAGACCATGACAATGTGTTCTCCACTAATGGCACCACAGAATGTTGCCACAACTTAGTCAAATTAGACTTTTGGTACAGTATTGACTGGCTAGAGTAAAGGATTAATGTTCCTGCAAAGTCAGTCAAAATTGTCAGGATCAGAAGCATTAACAGTTCCTGTAGCCACAGGTCCGGTAATTCCGTGGTATGCCCAAGGTAACAATGAGAATGGTCGCCAGATTTTGAATCCAGTATCAGTAATGAATTTATCTTTTGGAAGTAATGTAGAAATAGACAGACTGAGCACTACTGCACCAGCAATGACCCCTATGAGTAATTTCGGTTCGAACCAGTCACGTAATGGAGTTGGTCCACTTATTGATGTGACATATCCACTATGCTCGATGGGATCATCTGTGATGGCTCAAGAGGAAGTTATGATAACACCATGTAATGTACTACAGTTTGTGCCTTGGAACAATGGAAATAACATTAGTTTACAAGGGTTGACAGTTCAACATTTGACTGAATGGTTAGACAATGTGAAGCATCTGTCTCAGGAAACTCTCCGGAGGAAGAAAAAACATTAAACATGTCTAGATTAAAATTAAAATTAAATGAAATTATTGAGGGCACCCTTGATTTAGACATTAGATACTTACAATGATGATAACTTGCGCTTCACGTGCAAGGATGTTACTCTTAGAGCAGGACATGTTTATGAGAAATTAACTAATTTTGCACAGAAATATGAAATTGAGATGAATAAATCCAAACAGTTGAAGAAGAGTTACAGATTAGATTTTGTTTTGAGAGACATTGCAAACATCAGATCACCTGAAATAAAAGTTCACATTAAGCAGTTGATTTAGGGCATTCAATTATGGGGAGCATTAGATAAATGGGAAGGCTGATGAGCAAAGAAAAGAGATCAGAAGAAACAGCCAACTGCAAAATGATATACAGCAGGCTGAAGGAGCAGTGCATATGATGCAAATGAAAGAAATTCCAGGAGGGAATTTTGTTCATGTCCCTTGGAGTAGAAGTGACATATTGTCATTTACAAATGATTATCCAAAGTTGAGGGAGAAACCAGTGGAGTGGTACCAGCAGACAGAGAGGTTTGTCAAACTTGCAAAGTGATTATGGGACAATTTAAATACTTTATTTTTGATTGTTGTTCCGTCAGATTCGTGGTTTGAGTGTAAGAGGAGTGTTGAATGGCCAACGTGTGAGCCACCGAAAGATGCAGTAACAGGTGCGCCATCTGAAGAGGTGAAGAACATCCATTACAAAGTGATTGAGTTTTTGAAAACCACAGTTTCCCCAAGGGCGCTGATTGGCCAAGAATTAATAGGACATTTTAGGAGGCAAAGGAGTCTTATTATGGGAGACTGCTGAAAGCATTCAGACAATACAGTGGCAAGGAAATTATTGAGCTGAGAGACATGATTAATTTTGTGTTTAGGTTTGTTCAGGGATGGAAGCCTGAAGTTAGTAATATGTTTAAGGATCATGTGATTTTCTGGCAAGGAAAGCTGATTGATCAAGTGCTGCAAAATGCAAAATACTGTAGTAATGAGATTGATTTGAACAACAAAAGGTTGGAGGGAAAGGCAATGTTGAGGCAGAATATATCTGCTCAAGCAGCAGGAATGCAGGGCACCCAAGGAGTGGTGGATGTAGGAGGAATGCAGGGAACATAGCAGCAAGGCAATATAGTTCCTTATTTCAGGAGTAGAGGTTGTAGAATTTGAGTAGATCTAAACGTGAATGTGGTTGATGTTCAGAACATGAAGAAAGTGCTTCTTTGTCATGTGGACGGCAAAGTGAGACATTGGAAACAGGAGTGTCCATTTAATAATGTAAATATTTTCGTGAAAGATAGTGGTGTTGCAGCGATGGTTGACAACAATCAAGTTCAAAATGCAAGAGACCAAAGACCTTGAAATCGAAGCATGATTGTCCCTAATTGAGCAGTCCAAATACAGGTTCCCTAGCACAGCAAATCCAGATACCACAATCTCCAATGGCATAGCAACAAGTGATGGTTCCTCAGCAGAATGTGAACCAAAGAACCACTGCAAATGTAAATCAGTTAATCACACAATACCCACTGAGTGATTTCAGTGGTGATGAGATGAGTGAAGAATGCCTGAGTTAAAGTTCAGAAGACGAAGAATGTGTGTTGGCTGCCTCATTGGAGGTGGTTCAGTCTGGTACTTCTGTGAATGTGAGTGCTATGGGTCATGATGTTTCATTTCTGGTTGACACAGGATCAACACGTTCCACTGTCAGATCTGCAGAAGTAAAAAATGTGCCCGTTTCAGGAAGGACAGTTTAGATTGTAGGAGTGGCAAACCAGCGCTAGGTAAATCCCATTACAAAGCCCACACTAGTTAAAATAGGAAACTTTGAGGGTCTGCACTGATTTGTGGTTTGTGATTCAAGTCCTCTGAGTTTGTTAGGAAGAGGCTATGCAAATTGAAATGTTCCATTACTTGTACACAAGAAGGAATCGAAAATCATACCAATAGTGATGATGAAACTTCCAGTCAAACTGAGAACACCACAGTATCACATGACCCCAGACGTAATTAAATGTAGTGCTGCAGTAATTGCGGAATTTGTTGAAAAGAGTGTGTTAAAAGAAGTGGTGAGCAGCCTGTTGAATTCACCAATCATGGGGTTGTGAAAGCAAAGTGGAAAATGTTGCTAGTTTAAGGTTTGATAAAGGTGAGCAAA
Source organism: Pleurodeles waltl (assembly GCF_031143425.1). Taxonomy (NCBI): domain Eukaryota; kingdom Metazoa; phylum Chordata; class Amphibia; order Caudata; family Salamandridae; genus Pleurodeles; species Pleurodeles waltl. The sequence goes on along the minus strand of NC_090437.1, from coordinate 259,804,814 downwards.
ATTGAAGTATTCTTTTGTCCGGTAGTGCCAAATCCAACAGTATTTTTTTTTCAGATTCCCTGTGAAGCAGAATGGTTTTCTGTTAATGATTTGTCACAAGCATTTTTCTCAGTGCCATTGCATGAGGATAGTCAGATCCTCTTTAGTTTCCAATTTGGCAAATATGTGTATGCATGGTGTCGTACTCCACAGGGGTTTTTGGAATCACTGTCTATTTTCAATCAGAACCTGAAGAGTCTTTTAACATGCTGTTTCAGTCTGCATTAGTGCAGTACATGATAACTTGATGGTTGCGTCCAATACACATGACACTTGCAGACAAGATACCATAGCATTGTTGAATCAGTTGGGTAAAAATGGAAGTAATGTTTCCCCTGCTAAGTTACAGTATTGTCAGAAAGAAGTAACGTATTTGGGTAATCAAATTGAGAAAAGTGTTCTGAGAGAGAGTTGCAGCAATTATGCAAATGATCCCCCCCCAGTTACACAGATATATGTCAGAATGTTTTGGGTCATGCTGAGATATTGCCACTAATGGATTCTGAATTTTTCAGTATTTTCCAAACCATTGCAGAAATTGACACACAAGGAAGTCACAGATCCAGTCCCTTTTAATGAAGAGTGCTTGAAAGCATTTACTGAGTTGAGAGAGAGTTTGTGCAGAGCTCCAGCTTTGGGAATGCTTGATTACATTAAAGGTTTTGCACTGTTTTGTCATGAACGTGATGGTTGTGCTCTTTCTGTTTTCACGCAGTCACATGGAGGAACGAAGAGGCCAGTGGCATATTTTTCTCCACATTGGAGCCTGTAGCTGCTGCTTTGTCCATCTGTTTGAAAGCTGTAGCTAGTGCTAGAGTAAGCCTTAGTCAATTTGAAAGCCTTGTAATGGGACACCCTTTAACTGTTAATGTCCCACACTCAGTTGAACTTTTTTAGGCCAAGTCCAAGATCCAATATTTAACCAGTGCCCCTCTTACCAATTGTGAGTTATTAATTCTTGGATCCCCAAATGTTGTGATGAAGAGATATTCCACTTTGAATCCCGCCACATAAATGCCTGTAAGTATCGATTATTCAACTGATATTAATGAAATGGAACATAACTGCCTCAATGTTATTGAACTGTGCACCAAACCCAGATTTGATATACAGGATACTCATCTAGAGGAGAATGACCAAGTTGTCTTTTTATTAATGGCTCCTATTTAAGAGACAGTGAAGGTACTCTAAGAGCAGGTTCTGTAGTTTGCACCCTCTCAGGAGCTGTCAAAGTATCAATGCTTCAAGGAGTTGTTTCTTTACAAGTAGATGAATTGGTTGTTTTTACAAGAGCGTGGTGCGTGTCAGATCAGCACAAAGTGACAATATTCACAGATAGTCAATATGGATTTTGTGTGGTCCGTGAATTCGGGCAGTTATGGAACCAAAGGGGTTTCATGGCCTCTTCTAGATCACCAATTCAAAATGGTGAAAGAATTCATGATTTATTAAATGCTTTACAGTTTCCTGAGAAGCTTGCTGTTGTCAAGTATGTGGCCCACCAGAGGTCAAATATTATGTAATATTGGACAATGCCTATTCAGACCAAATTGGCAGAGTTTGTGCATTCCATTGTGTCACCTTCTATGAAGAGTGGAGTAATGAATATGACAGCAGTGAGACAAATCAACATTTCTTGATGTCAGTGGTTGATACCTGGGATGAAATAAAGAGGATGCAGGAAGAAGCAACAGAGTAAGAACATGGTGGTTGGATAAAAGCAGGTTGTGCTCAAAGAGAGAGAGATGATGTCTGAATTTAAAATTAAGGGAAAGTCGTGTTGCCAGATTGTTTGCTGAACTTGATGGCTAGATATTACCATGATGATAACAAACGTAGATACACTGTTCCAAAGCAAGGGAAATATAAGAGAACACAGGGCAATCCTATTGCTAGAAGCAAATGCCCTCACACATCCTTTTGGAGGTCATGCTTCATCATAGGGCCTGCTCCTCGTCAGACCTGCGCTGCAATTTCTGACGGGCACCCCAATTTACTGCAAAACGGCACATACACTATTTCAGATGTGTTCTTCTGTACAATACATAGATAAATATGGTACTTACTCTGGCTGGATGGCTCATCCCAGAGTGCATTATCATCCCAACGAAGATCTATGTACGAAGGAGGTGTAGCACTGCCAACCAACTGAAAATACTATGATGCAGCTCAGGTCAGCATAGCAAACTCATTGACATATGTGCCACTAGAGGATACAGAATTTAGAATGGACAAGGAGAAACTAGGAAAGAAAGGCTACCTACATGTACTATATGGAGAGAGGATGGGAACTGCAACTATAACAATTGTATCCATTTGAAGTAAATTAAATAGAGAAATAGGATGAGAGAAGAAGCTAACACCTAAAACCCATTGTAGTTGGGTAGAAAACTTGGTTTCGTGCCTGAGTTACCAGACTTAAAAAAATAGGATGCCATTGGCCTCTCCGTTCTTGAGGACAAATGGGGTGGAAATGGTATGCTACCCTTTGAATACCTTCAGGCTGATTATGATATGGCAACAAGGCAGATGTTTAAATGTCTGCAATAATATCACACACTACAAATAAGGATTCCTCGAGGCTAGGAAACCAAAGAGGCCTCCTCCCAAGAGAAGAGACTGTTGGGTGGGGATATGACTTCAAAGGCCATCTCTCTCAGGTGCGGCACACTGATGAGCAACACACAGGACCAAACTGGCTAACTATTGGCACACTAGCAGAAATAAATAGGGGACTGGTGAGATGTGCTACAGTTCCTTAGAAAAGTGGCTATAAAGGTGAGCTTTCACCTCATCCAGCTCAAAATACTGCATTGAATACACTTTATAGGCAGAGCCAGGGATGACATATGCCTGAGAAATTATGAACAAAAGGTCACTTCCCTTCATACAATATGGGACTGCTGCTAACGTCAAACTTTCTGGGAAGGGGTGATTTGCGAACTGGAAGATGATACTGGCGTACCTATTGGAGCACACGCTCCCCCGGTGCTACTGGGAATTTGGAAGGCATCTGAGGCAGCATCCTATAAAAGACCACTGACTAATCTAGGATTCATACTGGCATAAAGAGAAATCGCCCGGAAATGGGTTACCACAGCATGCCCAGGATTGTGAGACTGGACACTAGGAATGGATGTATGCAGGGCAAGTGAGGAAATGGTGTATGAGGGAAGGGAATGCCCCCAAAATAAAATAAAAAAAGTGTGGGTGCTGATCCACAGGGAATAAGAGAGATATTGGAACCATGAAAATGGGAACTGTGACCAAGAGGTGGGGAGACACTGTCATGATGAGGAGGTGACCAAAGAACATAAGAAAGATGGCAAGTCCCTGGAATTGGGGCTCCAACAGAGAAATACATCAAAATATAATGTATGTATTTTATAATCTCAGGGTAGTGGGAAGATGGGAGAGGAGGAAAGACATTGCAAAATATTGCTGAACTTGTTTTCTTTTGCCTTTTTTCAACTGTTTTGTCTGGCAGTCTAGTGTTAGTCTAACATCAAAATCAAAACATTTCCAAAACTAAAATATTCCCAAATGAATCATCACCAAATAGAGAACCAAATACCTGTATTTACTAGCTTTTTCAAATAGTCATTAATAACTTAAAAATACTTTACTATGGTTACATCCATACAAATCATCAATACATTTCATCACTCACATGTAGATTTCACAATTTCATAAAAATGTAAAGTGCATAATTATTTCATAGTAACTGCATCTCTTTGTCTTTAATAGAACAAGGAAAAATAATTGTTTTGTATTAAACTTGCAATGATCTGCAGCACTGAAATTGCAGCTCCACAGTTTTATTTTACTACATTGCAAATCCTGGCTCTATGTACAATGTAATCTTAACAAATAAAGATATTCCTCTGTGGTAGAGTTCTATCCTTAGATTCCAATGGAAAGTACAACATAGAGCAATGGCTTTTGCATTTTGGGTATGTACAATAAAAAAAGGTTATGGGACAGATTGAGTGGTCACTTTGGGCTGCATTGTTTCTGCTCCAGATATGTACTCAGTGATGCAGTCTGGAATGTCTGATGTTGTAGAACAGACTGCCCTTCTCTACATGTTCATCAGTGTAGGTTACTTTAGCCATAAAGATTCAAGATATTAGTTTACATTGGAGAGAGTTTTAGTTCAAGAGAGGATTCTCCTGAAAAAGTGCAAATGACTGGGATGACTTGGGCCTATACTAAGGGAATAATGAGCAAGTCTGAACTAGATCAACCATGGCACTGTTTCCTGCCCATGGATTGCAGAGCAGCTGTCGGACATATTCACCAACATTTCTACTTGTTTGAAATTGTGCAAACTCAATTTGTAACTTCACTTTCAAAGCAAAAGTAGAAGTGTTTTTTGAATGAGTCCCACAGGATATTTGTTTGACTTTTTACTTTAGAGAGCTTAGGATTTCTTCACCAGCATGTCTGTCTTAGTTTCAACTGTAGATATGCTCGCTAATTTTGAGGAATAGGCCTCCCAAGGCATACTTGGACACCCCCAACTTGCATTAAAAAAATATTATAGGTTAACTTGGCAATTATATAGGATTAGTCAGGACTCTTATGAGACCAGAGACATGAACGGGTAAGGAAAGCTTATGGTAAGTGTGCCTTCACAGGGATATTACACAGGTAGAAAACAGAAAAGGTAGTACATATGTACATCATCTACACCTATGGATTCAAACTCATTGGTGCCATCCTAGCACTGAAGGATAATGACATGTATAGGTCAGTGTTTGACTGGCTTTTCATGTTCATCCTCCATCAAAACTTATTAGATGTTCAGTTTGCTATAAGATGAGTGCATTACAGTCACAGCAACGCACATAATGTTGGCTGAGACATATGTTACGTTCTCATAGACTCCCCTGTGTGCCAAAAACTACCCTTTTTCATAGCCTATGACCTTCTCTTTAGGGAACAACACGAGAATTCCCCAGCATCTCTCCCTTAGTTTCAAAGGTAAGTATGCTCACTAAGTGTGAGGAATCGTTTTGTATGGCATACTCAGACACCCCCAACTTGCATCCACAAACTGGAAGGAGTTAGATTTAGCATAGTGAGTGCGTTAAAGGAGCATGAAAAACATGTCTTCCTGAGCCTCCGGTGGCTGTCATGGAAGTCATTAGTAAAGGTTTGTTACGCATGCATTCGGTAGTGTTAATGAAGAAGGAAGCGGTTACTTCACAGATGGTAAAATGTAGTCAAACTTATTGTGTTCTCTGGCATGTGAATGTGATGGGCCCTTGTCTGGCAGCGGTAAGTTAATGTGAGTGCAGTGATGGTTGGATTGGGCCTGTGGCCGGCGCTATGAAAGGGTTGTTTGTTGTGCGAGAATGGCATGTGAATGAACCATAAACAGGTTTGTGCCTGGATGTGGCTTTATGGCCCACCTTCAGAAGGCTTGCTTTCAATATTCAGATACTTTGATAAGTATTAATGATTTGAAACCATAATTACTGGAGGTGCTAAAACCAACTAGTGTGAGTGGTGGGTTAACTTTAACAAAGTAGTACCAGGGGAGTCCAAGGGTGCAGGACTGGCGTAGCTCTCACCAGTTTTCCTTCACCCAGAATCCCCTTGAAATCACAACATTTGCTTAAAAAAAACTTTTGCCTTGCATTTCAATGAGCAGAAGTCGAGGGATATGCAGGCAGCCACAAACTTTCTACCAATCAGCGTTCTACTAAGTCTCCAGCGAAAAACTGCCTCACTTTAGTGAGTGGGCAGGTGACCACAACTGGGAAGTACCCAAAACTAATTGTGGAGACATCAAAATTACCTACCACAAAACAGCCTTGTTTTGGGCTCAGCAGCGATTTAGGAAACCTACTAAACCCAGACATTTCTGAAAACTAGACACCCAAGGCAGTCCACGGAAGTGTGGCGTTTTTGGATTTCACAAAGTTTTCTTACCTAGTATACCATGCAAAAGTGAAACATTGATAAAAAACACTATTTTGCCTTTCTTTTTTATCACAGAAACTACAGGAATGTGCGGGGGTCTTCAAAATTCCTACCACACAGTGTTTCTCCACTTGTCCTGATAAAAACACAACCCCATCTTGGATTCCCCTCGCTGTCTACTTTAAAAAAATGCACCAGTTTGGTAGCTTTCCCTAGGTGGTGACTGAGATAGAGGCCAAAATCCACAGCTAGGCACTTTGTAAAAAACAGCTCTGATTTCTTTGGGAAAATGTCATGTGTCCACGTTGTGTTTTGGGGCATTTCCTGTCGCTGGCACTAGGCCTACCCACACAAGTGAGGTACCTTTTTTATCAGGAGACTTGGGGGAATGCTGGGTAGGAGGAAATTTGTTGCTCCTCTCAGATTCCATAACTTTCTGTCACTGAAATGTGATGAAAAAGTGTGTTTTTTGTCACATTTTGAGGTTTGCAAAGGATTCTGGGTAACAGAACTTGGTGACAGTCCCACAAGTCACCCCATCTTGGATTCCCCTAGGTGTCTAGTTTTCACAAATGCACAGGTTTGGTAGGTTTCCCTAAGTGCCGCTAAGCTAGAGGCCAAAATCCACAGGTAGGCACTTTGCAAAAAACAGGTCAGTTTTTTTTCAGAAAATGAAATGTGTCCATGTTGTGTTTGGGGGCATTTCCTGTTGCGGGCACTAGGCCTACCCACACAAGTGAGGTACCATTTTAATCGGGAGACTTGGGGGAACGCTGGGTAGGAGGACATTTGTGACTCCTCTCAGATTCCAGAACTTTCTGTCACAGAAATGTAATGAAAAAGTGTTTTTTTTGTCAAATGCTGAGGTTTGCAAAGGATTCTGGGTAACAGAACTTGGTGAGAGCCCCAAAAGTCACCCCATTTTGGATTCCCCTGGGTGTCTAGTTTTAAAAAATGCACAGGTCTGGTAGGTTTCCCTAGGTGCCAGCTGAGCTAGAGGCCAAAACCCACAGCTAAGCACTTTGCAAAAAACATGTCAGTTTTTTTTCAGAAAATGTGATGTGTCCATGTTGTGTTTTGGGGCGTTTCCTGTCACGGGCACTAGACCTACCCACACAAGTGAGGTACCATTTTTATCAGGAGACTTGGGGGAATGCTGGGTAGTAGGAAATCTGTGGCTCTTCTCAGATTCCAGAACTTTCTGTCACCGAAATTTGAGGAAATGGTGTTTTTTTCTCAAATTTTGAAGTTTGCAAAGGATTCTGGGTAACAGAACAAGGTGAGAGCCCCACAAGTCACCACATCTTGGATTTTCCTAGGTGTCTAGTTTTAAAAAATGTGCAGGTTTGGTAGGTTTCCATAGGTGCCGGCTGAGCTAGAGGCCAAAATCTACAGCTAGGTACTTTGCAAAAAACACGTCAGATTTCAATGTAAAAATGTGATGTGTTCATGTTGCTTTTTGGGGCATTTCCTGTCGTTAACATTAGGCCTACCCACACAAGCGGTGTACCATCTTTATCAGGAGACTTGAGGGAACACAGAATAGTAAAACAAGTGTTATTGCCCCTTGTCTTTCTCTAAATTATTTCCTTCCAAATGTAAGACAGTGTTTGAAGAAAGATTCCTATTTGAGAAATGCCCTGTAATTCACATGCTAGCATGGGCTCCCCAGAATTCAGAGATGTGCAAATAACCACTGCCTCTCAACACCTTATCTTGTGCCCATTTTGGAAATACAAAGGTTTTCTTGATACCTATTTTTTACTCTTTATTTATATTGCAAGGTGCAGCTTCTTTATTGCCTCTGCGTACCTAGGGTTCTTGATTAACCTACAAGCCCTATACCTCCCCTCAACCAGGAGAGACCAGCAGTCATAACGGTATATTGCTTTAAAAAATCTCACATTGCAGGAAAATTGCAGGAAAACGTTACAGAGGAAAATGTGGAGAAAAACTGCTGGTTTTTTCACCTCAATTTCAATATTTTTTTATTCAGCTGTTATTTTAAATGTTAAACCTTGTAGGATCTACACAATTACACCTTGCTGAATTCAGAATTGGGTTTATTTTTCGAAAATATTTAGCTTTCCAGGATCCAGCATTGGCTTCACACCCATTTCTGTCACTACCTGGAAGAAGGCTGTAAGCACAAAAAATAGTAAAAATGTGGTATGTCCCAGTAAATTGCCAAAATTGTGTTACAAAATGTGGATTTCTGATTCAAGTCTGCCTGCTCCTGACAGCTGGGAAGATGGTGATTTTAGCACAGCAAACCCTTTGTTGATGCCATTTTCAGTGAAAAAACCACGAACCTTCTTCGGCAGCCATTTTTCCAATTTTTAGGAAGAAACTACATTTTCACTGTATTTTGGATAATTTTATGGTCTCCTCAGGGGAACTCACAAACTCTGGGTACCTTTAGAATCCCTAGGATGTTGGAAAAAAAGGACACAAATTTGGTGTGGATAGCTTATGTGGACAAACAGTTATGAAGGCCTAAGCGCAAACTACCCCAAAGCCAAAAAAGGGCTCAGCACTGGAGGGGGTGGGGCGGGGGAGGCCCAGCAGCTAAGAGGTTAAAGGAAAATGAGATGTATTGAAAAACAAAGAATCACAGACATTGTTTTTATAAGTAAGCAGTGTTCAAATGGACCATTGCCCAGACCTAAAAATGGTTTACCTATATTCATAAAGGGAAAACGTAACTCATTGTTGTGGTATTATACTAGGAGTGTAATGTGCATAATTTGCTTCTGCGTAATTACACATAATCTCAGAATTTCCCCAAAATTGCAAAAAATATGTATAATTATGCGAAATGTAGAATACATTTTGGATGTTTTTCACAATTAAAAAATACTGCAAAAAAACACACGCACCAAGAACAATAGCTGCTTGTATTCTGTTGTTTACATGCATGCTATGATCTTGTCATGAACATGACATTATTACTCAGTGTGCCATAGTGCTTAGTGAATTTTGTGTGATCATGAAATTACACAAATTATGCTGCTGTCATTTATCTTTAATATGGGCCTGTTTCAATCCAGAACAAAAGTGCAAAATGTGAATTGTCAAAAGCGTGTTAGAGCCACAACATTGTGATGGTTTGATGGTTTTAGGTCTTATGACATTTTTGACTTGTCAATGTACATTAAATATCATCCAGCCTCGATTTCATCACCCTGCCTCTGAGCCTGGTAGTATCTGCCATGGCGCATCATTATGGCTTAGCTACTGTTGCATACCCCCACTGACGTTGTGATTCTCCTCTTCAAATTTTTTTATTTTTTTTTTCTTATCTGTGGAGTTAATCTCTCTTATGTTCTACATCTACCAGGGCTTCAGCTCCATGGTGTTGTCATTCACCTGCACTTGTGATACAGGCTCTATGGGGCTGTCCTTCTTCTTCAGCAGGTCACCATTCTTTGTTGATCACCTGTCCTTTTTAAAGATTTACCTCCCAGATGTTATATGCATCAACCAGCACCAGAATCTCACTGGTTGCATTCCCATCCTTCAAGTGATTCAAACACCTGGTTTTATCATTTTGTGTACTGTTGGACTTTGACTCTGTGGTGATTTCCTTCTCTGTCTCTCAAATCTTCACTGTTAAAGTAGTATCCTTTTTCCTATTCAATGTCTTCACTTTTCTGGTGTCATTCTAGCTTTTGTTTCCTGGAGTTTTGCCTTCCTGACAGTGCTCTTCTCCTCCTCCATGGGCTTCACCTTCACAGGTCTCTTTTTCTCTTTGTTCAGGGCATTTATCTCCCCTTCGTTGTCCTACCCTTTGCTGAGATTTAGTCTTCCTTGTGTTATTTGTCTCTAATGAATTCACATTCCAGATGTTTTTATTCCCACGATCCAGTGATTTGCTGTCCTTCCCCCACATTCTTCACCTTTATGTTGATGTCCTTCGCTCAATTTGTATGTTGTGTTTGCCCTCCTTCAATAGCTTCAATTAAATTCTTTGGTATTATTTTTATCTTTCAAGAGGCTCACCTTCATATCCTTTGTTTTCTTCTGGATCTTGGTCCCTTGCTGTTATCTTTTTTTTCCTCTGATGGCTTCCCCCACTTTGTGCTGTTCATACTTTACTCCTCTCATGACCTGACCATCGCAACATTATATTTGTCCTCCTGGAGCAGTAATCTCCCATTGTGATGCTTCTCAGTCTTTAGAGACTTCACCTCCCTAGTATTATTTATTTCCGCTTGGAGGACAGTCACCTGCTTCTAGACCTGGCATCCTTGGTGGGGTAGTACCACAAACCTTATGCCTTCATACCTTCTGTTTGCTGAATTTGTTTTTGTTAGCTTTTGGGTCTCTGTGCACTTTACGACCACAAAGCAGTGCTAAAGGTTTTGTGCTGTTCCCCTCAAACATGGCAAAATTGGAATAAACCTCTTTGGCACATTTGATTTACTTTTAGGTTCCTAGCAAATGGTACTGCAGGTACCAAAGGCCTGCAAATTATTGTTCTACTGGGCATGCAGCACCCATTGAGCCACTCTCTGAAGTAGCCTTTTAAAATGTGTCTCAGGCCTGCAATTGTAGACTCTAGTGCAGTTTTAAACTGCCATTACCACCTGTCAAAATAAACATTTTGCCAAGCCTAAACCTTCATTTTTAATACCTAAACGTTACTAATAAGGTAGATCCTAAATCCTCATATGGCATATAAACTTCATTTTTGCATGTTTTTCCCTGTATTTTGTTTTTTACTGTTGCAAGGCATTTCTATCCCATTGACTAACACTGTGTTAACTTACTCCATTTAGCAAGTGATAACTTTATTGAAAGCAGATAAAAATGTACTGTTTACATTTAAATTAACTGTAATCTAAAATCTTCTTTAACTGAGAAAGTGACAGAAAAAGCTACATATACCTCGCTGCAACTGCCCAGCTGACCTGCTGCAACTGGACCTGCCTGAGTCCTGCTGTTAACTCTGCAGGAATGAGTCCAGATCCCCAAGAGGTCCCTCCAGGTCCAAATCCTTTTTCTGGCATCAGAGTGTACTCGTCCCAGACCTAACTTTGTGTTCAATCAAAACCTATGTCGCACGACGCAACTCAGCCCAGGACCTTGCATTGCAGCTCCTGATTGGTGGACTTATCAGAACTGATGCAGAGCAATGAAAGTCTACACAAGACCTCACAATGGAGCTCCTGATCGGCACACCTTTTGGAATGAATGTAGTGCAATGAAATTTGATGCAGGACCTAGCATTGCTGCCCTCACAGAACCAATGCAGCGTGACACATTGCCTTACATCAAGGTACGATTCTCAGCTTGAGTAACCTGGTCCCTGTATCTGGCCTGCACACCATTCCAGTAGGTCTGAACTTGTGGCTTTGTCCCGGTCCATTGTGAGCAGATAACTGCAGTTGGTGCTTTATGTTTCTAAGAGCTATTTATATCTAAAACTTTAAATTTACTTATCTCCTGTTCTACTGTATTTTTTCATTCTTGTATCATTTTATTCATTAAAATGTATTCCTTTGTTCTAACCTGGTGTGGGATTTTCTTTGTGTTGTGTTCTCACTTTATTGCTGTTTGTGTGCGTCATAATTATTTTGCACATTACCAAGCTACCACAGGGTTAAACACAGGTTAATTTAGTGACTTTTGTGGTTCATTCTGACAGGGATTGTGGCTGTTGCTTTATTGGGGTTTCCACTCATTTTAATCCATAATCCATTCTCTTACATTGGTGCTTGGTGGTGGGGACCAGTACTTGTGTTTGAGCAGTACCACTCAGTGATATTGTGTAACACTGTGATCCCACACTTATAACCTGATACCACACTTAGCCTCTCATTACAACCCTGGCGGTCGGTTATAAAGTAGCATTAATACTGCCAACAGGCTGGCAGTAACTACTTCCAAATTATCACCGTGGCGGTGAGAACTCAGATAGACAGCCACTTTACTACACCGACCGCCAGGGCGGAAACAACAGCCACCACTGCGGTAGCCGGCAACAGCCAGGCGGACAGCCACTTTACCACACCGCCCATAATATTATGAGACAGGAATCCGCCACCTTTTCCGGGGCGGTACCCCGCCTGGCAGAAACAGACATCAGAAGGGAAAGGACTCACCTTTGGAGACTCAGGGTACAACCACGCCCTCATGGAGCCCGAGCTGCAAATATTTCCAATGATTATCTACGTCCTGCTCCACCACAAACTCCAACGATAAAAAAAAAAAAAGACAGCCGAGCAGCCGGGGATACAGACATTCCATGGGAGATGAAATATTGCACAACGCCGGCACCTGCAGGAAGCACTGCCCGTCCGCCTGACTCCTTTGCGTTGGTCCATTTTCCATGGATTGGGAGGCATTGACTGTTGGAGAATCCACCCTGGATCTCATTGATGGAAATTTAGGAATCACAAAGCGGACTTGTTGACCTGTCCTCTACCCCGGAGACGCGTTGCACCCAGAATTGAGTACTGGAAGTTCCCTGCGCTTCTATTTCAGTGCATCTTTCAGAATTGTGTTGCCTGGGGACATGGGGAGGAAACTTGATCTGTCTGGATTGACTGAAAATGAGACCGAGCATGTTCTTCAAGTAGTCCAGAGGGATTTTAGCCTACGCAAAAAAGAGGAGGAAAGATGAACCCCTTAGGAAGTCCTCTTGTATAAGACGAAACGCGTTGGCTGATTGCTCGTTTGATTAAGAAAAAGCACAAATAAAAAATTAAGATGGTTAAAAGACAACGTTGTGTTACTGGACTTTACTGACTTTGCGCAGTGGTGCACTATCCATATCTTTTTGCATTTAATCTTTTCAGGATTGCCCCTTTGGTGGCAGGTGCTGTGATTTGTGCACATGTACAGCCATAGATATTGGGAGACAATACAGTTCACAGAGTTTAAATACTTATGGTAGTCCAAGACACATGCATTTGTAAACTTTTAACCCACCACCAATACAGTAGCAGTTATTTTCACAAACACCAACGATGGCGAAGACGACCACGGTGAGTACAGCTGCCTAGCACACATGGGAGGCGGGGAGGAAAAAGAGAAAGAGAGTGACACACACTTGGACAATACACCAACCCACCCGAACACCATACACACATACAGCTGCAACAATAAAACACATTTACCCCATACCCCTGAGGAATAATGCAAGGACAACTGGAATGTGTCAAAGTGAGTGTAATAAGATCAACACAGTAGAAATATGAAAATGCAATGTAACTGGTATTTACATATCTACAGTTAAAGGGACACTGCCCAGTCCTCACTGTGCGTGGGCCCCAGGCCAAAGTCCAAGGCCCCACCTGTCACCTGCAGCAACACGCAGAGAACATTGCAGGGGCATCAGTTGGAAAATAGGCAGGCACCTCAGGGGGACGGAGAACGGGGGTCACCTCAGCCGGCAGATGGAACAAGACCTCTGGTTCAGGAGGGGACAACATGCCCTGTGCTTGGTCCTGGGGAATGCAAGGCCACAGTCTCTCAAGTGGGTGGCTTGCCCACATGCTCTGGAGGGGGAAACATGCCCATTGCTTGATCCTGGAGAGTGCAAGGACACAGACTCTCAAGTGGGTGATTTGCCCACATGCTCTGGAGGGGGCAACATGCCAATTGGTTGATCCTGAGAAGTGCAAGGCCACAGTCTCTCAAGTGGGTGACTTGCCCACATGGCGTGGAGGGGGCATTGTGCCCTGTGCTCTTGATCCTGGGGAGGCTGGGGTTGGTGGGTGTCTTACCCACTGGTTCTGGAGGGGGCATCATGCCCTGTGCTCTTGATTCTGGGGAGGCTGGGGTTGGTGGGTGTCTTTCCCACTGGTTCCGGAGGGGGCAGCATGTCCTGTGCTCTTGATGCTGGGGAGGCTGGGGTCGGTGGGTGTCTTACCCACTGGTTCTGGAGCGGGCATTTTGCCCTGTGCTCCTGATCCTGGGGAGTGCAAAGTCACAGTCTCTCAGGTGAGAGTCATACCCACTGGATTTGCAGGGGGCAGGCCGCACAGCAGCCCATGGAGGAGGACTACATACTGTCCACCGGCTCAGTGGTGGTGGTGGTGCTGCTGCTGTTGGTGGGCAGAGGCTCCAGCCCATCCCCTGCAGCCTCAGATGGCTGTCCACTGGTGGTGGTGGTGGTGCTGCTGCTGGTGGTGGTGATGGGGGGAACCTCCAGCCCATCCCCTCCAGCCTCGGATGGCTGCACAACCATGGTTGATGGTGGGGGCGCCGTCAGAGTTCATGCCCCAGGCCCCTTGTCCTTCCTGCCTGCTGGGGCTGGCTCCTTACCCTTCCTGGCAGCTGCTGGGGCTGGCTCCTTGCCCTTCCTGGCAGCAGCTGGAGCTGGCTCCTTGCCCTTCCTGGCAGCTGTTGGGGCAGGCACCCTTTCCTTGTGGCTGCCTGGTGCAGGCTCCTTCAACGTCTTCACAGGTGCCCTGGATCCTTTCCCACCACGAGTGGGTGTGGAGACTACTCGGCCCGTGGACTGGTTGGCTGAGGTGCTTTGCTAGGTTTTTGCCACCCTGGCAAAGACGTGAAGGACGGGGGGCGGGGTAAGGAAGAGGTCAATGGTGGAGAGGAATAACTTCTTAGGGACAATGGGGTGGGATTAGGGAGAATGTTTGGGAGTGGAGGAAGAGGGAGTGGTTGTAGGTGGTGTCTGTCTGCTGCGTTTGTGTGCAGGTGCATGGGCTGGATGCTGTTGTGAGGTGGATGGCTGTTGGGTGTCTGAGTGCTTGCGTTTGTGTACCTTGGGAGGGGGAGCAGACATAGTGGGAGAGGACACAGGGGACATGTGCATGGCTGTTGTGGAGGTGTCCGTCAGTGAGGTGCGTGTTCTTCTAGGTGTGGTGGTGATTCTGGTAGTGGGTGAGGATGTAGTGCATGCAGGTGTGAGTGTAGAGGGAACTGGGAGGGAGGTGCAGGAGGAGGAAGAGGGGGACGCAGTGGAAATTGTGAATGTTGGTATGTCTGCATCTGGATGGTGTTTGTGAGAGCACCTGTGGGATGAAGTGTGGTACGTTGCGTTTGCCTGTGCCACTCTTGTTTGATGTCTTGTGTGCATGCTCGTCTGCCTGTGTGGCTGGGATAGGTTGGGGTTGAGGGGAAAGGGATTGGGAAGAGAAAGGGGGAGGGTGGAAACAGGAACAATGGCTGCCATCAGAGAGGAGGACAGAGCCTGGATGGATCTCTGTTGGGCCACCAAGCCAGTGTGAATGCCCTCCATTGATGCATTAGTCTGTTGCAGCTGGGCTGACAGCCCCTGGATGGCATTCACAATGGTTGACTGACCTACTAAGATGGATCTCAGGAGGTCAATAGCCTCCTCACTTAGGGCAGCAGGGCTAATTGGGGCAGGGCCTTAGGTGCCTGGGGCAAAGGAGATGCCCACCCTATTGGGTGAGCGGGCACGGGCAACTCAATGAGGGGCTGCTTGGAGGGAGGCGCTTGTACAGGGGTGGCGGCTGTACTTGTAGCTGGTGTGGTCACAGAGGTGTCTGCCACCACCATGGAGCTCCCATCGGAGGAGGTATCTGTCCCCCCCAATCTCTGCCATGGTGCTCCCCTCAACCTCTGTCACACTGGTGCCCTTAGCATCGGTGGACTCTGCCTCCTGGGACCTGTGGGATACAGCTCCCTCAGTCGCCGGTGCCTCTGCTCCTCTGCCAGATGATGCTAATGCACATAAGGACAGGGTGACAAAACAAAAAGGGGGGGAGACAAAGGATACAGTGGGTCAATGGCAGCACCAACACCACCGTTGGCATGCAAACCACCATCACACACAGGCAACAGCCCTACGCACTATTCATTGCACTACCAGTTATAATGCTAGCCACCAAGGCATGAGGAGGGGCCCACACTGCCAAATGCAGCACACCTGGGACCCACACAGCCCTGACCAGATGTGGATGCCTATGAGCTATGTAGCAGGATTATCATTTCAAAACCCAGGGCCAACATGGTGTCTACTCTGCAATGTCAGGGCTGGCCTAGGTGCACCCACTGACACATATCAACCACCCAAATACCTCCCCACCAGGCGTTAGTAGTAATGATGGGCTCTGTACTGACCCCTGTGTGGCTGTTGTTATGCCCTCAAGCACCCATCCAGGTCAGGATAGGCTACCGCCAGTATTCGGGCCATCAGGGGGGGTCAGGGTTCGACGGGCACCCCTTCCTCGCTGGGAGGGCATCCCCAGCTGGGCCTCCGCCATCTTCCATGCCCAACATCTCAGGTCCTCCGACCATTTCTGACAGTGGGTGCTCCGCCTGCCATAGACCACCAGGGTCCGCACGCCATATACCCTTCTTTTGATGAGCACTGACCTGCAGAGGAAATACTCATAGGAAAATAACATCAGTCAGACCGTCCTGCTTGTTACACTTATGGCCCACAAGACCCCTTCACATCACCATTTACACAAACATGGCACAGCACACAAGCTGTACGCCACCCAGGGAACATCTACCCATCCCCATACACGAGGCCTTCACACACACCACTCCATGCATTCATGCCACATGCATTGTAACCACAGTGTAGTCACCTGTTGGTCTAGAGGCCCATACAGCAGTCAGTACTGGGGTAGGACACGTCCATCAGTCTCTCCAGCTTCACTGAGGTGAAGGCAGGGGCTCTTTCCCCAGTCACACAAGCCATGGTAGGTTCTAGACACAGGTCACAGCGGCACATGCAGTGTAGGTCCTCTCCTGTTGAAGGTCAGGTAGCAAGTGAGTGTTCAGATAGAAAATGGCAGTCACGTCTGCAGCGGTGCATACCGTCACCACCGGCGTAGATCACCATTGGCCACTGTAACCCATAGGGCCCAATTTTATCCAATGAGGAGTTTTAACAGCGGTTCCTGACCACCTACAGCAACAGCACACAATGTCAGTGTAAATACCTCACTTCCCCTGTCCCTCCACACAGGACAGGCAGACACCATTTCAGTGGGGACAGGCCCTGGATAATAACTGCGTCACAGTTAAAAATTGGACATACAGGACAAATCTCACTTAACCCTTACTAATTAAAATCATGCATTGTACTGTTGTGGCTCCAATGTTCAGTTTGTGACTGGCTCCTCACTCTTTTGTCCCTTAGACTGCAACCGCTGAAGATGAATAGGAGATGGAGACATACCCCCATGTACAGACCCCTGGTGGATTTGGCAACAATGGAGGACAGGCACATTATCCGCACCTATAGACTTCACAGGGCCACAATCACAGAGCTGTGTGCCCAACTGGAGCCTGACTTGATATCTGCTATTCGTCACTCCACTGGGATCCCCCCTCTTGTGCAAGTCCTATCTGTGCTCCATTTCTTGTCAACTGTTTCTTTCCAAGTGACAGTGGACTTGGCAGCAGGAATGCAACAGCCAATGTTCACAATAGTGCTGACCAGAGAGTTGTCTGCCCTGATTAAACACATGTGAAGCTAAATTGTTTTCCCCCAAGTGGAGGATTTTTCCACAGTGAAGGGTGACTTCTATGCAATGGGACATATCCCCAACATTATTGGGGCATTTGATGGAACTCATATTGCATTTATCCCCCCTCTGGCAAAATGAACAGGTGTTCAGAAATCGTAAGAGTTTTCACTCCATGAATGTACAGATGGTGTGCTTGGCGGACCAGTACATCTCCCATGTCAATGCTAAGTATCCTGGGTCTCTGCATGATGCCTTTTTCCTGAGGAATAGCAGCATCCCAAATGTGATGGCCAAACTAGAGAGGCACTGGGTGTGGCTAATAGGTGAGCCCTGGTTCCCACCCCGCATATGTTGGTGTATGGGTATGGTGTGGGCCATATAGGATTGTGTGTGGCTAAATGTTGTCCCTCGATATTTGCATGTGACTCAGGTTACCCCAACCTATCATGGCTACTGACCACTGTGAGGAATGCCAGGACAAGGGCACAAGAACGTTACAATGAGGCACATGGGCGAAGAAGAAGGATAATCGAATGGACCTTTGGCCTCCTGAAGGCCAGGTTTTGGTGCCTCTATCTAACCGGTCCATCACTGTGCTACTCACCCAAGAAGGTTTGCCAGATAATCGTGGCATGCTGCATGTTGCACAACCTTGCCCTGACACGCCATGTGCCTTTTCTGCAGGAGAAGGAGGCTGGTGATGGCTGTGTGGCAGCAGTGGATCCTGTGGACAGTGAGGTTGAGCATGAGGACAACAGAACATATTGACAATATTTCCAATGACACATAGGTAAGACAGTGTTACTTCACATTTCAATGGCATTTGTTTGCATTTCTGTGGCACTGGCATGCTGATATTTCCCACTTCTATGCTCACTTATTGTTCCCCCTGGCAATTCATTTTGCAGATGTTGGCGCCCCACTATTTCTCCTGGTGTGATCACTGCATGAAACTACAGATCTTTCCTATGGGTACATTACTGTACAGTTGAATTGCAATATTTGAAACTGGTTAAATGCATATATACTTTAAAAAATCTTGCATACTCCATACTTGTATTTTTTCCAAAGGTGTTTATTGGAGTGCTAAGAAGAAGAGAGGCAAGTGCATTGGGATGGGGATGGGGTGATGGTGGAGGAAAGTCCAGGTTAATGTTACAGTGCATTTGTAGCACAGGTGTATTGTCCATGGAGACATAGGAAGGGGAGCAATGGCAGTTCAAGGTGGGACACAAGGGTGACAATCAGGGGAGTCTCATTTCTGAGCGGGAGTCTTGGCAATAGTCTCTGGCTTCTGCCTGGATCGCAGGGAATGTTTACATGGTGGTTCTCCTTCTGCAGGGGGAGGGGTGCTGGTGGCTTGTTGGTCCTGTGGCAGGGCCTCCTGTCCACTAGCGGCAGCGGAGGTGGAAGGCAGTTCAGATGTCTGGCTAGTGGCAGGGGCTCGCTGTTGTGAGACTGCCTCCCTCATAATATTGGCCATGTCTGCCAGCACCCCTGCAATGGAGACCAGGGTGGTGTTGATGGCTTTCAAGTCCTCCCTGGTCCCCTGGTATTGTCTCTCTTGTAGCCACCTGTTCTCCTGCACGTTGTCCAGGATCTGGCCCAACATATCCTGGGATCTCGGTCAGTGCCTCCTGAAGAGTCAGTTCCCTGGGCCTGTCCTCCCCCTGGCGCACAGCAGTCCTCTCAGTGTACCTGGTGGCTTGTGCCTCTGTCCCCTGAACCGTGTGCCACTGCCACTGACCCCAGGTCCCTTATTGTCTTGGGTATGGGGTGTGCTCTGGGGTCCCTGTAGTGGTGGACACACTGCTGATTGATGTGTCCTGGGGACAGAGGAGTGGGTACGCTGGGTGGGTGCTGTGGTCTTTCCAGATGGGGAGGCTCTGTGGTGGTGTGGGCCTGGGTAACCAACTGTCCAGTGGTCCCTGATGGGCCAGGTTGATCATCCAGATGACCAGAGTTGATGTCCTCATTGTGAGCCTCTTCAGTTGGGGGACTGGATGTTCCTGGCACCTCTTCTCCGCTGACATTGGCTGGGATGCCTGAGGGGATGTAAATGCTGTGCTATTGTTTCTGTGTGTGACATATTGTGCATCAGTGGGTTGCCCTATTTGGTTGTATTTGCCCTGGCAACTTTCACTTGTGTAAGTATGACCATTGTTAGGTGTTATCTGGGGTCCTCAACGCAGATGATCCCTAATGTATTCCACCAGATTATAGTAGCACACAACTGTGCGAGTTACTGTGGCTCTGGCTCCTTTTAAATGGGGAGGGTCTTAGGTTCCTTACTTAGAGATAGCTCTGAGTCCAGACATACCTGCAGACTTTCTACTAGCTACCAACATGAAGCACATCTTCTGGAAGGAGGTGGAACTCTGGTCTCACCTGGAGATGTTAGCAATGCCTGAATTGGTGTGTATGACCACACTATCCATGGCAGCCTGACACAGAAGACAAGAAGGCCTGAAACCTAGAAGAATGGCTCTGGTATCTGCCAAGAAGAGGAGAGGCAGAGTGCATGGGAAACCCACTCCTAAAACTCGAACAGTCTGAGAGGAGGCTGAGCATATGGGCAATGCTCTGGAGCCTACAGGTGAAGACATAGCCCAAGAGGACCATCTAGGGAGGAGTTCTGCAAAGCACAGAAAGACTTCTCTACTCTTGAGGACCTACAGTGGCAGGTTGAGGCCCAGGCAGCTGGTGACATTTTTGTTGATCACCTGATTTAATGGGGGAATGTATAGGGAGCCTAAGGTTCCTGAGTCTGGTGGAACACATGTTTTGGTAGTCCCCCAGTGCCACAGGGCCTTTCTACTGGGTCTGGGTCTGGCTCACGATGTATTCCTGGCAGGTCACCTGGGGTAAGACAAGACCTTTCCCAGGCTTGTCACCCACCTTTACTGCCCTGGATGAAAGTGACCTCAGATGTATTCTGCATGTTTTGTCTTATGTGCAAGGTCAGTGAGAAGTCTGGGAGAAAACTGAAGGCTTCCCTGGTTCTCTTTCCTGTCATTGGCACTCACTTTGAAAGTGTTGACTGTTACATTATTGGACCCCATGGACCCCAAGACCGTCCCCCAAGGCCACAGGTTCATGGTCTTGATGGACCCTGGAGGCTGTACCACTGAAGACAGTGACTGTACCTGCAGTGGTCAAGGCACTAAATAGGATATTTGCCCCAGTGAATTTCCCAAATGAGGTAGTATGTGACTGAGGTACAAACTTCAGTGTATATGAAGTCCATCTGGAACAAGTGTGAAATAACCCATAAGTTCTAAAAACCCTGTCATTCCCAGACCAATGACTTGTTGAGAGATCCAAAAGGACCCTTAAAGGCATGATTATGGTCCTATAGAAGCTCTTGAAGCAGAAGTGGGACATACTCTTGCCATGTTTGTTGTTCGCTTACTTAGAGTGCCTCTCAACCTTGTAAAGGATGAGTAGGAGCAAGCTCCTAGGATCCCCCACTCCGGTGTAGTCAGCTACTTATTGTCTCTACGGACTTAAATGAAGTGCTTCTGGAAGAAAGCTACAGAGAACCAAGGAGCAAGCCAGGAGTTTATTAAACTCTGGCATGAACATAAGGCCACTTTGGTTGGGTTTCAGCTTGTCATGAAAGTGTGTGTGATGCAGCCTTCGGAGCCCTTGCCCTTGCAGCACCAGTGGTACAGATCCTATGAGGTCAAGGAGTGCAAGGAAGAAGCCACCTACTTGGTGACCCTCAAGACCCCTAATAACCCCGTAAGGGTCTTGCATGACAAATGCCTCTAGCCTCACTACAAGAATTCTGAAGTCACCATGCTCCTGGTGATCATGGTGATGGATGATGGAGGGGGACAGTGAACCTCTCCCTGACCTCCTGCCTTCCAATGGGCAAGATGGGTCAATGGAAGGAGAAGGTGTTAATTTCTCCCATAACCTGAGCCGAGAACAGAGGGTATGTTTGCTCTTGCTAGGACAGTTTGTCTCCCTGTGTCCTTATTAACCCATTGGCTCACACCCATGCAAACCCACATCTTTGATATAGGGGACAGTACGCCTCAGAAGGATAAGATCTACAGGCTGTCTGATGAGCTGAGAGCCATCATCAAGAAAGAAGTAACCATGATGCTAGATCTATGGGTGAATGAGTATCTAACAGCCTGAAGCCTATCCCAGAGGAGCTGGTACCCATGCCCCCCCACCGGGTGCCACACCAGTGCTCCATTTCTGCCTGTTTTTATAGAGGACTCATCTATGTCACCAAAACTGATACACACTGCATGCCCCAAAGTGATGAGCTCATAGATCGGTTAGGAAATGCAAAGTTCCTGAGTAACTTTGATTTGACATCTAGATACTGGCAAATTGCCCCATCTGAGGGAGGTGCATTAAGAGATTGGCACTCTCTACCCTAGTGGGTCACTTGAAGTTTAGGATGATGCTGTTTAGGTTAAAGTATGCCCCTGCCACCTTCCAGAGCTTGGTCAGCAGGGTCCTGGCTGGGATTGAGGCTTTCAGTGTTGACGGTCTGGGCGTTATTGCAGCCTTCAGCTCCAAATGGGAGGATCACATGTTTCACCTCCAAGAGGTGCTTCAGGACCTGCAGCAGGCAGGGCTTACTGTCAAGACCAATAGACTAGGGGTCTGATTTAGGAAATGTTTAAACAGTTGCAAAACCTTTGATCCCACAAGGATCAAAGGTTTTGCAATCGGAAGGGATTAGTATTTGGAAGGGAAATCCCTTTCAAAAAACAATTCCTAAAGGTATGTATTAATGTTTTGTGACCGAAATCAAGTCACAAAACATTAATATTTTACCACCACCTTAAAAGAGGTGGTAATCCCTTTGCAAATGGGAAGGTCTCCCCACAGGACCACTTCCCCACTGAGGATGTGGACAAAAACACTTTTAGGTGTAGCCAGTGTGTGACAGCCCACAACATAATAGGTACAACCAGAAATGATTGGTAACTCATTTATTAGAGCCTTAAACTAACAATGTAAGCCTATTGCAAACCCTAGCATAACTGCCTTACTTTTCTTTGATAAGTGCTTCCCTTCCTCTGTAGAATCTCTCTCCCCCAACCATTTCACATTTCTCACCCCTTTGTAACACACTACAAAAAAGAAGGAAAAGAAGAGAAGAGAAAATAAAAGAAAAGAGAAGAAAGGAGACTATGAAGCTAATTATTATATCCACTAGTTTAACAATGTTCAATCGATCAGGCTTTCTTGAGAGTCTCTCAGGTTTTATGAGCAATGGCTCATCCTGCTGATTATCCAATTGCATATTTTCTTGCACATTTCTTGTTTTAATTCTTTGAAAAAGGTTGGATATCGTGTTATAATCCTGTTGTCACCTTTTGCTGTCAGTGCTGTTCCTTTAATTTTTGTACTTCATAGTTGCAGGATGAAAATCTACTTTGCAATGTCCTTGTTTGCTGTTGTCTTACTCATGCCAATTCACCTATTTTATACTCTTGATCTTGCATACTTCTTATACAATCTGCAGAGTATTTAATTTACTTTTTCATTTATCACCTCTCTGTACTGTTTCATCATGATCTTTTGGAAGAATTTCTGAAAGATGTGGTAAAGGAGTTTGCATAGGTTGACAAAACATTACTTCTGATGGGAATGGTGACAAGTGGAAAGCCCTGTGCATGCAGCCAGCACTCAGTGCCAACAATCACTGGTAGTAATGTTTTAACCCCTTCGCTGCAGGCCTTTTCCCCCTTTTGTCCACATAAGCTACCATTGGCAAATTTGCGTCCTGTTTTTCCAACATCCTAGGTATTCTAGAGGTACCCAAAGTGTGTGGGTTCCCCTGAAGGAGACAAGAAATTAGCCAAAATACATTTTTTTTTTTTTTTTTTAAATGGGAAAAAAGGGCTGCAGAAGAAGGCTTGTGTTTTTTTTCCCTGAAAATGGCATTGACAAAGGGTTTACAGTGCTAAAACCACCAGCTTCCCAGCTTTCAGGAACAGGCAGACTTGAATCAGAAAAACAAATTTTCCATCACAATTTTGGCATTTTACTGGGGCATACCCCATTTTTACTATTTTTGTGCTTTTAGCCTCCTTCCAGTTAGTGACAGAAATGGGTGCTAAACCAATGCTGGATCATGAAATGCTAAACATTTCTGAAAAGTAGACAAAATTATGAATTCAGCAAGGGGTCATTTGTGTAAATCCTACAAGATTTTCCTACACAAAATAACAGCCATTTTTCTTCATATTTAACTCTGTAACGTTCTACTGAGATGTCAGATTTTTGAAAGCAATATACTGTTACGTCTGCTTGACTCTTCTGGTTGTGGGGAAATATAGGGCTTGTAGGTTCATCAAGAACCTTAGGTACCCACAGCCAATTAATGAGCTGCACCTTGCAATTGGTTTTCATTCTATACCGGGTACACAGCAATTCATTTGGTGAAATATAAAGAGTGAAAAATAGGTATCAAGAAAACCTTTGTATTTCCAAAATGGGCACAATATATTGTGTTGAGAAGCAGTGGTCATTTGCATATCTCTGAATTCTGGGATGCCCATACTAGCATATGAATTTGCAGGGCATTTCTCATAGAGATGTTCTTTTTACACACTATCTTACATTTGGAAGGAACAAATTTTGAGAAACGCAAGGGGCAATTAACACTTGTTCTGCTATTCTGTGCTCCCACAAGTCTCCCGGTAAAAATAGTACCTCACTTGTGTGGGTAGGCCTAATGCCCATGACAGGAAATGCAATGTGGACACATCACATTTTTCCAAAGAAAACTGATGTGTTTTTTGGAAAGTGCCTAGCTATGGATTTTGGCCTCCAGCTCAGCCAGCACCTAGGAAAACCTACCAATGCTGTTCATTTTTTAAAACTAGATGACTAGGGGAATCCAGGATGGGGTGACTTGTTCGGCTCTCACCAGGTTCTGTTACCCAGAATCCTTTGCCATCCTCAAAATGTGGCAAAAAAAACACTTTTGCTTCACATTTCGGTGACAGAAAGTTCTGGAATCTGAGAGGAGCCACACATTTCCTTCCACCCAGCATTCTCAGAAGTCTCCCGATAAAAATGGTACCTCACTTGTGTAGGTAGGCCTAGCGCGCGTGACAGGAAATGCCCAAAAGCACAACATGGGCTCATCACAATTTGACAAAGAGAACAGGGCTGTTTTTTTCAAAGTGGCAAGCTGTGGATTTTGGCCTCTAGCTCAGCTGACCCCTAGGGAAACCTACCAAACCTGTGTATTTTTTAAAACTAGACACCTAAGGGAATCTAGGATGGGGTGACTTGTGGGGCTCTCACCAGGTTATGTTACCCAGAATCCTTTGCAAACCTCACAATTTGGCCCAAAACATTTTTTTCCTCACATTTCAGTGACAGAAAGTTCTGGAATCTGAGCGGAGCCACAAATTTCCTTCCACCCAGCATTCCCACAAGTCTCCTGATAAAAATGGTACCTCACTTGTGTGGGTAGGCCAAGTGCCCGTGAAAGGAAATACCCCAAAACACTATGTGACACATTTTCCCAAAGAAAACAGAGCTGTTTTGTGCAAAGTGCCAAGCTGTGGATTTTGGCCTCTAGCGCAGCCGACACCAAGGGAAACCTACCAAACCCATGCATTTTTTAAAACTAGACACCTAGGGGAATCCTGAATGGGGTGACTAGTGTGGCTCTCACCAGGTTCTGTTATTCAGAATCCTGTGCAAACCTCAAAATCTGGCCAAAAACCCCCACTTTTTCGTAAATTTTAGGTGAAAGAAAGTTCTGGAATCGGAGAGCAGCCACAAATTTCCTTCCACCCAGCATTTCTACAGGTCTCCCAATAAACATGGTACCTCACTTGTGTGGGTAGACCTAGTGCCCGCGAAAGGAAATGCCCCAAAACACTAGGTGGACACATCAAAATTATCAAATACTAAACTACCTGTTTTTGCGGACGGGGGACCTCCTTTTTTGGTCTTGGGCTCAGCAGCCACATAGGGAAACCTTCAAAACCCAAACATTTCTGAAAACTAGACACCGGAGGGAATCCAGGGAGGTGTGACTTGCATGGATCCCCCAATGTTTTCATACCCAGATTCCTTAGCAAAACCTCAAATTTAGCTAAAGAAATCATTTTTCCCCATTTCTGTGTGGGATCACTGCCCTGGACAAATTTCCTACCTCTCAATGTTTCCCTCAGTCCCCAGGTAAAAATTATACCTCACTTGTGTACGTGGGCCAAGTCCCTATGACAGGGAAGAACCAAAAACATGTCAAGATTGAGGGGGATCCAAAGCGGGTCCAAAAGGGCAGTTAAAAAAAAAAACATTTTTTGGCTGACAAGTGGGGCAGACTTTTTATCTGTATACATAAGACAATGCTGGGTGGTAGGAATTTTGTGGATTCCTGCAGGTTCCAGAAGGCTCCATCACAAAAATGTGGAAAAAAATAGTGATTTCCAGCAAAGTTGAAGGTTTGCAGGGCGTTGTGGGTAAGAAAATGACACAGGGTGCATGTGAAGCCCACAACCCTGGAATCACCCAACTGTTTAGTATTCAGATGTGTCTAGGTCTTGTGGATTTTTCTACATGGCAGCAGCCCAAAGTCCAAGAAGTGCAGCCCTCACCATTCCAAGTGGGACGATTTTGAGAGTCAGCCAAGCTCTCAAGGCCCAAATGTAAAGCCAAAACCCCAAATAATAAAATATCCTCTTGTTGGCAGTGGGATAAGATGTTTTAGTGTGTGAGGAGAGAGCTGAAAGACTGTTACCCCCTTAAGTTGGGGTGGGGGCATAACCAGGCCCATACTGGTTGGTAGCCATCATCCCTCCATTTTTTTAAAAATTCCCTGAGATCTAGTTGAGAAGGGCACACGTGTGTTGTTGAGTGCACACATTTTGGCCACCAATTTTGAAGTCAAGCATTCACGCAGAGTGTCGTAATTGAATGTGTACATTTTGGTCCCCATTTTTATGTCAGGCACTCATGAAGAGAGTCGGAGTGATTTGGTGAGGTTGACAAAGTGCCAGCAGGTGTCTGTATTTCATTGTGGCACAAAGTAAAGGGGTTTCTAGAGCTGCAAGCACAATTCTTAAAATAAAAGAAAGCTTCAGTAAAATTTTGATGGCCATTTTGAAACCAGGCGTCCTTTGGGACATCTCAGTGGAAAATACCAGAGCACCATTCTTAAGTCAGACAAAATATATATCTTATATGAAGTCTCAGAAAAACTAAGTTTGGTATTAAATTACAATACTATTAAGACAAAAAGTGAAAAGTAATGTCAAGTGAGGAGACGCATAGGTAAGTAGCAATACATGTGAATACAGAGATATATAATGAGGAACAAAATACAGGAAGAGTCTCAAGTATAGTTCTTCGCAGACCTATACCATCTGATATATCAGATCAACAAAATATTGTGCAAAGATGGGAAAAATGGAGGAGAAGGTTTGAACATTTCTTAGAAGCAATGTCTAAACAGTACTGTGATGCACAGGGAACAGATGTATTACTTATCCTTGAGGGAGATCAGGTGGAACATTTGATAATTACATTTCCTGTTCAAGAACAAAATACATACAGAGGGCTCATTTAATATTTAAATGAAACATTCGACCCTCAAAGAATTCTGGATTTTGAAAGGTATAATTTTAGTATAACCTTCCAAAGGGAAAATAAAACAGTGGATGAGTGTTAGAAATGGGGTCCTTGGTTGACAGTCAGGTTACCCCCTGTTCAAGCAAGGACCCTCACTCTAGTCAGGGTAAAAGAGAATCACCCTCAGCTAACCCCTGCTTACCTCCTTGGTAGCTTGGCAGAGCAGTAGGCTTAACTTCAGAGCGCTGGGTGTAAAGTATTTGTACCAACACACACAGTAACTTAATGAAAACACTATAAAATGACACAACACCAGTTTAGAAAAATAGGAAGTATTTATCTAAACAAAACAAGACCAAAATGACAAAAATCGGACATACACAAGTCAAGTTATGAATTTTTAGAGATTAAACTCAAAAATAGCGCTTAGAAACAAAAATGCTTCGATGAGATGTTAACACGGAGTCGTGACGGAGTCGTTCCCAACAAGCCGACACCAGCGGTGCCGGATACGGAGTCGTGTAGACCCCCAAGTACAGTACCTTTGGTGAAGAGTGAAAACAAGCTGATGCGCAAAGTAGGGGATCGCGGCGTCTGTGCGAAACGTTGAATCTGTGCACTTCGAGCGGCGTCGGTCACGACGTGGTGCGGCGACTTCCACGGAGTCGCGGACTTCCGCGGGGCTGCTGCGGCGTCGGGCCTGCGCAGAGCGTCGCGTTCCAGCGAAGGTCACGGCGTCGGCTGCAGTCGGCGTTACCGGATTCAGCAGCGGCGTCGGTCCGGAGTCGTCCAAAGTCGATTTCCTTGGATTTACACCAGCTTTCCTTTCAAGGGCCCAGGGACTGGATAGGGCACCACTTGTCGTGGCAGGAGTCTCCCCAGAGACTCCAGGTGCTGGCAGAGAGAAGTCTTTGCTGTCCCTGAGACTTCAAACAACAGGAGGCAAGCTCTAACTCAAGCCCTTAGGGATTTCTTCACAAGATGGAAGGCACACAAAGTCCAGTCTTTGCCCTCTTACTCTGGCAGAAGCAGCACTGCAGGAAAGCTCCACAAAGCACAGTCACAGGCAGGGCAGCACTTCTTCCTCAGCTATCAGCTCTTCTCCAGGCAGAGGTTCCTCTTGGTTCCAGATGTGTTTCTAAAGTCTTTAGATTTGGGTGCCCTTCTTATACCCATTTAAGTCTTTGAAGTCACCTTTCTTCAAAGGGGACTCACACCTACTTGTGAAATCCTGCCTTCTCCAGGAAAGGCCTCAGACACACACCATGGGGTTGGAGCATGCATTGTCAGAGGCAGGCACAGTCCTTTCAGATGAGAGTGACCACTCCACCTCTCCCTCCTAGCAGAGATGGCTAATCAGGAAATGCAGGTTACACTCCAGCTCCCTTTGTGTCACTGGTGAAAAACAACCCAACTGTCAAACTGACCCAGACAGGGAATCCACAAACAAGGCAGAGTCACGGAATGGTTTAAGCAAGAAAATGCTCACTTTCTAAAAGTGGCATTTTCAAACGTACAATCTTAAAATCAACTTTACTAAAAGATGTATTTTTAAATTGTGAGTTCAGGGACCGCAAAACCCAACATGTCCATCTACTCTCTAGGGTAATCTACACTTTAATCATATTTAAAGGTAGCCCCCATATTATCCTATGAGAGAGACAGGCCTTGCAACAGTGAAAAACGAAATTGACAGTATTTCACTGTCAGGACAAATACACCACATTACTATATATCCTACCTTATCCATATACTGCACCCAGCCCTTGGGGCTACCTAGGGCCTACCTTAGTGGTGCCTTACATGTAAGAAAAGGGAAGGTTTAGGCCTGGCAAGTGGGTACACTTGCCAAGTCGAATTTACAGTGTAAAAATACACACACAGGCACTGCAGTGGCAGGTCTGAGACATGATTACAGGGTTACTTGTGTGGGTGGCACAACCAGTGCTACAGGCCACTAGTAACATTTGGGGGCATATTTATACTCCGTTTGCGCCGAATTAGCGTCGTTTTTTTCGACGCAAATTCGGCGCTAAACTAACGCCATATTTATACTTTGGCGTTAGACGCGTCTAGCGCCAAAGTATGAGGAAAGAGCGTCATTTTTTTGCGTGAACGCCTTCCTTGCGTTAATGAGATGCAAGGTAGGCGTTCCCGTCTAAAAAAATGACTGCGCCGCAAATGCGTCGTATTTATACTCCCGGGCAAAAATGACGCCCGGGAGTGGGCGGGGCAAAAAACCCCGCATTTGTGCTGGATTTTAGCGCCTGGGTCAGGGCAGGCGTTAAGGGACCTGTGGGCTCAAAATGAGCCCACAGCTGCCCTCCCATGCCCCCAGGGACCCCCCCCTGCCACCCTTGCCCACCCCAGGAGGACACCCAAGGATGGAGGGACCCACCCCAGGGACATTCAGGTAAGTTCAGGTAAGTATAATTTTTTTTTTTTATATTTATTTTTTTGGCATAGGGGGGCCTGATTTGTGCCCCCCTACATGCCTCAATGCCCAATGACCATGCCCAGGGGACATAAGTCCCCTGGGCATGGCCATTGGGCAAGGGGGCATGACTCCTGTCTTTACTAAGACAGGAGTCATGTAAATGGCGTCTGGGCGTCGTTAAAAATGGCGCAAATCGGGTGGAGGCGATTTTTTGCGTCAACCTGACTTGCACCATTTTTAAGATGCCCTAGCGCCATTTTTCCCAACGCCGGCTCTGCCTGGTGTACGTGTTTTTTTTCCACGCACACCAGGCAGCGCCGGTCTGCTTGCGCCGGCTAACGCCATTCAATAAATATGGCGCCCGCATGGCGCTTCAGAATGGCGTTAGCCGGCGCAACATTTTTTGACGCTAAACTGCGTTAGCGCAGTTTAGCGTCAAAAAGTATAAATACGGGCCTTGATTTACAGGCCCTGGGCACCTCTAGTGTACTTTACTAGGGATTTAACAGTTAAACAAATATGCCAATCATGGAGAACCAATTACATACACATTTTAAACAGGAGCACTTGCACTTTAGCACTGGTTAGCAGTGGTAAAGTGCCCAGAGTAATAAAAACAGCAAAATCAGAGTCCAGCACACATCAAAACCTGGGGAACAGAGGCAAAAAGTTAAGGGAGACCCTGCCAAGGATGAAAAGTCTAACAATGAGTATGTAACAAGATTAAGGAAATTAGCAACTTTCTGTGGAATTTGAGAAATTTAACAAGGAAGAAGTAATAACAGTGAGAATAATACAAGGATGTAATTCATTCAAGATTGGAAAAAAGCTTCTGAAAAAACATACAATTTACAAAAGAATTCTACGCAAGGCTAGAACAGAAACACTAGGAAAGAACCATGCTATAAACAAGGAAGAAAGTAGAATGAAACTATAGGACAAGTTAGGAAAATGTTTAAAAAGGGCAACAATGTAAAAAAATGGAAACACACAACAGAGAAAGGAGACTATGTTACAGGTGTAGATTACAATGTGTGCATTAAAGAACATGTCCAGCACTAGGAACTCAATGTAGAGAATGCGGGAAGCCAAATCACTTTGCAAGTGTATGTAGGTTTAAGAAAGAAAAGACAGAAATGTGTAATAAATAGGAAAATTGGAACAAACAGCGTATATTGGATACTAAAAAGAAGATAAGAAACACTAATATCCAGATTTTAAAACACCTAGTGCCGTCTTTGCACAATTTGTTTGATGCAAAAGCAACGCTAACACAACCCAATATTTATATTTTGTCGCTAGATCAGTCAAGCCTCAAAATATTTGACGTAGGGTCATTTTTTGGGAGCACCATATCACCTTCCGTTGTTTAATGACAATGATATGCAAGGTAGGCGTTCCCGCCCAAAAAATGACGCTAGGCCCACATTTTAACCCAGCTGAAAAATGGCACACACAAAGGACTGGGTCCACAAAATGATGCTACGTCTGATTAGCATTAAAAAATGTTAATTCCTGGTCAGACCAGGCGGTAAAATGAGGCCCTTACACTGCTATATAAGGGAAACACACAGAAGCAACATTTTTAAGACACTGGACAACAAGGACATGTTATTGCTACAGCTTGGCACCCATAGAAGATGACAGCAACAACGTCAAGTGCCACCAGCACCACCGCAGCAACGGCAAATACCACCACAGCTGCCACAAAGGCGGCAGAGAAGGAGGGAGAGGATCTTTTGCCAACGTGCAACCATCCTCGCAGTAGGAGGCTGGCCTGGCTTATAGTGGGTACCTAATGGTACTTACACCTTGTGCCAGGTCCAGTTATCCCTTATTAGTAGATTAGTAGTGTTCTAGCACCTTAGGCTGATAGAGGTAGCTATAGTGGAGCGGTTTAGGCTGAACTAGGAGACATGCAAAGCTGCTACTATACCACTTATATCGTGTATCACTATATTATAAGAAACTTAATACTCAGAGTTACTAAAAATAAAAGGTACTTTATTTTAGTGACAATGTGCCAAAAATATCAAAGAGGATATACTTAGGAGGTAAGTAAAATACACAAAATATACACACAAACCAAAATCAGGTAAGTAAATAGTTAGAAAAGTAGTGCAAACACTGTAGAATACAATAGGAGGCAAGAGGATACAATAGGCCTAGGGGCAACACAAACCATATACTCCAAAAGTGGAATGTGAACCAAGAATGGACCCCAGGCCTAGTGTAGTGTGTAGAGGCTCACTGGGAGTGTAAGAAAACACTAAGGGTGTCCAAATTACCCTACTACCCAAGAAACTGAAGATGGATTCTGGGACTTGAGGACCTGTAAATGAAGAGGACCAAGTCCAAGAGTCACACAAGTGTCCAATGGGGGGGCAGGAGCCCACTAAAACCCAGATGAAGGTGTAAAAAGGCTGCCTCCGGGTGGAATAAGCTGAAGATTCTGCAACAACGGAAAATGCCAGGAACTTTTCCTTTGCACAGAAGATGTCCCACGGCGTGCTGGAGGATGTAGAGTTGTTTCCACGCAGAAAGACCGCAAACAAGCAATCAAGCCTTACTAGCTGCAAGAGTCGCGTTTGAAGAAAATGGGTGCTGCCTGGCCCAGGAAGGACCAGGAGGTCGCCCCTTGGAGGAGGAGACAGAAAGGGTGCTCAGCAGCACAGAGAGCCCATGCAGAAGCAGGCAGCACCCGCAAAAGCACTTGAACAGGCGTTCAAGAAATCTGAGCACGGCGGTCATCTCAACACTACAAAGGAGGGTCCAACGAAGCCGGTGGTCAACTCAGCGAGTTGAGCAATGCAGGACGGAGTGCCTGGGACCTGGGCTATGCTGTGTATGAAGGATTCCTTGCAAAAGTGCACTGAAGCCCTAGCAGCTGCAGTTCATGCAGTACACAGGATTACTGTCTGGTGTGAGGAGGCAAAGACTTACCTCCACCAAATTTGGAAATAAGGACCACTGGACTGTCGGGGTCACTTGCATCCAGCTCCTGTGTTCCAGGGACCACGCTCGTCGAGATGAGAAGGGACCCAGAGGACCAGTGAAGCAGACGTTTGGTGCCTGCGTTGGCAGGGGGAAGATTCCATCGACCCACAGGAGATTTCTTCTTGGCTTCCTGTGCAGGGTGAAGGCAGACAGCCCTCAGAGCATGCACCACCAGGAAACAGTCGAGCTGGTAGGATTAGGCGCTACAATGTTGCTGGTAGTTGTCTTGCTACTTTGTTGTGGTTATCCAGGCATCCTGGAGCAGTCAGCGGTCAATCCTTGGCAGAAGTTGAAGAGAGAGATGCAGAGGAACTCTGGTGAGCTCTTGCATTTGTTATCTGATGAGAAACCCACAGGAGAGACCCTAAATAGCCCTCAGAGGACGATTGGCCACCTAACCAGGTAAACAACTATCAGGAGGGGTCTCTGACATCACCTGCTGGCACTCGCCACTTGGAGGCCTCCATTGTGCCCTCACACCTCTTGTCCAGTTTTGCGCCAAAGCAGGGGCTGGGGGATCCCTGAACCGGTGTAGACTGGCTTATGCAAGGAGAGCACCATCTGTGCCCTTCAAAGCATTTCCAGAGGCTGGGGGAGGCTACTCCTCCCCAGCCCTTAACACCTATTTCCATTTGGAGAGGGTGTAACACCCTCTCCCAGAGGAAATCCTTTGTTCTGCCTTCCTGGGACTGGGCTGCCCAGACCCCAGGAGGGCAGAAGCCTGTCTGTGGGTTGGCAGCAGCGGTAGCTGCAGTGAAAACCCCAGAGAGCTAGTTTGGCAGTACCCGGGGTCCAGGATGCATGGGATTGGCATACCAGATTTGGCATGGGGGGACAATTCCATGACCTTACACATGTTACATGGCCATGTTCGGAGTTACCATTGTGAAGCTACATATAGGCACTCACAAAGTCCAGGGAAATTGCCCTGAACAATGTGGGGGTGCCTTAGCTAGTGCCAGGGTGCCCTCACACTTAGTAACTTTGCACCTAACCTTCACTAAGTGAGGGTTAGACATGAAGATGACTTATAAGTTACTTAAGTGCAGTGTAAAATGGCTATCAAATAACATGGGCGTTATTTCACTCAGGCTGCAGTGGCTATGGGTGGCAAAAGAAATGCTGCAGCCCATAGGGATCTCCTGAAACCCCAATAACCTGGGTACCTAGGTACCATATACTAGGGAATTATACGGGTGTTCCAGTGTGCCAATTAAAATTGCTAAAAAGGGTCAGTAGCCTGCAGTGACAATTTAAAAGCTGAGAGAGCAGACACACTGAGGTTCTGGTTAGCAGAGCCTCAGTGATACAGTTAGGCACCACACAGGGAACACATATAGACCACAAACTATTAGCACTGGGGTCCTGGCTAGCAGGATCCCAGTGACACAGGCAAAAACAAACTGACACATAAGTAAAATGGGGGTAACATGGCAGGCAAAATGGTACTTTCCTACAGAACACCCCAAAACGAGGGACAATAAGGCTAACCTTGTCCAGATGAGTCTTCATTGTCTAAGTGTAAATATCTGAAGAGTCCATCTGCATTGGAGTACTCCCAGGTCTATGTTCCACTGTATAGTCCATACCCTGTAGGGAGATGGACCACCTCAATAATTTAGGGTTTTCACCTTTCATTTGTTTAAGCCATAATAGAGGTTTGTGGTCTGTCTGAACAGTAAAGTGAGTACCAAAGAGGTATGGCCTCAACTTTTTCAGTGCCCAGACCACAGCAAAGGCCTCCCTCTCTATGGCAGACCAACGCTTTTCTCTAGGGGTCAAACTCCTGCTGATGAAAGCAACAGGTTGATCCTGGCCCTCAGTGATAGCACTGCCCCAGCCCCCAATTCAGAAGCATCAGTCTGGACTATGACCTTTTTTGGAGTAGCAAGGGCTTTTTAGGACAGGTGCAGAGCACATGGCCTATTTGAGCTCATCAAAAGCTTTTTGACAGCTAGCTGTCCACAATAACATTTTAGGCATCTTTTTACTAGTGAGGTCATTAAGACGAGCTGCAATGGAGCCATAATTCTTGATGAACCTTCTATAGTACCCTGTGAGGCCTAGAAAGGCTCTCTCCTGGGTTTGAATTGTAGGGGGAGCCCATTCTATAATGGCCTTGATCTTCCCCTGCAGTGGTGCAATCTGTTCCCCACATACCAGGTGGCCAAGATAAACTACTTTCCCCTGCCCTATCTGGCATTTTGAAGCCTTGATAGTGAGGCCTGCCTTTTGCAGGGCCTCCAAAACTTTCCACAGGTGGACCAGGTGACCATCCCAGGTGGAGCTAAAGAAAGCTATATCATCTAGATATGCTGCACTAAAAGCTTCCAAACCTTGCAGGACTGTGTTCACCAACCTCTGAAAAGTGGCAGGTGCATTTTTTTAAACCAAAGGGCATCACAGTGAACTGATAGTGCCCTCCAATGGTGGAAAATGCAGTTTTAGGTTTAGCATCTTCAGGTAATTTAATCTGCCAATACCCTGCAGTTAAATCACAAGTGCTTAGATACTTGGCAGAAGCCAGTGTATCTATTAGCTCATCTGCCCTGGGTATAGGGTGAGCATCTGTCTTGGTTACTTGATTGAGACCTCTATAGTCAACATAAAACCTCATCTCTCTTTTACCATCCTTACTGTGAGGTTTTGGGACAAGCACCACTGGGCTAGCTCATGGGCTTTCTGAAGGCTCAATTACTCCTAAATCCAACATATTTTGTACCTTTTGTTTAATGCAATCCGTCAGGCTGCCTATAAATCTTACTTTTGACAGGTAGACTGTTTCCAATATTGAATGTATGCTCACACCAGGTACTTCTACCTGGTATCAGTGAGAAGAGGTCATAAAATTGATTTAGGAGATTTACACAGTTGTCCTTCTGCTCAGCAGTAAGGCAATCTGCAAGTACTACTCCCTCCATTAAGCCATCAGCTTCAGTGGTGGAGAAGAGATCAGGGAGAGGGTCACTCTCTTCTTCCTGTCCCTCATCAGTTGCCATGAGCAGGATTAGATCAGCCCTGTCATAGTAGGGTTTTCTGCGGTTGACATGTAGCATCCTAAGGGGACTCCTGGTAGTGCCCAGGTCTACCAAATCTCACCCCTTTTCTCAACAATGAGATGGGGTCCACTCCATTTGTCCTGGAGTGCTCTTGTGGCCACAGGCTCCAATACCCCCACCTTCTGTCCTGTGTGGTACTGGGTCAAGACAGCCTTCTGGTCATGCCATTGCTTTTGCAGCTCTTGGCTGGCCTGAATGTTTTTACTGGCCTTTTTTATGTACTCAGCCATTCTTGATCTTAGGCCAAGTACATAGTCCACAATGTCCTCCTTAGGAGTTTTTAATGGTTGTTCCCAACCCTCCTTCACAAGTGCAAGGGAACCTCTCACAGGGTGCCCAAAGAGGGGTTCAAAGGGGCTAAAGCCCACTCCTTTTTGGGGTACCTCCCTGTAAGCAAAAAGGAGGCAAGGCAACAGGACATCCCATCTCCTTCTGAGTTTTTCAGGGAGTCCCATTATCAGACCTTTGAGAGTTTTATTAAACCTCTCAACCAGACCATTTGTTTGTGGATGATAAGGAGTAGTGAACTTGTATGTTACACCACACTCCTTCCACATAGCTATGAGATATGCAGACATGAAGTAACTACCTCTGTCTGACACCATTTCCTTAGGGAAGCCCACTCTGGAAAAGATTTGCAGGAGGGCCTTTGCCACTGCAGGAGCTGTAGTGGTCCTTAAGGGAGTTGCTTCAGGATACCTAGTGGCATGGTCCACTACCACAAGGATAAACCCATTGCCTGAAGCTGTTGGAGGGTCAAGGGGGCCAACTATGTCAACGCCTACCCTTTCAAAGGGCACCCCAACCACAGCAAGTGGAATTAAGGGGGTGTGGCACCAGTTTTGACACTGGCTTGGCAGGTCACACAAGAGCGACAAAACTCTTTAGTGTCCTCTGACATATGAGGCCAGTGAAACAATGGAACAAGTCTTTCCCACGTTTTACTCTGGCCCAAATGTCCAGCCAAAGGAATGTCATGTGCCAAGGTAAGAAGACTCCCTATATTGCAAAGGGATGACCAATCTCCTGGCAGCTCCAGGTTTAGGGTCCCTTGACTCAGTATAC
The DNA here is from genome assembly GCF_031143425.1 of Pleurodeles waltl. NCBI lineage: Eukaryota > Metazoa > Chordata > Amphibia > Caudata > Salamandridae > Pleurodeles > Pleurodeles waltl. The sequence continues at coordinate 259,768,293 of NC_090437.1, read as the reverse complement.
AGGAGGTTGTCTTCCCAATACACCTTATGGCTATCACTGACGTCCCCATTCTGCTGTTTGACAGCTTGCTGTCTCAAACCTTCTAGTGTGGGACAGGTATGCTGTGCCACACTCAGCTCTTCCCTAGCAGGCCCCCCTGCACCCAAAAGCTCAGCAGTGTCTGCTGCCAGCTCATCTGCTGTAGGTTCTGCACAGGGAGAGGATTTATCTTCCTCAAAAGGGGAATCTTCTGAAGAGGGAGGGATAGTGGGGATGGATTTATCCTTACTACCCCTAGCTTTTGGGAGCACTTGGTCCATTGTTCCAGATTCCAAGATTCCCTGTCCTTTTTGCTTTTTGGCCTGAGCCCTTGTTAAAGCAAAAATATGCCCATGAATGCCCAGCATTGCTGCATGAGCCTCTAACTCAACTTCAGCCCAAGCTGATGTCTCCAAATCATTGCCTAGTAAGCAATCTACAGGTAATTCAGTGGCTACCACAACTTTCTTTGGACCAGTACCACCCCCCTAGTTGAGATTCACAACAGCCATGTGGTGGCTAAGTGTGTTATTGTGAGCATCAGTCACTTGGTACTGCTGACCAAATAGGTGGTTGATCAGGATGAACCAGTTTCTTTATCACCATAGTTACACTGGCTCCTGTGTCCCTGTAGGCCTCAACCTCAACACCATTTATTAGGGGAAGTTGCTTGTACTTACTCATATTAAGGGGACAAGCAACCAAGGTGGCAAAGTCAATGCAGCCATCAGAGACTAAACCAGCCTCTGTGGTCCCCCTAACAAGACCAACCCCAACTACACTACCAATGGTGAGCCCTGTGACACCCTTTGATTGGCTATTTGTAGTAGACTTCCCACCACTGCTATTACTAAGGGCACTAGAGGTTGCAGTTGGGGTTGTGGTAGTGGGAGCCCTGGTGTTTTTCTTTGGAGAAGTGGAATCACTTGCCCAATGGCCTTTTACTTTACATAAATAAAACCATGGATTTTTCTGATTGTGGGAAGAGGATTTGGACCCACCGCCCCAGAGGATTTTTGTGGGCCTGATGATGACTCAGAATGTTTTCTATCTTTGTCCCCACCCTTGTCAGAAGACTTACCATCCTTCTTCTTGCCATCCTTGTCACCACCTGTATGAACTTTTCTGTTCACTCTTGTTCTGGCCCATTTGTCTGCCTTCTTTCCCAATTCTTGGGGAGAGGTCAGATCTGAGTCTACCAAGCACTGGTGCAACAAATCAGACACACAATTGTTCAAAATATGCTCTTTCAGGATTAGATTATACAGGCACCACACAGGGAACACATATAGGCCACAAACTATGAGCACTGGGGTCCTGGCTAGCAGGATCCCAGTGACACAGGCAAAAACAAACTGACACATAAGTAAAAATGGGGGTAACATGCCAGGCAAGATGGTACTTTCCTACACTCGCCCTGAAGGAGGAAGAGGTGACCAGACTCTACCTTCTGAGGTGGGAGTCCCTTGTACGCCTGCTTCACCACATTGCGCTAGACATAACAGCAAGAGTGCATAGTCACACAGCATTACCTCCCATGAGCAAACTCCTGGCTGTCCTCCTCTTGCTGGCATCAGGTTAATTACAGATGACTGCGGCAAAAGTGGGTGGCATCTCCCAATCATCCCTCTCTGCCTTCCTCCTGAAGGCCCTGGATGCCAACATCAGACTCACACCCCTCCACATCTGGTTCCCCAACACCCAGGAACTGCAGTAGGAGACCAAGCAAGGTTTCTATCAAATTACTGGCTTCCCGCATGTGCTGGGTGTAATGGACTACGGCCATGTCCAACGCGTCCCTCCTGCTGCGACTGAAAACTTCTATAGGAAGCGCAAACATACACACTTCATCAATGTGCAGGTCATCTTGGACCACCATGGAGTCATCTCAAACACCCTAGCTAAATACCTCAGCAGCATCCACGAAGCTTACATCTTCAGGCACTCAACAATAAACCAATGATTCCAGAATGGACAATATGCCAATGGCCTACTTGTAAGTAAGAAAGCATACAAATCATAACACACACAACACACCAAACTGGCAGGTAAAACAATAAATACACCACACTAAACACACATGGACAGGGAAACACAGATGTATATACCACAAAACATATGCCACATGCAATACTACAGCACATTCATTGCACATCACCCTCACATATGTCAATATCTCCAAGTCCCTGGCACCACCTGACTGACACATCACAGGGTGAACAGATGGAGCAATGTCCCCTTTGAATACTAAAGCAGCCCTCTAACAACTACATGTGTCCACAGGTTACCAACAACACACAGATTCTTCACACACAACACTTACCAAGGAATCGTTCTACTAAGTGAATTGCATCAGCCATTCAACCATTAAACAACTCATGTATTGCCACTGCCCCACATTTACCATGCTTTAGAAATCTCAGGCAGCACCAATATTAATTGCCAGCCGAGTGGTCCCATCCCCATCTACATATCACCAAAACTTAACAGAAATACTCATTGTGTTCAACTTTTCCTTGTGTGGTATATAGTGCAGTACACATTGAAATACTACATCACCATCAATAAAAGGTCATGTGCAGGAATGGACCCCTCACAGCACACCAACAAACACACCCATAAATCCCACATCTCCATACCATGGTACAAGGGTACCAACAGTGGACTGTGGCAGATGAACTATTGGCAATGTACAAGGAGAGGCCAGAAATGCACATGAAGGAGCATACATGGAACTTAGCAGGCCTGGACTCCAGATGCAGGGCATTACTGAAAAGCAAAGCATGCCCTGTCCTGTCCCACAGCTGTGTGAAAAATCATGCATACATCACAATACACCCAACATAAATGTGCCACACTGGGCATATGAACCTCATGCACATACGTATGCCAGCCAGCGATCGCCAACAACAACACTTTGTGCAAGGGATGTATTTCAAGGGCAAAGGGTGGGATTCACATGCAACACACAGGGCTCTACACCGGCTACATGGCACACAACACACAAAATGTGTTCACATTTCCACAACATCACTCTTATGCAAGTCTATACTGAAGGCACTTAGGTCCACACGTGCCCCTTAGCTCCACCCTACCCCAACATGTGTTTGCAGTATTCAATATATGGCACACCATTGCACCAAGTGGGTGCAATAATGTCAACATAATGGATGCCATAGATGGACCTGTAGGAATATTGCCAAATTAATGGGGCTAACCCTGCACAGTACATAGAGGCCCATTGAAAGCAATGACATGCCCCCTACTTACACCTGCTCTGTGCAGGTGTCAAAAGTAAAAAAAATAACACATATTCCTCTGCACCATTTTTGCATTTGTCCCAACAGGGGAATACACCCCTTGCATAAATTATGCCTTGCACAGGCATAATGTTGCTCAAATGGTCACTAAGTGTTGCACTGCATTGTTAGTGCCACTTTGTAAACATAGCGCTGTGTTTTTTGCCTTGTTGGCCCACAATAGTGTGTGTAAAATTATGCTAATGTCTTGCAAGGAGGTGCTAGGCCCTCTTAAATCTGGGCCCTAGACTCAAATGTAGACAACACCACACATATTTGGCATGCGTGAACTGTCAGACAAGAATTTTAATTGCAATCACCAGGTACCTGAGGCACAACACATGATAGGAAAGTGCACCACCACACACCTATGCAACCATTCATCCAAACAGGAACACACACAATACCAGATGCAAGTCTGATTCACCACTCCTCTCAAAACAAATATGTGCCATGGAACCTTCCAAAAAACTAATATGCATGACTGACATATGTTTACACATTCATTTGCAGTGGACCAAGGTTACAGCATCTATCCATGGGTCATGACACCTTTTGGAAATTCTACAACTGATGCAGAGCGGGAGTACAATGAAGGCCACAGAAGGATCAAGAATGTGGATGAGATGACCTTTGGCCTCTCCAAATCAAGGTTCAAGTGCCTCCATCTTACAGGAGAGTTATATGCACCACCCCTTGTCTGCAAAATGGTTCTTGTGTGTGCCATATTGTATACCATTTGTCTACACACAAATGTCCCCTGGGATGAACAAGTAGAGGTCCCCACTGAGGAGGATGACAACAGTGGTATACAACTGGAGGAGGGGGGACAACAAAACACTGCTGCTGGGGTTCACAGAAGAGAACTAATTGTGCAAAGCATGTTCACATACAACTGTACTCTAAGATTAACCATGTAAATAATTCAATCCAATCATATAAACTCAGACTGCTCATGGCATACTCATTTACACCATCACATACCATTTGTAAGTTGCTCATATTTCAGAGAGCATGACCACACCACAACAGTTGTAAACAACTTTGGAACATAGGCCCAGATTTAAGAGGGCCTAGTGCATCCTTGAGCAACATTAGCGTTATACATCTTATACTAATGTGTCCCAACTATGCCAAAATCCAAGCACCAGAAACTCATAGTGTTGCAATGCATACATTGTGCCAATTTGTAACTCCTTGTCTGATGATATGCCTGCGACAGCATTTGGTTTGCAAGGAAGGTGTACAGCCGGTAAAGGGGGTGCCAAAATGGTTCAGTGGAATATAAGAAAATCAATTGTGTCATATTTTGCAGCTACTTTTAACACCTGCTCTGAGCAGCTGTTTAAAGGGGGGACACCATTGGTATCAATGGGACCCTGTTGGAAAATGGGTTAATGGTAAGGGCAGGTAAGTACCTACACTTAGCAATAGGCCACTAACCTCCACTTAGGTCCAGTTAGGTCTCAGTAAATTAAACCTAGCTCAACCATTGGTAGCTTGGCAATGAGCGACACGGCTTAACTTAGGAGACAGAGTGTAAAGCATTCAAATATCACAAAACAGTAATTAAATAAAACACAGGAAACAGTTTTAAAATCGGATAAGGGGAACTGGAGATATGAATTTGTAAACAATTATTGTTTTCTAGCGCCTAGAAACAAAAAGCGCCAATCTGGTCATCTGGTCGCACTTCGACCGGGGCAAAGTCAAAGTTTAAGGCTAACCGCGATGGAGCCCGGCTCAGCTACAGCCTATGGGAGGCCTTGGTCAAAAGTTTACCTTCGGACTTAGTCGTTTTTCTGAAGATTTTCTTCAGCGGGACGAACCTGTCAGTCTAATCCAATCTCCGGTGGAGATTTTTACCTTCGGACGTAGTCATTTTTTCGAGGTGAAAATCCTTCGACCGGGGAAAACCTGGATCTTGATCCGACGTCCTTGGAGCCCTCCTCGGATACGCTGGCTGGGAGGTCCCGGTCAACTTCCTAAGTTCGGACTTAGTCTCTCTTTTGGAGATTTTCTTCACCGGGACGAACCTGCAAGTCAGTCCGGGTAACGGTTAAGGCAAGCCGGCTAGAGTTGCCGCGGCAGGTTGGTCCCTCTATAGAGCTTTTTTCCAATAGTTCTCCAAAGCAACATTCCTCAAAAATGCATCATGGCTGAAAGTGATTTTTGGAGGTTACATCTGGCTGAGCCCACCCACTGGTATGGCTAAAAATCCTAAACACACCCCTTTCCTGCCCTCTCCTAATCTAATCAAGGGGGCACCTAATTGTCTGGGTTTGCAGGATGTGGGGGTGTTGCTGGGTTGCTCCAAATGTCCTTCTCTGCCTTTGAAGACCAGTTTGGCAGCCCACCCCCTTCCTGCCTCACCATCTGCTGAGGGAAGATCTCCTCCCACAGGCACATCTCTTTGTGTGGAGCCAGGCCACTTCACACCTCATCAAGGCAGCCTGGCCAGGCAGCCAGAGGCTGGCCAATCAGAGCACAGTAGCAACAACACTGCAGGGCTGCAGTTGGCAACTTTTCAGGTAAAGTTTAAAACTCTTTACCTGAACAAGTTATATTAAATTCAACAACTGGAAGTTGTGGGATTTAATATAACAATTTGATACCAAACTCTTGGTATCTGTTACTTAAGGGGACTTTTAAAATTAAAATAAAGTCTCCCCATTCTAGCCTATGGAGGCCATTCATTGCAATGAGGGAAAAACAAATTTGGCTGTTTTTACCTCACCAGGGCTCATAAAACTATTTGTATAAGGTCCCTGCTTATAGTTACATGGCACCCAGCCCTGGGGGCACATTGGGCACACCTTAGGGGTGACTTATATGTAAAAATAATGTAGTTTAACACTTTGGAACTACTTTTAATTCCAAAGTCGAATTTGCATACAACTTTAATTTAAAAGCAGCCAGCAAGGCAGGCCTGTCTTTAAAATGACACTGGGCACCTCAGCAGTGCACCTATGGGTGCACTACCTATGCTGGGGTCCCTAAACCTCCATGCCCTACCATATACTAGGGACTTATCGGTAGGTTGACTTAGCCAATTATAATTAGCCTAATTTGCATACTGATTTTACAGAGAGCACAGGCCCTGGGACTGGTTAGCAGTACCCTGGGCACCATTAGAGTCAGGAAAACACCAGCAAAAAGTGGAAAATGGGGGAAAAAAGTTATGGGGCCTCTGCAATCAGCCCTGTTCTCTCAAAGACCCTAAGTACTGTTCAGGGTTAGGGGCAAAATGTCAGCTCTAACCCTGAACAGTAAATCATTTGCATCAATTACTTGGTAAAGACATTCCAGTAAGGGGCTGGGTGGGGCCCAGAATGTGGTAGTGACAATTCCTATCAATCAATGCTTGTAAATCGCGACTACCCATCCGTTAGGGTCTTCCTAGTTAGCAAAATGTTTAGTTGGGGCAACAGGCACTATGCACAGTTGGAGAGATGGGCACCATCACTCCAGCCCACTGCACACCCCCTCTACTTGTGAGCACTTAAATAAACACCCTTGGAACAAATACAAATATGTAGTCTGTCAAATGATTCAAATATGTATTAGTACAACATTATCAAAGCATAGCAAGTCATATGTACAGTTAAATTTTCATTGGAATGACCTTTAGTGGGCAGCAGTAAACACACCAGGAGCCAGACAGGCCACAGAGATCTGAAAATAGAGATGCCAAAGGGTACAGTAAGTGGCCATAGACATAGAGAAATCAGGCTGCCATGTACAATGTCCAACAGAAAACTGAAATGTAAAGTGAAGTTACAGTGTTTTACTTGTGTGTCGCTGGATGTACTGCGGTATTACATTACTTCTGTTGTCCATATCTTCTTCCTCTGCCTCCTCTTCCTCACTGTCCACAGGCTCCACCGCTGCCACAAGACCATCTCCAGGCTCATCCCCCTTCAGAAAAGGCACCTGGCATCTCAAGGCCAGGTTGAGCAACATGCAACATGCAACGATGATCTGGCACACCTTCTTGGGTGAGTAGTACAGGGATCCACCTGTCAGATGGAGGCACCTGAACCTGGCCTTCAGGAGGCCCAAGGTTATTTCAATTATGTGCCTTGTTCACCCATGTGCCTTATTGTAATGTTCCTCTGCCCTTGTCCTGACATTCCTCACTGGGGTCAGTAGCCATGAGAAGTTGGGGTAACCAGAGTCACCTGCAAATATCGAGGGACAACTGTTAGATACACACACTAACCCTTAGGCATGACCCCGTACCTATACACCTACTTATACTGGGTGCGGCTCGTGGGCTCACCTATTAGCCACTCCTAGTGCCTCTGGAGTTGGGCCATCACATATGGGATGCTGCTATTCCTCAAGATAAAGGCATCATGCACAGAGCCAGGATACTTGACATTCACATGGAAGATGTACTGGTCCGCCAAACACACCATCTGCACATTCATAGAGTGATAGCTTTTTCTATTCCTGAAAACTTGTTAATTTCTCCCGGAGGGACAAATGCCACATGTGTACCATCAATGGCACCAATGTTGTTGGGGATAGGTCCCAGGGCATAAAAGTCAGCTTTCACTGTGGCCAAATCCTCCACCCGGGGGAATACGATGTAGCTGCACATGTTTTTCTTCAGTGCTGACAGAACTCTGGTCAACACGTTGGAGAACATTGGCTGAGCCATCCATGATGCCACGGCAACTGTAGTTTGGAAGGAACTACTTGCCAGGAAATGGAGCACTGACAGGACCTGCACTAGAGGGGGGATAACTGTGGGCTGGCGGGTAGCTGACATCAGGTCTGGCACCAATTGGGCACACAGCTCTTGGATTGTGGCCCGATCAAGTCTGTATGTTATGATAATGTGTCTGTCCTCCATTGTCGCAAGGTCCACCAGGGGTTTGTACACCGGAGGATGTCGCCATCTCATGTTCAGCCTTAGTGGTTGCAGCCTATGGAAGAAAACGGTGATCAGTGGGTCATATTCACACATCTATTGCACTGATGATGTATTTTTTCCGTTACAGAACCAGTATTTGAATCCGAAAATCAGTCGCTGTGCCAATGTCTGATGTGCGCAGTTAGGTGCCATGCCTTGTGCCCCCCTGAAATGGTGGCTGCCTGACCTGTGAGGAGGGACAAGGGGAAATGAGGTAATTCCGCCGGCGTAGTGCGCCGTTCCGGTAGGTGGTCAAAGACTGCTGCACAACTTCGTATTGGTTATCATTGGGCCCTATGGGTTCCAGGAGCCACTGGTGATGTACGCCGGCGGTGACGGTACGCACCGCTGTGGACGTGACCACCATTTTCTATCTGTTCACTCACTTGCTACCTGACCTTCAACGGGAGAGGACCTACACTGCAAGTGCTGCTGTGACCTGTGTCTGGAAGATACAATGGCTCATGTGTCTGGGGAAAGAGCCCCTGCCTTCACTGTGGAGGAGTTGGAGAAACTGGTGGACGGGGTCCTACCCCAGTACACGTTACTCTACGGTCCTCCAGACAAACAGGTGAGTACACTGTGAGCATGATGCGTGGGCTATGAATGTAGGGATTGCTGTGTGTGTAAGCCACATGTAGGGGGGGCAGAGGCACCTTGGCCAGAGTGCTTCATGTATGGTGGTCAATGTATGTGCATCAGGGGATGGGAGGGATCTGGTGGGCCATGAGTGTGACAGTCCGAACGGTTGACTAATTTCCTTTTCTGCTGTCTTTTCCATGCAGGTCAGCGCCCACCAGAAAAAGGGTATTTGGCATGCCATCTCCAAGAAGGTGCGGACCCTGGGGGTCTTTGACAGGCGGGGCACCCACTGCCACAAACGGTGGGAGGACCTGCGCCGCTGGGCAAAGAAGACAGCGGATGCCTAGCTGGAGTTGGCCTCTCAACGAGGAAGGGGTGCCTGTCGCACCATGACCCCCCTGATGTTCCGCATCATGGCAGTGGCCTATCCAGAGTTGGATGGCCGCTTGAAGGCATCACAGCAGCCACAAGGGGGTGAGTACAGATTCTGAATCCTGACTTTGCACGTGTTAAGGGTTACCTGGGTGCGGGATGTGGGCTGTGGGTGCCCCTAGTCCAGGGCGAAGAAGGCAGGGTAGGTCTCTTGTTGGGCAGGCTCTGAAGCACTCCTACCCCAATGGTGTTAGTGGGCATCTACTACTGGGCAGGGTTCTGTGCGTTGATTGGCAGTAGGCATTGTACCCCATGGACTGGTGACTATCTTAGTAACTGGTAGTGCATGGCCTAGTGCATAGGGCTGTTCCCTGTGTGTTGTGTACACCAACAGTGGTGGTGTTACTGGCATTGACCAAGTGTATCCTCAGTCTCCCGCCCCCCCTTTTTTGTTTTGTCACCCTGTCCTCGTGTGCATTAGCATCATCTGGCGGAGGAGCAGAGGCAACGGCAACGGAGGGAGCTGCATCTCACATGGACCAGGAGGTCGAATCTACCGATGGTGAGAGCACCGGTGAGACAGAGGGCGAGGGGAGCACCACGACGGGGACAGGAGGGGACACAACAGACAGAAACTCCTCCTCCGATGGATGCTCCCTGGCGGTGGTGGGCACCCGAACAACAGGTACAGCCGCCACCCCCTACCAGAACCGCCCTCCCAGCAGCCCTTCAGCTTGTTTCCCGTGTCCGCTCACGCAGGAGGGTGGGCATCTACTTCACCCCAGGCACCTCAGGCCCTGCCACAGTCAGCCCTGCTGCCCTGAGTGAAGAGGCTATTGTTCTCCTGAGATCCATCACTGTTGGGCAGTTAACCATTCTGAATGCCATTCAGGGAGTTGAGAGGCATTTGCAACAAACAAATGCATACCTGGAGGGCATTCACTTTGGCGTGGTGGCCCAACAGAGAGCATTTCAGGCTCTGGCCTCCTCCCTGATGGCAGTCCTTGTCCCTATCTCTAGCCTCCCTCCTCCATCTTCCTCTACCCAGCCCAATCCCCTCAACCACAGCCTATCCCAAGCACACCTTTAGACCAGCACTCTCCCAAATCACCACACAAAAGTGGCTCAGGCAAACACAAGCACCACACTTCATCTCACAGGCACTCACACAAGCACCATCCCCATACAGACACACCAACATCCACTGCCACCACTCTGTCCCCCTCCTCCTCACCTCCCTACCAGTAGTGTCTCCACTCACACCTGCATGCACTACATCCTCAGCCACTACCTCCATCACCAGCACGCCCATCACAACACACCCCTCTCTGGCAGTCACCACCCCCACATCCATGCACACATCCCCTGTGTCCTCTCCCAGTGTGTCTGTGACCCCTCCTCCCAAAGTACACAAACGCAAGCACCCACCCACCTAACAGCCATCCACCTCATCAAGCCCATGCACCCAAACACAGTAGACAGACACCTCCTACAACCACTCCCTCTTCTTCCACTCCCAAACCCTCTCCCTCTTCCCACCCCAGTGTCTCTAAGAAGCTTTTCCTGGCAAACATTGACCTCTTCCCTACTCCTCCCCTCGGCCTTCCCCTCATGCCAGGGTGTCCAGAACCCAGCCCAGCACCTCAGCTTCCTAGTCGACGTCCGCTGTGGTTCCTGAAGCTAACAGAGGCTCAAAGGGGGCACCCGTCAGCCCAGCCAGTGTGCCACCAACACCTGCCAAGGACAAACCCATTCTGCCACCTGCCAAGGTGAAGAGGGGGACAGCATACAGCAAGGGGAAGGAGCACCAACCACCCAGCAAGGCCACCTCAAAGACTCCAGCTGCTAGACCCAAGTTGACACCACCATCTGCCAAGGTGAGGAAGGGGCAGAAAACACCAGGCAAGGCACTTCAGCCATCGGAGGCTGCAGGTGAAGGCCTGGTGGCTACCAGCACAACGACCAGCACCACCACCTTCACCGCGGCCAGCACCGCCAGGAGCCCCACTGCTAGCACCATGGCAAGCACCACCACCTGCACTGCCACCTGCACCGCCGCAAGCACCACTACTGTCAGCAGCAGCAGCCCCAGTGGTCAGCCATCCGAGGCTGCTGGAGAAGGGCTGGGGCCTCCACCCACCACTGGTAACACCGGCACCTGCACCACGTCCAGCACCATCACCTGCACCGCTGCTAGCAACGCCGCAAGCACCACAACGTGCACCACTGACAGTAGCACCACTACTAGCAGCAGCAGCCCCAGTGGGCAGCTGTCCAAGGCTGCAGGAGAAGGGCTGGAGCCTCACACCACCACTGGCAGCACCCCCACCAGCATGGCACTACAACCAGTTTGCAGCCTTAGCCGCTGGATGGAGTCTAGCCCTACCTCCATGGACTTTCATGCAATCTGGTCCCTGCAAATCTCAAACCTTAGACACCCAGGTGAGGGACTGTGAACTGCCACACCCCAAGTGTTGCATCACTGGGCACAAGGCCCCCTCCAGAACCAGTGGAGATATGCATCCACTCACCCAATCCTTGGCAGGATGAAGCACACTGGGCACAAAGCCCCCTCCACAACCAGTGGAGAAAGGCATCCACTCACCCAATCCTTGGCAAGATGAAGCACATTGGGCACGAAGCCCCTTCAGAACCAGCGGAGAAAGGCACCCACTAGAGAGACTGTGGCTTGGCACTCCCCAGGACCAAGCAGTGGGCAGACCACCCACTTGAAAGACTTGAAAGACTGTGGCTTTGCACTCCCCAGGACCAAGCAGTGGGCAAACCACCCACTTGAGAGACTTGGGAGACTATGGCTTTGCACTCCCCAGGACCAAGCAGTGGGCATGGAGCCCCCTCGAGGAGCAGTGGTGTTATTCCATCTTCCGGCTGAGGTTCCCCCCCCCTTCCCCAGCCCCCTGAGGTGCCTGTGTGTTTTTGACCTGATGCCCCTTCAGTGCTTTCTTTATTGAGGCAGGAGTCAAGTGTGGGCTTGGCCCATGATTTTTGGCCCTGTGACCCACGGACATTTTGAATGGACAATGTACCGCCTCATGTACGAATTGTATATTTTTGTAAATACTTTTTTTCTATTTATTACGTATATCTGCCTATTTCTAAAATATCACTGATTTAACTCTATTCCTTTTGTCCTTGCATTCTTCCAGGGGGTTACGGGGTGTAAATGTAATGTTGATGCATGTGTTTGTGTGTATGGTGTTGTGGGTGAGGGTAAGGGTGGGGGTGTTGTGTGTTGCGTGTGTGTGTCACTCTATTTTTCCTCCCCCCCTCCCCTGTGTACTAGGTGCAGTACTCACAGAGGTCGTCGCCGCTGCCTCTCTTATTCATGTTGGATGAGGAGGTAGACCAGCATGGGTAGGACCTGCAGCTCGGGCTCCATGGCTTCCTGGTTCTTCGTTTGTGTCGATTGGTTAGTGGTTCCCCTTCCAAGTCCTGTTTCTGCCATGCTTTTTGATGGTGTTGGTTCCACCCCAGAAAAGCTGGCGGATTGGCGGGTTATGATGGGGTGTGCGGTACATTGTCTCCAGCCTGTCTGTTGGAGGTTACCGCCACAGTGTTTGTTGCTACCACTGTGTTGGCGGTTTCCGCCGTGGTCGTGATCCCAATTTTTTTACTGCCGGCCTGTTGGCGGTATTACCGCCGCTTAAACACCGACTGCCAGCCTTGTAATGAGGGCCGTAGTAATGTGTTTTATATGTCCTGACAGTGAAATACTGCTAAATTCGTTTTTCAATGTTGCAAGGCCTGTCCCTCTGATAGGTTAACATGGGGGCTAACTTTAAATATGATTAAAGTGTAGATAGGGAAGCCTTAGAAGACAAACGTTCCCTGGAGGAAATTGTATGAAGCCAGACAAAGCATTAGGGCCCAACGGGGTAGCAACAGAACTCAATACGTTGGCAGCCACTAAGCTCACCTCATTTCTAAAGCAGATGTATGAAGAGAGCCAGAAGGGAAGAATACTCCCGTTAGACCAGTGTTAGGCTTCAATAGTGGTCATCCACAAAGAAGGGAAGCCCAGGGAGGACAGTATCTCTACCCTGGGTCTACACACATGACCCTGTTCCACAACCTAGCAATGACCTAACAAAGCATCCTAGAAGTAATCTCAACTATTTATGGCTAGCCATATAAAACTATGGGAATTGATAAGACATGTCCTACACAAACAAGCTGCCTGTCCCCAGTGCACGATAGGGCATGTCTGACATCAAGAACAACAAAGGTAACAAAACATAATTGGCCATGGGATCACAAATGTACAGGTGTATGTCTGTAGGGGACTGTGCATTGCAGTACTGATGATCCACCATGAGGGCGGCAGATCACTACCCAAAGCCCCCACCCAGTCCCAGAGGAGGCTACATCGACCCTTGACACAAGGCTGCTGATTGGGCACAGTGAAATGAGCTGAGGGGACCACAGTCAACCTGGTTTACTACATGTAACAGTGGGCCTGTGCAGCCAGTCAAAGTGTCACAGGAGCAATGATGACTAGGGTACCATCACTGCATGAGAACAGCTCTACCACACAGATTGTATCCAGGTTTATCAATCTGACAATAACAACAAAGTTTGACACATAAGACCTAAAGTTTTCTACATATGTCCCAGCTAGGTGGACCTGGTTTGGTGCAGTCTATTTATAGATGGACAAATGAGTACAATTTACATGATAAAATGTATTTGTGTCACATTAAATCTTACAATGCATTATGACCAGTACAAACGTCCCGACATTCTGAAACATATTTTACACTGTTATGTGTACACAGCCGTGAGACAATGGCCTACATATGACAATGATGTAATCGGGAATTGGTTGTGTCTAATTCCTAACCACACCACTGTATCATGCATCACTGAACATGATTGGTATATTTTCACCCACAAGCATGTCACATATGTAACTACAAAGACACATGTCAGCATACCATCTCCAAAGTTCTGCATGCATGGGGAACTGTTAGACCTGGCATCCTTGGCGTGGCCTCCCCATCTTTTTTATCTCTGCTCCCCATGTTTTAGCTGTGTGCTGACTCTGTTTTTACTGGGGGGTTTTGCTGCTGACCAGTGCTAAAGTACAAGAGCTCCTGTGTAAAATTGTATTGGTGATTGGCTTTTTCAAGATTGGCATATTTGATTTACTAGTAAGTCCCTAGTAAAGTGTACTAGAGGTACCCTAGACCTGTAAATCAAATGCCACTAGTGAGCGTGCAGCACATTAGTAACCCTGTAAATATGGCTCAGACCTGCCACTGCAGTGTCTGTGTGCTGCAGTTTTAAACTGCCAATTCAACTTGACAAGTGTACCCACTTGCCAGGCCTAAACCATTCCTTTTTATAGATGTAAGGCACCCCTATGGTAGGCCCTAGGTAGCCCCAGGGACAGGGATCAGTGTATGTTAAAGGTAGGACATGTACTTTTGTGGTTTTACATGTCTTATCAGTGAAATACTGCTAAATTCAGTTTTCACTGTTGCAAGACATATCTCTCTCATAAGTTAACATGGGGGCTACTTTTAAATATCTTTAAAGTATATATTCCTTTTGAGAGCAGATAGAAATATGGAGTTTGGGGTCTCTGAACTCACAATTTAAAAATACATCTGTAGGTGAATTTGTTTTAAGATTGTTAATTTGAAAATGCCACTTTTAGAAAGTAGGCGTTATCTTGCCTTAACCTGTATGTGTCTCTGCCTGTTTGTGGATTCCCTGTTTGGGTCAGACGGACAGTTAGTTGTTTTTGAATCTTCTCTAGACAGTGACACAAAGGGAGCTGGGATGTAGCCTGCATATCCTGATGCGCCATCTGGGCTGGAGTGGAGGGAAGAGTGATCATTTACACCTGAATGAGCTGTGTCTACCCTCTTACAATGCAGTATCCAACCCCCTAGTGTGCGTCTGGGACAAGGCCAGATCAAGGCAGGATCTGGTAAACAACAAAGACTTTCCTGTGAAGTTTGCATGCTTCAAAGGCAGAAAGGGTATAAGTATTGGACCCCAAACCCCAGACTTTTAGATCACTTCTGGATTCAAGAGAAACCTCTGTCAAGGAGAAGAGCTGAGGAGCTGAGGATAAGGGATACCACTGCCTCTGACTGTCCTTTGTTGGGCTATCCTGCAGCTGCTGTTTCTGCCTGTGAAAGGGGACAAAGACTGGGCGTTGTTGTGCATTCCTGCTTGCGAAGAATTTCTAAGGGCATGAACTGAGTTTGCCTCCTGTTTCTAAGTTTCAGGGCCTTCAAGGACTTCCTCTACCAGCACCTGGAATCTCTGCTGAGACTTCTGCCCTACCAAGTTGTGCCCTAGCCAGTCCCTGGACCCTTGAAAGGTGAAGTTTGAACTCCAATGCACGCACAGAACTCTCTGCGGGGAAACTTTTGAAGCACTATCTGCAACGCGGCTGATAAACGGTGTGCCACCGGCTTCATGGCTAAAATCAACGTTCCGCCTGCAATAACATGCAACACCTACTTGCAGCTGCTGATAATGATGCAAACCACACGCAGCGTGGTTTTCTAGCACTGTGCAACCAGACTTCTCACACATCGTTCCTGGGTGTCAAAGTCATCCCGATTCTGCGCAGATCCGATGTGCCCCATCCGGAAATCGACACATCGCTCCCTTGCAAGGGAGAAAAATGATGCATCGCCGATCTGACCAGAGAAGAAATGATGCACAGCCTCCCTTGTGAGGAAGGAATCAATGCATCGCTGCCTTTTCTGATGCATGCTTGTCTGTGCGGCTTTATTTCAGACGCTAACCAGGTACTTTGTGCAAAATCAAAGTTTCCATTGTTATCTAGGGAGTAAGACTGTTATTCTTATTAAAATCCATATTTTAACTTGTGTATGTTGGATTTTTGACATTTTGGTCTTGTTGGATTTATATAAATATTGCCTATTTTTCTAAACTGATGTGGTGCCCATTTTGTAGTATTTTCACTGTATTATTTTGTGTGTTGGTACAAATACTTTACACATTGCTTCTGGTATGAGCCTGCCTGCTCATGCCAAGGTAGCAAGAGGGTGAGTAGGTGTTAACCAGGTGTGTTTGTCCTTTACCACGAGTAGAGTGAGGGTCCTTGCTTGGACAGGGGGTAACCTGACTGCCAACCAAAGATCCCATTTCAAACAGAAGCTATACGTTGCATATGTTGGTTTGCATTATTAAGTGTGCTCCTTACAACACACCAGAGTGTAAACATATGTGCACTCACCTTGTGATAGTTTACATGATCCTATCCCAGCCTTTACCAACAGCATCCTTTGCTAAAGATTTGTTAGGAGATCATGTGCCTAAACAGATATTGCACATGGCCCTTCCTATCTTATGTTGTATGTTTTTGGTTTTGAAATGTACAGTCGGAAGCCTGACATGACAATGTGGTAGACCCACAATATGAGCAGCATCTCATAGGTGCACTCAATACACATGTGTAAATATGTATGTTGCTAAGAGTCTTCATCCACATCCACATTTGCAAACAGTATCAGTCCTCTCATGCATCACACATACACATACAAATATATGGTAATACATTCCTATGTTACCAGTACCCAATGAAATGCACATACACACACATGTAACCATACCATGCAAGCTACATAGATGCATAGCCCCTGTAACAAGGTATGTGAATCTGGGTGCACTGTTATCCTTTCCACTAAAATCCATGCATAGCTGTTATCAGTCAAAACAATTGATGCATATGGTACTTCTCACTAGATCACAAAGCACTAAAATGACGCCTTGCACCATGCCGGTCTAATCTGTCTTGCCTTCTCAGCCTTCCCTCCAAAATCCTTGCATGTCCAGTATGCATCAAAAATTATGACGCATACCATTGTCCTTCATTCCATGCACATGCCTAAAATGATGTCTGACCCCTGTGTGTCAATGCTAAGCTGCAGGCCGTGTCAGCCTTCATAGAAAAATTCCACACATGCCTGTCATGCATCAAAAAAATTACACATAGCAGAAAAACGTGACACATAGGCCCAGGAAATGATATAACAGGACTTCCATGCCGCACACATGGTAAAGTTAAATTACTTTCACTTTTCCTTTACAGTCTTCTAGTCTGTGGTTGTGAGAGGTTGTGTGGAAAGTGTGCTGGCTGAGCAGTGGAGGTTTTGGAGACTTTTGTGCTGTATGCTATCTGTGTAAAGTCCAATTTGTCAAATTTGTAAGTTTTGTATACTTTATTGTCCTGTTATTGTAATTATATTGTCAGGTATCCATCTTGGGATAGTGTAGTTTGTTGGGGGTTTTGGGCTTAGATGGTGTATTGTTATATTTTTTTTTGGGGGGGGGCATTATTGTTGCAGTGTAGGGAACCTGCAAAATGTCGGGGAAGGCGAGAGCCCATCACATGGCTGGTGATGAACTGACAGGGTTTATCTGGCTAGCGTGCCACTACCTCCCCAACATGGTGGCTATGGGTGTCTGGGTCATCATGGGCTACTCAATGAAGGCAAGGAAGCTACGGTGGGGCAAGGTGCAGGGTCTTTTCAGCTCGAACATCTCTAGGCAGACCTCTTTGCCTGCGAAGGAGATCTCCTGGATCACCTGGTAATAAGGGTTGGTGGACCTGTTGGTAAGTACCCCTTTTACATTGCAACACACTCATTTGCATGTGGATGACAGTAGGACATAAGGATAACTGCAGCATGTAATGAGAGGGGTCATGACAGTTTGTTTTGTGTCTCAACCAACCGCATGTATTAGAGCTAAGAAATGCACTGGTTGCAAAAAAATTGCACATTCCTCTCTGTGTATCTTGTGTATTTTATATACATAATAAAGTGTCCACATTCGTACACACATGTGCAAAAGTGCAATGGTTCATGTTTCCCATGCACAAATGTACATGTCCATCATCGGCTTCACAACTGTGGAAATGCACCAAGTATTTTTTGAGTGATAACAAACTTGACGTAGGAGTATTGTTAGTCATGGGTGTGTGTGTGCCCTAAGTCATGTATGTGCATAGTCACATGTCAATACCACAAAGGTAAGAAGGACTGACTGCCTCATAATGCAACATCTGGGTCTCAGTGTTTGAAGGTAATGTTGCTCATAGAGGCAAGTATTACCTAACCATATGTCAATGTTTGGCCAGTGCAAGCATTATGGCAGTTTGAAAGCCTGGTACCACATGATGGCAGCACCAGGCCTGAAGAATGCAAGGTGTGTATTCATGGCACACAAAAAAAAACATGTTTAAATGAACTTGGTTACACTGTACCTCTTTTTGGAGTTAACTTGTATTGGTGCCTAAGGCAGGCTGGTTACATGACAATTCCATTGTTACCAAAATGCCTATTTTCACTTTGAGGGTATTGCCCCTGCATGTATGGTGCAAAACATGCTCAGAGCAACCATAACATCATAGTTACCAACCTCAGTGACCTGACATCAGCAATGGTGTACCATATGTTACATACAGCACACACATGATGGAGTTATGTGGTGGTAGTATGGGTTTCAAGAGTCAAGCATCTGAGTGTTTGCTGCTTTTTCACATAGATTCACTACAAAATTCTAAGCTTCTGCCAATGGACAGTGTCCTGCCCCCCAGAAATGTGTAATGTGTATCTGATACAGGTGTGTATATCTGAATCCTATATCTGTATATGTATTTGTGGGCTAACTATGGGCCAGATATTAAGGTAACTGGTGCAGCGCGGTGCTGTTCCAACATCCACGATGACAGTTTTTAAACGCAGTGCTGGCCGTATTTACAAGAGCACCTGATTGAGCTGCCTGTGCCAACGCAGGCATACTTGCACCGTAGTGCAAGTGTGTCTGTGCTGGGGGGAGTGTTTGTTTTTGTGTGCAGGAGAGGACATCTTCCTGCACATAAGCAAACATATGTGGTAAAATGTTCTTCTGTGTGTGCTGCAGAATGCAGCACACATTGATAAAGCTAGAAACAAGGAGGAATACAAGCATTCCTTATCCTTTTGCTATACTAACACGACTCCTGCGGTGGTGTTTGTGTTTGGCACTGTCATCAATTTACAATATCTCGTGAATCTGAGGTAGCCTCAAAAGTAATGGTTGTTGGAATGAGATGCCCACAGCAACACCCCTTGCAGGCCCCTCTGATGCAGAAACCTGCACCATTGTGGCCCATATTTACATGGAGGCGTTACCCACAAAAAGTGGCATTACAGCTCCTTATTCATATGGTGTAGTGAAAAGTGCAACCAAAACATCACTGAAATTCATGCTCCTGTGGTGGAAGGGCCTTTAAAATCTGGCCCTTTGTTTTTCTGACAGACATGTAATAGTTTCCAGTTGTTCATTCCCAGCACTAAGTTGACTAGCTCACTCAGCTAAACAAGATGAATGTGTAACAGGTGCCCATTCTTTTATTTTTTCAACAATCGCAAAGCTATGTTTTCCTGTGATGTTTTACAGGTGGACCTACACCCTACACTGTTGCAGAGGTTTCTTGGTTTGAAGACCCCGATGCAGCCAGTAAGTATCAACTTGTATGTCACATGTCTAGATCCAGGTTTTGTGTTAGAGGGTATGATGTCTGCAATACTATGTGGAAATGGCATGTGTGACAAATAAGAAACCATCATCTATGCTTGGGTATCGATATCAAGTCTGATGTGATGTTGAGTATGTTGAATGAGTTGATTGATGCACAGGTGCCAATGTGTGCTGCAATGGAATTATCTGTATTATGGAAAGGTAATTATGCCCACAAACACAGTGATGTCAGTTAAAATATGTGTCAGAGGTGGTGGCTTTTAGAAGTGCATAGATGTTGCGAGCATATGTTGCTGCACCACATGCCACACATTGCACTAATTTACTCTGGACATGATACAATTTATGTGCATGTGTTGAGGTCTCTAAGGGGCTTATCAATGAAATACATGCACCACCGGTGCATCACTACTCTTCTAAAATTAAGTGATTAACCGGCTGTGAAAGGAGCTTTTTTGGTGGGGAACAGTCAGTTGAGTACACAGAAAGATTTCAGCTCTTCTCCAGATAGATGTGGGACATGTCTACAGGTTGTAGCAAACAAGATATGTGCAGATTTACCTACATGATGTACCCATCATGATGATTGTGAGAAAGGCTTATGCACAGATGGGTAAATATTAAAGAAAAGTGATGTTGCACCCAGTGCAGCACCACTTTTCCTGTGCCCCTTAGTGCACCGCCACCACCACCATGTGTGAGCTGCATCAGAAATTCGGCACACCATGCACCGGGATAATGGACAATAGGATAAAATCTGAAGACACTATTGATGTACTGTTCATGCTTAGCAAAAAATATGTTGGCACTAACACTGAAGAGTACAGAAGGCACACAATTGTAACCAATGATGTGCCCTCTTGTAACGCCTGCTCTGAGCAGGTGTTAACAATGTGGAATATCACCAGTGGCATTTTCCAGTCCCCCCTACCGGGTGAAACCCACCTTGCATACATGATGCCTGGCCAAGGCATAATGTAATGCTAGGGGTAGAAAAGTGCTGCAATGCATCCAATGTGCCACTTTGTTACTACGGCACAGGGATTTTGGCCTTTTTGGGCCACTTCAGCCTCACAATAATGATGATGCTAATGTGGGGCAAGGAGGCGCTAGTCCACCTTAAATCTGTGCCCTATTGTGCAACATTAAATAGCCGTTGTCCCTGTGACAGGAACATGATACCGTAGATGCCTGGTAGGCAGGCATGTATTGATTTGGATCTTGACATTGTTGTAGGATGTCTGGTAGGTGACATGTGCCTTCTATAGATGCTGTATACATTGCATGTTTTTTCTTCCTCGAACCAATTCATTTTTTGATGTTATGTTCTCCTCATGACTTAGCTGCCACAATAACCCCAGCACAGAAGTGTGTATTCAAGAAGAGGGGTGAGGGTTTCCACCACATATTGGAGGTGCAAGCAGATTACCACTAAATGGCCAAGGGGTATCGGAGGGAAAGTCTTTGGGGTCTTTGCTGGCATTTCCACATGGGGAACCACCTCAACAGGCAGCAACCACCAGAAGAAAAAGCTCCAGCTCCACACCAAGGGTCAGGGGTGCCTCAGCAGGTCCCACCTCTCCACATCCACTGCACAAACCTTGACAGCAGCCCAGGAACAGCCACCACCAGCTGCCACAGTCTCCACCTTTGAGGTTTAATGAGAAGGAACATGGCAGTAGTAAAGGCCAGGTTGGCAAAACGTGAGCAAGACAATGCCTGAAACTATAACTACTTAAGTGCAATTAAGAAAAAAGCTGACAAGCAATGAATTTGAAAATAATGACCTTCCCAGTTCTTTCCCTTCCCCTATTTAATATTGTATGTAGTTTTAGTGGGTTTTAGGTGGGCAGTTGTAGATTAGGTAGCACAGACTAGGTTAGTTTTAGGACATAGTATAGTTTGGGGGTTATTGGTATTTTATTGTTGTGCAGGTTGGGTGGAGGTTATGTATGGGGTTCTATGTAAACAAAAAACAAAAATATAAACAATATATATTTGTTTAGGTAACAGGTTTAGTTAGCCTGTGTGTACCTTTAGTTCATGTTGTCCCACTTGTCTATTGTCTCTTAAGGGGGTGGGAAGACAATGGCCCTCGTTACAATATTGGCGGTAAAAGCCGCTTACCGCCGTGCAGAAGACCACCAACACACCGCCGTGGCCGCGGAATTCCGTCACAGCTATTATGTCCCACAGCTCGGAAACCGCCAAAATTCAGACACCCACACAAGTCCGCCACACCAAAGGTCAGTGATAAACTGGTGATAACAAAAGCTCCACCGTCACGCCAACAGAAATACGCCCACACTATCAAGACCCACGAATCCAAGTGGCGGTCTTTCAACTGCGGTATTCCATTTGCGCTCAAAATACAGATACATCCCCAAAACACAGCCACATTGGACAATTCGAAATACACACACTTGATACACATACAGACACCACTCCCACACCCTCAATACAATATAAAACACACACCCACATCACCCACAAACCCTTACAACCACAAATCACGAACAAAAGCCAGAGAGAGACACCACCATCAACAACACTAGCATCCACAGGAACACAACACCATCACCAACATAACTTCCACGCACCTCACACAGCACACCACTACAAATCAGAACACTTATCACCCCACACACCCCCACAAACATCACTTTCACCACCCCATGGCACGGCAAAGACACCCCAGGTTCTCGGAGGAGGAGCTCAGAGTCATGGTGGAGGAAATCGTCCGGGTAGAGCCACAGCTATTCGGATCACAGGTGCAGCACACCTCAATTGCAAGGAAGATGGAGCTATGGCGAAGAATAGTGGACAGGGTCAACGCAGTGGGACAGCAGCCAAGAAATCGGGAGGACATCAGGAAGAGGTGGAACGACCTACGGGGGAAGGTGCGTTCCGTGGTCTCCAGACACCACCTGGCGGTTCAGCGGACTGGCGGCGGACCTCCACCTCCTCCCCCACAACTAACAACATGGGAGGAGCAGGTCTTGGTGATTCTGCATCCTGAGGGCCTCGCAGGAGTAGGTGGAGGAATGGACTCTGGTAAGTCAAATCTTAACTATTACATCCTCCACCCTACCTGCATGCCACCACATACCCCCAACCTCACCCTCACCCCCATCACTCTAACTCCTCACAAATGTCCCAACATCACAAACCACACATCCTAACACCAAGCCCTGCATGCATCAACAAAGCATGGACACCCATCACTAAAGCATGCCCACTGCACATACCCATACACCCCCCTAAACCATCATCACACAAGATACCACACATGAATGCTAGCACTGGGGTACACGGTCACCCACGCATTGCACACCTTGAAACACACAGATGCAATAATCATGCTTTTATACCCCTGCAGGACCCCTACCCAACATCACCAGACAGGAGGGTCCACACATGTCCACACCACCAACAGAAGAGGCCCACAGTGATGACAGCACCTCTGTCCAACTGGATCAAGATGAACAGCCCGGCCTATCGGGGACCTCGGGACAGTCGGTTCCCCACACCCAGTCACAGGCCACTACAGAGCTTCCCCCCTCTGGAAACACCAGCATAGCACCAGCCCAGCTGCCTAGGAGGCCACCGCCAGCACAAGCCCCGCTGGGCCATGAAGGACCGCCAGCAAAATCCCCGCTGGGCCATGAAGGTCCGCAAGCAGCTGAGTCACTGCAATGGAGACCGCCGTCTCAAGCACCATTAAACAGGGCACCACCACCTCAAGCACCGCTAAACAGGGCACCGCCGTCTCAAGCACTGCTGAACAGGGCACCGCCGTCTCAACTACTGCTGAACAGGGCACCGCCACCTCAAGCACCTCTGAACAGGGCACCGCCATCTCAAGCACCGCTGAACAGGGCACCGCCGTCTCAAGCACCACTGAACATGGCACTGCAGTCTCATGCACCGCTGGCCCATGAGCACCAAGGGCACTGACGCTACTGAGTCCGTCATGGGAAGAATGAAGCACTCTGGGCACCATGCCCCCACCAGAACCAGTGGAGAGATCCATCCACTACCTCTGTCCTTAGCAGGATGACGCACTCTGGGCACCATGCCCCCTCCAGAACCAGTGGAGACTGTTATCCACTTGAGAGACTGTGGCTTTGCACTCCCCAGGATGGAACAGTGGGCAAACCACCCACTGTATAGACTTGAGACACTGTGGCTTTGCACTCCCCAGGATGGAACAGTGGGCAATCCACCCACTTGTGAGACTTGAGAGACTGTGGCTTTGCACTCCCCAGGATGGAAGAGTGGGCAAGCCACCCACTGTAGAGACTTGAGAGACTGTGGCTTTGCACTCCCCAGGATGGAACAGTTGGCAACCCACCCACTGTAGAGACTTGAGAGACTGTGGCTTTGCACTCCCCAGGATTGTACAGCGGGCATGTGGCCCCCTCATGGATTTGGCATCGTGCACTTGCTCTCTGATGCCCCTGCAGTGTTCTCTCCATCATGGTCGGGGATCTTGTGTGGGCCTCGCCCATACCGTGTGGGCCCAGTGTTCCACGGACTTAATTGGAGCACTAACTGGACTACTAAGCTTGGTATATATTTTGTACATGGTGTATATATATATTTTTACCTACTTGATTTTAATATATTACAATGGTTACACTCATTTTCTATTGTCTTTGCATTCTTCCGGGGGGATTGGGGGGATTGGGGTGTGTAACTGTGATGTATCAATATGCATTAATGTGTGTGTTGTATTGGGTGAGGGTGGGGGTGGGGGTGTTGCGTGTCCCTGTTTTTCCCTCCCCCTCCCCTGTGTCGTAGGTGCAGTACTCACTGTGGTCTTCGCCACCGGCGTTCATGCTCCTGGAAGAGAAGCAGGAAGACTATCGCAGGGAGAATTTGGAGTTCCGGGTCCATGGTGTCCTCGTTCCTCGTGGGGTGTGTAGAGGTGAGCGTTTTCCCTTCAGAATTCCTGTTTCTGCCGTGTTTTTATCCGCGGTGAATCCGCCCCGGAAAAGGTGGCGGAACGGTGGGTTGTAATAGTGTGGGCGGTACATTGTCTCCCGCCTGTCTGTTGGCGGTGACCGCTGCGCTGTTTGTTTGTACCACCGTTGTGGTCGGAGTGTTAAAGTGGCTGTTTTTGTTGGCGGTTTCTCCCATGATCGTAATTGCAAATTTTTTACCGCCAGCCTGTTGGCGGCCTTAATGCCGCTTTAACACCGTCCGCCAGGGTTGGAATGACCACCAATGTTTCTTGTGTGGCGTTACATATATAAGATGATTTCAGATTAGGATAGATAGCTGTAGAAGTAAGTTAAGATAAGTTATTATAGGTTAGCTTACTGTAGGTTAGTGTATAGTTTAGGTTTTTAATAGGTAGTGTTTTAAAGTGACAATAAATCCTGTTAGTTTTAGACAATGAGGTGTCCATGATGATTGACTGTCTGGATGTTCTCATGTCTGTATTAGCCACGTTAGAGAAATGTCTTAGGCTATGTATTCAGTATTGATTTACATGTATGAATCAAAGGTACCAGAAGATGCCATTTGTGGGAATGCATAAGGCATCACTGCAACAAGGAGGAACTGCTGGTTTCGTAAAACTGCTGCTACATCACAGTGGTAGACAGCCATGATTTCAATGAGGGAAGCCACATTCTGCTGTATGGATTCCAGGGCATTTTGTATAGCCCCCAGCCTGGTATCAGTCAATCTGATAGCACTTTGGGAGGACAACTGGTCAAGCCTCTGCCTCATGACAGCAGCTATGTCAGCCAGGAACTGCTGGAATCCACGTAGCGGGTAGTTGGTGGCTCTGATGGCAACAGAGTGGTCTTTATTTGGACTGAGACACCTCTGCACTCCCTCTAGGCTGCCCACCATGGTCTCCATCCCCAAGCCACTCCAGCTGTGCCAGCTCTCACTGGACTTCTACCGCTGTCCTCTGAAAGGTAATGTCTGGGTCTTCAGAGTCCAGGGCAGTGGCTGGCTGGACTGGTTGGTGCTGTATGTTGGTAGGTGGGTGGTTCATGGGAGACCTTGCAACTCTGTGTGTCCTCCCTGAGACTGGAGGTGGTGTCTGGAAGGCACCCAGAACATCTTAGAAAGGGTCTGCATTGATGGCCAGCAGCTGGTCATCCATGTCATCTGTAAAAGATAGAACAGACAGATCCACAGGAGGTAAGGCATCATCCTCGTCAATGGGATAGTGAAAGGACAATATTTGACTGCAGTGGCTGTTGACATAGCTCATCATTTACTTGGTACATCAAGCCACATATTTGTGGGCCCCTAATGGTGCACTGTGCCACCTGAACATCATTTGTGTGTGGTCACCATTTGCAGAATATGCCATTCCACAGTTCCCAGTTTGTTACACCCACCTAGTTTGTTTGATAATGTTCTTTGACAAATGTACCCCTTTTATTGACTTGACTGTGTTTACTTTGCAAGCTCTGGACATTGTTCAGGATGTGTGCTCACATCATAAGTGGAGATGTACAGAGATACTTGAAAGTTGCTCTCAGAGTTATTTGAGTATGTAACTTACTCATTTGCTACACTACGTGCGCTGTTGGAGTGATGGTAGGGAGTGAGCTGTCCACATGTATCCTCCTACCCACTTTGAGTGGTGTTTCCAGCAAGCTGAACCACCCAACGTGATAATCAACCACATTGTGTGTATATGAGCAAACAGGATTTTCTTCCTTTCTGCAGGACAACACTCATCCATGCATCTCAAGTTTCCTTGTTGCCTAGCTTAAAGAATGGCTGCATTGCTGGACTGAGTGTTGATTTGGTGGAAGGTGGACCTTCCTGTTTGCACACATACACACAAGATGGTTCATTGTTGTGGTGTGTGGTGCAGGATGCAGAATACATGACTCTAGGAGCAGATTTACAAGGCCCTAACACCACAGGAGCGTCACTTTTTGCAATGCTCTGGTGGTGCTTTTCACTGCTCCATATTTACAAGGAGGTGTGCTTCCACTTTTTGTGGTTTACGCCTCATTGGAAATATGGGCCCCTCCGACTCAGTTTTCTGTGTCAGCAGGGCGTGCAATGTGTGTTGCAGTGGCAATTCCACCACAAACTCCATTGCTTTTGATGCTGGCCCAGATTTTCAGGAAATTGTACATCTGTGGAAGCAGCAATTACTAACGCCACCCCAGGGGTGGCGTTAGCATGGCAAAATGAGGAGGAATACTTTTGTTCCTCATTGTTTTTAGCTTTTTCTATGTGTGCTTCATTCTGCAGCACACATAGCACTAGTAAAATGCCATGAATTATTGTTTCTGTACAGGAAGGTGTCCATTCCTGCACATGAACAATCTATTTCCTCAACTCAGACAACCTTGCACTATGGTGCATGGATGCCTGCATTAGTGAATGCCGCTTTATTCAGTGCCGGCACAGGGGGAAATGCAGGGGTGAGCCATATTCCTATAAATATGGCACATCCCTGCATTTCAAATGTGGCACAGTGCTGCACTGCTATTTTTGGAGATGCACCGTGCTGGGCCACTTTGTCATTAATCTGGGCCTAAGTGGCTAGGAGTATGCATGTGGAAAGCCTACCCACTTCCATCTATCTGTCAACATACCTGTGGTGTAAGGGGGACCTGATATGTTTTGAGGCTTGTTGATGTGTAGATGCATCATGTTGGGACACGACATCTGGGGTGGCATTTTAGTTGTGGTACTAATGACAGCCAAAGTAGTAATCCTATAGTGGACTAGTGTCGCTGTTGTTGCAATCATCATCAAACATTGCAAGTGGCAGACAACATTCCTGTTAGTAGATTCAGCAGGATGTATACCTTTCTGTAGATGTGCATTAGGACTAGCAAGAGGGACATCCCTACACCCTGCAGGATGTGTGGCAATGTTAGTGAGGTCTGTCATATATTTAGGCATTATCAAGGTTAGTAGAGGGATGCATTGTCTCCCTGTGACAAGTACACATCCCTGCACATTTGAATTGATGCTGTACAGCCGAGCAAGCTGAGCTGTTGCACTGTGTGTTTATTCATAAATGGGTAATTATGTGCCAGTATGTCCAGACACAGACATCATAGTGCTCTACCCAAGCATGTTAATTTATTGAATTCTACTCGAGTGGTGGATAGTGATAGGCCATACTTAACATTCTAAGGTAAGGCACCTTGCATACCTTATCCTGGCTTACGTTCCATGTGCCCCTCTCACGTCTGACACTGCAAGTAATAGGCATTCCGTGTGTATATTGGCCATATTCTCATGCAACACATGTGTGACACACCCAGCTTCTGAAGCCTTTTAAAAGGCCAGCACATTTGGAATTGGTTAAGTGTAGTCCAAGAATTCAGGGTGGTGTGGGAGTGACAAATGGGTGGGTGGCAAGTTAGTTATCCTGCAGATTGTAGTTGTTTATTGTGTATTGCATTGTGCATCACACATCGGGAATCTTTCAATGCATCTGGTGTATTTATCCCATACCACCATTTTCCTTTCCGGCCCCTTGCTCAGCCAACGACAGCATGGAAGCAGGTTATTACTGGTCACCATAGTGGACATTCCCAGCGTAGTCTAATGAGTTTTGTCACTATATTGGTACTTAACTGCACTGACACCATAAATTATGGCAGTAGTGCAGCAAAGCACAAGGAGGACCATTGCTTACAATGCTTGCATCACTTTGTCATCTATCTTTGGCAGGCCTCACACATGAGGTTATTAGATAGCACAGTGAAAACTTAATGGATTGTCAGCCCCATTAGTTCTTCCGTCGCTGCGTAAGGAATATCTCCTTGAATACATCATATCTGCCACAGGCATATAGTGGTGGAAGAATGTACAGAGTGGATCAATGCATGCATTGTGTGACTGTTGATGCATCACAAGAGGAACGGTCAACTAATATCCACATTGTCAGTCAGTCAAAAGAACTTTATTCTGGCCAGAATGGTCACAAAAGCACATAACAACAACAAATAAATACACAGTAAATATATAAAATATGTACAATGCATATAAATAAACAATAACAATTACAAAACCTAAGTGCTCTTCCAGAGAGATTTTGATACATTATTACTAAAACCAACATACAGATAAGAAATGTTCTCTAAGGATCTAACTTGCCACAAGGAACTTGGCAACAGCGATCACCAGAGTCAAAAGAGTATCAGATCTAAGAATTAAAAGGGCTGCATTGGACCTGCGGACTCCCAGCAATCTGCAAGCAGGGGCCAACCATTTCCTATGAGAGGCAGCATAGGCAGGGCAAACAAATAAAAGATGAGTGAGATTTTCAATAGGTGTTTTTACAAGCCGGGCAGGTAATTGTCCCTTTAGGTGACCAGCGACTGGTAAGTGATCTTAGTGGCAAGGTACCTATATGAAACTGGAAGTACAATTTCCTTTCTCTAGGCACAGTGATTATGTCCCAGAAGACCTCGTATTTGCAGATCTCTTTTAGGTCAGCAAATTCACATGGTAGTGTAGAGTGAAGTGCTACCCCCATTTCCTCAGGGTCTATCATCTTCCAATACTGTTTTTGAGGTTGATTTTTGATGGAAAGGAGGCAATGGTTGGAGAATTTCAGAGTTCATTAAGCTCAAGTGAATAAAGTAACTCTTTGATGTGTCTGAGCCAGGGGATACTACGAGAGCAGTTAGTATCTAAAATGGCCTGCAGGGCTGCAGTATAGGAAGCAAGCTCTAGGGTGGTCCAAAGATGCTGCCAATGCAAGAGAGGACATAGGTGAGCCTTGTAGCCAATGTGCCTAGGTCCATGAAAAGGGGAAACAGCAGAGTGCTTGGCGGGAGAGACACAAGGTTTGTTAAGAAATTATTTTCAGAGATAGTTAGTTCTAGAGCTTTGGCATAACCCATAGTTCAGCCCCATAAAGAGTCGAGCTCACAGCCTTAGGTTTGTAAATCTGGAGTGCAGGACGTATTGGCTTAGTGTATCAAAGATTAAAATCCTTTATTAAAACCCCTGTAGTTTGCTTTAGTTTTAATGCCTGCTTTGCAATATGTAGTTTCCAAGATATTTTCTCTGTTAACATTAGGCCCAAGTAACTGAATGTGTTCATCTTTTCAAGTGGGGTACTTTCTTTTGAAGGATCGGTGAGGATTAAGCATCATTAGTTTAGTTTTGGAAGCACTGATTTCAAGTCCCCTCCTGGAACAAAATTCCTCAAAGCATGTGAGGAGTTTTCGTAATCCGCTTGGGGTCTTAGATATCAGGAGTGTATCATCTGCAAGGAGCAGGAGCAGAATTTTGTGTGTGCCTAATGATGCTGCATCAGCCTCCACTCTGAGTAAAGAGTAAACAATATCATTAATATATAAAGAGAACAAGGTGAGGGCAAGGACACTCCCTTGACGTACTTCCCTTGACACCTGGATTCTGTCAGTTGGCTTCCCCTTTTCATCCCACCTAATACGTGCATAATTATTCTTGTGCAGGCGAATTAATAATGCAAGAATATGCTTGGGTATTGCCATCAGAGAAAGAACTTCCGACAGCCTATTATGAGACACTAGGCCAAACTTATATTTCAAATCCACAAAGGCGACGTACAAAGTAATTTTGCCAATGAAAACTGTCTTTCAATATAGAAGCAAGAACCTGAAGGCGTGTTCAATAGTGGATATTTGTTTACGAAAACCAGCCTGTAGTAGACTAAGAATATCAAGTTTGACCATCCAAACTTGGATCTTGCCAGGAAGGCAGTGACAAAACACTGTCTGCACACAGTCTAATAGGCCATTTGGGCTATAATTACAGAGGAGGGCTCTATCACCCTTTTTAAAAATCAGGATTATAATAGCACCCTTCCAGGACTCAGGGATTGGTGCTCCAGATGCTAATGTATTTGATATGATGGTCATATATATCTAGACCAGACTTCAATATCAGTTAAGAATAGGTATACTGGAACTCCATCAGAACAAGGCGCCCTGCCACGCTTTAGAGTACTCAATGAACATACTATGTCTGCATGGGAAAACAATTGCGACACTGGAGGGGTAGAGGTTGTGATAATAATTGAACAAGAGACCTTGGGGCATATTTATACTCCGTTTGCGCAGTAATTGCGTCGTTTTTTTTAACGCAATTGCGATGCAAAACTAACTCCATATTTATACTTTGGCGTTAGACACGTCTAGCGCCAAAGTCCATGGAGTTTGCGTCATTTTTTAGCGTGGACACCTACTTTGCGTTAATGAGATGCAAGGTAGGCGTTCCAGTCTAAAAAATCGACTCCGAGGCATGTGCGTCGGATTTATACTCCCGGGCAAAATTCACGCCCGGGAGTGGCCGGGTCAAAAAAAATGACGTACGGCCGCTTCTGCGCCGTTTTTTAGCGCCTGCAAAAGGCAGGCGTTAAGGGACCTGTGGGCTCTGAAGGAGCCCAGAGGTGCCCTCCCATGCCCCCAGGGACACCCCCTGTCACCCTTGCCCATCCCAGGAGGACACCCAAGGCTGGAGGGACCCATCCCAGGGACATTAAGGTAAGTTCAGGTAAGTGTTTTTTGTTTTGTTTTTTTTGTGGCATAGGGGGGCCTGATTTGTGTCCCCCTACATGCCACTATGCCCAATGACCATGCCCAGGGGACAGAAGTCCCCTGGGCATGGCCATTGGGCAAGGGGGCATGACTCCTGTCTTTGCTAAGACAGGAGTCATTTCTATGGGGGTTGGGAGTGAAAAAAAATGACGCAAATCGGGTTCAGGCGAAAAAATTGCCTCAACTTGACTTGCCCCATTTCTTGACGCCCAAGCTCCATTTTCCCCTACGCCGGCGCTGCCTGGTGTACGTCGTTTTTTTTAACGCACACCAGACGGCGCCGGCGGCTAATGCCGGCTAACGTCATTCACTAAATACGGCGCCCGCATGGTGCTTCAGAATGGCGTTAGCCGGCGCTAATTTTTTTGACGCAAAACTGCGCTAGCACAGTTTTGCGTCAAAAAGTATAAATATGGGCCCTTATGTTCAGGAGCCATACTATCATGATCAGGAGGGTACAACCTGCTAAAATGGTCTACCCAGTCTTTTGGAGCAATGATTGTTGTAATATTCAATGCCTTATTTTCAGGGCCGCACACTGCCAGGGACCAAAACTTGCTACAATTCCTCTCATGTGCAGGGTCGTTAAGTGCAGACCATGAAGTACTGGGTTTTTCAGAACCCAGTGGTGCCAGGGAACACACCCTAAGACTTCGAGTCCTTCCTGTTTCAGACTACAGAAACACAGAGTCTTCTTGGTGAAGTCAAAGATCTTGTTTATTGGCTGCAGCCAGTAACAGGTATCCTAGAAGTACAACACGGTGTATATTCTCAGGAGACTGCTGCTCTTGCAAAGCTAACCTTCTCTTTTATACAAAATATTATGCTTTAGGCAAACATTACTTATTTTACAGTTGACCATTCACATATTTTCACTACAAAGAAATAGCAGGGTTATGATGACAAGCCATATTTCAGTTTGTCCAGCTCTCAATCAATTACCCGGCAAGGCTCAGTACTTTCATCAGATATCAACGGACCCCCAATTTAAACAGGCACCTCCTCCTTGTAAAGCAAGTCATAAAGGAAGAAACAGGGACAGGTGTGTGTAAGATTAGGCATGGTTTGTGTGTGATTAAAGGTTTTATGATGTGTTGTGCCTTGATACTAATCTCATTCGGCCACTGGGAAAGAAAACTGGCCAAACAGGTTTGGCTTCAGGCAGTGGAGTCAGCTTGCCCAGGTCACAGAGGAGTCAGCAAAGATGTACGTGTCCTTCAGACTCGTTTTCGGCATTAGTCATTGGCCTATGTGAGGGCAATCACAAAATGGCTGTCGTTTAAATGGAACCTCAGAGTTTCAGGACGGAAACTCTGATATTCAGGTGATTTCGTCACCTGAATATGAATACAATGCTTTTGCATACTATTCTAATCATTCTCGGTCTGCTGATACCAAAATCGTTGTGATACGACGATGTTTATAACACGGGTCCAGAATTTTTCAGTAACACACCCACCACTTGTCATCTTTCTTCTGCTTGGCTTTGCTAACAGCTAATTTATAAAACTGCCTAGCTGAATGAACGGCGTTTACATCCTCAGATGTTATGTCTTGGATTAAACTCTTGCAAGATGCCCGGCATTCTTTATTGAACCAGCAATGTCTGCCCTTCGACCTCTTGCCACCAGAGACTATGGGGGTTATTCTAACTTTGGAGGAGTGTTAATCCATCCCAAAAGTGACGGTAAAGTGACGGATATACCACCAGCAGTATTACGAGTTCCATAGGATATAATGGACTCGTAATACGGCTGGTGGTAAATCCGTCACTTTTCCGTCACTTTTGGGACGGATTAACACCTCCTCCAAAGTTAGAATAACCCCCTATATCTACTGAAAAATGGTCTGCAATGCCCTCAAAGCATGAGGTGTGAGTTAAACTTATTTGCTTGTTGGGGATTGCGGGACCCGCCTCTAAGCACATCATTGAGGTCTTCAAAACATCATTAGTAGCATTAATAATATCTAGTCGAGCCAGAACCATATTCCACTTCAGGTGCTGTTTCTGGGGTATTAATCATAAACATATGATGGCACATGGCAAATATATGAACTGAGTGGCTTATGGTCGCTCTCAGATCTCCCAATAAGCATTATAACGGTGACTAGGGGGCACAATCTTATGTCGACTAGGTAATAATCAATTCTGCTAGTGTTGTTGACCTTGTTATA
The DNA here is from genome assembly GCF_031143425.1 of Pleurodeles waltl. Classification (NCBI taxonomy): domain Eukaryota; kingdom Metazoa; phylum Chordata; class Amphibia; order Caudata; family Salamandridae; genus Pleurodeles; species Pleurodeles waltl. The sequence goes on along the minus strand of NC_090437.1, from coordinate 259,734,853 downwards.
AGTATGGCAACCCTTTTTATCAGAATTAGTCCTGCCATTGAGCGCCCTGAGCCCAAATTCAATAGTTAATGACTTTGCTTATATGCAACTTGTGACCACCTTTTGATGGGCGTAATGTCCAAGGCGGGAATAGACCATGCCCAATCCTCCTCATGAGCAAACCCAAGGTCATACTAGTCAGGAGGTTCAAACAAGACTTTTAAAACACCTGCCACAATGATTCTATAATGGCGGGGACAATTCCGCAGAAATGTTTCTAGGATACAAAGGGTTTCGGAGCCCCCACCAACCCTGCTAGTGTAGATGTTAAAAATGATCACAACTGCGTTTGTTCCAAGTGATAGACAAAGACCTAATAGGTCAGGTGAATTGACGGATAGCTGTGATATGTGACAATTTAATGATGTTCTGGTCCAAATAGTTAAGCCACCAGAGGGCCTACCCCTAGTACCGAGAAGAGCAGGAATGTAAAAATGTAAGTAACCAGTCCGAAAAAGTGGACCAATCGACCATGTCTTCTGGAGCAGACATAGGTAGGTCATGTTCCTCGATGAAAGAGGTAAAAGATGGAAGGGGGAGGACAGATCTCAAATCTGCCACATTCCAAGAAATATATCGCACTCCAGCATTTTAGGGAACTGTCCTGTCCACAGATTTGATATTCGCAGGATTAGCTACCAGACTTTGGTTTGGCAGGAGGATTTGGTGGAGGGAAGGAATGTCACTATCATGATTACCCCGTAGGTCCTGGGTTGACAAGTGGGATCTATCTAGGGGAGCTGACCTGGCCATAGATATAGTGTTCTCACACTTAGATTCCTGATCCTGGATTAACAGGTATGGTTCGTAGGGGAATGAGACTGCAATGTTATCGCAGTTGAGCAATAGGTATTGGGCAGTCTAATGGAGTCTGCCAAGAAGAGTAGCATGAGTGCTTGTGGTGCCAAAGTTAGAAGCTGCAACCAGACCACAGAAACTTGTTTCATATGAGTCGGAGGGTAATTCATCAAGGGTTTTGGGTGGTACCTCTAGTCAATAGTTCTCACTGAGAACAGATAGGTTACCTGCTGAATACAGGGTAGACCAGGCCCCATGGTACGCATGGAGCTAGGGTATTAGAACTGAATACTAGATTGCCCTGGACCACTTGTCCTGCCGTCTTGGGCCACCAGATTATCCACCATGCTCCCGTCCCTAAATGTCAATTTTATCATATCATAGCGTGTGTCTGGATCAGGCCTTCTAGCTACATCAATTATATCCTCACGTATTACAGAATAGCAACCTCTCACATGGTGAATCTAATGGATCCCCTTGTTTCTGACAGAATCTCCCCCTTCCCTTTGGGCCAGTGGGTGTAGTTTAGGGACGTTAACCATTAGAACAGTGTTGTTAAATTGGGGCCAGTCAGTAACAGGCTGTACTGTGCAATTTGGTAGATTTGAAGACTTGACAACAGACACCAGGTATCTTGCCTACGCCTACACTTTTATGTGGGGAAGGCTGATAACAATTCCTGGTCTTGACACATGCTAAAGGTTGGTCAGCACAGGGTACTGGGCCAGCGATAGCAGGGCAGGACACACAAATATGGCTGTTATTACAACTAGTCACGGGCAATTTGGGCAACTTCACCGGGGCACATGAGGGATTAGGCATTGGACTACAAATATGATTCATGATGGTCGTGACATCTAAAGGAATTAACTGCTTGACTATTGAGATTAAAGAACTAACCATAGATTTATGTTCTGACACCTCACTCTTTGGAACTTGTATGCATGAGATGTACTGTGCATTGGATCGAGCTGAGTTCACGTTTGTGTCTACTGTCCCAAACACCATGATACTTAAGTCAGGATCGTCATGTGTATCTGAATTATTGGTTAAGGGGCTGAAGCAGCTGGTACAATGAAGAGTGTCACTATCATCGAGTGATGGCTCATTTACCGGTAAGGAGGGAACGTGAGTGATGACATTCCTACCATCCCCCTTCTCTGTGGTACCTGTAACCTGTTGTCCACATTTTTTTTTTACTTGACTGGAATTTTCTTGTGACACGCCCCCTTCATAACTGTGGAGCGGCTGCACTCAGTTTCATTGAAGACACTATCCAGGGAAGAGGTTAAAATTTCTTTACATTCGCCCAGAAGATTGTCAGTTCTATCCATAACACAAATGCTAGCTGCATGCTTTTGCCTTTTCCGTTTGTTTTTTAGCACCACCACTGCCCCACCCTCAGTTTCTTTTCTTTTATTCATCAAAAGGGCTGAGATTATGGAATAAGTGCTTGATAGTCAGTTAGATCAATAAAACAGCCTGTAAGAGGATACAATAATAAAAGAAAAACACCAGTGAGGTCTACTTGATGCTAAATGTTAGAGAGGTGGCCCAGCCTCCTTCGGGCTTGCCCATGTGCAGCCCGGGTGTGCCCCACGCTGCGGTGTGCTACCTAGCACTTTATAGCGCTCGTTGGTGTGGACAGTGGGAGCAACAGTGGCAGAAAATGGCCACCTCTGGGGGTCAAAGAGCAGTCTGGGATATGTATTCCCCCTGGAAGAATCAGCCCATCCCTCACTGCATGTGCTCCCTAGCGCTTTATAGCCCTCGTTGTTGTGGCAAGTGGGAGCAGCTTTGGCAGAAAATGGCCACATCCTGGGGCCAGAGAGCAGTCTGGAATATGTAGTCCCCCTCGAAGAGTTACTGCGTCCCATCCACATTGTCAACAATTTGTATAATGCTAATGTTTCATTGCAGACTTGTAAAATTGGGCCCCAGTGCAACATTAATACCACTTGTAGCTGTTGGTTCGCATGAAGGGATCCCTTTGTGCACAACACCAACCATTCCCACATCATAAGCATCCTTGCTACATGGTGAAATGGAAGTGACTTGCATAGCAGCACAAACGTTGATCACAGACATGCCCTATATCTTGTATATACTCACTTTTGTGCCCATTTCCAATTGGTTCATGGAGGTTTGTGGCAATTCTTGTTGGGTCCCCCTGTGAAACACACGTACTACATGTTGCCCACTGAGTTTTACACATGGGCAGGTGGATTAGTGGCAATAGTAAATCGATTGCTGGGATGGTTGAGCAGTGGTCAGTGCATATAGGGAGAAAGGTGTGTGCGCATCGGAAGTGTTTGTCCAATTTGCCCCAGGTTTCAGGGAAAATGATGGAGCACAACGCTGCACAACATGTGGCAGCGCCACAGTCCATCAATTGCAATACGCTTGGATGTACCATTTTGACACTTAGACAGCACACCCCTTTGTTGACCCCTGCACCTGCACTATTTTTGCAGCAGAGCCTCAACGCAGACAACCTTCCTGCACATAAAAAATCTTCTATGGCCATTTGCACTTTCTATGTGTGCTGCAGGATGCAGCACACATAGGAAGAGGAAAAACATGAGGAGGAATGAAAGCATTTCTCCTTGTTGTGCAATGCTAACACCACCCCAAGGGTGGTGTTAGATGTTGGCGCATCCTCAGGGTTAAAAGAACTCGTAAATCTGGGGCAACGTCAAAATACAATAGGTGTTGTTGTGGGACGCCCACAGCAACAGCAATTGCATATCACTTCCAGGCAAAGCGCTTCGCGTGAAAGGACCATATTTACAAGGTGGTGTTAAGTCACAAAAAGTGGCTCAATGCCTCCTTGTACATATGGCGGAGTGCTTCACCCCACCGGACCATCACTAACAATGACACTCTGGTGGTAATAGAACCTTTTTATTTTGGCACTATATATCCCGATGCATCCCTTTTGGTGCGTTCAGTGTGTCCAATGCGTCTCCTCCTTCTGCCATTTGTTAATTTCCAGATTGTGTCCCACTGCAACTTACAGTGCATTTGTGGTGGGTCTTGGAAGTCTGAGCTGTCCTGTGATTCTAGTGACCAACTTGCCCGGGTTGACCACTGCCACCATATGCTTCAGCTCATTCAGCTCCTCCTGGGGTGCGGGACTTTCACATCCAGTCTGCAGTGCTGCTTTTTTATTACTGGCCAATTTCTCTTTAGTGCTGCACATGCAATCATGCCAGCATTTCCTACAATCGGTGACAATCCTGTTTACCTCTGCCACACTGTTGACTTTACCTACTATTGCATGCCATATGGCCTCCTTCCTACCTATTAGCAATTTGGAGGTGACGAAGAGCTGGTGTTGGTGCTCTGTCACCTCTCTGATCAAGATCTAATTCTTCTCCTCACTAAAGCAGCACTTTCGCTTCCTTTTCTCCTTCTCTTGGCATTTTCCTGCTTCATCCTGGCTTGTACTGGGCTGATTGGGATCTCTCAGGGGTTTCTCCTGGCCTGCATTCTCCATATGGGCTCCCTTTATTTGTTTTTGTTGCTTGAGGACTTTTTTTGGGTGATAATGCTGCATATATGGCATTAACATATTTAGCATAAAAAAACATGCTGCTAATCATGCTAATGTCACTTTTGCAGCATTAGGGTTGTTTTTCCTTACGACGTGTCACCAAGGTTAGCATCATTTTTTTACACTAACCTTTCCTTTGTGCCACGGTGTGTCATTTTCTAAATACGACACACGGATGGCACAAAGAAATGTAGTTAGCCGGCGTTAACATTTTTGATGCACAATTGCACTAGCGCAGTTGTGCGTCATTTTACTTAAATCTGGGCCTAAGTATGTCAGACAAAGGGAAGGTGTTGAAGATGATTCTGAGGAAGAATCTGAACAATCTGAGAGACTCTATATGATGTGTGGGGGTGACGAATTCAAAAAGTTGATAATTAAATAAGGAAAAATATAAAGAAAGCAACATCTTTAGATGTAATGGTTTCTCGTCAGAAAGTTCAATTTGCCCTTGGTAGTGGAAGAACATGAAATACGAAACACAGAATACGAAAAAAAAGAAGGAACAGCCCTTTTTAAGTCCCTCAAATCCCATCGTCTTTCAATGGGAGCTAAACATCCTGTTTCTTGGTTAAGAAAGTTTGAAGGAACATGGCAATATGGTGAAACAATTAGCAAGGAAGAAATACATGTTTTAAATGGTGGACGTTCCTAGACCAATTTTATTAAGTAATGTTACTGCTCAAGTCGTAGGTTTGTTAGCAATGACCTGTAATATTATGACGGATCATCCTGTGTTGTGAAAATATCCAGAATTGTTGAATGGCTTAGGCAATTAAAAGACAGAACAATTATGCTACATATAAATGAAGCGACACAGCAGAGTACCAATACACTTGCAATCAAAAGCGGAGAAAGGAATAAAGTCATTATTTCAGCAGAATACAATTGAACCGGTCAATGGCTTAACACAATGGGTATCACCCATTGTAATGATTCCAAAGAAGTACACTAAAGATATCAGAATTTGTTTTGATTTGAGAGTCCCTAATACAGCAATTTAGAGAGTAAAGCATCCCAGACCAAATTTAAATGACATGATAAGTAATATCAATGGTGCTACTATTTTGTCAAAGTTGGATTTATGCAAAGGGTATCATCAACCGGAAATTGATGATCAGTCAAGATATATTTTGACATTCTCTACACACCTTGGATTATTCAGGTGTAAAAGATTACATTTTGGCATATGTTCAGCTGCTGAGATCTTCCAGGAAACTTTAAAAAACATAATAAGACTGATGGAAAATACTAAGAATTGCAGTGATGATATCTCACTCTTTAGAAAAACACAAGAAGAACATGATCAGGCATTAGGTGGAGTATGTCAACAACTTTGAAAGGCTGAATTGATGCTTAATTTAAAAAAAAATTGAAATAAATAAATCTGAGCTGTCATTTTTTGTGCCTATGTTTTCTCATGAATGTATGTGGCCAAACCTAGTAAAAGTAGTGTAGTTTAATGCAATACTGAGAACTAAAGATGTATCAGAGTTGGGCTCATTCTTGAGAATGGCTAATTATTGTTCACAATATATTAAAAACTTTGCGACCATAACTGCTCCATTCAGAGAATTAACAAAGAAAGGGTGAACGTTTTGTTTGAATGATGAATGAGAGCATGCTTTAAAAAAAATAAAAGAAGAGATAACAACTGCAGCTAATTTGAAGTACTTTGATCCAGAATTATGTAAAGAATTGGAAGTGGACGCAAGTCCTGTAGGACGGGGTGCAATACTGCTACAACATGAGCCTGGGAGAGAAACTCCTAGGTATGTGGTTTCTCATGCCAGTAAAAGCTTATCTGATGTGGAACAAAGATATCCTCAGCCAGAAAAATAAAATTTGGTAGTTGTCTGTGCCTGCAAACTTTACCATGACTTCATATATGGAAATCCATTTGTGATAATAACAGATCATAAAGCACTTACTACCATCTTTGGAAACTCAAAATCAAGGATGCCCAAGTGTTGCAGAATGAGATTAATGGATTATAATTTTAAAATCATTCATACACCAAGAAAAGAGCACAATCCAACAGAATATTTGTCTAGGCACCCATTTAAAAATGAAATAAAACAACAGTTGGAGGCAGAGGAATATATATGTTTCATACTTAGGCCGGCATTGTCAGGAAGTATTGTGGAGAAACAAAATGATGACACATTGAAGAAATGATGACATAGGAAGAAAATACACTTATGCTAAAAAATAATTGGAGTTTAATAAATAGTGCGACTCAATTTCCATCTAACATTAGAAAACATGATATTGTGACCTTCAAGAATATACAATCTAAAGTATCTGTGGCTTAATCTGGAATACTTTTAAGTGGTAATAAATAAATTATTCCTTTAAGTCTACAAAGGCGCATAATTGATTTGCTGCATGAAAGTCATAGAGGTAGTTTTGCTACAAAAAACTTTTAAAGTGGGAAAATGTGGTTTCCCAGATCAAACAGTCAAGTAGAATAAGTGGTCTAGACTTGTCATTTATGTCAACGTGATAGCAAAGATAGAGTAATGGAAGAATTGCACATATCTGAGCTGCCGAATGCTGTATAATCCAATGAGGCAGTGGAATTTTATGGACTATTGGACTTGGGACGTTATCTAATAGCAATAATGGATGCATATTTCTTATTTCCCCATTGTAAAAGTGGTGTTGTCAACATCTACATCAGTAGTGCTTCCTGTTCTTGATGAAATAGTTTCCACTTGGGGAATACCAAATATTTTTGAAAACAGATAATTGGGCACCTGTAAGTATAAATGAATTTCAAAAACATATGAGCTATCTGGGAAAAGTATACAGAAGAGTGACTCCAATGTAGCCTCAAGTGAATGGAATGGTGGAGAAGTTAATGGACACTATTAAAAAGGCTTTAAAGATGGCAAAACTTTCAGAACTATCAATAAACCAAGCACTGTGTCAAGTATTACAAGATTATAGAAATACTCCTCATGGATCAACTGGAAATGCCCTTCAGAATTAATCTTTGATCAGACTAAGAAAACTCGTTTATCACATCTACCAGCAATTCCTCCAGTGGATCATGATGAAATAGTACAAAGAGATGAAGAAGCAAAAAAGAAAATTAAATACTATGCAGACTGTCTTATATTTCTTTGAAACGCGTTTCCCTTCCACCTTAGAATCTCTCTCCCCTAACCATTCCGAATGACATCACAGTGCCACAGAATAACACTAGTACACAGTGGTCCACAAGTTAACTTCCAGCTCTTAAACAATAATTGTAAAAAATTTCATTTTCTGTTCTAAATTCCTTTTAGGCTAATGAGATGCATTAAAAAAGATTGCTTTACTCAAATGAATCACAGATACAGTGGGCTGCAGGCCACCATGCCTGTAATTATAGTCAATCGCAGTGGGCCCAAATATGCAACCTACCTCATTAATATTTATGAGGTAAGTTTGATTGCAACCCACAATGATTCTGTACTTTGTGAACCGACCAGTATTTAGGTTGATTCACAAACTATAAACACATTTTGTAAATGTCAGTACACAAATAGCGACCACTTTTACAGAATGCATTTTTAGTACAGTGCTTAGCATAGATCAACAGGCTATCATCTTCCTGTTAATCTTCTGGTGGGTACATTACACTCACTAGTTATCAACTCCTGCCTACAGCTTCGAGCATTGCACATATAAAGAGCTCCAATAGGAAAATCCCACATGAATTACCTCAAATATGAAAAAATATCACAGGTGTCGATTGTGAGTTGGACCTGCTTGAACATATTTTGTTTCCATATGTGGTAACAACATATTTTGGACAAACTAAGCATGTGCTAATTGGGACACAGTAGGACACTTCATTTGGGCATATCACCTTGGTAACATTGGTAACATTGGTTGTTGTCCTAGAACTTGTGTGCAATGTACTCCAGGTTTTGTACAACAGGAGTAATTGAGGTGTGGCTGTCTTAAACACACACACCTTGAGTAGATTTCCTTTTTTACTCATCCATCTTTATTAACAAGCACATGTTATCTATTGTTAGTATTTAATATCTTCAACCTCATTGCATCAGTCATATACATTCTCTATTATCTTACTAGGCCTCAAAGAATCTAGGACCACTAAAAGAGGATAGGTTGGAAAGAAGCTGCCTTTTTTGAACAGTGAATGCATTTGAACTGAACCTCATATTTGTGCTACAGCTGATGTACAAATCTGTTGCAGCAAAAAAACACCATTCACTGGGTGTTTTAAAAAGTTGTACCTTACTCCTATACATGAGGTAGGAATCCATTTATGTATGGCTGCAAATGCAGGGATGCCTTCCTACATTAGTGTTAGCAAAATCCTGTTTTTTTATTTTTTTATTTTTATTCCATTGCTTGTCCTCTACAAGCCAAAGGAAAGGAATACAAAAAAAATTATATTCTTCTAATGACAACAAAGAAAGCAGGCGGCCATACCCTGGGCCACCAACTTTGGCCCCAATGCTCCACCTGTGATTCACAGAATGGAAGCTACAAGTTACAAGCAACGGTCAGTAGTTTTCTAATTCACTTACTATTGCAAAGCAATGATACATGGCACTGTGAATCAAAATGTGAGTATTGGTTACCCTTCTTGTGTCCTGCCACTTTCCAAATTGCCATGAGTCACAAAATCCAGTTTAATTTTCATTTTTATTTTATTTTTTATATCTATGTATCTATCCATGACTTGTCTCCCTTGGATAATTTGTCTCCTGGCGGAAATATGCCTTTTACAGGATGATCATCCCTGTTTTTTCACCCATCTGCTTTGCTGGCTTTAGTACACAGCAATTCACTTGGTGAAACATAAAGAGTTAAAAAGGTAACAAGGAAACCTTCGTATTTCCAAAATGGGCACAAGATAAGGTGTTGAGAAACAGTGGTTATTTGCACATCTCTGAATTCCAGGGTGCCCGTACTAGCGTGTGAATTACAGGGCACAGGTGTCTTTTTCATTCACTGTCATACATATGGAAGGAAAAAATTTAGAGAAAGACAAGGGACAATAGCACTTGTTCTGCTATTCTGTGTTCCCCTATGTCTCCCGATAAAAATGGTACCTCACTTGCTTGGGTAGGTCTAATGCCCGCGACAGGGAAATGCAACATGGACACATCACATTTTTACATTTAAATCTGACTTTTTTGGGGGAAAGTGCCTAGGTGTGGATTTTAGCCTCTAGCTCAGCCGGCATTAGGGAAATCTACCAAACCTTTATATTTTTGAAAAATAGACAAAATCTAAGATGGGATGACTTGTGGGGTTCTCACCAGGTTCTGTTACCCAGAATCCTCTGCAAACCTCAAAATTCGACAAAAAGCACTTTTTCCACACATTTCAGTGACAGAAAGTTCTGGAATCTGATAGGAACCACACATTTTTTTCCATCCAGCATTCCCCCAGGTCTCCTGATAAAAATTGTACCTCACTTGTGTGGGTAGGCCTAGTGCCCGTGACAGGAAAGGCCCCAAAACACAACGTGGACACTCCACATTTTCCCAAAGAAAACACACCTGCTTTTTGCAAAGTGCCTCGCTGTGGATTTTGGCCTCTAGCTCAGCCGACACCTAGGAAAACCTATCAAACCTGTGTATTTTTTAACTAGATACCTATAGGAATCCAAGATTGGGTGACTTGTGCGGTTCTCACCAGGTTCTGTTACCCAGAATCCATTGTAAACCTCAAAATCTGGAAAAAATATATACTTTTTCCTCACATTTCATTGACAGAAAGTTCTGGAATCTGAGAGGAGACCCACATTTCCTTCCTCCCAGCATTCTCCCAAGTCTCTGGATAAAAATGGCACCACACTGGTTCGGGTAGGCCTAGTGCCCGCAAAAGGAAATGCCCCAAAGCACTATGTGGACACATCAGAATTATAAAATACACGACTACCTGTTTTTGCGGGGGCGTGCGTTTTTGGTCATGGGCTCAGCAGCCATATAGGAAAACCTACCAAACCCAAACATTTCTGAAAACTAGACACCAGAGGGAGTCCAGGCAGGGGTGACTTGTGTCAAAATGTTCCCACATTTCTGTGTGGGATCAACACACCAGCGCAAATTTCCTACCACCCAACGTTTCCCTCAGCCTCCTGGTAAAAATGATACCTCACTTGTGTAGGTGGGCCAAGTGCCTGTGACAGGGAAGAACCAAAAACATGTTGAAAATGAGAGGTAACCAAAATGGGTCCAAAAGGGTAGTTTGAAAAAAAATGTTTTTAGGCTGGCAAGTGGGGCAGAATTTTTATCGGTATAGACGCGACAATGCTGGGTGGTAGGAATTTTGTGGATTTCTGCAGATTCCGGAGGGTTCCATCACAAACATTTGGGAACAAAAGTGTGATTTCCAGCAAAGTTGGAGGTTTTCAGGGCATTGTTGGTAAGAAAATGGTGCGGGTGCATGTGAAGCACACCACCTGGACTCACCCAGATGTTTAGTTTTCAGATGTGTCTAGGTCTTGTAGATTTTTTGACATGGCAGCGTCCCAAAGTCCAAAAAGTGCAGCCCTCACCAATCCATGCTCTCATGGCACAAATGTAAAACCAAAACATAAAATAATTAAATGTCCTCTTGCTTGGCATGGGATAAGATGTTTTAGTGTTGAGGGAGAAAGCTGAAAGAGTGTTCAACCCTTCACTTTGTCCCCATTTATTTGGGGTCGGAGTATGGCCATACCCCCACCAGCTTTAAAAAAAAAAAAAAAATCTTCCCTGCTGTTTGGTGGTCTTTCTGCCCCCGGCCCAATCTAACTCCAAGGTGGGCAGATATAGCCTAAAATAAAATATTTTTTTTCCCCAGGAGTCACTCACTTTTTTGAAAGTGTCGCAAAATAAAAAAAAATCCCTGGTGTCTAGTGGGTTCTGCCCCCCCCCCCCCCCCGGGGCAGATTGGCCTAATTAATATAGGCCGATCTGATCCCGAGGTGGCAGAAATGGCCTATTAAAGAAATTGCCCTCTGAGGAGCGACCCTTGCCAAAGGGGTCACTCCCCTTCTGCCAATTTCATTAAAAAACAAATCCCTGGTGTCTAGTGGCTTGTGCCCCCGGGGGGGGGGGGCACAAAAGGCCTAATTAAAAAATTGCCCCTTCAGGAGCTACCCTTGCCAAAGAGGTCACTCCTCTTATAGCATTTCAACAAAACAAAGAAAAATCCCTGGTGTCTAGTGGAATTCCTGCAGGACGATTGCTATGGGTCGATGCGCTGGTTCTACTCCCACACAGGGTCAATGTGCTGATTCTGATCGAAGCAGCCTGGAGATGCGTTGATTTCTCTGGTGCAAGTATCTGTGTCTACTTCGAGACTTTGATATCCCTGAGTCTCAAGCAACAGGAGGCAAGTCAGCAAGCCCTATGAGATAACTTCCACAGCAGGATCGGAGAGAAGCAGGACAGCAGAGCAGAAAAGCAGACATTCCAGGTCAGCAGTCCAGCTGAGTAACACTCCTTGATGCAGCACAGCAGTTCGTCTGACAGAGTCCAGTTGTAGGCCTAGAAGTGTCTGATTTTTTGGGGTGAGAAACCCAGTACTTATACCTAGTTGTGCCATTGAAGTGGGCGTGACTTGAAAGAAGGGTCTTTAAAGTACACCGAGGCCCTTACTTCTTAGCCCTGACTCCAGGCTATCAGTAGGTGCTAACCACCCCTTTGTGTGGTGACAGACACTACCTAATGCATGTCAGCTCCTCTTGCCCTTCCTGCCAGAAAGAGCCACAAGAATCCTGATGAGTGCTCAGATACACCTAACCTTCCTGTGATTGGGGCTGTCTAGAGGTGATGGCAAAGGTTGGCTGTCAGCCACCCCCGATGTGTATTGGAAACAGGCAGCAGCCACACAGAGCTGTCAGAGTAGAGAAATATCCACTTTCTAAAAATTGAATTTCTAAAATGGCAATGTTAAATCCAGCTTTGCCAGTAAAAAGGATCTATCATTACCATTCCAATTATATGAAACATGACATAGGTACTCCTTCTCAATCAGGAATTACAGCATAAAGGTGTAAAAAGGAATTCTCAATGTTAACCTATGAGAGGAGTAGGCCTCATAGGAGTGAAAAATGAATGTAAGTGTTTTTAACTACTAGGACAAACTAAACTTAAATGTATACTTTTTACTTATACAGCACCCTGCCTTATGGGCTGCCTAGGGCATACCTTAGGGGTGACCTATGTGTTACAAAAGGAGAGCTTAAGGCTTGAAAGAGGATTTAAATGCCAAGTAAACATATCAATGTTAACATTCCTGTACTGGTGGTCCTGACCACCCCCGAAAATGTTGACTGATACTGGTGGTAACTGACTCTGACTTGCCCAGGGCACTCCTAAGCAGTCCCAGGGCCAGTGCTCTGTATAAAATGGTACAAGCCAATTAGGCATAATTATAACTGCCTCTGACAACCTACCTTTAAGTCCCTAGTGTTTGGTAGGGCATGTAGGTTTAGGGAGCACAGTGTAGTTAGGGCACCCCTAGGTGCCCTGCTGTGGTGTTTGGTGTCACAGTAAAAGTCTTAGCAGTTACTTTTACTTTGGAATTAAAAGTACTGACAAAGGGGGTCATTCCGACCTTGGTGGGCGGCTACCGCCGCCCGCCAGGCGGAAACCGCCATGCGGCCGCCAATGCGCCCGCACTCCCGCGCCCCCCATTTCGACATTCCCGCTGGGCCGGCGGGCGCAAACCAAGTTTGCGCCCGCCGGCCCAGCGGGAATGAGGCCGCAACACAGGAGCCGGCTCCTAATGGAGCCGGCGGTGTTGCGGCCGTGCGACGGGTGCAGTTGCACCCGTCGCGCTTTTCACTGTCTACTATGCAGACAGTGAAAAGCTGGCCCGAGCCCTGTTAGGGGGTCCATGCCAGTGGCATGGGCTGTGCAGGGGCCCACAGGGGCCCCTGGACACCCCTTACCGCCAGCCTCTTCCTGGCGGTGAAAACCGCCAGAAACAGGCTGGCGGTAAGGGGGTCATAATCCCCAGGGCAGCGCTGCCCTGGCAGATTATCACCGCCGGGGCATAAACGGCGGTAAACCGCCGGACCCGGCGGTGCGACCGCTGCTATACCGCCGCGGTCAGAATACAGAAAAAAGCACCGCCAGCCTTTTGGCAGTGCTTTGGTCATTTTTGCCTTGGCGGTCTCGGACCGCCAGGGTCAGAATGACCCCCAAAGTCTCAATCAACCAAATTTTTACACTTAAGCCTGTCCTACTTGCCGCAAGGGTTAGGTTCAGTGTAAATATGAGCAACAACTTTATAAAAGATGTTTTATAAGCCCTAGTGAGGTAAAAATGTGTTTTTCCTCATTATAGTACATTAGCTCCATAGGCTTTATTTAAAATTAATAAAGTCTAATTCCACTAGAAAAGAGCTAAATCTGTCAAGTTCTGTATCAAAGTAAGAGTTAGAATAAATCCAACACCTTGTCAAGGATGGATTTATGATAACTAGTGCAGAGAAAGCCTTTTAGTACTCTTTCTGAAAGCTACCAAAACCATCCCTGTAGTGATCTTTCTTGATTGGGCAGTTTCTGATTGAGCCAGCTACATTAACAAGACAGAAGTGGCCTGAGCTGAAACAAAGGAAGCACCTGGAGGGAGGATGTAAGGAAATGCCTCCTTGGCATGGTTACCCCCTGACTTTTGGCCTTTGCTGATGCTAAGTTTTGATTTGAAAGTGTGCTGAGGCCTGCTAACCAGGCCCTAGCACCAGTGTTCTTTCCCTAACCTGTACTTTTGTTTCCACAATTGGCACACCCTGGCATCCAGGTAAGTCCCTTGTAACTGGTACCCCTGGTACCAAGGGCCCTGATGCCAGGGAAGGTCTCTAAGGGCTGCAGCATGTCTTATGCCACCCTGGGACCCCTCACTCAGCACAGACACACTGCTTGCCAGCTTGTGTGTGCTAGTGGGGAGAAAATGACTAACTCGACATGGCACTCCCCTCAGGGTGCCATGCCAACCTCACACTGCCTATGAAGTATAGATAAGTCACCCCTCTAGCAGGCCTTACAGCCCTAAGGCAGGGTGCACTATACTATAGGTGAGGGCATAAGTGCATGAGCACTATGCCCCTACAGTGTCTAAGCAAAACCTTAGACATTGTAAGTGCAGGGTAGCCATAAGAGTATATGGTCTGGGAGTCTGTCATGCACGAACTCCACAGCACCATAATGGCTGCACTGAAAACTGTGAAGTTTGGTATCAAACTTCTCAGCACAATAAATGCACACTGATGCCAGTGTACATTTTATTGTAACATACACCCCAGAGGGCACCTTAGAGGTGCCCCCTGAAACCTTAACCAACTACCCGTGTAGGCTGACTGGTTTTAGCAGCCTGCCACACTCCAGACATGTTGCTGGCCACATGGGGCGAGTGCCTTTGTCACTCTGTGGCTAGTAACAAAGCCTGTACTGGGTGGAGGTGCTTCACACCTCCCCCTGCAGGAACTATAACACCTGGCGGTTAGCCTCAAAGGCTCACTCCCTTTGTTACTGCACCCCAGGGCACTCCAGCTAGTGGAGTTGCCCACCCCCTCCGGCCACAGCCCCACTTTTGGCGGCAAGGCCGGAGGAGATAATGAGAAAAACAAGGAAGAGTCACTGGCCAGTCAGGACAGCCCCTAAGGTGTCCTGAGCTGAGGTGACTCTAACTTTTAGAAATCCTCCATCTTGCTGATGGAGGATTTCCACAATAGGATTAGGGATGTGCCCCCCTCCCCTCAGGGAGGAGGCACAAAGAGGGTGTAGCCACCCTTAGGGCTAGTAGCCATTGGCTACTAACCCCCCAGACCTAAACACACCCCTAAATTCAGTATTTAGGGGCTCCCCAGAACCTAGAAACTCAGATTCCTGCAACCTAAGAAGAAGAGGACTGCTAAGCTGAAAAACCATGACGAGAAGACGGAGACACCAACTGCTTTGGCCCCAGCTCTACCGGCCTGTCTCCCCATTTCTAAAGACACTGCTCCAGCGACGCTTTCCACAGGGACCAGGGACCTCTGAAGCCTCAGAGGACTGCCCTGCATCTAGAAGGACCAAGAACTCCCGAGGACAGCGGCTCTGTTCACCATAGACTGCAACTTTACAACAAAGAAGCAACTTTGAAACAACTTGCGTTTCCCGCCGGAAGCGTGAGACTTGACACTCTGCACCCGACGCCCCGGGCTCGACTTGTGGAGAACAATCACTTCAGGGAGGACTCCCCGGTGACTGCGAGACCGTGAGTAGCCAGAGTTGACCCCCCTGAGCCTCCACAGCGACGCCTGCAGAGGGAATCCTGAGGCTCCCCCTGACCGCGACTGCCTGCTTCTAAGAACCCGACGCCTGGTAGGGACACTGCACCCCCAGCCCCCAGGACCTGAAGGATCCGACCTCCAGTGCAGGAGAGACCCCCAGGTGGCCCTCTCCCTTGCCCAGGTGGTGGCTACCCCGCGGAGCCCCCCCCCCCTTGCCTGCCTGCATCGCTGAAGAGACCCCTTGGTCTCTCATTGCTTTCTATCACAAACCCAACGCTTGTTTGCACACTGCACCCGGTGGCCCCCGTGCCGCTGAGGGTGGACTTTCTGTGTGGACTTGTGTCCTCCCGGTGCCCTACAAAACCCCCCTGGTCTGCCCTCCGAAGACGCGGGTACTTACCTGCTGGCAGACTAGAACCGGGGCACCCCCTTCTCCATTGAAGCCTATGTGTTTTGGGCACCACTTTGACCTCTGCACCTGACGGGCCCTGAGCTGCTGGTGTGGTAACCTTGGGATTGCTCTGAACCCCCAACGGTGGGCTACCCTGGACCCAAACTTGAACCCCGTGGTTGGTTTACTTACATGCAAAAACTAACCAACTCTTACTCCCCCCAGGAACTGTTGAAAATTGCACTGTCTAGTTTTAAAATAGCTATATGTCATTTATGTGAAAACTGTATATGCTATTTTACTAATTCAAAGTTCCTAAAGTACCTACCTGCAATACCTTTCATTTGAAGTATTACTTGTAAATCTTGAACCTGTGGTTTTTAAAATAAACTAAGAAAATATATTTTTCTATACAAAAACCTATTGGCCTGGCATTGTCTCTGAGTGTGTGTTCCTCATTTATTGCCTGTGTGTGTACAACAAATGCTTAACACTACTCTGTTGATAAGCCTACTGCTCGACCACACTACCACAAAATAGAGCATTAGAATTATCTCTTTTTGCCACTATCTTACCTCTAATGGGAACCCTTGGACTCTGTGCATACTATTCCTTACTTTGAAATAGTGCATACGGAGCCAACTTCCTACAGAGGAGAACTGCTGTAGCAGATGGCAGAGCAGAATGGGAGTAGAGTGGCCAAACTTGTTTTCAAAGGAGGGAAAGCAATTTGGGACAGAAACAAATACTCCCCCATTTCATGCACCATCAGCCAGATTGAAACCCCAATAATTAGATTAGGAGAAGGCTGGAAGGAGTGTGTTAGGAAAACATACCCACACTAGTGGGTGTTGTTAGAAATTTGGTCTTTGGCTGGCAGCCAGTTTTCACTCTGTTCAAGCAGGGACCTTCACTCTAGTCAAGGTAATGGAGAAATACACTTAGATAACCCCTGCCTACCCCTTGGTAGCTTTGTAGAAGCAGTCAGGCTTATCTCAGAAGCACTGTGTAAAGTATGTGTACCAACACACACAGTAATACAGTGAAAAGACTACAAAAATAACACCACACCAGTTTAGAAAAATAGGTAATATTTATCTTAATCAGACAAGACCAAAATGTCAAAAATCACAAATAGACAAGTCAAGATATGAATTTTCAAAAGAAAAAGAGTCTTACTTCATAGAAAACGATGGAAAAGTTGATTTTACACAAAGTGCCAGGTTTGCTTTAAAAATAAAGCTGCACAGGCAAGCGTGAGGCTGTGTGTTGTTTCTTCTCCGGTCAGATAAGCAACAATTCACTTTTCTTCTCTTACAAGAGAATGATGTATCGATTTCCAGACAAGTCACCTCAGATCCACACCGGTTCATGATTACTTTGATGCCCAAGGTCGATGCATGAGAAATACTGTCAAACTGTGTTTGAAAACTGCACTGCGTGGGGTTTTGCATTGCTATCAGCAACCGCAAGTGGGTATTGCATCATTTCGGCAGCTGCAATGCGTCGCAACTCAGGTGGACCATTGGTTCTTGAAGCGAATCAGAAGGCGTGTTGTTTATCAGTTGCGTTGCAAGATGGTACACCAAAAATTTCCCTGCATGCCGTTTCGTGCGTGGATTTCAACTCTTGTTCTGCCAACTTCACCTTTCAAGGGCCCAGGGACTGGATAGGGCACCACTTGGCAGGGGAGAAGTCTCAGCAGATAGTCCAGGTGCTTCCAGAGGAAGTCTTTGATGACCTTGAGACTTCAAAGCAGAAGGAAAGCTCAGTTCAAGCCTTTGGAGATTCTTCTTCAAGCAGGAATGCACAACAAACTCCAGTCTTTGTCCCCTTTCACAGGCAGAAGTAGCAACCGCAGGATATCCCAAAAAAGCACAGTCACAGGCAGAGGAAACACTTCTCCTTATCTCTTTTCCTTGGCAGAGGTTCCTCTTGGTTCCAGAAGTGATCTAAAGTCTGGGGTTTTGGGTCCCATACTTATACCCCTTCCTGCCTTTGAAGTAGGCAAACTTCAAAGGAAAGTCTCTGTTGTTCACAAGATCCTGCCTTGCCCAGGCCAGTCCCCAGACACACACTAGGGAGTTGGAGACTGCATTGTGTGAGGGCAGGCACGGCCAATTTAGGTGTAAGTGACCACTCTTCCCTCCATTCTAGCTCAAATGGCTCATCAGGATATGAAGGCTACATCCCAGCTCCTTGTGTGCCATTGTCTAGAGGAGATTCACAAACAGCCAACTGTCAGTATGACCCAGACAGGGAATCCACAAACAGGCAGAGTCACAGAATGGTTAAAGCAAGAAAATGCCTACTTTCTAAAAGTGGCATTTTCAAACTAACAATCTAAAAACCAACTTCACTAACAGATGTATTTTTAAATTGTGAGTTCAGAGACTCCAAACTCCATATTTCTATTTGTTCTCCTAAGGCCTACTTTAAGGGTGCCATACATGTAAAAAAAGGAAAGTTTGGGCCTGGCAGGTGGGTAAATTTGCCAAGTCGAATTGGCAGTTTAAAACTGCACTCACTGACACTGCAGTGGCAGATGTGAGCCATGTTTACAGGGCTACTAATGTGGGTGGCACAACCAGTGCTGCACGCCCACTAGTGCCATTTGTTTTATAGGCCCTGGGCACCTCTAGTGCACTTCACTAGGGACTTACTAGTAAATCAAATGTGCCAATAATGGAAAAGTCAATTATACATACATTTTACTCAGTAGCACTTGCACTTTAGCACTGGTCAGCAGTTGTAAAGTGAACAGAGTACCAAAAACAGCAACAACAGAGTCCAGCGCACAGTCAAAATATGGGAAGCAGAGGCAAAAAAGACAGGGGAGACCATGCCAAGGATGCCAGGTCTAACAGGTGGGCTCAGCCAGATGTAACCTCTAAGAAGAGATTTTTTAAGAATGTTGCTTTCTGGGATCGATTTTTGCCACACTTCATAGGAAGTCGCCACCCCAGATGGTCGCATTCTGCATCCAATTGGTCAGGGGTTCCGCGTTGCATGCCAGCCCAGGAGAAGGGATAAATATGGCAGAGCTGACCAGCAATTCAGATCCCATCTGCGAGAAGATGCTGGAAAAGAAGGACTGCCCAACTGAACTCTTTGTCTGCACCTGACGGACTGCACCTACAAGGCCTGCACCAGCTGCACAATTTTAGCTTCACCAAGAAAAAGACTTTGCCTTGCTACTGCAACTACAGGAGTGGACTCTCTGTCAGCTGCAGGTAGCAAGGAGATGACCAGAGTCTTCTGTATCTAGTCCTTCAAGAAGACCCCAGCTGACCAACGCCCACTGGCCATTAGAGGAGTTTGACCAGAGGCATTCTGGGTACTGTAGTCCTAGCCTCCAGGGAGCAACTCAGAGTTTCCGGAACCTTGCATCATGTTTATAGACACTTCAAGGACCCAAAAAGGACTTATGGAAAAAGATTCAGGAGTTTGGCGCAACTTTGGAAAAAAGCTAAATTTTTGGACCAACACGATGTTGTGAGTCAAGATGACTGCCTTCAACCATGACCCAGCCATAATTTCAGGTTCATCCTGCTGCCATCTTCAAAATATTCTGCCACATGGCACTGTGAGCCTGTTTGCAGTAAGTAACACATGAACTGCTAAAAAAGGAGGTAGGGTTGACCCTGGGAACATACACCCCATTATTTAGTGAGTGCACACTGGCTGGTGCAAGTCATAAATGTGGCAGCTCCAGGCATACTCTTCAGAATATGTTATTGATTTGCAGGAATCAGATGATGACTGGATCTGCAGTCTGGGATATGATAAGAGCCCTGAAGGGCTGGACCTGCTGTTTCTGTTTACTGTAAAACTCCAGTCTCTAAATAATTGGAACCAATCCTTTATACATATCAATCAATCCAGGGATACATTCATTAACGTGTGAGAAGGTGAACAACATTGATGTGTCAGCTATGTCAGCTGTCAAAGTCACAAGCATGCAAGACCACTCTCAGGATCATTAATGTTACTTTAGAAGATCACTATTTGTTAAATGTAAGTTGACTTGAACACTCACTAACTAACATATTTTCAGCACTTCTCCTTTTGTTTGGAGAGTGGCACATGTGCATCTCACTGAATAACCAGGGAACTATACCAACAGACAGGTGTACTCTTATAAATTGTTTCTTTTTTGTTATAATTGTATAATTTGTTTTTCATTAGTGTGGGCCATCCTGAAACTCCATTGAACATTAATTTACCTTGTATAACTGTCAAGAGAACTGTTGGTGATTTTCTAGGGAGCTGAAGAATAATTCCCAGTCCACTTAACCAGTGCATGTAACCTAAGATTACTGTCAGTCACACACAATAGCAGGGGGGAGGGGAAGTAGATAACTGAGAAACAACCTCAGACATTTGGTGAATCTTCACTATAGCTACCTCTTCCCAGGGAGTTCAACTCTTGAGGGCACCTGTGATAAAGTATAGCACAATTACTATTGTACTCATGACGCAAAATTGACTAATTCCTACAATGCCATAAAACAACTATTTTTTTCTAAAGGTTATTTACCTGTAAAAATCTGAGGGGAAGCTTCTCTCTTAGAATTTGGTTTTGAAATCTTGTTATAGTATTTTATTTTGCCTTAATCACTTTATCAGTTCATTAATAAACAATTTTTCTTTACTTATCTTTAGCTTCCTCTTTCATTTTTATACTCTTATCTTTTCATAAGTTGGTGCTATATATGACAGCATTGCTCAAAATCCTCACTTTGACTGAAATGCAGAGAGACACTTATCTCCCACTGGTGCCTTCTGCACACAGGATAATTTTCTCTGAACACTACCCAAGACCTTTCAGAAAAAGGAATTCAGTCTGCACATGCCCTGATGAAAAACACAACATGCTCATGGAATTTCTTCCTAAAGATGTTCTTTCATATGTGCATTGTTGAAACTCTGCCTTCCTGACAGGAATTTCATGTGAAGTACGCAGTACACCTGATGCGTGTGAGCAATGACAAACACTAACTCCAGCAGCCTCAAAAACTAGACTGCTACATGCAATTCTTGTGAATTACAGTGGCCATCTTAAAGTCTTTTATGGTTAGGATTTTGGCATCTTCTCCATACAATACTAGTTTGGTGCTTCAAAAAAGAAGCACCTTTTTTCATCAAGAATATTTGCAACAAAACGGGTCTTTAGTATGCTTTAGCACACTACAAATTTGAGTGTTTTTGACAATAACCAAAGAGCACAACTTGTGGTTATCTGGTCGTGAGACTGGGTGAAAGTCACAAGTTCTGGCAGACTTAGATGGAGTGTGCCCTGGAGGAAGGTATCAGGTTAGATTCGCTGATATAGTTACCTTCTAAAGTCTAGTGAGAGGAGCTCTGTTTGCACTGCAGAAGTTCCTAAGGAGCAGGGAGAGCATTGTGTATCATCATCTCCTATAGCATAAAGAGCTGTCTAGGCATCATAGACCGCTGTCGCTGTAGCACAAGCATCCTGTTGAGCAGTGCAGACAGTTGTTGCTGGGCGTTGCTATGTTGTTAAAAGTTGAGTTCAGAGGAGCTTCGGTTGGTGGCCAGCATTGGTGGCAAGTTCTCCACAAGAGCTATCTCATTCAAAGTAATAAAGATCCCAAATCTTCAGGATTTCTCCTTTTCTTCAAGGAGGAGCTCAACTAATGCCACATTAAGACTCCAGGAAGTGAAAGTAACTCTTGGGATCAGGAGCTCACGCCAGCAGCAGCGAGCAGGGCTCAGTCAAGTCCAGTTGCAAGTCCATTCAGCAGGTCAACTGAGCAGTTGCAAAGAGACTTCTGGAGCTTGTTGTGTCCCTGTAGCTTAGAACAGGAGGCCAGCTAACTAGCCTTTGGAGTAATTCAGGTCACCAAGGATAAAGGGTCCAGCCTTCCTTCTCAAACAGCATGGGCAGTACAGGGGCCCCCAGAGTACTCCTTCCACCAGCCTTCCCCTGGTGGTGGTACCCACCAGGGAAAGGCTGGCAGTTGTAGGGATCATTATCCGAGGGGCAGCAGCGCTGCCTTGTCGGATGATGATTCCTTCCACCATCAGTCTGCGTGTTGGAGGCAGCCTGGCAGTGGTGCGGCCCTCCATGTGTACATTATATGGCGGTTCAGCCTGCCATGACGGTGGCGGTCTTTTTACCCACCGCAGGCATGGCAGGCTGAACCTCTGGGGATCATAATGACTCTCAAAATCTGTATTCGTAAGGTTTATTTATCACCTCCAGCACTGAGAGCCGACAGCAACTGCCACTCTCGGAATACATATCTCAACATTCCACTCACCCACCATGTTCCGGTTCATGACAACTGGAACAATGGCATGCCAGTCCCAACATGTTCCCCTTCCTTTCAAAAGACCCACAAGGAACAAAAGATACTATCATATCCAGTTGTTGCACAAATGCACATTAGCTAATACAGGAAATGGAACTCATGAGCACTATATAAAATGCACCTTAAATTTTCAGGAACATAAGATGTGTATGTAACTTTTCAAATACAAAAAATCTTGATAACATATGGACATGGGATATGAATATTTAAAGGAATCATCTTCATATAAAATTATTGAATTTCTGGGGCACAAACCTTTCCCACCTAGAACTCTTCAGGAAAACACTCTCTAATGAAAGTGTCTGGAAAAAAAATGATGATTGTTTTAGAATTGAACTAGTGAGAAATGTTATCTCTGTTCACTTAGCCATGTAATCAACCAAGACCAATGCATACTTAGGCAAACTTCCTAAAATCCCAAAAGAACCAGACACATGCTAACCTGTGCCAAGGTATCCCATTGCTGATTACAGGAACAGTAGGAGGCAGTACGGTGACCTGCAACTTGTTACTTAAGGCACATGCACTATATGCCCTCACACAATGTTCAACTGCTTTGTCCATTCCAGGCAACCAAAAATCTTCTCCCAAACAGTGTTTCATTGCACGCAGGCCCACATAAATTTAATGAGCTAAGTCTAACACTTTCAACCTCCTTTCCATAGGAACCACCAAAGGTTCACATCTCAATAAAATGAGGTTATGATGGGTAACCTGTTGGCAGACCTCCAATATGGAACCACATCCTCCTTCATCCCAAGGGCTTTACCTCATTTGTCTGTGACACATTTTATCACTTCTTGCAACAACTTATCTTTGGTCTGTCAACACTCCCAAAGTGACCATGTTCACAGCACATACAAATTCCACATCATCATCTCCACCTTTATCTCCATTCTGACTCAAGGTTATCTAGAAAGACAGTCTGCAACAAAATTCCAGACTCGTAGCACATATTGTAATTTGTACTGGCATTCATGCATTCGGTACTGCCATTTCACAATAAGTGATGTTGCCCTTCCTCCATTGACAGTAATAAACAAGTCTACCAATGACTTATGGTCAGTGCATAGGACCAGTTGGTTACCCCAAACAAAATATCTAAAATACTTTACATTCCACCATAATCCAACGGCATCTTTCTCAATGGTGGAATAAGTGGGTTGTGCCCAGTGAAGGGCCCGCGATGCAAAAGCAATGATTTCCTCATTCCTACTTTGCCACTTTGCTGTGGTTGCTAGCATCAGTAGTGATAGTTCAATTATCATGTAAGTCAAAGAGTTTAAGGAGTTTGGCAGATACAATATATTTCTTTATGAACTCAAACACTGTACCAGGCGTATCATTCCACATGTACCTTGCATTTTTTAAACATCCCATGCAAACCGGTCATTTTAAATGAAAAATTTCCTTGCCCTATATCCTTTGAAAAATGTACCTCTTCTACCACCATCTGCAAGGCTAATACAGTGTTCGATCTTGAGCAGACTTGACTATAGCAATGCTCTTCTGCTTGGATCCATGACCTATTTACTCATATGATTTTATTATTTTAAAGAAGTGGCCACTAAACTTGTTCAGAATGTTTCTAAACACTCTTTTTCCTCTCAAGCTTTGGCTGAGCCTAGCTGGTTGCCAATGAAGGAATAGTTCACTTACAAATCATTATGCATTGTTTTAAAACCAATACAAAAAAAGGCCCTACTTCCTTGCAAAGGAATTTTATATGTCATTTACCCCGGAGAGATTTGCACTCTTTAAACTCTAATCGTCTCTGTATTCCCAAATTTCAGAAAGTCAGACTGGGTGACCGGCCATTTTCATTCAGAACCTCTTAACTCTGGAACAGTCTCCCCCATCATTAAGAACTCTCCAGGATGTGCTCCAGTTTAGGAGAGCACTAAAACGTGGCTTTTCCATGTATAGTGTTCCAGATATTTTCTTCTGATCCTGTGCTATGAAGCTACAGCCAAGATAACTTTGAGGTGATAGCAGTCATGCATTATAAATAGTCATTCATTCATGCATTCATTTCTAAGGACAGTATTTCTCTTCAAGAGTAGTAACTATCAATGTTATCAGTTATGAATTTAGAGCAAAGTGGAAGAAGATTATTGCAATTCACAAAATTTAAGCGATCAGGTAGTACAGTTTTCACATATCGTCTACCAGCACTATTAAGCAGGGCAATCAGATGATTATTCTGCAGCAGCTCTCTACTTCCCTTCTCTATGGGCATAATTAAAGAGCCCCTCCAAGTAGATGGAATGGATAGGGTTTTAATACAGAATATTATTATTTTAAATATCAATTTAGTCCATTCACCTGGATTCTCTTGATACACTGTGATGAAAGTTCAATCTGGCCCTTCTGTTGTGGTGTGGAAGCCATTTTATCTTTACTAGAATCCATTTGGTCCCTTGCTCTGTCCTGTGATAGTTAAAGATGAAAAGGTCTGCAAGATGTGTCTGCACTCAAATGACCTCAGGACTGCTTGTAACACAAGGCTTGCCCAAAAGACATTCCCTTCTTTTCTCAAAGACAGCAAAGTTAGACATATTTATGACCCTATATTGCAAAAAACCTATAGACCTACATATGATTGGGTAGAAATTGTGCAGAATCATCAAAATTACATATGTACCATAGTTGAGGGGGTAGTAGTAGTGTGCAAATCACACCTCCTAAGTTGTGTGTAGAAAAGAGCTAATTACAAATGACACTTAGTCCAAGGGTTGGTGCTAGTGTGGTAACAGATATCCTACTACGCAGGAAAACATCAACAGTGAGTGTAAGCCCACTGTTTCAAATTGTGAATGTTAGTACAACAGCACACATAACAATATGTTCAATTAACAGTGTAGAGATAATTTCATCACCGTAGTGCATATTTTACTCCCATAAATGAATGGATCCAAAGTTTATTAAATAATGGTACAGTCCTTAGTGCATCTTGAAATGCAGTACATTATTTTGACAGGCAGCCAACACATGTTTTCAAGGCTGTAAACATATAAATTACTTTTATGAACTGGGATAATACTCTGGAAAATAGTATTTACAAAGAGAATGATGTAATAATGTAATAATAGACCCCTCATGCCGGAGAGTAAGTAGGACGGATTCACCAAGTGTACTTAATGTACAAAGAAGTCTGAAAGACCAGAAAGTGTTTATAGGCAAGAACAATTTAAGTCAAGGATACACCACCAAATAGTATAAAAGTGTTAACCAAATCAAATTTATATAGTGAATGTGTTACGAAACAACACCCAAAGCAATCAAAGGAATCCGAAGAAAACACAGATGAATTGCAGAGAACTAATGTATATTACTAGACTTGCCTAAAATGTCATGTATCTTCAGCAAGTGATGAGAAATAATCCTTATGGTGTATAAGTCAAAAATGCTATTTAAGAAGAAGGGAGTAACACACCTTTATTAAATCTCATATATTGTGATGACACTACTCTAATAGCTTGCACTTGTAATGTCCACAGCAGTGCAAATAACATGTGCAATTAGAGCAAAAGCACTCTGGTTATAAGGGTAGATGAAATTGGTAGACTGTAGACTTCTTCCAGTCCAGGTAAGTTGTAGTTGATCACAAACCATGTAGATTGAAGTAGCTAAAATGTAAGGTAGACTAATTAGTGTAACCTTACCCCAGGCAGGTAGGATGGTGGTAAGACTACAATGTGATACGAGCAAGATATGGAAATGCGTGATCTCCCAATTATATAAGCATATGACAATTAATATAATCAACTAAAACAGGATTAGTACAAGGGACCCTTCCAAATAGTTCAGGGTGTGATAAGGAATGTACTATGGACGAAGATGTATCTTGTAAAAGATAGACCACATCTGTAAAAACCAAACCCTAAGAAACAAAAAACAAACCCTTGCACAGTGAACAAGTATGTTAAATCATTCGAAAAGGAATTAACTGCCCCCAAGGAATACAGGTAACTTCAAGTGCCCTACTATGCTAGCTTCCGCATTCAAGGAAGCTTAGGATACCACACTGTTATCAAATTGAAAATGGGCCAAATAGAATATAAATGGGATTGCACAAGGTGTCTCAGGCAGTAATTAGATACTTGGCCAAATGACATCCATATTTAGAAAAACACTGGGTAAAGAGAATCATTACAGAGAGGTGAGTGGTGTGGCAAAAATGATAACAGTAGCTTTTTTGTGAATATAGAACTATCACACCAAAAGCGTACAATAGCGATTCTGCAAATTACCTTTAAATTGGTAGGGTAAATCATCTGTGTGAGTTGCAAGGAAGCTCTTATAAGCTTGTCCTGCAAACAACCAAAAATCACATTTAGAAGTGACCAACTGAATTAAATTATCCTGTCCCAAGGTATAAAGCTTAGCTGACGTGTTCCAAACGCAAGTGTGTCTGTATCCAGAGTAAGCATCAAGAAGTCGACAAGCCTCCTCTTAAGTATGCATGTCCACAATGGAAGTGAAAAGCAGACTTTTCAAAGGGTATATCTGGCTGCCATAATGGAGTGGTGGATAGTAGTAAAATTATGTTTAATCAATAGTGAACCTAACTACTAGTCGAAAAAGGGCCACAAAGGAGAAAAAAAAATCATTCCTTGCCTTACCTATAGTTTCTGAGAAAGCTCAGTTCGTATCTAGTATATAATACTTACCTTCATGGAGCTAATCCATTGCATAAACATGGGGTATAAGAAGATAAGAAAGAACACAGCTCCACAAAAACGTCCCACATGCCCATACAGTGATAACTAAATAAAGTATGGTTCCTAAAATGGTATTGATCAATACTAGTAAAGGGTATGTATTTCATAAGTAACCATAGTAACAACAATGTCCATGTGTACGCATGCATATCGTAGCCTTGTGGTGCCTTTCTGTTGTTTGCAGTCTGACCATCAAATGTTTCTACCTTGGTGCGAAGGATGAACTCTTTGGTGCTAAGGATGGAAGAAATCATAGAATCAACCTTTTAAAAAGATACAGGGAGCAGCCAAAAACTGAAAATTAAATAAGGGGAGAACTGCTATTTTATAAGAGCTACCCTTCTCAAAAGTGAGAGCACTTTAAATTTATAGAAAAGAGACTTGTAATTCTTATTGTTCAACCTACTTTATCCTCTGTAACAACAACAGCCAAATAGCCTTCTGGTTGGGTATATCCACAAGCCCTAAATTCAGGCAACGATTTCTCCACGAGACAGCTACACAGGATAACCTCTGTCTTGAACCTTATTAACTTTTTATCCCACAAATTATGGAATGTCATAAAAATATCAAACCGATCTCTTGGGGACAAATAATAACATTGCATCATCTGCCATTTGAGACAAAGGAGCCTTAATGTCTTTGTTTTGTTGAATAAGCCTGACCTAAGGGCTCGATAAATTAGGCAAAAAGAACAGACAAGAGTGTGGAGCCCTGTCAAATTCTTCGTGAAACTTTAAATAGACCAGCTTCCAATGCATTTAAAATTAATTTTTCCTCAGAGTTAGAGTACATTCTCCTTATAAATCATGTGGTCTCCGAAGAAATATCTCCAGAATCCGAAAGAGTATTTCCCAGCTCACTAGATGAAATGCCTTTTCAGCATCTAAGAGAAAAATTCCTGCTGGGACTTGTTTTATGGCCCATCTATCAAGAGCCTCAATTAAATAAATGGTGTTAGTGCAGAACTGCCCTCTTGCAATGAAGCAATTGTGAACTTCATAAATCAAACTAGGTACTCATTTATTTAACCTATTCACGAATAGCTTCAATATAATGTTATTATCTGCATTAAGAAGTGTAATATAACAGTAAGAGATAGAAACTAGATCAAGTTTATCTTATTTTAGAACACATATCAAATGCTGTATTAAAAGATGGGGCAGAGGAGACCTTCATTTCAGAATAAAGTTAGTCATATCCAATATTGATGGATCTAAAAGGTCTCCAAAGAACTTATGAAATTCAGATGGAAACCAATCTGGCCCACCTACTTTACCCCAGACATGCTCTTCACTACTTCTTCTAATTCTTGCAGGGTGAATTGACTGTCCATAAAAAGCTGATCCTCCTCTGACAGACTGAGATTGAGATAGCCTTTAAAAAATAATCCAATTCTCCCTGGTTGACATCAACAGAGGTACTGTAGATATTATTAAAATGATCCCAAAAATATTCCTGATGTCAACATCAGTCTTGGGACATTTAAACATATTCATAGCACAATTGAAGCAGCACTCCTGAACTTTGCATGCCATGAACCTACCTGCATAGTTGCTCTCTTTACAGAGCTGCTGTAAATAGGTAGATCTCTGCCCTTACTTTTTAGCATACAAATACTCCTGAAGTGAGATGTTGCTTTGCCCAAAGTCTTTCTATTTTCTCAGGACTCAACCCTAGACATTTCTGATATTAGTTATTAATTTGATTCTCAAGACAGACAGACAGACAAAAGACAGACAAAATAACTTTATTTATTCTTACTTGAAACCATAAAAGTACATAAAATACACTTCAAACATGAATCATTATAAAAAATAATGCTAAAGTCTAATATGTAAAGGAAGAATATACAAAAGAGCAGAAAATACAGGCCACTTCCGGCCATTCCTTTGATCTAATAGTGGAACGTGAATAAAGGACCCTTTGTTGGTTGTATTACCTCTTAATCTAATATACACAATAAAATATCCTTAGGACTGTTATTTCTACAAATCTCAAAAGTAAATTTCAGTTCTGTTCTCATAAAGTGCATTTTACATCTAATTAGGTAAGTGTGTACAGTGGCAGAACATATAAACAACTTTCGGCCATTCCTTTGATCGAATACTGCAGAAAAAAGACCATTTGGTTGTATTGACTCTTGATCCAATATACAAAATAAAACAACCTGAAGATCGTTATTTTTACAAAGTTGACACTCTATAAAATATGTTTCAACTCTTCATATAAGGTGCGTTTTATGTCTAATGGGGTAATAACTGCAAAAAGGCAAAACATATAAATAATTTCCAACCATTCCTTTGATTCAATAATACAAAGTCAAAAGACCCTTTGGTTATGTTGCCTCTTAGTCCGATATACATAATGTAAAACCATTATTGTTACACAATCAGCACTCTATAAAATATATTTCAATTTTGTTCACATACAGTGCATTTTACATCAAGTTGGGTAATAACACAAGCAAAAACGCAGTCCGCGTTAAAGAATCAAAGGCCCGTACCATAGACTTTCCATTGCTTATTGGCAGCAGTAATAAAACTCACAACAGCATAGCAAAATTTGGGAGAGGCAGAAGATTGCAGATATCTCAAACCGATTTTCTATAATGAAGGTTGCATATATTTAAGGACAGAGCGAAGACAGCAAGCCAGAAAAACAGAGTATAGTTTACAAAAAAGCATAAAATGCAACGTAGATTGACTAAAGGTATTATCACATGTGCAACGAGAATGTATGGTTGTTATGGTCCCTGTTACTGGAAAGGCTACCAAATTAATCCTCAGCATTGTTATGTAATACCTTTGCTGAGGATTGGTTAGCCATAGTTCACGTCTAAAATATTATCGAGGTGCATAAAATTCATCAGTGACACCATGTTGAGGGCTCCTACAATACGCCTTTCTTCCCTCTATGTCAGGTACTGTTTTTTAACCCATTCATTAGTTTGAGAACAAATATCATCGGGATGATGACAAAGGGCCTGTAAGCCAAGATCATAAAAAATACTTTTGACATATACCAATCAAGGGATTGCCTGCCATTTGGCCCATTTTAGACAATCTGCTAAAACAAGCCAGGAAAATGCTGCCTTCGGTGTAGCCCAGATTTTAATCCAGTATAACAGAGGAGCTAAGCGTATAAGGTCCTCAATGTGATCTCCCCCTAATTCAAGATGAAGGATCAGGCTTACTGTGCTTTGAGGTAATGCCAGCAGGCGAGGGGATCTGCCCCACATCCCAGCACCATAAACCCCAAGGGATACAGCTGTATCAGTTCCTTAATGGGTTTACCACCAGGCTGCTTTGCAATCTAAATAATGCACCTGATGCTGCCCCTAGTTTGAGTGCTCTTTGTGCAATCAGTCTCTCCCAAGACCCACGTGCATCGAACAAAATGCCCAGGTAGCTAAAGAAGGTACTTGTGTTAGCTGGGTCCCCCCATGTGGAAATTCTTTGTTTTTGTAGTTTTAGGGGCACAGGTCATTAGAAATGATTTTTGGAAATTTACTTTAAGCCTGTAGCCTGTGCATAGACATAAAGGGCCTGATTCTAACTTTGGAGGACGGTGTTAAACCGTCCCAAAAGTGGCGGATATACCACCTACCGTATTACGAGTTCCATAGGATATAATGGACTCGTAATACGGTAGGTGGTATATCCGCCACTTTTGGGACGGTTTAACACCGTCCTCCAAAGTTAGAATCAGGCCCAAAGTCATACAATCCATCCAAAAATTGTTAAAGGCCATTTGCAGTTAATGCCAAAAGAACTGCGCAGTCTGCTCAAAGGAGAACCGGGACAGCTTTAGAACCTAGACGTGGGATGTCCAAACTATGGGACTCTAAAAAGGACCCTAGTGAATTAATTTACAATAGAAATAAAAAAGGTGTGCGGATACAACCTTGTCTCACGCCTTTAGACACCCAAATGGGACTTGTGCATTCCCCTACCAGTGTGTAACACATCTTTGTGGTTGTATCTGTGTGTAGTCTTTGTACCAAATCCACCAGGGCATGGTCAATGCCAGCTTGATCCATTAAGTCCCATAGAATTAAAAAATCCACTAGGTCAAAAGCACAAGAGAGGTCCATAAAAGCCATATGAAGGGCGCCTCTTTTGACTTTGAGATACTTCCCCCACATAATGGTCAGGTTTAGGGCCTGCTCTACTGTCCCTACACTGGGTCTAAAGAAATACTGCATAGGTGAAAAAAGGCTGTATCCTCTGCCCAAGTTTCCAATTTATCTAAGATTACCCGACCAAGAATCTTTACTGTAGAATCTAACAAGGAGATCGGACGATAGCACGTGGACAAACTTTGGTCTACTTTTTTAAAAATTGAGACAATAATTGCCTCTTTCCATTAATCTCTTAGGGTGCATTTGACAGCAGCTCTGAGGACATTAATCAGTAGGGGAACCCAGAAATCAATATTGTGTTCATACAAGTCGATTAGAATCCCGTCTGGGCATGGAGCCTTATTGTTTACTGCATTTTGAATTGCATTAAATACAGAGGGTAAATTAATAAGGTCAGCTAGCCATTCTTCCTCTGCTAAATTACATGTAAAGACTAAGGGCATGATTACAACTTTGGCAGAGGGGGTTAATCCATCCCAAATGTGACGGATATCCCCCTCACTGTATTATGAGTTCCATAGGATATCATGGATACGTAATACGGCGGGTGGGATATCCATCACATTTGGGAAGGATTAACCCCCTCCGCCAAAGTTGTAATCAGCATTGCTTGCGCTGCGTCAATCTCCTCATCAGGAAGTCGCGCTGCATCGTTCTAGTTTGGCATGCTGTGATTTTCTCACCACAAGACAGGCTGTGGGTCGTTTCTTGAAGGCTGTGCATCGATTTTTGCCGCACAAGGAGTTCTTTTGCAGAGATTAAGCCCCATACTTATAATCTTTTAGCGTCGCATTTGCTTCATTTTTTATGCAAAAGCGGCACAAACTTACAAAATACAATAAGTTTGCGCCGCTTTTGAGTAAAAAAATACCGCAAATGTGGCGCTAAAAAAGTATAAATAAAAGTCTTTTTGGTCCTGAGACTTCAGTGAACAAGAGGCAAGCTCTATCCAAGCCCTTGGAGAGCACTTCTCAGCACAGCCAGAAGACTGCAAGGCAGCAGGGAAACAGCAGGGCAGCAGTCCTTTGCAGAAAAGCAGTCAGGTGAGTCCTTTGGGCAGCCAGGCAGTTCTTCTTGGCAGGTTCATGGATTCTTCACCAGTTGTATCTTGTCCAAAAGTGTCTGAGTTGGTAGGGTCAGAGACCCTGCTTAAATACTCAAATGTGCGTTTTAAGTGGGGGAGACTTCAAAGAGTGGCTTAGAAGTGCACAGATCCCCTCACAGTTCCATCCTGTCTGTCAGGGTCCCAGTAGGGGGTGTGGCAGTCCTTTGTGTGAGGGCAGGCTACTGTCCTTTGACATGTGTCAGGCCCTCCACCCTCCCAGCCCAGGAAGACCCATTCATTATGCAGATGTGTGCAAGTTTGACTGAACACCCTGTGTTTAGGGTTTGTCTGAGTGGAATGCACAAGGGAGCTGTCAACTAACCCAGCTATACGTGGATTGTAAGACACAGGAGGATTTATGTGCAGAGAAATGCCCACTTACTAAAAGTGGCTTTTCTCAAATAGTACTATGAAATCCAATCTCACCAGTCAGCAGGTTTTGTATTACCAATCTGGTCAGGCTAAATATGACCTTCCTACTCCTTTTAGGTAGCATCTACCACTCAAACAATGTATGAGGGTAGCCCTAATGTTAGCCTATGAAAGGAGCAGGCCTAAGAGTAGTGTAAAAACTAATTTAGGAGTTGTACACTACCAGGACGTATAAACTGCGCAGGTAAATGTCCTGCCTTTTAGCTACATAGCACCCTGCCCTATGGGTTACCTAGGGCCCACCTTAGGGGTGACGTATATGTAGAAAAAAGCTTGGCAAGAACCTTTAAACGCCAAGTTGAAGTGGCAGTGAAACTGCACACACAGGCCTTGCAATGGCAGGCCTGAGTCATAGTTAAGAGGCTACTTATGTGGGTGGCACCATCAGTGGTGCAGGCTCACTAGTAGCATTTGATATACAGGCCCTGGGCACATGTAGTGTACTTTACTGGGGGCTTACAAGTAGATTAAATAAGCCAATTGGATATTAACCAATGTTACTATGTTTTAAGGGAGAAAGCATATGCACTTTAGCACTGGTTAGCAGTGGTAAAGTGTGCATAGTCCTAAAACCAGCAAAACCAGTGTCCAAAATGTGGAGGGAGGCAGGCAAAAAGTTAGGGGTGACCACTCTTAGGCTGTCAGGTCTAACAGTAAGGAAATTATCTGGATTAACATTATAGCATTTTATACAGACCCCTTTGTTTTTTGAACAGCTGATGGGAGGACGGGTAGGTCTTGTTCGTGTTGCAAAATTATTGAGTGTAAGAACAATATGAATTGGATTGTGTTCACTAAATGGTAGAATGTGCTCTTTAAAATACCTCAAAGTGCACACCAAGTCAGTAGATATCAACACAAAATCAATTGTGCTACTGTTACCACACCTATAAATGTGGGAGGCCTATCGTCATTTGTGTCCAACACATCTGAAGTGTTGATCAAGCTATAAGACTGAATCAGTGTATTTATTAGTTTGCCGTATACAGAATGTGAAAAGTGGCCACTATAATTCTCATGTAGGTTAGAAAACCCACAAATGTACTCCCAATTGAATCAGCATTTCACAATGTTAAAATCGCTTGCCCGAATTATTGAAATAGTTCCACATTCCTGACTACCATAGAAGTCTGCAAGCTTCTTTTCTATGTACTTAATGACACCTGCAGTTTGGGAAGAAAATTGGTTATAATAAAAAATAATTACAATTAAATTTAATACTGTAGTTTTTTGTAAATACAAACGTCAATCGATTATTAAGACAAATTTTTCCTTCTTTAAACATTTTTAACCGAACTATGCCTGTATATATTGAGAAAGCTTGTGAAGAGGCTCCAATGGCATTCCAGACTATAG
The DNA here is from genome assembly GCF_031143425.1 of Pleurodeles waltl. Taxonomy (NCBI): domain Eukaryota; kingdom Metazoa; phylum Chordata; class Amphibia; order Caudata; family Salamandridae; genus Pleurodeles; species Pleurodeles waltl. The sequence goes on along the minus strand of NC_090437.1, from coordinate 259,700,729 downwards.
TCACAGAGGCAGAGTCTTTATTCAGCTTAAAAAAGTTCTCAATCTTAGTTTTACAGTTCCACACCAAATTCTCCTAATCTAAATAAACTTTATTAAAAGCTCATCTTTGGGACTTAAGCAACACTTCTATCCATAAAATTTCAATCTCTAATGGCGAATGATCTGAAAAACATTCAGTAACATATTTAGCAGTTTAAAAATAATAGTAGGAGAAGTCAATAAGAGATTGATGAGAGTAGTGGTTTCATATACGTTCAAAAAACAAGAAAACTCCCTTTTTATCAAGAAAAGCTGCTCTCCATGGATCAATTACTTTAAACATGCTAGAATAAGCCTTCAAAATATTTGTGGTTTGAGCTTTGTGTTGCCTCTTATTTCTTGTCTTAGTATCCAAGCGTCGGCTTTGGAGGATATTAAAATCCCACAGAAAAAGATTTTACCTTATATAGATACTAAAGATTGAAGCAGTTTTTTTAATGTACCGAGATTGTCCTCAATAGAAGTGCACACACATAGTAGCATTCACAGAAGGGAGACAATGGAACTAATCACCCAACACCACCAGCCCTTTTAGTCAGCCTGCCATGCATCTCTAAGCAGATTCATCACAGGAAAAACATTTGAAACCTGCCCAAGTTTTAAACATTCTAAACTAAATTTATTGAATGTACTAGAGGAAATATGGGTCTCATGCAGGAATACTACTTTTGGTTTGCACTCTTTCACCCAAGCTTCAACTGCTTGCCTTTTGTACCTATTGTTCAGTCCATTAGCATTATATGAAAATACCTTGAGCAATGCACGAGTCATTTCATTTAGTAAAACATGCTTGTACAAAATAAAGTGCTAAAGTAAGTACATCCTTGCAAAGTTAAAATACAGGATACTAAGCAATCTTTCCCGAGGGCACCCATAAAGTGCACCTACAAAGGGTAGTGTTTATAAATAATAGCAAACTATCTTTAAGTGCTATAAAACTCCCTATGCTGGTATACACTCACAACCGCTTTACTCAATCTAATTCCTAACTCATACCTTCTTATCCTACTACTAAAAAATCCTGTGTGAATCAGTATTTCATGCACTTCCTTTCTTCCTACAGGAATCCTCAGTCCTTCTCCCTCTCCCCTTCCTTTTGATCCAACCCCTTCATGCTGTTGGAGCACCAACCCACCTCCCCCAACAAACACCCTCCCACACACCCTACGGTGATCAACACCACTGTAAGGTGTTGAGATTTTAAATCCGGTTTAAGACGAGCACCCCCTATGCATATCAATCCATATTAACATCACAAAATGTCACCACTGGTCTTAATCTGTATCTGTAATTGTATCTCAACAGTTCAAAGGCAATCCAGAGTAAGGTTAAAAAAACAAAAATCCAGGGATACTCCTTATCTACCTAGCTATTATCGTATAACCATTGGATTCTAAAAATAACAGGCCATTGTGCAACCAAACCCTGTTAATCTTCCTACCATACCTCAATTAAAAAATGTTGTGCCTCAGACACCTGGAAAAACATTGAAGCTGCCCTTTGAACAAAATCTTGTACTTTGCCGCCTGGACCTGAATATTTTTAAATTCCATATGCTGTTTGGCAGTTTTGAAGGTCATGCAAGAATTCATTTGAAAAATAAATTTATTTTGTACTGAAAAATACCTTTTCCTCATAGCTTTGGATAGGGCCTTCTCTTCAATGCTGCAGTCTGCACATGTTTCCAAAATTGTACAAGGAAACTTATAGTTGGGAAGAATATAAGTATGCACTCTATAAGTCATGTTAATAGTCAAATCCTTAGGTACTTATGGAAAGACAAATGATCTTATTAGTGAGTCAACCCTTCAGGCACTGCTGTAATCCAGAGACTCGATTTCCAGGATTTTTTTTCAAGATATTCTTATTTTTCCAGAAGAAGTTTAATCTCCCACTGGAACTGCTCCACCTGTGATGCTGCCACCTCCAATGTATCTTCACAGCTAGGAACTTGTTTCTCCAGCTCATCACATCAATCAGTGACAGATGTCAATTGTGTCTCAATTCCCTCCAATTGTTGTTCAATCTCGTTGGCTTGCTTGGTTCGCTTCTGTCTCATAGATATAACCTCACCAAGTAATTCTTTGAGTATGGACATCACATGTCTGCAATCTGGACAAAATATGAAGACTGAATCCTCCACTGCATAATCCCTCACAGACAATTGTGGGGCAGTGGCCTTAGTTATCAAAGTTCCATCTGGGGATGAGTTCCCAGGGCTAACTTGCAAAACACTGCTGTTGGATTTTATTTAATACCTGTTCCAGGCTCTGCTGTACTACAGCCTCAGATTCAAATCTGGACGGGCCATTCAAAATAATCCCGCCCTCTATATGGACTTGCCCAGGCACCCCATTTGAAAACAGATTATTGTTTCTTACTAAGGAACCCAGGGCTGCATCTTCCCTGGTCAAAAACATAAAAATCACCCATCAAATTCTTCGCTTCTAATGTCCTGTAAGAGTCCTTAGGTATAAGCTCTCACATCTGTTTGGCTCACAGAGTATCCTTCACCCCGCTGGTACCTTTATCTCCAATGTTCCCTGATGCTGCGGTCTACCACTGTCCGTTATATCAGCCATCAGCACTTGAGAAAGGCTGTGGTGTACATTTACATTCCCAGCCTCCCCAACATCCTGTACTATTGTATCAGAATAAGATTCTGTATCTTTGTCAAGGACATAGAGGGATTGAAGTGGTCACAGAAGAATTGTTGTACCCAATAAAGGGGGAACGGAGTCAGGGGTATTTGAGTCGAGTGGGACAACCTCCATTTTGGTTGGCCTCTTGGCGCTTGCCGCTGCTTTTGGAAGAGCCACTTGCTGTTGCTTACCACTTCTCAACTTCCTATCCTCCACACCTTTAGCCTGCATAATGTCCCAAGGAATTCCTTTGTATTCCGTGAAGCAGATGCTTCATACTACGTATCAAATCCATATGTAGACACTTAGGTAAGGTTAGTTTCCCCTATTACCCCTTAATTCTATTGCAACTGGTTATTGGAGGGAGTTGGAGTCCAATTTCTCGACCGCCAGCCTACCGTAGTCTCTCAGATTCAGCAATTTAACATCCTTTCAGGTGTGCCATTCTGAACTCTATTGTCAGAATATGGAAGGTTCTTCCTACAGTTACTGTTACCTCTGATTTCAGCGTGCTTACCACATCAAGCTAGCACTCAAACATCCTCTTCTGCACCTTTCTCCGGCCATATGCTTGTGGAGGGAGTGAGCAAGCATTCAACAGTCATACAGTCAAAGCAACTTCCTCATCCAACCTTGTTGCAATTAGCTTATTGTTCTCATCAAGAGCTCCAGGGACTCTGGTGGCTTCAGCAGCAACGGTGAACCATAGATGCCAGCGCTGTCTGCACAGTCAACTGGTGGGTGGAGGGTGTGTCAGAATTTGTCAATTCTCGGATGGCATGCATCACCAATTCACCAATGATGAGCCATAATGAATGTGAATAATGGTTGCAAAATACCACATAAAGCAAACATGCATTTTGTGCTAAAATGTATATCTACTTTGGGAAAATAAAGGATGTATTCACATAAGGAACTTAATTACAAAATGTTTCGAATGTTTAATGTCATTTAATCAACCAATCTCATTTTATGGTCAGTTTAGTTATTGTATTATAGGTTATGGAGTTTTAGTAAATTGCTTTACCACCGATGGAGGTATACTCTTGCTAAATAAGTGTGTATGTAGGGAGATCTTGGGCATATTGTGAATCCTCAAAGAGCAAACATTTTTACTTTGTGCAGACTGAAAAAATACCATGAGGAGCATCAGATGTGTGCTGGTAGTTTGATCCATATTTTATGATACTGACTAAAATGGCAGATTCCCATATCAATATGTGTGGAATGTGTGCAAGTAGGGTGCCAGCAGAGAGGAGGTGTGTACACGTTTGGAAAGAGTAGAAGGGTTAAATGTTTTATGGTGTTGCTGAATTATGCAGTTCCTTCAGAGTGTGGCTTAGGATTCGGAATTGAGATAGTTTGGATTTGTGTAGGCATTTTCTTCCTTCAGGTGAGGTGAGAGGTATGTTTTGCATGGCATGTTTAGAGTGATTATGGCAGGAGAGGCTTTACTTGTCTGCAGCGTCATGATTAGATGTGTGATGATACAGACATAGAGGGTGTGGATGTTTTGCACCTTGCTACAGATGCAGGTGTGAATGTTATTTTTTGAGAGTGATGTTGGTGTAAATGTTTTCTTTCTACCTCAGAATGTACAGGGTGTGAAAAATGTGGCAGTGGTGCCATGGCGATGGAGGGTCACGTTGTCTTTGCATTTGATGACAAATCAGAGGTTTATTACATGGGTGTTAAGGCGGATATGGCTCCTATGTCTGATGTCCACCAGGTGGAGTTCCAATGTCGGTAGTCTTTTCAGAATATCAGGACTTCAGTTTTGTTGGTGTTATGTTTCTGGAAGGTGCACATCATAGAGGTGGTGATGTGAATCATAAACATTGTAAACTACTTTTGAGTGTTGTTCCTGAGCAACACAATCAGTTGCATGTCATTGGCAAAGAGGAGGTTTTTGATGTTGAAGAGGGTAGGTGTAGGGAGCATTCCTGTGTTATTGTGTGGATTAGGTTAGAGACATCCAATGTGAAGGTTGACTGAGTGAGTCACTGGGTCATGCATTAAAGAGAGAGCTGTTCCACACCGCCCACCAGATGATGAAACACAACCGTCAGAAAGCAGCTACAACAACAATTCCACCAGACCCAACGGAGGAGAAAAACTGTCAGACCTACCATCCTCCCCGCTACACCAGCAAGGCACCGGCCTCCAAATAATGGAACATGAATCACCACACTCAAAGGCGGTCACCCACTGGCGGTGCACACCGCTGAGGTAGAATTGGGCAACCAAAGCCAACAGAAGCCAATATTAGCCAGATGGAAAAACCCACGGCTGACACATATACACACCATACACACCGCCAACAGCACTATAAAATACATCCCCACACAACCCACAATCCTTTGCAAACACAAAAAACAAACCACACCTTGCCAGCAATAGACAATACAAAAACTGCACACACATACCACAGCCACCTATTCACCTCTCACCCATCACAGACCACACACCATACCCCAACGCCCATCACACTCCGCACAAAAGACACACTACACCCACCACACAATAGGCTTGTCCGCACAGAAGAATCCCCGTTTCGTAGATGAGGAGTTGCGGGTGATGGTGGAGGAAATCGTCAGGGTAGAGCCACAGCTGTTTGGTGCACAGGCCCAGCAGATATCCATTGCCAGGATGATGGAGCTATGGTAGAGGATCGTGGACAGTGTGAACTCCTTTGGAACATATCCATGCACACGGGACGGTATTCGCAAGAGGTAGAATGACCTACGGGAAGGTGCGTTCCATTGCATTAGGCACCAAGTTGCCATCATGAGGACAGGCGGTGGACCTCCACCTCCTCCCCACAGTTGATAGCATGAAAGGAGCAAGTCTTGGCAATCCTGCATCCTGAGGGCCTCACGGAGTCACTGGATGGCAGGACACTTATAAGTCACCATTGCTACCGTACCTCCACCGATACCTGCATGGCATGTTATCCCCTCACCCTGACTCCCTACACCCACTCCACCCCATACAGTGCACTACCCCAATAATCACCCTCTACTGTGTAGCCCTGATGCCTTACCCACTGCAAGCACACCCCTCCCAGCTCTTCATGTACACACAACAGCAATGCATGGGCAGCATGTAGCACTACCAATCCCACAATCCATCACCACACACTAACCAAAGGTGGACGGACAACACCAGACCCAAAGAGAAAGCCAGAAATGTGCAATATGTGACAGACAATGACTGAAACAAATCTCTTACATCTCCACAGGTGCACCAGCCAATGTCAGCAGCGAACAGGTGCCACAGCTACACAGTCCTCCACCAGAAGATGCCCTCAGTGATGACAACAACTCAAGATGTCCCGATCTGGATGAACTCCCTGGCCCATCAGGGACCACTGGTCAGTCGGCTTCCACATTCCACACCCAGTCCACCACAGACCCCCCTCCAACTCCAACACCGCAGCAGCATGCCGACTTCCACAAACCTTTGTCCCCAGGACACGGTGATCAATAGTGTGCCCAACTGTACAGGGACCTGAGTCGACACCACATAGTCAAGATGATGAAAGTCCTGGTGCAAATGGGAGTAGGCACACAATTCAGGGGACAGAGGCACAATGGCCCAGTCCCAGTGGGAGGGCAGCTGCATGCCAGGGAAGAGGCCAGACCCAGGGAACCGACTGCCCAGAAGGCACCCACACATGTCCTGGGGCATACCAACAATCCAGGATAGGATGGGCCAGGTGATTACCATCTTACAAAAGAACCAGTGGCTGCAGGGGGCACACCACCAGGTGGTCATGCAGCAGTTGCAGGCCCTAAATGCCAACATGGCCTCCATTGCAGGGGTGCTGGGTGACATGGCCAACACAATGTGTGATAACAGAGCACACCAGCGGGCCACTTCCACTAGCCAGTCCACTCACCAGCCAACATCTGCTGCAGCTAGTGGGCCACTAAACTCACAGGCCACCAAAACCCTTCGCGACCACTCCGCAAACATTCCCTGCGACCCAGACAGACACCAGAGACTGTTGCCAAGACCAAAACTACCACCAGGAAATGAGCCCCTCCAGAATGTCCCCCTTGTGTGCCACTGAGTCACCTGGTTCACTTTGGACTTCCAGAGCTCCTTTTCCTATGACCCCTTTGATAATGGACCTGTGCTACAAACCAACTGGGCCACTACACTGAAGTTTTCGTCCACCATCACCATACTCTATTGACAATCCCATCCTTTGTGTCACCTAAATAAACACCCTTGAACACAACTTGAGTAATTGTGATTTATCATACAACAATTTGCTGAACTGCATTATTCTGTGCAAATGTCCTGTAATGTGTGAATCCATCCAACAAATGTGTTTAAGCAGTTTGTAGTCATCACATCAGTGCACCGTTGTGACCAAACCAATATATGCAAAAAGGGAAAGCATAAGTGACAGTCAATTGAAAAGTAAAAGTAGTGCTTCGCACAAGAAAGCATGCACACAGCACTTATCTGTAATGGAGATATGAACAGTACAGTCTAACCTGAGTGTCATTGGAAGAACCGCTTTATTATATGTGTCCTGTTGTAAACATTCTCCTCTTCCTCACTGTCTACAGTGTCCTCTTCTGCCACAGGTGCATTGAACCTGGCCTTCAGTAGATCAAATGTGCGTTCAACAACTCTCCTGGTGAGGCCATGTGCTTCAGTGTACCTACTTTCTGCCCCTGTCCTCGGAGTCCTCACTGGGGTCAACAGCCAGGACAGGTGTGCGTAACCTCAGTCACCTGGAAGTAGTGAGGGACACACATTACTCATGTACAAAGGCATGGAGTATAATGTCAGTTGGCATACACTGACATACATTGGGTGAAGACTCAAGCTCACCTTTGAGCCACACTCGCTGCCTCTGTAGACGTGCCATCATCTGTGGGATGCTGCTATTCCTCAATACATAGGCATCATGCACAGTTCCAGGAAACTTAGCAGTGACGTGGGAAATGTAGTGATCAGCAGGGCACACCAGCTGGACATTTAGAGAGTGGTAACTCTTCCTATTCCTGTAGACCTGCTCATTTGCCCTGGGAGGGAACAAGGTAATATGGATCCCGTCAATGGCACCAATCACATGTAGTATGTGTCCCATGGTGTAGAATACAGCCTTCACAGTGGGGAAATCTTCACTCTGGGGGAATGAGATATAGCTGCTCATGTGTTTGAGCAAGGCAGACAAAACCCTTCCAAGCACAATAGATAACATTGGCAGTGACATTCCTGCAGCCAAGCCCACAGTCTCCTGGAAAGCACCACTTGCCAGGAAGTGCAGCAATGACAGTACCTGTACTGCACGAGGTATTGCTGTAGTGCCACAATTATCATGAATCAGATCTGGCTCCAATTGTTGACCCAGTTCAGTAATTGTGGCCCTGTTCAGACGATAGGCGATTATGATGTGGCGTTCCTCCAATGTAGCAAAGTTCACTAGGGGTCTGTACACAGGTGCTTGCGTCCTCCTTTTCAGCGGTAGGTAACTAAGTAAACCAAAAATTAGATGTGTGTGACTAAAGGAAGTATGGACACACAATATGACAGTACACAGAGCATATATGTATGTAGCAGACTGGAATTGTCTTGGTGTGTACCATCAATACCTATGATGCACATTAAATTGTTCGCCATGAGTCCCAGCATTAGGAATTGACAACCACCTGTCCTGTATGCAGGGAGAGGTGGAAGTGACCTCACTCTGCTGGTGTTTGGCATCATGGCAGTAGGCGGTCTGCACCGCCGTGCAACTCCTCATTGGCTAACATGGAGCTCTATGGTGCACAGGGACCAATGATGATCAACACCGGTGGTGACGTTGTTCACTGCTGCGGACGTGACCGCCATTTTCTCTGTGCCACTTCACTTGATTCCTGATTCTCTACTGATCAAGACCTCCACTGCGTGTACTGCTGTGTCCTGTGTCTGGAACCCGTGAAATCCCATGTAACAGGGGAAAGGGCCCCAGCCTTCACATTGGAGGAGTTGGAGAAGCTTGTGGATGGGGTCCTACTCTTGTATGGGCAGTTGTATGGGCCTCCAGACCAACAAGTGAGTACATCATGAGTACGTAGGATGTGACATGGCTGCATGAAGATGTATTTGTCCTTAATGTGGGATCTCTGGAGTATGTAAGCCTTATCTGTAACAGAAGGGAGTGTTGAGTTCATGGTGTCCATTCTTCTGTGTTCCCTATGCAGGTCAGCGCCCATCAGAAGAATGGACTGCGGCATGCCATCGCCAAGGAAGTGCGGACCCTAGTGGTCCATAGCTGGCGGAGTACCCACTACAGGAAACAAGTGGGAGGACCTGACATGCTGGGCCCAGAAGACCACAGAGGACCAGCTGGGGACAGACTCCAAACAAGGAAGGGGTACATATCGGAGCCTGACCCCACTAATGGCCCACATACTGGCGGTGGCCAATCCTGAGTTGGATGGGTGCTTGAGGGCAGCACAGCAGCCGCAAGGGGGTGAGTACATACTGTGTGGTATTAATATTTAGTTGCCTGTCATGGGGTTTGGGTGCAAGGTTCTAGTCAGGGAATGCCCCAATATCCCAGTTCAGCTATTCTTGTGGAGTCCTGCTTAGCAATGTAGGGTGATATGTATATTTGGTATTGGTAAGTAGCTGGCATACCATGGCAGACGTGGCTTAGTGAGTCCCAGTAGTTGTGCAGATGGTAGTGTTTGGGTTATTTTATGCTGTTGTTCCCAGGTAATGGTTTGTCATTGTGGTTCACACCGCACAGTGTTAGTCCCAGTGAGTGATTGTGATGTTTATGTCAAATGTACTGTTGCTACTGTGATTGACCCTGTGCTTCCTTTCTTTCTCTCCATCCCTCTCCTATTTTCTCCTCCTGTCCTTGTGGACATCATCTGGCTAATGAGCAGGAGCATCGTGAGTTGGGGAGCTGCAACCTGTGGGACCCAGGAGGCAGAGTCCACCAACGCAGAGGATACCAGTGGGTTGGAGGATGAGGGGAGCACTGTGGGGAAGTCTGGAGCTATGACATGTAACTCAGATTCCTCATCCGATGGAAGCTCCCTGGTGGTGGCGGACCCCTCTGAGTCCACCCCAACTAAGACACCTTCAACCACCCTGTGCCTGCACCGCTCTCCCAGTAGTCACCCACCCAGTTGCCTGTGCCCGCTCCCCCATAAGGGTGGATGTCTCCTTCACCCCAGGCACCTCAGCCCCTACCCCAGTCAGCACTTCTGCCCTCACTGAGGAGGCTATTGACCTCCTGAGGTCCATCTCTATAGTATAGCCAATCATAGTGAATGCCATCCAGGGGCTGGCCTCCCAGATGCAGCAAAGCAATGCCTACTGGAGGGCATTTATGGTGACTTGGCTGCCCTACAGAGATCGTTTCAGGCTCTGGCCTCCTTTTTGATGGCAGCCAGTGCCCCTGGTTCTTCTGTTCCCCCCTCCAACTACCTGTTCCTAGTCCCAAAGCCCTCTCCCCCCTCCTATCCCATGCACACAATCAGACAAGCATCTACACAAGACAACAGACAGGACTCGCACAGATAAGCAAAGGCACCACACTTCACTCCACAAGCACACACACACACAGCCAACACACAAAAGCACTTACAACAACAGCCAACGCCTCCACTTTCTCCCCTCCTCCTCTTCCCTCACAGTCACATCAACAGACACACCTGCATGCACTGCATAATCAGTCCCAGATCCTGCCACCTGTACAGCCTTGCCCGTAGTCACCACAACAGAAAACATGCAAATTAGCACCCCATTCACCAAATGGATTGTCACCACCTCTACCATCCCAACCTCATACAGCACACCCACCTCACTTGCAGACACCACAACATACATACACATGTCCTGTTTGTCCTCCTCCTCCCTGTCTGTCCCGCTCCAAAAACACATAAACGCTCCCACTGAGACACTCAACAGAAATCCACATCACACACACACACACTGTCCATGCACCTGCAACCACGTCCAGCACTCCTACTCCTCCTTCAACCACTTCTTCTACCTCCACTCCCAAACCTGCTCCCACAGCCCACCCCGTTGAACCCAAGAAACTTTTCCTGCCTTGACCTCTACCCTCCTCCCCCCATCCTGCCCTTAAGAGGAAGATCCCTCACTCCTAGCCCACTACCTGCAGCTCCCAGTCCACCCCTTTTCCTCCCCCCCTCAGCTACACCTACCACTAAGGGGCACAAGACTGGCACTCTGGTCCCCCGCCCCAAGCAACCCTCCCTGCCCCCTAAGCAATGGAGCGAGGACCCGTCCCATCCCAAACCCAAGTCCAAGGACCCCCCTCCCAAGAAGAAACCCCCCGACCCCACTGAGGTGCCTGCCTACCATCACCATGATGCCCCTGCCCAGTGGAGTGACTTGGGTTGTAAGGAGTCAATCAATCAATCAATCAATCAAAATATTTATAAAGCACGCTACGTACCCGTAAGGGTTTCAAGGCGCTAGGGGGGGGAATGCTGTTATCAGTCAAAGAGCCAGGTCTTGAGGAGTCTCCTGAAGGTGAGATGGTCCTGGGTCTGTCGTAGGGGGTCGGGAGGGAGTTCCAGGTTTTGGCGGCGAGGTAGGAGAAGGATCTGTCGCCGGATGTCTTGCGTTGGAAGCGGGGAACGATGGCGATGGAGAGGCTGGCAGAGCGGAGGTGGCGGGAGGGGACGTAGAAGTTGAGTCTGTTGTTCAGGTAGGTGGGACCAGCGTTGTAGAGTGCCTTGTGAGCGTGGGTGAGGAGCTTGAAGGTGATCCTCTTGTCTACGGGGAGCCAGTGGAGGTCCTTCAGGTGGTGGGAGATGTGGCATCGGGGGGTACATCGAGGACCAGTCGGGCAGAGGCGTTTTGGATGCGTTGGAGTCGTCGGATGTCTTTTGCTGGGATGCCTGTGTAGAGTGCGTTGCCGTAGTCAAGTCTGCTATTGACGAGGGCCTGAGCCACTGTTTTTCTGGTTTCCGTTGGGATCCATTTGTAGATTCTATGGAGCATGCAGTAGGAGTCAAGCTGGGCCTTTGACGTGGCCCTGTGGCTTTTGCCTGACATTGGACTGGCCAATGGTCATTTGTATATAGTTGCCTCTTCAGTTGTGGGTGCAGGTCCACCAAATCACAGAAGTTGGACAATAAGTATGTGTCCTGGCTTTCTTTACTCATGGCTTATGTTGGTGTAGGATTTCACAGCAGATAGTTCTTAGTGGCTGGTATGTGTGTATGGTGTGTGTTGTTTGTGTGTGTGTGTCACTCTCCCCTCCCTCCCTCGTGTACCAAACGGCTGTACTCACCGTCCTCGTCTCCATCAGTGTTGCAGCTCCTGGATTGCCATTGCATAGTACTGCATCAGCAGGACTTCCAGTTCGGGGTCTATGGTGGCCGCAGGCTCTTCTGTGTCCCTGGAGGTGTGTTTCCTTTTATATGATTCGTTTCTGCCAGACTTTTGGTGGCGGTGCTCCCGTCCCGGAAATCCTGGTAGTCTGCTATGACTTTATATGGTGGGCGGGGTGTTGTCTTCTGCCAGCCAAAAGGTGGCAACTGCAGTGGTCAGAGGACGGACTGCACTGGCGGTTCCGGTGGCATATTGTCTTTCTCTGGGAGGGTTCACCGCCATGGTCATAATTTGGCGGTTTTCACTGCCAGCCTGGTGATGGTACTGCCGCTATCACCATTGCCGGCATGGCGGTCAGCTGACTGCCAGTGTCATAATTAGGGCCTCAGTGTTGTGAGTGAGTGTTAATTGAAGTGTTCTGTGAGGACTTTGTGTAACATTTATTACATTCCATTTTCGCCCACTGAAGCTGGGCTGTACAGATTGTTTATAGGAGGGGAAGAGTTTTGTGCGGTGTGAATTGTCTGGGATGTTGCATTACGTGTGAGAGATGGTGAGGATAGGCATAGGCATGTCAATGTTGCCTAAAATGAACCTTAGTAAAGTTAGTACACATATTCCCAGACATGTAGAATAACATGACCACATATTTTGTGATGGAGTAACATCATTTAAGTGACAACAACTTGGACAACAAAAATATAAAATATTATTTTTTGTATAGCACAAACCTTTTTTTGGTGTCGGACGTTGGCTAAAAATGAACAAATCAGTCCTAAAGTCTGGTAACACTACTCAAGGGGTTGTTCCATGGATGGTACATGGTCATTCACATAAAACCATCAATGTTTTCTTTACGCAAATCCCATCGTCTAACAATAGTAGACTAGATTTATTAAGAACAATATCATAGCACTTTGAAAAACACATTCAAATGGATATGTGCATCTATATGTTCTTTTTTTTTTTCTTTTTTGCCAATTATGCACATGTATAGTATTGTAAAGCACACATCCTAAGTATGAAAAGTGAGGGCCTTTGTGTAGCTATTGTGTCTTGTCCTGTAAATACATCGTTCTAGTAAATAACCTATGTTACACTCAAAGGACACCTTTGCACATTGTGCCCAAAGTGTGTGATTTGTACTGGGAAGCAAACTAGTACACCCTCATTAAGGAGAGAGCAGGATAGTAACATATCTTTATAGATATTAACAATTCCTGCTCTATCCTTCTCATACAACTCAACTCAGCAATGTTGTGTGCTGCATTGCATTGCATGAACGTTTAGCTGTTGTGGCTAATACTTAGTATGTACCATACTTAGTTGCCTGAGTGACAATACCCATGGGAAATACTAAACACATAAATACGAAGATGTATGTCACCACTCTGTTCTGTGATCTCTTCACCAACATCATCATGATACATAATAAACCTTTACCTGGGAAACACCTTGTTCAATCCAAACTATATATAGTAGCTGTGAGGCTGCACTCCCTGACATCTACCCAAGTGCTGATGTAAAATCAGGCAAATCAGTGACATGGTAGCTTTTAAAGGTGCACTAGCCTCTGCATAGCAGAAGGTTGTGTGAAAGACCATCTTTTATTTCTTCCACAGTTTTTTCTTGTGTGTTGTGGATATGTACTTTAAATTCCTGTAAATGAACATTAGAATGTTGGTTGTGGGTTCTTCATGAAGAACCAACATTAGAGCTTTTTAATGTGGTCTGTATTTCAACCTTCAAGCAGCACATACAAGTTTTCTTCATCTATAGGTAGTAAATACATGTTGACATTTTTTTAGGCCCGTTAAGGTTGTTTTCCTGATCATCAGCTGTAACAATACATATTGGTAAAAGACAAATATATTAACATCATTAAATCTAGTATGATTGTTTGATGGGTACTGATTTTCTTATTGTCCCAAACTGTAAAGGTGACGATAAGAATATCATACAATTAAATTATTAGGTACTGTTTATTGTAGAGTTAAGTTTTTTCGTGCTTGTGTGACTATGTGATCATTAATACAATCGAGAATTATTGAACAGATTGTGAGTGACAAAGCAAGTTTAAAAGTATTAAGTAGCACATAAAGTCAGAATGATGTTATGTTTGCACATTAGATACATAAGTAGCACTTATTTAGGGAAGTGTCTATAATTGGTAGAGGAAATGCACTCACCGTATGTTGTGAGGCTTACGAGTTGTACAGTTTAATGTGAAATACTAATGCATTTCTTGGGAAAGGATGGAACTTCACCACAAAGTTTAGTGTTAAAATTATAGTTAAGTCATATGTTAACAGAATGTTAGCTGTGCCACCTAGCATACAGGTCTAACTTACTTAAATGTTTGAAGGTATTTGGATTAACAAAACAATTCATAAATCACAACACTCATACACTATAATTGATAATAAGATTAGTTTTTTTAATGAACAAAAATATAGCCAAACTACACAAATTCAATAAGGAGACATATATTTAGGAATCATTTATTTGGAAGTGTTAGGTCCAGAACGACCCTACTGCAGACAACTGTTTGTGCTCAATCAAATCAAAGGACCTCATTACAAGTTTGGAGGTCGGACCGCCATGGTAGCAGTCTTTTCACGATGGTCGCAAGACAGTTGGATTATGAGTTCCCCACGGGGCCAGTGTGACTGGCAGGCAAAGGAAGGGAGCAGTATAATGGCGTTACTGCCACAAATGCATCACTACCTGTTGGCATGAGAGGCGGACTGTGCCCATGCACCATGTCATGCACAGGTCAAAGTGCGTCCCGAACCACAAATGTTTTTGGGGGCACAATTAGGCTCCCACCTCATCCTCCAGGAGCTGTGCCCCTTGGGGCCCGCTGTCTTGGGCACCTTACTTGCTTGACTGCCAAGCTTTAAATGACGGTGGGATCGCCATTGATACCTTGGTGGTCCAGCTGGTCGTAATGACCATGGCATTCCTAATGCCAGGATCACCAACATTGGCCATCATGGTCAGGACCACTGTGTTCCCCGCCACACTAACTGTGGCTGTGACAGTGGACTGCTGGCAATCTTCTGACAGTCTGTCTGCCAAACTCGTAATCTGGCGGTCCGACCACCAAAGTTGCAGCGGTCTTCCTGCCACTGCTACCATAGTGGTCCATAGACCACCAAACTCAGAATGAGGCTAAAGTCTTCTATTATGCCCAACCAAAATGGAGCCCAGGTTAGACAATGTTAGATACAATGATCAGGTTTGTCATGGTTGAAAGTTTGCCTTCTGACTTGAAAACCTTTCTGTGGAAAATATGAAAATGTATGAGTGTTTGGAAGTCATAGCAGTACACTGGAACATGGTGGGTATTTTACAATGCTAGGCTGGTGAAGAATGGTCTGAGGTATTTACCATTGATGGGGAAAAACTAAGATCAAGCAAAGTCCAGTCTTCGTGGCCTGAAAGCTCTTGATTTTAAATTGTGTTAGTGTTGGCATCATTGTCGGCAAAGTACTCTACTTTTTGTCACTAAGACTAATTGGGCAGTCAGATCTCCTTCTGTGTGACAAAGAAGCACAGTAAGTCCAAACAGTAATTCTATCACAACACCTTTCGCTTGACACCAGTACTGTTCTGCTGCCGGTTCTTCTTAGACCATTTTGCATAAAATGATTATTTTCTAGACTTAGCACCTTGGGTATGAGGCGTACAGCCTGATTCTAATTTAGAGACACCCGGACCTTGCAAAGCTAGCAGCAGGGCCTGTGCCATTGACAGACAAAACTGATACAGTGGGGTATTTCTGAAAGCTGCACTTTTCAGGGTTTGTCTCACTGTACTGCAAGTTACCCTGGGAACACACATTTAAGATCAGGGTGCAAATAGGTTCTGATCCAGACCTCAGAATATTCCTCAAAGCTCACACCATCAGATGTAGTCCTTCCGTCTTTCACAGATCCTGGAGTTTCCTTAAATGGGTTGTGGGGATGACACATTTTTACCCAATGTCAGGCTCTGAGTGAGCTACAATTCCAGCCCACTTAACAACTAATGCGCTAAACTTTCACAGGGGTGCCCTTAACAACTTTTCAAATATTTCCTGTGTGTTATCCTGTACCACATCCCACTGTGACTCTGTACATACAACCAGCATGGCACCAACTCATGTCTAAAATATAGATCTCTGTATGCCCACCCTGAGGAGTCCCTCTCTCACTAAAATTGTCACACGGCTGTGTAGCAGGGCAATCAAGGTAGTAGGCAAAGGCATAAAAGATGTCTGACTGTGCCAGGATTGTCATGCTGTGAACTCCATTAACCTCCTGAGCACTGATTAGATTGGCATCCTGTCAGGGAAAGAAACATCTCCCCAAACCCAAGGTCTCCGTCCACTGTCTGGGAGTGATACACATTTCATCACAGGACAGGCATTCACAGTCAGGTGACACCAAGCACTGGCATAAAGCACATTTATGATAGCACTGAAAATGAAAATGTTCCTAAGATTTACTCTTATGAACTTCTATTTGACGATTAAGACTGATTTCATTAGACTATTACTGTGAGTGTTTGGTTATTCTTTAAAGGTACTGACAGCTGGCATTAGGCATTATGAGGTATTATAATGCTACCCTGATGTGTGATATGTGAGAAGCATCCTTACACAGTTAAAATCATTTCAGGATGTTTTTACTGTGGGGACATGTAAAAGATAAGTTCACGTGCTATTACATGTTTCACATGCTATTATATTTTGTTGTTGGAGTGTATCATATTGTCATTGGAGTGTTTTAAAATAATGTACATTAATGCAATAACATGCAAAAATGACATGGAGGACTTAGATGAAAATGCAGAGTATTTTAATCAAGTAAAAGCAATAGACTGTCACATTTACACATTTTGGGCTCGAATTGCTGAAATTGCACTTTCTGCAGAATTGACTTAGGTTATGAATGTGAAACGCTAAACTTTGAACAAGCTGACATGCTGTGAACATGATAATTTAAAGTAAAATAAGTTAGCTTTGACTTTCCATAGCATATTTCTCAGAGAATACAATAACTATTCAAATGTTCTAGTTTAACTTTGCAAAATGTTTCTATAAGCACGAAAGCTTAGTACACTGCACGAATAGCAAGCTTGTGCTTTAGTAAAATGATGTAAAATGTAACCATGAAACTGCAGCTTTCTTAAGCAAACTGAATAATGAGAACCCTTACAGAGTTATACAAAGTATTTGATAGGAATGGTTTACTTAAACATTGTTGTGTATGGACTATTGTTTCTGAGGTGAGATGACGAGGAGATTTTCCTGTTCTCATGAAGACAATAAAAGCTGATTGGCTGACAAGGGGAAGAAGAAGCATGTTGCAAATGTTTATACATATTATTTTATATGAGTGTGTGTTCACTTTCCCGTCTCAATCTATGGTGCTTTGAGACTACTGAGTTTCATAAACATTTCTTTATAATGCATTCTGCTTTGATTGATAACTGATATTTGACTCTGAAACTTTATGATTGAACTTCTCTATTTTAAGCTTTTCATGGGTTCTGACTGACACCAATTTTCTTGTCCTTCCCAGCTTATTCATATTCTTAGATTATGGATTCTTTCTTTCATGGAACGCACTTAATGCATTTTGTCTATTATTAACTGATTATGATATATTAACTAATGATTCGTATTGATGATATAACTGAAAAAAGATTAAGCAAGTAAAACAACTTCTAAATAAAGCTTTTGAACTCACACCAACTCTCTTTATTGACTGAACAATAATAATTGAGACTGTGATGACTATTTCATTGATGTGTAGCTCATGGATAATCGCATCTACTTCCAAGGTCTATCGGCCTGTGACAGGGCGATTTCTACCCTGATGAGTTGGTAAGTTTTGCTTTGTAAGCCAATATTTAAATGAGATCCCCACTCCAACAAAGTTAGTAGGGAAAGGATGGTTTATGTAATGAGAAAGAGGAGCTCTAATTAATTGCTCTGATACAGAGAGATGCACATGTCCCATTTCCTAAAGCCTGAGCTGTGATGACTATTGGGGTACAGTTTCTAAGTCAGTTGTAGAATTTGTGATGTGAGTATTAATAGCGTAATGTGTTGTAATTGTTTTGGCTATTGTGGTTTTATTCAAGTATTGGCGTATGTGTGTTGAGTGAATTTTTGATGCTTATGCGCTTACTTTCGAAAAAGTTGAAGAGATATCGGATTAAGGTGTTGTCCAAGATCCTGGGATGGAGAAATAAGAGTTGATTTATGGTTTTCTTGTGTGCTAAAGAATTGTGGTGCAGGTTGTGAGGTGCAATTGTCTGCACAATTGAGATAAAGACTGTAGCGATTTGTTGTGAATGTACTAAAATTAATTAACGCTAGTTGAACCTGATGCACAAAGGTGACGCTGCATGGATTAGGGTGATTTCCTGCATGTTTTATTCGCCTGTGTGAAAATCTTTTGAAAGAGTAAAGTTGGAGGCTGTAAAAACCTGAATATTCTGGTTGTTTAATTGTTCTTTTTGCTTTCTTCAGAGGAGCTGACAAAGTCTGTCATTTTATGGTGCATAGAGTTGTAGAATTGTAGTTTTGTGAGTATACGAAAACATTGTAAAGGCAGGTAAATAACTGTAGGGAGCATGTTGTTGAGCAAAACATTATGCCACGCTGGTATCAGTTGGTGTGAAACAGTGTGCAGTGATTGGTTGGTCTGTGTGAGGAGTTTAGTAGTGATTGGATAATTGGAGTGAGGAGCCACAATGAGTTTGGGAGATGGGCATACTGAGATTTGATGTTTACAGAACAAAATCAAAACATTGAAGAATTGAATTACGTTGTTTACCTTTTGTAGATTTAATTTAAAAAACATGACATTTTTCAAAGCCGTTATAAATTTGCTAAGAGGGATCTAACAATTCCAGTATGGGAAGGCCCCTCCTGAGGGTATGCCTGCTTATCATATGACAGTGGAAGAAGGGTTACAGATGTGTATGGCTTTGTCAATGGTACAAGATCACTGAAAAAGAGGCTTTCATAGAAAGGATATATTCAATTTGAGAATTATTCACAAACTGAGGGAACAACTTTCTGACATGAAGCCACCTCCTAGTTGTACACAATATGAAGCTCTAAGTGCTTGGGTGAAGATGGCTTGCTCTAGAGAAAGAGATAAACTTCAGAGCCGAACAAAGAGCTATGAAAATGTACATAGGTGCAATATGGAAAGAGTTGGAAGAAAGGTATAGCTGAGGGAACTAGGTTACATCCCATAATTTCTAATGAGAAGCCTGAGAAACCAAAAATGTTAAAAGTTAATGGAGACAAAGATAAAAAGGAGAATGAAAATAAATCAGACTCTGATAGTGATTCGGGAGATAAAATATTGGGTGAATTATTAGCAGCACGTCCACCACTGTATGTAACTCCTGTAACAAATATTGACAGCACTCCAACTAATAATGTGATAGTGGCTACAGCCCCTGTTGACCCGATTGCAATTCAAATTTATTACAGATGACACAGCCCGTTATGACACAGCCTGCTGTAAAACCTGTTATATTAAATCATGTGTTTGCCCAAGTTGAGACTGTTCTGGCAGTGATGCCTCCAGGTGTTACTGCTTCTATTCTGATTGTATCAGCACCTGCTACTAGAGTAATAACAGCACAGTAAATATTGAGACTAATTATGTCCTTAATGCTGTGTCTCAAGTTGCTGTTGGAAGAGTACCTGCAACAGGGTTTATCCCGACATGCAGAATTCAGTATATTGTTGCATGGACACCGTAGACTATTCAATGATTAGAGGACACAAGAAGGATTATCTTTACAAGACAAACAACACATGGAGGAACACATTTATTTGAGAATGGGATTTTACCTCCATGGATTGAGGAAGCTGTCAAGAACAGTGCAAAGACTGAGAACAAAGGAATTATAGATACCAGTGAGAGTACAGAGATAGAAAGACAATTGACTATCCCGAGATTAAGAATAGAATAGAAAGAAATAATTAGATGTTGTTTAGATCTTGATCATGTGAATCAATACCAAGAAAAATAAATGATTTATTTGAGCAAATGAGGCATTTGAGACAATGCATTCTTCAGGAGTGCTATTACTGAATTAATTAAATCCATTCGTAAATTGAGTTTTTTTAGTCCATTTGAGCTTTAATTCGGCAGCAGCTAACATAAAGGCAATACAAATACACACATATGACCATAATTCTCAATACAACCTATAAAAATACAATACTAATATCCTTAAGATAAAAAAAAAATTATTGCATTGCCAAAGCCCAGGGCATGCAAATCAGACACCAAATCTATGAAGGAATATAGTTTTTCTTAATATTCATGAAATATTTAACCAAGCTTATACTCTAGATCAAGCAAATAACACAATAAAAATTGAGCGAATAAATTAAGTTTCAAAGATCTTAAAATTTTTCCCTCTAATAAAAGAACTCTAGTATAATACAAGTATATGGTCAAAATTTAAAAATAAAAATATTAAATCAATTAAAAACACAGGGGCATATTTATACTCTGTTTGCGTAATTTTTTTTTACGCAAATCCGACGCAAAGCTAACTCCATATTTATACTTTGGCGTTAGACCCGTCAAGCGCCAAAGATCTTGGAGTTTGTGTCATTTTTTTGCGTGGACACTTACCTTGCGTTAATGATATGCATGGTAGGCGTTCCCGTCTAAAAAATGACTCCAAGGCATGTGCGCCTTACTTAAACTCCCGTGCAAAAATGACGCACAGGAGTGGGCGGGTCAAAAAAAAATGACGTCCAGCCGCTTTTGCGTCATTTTTTAATGCCTGGTCAGGGCAGGCGTTAAGGGACCTGTGGGCTCGGAAGGAGCCCAGAGGTGCCCTCCCATGCCCCCAGGGACACCCCCTGCCACCCTTGCCCACCCCAGGAGGACGCCCAAGGATGGAGGGACCCATCCCAGGGAACTTAAGGTAAGTTCAGGTAAGTATTTATTTTTTTTAATAAATCTGTGGCATAGAGGGGCCTGATTTGTGCCCCCCTACATGCCACTATGCCCAATGACCATGCCCAGGGGACATAAGTCCCCTGGGCATGGCCATTGGGCAAGGGGGCATGACTCCTGTCTGTGCTAAGACAGGAGTCATTTCAATGGGGGTTGGGAGTAAAAAAAAATGGCGCAAATCGGGTTGAGGCCAATATTTTGCCTCAGACCTGACTTGCCCCATTTTTTGACGCCCAAGCTCCATTTTCCCCTACGCCGGCGCAGCCTGGTGTGGGTCATTTTTTTTGACGCACACCAGTCAGCTGCGCCGGCTAACGTCATTCCATAAATAAGGCGCCCGCATGGCGCTTTGGAATGGCGTTAGCCGGCGTTCAAATTTTTGACGCACAACTGTGTTGGCGCAGTTGTGCGTCAAAAAGTATAAATATGGCCCACAGTCTCTATCCTTAAGTAAATGTTGTGTCAAAAAGCTTGCTCTAATACGCCATATGGTTGCTAAAAACTTAGCCACAGCACACACCACTGGCCCGTGGGTACTGGTACTACAAATCCTGAGAGCCGAAAGGCGATCCCTAATTCGCATGGAGTTACAAAGAGGTCTTATCCAGCGGGCCCTTTGCTTTTTATATGCGGGACAGTAGAATAAAAGATGGCTAATTGTTTCCCTAGTATTGCACCCCATTGGGCAAAGATCTAACAAACTAACAGTTTACTTCCATCTGGAAGTAAGATTGCGCACTGGTAGAGATCCTAATCTGAATCTAAGGTAAAGTGCACGTTCCGCAAGATGTAAAATTGTATCAAAAAAGTGCTCAAACTCATAATGACACTTAGATGGTAAAAAGCTGTCCGTCAGACTACCCGACGGAACAGCTGCTAGGGTTGATGTTTGTAAACTCACCCAGTATGCATCTTTCAAAATCTGTGAGGCATTTTTTGGAAGATGCAAAGGATCCGTCCAATAGGAGCCCAGCCCAAGTTTGAGAAAAACTCTTTTGACATACTGGCACCATGGGATTTTTCCAACCTGAGAGTCTCTTAAAAGCGCGCCTAGCCATATCCTACAAGGATCTAGCACTGCAGTGGACCAAATCTGAATCCAATATTGCAGCGGTCTCAAGGCAGCAATATCAGCGATAGAATACAAATTTAAATCTATTCGGATAGGCAAAGTAGGAGAACTCAAGGGAACTTTTAACAGGGCCTTGATAAAGAGGTTCTCTGCTCTTTCCATATTGTCGCGTTTACTATGGCCCCACAGCTCAGCACCATACAAAGCACCCACTCTAGCCTGCACTTTATAAATATCCAGTGCAGGTGTGATAGAAAAGGCGGGTGTTTTAGCAGCAAATCTCAAAATGCCCCCTATCTTTTGTTTAAGGGACATAATATCCTTTGTCAGATGTGATGTCCATTTGTGGAAATTTTCTAGTCTAATTCCCAGAAAATCAAAATCACTAACACGTTCAAGACCCTCACCATCCAGCACCATATTCTTCTTTGCTCTAAATTTTGGGTCGCCAAATACCATCCATTTTGTTTTGGTGCAGTTTATTTGTGAGCCATAATCCTTACAAAACCCCAAGAATTTCTCCAGAAGACTAGATAATCCAGAGGCGGTTTGTGATAAAAGCAAGGTATCATCAGCGAACAGCAAACACGGTGTCTTGATACCACCCAATTTCAGGGCGTCATTTAAGCTATCAAATAAGTATGGGATACAGGCATTTATAAAAAGTAAGAAAAGAGTTGGAGCCAAAACACATCCCTGCCAAACACCTTTCTGTATGGGAAACTTGTCAGATAGCTCTCTGTCCTTCCCCCACCTTACTCTAGCAAAACTCCCTGAGTATAGCTCCCTAATCAAATTTAACAAGGGGCCCGGTACTACAATTTTTGCCAGAGTCTCCCATAGCTTGGGACAGGGTACCAGATCAAAGGCAGATCTGAGATCAACAAAGGCGACGAACAGCCTACCACCATCCAGGTCCACCACCTTCCATTTAATTGTAAGAAAGTGGAAGACCTGGTCCACCGTGGCCGTCCCTTGCCTAAAGCCTGACTGCAAGTGGCTTAAGGCCCCATTCTCTTCCACCCAGTCTCTAAGCCTACCCAAAACCTGGAAGGAAAAGATTTTCTGGAGATTCTAAAAGGCTGGTTGGTCAATAATTTCCCGGAGTTGATTTGTCCCCTTTTTTGTAGCTAGGGACAATTATTGCACCCTTCCACGAGTGGGGAAAGATGTTGCTCCCCAGAATAACATTTGAGACTCTATTAATATAAGGGCCCAATAGTATCAAATCAGACTTTTACAGGCCAGATGGGATCCCGTCTAGACCAGGAGCCTTCGCCGATTTGTGAGCCATAATAGCTGCCTCTGTTTCTTTCCTAGTAGACGGTGCAATAACACCTGCCCCATCGAAAGTATCTGTGTATGCAACCTCTATGTCCGCTGAAGAAGCAAAATCTTGGTGTAGAGTTTAGTTAAATAGGACATCCAAGTATTTGCAGGGATGTGGCAATCAGGCCTGGAGCTCAGATTTCATCCTTCTTGGGAAACCAGGGACCAAAATCGCTTAGCATCTGAATCCTTGGCTGCTACCAGCAAATCTTGCCATATATCCTCCACCCACTGGGCCTTACTAGACTTAATTACAGCAGCATAGTCACGCCTTGCCATCATTATGGCAGGTCTATCCTGTTATCTAACTGCTTCCAAAAGGCCATGCTTGGCCCTCCTGCAGGCATTGTTAAACCGTGGATTTAATTTGAGTGCTCTACGCCTCCCGCTTCCCCTATTTTCCCTAATAAAAATGGGCCTTCAGGGAAGCAAAGAGCTCAACGTGTTTGGCCATGATTTGATCAGCGGAATAGGGGTTGGATACAAGGGCAACTGTATGCCTAGAAACCAAATCGGACATTTGAGCTACTAGGGCTCCTTTGTTCGTGAAAACCTCCCATCTTAATATAAGCTGATTGCTAGCCACCTCCAGGGAGGGCATGATACTCTGATCTTGATTATTTGGCCCAGAACCCGATAACCACCTAACCCACTCTAACAAAAGGGGGAAGTGATCACTATAGCATTGGTCTCCCACTTTAAGGTCCTTAATTTCATACCAGATCCTGGCATAAATAACCAGATAGTCATTCAGGCTGCTACAGAACCCTCTAGAAAAAGTGGAACGTGCTGGAATGTCTGAAGGAAAATGCCCATTCCCTGGCCGTAGGCCACGTAGCAGCATTAGCTCAATAATATGCAACACCCTTGGGCTAGATTTAGGCTGGTTGCTCACCATGTTGCATCCTCTTCCTGGAATAACTCTGCAAATAGGGTATTGGGCTCTAGGGAAGCGTTAAAGTCACCGGCTATGATAACAAAATGCAAGGGAAGTAGATCAGCCACAAGTGTATTTAGCAGGGATATAGTTTCTGAGATTTTAATAGAGGGACCTGGTCTATAGTATAGGTTAACATACAAAAACGGTGGACCCATTTTTGATTTAAATGAAACTGCCAAAATTCAGGTAAATTCATGTAGATTTCCTTCACTTCCCCTACCTCGGAAATCTTTACCCATGTAATAAGACACCCTCCTGCCCTCCCCGCTGATGAAGGAATTGCCTCTTTACAGAATGAAATATACCCCTGTCTGAATACATTAGTAGTAGCCCATGTTTCCTAGAAAAGACAAAGACTACAGGAGTCAATAAAAGAACCCCAATCCGGATCACCAATCTTTTTCCGTAAGCCAGCTATATTCCAGGAAATTAAAGAAGAGTAGAGAGGCCTAGGTCTAGGATGGATGACATTGCCAACCTTATAGCGAGGGACTAAGGGCAGGGTTGCTAAGTCATCTATTATCCCTGGCCTCCGGTCCTGAGTGGCACCCCCCACGATGGACTCCTGGGGACTACCCTCCAAGTTCCTACATAAGTTCCCACCCTCGTACAATGGAATAATATTCGGGGGGCTATTGCTTCTTTCAGTCAATCAATGTCTGATAGATTAGAACTTAGCATTTTGTTTGGAGATTTTGGCCGCTTGCCCCGGGTCTCATACTCCCTCCAGGGAGTGTCCGCAGAAGGGACCATTGGAATAGGAGAAAATGGCTCGACAGAGCCCGTAATAAGAACCCCACTTTCGGGGGTAGCAGATGATTCCTTAGCTACGGCATCCCCAGAGGGACAGTTTGTCTGAAGAACAATATTCGATCCATTCCGTAATGGGTTCCGGGCCTCCAGGGATATCAGGCCTTTAACCAGGTCAGGAGTGACTAAAACTAGCTCAACAGTATCCAGGTGGCCTTGCTTGCCTATATGGCTCTTAGGAAAAGTGATATCTGAGTGGGTGGCCTTGTTCCTTAATGACAGAATGTCTTCGAAAGTGTTTGCTGCTAATTTCGGGACGTTTCACATATAGATTGAATGGTCGCTTTTGTAGTTGTCATTTGTCCCTATAAGTTGTCTAACAAGGGTATTCAGTGGCTCTCCTATACCGGAGCTAGACTGCAGAGAATGGATGCTTTGGCTAGGTGCTCTGGGGGCTTTTGCAGTTCCCAATGATTGTCCAGTTTTGGTCAATAGTTTATCAGGCCCCATGCCGGATTCCTTGCTCCAATCTTTAGCAGTAGATAGGGTGGATTTGAAGCTTTTTTCATACAGAATCTCCCCACCCCTCTTCTTTACCCCCGGACGAAGTAAGGTGAGACCCTCAGACACGCTTTTTTAGGTCGTTTACCTCTTGTTTGAGGTCCATGATTAGGTTGACCACTTCTATCTGGAAATTCCCAACCATAACCTGACTGCTTAACATTTGCAAATTGGGATCTGCACAACCTTTCTCTGAGTTTTGATCAAGGCCTCCTAATGCAGAAAAGCGATTGGAAAAGGTTATGTCATGCACTGTAATAATTCCATCAGCAGCACCCACATCTACCATTTGTGTGAGACTTTGTCTTTTAGCCCCTAAATCAGCTGCATCATCCAACCCCTCTGCAGTTATCGAGTTTAGGGTGGGATCCATGCAGCTAGCTGGGTTGGCCCTTTTGGATTCTCTAGGCCTAAAAAAGGATAAAAAGGGGGAACTGGTTGATCCTTTTATAGCTCGTGTCTCCTTCCCATTTATCATAGACTCCACCTCTTCGATTAAAGTATCAGTTTCGTTGGTGGCACAGTTGGAAAATCTCTTTAAGCTTTTAAGGGATTTTGTATGATGTAACGGCTATCACAGGATTCCCTTGTGCTTTACGCTTCCCCATTTTGTAATTAATATTGAAAGAACTGATAGATATAGCCAGAAACAAGTATAATGTCAGACCAGAAAACACTTACCTTAAGATCAAGAGGTGTGGCCTGGCCCGGCCTCTTCTGGTTTCTGACGGGCCCAGCCTCTTCTGGTTTCTGACGGGCGCGGATGGGCCTGCCCTTGGCCCGGGCTTTGCCCGGGCACGGCCAGCGCACGTCCCGCATAGCGGGGGTGCGCTACGCGCTTTCAAGCACTCACGTTTCAGGCTCCGCCCCCCTCTTCTGGCAGCTGAATCCTGGGACAAGGAGTTCCCAGACAACAGGGCAGCAGAACAGCACAGCAAGGTTCCCGCATTGCGGTGGTGCGCAACGTGCTTTCAAGCACTCGGGTTTCAGACTCCGCCCCCCTCTCCTGGTATCTGAATCCTGGGACATGGAGTCCCCAGACAACAGGGCAGCACAACAGCACAGCAAGGTTACTTTGACAAATTTGGAAGCAAATAGGGAAAGAATCATGACAAGAAAAAGCTACAATCAGTGGCAAATGAAGTAAGAGGAAAGCCAGCTCCAGTCTCCCAGATGAAGAAGAAGTTTTGGTTTATCCATTTAGAGAGGTACCACATGGAGGATATGTTCATTTCTCATGGAGTAGGGAAGATCTTGTAGCATTTACAAGCAATTTTGAGAAATTGAAAGAGAACCCCATGTAATGGTATACACAAGTTTAAAGATTTGTCAAAAGTTTGAATGTGCTGTGGGTTGATTTGAATACATTCTTTAAAAAAAAATTTTCAAATGATTTGTGGTCTCAAAGAAAAATTGCTGTACCTTTGCCAAGTTCGGAGCCACCGAGAAATGCCTGCACTAATGCACCATCTTCTATTGTGAAGGTTAAATAAAATTAGTTGATTATTTTTCTGAAAGGCAGAATTTCTCCACAAGATTTGGATTATGTGAGGCTAAGTAGAATTCAGCAAGCAGTGAAAGAGTCAATGTATGAGTATTATGAATGGCTGTTGAAGGCACTCCAGCAGCACACTGGTCAAACACACTTTGAGTTAAGTGACATTTGATTTTTTATCTCACAACTTCTTATGGGTTGGGACCAGAGACTAGTCAGCATATAAAATAGAATGTCATCCCCATCCTCCTAGACAGGGGTGACACCACGGCTCTCATCCTCCTCGACCTGTCCGCTGCCTTCGACACCATCTCCCATCACACGCTACAGACTCGTCTCTAGGATGCCGACATCCGAGACAAATCAATAGAATGGATCACCTCCTTTCTCTCCAACAGGACCCAAAGAGTCCGACTCCCCCCCTTCCACTCAGAGGCCATCAAGATCATCTGCGGCATCCCGCAAGGCTCCTGTCTGAGCCCCGCTCTCTTCAACCTCCACATGGGACCCTTAGCCAGCATCACCAGACACCACGCACTCAACATTGCATTATATGCCGACAACACTCAGCTAATCATATCCCTCACCAACAACCCGCACACAGCCAAAACCAACTTCCACACAGAATGAGGACAGTTGCCACCTGAATGAAGGAGAGCTGCATAAAACTTAATACTGAAAAGACAGAAGTCCTCATCATCGACAACAACCCCTCAGCCTGGGACTTGTCCTGGTGGTCCACTGCCCTCGGAAGCGCTCTGGCACACAATGGCCACGCATGCAACCCACAGCTTCATCCTGGACTCAGCACTCTCGAGGCCCTCATCAACAGCCACCTAGACTATGGCAACGCATTGTAAGCCGGAACCGCCACCAAGGTATAGAAAAGACTGCAACGCATCCAGAACTCCTCCTCCTGTCTCATCATGAACACCCCCAAACACAACCACACCTCAGCTCTACTGAGAGACCTGCACTGGCTCCCAATAGACAAAAGAATCACATTCAAGCTTCTCACACAGGCCTACAAAGCCCTCCACAACACCGGACCAGAATATCTCAACTATCACCAGACAGCTCCTCTCCACAAACTCGCACTCACCGCTGTCCCACGCGTCCGGAAGACCTCAGTCAGAGGAAGATCCTTCTCCCACCACAACGCAAAGACCTGGAACTCCCTTCCCTTCCGCCTCAGAAGATCTCCCACTCTATCGCAATTCAGAAAGGACCTCAAAACTTGGCTCTTCACCTGATCTCCTTCGTTCATAGACAATCTCTCACTTACTGCCCCCAGCAACTTGAGACCCTAGTGGGTGACTAGACTAGCCGTGTTTTACAATTATTATGATTGATTGATTGATTGCTGGCAGGCAGAGGACCTCATTTTGAATCTGGCGGTCCATGGACCGCCAGACTCACGGTGGCGGGCAAACCACCACCGTAGTGACGTTCTGCGTCCCCTATTATGACCATGGCGAAAACGCCAAGGTGGAAACGGCACCACTGCCAGGCTCCCAGGCAGCAGGCAGCCTGGCGGCGTTTCAGATCCGACAGGGCAGCGCTGCTAGCAGCTCTGACCTGCAGATTATGAGTCCCATTCCGCCAGCCATTTTCTGGCGGTTTACACCGCCAGGCAAAGGCTGTCGGAATGGGTGACTCGGGGCCCCACTGGGGGCCCCTGCACTACCCCTGCACTGCCCCCATGCACAGCCCCGTCATGCATTTGAAATGCGCAGTGGAATATGCTGCACCTGCTGCACTGCCACATTGGCCCCGGCTCCATTTGAAGCCGGTGTCAATGTAAAGGCCCTTTTACCCACTGGGCCGGTGGGCGGAAACACTGTCTCCACCCACTGGCCCAACGGGAACATCATTATAGGGCCAGCGGGGCTTCGCCGTGCTGGCGGTCTTCCGTCGACCGTCAGCGCGGTTGACAGAGGGGTATCCCGCGTCATCATAATGAGGGCCAAAGTCTTTGGATGAGATTATGAAGTATGCACAGTATTGTAGTGATGAAAAGGAGATGAAGCAAAAGAAACTTAAGGAGAAATGTATGTCAGCTCAGACAAAAATGGCACAGAAAGGTTTTCAGAATCAATTGTTTACAGAAAAATATTGGTGCAATGCATGGGGTTGGTTTTCAGAATGGCATGTAAGGAGTTGTATTTTAAGCTAGACTTGAAGGTGTTCAAGGAGTTATGATTGCTTCTAAGGATGGAGGTCAATGAGTTCTGATTGGTCCGAATTCTGGTGTAGATATTGCAACATTGAAAAAAATGATACTTTGTCACTTCTGTAACAAGTTTGGGCATTGGAAGAGGGAATGTAGGCTGAATCCAGATAGAATGTGTGGCAATAAACAAATGCAAGGCGGAAGTCAGATGCAAATGCAGAATGTACTCATTCAGTAAATCCAAGCAGCAATGCAGATACAAGTTCCAATGTTGCAGGTCTCACAAGCCCTGATAACCCCACAAAATGTGTGCAACCACAGATTTAGCATGAATCAGATGCCCGGGATAAATGCAATTCAATTTCAGTCCCAGAACCAGAATCCATTTCAACAGTCCCTATGTTGGATTGTGAGAGCTTTGGCACTGACAATCTGCAATGCCAGTACCTGAAAGGGTAGGAAGAGTTGCAAACTTGGCACAGTCTTAGAGGTAAACCACAATGGACCATTTGTTGAAGGTGAGGTAAATGGCCATCATCTGTCATTTTTTATTGACACCGGAGCTACCCTTTTCACTGTTAAAACAGCAGATGTCCCAGACCTACTCTTCTCGGGAAAGATGATTCCAATTATAGGTGCAAATAAACAGATTACTAACCCAGTTTCAAAAAAGGTTCCTGAATAAATAGGCTAATTTGAAGAAATATACCAGTTTGTTGTATGTGACTCCAGTTCTGTAAGCCTCAGAGAAAGAGATTTTTTGTACAAATTGCACAATCTATTGCACACCAATTGGAGTTTAATTCCAGACACATGATGAGGGTGCCCGCTGATTAGAGAGAGAATGTGAACCAAGAAGTATGTGGATTTTCAGGGAAAGACATCAGACTAATCAAAAGCGTAGAACCAGTCTGTTTCACAGTGAAGCTCAATGTCGTTTTTCCAGGAACACCAGGATATAATTTGACCCCAGGGACTGTGGGAGAAATAACACCAATAATTGAGGATATGTTGAGGGAAGGGATCCTGACGCAATTCCGATGCAAAACTAACTCCATATTTATACTTTGGCGTTGGACGCGTCTAGCGGCAAAGTCCATGGAGTTTGCGTCATTTTTTAGCGTGGACACCTATTTTGCGTTAATTATATGCAAGGTAGGCGTTCCCGTCTTAAAAATTGACTCCGCGGCATATGCGCCGTATTTACACTCCCAGGCAAAATTCACGCCCGGGAGTGGGCGGGTCAAAAAAAATGACATACGGCCGCTTTTGCGCCGTTTTTTAGCGCCTGGAAAAGGCAGGCGTTAAGGGACCTGTGGGCTCTGAAGGAGCCCAGAGGTGCCCTCCCAGGCCCCCAGGGACACCCCCTGTCACCCTTGCCCACCCCAGGAGGACACCCAAGGCTGGAGGGACCCATCCCAGGGACATTAAGGTAAGTTCAGGTAAGTATATATATATATTTTTTTTTGTGGCATAGGGGGGGCCTGATTTGTGCCCCCCCTACATGCCACTATGCCCAATGACCATGCCCAGGGGACAGAAGTCCCCTGGGCATGGCCATTGGGCAAGGGGGCATGACTCCTGTCTTTGCTAAGACAGGAGTCATGTCAATGGGGGTTGGGAGTAAAAAAAAAATGGCGCAAATCGGGTTGCGGCGCAAATTTTGCCTCAGCCTGACTTGCCCCATTTTTTGGCGCCCACGCTCCATTTTCCCCTACGCCGGCGCTGCCTGGTGTACGTCATTTTTTTAACGCACACCAGACAGCGCCGGCGGCTAACGCCGGCTAACGTCATTCAATAAATACGCCGCCCGCATGGTGCTTCAGAATGGCGTTAGCCGGCGCTAATTTCTTTGACGCAAAACTGCGTTAGCGCAGTTTTGCGTCAAAAAGTATAAATATGGCCCATAGTTGTTCCATGTTGTGCTGAGGTACCAAGTCCACCCAAAACACAGAGAGAAGCTAAAATATTCTTTAGAATAGTTGGCTACTGTAGACAGTGAATATTGAACCTTACCCTAGTGGCAAAGCCTTTACTGAGGCTGACACACAAAAATGTACATGAGCTGCTTCCATAGGACAACAAATGCTTGAAAACTTTCCTAGAGCTGAGAGAATGTTTTGGTCATGCCCTGGTACTAGGAATGCCAAATTCACAATATTTTGCAGTGAGAAGGAGGGTGCTAACACAGATGCAAGTGAGCCAAGAAAACCAGTGGCGTACTTCTCAATTACTATTGATCCTTTAGCCACAGGGCTGCCTAGTCGTCTCAATTGGTGGCGGCCATTGATGTCAGCATACGGAGGTGCAAAAGCATAGTGATGGGACATCCTTTAGCTGTTATGGTCCCTCACTCTACACATTTTGTTTACCTGAATAAAAACCCACACATTGTAACTTACAAAAGATGAGCAGCAAATCCTCCCATCAGAAAATGTTACTTTGAAAGATGCCAGGTTTAAAATCTAAGGGATATATTTACAAGCCCTTATCACCAACTTGCACCACCAAAGTGTCTTTTCATTACGCTACGGTGGCTCTAAGGTGCCTTTCCCCCATGCCATATTTACAAAGTGGTGCAATGCTTGTGTCACTTTGCATCAAGCATAATGTATGCAAGGGGGGCGTTCAGATGCAAGGAGACCCAAAAAATGGCACAGTGACATTTATTTTTCACTGCAATATTTTTTCTGTCACTTTCAATCCCTGCTCAGAGCAGGCGTTAAAATGATGCACCAATTTTAATAAATAGGTCTCCCTGTGCTTTGCTTCACTAGTGTCAAATTTGTTTACACTAGTGCAGCAAAGCACCACAATAGTGTCAAACATTTTGATGCTATTGTCATAACGACCGCCGTGGGGCTCCGCATTGTAAACACGACACATCCATGGTGTTGTTACGTGGTGCAGGGGAAAAAAAGGAAAGTCGTTCATCAAATCAGTTGCAGTTCACAGCAGGAGATGGAGTTAGGCGTCAGAGAGGTCCTGGAGGCCAAGCAAAGTGGGGCAAAAAGGGACTCTGAGGGGAGTGAAATAAGATAGAGTGGTGTGAGTTGGAAAATAGGGGATGATTAAAAATCCCTAACAGCAACAGCAGGCTTGCAGTCAGCCCTATTTATTCTTGATGCCGAGGCTGGAATGGGCAGTGCTCTCTCTGTGGGCGGTAGACTTCTTGCAGCATCTCCAATTAAGGAGTACCCCTTATTTTTTTAATTATCCAGAGGCTCTACACAAACTGCAGACTTAACTTTCTTCATGGATAGGGATGGGGTTGTAAACAGTAGTCCGTCAATTTCGCTCCCTGGGAAGATGTCCCTTGTGAGTATGACACCGTTGTCTGTCCCCCAGAGCTTGGAGGTGATTGAAGCAATCATTGAAAGCATGCAGTCTCACCACAGTCTGGAGCTACCCTAAAGGATGGCTCAATTCTTGTTAATGCCCGGGATGAGCTTGAGCAATCCACTAGAAAGATGTTTGAGGTCATCTTAGCAGAAATTAAAGATAAGAAGGCCATGCAGGCACAGGAAATTGCAGCTCTTCATAATCGCTTGGCTAAAATAGAGAAAGTGATGAGCCATATTTCCAGCAGGCTAAAGGAAGCAGAATATAGAATTTCCAATCTGGAGGACAAGATGGGGACTATGCAATGGGAAGTCACTCAGTTGAGAAAAAGTGAATGTCAGTTAGAGGACAAGATACAGGATCTAGAAAATGATAATAGGCTCTCCAACCTTAGGATCGATGGGGTGCCAGAAGGGGTTGAAGGTAAAAAGATGCCTGATTAGATAGACAATGAACTGAAAAAAGCTATTCCCGAGTTAACGGGTGATCTGACAATAACCCAGACTCATCGGGTGCCTGCTCAATGCCTTCCTAATTTTAAGTATCCGCACACAATACTTTGTAGACTTTCAGGTCAAATCCTGGCCTGTGATATACAGAAAATAACATTGTCAACCCCAGAAGGGTCCCAGTTCAAGTTTTGTTTTTCTGATATGTCAGAAATAGCCACAGTCAGATGTAGAAAATTTATCAAAATGATTGATCCATTCAAGACTAGAAATGATCCACAATTTTTCAGCAGTCCAAACTTAAAGTATTGGTGAAGTGCCAGTTGAATCTTTTTACTGACACAGAAGAAGCTCAGGCTCCACTGCAGAACATATCTGGTTAGGCCACCGTTTCAGGTTACTAACTTGGGTGGGACTGTGACTGAGATCTGTGAAGAGATTTAAGATTGTAAGAATTGCACAGCCTCTTGTCCCTGTGGCAGAAGGACACCAATTGAAGAACTGCTGATGCATATAGATAAGCAATCCGGAGGTTATGGGGTGGGGTTCCCATGGATTTCTTGGGGAACAGAGTGCTTCCGGGTGCAGTGTCATGGCACCCAGGAAGAAAAGGGGGAGTGGGAGGATATTCGGGTCAGTATATTCTTACCCAGGGGTTTGTGGGTTGGTGTGGGTTCTGGGTGGGAATGGGTGGGGTGTGGTGGGCACAGGGGATATTTCTGCATCAGGTAAATTCAGAGAGGTAAAAACTGCATTAGAACAGAATGCCATTGTAGATAGTGAAAGATGGAGTCAGGCAAGTTGGGAGTGCTTGGAATTATGGCAGAAATAGAACTATATCAGTGTTCATGGTCGGAAAGTGGTCCGGTTCTGTGCAGAATCAAGTAAGAATTGCACAATTTTATCTGTGATTCGGGAGAATGGAAAGGGTAGCCGGGTGCTCAGGGTAAGGCAGTCTTGCTGTTATAATGCACCTTAAGAAACAACTTAACATAGCACATTGCACTTTAGGGAGGGGAGTGCCTCAGCTGGTTATTGCACTGCACTTTGAGGAACAATATGTTGGCACACATAATGCACTTTATGGCAGGCACTTAGGTGGTCATTATGAACAAAGCGTAAACAACCGCTGTGTTCTTGCTGGCGGTCAAAACACTGACCGCAGTGACCCCTGAACCCCGCCGGCCAAGTAGTGAACATTCAGGGGGTCATTCTGACCTCGGCGGTAAAAGGCCCTTACCGCCGGTCAGAAGTCCGCCATTCTACCGCCGCGGCCGCGGTAGACCGCCACGGTCATTCTGACCACCAACTGTGAAACCGCCAAAAATCTGACATCCAAGGAAGGCCGCCACATCAGCGGGCCGCGGAAAACTGGCGATGACCAAACCTCCACCGTCACGCCAACACAAACACGCCCATGCCATTCTGACCCACGAATCCACGCGGCGGTCTTTCAACCGCGGTATTCCATTGGCGGTACACACCGCCGCGGTCAAAATACACACCCAGCTCCAAAACACTGCCACATTGGACATTTTGAAATACGCACACCTGAGACACATACAAACAACGCTCCCACACATCCAATCAACTATAAAACACACACCCACATCACCCACAAACCCCCACTAGTTGGAAATCGGAGCGAAGGCGAGAGCGAGAGCGAGAGAGATAGAGATAGCGAGAACAGCAATAGAAAACCCCAACACACACAGGAACACAACTTCATCACCCACACCACATCTACGCACACATCACCACATATCACCACGCACATCACCACAAACACCACCCCACACCTCATCCACACCACCCCATGGCACCCCAAAGACACCCAAGGTTTTCGGACCAAGAACTCCGGGTCATGGTGGAGGAAATCATGAGGGTTGAGCCCCAGCTCTTCGGCACACAGGTGCAGCACACCACCAAAGCAAGGAAGGCTGAGCTATGGCAAAGGATCGTAGACAGGGTCAACGCTGTGGGACAGCATCCCAGAAATCGGGAAGATATCAGAAAGCGATGGAACGACCTACGGGGGAAGGTGCGCTCGATGATCTCCAGGCACAACATCGCTGTGCAGAAGACTGGCGGCAGACCCCCACCCACCCCACCCCAATTCACAGCATGGGAGCAAGAGGTGGTAAACATCCTGCATCCTGATGGCCTCGCTGGAGTACACGGAGGAATGGACTCTGGTAAGTCGAATCTCAACTACTTCACCCCCCCCAACCACCAGCATGCCAACCCCCCCCCTCACCCCCAATTTCACCCCAGCACATAACCTCCCTGCCAATGTCTCACCAGCACAACCCACCCTAAACAACACCAACCCCTGAATGCCAACACAAACCATAGACAGCCACCACCAAAGCATGACCATTGCACATACCCATACACCCCCCCCAAACCCTCACAACACCTCCCACAAGGGAATGCCAGCACTGGGGGACAAGGGCACTCAAAATGCACGCCATAGCACACACAGAAACAATAACCATACTCCTTCACCCCTGCAGGGCCCGAACGCCAACACACCGCCACGGAGGGTCCAGAGATGTCCATCCCACCCCCAGAACAGGCCCCCAGCGAGGACAGCAGCTCTGTCGACCTAGAACCTGACGACCAGCCCGGACCATCGGGGACCTCTGGACAGTCAGTTCCCCACACACAGACACAGGCCACAGCAGACCCAAACCCCTCTGGGAACACCAGCACAGCTCCCACCCAGCGGGCCCATGCCTCTGTCTCGCGGACGCGTCAATCAGCGGTGTGTCCGCCACTACAGGGCACCCAGGCTGACCCAACACCCCAACAACAACAGGGACCTGGGGGCAGTGGTAGTGGGCACACCGTCCAGGGGACAGAGGCCCGGGGAAACAGGGCAACTGGGAGGGCTGCTGTGCGACAGGGGGGGGAGGACAGGCCCAGGGAACCGACTCTCCAAGAGGCCCTCACCACCCTCATGGGAGCATACCATCACTCCCAGGAGACGATGGTGACGGTACTGGCCAGGTTCACCGAGATCCAGGCACAGCAGGAGGAACGGTACATGGGGTTCAGCAATGAACTCCGGGACATCGCTACCGCTATGGGGACCATAGTCCAGGCCCTCAACCGGATAGAAACCACATTGCGGGACCATGTGGCACCGCAAAGGGCCCCTGTCACTAGCCAGGAACAGCCTACCACCTCCGCCGGCGCTAGTGGTCAGGAGGCCCCCACAGAACGACGGGCCACCAGAACCCCACCTCCTGCTGAAGAACAACCACCCCGCAAGAGGAACCTGAGATCTCAAAGGAAGACAGAGTAGGATGCCAAGACCCCCGCCAGCCTAATATCCCCCCGGATGTCATTCCACTGTCCCACAGTGTCACCCTGTCCAACCTTGAACTGCCCCTGCTCCATCCTTCCACAGCCATATGAACAATGCACCTGTGCGACCGAGAACTGGACTCTGCCATGGACATAACTCCACCCTCACCCATCACCGTTTTAATATCATGTACCAATATATAGCACTAAAATAAATCACTCATTGCACATAAATCATTCTGGAGTCAGCCTGTATTAATTACAAATGTATAACACATTACTTATCAATAATGTTCTGTTATTTATGTGTGGACAACATACCGATGTCAATAAGCATTAGTCCATGGGCTAACCAAGCAGAAGTCACGCAGTGGGTCATACAGCACTGAAAAGGGAAGGGAAAAGTAAACTTCAGTTTAAAAGAACTGGGGGGAAATACACAAATTAAAGATGCAGGGGGCATTCAGTAAATGTCAAATGGCGTGGGTGATTCCTACCTGTGTGCTACTGAAAATACTGTTGGATAACTCTGTCCCTGTTGTCTGGGTCGTCCTCTTCGTCTTCCTCCTCTTCACACTCCGCAGGCTCCACAGCTGCTTCAACCCCACCATCTGGACCATCCTCCTGCAGGAAGGGCACCTGACGTCGCAATGCCAGATTGTGAAGCATACAGCAGGCCACGATGATCTGGCACACCTTCTTTGGTGAATACATCAGGGATCCCCCTGTCATATGTAGGCACCTAAACCTGGCCTTCAGGAGGCCAAAGGTTCTTTCAATGATCCTCCTAGTTCACCCATGGGCCTCATTGTACCGTTCCTCTGCCCTGGTCCGGGGATTCCTCACTGGGGTCAATAGCCAAGGCAGGTTGGGGTAACCAGAGTCACCAATTAGCCACACACGTTGTCTCTGTAGCTGTTCCATCACATAAGGGATGCTGCTATTTCGCATCACATACGCGTCATGCACTGACCCAGGGAACATGGCATTCACATGGGAGATGTACTGGTCAGCCAAACAGACCACCTGAACGTTCATCGAATGGTAACTTTTCCTGTTTCTGTACACCTGCTCATCGTCTTTTGGGGGTACTAAAGCCACATGGGTCCCATCAATGGCACCAATTATGTTGGGGATATGTACAAGGGCATAAAAATCACCCTTCACAGTGGCCAAATCTACCTCCTCAGGGAATACAATGTAGCGCTGCATGTGTTTCGTCAGGGCAGACAAGATTTTTGAAAACATAGGTTGAGACATTCCAGATGACATGGCCATTGTTGTCTGGAATGAGCCACTTGCCAGAAAATGGAGGACTGACAGAACCTGCACAAGAGGGGGAATTCCTGTGGGTTGGCGGATGGGGGACATCAGGGCTGGCTCCAGCTGGGCACACAGTTCATGTATAGTGGCTCGGTCAAGTCGGTATCGTAGTATGATGTGGCGTTCTTCCATTGTCGACAGGTCCACCAGCGGTCGGTACACGCGAGGATTCATCCTTCTCCTCGCAAGTCCCAGCGGACGGTGCCTAGGAAGGACAACATGGAGCACAGAGTCAAGCAAGTCACAGATACGTTCACCACTGCATGCATAGCACACGGTTATCTTCTATGTATTGAAAGGCGTGTATGTGTGGCAATGCAAGGCCTAGGCCTGTGTGACGCAGTACAAATTATGCCATGTGGGCCCTTGAAATGGCGGCTGCCTGACCTGTGAAGTGGGACAATGGGATGTGAGGTCAATGCGCTGGCGTGGCACACCGTGGAGGTAGGCGGTCGAAGACCGCTATACGAAGCCGCATTAGCTAACATTGAAGCCTATGGGTTTCAGGAGCCAATAATGAGGTGCGCCGGCGGTCGCGGTACGCACCGCCGCTGTACGCACCGCCGCGGGCGTGACCGCCATTTTCAATCTGCTTAATCACTCGAGACCTGATCTTCCACAGGAGAGGACCTATACTGCAAGTGCTGCTGTGACCTCGGTCTGGAAGTGACAATGGCTGCTGCGACTGGGGAAAGGGCCCCCGCCTTCAGTTCCGAAGAGTTGGAGAAGCTCGTGGACGGGGTCCTCCCCCAGTATGCGTTTCTCTACGGTCCTCCAGACCAACAGGTAAGTACACTGGGTGCACATTGAATGGGCTATGCCTGTGTGGAGTGGGGTGGATGCTAAGTTGGTGGGGTGGGGGGCGAATGAGGAGTGCAACGCACGACAGATGAGAGCATGTGCCATATGGCAAGGTTGGGGAGGGGGGCCAATCGCATCTAACATGCAGGAATATGATGATTTCTCCTTCCCACCCTGTACATGTCAAATAGGTCAGCGCCCATCAGAAAGTGGACATATGGTGTGCCATCGCCAAGGAAGTCCGGGCCCTGGGGGTCCACGTCAGACGGGGCACCCACTGCCGCAAGAGGTGGGAGGACATCCGCCGCGGGACCAGGAAGACCGCCGAGTCACTGCTGGGGATGGCCTCCCAACCTAGGAGGGGTGCCAGTCGTACCCTGACCCCCCTGATGTCCGGGATCCTGGCGGCGGCCTACCCTGATTTGGATGGGCGCCTGAGGACATCACAGCAGGCACAAGGGGGTTAGTATCAGCACATTCTGCTATCTCTCTGCGCAGTGGAGGCGTCTGGGTGGGGGAGGAGGGTTGGGGGTGACATTAGGCCAGGGCGCTTTCTGTAGTGTAGTCCTCTCCTTTAGGCAAGGCCCTGTGCTCCCGGCCCCCACCTCTGTAGGGTGACAAGTACAGCTATCGATGGTCCAGCATCACACATGTGCGCCTTTGTCTTCTCTAGACCTGTTGTCCTAGTCTGAAGTACTGAGTAGTGTTCCCCGAATGCGCTGCTTAGTGCATGAGGCTCCTGTGTCTGTCCTCTCCGCCAACGGTGTTGACATTGCATGCACTCAACCTGGTCTTCGTTTTTCTCCCCCCACCCTTCTTCTTCGTCTTCTTGTGCATCTGTGCATTAGCATCATCAGGCGGAGGAGAATTGGCATCGGAGCACGAGGGAGCTGCAAGTCACAAGGCCCCGGTGGGACCAGGAACAGACACCGAGGGCACCAGTGATCCGGAGGGCGAGGGGAGCACCACAACGGGGACCGGTGGTGACACCAGCGACACGTCCTCGGATGGGAGCTCCCTAGCGGTGGCGGCAACATCCGGGCCCCCCGCCTCTACAGGTACAGCCGCCACCCAGCGCACCAGCCCCGCCCTCCCAGCAGCCCCTCAGTCTACGCTCCGTGCCCGCTCGCCCAGGAAGGCGGGCGTCTCCTTCGCCCCAGGCACCTCAGCCCCTGCCCCTGTTACCCCTGCTGCCCTCAGTGAGGAGGTCATTGACCTCCTGCGGACCATCATTGTTGGGCAGACTACCCTTTTGAATGCCATCCAGGGGGTAGAAAGGGAGGTGCATCAGAGCAATGCCTACCTGGAGGGCATTCATTCGGGTCAGGCTGCCCATCAACGATCGTTCAATGCTCTGGCCTCAGCACTGACGGCAGCCATTGTCCCTGTCTCCAGCCTCCCTCTTCTGACTGCCTCCAGCCTGTCTCTGTCTCCTGTTCCTCAGCCTATCCCATCCACACCATCAGACCAGCCTGCACACACCTCAACACCCAAGGGCAGCTCATCCAGACACAAGCACCACAGAACCCACAAGCATTCACGCAAGCAACACCCAGATGCAGACATTCCAACAGTCACTACCACCTCTGTGTCCCCCTCCTCCTCGTCTCCCTCCTCCCTCCCTGTGACGTCTACACTCACACCTGCATGCACACCACCATCAGCCAGTGCTTCCATCACCAGCACACCATCCAGTCCAGTCCGCACACGTGAAGTCACCACCCCCACTACCATTTACACGTCCCCTGTGTCCTCTCCCACTGTGTCTGTCACCCCCTCTTCCAAGACACACAAACGCAGGCAGACACCCACCCAACAGCCATCCACCTCACGACAGCCTCCAGCACATGCACCTGCACCCAAAGACAGCACACCTGACTCTCCTACAACCACATCCTCTTCCTCCACTTCCATCTCCACTTCTCCTACCTTTTACCTTGGTCCTAAGAAAGTTTTCCTTGCTAATCTTGACCTCTTTCCCTCCACTGACCCACCCCCTCCATCTGCAAAGAGTCCCAAGAGCACCTCAGCCACCACCAGCCCAGCTTCGAGTGTCACTGTGGTGCATGGGTTCTGGAGCCCACCCTTTGCCAGCAGTGACACTTCAATCAGCAGCAAGGGGACAGCCAGCCCCCCACCAGGCAAGAAGACCAGGAAGCTAAAGGGCCGCTGTGAGAGGACTGACACGGCTGCCCCCAAGGAGCCAAGTTCGCCCACTTCACCAGCCACAACGTCTAGGGGAGGCAAGGGCCCGAGGGCCCCATCTAAGGAGCGAAAGGGCAGCAGGGCGGAAAAGTCAGCCAGCAGGAGCGCGGAGCAGGAGGGGCCCACAAGCCCCATCCCGGGTGTTAGGAAAGACACCAAAGGGCCCAGGACTCCGTCACCGAAGAGTCCAGCAACAGCACGGTCGGAGGGCGACTGAGCAGGGAGTCCAGGCCAGGTCTGGCTCCCTTGACCTACTGGACGAGCACCGCTGAAGAGGGCCCCGCCGTGCAGAAGAGAACAGCTGAAGAGGGCCCCGCCGTGCAGAAGAACACCGCTGAACAGGGCCCCGCCGTGCAGAAGAGCACCGCTGAAGAGGGCCCCGCCGTGCAGAAGAGCACCGCTGAACAGGGCCCCGCCGTGCAGAAGAGCACCGCTGAAGAGGGCCCCGCCGTGCAGAAGAGCACCGCTGAAGAGGACCCCGCCGTGCAGAAGAGCACCGCTGAAGAGGGCCCCGCCGTGCAGAAGAGCACCGCTGAAGAGGGCCCCGCCGTGCAGAAGAGCACCGCTGAACAGGGCCCCGCCGTGCAGAAGAGCACCGCTGAAGAGGGCCCCGCCGTGCAGAAGAGCACCGCTGAAGAGGGCCCCGCCGTGCAGAAGAGCACCGCTGAACAGGGCCCGCCGTGCAGAAGAGCACCGCTGAACAGGGCCCCGCCGTGCAGAAGAGCACCGCTGAAGAGGGCCCCGCCGTGCAGAAGAGCACCGCTGAAGAGGGCCCCGCCGTGCAGAAGAGCACCACTGAACAGGGCCCCGCCGTGCAGAAGAGCACCGCTGAACAGGGCCCCGCCGTGCAGAAGAGCACCGCTGAACAGGGCCCCGCCATCTCAAGCACCGCTCCGCTGGGCACTGCCATCTCAAGCACCGCTCCGCTGGGCCCTTCATCCCAAGCACCGCTCCGCTGGGCAATTCATCCCAAGCACCGCTCCGCTGGGCCCTTCATCTCAAGCACCGCTCCGCTGGGCACCGCCATCCCAAGCACCGCTCCGCTGGGCCCTTCATCCCAAGCACCGCTCCGCTGGGCCCTTCATCCCAAGCACCGCTCCGCTGGGCCCCGCCGTCTCAAGCACCGCTCCGCTGGGCCCTTCATCCCAAGCACCGCTCCGCTGGGCCCTTCATCCCAAGCACCGCTCCGCTGGGCCCTTCATCTCAAGCACCGCTCCGCTGGGCACCGCCATCCCAAGCACCGCTCCGCTGGGCCCTTCATCCCAAGCACCGCTCCGCTGGGTCCTTCATCCCAAGCACCGCTCCGCTGGGCACCGCCGTCTCAAGCACCGCTCCGCTGGGCCCTTCCTGTCAAGCACCGCTCCGCTGGGCCCCGCTGTCTCAAGCACCGCTCCGCTGGGCCCTTCATCCCAAGCACCGCTCCGCTGGGCACCGCCGTCTCAAGCACCGCTCCGCTGGGCCCTTCCTGTCAAGCACCGCTCCGCTGGGCACCGCCATCTCAAGCACCGCTCCGCTGGGCCCTTCATCCCAAGCACCGCTCCGCTGGGCCCTTCATCCCAAGCACCGCTCCGCTGGGCCCTTCATCCCAAGCACCGCTCCGCTGGGCCCTTCCTGTCAAGCACCGCTCCGCTGGGCCCTTCCTGTCAAGCACCGCTCCGCTGGGCCCTTCCTGTCAAGCACCGCTCCGCTGGGCCCCGCCGTCTCAAGCACCGCTCCGCTGGGCCCTTCATACCAAGCACCGCTCCGCTGGGCCCCGCCGTCTCAAGCACCGCTCCGCTGGGCACCGCCGTCTCAAGCACCGCTCCGCTGGGCCCTTCCTGTCAAGCACCGCTCCGCTGGGCCCTTCCTGTCAAGCACTGTTAATGGTTCACTGTGCCCACCATGCCTCCTCCTTGACCAGTGGAGACTGTAATCCACCTGATGGACTGTGGCTTTGCACTCCCCAGGATTGATCAGTGGGCAACCCACCCACTGTAGAGACTTGAGAGACTGTGGCTTTGCACTCCCCAGGATGGCCGAGTGGCGAAGCCACCCACTGTAGAGACTTGAGAGACTGTGGCTTTGCACTCCCCAGGATGGCCGAGTGGGCAAGCCACCCACTTGTGAGACTTGAGAGACTGTGGCTTTGCACTCCCCAGGATGGCCGAGTGGGCAACCCACCCACTGTAGAGACTTGAGAGACTGTGGCTTTGCACTCCCCAGGATGGTCGAGTGGGCGTGGTGGCCCCTTTGTGGATCTGGCGTTGTGGAATCATGTGGCTGTGGTGCCCCCCCTTCCCTTCCCCCTGAGGTGCCTGTAGTTTTTTCATCAGATGCCCCTGCAGTGTTCTCTCCAAAGGACTCAGGTCTCCTGTGTGGGCTTTGCCCTTGTGTTGCTACACTTTGGCCCACGGACACTTTGAATCTCGTTAGATGTGCAGGACTTATTGCCTCGGTTTTTCGTATGCAATGGTTAGTGAATTTGGATTTTTGATTTGTTATTGCTATTTGACCGTGACTTATCAGTGGTTTTTATTTCCCATAAATTTCGAGTCACTATTTAATTATGTCCTTGTTTTCTTTACGGGGGTTTGGGTGGTTTCACTGTGACTTGTTGCTCTGCATTGGTGTGTACATGGTTTGGGGGGGTGGGTGTATCGCGTATGTGTGTGCCCGTAACCTTTCGTCCTCCCCCTCCCCTGTGTCGTAGGTGCAGTACTCACCGTTGTCGTCTGCGCCGGCGTTCGTACTCGTGGTAGATGAGCAGGTAGACGAGAGCAGGTAGGATGTTTAATTCGGGTTCCATGCTGTCCTCCTTCCTCGTGGAGTGCGTAGAGGTGCGCGTTTTCCCTTCCGTAGTCTGTTTCCGCCGTGTTTTTATCGGCGGTGCTCCCGCCCCGGAAAAGGTGGCGGATTGGCCGGTCATGATATTGTGGGCGGTACATTGTCTGCCGCCTGGCTGTTGGCGGTGACCGCCGCGCTGTTTGTCGGTCCCGCCGTGGCGGTCGGAGTGTTAAAGTGGCGGGCTGTGTTGGCGGTTCCCGCCAGGGTCAGAATTCCATTTTTTGGACCGCCGGCCTGTTGGCGGGTTGGCCGCCGCTTTATCACCGACCGCCAGGGTTAGAATCACACCCTCAATGTTTCCACCCGCCGGCTCACAGAAAGGCTTAGCCGGGACATTTGCCCCAGTCAATGCCTCTGTGCGGCAGGTGCAGTTGCACCCATCGTGCAGATCACTGCCTGAAAATCGTGCAGAGACCTGCGCGATGGGGCTCTGCACAGGGGCCCCTGCATTGCCCATGCACGCCTGGCGGGAAATGAAACATTATCCTGAAGGTAGCGCCTCTACCCTGGCGGATGGTGTTTCAACTCGCCACCATGCTGCCTGATGGTGGGAGACTGGCGGTGGGTGAGGGCTGCCACCATGTTCAAAATATGGCGGTTTGGCCCGCCATGCCGGCTGACGGCTTCAGTCACCACTGCCGGCATGGCTG
Source organism: Pleurodeles waltl (assembly GCF_031143425.1). NCBI lineage: Eukaryota > Metazoa > Chordata > Amphibia > Caudata > Salamandridae > Pleurodeles > Pleurodeles waltl. The sequence continues at coordinate 259,656,497 of NC_090437.1, read as the reverse complement.
GCCAAACCGCCAAGTTTGTAATGAGGGACTTAGGCCCTCATTCCAACCCTGGCGGTCTCTGACTGCCAGGGCGGAGGGCAGCGGAAGCACCGCCAACAGGCTGGCGGTGCTTCCCGGGCTATTCTGACTGCGGCGGTAAAGCCACGGTCAGAAAAGGGGAACCAGCGGTTTCCCACCGGTTTTCCCCTGGCCCAGGGAATCCTCCATGGTGGCGCTGCTTGCAGCGCCACCATGGGGATTCCGACCCCTTCCCGCCAGCCTGTTTCTGGCGGTTTTCACTGCCAGAAACAGGATGGTGGGAACGGGTGTTGTGGGGCCCCCTAACAGGGCCCCATAAAGATTTTCACTGTCTGCTTTGCAGACAGTGAAAATCGCGACGGGTGCCACTGCACCCGTCGCACCCCTGCAACTCCGCCAGCTCCATTCGGAGCCGGCTTCCTTGTTGCAGGGTCTTTCCCGCTGGGCCGGCGGGCGGCCTTTTGGCGGTCGCCCGCCGGCCCAGCGGGAAAGCCAGAATGGCATCCGCGGTCTCCTGACCGCGGAGCGGCCATTTGGCGGTGACCGCATGGCGGGCGGCGACTGCCGCCCGCCGCGGTCAGAATGACCGCCTTAGTCTGGTGTCCGCCAGATACTAATTTTGTTTTAGGATGCCTTTATACACAGTTCTTAGCCCGCACGTTAAGTAACTTAAGGAGTTTTAATTTACCGAAAGAAGGGACTGTGAGAATCGAGGGTGGCAGCTGTCCCTACATAAATCTAATTCAATCTCCATCATATCAGCACACTAGGGATGGAAGGGTTAGTGGTCGGGTTACAGTCAAAGAATGCTTGAGAATGCTGACAATTCTTAATCACATCCACACTATTTTGCTAGCACTAGTGAGCCTATCCCGTATGGCAGAATAGAAATGTACCATGACAACCCATAAGTTGGGCCTTCACATTATTACATTTAACACTAATAGCTTAAGCAACAAATGCAAAGCATAGACAGATTTAAATAAAGGCCACTCACCTAATTCAGTCCTTATTCAGGAGACACATTTTCAAAATAAAAAGGTACCTAAATATGAAATATTTGAGCGATGGGCCGGTCATCAGTGTACATCGTCAGCGAATGCCGCTCACAGGAGAGTGTAATATTTGGCAGGGATTTACATTTTTCATTGAACCCAGCACTAGACTCCACATATCTCATGCACAGGCAGAAAAAGCCAAAGGTGGCCAAAAGCTATTTCCGGATGCATGAAAATCTTGAATCAAACTGATTTGTGGCGTGAGAAGCACATGATTAAACATGAGTACTCTTGTGTCTCATTTAGAAATAACTGATTACTTTTTGTCCTGCTGTGAGTTGGAATTAAATAATTATACCCAGTGCACCACTTTCTTGTAAATATGCCCCTAGGTACTCTTCTACCACTGCCTGAGAGCAATGGAAATGATGATTTAAAGCATGAATGTGTTGATGTCTCAAACGTATGCACCAAGGTAAAGCCAGACGTGAAAGATGAGCCACTTTTTGAGCCTGCTTATGTAATCTTTGTGGATGGCTCATGTTTCAGAACCAATGAAAGTGCCCTGAGAGCAGCTCACATTGCCTGTACAATTCAGGAAGTTGTAGAAGCTTTATGGCTTGGAGGTGATACCGCAGCACAAGTTGCAGAACTGATTTGCCCTTAGCATAGCTTGCAGTCTAACATCTCAAATGACTATATTTATAGATAATTTAACAAATTGTAGAGGTAATGTTCCTACCAGATAGAATAAAGAAAAGAAGAGAGTGGTGGACAAAGCAAAAGGTAGGAATTCTAAAGGTTATCTCTTAGTGCCCTCATAAGGATGTCATGTTTCATCATCGGGCTTCTCCTCGTACGGCTGGCGCTGCAATGCCCTATAGACCCCACACGGGTTCACCTTAGCAGAGATTTTTTTAAGTATTGCCGTATGATTAGAGATATAAGAGTGAGGGCATCTAGGATGTGCAGAATGGGCTGCTGTGAGGGCATAATATCCCAGAGTAGCCTCAAAGCACTGTGTGTAGTCAGGTTCGACATGTTTTGTGCCCTACGGCCCAACAAGGATCCACAGCGCATCTTCAAAACCTAACAAAAGGTTTTATACCTACCCCACACCTAAAGTATAATGTCAAGTACAGGTATTCCCAAGGGAAACAGTACCTAGTATAGTAGTTAAAATTGATCATCTAGCCCTAAGGATCAATCGAATTCCCCCGTGTTGAAAGTAAAGGTTAGTACACAGCTGCTAAATGGCTTCAGTGCGGAGAGCACGTAAGACCTACCCTCCTCTGCTTGCCTGGATCAATATTTATAGATAGTCAGTGTGGTTTTGGTTCAGCAGATAGGAAACCAGTGTTTCTAGATAGTTTATTGCTCCTCATGACACAACATTTCAATAGCCATACACATTTAGGTAGGGATGACATAGTGAAATTGTTTAGACAAAATTGACTTAATCCATGATTCAGGATGCGTGCAGAGGAATTGTGCCACCATTGTGTAACATGCCAACAGATTAATGTACAAACAAAAGCACTGTCACATTGAGTCGTGTAGGGAGATCAGGTGGCCCCTTCAACAGGATATAGATCGATTTTATTGAGATACCTATGTGTAATGGGCTGGTATATTTCCTAGTTATACTGTGCATTTTCTCTTGAGGGTTGCAGCCTACCCAAGACAGAGACGTGGCAATCTCAAAGTGGGAAAACTGCTGTTGAGGGAATTAAGGACGTTTCAGGACTTTTCGCCCAAGGCAGTGTCAGAAACACAACTGTTAACATGTGAAGTCCCACAGGGCTCAGTGCTTAGTCTAATGTTGTTTAATATCTATGTTCGCCCTTTAGCAGAAGTAGTGGAGAGCGCCCTTTTGCAGAAGTAGTGGAGAGCTGTAGTTTGACCCTTTTTTCCTATATAGATGACACTTAACTCATCTTTCCTCTGTCATCTGTGCAGGACCGGGGTCCCTCCAATCTTAACTGGGGCTTGAGGTATAATGCCACTTGGATAAGTAATAATTCTCTCAAGCTTATTGGCGATAAGATGGAGGTTATGGTCCTGGGTAAGAATCCTCAATTCTGGGGATGTCAACATTGGGGAGATTTCCTCAAGAATCTACTTGCCTTGTCCTCTAAGATCAGTAATTTGGGCTCTGCGCTGGATGAAAGTCTCTTGATGAAGCCACAGGTGGTAAAAGTGACCTCCACATGTTTTGCTGTGCTCAAGTGGCTGAAAAAGGTCATCTGGATGATTCCCTTGTCAGCCCAAAAGACAGTGACTCAAGCCCTAATCTTATGCAGATTGGTCTATGGAAACAGCCTCGATTTAGGAATAGATCAAGCATCTGTCTGTTTTATCCAGACAGTTCAGAATGCATAGGTGAGACTTCTGTTTCGCCTCAGGATGCATGCTTCAATTTCCCATCTTTTTCAAGAGTTTAAGTAGCTCATAGTTATAAAGTACGTTCAATTCAAAACACTGTGCTATGTATTTAAAGCTAGAGCTGGAACTGTCCCTCGTTACATACAGGAGTTGGTGCCGCCCTATCACCCTGCATGTCCACTGAGATCACAGAATCTGGCTCTATGTTTTGTGCCCAGGTTTCGCTTAACTTTGATGGGTCATTCTAATTAATTTTTTTGCCAGAAACTCTGGAATGCTCTCCCTGTCCCCCTGAGAAAATTCCCAAACTTACTCACCTTACCCAGGAACGGAGTGCTGGTTTTTCTAGAGTCAGATCATGGGACTCATTCCAATAATGAGGTCCATAGAATTGTATGTGCAGCACTACACGTGGAACAGAAACTACATTGTAGATATCATCCAGAAGCACCTATGATAGTTGAGTAGCCCAAAGGAACCACAAAGTACCAGTTGACGAAGGTCTGTGCATCCATTTAATTGAAATGGCCTGATGCTTTGCCCTTGGATTTGTGAGTCTTGGACGTATACCTGACCGTGTGGAACTGCACTTGTATCCCCCAGAAATGGAATCCATGTTGGTTTTCCTGGCCCTCTGATACTCAATGATAAGCAAGGCCTATTGTTGAAAAGTTCATAACTCAGATGAACCATATTTACTGTTCTTCTCTTTGTATGCTCAGAACGCAGGTGTGATGCCAGGCTTGTCAAGAAGACTGCACCGTGATGTAGTCTTGCATGTTAACTTGATCAATATATTAAGACATTTATCTTCTTGTGCACATACTGTTTATCAAGAGTGAAAAGTCCCCTGGTCAACATGTAGTGAACGTAGGCCATTATTGTGTAATCAATGTAACTGTTTTTGTCTATCTGACCTTATGTACTAATATTATGAACCTGGAATTTTCGCTGCAATATTCAAGAGTATCAGGTTATGTATAATAACTGGAGAAACTATGAAATGCCTGGTTAAGCCTTTGCGGTTTGGGAGGATTAAAGATTGTGGGCCATATTTATACTTTTTGACGCAAAACTGCGCCAACGCAGTTTTGCGTCAAAAAAATTTGCGCCGTCTAACGCCATTTTGAAGCGCCGTGCGGGTGTCAAATTTATACTTTGACGTACGGTGGCGCAACCAACAGGTGGGAGTCATTATTTCGTGACGCACACAGCGTCGGTCTGTCGTAAAGGAAACCAACGTAAAGGTGACGCACATCACTGTGGGTCGATTTACGACAGCGCAATTCGGAAAGCGCTGGTTTTCTTCACGCTATTGCGTAAAATTTTTGCACGAAAACTGCCCTGTCAGCAGAGGAGACCCAAAATGGATCCCAGATGCCACAACAGACCCCAGGAGGATGAGAGCAGACCAGGAACCAGCCAGGAGGATCCATACAGGAACCAGGACATTTAAAAAAAAAAAAGAAAGTGTTGCTTCAGTGAAGAGGAGCAGGAAATCCTGGTGAAAGAGGTGACGGAACACCAGCACCAACTTTTCATCTCCTCTAAATTGCCACTCAGTAGGAGAGAGGCCATATGGAAACAAATAGTGGACAAGATCAACAGTGTGGCTGAAGAACGCCGCACAGTCACTGAGTGTAAGAAACGCTGGCATGACTGCAAACGTAGGACAAAAGAGAAAATGGCCAGGAACAGGAAGGCAGCAATGCAGACTGGAGGGGGGAGTCCAGCACAACAGGAGGCCCTGGACCACATGGAGGAGATGGTCGCAGCCGTCATCCCGGAGGAGATCGTCACAGGGATTCAAGGACTGGACAGCGCAGACTACCACGACAAAACGCACATGCAGGGTAAGTCGCATGGGGAATTCAAATGCAATAATGGGGACTGTAAGCAGGGGGGGATACCTACTACACAATGCATGTAAGTCAGCACATATATGAAGTGGCATGGGTAAAGGGGCACGGCAGGGGGGCATGCCCAGCACAGACCGAAGCTGGGACACGACAAAATACAGCAACAACAACAGTCCCATGGGGACATCCTGTAATGACAACAATAGAGCCAAGGGAAAGCAGCGACAGGTGGGAAGGCCACTACCTCAAATCCACATCCAGACACTTGTATAGCAAAATCTATCCTACATCAACTAGGTCCCTATCAGTAATGCAGTAGGCAAAACAACAACTGCAATGTAACTGCCACAACAGTTGACAATAACACCTCTCATCTCTGTGCAGCTATAGTACCAAATGGCAGGAACCTCCCCATGGAACATACATACCTAAATTAGGGGGTGAGGATGAAATCCGCAACTATTCATAGAAATAAGACAAAGGCACCAGTACACTCAAATGCCGAATGTCCATACCTGACACATACATAAGCCTAAGTAAACAGCAATAGGAGCCACACAGCACTAACGACACACACATGCTGCATACGTCACGGTCCCTCGCGTGCCTGGCTAACAAGGCTACATCACTAATGTCATACTGCTCAGACAACAACATTGAGGAGGGGACACAGGCAACTGGTCACTGAAACACACCTGCAAAGTCTGACAAACAAATAGGACATTCATACGATAAACAGGCCAATCCAGTAGGACACACATGACCCAACATCATCTTCAAACATCAACAATGTTTACATCCATACCACATCCTAACATTGACATGCATAGGTAATGCCACGTAACATGTACAGTTCATGCAATGTGAATAAAAAGTGTATGGGGCAGGGCCTGAGAGGCAAGTGTGCTGGCAGGGCAGTCACAACACCCACAGTCAGTCAAAGTGTATTGTGGCAAGTGTAACGTATACTTTGCGCATTAGCCTCAGGCTGGAGGCCTTTGTGCATCTTACCCTGAATGTACTTATACTCATTTGCTCACATCTAAGAGCCTCAGAGCACTTTGCACTAAATGATTCTCATTGCCCTTCCTATCAGTTAATTTAGCAAATAGCCAGTCCTAAGGTGTTGTCAATTAGTCAAATCACACTGTTTTGCCTACTTCTGCACTGGAGTTTGCCAGAACATATTCACTCTGTGCCCCAGTCAAGGATACAGTCTGGTATGTTGCTGATAGATGTGGTAGGGGTTAAGGTTTGGCATTCCTGCGTAGGGAAACTTTGTCATCACGATGACATATGACTTATAAAATCACTTCCTTGTCCCAAGATATGCAAGAGGGAGTTTCCAAACAGAGAAACACAACTAGATGCTGCCTGCCTTGCTGCTGATGCACAACCAGATCACAGCCCATTCCTCTGATATGAGGGATGATGTCTCCCCTGGGATTCAGACAGGCAAACTCCAAACTTAACATGCTGTGCTATACATAGAACAAGCAGAGGGAGAGTAGAAACTGTTAGGCACCATGATAGCTGTGTACTAATGTATTACTCTCCTGCGGACTATTTCAATTCTAACAGTGTGTATTGTTTGGGTTATTGTGGCTCACACCTAAATTTCTACAAGTCAGTTGTACAATGAAACCTCATATTAAACAAATACTGCCTTTGTCATTTGTGTATGGTAACATACCGGAAAAGACATAATAGTGTAGGATCTGAGTGACCACGACTTGCCTGAGAAGTTCCAAAGATGTCATGCGCTCGGATGTCTAAACATTCCTTTGATGTGGGAGACCAGAGGCACTGCTAGTTAGTCTGCGCAAAATGAAATATCAGGGTGACAGAGTTATTTACAAGTGGGTCAGACTTAGTCCCCCACACCATTAGCTATCCTGCTGCCTAGAAAGCCAGTAATCACATGTAGGATAATGAGAGCCCACCCAACAAAATGTCCCTCCATAACAATAGTTAAACACCCAGGGAGGAGTAGGACCAAAAGACGCCTATTCCTAAATAATTACAAAGCAACACCTAGAGGCGATCTGGCAGACATGTCTGATAGCTCCATATCATACATGTGACACACAGGTGGGCCATAGGCCTACAACAATGCCCTATGACGGACAGCAGATACCAAGACAAACACAGAGCACAAAGTTAAGGCATACCAAGGCTTGTATCTTAGTGCAAAATTGTCACAACGCAGACACACTAATTGTACCCTGTTTCATTGCAGAGGAACACGGATCTCCTGCCGATATGCCTGTCCATGAGTTCCCTGATGACATGGATGACGAGCCCATAAACCTCCCACAAGAGACCATTCAAATGGTCCTTGAAAGCCTCCAAACCCCACCTTCAGTCACAAGGAGGAGCACAGAAGAAGCAGCCACCACAGGAGAACCACCCGCCACCCCAATTGTAAGACCTGCCAGCTCCAACACAGCTGAGGACTCTGACGACACTGGCACCAGCTTTGAAAGAACTGTCGTTGGGGTCCAGCGGGAGCTGGCCAAGGAGGTGCGGGTGGGGATGCAAACTATGGCAGCCAGCCTTGAGGGGGTGCGTTCGTGCATGTTGTCAACTGCTGATCAGGCAGATGTAATGCAAGCCCGAACATCGCTCTTGGAGGAACTTTTAAAAACACAGAAGGAAATCTGCACAGCTGTCATCCAGTTGACACAACAACTCCAACTGCAAGCCAGTCAACGTGTGCACGAATGCAACATAGAACCCCTCAGGGCCGACCTGGCTGCCTACCATCGTGATGTGGCTGCCATTCTGAAAAAACAGCAGGCCCTCCTTGCTGCAGTACTGCCCTTCATAACTCGACAGGGAGCAGCCCCCGGGATGTCTGCCTCCATGTCTTCCAACACTGAGGTGTGTGTTGCCCCTTCACAACCAACAACAACAAGGACACACCAGGCAACACACACATCAGAAGAAGAAGACATGGAACAGATAACATTCACACGCAAGAGTACCCGGAAGCCCTAGTCCCTGCACCATGGCCTACTCTGACCAGGGTCCTACGTTTTGACAAATGCCAGTCTCACTACAACTACACTCAATGACTGTTTGGCAATCCACTGTATGACTTGTCCCCATTGCCAGTGAATGTCTCTCTCCTACTATTTGGCAATTCCTGTTCCTCTGCACTGTCTGTGACATCACCCCAGCATGTCAGGAGCATCATCCACACCCCGTCTGTAGGATCACCATGTAAGAATGCACCAGAACGGACTCAGCTAACATTGTGAATGGACATTTTGCACTACAGCACCTATAAATAAATATCACTTGCACACCTATTGTGTCTCTGTGTTATTTCACACTCCAACTGTGCAGTACATAACTCCAAAGTGGCTGTGTGGCAACCATGTCGATTCTCTATACTACTGTCCTGATTTCATGTATACTGAAACATCTGTGCAGTGGCCAGGAATGCATCATAGCCTTACTATACTGAGGAAAATAACTGATGAAGGGACTAAGCACACACAATCATGCTGTGTTGGACAGAATGATGCACCATCTATAGCTATTCTAGACAACTAATGGTGGCTGAGAAATGTAGGCACCATGCAATACTTAAATAAGAAATAATGCTGTAAAATGTAAGGAATCATTAACAAATTACACTGCATCAATCACCCTTACGGAGTATACTTCCATGAAGGAAAGTCATGCTGAATCAGTACACACATGATGTAGGTCAGCAATGACAGCAACAAGACAAGAGTGTGAACAATTCCTCATCTACAAAGATCTCCCTGAACTTCACACTGCTGTCCGACCTATTTATTTACCCACAATAACAAGTCTGGAAGCACTCTTTGTGAAGTAGGATACATGCCAACCCAAAACCTTGATGATCAATGCACACTACCAATGGTGGGTCTCCCACATGGTGGATACTTACCAAGTTAGCACACGGGTAGCTGGCATGTTAAACCCCAATATCCTGGGGATAGCGAGCACCTAACGCATCATGTAAAGGGTTAACTAAATTTTTATTTCAATGAAGTAATAAAAGAGGCAACTAAGGGAAAGGTAAACCTACACTAATCTAACCTGACTACTACTAACCCACAACTGTCCCTAACTAACCTAAGCTAAACTTACTCTACACATGTAACGAAACGATCTAAACATCAACTCCCCACCCACCATTATGAGACAAGACACATGCAGGACAACACTTACTAACCTACACACATACTATACTGTCCTAAACAAACATATATTTTTTTGGTAATATTTTTTTAATTTTTTTTTTTTTTTTTTTTTTAAACAGGAATCCCAACATTGCCCAACACACAAAAATATAAGATAGAAAGAATAAGGACCCCTCACCCTCTTCCCTAACACTAACTAAGCTAATTACCTATACTTATCCTATAACTAACCCCCAAAACCCAACTAACAGTATAAAATAGGAAAGAGGTGAGAGGGGATGGGTAAAAGTTCAGGAGGGCAAAAGTACTACAGATTTGCCCTCCGTAGTGTGCGCCTGATGGAGTGGACCTTCTTTTTCACATAACTCATGTCCTCCCTCAGGTTGTCCACCTTTTTAACCAACTTGTCCAATTTTCGGGACAATGCCAGGAAGGCAGCTGGGTCGACAGGAGGGTCTGTGCTGGTTTGCGTGCCGGCGGAGGTGGATGTTGTGGCAGGAGTTGTGTGGCCACGGGACAGTCCTGCTACCACCACACGGCTGGGTCCAGGTCTGGAGGAAGATGCTTGGTCCGTTGCTGGGTCCACTTGGGCAGACCTGGTGGATGTGGTGTCGGTGGTTGTTGGTGGCACTGTAGGGGGAGCCTGTGGTGTGGCCCACCAAGCCCCAGAGGCCCGATCTGAATGGTACTTGCGGGCCATCCTCCGATACCCACACTGCACCTGCAGGATGTGCCTGTATCTCATCGCACGGCACTCAAAATGGTTGCGATCTGCGGCACTCAGGTTTGCAGCTGTGAAGAGAAAAGGCAAATATTTAGCTTTGGATTTGCATTGGGTGGAATACCACAATGGGTCATTTGTCCATTACTAGAAATGTATTGGTTGCAGCAATTGTCACAACATAGTTCACGGAAAGGCTCAGAGGAAGTACATGTGAAACATGCATACATAAGGGCATATCACACCTAGCATATCCATGTCTCTACATGATGGATGGCATCACCCTAAACTACTCATCCAAATCATACCTAAGGCATTTGACATCATGGCAGCACCTCTTCTGCATACTGACTTCACTACATATGTCATTCTATGTGATAACAATCACACTCCTCACTCAATGGCATTTGGAATTAGTTGTGTGCTAAGATTGAACCCATGGGCCAGAATCAAATGTCAACACTAGGGGCCAGATGTAGGAATTTGGAAAATGCAACTAGCAATTTGCAATGCAGAACGGTGTCTCTGACACCGTCTGCGAGTCGCTATGGGGTCGCTAAGACCCACCTCATGAACATCAATGATGTGGGTTCCAAGTTGCGCCACCTTAGCGACTATGGGCACTCACGGGGATGGAGGCCTGCTGGGAACAGCAGACCTCCATGGACGTGACTGCTTTTAAATAAAGCAGGTTATTTATCCCCAAGTGTAGGCCGTTTACCTGAAAGGAAAATGAGCTGCAATGAGTAAAAAATCACAACAACTTCAATCTTGGAATATTTCACGGTAATTAGTGGTCCCTTAGACCACTGGCTGTTTTGTACAGGATTATTTCGGTCCACTCACAAAGGTGAAGGGTTACAATGGGGACCCCTTCCAGTTAGCAAGTGGGTTACCATCCACTTCAAGTGGATGATAACTGCGACTCACTTTGCAACCACGTACTCGGTTGCAAATGGGATTGCCTACCACTGTGAGTTGCAAGTAGGTCTGGAAAACCCCTTTATATTTTGCATTTTGAAAAGCATTTAGCTAATATGTTCATGACCACCAAATACATTTCGGAATAGGAAACAGACGTTTGCAACTCACAAACAGAAATTTATGCCATTTGCAACGTGTACACAGTTTGCTACATCTGGCCCTAGGTACTAACTCAAGTCACAAAAGGTGTCAAGTACGTGTAACATACTGGTTGCTACAGTCCTAGGTACCCTGTTTCACAGTAACATCCCAGTCTTTGTGGGTGGTGTGGGAAGAACAACCAACAATCCCATGTTCAATGCACACCCAGGAGTGTATAGAAAGTTCAACAAGTATGTGCCTTCACACACACCTATGAAGGGCTAGCAACACGTTGTAGTCAGCCAAACATTGTCACATCCCAGGTCCACACATGTCAAAATGATATGACTTAGGCCAACATGACATACTATCAGTGAGGCATGTTTTACAACACACACAGAGGAGGTAGAACACCCATTCTCATGATTCGACAGAACACCTAGGCCATTGCACTCAAGTCACACACACTTCTAGTTCACCTTGTGGAAGTACATGCCCCCGGAAGATCCGACCTACAGTGTACACAGTCCATCCTCAACTAGGAAGAAGCACTTGTCATCAGAGCCATGTGCCTAAGCTATCTGGGAGACTGTCAGTCTGATATGCAGACTCAGTTCATGGCAAGTCCCTGACCAAGTCTAACATTGACCAGTGTATTCCAAATGAGTCATCCCATTCCCCATTGCCGCACAACTGGAATGACCAACAGCCCCTCAATCTGAGAGATGGCTAGGTATTGCTTTAGAGAAACATAAGTCCTATTTGATATCACACTAAAACAACAATGCCAATGAACGGCGAGCGCATCAAATCATGAATTCTCTTGAACACACAGTAATCCATCATGCTTCATTACCAAACAATGAAAATAGCACTCAGGCGACACTCACTGTAGGTATCGGGGTCGTCAAAATGTGCCACCTCTCCCACGGTGTACGGGGCTGGTCCACCTGTAAAGCATGAAAGGAAGAATATACTCAGACTGGGTGAACTGACAAATAATTTCAGTTACAATGACACTGTGTGAATATGACATGGTAATGATAGACTTTCCCACATGCTCATACTGCATGGATGACTTTGTATTCAACATTATCATTGGATGAGTCTCCTGCTACAGTGACACACCCTACTACACACATGCAGTGGCCAGGACAGTCATGTGTCGTCCAAGTTAACCCTCCATTAGTATGCCCCAACAATAATGTTATCCATACATCTCAGCATGTGCATCCCAGAGAGACATTCCAAAACTGGTTCCATGAGGACTGCATGACCACTCACAATCAAACAGGCTAGGTGGACATGTTCAACACACAGCAACCACACACACATGTGACATATGTGTGGACAACATAACTAACTTCATGTGACGTGAAGGCAACACACATCTATAGCATCATCATGTGTTTCTAATTTTCTATCTAGCTATGGCGTCTACATATGTAGGTATGTTGTTTCTACATGACTTACTCACTGGCCATTATGACCACTAGAGTACAAATAGAGCTGTTCACGTGTTGCTTGTCTGACACAAATGCAACACTACATTACATACAGCTATAGCCATCTGGTATGTGTTGCAAAAATGAGCCATCGGACTGGTAGCATTGGTCTTCCTACACATTCTGCAACAAATACACATTAGGGCACATATGGATACCTTTGTAGCGCATCATTTGCATCATTTTGTGACGCAGAGAGGGGGCTAATTTGCAAAATACAGATAGATGTTGCAATTTGCTGCTGTTATTGCGTGAAAATGTGTTGCAAAAATGGGGATATATGTGTATAAACATGGGCCTAGGTTTCCCTAGCATTACACACAGTCAGCTACTTATTTAGCAGATTGGCTAACAATCATCACATGTTCCCACACAGATTTCTATTATTCCCATGTAATTGATTTGTACTCACCAACATGACCACCAATCCTGAGTCCCAGGTGGTCCAGCAGGTCCTGTTCCCTGGCGATCAGATCTGCCCAGCGGTGCTTCAATTGATGGACATTTCGCATGCTCCCGTAGACCCGGACCAGGTGATGGCGCACCTTCTCCCACCGGATTTTCCTAGCCTCCGTGTGATACCCCTGTATCACACGGCCCCCAGCCTCCAGCATCAGTGGGAGGAAATGGCTAACTAGCCATATGAACCCCCCCAATTCATCTTCACCCATCCTGGACAGGCGAGGCCTACCTGACATATTGACAGCTAGAAAAATGGACAAATGAAATAAGAAAGTAAAAGTGGGAAATGGGGAAAGGTAGAGGTGTGAAAGAAAATGAAAAAGGAGAAAAATAGCCCAACTAACCCCCCAAACTATGCTACCCACAACAGACTCCCACAGACAATACAAACAATCACAGGAATAGAGAAAACAAGACTAAACAGACTGAGACAATGTTATACAACAAGAATAGATTGACAAAAAGACAAAATACAAGGGACACAGGACACTAAAGCAGTAAAACACAGGACAACACCTTTCACACAACCACACAGTCTAGATAAATCTGAGACTGCAAAGTGAAAGTGAAAGTTAACTCCCAGTACAGATTTTGTAAACAGGATATCCTATTACATCACTTCCTGTATAAAATGGCCGCCGTTTTTATTTTCCCGTTATGCGTCATATTTTCACGCATACACAATTGTGCGTCATTTTTTTTTTACGCATTACATTGCACATGATGCCGAGTCAAAAAATATAATATGAATATTAATAATTTTTAATGTACATGAGATGACCAACATATTGTCCATGTTGCGTCAAGTTTACCACGCATACATCATGGGCGTCATTTTTTTCCACGTACAGTAGTGAACATGATGCTGAGTCAAAAAATATGATATGAATATTAATAATTTTAAATGTACATGAGATGACCAACATATTGTCCATGTAGCGTCAATTTTACCACGCATACATCATGGGCGTCATTTTTTTCCACATACAGTAGTGCACATGATGCTGAGTCAAAAAATATGATATGAATATTAATACATTTTAATGTACATGAGATGACCAACATATTGTCCATGTAGCGTCAATTTTACCACGCATACATCATGGGCGTCATTTTTTTCCACGTACAGTAGTGCACATGATGCTGAGTCAAAAAAAATTATGATGTAAATTATACTTTGATGGCTAAATATGTGACACTTTTGGATACATTTCTATTTGACTCTGCATTCTGTGCACTCATGTACGTGAACAAATTATGACGCCCATGCTGTATGCGTAGAATTTGGAGCAAATTTTTCCTTATGTCTTCATGTTTTTAACTTTGGAAAGGTGATTTGTCATGGTCGAACGGTGCTATGTGATACACATTTGTGTTTGGATATGACACATGTCCGTTGTTGTATGTATAGAAGGCATTCACACTGTCATGTTTTGGATACGTTAACTAATGTATTGACCATATTTGTCAACATATTTGGGGTAATTGCTGATGGCTATTTTGAAATGATGGATGGGATACCATGATGTATTCCTTCTCCAAAATGTGTCCACAATTATGATGGTGATGCTTTTATCTTTAGTCCTAACAGGGAGTGCAATAGTCACTTACAGTTTTTATGGGGCTAACCATGTCCCATTATGATTTTGTGTTTCAGATTTGTGTTGGACTTTTGACATGTAGCCCACACATGTGCCTTATGCATGTGTTTAGTTCACAAGTACAAGATTCTTGTATGTTTTGGGGGCGGTAGAGGTGGAATTACGCACCCAGCACCCTAGGATTTGACCATCCAGAATAACTACTGTATCCATGGAGTATATTTATTATATCATGGCAAACCTGCAGCAGCAGGCTAATGTATGGCCATATGGTATGAATGACTGTTGACCATTCATTCATCTCATTAGCCCATTTGACGTTTGCTGTAATGATGAATTGGAGCAAACTTGCATCCCATTTTCCAATGACTATGTTTGCAAGACTCTCAGCGTTCCCGATGTGATAATGAGAATAATTTTGTTGTTGTCTGTGTCCCATTCTGCATAAACTGGTTTAGTGGCATGTTACATTCTTCCTGCTAGGTTCAAACTGGGACACAACTGTGATGGTCTACTTTCAAATATTAGGTTGATTGTGTTAGGGTTTGTGCACAGCAAAGAGCATGTCCCCTCTCAATGCACTAGTGGGTTTGTAATAGCTCCCTTTTAAACTTACTATTGAAAGCCTTTCTTGTTATCTCACCTTCCCCCCCCCTAGGCTTCTGTGTATGTTGTTTAATGTGCTGTTTTGTTTACACATTGGGCCTTGCTCTTACCAAGACTTATTTAAAACACTCCTCCCTAGGCCATGTGTTAATTCAACTCATTTGCATAATAACTGAAACTCTGCACACCTTTCAAGAACATGTGCAGCATGTGAGGACCACACCCAGCTCTTCAAACCACACCCAGCTCTGCACACCTTTCAAGAACATGTGCAGCATGTGAGGACCACACCCAGCCCTTCAAACCACACCCAGCTCTTTGAACCACACCCAGCCCTGTCTATAAAAGGCAGCCCCCGAGCCTCACCCAGTGCTTGTGCTCGTCTACCTCCCGCTTACCTGAGACCAGATCCCTCGGCGCTGGCACTCCTGCTCTCTACAGACTTTCATTGGCTTCAATGGGTGCAGCTGCTGGCTCTTCCTTCCTCCGGTTTCCGGTTCCTCCTTGCCTCAGCCTCTCTCCTACAAGCAACCTGCAAAAGAGAAAGAAGACAAGGTTAGACTGATCAGTATCTCTTGCCAGCAACAAGTAAGTGCAAAACTTTTTATTATCTGAAAGAACTTTGACAACAATTTCTGGATTCGTGTATAGACAATTTGAAACAAGATACCTTCCACGAACATTGTGATTCAAACTCTTTGTTACAAGAATACTTTGCGGAACTTTGTGAAGCAAACATTTTTTTTTATGGAACTTTTAAGAATTGAACAGTGAAAACCATTAACAGCAAGACAAACAGTAAATCAAGGACTTGCACAAATTACATGCTGTATTTTGATGTAAAAGTACAGTATTTGTTTTATAATAGATTCTGGAAATATGGGAAAAGTGAGTCTGCTATTGGGAGTTTAGGCTTTAGTTATATTAAGATGAATGTTAGATATTGGTAATTCTGATAACGGTATTTGTGTAATGTTTTAGAAGCTTTACAGCAATAGAAAGCACATCCCAGAGTAGTAACACATTCCAAACCTGGAAACTAGAGACCAGGATCCAAGAGGTACTTTTAGAAGAGAATTTCTAATAAATAAAGGGATAGTCAGGAACCCATTTAGGAATAGGTTGTACTTATCTATTCTTTGTTTATGTTTCATTAGGCACCAGTTTCTACAGAAGTCAGAAAGGGCCGCAGATTTGTGCAGCACTTCAACAGTGGAAACGCAAGAATGGTGTTGTCTCTTTATTTTATTTTATCCACTTCCCCCCTTCCCTTGAGCTTCTGTTCTTAGTGCATTGTTTTAAAAACTAGTGTGCTGGAACAAGCAGTTTCAGGTTGGGGTCGGATTGTCTTCAACCTCCATCAGAACTGAACAAGGACTCAGGTGAGCTGGGCTTTGACAGAAGCACAAGCCTTAAAAAAAATATATATTTCAGTTCTGGTGGACGATGAATACCGGGGAAGTAATAGAGGGCATTGACGTCACGGATATGGCGCAGGCCCCAAATGAGGACTTGGCTCATAATGAATCAGTGTCTGGCATCTTGCAACATATGCAAGAGGAAATAGAGAGATTAAAGATGGAGAATACATCTTTAAAACAGGATATAAGCAGGTACAAATTTAGGGGATCTCAGTGGAACACAGCTTTTACGCCTTTGTTTAAAACCTCCTCAGAGACAGGGGCGCCATCAAAACATACAACTTTGCCTCCCCCATTTGAGGTTACTGTTAATGTTCCTAATGCTGTGCCCTTAGCAGCACCTGAACGTTTTCATGGAGATAGTAACAAATTCCATGTTTTTATCAATCAATGTCAATGACACTTCGTTTGTAAGCCACAACAATTCCCTACTGATGCTACGAAAGTGGCATTCGTCTTGTCTTATTTGGGTGGCACAGCAGCCAATTGGTCAATTGCTTTCGTGGAGAGAGATGATCCCATCCTCCATAATTGGAATCAATTTAAACGTACCATGACCAGCCTTTTTGCAAAACACACTTTCATGCAGGCAAGTGATAATGAGCTTTTAAATCTTAAACAAGGTAACAAGGATTTATTGACCTATCTTACTAGTTTTAATCGTTTACTCACCGAGACACAGTGGCCAGAAGAAAAGCGTTTGAAAGCGTTTATAAAGGTTTGAGAGACGAGTTAAAAGACGCGCTGGTTCATATCGTTGATTTGCCAGAAGACTATTCGGACTTTGTAGATTTAGTTGTGAAATTAGAACATAGACTAGGAGAAAGAAAGGGAGATAAATACAAACTGGAATCACGGTTAACTTTTATTAGACACGAGAAGAAAGACCCAGATAATAAACTCCCTGAACCTGAGCCTATGCAAATAGGGACACTCAGAGGTCCACTCACATCAGAGGAAAAAGAAAGAAGGAGAAAACTTCAATTATGTTTATATTGTGGCAGGGCGGGTCACTTTGCCAGAGAATGTCCAGTAAAGCCTAAAACTCCACGAAAGGGTGCTGTTTCCTCCACCTCCTCAACTGAATCGGGAAACGATTAAGCTCGACAAGGGGAGAGGTTACTTGTTCGAGAAAACATCTTAATAAAACCTCTAATGCTGCAGCCTTCATGGTACTGCACATACCTAGACATTTCATAATTCAGGTAGTTTTAATTGTTACTACCCAAGTGAGGCATTCTCTCCCTGTCCTACTGGACTCAGGCGCGACAGGAAATTTGTGGATAATAAGTTAGCTGAAAACTTAGGACTTCCTATGTGCCTAAAGCCTTGTCCAGAAGCAGTATGTGCAGTGGATGGGTCAGAATTGACCTCTGGATTAATCACAAAACAAACAAGTCCACTTGTTATGGTCTGTCAGAACGGGCACACAGAAGTGATTAGCTTTGATCTGATAGATACTCCTAATTTTGGTTTGATTCTCGGGGTACCCTGGTTAACAACTCATAACCCAAAAATTGATTGGGTGAATAGAACTGTTACTTTGGATTCCTCTTTCTGTAGAACCAATTGCTATCAAGAAGCAGGTACAGAACAGAGCACAGTATTACACTGTGCTAGTCTTACACAAGATGAACCAAGTCTCCCTCCTGAATATTCTGACTTTAAAGACGTCTTTGATCCAGTAAAGGCTAGTGTGCTGCCCCCACATCGGTCTTATGACTGTCGTATAGATCTTATCCCAGGGGCCCCTTTACCTAATAACAGAGTATGGGGGTTATTCTAACTTTGGAGGAGTGTTAATCCGTCCCAAAAGTGACGGTAAAGTGACGGATATACCACCAGCCGTATTACGAGTTCCATAGGATATAATGGACTCGTAATACGGCTGGTGGTAAATCCGTCACTTTTCCGTCACTTTTGGGACGGATTAACACCTCCTCCAAAGTTAGAATAACCCCCTTTATGCTTTGACTGACGAAGAAACCAAATACTTAGGAACCTACCTAGATGACCTACTACAGTCTGGGTTCATCCGTCATTCCACATCTCCGGTGTCATCTCCACTCTTTTTTATCCCGAAGCCGGATAAATCCCTTCGCGCTTGTATCGATTATAGAGGACTAAATAAGGCTACAATAAAGAATAAATATCCTCTTCCCCTCATACCTGTGTTGTTGGATCAATTAAGACATTCTACTGTATACACTAAACTAGATCTGCGGGGAGCTTACCACCTGGTCCGAGTAAAAGAGGGGGATGAGTGGAAGACAGCTTTCAAGACAAAGTTTGGTTTATTTGAGTACACAGTAATGCCCCTGCGGCCTTTCAGTTCTTTATAAATGAGATCCTACACGAATTCCTGGACGTTTGTGTCATAGTATACATAGACGACATCCTCATTTACTCTAAGAACTCAGAAGAACATACCCAACATGTTCGTGCAGTATTATCAAAGTTAAAAGAAAATCACCTTTTTGCTAAGTTAGAAAAGTGTACTTTTAATGTCAGCAAGGTGGACTTTTTAGGATACTGCCTGTCACCTCAAGGAATAACTATGGATGTAAAGAAAATCAGTGCTATTGCTGATTGGCCAGAACCATCCTCTGTAAAAGATATTCAGAAATTTCTGGGTTTCGCCAATTTTTATAGGAGGTTTATTGCACATTTTGCAGACATTGCGGCCCCAATAACTACCTTGTTGCGGAAAGGGCAACGATTTCTTTGGACTGATGAGGCGGCACACGCCTTTCAACTCCTAAAACAAAAATTCACTTCAGCCCCAATTCTGAAACATCCTGATCCTGACTTGCCCTTTTTTGTTGAAGCGGATGCTTCACAAGTAGCTTTAGGAGGAGTTCTCTCTCAACGAGATGCAGTAGATGGTCAGTTACATCCTATAGCCTTCTATTTCAAAAAGTTATTACCAGCTGAACAAAATTACACTGTGGCTGAAAGGGAACTACTAGCTATCAAAGTAGCCTTTTCAGAATGGAGGCACCATTTAATGGGAGCCAAGTACCCAGTTACAATCTTTTCTGACCATAGGAACCTACAGTTTTTTGGATCACTTAAAGCACTAACACCACGTCAGATGCGCTGGTTAAATTTTTTTAGCACATTTGACTTTGTAATAACCTATAGACCAGGTGCACAACAAATTCAATCTGATGTGTTATCTAGATACGGACATACCTCAGACATGAAACAAGATAAAATAGGAGAACCCATTATTCTTCCCCAAAAGTTTTTGGCACCAGTACAACAGAAGGATTTCATCACAGATCTATATAATGCACACATGAAAATAGCATCTCAGGATTGGTTAAAGGATTCCCATAACACAATACAACAAGGTTTATTGTATCACGACAACATGCTGTTAGTGCCCACCTCTGAATTACAAACACAGGTGATAATGTGGCATCACGCCTCACCGTTGGCAGGTCATCCTGGTTGGGTAAAAACCCTGGAAAATGTGCAAAAACACTTTTGGTGGGACACTATAAGAAAGGACGTTAAGCAATTTGTCACTACCTGTCCAATTTGTGCAAGACATAAATCTTCTCATAAGGCCCCTGACGGCTTGTTAATACCAATGCCAACACCCAAACAACCTTGGCACACTGTGAGCGTAGACTTTATTGTAGGTTTACCACCTGTAAAATCTTTCACAACAGTGTTGGTTATAGTGGATTTTTTATCTAAAATGGCACATTTTGTACCATTACGGAAATTACCCACGGCGGCAGAATTTGACGATATTTTTATAAGGGAAATTGTGCGTTTACATGGTTTGCCAAGCAAAGTGGTGTCAGACCGAGGGAGCCAGTTCAACTCTAGATTTTGGAAAAAATGATGTGAAAAACTGAAAATAGATGTGGCATTATCCACTGCTTTCCACCCAGAGACAGATGGACAGACTGAACGATTAAACCAAACCTTACTTCAAACGCTACGTTGTTTATTGGCTGATTATTCTAGTGAATGGTTGGAAGCTCTCCCTGTAGCGGAGTTTGTTTATAATAATACTGCGCATTCAGCTCTACTTTGCTCACCATTCTATTTCTTGCAGGGGTATCATCCAAGAGCTATACCCATTTTGTTAGAAGATTCCCTGTTACCTACAGTAACGGATAGACTAACGAGGTTAGGTAACATACAAGACAAAGCCAGGAAACATTTATTAAAGTACAAGGAAAGCATGAAAAGACAAGCAGACAAACACAGATCTGAGGCCCCAATGTATAAAATTGGTGACAAGGTATGGCTCTCCACAAAGAACCTAAACATAGAGGGATCCCGAAAGCTGCAACCACGTTTCATTGGACCCTTTAGTATAACTGCCATAGTAAACCCGGTAACAGTAAAATTAGATTTACCAAAAGAATATCCAGTACATACTACATTCCATGTGTCCTTGCTTAAGCCGTACAACCCAAAAACCCGACCTGAACCACCACCTCCACCCATACCAATTAAGGGAAATCTAGAATATGAAGTGAAAAGCATAAAAGACTCAAAAAGAATTAGTGGACGTCTGTTTTATTTAGTAGAATGGAAAGGATATGATGAATCTGAAAATTCATGGGAACCAGCATCATATGTACATGCCCCACAGCTGATTAGACGGTTTTATTTAAAAAATCCAGGAAAACCCCGTCCTGTAGGAGGGCCTTTGAGGGGGGCAACTGTTAGGGTTTGTGCACAGCAATGAGCATGTCCCCTCTCACTGCACTAGTGGGTTCTGTAATAGCTCCCTTTTAAACTTACTATTGAAAGCCTTTCTTGTTATCTCACCTCCCCCCCCCCCAGGCTTCTGTGTATGTTGTTTAATGTGCTGTTTTGTTTACACATTGGGCCTTGCTCTTACCAAGGCTTCTTTAAAACACTCCTCCCTAGGCCATGTGTTAATTCAACTCATTTGCATAATAACTGAAACTCTGCACACCTTTCAAGAACATGTGCAGCATGTGAGGACCACACCCAACTCTTCAAACCACACCCAGCTCTGCACACCTTTCAAGAACATGTGCAGCATGTGAGGACCACACCCAGCCCTTCAAACCACACCCAGCTCTTCGAACCACACCCAGCCTGTCTATAAAAGGCAGCCCCCGAGCCTCACCCAGTGCTTGTGCTCGTCTACCTCCCGCTTACCTGAGACCAGATCCCTCGGCGCTGGCACTCCTGCTCTCTACAGACTTTCATTGGCTTCAATGGGTGCAGCTGCTGGCTCTTCCTTCCTCCGGTTTCCGGTTCCTCCTTGCCTCAGCCTCTCTCCTACAAGCAACCTGCAAAAGAGAAAGAAGACAAGGTTAGACTGATCAGTATCTCTTGCCAGCAACAAGTAAGTGCAAAACTTTTTATTACCTGAAAGAACTTTGACAACAATTTCTGGATTCGTGTATAGACAATTTGAAACAAGATACCTTCCACGAACATTGTGATTCAAACTCTTTGTTACAAGAATACTTTGCGGAACTTTGTGAAGCAAACATTTTTTTTATGGAACTTTTAAGAATTGAACAGTGAAAACCATTAACAGCAAGACAAACAGTAAATCAAGGACTTGCACAAATTACATGCTGTATTTTGATGTAAAAGTACAGTATTTGTTTTATAATAGATTCTGGAAATATGGGAAAAGTGAGTCTGCTATTGGGAGTTTAGGCTTTAGTTATATTAAGATGAATGTTAGATATTGGTAATTCTGATAACGGTATTTGTTTAATGTTTTAGAAGCTTTACAGCAATAGAAAGCACATCCCAGAGTAGTAACACATTCCAAACCTGGAAACTAGAGACCAGGATCCAAGAGGTACTTTTAGAAGAGAATTTCTAATAAATAAAGGGATAGTCAGGAACCCATTTAGGAATAGGTTGTACTTATCTGTTCTTTGTTTATGTTTCATTAGGCACCAGTTTCTACAGAATTCAGAAAGGGCCGCAGATTTGTGCAGCACTTCAACAGTGGAAACGCAAGAACGGTGTTGTCTCTTTATTTTATTTTATCCACTTCCCCCCTTCCCTTGAGCTTCTGTTCTTAGTGCACTGTTTTAAAAACTAGTGTGCTGGAACAAGCAGTTTCAGGGTGGGGTCGGATTGTCTTCAACCTCCATCAGAACTGAACAAGGACTCAGGTGAGCTGGGCTTTGACAGATTGTATGACATATGTGTACATGTGTGTTGGAATGTGGATCCACTATCACCTGTCTGGGTGTATGTTGTCACTGTGACTTCAAGGTCTCCTCCTGAGTTAGTGGCAGCTGATGTTGTTCCAATTGTCTATTGCTCATATCACACACTTGAGAGAAGCCATTGATGACATGGTCACGTACACATGGATGGTCCCACCCTGTCTCTGAACACGTGTGATGTGACTTTCAAATGATCTAAAATTTTGGGCTGGATGAGAGACTGTTTCAGGTGTTTGGATCCGGCATGTGTAATTGCCACATTTGTACTCCTGTTGGGCTCTGTGTATGGTAATGTATCATGTCACATCCTACCCTCTGTGCATACATTTGTGATGTTAATTTTTGGTGTGATGACTGTTATAGCATTCTTGCTCAATGAGACAACATTCTTCTTCAGCAATTTCAAACTAAAGGTGGTCAGAAATGCATAGGCCAAAGCATGATGTGGTGTTGGTTATCTGTGTTTATTTACAAGTGTGGAATACAAGTTATTATATTAAATTAAGAATAAAAAATATTGACAAGCTGTTGGCGCCTATGCACTCCTGCTGCCGTGTTAGGTTGTTCCCCCTCCTGTTGCAGGCCAGCATCCTCCTCTTCGTCATCCTCAGGCATGTCTGGGTCCAGGTCAAGAAGGGGAATATTCCTTTTAACACAAATATTGTGTAATATGGCACAAGTGAGTATGATCTTACAGGCCATCTCTGGGGAATAGAGTAGGCTACCGCCAGTTATGTCAAGGCAGCAGAACCTTGACTTTAGGATCCCAAAGGTCCGCTCCACAATGCTGCGTGTCCTCTTGTGGGCGTCATTGTATGCCCGCTCAGCAGCAGTATTTGGGTTCCCATATGTTGTCATTATCCAAGGCTGGATGCCATACCCCTGATCAGCTGAAAGAGAAACACAGAATGGTATCAATTAGATGTAGGAGGCACTGTTGTACGTATCTTTGATGGCAGTTGTTGTGTTGTGTTGTCTGTGACTATTTTGTGTACTAATGTGACAACCTATGGTTGTTGGTGAAAACTTTTGCATTGATTTTTTTTCCTTGGCTGAGCAAGTGTTTGTTGGCTAACTGTTTGTCAGCAGGATGTATTGGTTTATCCAGTACAGTGTGACCTCCCTTGCATTGTGACTTGTGATACAGGTGTCCGTGTGTCCTCACTGGGGGTGTGATGATAGTTCCATGTAGAGTTGAAACATGAAAGTGTATTAGAAACATTCATATGAACATACCCAGGCCATGCCATACATTTAAACTTATGCATTGTATTAGTGTACAGGTTATTGTGAGACTTCCAATTTGCAAGGTGACATTTAGGCAACCACAGTCATTAATGTCTTCACACTAAGCTGTAGAGTAAATTCCAATGTGTGAGAGGTTCAATGGTGACTTGTGAAACATGGCTAGTGATGTGAGTACCTCAGTGTGTTCCTGGCTAGGTGTTGCTATTGTGGTGTATGTGTTGTTTATCCTAGAGGGTTTCTGAGCAGTGTGTATATGACTTTGTTTTTTGTCCTTACCAACAAGTAGTCCATTGCCATACCGTCCATCCTGGAAGTGTTGGTTGATGGTGCAGTGACGGAAGATGAATGCGTCATGTACACTCCCAGGATATTTAGCCACAATGTTGCTGATCAGTCCTTGGTGATCGACTATGGCCTGCACGTTGATTGAATGTGTGTGCTTCCTGTTGCGGTAGAGGTGTTCACTCGCAGCAGGTGGCACAAGACGTACGTGTGTGCAGTCAATTGCACCAAGGACGTACGGGAAGCCACTGATGGCGTAGAACCCCTGTTTAGTTTCCTGCTGCATCTGCAGTGTGTTAGGGAAGCAGATGTGGCGGGGTGTCAGGCGAATGATGGCATCCAGTACTTTAGGCAGGAATGCGGAGAAAGATGGTTGTGATATTCCACCAACCAGGACACCAGTTGTCTGAAACGAGCCACTTGCCAGCAGGTGAAGTACGGCAAGCAGCTTTGTTTCTGTTGGGATAGTGCGGGGAGTCACTAAAGTGGGGGCCAACTGCTGTTCAATATTTGTCAGCAGCTGCTGAATGGCCTGCCAGTTCAACCGGTACTTCTGGATGATGTCTCGTTCCCTGAGGCCATGCAGGGTTGTTCTTGGGCGGAATATCCTCTCCTGCCTTCTGCGCTGTCTTTGGGGTCCCTGCTGTTGTTGTTGTAGCTGCTGTTGTTGCTGCAGGGCTCTGCGTCTACGTGCACGCTGAAGAAAAAGCACCTCCATGTCTCCCTGTTGCTGCTCTGCTGCTCTGCTGCTCTGTTGTTTGTTCTGTGTGTTCTGATTAAGTACAGGTGTGTTTGCCCCATTTTAACGCCTGCCCTGACCCAGGCGTTAAAATTTCAAGATATTCGTGCTTTGCGTAATTTTTTTTGCGCCGCCTGCCGCGCGGGAGTTATTTTTGCACGGAAGCATAAATACGACGCACCGCTGTGTGCGTCGGTTTTTGGGCGGGAACGCCTACCCTGCATGTCATTAACGCAGGGTGGGGTGCCGCTTCCAGAAACAGACGCACATAGCGCCATTTTCCTTGTGCGCCGGCTCGGGCGTCAGGGTTTAAATATGGGGCAACGTTTGTGCTGAATGTGCGTCAAAATTTTTGACGCACATTCGGCGCAAACGGAGTATAAATATGCCCCACTGTGTATGTTCCACAAGTTTGACTCATGAACTTGGCTCTGCCAGTCATTTTGTCTATGTCACATTAAAATAAATGTTTCTTTTATCTTTCTTGATGACTTCCTGCCTTTGATTTTTCTTGCATTTTAAAGCTTCTATAGAACTGGTGGTGAATATGCCCCCCCTAGACTGAGCCAATAGTTTTCCTGCTCCCCGGCTCCTAACCGTTTGGGGGCCCCTACATGGAAGGGGAGCCAGGGCTGCAGTGAGTATTGTGCCAGCTCTTGGTTCTCACTATTCTCTCTCTGCATTTCTTGCTCTATTACTGGGGGAGTAGTAGCTTCTCAGGTTGTGCACCCCCCTACAGTGGATTATACTGTCACTCTTGTTATTGGCCTCTCCCTCCCTTTGATTGGTGTCCTTCATTGGCATATTCAGCATCCCTCCCCTGTTGAAGTGACTGTTCATGATCCTGGCAGTCTGGCCAGAAGGGGTGGTAGTAGTCCACCCGGGTCCATCAGGCAGGTGGTGCCCTGCTGTGTTGCTAGTCGCCACCTCAGGTTAGGTCTTCTCGGATCCATTCTTCCAAATGCCTGCTGCTCGGGTGGCCTCTGGTTTGTTCCCAAGGCCCCTTTGGGCCCTGGAAACAGGGGATGGGTGACTTTCGGTTGATTTTCTCAATACTATGTATTTATTGTTTGGGTCTTCATTAATACTACCTTATTATTTGTCAGTCTAGGGCGTGTTACACATCTGCGCTACAGTTTAATGTATACTAATAAGATATATGTTGATTTGATGTTTGCTTGGTTCTGGTAAAGGCCTTAACTTCTCTTTTGTAGGGGTATTTCAACTCTGTAGGGAAACTGTCCTTATTATGCTGCTATAATTAACAGGACAGTGACTCTCTTCCATTGTGTCTCACAATGCAGCCTGACTTTCAAACTATCTCCTAGTTTGGCCACCATCAATAGTGTTACTCTGCTTATTGCTCTTATGTGGGTTGACAGTCTCATTACATTGCTGATATTACAGTTCCTATTTGATCTGCTAGACTGGTAGGCACACCCCGGTGCAACAGGTAGGACATAGTGGTATAGCAGAGGGCCAGTTTCCCTGCTTCTTGTGTTTTACCTACATGAATGTGAATGAAGAGTTCACCACCTCCTTCTAAATCTGTGTACTGCTGGCTGCCGATTCAGCTGGCCTCAATTCCATTCAGCCACAAGCTTACCAGTGGGAAGGATAGCAAGGGGGTGGAGACACTAGTCTTCTTTCCTACTTTTCTGTTACCTTACTTTCTGGACACAGAAGGACGCTAATAAAACAACACCTTTGGTCCCTACTACTACTACTTCTCCAACTAGAATGCTTATGGTGAACTAGTACCAAGTGCAATGTCGTGTGAATGGTATGCTGCCTCCTTCACTCTGACTAACAATACAGGCTGTTGAAAGATGGATGACTGTGGCACCCTTTGAAACCAACATTGGCCTAATGTAAATAGAATATGAGCAGTAGGACTAGCTGACTGACACCTTTTTGCTTCCTACGTGAAGTAATACTGAATTGTCTGTGTTGTGCAAAGAGGGACAGTTAGCTTTGCACTATGGGAAATCCACTCAGCAAGACGGAATTGGATATCTCACAGCCAGGTCTACCTAAATGATTCTCCCGCACATCAGGTGGCCATATACCAGGGTTTCACCACACTTCTTTATCTTGAAAAATGGCACACATTGATAGCAAGGAGGCCAGACCTGTGGTTTCCATTGATGGGTACCTATGGTTAAATTGTCTTATCTGTGACAATGCTGATTCTTAAAGGTAAAAAGATAAGCCCTTTAGAATGGGAAGCTTTTTGGATGTAGAATGTGGCATTGTATGACTTCAAAACAATGAGTAATGCTAAGAATAAGTTGCAGAAGCAGCTCTTGGAGTTGAAGAAGGGGTTCTATAAACCAAAGGTGCTAGAGCAAGCGAAGAAGGAAAAAATGGAGAAAGGAGCAACTTGAGGTTGTTGGAATGGTTCAAGTGCAAATCACAGCAGCAAGGTAGACAAGAGGGAGATGATCCTATAGTAGAAGATATTATAACCAGTAGAATGAGAAATACAACTAAAACCACCTCTGCCTCTTCATAACACACTACTGACCATCACAACACTGACAAGTCCACATCAGGACCTTAGCCTTCTGAGCTAAGTCCAGCTCAGAAGACAGGCTGCTATGATCTGGCATGGCACTTGGTAGTGAGGAAGTGAAATGACCAGAGCTCGAGGCAGTTTCATACATACCGTCACTAGCAGAAATAATAGAAGAAGTGGCAAACGCAGCAAAGAAATTAGATAAAAAGAGTGACCAGCTATACAGAGAATGTGAAGGGAGGAAACCCCCTCTCCTCCTAAAATCATTGTGGAGACAAAGGTTTACAAACAATTCTGGGGACTATACTCTTGGTGCCAAGGGAATGTGTAACTTTATATGGACGTATGTGTCTTTACACAGAACATAGCATAAAATTGCTGCTACAGACCCTGGAGGGTATGAAAATCCCCTCAGGAGGCAGGAGAGATAGTCTCTCAAAACACACCTCTAGACACCCCGCCCCATGGAGTTCACCACACAGTTCCCTAGCAACACAGAAAAATATGTTTACCAAGACAGATACTGCTAAATGCCGTGTTTGCTTGCACACCTGGTCAATAACAGACTTACAATGAAAGAACTAGAGGAGAATTATGCAGGCCATATTAAGAGAAAATATTAACATTTCCACATGCATATTTATTGGACCAGCACCCTAAAGTACATTGCACATATGTGCAGCACACTAAAGATGCGTCCTCACTTCCACAGCACTATGATTAGGACACTTCACAGCTTACTTTCACAGATAGGAAACTACAGTCCTGGGAGGATGTCAAAGTAGCTGATACCTTGTACTATGCCATACAAAAGTTACAAAAGTAGAAAGAACTGCTACACTGCATCGCGACTCCCAAGGTTATGAATGACATTAACGCCACTGCTTACCCTCTTCTGACCAAAACAGCATTGATCATGCCCCTGTGAGAGGTGCCAACTGCATCGTCAAGGGGAAGATTAAAGTACCCCAACATATATTCATGGACCATGGACCAGATCTGATTTAATGTCATTCCTGGACATTCCCAAATTAGGAGAGGAGGCACACAAATGTAACACAGAGTTAAACAGAATAATAGCCATAGCGGTGTTCCTCTGGAAGGGTCTGGACACCATGTTTAGCATAATATTTCCAAGAAAGTTGTGGAAAGACTGAAAGGAAGTGATATATTGGCCAACAGAGGAGCCAAAGAGGGAGCTAGGGGGATATTAGGAGAAGAGGTGGAAAAGGCAAGGAAGGATTTAATGGAATACATAGAGGGAAAGGTGCTAGAAGAAAAATTAGACTGGTAAAAAATAATACACACGAAGCAGGAGAAAAATGAAAGTGTGAACTCTTAATGTGATCGTCTTTTACAAGTGTACCAACAGAGCAGTGGGAAGAAAAGCCCAATAGGCAAAGTGATGCCGGCTTTCATCACAACATTTTTCTACGGGCTCTTACAACCCATTCAGACCCATTTACAGACTTCTTTTGTCTGCTGGCAGCAAAAGCCCATAGACAAAATGCTGGTGGCAGCAAGGTATTGTGCAGATTACCAAGCATATCTACAGGCAGGAGAAAGTTGATGATGGTCCAGGAGAAGTTTTATAGTGGAGGACAGGGCAGGCATAGAGGAAGAGGACGTGGGCAAGGGTCGAATGAGAGAGTACCCTCCCAACCCCCGCCCTGAAAAGCATGCTTCCACTGCAACCAGCAGGGACATTGGAAGGCAGATTGCGCCCTGCTAGGTAGGGGGCCCAGGGATAGGAGCCAGCAGCAGCAGACCTTCCACCCACATAATTCACCATCACCTTATACAGGCAACATATTTGATACATCATCCAATGCACAGGGGTTTAAACCCCAAGGACTACACAACCATATTATGGTCCAACACAAGCCCCTCCATTGCCACCGCTACCAAGAGGGGTTGGTGGACAATTACCAAATGACATTGATGAACACTCCCTGCTGTCACAAGAAACATACTTCTATGGCTGCAGCAGAGAGAGAACATCCCTTGTGGCCCCGGTAATACCAGTGGACCAGGAGGGTCCATACATGGAGGGCACAGTGCTTAGTAGGGCTGTTCCTTTCTTGGTTGACACAAGAGCCACAAGATCAATGCTGAAGGCTTCTGACATACCAGAGGCACTGCTTTCAGGAACACAAATAAAAGCAGTTTGTATGACAGTCAACCTGTTGATGAGAATTTGACAAAGCCCCTAAAATTAGTAGTGGGTCCCATCACGGTTGATCAACAATTTGTTGTTAGCAGCTACTTCCCTGTTAATCTGATGGAGAGGGATCTGTTATGTATATTGCAGTGCACCATCCGTTGTTCATCTCTAGGGATATTTCTAGAGAGCAGGGTGAATGGACTATCGGTACAGGCCTTTATGAGGTGTGGCCCTCAAGGGAAGAAACAGGAAATACCACCAGAACTACAGGATTCGGTCCTGAGTGAGGTCTGGGCGCACAGGCCGAATGATGTGGGGCGAGTACTAGATTACTCCCCTTTGCCAGTCAGGTTGAGACCAAGGGTGCCATTGCCGTGAGTTCTGCAGTACAAGACCTCCAAAGAAGGAGAGGGAGGTATAGCCTGTGATACAAGATCTCCTTCAGCAGGGGGTCCTAAGGAAAATATAAGATTTCCCCTGCAACACCCTCATCCTCCCAGTAAAAAAGGATTCTAGGAGACAGGAAAGGGCCCTTGTATACAGATTTACATAGGACCTTTGAGAGGTAAACAAAGTGGTGATTCCCTCAGTCCCAGTGCTTCCAAACCCGGCCACCATCCTGTCCAGCATTCCTACCAGAGCCACCCGCTTCACGGTCCTGGATTTCAGCAATGCCTTCTGTTCTGTGCCCCTTCACAATTCTCAGTATCTCTTTAGCATCCCATTCAGACAAAGACGGATAACTTGGGAGCACTTGCCACAGGGGTTTTCGGACTCACCTTCTATTTTTTCCAACCCCCTAAGAACAGATTTGGCATTGCTGCAGCTACTGGGGGTTCAGCACTAATTCAATACATTGATGACTTACTCTTGGCCTCACCTCCCCGGACAGCCTGCTTCCAAGACACCATAATACTGGTATGCTGGTTAGAACAGAAAGGTCATACAGTATCACCCAAGAAATTACAGTTCTGCCAGAAAAGGGTGCAATATTTAGGCTACAAGCTTTCACAAGGGACGTGGAATCTATTACCCAATAGAATGGCCTTCATCACTCAATTTCCTAGACTGCACACACAGAAGGAGGTGAGGGCCTGGCAGGATACTGCAGACACTGGACTTATAGCACATCCACTGCAAAACCTCACCCTCAAAGAGGTGCCTGATAAAGCTCTCTGGTCCCCAGATTGTGAGAAGGCATTCCAGACATTGAAAACGGAATTATGAGCAGCACCCTCACTATGGCTCCCAGTTTATAGCAAGGATTTCCACCTGTTTTGTCATGAGAAAGGTGGCTGTTCATTGGGGTTGCTGGCTCAGAATCATGGGTCCTTCTACCTCCCAGTGACATATTTACTGCAGCCCTGGTGGTAGAACAGTCCGCAAATGTAGTACTAACACATACTTTGATTCTGCATGTCCCACATACTGTGGACACATTACAGATAACAACAAAGTCCCAACACCTTACAAATGCACACCTTACACAATATGAATTAACACTGCTGGCACCACACATCATCATTAAGTGGTACACTACCTTGAACCCTGCCTGCCGAGTGGCCTGCCGAGTGGTAAGATATATTTGTCATCTAAGCTGCTACCTTCCATGGCCTACCTTTTTCATGGTCCCCCGCATTATGGGGAGGGATGGGAAGATATGTTTATTTTCTAAATGCTGGCACAGCCTGAAGTATCTCCAATATGCTGAATACTTATGCAAACAATACACTGTTTGTGCTTTATATTACTCAGGCAACCGTATACCCACAGCACCAGGCCACTTCCCACCAACACACGGACACTTCAAGAGTCTACAGATGGATTTAATTGAAATGTCCCCATGAAGAAGTACAAGTAACTCTTGGTCATCGTGTGTATGTTCAATAAATGCGTGGAGGTACACCCTACTAAGAACTTAGATGCACAGACTGTTGCTAAATGTTTGTTGAAAGAATTGGTTCCCTGTTTTGGCATACCAGTCCATTTGAGTTCTGACAACGGTCCTGGATTCATCTCCCAAGTCATTCAGGGATTGGGTAAGGGTCTGGGAACATTACAGAAATTACACTGTTCCTACCACCCACCAGCAGCTGGGGATATGGAGAGAAAGAACGGGGGTGTTGAAAAATATGATAGGGAACATTTGTGCATCCACTGAACTCTCCTGGATTGATGTTTAGCCACTGGCCCTTTTTGGCCATGAGAAGTACCCCTGACAGAGTGATGAGTCCCCATGAGATCTTGTTCAGCTGCCCATGAATATGCCACGCCAAAATTAGCAGAGACATTGTGTTATCTCCACTGTCAGGTGCTGCATCCCCTACCAGAAGTAGAAACATCACAAGAACCCGGACTGCAGCCTGGAGAGTGGGTGTGGGTGAAGGCCCACACCAGGCAATACTGTCTCCAGCCCCAGTGGAAGGGACCCTACCTGGTCCTCCTGACAACTGCCACATCTGTTACATACGAGGGGCTGACCTCTTGGACCCAGAGTTCCCACTTCAAGAAGGCGGTGGAGCCCAGTGACCGCCCACTGGCACCAGTGACACAATCAGCAGCACCGTCACCATTACCAAGATACAGCCTCTGCTCCACACAGGCAGCAAGAGAACAGTGACTGGGCTGCTTGTGCTGCTCCCTCTGGAGGTGGAGGGGTGCAAGTGGGTCCTGCACCGATTCTTCATAGGACTGCTTGTGCTGTACACCTTTGAAGAATAAAGTGTGCAAGCCAGTCCTGCCCTGGCTCGTCTACAAATGTCCCAGAGTGAGGATTATGTGCTAGATTAACATCTGATGCCACGTTGAGAGATACCAGTAGAGGGAAGGATACTTCACACACCCCTCGCCAAATAGGAGTTGCACAGGAACTTTTCAAGGGAAGAAGTGGTAAGAACACATCAAATTGACCATTTTAGTACCTTTCACCTTTTCCCCAACTATCAATGGTAAAGACAATGCCAAGGTTAAGGAAGGAAGAAAGGAAGTGGTCCTGGGTGTTGACTGCTATCTGTACCCCTATCCCAGGAATAATAGTGACAGTTATGTTGGTACAGTATGCTAATAAAATATATATACATTTCTTAGATGAGCACAGTTCCATATATGAAAATGAAACATTGTACGTGGAGTGCCCAACTGATATCTTGTTGGTAATGGGAGTAGGAGATTGGGAGAAGAGAGAAGTAAGGAAAAGGTGACGTGGAGCAAATGCAAGGAGACATTTGCTGCAAATACCTTTGTACAAATGGTAGATAAGTATGTGGAATTGACAAACATGTCAGGCTGTATGTATGTGCCCATTTACCAACAATCACCCAGGAAGTGATGGAATACAAACAAATACCGCTCAGTAAATACATAGGATGTAGTATAGCAATGCAAGTGATGCAGCAATATTTTAAGGCACAGATATGGCATAGACCAATGTCCAATAATGGCAGCACACCCCAGAATAAAACAACACCATGTGAAATACTCGGGGTACAGTTAATGCTTGAAAATGATGACATTTATTAATCACATGCACACGATTTTGCTAGCACTAGTGAAGCCTATCCTATAAGACAGAACAGAAATGTAGCATGTCAACCCATAAGGTGGGCCTTCACATTGTTAGATTAAACGCTAATGGCTTAAATAACAAACGCAAAGCCCAGGCAATCAAAGATTGGATTAAAGGCCACTGACCTGATTTGGTCCTTATTCAGGAGACACATTTTAAGAATAAAAAAGTACCAAAATACAAACAATTTGAGCGATGGGCCGGTCATCAATGTATATCATCAGCGAATGCCACTCACGGGGGGGGGCAAATAATGTAAACAAGTTATTTCCCTTGCAGGTTGCCTTTTCACAAATAGACAAAGATGGCTATTGGGCTCTTAATAGTGGGTTGGATAATACCTATAGATTGACTGTAGCCACAATCTATTCCACCATTTCTGATGATCCCGCTACAGTCTTTGAACTCTCTCAGGCATTATTAACTATTTCT
Source organism: Pleurodeles waltl (assembly GCF_031143425.1). Lineage (NCBI taxonomy): Eukaryota > Metazoa > Chordata > Amphibia > Caudata > Salamandridae > Pleurodeles > Pleurodeles waltl. The sequence continues at coordinate 259,622,527 of NC_090437.1, read as the reverse complement.
GGTTTATTCATTGTTGGTGGGGATTTACATTTTTTATTGAACGCAGCACTAGACTCTATGGCCCTCATTACAACCCTGGTGGTAACTCCCGTTTACCGCCGTGCAGAAGACCGCCAACATACCGCTGCTGCAGCGGAATTCCGCTACAGGTATTACGACCCACAGCCCAGAATCCGCCACAATACAGACACCCACACAAGTCTGCCACACCAAAGGTCAGTGATAAACTGGCGATAACAAAACCGACACCATCACACCAACAGGAATATGCCCGCAGTATCACGACCCACGAATCAATACGGCGTTCTTTCAACCGCGGTAAACCATTGGCGGTACAGACCGCCGTGCTCAAAATACACACAAATATACAAAACACAACCACATTGGACAATTGGAAATATACACACCTGATACACATACACACACCACACCCACACACCCAATCCAATATAAAGCACACTCCCACATCACCCACAAACCCTTACTACCAGAATTTCGAAAGCACGCCAGAGAGAGCCACCACCTAAAACAACAGCAGCATCCACAGACACACAACACCTTCACTCACACAGCATCCACGCACCTCAAACAACACACACCAAAGCATCCCCTCACACATCACAACAGACACCACCTCACACATCACCCACACCACATCATGGCACCTCAACGACACCCCAGGAGTAGAGGGTCAACCACACACTGCACAAGATGGCACACACAGATACAATAATTATGCATTTACACCCCAACAGGACCCCTACCCAACGTCACTGGACAGGAGGTGCCAGACATATCCAGTCCCCTCACAGAAGAAGCCCACAGTGATGACAGCAGCTCTGCATAACTGGATCAAGATGACCAGCCCAGCCCATCTGGGACCTCGGGATAGTCAGTTCCCCTATCACTGTCACAAGCCAACACAGAGCCTCCCCCCTCAGGAAACACCATCCCAGCACCATCCCAGCAGCACATCCCTCTGTCCCCAGGACACGTCAATCAGCAGTGTGTACACCAATACAGGGAACCCAGGCAAACCCATCAACCCAAGAAAATCAAGGACCTGGGGGCAGTGTCAGTGGGCACACGGTTCAGGGGACAGAGGCACAGGATAACAGGGAAACTGGGTGGACTGCTGTGCGACAGGGGGAGGACAGGCCCAGGGAACCCATTCTCCACGAGGCACTCTCCAACATCATGGGAGCTTACCATCATTCCCAGAAGACGATGGCAACGGTACTGGACAAGTTTCAGGAGACCCAGCGGCTGCAGGAGGAACACTACCTTGGGATCAGGGAGGACTTGAAATCCATTAACAACACCCTGGTCACCATTGCAGAGGTGCTGGCAGACCTTGTCAACAGCAGGAGGGACACAGTGGCACTACAAGGGGCCCCTGACACTACCCTGGACTATGAACAGACCTCCACCTCCGCCGGCGCTAGTGGACAGGAGGCACCACCACAAGAACAACAGGACACCAGCACCCCACCACCTGCAGATGGAGAACCACCCCGCAAACGGTCCCTGAGATCCAGGAACAAGACAGAGAACATTGCCAAGACACCCGCCAGGAAATGAGATCCCCCTGAATGTCACCCTTCTGTCCCACTATGTCACCCTGTCCATCCTTAAACTGTCATTGCTCCACTTCTTATGCCCCTTTGGACAATGCACCTGTGAAACAAATAGACTGGACTCTGCCATGGACATTCCTCCACCATCAAACCAGCCCATTTCCCAACCCCCTCCACTTATTAGCACAGGAATAAACACACTTCAATCACAAAACAATCTGGAGTCAGTCTGTGCTTTCACAAATGTATAATTGAGTAACTATGGAATATAGCAATGTCAATTTACTTGTTCACATACCAATGTAACACAGCTGTAGGCCAGCAGTAAAAATAGCAGATGGCACAAATTGGGACCCACATCTGTGAAATGGAAAGTCAAAGTGACAAGTCAGGGTCCATACACTAAATGGAAATGACACACTTAGGCTAGTTCCAACAATAGAATGAGATGTGGGACGCAGTGGCATCTTTTTACCTGTGTCTCACTGGAAGTACTGCATGATGATCACCCTCCTAGTTCGCCCATGTGCCTCATTGTAGCATTTCTCTGCCCTTGTCCTGGGATTCCTCACTGGGGTCAGTAGCCATGACAGGTTGGGGTAACCAGATTCACCTGCAAATGTCGAGGGACAACTGTTAGACACACACTAACCCTTAGGGACAGCCCATACCCAGACACCTATGTCAACTGTATTGGGACCTTGGCCTCACCTATTAGCCACACACAGTGCCTCTGGGGTTGGCCCATCACATAAGGGATGCTACTATTCCTCAAAATGTAAGCGTCATGCACAGAGCCAGGATACTTGGCATTCACGTGGGAGATGTACTGGTCTGCCAAACACACCATCTGCACATTCATGGAATGGTAGCTCTTCCGATTTCTGTACACCTGTTCATTTCTGTGGGGGGGTACAAATGCCACATGTGTACCATCAATGGCACCAATGATGTTGAGGATATGTCTTAGGGCATAGAAGTCACCTTTCACTGTGGGCAAATCATCCATCTGACGGAAAACAATGTAGCTGTGCATGTGTTACAGCAGGGCAGACAACACTGTGGAAAACACGTTAGAGAATATTGTCTGGGACACCCCTGATGCCATGGCCACTGTTGTTTGAAAAGACTCACTGGCCAGGAAATGGAGTACAGACAGGACCTGCACTAGAGGGGGGATTCCTGTGGGATGGCGGATAGCTGACATCAGGCCCGGCTCCGACTGGGAACACAGTTCCTGGATTGCTGCACGATCAAGTCTGTATGTGACTAGGATGTGTCTCTCTTCCATTGTCGACAGATCCACCAGGGGTCTGTACACCGGAGGATGCCGTCATCTCATCACCTGCCGCAGCGGACGTGCCCTATGGAGGAGAACAAAGAGCAGAGAGTCACCCAATACTGAGGTACCACAATGTCTTATTTTCAGAAACGTTGTTAATCCGCAATGTGTCGGTATCTGTCTATATTCCCGGCCTAGATAAGTGTGACGCAGTTAACATCCATGCCATGTGGCCTCCTGAAATGGCGGCTGCCTGACCTGTAAGGTGGGACAAGGGGTTATGAGGTAACTGCGCTGGAGTTGTACACCGTGGCGGTGGGCAGTCGAAGACCGCAGCACAATTCTGCATTGGTTAACATTGGGCCCTATGGGTGCCAGGAGCCAATGATGATGTACGCCGGCAGTGACGGTACGCAACCCCGCGGACATGACCGCCATTTTCTGTCTGTTCACTCACTTGATACCTGACCCTCAACAGGAGAGGACCTACACTGCAAGTGCTGCTGTGACCTCAGTCTGGAAGCGACGATGGCTCATGTGTCTGGGGAAAGGGCCCCTGCCTTCACGTCAGAAGAGATGGAGAAACTAGTGGATGGGGTCCTCCCCCAGTACATGCAACTGTACAGTCCTCCAGACAAACAGGTGAGTACACTGTGAGCATGCTGCATGGACAATGCCTGTTTTGAGTGGTGTGGATGGAAATACATGGGGGGGCTGAGGCCTGCATGTGTGGATGGTGAGTGTATGTGCGTCAGGGCAAGGGTGGGAACTGGGGGGGCAATGAGTATGACGGTCCGGACGGATAAGTCCTTTCCTTTCCCCTTGTACCATTCCTTTAGGTCAGCGCCCACCAGAATAAGGGTATTTGGCGTGCCATCGCCAAGTACGTCCGGACCCTGGGGGTCTACCACAGAATGAGCACCCACTGCCGTAAAAGATGGGAAGACCTGCGCCACTGGAGCAAGAAGATGGCGGAGGCCCAGCTGGGGATGGCCTCACAATGTGGGAGGGGTGCCGGTCGCACCATGACCCCCCTGATGTTCCGGATCGTGGCGGTGGCCTATCCAGAGTTGGATGGGCACTTGATGGCATCTCAGCAGCCACAAGGGGGTGAGTACACTCTTATTCAGCTGACTCTGCGCGCATAACGAGGTGACTGGTTGGGGGAAGTGGGCAGTGGGTTCCCCTAGGCCAGGGTGAAGTTGGTAGGCAAGGTCCCTTGTGAGGCAGGCTATGTGGTACTCCAACCCCACCAGTGGTAAGAGCCATCTACACCTAGTCAGGCTCCTGTGACTTCCAGGTGTCCAGCAATTGGTCTTAGGTTTCGTACCCCATGGTCAGCTGAAATTTCTAGGAACTGTTAGTGCATGGCGTAGTGACGAGGGATGCTTCCTGTGTGTTGTGTCCACCAACAGTAGTGGTGTTGCATGCACTGAACATGTTTTTCTTCTGTCTTCCCCCCCCCTTTTTGTGGGCTCCCTGTTCTTGTGTGCAATAGCATCATCAGGTGGAGGAGCATTGGCACTGGAGCAAGAGGGATCTGCAACCCACTTGGCCCTGGAGGGCGAGACAACGGAGTCTGAAGCCACCAGTGGGATGGATGGTGAGGGGAGCTCCACGTGGGGACAGGAGCAGACAGCAGTGACAGCGACTGCTCCTCTGATGCGAGCTCCCTTGCAGTGATGGGCACCTCTGTGCCCACTGCATCAACAGGTACAGCCGCCACCCACCCACCAGCACCGCCCTCCCAGCAGCCCCTCATGTGTCCCGTGCCCGCTCACCCAGAAGAGTGGAGATCTCCTTTGCCCCAGGCACCTCAGGCCCTGCCCCAGTCAGCCCTCCTGCCCTCATTGAGGAGGCTATTGACCTCCTGAGATCCCTCACTGTTGGGCAATCTACCATTGTGAATGCCATCCAGGGTGACGAGAGGCATTTGCAACAAACAAATGCATACCTGGAGGGCATTCATTCTGGCCAGGCAGCCCAACAGAGAGCATTTCAGGCTCTGGCCTCAGCACTGATGGCAGCCATTGTCCCTGTGTCCAGCCTCCCCACTCCAACTTCCTCCACCCAGACCCAATCCGCTGTACCTCAGCCTATCCCAAGCACACCATCAGACCAGCATTCACGCTCATCAACACACAAGAGTGGACATGGCAAACATAAGCACCACTCATCCCACAGTCACTCACACAAGCACCATCCCCATGCAGACACAGCAACATCTACTGCCTCCACTGTGCCCCCCTCCTCCACGTCCTCCTCCTCCCTCCCTGTCTCGTCTCCACTCACACCTGCATGCACTACATCCTCATCCACTACCTCCCATACCAGAACGCCCATCACCACACACCGCTCACGTGCACTCACCACCCCCACTACCATTCACACATCCCTAGTGTCCTTTCCCAGTGTGTCAGTGAGCCTTCCTCCCAAAGTACACAATCGCAGGCACACACCCACCCAACAGCCATCCACCTCACAACAGCCGCCGGCCCATGCACCTTCACCCAAATTCAGCAGACGTACACCTCCTACAACCACTACCTCTACCTCCACTCCCAAACCCCCTCCATCTTCCCGTCCCAGTGTGTCTAGAGAACTCTACCTGGCCAACATTGACCTCTTCCCTACACCTCCCCCCCGTCCTTCCCCAGGGCCAGGCTTTCCAGCCAAGCACCTCAGCCACCAAATCCCCAGCCACAGTGGTGCCAGCAACTGCGGTGTCATCGAGTGTGCCACACATTAGGGCTGTCAGTGTGCCACGTAGTGAGGGAAAGGACATTCCGCCTCCTGCCAAGGTGAAAAAGGTGATAAAGGTGCTCACATCCCAAAGCGAGAAGCCGAAAGTACCTGCAACCAAAGGCTCAGCAAAAACCAAAGGGGATAGTGGGAAGACAACTGCGGCATGATCAAGGCTGGGAAATGGCCAAAAGCTGAAGAGCAGGTCAGGAGAGGGCATTGTGGCACCGACTGAGGGACCAGTGTCACACTTTCTGTCCACGACCATGCCAACCTGTATGGCGGCGAACACCGCTAGATGCCCCGCCACCACAACCGCCACCTGCACCGCCACCTGCACTGCCCCCCGCATGTCTACAGCCACAGCGACAGTCCCCAGCCTCTTCCCCAGTGGGAAGCCGTCCGAGGCTGCAGGAAATGTCCTGCTGTGTCCCTCTGTAGGTGCTGACCAATGCACTGTCGCCAGCACCGCCAAAAGCACCGCCGCAACAGACACCGCCGCAAGCACTGATGTGACAGGCACTGCCGCGACAGACACCGCCGCAAGCACAGCCACCTTCACCGCCCCCTGCACATCTACAGCCTCAGCGACAGTCCCCAGCATCTTCTCCACTGGGCAGGCGTCCGAGGCTGCAGGAAACATCCTGCTGTGTCCCTCTGCAGGTGCTGACCCGTGCACCGCCGCCAGCACCGCAGAAAGCACCGCCGCAAGCACCGCCGCAAGCACCGCCACCACAAACACAGCCGCAAGCACCGCCGCGGGCCCCGCGGTGTCCTCGGACACTGGCACCACTGCTGACATGGCTATCATCCCCAGTGGTCAGTCGTCTGAGGCTGGAGGAGAGTTCCTTGACCCTGGGCAGCTTCCATGAGACATTTCTTCCATCACTGTTTACACCTGCAGGTGGAAGGTGCAGACGCAGCAGTGTGGGGTATGCCGCTGCCTCCATGGTGTATCATGTTACCTTATCCTCGCAAATCTTGTGGCACGCACACCCAAGTGAGGGAATTGTACTGGCCACACTGCACGTGGAGCACTCTGGGCACCATGCCACCTCCAGAACCAGTGGAGAGATACATCCACTACCTCAGTCCTTTGCAGGATGAAGCACTCTGGGCACCAGGCCCACTCCAGAACCAGTGGAGAGATACATCCACTACCTCAGTCCTTGGCAGGATGAAGCACTCTGGGCACCAGGCCCCCTCCAGAACCAGTGGAGTATCACATCCACTACCTCAGTCCTTGGTAGGATGAAGCCCTCTGGGCACCAGGCTCCCTCCAGAACCAGTGGAGATTGACATCCACTGCCTCAGTCCTTGACAGGATGAAGTACTCTGGGCACCAGGCCCCCTCCAGAACCAGTAGAGACTGTTATCCACTTGAGAGACTGTGGCCTTGCACTCCCCAGGATAAAGCAGTGGGCAAACCACTCACTGGAGAGACTTGAGAGACTGTGGCTTTGCACTCCCTAGGCTAAAGCAGTGGGCAAACCACCCACTTGTGAGACTTGAGAGACTGTGGCTTTGCACTCCCCAGGATAAAGCAGTGGGCAAACCACCCACTTGTGAGATTTGAGAGACTGTGGCTCTGCACTCCCCAGGATAAAGCAGTGGGCAAACCACCCACTTGTGAGACTTGAGAGACTGTGGCTTTGCACTCCCCAAGATACATCAATGGGCATGGAGCCCCCTTGTGCAGCAGTGGCATTGTGCGTTTATTAGGCTGAGGTGCCCCTCTCCCCCTGAGGTGCCTGTATATTTTCAATCTGATGCCCCTGCAGTGTTCTCTCAGTTTCCAGTCAGGTATCATGTGTGGGCCTCGCCCATGCATTTTGGGCCCAGTGGTCCACGGATGATGATTGGAACACTATCCAGACTTGTGTAGTTGGTGTACATATTTGTATATACTGAATTTTGACTTTTGACTAATGGATTTTTCTTGATAACAATGGTTACAATCATTTCCTTTTGTCCTTGCGTTCTTCCAGGGGGTGGGAGGGTGTATATGTAATGTTGCTGCATGTATTTGTGTGTATGTTGTTGTGTGTGAGGGTGGGGGTGTTGCATGTGTGAGTCACTCTCTTTCCTCTCCCCCTCCCCTGTGTTGTAGGTGCAGTACTCACCGTGGTCGCTCCCGCCGTTGTTCGTACTCCTGGTATAAGAGGAGGTAAACCAACATCGGCAATACGTGTAGTTCAGGCTCCATGCTGTCCTGGTTCCTCGTTGGATGTTGAGAGGTGAGTGTTTTCCCTTCTGTGTACTGTTTTCGCTGTGCTTTGAATAGCATTGGTTCCGCCCAGGAAAAGGTGGCGGATATGCCTCTTGTAATAGGGTGGGTGGTACTTTGTCTTCCGCCTTTCTGTTGGCAGTGACCGCCGTGCTGTTTGTTTCTCCCGCCATGGCGTTTGGAGTGTTAAAGTGGCTGTCTAGGTTGCTGCCATAGTCGTAATCCCATTTTTTTCTGCCAGCCTGTTTGCGGTATTACCGCCGCTTTAACAACGATTGCCAGGGTTGTAATGAAGGCCTATATCTCTCACGCACAAACAGAATATGCCAAAGGTGGCCAAAGCTATTTCTGAATGCATGAAAATCTTAAATCTAACTGATTTGTTGTGCAAGAAGCATGCAATAAAACGTGAGTAGTCTTGTATCTCGGGTAGATATAATTTGGCTGATAAACTAGATTACTTTTTTCCTCCTCTGACCTGGAATTCAGTAATTATACCAGATGCACCACTTTCTTGTAAATATGCCCTTAAGTACTCTTCTATCAATAAGCGGGAACGGCTGTCCTGCACAGGTGCTGCTGATAGTTAAACATGTAACTCAAGTTTGGGAGAGGGTGGTGCGCAGAGTTCTCTGGCATGCTCCCTATGCCAAACTCCTCCCGCTTGGGTGGTTGCTCCCATTCAGGAGACTTCAAGAGGTAATGGACTTTACCCCGTGGATGGTAGGAGGCTATTGTAATGCAGGAGATTTGTATCTAAATGGTACATTCATGTTGCTAGCAGAAGTCGAGTTCCACTATTAGGCTAGTCAGAGGTGTCAATTTTTACAAAATCAGAGTCTGTCCCACACAGAGCGAGGGATATGGAACTCCCATCCAGATGAACCGGGCAATCCTCAGTAATGCTACTGATCCTCATACCAGGTTCATATCGGTAATCATCTCCCGCTTCAATAAGGTGCATAAAAGTGATTGTCAAACAAGCCTTCATTCACATCAGGGCAGCATGAGATAATGTATTTAAGACCCCTCTCAAAGATAAAGAATGACTTAGGATCTCATGTGGGAGGTGGGTAGTAATGCCCGGATCAAGCTAGAGCAATTTTACTTACAGTGTCTGTACAATTCACGAAGTTGTAGAAGCTTCATGGCTTCGAGGTATTACATCAGCACAAGTTGCAGAACTTATTGCCCTTACCAGAGCTTGCAGTCTAACATCTCAAATGAAAATGACTATATTTATAGATAATGTAACCAATTGTTGAGGTAATGTTCCTACCAGATAGAAAAAAGAAAAGAAGAGAGTGATGGACAAAGCACAAGGTAGGAATCCTAAACGTTATCTCTTGGTGTCCTCACACATCCCTAAGGATGTCATGCTTCATCATCAGGTGTTCTCCTCATAAGGCCGGCGCTGCAATGCCCTATGGGCCCTACGAAGGTTTGGTTTTAGCAGAGATATTTTTAGTCTTCCTGTATGATTAAAGATGTGAGAGTCAGGGCATTGAGGATGTGCAGAATGGGTTGCTGGGAGGGCATAATGTCCCTAGGTAGCCTCAAAGCAGTGTGTCTAGTCAAGTCGACATGTTTTTTCCCTACTACCCCACAAGGATCCACGGTGCTTCTTCAGGACCTAAAAAAAGGGATGGGTCTATCCCTACCACACACCTAAACCATAATGCGAAGTGTAGGTGCTATGAAAACAGTACCTAGAACAGTAGTTAGTAGTTAAAACTGATCATCCAAACCAGATCAATCAAATCTTCCCCATGTCTCGAAAGCAAAGGTTAGTACACCGCTGCTATATGGCTTCAGCGCGGAGAGAGCATAAGACCTACCCCCCTCTGCTCGCCCGGATCAATATTTATAGATAGTCAGTATGGCTTGGGTTCAGCAGATGGGAAGCCAGTGTTACCAGACAGTTTATTGCTCCCCATGACAAAACATTTCAATAGCCATACATATTTAGGAGGGGGTGATATGGTGAAATTGACTTAATCCAAGATTCACAATGCTTGCAGAAGAATTGTGCCACTTTTGTGTAACATGCCAACAGATGAAGGTAGAAACAAGAGTACTGTCACATTGAGTCATGTAGGGAGATCAGGTGGCCCCTCCAACAGGATACAGATGGTTTTATTGGGATACCTGTGTGTAATGGGCTGAAATACATCCTGGTTATAGTGCACATTTTCTCTCCTTCGGTTAAAGCCTACCCAAGACAGAGAAATGGCAGTTTCCCAGTCAAAAATGCTGTTGAGGGAGTTAAGAACATTTTAGTGGTCATTACAACCCTGGCGGACGGTATTAAAGCAGCGATAAGACCGCCAACAGGCCGGCGGAAACAAATTTGCAATTACGACCGTGGCGGAAACCGGCAACAAAGACAGCCAATTTAACACTCTGACCACCACGGCGGTACAAACAAACAGCGTGGCGGTCACCGCCAACAGACAGGCGGAAGACAATGTACCGCCCACACTATTATGACAGGCCAGTCCGCCATCTGTTCCGGGGCGGATTCAGCGTGGATAAAAACACAGCGGAAACAGGAATTTTAAAGGGAAAACGCTCACCTCTACACACTCCACGAGGAACGAGGACATCATGGACCCGGAACTCCAAATTTTACCTGCGATGGTCTTCCTGCTCCTGTACCAGGAGCACGAACGCCGGCGGCGAAGACCACGGTGAGTACTGCACCTACGACACAGGGGAGGGGAGAGGCAAAAAACAGGGACACACACACGCAACACCCCCACCCCCACCCTCACCCACTACAACACACTACAACACACCCACTACAACACACACACTAATACATATCTATACATTATAGTGACACTCCCCAAACCCCCCTGGAAGAATGCAAAGACAAAAGGAAATGAGTGTAACCATTGTAATATATTAAAATCCACTACGCAAAAATATGCATATATACACTATTAACAAAATATACACCAAGAATAGTAGTCCAGGTATTGCACTATTTATAGTCCTTGGTCCACTGGACCCAAAATGCATGGGCGAGGCCCACACTCGATACCAGATCAAAACAGAGAGAACACTGCAGGGGCATCAGATAGAAATACAACAGGCACCTCAGGGGGAAGGGAAGGGGGGCACCTCAGCCGGATGAGTGCAAGACGCCAGATCCACGAGGGGGCTCAATGCCCACTGTTCAATCCTGGGGAGTGCAAAGCCACAGTCTTTCAAGTGTCTCCAGTGGGTGGTTTGCCCACTGCATTATCCTGGGGAGTGCAAAGCCACAGTCTCTCAAGTGTCTCTCAGGTGTCTCCAGTGGGTGGTTTGCCCACTGCATTATCCTGTGGAGTGCAAAGCCACAGTCTCTCAAGTCTCTACAGTGGGTGGTTGCCCACTGCAGTATCCTGGCGAGTGCAAAGCCACAGTCTCTCAAGTCTCTCCAGTGGGTGGTTTGCCCACTGCATTATCCTGGGGAGTGCAAAGCCACAGTCTCTCAAGTCTATACAGTGGGTGGTTTTGTCCACTGCATTATCCTGGGGAGTGCAAAGCCACAGTCAAGTGGACAACAGTCTCCACTGGTTCTGGAGGGGGACTGGTGCCCAGAGTGCTTCATCCTGTGAAGGACAGAGGTAGTGGATGCATGTCTCCACTGGTTCTGGAGGGGGACTGGTGCCCGGAGTGCTTCATCCTGTGAAGGACAGAGGTAGTGGATGCATGTCTCCACTGGTTCTGTAGGGGGACTGATGCCCAGAGTGCATCACTCACCCCGTGACGGTCCCAGTTGTGTCAGTGCCCCTGCCAATCATGGGCTAGCGGTGCTTGAGTTGGTGGTGCCCTGTTCAGCGGTGCTTGATTTGGCGGTGCCCTGTGCAGCGGTGCTTGATTGGCGGTGCCCTGTGCAGCGGTGCTTTAGTTGGCGGTGCCCTGTTCAGCGGTGCTTGAGTTGGCGGTGCCTTGTTCAGCGGTGCTTGATTTGGCGATGCCCTGTGCAGCGGTGCTTGAGGTGGCGGTGCCCTGTGCAGCGGTGCTTTAGTTGGCGGTGCCCTGTTCAGCGGTGCTTGATTTGGCGGTGCCTTGTTCAGCGGTGCTTGATTTGGCGGTGCCCTGTTCAGCGGTGCTTGCCCTGTTCAGTGGTGCTTGAGTTGGCGGTGCCCTGTTCAGCGGTGTTTGATTTGGCGTGCCCTGTGCAGCGGTGCTTGAGTTGGCGGTGCCCTGTTCAGCGGTGCTTGATTTGGCGGTGCCCTGTGCAGCGATGCTTGAGTTGGCGGTGCCCTGTTCAGCGGTGCTTGATTTGGCGGTGCCCTGTTTAGCGGTGCTTGCCCTGTTCAGCGGTGCTTGAGTTGGCGGTGCCCTGTTCAGCGGTGCTTGATTTGGCGGTGCTTTATGACAAGCTGGGCTGGGGCTGGCGGGGCCCTATTGGGCAGCTGGGCTGGGGCTGGCGGGGCCCTCCTGGGAAGCTGGGATGGGGCTGGCGGGGCCCTCCTGGGCAGCTGGGATGGGGCTGGCGGTGGCCTCCTGGGCAGCTGGGATGGGGCTGGCGGGGCCCTCCTGGGCAGCTGGGATGGGGCTGGCCTCCTGGGCAGCTGGGATGATGGCTGGCGGGGCCCTCCTGGGCATCTGGGATGGGGCTGGCGGGGCCCTCCTGGGCAGCTGGGATGGGGCTGGCGGGGCCCTCCTGGGCAGCTGGGATGGGGCTGGCGGGGCCCTCCTGGGCAGCGGGGATGATGGCGGTCTTCTCCGCCGTGCTGCTCTTCCCAGACTTGCCAGGTTTCTTGTGGCCCTTCCCCACCTTGGGAGGTGTCACAGCTGAGTCCACACTCCCACCGGGACCCCTGGGAGCGGCTTTGGTGGCTGGAGTCTTCCCCCTCTCCCGCCGGGTACTGGCCAACTTCTGATGCTTCACAGGGGGGGGACTGGCTGTGCTGTGGCTCAGTGTCACACTGGCTGTCCTGGTGGCCGGTGCACTCCACATACCTGTGACTACAGGCACCACTGGTCCCGGAGATGTGTGGCTGAGGTGCTAGTTCGGGACCTATGAGATGGACGGGGTGGGGGAGGTGTGGGAAAAAGGTCAAGGCTGGACAGGAAAAGTTTTTGAGACACACTGGGACGGGTAGCTGGAGGGGGTTTGGGAGTGGAGGAAGAGGTGGTGGTAGTAGGAGGTGTAGGTTTGGTGACCTTGGGTGCAGGTGCAAGCGCTGGAGGCCGTGGTGAGGTGGATGGCTGTTGGGTGGGTGTGTGCCTGCGTTTTTGTATCTTGGGAGGGGGCGTCACAGACACACTGGGAGAGGACACAGGGGACGCGTGAATGGTAGTGGGGGTGGTGACTGCACGTGAGCGGGGTGTGCTGGTGGATGTGCTGGTGAGGGATGTAGTGGCTGTAGAGGTAGTGCATGCAGGTGTGTGTGTAGACGAGACTGGGAGGGAGGAGGGAGACGACGAGGAGAGGGACACAGTAGAGGCAGTGGATGTTGGTGTGTCTGCATTTGTGTGATGCTTGCATGAGTGCCTGTGGGATGTGTGGTGCTTATGTTTGCCTTAGCTTCCCTTGTGTGGTGAGGTGTGTGCAGACTGGTCTGATGGTGTGCTTGGGATAGGCAGAGGTACAGGGGATTGGGTCTGGCTGGAGGAAGTTGGAGGGGGGAGGCTAGACACAGGGACAATGGCTGCCATCAGTGCTGAGGCCAAAGTTTGAAAGGCTCAGTGAAGGGCCGCCTGACCAGAATGAATGCCCTCCAGGAATGCATTAGTTTGTTGCAACTGCCTTTCTACACCCTGGATGGCATTCAAAATGGTAGACTGCCCAACAGTGAGGGACCTGAGGAGGTCAATGGCCTCCTCACTGAAGGCAGCAGGGGTGACTGGGGAAGGGCCTGAGGTGCCTGGGGCGAAGGTGATGCCCACCCTCCTGGGTGAGCGGGCACGGGGCTAAGGCTGAGGGGCTGCTGGGAGGGCGATGCTGGTAGGGGGGGTGGCAGCTGTACCTGTAGATGCGGGGGGCACAGATGCTGCCACAACCACAAGGGAGCTCCCATCAGAGGACGAGTCTGTGTCGCTGGTGTCAGCTCCTGTCCCCGCCGTGGAGCTCCCGTCGCCCTCCTTCCCACTGGTGAATTCTGAGTCCGTAGAGTGGCCCTCCATGGCCATGTGGGATGCAGCTCCCTCGTGCTCCGGCGCCATTGTTCCTCCGCCTGATGATGCTAATGCACACAAGAACAGGGAAACCACAAAAATGGGGGGGGGAAACAGAATAAAGACCTGTTGAGTGCATGGATTACCGCTACCGTTGGCGGACAAGACAGACACAGAAGCCCCCTGCATTATGCCGCGCTCTGGGGCTCTACAGTGCAATTCCTGGGAAATGGCCAACAAGGCTATGGACGACATCTGCACACATAGATGACACAGGGGCATGAATAGCTGTACTTGGCACTCTACAGAGGTGGGCCACAGGGCCATGCCTTATGGAGGGGCCTAGCCGACGGAACTCGCCCTGGCCTAGGGAAACCCACAGCCCTCCTCCCCCACCCAGACAACTCCACTGCACGCAAAGTCAGCTGAATGAGAGTGTACTCACCCATCCTCCCATCTTTCCCGGCAGTGGGTGCTCCGTCTGTGGTAGACCCCCAGGGTCCGGACGTCAAATATCTCTCTGGTGGGCGCTGACCTACATGAAAAGTACAGGTGAAGAAGAGAAGTCATTACCAACTGCACCGTCGAAGTGAGTGGCCCCCATCCCTACCCTTGCCATGAGGCACATTCACCCACCGTCTTTCATGCACGCAGAACTCTGCCCCCTTCCTTCTTACATCCAGCCCTCTCCACACAGGCATAGCCCATACAACATGCTCCCAGTGTACTTACCTGTTTGTCTGGAGGACCGTAGAGCAGCGTGTACTGGGGAAGGACCCCCTCAACGAGCTTCTCCAACTCCTCCGATGTGAAGGCAGGGGCCCTTTCCCCAGACGCACAAGCCATTGTCTCTTCCAGACTGAGGTCACAGCAGCACTTGCAGTGTACATCCTTTCCTGTCGAAGATCAGGAATAGAGTGATTGATCAGATAGAAAATGGCAGTCACGTCCACGGCGGTCACGTCCGCGGCGGTGCGTATCATCACCGCCGGCGTACATCGTCATTGGCTCCTGGGACCCATAGGGTCCAATGTTAACCAATGCAGCATTGCGCCGCGGTCTCCGACCGCCTACCGCGACGGTGTACAACGCCAGCGCAGTTACCTCACATCCCATTGTCCGCCTTTACAGGTCAGGCAGCCGCCATTTCAGGGGCCCACATGGCCTAATTTCCAACTGCGTCACACATACCTAGGCCTTGTCTCAACACACGTACAGGCCACCTATTGTGTATGATTGGCGTTCTGGGTAAACTGTGGGTACGTACCTCTGAGTTGTTTGACTCTGTGGTCGCTGTTGTCCTTCATAGGCACCGTCCGCTGGGACATGTGAGGAGATGGCGGAATCCTCTGGTGTACCGACCGCTGGTGGACCTTTTGACAATGGAGGAAAGACATTTGATCATCACCTCCAGGTTTGACCGTGCCATAATCCAGGAACTGTGTACCCAGCTGGAACCAGACCTGATGTCAGCAATCCGCCATCCCACAGGAATCCCCCCTCAAGTACAGGTGCTATCAGTGCTCCATTTCCTTGCAAGTGGGTCTTTTCAAACAACTGTGGCCATGGCATCAGGGATGTCCCAGCCTATGTTTTCCAACGTATTGTCCAGAATGTTGTCTGCCCTGCTGAAACACATGCGGAGCTACATCGTTTTCCCTCAGATGGAGGATTTGCCTGCAGTGAAAGGTGACTTCTATGCCCTTGGACATATCCCCCACATCATAGGTGCCATTGATGGGACCCATGTGGCTTTGGTCCCCCACAGAGGAGTGAACAGTTGTACAGAAACAGGAAGAGTTATCATTCGATGAATGTACAGATGGTGTGTTTGGCCGACCAGTATATCTCCCATGTTAATGCCAATTTCCCTGGATCAGTGCATGACGCGTACATCATGCGGAATAGCAGCATCCCTTACGTGATGGGTCAACTCCAGAGGCAACGTGTGTGGCTAATTGGTGACTCTGGTTACCCCAACCTGGCATGGCAACTGACCCCAGTGAGGAATCCCAGGACAAGGGCAGAGGAACGCTACAATGAGGCCCATGGGCGAACTAGGAGGGTGATCGAGCGGACCTTCGGCCTCCTGAAGGCCAGGTTCCGCTGCCTCCATATGACAGGTGGATCCCTATTCTACTCACCAAAGAAGGTGTGCCAGAACATCGTGGCCTGCTGTATGCTTCACAACCTGGCTTTGCGACGACAGGTGCCTTTTCTGCAGGAGGATGGTCCAGATGGTGGTATTGTAGCAGCTTTGGAGCCTGTGGAGAGTGAAGACGAGGAAGCCGAAGAAGACGACATAGACAACAGGAACACAGTAATACAGCAGTATTTTCAATGACACACAGGTAAGAATCCACAACGGCATATTACATATACTTAAACACTACTACCTCTCTACTGTCTGTGCTTTTCCCCCAGTGTATGGTAACTGAGTTGTGACTTTCCCTTCCGATTTCAGAGATGTGGGCACCACAGCGTGACATCTGCTTTGTTTCCCCATGGACTACAGCTGTGTGACAGTGGTATGTTGGCATCACAATGTAAATAAGCATTTTGGCACGGTAATGTCTAATACATTTGTACAAAATCACAGCCAGACTCCTGATTGTTTTGTGCAATAACTGTGTTTATTACAGTGCTCGATATTGGTGGGTGGTTGCAAATCGGTGAGGGGTGATGGTGGAGGATTGTCCATGGCAGAGTCCAGACTATTTGTATCACAGGTGCATTGTCCAAATGGCTGTGGAAAGTGGAGCAGGGGCAGTTTAAGGATGGACAGGGTGACAATGTGGGACAATGGGATGACAATCAGGGAGGTATCCTTTGCTGGCGGGGGTCTTGGCATCTTACTCTGTCTTCTTCCTGGATCTCAGGGCCCACTTGCGGGGTGGTTCTCCTTCTGCAGGGGGTGGGGTGCTGGTGGCCTGTAGGTCCTGTGGTGGGGCCTCCTGTCCACTAGCCCCGGCAGAGGTGGTAGGCAGTTCTTGGTCCATGCTAGTGTCAGGGGCCCTTTGTGGTGCCACAGTGTCCCACAATGTGGTGACTACCTGATTCAGAGCCCCTACAATGGTGCCCAGGGTGGAACTGATGGTTCGTAGTTCCTCCCTGAACCCCAAATACTGTTCCTCCTGCAGGAGCTGGATCTCCTGAAACTTGGCCAGGACCGTCGCCATCGTCTCCTGGGAATGATGGTAGGCTCCCATGATGGAGGAGAGGGCCTCGTGGAGAGTGGGTTCCCTGGGCCTGTCCCCCCCCTGTCGCACAGCAGCCCTCCCAGTTCCCCTGTTTCCCTGGGCCTCTGTCCCCTGGACCGTGTGCCCACTACCACTGCCCCCAGGTCCCTGTTGTTGTTGGGGTAGTGGGTTAACCTGGGTGCCCTGTAGTGGTGGACACACCGCTGATTGACGTGTCCTGGGGACAGAGGTATGGGCCCGCTGGGTGGGTGCTGTGCTGGTGTTTCCAGAGGGGGGAAGGTCTGCTGTGGCCTGTGGCTGTCTGAGGGAAACCGACTGTCCCGAGGTCCCCGATGGGCCGGGCTGGTCATCTAGATCCAGGTCAACAGAGGTGCTGTCATCACTGTGGGCCTCTTCTGGGGGTGGAGTGGACAATTAGGGACCCTCCTGCGCGGTGACGTGGCGTTCGGGTCCTGCAGGGGTATAAAAGGATGTTTATTGCATCAGTGTGTGCCATAGCGTGCAATGGGTGGGTGCCCGTGTACCCCAGTGCTGGCATTCCTGTGTGGGGGCTTTTGTGTTGGTGGTTTGGGGGGGGGATGGGGATGTGCAGTGGGCATGCTTTGGTGATGGGTGTCCATGCTTTGTGGTCGCATGCAGGGCTTGGGGTTGGGATGGGTGGGTTGCGATGGTGAGACATTTGCAAGGAGTAAGTGTGATGGGGGTGAGGGTGAGGGTGGGGGTATGAGTTGGCATGCTGGTGGGGTGGGGGGATGAAGTAGTGAAGATGAGACTTAACAGAGACCATTCCTCCAGATACTCCTGCGAGGCCCTCAGGATGCAGGATCGCAAAAGACCTGTTCCTCCCATGTTGTAAATTCTGGGGGAGGAGGTGGGGGTCCGCCGCCAGTCCGCTGCACCGCGATGTTGTGACTGGATACCATTGAACGCACCTTCCCCCGTAGGTCGTTCCACCGCTTCCTGATGTCGTCCCTATTTCTTGGGTGCTGTCCCACAGCGTTGACCCTGTCGACTATTCTGCTCCATAGCTCCATCTTCCTGGCAATGGTGGTGTGCTGCACCTGTGTCCCGAAGAGCTGTGGCTCTACCCGTACAATTTCCTCCACCATGACCCTGAGTTCATCTTCAGAAAACCTGGGGTGTCTTTGCGGTGCCATGGGGTGGTGTGGGTGATGTGTGGGGTGGATTGTGTGGTGCTAAGTGTGGTGATGTGTATTGGTGTGTTGTGTGAAGTGCGTGGTAATATTGCTGGGTGAATGTAATATGCGCGTCTGGGTGCTCGGTTCTCTATTTCTCTGTGAGTGGTCCTGATTCTCTAGGAGTGGAGGTTTGTGGGTGATGTGAGTATGTGTTTTATATTTAATTGGGTGTGTGGGAGTGGTGTGTGTATGTGTATCAGGTGTGTGTGTTTCGAATTGTCCAATGTGGCTGTGTTTTGTATGTGTGCGTGTATTTTGAGCGCGGCGGTGTGTACCGCCAATAGAATACCGCGGTTGAAAGACCGCCGTGTGGATTTGTGTGTCGTGATAGTGTGGGCGTATTTCTGTTGGCGTGACGGTGGAGGTTTGGTCGTCGCCATTTTCTCGCTGGCCTTTGGTGTGGCGGACTTTTGTGGATGTCTGTATTTTGGCGGTTTGCCTGTTGTGGGTCAGAATGACCGTGGCGGTTTACCGCGGCCGCGGCGGTATGTTGGCGGTCTTCTGACAGCGGTAAGCGGCTTTTACCGCCAGGGTTGGAATGACCCCCTTAGTGTTATTTCTCTTCCACCACCCATGCTTCATGCTGTCCTTTCCTATTCCGCATTATTGCTTTTTGTCCCCTTGTATTCTCTAGCCCCTTCGCTCTCTGCACTTTCTCTTTGCTTGCTTTATTTTCATTGTTTGCTCTGTGCTTCCACTGTACACTTTCATCTTGCTCAGTTCATCATTTCCACCACATTTCCTTAAAAACTCCTTCACACGTAAAGCATCACTACTTACTAATGACATCTCTTTTTGAGCACTGTTCACAAACAATATTTCTAACCTTCTCTCATAGAGGTAGAAAGGTATACATTTATAAATACAAGTAGCTGGTAGTTCCTAGTAATGTTCAGAATACTTCAACTGAACATAAAGGAGTTGCATTAGAACCTTGATAATGACTATCATCGTATCAATCTGCCACTGGCATACTTATTTAGGAAATAGAACATATGCACAAATCATCAGACTTTGAGAGGAAATCTGCACATTTATTTGTTGAGGCCATGCCATCTCTGTGTTCGGGCTTGTGTGAAACAAAAGCACATTGGGGTTTCCAGCCATTGTTTCTTTCCACTTTGGACAAAAGGAGACATTCAAGTGCATCTGGTTTACTGAGATTGCAGGTGTAGTGGTTGACGCTAAGGAGATGTCTAGTAATGGCTTAAGATACTATAAAAGCAAACACTTGAGCCTGACGCGAGGAACATCTAGTAAGAGCTAAAGGTACTGCAGGCAAATTAAGCAAGCATTTGTGTCTGACTCAAGTGGCCTCTATTAAGGGCTAACATTACTGCAGCCTGTTGGTCAAAGACTAATGCCTAGCTGAAGAGAATTCAAGGAACGGCTTAATGTGCTAAAGCCTGCTACCAAAATGAACAGTGTCTGAAATGAGGGACCAATAGTAGCATCATAGGGTACTGCAGCCTGCATCAGTGAGGTGGCAATCTACACTATTAGAAATTCAGAGCGCATTTGAATGCCACTTTTTGCTGAGGTTTTTCTGTTTTTTCATGTTTATTTAAATCTGTCTTAGGTAGGTGATGACTTCAAAATGGGAGTTAATGGACTGAGTATGCAATATGAACAATCATTGCCAAACCTGACAGGTCTGGCTTGCATTTCAGTTGCAAACCAGATATATTGCCTATGGCAGTATATGTGAAAAAGAAACAAGATGTATTTTGCTTTGCCAGTGTTTGTTTAAGACTGTAGGCAGTTTTGGAACGAAAGAGGTCATTTCAGTTTTCATTTATTTGGCTAATAACAGAAAAGACATTCTGGAAACTGCAACTTGCAACCCTGCCAAGGCTAGAAGATGTAGTCAATGCCTGTATAAACAAAATGGAACTAGCAGTCAGTAACTTTTCTGCTATCACTATCTATTTCATTTTTTGTAATGCACTTTTCTGCTTATTAGTAATGCATTTCCTTGGAAAATCTATACAGTTCAAAGGAAAACGCAGTGCCATAATTACTAACGTTTGTATCTGTACATCTGTGTGAAATGCAATATAAAATGTAGGGGTAGATTTACTAAATTTTTGCTCTTTACTTTACAAAATCGTATGGTTTGACAACGTTTGAACAGTTCACACACTGAACGTCTGCTGTACAGCGCACCACACATGTAACGAGTGAAGGTTTTGGAGAAATGAAAGCATTTCTATGACTTTGCTTAATCCTAAGAAAGGCATTGTTTCATTAAGCAAAGCCATTTTTATGCAAAGCCATGACATTACTTTTGGAACTGGCTTTGTGTCAAAAACCATGGGTGGTAACTTTGAAATGCCCAAGCACCACCTGGGGAACCCTCCATTGATGTAAAGACGAGTAGAGCAAAATGAAAAAAATTGCACAGAAAATAAAGCAGCATTTTTATGAGATCTTTGCATTATACTTGCGCTGCACAATGTGGTACATGCAGGATGCAAACCTTGAAGTCAGATTTCTGAAGCCACGCAAAGGAGCTGTGCATGGCTTTGAATGGCTTAAAAAATCTGGACTAATGCAACACAGCTCAAAAAGCTGTGTTGCATTACTGTGTGTAAGAGAGGCATTCCATGGGCATTGCAGGGGTGTTCTGATGCAACTGCCATGGTTTTTGATGCATTACCAGATTTACCAAACCTGATAAACCTGGGAATGTGTCAAAAAGACACCTAGCCAGGAGAGGAGTGACAAGGAGAATTATCTTTATTTGTCTTTGTTACTTCCTCTTTTTATGTGTACAGAATAAAGATATTTTTCACCCTTGGATCACTCCAACGCAACCCCTGAGGTGGCATAGGAATCTGACGCAT
Organism: Pleurodeles waltl; assembly: GCF_031143425.1. Lineage (NCBI taxonomy): Eukaryota > Metazoa > Chordata > Amphibia > Caudata > Salamandridae > Pleurodeles > Pleurodeles waltl. The sequence goes on along the minus strand of NC_090437.1, from coordinate 259,601,337 downwards.
TCCTAGACTTGTAAATCTAGGAATGCATCAGATTCCTATGGGTTCCATGGTTGTTTCATGGGATCACCTGAAGCAACATCAGTGGAACGCCCCTTTCATGCAGTGTTATGCGTGAGATAGGTCCATATTTACAAGGCCACCAAAAGCCAAGCAAGGTGGCTTTGAGAGGCCTTGTAAAAATGGGCTGGTATACTGCGCTACTGGAGCATTAAAAAAAATGATGCTCTGGTGGTGCACAGTGCAGCTAGGGTCGTAAATGAGGCCCTCACTGTCACATATTTGTAAGGGGCTGACTCAAATAAAGAAGTCTGTATCATCCAGCGCCTGTCCTGTCTCTTTTACATGTCTCATCTAAAACTAATCTTCCTCCCACTGGAACATATGTAGTGCACCTCTCATCTCAGTCATCATTAGTGGAATTACTATGTGAACTTTCGAAAACACAGATACATTACTGTTTTGTCACTTTATGTCATAATTCTATGCTAACTAGTATTTCCCTGATGTATGTGTCCTGTTCTGCACTTCCTGTGTAATCGCTTGAATGATGACATGGATGGTCTGATGTTTCAATTGAAACATTTTCTTGCAATAAATTAGCATTTTTAAAAAAATGCTCTATATTTTTTTTTTTTCGTTAGTCTTAATTTAATGTTATTTTTACTTTTTTTTGCATCTAATAAAAATTCTAGATATACATAAAAAGACGGTTGTTTGGAGGTTTTCCGCGCAAACAATAACGTGTTATAATTTACAATGAGATTTGAAGCTTACAGTTAATGGAATTGTTTGCCCTCTGAATGCTATGGGATTTCAAAGCTTTCTCAATTTCCAGAATAATTAACACTGAAACGTGTAGTTTGAGGTGGTGCAGAACACACATGTCATCCTCGGGCATTCCGAACACATTGATTCTGCATCAAAATATATATTTCCTTTCTCGCAGCATTCGTTTCCATCCTTGTAGTTGATCAGAAGTGTACCTCCTGGGAAATTCAGAGGCTATGCTATTACAGCCAGCCACACCTTGCACAAAGAAAAGGAAGGAAATGAAAGCGTTTTAATTAGAGACTTTTCTTAAACCTTTATATGCCAAGTATGAAAGAGAGATTGTAAAAGGATCATAAAAATCGTATAATGCAGCTGAACACATATATTAAATGTATGTTTGTTCACACAAAGTGCAGTTATGATTAGCAGTTAACATTTAAAAAAAACTCAATTCTAAATTGTGGTTACCACCACGATTAGTTCATAACTTCTTCCACTACAGATACATATATATATATATATATATATATTCACTTTTAGTTTTTAGGTATTATGGTTATGGTTATGTCAAGTAACTGTAACTTGTACCCTAAGGTAACTATAACTCGTGCCCCCCATGCACAGTTTTTTCGTTAAAAATGTTACTGCAAATATTACATTGATATTATCAATGATGTTATCAAAGAGTGTTGTTATTTGTGGGGTAATTGGCAGTGCATGGTGAGGGGGCGAGTTATAGTTACCTTACAGCCCCTGCATGTTGTAGGAACAAACCCTGGGGAGGTGGTGGTCCCCAGAACAAATGTAAGCTCTGGAGGGGGGGTCCCGTATGCCCCCTTCTTATCCTTTCAAAGCCCCTAGGACCTGGCCCACTCGGGGGGCTTATTAAGAAACAAGCACAGGATATGAACTTTAAAGAATATATATATTACTGTGGAATTGTGGTAATTTTCTTTCTTAAAAAGTGTTTTCTTGCTTTGACTGGGTCCCTATGGTATTTGAGCCCTGCCCCTTTAAAAACATTTTTGTGTTTTTTTTATTGGAACTCAACTGAAGCTGAGTCCCAAGGTGGCTGCCAACACTTCCTAGTAGAAGTGTTGGCGGCCAATCAGAGCAGTGCATTTCCCTGGCGCCTTAAGATAGCTATATTGTGTGCCCTCGCTGTGCTCAGTTTTCTCCTCAATATCTTTATTTCAAATGTTACAGTGATATTATCAATGACGTCATGATGTCATGAGTGATGTAATATTTGGGGTAACTAGCAGGGCATGGCAAGGACACTGCCCTTCATGGTTGAAGGCTGTATACAGCATGCGGTTGGGTGGTTATAGGGATTGCTATGCTTGGGCCTGGACGCAGGCCAGGCTCTGTGGCCAACTCTTCCTGGGCATGTGGGCATGTGCAGAGGCGTGCAAGCTGTGGGGTTAGGTCGCTATAGTGGTTGGCAGCAATGCCATGGCTGAAATGCGGCGGTAGTTGGATTAACGTATAGTAATGAAAATTACTTTACGTTAAAACATCATAGACATTCACTGAATATACCAAAGGTTACAGGGACGTTATAGTTAGGAAATATAGAGGGTCATTACAACCCTGGGGGACGGTGTTAAAGGTGCGGTAACGCAAACAAGGCGGCGGACAAAAAAAGGGAATTATGACCGTGGCGGAAACCGCCAACAAAGACAGCCACTTTAACACTCCGACCGCCACGGCGGTACAGACAAGCAGCGCGGCAGTCACCGCCAACAGACAGGTGGAAGACAATGTATCGCCCATAGTATCACAACCCGCCAATCCGCCACCTTTTCTGGGGCGGATTCACAGTGGATAAAAACACGGCGGAAACAGTTACTGCAATGGGAAAACGCTCACCTTAACACATCCTACGAGGAAGGAGGACACCATGGAGCCGGAATTACAAATCCTACCTGCCCTTCTCTTCCTACTCATCTACGAAGACCAGCGCCGGCGGCAACGAAGACAACGGTGAGTACTGCACCCTTCAACATAGGGGAGGGGGGAGGCAAAAGTCAGGGGGACACACACGCAACACCCCCACCCACACCCTCGCATATGCATTTACAAACATCACAGTAACAACCCCCAACCCCCCCAGAAGAATGCAAAGACAAAAAAAAATCAGTTCAAACATTGTAATGTATCAATATACATGTGTCAATTATATACAGATATATATAAACTCATACAAAGGTATACACAGTACCAGAAGTAGTGCAGATATGCACATCTCAATGTCCGTGCACCACTAGGCCAAAAATGCATGGGCGAGGCCCACACAAGATACCTGTCCACAAACGGAGAGAACACTGCCGGGGCATCAGAGAGAAAAACAACAGGCACCTCAGGGGGAAGGGAAGGGGGGGGCACCTCAGCCGGATTACAGCACCACGCCACATCCACGACGGGGCTCCATGCCCATTGATGTATCCTGGGGAGTGCAAAGCCACAGTCTCAAAAGTCTCTACAGTGGATGGTTTGCCCACTGTTCCATCCTGGGGAGTGCAAAGCCACAGTCTCACAAGTCTCTAAAGTGGGTGGTTTGCCCACTGTTCCATCCTGGGGAGTGCAAAGCCACAGTCTCACAAGTCTCTACAGTGGGTGGTTTGCCCACTGTTCCATCCTGGGGAGTGCAAAGCCACAGTCTCACAAGTACATAACAGCCTCCACTGGTTCTGGAGGGTGACTGGTGCCCAGAGTGCTTCATCCTGTGAAGGATAGAGATAGTGGATGGATCTCTCCACTGGTTCTGGAGGGGGACTGGTGCCCAGAGTGTTTCATCCTGTGAAGGATAGAGGTAGTGGATGGATCTCTCCACTGGTTCTGGAGGGGGAATGGGGCCCAGACTTGATTAGTCTCCCCGTGACAGTTCCTGTCCCGTCACAGTCCCAGCTGCACATGGGATAACGATGCTTGATGTGGCGGTCTTTTCCTTCTTCTGCAGTGCATGCCCTGTTCAGCGGTGCTTGCCCTGTTCAGCGGTGCATGCCCTGTTCAGCGGTGATTCGCCATGGCGTTCTCTGGACTGTTCAGCGGTGCTTTGCCATGGCGGTCTCTGGACTGTTCAGCGGTGCTTGACCTGTTCAGCGGTGCATGCCCTGTTCAGCGGTGATTCGCTAGGGCGGTCTCTGGACTGTTCAGCGGTGCTTTGCCATGGCGGTCTCTGGACTGTTCAGCGGTGCTTGCCCTGTTCAGCGGTGCATGCCCTGATCAGCGGTGATTCGCCATGGCGGTCTCTGGACTGTTTAGCAGTGCTTGCCCTGTTCAGCGGTGCTTGCCCTGTTCAGCGGTGCATGCCCTGTTCAGCGGTCTCTGGACTATTCAGCGGTGCTTTGCCATGGCGGGCTCTGGACTGGGCATTGGTGTGTGGCATGACGGTCCCTCATTGCCCAGCGGGCTGTGGCTGCCAGGGCCCTCCTGGGCAATGCCTATGGCGGTGGTCTCCTGACCAGTGACGATACTTGGGCCCTCCTGGGCAATGACTCTGGCGGTGGTCTCCTGACCAGTGACGATACTTGTGCCCTCATGGGCAATGACTCTGGCGGTGGTCTCCTGACCAGTGACGATACCTTGTGCCCTCCTGGGCAATGACTCTGTCGGCGGTCTCCTGACCAGTGACGATACTTGGGCCATCCTGGGCAATGCCTAAGGTGGTGGTCTCCTGACCAGTGACAATACTTGGGCCCTCCTGGGCAATGATTCTGGCGGTGGTCTCATGACCAGTGACGATACTTGGGCCCTCCTGGGCAATGCCTATGGCGGTGGTCTCCTGACCAGTGATGATACTTGGGCCCTCCTGGGCAATGACTCTGGCGGTGGTCTCCTGACCAGTGACGATACTTGTGCCTTCCTGGGCAATGCCTATGGCGGTGGTCTCCTGGCCAGTGACGATACTTGGGCCCTCCTGGACAATGCCTATGGCGGTGGTCTCCTGACCAGTGACAACGGTGCTGGCGGTGCATCCCAGCCGCCGGGAAGGATGCCGCCTTTCTCCGCCGTGATGCTCACACTAGGCTGTGCAGACTTCTTCTGGCCCTTCCCCACCTTTGGAGGAGTCACAGCTGACTCTGCAATCCCCCTGGGACCCCTGTGAGTTGTTTTGCCTCCAGGAGTCTTCAGCCGGTCCTGTCGGCCACTTTCCAACTTCAGAGCCTTTACAGGGGGTGGACTGGCAGTGCCTTGGCTCCGTGTCACACTGCCTGCCCTGGTGGCCGGTGCACTCCACACACCTTGAACACGCACCACTGGTACTGGAGGCTTTTTGGCTGAGGCACTACAACGGGACTGATGAATTGGAGGGGTGGGGGCAAAAAGGTCAACTTTGCAGAGGGACAGTTTCTGACGAACACTGGGATGGGTAGCTGGAGGGGGTCTAGAGTGGAGGAAGAGGAGGTGGTTGTAGGAGGTGTCACTTTAGGTGTTTTGGGTGCAGGTACTGGAGGCTGTCGTGAGGTGGATGGATGTTGGGTGTGTGGGTGCCTGCGTTTGTGTACTTTGGGAGGGGGCGTCACAGACACACTGGGAGAGGACACAGGGGACGTGTAAATGGGATTGGGGGTGGTGAGTGCAGGTGAGTGGGGTGTGGTGCTGGGTGTTCTGGTGCGAGTCCTAGTGCCTGTAGATGTAGTCCATGCAGGTGAGAGTGTAGACGATACTGGGAGGGAGGAGGGAGACAATGAGGAGGGGGACACAGTGGAGGCAGTGGATGTTGCTGTGTCTGTATGTGTGTGATGCTTGTGTGAGTGCCTGTGGGATGTGTGGTGCCTATGTTTGCCTGAGCTACTTTTGTGTGTTGAGGTGTGTGCATGCTGGTCTTATAGTGTGCTTTGGATGGGCTGGGGTACAGGGCATTGGGTCTGGGTGGAGGAAGTTGGAGAGCGGAGGCTAGACACAGGGACAATGGCTGCCATCAGTGCTGAGGCCAGAGATTGCAGGGTTCGCTGAAGGGCAGCCTGACCAGAATGAATGCCCTCCAGGAATGCATTACCGTGTTGCAACTGCCTTTCTACACCCTGGATGGCATTCACAATGGTAGACTGCCCAACAGTGAGTGACCTGAGGAGGTCAATGGCCTCCTCACTGAGGGCAGCAGGGGGGACTGGGGCAGGGCCTGAGGTGCCTGGGGCGAAGGTGATGCCCACCCTCCTGGGTGAGCGGGCACGGGGCGAACGCTGAGGGGCTGCTGGGAGGGCGGTGCTGGTAGGGGAGGTGGTGGCTGTACCTGTAGAAGTGGAGGGCACAGATGGTGCCGCCACCACAAGGGAGCTCCCATCGGCGGACGAGTCAGTGTCGCTGGTTGGTGATCCGGTGGCCGACGTGAAGCTCCCCTCGCCCTCCGTCCCACTGGTGCATTCTGAGTCTGTGGTGTGGCCCTCCATGGCCATGTGGGATGCAGATCCCTCGTGCTCCGGTGCCACTGTACCTCTGCCTGATGATGCACAAAAGAACAGGGAGAGCACAAAAAAGAGGGGGGGGAACAACAGAAGAAAGACAAGTTGAGTGCATGGCATACCGCTACCGTTGGCGGACAATACAGACACAGCAGCCCCCTGCACTACGCCGTGCTCCTGGCCTCTACAGATGCAATTCCTGGGATCTGGACTACATGGCTATGGTGGACATCTGCACACATGGATGCCACAGGGGCATGTATACCTATACTTGGCACTCTACTGCGGTGGGGTGGAGTGCCACATGGCCTGCATTACGGACGGGCCCAGCCTATGGAAGTCGCCATGGCCTAGGGAAACCCACAGCCCTCCTCCCACATCTAGACCCCTCAACTGCGCGCAAAGTCCCCAGAATGATAGTGTACTCACCCCCTTGTGTCTGCTGTGATGCCCTCAAGCACCCATCCAACTCCGGGTAGGCCACCGCCAGGATCCGGAACATCAGGGGGATCATGGTGCGACGGGCATCCCTCCCACGTTGGGAGGCCATCCCCAGCTGAGCCTCCGCCGTCTTCTTGCTACAGCGGCGCATGTCCTCCCATCTTTTCCGGCAGTGGGTGCCCCGCTTCTGGTGGGCCCCCAGGATCAGGACTTCCTTGGCGATGGCACGCCAAATGTCCTTCTTCTGGTGGGCGCTGACCTACATGACATGCACAAGGGAAGAAGAGAAGTCATTACCAACTGCACCGTCGATGTAAGTGTCCCCCCTCCCTACCCTTGCCATGTGGCACATGCATTCACATGCATTCATGTTCCCTGAACTCTGCCCCCTTCCCTCTTACAACCAACCCTCTCCACCCAGGCCTAGCCCATACAACATGCTCCCTGTGTACTTACCTGTTGGTCTGGAGGACCATAGAGTAGCGTGTACTGGGGGAGGACACCGTCTACTAGTTTCTCCAACTCCTGAGCAGTGAAGGCAGGGGCCCTTTCCCCAGACGCAGCAGCCATCGTCGCTTCCAGACCGAGGTCACAGCAGCACTTGCAGTGTAGGTCCTCTCCTGTCGAAGGTCAGGTATCGAGTGATTGAATAGATAGAAAATGGCGGTGACGTCTGCGGCGGTGATGTCCGCGGCGGTACGTATCATCAACGCAGGCGCACTTGTTCATTGGCTCCTGGGACCCATAGGGTCCAATGTTAACCAATGCTGCACTGCGCCGCTGTCTACCACCGCCTACTGCGACGGTTTACAACGCCAGAGCAGTTACCTCACAATACCATTGTCCCAGTTTAGAAGTCAGGCAGCCGCCATTTCAGGGGCCCACATGGCTTCATTTACTTCTGTGTCACACATAGCTAGGCCTACACTCAACACACATACAGGAATGGTTTTGTGTTTGGTGTCGACTTCTGTGTATCTGTGGGTACATACCTGGAAATTTGTTGACTCTGTGGTCGCTGTTGTCCTTCCTAGGCACCGTCAGCTGGTACAATTGAGAAGATGGTGGAATCCTCCGGTGTACCGACCGCTGGTGGACCTGTTGACAATGGAGGAGCGACATTTACTCATCACCTACAGGTTTGACCGTGCCATTATCCAGGAACTATGTACCCAGTTGGAGCCAGACCTGATGTCACCAATCCGCCATCCCACTGGAATCCCCCCTGACATTCAGGTGCTGTCAGTGCTCCATTTCCTTGCAAGTGGGTCTTTTCAGACAACAGTGGCCATGGCATTAGGGATGTCCAGCCTTTGTTTTCCAACGTGTTGTCCAGAGTGTTGGCTGCCCTGCTGAAACACGTAAGGAGATACATCATTTTCCTTGAGGTGGAGGATTTGGCTACAGTGAAAGGTGACTTCTATGCCCTTGGACATATCCCCAACATCATAGGTGCTATTGATGGGACCCATGTAGCTCTGCCCCCCCCCACAGGAGTGAACAGGTGTACAGGAACCAGAAGAGTTATCATTCCATGAATGTACAGATGGTATGTTTGGCAGACCAGTACATCTCCCAGGTAAATGCTATGTTCCCTGGCTCAGTGCATGACACCTACATCCTGCGGAATAGCAGCGTCCCTTATATGATGGGTCAACTCCAGAGGCACCGTGTGTGGCTATTAGGGGACTCTGGTTACCCCAACCTGTCCTGGCTACTGACCCCAGTGAGGAATCCCAGGACCAGGGCAGAGGAATGCTGCAATGAGGCCCATGGGCGGACTAGGAGGGTGATTGAACGCACCTTCGGCCTCCTGAAGGCCAGGTTCAGGTGCCTCCATATGACAGGTGGTTACCTATTCTACTCACCGAAGAAGGTGTGCCAGATCATCATCGCCTGCTCGATGCTTCACAATCTTGCTTTGCGACGCAAGGTGCCTTTTCTGCAGGAGGATGGTCCAGGTGACGGTGTTGTGGCAGCTGTGGAGCCTGTGGAGCCAGTGGATAGTGATGAGGAGGAAGCTGAGGAAGAAGACAACAACAACAGCGAGTCAGTCATACAGCAATATTTCCAGTGACACACAGGTGAGAACATTTTCATTTTTACCATTATATTCACTGTCACACGTCTTCCTCTATCCTGTGTGTAATTTCATAGCATTATTTGGTAACTGAGTTGTACCTTTCCATTACGGTTTCACAGGTGTGGTTACCAACTATGTTATCTGATTGCATCCTTCAAGGACTTGTGATGTGTGACATAGGTATGTTGGCTTTACAACTAGAAACGCATTTTGACACTGTCATTGATAATACATTTTACCAAATCACTGACTGACTCCTGATTTTTTTGTGGTTCAAGGGTGTTTATTGAAGTGCTCAAAAATGGAGGGGGGTTGTACTATGGTGATGGGGGACGCTGGAGGAATGTCCATGGCAGAGTCCAGTCCATTGGTCACACAGGTGCACTGGCCATTTGGGCAAAGGAAGTGGAGCTGGGGCAGTTAAAGTATGGACAGGGTAACAAAGTGGGACAGTGGGAGGACAATCAGGGTGGTCTCATTTCCTGGCGGGGGTCTTGCCATCTTGCTCTGTCCTGTTCCTGGATCTCATGGACCGCTTGCGTGGTGTTTGTCCGTCTGCAGGGGGTGGGGTGCTGGTGTGGTAGTCCTGTGGCTGGGCGTCCTGTCCACTAGCGCCGGCGGAGGTGGTGGGCAGTTCATCGTCAATGCTAGTGTCAGGGGCCCCTTGGAGTGCCACGGTGTCCCTCAATGTCTGCTGTATGTCCTCCAGCACCCCTACGATGGTGCCCAGGGCAGAGCGGATGGTCCTGAGCTCCTCCCTGAACCCCAAATACTGTTCCTCCTGCAGGCGCTGGTTGTCCTGAAACTTGGCCAGGACCGTGGCCATCGTCTCCTGGGAGTGGTGGTATGCTCCCATGATGGAGGATAGGGCCTCGTGGAGAGTGGGTTCCCTTGGCCTGTCCGCCCCCTGTCACACAGCAGCCCTCCCAGTTCCCCTGTGTTCCTGTGCCTCTGTCCCCTGGACCGTGTGCCCACTACCACTGCCACCAGGTCCCTGTTGTTGTTGGGGTGGTGGGTTATCCGGGGTTCCCTGTAGTGGTGGACACACAGCTGATTGACGTGTCCTGGGTAGGGAGGTATGGGCTCGCTGGGTGGGTGCTGTGCTGGTGTTACCAGAGTGTGGAAGGTAAGTGTTGGGCTGTGCCTGTGCAAGGGGAACCGACTGTCCCGAGGCCCACGATGGTCCGGGCTGGTCATCAGGATCAAGTAGGGCAGAGCTGCTATTATCACTGTGGGCCTCTTCTGTGGGTGGAGTGGAGTTGTCTGGACCCTCCGGTGTGGTGACAGTCCTTCGTGATCCTGCAGGGGCATAAGTGCATGATTATTGCATATGTGTGTGTCATGGTGTGCAATGGGTGGCTCACCGTGTACACCAGTGCAAGCATTCCTGTGGGGGGGCTTGTGTGATGATGGCTGGGGGGGGGGGTTCTGGGTATGTGCAGTGAGCATGCTTTGGTGATGGGTGTCCATGCTTTGTTATGTCATGTAGGGCTTGGTGTTGGGATGTGTGGTTTGTGTTATTAGTACATTAGTGAGGAGTTGGAGTGATAGGGGAGGGTGTGAGGGTGGGGGTGTGTGATAGCATGCAGGTAGGGTGGGGGATATGATAGTTAAGATTTGACTTACCAGTGTCCATTCCTCCACCGACTCCTCCGAGGCCCCCTGGATGCATGATGGTCAAGACTTTCTCCTCCCATGTTGTTAGTTGTGGGGGAGGAGTTGGGGGTCCGCCGCCAGTCCGCGGAACCACGATGTTGTGCCTGGAGACCGCTGAACGCACCTTCCCCCGTAGGTCATTCCACCTCTTCCTGATGTCCTCCCGATTTCTTGGATGCTGTCCCACAGCGTTGCCCCTGTCCACAATTCTGCGCCATAGCTCCATCTTCCTGGCTATGGATGTGTGCTGCACCTGTGAGCCAAATAGCTGTGGCTCTACCTGTAGGATTTCCTCCACCATGACCCTGAGCTCCTCCTCGGAAAACCGGGGGTGTCTTTGGCGTGACATGGGGGGGTGTAGGTGATGTGTGGGGTGGTGTATGTGTTGATGAGTGTGGTGATGTGTAGTGGTGTGTGGTGTTTTGTGTGTTGATGTTGTGTGGGTGATGGTGTTGTGTGCCTCTGTGTGGTGGGGTTGTCTATTCTGTGCTCTCTCTCTGGCCTTCGGCTCTATTTTTTGGTCCTAGGGTTTGTGGGTGATGTGGGTGTGTGTTTTATATTGTGTTGGGTGTGTGGGAGTGGTGTTTGTATGTGTATCAGGTGTGTGTATTTGGAATGTCCAATGTGGCGGTGTTTTGGAGATGTGTGTGTATTTTGAGCGTGGCGGTGTGTACCGCCAATGGAATACCGTGGCTGAAAGACCGCCGCGTGGATTCGTGGGTCGTAATAGCATAGGCGTGTTTCTGTTGGCGTGGAGGTGGAGGTTTTGTTTTCGCCAGTTTAACACTGAGCTTTGTTGTGGCGGACTTGTGCGGGTGTCTGAATTTCGGCGGATTCCGAGATGTGTGTCATAATAGCTGTGGCGGGATTCCGCAGTCGCGGCGGTTTATTGGCGGTCTTCTGCACAGCGGTAAGCGCCTTTTACCGCCAATGTTGTAATGACCCCCATAATTTTTTTAAAGTATAAAAATACAATTACAAAAAAAAAAGGTTACAGAGACATTGTAGTTAGGCTCACATTTTAAACATACAATACCACAGAAATACATCTGTATAGTTAGAGTTATCTACAGTAACTTTAACACATGCCCTAAGGTACTATAACTCGTGCCCTTACCATGCACTGCTAATTAACCTACAACTTACACGACTCATGACATCTTTGATAATGTCATTAAAGTATTAATGTAGTATTTGCAACAACATTTTTGACAAAAAAACTGTGCATGGCTGGGGCGTGAGTTAAAGATACTCATACATCCACTCACAGACCCACTCAGACACTCTCCTCCCCTCATGGATCCACTCAGACTCTGATACACCCACTAACAGACCCACTCAGAGACTCATGCACCCACTCACAGAACCACTCAGACACTCATGGATCCACTCACAGATGCACTCAGAGACTCATGCACTCACTCACAGACCCACTCAGATACTCATGCACCCACTCTTAAATCCATTTCAAGACTCATGCACTCATTCACAGACCCACTCAAAGACTCATGCACCCACTTATGCACACTCAGACAATGATGCACCCACTCACAGATCCACTCAGACACTGATGCACCCACTCACAGATCCACTCAGACACTGATGCATGCACTTACAGACCAACTAAGAGACTCGTGCACCCACTCACAGTCCCACTAAATCACTCATGCGCCCAATCACAGATGAACTGAGACACTAATGCGCTTACTCACGGACCCACTCGGACACTCATGCACCCATTCACACACCTAATCAGACACTCAGGCACCCATTCACAGACCCACTCAGGCACTAATGCACCCACTCACAGACCCCCTCAAACACTCATGCACCCGATCAAAGACACACTCAGAGACTCGTTCACCCATTCACAGACCCACTCAGCGACTGATGCACCCACTGACAGACCCACTCAGATACTCATGCGACCACTCACAGACCCACTCAGACACTCATGCACCCAGTGTCACAGACCCACTCCCAGACCTATTCAGCCACTCCTGCACCCTCTCACATACCCACTCAGGCACTCATGCACTCATGCACACACTCACAGATCCACCCAGAGAGTCATGCACCTATTCACAGACTGACACATGCACTCACAGACCCACTCAGATACTCATGCACCCACTCACAGACCCACTCAGATAATCTTGCACCCACTCACAGACCCACTCAGATACTAATGCTCCTATTCACAGACTTACTCAGACACTGACACACCTACTCACAGACCCACTCATACTCAAATTCACTTGCCAAAAACACAAAGCTGTGCCATACAACCCACACTCTGAGCATTGCGAAGAGAAGGATGAATATCTCACAGGAGAAGGATGCAGGCGAATGAGATGTTACTTTAATGAAAAATAGTTAAATTGGACAGAGCACTTGCTTTAAAAAAAAAAAGGAAAAATCCCATTATATGATTTTAATATTGAGAAATTAGGTTGCTATTATTGAAAATAGACAGTACAAATGTGATTGACAGTGTCTCAAATAGTCCTGGGCATGGAACTCTGCTCTGCCGACAGAGATTGCGGAATTCGGGCACTTGCTCGTGGTAGCTCAAAGTTTCCGAATTCCTGGCTTCGGCACGGTGTGGAGTTTGTTCGTGCTCATGAAATTGGATTTTTCCACTCTCTAGCAAGCACAGCAACATTCCTGTTGCTTCCAGCTCACTGGCAGACAAAACATGCAAGTGTGTACTCACTTCTGAAGCTGATTTTCTACTCCAGTGCCACTGAATCTAGTAAAAACGAGATTTTGACTAGATTTTCTTCTCATCATCATCATTAGCTTTATTTCGGTAAATATAAATACCATAAAAGCACATCACATAAAAAAGGAACGGCAAGCTACATGATAAACAATTTAAGTCATAAAAGATTAAAAAGGAGAGAAAAAAGAAGAGAGAAATATTTACACATAAGCAGTTCCCTACTGGAAAATCGCACCTTATAGTTATGCGTAAAAACACATTGTGGGTAAAAGAATAAAATACAAGCCTGGCAAACCATATCAGATAAAAAGGACGTTTCTATTTAAAAAGTATCTAAGAACAAAACGAGATAAAAACTACAGGTAGGGAATACGTCTGAACCAATAAAAGTAATATGTGCATACAATGATAAGTCCATCAATTGTTGCTTGCCACATTCATTGTTAAATTTCCCTCTGCTTTTTTAAGCGTGTTCAGTCTGATACGCCAGATTGAATCTAAATATTTTGACAAACAACAAACCACTAAAACCGATGAATCAGATTTAAAAATTCTCAAAGCTAGCGAGCAGTTTTTAAAACCCTTACTTCTGCACAGAGGAATAATCCAACGGGCTCTTTGTTTGGAGTATGCGGGGCATTGGAAGAGAATATGAGTTACTGATTCTTCTCTGGCACAGCCCATCGGACACATCTTAGAAGAACAACTAAAATTAGACCATTTATATGTGAGGGAACGCAAAGGAAGGGAGCCCACCCTGAATCTGATGTATAATGAACGAGCAAACGGAGAAGATACTATATCCATATATTGGGCAAATTCATAATGGCATTTAAAATATAGAAAGTTTCCCGTCATGGATGATGACGAGACAACGGACAATTGGGAAAGTTGAGCGTGGAGCCAGAAAGCATCCTTTAGTGTCTGGGTTGCGTTCTTAGGGATAGATAATGGTTCCTTCCAATAGGACCCCAAACCAAGAAGCGAGAGGGTCCTTTCTACATATGCACACCACTTGATTTTGGAGCTAGTGTTGTTGGCCATCAAGTTAACTAGCGCACATCTATAATGGACGAGAGAATCTGTTGACCATAAGCGAATCCAGTACAACAGGGGCTTGAGTGCAACAATCTGGCTGATAGAAGGGAGATTTAGGTCCATGCGTATTGGGAGCAGTGGGGTACTGGAAGGAACTCTTAGCAGTGACCTTAAAAAAGAGTTCTCCACTTTTATCAAATCATCTAGGCAACAGTGGCCCCACAGTTCAGCTCCATAAATTGCTCCCCCTCTTGCTTGTAGTTTATAAATTTCTACTGCGGGCGTCATGGCAAAGCTAGGAGATCTAGCTGCAAATCTTGCAATGCCACTCGCTCGCTGTTGCAATCGTAAAGTTGCCTTCTGGATGTGGCGCTGCCACTTGTGCGAGTCTTCTAATTTCAGGCCTAAATAATCAAAGTCGCTGACTCTTTCCAGCGCGGCACCCTCTAAATAAATAGGTCGTCTCATTCTGCCTTTCCTATCGCCAAACACCATGCACTTGGTTTTTAATCGGTTAATTTCAAGCCCATAATCATTGCAATAGTCAATGAATCTTGAAAGCAGGGTTGAAAGGCCTGTGGCTGTTTGAGATACCAGCAGGGTGTCATCGGCAAAAAGAAGGCAGGGGATCTTCTGCCCTCCTATTTTAGGCGAGTCGTTAGAGCACTCCATAAGATAAGGGATGCATGCGTTTATGAAGAGAAGGAATAAGGTAGGGGCAAGAACACAACCTTGTCTTACACCTCGGGCAGTAAGGAATTTTTCTGTTAATTCACCTTGTGGGCCCCATCTAATTCTACCATAGTTGCCAGTGTAAAGATCCCTGATAATATTTAAAATAGAGCACGGGACTTTCTTCTCTAATGGACCCTGCAATTTGTTTTTCAGATTGAGAAGCCTTTTTTTCAAACAGGAAAGAAGTGTGTCAGAGACCTCAACTTCCTGTTCCTCTCCAGCAGGCTCCTCCCTGTGCTTTGTCCATCTTCTGGTCACTTTTCTACTGGATTTTGAGGTGGAAGCATCACTCTTTTTGTCTCATGGATGTCTCTTTGGCTAAAGACTTTGTTTTTGTTGAATCACACAAGTACAAAACTATTGTATAAGTGTGTTGTCTATTTGCTTGGGTATGCACCAGTATTTCTTTGTTCTTTAATTTGATATTTGATTTTAAAATGTTATAGTGTTGAGTGGGCTGGAGTTTATCTAAGAGCCTAGTTATTATTTATTTTACATTCCACTGATTTTTCACCTTTTGTTAAGGAAAATTGTTCCACAGCTCAGCTCCTTTTCTACATGTTTGTAACATTCACACTATTATTTTAGAATGTAACCTAGATTTCCAAAGGGACATTTAGCCTGTAGGCCCAGTCCTATTAGTCATCAGTGCATGAAATAAATGTTTTTGTGGTATACGTTTCTAAAACTTAATTTAGGGCAGGGATGGCATTGGTTGAAATTTAAAATGTTGGGTATTGTTTGCATTTCATTTTGTTTGCAAAAGTGTATATATTGTGCGGTAAAAATATTTGATGACATAGGAGGGTGTTTTTGACCATGTGGCTGGCAGTCACTTTGTGCATGCAGCCAGTATCTCTTTGCCATAGGCTTGCATGTGTTCTTTGTTTGCCAGGCCTCCTTGCTCCTTGTTGTTGTGTTTTGACCATGTTGCTGACTGTCAGCCATTTTGCCCATCCAGCCAGTGTATTGGCTTCTATGTGGCCTTTGTTTGCCATGCTTCCTTCCTCCTTGTTGTTGTTATTTGACAATGTGACTGGCTGACAGCCATTTTGTCCATCCAGCCAGTGTCCCTTGCCATAGGCGTATATGTGTTCTCTGTTCTCCATTCATCCTTGTTTGCAGTTGTTTGACCATGATCATGTGGCTGGCAGTTCTTTTTGTGCATGCAGCCGGTGTCCCTTTGCCATAGACTTGCATGTGTTCTTCTTTGTTCTCCTTACTCTTTGTTGTTGTTTGACCATGTGGCTGGATACCGTTTTGTGCATGCAGCCAGTTTCCCTTTGCCATAGGATTGCATATGTTCTTTGTTTGCCGTGCCTCCTTGCTCTTTGTTTTGTTTGACCATGTATCTGGCTGACAGACATTTTGTCCATCCAGCCAGTGTCCCTTAGCATAGGCTTACATGTGTTCTTTGTTCTCCATGTCTCCTTGTTTGCAGTTGTTCTATGGCCATGATCATGTGGCTGGCAGCCATTTTGTGCATGCAGCCATGGTCCATTTGCCATAGGCTTGCATATGTTATTTGTTTGCCATGCCTCTTTGCTGCTTGTTGTTGTTGTTTGATCATGTGGCTGGCGACCATTTTGTGCATGCAGCTAATGTCCCTATGCCACAGGCTTGCATGTGGTCTTTGTTTCCCATTCCTCCTCCTTGCTCCTTGTTTTTATTTGACCATGTGGCTGGCTGGCAGCCGTTGTGTTCATGCAGCCAGTGTGTCTTTGACATAGGCTTACATACAAACATTGTTAAGTATTGATCATTTGTTTTTTAAGTTTCTATTTTTCTATTTTGTTCAATTTTAATTTGTGAATGTGCAATTTGAATTTTTATTCCATTTTTCTTTTTTCTTTCTTTTTTCATTTTTATATTTTACTTTTATTGTTTATATATATATATATTTTACTTTTTTATTTGTTTTTCAATCATTTTTTTTGCAGCATTTCTTTATTTATTTAATAAGTTAACATGAAACAATGCAAAAAAGGATAAGTGTGTTATAATACTTTACATAACTTCCCAAACAATGTTGATGTTCCAATAGGCACTACATCAAGCAAGTGTCAAAAGCCTAGGGGAAGCAAACAACCAGTAAACATGTGTCCAACAACCCCTGAGACACAAGTACACATTTCTAAGATTTTGAGGGGCAAGGTATTTTAGGTTTCTAGTGTATATTGCCATGGGGTGATATGAGCTAATTTGAATTGACATCTGAATGTTATTGGTGGCACTTTGAGGGTGAACAGTATGGAAGGGATGTGATCACATTTGGTGCCTACAACTAGGTCGGCTGCTAAATTGAGCTCTGCTCTAAGAGAACATGGGTGTATTTTGCAAATGCTAGTCATCAGGTTATGGTCATAGTCATTTTCTGTGAGTACAAGGGGTTGCACTTTAGTATGGAAGTCGTCGACTGAAATGAAATGTCAGAGTCTGAGACAAGTCAGAATTGGTGCTAAGTTCTGTTCACCAGGGCATTGATATGGGCATGGAGATTTAGGGGGTCATTCTGACCCTGGCGGTCCATGACCGCCATGGCGGAGGGCGGCGGAAGCACCGCCAACAGGCTGGCGGTGCTTCCTGGGCGATTCTGACCGCCGCGGTCAGAAAAGGGGAGCCGGCGGTTTCCCGCTGGCCCAGGGTATCCGCCATGGCGGCGCTGCTTGCAGCACCGCCATAGGGATTCCGACCGCCTTCCCGCCAGCCTGTTTCTGGCGGTGTCCACCGCCAGAACCAGGATGGCGGGAACGGGTGCCGTGGGGCCCCTGGGATGGGCAGTGCAGGGGCCCCCTAACAGGGCCCCACAAAGATTTTCACTGTCTGCTTTGCAGACAGTGAAAATCGCGACGGGTGCCACTGCACCCGTCGCACCCCTGCAACTCCGCCGGCTCCATTCCGAGCCGGCTTCATTGTTGAAGGGGCTTTCCCGCTGGGCCGGCCACCGGTCTTCTGGCGGTCGCCCGCCGGCCCCGTGGGAAAGCCAGAATGGCCGCTGCGTTCTTTTGACTGCGGAGCGGTCTTTCGGCGGGAACCGCTTGGCGGGCGGCGATCGCCGCGGTCAGAATGACCGCCTTAGATCCTTGTCCCAGGTGAATACACAGGATTTTTTTAAGCTGCTTTTATTGATTTTTTTAGTACCAAAATACTAAAAACTATAGAAAATCAAACATTATCCAACAATGACATTCAACACTCGCGTTTTCCAAACTCTTAGACATTATTACAGCACGAGCACATGTTAGCGTTACAGCAATGTTCATCAGTAATATTACTTTAAAAAGTACATAAGGCGAAAACTTTGCCTATATGAAAATGGGGAAGGCACATAAATCGTATATGTAACAGTCGAGTGTAGACACATCAGCATGTTGTGGTGAAGGGGTCTAGGTGGTAGGTGACACAGCCTGTGAATCAAGTGGGTTCTTTAAGAGGTACTCCCGCAGGGGTTGCCATATATCTTTAGATCTTGATGTGGGGGGTTGCATAGTGGCATAGTCTTTGCTCGTGGTGTCACAGTAAATCAAACTGTTTATCCAAGCCTTTACTGTAGGTCATCTGCTGCTTCCCCAGCAGAGAGAAAATTCTCGTTTGGCCAGTAATAGTGCAATTGCCATGTATCTACATGTCCCACAGGCACGTCAGATACATATCCCAGCAGTGCCATCAGGGAAGCAGGGATTAAGTCCATTTCTGTCATTAATGAGAGGTGTGTGTATATACATCGCCCCAATATTATTGGACAATGGAGCAACACCAAGTCATGTGTGCAAAGTCTGCATCTGGCCCATCACATTTGGGGCAACTTTATGACGTGGTGGAGTCAAGCTTTGCCAGCATTGCTGGAGTGACATGCACCCGGTGTAGAAACTTAAAGTGCAGCGGTTTTGGTGATGGTTCGGGGATAAAAGTTTTGTTTGAGTACAACAGTATTCCCAGACCTTATCAGGGATTGAGCAGCCCAAGTCGGCCTCTCAGCGAGTCCGTGTTTGCCCATCGTAAGTGCACTTCAGGGCCATGCAACTTTTATAAATCTGGCAAAGGAGTGCCCCTCATCACCTGTGGACATCAAAGTCGTCAATGGGGTGAAATCAGCAGAGGCCAGAGGATAAGTGGGAAAACAGGCCCTGAATGCAGAATGTAAACTTCAAAGGATAAATAGGTCAATTGGTGTGGCTGTGTCGAATCTGTAGTCCCCAGTGTGCATCAGGGCATGCCCACTGGGGAAAAAGTCATCAACTGTTGTGATAATAATTTTAGGAGGGTGCACTATACCACCCGTTCCCCGGTAGGTGAAATCCAAGGGTTGTGGAGCAGCGGAAGTGCAGGAGAACATCGGTTTACCTTCTGCCAAACCCAGCATGTAGTGGAAAGTGGTTGTATGTCACTAGGGTCTCGCTTGATGCCCGGTGGAAGGAGAGAAGATAAAGGAATGGGATCGGCATGATCCCTCTCAGGTAGATTGTGGGCAACCTTAGCATTTACATTGAACCAGTGTGCAGCAAATTCGGCCTGTGCAACAATAGAGTAGATTTGTAAATCAGGCACTCCAAACCACTCTGTCACCCTGACAGAGTTGCCTACCTAATACAGGGCCGTTGCTTGGCCCGGACCAAGCAGGTCAGCAGGCCCCAGAGCTGAGTGAAGAAGACAGTGGTTAGTGGTATGTGAATGTTTCAAAAAAAGGTTGAGAAACTCAGGGAGTACAGTAATTTTGATAATGGGCATCCACCTCTCAACCAGTGTCATTAACTTCTCCATGGTTGGCCCAAGTTCAGATTGATCACCTGCTCCCTGTTCCTGTGTACAACAATACTCAAATACCAGGCTGTATCCTCACACCACCTGAGCAGACAGTTGCTTAATTCCATTGTGGTGGCAGGAGTGAACGGAAATAGCTCAGACAACTCTCCAAAGCTCACAATTTCAGAAATGAGGAGGAAAGGTTGGACTGTGGGTGCCGAACAAATAGTTAGATGTCATCTGCATACATGGTACGTAGCAGTTGGCCATGTTTGAACCTAAGCTCCCGCTGCATATGTTTGGCTTGCAGGAATCGGAAAGGGTCCATAGCTGTAATAAGATGCAGGGGCGGCACCCCTGCCTGGTTCCCCAGGGGATTAGGAAAGCATCTGTAAGCACCCCATTTACTCTTAAACGGGCAGTGGGGCAAGAATAGAGGAGCATAATGAGTGTTATAAATCCCTTAGGGATACCCAATTTCTCCAGCACCGCCCAGAGAAATGGCCACTCCAACACGTCAAAAGCCTTCTCCTCATGCAGGAGTGCAACGCGCACCGGCACAGTGGGAGATATGAGGTTTATGCATGCGAAGACTGTGCGAAGATTGAAAGCTGTAGATTTGTGGGGGACAAACCTTGTTTGCACTGGGGAAATAATCTTGTCAATAAGCAATGCAAGCTGTGTTGAAATGACCTTAGCTGGAATCTTATTATAAAAGTTTAATACCAAGAGGGGCCGATTGGATGTGCATTGCTTCAGGTCTTTATGTGGCTTTATTAGAAGTGTGGGCACTGCCTCTTGGACGGTAGGCAGAAACTCCCCATAGTCGAGAGCCTCAGCATACATCTCTAAAAGGTGCCAGGTTAGTATAGACCTATATGCTTTGTAAAAAGCACCTGTGAGACCATCCAGACCCAGGGCCTTACTCCCATCCAACGCATCTATGGCATGCCTGATCTCTTCAGCTGAAATTGGCTTGCTGAGAAATTGATGCTGCGCATCATCCACCCGAACCATTGCAACCTCCAGTAGATATGACACCCTATCCACGCCATCCCCAGAGAGAGTGCTGGAGTAGAGCCTACCGTAATGCTGCAACAGCATCTTAAGAATGCTCTTAGTATCTGAAGCCTCAGGGTCCTCAGGATTGTGAAGTTCCATTATGTATGTGGAAATTCGTGTCAGGCACAACGTTCACCCAGGCCGTTCCCCGTCTCCATAGCGGCGAGCCCTCGCATACCTCCTCAAATAAACAACCTCCCACTCTGCCAATGAGCAAAACTCCTCCAGCAGTTTCAAACGTTTGCCAAGTAATAGCTCCACATCCTGTATCACCTCTGGAGTATCTAGTTCTGCGAGATGGTCCTCTACCCGCTTAATACTTCTGCAGATATATCTGAGTACTCCTGCGTGTTTGGAGATGGATATTCCCCAGGTATAATCCTTAAGGCCTCACAGAGTGTGGCCTGGTGGGCCAATGATCCTGTATTTAACCTTAAATATTCTAGAATTGCTTCCCAGAGCTCTGTATGAAACACTGTGTCATGCAGGGCAGAGCTGGGGAATGTCCATCGCTTCTCCTAGTTACATTGAAGGGGGACACAAAGGTCTATCCGAACTGGTGCATTATCTGAAAGTGTACAGGGCATATAAGAGATCTCATGCAACCAAGGAAGGGTACTGTCAGACAACATCCAGTAGTCAATACGAGGGTACGTTCCTTGTGGGCAGAGTGGAAAGAGAATGCAGGGGTAGCCGGGTGTAAGTGCAACCACACATCCCGGATATGAAAGGTGCATGCCTGTAAAATCAAAGAATGGGTCTTGTATCATATTGAAGTCCCTCCAATCAGCATGACAGCAACATAAAACCTCTACATAATGGAGGAAATAGTGTGGAAAAAATCTGGGGAGTCTTTATTGGACGCATAGACATTCACCAGGAGGACCTCATACTTGAGGAGACGCCCATAGAGTAAAACGTAGCTACCTTCTTTGTCCATGAAACTACTGAAGAGTGTAAAGTGAAGCGTTTTGTGAATGAGCATGCATATCCCTCTGGACCAGAAGCTGTAGCTGGAGAAGTATCTGTGTTGCCCCCAGGATTTGGTGAATGCCGGTGGGTCCCTCGGAAAAAGATGCATCTTCTGGATAAAGGCAATCTTGGCCCTAGCCTATTTAAGTAGGCTAGTACTTGTTTTCCCTTTCATGGGTTATTCAACCCCCTTACATTTCAAGTGAGGCATTAAAGGTTGGTAAATGTGTCTTGAGCTATATCAGTCATGCCCCAATAGTAGGATTGCTGATGTGATAGTCAAGTGTGGAAATCCCTAACATATGTATTGTTGCTCCGCTAGTTGCAGACGGGCGAGAACATTTATCATAAACACACAACATAACAACAATCATCCCAACAAACTCCCCCACCCACACAGAGCCTAATAGCTCAGTGAACCCCTGTGGAAAACTCAATAAAACATGCATCTTAGAACACTTAACCCTGATATAAACAAGAGGGTGAGGCAACACCCCAGCCATCGGTGACCAGAGGTAGGGTTGAGATTTAACAGTGTGTTCATTGATATTGGGCACATGTAGGCAAATTGGCACCACAATATAGTCAAGTAGCAGGCTACTGTGATACAGCATGGCACCAGTGTGCCGTTGTGTAGTGGCCAGTCCCTGCCTCCATCTATGTGGCTGATCTGCCACCAAATAGGTCCTCCCCAGATGAGCCTTGCAAGGCATCCACAGCAGGATCTAAACCATGGGCAGGAGAGGAGGTGGGATAAGTAGTATGTGACTTGCAAAAAGGCTAGTGCCTTGGGTGCAATGTCAAAGATACGGGATTTCCCTCCAATGTCTATGCTTAGCCTTGCGGGGTATAAAATGCCATATCAAATCAACCTTTTACAAAGTAGTGTTTTGGCATCCTGAAGTTTGTGGCGGGCCTCCTGTACCATTAATGTGAAATCAGGATAAATTGAGACAGATGTTCCTTGAAAGTTCAATGAGCCATGTTCATGTGCCAGTCTAAGCGCTGTATCTCTATCCCAGAATTTAAGCAGCTGGGCAATGAAGGGCTGAGGGGGGGCACCCTGCAGGGGCTGAGGCCCATGGATCGGTGTGCCTTATTGACCACAAATATATCCGGTGAAACTCTGGCAGTAGAACAGGTCTATCTGGAGCAGTTCCACGAATTGGTCCGGGCGTACCATGGTGGTGGATTCCGCAATGCCAGTTATGCGGATGTTATTGCAGCGTGATCTGGCTTCCAAATCCTCGTTCTTGAGTGCCTTTGTTTTAAGGAAGTGCTCCATTTTATCCATCCATTTAGTGAATGATGTATTGCCATCTTCCAGTCAAAAATTGCGTTCCTCTGCTCCGTCCACGTGGGTGGTGTGACAGCTATTTTTCTCTCCCATCCTGTTTGATCTACTAGCCAGTACATCAAACCTGGCAGCTCTGCCATTATTGCAGCTGTCCCATTCATGGATTTGTCTGCAATCTGATCTGGACCGTGGGCAGTTGCCCCAGGTGTCACTGCAGGCTCATTGATCAGCTCCACCATTTCGAAGGGGATTTTCCATTGGTGTGTTTGTCGCCCTTTCCCATGGCAACTGATCAGCAAGGATTACACCACAATGGCTCAGGCCTTCACTGGGGCATGATATGGGCTGGGGACCGCAAGGGAGGGGAGCAGGTCGCAGGGCGCCTGTGTGTACTGCCAGGGCAACAGACAGTGTGGCTTAGCACTTTGTCCCACCAGCACACGGGACGTGCTCTAGGGATTATATCACCTGTGTGGAGGCCCCAGGACCCCTTCTGTCACCAGTGTCTGTCGGAGGCATACAGTCCGGCATAGCCACCAAGGGCAGGCTGCTGCTGCAGTCACCGGCACCAGCAGGGCCGCAACACACAGGACAAACTAGGGCGATATAGTGGCTGGGCTCTCTCCGGCCCTGGAATTGAGCCAGCCACCCAAGCAAAGGTAAAAGTCCCCACTATGCCCGCGACCCCTGGGGGCTGCCTTCTGAATGGCCCGGGGATGCTCACAGGCGCCTCCTTCACTGCCACTCCTAGGCACTCACCACCTGCCTCCCACACTCTGATTTTTCCACTGCTCCCCCTGGACCCCAGGCGTCAATGTGGCGGGCCGCCGCCTGCAATTGAGGTGCCCTGGGATTGCCCAGGGTGAGTTGTTCATCGCAGGGGCGGGGCGCCTGGCTTCTGACCGATGGTCCTCCCTGGTCAGTGCCTCAGAGTTTGAAGCATGCACAGCATGTGTTGTCGCCCAATATCTACTTTGTTTGGTACGCTAGGCCAGAGCTTCACGGCTGTGCAGCCATCTAGGTTGGCGGCATGGCCACACCCCCCCTTTAATTTATTTTTTTCTTTTAATTTTTATATTTTATATATATATTTTTTTTAATAATTTTGTATTTAAATTTTTATTTAATTCTGGATTTTGCCTTGATCCATCCACTGCATCTATCTGATCCATTCCTCCAGCCAGCCATCCATCCACCAAAGATGCAGAGGTGCACTACAGCATTCAGTTTCTTCAGGTGTAATTCCATTTCCTCCAGGACACCTTGGCTGCAGAGCACATCAGACAAATCAACAGCTTAATTAATTTTGTTAATGATTATTCCATTTTCCATAGACCAACTTGTCGCCATAGGTTATTTGAAGGATTATTCCATTTACCCATGCACCTCTCTCTGACTACCCCAGGTGTCTCCTTTAAAACATGTGGCGGTGTGGGTTGCCTTTATAATGTTTGATTAAATAGATGTATTTAATTAGTAAAACATTGTACTGAGATTGCATTACTCTGTACTATATCAACATGCATAAACACAACGTTGCACTAGGTAGTTTCACTCGCTTGGGTGTTTTTAGGTACACAAGAGAAGAGACCCCACATCACCCACAGTACTGCCAAAGAGAAGGTCTTACAGGTAATTCAATCCACAGGCACCAAACCCTTTTGCTTGTGCATCTTAGTGCCACTGACAACCTAGAGCTTAAGATGTCCCCAATGAAAGATACTCCCAATAAAATGGCCAGTGAGAAGAATAACTTTTCTACCAGTGGCATGCAAACTGCAACCTATTTCGGGAGTTGTGTGCCTGCCACACCAGGGCCCATATTTATACTTTTTGACGCTAAACTGCGCTAACGCAGTTTAGCGTCAAAAAGTTTTGCGCCGGCTAACGCCATTCTGAAGCGCCATGCGGGCGCCGTATTTATTGAATGGCGTTAGCCGGCGCAAGCAGACCGGCGCTGCCTGGTGTGCGCGAGAAAAACCACGTACACCAGGCAGCGCCGGCGTAGGGGGAAAATGGCGCATGGGCGTCTTAAAATGGGGCAAGTCAGGTTACGTCGAAAAAATCGTCGTAACCCGACTTGCGCCATTTATTTTCGACGCCCATCCCCCATCAACATGACTCCTATCATTGTAAAGATAGGAGTCATGCCCCCTTGCCCAATGGCCATGCCCAGGGGACTTCTGTCCCCTGGGCATGGTCATTGGGCATAGTGGCATGTAGGGGGGCACAAATCAGGCCCCCCTATGCCAAAAAAAATTATTAAAAAAAAATAAAAAAATACTTACCTGAATGTCCCTGGGGTGGGTCCCTCCAGCCTTGGGTGTCCTCCTGGGGTGGGCAAGGGTGGCAGGGGGGGTCCCTGGGGGCAGGGGAGGGCACTCTGGGCTCATTTTGAGCCCACTTGTCCCTTAACGCCATGCCTGACCCAGGCGTTAAAAAGCGGCGCAAATGCGCCGTTTTTAGCCACGCCCACTCCCGGGCGTCTCTTTTGCCCGGGAGTATAAATACCACGTAAAGGCCTGGGAGTCATTTTTTAGACGGGAACGCCTCCCTTGCATATCATTAACGCAAGGAAGGGGTTCACGCTAAAAAATGACGCACATTCCGGGAACTTTGGCGCTATTCGCCTCTAACGCCATAGTATAAATATGGCGTTAGTTGGCGTTAGTTTAGCGTCGAATTTGCGTCGAAAAAAACAACGCAAATTCGGCGCAAACGGAGTATAAATACGGCCCCAGGTTTCTGGGGAGGAATCTGGGAGCACCACTCCAGCATCAACAGCACCACCCCAACCCAAGACCATATCTGTCAGTGAGGCAGCCACTGCAGTCATGGCAATGCCAAAGAGCAGTGATGTTGAATTGGATTTGTCCCTTTACAAAGTAGTACCCAGTTGTTTCAGGAAACAGAGCAAAGTGGACAGCAGCTACAGCAGATCTTCCCTAAGCTGGAGAACAGGTTGTCAAGTTTCCTGCTGAGCATGAACCTCTTCTTTTAGAATCAATGGATCCCAGATCTACAGCAAGAAAAAGGAAGGGAACTACTCTCCAACTTCTCCAAGCACCACTTCTGATGACGATGATAGGGACATGGAGTGGACCCCAGCAGAGTTTGGGAGGTGCCAGGAGATGCAAGGGAAAAGAAAAGTTCCAGAAAGCTTTGAAATCATGAAAGGGGTTGATGATGAGGATGATGATGATGAATGACGAGCTAGGCATTGTGGAAGCTGCTACAGAGGAGCCTGACATTACTATCCAATTTGCACCACCAACTTCCATATTCGTAAGGCCCCAGCAGAGACCTGAACCAACCCATATCCCAGTAGAAGCATGCACTGCAGAGAAGCAATTGACACATCCACCTACATCTAGTTCTTCTTCATGCATTGGCAGTGGACCAATAGGAAAGTACTCCTCCCCGGTTTGGGACTTTTCTTCAATTAGCAAACAGGAGTAGAACATTGCCAAAAGCTCCATTTGCCATGCAAGTGTTTGTTGTGGTAATATGTTACTACAGGCCAGACAACCCATATGAAAAAACATCACACAATCCGGTTGGAGTGGCACCTTAAAAAAATGGCTCAACATAGTTGCAATGGCGAAGGTAAGGAGAGCAAGGAAACATCAGCTACAACTAATCAAATCACAGTGTAAGGTGAGGAAGAGGGTGACATCCTCATTCAAAGTAGCTCTGTCCCCAGCAGTGCACCAGAATCACCCCTCTCAGGGATCTTACAATAGCACAGGAATACTCAGAATCAGATGGAGTCTCCACAGCATACGGTGACAGCACTACAACGCACATTGAGTCTACCACTACTTACATTTCAAAGGTCACCTGTGCCAATGACCCCACAAAAGAAGAAAATACAGGCCACAAGTAGGGGCATGTTTACACAAGAGGGGCCCTACAACCACAACCAACCAATGGCACATTTGTACAATGGAAAGCTGACAAAAATGTTAGTGTTAGAACTCCTCCCTTTTTCTTTCATGGAAGGAGTGGGATTTTTAGAGTTTGTGGCAGCCCTCTGT
This sequence comes from Pleurodeles waltl, assembly GCF_031143425.1. Taxonomy (NCBI): domain Eukaryota; kingdom Metazoa; phylum Chordata; class Amphibia; order Caudata; family Salamandridae; genus Pleurodeles; species Pleurodeles waltl. Next base: position 259,574,369 of record NC_090437.1, on the reverse strand, counting down.
CAGAAATGGAAGGTTCTAAGCTGGACCTATATGAAATGAGCATGCCAGTGCCACCATTGAACTTTTTAATTGTCAGTGTCAAAGACTAATTCCAATGTGTGGATACCATCAAAGAGGAGATAATTTGTTCAGCCACCATACTTTGATTGGAAGAGGTAGCTACTAAGTAACTATTGCACCAATCAGTGGTGACATTTTGATTGATTGTAAATTTGTGAGTGATGACAGATTCATGTAGTGACTGACAGTGAGGAAGAAAGTTCAACAAATTTGTAAACTTGTTTCTAATGATTTGCAATGTTTGGGGGCTGATGGATGGTTATTTTTTCCTGAAGGTGATTGGCCTTTCAAAAGTAGTGCAATTTACCTGCAGGGTCTACTCCTTTTTTCTGTTTCCTCACAACAAACCAGCCACTTTCGTTACCAAACACAAATCTACACAAAAAAATGCTCCAGTAATGTTTCTGTATTTGTTCTTCAACAGCAGTGTACTTCACAGTTCTGACTTATTTGGTTTGGGACTGGGACGGACGTACTCTTAATATGGAGGAGGAAGATGGAAGGACTCAGGGTGGGACTACCTCATCAGCTAGAAAGGAGAAAGTTATTGACTTCAAAGAGAACCCATGATGATGGCGAAGACTGTAAAGCCTAGGACTCACTCAAATCTGTGAAATGGAGAGAGGAGCATTGGTTTACAAATGCTGCTGAGTATTGTTGACTGCATTGCTAACTCAAACCTGAAACTCCTCTTATGTTCTTGCTCTGCCTCTGAGTCTTCTTGGTACACTCCTGACTCCTCATGAAGCTTACCTTGCTTTCTTTTGTCCTTTTCCTTTACTCTATGATAAAGCTATTGGTTTTTTTTCAATTCAGAGCCCTTTTCCGAGTCCTCTCTTGCACAGAAATTACTTGGAAAGCTCAAGACTCCAACTTTCCTACCGGACAGGTTCAGACAGGCACCAGAGAGACAGACATTCTAAGAAGGATGGAGATGCATCAACTCATTTGGAAATACAGTATCATTGTCCTTTTAATTTTTAACAATTGAAATGTTTCAAACTGGGTGGGTTTGTCGCACCGCGGCCTGCCGTGCCCCTAGTAGAGTGATTGGCTCAGGGTGCGGCTGGAGCCACGGTTCATGTTCTCACCCGCCGAGCGTACCGAGCCCCTTTTTTCTTGTATTTTCTTGCACAAGGCCCTAAAGTGGCATTGAGCCTTGGTGAGTTCAGGGCGTGGCGCGCCCTTGAAATTGTAAGTAGGCACCTTTCCCCCGACCCCTCAATTACCTGTTGAAGCATGTTATTTTCTTCTTTTCTTTTCTTTTCTCTTCTTTCTCCTTTTCTTCTTTCTTTCCTTTTTTACACTTGGAAGCCATGTTCTTCTTTATCCCAGCATGCCGTGCTTCTACCCTTTTCCCTGAATACATTAGGCCCCTTTTCCAAAATGGTGCCTGCCTCTATACTCTCCTATGGTACATTTCCAATCCAACATGGCGTCTTTTTGCTTCCTGTCTGTCTTTTCCTGTTTTAGGGTATATAAGGAGTGTGATTCTTGTTCTCCTTGCGCTGCAACACTTCCTTTGGTTGTGATCATGCTCAGGTTGTTTTTCTCCAGCTTCTTTCCTTGCCTGTTCAAGTTTATTCCAGTATTTGTTTTCTTTGTTGGAAGAATTACCTTTTTGTGCTTATATTTGTTCCAGGGAGTTCCTGCCATAGAGGTTTTTCCCTTTGGGGTTCTTTCCTCTGGGACTCCTTCTGGTGGGCACGGACTGCCTTTTTACATCACATCGCCAGCAGCACCGTGGCTACCAGAAAGGGCAGCCCTTACCTTGGTCAAAGCAGAACCTACAAGGGTCAAGACCACTCTGCAGTTCCAGTTGGCCTGAGTCATAAATGATGAGTAGCCCATGACAGAGTTACATTCAGTCTTTCATATTTCACAATTAGAAGACATAAGACTTAAAATAGACTATCTGGGGTCTCTCTGGGGCGGAAAAACAACTTTCAATGAATTTGCTGAACTGTATCATACTTACGAATATTGTTGTGGTTTCTATTGTGTAGTGTATGGCTTTGTCACACCTTTCCCCAAATCCACTTTCCCATCCATTCATTGAGCCCCTAAACCTTTTCCCCAGGTTTGTGTGATTTATTAAAGTGTGACCTCGTTTTCCACCATAAACGGATCACACACTTGCTGGGGTGGATGTGGCCAAAGCAACACCAACTCATTGCATGACCCTCTATTCCCTGAGCACTATTCTACATCGGCCCCATCACTATCTCCATTCATGCCTTGTGTGTGTATTCTGTAAATGCTTAGCCTGGTTCAAACACTCTTGAGTCTGAGCACCCTTCTGACTTCATGATTTAATGTTCTAACTTTATTCGTATAGCTCCCCACCATTGCTCAGAAGAAACTGATATTACTGGAGTGTATTATCAAATGGTCTTCCTTGTTATGTGTCTAAATCTGTCAATGTGGTAGTATGGTATCAGTCTTCCTAAAGTTATGACATATGACCCACAAACTTGCTTTTTTCTTTCAATCTAGTTGACAGTGAGGGATAATCGTTTAATTAGTCCTACAGTTGGAGTTCACATAGGTGGAAGTGGCTTCTTCTGTCTTACCTGTAAATGTGCTAGTCTGCTACTACTACCCCAAACACCCCTTAACTTAAGATTCCACCTTAGGAAAAACCCTGCAGTAAGAAGACTCCCTCGCTTCATCTATTCAGGTATGGATTGAAGTGAACTTGTTTAGTTAGTAATTAACTCCTACGGAAGAAGATGTTTTCTGTGTGTCCTTTGATTTTGTAAGCAAACTAGGCAAGGACAATCATCCCCTAGTGGTCAATATATGGTTGTGGAGTGCAGTAGAGCAAGGACCTAAGTAAGTGGCATATACTTTTTTAGATTACAATAACAGGTTACACTAAACGACGCATTGAAAACTAAAAGTCTAAAACACCAAAATAAAGATTTGAGACTCAAATGAACTAAAAAAAAGTTATCCCATTTATTATTTGCAAATAGAAAACCCCCCCACACTACCCACAACAGTCCCACCCCTCTCCTCGAACAAATAGCCCTGACCCTAAAAATTCCAATGAAAGGTCCAAAGTCCAGCCTAATTCCCTTCCCACCCTCTCCACACACAACAAGCCCCTCCCACCAAAACAACATTTTTTTTAAAATGCTTAGAAAAGGGAACTGTCAATATGGGTTTGGGTCCCAGGTCTGCTCTAAGTAGGCGAGCCGGTTCTCCATCCAGTCTATCCACTGCAGGATGTTTCTGAGCAGGGAGGGTGCAGCAGCAGATACAGTCAGGGACCCTGACTGCTGGCAGTGGTGCCAGCAATGTACTGGCCAGGAGTTTGGGGGATGGCGTACTGCACTGCTGGGTCCTGGGTCAGGAGGTAGCTGTTTCGTCTTCTTCCCCCTCCAGGTTCACCTGACACTGAAATTATACCTCAATTTTCCCCATCTTCTGCTGTTGCAGACAGGCACTATCTCCTGCCTAGTTGGTGCTGGTCGTCAGGCAGGGTTAGATATAGTGAGAAAAGGAAGAATAAAAAAGGCAAATTGTAAACAATGCACTGAACAAACTCTTCTTCAATGATAGATAGTGGGTGACACAGTAGCACTACATTGCTGGTCCTTTAGGGACATTGGAATGGGATGAGATTTTTATTAGGAGAGTCAAAAGCCAACATTGTATTTGTTTAACTACATATGTTTCAAATAAAAATCACTGACTCTATGGTAGGAAAGAATAAGCCCAGTTTTTAAAAAACTGCAATTTTCTAGTAACTAAACAGACACATTTAATGGACAAAAATGAAGTACCTTTCATTATGATGACTAAGGCATTAGGCACTATGGAGTACAAGTTGTTGTGCCAAATAATTGGAGACATGCTAGCCAGCTCTTCAAGTACATTGCTATTGTCTGCAGCTCATGCAGCTGTAGCTGACAATTATCTATCTTTAATTCCAATGGCTCTGCTCATCCCCACATGCCTTTCACTTAGTTTAGTTTCTACCCTGACTCAAAAGAGGCAGATAAATAAATGATACGTCACGCATGTCATGTATAAAATGCAGATATATTTATCCTGTCTGCTGCAAGTAAATGGGGGAAAATGATGCACTGTACTAAATGAAAAGGAATAGGCTATATTGATTGTATTTGGCATGTTTGTCACAGAGTATCCCTTATGCCAAACTTGAAATCAAATCGGGCACTTACTAGTCCTACTTTACTCACTAGTTGCTAGTAAGAGTAATTGTGAATAAGCAAGCCATGTGACTAACCGTCGCCGGTCTTGCCTCCGCCTCTCCCCCGCTCCATCTGCTCCTGCAGTGGTTGAACATGAGTCACCTCCACTGGTTGATGTGGCATTAAAAAAACAGTAAATCAACAGCAAGGGGATACTGTTCCTAACAAAGAAAATACTAATTGGCTTTACATGCACACGGGTCAAGTGGTGAGGGAAATGTTCCCTCAATCCTTGGTATCTTCACATATCCCAAGAAGAGGTGTCATGCTTCATCATGGGGCTGCTCCTCTTAGGACGGGCACTGCAATGTCCTATGGGCCCTGCAAAGGGTAACTTTGGTGGAGATTTTTTGGTGGTTGCCAGATGGTGAAGTGTAACTGAAACATTTAAACAAAATTAAGCTAGATGTGTTTGTGGATCCCTGTAAATATTTGCAAATCCTTCACAAGATTACACAGAGGGTCCTCACTGAGGGCAGCAAAGGATTTTCAAATAATGACAGATAGTCTACCATTTTAAATTACTTAGAGCAGTGAAGAAAGGTTTAAGGAGAAATAGCCATTCAAAACTGCAGTGAAGAAAGATAAAAATAGAAGCCATCTTTTGATTTGCTAAGAATAGCAGTATCAGAGAGCGCACATTTGAAAAGGTTGCCATTAATGTTTGTTTGGTGTGAGAGTGGCATGCCATTCTTATTCTGAGTTATAATAGTTTATAAGACATTTGAAAGTATGTAGAAAGAGCAGAAAAACAAAAAATTTGAACAACAAACTCAATTTACAGGTATTTAAAATATATCAAATTATAAAAAAGGCAATTTAAAATACAAATGTAATTCCGATGTTCAGAACCATTTATGTGAATTAGGGGGATCTGTAGTGTTTGTGTAAATCGTTTTATATATTTAACAGGTATATATTTCATGTTGATAGGTACAGACTGATATTTCTATAAATGTTGTGAGTTGCAGAGTTTTTCTTCTATTGTAAGTCTACACAACAATTTTTAGAAATTCTAGAAGAAATATTCGAGTGCAACCATTTTTCACCTACTTGTTGCTCTACTTATATATTTCACATACATATGTGTCAGGTAGTTTTGTACAGAAAATTTTTTTTTTAAATGTTGATATTTCTAGATTCTGTAATGCTTTTGTAGAATTAATACTACAACTCCCATAATTCATAGTAAAAATAGTATACTGAAACACCATATCATACATTTACATATAAAAGTCTAAACTGTATATTATATTTTCTTTAGTGATGGTGTAGGTATGTTGGAGAATTAATACTTTAAAATGGGTCAGGCTTATTACGGATAAGACTGACTGTATACTTTTATAACTGAGCTCCACTTGGCACTAGAAATTGTTTTGATAACTCTTAAACTGATATTTAACATACAAAAGGCAGCACTCTCCTACAGTGTAGGTAAGGCATGACTCATTGTGCTGTGTGAATAAAAGATGAGACATGTGCTTGAGACTTTCACTGACTCAGATCTAAACTGGGACATCTCGATACCCAGTTATAAAAGGAAAAACGGTTTTATAGTGAGAGTTTTGTATAGAAGCACTCAGACTCACAGTCCGACACTTGAAGATACAGTCATACATTCATGTACGAATCCAAACAGCAGCTGTGTCTCCTGCTGTATGAGAACTAGTTCCTAACTGATAGTCATTCACATATGTATTAGACAAGATAGTCTCCCATGCAGAGAAGTAGTGCTTTAAAAACCAGTTAGTGCTAATACTGCTGACCTTGAGTGTGCACTTTTAAACATCTGCCTGACTCGGCCTTTTTGGGAAGTCTTAATCCGACCCTTTTCTATACAAATGTCACTCATCACCTAGGCTGTAGATTGATCTTGAGCCATGCTGCTCTGTGATTAAAAAGTGAGACTTGTGCTTGAGACATTCACTGACTGGCGGAGCACCCATATATCCAGTTATATATGGAGAATCCATCTTATAGTGTAACTCATGTTCCTACGTTTAAATGGATAGAAGCACTGAGACATGCAGTCTGAATCATAGTCCCTCCTTACGATTTTGGTGGCCTTTTTGTAAGACCACTGAAGCAGCGGGTGCCAAAACACTGCCCTATTACAGCTGATTTCAGAATTCCTCCTGACTGGGATACCAGTCATGCTGGCGGGTCATTGGTGAACAGGCGGTTCTACCGTCAGCACTGGCACCCCAAAAGGATGCTGCATACTGTATTATGACACGTAACACAGCATGATGGTGTCCTGATAGCGAGGAGAGCAGTGGAAGCACCGGGACCGGTCCCCTCCCCGATGACCTCCTTGAAAGACGAAGTAAGTGGATTGGGGTATGTGAGTATCTGAGTGCGTGTGTGAATGTCGTCAATGCGGGGGAGGGGATGTTTGTGGGTGCGTGTCTGCATGTGTGAGTGTTTTTGTGGACAGTGTGAGGGGGTATGTGAGTGTTTGTGAATGGATAGATGGGGGTGGGTGCGTGAGTGCGGGTGTGAGCAATTGAGTGCGTGAGTGTGATTGAGTGGATGGAAGGGGTTAGTGAGTGTATGCATGTACATGTGTATGTAAATGGACAGGGGAGGGGGTGAGTGTTTGTGTGAATGGATGGGGAGGGGGATGCATGTTTGTGTGAGTGAACGGGGAGAGCGAGTACATGTGTGCAATGTAGGGGAGGAGCGGGAGAGTGCGTGTATGTGATGCAGGGGTTAGGGGTTGTGAATGTATTTATGCGCTGGAGGGGGGAGAGTAGAGATGGGTGTGAATGTATGAATGCGCTGGAGGGGGAAGCATGAGGGGGTGTGAATGTATGTATGCTCTGGAGGGGGAGTGAATGCATGTGTGACTGGTATTTGTGTATGTATGTTAGTGTAAATGAGGGTGTATGATGCAAGTTCGTGGGTGAGTGGGGGTGTGTTTGTGTGTGGGAGTATGTGGGTGCATGTGTGCAGGTATGTGATCTTCTGTGCAACTGTATCCTGGTGACAGGAATGCTCATTCCTGTCGCCAGGTTGCAAGACTGCCGGCATTTTCTAGTGGTGCGACTGCCCGAAAAATGCTGGCGGTCTCCAGCGTCATAATACACTACGGAATACGCCTTGCTAGAGGTGCTTATCTCCCACCCGGCGGACCACGGAAAAGAGGTGGATGGGCAGAGTATCAGCGGTTTGGCTTCGGACAAAGCACCAAACTCATAATTTGATGGTTTTCAGACCGCCACTGTGGCCCTGGCAGTCTTAAGACCACCAGGGTCGTAATGAGGGCCATAGACTTTCAGACATCCATACATACATTCAAAAAGCAGCTGTGAATCCTGTAATATTAAAACCTGTTGCTAACTAATACACTTATTCACATATGTATGCAACTTCTTAGATAAGATATTCTCCTGTGCAGAGAAGAAGTGCTTTATGCATCAGTTAGGTCAACTATAGATGATCCTGAGTGTGTAGTGTAAATGTTAGGTTGACATGACATTAGAAACTTGTTTAAGAAGTCTGAAAGTGACTTCTTACTGCAGAAACGCTACCTCTCACCTAGGCTGTACGTAGGACTTGAGCCATGGGTGCTGTGTGAATACAAGGTGAGACATATCATTGAAATGTTTATTAATTCAGATCGGTACTGGTCCACCTCTCTACCCAGCTAAATATGGAGAATCTGTTTTATAGTTTAAGTTATGTACCCAGTTATAAATGGATAGAAGCACTCAGACACTGAAAGAGACATTTATACATTCATGCATACGTTCAAACAAGAGCTCCATATCCAGCTGTGTCATTCAAATATGTCTTGTGTCCCATCGAGAAAAGTGATCCTTTAAATGTGGGTCGGGCCTACTACTCCTGAGTCTGAGACTGTAGCTTTAAATATTAGGAAAACCTGGCAGCAGAGAAGCTGCTTTAGAACTTTTGAACCCACCTCTTACTGCAGAAATGCTATCCATCACTTAGAATCTAGGTAGGGGTTGAGCAATGCTGCTATGTGATTGAAATATAATTGTTTATAGTAACAGTTAGATGGTTAAAATATAATTTAAGAATGTCTAATGAAAAGCTAACAATAGTGATTTGTTTTTCTATTTCAGATATCTACTTATAAATTTAAGAAGAATATCACAATACCATCAAAAACTATGACAAGAAAGCAAAAGAGAAGCGTTTATTATCTCGTTACAAATGAAAAAGAATCAGGACAAAAGGAAAACATGGAAAGCAAGAGAAAAGAGCTGCTGGTAAGACAACAAAAACCTTTCTGCGAAGAGTATGTGGAAAACTGGAAAGTAACCAAAAACAAATATATACAAAGGAAGGTTTCAAACTTTCTAATGAAAGAATAAAAGTGCACGAGAATAAAGGAAATACTTTAAGCAAAAGACAAAAACAATTTGAAGAAATAAAAGTTAGAACGTTTTGTTGTAGGGTAGTTCAGAATCTTATAAAAAGTATGAACAAATACAAAGGGAGAAGAGAATTAACCAAACAAAAGGTATATGTTGAAGCTATTCTGGACAATGCATTTGTCCTTAAGAGGCATTTTGATTTAGGATTGAATGAGAAAACAGTGTTGAGTATGAAGAAGAGAAGCCAAAGGAAACAATTTGTAAATAGAAGTAATTTCTGCAAAATAATTAGTGGAGAATGGAAGCATACTTCAGATACAGAAATTTATTGTGAGGAGGAACGTTACTTCCAAGAGAATATATCAGTGCATGCAGTTGAAACATCTGGACGATGTTATGAGATGGAGGATGGTAGCCCTGTTCCAAAAGAGCAGCTGGTACCTAGGAATATAGAGGAAGTTATAGCTGAAGATGTACAGGGAAGGTGTAGCTAGGCACCTGTGTATACATGGAAATATAGCAGGATATGCAGTATATGGCAAGAATCAATTGATGTATTTAGAGGTTTTACTGTACATTTACCTGTAAAAGTTTGAAGAGGAAAATAGCTGTATTACAAAGAACAGATCCATGCAAAGTAAGGAAGTATACAAATATAGAAGGACATTCACTACTAGAGTTGTCAAAGAAAGTGTGCACCAGCACCTTTCATCACTTTAGCTAACTTAAGTTAACTTTAGAATGTTTTCTGTGCACTACAGCTACTTTAGCTAACTTCAGCTAACTTTAGAATATTAGCTGTACAATACTCTAGAATGCATACTTTTGACAGGAGACTTTACAATGTAAAAAGTCCTGCTTTAAGTTTAGGAGATAAAATAGAGCTTATTTACATGGTACTGTGGCACAGGTTTAGAACGTTTAGAAGAAATTCAGTTTCTATTTTTTTTGTTCTTAAAAAGAGAATAGGAAAAGTGAAGAGGTAGTGACAGTATCTGTAGAAGAACTGGTTACACACATTAGTACTGAAAAATGTTAAAAGGTGATAGCAAAGTTCAACCCAATGTGTCCTGAGAAACCTGGGTATGTAGTTGTATTTTCTAAGACTGAGCAAGATAGCAATGGTGGGCAGCAGAAATTTGGTGCATATCTAAGAGTGGAGGAAGTCTTTAATTTAGATACAATGCAAACAATATTCAAGTTTTGGAATGACAAATTAGAGAATGATAGAATGCCAGCTAGAGCAATTCATAATAAACTATAATTAGTACCAATGCCAGAAGAGCTTGAACAATTAAATGTGTATCAATCAATTCTAAGACAAACTGTCCATCCATTTCAAACAATAGTTCAAATAGAGCTGAAGACAGGGAATATGCCACCAACAGAACTACATAAAGGACTTAAAGGAAGAGTTATCTATTTACCTTTAGATTTAAAATAAAATGTTGACACTGTGGGTGTTGATGAACCATTCATTATTCTAGTACATAGAGTACCTACCAAAATGTAAACAAATCTGAAAGAGTGAGTGGATGTAAATAAAGTAAAAAAGCCACAATGTACTTGAAACAAAATAATATATTTTACAAAACTGTTGATATTATTGGAGATGTAAGTTGTATCAGTGATGAAGCACTACAATCAACTGGACAAATAGAAAAAGCGGATAAGCAGAAATCAGAAGAAATCTATGGGCACTATAGTATTTATCCACTTCATTTAAAAGAAGTTGTTCAGGATGCTATTGATTTGTTTCAAATTGAACAAGCTAGAGGAGCTCCAATGAGTGTGTGGCAAAAACGTTTAGAGGCTCACTGCTTTCCACAGCTATTTTCCACAGGAGTAGATGGGTGGTGCGATGATCGATGTGCATAAATGCCAGCAGCTGATCACATTCAGAGGACCATAGGTTTTGACAATGTATTGTCAGGACTCTCTTATGCTGTGACTCATATTTCGAAGACAGGACTCAAAGTGCAAAATATTCCTGCAAAGGAGTTTGTTGATAAAGTACAAGGTAAGGATGGGATGAAAATCAGGAGTACAACTTAATTAATTTGATGGCATGTCAACGTGGCATGTCATTATGGAGAACTTAAATATATGCTCCGAAACTGAGGTCCACCTACTTGGTTTATAACGCTTAGTTGTGCAGAGTATGCATGGGATGATATACTAGAATTTCTAAAACAAGCAAACTGTAATGTTAATGATATCAATTTGAAGACAGCAGGAGAACTTTTCTCCTTGGATCCTGCTGATGTATGATGATATTTCAATCACAAGTTTCAAGCAATGCTCACTTTTTTAATGTAATAAAGCAATTCCTCTTCTTGGAGAAGTTACTGATTTTTTTGGTAAAAAGAATATCAGGCAAAAGGGGTTTCTCACATACAGATGGCCTATGGATTAAGGATGCTCCAAAATTTGGAACTGACACTGATGAGTGTATACTATCTTTTATAGAAGACTATGTTAGTTGCAGCATCCCAGATAAGAATAAGAACAAAACCCTACAACAGCAAGTTCTATGGTACTTAACACACAGGTGTGGGAAGTATTGTCGCCGAAGATACAAATGTGAAGGATTACCAAGGTCTATTATTTCCAAATGAAGAGTGAACAGCTTTTTGTCTGCAGTTAGGCATATACTAACAAGAAAATCACTCAAAAATATACATATAACATCAGAGGCCTACAAATATATTAATTCATTTAATCCTGTCATTCTAAAATGATGGAGTGCAAGTATGGACATACAGTTTGTTGCAGTTTCGGACAACCATGTTGCTTTTGCTCGCTATGTCATTTAATACGTCATAAAATCAGAGTAAACAGAGATGAAGGAAACATGGGTGGAGATTTCTGTGGAAAAAACTCTATCCAAGAAACTGTGCAGTTTTAGCTTGAAAATGCTTTCACATAAGGAGATAGGTTTGTTTGAGTGCTGGGACGGGTTGAGTTCAGTTAGCTTGTGCTCAAAGTCTAGGGGAATTGTGTTGGTTAGTCTAGGGCTTCTCCCAACACATGAAGAAGAGTCTTGAAGTCTTTCCCAGAAATACAGTACCCAACAGAGCTTGAGACAGAGAATACACCTCAAAATAATGTGTCTTAACGAAATTCTGCAACACTATAGCACAGAAATAATATGATAGAAAACCTCAATGAAGCGAAAAGTGATGTAGTTGGTTGTGATAGTTATTTGGTTCAGCATGCTAAAGGTAACCATGAAAAACTGAGGGACAGATTTAAGTAAAGTGGTGCTGCACCTAGCGCAGCGCCTCTTTCCTTGGGGACCTTATCGTCCCCCTACCGCCAACATGTGTGCGCTGTATTTAAAATACGGCGCACCATAGAGCAGGTTGTGCAATCAAACAAGCTTCAAGGAAATCTGCATGCCCTAACCTCTTCCCATCAGTTATTTGATACCAATCTTATATTGGCTCCACTAGAAATACTGCCTCTTCATCTGGACCTCTTTGCTACCTTGAAAGAACTGTTTACTAAACGTCCTAGGCCACTGACTATCTCTTGTATTCGACCACACACTAAATGGTTTAACAAGAGGTGTAGGGAGGCCAAAAACACTTTGGCCATCGCGCTAAGGACTAAGGATAGATCAGGTATCATCAATGCTAGACGCCACTACGCCTCCACTTGTAACAAAAGTAAACTCGAGCATGAAGAGGGGCTATGGAACAATCTACTTGAGGCAGCTACCGTCCATGACTCCAAACGGTTCTGGCTTCTAGTTTCTTGCGGTGATCAGAACCGAGCACCCCACCTGGAGTCTTACATCCCACCTGATATTTGGCTCTCCTACTTCAAGGAATTGTATGGACCATCGCTGGCCAGTCATATTCCTGACATAATCTCGGGGGAGCTAACAACCTTTGACGAGCCCACGTCCTTCTTGCCTCCTTTTTCATTGAATGAAACTGTGTCGGCCATCGCAGCCCAGAAAGTAGCGAAGGCCCCTGGGTTGGATGGGATTCCCTCTGATATGTTTAAAGTGGACCAGAGTATCTGGGGCCCATATATCAACAGACTTTCTAACGCCATCTTGAATACCAGAATTTATCCTGACTCATGGAAAGAGGCAATCATAGTGCCTATCCACAAGAAAGGAGATAGGAACAACCCGGGTAATTACAGACCTATCAGCCTCCTCGACAACCTCCAAAAATGTTTTTGTTATCAGTTGTTGAGCAGGCTGAATAAGTGGCTAGTTGAAAACCAAATCTTAAATCACCTTCAAGCGGGCTTTAGAGAAAAAACTAGTACAATAGATCAGATATTCCGTTTTACTTCTATTAAATGGAAAGTCGTCGATGCTGACTTAGGCCACCTATATGTAGCATTTGTCGACCTAAAATCGGCCTTCGATCTAGTACGCCGCCACAAACTGTGGGAAGTTTTGTCTAAAACAGGAGTCCCGCGCTCTATCTTAAATATTATCAGAGATCTCTATACCGGCAATTATGGAAGAATCAGATGGGGCCCACAAGGTGAATTAACAGAAAAATTCCTTACTGCTCGAGGTGTAAGACAAGGTTGTGTGCTCGCCCCTACCTTATTCCTCCTCTTCATAAACGTATGCATCCCTTATCTTATGGAGTGCTCGAATGACTCTCCTAAATTAGGAGGGCAGAAGATTCCCTGCCTTCTTTTTGCCGATGATACCCTGCTGGTATCTCAAACAGCCACAGGCCTTTCAACCCTGCTCTCAAGATTCATGGACTTTTGCAATGATTATGGCCTTGAAATTAACCGATCAAAAACAAAGTGCATGGTGTTTGGCGATAGGAAAGGCAGAATGCGACAACCTATTCACTTAGAGGGTGCCGCGTTGGAAAGAGTCAGCGACTTTGATTATTTAGGCCTGAAATTAGAGAACTCGCACAAGTGGCAGAGCCACATCCAGAAGGCAACTCTACTATTGCAACAGCGAGCGAGTGGCATTGTAAGATTTGCAGCTAGATCCCCCAGCTTTGCCATGACGCCCGCAGTGGAAATCTATAAACTACAAGCAAGAGGGGGAGCAATCTATGGAGCTGAATTGTGGGGCCATTGTTGCCTAGATGACTTGATAAAAGTGGAAAACTCTTTTTTAAGGTCATTGCTAAGAGTTCCTTCCAGCACCCCACAGCTTCCAATACGAATAGACCTAAATCTCCCTTCCATCAGTCAGATTGTTGCACTTAAGCCCTTGCTGTATTGGATTAGTTTATGGTCATCAGATTCCCTTGTTCACTATAGATGTGCGTTAGTTAATTTAATGGCCAATAACACCAGTTCCAAAATCAAGTGGTGTGTATATGTAGAACGGACCCTCTCGCTTCTTGGCTTGGGGTCTTATTGGAAGGAACCATTATCCATTCCAAAGAACGCAACCCAAATTTTAAAGAATGCATTCTGGCTCCACGTCCAACTTTCTCAACTGTCTGCCGTCTCGCCATCATCCATGACGGGTAATTTTCTATATTTTAAATGCCATTATGAATTTGCCCAATATATGGATATAGTATCTTCTCCGTTCGCTCGTGCATTATATATCAGATTCAGGGCGGGCTCTCTTCCTTTGCGTTCCCTCACACATAAATGGTCTAATTTTAGTTGTTCTTCTAAGATGTGTCCGATGGGCTGTGATAGAGAAGAATCAGTTATTCACACTCTCTTCCAATGCCCTGCATACCATAAACAAAGAGCCCGTTGGATTATTCCTCTATGTAGGATAATGGGTTTTAAAAACTGTTCGCTAGCTCTGAGAATTTTTTAATCTGATTTATCGGTTTTAGTGGTCTGTTGTCTGTCAAAATATTTAGATTCAATCTGGCGTATCAGACTGAACACGCTAAAAAAAGCAGAGGGAAATTTAACAACGAATGTGGGGAGCAACAATTGATGAATCTACTATTGCATGCACCTACTACTCTAATTGGTCTAGACGTATTTCCCATCTGCTGTTTTAATTTTGTCCTGTTCTTAGATACTTTTTAAATAGAAATGCCTTTTTTATCTGATATGGTTTTGCCAGGCTTGTATTTTGATTTTTTAACACCCACAATGTGTTTTTATGTAAAACTATAAGGTGCGATTTTTCAGTAGGGAAATGCTCACGTTTAAATATTCCTTTCCTTTTTTTCCTTCCCTTTTTAACCTTTTATGACTTAAACTGTCTATCATGTAATTTGTTGTCCTTTTTTTATGTGATGTGCTTTTATGGTATTTATATTTCCCGAAATAAAGCTAATAATGATGATGATAGAGCAGGTTAGGGGGCATAGCATCATCTCTTTTCATGCTATTGATGTACTCTGCAGGAGTAGCACCAAAATATTTGCACTACTCCTGCAGAGTACTTAGGGGCCTATTATAAATAATGGTATACACCCTCTCAATGACTGCTCAGAGCAGGCATTAAAAGTTCCGAAAAAATGTTGCAAGGAAATCTTTTAGATTTCCTTGCGCCATTATTTTTTGCCCCCCTGTCGCGTGGGCTCTCATTATCCTAAATTAGACTACTGGATTTCTAGGTAGCAGGATCGTTCCTGGTGTGGGGGACTAAGTCTGACCCACTTAGAAGGACCTCTGTCACCCTCAATCCGTTTTTGCTCCGGCTAACTAGCAGTGCCTCATCTCTCCCAAGGGGGAGGGATGATTGGCCAGCTGAGCGCATGACATCTTTAGAACTTCTCAGGGAAGTCGTGGTCACTCAGGTCCCAACCAGCTCTCTCATTTACAGTATGATCTCATATACAAATGACATAGGCAGTTTAAGTTTTATATATTGTTTTTAATAAAACGTCTGCATTTTAGATAATAAGGCGTGAGCCGCAATAACCAGAACCATACAACACAGTAGGATTGAAATACTCATGATGAGAGTGAAACATAAAAACAACGCTATCATGGTGTTAATAGATTCTATTCCCTCTCAGTAAGTTATATTTCGAGCACAGCATGTTAAGCTATTATCTTGCCTTTCAGATTCCCCGGGGAGACATCAACCCTCATACCTGAGCAAAGGCCTGTGATCTGGGTCAGCATCTGCAACAAGGCAGTCAGCGTCTAGTTGTGGTTCCCTGGTAGGAATCTCCCTCTTTCTTGTATTAGGACAAGGAAGTGTTTTTATAACTAACATGTCAGTGTGATCACAAAACGTCCCTACGCAAGAATCTATCCAGAGACTAAACTCCTACCACGTCTATCGGCAATGTACCAGACTGTATCCTTGACTGAAGCACAGAGTGAGCAAGAATGTGTTATTGAGAACTCCAGTGCTGAAGTAGGCTAGACAGTGTGATATCAAAAATAAAACAAGACCGTAGAACTGGCTATTTGAAAAATAACAGTACGAAGCTGAATAAAATGCATTTGGAGCAAAGTGCACAGAGGCTCCATGCTGCAAGCAAGGAATAAAATACATCCAGGGCAAAGTGCGCAAAGGCCTAACGCCAGAAGCAAACGCGCAAAGGATACATAAAAATTACCACACTACACCCCCAACTGGGGAACACCTCCACTTGCACACATTTTGCCTGGCACAGCCATAATGTGTCCCAAGGGTTTACAAAGTGACAGAGTGCAAGCAATGCACCACTTTGTGTGGCAAATATCACAATTAACTCCACAGTTACGTCAAAATAAATGCCACTAATGTGGCACAAGGTGGCACCAGCGGTTTATAAATATGCTCCTTAGTTATCAAACTGCTGGGAAAATGATTTTTTCTACTTAGTACTTCTCCGGCTATTGAAACCTTGGCATTCTGAAACAGAGTTACTTGTAAAACAAGACTGCTATGAAGACTCTTTTAATGCTATAAAAGACAGCATTCAGTGTCCAATATTTCCTAATTATTTGAACATGTTAAATGAAGAAATTGAACAGTAAGAAAAAATTGCTACTGAGAAAGTAAAGGAAAGTTCACAAAGCAGCCAGAGTTCTGTTCCTCCCAGTCAAGATCCTCTTTGACAGCCAATAATTGAAATCAAACCTGCCATAGTGATAAATGAAGTGGAGACAGCAATGCAACAAGCAAGAGAAGAAAATGTTGACTTGGAACAGTTAGTAGAGCAACTCAGAAATATAGAGCAAAAAGAAATATACATAGAAGCAAAAGAAAAAATAAATCCTAGATACCTTCATAAAAATCATGAAGAAAAGTGTCCAAGTTATAATCCAATTCTTTTGCATGTCAGCGGACAAGCTGGAACTTCAAAAAGCCTTCTAATACAAGTGTTAACCACCTGTTTACAGGAGACTACAGACTCTGTTTTGTCATAAGTAGTAAGAGTCCCTACAGAATTAGTTGCATGAACATCAAAGGAATTATTTTGCATCGTTTAGTTATCCTCCCTGTTAACCACTACAATAAACTTGAGTACCAAACGTTATCTAGAGAAGATTGTCATGAAGTTTCCAGAGCTTTGAAGAAAAAAAAACTTGTAAACATTGATGAGGTGAGCATGGTTTCAAACCTAATTCTGGCCTTTGTCCATTTAAAAATGCAGCAGATACTGAAGACAGATTATGATGTACTTTTTGGTGGAAAACGTGTGATTCTGTTTGGGAATTCACTTCATCTGACCTCTGTAAAAGGATCGCCTGTCTTTAAAATAATTCTACATGAAGAACTCTAAATTCATTAGAAAGTACTGGAAATTTAAACATATGTTACAGTTTTAGAACAAAGAACTACTTTGAAACATGCATCAAGCATGTGATATGGAATACGCAAATATTCTGAAAGATATCAGAATAGGAATTCTTTCAAAAGAAGGGAAACATTCTTTGGAAACACAACTGATAGAGAACATATTTTCTATGAAAAATTCTGCAGAAAAAGCTAATGTATACGTCCATTGAAGAAGAAACATCCATTATTTGTCTAATGCCTCCTCTTCAAGAATGATCCACTTTTAATGAACACTTACTGGAAAATCAAGAAATATTAGATCAGACATCAATTGGTAAAATGGAGCGCAAGGGAGTATCAATACTATTGACTGAAAAACTACAATAAAAATTGAATGCACTGAAGTAACCTGTTCCAAACACTGCAGGATTATAGAAATGTTTGCATGTTTGTAAGAACTGTAGGGTGGTTTTGCACCATAATTTAAATGTTGAAGAAGGGTTAGTTAATGGAGCCATGGGTAAAATGATTGATTTAATTTTTTTTCCAAACAGGAATGAGGTTGAATACCTGGCAATAAAGTTTGATCAAATTGAAGGTGTAAAGCAGATGGCAAGATCTATTGCACGTTTCTTACTTGTAAAAGGCCTGTATGTTCTCAGAAAACAGTTTTCTGTGTCTTTAGAGTATGTTGTAACAATACATGAGTCTCAAGTTTTAAGTGTAGATGCTGCTTTTATTAATATTGGTGGCACTGTATACAAAAACGGTATGCCATATTGCATTGACACAGGTTAGATCTTTCTTTGACTTGTATATGATAGAGTTTGATGACAACAAAGTAAATGCTGATTCGAGTTGTGTGGTAGAGCATAACCGTTTAAGAAGCCTGTATGCTCCTCACTTAGGACAGTATACTGTATACAGTTTATAAAAAGCCAAGAATCTTACCGAAATGAAAGATTACAAAGGACTATATTGACATTCCTGAGGAGAAAGGAAAATAAGGAAGTATTGGGGGAAATAAATACTAAAACCAATGGTGAAATTGTTGGTTACCAGTTCGCAAACACTCTCAAGCCAACTGCTATACCAATGTAGTTCTCAATGCACTATTCTCTTTACCTCCTGTGGTTAATGCAATTAAACAGAAAAGGGATAAAATATTGTACTCTGGACTGTTTACTTGTTACATTGCTTATGCAGTGATAGAAAAAAACATATTCTGCATCTCCTATGAGAAATCTTACAGATCTGTGTACTAGATCTCTGCACTTCACTCAAAACACTCAAGAGGATGCACACAAATTCTTGATGGTACTACTTGGTATCTTAGGAGAAGTGATAGTACCTATTGATCAACTATTTGGACTAAGTTAACCATGGCAGCATAACTGTTAAAAATGCTCCTTTTCTTCAAAAACAGAAAGAGATTCAGAACACTTCATCTACTTAGGTCTACCACATTCTAAAACTGTCAGTTTTGAAAAATTGCTTTAAGATGCATCACAAAACATTATGTGCACAAAATGTAACTCAGATCTTCTATCAACTTTGAACATTAGAAAAATAGAGAAATACATCATCTGAATGGTACAGTGATGCAATGCAGATGGAATTAAATTAGAAACTCAAATTACAAATTTTAAAGCTGGACAAATCTCTGTTTCTGACACCTGTATAGCCATTTCTTTTTCATGAAGGAGTAAGTTTTACATCTAGGCATTACACCAGCTACATAAAAAACAGAACTGGGTGGACAGAGTGTAATGATTGCAACTGTACATTCAAGCAGAGATTACCACATAAATTAACAAATTCCTACTTTCTCTTTTTTGAACCAAAGTTCTAAGGAAGATTACTACTGAATGAAAAGAAGAGTACACCTCTGGGACTTTTAATATAAAACAGAAGACATCATAAGGTCTAACAATGGTAATGTCTTATAGGGGATTTTAAATCTTGAAATCTACGTACTCTTGCAAGGAAACAGCAGACATAGTACTAAATTGCAAATACAAATCACAAACCTTAAACCAGGACAAACATCTACAGAAGAGAAGAAGGAACAATGCTAAAATTCTGTTTAAAGAACAGCTGGAAAATTATACAAATGTTAACACCACTGATTTGCTCTACTTCTGTTGAATACAGTACCCAATTTTATGACATCATGCCGACTATCAAGGGTGTTGATCTACACCCAAGACTATTGAAGGAGATTCTATTGTACTCAGTTTTAAAAACACTAAATGGGTTTATGTTTTGTTATCCCGGTTGAGTTATGAAGGCAGACCACAAAGTAGGACCACTGGGCTTTTATTATCCACTTACTTTGAATGTACCTAGAAGGGTTGTGTTTAATGGGCTACGTAAGAGCAATCAGACACTTTATCAGCCAAATCCCGTAAACCAATGTATTCATCAGAATCAATATGAGGCCCTATCAGATCCAACAGATATTGATTGACGCCAATTCATACCAATATCCAGAGATTTTGGGGCTGTGATTAAGTCGCCAGAGAGGGCCACGAATATACCTGCCCCTTGTAAGTTACCTTTAGTAACAGATTGTGGCACGAACAGTTTAAGACTTTCAAAGGGCCTGCAGTTTTTGTCCTGGAATGCAGCAGGGATGAGAGAGAAACTCCTAAAAAATGACTGGTTGGATTATCTCACCAACTATGACATTATATGCTGTCAGGAAACATGGGTTCCTAACCCTGTATTATTAAATGGGCACAGGTCTTATTGCTCACCTGCTACCACTTCAACAGCCGAAAGAGGAAAGGGGGTATAGCAAATTTTTTCTCTTGTGTCTTAGACAACATAAATATCATCGTGGTGGCACCTACTCCTAACTTTCAAATCTTGTATTTACAAAAAAACATAGTATTACATTTAATTTTAATTAATTTTCATTATAACCAATTTTCTCCCCAAACTGCAAATGTCATTGAGGACATATAGAAGAAGCTTGCAGACTTCTATATAGTCAAAATGTGGGACTATTGCAATAATTTGGGCAGGCGATTATAACATTGTGAAATGTTGACTCAGTGGGGAGCGCTTTTGTGGGTTATCTAACCTACATGAGATTTTAATGGTCACTTTTTACATTCTTCATATGGTGAAGCAATACATAAACTGATTCTGTCTTATAGCTTGATCGACACTTCAGATGTGTTGGACACAAATGATGATAGGCCTCCTACATTTACAGGGCATGGTAGTGGTTGCATGAAAGATTTTTTGCTGATATCTATTGACCTGGTGCGCAATTTGAGGTATTTTATAGTGCACCGTCTACCATTTAGTGATCACAATCCAATTCATATAGGTTTTACAGTTAATAATTTTGCAATACTAACAAGATCTACCCGTCCCCTCATTAGCTATACAACAATAAAGGGGTCTGTTTAAAATGGAATAATGTAAACCCGGATACTTTTTCAAGAACTTAATCATTAATCTGGAGACTGACTTTTCCTGTTGTTTGGCTCCTGAAAGGCTCCTGGATGATTTCCTCAAGAGTTTTAATAATATTAGTGGCACGGTAGCTAGACAACTAATTTCTAAAAAAACAACCAAAAGAGCACCCACTGAATTCTTGGTTTAACCAGGAGTCACCATTGCGCTTATAGCACTTAAAAAGGCAACTGCCCACACTCCACTTAACCAAGAGATCATAACTAGTTTCAGAAGGGCTTATAAGCAGGCACTATTAAAAAGAAAGCATGCGCTGAGGACCAAAGCATTGGAAGACCTGGATAAAGCAGCCAAACTAGAAGATAGCAAACTTTCTTGGGAAAATTGTTAATCACCCGTTTCTGAATAATGATTCTACCTTTGGAATTGAGTGTTATATTAGCAGTCAGGATTGGATTGGTCACTTCTCCAATATAATTAAATCGGAGAAGGTTTTTTCAATTCAATGGGAGGTTTAGCCTTCCCATGTAACTTACAAGGGGAAAATTGGCCAGCTGACCTATTAATTTACCCTTTGTAGTTAATGCAATTCAAAGTGCAGTAGATAATAAGGCTCTAGGCCCAGATGAGATTCCAATAGACTTGTATGAACACAATAATAATTTACGGGCTCTCTTATAGATGAATGTCATCTCGACTGCTGTCAAAGGCAATCTAAGGGACTCATGGACATCTTTTAAAAAGGAGACTGAAGATTGCCCACATGCTATCGTCTGATCGCCCTATCAGATTCCACAGTAAAAAAATTTGGTCAGGTAATCGCTATATAAATTGGAAACCTGGGCAGAGGACACAGCCTTTTTCTCACCTATGCAGTATGGCTTTAGACCCAGTGTAGGGACAGTAGAGCAGGCCTTAAACGTAACCCTTATCTGGGGGAAGTATGTCAAAGCCAAGCTTCATATGGCTTTTATGGACCTCTCTTGTGCTTTTGACCTAGTGGATTGGACGTTCTATGGGACCTAATGGATCAAGCTGGGATTGACAATGCACTGGTGGATTTGGTACAAAGACTACATACAGACACAACCACAAAGGTGTGTTACACACTGTTGGGGGAATGCACAAGTCCTATTTGGGTGTCTAGAGGCAAAAGACAAAGTTGTATCCTCGCACCTTTTTTTATTTGTACTGTATATTAGTTCACTAGGTTCCTTTTTAGAGTCCCATATGTTGGACATCCCACGCCTAGGCTCACAAGCTGTCCCAGTCCTCCTTTATGCAGATGATGCAATTCTCTTGGCATTAACTGCAAATGGCCTTCAACAATTGTTGGATGGATTTTATGATTTTGTGTCTATACACAAGCTCAAGGTAAATTTTCAAAATCATTAATAATGACCTCTGGTCCTAAAACCCAGCTAACAAAAGTCCCTTTTTTAGTTACTTGTGCATTTTGTTTGATGCACGTGGGTCTGTGGAGAGACTGATTGCCCAAAGAGTACTCAAACTAGGGGCAGTATTGTATGTGTTATTTAGATTTGTAAATCAGCTTGGTGAAAAACCTATTAAGGAATTGATACAGCTGTATAGAAGTAAATGTATTTCTCTTGGGGTTTATGGTGCTGGTGTGTGGGGCAGCTCCTCTCGTGGCCTGCTACAAGTTGCAGAGAATAGATTTCTATCTCACCTTCTGGCATTACCTCAAAGTACAGCAAGCTTGATTCTCCACCTTGAATTAGGGGTAGATCACATTGAGGACCTTATAGGCTTAGCTCCTCTGTTACTATGGATTAAAAACTGGGGTACACCAAAGGCAGCATTTTCTCGGCTAGTTTTAGCAGATTGTCTAATATTGGTCAAATGGCAATGTTGGAAGCTGGTCTTCTATGTAGTGTACAAAACCATGTACACTATGCAGAGGGTCAGGAGAACCACATGTTAGTTTTCAGGGGTAAAAATCAGACCACCTAATGCTTTAATTTTTGAGGTAGCTGGTCGAGCAGTTAGGCTGATCCATGAGAGGCGCTAAGTATTTGCTGTACTCACAAATCCAATCATGTACCACACATACTCAATCAATAACTTGAAACCAGAATTTATAAAAATACTTCAGACTTTTATATAATTTTTAAGACCAAAATCTTTAGAATAAGTTAAGTACTTTTCTTGTTATGACTTTTTGACGTTTTAACAAAGTTAGGGCCGTATTTATACTCTGGTTGCGCCGAATTTGCGTCGTTTTTTTTTACGCAAATTCGACGCTAAACTAACGCCAACTAACGCCATATTTATACTATGGCGTTAGACGCTTCGGGCGCCAAAGTGCCCGGAGTGTGCGTCATTTTTTAGCGTGAACCCCTTCCTTGCGTTAATGATATGCAAAGGAGGCGTTCCCGTCTTAAAAAATGACTCCCAGGCCTTTACGTGGTATTTGTACTCCCGGGCAAAAATGACGCCCGGGAGTGGGCGTGGCCAAAAACGGCGCATTTGCGCCGCTTTTTAACGCCTGGGTCAGGCATGGCGTTAAGGGACAAGTGGGCTCAAAATGAGCCCAGAGTGCCCTCCCCTGCCCCCAGGGACCCCCCCTGCCACCCTTGCCCACCCCAGGAGGACACCCAAGGACGGAGGGACCCATCCCATGGACATTAAGGTAAGTTCAGGTAAGTATTTTTTTTTTTTTTTTGTGGCATAGGGGGGCCTGATTTGTGCCCCCCTACATGCCACTATGCCCAATGACCATGCCCAGGGGACAGAAGTCCCCTGGGCATGGCCATTGGGCAAGGGGGCATGACTCCTATCTTTACAATGATAGGAGTCATGTTGATGGGGGATGGGCGTCGTTAAAAAATGGCGCAAGTCGGGTTAAGACGATTTTTTCGACGCAACCTGACTTGCCCCATTTTAAGACGCCCATACGCCATTTTCCCCCTACGCCGGCGCTGTCTGGTGTACGTGTTTTTTTTCCACGCACACCAGGCAGCGCCGGTCTGGTAGCGCCGGCTAACGCCATTCAATAAATACGGCGCCCGCATGGCGCTTCAGAATGGCGTTAGACGGCGCTAAATTTTTTGACGCTAAACTGCGTTAGCGCAGTTTTGCGTCAAAAAGTATAAATATGGCCCTTAGTCTTTCTGTGCGTGACTATGCACCATTGGAATCAATAGGCAGTCACTGTTAAAAGTGCATTAAAAATCACAAAGTTGTGTTACCAGTCTCCTCCTTTGCATGGTGGTCTCAGTAGTCGGTGGGCACTCCATGCCACCTGGAGAGCCTCAGCAGCTCCCCGTTCCTTTGGGAGCATCGTTGGAGAAGTTCTTGGCGCAGGCACAGGGCCACCTAGATGGGCCACTTGGAAAAGGAGCTGGTTTGCAGATTTAAAGTTGGTGCCTGGGGGTCCCCTTGAGCTGTTGAGGTCATAAGGGGTTTGGGACCCGGGGCACACAGCAGATCCCACGATGCAAGGCCCAGGGCAGCCAGGTGCAGGACGTTTTGGAGGTCTTGGATGCTGTGATCCACGAAGTCCACTGGAGCTGGAGGTAAGTCTCTTTGAGGGCCACTTACAGGACAACGGGGCACTCTGGTCAGAGGCCCTGGGTGTTCCTGGAGTCCCTCAACTGGGGCTTCCTCCTGATCCTTTTTCAGCTTGGGGGAGCTGGTTTTCTGGTTGTCCAATTTAATTTGACCAGTACCCAGGGTATTGCTGTATCTCGGCCACTTGAAGGCACAGCAGCACCAACCTTGGCACAGCTGGGGGACACATCTGTGTGGTTGTTGGTGTGTCATCGGGTTCAGCTGTGTCTTCCGGTCGCAGAGATATCTATGATTCAGTGAGGTGACCCTCACTGGTTTGTTGGTCCTTTGCAGGTATCTTGATTTTCTTGAGTGGTCCCTCCACTCAGGAGGGAGATCTGGGGTGATCCTTGAAGCCTGGAGGTCCTTTGGGTTTCTTGGGGTCAGTCTAGTGTCCAGTTCCCCCACAATGGTGATTTTCAGATCCTAGGTGCAGCAGGCAGGTTTTTGTGCCTTTTCTTGTGCAGCAGGTCCTCAGTTCTCTGGATGTGATCTTCTTTTGGTGCTGGTCTTCCTTTCTTCTTTGAATCTTTTCAAATATAAAGTCTGGTTCTAGGGGAGCCCACTAAATACTGAATTTAGTGGGCGATTTAGGGGGAACCTGGTAGTGTCCAATGGGACATTTACCCTTGGGTGGTTACACCCACTATAGTGACCACTTCCTGTGGGAATGGTCACTTCCCTAAACCTCATTGGCTGCTTTCCTCCATTCTAAGATGGAGAAAACTGAATGAGAGGGTGCACTTCGCATGCATGCCCCTAGGGGTGGTGCATGCTCAATAAGGCCACTCCTCCTACACTTTGTCTGGTTTCCCGCCTTTGCTCCCTCCAAGAGTGGGGGTTTTGCAAAGAAGGAGGCCATCTGCTGCTTGCAGCAGGCCTGGGGGTCCAGTTTCAAGGGCGGTAGCCCTTTGAAGCTCACTGCCAGGGCAGTGCGCATTACTGAGGAAGGAGGAGTTAGCTCATCCATCCAGGAAGGGCTTTCTTTCACAAACCAGAGAGGCAGGGCTCTCCCCCAAGGTTTGTGGATTGGCTGTCTGGAGGCAGCAGGCTGGATCAGACCAGTCAGCAACCAAGCCAGGATAACTAGCTTTTTCAGGGGGTACCTCTAAGGGGACCCCTGGGTACTTTTCATAATAAATCCAGTACTGGGATCAGTTTGGATTCATTATTATGAGTAGCCATTATGTAGCTGGGAAACTCGTATTAACCAGTGTCCAGCACATATATTAAAATGGATGCCCCGTTCACTCACTATGTCCCAGGTTTGGCAGGGACACAGTGGGGGCACATTGCTCATGCAATTATGCCCTCACATACAGTATGGTGCATCCTGCTTTAGGGCTGGAAGGCCTGCTAGAGGGGTGACTTACCCATAGAATATGTGGTGTAGGGTGGACAGGGCACACAGAGAGTGTGCCATGTCGAGTTTGTATTTTAGGTTTGCACCAGGACACTCAGGCTTCTATCGCAGTGCTGGGTTCATCTGGATGCATAGTCCTTGAGGGTAGCACAATCAGTGCTGCTGCCCTTAGGGGCTTACCCATAGCACCCCATGCCCTTGGTACCTAAGTACCTTTTACTAGGGACTTATAGTGGTAGCTAAAGGTGCATCCAATTGCTTTTACCATGTTTTAGGGAAAGAACACTGGCACTGGGAACCTGGTTAGCAGCATCCCAGGGCACCCCAGTCCATGTTGCATTCAGAAACCAGGCAAAAAAGTGGGGGGTTACTGCAACAAGCAGCAAGTCTGTCACAGGCAAGCAATGCCTTGGTTGGTATATGTCAAAAGTAATTTTGATGATCCTGGCTTACATGCCCTTTTTGATCATCCTGATGAAATGTGTTGTCAAACTAAAGAATGGGTTAAAAAACAGCACCTGGCACACAGGGAAGAAGGGCGTATTGTAAGAGCCCTCAACATGGTGTCTGTGATAAATTTTATAATGCTCAACAATCTTTCAGGGGTGAATACGTACTTGTTATGGCTAACCAATCCTCAGCATAGGTATTATATAACAAGGCTGAGGCTTAAGTTAATTCACTATTTGGTAGCCTTTCCAGTTGCAGGGACTAGAAAAGCCATACATTCTTGTTGCCCATGTGATAATACCTCCATTCAATCTACATTGCACTGTATGCTTTTTTGTAAATTATACTCCGCATATCGGGCTTATTTGCTTTGCCCTGTTCTTAAATATATGCAACCATTATCATGTAAAAATGGTTTGAAATATCTGCAATCTGCTGTCTCTCCCGAAATTTCCTACACTGCTGTGAGTTTTATTATTGCGGACAAAAAGCAATCGTAAGCCTACGGTATGGGCCTTTGAATTTTTAAGGCTGGGTGAGTTTTATATTTGTGTTATAACCCAACTTGATGTAAAATGCACTTTCTGTGAACAAAATTGAAATACATTTTAGTGTCGATTTTGTTCTGCCATTTTGCACATTCTTTCTGTACAGTTATTACCTAACTAGATATATAATGCGCTTTACATGAACTGAATTGAAATATATTATATAGGATGTTTATTTTGTAAAAATAACGGTCTTAAGGGTATTCTATTATCTAGATTAGATTAAAAGGCAATACAATCAAAGGGTCTTTTTTACTCTGCACTATTAGATCAAAGGAATGGCCGGCAGTGGCTTATATTTTCCACTTTTTTGCACACTCTCTCTGTACAGTTCTTTTTTAGCTTTTTAATTGTTTTTAGAATTTATGTTTGAAATGTTATTTTATGCACTTTTATGGTTTCAAATGAGACCGCATAAAGATATTTTGTCTGTCTGTCTGACACAACCAGGCACATGCTAATGCATACATTAACACACCAGGCACAAACTCATGTATACACTAACAGACTCAGTCACTTGCTGATACATAAACTTGCACAGTTATGCAATCATTAACAGTCATACTTACACACTAATATATCTAACAACACATACAAATAAAAGAGCATATTTTGACCATAACAAACAAACACAAAACATATATCTTTTTTTCTTAGAACAAAAGAGGTGTTTCTAAAAAGAACATCTTTTTTCTTCTGTTTCTGGAACTCTGCTTTTTAATTTTTTTGTAATTTGTTTAACAATTGTGTAGTTTTTTCCTCACACATTCATATAGAAATTTTTGTAGCAACTCACATGCTCACAAAACACCAATTGACAGTCCTATTCACAGATAAAACATAGGTTAAAGGGATGTTATACTTACAAATTAGAATAAAAAAACCTTAAAAATTCACTAAAAAACATAGCTTACATAACTGTTATAGTTAGGAATTAGAATGAAAAAACACTTAGAAATTCACTGAAAAAACCAACGTTACAGGGGCATTATAGTTAGAAAAAAGAAATAAAAAAAACTATAGGAATTCACTCAAAAAAACAAAGGTTACAGTGACGTTATACTTAGGCTTATATTTCACACATACAAAACCAATGAAATTCAGCAGTCATAATTACCTGAGCTAAATATCACTTGCGGCCCCGTAATGCACTGCTTATGACCCTACATCACCCTGGGGCGATATTCACAATTTTCCTGACTTTCCGCAAAATATTTGCAAAATATTCACGATTATGGAAATATTTGAAAGAAAAAAAACACAGACTCATTCATACACAAATTCATTGACTCATACATGCACTCAGCGGCTCAGATGGCCACTCACACACACACTCAGACACTCATGCACCCACTCAGACCCACTTATAACCTCACAGATCCACTTTAAGAACCATTCATGCACTCCTACACCCACTCACACATCCATTGACAGAGACAGGTTCTGTGGCAAACCTGTGCTGCTGCGTATAAAAGCATTTTACATTATAAAAAACATAGAAGTTTACTGAAAAAAACTTTGGTTACAGGGACATTATAGTAAGGGTCCGAATTCACTCATACAAAACCATAGAAATTCAGCAGTTATATTTAGAGCTCTTTTGAGTAACTATAACTTGTGCCCTAAGGTTACTATAACTCCTGCCTTCGTCATGTGCAGCTAATTACTCCATATATTATCTCCTTGATGAGATTTTGTATTGCATCTTTAATATCACTGCAACATTTGCAATAACATTATTAATAAGAAAACCGTGCACAGCAAGGGACATTATAGTTAGGCTCACATTTTAAATGTACAAAACCATAGAATTTCACCTGTTATATTTCGAGTTATCTCAAGTAACTATAACTCGCCCCCTAAGGTAACTATAACTCGCATGCCTGCCATGCACAGTTTTTTCATCAAAAGTGTTACTGGCAAATATTACATTGATATTATCAATGATGTTATCAAAGATGTAATGAGCGCCATATTTTGGGAGTAATTAGCAGTGCATAGCGAGGGGTGAGTTTTTTTAAACTATTTTTTTGCCCTTTACAGGCTATCTGGGACTGCAAGGGGAACCTCAAGGCCTCTCCCGTGGTCCCAGCTGGCTCCTGTCTCCTGCGTGACCCAGGATTGCTCCAGCAAGCAATGAGCTGTTTTTAATAGCAGCTCCTTGCTTGCTGGGACAATGTTTACATCTGTCTTCCCTGCATGCATATCTGTGTGCCGGGAAGACAGATGGAATATCTTCTTTCTGACAGCGGTACCTGCTTGACAGGTTTCACTTTCAGCTGAGTTATGTTTGCTTTTGCTTGGTGGGGGCGGTCCTAGCAGGAACGGCCCTGGGGGGTAGCGGTCCCCAGAATCATCAGTGGCTCCTCAATGGGGTGCTGCGCGGCCCCCTCCATTGTGCAACTAGTACAAGGGGAGGTCATGTTTCCCCCCTCACCACAATTCTACAGTGCCTGGGGAGGTTGTGGTCCCTGGGGCTGCGAGAGGACCATGCCACCCCCTGCTTCATATTAGATAAAAGCCCCAGGAGGTGGTGTGCTCTGGAGCTGTGGGGGAGGCTGTCGGACCTTCCCTGCTAAAGGAAATCATTTTGCCCTCTGGGGAAGTGGTTGTCCCTGGGTCAGACAATGCCCCCAGGGTCTCATCTACCCAGGGGCTTATTAAAAAAAAAAGCACAGGAAGCCATGCTTGTTTTGTTTTTCATTTTTGTGCAAATTCACTAAGTCGTCACAATTTCACAGTAAAAAAATGCTTTTCTTCTCAACACCAGAGCTAAGGAATCAGAGTGACTCTCACCTGACCCCTTGTCTTTTTTACACTTTCTGTGTGGGACTTGGCTGTCCACAATGCCCAAGATGGGTGCCAGCGCTTCCTGGTTTGAAGTGGCATTTTGCAGCACACGCTTGTCATTGTTCACAAAATCTTTGCAATCACAGCTATACTTCTGCATGCCGAAAGCTAGCTTTGTGCTAAATTTGGTGTAATTTTGAAAAGTGATTTGGGCAGTAGTCGTGTATAAAGGTCCTATGAAAATTAACATGGTAAACATAACTTTTTGACTCCATTCTCCTTTTTCTCAGCCCCTGCTTGTCCCCTCGTCCGGGAGTGTTGCTCCAAAGTACTGCATCATGCGTTCATGACACAGCTGCGCTGGTGGGAGTGCTTTCATTCCTCCTTGTTGCAGCAGAAAAGCCATTGCGCATGAAAAGTAGCAACAGCAAGATACCAACTATTATAGCCAAAGTTATCGGAAGTCCCACGAAAATACTGGAGAAGATTGAGTGAATGGCTGATGGTATTAAACCGAATATGGAGGAGAATGTGTGAATGAAACCAGAACCAACAGCCTTAAAAAAATGTGTGATTCCAGTAGTGCTGGACGCATTAAATATTCGTCCCATGAGTTCACCAAAGTGTCTTGGAAAGTTGGTACTTAAAAGGAACTGTATCTCTGCTAACCACCTTGAAGTGCGTAGGTCTCGCATGCAGACGTGAGGGCCACATGGTTTTGAAACAATAAAGCTTTGAGTCTGCTCAACTTGTCAACATTCATTAGAAGTAACAATGAGGGGCCAGATGTCAGCTACCTCTTTTAATCAAGTGGGAGGAAAAAGTACGTTCCTGCAGCATTGAACAAACTTAGAGACCGAAACAACATAAATTATTCCATCTTGCATGCCACAACAGTCTTTGAGGAGAACATAGCTGACATCTGAAAGCACCTAGAACGTAGATCTAATCAAGGGGACTGGAACTCCCTTGAGATAACAAGCCAAGGGCCAGATGTAGGAAACAGTTTGCGACTCGCAAACGGCAAAAATTGCCGTTTGCGAGTCGCAAACCGGAGTTTCCTATGCAGAAATGCATTTTGCGAGTCGGGACCGACTCACAAACTGCATTTCCGACTCGCAAATAGGAATGGGTGTTCCCTTCCTATTTGCGACTCGCAGTGGTATGCAATTACATTTGCGACCGCATACGCGGTCGCAAATGGAGTCGCAGTTACCATCCACTTGAAGTGGATGGTAACCCACTCGCAAATTGGAAGGGGTCCCCATGGGACCCCTTCCCCTTTGTGAATGGACCCCAAAATATCCAAGGGACCACTACCTGACCTGAAAAAATTCCGAAACAAAAGGTTTCGAATTTTGTTTTTAAGTGCAGCTCGTTTTACTTTAAGGAAAACGGGCTACACTTGAAAAAAAAAAAACTGCTTTATTTACAAGCAGTCACGGACATGGAGGTCTGCTGACTACAGCAGGCCTCCATGTCAGTGAGTGCCCATAGTCGCTATGGGGCCGCAATTTGCGACCCACCTCATTAATATTAATGAGGTGGGCCTTTGCGACCCCATAGCGACTCGCAGACGGTGTCTGAGACACCGTTCTGCATAGCAAATTGTGAGTTGCAAGTCGCAATTTGCTTTGTACCTACATCTGGCCCCAAGTTTGCTGCAGATGCATTACACGCCCCATGCAAGGACAGCTGTTTACAAACCATTGAATGGCTGACAGAAGTCTTGCATTCACTACCGCTAAGAAAGACCTCTTGCATGCCACTGAGACATTTGTACGAGAAGGGCAGCTCCCACAACTCATGGATGTAACTATCTCCCAGACTTTCATATCTGTCTACCGGGATGTGTTTTAAACAGGATGTGAATTGTAGTGTGGAAATAGGCAGATTAATGTCCCCGTGTATTAACCACTCAGTAGATGGTATTTCAGCCACAGTAAAAGGCAACTTTTCTAACTTTTCCATGTTTAGCATGACATACGTTGCTTCTTTCCTAGCCATTAGTTGTTGTTGTCGCTTGTGCTAACGTGTTGCCAGGGAACGCGACCTGACTTCAGTGTTTAAAATGTTCAACCCAACTGCATAATGGACCTTAGTTGACTCTGTCCATGGTGTAAGGAAGACACATCTGTTTGTATGATGTCTATAGCAGAAGAGACAATGTTATTTAAAGTGTATATCCGGTCAGACAAGGTATTAATCCCATTATCTACAACAGCTAATGCCTCCTGTACATTTTCCTGGTCTATTTGCCTTAACTGGGCAGCAGCTTCTTGTTGGGAAAGCTTCCAAATTTCATTATATACTTCATATAAGAAGCACATTGTGCGTTGTTTTCTGGGGCCTAACAGGAAGTCCTGCAAGTCAGTGTTATTAGATAAGCGATTGAGGTGTTTTTCTAACCGCATCTAGGGAGGAACTCTTTAACCATTGCTGGCATAGTTTACCTACACTGTATTTGTTGCTATACCTGCATGTTCATATGATATATAGCAAGGGTCCAGCCTACTAGTTCTAAACCCCCAGTGGAGTTTATAAAACATTTATGACATCCATTGGTATCTATTGGCCACAATAACCACCCGCCAGGATGTGACAGTGAAGCACTAAACGTGCCATTCTGGACCCATTCATCGAGCTGATCTTCAGTTGCATTAATATATCTTTGCCATTTATGAAGTTTTGCAGGGGCAAGGATTCCTTAATCATTGCTAAGCCTAAATAACTTATTTGCTGTACAGTTTCATTTAGAAATATCATTTGAACAGACATCAGTCATGCTCTAAATAAAGCTTCCTTCCCCCGTATTTGCCAATGTTTAGTTTCTCACACATTTATTAAGTCAATCAACTTCAGCCAATATTCATAGCCTTCTATAGTCAACCAGGAAATAAAGGAATCTGACTAAATAAATTTTGTATTTGTCAATAGTATGCGTACATTTTCTATTGATGGCAATTTAAAATAATATGACTCAGCATTTTTAACAGCATGCCCAGAAAAATATTTTAACTTTTCAGAATATGTTTTAGAACTCCCTTATGATGGAATCAGACAATCTTCCCATTGTGTGTAATTAAAAACAATCTTTGGGGTACTTGCTCTGTGGATGAAATGGAACCCATTATAATTATAGAAAAACATATTACCATAATTCTCTTTAGATTGGTAAACATCTTCGTTTTCAAATACAGTATAATACTGAAATTCAGTCATCATAGAATCAACTGTTTTCACATCCCAATCATCAGAAACAACTCCGGGTGTAAACACATATGGTATTTGAATGACCTCTGTGGCGCCGTGTATATCAAATGTTACTTTATCCCAAACAATCCCATCAGGAATTGGTAGAGCGGAAATCTTTACAAAGGACAAGTGTCTGTGGACCTTGTTAGAAGAAAAATTTGGTTTTAGGACCTCATCCACCAGTTCAACTGTCGATTTTTCAGGAAGAAAATGACCATGTATTAGTAAAAAGAATGTTATAACAAACCCAATCTAAAGCAGGAAAGCCAGTACAGTCAAGACAGCCACAGATAGTTCCATGGAAGAATAAAGTAAGTTGCTTTAAGCCAGTTTATCAGCTTATGTGTCTTTGGCAGTCTAGGTGTCGAAGAGGCAAATGAGCCTGAAACATTGTCTTTCATGTCGGCAAAGTATCCAGAAGCAGTTTGTGCAAAAGCTGGAGCTGTGTTTGTAGATGGAGTGCGTGTTTCCCATGGTGGTTCAGAATAAATGAATCCATCTGTCTGTGTTGAAGTTGAGGCAAATCGATCAGTTATTTCTGTATTGTTTGATGTCAGTGGAACCAATGCAAGATTATTTTCCGCCCTCCCCAAGCTCGGAAAGGTATCAGTATTGCTTCTTAGGACTTGTAGAGCAACTTCATGCCTAGTAGTGAGAGGGATTCGGGAACTACTAGCTGTTCCTTTTGGTCAGCTGTGCAGGATAAGCCACATGGTATAATTTGACATTGTCGATACATACAAAGCGATTTTCTTTGGCACCAGCCAACAATGGTAGAATGACAGTTCTGGTACCGTGTTTTCCCAAGACTGGGACTGGTGCACAATAAGAAGGACCAAACTCCTTTTTCACAGCAACCTTTTCACGTATTAGATCCCCAACTTTAGGAATCCAGCCTGTAGGCATTAAAGGTAGATCCTTAATTTCTGATGAGGCAGCACTGGCAGAAGCGTTGCCGTCATGGAACTGTTGCAATTTCTGTAGGACAGTGGCACGCTCATTTATGTAAAAGGGTGTTTCTGCCGCCTCCACGCCAGGACCATTGAGATCCGGAACATACATTTCAGTTCTGAATAGGCACTCATCTGAAGTACGACCCTCAAGGGACTTTCTAGGCAGATTGTTAGGTGGTCTCTGGACTCCATAAAGGTGATTAAGCCAACTACGACCCGTACGTAAGACTCTGGCTGTTAAAGACTGCTAAAAATCACTGTTTAATCATCAGACAACACTATTTCCCTCGGGATGAAATGGAGACGAGTACTGGAGTTGGACTCCCAACTAAGCAATGACATCCCTGAATGCCCTTGAGGTGAAAGCATGGCCCTGGTCCGAGTGTCAAGCTGCAACTGCACATGTACAAATAAAGACTCACAAATCTTTAATAACAGTCCGAGCGTCAACCGAGCTTTGTGGCCACACCCATAGAAATCTGGAGCAAGAGTCAACAGCGACTAAGATGTATTTGTATGCACTGTCCGGTGTAAGGGGACCACAGTGGTCATAGTACACAGATTGTAATGGTTTGTTTGAAATTAGGAGGGGTGTCTGTGGTGGGTGTTTAGCAGTGGAAACTTTAATTTGTTGGCAGATGTCACAATTAAGGACATACTGCTTTGCCTCTTTGTATAGGCCTGGCCACCAAAAACGGGCTTGTAATAATGTTATTGTAGCTGCCTCACCAGCATGGGCAGATGCTGCTCCATCATAGCTGCTTTAATCAACTCTGATCTTATGTCTTTGTTGAGAATTTCTCAAACCCCTGCGCCTGGTATTTTAACCTCAGCGTTTAGGCAGCCTCCCATTCAGTAGGAATATTTAGCAGTAAATGCTTTTGGTTAGGGCAGCGTTTCCCAACCTTTGGTACGCAGACCCCCAGGGGTCCGTGACACATTCCCAGGGGGTCCGCAGGCCTGGACCGGCATGAAGGCACTTCTCCAGCTGGGCCCTCTACAGAAACATGTGCATGTTTTTTAATTTGTTTATTCATTTGTGCAGCAGCTTTAAAAGCACTGCAAAGTTCAGTGTAAGCTTCCCAACAAAAATAAAATTGTCAAGATAACTCTGGTGATTAATGTGCCTACTTGAGAGATGGTAGTTTGTCTAGTGGCAGATTTGACTCATTGGAGGTAGTGCAGATGGTTAATATGCCAGATGCAACGAATGTGTATTATCAAAGAACCACATTTTATGTGCATAGCACACTGGGTTACTGCTTTTGTCACAGAGATTATTTTGTTAGTGTGCAGTTCATAAGTCACAATCATAATCTAGCACAGTGAGTTATGAACGTCCAACAAAGAACTACATGAAACAAATTAGAAAATTATATTTTTTCCAATTCTTTCATTACTGCTAAAAAAAAGGTTTGCTTGCATAGGAGTACGCTATGATTAAAGTCAAGGCTAACCACTGTGTTATGTTCTGAATCCTGAGTTTGTGTTTCTCCAGACCAAGCACTTTTAGAAAACGCCTAACAGTATGGATGAGGTGAATCCTACACCTTGTAGTCCCCTGTAAAGTGTTTTTACACCCTACACTGGTATGAGAGATGCTATAAATCAAATTAAATACATGTGACAGAGAGGCTGTGGAGAGATGAGAGGCCTTTATGGTTTTACTTCCTTTGCCCACGACACATTCAATTAAAATGTTTCTTGATCTAAAAAAATAAAACAAAAATTGCTTGGGAAATGTAGAATGTGACTTGAGGATTCAGCTTTCCTAAATAAAACCAAACATTGAAAAGTTAGTCACTGAGATGCAGCACCAACCTTCCAATTAAAGTTTTCCAATTTTTGCAATTGTTTCCAATATAAAATAATGATATCTTCACTAATTTGAGTATTTGTTTGGCATGTACTTGTTTGGTTATTTTTTGTTAATTACTGTTTTAATGTTTGAAATTTAAATTGAACAAATTTCTTGTGGGTCCCCGGCTTCCAGTAGGAATTCAGTGGGGGTCCTCGGGAGTCAAAAGGTTGGGAAACACTGGGTTAGGGCACATTTTCAGCCATAGCTTTCATGGCAGCCCATATGTCCTCGTCCGGTTTCGCACCTAAGCGGGTTACTGCAGCAACAGTGGCCGTAGCTACTGCTGATTTTGAAGCTTCAGCAGCCAGTGTATTCCCAACGACGTGTATTCCAACGCTTTGGTGTCCAAGTGTATGTACAACATAGACATTCGGTAGTATTTACTTCAGATCTGCTACTTCCCCCCACAGAAGTCTGGGTTTTATCGGTTTTGCCCTGAACGCATTCTGGCACCAGTAATGCAGGTATTTATTGAAGGACTGGACACAGTAGTAGGAATCACAGACAATCAGTGTTAGCTGTGCAGGATCCATATGTTCCAGTGCCATAACCAGAGCCTTTAGCTCTGCTAGTTGTTCAAACCCCTAGGGTTTGTTTGTAGGTATGTTGGGGACAAAATATAATAACCTCCATGTAGCCACTTACAACTGCGCAAGCAGCAGAGTATTGGTGTTTTGTGCCAATTGCAGGTTGTGCTGAGCCATCAGTGTACATGACTCTTTGATACTGATCAATAGGTAATGTGTTTGCTGGGATTGGGTATTCTAGTTCATATTGCAAAAATTCTTGAGTTTGTAACTTTGGGTCAAAGATGTAATCTACGTCAGTGGCTGTCAAAGACGTGGCCCATTGTATCCAATGTCGACGTAATGTTTTAGTGTATGGAACGCTGGCTTAGGTGACAGCCTCAAGGTCAGGGATCAGAGAAACAACAATAAGGCATTTGCCTTGGGCCAGAGGTCTTTCTTTAATGACAGTCATCTGTACAGCAGTGAGAATTTTCTGATAGGGAGCAAGACGTTGTTCTGCTGTTGAGTACAAATGTGATTTGTATGCAATCGGGACAGTCTCACCCTCATTTAATGTTACATAAGTTAAACCAATGGCACCAGCAATTACTGTGATGACCAAATGTGTTTTGTTGTCCCTTGTGTGTAAATGTTGTGCTGCAAGCATGTCTGTCTGCAGGTCTCTGAGAATGCGTGCGTGTTCGACTGTCCAAAATTTACTTGAAAAGTCAGGACATATAAAGTCATATAAATGTTTTATGTGTCTTGCATAATCAGGAATGTAGTTGTGCTGAAATTTAGGAAACCCAATAAAGATTGGAGTTTTTTAATGGTATTTGGAGGTTGTAATTGTGCGCATTTTTTCAAGAATTATGGCGCTAGGCTCGTTCCTTCACTTGATAGCTCCTATCC
Source organism: Pleurodeles waltl (assembly GCF_031143425.1). Taxonomy (NCBI): domain Eukaryota; kingdom Metazoa; phylum Chordata; class Amphibia; order Caudata; family Salamandridae; genus Pleurodeles; species Pleurodeles waltl. The sequence continues at coordinate 259,537,453 of NC_090437.1, read as the reverse complement.
CAGAAACAGGACTCTGAGGAAGGCTATTTTTCATTTTGTTTTAATTTAATTTGTGGCCAAATTCAGCAAATCCCACAACAATTTGGGCTACCCGTTTTAAATGTTGCAGCAATTCATCATCGGTGAGATAGATATCATCTATATAGGACAATTCTTCAGGGTCAATGTCGTGCAAGATTGAAGTCACACGAGCCACAAACAGTCCTGGACCGTTCTTGTACCCCTGGGGTAAACAACAGAATTTTTTCTGGGAGCCTAGTGTGCTGAAACTTGTTAGGTCTCTACTCTCAGGCGCTATGTTTTGGCAGAAGAAACCATTGGAAATATCCAGTGTTCTCCATAAGTTTGAGTTTTGTGTACTATATGTACATGTATGACAGTTTAAGTGTCTATAGTCTAAGACTATTCTGTATGAATGGTCAGGTTTAGCTACTGGGAATAGAGGATTATTCACTGGGGAGACGTAGGGTTCAATTACGCCCTGTTATTCCAGTTGTGTGAGAATTTCTCTCACGGGTGCTTTAGCATCATGTTTTATTGGATATTGAAGTTGAGGTTGGGCTTGGTTTTTAATCAGAATTGCATAGTAGGGGGATTCTTTGTCCCAACCTATGTGATTTCGATATAACCCAATGCCAATGCCCAATCGATAGCGTAGGACTCTGCAAGTTCCTCAGGAACAAGGGTTGAGAAAGAAGGTTTAATAACATCTTCCCCATATGGGCATGTATGGATAAATTCAGGCGGCCAATCTTGTTCGGCCAACAAAATGTCTTATATATTTACCACGCAATCCCAAAAGATTGCGTCTATATTGCGTTTAATGTCTCCTTCTAACTGTAACATTACTTTGTACACCCTGTCAGACATGGAGACCCGCATGTCTACAGTCTCTACTCGTAGGAAGTCATCAGTTGCTTTCACCTCCAGATGATCTAGAAGATTCCGGGGAACTATTGTGACCTCTGCTGCACTGTCTAGCAGCGCTGATGCCCACTTTCTGTTCTTCAAGAGGACCCTCTTCTTGAGTGGCATGTCGAACCGCGACTGATGCCACCTTTTTCTTTTTAAATTGTTTTTTTTTTTGAGGAGGTTTCTCTTCCTTTTTAACAGAAACTTCTGTTGAGCATTGTGATTCCTGTCTCGGTTTCACGTACTCAGCTCTTCGCTCTGATCCCCCACCTCTCTCACTGCGTTTTTCCGATGAGTCCTCAAAGGAACGAGATTGGCGGGTATCAGTATATTGATATCTGTCAGGTATTTTTGTGTTATCTCTATTTCTGAGATTATGGGGGTTATTCTAACTTTGGAGGAGTGTTAATCTGTCCCAAAAGTGACGGTAAAGTGACGGATATACCACCAGCCGTATTACGAGTTCCATAGGATATAATGGACTCGTAATACGGCTGGTGGTAAATCCGTCACTTTTCGGTCACTTTTGGGACGGATTAACACCTCCTCCAAAGTTAGAATAACCCCCTATATCTATTCTGCTGGATCTCCGTGCACAGAGATTCTCCCCGTTCTTTTTTTTCTTCTTTAGGCATTTGTTGTTTTTATCCCAGCATTTCTTATTGCCCTCAGGAGCCTGTTTGGTCAAATCTTCATTAGATTTACCTTGGAATTGGGGTTTTGTTGGTCTGGCCCCCAGACTATCTTGGCCAATGCTAGAGTCGGTCTCTGCGATAATCTTTGGCAGCTTGCGTTCTTGATCCTGTGGAAAACATCCCAGAGATGCATACGCACTGCTAGTGTTACTGCTTCCCCTTTAAGGTTACTTAAAATAATTGAGGATACTGTGGCAAAGTTGCCCATTAATTGCATCCCCAAATCCAGGGCCGGGGCCACCCATTATTCATCTTGAATCTGTTTTAATACTTCTGGTAAATTGGCAAGTGTCGGTGTACTGTGCGCATTAGTATAGAGCGTGGCAATTACCATGCCCCATGTATTGCAGTTATCTATTGTGGGAACCTTCCCAAATAGCAAGCATATTGGTAGTATTCTGTGTTGATCCTGATGTCCTGTATGGTGAAATACTGCTTCCGGTGCTTTTATTTTTTGAGCTAACCAAAATGGAATTTCTTCTCATTTGCCGGTACCCTACCCATGATCGAATGTACAGTTGCAGGATTAATGTGGTTGCACCAGAGCAGCACGTGCTGGGTTTGTGTTTAATGTTTGCATTACAAACTATACTAATCGTCTGTATATTGCTGTCAGCTTAGTATATAAGTGGCCAATAAATGCCAGGTAGGACCATCATTACTAAGAGGACCTAACCTTACTGGTAATATTGTGTGGAGTAGGGCGCTATCAAGCCAATCATTGTGTTCTTGATAAGATAGTGGTATTTCTAAAGTATACATATGCTCTGTATTGTCCAGGTGCATTTGCAAGTGGATAGTGATGAAATGTATTTGTGTTCCCATCAACTGCTGGAAATGTGACCTAAGAATAGAAAAGTTCTGTTCTATAAATTGCATGTGCGTCAATAACAAATGTGACTGGACCCCTCTGGGCCGTTAAGCCATGTGCCAATAAATGTGCAGTAAGGAGGTGTCTCATATTGACTGCACTTGCTACCTGTTGCATGAATGGTCAATTTGTTCAGAGAAGGCAAACCAAATGGGGATTTTCCTTTTAGGGTTCAAGATTGAACAACCTCCAACGTCAGATAGGTGCTCCCTACTTAGCTGAGGAGGAAATCCTCAATACCATGAAAGTCTCCGTATATATATTGAGGTGTCTTTATATATGATGAGATAGAGATACTCAGGAGGACCCAAAAATTAGAGTCTAACCAAACGTTGGCGGCGCCATTTCATGTAGGCTCTCATTATTCTAATGAGACAACTGGATTTTGAGCGGCAGAATCGCCTGCGGTGTGAGAGACTGAGTCTTACCCACTACATGTGACACCTGTCACCCTAATCCGGTTTTTGCTCCAGCTAACTAGCAGTGCCTCATCTCTGCCCAAGGACAGGGATGATTGGCCAGCTGAGCACATAGAATAATTGATTTCTCAGGGAAATCGTGTTCACTGAGGTCTCATCTGTTTCTCTCAGTTACATTAGTCTCACATACACAATGACAAACAGAGGCAGTGTATGTATCAATAAGGTTTTAATTAAGCAACTGCATCTTAGATAGCAAAGCATGTACTGCAATAACCAGGACGAAACAGAATGACAAGATTAGAATGGTGACAAGGAGAGTAAAGCATGGAAATAACGCTATCTTATTGTCATTATACCTGAGCAAAGACCTGAAGTCTGCATAAGCAGCTGTTGAAAAGCGTTTCAGAAATCAGCATACAGTTGTGGTTCTCTGGCTGGAATCTCCCTCTAATGTGTAAGGGACAAGGAAGTGTTTATATAGTAAAACAGCTGATGTTCTGAGAAAATGTCCCTACATAAGGATTTGTGTTTTTCTATGAATGTCAAAGACAAAACTTTTACCACGTTCACCAGCAACCTATCTTACTGTAGCCTTGAAAGAAGTACAGAGTAAACAAGAATGTTTTGTTTAAGAACATAACGCTGGCCTAAGCAGGAACAGCTAGATAGAAAAAAAATAAAACAAGACTGCAAAAGTGACACACTAATTGTACCCTGTTTCATTGCAGAGGAAGATGGATCTCCTGCGGATATGCCTGTCCCAGATTACCCTGATGACATGGATGACGAGCTGATAAACATTCCCCAGGAGACTATCCAAAAGGTCCTTGAAACCCTCCAGACCCCACCTTCAGTCACAAGGAGGAGCACAGAACAAGCAGCCATTACAGAGGATCCATCCACCACCCCAATTGTATAACCTGCCAGCTCAAATACAGCTGAGGACTCAGACGACACTGGCACCAGCTTTGAGAGAACTGTGGTTGGGGTACAGCGGGAGCTGGCCAAGGAGGTGCGGGTGGGGATGCAAACTATGGCAGCCAGCCTAGAGGGGGTGCGTCTGTGCATGATGTCATCTGCAGATCAGGCAGCAGCTATGCAAGCCCTAACATCTATCTTGCAGGAACAGCAAAAAACCCAGAAGGAAATCGGCACAGCTGTAACACAGTTGACCCAACACCTACAACAGCAATCCTGTCAACGTGTGCACGAATGCAACATTGAACCCCTCAGGGCCGACCTGGCTGCCTACCACTGTGATGTGGTTGCTATTCTCAAGAACCAGCAGATCCTCCTTGCTGCAGTACTGCCCTTAAGACCTTCACAGGGAGCAGTGACCGGGATGTCTGACTCCACGTCTTCTAACACTGAGGTGTGTGTTGCCTCTTCACAACCACCACCACCAAGAACAGAGGAGGCAACACACACATCAGAAGAAGATGACATGGAACAGATCACCTTCACATGGAAAAGTACCCGGAAGCACTGGTCCCTGCCACATGGCCAACTATTACCAAGGTCCTGCGCTTTGTAACATGCCAGTCTTGCAACAACTCTACTTAATGACTGTTATGCTTACCACTGTATATCTTGTCAGCCTGCCCAGTAATTGTCTCTCTCCTACTCATTGGCAAATCCTGTCCCTCTGCACTGTCTGAAACATCACCCCAGCATGTCAAAAGCATTTCCGTAACCCCTTGTGTAGGATCACAATGTAAGATGTCACTCTAATGGACTCACAATCATGGACAATGTACAGATAGCACCACAGCACTTTTCAATAAATAGCACTTACACAACAAATCTGTCTCTGGGTAATGTGACATATCAACTGTGCAGTAGATAACTGAAATGTGCCGACTGTCAAATTACGTAGCTTGTCAATACAACTGTCCTGATAATATGTAGTCAGAGAAATCTGCACAGTGCCCATGATTGCATCATACTGTGCCCATCCTGAGGGACATATCTGATGAAGTGAGAAACCATACACCATCATGCTGTGTTGGACAGAATAATGCTTCTTCAAGAGATATCTAAGCCATCAAATAGTGGCCGCAAAATGTTGTCACCATGCAATACTAACACATATGACAGTGCACACTAATCTAAGCAAACACTACAAAAACTGCATGAATGAAGGTGTCTGAGTTTACATAAAAATAGGTAATCATGCTGAACTGTGTCACAAATTACGTATGTGAGTCATGAAGACAAGAATACTAGAGTGCCTACGAGAACTCATCTTATAAGGGTGTCCTTGATTATCACACTGCAGTCAGACCTAAAACTGTTCCCCCAATACCAAGTCTGGAAGCACTGTTTGTGACGTAGAAAACACACTTATAAACAGAAACACATTGTCATCCATATTAACTGTGATTGGTGGTTGCAACAAAGGGTGGAAACTTTGCAAGGTAGCTCTGGGATAGCTGCCAATCTTACAGCTCAGTTGGGATTTGTTTGTAGCATAGGACACAAATGTAATAGTACTAAATTCATGTACACTGATTCCAAGCCCAGGATCAAGTACCATTTAACACATACTGTTAAGGGTTAACCAAATAGTTAGTAAATGCTAATCACAGAAGAGGAAACTGAGGGAAAAATCTTACCTACCCTAATCTACCCTGATTACTCATTACCCACAACTGTCCCTAACTATCCTAAGCCACACTTACTTATCACATGTAACAAAACGTTCTAAACATCCACCCCCCCCACCCCTCTTATGAGACGGGACACATGGAGGAAAACACATACTAACCTAAACACATACTATACTATCCTAAACAAATATATATTTTTTTGTATTTTTTTTAATTTTTTTATTAAACACACAAGAACCCCAACATAGCTCCCCACCCACCCACACATGTAATAAGAAAAAATAGAAACAATCAGGACCCCCCACGCCCCACCCACTAACACTAACTAAACTAACAGCCTATACTACCCTAACCCTAAGCCCCCTAAGCCCACTAAGTATAAGAACAAGGAAAGAGAGGGAGGGAAGGGGAATCATGTCCATATCAAAAACAGTCTAGAGGTTGGACCTGCGGAGGGTCCTCTTGATCGACTTCACACGCCAGTTAATGTGGCGCACATCCCATCTCAGGTGGCTTAACTTGAGCAGCACACAGTCCATCTTCCGTTCCATGTTGTGGAGGGCTGCAGGGTCAACAGATCGAGACATATTTCTGAGCCACTTTGCTATAATCAATTGACGTGAAGCCAGAACTCATTTTCTGCATCATGTAGTGATTCTAAAGTCAGTCTAGCTATTGCGTCAACAAAGTTAGCCAATATGTTGGTACATCTTTACTTCTCTGGCAAAAGTGCCCTACATAGACATGATTGGCTCCTATTTTGTTTGGTTGTCTGACACAAAGGCCGCACCAATTTACTTCACGGAAACGTATCCTGTAAGTTTGCTGAGCACGTGCTACCTGACAGCTAGCAATTGTGATCCTTCCCATAGTGCATCAATTATCCCAGTATGTTTCCCCAGCATTACACACAGTCAGCAAGTTAGCTGGCAGACATAGTACAAATCATCTGATGTCACTACAGAGCATTTAATCGTGCACATTTACATGATTAGTACTCACCAACAGAGCCACCAATCACGATTCCCAGGTGGTCCAAGAGATCCTGCTCCCTGGTGATGAGGTCAGCCCACCAGTGCTTCAGCTGGTGGTCACTCCTAGGGCTGGCATACACCTGCTGCAGGTGATGCAGCACCTTTCCCCACCGGATTCTGTGCGCCTCTGTGTGATACCCCTGTATCACTCTGCCCCCTGCCTCGATCATCAGTGGCAAGAAATGGCACACAAGCCTCATGAAGCCCCCCAACTCCTCTTCACCCATCCTGCCAAGACGTGGCCTACCAGAAAATGTGGAAATGTGAAAGGGAATAGGGGTTAAAGAAATAGAAAGGGGAAAACGGGGAAAGTAGGGGTACAAATACAGAAGAAAAGTAAACTTAACTACTAAAAGAGCCCAACTATCCCCAAACTACCACTACCCACAACAAACTCCCACAAACAACAAAAACACTAGATAAATGGACAAATGTACACAAAACACAGTAGGGCAGTATACACCAACAATATTTATTTCACAAATTGACAATAGAGACAGCACACAGGACAAGAAAGCACAAAATCTAAGTACACAACTCTCTACACAGCGACACAGTCTAGAAGAATCATAGACTGCAAAGTGAAAGTGAAAGTACACCCACTGTACATGATCTGTAAACAGGATATCCTATGAAATCACTTCCTGTATAAAATGCCTGCCCTTTTTCACGTTATGCGTCATTTTTTGTCCACCAATACTGTATTTGCGTCATTTGTTTTGACGCACAGGAGTGAAAATTAGCCTGCATCCAAATAATAGTACATGGCCTGTACAATTATCTGGATGCGGCCTAATGTTCACTCCTGTGCGTCAAAAAAATGACACAAATACAGTATTGGTGGACAAAAAATGACGCAGAACACTAGGAACATCAAGATTTCAGTGCATGAACTGGTTTGGGGCATTTTTTCTGTTTTTATGTTATGTTACATTTGGGACACATCAGAGATAGGCTGATGGCACCCACTATTGTGCTGATGGTGTATGTTCATGTGTGACTTCATACTGCAGCGGACCATGATCCGCTACTTCCTTCACAGTATTTTTTTACGGTTGGTTGACGCACTAGATGGCCATACGTGTGGCCTACATATATGTATTGCACAAATTGGGCATGTTTGGCATAAGGAGAGAATAGCAATGTGATGCACATATGTACAATACCTAAATGCCTTTGGCTCAATGTGTGTGCTTTGGCAACTAATGTATTTGTTGACCAAGTGTGTGTATCACATGATGCATTATTACACACATGTTTGTATGAATGTGACGTCCATGTGTCCAATCCTTAGATGCAAGTCATTGTGGAAATGAGAGAGGACATGTGTTAGTGATACATGTAGCAACATCTGTAATGTGGACTTCCAAGATTTAGGGTAACGTAGACACCACATGTGACAAAGCATGCACCAGATAGATGGCAGATGCTTGTTCATGTCAATGGTACACATTTTCAACATCTTACGTCCTAGAGTTTTGGTAACAGCTTCCTAGGCACTAGTTGGAGAATCCCACAGTGAGTCATACACATTCATTGAGGAAGTGGGTACCATGTTGTTTGCCCAGACAGACAAAGGTGAATCACAAATGTATGATGATACCACAGTTGAGGTCATAGAAGTGAGCCACAACTCTCAAGTGGCTGTGGTGGACCAGCAGACAAGGCAGCACATGTCCACATATTTCCAGTGATCAATTGCACATAGGTGTCTTGTCTTGTTCATGTGTGTATTCCAATAATGATCCTGTATATTTTTTGGGGTGTAATTTGTCACAGTTCGGTCCAGGAATCATCATTAGTCAGTGGCAGCTATTCCTGTATCTACTGAGTATCCTTTGTTGATCAATGTGAGTAAAGTGGATGTGGACATGAGAACCTACATGGGGATGGTCCCACCCTGTCACTAAAGACGTGTAATGAGACAGTCAACAGGGCAACCTTGGTGTGCTGAGTGAGATAATGTCTCAGGTGTCATGTTCCGGCAGGTGTGATTACAACATTTGTACACAGGTTACCCTCTGCAATTCTCACTGCATCTGGGAACATCATAGCCTCTGTGCTGATTATTCTTGCAGCTATTCACCACACACGGCCCATCAATGACATGTGTGGATTTTTCATGGACATTATCAGAGGTTGCTGGTTCTGCTGAAGGCCCCGTACCCAATCCCTGCACACGGCCCTGGGACACTGTCAAACTTTGTCATTCATGCATAAATGAGACCCAGACAAGGGATGGGCCATGAATTTTGCTTTTCACAGCGGATTTAACTCATATGGTACAGTTAAAAGGCAGATGATACTATACAATGTATTTGGGTATGCATTGAAGAAGCCCATGCCCAAAAAAACCCTGATGAATGAGAGGTTTGCTAACGCAAGTGTGGTACATATGTAGACACAGGGATACTTTAGTGTGACGCACAGACAGATGCCAGTCAGGCTAACAGAATGCAGGGTGAATCAGGATCCAGCAATTTGACAAGTTACATAATCAGTGGTCTAACAAAATGGCAACTCCTATGCTGTTCCAGGCATCGGCAGGGGCAGTGCTTGTTGAAGTGGGTGGTGTGCATGGAGGTGATAACAGGTGTGGGCTGCATCTGTTTCTCACAAGTCCTGTAGATGAGAATTGCATTCTAACTGCCAACAGAAATTTGCACACGGGAAGCAATCTACAGGTGCTAACAGGGCTTAGAAACTAGAAGCCAGTGTATTAATTGACCTGACGTCCATGCAGTCAGATGTTCTATGACAATGGCATACCATAGGGAAGGGTGTAGCACACTGGATTGCTATTGACAGGCTGTGTGTGTAGAGGAGGGAATATCAGGGTACCATCTTAGTATTCCAGGGACCTCTTCAGACACGTGGGTTGTGACCAGGTGCATGGTTGTGTCAGGAGTTAGGAATTGGGCTGACATGTACATGGAATGTCATGTGCGCAATGCTGCTCATATGTGTGCCACTTGTGCTGTCTATGTACAGCTTCTATGTAACTCTGGTCACAGATAGCCCTTGCAAATATTGGATGCAGTTGGACTAACTGCTGTCAAGGGTCTGGTCAGACATTCCTGTTACTAATGCTATAGCACATCGACTGCCTCATGTATGAGGCTTGTTTTCCCCTTATTGAGTGATGGTGCCTTAGTTGTGTGGCATATGCTGCGTTGGACCTTGATTTCAACATGTATGTGGGAAATAGGTGTGGTCCTCTGCTATTGGCCTTCAAAGGAGAAATGTACATGATATATGTCATTTACAGTGTGTGTGTATGTGACCTTTGTATGTTACGCATCACATTAGCTCTGGGATTTTCAGTGTCCTAATCAGTATATCAGCAATGCTCCATGAGGCAACACTCTTATTCTGATAGTTAGAGATGAAGGTGTGCAAAAATGATTAGTCAGACCATGATATGGTGATTATTATAGGTGTTTATTTAAATTAGTTCATTAAAGTGGTGATGGTGATTATATTTAAAATACATTGTTCACGATATGTTGCTGCCTGCGTATACCAGCGGCCGTGTTCTGTAGTTCCCCCTCATGTTGCAGGCCAGCATCCTCCTCTTCCTCCTCTTCAGGCATGTGTGGCTCTGGTTCCAGGAGGGGAATGTTCCTTTTGATGCAAATGTTGTTCAATATTGCACATGTTAGGATGATCTTACAGACCATCTCCGGGGAATATAGGAGGCTAACACCAGTGATGTCGAGGCACCGGAACCTTCACTTGAGGATGCCGAAGGTCCTCTCGACTATGGTGCGTGTCCTCCTATGTGCGTCGTTGTAGGCACGCTCTGCTGCAGTACTCGGGTTGCCAATAGGTGTCATTATCCATGGCTGGATGCCATACCCCTGATCAGCTGCAAGAGAAAATGTATGGGATCATGTTGATGTAGCTAGCCCCATTCATGGCAGTAGTTGTCTTGTGTTGTCTGTGACTCTTTTGTGTTATTATGTCGCATCCTAGGCTTGTAGGATGTACCATCTGCATTGTGTTGTTTCCTTGGCTGAACGAGTGTTTGGCTGCTGACCGTTTGTCAGCAGTATATTTTGGGATTTGCAGTACAGTGTGCCCTCCCTAGCATTGTGACTTGTGATACAGGTGTCCGTGTGTCTTCACTGGGGGTGAGATGATAGTTCCATACACAGGTTAAGATTGACAGTGTTGTTAACACGTTCATATCAATGTACCCTGGACATCCCATACCTTTAGACTTCTACAATGGATTAATGTAAACGTCATTGGGACACTTACAATTTGCAAGGTGACATTTAGGCAACCCACTCCACACGTTGTGATCTTTGACGTCTTAACATTAGGCTGTACAGTAATTTCAGATGTGTGACAGGTTCAATGGTGACCTAAGAAACATGGCTAGCGATGTCATGACCTCAGTGTGTTCCTGTTCACATGTTGCTGTTGTGGTGTATGCGTTGTGTGTCCTAGAGGGTTGCTGTGAAGTGTGTATATAAGTAGGTTTTTGTACTTACCAACAAGTAGTCCATTGCCATACCGTCCATCCTGGAAGCGTTAATTTATGGTGCAGTGACGGAAGATGAAGGAGTCATGGACACTCCCAGGATATTTAGCCATGATGTTGGTGATCAATCCTTGGTGATCGACTATGGCCTGCACATTGATGGAATGTGTGTGCTTCCTGTTGCGGTAGAGGTGTTCAGTTGCAGCAGGTGGCACAAGGCGTACATGTGTGCAGTCGATTGCACCAAGGACGTGGGGGAAGCCACTAATGAGGTAGAACCTCTGTTTTGCTTCCTGCTGCTTCTGCAGTGTGTTAGGGAAGCAGATGTGGCGGGGTGTAAGTCCAATGATGGCACCCAGTACTTTGGGCAAAAAGGCAGAGAATGATGGTAGTGATATTCCGGCAACCAGGGCACCAGTTGTTTGAAAAGAGCCACTTGCCAGCATGTGAAGTATGGCAAGCAGCTTGGTTTCTGTTGGGATGGTGCGGGGTGTCACTAAAGTGGGTGCCAACTGCGGTTTAATGTTTTGCAGCAGCTGCTGAATTGCCTGCCAGTTCAACCTGTACCTCTGGATGATGTTGTGTTCCCTGAGGCCATGAAGGGTTGTTCTGAGGTGGAATATTCTCTCCTGCCTTCTGTGCTGCCTTTGGAGTCCCTGCTGGTGTTGTTGTAGCTGCTGTTGTAGCTGTTGGGCTCTGCGTCTGCGTGCACGCTAGATAAGAATCACCTCCATGTCTCCATTTTGCTGCTCTGCTGCTCTGCTGTTGCTTCTGTGTGTTCTGATTAAATACAGGTGTGTTTGCCCCATTTTAACGCCTGCCCTGACCCAGACGTTAAATTTTGACACAAATCAGGCTGTGCGTCATTTTCCGGCTCCGCCTCCCGGCCATGCATCATTTTTGCCCGAAAGCATAAATACAATGCATGGTCATTTAAGTTATTTTTTGGACGAGAACGCCTACCTTGCATATCAGTAACGCACGGCGGGTTGCCGCATCCAAAAAATTACACACGCGGCGGAATTTTGTCGTCCGCGGGCTCAAGCGACAAAGTTTAAATACGGGGCAACGTTTGCGCTGAATGTGCGTCAAAACTTTTGACGCACATTCGGCTCAGACGGATTATAAATATGCCCCTTAGTCTCTTAACACATAATTTTGCTATCCCCTCCATACCAATGTTCCACGAGCATTCAAGGACCTAAAGACTACAAATGGATTGGTTCAAGTATGAATTTGCAAATCTTCCTATATTCTTTCATGGCTGATATCGGAAATGTATCTGCGTCAGAACTGTTACAGTCTGGTGTTCCTTCTCACTGTCAGTGGCATCAAAGTATTATAGACATAGTAGCGATGTGGGGTCAGATGTTATAACCAAGTGCTGTATGTAAGACATGTATTGTCATGTGCACCAATGAACTAATTACATTCCAGAATTGGGCACAAATTGGAACTTTGTATTTGCAACTGTGTTTTGGAGATATTATTTTTAACTAGAGTGCATGAATACTTATCAATTGTTTCATTTTTGCAAATGAGACATGGTATAATGTACTCCCTGATGCATATTATAAGGATACTGCAAGTCACTAAGGAGTTCTTTAACAATGCTAACGATTGAGGCTAAAGGCTGAGTCCCTTAAGATTATGGAACTCCAATGCATGCATTGCGCCACTTTGTAGATATGGCATCATGTTTTTGGCAACCTAATGTCACATTAGCTTCACAAAAATGATGCTAATGTGGCGTTAGATTGTTCAAGGCCATCCTTAAAGTTGGGCCAAAGTGCTTGTGGCCTACTGTGACTCACAGATAGCGTCTGTAGGCCGGCAGGCTGGAGATGTGAAAATCAGTGTCCTGCAGGTCCAATGCTACCATCCAATCTCCCATATTTAGGGCAGACCAAACTTGAGCAAGCGTGAGCTTTTTGAATTTCTCCTCCATTAAGAATAGGTTGAGAAGGCACCGATCTAGGATAGGATCCTCCATCCTTTTTATGGCACAAGAAAGTAGTATGAATAGCAACCACAATCTTTTTCTGATGCAGGCACCCTCTCTGTAGCTCCCTTCGCAAAGAGAGCCTGAACTTCGTGGCAGAGCAAGGAGAGGTGGTCCTCTGTCAGCCAATCGCAAATCAGTGTCATGGGTAGAGGGGGTGTCAAAGAGGGGAGGGAGAAGCCCCTTTGGACTATCTGTAGTACTCAACAGTTTGATGTTACTGACCAGTGGGGCAGGTAATGCCATATCATGCTTCTCACAGGGTGCCCATGATGGTCTGAGGGTACAGTAAAGAGGTTTGGAGGCAGTGGCTTCTGGGGCGTGGTCTGACCTGACTGCTGAAGTCCTGTCTAACGTAATCTCTGGGAATTGCGCCCTCAGCCACAAAAAGGCAAGAAGCCTGCTGCCCTTGGTGACTGGGAAGGTATGGATGTGGTTAGAGACTCTTTCCGCAGCCACAAAAGGGCAGGGTCATAGACAAGCCCAGGGACCTGGCCATAATCATGCTATCCTTGAAGAACTCAAGCACTGAACCTGCCTTGTTGCAAGAGCCATAAAAGGGCATGTCAATGAGGGAAGCCAGGACAACCCCTGAAAAACCAGATGATCTCAGCCAGGCATAGCACCACTAGGCAACCAAAAATTAAATCACACTACCTGGCGAATTAGTCATTTCAAGTCCACATCTGACGGAGAACTTTCCTGCATCTCTTACATCTGCAACTGCCTGAGAGGGTTTGGTCCGGGCCTCCTCCAGAACCATAGACATCACTTGTGCAACCAAATTCATAGTTTATGGGAATAGCAGCCCAATAGGCATGTGGTGTTCACCAACCACAGAGCCAGGCTGATGGAAGAGGACATTCTCTTATCAAAGATGCCCCACTTCTTGAATTCTTTTTCAAGGTGGATGGTAGGGAATGCGCCAGGGTGAAAGTAGGAGGAGGAAGCTTGGACCACCAAGCTGTCTGGGGTGGGGTCTTGGGTAAGGAAATTGGGATCTCCAGGAGCGGGCGTGGGGCTGGGCAGTCGTCATATTTACATGAGCCCCAGTGCAGGGCTTGGACCAGGCCCAAGCAGGATGTCCATTAGGGCTTCATTGAATGGGAGTAAATGTTCTGAGGAGGTGCTTCTCTGCTGAAGCACCTCTGTCCAGATGTCAGTCATGACTGCCATTGAGGATAGGTTAAGGTCCAAGACCTCAGCCACACTGCGCACTGACATAGTAAATGATACACCCTCCTCAGTAGCCCCATTAAGAGGGGAAACTAGGCCAGTTTCAAGTGAGGTGTCCAACCCACTGGCCTCACCCATTCCTCAATACCAGTTGTCCTCCTCAACTGATTATTCTCCATAAGGGTCGATAGACCCCTCGCAAACATCTCACACAACAGGCCTATCCATCAAATAGGGCAGTGTCTCTGCTCTGGGAAAGATGTTCTCAGCCAGCACCGGATGCTGCATGGGACAACACCCATCTGGCTCCACGTCAGGCATTACGATTGGGATGGCCCAACCAAGAGGCATCTGCAACACTGGGGCACTAGTGCAGGTGCTGAGGCCCCACTCCGAAGCCAACGAGGGATCACTGGGGCCCAGCTGACATCAAGGGAGAACCCATTGGTGTGATCCCAGTAGGGGACCCTCCAATGCCCATGAGCCCAAAGGTGCTCTAAAGAGGCCTGGACACTAAAAGAGGGGAAAATCTGGGAAGCATGGAGCAGACCCACGTTCAGGGGCTATCGACTCGTGGGGCCTAGAGTGCCAGCGCTCTCTCGTGTCGTCAGATGACTTCGAAGGATGCAGGGAAGTCAAACAGTGTTGGGCTTCTTCAACTTCTTGTGCTTGTGGGAGTTACTTGACTTTCCAGATGACTCTGAGTGTGACAAGGAAAGCCGAGAGAGGGGCTACGCAAGTGGCCCCAGGATCTCCCATGCAAACAGAACTTTGAGCACTGTGGAGTTGATTGATGCCAGGTGGTGAGGAGCTTGAGGGGTTGCTTCCTCAGTGCATTTGGGTGCATGGCATGGCCGTTGTCACAGGCCTTGGAGTTGTGTCCTGGCTCCAGGCACCACAAACACAGCAAGTGGGGGTCTGTCACCAACATTTGCCTATGACAGACCCCACATGGTTTCTTGTGTGACATCCTCACACCAGGAGATGAAATCTCACAGAAAATTGTAAAAGGCCAGCCAAAACGTTACTGAGAGGGTAGGTCGATCCAGATCAGCACCATCTAGCCCAGAAAGGATAAGACTGACGTCAGCATGTTGAGTTGATGGACACGTCACTTCTGGTGCAGACGACACAGATGCAAAGACGAACTATACCACCTACTGGCATGCAGAGTATTACGGAAATTCTTCTGGATCCAGTCTGATGCCTGGGGATAGTCAAAGATAAGGAATCAGCAGCTAGAAGTCTCTATCAGATATGAGAATCAGTTTAATACATGTACGTTTTGAAAAGGAAGAATTTGTAGAAACATGCAGATAGATTTTAACTTTTCTATAATTACCTAAGAAGTGCAAAAAATAAACATGTTGCCAAGAATATCTCCTTTCCACTTGTCACTGTATAGCTAGAAAAAGAAAAAGCCATGTTTTGTTTTTTGATCTTTAAACAGCTGCTTTATCTCTGTGACCTGACCTGTCCTTCCTCTCCGGTACTGGTTCTGGCAGCAGCATTCATCAGAACTCAACTGTAAAACTTTATTACAGTCAAGTGGCTATGTAATTTCTTTTAAATTGGCAGCTGGGTCAGCCACACTTTTTGTAAAGAAATTAGAGACAGGTTTTCATACAAGGATTGCAGTTTTCCAAGTACTCTTCTCTGTTAATGTCAATGATAATACAGAAGTAGACCATGGGTGATCCATTTTAAACCAGATTTCAGTGATTTGTTGATTCAGGAAGGTTGTAGTAGGTTAACAGGTCTGGTTGTGAGTGACTTTGTTTTAATTTAATGTATGATGTATGCCTTTTTACATTTTCTTTGGTATATTTTCACATAGATCCCAATACTTGTATCAACCTCCGTGGTTTCTGAATGCCTCTCTATGATGGTAGTTGCTTACTATATATGTTTTTTGGTAAAAGAAATGAGAGTACTCTGACATAAAATCATAGTTAGTCAAAGGCTTTTAAAGTGAAATTAAAGTCCCTCTTTCATGGTTTGGCACTGGTCAGGTGAAAATTGTACTAGAGTTAACCAACTGTTAACAGAATGTCAGGGCTGCAGTGAAGAGATCAAAGGTTTAACACAAATAATAGTATTTTCAATGATTTAAGAAGGTATTTCATAACCATACTCTTACTCACCTTGATAGCTCAGGAATAGTTAATCTCAATTTGTGTCCCTCAAACCTGGCATATGCTATTAATTCAGATCTGGAAAGGAACTGGGTTAAAGTTAAAGATAGGTTTAAGGCCTTTTCAGTTTTAAGAAATCTAATGATTGATGGTAAGGTTTAAAATAATTATCTTTTTGGCTCTCTAAAATAGTATGATCCAAGTGACAAATGCATCTTTTATGGGCAACTATTTGTTTACAAATTTGGCACCAGGTTGATTAAGGTCCTATGCAAGTGTAATGTGATGCAATGCAATGCGACACAGAGGCACGTTGTACTTTCCAGTGCAAAAATTATTTTTTTCTTAACTCAAAAAACACTTTGCACAATTATTCTTCACGTTGCTGTTAGTAGGATATATCAGTGCAAACTCCGGTACAATCTACAAAGAAAGCTAGACTGTTAGACGTGGCATCCTTGGTGTGGCATCCCCTGTCTTTTTGCTTCTGCTTCCCATGTTTTGACTTTGTGCTGGACTCTGTTTTTGATACTCTGGGCACTTTACCACTGCTGACCAATGCGTAAGCGCAAGTGCTCCTTTGTAAATTATATGAGTAATTGGCTTTTCCATGATTAGCATATTTGATTTACTAGTAAGCCCCTAGTAAAGTGCACTAGAGGTGCCCATGGCCTACAAATCAAATGCTACTAGTGGGCCTGCAGCAATGATTGTGCCACCCATATGAGTAACCCTGTAAACATGGCTCACATCTGCCACTGCAGAGTGTGTCTGCAGTTTTAAACTACCAATTCGACTTGGCAAGTGAACTCACTTGCCAGGCCTAAACCTTCCCTTTTTATTCATGTAAGGCACCTCTAGGTAGGCCCTAGGTAGCCCCATGGGCAGGATGCAGTGTATGTTAAAGGTGAGCCATGTTCTAGTGTGTTTTAAATGCCCTAACAGTGAAATGCTGCCAAATGTGGTTTTCACTGTTGCAAGGCCTATCTCTATCATAGGTTAACATGGGGGCTGCCTTTAAATATCCTTAAAGTGCAGTTTCCCTTGGAGAGCAGATAAAAATACGGTGTTTGGGGTCTCTGAACTAACAATTTAAAAATACATCTTTTAGTGAAGTTGGTTTTTAGATTGTTAGTTTGAAAATGATGAAAATGCCACTTTTAGAAAGTGGGCATTTTCTTGCTTAAACCATTCTGTGATTCTGCCTGTTTGTAGATTCCCTGTCTGGGTCAGACTGACAGTTGGCTGTTTGTGAATTACCTCTAGAGAGTGACTCAAAGGAAGCTGGGGTGTAGCCTGAATCTCCTGATGAGCCATCTGGGCTAGAGTGGAGGGAGTAGTGGTCACTTACACCTGAATGGGATGTGCATGCCCTCACAAAATGCAGTCCCCAATCACCTAGTGTGTGTCTGGGGCCTGGCCTTGGTAAGGCAGGATCTTGTGAACATCAGAGACTTTCCTTTGAAGTGTGCCTACTTCAAAGGCAGAAAGTGGTATAAGTAGGGGACCCAATACCCCAGACTTTAGATCACTTCTGGAACCAAGAGGAACCTCTGCGAAGAAGAAGAGCTGAGGAGAAGTGCTGTCTTCTGCCTGTTACTGTGCTTTGTTGGGCTATCCTGTAGTTGCTGCTTCTGCCTGTGAATGGGGACAAAGACTGATCTTTGCTGTACATTCCTGCTTGAGAAGAATCTCCAAGGGCTTGAACTGAGCTTGCCTCCTGTTTTGAAGTCTCACAGCCATCAAAGACTTCCTGTCCGAGCACCTGGACTCTCTGTTGAGACTCCTGCCCTGCCAAGTAGTGCACTATCCAGTCCCTGGGCCCTTGAAAGGTGAAGTTGGCAGAACAAGGATTGAAATCCATGCAACAAACGCTGTGTGAGGAAATTTTTGGTGTACCATCTACAACGTGGCTGATAAACAACGCACCACCTGCTTCACAGCTAAAACCAATGCTCCACCTGCAACGTGGCTGAAAGATCGACGCATTGCGGCTGGAGAAACAAGCAACACCCGCTTGCAGCTGCTGATAACAACACAAACCCCATTCAGCTTGGTTTTCTAACAACATGTGACCAGATTTCTCATGCATCGTTGCTAGGCGTCAAAGTCGTTGCAAACCCCGTGCGGATCCGAGGTGCCCCATCTGGAAATCGACGCATCACTCTCTTGCGAGGGAGGAAAATGTTGTATTGCCTATCCGACCAGAGAAGAAACGATGCATGGCCTCACTTGCAAATAAGGAATCAACGCATCACTGACTTTTCTGACACACACTCGCCCTTGCATCTTTACTGTCGAAGCAAACCAGGTACTAGGTTAAGCCTTTCTACTCTTGCCCAGCTACCAAGGGTGTGAGTGGGGGGTAACTAGGTGTGTTTATCCTTTACCCTGACTAGAGTGAATGTCATTGCTTGGAACAGGGGATAACCTGACTGCCAACCAAAGACCCCATTTCTAACATAGACTATGCTATGAGTCAGAGACTAATCACTTGTTAAAACATGAGTCAACAAGAGAAGATTAATTCTTTTTTCCAAAGATAAGATGCATTGTACATGTGCTGCAGTGCACAGGTCACATCAATGCATGGAACATTTCCAAGATTGTTTAGGCATAGAAATGTGCACTTGAAAGATATTCTTCAAGTACAAATGCCATGCTAGACAGCACACTCTCATCTCTATGTTACTTTGTGACATGCAAATCGGCCTCAGTTGAGCTCCAACACAGATGATGACAGAAATAGCAAACCTGTCTTAAAAGATATTGTTCTGCATTGTGTTTTGCCCCTTGTACAATGTAGCACAGATTGCTGACCTGCACTGCTTGAAAATATGTAAATCGGTGCTGTTTTATTATTCCTTTTGCTAGAATGTATTTTTCAGTAAAAGTATTTAACTGGCAGGGTTTCATTCTTTTCTAGTTGTTGCATCATTCTCTGTGAGATACAGGTGTCTGGGACGATGTCGTCGAATAAAATAGGGATGGTAAAGCATTATTTTATCATTTGAAAAGCTGAAAGAGTTTTTCAGTCCAGAAGGAAGTCAAATCCTTTTTCCAATACATATGAAGGGAAAAATTCAAGTTTAGAACAGCTGTTCAGAATTTTACAATTCAAATTGGTTAACACCAACAATGTCTCCCGGGCTATTCCAGTTGAAATTTTCATCTGGTGATCCATTTCCATACTTCTAGAGGACAATGTGGATCCTTGAAAAGCAGCACAGCCAGTCTGTTGGAAGAAGTAACACAAGAAGTCTAAATGCTGTTTGTGGAGATGCAATAGATTCAGCAGTTCTCTGACATGCGCAGTTCGCTGTACACTACAACACAATTTCCAAGTTTGAAAAATAAAACATTTCCCCACATTAACACCTGCCTCATGGAGGTGGCATTTTTGGTGCAAAGCCTGGCTTCAAGTGTTAGTAGATAAGTATTTGTTAAAAAACTTGGTGTAACATCTTCTGGGAAGGGACATTTCTGCATGAGCCAATCAGCAATCTAGCTGGACCTGTGAAGGGCAGGTCCAAGTGTAGGCATATTTGTAATCA
Organism: Pleurodeles waltl; assembly: GCF_031143425.1. Lineage (NCBI taxonomy): Eukaryota > Metazoa > Chordata > Amphibia > Caudata > Salamandridae > Pleurodeles > Pleurodeles waltl. The sequence goes on along the minus strand of NC_090437.1, from coordinate 259,517,554 downwards.
GCAAGGCATCTCAATCCACAACAATACATACGTTAATACACTGGCCTTGAATCTGTTTCTTGTATGCAGAGGACTATACAGACACAAGGAAAGAGAGACAAGCTCAACATAACACTGGTGATAAAAGTGAGCATGACCACATATCACCAAAGCAATGAATCATTTAAAAGAAGTTTAAAAAAAAAAACTAAATACCTGCAGCCTGCAAGCTGCTTAGCAAAGAGGAGGAAATTCTATAGCGATACCCTGCACATGTAACCAGAGGTGTGGCATCTTGGAGTCAGGCAAACAATTGAAGTCTATGAGGCGGTAATCTTAAAGTCAGGCTTTCCAAGAAAACCTATTGATGTCCATGGGGTGGCCCTTTTGAAGTCAAACAAGTATTGAAAACAAGTGTGAACACTATTACAAAATTAGGCAAACCCACCACAACTGAATGCCACAATTCACAGAAGCCAAATGATGACCCAGACTGTAAAATAAAACATAATAAAGCTACACCAAGGCAAAAGACAGGAAGAGAAAATGTTGATGGAGACAAAACCAGGGAGAGGGTCAGCTCCATATCTCCAGTTCCCAGATCAGCGACCCCTCTCATCAGGAAACTCAATAGGACCGAAATTGAAGGAATGGCTAGATAACTTATAGGAATTCATAGAAGCCTCTTGGACAAAAGAGGACAAACAAACCCCAGTGACCATGAAGAACCTCATTGGAAAAGCGATATGGAAAATACTTTAGAACTTCTGCCTGCCCGGGAATCCAAGATGGCGGCCGGATTTCCCGGCTGATCGCCACTACCGCTCTAGCCCATCCCCAAACTGCACGCGGCTCCCATTCACCCACGAAAGTCGCAGATGCCGTGCGCCTGCAGCACGGACTACTGCGGGCGCACTACGGCTTTCTGGCGGCTCCTCCAAGGATCGGGGCCGTGAGGGCAAGCACCGGAGGGCGCCGCAAGAAGATGTGAGCGTGGCGCTCGCTCTAGAGCTGCGCTCTTTCTCCTCCTGACTGAGCGCGATCCACGTCGTTTTCTGGCGGTAGTAGTTGGCGTGTGGGGTGTCTGTGACATCTTGATGGCGCCGAAGCTGACCAGGACCCCTCACTCCCTACGGGCACGGCAGAACCAGGACCCAGGAGGAACCAGAAAGGACAAAAAGTTGCCGGTCCCCGGATTGAAGGAGCACAGTAATCTTCACGTGTAGGGGGGCCTGCAGAAAACAACTGACATGGAAAAAGACGTAAGGAACTCGGTTCCAACAATGTTTACCAGCGTGATGCGGACCAAGCAAATGTCGACGGAAAAGGCAGTACGTGACTCGCAATCCAGTGTGCCAGGAGTCGATGGTGGGCAGGTACCTGTTGCAGCTATATCTTTTGAAGTACTTACTACTATATGTGATGCATGGGGGAGGGAGCCATCCAGCCTAGAGACTACCAGTACAAGTCCAGGAAATAGCGGGGAGGTGGTGGTCCCCCCCCCTGGTGGGGAGCGAGAAGCTATCTGAGCGGGAACCCAAAGAGTCAAATCAGGGGCCTCAGGAGTCTAATCCAGAGAAATGTGAAGTACAACCTCGCGCCTTAAGCAGCAAGTCATACTCGCAACAGGCTGAGGGCATTGCTAAGCACTCAACGACATAGAGAGACTATCCCACCAGCCTCGGCCCAGAGGGGGAAAGAGGCGAAACCAGCAAATTGATCAGGGGCCATTTGATACAGCAAAAAGCTTTTTTTCTCTCTCTGATCAGTCTAGAGACTCAGACCTAGATGAGGAAATTCCTTTAACAGACTCAAATATTGAAAGTAGCTCTGCAGCAAGTATCTGGGTATCTAACTACTCAACATGTAGAAGAAAATCAGCTGAGCAGACTGATGTCAGAGGCAATTCAGGGGCCAAGCTTAGGAGAGACCCGCTTAAGCCTCAAGAGGAGGATGGTGAAATGCAGTGGGATTATACGGCTACCCAACAGGCCTTTTTGAAAAGAGACCTGGTCTGTAATACTCTAGTGCCCCCTCCCACTGATGGCCCTGCAGAGCCTCCCTCGTTTGATCTTATTTGCCGGACAATGGTTCAGAATCATGAACAGGCTCAGAGGGAGAGCAGGAAAATAAAAGCAGCAAATAGACAGCTACAATTATCCATTAAAAAAGTGGTTAAATCCTGCCAGGACATCGGTGTACGCATCGCCGCCATGGAGACTCGAACCGAGGAATTGGAGACTGAAGTCAGAACGGCAACAGCACAGACGACGACACAAAGGCAGCAGATCTTGGATATTCAATGGAAACTGGAAGACGCGGAAAACCGCCAGTGGCGGAATAATTTGAGGATTTTGGGTATAGCGGAAGGGCAGGATACAGGGCCTTCATAGCTTCACTTTTCAAGAAAGCATTCCCAGATCTGATTGGGTGGGATTGGGAAAAGGAGATTCAGAGAGCACATCGTTTCCCGTTAATGAAGAAAAAACAAACATTGACTTTTTTTATTTTTTTATTTTTTTTTAAGTTTCAAAAGTTTTATTAAGAATATATAAGGCGGTACATACAGCATATAAACAAACTGTTTAGCTTTCAAAACATTGTTTTTGTTCGTTTACCACAATTATTTCCATTGTAAGCATATACACATGTACTGTCAGGTAAGTAAAAATTCCCAGTTGCATAGTTGAGTTGTGTACCCTTATTTTGAAGAAGAGTGGAAAACAGGTAGGGGGGGGTGGTAAGGGGAGGGGGAGCGAGGATAGGGTTGTGTAGGAGGGGTTGGTCTTGGTATAGGGGAGAGACAAAATAGTCATAGGAAATGGGGAAGGGGAGAGAAGGGAAAGAAAGAGGGAGAAAGAGGAAGGGTAATCGCGGGGGAATGTAGAATGAAGAGACTCGAGGTAGAAAGGGGGTCTTTGTATCCTGAGACTAGCTTGTTCAGGCCTAAGAGTAGATCGTTCTGTACTTCTCCGTCTGTAGCAAGTTATTATCTAGGGGTAGATAATATGTATGATAGATATGGTAAGGTCGGTTAGAGAGTGTCTACGTCTTATATGAGTTGATTTCTCAGTCCTTGTTTGTGTTAGGAAGCGACTTGTATTACTATGTTGGGTAGTTCAGGGTCTCGGGCATGTGACAAAATTAGAGGCCTGTGGATTGATAGAGAGAGAGAAAAAAGAGAGAGAGAAGAGAGGATAGCGTAGCTAGGGAGAGAGAGAGGGGGCAGTAGGAGATTAAATGTGTTTCCGGAGTCTAGGATTCTCAGAGGGTGATTGGTAATTAATATTCCCTAATCATTGATCATTGAACATTGATCATCTGTTGGTCATCCACCAGCCGCTTCATGGTCTCTTCAAGAATGGGCGCCAGACCTCCTCAAATTGTTCTGCTTGGTCCTGTAGGTTATAGATCACTCGTTCATGGGTAGCCGTTTGATACATGGCCGTCATCCATTCCATGGGTGTGGGGGCAATGCTAGATCTCCAGTGCCGGAGTATGCATATTTTGGCCGTGGCTAGCGCCGTGTGGATTAATCGTTTATGTGCCCGCGATAGGGAGGGATACGGGCGAATGTCATGTAGAATGATAAATGCTGGTGGGGTTGGTTTTGGTATCTGTATGAAGTCCGATAAGGCGAGGCGTACCGCGTCCCATAGTGACTGTACCGTGGGGCAGTGGCATAAAATATGAAGTTGGTCGCAATATGGCTCTGTGCATCTCCAACAGTTCGCGTGAGGTATCAACCCTGCCCTGAAGAGGTTAACGGGGGTCCAGTACCATCCCTGAAGGATTTTAAATAGGCAAAATTTCAGGCGTGCTTCACGTACGCCCCTGTCGAGGGCTTCTAGTATGTCTGGCCATTCTTCGTCCGTGTAGGTTATCTCTAGTATGTCCTGCCACTTTAAGCGTAGTCGTTCAAGTAAAGGCTGAGAGTAAAGGTGGTTAGTTAATTCGGCATAGAGGCCAGCCAAGACGCCTTTTTGTCGGCCCCATTTCTGAAGATAGGTGACGATGGGTGAGGTTTTGAGCAGCCACGGGGGGGTTCCTAATGTTCTCCGCATACAGTGTTTGAGCTGTAGATATCGCCACTCCTGGTTACTTTGGATACCGAATTCTTCCTGGAGGGAGGCGAATGTGCGGAAGCTATCTCCATCTATTATGTGAGATATATTGTGGATACCTGCCTCGGACCATTGGGGCCATCTGAGAATAGTCCCTCCTATTTTAATGCTTTTATTCCCTGCTATGGGAGCCTGAGTATGCAGGGAGGGGTGTACTCCTAGTAGTCGATGGGCTCTGCACCACGCTGTGTTTGTAGCCTTGAGGATGGGGTTAGTTAAGGGAACGTGGTCGGCGTATGTTCCTCCCATCTCCGTATACTGTCCATATAGGAGTTTCTCTGTGATCACCCATTGCGGTGGATCGGCTATATCTGGAAGCGTATATATTAGCTGTGAGAGTTGTAGGGCCAGAGAGTATTGTTCTACCGAGGGTAGTCCTAATCCTCCGTAGAGCCGTCGTGCCAGTATTATTGCAGGTTTCAGTCTTGGGCGTGAGGAGCCCCAGACGAAGGCCCTTATGGATGCGTCTATTAATCGGAGTGAGGAAAGAGGTATCTGTAGGGGAAGCATGCCTAACACGTATGTGAAGCGTGGTAAGGTGACCATTCTGACCGCCTGTGTCCTGCCCCACATGGACAGGCCTAGTAGGGACCATTTGGCAAAGTCTTGTTTCATTTTAGATATAAGGGGGTCTATGTTGTCCCTGACCATATGTTCTAGACCTCTGTTAATAAACGTTCCTAAATATTTAAGGCGGGTCGGGGTCCATTTGAATTGAAGGCCATGTATCGCTGCCCTCGTCGTTATGCGGGATAATGGTAGTGCCTCACTTTTATCCCAGTTTACCCGATATCCGGATAGGGATGCAAAGTCTTCTATAGTGGAAAGTAGTGCTGGGAGCGAGGTTTCTAGATCGGACATTGTTAACAGAATGTCGTCTGCGTAGAGATATATTTTGGATATGCCCCCGGTGATATGGATCCCTTTTATTTGGTGAGAATTTCGTATGGTGGCAGCTAGGGGTTCCATGGCCAATAAAAATAGAAGTGGCGACAAGGGGAATCCCTGGCGTGTGCCCCTTCCGATAGGGAATGGGTCTGACATGATGCCCCCACAGTTAACCTGTGCTGTGGGGTGGTCATATAATAAACGTACTTTAGAGATAAATTGTTCCCCCAGGCCAAAATGCTTCATGGTTGTGAATAGGTAGGGCCACTCAATGCGGTCGAATGCTTTCTCCGCGTCTAGGGACAGGGCTAGGGCTTCGTCAGGTAATTGTATGGATTCTAACAGTGTATGGTAAAGAGTTCGCATATGATTTCTGGAGGTACGGCCTGGTACAAATCCTACTTGGGTATTGTGAATCAATGATGGTATCACCTTGCGGAGCCGCCCTGCTAGAACACTGGCTAGGAGTTTGACATCCCCATTCAAAAGGGAGATAGGACGGTAACTGCCGCAAAGAAGGGGGTCTCTCCCTGGCTTAGGCAAGATGACAATCGTGGCTTTATTGGATAGAGCGCCCAGGGAGCCTTCTTGACATGCTTCCGTCAGTGCTTCATGTACTGCGGTTATTGCCTCCTCCCCAGCCCATTTATAGAATTCCGCAGGGAATCCGTCCTCTCCTGGTGATTTATGGTAGGGAAGGCTTGTTATAACTTGGATTATCTCTTCTTTGCTTATGTTACCGTCCAAGAGGGCCCTGCCTGCCTCAGACAGACGGGGTAGATTGGCCGCGGCAAGGAATGTCTCCATTTGTGTTTGATCTGTCGTTGTTTCAGGAGTGTACAAATGTCGGTAGTACTTGGCGAACTCGTTTACAATGTCTTGTGGGCGAGTTAGCACTGCTCCTGAAGAAGATGTTATGGCCGCAATGGCAGAGGCTGCCTCTCTTTGTCGGAGCTGCGCCGCTAGGAGGCGACCTGCTTTTTCCCCTTGTTCGTAATGGCGGCCTCGCAATTTTTGCAGTGCGTATTCCGCCTGAGATGTATAGAGTTCATTGTGTGCCATGCGGGCTTGTTCTAAGGCGTGTCGCAGCCTAGGGGATGGTTGGGCGGTATATTGTTTAGTGAGGTCCTGTATCGTGGTCTCTAAGGTGGTTTGGCGGGCTATTCTGTCTTTGTTGGCCAGTGCTGCATCTCGCATCATATTCCCTCTTAGGGTTGCTTTTGCTGCCGCCCATAGGATCCTTTTTGAGGATACAGTGCCTGAATTCTCGGCCATGTATGTGGTTACATGAGCTTTTAATTGTTCCTTCCCTTGTGGAGAGCGATATCTGTGTACAGCCAATCGCCATGGTTTACGACCAGAGAAGGAGAGTCCCACCTGGATCCGGATTAGTATTGGGGAGTGATCTGAGAGCCCGCTGTCTAGGATACAGGTATCTTGTATATGAGGGATTACAGTGTGTGATACTAAGAAATAATCCAGACGCGATTGGGTGCCATGGACGGTGGATAAGAAAGTATATTCCTTATCTTTCGGGTGTTGTATTCTCCAGCAGTCCACCAGACCGACGTCAGTGGTCAGGTCTGTCAGAAGCGCTCTGTCGTGATTGTTACATACATCGACAGGGCCTGTCCTATCCATTATGGCGTCTTGGACGAGATTCCAGTCTCCCCCGATTATGTAATGAGTAGTTCCGATTTCTGTCAGGAGGCGATTTAGCTGTAGAAGGAATGGGCTTTTTGGGCCGGTTGGTGCGTAAACGGATCCCACGCATAAAACAGTGTCCCCTAGTTTTAATTTAGCAAATATATACCTTCCTTCCGTATCATTCCAGGTTTTAATGATAGTGACCGGGAGGGATTTCCGCACTAGTATCGCCACTCCACATTTGCGGGGTCCGTTACTTCCAGATTCCTGACTCGTTGGACGGCAGCTGAAGGCAACCCTCCCTACCCAATCCCGTTTAAGTTTACTGGATTCCAGAGTGTCAAGGTGAGTCTCTTGAATCAGAGCTATATCTGTTTTTTTGGATTGAAGATAGGACAGTATCTTTTTCCACTTAACATAGCTCGTCATGCCGTGTACATTCCAAGAGAGTATGCGGAATGGTCGCGTCGCTTGAGGGTGGGGCTTCGACATATTGGATAATTGTGAGTAAGTAAGCACCCTCGATCCGGGGTTGGTGTTGGTGGGGGGGGGGAGGGAGGGTGGGAGATATTGACTTAGTAGTTAGAGTGGGAGTTGTGTTTCGATATGATACGGTGTTTTATTTTATTTTATTTTATACGGGGGTTAGTAGCTGGTGGAGGCCAAGGGAATCCTCTGGAGAAGAAAGAGAAGAGAGAGGAGAGGGTGAAGGAAGAGAGGCAATATAAGTAGGACGAGAGCCAGATGAAGGGGAAATATGAGGGAAAAAGAAGGCAAGGAGAAATGAGAGGGAGAAGAAAAGAGGGAGAAGGGGGGGAAGGGATGGATGCGTGTGCTGAAGTTGAGATTGAGAGTATAGCAAGAGAGCGTGCAATTTGGGGGAAGAAGTGGAGAAGGGTAGGGATGGGGGAGGTTAGGAGTCCAACCTCCTTCATTCGTTAGGTCTGTAAACGGCGGGACCGATTTCTCTCGGAGCTCTCGTGCCATCGGGCGGTCTCGATCGGGGGGGGGCGAAGGGGGGAAACAGCAGACAGCCAGTTATCGATATGTCGGTGATAAGGAGGGGTGGGGGGGGCACACAGCAGTGCTTATGTTTATGTATCGGGAAGTGGGTCTGTTCATCGGTGGTTAGTGGCTAGTGTATTAGTTATATAACTAAAGTGTATATTGGCAGAAGTAATGATCGGTTAATAACTATAGTACCTGAGCGGCGCTGGAGAGGAGGGGGGGGTGTCGGGTGTTGATGGGGTATGGAAACATTGACTTCTACTGGTAGAGATCAGAGCTATTCACGGGCTATTATAGTGTATTTTGGTAATTTTGTATTGAGACAGGCTGTGTTTGAAAAGACTCGCCCCAATTCAAAGGTGTTGGTGGAAGGTGTATCATTCTTTAGCAGGCCAGACTTTGCGCATGCCACTGTAGAGAGACGGTGGTGACTCAGGCAGATGATTGCTCAATTCCAAGAGTTGGGGGCGGAAGCCTACTTGTTAAGCCCTGCGCGTCTAAAAGTTATCTATAAAAAACCACAAGATTTTTTCTTTCAGAAATTAAGGCAGGGGAATATGTACAGCAACTGAAAATCGGTCAAGTGCAGGGGGTACGGGAGAAGGGGGGATGGCTTGACTTAAATGGCCATCTATATGTAAGTGTATGTGATACTGATTGGGGATAGGTAACTCCCCCTTCGCTCCGTTTTCTATTCCCCTATTTTTTTTTTCCTTTGTATCTATTTTTTATTTTTTTCCTGCTTCCCCATTAGTTTTTTGCCTTTTTTCGATAGTTTCTGGTCGAGGGTATTGATTGGGAGGGTGAAGAAGAGGGGTCGCGTGCAAGGATTGGCAAGCCATAAATGTGTGTAGGTATTTTATGTATGGGTGGGCTAACGGGACTGGCAAATACCATCTTACAGGCTCAGGAGCCTGGCGATTCCATTTGTAGGGGCAAGGGTTGGGGGGTGGGTTAGAGGAGGGCGGACCCTTTTCTTTTTTTTTTTAGGGTTAGGGGGTGGGTTAGAGGGCGGTGGGGGGTATAGGGATAAAAAGGATAATGGGACACACAGCAGGGGGAGTGGGGATGGTTCTCATCAGTGGAAAAGGGGACAGGTCGTGAAAGCAGCAAAGTCAAATGGGTCATACAGGGGAGCTAGAAGGATCAACATCCATAAAAATGGGGCAGGAAAGTGAAATACGTGTTGCCACAGTAAATGTCTGTGGGCTCAATAATAATAATAAGCGGCAGCTTGTAGGAGAGGTTTTCAAGTCATGGAACGTCGATATTATCTGTATGCAGGAAACACATATTCCAGGCACACAAAAGCAGCTAATGGAGTTTTATGGGTGGAATCTAGAGGCTTTTACACATCAACACACAACCACTAGAGGGGTCGGGATATTAACTCGGATCAGAACTTTGGTTATACATAAACAATTTGCTGATAAACTCGGCAGGCTGGCTCTGTTGGAATGTTCGGTTAAGGGGCTAAGGTTCACTATATGTTCCATTTACGGATCCAACACAGACGATCCAGAGATACTGGAATCGCTTAACTTAGAACTTACGACTTGGGCAGCGCCTGTTATAATGTGTGGAGATTTTAATATAAACTTAGAAAATAAAGAATCCATTCAGGAACAAACACTCTACCTGGGCAGAAAGAATAAAGTTTTTAGGGCACTTCAGTCATTGGCCATTAATCATGGCTTGATCGACTCCTGACAGTTCTGTTGCCTGCAGGATCCAGGGTTCACCTTTTTCTCCACCCCACATAAGAAGCGAGTCAGGTTAGACTACTTTTTTGTGACAGCCTCTCTACAAAATCAAATAAAGGTCAACAGACTTCCTATAATCATATCAGATCATAACCCACTGGTTTTGGCCATGGAGATTGGGAGAAAGGGTCTGCAGCCTAGATCTTGGACATTTGATAGGGCACTATTAGCTGATCCAGGTTATATCCAAAAAATGAAGGAATGGATCCCGGAATTCTTCAAGATAAATCAGGGCTCTGCTTCTTGCCAGACAATTTGGGATACATTTAAAGCTGCTGTCAGAGGAGAAACCTTGAGCTATGGGTTAAGAAAGGAGAAAACACGCATGGATCAGTTAAAACGAATTCAGAGAAAGTTGGCTATAGCAGAGCAGCGACTAGGGGAGGTGATCTGTAGTGGAGTAGAGATCTCTGCATTTTGTGCGAGGTAAATATCATTAAGGCAGAAGCCACTAAGATTTTTATGGATAAGGTCGCTGCAAAATTTTTGGTATATCGGCAGAAATGCTATCAGTATAGCGGGAAAGTCGGCCAACAGCTGGCCTTAAGAATAAGACAAAAGCAGGTATTTGGGGAAATTAAAAGCTTAATGAACGAAGAGGGGCAGCTGGTACACAACGGCCCAGAGATCATGGAAGTCTTTAGGCGATTTTATAAAAAATTATATACCCAGGAAGAACAGCACCAAGAAGAGGAAGGGATTGATGCTACGGGCAATGAGATACTAGACCAGCTGAGAGAGGAAGATAAGGCAGCTTTAGAAGCACCCATGACATTGGAAGAAATGGATATAGCAACTCGCGCCCTGGCAAGTGGGAAGGCGGCAGGGGGGGATTTAATCCCACTAGAATTTTATAAAGTTTTTTTTGTGGAGATATGTAAACAGCTGCTTAGCCTATTTATCGAAGTACAGGCAGGGGCCCCTCAACCGGCCTCCTGGGGGGAGGCCAAGATAGTAGTCTTTCTGAAAAAGGACAAGGAACCCAGCCAGGCTGGTTCATATCGCCCAATTTCGTTAATTAACAGCGATGCCAAAATTTATGCTAAAATACTTGCTAGCCGCCTGAGTTTGGTAATCTCAGGTTTAGTATCTCCATAGCAGCATGGCTTTATCCCGGGGAAGAGCACGGCAGATCATATAAGACGGGTTATCACGTTACTTGACGCTGGTGCAACAGCCAAGCTTCCCATGGCAGTAATCTTGCTAGATGCAGAAAAAGCCTTCGATCGGGTTCATTGGCCCTTTTTATGGGCTCTCCTGCGTAAAAACAACATTGGTCCTGGGTTTGTTAAAGCAATTCAACAGCTCTACCATAAACCAATGGCTACGATACAAGTTGCCGGGCTAATGTCGACTTCAATCAGTATTCAGAGAGGTATGCGACAAGGCTGCCCGTGTTCACCATTGCTTTTCGCGCTATATATCGACCCCTTGATCAGGAAAATGATCAGGAATGATCGGATCATCCCAGTCTCATTGAGAGGGGGGTGCACTAAGATCCTAGCATATGCAAACGATATTGCGGTGGTTACCACGGAACCCAGGACTGCTATATTGGAAATAGAGCAGGAAGCCCTGCAGTTTGGGAAAAGATCTGTCTATCTGTTGAACAAAAGTAAATGCCAAATGTTGGTGAATGAATCAGTAGATTTTAAGGATAAGCAGGTACAGACACAGGTTCAATATTTGGGTGTTAAACCCGCAGCAAACCTCAACGAAGTGGTGAAAATAAACATGGCCCCGATTTTAACGAAGACTAGGAAAGATCTCGCTCGCATTAACAACCTACACTTATCACTCATGGGTCGTTGTAATGTGATCAAAATGGTGTTTTTACCCAAAGTACTCTATCTTTTTAGAACAATCCCGCTTGAGATTGGGCAGGACTGGTTCAAACTAATAGAGGGATTGGTTAACAGTTTTATTTGGTCTTATACAAAGCCGCGCCGGGCTTTCCACTATATGACTCTTCCAAGAGAGAAAGGGGGGTCTGCACTCCCCAATTTTAAACTCTATTATCTGGCAGCAGTGCTGCACTATGCACAGACACTTTATGTTACGGATAGTTCCGGGCAAGATGCTCTCCCTTCGATATATACCCTGATTTTGGGCAAAGAAGCAGATGCAGTTTTTTTGCGGATTTTGCTATTACAAAAAGGTTAAATTTAAGGTAATTTATGCTGCATTCAAGACATGGACTCAGGTTAAGCGCAGGATAGGTATAGGAAGAATCTGCTACTACACTCCCCTGTGGAATACCCCAATGTTTCCAGCGATATTTAAGGACTACTATTGTTTGAGGTAGAGTAATTGTGGCATTCACAACGTCAGGGACCTTTTCCATTCTGGCAGTTACTTTAAATCATTTGAGGAACTGAGCGTGGAATTTGCGCTGGAAAAAAGAGATTTTTTAAAATTTCTACAGATCAGAGCCTTTCTTCTAACTAGTATGACCCAAGGTTGGCGCATAGATAAGATTAAGCTATTGGAAGTTACGCGATACCCCACAAGCTGCAGCATTAAAAGCCTGTATCCACTGCTTTTAAACACTACACAGGATGACTTGGCTTTATTTGTCAAAAAATGGGAAGGACGGGTTGGAGCTAAAGAGGCAGAGGTTTGTGAGTCTATGGAAATGGCACGGATGGTCTTACTGTCTGCGGGCCGTAAGCTCAACATTTTATGGTATTGTACAATCTATATTACACACCTGTTAAGATTGCGAGCTGGGGTAAAACGGTGGGAATCATTTGTCCATGATGTGGTTGCCCGAAAGCAGATCTCTGTCATATGTTTTTTGAATGTGAAAAATTGGAAAGTTTGATTGCCGGGATATCCGATATATTGAAGAAAATCTTGAAACAGGCAATCTATCTGACACCTCAAATGGTTTTGTTGGGAGTTGACCATTCAGTCTGTAATAGTCGAGATAGATACTTCCTGTTCATAGCAATGTCTGTATTTCGTAGTTGCATAGCATCTTTGTGGTGGGATGTAGACCCCCCACGATTTAATCAATGGCTTTCACGACTTTAATCTATGTATCACCTGGAGAATAGCCTGTATGAGCTAAAAGGAGCCTCGAACAGCAAAAGACTCACCAGAGTCTGGGCACCCTTTGCTGCATGGCTCTTGGGCCCCGAGCTAAATAATGAATTCTATATGAGACCTTAAAAATTACAAATTATGATAATTGATTGATTAGAATGCTTCTTTTTTCTGTATGACAACATTGATGTACCCATGTTTCCGTGCTGCAAACATGTACCCCGCTGTGTGTTCTAATAAAAAGAAAAAAAGAAAAAAAAAGAACTTCTGCCTGCCCAATCACAGACCTACTCATCAGTGCGTGTTTCGTTAGACTCAAGTATTGGTAAAACAGAAATAAATCAAAAAGACAGACATGAGGTATGACCCTTGCTGTATGCGAGTAATTGAAAAAAGGAACAATGATCACCACTGGAAGCAGCCACAAGCAAATACTCCGGAACATATCTCACTACATACTATACCATGGAGCCAAATGTGATAAGACGGAGACCCCCAACCCAAACTGGGGTATCGCAGAGAAGACTTAAGGTGAACCACTCAGCAAGCACTGCAGGCACTGGAGGCTGCAGTGACCACGCTCAGGCCGTGCAGGTCTAACAGATCAACCAAAAGACCCAGGGGACTCATCAAGAAAATGTAACTGTTTCTATGGTGGGGGGAGATGTAATGGCCTCTGGCAAGGGATATGCTTGCATGATGAGGTCAGTAGTTTAGCTGACCATGACAGTAACTGCTAATCAAGAAACTGCCTGATAAAATAGAGGATGTGAGGAGACTCTATGGAAGAGATGATTGAAGGTGGAAGTGTGGAGGGCAGCTTGACATGTGAGGGCATGTTTATAATCAGCAAGGTATCTCAATTCGCAACAATAAAGAAGTTGACACAGTACCAATTAGCACAGCCTTCAAAAGGCATTTGTAACTTGTATGCACAAGAAAACTAATTTCTTCAAAATAAAATAACAAGTGTCTTTTTCTGTGTATTCTCTTTCTATAGGGTAACTATCCTTTGATAGCTTCCCAACAGCATGGGTTCCTAGTCAAGATTAGTATGGAAGAAGTAAGTATCCCAGAAACAGGCTTACATGTTTCTAAATGTCCTTCTATCCAATCATATTTTCAGCATGCTTATCTAATTCTAGAAACTAGCAAATTCAAATAGCGATGATATCCTACATGAAAACAACCTGATGAACTTTAAACAAAAGTGGTAATAGTTACGGAACAACAATAAAACTTACATCCACAAATCTATATCTAAAGCCCTAATCTATAACACAGCTAAGGTGTGCTAAAACTACATGACTGCTTTTTATGTTTGTAAGCACAGCCATTAGGTAATCATATGCTTCCTTGTCATCAGCATGTATACTGCAGTACAATATATTACTAAGGGCCTGATTATATCCCGTCCACCCTATTAAGTATCCATTATATCATATGGGGATCGTAATACTGCGGACGGGATATAAGTCACATTTGTGTTGGAGTATTCCCTCTGCCAACATCTAAATTAGGCTCTAAGTATTTTCACACTTGGAACTTTAACGCTACTTAATCTATTTTTACCTACTTCCAAAAAACACTATTTATGCCCCATCATCTATGTTCCTGTCACATTCCATCTAAATCCTTTTCACTAACTTTCAAGCTACTTCAATTGAAACTACCAAACTCCACTCTACGCCGCTCACCTCTATGCCATTTCACTCCTTGTCACTCCATTGTACACTATTCCACTCTGCGCCACTCCACTCTACACACTCCACTCTATGTCATCCCACTGTACATCACTCAACTCTACACCACTCCACTCTACACTATTACACTCTACGGTACTCAATTCTACAATAATCCATTCTACACCACTGCACTGTACACCCTTCTAGTCCATGCTATTCAAATCTATGCTACTCCAATCTACACCACCCCACTGTATGCTACTTCATTGTACAATATTCCACTGTGGAACACTCTACTCTACACTTATCTACTGTAAACAACTCCACTGTATGACACTACACTCTACACTATTCCTCTGTACGCTACTCCACTCTATGCCAATCCAGGTTACGCCACTCAACTGTATGCCACTCCACTGTACACCATTGCAGTCTACACTGCCTCACTCCATGCCCCTCTACTGTATCACAAGCCACTGTATGCTATTACACTGTACATCGCTCCATTCTCTGATATCCTGCTGTATGTCACTCCACTAAATGCCACTCCACTCTACTTGACTACACTCATTGTTGTTGCACTCCGCATCACTCCACTGTACCCTCATTCACTGTATACTCTACCCCAGTCTACTCTACAACACTCCACTTTACACCGTGCCACTCTAAACAATCGCAATGTACGCCACACCAGTCTATGCCACTATAGTCTCCCCACTCCACTGTGCACCACTGCACGCTTACCTGCTCCACTCTACACTATTCCATTGTAAGCAACTGTACTGTACACCATGCCACTCTATGCTATTCCACTCTATGCCACTCCAGTCTACATCACTCCACTGTACACCACTACACAGTACACTACTCCACTGTACGCTACTGTAAGAGTTATAATAATTTGAAGGTGGTGCATAAGTTCAAAATTTAAGGTAAAATTATTATTTTAGAATTTGAAATGTTTATGTAGTTTAAGTTCTGTTTGTATAGAAATAATAAATACTGTTGTCCTAACTATAACCAAGGTGTAACCTTTAGTTTTTTAATTGTATAAATATTCACTGAAAAAAGCAAAGGTTAAAGGTACTTTACAGTTAGATGAAAATTCTAGGGGACAATTTCAGTTCAAATAAGGGAACAGATTTTTTTAAAGTGCCACTGGACTTAGTGCAGTGCCACTTTTCTTGCACCTCATAGCGCCCCCCTAATGCGGCGCACCATGGAGATAGTCAGGGGGACTAGCATCGTTATTTTTTACGCTAGTCCGATGTTTGAAAACAATGGGGGCCTCCCTTTAACGCCTACTCTTAGCAGATGTTAAAAGTGCCAATAAAATGACACAAATAAATTTCTTAGATTTCTTTGGGCCATTTGTTCAGCCCCCTAGTGCCGGAATGCCCACCTTGCAAACAGTATGTCTAGCTCAAAAAATGATGCTAATGTGGCCTTGGAATGGCACTAGGCCCTCTTAAATGCGGGCCAAAATGTTTTAAAGTAACAAAACCACTGAAATTCATCATAGTTACCATAGGTAAGTAGACATTGTGCCCTAAAGTACACATATCATTTGCTCTTGCCATGCACTGCTTGTATCTACACATATTACATATCTCATGGCATGTTCAGTGACTGCATTGTTAGCATCCCTAACGGTATCTGAAATGATATCATTGATACCAACACTGTGCATGGTGAGGGGGTGAGTTCTAATTACTTGAGATAACTATAACTAATGAATTTCATTGGTTTTCTTAGTTTAAAATGTTTTGCTTTAACTGACAGTCTCACCTAGCTATAACGCCCCTTTTACCTTTGTTTATTTCAGTGAATTCTTAATGTTTTTTTTAATTGTAAAGTAAGATGTTATTACCATATCTAACTATAATGTCACTTTAACCTTTATTTTTTCAGGTTTTCAACATAAAGTAACAATATAAAGGCTGACAGTTTAAGTAATGTAGACATACTGGCTTCCTCAAAGGGTCAGAAGTCAAAAATAGAATAGGTAGCCTGTTGGCTTTGTCAATGAATAACCCAAAAATTATATAAATTACTAGAGTTCATTGTATTTCCATGATGGATATGATCAATAATAATTTGTCACAAACATAATTTAAATATGCCATTTTTTATTTTTTTATTTATTTATCTATTTATTTATCACATGCTTCATTTCACAAAATACAGCCATAGGACAAACCACAAGGGGTCCCTGTACTCCTGGTAAAGACCATACAGCTCCAGCTCGAAGTGGTTTAAAAGAGATTACAGTTTTTCCTGGTGTCATGTATTCAATGACCCCGGAGACTTACTACCAGTTTTTTTTTTACTGTTCTAAATAGGGCTGCTGTGCTCCTTGCAGCTCCCACAACATTTTAAAAAATGATTGGTAGTGCCCCTACTCTTTCATATGTAATATGTGAGGTCATAAGCATAGCATTGAGGGGAGCATGTTATAGCTAACTCAATGAACTATAACTGGCGAATTTCAGTATTTTATTTCCCAGCTTTTAAGCATGAGTTTGTTACTCATTTCAACATCTAACTATAATGTTCCTTTTGCCTCTGTTTTTTGCAGTGACTTTTTAGGGTTTTTTAATGTAAGCTCAGACCATAAGACCATACCTTAGTATGTCATATTGTTGGAAAGTGGATTATTAGTAAGGGCATGTAAAAACCTACACTTAGCAATAAGCCACCTACCCCCACTAGGTCCAGTCAGGTCTCAATAAATTAATCCCAGCTCAACCGTTGGTAGTTTAGCAATAAGCAACAAGGCTTAATTTACTAGACAGGTGTGTAAAGCTTTTAAAAATCACTAAATAGTCAATAAGTGAAACATAAAACTCAATAGAAATCCAACACCAATTTATATAAATAGATTATAATTATATCTTTCAAATGACAACAAAATGATAACAATTGAATTAAGGGAACCAAAGATATTAATTTTTAAAGATTAAAAGAAATTCTAGTGCTTAGAAGCAAATTGTACTCAAAGGGTTAAAAAAAGTCACGCCGGACAGGGATAAAGTCAAGATTTCAGGCCACCCATGATTTAACACTGTTACACTTACTTTCAGAAGTGTTTCTTGATACGGGAAAGTGGTCCACAGCACAAGCCAAGGGTCCACAAGCTGTGGTTTGCCTCTTAGGGTCTAGACTACAACTCTCACAATGCACCTCTTCAACTTATGGAGGTGTTCATAATAGTTGCCTCAAATGTCTCCATACTTCTAGATCTTCTTCCAGAGGTCCTTTTTGGGTCCCTGAAGTGTCCTCAACTTGATCCAAGGTTCCAGAAGCTCTGAGTTGCTCCTGAGTTGGGACTACGATTCCCGGAAAGAACCTGGTGAGAATCCTCAAATGGCCACTAGACACTTGTCAGCTTCACTGTTCTTGCAGGACTTGATGCAGTGGTCTCTGGTCAGCTCCTTTGTACCTGTAGTTTACAGGCAGTCCACTCCTGGCATTTCAGAAACAAAGCAAATTCCTTTTCTTGGTGAAGCCCAAAGTGTGCAGCTGGTGCAGTCCTTGTGGGAACAGTCCTTCAGATGCACGCCAAGGGTCCAGCAGGGCAGGTCTTTTTCTCCAGTATCTTCTTCCAACAGGGATCTGAGGTGTGGGTCCAGCTCTGTCATATTTATCCTTGCTCCTGGGGTGGAAAGCAGGGAGTGGGGGCAACTGTCCACCACCATCTTCAATGACCACTTCCTGAGAAGTGTGCAAAAACAATCCCTTGAAGCAACATTCTTTTAAAAATCCAAAATGGCAGAATCTAAATTTTGGAGGTAAGATCTGGCTGAGTCCAGCCACTGGTGTGGCTATTTTCTGTTAACACACCCCTCTCCAACCCTCTCCTAATTTAAACAAGGGGGAACCTGGCTGTCTGGGTTTGCATGAATTGGGGGAGGTCCTGAGCTGCTCCAAATATCTTACCATCCTTTGAAGACCAGTTTGGCTAATCTCCCCCCATCCTGTTTCAACATTTGCTGAGGCAGAATCCTCCCCAGGCACTTCCATTGTCTTCAGCCCAGACCACTTCACACCTCATCAAGGCAGCCTGACCTGGCTGCCAGAGGCTGGCAAATCAAAGAAGGGCACTGCAGAGCTGAATTTGGCAACTTTCAGGTAGAGTTCTATAACTCTTTCCCTGAACTAGGTATATTAAATTCAACAATGGCAAATTGTTAAGTTTATTATAACAATATGTTCAATACCGAACTTGACATATCTAGCTCCTTTTGATACTTTATTAACTAAAATAAAGTCTCCCCATTTTAGCCTATAGAGCCTTTTCACAACAATGAGGGAAAAACGAGTTTGGCTTTTTTTTCCTCACCAGGGCTTATACCACAACTTCTATATGTTCCCTGCTAATAGTTACACTTCATCCAACCCAGAGGGCACATAGGGCACAACTTAGGGGTGCATATGTAAAAATAAGGTAAATTAAGACTTTGAAAGTACTTTTAATTCCAAAGTCGAATTTAAAGGGAACTTTAATTTAAAAGCAGCCAGCAAGGCAGGCCTCCCTTTAAAATGACACTGGGTGCCTCAGTAGTATACCTATGGGAGCACTACTTATGCTGGGATTTCTAAACCTACATACCCTCCCATATATGAGGAACTTATAGGTAGGTTGATATAGCCAATTGTAAGTGTCCTAATTTGCGTACTCATTTTAATCAGAGCACAGGCCTGGGACTGTTTAGCAGTCTTCAGGGCACCATCAGAGTCAGGAAAACACCAGCAAAAAGCGAAGACAAATGGGAGCAAAAAGTTAGGGGGCTTCTGAAGTCAGCTCAGTTTTCTCACACATATCAACCTTTCAGTAAATTGTGTTTTTTTGTAAAGTTAGAGAAGATGACATTACCGTACCTGATTATAATATCTAGATTTCTAGGGTTTTGAACATATTCAGCCAGCACCTCTACTGTTCAGATCCTTCTGCCACTCACAGCAGGGGTCAGGCACTGGTCTCATGCTGATGGCCAACCCACTGCTGCCTGTCCTTCATGGTCAGCTTTCTCCCCTGCCTATGCTCCCCTCCTGCATATCTTTCAATCTCCATATTGATGATCCTGCCCCCCTCCTGCCTTCCCACTGTTCTCCATCTGTGTTCCCCTGGCTCTTCCCATGTGTCCTCTGTGGTCAGCTTGCTAAGCCTCTCCTGTCTGCCCTCTGTTCTCTACCTGCATGACTATGGTCCCTCCTACCTTCACTCCTTGGTCAGTTTGCTGCTTTTGCCTCCTTTACTTCCCTCCATGCTCCATGTGCATTCCCTTGCCCCTTCCTCATGTCCTCCATGGCCCACTATGCTGACCTTGTCCATTATTGTTTGCTCCCATAGCCAGATTGTCACCCCGCTACGCTTCTGCCTGCCCTCTTTCCACCATCTGTGTGTTCCTGCCCCATTTGGCCAACCCTTTGGGGTCTGCTTAATGCCTCTGCTGGCTTGTCCTACTTAGTCAGCTTGCTGCTTTTGCTCATGCCCCTCCATTCTGGCCTTCATTCTCTGCTTGTGTTCCAATGCCACCTTCCTCACTCTGTGGTCTGTTATGCAGACCACACCCAAGCAGCCATTTCCTCTGATGTAATCATGCGGCCCCTGCCCACCTCGTCCCGCCCACCATTGTCCAAGTCCTTGCCACTACCCCTCACTTCAGCCCTGTGAGGCCGTTGTGATGACACTGTACCTCCTGCACACCCTGTAGAGTCTGTGTGCTGTCCCTGTCCCTGCCCCTCCAACCTGTCTTCTACTGTCTGAGTCCATGTTCCAATACCCTCACTTCTGCCATCCAAGGGCCTTTGTGCTGCCACTCTCTCCTGCTCTACATGGCCCATTGTGCTGCCACAAACCCTCCTGTCTGCACTGATAGCTTGCTGTGATGCCCAATCCGTTTCCCTCTGCCCTCTGACCTCTGTGAGAAAGTAGTCTCTTTCCAGCATGGTTACTCCCATTTTTGGCCTGTTTGTCAGTGTTTGTCAGTTTGTTTTAACTGTGTCACTGGGATCCTGCTAGCCAGGACCCCAGTGCTCATGGTTTGTGGCCTACTTGTCAGTCTGTTTCACTCTTTTTGTCAGTGTGCTTAACTGTGTCACTGTAGCCCTGCAAACCAGTACTCAAGTGCTTATGCTCTCTCTGGCTTCAAATTTGTATTTACATACTGGTAACCCAGTATTTCACTCTGAATTGGCATACTGGACACCCCATATAAGTCCCTAGTATATGGTACCTAGGTACCCAGCTGCCACTACCTCACACACAGGCTTCTGCCCTCCTAGGGGTTGAGAAGCTCAATTCCAGGCAGGCAGAACAATGCATTTCCTTTATGAGAGGGGTGTTACACTCTCTCCCTTTGAAAATAGATGTCACAGGCATGGCAGGGGTATCCTCCCAGAGCCTCTGGAAATGCTCTGAAAGGCACATATGGTGCCCTCCTTGCATAATCCAGTCTACACCGGATCAGGGACCCCCAGCCCCTGCTCTGGCGCGAAACTGGGCAAAGGAAAGCGGAGTGACTTCTCCCCTACCCATTACCACTACAGGGGTGGTGCCTAGAGCTCCTCCAGAGTGTCCCTGGGTTCTGCCATCTTGTTTTCAGGATGGACAGGGAACTTTGGGAGCATCTGAGTGGCCAGTGTCAGCAGGTGACATCAGAAACCCCTCCTGATAGGTGCCTTCCTGGTTAGGTGACCAATCCCCCTTTCAGGGCTATTTAGGGTCTCTGTTCGAGGTGTTTTTTTCTGTTTCAGATTGCAAGACTCCAGCAGGAATCATATGCATCCTTTAATTCATCTTCTACCGACTGATGAACCACTGACTGCTCCAGGAACTCTACAAAACTGCAACAAAGAATCAAAGACAACTTCTGCCACCTTGTAACTTCAGCTCCTGCCAGCAACTGCAACAGTTTCCAGGTTGTGCATACTCTGAGGACTGCCTGTCTTTAGCCTGCACTAGAAGAACTGAAGGAATCTCCCATGGAGTGACAGAGGCACTTCCCTGCTTCAGCAAGCACCTCTCTGCTGTGACGACTGGTGGCTTGGGTCCCCTTTCCCAATGACCGACGTGGATCCAATGACACAGGTGATGGACTAAAGTGACTCCGACAGTCCCAACGTCCAGCTGTCCAATTTTGGTGGAAGTAAGAGCTTGCCTTCCCACGCAAGATAGTACCCCTCTGTAGCGCTTGACTTGCAGTTGCCAAGGCTTGTGTGCGACCCTCCGAGAAGTTCTTCATGTACAGCACAGTTTAGGCCCCCAGCACTCCATCCTGTGACGCACAGCTCCCTGAGTGGTTCTCCTGTAGTGTGGGAATCCTCTGTGTCGTTCTGCGTGGGCCTCCATTTGCACCTTCTTTGTCCCCGTGCTGTGGGACTCCTGTGCATGCTGCATGGTCTTCTGAGGGCTCTCTGAGTTGCTGAGAGCCCCTCTGTCTCCCTTTCCTGGGTAGAGTCGACCTGGTCCTTCCTGGGCCCAGGCAGTGCCATTTTCAGCCAAACTCAAGCTTTGCATTTACTAAGGCTTGTTTGTGGAATACAGCAACGCAAACCAGGCTGCATTTATGCATCTAGCATGGGACATCTTCTGCACCAACCAGAAACCCATATCTATCTTCTTTGGTCCAATACTGACTTTGTCTTCTCACTGGTGTTTCTTCTTTTGCACCATCATCTGGGTCAGCAGTGGCTCCTGTTCTCCCTCGACTATTCAGTGCTTCTTGGACTTGGTCCCCTTCTTCCTCAGGTCTTCAGGTCCAGGAATCCATCTTTGGTGTCTTCTAGTCTCTTCTGGTTCATGCACTGTCTTCTATCACAACTTCAAGTGTGTTTTAGGAAACTTGCTGTGTTTTACTCCTGCTTTCCTGGGCTCTGGGGTAGGGGATTTTGCTTATGTTTGGTGTTTATTACACTCCCAGCGCCCCTCTACACATTACACTTACCTAGGTGGGAAACTGACTTTCACATTCCACTATTTTAGTATATGGTTTGTGTTCCTCCAGGCCCATTGTAACCTATTGTGATTTTCACTGTTTGCACTAATTTCTGTTTCTGACTATTTACTTACCTGTTTCTGATTAGTAGTATATATATTGTGTAGTTTACTTACCTCCTACGGGAGTATAGCCTCCAAAGTATTTTTGGCCTTGTGTCACTAAAATAAAGTACCTTTATTTTTGGTAACACTGAGTATTGTCTTTCTTGTGTGTGAGTACTGTACGACTACAGTGGTACTGCAAGAGCTTTGCATGTCTCCTGGTTCAGCCTTGGCTGCTCAGCCTTCAGCTACCTCTAGACAGCCTGGCTTCTAGACACTGACTACATTTCACTAATAAGGGATAACTTAACCTGGTATAAGGTGTAAGTACTTTAGGTACCCACTACAAACCAGGCCAGCCTCCTACATTGGTGGTGCAGCGGTGGGATAAGTACTTGCAATCACTTTATCACTCTGTCACCGGTGCTTTCCACAGGAAAGTGCATTCTGTACTTGGAGCTCTACAAACGTATACCTAGAAATTGCACTTGCATTCTAAATTTGTAAGAGTTAGATAAAGTAGGTCTTTCCTTCCCTTTCTCTCTACTTCAACGTTCTATCACTATGTCTTCCTCTGAGGCCACTCCAAGGGTAATCAAAACTACTTATGAGAACCTAAACTTTAAAAGTTTTGGGGGGCTTTACTTAGGGAGAAGCCTAGGGATTGGGAAGAACCCTAATAGGGATTTCCTTTTAAATCTCCTTCTCCAGGATGGCTAGGGTCAGTCTGGTAACCAGGTAGGGGAGGGCGATTCTAGTCCTTTATCATCAGGAGATGAGGCTGAGGATTCAGGAGAGGGTCCTTTCCATAATCTTTCCACTAACCGACGATCTAGTGTAGCTAGTAGTGGGAGGGGGTCACGCACAAGTAGAGCTCCCTTCACACCTAGAGGCCAGGTCACTCAGGTTATACAAGTTAGGGAAAGATCTACTGCTCATTCCCGTATCACTTCAGTCTCTGAAGGGTCTCACACATCCAATCCTGAGGATACCTCCCTAGATAGGGAACTCAGAAAGCTGAGATTGTAAGAGACTAGGCTGAGGTGGAAAGAGCAACAGCTGGCCCTAGCTAGGAAAGCCTTAGGTGTAGAAAGGGAAAGACAGGGGTTGCGGTTGGTTCCCCATGGTGGTAGCAGCAATAATAGTTTCAAAAGTTATGAGGTCAGGGACGACAACATTCTCTCCAGAAACATGCACACAATGTTTCCCCCTTACAAGGAGGGAGATGATTTCCAAAAGGGGTTTGCTGCACTTGAGAGGGCCTGTAAGTTTCAGAAGGTCCCTCATGGGCAGTGGGCTTTGGTTGTTCTTCTGTGGGAAAGGGAGGTACAGACTCCTCACTGCTAGGGAGGAGGACTCAGACAATAACACCATTCTCAAAAATGCACTTATTGATGGTTTTGGGCTCACCACAGAGCAATACATAATCAGGTTCAGGGAAAGCAAGAAATAATCTTCACAAGATTGAGTTGCCTTTGTGGAATGTTCTGTCAAAGCTTTAGAAGGTTGGTTACATGGCAGCAAGGTGTCTGACTATGAGGGGCTATATAATCTGATTTTGAGAGAGCATTTACTGAATAGTTGTGTGTCTGATTTGTTACCCCAGTACGTAGTGGACTCAGATCTGACATCTCTCCAAGAATTGGGTAAGAAGGCAGACAAATGGGTCAGAACAAGGGTGAGCATATAGGGGGTGACAAAGAAAAGAAAAAAGATGATGAAAAATCTCAGGACAAGCAGGGGGACACACATAACCATAAAGATTCCTCTTCAGGTCCACAACACTCTTCAGGGGGTGGTGATAAAAACACATCTTTTTCCTCTTTTGCACACACCAAAAAGCCTTGGTGTTTTGTGTGCACAGATAAAGTCCATAAGCCGGGGGATAAGTCCTGTCCAGGTAAAGCCCTTGAGCCTACCAAAACTAATACATCCACTTCAACTTCTAGTGCCCCTAGCAGTAGTAGAAATAGTGGTGAGACTACTGGCAATAGTGAAACAAAAGGTGTAGTTGGGTTCACTTTTGGGACTATTATATAAACTGGGGTAGGTGTAGAAACCCCTAAGACAGTTTCTGTCTCACCCGGTGGCATTGGCAATGCCACCTTGGCTGCCTGTCCCCTTAACATAGAAAAGTACAAGCAGCCAATTCTAATAAATGGTGTTGAGGCCCAGGCCTACAGGGACACAAGTGCCAGTATCACTTTGGTGACTGAAAACCTGGTGTCACCTGCACAACACCTCCTTGTACAGAAGTACCAGGTTACTGATGTCAACAACTCCACTCAGTCTCTCCCCTTAGCTGTAGTGCAACTTAGTTGGGTTGGAGTTACTGGCCCAAAGCAGGTGGTAGTATCACTTAGCTTGCCTGTAGACTGTCTCTTAGGTAATGACCTAGAAGCCTCAGGTTGGGTTGAGGTAGAGTTTAGAACCCATGCCTCCATGCTTGGTATCCCTGAGGAATTGCTTCCTCTCATTTTAAGTGAAACGAAAAAGCAATGTAGAAAAGGAGCCCTGAAGCCTCAGGACCCTCCTCGCCTAACAGGTAAAAAAGGTATCAAAGTATCCCTTCCCTACCCTGCCACTAAGAATATCATTCTTGTGGTGTGAGCAACCTCTCCTGAGGTGGAACCTGTGCCAAGGGAGCTCACAGCTGCCACAGCTAAACTCTCAGAGGTAAAAGTCCCTCTCTGTGGAACCACTAAAGCAGATAAGCAAAACTGCACTGTTTTAGTAAATGTGGAACAACCCTCCAGCCCTCCCAGAGAAACTTTAGTGCAGCAGCCTCTAAACACATAGGACAACAGCCCTGTCCTTGTGTGAAGGCTATAGGACAGGAGCCCTGTCCTGCTCCAACCCCAGGGAAACAGCAACCCTGTGCTCTCTTAGAGCCATATGGACAAACTGATCTGGCCTTGCTGAGACAGCACCCCTGTCTAGTAATGCAATCCTTAGGACAGCAGCCCTCTCTTTACATAGGAAAAGAGAGACAGTCACACTGCCCGACTTTAAATCTCTAAAAAAATTACAAATAGGGAATCTCAGAGTACACACTTGCATTGCTTTCTAGGTAAAAATCTCCAAACAGGGCAGTTAACTTTCCCACAGGGAAACAACCATACAGTGGATGAAAAAAGGGAGTAACCACTCTTTTGCAGATCTACTCTCCACTTATCACCACTTAGACAATAAAGCCTTAACTGGCTGATCAGTAAAGGGAAAGGTGTGGAAGACATTGTGACGCGAAGGGTTAATTAGCTTGAGCAGTATAGATGAGTGTGATGCCTGCTGAAACCCCCCCCAAACATCGTGGAAAAGTTCATGATATTATTTTCAAGCTTGTTTGTGTAGAAGACTCCGTCTCAACCTTGAGATCGAGAGTACAGGGAGAAGATGGAATGAAAACAAAGGCTGGAGAAGGGCAGAGCAGCCAAGTGCTGATAACATAGCTAGAAAATGCCAGAAAGAAATAGAATCCAAGCTTCGAGTTATTTAAGCACTGAAGTGTGGGTGAGGGATCTGAAGCTCGCAGATAGAATTGTGAAAGCTGCCATGGCCCAGCGCTGCCTCCCTGTTTTGCTGACCATGATGCTTGAGGGGGAGAGAGGTCCAAGCAGGCAGTAGAGGGCTTCCCAGCATTGTGTGGACTAAGTTAAGTTCCACACAGGGATGTAAGGCCTTTGTTTCTCTGCTCTATTATTATGACTGATTATTTATGCTTGCACTGTGTTTATAACCTGAAGTATTCAGCTTGTTTATATTTTGCTTTCTAAACCTCACAGTGTGAACCTGCTACAGTAACTGAAACATGCATTTTGGTGTGCAGTAAATCAAAGCTAATCTGAAGTATTCAACTCATTTATATTCTGCTTCATGAACATTGTAGTGTGATACAATTTGGTATACAGTTAATCATTACTTATATCTGTCAATGAACTCTTTGCTTATATATATATATATATATATATATATATATATGCATAGATGCTCTTTGTAGTGAACTTATATATAAATGGATGCTTTTCATTGCTATTCTTATTCTACTATTGTTAATGGGCTAAATGCCTACATTTACCTGAAATTCTAGTAAAGCTAAATTGTATTTATAATTGGCGTGTGGTCCTTCATTGAGTGTCCTTATTGACTTATACCGAACAGGTGTCAACCAGTCACCTGGATAAGACACTGGCCAAGGTTAGCCTTATTTTCCTTCATTTGGAGGGGGAGTTATGTGAGAAAATAGCATCTTTCCAGCATGGTAACCCAATTTGTGGCCTGTTTGTCAGTGTGTTATAACTGTGTCACTGGGTCCTGCTAGCCAGGACCCCAGTGTTCATGGTTTGTGGCCTACTTGTCAGACTGCTTCACTGTTTTTGTCAGTGTGCTTAACTGTGTCACTGGAATCCTGTTAACCAGAACTTCAGTGCTTATGCTCTCTCTGGTTCCAAATTTGTATTTACATACTGGTAACCCAGTATTCCACTCAAAATTGGCATACTGGACCCCCTTATTAGTCCCTAGTATTTGGTACCTAAGTACTCATGGCATTGGGGTTCCAGGGGATCCTTATGGGCTGCAGCATTTCTTTTGACACCCATACGGAGGCCATACAAAGGCTTCTTCAGGACTGCCATTGCAGCGTTGCGAAATAGTACATGCACTATTTCACACCCATTTTCACTGCACAGGTCACTTATAGGTCACATATATATCAAACCTTCAGACCCTGAAGGCTGGGTGCAAAGTATCTGTGTGTGAGGGCACCCCTGCACTAGCAGAGGTACCCCCACCTTGTTCAGGCCCAATTTCCTGGACTTTGTGAGTGCAGGGGTGCCATTTTAAGTGTGCACTGCACATATGTTAACACCTATGTACAGCTTCACCATGGTAACTCCAAATATGGCCATGTAAGGTGTCTAAGAGCTGGGAATCGTACCCCAATGCTGATTCCAGTATTGTTTTTACAATTTCAGACACACTGGGGGTTCCACCATGGACCCCCAGCACTGCCATACCAGTCTTCTGAGGTTTTCACTGCAGCCCCAGCTGCTGCCACCTCATAGACAGGCTTCTGCCCTCCTGGGGGTTAAGAAGCTCAATCCCAGGAGGGCAGAACAATGCATTTCCTATAGGAGAGTGGTGTTACACCTTTTCACTTTGGAAATGGGTGTCACAGGCATAGGAGGGGTAGCCTCCTAGAGCCTCTGGAAATGCTTTGAAGGGCACAGATGGTGGTGCCCTAGTTGGATAATCCAGTCTACACAGGTTCAGGGACCCCAGTCCCTGCTCTGGTGCAAAACTGGACAAAGGGGAGTGACCACTCCCCTGTCCATCACCAGCCCAGGGGTGGTGACCAGAGCTCCTCAGAGTGTCCCTGGGTTCGGCCATCTTGTTTTCAGGATCGTCAGGGAACTCTGGGAGCATCTGAGTGGCCAGTGCCAGCAGGTGATGTCAGAGACCCTTCCTGATAGTTGCTTACCTGGTTAGGTGACCAATCCCCCTCTCAGGGCTATTTAGGGTCTCTGTTCGTGGTCTTTCTTCAGATTTGGATTGCAAGACTCCAGCAGGAATCCCCTGCACCCTTTACTTCATCTTCTTTCAACGGATCAACTGCTGGCTGCTTCAGGAACTCTACAAAACTGCAGCAAAGAAGCAAAGGCAACCTCTGCAAGCTTGTAACTTCGGCTACGGCCAGCAACTACAACAGTTTCCAGGTTGTGCATGCTCTGAGGACTGCCTGTCTTCAGCCTGCTCCAGAAGAGCGAAAGGAATCTCCCGAATGCGAAAGTCAATTTCCCACCTAGGCAAGTGTAGTGTGTGGAGGGGCGCTAGGAGTGTAAGAAAACACCATTGGTACGTAATAGAACCCACCCCAGAGCCCAGGAAAGCAGGAGTAAATCACAGTGAGTTCCATAGAACACACAAGAACATGTGATAGAAGATTTTGCAAGAACCAGAAGAGACTGCAAGACACCAGGGATGGATACCTGGACCTGAAGACCTGTGGAAGAAGGGGACGAAGTCCAAGAAGCACTGAAGAGTCGAGGGAGAACAGGAGCTCCTGCTAACCCAGATAAAGGTGCAAATGAAGAACGACCGGTGAAGAAGAAAAGTCGGTACTTCACCCAAGAAGGTGGATGCAGGTTCCTGGTTGGTGTAGATGATGTCCCATATCAGAAGAGTGATTGCAGTCTGGTTTGCGTCAATGGATTCCGCCAACAAGCCTTGGAACCTGCAAAGCACACAGTTAGCGGAAAATGGCGCTGCCCGAGACCAGGAGGGACCTGGTGGCCTCTATCCAGGAGGGGGAGACAGAGGGGCTTTCAGCAACTCAGAGAGCCCTCAGAAAACCAGGCAGTGTGCATAGCACAGGTACAAATAAGGTGCAAAAGGAGGCCTATGCAAAACTACACAAAGGGATCCCACAGTGCTGGAGAACCACTCAGGAAGCTGTGCGTCGCAGGGTAGAGTGCTGGTGGCTGGAGCTGCACGGTACACAAGGAACTTTGTGGAAGAACGCCAACATGCCTTGGCAACTGCAAAACATGCAGTGCACGGCGGTCACTATCTTGCGTGGGGAGGCAAGCTCTTACCTCCTCCAAAGTTGGACAGCTGGACCTCACCACCCTTGTTGTGCTGGATCCATGTACTTCATCAGGAGAGGGGACCCAAGCCACAGGTCGTCGCTGCAAAGGGATGCCTGCTGAAGCGGGGAAGTGACTCCTTCACTTCAAGGGAGATTCCTTCATTCTTCTGGTGCAGGCTGAAGACTGCCTGTTCTCTGAGGATGCACAACTTGGAAACAGTTGCAGTTGCTGGCAGGAGCTGAAGATACAATGTTGCAGAAGTCGTTTTTGTTTCTTTGTTGCAGTTTGTAGAAATTCTGGATGGTCCAGATGCAGTTTCATCGGTAGAAGGTGAAGTAAAGGATGCAGAGGATTCCTGCTGGAGTCTTGCAATGCGAATCTGAGGAAACACTCAGGAGAGACACCCTAAATAACCCTGAAAGGGGGATTGGTCAGCTACACAGGTAAGCACCTATCAGGGAAGGAATCTGATGTCACCTGCTGGCACTGGCCACTCAGATACTCCCAGTGTGACACACCAACTTGGAATCCAAGATGGCAAAACCCAGGGACTCTCTGAGGAGCTCTGGGCACCACTCCTGGGGTGGTAATGGACACGGGAGTGGTCACTCCTCTTTCCTTTGTCCAGTTTTGTGCCAGAGCAGGCACTAGGGGTCCCTGAACCAGTGTAGACTGGATTAGGCAAGGAGGGCACGATCTGTGCCCTCCAAAGCATTTCCAGAGGCTCTGGGAGGCCACCCCTCCCATGCTTGTATCACCTATTTCCAAAGGGAGAGGGTGTAACACTCCTCTCCCAAAGGAAATTCTTTGTCTTGTCTTCCTGGGCTTGAGCTGCTCGAGCAACCTGAGGGCAGAAACCTGTCTGTGAGGTTGCAGCAGCTGGGGATGCCTGGAAAACCTCATTAGGCTGATATTGCAGTACTGAGGGTCCAATGTGAAGCCCCCAAAGTGAGTGGAATAATACAACCAATGCTAGAAACAGTATTGGGGTATAATTCCGAGATGTTAGACACCTTTCATGGCCATATTCAGAGTTACCATTGTGCAGTTGGACATAGGTATTGACCTATGTCTAGTGCATGAGTAAAATGGCGTCCCGCACTAGGAAGTCCGGGAATATGGTCCTAGACGAAGTGGGGGCACCTCTGCTAGTGCAGGAGTGCCCTCACACACAGGTCCTTTGCACTTAGCCTTCAGGGTTGGAAGTCTGACATATAGGTGACTTAAAAATGACTTGATGCAGTGTAAATGGCAGTGAAAGGGTGCATGCACCATTTCACACAGGCTGCAATGGCAGTCCTGTAGAAGCCTTTGCATGGGCTCCCTATGGGTGCCAAAAGTAATGCTGCAGTCCTTAGGGATCCCCTGGAACCCCAATTTCGTGGCTTCCTAGGTACCATATACTAGGGACTAATAAGGGGGCACCAGTATGCCAATGAGTGGAATACTGTGTTAACAGTACCCAACAACCAACTTTAAAGGGGAGAGAGAGCATAAGCACTGGGGTCCTGGTTAGCAGGATCCCAGTGACACAGTTAAACACACTGACAAACAGGCCATACATGGGGGTAACCATGCTAGAAAGAGGCTACTTTCTCACATCAGTGTTGTAGCCAACCAAACAAGGAGGGTCCCTCTGGGACTCCCTACATCCCCTTTGGAGTCATGGTGTGCCCCTCCTGCCCCCTTACATATTTTCAGGACACAGGGACCATGGCCCTTAATCCTGTGATGGCTGGGACACCATGCTGTTCAGGTTGTGACCAACAAATCAGTGTTCACTTTAAAGTGGCCAATCAGAGCATAGCTGAAACCAACGGTTCAGATATTTATAAATTTGGAAACTTAACTCTTTAAAAACTGCTGAACAGATTTACATCAAGTCACAAAAACACAAATTCTTGTTAACGATCTAGGTTTCTACTACATTTGTTGTATTTCTGTTCATCCATTTTAGATGTAGCACTGTTCAAAATTTCTTCTGAAAATTGCCTGGGGAAATTGCGCTTTCGGACCTCTTTAAGCATTCTCGGCCCCTTCTTTACAGATCACATGGAAACTTTCCAGGGAGGAGCTGCTCCGTGAACAGTCGGCAAACAGTGCCAAAAACAAAAAATCCATTTCCTATGGTAATATTGTTCTAATTATAACTGCTAAGCGACAAAATTCACTGTTTACTCTGTTTGTGTGTGTGTGTCTGTGTCTGTCTGTGTATATATATATATATATATATATATATATATATATATATATATGTAAATTATCTAGAGGTGGTGGCCTTACAGTTAAGGCCTAGTTTCTATATAACAAGTGTTTTTTACCTTCTGATATCTTTGGCACCGCTTGTCGAATCTTCACAAAAATGTTCACCAAAATTGCCAGACAGGTCAGCTGCTGTCTGGGAGATTTCGTGGGGGTGGGGCCCTAAGGTAACTGCAGCATGTGCCCTCGCAATGCAATGCTAATTACCCCACAAATTACAGCACTCATGAAATCGTTGATAACATCGTTGATAATATCACTGTAATATCTGTAGTAAAAAAAATTACGAAAAAATTGTGCATGGTGGAGGCACGAGTTATCGTTGCCTTAGGGAATGAGTTATAGTTACTTGAAGTAACTCTAACTATGACTGGTGAATTTCTATGATTTCGTATGTTTAAAATGTGAGCCTAATTATAACATCCCTGTAACCTTTTGTTTTTTAAGTGAATTTATATATATATTTGACATTTGGTTGGGACAGCGTGTGTTTGTTCCTGGTGGGCACATTAGTGACTCTTTTATTGTGCCGCTTATACTTTTTCATGCGGTGTGAATCTAACCTGCATTTGAACTTTTTTTGAAAAATTGAAGCCGATGAAATTATATATAAGTGGTTTTTGACTCTACATTTTTATGAGCTTGTTTGGATGTTGTGCAGCCCTTGGTGTGCAATTGTATTGCACCAGTTTTTTGAATACACACACATATATATATATATATATATATATATATATATATATGTATATAACTTTGACATATCATGTATGCTATGGTGATCATATGTCGCATAAACCCATGAGTAGTATTAGTAACGTGATTCCAGGCATCTGACTATAGTATTAAATGGCTTTCTGCAATAGAGCACATACCGGTCTTCCAGGTAAAGCTTTTTATCTAGACATAGTTTGTGCTTTTTCATTTTTTTCTACATGATTTTATTTTTCTGCACGTGCGAAAGGATTGCATCAGATATCATTTTTGTTCCAGGGTGCTCTCAGTGTGACAAAAGAAGATTCATAATGTTGTTCCAAAAATATTGCTCTTATTTTGTCAGTGGCAAGTGTCTGAGTAATATCTTAAAGATAAGGGATCGGTACCTTGATAAAACTCAGGGACAGCAGAATTGCCTGTTTAGCTTGTGTTCTGCAACTGCTGGACATTATCTTGCATAAGATCACGCTTTGTGTGCTGTTTCTAAAGCTACCAGAATGGAAATGTATTTAGCTTAGTTCTGTGAAATCATTTGAATACATCACCACAGGATCGCCTGTCAGGCATTTTGAATCATTATCGTCATTATCATTGGGAGAGATGGGGTAAGGACAATGCAGAAAATTCAGCAGTTTCTAAGCTACACATTGTACCGAACTGAAGAAGTTCTGCAGTCAATGCATTTGATGCCTTGGGGTCACCATTAGATTCATTTTTATCAGCATATTTGCTAATGCATTCTAAATGTACTCTTGAGGACTACAAGCTGTTTCTATAGTGGGCTCAGTGTGGCCAAGCGCTATTCCAGCGCTCACGCTATACAAAGCAATGTATCATCTTATTCAATAATTATTTACCTACGTTTACAGAAAACCTCCAGGCTTTTTCCTCATAAGTCCTGGCTGTCATTGCTTGAATTGCAGTACTCGGTGATCACTTGCGCACTCCAAACTCCAGATTTTTTTTTTAGCTATTTACTAAAGGTAGAAGAGGAGAGACGCCAAGGTCATTATGCAGGCTTTCTTGAACCTGGTTAGTCGCCCTGGTGAATAGGTCAGAACGTACCTGCTTTGGTGATATTTACACGTTATTATTGTTTTAAGATGATGCATTAATTTAGGGCTAGGGTCACACATTACTAAATGAGGAGGGATTGAAAAGAAAAGGAACTGAAAAGAATAAAGGCGTGAAGATGCTCGCTGGTTGGTTTAAAGGATTGAGAAATTCCTAATACTGTCAACCATACTTTTTGTATTTCAACCATGATATTCTGAATACGTCCTACCTACCTCCTCCATGCATTTGTTGTAGATCATTGCTCCATGTCCTATCATTGGTACCCTTGGGCACTTTAGTGCAAAGCATTCTGACAACAATGCACCTGAAGCACGGCAGCAAGCAAGCAAAGTGATGGCAATGCCCCATTGGCATGACCAAGTGGAGAAACTGAAGCATGTACCCCTGGGTCACCGGGCATTGCAGAACCTCTGACAGCTGCGTGCTCAGGGAAGGTGCCCATGAAGAAAATCTTCGTTGCATTCCTGATCCAACATACGCCTCACTACCAAAAAAAAAAAAAAAACAGCTGTGTGTTTTCCTCCAACTCTCAATGCCCAAAGCAGGAGATCTTTACCTTTTGACTGCAGTGGATCCCCAATGAATCATAAGAGGAACCTTTGGATGGAGGCTGAACAATTTCTTCTTTGAATCTCAAAACAATGTACAAAAATGCAAAACAAGTATAAACCAAACAAATGCTCTAATATTGGAATATTTCGGTTGATTCACAAACAAATACAGAAAACGTTTACAAATGTTCAATGTTGCTTCTTTTATCGTATACATGTAATTATTTTTAATATTATTTAATTTTGTACCATTATTAAATGACAAGATACCAGAAAGAAAGTGACTCTGGTAAGATTAAAATGACTGGCAATGTAATTAAAAGGATGCATGACTCCACTCCTTAGGAAATAACCACCATATTTCTGGTGAGGAGAATTTAACAGGATCAAAAAGCCTGAAGTAAAAGAAAATGCCAAAAAGCAATGTAAACCCCTCATGCTGTAACATACATAATAATTCCTTACAGGTTCGCCACACTTTATCAACTATATAAAGCACAACCTATCTTCGAAGTTGTGCCTTCTAAATCCGAGCCCTGCTACTGAGAGGAAATTATTACGAGTAAAAATAGCTTTAAGTATGGAAGCGAGTAGCCACCACTTTCCCAGTGGTGCTGAATGACTCTGTTTTCTGTGCATGCGTCTTCAAATATGGCATAAAAACAATCATTCTCTGAGAGAAACATCTCCTTCATAATCAGTTATCTGTACACAGGAAATACATTTGGGGTTGACAAACTTGTGAAATGGTGACATTCATAAAGCCCTTTAGGTGTAAAATGGTTCAGGGGTCAAAGAAAATTAGTAAACTCAGGGTCAGATGTACTAACATTAGGAATACCAATTTCCCAATTACGATTCTCTCAGAATCACAATATAGGAAATTAGTATTCCTAATGGATGAAACTCTTTTGAGTTTCATTAGTAATTCTTAGTGGGTCGCAAATACACCTACCTCATGTATATTATTACACAAATTGCGGTCATCACACAGACGGTGGCCTCTTGGGGTTAGCAGACCACCATGTCTGTGACTACTTTTAAATAAAGCAATCTTTTTTTTTAAGCACAGTCCATTTCCGCTAAAGGAAATCAAAATGTATTTAAAAAGAAAAAATGAAAAGTTTCATTTGTATTTTTTAAGGGTAGGCAGTATTCAGTGGGCCTCTTGCCAGCAATTAAAAATGTATTTTTAAACATTCTCAAAGGGGAAGGGATTCCAAGGAGACCCCTTCCCATTTACTAATGGGGTTCCACCAACTTTGACTAGACAGTAATGTGCAAATGTTTTGTGAATGATTCAGTCACAAAACATTCATAGATCCCATTCTGATTCGATATTTGGAAGGGGCGCCCTAAACATGCATCTTCCAAACAGAATCGGTGTGTATTCACAATTCAAAACTAAGATTTGGTAATGTTACTGAATCACAATTTGGGATTAATACATACCAAAATGCACTTTTCTGGTCGCAAACTGCCAGATTCTGTAAATCTGGATGTTTGCGAACCAAAAAATGCGAACTACATCTGGCCCTCAGAGCATAGATGTAGAGGATAGCATGTCAGAAAGAGCTGTCTTAACATAGCACCTCTAAATGTACAACACAATTAGCTGCAAATTAAATATTTACTTATGTACTTACTTTTCCAGAAAGTCTAGATTAAAAAATCAAGCTGACAGTAATTTTTATACCTTTGAATATGTGTTTTCTGTGATTTTTTATCACAAAGGTCCAATATATATTTTAGAAGCTAGTTGGCAAGCTGGGCAAAGGAGTATATTCATATTATGTCCCACAATGCAACAGATGCAGAATTATTGTAATTAATCTATGCATTTCTCGTAGGTTTTCACTAGGTCTGTTCATTTGTAATAATTATTGTCAAAGAGGCTGGAATTAGTTCAAGGCTGCCAAGGTAACCTTGATTATAAGATAAACTGCATTTTGTAATAGTTTAGCAGTATTACAGTAGTCCTACTAAATTACTACAAAATGCTATTCACAAACATACAAGTTTAAATCTTCGCCTCTTCTACCTTTTCAATGGGGAAACCCTCACACATATTAATTTACTGCTTAGTAGTAAATCTATAGGATACCAGATGATTGGCGAAAAAAGGGCATGCTTACTAATAAAGGGGAAGGGATTATAGAGGAGTAAGGAGGAGATTAAGAAGAGCACCTGTCCACAAAAGAATAAGCCCATTGCTATTCACAAAATGCATTTCTAATGTTACTACAGCCAAAGTGGGTCCTGAACAGTAGTGCATTACTCCAGCTCAGAGCTGTAGTAATCCAGAAACTCACAATTCCAAAGACTGGCACTGCAACATCCCATAGAAAACAATAGAGGTAGGGAGTGAAGAAAAACCCCATAAACCCCACAAACTATAATATTAAATTAAATTAAATTATTTTAATTACTTACAAGTATAAATTCATATAGTTTACTGTTAAGAAACTATTTAAAAATAAAACACATTTATTTTTTAACTATAAAATATTTAACTGGGGGGGCGTGGCCAAGATGGCGGCCAAGACGGACGCTTGAAATCGAGCTCTGCTTTGTGCCTTTGTAATTATCCTGTCTCACACTGCCACAGCACCAGCCACACGGTATGGAAGGTGGCGTAGGCGGCCTGGAGGAGCCTGGAACAAATTGATGCTGCGAACAACGCTCAGAGCGGGGGCGTGTAGCGTGGGGTGATGCACACACTGGGACGAGCAGGGCCTTTCCCTGGGCGGGGGCCCTGAGGCGGGCAGCCGCAAGCGTGGCCTGCTGGAGTGGTGTGCCATGGAGGGGACTGGCCGGGACGCATTGCTGCACTGAAGAAGGATCGGTGCCGCGGCAGTGTTGTGGAGACCTGGAGCAGCTGCACTGGCATCCTCATACCTGTTGGGCACTGCCTGGCGTACGTGGCTGGGGAAGGAGGCCGAGGAGAGTGGGGGGTGCACCCTGTGGACCTCGTGGTTGCTACGCACTCTTAGGGGTGCTTTGGATGCGAGGCCCCTCCTCCTCCACTTGTCCCCCACGCCTTGACTTACTGTATTGGAGCGTGACCGGCTGCGGGGGCCATTCCCCAACACATCACAACTTGGCGGAGAGCGTCAGGGTGACGGAGACCACCCTGGGCATCGTGGATCCTATTGTATACGAAACCCAGAAGCAAGTACAGCATTTGGACCTGAAAGTGAAAGCCTTACAGAAACGTGCTGAGGACACTGAGAGGAGATCTCGCCGCAACAATGTGCGATTCCTGGGCTTTCCGGAGAGAGTGGAGGGGTCCAGCACGGAATTATTCCTAGAGCAATGGCTTATCAATGAGGTACTGAACGGCATAGAACCGAAAGTCTTTTCTGTGGAAAGGGCGCACAGAATACCGGGCAGACAGCCAGCTCCAGGGTTACCCCCTTGCCTGATAATAGCGTGTTTTCTCGACTACAGAGACCGTGACACGATACTGCAGCACTTCCAGAACAATGGCCCGATAAGACATGAGGGGGCTTCCATAACTGCCTATCCAGACTTTACAGCAGAGGTGCAGCGCCAGCGTTACTCCTACATGAAAATAAAACTGCGCCTCCGTGAGCACAATTTCAAATAGGCCCTGATGTTTCCTGCCGAGCTCCGGGTGATCGCGGAGGACCGCACTCATATCTTTGCAACGCTGGCCGATGCCTGGACATGAATGCATGCTAAGCGTATTGCCCAGCCCTCGGAGGAAGATAAGGAATGTGGAGAATGGCTGACCTCTCTGGCTCGCAGGAGATCCAGGTGGAGGTCGAAAGCACAGCCTATGAAAACACAAGCAGCAGCGGAGAGGGCAAGGGCGCTGAGGGACACAACGCTTCATACTCAAAATTCTTTCGCACTGCTCCAGTCCACTTTGCAGGCCCAAACAGACTCAGACTCTGGTGGTTCTGATTCGACCATCATGGGTGTGACAAAGGGACCGGCGGTTACACTCAGGACTGCAAATGAGCTATAATACTTGAACAGTCATTCCTTGATCTTGTGGTGATCTGATGTGGGGCTCTGGCTGTTATTGTGGCACCAGGAACTGTGTTCTTGCCCGTGGGTCCATGAAGTGTGTGGGTAGTAATGATACTCATTGGGCCTCGTAGCTGGGATCCATAGTACTGAAATGTTCCTTGGCTCTCTGTGTTGGTGGGCTCATAGTTAGAGGGTCATTGTGATATTGTGGTTGTGGCTAGTGGGGGGCGCTGTCATGATTATCTTTTATACTGCAGTGGGGGCCCTAAAGCAGGCTCCCTAAGACAGTTACCATGCTCCCCCAGATGGTATCCAAATGGACAAAGTTTTTTGTAATCGACGCATGTTTCTTTCTTTGTTATTGTTGGGAGTGACTAAAGAAGTGCAAATGCATCACAATTTTTTGGGTTTGCGTTTATTGTTGGGGGTAGGGGGGTTATGTTCACTATGCTTACCTGGGTCACAACACATTTGCACAATTGTCAAGCAGACACTTTATTCAAGGTTGCAGAGGTGTACTCCCTCTGGGGGTTGGGCACATGACAAGACAAGCACAAATGTACTGTTTACTGCGTTATAGGTACACACAAATTGTACACTATGCAGGAATATAATATCATAACATGGAACTAGCGGGGGCTATGTTGGGTAGGAGGCATCGTATATACACTTATCTCAAACGACAGAGGGTGCATTTTGCCATACTACAGGAAACACACTTGCTGAATAGTGATTTGCAGGTTCTGAGGAAGCGCTGGCGAGGACAGATATACGGTACGTCTTTTTCAGTGTACCCGAGGAGGTATTGGTGTGGATAACACCTGGGGAGCCATATGTACAGCACATGGAAAGGGTAGATGAGGGGAGCAGATGTATAGTGCTAGAGGGGCAGTTGGATGGCAAACCATTAACATATTGGGGGTTTATGCCCCCCATAGCGCTGACCCCTGCGTTGTTGACCGACCCTGCTGTGCCTGGCATTTGGGGTGGGAACTTTAATTGTGTCCTGGACTTACTAATAGATCACTCATCCTTGCCACTACAGGGAGCAATGAGCAGAGGAAATTCTACTTTGTTAATGGCTTGGGCTGGGGACATCGGGGTGTATGACATGTGGCTCATGGGTCATCCGACACACAGGGAGTATTCTTTTTATTCCTCATTACATGATATACATACCAGAATAGATCTGTTGTGGGGAACTCCTACTGTAAGCTCTTTTATTAAGGACTTGGGGTACTTGGCTAGGACGTTGTCCGATCACTCCTCATTGCTGTTGACTGTAAAGTGGGGAAGAAAACAATCCACAATATCCACCTGGCATCTGCAAAATGAGGTATTGTTAGATAATCCCTTTAGAGAGGAATTAAACACCTGTATTAAGCATTATTGGAAATCAAATAATGGGTCCACTGACTTGAGAGCTACAGAGTGGGATGCGCATAAAGTTGTGGTGAGGGGACATTGTCTCTCTGCCTCCTAGGGGGCGCGCAGATCGCTGCATGTTGAAGTCATCACCCTGGAGTAAGATATGCAAGCATTGGAAATAGCAGCTGCACAGCATAGGGTGACATTCTAATCCCTTTGTGCTAAGCGCAAGATGTACAAGGAGGCGGATCAGCGCCTCCGCTGCCATGATTATAATTATCACCTAATACGACTACAAGTGGAGGGTGATCGATCAGGGAGGCTTTCGGCATGGTTGTAACGAGAAGATCGGCAACATACCCCAATTGGGGCTGTACGCCTGACTGATGGAACTATGGTCTCCTCACAAGAAGCAATTAACAATGCTTTTATAGACTACTACATGGGGCTATATCACAGGCAAGCGACATGCGACACTCAGCGCTTGGAGGCCTTCCTTTGTAAAGCACCGATCCGAAGTTATAAGCATCGAATATAGAGGCGCTTGACAAGCGCCTCAAGTTAGAGAAAATTGGTGTAGCCATAGCACAAATAGCTCATAATAAAACCCCTGGCATGCATGGCCTGTTGACAGAGTATTATCCCACTTACGCACAGCACTTGTCGTGTTCTTTGTTATCAGTGTTTGAGGAGGCATGGACCCATGGGTTACTCCCAACATCTCAGAGAGAGGCGCTGATTGCAGTACTCCCCATACCTTGCCGTGAACCCAAGAATGTGAAGACATTTGGCCATTGCCTCTTCCTAATCTAGACTGTAAAATTTTAGGCAAGGTGTTAGCAAATAGACTTGCCCCTGTAATATACACTTTGATTCATGAAGATCAAAATGGCTTCATGCCACAGCGGAACACGTGCTGGAATATCAGTAGATTATTAAACATTATTGGTGACACCCCGACAGAGGCATATGAAAATGTGTTAATGTCACTAGACATATAGAAGGCATTTGACACCCTAGGCTGGGATTTCTTGTTTGCCACCTTGTATTGCATGGGATTTGGATGGGGTTTGATGGGTGCAGGCTCTGTATGCTCAACACACAGCTAGGGTAAAAACAGAAGGAATAATGTAAGACAGCTTCTCTATAAGCAGAGGGACCAGATAGGGGTGTCCACTGTCACGTTTGTTTTTTGCCACTGCAATTGAGCCGTTGGCAGCTCTGCTGTATGCTATGGCCGAGCAATTGGGGATATGCCGGATGGAAACATAACATATTATATCGCTATATGCAGATGATGCATTGATTTATTTGGAGAGATGTTGGACCACATCGCCAGCAGTGATGTCTTTGTTGGATAAATATGGAGTGATCTCGGGGCTGAGGATTAACTGGTCCAAATCCTGCTCATTTCCCCTGGTTGAACTGCCTGCCGGGATGAGGGAGGCGCTTCCCTCAAGTAGGCTGAGGTGGTACTTGGATACCTTTAAATACTTGGGCGTGCAAATATATCATAAAATTGAAGACCTGAGGGATGGTAACCTGGGACGTGCGCTTTGCTCTATGTAGGGCTTGCTCCAGTTTTGGTGCTTGCTTCCTCTTTCTCCCCTGGGCAGGGAGGCAGTACCAAACATATTGGTGCTTCAGAGGCTCCTTTATTACTTTGCAGCACTGCCCATAGTTGTCCCCAGGAGTTTTTTCCATGAGCTAAACAGACTGTTGTCAGGACTCATCTGGGGGATTTATAAGCCCCGAGTGGCACTCACCACTCTGCAGCGACCATTGCGTGAGAGGGGGTTGGGTGCACCAAATTTTGAATACTACTATGCGGCTGCACAGTTACAGTGGCCGCTATACTGGATGAACAGGCCTGAATCGTCTGAGGCAGTGTGGGTGCATACACAGCTGAAAGGTGTTCCTGTCTACACGTGGTTAACTGACCGCACAGTGAAGCACATTACTGACAATTATTTGCTGATGGCAGCATACGCCTGTTGGCGGTGATACATACAGGGCAGAAGGTCCGGCTCCCCATACTCACCCCTCATTCCCCTGGGCCAGATACCAGGAGGTGCATGACTACTCAAAACTCACTTCCTAACACCATGGGTGGAAGTAGGGATAGAGACAGTGGGGGATTGTTTTGATGATGGTGTTCTGATGTCTTTTGACGCTATCAGGGACCTTGCCTCAGTGGGACCGGGACACTTTATGACATACTATACCATATGTCATCTGATTAAAAAAGCATCAGCAGGCGGAGACCAGGAACCTGTGACTTCTCCCACTCTACACTTAATGCTTTCAGATAGTGGCTCAACAAAAGCAATTACTAATTTATATAAAGCCCTAACTAAGGTGGATGACGATAGTCTTGAGGCAGCAAAGCAGAGATGGAATGCAATTCTCTCTACACCTGTGACCTCCGGGGCATGGTCTGAGGCCCTTCAACAGGTGCAAAGAGTATCACGTAACCTTAGGTTCTGCTACACTCAGTTTAACTTTGTACTCCAAACGTGTTTGGCCCCATTCCATGTTCAGCGCATGTACCCAGAATCTAATACGGCATGCCCCCGTTGTTTGCTTCAAATAGCACACTTTTATCATATGGTATGGGATTGTAGACCCCTGCAGAAAGTTATTACCGACATTATGGAGCATGTGTTCCCACTGGAACCAGAATCTTGTCTTTTGGGGATACAAACCAGAGCTAAGCAACATATACACATTCATAAGTTTGCTGACTTGGCATTCATTATGTACAAACCGTTGATTGCCATGAACTGGAAGGCACCTAGGGTACCAGAGATGTCTAACTGGCACGTCATGACACAGCGATGGGTGCGGACAGAGACACGAGTGTTGCGATCCTTGTGGGATAAGGGACAGGTACACACAAATTATGACACATGGGAGACACTTGTGACTAAGCTGGAAATTAAAAATGACGTGCGCCCGCCATGACTCACTGCATTGTGGGAGCGATGACTGAAGTGTCTTTAGCTCTGGAGTTTTCTTGTGAAAAGGAGGGGGCAGTGGGAGGTTGGGGAGGTTTGTGTTGTTGATGTGTGCACTCTAATGACACCAAAATTGATCTGCTTAATTGTTTGAACCTTCGCTTGTGTGACAGTAAGGAGCTGGACTGGATATACCAGACTCAATGCTTGTAACATGTTATGGAGACCAAGATAGTGGGTGGCAAATGGAATGGGCAGGACGCACCCAAAGGCATTTAGGGGTGACACATGATGCTGCAATGAACCATGTAGCTATCTCTTGCCTGTATTGCTTGCTGTCTAATGATAGACCTGTAGTAGGAATCAGCAAACAGATGCTCTGTTAACCTCTGGATGTTGTACGCATTAACCCAATTTCTGTATTTATGATTGACAATATGTGTTGGAATTAATACCATAGATCTAAAAAAGTATTTATATCTATTTAACTAACCTTTTTTGAATGTATACATTAATGTAACATTATTTTTATTAATATATAATTAAATCATTTAATTAATCCTATACATCACTTGGAATAAACATCAATGCATAATATAACCTTTTTGTTTTATTTTTGGAGAGAGCGGAAATCTCTGCACAGCAAAGTGAAGAGAAAACTGAAAAAGTTTGCTAGTCATTTTAATTAGTAAAAATATTTTTTATATAAAATGTTAACATAAAATAATTGTATACATTTATTTTTGTGCTTAGATTGATGCATAAATTATGCAAAAATGAAGAATGAACTTCCTACAAAATGAGTGACACTAAATTTGCTCACCTCAAATGTATGTTTTTCTACCAAAGGTTTTCAACATAGGATTATCATTATAGCTCTTTGCTAAAGAAAGGCTGAGTCTTGGAGCCTGGGGCCCCCTTGTGTCTAGACAAAGCTCAAACTATCTGAAGAGGTATAATGAAAGTGAAACACATGACACATGCTTTTGCTCAATCCAGTTTGGTTTGGATGGTATTTTACCAATCCAAAGCTGTAATACTATGCGTGGAGTAGTGTAATGCTTTTGACATTTTACAGCTCGGCATGGATGATACTATGCTGATCCTATGCTTAAAGACTCTGCTATATAAATGGCAAAAGACTTTGGGCCTAATTA
This sequence comes from Pleurodeles waltl, assembly GCF_031143425.1. Taxonomy (NCBI): domain Eukaryota; kingdom Metazoa; phylum Chordata; class Amphibia; order Caudata; family Salamandridae; genus Pleurodeles; species Pleurodeles waltl. The sequence continues at coordinate 259,474,696 of NC_090437.1, read as the reverse complement.
TGCCAGGAGACAACCACCTCTGCCAGGATCAGGGATTCCAACTGGTTAGTGGAGGTCAACGTCATGGTCAGCCACAGCAGTGGCATAGCCATGCAAATCACTATTTTGCTTTCCTCCAGCTTTTTCATGGCAGGGTCCCCACCATGAAAAGCCTGATAGAAAGGCAGTGCTAAGGGAGCCAAGGTTAATGCAGCCACACTATTTCCACTGGGCTGACCGGCAGAAACCTCATAATACAACGTTTCTGCCAATCAACTCAGTGGAAACATTATAATATGCCCATGGTGAGGCCACAGGCTTGAGGGCCATCTCACAACACTGTATCGGAGTTGTGGCGTTTCAACAGTCCATCTCCTAATCAGGCCCTTTGGCCATTACTAGCTTGGCATGGATGACAATGTGCTAATCCTATGCTAAAAACCTTTGCTAGATAAATAAACATTTGAGATGAGCAGACTTAGAGTTGCCTGGTGTTGTAGAGTGCTCTATACTGGAGCTGTTCTCCACCAAAACTTAGGAACTACCCACAATTCTCTCTTCCTTTTTGCATATTTACTTTTATATGTAGAAAAGATTTTTAAAAGAACTCTGCAGGACTAAAACATTAATTTTGAATTACATCATTTATAAACTTCAAAGTAATATAATACAATTATTTTTCTGATGTGTAACTTCAAAAATAATTTCTATAAAAGAAAAAAAATATAATGCATAATTACTTTACTGCAAATGATGTGTAGAATAATTAAAAGTAATTTAATTACATTTATTTTTTTTTATTAATATTACATATATTCCATAATGGAATTTTAAGTATGATGTTTTCTCTTATTTTTTTAAAGATAAATTATATGTATGGTTATCTTACATTTATTTGAACTATTTTAATTTTATTTACGTGGTTTTATTTATTTTTAATTTTCTATGGAAGGGTGTTGCAGTACCAGTGACTACTCATGTGTGGTGCTGGACGTGGCGCTGGCATTTGGAGCCTTTACTGTGCACAAACTACATTTATTTATATAAACTACTGCTATAAGCTGTTGCACTGAATATTCTTAAACTAGAATATACTGCTTCACAAAACTCCTACATAAAATAGCCCTAAGTAGGCCCTCTCACTGCACAAGATGCTCTGGTAACCCTTCTCGCTTCTTTAATTTAGCATAGGAATGTCTACTAATCAGGGTCTACTGGACGAGCATTGCCCAGACCCTTGAAGGGACAGTTACCATACATAAAGACTGCACTGATAAGGTTGTGGTGCTATTTTAAGCCCTTCCCTGAAACAGTAAGAAAGCTAATAGCTTTATTGTTATTTTACCAAAACCTAGAACACTAGGGCCCTCATTATGACTTTGGCGTTCTTTTCGTAAGACCTCCGGAGTCGTGGGTGCAGAACGACTGCCAGTGCTGGCGATCCTAAGACCTCCCTATTATGACTTGATTTCTGAATTCAGCCCGAAAACAGATTTCCGACACCAGTCATGCTGACAGTCGGCAGTGAAGAGGAGTTTCCACTGCTGGCACCACCACGGCAAAAAGATGCAGCATGCCATATTATGACCTGCAATACGGCGTGGCGGTGTCCTGATGGTGGGGAGCTGCCGGTGTGGAAGCACCAGGACCCGTCCCCTCCCGGATGACATCCTCAATGGATGAGGTAAGTGGATCATCCAACAGGGTTGAAGGGGGTGTTTGTGGGTGCGTGTCTGCATGTGTGTGTGCATGTGTGAATGTTGTGAATCCGGGGGGGGGTGTTTGTGGGTGTGTGTCTGTGTGTGTGAGTGATTGTGGACAGGGTGAGGGGGTGTGTGAGTGTTTCTGGATGGGGAGGGGTGAGTGCATGTGTGGGGGTGTGAGCGATTGAGTTCGTGAGTGTGATTGAGCGGATGGAAGGGGTGATTGTGTACATGTGTGTGCATGTGTATGTAAGTGGACAGGGAGGTGGGTGAGTATGTGAGTGGACGGGAACGGGGTACATGCTTGTGTGAGTGAACGAGGAGAGCGAGCGAATTTGTGTATGCGGTGCACAGGGAGGAGGGTGTGAATGTATGCATGCGCCGGGGTAGGGGTGTGTGAATGTATGTATGCGCTGAAGGGGGAGTAAATGCATGTGTGATGCTGTGTTTGTGTATGTATGTTAGTGTGTGACATGAGTGCGCGAGAGAGTGGTGGTGTGTTTGTGTACAGGAGTATGTGAGTGTGTGTGCTCGGATATGTGGATGTGTGTTTGAGTGTATCCTTCGAAAGGAATGCTTATTCCTGTTGCCAGTTTGCAAGACCAGCAGCTTTTTCTGGTAGTGCGACCGCCAGAAAAATGCTGGCAATCTCCAGCATCTTAATACTGCTAGCAGTATTACGACGTCCTCTGTCCTGGAGGTGCTCACCTCCAGCCCGGTGGACTGCAGAAAAGAGGCGGGACGGGCAAAGTATTGATGGTTTCTCTTTGGCCAAACTGCCGAACTCATAACTTGGCGGTCTTCACCTCCGGTCGGCCGGCAGTGAGACTGCAACCATGACCCTGGTGGTCTTTGAACCGCCAGGGTCATAATGAGGGGCTATGCTCCTAAATGAAAGGACCATTATGCACCATAACAGGCTGGCTTAAACATGTAGAATTTGTGAAGAGACATTTAAAAGCTACTCAGACTTACAGATGACACAGGCCAGACTTAACATTTGGACCCCACTTCAACAATGCATGGGCAATTGTGATACCAATGGAACTGGCTAATAATGACAATGTTGTTGAATGCATCTCCTGAATTGGATTCTGCCTATAAATGCTACATTTGCCAGTAGAGAGTATGTAGAAATATTTAGATAGATACATGCTTGGCTTCAATTCACTATGCTTGATTCCCAGTCAGGCCCCATGTCAGCATTTTTTTTCCTTTAACATTGACTCTGTTTGGAGCATAATTAGTCAAGTTGAGCCCCATACAGACACATATTTTCTACGATGTTGCTTTTTTAATATTAGTAATGTTTATTTGCTCCCACCCCATAGATCCAGTGCTTTCACCAATGGTGCTTAGTTTTGAGTGGGTATAGTAAATGTGACTTCTTCAGATTACAACAGTTCTCCCAAAGTTTAGTTTGGAATGGGAATAGAAAAATATTTCCCCATCCAGTGTCCAACTCTTTCCGCAATTTTGTTTTGTTTGGAGTTGTCATAGTAAATCTGACCCTCCCAGAGTGCAACCCCTTTCCTAATGTTGCATACTTTGGAGTATGAATAGTAAATCTGAATCCCCAACACCCAGAGTGTAGTTATTTAGGGTAGTTTGCAATTAGGCTCTCATAACATTTTGTCCACATAAGTTATCTACACCAAATTAGCATCCTTTTTTTCCAGCACAACATCCTGGGGATTCTAAAGGTCCCCAGAGTTTTTTGGTTCCCTTGGAGGAGACAAAGAAATTAGCCAAAATACAGGTTTAAATATGTGTCTTTTGGGAAAAATGGGAAAGAAAGTGCTGCAGAAGAAAGCACATGTTTTCTTTCCTGTGAATGAGGGTATGCAGTGCTAAAATCTGAGTCTTTCCAGCTTTCAGGAACAGGCAGACTTGAATCAGAAAACTAAATTTTTCGACAAAGTTTTGACATTTTACTGGGACATACCCCATTTTTACTATTTTTAATGCTTTCAGCCTCCTTCTAGGTAGTGACAGAAATGGGTGGGAAGCCAATGGCGGTTTCTAGAGAGCTAAACGTTCCTGAAAAGTAGACAAAAATTCTGAATTCATCAAGGGTCATTTGTGTAGATCCTTCAAGGTTTTCCTACAGAAAGCAGGAGTTGAAATAAAACAACGTTTGAATTGAGTTGAAAAAAACAGCACTTTTCTGTCTGTGTTTTCTTCTGTAACTTTTTTCAGCTATGGCAGATTTTTTAAAGCAATATAGCAATATACTGTTACATCTGCTGGGCCCTTCTGGTTGTCGGGATATATAGGGCTTGTAGGTTCATCAAGAACCCAAGGTACTCAGAACCAATAAATAAGCTGCACCTTGCAATGGGTTTTAATTGTATACTGGGTATACAGCAATTAATTTGATACAATATAAAGAGTGAAAAATAGGTATCAAGGAAACCTATGTATTTCTGAAATAGGCACAAAATAAGGAGTTTAGAAGCAGTGGTTGTTTGCACATCTCTGAATTTAGGGGTCGCCATACTAGCATGTGAATTACAGCGCATTTCTCAAAATGACTTCTTTCTTACACACTGTCTTACATTTAGAAGGCAAAAATTTAGAGAAAGACAAATGCCAATAGCACTTGCTCTTCTAGTCTGTGTTTCCTAAAGTCTCTCGATTAAAATGGTCTCTCACTTGTGTGGGTAGGCCTAGTGCCTGCGACAGGAAATGTCCCAAAACACAACATCAACACATCACATTTTTCCATTGAAAACTGACATGTTTTTTGGAAAGTGCCTAGCTGTGGATTTTGGGCTGCAGCTCAGCCAGCACTTAGCGAAACCTACCACACCTATAAACATTTTTAAACTAGGCAGTTAGGGGAACCCTGGATGGGATGACCTCACTAGGTTCCATTACTCAGAATTGTTTGCAAACTTTAGAATGTGGCAAAAACACTTTTTCCTCACATTTTGGTGCTGCAAATTTCTGGAATCTGAGGGGGGCTCAAACGTCCTTCCACCCAGCATTTCCCAATAAAAATCGCACTTCACTTATTTGGATAGGTCTAGTGCCCGCAACATGAAATGACCAAAAACACAACGTGGATACATCATATTTTCTCATGAAAACGGACATGTTTTTTGCAAAGTGCCTAGCTGTGGATTTTGACCTTTAGTTCAGCCGGCACTTTGGGAAACCTACCAAACCCACATATTTTTCATAACTAGACATCTAGGGGAATCCAGAACGCGGTGACTTGTGGGGCTCTCACCAGGTTCTGTGACCAGAATCCATTGCAAACCTCAAAAGTTGTCTAAAAAAAACTCCTTTTCCTCACATTTCAATAATGCAAAGTTCGGAAATCGGAAAGGAGCCACAAACTTCCTTCCACCCAGCATTCCCTCAAGTCTCCAGATAGAATGATGTCTCACTTGTGGGCGTAGGCCTAGTGCCCGTGACAGGAAATGGCCCAAAACACAACATGGATACATCACATTTTCCAAATGAAAATGGTCACGGTTTTTGCAAAGTGCCCAGATGTAGATTTTGCCCTCTAGCTCAGCTGGCACCTAGGGAAACCTAGCAAACGTATTCATTTTTGACAACTAGAAACCTAAGGAAATCTAGAATGGGGTGACATGTGGGGCTTTCAATTGGTTCTGTCACCCAGAACCCTTTGCAAACCTCAAAATGTGTCTAAAAAAACATTTAGCTCACATTTAGGTGCTGCAAAGTTCTGGAATGTGTGGGGAGTCACAAACTTCCTTCCACCCGGCATTTTCCCAAGTCTCTTGATAAAAAAATGGTACCTCATTTGTATGGGTTGGCCTAGTGCCCTCAGCAGGAAATGCCCCAAAACACGACATGGAACTCATCATATATTTCTAATTAAAATGGACATGTTTTTTGCAAAGTGCCTAGCTGTGAATTCTGGCCTGTAGCTCATCCGACGCATGAGGAAACCTAGCAAACCTATACATTTTTTAAAACTAGACAACTAGGGAAATCCAGCATGGGGTGACATTTGGGGCTCTCACTAGATTCTGTCACCCAGAATCCTTTGCAAACCGCAAAATGTGTCTATGAAATCACTTTTTCTTAACATTTGGGTTCAGCAAAGTTCTGGAACCTGACAAACTTTCTTCCACCCAGCATTTCTCCAAGTCTCCTGATAAAAATGGTACCTCACTTGTTTGGGTAGGCCTAGTGCCCGCATCAGGGAAGCACCCAAAACACAATGTGGACACATCATATTTTTCCAGTGAAATCTGATGAGTTTTTTGCAAAGTGCTTAGCTGTGTATTTTGGCCTCTAGTTCAGCCGGCACTTAGGGAAACCTACCAATCCCACACATTTTTCAAAACTAGATACATAGGGGAATCCAGAATGGGATGGCTTGTGGGACTTTCACACGATTCTGTTACCCAGAATCCTTTGCAAATCTCAAAATTTGGTTAAAAAACACCTTTTCCTCACATTTCAGTGATGGAAAGTTCTGGAATCAGAGGGGAGCCACAAACCTCCTTCTTAAAAGCCTTTACCCATGTCTTCTAATAAAAATGGTACCTCATTTGTGTGTGGAGGCCTAGTGCCCACGACAGGAAATGCCCCAAAACACAACGTCGACACATCATATTTTTCTAATTAAAACAAACATGTTTTTTGCAAAGTGCCTAGCTGTGGATTTCGGCCTCTAACTCAGCCAGCACTTAGTGAAACCTAGAAAACCTATACATTTTTTAAAAAACAAGGCACCTAGGGAATCCAGAATGGGGGAGTTCTAGTGCTCTCACCAGGTTCTGTCACCTAGAATCCTTTGCAAACCTCAAAATATGTCTAAAAATACACTTTTCTTCAAATTTGGGTGCTGCAAAGTTCTGCAATCTGACGGGAGCCACAAACTTCGTTCACCCAGCATTTCCCCAATTCTCCTGATAAAAATGGTACCTCACTTGTGTGGGTAGGGCTAGTGCCCGCAAATGCCCCAAAACACAAAGTGGACACATACAAAATAATCTACTAGAAAACTAACTGTTTTTGCAAGGGGAGTGGTAGGAATTTTGTGCCAGCAGGGTGAGCCTACTTAGAGAAGTGAGAAAAATGTTATTTTTTAGCTAAATTCAAAGTTTGCCGGGGATTCTGTGCAAGTAAACGTTAGGGATCCACGCAAACCACACCTTCCTGGACTCCACTGGGTGTCTAGTTTTCAAAAATGTCTGGGTTTCCCTTGATGAACTCTGCACTTGGGACCAAAAGCGCAGGTGCTCCCTTGCAAAAACAGGTAGTTTTGTAGTAGATAATTTTGATTTGTCCACATTGTGATTTGGTCCCTTCCCTGTCTTGGGCACTTTGCCCACACACACAAGGGACAGTAGCATTTTTATCAGGAGACCCGGGGGAACTGTGGGTGGTAGGAAATTTCTAGTTTACTTTTGCCTCTAGAAGAATATGGCACAGAAAAGCAAGAAAAATGTGTGATTAAAGTCACTTTTGAAGTTTACAGGGCATTGTGGCTAAAAATGTGTTGGGATCAACAAGAGGCACACCACCCTGTACTCCACTGTGTGTCTAGTTTTCAAACGTATCTACAGTTGGTACAATTTCCCTAGAAAAGAAGCAAGCCCGCTACCAAGACTCTTATTTCTGTGATGTCAGAAACACTCAAATTGTGAAAAGAAACACCCCTAGGTTTTGTTAAAAAGACCCCTCACTGCCCAGGGAGTGTGGTGGGTAGCCCATGGAGTGAGCGCTAGCACTTCCCTCGTGGGTCAGTGCCTGGATGTAATGGTTATAACTGTGGCACAGCAGCGCTTTACCACCTGTGGTAACTGTTACATCCGGGCACCCAAGCGGTTACAACTGTAAAAATAAATGCACTTGTTAAGCTAATGAATATATTTTTATTTTCAGATGTAGAGGTGATTACAGAATTATTCTAATTTTTTTAATTGATGTATGTTTTGTAATTCTTTGGCAAGACACTTGTATGTATGTGTTTGTGTGGAATGGCTGTAATCGTGAGCTGGTCACTGCATACATGCAACCTATCCCATCTTGCATAGGTACCTTGGATCTTCATCTTATGGTTCACCTGGTCTGACATATCTCCATGTATAAATGTGAAATTAAAGACAGCACGGGTACATTTATTGCAGTGCACTACATACAAAAATATTTATGACAGAAAGAAACAAAAAATGTTAAGTGAAGGGGTCAGTCCTGGTGAATGAAAATAATTAGAGTAAATGCCACACCATTGGAAGTCCAAAGTCCAGAGTATTCCTCCCATTGGAAATGGAATATAGTTCAGGATCATTCTACAGAGTGTATGTGTGACACACAAAGGAGGACATAAAAGAAGAGGTTTATTGCTGGCAGAGGTGGGTGTCTTACCATCCTCTCCTCGTGGTTTCTTTTCTGGACGTCCATGCTTACAAGGGGGAGGGGCCAGCTGCTGCAGAGGCAGGGTTGTCTTTGGGTGGTTGTGCCTATGACAGGGCCTCTTTTCCTGTGGCTGCCACAGATGTACTTGGGTGTGATGTTGTTGTCACACAGGAAGGGTAGATGGTGGGGTGAAAGCCCTGCTCAGGGTGGTGTTGATTTCCCTCAGCAACAATGTTAGGGTGCCCATGTTGTCATTATAGGCATCATTTTTTTCTATTATGACCCTCTGAAGCTGCTTCATTTCCTGGAGTTCAGTCAGCACCTGACCAATCACACCTTGGGAATCCTGATAGACCCCCATGATGTGGCTAATGGTGTCCTGGCTGACAGAGTCACAGTGGCCTTACTTGGTTGACCCACAGCATCACTCCCATGCACCCTACCCAAGAGAGCTTGTACGGCTGGCACAAGGTACCCTCTCCTACTGGGTACTGGACCTAAGTGTCAGGAGTGTTGAGTTGTACATCAGGATCCAATAGTGGGTGTATAAGATGGTTGAAAGTGTGCTAGGTAGACATGTTGGTAGGTGTATTATTGGCTGGGATGTTGATGCAAAAGGGCTGAGAGGTGACATTGTGGTCGCAGTGACACTCACTGTTGCCATCTGACCAGGTTGCCCGGATGTGCCAGGATCATCTTCCACGTCCACAAGTCCAGGAGTGTCATCATCCCTGGGGCCTTCATCCAGGGGTGTAGTGGCCAGGGGGGTAGTGGCTCTATGTATCCAGTGGCAGCTCGATCTGTTGATGAGGAAAGTATATTGTTACTGGTTGAAGTGTGACGTCTACCTCCAAAGGTTTTGTGTTACAGTGAGCAGAGACACTGGGCATTCTTATGTTATAGGTAAACCTATTGTGCCATGTTACCATGGTAATGGACTATTTAACATGACATGTATGAAGCTTGCCTAAATGATTTGGCTCAAGCAGCAACAGTGAAGCCAACAAGGTGGAAAGGCAACATATGACTTTGACAATTTGGAGGCCTAGTTGAGTGAGATACAGGCAAACCCAGAACTGTGTTGTATATGTAACTGCAGTTATCATGTGTGCAGTACTGTGTCAATGTGTTTGCTGCCATACCAACCTGGTGATGCAGCTTAAGGCCTTAGGAAGACTTGGTTGGTAAGGTCTCATTCCTGTCCTCAATAGTTCAATCTTGGGGTAGCAGGTCAAGATAGAGCTAGGTAGACAGACACACCTCTGAGTTGAGCATGATTTGTACATTGGTCACTCACAGGTTAACAAACAGGAGTATATGGGCAAGTGACTACTGGGCTGGTGGTTGAAATTTCAGACACAGGGCTTCCTGGGAGTTGCAGTCGGGTCACTCACTCCACTTCCCACACTTGACAAATAGTATCCTCCCTGGTGAGTACACTTCAATTGAGAATTAACAAACATGGGTATATTGGCAAGTGAACACTGGGATGATGGTTGGAGGTACTGAAACAGGCCTCCTGGGAGTTGCAGTCAGGTCACTCCCTCTACTTCACACACTAGACAAATATTAGGCATTGCATATCTATAGGCAGACTGCATTTAGGATTGAGCATGCATTTACATATTGAAACATACCATGAGTCCTGGGATTTTGATATTGAAAGACTTACAGGCACTATTTCGACTTATGGCATGTGATGGGCCTTGAAAGCTGTGCTGTTGGGTCCATCAATACACACTGCCCGTCTTACATCTCAGATACTCTGGGTACTAAATGTTGGTGAAGTACATAGACAACACAGTGGTAAACGCTGGGCTGTGAGCATGCAGGACGTTGCAGTTTTGCGACAGTGTTTGTGGTAATTTACCAGACTCCACTTCCCAAGGTATTACTGTCAAGCCCTTAGGATGCAAGATGGCCAAGACCTTCTTCTCCAAGGGAAAGTGTATTAATGGGGCACTGGGAGGGCCACCACCAGTCTTGTTGGCTGCCACAGTGACTGTGTGTTGTAATAGGCTCAGTGGTTAGTCGCGGGCGCTGAAGTACTGGAGGTCAGAGTGCCTAGATAGCAGACTGTCACACCACTGGTGGTCTGCCTTTTTGCTTGGCCGGTGGCAGTTTTGCCTATTTTCAACAAAATACGGTGGGTTAGAGACCACTGGCACAGCATTCTTTTTAGGACTGCCAACATGACGATCTGGCAGTCCGACCGCCAAACTTGTAATCAGGCCCTTAATTTCTTTTGGGGAAAGTGCTCCAAATTATTTAGAATAACTTAAGAAGTGGAGGGCTGTGGGATGTATGCTGTCATAAATCCAGTAGTGGCTGAAACGTTTTTCAACACACAGGGGGTCATTCTTACCGCCGCCCGCCAAAGTAACCCCGTCAGAACACCGCACCGCGGTCGAAAGACCGCTGCGGTGATTCTGAGATTTGCCCTGGGCTGGCGGGCGGCCGCCAAAAGGCCGCCCGCCAGCCCAGGGCAAATCAACCTTCCCACGAGGACGCCGGCTCAGAATTGAGCCGGCGTAGTGGGAAGGTGCGACGGGTGCAGTGGCACCCGTCGCGTATTTCAGTGTCTGCATAGCAGACACTGAAATACTTTGCGGGGCCCTCTTACGGGGGCCCCTGCAGTGCCCATGACATTGGCATGGGCACTGCAGGGGCCCCCATGGGCCCCGCGGCACCCCCTACCGCCATCCTGTTCATGGCGGGTTTCCCGCCATGAACAGGATGGCGGTAGGGGGTGTCTGAATCCCCATGGCGGCGGAGCGCGCTCCGCCGCCATGGAGGATTCAGAAGGGCAGCGGTAAACCGGCGGGTGACCGCCGGTTTACCCTTTCTGACCGCGGCTGAACCGCCGCAGTCAGAATGCCCTTCGGAGCACCGCCGGTCTGTCGGCGGTGCTCCCGTGGCCGGTGACCCTGGCGGTCACCGGCCGCCAGGGTCAGAATCAGGCCCACTGTCTCTGGCGCATTTATGATTTTACTCTCACACTTGCATTATCATTCTTTTTATGTTAATATATTTTCACCAGTTTAACTTGTTCAGCCACAAATTATTAAAATATTTTATTAGAGAACCATTAAGCTTTGTATGGAACATCTGTGTGTGTGTGTGTGGAACTGAGAGTTTCCAACATGGACAAGGTGCACATAAATTGCTGTTATCTGTTGTCAGATGAGAAGGCATGTAGTTTTTTGGAGAATTCTTTAACACAAAGCTGAAGTTCTAAGGTGTGCAAATTCTATGTTGCTAGTGTGGGTAAGACTTAAATCTGTGCTCTTAATTTTCCTTAGTACTAGATCAATTTAAAAAAACATGTCTCGCTCATCCCAAACTATGGATTTGTCAGTATTCCGTAGTAATAGTGAGGCAGGCTTGTGCAGATTCAAAAACAATCTGTCTCCAGGTCCCTGTCCCTTTCCTCATAATTCCTATACAAGTTAGCATTAAACGGAGTCAACACTGTCCCCATTACTTTAAAAAAAAATACAGCAGTCTTAGTCCCTATGTAATTTGCATATTTTTTATTTTAATAAAGCGTTATAGAAATGCCTGTGCTTTTAAAGATTCCCTGAAGAAGGTAAAATTGTTTAGTGTCAGTCTATCTTGAATTTAAATTTGTGATTATTAGTGAACTGTGCCTAACATTGTGTATCAGGCTGACTTTAGGGCTGTGTGAATGGTGCAGCTGCTCCTGGCACTGGCATTTGGGTGGGTGGCTGGATGTGTGTAGAAATAACTTAGTTTAGAAGCACCTGCTGCAGAATTCCTTTTGTGTCCAGTAGATTTTAGGCAAGATTAAAATGTTAAGATATCTCTGGTGATTAATCTTCCTGCTGGAGATAGATGGTGTTTTGTGCAGTGCCAGTTTTGACTCTGCATAATGTAGCGGAGAAGGTTAATATGCCTGCGGCAAAGAACAAGTACCATGCAATTAACAGAAATATATTTCAAGTGGATAGCATAATGGGTTGCTGCTTTTGTCACAGATATCATTTTTTGTTACTTGAAGTTCATAAGTTAAAATCCTAATATAATACTGTTACCTGTGAACTGTCATGAAGAGCTGCATGCATAGTGCATAGTGCATGGTATAGGTTAGAATGCTATGTTTTTTCCCAGTCTTTAATTTTCCTAATATTGCTAAAAAGGGTTTGTTTCGATAGAAATACATTCTTATAAGTAAAGCCAACCACTGTAGTATGTTTTAAACCTTGAGTTTGTGCTTCTCCAGACCAAGCATTCTTAAAATACTGCCTACTAGCATGGATGACATATGATTCCTACATCTTGTAACTCTCATTGTCTTATGACAGACAGAATTCAAAATGCTAAATCTGCAAATAAAGAATTTGATACAATTCTCACAGAAGTTCATAAACCTAAATGCATGAAAGGAACTCATCCCATTTCTGAAGAATTGACAGACAAGGTGGCATATCATTACATACCCCAAGCAGACATGTTGGACGCTTGTTTAACACAAAGAAAAACCACCAGCAGAAACCTGTTTAAAAAAAACTCTCAAAGGATAAGCCAGCCCAGCATCTGCATTACTTCAAATAAATATCACAACTGAATTGATGGATCTGGTTAAAGAAAGCAGGCCTTCTGGCTGCCCTTCCGACCCTTTTCCACCACACATTTTCAAAAATATAATTTTATCTGCCTCTGCTGCCACACCATTAAGAAGAATCACCAATAACTCTTTAATTACAGGACTCTTTACAGAAGACCCTAAAAAGGCATACAAACACACATTACAAAAAAAAAAAACCTGGACCCAGATGACCATAACAAATGCAGACCTATTTGAAATGGACCTTTCCTGGGCAAACTGATAGAAAGATCAGCATTTGTCCAGATGTCACAATTCATTGAAGATAACTCCATAATTTCAGACAACCAAACTGGATTCCTCCCAGGAAGAGGCACATAATCTACCCTCATCACCACCAAGGTTGACCTTAAAAACACAGTAGACCACAATTGAGTTGCTGCACTATTTTACCTGGACCTCACAGCTGCCTTTGACACACTTGATCATGATGCCCTAATACAAAGACTCTATGAAAGTGGCATAGAGAAAAATGCTCCCAACTGAATCACATCCTACCTTCAAAACAGAACAAATGCCATCCATAATCCCTCTTTCTTATCCCAACCCTACTTCATGATCTCTCAAGGCTCAGTCATCTCACATGCGTTTCAACACCTACATTAAGTAATTACTGGCAACAGTCAATGAACTTCAGTTCACATACTACAACTATGCAGATGACACACAAATACTCCTTAAACTGAAATGCCCCAACACATTGGAAACTCACAAATCTTCAGTTGCCTCAGAGTCGTTGATCAGTGGATTAAATGGAGCCATCTCAAACTGAATGCTTCCAAAACAGAAATACTTACATGTGGCGATTAGAAAAACAATGACCTACTCTGCGCCAGGCCTGATGACCTGGGACCACCTCGTAAATTATCTAAGGAAGTAAGAAACTTTGGAACTACCATGGACTCCAAGTTAACAATGAATGCTGATGTCAGCAAATCAGTAAAAGCAAGCTTCACTACCATAAAAACTCTGTGACGCATCTTCCCCCACCTGGGATTTCCATACAAAGACAGGGCTACTATCTCTCTTGTACTGTCCATACTGGATTACGCCAATGGCCTCTACCATGGATCATCTCTATCTCCTATGAAAAGACTATAATGAATTCAGAACTCTGCTGCCAAACTACTCGTACATGTAAAGCCACAAGCCCACATCTACCCTGCCTGGAGGGACCTGCATTGGTTACCGGTTGCCAGAAGATCTACCTTCAAGCTGCTTTGTATCACTCACACAGCAATACATGGAACAGGACTGCATTTCATCAGTAATAAAATCACCAAATACATTAAAAAAGGAACCTCATCTCAAGATTGGCACCTCACCTCAAAAGCCCACCATAGAAGAAAAAGACAATAGGTGGTAAATATTTTTCTGTTCCAGCGGCCAGACTATGGAATTCATTATCCCCAAATATAAGATCCACAGATAACTATCTTATCTTCCAAAGACTACTGAAGAGTTGGCTGTTTCCTACATAAACAAAATACTCAAACAGGAATATACTGCATATCCCTGTGTATGGAAAGGTTTATATTTGATTATATGTATAAATCTAGATATGTGTATTTCTTTGTACAAATGTATATAATAACTATGTTTTTTCCTAAAATATAGGAAACGGTGAAATGGATCATTAGAACTACTGATACATGGACACCCGCACGTTTGAAATTTGAGTAAGAGAGAGATGGAGGCTGGGAATGCACTTGCCACTACAGTACAGCTAAGCGCCCAAAACCAAAATGCTCTTGGTATTACAATCCACTGAGAGAAAATATGATTGGGACTGTGTAAAAACAATTAAGAAAAATCAGAGTGGTAGCATATCCAGCTTGATGCATTATGGGAAATGAAGTTTGTTTGTAATCAGGAATAAATTAAAGGAGGAGTAAAAACGTATTTAAACACTAGTGGGCGTGTGTCCTGTAATTACCAGCATCTAAAGAAGGCACTTCGCCGAAACGCGTCATGCTGGGGTGAGGAAGTGGAATCCAAGAGTGCCCCTGGCTCTGTAGTGATATAGATATATATAGATATATATACATATGCAAGACATGTTTATATATATGCTCTATGCTTAACATGTTAATCATAGGTCATTGCGTAGTTTCTATATAAATTGTCTTATGAGTGAGCCTCTTTTTTTATCTTTCACAATAGTTAAATATGATCTTAACTATTTATCTACAAGCATTTCACTATTGAAATATTAAGGAAAATATCAAATTAATGTTGTAAAAAAGGTGCACAAGTAAATCAGCCTCAAATACTTCAACACTTAAAAATCTGTGTTGATACAATATAACTTTAAATCTCAATATATTATCTCCCTTATGCCCATATTTCCTTCCTATGTAATAATGTATCTATATATGTCTTACCACAGTCCTACTTTGCAAGACAAAAAGTGGAATAAATAAATAAAAAATCACTCTAGCCAATGCACTACTCTGTCTCATCCTATTCCTCTATCAATCTATCCTACTCTCTGACTCATCCCAAATCTAATTCTACTACCATGATCTCAGCAATGACCTTTCCTGGACTCTGCCTCCCTCTAGGAAAGTACCATCTTCCTTGGCATGTTACCCCCAATTTTACATGTATGTCAGTATATTTTGCCTGTCTTACTGGGATCCTGCAAGCCAGGACCCCAGTGCTCATAATTTGTGGCCTGAATGTGTGCACCTGTGTAGTGCCTAACTGTGTCACTGAGGCTCTGCTAATCTAGAACCTCAGTGCTTATGCTCTCTCTGCCTTTAAATTTGTCACTACAGGCTAGTGACCACTTTTACCAATTTCAATTGGCATACAGAAACACCATTATAATTCCCTAGTATATGGTACCTAGGTACCCAGGGCATTGGGGTTCCAGGAGATCCCTATGGGCTGCAGCATTTCTTTTGCTACCCATAGGGAGCTCAGACAAACCTTTACACAGGACTGCCACTGCAGCCTGAGTGAAATAACGCATACGTTATTTCACAGCCATTTTCACTGCACTTAAGTAACTTATAAGTCACCTATATATTTAACCTTCACTTGCTGAAGGTTAGGTGCAAAGTTACTAAGTGTGAGGGTACCCTTGCACTAGCAAAGGTGCCTCCACATAGTTCAAGGCCATTTTCCCAGATTTCGTGCGTGCGGGGACACCATTACACGCGTCCACTACATATTAGTCAATACCTATATGTAGCTTCACAATGGTAACTCTGAATATGGCCATGTAACATGCCTAAGACCATGGAATTGTCCGCCCATTTCAAATATGGTATTGGGGAGCCAATTCCATGCATCCCGGAGGCTCCACTATGGACCCCCGGTACTGCCAAACCAGCTACTGTTGCTGCCACCCCACACACAGGGTTCTGACCTCCTGGGGTCTAGGCAGCCCAGTTCCAGGAAGGCAGAACAAAGCATTTCCTCTGAAAGCAGGATGTTACACCCTCTCTCTTTGGGAATAGGTGTTAAAGGCTGGGGAGGGGTAGCCTCTCCCAGCCTCTGGAAATGCTTTGAAGGGCACAAATGGTGCCCTCCTTGCATAAGCCAGTCTACACCAGTTTAGGGAACCCCCATCCCTGCTCTGGAGTGAAACTGGACAAAGGAAAGGGAAGTGACCACTCCCCTGTCCATCACCACCCCAAGGGTGGTGCCCAGAGCTCCTCCAGTGTGTCCCAGAACTCTGCCATCTTGTTTCCAGAGGTGTGAGGCCACTCTGGAGGCCTCTGAGTGGCCAGTGCCAGCAGGTGACATCAGAGACCCCTCCTTATAGGTGCCTACCTGACTAGGTGACCAATCCTCCTCTGAGGGCTATTTAGGGTCTCCCCAGTGGGATTGTCCTCAGATAACGACTTGCAAGAATCCAGAAGGACTCCTCTGCACTTCTCTCTTTGACTTCTGCCAATGATCGACTGCTGACTGCTCCAGGATGCCTGCAAAATTGCAACAAAGTAGCCAGAAGACTACCAGTGACATTGTAGCGCCTAATCCTGCCGGCTTTCCCAACTGTTTCCTGGTGGTGCATTCTCAGGAGGCTGCCTGCCTTCACCTTGCACTGGACGCCACGAAGAAATCTCCCGTGGGTCGACTGAATCTTCCCCTTGCTCCTGCAGGCACCAAACCTCAGATTCATCCGTACTCTGGGTCCCCTCTCATCCTGACGAGCATGGCCCGTGGAACACAGGTGGTGGACCCAAGTGACCCAGACTGTCCAGCGGTCCAACTGTCCAAATTTGGAGAAGGTAAGTCCTTGCTTCCCCTCCCCAGACAGTAATCCTGTGCACCGCGTGATCTGCAGCTACAAGGGCTTCTGTGCACATTTCCAGGAAATCCTGAATGCACAGCCGAGCCTAGGCCCCTAGCACTCATTCCTGCAATACTCAGCTCCCTGAGTTGATCTCCAGTGTCATGGGACCGCTGTTTGCAGTGTTGATATGACCACCGTGTTTGGACTTCTGCTGGGTGCTTCCTTCCTGTCTGAGGGCTCTCTACCTTGCCCCTTTAGTCTCCTCTCCCAAGTGGCAACATCCTGGTCCTTCCTGGGCCTGGGCAGCACCCTTTATCTCCAACCGCAGCTCTTGCAGCTAGCAAGGCTTGTTTGCAGTATTTTGCCAACAGATCAACTCTGCATCCTCAAGAATGCCATGGGCCACTTCTGCACGAAGAAGAACTTCCTACCTCCTTTCGTTGTTGCAAAACCTGCAGCTTCTTCCAACCTGAGGCAGCCATTTTGCACCTTCATCCGGGATTTAGTGGGCTCCTGCCCCCCGGACACTTTAGAGACTCTTGGACTTGGTCCCCTTCCATTGCAGGTCTTTAGGTCCAGGAATCTGTCTTCAGTGCTTTGCAGCCTGTTGTGGTCCTTGAAAAATCCTTTACCACTACTTTAGTGTGATTCTGGGGAAATAGTAGTACTTTACTCCTACTTTCCAGGGTCTTGGGGTGGGGTATCTTTTACACCCTTAATGTTTTCTTACACTCCCAGTGACCCTCTACACACTACACTAGCCTAGTGGTCCATTTGTGGTTCGCATTCCACTTTCTTAGTGTATGGTTTGTGTTGCCCTTAGGCCTATTGCATCCTATTGTATTCTAGAGTGTTTGCACTACTTTCTGATTGTTTTACTTACCTGATTTGGTTTGTTGTGTATGTTTTGTGCATGTTACTTACCTCCTAAGAGAATATATACTCTGAGATATTTTAGGCACATTGTCACTAAAATAAAGTACCTTTATTTTTAGTAACTATGAGTATTGTCTTTCTTATGATATAATACCTATATGATATAAGTGGTATTGCATGAGCTTTGCATATCTCCTGGTTCAGCCTTGGCTGCTCTGCTATAGCTACCTCTATCAGCCTAAGCTGCTAGAACACTACTACACTCTACTAATAAGCGATAACTGGCCTGGCACAAGGTGTAATACCATTGGTACCCACTAAAAGCCAGACCAGCCTCTGACACTCCTTTTCCCCTCTTGGTTCACCCCAAACTTCAATGTACTACTGTGATTCCCCCAAACAACCCTACTAAATTCTCCCTCATGTATTTCTCCCCTGCACTAATCCACCACTAATCCTTTTGGATTCCGGAGTAGCATGCTACTCACTGAAAAGCACTTAGACTACATGTCAGGGGTATTAAATACTATGTAAATGCAATTACAATTATTTAGCTCACTAGGCAAGAACATTGGCGCTCTATTAAAGGAGTACATTCTCAAAGGAAGTAACTCCTGATAATATTCCAATATGTACTTTATGATGCAAAATCCAAAGATGTTGTACTCCAAAATACTTTCTCCAAATATACTAATGAAAATACTAAAGATTAAATCCTTATTACAACATTTTTTTGGAAAGAGGTCACAAACTCCAGGTGGTACAAAAAGAAAAGAAGATAGCCAAAACAGTTTACCAATTAGAACTTTTAAAGAACAGACAAAACATTCCAAACAAGGAAATTTTTCAGAACATTGATTTTTTACTGAAAATAGTGTAAATAATGTTTTTTTTTCAAATGTGTGGCCAAACATTTGTCGGTGCTTGTTTTAGATTATGAGCTGAAGTGATACCTAACTAAAGGTCCGTTGATAATGTATTTGACAGCATCCACCTTGCAAACAATTTGAGTCCAAGTGACAGCATAAAATTTGATAAATTACGGTTGAGTCATGCCAAAGGTTCAAATTGATTTCCACGCGTACCAAATGGATAGTATACATGTTGGCATTGTAGTTGAAAGTTTGTGATGAATGTGGCAAAAAAGATTTCTCTTACTGAAAACGTGACTGCAGTTTCAAGTTTATTTGTATCTATTTGATTGTTTGTAGCTGTGGTTTGTGGTATATTGGATCCACAATAAAACAGATCAAAGAAAGGTAGGGAGAGCATCTGACAGTAGTAAAAACAGAGATAAAATATATCCAATAATGACACACTTGCAGGAAGGGCATGCTACCATCATAGATAGTTTAGACATTACGTTTATGGACATTGAGCAGATAAAAACGAATCAGCAGGTTGGCAATTTAAAACAAACATTATGATCTATATTTCGGATTCAAAAATTGAAAACTGTAAAAAATAAAAGGGAACAAATAGTGAAAGGCAATTAAACACACTGCTGCAAGTATTTACAGTTATCTGTGTAAGTGCTTGACAACGGTTTAGTGTGGCACAACAAGAAAGACGATCGCTTACCGCTACTTTTTAGCTTATCCCTTTCCAATTTCTTTTCAGAAAGGGGACTAAGTGATGTAAGGAGTGGGAACATACAAATTAGAAGAGGAGTAATCTATTGTTACAATGTCAACAGATGTGCGAGCATGTGAACACAGCACTCTTTAACATACATATCAAGTCGAAACCAAACTGGAGGACTCAGTAGTGATTAACTATGGTGATCACAAATAAGCTATTTGAATATGTTACATTATATGTTTGAACAAATATGCAATCGTAATGAAATGTATTCTTTTACAAATGTAATTATCTCAAACAAAGGAAAATGGAAGTTAAAATTATTTTCCACATAATAATAGTGAAAAATTAATAGTGGGAGAGAATGTACTAATATAGTTGTATGGAGAAACTGGGACGATTAGAAAAATAATAATAAAACACAGGGAGAAGTTTTACATAGGATGCCAGGTTAGCTTATAGATGGATGAAGGATGTATCAATAATACAAATATAATTGGAAGATGCTGAATCTTTATCCACTGTAGAAAGAAGTGTGACATCATTTATTTGTATAGCTACATGCAAGAATTTTTCAATGTGAAGCATCTATTTTACAGTTTATTTTATTGATACTGAGCAATGATATGAATGTAATTGGAAGAAACTGGAACGTTATCTATTGTAGAAAGAATGTGACAGCAACACATTATACATCTCTGGACTAGAAAATAGGTGTGAAATAAATGTGGGTTAGGGTTTTCTGACTTGAGGGCTAGTTGGACAATACTTTTTCTAGGATGCAATTGTTCAATATTGATAGAAACATGATTGCAATAAAACATTGTAGAAATAAAAGTAGTTTGTATGAGCAACATAATTCAACAACATGTGGAGCTTATTTTTGTTTATTGTTGTTTTTGGCCAGCAATTACATCATAATACACAATAAACAATGAACGATTCATTGATACTGTGAACCCTCATGTACAACTACAATGATATACACCCTACCAGGATTGGATTGATGAAGATACAAAAGAGAAAAGGGTAGAAATCAAAAACACAGAAATATGTTCCCACAAAACCGATATTTATTTCTCCCCTCAAAACCGAAACATGCCCGAGAGGAGTTGCAATTAGATAATAGCAATTTAAATAAAACCTCAACATAATAAGCCTCCATCCAAACCCCTTATCCCTAAAATGGAAGCACGGGTGGCTAAGGTGAGCAGCGGAGCAATATTTTAAATATCCACATTCCACCAGCACACTGAGGTCTTCTAGCAGTGAATAATCAAAAGAAAAGACAAAAAAGGGGAGGGTTCCCAGAGTGTGAGTAACAAAACAAATGCCACCTTCATTACTATACCCAAATTTATTCCTGGGGCATCAACCCTTCCATCCAGTTATTAACTGCTTCCCAAATTCTGAAAGTTGGTTTCTATGTTACATATTGCTAGTAATCTTGTTCTCAACATTGCAAAAGTTGGGGTTCAGGGTTTATTTACTCCAACGTAGTGCAGAGACAGGAAAATGCCATAGCAATAAATAATAAGTATGCCTCTCTCCTTAAAGCCTCACTTTCTTCCGGTCTGTCAATCACACCCAAAATCTTCATTGCTTGAGAAATTCGAAACCGTCGACCAATAATCAACCCCAAGACATCCCAACATCCTGCTTCAGTGAGTCAATTTTGCGGCATGAAAAAACATATGAGCAATTTCAAACTGTTCTAAGCCACAACTATTCCATCTACTTCTCATGACACCACTTAGCTACCCTGGCAGGCGTATGTTTAATTCTGAAAATTGTCTTGAAATGTTGATTCCGCAGGCCTGCCATTAATAACACCTGATTGCCCAAGTCCATTGTTTCCTGAAGCAGAAGCCCCATGAGCCTAACTTAGCCATCCACCTAGAGTACTGCATTTCCAGGTTGTCTCGCTGATTCTGTAACAACAATTCAAGGAATAACCCAATTCTATCCCACCATCTCTCTGCCTCTATCGAGGGGATCCTTGACACTGAGTTTAAATCTATTTTCTTTTTAAAATAAAGGATCTTATCTGAAGAAATGTAAAGATATAATCCTTAGTCAATCCAAATGCCTCCTGTAATTCTGTGAAAGAGTGGAGTTGCCCAATGCAGGATCGATCCCCTAGAACAGTGAGTCCTTTCTGTGCTCATCTACCCATGATTAAATCCTGAAAAACAGGTGGGAGAATTGATGATGCTGACATAGGTGTATAAAACTTAAACTTGAAAATACTTAGTCGCCGCTTACCCTCACTGAAAACTTTATGTGCTCCTAAAGTCTTAAATTGGGTCTTCCTAAATTAACTAGGTTCTACATTTTTAACCAGGCATGCACAGTATTCAGCTCCCAACAGATACAGCTACATTCATAACAGCTAGCCCATTTGTAATCAGAGCTCCTGTATGTTGCAGCATACATGCCCAATAATAAAAGGTGAAATTTGAAACCGACTACCCACTCATGATCGCGGCAGAATCATATCTTTGGCTGCCCTCCCAGGTCTCCAATACCCCATAAGAAACTAAGACAACCACTTTCCAGTTTAGCCAACCAATGTTTATTGATTTTGAGCTGAACAGTCCTACAAATATCTAGCACCTTTGGAAGAATGATCACTTTCAATATATTACATCTCCCACAGAAAGCGAAAGATGCACATGATCAATTCTCTCAAGACCTTGTTTAATATTTGGTAATAAGGGTGCTAAATTCAATTTGGCCAGCCCGTCCAGTGCTGAAGTAATTCTAACACCTAAGTATATGGCATTAGTCACAGCATATTGACCCCTAAATCTAGACCCTTCGGTGCAAAGCACTTTGATTTCATTCAATCTATATTATGAACAAATCCTAAAATGCCTAGCTTGAGCTGTGATTTCAGGTAGCATCGCAGCAGGATCTGTAGTGACCACCGCAACATAATCTTCATATGAAAGGACTTTATGCTCAACTTTATAACTTGATTAACAATAACTGTTGAACAGCCCTGCTGAGTGCCTCTTGAGAAATGTAGATAGTGTGACTCAAACCCTATTGTTCATAATGTAGCCTTTGGGGCCTTGTAGAGAGCCTTAATAGCCTTGATAAAGCATCTTACACCCCCCCTCCACCCTAATACTGCCCACAAGAACTCCTACGACACCTGGTCAAGGCCTTTTCCACATCCAATAAAACTACCCCGAATGGTGCCTTTGATGCCTCAGCCATGTCAAAAAGAAAGTGTGATCCAAAGTGCCCTGTCTGGGAATAAAGCCATGTTGCTGGAGTGATATTGATGGCGAGATAACCTTTCCTAGCCGATTCACCAGTACCTTGGCATAGGTTATCCCATCGGTATCTATTAAAGAAATCGGCCTATATGAACCAAGGAAGAGAGGTGGTTTGCCTTTTTTCATAAAAACAATTATACTAGTAAGCTCCCAAGAAGTTGGGATTAATCCCTCCTGTGCCTGCAAAGAGGTTTAAAGCATAGCCTGTCAAAGTTATCCAAAAAAGATAAAAATAAATTCCAGCAGTAGCTTGAATGGTCCTGTGGCTTTTCCTATGGCTAGCAAGTTTATTAACTCCGAAATCTCATCTATTGGTATGGGGGTATCTAAAATCCCCTGATCTTATTCACCTAATCTAGCTGTGTTAACACCCCTCAGAAAATACTCATACAAGTCAATTGGGGTTTCAAGTTCTTCCACATAACAAATTTGACAGAAATCCCAAAAATACATTAGCAATATCAGCCACAGATTCAGAGATGAGCCCCCCTCTTCAGAGATAGCCCTTATACCATTCTCCACTGTCTTCTGCCTGATCTCTGTGGGACACTGGGACCCTGTTGTAGTGCCCCCCCCCCCACACACACACATTTTGCCTGATTTCTCGATACAGCTTGGACTGGAGTGCACTGGGATCCTGATAACCAGGGCCCCAGTGCCAGTGTTCATTCCCTCAAATTTCAAAGGTATTGATACAATTGCAACACCTTCAGATGCCTCTCTTAGGCCCTACTAAATGGTACTTATGTACTCGGGGCATGGGGTACCAAGGGTAGGCCCCCGAGGGCAGTGGCACAGATTGTGCCAACCTCATGGGCCATCCAGATGCACCCAGCCCTGCCATTGCAGTCCAAATTCCACAAATTCCAAGGACACAAGAAGACCAGCATCAAAGAATACCCAAGGCTCAAGAACTCAAGTCCTGCTGCATCAAGAAAAAGCCACCACATCCTGCCTGCTGCACCCAGAACTCGACAATCGCCGCTGAGGGGTTATTCGGACACCAGACGGACTCCGAAGATCACCAGAGGACCTCCACTCTTGTAAAAATTGCAGAAGATTTCCTTCCAGAGTGAAGGCATCACTCGCTTGCAACCAAGACCAAAAGACCAGTGAATTCCAGTTCACTGACCAACTGCTGACCAAGAAGCTGAATGCTACAGCTGGACCAAATTTGACCTGACAGACTGTGAGGACAAAACCTGTAAGTTTAATGGCAATGCAACGTCCAGTGGCTGAACCATGTAATATCCCCAGGTACTGGTCACTCAACATCAGACACCAGAAAGGAAAGTCCACTCTGGACTCTAAAAGGACTGGTAGAGAGCCCTAGTTAAGGGACTTCAGAAACCAACAGACCCACACACCAGGGTAGCCCTGCTGACCTGCAAGTGACTCTCAAAGTGACTTATCTCCTGCTTTCAAAGACACCTTTAAGCGCAGCTTTTGGCTCATCTATCTTCTCTGCACTCAGCCTCCCTGGGCCCTGCTCCACAGAACCAGCTGTGCTCTAAGGGTCCCCTACCCCTTTCAATCTCTACAGTCCAAGATGACCCACCAGACTTACCTCTAAATCCACCTGTGCAGTGCTTTTCCAAGTGGTCCCAAGCAGTGGTCCTGCACTAGCTCAAAGGAATTTTTACCAGCTCTTTCTGCCAAAACCAGGTGACCACCAGAACTCCTCTGGCTGGCCTATAGGACTTCTTGACGGCCTTCACTTAAGAGCAAAAGGAGACATGGTAAACACTTTGCCTGATTTTATATGTATCTTTATATATTTCTCCCATTGATTCCTATGGTGCGTAATTACGCACAATAAAACTATTTTTGCTAAACTTTGAAAAATCACAACTTAAAAATACTTACCTGATTTTGATGATCTTTGTCTTAGAATTTTGATAAAGATGAGAAGTATTTTTGTAAATTGGTCTTGAGTAATTCCTTTCTGTGTGTGTCCTCATTTGGTGATACTGTGAGTACAACAAATGCTTTGCACTTCCCCAAAAATAGACTAACTTCTTGATCAAGCAACCATAAACATTGTAGCATTAAGTGGTCTAGTTTTTTACCTCTGTAAACCAGTGTATTGTTTACCCGCAGTCTCTGCACAGTGGGTTGAGCTTTGCACACTCCATAGAGAGCCAGCCTCCTACATTTGGTGTCCCAGCAGTGGGATAAAGACTTTGCATTTGCTGATACCAAATTGTCTTTAGTTTAATTGCATTTTTTCAATTGGCTAAAATGTTTGCAAATTTTTAAATAACTGCTAATGCCCTAGTTAGGTCCCTGCAACATTAGTTATAATTTAAAAGTCCTTACTTTAATTGGACTCATTGAAAAAGGAATTCCAAATGTATAAAGGTCCCAGCTTTAGTAAAGTAAACATGACAGGTTCAGAGAGCCAAAGCCAGGTGCTCGACCTGGCCCCTTATCAGGCATATAGCTATTACCAGTTAAGGAAACTCTGACAACTGTACCAGATTCATACTGAGAAAAATGCCACCACAGACAAGCTTAGGCTTCTGGTGGCCCAGTATAAGAAAGGCCACTCCACAGAAGAGATAGATGGTGAAGCTTCTGGTGGAGAAGACAATGCAATGGACAATGGGGGAGAAGGTAGCTTCTTTACCCCAAGCCCAAGAGCCCCCTCAGAGCAGGATGTAGCTCTAGAGAAGCTATTCCAAAGGATGGGCTTAGAGACTCAACCTTTGGAAATAGAAATTAAAAGAAGAGAGCCAGGCCTAGCTCCCATCTCCGCTGACGGCATACTCATAAATATGGAGGAAAACAACCTTCCACCCTAAGACTCGCAAAAGGAGTTTTCTGCCTCATATCAAGAAGGAGATGATATCCAGAAATAGTTTATTGCCTTTGAGTGAGCCTGCATTGGGAGGGCAATCTAAAAGAAGCACTAGGGCACTCTCTTGTGAGAATTATTCTCGGGAAAGTCTAGGGATTTGCTCTTGACACTGAGTGAAACAGATGCTAAATCCTATGACCTCATGAAGGGTATCCTGATTGAGGGCTTTGGACTTACCACTGAGCAATACAGCATAAAATTCAGGGGGAGTAAAAATTCCCAGACTTAGTCCTGGGTAGAATTTGTGGACTTCCCAGTAAAGATGCTAGGTTGGTTGGTTGGAGGGCAACAAGGTACATGATTATAAAGGGCTTTATAATTTGATGATTAAAGAACACCTCTTGAGTAATTGTGACCATAAAAAGTTGCAGCAGTACCTAGTAGACTTGGAGCCAGTCTCCCCCTAAGAGTTTGGGAGGAAGGTTGATCAATGGGTGAGAACTAGGGTGTCCAAAACCAGAACTGGAGGGGGTGACGAAAAGAAAGAGTCAGGGAGGTCCCCCGAAGAGAAAAAGATGGACCACACTAGAAATAAAGTAAAAGAGTCCTTAGGCCCCCAACTATCTGTCCAGGTGGGTAGGCCCAAGACACCTCACAAAACAAAGGTGGGTACAAGGGTAACACCTGGGATGTCACTAAGGGATGGTGCCATAGCTGTCAACAAATAGGACATCACACCAAGGACACTTCTTATCCTAAAAGCAAATCCACTAGTAAACCCACAGGGGTAGCCAGGGTAGCCATTGGAGGTGACTCCTCAGATGTGGAGGTCCTCATAGTCTTTAACTGGAAAGTGGGCCCCACAGGAGAGTTGGAGAGTCCAGAAGGGAGTAGACACTTCCATTACCTACTGGTGAATAGAATCCCAGCCACTGCCCTGAGAGACACCTGTGCCAGTCACAAAGTTGTGCATGACATTCTGGTGCTTCCAAACCAGTATATCTCAGGAGAGACTGCCAGGGTAAGGGTTGTCACAGGAAAAGTCACTGATAGGCCAGTAGCTGTAGTGCCTATGGAGATAGCTGGGTCCCTAGGCTGGAGATGGGTGGTAGTCGGTACAGACCTCCCCCTTGACTGTCTCCTTGGAAATGACCACCCAGAGGTTGGTCAGAGCCCAAGAGAGGGACTGGTCTAATTCCAGATCAGTGCAGGTAGGCCCCAGAGAAAAAGAAAAATCAAAAGAAAAAAAAGGTGGGCAACCTTTCACTAAGGTTCCAGAGAGCCAAGGAGGTTCTGCTCCATTAGGGAAGAACTCCCCTGTTGGAACTGGTGAAGTCCAGCTTGACCCCCAAGAAGTCCTAACTAGTCAGGCACCTGTTCAGGCTGAGTTGGTGGCTCCTCAGGTGGCAGAAAATAGAGTGGAAGAAGGGTGTTCTCTGCAGGATGTAGAGACCCCCCACTCTTTTACAACAGACAGGCACCCTGAACCCAAAGAAGTCTGTAAGTCAGTCCTGTCCTCTGTGGATGTGGAGCTAAAGGTGTGGTTCTAGGCATTGACAGCTGCAGTGGCCTCTGCTCAGTGTTAGCGTTTATGGTTGCACTGTCCTTGGCATAGTGGTATGACCCCATACCAAACTGTAAGTTAGGCCCCCTGACCCTATTGGTTATGGGGGGGTTATTTAAGGTATGGATGACGCCTTTGATTAAGTTGTTTGCCTTGGCTAAGATAGGGATAGCAGAGGTGTACACCTCTGACCCCAACTCAGAAGGGAAAATTGCAGATACTGGTAGTACAGGTGTAAGATATTTCAGATTGGGTCCTAAAGCTGTTGAGTGTTGAGGTGGTTCTGTTTCCCAGAGAGAATGACATGGACAGTAGGATGTGAGGCAGAGTAGGCCCTGCAACTAACCAGCCTGTTTCACACTTTTTGCCTTCTTTCTGGATGCAACTTGGGCTGGAGTGCACTGGGATCCGGATAACCAGGTCCCTAGTGCCAGTGTTTTTTTTTTTCACTGAAATTGCAAAAATATTGATGCAATTGACAACGCCTTTACCTGCAACTATAAGTCCCAAGTAAATGATACTTAGGTACCCAGGGCATAGAGTATGAAGGGTAGGCCCCTGAGGGCCGCAGCACAGATTGTGCCAACCTCATGGGCCATGCATCCAGATGCACTCAGCCCTACCATTGAAGGTTGAATGTCCTGGTGCAATCCTAAAATGCAAACTCGCAACCAGCCTTCCACCACCAGACAAGATTCTGGAAACCTGAAGTGAGAGCTCCTGCTCTCTGGGTCCCAGAACAAAGCCCTTCCTGGGTGGAGGTGTCACACCTCCCTCATCAGCAAGGTGCACTGCCCTGCTAGCGAGCTTCAAAGGGCCTACCACATTTGAAACGCAACCCCAAGGCCTGCTGCTAGCAGCAGATGGCTGCCCCCGTTGCAAACCCCCAATTTTAGCAGGAGCAACAGCGGAAAAAAACACAGGGGCCACCTCTAGCTTGCACCACCCCTAGGGTGTTGCATGTAAGGTTGACCCCTCCATTTCATTGTCCTCCCTCTTGCATGGTAGTAAAATAGCCTATCAAGGATAGGGAAGTGTCCTCTGCTCACAGGAAGTAGTCACATAGTGGGTGTATTCACCCTAAGGTAGATGATCCATTGGTCACTACTAGGTACTCCCCTAAATGCCCACTAATTGGGCATCCCTAGACAAGAGATTCAGATTCCAAGTAGACAAGAAGACCAGCAAAAAAGAAGACCCAAGGCTCAAGAGCTGAATTCCTGGTGCACCAAGAAAAATGTGCCAAACACTGTCTGCTACACCCAGGACTTGACCGTCACCACTGTGGAGTTGCTTGGACAGACTCTAAAAATCCCGGAAGGATCTCCACTCTTCTAAAAATCACCAAAGATCTCCCTCCAGAGTGAAGACATAATTCTTGTACAATCAAGGCCAGAAGACCAGTGAATTTCAGTTCACTGACAGACTGCTGGACAAGGAGCTGGACTCCACACCTGGACAAAATTTCACCTGATGGACCTGCAAGTTTGCCAAGTTTAGTGGCACTGCAATCTCCAGTGTCTGAACTGTGCAATAGCCCCAGGTACTGGTCGTTCAACATCGGACACCAGTAAGGAAAGTCCACTCTAGACTCCAAAAGGGCCAGGAGGAAGCCCCAGTCGAGGGACTTCAGAAACCACCAGAATCACCAACAGAGTGGCCCTATCTCCTGCTTCCAAGGGCACCTTTGCACAAAGCTCTTAGCTCATCTATCTGCTCTGCACCCAGCCTCCCTGGCCCCTGCACCAGAGAATCAGCTATGCTCTAGGGGTCCCCTAATCCTTGTAACCTCTACACTCCAAGGGGACCCATCGGACTTACCTCAAAGTCCACCTATGCATTTCTTTTCTAAGTGGTTCCCTGCAGTGGTCCTGCACCAGCTCCAAGGACATTTCAGCAGCTCTTTCTGGTGAAACCGAGAACTGCCCGAACTCCTTAGGTTTTCGTACCAAGACTTCTCGATGGCCTTGAGTTAGGAACAAAAGGAGACCTTGATAAACGCATTGCCTGATTTAAATGCATTTTCTCCCTTTGATTTCTATGGTGCGTAATTATGCACAAAAAGGCTATTTTTGCTGAACTTTGAAAAATCATGACTCAAAAAGTACTTACCCGATATTGATGATCTTGGTCTTAAAAATGTTGTAAAAATGTGAAGTATTTTTGTGAATTGTCCTCAAGTTTTTACTTTGAGGTGTACGTCCTCATTTATTGATACTGTGAGAACAACAAATGGTTTGCCATTCGCCAACATTAGCCTAACTGCTCGACCAAGTTACCATAATTATTAGAGAATTAGGTGTTCTAGTATTTACCTCTGTAAATCAAAGTGTGGTTTCCTGAACTCTGTGTACAGTGGGCCCTGATTTGCACACTACATAGAGGGCCAGCCTCCTACAATCCGTTGTAAACTGACGTAACTTTAAAGCCCCTTACCTACTGAAATATTGGTCAATCTTTGATTTAAAAATATCTGATTCCTGCTGAATCTTTGCAGCTCTATCTCCTTGATCAGCTTACACATCAGTATCCCCTCCGATAGAGGAAGCTCCTTATATAACCCAGATATCTCAGCATGTTTTATCTTCTGTTGATATAAAGTAAAACTGAGGGTTTCCCCCCTATTTCCTGCCTTTAAGACATCCTACGTAAGGCCAAGTGAAGCAGTCCCTCTATTATTATCTTCCAAAAATGGCCTTATCCAGTCAAGCATATGATCCACCTATGCCCCATCTAGCAGCAACGTCCTATCAAATGTCCAGGGCCCCCGTGATCTCAGGATACCTATAACTGGGACTTATGAATCAGTGGGCTATGATCTAAAAACACCATAGGAAATATCTCTATTTTAACCTGTTTAGCTAACGCAGTAGAGACAAAAAAAATAATCTGGCCATATCAGTTTGCCATGCAGGGCAGAATAAAACAAAAAAACGTGGGTTCGGGCCTTGCACTTATTCCAAACACCCATAGGGCCATAATCCTTCACCAAACACTGCAACACCCATATACTAGCAGTTTCCACCTTGAATGCACTTGACTCAGCTTGATCGCTCTCAACAGCAAGGTGGATTTTCACATCTCCACACGGAATGAGAGGAAGTGGCCATGAGGCCAACACCACCCTGAGCAAATCAAAAACATCAGCCTCATCCATATTAGGGCCATATACTGAATAAACCATGAATCTCGCCTCCCCCACACAACACTCTACAATAGCCCATTGACCCAAGTTATCCGCAGCTGTGAGCCCAGATGAACAGATGGACTTATTGGCAAAAATGGCCACCCCCTAGAAGTAAAGCTTTGCTGTGTGCAAACCAACAAGGAAAACCCCAAATCCTTAAAACCCTGCTTATTCCAAGGGATGTGGGTATCTTGAATGCACACTAGATCTGACTTCACAACCCTCAATCCGAAGGCATCCCTTCCTCTCTTAGTCTTGATGTTAAGACCACAAATATTAAGCGTACAAATATGCAACCTATTCCTTGACATTTTGGCACATACAGAAAATAGTTTTCTTGGCAACCACCAGCGAGCCTTCCCCAGCCCTCAATGATTCACAGCAAACAACAAAAAAACAGCTCACCTCAAAAGAAATCAAAGACAAAAGAGGAAAAAAAGCATAGGGAATTATTTAAAAAAATAAAAATTAGATGAGTTAGGACAATGGACCCACTTGAGCTCAAGTAGACTAATTCAGCATATCCTGCTGTGAATTAGCATTCCAGATTGTGAACCTACTACCACAACATCAACATATTGTGATGCCTGTTATTTCAGGGTCTGGAGCTGGTCTTCAATTGTTAAATTTTGCGGCTTCTTTTTTGGAGCATTTGCTCATGCATACCACACCAGTAACCAAATCATGACCTTGTTGGACAGGGTGCTTCTACCTCATAGAGGGGAGCATTTCTATAGTTCCATGTCATTACTGCAACCATGTGTGATGTTCCTTATCAGTGTTTAACCCATGAGGCACTTTTAAATCTAAATGAGGAATGAACTTGGTCTCAAATCTCCTCAGTTTAGCCACTCTATCACCCCTCATCTATTTCAGGATTACAAACTATCTGATGCTGCATGCATCACTGTTATGCGGTAAAGAGCAGTGCCTCGCCACTGGGTACATGGGGTCAGCATTTGTTATCGGCTGCATGTAATGGTGTATGCACTTGTGTACCTGCAGCACTGTGCTTCCCACATACCACAGCGCACAGCTTCATATCAGGATGTACACTGCAAATTCTGTTCTGTAGTTAAAATTACCCTTGATTCTACAGTTGTCAAAATAAGGGGATTTGATATTCCATACAGTTGACACCCATTAAGCATGCCTTTCATCTTGAACATTTAAAGAATCGTTTCCTTGATGATAACCAGTTTGTCTGTGTTGACACCTCCAGACTACTCCTAACCAGGGCATCTCTCATGGAATAGGCTCGGTGATGTACTATCTGTGGATGTTTTGGTATAAGCGTACCTATTACTGGGCCTGATCTTATGATGTGCCAATTTTTCTGTATTAAGGAGTGCAGTTTGTCTTTCTGTAGGCTGTATGATCTAATCAGTCTAATCTGAGATGTGTTACATTTTTCCTCTTCTCTAGTGAAGAGAGTGTTTTCCATACTCTTCCAATTTACAACTTCCTGTGTTTTCCTTAACAATGTAGCAATGTAACTTTGTTGTCTAATTCTCGCATTCATTTCCCTCTGGGAAACCTCAGCATCTTGCTCATTACTACAGCTGTGCTTTGTGCACAGCATTTCTGCATAGAGGATGAAGGCTTTCAAGTGCTTTGAATGGAAACTGGAGGCATGTAAAGTTGTATTGTTCCCAGTTTCTTTCCTGTACATCTTGGTTGTATTGTTCATACATATAACCTCCAAATCTAGGAAGTTTACCTTAGATTTACTTATCTGACATGTAAAATGTAGGTTTAGCTTATGTCTGTAAATATCTTCCACAAAATAGACCAATGCAAACCACAAATATGTCATCTATGAAACACAGCCAGACTGCTTTGTGTTTTTTCCATGCTTTTTTGTGGCAGACACAAAGCATCTTTTCCTCCCACCAGCCCATGTTAAGACATGCATAACTGGGGCAAAACAGGAGCCCATTGCTGTGCCACATAGTTGGTGGTACAGTTGGTTGCCAAACAGAAAATGATTGTGTTGTAAACACCACTTAATCATTTGAAGAAGCATCTGCATGTGTTTGTATAGCCCCGCAGCCTGCTCATAAATAAGTGCTTCACTGCCCGCAAGCCATCTTCATGATCTATACTTGTATACAAGGGTGTAATGTCTAGTGACATCAATACATACACAAAATCTTGCAAAAAACAATCTATATAGGTGGACACATTTTCAAGCAGCCTTCCTATTGCTGATATGATTGACCTCCCAGGTGGCATTTTGGGGCCCTTATGTATCTTTGGGATCAAGTACATAATGGGGGTTTCTGGATAGTCGTGCCTCATAAAGATGTACTCATCTTGATTGGTAACTCCAAATCGTTGCACTGCAGCTCAGAACCACTGCAGTTTGCATTGCAATTTTGATCACTAAATTGCTTGTATGACTCCTGTTCATACAATTACATTTTCTTATTATTGCTTGGTACTTCCTTTATTTTGGGTTGGATATACCACGTCGTCCATTTGCTCTTTTGAATATCTCCTTACTTCCCTGTATTACCACTTCATCAAAAACCTCTATTGCATCATGTGGGGTTGCAGGTATACATGTGGATGCAGGCTTAAAGGGAGACTCCCCCTCTTTCCATGCCTCTACTTCTTGTCTGTCAATCACTGTCTGTTCAGTGATAAATTCAGGGTTTCACAGATTTTCATTTTCCATATCCATCAGCTCCAACATAAGTTGCATTTTATAAATTTTGAGACCTTTATCGTGCTGCTTATTCTTTGTCATTATTTGCTCTTGTTTTCCACCTTTGTAATACTTGAAGAGCTTGACCTTATCTAGTCCATGTGAGTTAAACAAGCTCTCAGGGCAACATGACAGGCCAATGGATAGAATCTGCTTTTCCGCCTCACTGGGCACATTATGTGACAAGTTTATAATGGACAAAGGTACAACACTTTGCTTTATTATTTCCTCCATGATTTCTTCAGGGCAGGCTTGGTGGTTTACAAGTCTATTACATTGTTTGAGCTTGCCTTCTTTTTCTCCTTTGTGACCTGGATTCCTTGGTCTTAATGTTCAGTGTCTGTCCCTCCTATAAAAATGCAACTCCTCCACAATGCTCGTCTTTGTCATGGGACATTGCAATTTCACATCTTTACTCCTGGCACTCTCTTCTGTGTCCGTGTCTAAGTCTGAGCTGACATCATAGTCTGTTTCTCCTACTTTCTTCTCCTGTAATGATTTGTTGCCCTCTTGCATTTTTTGCCACTTCATAGTGTTGAATCTTTGAGTGAGTGTAAAGGCACACTCATAATCCTGTTTGTTCTTGCAAATGTCTGTGCTTTTCGAGCCCTTATGATTTGTTCAGGTTTTTCAAGCCTCACATTCATCTCTAATTTAAACTTTCACACCTCCTGCTGTGAATCCTTTGTTAGCTCAGCAGTCAGCTTCTCTAGTTCCTTTTGTAGCTTGTTTCTATCATTTTCTGAATATTTCCCCAAAATTTTTATAAGCCTAGTCAAAGGTTTCAGATTAGTATCTGCCCACTTCTGCATCATATCTGGATTCAGGTTCTCAAAACTTGATGCTATCATTATTCTCTGCCCCTTTGGTATTCGTCCAACTTCCAAGTATTTAGTAAGTGATTTGTGATCCCACCACTTGTCATCCTCTTCTGAGTTTTTCTAAAAACCTCAGTTTCGCTGTCACGTCTTGGTTTTTATAGCTTGTGCACCATGTAATCTTTATTGTATCTGGCACAGCATCATTGCCAAACATCCTCTCACTGACACCAATTTGCTCATTCATGATTTTTTATTTTTCCATTAACAATTCTGCCATAACCATATGGTGTTTCAGCTGATTCAAATGGCCCTGATCCACATGATATTTGCACCTCAAGCGTGATCATGGACATTGAAAACATACTTTGTTTTCCATTCCCCACATAGTGCAGTTGTGTCACCCACAGCTGTAAAAATCACCCTTTTTTGCCATACCATTCAAAAACTGAAAAAAACATCAATTGACAGGAACATTTTACATATCCATGATTTTATATATAAATCAAGCCCATTATTGCAATAATATTACTTCCATGCTCCTGCAATTATAATGTCCCATTATCTCTCTCTCTCTTTCTCTATCTATCTATATAATTGTCTATCTATCTCTCTATCTATCACTGAAAAAAACAAAGTTTACAGGAACATTATAGATAAGTTGATGTTTTTAATGTTTTACCTGTACAAAATCATAGAAACTCAGCAGTTATAGTTATAGCTACACTTATGCAAAGAAACTTTCACTTGTTGCCTAAAGCTACTTTCTGGCATGAGTTATAATTTCTTCAGATAATTATAACTATAAGTATAACTATAACTGCTGACTTTCTATGGGTTTGCATGGGTAAAACTTCAACTTAACTATAATGTCACTGTAACCTTTTTGTTCAATGAATTTCAATTGCTTTTTTAACATGCATGTTAATATAATGAGTGCCATGCATGGCCTTCAGCTGTGAACTGCACCGGTTGGCTCCAGGGTCTGGCCTATGGCCCAGCCCTGCAGCCAACACTCCTGCTTGCACCCAAACCCACGCTGTGCATGGCCTTTGGCCATGCGCTGCATAGAGTTTGATGCAGTGAGTATTGTTTTCAATGTTTCACTTGATCCGTGGATCCACCATGAATTTACACGGGGGCTCTGCTGAGTCCCTCAGAGGATCAGGGGATCCTTGGATCGAACAAAAACACAAATTTGTCAATGTTTTGCCCATTAGTGGGTCACTGTTTTCCCACCCTCTGCTGATGCAACACACAAAATGGTGGCTGCAACTTTTCCATCAGGTTGTGGCCAGCCTATCAGGTCCTTAGTTTTCTCCCAGATCTGCGGAGCCACCGCAGGTGGATCTGCGGAGGATCCGCATCCCTATATATCTATATTTTTTAACCTTAAATGTCTCTAAATCTACTGAATGGATTTACACCAAATCACTAAAAGCATGATCTGTGGACCAACATCTTGCTCTCCACCAAATTGTAATTCTGTTCAGCGGTTCGGGCTATAGCCATGTCTAAAGAATGGAAAATCCCCATAGACACAGAATCTGGAAAAGTGTTTGGGCACCCGTCCCCCTTTTTTTCTCAGTCCCGACTTGACAAGTCACCCTGAAACTTTTCATGCAAACTATACAATGTAAGACACTTTTTAAAAAACATTTTGAGAAGATTCATCACACGGCACAAAAAACTCTCATCCATCAAAAACAACAGCCTCAACTATAACTACCTACTGAAAAAAAACATAGGTTACAAGGACGTTATGCCATGCATGGCGGGTGTTGGCTTATAACCACCCAACCCCACCATGCGCATGGTCTTTTGTCGTGCGCAGCTGAGGTTGGCCACAGGGCCTGTCACTGTCAGTGGATCTGTGAATGGATGTCTGAGTGGGTTTAAAAGTGGGTGTGTGAGTCTATGAGTGGGTCTGAGTGGGTGCATGAATGTCTGAGTGGGAGTGGGAGTAGGCACATGAGTCTCTGGGTGCATGTATGATTGAATGAATTCATGTCTGAATGAGACTATGAATGCTTTTTTCATTTTTTTTCACCATTTGTGATATTCTTGAATGTTCTCGAATAATTCATGAATATAGCGCATGGTAAATAAAATCATTTTAAACCCATAATTTGACCCTCAAATACCCCTATTTCATACCACTGGGACGCATTATGCTACTTTTCATTTTGTTTTTCACCCCCAGGGACTGTGTCCTAGGACAATACGGTGGAGACCGCAACTTTCTGTTCAGGTTGTGGCCAGCCAATTACATCGCTTCTATCAGTGTACGCATTTGTGAATATTATATTTCTTTTTATTTTACTATACCAAAAGCTAGTGAATGGATTTACACTAAACAAGAAAAAAGCTTCTTTCTGGACTAAAGCTACCTCTCTGCCAAATTTGGTGAAATTCTGTTCAGCAGTTTGGGCTGTAGTCGTGTGTAAATGTAAAATCCCTATGAAAAATTAACATGGGAAATGCTACTTTTTTGAACCCCTGCTATTTCTCAGTCCCCACTTGACAGATCACCCCTAAGCTTCCCAAGCCTAGCAAGATTCTCAGGAACACATTTTTTTTTAGAAAATTTCAGGAAGATTCGGAAAACGGCGTCAAAGGTCAAAGATCTAGCAAGTCAAAAAATGCTTTTTCTATGTAAATATGGTCCTAACTATAATTAGGTTATATATATATATACATATATATATAATAGAATTAAAAAAATTCTTACAGTAGATGACTTGGATGACAATAAAGCAATAAAGCAGAAAGATGGGAAAGGAGGCTTAACGCCACTTCAAGAGAACTTATGGGTATGCTTATAGAACTTTGAGATGCTCAGAGAGAAATTCTACTTCAAGAAATTGTTGAGATTAAAAAAGAAATTGAGGTTATTAAAGGCCCTGAGAAATCAGTAAAGAATTATGAGATACTGGATAATATCATGGACAAATATCAGGAAGAGTTACAATAAAAAAAGAGAATAAAATTCCTAAAAGATGTGAGAGATTACAGATATGGATGGGTGTATACGTATGCTAGGCTGTAGGTCTTGTATAAAGAGATTCAATTTACAATTATTAAAGAAAGAATAATGAAGACGAACAATTGGAATTGGTTTTCTAGTGCATTAATGTATGTCTCAGTATGGTGAGCTTTTATGATATATATATGTGTGTGTGTATATAAATATATATATCTGTGTGTGTGTATTTATATATAGATAAATATATATATATATATATATATAAATATATATATAAGGATACATGTGTGTGTGTGTACAAATGTACAAATATTAAAGCCTTAAAATAGGTTTCACCGCGAAACACGCTGTTTTCGAGTATGTGGAAAATTTGAACTAAAATTATTTAATAAAATTGATTGATTTAGAGAAAGTATATTGGAGTGCCACATCTTTGGATCCTCAATCATGAAGTACCTATTGGAATATTATGAGGCGTTACATCCTTTGAGAAAAATGTGGTTGTATATTGTACCAGGGCTTGGTGCTTGAGACTTGTGGCGCCAGGACGGGTATTCCTATATAGAACTACAAGACATTAAACATAGCAATATCCCCTTTGATCCTACTCCATGCCTTTACATGTTACACACTTTCTTAGAATAACACTTTAACACAGGTTGAAAGTTCCCCTTGAAAATCTAACTGATTTTCTGGACAAAGTTGTTGTATTAAAGCATTAGGGCCAGAGTAGGACAATGTTTACATATTATAGCGAGGTATGACCTATTGAAACGGACGTAGGCCCATATTTATACTTTTTGACGCAAAACTGCGCTAACGCAGTTTTGCGTCAAAAAAATTAGCGCCGGCTAACGCTATTCTGAAGCGCCATGCGGGCGCCGTATTTATTGAATGACGTTAGCCGGCGTTAGCCGGCGTTAGCCGCCGGCGCCGTCTTATTGTGCGTTAAAAAAAACTACGTACACCAGGCAGCGCCGGCGTAGGGTGATATGGGGCTTGGGCGTCAAGAAATGGGGCAAGTCAGGTTGAGGCAATTTTTTCGCCTCAACCCGATTTGCGCCATTTTTTTTTCACTCCCAACCCCCATAGAAATTACTCCTGTCTTAGCAAAGACAGGAGTCATGCCCCCTTGCCCAATGGCCATGCCCAGGGGACTTCTGTCCCCTGGGCATGGTCATTGGGCATAGTGGCATGTAGGGGGGCACAAATCAGGCCCCCCTATGCCACAAAAAAAAAAAAAAACACTTACCTGAACTTACCTTAATGTCCCTGGGATGGGTCCCTCCAGCCTTGGGTGTCCTCCTGGGGTGGGCAAGGGTGACAGGGGGTGTCCCTGGGGGCATGGGAGGGCACCTCTGGGCTCCTTCAGAGCCCACAGGTCCCTTAACGCCTGCCTTTTGCAGGCGCTAAAAAACGGCGCAAAAGCGGCCGTACGTCATTTTTTTTGACCCGCCCACTCCCGGGCGTGATTTTTCCCCGGGAGTATAAATCCGACGCACATGCCTCGGAGTCGATTTTTTAGACGGGAACGCTGCATATAACCTTGCATATAATTAACGCAAAGTAGGTGCCCACGCTAAAAAATTACGCTAACTCCATGGACTTTGGCGCTAGACGCGTCTAACGCCAAAGTATAAATATGGAGTTAGTTTTGCGTCGAAATTGCGTTAAAAAAAACGACGCAATTCCGGCGCAAACGGAGTATAAATATGCCCCGTAGTTTCTTTGAAGAATAAGTGACATATATCATTACAGCGTCTTAGCTATGAGGAGCTTCACAAACTGAATTTTGGATCCATTCTTACTGTTCCGGGAAAAAAACACCACTAGCCATCTTTCATTTGATTTTGATACGACTGTCTATGCAACATAAAAGCCTGTTTTTTAAGAAATGCTTAACAGGAGTGAAAGTCGATTACATGATTTTAATCACTGTCGAAATACTTGGATTATTCTGCTGTTACTTGTTTTATCATGACATGCAGTTTTACTTTAAGGGAAATGTGAAAATACGTGTTCACCATTTGTATCTCAATTTTTAATCCAGACGTTTACAAATTGCAGACGCCAAGTGGAATAATCTATCATTGAAGTCTACATGGAAGTGTAATCTCTTCTTTCATCCATTTCATTATTTCCAACATGCATTGTGTGTTTGCTGAGCATTATACACTGAGCAATCTCAATATATATTACCTGTAGTGGCTAAATGTGGAATTGTAACTTGGTCAGATACACTGGCTTTGTTTTCCTCAACTAGTACATTGAATCTTTCTTATTGACCGTCTAACTTTTTTAATTCATCTTAACTGTCCAAGACATTTTTGTATCTAATTTACCAAATAAATAAATATTGTAGCATTAATACCAATGAACATGTACATAATGATGGACTGTAATGTTAGCCTACTCCTGACCATGCAAGCAAGTCACCAGTGAGTGTGGCTTTGACTTGTATATGTCTTTGAAGGCCTGGGAATGCAAAGCATAGAATTACATCTCTACATATAATACTATACACCACTACTGAGACACGTTATGTTCAGTGAATTGCAGTTTGCAATGATGACAGTGGACATTTGTCTCACGTGTCAATGTTGGACCTTCCCATATGCAAATGAATTAAGGACTTGATATGGTGAGGTAAGTGCCTGCAACAGTCCTTTTCCTCCCATTTCACATTTTGCACCAGTGGAATTTGGTGAAAAGCAAATTGTGTACACATATGACACTTTATATCAAGCACTACCTTATTTTGTTAATCAGCTCTTGCACTTAATAAACATTTTCCACATATGTGCTGGCTCTGATGAGGACAAAATGTTGCTGAATCACTAATTTGATACAGATTTTCAAATACAATTAGGGCCTCGTTTAGAAGACGCCTGCGCTGCTGGAATATCACTTTTTATATTGCTCTAATGGCCCAGGCCTCTTAATCATATCTATGAGGCAACACAAAGAAACCCTGTGTGGCTTTGCGTGGCCGCATAGATATGGAGTAAGGCAAGGCAGCGCAAAGTGCTGCCTTGCCTTACTCTACGCGAAGGAGGTGTTCAATGGGCATTGCAGTGCTTTGTCCTATGCAACACCCATGAGGTTTGACACATTCCTAGCTTTACAAGGGTCTATAAACCTTGAAATGTGTTATAACTGTGCGCCTCCCCAGGGGAGGCGTTCTGAGGAGAAATAACTTTATTTCTCCTCATTTCTTCTTCTTTCTATGTGTGCCACATTCTGAAGCTGTGCTCCATTAATACAGTGAATTCTTTCCCTTTTTTTGATGCAGGGCAGAGCTGCAAGAAGTCTTGCAGCACTGCCCTGTGCCAAAAAGTTGTAAATGAAGTCCTTACTGTTCAATTAAAACATAGTCTGAAACGAAGAACTAGAAAGCCATGCACCACTGCATCAAAGTCTTAACGCATGTAGATATCAATAAAATGCACAAATGCAGGAATTACAAGATTTTTCTTTCAGTTTCTTTCAGTTTGAAGCCTTCACTAAAATCAGAATTGTGAAATACTAAGTGCACTGATTGTAATTGCTATGTATGGCTCATGTATTGAAGGCTAAAATAGAGCCAGAGCCTTAGGTCATAGAGGTAATGAGGGACTGATGACCTTGACAGCATAAATTCTGTGGATAATGGAAATGGGTCTGTTGTTAGACAAGTGCTATACATTCAACCTGCTACTCAATTTTGTAATCAAATGTGTGTTTACTAGAAAAGGCAATGCTAGATGTGTAATTTACCTAAACATGAAAACTGGTACTCTGTCATTTGCCACTTTGAATTTAACTGTTGTTTTACAAGAACATGGTCTGGAGGGCAGACTGTAATAACAGTGCTGCTGCTTGTGAAGCAGGGATTTTTTTTCTTAGTTTATATTTTTAAACACCATGTAATACGGTGCCAAGAAATACAATTGGTTTGTTTCTGAACCACATTTGTTCCTATTTGTGATATTGGCAAAGTTTTTGCTGGTAGAAGTATGCATGGGATTTACGGCAGAAGTTGTGCCTAATTAATCA
Source organism: Pleurodeles waltl (assembly GCF_031143425.1). Lineage (NCBI taxonomy): Eukaryota > Metazoa > Chordata > Amphibia > Caudata > Salamandridae > Pleurodeles > Pleurodeles waltl. Next base: position 259,433,946 of record NC_090437.1, on the reverse strand, counting down.
TTAACAATGGTCAACAGGATGAATCTTGAATACTAAAATTAGTGATGACATTTTTTTCAAGTATTTTAATGTTGGAGTCCGTCCCCAAAAGCACAATATACTAAGGGGCATACTTTCAAAAAGTGATGCATCATTGCTTTGTGGCAGTTATGCATCAAAATAACTTGCGCTTCGGTACAACAGAATCCTACGCCATGGATGTGTCATATTTACAACACTGCACACCTTGGTATAAGGTTCCATGCTGTATTAAAAAGAAGTGACACATCTGTGGGTGTCATGTCGTAAGGAACCCTGGCGCATCTGCTGCAAAAGTGATACAGAACTGATTTGCTGCACGTTAAGTAACACAAATCGGCCTTGTGTCACTCTTGTGTGTGGAATGCACCAGAAAGCCTATACTATTATGCTTTGCCAATTAAAAAAGGGTTTCCCCATTACAGCAAAGAAAAAATAGAGCAGGCAGCAGGAAGCAGCCTCCACGGTAATAACCCCAACAACTCCAACACCAGCTGGATGTCCAGGCAGACCCCCAGAGGAAGAGAACGATGAATTTAGGTGAGGAGAAACAAATACTAGTAACAGAGCTGACAAAGCATGGCCATCAACTCTTTGCACCTCTAAATTGTCAATAGGGAAGAAATAGGCCATGTAGAAGTTCATAGGGGATAAAATCAAGAGTGTAGGGCAAGTCAAGAGGTCTGTGACAGATTGAAAGATGTGTTGGCACAACTACAAGAGCAGGACCAAGAAGGAACTGTCCAGCAACTTGAAGGCAGCCATGCACACCTGAGGAGGAGGACCTGAGGTCCAGGAGGAGCTGACACCCTTGGAGGAGCAGGTGTGTTGGTGGCAGGAGTGGAAGGACAGGGCATTGCAGCTCATAAGGACCAACAAGACACATAGGGTAAGTGACAACATGAAACAATTGCACCAAATATGTCAGGGTCTGTAGTGCAGCATGCTACCTTTCTGGGCTTCACTGTGCTGAGTGTAAGGGAAAGAGATGGAAATGGCCACATGTCTAGTCACACATCTACGAAATTTAACTTACGGAAAGCACACACATGTCACAGCCCATCCAGCTCCACCATGTGTGTCCAGTCTATATATGATGTGCTGCACCAGTCCAGCTTCACCGTTGGGTCCTTGGGATTTTTGTAAAATGTATAACATCAGTTTCCAATACCAAGCAAATGATCTGGAGGCATATTTGCAAAAGGCTTATGCTGCTGGGAGCTATGTTTTGTAACAAACCTGCAGCGCATAGTGCACACCCATATCTACAATGCCATGCAAAGTCACTTTGCATGGCTTTACATGGCGTCGTAGAGATGTTAGAAGGCAATGCACTGCATTGCCTCGCACAGCATCAAGGAGGCATACAATGGGTGTTGCGGTGGGTGTTCACCCCCAACACCCATGGGTTTTGACTCATTCCCAGTTTTACAAGAATCAATAAACCTGGAAATGTTTGAAAACTATGCAGTGCTGCCTTGTGTGCCACAGAAAAGGGCACAAATGTTATGTATGTTCGTAAAACTGAGCATTCCTGCTCCTCCGACCCGTGCTGCCACCCTAATGTCTGCCTATCGTCAAGGCAAAGGCAGGCACATGTGCAACAAGTTTGAAGGGTGCCTCTGTTGCATGCAGGAAGGTCTTCGTGCAGGAATGTATACCTACCTGCACAATAACAATACATGGAGACAAAATGCAGCACACATGGCAAGAGGCAAAAAGGAGTAAAAAATAAACTTAATTTTCCTTGTTAGGGCTGTCCTGGGTAGGCATATGTGTTTGAACACATGTCCAGTTTTATCTGTTCATGAAGTCCGGGAATGAGTCCAAAGACATGGGTGTTGTGTTAGAAATCCATCACAACCCAAATAGAATAACCCCCTGATGCAGACTGAGGCAATGCAGCCATTTTACCATGCCTTGCCTCAATCAACATCTATGAGGCCATCGAAAGGCATGCAAATAGACTTTGTGTGGCCTTACACATATGGGTCTGCAATATCTGCCTTTCATGTGTCTCCATTTGTTTTGCACTGGTGGTCCCTGCAAATTGTAAATATGTCCCTCAGTCACCAGTATTAAACTACATTGCACACAGATGCCATGATGTGTGGAGTGTAAGCCCACAGGTGTAGCCTGCCATGGTAGCCAACACCATCATCCTTGGTATATTACATATCTGATGGGGGTGAAGCAAGTGATGCATACAATTTGAGCTGCGATTTTTGTAAAACAATAGATGGTGTCTGAGACAGGATGTCTCCTGGTAGTGCTCTTAAATGTAAGGGTCGCTAGCCACATTGAACTGTTACTGTGTTTCAATGGGGGCACATTGCATAGCAAAGAGGTGAGAAGGATCAAATTGAATACATCAACAGACACTGTGAACAATTACAGGAGCAGTGGCCTGAGTAGTGGCCACAGGAACACTGCTGATCTGGAAGAAAGTAGCGTCGTTCTAGCATGGTTACCCCCATTTGAGGCCTGTTTGTGAGTGTTTGTTAGTACATTTTTACTGTCTCATTGGGATCCTGCTAGCCAGGTCCCCAGTGCTCATAGTTTTTGGCCTATGTGTTTTCAGTATGCTGGACTGTGTCACTGAAGTTCTGCTAACCAGAACTCCAGTGCTTATTCTCTCTCTACTTACCAAATTTGACACTATAATTTAGTGACTCTTATTCCAATTCTGATTGGCACACTGGACCCCCATATAAGGCCCTAGTTTATGGTACCTAGGTACCTAGGGCATTGGGGTTCCAGGAGATCCTTATGGGCGGCATCACTTCTTTTGCCACCCAGGAGCTCATAAAAACCTTTCATCAGGACTGCCACTGCAGCCTGAGTGAAATAGTGCACACACTATTTCACAGCCATTTTACACTGCACTAAGGTAGCTTATAAGTCACCTATATGTCTAACCTTCAGTTACTGAAGGCTAGGTGCAAAATTACTGTGTGTGCGGGCACCCTTCACTAGCAAAGATGCCCCCACGTTGTCCAGGGCCAAATCGCTTGACTTTGTGAGTGCAGGGACACCATTATAAGCGTGCACTACACATATTTCAATACATATATGTAGATTCACAATGCTAAGCCTGATTATGGCCATTTGAGGGGTCTAAGATCATGGAATTGTCCCCCTCCGATATTGGGTGGCCAATCCCATGCACCCTGGTGGCTCCAACAAGGACCCCCAGTACTGCCAAACCAGCTCTCTGAGGTTTCCACTGCAGCCCCAGCTGCTGCCACCTCACAGACAGGCTTCTGCCCTCCTGGGGCTTAGGCAGGCCAATCCCAGGAAGGGAGAACAAAGCATTTCCTTTGGGAGAGGGGTGTTACACCCTCTCCCTTTGGAAATAGGTGTTACAGGCTTGGGAGGGGGTACCCTCCCATAGCCTCTGGAAATGCTTTGAAGGGCACAGATGGTGCCCTCCTTGCATAATCCAGTCTACATCGGTTCGGGAACCCCCAGTTCCTGCTCTGTGTCGGAACTGGACAAAGGACAGAGGAGTGACCACTCCCCTGTCCAGAGCACCTCCAGAGAGTCCCTGGGTTCTGACATTTTGTTTTCAGGATGGTCAGGGTACTCTGGGAGCATCTGAGCGGCCAGTGTCAGCAGGTGATGCCAGAGACCCCTCCTGATGGGTGCTTACCTCGTTAGGTGACCAATCCTCATCTCAGGGCTATTTAGGGTCTCTCCTCTGGGTGTTTCCTCAGATTCGGTTTGCAAGATTCCACCAGGACTCCTCTGCATCCTCTGCTTCAGCTTCTGACTGTTGGATCAACCACAGACTGCTCCAGGACCGCTGTAACTGCAACAAAGTATCCAGGAAGGCTACTGTGACCCTGCAACTTTAGATCCAGCCAGCAACTGCAACAGTTTCTGAGGACAGCCTGTCTTCATTCTGCACCAGAAGGACCAAAGAAATCTCCTGTGGAGTGATGGAGTCACTTCCCTGCTGCAGCACGCACCTCTCTGCAACAACAACCGGTATTCTGGGACACCTCTCCTGTCAACGAGCGTCATCCCTAGAACACAGGTGGTGGACCGAAGTGATCCTGACTGTCCAAAGGTCCATCTGTCCAAATTTGGTGCAGGTAAGGGGTTGCATCCCTGTGCCAGACAGTACCCCTGTTCACCATGTGTTCAGCAGCTCCTTGGGCGTCTGTGCTCTTCTTCCAGTAATCTTGAATGCACAGCGTAGCCCACGTCCCCAGCACTCTATCCTGCGACGCTCAGATCCCTGAGTTGTTCTCTGGCGGCATGGGAACCTTTTGTGCAGTGCTGCGATGGCCGCATTCTGCAACTCCTTTGTCCTCATGTTCTGGGACTCCTGTGGGTGCTAACTGGTCTTCTGATGGCTCTCTAAAATGCTAAGAGCCCCCTCCGCCTCCTCGTTCTGAGTTGAGGCACCGAGGTTCCTCCTAGGCCTAGGTAGTGCCTTTTCCCGACAACCGCGACATTTGCATGATCCAAGGCGTGTTGGCGGAATCCAATGACGAAAGCCAGCCTGCATCCAACGACTCAACGTGGGATATCTCTTGCACCAAGCAGGAATCCACATCATCTTATTCAGTGCTTTTCTGACTTCTTCATCCAACTGGATAATACACTTTTGCACCTTCATCCGGGTTTGCAGAGGCTCCTGTTCTTCCAGGACTCTTCATCGACTTGGTCTACTCTCTCCACATGTCTTCAGGTCCAGGAATCCATCACTGGTTTCTGGCAGTCTTGCTTTGTTTTTGCATACTCCTTTACCACAACTCCTAGTGTGTTCTGAGGAAACTTGCTGTAATTTACTCCTGCTTTCCTGGGCTCTGTGGTGGGGTAATTTACTTACCTTTGGTGTTTCCCTACACTCCCAGCACCCCTCTACACACTACACTTGGCTAGGGGGGAAACCGTCATCCGCATTCCACTATTTTAGTATATGTTTTGTGTTGCCCCTAGGCCCATTGCAATCCATTGTGTTTTTCACTGTTTGCACTATTTTCTCACTTTGTACTCATCTGATTTTGGTTACTAGTGTATATATTGTGTATTATACTTACCTACAGTAGGAGTATTGCCTCTAAGATATTTTTGGCCTTGTGTCATTAAAATAAAGTACCTTTATTTTTGGTAACACTGAGTATTGTCTTTCTTGTGTATCAGTACTGTGTGGTATTGCAAGAGCTTTGCATGTCTCCTAATTCAGTCTTGGCTGCTCTGCTACAGGTACCCTAGATAGCCTAAGCTGCTAGACACTGCCTACATTTCACTAAGGTGGATCACTGGACCTCGTATGAGGCGTAAATACTTCTGATACCCACTACACACCAGGCCAGTTTCCTCGCCAATGAGTAATGTCTGGTAAGTACAAGTAATTTGCCTCAGCACTGTGTACCTGATAAGGCAAGAACGTAACTCCACACACATTGCTGCATAGACTTACTCTTTGCCAGGATTTTGAAACATAGATGGAGGGTGGCTCGCTACCTCACATCAAACATATATGTTGGACACATCTCCTATGTTGACTATTGGAAATACCTGGAGGACCATTCCATGGCTCATTACATGCATATCCAAGCAACAGCATGTGTCTCTCTCTACATAGCCAAGTGTCTGTCCATACATGTCAGCAAGTAATGCCACCTTGATGCACATCACCTGTCAGCATTTTCCTGTGATGGGCTTGTGCATGCATGCTGTAGATCGTAAACGCTAAAGTATCTTGTGCTGTAACTTGCAGGTCTTTGCCACACTTTTAGCAAGGTTGACAGTATGTTGGAGAGCCATTATGGGTAACGCCACCAGTAGGTGGACTGTGTAATGGACTGTATGCTGACAACACCGTGCAGAAATGCCTTTGGTCCTACACACATTGGTGTTTTTGTGAACAAAATAGCACAACGGTGTGAATATGTGTCAATATGTGTCAAATATGGAACTTGGGGCATAAGATGACATGAGTGAGGCCTTTAACTGCACAACCATGTTGGAATGCTGACATCTGGCCCATCTATCCGTACCTATTCTGTCTGCACTGAAGTGTGAATCCTTAGATCCTGTCTGGACTTGCCACGCAAAATGTAGACAGAATACAATGTGGACAACTACAGGAGCAATGTGTGTATGACAGGCAGTTTGAAGTCAAACCATCCAAAGCCATGATCACTAAGAATTTATCTCCTGTATACTTTAAAAGACTATGGCATTTTGCTCATTGCTCCTCTTTTACCCCATCTATCACGTTGGCCTACATAGATTGCCAATACATGCGCATTGACATTAGTCCTTATTTAGTGCACATGTAACTTTGTCCTAATTAATTTGTGATGCATCACGTATGGAACAACATTTTGGGGGGGAATGAGGATAACCCTTGAACATTTCATTTCAACTGTTATCCAACATCTCATGCAGTCCTTACACAACACAAAAAACATTCAGGTGACACTCACTGGTTGAATCTGGGTCCTTGAATGAGTCCACCTCAGCTGTAGTATAGGGTGTGGTCTGCCTACAAGATATAACATGGTACATTGCATTGTGAATGTAAAACACATACACTGCATACAAAAGAAGTATGGTACAGTGACTTAGCAAATGCCTATGTAAGTCTGCACATTGGTGATGTAACATATGGCATAGTTGACATGGCTTAATGATACACATAGGTAAGGCACATTGAAGTGTTTACAGATGATATCATCAAATCAGGTGCACAGAGTGCGGTCAAAGTTCACATACGTCACTTCTTGCTAAATGGTGCAAGGGTGCCTGCCTTTAATGGAAATGTGAACAGAATGATTTGACATACCACACTCTACAAGGTATCACTTTAGATGGCACTTTCTCAAATGTATATGTCTATGACAATGCTCCACACATCAGACAGTGACTATGCTTGTTTCTTGGCTTCACTAAGCTCAGTACATGCTACTACTGCAAGGTAATTAGACATTGTCCAACCAAGCCCTGTACAGGTACATTAAGGAATCAGGAACATCAGCACAATAATATGTACGAGAAATGATTAGCAATGACCTGGCATGCCTGGTGTCAATACTATCTACACATTGCTGGTGGGTCCACAAGCACCTCTGGGGCTAGCATACACTGCATGGTCTCTGTGGGTAGTGACAGGCCGCTATAAAGATGCCTCTGTGGCATGCATCTTCTTTTGACACAGTTAGACTGTAGCTTGGAAATCTAACTATAAAACCTATGTGACACTTAGAGTCATGAAAGCAATAGCAGCTATTAGCAAAGGAGACTCAATTACAAGCTCATGGCAAACATCTCCTCCCACTTCAAAGTCAAGATGATCGATGAGGTCAGCTTCCCTGCTGACCACATCTGGCCATTGTTGCTTCAGCTGATGCAGTATTCTGTCAATTCTGAAGATACGGATCATGTGCTGCTGAACCTTCTCTCAATGCTGCTTCCGTTCCTCTGTCGGGTACACCTGGCTCACCTGATCCATAGTGGCAATCATGCTGGGCAGGTAGTGTGTAAGGAGCCACAGGAAGCCACCAAACTCTTGCTCAGATACATTCTTCGAACTGCCTTTCGCAGATATATCCCTCCCCAGACAAACACCCATAAATAAAAATAAAGTCTACATAAGCACCCCATCCCTAAAATACAAATCCCTTTAATGACAAACATCTAACAATGCAGTGACCAGACCAGTACAAAATGCAAATGTAAAATACAAAACAAACTTTTGGAACACAACAGGGACATTGTAGACTCCAACAAGACCAAGGAACAGCACCAAACTCTCCAGCAACCAACAAATACCTCCACCAGCTGGCACAGACAAAAATACTGTAAGGGAAAGTGAAAGTAACTTCACATTCCTGGTTTGCAGCATGGCAGAGCCATATCTTAATTTCCTGGGTGGATGTGTCACATTTTGACCAAATGTCTTGTTTTGTTAGACGCTTCCTTTGTAAGATAGGCAATGCATGATTTTGTTACCACTCTGTCATCCCATCTCTATGGGGTGCTGTAAAGGGACTGTCTGTAGCCTGGGAATCACCTTGAGCACTCATCGAGAGTCCCTTTCTGACTCCTGTTTGTTTCCCTTTTCGCTATAGTATGTTTTTGTAGAATTACATTTCCTGGGACTGCAAATCCCATAATGCACTGCCTGGTAGTCAGGAAAGCCTGGATTCTGCTATATAGTGTTTTCTATGGGAGAAGTCCAGTTGCTCCTTTTTACTGGATTCTCTCCTCCAGGACTTGCGAGTGCCTGAAACTACACTAAGACCTCTCCTGTGCAGCCCAGGCATGGGATTACACCTGGGGTTTGCTGCAGTCTGAAACTGCTTATAAGCAGCCATTTACACAAGATCCTCATTGTGCATTGGAGTTTGATTCCTTTGTGTTCCAGACGCTTTATCAGATGGTTTTCCTGTCTTGGTCCTCTTCTGTTTCAGCCAGAGTCTGTTCCATGTCTCTTAGCCTTGTTCCTGTTTGTTTCTTCCAGAGCCTACTCCCTGTTTCTCAGTCCTGTTCCTGCCTTGTTGCAGCCTGAACCTGCTCTCAGTTTCCCAGTCCTGTTTCCTGCTTGTTCCAACTCCCTGTTTTCCAATCCTGTTCTTGCTTGTTCCAGCCAGAGCCTGATCTCTGTTTCCCATTCCAGTTTCTGCTTATTCCAGCCAGAGCTTGTGCTCTGATTCCCAGTCCTATTGCTGCCTGTGCTTCAGCCTGAGCCTGTTCACAGTTCCTGCCTCCGCCTCCTAGTTTTTTCCTTCTGTTACCGTTTCCTCTTGGGTATTCATGTCTGGTAAGTGTACTATCAGTCTCCACATGTGTATCAGTGTTTTCCTTTGTACTGGGGTTGGCTCCTGATTTCCAGAAGGCAATTCCAGCCCCCATCCTTTGTCTAGTGTTATTCGTAGTCTTTAGTGCCTAACAGTGACAGTGTGATATTGCTGTTTTTCCAGGAATTACCACTGTTTTTCCAGCTGGATCCACAAGGGCTTGTCTTGTGTATGTAAGTACAATCCTTGTTTGTGCTCTAATGGTCCAAAGACAGAATCACATCTGCTGCCTCCTTTCTATGGGGCTTGTGGGGTGACTATCTGTAAGAGCAATCTGCACAGAGGCATTGACATTCCCTGTTGCTGTGGGAAGTTCTCAGCCCTACCCTGTGTACAACCTTAGTGTGTTTGTCCATTAGTAATCCGTTTCCTGTTTGTTCATACTAAGGTTGCTCTGCTTTTACTTTCCTGTTTCCCGTGCCTGTCCAAAGCTGTCCTTTCCCGTGTATGCATTTAGCTGCTCTTCTGCCCCAGTACACTACCTCTTTGGGATATTCTGTGACCTCAAGCGGAACCCCAACCAGAGTCCTGATCAGACCCGCCCGAAACCGTGACAGATTTATACACAATGCATGTCAATGCAAAATGCTGTTTTTTTTATGCATAGGCATGGATGCATGTCTTCCAGATGACGTAACTGGTGCAATGCATCATGCATTGGGCTAATGTGTCTGTTTATACTGATGCAAATGCGCCAATACACAAGGTTCTGAAAGCCCTCGAATCTGGCTTTCCAGTAGATCTTTGGCCTCCTAATCTGTTCGCCTGAGGGTCCACTACTGTGGCAAATATGATAATTAATGCATCAATAGCAACTGCAATAGTTTCCTGCTTTTGGAAGCAGGAAAGATTCTACCTTTAGAGAAAACAATATCTGCAGATCCTAGTTCTCCATCTAATTAAAGGCTGATCTCCTTGTTGCCATCTCTATCGCAAACACTAGAAAGAAATGTGAACAAACAGCTCTCCAGGTATCTGGAAGTCAACAATCTCCTGCATCCTAACCAGTCGGGCTTTTGACCTTGTCATAGTACGGAGACAACATTGTTGGAGATTTTAGAACAGTTTAAGGGGATTCTTGAAACCGGGGGAGATCCTGTACTGATTATGTTAAATCTATCAGAAGCATTTAAATCTGTCCCCCATTCCAAGCTGCTTGATTGTCTCTAGGTCATAGATTAAGCAGGAAGAGATGATTGAGACATGGACTAAGACTTATTTATCAGCAGTCTTTCACTGGTTAGCAACCTATCAACTTAAATATAATGATGAGAAAATTGAAATTGTCTTCTTTGGAAACATCCACCAGATATCTGGCAGAATTCAGGGCATGAGGATGCCTCCCCTCAGGATCCCAGAGTGGCACAATCAGAAATCTGGGGATTCAATTTGATAATAGCTTGTCTTTTAAGCCTCAAGGTAAAGCTCTGATAGGCACCTGTTTTGGCAGCAGGAGTCTCTAAAAAATGTTTTCACTTTCTGTCCTTTCAGTAAAACAATGGTTATGCAGGCTTTGATAACCTCCAGATTAGATTATAGTAATGCTGTTTACTTTGGACTACCTCGCATTTGCTGGATAGGCTCCAGGTGGTTTAAAATGCTGCAGACTGCCCTCTGTTAAATTTCCCAGGTAGAACACGGATATCGCCCTATTAGAGGGCCTTACACTGGCTGAAAATCAGGAAAAGAGTTAGGTTTAGAGCTCTTGTTCTGGTGTACAGTGCCCTGCACCAAACTGGCACTATCTCAGAGCCAGAAGGTTCAGATTGGCTAACAAGCTTTTGGCAGTGATCCCCAGAATTTAGCGTGCAAGAACTGGCGGAAGGTCTTTCACTTATCTGGGCTCAATAGTATGGAATGAGCTACCTCTTGAATTGTGCACAGTGAGTGATGTTGCAGTGTTCAAGAAAAGGCTTGAAGCGTGGCTTTTTGAGCAGGACTAACTACTTTTGTTCACCTTCTGACCTACGCTTCCCATGTGGGTCACTGCATGGAGTAGCTGTGCACACTATAAATTGCTTTCATCATTATCATGTGTGTTTTATAGTGTGGTGCATGGAAACACTTCCAGGGATCAGTGATTTGGCTAAATTTCCAAGGTGACATGCTTGTTGACTTGGAATGGGGTGCATGTGTATGTTGAAATTGTACATATGTGTGACAAATTGCATTAATGGTGTGAAAATATGGGTCACGCAATGTACCAATGTGAAGTTGCATCACATATTGTGTGTTCTTGAGAGGTTAACACTAGATTTATGTATTTCTGTTAGTATCATGCTTGGATGAACGTGGCTAGCTGAGTTGTTCTTTCATTTTTTACAAAGACATCATTCTTGTATGCAAATGTTATGCACATTACAATACATGATAATGGGCAAACTTCTGTGACTTACTCTAGTCCATTTGTATGGTTAATTTATGGAGAAATGCACAGCAAGTCTTTTTGCTGCGCTGCTTTACGCCAATGTGAATGTGGCAGGAAAGAACCATTGTCATGAACTACAGTGCATTCCTGTTCTTACCCAGTTGTCAGCACAGAATTTGCTGCCATGCACCAACACAGGCAGCCTTGCACCATGGTGCCAGGGTGTCTGCGTTGGTTACAGATTGTCTTTGTGAAGGTGGGGGCCCCTTCCTTCACAATACACAATCACAAGAGGCGTGTTAGTCTTTCTATATATGCTCCATAATGCCGCACACATGGAACGAGATAGAAATGAGGAATTACTGACCTCTTATGCCACATTACATCTACTCAGGGAGACATAAGCTTTGCCATGGCATCAGGTTTACATCATTAAGTAAATCTGGGTCAAGCTAAATATCCATGGGTGTTGCCTGGGAATCTCCCCCCCGCAAGACCACTGGTATGCCCCCAAGGCACAGAGCAAACCAATCCAGAAAATTGTTGTCCCCTGACTTACTCCATATCTGTGAGGCCATGAGGTGCCATACAAAGTGACTTAAAGTGGCCCCATCAATATGGTTGAAAGGCTTGTCCCACCCAAGGTACGGAAGTAGTGAGCCACCAGCGGCACCAGCCTCTGGTAAATATGCTCATATCTGGATACATTCCTAACCTAGGATGTGTTATTAATGCATTAACCACACAGGCTGTGACATACACTGACTGGTTCAGCCAGGCTACATTGTATGTGGCATCTGGGGGACAGATTGACTGGCTAGATATGTAATGTTTGTGGCTAAGCCTAAATCACACATGTTGATATGTGCAAAATGACATTTACTATACAGAAATAACCAACAACCACCATACCATTTTGTTGAACACACACATCTGCTGTCTGGACTCGAGAACAATATGTGTGGCACATGCACATTGCCACTGCACAGTAGAGTTTGCCTTAATTATTCGCCTACATTTGGGTGACCACAAGGCCATCTTGGGTAGTCAAAACAAGCCTGATTACTTCCATGGAGATATCAATCAATCAATCAAAGAAATTTGTTGAGCACGCTACTCACCCGTGAGGGTTTCAAAGCGCTGGGAGGGGGATTAAGGAGGGGAGGGGGGATGGGCCAGGTAGGGTCACTGGTCGAACAGCCAAGTCTTGAGGTTCTTTCTGAAGACCAGTAGGTCTTTGATTTTGCGAAGGTCAGTAGGGAGGGAGTTCCAGGTTTTGGGTACGAGGTAGGAGAAGGACCTGTCTCCTGTGGTGGTGTGCTGGATGCGGGGGACTGTGGCTAGGGCTAGTTCAGCTGATCAGAGGTTGCGTGTGGGAGTGCGGAAGTTTACTCTTTCATTGAGGTAGGTTGGGCCAGTGTTGTGGAGGGATTTGTGTGCATGGATGAGGAACTTGAATGTGATTCTCTTGTCTATGGGAAGCCAGTGTAGGGATTTGAGGTGTGGTGAGATTCGTTCGTGTCGGGGGAGGCCAAGGACGAGGCGTGTTGCTGTATTCTCGATTCTTTGGAGTTTGCGTTTGAGTTTGAGTGTGGTGCAGGCGTAGAGGGCGTTGCCGTAGTCCAGTCTTCTGCTGCTAAGTGCGTGGGTGACTGTCTTTCTGGTCTCTGGGGGGATCCATTTGAAGGATTTTTTTAGGGTGCGGAGTGTGTGGAAGCAGGAGGAGGTTAGAGCATGGATTTGCTGTGTCATGGAGAGGGTGGGGTCGAGGATGATGCCGAGGTTGCGTGTGTGGGTTGCGGGGCCTAGGGCGGTGGGCCACCAGGAGGCGTCCCATGTGGTTTTGTTGGGGCCGAAGATGATGACTTTGGTTTTGTTTATAGATATATGTTTCCAATTAGCATGCATCACAATACTTTTCAATAGTGAGGGGGTTGAGTGAACTTAGAATGTAGGTAGAGGCATTCACACAAGATGGTCATCTGGTCATTTAATGACACCTTATGCCACCATAAGCTGGAATGTATCAGTGCATGCTACTTTGGCAGAGGTTATCTTGCATATAGTCATTACTTCCTGAATTTCCAGTCTCTTTGTGTCCTTTTTATACCAACACAAATAGATAGAGCTGTGGGAGTGAGACACACCAACAAGGTCATATACATCCATGCAGGTTACAGTTGCATCCTTGTCTAGTGGATCAAATGTGCCCGCATTGGGCTTAGGTAAACAATCCTGCACCATCAAAGTTAAGGAATTCATATTTATTTGTGATATATGAGATGACAGATTGATTTTTTTCTGTGCTTGCAAAACTTGAAGTAGCATTTGGTGATGATATGTGTTTAGCGGTGTGACCATGCACATCAGATGTGCCTCTGGTCGCAGTCATTGGAACATAATTTCATTATACTGTCCTCCATAAGTAAGAGGCACTACATATGGTGAGATGTACAACACACACACACACACAGTCATTGCACACTGTTTACATTTACACTCCCTTTGGATTTTGGTAGGATGCCTGACAATCAGTACCCTGCAGCAGCACACATACTCACAACATGACTACACTGTGCCACATTGGTAGCTTGGTTTGCTGTAAGTCTTTCCAAAGCACAAGCACATGGCACATGTTGTTGACATCTGGGGATGTGCAAATGAGATCATGACCCATGGCTGCAGACCATATCCTTGGTCAGTAGAAAAAACAGGAAATGAAAAACAATCAATGATCATGATGATTGATGGACCCACATTCAAGTACATGTCTAATATGTGTAACATATACCTCATACAGATTTCCAACAGTATGGGACCTGCACTGGAATTGGATGGCATATATGTCCTTTATTTTTTAGCATGGCTGACACTCAACTACACATACAGATATACTTGCCTGTAGGATACACTCACTATCCGGAAGACTCTTTCTTGCCAATAGCATGAACATGGTGATTATTTACTGACATGGAGAGTGAGTACTCCATTGAGAAGACACTTCTTTCACACTTCCCTATTGGTTTGGATTGAGACTACTATTGACATTTCTGGCCTACAATATGTATTGATTTAAAATATTTACCTAGTGCAGATGATGTGTTCCCATTCATTCACACAGATTTGGATGAGACGGTAGTAGTCAATGTTATTCAGTAGCTACTGCTATTGATGTATTAGTGAGTGCATGTCAATGTGTGACATCATTGCCCACACATGGCAGTGCATTGTGTCTGCTATGTTGACAGTTGCAAAATCAAAAGCTGATGGATGGAATGCACAACAAATCAAACATTCACCCCCAGTCACAGATCTGGGCTTAATCCATCAGTTTTTTGCTTGCCATGCCATTCCAGTTTAGACCCAGTCATATGCAAATCAATCTTGACCATGTTCCCCATGGGAACAGTCAAGCCCGAACTGCCAGGCCAGGTCCTACCTGGACAAGAAACAAGCATCCTGGGACCAGTTTCAGGGTATCACCCTTCAGCAGCAAGGCTAGCTTGAAGCTGGTGGCAAAGCAAGCACAGGACCCATATCTGGGCATACCCTTCCCCCTTGGATGACAAATGCAAAAACAACAGATGATGGATGGAATGCAGAACAAATAAAACATTCACCCCCAGTCACAGATCTGGGTTTAATCCATCAGTTTGTTTGCTTGCCATGCCATTTCAGTTTGGACCCAGCCATATGCAAATCAGTCTTGACTCTGCTCCCCATGGGAACAGTCCAGCCCAAACTGCCAAGCCAGGTCCTCCCTGGACCAGAAACAAGCATCCTGGGATGGATTTCAGGGTATCACCCTTCATCGGCCAGGCTGGTGAACATCCCCAGGTGGTCCACTATTCCCTGTACATTGATGTACTTCCTATTGTGGTACAGGTGGGATGTTGCAGCAGGAGGTGCCAGTTGCACATTAGTACAATCTGTTGCCCCCATGACAAGAGGGAATCCAGCAATGGCGTACAAACTCTGCTTGTTGTCCAGTTGCTGCTGTGTCTTGGGGAACATGAAATACTCGGGTGTCAAGATTATGATGTTATCCAGGATGGTGGGTATCCTGCCACTCTGGCTGCGGTGGTCTGGAATGACCCAGATGCTAGGATGTGGAGGACTGCCAGCAGCTCGACCTGCGGAGGAATGTTGGTGCACCACTGTGATGCCTTCAGCATTGGTGCAATCAGGCTCAGGAACATTTTGATGGAGTCCCTCCTGAGCCAGTAGTATGTGATGATCTCCTCCTCCCTGAGGCCAATGAGAGTAGTTCTGTGGTGGTACACACACTCCCTTCTGTGCAGCCTCAGTGGTAGTGGTAGTCTTCTCACTGCTCCTAGCTGCAGTATAAGCACCTCCATGGAGTAATTGAACTTGCCAAAGTGCTTTAGTTATTTTCTGCTGATATCCCAGTGCTAATGCGTCATTTCTTATCCCTGGGTTGCTGATGGGTAGTAAATTTGATGCATTTTCAGCTATGTGTGCCACTTGCCACCATGTATCACTTTCCAATTGAGTCGTAAATGTAATTGCTTTGATTCTGCTGTGTCAGTCAGTCAAATATGTTTATTCAGTCTGTTTTAGACCATAAAAGTGCATCATAAAACAGTGTTACAATTGACACTCGTTAAAAATAATAAACCTTTGGTAATAAAATGTAGATTGCCTTTAAAATACTAAAAAGGCAATACAGACAGGGTTGTGCAAAATAGAATAACTTAAATTATTTCACTTTTTCCCTCAAACCAATTATACCGATATCAAGGTAGGGAAGGACCCCTATCAATATTACCTGATAACTTTGAAAAGAATACCATATTTTAAACACCCTCGGCTCTATGTAAAATATATCCTATAAATTGCATTTAATTGGACAATAATACAACATATATAGCATAATGTTGCCACTTCTTTGTAATATAATTAATTTGCCTTAAAAGCAACATGCCTAGCTTTAAACTTTACATATTGTCTTCTTGCCCGCAAGTCCTATATAAGTTCAACTAAGGCATCTCTTGTTGCAACTAGAAAACGGCCTAGTGCACAAGTGACATTCAAAGATCTCATATCTGTTAATAATGTCAGTGCTTGGTCCCGATCATTAATAATATATTCCTTAAATATTGGTTTAAAAAACTTTTTATGCACTTCTAACAACCATAAGCAATCCACAAAAATATGTTGGGTGCTACCCTTTTGTTGTAGTCCACATGTACATAAACCCTGGTCATCTCTAAATACCATTTTTACTTTAGGGTCCATATAACCAACGTTTAACCCAATTCTAAATTTTAACACTGCGTCTCTTAATTTTGGATTGGGTAATGCCTCTATATGAGCAAAATCTATGACCTTCCTCCACCCCTTCACCATATGCTGGGTGGAAATTTTCTTTTTCAAGTACTCTCAATCTAATTCTATTGCACTGTCATTTGTCATATTGCGCAGCACCCCTCTCGAATTGGTTCCCCACTCCACTGGTTAACACTAAAACCCAGGAGGGTACATATCTTTCCTAGCCGTCCTCTCACTTGTGCTCCCCAATTTAGCTTGCTTGTTTTTATTTCTGTTTTACACAGTTTTGCAATCTTGGGAATTCTGTCATCTGTCAGATTGAGCCAGAATTTCAACATTGCCTGCAAACCCTGATAACTCCAGGCCGTCAATTGGCACTCTACCCTTATGGCTTGTATCATACTTGAGGTTGGTAAAGATAGCAAACATTTTACACATTTGCTTTATTCAGTTTCCCAGCTTAGCTTCACAGAAAATGCTAAGACTTCTATTCCATATTGGAATTGGGGTGTAACATTGCATTAAACACCAAAATTACTGGTCTAAGGGCCGGTCCACCGTATTTCTACTAAACTGTTTTAATCCCCTTACTGATGTTAGTGCTCTTGCTTTTAGAGCTACTATGTGATCATTCCATCTTAAATTTGAATTAAAGCACATACATAAATATTTGTATTTTTCAACCTCTTCAAAATTGTCTTCTCCCAGGAACCAAGAGAACTCTCTCTTCTTTTTCCCTAATACCATTACTTTTGTTTTGTCCATATTTACTATAGGTTTTTACCTATTGCAGTTGGACTCAAAGGCATCTAGTTTTCTTTGTAACCCCATCTCCATCATATCGACTATTACAGGATCATATGCGTATAGAAGACAAGAAATGTGAACTCCATTCATTATTGGGCACAGGCCTTGAATATAATTTAATAAACCTGGTAGATCGGACAGAAATATAGCGAAAAGTAATGGGGCCAATACACAACCGTGGCGTAAATATTCCTTGTCGATATTTTCTTTGAGCGTGAACCATTAGTATCTAAGATTACTTGGGCCCAATTTTGTGTATGTAGGCCCTGGAGGAGGAAGAGCAGATTCAAGTCAATCCCCAGCTGCTTTAGCATATCCCATAACACATTTTGATCCACTAGGTCAAATGCAGCATGGAAATCAACAAAACAGCAGAAAAGCCTCCCTTGCATTTCAACTGACCTTTTTGCTAATGAACAGAAACTAATACAATGGTCAATTGTCAAGTGCCCTTCTTTAAAACCACCCTGCTCAACTGGAATCAGGTCGTTTAACTCTGCCCAGGGTTTTATTTGATGCAACAACATCTTTGAGAAGACTTTTTCGCCAACATCCAATAAACTAATTAGGCTATAATTTTTTGGTTGAGTTGGGTCATCTTTTTTATATATCACCCTAATTATAGCGCCCTTCCAATTCTCAGGAAAACTACCTCTGTCAAAGATTTTTTGATAAGTAGCATAAAAGAGATCAGTCCACCAGTGTACATTATTTTCTATTATCATCGCTGGAAGGTTGTCTGTGCCCATTGCTTTAGTTAGTTTAAGACCTGCTATTATTTCTTTTATCTTTTGCAGAGAGAAAGCTGATCTTACACACCTACCCGCCTTTATGTTTCCGCATTCTCCTTCCATATCCTTGCCTCCATACAGTATATGTTGCCTATGTGTTTGCTCCAGTCGTCTGCACTGACCAAACCCTGCATATTTCCTGTAGGTTTGCCCTCCTTTACCAACTGCCAAAACCTCCTTATGGTTTGTATACTTACAACTTCTACCATTGCCTCCCAATTCCTTTTTACATACTCCCTTTTCCGCAGCCTTAAGATTACTTTATAGCCTTGCTTTTCTAAGCAGAGCTTCTGTTCTACCTCTAAGGTGCATTTTTTTCTTAAATTTCCCTTCTACTCTCCACACCTTCAGTTTTTTGCTCCTACATTCTTGATCGTACGAAGTGTTTTTTATGTGACTTATTTGCTTCTCCCCCCATCTTGCTCTCCAAGGCCGTTTTTAATTTTACTTTCAGGCAGCCGTATATTAACTCGATTGCTCTATCATATCCCCTGAAAATATTGTTGGGGTCTTCCTCAATCCTTACGTCTCTATAGTTTAATAAAAATGAATTAAGAGTTTTTAGGCTACTTTCAGTAATACGGGTCATTATCCTACTTGTGTAC
The DNA here is from genome assembly GCF_031143425.1 of Pleurodeles waltl. NCBI lineage: Eukaryota > Metazoa > Chordata > Amphibia > Caudata > Salamandridae > Pleurodeles > Pleurodeles waltl. The sequence continues at coordinate 259,415,246 of NC_090437.1, read as the reverse complement.
TCTACCTGCAGTGTCAGCACTTTTTCTCTTTTTAACTGGGCATTAATTTCTGAACCAGTCGTTAACTGTAGGGGTCAGTGATCACTGTCCTCTAACTACAAAATCCTGAAATCTTGTACCTCTCTAAAGTGCCAGGTGTTTATAAAGGCATAATCAATGGGCATAGTTGATTGCTCATTCGTAAGGTTTGCTTTTCCGGACGATCTGCCTTCAGGCGACCATTAATGCAAAATAAACCCAAAGATCCTAAAGTTCGTACTAGGGACTTATCAGGTGCAGTACAGACTGTGCTGGTGAAAATGCTTTCTGGGATCCGTGCTGCTGTCAACAATTCCTTATACAGTTTACCACCACTGGTGGGATCAGGTTTATGGTTAAAATCCCCCAATATTAATATAGGGAGTTCTGCTTTACTGATACAAATTGCTTCCTGATCGTCCTCAAGTAGCCCCTGTTGGACATCATAATCTGATATCATCCCTGGCTGAATACATGCATTGATTATCCGAAGTTGCAATAACCCGCCAATGGTTTTGTATAGGGGAATGTGTCCCACCAGAATCCAGTGACATTTTGTTTTTACTTCTATATATCTATTGGCAATTCTATTTGAGGCCATGGTAATTAAGGCCCCTGAGGAACGTCCTTGGCCCTGGCGAGTAGCTCCCTTGAAAAGTCTCATAAATCCATCTATTGGTTCGGGTTCTTCACACAACCACGTTTCTTGGAGGAATACTATATCATAATTTTCCAGCCTTCCCTTAAATAAATCTTGTTTTAGATTTTTTTTTTAGCCACTTAGGTTCCAAAAGAAAATCTGAATGCTGTGCAAGGGTTTAATTCCTATTCCAGATCACTAATCTCCTCCCTACTATGTTTGCAATGGGCTTGAAACGTTTTTTATGTTGATTTGTTATAGTTACACTTAAACTACCCTTGTTATCATCCACACATGCTCTTAGGTATTTTGAGCCTTTGAATTTCCACTTATAGTACACTTGATTGGGAAACAAACCTCCATGACACTTTAGAGCTCTACTATTTCCTTCCCTGAGCTCTGGCCCACTCACTTGAACCAGCCTTACACCCTGCTTTACTAACTCCATTTGTCGCTGCACTACCAATTGTCTCACACACTCTAAGTAAAAAAGTGCCTTTGTCACCTCTGCCCCCTCTGTTTTTCAGACGCTTCCTATTTGTTTTATGTCATCCAACTCAATCTTACATAAGCTTGGACACAGGGCCATGACTTCTAGCAGGTGTGAGCGGTTCAAGGGTTTTAACTTCCTCTGACTTTTCTTCCCTATCTCTCTTCCCCAAGGCTCCAAATATACCCACCTACTCCACCTTCCTCTTACAATTTCCTCCAGACTCCCACCTTCCGGGTCATTTGGTGATTGCACAGGGCTCCCTTTCTCCTTCCTAAACCAATGATAATCTTCACCGCTATTTTGACTTACTACCAACCTTCTAACATCCTTCCCTTCCTCCGTTTCCCTGCTCCCTCCCCCTTTCTTTCATTTAAATTTTGAGAGGTTGCTTGTTCCTTGTTACTGCCTGAGACTCTTCCATTTGTAGTACAGTTGGAAACTTTTGAAGTATATTTTTTGGGGCAGCGGTTTGTCCTATATTATTTGGTAATGTTCTTGATTTTTTTACATCGAGTAGCCCTCGCCCCTTGCTCAGTTGATTTTTGTCTCCCACTTTCTCTTAATTTACTTTGTTTAGTTCCTATGATCTTAAAATGTAGGTTATAGGTTGGATAGCCTCTCACCCCTCGCCTTTGACTCCTTTTTATCACAAGCATCAGTAACTTTGAGACATATGCTGAAGAGGGCTCTATCCTCTTTGTTATATCTTTGCTCACTACTTCACTGCACTCATTGAATGTACCTGTTTCCTGGTCCCTTTTTTCAGCCACAGTCCCACCAGTGCCTGCATACAACAGTTAATTTGCTTCAATTCATCCATTATCCCTTGTAAATGATTTTTATGCATTTTACCCAAGCTATTGTTTACCATTAGTACTTCTAAAATTGCTTGTATAGTTTTTTGCATTATGAATATTACATCAAGTAGGGAATCTGTGGGTACCGCAGTGGTGTTTAATGCCAAGGGTGGACTCTCTTTCTGATTGCTTACCCAGAAAAGACAGAGGTGATGGAGCAGACTTCCTCGTACTGCTAACATATCTACTCTCCCCTCCCTGCTCCTCTTTTTCCTCTTTCCCCTTTTCCTCCTTTCACTTACTGGTTCTGTGTACAACAGGGACCACTACTCTAGGATATCCCTATCTGTTAATTGGGATGGGGAGCATGGAGATGACAACAGCCTGGGCTCCAGCGAAAGCCTTCCCTTGACTATCTCATCCCCCCCATACCCATCCTCTAACTGTGGTGTCTCTAGGGTCACTCATATGGCCCCTCTCAACCTCACTCTGGTCAGGGCTTAACATGCTACCCCTTTTAGGGACCTTGATGCATTTCAAAACTTTTTAAAGTACTTCCACACAAAGTCCTTAACTGATGCACCCAATGGAGTTGCAGCAGCTCTTTCCTCATTGTCTCTCATGGCATCATTCAGGGCACTCGCCAATTGCAGACACTGAGATGAGTCTCCCCCATCTTGGCTTATGGCTGATGCCTCCAGGGTCCGTCTCTCCCTCGGTGCCCCCCTTCTCCTGGCAGCACCCTTTGGTCCTTTTGGTCCCTTCTTTGTGCCACACAACCCTTGTGAAAGATTTGTCCTTGCTGACATGCTGCGTGATCTAGATGGCCAGCAAACTTGGGAGAGAGGTGGCAGACAAATGTAATAGTTGTCCTATAATATTTTTATCCTCTGATGGGCTGGCACCTGCTAATACTACTGCCGCCTCCACTCACAGGGTAGCTCGCTCCCCCTGGTTTTAATAGGCTTTATCAGCTAATGATGGCCTCCTCTAGGCCTCTGACATCTTATCCATCTTATCCACAATAAGTGAAGCTCAACATAATTCAATATAGTTCAAAGTAGGGCTCCAGCCCACAGGCCCCTGGATGGGCCCCCTACGTCCCTTGACGCAGGCACAGCTACGAATATTACTACAGGGGAGAGGAGGTTGCTCCGTTGTGGTGGGTACGAGCACGGTAAATAGGTCTGTTTCAGAAGTCAATCTCAAATCAATCAGCAGAGCCTATCTCCCTATTCAGCACCCCTCTACAAGTGCTCCAATGGTTACAAATTCCAAGCTGCCACAAGCCGCAAGTGCTATTTCAAAACTCAATCAAAGCCCATCACGCTACCATCACAATTATGGACACAGTTACTGCACCTCATCCTAACTCTTCACCCCAACGGGGAATGTGGGGGCTGGGAGAGTGAGAAACCAAGGAGGGTGAAGGTTAAGGGCTCTTATCTCCACTCTCCAATACAGTACGCCTGCCGCACCTAGTGAATCTGTAAAGCCTCTGCAATCACCAAGCCTTCTTCCGCCTCCTACCCCCGCTTCCACGCCCCTTCAAACCCCCATCTGTCCTTCACCCCTTTTCCCCCACGGACTGCAGGGGTCACAGGGGGGTAGCAATGCATGTTTTCCCAGAAAGAGCACAGCACGTAGCGCCGAGATCACCAGTGGTATACAAGCTCTCAAGTGATGGCTGGTGGCGGGTGGCGGCTGCGTGGCGGTGGATCCCCGAATAGAACCTTTCTGGCCCCTGAAACTGCAGCGCAGGGCCAACAAACGAAGCTCCACCCAACAACAACAGCTGCAGCTCCACGCCTGTATGTGTGCCCGCATGTGGTTGTGCACCCATCGCATCCTCCTTAAGACAGTATTGGCGCCATTTGTCCAGCCCAGGACGGCTACACAGGCTGCATCTCTCTGTCCGGAGGTAGGCGTGACCCCCGGCTGAGGGTGGTAGCGGACAGGCCTCTGAGCAGCAAGCTGATGGCAGTCTGTGGCTCCACAGAGCAGACCCTGGCCTCGGCAACACAGGAAGTGGACAAGCTTCGGCGGCTCCGAACTCAATTCTTAGCTGATACATGGCCTTTTATTTAATTTCTCCCCATGATCCCGGGTGACGAGGAGCTTGGAGGACATTGGTACATTCCTTGGTGGCCCCAAGATGCAATGTTTGGATACAGGAATGAGGTGCTTGGATAAAGGAATGAGGGGCTATATCACCTTGGTGGCCAAAAAATTTGTCGCTCTCTTTCTTTCTCTCGCTCTTTATTACTTCCCAGAATTGTCTTGGGAAAACAAAACATAAATCTCAAATCTCTATTTCTTCCCGAATTGTCTTGGGAAAACAAAACATAAATCTCAAATCCGGAGTATAGCCAGCATTTTTAAGATGTACTGCGGGATTCTGCTGTGGATTGTATGAGGGAATGCCTAGCTACATAGGTTTAACGTCACGTGACACAGCTGGGTCAGGCGTAGGAAAAAACTGACACAGGCCTGCGGAATGTGACACTGTGCCTATTGCACCACATTGTAAATACGGAGCATGGAATGTGCTGCATCTTCGTCAAAAAAAAAAAGACACAGCAGCAGTGTAAGCTCCTTGTAAATATGCCCCCAAGAGACAGGTTGCAAAAAAGTGGTGTAAATTGTGCATTAACTTTTAACTACCTGTCTTTGAATTTGTAATGGAACTTATTTACTATTCAATCACACTGCAAAATCTCCCATTGCATGGGGTCCTGCCTAATTAATATTAATTAGTAAGGTCATTATTTGTGAAATCGTGCGATTGGCCAGAAACACAGGGATGGAGGATTTCAAAGAACAGCTCACCATCGCTGTATTCCATTCCCAAATGGGAGAATTTTGTTAAATTCACAAAACGTTCACAAAAAGCTCAAGTAATGTATAATTTCATTTTAAAAATTAGCTATAAAATGTCAATTTTATGAGTTTGTCTGAAAGTAATTGTTTAAAAACATAGTTAATTAATTTAAATGTGTTTTATCTCATATATATATTTTTATAAATGTATCACATTTAAATGTATGTCATTATGATTTAAAGTTCCAATAGTGAGATAGATAGATAGATAGATAGATAGATAGATAGATAGATAGATAGATAGATAGATAGATAGATAGATAGATAGATAGATAGATAGATAGATAGATAGATAGATAAATGAATTGGCTTACCTATGCGATTTCCATACTCTGGTATGTTGGGCCAGGATATTTTTCTAGTTGATATTTGAGTATTTTATATTACAAGCTTGTAAATTTTATATTTTTGGTCCTCAATATTTAATCTGTGATATTTTATTGTTGTGATATTTTCAAAGGTTGATATTTCACACAACCAAACACAAATATGCAACAAAAATTTCCAAATATGAACTGCCTGCCTACAGCATCATTAACATCAACGGATATCGTAATTTATAGCTGACATTTTGTGTTTGACAGGAATGGTGTGATGGCAGAGCAGACCACACAGTGAGTCCTGTGCAACAGCCTATTTTTCTGCCTGCCACTTTGTACTTTTATTTCACTATAATATATCAATAAATGATTGCAACACACGTGGGTCTGAGTTCCGCCATGCTCAGAGTATACTGTATCAGTGAGGAGAAGGAATAATTTATTCCCCAGTTTAATAAAGAAATAGGTAAGAACTGGCAGCACATTTTTCTAATTCTTTGAATGACTCACTGAGGTTTTTCAGGAAGACCTATTGACTAACTCAATATATTAATATATGCATTTTATAGAAAGGACACGTTTTAACTGTTCTGGTGGAGATCACTCAGTTCCGCAAGCTGACCCACTCGTGGTGTGGCTGTCAGAGGTGACGATGTATTTATCCATCAGTCAAATAATAGGTAAGATTGGAAATTCAGATGGTCATTTGGCCAATGACATTTGTTTTTTTGAAACTATACTTATGACGCATGCATTTTGTAGGAAGGATCCTATACTCAGGACCAGCTTGTGCTGTCCCAGTGTAAACCTTTTTTTGGATCCACAAGTTGTACTGCCTGCATTTAACTCCATACTGGTTCAGAAGGTGATATGAGGCATGATTTCTAAACATTGTCACTGCTTTCACCATATATTATTAATGGATTAGTATTGACAAGGGCATATATTCCCTTATAGGGGTTATTTCCTAACCTACCCAGCACATTGCTTGTGCTTGTAGATGCAGGATTTAAACCGACCTTTTCCAATTATTTTCTGTTACTCTAGGTGAGTCTTGATTCAGTCATATCACTATATAAACCATTGCCATGCATCAACAGACACGGTCTTGAACTATGTACTTATTTTATCACACAGGCTCCCCATGTTTTTAGTACTGAGGAAGACCTATTCTGATGTTTGTAAGAACACGACTAAGAAGGGTTGAAATGTCCATGATATATATTTATTGTGCCCCACATTAGCTCTCATTGTGGCAGAAAGCATCAATGACTACCAAAGCTAGCCAGCTTTGTACAGATTTCTATAGAAACAAATGGGCACTACACAAATGGTTGATTTATGTCAATGAATACGTTGTCTCCGATGTTTTCACTGAGTCATTTGATCACATTGCACAAGTACCTCACCTTTGTCACTGTCCAAATCAGACTTTTTTTTGTCATTTTCTCTGTAACATCATTATGAGTACCTATATGCGAAGAAGGAATTCAGATCCATGTGTGCTGTAATCATTTATTGATCTATTAAAATGATAAGAAAAAGTATGGACTGTGAACAAATATTTTTTCCCAACAGAAGCCATTGTCACTACATACTGATATACACGCAGGTTCTGAGGGACACATTGTAATTAATGCCTTCTACTTTGGTCACAATCCCCTGAAGCTTCCCTGTTGTCTTTGCTCACACTAGCCCTCCATCTGTGCCACCCAGTGAGCAACCTGTGTCAGACCGGCCCCAGGGATAGCTCCCAAGTGTGGAATGGTCTGTGAGCACTACTTGGTAGAATACTCCACTCAAGATTACAAAAATCAGTAATCCATCTTTTCTGCTCTTCACTCGCCAACTACACACATCACATCACAGAGGAGATGGACCAGCACCTGCATAAGGAAGCTGATCATCACTGCTAGACTATGTGGAGAGATGGAATCACTTGATTGTCATGTTTTCAACTGTGTTTGTAGACGCTTTCTGTTTTTCAGATATGCAGTATTACTTTGGGTAAATACAGAATATGGCCTATTTTAACAATGGAGAGAAATGCAAAGCCTTTGAGAATCAGTCCCGGTTTGGGAAACACATTCTTCATCATTGACTTTATTTCGATCATCAAGGATCATCAAAACAAATTAAAACTTAAACTGACAGTTGTTATAAGACATGAAATACATACAAGTAGAAGACATCAAGCAAAGGATTTTTGAAGCTGGGTTGATAACTCTTCATACAATACATAGGCCCTCATTACAACATTGGCGGTAAATGCCGCTTAACGCTTTGCAGAAGACCCCCAACACACCGCTGCGGCAGCGGAATACCGCCACAGCTATTACGAACCACAGCTCGGAATCCGCCAAAATCCAGACACCCACACAAGTCTGCCACACCAAAGGTCAGTGATAAACTGGCGATAACAAAACTGACACCATCACGCCAACAGGAATATGCCCACACTATCACAACCCATTAATTCACGCGGCGGTCTTTCAACCGCGGTATTCCATTGGCGGTACACACCGCCGCACTCAAAATATGCACACAGTAACAAAACACTACCACATTGGACAAATTGAAATGGGCACACCTGAGACACATACGCACACCACTCCCACACACCCAATCCAATATAAAACACACCCCCACATCACCCACAAACCCCTACGACCACAATTGCGACAGAAGGCCAGAGAGAGACACCACCATCAACAAACTAGCATCTACAGGCACTCAACTCCATCACTCACACAACATCCACACACCTCACACAACACACACAAACACATCCCCTCACACATCACAACACACACCACCTCACACATCACCCACACCATCCCATGGCACCACAAAGACACCCCAGGTTTTCTGAGTAGGAGCTCAGGGTCATGGTGGAGGAAATCATCCGGGTAGAGCCACAGCTATTCGGATCACAGGTGCAGCACACCACCATAGCTAGGAAGATGGAGCTATGGCACAGAATCGTGGACAGGGTCTACGCAGTGGGACAGCACCCAAGAACTAGGGATGACATCAGGAAGAGGTGGAACGACCTACGGGGGAAGGTACGTTACGTGGTCTCAAGACACCACATTGCAGTGCAGAGGACTGGCGGCGGACCCCCACCTCCTACCCCACAACTAACAACATGGGAGGAGCAGGTCTTGGCTATATTGCATCCTGAGGGCTTCGCAGGAGTAGCTGGAGGAATGGACTCTGGTAAGGCAAATCTTTACTACTTTATCCCCCACCCTACTTGCATGCTATCACATACCCCCACCCTCGCCCTCACCCCCATCACTCCAACTCCTCACATATGTCCCACTATCACAACCCACCCATCCCAACACCAAGCCCTGCATGCAACAACAAAGCATGGCCACCCATCACCAATGCATGGCCACTACACATACCCACACAGACCCCAAACCAATTATCACACAAGGTCCTACACAAGAATGCAAGCACTGGGGTACAGGGTCACCCACCCATTGCACACCATGGCACACACAGATGCAATAATTATGCCTTTACACCCCTGCAGGACCCCTACCCAACGTCACCGGACTGGAGGTTCCAGACATGTCCACTCCCCCCACAGAAGAGGCCCACAGTGATGACAGCAGCTCTGTCCAACTGGATCTAGATGACCAGCCCGGCCCATCTGGGACCTCAGGACAGTCGGTTCCCCTCACACTGGCACAAGCCACAACAGAGCCTCCCCCCTCTGGAAACACCAGCACAGCACCCACCCAGCGGGCCCATACCTCTGTCCCCAGGACACGTCAAGCAGCAGTGTGTCCACCACTACAGGGAACCCAGGCTAACCCACCACCCCTACAGGAGCAGGGACCTGGGGGCAGTGGGCACACGGTTCAGGGGACAGAGGCCCAGGAACACAGGGGAACTGGGAGGGCTACTGTGCGACAGGGGGAGGACAGGCCCAGGGAACCCACTCTCCACGAGTCCCTCTCCAACATCATGGGAACCTACCACCATTCCCTGGAGACGATGTCAACGGTACTGGCCAAGATTCAGGAGACCCAGCGGCTGCAGGAGGAACAGTATTTGGGGTTTAGGGAGGAACTCAAAGCCATCAATTCCACCCTGGGCACCATTATAGGGGTGCTGAAGGAACTCGTCAACACAAGGAGGGACACTGTGGCACAACAAGGAGCCCCTGACAATAGCCTGGACAATGAACTGCCCACCAACTCCACCGGCGCTAATGGACAGGAGGCACAGCCACAGGACCACGACACCAGCACCTCACCCCCTGCAGATGGAGAACCACCCCACAAGTGGTCTCTGAGATCCAGGACAAAGACAGAGAACAATGCCAAGACCCCCACTAAGAAATGAGACCACCCTGATTGTCATCCTTTTGTCCCACTTTGTCACCCTGTCCATCCATCAATTGCCCCAGCTCCACTAACTATGCCCCTTTGGACAATGCAACTGTGAGACTAATAGACTGGACTCTGCCATGGACATTCCTCCACCATCACCCCTGACCATTTTACAACCCCCTCCACTATTTAGCACTTAAATAAACACCCTTAAATCACAAAACTATCTGGAGTTAGTCTGTGCTTTTGAAAATGTGTATTTGCAAAACCTGAGGAAAAATGCAATATCCATTATATTGTCAACATACCTATGTCACACAGCTCTAGTCCATGAGGAAACAAAGCAGATGTCATACAGTGGGACCCACATCTGTGAAATCGAAAGGGAAAGTGACAACTCAGTGTTCATACACGGGGTGAAAGTGACAGACAGATGAGAGGTAGAACAAGTGCATCAGATGTAGCAGGCAGTGATGTCTTCTTACCTGTGTCTCACTGGAAGTATTGGTGAATCACTGTGTTTCTGTTGTCGACGTCCTCTTCTTCTGCTTCCTCTTCTTCACTGTCCACAGGCTCCACAGCTGCCACAACACCTCCATCTGGACCATCCTCCTGCAGAAAAGGCACCTGTCGTTGGAAAGCCAAGTTGGGAAGCATACAGCAGGCCACGATGATCTGCCAATACAAAAAGATGATGGACGGAGTGCTGACAATGCAAACACTCACCCCCAGTCACAGATCTGGGTTGAAGCCATCATTCTTTTGCTCACCATGCCACCCCAGTTTGGACCCAGCCATATGCAAATCAGTCTTGACCCTGTTCCTCTTGGGAACAGTCCAGCCCAAACTGCCAGGCCAGGTCCTCCCTGGACCGGAAACAAGCATCCTTGGTCCGGTTTCAGGGTATCACCCTTCTTCAGCCAGACTGGCTTGATTCCAGTGGCACAGTGAGCAAGGGACCCACGTCTGGGCATACCCTTCCCACTTGGGGCAACTTTAGCAATACAAAAAGATGATGGATGGAGTGCTGACAAAGCAAACACTTACCCCCAGTCACAGATCTGGGTTTAATCCATCGTTCTGTTGCTCACCATGCCACCCCAGTTTGGATCCAGACATATGCAAATCAGTCTTGACCCTGTTCCTCATGGGAACAGTCCAGCCTGAACTGCCAGGCCAGGTCCTCCCTGGACCGGAAACAAGCATCCTGGGACCGGTTTCAGGGTATCACCCTTCTTCCGCCAGGCTAGCTTGATTCCAGTGGCACAGTGAGCAAGGGACCCACGTCTGGGCATACCCTTCCCACTTGGGGCAACTTTAGCAATACAAAAAGATGATGGACGGAATGCTGACAATGCAAACACTCACCCCCAGACACAGATCTGGGTTTAATCCATCGTTCTTTTGCTCACCATGCCACCCCAGTTTGGACCCAGCCATATGCAAATCAGTCTTGACCCTGTTCCTCATGGGAACAATCCAGCCTGAACTGCCAGGCCAGGTCCTCCCTGGACCGGAAACAAGCATCCTGGGATGGAGTTAGCTTTGCGTCAGATTTGCGTAAAAAGAAACGACGCAAATCCGGCGCAAACAGAGTATAAATATGCCCCTTTGTGTTCACATGGGAGATGTACTGGTCGGAAAAAAACACCATCTGCACATTCATGGAATGATAACTCTTCTGGTTTCTGTACACCTGTTCACTCCTGTGGGGGGGTACCAAGGGCACATGTGTCCCATCAATGGCTCCTATGATGTTGGGGATATGTCCCAGGGCATAGAAGTCACCTCTCACTATAGGCAAATCCTCCACCTGAGGGAACACGATGTAGCTGCGCATGTGTTTCAGCAGGGCAGACAACACTTTGGACAACAAGTTGGAGAACATTGGCTGGGATATCCCTGATACAATGACCACTGTTGTCTGAAAAGACCCACTTGCCAGGAAATGGAGTACTGACAGCACCTGCACTAGAGGGGGGATTCCTGTGGGATGGCGGATAGCTGACATCAGGTCCGGATCCAACTGGGCACACAGTTCCAGGATTGTGGCACGGTCCAGTCTGTAGGTGACAATTACATGTCGCTCTTCCATTGTCAACAGGTCCAGCAGCAGTCTGTACACCGGGGGATGCCGCCATCTCCTCACCTGCCCCAGCGGACGTGCCCTATGGACGAGAACAACGAGCAGAGGGTCAGCCAACACTGAGGTACAAAAACACAACTTTATTGCCCACATTTTTCAATCCGCTATGTCCCTGTCGTAATATGTATGCAAGGCCTAGATATGTTTGACACATTTAAAATTAATGCCATATGGCCCCCTGAAATGGCAGCTGCCTGACCTGTAAGGTGGGACAAGGGGATATGAGGTACCTGCGCTGGCGTAGTAAGCCATCGTGGTAGGCGGTCAAAGACCGCAGTGTAATCCTGCATTGGTTAACATTGGACCATATGGGTCCCAGGAGCCAATGACGATGTACGCCGGCGGTGACGGTCCGCACCGCCGCGGACGTGACTGCCATTTTCGGTCTGTTCACTCACTTGATACCTGATCTTCGACAGGAGAGGAACTGCACTGCAAGTGCTGCCGTGACCTCAGTCTGAAAGAGACAATGGCTCATGTGTCTGGGGAAAGGGCCCCTGCCTTCACCACGGAGGAGTTGGAGAAACCTCTCCCAGTACACGCTACTCTGCGGTCCTCCAGACAAACAGGTAAGCACATTGTGAGCATGCTGTATGGGCAATGCCTGTGTGTAGTGGTGTGGATGGAAGATAGGGGGAGGAGAATGAGGAGTGCATGAAACGACGGTGAGTGCATGTGCGTCGGGGCAAGGGAGGGAACGTGGGCCAATGACTGTGACGGTCCGAACGGTTATATCTTCTCCTTTTCCCCTGTACCATTCCTGTAGGTCAGTGCCCACCAGAAGAAGGATATTTGGCGTGCCATCGCCAAGGAAGTCCGGACCCTGGGAGTCCACCACAGACGGAGCACCCACTGCCGTAAAAGATGGGAGGACATTCGCCGCTGGAGCAAGACGACGGCGGAGGCCCAGCTGGGGATGGCCTCCCAACGTGGGAGGGGTGCCCGTCGCACCATGACCCCCCTGATGTTCTGGATCCTGGCAGTGGGGTATCCGGAGTTGGATGGGTGCTTGAGAGCATCACAGCAGCCACTAGGGGGTGAGTACACTCTCATTTAGCTGAATCTGCACACATTACGAGGTGTCTGGGTGGGGGAGGTGGGCTGTGGGTTCCCCTAAGCCAGGGCGAGTTTAGTAGGCAAGGTCCCTTCGTAAGGCATGCCATATGGCACCCCACCCCACCAGTGTTGAGAGGCAACTACACCTAGTGAGGCTCGTGTGACATCCATTTGTGCATCAATCGGGCATAGGCCTTGTACCCCATGTCCCTGTGAATAATTATGGAACTCTAAGTGAACAGATTAGTGCAGAGGTCTTCTGTGTCTGTAGTGTCCGCCAACGGTAGCAAAATTGCATGCACTCAACATGTCTTTCTTCTGTCCTCTCCCCCTTTTTTTGGTCTCCCTGTTCTTGTGTGCAATAGCATCATCAGGCGAAGGAGCAGTGGCACCAGAGCAGGAGGGAGCTGCATCCCACATGGCCCTGGAGGGCTAGACAACGGAGTCTAAAGCCACCAGTGGGACGGAGGGCGAGGGAAGCTCCACGGCAGGAACAGGAGCTGAGAACAGCAACAGGGACTCCTCCTCTGATGTGAGCTCCCTTGCGGTGGCAGGCCCCTCTGTGCCCCCTGCATCTACAGGTACAGCCACCACCCCCCCTACCAGCACCGCCCTCCCAGCAGCCCCTCAGCGTGTGCCCCGTGGCCCTCACCCAGGAGGGTGGGCATCTCCTTCGCCCCAGGCACCTCAGCCCCTGCTGCCCTCAGTGAGGAGGCCATTGACCTCCTCAGATCCCTCACTGTTGGGCAGTCTACCATTCTGAATGCCTTCCAGGGTGTAGAGAGGCAGTTGCAACAGACCAATGCATACCTAGAGGACATTCATTCTGGTCAGGCAGCCCAACAGCGAGCTTTTCAGACTCTGGCTTCAGCACTGATGGCAGCCATTGTCCCTGTGTCCAGCCTCCCCCCTCCAACTTCCTCCACTCAGACCCAAACCCCTGTAACTCGGCCTATCCCCAGCACACCATCAGACCAGCATGCACACACCTCAACATACAAGGGAAGCTCTGGCAAACATAAGCACCATACATCTCACAGGCACTCACACAAGCATCATACCCATGCAGACATACCAACAGCCACTGCCTCCACTGTGCCCCCCTCCTCCATGTCCTCCTCCTCTTTCCCTGTCTCATCTCCACTCACACCTGCATGCACTACATCCTCAGCCTCTGCCTCCATCACCAGCACGCCCATCACCACAACCCGCTCACATGCACTCACCACTCCCATTACCATTCACACATCCCCTGTGTCCTCTCCCAGTGTGTCTGTGAGCCCACCTCCCAAGGTACACAAATGCAGCCACACACCCACCCAACAGCCATCCACCTCACGACAGCCTCCAGCCCATGGACCTTCACTCAAAGTCAGCAAACACCTCCTACAAAAACTACCTCTTCCTCCACTCCCATACCCCCTCCCTCTACCCATGCCAGTGTGTCTAAAAAACTTTTCCTTTCCAACCTTGACCTCTTCCCCTCACCTCCCCCACCCCTTCAGTCCCCTAGGGCACGCCTTTCCAGGTCCCAACCCAGCACCTCAGCCACCACATCAGCGGGAACAGTGGTGCCAGCAGTAACCGGCTTCTGGAGTGTGCCAAGCAGCAGGGCAGCCAGTGTGCCAAGGAGCCAGACCACGGACAGTCTCCCCACCTCAGAAGCATAAGAAGTTGGCCACAGCCCGGCGGGAGAAGGGGAAAATACCTGCCACCATGGGCCCTCCCAGGACTACAGTTGGGAGTGGGAAGAAAGCTGCGCCACCATCCAAGGTGGGGAAGGGGCACAGAAAGAAAGGGAAGTTGCCACCAACCTGCAAGGCGGACAAGACCGCTACTAGCACCGCTGCCCAGGACACCGCCGCCACCAGCACCGCTGGCAAGGACACCACCGCCACCAGCACTGCTGCCAAGGATACCGCCGCTACCAGCACCGCTGCCCAGGACACTGCCGCCAGCAACACCGCTGCCAAGGACATCGCCGCCAGCAGCACGCTCACTGAGCCACCCACCAGCACCGCAGGCCCATGAGCGCCGCAAGCACTGCCGCTACTGAGGCCGCCACGAGCAGGATGAAGCACTCTGGGAACAAAGCCCCCTCCAGAACCAGTGGAGATTCACATCCACTACCTCTGTCCTTGGCAGGACGAAGCACTCTGGGCACAGAGCCCCCTCCAGAACCAGTGGAGAAAGGCATCCACTACCTCTGTCCTTGGCAGGATGAAGCACTCTGGGCACAAAGCCCCCTCCAGAACCAGTGGAGATTCACATCCACTACCTCAGTCCTTGGCAGGATGAAGCACTCTGGGCACAAATCCCCCTCCAGAACCAGTGGAGACTGTTATCCACTTGAGAGACTGTGGCTTTGCTCTCCCCAGGATAAAGCAGTGGGCAACTAACCCACTGGAAAGACTTGAGAGACTATGGCTTTGCACTCCCCAGTGTTAGACCTGACAGCCTTAGGGTGGTCACCCCTAACTTTTTGCTTGCCTCCCTCCACTTTTTGAACACTGTTTTTGCTGGCTTTTAGACTCTGCACACCTTACCACTGCTAACCAGTGCTAAAGTGCATATGCTCTCTCCCTTTAAACATGGTAACCTTGGATCATACCTGATTGGACTATTTAATTTACTTATAAGTCCCTAGTAATGTGCACTATATGTGCCTAGGGCCTGTAGATTAAATGCTACTAGTGGGCCTGCAGCACTGGTTGTGCCACCCACTTAAGTAGCCCCTTTTACCTTGTCTCAGGCCTGCCATTGCAAGGCCTGTGTGTACATTTTCACTGTCACCTCGACTTGGCATTTAAAAGTACTTGCCAAGCCTAAACCTCCCCTTTCTCCACTTATAAGTCACCTCTAATGTGTGCCCTAGATAAACCCTAGAGCAGGGTGCTGCGTGGGTGAAAGGGAGGACATGTACCTGTGTAGTTTATATGTCCTGGTAGTGTAAAACTCCTAAATTCGTTTTTGCACTACTGTGAGGCCTGCTCCCTTCATAGGCTAACATTGGGGCTGCCCTCATACAGTATTGAAGTGGTAGCTGCTGATCTGAAAGGAGTAGGAAGGTCATATTTAGTATGGCCAGAATGGTAATACCAAATCCTGCTGACTGGAGAAGTTAGATTTCATATTACTAGTCTAGAAATGCCACTTTTAGAAAGTGAGCATTTCTTTGCACTTAAATCTTTCTGTGCCTTACAATCCACGTCTGGCTGGGCTTGGTTGACAGCTCCTTGTGCATTCACTCAGAAACACCCCACACACAGGGTACTCAGCCTCACTTGCATACATCTGCATTTTGAATGGGTCTTCCTGGGCTGGGAGGGTGGAGGGCCTGCTCTCACACAAAGGACTGCCACACCCCCTACTGGGACCCTGGCAGACAGGATTAAACTGAAAGGGGACCTGTTGCACTTCTTAGCCACTCTTTGAAGTCTCCCCCACTTCAAAGGCACATTTGGGTATAAAACAGGGCCTCTGCCTCACCTCATGAGACACTTGCTGGAGAAGAAACCTGAACCAGAACCTGCATCCTGCCAAGAAGAACTGCCTGGCTGCCTAAAGGACTCACCTGACTGCTTTCTACAAAGGACTGCTGCCTTGCTGTTGCCCTGCTGCCTTGCTGAACTCTTGTCTGGCTGTAAAAGTGCTCTCCAAGGGCTTGGATAGAGCTTGCCTCCTGTTCCCTGAAGTCTGAAGATCAAAAAGACTTCTCTTTGTCATTTTGACTCTTCGTGCTCCAAAAATTTCTACGCACAGCTTGCTCCGCGGCGAGAAAATCGCCGCACACCGACGCTGATCAACGCGACACCTTCGGGGCGACCAGAACTTCGACGCACGGCCTCGCAAGGACAACGCTGCCCGACTTCCAGAGGGGAAATCGACACGACACCTGCCGTGAGACTGAGAATTCCACGCACAGCCTCCCGGAACGCTGCGCAGCCAGAAAACAAGCTGAAGAATCCACGCACAGACCCCGGGACATCTGGTAATCCCGCGACCCACAGTAAGAGACTGTCCGAGCGCCGGAAAACGACGCAAGACTTCCCCGCGTGAAAAATAACGACGCAAGTCTGTGTGTGCAGGGGAGAAATCGACGCACACGTCTTTTTTCTACGTATCTCTTCTGCGGCCCTTAGTGGAGATTTTCCACGTTAAACCAGGTTCTTTGTATTTGAAAGAGACTTTGGGGGTCATTCTGGTCGCGGATGACTGAAGCACCGCCAACAGGCTGGCGGTGCTTCAAAGCCCATTCCGACCGCGGCGGTAAAGCCGCGGTCGGAAAACCGGGTCCGGCGGTTTCCCGCCAGATTTCCCCCGGCTGGGCTAATCCTCCATGGCGGCGCTGCAAGCAGCGCCGCCATGGGGATTCCGACCCCCTTCCCGCCAGCCTGTTCCTGGCGGTTTTCACCGCCAGGAAGAGGATGGCGGGAACGGGTGTCCTGGGGCCCCTGGGGGCCCCTGCACTGCCCATGCCAGTGGCATGGGCAGTGCAGGGGCCCCCTAACAGGGCCCCAGCATGCTTTTCACTGTCTGCTTAGCAGACAGTGAAAAGCGCGACGGGTGCAACTGCACCCGTCGCACACCTGCAACACCGCCGGCTCCATTCGGAGCCGGCTTCAGTGTTGCAGGCCGCCTTCCCGCTGGGCCGGCGGGGGCTAACAATGTTAGCCCCCGCCGGCCGAGCGGGAAGGTCGGAATGGCCCCAGTGGTCTTTCGACCGCAGAGCGGCCATATGGCGGTTCCCGCCTTGCAGGCGGCGACCGCCGCCCGCCGGAGTAGGAATGAGGCCCTTTGTTTGCTTTGTTAAAGACCTATGACACTTTATATCACTTTTCAGTGATATCTCTACAATTTCACATTGCATCTTTATTCGTTTTGACCTACAATTATCCTGATAAATATTACATATTTTTCTAAACACTGTGTGGTGTATTTGTGTGGTGCTATATTGTCTTATTGTATGATTTATTGCACAAATACTTTACACATTGCCTTCTAAGTAAATCCTGACTGCTCGTGCCAAGCTACCAGAGGGTGGGCACAGGATAATTTTGGATTGTGTGTGACTTACCCTGACTAGAGTGAGGGTTCTTGCTTGGACAGAGGGTAACCTGACTGCCAACCAAAAACCCCATTTCTAACACCCAGGATAGAGCAGTGGGCAAACCACCCACTGGAAACACTTGAAAGACTGTGGCTTTACACTCCCCAGGATAAAGCAATGGGAAAAACCACCCACTGGAAACACTTGAGAGACTGTGGCTTTGCACTCCCCAGGATAAAGCAGTGGCAACCCACCCACTGGAAAGACTTGACAGACTGTGGCTTTGCACTCCCCAGGATAAAGCAGTGGGTAACCCACCCACTGGAAAGACTTGAGAGACTGTGGCTTTGCACTCCCCAGGATACAGCAGTGGGCATGGAGCTCCCTCGTGGATCTGGCGTCATGCACTAATCCGGCTGAGGTGCCCCCCCATCCCTTCCCCCTGAGGTGCCTGTTGTATTTCCATCTGATGTCCCTGCAGTGTTCTCTCCGTTTTGATCGGGTATTGAACGTGGGACTCGCCCATGCATTTTGGGCCCAGTGGTCCACGGACCTAAATGGTGCAATAGCTGGACCTTGGTGTATATATTTGTTTATAGTGTATATATATATATTTGAGTACTGGATTTTAATAGATGACCATGGTTACAATCATTTCCTTTTGTGTTTGCATTCTTCTGGGGTGCTTGGGGGGTGTAACTGTAATGTATCAACATGTATGTACATGAATGGGTCTTCCTGGGCTGGGAGGGTGGAGGGCCTGCTCTCACACAAAGGACTGCCACACCCCCTACTGGGACCCTGGCAGACAGGATTAAACTGAAAGGGGACCTGTTGCACTTCTTAGCCACTCTTTGAAGTCTCCCCCACTTCAAAGGCACATTTGGGTATAAAACAGGGCCTCTGCCTCACCTCATGAGACACTTGCTGGAGAAGAAACCTGAACCAGAACCTGCATCCTGCCAAGAAGAACTGCCTGGCTGCCTAAAGGACTCACCTGACTGCTTTCTACAAAGGACTGCTGCCTTGCTGTTGCCCTGCTGCCTTGCTGAACTCTTGTCTGGCTGTAAAAGTGCTTTCCAAGGGCTTGGATAGAGCTTGCCTCCTGTTCCCTGAAGTCTGAGGATCAAAAAGACTTCTCTTTGTCATTTTGACTCTTCGTGCTCCAAAAATTTCTACGCACAGCTTGCTCCGTGGCGAGAAAATCGCCGCACACCGACGCTGATCAACGCGACACCTTCGGGGCGACCAGAACTTCGACGCACGGCCTCGCAAGGACAACGCTGCCCGACTTCCAGAGGGGAAATCGACACGACACCTGCCGTGAGACTGAGAATTCCACGCACAGCCTCCCAGAACGCTGCGCAGCCAGAAAACAAGCTGAAGAATCCACGCACAGACCCCGGGACATCTGGTAATCCCGCGACCCACAGAAAGAGACTGTCCGAGCGCCGGAAAACGACGCAAGACTTCCCCGCGTGAAAAATAACGACGCAAGTCCGTGTGTGCAGGGGAGAAATCGACGCACACGTCTTTTTTCTACGTATCTCTTCTGCGGCCCTTAGTGGAGATTTTCCACGTTAAACCAGGTTCTTTGTATTTGAAAGAGACTTTGGGGGTCATTCTGGTCGCGGATGACTGAAGCACCGCCAACAGGCTGGCGGTGCTTCAAAGCCCATTCCGACCGCGGCGGTAAAGCCGCGGTCGGAAAACCGGGTCCGGCGGTTTCCCGCCAGATTTCCCCCGGCTGGGCTAATCCTCCATGGCGGCGCTGCAAGCAGCGCCGCCATGGGGATTCCGACCCCCTTCCCGCCAGCCTGTTCCTGGCGGTTTTCACCGCCAGGAAGAGGATGGCGGGAACGGGTGTCCTGGGGCCCCTGGGGGCCCCTGCACTGCCCATGCCAGTGGCATGGGCAGTGCAGGGGCCCCCTAACAGGGCCCCAGCATGCTTTTCACTGTCTGCTTAGCAGACAGTGAAAAGCGCGACGGGTGCAACTGCACCCGTCGCACACCTGCAACACCGCCGGCTCCATTCGGAGCCGGCTTCAGTGTTGCAGACCGCCTTCCCGCTGGGCCGGCGGGGGCTAACAATGTTAGCCCCCGCCGGCCGAGCGGGAAGGTCGGAATGGCCCCAGTGGTCTTTCGACCGCAGAGCGGCCATATGGCGGTTCCCGCCTTGCAGGCGGCGACCGCCGCCCGCCGGAGTAGGAATGAGGCCCTTTGTTTGCTTTGTTAAAGACCTATGACACTTTATATCACTTTTCAGTGATATCTCTACAATTTCACATTGCATCTTTATTCGTTTTGACCTACAATTATCCTGATAAATATTACATATTTTTCTAAACACTGTGTGGTGTATTTGTGTGGTGCTATATTGTCTTATTGTATGATTTATTGCACAAATACTTTACACATTGCCTTCTAAGTAAATCCTGACTGCTCGTGCCAAGCTACCAGAGGGTGGGCACAGGATAATTTTGGATTGTGTGTGACTTACCCTGACTAGAGTGAGGGTTCTTGCTTGGACAGAGGGTAACCTGACTGCCAACCAAAAACCCCATTTCTAACACCCAGGATAGAGCAGTGGGCAAACCACCCACTGGAAACACTTGAAAGACTGTGGCTTTACACTCCCCAGGATAAAGCAATGGGAAAAACCACCCACTGGAAACACTTGAGAGACTGTGGCTTTGCACTCCCCAGGATAAAGCAGTGGCAACCCACCCACTGGAAAGACTTGACAGACTGTGGCTTTGCACTCCCCAGGATAAAGCAGTGGGTAACCCACCCACTGGAAAGACTTGAGAGACTGTGGCTTTGCACTCCCCAGGATACAGCAGTGGGCATGGAGCTCCCTCGTGGATCTGGCGTCATGCACTAATCCGGCTGAGGTGCCCCCCCATCCCTTCCCCCTGAGGTGCCTGTTGTATTTCCATCTGATGTCCCTGCAGTGTTCTCTCCGTTTTGATCGGGTATTGAGCGTGGGACTCGCCCATGCATTTTGGGCCCAGTGGTCCACGGACCTAAATGGTGCAATAGCTGGACCTTGGTGTATATATTTGTTTATAGTGTATATATATATATTTGAGTACTGGATTTTAATAGATGACCATGGTTACAATCATTTCCTTTTGTGTTTGCATTCTTCTGGGGTGCTTGGGGGGTGTAACTGTAATATATCAACATGTATGTACATGAATGGGTCTTCCTGGGCTGGGAGGGTGGAGGGCCTGCTCTCACACAAAGGACTGCCACACCCCCTACTGGGACCCTGGCAGACAGGATTAAACTGAAAGGGGACCTGTTGCACTTCTTAGCCACTCTTTGAAGTCTCCCCCACTTCAAAGGCACATTTGGGTATAAAACAGGGCCTCTGCCTCACCTCATGAGACACTTGCTGGAGAAGAAACCTGAACCAGAACCTGCATCCTGCCAAGAAGAACTGCCTGGCTGCCTAAAGGACTCACCTGACTGCTTTCTACAAAGGACTGCTGCCTTGCTGTTGCCCTGCTGCCTTGCTGAACTCTTGTCTGGCTGTAAAAGTGCTCTCCAAGGGCTTGGATAGAGCTTGCCTCCTGTTCCCTGAAGTCTGAGGATCAAAAAGACTTCTCTTTGTCATTTTGACTCTTCGTGCTCCAAAAATTTCTACGCACAGCTTGCTCCGCGGCGAGAAAATCGCCGCACACCGACGCTGATCAACGCGACACCTTCGGGGCGACCAGAACTTCGACGCACGGCCTCGCAAGGACAACGCTGCCCGACTTCCAGAGGGGAAATCGACACGACACCTGCCGTGAGACTGAGAATTCCACGCACAGCCTCCCAGAACGCTGCGCAGCCAGAAAACAAGCTGAAGAATCCACGCACAGACCCCGGGACATCTGGTAATCCCGCGACCCACAGAAAGAGACTGTCCGAGCGCCGGAAAACGACACAAGACTTCCCCGCGTGAAAAATAACGACGCAAGTCCGTGTGTGCAGGGGAGAAATCGACGCACATGTCTTTTTTCTACGTATCTCTTCTGCGGCCCTTAGTGGAGATTTTCCACATTAAACCAGGTTCTTTGTATTTGAAAGAGACTTTGGGGGTCATTCTGGTAGCGGATGACTGAAGCACCGCCAACAGGCTGGCGGTGCTTCAAAGCCCATTCCGACCGCGGCGGTAAAGCCGCGGTCGGAAAACCGGGTCCGGCGGTTTCCCGCCAGATTTCCCCCGGCTGGGCTAATCCTCCATGGCGGCGCTGCAAGCAGCGCCGCCATGGGGATTCCGACCCCCTTCCCGCCAGCCTATTCCTGGCGGTTTTCACCGCCAGGAAGAGGATGGCGGGAACGGGTGTCCTGGGGCCCCTGGGGGCCCCTGCACTGCCCATGCCAGTGGCATGGGCAGTGCAGGGGCCCCCTAACAGGGCCCCAGCATGCTTTTCACTGTCTGCTTAGCAGACAGTGAAAAGCGCGACGGGTGCAACTGCACCCGTCGCACACCTGCAACACCGCCGGCTCCATTCGGAGCCGGCTTCAGTGTTGCAGGCCGCCTTCCCGCTGGGCCGGCGGGGGCTAACAATGTTAGCGCCCGCCGGCCGAGCGGGAAGGTCGGAATGGCCCCAGTGGTCTTTCGACCGCAGAGCGGCCATATGGCGGTTCCCGCCTTGCAGGCGGCGACCGCCGCCCGCCGGAGTAGAAATGAGGCCCTTTGTTTGCTTTGTTAAAGACCTATGACACTTTATAGCACTTTTCAGTGATATCTCTACAATTTCACATTGCATCTTTATTCGTTTTGACCTACAATTATCCTGATAAATATTACATATTTTTCTGAACACTGTGTGGTGTATTTGTGTGGTGCTATATTGTCTTATTGTATGATTTATTGCACAAATACTTTACACATTGCCTTCTAAGTAAATCCTGACTGCTCGTGCCAAGCTACCAGAGGGTGGGCTCAGGATAATTTTGGATTGTGTGTGACTTACCCTGACTAGAGTGAGGGTTCTTGCTTGGACAGAGGGTAACCTGACTGCCAACCAAAAACCCCATTTCTAACACCCAGGATAGAGCAGTGGGCAAACCACCCACTGGAAACACTTGAAAGACTGTGGCTTTGCACTCCCCAGGATAAAGCAATGGGAAAAACCACCCACTGGAAACACTTGAGAGACTGTGGCTTTGCACTCCCCAGGATAAAGCAGTGGCAACCCACCCACTGGAAAGACTTGACAGACTGTGGCTTTGCACTCCCCAGGATAAAGCAGTGGGCAACCCACCCACTGGAAAGACTTGAGAGACTGTGGCTTTGCACTCCCCAGGATACAGCAGTGGGCATGGAGCTCCCTCGTGGATCTGGCGTCATGCACTAATCCGGCTGAGGTGCCCCCCCATCCCTTCCCCCTTAGGTGCCTGTTGTATTTCCATCTGATGCCCCTGCAGTTTTGATCGGGTATTGAGCGTGGGACTCGCCCATGCATTTTGGGCCCAGTGGTCCACGGACCTAAATGGTGCAATAGCTGGACCTTGGTGTATATATTTGTTTATAGTGTATATATATATATTTGAGTACTGGATTTTAATAGATGACCATGGTTACAATCATTTCCTTTTGTCTTTGCATTCTTCTGGGGTGCTTGGGGGGTGTAACTGTAATGTATCAACATGTATTAGTGTGTGTGTTTTGGTGGGTGAGGGTGGGGGCGGGGTGAAGGTGGGGGTATTGCGTGTGTGTGTCACTCTCTTTTCCCTCCCCCCACCCATGTGTTGTAGGTGCAGTACTCACTGTGGTCTTTGCCGCTGGCGTTCGTGCTCCTGGTAGAGGAGCAGGAAGACAAAGGCAGGGAGAATATGGAGTTCCGGCTCCAGGGCATCCTGGTTCCTCGTGGGGTGTGAAGAGGTGAGTGGTTTCCCTTCCAAGTTCTGTTTCCGCCGTGTTTTTGTTCGCGGTGAATCCGCCCGGAAAAGGTGGCGGATTGACCTGTTGTAATACTGTGGGCGGTACATTGTCTTCCGCCTGTCTGTTGGCGGTTACCGCTACAGTGTCTGTTTCTACCACTGTGGCGGTTGGAGTGTTAAAATGGCTGTCTTTGTTGGCGGTTTACGCCATGGTCGTGATTCCACTTTTTTTCTGCCAGCCTGTTGGCGGTTTTACCGCCACTTTAACACCGACCGCCAGGGTTGTAATGACCACCATAATGTCAATTCCATAGTTTAAGTGTACAAATAGACCTACATGGTTCTCTTGAGCTACGCTGAGAGGTCCAATTTTGCTCTCCACAAAGCCTCTTGAGTAAATTTGGAATAAAGTTGTAAACTTTTCTAACAGACCACAAGTGAACTCCATTGGCAGCCCTTTGATATCCATATGTCCGGCGAGAAACCACAATAGGCCACTGTACAATAAAGTGCAAGATTTTCATTTGCTTCTCGGCAAAACCCTTGCGTACCAGATGCATAAAAATCGCCATTCAAGGTAAAACGTCTGTCAAAATGCTTAAAAAAATTAGTTAAAATACAATATTGAGGGCAGGGATAAATGTGAAAAGAGTTTGTCAACATGGGCTTACTTGAACATTGGATGCAATATATTAGCTCCTCTGCCTAGCCCTCGTGTGTAGTGTGCACAGAGATTTAACAGCTTCTGTGCACATGCTTGGATATTCTTTGATTGCCATATCCAGACGGACACAAAGAATTTCACCACAGAAAGGACCATCAGCCTAGACAGTCAGTCCTTAGGATCCTAAAAGCCTCCAAGTGCCTCCTAGTGTCCAACATCCTGCATGATAGCAGCAGCCATTATTTTCTGTTACTCATATGCTGAGCAGAAAAAAGAATATGGGGAATGGTCTCTAAAGGTCCTTTACGGTTGGACACCAAGCTTCCCAAGGGTGAGCTCGAGACCTCTTGATACAGGTGACTCTAGTGGGGAGGGACTGGTACCTGAATTGCAAATGTAATTTGAGAGCCAAAGAGGGCAACGTTTTGTTGGTCATCTTGAATTATTGGAAGTGATTTAAAAGTGATAAATTCTCCCACAGGTTAATTCAACAGAAACATGCTGCCAATACAATGATTTAATATCCACTTTGGACATACAATTAGACTCCTCTGGGCGTACCCAAAGCCTCTCTAGCCCCAGTATCCTTAGTATAAACCTAACATGCATTAGCCAAAGGACTTCATGAACATCTGGAGAGGCCATGAGATCCCTTAGGGTTCTCGGTAGGCTCCTAGAGCTGCTGAGGTCCAGAGTCTCCGACAACATAATAGTAGCCTATACCTAGCTTTCAAAGAGATTTGCTTTTCGGCCATATTGAGATACAGGGGATCAATGGCAAGCTCCTTGGAAGGGCAAAGAGGAATCTAATAAATCTGTTTTCTGCTGAAATTAATATATTGCAGCTTCCATACCCCCATATCTTGGAGCCATACAAGATGGCTCCCACATCCTTCACACTGTAGAGCTCTATGGCTGGGCGGCTCTTTTGGAATGTGTTTCCTTCATGATCTTTGATAATCCTGAGGTATAACGTAGGAAATAGCAGTGAGCTTTACCTACCTGCATAGTCCAGTCCCGGTTTATTGTTAATCTAAGTCCCAAATCATCAAAACTGTAAACCTGTTCTATAAGATTATTGCTGGCATATAATTTACACTTTAGGTTTTTGCTTCTTGAAGGGTTTAAAGTTTGTTTTTGAGCTGTTAAGTTTTAGTCCACGCTCATTATATAAATTGTTGAACTCATTCCACAGCTGCTGCAGACCTTTAAGTGATTTTGAAATCAGCAGCATATCATCCAGTAGAACAGGAGCTGTCCTACCTGTTACTTTAGGTAAGTCAAAACCCTCCCTATCCAATTTATTCGCTACATTTTTAATGTATAGTGAAAACAAAGTGAAAATCATGACACAAACCTGCCTCACCCCCTGCAATATTCTAATAGGGTCTGTGAGTTGTGAATGCTCTCCTCAACTGACCAATAGGTTAGGGGGGTACACATCTTAACTAGGGTTGTCACAGAATTGCTCTTAGGAATATGCCATAGGTAGCATGCAAATCAACAAAGGTGACAAAAAGCCAACCCTTGTTGATTGCTACTGCCTTCCACAAAATGCAAATGAAGAGGAAAACCTAATCAGCCATGCTGATGCCACTTGTGAACACCATCTGGAACTCGGATATTACATTATTCTCCTTAATTCAGTCCAGAAGGTGCCCTAGCACTTGCCTGCAGAAAGTTTTCTGGGAAGCATTTATTAGGCTAATCAGCTGATAATTGTTGGGTACTCTGTACTGACTCTTATTATATATTGGGATGATTTCTGCCCTAACCCAGGTGGTGGGAATCTTCATAATTTTTCTGGTAGGCTGGATCGAATTGGCTCTACCTACTCCCCAATTTCAAATTCCATGGTGCTGCGGTTCTTTAACTTGGCTGACAGTGAGGAACCAATACCAATCCTAGATGGATGTTCATTACAGGAGTGCAGATTACTAAAGTGTGAACCCCAGCTCTGGGGCTGAACATAATATTCCACTGCCTTCCTCCCACCATTTTCTCTCGATGCCAGAGTATTTGAGATTCTTCTATCATCTTTGGCACTCATGGTATGGTACAGCTCTTGCCAGAGCACATTTTCCCAATGCCTCTTGGCCCTTGCCACTTCTCTTTTATAGTTAGCCCTTCATAACACAAGATAGCTTGGGCTGCTGACAGAAGCCCAGTCTTGGCCACCCTCTAGGCTTTAGTGTACCACAGAGCTTCCCTTCTGGGGATTAGGAGCAAACATTTTGTCCTTATAGAGTCAAAAAGTGCTTCATGATCCTCTTCATAACCAGAACTCTCTCCTCTATGGGTAGGCTGTCCAAAGTCACTATCAGCTCTTTAACTTTGTTCACTCCTGTTTCCAAAACCCACAGATGTTTTTTTTTTTCCCCATCCCCACCTAATGGAGTTCCTATTGTTCAAAAGCGTAACATCCCCAAATTCTGTGAATCCTAAAGGTTTCAGAACATGTTCTAATGTACCCTACAGCAACAGAATAAGGGCGTTATGGTCACTGTCATCCCACTCGATAACTACCATATCATGCACAAATGACCAATCAGTCAAACTGATTCAAAATAGTCAATCGGACTAGAGTGACCTGGTTAATTATACGTATGACTGCCGTTAGTGTCAGATGAAGTTCTCCTACTTGCTGCTATTAGATCAAATTTTAAGGAGCATGCAAACAGCTGTACTTCCCTTAAGGGACATTTCAATGTAGGGAGAGCTATTCGAGGGATTCTCCATTTTGAGTCCTGTTCGGCTGATAAATCCAATTCAGTAGACACAAGTGGCTGAAATGTGAAATGGAGGTCTTTTCTGGCCTTTCCTATACCCCTCAGTTACTTTCGGGACTTGTGTTAAGAGGATCTGGGCCTGGTTCATGAGTGGGGGCCTTATGGGCTGGTTCTATTGGGATCTAATCCTCCCGCTAAATGATGGTTGGGGGGGTGGGATTTACTAGAGCATACTGTTCCCTATGTATTACCTTGCAAGTTGTATCTGGGTCTCAAAAAGGATCACAACTTGGGCTATGTCTGTTCTCATGCATCCAAAACTCCCAACTCCCTCCCTGTTGGGGCATTTGCATATGTGGTGGTTATCTAAATCTCTCCCTACTGGGGTGGGGTGGGTTGCTGTGTCACAGGACCCTGTACTGCAAAAGGAGAAAGGGGTCTTTGGGGCATATCAAATTTTGCTGAAAGGGAGCTTTGCATTCTGGGAGGCATGTCTACCCTGTGATCCCCCTCAATCTGTGAAGGCCAAGAAGGTATTTTTAAGAATATGGCCTTGCTGATTTTCCCCTCCAAACTTTTATAATCAATTTCAAGTCCTGTACCTCATCCCTCAAACCCATAATCACCTCCACTAATTTATCAACATCAAAGTGCACACTGCAGTTTTTGAAGACCATGAGTCATCCTCTCCCCTCCTCAGGCCTGTAATCCCCTTGGATATAGAGTACAGAGAACCTGTTTTTGCATGTGACTTCCAGATCCACCATGGCCTATAAATTTCCCTCACTACTCTGGTCAACAGTGCATAGGGCCTTGCTATTTCTTGGTGAAGAAGAAGTCACAATCTTCCTTTTTGTGAACATGTTGGGGACCTTCTTCATTGATCTTTCTTCTGTGCGGAGTAAGGTGGTGACTTTGTTGAAACAGATAATTCAGATGCAATGGAAGAGTTTAGTATCTCCTTTACTTGCTCCAGGAGATCATCGGTCCTATTCATAACTCAGTTCCCCTCAGCTGAAATGGGACCTTTCCTTGCTGTTGGGGAGCATGAGACAACACCCACAGCCTTTTTTTTTTTTACCCATCGGTGTTTTAAAGAATGACTACTGTATTAGGGAAAGGTGAGTAAACCCAACAGCATGTACTCTACTGTGTTACTAAGGGGAGCCTACAGCACATTTAAGCCATAAAAAGTTTAAATATAGTTGCTGACAGTACCTTTTGTGGCTAGATGTCAGAGGTGTGGCCCAACACAGCCTCCTCTGGGCTCCGATGGGCATGGACTGGCTCGCCTTTGCCTGGGGTTCACCTCCGGGGCATGGAGTTTACCCGTGGGAAAAAGCAAGGCGCTTTGTAGCATGGGGTAAGCAGGTTGTGGCCCCTCCTCCTTTGAGCTGAAGATCTCTGGGACTTGGAGTCCCCACCAGCACACAGGCATCACCTGCAAAATAGTGTCCAGCACCACAGGAGAAGGCAAGGTGCTTTGTGGCGAGGTGGTGTGGGGAATGCAGGTTGTGGCCCCTCTTCCTTTTGGCCGAGGATCGCTGAGACTTGGAGTCCCCACCAGCACACAAGTTTTGCTGGAAATTGGAATTAGTGTCCCTCGCCGCTGGAGAAGGCAAGGCACTTTGCAGTGTGGCACCATGAGGAATGCAGGTTGTGTTCGCTCTTCCTTCAGGCCGAGGATCCCTGGGTCTTGGAGTCCCGACCATCACACAATCATTGCCCGCAAATTGGAAACAGCATCCCCAAAAAGCAAAACTCTTACTTCTGAGGTCTAGGTTTGCTGTGATAGACGTATGTGGCCTGGAAAGAGGCACATATTATAGACATGGGAATAGAGGCAAATAGGCAATCCAGTGGTTCATTGATAATGTACCACAAAGATGACGCTCATAGTCCCTTTGCCCTTGGAGGCCACTCATCTGGAGGTGAAAAGGGGACTCACGTTGACCCCTCATGGACCCATCTTCCATGCGGGAATGCTGGCAGCATCTCCCTGCAAGGAGAACTCTGCTCCACTTTTAAAGGCAGGTAAGGTTCCTTCTGCAAAGTATTAATTGTAATTTGGCACACTAACACTGTTGGTATGGTACAGGCATGGCAGAGCACCATTTTCATACTAAAGCCCCTGATTTTAAAGAATTGATTGTAACAGCATGTGCAGGATACAATCGCCTTGATTTCTAGTGTTTTTGCTTTTTTCACATTTTGATTGTCAATCTCTTTAAACTTGATTTTCACCACAACTAAAAAACTGCTTGGTCACCGGCAGCAAACAGATTGACATAACAATGTAGCCATACCATCATGTGGCCATGGCTGCCATGATGGGATCCCGCACTCACAGCTTTGCAATATACACGCATCTTTAAATGTACTTACATGCTCTACTTAGGCCTATGCACAGCTCCGCTAGTGCACCCAAGTCTTGGTCCACTGTTCTTGCTATTACAGAACTAGTGTATACACAGCTGTTGCAGTACAGCCCAATCTGGACCTACAGTACATCTCTGATTTCTATATCTAAACAAACAGTAGTATAATAAACTGTCATGCATTTTAGACTGCAGCTGTTCTTCTGGCCACACTTTCCAAGAAAATAAATATTACCACAATTGCATAGGATCTAGATATGCGGATAAAGAGGGCAATTCTTTTTCCACTTGTATAAGGCCTGGCAGTCATTCTTGCTTATTAAAATTCTACCTCTTGGGCTTATTTCTTATTGTTACGCTCCACGAGCCACACAACACACCACAACCGATTTACAAATCGCATTTAGTAAAGTAGTGCTACTCATGTGTGACAAAATGTAATTCACAAACCTCTGCCTCTCCTACCTTTTCGGTGCCGAGAGCTCCGCAACAGTAGTGGCGATCTCTAGACACATAAGTATATTACTTTGTAGAAAATGTCAGAGATCACGGATTAAACATGAACTTTTGCAATGTGCAATGATGTAATCAAAACGTACATAGGCAAAAATGCCTGCTCGGGTCCATGAAGCCTGAAGCAGCTGAGCCATTGCCATTAAGCTTTATTTTATATTGTTTTATTTAGATGTCAATGTTCTCAACTCTGTGAAGTCTGTGGTCACTCTACGCAATGCTTTGTTTTATTGTTGGGATTGGCTTTTCATATCATTAACTTATTAAAATTCTTTATTTAAGAGCCTTTTAAGAATCAATAGCTTTTTAAATAATTCAAGTGAAAATGGCGGTGTTAAAATTAACTATGTGAGCTGATTTTTCAAGTTTTTTTGCGCAAAAATCTGTCTAATTCCTCCTTAAGAAAGGTAGGTTCCCTGTCTTCTCTCATTCACTGCCCTTAAATACATGTATATTAAGCAGTGGAATGCTTCAGTGGTGTGGCCTGAAATGTCACTGACCCTAATGCAAGCAATGAAACCAGCTCCCAGCTAATATAAAAAACTGCTATAAATGAGGTGCAGCACACCCATCACACCCCTTGAACGCAGCGTCACTGAACCTGCTACATTGATGTTCTTCATTCTACTCCTCTTTCCATATCGCTTCCCTATCTCCACCCATCTCTCCTCTCATCTCCTTCATCCTATTATTGCTCTCCTCTCTATCCCCTTCCTCAGTCTCTTTCTTCTGCCTCTTCTGTTCTACTCAGCCTTATCTCCTTCCTCTCTTCTCTACTTATTGCTGGTTCCTTTTGTTTCCTTTTACATTACCTTTTAGCTCATCCTAATCTCTTTTTGCTTTCAACCTTATTTCTGCTTCCCATTCTGTCACTTTTTCCTCCCCGTTCTTTCACCCCCTCCTTTTCGTCCATCCCTTTCCTCTATCTTCTTTTTTTCCCTTAGGCTCTACTCTCTCTGTACCCCTCCCCGTAAAAAGTAAAGACAGCCAAGCCCCTAGTATGCACTATCTGAAAAAAAACAAATAATCAAAAAAATCGCCTCTTAATAAAAATCAGGTGATGCAGGACAAATGTATCTCCTCCAACCTCTGGGCCGCAGAGCATTGCACCGTCTACATCAGTAGTTGCTACACCCTTGGATTGCTCCTGTGATGGAAGAGGGTAGTGGCCTCTAAAGAAGTTATGGGTACCTGTGCCTATTGTTTCTTTACAAATTAACCACTGTGTACTACTTGTTGTAGGGCTGAATCTCTTCTGGTTCTTTTGTGGAGCAATGGAACATCCCAAACCTTGGCCCACATGTCAAGCTTTGTACTGGTCACAAACTGGCTGATTCCCTGAACTTTCCCTTTGGCACGTCAAAAAAGCATTTTGGTATTATCAACCCCAAAGTGCGATTTGGTAGCATGTAACCGAATTGCAATTTTGGTTTGCGACCAAACACTAAAGGCATCCCTTCCAAATACCAAATTTGAATGGTATGTATTAATGTTTTGTGACTAAATTCTGGTTTCAAAACATTAATAACTTACAGATGATTTACCGACCATTTACCAACTATTGAAGTGTAGTGGTAATGCATTTGCATTTTAGAATGCCCTGCTTAATGGGTTACAAATCAAAAAAAGTATCCTCGTACCCTGCCAGACCACAATCCCTTTGTGATATTGTTAACGCGTCCTTTTATGATAATTTATTACACATTAGGACACGTTTTAGGCCAATGAATCTTTTGACCCAGTTGAGAGACACCTTAGGACGCGATAGCTAATCAACATGTCAATCAATATATCAATAATGTCATCAATATTTATTACCACAATGCTTTTCACTTTAGTCAAAGGCATTAATCAATTCAAGACACTACCATGACCTTGCCGTCATAAATAACCACACCAGTTTAGTAGAATTTTATGAGTTTATTCCTTATTAATTACAATTCTAAAAGCGTTAATCTCAAAACCAAGAAACACAACAGCATAGTCACAATATGGCAACTCTGATAAGATTTCATTAAGGCAAGAATCACAAACATTAGAACATAACACGGCGTGAACATGGATCACTTTAGCAGAGTGTCATCAACGCGTCAGTTCAACAAAGCATAGATTCAGTTGTTTGTCTATTTGCGTCAGTTTAGTGAACACCTGTCCTAACCACTGATTAGCATTGGCATGTTGGGCTTCATGCAAAACAACTTAGAACACCAATTTGGAAATTATGGTCTCTGTCAAAAGTAAGCAGTTAGTACCTAGAAAGGAAAAGCAAACAGACAAATCACAATTTCATTGTCATAGCTACCCTCCAAGGTTTAGGTCAGCACTCAGGTTCAGTCTTCGTCTTAAGGACATCAGTTGATTCGCCATCAGTCAGAATTCAGCTCTGGGGCAAAGGGGCACTTCCCTCATAAGGAGGCAAAGTGTAAATGGGCAATCTAAGGAAAAGGATGGTTCTAAGTAAAATCAGCAAAGTCACCAGGCAAAGTGACAAATTCTCTGGATCAAATCGACAGCATTTCCCTAACCAATTCTGAATGGCTCCCCGTGTCATGGGTTTTTATCCCTTTTTCGTAGTGCATTCCCCTAAAATGTCATTGGTACATGGTTATACCCCTCTATCTTTACCCTATTAGAAAACAGATTATGTCATTAATCTTTCACCCCATATTATTTTACAGACATTTTATTGGTCCATGTGATTGACGTCTTTAGAGGTAACACGTCCGGTATGATTTCATCCTTCTGTAATTCTTTGCACATCTTTTGGTCAGTAGCTCCATTGTTTTCACCGGTTAGAACGACCTTGTACATTATATTAATCTACACTGTTGCATTTTAGCTAAACATTTCTACAAGCAAGATGATTTTCATGAGAACGGATCCATTATGGTTACATTCAGCTTCTAGTTGAAGAAAACAAGAGGTCATGTCCTTTTGCGAGTCAGCACACTGCACGTTAGAAAAACACATTTAATATGAGAGCCAGGCAGCTAGGCTTCGGCTCATGCTAACTTAAGGCCTGAAAAATTTATTTTAGCATAACTTTAATAATCATAATCATTAGTAATTAGTACAAAACCATACTTGAATATCATATTTTATCAACATTAGTAATTTCTATTAGTCCCCGTATATATTGGCGGCCACTCCCCGTGGTCACTTTTTCAAGTGCACGTTTAAGCAAAATACATTAACACAATTTCTATGCGGCATTATCACATACTAGTTCATAAACATTTCATGTTAACATAGATTATATAAACTACGCTTTCTCAATAGAAATCTGGAAATTGGCGAAAAAGCCTCAGCCTTCGACTTGGTTGTTTAATAGGTGGCTACTGTCAGACAAAAAGTATGTTGACCATATGAAGAAGTGGCTCCTGGCCTCTCTGGAAGTGAATTAGGGTAGTGCCCTGGTTACATTGTTTGGGATTCTTAAAAAAAGCTGGAATTAAAGGGCAGAATCTTAGCTTCAATTTCAATAGGCAGAATCTTCAGGATCAGAGTTGAGAGCTAGCAGTGGCAAGCTGACGATTTTGGAAGCTTAACTCATGCAAGTGGCAATGGATGATAGAGCATCACGGGAAGTGCTACTTAGAGTTTTGTTTGTGAAGGCCAGGATTAATGATATCTATTCCGGTAAGGCTGCCAAAACGTTTCAGGCCCATGTAACTGAATCCTATGAAAATACCGAGAGGGTGGATAAACTGTTGGCACTTAACAAGTCAAAGATGGTTCATAGTAATATGCAGGAAATTAAGGATAAACATGGGCAATTGGTAAATACCCAGGAGGCTATACTGGGAGTATTTAGGGTGTTTTATAGGGAGTTGAATCAACTGGAAGCTACTCCTACAGAAAATGTGATTGATCCATATTTGGGCCTCACAATAGAATAACAGCTAGAAATGGATGAAATGGATGCTCTAGGTGCTTCAATTACACTTGAGGAACAGAAGCAGCCCTGGGGGCACTTGCGTCTGAGAAAGTTGCTGGCTCAGATAAAATTCCACTTGAATTTTACAAGGTGTTCTTTTTTTAATTACTATCTGATCTTAAGATTTCTTTTAAGAATGTGCAGGTGGGGTTACAAGCCCCTCTTACTTGGGTCTCAACTAATATTATTGTGTTTAAGAAAAAGGGGAGAGTTCCAACTGAACTAGGGTCCTGTGGGCCTATTTCTTTAATAAATGGGGATTCAAAGCTATATGCTAAGAACTTAGCCTCCAAATTGACCAAAGTGATCAGTAAATTGGTATCTATGTTTGCAACATGGATTTATCCCTGGAAGGGGGACTACTGATCACACTAGATGTGTAATTACACTATTTTATAATGTCAGAGTTACAGGTGAGCCCATTTCCCCGATATTACTTGATGCCAAGTATACTTTTGATGGAATTATCTATGGGCCGTACTTAGATGGAATCAATTTGGCCCTGGCTTTAGAAGAGCGATACATGCTCTATATAATAGGCCGTTAACCAGAATACAAATAGCAGGGTTAGAGTCAGAGGCCTTTTCCATTATGAGAGGGATGAGGCAGGTGTAGCCCTGTTCACCTCTACGTTTTGCTATGTATGTTGACCCATTCATTAGGAGACTCATGAATAATTTCCTAATAGTACCATGCCATGAATGACCTAAGTACTACATTTAAAGTATTAGCCTATGCAGATGATATTGCGCTAGTCACGCCCGAGTCCAATTTAGCTATAAGGGAGGTGGAAGAGAAAGCTGTTAGGTTTGACTTGGTTTCTGGGTATCTTTTGAGCAAGAATAAAAATGTGATTGTGGGTAACGAGTAGGTAAGTTAGTGAATAATCGTAGAACTGATATAATTGGGGATTAACATCAGGAGTAAAGAGGACCAGATAGTGGAATTAAATCTGGCCCCTGTTTTACAAAATACTAATATGAATCTTCGCCGAATAGATAATTTACGCCTTTCAATAGTGGGGTGATGTAATCAAGATGCTCTTTTTTGCCCAGGGTACTGTATTTCATTTGGGTTATCCCTTTGGAGTTCAAAAGCTGCTACGTTTAAGGCAATGGAGGATATGGCCAGTAGTTTTTTATGGTCATATGCCAAAGCTCAAAGGGTCCTTAGGAATTTAACGTTACCTAGGGCTGGAGGGGCATTATTGCTGGGCCACTGCCCTGCAACATATGAGGAATTTAATCATAGGAGAACAGCAGGGCTACCAATTGGAGTCTGAGGCTTGGCATTATTAAAAACCATTTTTATCAGTCTTTGGAAATAGGACAGCTGGTATTACTGTCTGCAGGCCTACAAGCTCAACATTACAAGACGCTGTTCAATCTTTATTATACCCCCGCAAAAATAGCTAGTTGGGGAAGAAGCATCAGTATAACTTGCTGAGTGGTCAAAATACAGATTAGGTCCAGAAGTTTAGCAGCTGTGTTAAGTTGCAATAGTTTTGACAAGGGATTACTGGGTTTATGGAGATGGTTTTACATACACTATTAATTGTTTTGTTTCCCCAGCTTGTCCTATTGGGTGTAGACAAGAGGTGGTTGGTCAATGTCAACACTTAGTTTTTTTGGCAATGGCAGTAGTCTAGATTTGTCTAGCTCAGATCTGATCCTCCAACCTGTCATCAGTGCTTGGCCAAGCAACTTTCTATGTATTACCTGGAGTGCAATTTATATGGCTGAAAGGGTAGGGCTGCAAAAAGAAGTGGGGATGGGATCAGGGCACCAATCTCAGAATGGTTGGGGAGGATTCAGCAGAAAGGAGATTCTGGGGACCTAAGAAGGCAGAGACCTTGTTTTTATATAGCCTGAAGATCATCAACATCAATTTGTATACTATTTAGTTTTAGGATACTTTCTGATTTTGGGGTATCATATTAAATAGATATGAAGAAGTGATTAATTGTTCATATTTGTACAATTCCTATCTATTTTTTAGCTTTATCTATGCCTGTGTTGTTTTATTTTTGCATTTATTTTTACCATATCTCTTGTGTGCAAAGGGGGAGGGAGGTTAAATAAATGAATAAAGTACTTGAAAATTAAAAAAAAGAAAGGTCTGCTCAATATATGAGGGCAAATATCTTACACTACTGCACAGGTGCCAGATATCTCCATGTCAAGTGTGACAACTCTTGCCAGTTCTTGTTCTTTATACAACCCCCAGATGCATTCTGAGCGTTTAGTGCCATTGTTATCATCACAGAATTGGGTTTAAAATTGTAGCAGAGTTCACAGCCTGCAAGTGGGCTACATAATGTCTAACGCCTTTAGCTAATTCACGATTTTAATTCAACACCACTTTCCTTGCTGAGATTTTAATCCTACTGAAGTCCAGCGATACAAGTCCCAGAATCATCCAAAGTACTGTGGCTTAAAAACACTAATGTGTAACAAATTACTCATAACAATTTGGCAGCAATGCATCTGCACACTGTTAATGATTTATCTTTTTACATGCAAAGTCCCAACAACTATGATTTGCCCTGACGGGAGTTAGGATTAAAGCATAGCCTAAAGGGAAGGATAACCCATGTATGGTATTATGATTCTATAGGACCTTAACCTGTTTTGGATGAGGTACTCATCCAATCAGTTACTCACTACCTTACTCGCTCTCTGAACTTGAGACTAGTGTTCACTATCTGGAGGTTGCTGCGAATTTTGAAACAGAGGGTGCAGTACCTAAGGGTCTCAGAAGCTCTTTATTTAACAAGCCCTCTATATTAGTGGCTAGCCCCCTGGGCAAGGAAAAAAATAACTATTTAGATGGTGCTGGAGATCATAATCAAAAACACCATGTAGGAAAGTCCTACTTTTTGCCCTATTCATCCCCAAACGTTTTGGACAGTTACTGGTGGTTACTGACTTTTGGCTGTACCCTGGGTACTGCTTACCAGTCCCAGGGACAGTGCTCTGTGTAAAGTGAATATGAAATTAGGCTAATTATAATTTGCAGTATCAACCTACCTATATGTCCCTAGTATATGGTAGGGCATGTAGTCTTAGCGACCCCAGCATAGGTATTGCACCCATAGGTACACTGCTGAGGTGCCTAGTGTCATTGTAAGGGCAGACCTGCCTCACTGCCTACTTTTAAACTAAGGTTATATGCAAATTCGATGTTGGACTTAAAGGTACTTCCAAACTCTTAACCTACCTTATTTTTACATATATGTCTCCCTGAAGGTGTGCCCTATGTGCCCCTAGGGTTGGGTACCATGTAACTATAAGCAGGGACCTTATAAAAATGGTTTTCTAAGCCCTGGTGAGGTAAAATAGCCAACTTTGTTTTTCCTTCGCTGTAGTGAACGGCCTTAATAGGCTAAAATGGGGAGACATTATTTTAATTAACAAAGTCCTCTTAAGTGCTAGATACCTTGAATTTGGTACCAAATGCATTGTTATAATAAACCCTACAACTTAAAATTATTGGATTTAATATAACTAGTTCAAGTAAAGAGTTTTAAAACTCTACCTGAAAGTTGCCAACTTCAGCTCTGTAGTGTCCGTCTCTGATTGGCCAGGCTGCCTTGATGAGGTGTGAAGTGGCCTGAGCTGAACACAAAGGATGCGCCTCGGGGAGTAGATCTGCCTCAGCAAATGGGGAAATAGGATGCGGGGAAAAGCAGCCAAACTGGTTTTCAAAGGAAGGGAAGGACATTTGGAGGAGCTCAGGACTGCCCCCACTTCCTGCAACCCCAGTCAATTAGGTGTCCTCTTGATTAGATTAGGAGAGGCCAGGAGAGGGGTGTGTTTAGTCACACCAGTGGGTGTGGTCAGCTAGATCTAACCTCGAAAAATCACTTTCAGCCATGTTGGATTTTTGAAGAATGTTATTTCTTGGGATTGATTTTTGCCACACTTCCCAGGAAGTGGTCATCAAGGGGGGGAGGAGCCTGCCTGTGATTGGACAACCAATACCCCCTGCTTTCTACTCAGGAGCAAGGATAAATATGACAGAGCTGCACCTGCACCTCAGATCCCTACAAGGAAGGGCATCAGAAGAAGAAGGAGTGCCCTGCCAAACCCCTGTAGTGCACCTGGACACTGCACTCTGAAGGACTGCACCAGCTGCACACTTGGGCTTCACCACAAAAAGGACTTTGCCTGGCTTCAACTGGTTCCAGAAGGGACTCCCGGGTTGCTAAGCCTAAAATAGCTTCCCAGAGTCCCCTGCCTAATATCCTGAAGAAAATGACCAGCTGACCACTCTCCAGTGGCCATTTTGGAGTTTGAGCCAGGTGCATTCTGGGAGCTGGAGTCCACACCCTCAAGGAGCAACTCAGAATATGTGGAACCTTGGGGTGAGCTTTGGACTCCTAAAGGACCCTCAAAGACCTTCTGGAAGAAGATCCAGAAGTTTTTAGAACATTGGAGAACTTTTTGTAAAAAGCTTCATAAAGGGACCGACCCGCCTTGTGAGTCCAGCCGGCTTGCCTCAACCGTGACCCAGCTTGACTTTCAGGTTTGTCCCGCTAAAAAGCTCCCATAGTCCTGGACTTCCAGGACTTCACTGGGGGCTCTGAGTAAAGTGATCCAATGACCTTGCATCAAAATCAGCTTGCTGAGGAGGCTTGACCCCCTTCGTAAGGAAAAAGTTCCCTAAAAGTGACTAAGTCAGAATGTAGAAAGTTGACGGGACTTCCCATGCAACAAATCCGAAAAGGGCTCCAGGGAAGTCAGAAAATGATTCAGGTTTGGCCTGTAAGAGGATTTTCTTCTAGAAAAATTATCAAAGTCCAAATGTAGAGATCTTCGCTGGGGTCTCCTGCGAGACGTTTCCGAAGAGGGCTCCAAGGAGGTTGGATGGGACTGGAAACTTTCTCCAGCTGAAGAAAATCTTCAAGAGAACAACTAAGTCTGAATGTAAACTTTTGACCGAGGCCTCCTGCTTGCTGTAGCCAAGCAGGGCTCCATTGCGGTTAGCCTTAAACTTGACTTTGTCCCAGTCGAGGTGCGAACAGATTGGCGCATTTTCATTTCTAAAATTAATTATTTAAAAATTCATATCTCCTCATCCGATTTTATTCCTTACGTGTCAAATTAAAGATAAAAATATTTCCTATTTTTATAAATTGATTCTGGCTTTTTAAAACTGTTTCCTGTGTTTTATTTAATTACTGGTTTCTGATGCTTGAATGCTCTGGCCCTCATTGTGAACATGGCAGTCCGAACTGCCATATTATGGACATGGGGAGACCATCATAGGCGGAACTCCACCATCGCCAGGCTACCGCCGCAAGGAAACCTGGCGATGGCGGAGTTCCTTATCTGACAGGGCAGCGCTGCCTGCCGGATAATGATTTCCCAAAGCATTTCCCTGACGGTTTAGGCCACCTGGGAAAGGTTGGGGGAATGGGTGCCCCTGCACTGCCCATGCACTTGGCTTGGGCAGTGCAGAGGCCCCCGTGCACAGCCCCATCGGGCATGTCACTGCCCAATTTACGGGCAGTGATATGCACGACGGGTACTGCTGAACACGCGGCACTGCTACATTGCAGACGGCCCCATGTCGAGCCATCGGCAATGTACAGGCCAAGCATTCCGCTGGGCCGGCTGGCGACACTGTTTCCACTGGGCCGGCTGGTGGAAACACTGTTTCTGCCCGCCAGTCTAGCGGTATGTTGTTTATTGGCCCGGCGGGGCCTTCAATGTGCTGGCGTTGTTGTTTGGACCGCCAGCACCGAACCCGGTGGGATTTCCCGCTGAGTTCGTAATGAGGGCCTTTGTCTCCTAAGTTAAGCCTTATTGCTTGCTGCCAAGCTACCAAGGGTTGAGCTGGGGTTAATTTATTGACACCTAACTGAACCTAGTGGGGGTTGGTGGCCTGTTGCTAAATTTAGGTACTTACTTGCCCTTACCAATAATCCACTTTCCAACACACCACTAATAGCAAAACCACATATAGTCCCTGACTGAGCTTCCGAATTCACAACTATTGCAATACTGCCCACTAACAAATTAAGGTAATAACAAAGCTGAAATTGGTGTGGGGTTGTCTGTGTTTCCATTCAGAGTGGACATCAGTGAGCAATTTAGTTTGGATTGTCACTGTTGAAGTATGCCTGATGGAGATTTTCATATGAAAGGTCCTTTTCTACAATGAAAAAGCATGTTTAAAATAATGTAGAGATTACACTAAAACAGAATTACCACTGGTTCAGAATAATTCAAGAACTTTTCTCCATAATTTTTTTTGTTGTATAATGCAATTTTAAACTGTTGCGCAATAGGCATTTTCTCAGTGTGCAGTTCAGTGTAGGCTCATATCAATGCTAATGCAATGTACAGGGAAAGAAACTACAAAAGAGACACACCTCCATTCATAGCGTGATAGAAGCTCATTTTCATACTGATATATATATAACCATACAATTTTTCCAGGATCTTTAAGCCTGCAGCTTTGTTCTCATCAATGTGCAGGTCAGATTGAGAAAGACGCTCTTATCACACCTCTCCACATGTCATTATAGGCAAATGCATGATTCCAAATACAAGAGGGTATGTGTGTATGTTGGTGTTTTACAGGGTGACAGGTTCGGATTATTCTGGACTGTAGCATTCCTAAGGTCCTGAGGGCAGCATCAGTGGAGGTGCAGGAAGAACAGGGCATTTTTCTTGTTTGATTAGGTGTAATGGCAACCTTGCCACACCAAGGTCCATTTCTATATCCAGACACACAGGTATCATCAAACATGCTTACCTACTCAGAAAGGCTGCAAGCATTG
Organism: Pleurodeles waltl; assembly: GCF_031143425.1. Taxonomy (NCBI): domain Eukaryota; kingdom Metazoa; phylum Chordata; class Amphibia; order Caudata; family Salamandridae; genus Pleurodeles; species Pleurodeles waltl. Next base: position 259,374,603 of record NC_090437.1, on the reverse strand, counting down.
ACAAAACCATTAAGTTTGGTGTTGGCTGGCAGCCTTTCGTCTTTATCAATGTTTTGTCGTGGGTTTTGCAAAGCTTCGGTACTGAAAAGGGTGTGGCACCCTTAACAATATAAAATGGGCCAAATTAAAAATATTTTTGGTCTCAAAAACATAGGTTGCAGTAGCAGTCCCTGGCATTGAAGGTCACTACTTTGTGTGTGGAGATGTACCTTGAGAAATGGCAGAATGCCATTGCTCATAGTGAATTTAGCCAATGTTTGAAAGGGGGCTGATCCTTTGCGCCATGCTGTATGAAGTTGTGGGCCTAAGAACAAAGTGACTGACACAACAGCAGACCAATGGATGAAAAGTGTGTGCTGAAAAAACCCTTTATGTAAGTATATTTAACATATAATTGTAGTAAAATTTAAAGGTATTGGCTGACAACAGATCTGAAGAGGGTAAAGGGAAAATTTACTAACAGAAAGATACAGATGTTGAAATATTCAAAGGAGCAGTGAATCTTACCCCTCGCCGCCACACAAGTTATTTAGGCAACACATTATTTAGAAAGAGGTAACAAAGCTGCAGCAGAGAAGCACCAGAATAGCCATGGCAAGGAACTCAGGAAGCCAACATTGACAGCAATACCACTATTGTACTTGCAAGATCATGAAGGATTAAGCAAGGGGATCATGGCAAGCTCACTGATATTATAGTTCACTGAGGGGGGTGTAAATATCAATAGTGCAGCAGGTGCGGTGATCCTCGTACTCCGACGTGTGAAGTACTCAGCATCATTGCAATTAGTGGCCATTTTGTACTACTAAACACATGTATAGGAAGCCCAATTTGTTTATGTTCATTGAGTCTCATTTCTCCTATGCTATGCCACTGATTTCACTGGATCAGTAGTTGCAGGTAGTGGACACCAGCACTCACTTTTGGTGACTGGGACCTATTTTTCTCATCAGACTTCAGGCAATTAGGAAATTGGGATTCTGAATGTATGAAACTCTTTTGAATTGCATTAGCGATTCTCAGTGGTCAGAAAGACGCACTTCATGCATATTAATGAGGTAGATCGTAATTTGCAACCTATTAGGAATCCTAGCCATCATGGGGTTGTTGGCTGACTAAGGTCAGCAGACCACTATGTTTATGATTGATTTTAGATGAAGCAGTCTTTTTTTAATGCAACCTGATTTCCTTAAAGGAAAATGGGATGCATTTAAAAAGAACAAATGAAACTTTGCAGTTTCATATTTTAACAGTAGGCAGTTTGCCTGCTCTTAAAAACTATTGTTTTCCATTCTCGAAGAGGTACCCTTGGGACTCCTTCCCATTTGGGAATGGGTTACCATCTCTTTCAAGGAGTCAGTAAAATATGAATGTTTTGCACTTTTAATTTGGTAGCAAAACATTCATACATCCCACTCAGACTGGTATTTGGAAGGGATGCCCTAAACACGCACCTTCCAAATACCGAATCACAAACACAAATTTCTATTTAGTTTTGTACATACCTAAAAGCATTTCTGTGGTAGAAAACGGCCTGATTGGAAGTTTTTGACTGCAGAAATACAAAGATAAAGATATGAAAATAATGACAACTGTATAAAGGAATGTTGAAAAGAGCAAGAGTGCGCGAGAGAAAGGAAATGCAGGTGGTGGACGAAAGAGACTATGGAACAGATATACTGAAATGCAATTTTGCATTTCCTAAATAGTGACTTCATAGAAATCGAGATTTGGGAAATGCAAAATGCTATGTACAAAGATACCGATTTCCTAATAGTGATTCCCACAAAGTAGGAATCACTATTAGGAGAACGCAAATAAGAAATCCCGTGTCATTTGAGACAATGGGCTGGTTTCGCATTTCCCATATAGCTATTTCCTATTAGGAAATTGCTATTTAGGAAATGCAAAACCAAGGATGGCTATGGACAAAAGGCCGCACTTGGTACACCCCAAATATAGTGGTGCACATATAGAGCACACATATGTCTAAAGGGCTTGTGTGTGCTCTATTACACTTTTAAAAAAGCATCTTAGGGTGCTTCTTTTAAATTGCACATGGTTACCATCAACTTGAAGTCAATGGTAACTGCATTTTCTAAATGCCCATTTCACATTTAAGAAATGCTTTGTACATTTGAATAGGAATCGCAAATAGGTAATCCCTATTTACAAATTCTTAATTAGGGGATCGCAAATTGTGATTTCTGAGGGTAGAACTCACAATTTGAGATTCCTTAAAGGGCTTTGAACATCAAAAAAGCAAATTGTGCATGTCTCAAGGACCCGAAATAGTGAATCATGTATATCTGGCCCATGAAGTCCAATCAAGAAATGTGATCCTTAGAACTTGGCAATCCTGAATTTCGGCAGTTCTAGCAGCAGTCTCCTAAGGGAACAACTTGGGCTCCAACACTTTTTTATCTTTTCTTATAAAGGAATCAATTTTTGTTGTTGTTTGCGGTACACAATTATGACATCACAAAAATCGGTCACATAATAGGCAGATTGTCCCTAAATGAAACCCAGCATCTGATCGACTTAAACAAACCATGCTGCTAATGTGAAATACTTGATCGTGTCAGAAACAAATAGCTCAAAAATGTATGAGATGACCGTGATTTACTGTAGGACAGAAAGAACTGTAATCCTAGAAGATGAGCATCTTTCAGCCACACATTAAATGCAAGCGATAGACACCCTCTAAGGAAATCTAGAAGATATGCTTGGGCAGAGATTATTGAATTCCAAAGCCATTCAACCATTCAGAATTGGTACTTCCCTGACAAGTGTTCGCAGTGATCGGAATTTGTTGTTATTGTGCTGTATGGTAATTGCATCTGTCTATTCTCTGTGATTTGATCAAGTGGCATTTAACTAAGTCTGTTTGGTTAGGCTGTGAAACGCAAGGCTGAACGGTGAAACCGGAGCTACAACTTCACATTTTATGTGCTGACTTGAACTAAGCAGAATATATTTCTCCCTTTCTTCACTAATTTAGGGCCATATTTATACTTTTTGACGCAAAATTGCGCTAACGCAATTTTGCGTCAAAAAAATTTGCGCCGTCTAACGCCATTTGGATGCGCCATGCGGGCGTCAAATTTATACTTTGACGTACGGTGGCGCAACCAACAGGTGGGAGTCATTATTTCGTGACGCACACGGCGTCCGTCTGTCGTAAAGTAAACCAACGTAAATGCGACGCACATCACTGTGGGTCGATTTACGACAGCGCAATCGTGAAAACGCCGTTTTTTTTCACGCAATAGCGTCACATTTTTGCGCGAAAACTGCCCTTTCAGGAGAGGAGACCCAAAATGGATCCTAGATGCCCCAACAGACCCCAGGAGGATGAGAGCAGACCAGGAACCAGCCAGGAGGAAGCATACAGGACCCAGGACATTTAAAAAAAAAAAAGAAAGTGTCGCTTCAGTGCAGAGGAGCAGGAAATCCTGGTGAAAGAGGTGACGGAACACCAGCACCAACTTTTCATCTCCTCAAAATTGCCACTCAGTAGGAGAGAGGCCATCTGGAAACAAATAGTGGACAAGATTAACAGTGTGGCTGAAGAACGCCGGACAGTCACCGAGTGTAAGAAACGCTGGCATGACTGCAAACGTAGGACCAAAGAGAAAATGGCCAGGAACAGGAAGGCAGCAATGCAGACTGGAGGGGGGAGTCCAGCACAACAGGAGGCCCTGGACCACATGGAGTAGATGGTCGCAGCCGTCATCCCGGAGGAGATCGTCACAGGGATTCAAGGACTGGACAGCGCAGACTACCACGACACTACGCACATGCAGGGTAAGTCGCATGGGGAATCATAATACAATAATGGGGACTGTAAGCAGGGGGGGGATACCTACTACACAATGCATGTAAGTCAGCACATATATGAAGTGGCATGGGGAAAGGGGCACGGCAGGGGGGCATGCCCAGTACTGACCGAAGCTGGGGCACGACAAAATACAGCAACCACAACAGTCCCACGGGGACATCCTGTAATTACAACAAGAGAGCCAAGGGAAAGCAGTGACAGGTGGGAAGGACACTACCTCAAATCCACATCCAGGCACTTGTATTGCAAAATCTATTCCCCATCAACTAGCTCCCTATCTGTAATGCAGTAGCAAATACAACAACTGTAACTTAACTGCAAACACAGTTGACAATAACACCTCTCATCTCTGTGCAGCTATAGTACCAAATGGCAGAAACCCCACCCTGGAACATACATACCTAAATTAGGGGGTGAGGGTGACATCTGCAATTACTCCTAGAAATAAGACAAAGGTACCAGTACACTCAAATGCCGAATGTCCATAACTGACACATACATAAGCCTAAGTAAACAGCAATAGGAGCCACACAGCACTAACGATACACACATGCTGCATACGTCAGGGTCCCTCACGTGCCTGGCTAACAAGGCTACATCACTAATGTCATACTGCTCAGACAACAACATTGAGGAGGGGACACAGGCAACTGGTCACTGAAACACACCTGCAAAGTCGGACAAACAAATAGGACCTTCATACGATAAACAGGCCAATCCAATTCAAAACACATCACCCAACACCATCTCAAAACATCAAGAATGTTTACATCCATACCACATCCTAACATTGACATGCATAGGTAATGCCACGTTACATATACAGATCATGCAATGTGAATAAAAAGTGTATGGGGCAGGGCCTGAGAGGCAAGTGTGCTGGCAGGGCAGTCACAACACCCACAGTCAGTCAAAGTGTAGTGTGGCAAGTGAAACGTATACTTTGCGCATTAGCCTCAGGCTGGAGGCCTTTGTGCATCTTACCCTGAATGTACTTATACTCATTTGCTCACATCTAAGTGCCTCAGAGCAATTTGCACTAAATGATTCTCATTGCCCTTCCTATCAGTTAATGTAGCAAATAGTCAGTCCTAAGGTGTTGTCAATTAGTCAAATCACACTGTTTTGCCTACTTCTGCACTGGAGTTTGCCAGAACATATTCACTCTGTGCCCCAGTCAAAGATACCGTCTGGTACGTTGCTGATAGATGTGGTAGGGGTCAAGGTTTGGCATTCCTGCTTAGGGAAACTTTGTCATCACCATGACATATGTCTTTTACATTCACTCCCTTGTCCCAAGACACGCATGGGGGAGTTTCCAAACAGAAAATAACAACTAGATGCTGCCTGCCTTGCTGCTGATGCACAACCAGATCCTAGCCCATTCCTCTGATATGAGGGATGATGTCTCCCCTGTGAGTCTGACAGGCAACCTCCAAACTTAACAAGCTGTGCTATACATAGAACATGCAGGGGGAGAGTAGAAACAGTTAGGCACCATGAAAGCTGTGTACTAATGTATTACTCTCCTGCGGACTATTTCAATTCTAACAGTATGTATTGTTTGTGTAAATGGGGCTCACACCTAAATTCCTACAAGTCAGTTGTACAATGAAACTTCATATCAAACTAATACTGTCTATGTCATTTGTGTATGGGAACCTACCGGATAAGATGCAAATGTGTAGGACCTGAGTGACCACCACTTCCCTGAGAAGTTCCAAAGATGTCATGCGCTCGGATGTCTAAACATTCCTTTGATGTGGGAGACCAGAGGCACTGCTAGTTAGTCTTAGCTAAATTGAATATCTGGGTGACAGAGTTATTTTCAAGTGGGTCAAACTTAGTCCCCCACACCATTAGCTATCCTGCTGCCTAGAAAGCCAAGAATCACATGTTGGATAATGAGAGCCCACCCTACAAAATGTCCCTCCATAACAATAGTGAAACACCGAGTGAGGAGTTGGAGAAAAAAACACCTATTCCTAAATAATTACAAAGCAACACCTAGAGGCGACCTGGCAGACATGTCTGAAAGATCCATATCAAACATGTGACACACAGGTGGGCCATAGGCCTACAACAATGCCCTATGACGGACAGCAGATACCTAGACAAACACAGAGTACAATGTTAAGGCATCCAAAGGCTTGTATCTTACTGTAAAATTGTCACAACACAGAAACACTAATTGTACCCTGTTTCATTGCAGAGGAACACGGATCTCCTGCTGATCTGCCTGTCCATGAGTTCCCTGATGACATGGATGACGACACCATCAACCTCTCACAAGAGACCATTGACATGGTCCTTGAAAGCCTCCAAACCCCACCTTCAGTCACAAGGAGGAGCACAGAACAAGCAGCCACCACAGTAGAACCACCCGCCACCCCAATTGTAAGACCTGCCAGCTCCAACACAGCTGAGGACTCTGACGACACTGGCACCAGCTTCGAAAGAACTGTCGTTGGGGTCCAGCGGGGGCTGGCCAAGGAGGTGCGGGTGGGGAAGCAAAATATGGCAGCCAGCCTTGAGGGGGTGCGTTCGTGCATGTTGTCAACTGCTGATCAGGCAGCTGCAATGCAAGCCAGAAATTTGCTCTTGGAGGACATTTCAAAAACACTGAAGGAAATTGGCACAGCTGTCATCCAGTTGACACAACAACTCAAACTGCAAGCCACTCAACGTGTGCACGAATGCAACATAGAACCCCTCAGGGCCGACCTGGCTTCCTACCATCGGGATGTGGCTGCCATTCTGAAAAACCAGCAGGCCCTCCTTGCTGCAGTACTGCCCTTCCTTACTCAACAGGGATCAGCCCCCGGGATGTCTGCCTCCATGTCTTCTAACACTGAGGTGTGTGTTGCCCCTTCACAACCAACAACAACAAGGACACACCAGGCAACACACACATCAGAAGAAGAAGACATGGAACAGATAACATTCACACGCAAGAGTACCCGGAAGCCCTAGTCCCTGCACCATGCCCTACTCTGACCAAGGTCCTACGTTTTGACACATGCCAGTCTCACTACAACTAACCTCAATGACTGTTCGGCAATCCACTGTCTGACTTGTCCACCTTGCCAGTGAATGTTTCTCTCCTACCATTTGGCATGTCATGTTCCTCTGCACTGTCTGTGACATTACCCCAGCATGTCAGGAGCATCATCCACACCCCTTCTGTAGGATCACCATGTAATAATGCACCAGAAAGGAGTCAGCAAACATGGTGAATGGACATTTTGCACAACACCACTTATAAATAAATATCACTTGCACACCTATTGTGTCTCTGTGTCATTTCAAAATTCAACTGTGCAGTAGATAACTCCAAAGTGGCTGTGTGGAAACCATGTCGATTCTCTATACTATTGTCCTGATTACATGTATACTGAATCATCTGTGCAGTGGCCAGGATTGCATCATAGCTTTACTATACTGAGGAAAATAACTGATGAAGGGACTAAGCACACACAATCATGCTGTGTTGGACAGAATGATGCACCATCTATAGCTATTCTACACAACTAATGGTGGCTGAGAAATGTAGGCACCATGCAATACTAAAATTTGAATTTATGCTGTAGAATGAAAGGAATGATAAACAAATTACACTGCATCAATCACCCTTACGGCGTATACTTCCATGAAGGAAAGTCATGCTGAATCAGTACACACATGATGTAGGTCAGCAATGATAGCAACAAGACAAGAGTGTGAACAAATCATCATCTATAAAGCTCTCCCTGAACTTCACAATGCTGTCCGACCTATCTATTTACGTACAATTACAAGTCTGGAAGCACTCTTTGTGAAGTAGGATACATACCAACCCCAAACCTTGATGATCAATGCACACTACCAATGGTGGCTCTCCAACATGGTGGATACTTACCAAGTTAGCACACGGGTAGCTGGCATGTTAAACCTCATAAGCCTGGGGATAGGGAGCATGGAACACAAATGTCATACTTAACATTGCTGCTACACTGATGTCAAGGCCATGAAAAGGTAGCACCTAACGCATCAGGTAAAGGGTTAACAATTTTTTTATTTAAAAGTAGTAATAAAAGAGGCAACTAAGGGAAAGGTAAACCTACACTAATCTAACCTGACTACTACTAACCCACAACTGTCCCTAACTAACCTAAGCTAAACTTACTCTACACATGTAACGAAACGATCTAAACATCAACCCCCCACCCACCATTAAGAGACAAGACACATGCAGGACAACACTTACTAACCTACACACATACTATACTATCCTAAACAAACATATATTTTTTTGTATTTTGTATTTTTTATATTTTTTTTATTTTTTTATTTTTTATTTATTAAACAGGAATCCCAACATTGCCCCCCACCCACCCACCCACACAAAAATATTAGATAGAAAGTATAAGGACACCCCACCCTCTTACCTAACACTAACTAAGCTAAATACCTATACTTATCCTATAACTAACCCCCCAAACCCAACTAACAGTATGAAAAGAGGAAAGAGGGGAGAGGGGAGGGGTAAAAGTTCAGGAGGGCAAAAGAACTAAAGATTTGCCCTCTGAAGTGTGCGCCGGATGGAGCGCACCTTCTTTTTCACCTCCGCCATGTCCTCCGTCAGGTTGTCCACCTTTTGAATTAACCTGTCCAGTTTCCTAGACAATGCCTGGAAGGCTGCAGGGTCAATTGGAGGGTCACTGCTGGTCTGCGTGCCGGTGGAGGTGGAGATTGTCGCTGGAGTGGAGTGGCCACGGGACAGCCCTGCTCCCAACACACGGCTGGGTCCAGGTCTTGATGAAGATGGCTGGTCCGTCGCTGGGTCCCCTTGGGCAGACCTGGTGGTTGTAGGTGGCACCGTTGGTGGAGCCTGTGGTGTGGCATACCACGCCCCGGAGGCCCGATCGGAATTGTATATGCGGGCCATCCTCCGATACCCACACTGCACCTGCAGGATGTGCCTGTACCTCATTGCCCTGTGCTCAAAATGGTTGCGCTCTGCGGCACTCAGGTTTGCAGCTGTGAAGAGAAAAGGGAAATATTGAGCATTGAATTTACAGTGGGTTGAATCCCACAATGGCTCATTTGTCCATTACTAGAAATATATTGTATGCAGCAATTGTTACAACATAGTTCACGGAAATGCTCAGAGGAAGTACATGTGAATCATGCATCCCTAAGGTCATATCACACCTAGCATATCCATGTATCTACATGATGGATGACATCACCCTAAACTACTCATCCAAATCATACCTAAGGCATTTGACATCATGGCACCAGCTCTTCCGCATACTGACTTCAGTACATATGTCATTCTATGTGATTACACTCACACTCCTCACTCAATAGCATTTTTAATTAGTTGTGTGCTAAGATTGAACCCCTGGCCCAGAATCATGTGTCCACACTAGGTGTCAGATGTAGGAAATTAGGAAAATCAACTAGCAAATTGCAAAGCAGAACTGTGTCTCTGACACCGTCTGCGAGTCGCTATGGGGTCCATAAAACCCACCTCATGAACATCAATGATGTGGGTTCCAAGTTGCCCCACCTTAGCAACATGGGCACTCACGGGGATGGTGGCCTGCTGGGACCAGCAGAACTCCATAGACGTGACTGTTTTTAAATTAAGCAAGTTATTTCTCCCCAAGTGTAGGCCGTTTACCGGTAAGAAAAATGAGCAGCAATTATTTTCAACTCACAACAATTGTACTTGGAAATTTTCACGGTAATTATTGGTCCCTTAGACCACTGGCTTTTTTGCGCAGGATTCTTTTAGTCCACTCACAAAGGCTGAAGCTTTACAATGAGGACCCCTTCCAGTCAGCAAGGTGGTTACCATCCACTTCAAGTGGATGATAACAGCTACTCACTTTGCAACCACGTACTCGGTTGCAAATGGGATTGCCTACCACTGTGATTTGCAAGTAGGTCTGGTAAAACCCTTCATTATATCAATTTTGAAAAGCATTTTACTCATATGTACATGACCACCAAAGACATTTTTGATTAGGAAACAGACGTTTGCAAATCCCACACAGATATTTATGCCATTTGCAACGTGTAGACATTTTTCTCACTCTGGCCCAAGGTACGAACTCAAGTCACAAAAGGTGTTAAGTACGTGTAACATACTGGTTGCTACAGTCCTAGGTACCCTGTTTCACAGTAACATCCCAGTCTTTGTGGGTGGTGTGGGAAGAACAACCAACAATCCCATGTTCAATGCACACCCAGGAGTGTACAGAAAGTGCAACAATTATGTGCCTTCACACACAACACCTATGAAGGGCTAGCAACACGTTGTAGTCAGCCCAACCTTGTCACATCCCAGGTCCACACATGTCAAAATGTTATGACTTAGCCCAACATAACATACTATTAGTGAGGCATGTCTAACAACACACACAGGGGAGGTAGTACACCCATTCACATGATTCAACTGAACACCTAGGGCATTGCACTCAAGTCACACACACTTCGAGTTCACCTTGTGGAAGTACATGCCCATGGAAGATCCAACCTACAGTGTACACAGTCCATCCTCAACTAGGAAGAAGCACTTGTCATCAATGCCATGTGCCTAAGCTATCTGGGAGACTGTCAGTCTGATATGCAGACTCAGTTCATGGCAAGTCCCTGACCAAATCTAACATTGACCAGTCTATTCGAAATGAGTCATACCATTCCCAATTGCCGCCCTAATTGAATGGGCTACAGCCCCTCAATCTGAGAGATGACTACGTATTGCTTGGCAGAAACATAATTCTAATTTGATATCACACTAAAAGAACAAAGCAAATGAACGGCCAGCACATCAAATCATGAATTCTCTTGAACACACAGTAATCCATCATGCGTCATTACCAAACAATGTAAATAGCACTCAGGCAACACTCACTGTAGGTATCGGGGTCGTCAAAATGGGCCACCTCTCCCACGGTGTACGGGGCTGGTCCACCTGTAAAGCATGAAACAAAGATTATACTCAGACTGGGTGAACGGACAAAAGATTTCTGTTACAATGACACTGTGTGAAAATGACATGGTAATGATAGACTTTCACACATGCTCATCCTGCATGGATCACTTTGTATTCAACATTAACATTGGATGAGTCTCCTGCTCCAGTGTCACACCCTACTACACTCATGCAGTGGTCAGGACAGTCAGGTGTCGTCCAAGTTAATCCTCCATTAGTATGCCCCAACAATAATGTTATCCATACATCTCAGCATGTGCATCCCCGATAGACATTCCAAAACTGGTTCCATGAGGACTGCATGACCACTCACAATAAAACAGGCTATTTGGACAGGGTCAACAGACAGCAACCAGACACACATGTGACATATGTGTGAACAACATGACTGACTTCATGTGACGTGACGGCAACACACATGTATAGCATCATCATGTGTTTCCAATTTTCTGTCTAGCTATGGCGTCTGCATCTGTAGGTATGTTGTTTCTACATGACGTACTCACTGGCCATTATGACCAGTGGAGTACAAATGGAGCCGTTCACGTGTTGCATTTCTGACACAAAGGCAACACTACATTACATGCAGCTACAGGCATCTGGTATGTGTTGCAAAAATTATCCATCGGACTGGTAGCATAGGTCTTCATACACATTCTGCAACAAATACACATTAGGACACATATGTATACCTTTGTAGCGCAGCATTTAAAACATTTTGGGACGCAGAGAGGGGGCGACTTAGCATAATACAAATAGATGTTGAATTTATAAAGCTGTCATTGCGTGTACATGTGTTGCAAGAATGGGGATTAATGTGTATAACCATGGGCCTAGGTTTCCCTGGCATTACACACACTCAGCTACTTATTTTGCAGATTCGCTAACAATCATCACATGTTCACACACCGATTTCTGTCATACCCATGTAATTGTTTTTTACTCACCAACATGGCCACCAATCTGGAGTCCCAGGTGGTCCAGCAGGTCCTGTTCCCTGGTGATCAGATCTGCCCAGCGGTGCTTGAGTTGGTGTACATTCCTGAGACTCCCATAGACCCGGACCAGGTGATGGCGCACCTTCTCCCACCGGATTTTCCTGGCCTCCGTGTGATACCCCTGTATCACACGGACCCCAGCTTCCAGAATTAGTGGGAGGAAATAGCTTACGAGCCATATGAACCCCCCCAATTCGTCTTCCCCCATCCTGGACAGGCGAGGCCTACCTGACATATTGAGAGGGATAAGAATGTACCAACAAAATATAAAATATAAAGGGGGAAATGGGGAAAGGTAGAGGTGTGAAAGAAAAAGGAGAAGTAGAAAAATAGCCCAACTAACCCCCCAAACTATGCTACCCACAACAGACTCCCACAGACAATACAAACTATCACAGGTATAGACAAAATAACACTAAACAGACTGAGACAATGTGATACAACAATAATAGATTGACACTAAGACAAAATACAAGGCACACAGGACACTAGAGCAGTAAAACACAGGACAACACCTTTCACACAACCACACAGTCTAGAGAAATCTGAGACTGCAAAGTGAAAGTGAAAGTTACCTCCCAGTACAGATTTTGTAAACAGGATATCCTATTACATCACTTCCTGCATAAAATGGCCGCCGTTTTTATTTTCCCGTTATGCGTCATATTTTCACGCATACACAGTTGTGCGTCAATTTTTTATGACGCATTACAGTGCACATGATGCGGAGTGAAAAAATATGAAGATTAATAATACTGTACATGAAATGACCAATATATTGTGCATGTAGCGTCAATTTCACCACGCATACATCATGGGCGTCGTTTTTGTTTCACGTACAGTGGTGTACATCATGCGGAGTGAAAAAATATGATATGAAGATTAATAATTAATACTGTACATGAAATGACCAATATATTGTGCATGTAGCGTCAATTTCACCACGCATACATCATGGGCGTCGTTTTTTTTTCACGTACAGTGGTGCACATGATGCGGAGTGAAAAAATATGATATGAAGATTAATAATTAATACTGTACATGAAATGACCAATATATTGTGCATGTAGCGTCAATTTCACCACGCATACATCATGGGCGTCGTTTTTTTTTCACGTACAGTGGTGCACATGATGCGGAGTGAAAAAATATGATATGAAGATTAATAATTAATACTGTACATGAAATGACCAATATATTGTGCATGTAGCGTCAATTTCACCACGCATACATCATGGGCGTCGTTTTTTTTTCACGTACAGTGGTGCACATGATGCTGAGTCAAAAATATTGTGGATGTAAATAATAATTTGAAGGTGAAATATCAAGACACTTTTGGATACATTTGTATTTGACTCTGCATTGTGTGCACTCATGTACGTGAACAAATTATGACGGCCATGCTGTATGCGTAGAATATGGAGCAAATTTATCCAAATGTCTTCATGTGTTTAGCTTTAGAAAGGTGATTTGTCATGGTAAAACGGTGCGATGTGAGACACATTTGTGTTTGTATATGACAAATGTCCGTACTTTTATGTATAGACGGCCTTCACACTGTGATGTTTGGGATACGTTAACTAATGTATTGACCATATTTGACAACATATTTGGTGTAATTGCTGATGGCTATTTTGAAATGATGTTTTTGATACCATTATGTATTCCGTCTCCAAAATGTCCCCACCTTTATGATGGGGATGCTTTTATCTGTAGTCCTAACAGGGAGTGGGAGAGTCACTTTCAGTTTTTATGGGGCTGACCATGTCCCATAATGATTTTGTGTTTCATATTTGTGTAGGACTTGTGACATGGAGGCCACACATGTGCCTTATGCATGTGTTTATTTCACAAGTACATGATTCTTGTATGTTTTGGGGGTGGTAGAGGTGGAGTTAGGCCCCCAGCACCCTAGGATTTGACCATCCAGAATAGCTACTGTATCCATGGAGTATTTTTATCATATCCTGGCAAACCTGCAGCAGCGGGCGAATGTAAGGCCATATGGTATGAATGACTGTTGACCATTCATTCATCTCATTAGCCCATTTGACGTTTGCAGTAATGATGATTTGGAGCTAAGTTGCATACCATTTTCATATGACTAAGGGGGTCATTCTGACCGCGGCGGTCGCCGGTCGCCGCCCGCCAAGCGGTTCCCGCCGAAAGACCACGGCGGTCATTCTGGCTTTCCCACTGGGCTGGCGGCCGCCCGCCAGCCCAGCGGGAAACACCCTTCCCACGAGGACGCCGGCTCAGAATGGAGCCGGCGGAGTGGGAAGGTGCGACGGGTGCAGTTGCACCCGTCACGAATTTCAGTGTCTGCAAAGCAGACACTGAAATTCTTTGTGGGGCCCTCTTACAGGGGCCCCTGCAGTGCCCATGCCATTGGCATGGGCACTGCAGGGGCCCCCAGGGGCCCCGCAGCACCCCCTACCGCCATCCTGTTCCTGGCGGGAGACCCGCCAGGAACAGGATGGCGGTAGGGGGTGTCAGAATCCCCATGGCGGCGGAGCGCGCTCCGCCGCCATGGCGGATTCTCAAGGGCAGCGGGAAGTCGGCGGTACACCGCCGACTTCCCGTTTCTGGCCGCGGCTGAACCGCCGCGGTCAGAATGCCCATCGGTGCACCGCCAGCCTGTTGGCGGTGCTACCGCCGAACTCCGCCATGGCGGTAATTACCGCCAGGGTCAGAATGACCCCCTAAGTTTGCAAGACTCTCAGCGTTCACGATGTGATAATGCGAAGATTGTTTTGCTTGTCTGTGTCCCTTTCTGCATAAACTGGTTTAGTGTCATGTTACAATCTTCCTGCTAGGTTCAAACTGGGACACAACTGTGATGGTCTACTTTCAAATATTAGGTTGGTTGTATGACATATGTGTACATGTGTGTGGGAATGTGGATCCAGTATGACCTGTCTGTGTGTATGTTGTCACTGTAACTTCAAGGTCTCCTCCTGAGTTAGTGGCAGCTGATGTTGTTGCAATTGTGTATTGCTCACATCATACACTTGAGAGAAGCCATTGATGACATGTTCACGTACACATGGATGGTCCCACCCTGTCTCTGAACACGTGTGATGTGACTTTCAAATGATCTCCAATTTTGCGCTGGATGAGAGACTGTTTCAGTTGTTTGGATCCGGCATTTGTAATTGTCACATTTGTACTCTTGTTGGGCTCTGTGCATGGTAATGTAACATGTCACATCCTACCCTCTGTGCATACAGTTGTGATGTTTATTTTTGGTGTGATGAATTTTAATGGCATTCTTGATCAATGAGACGACATTCATCTTCAGCTATTTCAAACTAAAGGTGGTCAGAAATGAATAGGCCAAAGCATGATGTGGTGTTTGTGATCTGTGTTTATTTACAAGTGTGGAATACAAGTGATTATAATAACTTAAGTAAAAAAATTGTTCACAAGCTGTTGGCGCCTACGCACTCCTGCTGCGGTGTTAGGTTGTTCCCCCTCCTGTTGCAGGCCAGCATCCTCCTCATCATCATCCTCAGGCATGTCTGGGTCCGGTTCAAGGAGGGGAATGTTCCTTTGTACACAAATATTGTGTAATATGGCACAAGTGAGTATGATTTTGCAGACCATCTCTGGGGAGTAGAGTAGGCTTCCGCCAGTGATGTCAAGGCAGCGGAACCTTGACTTTAGGATCCCAAAGGTCCTCTCCACAATGCTGCGTGTCCTCTTGTGGGCGTCATTGTATGCCCGCTCAGCAGCAGTATTTGGTTTCCCATATGGTGTCATTAGCCAAGGCTGGATGCCATACCCCTGATCAGCTGAAAGAGAAACACAGAATGGTATCAATTAGATGTAGGAGGCACTGTTGTACGTATCTTTGATGGCAGTAGTTGTGTTGTGTTGTCTGTGACTATTTTGTGTACTAATGTGACAACCTATGGTTGTTGGTGGAAACTTTGGCATTGTTTTTTTTCCTTGGCTGAGCAAGTGTTTGTTGGCTAACTGTTTGTCAGCAGGATGTATCGGTTTCTCAAGTACAGTGTGCCCTCCCTTGCATTGTGACTTGTGACACAGGTGTCCGTGTGTCCTCACTGGGGATGTGATGATAGTTCCATGCAGAGTTGAAACATGAAAGTGTATTAGAAACGTTCATATGAACATACCCAGGACATCCCATCCCTTAAAACTTATGCAATGTATTAGTGTACAGGTTATTGTGAGACTTCCAATTTGCAAGGTGACATTTAGGCAACCACAGTCATGAATGTCTTCACACTAAGCTGTGGAGTAAATTCCAATGTGTGAGAGGTTCAATGGTGACTTGTGACACATGGCTAGTGATGTGAGTACCTCAGTGTGTTCCTGTCTAGGTGTTGCTATTGTGGTGTATGTGTTGTTTATCCTAGAGGGTTTCTGTGCAGTGAGTATATAAGTAGATTTTTGTCCTTACCAACAAGTAGTCCATTGCCATACCGTCCATCCTGGAAGTGTTGGTTGATGGTGGAGTGACGGAAGATGAATGCGTCATGTACACTCCCAGGATATTTAGCCACAATGTTGCTGATCAGTCCTTGGTGATCGACTATGGCCTGCACGTTGATGGAATGTGTGTGCTTCCTGTTGCGGTAGAGGTGTTCACTCGCAGCAGGTGGCACAAGGCGTACGTGTGTGCAGTCGATTGCACCAAGGACGTGCGGAAAGCCACTGATGGCGTAGAACCCCTGTTTTGTTTCCTGCTGCTTCTGCAGTGTGTTAGGGAAGCAGATGTGGCGGGGTGTCAGTCCAATGATGGCATCCAGTACTTTAGGCAGGAATGCGGAGAAAGATGGTTGTGAGATTCCACCAACCAGGGCACCAGTTGTCTGAAACGAGCCACTTGCCAGCAGGTGAAGTACGGCAAGCAGCTTTGTTTCGGTTGGGATAGTGCGTGGAGTCACTAAACTGGGGGCCAATTGCTGTTCAATATTTGTCAGCAGCTGCTGAATGGCCTGCCAGTTCAACCGGTACCTCTGGATGATGTCTTGTTCCCTGAGGCCATGCAGGGTTGTTCGTGGGCGGAATATCCTCTCCTGCCTTCTGCGCTGTCTTTGGGGTCCCTGCTGTTGTTGTTGTGGCTGCTGTTGTTGCTGCAGGGCTCTGCGTCTACGTGCACGTTGAAGAAAAAGCACCTCCATGTCTCCCTGTTGCTGCTCTGCTGCTCTGCTGCTCTGTTGTTTGTTCTGTGTGTTCTGATTAAGTACAGGTGTGTTTGCCCCATTTTAACGCCTGCCCTGACCCAGGCGTTAAAATTTCACGCTATTCGTGCTTTGCGCCATTTTTTTGCGCCGCCTGCCGCGCGGAGGTGATTTTTGCCCTGGAGCATAAATACCACGCACCGCTATGTGCGTCTGTTTTTGGACGGGAACGCCTACCCTGCATGTCATTAACGCAGGGCGGGGTGCCGCTTCCAAAAACTGGCGCACATAGCGCCATTTTCCTGGTGCGCCGGATCGGGCGTCAGGGTTTAAATATGGGGTAACGTTTGCGCTGAAAGTGCGTCAAAATTTTTGACGCACATTCGGCGCAAACGGAGCATAAATATGCCCCTTATTTTCTTATTTCATCATGGCAGCTGCATTTAAATATGGTTTGAAACCTCTCCGTTGGAAAACAGGTGTCTACCCACCATGGGCTGGGAGGTCTCATTTTGCATGATGGCCTGGTAATTTGGCAGCTTCATTACTACATCTTCTATCATCCTATTCGCAGTCCTTACGCATTAAGGTGAGCCCTGCCCTACCTTACTAATGAAAAAAGAAAGGATAAGGCTTTCTGAAAGCCAGAGAAAGGTCTACTTTTTGTTGAAATTATACTCCTTTCAGTTTCTAAAGCAACCGTGTGGACTAAGGGCCACATGTACAAAATTGGCCCGTCTGTGAACGCAAAAAGGCTTTTTAATTTGTACATATTACCAGATTTCATTTTGCAATTTGATATTAGGAAGGGGCGTATTTATGGCATCCCTTCCTAATAACGAATTGCAGTGGTAGGTATGAATGCGTTTGCAAAACATTCAAAATTTACCACCAACTTCAAATTGGTGGTATCCCATTTTCAAATGGGAAGGGGTCTCCAAGCAACCCCTTCCTCTTTGGGAATGTTTGTAAAAACATTTTTTAAGAGCAGGCACAAGTGAAAAGAAAACTTGTATTTTTTTTTAAACGCATTCTATTTTCCTTTAAGGAAAATGGACTGCATTTTTTTTAAAAAAATGCTTTATATAAAAACAGTCACAGACATTGTGGTCTATTGACCCCAGCAGGCAACCATCCCTGTGATTTTTGTGATTCCCAATGAGTCACAAACTGAGACCTACCTCCTTAATATTCATGAGGAAGGTCTACTTGCAGTCCACTGGAAATCACGAAATGTGTCAGACACGTTTGTACATTTCTGTCTGCAATTATCAAATAGCAAATCGCAAAAAATCACCATTTGGTAATCGCAAATCAATACCTATGTACATCTGGCCTAGGTTTCTTGTTTAGCCTGTCTATGCTAGAAGCAGGTTTTGTGGGCCCCTTTTTCTAGAGTTGCTAATGGCAAGTAGTTCTGTTGTGCTATCAGAGAATTGTGTTATATATTTTTTCAAGTGTGCATTATTTTATGTTTTATCAGCTCTTTAGGTTTCATCATGACTGTCCTGAGCCAGCAAGGGACATTTGCATGACCCTTGACCATAGGCATTTGGAGGTGATGGCCATGCCTTTGAGAATTGCTGTCTATGCACCCTTGCTACATCCATCCATTTTTAAAGTTTCACAGCAGCAAAAAGGATATTTTCTAGCCTCTTTCTTCATGCGCTCTGGTCTGTTTCCAACATTTGTGGGAGAGAATGTTGTTGTACGTACTCCAAAGGGAAAAGGAACAGAGGCGAGGGAGCCCTGTTATGTGGCATTCTGTCTCAGGGATATTATGCCTCATCAGTTTTAAGGCAATGTGACTTGCAACCATGGGTTGTTGAGTGATTAGTTCTGTGACAACGACTGTAGTCATTGGGATGGGCCTCACCCAAAGATAGTGGAGGTTCTCACAGGAAGAAACTGGGTTCCGTTGGCTCTTACTGCGGCTGGCCAATGGCTCTAGAATTGGATCGTGGTCGTATTAATTTCTGCATTTGCAAATTAATCTGTTAGAGTGCTCAGCTGTGACCTATGCCAGTGTGATAGTATAGTGTGTTGATAGCCAGTGCTCTGTTGGTCACAGTCTCAAAGTCTGTAAGCTCTGACAGTAAAAATACTTTTGTCCATCAGCGTAGCTTCACTGATGTTACCTGGGGTGCATTTCCATTGGGCCTAATAAGCTCATGGCTGAATAATGTCAGGCTGCTGGTATTGTCTGCTGGTATTGTCTGGTCCTTTTAATTTTTGTTGGAGAGCCATTGTAGACATCTGGTGCAGCTTTTGCCTCTGGGATTGACCATATGAGGTCCTTTCTTCCATTCTTTCAGTCCAAATGATTGGACTGGGGTTATACTAGATGCCAGAGTGGCCATCATTGCTTGATTCTCATTGATGCTTAGCTGTTCTGTCTTCCCTGTGGCCAGAGTCCCTGTTACTATGCAAGCACCGAGAATTATTGGGGAGCTACTTCATGAGCCCTTGTTCATGAACTGGTTCTTCTCTTTCATATTGTCTGCTTTGTGCATTTTCTCTGTTTTTCATATGCCAACAACATGTTTCACTCCTCCTGTGTTGAGCTGAAAGATTATATTATAAAGGTCGTACCTTTCATGATCATTCCAGTCTATGGTACTCTGATGTAATCCAGCCTGCATCAATTTTGTTATTTTAAGTTTATTACTAGACACAGGTTTTGTAACAAGTATTTTCCATTCTGTGTATTTTCCTATGTATGTTTGCCTCCTGTTATGCTTTTAATAAGTGTCCCACTGTCTCTTTCCCGATATGCTTGGTTTTCCTCTCTGTGAGTTAATTTTAACAACTGTTGTTTAAGCTCTACTATGGCTACATTGCTGTTGGAAAGTGGATTATTAGTAAGGATAGCTAGGTACCTACACTTAGTAACATGCCACAATCCCACACTAGGTCAAGTCAAGGTATCGATAAATAAATCCTTGCTCATCCCTTGGTAGGAGCTTAGGAGACAGGTGTGTTAAGCATTTAATATCACCAAAGCAGTAAATAAGTAAAACACAACACACAATACAAATCCAACACCAATTTATAAAAATAGGATTTTTCTATCTTTACAAGGACACCAAAATGAAAAAAAATCAATTTAGGGATGTGATTTTTTAAAGATTAAATAAGGGCCAGGTGTAGGTAGGTTTCCTTTTGCGAGTTGCAAATTGCGAGTCCCAGCGACTCGCAATTTGCAACTCGCAAAAGGAAATGCAGAACCTTTTGCGACTCGCTATGGGGTCGCAAAGACCACCTCATAAATATTTATGAGGTGGGTCGCAGTTTGCGACCCCATAGCGAGTCTATGCACTCACAGGGATGGTGGCCTGCTGGAGACAGCAGACCACCATGTCCGTGACTGCTTTTAAATAAAGCAGTTTTTTTTTTCTCTTTGCAGCCCGAGCTGCAATAGAAAAAAATACTGAAACCTTTTTGTTTCGTTTTTTTTCAGAGTGAGGCAGTGGTCCATAGGACCACTGCCTGCTCTGAAAAAATATTTTTGTGAGCATTCACAAAGGGGAAGGGGTCCGATGGAGACCCCTTCCCTTTTGCAAATGAGTTACCATCCACTTCAAGTGGATGGTAACTGCGAGTTGGTTTGCGACCGCTTTCGCGGTCACAATGCAACTCTACATCGTGATGCGGTCACAAATAGGAAGGGAACACCCTTTCCTATTTGCGAGTCGGAATCACATTTTGCGAGTCGGTACCGACTCGCAAAATGTGATTCTGCATTGCGGAAGGCCTTTTGCACCTCGCAAATGGCGTTTTTTGCCGTTTGTGAGTCGCAAAAGGCTTACTACATCTGGCCCTAAATGTAAAAATATACTTTCTAGTGCCTAAAAACAAAAAGCTCCAACAAAGGACACCTGGTAACGCTTGACTGGGGAAAAGTAAAAAATTAAGGCCGACCGCGATGCAGCCCAATTCGGATACACTGAGCTGTAGGCTTCGGACTTAGTGGTTGATTAAGAGTTTGGCAGTCAAACCGCCCAAAATCCAATATGGTGGTGGGGAGGCGGCTGTCAATCCTGCTGCCTCACCACTGTCGTATTATAATGTTTCTGCTGGGCAATACCGTTGTGCACAGCACCCTCAGAGTGCATTCTGAGGGTGCTGATGGTGGTGCCCTGCACTGCCCATGACATTGTCGTGGGCAGTGGAGGGGCCCCCCTGTAGCCCCAAATCTGCCTTTCTGCCTGCCTTTTCATGGCCAGGACCCTATCTGTAGGAGACTGGCCTCCCATGTAATGTGCAAAGCTAGGCACATTGTGCAGTGGGTCCTGGCAACCACATGTTGGCTTACAGAGGTAAAAACTAGATCACCTAATGCTCTAATTTTTATGGTAGCTTGGTTGTGCAGTTAGGCCAATATTGGAGAAGTGCAAAGCATTTTTTGTACTCACAGTATCTATCATGCAACTCACATATCTGAAGGAATAACTCGAGACTTATTCATAAAAATACTTCAGATCTTTATATAATTTTTATTACGACCAAGATTATCAAAATCGGTTAAGTACTTTTGGAGTTATAGATTTTGTAAGTTTAATAAAAATGGTCTTTTTGTGCTTAATTAAGCACCATCAATAGAAAGTCACCTTTAAAAATACATTAAAAAATCACATAGTTGTTTTACCAAGTTCTTTTTTTGCAGGTTGGTTAAGGTGGTCAGTGAACACACTGTGCCAGCTGGAAAAGTTCAGGTGGCTTCGAGTTCCGGCGTGAGCAGCGGGTAAATGTCTCTGAAGCTGGTGCAGGGCCACTGCGGGGGACCACTTGGAAAAGGTTTGTGCAGGTAAGTTTAGAAGTGGTTCTTTTGGGTCCCCTTGAAGTGTCAAGATCGCAAGGGGTGAAGGACCCTTAGGGCACTGCGGGTTCTTCATTGCAGGGCACAAGGCAGCCGTGAGTAGAGCACGTTGGTGAGCCTGAAGCTGTGCGCAAGGATGCCCTTTGGATCTGGAGGTAAGTTACTTCAAGGGCCACTTGCATCACAATGGGGGCACTCTAGTGGGAGGTACAAAGTGTTCCTAAAGTCCTCCTGGTCCTTTTTCAGCCACAGGTGGGCTAGTTTTCTTGGTGTCCGACGTCAGCTGACCAGTATTCAGGGTATTGGTATGTTTCGGTCACTGGAGGGTGCAATGCCAACCAACTTGGCAAATTTGTAGGGTGTTTCCTGGTGGTTTTTGATGTTGTGTTTGGTCCAGCTGCAACTTCTGGTTCAAGAGTTAGCAGCCAGTCAGTGTGGTGACCCTCACTGGGTTTGCTGGTTTCTTCTTTGTTGCAGAGTGGTACCTCTCTGGAGGGTGTTCTTGGGTGATTTGGTGAAGCCTGGAGGTCCTCTCGGGTTCTTGAGGTCAGTCCAGTTGTCCAGCTTCTCTGCAGCTGCGATTCTTGGGTCCTGGGTGCAACAGGCAGTGTTTGGAGCTTATTCTTCATGCAGCAGGTCCACAGTTCTTTTGCCTTAAATCTTCTTGGTGCTGATCTTCTTTGTGTTCTCTGAATCTGATTATCTGGTCTAGGGGTGCCCACTAAATACTGAACACTTACCTTTGGTGGCTACACCCACCACAGTGACCACTTGCTGTGAGAAGGATTACTATCCCTGCTTGCTATTTTCCTTCTATCTAACATGGAGTAAAATGAAATGAAGTGTCTACCTTGCAGGTAACACCTTAGGGGTGGTGCCTGCCAGATGGGGGCCACTCCCCCTACTCTTTGTGTAGTTTTCCGCCTTTGGAAAGGGCAAAGGGCTGGCCATCTACTCCTAGCAGCATGCCTGGGGGTCGAGTTTCAAAGGCGGTGCGCCCTTTGAAGCTCGCCACCAGGGCAGTGCACATTCCTGAGGGAGGTGGTGTTAGCACTTCCACCCAGGAAGGGCATTGTTCTACAAACAAGAGAGACATGGCTCTCCCCCAAGGTTTGTAGATTAGGTATCTGGAGGTGTCAGGCTGGATAGAACCAGCCAGTAATCATGTCAGGGTAGTTAGCTTTTGCAGGGGTCTAAGGTGACCCCTGGGTACATTTAGAGAGAAATCCAATACCAGTACCAGGTTGGAGTTATCATTCTGAGCTGTCGAATACCAAACAACTGAGGGTTTATAGTAGCAATCATGTAGCTGGGACACTTGTTTTCACCAGTGTCCAGCACATGTATTGTTCACTCACTATGTCCCAGGTTTGGCAAGGTCATAGTGGGGGCATATTGCTCATGCAGCTATGCCCTCACATATAATATGGTGCTCCCTGCCTTAGGGCTGTGAGGCCTGTCAGAGGCGTGTCTTACCCATAGTAAGTGCAGTGTATGGTAGACAGGGCACACAGGGAGTGTGCCATGTTGGGTTTGTGTTTTAGGTTTGCACCAGGGCACTCAGCCTGCAATGGCAGTGTTGGGTGCATCTGGATGGATGGCCCTAGAGGGTGGCACAATCAGTGCTGCTGCCCTTAGGGACCTACCCATAGTACCCCATGCTGTGGGTACCTAAGTACTCTTTTACTAGGGACTTAAAGTGGTAACTAAGGGTGTATCCATTTGTGCCATTGCATCACAACAGTTTTAGGGAAAGAGCTCTTGTAGCAGGGGCCCTAGGAACTACAATTGCTAGGCTACATCATATATCAGGCAAAAAGTGAGGGCTAATCATATAAAAAAGAGGCCTTATCTCACACTGCCATGAAAAGGCTGGCTGGAAGGAAAGTCGCAATCAGCACAGCGGTGCCAAACTCAGCATGGCCATGGCTGACCACAACTTTCACCATCACCAACCCGACGGGTTTCCTGGTCACAGTGGTGACGTCGGTCTCCTGGCGGTCCAACCAACAGGAAACTAATGTGGTGGTCAGACTGCCAGGACTGCACCGGTTGGCCCACCACTAAGACTTTGGTAGTCTTACGACCGCCAAACTCAGAATCAGACACTTGGGCCCATATTTATACTTTTTTAGCACCATTTTTGCATCAAAAAGTGGCACAAATGTGGCGCTAAGATAGTATAAATATGGGCCTTAGGCCCACATTTACACTTACGACGCAAATTGGCAGTTTTGCATCAAAAAGATTACCCGCGGCTAACACCATTCCAACGTGCCAGCCGGGCGCCTTATTTATGGAATGACGTTAGCCAGCACTGCGGCCTGGTTTGTGTCAAAATAAATGACGGTAACTAGGGAGCAGAGGCGGAGGAAAGACTGGGGGTTGTACGCCAAAGAATGGTGCAAGTCAGGTTAGAGTCAAAAATATTGCCTCAAACCTGACTTGCGCCATTTTTTGACGCACAACCCCCATGGAAATGACTCCTGTCTTAGCAAAGACAGGAGTCATGTCCACCTGCCCAATGGCCATGCCCAGGGGACTTCTGGGCATGGCCACTGGGCACAGTGGCATGTAAGGGGCCCAAGTTCGGCCCCGGTATGCCACAAAAAAAAAAAAATCATACTGACCTGCACTCACCATGGATGGGTCCCCCCATCCATGGGTATCCTCCAGGGGTGGGCGAGGGTGGCAGGGGGTGTCCCTGGGTGCAAGGAAGGGCACCTGTGGACTGCTTCCAAAGTCCCTGACCATGGAAATGAGCCCACAGGTCCCTTAACGCCTGTCCTGACCCAGGCGTTAAAAAACGCTGCAAATCCGGATGGGCGCGATGTTTTAAGGCCCGCCTCCTGCTGTGCGTCATTTTGACGCAGGAGGATAAATAAGGCGCACATGACTTAGAGGCATTTTTTGCACTGGAACGCCAACCTTGCATGTCATTAGCGCAAGGTAGGTTTTCATGTACAAAAAATGACTCAAACTCCATAACTTTGGCTCTAGACGGGTCAAAGTATAAATATGGAGTTAATGTTGCGTCAAATTTGCGTAAAAATGACTCAAATCCGGCACAAACAGAGTATAAATATGGGCCTTCGTCTCTTTTTTGGAGCTTTTTCTATGGATGTTGGCTGAGGCTCCTCTTCAGGTCAACTTGCTATGTGAAATCCTCAGATTGGCTCAGTGTGAGATCCTGGTCAACTCCTGGAAGTCTCATTGACGGGGGAAGTTCTAAAGCTTCAGTGGAATAAACCTGAAATTCAGGCCGGGTCGTGGCTCGACATCGCCGGCTTGACTCTCTTCGATGAGTCAATCAACTTATGGAGCTTTTTCACTAAGTTGCTCCAACCTGCTGGATCTTCTTCCAGAAGTCCTGTTTGAGTCCTTGACGTGTCCACAAACTTGATTCAAGGTTCCAGATGCTGTGAGATGCTCCTTAAAAGTTGGGACTACAGTTCCCAGAATGTACCTGGTCACAATCCACAAATGGCAAAGAGCTGGGCTCTTCTTGCAGAACTTGATGCATTGGACTCCTGGAGTTGCAGAAGCAAGGCAAAGTCCTTCTTGTGGTAAAGTCCAAAGTGTGCAGCTGGTGCAGTCCTTGTGGGGGCAGTCCTTCAGGTGCAGAACAGGGTTTCAGCAGGGCAGTCCTTCTTCTCCAAAATATTCTTCTGGCAGGGATCTGAATTACGGGGCAGCTCTGCCATATTTATCCTTGCCTCTGGGTTGGCAAGCAAGGGGGCACCACTTTCCAATGGGGTGTAGTGTGCCACCCTCTGGAGTGACCACTTCCTGCAAAGTGTGGCAAAAATCAATCCCAGAAAGTAACATTCTTTAAAAATCCAACATGGAGAGAATCTCTCCTTGGAGGTTACATTTGGCTAATCCCAATCATTGGAGTATCTAAGTTTCCCTAATACACCCCTTCCAGCCCTTCTCCTAATCTAATTACTGGGGTTCCCATCTGGCTTGGAGCAGGAAAAATGGGAGGTCTAGTTTTTGTCCCAGGTGGTTTTCCCTCCTTTATAAACCAGTTGGACCACTCTACCCCTCTTCCTGTTCTGCCATTTGCTGCAGCAGTTGTCCTTTCACCAGATTCTTCCTTTGTTTCAGCCCAGGCCACTCCACACCTCATTAAGGTAACTTGGCTCAGGCTGCCAGAGGCTGACCAATCAGAAAAAGGGAACTACAGAGCTGATTTTGGTAACTTCCAGAAAGAGTTCTAAAACTCTTTGTCTGTGCTAGTTATAAGAAGACCAACATTTGCAAGTTGTTGGATTAATTATAACCTTTTAATTTGATATCGAACATGACATATTTAGTTATTTTCTAATGGGAATGAGACTTTATTATTTTTAAATAAAGCTGCACAGGGAGCCAATACACTACAATGGGAAACAAGTTGGCCTGTTTTTCCCTCACCAGGGCTTATAAATCATCTTTTATAAAGTTCCTGCTTATATTTACACTGCACCCGACCCTTGGGGCACTTAGGGCAGAACATAGGCATGACATTTGTAAATAAATAAGGTACTTTGAGACTCTGTAAGTACTTTTAATTCCAAAGTAGAATTTGCGGTTAACTTTAATTCAAAAACATCCAGCAAGGCATGCCTGCTTTTAAAAAGACACCGAAAACCACAGCAGGGCAACCATGGATGACCTACCTAACCTGGGGGCCCTAGACCCACATGCCCTTCCATATACTAGGGTCTTTATTATAGACTGTCAGAGGCAATTATAATTATGCCTGATTTGGATATACCATTTTAAACAGAGCACTTACCCTGGCATTGGTTAGCAGTGCCCAGGGCACAGTCAGAGTCAGTAACCACCAGTATCAGTCAAAACATTTGGGGGAGATCAGGCCAAAAGGATGACATTCACCATTTTCTCCCCTTTGGGTTTTGCTTTCTGTGTTGCCGTTATATATCACCGCACCTCGTTGATCTGACATTTCTTGCCTGCTTTCTTAACAGCAAGCAGAGGGCAACTATTTCCTCTTTCTATGTGATGATCTAATGGTGTATTTCTCATGGTTATTTTGACTGCATTCATTCATATAAAAAATGATTGGTTTTGTTATAAATCTGGACTGGGCGTACACATCAGCATGTATTGGGGAAAACTGGTAAATTGGTATTTACTGGAACATACAGATTTTGGTCCTATTAGCACTTAAATCTGGCTGTTACTTCCCAAAAACTCCTAACTAGGTGAAAGTTATCAGACCTAACAAATTCAAACACAGTAGAGTTGGATTTTATCAAGTGTGATAAATATCACAAAAATTACCAGGCAACTCATAATGAGCATCCTAGCGTGTATGATTTCTGTTTTTGTGTTAAGCTGCAGTATTCCTTCCTGTCTCAAATGGCACATATGTAACAGACACAGAAAATTGATTGTTGGGTCTTTCTGTTGTGATACTCCCATGTGTTGATGCAATGTTTGGCGTAGACAGTAGTGTATTTTCCTCAAGACTAGTGGCTGTTGCTTCTCTCTGACTTTCCCCCATATTCCACTCAGTTGAGTTCACATGGTGTTTTGGAACTGCATGTCTGCTTATAATTGCTTTTCTTCCTCACTTACTACCATGGCTGTAGTGTTTGCAGAAGAAGGGGCTGTGTTTCCTAGGAGAGGCTGGAAGTTAGGCTCTTTCTGGATACAGTGTTGTTCAATGACTGAAGGGGTCCATGTTTCTGGGATGCTTTGCCACAACATTCTTTCTGATTTCTTAGATCATGAAGCCATTTGATTGATTTATTTTCTATCTGGTTCCTGGCAATACTTACTTCAATACTGGTATTCAGTTGTGTTCCTGGTGGGTATAGTTTTCCCTGGCCTGGGCAACAAAGTGTGCCACACTTAATACGGTTACACGCTCGTAGGTTTCTGGTTTCTGGAAGAAGGGTATTCTAGGTGGCGGTCATGAACTGGTGAAATGTCCTTGAGATAAGATATTTGCTTTCTTTTAAAACACTGTTTGGTTCCACACAGGGGTTCTTCTTTTCTTAAGAGGTTTATTCTACCTTTTACATGTGCCTTAGAAAAGAGAGGCAGCCCACTAGATTTGTTGAACAATGTTCTAATGTGAGTGTTGTAAACATTGGTGCAGCAGGCATGCCTTTTGTGATTTTTTGAGGTATGGATTGTTTCTTATCCGGGGCAATTGCATGTTGTGGTCGTATCATATGTTTTCATTTTTTAGTGCATTGTCTTAAGCTTTTGACTATAGTTTCCTCAGGATAAGTGTTTTTCAGTATTTCTTTCTGAGGTTTCTGAACTAGGTGTGAGAAGGTATAACTTTGGCCATGTTATTATGCGTCACAGAAGTAACATAAAAATGAAACCAGCAATACATATATTGTGTGCCTTATCATTACTAATGAAAAGTGGAGTATCTAAACATATTATTGGAGGTGCATTCACAGAAGATTAATTATACATGTATAAGTATGTTCTAATTGTGATTTTAACATGTTGGATTGTAATACATGTGCACAGTTATATACATGTACTTTGAATAAGGTATTATGGTGAACTTTAATATTATCATATTTATTCATAATAATGTTGCAGTTACAATTGAAGATGCATGCATAATTATGTATTTTGAATGTTCATTGAAATGTTATGTTAAGCTGGCTTAAATAAAAGGTCTGAAATATTGATTTTGTGTGTCTAAACTTCAACCTGGAGTTTGCATGTTCACCTGTCTGGTCTACAGTTAATGAAAGGCATGTTGTGCATTTGAGATAGTAGGATATGGGAGGATATTTCGACAAGGACAAAGGGAACTCTAACGAGCTGAGAAGGAAGAGGTCTGTTGTGTACCATGCTCCCAAAGGCTCTCAACATCCTGATGTTTGATTTGTGGGATGAGAACTTGAAGTCAGTTGCCAATTTCAACTGTGCAAGGAAGATGGAAATTTACTGGTGTTTGTGTCATGGATTTCTCAAAGGTTCTGTAAGGTTTAATTGATATTTACCTAGTTAGACAAGATTCCCCTGAGACTTGGAGGGGTACAACCCTCTTCTATGTATCCTATAGAGTGGCTTTGCACTGCAGAACACCTCTCTATGAGAACTTATACAGAGGTTTCTGCTATGCTGATACTTTCCAATTATTTCCATTGTTTCCTATATTTCCTAAAAGATAGTTAGAATTCCCCTATAGCTTAGCTAGAATACTGAGGTTAAATTACTTTTCCAAATGATTAGGCAAGAGGACCGCAACTTCTATATGATCACCAAATTCTAATTGTTATCTTTTGTATTGCTGCAACCGTGATCCTTGTATGCCTTATGCTTGTACGATTTAATCTGATTTGACGCTTTACTTCACCTTTGGTTATTCTGTACTTATATAGCATGTTCTTGAGTCTCATTTATCTAGGCTTGGTCTTAAATCTGGAAAAAAAACTTTGAATTTTATTCTCCAACTCTGGGATTTATTGTGTGGTCGAATAGGTTACACTGTTAATTGATTTGAAATGTTGAGTTTAACTCCCTTTTACCCCTTGAGACTTCTGAAAAGGTCCAGTAAAAGAAGAGAAACAAGAAAATTGGCCTGAGTGTCATCAGGTGCATTATGTCCATTGGAGGCACCTATTTTATATTATGTCCTTATGGTATTTGAGCAGTCCGGTCAGGTGAGACGTTATTCCTGATGACACATCATCATAAAGGTGTCTTTGGTTTTTCCTAGAGCTGTTGTACATATGTTTTTGTTCTTTCTCAGGAAGGCCTTCCCAGATTTTCCCAGGGAGTTAGTAGTTCTGCCTTGATGTGGCCTGATTTTCTCTTTTGTTTAATATGATTCTCTTTAGTATCTCTCAAGAGGGGTTTCTCTGATTATTGGTGCTCTTGTAGAGCTGCTTCTGGCATATTTCTAGGATAATGACTCCCTCCGTACTGTAGGCTATGCAGTATTTAAGCAGGTTCTGTATGTTTTCCTGTGCTTATTCTTTTATTCCTTTCAATGGTGGCCTATATTGTTTGACTGTACTTATGGTTTGCATTCAAATCATCAAATCATTAACATTTATAAAGCACGCTACTCACCCGTGCGGGTCTCAAGGCGCTGGGGGGGGGGGTTACTGCTGCTCGAAGAGCCAGGTCTTGAGGAGTCTCCGGAATACGGAGTGGTCCTGGGTGGTCCTGAGGCTGGTGGGGAGGGTGTTCCAAGTCTTGGCCGCCAGGTAGGAGAAGGACCTCCCACCCGCTGTGGAGCGGCGGATGCGCGGGACAGCGGCGAGAGCGAGGCTGGTGGACCGGAGGAGACGGGTGGGGGCATAGAAGCTGAGGTGTCGGTTGAGGTATTCTGGTACCTTGTTGTGGAGGGCTTTGTGTGCATGGGTGAGAAGTCGGAAGGTGATCCTTTTGCTGACGGTAAGCCAGTGAAGGTGTCTCAGGTGGGCGGAGATGTGGCTGTTGCGGGGTATGTCGAGGATGAGGCGGGCGGAGGCGTTTTGAATACGTTGCAGACGTTTTTGGAGTTTTGCGGTGGTCCCAGCATAGAGGGTGTTGCCGTAATCCAGGCGGCTAGTGACGAGGGCGTGGGTCACGGTTTTTCTGGTGTCGGCGGGGATCCAGCGGAAGATCTTGCGGAGCATGCGGAGGGTGAGGAAGCAGGAGGAGGACACGGCGTTGACTTGTTTGCCCATGGTGAGGAGAGGGTCCAAGATGAAGCCGAGGTTGCGGGCGTAGTCTGAGGGGGTCGGTGCGGTGACAAGGGCCGTGGGCCACCAGGAGTCGTCCCATGCGGTCGGGCATGCTTGTGATTTTTCTTTACCATAAAGAGAGGTTTTCAAGTTTGTTGTTCCTCAGTTGTCCTCAGTTCACTTTGACAATTGCTGAGTCATGGTCAGGATGGTCACTCATATTTTGTTAGGATGATCAAATGTCTTGTATTTGGGTTGGCCATTCATTACTTGGTACATCCATTGTGAGTGGATTGGCCATTGGCTGCTTGGTACACCTAGCATGTGTGACAATTATGATGAGGAAAATAGACAAAATGTTAGCAGTCTGGTATTCATCATAATGGGAGGCCAAATCATCTTTGTCAACATTCTTTAAGTTTTCCTCCCTTCCCCATGGTCTTCATGAGATCATGCCAATTGAGCTGTGTTTCAGTATGATTCACAGAATGTTGGGTCATGTTAAGGAAATAATAAAATGCAAGGAGATCTCACAACCCCAGACATCAGTAGAGTGCACTGAAGGAATGTACCTAATTAAAGAGCAGTACAAGCCCCAGCTGCAAGGACAAAAAGTGAGTGAGAGTTCACCAGAACGCAGAACATAAACTCAGCAAGTTTCAGTAAAATGGGAAAATATGTTTAACATGCCTTGAAGTTTATGATCAAAGTACATATTTCATTCTCATTGTCAATAGAGATCTGACTTAGAAAATAAAGGCCAAAAGTAGCCTTAGTCAAGAGTATACAGCGCGGCAAAGTTGACACTGTGTTAAACCTATGCTTAAAGACTTTGCTGTATAAATGGCAAAAGACTTTGTCACTATCTAGCTCGGCGTGGATAGCACTGTACTGATCCAATGCTTAAAAACTGTGCTAGATAAACAGACATTTGAGGTGAGCAAATCTAGAGTGTTGCTGGTGTTGCAGAGTGCTCCTTACTAGAGCTGCTCTCCACCTAAACATGGGAACTGCCCAGAGTTCTCTATTCTCTTTTTGCATAATTTATGCGTCACTCTAACCCAGAAAGGGATTTGTTTTGACTTATACTGGGTGCTCCCTTGTATCTGGACAAAGCTAAACCTCTCTGATAAGCTCTAATGAGAGTGAAACATGTGTCAGGGTTTGCTTTTACTCCTTCCAGGTTGGCTTGGACGGTATTTTACCAGTCTAAAGCTGTACTACTGTGCCTGGAGTGGTAAATGGCTTTTGTCATTTTACAGCTCGGCAAGATTGTCACTGTGTCAAACCTATGCTTAAAGACTTTGCTGTATAAATGACAAAAGACTTTGTCACTATCTAGCTCGGCGTGGATAGCACTGTGCTGATCCAATGCTTAAAAACGTTGCTAGATAAACAGACATTTGAGGTGAGCAAATCTAGAGTGTGGCTAGTATTGCAGAGTACTCCTTACTAGAGCTGCTCTCCACCTAAACATGGGAACTATCCAGAGTTCTCTATTCTCTTTTTGCATAACTTATGCGCCACTCTACCCCTGAAGGGGATTTGTTTTGACTTATACTGGGTGCTCCCTTGAGTCTGGACAAAACTAAATCTCTCTGATTAGCTCTAATGAGAGCAAAACACGTGTCAGTGGTTGCTTTTATTCATTACAGGTTGGCTTGGATGGTATTTTACCAGTCCAAAGCTGTACTACTGTGCCTGAAGTGGTAAATGGCTTTTGTCATTTTACAGCGCGGCAAGATTGACACTCTGTCAAACCTATGCTTAAGGACTTTGCTGTATGAATGGCAAAAGACTTTGTCACTATCTAGCTCGGCGTGGATAGCACTGTGCTGATCCAATGATTAAAACCTTTGCTAGATAAACAGACATTTGAGGTGAGCAAAGCTAGAGTGTCGCTGGTGTTGCAGAGTGCTCCTTACTGGAGCTGCTCTCCACCTAAACATGGGAACTACCCAGAGTTCTCTATTCTCTTTTTACCAATTTATGCGTCAATCTAACCCTGAAAGGGATTTGCTTTGACTTATAGTGGGTGCTCCCTTGTGTCTGGACAAAGCTAAACCTCTCTGATGAGCTCTAATGAGAGCGAAACACGTGTCAGGGGATGCTTTTACTCATTCCAGGTTGGCTTGGACAGTATTTTACCAGTCCAAAGCCGTTCTACTGTGCCTGGAGTGGAAAATGGCTTTTGTTATTTTACAGCTTGGCAAGGGTGACACTGTGTCAAACCTATGCTTAAAGACTTTCCTGTATATATGGCAAAAGACTTTGTCACTATCTAGCTCGGCGAGGATAGCACTGTGCTGATCCAATGCTTAAAAACTTTGCTAGATAAACAGACATTTGAGGTGAGCAAATCTAGAGTGTCGCTGGTGTTGCAGAGTCCTCCTTACTAGAGCTGCCCTCCATCTAAACATGGGAAGTACCCAGAGTTCTCTATTCTCTTTTTGTATATATATATATATATATATATATACATATATATATATAGATATATCGATCTATATATAGACATATCTATTTATATAGATAGATATATCTATCTATATAAACAGATATATCTCTATCTCTATATATAGCTGTCTAGATATAGATCTATATATATAGATATTGAGATTTTATATATATATATGAATATATATATATACATATATATATATATATTTCATAAAGAAGTCACTCCATTAACAATGAAAGCCCGGTTTCCCCAGGCTATGGCCACATGTATGACACCAGCACCACCAATCCAGGTTCCAATTTTCTTTTATTTCATCTCATAAAGTATAAAAGTGCTGAGTGCAAAAATCCA
The DNA here is from genome assembly GCF_031143425.1 of Pleurodeles waltl. NCBI lineage: Eukaryota > Metazoa > Chordata > Amphibia > Caudata > Salamandridae > Pleurodeles > Pleurodeles waltl. The sequence continues at coordinate 259,341,335 of NC_090437.1, read as the reverse complement.
GAACACACATGGCAACGCGTTCCGGCGTGAGCCTTCGACTAGCCATCATAAATATATTTTGGCCACCAGTTCTCTTGAAGTTGCAGCTTGTGTCTTCAAAACAATGCACATACTTCACCTGGCGCATTTCAACTGTAGTTTTTAGGCAGCAATAAAAAAGTCAAGTAATTCTTGTGATTACGTTTCTGCTACAAAAGGATCTGACTTTTGTCTAATGGCAGTTTTGATGCCATAAAGTAGCACAGAAGGTTTATATGCCTACTCCAAAGATCAAATCTGTATTTTATGTAAATAGCTGAGTAGATTAGTAAAGTCAGCATTACCTGCACTGTAGTATAAATGAAATCTATGTGGGGGGGGGGCTATGGAGAAATGGAGGGCACTTTTGCTGGGTGGTAGTGAGGGAATCCGAGGAGGAGAACATAGGAGTGAGAGCACCTATAATGATTCTTAAGCTGGGTGCTAGAGGCGCGAAAGACTGTGACAATTTGTATGTGAGAAGGTGAAGTAATAGTGTTTCTTTTTTTGAGTGTCTTGAAAGAACTTGCATATTGAGGGAAGAAGCAAAGTTAAGATGACCTCTAATGTTGCACATATTACAGACACTCCCACCAGCAATTTTGCGACTGTCTATGTAGGCTAGTGTTTTAGAGCGACAGTTTAGCCAGTAGCAGAGATGGCACCTTGTTGGATGACTGCTGCTGACGCCCTCACTCGGGTTATGGAGGACAGTTCTGATGTAGGATGAGTGACTGAGACAGCAGATACTGAGACAGCATCTGAGGGATAGGACTATGGCGCAGACTTTAGGAGTGATTTTTTTTAGTCATAGGAGTCCCATTCAATAACTCCTCTTCCATAGATTATGAGGGAGGTGATGAGGACAGACCAGTCTAGCATAAAAAATATGGAGTTAGTGTCATTTCAAGGATGCGTGAAATCGCATTGTGTCAATGAGGTGCAAGGTAGGAGTTCCCATCCAAAAAATGACTCAAACACCATAGTGCCATATTTATCCAACGGGGCAAAAATGACACATGGGTGGGAGGCGGACGTGAAAAATGACTCTAAGACATTTTAACGCCTGGGTCAGGGCAGGCGTTAATATGAGGCAAACACACCACTACTTAAGGAAAACACACACAAGCAACACCATAGCTCAACAGGACAACATGGAGGTGCTACTGATGCAGCATGCTAGAGAACGCAGAGCACCGGACCAACAGCAGCAGCCACCACCACCCAACGTGGCCCCCAAAAGCAACGCAGAAGGCAGGAGAGGGTCTTCAGGACCAGGACAACCCTCTAGGGCCTCAGGGAACAGGACATCATCCGGAGGTATTGACTTGACTGGCAAGCCACCCAACAGCTGCTGCGCCAAATTGAGCCACATATAACAGCCAGCCTGCAGACACCACAAAATATACCACTGGCGACCAAGCTGTTAGCCATCCTGGATATGTTGGCAAGTGGCTCCTTCCAAAGAAAGGGTGCCCTGGTTGCTGGGGTATCACAGACCTTATTCTCTGCCTTCCTTCCCAAGGTCCTAGATGCCATCATGTCCCTCACACCCCATCACATCAGCTTCCCCAACACCCAGCAGAAACAGCAGGAGATCAAACAGGGGTATTATCAAATACATGGCTTCCCGCATGTGCTTGGTGCAATTGACTGCACCCATATCCGGATCGTACCACCTGCAGCAACAGAGCATCTATTCCGGAACAGAAAGCACACCCACTCCATAAATGTGTAGGCCATAGTTGACCACCAGGGATTGTTTACCAACATCTTGGCCAAGTATCCTGGGAGTGTACATGATTCCTTCATCTTCCGCCATGGCACGATCAATCAGCACTTCCAGGATGGACGATATAGTAATGGCCTTCTTGTCGATAAGTCCAAAACCTAGCAACATACACACAGCACAGTAATCCTGTGGGACACACTATACAAACACCACTACATTGACATGTGGGCAGGAAGACACTGAGGTGTGGCACAGGTAGTTATGTTGTACATCCTGACACAATGGGATGCACACCTGTGGACAATTCACGGCTGCCAACAACATTAGCTACCACTTTAGAGCTATAAGGGACCAATGTCAAAGCACACATTGACAATGCCATGGCCTGTACAACTTGGAAGATGAACCATTTACTATTACATTAGGCCACATAGTCAATCCAACACCCTTCCAAGCAATATGTAGCGTGTAAGGGGTGTGCAGTGTGTGTTGCTGCAGGTCTAACACCATGAAACAAATAGCATGATGATGCAGACTCATATGTAGGTGACACGGAAATTCTGAGGCAGTCCCAACATCATACATCACTCCTGGGGTGTTGTTGCCAGGTAGCAATAAGGAACTGGACTGTGCTATGAACACATATTGATGTGCCACTAAGGAAACTGCACACTGCTGCACACACTGAAAGAACCAATTGTCCATCAAAATAACATATGTACAGGGGGATGGCTCTTGCTGCACAGCTACATCCACCTCCACAAGGCAGTTAACCAGGTTACCTCGAGCAAGTTTGGTAGTGTAGGTGCACAGTTGCACATGAACGACTGGCAGAGGGAACTACAAAGGTTTGCCTAGAATCAAGTCACACTTGGGACAATTGTGCATTGTCAATACTGAACAACTCCGTGCTGCAAACTTATGGAGATGTGTTGTGCATTATCAACAAGCCAAATCAAAGGGCCTCACTGTTTCATTTCATCTGCAATGACATATGTCTAATTGGAAGCGATGTCCAGGCCATGTAGTGCAACCATGTTACCACCACATTGGAATCTATTGTATGTGTGGAAGTATCAAGTCCCCTCCAGTGAAAGCACACTAAAACATGTTGCTCACCACACAATGCATGATACATACATACTGATCAGCAGTTCGGAAACAAAATCATAGATAGCAGGTTAATGAGCCAAACACAAGTTTTCAAGTCAAACAACCCACTGCAGAAAAAATCTCACAGACGCCTAGGATCTCACACAATACCACAAACACATATGAGTCATAGACGACACAAGATATCAACTGCCATGCTACATGGCATTCCTGTTGCAAGCACTAACAAAATACTCACTCAGCTGATCAGGGTTACGGGATCCAGCCATGGATGATGACCCCATTCCGCAACCCAAGCACAGCAGCAGAGCATGCCTATAATGAGGCACATCGGAGGACAAGCACCATTGTAGAAATGACCTTTGGCATCCTGAAGTCCAGATTCAGGTCCCTGGACATCACAGATGGCAGCCTCCTATGTGTCCCACACATTGTGTATAAAATAATACTAACATGTGCTATCCTGCACAACATTTGTGTGAGGAGGAATATCTCCCTATATGAGCCTGAGGAGGAGGATGGTGCCAGGGAAAATGAGGGGGAACATTAAAGCACAGCTGCAGGAATGCGCCGCAGACAGCAGATTGTTCAAAACTTTTTTAACCAATAGTCACTATAAACACCTTGTTAGGCTATGTAATTAAACACTTTACTTTATCACACAATCCTCGTTACTTATTTACTTATTTCTCCATCACATGTTCTTTAGGAATGTGAGTATTACCTCAGAGAGACAAATCTGACTACTTCTGATGCAACATCACATGTGATGCATATGATTGTACAGCAAACATTACACACATATAAATAAATCTTTTGAATTTCACATACAGTATGAAGGACAAAATCAATGGACCACAGCATATGACACACATCCACGTTGCCAACATGGTCTGCTGTAGCACATGACACACAACTGTGACATCTCCAATCATAAGGTAAATAAGTGCACCATACATGAGGCAATGGATGTGAAATATCAGTGGTAACAGGAATGTATGAACAGACCCCTGACATTAGTAAGTGTGACATTTACCATCTCTGCAAGGAGCCTTTGGGACAAGAGGTGCATTATTTCTGAAAATGGATAGAGTCTCAGGTATGACAAGCAATGTTCACAACACATGCCATGCGCAGTCCATCTCTGAAAATAAGTCTTGCCACTGCCATGTGTTAAGTCTCTGCCCTCCCATCTCTAGGGGGCGCTGTAAATGGACTATCTGTACCCTGGGAATCATCATTAACACTCACTGAGTCTCCCTTTCTGACTCCTGTTTGCTTCCCTTTTCCATATGACATGCTATAGAAGAACTACATTAGCCTGCATGGACTTCTCGTCCCATAATGCACTGTCTGATAGTCGGTAAGACCTGTAATCTTCTGCCCATTGATTTCTATGGCAATAGTCCGGTTGTCCCTTTATACTGGATTCTCTCCTCCAGGACGTGTGAGAGATTGAAGCTGCACACACCTGTGACCTTTCTTGTGCAGCCCAGCCATGTGACTCTGCCCTGGCCTTGCTGCTGCCTGGAACTGCTTAGAAGCTGCCATTCCCTGAAGATCCTTGTCGTGCATTGGAGTAAGATTCTTTTGTGTTCCGGACCCCTTGTTGGATTGTTTTACAGTCCTGATTATGCCTGATCCTTCTCTCTGTTTACCCAGTGCTGTTCCTGCTTGTTCCAGTCAGACTCTGCTCCCTGTTTCTCAGCCTTGTTCATGTTTGTTTCTGCCAGAGCCTGCATTCTGTTACCCACACCTGTTTCAGCCGTTGCATCAACCAGAGCCTGTTCCCTATGTCTGGCTTTGCCTCCTAGTTGGTTCCCTTGCTTTCTGTTTACTCTTGGGTTATCGTGTCTGGTAAGTGTCCTATCAGTCCTCACCTGTCTAGGAGTGTTTTACTTTGTATTTTGTCTGGCACCTGGTTTCCAGGAGGCTAATCCAACTCCCATCCTTTGTCTAGTGTTGCATGTAGTCATTAGTGCCTACAGTGACAGTGTGATATGTCTGTATTCCAGGAATTGTTACTGTGTCTCCAGCCTGACTAACAAGGGCCAGTCTCGTGTATGTAAGGACAATCCTTGTTTGTGCCCTAAGGGTCCAGACACAGATTCACTTCTGCTGCCACCTTTCTATGGGGCTTGCATGGTGACTAGCTGTGAGATGAATTTGCACAGAGGCACTGGCATTCCCTATTTCTGTGGGAAGTTCTGAGCCCATCCCTGTTTACAATATTAGTGATAAGCCCTGCGTTTTTGTCCATTACTAACCCGTTCCATATTTTTCCACACTAAGGTTGCTCTGTATTCACTTTTCTGTTTTATCTGCCTTACCATAGCTGCCCTATCCCCTTGTATGCCTTTAGCTGCTCTTCTGCATTGGTACACTACTTCCTTGAAAAATACTCTGTGAACTCAAGGATTGCCCCTAACAGACTCCTGACTAGACCCGCACGAAACCATAACGCCATGGAGCCCAATCCTGACACAGGGTACACATGCCCCCACAGTTGAACTGGACACTTCTGTGGAATGCACATCTAAAAATATGTGAACATATGCAGCCAGGGCAGCAGGTTCACCACAGCAACATGAGTAACATAGGTAATTTTCATGAGTGAAAATGAGGTGTACATAACATTTTTAAGGGTGGAATTAAGGCACAGTGTCTCAAACACTGTACATACCAAACATGTACACATGGCCGACATATGGGTAGTTCACATACAAGTCACCATGAAGTCGTAGCCTACAATTAATGACATCTAAGGGGTAACATATCCGACCTAGCACTCATCAGCCATCCTCAAACATCCCTGAGTTTTTGTTTGTTGGGTGAAATGTAATATCCCCAAAGTCAAATGAGTCAACACACATTACAAACACATATCATGACTGTTGTACATCACTGATTGCCATCTGATGTAGATACCCATTTGTAACACATTCATACATGAGCATTATGTCAAATGTATTGCATGCCGTTCTTACAGAAGCACACATATTGGTGTTACAGATCATTCACACACAAAACACACAGGCCATGATTCATACTTTTGTTGTGCCGCATTGATATCATTTATTGACACAAAAGCATTGCAAACTGACAAAATACAATTGTATTTTGTACGTTTGCGCCACTTTTGCATCAGAAAATTAAAGAAATGCAGCACAAAGAAAGTATAAATCTGGGCTACAGTTGCATGCTCTACCACATGTGGCCAACCACTCTACTATACACTGCAGGCCATACCTTCCTATCTCCTTCTTGATACAGGGTGCATGTGTGTTAAATAATTGAAAATCATGAAAACACAATTTGAGTAAAAAATTTTGATGCAAATTTGTCGAAAAACAATGCAAACGTTAACTAAACATACATGGACCCTTAGCGTTAATTCCACCAGCGTACCACACGCATGCGGATATCCATTAAAATATAAGTTTCCCGGTAATGTGTGGTATTTTGCCGCACATGTAGGTTATGCATCTAAAATATTCATGCAAACATCGTATGAGTAAAAAAATACACGTAAGACAAAAAACGGGCCGCAAAGGGGACAGGAAGTGATTTATTTTGAAATCCTATTTACAGACATGGTTCTGTGGGTGTACTTTCACTTTACAGTCTGTGCTTTTTCTTAACTATATGGCTGTGTCTTGGTTTTGCTTGTGTCCGTTTTGCATTTCTTGTATCTTGTGGTATCTCTCTTGTGTCTTTTTGTGTATTCTATTTGAATGTTGTACCTCTTTAAGTGCTTTTGAGTAGTTTAGTGTTTTTTGGATTGTATTTGTGCTGTCGGGTGTCTCTTTGGGGGTTACATTAGTTGGGTTCGTTGGGGTTCATAGCTTGGGTTGCAAGTTTCCTTTTTTTCACATTTATTTTCCTTCCTTTTTCCCTTTTTCTGTTTTAAATTGTTGTGCACAGATATGTCGGGAAGGGTGAAGCTGACCCGCATGTGTGAGGAGGAGCTTGGGGCCTTTGTGTGGCTGGTCTGCCACTTTCTGCCGTTGGTGCTGGAGATGGGTGGGTGTGTGATACTGGGGTATCACAAAGAGGCAATGCGGCTGCGGTGGGGCAAGGTGCTCTACCACCTCAAACGTGTATTAAACACATCAAGGAATGAGCACCAGCTGAAGCAGGCCTGGACTGACCTGGTGGCCCGAGAATAGGACCTGCTGGACCATCTGGGTGTGGTGGTCAATGGCCCTGTTGGTGAGTATCACATTGACTAATGTCACCGTAAAATGCTCCTGAGTGACAGTAGCAGATGTCTTGAAGTGCTGCATGCAATGTTTGTGGCCATGTTGAATGCTAGTAGAACAAACTGTTAGTGTCCCAGTACTGAGATGTATTCCACATGTCTATACATGTTAACAATGTAGTCCTTAGCTTTGTTGAGTCATGTTTTTCTATTACTTAGGGCCACAGGTACCAAGCTACTTTTAATTCTCACAAACGGCCCAGTTTTCAGATTTAGGGGGTCATTCTGACCCTGGCGGCCGGTGACCGCCAGGGTCACCGACCACGGGAGCACCGCCAACAGGCTGGCGGTGCTCCCGAGGGCATTCTGACCGCGGCGGTTCAGCCGCGGTCAGAAAGGGTAAACCGGCGGTCTCCCACCGGTTTACCACTGCCCTACAGAATCCTCCATGGCTGCGGAGCACGCTCCGCAGCCATGGGGATTCTGAAACCCCCTACCGCCATCCTGTTCCTGGCGGGTCTCCCACCAGGAACAGGATGGCGGTAGGGGGTGCCGCGGGGCCCCTGGGAGCCCCTGCAGTGCCCATGCCCATGGCATGGGCACTGCAGGGGCCCCCGTAAGAGGGCCCCGCAAAGTATTTCAGTGTCTGCTAAGCAGACACTGAAATACGCGACGGGTGCAACTGCACCCGTCGCACCCCTGCAACTACGCCGGCTCAATTCTGAGCCGGCGTCCTCGTTGCAGGGGCATTTTCTCTGGGCCGGCGGGCGCTCTTTTGGAGAGCGCCCGCCGGCCCAGAGGAAATATCTGAATGGCCGCCGCGGTCTTTTGACCGCGGTGCGGTCATTCAGCGGCGGTACCTTGGCGGACGGCCTCCGCCGTCCGCCAAGGTCAAAATGACCCCCTTAGTGTGTTTACTTCAGGAAAAATGTTCATTCAAATGCACCCCCCCAATTTTGCCATTCTGCTATCACACTGCCCAATAACAAAACAGGGTTTGCTAGTGACATTTAGGAAGGGGCGTTCCTTTCCTATTAGTGAGTCACAGTCTGCTGATTGTTTCTTTGTTGACCACAAATGCTGGCACTAAACAATTGCAGTTAACAGCCGTTTCAAGTTGGTGCTAGCCCATTTGAAGAAGGGGAGGGGTCCCCATGGGATCCCTTCCCCTTTGTAAATGCATGCCCAAAAATTGTTTCTGAGCAGGAAGTTGTCCCATGGACCACTAGCTGCTTCAAAAAAATATTTGAGTCATAATATTGGTTTTTCAAATGCTTTCTATTTACCCCTGATGAAATAAGGCTGCATTTAAACGAAAATATACATCTCTATTTAAAAGCAGTCACAGACATGGTGGTCTGCTGAGCCCAGCAGGCCACCATCCCTGTGAGTGCTGCCATTCCCTAGGGGGTTTGCAAAATGAAACCTACCTCATCAAAATGCATGAGGTAGGTACTTTGCTACCCAATTTGTGATTTGGAAACAGTGTCATTGCCAATGTTGTACCACAGATCATCCTACTTGTAAATTGCGAGTTGCTAAGTCTCACAATGTGTCACTCACAAAACATGATCTTTGTACATGTGACCCTGAGTAACACATTTCAGGTGCAATGACTACACCTGTGCCCATGCATTCTGTCAATGATGATCAGGTAAGACACTGTCAGCATACCACATTTCACTGTATTGGGAAAGCAAAGTGGGCTATCCATGTTTAGCACTACATTGTCATCATTACACACACACGATTCCTGCCATCATGTTGGCAAAGGGGGCATATACGGCTTAGGGGATACTGCCAATGGGGGATTTGTTACTTACATATAACTGCGCCACATCTGGTATGTACCACTGAATGCATGATAATTGCTGACTGCAAATTGAGCCACATGTCCATCAGTATCTCAGTGTCCCTTGATGCACAAGCCACAATACCTGAGTCACTTGTATTGCAGTGCACCAGGGAAGTGCCATTGAAATTGTCACTCAATTACAAATCATGACATGGAGTACCATCTGAAATGGATTAGCCACAAATGTTTGTAGTCAGGTTTAGCACCACATGATTGTTAGGCCCAGTGCCTGTATGCAGATGTGTGTCTATCACTAACTGGAGTGTCAGTGTCAATGTGAGTTTTCAGTGGTATGTCTGTTGGAGTGTCTACATGCAGGATCAGCAGCTCACTCATATAAAATGTCACACACTGTGATATGTTGTCCACACGTTTGTACAGTGATCTGACATTGAGCATATATTTCCTTTCACATCTTACAGGTGGACCTGCCCCCTATACCATCGAGGAAGTGGCTCGATTTCAGGACCAAGACGTATCCAGCAAGTGTGATAATGTCTGCCCTGTGTAGTGATTGCATCTGTTGTGTGAGTGACTCTTGTTTGTTGCACTCATTGCAAGATATGATGAGCTGGCACATGATCTGATATATTACTTGACTGGATGTTGACACAGTGTTCCATTCAAGGGTTCGACATTCACAGGCAGGGAGTCATATCTTGGGAGTCTTGTGCTGTGCAATAGGCAGCAGCATGTGAACAAGGTGATTAGTAGCCAAATGTAGGCCCACATGTGACTCGGAAGTGCTCCATTGTCAGAATATTGTCACTGAGTCACACCCTCACTTTCCCAGTGATGCATCAGTTTTCCGAACAAAATTGCACATCCCTGTATTGTAATATACATGTAGGACTGTATGGGTAATTGTCCCCCAGCATGTAGCCCTATAAGTTTTACTCCATTTATGTGACACTTATGTGGTATGTAATAGGTGTGCATGCAGGTCAAGGCCAGACGTGTGCTGTCATCAATGTGGGTATTGTTGGAATTGGGTTGGCAGATCAGGTGTTGATGGTTGTCCACAACTGGACACATGAATGTAGATGTGATTGACCTATAAATACCTCATTCCTAGATGGCAGCCCTCCTCACAATTGGTCCACTCACTAAATCCATGTACAAGTGGATATGGCTTCGTAGTTGTCCTTGATAGTTGTGATGATGTATTGCATGCCCATCCTCCCTGAGGCACAGGGGTAGGGAAAGATCATATATGTAGGTAGATGTGACGGTCACAGTGTAGACGACAGTCATCTCATTCAAGCATGCATGTGTCTCAAACAACACTGACCCCTTATGATTAGCAACTGCATACCATCCTGCCAATAACATCTTCAAATCACTGGTCTTGGGTGCCTTGAAGTTGACTCAGATGATAAAGATTAGTCAGCCTGGCCCATGTGAAGTACTTGCTGCATTAACATTGTGACACATTGCACTACATCAATGCACAGATTACTTTATTTGGTACACCTCTTGTTGTACTTTGCTGTGCTGTTAAATACTTGATGGGTAGGCAGCCTTTCCATTTCATTTATCAGGGACATTATATCATCTTTATTGTGATTTGGACTGCATGTGCAAATTAAGGGAGAGTGTTAGATTATCATCTGTATGTGCATCACACAATGATGACACTGATGGTTGCCTGTCTAATTTTTACAGCTGCCAACATGAATGTAGCGGAGATCAGGGATTTCCAGAAGCGGGCAGTGAGACACATCTTGGATGTTGAATCTGGGTACTGGAGGATGGCAAGATGCTATCAGAGAGAGTGAGCCACAGGAGGATGGCATGCTTTCAGCCAAGGGGACCGGCATTGGCCACAACGGTTGGAGCCACCACCACAACTGCACCCAGTAGCACAGCAGCCACCATCTCATCAGCCCCACCTGCTGCACCGTCAACCTCGGGACCAACAACCACCACACCTGCTGCACCTTCCACTTCAGCACCTCCAACCACCACACCTGCAGGAGCAACATCCTCTGCAACACAGATTACCACATCTGCTGCATTGGACATTGATGCCATTTCCCAGCTCCAGAGGGACATGAAAAAAGTTTTGAAACAGATTGACTGTCTACAGTGGGACGTGGACAAAAGTACCCGGAGGCTCAAATTTATAAAGAAGACTCTGAGGAGGGCCAACCTCTGAACTCCTGCCTCCCCTCACCCCTAATTCCGTCCCCTCCCTCCTCATTCCTTATCCAGTTTTTTAGTGGGTTTGGTGATAGGTTAGAGTAAAGTAGTAGTTTAGATAGGATAATTAGGTGGGGGTTCATATTATTACATATTAGTTTGTGTTGGAAAATGGGTTATTGGTAGGGCAGGTAGGTACCTACACCTAGCAACAAGCCACTAACATCCACATAGGTACAGTTAGGTCTCAGTAAATTAATCCCAGCTCAACCCTTGGTAGCTTGGCAACGAGCGTCAAGGCTTAACTTAGGAGACAAAGTGTAAAGCATTCAAATATCACAAAACAGTAATTAAATAAAACACAGGAAACAGTTTAAAAATCCAAAACCAATTTATAAAAATAGTTTATATTTTTATCTTTAAAATGACACCAAAACAAATAAAATCGGATAAAGGGAACCGGAGATATGAATTTTTAAAGAATTATTACTTTTCTAGCGCTTAGAAACAAAAAGTGCCAATCGGGTCATCTGGTTGCACCTCGACCGAGGCAAAGTCAAACTTTCAGGCCGACCGCGATGGAGCCCTGCTTGGCTACAGGTCGCGGGAGGCCTCGGTTAAAAAGTTACCTCCTGACTTAGGCCCTCATTCTGACCCTGGCGGTCGGTGATAATGCGGCGGCCAAGCCGCCAACAGGCCGGCGGTCCAAAATATGCAATTCTGCCGCATTAACACTCCGCCCGCCACGGTGGAACAAACAAACAGCGCGGCGGTCCCCGCCAACAGCCAGGCGGCAGACAATGTACCGCCCACCCTATCACGACCCACCAATCCGCCACCTTTTCCGGGGCGGGAGCACCGCCGATAAAAACACGGCGGAAACAGACTACGAACGGGAAAACGCTCACCTCTACGCACTCCACGCGAGATTCCGGCAGTATGGAACCCGAGTTGCAGGTCATCCCCGCACTCCTATACCTGCTCCTGTACCAGGAGCACGCCCGGCGGCGCGGAAGACATCGGTGAGTACTTCACCTACGACACAGGGGAGGGAAAAGATTACCGGCACACACACACCCACCCACCCACACCCACTACAACACACACATCAATGCATTCCCACAGATCACTGTCACAACCCACAAACCCCCCCTCCGAAATAATGCAAAGACCAAAAGAAGAGATCATAAACGGGCAGATATATTGAAATATGGACACCAGTAATCCCAATAAATAAATAAACTATGTACAAAATATATACAGCTACTAAATGTAGTCCAACCACTGTCCGTGGACCACAGGGGTCCTGTGCAAAGGGGCAAGGCCCAGTCCCACGACAAGAACTCCACGGAGAGAACACTGCAGGGGCATCAGAAAGAAAATAGGACAGGCACCTCAGGGGGAAGGGAAGGGGGGGCACCTCAGCCACTTGAGTAAACGACGCCAGATCCACGAGGGCACTCCATGACCACTGGGCCATCCTGGGGAGAGCAAAGCCACAGTCCATACAGTCCATACAGTGGGTGGCCTGCCCACTGGGCCATCCTGGGGAGAGCAAAGCCACAGTCCATACAGTCCATACAGTGGGTGGCCTGCCCACTGGGCCATCCTGGGGAGAGCAAAGCCACAGTCCATACAGTCCATACAGTGGGTGGCCTGCCCACTGGGCCATCCTGGGGAGAGCAAAGCCACAGTCCAAACAGTCCATAACAGACTCCACTGCCACTGGAGGAGGCATGTTGGCCAGAGGACATCCTGCAGCCCTGCCCGAGACAGATCCTGCCCTGCCACGTCTGCCAAAGGGCCAGCGGTTCTTGCCTGGAAGGGCCCAGTTCAGCGCTTCTTGCCTTGAAGGGCCCAGTTCAGCGCTTCTTGCCTTGAAGGGCCCAGTTCAGCGGGTCTTGCCTTGAAGGGCCCAGTTCAGCGCTTCTTGCCTTGAAGGGCCCAGTTCAGCGGGTCTTGCCTTGAAGGGCCCAGTTCAGCGGTTCTTGAGACGGCGGTCCCCAGCGGAGCGGTTCTTGAGACGGCGGGGCCCAGTTCAGCGGTTCTTGAGACGGCGGGGCCCAGTTCAGCGGTGCTTGAGACGGCGGGGCCCAGTTCAGCGGTGCTTGAGACGGCGGGGCCCAGTTCAGCGGTGCTTGAGACGGCGGGGCCCAGTTCAGCGGTTCTTGAGACGGCGGGGCCCAGTTCAGCGGTGCTTGAGACGGCGGGGCCCAGTTCAGCGGTTCTTGAGACGGCGGGGCCCAGTTCAGCGGTTCTTCAGACGGCGGGGCCCAGTTCAGCGGTTCTTGAGACGGCGGGGCCCAGTTCAGCGGTGCTTGAGACGGCGGGGCCCAGTTCAGCGGTTCTTGAGACGGCGGTCCCCAGCGGAGCGGTGCTGGAGACGGCAGGGCCCAGTTCAGTGGTGCTTGAGACGGCGGGCCCAGTTCAGCGGTTCTTGAGACGGCGGGGCCCAGTTCAGCGGTTCTTGAGACGGCGGGGCCCAGTTCAGCGGTGCTTGAGACGGCGGGGCCCAGTTCAGCGGTTCTTGAGACGGCGGGGCCCAGTTCAGCGGTGCTTGAGACGGCGGGGCCCAGTTCAGCGGTTCTTGAGACGGCGGGGCCCAGTTCAGCGGTGTTTCAGACGGCGGGGCCCAGTTCAGCGGTGCTTGAGACGGCGGGGCCCAGTTCAGCGGTTCTTGAGACGGCGGGGCCCAGTTCAGCGGTGCTTGAGACGGCGGGGCCCAGTTCAGCGGTTCTTGAGACGGCGGGGCCCAGTTCAGCGGTTCTTGAGACGGCGGGGCCCAGTTCAGCGGTTCTTGAGACGGCGGGGCCCAGTTCAGCGGTGCTTGAGACGGCGGGGCCCAGTTCAGCGGTTCTTGAGACGGCGGTCCCCAGTGGAGCGGTGCTGAAGACGGCGGGGCCCAGTTCAGTGGTGCTTGAGACGGCGGGGCCCAGTTCAGCGGTTCTTGAGACGGCGGGGCCCAGTTCAGCGGTTCTTGAGACGGCGGGGCCCAGTTCAGCGGTGCTTGAGACGGCGGGGCCCAGTTCAGCGGTTCTTGAGACGGCGGGGCCCAGTTCAGCGGTGCTTGAGACGGCGGGGCCCAGTTCAGCGGTTCTTGAGACGGCGGGGCCCAGTTCAGCGGTGCTTGAGACGGCGGGGCCCAGTTCAGCGGTGCTTGAGACAGCGGGGCCCAGTTCAGCGGTTCTTGAGACGGCGGGGCCCAGTTCAGCGGTGCTTGAGACGGTGGGGCCCAGTTCAGCGGTTCTTGAGACGGCGGGGCCCAGTTCAGCGGTTCTTGAGACAGCGGGGCCCAGTTCAGCGGTTCTTGAGACGGCGGGGCCCAGTTCAGCGGTGCTTGAGACGGCGGGGCCCAGTTCAGCGGTTCTTGAGACGGCGGTCCCCAGCGGAGCGGTGCTGGAGACGGCGGGGCCCAGTTCAGCGGTGCTTGAGACGGCGGGGCCCAGTTCAGCGGTTTTTGAGACGGCGGGGCCCAGTTCAGCGGTTCTTGAGACGGCGGGCCCAGTTCAGCGGTTCTTGAGACGGCGGGCCCAGTTCAGCGGTTCTTGAGACGGCGGGCGGTCTATGGCCAACTGCTCATTGCCTGGTGGTGCCCTCCTGGGCAGCGGGGATGGTGCTCCTTCAATGCCCACCTGGGCTGTGGGTGGTGGGGCCCTCCTGGCCAGCTGGGCTGGGTCCTCCCTGGCCAGCGGCTATGGGGGTGGTGGGCTCCTCCTGGGCAGCAGGCCTGCAGCCTGACCTCTCCGACTTGCTGCCCTTGCCCTCCTTAGTCGGGAGTCTGTGGCCCTTTCCTCCCTTTGGAGCTGTGGCTGGTGACTGTGTCTGGGTGGTGTCCGGGGGGATGTAGAAGCCGGGCTCCTGCGGCGCCCCTTCCGCCTTCTGCTCCTCTTCCCAGGGGGTGGGCTGGCTGTCCACTTGCTGCTGGGCGAAGATCCAGACATGCGGGCTGGTGGGCTCCAATACCCCTGCACCCTTGTCAAGGGGGCTGCAGGGCTGGTGGTGGCTGAGGTGCTCTTCTTACCCCGACGAGAAGGAGGGGGGGGCTCAGGGTCAGGAAAGAAGTTAGCAGTGGCGAGGAAGAGTTTCTTGGGACAATGGAGAGTGGTAGGTACAGTGGGAATGGGAGTGGAGGGAGAGGATGTGGTTGTAGGTGAGTCACGTTTGCTGTCTTTGGGTGCAGGTGCAGGAGGGATAGGCTGTCGTGAGGTGGATGGCTGTTGGGTGGGTGGGTGGCTGCGTTTGCGTGGTGTGGAAGAGGGGGTGACAGACACAGTGGGAGAGGACACAGGGGACGTGTAAATGGCAGTGGGGGTGGTGACTGCACGTGTGCGGACTGGACTGGAGGGTGTGCTGGTGATGGAAACACTGGCTGATGGTGAGGTGAATGGAGGTGTGAGTGTAGACGTCACAGGGAGGGAGGAGGGAGACGAGGAGGTGGGGGTCACAGAGGTGGTAGTGACTGTTGGCATGTCTGCATCGGAATGTTGCGTGTGTGAATGTCTGCGTGATCTGTGGTGCTTATGTTTGGATGAGCTTCTCTTGGGTGTTGAGGTGTGTGCAGGCTGGTCTGATGGTGTGGGTGGGACAGGCAGAGGAACAGGAGACTGGGAGGAGGGAGTTAGTAGAGGGAGGCAGGAGACAGGGACAATGGCTGCCGTCAGTGCTGAGGCCAGAGCCTGGAACGATCGCTGATGGGCAGCCTGACCCGAATGAATGCTCTCCAGGTACGCATTGCTGCGATGAACCTCCCTCTCCACCCACTGGATGGCATTCAAAAGGGTAGTCAGCCCAACAATGAGCGTTCGGAGGAGGTCAATGACCTCCTCACTGAGGGCAGCGGGGGTAACAGGGGCAGGGCCTGAGGTGCCTGGGGCGAAGGAGATGCCCGGCTTCCTGGCAGAGCGGGCACGGGGCGAACGCTGAGGGGCTGCTGGGAGGGCGGTGATGGTGCGCTGGGTGGCGGCTGTACCTGTAATGGCGGGGGGCACGGATGGCGCCACCCCCGCAAGGGAGCTCCCTTCCGAGGACGTGTCCGTGTCGCTGCAGGGTCCAGTCGTCCCCGTTGTGGAGCTCCCCTCGCCCTCCGTCTCACTGGTCCAGTCAGACTCTGTGGCATGGCCCTCCTGGGCCATGTGAGATGCAGCTCCCTCCTGCCCCGATGCCACTTCTCCTCCGCCTGATGATGCTGATGCACACAAGCACAGAAAGACAAACAAAAAGGGGGGGGGAGAGAGAAATAAAGGGATATTGAGTACATGGATCTCCGGTACAGTTAGCGGACATGACAGACACAGATGCCCCCTGCACTAAGTTGCACACTTGGGGTCCGCTACGCATTCCGTGGAACATGCCCTACACGCCTAGAGTTGACAACTGCACCCATGGATGACACGGCCCAGGGATGGCTGTACTGACACACTACTGAGGGTGTTGGCTGGGGACACAGGGGCTTACGGGGGTGCCCAGCCTACAGATATCGCCCTGGCCTAGGGGGACCCACAGCCCTCCTCCCCCACCCAGACACCTCCACTGCGCGACAACAGAGTAGATAATGCTTGGACTCACCCCCTTGTGTCTGCTGTGCTGCCCTCACGCGCCCATCCAAATCAGGGTAGGCCACCGCCAGGATCCGGAACATCAGGGGGGTCAGTTGACGGCAGGCACCCCGCCTACGTTGGGAGGCCATCCCCAGCAGAGACTCAGCGGTCTTCTTGGTCCCGCGGCGGATGTCCTCCCACCTCTTGCGGCAGTGGGTGCCCCGTCGATGGTGGACCCCCAGGGTCCGGACTTCCTTGGCGATGGCACGCCAAATCCCGATCTTCTCATGGGCGCGGACCTATGTGACACGTACAGGGAGGGAGAAATACCACGTTCAAGTTTGTCTGCATTTTCGTTGCCAGTGGCCCAACGCCCCCCATCCCCGCCAGGCCCCCCGCCATGCCCCCCGCCAGCCCCAACATGCCCCCCATCCCCGCCAGGCCCCCCGCCAGGCCCCCGCCAGGCCCCCCGCCAGCCCCAACATGCCCCCCATCCCCGCCAGGCCCCCCGCCAGGCCCCCCGCCAGCCCCAACATGCCCCCCATCCCCGCCAGGCCCCCCGCCAGCCCCAACATGCCCCCCATCCCCGCCAGGCCCCCCGCCATGCCCCCGCCAGCCCCAACATGCCCCCCATCCCCGCCAGGCCCCCCGCCAGCCCCAACATGCCCCCCATCCCCGCCAGGCCCCCCGCCAGGCCCCCAAGCCAGCCAGTGGCCCCAAATCCAGATTGAATTAAACTCACTTGTTGGTCTGGAGGACCGTAGAGTAGCGCATACTGGGGGAGGACCCCATCCACAAGTTTCTCCAACTCCTCTCCAGTGAAGGCAGGGGCCCTTTCCCCAGGCGCAGCAGCCATTGTCCCTTCCAGACCGAGGTCACAGCAACACTTGCAGTATAGGTCCTCTCCTGTGAAAGTTCAAGTCGCAAGTGGATAAGTAGATAGAAAATGGCGGTCACGTCCGCGGCGGTGCGTACCGCGGCGGTGCGTACCGCCACCGCCGGCGCCCTTCGCCATTGGCTCCTGAAACCCATAGGCTTCAATGTTAACCAATGCGGCTTCGCGCCGCGGTCTTCGACCGCTGACCGCCGCGGTGTGCCACGCCAGCGCATTGACCTCACATCCCATTGTCACACTTCACAGGTCAGGCAGCCGCCATTTCGAGGGTCCACATGGCTCAATTTCAACTGCGTCACACAGGCCTAGGCCTTGCATAGCCACTCAGACACGCCATTCACTGCATAGAGAATCGTTTACTGTGCTAGCTGTGAGTACGTACCTGTGGGTTGCTTGACTGTGTGCTCCATGTTGTCCTTCCTAGGCACCGTCCGCTGGGTTTGGCGAGGAGACGGATGAATCCTCGCGTGTACCGACCGCTGGTGGACCTGTCGACAATGGAAGAACGCCACATTATCCTGACCTACCGTCTTGACCGTGCCACTATACATGAACTGTGTGCCCAGCTGGAGCCCGACCTGATGTCCCCCATCCGCCAACCCACAGGGATTCCCCCTCTGGTGCAGGTCCTGTCAGTACTCCATTTCTTGGCAAGTGGGTCATTTCAGACAACAGTGGGAATTGCTCCTGGGATGTCTCAGCCCATGTTTTCGAAGGTGTTATCCAGAGTGTTGTCTGCCCTGATGAAATACGTGAGGAGCTACATCATTTTCCCTGAGGTGGGCGAATTGGCTACAGTGAAGGGTGATTTCTACACCCTTGGACATATTCCCAACGTCATTGGTGCCATTGATGGGACCCATGTGGCTTTGGTTCCCCCAAGAGACAGGGAGCAGGTGTACAGGAACAGAAAGAGTTACCATTCCATGAACATCCAGGTGGTGTGTTTGGCTGACCAGTACATCTCGCATGTAAATGCCAAATTCCCAGGGTCAGTGCATGACGCCTACATCCTGAGGAATAGCAGCATCCCTTACGTGATGGAACAGCTAGAGAGACACCGTGTATGGCTATTGGGGGACTCTGGGTACCCCAACCTGTCGTGGCTACTGACCCCAGTAAGGAATCCCCGGACCAGGGCAGAGGAACGTTACAATGAGGCCCATGGGCGTACTAGGAGGGTGATCGAACGCACCTTTGGCCTCCTAAAGGCCAGGTTTAGGTGCCTGCATATGACAGGTGGATCCCTAATGTACTCACCTAAGAAGGTGTGTCACATCATCGTGGCCTGCTGCATGCTTCACAACCTGGCTTTGCGCCGCCAGGTGCCTTTCCTGCAGGAGGATGGTCGAGACGGTGGTGTTGTGGCAGCGGTGGAACCTGTGGAGAGTGACGAGGAGGAAGACGACGGGGCTGAAACAGACAACAGGGACAGAATCATTGAACAGTACTTCCAATAGGACACAGGTAACAATTCAAAGATAATTTAGTAAATCTGAACTACTCTCCTGCATCTCTGCTGCCTGTCTATTTGCCCCAGTGTATGATGACTGAGTTGTGGCTTTTCCCTCCCTATTTCAGATCTGGGGTCCCCACTACGAGTCCTGTGCTTCGTTTCCCCATGGACTACAGCTTTGTGGCAGCTGTTTGTTGACTTCACTATGTACAAGGACATATTTGCACTGTCATGTCAATTACAATATTTTGAAATCACAGCCAGACTCCAGATAGTTTTGTGCAAAATAGGTGTTTATTTAAGTGCTCAAAATGGGATGGGTGGTTTCAAGTGGGTGGGGGCTATGGTGAAGGAATGTCCATGGCAGAGTCCAGAGTAACAGTCACACAGGTGCATTGTCCAGAGGCCTGTGGAGAGATGGAGCATGGGCAGTTCAAGGATGGACAGGGTGACAATGTGGGACAGTGGGATGACATCAGGTGGTATCCTTTGCTGGCGGGGGTCTTGACATCCTACTCTGTCTTCTTGCGAGATCTCAGGGCCCTCTTGCGGGGTGGTTCTTCTCCTGCAGGAGGTGGGGGTCTGGTGGGCTGCTGTTGTGCGGGGGCCTCCTGTCCACTAGCGCCGGCGGAGGTGGTTGGCTGTTCTTGGTCCAGGCTAGTGGCAGGGGCCCTTTGTTGTTGTTGAGTGTCCGTCCTGGTGTTGATGAGGTCCTGCAGCAGCCCTACCATGGTAACCAGGGTGGAGGTGAGGGCTCTGATGTCCTCCCTGTACCCCCGATAGTGTTCCTCCTGCAGTACCTGGATCTCCTGGAACCGGGCCAGTACCGTCGCCATCGTCTCCTGGGATCGGTTGTATGCTCCCATGATGGTGGTGAGGGCCTCGTGGAGAGTGGGTTCCCTGGGCCCGTCCCCCCCCTGTCGCACAGCTGCCCTCCGAGTTGCCCTGTTTCCCTGGGCCTCTGCCCCCTGGCCGGTGTGCCCCTGTTGTTGTTGGGGTGGTGGGTTATCCTGGGTGCCCTGTAGTGGTAGACACACCGCAGATTGACGCGCCCTGGAGACAGAGGCATGGGCCCGCTGGGTGGGAGCTGTGCTGGTGTTCCCAGAGGGGTTTGGGTCTGTAGTGGCCTGGGCCTGTGTGAGGGGAACCGACTGTCCAGAGGTCCCCGATGGTCCGGGCTGGTCATCGGTGTCCAGGTCGACAGAGCTGCTGTCATCGCTGACGGCCTCTTGGGTGGGGGGTGTGGAGAATTCTGGGCCCTCCGCGGCGGTGTGTTGACGGTCGGGTCCTGCAGGGGTATAGAGGTATGGTTATAGTTTCATTGTGTGGCATATGGGTGTATCTGTGGGTTCCCGTGTCCCCAAGTGCTGGCATTCGTGTGTGGGGGCTTTGGTGAGGGTGGCTTGTGGGGGGGATGTGTATATGCATTGGGCATGCTTTGGTGATGGGTGTCCATGCTTAGTGGACGCATGCAGGCCTAGGTTTTGGGATGTGTGGGTTGTGATGGTGAGACATTGGCAGGGAATAGGTGTGCTGGGGGTGGGGGTGAGGATGGTGGTGGGGGTGAGGATGGTGGTGGGGGTGAGGGTGGGGGTGAGGATGGGGGTGGGGGTGAGGGTGGGGTTCGAGGATGGGGGTGAGGGTTGGGGTATGATTTGGCATGCAGGTGGGGGGGAAGCAGTAGTGAAGCTTCAACTTACCAGTATCCATTCCTCCGCAGACTCCTGCGAGGCCGTCAGGATGCAGGATGTTCAAGACTTCCTCCTCCCATGTTGTAAATTGTGGGGGTTGAGGTGGGGGTCCTCCGCCAGTCTTCTGCACGGCGATGTTGTGCCTGGATACCATGGAACGCACCTTCCCCCGTAGGTCGTTCCATCGCTTCCTGATGTCTTCCCGATTTCTGGGGTGCTGTCCCACAGCGTTGACCCTGTCGACAATCCTCTGCCATAGCTCCGTCCTCCGGGCAATGCTGGTGTATTGGATCTGTGTGCCGAACAGCTGGGGCTCTACCCGAACGATTTCCTCCACCATGACCCTGAGTTCTTCGTCTGAGAAGCGGGGCTGTCTTTGGGGTGCCATGGGGTGGTGTGTATGATGTGTGGGGTGGAGTATGTGTAGTTAAGTGTGTTGAGTGTGGTGGTGTGTGTTGTTTTGTGTGTGGATATTGTGTGGGTGATGGTGTTGAGTGGCTGTGGCTGCTAGTTTGTGGATGGTGGTGTCTCGCTCTGGCCTTCTTTCTGAATTTTTGGTCATAGGGGTTTGTGGGTGATGTGGGTGTGTGTTTTATATTGTATTGTGTGTGTGGGAGTGGTGTGTGTATGTGTATCAGGTGTGTGGAATTCAAATCGGCCAATGTGGCTGAGTTTTGTTCGTTTGTGTGTATTCTGACCGCGGCGGTGTGTCCCGCCAATGGAAAACCGCGTTTGAAAGACCGCCGCGTGGATTCGTGGGTCGTAATGGCATGGGTGTATTTCTGTTGGCGTGACGGTGGAGGTTTTGTCACCTCCACTTTTCCGCCGACCGCTGGTCTGGCGGTCTGTTGTGGCTGTCGGATTTTCGGAGGTTTGGCTGCTGCGGGTCAGAATGACCGTGGCGGGTTTCCGCGACCGCGGCGGGATTATGGGGGATTTCTGACCGGCAGTAGGCGCCTTTTACCGCCGAGGTCAGAATGACCACCTTAGTCTTTATTTTGAAGATTTTTCTTCAGCGGGACGAACCTGCCAGTCGAATCCGACCTCCTGGAGCCCTTGTCCGGATACGCGATGTGGGTTTCCTCGGTGGAGACTTTTACCTTCGCACTTAGTCGTTTTTTCGAGATGAAAATCCTTCGACCGGGGTAAACCTGGATCTTCATCCGACGTCCATGGAGCCCTTCTCGGATACGATGGCTGGGAGGTCCCGGTCAACTTTTTACCTTCGGACTTAGTCTCTTTTTTGGATGTTTTTCTTTACCGGGACGAACCACGAAGTCAGGCCGGGTCGCGGTTGAGGCAAGCCGGCTAGAATTTCCGCGGCGGGTCGGTCCCTCTCTGGAGCTTTTTTCCAAAAATTCGCCAAAAATTCTCAAATCTTTTCCAAACTTCTGGGGCTTCACCCAGATGTTCTTTTAAGGTTCTTTTGGGGTCCACAGCTCACCCCAAGGGTCCAGAAGTTCTGTGATGGTCCTTGGGGGGTGCGGACTTCAACTCCCAGAATGCACCTGGCGCAAACTCCTTTTTGGCCACTGGACAGTGGTCAGCTGGTCGCTTTCTTCAGGAGTTGGTGCAGGGGACTCTGGTTAGCAATTTTTCACCTGTAGCAAACAGGGAGTCCCTCCTTGAACCAGTTGAAGCCAGGCAAAGTCCTTCTTGTGGTGAAGCCCAAGTGTGCAGCTGGTGCAGTCCTTCTGAGTGCAGGTTCCAGGTGCAGGCCAGGGGTCCAGCAGGGCAGTCCTTCTTCTCCTTTAGTTCCTTTCTTGTTGAAATCTGGTAGGGATCTGCGGTGTGGGGGCAGGTCTGCCAGTTTTATCCTTGCTCCTGGGTGAAAAGCAGGGGGGCCCTGGTTCTCCAATCAGGGACAGGGTCGTCCCCCTGTGATGACCACTTCCTGGGAAGTGTGGCAAAAATCCATCCCAGAAGGCAACAGTCTCTAAAAATCCAACATGGATGAATCTGATTTTTGGAGGTTACATCTGGCTGAGCCCACCCACTGGTGTGGCTAAAAATCATAAACACACCCCTCTCCTGCCCTCTCCTAATCTAATCAAGGGGGCACCTAATTGTCTGGGGTTGCAGGATGTGGGGGTGTTGCTGGGTGCTCCAAATGTCCTTCTCTGCCTTTGAAGACCAGTTTGGCAGCCCTCCCCCTTCCTGCCTCACCATCTGCTGAGGGGAGATTCTCTCCCCCAAGCACATTCCTTTGTGTGAAGCCTGGCCACTTCACACCTCATCAAGGCAGCCTGACAGAAGCTGCTGCAGGCTGGCCAATCAGAGCACAGCAGCAAAAACAATGCAGAGCTGAAATTGGCAACTTTTTAGGTAAAGTCTAAACTTTTTACCTGAACTAGTTATAATAAATCCAACAACTGGAAGTTGTAGGATTTATTACAACAATTAATTTGATACCAAATTCTTGGTATGCAACATTTAAGGAGACTTTAAAATTTAAAATAAAGTCTGCCCATTCTAGCCTATGAAGGCCATTTACTTCAATGAGGGAAAAACGAATTTGGCTGTTTTTACCTCACCAGGGCTTATAAATCTATTTTTATAAAGTCCCTGCTTATAGTTACATGGCACCCAGCCCTAGGGGCACATAGGGCACACCTTAGGGGTGACTTATATGTAAAAATAAGGTAGTTTAAGACTTTGGAAGTACCTTTAATTCCAAAGTCGAATTTGCATATAACTTTAATTTAAAAGCAGCCAGCAAGGCAGGCTTGCTTTTAAAATGACACTGGGCACCTCAGCAATGCACCTAGGTGTGCACCACCTATGCTGTGGTCCCTAAACCTACATGCCCTACCATATACTAGGGACTTATAGGTAGGTTAACTTAGCCAATTATAATTAGCCTAATTTGCATATCCATTTTACACAGAGCACAGGCCCTGGGACTGGTTAGCAGTACCCAGGGCACCATCAAAGTCAGGAAAACACCAGCATAAAGTGGAAAATGGGGGCAAAAAGTTAGGGGGCCTCTGCAATCAGCCCTGTTTTCCCACAGTTTGTTGGTGTGGGTTAATGTTGGGGCTTTTGTGTATTTTAATAAAAAATAATATGTATATAATTTGTTTTAAAAATACAAAAAAATTAATATGTGTTTAGTATTAGTTAGTATCTGTTTAGGTTAGTATATGTTGTCCTACCTGTGTCTCGTCATATAAAGGGAGTGGGGGGCAAATGTTGAGGGATGTATTGTTAAATATGGTAAGTAAGTTTATCATAGGGTAATTAGGGCCAGTTCTGGGTAATGTATGGTTAGGATAGATTAGGTTAGTATAGGTGTCTTACATAGATTTAAGTTCTGTTTTGTACATAGTTATGAAAGATTTAGGTACTCCCTTACTGCATGTGTCATATGCTTGGGGCGCAGGGTCTTTGCATGAGTGTGCAATGCCAATTGTCTGTTGGCCTGTGTATTCCTTCCTGCATTCACATCCCTCGACATGCTAATATCCACTTCCAACTGAGCTGTTACATAGGCAGCTACAACAAATCGAAATCTCTATGCATCTGTCATCCATTGTACCCACCACTCAACGTGACTACAGTTCCCATTTATTTGATAGGTAGGTGTGGTTTTAATGCTGTCATTATTGGGCCCTGTGTTGGAATGTTGGGCACTGTGGAACATCTGCCTGCAGCCTGATGTTCATGTCAACACTGCTAAACTGAGTAGTGTCAATTTCAGATGAGGTCAAGTATACAAATTTCATGCCTATGTGTTTTAATTGTGCTCCCAGCTGACGTTATTGGCCAAACACTCTTACACAGCCATTCCTTCTGTAAGTTGTGGGTGAGGCATGTATGTTTTAAAGCAAATGTCACATACACAATGACTTTTTTGTAGGGGCTTTGGCCAGCATTGAGTTTCATCTTGTAGGTACCTTGAACCAGAAATATACTATTATTGTACTGCATTTGCCTCATTTTATGATGCAAAAGCAGCGCAAACTTACAAAATATCTAACTTACAATATACAAATATATTTTTTTA
Organism: Pleurodeles waltl; assembly: GCF_031143425.1. NCBI lineage: Eukaryota > Metazoa > Chordata > Amphibia > Caudata > Salamandridae > Pleurodeles > Pleurodeles waltl. The sequence continues at coordinate 259,316,689 of NC_090437.1, read as the reverse complement.
AGTTTGTGTTGCTTTTGCTTAAAAAATTACGCAAATACAGCGGTGAAGAATTAAAATTCATGGCCCTTGTGCATAAATATATGCCCACATTATTTCTGCACTCCGGTATTGACATTCGGTGAGCATAAACATGTTACATGCATCACAAATCTCCAGCAAAGTAGATGTGTCACATTACACAGAGACAAAGTTGTTGTGTAGGTGTTGTTTATTTTAAAGTGCTGTAGTGCAATACTTACATAGTCCAGGTTTGTGAGCCCATTAGTGTAAAGCATTCTATTGTGATGCAACACAAGTGCAAGATTGAGGGTGATGTCATTGGACATGCTGAGATGAAGTGTCATTCAGTGCAGAGGAAAATGAATTGGCAAGTGAGTAGTGACAGACAATTGCAGTCCATAGTGATTAGGTTAACAGTGTGTCGGTGAAGAGTGCATGTCACCAACTGCAGCAAGACTGGCATGTTGTCAAGCTCAGGACAAAGGAAAACCAGTGCCACGTGGTATGAGCTGGTGCTACCGGGTACTCCTCCTGGTGAATATGATCTGTTCCACATCTTCATCTTCTGATGTGTTTCGTCTCCTCTGCCTTTGATGGTGGTGGGTTTGAGGGGGCAACAGACACTTCAGTGGTTGGAGAAGTGGACTCCAAATTCCCAGCAGCTGCCATCTGTAGAACTACATATGGCATAACTGCAGCAAGGAGGAGCTGCTGATTATTGAGTATGGCAGCAACATCCCTTTGGTAGGCAGCCATGTCCGCCCTCAGGGAGGCCAGTTCCCAGTGCATGGAGTCCAGCTTGTTGTCATGCATGCAGATGCAAGATTGTGAGGGCAGGTTTGGTGGCAACTCCCTCACAGCAGTGGTGAGGTCCCTCACACACTATTGGACTCCTTGCAGTAGGGATTGTGTGACTTGTATGGCTGTTGACTGTTGTGCGGACGTCATCATGCACATGCGCATCCCCTCAAGGCTGGCTGCCATAGTTTGCATCCCCACCTGCACCTCCTTGGCCAGCTCCCACTGTACTCTAACTACTGTCCTCTCAAAGGTGGTCCCTGTGTCATCAGAGTCCTCATCTGTGTTTGAGCTGGCAGGTCATACTATTGGGGTGGTGGGTGGGTCCTCTAGGATGGATGTTACATGTGTGTTCCTCCTTGTTACTGCAGGTGGTAACTGGAGAGTTCCCAGGACATCTTGGAGGGTTTCCTGGCTGATGGTGGTCAGCTGGTCATCCATGTCATCAGGGTAGTCCAGGACAGACAGATCCTCAGGACAGCCATCGTCCTCTGCAATGAGATATTGTACAATTAGTGTGTCTGTGTTGTGCCAGTGGTAATGTGACACCACTGACTTCCTATTGGTGGTACATTGTTGTATTGGTTCCCAAGCATTGTTCTTGTCATTAATGTTTGCAATCTCTCAATCCTATGCCCCACCTGCATGTCACATGTATTGTGGGCAGTTTGGGGAAATTGTCTGCGTCACATCTTCTAAGTGTGGGTTCTGTCCAAATTGTGGCTTGCCGTCTTCTTGTCCTAATCAACCCTCCCTCTGCTTCCATTAGCATGGTGAGGCCTTGCAATTATTGTTGGTGTGCTGATGCCACATGTACCACACAGAACAATATGGCCCTGTCCCAGTCTATCATTTTTCACCTACACCTATACGGTGCTGAGACCTAGCACCATACCATGTATTGAATTTCCATGAAACGAAACAGGGGTCACCATTGGTAGTTTTTCATGTTGATGTTTGCATATGTGTGCTACATTGCATTGCACTGATGGGTATGGCAGAGTTCCATTTCCTCTTATGACTGTGCGGGTGTGTTTGCCTAGCTACACACATATGTCCTTCCCCTCAATGCTGTTGTCTTAGCACTATGATACCTGAGATGTTGCATCTATTGAAACACAGGCACAGGGCTAAACCCTGGAATGGGCAGCATGGTTATGAGATTAATGCTGTGTACATCATAATGTATGTGACAATGCCTGAAGGTTATTGAGTCTATGGATATGAGCAGTTGACAGGAGTTGCACTTGGATAGGGATTGATGGGGATTGATCATATAGTCATACTGAACCCTCATTTTGAGTGTGTTTGTGCCATTTCCTAATTGACCAGCACACACAGCACAGGTAGTAACGGCAAGTGTTGTCAATGGTAAATGCCGCTTGAGCCAATGGCCTGAGACTGAGCATTGTCCTCTAGTTTACATTCTGACAATACCAGCTGTCCTGTGACAGCAGACCAGTTTTACGTTCTACCCTACTCTCCTGGTCCGCTTCAGCATTTCCAGCAGCCTTGACATGGCGGTGTACCCCCATGCACATGTTGTTGGTGTTGTGTTGTGCTGTGCCCCTGGATGCCCATGCACAGCCAATGCACTTGGCATGGGCAGTGCAGGGTATCCCATGTCGTGCCCCTTTGCCCTTTCCACTGCCTGTTTTTCAGGGCTGACATCCATTGTGTAGTAGGTATGTGCCTCCCCCTTCTTGCACGTGACATTGAGGCATTTTTGTTCCCCATGCAACTTACCCTGCATATGTGTTGTTTCCTGGTAGTCTGTGCTGTCCTGTCCTGCAATACCAGTGACGATTTCCTCCGGGAAGATGGTTGCAACCATCTCCTCTATCTCGTCAAGGTCCTCTTGCGGTGCTGAACTCCCACCTCTGGTCTGCAGTGCTGCTTTCCTGTTCCTTGCCATTTTCTCCTTTGTCCTGCACTTGCAGTCATGCCAGCATTTCTTGCGGTCAGTGACAGTTCTCCTGACCTCTGCCACACTGTTAATCTTGTCCACAATCTTTTGCCAAATTGCCTCTCTCCTCCCCATTGGCAATTTAGAGGTGATGAAGAGTTGATGCTGGTGCTACGTCACCTCTCTCACCAGGATTTCATGCTCCTCTGCACTGAAGCGACACTTCTTCTTCTTCTTGTCTCTCCCCTGGGTCTTGTCTGTGTCCTCCTGGCTAGTTCCTAGTTGTGTGGGATCTCCCTGGCATCTCTCCTGGCTTCTGGGATCCATTTCGGGACTCCTTAGCACTGTTTGTTGCTTTTGCATCTCTTTTTCATGCTATTGCAGTGAAAATTGGCGCATATCCGTTTGGTACGTTTTTCCATGTCGCAAACCGGATTAGAGTCATTTTTCCTGTGTTAATGTCATTTTGCCTTACAACAAAGCACAATGGTTAACATCAGGAAAAATTACTCTAACCTGTTCTTAGAGCCACCCAGCGTCAAAGTATAAATTTGACGCCCGGGTGGCTTTAAGAAATTATGCTAGTCAGCGCTAAAATATTTGACGCAAAACTGTTAGCGCAGTTTTGCATCAAAAAGTATATATCTGTGCTTGTATATGTTTGCTTTGGTATATTTTTATAATTTTATTTAAAAGCGGTTATGTTTACATGATGCTGTCAATTAATTAAGAAAAATTTCTGGAAACTGTGCAAAGTTATGTGTAATTGCATGAAATGCAAAATACAAACCTGGCATTTGCATTACATTTTAGTGTGACCCCTCCATGCACAATTGTTATAATAAGTTATTGCAGTGATATTATCAATGATGTCATAGAAGATCTCATGGGTGATGTAACGTGTGTGGTGGTTAGCAGTGCATGGTGAGGGCACAAGATATAGTAACCTTATGGCATGACTTTTAGTTACATGAGACAATCTTAACTATAATTGGTGAATTTCTGTGTTTACATCATTGCGTTGTTACTGAACATTTCACCTAACTATAATGTTACTTTAACCTTTGCTTTTTTCAGTGAGTTTCTAGTTTCTAGTTTTTTTTTTAACATGAAGTAATATCATATTACCATATGTAAAGCCAACCCCCCTTCAGCCGCGTGATGTGGGGGGTTGGTGGCAAGGCTTATGGCCAACCCCTTCATACAGCCAACCCCATGCTGCGCACAACTTTTGGCCATGCATGGCAGAGAGTTGGTAACAATGCCAGTGGCCATACCTGTAGTGTAGTAAACCCCAATCGATGCAGGGCCTTCGGTTGTGCATGCAGGGTGGTAGCCACTTAGCCTGGCATACGGCCAATGCCCCCGCATGCAACCTGCCCCAAGCTGAGCATGGTCTTTGGCCGCTCGTGGTGGGTGATCGGCCCACCCAATGTGGCCTGTGCCATGCTGCACAGAATTGGCCTTTAGACCCTGAGGACAACACCCCTGGGGCCAAACAAAATTAAACAGGGGAGGGGGAGTGTTGACCCCCTCCCCAAGCCTTCCTAGCCCCCAGAGAGCCCATTCCGCAGGGCCACATGCAGAAAAAACACAAGAGGGGATCGGGCAGCACACTCCTGAAGTCCTATTTGGACCTGGGGGCCGCATCCCCAGGGCTCCATGTATTTTAATGAAGAGAGGGTCACATGGCCCCCTTTCCCAAGCCATATTGGGCTCTGGGGTCTCCATCCCCAAAGGCCCCTTTTTTAAAGGGGAAGCACGAGCCACATGCCCCCCCGAGCCTCCTCAGGCCCTTGGGACCCGATCCCTCAGGACCTTACCTATTTTAAATAGGGTGGATGCACAGCCCCTCTCCACAAGCTTTATTAGGTGCTGGGGACCACATCCCCCTGGACTTTTTTTATTTTTTTATTTGCGGGGGCACTGGCCCCACTGAATCTTGTTAGGCCCTGGGGACCTCATCCCCTAATGCTGTTTTTTTTAAAGGAGAGGGGGCCATGTGTCCCCCTCCCTGAGCCTCATAAGGCCCTGGGGATCACATTCCCAAGGGCCATAACTCTTTTGAAGGGGAAGTGAGCCGCGTGTCCTCCTTCCCAAGCCTATTATGTCCCTTGGTACCCCATCGCCAGGGCCCACATTATTTGAAGGTGGCCACCCTGGAGACACCTACCAAGTAAACATTGGTGCCACAATGGGGTCTCAAGGACCCCGCCTCCCCAGCTAGCTCCCTGTATGCTGTGGGAGGTGGCATTGTTCCCACCCACAGGGAGAAGCTATTAATGCTGCTCCCACCAGGTGGGAGCAATCTGTTGCTCTGTTTCCCTGCCAGCATCATCTCTGGGTTTGATAGTGTGCCGGATCTAGAGTCATCCTCTGGATTGTGATGATGATCAACAGGACCAACCTTCAGACCTTGGTGACTCTACTCCAGATCCACAAAGAGTATTGATGTGGCCATCAGAGGTGGAGAATTGTAAGGAAACTATTACCTGGGAAGGAGACCTAAAAAGACAAATGTAGACCGTGAGACGTTGTACAATTATGAACCTACATCAAATATCCTAGTATCCACTCAGGACTGTTTACCTTATCTGAATGTTTCCTGCTTGTGAGTCAAAACATGAGGAGAGAAAACAGTTTGTAGAATATCAGACTGTATGTGAGTTGTTGTAAGCACAACACTGCAGTGGAGAGAATAGAACAAGGTCAGCATATACTATATCATTAAAGATAGTGTTTTCGTTCTAAATAATACCACTCTAGCAATAGTTAAAAGCACCCTGCAACAATTACAATCCCTTTTCAATGGATGAGTGCACCCTCTGAATCAACAATGGTTAGTACACTGGTTCTCAAAATGTTTGATATGCTGCAACAGTTATATAAATGCACTAGCACAGACCTAAAGCATTAATTCACAAAGACTTCAACTTAATATTTCTAAAATGCAGTCTTATTTTGAAGGTCTTACACAAAGTCTTACCCATTCATTAAAAAAATGTCTTTCCAAATCCTTTTACAATAATACATTTAAAGTTTTCCAAAGTCATGTGATTCACATTTTGCACTGTCTTGTCACAAATCATGTAATTTGAGATGTCATACGTGTTTTTATGAATGCTACGATTTCACATGGTGTAAGTGACGTAATATCTAAGAGTATAATCAGTGCATGGAGAAGGTAAACTTGTATTTTACTTAGAGTGGCGATTAAGGTAACACTGGACACATTGGTATACATCTTATAGAAATTTGATGGTGGTGCATAAATTATAAACTGAAGTTAGAACTATAATTTTAGAATTTCTAATGTTTGTCTAGTTTCGGTTGGGTTTGTATAAAAAGACCAAATAAAGTTTTCCCAGCTGTAACTTATCCCTAAACTTCGGCTTTTTCATTGAAGTTCAATGTTTATTATTTAATAAAAGTGTGTTTCAAGTTGTAGTGCTGAGTGTCATTTATTAGTGTATAATTAATTGGAGTATCTTATCGTACAATTTAGGAGAGTGCTGTACAGTGTAATGTGGGAGACTGGAGTACTGTATAGTACAAAAAAGTCAGTGAAGTAGGGTAGTGTACAGCGGAGTAAAGTCTTATATACTGGAAAGGCATGGTGCGCTGTATAGTGGAGTGGAATAGCACAGAGTGGAGAGGCATTTTGTACAGTAGAGTGGCAGGTATCACAGACTGTCATACAGTGGAGTGCAGTGTTGTAGAAAGTAGTGACAGAGTGGAGTAGGGTGCTGTAGAGTGTTGTTCAGTGGAGTATCATCAAGAAGAGTTTTGTAGGATACACTGGAGGAGAGTGTTGTAAATTGCAGTGGTATATCATATAGTGGACTGGTGTGTTATAGAGAAGAGTGGAGTAGCACATTGTTGAGTGTTATACAGTGTACTACACTGGTGTACACTGGACTGTTGTAGAGTACAGAGGCATACAATGGAAAAGTGGAGAGTAGAGAGGACATGCAGTGGAGTGCAATCCAGTGGAATAGCGTATTGTTCAAAACTATACAGTGTAGTTGTGTAAAACTGAGGTATGTACAGTAGAATAGCATAGAGTACAGGGGTGTATTTTGGAGTGGTGAAGAGTGGAGTGGCAAACATAATAATGGTATAGGATGTAAAATCTTAGTATAGTGCTAGACAAAGAATTGGCATAGAGTGTAACAGCGTGGAATGGAGTGACTTATGGATAAAGATGAAATTAGCTAGGAATGTAGATTATGGTTTGCGATTTGTGCTACCTTGTGTTTATCCAGATTTATCAATCAATACAGGGTCATGCCTGGTGTCCTTGCTTTGCTTTGTAAATCCCTTTTACTTATTGTGTTGGCTACCCAACACTATGCATGATGCAATGATAATGAAATGCAATAATAAATTTGAGTATTAGTGATACATTCTGCCATGATATACCTTGTACTTTTACAGTATGCCATGGTACATGAATATAGGAAGGCATTCTATATACTTTTTTATGTTATGGTGTAGCTGCTAGTAGTTAACAAGAACCTGTTTGTTTTTTTAACCAGGCGGAAGGTTCCAAAATGTTGGAGAATTTATTTTTAAGTTTTATATTTGTTTATGTAGTGAATTACTTGTACATAAAGGGGGTTATTACAACTTTGGAGGAGGTGTTAATCCGTCCCAAAAGTGGCGGTAAAGTGACGGATATACCACCAGCCGTATTACGAGTTCCATAGGATATAATGGACTCGTAATACGGCTGGTGGTATATCCGTCACTTTACCGTCACTTTTGGGACGGATTAACACCTCCTCCAAAGTTGTAATAACCCCCATAGTGTTTCTTGTTTCTTTTTCTGTTTTTATTAATGAATATTTTGGGTAAGATTATTTCATTAGTATTTTGTGTTGTTGCAGGAGGAAGGGGGCCGGATGGATAAATATCTGGATTTTCTTTTCTGCTTCTCCTTCTTTCCTGCACATAATGACATGTTTTGCACGTGGTGTAATGATACACACATAAGGATTTTTTGCACTTATTTTCCATTGCATGTTTAATCATTCTAATAGTTCAGTTTAAGGAATTACCCAATGGGTTATCGATTAAGTCTATCTTGTTTTTAACAGGCTGAGCTTTTTAAGTGACACCTGGGTATTCGTAAAGGTATTTGGTATTTTCTAATGCTATTTCATTACATATAATATGAATGTGGGCTGTCTTTATGGATTGATTGATTGAGGATACTCTACAAAATAATATAAAACACTGTGTGGGCGTTAGAATTATAGTACATTTGCATTTTATTATTTGAGCCTCAGACTGTATTTTATGTATATTTTTTATACATTGATAGTTCTTTTCTCCATATATATTACAAAATCATAAATTAATTTTAAGGTGAGGAATTCACCTAATTAATTATTTAGACATGGCCAGCCACATTTGTATTGTCAACAATGTTAAATGTTACACAAATTGCATTACAATAAGTATGTTGTCTCTTTCTTTTCTTTGTCCTGTTTCTATGAAATGGAACAATTCTATATTTATGTGTTACTGATTGGTTTTGCAATGCACGTGATCAAGGCTGCAGGGACAGCCGAAAAGCGTTGTTTTTTGTATTAAACTCGCCACCTTTATTTACTTTCCTGGATGTCCCGAGTGTGCGTTTTTCATTTGACATCCTTTTATATATATATTTTTAGTATGTAGTTATAGTTAGGACCATTTTTCCATAGAAAAAGTGTTTGTTTTTTTACTTGCCTATATCTTTGGCGAAGTTTTACGAATCTTGACCAAATTTTCCCAAAGAAATGTGCCAGTGATTCTTGCTGTGCATGGGAAGTTTTGGGGTTATCCGCCGAAACCATACAAATTCAGCAGTTATAGTTATAGTTCTTTCAAGTAGCTAAAATTCACGCCCTAAGGGAACTATAAAACGCACCCTTGCCATGCACAGTTGTCTCATCCATAGGTTTATTGCAAATGTTGCATTGAGAGTAAGAAAGATGGCTTAGAATATGTCGTCAATGATATAATGTGTGGAGTGATTAGCTGTGCATGGCGAAGGCACAAGGTATAGTTGCATTAGGACACAAGTTTTAGGTATTTGAAAGAACTCTAACTATAACTGCTGAATTTCTATGGTTTTGTATGAGTAAATTCAGAACCTAACTATAACGTCCCTGAAACCTTTGGTTTTTCAGTGAATTTGTATGTTTTTTTTAACATACGGTAATTTTAATTGCTATACGTGAATCCAACCACTTCGGCCCGGCCCTGAAGCCAAATCCCTATAAGCATCCAATATTGCACCTTGCACTGCCTTCTCCTGTGCACAGTACGGGTTGCCTGCAAGGGCTGTCCTGTAGCCAGTCCCTTCGGCCAACCTTCCTAACCACCGAACCCCATGTTGTGCACGGCCCTTTGCACATACACTGTGGAAGTTAGCTGCAGCCTCTGTGGGTGTGAAAATAGGTGTGAGAGGCTGTCTCTGGGGGTAAGAGTGGCTGTTGGAGTGACTGTCTGAGTGTAAGAGTGCGTACATCAGTGTTTTAGTGGGTGTGTCAGTATGTGAGCGGGTCTGTGAGTGGGTGCATCAGGGTGTCAGTAGTTGTGCGACGGTCTGAGTGGATGTGTGAGTGAGTGCATAACTGTCTGAGTTGGTCTGAGTGGGTGCATGAGGGTCTGAATGGGGCTGTGAATGAGTGCATGAGGGTCTGAGTGGATCTGTGATTGGCTACGGGAGTGTTTGAGTGGGTCTGTGAGTGGGTGCTTGTCTCAGTTGGTCTGTGAGTGGGTACGTAAGTGTCTGAGTGGGTGTGTGAGTGGAGAATTGGTTGAAAGAGAGACAGAGAAAGAGAAAAAAAGTGAGAGAGAGAGAGATAGAGTTTCTAAGGCATTGATGTCTGATATACTCTGAGTTATTTGTCTCTCATTTAAAATATATATATATCTTTTTTTAAATATAAAACAATTTTTGTAAAAAACAAAATGAAAATGACCTTCACACTGAGCTATAGGGGTTTATTTCAATGTTTTTTGTAGCACTTTATGGGCTTTCATATTATTTATTTAAAATAAAAATAAAAAAAAAGTCCTATAGCGGCTATCTGGTACCATGGGGAAGCCTTAAGGGCTCCCACACAGTCCCTATATATATATATTTAATTATTATTTATTTATTTTAATTTTTAAAATAAAACGCCCTTTACGGGCTACCTGACATTGAGGGGGAAGCCTTAAGGCTTCTCTCGCTGTGCCATTGCTTCAGCAAGCATGGATCTGCTTCCACAGCAGCTCCCTGCTCGCTGAAGCATTTATGTCTGTCCCCTTGCACATGTGCAGAGGACAGAGATGAAAGCTCTGATGTTTGACAGCGGTACCTGCTTTAAAGGTCCAGCTGTCAAACAGCAGAGTGTTTGATGTGGCTTGGCTGCAGCTGCTGTGTTACAGCCAAGCCACAGCAAACAGCTATTTCCCAGGGGTGGGCACCTCGGGACATAGCAGGAGCTGGCCATGGGGGTGGTGGTCCCCAGGGCCAACAGCAGCATCCCCTCCAATAGGACATAGCCTTGGGAGGTGGTAACCCGAGCACCGGGGTCCTATAGGGTCCCCCTTTCTTTTTTTTACACTTTGACATGGGGGTTGCGGGGAGCCGCTGGCCCCCTGCATGTATTTAATTAGAAGCCCCAGGGGTGGTAGTCCCCATGGGGCTGTGGACCCCCCTCCTATACTTTCAGCAATGCCCAGGGGGGAGGCAGTCCCTGGGACACGGGAGCGGTGGGCCCCCTACATATGAGTAAGGCAGCCCTCGGGAGGTGGTGGGAAGAATGCAGGTTGACAGTGTGTGAGAAAGACGGAGCTCGGGAAGCGTTCAATAAATAGCTACTGATCCAGTCATCTTGATTCAGCCTTTATTTTGAGTAAAATACAACATAAAAAGTGGCGATGAGGAAGAAAACCTGTGCAGGGGACAGAGAACGCTTCCTGCCCCTGATGATGGTAAATCTCCGTCTACGTGCCTGAAGAAATGGCAAAGTGATTGAAGCTTTGACAGCTGTTCGGAATTAGGGTAAGCAGGATTTGAAACAAACGCGTGGTATGTGAAAGCGGCAGTCCGTGACAGAGACGCTGTTTCGTGTTGTGAGTGAAGAACGGAAACAACGCGTGTTGTGGAGGCGGCAGTACGAGAAAGAGACGCTGTTTTGATTTGAGGAAAAAACAGCTGACAACGCGATGGCACTGACGGCAGTGGTTGACAAGTTGGAAACTCACAGAACACTGGACTATGTTTTGAAAATTGAAAACAAACGCGAGGTATGTGAAAGCGGCAGTCTGTGACAGAGACGCTGTTTCGTGCTGTGAGTGAAGAACGGGAACAACGCGTGTTGTGGAGGCGGCAGTACGAGAAAGAGACGCTGTTTTGATTTGAGGAAAAAACAGCTGACAATTACATTAAGCTACGCGCTGACACTAACGGCAAGGATTGACAAGTTGGGAACTCACAGAACACTCGTAATAAATGAAATTGACAGCATTTTACTAAACCATTCAACGCTTAAAGACATTATGGCATTTTAAAAGGAATCTGTGGAACATCGTAAACGAAGTGCAGGTATTGGGACAAAAGGGAAGTGGCATTTGAAGGAAATAGGAAGCATATGTACATTCATAAGATAACGAGTGTAAAACAAGTCAGAACCATTTTAGGGTGTGGTAACAGAAAGGCATATATTGTTATTTACAAGTATAGATCTCCACACGCACAATGGCAGCAGCAAGTATGACACAACCACCTCCTTTCCTTAGTGACTTGGATGAACCAAATCTTCCTTGGAAGGAGTGGATAAAATTGTTTGACTCTTATTTAATTGCTAAAGGAGGGGAAAGATTCACAGCATTGAGAAGATAACATATTTTACTTCATAATTTAGGTATCCAAGGACGGAAGGTATTTGAGAGCCTCACAGATGTGGATGTGGAGGAGGACAATGGTGGGGAAGTGTTAGATGATTATGAAAAGACAATAAGAAAGTTAGAAAAACACTTTGGGCATAAAGTTAATGTAGTTTTAGAAAGACACAAGTTTTTTTGTAGAATCCAAGAGAAAAATGAAAAGGTTGCTAGTTATATTGCGTGTCTTAGAGGACTAGCCAACACATGTGAATTTGGTATTTTAGAAGACTCATTAATAAGAGATCAGTTAGTAAGATGCACTAACAACCTTAAAATACAGGAGAAATTACTAGTTCACAACCCAGCACTTAAAGAAGCAATCGATATAGCCAAGGGCATAGAACACACAGTTGAGTGCATGAAATTAATTAAACAAACCCCAAACAGAGATGAAATTAAGGAGATCAATATAGGTTCTAAGCTAGAAGACAAAGAATTGGAATCAGAAAAGGGGAGTAGAATACATGAAATAGCGGTAAAAAGGAATACCACTAACAACATGGATATGGGGAAAAACAACCCAATGTGTCCGGCTAGAAATTGTATATGTAGGAAATGTGGCATTAGAGGACATTTCGCAAGAGTGTGTAAAAATGAAAAAAGTGAAAATGATGGAAAAAAAAAATATTCACAAAATTGAAAACTCTCAAGAAATCAAAAGCAAGTATATACTACAGTTGAAAGATACAGAGGTAGGAAAGCAATGTGACAAATCATATCCTACATGTGATATTGATCTGGAAGGAGTGAAGGTAAGAGCATATGCAGATTCTTGTTCCCCGTTTACATTCATGGAATATAGAATATACGAAAATTATTTCCAAGGTAAAGGATACATATTACAACCCGCCAATATTTCTCCAGGGGGGTACAATGACGATCCCATTCCCTTAAAGGGTAAATTAGAGTTACAAATTACATTTAAAGACAGACAGACGAAGGGTAGTGTGTATTTCACTAACAGAGGATCAAACTTACTGGGATGGAAACATCAAAAAGAATTGGGTATCAAATTAGATCCTAATAGTGAAGAACAAGTTTTAGCAGTGGCCGAATCCAAAGAAGGAGAAAAAGTGTGCAAGGAATTTCCCACATTGTTTAGCGACAAACTGGAATTATTAAAAGATTAACAACATTTGATAAAGATGAAGGAGGGTACCATACCGGTAGTACACAAAGTCAGAACCATCCCATTTTTGATGAGAGAACCTCTAAAAATGGAGTTGGAGAAACTAATAAAATTAGGAGTGATAGAACCCATAGAAAGCTCATTATGGTTGGCTCCCATAGTCATTACTAAGAAACCGGGGGGCAGAGGAATAAGAGTATGTGTAGATTTGAGAGATCTCAATTCCAGCATATGGGTAGACAGGTTTCCCTTGCCCAGAATAAGTGAAATGCTGAGCACCATGGGACCAGCCAAAATCTTCAGCGTGATAGACTTGTCATCAGCATATCACCAGGTAGAACTTCACCCCTCATCCAGGTCACTTACCTCTTTCATCACCCCATTTGGAGCTTTCAGATACTGCAGGATGCCATTCGGGTTGGCTTCTGCTGCTGCAGTTTTTCAGCGTATTATGCAAAGAGTATTACAGGGCATAGAGAAGGCATTGTGTTTCCAAGATGACATTCTGATATATGGGGGGACAAAAGAAGGACACGATTCCACCTTGAGAGAAGTTTTTAAAGCTTTAGAGAAATCGGGTATGACTATTTGAAGGGATAAGTGCCAGATAGGAGTGGAATCAGTTGAATATCTGGGGCACAAAATAACAAAGGATGGTGTTGAGCCAAAATGTGATCTGGTGGTGGCTGTAACAGAAGCCCAAGCTCCCACCAGTAAGCAAGAACTCAAGTCATTTTTAGGATTAGCTGAGTACATGGCTAAGTTCGTATACAACTTTGCTGATGTGAAAGCCCCTTTAAGATCATTACTAAAAACAAATGCTACATTTGATTGGGATAAGAATTGTCAGGAAGCGTTTAAGAAAATAAAAGAAGCTATTGTTAAATCGCCTAATTTGAAAAATTTCGATTTCAGGAAGAAAACCATAGTGACCACAGATGCTAGTGGAAAGGGGTTGGGAGCTACCCTATCTCAGAGTGCAAACGGACAAGAGGATATAATAGCTTTTTCCTCAAGGTCTATTTCAGATGCGGAAGCAAATTATTCCACCATAGAAAGAGAGACACTAGCATGCTATTGGGCCATAAAACATTTTAAGTTTTTCCTGTGGGGTTTGCCTTTTGTTATCAGAACGGACCACAAACCTCTGACAGGGATGTTCACTACAAAAGGGAGGGAGCGAGCTACCCCTCGAATCTCAAAATGGATACAAGCTTTAGAAAGTTTCAATTTTAAAGTAGAATATGTTCAAGGTAAGAGAAACATAATTGCAGACTTTCTGTCCAGGTCACCTAGGGAGGTAGAAGAGGAGGAAGAGACAGACATATTGGAGCCAGTATTGTATGTAGACCTTGCTGGGTTAACAAAATGTGAATGGAGTGAAGGTGTCAGGAATGACCCAGTTTTAACAAAATTGAAAGAGATGATTGTTAAGGGGTGGCCGGAAAAATCAAAAGACTTGGAAGAAGAGATGAAGGGGTATTGGGAGGTAAGATCAGAACTAAACATTCAAGATAACATGGTGATGAGAGGTGAGAGAATTGTACCGCCCAGAGAATTGTGGGACAAGCTGGTTACATTGGCACATGAAGGGCATCTAGGGAGAAGCCTCACAAAAAGTAAATTAAGAGCCACGTATTGGTTTCCAACAATGGACAAAATGGTAGAAATCAAGGTAAAAGAGTGTAATAAATGTGCCACCAGTGACAAGATAAACATCACAAGAAAAGCACTGCGGTCACCAATAGAAGCCCCAAGCAAACCATGGGACAAGTTAGGACTGGACATTTTAGGTCTGTTAAACCAGGTGGGTGTTGGTGGAAAATTTTTACTTGTATTGGTAGACTACCACTCACACTGGATTATGACCAAACCTGTAAACCAAATAACCACTAAAGAAGTGATAGCTTTCCTAACGGGTGCGTTCATGATTGAAGGTTTTCCTAGTATCTTGATAACCGACAATGGGGTACAATTCACTTCAGATGCTATGAAGGAATTCCTAATGAAAATTGGTGTCAGTCATTTTAGAACAGCCTTGTATCATCTTCAAGCAAATGGTTTAGTTGAGAGAACCAATAGGATGATCAAGGAGTGCTTACAAATGGCCAAGATGGCTCAGGAGTCGGCTGACATGGCTTTAAAACAATTACTATTTTCATATCACACCACACCCAATTTAGTAACAGGTATTTCTCCTTTCACATCATTAAGAGGCAGGTTGCCAAGTACCAAATTAAACCCCACCTGGTTGGGAGGTGGGAAACCCCAAATCGTTCAACATGAACAGATAAAGGCTCGTGTTCAGCAAAACCAAAGTAAATACAAAAGTTGGTATGACAACAAATATGGCACCAAGAATAGGTGCTGGGAAGTAGGACAGTGGGTGAAAGTTAAACTACCGGAAAAAAACAAGAGAGAAGGTAGTAGGTTTTCAAGCCCCAAAAGAATTATTGAAGTACAAAGAAATGTGGTCAAATTGGAGGATGGCAGATTATGGAGTATGGACAATTTGGTTTGCTGTGAAAGACCAGGCATGGATCATGGGGAATCACAAGAGGAGGAAGAAGAAATCGAAACCCATGATCCTACAAGACCTACAAGACAAGAGAGAGAAATGAGGAACAGAAGACATCCAATGTGGTACAAGGACTATTTGCTCAATTATTAAGGAAGGGAGATATGTTATAATCCACAAACTGTAAACGGAGAGAATGAAGCATATTAAGAAATTGTAAATAGTTGTCACGAATAGGTAATTTATGGCTATAAGAAATATCTACATAATGTTGTTATATGTAAGAATAGTATCTTCCGTGGTCCCTTGGAATGTAGCGGAATGGTACACCTGGGAGCTCAAAGTAGAATGTTAAGAATGCAGGTTGACAGTGTGTGAGAAAGACGGAGCTCGGGAAGCGTTCAATAAATAGCTACTGATCCAGTCATCTTGATTCAGCCTTTATTTTGAGTAAAATACAACACCTACCAATCTGATCTATTAACCCAAAGAAATTAAATGGGAAAAATAAAATAGGAGCCTGTTAAGCACAACGTCTGCCCTGAGGAGCATCCTGGCACTACACTAAGATCAGTATTGTGCAGAAAATCACTGTTTTTCTTTAAGGCATACGAGAGTGTGAGGGCAGAAGTGAAGATCTATGGAAGGACAAACAGCCAAGTCTTCGGTTGTTTCTTAAAAATACGTTCTTCCTGTCCAACTGTTGGCGGAAGCTGGTTCTATGCTGTATTTGGTAAGTCCAAGAAGGATCTACCTTGTGTGGTAACCTATTTGAAATTGAGTATGTGTAAATGACAAGCATTCTCTGGGTGACATAAGGAGTGAATCTGTTGATGGGATACCTGGGGCCTGTTTGCTGAAAGGTCTTTAAAGAATGTTACCAGGGCTTTATACATTTCTGCAGAGCCAGATGAGGGAGAAGCAAGTTTTTGAAATTGCTAAAACTAGTGGACGGAAGCACAGGTTGCTATCACATTTGACAACAAACATCCTTGCTGCTGGTTGGGTGGTGGGGGTGTTGAAAAGTTCATTAGGCCACCAGTCCACTGCAGTTTATGTATTATTTCTCCTGAAAAAAAGGATGTCAATCTTGTCGGTATTGTACTTTTAATAGGTACATTTCATCACATCAATTACTCTGGTTAGATATAATTTAAAATTCAGTTCTAAGCCTAAGGAAATTTTATTGAAAGATAGACCCAGTTGGGTATCATTGGCCTAAGAAAGAACTGTGATCTCAAAAGATTCAGTAAGAGGAATCAACAGGGTCAGATAGTGCTTAAGCAAGTTTTGTGCTCAGAGATGAACCCTGCCAGACTGCATTTAGCCATTTATTCACTGAACTGAAATGTGCTACAGTAACTGCCTATTTCCTCAAGGAATGATTAGAACCATAGCGCAGTGCTGGTGCAAAGTCTAAGCTCGGCAATGTGGTGTAACAGCCAAACATGTGACACCATGTCAAACATCCCAGACTATCAAAATCCACCATTTTTACTCCTGTTTGTCATTCACTAGACCTTATTTTGTATGGAGGCTTTCTAGTGGTTGTGGGAGAGATGGGGGTTGATGTGGATGTGCCCTTCTGTGCACATCTGTATCTGTTTGGCAGCCGGTGCAAGCCTTGCTGCCAGTTTCAACCATGCCCCACAACAGTCTTTAGCTCAACCCCCTTGGAGTTTAGAGAATCAAGTGAGACACAAGGATGCAAAGTAGAACTAGAAGTGGAAAACATTGCTGGTCCTGTATCTT
This sequence comes from Pleurodeles waltl, assembly GCF_031143425.1. Taxonomy (NCBI): domain Eukaryota; kingdom Metazoa; phylum Chordata; class Amphibia; order Caudata; family Salamandridae; genus Pleurodeles; species Pleurodeles waltl. The sequence goes on along the minus strand of NC_090437.1, from coordinate 259,299,655 downwards.
ACTTTAAATGCAAAGAATTACTCAACCTAGAAATTCAAAACCACTGCATCTTGGAAAGGAAAACTAGGTGACAAAAAGAAAATTGGCATTGTGAGTGAAGTGAAACCCCTCACCTTCTAGGAAGGCCTTATGAAAGTATGTTCACTTCCAAAGCATGCTACAGAAATTAATAACCTACTAATAATAAAGTCTTGGATTTTATCTCAATTACAGAAACCTGTCTCAAAGATACTTCCACCCCACATAGTGACCCTGCAATTCCTAGTGGATAAGCGATCCTTCATCGAGACAGAAAAGACAGAAGTAGAGGGGATCCTGCGAATATTTTGCTTAGCATGTTTCAATGCTTCATTTACAGTACAGATACTCTTGAAGAAACAGAAAGGTTTGGGCTCTATTTGAAAATGTCACAACAAAGTTCCTTTTCTGGAGTATTCATCTACTGTCCAACTGGAGTGACCTTAATTTCACTGACTCAGCAGGAGACGCTAACACTCCCCACTGTCTACAATTTACGAATTTTACTGTGTCAGGCTACTTCAACTGTCATGTTGATGATGGATACAATTCTCAACTCTATTTATAATTGACAACCTATCCATATTCAACCCTCCACAATTGGTCATGGACCTCACTCACTCTATGGCCCATACTCTTGACCTAATATTCACCAATTATCATGCAGTTCAAAATTAGCTGTAGGTTTTCCTCTTTAGGTTGCCAGAGGTTTGGAATAGAACAAGAATAGGCATGAAGTCACTGGCGGAAAAGGGTTTTGCCAAAGAGGAAAGAAATAGGACAAACATCTACCAGAATTATAGGGTAATTCTAGACCCACTTTCACCAGGAAGTTGGAAGAAAATGTGAAGGTCAAAAGTTGGCTTGAGGCTGCTGTTGATGAGTTATTCCCACTGAGAATGGGTGTCACAAAAACAGGGTTCTTCATCTCCTTGGTTCTCCCCTGTCTTGGCCAGTGAAAAATCAGATTGTAAAGAGCAGAAGGATTGCACACTATATTCTGGAGGATAACACTAGTTACAAATCTGCCTTTAGAAGTTATCATGAATCCATTAATGATGGTAAAAGGAACTTTTTTACTACCAAACAGAGAGGGTACAGTATGCCCCTGGAGATTTTTCAAATCATTAGGGAATTTCTCTGTTCCATAGCTTGTTTCTTGGAAGTCCCTCCTTCACAAGAGTTGTATGATAGGCTGTTAGATTCTGTTGAGCATAAAATAGAAGTTATTCAAACTGACTTCACTCACAGCAATGTTGATGAGCTTGAGATTAATGAACTTGCAGTACTGACTACTTCAACAGTCAAGTATACTTGCTCAGTTCTCCATCCTGTTAATTTTAGAACTATCAGCAGTGGATACTGATGTGAATGATTCAGGGCAAGATCAACAAAGAATATCTATTCTTGCTCCAACCACCAATGTGGGAAAGCCCTGGCATACATGCCATGAGGGGCGAAACACGTGTTAGGTAAGCCTTTGCTTTATTTTGTGATCCAGTTCTGTGGACTATCATTTGAAACTGTTGAGCACTCCACAATAAATCTTTAATGGAGAACTCTAATATTCTTTTCCGCAGTCTTCTTTCATGAACATTATTATAAACTGCAATTGGATGCTTGAAAAGATTTATTTTCAAAGTGGGACCTTACTGCAACCCAGTAACGTGTTTTGTAAATGTGTGTGTATTTTGAGTGCGTAGGTGTGTACCGCCAATGGAATACTGCGGTTGAAAGACCGCCGCGTTGATTCAGGGGTTGTGATAGTGTGGGCATATTCCTGTTGGCGTGACGGTGTCGGTTTTAGTCATCATCAACACACCTTTATTCAGCTGTAAGCCATAAAAGGAAAATACAATCAAAAGAAACATTGTTTCAACAGCAAGTATTCACATGAATAATAAAACCAATTTACATATATAACAGATAACACTCCTAAGATCAATAAATAGCAATCATTTTCATCATTACTTTGATTAAAAGTTGGAGAAAGTTTCTAAAATTAATCTCCTGCCCGAGATAATACCACTACTTTGTTAGTTAGCTAATAGAGAGCTATTTAACCATTATATAAAACAATAAATAGATAGGAAGGAATGTTCTTAAAATGCATGAATACCTATATTTTACTTCATATAAAAGACTAAAATTACATCTTAAGCAAGATAATTTCCCAGAGTCTGTTAACTTGCTTGGAGGAGAACCTATTAACCACTTGAGTCATCATAAAATGTATCTATGAATGTTTATTAAATCTAAGCTTATTAAAACCTCAGGCCCTCCTTGTCCCTGATAAATGAGATCGCTAAAAGAAAACGACTTATTCCAAAGACAATGGATGGGGTGATGGTAGACCTAAGCAGTCTAGTCGCTTCATTGTAATTTCTAATTCCTGCATTCCTACAGATAGGTCGAATCAATTTTTTCCTCGGTTTATCGTAGGCTTTGCAGATTAACAAAACATGATCCACCGTTTCGGTAGTCTCCATATTACACAACCCACACTTCGCCTCATGATTATTCTCACTCCGGGGCTCCATTTTGTAGTAAAAGCCTTAGTCTGAAGGATCCCATATCGAAACTTCATAAATAGCGTTTTCGCTTGCCTAGGGTGGATTGTATCTAACCAGTCCTCAGCTCTTGGTGTTGGTTTAATATCCAAAAAGCTCGATGTCAATCTACCCAAATCCTTGTTACGAAAAAGACTAATCGTGGAAAATTCCCAATATACTTGCTTTAATCGAATCTTGGATTGTAGCGTAAGTGTATGGGGTTCGTCCCAATAGGATTTCAGCCCTAGGTTGTAGAACCAATACCTTATATGATGTAGCCACGGGAGAGAGACTGATTTATCAAGGACCATTATCTCCATTAGTGCTTGCTTATAATGAATCAGTTCTGGAATTGTCCAAAGTCTACACCAATAAAGTAATGGCCTCAAAACTGCCAATTTATCTATTTGCTTCATGTTTATATCATAAGTGAGAGGGATTAATGGAGAAGATGGCGGCAATCCCAATACCCCCCTCATAAAGCTGTTTTCTTGGGATACTAGTGAGTTTAGATTTACAATTCCCCAAAGTTCAGCACCGTATAAGGCAGCAGCCTGCGCTTTGTATCTATAGACCTCAAACACGGTTTTAGTATCGCCAGTTTATCACTGACCTTTGCTGTGGCGGACTTGTGTGGGTGTCTGTATTGTGGCGGATTCCGAGCTGTGGGTCGTAATACCTGTAGCGGAATTCCACGTCCACAGCGGTATGTTGGCGGTCTTCTGCACGGCTGAAAGTGGGATTTACCGCCAGGGTTGTAATGAGGGCCTAAGTGGTTTTTTTCGTCTGTTCCATAAGTTATCCATACCTCTGGCAATCCTTCACTTATGAACATTGCAACAAAACTGAGTAGCACAGTAATAACAACTGTCCCATTTGGCAGTACAATTACTCAATTGGAACCACTTTAAAAAGCCCACTCAACATGTGGCACAACACCAAGGTCAGCTCCATTTAATTTGCTATTAGGTCCATGAACAATATGGCCCGCACCTTTTGAATATATCTCTGCAGGTGACAACTCCTCATTTACAAGTATTCCACTTGCAATATTTGGAAATTGGTGAGTTAAGATCTCCAAGTTCACCTTGTCAGATGTTGTTGACCAGAATTTCTCAATTTACACAGATATAGCTATTGAATTTCTGATGCGGACACTAGTAGACATTTATCTTCTTCTCTCACATTCTTTGACAGATAGAAAAAGAAAGTGCAGTTCTTGCAAGGTGCACTCTGACTTTTATATCTGTAGAACAGTCTAAATGAACTCTCTGAAGTTTCACATGGATGAAATCTTGACCATTCGCAATTGTGACATATACTCAACGACAACAGCAGTTTTTAATGAGGGCATCTTTTCAAAGGGAAATTCTTCATGTGAAATATTTTTATGAGCTCTTGGACGGGTTTGTGCTCACTGGCTTGGTTGCAGCATCCCCCTCAAATAATGCAGTTTTTGGAAGGAAATCATGCGCCAGAATGTCCTTGATAAATATACCCCTTTCTTTTGCTACATTCATCTATCTATGTACTTGCAAAATTATTTTTTGTAACCTGATTGTAGTGGCTGGTTGGGCAAAACTTTTACTATGGCAATTAAATCATGGAAGTCTAGCTTTAATGATTATGCCAAACAGTTTTTCAATACAAATCTCTCCTACTTCAGTTCTGCATATACTTTCGATTATTGTTCCAGGACATTTAGTAGATGTGTCTTTATATTGTTATCCATATATTGTTTGGTCGCGTAGTTGTGTAATCACACAGGCTCAGTCACTTCAAAGGGGTTTCCTTGCTCCTGCATGAAATGAAGAAGGCTGTCAACATGTTTATTAAAACATTCATCAATGCTGACCATTATTTCTCTGATCTCACTGAATGTGAATCGATAGCCAGCACTCAAGAGTGGCTTTAAAACTACATTTTCTTTTTCAAAGTGTGCAAACTTAACTGAAGGCTGGTGAATACCTTGCTGCTGGGAGCTTATTGTACATTCATATTTTCAAATGTATGTACACATGTAGTTCAGACGGGCATACAAGTTTGCAGCAAATACATTCACCTCACTGTTTAGAAAACATGTTTGCCCTTTGAGACTCACATAATCTGTAGTTTATTCTTTCGTCAATCCCTTTGGCCCTTGGTCTGGCTAAACCACAGATAAAACACTGAAGAGCCTCTGCTTTCTGATCATTTGTTCATGACGGATGTGGGGTAGCCATCAATCTTCTAAGTGGATTGGCATTGGGTTTGGTTGTCATTGCTTTCTCAGAAGACTTGGATTCTTGTTGTGATTCACTGGTTACTGCTATTTTTGACAATTTGTTCCAGGCATTTTTTCCATTGTATATGAATTGTAGCACTTGTTGTGATAAAGATAAAATATTTGATCCTCTTCTGTCATCAGTTTCAATCTTTTGTGAACTTCGCCTTGCTGTATTACACCAGCATCTCAAACTCTCTTTTGTCCAGCCGCAGTTGATGTTAGCTTTTCTTTCCATTTAGTTTGTCATATGTCACATTTTTCTTTGTTGAAGGAGTCCTCAAATTGTGTAGTTAGCCATACTTTGTCAGGAGGTAAAGATCATCTCCAACCACCTTTACCGATTCTGCGAGCTTCAGCGTGACGTGACTTGAGATGCAGTGATGCTGCTGGTAGTGGGTGGAGCTCTGAGCTCGGAGCCGAGCTCAGTTTGCAGCTCGGCATGTGATGCTGATCTCCTAAGCCTTTTGGACTGAGTCGAAGGGCCTAATTCCTATTTCTCAAACAGGGTTTTCTGCTGCATCAGGTGCATCCACAAACTTATTATCCCTGTCTATTCTGATGTACAAGGCAAACTTATCAAGCTCTGTGTTGCAAGGCAGCTTTTGATCAGGTTCCCAGGTGCTCCCTGGGGGTTAAATTATGAAACCAGGGAATTTCAACTGTGCTCCTGGGAGCCATCATAGAACTACACACAGACACCTGGGTCCGCATGAAACTAGGAGATGGCCGCTCCGTCTCCAGGAAAATTCCCTCTTTTTGTGATGTGTAGCAGGGTTGCATACTTCCTCCCCTGCTTTTTAATCTGTTTATTGCAGACCTGTCACCTGCTCTTGATGCTGTTAACTCTCATCCCACCAAGATGGGTGGACTTCGGTTTAGCCATTTGCTCTATGCTGATAATTTGGCAATGTTTAGCTCTACCAGGGTTGGCCTTCAACGGTTGCTCAAACAACTTGCTCTTTATACAGCTACAAGTTATTTGAAAGTAACTCTGCTCAAAACTAAAGTGGTCTCCTTTGGCAGGAAAAGGCAGCTGGGAATCAGCTAGTATTATAAGTGCAGCAAACATTTCAGGTTTGTCTTATAAATATTTGGGGGTGCACTTTGATACTAGGAGTAGCTTTGTAAGGCACATGAAGGAGATTTAAGTTAAAGCTGCAGCTCTGCAAGTGGCCTTCTCTAAGTTATTTAGAACTCTGAGGGGGCCCAACCTGCTCCCACTAATGAAAGTTATGAGAGTTAAGATCACTCCCTCATTGTCTTAGGGTCAAGAAGTTATGCTGGGCATAGGTTCATGTCTGTTAAACAGGTTGGTCATTAAGATTCACAAGAGGGTTTTTCATTTACCTCAATCCGCATCTCCTGCGCAGGTGCAGTTGGAATTTGGTCTTTTAGACCAGCTAGCAAGAGGTGCCTTCCTGAAACTTTGTCATAAGTTGCATTGAGATAAGGCGGGTAGTTTGGAGTCAGTATTGTGGCTTGAAATTAGTGCGACTGAGGCGAATGGGTCCCACTACCGCTTTTTGACTGACTGTAGACAGCTACTAAGTGCTGGTGATCTTTGGGGTAATAACCCTTCTCAACCCCTTTTTAAATTGGGTATTAAAAAGAGTACTCAGCTTTGGTGTTACCACTGGGATCGAACTTTCCTCGCTAAACATAAGCATGCCTGTGAGGTTATCAATTCATTTCAGCCAGGTACCTCAGCAGGCTATCTTTTCTGCTCTTATAGCATTCATTCAAAAGAGAAATTCATGGCTTTCAGGAAGGGTGACTGGGCTTTTTTGAAGCATCTTCTCTCATGGCCCAGTGGAGGACATCACATGCAGTGGCTGCGGCAGAGGGGAAGAATCCCTTGAACATGTGGTTTGCCTGTGTCCTTCCTTGCTTCCAGCAGATCCCTGCTGTGGAATAAGTGGAATGAACTGGGGGCCTGCTCCTGTCTGAAGGCTGTTATTATGTCTTTGGACCCTAGGAACACAGTGTTGAACGTTCTGTTGATTAAATTCTTAAGGGCTGCTCAGGCCAATTCCTCCGGGGCACTGCGAGCAGGGACTAACGATGTGTGGAAATTATTTCTGCTCTTGCTCCATTGGGTTTTGAATTGATTTTGTTTAGCCATTGAGCTTCAACTTTGCACTCTAGTTTTTAATATCCATTGGCTGTTACCCTATGGCTGAATAACCAATGAACGCAAGGACTTTAAGGGCCCTGACAACTGTTGGCTTTATGTTCACTATCTACTAGATGGGTGTTAGGCCAGCCAGGGGGCCCGGAAGCAATTTTCAATACAATTATGTGCAATGTTATATTTTCTCTACTGGATTCCCTGCTTTTATGGGTTTGTTCTTAAAGTAATGTCAATATAGAGAACTCAATTAAGTATTTATCATATTTTAAGTCTGATTTTAAAACCATGATTATCGGTAACTTGGATTTCTCAATTGTGTACTGTACTATTTGACTGTTCTTGGTTTTAAATTGTAATGAATTTTAATATCTATACAATAAACATTTTTCTATGCTCTGCTACCACTTGCTTTGCTTATGTTTATGAATTTGAATCAACAAACAACCTGAAACAAAAACAGTATTAAAATAAATTACCAATATATTGGCTAAAACACATCATTATAGAGCTGCATTTTTGGAAAAGGGCGGATGGATTGCTCTGAGGAGTTATTTTTTGTTACTTAACCCCCCAAATCTATGTTTTGACACCAAAATAAAGGATGTAGGTCTTATGATTCCTGAAATATGACATCACCACTGCAACACATCCACCATTTTTAAAAATGTCGTCCAGAAAATAATCAGGCTGGATTAGCAATGTCTACCCAAGCCAAATTACTTCTTTAATGATCCAAAATCATAAATCGAAAATGAAAATCTCTGGACAACAATTGTTTTATGGAGGTATGTCAAGGGGCCAGGACTACTTACTCATCTACTCAAATACAAATTGTGCACCAAAAGCAGATAACTTCTTGTACTGACAACTGATCTTTTTTGCTTTGCAAGTTATCTGGAGATTACTCAGAATCAATTTTGCAATAATTGAATTTTCCCAACTCTGCTTCTTTAGTCAACAAACAGAATTTTGACAAATGTGAATGATAGAGAAATTAACAATAGCCTAAATGATGGAGTGTAACATGTCTTGCTCTGCATTCAATAATTTGTGTTTGGACCCACAATATAACTCTCTACAAAATCTCAAAACACATGTATTCCTGGTCATTCAACTGGTGCCTTGGTCTAATTTGATTTGATGTTAATGTTGAATGCAACTTTTTTAATTCTCATGCTTGTGCACCCTAGCCACTGTGCTACTTGTAGTGGATAAAAGCATTGGAATGCAATGGTGTGTTTTTGTTAATTCACGCCACAAGTGTTACTGTGTTTGCCTCATTTCATTCCCCAATAAACATAACATCAGCACTTGTGACTGCACTTGAAAAAATTTACACGTGCTATTAGCTTTCAAGTTAGTATCTTGTTAAAGTCAGCTAGAAGTATATGCCACAATAGTAATTGCTCCCTCATACTATTTGTAGTAATTCAAAGTCAGATTCACTATTTATGGGATTTACAAGAAAGTGAATGTGGAGTCTCACTGTAGGCATGGACCACTGCACACTTGCCAGTGAACTACTAGACTTCCCATCCAGTGTAGAAGACATTGGTCCTTTCATTAATTCAAAATGGTCTAGGAAACCTGAGCAGTCATCCTGGTTGGCTATTTGGCAGCAAATCAGAATATGTTAATCCAAAAAACAATTCTGAATGACAGTTAAGGTAGGAAAGCTGACTGACTAATAAACACTTATGTTTTCTAGGTGCACTGGAGGGTATTTGAATGCAGACCTAAAGCTACCTTTGCAGTTTCTCTTATATCTACACAACAATTCCAATACTTTGTCAACACAAGATAGCACTGCTGTGCATTCTACTTTATCAGTCAAATCATTGATCGACTTTTGTTCTATTCACAATGTATGATGTATTAGCAGTTATTGTAAGAAATAAAAATACCCCCAAAGTAGAGCCCACCCTACTTTCAAATTATGCTAGTCACTCTCATGTTCTTTCCATCATATTGTAGCATGCCATACCTATTTCCATATTTGGAAAAATCAAGGGGCATATTCAAGAGCCCCTAGCGACTCCTTGTGCAACATTAGCATCATTTTTACTGACGTTAATTTGACCCAACGAGGCAAAAATCCCAGCGCCATATTTACAAAATGGCACAATGCATGTATTGTACCACTTTGTGACCCTTTGCGCTACATTATGCCTATGCCAGGGGGCATTCTCCCTTTAGGGGGGCTGAAAAAATGGCACAAAGAAATCTAAGAGATTCCTTTGTGTCATTTTTTCAGCACTTTTAACACCTACTCAGATCAGGCGTTAAAAGGAGGCACACCATTGATTACAATTGGCTTCAATGAGCTTTGCAGAATTAGCGTCAACATTTTTTATGCTAATCCTGCAACGCTCCAGACTAGCATAATAAAAATCTGACGCTAGTCCCCTAACTACCACCATGGTGTGCCGTATTTTAAATATGGAACAAACATGGTGGCATTAGAGGGGCGCTAAGGGGCGCAGGAAAAGTGGCACTATACTGTGTGCAGCACCACTTTTCTTAAATATGCCCCCAAGTGAGAACACCTTTTTCTTAAGAATAGCTATTTGTTGTGGCTGTAGCAGGCCTTTTTGGCAAGCCCTGGGCTTTTTAGTTGTAGCAGTAGCTATATACTCTTTGGTAGGGTACCTTTTAAAGTGTAAAATGACATGGGTGGGAGAGCTAGGAACAACATGTCTGTGCAAAAGACATCATATAAACTAAAAGATTACAGGAATTGAGCAGAATTGTTTGAGGTAGTATTAAATGAATTTGGAACTTTCCAAAAGTAACCTTGCAGCTTAAGGATGATGTTTGAACATGGTCACCTAGGCACACAATTCAGTAGGTTGAACCAAAGAGATAATATAAAACCCTAAGACCATTGTTGCCTCTTTAACAAACAGCAGAGCAGAATGTTCTGGGTACACTTGCACAGCACGATGTAGGCTGATGGATTGAAAAGTCCAATGATGTGATTTCTTAATGTGGTACACTGAGGTTCCACACACAAGAAGGCAGGTGACCTATAATGTATTCATTGAATGTATATAAATGATCATTCTAGCCTTATGTATTAAGTAACAACGTAACACTGGTCAGCTGTTTATCTACTAAAGTACTAATAGTTTACTTATAAATTGAGCTTCCTCACATAGAACTCTCTCACTGGTGGACACAGGGGTACACAGTGTGAGAAAAATGTTGGAGAGGTTGACACGATTTTAATAACAAAGAAAGTAGCAACTAATCAGTATTTAGTTATAGCTAAAATAAAGCAGAAATCATGAAAGTGGCCAGTGCATGAAAGTCATTTAAAAGCAGTCCTTCTCTCTTGATGAAATTGAAAAACACAAGTCAGGGGCAGATTAATTAGCCATATGAGAGCATATACATGCAGATGCACCTGAAAGCAGATTCAATATTTAATTCGGAATTATATATGTCTATCACTAGGTTAAATCAATTTTAATAAACATTATCAACCCCACAGTGGAAGTCAGCATATTTTGGTGCTTGAAATGTGTTGTTTAGATTTTGGCATCAGGACCTCCTCACTCATCAGTGTATTACTGACACGTATGTGGTTAGTATACAGCTGCTTCTGAAGAGATAATCACCATTTTTCTTTCTGGAGTAAGTTTTTCAGATTACTCCTGATACTGATTGTAACAAATAGGACCTAAGCATGTCAATCTCTATCTCTGGGATCATGTTGCATGAAGCGAGGAAGCAAATGAACAGCTGAAGTCTACTGCCACTATCTTACACAGAGACTGCTATTGGGAAGGAGGTCACCTTATTTCAACAAATAAAGAGATAGTTGCCTCTTTTTTTGCACAGTTTAAGAGTCCCCCATGATGTGATCAGGGGTCAAGAGATGCTCTGTAATCCCTCAGTCAAACTGATGTTACTAGAGGGTACTCTTGTTCACCCCTGCCCAGCATGGTGTTCAAATTAGCATACTATAAATTTTACTGGAAATCACAATATTAGATGGACCACAGAAACAGCTGTAAAGCTTTATTGGTCTGTCGCTTGGCTGTGCAATGACTCTTCAGGCTGCCTATTGTTGGTTTTAAATTCCAGTTTTATTTGATCTTGTGCAGATATGCATGAGAAAACACAAAGGCCCTCATGATGACATTGGCGGTAAAACCCACTTACCGCCATGCCGACTGGCGCCAACATACATCCGCGGCAGTGGATAACCGCCAAGCATATTATGACAAATAACAATCCATCACTAGACAGCCACAAACACAAGTCCACCAGCCCAGAGGTCAGTGATAAACTTGTGGTAGCAAAACCCACACCGTTACGCTAACAGAACTACACCCACAGCATTATGACCCACGAATCACCGGTAAACCATTGGTGATACATACCGCCGCGCTCAAAATACACACACACATACAAAACAACACCACATTGGACTATTCAAAATACTCACACCGGACACACATACACACACCACAACCACGCACCCATACCCCTATAAAACACACACCCACATTACCCACAACCCTTTACAACTACAAACCATTGGCACGAGACAGACACCACGACCACAGACAAGACCAGAGACACATAACATCATCACCTATACACTACCCACGCACCCCACATCACACACCCCAACACATCACCCCACACACCCTCACCCACACCACTCACACTACGCTCCATGGCACCACAATGACACCCCAGATTCTCTGAGGAGGAGTTGAGAGTCATGGTGGAGGAAATCATCTGGGTACAGCCACAGCTATTTGGATCACAGGTGCAACAGACAATCATTGCTATGCGGAGAATCGTGGACAGGGTCAACGTCATAGGACAGCACCCCAGAACAAGGGATGACATCTGGAAGAGCTAGAAGATCTACAGGGAAAGGTGTGTTCCACAGCAGCAAGACACCAACTAGCTGTACAGAGGACTGGCGGTGGACCCCCATCTCCTCCCCCACAACTAACAACATGGCAGGAGCAAGTCTTGGCAATCATGCATCCTGAGGGCCTGGCAGCAGTAGGAGGAGGACTGGACTCTGGTAAGTCAAATCTCTAGTACTATCACCCCACCTACCTGCATGCCATCACAAACCCCCATCCCTACCCTCACTCTCATCACTTTATCACCTCCCAGATACCCCACCATCACAACCCACTCATCCCAATACCAATCCGTTCATGTAACACCAGTGCATGGAAATCCCCCTCACAGACCTGCATGGACACCTATCACCACTGCATGCACACTGGAGAGAATCACCTAGCCCAACAAATAGCTACTCACTGAAAGGCAAATATGCCAGGGCAACAACAATAATAGAGGGCAACAGACACATGCACATGATGTCATACACAGAAAAACTAACACTGCATTTACATCCCCACAGGTCCCCCAGCCAATGTCACCAGAGAAGAGGTGCCAGCAACATCCAGTACCCCCCAGAAGAGGCCCACAGTGATGACAGCAGCTCTGCTCGCCTGGATCTGGATGACCAACATGGGATCTCCGCACAGGGATCTCTGGACAGAAGAGGCACGGTGATGACAGCTGCTCTGCTCGCCTGGATCTGGATGCCCAACCTGGGATCTCTGGACAGGGATCTCTGGACAGTCGGTTATCCAGGCACAGTCCCATACCACCACAGAGCCTTCCCCTCAGGAAACACCACCACAGCACCCACCCAGAGGGCCCATACACTTCAATCAGCAGTGTGTCCACCACTACAGGGACCCCAGGACACCCCACAAACAGGACAATCAGGGACCTGGGGTCAGTGGCGGTGGGCACACCGTTCAGGGGACAGAGGCACAGGACAACAGGGAAGCTGGGAGGACTGCTGTGCGACAGGGAAGGACAGGCTAAGGGAACCAACTCTCCAGGAGGCACTCGCCACGATCATGGGAGCATACCACCATTCCCAGGAGACGATGGGCCAGATACTGGAAAAGTTGCAGGAGAACATGCGGCTGCAGGAGAGACAGTACCTGGGGATCAGGGAGGACTTGAAGGACATCAACACCACCCTGGTCTCCATTACAGGGGTGCTGGCAGACATGGCCAACACTACAAGGGAGGCAGTGGCACAACAGCGGGCCCCTGACACTAGCCAAAACGATGAGCAGCCCTCCACCTCTGTTGTCCTCATCCTCTGCCTCCTCATCTTCACTGTCCACTGGGTCCACTGCTGTCACACGGTCATCTCCAGCCTCATCCTCCTGCAGAAAACGCACCTGGTGACGTAAGGCAGGATTGTGCAACATACAGCATGCCATGATGATCTGGCAGACCTTCTTGGGTGAGTAGTACAGGGATCCACCTGTTAGGTGTAGGCAACGGAACATGGCCTTCAGGAGGCCAAAGGTCCTCTCTATAATTCTTCTTGTTCACCCATGTGCCTCATTGTAACGTTCATTTGCCCTTGTCCTGGGATTCCTCACAGGGGTCAGTAGCCATGAGAGGTTGGGGTAACCAGAGTCACCTACAAATATCGAGGGACAACTGATAGCCACACAATCACCATTAGGGCCCACACCATACCTATACACCAACATCCATTGGATGGGAACCAGGGCTCATCTATTAGCCACACTCGGTGCCTCTAGAGTTGAGCCATCACATTTGGGATGCTGCTATTCCTCAGGATAAAGGCATCATGCACAGACCCAGGATATTTTGCATTGACGTGGGAGATGTACTGGTCCGCCAGGCACACCATCTGCACATTCATGGATTGAAAGCTCTTTCGATTTCTGAACACCTGTTCATTTTGCCGGCGGAGGGACAAATGCAATATGTGTACCATCAATTGCCCCTATAATGTTAGGGATATGTCCCATTGCATAGAAATCAGAGTTCACTGTGGCCAAATCCTCCACCTGGGGGAAAGCGATGTAACTGTGCATGTTTTTAATCAAGGCAGACAACACTCTTGTCAGCACTATTGAGAACATTGGCTGAGACATTCCTGCTGCCAAGCCCACTTTCACTTGGAAGGAGCCAGTTGCCAGGAAATGGAGCACTGATAGCACTTGCACGAGAGGGGGGATCCTGGTGGGGTGATGGATAGCAGAGATTAGGTCAGGCTCCAATTGGGCACACAGCTCTGTGATTGTGGCCCTGTCCAGTCTGTAGGTGAGGATAATGTGCCTGTCCGCCATTGTTGCCAAGTCCACCAGGGGTCTGTACATGAGGGGATGTTTCCATCTCCTATTCATCCGCAGTGGTTGCAATCTAGGGGGCAAAATGGTGAGCAGCTGGTCAGCATCTCTTATTTCCAAACAGTACACTTCAATGCATGTCATGATTGTAACAGTATTTTTTTGGAGAGGTCCAAATGGTGCATATGTGTACTGCAAAGCAGTTAGGAGCCATGGTCTGCACCCCCCCCTCGAAATGCTGTCTGCCTGTCCTGTTTGGAGGGACAGGTGGAAATGAGGTAATTCCACTGACGTTGTGCGCCGTTGCGGGAGGCAGTCAAAAACCGCAGTGCAACTCCTCATAGGTTAACATTGGGCCCTATGGGGTACAGTGGCCAATGGTGATGTATGCCGGCGGTGACGGTATGCACCGCCGCAGACGTCACCGCCATTTTCTATCTGTTCACTCACTTGCTACCTGACCTTCAACAGGAGAGGACCTACACTGCAAGAGCTGCTGTGACCTGTGTCTGGAACTGACCATGGCTCGTGTCACTGGGGAAAGGGCCCCTGCCTTCACCTCGGCTGAGTTGGAGCGACTGGGCAGTGTGCTGCATGTATGGTGGGCCATGTCTGTGTTAATGGAGATGGGAAGGGGCATGTTGGGCCATGAGTGTAACAGGCAGGACGGTGGGACTAATATCTTTCCCTGTGTCAATTTCCCTGCAGACCAGCGCCAATCAGAAAAAGGGTATATGGCGTGCCATCGCCAAGGACGTGCGGATCCTGGGGGTCTACGGCAGGCAGAGCACCCACTGTCGCAAACGGTAGGAGGACCTGAGTCCCTGGGCACGGAAGAGGGCGGAGGCCCAGCTGGGGATGGCCTCCTAACAAGGAAGGGGTGCCTGTGGAACCCTGACCCCCCTGATGGCCCGCGTACTGGAGGTGGCCTATCTGGAGCTGGATGGGCGCTTGGGGGCATCACAACAGCCCCAAGGGGGTGAGTATAGTTCCCCAATACACAACTTGTGCATGGTGGGGTGGTATCCGGGTGGGAGATGTGCGTCTGTGGGTGCCCCTAGGCCAGGCCTGACATTGCGGGGTACGTCCCATGTTGGGCAGGTCTGATGTAAATTACCTCCAACCAAGCTAGTAAGCATTCACTACTGGGCAGGGGTCTGTGGGTCTGAGGCATGTTGCAAGTGGCGTTAGGTGTCCTTATCCATGGCTGGTGACTAGCATTGTGACTGGTAGTGCATTGCATAGTGCATAGGGCTGTTCCCTGTGTGTGTTTGTTTGTGTGTGGTGTACACCAACGGTGGTGTTGTTGCGCCATTGACCAAGTGTATCCTTTGTCTCTTCCCCCCCTTTTTGTTTTGTCACCCTGTCCTTATGTGCACTAGCATCATCTGCCGGAGGAGCTGAGGCACTGGCGACTGAGGGAGCTGCATCCCACAGGGCCCAGGAGGCCAAATCCACCAACGGTGAGGGCACAAGGGGGATGGAGGGCGAGGGGAGCACCACGGCGGAGACAGGAGGGGACAGTTCGGACTTGGATTCCTCCTCTGATGGAAGCTCCCTGGTAGTGGCGGACACCTCTGTGCCCACCCCAGCTACAGGTACAGCCGCCACCCCCATACCAGCACCGCCCTCCCAACAGCCCCTCACCGAGTTTCCTATGCCCACTCGCCCAGGAGGGTGGGCATCTACTTCGCCCCAGGCACCTCAGGCCGTGCCCCAGTTAGCCCCACTGCCCTGAGTGAGGAAACTATTGACCTCCTGCGATCAATCTCTTTTGGGCAGTCAACCATTGTGAAAGTCATCCAGGGGCTGGCAGCCCAAATGCAACAGACAAATTCATTCCTGGAGGGCATTCTCTGTCATGGCAGCCCAACATAGATCAACCCAGGCTCTGGCTTCCTCTGTGATGGCAGCCATTGTCCCTGTTTCTAGCCTCCCCCTCCAACTTCCTCTACCCAATCCCATTCCCCTCAACCCCAACCTATCCCAAGCACACAGTCAGATGAGCAGGCACCCAGGACAACACACAAGAGTGGACATGGCAAACACAAGCACCACACTTCATCCCACAGGCACTCACACAAACACCATCCAGAAGCAGACATACCAACATTCACTGCATCCATTGTGGCCCCCTCCTCCTTCTCCTCCACCTCCCTCCCAGTTGCATCTACATTCACACCTGCATGCACTACATCCTCATCCACTACCCCAATCACCAGCACACCTGTCAGCACATGCTCCTCACTGGCAGTCACCACCCCCACTTCCATGCACACGTCCTCTGAGTTCTCTCCCACTGTGCCTGTGCCCCCTCCTCCCAAAGTACACAAACGCAAGCACTCAGACACCCAACAGCCATCCACCTCACAACAGCATCCAACCCGTGCACCTGCACCCAAACACAGCAGACAGACACCTCCTACAACCACTCCCTCTACCTCCACTCCCAAACCATCTCCCTCTTCCCTCCCCAATTTCCCTAAGAAGCTTTTACTCTCCACCTTTGACCTCTTCCCTATCCCTCCCCCCTTCCCTCATGTCAGGCAAGGGTGGCCAGAACCCAGGCAAGCACCTCAGCCACCCAGACCAGGGGCACAGTAGTGTCCACAGCTACACCAGGTGGGAGAGGATCCCGGGCACCAGGCAGCCACACTGATAGGGTGCCTGCACCAAGTGCTGCAAAGAAGGGCAAGGGGACACCCCCAGCTGCTGCGAGGAAGGGCAAGAAGCACCCCCAGCTGCTGCAAAGAAGGGCAAGGAGGCACCCCCAGCTGGTAAAAGGAAGGGCAAGGAGGTGTCCCCAGCTGCTGCCAAGAGGAGCAAAGAGCAATCCCAAGCTGCTGACAGGAAGGGCAATGGGTCTGCACCAGAAAGCAAAAAGGACAAGAGGCCTGGTGCTGGGACTCAGTCAGAGCCCCTACCACCAACCATGGTGGTTCAGTGACCCAAGGCTGCAGGGAAAGGGCTGGAACCTCCCCCCTCCTCTGCCAGCACCGCCACCAACACTGCCACCAGCACCGTCACCAGCACCACTGCCAGCAGCAGCAGCCCAAGTGGGCAGCCGTCTGAGACTTCAGGGGAAGGGCTGGAGCCTCCCCCCACCACTGCCAGCAGCAGCAGCCCCAGTGGACAGCCGTCTGAGGATGCAGGGGAAGTGCTGGAGCCTCCCCCCACCACTGCCAACACCACCACCAGCACCACTGCCAGCACCAGCAGCCCGAGTGGGCAGCCGTCTGAGGCTGCAGGGGAAGAGCTGGAGCCTCCCCCCACCACTAAAAGCACCGACACCAGCACCGCCACTACCACCACTGAGCAACCAACACCACCGGCGGACAGTGTGTAGTCCTGCATCCATGGGCTGTTGTGAGGCCTGCATCCTGCAAATCCTGTGGGTCTGACACCGAGTTGAGAGACTGTGACCTTGCACTCCCCAAGATCTGCATCACAGGGCATGGTGCCCCCTCCGGAACAAGTGGAGAAGCCATCCACTTACCCCATCCTTCCCAGGATGAAGCACACTGGGCACAATGCCCCCTCCGGAACCGGTGGAGAAGCCATCCACTCACCCCATCCTTCCCAGGATGAAACACACTGGGCACAATGCCCCCTCCAGAACCACTGGAGAAGCCATACACTCACTGCATCCTTCCCAGGATGAAGCACATTGGGCACAATGCTCTCTCAAGAACCAGTGGAAAAAGCCATCTACTCACTGCATCCTTCCCAGGATGAAGCACACTGGGCACAATGCCCCCTCCAGAACCAGTGGAGAAGCCATCCACTCACTGCATCCTTCCCAGGATGAAACACACTGGGCACAATGCCCCCTCCAGAACCAGTTGAAGAAGCCATCCACTCACCGCATCCTTCCTAGGTTGAAGCACACTGGGCACAACGCCCCCTCCAGAACCAGTGGAGAAGCGATCCACTAGAGAGACTGTGGCCTTGCACTCCACAGGACACGTCAGTGGGCTAGTCACACACTTGAGAGACTGTGGCCTTGCACTCCCCAGGACCAAGCAGTGGGCAAGTCACCCACTTGAGAGACTGTGGCCTTGCACTCCCCAGGACAGAGTAATGGGCATGTTGGCCCCTCCAGGACCGGTGGCATTGTACCATCTTCTGGCTGAGGTGCCCCCCATTCCCTGTCCCCCTGAGGTGCCTGTCTATTTTTGACCTGATGCCCCTGCAGTGTTCTCACTGTGTTGTTGCAGGAGTGAGGCTGGGCCTTGGACTTTGTAATTGGGCCCTGTGGCCCACGGACATTGAGGACTGGGCAGTGTCCCTTGCATTGTAAATATGTATATACTTTTTGATTTGGATGCACGAATTTCACCTATATTTATCTTATTACAGCCTTTTTTCACTATACTAGTTGTCCTTGCATTATTTATCTGGTTGTGTGTGTGTGGTGTTGGTGGTGGGGGTGTTGCATGTAGCGTATGTGTGTTACTCTCTTTTTCCTCCATCCCTCTCCTGTGTGCTAGGCGGCAGTACTCACCGTTGTCGTCATCGCCAGGGTTGGTGTTTGTAGTGGAGCAGAAGGTAGAAGAGCATGAGGAAGACATGCAACTCAGGCTCCATGATGGCGTGGTTCTTCCTTGAGTGTCCAGAGGTAAGTTGTTTCCCTTCTGTGCAGTGTTTCCGCCAGGCTTTTGATGTCCTTGGTATCACCCCAGAAAAGGTGGCGGATACATGGGTCATATTACTGTGGGCGGTATGTTGTTTTCCGCCTGGTTGTTGGTGGTTACCGCCGTGGTGCCTGTTGGTTTCGCCCTGGTGGTTGGTGTGTTAAAGTGGCTGTCTGTCTGAGCGGTTTTCAGCGTGGTCACAATCTCATATTTATTACTGCCGGCCTGTTGGCGGTATTACCGCCGCTTTATCACCGACTGCCAAGGTTGTAATGAGGGCCAAAATGTTGTGGGTTGGAGACAACTGAAACAGTAGCATTGATGTCTGTTTCTTTTCCCTTGCAGGTCCCACTTGCGTTCGCCCCACCAACTCCCTTGGAGAAAACCAAAACACACTTAAGTCTTCAGTTCTTTAATTTTACCCTCTAAAACATATTCCTGCTTTTTCCTGTCTGTGTTTCTATATACTCGATTTAAGTTCTCTTTTCCACCTTCATTGTTATTTGGTTTTTGGGAAGGTCCTCTGGCTAATACATTGTGTGTACTCCATAACCATACAGTACTCTCCTCAGCGAGTCACAGGGAAATGAATAAATTAGTGCTCAGACAACGAAGAGATGTGAGGGGATACGTGCAGTATTTCAGCACTGCCCAACCCACCCAGTGTTTCCCAACTCACCTATCTTCCACCATTGTATACGGCACCACACCTGTGACAGCCAGGCTCCTCATGGAGCATGGCAAAGTAATGTGCCCAGTCGGTCGCAGGCTTTGCTCTCCCCAGCTCCTGCATTCATCTCCTTCCTCTGAGTCTCTGCGTCTTCCCGAGAGGACTTGCTTTGCTCCTTTTGTTGGTCATTCGGCTCCCTGCTGCTTCTCTGTTCTTTCTTTGCTGCTCCTGCATCTTGATTACATAGTGGATTAACTTCCTGTTCCTCCCACCTTCAGTGTTTGAGTTACTCCTCGCTTTCGCTGGCCTCTTTTTTCATCGGGCCTGCCGGCGTAAGTCCTTCTTGAGCTAAAGAGCACATCCTGAAACAATAATAGTGTTTTATCTGATTTTATGGCAGGTGCTTCATTTGGAGCAGCCCAACAATGAATCTCCGGTAAGCCCTCCCAGTTGCCACCCTTCGTCTTGCTGACTCAATTCATCAACCTTTTTGGTCATGACTAAACACTCTCAAATTAGGATATTTCAGTTCAAGAAAGGATCAAGCAGCCACTATCAAAGATAAATTCTCACAGGAGTGCTTTCCATAAAAGCATCACAGTTTCTGTAATTGTTATGCCCTTCAGTTATCATGACTCCACAGTGGCTGTTTGAGGCCTAATTTGTTGTGGAATGTCAGTGAAATGCCACTGCCCCTACCTCCATTAACAAAATTCCTGCTGTTTTCACAAAACCAACCACATGATCACATGTTCACAGAGGCACAGGAACACATGGCAAAGAAAATTTCAAGTCATCCTGGAATTTACTAGGTCTTCTATCAGGCTCTTTCTGTCACGGTCTGCACAATGCTTCTCACCTTTGACTGAAGGATTTGAAAGAGCACCCGGTCTTCTTCTGGTTCTGGACTGACCAAGATAAGGACGACCCTTTCTAGTAGCCACAGTGCTGCTTGACAGGAAACCTCCAGGAGTCCCGGACGAAAACAAAAAAAAAGTGGGAAAAAAACCCTCAAAACAGGAACTCCTGAAAAAGAGGAAAAACAAGAGTGAAAAAAGGAAAAAATTGAAAAAGTCTCAATCAGAGTAGTAGGAAACTGGAGAAAACATGACGAACAGAAGCGAGGATCACCACCAAGAGGAAGTGTTTGCAAAACAAAGAAGACCAGAACTGAAAGGCGTATATACTAGGAGACAGGAAGTGACAAACAGGAAGAAAGAGCAACACCATCTTGGATTGGGAAAGCCACATAGGTAAGAATAGGAAAAAAGTAGCAGTATAAAAGGAAAAAGAAAGAAGGCATGCTGGGAAAAAGGAACACCAAGAAGAAGACAACATGGATACCAGAACAAGAAAAGAAGTTGGGTTAGAAATCAAGAAGAAGAAAAAGGAAGAAAGAATAGGGCTCCCACCAGGTCAGCAAGGGAAAGGGTATCAGGTATGCAGGCAGGAAGAATGGAGCGACTGGGAGCACGAAATGTGCTTACCCGAATGCACTGTAAACAAAGACAGACAAAAACGCAAGCTGTGGCAATCCCACTCTTCCGAGTATCGGAGCGTCGGGCCGACCGTAGTGCGCAGATGGGACGCCACGGTAGAACGCAGCGTCAAACTTTTACATACACCAACATTCATCAGTGTCTGGTAACACCAAAGATTACAAGGGCATTGGGTGACATGAAATGAATGCATGGAAGGAAAGTTAAATCTGATTCAGAAGATGTATATCAAAACAATAGATCCCGAGAGTTATGTGGTTCAGGATAGAGCATATTTTGCAAAGAACAGTTTTAATCCTGTCACCTGTCTAGACCATAACTAAGAAAACTGAGGGCCAATCAGTGAACATCGTATGGTATGTCAACCACTAAAGAGCATATGACTTTCTGAATAATATTCATGTAAACATTCATCTTTGTTGAGTGTCACTCTAATCGTTTCGATATTTTTATAGTGGAAAGAAAACAAAGCTCTCTCCCTCAAGACTCGGGGCTTGATTCACAAAGGTAAAAATAGACCTGAAGTCCAAGTTTAGACCTAAAGTCTAACTTTATACCTAAAATCCAAGTTTAGGCCTGAAGTCTATTTTTAGACGTCAGGTCTGAACTTATACTTCATGTCTAAGGTTAGACTTCAAATCAAAACTTTGCGGAATTCGCATTATTATAGTAATACCTTTTAAAAGACAGGGCTATGTATTTGTCAGCCAGAGAATCCCACTCTTCTTATTTGCCTTCCTCTCTTGCTCAGGTGATGAAACTGGTTATGGATTTATATGGTGTCAACAGTAACATTTTTGGTGTGCATTCCTGAGGCTATGACATTCAAGGCATTTTCAAATGCATTCTCTTTGAACAGATTCATTCTCAGAGTAGTAAATTGCTCAAGAGATTTGATAACAAATCCAGGTGTTATGTACTAAAAAAGCATTGCTGGAGTCTCTGTTCTTGCTAGAAAATGTTGTTTTCCCTAGCTAACTTGAAGGAGGGACCTTCATTGCATTAAAGACAATGACAACAGTTGTGTCCTGCTTCTCTCTCCCACAGCTGCACTGGGAACACTTTCTGAACAAAACTGTAGTTGCACCAGACCTGATCTGATGGGGAAACAATTCTGTAGCAGTATTTTGTGTATTTCAGTTTTTACTTTACTTCATGAAACATGTAAGGCCTGATTTTGATTTTGGAGGAGTGAATAGAATTTAATGCAGTGGTTGAGGACATCACCTCTGCCATCCCCAGCGTACTCTGTCAACCAAATTTAGAGATGACCGCCAGCCCAGTGATCATCTCTTTACCTTGAAAGGAACTACAGTCATGCAATTTATTTCAATATTCATTTCTGACAACTGTACAGCAAATGTTTGACTTTTTTTTCAAAAACACATTTGAATTGTGAGTTTGTTTTTGAGAAATAAAAAACTAATGACTGTGATAACCTAGGAGTATTTTCTCCAGGATATGGGGGTATTGGTTGCTTTTTGTCTCGTCCCCACCCTCACCACTGGTAGCACTGTGAAAACCTCTCTAGCCTAGTAGGATCAAAGTGTGAGCCCTGTATCACAGCCAGAGCCTATGTGTACCATCTGTGTCACCCCCAGTGGCCCAAGCGATCAGCAACTCATAAAGAGCAAACAAAAAAATCGATCAATATTAACCTTTCCTGACAGTGATGATCAACATAGGTGACTTCCACAAATTATGTGGGTATGCTTTTTCCTAGTTTCCCACACGCCAAATGTTAGTAGTAAGGCTCTGATGTAGTCTTTCACCCTTAATGGAGTCATAAATATAGTTTCCAGATAGTGAATGCAGGGGGACCTCGACCTGGCATGGACACAATGGAGGCCAATGTGCACGTGTCCAGATGTCCAGCCAGCATGGCCATTGGGTGTACTGTGTCCTGATTGGCTAGGTCTCCCTAACTATATACAGCATCTAACTTTATGGTGTTTTTGGGAATACACGCATCTCTCTGGCCATGTGTGTTTTACTGGGGCCAATCTCCAGGAACCATTGTGGTGTTGCTGTGCCTATCTGTGGGATCTGATCTAAGTTTGCCTGCCCACTAAGTGTTACCTCACTTGTGACCTATCAGTTATCAATCTCAGGCATTAGGGTTCAGAGCCGATTCAGCACAACTTCCAATCAATTGTGGCATCTGCTCACCATTCTTGTTGTACAAATGTGAATCCGTCCTGGTGGGGTCACCTTCCTTGGGCTGCAGTTTGGTCCAAGGTACCAATCAGCTCCTTACTGGCTTGCTAAAATGTTGCTCAAATGAGAATTTACCTTAAAAACAAGAGAGAAGAGGTGTCTGGCAAAATAGGAACGATTTGTTTAATTATACATTATGGCTGGGAGAGCAGTAACAGAACCGGGGTCTGAAGACTGCCTCTCCACGTATGTCGGATTGAAGCAGGTTTTAATACATTTCTCTGAGTGCAATAAAATAATTGAAAAAATTCCTTTCTTGGTAAAAATGTGAACAGGTGTCAAGGAGTCATGAATATAGTTTCCAGATAGTGAATGCAGGTGGGCCTCGACTTGGCATGGACACAATGCAGGCCAGTGTGTACGTGTTCATATTTCCAGCCAGTGCGATCACTAATATGCTGTGTCCTGATTGGCTGGGTGTCCCTAACTACATGTAGCATCCAACTTTATGGTGTTTTGGGGAATGCAGGCATCCCTCTGGACATGTGTGTTTTATTGAGGGCAATCTCTGGGAACCATTGTGATGTTGCTGTGCCTATCTGTGGGATCTGATCTAAGTTTGACTGCCAGCTAAGTGTTACCTCACCTGTGACCTATCTTAATCTCAGGAATAGGTCTCAGAGCCTGCCTGGCCATGTACCTAGATGGAGGGGTTGACAGAGATTTCACAACAGGGCAATCCAATGATGGTGAAGCAACTTTGTTTGTGTATTTAAATGTGTCACTGTGTACATCGACATCAATTAATCCAATATTAACAATTACGCTTATCAACTGTGTCCATATGTGCACATTGCAAGGGAACCTGTACCTGTCATGTTGTGCATTGAGTCACATGTGTGACTCAGTACACATATGTGAGTGTGCCATGCGATTGACTGGTTGAGGTGGAGGGAGGTGTAGTGGGTTCTGTGATTGTGTCAGTATGTGCCACTTGCGTATAGCGTGGATGCTGTTGTGTTTTTTGCGTTGTGTTGCTGCATGCAACATTCAAGTGAATGTTGGGTGGCGGTTGTTGTCATGATGTGTGTAGTTGGCCTTGTATGTGCATGTGTTGTGTAGATGACTGTGTAGTTGTGTTGGTTGTGTCATGTGTGGGTGCAGTGTCAATAGTATGTGTATGTTGAGTCATGGATGTTAGTCAATGTGTTCAGCATGTACGTGTTGTGTGGTGCTGGTATGGCAATGAATATGGAGTGTATGTGGTGTTGTGTCGTGTGTGATGCAGGGGGACACATATGGCAAGGGTAGAGAGTATGACTTACCTCGGTTTCATTGCCACTGCCATGGTCCGATGTCCATTGGGTCCAGCGATGTCTTACCTTTGTCAGGAAACCACTGGCAGTACACTGCCTGCAGGACTGTAACATCTAAATATGGGCGGCGGGAACCCACCTACCTGATGGCTAAGAAGAGCACTCAGTCATGGCGGTCGGTGACTCAGCTGCAATAAATCCAAATACGGCAGGCGGGACGCGTCAGCTTGACGCTCTTCTCTGGCCAGCTGTGGCAGCTGTTTGGTGGTAAGACCGCCAAGATTTAATTCAGACCCTTTAGATTCTACTTTGCCTCACCTTCCTCTGTCTTTCTTATGATCCAACTTTGCTCATCTCTAGCTTTAATAAATTATATTTTTTTTAGGATTGCACTTATAATGATAGATTGTCCTTTGTACCCTACTGTGTTTTATGAAAAGAAATAAGAATAGGCCCCCATGGAGGATAAATGACAGCCAGGTCAAACACTTATTCTAGCAGAGCCAGCACAGCCTCTGTAACCATGGTGCCCCCCCCCCCCCCCCCCCCGCCAAAGACTTTAACAAGAGCAGTAGAACCCGCAGTTAGCCGGGCCTGACCACATATTAATGGCCGTGCTCCTCCTCCACCACATTTTAAATGAGACCCATAGTTCTAGCACACAGACACACACACTCTCCCTACACCTACCATTCCTCGAACATCTGACCCTTTTTACTAGCGTGTGTTGTATGGAACACCACCGGTTTCATCTAATATATGTTCCCTTTATGGCATTTTTATAAATCAGCATGATTCTCGCGGTAATTGTCCAGACCATGATAGAAGCTAACATGCTTTGTTTGGTAAGTTTTAAGAACCCCGGTGTGCAAATATTAGGTCAAGGCTTACAATATTTAAGTAATTATGCAAGGTGACAAGACGAATCTATTCCTCCTCCTTTGAATCACTTTACTGTTCTACATGGAAAAAGTATATGCAATTCAGTTAATCCGCAGGTCTCATTGAAATTGTTATTCAGAAAAGATGTAAGACAAGCATCACAAACATGGCAAAACGAACAGAAATAAAAACATGGCAAAAGGTGTATATTTCTTATATTGACGAAATCGGAAGTTCAGAAAACATAAACGTATTTGCAGGTAAATACATCTGCTAGTGACGTAGTGCAAAACATTGCAAGATGTAATTTTGCTTGTAAACACATTCTTAACGAAGACGCATTATGACACGCCAGCAATCTCCGAAATCAGCAGCAAAAAACAAATAGTCAGAAAATTACATTTGAGTTAGTGCTTTACTGGAAATAAACAGCAAAAGATAAGCGTTACTGTGTTTCTTGTGCTCATTTGTCGTGTCTTCAAACAATTTTACAGAGACTTCCATGATTGTGAACTGGCTCTAGCTAGAGGATAAACCGTTTATAATGTTTCATAAACGAATTCTTTCATTAGAAATGACCCCTAGCCACATCTATCAACTTAGTCCAGTGCGTTATTACAAATACCCTGTTCTCTTGCAATCAGTGCCCACAATTATATAAATGACACGGTAATATTTGAGAACGGAACCGCATTACATTGAATTAAAGCTCACTCTTGAGCATGTTAATGTTAATTGCTTGGCAATGAATGAGCAGAATTGCTTATTTTGCAAAATCAAATCCATATTGTTAGTCTCAAGTGCTCTGATGCTGAAAAATGTTCCGATCTGACTATACTTAAATATTATGAGAATATAAAAGAAACGTTAAATATTGCAGATGTTAGGTCGTGCCTGCTTGAAGCAGGCTGACCATTTCACAGTATGAGAGTCAATTACAACACAGTGAACACTTACTGAAATAACTCCTTAAAATAAATGCACACTTTGAGTGGTAATCATGATAAAGTAATATGTTTAACAGCATTAAGGCAGTTAAAATAAAGCTATTACACTATCATATTCTTCTCAGTGTGGAAACAGCCAACCCCTGGTCAAAGTATATTTAAAAAAGCTGCAATTTCATATTAACTGGATACATGATAAGTTACTAATGCGAGAAACTACGCATTTTTTGTGATATTCCACTCCCAGGTCAGTAACTAAGGCTTAGCCTGTTGACAGGAAGGCATAGGTGTGAGGAATGCAACTCATCTTTTCTCAGGAAGGTTACTTGAGAAGGATTAAGGAACTGGGGACCAGACGTAGCAATCTACAATTTTGCAAATTGCAAGTTAGACCGACTCGCAATTTGCAGCTCGCAAAATTGTATGCAGAATGGTGTCTCAGATTCGCTATGGGGTCGCAAAGACCCACCTCATGAATTTTGCGACCCCATAGCAAGTCCAGGCACTCACAGGGATGGTGGCCTGCTGAAGACAGCAGACCTCCATGTCTGTGACTGCTTTTTTAATAAAGCAGTTTTTTTTTCTTTTTGCAGTCCGTTTTCCTAAAAGGAAAACGAGTTGCAAAAAGAAAAACTTCCGAAACCATTTGGTTTCATTTTTTTCAGAGTAGGCAGTGGTCCATAAGACCACTGCCTGCTCTGAAATTTTTTTTTTTCGGCATTCACAAAGGGGAAGGGGTCCCATGGGGACCCCTTCCCTTTTGCGAATGAGTTACCACACACTTCAAGTGGGTGGTAACTGCGAGCTGGTTTGCGACCGCATTCGCGGTCACAAAGCAACTCAGCATGGCGATGCGGTCGCAAATAGGAAGGGAACACCCCTTCCTATTTGCGAGTCGCATCCTCAAATTGCGAGTCGGTACCGACTCGCAATTTGAGGTTGTGCATCGCGTTCGGCCTTTTGCATGCCGCAAACTGCGTTTTTCGCAGTTTGCAACATGCAAAAGGCTTCCTACACCTGGCCCTTAATTACCTTTAAAGAGGAAGAAAGTGAGATCTGCCCATTCACAGCTAAGAATAAAGGGTGATCTTCATAGTTGAGTGTAAAGTGTGACCTATGTAGGAGAGGCCATTCAATACCAGAGCATAATTCCAGTGTGAGATGGAGATGGAGATGATTATGTAACCAGGTTGGACTGGTTCACATGGAGGGACTACTTTTGTCCCTAGACACACCCCTAGCTGGGCCACAAGCCTTGTCCAGGGACAGAAGGGCTAGGCCATGTTGGACTTCCCTGAGAATATTGCACTGTGTGTTTGATTGCAGTAACACAAACAGGATGTGCTGCAAAAGATGGAAGCTTGGCCCCTGGAAATTTGGGCCCTGCCCATTGGGTAAAGAGGGACAAGAGGCTAGTTAATCATAGCAAACTGACACCTCTTCCCCAGCTCTTGAGAGCACATTATGGACCTATGGAAGAAAAGAAAAGACCTAGCCCTGCTCACTGTGACCTATGTGGAAACCTAAAGGCCACGACCTGCTCCTACCGGTACCCAGTACTAATAGAGAGCCTAAAAGGATCAGTTGGCTCACCTTATGTGTGACTACCGGGACACAGCAAGGCAAGCTTTCTGCAGCCTTTTGGCTAGGTTTGGGCAATAGAAATACCATATGTATATATATATATACATACATATGTACATCAAACTGCAAGAGAACGTTTCCTAGAGTGACCAGCTGACCAGTAGCAACTGGACCTGAATTAAACCCTGCTGCTGGCCTCAGCTCTACTTCTTTTACCTACCTGTTCCTCTTTCTACCACTCTGTTGTTTTCTTTTTGGCCATCTTCTTTTTCTCTTTAACGTACATTGCTTCTTATCTCATGTATCACTTCACCTCATCTGTTGCTCTACCTCTCTTCTCCATCTACTTCACCTCTCCTATCTCATAGCCATAGTCTAGCCAGACAGAAAGAAAGGAGAGGAGGAGAAAATGATGGGAAGAGGATTCACAATAAAAAATTGTATAATTCAGCTAATAGAAAAGTGAAAGTCCTTGGAGCAGGTCTTTGATTTTCATGGTTGCAGCAAGAATGTTAGTTGTGGTTATGCACTTATGTTGACTGACGCTACAGGTTAAAGCCTTTTTTCAATATTATGCCCTAGTCCACTGAAAATCAACCTGGCCACTCATACTGTGCTTTTCCTATAGTAGAGTAACATGTTGTTGCATGAAAAGCAGATCTGGATCCCAAGTAGAAATAGATATCACATCATCAAAGCTTTTCAATTTTACCTTTTTACTATTTGGCTGTTGGTAGCCAGGCAGTCTGAGCTTTTGGTTGTTTTTGAGTTTGCTCTTTTCTGAAAGTTTAACTGACGTTTCAATTTTCTCCAACATTACAAGGGCTTGAATTAGCTGAAAATGGGTACTAAATTTAAAAATGTTCTGAGAAAGGCTCCAAATATATATCTTGTCAGAGACTTTTAAAATCCTTAAAATGGCACTAGAAAAAAGATTAACAAATTTAAGGTGTTTTTGCAAAATCCTTATGAGGATATTAAAGTCCAAAAGTGTAGCAGTTTCTCACCAGCAAGGAAAACATATGTAGATGAATGAAGATTACTGTGCACGTTAAGAAAACTATTGATATTAAGGGGCATATTTATACTCTGTTTGCGCCGAATGTGCGCCAAAATTTTGGCGCAGAATCAGCGCAAACCCTGCCCCTCATTCTGAGCCCACAGTTCCCTTAACGCCTGCCCTGACCCGGCGCTAAAATCCGGCGCTAATGCGGGTTTTTTAGACCCGCCCACTCCCGGGCGTCATTTTTGCCCGGGAGTATAAATACGACGCATATGCATCGGAGTCATTTTTTAAGACGGGAACGCCTACCTTGCATATCATTAACGCAAGGAAGGTGTTCACGCAAAAAAATTACGCTAACTCCATGAACTTTGGCGCTAGACGCGTCTAACGCCAAAGTATAAATATGGAGTTAGTTTTGCGTCGAATTTGCGTCGAAAAAAACGACGCAAATTCGGCGCAAACGGAGTTTAAATATGCCCCTATGCATCTCTTTCTTTGCAAATGCCTTAATGTTCCAATTCTACAATGTTTTCTCTCTGAATGGTCATCCAGGGTGGGCTGCTGTGGAATGGAGAAAACCTTAGCTCCACTATCCATCACCCAGGAATCAAACTTGGCATCCATTGTAGAAATCAACTAGACTCCGTACTCCTTGCACCTCAGAGTGTGGAGGTAAGCAGGAGAAAATAGGGGTGCAGGCGGTACCGAAAATGTCAACATCTAACTGGGGCTTCCAGCATAATCAGCGGACCCCTGGCAGACACTGAGGCCCTCTGCCCATCAAACTCATCCTGCCAGAAGACCGCCTGTTCAGTCATGACCCTGCTGGCCCTATCATGCGTTTACTGCAGGGCCGGCAGGCGGAAACAGTGTTTCTGCCCGCGGGCCCTGTGGTGAACAGGGCATTTACATTGATACCGGCTCCTAATGGAGTCGGCGGCAATGTGGCAGTGAGGTGGGTGCAGCAGCACCTGTGCGCATTCCACTGCCCATAATTCGGGCAGTGGAATGCACAATGGGGCTGTGCATGAGGGCCCCTGCACTGCCCATGCCAAGCGCAACTCATTATTCCACAGCATTTTTAATGCTGCTGGGAACTTAAGTTTGTCTGCAGCAGCCATGTCCATCAACTACATCCTCTTATCCCAAGCTCCCACTGCTGCTGTGTTGTGAGTCTCCCCACATCTGATCTAATCAAATAAGTTTTGTTTTGATTTGTGTAGTTTTAAGTTTCATGAGGAAGAAGGGGGGGTTTCTTTGTTTTTGTTTAGGACTGATTATGCCCTCTTGCTGGGGGGAGGCCCAATAGGCATGATGACAATGCCAGGCATAGTTAGGAGGGTTGCTTAGGGTGGGCGCACTTGAGTGGGGAGCATGAAGGGGAAAAGTATGAAAAAAGTGTCCTCAGTATATCAAGGAATGAGTTCCGTGGTACATTAGTGGAGTGGAAGTGGAGGAAATTAACTAATCAGTACAGAAGCAAGGATTAAAGGCAGAAATAATTAGTTTGAATATAAATTGCTTAAGAGCTAGAAAAAAACTAAGGGCCTTATTTATGAGTCCCTAGCGCCACCGGAGCATAACTTTTTGTGAAGCTCCAGTGGTGCAATGCCCTGCCCACTTTTTGTGGTTTGGTTGCCACCTTGTAAATACAGCCCCTTCACACACAGCCCTTTTGCGTGAAGGGGCGTGAAATGGGTGTTGCTGTGGGTGTGCCAAAGCAACACCCATTGCGTTTTGATGCTGCCTCAGATTTACGAGTTTTTATAAAACCTGAGGCAGCGCCAAAATCTAACACCACACCAGGAGTGGCGTTAGCAAGGCGCAACGAGAAGGAATACTTTTATTCCTCCTCCTTTTTTGTTTTTCTATGTGTGCTGCATTCTGTAGCACGCATAGAAAGAGCAAAATGCCAGACATGATTGTTCATGAGTGGGACTGTGTCCCTTCCTGCACATAAACAGTCAGTTCAAAATGACGCTTTGGCACTTCTGTGTGTGCTGCATTTTGCAGCACACACAGAAGTGCCAAATCGCCATTAGTGATTATTTATGTGCAGGAAGGGAAACCTTCCCTCACGTAAACAATCAAACACTCAATGCAGACATCCTTGCTGATGGTGCAAGGATGCCTGCTTTGTCGCTAGGCAGCTCAATTTAGTGCCAGCTCAGAGGACAACACAGGGGTGCACCGTATTCAATTTAAAAAGACGGTGCATCCATGCATTGTGAAAATGACGGAGCGTGGTGCTTCCAATTTTGGTGCAGCGTCGCGCTCCATCATTCTCCATTAAACATGGACCTAAAATTGGTTCTGGATATATTGAAAGAGGCTAAGGCCCAGGTCATTATACACCAAGAAGCTTATTTAGGTAAACTAGAGTGCCAGAGGGTCTTCAAAAGATGCTACACAGGGTACGGTGGGTACAGGAGGTGCTGCCTTAGAAACAATCTTACAACACTAAGAGGGTGGTTATCCTGTACAAAAAGAACAGTGAAATCTGAGTTATTTAGCACAAGATAGATGCCTCAGGTAGATGGGTATTGGCTACCCTAGAAATGAAGGGGTATGTATGGTCATGTGTGGGGTACTATGGCCCCAATTGTGATGATCCTAGTTGTTTGAATGCTGTAGAACATCTCCTTGTACAATCACCCTCCCCGTATATTGTAGGGGGTGATTTCAATGTAACTTTAGATAAGGAGCTCAATAGAACATCTAAGGCCAAATGTATGGGTATGCATAGGATGGAGGTCAGGCTTAGCGACCTGATGCAGGAATTGGACCTGATGGACATATTGTGGGAACAGACAGGCAATCAAAGGGGTTATAGAAATTATAGTAAAAAATATGGACTTCACTCCCAGATAGATTTATTTCCCCTGGATAGTGCCCTTGCCAAGTATGTTGAGTCAGTAATTCATGTCCCGACCAAGATTTCCAATCATGCCGAAGTATGCTTAGAAATTGAGTTCCAGTGACACAGCCCAGAGGGAAGTGGGCTTTGTATTGAATGCTAGCACAAGACAATAAGCTTATTACAGGATGTGCTCAGGAGTCTAGGACCATTTTTTCAGAAGAACAGTGGGACGTACAGTGATCAGTTAGTATGGGACAGTACAAAGCATTTTTAAAGGTATGTTTAATTAAGGCTGCTTATGTGAAACACTTATGGGCATAGTCAAGAAAAGTGGTGCTGCACACATTGAAGCGCCACTTTTCTTGCACCCTTTAGCGCCCCCCTAACACCACCATGTGTGCGCCATTTTTAAAATACGGCTCACCATGGCGGTAGTTAGGAGACTAGTGTTAGAATTTTTTACACTAGTCCGGCGCTTTGCAGGATTAGCAGCAAAAATGTTGACGCTAATCCTGCAAAGCACCCAGAGGCCCATTGTATCCAATAAAAGCCTCCTTTAAACGCCTGCTCTGAGCAGGCATTAAAAGTGCTGAAATCAATGATGCAAAGAAATCGCTTAGATTTCTTTGTGCCATTTTTTGGCCTCCCTAATGGGGGAACGCCCTCTTTGCATGCATTATGCCTGGCGCATGCATTGCACCAATTTGTAAATGTGGCACACTGATTTTGGTCTTCTAATGCTACATTAGCATAAAAGAATATGCTAATGGGGCATTAGAATGGCGCTAGGGGCTCTTAAATATGCCCCTAAGCTTTAAACAGCAACTGGGGAGATGTCCAATAAAATTAGTCAGAAGAAAAGGGAAATTCAGTCCTTAGCTCAGTCTTCAGTAGAACGTAGCATAGAGTTTTGGGATGAACTAGAGAAGTTGCTAGATGAATTCTAGGTCACTCTGGAGCAAAGAGTATGAGATAGGTGAAATGCGAGTAGGTTACAACATTTTGAGTAGGGGGAAAAAGTGGTGCCCTTTTGACATGGAAAGTGAAGACAGAGCTGGCCAGGAATCGGATTGACGTGCTGATGGAGCCAGAAATAGGGAGGGAATTGAGGACAGAGCACGACCTCATAGCAGAGCTGTTGAGGACTCTGAGCTCGGTTTACCATGAAGATCTAGATCCAGATCCCTGGGATATCAATGATTGGCTGTTGAACAAGAAGCTGTCTAGGCTTGCCCAAGAACAAAGAGAATACTTACAGGCTGAGATAAGCAACGCAGAAATTAGGTTTCAAGTGACGGGTATGAAAAATTTCAAGGAAGCATCTCCTAATGGGATTCCAATAGAATTTTATACGAGCCTGGTTGAGTGCTTGATTCCAGTTTGGAAATCACTTTTTAATCAGATCTACCTCGATAATAAGGAGATCCCCCATCCTGGTATGAGGCAATGGTGTTGTTGACTCAGAAGCATGGGCACAAAACTCTGCTCCAATGGCTGAGGTTTTGGGATTCGGCACTTTGCACTATGCAGAGTAGCACTGAGTACCTGAATCCCACAAACTGGCATAGAGTTTGATTTTGGCACTCGCTCTTGAATGCCACAATACTCCCAGGCTGCTAGTGACGGAAGCCAAAACTGTGTGACTCAAGAGCATAAATGAACCTCAAGTAGATTTTCTACTCAAGATGCCTCTAAATCTAGTAAAAAATAGGTTTTTGAGTGGAATCCCTCAAGTTGTTTTTTAGTGTGAGAAGACTTTTTTTCAAATAGGAAGTAAGTTCCCCAGAGACTCCAACTTCCTGTTCCTGTGCAGCAGGCTCCTCCCACTGCTTTTTCCATCTCCTGGTCACTTTTCACTTGGAAGTCGAGGTAGAAGGATCACTTCCTTTTTTTTGTTCTATCTTTGGATTTAAAGACTTTTTTTGTGATATCACACAAGTAAGTTCACAAACTTGTATAAGGGTGTTGTCTGTTTGCTTGGGCATGCACTAGTATTTCTTTGTACTTTAATTTGATTTTTAAATTTTAAAGTGTTGGGGGAGGCTGGAGTTTAAGTATGGGCCTAGTTATTATTTATTTATTTTGCATTTCATGGATTTCTCATCTTTTATTAGGGGAACTTTTTGCACAGCTCAGTACCTTTTCTACCTGTTAGTTACATTTGCAATATTCATTTATTTTACTATATAGCTTAGATTTCCAAAGGGCCATCTAGCCAGTAGTTTCAGTGGTATATGTTTTACAACGTAAGTTAGGACAGGGATAATATTGGGTTAAATTAGACATGTTGGCTATTGTTGCATTTCATTTTTTGTTGCAAAAAATATATATGTTTTGGGGTAATATTTGATGGCTTAGGAGGATGTGTGTTGTGAAATTATTATAGATCAGTTAATTTTCCTGTTTTGCATTGCTGAATGAATGTTAGTGTTTTCTTCACTGTTACCACCATGCCTCCTTATGGACAGTGCGTCTGTGTTTGTTTGTCTTAGTCCACCATTTGTCTTTGTTCTCCATGTTGTGTGGCTAAGCTTCATTTTGTGTAGTCTATGGCCATAGACTTGCATGTGTTCTTTGTTCTCCCTGCCTCCTTGTTTGCAGTTGTTGTTTGACTTGTGGCTGGCGGCCATTTTGTGCGTCCAGCCAGTGTTCCTATGCCATTGGCGTGCATGTGTTCTTTGTACCCCATGCCTCCTTGCTCCATTTTGTTGTTGTCTGACCATGTGGCTTGCAGACATTTCTGCAGTTTTGCGTCAAAACGTTTTGCACTGGCTTGTGCCATTCCTTGCGCCATCCATGCATCATATTTATACTATGATGCATGATGGAGCTAAGAAATAGTTAGCATAAAAAATGATGATGTTAACCGTTGCGTCCTGTACTAAGGCAAAATGCCGTTAATGCTGCAAAACTGACTCAAACCCATTTTGCACCACGTAAACATGTCGCAAACGGATTTGCCCCATTTTAACACTGCTTTTGCGTCAACTTTAAACTCACAAGCAGGAAAGACTGAAATTTAAAGGAAAGATGGAAGCAGCAAACCAGGAGAGACCCCAGCGTGATTCCATACACCCAGGCACCAGCCAGGAGGATACACAGAAGTCCTAGGAGAAGGAAAATAAAAAGAGAAAGTGTTGGTTCAGTGAGTAAGATCACAATATCCTTGTCAGAGAAGTGATGGAGCACCGACACCAGCTCTTCGTCACCTCCAACTTGCCAATTGGTAAGCGAGAGACTACATGGTAGCAAATAGTGGACAAAATCAACAGTGTGGCAATGGTGAAGTGAACTGTCACTGTGTGCAAGAAGCGCTGGCATGATTGGAAGCATGGAACCACAGAGAAATTGGCCAGAGCAGAAAGGCAGCCCTGCAAACTGGAGGTGGAAGTCCAGAGCCAGGACCTGGATGAGATGAAGGCGATGGTTGCAGTGGTCATCCTGGAAGAGCTGGTCACAGGAATACAAGGACAGGACAGCACAGACTTCCAACAACCACCACGAATGCAGGGTAAGTTGCATGGGGGAAATAACTGCCAATTTTACAAATGCCAGAAGGGGAAGGCACTTAGGACATACTCAATGCTTGCTAAAGGATTGCAGCAGGACACATTGCCCATGAATCAAGATGCACTGTTCACACATAAGCAACACATGTACACACGCCTTGGTTGTGCCATGCACTACAAAACATACACAACCTGGACATACGTCAACCACCAGGACTATACACCAACATGTACATATGCAGCACATTGGATGGAAGGCACGTCTTATTAATGTGCCTGTGGCTGTGTCTTCACATATCCTCTTGCATATGGTTAAACCTACTCTGCCTACACAACTTAAACATCAGAGACGATGAAGAAAGTAAATACCATTCCTGGAGTCACGTCATGGTTGTGTCTGTTGCAGAAACACTTTGCTACTGCCATGTCCCATTGCTGAAACACATGTGTGCTGCATCTTATAGCACACATTAAAATGGCATCTTAGCTAACATTACTTGTACATGCACATGAAGGAACACTAACCCCACACATACAAGACATCCCCACAAAGCAGCCACTTCTTCATCATGCTGCATCAATGCCTGTCTGGTGCAGGGAGAACTAATCTGTGCAGCTGCTGGGGGAATTGCAGGGTGGTCCTGTATCACAGTAAACACGGCACTACCCTACGTACCAAACCTGGCGCAGTATATTGATGCTGATCAGAACTGTCCCACTAGAGAAAATTTTGCACTATAGATTGCAATCTGTAGAATACAATACATACAGGGGGAACCCACAACAACTCTGACATAACCATGTGAGCCACATAGGAATGGGGAAACAATAACATAAATGCAACATATGGTGTATGTCTGTGAACATCATGGTGCACATTATCACATTGATAGGCGGCAGAGGGGCACAGGCAAGTCCAGCGTTGGTAAAACTGCCAGTGCGTTCTTTCCTCTCCGGTTAGCATTACACGTTTCATGATGGGATGGCTGGTGGAAACCGTGTCTCCTCATGTCAGCTCTGTGGGAAAGTCACCACAACATTGTTACTAGATCAAATAGAGCCAGCGCCAATCTTGGGGTGCATTGGATGTGAGAGAAGACGCTGCACTTGTCACCACAAACCAGACAGTGGAAAGCGCAAAGGGCCTGGTCATGGGGGCCCCTGCACTGCCCTTCCCAGGTGCATGGGCAGTGCAGAGGCACCCAGGGGCACACCACACCTCATTACCACCAACCTTTGCATGGCGGCTGGACCGCCATGCAAAGGCTGGTGTAAAAGCAGGATCGTAATCTGGAGGCTAGCACTGATTTCAATGCTGGCCTGGTGGCTTTGCCAGTCCGTTAGCTGGCGGCAACCTGCCAGTGCCAGGCCATTGGCCTGTGGGGCTTTCCCCATAGTCCAAATGTGCCAATTCCACCTGCGCTGTTGGTGGTGGTCATAAGACTGCCAGAACTGTAATGAGGGCCCATGTGTGCACTTGTACAACTAACTGCAATATCTCCATCAAACTAGCTACAGACCCTGACCAAAGATGAAAATAAGTCAGCTGGCTGGCATCAGGCACTGTCATGTACAAAATGCTGTTCACATCAATAAATGATGCCCATGCCGGCCATCCCTGGGACCACCCGTGTGCCAGTGGTACATTAGCTGCCCTGCCACAATGCTGCATCCCTTTCACCTTAGTGCAAGTTTGGCTGCATTGAGGGTGTCGCGTAGGCTCTCATTATCCTAATGAGACTACTGGATTTTGAGCGGCAAGATCATTCACAGTGTGGGGGACTGAGTCAGTAGATGACACTTGTCACTCTAAATCCGGGGTTTGCTCCGGCTAACTAGCAGTGCCTCATCTCTCCCAAGTGGAAGAGACAATTGGGCAGCCGAGTGCATGACATCTTAGCACTTCCCAGGGAAGTCGTGGCTACTCAGGTCACAACCGGTTCTCTCATACACAGTACGGTCTCATATATAAATGACAAAGGTAGTTTAAGTTTTAAAGATTGGTTTAATAAAACAACTGCATTTTAGATAGCAAAGTGTGAGCTGCAATAACCAGAACTACACAACACAGATTAAGATTAATATAGTAACAGTGAGAGTGAAGCACAAGAATAAGGCTATCATAGTTCTGCTAGATTATTTTCTCTCTAAGTTATAGTTCCAGCACAGCATGTGAAGCTCTAAGCTTGCCTTTCAGGTTCCCCCTCAACCCTCATACCTGAGCAAAGGCCTGTAATCTGCATCAGCATCTGCAATGGAGCATTCAGCATCTAGTTGCAGGTTCCTGGCTGGAATCTTCCTCTTGACGTGTACTAGGACTAGGAAGTGTTTTAATAACTAACACGCAGATGTTCGAAGAAAATGTCCCTACGTAAGAATGTGGATTTTCCATGAATACTGGAGACTAAACTTCTACCACGTTTACCGGCAATGTACCAGACTGTAGCCTTGACTGAAGCACAGGGCGATCAAGAGTGCATTATTTGAGAACACAGTGCTGAACTAAGCTACACAGTGTGATAGAAGAAATTAAAACAAGACCGCAAAACTGGTTATTATAAAATAACAGTGCAAAGTGGAATAAAATATATCTAGGGCAAAGTGCACAGCAGCCTAGTATGTTAAACTAACGTGCATGAAGCTATATTAAAAATGGCTACACTGCAAGGGGGAGAACATAGTTGTGTAGGAGAAGCACCTTCCAGCACAACCAGAAACAGAAATGGCAATCTGCTAGGTCCATGTGTGATATCCAATGCAGCACAAATACACAAACTTAAGCATGAGGAGCAATCCAGTAAACTTCATCATTGCGCCTTGTTAATGCCATCCCTGGTGTGGTGTAAGATATTGGTGCGCCTCAGGTGTATGAAAACACGTAGATCTGGGACAATGGCAAAATGCAATGTGTGTTGGTGTGGCTTGACCACCACAACAGCCATTGCAAGGCCCTCCCATGCAAATTGATGCATGTGAAGTGGCCGTAAAACAAGGTGGTGTCAAGCCACTATAAGGCAATACACCACACCTTGTAAATATGATACAGCCCATTGCGCCACCTGAGCTTCCCTTTATGTGACACTCAGGTGGGGCAAATGGCTGTTAAATAGGACCCATGATGTACAAGAACAATGTTTGAAGTGTAAGTTGTCACTGAGCCTCCAATAGCAAATAAATGTCAACTGCCACAACATAGAAAGATTGATTTTACACCATCTGATTGCAGAGGATGATGGCTCTCTTGCTGATCTGCCTGTCCTGTATTTCATCAATGATCTGGATGACCAGCTGACAACCATCAGCCAACAGACTCTCCAGGATGTCCTGCTATCCCTCCAGACACCACCTCCAGTTACAAGGAGGACACCCAATGTTGAGGCCTCCCCAGGTGACCCCTCCAGCACCCAAAATATACTACCTGTCAGTACAAACACATCTCAGGACTCAGAGGACTCAGAGGACCCAGAGACAAGCTTCCAGAGGACAGTGGTAGGAGTCCAGTGGGAGCTAGCCAAGCAGGTGCGGGTGGAGATGGAGACCGTGGCAGGCAGCCTAGAGGGAGTGCACATGTGCCTCGTGACAGCTAATGAAAACACAGCTGCCATCCAAGGCACACACTCCCCACTGTGTAGAGTCCAGCATTGTCTGGCGTACAGAGCTGTTGCCAAGAGGGAGAGGCCACAACAACTGCCACCCCAAACTGGCAGCAGCATGACAGACAACAGGCTGGAGTCCATTCAGTGTGAAGTGGGCTCTCTCAGGGAAGAGACTACTGCCTACCACCGTGAGGTCGCAGCTATATTGAAAAATCAGCACTTCTTCCTTGCTGCAGTGATGCTATATGTCATGTTGTGTCACAATTATTTAGATTTCACAAATGGGGTATCTGACCTGGATATTGTAAATATCTCACTTTCACACTTCCACTTTTAAATAAACACCTTGTACACATTTAGCATGTCTATGTCTACTGTGATCCTTCTACTCAGCCCAATGATTGTAATGTGTGAATCCATGTCATTGGTCACAGAATGTCAGTACCTTAGTGCGGGACTGTAGGGGCACAAAACTACATTCAAGGAGCTTAACATAACAAATGTGCATGCTTGGCTCATCTCCTACAAGCAATTAACTGAGTATGTTACACGTGAAGGACACATATATGGTTTCCACATCATATACGGCAGGTATGGCTCAAAAGCAAGTGTAGGGCAATATTGTCAGCTGGGAGTACCAGAAGAACTCATTGGTGTGGTACAGAGGTAGCTATCCTTATCAGTGATGCCCACTGCTCAGTGTTGCAGGACAGAGTTGCAATTGTGACTGTTGTTAGATGTGTCACAGTTCCCAGCATTGTTACTATAGGACCCCAACACGTACAGCTGAAGATCCAGACTTATCTGTCCAATACAAAGCACACATAGTCATCATGAATTATGGGTACACTGGATGGCAGATGCATGGACTAGTAGATGTGATTTTGCAGTCAATATGACAGCTCTGTTGTCAATAGGGGTAGCACATGGTAAATGAGGGTTTTGAAGGCAGGACGAATTCCCTAGGCCATTTCCCCAACTTCTCCAGTGCAATCATGGAGAGAACCTTGAGACTCACACTAATTACACAAAATGTGTGCAATTATAACAAGATATTTATTATTAAAATAATCTATTTAAAAACAACTAAAACCTACCCTATCCTAATCTAACCTATACTAACTATACTTATCATACAACTATATCTATCTAACCTATGCTAAACTTAACTTACACATGAAACACTGCACTCTAAACATTGGCCCCCCACCCCACTTAAGAAACAAGTAGGACAGTAATTACTACAACTGCACTTGTACTAACTAATCCTATGACCTAAACAAATATATATATATATATATATATATATACACATATATATTTGTATACAGACACATACATACCCCAACATGACCCCCCACCCAACCACCCACCAAAAAAACATAAGAATACTAACCCACCCCCCAAATACACTTATCCTAACTAGTGGCTACACTAGACTAAACTACCACTAACTGCATAAAACCCAAACTAAAATATATTACAACTTTAAAAGGGAGGGAAAGGTACTGGGCGCTAGTCCGTTACTGTATAATTCATTTCTTAGATATAGATCCAGTTTAAACTGGGATGGCCCTGCGGCTGGTGGTGGCAGAACTGCTGCCTGTGTGGCAACTGGTGTTGCAGATGTGGATGGGATGGGTGTAGCTGGAAGCCCCTGCAGGGTTGAGGAGCTTGCTCCATGCATTTTCTTAGGTACCTGTGTGGGTTCCCCGTGTGGGAATGCTCGACATTCCCCAGAAGCTTTTTCTGCACGGAAACAGCATGCCATGCGGCGCTATCCTGTATGCACTTCCAGGATGTGGCGGTAGCATTCGACCCTCCATATGAACTGGCACCTCTCATCATTAATCATGTTGGCAGCTGTAAAATGAGGACAAGCAACCATCAGTATCAGCTTTGGGTGGAGTATATACAGATTTGTAACTTTCACTGCTACAGCTGATTACACATATAGTCCTACACACGTTCCTCAAAAAATGAATTGCTACTCATCTGCATCTATCTACAACCATACATCACCAGTATCTTGTACATGTCAGTGGGATGAATTGCTACTCATCTGCATCTATATACAACCATACATCACCAGTATCTTGTACATGTCAGTGGGATGACGTCAATCCATTGTAAATCAAAAGGGCCCACAGCAGATAGGAACAAATAATGGCCTGTTCAACATCACTCACATCTACAGTGTGAGCGACACATGTCTCAACAAGTTTGGATTTCCTGTCTCCGTGAGCAGAAGGGGGGGTTGGGCATGCAATCCATCAGCTCAACACCCCTGGTGATATGCCAAGGTCTGAGCACTCATCATGGAATGAAGGTGTGGCCCATTTGTTAGGGGGACTATGTTGTATTCTATGTTGTAGTACATCTACATTCATGTGTCCAGGTGTAAAACCTGGCCTGAGCCTACTTTACATGGGTCCAGCTGCATTTTCCATGCTGTAGCCACATGTACAAATGATGCTATCTTGTCATTAGAAAGATTGAGCAAACCCTGAGCTGCACATCACTGTTGTCAAGACATAACAGCACTGAAGCCCCCTACCATGTGCCATGTAGTCCTATGTGTGTTCAATAGCACATACATGGTGGCTGTATGGATGCCCTTAATGCCACAGTAATTGTGGCACAGCTTTAGGTGCTGCAACTGTATCCAGAAGCATCTTACATCATTAGCAGATGCATGTCAGATATCCTCACAGCACCAGCTACACACACAGCATTGCCTTATGCATCTGTGATGTGACCTACATCAGTCAGAATTCACATGGTGGTTGCACCATATTGGTAACACTACTGACATCTGGTGTTAGGAGATTAATAGACTTTTACCTGAAACACTTTGAGTGGAGTTGTCCTCACATTGTGTATACTGATTACTGCAGTTCTGCACATTTTGGCTCCCTCCTGTACCACTACCTCATCATCGCTGGAGGGTCCTGAGGCACCTGTGGAATGTGTATGTCTCCTACAGAATCCCCCTAGAGAGTACAGCAGTTAGAACCCTACATCTGTGCCATCTTGTCAACAAGTTTAAGCGGCACACATTGCTGATTATGGTGCTGTGACAAGGTTGTTTACAACAGGCATACTATGTACTTATACAGCTGGCCTGTGACCTATGATGGCAGACATCCATGAATATGTGGTGAGCCATTACTATTCCATTTACACACAATTCCATGCCAGTACATGTTGCCCTTAGAACTACATGCAAGCCAATCGCATTGCGCAACCCCACAACATACATGATGGGATTATGATGGAGCACCATGCTTACGGACAATTGGCAGCTCAGCACTCCACCATATTCACAATGCAAGGATGCCCTGTATTGGTTAGGAGATGGTGCATCACTGTGTTGTCATCTATGCAAGCACTAATTTTGCTTCCAGTACCTTACCCAGCCACCCTTACCCCTTGGTGCGTAGCTGGCTGCTTTGAGGGGGAGATTGTCATTGTGCATAGAGGAACACCTTCCTACACAAACATAATCTTCAAAGGGTCATTACACTTTAGATGTGTGCTGCCAAATGCAGCACCAGTTGAAGAGCAAAAATGGACGGTACAATATCATATATTTTAGCTTATTGTGCCCTGCTAACGCCACACCTTGATGTGTTTTCAGAATTTGGCGCAACCTCAGGTGTAAAAACATTTGTTGATCTGGAATACCATCTAATTGCTATGGGTGTTGCTGTGGCTTTGCCACAGCAACACCCTTTACATGCTCCTTCTACGCAAAGTTCTGCTTGATAAGGGGCCATATTGACAACGTAATGTGAAGCCACAAAATGTGTCTTAAGCCCATCTTGTATACATAGTGCAGGACATAGTGCCACTGGAACCTCCTAAATATTGAAGCTCCAGTGGGGCTTGGGCCTCCTATACATGCCCCATGATGTCACCAGCCATCCTCCTATATTGTATGGACCTTGGTCCAGAAGAAACATCACTCATTGCATTCCACACTTCCGACTGACTCACACCAAACCCTGGAGTAGCTAACAGGAGCCACAATATGACACTTACTGGATGCATAGGGGTCTTCGAATCTCGCCCCCTCTTCTATGGTATATGGGGCAGGTCGACCTGTAAGACATGAATGGTAAACATTGTTTAGTGTAAATGCAAAGTTCATGCAAATGGACAACATTGTTTA
Organism: Pleurodeles waltl; assembly: GCF_031143425.1. NCBI lineage: Eukaryota > Metazoa > Chordata > Amphibia > Caudata > Salamandridae > Pleurodeles > Pleurodeles waltl. Next base: position 259,256,685 of record NC_090437.1, on the reverse strand, counting down.
GTGTAAACTTGTTAGGCTGTGTGATGAAGTCATCCTAATGGAAAATCAGTGAATCTGACAGAAAACTATGATCACTCAATCACACATACTCTCTGATGAGGTAGACCCACACATCTACAAATCATCACTGTCCATGACACTCCTGTGGTGTATTACACTTCACCATTTATACATGGCATTGTCATACAGCTGTCTGTTAGTACAACACCTCCATGACCATATGGGACCGCGTGAACATGCATATCCCTCCTGAAGGTCATGCTATGGTTTTTGCAGTGGCTGGCCCATTATCACAACCATAGCATGTCAGCCTGCATCAGATGTAGTATACATCTATATCATGATCATATCAAACTGATAAACCGCTACCCTGGGATTGTGTGGGTTCTCCAAGGTGTTGAGGATTGACCTTATACATCCTTCAGTGAAGTAAGTGAAATGTGTGTGCCATCACAAGGGAGTCACACTATGAAAATTACAATGGCAGTGGACTCATATGAAGATAGTTGTACCTACCTGCACACTGACTGATCTAAAACATGGATGTATTGCCAATGGTGTGTGCCCTGCCTTCTTGCCATTGTATACCATTGTTGAGCCAGTGAGGGATGAGTACATGGGCATAGGAGTAAGGCTCAACACAGACGCACTTCCTCAGTGGTCATAGGATAAATCTGGTGTTGCAGGTTAGTGAGTGATGTGCCAGTGATGGAGCTGAAGCCTTGCAGCCCCATACTGTCAGTGAGGAGCAGCAGGCCAGTGGAACAGACCCAGCACATGTGTGTGTTCATGAAGATCGTATAGGCTGACTCAGAATCACAATGCACAGGTCAAATGGAACTGCCAATAGTCTGAACCCAGTGCATGGTCAAGCTCCCTTACATGGCCTTGCATAATGACACCAAGAGGTCTATTGGACTACAGTATTGCAGCACCTATTGCATCTATACTGTCCTTGTGCACCTATTGCATCTATACTGTCCTTGTGGGCCTTAGTTCACCCCTTACTCACAGCCATGTCTGTGCGTAGTCATAAATAAGTCACATCTAGATGGCGGTGTGATCCAACATCATGTATTCATGTGAAGACCAATGATTCACTCAGCAGGAGACGCCACAGATCACGGAAACGTCCGCTGAGTACATAGGGGCCCTTCTCATACATATATATGCCTAAATTTCACACCTTCACTCAGTAGACCTACAGAGTGTTTTGAATTCATACATAGGAAAATATGTTGTGACTCTGAGTGGAGTTTGCTGTCCTTATTTCATTTTTTACACACCCTTTCATGCCTGTTTCATGACACAGACATCATTCCTAGTTGTTTGTTGGAAGGTTTAACTGAGCATGCATCACTACACCTGGGCCCATATAAATGGAAGTGGTGCAGCACTTAGTGCTGCGTCTGTTGAAGTGTAGGCAGTAGTGCACTCCTGATACCACCATGTGTGAGCCGCCTCTAATAGACTGTGCACCATGGTGGTAGTTAGGGGGAGTAGCATCAAAATTGTTTGCCAGTAGTCTGGCACGTTGCAGGATTAACGTCAAAAGTTGTTTTCGCTAGTCCTGCTAGGCACCCAGAGGCCCATTGTTTATAATGGGAGCATATTTATTACACCTGCAAAGAGCAGGCGTTAGGAAATCCACCACAAATGGGATGCAGCAATCTCATTGACTTCTTTGTGTTAATTTGGAGGCCCCCTTTGTGACAGAATGGCCCCTTGCATACTTTGTGCCTGGCACAGCCATAATGTCTTCCAAGCCTTTCTAAAGTGGTGCAATGCATGCATTGCACCACTCTGTAAAGACAACGCAGGGTAAATGGCAGGTTTGCGCCACCTTACTGTCAATAATATGACACTATGGCAGTGCAAAGGTTGAGCTAGGAACTCTTAAATATGACCTTCATGATGATTATCCAGGGTTCATCATACATGTGTCTTGCATTGGCTGAATTTTTCTACATTTAAACTGCAGGACTCAAGTGGCTCAGAGACTCTTCATGCAGGTTGCATACAACATGTTCACAACCATTACATGCAGCACTCAAGAATTATCTGCAGCTGTCAGTCAAATGCTAAATGCAGGCAATTGTATAGCCATGGGAGACTTACCAACAGTTCAGCCAATTTCAATGCCCAGATGGTCCAGCAGATCCTGCTCCTTTGCCACCAGATCTGCACACTGATGCTTGAGCTGGTGTTCATTGCGTCCGGTCTTGAAAATTTGTGTCAGGTGGTATACCACCTTGCCCCACTTCAGCCTCCTTCCCTTGGTGGGGTAGCCAAGGATCACTCGGCCACCCAGTTGCAGCATCAGAGGCAGGTAATGGGCCACAGCCATATGAACCCCCCAGTTCATCATTGGACATTCTCCCAATCCTAGCCTTCACAGACATTTCCAACGGTAAAGGACCTCACCCCAACAACTAAACTACCCCAGACAGACACCCCACAATACAATGACAAAAACAGTACACTTTCAATACAAATGACAAGTGAATAGACAATTTAGACACCCAAAACACAGAATACAGCACAAGGGACACAACAAGACCTCCAAACACACCACAAATCCAAGAGTACCTCCAAAACACAACCAGACACAGTCACAGGGGAACAGGCTGTGAAGTGAAAGTGAAACTACACTTACTGTACCATGCTTGCAGGCAGGATGTCCTGGTAAATCCCTCCCTTTGGCATGTGCGTCATGTTGTTTGTGTCATGCATTTTTTTTTGATGCATGAGAGTCATGCGGCGATTTTTCTCCATGGTGCACTGAGAGTAGTGGTAACGCTGAATTGCTGCTCAGGGCCCAGGCTTCATTTTCTCCACGCTGTGGTGTAGTGTTGGTGCATGTGTGTCATTTTTTTGGGGCATTTCGGAATGGTATCATTCTTACAATTGTACCCCTTGAATGCACCCTGATTCAATTCACATGTTACATGGGCTGTCCTACTATGTGGTATATGTTTTTGGCTACATGTGCAAGTCTCTGCATTAATGTCATTACTGTATCATTGGTATGTTCAACCAATATGTGTATTTATGAGTCAGGTGTAGGCACTTACTCATACTTTGTGCATATGTGCATGTGTCCCTATACTGTGTCCACACACATCTTGGCACATGTGTGCTATGTGTGTGCATATGTGTATGAATAATGAGTAGAAAGTGGACTACATAGTTATGCTTGTGGGCAACATATGTATACATACCTATAAACATATTTCTATTCAGGCCCTGTCTCAAACACATGCTAAGGCATGTGTCAGCCATTACATTTTGTACTCAGAGTATGCAATGGACTGGGGCTGCATCGACATCACGTATACCACGTCAAGTTGAGTGTGCATGCGTATCAACTCACTGGTTACTGTGAGAGAACAGGGCTGATTGCAGGGGCCCCCTAACTTTTTGCCCCCATTTTCCACTTTTTGCTGTTGTTTTCCTGACCCTGGTGGTGCCCTTGGTACTGCTAACCAGTCCCAGGGCATATGCTCTGTATAAAATCAGTATGCAAATTAGGCTAATTATAATTGGCAAAATTAACCTACCTATAAGTCCCTAGTATATCGTAGGGCATGGAGGTTGAGGGACCCCACCATAGGTAGTGCCCCCATAGGTGCACTGCTGAGGTGCCCAGTGTCATTTCTTTTAAAGATAGGCCTGCCTTGCTGGCTGCTTTTAAATTAAAGTTACATGCAAATTTGACTTTGGTATTAAAAGTAGTTCCAAAGTCTTAAACTACCTTATTTTTACATATATGTCACTCCTAAGGTACCCTATGTGCCCCTAGGGATGGGTGCCATGAAACTATAAGCAGGGACCTTATAAAATTAGTTTTATAAGCCCTGGTGAGGTAAAACAGCCACATTTGTTTTCTCTCATTGTAGTGAATGGCCTCCATAGGCTAGAATGGGGAGACTTTATTTTAATTTTAAAAGTCCCCTTAAATGACAGATACCAGAAGTTTGGTATCAAATTAATTGTTATAATAAATCCCACAACTTCCAGTTGTTGGATTTAATATAACTTGCTCAGGTAATGAGTTTTAAACTTTAGCTGAAAAGTTGTCAACTTAAGCCCTGCAGTGTTTTTGCTGCTGTGCTCTGATTGGCCAGCCTCTAGCAGCCTGGCCAGGCTGCTTTGATGAGGTGTGAAGTAGCCTGGCTCCACACAAAGAGATATGCCTGGGGGAAGAGATCTCCCCCCTCAGCAGATGGTGAAGCAGGAAGGAGGAGGGCTGCCAAACTAGTCTTCAAAGGCAGAGAAGGCAATTTGGAGCAACCCAGCAACACCCTCACGTCCTGCAAACCCAGATGATTAGGTGCCCCCTTGATTAGATTAGGAGAGGGCAGGAGAGGGGTGTGTTTAGGATTTTTAGCCACACCAGTGGGTGGGCTCAGCCAGATGTAACCTCCAAAAATCACTTTCAGCCATGATGGATTTTTGAGGAATTTTCCTCCCTGGGATTGATTTTTGCCACACTTCCAAGGAAGTGGTCATCACAGGGGGAAGGACCCTGCCCCTGATTGGAGAACCAGGACCCCCCTGTTTTTCACCCAGGAGCAAGGATAAAACTGGCAGACCTACACCCACACCTCAGATCCCTATCAGATTCCAACAAGGAAGTACTACAGGAGAAGAAGTACTGCCCTGATGGACCCCTGACCTGCACCTGGACGCTACACTCTGGAGGACTGCACCAGCTGCACACTTGGGCTTCACCACTAAGAGGACTTTACCTGTCTTCTACTGCTTCAAGAAGGGACACCATGTTTGCTACAGGTACAAAGGATCTGCCCAGAGTCCCCTGCATCAAGTCCTGCAAGCAGATCCCAGCTGGCCAGCTTCCAGGGGCCATTTGAGGATTCTGACCAGGTGCATTCTGGGAATTGTAGTCTCAACTCCCAAGGAGCAACTCAGAGCTTCTGGAACCTTGGACCAAGTTGTGGACACTTCAAAGACACAAAAAGGACATCTGGAAGAAGATCCAGAAGTTTGGAGATGTTTGGAGCAACTCCATAAGTTGAAGAGGTGCACTGTGGGAGTTGTAATCCCAGGCCCCAAGAGGCACACCTCTCTGAACCCTTGGCTGGTGCTATGGACCACTTTCCTGAATCAAACACTTCTGAAAGTAAGTGTGACAGTGTTACCTCGTGGGTGGCCTGAACTCTGGACTTTGTTCCTTTCCAGTGTGACCTTTTTTAACCCTTTGAGCAGTAGTTGCTTTTATGTGCTAGAAAGCCTTAGGCCCTCATTCTGACCTTGGCGGGCGGCGGAGGCCGACCGCCAAAGTCCCGCCGTCAAGTTACCGTTCCGCGGTCGAAAGACCGCGGCGGTAATTCTGACTTTCCCGCTGGGCTGGCTGGCGGTCGCCTTCAGACCGCCAGCCAGCCCAGCGGGAAAGAGGCTTCCACGATGAAGCCGGCTCGGAATCGAGCCGGCGGAGTGGAAGCTGTGCGACGGGTGCAGTTGCACCCGTCGCGTATTTCACTGTCTGCGCAGCAGACAGTGAAATACTTGTAGGGGCCCTCTTACGGGGGCCCCTGCAATGCCCATGCCAGTGGCATGGGCACTGCAGGGGCCCCCAGGGGCCCCGCGACCCCCCCTACCGCCATCCGGATCTCGGCGGTCCGACCGCCGGGATCTGGATGGCGGTAGGGGGGGTCGGAATCCCCGCGGCGGTGCAGCAAGCTGCGCCGCCGCGGAGGATTCAATGGGGCCGCGGTACACTGGCGGGACCCCGCCAGTGGTGCCGGTCCGACCGCGGCTTTACCGCCGCGGTCGGAATCCCCATTGGAGCACCGCCGGCTTGTCGGCGGTGCTCCCGCGGTCCTCCGCCCTGGCGGTCAAAGACCGCCAGGGTCAGAATGAGGGCCTTAATTCTTTAAAAATTCATATCTCCGGTTCCCCTTATCCAATTTTATTCGTTTTGGTGTCATTTTAAAGCTAAAATATTTCCTATTCTTATAAATTGATTTTGGATTTTTAAACTGTTTCCTGTGTTATATTTAATTACTGTTTTGTGATTTTGAATGATTTACGTTTTGTCTCCTAAGTTAAGCCTTGTCGCTCGTTGCCAAGCTACCAAGGGTTGAGCTAGGTTTAATTTACTGAGACCTAACTGGACCTAAGTGGAGGTTAGTGGCCTATTGCTAAGGGTAGGTACTTACCTGCCCTTACCAATAACCCATTTTCCAACAGTTACTTATCATATTTAACTAGTTATAGGTCAGCTACACATGTATACTCTGATTTATCAACATCATGTTAATCATGACTGTCTCATACAGGGGCATATTTACACTCCGTTTGCGCCGAATTTGCGTCGTTTTTTTAGACGCAAATTCGACGCAAAACTAACTCCATATTTATACTTTGGCGTTAGACGCGTCTAGCGCCAAAGTTCATGGAGTTAGCGTCATTTTTTTGCGTGAACACCTTCCTTGCATTAATGATATGCAAGGTAGGCGTTCCCGTCTTAAAAAATGACTCCGATGCTATTGCGTCGGATTTATACTCCCGGGCAAAAATGACGCCCGGGAGTGGGCGGGACTAAAAAACCCGCATTTGCGCCGGATTTTAGCGCCTGGGTCAGGGCAGGCGTTAAGGGACCTGTGGGCTCAGAATGAGCCCAGAGGTGCCCTCCCAAGCCCCCAGGGACACCCCCTGCCACCCTTGCCCACCCCAGGAGGACACCCAAGGATGGAGGGACCCACCCCAGGGAAGAAAAGGTAAGTTGTGGTAAGTATTTTTTTTAAAAAAAAATTGTGGCATAGGGGGGCCTGATTTGTGCCCCCCTACATGCCACTATGCCCAATGACCATGCCCAGGGGACAGAAGTCCCCTGGGCATGGCCATTGGGCAAGGGGGCATGACTCCTGTCTTTGCTAAGACAGGAGTCATGTTAATGGCGTCTGGGCGCCAAAAAAAATGGCCCAAATCGGGTTAAGACGATTTTTTTGCCTCAGCCTGACTTGCCCCATTTTTGGACACCCAAACGCCATTTTTCCCTACGCCGGCGCTGCCTGGTGTACGTGTTTTTTTTTCACGCACACCAGGTAGCGCCGGTCGGCTAACGCCATTCAATAAATACGGCGCCCACATGGTGCTTCAGAATGGCGTTAGCCGGCGCTAATTTTTTTGGCGCAAAACTGCGTTAGCGCAGTTTTGCGTCAAAAAGTATAAATATGGCCCACAATGTGGTACCGCTGTGTTGCAGTGTTGCAGTGTTACATAGATGACAAGCCTACTAATCTTCATTGATGTGTGAGTTTGTGTGGCCACACAAACCCATGGTTGCATGTGAAGGTGCAGGTTAAATGTGCTCCACTTTACTCTACCTCCTGTGCACGTGCATCAAGCATCTGACATTTTCATACGTAGTTGTTGTCAGAGCAGTGGTGTGTGGGTTTCTTGAGCTGAGATCTCTACCAATAATCATAGCTAATTTCCAGTCTGTACACACTCACTATTAGATTGAGGCATGCACAAATGTGGTCATACAGACCTGGCTGTTCTGATTTCCAATGCAGGACTTGATTTCAGGCTTTTCCTCTCAGGTCCAGAGGTCATGTGCTTACACATGTAGGATATGTATGGATTTTTGGAGTCCTAAGTTGTGTCGATGTTCAGCTGGCTTAGGGGTTATATAACTGTTGTGATGTCAAGGTTGGACAAATGACATGGTACAGATGGTGTTGTATGTGACTGTCTCCTGTTCTGGTACCATGTGAAGGGCAAATACCATGGTATAGTATGGCAAACATGTCTGAGTCATGTACAAACGTGGCCACACTTTCTGTACATCATTTAGAGTTTGACATGTAGAAATTCATGTCTTACAGTGTCTGTTTTGGTGTATGTCTGGTCATTATCCCTTTCTTCAGCCATAGCTAGTGAGGTATGTATTGTGTCCTCCATAGCTCCATGTCTTTTGTCTGCTAGCACCTTGTACACATCTTCTACAGCAACATTGTCTGGTGATATAGGAACTGGATGCAACTTGTGTACTGTGGAGATATTCCCTTCTCCTACAAATGTCAACTTAGTAGTTAATGATCCATTGGTGATATGAGTGAGATATAGGGGGTCATTCTGACCCCGGCGGTAAAATGCACTTACCGCCGGTCAGAAGACCGCCATAACACCGCCGCGGCCGCGGAAACCCTCCACGGTCATTCTGACCCGCAGAAGGCAAACCTCCGAAAATCCGACAGCCACAACCGACCGCCAGACCAGCGGTCGGCGGAAAGGTGGAGGTGACAAAACCTCCACCGCCACGCCAACAGAAATACGCCCATGCCATTACGACCCACGAATCCACGCGGCGGTCATTCAAACGCGGTATTCCATTGGCGGGACACACCGCCGCGGTCAGAATACACACAAACGAACAAAACCCAGCCACATTGGACGATTTGAATCCCACACACCTGATACACATACACACACCACTCCCACACACACAATACAATATAAAACACCCACCCACATCACCCACAAACCCCTACGCAAAAATATTCTGAAAGAAGGCCAGAGCGAGACACCAGCATCCACAAACTAACAGCCACAGCCACTCAACACCATCACCCACACACTATCCACACACAAAACAACACACACCACCACACTCAACACACTTAACTACACATACTCCACCCCACACATCATACACACCACCCCATGGCACCCCAAAGACAACCCCGCTTCACAGACGAAGAACTCAGGGTCATGGTGGAGGAAATCGTTCGGGTAGAGCCCCAGCTGTTCGGCACACAGATACAATACACCAGCATTGCCCGGAGGACGGAGCTATGGCAGAGGATTGTCGACAGGGTCAACGCTGTGGGACAGCACCCCAGAAATCGGGAAGACATCAGGAAGCGATGGAACGACCTACGGGGGAAGGTGCGTTCCATGGTATCCAGGCACAACATCGCCGTGCAGAAGACTGGCGGAGGACCCCCACCTCAACCCCCACAATTCACATCATGGGAGGAGGAAGTCTTGAACATCCTGCATCCTGACGGCCTCGCAGGAGTCGGCGGAGGAATGGATACTGGTAAGTTGAAGCTTCACTACTGCTTCCCCCCCACCTGCATGCCAAATCATACCCCAACCCTCACCCCCATCCTCGAACCCCACCCTCACCCCCACCCCCACCACCATCCTCACCCCCACCACCATCCTCACCCCCACCCCCAGCACACCTATTCCCCGCCAATGTCTCACCATCACAACCCACACATCCCAAAACCTAGGCCTGCATGCGTCCACTAAGCATGGACACCCATCACCAAAGCATGCCCAATGCATATACACATCCCCCCCACAAGCCACCCTCACCAAAGCCCCCACACACGAATGCCAGCACTTGGGGACACGAGAACCCATAGATACACCCATATGCCACACATTGAAACTATAACCATACCTCTATACCCCTGCAGGACCCGACCGTCAACACACCGCGGCGGAGGGGCCAGAATTCTCCACACCCCCCACCCAAGAGTCCGTCAGCGATGACAGCAGCTCTGTCGACCTGGACACCGATGACCAGCCCGGACCATCGGGGACCTCTGGACAGTCGGTTCCCCTCACACAGGCCCAGGCCACTACAGACCCCAACCCCTCTGGGAACACCAACACAGCTCCCACCCAGCGGGCCCATGCCTCTGTCTCCAGGGCGCGTCAATCTGCGGTGAGTCTACCACTACAGGGCACCCAGGATAACCCACCACCCCAACAACAACAGGGACCTGGGGGCAGTGGTAGTGGGCACACCGGCCAGGGGGCAGAGGCCCAGGGAAACAGGGCAACTCGGAGGGCAGCTGTGCGACAGGGGGGGGACGGGCCCAGGGAACCCACTCTCCACGAGGTCCTCACCACCATCATGGGAGCATACAACCGCTCCCAGGAGACGATGGCGACGGTACTGGCCCGGTTCCAGGAGATCCAGGTACTGCAGGAGGAACACTATCGGGGGTACAGGGAGGACATCAGAGCCATCAACACCACCCTGGTTACCATGGTAGGGCTGCTGCAGGACCTCGTCAACACCAGGGCGGACACTCAACAACACCCAAGGGCCCCTGCCACTAGCCTGGACCAAGAACAGCCAACCACCTCCGCCGGCGCTAGTGGACAGGAGGCCCCCGCACAGCAGCAGCCCACCAGACCCCCACCTCCTGCAGGAGAAGAACCACCCCGCAAGAGGGCCCTGAGATCTCGCAAGAAGACAGAGTAGGATGTCAAGACCCCCGCCAGCAATGGATACCACCTGATGTCATCCCACTGTCCCACATTGTCACCCTGTCCATCCTTGAACTGCCCATGCTCCATCTCTCCACAGGCCTCTGGACAATGCACCGGTGTGACTGTTACTCTGGACTCTGCCATGGACATTCCTTCACCATAGCCCCCACCCACTTGAAACCACCCATCCCATTTTGAGCACTTAAATAAATACCTATTTTGCACAAAACTATCTGGAGTCTGGCTGTGATTTCAATATATTGTAATTGACATGACAGTGCAAATATGTCCTTGTACATGGTGAAGTCAACAAACAGCTGCCACAAAGCTGTAGTCCATGGGGAAACGAAGCACAGGACTCGTAGTGGGGACCCCAGATCTGAAATAGGGAGGGAAAAGCCACAACTCAGTCATCATACACTGGGGCAAATAGACAGGCAGCAGAGATGCAGGAGAGTAGTTCACATTTACTAAATTATCTTTGAAATGTTACCTGTGTCCTATTGGAAGTACTGTTCAATGATTCTGTCCCTGTTGTCTGTTTCAGCCCCGTCGTCTTCCTCCTCGTCACTCTCCTCAGGTTCCACAGCTGCCACAACACCACCGTCTCGACCCTTCTCCTGCAGGAAAGGCACCTGGCGGCGCAAAGCCAGGTTGTGAAGCATGCAGCAGGCCACGATGATGTGACACACCTTCTTAGGTGAGTACATTAGGGATCCACCTGTCATATGCAGGCACCTAAACCTGGCCTTTAGGAGGCCAAAGGTGCGTTCGATCACCCTCCTAGTACGCCCATGGGCCTCATTGTACCGTTCCTCTGCCCTGGTCCGGGGATTCCTTACTGGGGTCAGTAGCCACGACAGGTTGGGGTACCCAGAGTCCCCCACTAGCCATACACGGTGTCTCTGTAGCTGTTCCATCACGTAAGGGATGCTGCTATTCCTTAGGATGTAGGCGTCATGCACTGACCCTGGGAATTTGGCATTTACATGCGAGATGTACTGGTCAGCCAAACACACCACCTGGATGTTCATTGAATGGTAATTTTTTCTGTTCCTGTACACCTGCTCCCTGTCTCTTGGGGGAACCAAAGCCACATGGGTCCCATCAATGGCACCAATGACGTTGGGAATATGTCCAAGGGCGTAGAAATCACCCTTCACTGTAGCCAATTCGCCCACCTCAGGGAAAATGATGTAGCTCCTCACGGATTTCATCAGGGCAGACAACACTCTGGATAACACCTTCGAAAACATGGGCTGAGACATCCCAGAAGCAATTCCCACTGTTGTCTGAAATGACCCACTTGCCAAGAAATGGAGTACTGACATGACCTGCACCAGAGGGGGAATCCCTGTGGGTTGGCGGATGGGGGACATCAGGTCGGGCTCCAGCTGGGCACACAGTTCATGGATAGTGGCACGGTTAAGACGGTAGGTCAGGATAATGTGGCGTTCTTCCATTGTCGACAGGTCCACCAGCGGTCGGTACACGGGAGGATTCATCCGTCTCCTCGCCCAACCCAGCGGACGGTGCCTAGGAAGGACAACATGGAGCACACAGTCAAGCAACCCACAGGTACGTACTCACAGCTAGCACAGTAAACGATTCTCTATGCAGTGAATGGCGTGTCTGAGTGGCTATGCAAGGCCTAGGCCTGTGTGACGCAGTTGAAATTGAGCCATGTGGGCCCTGGAAATGGCGGCTGCCTGACCTGTGAAGTGTGACAATGGGATGTGAGGTCAATGCGCTGGCGTGGCACACCGCGGCGGGCGGCGGGCGAAGACCGCGGCGCGAAGCCGCATTGGTTAACATTGAAGCCTATGGGTTTCAGGAGCCAATGGCGAAGGGCGCCGGCGGTGGCGGGACGCACCGCCGCGGTACGCACCGCCGCGGACGTGACCGCCATTTTCTATCTACTTATCCACTTGCGACTTGAACTTTCACAGGAGAGGACCTATACTGCAAGTGTTGCTGTGACCTCGGTCTGGAAGGGACAATGGCGGCTGCGCCTGGGGAAAGGGCCCCTGCCTTCACTGGAGAGGAGTTGGAGAAACTTGTGGATGGGGTCCTCCCCCAGTATGCGCTACTCTACGGTCCTCCAGACCAACAAGTGAGTTTAATTCAATCTGGATTTGGGGCCACTGGCTGGCTTGGGGGCATGGCGGGGGGCCTGGCGGGGATGGGGGCATGTTGGGCCTGGCGGGGGGCATGGCGGGGGGCCTGGCGGGGATGGGGGGCGTTGGGCCACTGGCAAGGAAAATGCTGACAAACTTGAACGTGGTATTTCTCCCTCCCTGTACGTGTCACATAGGTCCGCGCCCATGAGAAGATCGGGATTTGGCGTGCCATCGCCAAGGAAGTCCGGACCCTGGGGGTCCACCATCGACGGGGCACCCACTGCCGCAAGAGGTGGGAGGACATCCGCCGCGGGACCAAGAAGACCGCCGAGTCTCTGCTGGGGATGGCCTCCCAAGGTAGGCGGGGTGCCTGCCGTCAACTGAGCCCCCTGATGTTCCGGATCCTGGCGGTGGCCTACCCTGATTTGGATGGGCGCGTGAGGGCAGCACAGCAGACACAAGGGGGTGAGTACAAGCATTATCTACTCTGTTGTCGCGCAGTGGAGGTGTCTGGGTGGGGGAGGAGGGCTGGGGGTCCCCCTAGGCCAGGGCGATATCTGTAGGCTGGGCACCCCCGTAAGCCCCTGTGTCCCCAGCCACCACCCTCAGTAGTTTGTCAGTACAGCCATCCCTGGGCCGTGTCATCCATGGGTGCAGTTGTCAACTCTAGGCGTGTAGGGCATGTTCCACGGAATGCGTAGCGGACCCCAAGTGCGCAACTTAGTGCAGGGGGCATCTGTGTCTGTCATGTCCGCTAACTGTACCGGAGATCCATGTACTCAATATCCCTTTATTTCTCTCTCCCCCCCCCCCTTTTTGTTTGTCTTTCTGTGCTTGTGTGCATCAGCATCATCAGGCGGAGGAGAAGTGGCATCGGGGCAGGAGGGAGCTGCATCTCACATGGCCCAGGAGGGCCATGCCACAGAGTCAGACTGGACCAGTGAGACGGAGGGCGAGGGGAGCTCCACGACGGGGACGACTGGACCCTGCAGCGACACGGACACGTCCTCGGAAGGGGGCTCCCTTGCGGGGGTGGCACCATCCGTGCCCCCCGCCATTACAGGTACAGCCGCCACCCAGCGCACCATCTCCGCCCTCCCAGCAGCCCCTCAGCGTTCGCCCCGTGCCCGCTCTGCCAGGAAGCCGGGCATCTCCTTCGCCCCAGGCACCTCAGGCCCTGCCCCTGTTACCCCCGCTGCCCTCAGTGAGGAGGTCATTGACCTCCTCCGAACGCTCATTGTTGGGCAGACTACCCTTTTGAATGCCATCCAGGGGGTGGAGAGGGAGGTTCATCGCAGCAATGCGTACCTGGAGGGGATTCATTCGGGTCAGGCTGCCCATCAGCGATCGTTCCAGGCTCTGGCCTCAGCACTGACGGCAGCCATTGTCCCTGTCTCCTGCCTCCCTCTACTAACTCCCTCCTCCCAGTCTCCTGTTCCTCTGCCTGTCCCAACCACACCATCAGACCAGCCTGCACACACCTCAACACCCAAGAGAAGCTCATCCAAACATAAGCACCACAGATCACGCAGACATTCACACACGCAACATTCCGATGCAGACATGCCAACAGTCACTACCACCTCTGTGACCCCCACCTCCTCGTCTCCCTCCTCCCTCCCTGTGACGTCTACACTCACACCTCCATTCACCTCACCATCAGCCAGTGTTTCCATCACCAGCACACCCTCCACTCCAGTCCGCACACGTTCAGTCACCACCCCCACTGCCATTTACACGTCCCCTGTGTCCTCTCCCACTGTGTCTGTCACCCCCTCTTCCACACCACACAAACGCAGCCACCCACCCACCCAACAGCCATCCACCTCACGACAGCCTATCCCTCCTGCACCTGCACCCAAAGACAGCAAACGTGACTCACCTACAACCACATCCTCTCCCTCCACTCCCATTCCCACTGTACCTACCACTCTCCATTGTCCCAAGAAACTCTTCCTCGCCGCTACTAACTTCTTTCCTGACCCTGAGCCCCCCCCTCCTTCTCGTCGGGGTAAGAAGAGCACCTCAGCCACCACCAGCCCTGCAGCCCCCTTGACAAGGGTGCAGGGGTATTGGAGCCCGCCAGCCCGCATGTCTGGATCTTCGCCCAGCAGCAAGGGGACAGCCAGCCCACCCCCTGGGAAGAGGAGCAGAAGGCGGAAGGGGCGCCGCAGGAGCCCGCCTTCTACATCCCCCCCGGACACCACCCAGAGACAGTCACCAGCCACAGCTCCAAAGGGAGGAAAGGGCCACAGGCCCACGACTAAGGAGGGCAAGGGCAGCAAGTCGGAGAGGTCAGGCAGCAGGCCTGCTGCCCAGGAGGAGCCCACAACCCCCATAGCCGCTGCCCCGGGAGGAACCGGCACAGCTGCCCCGGGAGAGCCCACCACCCCCATAGCCGCTGCCCAGGGAGGACCCAGCCCAGCTGGCCAGGAGGGCCCCACCACCCACAGCCCAGGTGGGCATTGAAGGAGCACCATCCCCGCTGCCCAGGAGGGCACCACCAGGCAATGAGCAGTTGGCCATAGACCGGCCGCCGTCTCCAGAACCGCTGAACTGGGCCCCGCCGTCTCAAGCACCGCTGAACTGGGCCCCGCCGTCTCAAGAACCGCTCCGCTGGGCCCCGCAGTCTCAAGAACCGCTCCGCTGGGCCCCGCCGTCTCAAGAACCGCTCCGCTGGGCCCCGCCGTCTCAAGAACCGCTGAACTGGGCCCTTCAAGGCAAGGAGCGCTGAACTGGGCCCCGCCGTCTCAAGAACCGCTGAACTGGGCCCCGCAGTCTCAAGAACCGCTCCGCTGGGCCCCGCCATCTCAAGAACCGCTGAACTGGGCCCTTCAAGGCAAGGAGCGCTGAACTGGGCCCCGCCGTCTCAAGAACCGCTGAACTGGGCCCCGCCGTCTCAAGAACCGCTCCGCTGGGCCCCGCAGTCTCAAGAACCGCTCCGCTGGGCCCCGCCGTCTCAAGAACCGCTCCGCTGGGCCCCGCCGTCTCAAGAACCGCTCCGCTGGGCCCCGCCGTCTCAAGAACCACTCCGCTGGGCCCCGCAGTCTCAAGAACCGCTCCGCTGGGCCCCGCAGTCTCAAGAACCGCTCCGCTGGGCCCCGCCGTCTCAAGAACCGCTGAACTGGGCCCTTCAAGGCAAGGAGCGCTGAACTGGGCCCCGCCGTCTCAAGAACCGCTGAACTGGGCCCCGCCGTCTCAAGAACCGCTCCGCTGGGCCCCGCCGTCTCAAGAACCGCTCCGCTGGGCCCCGCCCTCTCAAGAACCGCTCCGCTGGGCCCCGCAGTCTCAAGAACCGCTCCGCTGGGCCCCGCAGTCTCAAGAACCGCTCCGCTGGGCCCCGCAGTCTCAAGAACCGCTCCGCTGGGCCCCGCAGTCTCAAGAACCGCTCCGCTGGGCCCCGCCGTCTCAAGAACCGCTGAACTGGGCCCTTCAAGGCAAGGAGCGCTGAACTGGGCCCCGCCGTCTCAAGAACCGCTGAACTGGGCCCCGCCGTCTCAAGAACCGCTCCTCTGGGCCCAGCAGTCTCAAGAACCGCTCCGCTGGGCCCCGCCGTCTCAAGAACCGCTCCGCTGGGCCCCGCCGTCTCAAGAACCGCTGAACTGGGCCCTTCAAGGCAAGGAGCGCTGAACTGGGCCCCGCCGTCTCAAGAACCGCTGAACTGGGCCCCGCCGTCTCAAGAACCGCTCCGCTGGGCCCGCCGTCTCAAGAACCGCTGAACTGGGCCCTTCAAGGCAAGAACCGCTGGCCCTTTGGCAGACGTGGCAGGGCAGGATCTATCTCGGGCAGGGCTGCAGGATGTCCTCTGGCCAACTTGCCTCCTCCAGTGGCAGTGGGGTCTGTTATGGACTGTATGGACCGTGGCTTTGCACTCCCCAGGATGGCCCAGTGGGCAGGCCACCCACTGTATGGACTGTATGGACTGTGGCTTTGCTCTCCCCAGGATGGCCAAGTGGGCAGGCCACCCACTGTATGGACTGTATGGACTGTGGCTTTGCTCTCCCCAGGATGGCCCAGTGGGCAGGCCACCCACTGTATGGACTGTATGGACTGTGGCTTTGCTCTCCCCAGGATGGCCCAGTGGGCAGGCCGCCCACTGTATGGACTGTATGGACTGTGGCTTTGCTCTCCCCAGGATGGCCCAGTGGGCAGGCCGCCCACTGTATGGACTGTATGGACTGTGGCTTTGCTCTCCCCAGGATGGCCCAGTGGGCAGGCCGCCCACTGTATGGACTGTTTGGACTGTGGCTTTGCTCTCCCCAGGATGGCCCAGTGGGCAGGCCGCCCACTGTATGGACTGTTTGGACTTTGGCTTTGCTCTCCCCAGGATGGCCCAGTGGGCAGGCCACCCACTGTATGGACTGTATGGACAGTGGCTTTGCACTCCCCAGGATGGCCCAGTGGGCAGGCCACCCACTGTATGGACTGTATGGACTGTGGCTTTGCTCTCCCCAGGATGGCCCAGTGGTCATGGAGTCCCCTCGTGGATCTGGCGTCGTGTACTCAAGTGGCTGAGGTGCCCCCCCTTCCCTTCCCCCTGAGATGCCTGTCCTATTTTCTTTCTGATGCCCCTGCAGTGTTCTCTCCGTGGAGTTCTTGTCGTGGGACTGGGCCTTGCCCCTTTGCACAGGACCCCTGTGATCCACGGACAGTGGTTGGACTACATTTAGTAGCTGTGTATATTTTGTACATAGTTTATTTATTTATTGGGATTACTGGTGTACATATTTCAATATATCTGCCCGTTTATGATCTCTTATTTTGGTCTTTGCATTATTTCGGAGGGGGGTGGTTTGTGGGTTGTGACAGTGATCTGTGGGAATGCATTGATGTGTGTGTTGTAGTGGGTGTGGGTGGGTGGGTGTGTGCCGGTAATCTTTTCCCTCCCCTGTGTCGTAGGTGCAGTACTCACCGATGTCTTCCGCGCCGCCGGGCGTGCTCCTGGTACAGGAGCAGGTATAGGAGTGCGGGGATGACCTGCAACTCTGGTTCCATACTGCCGGAATCTCGCGTGGAGTGCGTAGAGGTGAGCGTTTTCCCGTTCGTAGTCTGTTTCCGCCGTGTTCTTATCGGCGGTGCTCCCGTCCCGGAAAAGGTGGCGGATTGGTGGGTCGTGATAGGGTGGGCGGTACATTGTCTGCCGCCTGGCTGTTGGCGGGGACCGCCGCGCTGTTTGTTTGTACCGCCGTGGCGGGCGGAGTGTTAATACGGCGGGCTGTGTTGGCGGTTCCCGCCAGGGTCAGAATTGCATATTTTAGACCGCCGGCCTGTTGGCGGCTTGGCCGCCGCTTTATCACCGACCGCCAGGGTCAGAATGAGGGCCATAATGAGTGCCAGGCACACATGACATTACACATACCGCAGCACTTGAGTGGTCTCCACGTGACATGGTGTGTTGTATCAGCAAGTATTTGTGGGTATCTAAGAGCTGTCTATCCACATCCTCCGTTGAACATGGCAATGCAATTCTCCAAGGATGCCACAACCTAGCTGACTCTTATTACGAATGAATGACATTGAGGGATGTCATCTTCTTAGTGCTGTATTTATCCTTTGCCAAATGCTAGAAAGAGGTGATCCACTTGAGGGCCTGTTGTTGAACTCCCATGTTGTGCAGTCTACCGGTGAGGATGTGGTGGGCAAAAGGTCAAGGAGAATCAGAGTCACTGTTTCTCCTTGTACAAGGAGAGTTCTGATGTCATCTTTTGCAGTGATAAGCATGGTCTTGTTGCCATGGTTGGCCCGGAAATCTGATTGTAATGTGTTGAGTAAGTGGGTCCTCTCTAGGTAGTCGGTGAGCTGTCTGTTGATGGCCTTCTTGAGTACTTTGGCTGGGTATGAGAGTAGGGAGATTGGCTGGTAGTTCTTGATGTCGCTGGGGTCAGCTGATGGTTTCTTTAGGAGGTTTCTGATGCCTGAACGCTTCTATCCAGCGCTGTGGAGATGGAAATGTTGAGAAGGTTGGTTAGTTCAGTGCTGATTATGTCCGATCCCAGGTTGAAGAGATGGAGGGCGCAGGGGTCGGTGTGTACCCCATAATGGATGGAGGATATGATGGTCCCAGTGGTCTGGATGTCGAGTGAAGCCCAGGTGGTTATGGCTGGGCTGGGGTTCACTGGTTGGATGAGGTTGTTGGGTCAGAACAAAGTGGGTTGAGGGTTAAAGTTGTTGTAGAGCCTGCAGTTGCTGAGAGTAATTTTCAAGGGAACAGTCGATAGGCAGATTTTAAATGTGTGGGTAGGAAGTTTAGTCCAGACACACATCATTTTTTGCATCTCTTAATGGTAGCGTGTTGGGTGTTGGCCTCAACTTGGACAGCTGGGAAAGTAGTGGCAAATGGCTCTAGGGTTAGCTTTGCTCCAATTAATTTGCTTGGGGCTACCATCTGGAGAGGTCTCTGGGACCAAGCTGGCAGCTGAAGTTCCTTGACCACAGAATGGGCAAGCTTCATTTGACACTGCTGCACAAAATGCTCTAAAGAATCTTTCACCACCCAAGAATGTAAAGCATAGACAACCAAGTGCTGCTCCACTAGGTCATTTTGGGCCTTCTTGATTTCGCTCTGAGATCATTCCAAGTCCTTAGAAGGTCTTTTATCTGGCCCACCTGTTCCTCCTGCCTTATAGTTGCACCCATAAAGATTTTGCCCATGATGGTCTCCTTTTCTATGTGTACTGTGTGCCTCCCTCCCCTCAGCAGTTCCTTGCATAGTCCCCACAGACTATCAAATTGGACCTGTGACCTTGACTGGGTAGCCACAGGTGTTATACCCTGACTGCACCGCAGTTGTATTGGCTGTGGTTGCATTAGGACCCGGATGAAGGGTGGAGAAGGAGGTGATGGGTATGTGAGTCCACAGGGGTCTTGTGGCAGTACAAATGAGTGTAATGGAAACAGAATGTTGATGCATGTCCTAGCAGTAGTGTTGTGACGGAGAGAGAGAGGTGTAGGCCTCTGGCCATGCAAAGCTAATGGGCTAGGCTGCTCTTCAATATGTCATCAGTGCAGGGGACTGCTCCCATTAAAAGTCTTAGATCTTCTTTCTTTAGGCAGAGTGTCTAACACAGTTGCTTAGGATTGATACCTTGATGGTTGACCTTGAAAACCCAAACATAAAATAAGTAAATGATAGTCTACTTTTTAAAAATAATACATTAACTTCCTAACATTTGGGGTCTGTTTCATAGATGGCCTGGCAGGTTAGCCCATTACAAATATAACATATATATACATGACTGATACAAATTAGAATCCTTACAGATGTTTTTTCTTGCTATTTACATTAAAAATGATATAGAGAAAGTAGTTGCTGAAATTAATTTAATTGGGTTTCACAGTTTGGGGCTGCAAGAGTTTGTGTGAGCTTTCAAAAAGTAGGTTTGTTTGACTCTCCTGTCTAGGGCTCTATCATACAATGTGTGAGAAAATGGATCATTTTTGGCTGATGTGTGAGCCCTGATCAAGCCACAGAGAGGGAGCGTCATGGTCAGGTAGCCTTGGGTCGAATCTAATGTGAATAATAATTATATGTTTGAACATAGGGCCTGATTTAGGTTGGGTTACTCTGTCACAAAGGTGACGGATATCCTATCCACCGAAATCTAAATCCCATTAATTCCTAATTCGAAATCAGGCTCATAGTCTCTGAAATGGAAGTCAAAAGTCTCCTGCGAGATGAGGCAGAGGCCTGTAGCCAAAGACAATTCCACAAATCTGGATACCCCATTTGGTGAAAAGGATTTGCTGGTTCAGAGACGAATTTAGCGGGAAAAGTTGCAAAGTCAATCCAATCAGCAATTTTTTTAAACTGGGTTTTTGATTGGCAGAAACCACAATCCTAAGCAGGGTAAGTCACAAACACTCCCTAAATAAATCTGCATTCACCCCGTGGTAGCTTGGCACAGAGCAGTCAGATGCAGAAGCAATGTGTTAAGTGTTTGTGCAACACTTCAAACAGTAAAACAGTGAAAACACCATACAAAAATATACCACACTTAATTAGAACAATAGAACTCAATTCAATTAACAAAACAACACAAAAATGACAAAAATCCAATTAGTAGCATTCAGGATATTCAGGATATTAATTTTTACAGAATAAACTGGAATGTAGTGCTTAAAAGCATTAAGCGCTAAGCAGGGCTATTTTGTAATGTCAGATGAGGTCAAACCTGAAAAGTCAGGCTGACTGTGATGGAGAGATTGTTAGGTAGAGGGCCTTGGTTTGCGTTTGTGTTGATGTTGAGAACAAGAAGCGAGGAGCAATAAAGGCAATGCGCATCCATCGATCCTTCATATGTAGGCGATGCTTTGGTTCTGAACCGTGCAAAGTCGAAGATGAGTTGGAACTGGAGATGATGCACTGCATCAGCAGGGGTGGGATGTCCCCAGTCTTTGCAGCCGCAGTGATGCGGCAGTGTCGATGAAGATGTGCTGGTTTCGAGTGGCGTGACAGTGGTGATTTATAGGTTCTGGACTAGAGAAGCACTTTCTACCAACTTCCAAGGAGCCAGGACTAGATAGACGTGACTTGGCAGGGCAAGACTCACAGATGAAAGAGTCGAGGTGCTATAGGTGATGAGTTGGATGTTTTTTATGTCCCTGAGACTTCAAAAGAACAGGAGGCAAGCCAGCAAGCCCTTAGAGTCACTCTGGTTCTGGGTTCAAATGTTGTGGATGAAGTCTCTCTCATCCAGGCAAGGAAGGCAGCAGGCAGCAGGTCAGCACAGAAAAAAACTGTTCTTCCAGAGCAGCAGTCCAGCAGAGTAGCAGTCATTGTAGCAGCATAACAGCCCTTCTTCTTGGCAGAGCATCCACAGGGCCAGAAGTGTATTGAATTGGTAGGGTCAGAAGTACAATTCTTATCTCTAGAAGGAATACACAAGACCCAGCTGTCACCCCACCCCAGACATGCTCTAGAGACAGGCTGTTGCACACAGGGCTAAGAGCAGAAAAATGGCAATAGCCTAAAAGTGTCCTTTTTAAAATTGTAACAATAAAGCCAACTTTAACATTAAAGTGGAGTTATCATTACAGTTTGATAGGTATTAAACATGATAGATCTGCCCCTTCCCAATAAGGACTTGCAGCTTATTAAAGGTAGTAAAGAATCCCCAGTGTTACCCTATGGAAGCAGTAGGTCTCACAGTAGTGAAAAACAAATTTGAGAGGTATTCAACACCAGGACATGTAAAGCTTAAAAGTATTTGTCCTGCCTGTGAATTACATAGCACTCTGTCCTATGGGCTACCTAGGGCCTACTTTAGGGGTGATTTATATGTAATTTGAATATCAGTGTAAGGTTTGGCAAGGGGTTTTAAAATGACATGACAGTTTAACACTGCCTGCAGGCTGTAATCGCAGGCCTGGACCATGTTTAAAATGCTTCTTAAGTGGGAGTACAAGCAGTGCTGTTGGCCCACTAGTAACATTAAATTTAAGGGCCCTGGGCGCATCTAGTGTACTTTGCTAGGGACTTATAAGTAAATTAGATATGCCAATTAGGTATATACCATCAAACCATGTTTTAGAGAGAGAGGACACACATTTTACCACTGATTCGCAGAGGTAAAGTACACAGAGTCCTAAGGTCAACAAAAACAAATTCGCCAAAAGTGGAGAGAAAAAGGGAAAATGTTTGGAGGAGACCCTCCAGAGAGGCCATTTTTAACAGTGATGCACCTCAGTAAGACAGGTTGAGCCAGGTCTTCTGCTGGTTCTCAGGGCAGTTTTTGTCAAAATTGTTTTCAGTCGCTGTTAGGAATGGGGTTCCTGGTTGGCTAAGGTAGGCACCCCAACCAGGCAGGGGTCACCACTCTAGTGAGGGCAAGGGAACTAAACACCCATGATAACCCTTGCTCACCCCCTTGGTAGCTTGGCACGAGCAGTCAGGCTTATCCCAGAGGCAATGTGTAAAGCATTTGCACAACATATAAAACACATATGACACAATAAATACACAACAAAGAAAACTCCACAACAAGTTATAAAAAATAAACTGTATTCCATACAACATCATTAGCTCCTTGTCTGCACTCATGAAATTGACACAGCCCCATCCCTGGGGTAACAGAGGGCAAATTGCTCTCCCCACAACCAACAGAGTAATAACTGACGATGGGATGCACTCGCTATGTGCATATTTATGGCCACAAAACGCCTCAGGTACAGCACCCTTCCAGCACTCCAGCAAAGAAGAGAGTGCTAACAAGTAAAAAAAAGACGGGTAGAGGGAGGCCACCCAGCCCCTGGGGAACTGAGGGGTACAATGCTGCAGGGCACAGGCAAGCAGGCCAGTACAAAGGGGTCCTGCGCACAAAGCGACAGTCCTTCTGGTGACCTAGCAGGTCACATAAGTCAGCTCATCAGCAAGGCAGTTCCAATGGCAGTTCCCGGCAAGTCCTTGCGGCAGCATCTGATGTTCAGTCCATACAGTGTCCAAAAATGTGGGGGACAACCCCCTGTACTTATACTAAGTTTTCGCAGTTTCCACAGAGGTGGGGAGGAGGTTTCAAACCAGTGTTAACCAGTTCTAGGAATGTCCCCTTCTCCTCCAGTACTGGCTCCAGACATCAGTGGGGGTAAACAAGCCCTTTGTGTGATGCCAAGGCACAGCCTTTACAGATGCATGTGTGCCCCACCTCTACCTCTCCCAGTCCAGGAAGACCATTCAGTATGCTGATGCACTCCTGTTACACGTCCACCCTTCCTGTGTATTGGCTGTCTGAAAATTATACTCAAAGCCCAGCTGTCACTCTACCCCAGACGTGGATTGGAGTCAAGCTGCAAAAACACCAGAGTTATAGGCACAGAAAAATGCCCATTTTCTAAAAATGGCATTTCTTCAATGGTATTAAAAATCCACCTACAGCAGTAAGCAGCATTTCTCACTACTATTCCAACCATTCCAAACATGTCAACGCCCCCTTATAGATCAGAAAATACCACTTAGCCATGTGAAAGGGCATTCCCAATACAATCCTATGAGAGAGGCAGTACTCACAGCACTGAAAAACCAAATAGGCTGTTAGTCACTACTACGACAGGATGCAAAATAGGGCACATCTCCTACCTCTTATCTACACTGCACCCTGCCCAAAGGGCCTGCTAAGGCCTACCTTAGGGGTTATTGATATGTAGTAAAAGAGGAGTTCCAGGCCGGGCAAGTGAATTTAGATGACAGGTCTCTGTGGCAGTAAACTGCGGTGGCAGGCCTGAGACAAGTTTGAAAGGCTACTTCAGTGGGTAGCACAAGCTGTGCGCAGGCCCACTAGTAGCATTTAATTTACAGGCCCTGGACATAAGGGATACCACTGTACAAGGGACTTACAGGTTAAATTAAATAAGCCAAACGGGTGTAAGCCAATCATACCAAGTTTAGAAGGGAGAGCACAAGCACTTTGGCACTTGTTAGCAGGGATAAAGTGCCCAGAGCCCTGGAGCCAACAAAAAGAGGGTCAGAAAAATAGGAGGAGGAAGGCCAAAAGTTTGGGGATGACCCTGCAAAAACGTCCAACAGTCCTCACTTTTGGATTTTGGACATCTGGCCACTTCGAGCACCATTTCTACGGAGCCAGGACTGGCGGGAGACTAGAGAGGCACCAGTGGAAGGTCAGGACTCACTCAGGC
Source organism: Pleurodeles waltl (assembly GCF_031143425.1). NCBI lineage: Eukaryota > Metazoa > Chordata > Amphibia > Caudata > Salamandridae > Pleurodeles > Pleurodeles waltl. The sequence continues at coordinate 259,232,671 of NC_090437.1, read as the reverse complement.
TGGATCTAGGTGAGTGTTTAAGATGGAAAAAGCCTTTTGTTTCCCTGTGGCTACGAACAAGAGGCCAGCAAACTAGCTCTTCTGAGTCACTCTGAAGGTCCTGGGACAGATGAAGACCCAGTCCTTGTAACCAAACAGAAGGCAACAGAGCAGCAGGACAACAGGGCAGCAATCCAGAAGGGTAGCAGTTCTTCAGAGCTGCAGTCCAGCAGAGTGGCTGTCGTTCCAGCAACACAGCAATCCTTGCTGACAGAGTATCACAAGCTCCAGGAATGTACTGAAGAGTTGGTGTCTGAGGTTCTCTTTTAATACCCTGTTGACCTCCTTCTGGAAGGTGTGAGAAGCTTTTAGACAGTGGCTTTGAAGTGCATGGAATTTCCTAACTCCCGTGCCCTGGCTCCAAGTTGGTTGCAGTGACAATGGGTAGGTGTTAGGCCCTTTGTGTGCAGAGTGATGCAAGTCTGCCTGGGGAGGTCAAGGATGAGTCATGCTGCTGAGTTTTGTATTGTCTGTAGTCTCTTCAGGAGGTGTGCAATGAGGTCTATGTAAAGAGTGTTACTGTAGTCCAACCTTTAGTGACAGTCCTCCTGGTTTTGATTGGCAGCCATCTAAAGATCTTACGGAGCATGTTTATGGTGTGGAAGCAGGTGGACGAGACTACGTTTACCTGTTTCTGTGTAGATAACTTGCTGTTCAAGAAGATGCTGAGGTTGTGGGCATGGTATGTCATAGTGGGGGTAGGGCCAAGTTCAGCAGGCCACCAACAGTTGCTCCATGGTGAGGTGTTGTTCACAAAGATGAGGACTTCCGTCTTGTCTGTGTTGAGCTTGAGACAGTTGTCCTTCATCCAGTCAGCGTTTTTCATCATACATCTGTGGAAGCTGGTTCTGGTGGTGGTGGAGGGGTCTTCTGACTGTGAGAGGATGAGCTGTGTGTCTGCAGTATATGGGATGAATTTGAGTCCGTGCAATCTGACAGTGTTGGCCAGGGGGGATCATGTACCTGTTGAAGAGGGTGGGGCTGAGGGACGGTCCTTGTGGGACCCTGCAGATGATCTTCTTAGGTTTTGAGGTAAATGGCGAGAGATGGATTCTCTGGGTTCTTCCAGGGATTTCTGAGTCGATCTGTTTGAGGGCATCTCCCTGGATTCTATTTGGTAGAGTTGGTTAATCAAGATGTGGTGGGAGACAGTGTCGAAGGGGACTGACAGGTCAAGCAGGATGAGGGCTGCTGTTTTGCCGCAATCTCTGAGGGACTGATGCCGCTGGTGTCTAGGATCAGGGCTGTCTTGATGCTGAGGTTGGCTCTGAGTCTGGATTGAGAGGGATCCAGGGGGTTGTAGTGTTCCAAGTGTTTGATGAGCTCCTGGTTGATTGCATTTTTGAGAACCTTCGCCAGAAATGGGAGCAGGGAGATGGGCCGGTAGTTGTACAGACCTACTGAGATAGTGGATAGTTTCCTCAGGAGAGACCTCACTTCAGCGTGTTTCCAGTCCTCAGGGAAGGAGGCCATGGTGATGGAGGCATTCAGGAATTTCTTGAGCTTGTTGACAATTGTCTTGCCACCAAGGTTGAAGATGTGGTGAAGATATGGGTCTGATATGGGTATGGTAACTGAGCACCAGGTCTGGTGGTATGTGGGCCCTCACCTTTCCACTTGACAGTGGGGTAACACTGCCACAGTTTCTGCTGGATTCTCAGGCCTGTGTCAGCTTTCGGACCAGCTCTCTTAGATGCATTTTATGAGCCCATAACAATTTATTTTCTTCCAGAGCTAGATGTTTCCCCGCAGGTCTAGGGCTGCTCGGCTTCCACCATTGCTGCTTTTGTACCTTTTCCAGTTGGGCCAGCAGCAGTGCCACTCCCCTTCTGGTCCCCCAAGTACTTAGGGGGCAGGGCTGGGGTACACACACTGCTTGTGGTGCTGGGCCCAGTAGGAGACCTCACTTCTGTGTGTCTCCTCTGGTTCTGGAGCCAGGAGAAAAAGTAGCTCTTCTGTATCCAGCTCTGGAGCTGTTACAAAGTAGTCCTACTAAGCATCTATTTGTTCCTCCACCTCATCCAGTAAATGCTCTTCATCCTCACCCTCCTGTGCTGTACTGTAGCTTCTATTCTGTGGACATCTTCCAAGGCTCTATGAACTACCTAGTTCTCAAACTTTGAAGAACTCTTAGGTGTTTTAAGTCCCTTTTCCCTGCACAACTTCTTCAGCTCAGCCAAGCTGTAGCTTCCATTGGTGTTGAAAGCCAACTCCATCTCGGCAGGCAAGAGTCACAGGCATACTAAATGAAAGGCAGGAATCATATTTGAAAAAAAGAAAAATAATGGGCAACCAAGTACAATATAAAAAGGGTAAACTCAGGTGTCAAATTATTATTTGGGTTTTTTGTATAACACAACTCACTATATGATTCCACACAAACACAAGTCCTGATCCACACTGCTGAACATTAATGTGAGAAATTGGGTCATTGGCTGCTTGACTTGGGTGTGAGGCCTGTTCCAGCACTAGCCACAATCCCTTACAGGGTAAACCACAGGGTAAAAAAGTAACTAAATTAACCTGTACTTAACTCTAGGTAGCTTGGCACAAAAAATAGCCAGGCTTAATGTAGTGTCAATGTCTAAGGTATTTATGCAGCACACAAATAGTAATAAAGTGAAAACACAAAACGAGAAGAACCCAAACCAATTTAGAAAACTAGAGTAAATTTTACCAAAGTATTTGATACTAATATGACCAAAATAGAAAATAAAAATAACCAGAGTTGTGATTTTTCTAAAACATTTAGTAAAAATTAGTGCCTAAAAGATCAAAGTGCAAACCATGGACAATTAAGTCATGTGAAAGTCAAAAAATATGGCTACCCTCAATGGACCGTAGTTCAGATACAAGAAGTGGATTGAGCCTGGTCAGCACTTACCTTCGGATAAAAAAAAAAAACTTCTGTGAAAAATGTTCTCTGATTGTAAAGTTTAGCAGGGCAAGGCTAAAGAAGGTTTCTGGACAGAGAACATCATCATCAGATAGCCTTGGGTCGAAGCTGCGGTGAAGTCTTCTACATTTGGACTTAGGGTCAGATGTATCATTTTTCCAAATAGCGATTACCTAATTGTGATTACCTGTGAATCGCAATTATGTAATCACTATTTCAATGTATGAAACTCCAGGAGTCTCATTTAGCAACTCCCAATGGCATATTTCTCATTAATATTCATGAGTTAGGTCGCAATTTGCAACCCATTGTGAATGGATATAATCACAGGGATGGTTGCCTGCTGGGCTCAGCAGACCACCATGTCTGTGATTGCTTTTAAATAAAGCAATCTCTTTTTTTTTATGCATCCCATTTTCGTTAAAGGAAAATGGGATGCATTTAAAAAAGGACCACTACCTGCTCTTAAAAAATGCATTCACAAAGTAGAAGGTGTCCCTTGGGGACCCTTCCCTCTTTGCGAATGGGTTACCACCTACTTGAAGTACGTGGTCAAATGCAAATGTTTTGTGATTGTATTTGGGTCACAAAACACTCTTACATACCGCTGCAATTCGGTATTAGGAAGGGACGCCCTTGACATGCCCCTTCCTAATACCGAATCGGTATGTCGTCACAATTACAATTTGCGATTCGGTAGCAAGTTACCAAATCACAAATCAGAATTCATACATGCCAAAATTGATTTTTGCAATCGCAAACGGACCAATTGGGCCATTTGCGATTGCAAAAATGCATGATACATCTGGCCTAAAGTCTCTGAAAGGTAAGGTTAAAATCTCCGGTGGGGCGAGGCAGTGGGCTATATCCGAAGACAGTTCCATGAGGCCGGATACCCATTTGGTGAAGGACAGCCGTAAGGGATTTTTTTGTTGCGGAACAGAACCTAGCGGGAGAAGCTACAAAGTCAATCCGACCAGTGATGTATCTCAAGCAGATAGGTGAGCAGGTTGGTCCCAGTTTCTTCCTGGTTCTCTGAGCAGTTTTTGGCCCAAAATTATTGAAGTTTCCACTTTTGGATTCTGGGCACCTTTAGCGCCATGTCCAATAATACAGTACTGGAGGGGTACCACTGGGAGAATCAGGAGTCAGGCTGGGTTCAGGTGTGAGTTCAAGATGGATGAAGCCTTTTGTGTTCCTGTGGCCCTGAACAGGAGGCCAGTGAACTATCCCTTGTGAGTCACTCTGGAGGTCCTGGGACAGAAGAAGGTCCAGTCCTTGTACACAGGCAACAGAGCAACAGGACAACAGGGCAGCAATCCAGAAGGGCAGCAGTCCCTCATAGAAGCTGTTCAAAAAGATTGGCAATCCTTCCACCAACACAGCAGACCTTCTTACTGGCAGGGTATCCATAGGTCCAGAGGTGTCTGAGGTCCCCTTTTTTACCCTGGTGCCCGCTTTCTGGAAGGTGGAAGGAGCGTCTAGACAGTGGCTTTGAAGTGCATGCAGTTTCCTGACTCACCTCCCGGCTACAATCTGGCTGCAGTGACAATGTGTACTAAGCCTTTGTGTGAAGGCAGAGCAATCTCTATTCAGTTGCAAATGGGGCTGCACCCAGCTCTGACGCCTCATCCTGCTATCATATGACCCATTGAGGCACATATAATCTCACTAGATAGGATACAGGTACAATTGGGCTAAAAGCAGAAAAGACAGCTTACTAGAAGTGCCATTTTCAAAATTGTAATAAAAAACAGACTTTACCATTGAATCGTGTTTTTCACTACAATTCTAAAGACCCCAAACATGACTTCGCTAGCTGCTCTCAATTGGAAAATACAGTTTATTAAATTTAATAAGGAATCTTCACTGTTATCTTATGGGAGGTGTAGGCTTCACAGTAGTGAAAAACAAATTTAGATGTTTTGACTACTGGGGTTTGTGAAACTTAAAAGCACATGTCCAACATTTTAATTACAATGCACCTTGACCTATGGGATACTTAGGGCTTACCTAAGGGTGATTCATATGTTTTAAAAGGCTAGATTAAGGCTTGGAAAGAGGGTTTTCTTGCCAAGTCGACATTGCAGTTTAAAACTGCATTCAAGCTGCAGTGGTAGTCTTGGAACATGTATTAGGGTGCTACGTAAGGGGGTGGTGCAATGAGTGCTGCAGACCCACTGGTAGCATTTAATTTACAGCCACTGGGTTCATATGGTATACCACTCTACAAGGGACTTATAGGCAAATTAAGTATGCCAACTGGATATGGCTGGCACCTCCTGTCCGGTGACGTTGGGTAGGGGTCCTTTTGGGGTGTAAATGCATTGTTATTTTATCTGTGTGTGCCATCCTGTGCAATGGGTGTGTTTTCCTCTATTACTGTGCTTGCACTATCACCTCAGATGTTGGTGAGGTCCTTCCTGATCCCCATGTATTGTCCCTCCTGCAGCCGCTGGGTCTCCTGAAACTTGCCCAGTACCGTGCCCATGGTCTCCTGGGAATGGTGGTATGCTCCCATTGTCAGGGAGACCAGATCCTCGGGGCCTGCACACGTTCCCAACATGTCCACCACTAGACAGCTCCAAAACTCTGATAGAAATATCAGAGAGCCTGAGAGAGTCCAAAGATGGTTTTCATGTTTGGTTCTTTGATTTCCCCCATCACAGATCACCGACAAGGGGACAGTCTGAAGAGTTACTGGGCCTTCAGTCAAGAGTTTTCCATGTACTGCTTGTATTATCTCTGGAGTCTTCTTCTTGGTGCATGGGATCCCCCATAAGCGAACCAATTGTGCATCAACAAAGTTCCCGGTAGCCCCAGAATCTACGAGGGCCTTCTTGAAATAGTTCTGTTTCTTTACTTGAACTTTTATGCCCAGGTTGAGATGTCTACACTGTGAAGGATCTACTGTGACACCCAAGAGCAACCCTTTATACATCTTGGGTGATTTAATTTTCCGGCTCGACTTGTACATTGGCTGCAAGTTTCTGGACAGGACCTCATTTGCTCTTTGGTTTGATTGGACAATCTTTGGCGAAATGACCCTTGCGCCCGCAATAAAGACATTGTTTATTCTTTCTACGTAGTTCCTTTTCGTCTTTGGTCAAAGGTCTCTTGATAGTTCTGATTTCCACAGGTTCTGGAGTTCTCTCTTTCTGGGTTCTTGATTCTCTATGATCGTGAACATGCCAGGAATATTTCTCAGTCTTTTTGCGTGTTCCCCTATGTTCTGCTAGACGATGATCCAGTCTCAAAACAAGGTTTATTAGATCTCGACAATCTGTAGGTTGCGGGTCTATCTGGGCAAGAATTTCCTTTAACTCGTCCTTGAGTCCTTTGTAAAACAAGGCCGCTTGCTTTTCTTCAGGCCAGGATGTCTCTGCTACCAGCCGATCAAAATTAGCTAAGTAACAAACTAGATCTTGGTTACCTTGTCGCAAGTCTAATAGTTCACGATCTGCCGACAAATTCACTGTTCTTCGATCGATACACTCATTCAAACTCACAAACAAAATTTCTACAATTGTAAAGCAGAGGACTGTCTTTACGCACAAGAGGGATTCCCCAGGTGTCTGCGTCTCCAGTCAGGTAAGATAACAAGAAGGCCACCATGGATTGGGCATCAGGGAAAGTGTTTGGTTGGCAGGTAAAATGTAATTCCACTTGATCCAAGAAAGATTGCGCTTTCAGGGGATCACCTGAAAAACGTTCTGGAGGAGCTAGGGGAATATATGAGGGAACGTTGAGGGAAATGTTTGTAGGAGGATTACCTCCAGAAGCTTAAGAAGGATGACCAGGCCAAGACACACCCAAAGGACTTTGTTCCTTCTTTTCTACCCTTTCCGGCAACTGACTCACTATCTCAGCTAAGCTGGCTGCTATATCCTTTGATGACACTACCTCTGCTTGGAGCTGCGTGATAACCTTGACTAGCTCGTCCAATGTGGCCCTGTTGAGAACACACGCAAACCAGGAGGATGATAAATTCATGGGCTCACTATTCTGTCAGGGAGACCAGATCCTCGGGGCCTGCGCACGTTCCCAACATGTCCACCACTAGACAGCTCCAAAACTCTGATAGAAATATCACAGAGCCTGAGAGAGTCCAAGTGGGGGAAAAGGGGATTAGGTAGGGAACAGCTGGGAAGGAGACCTGTAGGAAGCAAAAGGTTAAACAAAACAATATCAAGATATAATCACATTGATTTTCACTAGACTATAGTTCTAAGCGTTCTCATACTGTAACCATGGATAACCTAAGAAGTGACTATAACTAGACCTCAAGAACTCTGGGTATCTGGAAAAAATCAAGAATGGTTAATACAATGTTTCATATGAGCTTTTCATGAAATGTCACATACTGTCTAGGAATACAAGAACCTTCTAGAATAATGTTTCAGAACAAACATTGCATCTTTTCATAAGGACAAAAGGCAATCTGAAACATTCCCTGGAAAACAATAGGAATTGTACTAGGGACTTAATATGCACAAAGAATGTCACATTTTGAATTTAGCATCTTCACAGAAAATCCAAAAGCCCAGGATAAATGTGTGTACTTCAACAAACACTACACATCAATGCCATGAAATGATCGCGCAAGCTGTTGCCGATCTGAACACCAAGTTTTACCTGCAGGAAATGAATCACGCACACTGCCGCTTCGAACAAGAATATGCAAATGCCATGAAATGATCGCGCAAGCTGTTGCCGATCTGAACATCAAGTTTTACATGCGGGAAATGAATCGCGCACACTGCCAATTCGAACAAGAATATGCAAATGCCATGAAATGATCGTGCAAGCTGTTGCCGATCTGAACACCAAGTTTTACATGAGAGCAATGAATCGTGTACTCTGAAAGTTTCACGAGTAGGCCCAAAACTCAAGAGTCTTTGAGAACGGGGTCAGGGGCCCAGCACGACCTCCGCCTTACCACCCTGCTCAAGGATCACCAATATAATGTGGGGCAGGCCTGGAACATCAAGGTAGGCCTCCAGGAACAGGAGCTCAGGAAGTTGCTGCTGCTCTGCACCGGGACCTCTGAATAGTGAGCAAGTGGAGCTGGGCTGGCTCCCTTATATAGAGTCTGGCCCAGCCCACAAACCACACCCAGTCATGCTGCAGAGAAAGCTTCTAGAAGGTCCTAGAAACTGACCACACCCTAACACACTCAGTAAGCCTGCAGCAATACCTTGCAAATGAACAGTTATTGCAAACACCATTAATAGTGTTTTTCAAGGTTAAAGTCTGCAATGCAAAAGGTTAACATACTGCATATAAACACAATGCATGAATTATGCTCTTGCATAAAGTCTGGGTTTTTGCATTTTTGTCGCCCGTAGAGCGCGCACTGTCCTGATGTTGACACCCATGATGTTTGATAGTGCCTTTTGGAGGGTCAGTTCCCTGGGCCTGTCCTCCCCCTGTTGCACAGCAGTCCTCCCAGCTTCCCTGTTGTCCTGTGCCTCTGTCCCCTGAACCGTGTGCCCACTGCCACTGACCCCAGGTCTCTGATCGTCCTCTGTTTGTGGGGTTGCCTGGGGTCCCTGTAGTGGAGGACACACTGCTGATTGACGTGTCCTGGGGACATTGGCAAGGGCCCGCTGGGTGGGTGCTGTGGTGGTGTTTCCGGAGGGGGGAGGTTCTGTGGTGGCTTGGGACTATGGCAGGGGAACCGACTGTCCAGAGGTCCCTGTTGGGCCAGGCTGGTCATCTTGATCCAGGCGTGCAGAGTAGCAGTTGTCACTGTGGGTCATCTTCTTCCTCTGCCTCCTCTTCCTCACAGTCCACAGGCTCCAATGCTGCCACAAGACCATCATCAGGCCCATCCTCCTGCAGAAAAGGCACCTGGCGTCGTAATGCCAGGTTGTGCAACATGCAGCATGCCACGACTATCTGGCACACCTTCTTCGGTGAGTAGTATAGGGAGCCACCTGTTAGATGGAGACACTAGAATCTGGCCTTCAGGAGGCCAAACGTCCTCTCAATAATCCGCCTAGTTTGCCCATCTGCCTCATTGTAGCATTCCTCTGCCCTTGTCCTGGCATTCCTCACTGGGGTCAGTAGCCATGAGAGGTTGGGGTAACCAGAGTCACCTGCAAATGTCAAGGGCTAACTGTTAAACACACACTAACCCTTAGGGACTACGGCATACCCAGACACCGACTCATACTGTGGGGCGACCTTGGGCTCACCTATTAGCCACGCACAGCGCCTCTGGAGTTGGCCCATCACATAAGGGATACTGCTATTCCTCAAAATGTAGGCGTCATGCACTGAGCCAGGATACTTGGCATTGACATGAGAGATGTACTGGTCCAACAAACACACCATCTGCACATTCATCGAATGGTAGCTCTTTCGATTTCTGTACACTTGTTCATTTCTGCGGAGGGGACACTTGCCACATGTGTACCATCAATGGCACCAATGATGTTGGGGATATGTCCCAGGGCATAAAAGTCAGCTTTCACTGTGGGAAAATCCTCCACCTGGGGAAACACGATATAGCTATGCATGTGTTTCAGCAGGGCAGACAACACTCTGGTGAACACGTTAGAAAACATTGGCTGAGACATCCCAGATGCCATGGCCATTGTAGTTTGAAAGGAGCCACTTGCCAGGAAATGGAGCACTGACAGGACCTGCACTAGAGGGGAGATTCCTGTGGGATGACGGATATCTGACATCAGGTCTGGCTCCAATTTTGCACACAGGTCTTGGATTGTGGCACGATCAAGTCTATAGGTGATAATGATGTGTCTGTCTTCCATTGTCGACAGGTCCACCAGGGGTCTGTACAACGGAGGATGACGCCATCTCACCATCTGCCCCAGCGGATGTGCCCTATGGAAGAGAATGGTGAGCAGAGGGTCATGTACCACATAGGTTGCACAAGTATGTTTGCAGTAATGTGAGTAAATCCGTGTGTGGGGTAGTTTGTCTGTATATCTGCCAAATTGGGCAGTGATGCAGTTAGGTGCCATGCCATGTGTCCCGCTGAAATGGCGGCTGCCTGACTTGTGTGGAGGGACAATGGGAAATGAGATAACTGCACTGGTGTTGTGCAGCGTCGCAGTAGGCGGTCGAAGACCGCCTCACAATTCAGCACTGGTTATCATTGGGCCCTATGGGTTTCAGGAGCCAATGACAATGTACACCGGTGGTGACGGTACGCACAACCGCGGACGTGGCCGCCATTTTCTATATGTTCACTCACTTGATACCTGACCTTCAACAGGAGAGGACCTACACTGCAAGTGCTGCTGTGACCTGAGTCTGGAAGTGACAATGGCTCGAGTGTCTGGGGAAAGGGCCCCTCCCTTCACTGCGGAGGAGTTGGACAAACTAGTGGATGGGGTCCTCTACGGTCCTCCAGACAAACAGGTCAGTACACTGTGAGTATAATGCGTGGGCAATGCCTGTTTGGAGTGGTGTGGATGGAAGATACATGTGGGGGGGGATGAGGCCTGCATGTGAGGATGGTGAGTGTATGTGCATCAGGGCATGGGTGGGAACTGGTTGGTAATGAGTATGACAGTACGAACGGGTGAGTAATTTCCTTTCCTCCTGTACCTTTCCTATAGGTCAGAACCCACCAGAAGAAGGGTATTTGGCGTGCCATTGCCAAGGAAGTGCGGACCCTGGGGGTCTATCATAGATAGACACCCACTGCCGCAAGAGATGGGAAGACCTGCGCCGCTGGAGCGAGAAGACGGCGGAGGCCCAGCTGGGGCTGGCCTCCCAACGTGGAAGGGGTGCCCATCGCACCATGACCCCCCTGATGTTTCGGATCCTGGCGGTGGTATATCCGGAGTTGGATGGGCGCTTGAGGCCATCACAGCAGCCACAAGGGGGGTGAGTACAGTGTCATTAAGCTGATTCTGCACACTTTACGAAGTGTCTGGGTGGGGGAGGTGGGCTGTGGGTTCCCCTAGGCCAGGGTGAACTTGGTAGGGTAGGTCCCTTGTTGGGCAGGGTCTGAGGCACTCCAACCCCAATATTTTTAGTGGGCATTTACAACTCGGCAGGATCCTGTGGGTTCCAGGTGTGCAGCAAACGGTGATAGGCATTGTACCCCATGGCCCTGTGAATTTCCTACTAACTGCTAGTACATGGCCGAGTGAAAAGGGCTGCTCCCTGTGTGTCATGTCAGCCAACGGTAGTGGTGTTGCTGGCATTGACCATGTGTGTTTTCTGTCTCCCCCCCATCTTGTTTTGTCACCTCGTCCTTGTGTGCATTAGCATAATCTGGCGGAGGAGCAGAGGCACCAGCGACGGAGGGAGCTGCATCCCACATGGCCCTGGAGGGTGAATCCAAGGAGGGTGAAGGCACCAGTGGGATGGAGGGCGTGGGGAGCTCCACGAAGGGTACAGGAGGGGATACCAGCGACAGCGACTCCTCCTCTGATAGAAGCTCCCTGGCGGTGGCGGACACCTCTGTGCCCACCCCAACAACAGGTACAGCCGCCACCCCCCCTACCAGCACCGCCCTCCCAGCAGCCCCTCAGCGTGTTTCCCGTGCCCGCACACCAAGGCGGGTGGGCATCTCCTTCGCCCCAGGCACCTCAGGCCCTACCCCAGTCAGCCCTGCTGCCCTCAGTGAGGAGGCTATTGACCTCCTCAGATCCCTCACTGTTGGGCAGTCAACCATACTGAATGCCATCCATGGTGTTGAGAGGCATTTGCAGCAAACAAATGCATACCTGGAGGGCATTCATTCTGGCGTGGCGGCCCAACAGAGAGCAATCAGGCTCTGGCCTCAGCACTGATGGCAGCCATTGTCCCTGGGTCCAGCCTCCCCCCTCCAACTTCCACTACCCAGACCCAATCCCCTCTACCTCAGCCTATCCCAAGCACACCATCAAACCAGCATGCATACACATCAACACACAAAAGTGGCTCAGGCAAACATAAGCACCATACATCCCACAGGCACTCACACAAGCACCATACCCATGCACACATACCAACATCCACTTCCTCCACTGTGTCCCCCTCCTCCACATCCTCCACCTCCCTGCCAGTCTCGTCTCCACTAACACCTGCATGCACTACATCTTCATCCACTTCCTCCATCACCAGCACGCCCATCACTACACATCGTTCACGTGCAATCACCACTCCCACTACCATTCACACGTCCCCGGTGTCCTCTCCCAGTGTGTCTGTAAGCCCTCCTCCCAAAGTACACAAACGCAGGCACACACCCATTCAACAGCTATCCACCTTACAACAGCCTCCAACCCATGCACCTTCACCCAAACTTAGCAGACGTACACCTCCTACAACCACTACCTCTTCCTCCACTCCCACACCCCCTCCTTCTTCCCGTCCCAGTGTGTCAAAAAAACTTCCTAGCTAAAATGAACCTCTTCTCTACACCTCCCCCCGTCCTTCCCCTAGGGCCAGGATGTCTAGATCCCAGCCCAGCACCTCAGCCACCAAATATGCATCCGCTGTGGTCTCTGCTACTCCAGTACGGTCTAAGGGGGCACCCTTCAGAGCTGCCAGTGTGCCGCTGACACCTCAGCCACCAAATATGCATCCGCTGTGGTCCCTGCTACTCCAGTACGGTCTAAGGGGGCACCCGTCAGAGCTGCCAGTGTGCCGCTGACAGAAAAGAAGGACCACCCTATTCCACCACCTGCAAAGGTAAAAAAGGGGCCGGCTTCCAGCAGGGGACTGTCACACCACCCACCCAGCAAGGCCTCACCCAAACACCAAGTGGAGAGTGCCAAGGTCCCTGCAGAGACTGTCAAGCTGGGGAAGGGCCACAAGACAAGGGGCACATCACCACTGGGCACGAAGCCTCCTGGTGAGGGGCTGGTGATCACCACATCATCAGGGATGGCAGCCACAAGCACCACAGTCACCACCGTCGCTCCGACTGCCACCTGCACAGGCATCTGCACTGCCACAACTTCAGCCTGCAGCATCCTCCCCAAGGATCAGCCATCTGAGGCTGCCGGAGACGGTATGGTGTCTCCATCCACCACAACAGTCACTTGCACCACGGGCAGCACTGGCAGCATCTCCGCCGCAGACACCGCCACCTGCACCACCATCAGCACCGCCACGTGCACAGCCGATGCCACTCAGACATCAGTCCCATCCACAGTGTGCAGCCGTCAGAGTCTGCAGGTGACGTCCCGGACCCTGGACACGCCACTTGAGACACCACCTCCAGCACTGACACGAACCAGCATTTGGCAGCCTAAGTCGCCGCAGGATGGCACGTGGCTCTGCCTCCATGGAGTATCATGCTACCTGTTCCAGGTACATCGCTTGGCTAAGACACCCAGGTGAGACAAAGTCAACTGCCACACCCCAGGTGCAGATTCACTGGGCACAAAGCCCCCTCCAGAACCAGTGGAGAAAGGCATCCACTCACCCAGTCCTTGGCAGTATGAAGCACTCTGGCACAAAGCTCCCTCCAGAACCAGTGGAGAATGGCATCCACTCACCCTGTCCTTGACAGGATGAAGCATTCTGGTGACCAAGCCCCCTCCAGAACCAGTGGAGAAAGGCATCCACTCACCCAGTCCTTGTCAGGATGAAGCAGACTGGGCACCAAGCCCCCTCCACAACCAGTGGAGAAAGGCATCCACTCACCCAGTCCTTGGCATGATGAAGCACTCTGGGCACAAAGCCCCCTCCAGAACCAGTGGAGAAAGGCATCCATTTGAGGGACTGTGGCTTTGCACTCCCCAGGACCAAGCAGTGGGCAGTGAACCCACTTGAGAGACTTTAGAGACTGTGGCTTTGCACTCCCCAGGACCAAGCAGTGGGCAGTGAACCCACTTGAGATACTTGAGAGACTGTGGCTTTGCACTCCCCAGGACCAAGCAGTGGGCAAACCACCCACTTGAGAGACTTGGGAGATTGTGGCTTTGCACTCCTCAGGATCAAGCAGTGGGCATGGAGCCCCCTCGAAGAGCAGTGGCGTCATACCATCATACAGCTGAGGTGCCCTCCTCCCCTTCCCCCTGAGGTGCCTGTTTTTTTCCGACCTGATGCCCCTGCAGTGTTCGCTCCGTTTTGAGGCAGGTGTCATTTCTGGGCTTCGCCCATGCTTTTTGGGACCACTGGTCCACGGATATTTCATTGGACAGTGTACGGACTTATGTACTTGCTGTAAATATTTGTGTATACTGATTATTTGCTGTTCTCTTGATCTATCTGATTGTTCCAATATCACACTAGTTAAATTCATTTTGTTTGGTCCTTGCGTTCTTCCAGGGGGTGACAGGGTGTATCTGTGATGTTATTGGATATGTGTGTGTGTATGTTGTTGTGGGTGGGGGTTGGGGGTGTTGCATGTCGCGTGTGTGTGTAACTCTCTTTTCCCTCCTCCCCTCCCCTGTGTGCTAGGTGCAGTACTCACCATTGTCGTCATCGCCGCCGCCTTCTTTCCACTTTGTTGTGTATTAATAGATACAGCAACATGGGTAGGATCTGCAATTCGGGCTCCATGGAGTCCTAGTTCTTCCTTGGGTGTCGAGAGGTGAGTGGTTTCCCTTCTGTGTACTGTTTCCACCATGCTTTTGATGGTGTTGGCACCGCCTCGGAAAAGCTGGCAGATTGGTGCCTTGTAATAGTGTGGGCGGTACATTGTCTTCCGCCTGGCTGTTGGCGGTTACCGCCGCGGTGTTTGTTGCTACCGCCGTGGCGGTCGGAGTGTTAAAGTGGCTGTCTGTGTTGGTGGTTTCCGCCATGGTCGTGATCCCATTTTTTTTTACCGCGGGCCTGTTGCCGGTATTACCGCCACTTTAACACCGACCGCTAGGGTTGTAATGAGGGCCTATGTCTTAACCAAATTCTGTGAAGCTGAATCCCTAAAACAGTTATATGTAAATAATATAAAATTAAAATTATCCTAACCTGGCTATGGTGTTTATTAAGGGCATAGAGCACAAAAAGTTATTATCCTTAAATGTGATGGCTGTGCACAGAAGAGGGCTGGCTACAAGGGCAATGGCCAGGCCCCGTGCCAGACCCCTCACAGGTGCCCATACTCTCACTGTGCACGGCCTTTGGTCATGCATGTTGAGGTATTGGCTGCAGGGCCTGGTGTTTACCAAGGCAGTGAGTATAACCCAGCACAGGTGCTGAGCCCCGGCAGGAAAGGCTTTATAATGCATATATGGGCAGATGGATATACCCACTGTGGCCCCAAGAAACAGTGCGCACACACACACACACACACATACACACACAGAGTTGATATTTTACAGTGACATTTGTAATCCTTACCTTCATTTTGATACAAGAGAGTCGAGATTGCGTAGTCCCAAGGGACAAAGGATGTGATGCCTTAAAGCATACCTTGGAAATACTGCTGTACCACAAATCATTAAGGTGGTCCTTACAACATTGGCGGTGAATGCCGCTTACCGCCGTGCAGAAGACCGCCAACACACCGCTGGGGCAGCGGAATTCCGCCACAGCTATTACGACCCACAGCTCGGAATACGCCAAAATCCAGACACCCACACCAGTCCGCCACACAAAAGGTCACTGATAAACTGGCGATAACAAAACCCACACCGTCACGCCAACAGGAATACGCCCCACTATCACAACCCACAAATCCATGCAGCGGTCTTTCAACCGTGGTATTCCATTGGCGGTACACACCGCCCGCTGAAAATACACACACATTTACAATACATTACCACATTGGACAATTCCAAATACACACACCTGATACACATACACACACCGCTCCCACACACACAATGAAATATAAAACACACACCCACATCACCCACAAACCCTTACGACCAGAAATTTCGACGAAGGCCAAAGAGACAGCACAGCAAAGACAACCCCACCATACAGAGGCACACAACACCATCACACATACACATTCACGCACAAAACACCACACACCCCTAAACATCACACCACACATCAAAACACATACCATCTCACATATCACCTACACCACCCCATAGCACCGCAAAGATACCCCAGGTTTTCTGAGGAGGAGCTCAGGGTCATGTTGGAGGAAATCATCCGGGTAGAGCCACAGCTATTCGGATCACAGGTGCAGCACACCACCATAGCTAGGAAGATGGAGCTATGGCGCAGAATCGTGGACAGGGTCAATGCAGTGGAACAGCACCCAAGAACTAGGGATGAGATCAGGAACGACCTAAGGGGGGAGGTACGTTCCGTGGTCTCAAGACACCACATCGCGGTACAGAGGACTGGCAGCGGGCCCCCACCTCCTCCCCCACAACTAACAACATGGGAGGAGCAGGTCTTGGCTATACTGCATCCTGAGGGCCTCGCAGGAGTAGCTGGAGGAATGGACTCTGGTAAGTCAAATCTTTCACTACTTCATCCCCCACCCTACCTGCATGCTATCACATACCCCCACCCTCGCCCTCACCCCCATCACTCCAACTCCTCACATATGTCCCACTATCACAACCCACCCATCCCAACACCAAGTCCTGCATGCAACACCAAAGCATGGACACCCATCACCAATGCATGGCCACTGCACATACCCACACACACCCCTAAACAATTATCACACAAGGTCCTACACAAGAATGCAACCACTGGGGTACAGGGTCACCCACCCATTGCACACCATGGCACACACAGATGCAATAATTATGCCTTTACACCCCTGCAGGACCCCTACCCAATGTCACCAGACAGGAGGTTCCAGACATGTCCACTTCCCCCACAGAAGAGGCCCACAGTGATGACAGCAGCTGTGTCCAATTGGATCTAGATGACCAGCCCGGCCCATCTGGGACCTTGGGACAGTCGGTTCCCCTCACACTGGCACAAGCCACAAGCCACAACAGAGCTTCCCCCCTCTGAAAACACCAGCACAGCACCAACCCAGCGGGCCCATACCTCTGTCCCCAGGAGACGTCAAGCGGCAGTATGTCCACCACTACAGGCAACCCAGGCTAACCCACCACCCCAACAACAGCAGGGACCTGGGGGCAGTGGGCACACGGTTCAGGGGACAGAGGCCCAGGAACACAGGGGAACTGGGAGGGCTGCTGTGCGACAGGGGGAGGACAGGCCCAGGGAACCCACTCTCCACAAGGCCCTCTCCAACATCATGGGAGCCTACCACCATTCCTAGGAGACTATGGCAACGGTACTGGCCAAGTTTCAGGAGACCCAGCGGCTGCAGGAGGAACAGTATTTGGGGTTCAGGGAGGAACTCAAAACCATCAATACCACCCTGGGCACCACTGTAGGGGTGCTGAAGGAACTCGTGAACACCAGGAGGGACATTGTGGCACACCAAGGGGCCCCTGACACTAGCCTGGACGATGAAATGCCCACCACCTCCGCCAATGCTTGTGGACAGGAGGCACCGCCACAGGACCACGACACCAGCACCCCACTCCCTGCAGATCGAGAACCAACCCGCAAGCGGTCCCTGAGATCCAGGACAAAGACAGAGAACAATGCCAAGACCCCCGCCAAGAAATGAGGCCACCCTGATTGTCATCCTTTTGTCCCACTTTGTCACCCTGTCCATCCATCAACTGCCCCAGCTCCACTTCCTATGCCCCTTTGGACAATGCACCTGTGAGACTAATAGACTGGACTCTGATATGGACATTCCTCCACCATCACCCCTGACCATTTTACAACCCCCTCCACTATTTAGCACTTAAAGAAACACCCTTAAATCACAAAACTATCTGGAGTCAGTCTGTGCTTTCGAAAATGTGTATTTGCAATAACTGAGGAAAAATGCAATATCCATTGTATTGTCAACATACCTATGTCACACATCTCTAGTCCATGAGGAAACAAAGCAGATGTCACACAGTGGGACCCACATCTGTGAAATTGAAAGGAAAATTGACAACTCAGGGTCCATACACTGGGTGAAAGTGACAGACAGATGAGAGGTAGAACAAGTGTATCAGATGTAGCAGGCAGTGATGTCTTCTTACCTGTGTCTCACTGGAAGTATTGAGGAATCACTGTGTTTCTGTTGTCGATATCCTCGTCTTCACTGTCCACAGGCTCCACAGCTGCCACAAGACCTCCATCTGGACCATCCTCCTGCAGAAAAGGCACCTGTTGTTGCAAAGCCAAGTTGTGAAGCATACAACAGGCCACAATGATCTGGCATACCTTCTTTGGTGAGTAAAATAGGGAACCACCTGTCATATGGAGGCACCGGAACCTGGCCTTCAGGAGGCCGAAGGTCCTCTCTATAACCCTCCTAGTTCGCCCATGGGCCTCATTGTAGCGTTCCTCTGCCCTTGTCCTGGGATTTCTCACTGGGGTCAGTAGCCATGACAGGTTGGGGTAGCCAGAGTCACCTGCAAATGTCGAGGGACAACTGTTAGACACACACTAACCCTTAGGGACAACCCCAGACCCAGACACCTAGTCACACTGTATAGGGTCCATGTCCTCACCTAATAGCCACACACGGTGCCTCTGGAGTTGCCCCATCACATAAGGGATTCTGCTATTCCTCAGAATGTAAGCGTCATGCACTGAACCAGGAAATTTGGCATTTACATGGGAGATGTACTGGTCAGCCAAACACACCATCTGCACATTCATAGAATGGTCACTCCTGCGGGGGGGACAAAGGCCACATGTGTCCCATCAATGGCACCAATGACTTTGGGGATGTGTCCCAGGGCATAGAAGTCACCTTTCACTGTAGGCAAATCCTCCACCTGGGGGAAAACGATGTAGCTGCGCATGTGTTTCAGCAGGGCAGACAACACTCTGGACAACATGTTGGAAAAAATAGGCTGGGACATCCCTGATGCTATGGCCACTGTCGTCTGAAAAGACCCACTTGCCAGGAAATGGAGTACTGACAGCACCTGCACTAGAGGGGGGATACCTGTGGGATGGCGGATAGCTGACATCAGGTCAGGCTCCAACTGGGCACACAGTTCCTGGATTGTGGCACGATCCAGTCTGTAGGTGACAATTACATGTCGCTCTTCCATTGTCAACAGGTCCGCCAGCAGTCTGTACACCGGAGGATGCCGCCATCTCCTCACCTGCCCCAGCGGATGTGCTCTATGGAGGAGAACAGCGAGCAGAGGGTCAGCCAACACTGAGGTATGAAAACACAACTTTATTGCACACATTTTTAAATCTGCTGTGTCCCTGTCTTAATGTGTATGCAAGGCCTAGACATGTGTGACACATTTAAAAATAATGCCATGTGGCCCCCTGAAATGGCGGCTGCCTGACCTGTAATGTGGGACAAGGGGGTGGGAGGTAACTGTGCTTGCGTTGTACACCGTTGCGGTAGGCGGTCGAAGACCGCAGCGCAATCCTGCATTGGTTAACATTGGACCCTATGGGTCCCAGGAGCCAATGACCATATACACCAGCGGTGACGGTTCGCACTGCCACGGAGGGGAGAATGAGGCGTGCATGAAACAACGGTGAGTGCATGTGCGTCATGGCAAGGGTAGGAACGCGGGCCAATGATTGTGACGGTCCGGACGGTTATATCTTCTCCTTTTCCCCTGTACTATTCCTGTAGGTCAGCGCCCACCAGAAGAAGGCTATTTGGCGTGCCATCGCCAAGGAAGTCCGGATCCTGGGGGTCCACCACAGACGGAGCACCCACTGCCAGAAAAGATGGGAGGACATTCGCCACTGGAGCAAGAAGACGGCGGAGGCCCAGCTGGGGATGGCCTCCCAACGTGGGAGGCGTGCCCGTCACACCATGACCCTCCTGATGTTCCGGATCCTGGCAGTGGTGTATCCGTAGTTGGATGAGCGCTTAAGAGCATCACAGCAGCCACAAGGGGGTGAGAATACTCTAATTCAGCTGAATCAGCGCGCATTATGAGGTGTCTGGGTTGGGGAGGTGGGCTGTGGGTTCCCCTAGGCCAGGGCGAGTTTAGTAGGCATGGTCCCTTTGTAAGGCAGGCCTTGTGGCACCCCACCCCACCAGTGTTCAGAGCCTAATACACCTAGTCAGGCTTGTGTGACTCCCATGTGTGCAGCAATCGGGCATAGGCCTTGTACCCCATGTCCCTGTGATTTATTAGGGAACTCTAAGTGCACAGCATAGTGCAGAGGTCTTCTGTGTCTGTAGTGTCCGCCAACGGTAGCGGTATTGCATGCACTCAACATGTCTTCCTTCTGTCTCCCCCCCTTTTTATGGTCTCCCTGTTCTTGTGTGCAATAGCATCATCAGGCGGAGGAGCAGTGGCACCGGAGCAGGAGGGAGCTGCATCCCACATGGCCCTGGAGGGCGAGACAACGGAGTCTGAAGGCACCAGTGGGACGGAGGCTGAGGGGAGCTCCATGGCGAGGACAGGAGCTGAGACCAGCAACACGGACTCCTCCTCTGATGGGAGCTCCCTTGCAGTGGCGGGCCCCTCTCTGCCCCCCCATCTACAGGTACAGCTGCCACTCCCCATACCAGCACCGCACTCCCAGCAGCCCCTCAGCGTGTGCCATGGGCCGCTCACCCAGCAGGGTGGGCATCTCCTTCGCCCCAGGCACCTCAGCTCCTGCCCCTGTAAGCCCTGCTGTCCTCAGTGAGGAGGCCATTGACCTCCTCAGATCCCTCACTGTTGGGCAGTCTACCATTCTGAATGCCATCCAGGGTGTAGAGAGGCAGTTGCAACAGATGAATGCATATCTGGAGGGCATTCATTCTGGTCAGACAGCCCAACAGTGAGCTTTTCGGACTCTGGCCTCAGCACTGATGGCAGCCATTGTCCCTGTGTCCAGCCTCCCCCTCCAACTTCCTCCACCCAGACCCAAACTCCTGTACCTCAGCCTATCACAAGCACAACCATCAGACCAGTATGCACCACAACTCAACACACAAGGGAAGCTCTGGCAAACATAAGCACCACACATCTCACAGGCACTCACACAAGCATCATACCCATGCAGACATACCAACAGCCACTGCCTCCACTGTGTACCTCTCCTCCTCGTCTCCCTCCTCCCTCCTTGTCATGTCTCCACTCACACCTGCATGCACTACATCTTCATCCACTACGTCCATCACCAGCACACCCATCACTACACACCGCTCACGTGCACTCACCCCCACTACCATTCACACATCCCCTGTGTCCTCTCCCAGTGTGTCTGTGAGCCCACCTCCCAAGGTACACAAACGCAGTCACACACCCACCCAACAGCCATTCACCTCACGACAGCCTCCAGCCTATGCATCTTCACCCAAAGTCAGCAAACGTACACCTCCTACAACCACTACCTCTTCCTCCACTCCCAAACCCCCTCCATCTACCCATCCCAGTGTGTCTAAAAAACTTTTCCTGTCCAACCTTGACCTCTTCCCCTCACCTCCCCCACTCCGCCACCAGCACCACTGCCCAGGACACCGCCGCCAGCAGCACCGCTGCCAAGGACCCCACCACCACCAGCACCGCTGCCAAGGACACCGCCGACAGCAGCACGCTCACTGACCCACCCACCAGCACCCCAGGGCAATGAGCGCCGCAAGCACCAATGCTACTGAGGCCGCCACAAGCAGGATGAAGCACTCTGGGCACAAAGCCCCCTCCAGAACCAGTGGGGAAAGGCATCCACTAACTCTGTCCTTGGCAGGATGAAGCACTCTGGGCACAAAGCCCCCTCGAGAACCAGTGGAGAAAGGCATCCACTACCTCAGTCCTTGGCAGGATGAAGCACTCTGGGCACAAAGCCCCCTCCAGAACCAGTGGAGAGATACATCCACTACCTCTGTCCTTGGCAGGATGAAGCACTCTGGGCACAAAGCCCCCTCCAGAACCAGTGGAGATTGTTATCCACTTGTGAGACTGTGGCTTTGCACTCCCCAGGATAAAGCAGTGGGCAAACCACCTTCTGGAGAAACATGAGAGACTGTGGCTTTGCACTCCCCAGGATAAAGCAGTGGGCAAACCACCAACTGGAGAGATTTGAGAGACTGTGGTTTTGCACTCTCAGGATACAGCAGTGGGCATGGAGCCCCCTCGTGGATCTGGCATTGTGCACTCATCTGGCTGAGGTGTCCCCTCTTCCCTTCCCCCTGAGGTGCCTGTTGTATTTCTATCTGATGCCCCTGCAGTGTTCTCTCCGTTTTGATCGGGTATCTTGTGTGTGGCTTCGCCCATGCATTTTGGGCCCAGTGGTCCATGGACTATAAATGGTGCATTACCTGGACTTGTATTCTTGGTGTCTATATTTGTTAATAGTGTATATATATTTTTGAGTACTGGATTTTAATTGATAACAATCGTTACAATCATTTCCTTTTGTCTTTGCATTCTTCCAGAGGGGTTGGGGGGTGTAACTGTAATGTATCAACATGTATTAGTGTGTGTGTTGTAGTGGGTGAGGGTGGGGGTTGGGGTGTTGCGTGCTGCGTGTGTGTGTCACTCTCTTTTCCCTCCCCCCTCCCCTGTGTCGTAGGTGCAGTACTCACCGTGGTCTTCACCGCCGGCATTCGTGCTCCTGGTAGAGGAGCAGGAAGACAAAGGCAGGTAGAATATGGAGTTCTAGCACTATGGCATCCTGGTTCCTTGTGGGGTGTGTAGAGGTGTGCGTTTTCCCTTCCAAGTCCTGTTTCTGACGTGTTTTTGTTTGCGGTGAATCCGCCCCGGAAAAGGTGGCAGATTGGCCTGTTGTAATACTGTCGGAGGTACATTTTGTTCCGCCTGTCTGTTGGCGGTTACCGTCGCAGTCTTTGTTTGTACTGCCGTGGCGGTGGGAGTGTTAAAGTGGCTGTCTATGTTGCCTGTTTCCGCCATGGTCGTGATTCCATTTTTTTTCCGCCGGCCTGTTGGCTCAGTGAACTATGACTAGTGAATTTCAGTGTTTTTTGTTGTTTAAACATTCGTTTTTGTGTTATTTCAACATCTAAATATAATGTCGTTTTAAACCTTTATGTTTTTCAGTGAAAACACAGATATATACATATATATATATATACACACACACATATATATATATATATGTATATTGTATATACACACAGACACACACACACACATATATATATATATATATGTATATATATATATATATATATATATATACATTTCAAAAAGCGCATACGGCTACTCTGATACGAAGCATCCCTTTTGGAGAGCTGCTGAGAGCCCGGAGAAATTGTAGTGAGACACCAGATTTTCAACAAGAGTGTGAAGTGATGTGTGAAAGATTTTAAAACAGGGGATATGGAGCTAGAGTCATAGATCAAGCTAGACAGAAAATGGAGAGTTTGAACAGAGATGATGTTTTATATGGGACAAATAGAAGTCAGAAAAAGGATGATGAATTTATTAGATTCATTACAACTTTTAGTGATCAATCTTACAAAGTACGGTCCATTTTGAATAAGAGCTGCGATATCTTGCAGACTGATCCAGTTCTTAATAATTGGATCAATGAGAGCCCCCAAATGACATTTAGGGGAAATAGATCTCTTAAGGATGATTTGTGTCGTAATGACGTAACACTGAAAGGACACACAAAGAATACTACAGAAGGAGGCTTTTCCTGTTGTATGAGATGTAAAGCATGAAAAACCAGTAAGAGTTGTAGGTCACTGAAAGTTCCAGGGACAACAGATAGCTTTTTTGATCAGAGGAAAGTATAACTGTAACACAACTTATTGTGTTTACTGTTTGATTTGCCCATGTGACAAGTTGTATGTGGGGAGTACGATACATAATGCTAAGAAGAGAGTTCTGGAACACTGACGAGCTATCAAGAACTATGACAAAAACTACCCCGTGGCTAGACACTTCTTTAACCAGCATTCTGGCAATGAGAACTTGTTGAAGTTTGTAGTTATTGATCAGGTGAAGATAAATAAAAGGGGTGGTAATAGAGAGCGACTGCTGCGTATTTTGGAGTCAAAATACATAATAGATTTTGAGACATTGGAACCTGTGGCGCGGAACTCTAGTGAAAAGCTGAGTATCCATCTAGGGTAATTGGTATTTTAAGCACTTTGGGGGAGTATGGTGGCCTTTTTAAGAAAATAGGGCCGTATTTATACTCCGTTTGCGCCGAATTTGCGTCGTTTTTTTCGACGCAAATTCGACGCTAAACTAACGCCAACTAACGCCATATTTATACTATGGCGTTAGAGGCGAATAGCGCCAAAGTTCCCGGAATGTGCGTCATTTTTTAGCGTGAACCCCTTCCTTGCGTTAATGATATGCAAGGGAGGCGTTCCCGTCTAAAAAATGACTCCCAGGCCTTTACGTGGTATTTATACTCCCGGGCAAAAGAGACGCCCGGGAGTGGGCGTGGCTAAAAACGGCGCATTTGCGCCGCTTTTTAACGCCTGGGTCAGGCATGGCGTTAAGGGACAAGTGGGCTCAAAATGAGCCCAGAGTGCCCTCCCCTGCCCCCAGGGACCCCCCCTGCCACCCTTGCCCACCCCAGGAGGACACCCAAGGCTGGAGGGACCCACCCCAGGGACATTCAGGTAAGTATTTTTTTATTTTTTTTAAATAATTTTTTTTGGCATAGGGGGGCCTGATTTGTGCCCCCCTACATGCCACTATGCCCAATGACCATGCCCAGGGGACAGAAGTCCCCTGGGCATGGCCATTGGGCAAGGGGGCATGACTCCTATCTTTACAATGATAGGAGTCATGTTGATGGGGGATGGGCGTCGAAAATAAATGGCGCAAGTCGGGTTACGACGATTTTTTCGACGTAACCTGACTTGCCCCATTTTAAGACGCCCATGCGCCATTTTCCCCCTACGCCGGCGCTGCCTGGTGTACGTGGTTTTTCTCGCGCACACCAGGCAGCGCCGGTCTGCTTGCGCCGGCTAACGCCATTCAATAAATACGGCGCCCGCATGGCGCTTCAGAATGGCGTTAGCCGGCGCAAAACTTTTTGACGCTAAACTGCGTTAGCGCAGTTTAGCGTCAAAAAGTATAAATATGGGCCATAGTATTTTAGAGTGATAGTGACACTATGGCATTTATATATGTATATAGATGAGTTGATGGGGGTTCTTTTTATGTTTTTATCATTATAGTAGAAGGTTTTGTATGTCCACCCACTTGGGTGTGAATAATCTTTTATATTAGTATGACAAAGATATTTGTGAATAACGTCAGAAGTAATAGGAAGTCTTTTAATATAGGATTGGAATTCCTTTTCAGAAGAGCTTTTTTGAATATGCATGCCCACTAGGGCGTTATAAAACCTAATGGTATTAGTTCAGACATGGGTGAAAGAAATATATGTTTATAAAAGAAATATTTATTTTTAACTTGAAAACATATATATCTTTTAACTTAATGTTACAATGAGTATTTTTGTATTTTTAGGATAAGCTTTTATCTGATGTTATACTAATATTATGACAAATATTATGATAAATATCAATGATGAACTTGATTAACAACTTTTTGGTAAAGGATTATGGTACAAATTACTGTTTATTTATGTTAAAATGAACACCTTAAAGATGGCCGCCGCTGTATATGCTCAATGGTGGGTGAATTGAGGTTTTGTCCGTCTTCTGTGTTAATGATGAATTTTGGTTATTTATTTGGAGCACTATAGCAACAATCTATCCGTGACAAAGGCTGTTGCCGAAACACGTTGGATGTTTTTGCTGAAATAAATTGTTTTTTCACATCGGAGGTGTCCTGGTTCTCCTGATATACTAAGGGAGCGTTGGAGGCTATTTGGGGCGTCTCGGAGCCCGTCCAGGACCGCTGTGTTGAGCACCTGCATTCTGGGACTTGTGTATATATATATATATAT
Organism: Pleurodeles waltl; assembly: GCF_031143425.1. NCBI lineage: Eukaryota > Metazoa > Chordata > Amphibia > Caudata > Salamandridae > Pleurodeles > Pleurodeles waltl. The sequence goes on along the minus strand of NC_090437.1, from coordinate 259,206,996 downwards.
ATATATATATATACAGTATATATATATAGTGGCATCCCACAATCCAGTACATGCCCCTGCCTACTTCCACCTCTCACAATTTCTACATGATTTTTATTTGTATTTTGTTTTTTGTCTCACTTGTGTGAATTATGCATCAGGAGTTGTGAAATGTATATATAATTTTTCGTTTTTTATTTGTATTTAATTTTTTTGTCTTGAGTGCTTATGGATGAGGAGTTGTAAAATGTCACATTTATTGTTTGCATATTCCCTTAAATTTGTCACATATTTTAATTAATCATAGACATGGCTCCATGTTAACATGCAACTTCACAAGAAATAATGGACAGCATATCTGTTCATTCCATCATTGTGTGGCAGGTAATGCAAAAGTAGCATTGTAAATGTAGATATTTTTGAAAGGTTGAAATACATGAAGAGTTTCTGTGCAAGGGGGTAGTGACTCTTGGTAATTAGTGACATATATAGGGTGGCCATGTTTGGCATTCAAGTTTATGTGTGGTCACTCATGTCTCTGGCTTTTTGACACATGGGCCTAAGTTGGGATGCCAATCAGGTTGTGCACTCTGTGATGATAGGATGATGGGGGTGGCATACTTGAAATGTATTTACCATCTAACATATATATATCAGAGGTGTGATCTGCTCTTGGATTGGTGATAAGGGGTCTAAAAGCAGAGGCCCAAATGTACTGCAGGACCTCATCATGTAACCTGTCATTTTCCTACTCCCATAAACAGAGAGTGTAAGCCTTAAGGTGGTTTTCCCACAAAGCTTTTGCCCTTTTCTTACCATTTTAAAGCGGTTTGATTTCTTCTGCCCTTAGTACTCGCTGCACTTTATTACTGATAGCCACTGCTAAAGTGATCACTCCCCTAACCACGGTACAATTCGCTTACACCTGGTTGACATATTTATTTTACTTATTTATACCACAGACGCAGGGCCTGTAAATTAAATGCTACTAATGTGCTTGCAGCACTTCTTGTGCCACCCACTTAAGTAGCCCCATAACACACATCTCGGGCCTGCCATTTCAGCCTGAATGCAGTTTTCAAATGCCAACTGATCTTGATAATGTAATGCCCTTGCAAAGCCTTAAACTCCCCTTTTATTGCATATGAGTCATCCCTGAAGCAGGCCCTAGGTAAACAATAGGGCACGTTGCATTGTCATTAAAAGGTTGGACATTTACTTTTAAGTTTTACATGTGCTTGTAGTGAAAATTTCCTAAATTTGTTTTTCACTATTGCGAGGCCTACCTTTCCCATGGTAAAATATTGAGTTGCCTTATTATATTTAATACACGCTAAATTTTGACTGGGAGCAGGTAGGCATTTCATGTTTGTTATCTATGGAATTGTAATAAAAAATCTGGTTTAATGGTAAAGTTGATACAATAGGGCCTGCTCCTCATCAGACCGGCGCAGAAGCACTACGGGACAATTTACAGTATGGACAGTTCTTGCAACTTCAACGCAATAGCAGTCATGTCTTATCTTTTGATGCACAAGCCAATGATCTCTCAACTGAATTGCACGAAAGACATTATCCTCATCATGTAATCAATAGAGCACGGAAGTGAGCTCAGAATAACCATAGAAAGGCACTATTGACAACAGAACCAAAGGTGACTGACACCCGTCTTACATGTGTCACCACATGCACTCCACTTTCTAATACTCTAAAAAAATAAGTTATCATGAGATCGTCTTTCCTCAGTAGTGGTGGGGTATCTATTCCTAAACCTCTATTTACCTCCAAGAGAACAACCAATATAAAGGATCTGGTAGTCCACACTCGCCCCACCATGACCCACACAGCATCCAAACAGACCACACTTTGGAACTCCACTCCCAAATCAGGACATTTTCCATGTGGAAATTGTGATGCTTGTCCCCTTAATAAACAAACTGACATTTTAGATCTTGAGCCAATAGACACAGGCGCCTCCTGAAACACACTAATTGTAATACTTGCAATTGTATTTACATGATCACCTGTCCTTGTGACCTTAGGTATGTAGGAATGACCGCAAGACCAGTCAAGATTAGGATTAATGAGCACACAGTAACATCAGATGCGGTCGCTCTACTACAAAATTGAGCATTCACTACCTTGATGCTAAACACACCACTGAGGATATGTTGTGGGTAGTCTTGTACTCTCCTAAACATTTACCAAATGTACCAAAGTCCTTGTTGGAAAGGGAACAACATTGGGTGTTTAAATTGGGCACTCACATCCACAGACTGAATGATGATATTCCGTGGATGAGCTTTCATACTAATACTTGAGTGGGATGATGTTAATGGGTCCCATTTAATGTGCACGGATGGACACCACATTTGTTATCAGCATTTTTCTGGTGGTATTTATGTTTGATGAGCTTCTACTTTTTTTGAAATAGCGCTCCTCTTAGATTCCACAATCTGGCCCTTCTTTCAATGAGTGGGTTATCCTTTTTGGACTCACAACTCTATTTTATTTAGATTTCAGAAGTTATTTTGGGAGCTTTTTTTGAATATGGGACTCTTCATATTTACATTCATAACATTGTCCTCCTGCACTCACATTGATCACACTGTGGCTTTATTTCAGCCATTGCCTGTTTTTTTGTAAAGGGAATTTCCCGATTCCGAGAGAGTCCTGTTTTTATTTTTAGTCTGATGGGTACTTTTCATCCTTTTTTGGATTTTTCCATCTTCTATGTCCCTGAACTGGTGACGGGAGCTTTCCCTGACTGCCCAATCAGCGACTGGTGACTCTGATTGGTGCACTAGCTGTAGTCCATCCTATTTAACCCGACAGACGTGTACCTTCTGCATTATTCGGGAATGCGTCCTCGGGGTAGGTCTTTAAGCAGGGCCTGATATGACAAAATGTAAATACAACCGCGCTCTCTGAGGATCTTACATTTATTTTTGGTTTGCCAAGATTTCATGTTAATTTCATTTTGTACTCCACACTTTGACTTGAGCTACTGGTAGAGCAAGTACTGTTTACTCAATTTAAGGTCCTGCCCGGGGTCTTATTGTTTTACATTCCCTCCACACGTGGATTGGCAAGACAATTATGCAAATATGACAGCTCACTCAGGGTGTCTGATGTCTACTTGTGGTTCATCATCACCCGACGTGATATTTACTCTAGTATACACTACGTGCATAGATCTCAGACCAACTACAGAGGTTGGGAACTGCTCTTCCTGGCCTGGTATTTCTTGTATCGAATATACAAGTGGGCCATTTGCTCACATACTCCTTTTTAACCATTTTTTCATACTTTATTTGGACAATCTCTACAGGTACTGATAAATGGAAGGTTATGTATTTTATAACACATCACCTTATCAATAGAGAACACATTTACAGTATATATATTATCTTTAGTTGTGTATCAAACACTGTCCTATTGACCCTTAATCTGACTCAGGGTGGAACATGTGTATAACCATTTTTTTTCTATAAACATATGTTTCTTCTGCATCTGTACAGATATCATGCCAGGTCTATCGAACTCTTGTTCCTATCAAGCCTTATCCTTACTCAGGGAGGGTAATCAGTGTTGCTTTAGCTGTTTTTATCTTATCTTCACTAAGCATGGTAACACTTTGACCACTAAGTGCCACATCACCATCAAGATTAATTGTCTTTTTTGAATATATGTTTGATCCTGAATTGAGGTTGATCTTTTTAATGTGTTCCCTTTTCTCCACAGGCTTTTTTTCACATTCCAAATTTCATTTAGAATCTTACTATTGTTTTTGCACATACATTTTTAGACACACTGATGTCTCTTTAAATAGCATAGGAGAAGTGATTCTTTTGTTATTTGGTCCTGATGAAGCACCACTAGATCCATATTGGCTCTCTGGGTGCAAAACATGTTGACCTGTTGTGACGGTTGAAGATACTCTCTCTTTCCCTCACCGTGTTTTGCTGGTATAGTGGTTGAGCACTATCTCTGTTTCACTCCCTGACACCTTTTTTTAACCTTGACGAGACCCTTCGTTGATCAATAAATTGTGTTTTTTTGGAGGGTTCTTGGGCCCTTTTAATCCACTTCTTCTCTTTCCTATCTTTTTATGTGCCTAGGATTGAATTAATTCCTACTTACTTGAAACCACAGCACAGATCTCCAATTAAGATCTCCAGCAGAGTGCCCCCTTGTGGTTGACCCATCACACATTGCAGCGCTGGTCTGATGAGGAGCAAGCTCTATGATGAAGCATGACATCCATCAGGTGTGTGAGGATCTTTGCTCCTAGATATAGAAGTGCCTAATGGAATTTAACACACATTTTCTCTGGAACAGTGTACTCTTATGTATTGTATCATTAAGAGGGAGTCTGTACACTGGACCATTAATCTCCATGTCCCTCTTTTTATTGTGTAATGGTAAAGCTGGACTGTAAACTACCATTTTGAGAATGTCTCTTTTAGAAAGGTGGCAATTTCCTGTCCTTGCAATACGGTTCCTACAGCCTATCCAAGGTCACCTGACTGGGCATAGTTGGCAGTTAAATGTTATTAATTCTTTCAAGACAGTCACACAGAAGAGGGATTAGGTGTGACCAACATGACATCAACTGGCAGGATAGGTGGCTGAGCTGGGCACAGCCCCACTTTCAACTGAATTAGCTATTCTCTGTCTTCACATAGGGGACTTGTCACTATTGTATTGTCCATGCAGCCAGCATGGAGGCAGGTCAGGCGAATCAGGAAACATTAAGCACTTCAAAGGGACTTGTTGTAGAAACTTCTCCTACTGTAAAGGAGGCACCAGAAATAAAAAGAAGACCCTCAGACCCACTCTTGAATACACTCTTGGACCTGTGCATACTACAGTGCTGTTCTGCTGTGCTGCCAGAAAGACTGCCACTCTGCTGTCATGCTACTCTGCAGCTTTGCTGCCTGGTGCCCTACTTGTTGAGAAGGAAGGTGGGACCTGTACCCTTCATCCTAGGCTGAAGTGTCTCTAAGTGTCAGTAGATTGACCTCCTCTATTGAGCTACAAGGACAAAGTCCTTGCTGACATGCTGCCTGGATCTGCAGTGTGCCCTGCAACTGGACCTGCTTGAGCCCTCCTTGCATCTGCTTGAGTGAGTTCCTGACCCCCAAGAAGTACTCATCATATCCTAGACCCTTGGTGTGGCATCAGTTGTGCTCTCTTCCCAAGAAAAGGAGGCATCCTGAATGCTTGGGCTCTTTGTTAGTGCGGGCCGGCCCATTCTCCCCAACATCTTGCCCACCACCATTGCGAAGATCCCATGACCCCATCTTTTCACATCACAGTTGTTAGAAATGGGGTTTTTGGTTGGCAGTCAGGTTGCCCTCTGTCCAAGCAAGAACCCTCACTCTAGTCAGGGTAAGTCACACACAATCCAAAATCAGCCTGTGCCCACCCTCTGGTAGCTTGGCAGGAGCAGTCAGGCTTAGCTTAGAAGGCAATGTGTAAAGCATTTGTGCAATAAATCATACAACACCATAGCATAACAACACAAAAATACACCACACAGTGTTTAGAAAAATATATAATATTTATCTGGGTATTTTCAGGTCAAAACGATCAAAGTTGCAATATGAATTTGTAAAGATATCACAGAAAAGTGATATAAAGTGTCTTAAGTCTTTAGAAAGCAAACAAAGTCTCTTTCAAACACAAAGTACCTGGTTTCTGGTGGAAAATCTCCTTAGAGGGCCACAGGAGAAGAGATACGTGGAAAACTGGTGTGTGCGTCGATTTCTCCTCAGCACACACGGACTTGCGTCGTTATTTTCCACGCGGGGAGTCATGCGTCGTTTTCTGCCGCGCGGACAGTCTCTTTCTGTGGATCGCGGGGAGTACCAGATGTCCCGGGGCTGTGCGTGGATTTTCCTGCTTGTTTTCCGGCTGCGCGTCGTTCTGCGGGGCTGCACGTCGAAGTTTCGATCTCACGGCAGGCGTCGCGTCGATTTCTCCTGGAAAGTCGGGCGGCGTTGTCCTTGCGAGGCTGTGCATCAAAGTTTTGATCTCACGGCAGGCGTCGCGTCGATTTCTCCTTGGAAATCGGGCGGCGTTGTCCTTGCGAGGCCGTGCATCAAAGTTTTGATCTCACGGCAGGCGTCGCGTCAATTTCTCCGGGGAAGTCGGGCGGCGTTGTCCTTGCGAGGCCGTGCGTCAAAGTTTCGGTCGTCCCGAAGGCGTCGCGACAATCAGCGTCGGTGTGCGGTGTTTTTCTTGCCGCGGAACAAGCTGTGCGTCGAAAATTTGGGCGCACGGAGCGTCCAAGTGGAAGAGCGAAGTCTTTTTGGTCCTGAGACTTCAGGTAACAGGAGGCAAGCTCTATCCAAGCCCTTGGAGAGCACTTTTACAGCCAGACAAGAGTTCAGCAAGGCAGCAGGCCAACAGCAAGGCAGCAGTCCTTCGTAGAAAAGCAGACAGGTGCGTCCTTTGAGCAGCCAGGCAGTTCAGCAAGGCAGCAGGCCAACAGCAAGGCAGCAGTCCTTTGTAGAAAAGCAGACAGGTGAGTCCTTTGACCAACCAGGCAGTTCTTCTTGGCAGGATGTAGTTTCTGGTTCAGGTTTCTTCTCCAGCAAGTGTCTGATGAGGTAGGGCAGAGGCCCTGTTTTATACTAAGTTGTGCCTTTGAAGTGGGGGTGACTTCAAAGAGTGTCTAAGAAATGCACCAAGCCCCCTTTCAGTTCAATCCTGTCTGCCAGAGTCCCAGTAGGGGGTGTGGCAGTCCTTTGTGTGAGGGCAGGCCCTCCACCCTCCCAGCCCAGGAAGACCCATTCAAAATGCAGATGTATGCAAGTGAGGCTGAGTACCCTGTGTTTGGGGTGTGTCTGAGTGAATGTACAAGGAGCTGTCAACTAAACCTAGCCAGATGTGGATTGAAGGGCACAACAAGATTTTAGTGCAAAGAAATGCTCACTTTCTAAAAGTGGCATTTCTAGAATAGTAATATTAAATCCGACTTCACCAGTCAGCAGGACTTTATATTACCATTCTGGCCATACTAAATATGACCTTCCTGCTCCTTTCAGATCAGCAGCTGCCACTTCAACAGTGTATGAGGGCAGCCCCAATGTTAGCCTATGAAGGGAGCAGGCCTCACAGTAGTGTAAAAACGAATTTAGGAGTTTTACACTACCAGGACATATAACTACGCAGGTACATGTCCTGCCTTTTACCTACACAGCACCCTGCTCTAGGGGTTACCTAGGGCACACATTAGGGATGACTTATATGTAGAAAAAGGGGAGTTCTAGGCTTGGCAAGTACTTTTAAATGCCAAGTCGAAGTGGCAGTGAAACTGCACACACAGGCCTTGCAATGGCAGGCCTGAGACAGGGTTAAGGGGCTACTGAAGTGGGTGGCACAACCAGTGCTGCAGGCCCACTAGCAGCATTTAATCTACAGGCCCTAGGCACATATAGTGCACTCTACTAGGGACTTATAAGTAAATTAAATAGCCAATCATGGATAAACCAATCAATAGTACCATTTACACAGAGAGCATATGCACTTTAGCACTGGTTAGCAGTGGTAAAGTGCCCAGAGGTCAAAAGCCAACAACAACAGGTCAGAAAAAATAGGAGGAAGGAGGCAAAAAGTTTGGGGATGACCCTGTCAAAAAGCCAGGTCCAACAACAGTGAACGCCAGTGACGCCCGGAAACACAAGATTTGCACTTTTCGCTACAGCATTGACCACCAATGCAAAGGTCCAGGAATGATGGCCCACGACACCCGACAGGATGCTCTCACTAGCAACAACTGTCCATTGCACCCAGACTGCTCTGTGTGCTAGATTAACAACCATCTACGACACTCTCCCTGCTCCTCATGGCCCTCACGGCCCCTTCCACCCCAAAAGGTACTCTTTGCGCTGGACTTTGAAGGTAACTCTTTCAGCTGGACTAACCTGGTTCCTGTTTCCGACCCACACTCCATTGCAGTTGAGATGAACTTGTGACCTTCACCCGGTCTTGCACAACCAGATAATCACAATTGGTGCTTTGTGCTTTTAGGCACTGTACTCATCTGAAATCTTTGAAATTTTATATCTCCGGTGTTATAATTTAATAGCGATTAGATTAAGCATTAGCAGAAGACATCTTGTATTTAGCAACTATTGTGAACATTTGGCGGAATCCATTTTGTATTCATGGCAGCCATTTTCTCTGCCATGTGCTCGCCATGTGCTATGTCCTACCTTTCTGTTAACTACTCTTGAAAATCTGTCTAGTGACAAGTTATATTTAGCATCTCCCACTTTCGCACATGCCCAGTAAGATCTGCAGCTGTTAGTAATCAGTAACAGACAGTAATGTGTCAACTAGTCCTTGAAACTGTTAGCCCTCCTACCTGTCGACTGTGCATTTCCATATGACCTTACATATATGTAAGTCTTGCTTCTATAATTGTACCACCTTCTGTTAGCCCCTGCGTGGGTATAAAAGGACCATGCTCTCTTAGTTCAGTGTGCTACTTCAAACATTACCGTAGGGTGCTGTTTGAACTGTAGTACCACCTCATGAGGTTTAATAAACTTTGGTGGTCATTCCAACCTCGGTGGTAAAAGGCGCTTACCGCCGTGCAGAAGACCGCCATAACACCGCCGCGGCCGAGGTAAACCGCCACGGTCATTCTGACCTACAACAGGCAAACCGCCAAAATACAGACATCCACAAAAGTCCGCCACACCAAAGGGCAGCGAGAAACTGGCGATGACCAAACCTCCACCCTCACGCCAACAGAAATACGCCCACACTATCACAACACACGAATCCACGTGGCGGTCTTTCAACCGCGGTATTCCATTGGCGGTACACACCGGCGCGCTCAAAATACACACACATCTTCAAAACACAGCCACATTGGATAATTCGAAATACACACACCTGATACACATACAAACAATACTCCAACACACCCAACACAATATAAAACACACACCCACATCACCCACAAACCCCTACTCCTAGAGATTCGTGAACACGCGCAGAGATAAGAGACCTGAGCATCCAGACGCGCAATTCACTGTCACCCAGCAATATTACCACGCACTTCAAACTACACACCAATACACATCACCACACTTAGCACCACACAATCCACCCCACACATCACCCAAACCACCCCATGGCACCGCAAAGACACTGAACTCAGGGTCATGGTGGAGGAAATTGTACGGGTAGAGCCACAGCTCTTCGGGACACAGGTGCAGCACACCATCATTGCCAGGAAGATGGAGCTATGGAGCAGAATAGTGGACTGGGTCAACGTGGATCAACCACGGTCTGGAAGAGACAATGGCTCATGCGACTGGGGAAAGGGCCCCTGCCTTCACTGCTCAGAAGTTGGAGAAACTCGTGGATGGGGTCTTCCCCCAGTATGCACTACTCTACAGTCCTCCAGACCAACAGGTAAGTACAGTGGGACCATGCTTTGTGGCCAATGCCTGTGTTGAATCGGATGGATGAAAGATGGTGGTGAGGGGAGCGATTGAGGCATGCATCAAACGACAGATGAGAGCATGTGCCACATGGCAAGGGTGGGGATTGGGGGGCCACTCACATCGAGCATGCAGAAGGTGATGATTATTCTTCTCTCCCTGTACATGTCACATAGGTCAGCGCCCACCAGAAAATCGGTATTTGGCGTGCCATCGCCAAGGACGTCCGCACCCTGAGGGTCCACCAGAGACGGGGCACCCACTGCAGGAAGAGATGGGAGGACATCCGACGCTGGAGCAGGAAGACGGCGGAGGCTCAACTGGGGATGGCCTCCCAACGTGGGAGGGGTGCCAGTCGTACTTTGACCCCCCTGATGTCCCGGATCCTGGCGGTGGCCTACCCCGATTTGGATGGGCGCGTGAGGACATCACAGCAGACACAAGGGGGTGAGTACACTCAAATCCTGGTGACTTTGCACGCAGTGGAGGTGTCTGGGTGGGGGAGGAGGGCTGTGGGTATCCCTAGGCCAGGGCGATATCTGTAGGCTAGGCCCCTCCGTAAGGCATGTCCCTGTGCCCCCGTCCCCCACCTCTGTAGGGTGCCAAGTACAGCTATTCATTGCCCTGTGTCATGTATGTGAGCAGAGGTCGCCCATAGGCTTGTAGGCCATGTCCCACGGATTGCGTAGTCGACCCCAAGTGCGCGGCGTAGTGCATGGGGATTCTGTGTCTGTCCTGTCCGCCAACGGTGTCGCCAATGCATGCACTCAACATGTCTTTATTTTTCCATCGGAGCACGAGGGAGCTGCATCTCACATGGCCATGGCGGGCCATGCAACTGACTCGGATTTCACCAGTGAGACGGAGGGCGAGGGGAGCTCCACAGCAGGGACTCGTGCGGATGTCAGTGACAGCGACTCGTCCTCTGAAGGGAGCTCCCTTGTGGTGGCGGCAACATCCATGCCCCCCACTACAACAGGTACAGCCGACACCCAGCGCACCAGCACCACCCTCCCTGCAGCCCCTCAGCATTTGCCCCGTGCCCACTCACCCAGGAAGGTGGGCATCTCCTTTGCCCCAGGCACCTCAGGCCCTGCCCCTGTCACCCCTGCTGCCCTCAGTGAGGAGGTCATTGAGGAGGTCATTGACCTCCTGAGGACGCTCATTGTTGGGCAGTCTACCCTTTTGAATGCCATCCAGGGTGTAGAAAGGGAGGTGCACCAGAGTAATGCATACCTGGAGGGCATTCATTCGGGTCAGGCTGCCCATCAGCGATCGTTCACCCAATCCCCTGTACCTCTGCCTATCCCAGACACACCATCAGACCAGCCTGCACACACCTCAACACCTCAACACCCAAGGGAAGCTCAGCCAGACATAAGCACCACACATCACACAGGCATTCACAAAAGCAACATCCACATGCAGACATACCAACACCCACTGCCTCCACTGTGTCCCCCTCCTCCTCGTCTCCCTCCTCTCTCCCTGTCACTTCTCCACTCACACCTGCATGCACAACATCTTCAGCCACTACGTCCATCACCAGCACACCCACCAGAACCCCCCGCACACGTGCAGTCACCACCCCCACTACCATTCACACGTCCCCTGTGTCCTCTCCCAGTGTGTCTGTCACCCCCTCTACCAAGCTACACAAACGCAGGCAGCCACCCACCCAACAGCCATCCACCTCACGACAGCCTCTAGCCCAAGCACCTGCACCCAAAGACACCAGACTTCGAACTCCTACAACCACAACCTCTTCCTCCACTCCCATACCTACTACACCTACCCGTCCCTCTCTTCCTAAACTTATTTTCCTTTCCAAACTTGACCTCTTCCCAACAACTCCCCCACCCCGTCCATCTAAAAACACTCCAGTCAGCACCTCAGCCACCACAACAGCGGGCCCTGTGAAGACAGTCTGCCATGGACGGTGGAGTCCCCCACCCTCAAGGGCAGCCAGCTCAGTAGGAAGCCAAGGCACGGGCAGCCCACCGCCGCAAAAACATGCCAAGATTATCAGTGCCCGGCGCGAGAGGCCTAAAACCCCTGGGACCAAAATCCCTACCATGGCACCGGCAGGGAGTGTGGTGCCACCTGGCACACCGCCAAAGGTGGGGAAGGGCCACAGGCGACCAGGGAAGGCTGGGAAGGGCAGCACGCCCAACAAGACCGCCAGCAGCCCAGCTGTGCAGGAGGGCCCCGCATGCCCCATCCCAGGTGGGCAGGAGGACACCAACAGGTCCGGTACTGCAGCCCAGGAGGGCCCCAACAGGCCCATCCCAGGTGGGCAGGAAGGCGCAGCCAGCCACAGGTCAGGTGGCGAATGACCTCCACGCCATGGCCTGATCCGCTGAACTGGGCACTCATCCGAAGCACCGCTGAACTGGGCCCTTCATCTCAAGCAAAGCTGAACTGGGCCCTTCATCTCAAGCACTGCTCCGCTGGGCCCTTCATCTCAAGCACCGCTGAACTGGGCCCTTCATCTCAAGCACTGCTCCGCTGGGCCCTTCATCTCAAGCACCGCTCCGCTGGGCCCTTCATCTCAAGCACCGCTGAACTGGGCCCTTCATCTCAAGCACTGGTCCGCTGGGCCCTTCATCTCAAGCACCGCTCCGCTGGGCCCTTCATCTCAAGCACCGCTGAACTGGGCCCTTCATCTCAAGCACCGCTCCGCTGGGCACCGCCGTCTCAAACACCGCTCCGCTGGGCACCGCCGTCTCAAACACAGCTGAACTGGGCCCTTCATCTCAAGCACCGCTGAACTGGGCCCTTCATCTCAAGCACCGCTCCGCTGGGCACCGCCGGGCACCGCCGTCTCAAGCACCGCTGAACTGGGCCCTTCATCTCAAGCACCGCTGAATTGGGCCCTTCATCTCAAGCACTGCTCCGCTGGGCCCTTCATCTCAAGCACCGCTGAACTAGGCCCTTCATCTCAAGCACCGCCCGCGGGGCACCGCCGTTTCAAGCACCGCTGAACTGGGCCCTTCATCTCAAGCACCGCTCCGCTGGGCACCGCCGTCTCAAGCACCGCTGAACTGGGCCCTGCATCTCAAGCACCGCTCCGCTGGGCACCGCCGTCTCAAGCACCGCTCCGCTGGGCACCGACGTCTCAAGCACCGCTGCGCTGGGGCCTTCATCTCAAGCACTGCTCCGCTGGGCCCTTCATCTCAAGCACTGCTCCGCTGGGCCCTTCATCTCAAGCACCGCTGAACTGGGCCCTTCATTTCAAGCACCGCTCCGCTGGGCACCGCCGTCTCAAGCACCGCTCCGCTGGGCACCGACGTCTCAAGCACCGCTGCGCTGGGGCCTTCATCTCAAGCACTGCTCCGCTGGGCCCTTCATCTCAAGCACTGCTCCGCTGGGCCCTTCATCTCAAGCACCGCTGAACTGGGCCCTTCATTTCAAGCACCGCTCCGCTGGGCACCGCCGTCTCAAGCACCGCTCCGCTGGGCACCGCCGTCTCAAGCACCACTGAACTGGGCCCTTCATCTCAAGCACCGCTCCGCTGGGCACCGCCGTCTCAAGCACCGCTGCGCTGGGGCCTTCATCTCAAGCACTGCTCCGCTGGGCCCTTCATCTCAAGCACTGCTCCGCTGGGCCCTTCATCTCAAGCACCGCTCCACTGGGCTCTTCATCTCAAGCACCGCTGGCCCATTGGCGGAAGGGGCAGGCCTGCATCTATGTCGGGCAGGGCTGCACGAAGCACTCTGGGCACTAGTCCCCCTCCAGTACCAGTGGAGACTGATATTGACTTGAGAGACTGTGGCTTTGCACTCCCCAGGATGGCACAGTGGGCAAGCCACCCACTGTTGAGACTTGAGAGACTGTGGCTTTGCACTCCCCAGGATGGCACAGTGGGCAAGCCACCCACTGTAGAGACTTGAGAGACTGTGGCTTTGCACTCCCCAGGATGGCACAGTGGGCAACCCACCCACTGTTATCGAGTTGAGAGACTGTGGCTTTGCACTCCCCAGGATGGCACAGTGGGCAAGCCACCCACTGTAGAGACTTGAGAGACTGTGGCTTTGCACTCCTCAGGATGGCCCAGTGGGCAAGCCACCCACTGTTATCGAGTTGAGAGACTGTGGCTTTGCACTCCCCAGGATGGCACAGTGGGCAACCCACCCACTGTTATCGAGTTGAGAGACTGTGGCTTTGCACTCCCCAGGATGGCACAGTGGGCAAGCCACCCACTGTAGAGACTTAAGAGACTGTGGCTTTGCACTCCCCAGGATGGAACAGTGGCCATGGAGGCCCCTCGTGGATCTGGCGTCGTGGACTCATCAGGCTGAGGTGCCCCCCCTTCCCTTCCCCCTGAGGTGCCTGTAGTTTTCCTAACTGATGCCCCTGCAGTGTTCTCTCCGTTGGAGTCAGGTATCCTGTGTGGGCTTTGCCCATGTGATTTGGGCCCAGTGGCCCACGAACAATGCCTGATACACATATCAGACTGGACAATTTATGTATATAAAGTTTTAGATGTGTGATATATTTTATACTCAGTCATACAATATATTCCAAAGTTTATAATCATTTCCTTTTGTCTTTGCATTCTTCCGGGGGGGTTTGGGGGGGTAACTGTGATGTGTTGCTATGCATTGATGTGTGTGTTGTAGTGGGTGAGGGTGGGTGTGTCGCATATGTGTGTCCCCGTAATTTTTTGCCTCCCCTGTGTCGTAGGTGCAGTACTCACCGTTGTCTTCTGCGCCGGCGTTCGTGCTCCTGGTAGAGGAGCAGGAAGACAATCCCCGGGAGGATGTGGAGTTCGGGTTCCATGCTGTCCAGATTCCTCGTGGGGTGTATGGAGGTGAGCGTTTTCCATTTGAAATGGCTGTTTCCGCCGTGTTTTTATCGGCGGGGCTACCGCCGCGGAAAAGGTGGCGGATTGGTGGGTTGTGATAGGGTGGGCGGTACATTGTCTCCCGTCTGTCTGTTGGCGGTGACCGCCGCACTGTTTGTTTGTCCCGCCGTGGCGGGCGGTGTGTTAAAGTGGCGGTCTCTGTTGGCGGTTTCCACCAGGGTCGGAATTGCATTTTTTTTACTGCCAGCCTGTTAGCGGTTTTGCCGCCGCTTTAACACCGACCGCCTGGGTTGGAATGACCCCCTACGTCTTTTATTTCAGTTTCTGTGCCAACTTCTTCCTATATGGTCTGAGAACTTTGTGCAGAGAAGGGCGAATCCCTTGCACTAGTAGGCCTTGCTGAGGCTTACTTCAACAAATTGCCACCCGAACAGGGACTCATCGGCGACTCGGACACCCAACAGATTGGTCACGACGAAGGATTGGGATCTCGCTGCGGACGATCAATGCCTGAGGAGACCCGAGTCTTGGCAACCACTGCGTTTTTCCCTTCTTTCTGATTTGACCATCCAGGTGGCGCCGGTCCTCGACTGAGATCCTTTTTGTTCATTCGTCATGCAGTGACCATTTGGTCGATTTTAGAACTTGGCAGTTGGAACCTGGACACCCTGTGATTGGTAAGAGCCGTTTTATGGCACTTGCTGTGGGTTTTGATGCCTTTGTTTGGTAATGAAGTTTAGCACTACCTACTGTGGCTCTCGTGTTTTGGGTGACTAGTCAATTTGTGTCCTTTGAATTGATATATAAATTGCAATTTATATAGGCATGTAATGAGAATTTTCTCCAATTTAATTTTGATTTGAACGGCACCTTAAGTGCTACTTTGATTATAATGTTGCATATTCTGCACTATTTTTTGGCATGCCTGTTTTTAGCGCACTTCGTAAGATGTGTTGCTTTGGTAATGGTACCAATTTGAGACTGGAAGAATCGCAACCGGCACCCCCAGAGGGGACGCCCAATAGAGATATGTATGTTAAACATGGTCTTTCTTCTATAATGTACAGCACATTATGGAATAAATACACTCGTGCGGATCCTGAGTTACGCTGGCCTGTGCATGGGTCATTTGATTTGCGAAAGACTGAGTATGTGGAACAATGTATGTGTAAGCGAAGGTCTAGGCAAGATATGTTTGACTGTGTACGAATGTGGGAGAAAGAAGTGCGTGGATGAGTGAAGCGTGAGCAAGCCTTGCTTGAGAAAGAGCAGCAGAAGAATGTATATGTGAAAGCATCGGAAATGAGAAAGAAAGAAATAAATGACTTAAGGGAGCTAGAAGAGAAAGAACGTAAATTACAGGTAACTGGCCAATACACCGTTAGGCAACCTCTCTATCCTATCCTTAATAAACCACATGATGATTTTTTGTTACTAGATAGCCCTCCACCTTCGTATGTTGTTCCTTCTGCCCCTCATGAGTTAGCTAAGGTCTCCGGTTCGGAGCAACAGAAGATGCGAGACAGTCGCTCTATGTTGCCTGCTGACCGTGCGTCTGAGCTTAGATCTATTGCTCGTAAAACAATTCGTAGCGTTGTCTCTGTTTCTGAACTTTTAGACAACATGAAAAGGAGCTGCTATATTTTACTGAGGCATTTGGCACAGAAGGTATTGAACTATATCGGAAATATTCTGATGAGTTAGAGCCCGATGATGTAGCAGCTGATCATAAGCAAATGCGTGATGGTCTTTTTGTTTTCTCCCAGGTGGCTGATGCAATCAGGCGTTTGGTGAAATTATGTGTTGTGGCAGTCCGTTTGCAAGAGGAGAAAAGGGCTGTGGAGGTAGTTGCACGGACACCTCAGACCGGCGGGGTGCAAGCTTCCATCTTCGGAACAGATAAGTCTATGATAGTTCACATGAAACCAATGCGGGAGGCCGCGCCTTTATATGTTCCTCCTAAAGGATTGGGTACAAGTGATGATAAAACTTCTATTGATGCTAAGGGTTATTTTATTTATAATTGGGTGTATACTCCTTGGAATAGGGCAGATGTAATGGCATTTAAAACAGCATTACCTGACCCGCGGAAAAATCCAGCCGCCTTTTATGAGGAAGTTGAGGGAGCAATTAGCTCTTGTACTATGACTTTGGCTGACATTGATTTATTTTTCGGATTGATATTACCGCCAGATATGTGGAGAACCGTTCGTAAAATTGATGATCGTGTAGTTTTTGGGGCATCATGGAAAGAATTAGAACAGATGGACGGGGATAGGGAACCTGCGAAAAAGCCATATCAGTTGATTCTAGATCTTCCCGCAGCCATATTATTAAGTTAAAAACGATTATTCCCCTAAAAAGATAGATTGGACTGTTTTAGCGTCTTGTAAGCAAACGGCAGATGAATCGGTCTCTGATTTCTTTACATGCTTTGAAGAAGCATTTCATGATTTTAGCGGCCAGTTATTGTCAGATGATACGGGCAGACATTTGTTTGTCGATAAATATGTCGCAAATCTGTTACCAGAAATAGCTAGTTGTCTAAAAGCTAGTGAAAGTTCATGGACTACCTCTACTCCGGTTTCTCTTTTGACTATGGCTCAGTATTATGAACGTCAGGAATTAGAAGCAAAAGGTAGCGAGGATAAAAAGATTAAAGAATTAAAGACTAAGGTAATGTTGGCTCAAGCTTATGGTCAGCCTTTTAGAGGTAGTGATAGAGGTGGACGTGGATCTTATGGTTCTTCTTACACTCGTTCGAATTTGTCTGTTGATCAGTGTGCGTATTGTAAGAAATTTGGGCATTGGGCTGCCGATTGTCCAGCACTACGTGTTCAGCAGTGTTCACGTGGTCGGGGACAAATTAGAAATCGCTCAGGATATTCAGGGCCTAGAAGAAGCACGAATGATCATGCTAGGGTTGATGCTAATGTACGAGGGCAGGATGGGTTTAACACTTTTGATAGACGCAACACATACCAAATGTCTAACTATGTGCAGCCTGATTTCCAAGATTCTGCTTATGCATAGGATTGCCTAGGATGGGGTAAGGAATCAGTTGAAGTTCCAGTAGATCAGAGGGGTCCCTATGTTACAGCACATGTTTTGGGTTCTACTGATCAGCTTCTGGTTGATACAGGAGCTACTCGTAGCGCCTTCTCTAAACAATTGATTCCAAGGGCTCCCCTGTCTGGCCTAACCATAACATCGATAGGTTTCGATGGAACACCTTCCCCTAGCCCATTGTCACAACCACTTGCATTCCATGTTGTTAGAAATGGGGTTTTTGGTTGGCAGTCAGGTTACCCTCTGTCCAAGCAAGAACCCTCACTCTAGTCAGGGTAAGTCACACACAATCCAAAATTAGCCTGTGCCCACCCTCTGGTAGCTTGGCACGAGCAGTCAGGCTTAACTTAGAAGGCAATGTGTAAAATATTTGTGCAATAAATCATACAATACCACCATATAGCACCACAAAAATACACCACACAGTGTTTAGAAAAATATATAATATTTATCAGGATAATTGTAGGTCAAGACGAATAAAGATGCAATGTGAAATTGTAGAGATATCACTGGAAAGTGATATAAAGGGCCTCATTCTGACCCTGGCGGTCTATGACCGCCAGGGTGGAGGCCGGCTGAAGCACCGCCAACAGGCTGGCGGTGCTTCATTTGTTATTCCGACCGCGGCTGTGAAGCCGCGGTCGCCCACCCGGGTCCGGCGTTTTTCTGCCAGATTTCCACCAGCTGGGGGAATCCTCCATGGCAGCGCCGCCATGGGGATTCCGACCCCCTTCCCGCCAGCCTGTTTCTGGCGGTTTTCACCGCCAGAAACAGGATGACGGGAACGGGTGTCGTGGGGCCCCTGGGGGCCCCTGCACTGCCCATGCCACTGGCATGGGCAGTGCAGGGGCCCCGTAACTGGCCCCACAAGGATTTTCACTGTCTGCATTGCAGACAGTGAAAATCGCGACAGGTGCAACTGCACCCGTCGCACCCCTGCAACTCCGCCGGCTCCATTCAGAGCCGGCTTCATTGTTGCAGGGCCTTTCCCGCTGGGCCGGCGGGCAATCTTTTGGCGGTCGCCCGCCGGCCCAGCGGGAAAGTCGAAATGACCCCCGTGGTCTTTTGACAGGGTAACTTTGGCGGGCGGCGTCCGCCGCCCGCCAAAGTCAGAATGACCCCCAAAGTGTCTTAAGTCTTTAAAAAGCAAACAAAGTCTCTTTCAAGAACAAAGTACCTGGTTTGGAGTGGAAAATCTCCGCAAGGGGCCGCAGAAGAAGAGATAAGTGGAAAAATGGTGTGTGCGTCAATTTCTCCCCAGCACACACGGACTTGTGTAGTTATTTTTCACGCGGGGAAGTCGTGTATCGTTTTCCAGCACGCGGACAGTCTCTTTTCTATGGGTTGCGGGGATTACCAGATGTCCCGATTCTGTGCGTGGATTCTCCTGCTTGTTTTCCGGCTGCGCATCGTTTCGCGGGGCTGTGCGTTGAAGTTTTGCTCTCACGGCAGGCGTTGCGTCGATTTCTCCTCTGGAAGTCAGGCGGCTTTGTCCTTGCGAGGCCGTGCGTCGAAATTCTGGTCGTCCCGAAGGAGTCGCGTCAATCAGCGTCGGTGTGCGGCATTTTTCTCGCCGCGGAACAAACTGTGCGTCAGAAATTTCGCGCACGAAGCGTCCAAGTGAAAAAGAGAAGTCTTTTTGGTCCTGAGACTTCAGGGAACAGGAGGCAGGCTCTATCCAAGCCCTTGGCGAGAACTTTTACAGCCAAACAAGAGTTCAGCAAGGCAGCAGGCCAACAGCAAGGCAGCAGTCCTTTGTAGAAAGCAGACAGGTGAGTCCTTTGAGCAGCCAGGCAGTTCTTCTTGGCAGGATGTAGTTTCTGGTTCAGGTTTCTTCTCCAGCAAGTGTCCGATGAGGTAGGGCAGAGGCCCTGTTTTATACCCAAATGTGCCTTTGAAGTGGGGGAGACTTCAAAGAGTGGCTAAGAAGTGCACCAGGTCCCCTTTCAGTTCAATCCTGTCTGCCAGGGTCCCAGTATGGGGTGTGGCAGTCCTTTGTGTGAGAGCAGGCCCTCCACCCTCCCAGCCCAGGAAGACCCATTCAAAATAGAGATGTATGCAAGTGAGGCTGAGTACCCTGTGTTTGGGGTGTTTCTGAGTGAATGCACAAGGAGCTGTCAACCAAGCCCAGCCAGACGTGGATTGTAAAGCACAGAAAGATTTAAGTGCAAAGAAATGCTCACTTTCTAAAAGTGGCATTTCTAGAATAGCAATGTTAAATCTGACTTCACCAGTCAGCAGGATTTTGTATTACCATTCTGGCCATACTAAATATGACCTTTCTGCTCCTTCCAGATTAGCAGCTGCCACTTCAACAATGTATGAGGGCAGCCCCAATGTTAGCCTAAAAAGGAGCAGGCCTCACAGTAGTGTAAAAATGAATTTAGGAGTTTTACACTACCAGGACATATAACTACACAGGTACATGTCCTGCCTTTTACCCACACAGCACCCTGCTCTAGGGGTTACCTAGGGCACACATTAGGGGTGACTTATATGTAGAAAAAGGGGAGTTCTAGGCTTGGCAAGTACTTTTAAATGCAAAGTTGAAGTGGCAGTGAAACTGCACACACAGGCTTTGCAATGGCAGGCCTGAGACAAGGTTAAGGGGGCTACTTAAGTGGGTGGCACAACCAGTGCTGCAGGCCCACTAGTAGCATTTAATCTACAGGCCCTAGGCCCATATAGTGCACATTACTAGGGACTTATACGTAAATTAAATAGTCCAATCAGGTATGATCGAAAGTTACCATGTTTAAAAAGGGAGAGAGCATATGCACTTTAGCACTGGTTAGCAGTGGTAAAGTGCGCAGAGTCTAAAAGCCAGCAAAACAGAGTCCAAAAAGTGGAGGGAGGCAGGCAAAAAGTTAGGGGTGACCACCCTAAGGCATGTCAGGTCTAACATGTGTCCCCCCCAGCTGAAAGTGGGGAGAGCTACCCGACCTCCTGGGAGCTCTCATCGCTAAGGTGGAAGTATCTGGAGAGACCATCAGCATTGGCGTGGTCAACCCCGGGGCGATGCTCCACCGTAAAGTCCATCCCCTGTAGGGAAATGGACCACCTCAAGAGTTTTGGATTCTCACCCCTCATCTGCATGAACCATCTGGGGTGCCTGTGGTCTGTCTGAACCCGGAAATGAGTCCCAAACAGGTAGGGTCTTAGCTTCTTCAGTGCCCAGACCACAGCAAATGCTTCTCTCTCAATAGCACTCCACCTTAGTTCCCTTGGTAATAGTCTTCTGCTAATGAAGACTACTGGTTGGTCTGAGCCCTCCTCATTCAGCTGTGCTAGAACAGCCCCTATGCCATGCTCTGAAGCGTCTGTCTGTACAATAAATTCCTGGGAGTAGTCAGGGGCCTTGAGCACAGGGGCCGTGCACATGGCTTCCTTCAAAGAATCAAAGGTTTTCTGACAAGCCTCTGTCCAATTTACCAACCTAGGTTGTTTCTTGGAAGTGAGTTCTGTCAAGGGGGACACAATGGTACCATAGCCCTTGACTAGTCTGCGGTAGTATCCAGTGAGGCCCAAAAAGGCTCTCACCTCCGTCTGTGTTCTAGGTGGTTGCCAGGCCTTGATAGTTTCAATCTTGGCCTGGAGTGGCTGCACCTTGCCACCACCTACTAGGTGTCCCAAGTACACCACGGAACCCTGCCCAATCTGGAACTTACTAGCCTTGATAGTCAGGCCTGCCTGTTGCAGAGCCTGAAGCACCTCCTTGAGGTGGAGCAGGTGTTCCTCCCAGCTGGAACTATAGACAGCTATGTCGTCCAGGTAAGCTGCACAGAAGGCATCTTTACCAGCTAGGACCCTGTTAACCAACCGTTGGAAGGTAGCGGGGGCATTTTTCAGCCCAAATGGCATCACCCGGAATTGGTAATGGCCATCAGGGGTGGAAAAAGCCGATCTTTCTTTAGCCCCCTCAGTCAGGCCGATCTGCCAGTACCCTGAAGTAAGATCGAACGTACTCAGGAACTTGGCAGCGCCTAGCCTGTCAACGAGCTCATCAGCTCGGGGGATGGGGTGAGCATCAGTCCGGGTGACTGAGTTGAGACCCCGGTAGTCCACACAGAACCGGAGTTCTGGCTTCGCACCTGGGGCAGTAGCCTTAGGAACCAATACCACAGGGCTGGCCCAGGGACTACTGGATTTCTCAATAACCCCCAAAGTTAACATCTTGTAGACCTCCTCCTTGATGCTGGCCTTCACCTTATTTGACAACCTGTAAATTTTGTTCTTTACCGGGGGACTGTCACCTGTGTCAATGTCATGCACACAGAGGTGGGTTAGTCCAGGAGTAAGGGAGAACAGGGGGGAGAACTGCTCTAACAGCTCATAGCAGTCCCCTCTCTGGGATATGTTCAGGGAGTCAGAGAGAATGACACCCCCCACTGACCCATCCCCTTCTTTGACAGCGAGGAGGTCGGGGAGAGGTTCACTCTCCTCTTCCATGCCCTCATCTGTGACCAGGAGCATACTGACCTCAGACCTCTCAAATTGAGGTTTGAGCCGGTTGTGATGGAGGACCCTTAGGGGGTGCCTAGGGGTCTTGAGGTCCACTAGGTAAGTGGCCTCCCCTTTACGCTCCTTGATCTTAAAGGGGCCAGTCCAGCTGCCCTGGAGGGCCCTGGGCTCTACTGGCTCCATCACCCAAACTTTGTCTCCAGGTGAGAACTCAACTAGAGTGGCCTTCTGGTCGTACCACTCTTTCATCACCTCTTGACTGGCCTCGAGGTTACTCTGGGCCTGCTTCCAGAAGCATTGGGTTTGTTTGCGGAGGGCCAGCATGTAGTTGACCACATCCTGGGGAGGTGACTGGGGAGCTTTCTCCCAGCCCTCCTTAACAATGCTTAGGGGTTCCCTGACAGGGTGACCATAGAGAAGCTCAAAGGGGCTGAACCCCACCCCTTTCTTGGCACCTCTCTATAAGCAAACAACAGGCAGGGTAAGAGGACGTCCCACTTACGCCTCATGGCCTCGGTCAGGCCACCAATCATGCCTTTCAGGGTCTAGTTGAATCTCTCAACAAGCCCATTGGATTGAGGATAATAAGGGGTGTTAAACCGGTAGGTCACCCCACACTCATCCCACAGGGTCTTCATGTATGCAGACATGAAGTTTGTTCCCCTGTCAGACACGACCTCCTTAGGGAATCCCACACGGGTAAATATTCCCAACAGGGCTCTGGTCACCACCGGTGCAGTCACTGTTCTCAGAGGGATTGCCTCTGGATAGCGGGTGGCATGGTCCACCAAAACCAGGATAAACCTGTTGCCCAAGGCAGTTTTGGGGTCCAAGGGACCAACAATGTTGCTGCCCACCCTTTCAAAGGGGGTGCCAATGACTGGGAGTGGGAGCAGGGGAGCTTTAAGCCATTTCCCTGCCTTCCCACTAGCCTGGCAGGTGGGGCAAGCTCTGCAGAAGTTATCTGAGGCTTTCCTCATTCTGGGCCAGTGAAAGTGGGTGTCAAGCCTGTCAAAGGTTTTGTCTTGGCCCAGGTGTCCTGCCAGGGGAATGTCGTGAGCCAGGCCTAGTAGGAATTTTCGGTAACACTGGGGGACCACCAGCACACAGGGTGCCCCAGAACGTGGAATCCTACGCTCACTGTAAAGGAGATCATTCTCCCAGTAAATATGGTGAGCGCCAGAGGCGTCACCTGCTGCGTGGGCTTTGGCCTGCTCCTCAGACCCTCAAGGGTGGGGCATTTTTTCTGCGCCTTGCAGAATGCTTCCCTGGTTGGCCCTCCTTCTACTGGCCAGCCAGCAAGTTCAGGTAGGTTACCCAGGTCAGCAATGTCCTCCCCAGTTGGCTCAGGGGCCTCCTCCTCCTCAGGGGCCTCGTCTACCACCGTGGGAACATTAGAGGTGGGTTTCCCGCGCCCCTGGCCCTTCCTTTTGGCAGCTGTCTGGGCCATCTTTCCAGGCTCCAGATGCCCTTGACTCCCTTACCGGGCAGCCATGGACCGTGTGGTCATGCAGACCCACTCAGGTAACCCTAACATCTGCAGGTGAGATCTGAGCTCTACTTCTTTCCAAGCAGTATGCTCAAGATCATTTCCTAACAGACAATCTACAGGCATGGCAGGACTCACAGCTACTTTCAGAGTACCAGAGACCCCCCCCACTTAAAGGAAACCAGAGCCACCGGTAGGTGACTCTCACGATTGTCAGCGACTATGACCTGGTGGAATGTATTAGGGACTATCTGCTCTGTTGACACCAGCTGACTCTGGATAGTAGTCATACTGGTTCCTCTGTCATGCAGAGCCTCCACCTTCTGCCCATCAATGGTGACCCACTGCCTGTACTTGGAAGTATTTCGGGGCATGTGGGCTTTGGGCACCATTTCTCTTTCGCCAAGGGACACTAGGGAAATCTCTACCTGCTCCCCAAAGCTATCTGGGTCCATCTCCCCTCCAAGCACTACACTAGTCAACCCAGGTGTCTGTCCGGTTGTGGACGGTGCCCTCTTGGAGCACTGGGGGTCGCCTTTATAGTGACCATACTGGTAACACTCCATGCATTTGGGCTTTGGATTTCCCTGACCTATCACATGTCCCTGGCTTTTTCCCAAATCTGGAAAAGGAATGGTTGCCACCCCCTCCCTGGGAATTCTTTTGGGGGCCTTTTGAGAGTTCCTTATCTGTAAGTTTATCTCCCCCCTCTTTCTTCTGTTGGGAACTCTGACCACCTTTGTGGGTGTTCCCCCAGGTACCTTTTTGGACACTTTGGAGCTAAACCAGAGGTCCGCCTCCACAGCAAGCTTCCTGGGATCAGTCAGCTTACTATCTACCAAGTGCTGGCGCAACTCTGTATAGGTAACATTGAGTATATGCTCTCTCAGAATCAAGTCATATAGCCCTTTATAATTATCTACTTTGTTGCCCCGCACCCATCCATTCAGTGCCTTACTGGAAAAGTCAAAGAAATCTACCCATGTTTGTGTGGTTTGTTTGGTCCTGTCCCTGAACCTCTGACGGTATCCCTCAGGGGTCAGCCCAAACTTGGCAAGTAAAGTGGCTTTCTGAAGTGGGTATGTGTTTTGATCAGGTTGATCCAATGTGAGAAGTGTGTCCCTCCCCAATGGCGGCACATAACCCCACATAGCTACCCCCCATTGCCCTTCAGGAACCTCATGAGCCCTTAGTGCAACTTCATAAGCAGCTAGCCATTTATCTATGTCATCTCCCTCCACAAAACTGGGCACCACAATTTTGGGTATACGAACATTCTTTTCTCCAGCAGGTCCTGTCTGTATGCTGCCACCATTATTGCTGGATTCAGACTGTCTCGCCTTAATCTCCAGCTCCTTGAGACTCAGTTCATGAGCTAACAATAGTTTCTTTTCAGCCAAAGCTCTTTCAGCTTCCACCTGTTTGGCTGCTCTTTCAGCTTCAGCTTGTTTGGCTGCTCTTTCAGCTTCAGCTTGTTTGGCTTCTCTCTCAGCCTCAGCTTGTTTGGCTTCAATTTTCAGTTGTGCCATTTGTAATTGGAACTCCCTTTCTTCTCTCCTTTCCTCTGTGGTCAGGCTTTGCATGGAGACACTGCTCCCTGGTCTAGAAGGGGGCACAATTGCAGTGGTAACATCATCCACTGATAGCAACAAATCCTCTGTGAGGTCATTTTCTGGCTCCTCTTCTTCATCATCCTCCTCTAAATGGGCTTCTGCCCAGGCCCTCAGCGCCACTTGAAAGTCCTCCTTCTTGGAGGCCCCTTGGGTGAGTACTCTCATCACCCTGTAGAACCCTCTTAACTGTTTGACCGTATATGTATCCAACAGGGCTAGGTCAAAGTCTCCTACTTGAGACCCAGTCAGAGACATGTTGAGTGAGGATTTAGGTTTTTTTAATTGTCAGGAAAAAGAATTTGCAAAGCAAGAGATAAAAAATCAAGTTGACCTTCAACTGTGGGTAGGTAGTGAAATACTAAGCTACTGTATGTCACTGCACAAATACAAGTCCTATTCTATCGCTGCCACCAATGTTAGAAATGGGGTTTTTGGTTGGCAGTCAGGTTACCCTCTGTCCAAGCAAGAACCCTCACTCTAGTCAGGGTAAGTCACACACAATCCAAAATTAGCCTGTGCCCACCCTCTGGTAGCTTGGCACGAGCAGTCAGGCTTAACTTAGAAGGCAATGTGTAAAGTATTTGTGCAATAAATCATACAATGCCACCATATAGCACCCCAAAAATACACGACACAGTGTTTAGAAAAATATATTATATTTATCAGGATAATTGTAGGTCAAGATGAATAAAGATGCAATGTGAAATTGTAGAGATATCACTGGAAAGTGATATAAAGTGTCTTAAGTCTTTAAAAAGCAAACAAAGGGCCTGATTACAACTTTGGAGGAGGTGTTAATTCGTCCCAAATGTGACGGATATACCACCAGCCGTATTACGAGTTCCATAGGATATAATGGACTCGTAATACGGCTGGTGGTATATCCGTCACTTTACTGTCACTTTTGGGACGGATTAACACCTCCTCCAAAGTTGTAATCAGGCCCAAAGTCTCTTTCAAGCACAAAGTACCTGGTTTGGAGTGGAAACTCTCCGCAAGGGGCCGCAGAAGAAGAGATACATGGAAAAATGGTGTGTGCGTTGATTTCTCCCCAGCACACAAGGACTTGTGTCGTTATTTTTTACGCGGGGAAGTCGTGCGTCGTTTTCCCGGCGCGCGGACAGTCTCTTTCTATGGGTCACGGGGATTACCAGATGTCCCGGGTCTGTGTGTGGATTCTCCTGCTTGTTTTCCAGCTGCGCGTCGTTCCGCGGGGCTGTGCGTCGAAGTTTCGCTCTCACGGCAGGCGTTGCGTCGATTTCTCTTCTGGAAGTCGGGCGGCATTGTCCTTGCAAGGCCGTGCGTCGAAGTTCCGGTCGTCCCGAAGGCGTCACGTCGATCAGCGTCGGTGTGCGGCGTTTTTCTCGCCGCGAAACAAACTGTGGGTCAAAAATTTCACTGCACGAAGCGTCCAAGTGAAAAAGAGAAGTCTTTTTGGTCCTGAGACTTCAGGGAACAGGAGGCAAGCTCTATCCAAGCCCTTGGACAGCACTTTTACAGCCAGACAAGAGTTCAGCAAGGCAGCAGGCCAACAGCAAGGCAGCAGTCCTTTGTAGAAAGCAGACAGGTGAGTCCCTTGAGCAGCCAGGCAGTTCTTCTTGCAGGATGTAGTTTCTGGTTCAGGTTTCTTCTCCAGCAATTGTCTGATGAGGTAGGGCAGAGGCCCTGTTTTATACCCAAATGTGCCTTTGAAGTGGGGGAGACTTCAAAGAGTGGCTAAGAAGTGCACCAGGTCCCGTTTCAGTTCAATCCTGTCTGCCAGGGTCCCAGTAGGGGGTGTGGCAGTCCTTTGTGTTAGAGCAGGCCCTCCACCCTCCCAGCCCAGAAAGACCCATTCAAAATGCAGATGTATGCAAGTGAGGCTGAGTACCCTGTGTTTGGGGTGTGTCTGAGCTGTCAACCAAGCCCAGCCAGACGTGGATTGTAAGGCACAGAAAGATTTAAGTGCAAAGAAATGCTCACTTTCTAAAAGGGGCATTTCTAGAATGGTAATATTAAATCCGACTTCACCAGTCAGCAGGATTTTGTATTACCATTCTGGCCATACTAAATATGACCTTTCTGCTCCTTTCAGATTAGCAGCTGCCACTTCAACAATGTATGAGGGAAGCCCCAATGTTAGCCTATGAAGGGAGCAGGCCTCACAGTAGTGTAAAAACGAATTTAGGAGTTTTACACTACCAGGACATATAACTACACAGGTACATGTCCTGCCTTTTACCCACACAGCACCCTGCTCTAGGGGTTACCTAGGGCACACATTAGGGGTGACTTATATGTAGAAAAAGGGGTGTTCTAGGCTTGGCAAGTACTTTTAAATGCCAAGTCGAAGTGGCAGTGAAACTGCACACACATGCCTTGCAATGGCAGGCCTGAGACAAGGTTAAGGGGGCTACTTAAATGGGTGGCACAACCAGTGCTGCAGGCCCACTAGTAGCATTTCATCTACAGGCCCTAGGCACATATAGTGCACATAACTAGGGAGTTATACGTAAATTAAATAGTCCAATCAGGTATGATCCAAAGTTACCATGTTTAAAAATGGAGAGAGCTTATGCACTTTAGCACTGGTTAGCAGTGGTAAAGTGTGCAGAGTCTAAAAGCCAGCAAAAAGTCAAAAAAGTGGAGGGAGGCAGGCAAAAAGTTAGGGTTAGGGGTGACCACCCTAAGGCATGTCAGGTCTAACACATGTTGATAAATTTACTGCTCCATGTCCATTTTTGCTTTCTCCAAATACGCCAGACAATATTGTGGGTCTTGATGTGCTCAAGTATTTCAGGGCTACAATACGATGCTCTCCTGAAGGGGTGCGTGTTATTTTAAATGATAATCATCCTGTGATGGAAAGAGTTTGTCTTGTTAAAGAGGATATTGCATTAGCTTCACTCCCTAGTACTTTGTGGGCTACATCAGATACTGATGTGGGACAAATGATTATTCCACCGGTACATATTAGTGTCAAGGAGGGAGCTGTATTGCCACGTTTGCCTCAATACAAAATTTCACAGGAGGGCGAAGAAGCACTCACACAAATTGTGCATGATCTTATTGCAGTTGGAGTTGTTGAGGAAGTTCCGTATAATGTTTATAACAGTCCGATTCTTCCTATTCTGAAAAAGGATACTGATACTAGGATTTACTGATTCATTATTGATTTACGAGAAGTCAATAAGATTGTGATACCACCATATCCTGTGGTATCTGACATCACAACACTTCTTACTTTGGTTCCCCCGACAGCAACTACGTTCTCGGTGATAGACTTGAAGAATGCTTTCTTTTCGATCCCTATTCATCCTGACAGCCGATATTTGTTTGGTTTTACTTTGAATAAACGATCATGTAGATTTTGCAGAGTTCCTCAAGGCTATAATGAGAGTCATTGGGGAATATTTATACTCCGTTTGCGCTGGAATTGCGTCGTTTTTTTTTACGCAATTCCGACACAAAACTAACTCCATATTTAGACTTTGGCGTTAGACGCGTCTAGCGCCAAAGTCCATGGAGTTTGTGTCCTTTTTTAGCGTGGACACCTACTTTGCGTTAATTATATGCAAGGTAGGCGTTCCCGTCTAAAAAAGTGACTCCGCGGCATGTGCGCCGTATTTACACTCCCGGGCAAAATTCACGCCCGGGAGTGGGAGGGTCAAAAAAAATGTCATGTCTGGAAAAGGCAGGCGTTAAGGGACCTGTGGGCTCGGAAGGAGCCCAGAGGTGCCCTCCCATGCCCCCAGGGACCCCCCCTGTCACTCTTGCCCACCCCAGGAGGACACCCAAGGCTGGAGGGACCCATCCCAGGGACAATAAGATAAGTTCTGGTAAGTATTTTTATTAAAAAAAAATTGTGGCATAGGGGGGCCTGATTCGTGCCCCCCTACATGCCACTATGCCCAATGACCATGCCCAGGGGACAGAAGTCCCCTGGGCATGGCCATTGGGCAAGGGGGCATGACTCCTGTCTTTGCTAAGACAGGAGTCATTTCTATGGGGGTTGGGAGTGGAAAAAAATGGCGCAAATCGGGTTGAGGCGAAAAATTTGCTTCAGCCTGACTTGCCCCATTTTTTCACGCCCAAGCTCCATATCCCCCTACGCCGGCGCTGCCTGGTGTACGTCGTTTTTTTCAACGCACACCAGGCAGCGCCGGCGGCTAACGCCGGCTAACATCATTGCTTAAATACGGCGCCCGCATGGTGCTTCAGAATGGCGTTAGCCGGCGCTAATTTTTTTGACGCAAAACTGCGTTAGCGCAGTTTTGCGTCAAAAAGTATAAATATGGGCCCTAGTATTTATAGTCAAGCGTTAAAACGACAACTTGATTCTTTTGTTTTGCCGGAAGGTGTGGCTCTCATACAATATGTCGATGATATTTTGTTGGCAGCTGATACTCCTGAGCAACGTGAAAAGTGCACTTTGTCCTTACTTTCTTTTCTTGCTTCACACCATCATAATGTGTCACGAAAGAAATTGCAATATTGTAGACCAAAGGTAACCTATTTAGGTCACCTTTTGTCTAAGGAGGGCCGTGCACTTACATCAGATCGTATTCAAGCAATTTTAGACACACCAGTACCCTCTACTCAGAAACATGTTTGTGCATTCCTTGGTCTTACTTCTTTTTGTAGGCAATGGATATTAGGGTTTTCACACATTGTCAAACCTTTGCTAGCACTATTGACTAAAGATACTCCAATGCCCCTCCCATGGACAGATGAATGTGAGACTGCTTTCCAGCAGCTACGACAAGCCCTTTGTTCAGCACCAGTGTTAGGTACTCCAGATTACATGAAGCCTTTTGCACTTTACGTACATGAGAAAGATGGATGTGCATTATCAGTTTTAGTACAGACAAATGGCGATAAGCAGCGTCCCTGTGCATATTTTTCAGCAGTACTTGATCCTGTCGCTCGAGCGTTGCCTGGGTGTTTTCGTACAGTTGCTGTAACAGCTGTGTCAATACGTCAGAGTGAAGGGATAGTTTTGTCACATAAGCTGTTGGTGTTAGTACCCCATGTGGTTGATGCTCTTTTAAATCAAACAAAGACACAACATTTAACTAGCGCTTGCTTGACAGGATATGAATTGACATTGCTGGCTCCTCACATTACCCTGAAGAGATGTGCAACACTAAATCCAGCCATATCCGGTGACTCAGCCTCAGTCACAAGAAACACATGATTGTATATTCCTTACGGAAGAACAGACAAAGGGTCGTTTTGATTTACAAGATACGTCCCTTCCAGATGTAGGCGGGAATTGTGGGTTGATGGGTCTTGTTTGAAGTTGCCAGACGGTACGACCTCAGCTGCATATGCAACCACCACAATACACACGGTAGTGGAGACAGCTCGTATACCACAGAAGTCAGCTCAAGCAGCTGAACTAATAGCTTTGACACGAGCATGTGAGCTTAGTACTGACTTATGTGTGAACATTTATACAGACAGCCGCTATGCTTTTGGAGTGGCTCATGATTTTGGTTTGCTTTGGAAGGAGAGAGGCTTTCTCACGTCCCACGGGATGCAGATAATGCACGGAGAATTAGTGCATAACCTCTTGACTGCATTGACATATCCAAAGAAACTAGCTATTGTGAAATGTAGTGCACACAAGAAAGTGACCGATAAGATAGGGCAAGGTAATGCCCTTGCGGACCGCGTAGCACGTGAGACTGCGATGCAGCGAAGTACTACTTCTATGTATGTAGTGAAGTCACAAGCTGAACGTTGGCATAATGCTAGACAAGACGTATTAGATATACAGAAATCTGCTTCTGTGAAAGAACGTGAGCAATGGTCTGAAGAAGGAGAATTGGATGATGAGGGCTGTTGGCGGAATAAGCAGATGTACCCCACAAAGGATAATACTGCCATTACCACAGCGAAGGTGCTTTTGAAATAATGTTTCCGTAGGTTTGGTGTTTGCAGACTTTTATGGAATGATAACGGACCTCATTTTGTTGGGGAAGTTATTAAGTATGTCCTGAAAGGATTAGGGATCAAACAGAAGTTCCATGCGGTTTTCCACCCACAATCAGCAGGGTTGGTGGAAAGGTATAATGCTACTTTGAAGCTGAAGTTAGCGAAGATACAGGCTTCCACATCCTTAACTTGGCCGGATGCATTACCGTTGGCATTATTGTCTATTAGGTCAGTGGCACACTCTCGAATCGGCCTTACTCCTTACGAAATAGTGTTTGGAAGGCCAATGAACATTTGGGGAGTTCCTAAGCCAAATTCTGTATATGATGTACCTTGTGTCCTGATGAATGATTATTTGGCACAGTTAACCGACAATTTGGTTTCTATTCATCAACAGGTTCAAGAAGCACTTCCTGACAGATCTACAGGTGAAGGCCATGAACTCCTTTGAAAGATCAAACAGCTAGGAACCAAGGTTGCGCAGCCCAGAACAGGTGCTCCTTGCGACAAGGACAGCAGTTCGAGTGACGAACCGAAAAAATTGGGTCCATAGTACTCACTGCATGAGAGTGCTACCTACCTTGTTTGAACCTGCTGTGCTGACCGGTCATCGAGAGATTTTGACTGCGGAGAAAGGCCGTGCTATATCACCTGACGAATACGCGGAGTTC
This sequence comes from Pleurodeles waltl, assembly GCF_031143425.1. Taxonomy (NCBI): domain Eukaryota; kingdom Metazoa; phylum Chordata; class Amphibia; order Caudata; family Salamandridae; genus Pleurodeles; species Pleurodeles waltl. The sequence continues at coordinate 259,175,521 of NC_090437.1, read as the reverse complement.
TTCCCGGACCATACGATTTCTGGAGTGTTGCAATATAATTTGAGACCGAGGACAGACCCCGTAGTGCTGGAGAAAACTGGTTGAGCTACCGCCCTGGGTTAGTGAAACAGAGAGCTAATGTGGCAAGGGGGGGGATCAGCCATGCATTAGAGTAGTGACACCCGTCTTGACCCGTGGTGAAGAAATCAGCGGCTGCCCAGGGATAAGAGCTCCATCGATTGTTGTTAATTAATTTCTGAAAGGGTCGATTATCACTGTTGCCTAAATGAATAACAAACTGATCATTAGTAATATGGGGTTTGTTGTTGTTTTGTTGGTTATAGCAATATTCACCTGGTTTGTTGAAAAGAAGGCTCCTGCTCGTGAGTTTTTTGTTGCCACTACTCCAGTACCAGAGGATCACTATTACTTTACGCTTCCCTATCAGGAGCAGAAGCACCGTCAATCGTACTTCAATAATACTTTCATTCAGATGTTGCATCATACTCATTATGCTACAAATACTACTAACTGTTGGGTATGTGGAATGATACCTGTGCATCAAAAGAAAGGAGGAACACCTTTCATTCCTCTTCCTTTTTCACACAATGGTTCTTGTCAAGCTTGGTATACGCTTTTGTTTGCATCTGGAAAACGTACAGAGGGCGGACTTCTTTTTCGCCTTAATAACGTATGCTACCAAGACAAAGATGGGTATCCCCAAGCCAAAGGAACTACATGGGAATTGGAAGAGTATCAACTGGACAATGTTTCAATACCATATGTCTTCACAAATATAAGAGACTCTGACAAGAAAGAACAATTTGTGATTTCTGTTACAAAAACTAAAGCAGATTTATGTATACGTAACATTGGGCGAATTCCAGTAGGGATAAGCGATTGTATCTTGATTTTAACTATTGAGGGTGTAAGTAATAGTAGTTTTACAGCTTCACATAATACATATTTTGTTTGTGGTAACTATGGATATTACCAACTACCTGTTGGGTGGTCAGGTGTGTGTTATGTATCTTTTCTATTACCCCCTGTGTTTTTGGCCCCTGCATCATATCACCGAAATTTTAAACTGTTCAATGACATCATTAAAAATAGATATAAAAGGACAATAAGTACAAATGAGGTAGACCAAACGGACACCAGCCTGCAACAAAATGTTGACTTTAATTTAGGGTTGTTCTCCTTTGTGGGTGCTGCGTTAAACAGTAGGAAAGTGAGATGATTGACTAGGGTTGTGGAAGCTGTTACCAATCAGGCAGCTCTGGCACTTGGGAATATTACTGAGGAGCCCCAAATTGTGAGGATTGTAGCGCTCCAAAATCGTATGGTACTAGATGTGATATTAGCAGATCGAGGTGGTGCATGTCGCATCATCGGTAGTAGTTGCTGTGTTTTTATTCCAGATCACTCACCTTCAGTATATGATGCAATATCTAAATTGCATAAAATTGCTACAGAAATCCACACAGAGACTGGTACTTGGACTTTTTCTGGATGGTTTTGGGCTCTTGTTTCCGTTTGGGGCTGGAAACCACTGACTATCCTGTGTGTAATGATTGCAATATTTTTCACATGCTGTATCTGTATTCAGTGTGGTCCAATGTTCTGCTCCATGTGTATTACTGCTTGTATGCCTACCAAAATAAATATTACAGAAATGAAAGCACAACACATGTTAGATAAGGAAATAGCTGAAATGATGAGCATAAATATACAAGATGAATATTTAGATTATCCCAGAAAGACGAATGTCTTCAGCTAATGCTGAAAGGGTCGTCTGTTGTAATTTAATAGCGATTAGATTAAGCATTAGCAGAAGACATCTTGGATTTAGCAACTATTGTGAACATTTGATGGAATCCATTTTGTATTCATGGCAGCCATTTTCTCTGCCATGTTCTCGCCATGTGCTCTGTCCTACTTTTCTGTTAACTACTCTTGAAAATCTGTCTAGTGACAAGTTATATTTAGCATCTCCCACTTTCGCGCATGCCCAGTAAGATCTGCAGCTGTTAGTAATCAGTAACAGACAGTAATGTGTCAATTAGTCCTTGAAACTGTTAGCCCCTCCTACCTGTCGACTGTGCATTTCCATATGACCTTACATGTATGTAAGTCTTGCTTCTATAATTGTACCACCTTTTTTTAGCCCCTGCGTGGGTATAAAAGGACCATGCTCTCTTAGTTCAGTGTGCTACTTCAAACATTACCGAAGGGCCCTGTTTGAACTGTAGTACCACCTCATGAGGTTTAGTAAACTTTGGGGGTCATTCACCGCCAGGGCCAACGACCGCGGGAGCACCGGCAACAGGCTGGCGGTGCTCCCATGGGCATTCTGACCGCGGTGGTACCACCGCGGTCAGATTCGGGAAACCGGCGGTGTCCCGCCAGTTTCCCGCTGCCCAAGGGCAGCGCCGCCATGGGGATTCCGACCCCCTTACCGCCAGCCTGGTTCTGGCGGTTTTGACCGCCAGAACCTGGCTGGCGGTAATGGGTGTCCTGGGGCCCCCTAACAGGGCCCCACCAAGATTTTCAGTGTCTGCGTGGCAGACACTGAAACTCGCGACGGGTGCAACTGCACCCGTCGCACCCCTTCCACTCCGCCGGCTCCATTCGGAGCCGGCATCCTCAAGGAAGGGGGTTTCCCGCTGGGCTGGCGGGCGGCCTTCTGGCGGTCGCCCGCCAGCCCAGCGGGAAACTCAGAATTACCGCGGTGGTCTTTTGACCGCGCAGCGGTATTCTGCTGGCGGGACTTTGGCGGGCGGCCTCCGCCGCCCGTCAAAGTCAGAATGACCCCCTTTGTCTTTTATTTCAGTTTCTGTGCCAACATCTTCCTATATGGTCTGAGGACTTTGTGCAGAGAAGGGCGAACCCCTTGCACTAGTAGGCCTTGCTGAGGCTTACTTCAACACCGGTTCTACTGATTAAACTTTTATCATTTTGCTCTCAAATAATTTATTAAATTGTAGGCTGTTTTCTTAATTGGTGTGGGATTTTTCTTGTGTTCTGCTTTCACTTTGTTACTGTTTGAAGTGCTGCATAAATGCTTTACACATTGCCTCTAAGTTAAGCCTGACTACATTTTGTTGCAAGCTACCAAGGGTTATGTGCAGGTTAATCTAGGCACTTTTATGGTTCACAATGACATGAATTGTGACTGTTGTTTGGACAGAGAGGTACCCCACCATTCAACCAACAAAGATCTATCCACCATACATCAATGGTGTCCTGGAGGGAGCCTGTTTTGGTTTATCATGAGCTTGTTGTTCCTCTCAATCACACGTTTCGTCATTCAGGAGGTTGTTTTAGGTCCCCAGTTAAGTGTTCAGGTAGCAAATGGATACCACATGTTGACAGTCCTGAATTGCACAGAATCATGGTAAACAAAGGAGACCTCCTGCCACAAAGCATTTCTTACCCTTGACAAATGCCCATTAGGCAAGAGTGTCTCACTGGGCCGCCTGGATTGATAGTTTGTGGAGGGAGAAACCGAGTGATCCCTGTCTGTGAGACAATGGAGACATTGCCTGGGCATCTGCAGTGTGGTGGTGGGTATAGGTGGGTCTTGCGTAGGTTGTACAAGAATATGTGGTCTTTGCGTTGACATCTGAGCACTTGTATTTTGAAAGCTTGCTGGCCCAAAGATAATATTAACTTCTGGATCTTGTATAGGGTGTACACATATTTTTGGTCTTGCCCACTTACAGTATGAAAATCTGCCTTACAAGAGATACTGATGATAAAGAGTATTATGGCCGTAATAGGATATGCCTGAATAAGACCAATGACTTCTAGTCCTCTGTGATGTTGTGCATTGCAGCCTTCAGAAGCAGGACATTGTTATCCAAAATTATATATTGTCTTATATTTGTGTTGTCGTGACATCCACTGTCATCTATTCACAATTGTTTCAAAAGGGCTGTGAATGAGAGAGAGTGACAGGCTTGAGGGTCTATGGCATTTCTTAGAGTGGGGATTTCAGCAAAGTCAGACTGCAATACATGAAATGGTGTTTTTACAATGCAGTGACGCAGAAATGCTCTGAATTACATTGCTGTTTGCTTCATGGTACCTGCAGTGGGCCCAGTGACTTCAGACAGACATGGATTCTGTAATGGATTCTGTAATGTGAGTTATTCTTTAATGGCAGCTTTTTCAAGTGAAATAAGTGACATTGATATCGGGACATATAGCCTGACACATCATTGTGGCTGGCACCCAAATTCTACACAACATTTAAGATCAACATAAATGTGTTGTTTGTTTCAATACATCCTTGTTGACATTATGGTCAGGCAATTAAATGGAGGGCCTGAAGATTAGCAGATGACAGATGAGTGCTGTCCTGCTTGTGAAGTGTTTCCTGATTTAATGTGATTCTGTGTTTTATTATTGTGACCAGGAGACATTGAGTGGCTCCTGATTGAAAAAGGCACATTTTGACATTGTAATTAGTACCAGAATTATCTGTTTGTTGGGAAAAAAGAGCTTTCACATGCATCTATACGGTTTACATTCTATTAGTGTTACCCTGCTTAAATAATAGTATCACATTGAGACCACTAGATTGTTTTGGTACAATTTGGATGGAACAGTGGCACCTTAGGGTGGATGTGACAGGCAGGTCCTACAGATTGTACAGTGACTTCAATATCAATAACAGGTAGACATCTGGTTGTCACATGTATTCAGCAAGGATCCACAATCTGTGATGTTGTATTGAGGTGTTTATGGGTTATGGGTCTTCCTAACAATGGAATCTATATTGTAAGTTAGATGCTGTATAAATATTCTGACAGACACGTATGTTGAGTACACAAATAGGTACTAGTGACATGAAACACACAGCATCGTTGTATTTTCAATTTGCATTTCACTATATTGTGTGTTAAGATGCACCATTGATGTAGACATATAAGTAAGAGTGTACAACAAATCTGATGTGCCATTTAGTTGTAAATGTTGCAAGAGACTTAACAGGCTGTGTTATATGTCCGTGGGACCATTCCCTATGGCACCAGAGCTAGGGCAATAGCAGTGGAGTTGGTGGCAGGTGGCTGAGGGTCAAGCACAGCAGGTTTGGAATGATGACAGTTACAATCATGTTATGTACAAGGAGTGGACTCTCTCTCTTTCTTTCTCTCAACCTCTCCCTCTTTCTTTGACAAACAACTCCTCCTTTTTTGTTAGAACTACTCGGAGTATGAGGCTGAGTGTAACATATGAAATGTTCATTCCCCAGCAAGGTGTGAAAAAACAAATTAGATATACATATTTTTGATCAACATTGTGAGGTCTCAACCCCTTCTTAAATGGAGATTAAGGCTCTCATTATGAACCTGGTGGTAAAAACCGTCGGCCGCCGTGGTGACGGCGAACAGAAGACCACCATTGGCGGTGAACAGGAACCCGCCATATAATGAATCAAAAATCTGAATCCGGCAAACATCACTCTGCCACCAGTCACCGCCAGGACCTTGTCGGCGGAAATACTAGACCTCTCACCACACCACCGCTGAGCACACCAACACCCCGCCCATCAAATAATGAAGCACAAATCACCTCAGCGGTCAGTGGAAGCCGAACGACCATTGGTGGTGCAGACCGCCATGGGCAGAAAGTGGACCCAATAGTAAGAAGTGCACACAATGGATAAGTTAGAAACCCACACACCTGACACACATTCACAACACCATAAAACACTCACAGACACACCCCACAGTCCTTTGCAATGGAAGTAGGCCAACTAAGACAGAGAACACCAGAAGCAGACACTGAACGCCACAATCCACGATTCTCACACCCAATTGCACAAGAGCACCCTCACCTATATCCACACAAGACACCATTCACAACACTCACCATGGCACCCCCCAAACACCCACGCTTCACAGAAAGTGAGCTAAGGACCATGGTGGACGAGATCTTGAAGGTCAAGCCACAACTATTCGGGGAATAGGTGCAGCACGCACCCATGACCAGGAAGATGGAGCTATGGCAGACAATAGTCAACAGGATCAATGTAGTGGGACACCATCCACACACCAGGGACAACATCCACAAGGGATGGAATGACCTGCGGGGGAAGGTCAGGTCCATGGCATCCAAGCACCACATTGCAGTCCAGAAAACTGGGGGAGGACCTCCACCAGCACCACCCAACTACACTGACTGGGAGGAAAAGGTACTGGCCATCCTGCACCCTGAGAGCCTCACTGGACTCACTGGAGGAATGGACTCGGGTAAGTCGTCTATAATTACCCCATATCCATCACACCTGTAATGCATGCATAATCCCACCCCTCCAACACCCACCAGGACCACTACCCCACCCTGCCCACAAGCACTTAATCAGCACCCATAATGAACCTCCACATCCTAAGCTTACAGCAATGCCAACCTCAACAAAGCATCCTGCATGGCCCCAAAGTGTGTAACCTGCACAAACCCGCCCAGGCCTGTGCACCGCATCCAACCATGCTAATGTTACAGACATGTCCATTCCTCCCAACATGCACCACCACTGATGCCACCCTGATGGACAGGACAAGGAGTGGTAGTGCCCCACAGGGAGAAAGAGGCACCTTCCAGGACACTGGGGATGGAACCCTGGACACTGATGATCAGCCTGGCCCCTCACACAGTCCTGGACTGTCACTATCCAGCAGCCACGCCCAGGATACCACTGACACCCCTACCACCCAGTCAATAACATCAGCCCAGGGCAACCGTCCACACACCTGTGTATCCAGGCCACAGGCTGGTGGAACACAAGTACAGAGGCCACAGTCACCCCCTACCAACAGGCAGGAAGACGATGGCCCTAGTACAAGTGGTACCACCAGACCTGTGCAGGGGACACAGGCACATGGGGCTAGGCCCAGTGGGAGGGCATCAGTGGTCCAGGGGGGAGGCCACAGTATGGATGCTGCAGCCCATAACGTGATTTCGGAGGTCCTGGGAGCATATCACCATACTCAGAACAGATTGGACCAGATAGTATCCACCCTGGAGCAGAGTCAGAGGATGCAGCAAGCACACCACCAAGAGGCCATGGAGCAGTGGAAACTGCACAATGCCACAATGGCCAGCATAGCAGGTGCGCTGCTGCAGCTTGTCCAAACGCAGCCTGAGGCTCACACAGAACATGAAGCCCCTACTTCAGCACAGCATGCAGACCGGACAACAAGAGCATCAGCAGCAACTTCACATATACCACCCTCTGAGGGCACACAGGGGACATCCATCTCAACCCCTACTGGCCAACAACAGGCACCCAAACGGATCATCAGGCCAAGATATGGCACAGGAACACCTGCCAAGACCAAGGCCCCCTCTAAGAAATGACTCTGCCAAAAACTGTCCTCCAACTGTCCCACTTAATCAACCACCAAACAGTGCTACAAATACTACAAACTCAGGTAAGCATGGATGGACCTACCACTGCTGCCAACAATGCTGCAACCATGTTGCCATATTGGACAACCACCATTAGTCCACTCCAATCACTGTAATCTGCACGATTTAATCCCTGCACCAAATAAAACACCTTTTCAACTGTTACAATGTTCCCTGTCATTAAGTATGAACAAAGTGAAGTATGGATGCAACTGGTTGATAACTCCTTTATTGGTATCTGAGTAGCATGAAAAGCACCTCACGCCTTACATGTTGTTGTGCCAACATATGTGTTGAAATATTAGACTAAATTGTAATCTGTCCTATGCAGACCTGGTCTCAGTGGCAATTAGTATTGACCCAACACCCCCCTAGATGACAAGGCACACTGACAGTATGGTGCACAGACACCAATCTCATCCAATTATCCCACATAGTTACTGGAAGTAGAGTTGTATCAGTTGGGTCCTGGAATTTACATCTTCCCCTTCCTCATCATCACCATCACTCTCATCCCCTCTCTGAGGAAGCTGGTCTGGATATACAGCACCCTCCACCTCCAAGAGGGGGAAATAATTTCTCACAGCCATGTTGTGCAGCATGCAGCAGGCCACCATTATTCTACACACGTTTTCAGGCCCATAGGCCAGGGAACCACCAGAGATATGTAGACAACGAAATCTAGCCTTCAGGAGACCTATTGTGCTCTCTATCACCCTCCTAGTACGTCCATGGGCATCATTGTAATTCCTCTCTGCATCTGTTCCAGGATTCCTCACTGGTGTCAGGAGCCAACGCAAGTTGGGATAGCCAGAATCACCTAGAAAAAGGTGCAAAACAGAACTTTCATTGACAAGCCTCAGAGGCAGACAGCCTGGCTGTCTGCTGTGTGGCAATAAGTGACATAAGGACCTACCTATGATCCACCCTCTCTCCTCTTGTAGTTGTTCCATCTTGTGTGGCACACTACTGTTCCTCAGCACAAATGAATCATGGACTGAACCAGGGAACATGGCATTGACATGTGTGATGTACTGGTCTGCAGTACACACCAATTGAATGTTCATGGATTGAAAGTACTTCCTATTTCTGTACGCCTGTTCACTGACTCTTGGGGGGGATGATAGCTATGTGGGTGCCATCGATGGCACCTATCACATGGGGTATGTTGGCAAAGGCATAGAAGTTCGACTTGATGGCAGGCAGGTCAGCACTTTGGGGAAACCTCACATAGGACTGCAGGTGTTGTACAAATGCATTCAGGAATCTTGACAGTATAATGCTAAACATTGTCTATGAAAAACCTGCACCCACGCCCACTGTCACTTGAAATGAGCCCGTGGCCAAGAAATGGAGTGCAGAGAGCACCTGCACTTCAGTAGGGATGGCATGCTGATTACGATTTGCCGGTGTCAGTGCAGGATCAACTAATGCAAAAAACTTCAAGAATAGTTGCACGAGTGAGTTTGTAATTGATAATGATGTGACACTCCACCATGGTTCGCAAATCAACAAGTGGTCTGTACACCAAAGGTGCCCTTCCTCACCACAAGGGTCTGTACCTAGGAGGAGTTGAAAACAAGTGTGAGGAACACACATACATCTGCACACATTGTTATTCATTCAGCACCGCTGGCATCATTGTCATCGACACTAATCCATAGTGTGTGTGACATAACAGAAACATGACCACAATGATAGATCAGGGCTGGTCAGGTGAGATAATGTTAACTGTCACATGCCTATGGGTGTTTGGGGAACAATAGGGCCTGCATTGTGCAGATGAGAGTTTTACAAATGCATAGTTTTTGCCAAAATGTCTGTGCCCTGTAATCCAGAACTGTCATTGTATAAGTGACCTCATGCTGCTAGCGGCTGACGTAACAGCATAAGGCGGTGTTTACCACCGTGCGCAAATTAATTGGTTAACATGGATGTCAGTGGTGAATCCTAGCGTATCATGATTGCCACCGGCAATGACGGTGCACACCGCCACAGTTCGTACTCAAACTCGCCACCCCAACTTCACTTTACTCCCTGATCTCCTGCAAATAGGTACTCCACTGAGTGTACTGCTGTGTCCTGCCTCTGGTCATGGAAGTGGCACGTGTTGCAGGGGAAAGGGCCCCGGCCTTCACCCAAGAGGAATTGGAGAGGCTCGTGGACAGGGTCCTGCCCCTGTACTCCAAGCTGTACGGACAGCCAGAGGTACAAGTGAGTAGGAGGACTGGGGGCCATAGATCTGTGTAGTGGTTGATGTTGGCTGCATACATGTGTGCACCTCTGACACTGGATGGTCCAGGGTTCCTGACATGCTGCGTGTGTGTGTGCTGTTAGTCGGTTTGAACTGTCCGTCCCATAGTGGACGTATAGCCAGCTGTATGTGATTGGTCAGTGTCTGACCTCTATGTTACATTTCTGTGTGTCCCTTATGGGTAAGCGCCAACCAGAAGAGGGGACTTTGGCATGCCATTGCCAAGGAGGTGCGGACCCTCGGGGTCTACAACCGGAGCAGCACCCACTGTAGGAAGAGGTGGGAGGACCTGCGGCGCTGGGCGCGAAAGATCTGCGAGGCCCAGCTGGGGAAGTCCTCCAACGGGGAAGGGGTGCCCATCGGGCACTGATCCCCCCTTATGCAACGCATCCTGCCGGTGGCGTACCCGGACCTGGATGGGCGTTTGAATGCTGCACAGCAGTCACAATGGGATGAGTACACATACCATATTTTTGACCCTTGATGAATGTGTGTATGTGCATTCGGATTTATGCTGCCTACTTGCAGGGATAATGACTGATGTCCATCTACATTATGGCCCCCATGGGGAGTAGGGGTGTTTTGGTCAGGTCTACTACACGTCAGGTCCTTAAGTTATTTTGGGAACGGCTGTAGAGCAGGGTTCTGGCCACTAGTCAGGGGCATAGCCATGGCTATGGCGGTAGGTGCTGCCTGTTGGAGGGTTTTCTGGGTAGGTGTATGTGTGAACCACTATTGTACCTCCATTAAGCTATTTACAAAATCTCTCCTGTTTTGTCCCCCATCCCTATTCTCTTGTGTTGTCTGGGTGCATCAGCATCATCTGGCGAGGGAGCTGAGGCACCAGCGAGTGGGGATGCAGCGGCCCACGGATCCTCAGAGGCAGAGTCGTCCGACGCCAAAGGGACCAGTGGGTTGGAGGGCAAGGGGAGTACCACGGGGGAGGCAACTACCACTGGAGGTAGTGACTCCGATACCTCCTTCGATGGGAGCTCCCTGGCAGTGGTGGACCCTAGTGGGCCCACCCCTACTGTGTCATCTTCCACCACCCCACATACCAGCAACGCCCTCCCATTTGCTCCCCACCGAGTTGCCCGTGCCCGCTCACCCAGAAGAGTGGGCGTCCCCTTCGCCCCAGGCACCTCCTCTCCTGCCCCAGTCAGCCCTGCTGCCCGCATGGAGGAGGCTATTGACCTCCTGAGAACCATCTCTGTTGGCAGACAGCCATCGTCAATGCCACCCAGGGGCTAGAATCAGAGATTCAGCAGACCAATGCCTATCTGAATGGCATTCACAGTGCCGTGTATGGCCTACAGAGATCTTTTCAGACTCTGGCCTCCTCTTGGACGGCAGCCAGTTTCCCTGGTCATTCCGTCACCCCTCCAACCTCCTCTACCCCTTCCAGCACCCCACTTCCTTCACCCGTCCAAAGCACACATTCTGACATGCAGGCACACACCTCAACACACAAGAAGCAAACTTCAAAACACAAGCACCACACCTCCCACCACAAGCATACACACAGCCAAATATACATGCACACACAACAGCATCCACTTCCCCCAGTGTGTCCGCCTCTTCCGCCTCCCTGTCTGTCCCCAGTACATGCACACCCCCAGGCACTGCACCTTCATTCACCTTTGCTGACCCTATTCTGCAGTCACCACAATAGCACACATCCATTTATGTACCCCAGACACCAAACCTGCACTCACCACAACTAGTTTAGTTGACACATGCAGCACACTCACCAGACTTGCAGATACCCAGACAACATCCATTTACACTGGCAGCCTGTCTTGTCCCACTGTGTCCACCCTCCCTCCTCCCAAGACACTCAAATGCACCAAAACACCCACCCATCACACATCCACCACACCTCAGAATACTGTCAAGTCACCTGCACCCACATCACGCACACCTACACCACTTATGACCACTCCCTCTACCTCCACTCCCACACCTTCATCCAGGTCCACCCCAATTGCACTTAAGAAACTTTTCCTCTCCCGGGTTGACCTATTCCAACCCACTGGCCCATCCCGTCTCGTCCTTAAACGTGCTTACCTCCTTGCCCTGTCCACTCCTTCCACGTCACAGCCCGTCCCTGTCCACCCTTCACATTCCCATAGCCCTTCCCCAAAGAGGAAGAAGCCCCATGCTGAACCTGTTCCATCTGCCACCACCCAGTCCAAGCACACTCCCCCACCTTCCAATGCCAAACCGAAACCCCCTCCACCTTCCGAATGAAAATCTAAGCCCCACCCCTGTCAGAAATCCCCACCCTCACCACCCCCTGCCCTTGTTCCCTGAGGTGCCTGGATACCCCATTGTTGCCCCTATGAGGTGGAGTACCATAGCACTTGTGGGAGTAAGGTTGGGGCCATTTGTGGCCCATCAGACTTGTTTTCTGAAGGACTGGCCATTGGCCTTATATGCACTTCGGCTGCTCAGTGAGCATAATAAGGGTTAATGTGTGGCCTGTGTTGTTGGAGGCACACTCTGGAGCCGTGTTCTCTCGTTTCGTTGTTTGTCGGTGTGGGGCACATGTATGTACTTTGGGCAGGTTGGATTTGCCTTGTGTCGGGTAAGTACCTCTTTCTGTGAGGTGTATGGCTTGTGCTGCTGTGAAGGGTTGTGGAGAGTTGCAGGGTGGGTTGGAGTGGGTGGGTATGTAACTGTGCCCTTTCTTCCCTTGTTAAGTAGGTTGTGGTACTTACCTTTGTCATCTTCATTACCGGTCTCGGTCGTGGAGGTATATGGCAAGGAGCAGGGCTGGCATGATCTGCAGCTCTCTATCCATGTCTGCTTTGGCGTGTTGTGTAAGCCTCCAGTGAGTGTTTCCTTATATTTGGTTCATTTCTGCCAGGCTTTGCACGGCGGTGGTTCCCACCCCGGAACTGACAGCAGTCTAGTGCTTCATTATTTGATGGGCGGGAAGGGCCTTTCTGTCGGCCTGTGGGCGGGCTCTGCCGTCGTTGTCGGCACTCCTCTGCTGGCGGTGAGTGGTTTTCAGGATGCCTGTGTTTCAATTGGTTCTATATTTGATGGTACGGACCGCACGTCTGTTGGCGGTTGTTACCGCCACCGCCAGCAGTGCAGTGTTTACCGCCATGTTCATAATGAGGGCCTATATATGCAGGTGGTTGTATTGTGGGCATCACAGGCCTCCTGAACAAATGTTCCTTCAATTCCCTAGAATGCTGATAAGCTGGATTGATCATTTGAGACTGCTCTAATTGATTCTAGAGTCTACGAAAACAAACGTTGGAGCATTTTCTCTATGCCTCTTCCTGCGCAGTTTCAAAGAATTTCATGGTTGAAATTGTGTATCACTATGTTCTGAGGTGCAAGCTATTCTTGCCATCTACAGCTTTTCCTGAATAGGCTTTGAAGACAATGCACATAATTATGAATAAAATTCTTTGTTCTGCTGTAATCCATGGAAGGTCTTTCAAGACCATGGTAATACAGTCAAACTTTCTCACATTCATATTAATTCATGCTGCCAGCTCTCTGATCTTCATGCATGTAGGAAAGTACCATCTTACCTGGCATGTTACCTCCATTTTTACATGTATATATGTTTTTTGGCCTGTCTCACTGGGATCCCTCTAGCCAGGACCCCAGTGCTCATAGTGTGTGGCCTGAATGTGTGTACCTGTGTAGTGACTAACTGTGTCACTGAGGCTCTGCTAACCAGAACCTCAGTGCTTATGCTCTCTTTGCCTTTAAATTTGTCACTATAGGCTAGTGACCACTTTTTACCAATTTCTATTGGCACACTGGAACACCCTTATAATTCCCTAGTGTATGGTTCCTAGGTACCCAGGGTATTGGAGTTCCAGGAGATCCCTATGGGCTGCAGCATTTCTTTTGCCACCCATAGGGAGCTCAGAAAATCTTTACACAGCACTGCCACCCTGAGTGAAATAACGCACACGTTATTTCACAGCCATTTTCACTGCACTTAATTAACTTATAAGTCACCTACATGTCTAACCTTCACTTGCTAAAGGTTAGGTGCAAAGTTACTAAAGCTGAGGGCACCCTTGCACTAGCAAAGTGCCTCCACATAGTTCAGGGACATTTCCCCGGACTTTGTGAGTGGGAGACACCAGTACACATGTGCACTACATATAGGTAAATCCCTATATGTAGCTTCACAATAGTAACTCCAAATATGGCCATGTAACATGTCTAAGATCATGGAATTGTCCCCACATTCCAAATCTGTTATTGTGGAGCCAATTCCATGCATCCCCGGGGCTCCACTATGGACCCCGGGTACTGCCAGCTCTCTGGGGTTTTCTCTGCAGCTACAGCTGCTGCCACCCCACAAACAAGGTTCTGCCCTCCTGGGGTCTGGGCAGCCCAGTCCCAGGAAGGCAGAACAAAGTGTTTCCTCTGAGAGCAGGGTGTTACACCCTCTCTCTTTGGAAATAGGTGTTAAAGGCTTGGGAGGGGTAGCCTCTCCCAGCATCTGGAAATGCTTTGAAGGGTACAGATGGTGCCCTCCTTGCATAAGCCAGTTTATACCAGTTTAGGGAACCCCCAGTCCCTGCTCTGGCACGAAACTGGACAAAGGAAAGGGGAGTGACCACTCCCCTGTCCATCACCACCCCAGGGGTGGTGCCCAGAGCTTCTCCAGTGTGTCCCAGACTTCTGCCATCTTGGATTCAAATGTGTGAGTGCAGTCTGGATGCCTCTGGGTGGCCAGTGCCAGCAGGTGACGTCAGAGACCACTCCTGATAGGTGCTTATCTGACTAGGTGGCCAATCATCCTCTGAGGGCTATTTAGGGTCTCTCCAGTGGGGTTTTTCTCAGATAACAACTTGCAAGAATTCACCAGAGTTCCTCTGCACCTCTCTCTTCGACTTCTGCCAAGGATCGACCACTGACTGCTCCAGGACGCCTGAAAAACTGCAACAAAGTAGCAAGAAGATTACCAGTGACATTGTAGCGCCTATTCCTGCCAGATTTCTAGACTGTTTCCTGGTGGTGCAGGCTTTGGGGGCTGCCTGCCTTCATCCTGCACTGAAAGCCACAAAGAAATCACTTGTGAGTTGATGGAATCTTCCTTGCTGCTTCAGCAGGCACCAAACTTCAGCGTCACTGGTACTCTGGGACCCCTCTCATCCTGACGACCATGGCCCGTGGAACACAGGTGGTAGACTCAAGTGACCCAGACTGTCCAGTGATCCAACTGTCCAAACTTGGAGGAGGTAAGTCCTTGCCTCCCCTCCCCAGACAGTAATCCTGTGCACTGCGTGAACTGCAGCTACAAGTATGTCTATGCACATTTCCAGAAAATCCTTCATGCACAGCCAAGCCTAGGTCCCCAGCATTCTGTCCTGCGATGCTCAGCTCCCTGCGTTGATCTCTGGCTTCGTGGGACCCTCTTTTGCAGTGTTGAGATGACCTCTGTGTTCAGACTTCTTGAACCCATGTTCAAGAACTTCTGTGGGTGCTACCTTCTTGTGCATGGGCTCTCTACATTGCTGAGTTCTCCCTCTGTCTCCTCTCCCAAGTGGTGATATCCTGGTTCTTCTTGGTCCTGGGCAGCACCCCTTTTCTTCAGCTATGACTCTTGCAGCTTGCAATGCTTGTTTGCAGTATTTTGCCAAAAAAACAACTCTGCTTCCTCCAGCACTCCGTGGGACATCTTCTGCTTTAAGGAAAAGTTCCTAGCACC
Source organism: Pleurodeles waltl (assembly GCF_031143425.1). Classification (NCBI taxonomy): domain Eukaryota; kingdom Metazoa; phylum Chordata; class Amphibia; order Caudata; family Salamandridae; genus Pleurodeles; species Pleurodeles waltl. Next base: position 259,160,177 of record NC_090437.1, on the reverse strand, counting down.
TTTCGTTGTTGCAGAATCTTCAGCTTCTTCCATCCGGAGGCAGCCATTTTGCACCTTCATCCGGGGTTTAGTGGGCTCCTGACCCCCTGGACACTTTTGTGACTCTTGGACTTGGTCCCCTTCCTTTGCAGGTCCTCAGGTCCAGGAATCCATCTTCAGTGCTTTGCAATCTGTTGTGGTCTTTGCAAGATCCTCTATCACAACTCTATTGTGTTTCTGGGGAAATGGTAGTACTTTACTCCTACTTTCCAGGGTCTTGGGGTGGGGTATCTTGGACACCCTTAGTGTTTTCTTACACTCCCAGCGACCCTCTACACACTAAACTAGCCAAGGAGTCCATTTGTGGTTCGTATTGCACTTTCTTAGTATATGGTTTGTGTTGCCCCTAGGCCTTTTGCATCCTTATGTATTCTACAGTGTTTGCACTACTTCCTGACTGTTTTACTTACCTGATTTTGGTTTGTGTCTATACTTTGCAGATAGGTCGCTCCCCGCTTCGCACCCTGCGCCACCTCCACTCCACTTGTTTGTTATCTCCTGTTCCTGCCGCTGCGTCCCCTGCGGCCCCTCCCACCTCCCCCCCTTCTCACCGCTCCGTTTCCAGCTTTCCAGTTTCCCGCCGCTGCCACTCCCACCCTCTCCTCCTCTTATAGCAGCTGCGGCACAGCAGCGCCGCTGGGGCGCCAAAGGCAAGCCTGTCTGTGCCCGTCTGTGCCTGGACCGCGCTCAGCGCCAGAACCCCTGGCTCCAGCAACAGCCAGCCCACCAGCATTCGCTACAATGCCAACACCATCCGCGCACTCAACACCAGCCGACTTACCAACTGCTTCCAGGCCTCTCCAAAGAGCACGCACGGACCCTTCTCCTACCACAACTGCAGCTTCACCTGCAACAGAGCCCACATACCTCCTAGGATCAAGATCAACCACCTCCGCTGCATACTCCTCAACACCTGCTCAGCACGCAAGCACGCCATCGAAGTCTGGAACCTGCTCGACTCCACCTCCCCGGACATGGCCTTCCTAACCGAAACCTGGTGGAATGAATCCTCAGCACCCGACATCGCCATAGCCATCCCGAACGGATACAAAGTCACTCGCCGACACCGCACTAACAGAACCGGAGGAGGCATAGCTCTCGTCCACAAAGCCACCCTTGAAGTCAAAACCACCCCGGCCGACTCCTTCAGTGCTGCCGAACTCCTTCACTTCCAAATCCGCACCGACCCGAACACCACGCTCAGAGGAACTCTCATCTATTGACCCCCAGGAACCAGGGCACCCTTCAGAAACGGCATCGCCGACCTGGCCAGCACCCACGCACTCGCCTCCACGGACTACATCCTCCTCGGGGACCTGAACTTTCACCTCAAAAACAACAATGACACCAACTCAACCACCCTGACCGAAAACCTTGCAAACCTCAGCTTCACTCAGCTCGTCAACACACCCACGCACACAGCCGGTCACACCCTTGACCCCATCTTCTCCACAAGCAACCACGTCACCTCCAACCACACCACTGAACTCTACTGGACCGACCACCACTGCATTCACTTCACCTTCAAGAAACAGACAGAACAGCACCTCACCGAACAACCACCACGCCGCCGATGGGGCAAAGTCACCGAACTTCAATTAATCAACGCCCTAGCCCATAAACCGCCCGTCAACCCCACCGACCCACACCACCTCAAGCTACGGATCACCGACTGCACCGACCGTCTTGCCCCACTCAGAAAACCCTCCAACAATCACATCAACAGAAAAGCCACCTGGTTCACCGACAACCTCCAAGCCTCCAAACGCCACTGCCGAAAACTCAAGCAAATATGGGTACTCGAACGCACTCCAGACAACCACATGGCCCTCAAGGATGCCACATGCAAACACCACCAACTCATCAGGCTAGCAAAAAGATCCTCCTTCAAAACCCGCCTAGAAAACAACGCCCACGACTGCAAAGAACTTTTCAGCATCGTAAAAGAGCTCTCCAACCCAAACGCCACCGTCAACGACATCACCCCCTCCCAAGAACTTTGCGACACCCTAGCAACTGCCTTCCACCGAAAAATCACAGACATCCACGACAGCTTCAACTCCACTCACACCCCAGAAGCTCCTACCCCACCCACCACGAACTTCACCCGCTCCAACCGGCTGACCTCCTGGACCAACATCAGCGACAACGAAAGCCGCAAGACCATGAACTCCATCCACTCCGGATCACCATCAGACCCCTGCCCACACCACATCTTCAACAAAGCAGACACGGCCATCACACCACACCTACGGAAAGCCATCAACATCTCCTTCGAAACTGCAAGATTCCCGGACAGCTGGAAACACGCCGAAATCAACGCCCTTCTCAAGAAGCCAAAAGCGGACCCCAAGGACCTGAAAAACTTCTGGCCCATCTCTCTGCTCCCGTTCCCGGCGAAGGTCATCGAGAAAATCATCAACACTCAGCTCACTCGATACCTCGAAGACAACAACATCCTTGACCCCTCCCAGTCCGGCTTCAGTCGCAACCACAACACCGAAACCGCCCTCCTTGCCACCACAGATGACATCAGAAGCCACCTCGAAAAAGGAGAAACATCAGCCCTCATCCTCCTAGACCTATCAGCCGCCTTTGACACTGTATGTCACCACACCCTAAAATCCCGCCTCCACGCAGCAGGAATCCAGGACCAGGCCCTCCAATGGACCGCATCCTTCCTTACCGGCAGAACCCAAAGAGTCCGCCTCCCCCATACCATTCTAAAGCCTTCAACATCATCTGCGGCGTACCCCAGGGCTCATCCCTCAGCCCGACGCTGTTCAACATCTACATGGCCCCCCTCGCACAAGTGGCCCATCAGCACAACCTCAACATCATCTCCTACGCCGACGACACCCAACTCATCCTCTCCCTCTCCAAGGACCCGCACACCGCCAAAACCAACCTCCACGAGGGACTAAAAGCCATCGCCGACTGGATGAGAGACAGCCGGCTAAAACTGAACTCGGACAAAACAGAGGTCCTCATCCTTGGGCGCACCCCCTCCGCCTGGGACAACTCATGGTGGCCGTCCACGCTGGGTCCCCCACCGACGCCCACCGACAGCACACAAAACCTCGGCTTCACCCTCGACTTCTCACTCTCCATGTCAAAGCAGGTCAGTGCCGTCTCCTCCTCCTGCTACAACACCCTCTGCATGCTTCACAGAATTTACAAATGGATCCCAACAGAAACAAGAAAACCAGTAACCCAGGCCCTCGTCAGCAACAGACTCAACTACGGCAACGCCCTCTACACCGGTATCTCATCCAAACTCCTCCAACGCCTCCAACGCATCCAAAACGCCTCCGCCCGACTCATCCTCAACATCCCTCGCCACTGCCACATCACCCCCCACCTAAGAGACCTTCACTGGCTCCCCATCAACAAGAGGATCATCTTCAAGCTCCTCACCCACGCACACAAGGCACTCCACAACACCGGACCATCATACCTGAACAACAGACTCAGCTTCTACACTCCCACCCGGCATCTCCGCTCCGCTAACCTCGCCCTCTCCTCCGTCCCCCGCCCCCGCATCCGACGCAAATCCTCCAGTGGCAGATCGTTTTCGTGCCTCGCCGCCAAGACCTAGAACACCCTCCCACCGGATCTACGACAGACCCAGGACCTTCTTTCCTTCAGAAAACTACTCAAAACTTGGCTCTTCGAGCAGTAGCCGCTGTCCCTCCTTCCCCAAAGCCTTGAAACCCTCACGGGTATTTAGCGCGCTTTACAAATTGATTGATTGATTGATTGATTGATTTTGTGTATTTTACTTTCCTCCTAAGGGAGTATATCCTCTGAGATATTTTTGGCACATAGTAACCCTGACTATTGTGTTTCTTATGATATAGTACCTATAAGATATAAGTGGTATAGTAGGAGCTTTGCATGTCTCCTAGTTCAGCCTAAGCTGCACTGCTATAGCTACCTCTATCAGCCTAAGCTGCTAGAACACCACTAATCTACTAATAAGGGATAACTGGACCTGGCACAAGGTGTAATACCATTGGTACCCACTATGAGCCAGGCCAGCCTCCTACAATTCATATCTGCATCTCCTTCTTTGGTGTTTCTGTACACACGATGCTGTAGTAACCTAGCCAGGAGAAAAGGAGAGCCCTAGTTCTATCATACTGATGCTTTATCTGGATGCAAAGAAACATCCTATTCAACGTCTTAAGCTGAGGTCTGTGATAAAGCTGACAATTTGAACCCGATACCCACCTTTTTCTTTCACTGTTTACAATCGAGTAGAAATTAGACAAGGTTCCTGTGTCTATGCCAACAAAAATCTGCACTTATTCTATGATACCAATTAGGATCTCTGCTTCAGGTCCCTTGTGGCAAAGGGTTTTTGCCTGCATCCAATAGTGAATATGTAGCAAATTGTCTACCATTTTATTTTAGTTGTCCTTGCTGTTCCACTGATGGATGTGAATGTTTGCATCACTCACAGACTTTGAAACCCCATTTGATGAAGTGAACTAACCTCTTATCAGAGCCACATGTAGATCCTAAAGAGGTTAATAAAGTGTCTTGTGCAACACTAAAGGAGATAGGTTTAGAAGTTTGTTTGAAACCAAAAATAATATGTGTGCTGCAATTTGAAAGGTATGATCCATAGCCTAAGAAGAAAGGTGTATATCATTTCTCTACTGCATTATTCAACAAAAAGCTGAAAAGCAATTCCTCAGTCCAGTTAGTAATGTTCACTTCACTACAGGTGATCTGCCCCGAGTGCAAACTTAAACATAGTGTTCATAAACTCCCTTTCTGAATTCCCAAAGTCGTAAACCTAGAATTTTGGTCTAAGTTTTGGTCTAAGTTTGGTGGTATCCCTTCCTGTACAAAAAAAGTTCTCCTTGCAATGCAGGCACCTTTACACCATGGTGCAGTTTAGGCAGCCTAGCACAAACGCAGGCACTCTTGCTCCATGATGGCCACTCAGTGGTGAAGCTCTGCGGATGGACAGCCTTCAGACAGCTGACTGGAATGGACCGATTCGGAGCATCTAATACCTGGGGATGATAGCAGAGCAGTGCAAGAGTCTGGAGGTACAATGGGGGGCTGGCAGCATGTTTCTCTGTGGGGTGCGTAGACTTTTTAACTATGGCCTGCTCCCGCCCGGCATGCGCAGATTGAAGGCCCTGAAGTGACAGGGGCCTCTGCCGAGCCTGAGGCATGCGGCCAGCTGTGCAGTATGGTGCTGCCAATTGGTGGAGACTACTGGCTCCCCATTCTCCTCCCCCCTTTACCCAACCTCGAGGACAAACGGCTGACACCCAGAGCTGGAGGCTTTGGCTTGCGGGTGATGTTGCCTATCTGGGCTGCACCAACATCGTGGTTGACTGGAGAAGCGGCCTGCTACTATGGCCCCTCTCACCTGTTGGAGACGGCGTGAGGATAGCGTGAGTGATTGGGGCTCGAATGCCGCTGGAGCACTGCTGTAATATGAACTGCATGATACACTTTATACGACTGTAGCTGGGAGCGCACCCCTGGATCCTGTTATTGTTTCATTCAGCATATACAAGTAAGACAATCAGGACACATTTGGGACCAATATCTTCGACTGCTCTTGCCCCATAAGTACCGTTAATCACAACAATCCTGCACTGACAGAACACACTCACCGTATTTGCCTTGCGGTGGAACAGCTCCTAGGCTACATCCCCTGCCCCATGCTGGAATGCTGCGATGCTGAGTGGTGCCCAGTGGGCCAGGTACAATGTTGGCGGCGTACAGCAGCCCCCACTCTCTGTTGGACATGGGCTGGGGGGACCGAAAACAGAATAAATTACACTTCAATAAAGCAGACGCCACCCATCATGCCTGCTGCGCCCCTTGGGGAGGGGGTGGTGCCACTGTGGGCCCTTGCTGTGACCATTCAATGGGCACAGATGATATCATGGTGGAGCGCTGTGCTGGGTTCCGCACTATTGACACTAGATTTGATTACTTGACTGCCATGCTAGATGGGATGGGGAGTATGCTGCATAAGCAACAGGTCTACCTGGACAGTGCTGAAAGCCTCATCTCTAACATAGAAGATGGAACAGCGAAGGTAGTGAAGCATCCTGAAACAGTGAAGTGTAGGCTAAAAGCTGTGAAAAATTAGGACTTGGAGGCGAGGGGGCACCGCAACAGCCTGCACATTTCTGGCATCTCTGAATGCTCTAATACAGGCCGCCTGAACCTGTTTGTTCAGAATCACTTGGCCACCAGAGTTTCACATCAACGTTCATGGTGGAGAGTGCTCACTGCACCTTGGGGCCCCAACCCACCCTGGGAGCTCCAGCCCACCTCATCATCGCCTGCCTACTGAATTACAGAGACTGTGACACTACCCTCCCTTCGCCCAAAAGAAGAGCCACCCTGCAATTTCATGGAGCAGTTGTGTCCCTATTCTCTCATTTGACGCCCGCAGTACAGGACGGTAGATGGACGTTCTTGGCAGTCAAGTGCATGGTTCGTAACTTAGATCTTCGCTATGCCATGCTCTACCCAGACAAACTACGGTGAATGGGAAGCCGCACTACTTTGACAGTCCCGGAGACGCTAGGGCATTCTGCAAGCTACCAACCAACCATGGCTCTTTGTCCGGGGGACCACGTTGCTGCATGAGAGACTGGAGACAGTCCCCTCCTACAGCAGGGATCTTTTCCCCCAGACTGAGCCGGCTGGGCTAGCCTGGGAAATCACACTCTGTGCTGCCTTCCTGAACTAAATTAGGCTATAACAATTTTTATTGCTCTGCATCTATATTGGACGGAACTTTTTACAGTATGTCCATTCTCTCTCCAATATGCGACTAATCCTGTCTTTTTGTCTGGGCTCAGCTCGTAGCCGCATTGCCAGGCCCTTATACCGTGATATTTGCTGTTCTGTTGGGATTCTCCCTGGTTGGGATTACATGGGAATCACTTGGGAGTTTAAAGCCAGGTGTGGGAGATGGGTGGCTTATTTTAAGTTTGTGGAAAATCTGGTTAAATGTATCTTTCTTATGGAAAGTAGACCAGATGTTTACCTCTTTAACTCTAAGAGATCATACATTTATTATGCATGGTAGATAGCATTCCCGTAGCTAAGCAGTCTCTGGACATCACCTTCATGTCCTGGAGCATTCGTGGCCTCAATAACACCCATAAGGGCAAGCAGGTGCTGCAATATCTCCATAGGCACTATGTACAGGTGGCTTTCCTGCAGGAGACATACCTGCCCACGGGTGCTACACAATTGTTCACTTCCACCTGGGGCTCACACCTTTATTTTGCTAATTATAGCACTTACTCATGTGGGGTATGCAACTTGGTACAAAAGAATTTACCATTCCGCTTCATATCATCTTATTCTGACAGGCATGGCAGATATGTTTTGGTGGCAGGACTACTTGATACTCTCAAATTTTTTTTAGTAAATGTTCATGCTCCAAATGGTGACGCACCCATTTTTTTTCATGATCTCCAATCCCATATTGATCACTTTGAGATGGATCACATTGTACTTGGTGGTGATCGTAATATGGTGATGGACCCTACTCTGGACCATACCTCGCACACTTCGGCATCCAAACCCCAGTCCCTCGGTGCCTAGAAGCCATCTGTGAAACATATGCCCCACATGATCCATGGAGAGTATATGGTACCGACTCACTAGCCTATACATTCCACTCTGCGCCCCGTGGCACATGGTTGCACATTGACTATTGACTCCGCACTAGTGTTGTCGTCCAATGAGTCACCTCTATCAAGCACCTCCTCCGTACACTGTCAGATCACTCACCAGTGCTGACAACACTCACTGTCCCAGTGTCTGGAGGTGCCAGAAGGTTCTGGCGGTTCCCAGACATGGCACTCTAGGTTGCACCATTTTGAACTGTCTTGAGCGTAGTGATGCAACATCGTTTTTCCGATTAAATGAGCGATTGATGAACACTTGGGCGGTTTTGTGGGATGAGTTCAAAGTATACATCATGGGCTTATGCATATCTAAACACTTTGGAGTATTGCGTGATGTTCGTCACAGTCTCACATGGGTAGAGTCGCAGCTCATGGACCCTGACCAAGAGATTGGGGTGACTGGTACCAACACTCAGTTACATCAGCGCAAATTATTGATGGTTGAATTTCATGACCTGGCTGGAAGGGAAACAAATTACATTGGTAAATATGCCATGACACGCAATTACGGGGAGGGAGATAGACCCGGGAGGACCATGGCTGGACTCATCCATCCATCGTATTCAGCAGCGCACATACTCGAACTTAAAAGGTTGGACGGCAGTCGGGCCATCAGTACAGCAGAGGTACAGTCTGAATTCTATAACTATTACTCACAGCTCTACACAGCTCACCCAACACCACCATGCCCTACATAAATATTTAGATGACATAACAAGGTATGGCTCACCTCTGCTCAGCAACAGTTCCTCAGTGAGCCCTTTTCTGCGGAGGAGGTCATGCAGGCAATAGGTACCCTAAACAGGGCGCATGCCCTGGGACTTGATGGGTTTATGGGTACATTCTGTAAACTTTACAAAAACATTCCGAACCCACGCTTGGTCTCTGTGTATGCAGAGGCATTAGAGGCTTGGGTACTCCTGGCACAATGTGTGAGGCAGTCATCACCCTTCTGCCAAAACCCAGCAAACACCCTCTCTACTGTGAGTTGTATAAACCCTTGTCTCTACTCAGTTTTAAAATAAAATACTGGGCAAAATGATTACTACCAACTATCACTTTTGTTGGACCAGATTATTTCTTCTGTCCAATCTGGCTTTATCCCACGTCACTCTGTATCTTTTTCTTTGTACTGTTTTTGCAGTTCTCAATAGAGTGCCACCAGAGATACCAGCGTGAACTGGATGCCAAAAAGGCATTTGACTTACTGGAGTGTCCTTTTCTACCCGCCGTTCTCTACAAATTGGGATTTCTACACGGATGCATTGCATTGATTTCTTTGTTGTACGCACAACCTACAGCCACTATACGATTGAATGGGACACTCTCCCCTTTACTCCCCATACCATGGGGCACTCAGCGGGGGTGCCCGCTTTCCCCCTTGCTTTTCATAATAACAATAGATCCTCTTGTGTGTAACCTGCAGGAGGGACACATACATAGGGGTTTACAGTTTGGGCCGCTATTGGTGGCGCTCTGTGCAGTTGATATGTTACTATTCATTCGCCACCCCAACACTAATCGCAAACCCATATAAGATGAGGTAGTCGGTTTGAGCACATTTTCCAGCCTGAACATTAATTGGAGTAAGTCAGAACTTTTCCCGCTTACTGAAAGTACCTTTCTGCCCAAGGTCAAATTTCCCCTCAGATGGTGCGATAGATCCACAAAGTACCTTGGCGTTCATATTTACAGTGACTAGGACCAGGTCATACGGTAAAATAAGGAGAATGTTATTGAGAGGTTGACCGCTCAGGTGGACAGATGGGTGAAGCTTCTGCTGTCCATGGCGGGCCATATATAACCCTCATTGAAATGGTGGAAGATACCCATACCACTCACTAACTCTTCTATTGCCACACACTGCAGTTTGCTCATTAGGCTTGTGTGGGCATTTAGACACCCCCGCATCTGCTGGGTGATCCTTTCTCTCCTCTACGAGCGGGGTGGCCTCTGTGACATCCACTTTCAACTTTATTATCTTGTGGCACAATTCCATTATTCATATCACTGGTTGCTCCCCGATGCGCGTATTACTTACGCTATCCCAGAACTTAAACTGGTCCCCCTGGTACCTTAACAAGCACTGCTACCTCAAGGTGTTCCGCTCCACAGTAAAGATATTCAGACTCTCTCCACCACCAGCTGCAACTTGGCACAGACTGGTTCACCTGCTCCAGAGCAACGCTTTGTACTCCCCGGCACTGGCGGTGTTGAATAACCCCTTCTTGCCTATTACTCAGGAGATGCTTGTTTAACAAACCCTTAAAATTGTTCAATTTCCAGAAGCCGATGTATTCCCCAATGATCATGCTTCTCCAATGCCAATCACTTGCAACACTTCGTACTCTGTCGTCTGCACTTACGTGCATTGTATACTACTTATCCACTAGATCCGGATGATTACACTCCTCTTTCTCTAGTCATTGCAGTGGATTATGGAGCACGACTGGTTTCTAAACTGTACCATGCTTGTATTGATATCTTTCGTGTCTCTGACAATAAGTTCAGAGAATCCTAAGAAACAGATCTAGGACGTCCCTTATCCCAGAAAACTTGGGATGCGTGCTGTGCACAGAGTTGTTTTGTCTCTTTTAACCATCATCATAAATCAATACATAACAAATTCTTGAGGAGAATCTACGTCACACCGAGTGACATTGCCTGTATTAGCCATACTCGTTTCCCTGCTTGCCTAAAGTGCCATGCCCCCCTTGCTGACTTTCCACATATGACATGGACTTGCCCAAATATCAGGCACTTTTGGTGCGATGTGTTTGACCGGGTATCTGGTATCTTTGGGTTGCCCTTGCACCCCGATCTGCTTCTGGCCCTTTTGGGCTATACTGGAGATCTGCCTCAAAATATTAGACACCTTGCAGCTCTTTCCCTTTTGCTGGATAAGCGTTGAGATAGCACTCCCTTGGGGTGCCAAGCAGACCGCATCTCTTACTAAATGGCATACCAGCCTCACATATTGTGATAATACCACTGAACGTTATGCATTGCTTCAGCCCTTAAAATCCAACCTAAGGATATTTGTCAACCACTGAGGCACTACCTGCGCACAACAGACGCTACTCCCCCAATCTCACAGTCCTCCCTGAAGCATGATGAACCTTTGACCCTGCCAAACTTTTTCATACGGATGCACCTCTATGTGGCTACTTCACCATTTCCTAATGATACTATTGGATTTCATGTGCTGCACTGTCATATTTATGTAAATCAATCACTCAATGAATAATTTCGTAAGCGCGCTACTCACCCGGTAGGGTCTCAAGGCGTTGGGGGTAGTAGGGGAGGGGGAGTGTTACTACTCGAAGAGCCATGTTTTGAGGTGCTTTCTGAAGGATAGGAGGTCCTGGGTCTTGCATAGGTTGGTGTGTAGGGAGTTCCAGGTTTTGGCGGTGAGGTGGGAGAAGGATCTGCCACTGGAGGTGGTGCGTTGGATGCGGGGGACTGTTGCGAGGGTGAGGTCGGCGGTGCACAGCTGGAGGGTCGGATGTGGAAGTTAAGTTGTTTGTTGAGGTAGGCTGGTACGGTGTCGTGGAGGGCTTTGTGAGTGTGGATTAGGATTTTGAAGACGATCCTTTTGTTGATGGCCAGCCAGTGTAGGGATCTGAGGTGGGAGGAGATGTGCTCGTGGCGAGGGAGGTTGAGGATGAGACGTGCGGCGGCGTTCTGGTTGCGCTGAAGTTTTCTCTGAAGCTTGCCTGTGGTCCCTGCGTACAGGGTGTTGCTGTAGTCCAGTCTGCTGCTGACGAGGGCGGGGGGGACCGTTTTTCTGGTTTCTGTCGGAATCCACTAGAAGGTCTTGCGTAGCATGCGGAGGGTGTTGAAGCAGGAGGATGATATGGCGTTGACTTACTGAGTCATGGAGAGAGACGAGTCTAGTATGAAGCAGAGATTGCGTGCGTGGGTGGTGGGTGTCGGGGTGGTCCTAGGGTGGCAGGCCACCATGAGTCATTCCATGCTGTCTTGTTGGGTCCGAAGATGATGATCTCGGTTTTTCCTGAGTTCAGTTTGAAGTGGCTTGCTGTCATCCAATTAGCGATGGCGAGGAGTCCAGCATGGAGGTTGTTCTTGGCGATACATGGGTTCCGTGTGAGGTAGAGGATGAGTTGGGTGTCGTCGGCATAGAAAATGATGTTGAGGCCGTGGGAGCAGACGATGCTGGCGAGCAGAGCCATGTAGATATTGAAGAGGGTGGGGCTGTTTGAGGATCCTTGGGGGACTCCACATATGTTCTTGGTAGCTTCAGACCGGAATGGAGGGAAACAAACTCTTTGGGTTCTTTCGGAGAGGAAGGAGGTGAGCCAGTCCAGGGCTTTGTGGCGAATTCTGGTGTTGAAGAGGCGTGTGCGTAGGGTTTGGTGGCATACAGTGTCGAAGGCTGCGGAGAGGTATAGAAGGATGAGGGCAACGGTTTTGCCCTTGTCAAGTCTGGTCCTGATGTCGTCGGTGCAGGCGATGAGGGCGGTCTCGATGCTGTGGTTTATGCAGAAACCAGACTGGGAGACGTCAAGTATGTTGTTGTCCTCCAGGAAGTGGGGCAGTTGTTTGTAAAGAGACTGTTTGCCATGCTTTCATTGTCTTATGGTATATTGTGTTTTAGAACGATGATTATCTACTTGAAGGTCCATCAGACTAGCTGTACTTGCGTTGCTGTATATCGTTTGAGAAATGTAAAATAAAGAGTTTATTTAAAAAAAAGAGCATTGTACAGATATTGCATGAACCCGAATCTTACATTATATTGCCCTATTTCAAATTGAACTGCACGTTTTTAATAAAAAAATAAATTAATATGTGTATACGCTAATCACTGAAATAATTATTTAATTTATAGTTAAGTTTGTACCACATCTTATGACAAATTGTTTAAAGAACTACTGCAACTTATATTATTATTGGCACGTTTATAATTACACCGTTCACATGCCGCAAGGCGCTTGAAGATGGCTATTGGAATGACCTATTAAAAAAAAAAATCTTCAGAATCGTTAATTTGATAATGAAAGGCAGCCATAGGCACATAACCTTTCCATCAAGTTCACACTCGCTGTGGCTTGAATAAACCTATATACTCCATCAGTATAGTGACATATCAATCAGCGAAGCTCTATGTTCTGCAACTTTGCTGCTTGTCAGTTGTCATGTAATCCAGTAACCATATTTGCCGTTTCGAGGGCGAGATATTTCTTTCTTCTGGTTCTTCCAACTTTACGTCCGTAAAGCAGTGGCCTGTGTGACCTGTGGCCTCTGTCTAACAAGCTCTGTACCATCGTTTCGTAGCTATTCTTTCACAGAAACTCGATCATTAAAGTCCCCCTTGAACCGTGTTCATGTTCTTTTGTCAGGTCTGAAAATAAATCCAGTTAGAAGGCATATTTACAGAAAAAAAACATTTGCTATGTCAGGTTTGTTAATGGTGCCCTCAAGCGTCTTCTGTGCGGCATACTCCGCCCCCCAAAAAGCCAATAAATACATCAGAATTCTCACATCACTCCATATGACCCTTTGAAAAGAGATGTTCTCCTTGTGATCCTGAAAGGGTTTCCAAAATACTGTGAAGGAAGCAGGACCAGGCTAGGGAACCAAAACCAGCCCTGCCGAAAATGCTCAAACCTGCCTTCCTCCTTTCCTCTCCTTGCACAATTTCTCTCTTTCAATCCGTCACTTGCCCTTTTCTCTTTCCCCCTTCTCTCTTTTCTCATTCACCTTAATTCCTACCAATTTCCATTGAAAATTGTGATAATCACTACTGTCCAAACAGTTGAGCAGAATTACACCAAATTTAGTAGAATGCTAGAGTTACTCTGAAACCATGGCCCATATTTATGTGGGCTTAGCGTCATTCTAATGCCACATTAGCGTAATTTTTTTATGCTAATGGGTTAGAAGGATAAAAACGCAGCGTCATATTTACAAAGTGGCGCAATGCTTTCATTATGCCATTTTGTAATCCTGTGCACCACATTATGCCTGTGCCAGGCATAATGTATCCAAGGGGGCGTTCCAGCTGTAGGCATTAAAAAGAGCCTCCCATTGTGTTCAATGATCCACTGGGGCTTTGCAGGATTAGCGTCACTTTTTTTTACATTAATCCTGCAAAGCACCGGACTAGCTTAAAAAATGATGGCGCTAGTCCCCCTGACTACCTCCATGGTGCACCGTATTTTAAATACAGCACACACATTGTGCCATTAAGGGGGCGCTAAGGGGCACAAGAAAAGAGGCACTGCAGTAGGTGCAGCACCACTTTTTATAAATCTACCCCCATGTTTGTTCTGATTTAGTGCAAATCTGTTCAGTAGTTTTGAGGAAATTAAGGTTTTACAATCATGTGTATCTGGAACTTTGGGTTGCAGGACTCTCGGGGGAGCCCTGCAAGCACTTACCTTCATATCAAAGAGCAATCTGATTGGCCCAGGGGGGCTTTTTCAGTGAGCCATTGCATGCATGCATAACGAGTGGCTCCCACGAGTCCTGCAGGAGCTCATGCTCTCATTGGTTGGCTGCAACATGAAGACAAATATTGCAGCCACCATTACAGGACAAGGGGACTCAGTCCCAGTGTCCTGCAAATTGAAAAAAAATAATGTAAAAGAGTGCAGGGTGGGGGTACAATGTTCCCCTGGACAGTATCGTTTTGAACCCAAAAAACTTCAGGAATTCAAATGCACACCTGTCATGCACTGCTTATGAGCTCACAATTTACATCACTCATGAGGTATTCGGTGACACAATTTATGACATCACTGGTGATATCTCAAATGACACCTCTGATGACATCGCAGATGACATCATCCAATAAGTGTGTTAGTTTGTTGTATAGTTTCCATAGTGGTGCATAACTACAATATAACTTTTTTATCTAATTGTTACCGCCTGTGCTCAGCTGATGGTTGTGTTTTACAAAACACATCATAGGTGTGTAGAGGTTTTGAACACATTATAATTCTTTGTATTGAAGAATAACTCTGTGTTGCAGGTGACATTTGACACTTGTGTTTAGCATGTTCCATACAAGATAATTGGCTTTCCAACACAACAAAGATTGCATGTAGTATATATGATATACTGTAAGCAGCCTCAAGTTTTTAGACAGAATTGTCTTGGCATGACAATTTCTACATAATATAGAAGACTGTGTGTACCTGGTGCTAACCTATATACATGAGTTTGTCCTGCTTCAGAAGATGGGCTATCTGTAAAGTTTTTACCACAGTATGATGGCTTCAGGTAGTATGTTCTTTAGCACTTTCAGATCAAGGTAATTTAAGCGAATAGTGTCTTCTTGGAAAAGGTTTGCATGGAGTGTGCACTGTTCTTAGTAGATATTTTTTAATACTCCGTGGTGTATTTCTCATGAGAGTTTCACTGTCTGCAAATAGAGTGTGTTACAAATTGGGTGTCTAGTAGGCAGTGGTTTGTACCCTGTCCAACCAGGGACCCTCACTCTAGTCAGGGTAAGGGAGACACACACCTAAGATAACCCCTGCAAAGTGGCATTTTCAAACTTTCAAATTGTCCGTTCAGAGACCCCAAACTCCACATCTCTATCTGCTCCCAATGGGAAACAGCACTGAAAAGATATCTCAAGGCAATCCCCATGTTATCCTGTGGGAGAGACAGGCCTTGCAATAGTGAAAACTAAATTTAGCAGTATTTCATTATCAAGACATTCAAAACACACTAACACATGTCCTGCCTTTTAAATGCACTGCACTCTGCCCATTGGGCTGCCTTGGGCCTACCTTAGGGGTGACTTACATATAGTAAGAGGGAGGGTTTGGGCCTGGGAAGTAGGTAGACTTGCCAGGTCAAACTGGCAGTGCAAAACTGTACACACAGGCACTGCAGCAGCAGATCTGAGACATGTTTACAGGGCTACTCATGTAGATGGCACAATCAGTGCTGCAGGCCCACTGGCAGCATTTGAGTTACTGGCCCTGGTCAACTCTGGAGCACTTTACTAGGGGATTACCAGTAAATCAAATGTGACAATCATGGAGGAACCAATCACCAATACAATTTACACAGGGAGCACTTTCACACTGTTCAGCAGTTGTAAAGTGCCAAGAGAGCTAAAGCCAGCAAAAGTGAAATTCAGCAAAGGATCAAAACTGCAGGTCAGACGTAAAAAGTAGAGGGGAAACTACTCCAAGAGCTAACAGGTCTAACAGTGTGGTAAACTCTCTCCATAGAGTAAACATGGTTTACAGTACCCACTTTTCTACTGTTGTCAACTGCATTTCTCAATGTAGGTTTGGTGACTGTGAGCGGTTTGATGCAGATAAAAGCTGTCCATTGTAGGGCATTAATTCAGGAACAGACATTTACTATCTTGAGGAACTTGGCTTTGTCTGAACAGTTGTATACACATTGAATATTGTGTGCAATGACAACTTCCTATATATCTGTGGTTGATTGTTAATGTAAACAAAGCTACATGTATAGTGTATGGTGTAGGATCAATGTTGCACATAACACATGCTTGCTACACCGAAGGGAGTTGTGTGTGTGGTGGCATTAAGGCTGCTTCATATTATTATGACCTATTTTGTACTTAATTTCAGGCCTCAAATGCCATAATAGTTTATGGAGTAATGTGTAAAAAGAAGCTTGGATGATGTCATCAGTGTTGTCATAAGTGATGTCATCAATGATGTAATATAAGATGGCATTGGTGGTGGTCATAAGTAGTGCCTGGCGAGGGTCGAGTTATAGTTAGCTCTACAAATATAACTGGTGAATTCCTGTGTTTGTTTGAGTTTAGAATGTTAACATTGTCACTGACATATTCATCTCACTAAAATATTACTTAAACCTTTGATATCTTTCTGTGAATTTCTAAGTTTAAAAAAAAACAAAATTAAACTTTTTATCACACCTGACTATACCATTACTCAAACCTTTCTTTTTTCACCGAATTTCTAAGTTTTTTTTTAAACATAAAGTAATATTCTATTACCATATATAAAGCAAACCCCTGTGGCCATACTACCTGGAGACAGCCACCCCCCCCTCACCTTGCAGGTAGCCAAGCTCACACTCACATGGTCTTTTTTAGTCACAGCGGGGGTCGCCAACAGGCCCTGCATCCAACTACCCCCAAACAGCCACCCAGAGGCAGCCAACCCCACACCACACATGGCCTTTACTTGTGTATGCCTAGCACACTGCTCACAGCCTTTGGCAGTGTATAGTGAAGGTTTGGCTGTGGCCAAATTTCCAGCAGACTGCCAAACACACACAATGCACATCCTTTGGTGTGTGCAGTGCAGGGTTAGCTTTTGGACCCCAGGGACTCCATCCCTTGGCGTCAAAACATGCATGTTAAGGGGAAGGGGTATGCTGTCCCCTCCTGACCATTAATTGGCCCCAGGGACTCCATTCCCAGGGGCCAAATAAAATTTATTAGGTGAGGAGGGCATTCAGTCCCCCTTATTGAGCCCTAATAGGCCCTGTGGACCACATCCTCCAATGTCAAATACAATAAAAAGTGAGAGGGGGTTACATGCTCCCCTCTCCAAGCCTTCTTCGGCCTGAGGACCTAGTCCATGGGCCAAAATCTAAGGGGTGTGCAGCCCTTCTCCAGGGGCCTTATTAGGTCCTGGGGACCTCATCCCTGACCCTATTACGGCCCCTGAGAACCCATTCCATGAGTCCTGCCTTTCTTTTAGTTGGGTGTCCACCATGGACACCCACCATAATAACCTTGGGGTGTTTGGGAGGAGCCCCAGGACTCCACGGCCCAAGCTGGCTCCACCCAAGGTGCAAGGGCTGGAATATCTCCTACCCCAAGGGAGCAGCTATTTATGCTTCCCACTCCGGGTGGGAGCAATATCTTGTTTAGTTTCTCTGCCTGCATTATTTTACTCTGCCTGCATCCATTCAGGCAGAGTAACATAATACAAGTCTGCTCCCAGCTGACAAGAGCATTTTTAAAGCTCCTACTTGCTGAGACAAGACAGGGGGCCCGATTCACAAAGGTAAACTTAGACATTTGGTCTAAACATAGACCAAACATCTAACTTTATGACTGTGGTAATTCACAAAGGGCATTTACGAGTATTATCTTTAGGTTCGCATTCGGGGCACAATGGGCATTTACGAGTAGTATCTCTAGGTCCGCACCCAGGGCACCGCAAGTAAGTCTACCCTGGGAGATGAAGTCCCCAGGGCCATAAACTGTCAGGGAGAGAAAACGGGGCCCCTCCCCTTTTTACAAAGTCACAGCCCTCAGAAATGGGTTTCCCAGGGCCTTTTAAAAGCTCTAATGGGGGGCCTGAGCAGCCCCTCACACCATAAAAAATAATTTGTGCCTTGCGGTTTGGGGTCCCCAGGGATAAATTGGGCCCCTGAGTATTGGGCCCCCTGGACAGAAAACAGTGCGGGGAAGAGGGCTGTACACTCCTGAAATTCAGCAGGGGTGCAGCCAGATTATTGCAAAAAACATGTTTTTTTTTTATTTGGCACCATTAGGAGTCTTCTGGGCACCCCACCACGGGGCCTCGGGGCAGAGCATCCCTATCCTATCCCCTTATACTGTTTTTTTGTGCAAGTTAAGGACAGGGGACTAAGTCCCTGAATCCTGAAATGTCTGCTGGCAAAGATTTTCTCATACCGCTGAAAGCCAATTAGAGTGCTCATTCCTGCAGGAGTCTGACTCCCACTGGAGTGAGCTAGCCCATGGGAAAAAGGCTCCATTGGCCAATCAGAATGCTCAATTTTTATACTCTGGCTCCAGAGAGACTCTCACTGGAGTCCCTGGGATACTACCGCCCAAATTTACAAATATTTTTAAACCTTAATTTCTCAAAAACTACTGAACGGACAGCTTGGTACCCTAATCAGCTGTGTGTAAATTAAAGAGGGTGGGGGGCGATGACACAGCCCTGTTTTAGGCCTTTGTTGGTAAAAACCTTCCTGGTCACACATGTTTTTTGTAATTTTCATTCTCACCCAAGTGTCAGAATATAAAGCCATTATTGATGCAAGCAGTTTCCTTGGTATCCCGCAAGTCGCTAGTTTCTTCCAAAGGATGTGGCGCACCACCCCATTGAAAGCTGCGCTACAATCAATAAAACATGCAAAGAGCAGGGGAGATATTGGTTTCAGTGCTTGTTGCCCAAGATATGAAAGTTACAGGACATTGTCTAGCATAGAAGAGTTAAATCTAAAGCCTGTTTGATGTGAGGGGATGATGTCATGTGCAGAGATCCAATCTTCTAACTCTTGAAGCAACACCCTTGCGTAAGCTTTGCCATCTACATCCAATAAGGCAATCAGCCTATAATGTTCAGGGCAGGTGGTACCACCTTTTTTATAAATGGGTTAAAGCATTGAGCCCTTCCATGCCACTGATACCACCAAAAAGGGTAAACAGTTATTAAATAGAGCAGTCAGGGTTTCATCCCAAGATGCTTGATCACCTCTAAATATGTTCCCTGGAAGGCCGTTTAGGGCCAGGAGCCCCATCCCACCTCATTTTGCCAAGGATCATTTGCACAGTTTCAATGGTGACAGGAGCTGTTTTGTCATCTAGCCCATCTATTTCGTAGAAACCAGCAGCAAGTTCTTTAGCCCCTGCATATTTTGGGTCCACATAAAGATTTCCCACATGCCATTCCCAGTCGCTGGCAGAGATCACGTTATTACTGGTTTCAGATGAATAGAGCAATGTGCTGATGTAGTCACGAAATTCTCTGCTTTTATTAGGCGGCATCAGAGCAACCAGGCGTTTCCAGCATTCTTGCGTCTCTTTTACCTTCAGTGATCATAATGCTCTTTTGTACTCTTTCCATGACAGCTTCCTTACGGCATCCGTAGCAGGAGTTTTGTTCCTCTTGTAGCACCTTTCTGCCTGCCGGCATCTCCTTTTATACTGTGTCCATTCCTTGGTTGCTGGCTGCTTGTCCACCATTTGTTTTTTGCCCCCAGTATGACCAGCCTGCGCTCTGTTGCAAAGGTGAGCTTGGAGGTTCTTAAGCACATGTCCCCATTGAACAGTTATTTAGCCTGCCCCATGGTGGAATTTTATTGAGCCGTTTGCCTGCTTCCATGACTCATATTTTGTTTTGCAGGTGGCAATCCATTTAATCCGTTTTGTTAATGGGCCTGCGGTGAATTGACAGCCACTAACTTTATGCAGATCATGTCTCATTGCCCCTAGATCAACTTTAATTACCACAGTATTATGGTCACTTTCAGTTCAATGAATCACCTTGTGGCTTATGCAACTGCACAGAAGTGATGGGCTGAGAAAGAAATAGGGGGTCATTATGACCACGGTGGTCGGCGGTAATATGGAGGAAAGTACTGCCAACAGGCTGGAGGTACTTTCCTCCATATTATGACATTGGCGGTTTGGCCATGGCGGTAATGGCCGTCGGGCTGGAGACAACAATCTCCATCGTAGCAGCCATCACTTACCTGCCTGCAGGATTATGACCCTGTCTACCACCATGGATTTCGTGGCTTCCTTACTGCCACGAAAACCATGGCGGTAGGCACTATCAGTGACAGGCAATTCCTTCCCTGTCACTGATATGGGACTGCCCCCTCCAAGATTTCTCCCCCACCCCCCTTCCTCTCCAGACCCTCCCTTCATACACACCCCACCCTTTACACACCCTTTCTCACATTCATCCATGCATGCATGCCTCCATTCACACACACATCCACAAACGCTTACATACATACACGCAGACACGCATTCACACTACTCAACATACACACACTCACACCCCCAAACATGCACACACATACAATACGCAACATACACCCACATACAAACATGCACAGACATACACCCCCACCCCCACACACACACACTCCTGGATGTTCATAAACAAACTCCTTCAGCAGGACCAGTATAGATTTCACCATCATTTGTTTCTTTCCTTGATGGGGGTGGATGTATATGTTTCCCTCTGTTACCAGGGTGTTATTTTTTTACATAAGGCTAAGCCATGTATTGTTATCAACTGCATGTTGCTCGTAGATTTCTCCCACATTGCTAATTTAATAGCCAAGTTTAACTTAATGTATGAAGCAAGGCCTCCAATGAATCTTCCAAACAATATTTTTTTTGTAGGCAGGAGACTGAAATGTTGTAAAGCCCTCTATGGTCAGAGGTTCTGTCATCCATGCTTCTTGGAAGCACATAATATCTACCTTGTTTACAAATCTCTTAATGCTAGAGCTGGCTATTAGGGAAGCCAAGCCGGCCCCGTTCCAGCTAATTATTTTGATAGTTTTAAATTTTGATTTTATGGAAGGCCATTCAGAGCTAAATATATGTCTTCATTTTAGTAGACAGGGCTGCAGGGAGCCATTCCCATCCTTGCCCCCTCACAATGCCATGACAGTCATTTAACCCATTAGAGTGAAGCATTCCTATGTTCCTAGCCCCATCCATGTACGGCTCACCTGCGTTTGCTTGTCAGTTGTATGGTTATTTTGTCATCTAAAAATAGTGGTTTCATGACCATGGTCAATGTGGATTAGTTCGGACTAATCCATGTGAAAGTGATGAAATTCACCACTAG
The DNA here is from genome assembly GCF_031143425.1 of Pleurodeles waltl. NCBI lineage: Eukaryota > Metazoa > Chordata > Amphibia > Caudata > Salamandridae > Pleurodeles > Pleurodeles waltl. The sequence continues at coordinate 259,138,888 of NC_090437.1, read as the reverse complement.
TAGGTTTTCCAATGTTAAATTTTCAAATTCCGATGTATGATGTAATAATCGTAGAATATTTGATCTCTTGAGAATATCCCATGGCCCCCGAGAAGCATATAATGGAGTGAAGATTATAGTCAACTGATCCGTAATTTCCAGAGAGTTTGCAGGCTTTATGTTTAATACCCTAGTGTAATCGTGGTCTAACTCAGGACAGGTTTTATCAGAGGTTGACGTCTATTTTCACTGCTCCAAGCCCCGGCCTGGCCTGACCCTGATCTTCCTGTAGATTGAGGCCCACACAGTGCTATCCCCTTTGCCCCATGAGGTTTGAATGTGGTGTCTTCAGAGATCAAGTGGCAATCCATTACATTCTCCCTATTGCTTTGTTGTTTTAGCCCTAGGCCCCCGTTATGGACAAGTGGCTTATTATTTAGCTCTCTTTCTAGGTTACCTTCTATGATGCTACTCCTACCCTTCATACCAAATGGATATGTCACAGGAATGGAACTGGGCCCCTGTGCTGTTTCCACTCCCCCGTATACTCCGACTTGTGGCAACCGCTTTATTAACCTTAGAACGTCCATTCTGTTGGTCCTGTCTCCTACTGTGGGGGGTGCTTGGCTAAATACTGAGAAAGCACCCGTTTTGGGAGTAGCTGCTGATCTCTGCTTAAAAATTGGATAAGACTCCAGTGTATCTGGGGAGTTACTGGTTTCAATAAGTGTTCTCCCAGTGTGTTTCCATCTAATGTTTTGTTTTGTTGCTTTGAGTGTTTTTTTAAGTCTCTTCTTCTGTCTTCTTGTCCATGGTGGCTGTTGAGCATGCCTAGTGCTCAACTTACGTGGCTGATTCAAGACTGTCTCCAGGTTTTGCGCTTCTAGACTGCTTTTTGCCAGACTGATAGTAGGGAGGCTCATTTTGAGACTCATTTGAGACTATCTCCAGAATTGGCTCTTTTAGACTGTTTTTTGCCACAGTAAAAGTGGGGGATAGTGGGAGCACCGTGAAAGGAGGCACATTTTGTGACTGTTTTGAGGCTGCCTCCAGGTTTAACAATTCTAGTCTGTTTTTTGACACAATGATAATGGGGGATAGTGGAGGCGCTGTGGAAGGAGCTTGTTTCTTGGACCTTGCTCCTTGCTAACTAACCCCTCGGCCTTGGGTGAGGGGGGACTTCCTTTACAGATTACTTGGATTAAACTAGTTAGCAGCTCTGGCAATATTGATAGTTTATCTAAAATTGCTTCCGTATTGCTCCCATCCACTCTTTTGCCCAATGTGCCCCCCTTGTCCCACTCTTCTAACTTCCCCATTAGTACATTGAATTTATTGTCTAACATGAGTACGTTCTGAGCCATCATGTGGATTAACTCTAGTTGAATCTCCATTTTATGAGATTGCCATGTAAGCGCCTTGACTGCCGCCAGCAAGGAGTTGTTGATGGTATTTATAATGCAATCAGTGCTACCCCCTGCCTCCCTCCCCACATTGTGCACCTGATTTTCTCTTATTTCCTCCCCAGGATCTCTTCTAGGCTCATTCTCACAGCCTTGTTCTTCAAGGCTTGAATCTTACCAGCCTTCCTGGGCCAATGGATTATGGGAATCCTGCTGGGCCCACTTGGGCCCCGATGCAGGGGAGGAGGGTGTCCAACTGATATCAAAGGGCTCTTGAGCCGCCTGCAGATCCACCGATTGGGATGGTGCTATTTGGTAAGTCTCAACTAGTATTTGCTGTCGGCTATCCCTTGCATGCACAGCCTGCCCACTGAGTGGCTGTTCAGGCGTTGGGCTGATCTCTTTACTCTAACTTGGTGAATCTGTAAGGTATTAGTATTATTGCCAGTAATAGTTCTAGAGGTATCATAATGCTGATTCTTGTTATGTGTGCCCGTGCTGCCTCCTATTGTGGTGTCTGCCAGCTCTATCAGCTCCCCAGTAAGTGAGGCGTCAAGACTGCTGTGTGTGCCTGCAACGCCGCTGGTCTCATTTTGTGCTTGTTCTGGTTGCGTTGACTTTATTGCTGGGTCGAACGGACGATTCAACGAGGCAGTAGCAGACCATAAGCCTTGATTGCCCTCGGGAATAATGGATTCAACCGTTTCCCCCACAGTGCCTAGACCGTTCCTAGTTCTTGTAAAGTAGTTGTGTATGTATGGTTGGTGAATATTTCGGACCTTTTGCTTCAGGCTCCTCTTTGGATCCTTCTGTTGCTCCTGAGGCTTAGAATTTTTATCCAAGACCAATTCTTTGTCATACTTCCTGGAAAAAAGTCATTGAGAAGGCTGTCAACAGACAATTAACCCACTTCCTCGAGGAGAACCGCACCCTGGACCCTTCCCAATTCAGATTCTGCAGCAACCACAGCACTGAAACCGCCCTGGTCGCCACCACCGACAACATCCGAGCCATACTTGATAGCGCCAAAACCATGGCCCTCATCCTCCTGGACCTCTCGGCCGCGTTTGACACCATCTGCCACTACACCCTACGCTCACGCCTCAGCAATGCTTGAATCTGCGACAGAGACCTGGACTGGGTCACCTCCATTCTCACCGGCAGAACCCAGAGAGTCCGCCTCCCCCATTCTGATCGGAGACCACCGAAATCATCTGCGGAATACCCCAGGGTTCGTCCCTCAGCCCGACCCTCTTCAACGTTTACATGGCCCGATCGCTAACATCGCCCACTCCCACAACCTCAACATCATCTCATAGGCCAACAACACCCAGCTGAACCTCTCCCCCACCAAGGCCTACCTCCATGAAGGAATGAAGGCCATCGCCGAATGGATGAAGAGAAGCTGTCTCAAACTCAATTCTGACAAGACGGAATTCCTCATTTTTGGCTCCACCCCCTCTGGATGGGATGACTCTTGGTGGCCTGCCACTCTCTGAGCCAACCCAACTCCCAACAACCACGCATGCAACCTTGGATTCATCTTGGACTCCTCACTATCCATGACCCAGCAAATTAATGCCATCTCCTCCTCCTGCTTCATCACCCTCGGCATACTCCAAAAGATCTACATATGGATACCCACAAAAACCAGAAGAACAGTCACCCAAGCCCTCGTAAGAAGCAAGCTGGACTACGGCAATGCCCTCTACGCAAGAACCATAGCCAAACTCCATGAGAGGCTGCAACGCATCCAGAACGCCTCTGCACACCTCATCCTGGACATCCCCCACCACTGCCACATAAAAGACCACCTGAAAAACTTGCACTGGCTCCCAGTCAACAAGACAATCACCTTCAAACTCCTCACCCACGCTCACAAAGCACTGCACAACACCGGACCAGAATACCTCACCAGACGACTCTCCTCCTACACCCTGACCCGGCATCTCCGTTCCGCCGACCTTGCCCTCGCAACCGTCCGACGCATCGGCAGAACTACAACCGGCGGTAGATCATTCTCGCACCTCACCGCCAAAACGTGGAACACTCTTCCCACCCACCTGCGCCAGACCAAAGACCTCCTTTCCTTCAGGAAACTTCTCAAGACCTGGCTGTTCGAGCAGTAGCAGCACCCCACCACTTTGTCCCCCCTCTCCTCAGCACCTTCAGACCCTCACGGGTGAGTAGTGCGCTTTACAAATTCCAGATTGATTGGTTGATTGATACTCAACACAACTAAAACGATCTATGGGAGCTGTGGATTCTATAGATTTCACAGATTCTGAAGACTCCTTCTCCTGTGTCATCGAGCTCAAGGGGCATGCCAGGCCAGTTGGGCCAGAGCGGCTCTTATGACACCAGAACCTTTTGATTCCTTTTTAGACATGATAGGTTTACTACGCAGCCCCAATGCCTTAAGGCCTGGTTGGAGTCGTTATGCTGCCTTAGACGGCAGTCTCTGTCTTCTCGATTTGCTATATTCCCTGTATGTAGAGTAGATTCTATGTGTTGGCTTCCAGTTAGCGCCAATTATCCTGTGGACCCTCTGCTCTTTAAGACTCTTGTGCTTAGCCTCCTTTAACTGTTTTACCAGCTTTACCTGGGACCTTCGCTCCCTTTGTAACTTTTGTGCCTTTTGTGTCACAGTTCTTGTCCTCAGATGTTCAAGGAGGACTTGAGAGACTGGGGGGCACAGGGTGCCTGGGGGAATAAGCACAGACCACGATCTACGTGGTGTTATTGTAGACCCTATTGTGGATGCTTGTATAGGTGGTAGAGAGAGTATCGTTACTTGGGGCCGCTCCACCTCCTGTCCTTGTGGCTGGGCCTGGTCTAATGATGACATAAAGCCTCAGGTACTAGTTGCTAATAAGAAGTGAATGCTGGTTAAATTGAGTCCTGGTTGAATGCTAGTTGCAATGTCCGATAGCAGCCAAAACAATCTTCAAGTGAACAAGAGGAAAGGTACTAAGTGCCGCCACACCCCCTGCCACTTGCTGCCGCTTGCTGCCACTTGCTGCTCTTGCTGCTCTTGCTCTTCTTCACCTTGCTTTATCGCTGCTTCCTTAGGCCTACGGGGGGCACGAGCATGCTTACTCCTCACTTCTCACTTCTCCAAGTACTCCTATTTAAAGGGAGAGTGTGGCTGTGGCTGTGTCTGACGTTGAGCCGCCCCCCCTGGCAAAACAATATACGCACCAGCGCCAGCACCCCCCGGGTGTGGCATGCAATTGCACCTGACTCCACCCTGCCGATGTTCCTACCTGGGCTTGCTGGGCTTGCTTGCTGCCTCCGTGCTGTACCTTTGGAACTAGAGGAATAACATGCTAGGAGTAGGAGAGGCGAGCCCTCTCTACCCCCTCTGAGTCCCTCTGAGCCCCTCTCAACCCCACTCAAGACAATTTGAATGTTGATATGTTTAAAAAGCAGAGAAAAATGTAATCCTCGTTAATAATATTCCTTGTTAATATCAAAAAGATCAGTATGAGGACTGGAATGACCGTTCAGTCACTGTTTTGAGGAACCTCGGCCCGAGCACGCCGCACATTTCCTGGGAAGTAAGCAGCCTGTTGAAAGAATGCCCTGTGAGACCAAAAAATTAGATTGTACAGCCTACTATAGTCATTAACTTTGCTGCCCGACACCCTCCATTCAGTGCCTTGCTAGGTTGGTCCCCGAAATCCACCCATGACTGGGTGGGGAGTTTCTGACTGTCCCTGCACATCTAATGGTACTTTTCAGGGATCAGTCCAAACTTAGCAATCAAGATTACTTTCATGGGAGTGTACCTGGTTTCATCCCCAGCCTCTGAAGTAAGAAGGGTGTCCCTCCCCATGGTAGGTTCGTGTTTTTACATATCAAGCCCAATTTCCTTCTGGGATCTTGTGAACCCTCAGGGCTACCACATAAGCAGAAAATCATTTGTTAATATCATCTGATACCATATAACTGGCCACTAATTACTTGAGGGTGTGGACCTTTTTGTCCCCTTCAGATACTGCAGGAATGCTGTACCTTTGCTGCTGGAATCTGCCTGCCATGCTTTCAGTTCCAGCTCCTTAAGTCTCCTTTCATGAGCTTAAGCTAGTTTCCTTTCTATGGGCACTTTATTTTCCTCCATCCTGATAATTTCCTGCCTGAAGTATCTCTCTTCCCTCCTCTCCACCAGCAACTCTGTGGACAGGTTGCAGGAAGACACACTGCTCCCTGCCCTGGAACCCTAAATTAGGGGTCAAGTCATCCCTTTCAGCAGGCTGTTGACTGAGATCCAAATCATGTCCTTGTCTGTCCATCTCCGCATCTCCTTTAGTTGCTGTAGCAAGAGGCTGGTTCACCGGTGGGCCTCAGCATCTTTTGTATTTCCACCTTCCTAATGTGTACCTGCATGGAAGTCCCCTCTCTTTACAGAATTCCTTGAGCTGGGCCACAGTGTACGGCTTCATGTTTGCCAGCTCAGCCTCCATGCTTGTAGAGGTGGATTCAGTCACAACAGACAGTGAGATAATTTTGAAAAATCAAAAAGGCCAATTAGGGAGAATTTATCTAGAATTGGCCTTGGATTATTTATGTCTGCTGGTAGTGTAACACAGAACTACTGTGTAGCACTGCACAAACACAAGTCTAATCCTTATCAGTGAACACCAGTGTAAGAAATTGGGTTACTGGTTGAGAGCGGTGAAATTCTTATCAAGCAGCACCCACAATTCTTCTCAGGGTGAAGTCACAAACAATACCTAAATTAGCCTCTGTTCAACTCTCTGGTAGCTTGGAACAGAAGAGTCAGGCTTAACTTGTAGGCAATGTGTAAAGTATTTGTGCAACACTTCAAATAGTAACACAGTGAAAACACACCACAAAAGGAACCCACAGCAGAATTAGAAAATAGATTGATTCTTAATAACAAAACAAGATGAAACAATAAAAATCTAATTAGTTGAGATATTGAATTTTAAGTTTTTTTTGGAAAATAGAGCCAAGAGGTTTAAAGCGCCAGCGGTGGATATCTGTTTGCTCCAGACCAGGACAAAGTCACAAGTTCAGAACTACCATGATGGAGCACAGAATAACTACAGGGACCTAGTTAGGCCCGCAAAGGTGAGATCAGGAAAAATGGAGGAGGAAGTCAATATGTTTGGGGAAAGAACATCCTAAGGCTGACAGGTCTAACTATATATACATGCTCTCTGAATCACTAAATAAATCTGGCTGAACAAGCCAAACAAAAATCATGTTTCTTATGCACCCCTGTGTAACAAATTGAAAAATTGCTCTAGAAGTGAGCCACACAAATTACTATTTGAAGGACATGATAGTTGGCCACTAGGAAAAAAATAATAATGCCAATTTTTATAACAATAAAAATATTTGCCTTTTATTCATTTTAGCCTTCATATGTAGCACAATCCTACCAAAAAAAGCAAGGAAGCAAGCAAAAGTGAACAAGACTGCATATGAAAAGTTTTACATTGACTACATGTACAACTAAAACACTCATTTATTGTCACACGCTAATGGAAACCTATAAACAAATACATAACAAATAGAATACATTTTAATCTACAAATCTTTTTTGGAATGCTCTCATGACTCACAAAATATAACTGTGCCACCAAGCCAAACAAAACCGTCTTCCTTATGTAGTCCTATGCAATAAAATGTAAAAGTGACCTAGCAGTGAGCTACACAAACTACTATAAGGAGGACATGATAGTTGGCCACTAGGGAAAAAATAATCTAAATATTTAAGATAACAATGGCTGGCTTTCATTCACTTTGGCCTTCATATGTAGCACAATCCTACTAAAAGTCTCAAGGAATAACAAAAATAAACTAGACTGCATAAGTAAAGTTTCAGAATAATTACATGAACAACTAAAGGACACATTTATGGTCACATGTTTATGTAAACCAATAAACAAATACGTCACAAATACAATGGATGAAAAAGAAAGAAATCACATTAAATCTGATTGTCACGCTGTAGTTATAGTTGGTATTCCCAAAGATAAGAATTCCTTGAATATTACCTCCCTAATAACCTTTCACCCATTTGACGATTTACCACAAAACGTTCCGTGCCTACACAAATTTTTCCACAAATACATTTTTCATAGACCATTGCATTTGACATAGCGCAAAAAATGCTGAATGGAATTACATGAAATTTAGGATGATTATACATTATGGTGCACAGATGATGCTTTGTGGGTACTGTAGTTAAGTAGGGTAAGTATTTTTTAAGTTATAAGGCATTTATACTTAGTGAAATCTGTCACCACTGTACTTCATGGAACTTCACAAAATTTGGTGTAGCTACCATGGTACATGGCCATAAAACTATTTCACTTGGGGTGCACATTTCCTCACCATTGTGTCATGTGTGATTACTATAAAAGGTAGTTTATGCTTGGATGGTTACTCATAATAACAAGAATTATGTGTCCCTTATACATTTAAGTAATGGTTTCAAAAAAGAAGAAAAAAAGAAAAAAATTATTTGACGGATTGCTTACATGTCTGTTATTAAGCACTGCTCTCAGATTAACTCAGTGGCAGACATTTCTGCTTTAACATATCATTTTCCTCAAGTGAGTTTCATGTGAATGTGTGCCAAAATATAACTAAGGCCTAACTGTCTTATTGGATTGTGGTACCCTTTAATTACTCATGGTGTTACATAGACAATGCAATACTTAAGTCTGATTTACAAAGGAACACAGGCCACCATGCATGGCCCTGCATTGAGTGATAAATCTAGGGAAAGGCAATGCAGGGCAATTTGCTGTTTGACATTACTTTGCACACTATATTCTACATTGCTACTAAATTTCATATACATCTGTATGTCACACCACTGTAGCCACTCCACTACACACTGTTCCACTCTATGTCACTCCACTCAACAACTCTCCATTGTACAAGACTCCACTCTATGCCATTATATTGTATGCAGTGCCACTGCATGCCACTCCAGTCTGCCTCCCCCCAATGTCTCACTTACACTGGAAGCTCCTCCACTATATGCTATTTTACTCTATACCATTCTATTTTATGCCACTCCATTCTACTCTATTTTACTGTATGCCCTTCTCTCTACAACACTGAACTGAACACTGTCTGCCACTCCACTGTATGCTACTCCACTCAACACCATTCCAGTATATGCCACTCTACTCCATGCCACTTCATTCTACGCTATTCGATTGGACCTCACTTCAACTTATGCTACTCCACTGGAAGCTATTACACTCTACTACACACCACTGTACAGCACTCAGCTCTACGCTACTCTGCTCTATGCTAATACACTGTATGCAACTCCACTCTACATCTCTTTAATGTATGCCACTCCACTGTTTGCCGCTCAGCTATACGCTACTCCAGTATAGCATATTCCACATTATGCCATTCCAGTATATGCCATACCACTCTATTCTATTCCACTATGTGCCACTCCACTGTACGTTGCTCCTTTCTACGACACTCCAGTGAGTGGCACTCCACTCTACTCCACTTCATTGTATGCTATTTGATTAGACCCCACTCCAACGTACAGCACTCCACTGCAATATACTCTATCCCATGCCACTGTACACCACTCCAGTCTACACCACTCTATTATAAGCCACTCTACTGTTTGCAACTCCGCTATACGCTGTTGCATGCTTGCATGGTATGCCACTCCACTTTACAGCACTCTTCTCAGTGGCACTCCACTCTGCACTATTAAACTGTGCGCAACTCCACTCTACACCAGTCCACTCTATACTACTACACTGTTTGCAATTCCACTATACGGTTCTTCAGTGTATGCTACTTGACTGTGACTCCCCTCTCTGCCATCCCAGTGTATGCCACTTCACTCTACCCCACTCCATTCTACACTGTTCCATTAGATGCCATTCCATTGTACGCAAGTCCACTGTATGCTACTACACTCCACCCCATTCCACTGCATCCCACTCTGATCTACACAACTTCTTTGCATGCCACTGCACTGTATGTTACTGGGCTATACGTTATTCCAGTCTACGCCTCTCTACTGTACAGTACACTATGCTATTGTACTGTATGCTACTCCACTATACACTACTCCACTCGCCGCCACTCCAGTGTACACCACTCTGCTCTACACCACTCCATTTTACGGTGGTCCATTGGACACCAAGTCTACTATATGGCATTTCATTCTACCCCACTTCACTAAACATTACTCCAGTCTATACCACTCTACTGTATGCCACTCCACTCTGTGTTGTTCTACGCTATACTGTTCCACTTTACACTATTCTATTCTGAGCCACTCCATTGAACTACTCCACTCTATGCTATTCCAACTGAGTTTTAAACTACTACACTGTATACAACGTCAATCATTGCCGTCTCTGTATGGTATTCCTCTCTACCCCACTCCAATGTATGCCACTCCATTGTATACTATTTCACTGTACTACACCCCACAATACACCACTCCAGTCTAAACCACTTCACTGTACATCATTCCACTGTATGCTACTACACTAAATGCTATTACACTTTTAGCCATTCCACTGTACTAAACTACATTGTAAACTATTACACTCTATGCCACACCATTGTATGCCACTCCAGTCTACACCTTTCAACTTTATGCCACTCCACTATATGCTACTTAACGTTACACCACTCCAGTATATTCTTCTCCATGTATATAACTTCACTCTACAAAACTGTACTATGCTGTATACCATTCTACTAGACTCCATTCCACTCTAGGCCCATACACTCCATTGTCTAAATTTGCACTCAAGTCTATGCCCGTACACTCTGTTGTATAACACTCTACTCTACTCTATGACAGTTTCTAACACCTTATGATAGAGCACTCCACTCTAGTTTATGAGACGGCACTCCCATTTATAACAGTTTCTTCCACTCTATGCTTTGTCACTTCAGTGAATGCAACCCCACTCTACCTTAATCCATTGTACACTACTCCACTCTATGCCACTCTACTGTATACCACTCCATTCAAGGCTATTTCACTCTATGCCTCTCCACTCTTCTACACCACACTATACAGTATTCTACTGTACACTATTATTTCACTGTATGCAACTCCACTTTACAGTAGTCCACTCTATACCATTACAGCATACACCATTCAACTCTACACTAGTTCATTGTACGACACTCTCCTCCATTGAATATAACTCCAAGCTATAAATGTCTATGACACTTCATGGCACTTTTCAACATTCTACTCCACTCTATCTCTGTTCACTCCACTGTCCAATCCTGTCCTCCACCCTATGCCCATACACTCCTAGGTACAACACTATTTCACTATACAACACCTTTCTATATGACACATCGCCCCACTCTACTGTACGAGACCCCACTCCAATGTATAACAGTTTACTACCTATGGTACAGCGGTACACTCCACTCCATTTTACTCTACTGTATGACACATGTATCTACTCTCTTGTACTTTACTCCACACTGCGTTACACCACTCTACTCAACTCCAACACTTCACTTTACTTTACTCCTATCAATACCATTTCCCTCCACTGTATAACACCATACTATACTGTATGCCACTGTATGCCACTGTAGATGGGGATTTTTCCTTAAGACCATTTGTGGAGGCTCTCTTGCCCTATGTGAAAGATACAGGATGATTTTTTATGAATTATTGAGGGAATAAGGATGGAAATCAGTGTGTACACATGTATCCCACATGAGCTTTGTGGTGAAAGCATGCTGCCATTTTCTGAGAGCCCACCCCCTTCTTTCCTTTTCCACAATGAGATGTTATTAGACATGATTTGACATTGCTTAAATAACAAGGCCTGTATTTATACTTTCTTAGCGCCGCAATTGCGTCATTTTTTTACGCAAAATTCGCGCAAACTACAAAATACAATTGTATTTTGTACGTTTGCGCCGATTTTGCATCACAAAAAGACGCAAATGCAGCGCTAAAAAAGTATAAATACGGGCCTAACTATTTTTGTTTGATGAAAAGGTGTACAAACAAACCCAGGGCACTGCGATGGGTACTTGTTTGTTTTCCCACCAGCAATGCTTGTTTATACCTGGGCTGGTGAGAGGAACTGGTAGTACATAAGATCCATCTTTTGATGACCACACAGTGCTCTGGATAGTGTATATTGATGACATTTCAACATATGGAATGGCTCAAGGAAACAAGAAGAGGATTTTGTTTTAATGACAATGAATTAAACCTGTCTTTCAACAGTCATGTTAGTGAGCACTCTTTAACTTTTTTGGACCTGGAAGTAGAAGTTAAATGGGGCACTCTCTCCACAAGATTATTCAGAAAGGAAAGAGTGGGAAATAGCCTTCTTCATGTTTACAGTCACCACCCGAAAAATCTTAGGCAAAGTATCAGCTTTGGGGAACTGTTATGGGCAAAATATAATTAAAGTAATGAGTCCACATTTGAGAGTGTTAGAAAGTGGGTCTCTAGTTGGAAGAGGTATAGACCCTTGTCCAAGTAGGGACCATAATCCTCATCAGGGTAATGCACAACACAATCCAAATTATCCTGTGCTCACCCTCTGGTAACTTGGCACAGAGCAGTCAGGCTTATCTTAGAAGGCAATGTGTAAAGTATTTGTCCCGTAACTTATATAGTAACACAGTGCAAACACCAAAAAAACACACCAAACAGGTTTGGAAAAATAGATAATATTTATCTGAGCAAAATAAGGTAAAAAAAATACAAAAATACAATAAGCACAAGTTGAAATATTACTCTTTAAAGGTTTAAAAGAGTTTCAATCCTTAAGAATAAGCTGTATATTTGTGACACCCAGTACCCAGTATGCGTCAAAAATAATGATGCATGGGGGGGGTGCAGAGGAGGAGAAGTGTTGAAAAATAAGGTGGCGTGTCAGATTTTTTGGCACTGCACGGATGATGCATCCTTTCTTTCCACACTGCAAGGTGATGCATCGATTTCCAGGTGTGCAGCCCTGATTCCTCACTGTGATGCAGGAATATTTTGATGCTCAGGGACGATTTTTTGAAAATCCTTGATGCGCTGGTAGAAGGAGCAGGAGCTGCGTCAGTCCAGTAGGCGATGTAGATTTCAGCCGCGAGGCAGGCGCTGTGTCAAATTCCGGTTGCGGGTACAACGCTTTGTCGTTCTGGTCGGCGGTGCCATGATTTTCTAGCTGTGATGCATGTGCTGCATCAATTTCTGTTGACGTTGCATCGATTTTCCAATGCACAAGAATTTCCTGAAGGGTGAAATTTTTGTTAGCCCTGAGACTTCAGAAACAGTAGGCAAGCTCAATCCAATCCCTTGGAGAACACTTTTGGAGGAAGTGTCTGATTTAGTGGGGTCAGGGACTCAGTTTATATATCCAAAAATGCCTTTGAAGTGGGGGAAACTTCAAAGAGTGGTTTTGAAGTGCACAAGTTCACATTTCAGCCCAGTTCTGTTTGCGGGGGATTATCAGTCCTTTGTGTGAGGGCAGGCCACTGGCCTTTGAAATGCAAGAGAGAGCCCCTCCACCCTTCCTGCCCGGGAGACCCATTCAGTAAGCAGATGAAAGCAGATGTGATTGAGGCCCTCATTACAACCCTGGCGGTCGGTGTTAAAGTGGCGGTAATACCGCCAACAGGCCGGCAGAAAAAAATATGGAGTCACGACCATGGCGGAAACTGCCAACACAGACCTCCACTTTAACACACCGACCGCCACGGCAGTAGAAACAAACACCACAGCGGTAACCGCCAACAGACAGGCAGAAGACAATGTAGCGCCCACTCTATTACAAGGCACCAATCCGCCAGCTTTTCCGGGGCGGTGCCAAAGCCATCAAAAGCGAGGTGGAAACAGTCTTTGGAACGGAAACCACTCACCTCTCGACTCCCAACGAGGAACCAGGACGCCATGGAGCCCAAACTTCAGGTGTTACCAATGTTGGTTTACCTCCTCTTATACCAGGAACATCAAAGACGGTGGCGACGACCACAGTGAGTACTGCACCTAGCACACAGGGAAGGGGGGGAGGAAAAAGAGAGTGGCACACATAAGCAACATGCAACACCCCCACCCCCACCCTCACCCACAACACCATACACACAAATACATGCAACTACATTACATATACAACCTGTAACCCACTGGAAGAACGCAAAGACCAAATGAAATGATTGTAACGAGTGTAATCATCGAAAATCTAGATAGGGCAACATGTCTGTAGGAGATCAATATATACAAATATGTACAGCAACTACACAAGTCCGGAAAGTGTTCCATTCAATGTCCGTGGACCAGTGGTCCCAAAATGCATGGGCGAAGCCCACACATGACACCTGCCTCAAAACAGAGAGCACACTGCTGGGGCATTAGGTCAGAAAAAAACCAGGCACCTCAGGGGGAAGGGGAGGGAGGCACCTCAGCCAGATAAAGGGACGACGCCACTGCTCCACGAGGGGGCTACATGCCCACTGCTTGGTCCTGGGGAGTACACAGCCACAGTCTCTCAAGTGGGTGGTTTGCCCACTGCTCGGTCCTGGGGAGTACAAAGCCACAGTCTCTCAAGTCTTTCAAGTGGATGGTTTGCCCACAGCTTGGTCCTGGGGAGTGCAGAGCAACAGTCTCTCAAGTGGGTGGTTTGCCCACTGCTTGGTCATGGGGAGTGCAAGGCCACAGTCCCTCAAATGGGTGACATGTTCCATTGGTTCTGGAGGGGGCTTAGTGCCCAGAGTGCTTCATCCTGCCAAGGACTGGTGTAGTGGATGCTTCTCTCCACTGGTTCTGGAGGGGGCTTAGTGCCCAGAGTGCTTCATCCAGCCAAGGACTGGGGTCGTGGATGTCTTTCTCAACTGGTTCTGGACGGGGGCTTAGTGCCCAGAGTGCTTCATCCTGCCAAGGACTGGGGTAGTGGGTGCTTCTCTCCACTGGTTCTGGAGGGGGCTTAGTGCCCAGAGTGCTTCATCCTGCCAAGGACTGGAGTAGTAGATGTCTTTCTCCACTGGTTCTGGAGGGGGCTTAGTGCCCAGAGTGCTTCATCCTGCTAAGGACTGGGGTAGTGGTGCTTCTCTCCACTGGTTGTGGAGGGGGCTTAGTGCCCAGAGTGCTTGATCCTGACAAGGACTGGGGTAGTGGATGTCTTTCTCCACTGGTTCTGGAGGGGGCTTTGTGCCCAGAGTGCTTTATCCTGCCAAGGACTGGGGTAGTGGATGCATCTCTCCACTGGTTCTGGAGGGGCCATGGTGGCCAGAGTGCTGCACATGGTGTGTGGCAGTTCCCATTCCCTCACCTGGGTGTCAGAGCCACAAGATTTTCTGGGAACAGTTAGCATGATACTCCATGGGGGCAGAGACACACTCCATCCTGCGACGACTAACTGCTGGTACTGCTAGTGCTGGTTGTGGTGCCTCATGTAGTGTGTGCAGGGTTCAGGATGTCTCCTGCAGCCTCGGACGACTGCACACTGGGGATGATGTTGATCTCGGCTGTGGTGGCACTGTCTGACCACTTCGCGGGGCAGGTGGCGGTGGGTGCCGCGGTGTCTGTGGCAGAGATGCTGCCGGTGGTGCTTGTGTCAGCACCTGTGAAGGGAGACAGCAGGACATCTCCTGCAGCCTCAGGCCGCTGCCTACTTGGGATTATGCTGGGGACTGTAGCAGAGGCAGCAGACGTGTAGGTGGTGCAGGTGGCAGGGCAGGTGGTGGTGGTTGCGGCGGTGGCCACCGCCGTACAGGTTGCTGTTCTGTCTTGCAGAAGGGGTGACACCAGTCCCTCACCCGGAGGCTCCGTGCCCTGAGGTGACTTCCCTTTAGCCTTGTGTCCCTTCTACACCTTGGAAATCGCTGCTGGGACCTTGGCACTGTCCTCTTTTGTCTTGGAGGAGGCCTTGCTGGGTGGTTGGTGAGGCTTTTCCCTACGCCATGTGGGCCCCTTTTTCACCTTGGCAGGTGGCGGAATAGGGTGATCCTTGGCCTCACTAGGTGGCACACTGGCAGCCCTGATGGGTGCCGCCCGTGATTTTACTGTACTTGCAGGGACCACAGTGTTCAATGATTTCGTGGCTGAGGTGCTGGGCTGGGATCTGGACATCCTGGCCCTAGGGGAAGGATGGGGGGGAGGTATAGGGAAGAGATCAATGTTAGCCAGGAAACGTTTTTTAGACACACTGGGACGGGAAGATGGAGGGGGGATGGGAGTGGAGGAAGAGGTAGTGGTTGTAGAAGGTGAATGTCTGCTGAATTTGGGTGAAGGTTCATGGGCTGGAGGCTGCTGTGACGTGGATGGCTGTTGAGTGGGTGTGTGCCTGCATTTGTGTAATTTGGGAGGAGGGCTCACAGACATACTGGGAGAGGACACAGGAGACTGTGTGCATGGTGGTGATTGCACGTGAGCGGTGTGTAGTGATGGGTGTGCTGGTGATGGAGGTAGTGGCTGAGGATGTAGTGCATGCAGGTGTGAGTGGAGACGAGACTGGGAGGGAAGAGGAGGACATGGAGGAGGGGGACACAGTGGAGGCAGTGGATGTTGGTGTGTCTGCATGGGTATGGTGCTTGTGTGAGTGCCTGTGGGATGTGTGGTGCATATGTTTGCCACGTCTACCCTTGTGTGTTGATGAGTGTGCATGCAGGTCTGATGGTGTGCCTGGTATAGGCTGAGGTAGAGGGGATTGGGTCTGGGTAGTGGAAGTTGGAGGGGGGAGGCTGGACCCAGGGACAATGGCTGCCATCAGTGCTGAGGCCAGAGCCTGAAATGCCTCTGTTGGGCTGCCACGCCAGAATGAATGCCCTACAGGTACACATTTGTTTGTTGCAAATGCCTCTCGACACGCTGGATGGCATTCAAAATGGTTGATTGTCCAACAGTGAGGGCTCTCATGAGGTTAATAGCCTCCTCACTGAGGGCAGGAGGGCTGAATGGGGCAGGGCCTGAGGTGCCTGGGGCGAAGAAGATGCCCACCTTCCTGGGTGAGCGGGCACGGACACCACACTGAGGGGCTGCTGGGAGGGCGGTGCTGGTAGGAGGGCCGGCGGCTGTACCTGTTGATGTGGTGGGCACAGGTGCCCGGCACCACAAGGGAGCTCCCATCAGAGGAGGAGTCACTGTCGCTGATGTCTCCTCCAGTCCCCGTTGTGGAGCTCCCCTAGCCCTCCGTCCCACTGGTGCCTTCAGAATCTGTAAATTCACCCTCCTGGGCCATGTGGGTTGCAGGTACCTCCTGCCCAGGTGCCAATGCTCCTCCGCCAGATGATGCTAATGCACACAAGGACAGGGTGACAAAACAAAAAAGGGAGTTAAGACAGAAGAGACACTTGGTCAATGACTACAACCACACCACAGTTGGAGGACACAACACACAAGCAGCAGTCCTATGCACTAGGCCATGCACTAACAGTTCAGGAGAAAATCAAAGCCCCTGGGGGACTGCCTAGACCCATTTGATGCACACCTGGAACCCACAGGAGCCTGACTAGGTGTAGATGGACACTACCACTTTTGGGGTTGGAGTGCCACAGAGCCTGCCTAACAATGGACCAACCGTGGCACGTTTGCCCTGGCCTAGGTGAACCCACAGCCCACTTCCCCCACCCAGACACCTCATTAAGCGTGCAGAGTCAGCTGAATGAGACTGTACTCACCCCCTTGTGGCTGCTGTGATGCCCTCAAGCACCCATCCAACTCAGGATATGCCACCGCCAGGATCCGGTACATCGGGGGGTCATGGTGCGACGGGCACCCCTTCCACGTTGGGAAGCCATCCCCTGCTGGGCCTCCGCTGTCTTCTTGGTCCAGCTGCGCAGGTCATCCCATCTTTTTCGGCAGTGGGTGCTCCATCTATGGTAGACCCCCAGGGTCCGCACTTCCTTGGCGATGGCACGCCAAATACCCTTCTTGTGGTGGGCGCTGACCTAGAGGAAAAGTGAAGTAAGAATGGATTTTACTCCCCCTTCCGGTTCTTCTTAATCATTGGCCACAAGTTCCCACCCTGGCCCAGAAACACATACACTGACCATCCTCACATGCTGGCCTCTGCCCCCCCGTATTGTCCATCCACGCCACTCCATACGTTCATGTCCCATCCATCATGCTCACAGTGTACTCCCCTTTTTGTCTGGAGGACCGTAGAGTAGCGTGTACTAGAGGAGGGCCCCAGCCACTAGGTTGTCCAGCTCCTCCGGGGTGAAGGCAGGGGCCCTTTCCCCAGACACTGTAGCCATTGTCGCTTCCAGACTCAGGTCACAGCAGCACTTGCAGTGTAGGTCCTCTCCTTTGAAGGTCAGGTATCAAGTGAGTGAACAGATAGAAAATGGCAGTCACGTCCACGGCAGTGCGTACCGTCACCGCCAGCGTACATCGTCATTGGCTCCTGGAAACCATAGGGCCCAATGATATCCAATGCTGAATTGCGCTGCGGTCTTCATCCGCCTACCGCGACGCTGCACAACGCCAGCACAGTTACCTCATTTCCCCTTGTTCCTCCTTACAGGTCAGGCAGCCGCCATTTCAGGGGGCCACATGGCAGGGCAACTAACTGCATCACATCACTTTTGATGCAGGAATACAGACAGACAGCACCACACACTGATTACATCACAATTGTTCTAAACACTCTTGTGAAACCTATGTGGTTATGACCCTCTGCTCACCCTTCTCCTCCATAGAGCACATCCGCTGGGGCAGCTGATGAGATGGCGTCATCCTCCGGTCTACAGACCCCTGGTGGACCTGTCGACAACGGAAGACAGACACATCATTATCACCTACAGACTTCATCGTGCCACAATCCATGAACTGTGTGCCCAGTTGGAGCCAGACCTGATGTCAGCTATCCGCCATCCCACAGGAATCCCAACTCTAGTCCAGGTCCTGTCAGTACTCCATTTCCTGGCCAGTGGGTCCTTTCAAACAATAGAGGCGATGGCATCAGGGATGTCACAGCTAATGTTCTCTAACATGTTGTCCAGAGTGTTGTCTGCCCTGCTGAAACACATGCGCAGCTACATCGTTTTCCCCCAGGTGGAGGATTTGCCCACAGTGAAAGGTGACTTTTATGCCCTGGGACATATCCCCAACATCATTGGTGCCATTGATGGTGCACATGTGGCATTTGTCCCACCCCGCAGGAATGAACAGGTGTACAGAAACCGCAAAAGCTACCATTCATTGAATGTGCAGATGGTGAGTTTGGCAGACCAATACATCTCCCATGTGAATGCCAAGTATCCTGGCTCAGTGCATGACGCTTACATTTTGAGGAATAGCAGCATGCCTTATGTGATAGGGCAACTCCAGAGGCACCGTGTGTAGCTAATAGGTGAGCCCAAGGTCCCCACACAGTTTGAATAGGTGTCTGGGTATGGGAGAGTCACTATGGGTTGGTGTGTGTCTAACAGATACCCCTCGATATTTGCAGGTGACTCTGGTTACCCCAACCTGTCATGGCTACTGACCCCAGTGAGGAATCCCAGGACAAGGGCAGAGGAACGTTACAATGAGGCACATGGGAGAACTAGGAGGATAATAGAGCGCACCTTCGGCCTCCTGAAGGCCAGGTTCCAGTGCCTCCATCTGACAGGTGGCTCCCTATACTACTCACCGAAGAAGGTGTACCAGATCATTGTGGCATGCTGTATGTTGCACAACCTGGCTTTGCGACACCACGTGCCTTTTCTGCAGGAGGATGGGCCTGATGTTGGTCTTGTGGCAGGTGTGGCAGGTGTGGAGCCTGTGGACAGTGAGCAAGAGGAGGCAGAAGAAGAAGATATAGACAACCGAAACAACATCATCAAGCAATACTTCCAGTGAGACACAAGTAAGAGACTGGCACTGCTCCTCTCATATCAGACTACAGTAGGACATTGTATGATTCTGCCTTTTTGTGTATGGATCCTGACAGTTCACTTTGGCTTTCCATTTCAGAGATCTGGGTACTACATTCTGCCTTCTGCTATGTTTACTGCTGCCCAACTACTGTAGAACATTGGTATGTGAAAATGAACATTGACATTACTATTTTTTAGAGAGGTTGTAATTACACATTTGTGAAAGTACAGACTGACTCCAGATTGATTTGTGATTCAAGGGTGTTTATTTCTGTGCTAATAAGTGGAGGGGGTTGTGCAATGGGCTGGGGTGATGGTGGAGGAATGTCCATGGTGGAGTAGAGTCTATTGGTATCACAGGTGCATTGTCCAAGGGGGGCATAGGAAGTGGAGTAATGGCAGTTCAAGGTTGTCAGGGTGACATAGTGGGACAGAAGGGTGAAAATCAGGAGAGTCTTATTTCCTGGCAGGGGTCTTGGCAATGTTCTCTGTCTTGTGCCTGGATCGCAGGGACCGTTTGTGGGCTGGTTCTCTTTCTGCAGGGGGTGGGGTGCTGATGGCCTGTTGGTCCTGTGGCGGGACCTCCTGTCCACTAGCGCCGGCGGAGGTAGAGGGCTCTTCATCGTTCAGGCTAGTGTCAGGGGCCCGTTGGTGTGCCACTGTGTCCCTCATAGTGTTGGCCATGTCTGCCAGCACCCCTGCAATGGTTACCAGGGTGGTGTTAATGGACTTCCTGCAGCCACTGGGTCTCCTGAAACTTGGCCAGTACCGTGACCATGGTCTCCTGGGAATGGTCGTATGCTCCCATGATGTTGGAGAGTGCCTCGTGGAGAGTGGGTTCCCTGGTCCTGTCCTCCCCCTGTCGCACAGCAGTCCTCCCAGCTTCCTTGTTATCCTGTGCCTCTGTCCCCTGAACCATGTGCCCACTCCCACTGACCCCAGGTCCCTGATTGTCTTGGGTTAGTAGGTTTGCCTGGGGTACCTGTAGTGGTGGACACACTGCTCATTGACGTGTCCTGGGGACAGTGGCATTGGCCCACTGGGTGGGTGCTGTGCTGGTGTTTTCTGAGGGGGAAGGTTCAGTGGTGGTTTGTGACTGTGGCAGGGAAACCGACTGTCCAGAGGTCCCTGATGGGTCGGGCTGGTCATCTTGATCTAGGCGTGCAGAGCTGCTGTTGTCTCTGTGGGCCTCTTCTGTGGGGGACAGGACATGTCTGGAACCTCCTGTCCGGTGACGTTGGGTAGGGGTCCTGTTGGGGTGTAAATGTATAGTTATTGTATCTGTGTGTGCCATCTTGTGCAATAGGTGAGTTACCCTCTACTCCTGTGCTTGCATTATTGTCTTTGACCTTATGTAATTGGTGATTTTGGGGCCTGGGTGAGTCTCTCTACTGGGCATGCTTTGGTGATGGGTGTCCATGCAGGTCTGTAATGGGTGTCCATGCATTGGTGTTACATGCCGGGCTTGGTATTGGGATGTGTGGGTTGTGATAGTGTGGTATCTGTGAGGTGTTGGGGTGATGGGTGAGAGGGTTGGGGTAGGAGTTTGTGATGGCATGCAGGTAGGGTGGGGGGGATATGATAGTAAATATTTGCCTTACCAGAGTCCAGTCCTCCTGCTACTCCTGTGAGGCCCTCAGGATGCATGATCGCCAAGACTTGTTCCTCCCATGTTGTTAGTTGTGGGGGTCCACTGCCAGTCCTCTGTATGGCTACCTGGTGTCTGGATACCATGGAACGTACCTTTCCGCCGTAGATCTTCCTGATGTCATCCCGTGTTCTTGGATGCTGTCCCACTGCGTTGACCCTGTCGACAATTCTCTGCCATAGCTCCATCTTCTGAGCAATGGATGTCTGCTGCACCTGTGATCCGAATAGCTGTGGCTCTACCCTGATGATTTCCTCCACCATGACCCTGAGCTCCTCCTCAGAAAACCTGGGGTGTCTTTGAGGTGCCATAATGTGGTGTGGGTGATGTGTGAGGTGATGTTTGTTGTGCTGTGTGATGTGTTGTGTTGGTGTGTGTTCTTTCCGGTGCATGGATGTTGTATGAGTGATGGTGTTGTGTGCCTGTGGATGCTTTTGTTGTGTTTGCTATTCTCTCTTTCCCTCTGCTTCTTCCCCAAAAAAATCATTGTATGGGGTTGTGGGTAATGTGGGTGTGTGTTTTATATATTGGTGTGAGTGTGTGGGTGTGGTGTGTGTATGTGTTTGAGGTGTGTGTATTTCGAATTGTCCAATGTGGTTGTGTTTTTAAAATGTGTGTGTATTTTGAGCTTGGCGGTGTGTACCGCCAATGGATTACCGTGGTTGAATGACCGCCGTGTTGATTCGTGGTTTGTGATACTGTGGGCGTATTACTGTTGGCGTGACGGCGGAGGTTTTGCTATCGCCAGTTTATCACTGACCTTTGGTGTGGCGGACTTGTGTGGGTGTCTGTATTGTGGCGGATTACGCGATGTGGGTCATAATACCTGTAGCGGGTTTCCGCCACAGCCATGGTATCTTGACGGCCGTCAGCACGGCGGTAAGCGGGATTTACTGCCAAGGTTGTAATGAGTGCCTGAGTCTCCTGTGTTTATGGCTGTCTGGGTGGAATGTACAAGGGGAGCTGTGAACCAGCACAGACGAGATGTGGATTGGAGACAGGCTGTAAGGCATAGGTGGCAGTAAGTGGAGAGAAATGCCTACTTTCTAAAAGTCGGGTTTCTCACTACCATTCCAATCATAACAAATATGACAATTCTATTCCTCTCAGATCAGAAATTACCACTTAAAAGCATAGAAGGAAGTTTCTAATGATGGCCAATGAGAGAGGTGGGCTCAACAGTAGTGAAAAACAACTCTGGGAAGCGCAAGGAGGTCCAGAGAGGTCCCGAGAGGCGTGGCAAGGGCAGGAGCCCTTTAAATTTCTTATCGCGCTCCCGCCGTCGCGGGAAGCGCAAGGAGGTCCAGAGAGGTCCCGAGAGGCGTGGCAAGGGCAGGAGCCCTTTAAATTTCTTATCGCGCTCCCGCCGTCGCGGGAAGCGCAAGGAGGTCCAGAGAGGTCCCGAGAGGCGTGGCAAGGGCAGGAGCCCTTTAAATTTCTTATTGCGCTCCCGCCGGGAGGGACGCGCGCGGGACGCGCCCGGGCGAAGCCCGGGCCAAGGGCGGGCCCGTCCTTGCCCGTCCTTGCCAGGAAGAGGCAGGGCAGGGCCACCCCCCTGACATTCATCTAAAGTTGCATGGACATGCCAATCTACACGTATGGCTGCCTGAAGGTACTGTGTTGATACTTATTCCTAAATAGGTCCTTTTATAGAGGGCCTTTGGACCGTATTCTCCACCTTTTGTTGCGACGCTCTTTCCATTACCCGATAAATATTGGAGTGGGGCCAGGCTGGGCCCCTGCCTTTTTATACTGGCAAGAGGTCTGCTTATACTTATATTTATAGTGAAAAACATATAGCTATCGTTCTTATATGTGAAGATAATTGTACTAAATATCCCTACCAGCCCTTCTCCTACTCTCCTTTATAATTACATATTGGGGACTGGTTCACAGAGCCAAAGCACTATTTAGGCAGCTTAATCCATGGGAAAACGCAAGGCATCAGAACCCCCAAGGGGAAAGATGAATTCTGTAAAAAAAACTTAGGAATGCGGGTGAGAACTGCACAATAGCTGAAATAGACGATCTTATCGAGGAGGTAGAGTCACTACTATGCAGTAGGACCACCATTCGGGAGGGTCCCGATAAAAAGATTACCTCCTATTACACGAAGAAAACCAGACCAGTGGAAGATAAAGCGATAGAGATCGTTTCCCAGCAAGAGGGGGAGGCACCATCTGATGTCAGGAATGATAGCCCTAGGGTTGCTGCAACTAGACCCTTACACCTATGCACCATTGATAATGGTAGGAAGAAGGGCCATATCCAGGAGTGCGAAGTTAGGTGCTCCAATAAATATGCAGTCCTGGCAGAACTCGATAGTAGTAACATACAGAATGCACAAGAGGGGGAACCCGTGGATGAATTACACCCATTTATCCCAACTGTACAGCTAGATAGTGAAAGGACCACTCCTCTCAATTCAGAATCAGGGAACCCTCTAAAAAATAAAACAAGATCTATAGCAGACCTTTATGATCTAATCACCGGATTAATCCAGGAAGTTAGGGATTTGAAACTTGAAGTAAGAACCTTAACAGATATTGTGGAAAAGGAGGGGGGTAGGGGTACCTATAGAGCCCAATGCGAAAGGGAGTCCCCCCCCATATTATTCCATCGACAAGGTAGACCCACATATCCTCAAAATTTGATTACTAATCCTAACCTTACCCCAGCTACAGCTAAGATTGTACAACAACCACAGGGATGCACGATAGGGGTCAATGTGGAACATATCGGTTCACGCAATTCCCAGAGAAGAAATGATAGTAACTTATGCCAAGGAACAGGGAAACCACAAAGAGATCCCCGTTTGGTAAAAGGACCCCAAAAAGGAAATTTGGAACTTACTCTGAACTCCTATCCCCAAGTATCTAATGATTATAACAAAAACACTATATGGAATCCATACTCTGAGGAGGATAGGTTTCCTACTAGGACCAATGTTGTTCATCTGTTAAATGTTCCAAAATTGCCCTTAAACAGCAGAGAAGATGAGGACTCCTTAAAAAACAAGCTTATACATTGGATTAGGGTCAAAAGACACTGTTTATCCATAATTCGATCAGATATTAGGGGGGCAGAAAGAATCCCTGGAGAGAGGGGGCAACTTGACGTTATTGCATTAACACTCAAGGATGGAAGATTAATCAGAGGTTTGATTGACATGGAACAGAGAACCCCCGCCCCTAATTCCAATGCCATGAGGTTTAGCTTGGATCCATTAATTACCAAACTTCGAGTACAAAGGCATAAACACAATTACAATGAGGGACTGCTAAAGAGAAATTACGATTCAAACCTTGAGAGAGTAGATTGACTAATCCAGATAGATCAGGCACAAGTGGAACCCAATGGGGGCCCAATAGTAGGGGAGCCCCATGAAGGGAATGATCTTCATGCTATAGGGGCAGTGAGCGCAGTGGAGCTCTTGTATGGTAGGAAAAATTTAACAACTTATCCGAGCCATACTTTCAATGCCACAAGCCTAAACGGAAGGGGTCCTATCACCATGATTTCATGGAATGTAGCTGGCTTAAAAAATAAGCTTATAGACCCCGAATGGCAGGACTATATTGATCGACACCATGTCTGTCTCTTCCAAGAGACGTGGTTTAAAGATCCACCGTACAAAGTAGGATATAAAACCTACTTTATCAGTGCAACTTCAGCTGCCAGAGGGAGACCGTCTGGGGGGTTGGTTATATGGGCGAAGATCGCATTAAATGTTGAGATACGCATGCAAGCCACTGAGTCGGAGGACATTTTATGGTTGATAATGGGAAAAAAAAATGAGATAATAACCCACTTGTTTAATGTATATATAAGACCTAGAAAGTCAAACGTGGAGTCTCCAGTTATAACTCTACTAGACGACCTGCTCAAAAAAATTCCAGTAGGTGAGACAATTATGATAGGGGGTGACCTTAATTGTAATTATGAACCTATAACTGGATTCGAACATTTAGCAGAAGAGGAAGACCGAATGAGAACAATTCCTTACCTAACAATAGAAAAAACCGTCCCAGGCACAGTGGCCGCATTGCAAATCATGAGCCTTACATTAAACCATGGACTGAGGGCATGCAATGGCAGAGTGGGTGAAGTCGGCCTTAATCTGGTTACTTTCCAGAGAGGCAACTCAACTTCAAAAATAGATTACATTCTGCATAGTATAAATACATGGGAAAGACTAGCGACCTTTAAAATCGATAAAAGAAGGGATAGCGATCACTTCCCGCTAATAATTGAATTCAGGGCACACTTCTTAGATTTGGACTCAAAATATATAGAACATGATAAGGTGGAGTTACAACCCACCCTCAGTAACAATAGAAGGGTTGTAAAATGGCCAGCAATATTAGGCAATCAGGTCACTATGATAAATATTTACAACATATTTTCTGATCTCCTGGAGCCTTATGCAGAAAATAAACCTAGTGACATTCCTATTACGGCTATCCACCATTCATTGAGCACTATGTTAAGACCTGTCCTGACCAAACAGCTACAGAATAAGCACAAAAAGGAGAAGGCCCAAACCACCCCTAACAGTCCATGGTATACTATCAAATGTAGTGAGAGGAAAAGAGTACTGGTAGAGGCACTAAAGCAAAAAAATCAATTAGCCGTACAGCAGGCAAGGGCCAGTTATAAGAAAACGCTGGCTACTGCCCAACGCAACTGGGAGGACCAAAAATTGCAAGACCTGCTGGTAGCAGCAAAAAGCAATGATGCAAGGACCTTCTGGAAAATAGTTACCCATGGTAGCAAAGAGGGGATATTTACTACAGACCATCACATAGACCCCAAAACATGGGTTAACTATTTTACATATCTTTACTCTGACCCCCCCACCTTCGATTCTTATCCCTCAAGACATAAAACCCCAGTTACTTGGGGTATTTTACCCGAGTTACAGTTTAGTCTGGAGGAGACGGTGATTGCCATTGAAGCAATCAAGCCAGGAAAAGCCCCCGGTCTGGATAAGATTCCGGGGGATATGTTCAAATATAGCATAGAAATCTGGGCACCTTATCTAAACCTTCTAAGTAACACTATAGCAAGGGGAGGCCTAATGCCCGAGACATGGACAGGGGCAGAAATAATCCCAATCCACAAAAAAGAATCCAGGGAAGACCCAGGGAACTATAGACCAATAGAACAGCATAATGTCTATATACCAAGCAGGCTTTAGACTACAGACCAGTACAGTCGACCAGGCCTTTAGGCTATTGACAATAATATGGAAATACACTAGACTAAAGAAAGGCCACCTGTATATCGCGTTTGTGGACCTGCGCGCAGCCTTTGATCTGGTGCCGAGAGACTCCTTATGGGCAGCATTAGGAAAACAGGGCATGCCAGGGAACCTCCTGGGCCAGCTGGAGAGGCTACATGAAAATACATTCGCAAAGGTCCGGTGGGGGCCAAAAGGAGAGCTGACAGACCCAATACCTATCAAGAGGGGGGTGAGACAGGGCTGTGTGCTCGCCCCAACACTTTTCTCATTATACATCAATGATCTGGTTCATCATCTGAAACAAAGTAACCACGACTCACCAAGATTGAATGATGATCCAGTCCCCGCCCTCCTTTTTGCAGATGACACCATCCTATTGTCTCAAACTCCAATGGGCCTGCAAACTCTACTAGATAAATTCAGTGAGTATTGCAGCTTGAAGGGGTTAGAAATAAATGCAAACAAGACTAAATACTTAACTGTTAACCCTCACAAAGCGCTCAAGAGAAACATTTGGATTAGAGGGCAGGTACTGGAACGAGTTAAAAATTTCAACTACCTAGGGATACTGCTTGATGCCAAATTGTCATGGGCGCCGCACATCAACAAAGCTGCTATCTCCTTAACTCATAGCTCCATGGCAATTAGTAAAAATTACAAATGTTCAAGGTCGAGCACTGTGTCACCAGTATTTGAGATCTATAGGTGCAAAGCACAGGCCGCTGCTCTGTATGGCGCAGAACTCTGGGGATTCACAAAACTAACTCCATTGGCCACTCAGGAAAATAATTTCATGAGGGGGGTATTGGGCCTCCCTCCATCCACTCCGTTGATTCCCTTAGCCTATGACACTAATATGAAACAAATAGGCAAATTGGCAGCCCTGAGGCCCCTGCTCTACTGGTGCAGACTTTGGACAACCCCTGAACTGATCCAATACAGGCAAGCACTAATTGAGATCATGGGCTTGGACAAGACTATTTCCCTCCCGTGGCTTCATTATATCAGGCAAAGCTTTTACAATTTAGGGCTGAAATTCTATTGGGATGAACCGCATATACTCACAACCCAATCAAAGATCCGACTAAAGCAAGTATTTTGGGACTTCATCTTTAATAGCCCTTTTCATAGCAAGGATTCAGGTAGACTAACCTTAAGTTTTCTGGATTTTAAACCATTACCGAGCGCTGAGGAATGGATCGATACCATTCAACCTAGACGAGCAAAAGTTTTATTTATGAAGTATCGATATGGGATTCTCCAGGTCAAGGCTTTTACCGTTAAATGGGGCCTCCTGAATGGGAGTAATCATGAGGCGACCTGCGAGCTATGTAATATGGAGACACCAGAAACGACGGATCATGTCCTTTTAAATTGCATTGCCTACGATAAACTAAGGAAGAAATGGATCCGACCCATCTGCAGGAACGTTGGAATCAGGAACTACAATGAAGCTGCCAGATTCTTGAGATCCAGCTCGACACCATATGTTGTTTTTGGTCTAAGCCGGTTCTTAATAGCAATTTCATTCATCAGAGACAAGGCGGGCCTGAGGTTGGAGGCGCTTTAATTCAGGCAAAACTCCCAAACTTAACCTATGGTCCTGAAATCAATAATTGGGAGTCATCCTCTGCAATTCAATGGCCTTGGGACCCACAATCAGCCAAGGATATATTTAGCCCAGGGGACATTGTCTATGCCCGGGAGGACCGTAGTTACTGGGAGGTTGATTAAGTTACCTAGAATGGTCTTTGTCATTTATAAAACTTGCTCCTCGATTCTGATATTTACCT
Organism: Pleurodeles waltl; assembly: GCF_031143425.1. Lineage (NCBI taxonomy): Eukaryota > Metazoa > Chordata > Amphibia > Caudata > Salamandridae > Pleurodeles > Pleurodeles waltl. Next base: position 259,111,000 of record NC_090437.1, on the reverse strand, counting down.
ACTTTTTTCCCAAAAAATCCCCTCTTAGTTAGGCAAACAAGTGCCTGATGGCACGGGAGGTAATTCTTATGGGTCTTACAAATGAAATACTGTAATCGACTTTTATTTACTGTTTTTAAGACCAATATCAGATAACTTGTTTCTAGTAGTTAAGTGAATATTAGCTGCTGCTAGAACAATGTGCCTTTTTGCATTACTTGATCGTATATGACCTCTAAGTAATATAGGCACGCAAGAAAGAAAGGAATCGTTGGGCCCTAGGGATTGTTAAACATCTCTTAAAGATTAGTCAAATAACCCCTCACGTGATGATGGTATCTATATTGCTAAGATTGTAGAGGCAACTTGAACCTACTAGAGGCAAATAATCATTCAAAAGCATATATCCTATTTTCATAATGGTCACTTTTTGAGCTAGTCCATAGTTAATGCTACTACTAGTGAGATAGCAATTTTTAACTGTTTTTTGTATAAAGGTCTATATTTTAGGGGTATTTTATAAAATTTTATAATATTTATATGGTGATTTGCATGATGATGTGTACTGTATGTTTTATAGTGTTTTATTGATTAATTGTTGATTATTAATAACATTTATACCCATGACTTGCCTATTTGTATTGTATGGCCCTGAGGGAGCCCTGGTCTCGATCTGTTTTTAGTGTCTTTTTTTTGTCTTTTTCTTTCTCTTAAAAAGTGTTCTTGTTCCTTTTAGAAATGTAAGAATTTTGCCAGTATGCTTTTATGGTATTGTTTTACCGAAATAAAGCTGAAAAAAAAAAAAAAAAAAAAAAACTCTGGGAGTTTTTCACTACCAGGACATGTAAAACTTATAAGTACCATCCCTTTTATTTACATAGCACCTTTCCCTATGGGTTACCTAAGGCCTACCTTGTGGTGACTCATATGACAAAGGAGGGGAATTTAAGGCTTGGCAAGTAGTTTTGAATGCCCTGTCGAAGTGGCAGTGAAACTGCACTCATAGGCCTGGCACTGGCAGACCTGAGACATGGTTAGGGGGCTACTTATGTGGGTGGTACAATCAGTGCTGCAGACCACTAGTAGCTGGCCCTAGGCACTTTACTAGGGACTTACGAGTAAATGAAATGTGCCAATAGGGTATGAGCCAATGTTACCATGTTTTAGGGAGAGAGCCCATGCAGTTCAGCAATGGGAAATTGTCCAGAGTCCTAAAGCCAACAAAAATGAGGTTTGAAAAAGAGAGGAGGGGGGAAAACATTTTAATTGACCCTTCAGCTAGGACCGTTTTCCAACATGTGTCCTCTCTTTCTATTCCTTATACTCGCTTCATGGCCCTTTGGACAGTACCCAGGGTATATTCCCTTTCTAGGAACCTTTTGGTCATAGTATTTTTCTTCCCCTCTATTGGAAAATGGCCCTCTCTGAAGGGTCACCCTAAGGTGCTGCTGACAGTTGTTAAGGCATTATATTGTGTGGAACTATTTTTATTACTGTGCGCCGAATTAAGTTGATCATTGGGACTATTTTGTACACTACATATCAAGATTTACGTGGTCAGTCAAACATACTTACCATAGTTAGAGATACTCTGTGTGGCCCACAAGTTTAATTGTTGCCCATATCAGAGAACTGTGTTATCTCCAATGATATAATTGGACTGAATGTATGAATAAAACAGTCAAAGATAGTGACTCCGAAATGATCTTGTTTTCAGCACCTATTTTCAAAAGTATGTTTTCTATGTTTATTGTATTGCACCATTACTTTGAAAATAACGGCAAGGTATTCATTGTAAAATTTGACCCGTGAACAAGGGGAAGGATCCTGGAAAGGCGTTGGTTTGGCAGTTGCTGCCTGGATTAATCACAAAGCACTTCATCGCACAAGAGTTCATGTTGTGTGTTCTTTGAAGCTGTAATGCTTTTGCTGTGCATAATTACATATATATTCACTGAAAAAAAGGTTAAAGGGGCATTATCACTGGGAAATAAAACATAAAAAACTTTAGAAAACTTTAGAAATTCACTAAAAAAACAAATGTTAGAGGGACGTTGTAGTTAGGTTCAGATTTCACATGCATAAAACTATAGAAATTCAGATGTTAGAGTTATTTCAAGTCACTACAACTCGTACCCTACTGTAGCCATACCTTAGACCCTCACCATGCACAGTTATTTCATCAATAAATTCACTGCAAATGTTATAGTGATATTATAAATGATATCATAGAAGATGTTGCAAGTGATATAATATCTGGGGTAATTATCAGTGCATAGTGTGATTGCGAGTTATATTTATCTTAGGCTATTCCCTCCCTATTGCTTTCCATGGTCTGTTCTGCTGCACTGCCATCAAGCTTATCCTGTGTGGTGTATTGTCCTGCTGCAACCCCTGACGTCTGCCCTATAAGGTCAGTTTGGCACCCCTGCGTATCTCCCTCCTGCCCTCTGTTATCCTAGTCCATGTCCCTACCCCATTATTCCTGCCCTCCATGATCCAATGTACTATCCTTGCAAACATTTTGAATTTGGTAAAAGGGAGATTTCAGAGAGGAAAAAACCTGGGCTATTGATTTTCCCCATTGACTGACACTGAAAAAGAGGAGAGTTTAGGCAGGAGACAGACAAAATATTCCTCTTTAGGGCTTAAATTGATTGGGAGTCTCCTGTCTGAATTGGGTCTGTTGGCATGTATGGTTGCACTGCCACTGCATCTCCCTTTTGCCCTCAATTGTCTGTTATGGTTATATTTCCACAGCCTCTCTTGCCTGTCCTGCATGGTTGGTGCATTCCCTTGCCCCTCTTCCCCTGCCCTTCATGGTTAGTTGTGCTGCCACTGCCCCTCCCACTTGCCCAGCGTGTTTAACTTGTTGCCTTTGCACCTTCCTCACTGCCCTCAATTATCCAAGTCTATGCCCTTCACCTTTGTTCCCCACAGTATTCTAATGAACAACTAGATGGCTAACATTCTATGGGCCTGATTCTAATGTTGGCGGGCGGCGGAAGCCGCCCGCCAAGCTACCGCCGCTGAATGACCGCACCGCGGTCAAAAGACCGCGGCGGCCATTTAGACATTTCCTCTGGGCCAGCGGGCGCTCTCCAAAAGAGCGCCCGCCGGCCCAGAGGAAATGCCCCTGCAACAAGGACGCCGGCTCAGAATTGAGCCGGCGGAGTTGCAGGGGTGCGACGGGTGCAGCTTGCACCCGTCGCGTATTTCAGTGTCTGCTTAGCAGACACTGAAATACTTTGCGGGGCCCTCTTATGGGGGCCCCTGCCGTGCCCATGCCATTGGCATGGGCACGGCAGGGGCCCCCAGGGGCCCCGCGGCACCCCCTACCGCCATCCTGTTCCTGGCGGGCGAACCGCCAGGAACAGGATGGCGGTAGGGGGTGTCAGAATCCCCCATGGCGGCGCAGCTTGGGATTCAAAGGGCAGCGGTAAACCGGCGGGAGACCGCCGGTTTGCCTCTTCTGACCGCGGCGTCAGAATGCCCTGCGGGGCACCGCCGGCCTGTCGGCGGTGCTCCCGCCGACCCTGGCCCCGGCGGTCTTAGACCGCTGGGGTCAGAATGACCCCCTATATTTGTAACAATAGATTGGCACGCCAGACGTCATCTTTATGTAATCAAAACTTTAATACCTAATGCATTTCCTTTAGAAATTATAAAGATTAGAGGTTCATACTCCCATATAACTTATGGTTAGTGCTCTAGAAAACTAAAATGAGGACCTATTTTCTCAGTTCTCAAAAAGCAACAAAGTACTTTTAATTAATTCGCTTTCTTCATTTTTTTTTCCACTTGTCTATATGTTACACTTAGGGGAGACGATGAGGCATTACAGCCAATGCTGCAGACTTTGCAACCGGGGAACGACTTTCAAGTGTCAGCATCAGCTCGACAGCTTGTAATTCTGGGCAAATCACTTAATCTCTCCATGCCTAAAACCAAAATGAATGTGTCCATGTGTAGTGTAGCAGATGCTCTTATAAAGCACTCCAATACCTTTGGTTCAAGTATGTGCTAGAAAAAAAAGGCAAAAAGGCAAACATATTACATGTTTTGCACTCTTTTGTCATTGGGTTGTTCTTGGGCTACCTTTGGATGATATTTGTGCTACATTTTGGCTCTTTTTTCCTCTGGTGGCCATCTTGGGAGACTTATTTGTAATGCAGCTCCCTAATTTCCTCTTTTACTGCAGTATCCTCAGTAAAAAATGCTTCAGGTTTGCCACACTCTTGTCATAGATTCAGAATATTAACATTATAGCTGCTGATTAGGACACTGTAGTGTATGTTACAGTCTGCATGTCAGAGTGATTTGATGAAATAGAACAGGAAGATATTTGAGAACTCACTTAAAACATGCCCTACTTTTTTTTCTACAGAGCTATCCATAATTTCTATGACAAAATAAATCCCATCATTTTTTCTATCCTAAATTAAATATTTTAAGTTTTAACATTTTGATTTAATCAAGATGGCTTCAGGTGTGCCACACTTTTGACATTAGTAAGACTGTTAGCACTAAAGCTGTTCTTTAGAACACTCTGGGAAGCTGCAGTAGAACACAAGGGAATCAACTGACATGCTGCTCCTAATGGCAGTACATATTTAACTGAGAATGTCAGACTTCATTCTCATGTGGATGAAAAGGATATATATCTATATCTTTAATACTTTTAATTCCATCTGTGCAATACTTTACCAAGTGATCTCCCGCAGTGGCCTGGCACCAGCTCCAATGACTTTTTGCAGCTGCTTTTGCCAAAACCGGGAGCCGCCTCAACTTCTCCAGCGTGTCCATAGTGCCTACTGATGACCTCACCATACCTGCTAAAGGAGGCGTTGGTAAACACACTGCCTGATTTTATATGCATTTTCAAAGTATTTGCTCTATTGATTTCCATGGTCCGTAATTAAGCACAAAAATACTATTTTTATCAAAACTTTAAAAATTAATAACTTAAAAAGTACCTACCAGATTTTGATGATCTTTGTGTTAAAATTTATATAAAAAAGTGAACATTTTTTGTAAATTGGTCTTGAGTTATTCTTTTGAGTGTGTGTCTTCACTTATTGATACTGTGAGTGCAACAAATGCTTTGCACTTCTCCAACATTTGCACTGCTCGACCAAGCTACCATAAAAATTAGAGAATGGTCAAGTTTTTACCTCTGTAAACCAACATTTGGTTGCGTAGACCCCCTGCACAGTGTGCTCAGCGCACTACATAGAGGGCCAGCTTCCTACAACATGGAGATGGGCAAAAAATCACCCATTTTTCTTTTGAGCAATTGGTGGATTTGTGGAGCCTCCTCCTGGGATACTCCTCCGATCCTTGATAAAAAGCAAGGCCTTGATTGGTTTGCCACAACCTGACACAAATATTAACGCTATTTTAAAAACAATAGAAATTCACTGAAAAAGACAAAGGTTACATGGATGTTATAGTTAGGCTCTGAATTTACTCGTACAAAACCAAAGAAATCCAGTGGTTATAGTTAGAGTTCTTTCAAGTAACTATAAATCGTGCCCTAATGTAACTATAACTCACACCATTGCCATGCACTGCTAATTACCCCAAATTACTCCAAATTATTGAAGAAAAAACTGTGCATGGCGGGGGCACGAGTGATAGTTACTTTAAAGAACTCTAACTATAACTGCTGAATTTCCATGCTTTTGCAGAGAGAGAGAGGAAGGAGAGAGTGAGGCTAAACAGTTAAGTATATCAGGTCTATTGTGTCCATAATGAATTAAAAAATATATAAGGGGGCACATTCTGACCTCGAGGGGCATGTAGGAAGTTGGGGTCTCAAATCGTCATTGTCTGTCAACAATATGGACAACTTTTGTGTCAGCCATTAGAGGACTATGAAACAGGCTCCTGCTGCTCATTTATTTGTTTTAGGGCTGCGGCTATAGAGCTCCAGCACTCCTGGGTGTAGCTGACTCCTCTTCCAGCAACTATCCTGGATGCTGACGGGAGCGGGGATTTCATTATTTCCTTTTTAATTTTGGGTGGGATTGTGTGGCTCTTCTTCTCAAGACTTTACAGGCCCCAGGGAGGCATCTGCTGTGGCTGTATCTTTTTTGAAAGGGGAAGCTCACATCCCCCCTCTCTGAGCCTTTACAGACACCACAAGACCCCATCCCCCAAGGGTGTTTTTTTTTAAGGTGCATCCATCCTCCACGAGCCTTAGCGAGCTTTGAGGTCATCATATGCCTATATATTATATTCTATTATATTCTATTATATTATATTACTATTGTATTGATTTATAGAGGGCACTAATCACGCGAAAGGATATCCAGGAACTTGGGCAAATGTGTAGGTGGATGGCTCCTAAAGAACTGTATTGCATTTTGTAGATTAGTTCAGCAAAGGTCAAGTAAGGCCAGTCCGAAAGTCCAGCCTTTTATTTCATCTGTTAATTAGATGCATTATGTTTGAATCTCTACAGCTCACATACTGTTAGTTAGTGGGAAAAGTTTTGGGTGCTGGGTTTGGGGTTGCACCTTGATGTATTGGGAAAGGGGGAAAGCAAATGGATTAAAAATAATGTTTTGCGATCAGCGATAGCCTCCATACATCCTCCAGGCACCTCTGGTTCTATTGTGCTGCCAGCTAAGCTATTCAAAGTTACACATGAAGTGTGGACACATCTTTTTTGCCCATTATTCAATCAATTTTGTATTACAAATGATGTTCCAGATTGCTGGAGAGGATCAATATTATCTCCAGGACATAAAAAGGGCTCTCCTGACTAGCCAGCTAATTTTTGATTAATAGCCCTTCTTGATGTAGACAAGAAATGTTATGCAAAAGTACTGAATTACGAGCTTAAACAATAGGCCACTGAGTATGCACTCATTCCAAATACACAGTCATGGTTCAGGCAGGGCAGCAGCACAGAGGATAATTTGGTGATCCTCTCCTCATCGATTGAGGCAGTGAACCAAAAGCAAGCAACCACTCTGTATGTCGCCTTTATCGATTATATGACCACCTTCAATAAAATGGATAGAGCAAGGCTTTGGCGAAAGCTTCATAATTGAGGTCTCCCATCTGCATTGCTGCAAGCAATTATGAGCTTGTACATTAGTACCTCTTTTAGAGTTAAGGTGTCAGAGAAGAGAGTGACGCAAAAAATCTAGACCACTCAAGGTCTGAAATAGAGGTGCATATTGGCCCCACTGTTATTTACTGTATACTTGGCTGATCTTAATAGTGTTTTTGCATGAGTGAATGCTTTTCTACCTAAGCTTGCTGGCGTACATTTGCAATGTCTGCAGCATGCTGATGATACTATTCTTTTTGATCACACTGCATTTGGCATGCAATGATTGTTGCATGCTCTGTCATAAAATTGCAATGAAAATAAGATCTACATCAACGACTCAAAGACTAAAATTATGTTTTTTGGGAGAAAGAAAGTCAGAAAAGTAGCTTTGCATTGAACTAGGTTAAAATCGAGCAGGTTTCCAATTTAAAATACCTATGTGTTTGTTTCAATCTGCGTGATTCACTCTACGCTCAGCTTGAGGTCATTAAAGGAATGGCGGTAGCAATATCCGTCAGTTTTCAGAAACTGTTGGAAAAAATGTCAGGACCAGATTTGACTCCAATTTGCCGAGTAATAGATGCTAAGCTTATCCCAACACTTACATGTGGCTCGATGATTTTTAAAGGTAGCCTTGGTCCCTGGTTAGATAAGACACAATGGGGGTTATTCTAACTTTGGAGGAGGTGTTAATCCGTCCCAAAAGTGACGGATTTACCACCAGCCGTATTACGAGTCCATTATATCCTATGGAACTCGTAATACGGCTGGTGGTATATCCGTCACTTTACCGTCACTTTTGGGATGGATTAACACTCCTCCAAAGTTAGAATAACCCCCAATGTCACTGCTACAGAAGATGATTGCACCTCCCTGATGCATTCCCATCCTCATAAATCCTATTAGAACTTACTTTAAGCAAGCAAGTAAGAATGGAGCAAACTAGGTTTTTAAACTATTACACAAAGCTCAAGGTAGCTTCCCCGGCTCGTTAAGGGGTTTGACCTTGTCAAGTATGCAGAATAGTAAATGGACATGGAAGGAATATGCCAACAAATCCATCTCAGCTGTGGGAGTTGATGAAATTATTGGCCTAAATTTTCCACCAAGGCAACAGGCCAAGTTACTAATAAAAAATGCAAGGTTGAGATCTACTGGAGGAAGATCACCACGAGCTGGCCAGAAAGGCTCATGCTGATTTATGTGTCTCTTTTTATCAGTCTCCTGGGAGGGCACCTTATCTATCTTGTCCCCTGAAACTAGGTTTGAAAAAAGATCTAATCATACCCTTAGAAGCCTATAAATATGGTTGTTTGATTGGTTTTGAGGTTCCACACCTCAGGTTATACAAGTGCAAGTTAGAATCATTATTGCATATCGTGTGCATCTATAAAGAACTCAGGCGATTGAAAGGTTATTGGCTAGTCCCTATGTTTCACATTCCAGGGACTAGGAAATGTCAGTGTGCAACTGTTCCATGTTTCAGCTTGCTACATCTCCAGCTAACTGTAAGATTTCTGAAATTTTTGAAGGATGGGGGCAAAGTTTTGAATGGGGCCTCTGCATCTCTTTAAACTACTTACATTTTAGAGTTCTTTTATTGTTTCAGCACCTTTGAAGTTGCTGTTTTTAGATACCTGCACTTTAGTAAAATCTCTGGGTATCGGAAGATAGTGGGCATATCCAGAGTTAAGCACAATTTAATAATGCAGATTGCTATGTTTTTTGCTCTGTACATTTAATAGAATATTTATTATGACTTATTGTAAGAGTGTGGTTTGGGTTTATTAAAAAGATTAGGAACATTTTTAAGACATAGGCGGTCATTCTGACCGCGGCGGTCGGCGGTCGCCGCCCGCCAAGCGGTTCCCGCCGAAAGACAGCTCCGCGGTCAAAAGACTGCGGCGGCCATTCCGGCTTTCCCGCTGGGCCGGCGGGCGACCGCCAGAAGACCGCCGGCCGGCCCAGCGGGAAAGACCCTTCGACAATGAAGCCGGCTCGGAATGGAGCCGGCGGAGTTGCAGGGGCGCGACGGGTGCAGTGGCACCCGTCGCGATTTTCACTGTCTGCAAAGCAGACAGTGAAAATCTTTATGGGGCCCTGTTAGTGGGCCCCTGCACTGCCCATGCCAGTGGCATGGGCAGTGCAGGGGCCCCCAGGGGCCCCACGGCACCCGTTCCCGCCATCCTCGTTCTGGCAGTGGACACCGCCAGAAACAGGCTCGCGGGAAGGCGGTCGGAATCCCCATGGCGGTGCTGCAAGCAGCGCCGCCATGGCGGATTCCCTGGGCCAGCGGGAAACCGGCGGGAAACCGCCGGCTCCCTTTTTCTGACCGCGGCTTTACCGCCGCGGTCAGAATCGCCCAGGAAGCACCGCCAGCCTGTTGGCGCTGCTTCCACCGCCCTCCGCCATGGCGGTCATGGACCGCCAGGGTCAGAATGACCCCCATAATTTCTTAGATCAAAGTGTTCAACATAAGTTAGACTAAGAAATTAATGAATTCTTTTGGGTTATCTGACAGTTTGATATAGTTATTACATTTAATTATTATATGTTCTAACAAGAAAAATATTTAAACAACTTATTTGTGTAGGTGTTGAACCATTTAGAATGTAAATGTTGTTCATAATATTTGTTTGAAATGGATGTGAAGCTTCATGATGTGTGGTTTGATGTGGGTGCAGCGTGGGAGGTCTTGCAGCAGTGTTCTGATTGGTCTGGAATCTGTGTAGGAGTTGGTTGGAGATTCCAGTTTAGATAGTGTTGCTATAGTCCAGCCTGCTGGTGGAGATTGCTTGTGTAACAGTCTGTCTGGTTTTCTGAGACAACCATTTGAAGATATTTCATAGCGTGCATGGGATCTGAAAAAAGGTGGTGCATGTTGCATTGACTTGAGCTGCCATGTGGAGCTCTAGGATAATCCCTAGATTTCTGGTGTGGTCTGTGGGTGTGGGTGTTGGTGTTAGTTCTGTCGGCCATCAAGTATAGTCCCATGGGGAAGTCGTGTTGCTGAAGACTAGTACTTTCATCTCCCCTGAGCTGAGCAGCAGACAGTTGGTTTACATCCAGTCTGTTAATATGGTCATGCAGTTGATGAAGTTGGTCTGGTTGAACAACAGGTAGTGGTTGTCTTGTCTATCAGGAAAAGCATGATTTGGATGTCATCGGTATGGAGATGAAAGTGATGTCTTGTGATTGAATGATGTTGGTGAGCGGTATCATGTATATGTTGAAACACAGTTGCGACCGGGGGCCAGGAAACACTTTCAGGAAGGCCTCGTAAGAAAGGGGAGACTCTCCCCTTTCTTACGAGGCCTTCCCGAACGTGTGGAAGGCCGTTTTCCCGATCGAAGCAGGAAGCGGCCGCAAAGCTGCTTCCTGCTTCGATGGGGAAAACAACTTTGTAACGTCAGCGCGCCTCACGGCGCGGTGACGTCACAAAGGGGCGGGTGGTGGGGGAGACACGGAAGCTTTATTAACACCCTCCCTGGTGTCGGCCACTGGTCGTGATGCGCACCAGGGAGGTAATGCGGGCGTCGGCCAATGGCCGACGCCCGCATTGGCGGGGTTAATGCTAGAGCTGGCTATTAGGGAAGCCAAGCCGGCCCCGTTCCAGCTAATTATTTTGATAGTTTTAAATTTTGATTTTATGGAAGGCCATTCAAAGCTAAATATATGTCTTCATTTTAGTAGATAGGGCTGCAGGGAGCCATTCCCATCCTTGCCCCCTCACAATGCCATGACAGTCATTTAACCCATTAGAGTGACGCATTCCTATGTTCCTAGCCCCATCCATGTACGCCTCACCTGCGTTCCTTGTCAGATGTATGGTTATTTTGTCATCTAAAAATAGTGGTTTCATGACCGGGGTTCCTCTCAAGGCACTGAAATGTTTCCTCACCAGATGTGTTGCTTGGTTTCCATCAGCTAAGACTTGTGGGTTCCGTTCTCTGACTTCCTTGCTAATTTTTATACCCCAATTTTCCAGGAGGTCTTCGTATTAAAAAATTCTGTCGATATTGCTTTGTACAGACCATATGGTCAATGTGGATTAGTTTGGACTAATCCATGTGAAAGTGCTGAAATTCACCCCTAGTAGGTTTTCCAATGTTAAATTTTCAAATTCTGATATATATTGTAATAATCGAAGAATATTTGATCTATTGAGAATATCCCATGGCCCCTGAGAAGCATATAATGGAGAGAAGATTATAGTCAACTGATCCGTAATTTCCAAAGAGTTTTCAGGCTTTATGTTTAATACCCTAGTGTAATCATGGTCTAACTCTGGACTGTGTTTTATCAGAGGTTGACGTCTATTTTCACTGCTCCAAGTCTCCGCCTGGCATGACCCTGATCTTCCTGTAGATTGAGGCCCACACAGTGCTATCCCCTTTGCCCCATGAGGTTCGAATGTGGTGTCTTCAGAGATCAAGTGCCAATCCATTACATTCTCACTATTGCTTTGTTGTTTTAGCCCTATGCCCACGTTATTGACAAGTGGCTTATTATTTAGCTCTCTTTCTAGGTTACCTTCTATGATGCTACTCCTACCCTTCATACCAAATGGATATGTCACAGGAATGGAACTGGGCCCCTGTGCTGTTTCCACGCCCCGTATACTTCGACTTGTGGAAACCCCTTTATTAACCTTGGAACATCTATTCTGTTGGGCCTGTCTCCTACTGTGGGGGGTGCTTGGCTAAATACTGAGAAAGCACCCGTTATGGGAGTAGCTGCTGATCTCTGCTTAAAAATTGGATAAGACTCCAGTGTATCTGGGGAGTTACTGGTTTCAATAAGTGTTCTCCCAGTGTGTTTCCATCTAATGTTTTGTTTTGTTGCTTTGAGTGTTTTTTCAGTCTCTTCTTCTGTCTTCTTGTCCATGGTGGCTGTTGAGCATGCCCAGTGCTCAACTTACATGGCTGATTCAAGACTGTCTCCAAGTTTTGACCTTCTAGACTGCTTTTTGCCACATTGATAGTAGGGAGGCTCATTTTGAGACTCATTTGAGTCTAACTCCAGAATTGGCTCTTCTAGACTGTTTTTTGCCACAGTAAAAGTGGGGGATAGTGGGAGCACAGTTAAAGGAGGCAGATTTTGTGACTGTTTTGAGACTGTCTCCAGGTTTAACAATTCTAGACTATTTTTTGCCACAATGATAATGGGGGATAGTGGGGGTGCTGTGGAAGGAGCTCGTTTCTTGGACCTTGTTCCTTGCTAACTAACCCCCTCGGCCTTGGGTGAGGGGGGACTTCCTTTACAGATTACTTTAGGGGGAGCTCTGTCCTGCTTCTTGCCTCTAAGTGGCATGCAACTGGTTGTTTTGTCTGCTGCCCCCCAAAGGTATGCAGACTTGGATTAAACTAGTTAGCAGCTCTGGCAATATTGATAGTTTATCTAAAATTGCTTCCGTATTGCTCCCATCCACTCCCTTGCCAGATGTGCCCCCCTTGTCCCACTCTTCTAACTTCCCCATTAGTACATTCAATTTATTGTCTAACATGAGTACGTTCTGAGCCATCATGTGGATTAACTCTAGTTGAATCTCCATTTTAATAGATTGCCATGTAAGCGCCTTGACTGCCGCCAGTAAGGAGTTGTTTATGGTATTTATAATGCAATCAGTGCTACCCCCTGCCTCCCTCCCCACATTGTGCACCTGATTTTCTCTTATTTCCTCCCCAGGATCTCTTCTAGACTCATTCTCACGGCCTTGTTCTTCAAGGCTTGAATCTTACCAGCCTTCATGGGCCAATGGATTATAGGAATCTTGCTGGGCCCACTTGGGCCCCGATGCAGGGGAGGAGGGTGTCCAACTGATATCAAAGGGCTCTTGAGCCGCCTGCAGATCCACCGATGGGTATAGTGCTATTTGGTAAGTCTCAACTAGTATTTGCTGTCGGCTATCCCTTGCATGCGCAGCCTGCCCTCTGAGTGGCTGTTCAGGCGTTGGGCTGATCTCTTTACTCTAACTTGGTGAATCTGTAAGGTATTAGTATTATTGCCAGCATTAGTTCTAGAGGTATCATAATGCTGATTCTTGTTATGTGTGCCCGTGCTGCCTCCTATTGTGGTGTCTGCCAGCTCTATCAGCTCCCCAGTAAGTGAGGCGTCAAGACTGCTGTCTGTGCCTGCAATGCCGCCGGTCTCATTTTGTGCTTGTTCTGGTTGCGTTGCCTTTATTGCTGGGTCAAACGGCCGATTCAACGAGGCAATAGCAGACCATAAGCCTTGATTGCCCTCGGGAATAATGGATTCAACCGTTTCCCCCACAGTGTCTAGACCGTTCCTAGTTCTTGTAAAGTAGTTGTGTATGTATGGTTGGTGAATATTTCGGACCTTTTGCTTCAGGCTCCTCTTTGGATCCTTCTGTTGCTCCTGAGGCTTAGACTGTTTATTCAAGACCGATTCGTTGTCATACTTCCTGGAAAAAAGTCATTGAGAAGGCTGTCAACAGACAACTAACCCACTTCCTCCAGGAGAACCGCACCCTGGACCCTTCCCAATTCAGATTCTGCAGCAACCACAGCACTGAAACCACCCTGGTCGCCACTACCGACAACATCAGAACCATACTGGATAGCGGCAAAACCATGGCCCTCATCCTCCTGGACCTCTCGGCCGCGTTTGACACCATCTGCCACTACACCCTACGCTCACGCCTCAGCAATGCTGGAATCTGCAACAGAGACCTGGACTGGGTCACCTCCATTCTCACCGGAAGAACCCAGAGAGTCCGCCTCCCCCATTCTGATCGGAGACCACCGAAATCATCTGCGGCATACCCCAGGGTTCGTCCCTCAGCCCAACCCTCTTCAACGTTTACATGGCCCGCTCGCTAACATCGCCCAATCCCACAACCTCAACATCATCTCATACGCCAACGACACCCAGCTGAACCTCTCCCCCACCAAGGCCCATCTCCACAAAGGAATGAAGGCCATCGCCGAATGGATGAAGAGAAGCTGTCTCAAACTCAATTCTGACAAGACGGAAGTCCTCATTGTTGGCTCCACCCCCTCTGCATGGGATGACTCTTGGTGGCCTGCCACTCTCTGAGCCACTCCAACTCCCAACAACCACGCATGCAACCTTGGATTCATCTTGGACTCCTCACTATCCATGACCCAGCAAGTCAACGACATCTCCTCCTCGTGCTTCAACACCCTCGGCATACTCCGAAAGATCTACAAATGGATACCCACCAAAACCAGAAGAACAGTCACCCAAGCCCTCTTAAGCAGCAAGCTGGACTACGGCGATGCCCTCTACGCAAGAACCATAGCCAAACTCCATGAGAGGCTGCAACGCATCCAGAACACCTCTGCACACCTCATCCTGGACATCCCCCGCCACTGCCACATAAAAGACCACCTGAAAAACCTGCAATGGCTCCCAGTCAACAAGAGAATCACCTTCAAAGTCCTCACCCATGCTCACAAAGCACTGCACAACACCGGACCAGAATACCTCAGCAGACGACTCTCCTCCAACACCCCGACCCGGCATCACCCCTCCGCCGACCTCTCCCTCGCAACCGTCCGACGCATCGGCAGAACTACAACCGGCGGTAGATCATTCTCGCACCTCACCGCCAAAACGTGGAACACTCTTCCCACCCACCTGCGCCAGACCAAAGACCTCCTTACCTTCAGGAAACTTCTCAAGACCTGGCTGTTCGAGCAGTAGCAGCACCTCACCCCACCCAACTTTGTCCCCCCTTTCCTCAGCACCTTCAGACCCTCACGGGTGAGTAGTGCGCTTTACAAATTCCAGATTGATTGATTGATTGATACTCAACGCAACTAAAACGATATATGGGAGCTGTGGATTCTATAAATTTCACAGATTCTGAAGACTCCTTCTCCTGTGTCATCGAGCTCAAGGGGCATGACAGGCCAGTTGGGCCAGAGGGGCTCTTATGACACCAGAACCTTTTGATTCCTTTTTAGACATGATAGGTTGACTGCGCAGCCCCAATGCCTTAAGGCCTGGTTGGAGTCGTTATGCTGCCTTAGATGGCGCTCTCTGTCTTCTCGGTTTGCTATATTCCCTGTATGTAGAGTAGATTCTATATGTTGGCTTCCAGTTAGAGCCAATTAACCTGTGGACTCTCTGCTCTTTCAGACTCTTGTACTTAGCCTCCTTTAACTGTTTTACCAGCTTCACCTGCGACCTTTGCGACCTTTGTAACTTTTGTGCCTTTTGTGTCACAGTTCTTGTCCTCAGATGTTCCTGGAGGACTTGAGAGACTAGGGGGGCACAGGGTGCTTGGGGGAATAAGCACAGACCAAGTCTACGTGGTGTTATTGTAGACCCTATTGTGGATGCTTGTATAGGTGGTAGAGAGAGTGTTGTTACTTGGGGCCGCTCCACCTCCTGTCATTGTGGCTGGGCCCGATCTAATGTTGACATAAAGCCTCAGGTACTAGTTGCTAATAAGAAGTGAATGCTGGTTAAATTGAGTCCTGGTTGAATGCTAGTTGCAATGTCCGATAGTAACCAAACCAATGTTCAAGTGAACAAGAGGAAAGGTACTAAGTGCCCGCCACACCCCCTGCCACTTGCTGCCGCTTGCTGCCACTTGCTGCTCTTGCTGCTCTTGCTGCTCTTGCTGCTCTTGCTCTTCTTCACCTTGCTTTATCGCTGCTTCCTTAGGCCTACGGGGGGCACGAGCATGCTTACTCCTCACTTCTCACTTCTCCAAGTACTCCTATTCTAAGGGAGACTGTGGTTGTGGCTGTGTCTGACGTTGAGCCGGCCCCCCCTGGCAAAACAATATACGCACCAGCACCAGCACCCCCCGGGTGTGGGATGCAATTGCACCTGACTCCACCCTGCCGCTGCTCCTACCTGGGCTTGCTGGGCTTGCTTTCTGCCTCCGTGCGGTACCTTTGGAACTAGAGGAATGACGTGCTGGGAGTAGGAGAGGCGAGCCCTCTCTACCCCCTCTGAGCCCCTCTGAGCCCCTCTCAACCCCACTCAAGACAATTTGAATGTTGATATGTTTAAAAAGCAGTGAAAAATGTAATCCTCGTTAATAATATTCCTTGTTAATATCAAAAAGATCAGTATGAGGACTGGAACGACCGTTCAGTCACGGTTTAGAGGACACTCTGCCCGAGCACGCCGCACATTTCCTGGGAAGTAAGCAGCCTGTTGAAAGAATGCCCTGTGAGACCAAAAAATTCGATTGTACAGCCTACTATAGTCATTAACTTTGCTGCCCTACACTCATCCATTCAGTGCCTTGCTAGGTTGGTCCTCAAAATCCACCCATGACTGGTTGGGGAGTTTCTGACTGTTCCTGCACATCTAATGGTACTTTTCAGGGATCAGTCCAAACTTAGCAATCAAGATTACTTTAATGGGAGTGTACCTGGTTTCATCCCCAGTCTCTGAAGTAAGAAGGGTGTCCCTCCCCATGGTAGGTTCGTGTTTTTACATATCAAGCCCAATTTTCTTCTGGGATCTTGTGAACCCTCATGGCTACCACATAAGCAGAAAATCATTTGTTAATATCATCTCCTACCATATAACTGGGCACTAATTACTTGAGGGTGTGGACCTTTTTGTCCCCTCCAGATACTGCAGGAATGCTGTACCTATGCTGCTGGAATCTGCCTGCCATGCTTTCAGTTCCAGCTCCTTAAGTCTCCTTTCATGAGCTTAACACTGTTAAGCTAGTTTCCTTTCTATGGGCACTTTCTTTTCCTCCATCCTGATAATTTCCTGCCTGAAGTATCTCTCTCCCCTCCTCTCCACCAGCAACTCTGTGGACAGGCTGCAGGAAGACACACTGCTCCCTGCCCTGGAACCCTAAATTAGGGGTCAAGTCATCCCTTTTAGCAGGCTGTTGACTGAGATCCAAATCATGTCCTTGTCTGTCCATATCCACATCTCATTTAGTTGCTGTAGCAAGAGGCTGGTTCACCAGTGGGCCTCAGCATCTTTTGTATTTCCACCTTCCTGGTGGTGTACCTGCATGGAGGTCACCTCTCTTTACAGAATTCCTTGAGCTGGGCCACGGTGTACGGCTTCATGTTTGCCAGATCAGCCTCCACGCTTGTAGAGGTGGATTCAGTTACAACAGACAGTGAGATAATTTTGAAAAATCAAAAAGGCCAATTAGGGAGAATTTATCTAGAATTGGCCTTGGATTATTTATGTCTGCTGGTAGTGTAACACAGTACTACTGTGTAGCACTGCACAAACACAAGTCTAATCCTTATCACTGAACACCAGTGTAAGAAATTGGGTTACTGGTTGAGATGGGTGAAATTCTTATCAAGCAGCACCCACAATTCTTCTCAGGATGAAGTCACAAACAATACCTACATTAGCCTATGTTCAACTCTCTGGTAGCTTGGAACAGAAGTAGTCAGGCTTAACTTGTAGGCAATGTGTAAAGTATTTGTGCAACACTTCAAATAGTAACACAGTGAAAATACACCACAAAAGGAACCTACAGCAGAATTAGAAAATAGGTTGATTCTTAATAACAAAACAAGATGAAACAATAAAAAATCTAATTAGTTGAGATATTGAATTTTAAGTTTTTTTGTTGGAAAATAGAGCCAAGAGGTTTAAAGCGCCAACGGTGGATATCTGTTTGCTCCAGACCAGGACAAAGTCACAAGTTCAGAACTACCATGATGGAGCACAGAATAGCTACAGGGACCTAGTTAGGCCTGCACAGGTGAGATCAGGAAAAATGGAGGAGGAAGTCAATATGTTTGGGGAAAGAACATCCTAAGGCTGACAGGTCTAACTATATATACATGTTCTCCGAATCACTAAATAAATCTGGCTGAACAAGCCAAACAAAAATCATGTTTCTAATGCACCCCTGTGTAACAAATTGAAAAATTGCTCTAGAAGTGAGACACACAAACTACTATTTGAAGGACATGATAGTTGGCCACTAGGAATAAAATAATAATGCCAATTTTTATAACAATAAAAATGTTTGCCTTTTATTCATTTTAGACTTTATATGTAGCACAATCCTACCAAAAAAAGCAAGGAAGCTAGCAAAAGTGAACAAGACTGCATATGTAAAGTTTTAAATTTACTACATGAACAACTAAAACACTCATTTATTGTCACACGCTAATGGAAACCTATAAACAAATACATAACAAATAGAATACATTTTAATCTACAAATCTTTTTTTGAATGCTCTCATGACTCACAAAATATAACTGTGCCACCAAGCCAAACAAAACCATCTTCTTTATGTAGTCCTATGCAACAAAATGTAAAAGTGACCTAGCAGTGAGCTACATGAACTACTATAAGGAGGACATGATAGTTGGCCCCTGGGTAAAAAATAATCTAAATATTTATGACAACAATGGCTGGCTTTCATTCACTTTGGCCTTCATATGTAGCACAATCCTATTATAAGTCTCAAGGAAGAACAGAAATAAACTAGACTGCTAAGTAAAGTTTCAGAATAATTACATGAACAACTAAAAGACACATTTATGGTCACATGTTTATGTAAACCAATAAACAAATACGTCACAAATACAATGGATGAAAAAGAAAGAAATCACATTAAATCTGATTGTCACGCTGTAGTTATAGTTAGTATTCCCAAAGATAAGAATTCCTTGAATATTACCTCCCTAATAACCTTTCACCCGTTTGATGATTTACCACAAAACGTTCCGTGCCTACACACATTTTTCCACAAATACATTTTTCATATACCATTGCATTTGACATAGTGCAAAAAATGCTGAATGGAATTACATGAAATTTAGGATGATTATACATTGTGGTGCACAGATGATGCTTTGTGGGTACTGTAGTTAAGTAGGGTAAGTATTTTTTAAGTTATAAGGCATTTATACTTAGTGAAATCTGTCACCACTGTACTTCATGGAATTTCATAAAATTTTGTGTAGCTACCATGGTACATGGCCATAAACCTATATCACTTGAGGTGCACATTTCTTCACCATTGTATCATGTGTGATTACTATAAAAAGGTAGTTTATGCTTGGATGGTTACTCATAATAACAAGAATTATGTGTCCCTTATACATTTAAGTACTGGTTTAAAAAAATAAGAAAAAAAGAAAAAATGTATTTGACAGATTACTTACATGTCTGTTACTGAGCACTGCTCTCAGATTACTTCAGTGGCAGACATTTCTGCTTTAACAAATTATTTTCCTCAAGTGAGTTTCATGTGAATGTGTGCCAAAATATAACTAAGGCCTACCTGTATTATTGGATTGTGGTACCCTTGAATTACTCATGGTGTTACATAGACAATGCAATACTTAAGTCTGATTTACAAAGGAACACAGGGCACCATGCATGGCCCTGCATTGAGTGATAAATCTAGGGAAAGGCAATGCAGGGCAATTTGCTGTTTGACATTACTCTGCACACTATATTCTACATTGCTGCTAAATTTCATATACATCTGTATGTCACACCACTGTAGCCACTCCACTACACGCTGTTCCACTCTATGTCACTCCACTCTACAACTCTCCATTGTACAAGACTCCACTCTATGCCATTATAATGTATGCAGTGCCACTGCATGCCACTCCAGTCTGCCTCCCTCCAATGTCCCACTTACACTGGAAGCTCCTCCACTATATGCTATTTTACTCTATACCATTCTATTTTATGCCACTCCATTCTACTCTATTTTACTGTATGCCCTTCTCTCTACCACACTGAACTGAACACTGTATGCCACTCCACTGTGTGCTACTCCACTCAACACAATTCCAGTGTATGCCACTCCACTCCATGCCACTTCATTCTACGCTATTCGATTGGACCTCACTTCAACTTATGCTACTCCACTGGAAGCTATTACACTCTACTACACGCCAGTGTACAGCACTCAGCTCTACGCTACTCTGCTCTATGCTATTACACTGTATGCAACTCCACTCTACATCTCGTTAATGTATGCCACTCCACTGTTTGCCGCTCAGCTATACGCTACTCCAGTATAGCATATTCCACAATATGTCATTCCAGTATATGCCATACCACTCTAGTCTATTCCACTATGTGCCACTCCACTGTACGTTGCTCCTTTCTACGACACTCCAGTGAGTGGCACTCCACTCTACTCCACTTCATTGTATGCTATTTGATTAGACCCCACTCCAATGTACAGCACTCCACTGTAATATACTCTATCCCATGCCACTGTACACCACTCCAGTCTACACCACTCTATTATAAGCCACTCTACTGTTTGCAACTCCGCTATACGCTGTTGCATGCTTGCATGGTATGCCACTCCACTGTACAGCACTCTTCTCAGTGGCACTCCACTCTGCACTTTTAAACTGTACGGAACTACACTCTACACCAGTCCACTCTATACCATTACACTGTTTGCAACTCCACTATACGGTTCTTCAGTGTATGCTACTTGACTGTGACTCCCCTCTCTGCTCTCCCAGTGTATGCCACTTCACTCTACCCCACTCCATTCTACACTGTTCCATTAGATGCCATTCCATTGTACGCAAGTCCACTGTATGCTACTACACTCCACCCCATTCCACTGCATGCCACTCTGATCTACACAACTTCTTTGCATGCCACTGCACTGTATGCTACTGGGCTATACGTCATTCCAGTCTACGCCTCTCTACTGTACAGTACACTATGCTATTGTACTGTATGCTACTCCACTATACACTACTCCACTCGCTGCCACTCCAGTGCACACCACTCTGCTCTACACCACTCCATTTTACGGTGGTCCATTGGACACCAGTCCACTATATGGCGTTTCATTCTACCCCACTTCACTAAACATTACTCCAGTCTATAGCACTCTACTGTATGCCACTCCACTCTGTGTTGTTCTACGCTATACTGTTCCCCTTCGCACTATTCTACTCTGAGCCACTCCATTGAACTCCACTCTATGCTATTACAATGGAGTTTTAAACTACTACACTGTATACAATTTCAATCATCGCCGTCTCTGTATGGTATTCCTCTCTACCCCACTCCAATGTATGCCACTCCATTGTATACTATTTCACTGTACTACACCCCACAATACACCACTCCAGTCTAAACCACTTCACTGTTCATCATTCCACTGTACGCTACTACACTAAATGCTATTACACTTTTAGCCATTCCACTGTACTAAACTACATTATAAACTATTACACCCTATGCCACTCCATTATATGCCACTCCAGTCTACACCTTTCAACTTTATGCCACTCCACTGTATGCTACTTAACGTTACACCACTCCAGTATATTCTTCTCCATGTATATAACTTCACTCTACAAAACTGTACTATGCTGTATACCATTCTACTAGACTCTAGTCCACTCTGGGCCCATACACTCCACTGTCTAAATTTGCACTCAACTCTATGCCTGTACACTCTGTTGTATAACACTCTACTCTACTCTATGACAGTTTCTAACACTGTATGACAGAGCACTCCATTCTAGTTTATGAGACGGCACTTCCATTTATAACAGTTTCTTCCACTCTATGCTTTGTCACTTCAGTGAATGCAACCCCACTCTACCTTAATCCATTGTACACTACTACACTCTATGCCACTCTACTGTATACCACTCCATTCAAGGCTATTTCACTCCATGCCTCTCCACTCTTCTACACCACACTATACAGTATTCTTCTGTACACTATTATTTCACTGTATGCTACTCCACTTTACAGTAGTCCACTCTATACCACTACAGCACACACTATTCAACTCTACGCTGCTCCATTGTACGACTCTCTCCTCCACTGAATATAACTCCAAGCTATAAATGTCTATGACACTTCATGGCACTTTTCAACATTCTACTCCACTCTATCTCTGTTCACTCCACTGTCCAATCCTGTCCTCCACCCTATGCCCATACACTCCTAGGTACAACACTATTTCACTATACAACACCTTTCTATATGACACATCGCCCCACTCTACTGTACAAGACCCCGCTCCAATGTATAACAGTTTACTACCTATGGTACAGCGGTACACTCCACTCCATTTTACTCTACTGTATGACACATGTATCTACTCTCTTGTACTTTACTCCACACTGCGTTACACCACTCTACTCAACTCCAACACTTCACTTTACTTTACTCCTGTCAATACCATTTCCCTCCACTGTATAACTCCATACTATACTGTATGCCACTGTAGATGGGGATTTTTCCTTAAAACCATTTGTGGAGGCTCTCTCGCCCTATGTGAAAGATACAGGATGACATTTTATGAATTATTGAGGGAATAAGGATGGAAAACAGTGTGTACACATGTATCCCACATGAAATTTGTGGTGAAAGCATGCTGCCATTTTCTGAGACCCCACCCCCTTCTATCTTTTTCCACAATGAGATGTTATTAGACATGATTTGACATTGCTTAAATAACAACTATTTTTGTTTGATGAAAAGGTGTACAAACAAACCCAGGGCACTGCGATGGGTACTTGTGTTCCCACCAGCAATGCCTGTTTATACCTGGGCTGGTGAGAGGAACTGGTAGTACATAAGATCCATCTTTTGATGACCACACAGTGCTCTGGATAGAGTATATTGATGAGATTTCAACATATGGAATGGCTCATGGAAACAAGAAGAGGATTTTGTTTTAATGACAATGAATTAAACCTGTCTTTCAACAGTCATGTTAGTGAGCACGCTTTAACTTTTTTGGATCTGGAAGTAGAAGTTAAATGGGGCACTCTCTCCACAAGATTATTCAGAAAGGAAAGAGTGGGAAATAGCCTTCTTCATGTTTACAGTCACCACCCGAAAAATCTTTGGCAAAGTATCCGCTTTGGGGAACTGTTCTGGGCAAAATATAATTAAAGTACTGAGGCCCCATTTGAGAGTGTTAGAAAGTGGGTCTCTAGTTGGAAGAGGTATAGACCCTTGTCCAAGTAGGGACCACAATCCTCATCAGGGTAATGCACAACACAATCCAAATTATCCTGTGCTCACCCTCTGGTACCTTGGCACAGAGCATTCAGGCTTATCTTAGAAGGCAATGTGTAATGTATTTGTGCCGTAACTTATATAGTAACACAGTGGAAACACCAAAAAAACACACCAAACGGGTTTGGAAAAATAGATAATATTTACCCGAGCAAAATAATGTAAAAAAAATACAAAAATACAATAAGCACAAGTTGAAATATCACTCTTTAAAGGTTTAAAAGAGTTTCAATCCTTAAGAATCAGCTGTATATTTGTGACACCCAGTACCCGGTATGTGTCAAAAATAACGATGCATGGGGGGGTGCAGAGGAGGAGATGTGTTGAAAAATAAGGTGTTGCGTTAGATTTTTTGGCACTGCACATATGATGCATCCTTTCTTTCCACACTGCAAGGAGATGCATCGGTTTCCAGGACTGCAACCCTGGTTCCTCACTGTGATGCAGGAATATTTTGATGCTCAGGGACGATTTTTTGTAAATCCTTGACGGGCTGGTAGAAGGAGCAGGATCTGCGTCAATCCGGTAGGCGATGTAGTGAAATTTCAGCCGCGAGGCAGGCGCTGTGTCAAATTCCGGTTGCGGGTTCAACGCTTTGTCGTTCTGGTCAGCGGTGCGATGATTTTCTAGCTGTGATGCATGTGCTGCGTCGATTTCTGTTGACGTTGCATCGATTTTCCAATGCACAAGGATTTCCTGAAGGGTGAAATTTTTGTTAGCCCTGAGACTTCAGAAACAGTAGGCAAGCTCAATCCAAGCCCTTGGAGAACACTTTTGGAGGAAGTGTCTGATTTAGTGGTGTCAGGGACTCAGTTTATATTCCCTAAAAATGCCTTTGAAGTGGGGGAAACCTCAAAGAGTGGTTTTGAAGTGCACAAGTTCCCATTTCAGCCCAGTTCTGTTTGCCACGATCCCTGTGGGGGATTATCAGTCCTTTGTGTGAGGGCAGGCCACTGGCCTTTGAAATGCAAAAGAGAGCCCCTCCACCCTTCCTGCCCAGGGAGGCCCATTCAGTAAGCAGATGAAAGCAGATGTGATTGAGGCCCTCATTACAACCCTGGCGATCGGTGTTAAAGCGGCAGTAATACCGCCAACAGGCCGGCAGAAAAAAATATGGAATCACGACCATGGCGGAAACCGCCAACACGGACAGCCACTTTAACACACCGATCGCCACGGCGGTAGAAACAAACACCACGGCGGTAACTGCCAACAGACAGGCAGAAGACAATGTACCGCCCACTCTATTACAAGGCACCAATCCGCCAGCTTTTCTGGGGCGGTGTCAACACCATCAAAAGCACGGCAGAAACAGTCTTTGGAACGGAAACCACTCACCTCTCGACTCCCAATGAGGAATCAGGATGCCATGGGGATGACACTTCAGGTGTTACCAATGTTGGTTTACCTCCTCTTATACCAGGAACATCAAAGACGGCGGCGACGACCACAGTGAGTAATGCACCTAGCACACAGGGAAGGGGGGGAGGAAAAAGAGACTGATACACACACGCAACATGCAACACCCCCACCCCCACCCTCACCCACAACACCATACACACATATACATGCAACAACAATACATATACACCTCGTAACCCACTGGAAGAATGCAAAGACCAAATTAAATTATTGTAACGAGTATAATCATCGTAAATCCAGATAGGGCAACATTTCTGTAAGAGATCAATATATACAAATATGTACAGCAACTACACAAGTCCGGAAAGTGTTCCATTCAATGTCCGTGGACCAAAATGCACACATGACACCTGCCTCAAAACGGAGAGCACACTGCTGGGGCATCATGTCAGAAGAAAAACAGGCACCTCAGGGGGAAGGGGAGGGAGGAACCTCAGCCAGATGAAGGGACAACGCCACTGCTCCACGAGGGGGCTACATGCCCACTGCTTGGTCCAGAGGAGTGCAAAGACACAGTCTCTCAAGTCTCTCAAGTGGGTGGTTTGCCCACTGCTTGGTCCTGGGGAGTACACAGCCACAGTCTCTCAAGTGGGTGGTTTGTCCACTGCTTGGTCCTGGGGAGTGCAAAGCCACAGTCTCTCATGTCTTTCAAGTGGGTGGTTTGCCCACTGCTTGGTCCTGGGGAGTACAAAGCCACAGTCTCTCAAGTGGGTGGTTTGCCCACTGCTTTGTCCTGGGGAGTACAAAGCCACAGTCTCTCAAGTCTTTCAAGTGGATGGTTTGCCCACAGCTTGGTCCTGGGGAGTACAAAGCACCAGTCTCTCAAGTGGGTGGTTTGCACACTGCTTGCTCCTGGGGAGTGCAAGGCCACAGTCCCTCAAATGGGTGACATGTTCCATTTGTTCTGGAGGGGGCTTAGTGCCCAGGGTGCTTCATCCTGCCAAAGACTGGTGTAGTGGATGCTTCTCTCCACTGGTTCTGGAGGGGGCTTAGTGCACAGAGTGCTTCATCCTGCCAAGGACTGAGGTAGTGGATGTCTTTCTCAACTGGTTCTGGGTGGGGGCTTAGTGCCCAGAGTGCTTCATCCTGCCAAGGACTGGGGTAGTGGATGCTTCTCTCCACTGGTTCTGGAGGGGGCTTAGTGCCCAGAGTGCTTCCTCCTGCCAAGGACTGGGGTAGTGGTGCTTCTCTCCACTGGTTCTGGAGGGGGCTTAGTGCCCAGAGTGCTTCCTCCTGCCAAGGACTGGGGTAGTGGATGTCTTTCTCCTCAGGTTCTGGAGGGGGCTTAGTGCCCAGAGTGCTTTATCCTGCCAAGGACTGGGGTAGTGGATGCATCTCTCCACTGGTTCTGGAGGGGCCGTGGTGGCCAGAGTGCTGCACATGGTGTGTGGCAGTTCCCATTCCCTCACCTGGGTGTCAGAGCCACAAGATTTTCTGGGAACAGTTAGCATGATACTCCATGGGGGCAGAGACACACTCCACCCTGCGGCGACTTTGCCTGCCAACTGTTGGTACAGCCAGTGCTGGTTGTGGTGCCTCATGTAGTGTGTGCAGGGTTCAGGATGTCTCCTGCAGCCTCGGACGACTGCACACTGGGGATGATGTTGATCTCGGCTGTGGTGGCACTGTCTGACCACTTCGCGGGGCAGGTGGCGGTGGGTGCCGCAGTGTCTGTGGCAGAGATGCTGCCGGTGGTGCTTGCATCAATACCTATGAAGGGAGACAGCAGGACGTCTCCTGCAGCCTCGGACCACTGCCTACTTGGGATTATGCTGGGGACTGTAGCAGAGGCAGCAGATGTGTAGGTGGTGGTGCAGGAGCGGGGCAGGTGGCGGTGGTTGCGGCGGGGGCCACCGTCGTACAGGTTGCTGTTCTGTCTTGCAGAAGAGGTGACACCAGTCCCTCACCCGTAGGCTCCGTGCCCTGAGGTGACTTCCCTTTAGCCTTGTGTCCCTTCTCCACCTTGGAAGTCGCTGCTGGGACCTTGGCACTGTCCTCTTTTGTCTTGGAGGAGGCCTTGCTGGGTGGTTGGTGAGGCTTTTCCCTACGGCATGTGGGCCCCTTCTTCACCTTGGCAGGTGGCGGAATAGGGTGATCCTTGGCCTCACTAGGTGGCACTGGCAGCCCTGATGGGTGCCGCCCGTGATTTTACTGTACTTGCAAGGACCACAGTGTTTGATGATTTCGTAGCTGAGGTGCTGGGCTGGGATCTGGACATCCTGGCCCTAGGGGAAGGATGGGGGGGAGGTATAGGGAATAGGTCAATGTTAGCCAGGAAACGTTTTTTAGACACACTGGGACGGGAAGATCGAGGGCGTTTGGGAGTGGAGGAAGAGGTAGTGGTTGTAGGAGGTGTATGTCTGCTGAATTTGGGTGAAGGTTCATGGGCTGGAGGCTGTTGTGAGGTGGATGGCTGTTGAGTGGGTGTGTGCCTGCGTTTGTGTAATTTGGGAGGAGGGCTCACAGACACACTGGGAGAGGACACAGGGGACGTGTGCATGGTAGTGGGGGTGGTGATTGCACGTGAGCGGTGTGTAGTGATGGGCCTGCTGGTTTTGGAGGTAGTGGCTGAGGATGTAGTGCATGCAGGTGTGAGTGAAGACGAGACTGGGAGGGAGGAGGAGGACTTGGAGGAGGGGGACACAGTGGAGGCAGTGGATGTTGGTGTGTCTGCATGGGTATGGTGCTTGTGTGAGTGCCTGTGGGATGTGTGGTGCATATGTTTGCCACGTCTACTCTTATGTGTTGATGAGTGTGCATGCTGGTCTGATGGTGTGCTTGGGATAGGCTGAGGTAGAGGGGATGGGGTCTAGGTAGTGGAAGTTGGAGGGGGGAGGCTGGACACAGGGACAATGGCTGCCATTAGTGCTGAGGCCAGAGCCTGAAATGCTCTCTGTTGGGCTGCCACGCCAGAATGAATGCCCTACAGGTACACATTTGTTTGTTGCAAATGCCTCTCGACACCCTGGATGGCATTCAAAATGATTGATTGTCCAACAGTGAGGGATCTCATGAGGTCAATAGCCTCCTCACTGAGGGCAGGAGGGCTGAATGGGGCAGGGCCTGAGGTGCCTGGGGCGAAGAAGATGCCCACCTTCCTGGGTGAGCAGGCACATGCACAACACTGAGGGGCTGCTGGGAGGGCGGTGCTGGTAGGGGGGCCGGCGGCTGTACCTGTTGATGCGGTGGGCACAGAGGTGCCCACCACCGCAAGGGAGCTCCCATCAGAGGAGGAGTCGCAGTCGCTGATGGCTCCTCCTGTCCCCGTCATGGAGCTCCCCTCGCCCTCCGTCCCACTGGTGTCTTCAGACTCCATAAATTCACCCTCCTGGGCCATGTGGGTTGCAGCTCCCTCCTGCTCTGGTGCCAGTGCTCCTCTGCCAGATGCTGCTAATCCACACAAGGACAGGGTGACAAAACAAAAAGGGGAGGAAAGACAGAAGAGACACATGGTCAATGCCTGCAACAACACCACCGTTGGCGGACACAACACACAGGGAGCAGCCCTATGCACTAGGCCATGCACTAACAGTTCAGGGGAAAATCAAAGCCCATGGGGGACTGCCTAGACCCA
Organism: Pleurodeles waltl; assembly: GCF_031143425.1. Lineage (NCBI taxonomy): Eukaryota > Metazoa > Chordata > Amphibia > Caudata > Salamandridae > Pleurodeles > Pleurodeles waltl. The sequence continues at coordinate 259,082,968 of NC_090437.1, read as the reverse complement.
TTTGATGCACACCTGGAACCCACAGGAGCCTGACTAGGTGTAGATGGACACTACCACTTTTGGGGTTGGAGTGCCACAGAGCCTGCCTAACAATGGACCAATGTGGCACGTTTGCCCTGGCCTAGGTAAACCCACAGCCCACTTCCCCCCACCCAGACACCTCATTAAGCGCGCAGAGTCAGCTGAATGAGACTGTACTCACCCCCTTGTGGCTGCTGTGATGCCCTCAAGCACCCATCCAACTCAGGATATGCCACCACCAGGATCCGGTACATCAGGGGGGTCATGGTGCGACAGGCACCCCTTCCACGTTGGGAGGCCATCCCCTGCTGGGCCTCCGCTGTCTTCTTGGTCCAGCTGCGCAAGTCCTCCCATCTTTTGCGGCAGTGGGTTCTCCATCTATGGTAGACCCCCAGGGTCTGCACTTCCTTGGCGATGGCACGCCAAATACCCTTCTTCTGGTGGGCGCTGACCTAGAGGAAAAGTGAAGTAAGAATGGATTTTACTCCCCCGTCCGGTTCTTCTTATTCATTGGCCACAAGTTCCCACCCTGGCCCAGAAACACATACACTGACCATCCTCACATGCTGGCCTCTGCCCCCCCTTATTGTCCATCCACACCACTCCATACGTTCATGTCCCATCCATCATGCTCACAGTGTACTCCCCTTTTTGTCTGGAGGACCGTTGAGTAGCGTGTACTAGAGGAGGACCCCAGCCACTAGGTTGTCCAGCTCCTCCGGGGTGAAGGCAGGGGCCCTTTCCCCAGACACTGTAGCCATTGTCGCTTCCAGACTCAGGTCACAGCAGCACCTGCAATGTAGGTCCTCTCCTACTGAAGGTCAGGTATCAAGTGAGTGAACAGATAGAAAATGGCAGTTACGTCCACGGCGGTGCGTACCGTCACCGTCAGCGTACATCGTCATTGGCTCCTGGAAACCATAGGGCCCAATGATAACCAATGCTGAATTGCACTGCGGTCTTCATCCGCCTACTGCGACGCTGCACAACGCCAGCACAGTTACCTCATTTCCCCTTGTCCCTCCTTACAGGTCAGGCAGCTGCCATTTCAGGGGGCCAAATGGCAGGGCAACTAACTGCATCACATCACTTTTGTGCAGGAATACGGACAGACAGTGCCACACACTGATAACATCACAATTGTTCTAAACACTCTTGTGAAACCTATGTGGTTATGACCCTCTGCTCACCCTTCTCCTCCATAGAGCACGTCCGCTGGGGCAGCTGATGAGATGGCGTCATCCTCCGATGTACAGACCCCTGGTGGACCTGTCAACAACGGAAGACAGACACATCATTATCACCTACAGACTTCATCGTGCCACAATCCATGAACTGTGTGCCCAGTTGGAGCCAGACCTGATGTCAGCTATCCGCCATCCCACAGGAATCCCAACTCTAGTCCAGGTCCTGTCAGTACTCCATTTCCTGGCCAGTGGGTCCTTTCAAACAATAGAGGCCATGGCATCAGGGATGTGACAGCTAATGTTCTCTAACGTGTTGTCCAGAGTGTTGTCTGCCCTGCTGAAACACATGTGCAGCTACATCGTTTTCCCCCAGGTGGAGGATTTGCCCACAGTGAAAGGTGACTTTTATGCCCTGGGACATATCCCCAACATCATTGGTGCCATTGATGGTACACGTGGCATTTGTCCCACCCCGCAGGAATAAACAGGTGTACAGAAACCGCAAAAGCTACCATTCCATGAATGTGCAGATGGTGTGTTTGGCAGACCAATACATCTCCCATGTTAATGACAAGTATCCTGGCTCAGTGCATGACGCTTACATTTTGAGGAATAGCAGCATGCCTTATGTGATGGGGGAACTCCAGAGGCACCGTGTGTGGCTAATAGGTGATCCCAAGGTCACCACACAGTTTGAATAGGTGTCTGGGTATGGGAGAGTACCTATGGGTTGGTGTGTGTCTAACAGATACCCCTCGATATTTGCAGGTGACTGGTTATCCCAACCTGTTATGGCTACTGACTCCAGTGAGGAATCCCAGGACAAGGGCAGAGGAACGCTACAATGAGGCGCATGGGAGAACTAGGAGGATAATAGAGCACACCTTCGGCCTTCTGAAGGCCAGGTTCCAGTGCCTCCATCTGACAGGTGGCTCCCTATACTACTCACCGAAGAAGGTGTACCAGATCATTGTGGCATGCTGTATGTTGCACAACCTGGCTTTGCAACACCACGTGCCTTTTCTGCAGGAGGATGGGCCTGATGTTGGTCTTGTGGCAGGTGTGGAGCCTGTGGACAGTGAGCAAGAGGAGGCAGAAGAAGAAGATATAGAAAACCGAAACAACATCATCAAGCAATACTTCCAGTGAGACACAGGTAAGAGACTGGCACTGCTCCTCTCATATCAGACTACAGTAGGACATTGTATGATTCTGCCTTTTTACCACTGTCGATGGATCCTGACAGTTCACTTTGGCTTTCCATTTCAGAGATCTGGGTACTACTTTCTGCCTTCTGCTATGTTTACTGCTGCCCAACAACTGTAGAACATTGGTATGTGAAAATGAACAATGACATTGCTATTTTTTAGAGAGGTTGTAATTACACATTTGTGAAAGTACAGACTGACTCCAGATTGATTTGTGATTTAAGGGTGTTTATTTCTGTGCTAATAAGTGGAGGGGGTTGTGCAATGGGCTGGGGTGATGGTGGAGGAATGTCCATGGTGGAGTCCAGTCTATTGGTATTACAGGTGCATTGTCCAAGGGGGGCATAGGAAGTGGAGTAATGGCAGTTCAAGGTTGTCAGGGTGACATAGTGGGACAGAAGGGTGACAATCAGGAGAGTCTCATTTCCTGGCAGGGGTCTTGGCAATGTTCTCTGTCTTGTGCCTGGATCACAGGGACCGTTTGCGAGGTGGTTCTCCTTCTGCAGGGGGTGGGGTGCAGATGGCCTGTTGGTCCTGTGGTGGGACCTCCTGTCCACTAGCACCGGCGGAGGTGGAGGGCTCTTCATTGTTCAGGCTAGTGTCAGGGGCCCGTTGGTGTTCCACTGTGTCCCTCATAGTGTTGGCCATGTCTGCCAGCACCCCTGCAATGGTTACCAGGGTGGTGTTAATGGACTTCCTGAAGCCGCTGGGTCTCCTGAAACTTGGCCAGTACCGTGACCATGGTCTCCTGGGAATGGTGGTATGCTCCCATGATGTTGGAGAGTGCCTCGTGGAGAGCGGGTTCCCTGGTCCTGTCCTCCCCCTGTCGCACAGCAGTCCTCCCAGCTTCCTTGTTATCCTGTGCTTCTGTCCCCTGACCCAGGTGCCCACTGCCACTGACCCCAGGTCCCTGATTGTCTTGGGTTAGTGGGTTTGCCTGGGGTACCTGTAGTAGTGGACACACTGTTGATTGACGTGTCCTGGGGACAGTGGCATTGGCCCGCTGGGTGGGTGCTGTGCTGGTGTTTCCTGAGGGGGGAGGTTCAGTGGTGGTTTGTGACTGTGGCAGGGAAACCGACTGTCCAGTGTCCCTGATGGGCCGGGCTGGTCATCTTGATCCAGGCGTGCAGAGCTGCTGTCGTCTCTGTGGGCCTCTTCTGTGGGGGGGCAGGATATGTCTGGAACCTCCTGTCCGGTGAAGTTGGGTAGGGGTCCTGTTGGGGTGTAAATGTATAGTTATTGTATCTGTGTGTGCCATCTTGTGCAATAGGTGAGTTACCCTCTACTCCTGTGCTTGCATTATTGTCTTTGACCTTATGTGATTGGTGATTTTTGGGCCTCGGTGAGTCTCTCTACTGGACATGCTTTGGTGATGGGTGTCCATGCAGGTCTGTAATGGGTGCCCATGCATTGGTGTTACATGCCGGGCTTGGTATTGGGATGTGTGGGTTGTGATAGTGGGGTATCTGTGAGGTGTTGGGGTGATGGGTGAGAGGGTAGGGGTAGGAGTTTGTGATGGCATGCAGGTAGGGTGGGGGGATATGAAAGTAAATATTTGCCTTACCAGAGTCCAGTCCTCCTGCCACTCCTGCGAGGCCCTCATGATGCATGATCGCCAAGACTTGCTCCTCCCATGTTGTTAGTTGTGGGGGAGGAGGTGGGGGTCCACCGCCAGTCCTCTGTATAGCTACCTGGTGTCTGGATGCCATGGAACGTACCTTTCCGCTGTAGTGCTGTCCCACTGCGTTGACCCTGTCGACAATTCTCTGCCATAGCTCCATCTTCTTAGCAATGGATGTCTGCTGCACCTGTGATCCAAATAGCTGTGGCTCTACCCCGATGATTTCCTCCACCATGACCCTGAGCTCCTCCTCAGAAAACCTGGGGTGTCTTTGAGGTGCCATAATGTGGTGTGGGTGATGTGTGAGGTGATGTTTGTTGTGCTGTGTGATGTGATGTGTTGTGTTGGTGTGTGTTCTTTGCAGTGCGTGGATGTTGTATAAGTGATGGTGTTGTGTGTCTGTGGATGCTGGTGTTGTGTTTGCTATTCTCTCTCTCCCTCTGCTTCTTCCAAAAAAAAATCATTGTATGGGGTTGTGGGTAATGTGGGTGTGTGTTTTATATATTGGTGTGAGTGTGTGGGTGTGGTGTGTGTATGTGTATCAGCTGTGTGTATTTTGAATTGTCCAATGTGGTTGTGTTTTTAAAATGTGTGTGTATTTTGAGCTCGGCGGTGTGTACCGCCAATGGATTACTGCGGTTGAATGACCGCCGTGTTGTTTCGTGGGTCGTGATACTGTGGGCGTATTCCTGTTGGCGTGACGGCGGAGGTTTTGCTATCGCCAGTTTATCACTGACCTTTGGTGTGGCGGACTTGTGTGGGTGTCTGTATTGTGGCGGATTACGCAATGTGGGTCGTAATATCTGTAGCGGGTTTCCGCCGCAGCCATGGTATCTTGACGGCCGTCAGCACGGCGGTAAGCGGGATTTACTGCCAAGGTTGTAATCAGTGCCTGAGTCTCCTGTGTTTATGGCTGTCTGGGTGGAATGTACAAGGGGAGCTGTGAACCAGCACAGACGATATGTGGATTGGAGACAGGCTGTAAGGCATAGGTGGCAGTAAGTGCAGAGAAATGCCTTCTTTCTAAAAGTGGGGTTTCTCACTACCATTCCAATCATAACAAATATGACAATTCTATTCCCCTCAGATCAGAAATTACCAATTGAAAGCATAGAAGGAAGTCTCTAATGATGGCCAATGAGAGAGGTGGGCTCCACAGTAGTGAAAAACAACTCTGGGAGTTTTTCACCACCAGGACATGTAAAAGTACCATCCCTTTTACTTACATAGCACCTTGCCCTATGGGTTACCTAAGGCCTACCTTGTGGTGACATATGAAAAAGGAGGGGAATTTAAGGCTTGGCAAGTAGTTTTAAATGCCCTGTCGAAGTGGCAGTGAAACTGCACTCATAGGCCTGACACTGGCAGACCTGAGACATGGTTAAGGGGCTACTTATGTGGGTGGTACAATCAGTGCTGCAGACCACTAGTAGCTGGCCCTAGGCACTTTACTAGGGACTTACAAGTAAATTAAATATGCCAATAGGGTATGAGCCAATGTTACCATGTTTTAGGGAGAGAGCCTATGCAGTTCAGCAATGGGAAATTGTCCAGAGTCCTAAAGCCAACAAAAATGAGGTTTGAAAAAGAGGAGGAGGAAGGAAAAACATTTAAATTGACCCTTCAGCTAGGGCCATTTTCCAACATGTGTCCTCTCTTTCTATTCCTTATACTCGCTTCATGGCCCTTTGTACAGTACCCAGGGTTTATCCCCTTTCTAGGAACCTTTTGGTCATAGTATTTTTCTTCCCCTCTATTGGAAAATGGCCCTCTCTGAAGGGTCACCCTAAGGTGTTGCTGACAGTTGTTAAAGCATTATATTGTGTGAAACTATTTTTATTACTGTGCTCCGAATGAAGTTGATAATTGGGACTATTTTGTACACTACATATCAAGATTTACGTGGTCAGTCAAACATACTTACCATAGTTAGAGATACTCTGTGTGGCCCACAAGTTTAATTGTTGCCCATATCAGAGAACTGTGTTATCTCCAATGATATAATTGGACTGAATGTATGACTAAAACAGTCAAAGATAGTGACCCTGAAATGATCTTGTTCTCAGCACCTATTTTCAAAAGTATGTTTTCTATGTTTATTGTATTGCACCATTACTTTGAAAATAACAGCAAGGTATTCATTGTAAAATTTGACCCGTGAACAAGGGGAAGGATCCTGGAAAGGCGTTGGTTTGGCAGTTGCTGCCTGAATTAATCACAAAGCACTTCATCGCACAAGAGTTCATGTTGTGTGTTCTTTGAAGCTGTAACGCTTTTGCTGTGCATAATTACATATATATTCAGTGAAAAAAGGTTAAAGGGGCGTTATCATTGGGAAATAAAATACAAAAAACTTTAGAAAACTTTAGAAATTCACTAAAAAACCAAATGTTAGAGGGACGTTATAGTTAGGTTCAGATTTTACATGCATAAAACTATAGAAATTCAGCTGTTAGAGTTGTTTCAAGTCACTACAACTCGTACCCTACTGTAGCCATACCTTAGACCCTCACCATGCACAGTTATTTAATCAATAAATTCACTGAAAATGTTATAGTGATATTATAAATGATATCATAGAAGATTGTGCAAGTGATATAATATCTGGGGTAATTATCAGTGCATAGTGTGATTGCGAGTTATATTTATCTTAGGCTGTTCCCTCCCTATTGCTTTCCTTGGTCTGTTCTGCTGCACTGTCATCAAGCTTATCCTGTGTGGTGTATTGTCCTGCTGCAACCCCTGATGTCTGCCCTGTAAGGTCAGTTTGGCTTCCCTGCGTATCTCCCTCCTGCCCTCTGTTATCCTAGTCCATGTCCCTACCCCATTATTCCTGCCCTCCATGATCCAATGTACTATCCTTGCAAACGTTTTGAACTTGGTAAAAGGGAGATTTCAGAGGAAAAAAAACTGGGATATTGATTTTCCCCATTGATTGACACTGAAGAAGAGGAGAGTTTAGGCAGGAGACACATAAAATATTCCTCTTTAGGGCTCAAATTGATTGGGAGTCTCCTGTCTGAATTGGGTCTGTTGGCATGTATGGTTGCACTGCCAGTGCATCTCCCTTTTGCCCTCAATTGTCTGTTATGGTTATATTTCCACAGCCTCTCTTGCCTGTCCTGCATGGTTGGTGCATTCCCTTGCCCCTCTTCCCCTGCCCTTCATGGTTAGTTGTGCTGCCACTGCCCCTCCCACTTGCCCAGCGTGTTTAACTTGTTGCCTTTGCACCCTCCTCACTGCCCTCAATTATCCAAGTCTTTGCCCTTCACCTTTGTTCCCCACAGTATTCTAATGAACAACTAGATGGCTAACATTCCATATTTGTAACAATAGAGTGGCACGCCAGACGTCATCTTTATGTAATCAAAACTTTAATACCTAATGCATTTCCTTTAGAAATTATAAAAATGAGAGGGTCATACTCACATAAACCTTATGGTTAGTGCTCTAGAAAACTAAAATGAGGACCTATTTTCTCAGTTCTTAAATAGCAACAAAGTACTTTCAATTAATTTGCTTTCTTAATTTTTTTTATCCACTTGTCTATATGTTACACTTAGGGGAGACGATGAGGCATTACAGCCAATGCTGCAGACTTTGCAACCGGGGAACGAGTTTCAATTTTCAGTATCAGCTAGACAGCTTGTAATTTTGGGCAAATCACTTAGGGGGTTATTCTAACTTTGGAGGAGGTGTTAATCCGTCCCAAAAGTGACGGAAAAGTGACGGATTTACCACCAGACGTATTACGAGTCCATTATATCCTATGGAACTCGTAATACGGCTGGTGGTATATCCGTCACTTTACCGTCACTTTTGGGACGGATTAACACTCCTCCAAAGTTAGAATAACCCCCTTAATCTCTCCATGCCTAAAACCAAAATGAATGTCTCCATGTGTAGTGTAGCTGATGCTCTTATAAAGCACTCCAATACCTTTGGTTCAAGTCTGTGCTAGAAAAAAACTGCAAAAAGGCAAACATATTACATGTTTTGCACACTTTTGTCATTGGGTTGATCTTGGGCTACCTTTGGATGATATTTGTGCTACATTTTGGCTCTTTTTTCCTCTGGTGGCCATCTTGGGAGACTTATTTGTAATGCAGCTCCCTAATTTCCTCTTTTACTGCAGTATCCTCAGTAAAAATGCTTCAAGTTTTCCACTTCAATTCCATAAAGATGGTGTTCAGATGTGCCTCACTTTTGTCATAGATTCAGAATATTAACATTATAGCTGCTGATTAGGACACTGTAGTGCATGTTACAGTCTGCATGTCAGAGTGATTTGATGAAATAGAACAGGAAGATATTTGATCACTCACTTAAAACATGCCCTACTTTTTTTTCTACAGAGCTAAACATAATTTCTATGACAAAATAAATCTCATCATTTTTTCTATCCTAAATTAAATATTTTAAGTTTTAACATTTTGATTTAATCAAGATGGCTTCAGGTGTGCCACACTTTTGACATTAGTGAGACTGTTAGCACTAAAGCTGTTCTTTAGAACACTCTGGGAAGCTGCAGTAGAACACAAGGGAATCAACTGACATGCTGCTCCTGATGGCAGTACATGTATAACTGAGAATGTCAGACTTTATTCTCAAATGGATGAAAAGGATATATATCTATATCTTTATTACCTTTAATTCCACCTGTGCAATACTTTTCCAAGTGATCCCCCACAGTGGCCTGGCACCAGCTCCAATTACTTTTTGCAGCTGCTTTTGCCAAAACCGGGAGCCGCCTCAACTTCTCCAGCTGGTCCATAGTGCCTACTGATGACCTCACCATACCTGCTAAAGGAGATGTTGGTAAACACACTGCCTGATTTTATATGCATTTTCAAAGTATTTGCTCCATTGATTTCCATGGTCCATAATTAAGCAGAAAAATACTATTTTTATCAAAACTTTAAAATTTCATAACTTAAAAAGTACCTACCAGATTTTGATGATCTTGGTGTTAAAATGTATATAAAAAAGTGAACATTTTTTGTGAATTGGTCTTGAGTTTTTCTTTTGAGTGTGGGTCTTCATTTATTGATACTGTGTGTGCAACAAATGCTTTGCACTTCTCCAACATATGCACTGCTCGACCAAGCTACCTTAAAAATTAGAGAATGGTCAAGTTTTTACCTCTGTAAACCAACATTTGGTTGCCTGGACCCCCTGCACAGTGTGTTCAGCGCACTACATAGAGGGCCAGCTTCCTACAACATGGAGATGGGCAAAAAAATCACCCATTTTTCTTTTGAGCAATTGGTGGATTTGTGGAGCCTCCTCCTGGGATACTCCTCCGATCCTTGGTAAAAAGCAAGGCCCTGATTGGCTTGCCACAACCTGACACAAATATTAACGCTATTTAAAAAAACAATAGAAATTCACTGAAAAAGACAAAGGTTACATGGACGTTATAGTTAGGCTCTGAATTTACTATAACTCGTGCCCTAATGTGACTATAACTCACACAATTGCCATGCACTGCTAATTACCCCAAATTACTCCAAATTATTGAAGAAAAAACTGTGCATGGCAGGGGCACAAGTGATAGTTACTTTAAAGAACTCTAACTATAACTGCTGAATTTCTATGCTTTTGCAGAGAGAGAGAGGAAGGAGAGAGTGAGGCTAAACAATTAAGTATATCAAATCTATTGTGTCCATAATGAATTAAAAAATATAGAAGGGGGCACATTCTGACCTTGAGGGGTATGTAGGAAGTTGGGGGTCTCAAATCTTGATTTTCTGCCAACAATATGGACAACTTTTGTGTCAGCCATTAGAGGACTATGAAACAGGCTCCTCCTGCTCATTTATTTGTTTTAGGGCTGCGGCTAGAGATCCAGCACTCCTGGGCGTAGCTGACTCCTCTTCCAGCAACTATCCTGGATGCTGACGGGAGCCGGGATTTCATTATTTCCTTTTTAATTTTGGGTGGGATTGTGTGGCTCTTCTCCTCAAGACTTTACAGGCCCCAGGGAGGCATCTGCTGTGGCTGTATCTATTTTGAAAGGGGAAGCTCACAGCCCCCCTCTCTAAGCCTTTACAGACACCACAAGAACCAATTCCCCAAGGGTGTTTTTTTTTAAGGTGCATCCATCCTCCACAAGCCTTAGCGAGCTTTGAGGTCATCATATGCCTATATATTGTATTGTATTATATTATATTATATTATATTATATTACTATTATATTGATTTATAGAGGACACTAATCACACAAGAGGATATCCAGGATCTTGGGCAAATGTGTAGGTGGATGGATCCTAAAGAACTGTATTACATTTTGTAGATTAGTTCAGCAAAGGTCAAGTAAGGCCAGTCCGAAAGTCCAGCCTTCTATATCATCTGTTAATTAGATGCATTATGTTTGAATCTCTACAGCTCACATACTGTTGGTTAGTGGGAAGAGTTTTGGGTGCTGGGTTTGGGGTTGCACCTTGATGTATTGGGAAAGGGGGAAAGCAAATGGATTAAAAAGAATGTTTTGCCTATCAGCGATAGCCTCCATACATCCTCCAGGCACCTCTGGTTCTATTGCACTGCCAGCTAAGCTATTCAAAGTTACACATGAAGTGTGGACACATCTTTTAGGCCCATTATTCAATACATTTTGTATTACAAATGAAGTTCCAGATGGCTGGAGAGGATCAATATTATCTCCAGGACATAAAAAGGGCTCTCCTGACTATCCAGCTAATTTTCGATTAATAGCCCTTCTTGATGTAGACAAGAAATGTTATGTAAAAATACTGAATTACGAGCTTAAACAATAGGCCACTGAGTATGCACTCATTCCAAATACACAGTCAGGGTTCAGGCAGGGCAGCAGCATAGAGGATAATTTGGTGATCCTCTCCTCATTGATTGAGGCAGTGAACCAAAAGCAAGCGCCACTCTGTACGTCGCCTTTATCGATTATATGACCACCTTCAATAAAGTGGATAGAGCAAGGCTTTGGCGAAAGCTTCATAATTGAGGTCTCCCATCTGCATTGCTGCAAGCAATTATGAGCTTGTACGTTAGTACCTCTTTTAGAGTTAAGGTGTCAGAGAACAGACTGACGCAAAAAATCTAGACCACTCAAGGTCTGAAACAGAGGTGCATATTGGCCCCACTGTTATTTACTGTACACTTGGCTGATCTTAATAGTGATTTTGCAGGAGTGAATGCTTTTCTACCTAAGCTTGCTGGCGTACATTTGCCTGTCTGCAGCATGCTGATGATACTATTCTTTTTGATCACACTGCATTTGGCATGCAATGATTGTTGCATGCTTTGTCATAAAATTGCAATGAAAATAAGATCTACATCAACGACTCAAAGACTAAAATTATGTTTTTTGGGAGAAAGAAAGTCAGAAAAGTAGCTTTGCATTGAACTAGGTTAAAATCGAGCAGGTTTCCAATTTAAAATACCTATGTGTTTATTTCAATCTGCGTGAATCACTCTACTCTCAACTTGAGGTCATTAAAGGAATGGCGGTAGCAATATCCATCAGTTTTCAGAAACTGTTGGAAAAAATGTCAGGACCAGATTTGACTCCAATTTGCCGAGTAATAGATGCTAAGCTTATCCCAACACTTACATGTGGCTCGATGATTTTTAAAGGTAGCCTTGGTCCCTGGTTAGATAAGACACAATGCCACTGCTACAGAAGATGATTTGCACCTCCCTGATGCATTCCCATCCTCACAAATCCTATTAGAACTTACTTTAAGCAAGCAAGTAAGAATGGAGCAAACTACGTTTTTAAACTATTACACAAAGCTCAAGGTAGCTTCCCCCACTCGTTAAGGAGTTTGACCTGGTCAAGTAGGCAGAATAGTAAACGGACATGGAAGGAATATGCCAACAAATCCATCTCGGCTGTGGGAGTTGATGAAATTATTGGCCTAAATTTTCCACCAAAGCAACAGGCCAAGTTGCTAATAAAAAATGCAAGGTTGAGATCTACTGGAGGACGATCACCACGAGCTGGCCACAAAGGCTCATGCTGATTTATGTGTCTCTTTTTATCAGTCTCCTGGGAGGGCACCTTATCTATCTTGTCCCCGGAAACTAGGTTTGCAAAAAGATCTAATTATACTGAGGTGTGGAATCATACCGTTAGAAGCCTATAAATATGGCTGTTTGATTGGTTTTGAGGTTCCACACTTCAGGTTATACAAGTGCAAGTTAGAATCATTATTGCATATCGTGTGCATCTATAAAGAACTCAGGCGATTGAGAGTTTATTGGCTAGTCCCTATTTTTCACATTCCAGGGACTAGGAAATGTCAGTGTGCAACTGTTGCATGTTTAAGCTTGCTACATCTCCAGCTAACTGTAAGATTTCTGACATTTTTGAAGGATGGGGGCAAAGTTTTGAATGGGGCCTCTGCATCTCTTTAAACTACTTACATTTTAGAGTTCTTTTATTATTTCAGCACCTTTGAAGTTGCTGTTTTCAGATACCTGCGCTTTAATAAAATCTCTGGGTATCAGAGGATAGTGGGCATATCCAGAGTTAAGCACAATTTAATAATGCGGATTGTTATGTTTTTTTCTCTGTACATTTAATGTAAAAAATAGAATATTTATTATAACTTATTTTAAGAGTGTGGTTTGGGTTTCTTAAAAAGATTAGGAACATTTTTAAGACATAATTTCTTAGATTAAAGTGTTCAACATAAGATAGACAATGGAATAAGCAGTGTGATATTTTGGGTAACTATGGTGTAATTACTTTTTAAAGAAATTAATGAATTCTTTTGGGTTATCTGACAGTTTGATATAGTTATTACATTTAATTAGTATATGTTCTAACAAGAAAAATATTTAAACAACTAATTTGTGTAGGTGTTGAACCATTTAGAATGTAAATGTTGTTCACAATATTTGTTTGATGTGAAGCTTTATGATGTGTGGTTTGATGTGGGTGCAGCGTGGGAGGTCTTGCAGCAGTGTTCTGATTGGTCTGGAATCTGTGTAGGAGTTGGTTGGAGATTCCAGCTTAGAGAGTGTTGCTATAGTCCAGCCTGCTGGTGGAGAGTGCTTGTGTGACAGTCTGTCTGGTTTTCTGAGACAACCATTTGAAGATATTTCATAGCGTGCATAGGATCTGAAAAAAGGTGGTGCACATTGCATTGACTTGAGATGCTATGTGGAGCTCTAGGATAATCCCTAGATTTCTAGTGTGCTCTGTGGGTGTGGGTGTTGGTGTTAGTTCTGACGGCCATCAAGTATAGTCCCATGGGGAAGTCATGTTGCTGAAGACCAGTACTTTCATCTTCCCTGAGCTGAGCAGCAGACAGTTGGTTTACATCCAGTCTATTAATATGGTCATGCAGTTGATGAAGTTGGTCTGGTTGAACAACAGGTAGTGGTTGTCTTGTCTATCAGGAAAAGGATGATTTGGATGTCATCGGTGTGGAGATGAAAGTGATGTCTTGTGATCGAATGATGTTGGTGAGCGGTATCATGTATATGTTAAAAAAGGCAGGGCTGAGGTCAATCCCTGTAGGAATCCGCATTTCAGTTTCTTGGTCTATGATGTGAAGATTGGTAGCATGACCCTTTTGGTTCTCCCCATGAGTAAAGAACATATCCATTTGAGAGTGGATCCTTGTAGTCCAGTCTTGTGGAGTTTTCTAATGAGGATGTTGTGGGAGACAGTGTTGAATGCCACAGAGAAGTTGAGTAGGATAAGGCCTGCTGTTTTTCCGCATTCCAGGATGATTCAAATGTTACTGGTGGCCACGATGAGTACAGTTTTGGTGCTGTAGTTCTTTCTGAATACTGATTGAGTGTTGTCTAGAAGATGATGAAGTTTAAGGTGGGTTGTGAGTTGCTTGTTGATGGCCTTCTCAATCACTTTGGATTGATAAAGGAGCAGGGAGATGGGTCAGAGGTTGCTCAGTTGATTCAGGTTGGCTGGGGACTTCTTGAGGAGGGTGTTGATTTCTGAAAGTTTCCATTAATTCGGGAAAGTGGTAGACATGATAGAGGTGTTGATGAGGTGGGTCAAGGTGGTTCTGATTGGCGATATTCCCAGGTTGTAGATGTAGTGGGGGCATGGGTCCGTCGTGGTGAGTTGTCTGGGGTTTATTTGGTGTGTGACGTTGCTATAGATGTTTGTAATTTTGCTGTGGAGGAAGTTGAATAGGTTGTCGTAGGGTTGTTGGGAGGCAGCAATGTTGTTGACAGTGGCTGAGAATGAGGTGAAATCCTTGGAGCTTCCTTTGATGCAGTCAACTGGTGTTTTTGTCTTGGTGTCTCTCATTTGCTGGTGGTAGTGTCTAAGTGCAGCCTTCTAGGTAGTTCTGTCACTAGTGTTGTGAATGGCTCTCCATTTCCTTTCTAACTATTTATAGTGGTATTCATTGTCTCTGAACTCTTCTGTGTACCAGCTGGCCTGCTTGTTTGATGTACTATTCTTCTAGGGTTTGATGGGTGTGAGGGAGTATGTGCAGTTGTTGATCCAGTTGTTGAAATTGTTAATGTCCTTGCCAAAATTGTCTGTGGGGCTAGGCTGATCCATGCTAAGGGCACTGAGCTAGTTTGCTTCTGTGATTTTGCCCCAGCTGCATCTTGGAATGATGAACCTGGTAGGGGTGTTGACTTGAGGTATATTGACTTGGAAGTGGATAATGTGGTGGTCTGTCCAGGTGAGTGATCTGGTGCAGTTGTATTTGATGGTGTTGCTTGTGAAGATGGGGTCCAATGTGTGTCGGTTCTGGGATGAGCTTGGTGATTCCGATTTTCCTCAAATTTTCAAAGAGTGCTGTGGAGTAGGGGTCATTTTGATCTTCCAGGTGAAAGTTGAGTTCACCAAGAATAACGTAGTCTCTAGAATAGATGGTGAGTACAACTATGAAGTTGGTAATGAGGTTGATAAAGGTCACTTTCGGTTCGGGTAGTCAGTAGGTGAGAGTTCCATTCAGAGTGAAGTTTGGAGATTTGCAGCTTGAACTGCAAGTGTCCCATAAATGGGGTGGTGTTCTCCGTGGATGTTGTGCATTTGAATGGGTTCCTGATAGATGATAGCGGGACTTGCTCCAGGCTTGTGAAGACAGTCCTGTTGAGTGATTTTGTAGTCCACTGGCATGCCTGATGTCAAGAGCCGATGAGGGGTAAATCCAGGTCTCTGTGATGAAGTGGATGTTGTGTGCGACACTACTCAAGAAGGTCCTATATTTTAGTTGTGTGTTTGCTGAGTGATCGTGTTTTGAGGAGCATGCATGTGAGTGGGTGTTGATACGAGGGCTTCCTGTTCAGTAGAATGGGAGTTAAGAATTTTTAAACTTCTAGATGAAAATAGAGTCAAATATCATGAAGTTCCATTCATGGGTATCTGGTTACATTAGATCAAAGTCATAAGTTCAGGCAAATCCCAATGGACCATGGGTCAGGAACAGGTCCACCTTAGTCCCAGTGAAGAGTTTACCTACTCACAGTGCAAGTCCATGCAGGGGAGCCTCACCTGGAGGTTTGAGTTGGCAGGGGTGACGAGGAGTCAATTGCAGGCTCAAGGAGGAGGTTCTGGAGCTTCTCATTGGCAGCTGACACAGGCAGTCACTGTTTGACACAAAGAGCAGGTCGTTGCTGGAGCTTTGCATCAGTGGGAGATGCAAGGGTCATTGCTGATGTGGACGTTGGTAGCTGAGGTGAAGAGTAGGCTGTCAATGGAGCTATACATTGGTGGGGATCGCGGATTGTTGTTCTTCTCGCAGAGAGCATGCTCATGGTTGCAAGGAGCATGAAAAGTCTGCATTTTTAACCTGGACTTCTGTCTTGATGCAGGAGGAGTACATTCTGATGTCAGCAAAGGGTCAGGTCCTGTGAGGCCCAGCACCATGCACAGAAACAGAAGAATACAAATTGGCAGCGCACATGCAAACCACCTGGTGCAGTTCGCAAGCTGTTTTCAGTGCAAGAATGTGTATCGCACTCCTAAACATCAAAAGCACAGTGCAAAAAAGTGTGTCCAGAAGTTTCACCCACTGGCGGAATTCCTCAAAAGCTTGTGAAGTTTTTGGCTCCGTCTGTGGAATTCCACGTAGTAGAACTCCGCAAACACCGCCCAGTCCTACTTGCAATGTGAAGTCCTACTTCGAGGATGCATTGCGCACTGGCTGGTTCTGAAGAATTTGTGAAGCTTATGATGTGGAGTCATGACTCGTTGTAGAGCCAGCTATCCCTTGGAGTAACTCTGGAGTTCTGGGTCCAACAGTTACAGGGCCAGTCTTTCTCACCCAGGCAAGAGGGCAGTAAGTCAGCACATCAGTGCAGCAGTCCTTCAGAGCAGCAGTTCAGCACAGTGGTGGTCCTTTCAGCCACACAGCAGTCCTTCTTCCTGGCAGAGTCCGCAGTTCAAGAAGTGTACTGAAGATTTGGGACCAGAGGTCCACTATTTATTCCTGGTGACCACTTTGAAGTGTAGACGGAATCCCTTTCCTTCCTGACCTGCCCCAACTTTTCAGGGGTCCCAATAGATAAGTGATAAACAATGTGAAAGTGCTCAGGTAGTACCTTTGTGATGTGTAAGTGTGGTAGGTGACAACTTGTACTATAGGCGATCTGATTTAGAAAATGACAGTGTTACTGCATTTGCCTGTCAAAATATGTTTTGGAAGATTTACTGTATCACTAACCTATTTTTTTATTTTCTATATTTCTCACCTCAGCACCGAAGGGCAAGAAGAGAGCTTTGGAGGCTGGTCAGAGGGATGAGGGTGCCACCAACAGTGCAGCAGCTGGCACCAGTAAGTCCTCCTGCTATATAACAATTTTTTCCCTAAATATTATCTCTCCCCATTTAGAAATGTTTTTCCTTTTTAACTGTGCCTGTCTCCTTTTCTTTTCTACTCATCTTCATTCTAAGGTTTATTAAAGTCTTTTTTTCCCTGCGTTATCCTTTGTTCTATATTTCATTTTTCTGTAGCTGACTTCCTCCTGTCTTTAATAGTCTGTAGTTTTCATCTGCTTTGTTAGTAAGCTTAGCTTTCCATCTTCCCTTAAATATCGAGAAGAGGACAGATTTTAGGACAGGTGCTCTACTGTGAAGATTCCATGTCCAAGTCAGTTTTTCTATGCATGTTTATTGAGAAGGCTTTCTTTTTCTTGCTCATGCTCAAACAGTAAAACGAGAGAGTGGCCATGGTCATGGTGCCCCACAATGTTGTTGTGTATGTATTATTCATTTATACAGTAGTATACCATGTTTTGATGACAGTGCAGCATGGCTGGTAAGTAGTATGAGGATGGTTCCATTACATTTGCCAACCAAGACCTCACCATATGACCTTGATTGACCAATTATTCCACCCCTTTATTGCACTTCAGTGACTTAGCTCTGCCCCTCCATTTGAAACATTTGTGGTTGACTTGACTAACTGACTTTTCTAAGATAGTTAGCCAACAAAATTCCTAAGGTGAATGAAGATAGAACTGTAGGGATCTATTGCAGTTGTATTTTGCTGGATTCGATTTTGAAACAAAAACATGGGGAGGCATATCTGGCATCTAAAATGTGCATGTTTATTCCAGCCACAAAAACCACCAGTGCTGGACGCTGCAGCAGTCAAAGAGGGGCGAACCACTGGCAGCAGGGATGTGTGTAGCTAAGTCATATTCCTTGCTTATTGACAATTATCAGTATACTCACTGCAAGGGCATTGCTTGTGAACCCCATGCTTTAGCAGCTACAGTGGGGGTTGAAAGAAGGATGAACAGTTAAAAGAAAGGATGGGTGAAATGGTATATGAGTGAACCGATGTGAGGGTGGGGGAAAAGATGCATATGCGAGGATAGGAGAGGCATGGTGGGTGAACGGATGGATGAAAAGGTATATTGGTGAAAGGATGCCTTGGTGGGTGAAGGAACGCAGGGTAAACGAATGATCAGGTGGGTTAAAGGATGGGTGGATGGGTAAAGATGCATGGGTAAATGGATGGATGGGTGAAAGAGTAGTTGAAAGGGTGGATAGGTGAATGTCTGGATGGATGGGTGGATATATAGATGGATGGATTGGAATGGTGAAAGACTGGAGGAGAGAATGCAAAGCTTAAATGGTAGGTATTTAAAGGGTGAATGGAACAATGAAAGGATGAGTGGATAATTACTGGGATGAAGCAATAAGGGAGCTCTTCTGGAGAGGTGCGTGTTTACCTACTTTGCTTGCTTTGCTTTAGTATCAAAGCTTTGGTTCAAAGTGGGGGGTATTTTAATTTTCTGCCTATGCCCCTAACTCAGTGTGGCCCATATTTATACTTTTTGACGCAAAACTGCGCGAACGCAGTTTTGCGTCAAAAAAGTTAATGCGGGCTAACACCATTTCTTAGCACCACCCGTGTGTCAAATTTATACTTTGACGCACGGTGGCGCAAACCACAGGTTAGAGTCTTTTATTTTTACTCTAACCATTGCGCCGCATCGTAAAGCAAAACAACGTTAACACAGGGAAAATGACTCTAATCCAGTTTGCAACGTAGCAAACCGGATATGTGCCATTTTCCACAACATTAGCATCAAACAGCGGTGCAAATGAGGCAAACAGTGCTAAGGAGCCCCAAAATGGATCCCAGAAGCCCGGAGAGACCCCAGGGAGACCCCAATCTAGCAGGAACCAGCCAGGAGGACACAGACAAGACCCACGGGAGAGACAAGAAGTAAAGGAAGTGTTGTTTCAGTGCAGAGGAGCATGAAATACTGGTCAGAGAGGTGATAGAGCACCAGCATCGACTTTTCATCACCTCAAAATTGCCAATTGGGAGGAGTGAGGCAATTTGGCAACAAATTGTCGACAAGATAAACAGTGTGGAGAGGTACGCAGAACTGTCACGGAGTGCAAGAAAGGCTGGCATGACTCCAAGCGCAGGACGAAGGAAAAAATGGCAAGGTACAGGAAGGCATCACTGCAGACTGGAGCAGGGAGTCCAGCACTGCAGGAGGCCCTGGAAAAGATGGAGGAGATGGTGGCAGCCATCATCCCAGAGGAGATCGTCACAGGAATCTCAGGACAGCGCAGACTACCAGGAAACAACACCTATTCAGGGTAAGATGCATGGGGGACAAAAATGCCTAAATGTTAACTGCAAGCAGGGGGAGTTACATACCTACAATACAATGCATGTCAACCATGGAAATCAGGCAGCGGAAAGGGCAAAGGGGCACGGGTTCATGGGCTGTGCAAGGGAATCCATGGGCACAGCACAACACAACACCAACAACCTTTGCATGGGGGTACTCCGCCATGCCAAGGCTGCTGGAAAGGCAAAGCCAGTCCAGGAGGGTAGGGTAGAACGTAAAACTGGGCTGCTGTCACAGGACAGCTGGTATTGTCAGTATGTGAACTAGGGGACAATGCCCAGTCTCAGGCCATTTACACAAGCAGCATTTTCCATTTACAACAGTTGCCACTACCACCTGTGCTGTGTGTGCTGGTCAAGTGGGAAATGGCAGTTAGGTGCCCATGGAACAAATACAACCAAAATAGAGGGTTCAGGATGACGACGTGATCAATACCCTCCAATTCCTAATAACGTGTCAGTCCTGTCAAATGCTCATGTCTATAGGTACAATAAACATCATGTATTGTTACTTACACAATGAAGAACACAGCAGTAATGTCATACCCATACTGCCCATTCCAGGGCCTACCCCGTGCCTGTGTTACAATAGCTGCAATGCCACCTTGCAACATCTCAACTGTCATACTGCTAAGACAACAGCACTGAGGGGCAGGACATATGTGTGTAGCTAGTGAAACACAGCCGCACAGTCATAAGAGGAAATGGAACACTTCCAGGCCCATCAGTGCTATCCAATGTAGCACACATTGGCAAACATCAACATGACACACTAACAATGCTGACACCTGTATCGTGTCATGCCACTGCAATACAAGGTATGTGCTAGGTCTCAGCAACATATAGGTGTATGTGAAATTTCATAGACTGGGTCAGTCCCATATTGTTATATGTGGTGCAAGTGGCATCAGAACACCCACAGGCATTGCAAGGCCCCACCATGCTAATGGAAGTAAAGGGAGGGGTGAGTAGGACAAGATGGTGGCAAGACACAATTTGGACGGAACCTACACCTAGAGGATGTGACGCAGACACTTCCCCAAACTGACCACACTACATGTGACATGCAGGTAGGGCATTGGCCTGTGAGAATGTCAATATTAATGGCAGGAACAATGAACAGGAACCAAGATTACAATGTTCAACTAATAGGAAGTCAGTGACATCAAATTACAACTGGCACAACACAGACACACTAATTGTACAATATCTCATTGCAGAGGATTATGGCTCTCCTGTGGATATGTCTGTCCTGGACTTCCCTGATGACATGGATGATGAGCTGACTACCAAGATGACCTGGGAACCCTCCAGACCCCAACTTCAGTCGCAAGGAGGAGCACAGATGTAGCAGCCATCACAGAGGACCCACCCACCACCCCAATAGTACACCCTGCTGATGACACTGGTACCACCTTTGAGAGGACAGTAGTGGGAGTACAGCAGAGCTGGCCAAGGAGGTGCGGGTGGGGATGCAAAATATGGCAGCCAGCCTTGAGGGGGTGTGCATGTGCATGATGACATCCGCAGAACAGTCAGCAGCATGCAAGTCCAACAATCCCTACTGCAAGGACTACAACAGTGTGTGAGGGACTTCACCACAGCAGTTATGGAGATGCCACAATACCTGGCATCACAAACCTTTCACTGCGTGCATGACTACAATCATGACCCCTCTGGACCGACCTGGCTGCCTACCACAGCAATGTAGCTGCTATACTCAAAAACCATCAGCTCCCCCCTGCTGCCGTTATACCCTTAATAGCCACACAGTTGGCAGCTACAATTCAGAGTCCACTTCTTCAAACACTGATGTGTGTGTTGCCCCCTCAAACCCACCACCACCAAGGGCAGAGGAGACTACACACACATCAGAAGATAAAGTCATGGAACAGATCACCTTCAGTTGTAGGAGTACCCAGTAGCACCCGTCCATGCCACATGGGCAGTGATTTTCCTATGTTCTGTGCTTGATAACATGCCAGTCTTGCTATACTTGGTAACATGCACTGTTCTTCATCACACTGTTTACCTTACCACTATGGAATGCAATTGTCTCTCACTACCTAATTGGCAATTCATGTTGCTCTGCACTGAATGACACTCCATCACAGCATGTCCAATGACATGTCCCTCACCATTGCACTTGTGTTGCATCACAATAGAAGGCGTCACACTAATGGACTTAAATATTGCACTACTGCACTTTAAAATAAACATCACCTACACAACCATTTTGTCACTGTGTAATGTGACACATCAACTGTGCAGAAGATTTGTGATGCATGTAACATGTCAATGGCCACAGAATGTCAATCTAATGTTGTCGAAAGAATGTGGACTGATATCTATGCACAAGGGTCTGGATTTTATCATACTCTGTGCTGCCTTTGGCTTATTTCTGAAGTTAAAGCATCACAAACAGTATAATGCTGTGTAGAAATGTATAGGTCAGGCCCAAATTATCTATAAGATGAAACTCAATACTGCCCACATGCCCTACAAGACAATCATTTCGTATGTGACATTTGACTCCAAGCTTTAATCCCACACACACACTATACAGCAGGAATGGATGTGTACAAGTGTTTGGACAATACTGTCACCTGGGTGTACAATGTAATAAATCATAGGTGTGATTTATGTATCCTGAACTTCATACAATTATGACACCACTCAGTTTATCAGAGTTCACATGAACATCAGGCTGCAGGCAGACGTCCAACAGTGCCCAAGATTCCAACACAGGACTCAAACGATGACAGATTTAAGATCACACCAACCTTCAAAATACATTGGGAACAATAGTTACCTTGAGAGGTGGGTCCAATGGATTGCAGATGCATAGAGAAGTAGCTTTGTTGTAGCTGCCAATGTGACAGCTCATTTGGAAGTGGGAATAACTATGTCAAGAATGGGATGTGGATGCAGGATGGAACACACAGGCAAACACAAATTTGACACTACACTCATGCAAAGGCACTGGTCCCCAAACATATGACACATACTGTAAAGGAGTAAATCAAATGTTATTATATATATATATGAAAGGAAACTTAAACTATGTCAAACACCTAAACTAACCTAACCTATCCTAACTATATATTACCCACAACTGGCCCTAACTACCCTAAGCTAAACTTACTTACCACATATAACTAAACACTCTAAACCTCAACCCCCCTTACATGACGGGACATGTGTAGGACAACATATATTAACCTAAACATATACTAACTAATCCTAAACAAATATATATTTTTTATATATATATATTTTTTCTTAAAATACACATAAACCCCAACATCAACCCCCCACCCATGCACAAACCGAAATGTAATAATGTAACTCTTCCACCCCTAACCCACTTATCCTAACTAAACTAACAGCCTACTCTAACCCACCACTAAGCCCCCTAACTCCACTAAAAAACAGTATGAGGGAAGAGGAGGGAGGGGATGGAATTAGGGGTGAGGAACAATCAACTCAAAGATTTGCCCTCCTCAGTATTTTTTTTATCGATCGCAGTCTTCTGCTGTTGTGGGCCACCTCCTGATGTAGACTGTCCATGCGCAGCAACACACGTTGCATGTCACGTTGGAGGTTGCAGAAAGCTGCCATGTCCCTTACTCCAGCTATGGTGGTCTGAGTAGCACTTGATGTTGCAGGTGCTGGTGCAGTGGTTGGAGGTGGTGGTGCAGATGGTGCTGCTGTTGGGCCTTGTGCTGATGAGGTCGAGGGACCAGCTGTAGTGGCTGTCATCCCAGTGTCCACTGTGCTTGGAGTTGGTGTGGTGGCAGATGTTGTGGCCAATGCTGGCCCCCCTTGGCTAAAAGCCCTCCATGCCCCTCTGGCTCGCTCGTGATGATACCGCCTAGCCATCATACTGTACCCAGCCTCCACATCGAGGATGTGTCTGTACCGCACTGCCAGCCGCTGAAATTCACGAATTTCCTGTGCATTAATGTGGGCAGCTGTAAAAATAGTCAGGCAAACATTAGTGACATCATTGTGTGATACATGTACAGATGATAATCTAACACTTCCCCACAAATAGCACATGCAGTCCAAATCACAGTAAAGATGGCAGAATATCCCTGAGGAATGACATGCCAACGCAGCCTACCCATCAACTATCTAACAGCACAGCAATGCACAACAAGGTGTGTACTTAATTAACTGGCCTGTGTATATATGTAGTGCTATTGGTCACATAACAAATGCTGCAAGTACTCAACATGTGACAGGCCAACTAAGCCCTATCTTCTGGATCAAACTCAAGGCACAAAAGACCTGTGATTTGTATATGGAACTGCCAGGATGGTATGCAGTTGGTAATCATAAGGGGGCATTGTAGTTTGGCACACATGAATGCTTGAATTACATGTCTGTCATCTACACTGTGACCAGCACACCTAGCTACATATATTTTCTCCCCCTAACCCTGTGCTTCAGGGAGGATTGGCATGCAATACATATTTTCAGATATCAAGGACAACCACAAAGCTTTGTCCAGCTGTACATGGTTTTAGTCAGTGTACCACAGGTAAGGCCTGCCAACTAGGATTGAGCCAACCATTGGACAATCACATCTACATTCGATTCAATTCAATTCAAACAAACTTCATTCGGCTGTTCTCGAGCCATTATGGCACATAATACAAGTGAACACTCATAAAACTACTCAAAAAGAGTGATAAAAACATTCTTAAAAAACATATCAAATACAGTACAAATGGTCACGAAGATTCATAAATTCATAGATTCATGTGCATTCATGGACAACCCCAATAAAAACATTTGGGCATCTCTGTGTAACCCACAAAAAAGGAAACTACTACACAATAGTCCGGATCGGGCAATTTCTAAAAAGAATAATACATCCATATAAAATCACATTTTGGACAAACATAAAAATTAACTCATAAAACACCTCCATAAATGAAAGATGTAATATAGTGAGATAAAATATAATGCATGGAGCTTACCATCAAAAACACCACAAGAAAGGTCAGAACAATTTATACTCTGGGCAAGTTCCTTGAGAAGGCAAGCTACAGTAAGTCTCTTTGGTCAGGTCCAATGTAGACCGATTCGGTGCAATCATACAAACAGCAATACATAAATGTAAAAAGGAAAAACTTTCTGTGGTTCTTAAGGGGGCTTAGCCTAGGATCCGATCATCAGCTCTTTCCTACAATCACCTCTTATGAACTATTAGATTACCAATCATAATGAATTAAAATGGAATATATCAAAAGCATAAGAAATTATTCGAGCACAAAGGCCCAACACGGATACTATTTGTTATACTGATCTTAACACTGTTAGTAGTGATAAGATCTAATTTAAAAATATCATAGTTAAAACCATAAAATGGAGACACTAAATAGGAACAAGGCCTCCCCAAGAGCAAGCCCAACTATAAGTCCCCAATGATCCTACAGTCCAACGTAGTGTTAGAGATCTGGCACTGGGAAAGCCCTGAGACGAATAGACCACGCTGATGTTAAAAACTTGGTTACCGCACTTACAAACAGGGTAGACAAATCATATTTACATATTCTGTAAGCATTAGCTCAGTCATATAATAGTAGAGTTTTGCAAAGAGGAATGATCCATCTTCCACTTGGGTTTTTATGCAAAGGACAGAAAAATAAGACGTGTTCAATAGTTTCCTCACGTGTATTACAGTGTAAGCATTTATTAGCCTCTGAACTATTTTTCAGCCAACGGGCAGTGAAACTATTAACTGGTAAGGTTCCATATCTGAATTGAAGGAATAGAACACGTGCAGAGGCAGGTATGGCGAGATCCAAGAATTGCTCTGGCCTAGGTTCTTGTTTGACCATTAGGAACTCAGATGTCAATCGTCCCACCCCAGTACTACTGAGGATCTACTCGTTGGCCTTCTCCCAATACCTCTCCTTAACTAATGGGGTGGCAATGGTGGGAATCAGCACCAGCCTCTCCCAAAAAAGGGGGCGAGCCAGTTTGTCCCAAGCCGATTTCATCTCCCTTAACCAGCTAACCTTGTTCCAGTTACACTGGGACTTTGTAAGATCTTTAATTGCCTCTCGAAAGGGAGCCAGTTCTTCCTTTTTCCATATGCGAATCCAATATAAAAGGGGTTTCAGGCCTGCTATGTCTTTAATGCTGATTGTTCTAAGATCAAATCTAAGAGGGATCAGCGGCGTGCCCTTCCCCCGCCTAGTTATATATCTAATAAAATGATTCTCTTTAGTTTGTAGGGCATCCAACTGCCTGTGAAACCCCCAGAGCTCTGCCCCATACAATGCTGCACCTCGAATTTGAACTTTATATATTTCAAAGGTAGGGTTTTTGTAAGTTGTCAAGTAGACAAATTGGGCAATAATTAGAGGGGTCACTAGGACTACCTTTTTTTAAAAGGGCAACTATCTCAGCTCCCTTCCATGTCTGAGGGATGGGTGCTCCTGTGGCGACTGCATTACAAACCAAATTCAAATAGGGGGCCCAAATATCAGGGTTTGATTTGTAGAGGTCGCCAGGAATTTTATCAAGACCCCGGGCCTTGCCCCACTTCAGAAAAGTTATTGCTGCCTTAGTTTCCGCTAAGGTGAATTTGATTGGGGGTAAATCGAATTCCTCATTTTCCACCAATACCCCTGGGTATGGAGCATCCACCGCTGAATAGAGTGACCCGAAGTGTTTTATCCATGTTGCAGGAAGGATCGAGGTACCAGGCAGGGGCCGAGGTTCACCACTGTCATTTGAGATCAGCTTCCAGAACTTAGAGGTATCATTTACTCTAGCGGAATCCAGAAGTGCAGCCCACCTTTCTTCCTCCCAACTTCTGCAGGACTTAATTAGCTCCTGCTTGTAGCCCTCTCTTGATTGTCTTATGGGCTCTCTGATCCCCTTTCTCAGGACACTCAATAACTTGTGCTTAGCTTCCTTACATGAGTGGTTAAACCATCTCTCGCTGCGTTTATTCCTTATTTTAACAATCGATTCTTTGATGAAATGTTTTTCAAGAGAGTTAAAAAGGTCCTCATGTGCTGCCAAAAGCCTGTCCCCATCCTCAGGTGAGCAGAGCATATGTTCCATTCGATCTATTAATAGGCTATATATAGATGTAAGGGAGCCCAACAATGAATTCACAGTGTCCCACTTAATATTGCGTTTGATAGTTGTCATAACAAGCTGCTCTACATAGTCCTGTGATTCAGAGGCATCTAATGAGTGCAACAAACCCCTGATACTTAAGACTAATGGTTTGTGGTCACTTTCTTTGTGTTCCTTAACCGCCATGTCGATCAACTGACCCCACAAGCGAATGTCCAGTAGGAAATAATCGATATGGCTCTTATGGACTCCTCGCCTAAAAGTAGGGCGGGGTTTGGCATCTGAGCAAGAACGGCCGTTACAGGTGTGGAGACCATTTGCAAGTGTGATGTCAATTATTTGGTAAGCTGATGTACTCATTCTAATACTTTTGTTCAAAGATAGTTGGGGAATACCCCAATAAATGTCCTCTTCTTCATAAAATTCCATGACCATTGTATGAGGCTCAAAAGTCATTTTAAAATCCCCTGCAATTATAACATAGCGGGAAGCAGATTTACAGGATAAAATATTGTCTCAGGCCATCAGAACGTCAGACACACAGTTACTACCTGCACTTCTACAATATATATTTACTAATAATAGGGGTTTTTCCATGGCGGTCGTCAATATCAAACCTTGCAGGTCAATACAGCCCGTATCCATTTCTTCAATCTGGCACTTAAGGGAGCAACTGACCAATGTCAGTAACCCTCCAGAAGGTCTCCCGGAAGTCACCTTGTGGGCTGGAACCCAGTAACTTTTGAAACCGCACCTAAACTTGGGCTCCAAAGCCCATGTCTCTTGGAATAAGCAGATCTTATGCTCATCTATAAATAGACCCCAATCAGGGATTTGCATTTTGCGCTCTAGACCTGCTATATTCCAACAGAGGACTTTCCCTGGAATATGAATTTGGGCTTGAGATGTGTCAATCAAGACTTCCGGTGTAGCTTGGGGTGTCTAAGGTAGGTTACTCGAAGGGTTCAAAAGGTTTGTGTCACACATTTGGTCTGTCAAAAGACGACTCTCCATTAATCCCCGCGCTTCTTTATCACCAATGACGTCACTCTCCCCTGAAAATTCATAGGCAGTGTCATTCCTACTAGTAACTGGGGGCCTTTCAACATTCTGGGTTAGCATTGTGGTCTGCATAGAACCCCGAGGGTCCGTGATTAAAATCAAAATTCCCTCTGGGATGCCGGCTCTAAGACCTCCTTGCTCGTTGACGCTAGGAGTAGTACATTCCCTAATAGTTAGTCTGCCATCGGAACCTCTGGGGGACCCTGCGGTGTATTCATTTTAAGTCAATCTGCATCAGTGAGAGAAGGTAAAAGGTGCCTGCATTCAAAATGATGGATGTGTTGCAATTGGAAGCGTGGAGGATCTCTTAAAACAGATATTGTCCTGCTAGGAACATCTTTGGTTACTGGGGGGTAAAAAGTCGCAAGCCTGCACAAAGAAACTCCTTCTGCTACTGGACCAGGTCTGCATGTATTTAAAAACAGCTGTTGTACCAATATGGCAGAATCAAGGTTAACAACAATGCAATCACCCATTCCTATCTTATTCAACAATCCCACCCATCCCACCCT
Source organism: Pleurodeles waltl (assembly GCF_031143425.1). NCBI lineage: Eukaryota > Metazoa > Chordata > Amphibia > Caudata > Salamandridae > Pleurodeles > Pleurodeles waltl. The sequence continues at coordinate 259,055,176 of NC_090437.1, read as the reverse complement.
CCTCACCATTATAATAGAGGGTACCATACAAAATTCAAAGTTAGCATTAACATGCAGCCAGTGTATGACCTTGATTTTCAGCTCTTCGTCGGATTCCAGTCTATTAGACTGTAATCTTGGAAATAATAAGAACATATGGACAAGATTCTGGGGGCAAATGTAAAACACTTAGCTTGTCCCATTGATTTCCCAAACTGGTTCTGCTGGATTCCGGGACCACCTCTGAAGCACAGGGATTACAAGTTAAAGCTGCTCCTCCAGATCCCCCAGTAGAAATAAGTATGGGCATTATGGGCTTAGAGCTATTGGCCACTAAATTTGTTGGGTACCTGGCTCTCCAACCCACCTCCAGTTGGCAACAATAATCACAACGATCTTTAAGTAACTGGGGTCTCTCAACCAGTTTAGGGGAGGTCCTGTCATTAGTGCCGGGTGGGTGGCCCAAAATAGAGGGTTGGTTATTCAGCTGAATATCATCTCGCGGATTGTTGTCAGGCAAAGGAGGCTTGAAAAGACCTCAAGTTTGTCCTCAATGGCTTGAAGACGAATTTCAATGGGGTGCAATCTCTTAGCGAGCTCCTCCCTTATATGCTCTATTATTCAGTCAAGCGCCACTTGGCCAACGGCATTGTCTAGTTGCATTGTAGAGCTGTGGTTGCTAACTTCTGGGCCCAAACTCATAGTGCGGGCTCGTTTGTTCCTTGGATTAACCTCCCCTCGCTTTCTTTTCCCTTTCGGGTAGGACTCTAAATCAGGTGCAAGTGCTCCCGCTCCCGCTGGGGGATCAAAATCCCGCTCAGCTGGGTCTATTGGGGTAGCATTGTCCAAAATTACAGAGGTGGTGTCCCGGGTATTTTTTGGGCGGGCATCTGGGAATGAAGGCAATGCTAGTTGCATGCTCTGGGGCTGCTGGGGGGAAAATTGAGGTAAAGGCGGGGAAGGGAGAGTAGGGGCTGTAGAAGCTGGGGACGATGGAATAGATAAACGGCACTGTTTCTTTGTCTAAGGTGCCAACTGCCTTCTGCAAGAAGCCATCTGAAGTTTGATTAATTTTGCAGTTGGCTTGTGAAGCTGCCCCCTTTTGCCTGCCCATCCTCACTTTAAGATCAACATTGCCTTGTCTCCCTCCTCTCAAAACCTGCAAGGCAACCCCAGTAACTCTTCAATCTCACACCACCAGACGCTTGCCTCACCTCTGGTAAAAGCCAATCTTCAGATGATGCTGCTTTTCCTGGTTAGCCCATGCCACTGGGGCAAAGGCTTAGAGGGGTGGCCCGGCCTCTCACGGTCGCTGACGGGCGAAGGATGGGCCCGCCCTTGGCCCGGGTTTTGCCCGGGTGCGGCCCGCGCAGCAGGAAACAAGTCTGCACTTTCAGCGCTCGTTGGAGGGTGGGGCTCCTCTCCCTCCCCTCGCGGCCAAACAATTGCGTCCCACGCAGCAGGAAACAAGTCTGCGCTTTCAGCGCTCGTTGGAGGGTGGGGCTCCTCCCCCCCTCGCGGCCAAACAATTGCATCCCGTGCAGCGGGAAACAAGTCTGCGCTTTCAGCGCTCATTGGAGGGTGGGGCTCCTCTCCCCACCTCGCTGCCAAACAATCGCATCTACATTCATGTTTCTATTTGTGGACAACCATCAACATCAGATCTCACTGACACATTTCCTAAATCAACCACATTGATGCAAGCACCCATCTGGCCTTGACCTGCATGCACGCGTATGATATATCACTCAAGTGCTACATAAATGGAGTACAACATGTGGAGCTAGACGCTGTGGGACAGTCACCCATACAGTCCTACATGTTCATTACTTAACAGGGTTGCACAAGTTTGTGTGTAAAACTGATCCATCACTGTTTTGTGTGAATTAGGGTATGACTTGCTGACTAAATTGTGACACTGGCCACCTCCAAATCAATTTTTGGCGTACATGTGGCTACAAATCACCTTGTTCACCTGCCCTTGCCTATTGTGCAGCACTCGACTCCCAATATATGACTCTCTGCCAGTGAATGTCTAACTCTTCCATGGAACACTATGTCAACCTCCTGTCAAGTCACATATTAGATCATGTGCCAGCTCATCATATCTTGCAAAGAGTCCAACACACAGGAGTCAATCAAACAACAGCTGCAAACACAACACAGGCCACACATTTTCACACTTACTGAATACGTCTGTGTCCTTGAATCGAGCCACTTCACCTATAGTGTAGGGGGCTGGTCCACCTGTAAAACATGGAAGGGTGAAATGTGCTCAATGTCTGCTCACTGTACAAAAGCTGGAACAACAAATCACTGTGTGTGATATTTTATATGATAGAGCTGTACATCAGGCATGTAGATACCCCAACAGACATACGACTTCAAACATGCATGGATACTGTCACTCCAATGAGTGATAGACACACATATGCTCACATGCACTGGCCCACAATCATGTGGTGCCAAACATGATACCTCAATTTTGTGGATGATAGCTTCCAGATGGTACTCCATTTCATCTTTTGTAGTTGGGAGACACATGCAATGCCACATTCCTGATGCACTGCTATACCAGTGACTCAGGTATTGTGGCTTGTGCATCAAGGGACAATGAGTAACTGTGTGATGGAGATGTGGGTTGATTTACATTCATGAATTATTGTGCTTTCAGTGGTTCATAATAGGTGTGCCAGTGTTGTATGTAGGTTATATCTGCCACATTGGCAGTGTACCCTAAGCCGTATATGCCCCCTATGACAACATGATGGCAGGGATCCTGTGTGTTAATTGATGACAATATTATGCTAAACATGGATTGGCCACTTTTCTGTTTCAAAACTGCAAAATGTTGTATGCTGACAGTGTCCTACTTGATCACCGTTGACATAATGCATGGGCACAGATGTCATCATTGCACCTGAAATGTGTCACTCTGGGCCATGTGTACCTATATCAGGTATTGTGAATCACACATTGCCAGAATCTTCAACTTAAAATTAGCAAGTTGGGTGATCAGAGGTAGTACATCCGAACTGACACTGTTCGCTAATGAAAAATGGGGTAGCAAATGCCCTACTTCTGCAATCATGATGAGGTAGGTCTCTATTTGAAAACAGCTTGAGAATGGCAGCTCTCACAGGAATGCTGGCCTGCTGAGCTCAGCAGACCACCATGTCTGTGACTGCCTTCAAACTGAGAAGTTTACATTTGTAGAAATGCTGCTATATTTCAGCAGGGGTGTACCGAAAGTAATTTAACAACCTATGTCTTCACTAAAATAGTATCATGGAAGTAGTCAGTGGTCCCTTGCACAACATCATGCTCAAAAATAGTTTGTGACCATGCATTCACAAAGAGCGGGGATCCTATGCTGACCCTTTCACTTTAGAAAATGGTTTGGCACCAAAGTGACACAGATGGTAACTGCAAGAGCTCAGTCCCAGCAATTGTGCCAAAGCAAAAAATTTCATTGGGCCCTGCTACTCAATGATAAGATTTCAACACCTACTCCGAAATTCCACCAGATGACACTGTTGTGTGATAATGCAATCTGATAGCATAATGGCCCATTTGGGTTTGGCCATGTGAATGATTATTTGTCCAGACGTAAACACACAGAAACAGTGAACTTAGGCCCAGATGTGTAAATTATTTTGGGTCATATTTGCTTCATTATTTGACGCAACAGCTGCTCAAATAGCAAAATGAATTTGAATGTAGCAAGTGTGCGTTAGTTTAGCGTCCAGAAATTACGCAAATGCAGTGCAAACAAAGTGGAAATATGGGCCTAAGATAATAGTGAAGGTTACGAAGAGCTTGGTACGTATGGCCCTGAATACTGTTCGGACATGGTTCCACAAAACTGTGGACTACATTGTTTCCACGTATTACCATGTAAAATACATCCCATTCCTGGTACATTCACAGTTTGTTCAACTTGCATTCCACATGTCCACAAACATTGCATGCAGCATGTCACAACATCTGCTATTGTCACTCCACTGCATTGTACTGTACACATTAGTCAATTTGGTACTCACCAACAAGGCTACCAATCACCACACCCAGGTGGTCCAGCCGGTCCTGCTCTCTGGCCACCAGGTCAGCCCAGCGATGCTTCAGCTGGTGATCATTGCATTGGGTGTTGAAAATGCACCTCAGGTGGAAAAGCACCTTTGCCCACCTCAGCCATCTTGCCTCCGTGTGATACCCCTGTTTCACACGGCCCCCAGCCTCCAACATCAGGTGGATGAAGTGGCACACCAGCCACACAAATGCCCCTAGCTCCTCCTCGCCCAAGCGCCCCAGCGGTGGCCTTCCTGACATCACACCAAAACAATAAATCAAAAGTAAAGAGGGAAAAACAGGGAAAGGAGGTAGAAAAAGGAAACTTATCTAACCCAAAGACAGCCCAAAACTACCCCAACTAATACTACCCACGAACAGACTCCCAACAGTATAAAGACAAATCTAAATACAATTAATGACACAAATACACTTACACAGGATACAAAAGACACTTACCAAACACCAAAAGACAATATAAAGAGCACACAGGAGACAAAATCACAAAATCCAGAGACAATCCAAAACACAACCACTCAGTCTAGAATAATCACAGACTGCAAAGTGAAAGTGAAAGTACACCCACTGTACCATTTCTGCAAACAGGATATCCTATTACATCACTTCCTGTCTCATTTGCAATCCTTTTTTTTGTCTTGCGTGTACATTTTTGACTCTTACAGGGTTTGCGTCAAATATTTTTTGACGCATATACGTTATAATCCCACGCATTCATGGATCATTACATTTTCAATGGATATTTGAATGCCTTGGGTGCGCTGGTGGAATTAACGCTAGTGACCAATTGATGTATAATGTGCGTGAGCATAATTTTTACTGTGTATGCGTAATTTTTGGATGCATATGTGTCATTTTTGAAACGTTTGAGTCAAAAATTCTGTCTTAAACTGTGTTTGCGCCATTTTTCTAATTTTAACATGCATGCAGTCTATAACTAGACAAAGATAGGATGGTATGACCTCCAGTGTGTGTTCTAGTCTTTGCGCACATGTGGCACTGCGGCCCATAGTACTCATTTTGTTGTGCAGGATTAGCTCTCTTAACTGACGCAACAGCAGCACAAACTTTGGAAATTAAATTGGATTTTCAAGTTTGCGCAGATGTTGCATCAATAGAGGACAGGAAGGCTATGCTACTAAAAAGGAATGTGTGTTTTGTGTGTGAATTGTCTGTTAAAACTATTTGTGTGCTTCTGTTGGAACGGCATGCAATACATTTGGCGTAATGTTCATGTATGAATGTGTTATAAATGGGTATAACCATCAGATGCCAATCAATGAGGTACATCAGTCATGATATGTGTTTGTGATATCTGTTGCCTCTTTTGTTGTGTGTACTTGCTTGACATTGGGGACAATACATTTCCCATGACTAACTATACACAGGAAAGATCAAGGATGGCTGATGAGGGCTATGTCAGATATATTACCCTCACATCTCATGAAATGTTGGCTACCTCTTAATGGTCACTTGTGTGTATACTACCCATGAGTCAGGCATTTGAACATGCTAGGTAGGTACAGTGTTTGTGACACAAAGTCTCAAATCCAATCATAAAATTGTTATGTACACCACAGTTTGACTAATGTAAATGACCTATATTTCTCCTGTGGCTGTGGTGGACCAGCAGACCATGCTGCATGTGTTCACATATTTCCAGTGGTTCATTGCACAAAAGTGTTCAGTTCAAATGTGTGGCCATGTTTACCCTGTGTCAGTATTGGCCTCCATGGTGTAACAGTTACATGCAGGTCTAGTCAGGAGTCTGTGGAGCCAACCCTTGAATTAACCGAGTATACTTCGAAGCTGTTTTGACCTAAAGCCAAAGATCAGTTAACGGCATACAAGGGGATAGGGAAGCTAGGGTACAGCAGAACTTTCAGAAGGGTGATGACAGAGCAACCTTGGCGTGGTAAAAAAATACGTTATGGATCAGTAATAGAAAAACAGGCAGGTTTCATCACTACATTTGTACACAGGGTAGGGCTCTGAAATTCCCACCGCAACAGGGAACATCAGTGCCTCTTTGCTGATTAATCTCACAGCTAGTCACCAAGCAAGCCCCATCAAAAGGTGGCGGAAGTGAATCTGTGTCTGGACCATCAGGGCACAAACATGTATTGTCCTTACATACACATTAGCAGCCCCTGTTTGTTGGGCTGGAGGCACAGTACAAAATCAAGGCATACAGCCATAGCACACTGTCACTGTATGGCACTAATGAATACATGCAAAACCAGACAAGGGATGGGGGCTGGATTCACCCCTTTGAAAACATGTCCTAGAACACAATAAGAAAACAAATTAAACTATTCTATACATTTGAGGACTGATCGTAGACCTAGCAGACACAATACCCCAAGAGGAAACAGAGAGCATGGGAACCAACTATGAGGCAAATGTAGCCACAGGGAACGTCTCTGGTTAACGCAAAGGCTGGAACCCGTCTGGCTAACAGGATGCAGGCTCTGTCAGGAACCAACATGAACAAGGCAAATACACAGTGAGCAGAGTCTGACTGGAACAAGCAGGAACAACACTAAGGAAACAAGGAGCAGTTTCTGGCGTACTCTGCACTGTTACACAATCCCACAAGAGCTCTGGTACACAATGCACAACAAGATGATTCAGGAAATGGAAGCTTTTAAGCAGTTCCAGGCAGCACCAAGGGCAGGGCAGAGTCAAATGGCTGGGCTGCATGAGAGTGCTCACAGAGGTATGCAGCTTCAGTCTCTCACAAGTCCTGGAGTTGAGAATCCAGTATAAGGGGCCAACCGGAACTTTCACATGGGAAGCAATGGACAGCAGATTACAGGTCTTACCGACTACCAGGCAGTGCATTATGGGACCTAAAGACCATGCAGACTGATGAACTAGAACTATGGCATGCTATACTGAAGAGTGAAGCACACTTGAGTCAGAATGGAGTCTGGGTGAGTGTAGATGATGATTCCCAGGGTACAGATAGTTAATTTACAGTGCCCCCTAGAGAAGGGTGGGCAGAGACTTAAAACATGGCAGTGACAGGACTTATTACCTGGGATGGACTGCGCAGGGCATGTCTTGTGAGCAATGCTTGTCATACCTGCGGCACTTGTACTATCCATTTTCAGGTTTGATGCACTTCTTATCACACATGCTCCTTGCAGAGATAGCTGATGTCACACTTACTGCTGTCAAGGGTCTGGTCATACATTCTTGTTACCAATGCACCTGCATATCCACTGCCTCATATATGATGCACTTTTTTACCTTATGATTGATGGTGTTTTAGTTGGGTGTAATATGCTGCAATGGACCATGTTGGCAACATGGATGTGTCTCATAGCTGTGGCCCTATGAAATTGCCCTTCAAATGTGAAATAGACAGGATGTATTTCATAAAAACTGTGTATGATGTTTGCTGTACATTCATACCCATCAAATGTGATGTGGCATCTGAAGTATGCAAATTTATCTTTCTGCAATGCTCCATGAGGCAATACTCTGATTATGATTCCTAGAGATCATGTGATGCATAAATAATTACCCAGAGCATCATTGAGTGATGAAGCGAGGTGTTTAATTCCATATCATAACAAAGTAGTGATAGTGAATATAGTTGGATAGCCACATTCCTGCAGCTGTGTTAGGCTGTTCCCCCACGTTTTCCCAGACAGCATCCTCCTCCTCCTCTTCAGGCAGTCCTTGTTCAGGTTCATATAGGGGAATGTTCCTCCTAACACAAATGTTGTGCAGGATGGCACAGGTCAAAATGATTTTGCAGACCATTTCTGGGGAATATAGGAGGCTGCCTCCGGTGATGTCCAGACACCTGAATCTGGACTTCAGGATGCCAAAGTCCATTCAACTATGGTGCGTGCCCTACGATGTGCCTCATTATAGGCACGCTCTGCTGCTGTGCATGATTGGCAAATGGGGTCATGATACATGGCTGGATCCCGTAACTCTGATCAGCTGAAAGAGAAAATGGTGGTAAATATTTTGTTGTTGGTTGCACCAGGAATGTCACTTTGCATGACAGTTGTTATCTTGTGTCGTCTGTGACTCATATGTGTTTGTGGTATTTCGTGGGATCCTAGGCTTCTGTGAGGTTATTTCTGCAGTGGGTTGTTTGACTAGAAAACTGGTGTTTGGCTATTTGACCTGATATCTTTGGTATATTTAGAAACTTCCAGTTCAGTGTGTATCTCCCATGCATTTTTTAGGGAGAAAGATGTGTCCGTGTGCTTTCACTGGAGGTGACATGATACCTCCATACACACAATAGATGCCACTGTGGTGGTAACCTGTTTGCACTACATGGCCTGGACATCCCATCCAATTAGACATATGTAATTGGAGGGGAAATGCAACAGTGAGGCACTTTGATTTGCCTAGGGGACAATGCACAACACATCTCCATAAGTTGGCAGCACTGAAGTGTTCAGTATTGACAATGCACAATTATCCCATGTGTGACTAGTTCTATGCAAACCTGTTTTTGTTCCCTCACACAGTTGGCTCATGTGCAACCGTGCACCTACACTAATGAACTTGCTCCAGGTGAGATGGCTGACTTGGTTGTGGCGGTAAAGGTTTTAGTGTAGGAAGGTCCAGCTCCCTGTAAATCTGTTATGTATATGGGGAATTGTCTCATTCAGTATGTGTAGCAGTGTGCACTTTGCATTAGTGTCACATCAACATATTTCATTGCACAGTTCACTTCCTTATTGTTAGCTGGCAGTGTCACCCCAGTGGTGATGTGGGATGTTGGTACTGCCTCAATAATTCCATATCACCTTCACTGAAGTCAACGTCATCATGCTATGTGTCTCATTGTGCTTGACCTGCAGCAACACACATTACACACCCCTTACACACAACGTATTGCTTGGAAGGGTGTGGGATTGACTGTGGCCTTATGTGATATTGAATGGTTCATCTTCCAAATTGTACTGCCAGTTAAGGCCATGTCATTGTCACTATGTGGTTTTAAATTGGTCCCTTGTGGCTCTAGAGTGGCATCTATTGTTATTTGCAGCCGTCATTTGTCCATAGATGTGGATCCCATTGAGTCAGGATATCAAACATAACAACCAGTGTCACACCTCAGTGTCTTCCTGGCCATGTATCAATGTAGTGGTGTATGTCTTGTGTGTCCTACAGGGTTGCTGTGCTGTGTGTAAATGAGTAGGATTCTGGACTTACTGACAAGAAGGCCATTGCCATATCGTCCATCCTGGCAGTGCCGATTGATGGCCCTGTGGCGGAAGATGAAGGAATCATGTACACTCCCAGGATACTTTGCCATGATGCTGGTGATCAACAATGGCCTGCACATTGATGGAGTGTGTATTCTTTCTGTTGCGGTATAGGTGCTCGGTTGCAACAGGTGGCACAATCCAGACATGTGTGCAGTCAATGGTACCAACCATGTGCGGGAAGCCATTCATTTGATAAAAACCCGTTTGGTCTCCTGCTGCTTCTGCTGTGTGTTGGGGAAGCTGATGTGGCGGGGTGTGAAGGAGATGATGGCATCAAGTACCTTGGGAAGGAAGGTGGAGAATGAGGGCTGTGAGACCCCAGAAATCAGGGCACCAGTAGTTTGAAATTATCCACTTGCCAACATGTGCAGGACAGCCAGCAGCTTGGTCTCCGGTGGAATAATGCGGGGTGTCTGCAAGCTGGCTGCTAACTGTGGCTCAATTTGGTGCAGCAGCTGCTGTATGGCTTGCCAGTTGAGTCTGTACCTCTGGATGATATCATGTTTCCTGAGGCCCCGGAGGGTTGTCCTGCTCCTGAATAGCCTCTCCTGCCTTCTGCCTTGCCTTTAGGGTTCACGTTGGTGTGGTGGTAGCTGCTGCTGTTGGTCCTGTGCTCTGCATGCTGCATGGGTGGCACCTCCATGTCGTCTTTCTTGAGCAATGATGTTGCTTGTGTGAGTTTTCCTTAAGGAGTGGTGTGTTTGCCCCATTTTAACGCCTGCCCTAACCCAGGTGTTAAAATTTGACGCAAATCAGGAATTGCGTCATTTTCCAGCTCCCCCTCCCATCCGTGCGTCATTTTTGCCAGGTTGGATAAATATGGTGCACGGGTGTTTGAGTCATTTTTTGGACGGGAATGCCTACCTTGCATCTCATTGACGCAAGGCGGTTTCACACATCCAGAAAATAAGGCACAAATACGTGCCTGTATTTGTTAAGTAAGGCAGATGTGTATCTCCCCACCCATCAACATTCATTATCTCCCTGTCCATGGCATTTACACACTCATGTTGTGACATGACTGCAGCATGGTTCAAATTTGGAGTACAATAGTGTTGTCTGTGCAATGTGCATCTGCTTCAGTTAATGCAGCATTTACAAAGTTTTCAATGGATTGCAAATCGTCAACTACAGTGAGGCATGTGTGGGTAAAAAAATGGCCCTGTAACTCATAATCACCCACATATAATTCCAATGGCCGTTGGGGACCAGAAATTTACTGCTACTGTGCCACTCTATTTTTAAACAATTGTTTGCACATAGCACTGTTTAGAATTTGATGTTTTCTTTCTTTCTTGCTATAGCTACTCCTGGTGGACCACCTATGTGCCAGGAGATAGCAGCCTGGCTGCTGTGGCAGAGGCTAAAGGCCATCTGTATGGAGTACCAGCAGATGGTGGCTCTGCAGGTGGAGAAGGACGAGGCAGCTCCATCCTCAGCAGCAACAACATGGTCATTACCGCTCCTGCTAGCTATGGCTGAGGAGGGTAGGAAAGGGTGTTAGGACCAGGTTATTTCACTTTGGACTTTTTCTTTGGACTTTGGTTGGTCTTTGGTTGGGGATGGGGTGATTTCTTTGGGGAGGGGAAGGGCCTGTTGTGCGTGGAAAGATATGTATCCCCCACCCATCATCATTCATTATCTCCCTGCCTAGGCCTCAGAGTGTAACATTTATTTTACTTTATGTATGCTGATAATCTTTATTTTGGTGTTTTACTTCAGACTGCTGTCTTTTACGGTAGCCTGTTTTAAAAAAAAATCTGCATAAAAATAAGTATGTCAGTTAGTTATACCCTTGTCCTACTACCCTCTGTAGCTACATTGACCACTAGGAGGTGATTGCCATTGCCTATAAAAAACTAGATACACATAAACAACATCTTCAGTAGAAGTTATTTACTAACTAAACTATTTCACTTCACTCCATAATTCTCTTACCTGAATAGATGAAGTGAGGGCTGCTATCTCGCTCAGTCTTCTTACTGCAGGGTTTCCCAATGTGCAATCTTCTGATGATGGTAGTAGAAACAGGCTAATGCGGTAAAAGGGAAGATATCACAACCAAGTTTCTACTTACACCTAGGTGAACTCCAACTGTAGGATTAATCAAAGGGTTATCCATCACAGGAAACTAAATTGAAAATAGAGAGTTAGCCGATTATAGTATTTATATCATAACTTTAGAAAGACTGAGACCAGGCTGCCTTGATGACGCACAACAAAGAGGACATGATATGATAACAAAAATGAGCAATATCAGCTTGTTCTGAGCAATGGGGAGCTAGTATTTTATAAAAACTAAACTTAAGAAGTCCTCGAGTCAGGAGAAGTGGGCTTAGAGTCAGGAGAGAACTGGACAAGGTTAAGCATTACAAACACAATGCAAGGAAGGAAGAGTAGGTGGGTAAATGGGGCTGGTGTGGGGTATTGGTCAAGTAATAGAATTCTGCAGTGAGATGGTGTTACTTTCACTATATATGCCCCACCAAGTGGGTGATCCATTTATGGTGTAAAATTACGTCACACCTCAATAAATCACACAGCCTGGGGGAAGAGGGCTAGGGGTTCAATGAATGGATGGAATGGGAAAGGGAATTTGGGGAAGGTGTGACAAAGCAAACACCACACAAAACAACAACACTATTCATCAGGGCGCTGAGCAGCACACCATCATCAATCTGTTGTGGAAGGAAATGAAGGAATAAGTATGAGACAGTTCAGTTAAATGTATTGCAAACAGTCCTTCAGCCCCCTAGATCCAAAATAGTATATATATAAATGTTCTGTCACCTAGGTTTGAAAAATACAAGCTATTGAGGATTGAAAATTATGATTGTTAAGAGAACAATTATACTGTATTGCCAAAGTGGGCGGTGCATCTGCATTCTTCTCTGAATGTTTGCCACTCTTGGGTGCCTGGCTAACCTGTCCAATAGGTAAGCAGGAGTGTTGAGGATTTGCATTATGTTCATGCAGTAGAGGAGAAGGTCTGGGGATTACAAAACTGAAACTGTACTGTAGAGTCAAGGAGAAGGGCAGAAGGTAATTAAGCTTCATTATGAGCCAGGAGTGTATTAAGAAGGCTCAGAAGCAGAGCAAGAACATAATAGGAGTTTAACGTTCGAGCCAGCAATGCAGCACACACATACTCAGCAGAATTTCCCAAATCAATGCACCTCTCTTCAGACCACCAAACTGAGTGAGTACTAGGCCCCAGAGTCATCATCATCATCAGCATCATCCTGGTTTCCATTTGAAGTCAATAACTTCCTTCTTCTGGCTGTTGAGGTAGTCCCGCCCTGAGTCCTTCCATCCTTCTCCTCACTCTGAGTGACTCTGTCCCACTCCCAACCCAAGCAAGATAGACCTGTAGTGTACTGCTGTTGAAGAATAAATATAGAAACAGAATTACAGTATTTTGTGTAAATTTGTGTCTGTTAACTAAAGTCACTGTTCTGGTCTCTGAAGAATTAGAAAATAGGAGTGGACCCTGCAGGTAAATTTTGCTAAGTTTGAAAGGCTAATCACCTTCAGGACAAATGATCACCCATTAGGCCCCAAACATTGCAAATCATTGAAATCAAGGTTACAAATTATTTGAACACCCTGCTTCACTGTCTGCCTCGACATATGTCATCACTCAAAGTCACTCAATAATACATCATCACTCTTTGGTACAATAGTTAGTGGTTACCTCTTTCAATCCAAGCACTGTGGTAAGTAGAAAACTGTATCCCCCCTTCGATGCAAGCAACACAGTGGAATTTGAAGCTGGTATTGGCAGTCTTGTAAATCAATGATCTTCTGGGGCAGCCCTGCTAGTTGATGCAAAGAAAGGATAGGCATGCACGAGAGGCAGGCATTGTCTCCAATGTCCTGAAGGGAATGTGGAGGCTTCTTCACTGAACACTGGGCCAACTCTTATCTGGCCATCCATGTGCCTAACAAATGGTGGGATATCATAAATCAAACACAAACATAATGTTCTACTAGCAATATCTTTCTTTTGGGGCAAAGAAAGAAATTCAACAATAGATAATTAAAAAGTACTTTGGTGGCATATTCAGTAAGGGAAGTAGAGTTCATCCTCAAAATCAAGTGGTTTGCCCAGATGTTGGTAAGCTAACAAACTTGATTCTAACTAATCATCCTCTTCCTCCTGTGCTTTTACAGGAACAGTGTAATCGTGTGGTATGAAATGTTTGTTCATTTTAATCATTGTAAATCTCTCCATGTTTTGAGGTGAGACTGGTCCTTCTCACTGGGGCAACTGCACCAGCTGCACAGAACACATGTTCAGTGGACACACTGGCTATAGGATAAGACAGATACTATATTGCCAGCATACTCAGCACTCGCCATTGGCGCATCTTTTCATAGCAATACACCAATTGGTTTTGATCTACATGGACCTCTTTTGGGTCACCCAGATACTCCTGGAACATCCTCTGCAGCCTCTGCACTGGACTTAAGACCTGTCATTTGAAGCCAAACCAATGCAGAGGTTGGGGATAATTTTTCTGTTCCACTTAGTTGTGTTTTTTGCCGATGTTGTGTTGCTGGTTTTGGCTGCTGTGAGACTAGACTGACCATTCTGGACATTGAAGGCAGCACCCCAGAACTTTGGCCTAGGAGTGGGACTCCAGTAAGTTCTAGCCATTCTTCTTCCAGGTCTCCGGCTTGCTCATCAATCCACCTCTTGTATTTTGAAATATCCCTTTTAGAAAAAGTAATGAAAGTGGCCAGAACATTTTTGTACTTTTGATCAAGTAGTGTGGCACAGATGTACTCTTTGGACAATATGATCTCATTTTGAAGCGTTGCAGTACAAGCCAAGGGAAGGATTAAGCTCTCAACCAAGGCATGTGCTTCTGCATTTTTGTTCACGCCTGCGACTGCAAACCTTTCAGAGGCCTTATTTATTTGGGTCCTCTAGCAGATGCAACAATGGGTCAGTTTGGTCCATCATACTGTCCTCCTTGGTAACTTCCCATGTGAAAACCTCAAAAGGGAATAGCATCTGTGTCAGGCATTTGACTAAGCGCCATTTGTCCGCATACATGGTCATTGCTTTCCCAATTGTACTACCTTCTCTTTGAATGACATAGTCATTGATCAGTCTGTATTGCTCAAACAGATTTTGCAAAATGGAATAGGTTAATGTAGGAAAGACCTCCTTTTTGCCCTGGTCACCCCCAAACATTTTGGACAGATAGTGGTAGTTACTGTCTCTTGGCTTTTCCTTGGCTACTGCTTACCTGTCCCAGGGCCAGTGCTCTTTGTAAAGTGGATATGCAAATTAGGCTAATTATAATTGGCAGAATAAGCCTACCTATAGGTCCTTAGTATATGGTAGGGCATGTAGGTTTAGGGACTCCAGCATAGGTAGTGCACCCATGGGTGCACTACTGAGATGCCCAGTGTCATTTTAATGGCAGACCTGCATTGCTGGCTGCTTTTAAACTGAAGTTATATGCAAATTCGACTTTGGAATTAACCGTACTTCTAAAGTTTTAAACAACCTTATGTTTACATATAAGGCATCCCTAAGGTGTGCTCTAGGTGCTCCTAGGGTTGGGTTCTATGTAACTATAAGCAGATACCTTATAAAATACCTTATAAAAGTGCCAAATGTGTTTTCCCTCACTGTAGTGAATGGGCTCCATCATAGAGTCCCAGTAGGAGCCAGATATTTCGAGTTTGGTGTCAAACTGACTGTTATAATAAATCCCACAACTTGCCATTGTTGGATTTAATATAACCAGTTCAGGGTAAGAGTTTTAAAACTCTACCTGAAAGTTGCCAACTTAAGCTCTGTAGTGCCCTTCTCTGATTGGCCAGCCTCTGGCAGCCTGGTCAGGCTTCCTTAATGAGCTGTGAAGTGGCCTGGGCTGAACACAAAGAAAGTGCCAGGGGGAGGAGATTTGCCTCAGCAGATGGTGACACAGGATGGTAGGAGAGCAGCTAAACTGGTCCTCAAAGGACAAGAGGACATTTGGAGCAGCTCCTGACCTCCCCCATTTCCTGAAACCATAGACAAGCAGGTGACCTCTTGATTAGATTAGGAGAGGGGTGTATTAAGGATTTTTAGCCTCGCTAGCGGGTGGGCTTATCCAGACCAAACCTCCAAAATTCAGTTTCTGCCATTTTGGATTTGTAAGGAATGTTGCTCCCTGGGATTGATTTTTGTCACAACTCCCAGGAGGTGGTCATCCAAGAGGGTATTGGCCTGCCTGTGATTGGACAGTTGCCACCCTGCTATTCACCCCAGGAACAAGGATAACTTTGGCAGAGCTGCACCCACATGTCAGATCCCTAAAAGGAACAACATCAGAAGAAGGACTGCCCTGCTGGACTCCTGACCTGCACCTGGACAATGCACTCTGAAGGACTGCACCAGCTGCACACTTGGGCTTCACCATAAGAAGGGCTTTGCCTGACTTCAACAAGAAGGTATTCCCTGCTTGCTACAGGTGAAAAATAGCTAACCAAAGTCCCCTGCATCAAATCCTGAAGAAACTGACCAGCTGACCACAGTCCAGTGGTCATTTTTGTAGTTTAAGCCAGGCACTTTCTGGGAGTTGTAGTCCTCAAGGAGCAACTCAGAGCTTCTGGAAACTTGGGGTGAGCTGTGGACTCCTAAAGGGCCATTAAAGACCTTCTGGAAGAAGATCCAGAAGTTTGGAGAAGATTGGAGAGCTTTTGGTAAAAAGCTCCATAAAGAGACTGACCTGCTGTCGAAAGTCAAGCCGGCTTATGTTGACGGCGACTCAGCTTGACTTGCAGATTTGCCCCTCTGAAAAGCGCATGAGCTCCAGACATCCAGGATTTTACTGGGGGCTCCTGGATGTCGATTCTAAATCGGTTTGCTATGGAGGATCATCCGACGTCAGAGAGAAAAAGCTCAAAAAAAGTGATAAAGTTCAAATGTAAAAAGCTGACTGAGACTTCTTGTGCATCGCATCTAAGGAGGGCTCCAGAGATGTTGCATCAAGATTCAGTTTGGCCTGGAAGAAGTCTTCCCTCCTAAAAAATAATCTAAGTCCGAAGATAGAACTCTTCACCGAGGTCTCCTGTGACGCGTGTCCGAAGAGGGCTCCGGAGAGGTCAGATCGGACTGGTGACTTCATCCACTGAAGAAAATCTTCAAGAAAAAGACTAATGGGGTCATTATGACCCCGGCGGTGAGTGTTAATGTGGTGGTAGAACAGGCTGGCGGTACATACCGCCACATTATGAGATTGGTGGATTGGCTACAGTCAACCCGCCACTTCTCCACTCATACCGCCATGGTGGTATCAGCCACCGGGTCGGAGATGTCAATCTCCAGCCCGGCGGCTGGCATTGTACCGCACATGGCATTATGAGCCTGCCTGCCACCATTGTTTTAGTGGTGTTAGCAATGCCACCAAAACCATGGTGGTAGGCTCTACCGGTGACATAGAATCCTTTCCCTATCACTGGTATGTGGCTCCCTCACCCCCCCCAACACTCACCTGACACCCCCACCCCCCTCCATCCAAAGCCCCACCATCCCATACGCACACTAACCCCCACCCCCGACAATCACATACACCCCCCACCCCCAATCCAAACATGCATACTTCCAGACATGCCCACACACTTTCTTACAACGATCACACTGCCATGCAGACACGCACTCACTTCACCATTCTTACAAGCATCCACTCACACACATACAACCACGCAAACAACACAACACACACAGACACATTCACACACACACTCACACATTCATGCACACACTCAGACACACACACACAACACCCCCCATCCTCCCACCCCTCTCCCCTGTCGGAAGCCTGACTTACCTTGGACAAGGAGGTCTTCCAGCAGGGAACGGGAAGGGGAGTTGCTACCACCAGCAGCTCCCCACCAGCAGAACACCGTCAGGCCGTTTTACTGGTCATAATACTTCTGGCGGCTTTCTACTGGTGTGGCGGTGCAGGAGGTAGCAGCGCCAGCTTACCACCATCCACCACAATGAGAACTGCTGGATTTGCGCCCTTAATGTGGCAGAAGTCAGTCAGTGCTCATAATATGGCAGACGGATGGTAGCTGTGGTGGTGGTATTTTGGCAGCTAAGTCTGAAGGTAAACTTTTGACCGAGGCCTCCCACTTGCTATAGCCAAGCAGGGATCCATTGAGGTTGACCTTAAACTTTGACTTTGCCCTGGTCGAAGTACGACCAGATACCCCAAGTGACGCTTTTACTTTCTAAGCGCTAAAACACATTAATTCTTTAAAAATGTATATCTCCAGTTCCCCTTATCCGATTTTATTCAATTTGTTCTCAAATTAAAGATAAAAATATTTCCTAGTTTTAAAAAAAAAATTCTGCATTTTAGACTGTTTTGTGATACCTTTATGCTTTACACACTTTGGGAGTCATTATGACTTCGGCGGTCGGACAAACCTGTCCGCCGAAGTCCCGACGGGATGGATTGCCACCAGTGCGGCCACCTCCATGCCGGCCCCCATATGAGTTTCCTGCTGGGTCAGCGGGTGGAAACAGAGTTACTTCCCACTGGCCCAGTGGGAAACGGCCTGCAGCTTTGTTGGTGGCTTGTCATAGAGTTGGCGGCAAAGCTATAGTGCATAGGGTGCATAAGCACCCATCGCAAAGTTCACTGTCTGCAAATCACAGCAAACTTTGTGACGGGCTGGCCAGTGGGGCCCCTGCACTGCTTATGCCAAGTGCATGGGCAGTGCAGGAGCCCCCCATGGGACCCTACATTCCATCTCTGCCAGCCTTTACATGATGGGGTTACCTCCATGTAACTGCTGGCAGAGAGGGGGTCGTAATCCACAGGGCAGCGCTGCTTGCAGCGCTGCCCTGGCGATTAGGACTGCCAGCACTGCCAGACCCTCCTGTGGAGGAGAACTGGCAGTGGTTGTGGTCCAACCGTGATGCCGCTGCCACGGTTGGCAGTCCAACACCACTGTGAACCTGGTGGTCTTAAGACTGTCAGCTCGTAATGAGGGCTTTTGTCTCCCAAGTCAAGCCTTGTTGCTTATTACCAAGCTACCAAGGGTTGAGCTGGGGCTAAGTTATTGAAACCTAACTGAACCTAGTGGCGGTTAGTGGCCTATTTCTAAGTATAGATACTTACCTGCCCTTAGCAATAATCCACTTTCCAACATTTGAGTTCCAATGTGTTGGCACCTCTTGTATGACGGGTTTAGCTGGTAGTCTGTTAGCATGCTAAATAAATTTCAACTGCTCAAGTCCAGATTCTTTTGCAGGTGGTCAGCATGTTGCTGACTTAAGCCCTGATTTAGATCTTAGTGGAGGGGAATACTCTGTCACAAACATGATGGTTAGCCCATCCTCCTTATCACGATCTCATTATATCATATATGGATCGTAATATGAAGGTGTGGATATCATTGCACCAAGATCTAAATCAGGCCCTATGTCTTCTTTTTTGACAAACTCCTGCACTACCAGGTTGATCCAATGTGCCAATCACAGGACCCTAAAATAGCCATCATCTGCTGTGGTCTTGACTATATCAGTGCCATTGCCAGTGGCAACTTTTTAAATTCTGAGACCTCTGGGTCACAGCCATTCACACACCTTCCTGTTAAATGTGTCCAAGATGTTTGCAGCTGTATGGGAATTTTCTATGGTGAACATGGCTACTGTTGCATGCCACTGAACACCCATAAAAGTATCTTAAGCACTGAGACATGTAGATAACTGCTGCTTAACCCCCACAATAGAGATCCAGTGTGAAGTGATACACATGTAATCTGTTGCTTGCCAGCTAATCCACATGTCTGTCATCAGGTGGGTAGTGTGAACAGCATCTTGCTGCCAAGCTTGTCCAAACAATTGCAGTACATTGTGATGGAACACTGGGACAGCAACTCTAGCAAAATAGGTCCGATTTGCAACCTTTGATTTAGGGCAGATGGCTACCGCAAATTTAAAAAATCCCACTCCTTCCACATAAGGAAAAGGGAGGAGATCCACTGGTAATATTTTAGCAAGCTTCCCATTGAACAAATGTGCCACTGAGTGGTTGCAGTCATAGGGCTCCTCCTGCCTAAACATGTCGGTAATAGTAGCCTCGATCTTCTTCTTTTCTGGGGCCACTGATACAGCAACTTTTGAGAAGTATGTGGTGTAGACTCAATGTGTGCTGTGGGGCAGTCACTGTATACCATGGTGTCTCCATCTGACTCTGAGGCTTGTGCCATTTTGAGGTCACAGAGTCGGGTGATGCTGGTGCACTGTTGGGGACAGGGCTGATTTGCTTAGCGATGTCACCATCTTCTTCCTCTTGCCCTCCCCCTGTAATTGGATTTAGAGCTGATATTTCCTAGCTCTCCCCATCATCACCACAAGCCCATTCAGCAATTTTTTTAAGTTGTTCCTCCCAGCAGATTTCGTGATGTTTTTTTATATGGGTCGTTTGGCTTCCAGTACCATAGTGTGAACAAGGCTTACCTAGAGGAACACTTGCATGGCAAATGGAGCATATTGCAATGTTCTCCTCCTACTTGTTAAAATAAAAAGGTCCCAAACTGGGGAGAAGTACTTTTGTAGTGGGCCAGTGCCAATGCCTGAAGAACAACTGGAGGTAGGTGGGTGTGTTGTTAATTGTCCCTCTGCAGTGCATACTTCTACTGTGGTAGGGGTTAGTGCAGGTCTCAGCTGGAGCTTTACAAATATGGGAGCTGGCACTGCTACCTGTGCTACATCCCTTGGAGCAGATTGAATAGTAGGGGTAATCTCAGAGACCTGTGTGCCAGCTTCCACAAGACTGGCTTACCGTCATCCTCCTCCCCTCCCATAATTCTATGGTTTTCGGGAACTTTTCAGCAGCAAGCTGATCCTCCTGTTTTACTCCAACTTCAGGAAGATCTACTATTGCTGGCTGTGGTTGCTGTCCACTTTGCTATGTTTCCTGAAATGATTAGGGACTGCTTTTCAAAATGGACAAATCCAATTCAATGTCACTGCTCATCAGCATTGCCTTGATTGCAGTGATTGCCTCACTGACAGGCATGGTTTAGGTTTGGGTGGTGCTGTTGATGTAGGAGTGCAGCCTGCCAGGTTCCTCCCTGGAATCTGGTGCGGCAGGCAGAAATCTCCCAAAAACATTTGTGGTTGTCACTCCAGTGACAGAAAACTGCTTCTTGTCACTGGCTACTTTCTTGGCAGCACATTTCATTGAGGCCATCTTAAAGCTGTCATTTGGCACTTGCATTAAGCTGCATAAGTGGAAGAGATAGGAGGACTGACGTCATATATTTTTTGTACAGGGCTTCTGTTTGACAGATGATGTCTCTTCTTCTCTTGTGCACCTAAAAGCAAACAAGAAAGAAAAACATTTAGTGAAACATGACATTGTTGCAGTTTGAATTTGTACAGGTAAAGGCGATATAATTTAGTATGGTTGATTACTTAGGTAATAATAATTAACAACAACTTATTCAATCATTTTGAAGTCAACCCACACCACCATAACATAAAATGTAATTTGCAATCTGGATAACACAGCATACAGATATACATCTTTGCTGTATGTACATGTATTCTAAAGGGGACATCTGTGGCAGTCAGAGAGGTGCATGGGTAAATGGAATAATCCTTAAAAAATGAATGCTAGTGTGCACCTGTAGCAGGCAAGGTTTTCTGGGGAAATGGAATAATCATTAAAACATGAATGATGCTGGTGTGTATGCAGTGAACCTGCACTATGGTTGTCAGGGGCATCAGGGGGAAATGAAAGAATGTGTAAAAAAAATCAAACAAATATAAAACAAAAAAACTGAAATAACTAATTAAATAAAAAAAAAAAAAAAAAAAAATTGAAATAAATAAAAATGAAAATGAACTGCTCGTGTTTGCTCTACTGGAGTATGAGAAACCCATTGGAAGGCAAGGAGGAGAAGATGAACAAGGCAATCAAATGCATGTACTACAAAGCGCTGTTCATCATATTCATATTCATAATAGACAAATACTACAATGATATTCCAACATAATATTAAACTGATCTCACATGCAAGCCTACAGCAAAAGCACACTGGCTGGCTGCACAAAATAGCCACCAGCCACATAATCAAACAACAACAGTGGCAAGCAGGCATGGAGAACACAGAACACATACAACCCTATGGCAAAAGCACACAGGCTGAGTACACAAAATGGCCTCCTGCCACATGGTCAAACAACAACAGTGAGCAAGAAGGAATGGAGAGCAAAGAACATATGCAAGCCTATAGCGAAAGCACACTGACTGGCTGCTCAAAATGGCTGCCAGCCACATGCCTAAAAAACAACAACAGCAAGCAAGGAGGAATGGAGAACAAAAAACACATGCAAGCCTTTAGCAAAAGTCTACTGGCTGAGTAAACAAAATGACCTCTGGCCACATGATCAAACAACAACTTCAAGCAAGGAGGCACAGAGAATAAAGAACACATGCAGGGCTCTGGCACAAGCACATTGGCTGGCTGCACAAAATGGCCACCAGACATATGGTCAAACATCAGCAGCAAGCAATGAGGCATGGAGAACAAAGAACACATGCAAGGCAGGGGCATAAGAACACTGGCTGGCTTCACAAAATGGCCACCTGTCATATGGTCAAACAACAACAACCAGCAAGGAGGCATGGAGAACAAAAAAAGACATGCAAGCCTTTGGCAAAGGCACACTGACTGAGTACACAAAATGGCCTTTAGCTACTTGGTCAAACAACAACAGTGAGCAAGGAGGCATGGAGAACAAAGAACACATTCAGGCCTATGGACACAGACTACACAAAATGTCCCCTGGCCATGTGGCATGGAGAAGAAAGACAAATGGTGGTCTATGGCAAACACACTCATACACACACTGGCCAAACAAAGGACACTGAAGAAAACAATACCATTAATTCAGCAATGCCAAACATGAAATTTACTGAGCTGTACATTTTTTACAACAACACACATCCTTTTATGGAATCAAATATTATCCCATATATACACTTTCTGCAGAAAAAATTGGACTACAAATAATAGCCAACATTTTTGATTTAATCCAATGCACTCCCTGCTCTAAATGACATTTTGAAAAACATACACCACAGAAACATTTCTTTCATGCACTGATGATTAGTACTGGGCCTACTGGCTGGATGGCTCATTGGAAGACTAAGCCATAAATGTAAAATAAAGGAATATTGCAAATGTAACAAACATAGAGAAAAGGTACTTGTTAGACTTTTCATCTTGGCGTGGTCTCCTTTATCTTTTTGCCTCTGTTTTCCCGGGTGTTGATGAGTGCTGGACTCTGTTTTTGTTACTCTGGGCACTTTATCACTGCTAACCAGTGCTAAAGTGCAAGTGCTACTTTACAAAATGTGTATGTAATTGGCTTATCCATGATTGGCATATTTGATGTACTAGTAAGCCCCTAGTAAAGTGCATTAGAGGTGCCCAGGGCCTGTAAATCAAATGCTACTAGTGGGCATGCAGCACAGGTTATGCCACCCATATAAGTAGCTCTGTAATCATGTCTCAGACCTGCCACTGCAGTGTCTGTGTGTGCAGTTTTAATTGTACATTCGACTTGGCAAGTGCATCCACTTACCAGGCCTAAACCTTCCCTTTTCTTACACATGACACCCCTAAGGTAGGCCCTAGATAGCCCCAAGGGCAGGATGCAGTGTATGGTTAAGGTAGGACATATAGTAATGTGTTGTATATGTCCTGACAGTGGAATACTGCTAAATTAGTTTTTCACTGTTGCAAGGCCTGTCCCTCTCTTTAAATATGATTAAAGCATAGATTCCTTTTGGGAGCGGACAGACATGTGCAGTTTGGGTCTCTGAGCTCACAATTTAAAAATACATCTTTTAGTAAAGATTGTCTGTTTGAAAATGCCACTTTTAGAAAGTGCGCATTTCCTTGCTTATACCATTTCTGTGACTCTGCCAGTTTGTGGATTCCCTGTCTGGGTCATTTTGACAGTTGGGCTGGTTGCATCTCTCACTAGACAGTGACACAAAGGAAGCTGGGGTGTAGTTTGCATTTCCTGATGAGCCATCTGTGCTAGTAAGGAGGGGAGGAGTGGTCACTCACACCTGAAAGGGGTTTGCCTGCCCTCACACAATGCAGGCTCCAACCCCCTGGTGAGTGTCTGGGGCCTGGCCTGGGCAAAGCAGGATTTCACAATCAAGAGAGACTTTGCTTTGAAGTAGGCCTACTTCAAAGGAGAAAATGGGTATAAGAAGGGCACCCAAAACCACAGACTTTAGAACACTTCTGAAAACCAAGAAGAACCTCTGCCTGGAGAAG
Source organism: Pleurodeles waltl (assembly GCF_031143425.1). Lineage (NCBI taxonomy): Eukaryota > Metazoa > Chordata > Amphibia > Caudata > Salamandridae > Pleurodeles > Pleurodeles waltl. Next base: position 259,031,540 of record NC_090437.1, on the reverse strand, counting down.
AGCTGAAGAGCTAAGGAAGAAGAGCTGCCCTGCCTGTGACTGTGCTTTGTAGAGCTATCATGCAGTTACTGCTTCTGCCTGTGCTAGAGGACAAACACTGGACTTTGTGCTGCCTTTCATCTTGTGAAGATCTCCAATGACTTTATTTACAGCTTGCTTCCTGTTGTTTGAAGTCTCAGGGACAGCAAAGACTTCTCTCTACCAGCACCTGGAGTCTCTGGAGAGACTCGTACTCTGCCAAGTGGTGCTCATCCAGTTCCTGGGACCCTGAAAGTAGAAGCTGGCAGCCCAAGAGTGAGAAATCCATGAACAAACCGCTGTGTGGGGAAAAGATCGACGCAACTCTGATCTGCAGCTGAAAAATCAACGCGCCGCCGGCTTCATGGCTGAAAATCAACGCTCGCCTGCAACACGACCTGAAGATCAACACCCTTGGCTGGAGAAACGACGTACAGCATCACTGACGGAGGCTGGTGAGATCGCAACCCGCGCTGTGTGGTTTTCGGATCATCGAGCGGCTGGATTTCCGACATAATCACCGCTGGGCCTGCAAAAATGATGCAAGGCCTAACCAGACCTGAGAGTGATGACTGTCTGGATGCATCGCTCCCCTGTGGAGAGAAGAAATGACGCACGCTGACCCAACAAAAGGAGAAACAACGCAAGGTCTAGCTCATGAGTGAAATTGACGCATTGCAAGCCCTTTTTGATGCACACTTACCTGAGCTGGGTTATTTTTACGCACCCAAGATACATTTTCACGCTAACAGCGTTAGTGTGTGTTTAAAATTAAATGAAGACTCTTTTGGCATTTTCAGTGATAACTTGACTTGTGTATTGTGGATTTTTGTCGTTTTGGTCTTGTTTTGTTTAGATAAATATTTTCTATTTTTCTAAACCTGTGTGCTGTCAATTTGTAGTGTTTTCATTAAGTTACTGTGTGTGTTGGTACAAATACTTTACACCTAGCACTCTGAAGTTATGCCTACTGCTCGTGCCAAGCTACCAAGGGGGTAAGCAAGGGTTAGCTGAGGGTGATTCTCTTTACCCTGATTAGACTGAGGGTCCTTGCTTGAACAGTGGGTAACCTGACTGCTAGCCAAAGACCCCATTTCTAACAGTACTGAACTGTGCAACATTTTTCCTTTACAAAAGGTGAAAAATGAAATGCAAAAAATACCTAGGCCCCTACTGAAGCTCCAAGGCATCCACCCCAATGAAATAAAAAAAAATCAAATAAAAGTACAAAGAATTACTGGTCTATCTCCAAACAAACAAACAATAGACTTATACAATAGTTTTTGAACTTACTTGTGTGATATCACAAAAACAAAGTCCTTAAATCCAATACTTAGCAGGCAAAGAGAGTGATCCTTCCATCTCAAAATCCAAGTGAAAAGTGTGCAGGAGATGGACAAAGCACTGGGAGGAGCCTGCTGGACAGGAACAGGATGTTGGAGTCTTGGGGCACTTCCTTCCTGTTGGGTAAAAAAAAGTTTTTAAAAAGGCTCCTTACACTAAAAAACAACTTGAATGGTCTGTTGGTTTAAAAAATCAACTAAAAAATGTATTTTTGAGTAGATTTAGTTCCTTCTCGAGTACAGAATCTGCTTAAGGTTCACCCATAGTCTCTTGCAGTCACGAGCAGCACTATAAAGGCAATGTCATGGCTAAAAGCTGCGCAAGAGGATGCTAGTGGCCTGAGAATATTGTGGCACTCGTGAGCGGCAATTCTTGCACAGTAACGATAAACAAAATTCTGCCTTGCACCGAATGGAGGAATTTTGGAAACTCCATTTTCCTCTGCATAACCTGGAATGCCTGAATTCTGCAAACTCCGTGGGTGGAGTGGATTTTACCACCCCGGCCTAATCTCAAGCCCCCTCATTGATGACCTTCACAATGGTGACATAGAACTTCGCATTGCATCCTCACAGGTCCCTGGAAACAATGCTGTTGAAGCTTTCCCATGCTCTACTGTGGTTGGCCTGAACTTGTGGCTCAGTCCCACTCTAGCGTGACCAGATTTCCATAGTTGGTGCTTTATGCTTTTTGAGCTATTTACAATTAAATATTTAAAATAGCTTATCTCCAGATCTCCAGTTCTAATGATTGGATTTTTGTTTTTTGGTCTTGTTTTTTTTTTTTTAAATGTACTCTTCTAAATTAGTATGGGATTTTTCTTGTGTTGTATTTTCAGTTCATATTTGTTTTGAAATGATGCATAAATACTTTACACATTGCTTCTAAGTTAAGTCTGGCTGCTCTGTGCCTAGGGCTTAACACAAATAGAGGGGATCCTATCATTTCAGAGGTTAAGTAGGGTCTTGATGTTGTCTTGAAGGGCTAAAACGGCAAGTATATCTGGAGGTTTGGTCATGCGGGAGTGCCCCTTGAGGTCTGTGGTACCAATAGTTAAAATAATGGGACCTTTCTATTGCTCAAGGGAGCTTTTTCTCCCTTTGGTTCTTTCTGTACTGCCAGACTGGTAGTAGTCCTGCTGGAGATCTAATTAGCTGGCTCCAGCCCGGAGAAGAATGTTGTGTTCTCCCTTTCAGGACTCCGGGACTCAGTCCCTATGTCCTCTGTTTGTTTTCAAAAAGCATTATAAGTGTGCAGTTTAGGGACACTCACATCCAGGGCACTTGTTGAGGGGGAACCAGAAACACCCCTGTGGGTGCCAAAAAGCATTTTTTGTGTGCCATGAGTACAGTGGTACGCTTACATGACTCAGTATGCCTCTTCTGTGAAGTACTGCAGTTCTCCTTCACTCCCATGGTGCTGCATGACTGTGCAAGTTCCATTGGGTGAAACTTGTATATTGTGGTGGTACCATATGGGTGGAGCTTCAGCTCTGGTACCGCTGGAGTACTGAGGTTCTGTGAAAAATTAAAAAAGCTAAATAAATAAAATGTAGGGTAGGTGAGTGCAGAGGGATTGCCATCAGTGGTGGTTGGAAGTTGGGCCTGGCTGGAGTCCAGGGCCTTTGACCTAGTCCTTGCACAGTTGCATAGGTGCACCAGAGGTTTGTCATCCCACAGGGGGATTGACCACATGATTTGCCACTCAAGCTTCACTCCACAGTACTGGAGGACTGTGCAAGTTCCATTGAGTAAAGTTTGTATGTTCCAACTGCACCATACAGGTGAAGCTTCAGTGGCGGTACAGGAGGCGTACCAAGGTTCTGAAAATAGAAAACGTATCCAAACAATAACTAGGGTGGGTGTCAGAAGGAAGATTGGCATCAGCAGTGGTTAGGGGCAAGGCATGACTGGGCTACGACCAGTGGCCGAGCCCCCTTGCCGCAGGGGGTCGACCACATGCATAATGGAGTTGGAAGCCCACAAAGGGGTTTACTACATACGTCGAGGTGTTGGGCACGGGCCCTGGCCTCTGGGCAGGCCTTGCAGCCAACTCCCGCTGCACACAGCCTTCAGCTGAGGTCAGTGGGGTGGTGACTGTCACAGGGATTTAGGAACAGGGCATGGTCAGAGGCCAGGCCCTACCACATGCAACAGGAGTGTAGTAACATCACATCACAACTTCTTCTCCGTCCTATGATGTTTAAATCCTTCACCAAATCCTTCAGTGAAAGGTAACCATCGTGCGAGGTTAAACAACACCCTCAATACAAATCACAATGTTTGCTTCTTATGTCATTCTTCATCAATTGCTCTGACTTCTTAATTGTTAATTTGTGTGTGTGGGGGGAGTTGAGCGCTCTGTGGTATCTATAATTCATATGGGAACTTTGTTAAACCCACACTTTTTTTTAGATCCGGTAAGACAATTCATTGTGTTCATCGCGTACATTTGAGATCTACTTTGTTCTAGATCCGATAAGACCATTCATTAAGCTTATCGCCTACATTTCAGATCTGTGTACATCCCAAAGGTTACAGGTTCTCATTGTAGCATTCCCTCTTTCCGACTCCGATAATTAAAGGAAATGCTAAAAAATATTTAGAAAAACGGCAAAAGAAAATAGCATTAAAATTAATCTTATTTGCCAGTGATGTGTAATGTAATTCCTAAATGTTGCTGTGTGAGCTGTGTACTTGCGTTTGCCCATTAGGATTGAAGCGTTGCTTAATTTGCATACATGTATCACCCTGCAGACTGGGCTACACCTCTTCCATAGAATTCCTCAGCGTCGGTGAGTTCACCTTGAGCTGTAGCTATATGTAATTTCCACTGACTCTTATATTGTGGTTAGCATGTTTACAAAAGATCTTATCACGCTGAGAATTAAATGCAATTTGCTGTCCTGACAAAGAGATATATGAGCTGTACGCCATTGGGACAGACATCACATCTGTTAAAATGTATTCATTCAAACCCAGCACGCTGTATCATTTCCGCAACCTTCTGCCGACATTGAGATATGTGGAAGGCTGCACATCTCTAGAACAAGAAGAAATTGAAGAAGACGTAGGATGATTGGTGTTGCAGAAAACAGAGAAGTTTGAAAGGACGACAGCTAACCTATTGGTAGAAGTTAGTAAAAATGTTGCAGATAGTCTTTAAAAAAATGTCAGCAAAATAATGCCGTTAAGGATTTCTTTTAGGGTGTCATTTTTACGAAATAGATTTTTAAAAAATCCCTGTGGTCTTTACGTGTTGGAAATGTTCCAAGGTAAATAAAGTTTCTCGATTCGCCATTTACTGTTCCTCACTTCTCTGATTATTGATACGAAATGCACACAAAAGCAAAAAAAAAAGAAAAAAAAAAATTCAGGCGCATTTTCTATTCCCATTGGAAAAATTCAGAAGCCTTCATCAGTAGTTATTTGCGCAATTCTGTTGAACTCAAATGAGAAAATGTTTTTAATCACAGTCATTGGGTAATTCCCTTTTGAGGTGCAAGCTTCCACTTCAAGGAACCTAAAAAGGCAAATACCAATCAACCGCCCACTTGTGAAAAGTGCGCAGGCTGTGAGAGGAGTTTGATGAACAAAAAGAAGCTCTCAATTCTGGAAACTTTTGGGGTTTCCCATGCATGTGTAAACTTATCTTGTTTAACATAGTTCTTGTCGCAAATTGTTTCGAAAGTGTTAATGCCAAGACCAGTTTTATGTTCCTCACTCTAGGAACCAACTGCAGAATTTTGAATCATCAGAAGCTAAAAGAGGGCGCCCTTGGTATGTTCCAAATACAAGGAATTGTTATATGGTAGTTAGGACCCCGCTACTGCGTGCACCCCAATGTATCAGACATGCCAATATTAAGGCAAGTTTCCTAATGAAAGAAATATGTGGAAGAGGGGGGTAGACATTTATGATGTTAACAACAGCGACGAATCAACTTGGACCCGCACTTGGGTAAAATGTCACTGGGTTTTGGAAGATTCTTTTCTTCGGAGCCAAGATGCAGATCCTAGAATGCCTTCTTTGCCACCGCCACCACGATAACCGTAGCCTTGTCTTTAGACATCCCGAGTCCACTTACAGAACACCCCAGCTATAATGCCCAGGTCCCGATCCATCTGTAGATACTGAAAAATATGCCGTGCGATGGTAGGCGAGTTTCCATTGGCTCAACACGGATATTACCAAGGCTTGTTTATAATGCAGATTTTTTCACTTAATTCGTAAAAATGGGAACCAGATATTTATTGGTGAAACTCTCTGCGAGTGCTTGGAGGACTAAATCCCACAGAAAGAAAAGCAAACATATCCAATGCACCAAGAATGGCACCATTCTGCGACCTTTGAGTATCACACTGCACAGCCCCCAGTAGATACTCAGGCCCTGATATATACTTTTTGGTGCAAAAGTGCACTATCGCAGTTTTGCACCAAAAAGTTTAGCACTGGCTTGCACCATTTCTGTGCCCCAGCTGGGCACCTATTTATAGAATGGTGCAAGCGGGTGTAAAGGGTAGGCTAGCGTAAAAAAAAAAAATACGTTAATTGGGTGGGGCTGGCAGTATGGAAGAAGGGGGGTTTGCACTAAAAAATGACTTTAGGAAGATTAGAGTAAACAAAAATGACTCTAACCTGTCTAGAGTCATTTTCTGACTCAAAACCATCCATACCACATGACTCCTGTCTTAGAAAAGACAGGAGTCATGCCCACCACCCCAATGGCCAGCACAGGGGACCAGGGTCCTTGGGCATGGCCATAGCACCCAGTGCCATGTAAGGGGCCCATTTCAGGGCCCCCAATGGCACGTTAAGAAAAATATATATACTTACCTATACTTACATGGGATGGGGTCCCCCATAATCCACTGTCCCTCTGGTGTGGGTGTCCCCGGCGCATGGGGAGGACACCTGTAGGCTTATTCCATGGTGTTCCACCATGGAACTAGGCCCACACTTCCCCTAACGCCTGCCCTGACCCAGGCGTTAAAAAATGGTGCAAAGCAAGCTTTGCACCATTTTTTGACCCCTCCTCCCACCCGTGCGTGATTTTAGCACGGCGGTATAAATATGGCGCTAAGGCCATGGAGTCATTTCTTGCACGGGAATGCCTACTTTGCATCTCATTGACACAAAGTAGGTTTCCACGTCCAAAAAATGACAGTAACTCCATAAATTTGGCACTAGACCGGTCTAGCGTCAAAGTATAGTATGGAGTTAGTTTTGCACCAAATTTGCGTAAATAAATGACGCAAATTTCGCGCAAAACAAGTATAAATATGCCCCTCAGATTCCCTTCTCAGGCAAAAGCCCAAATAACAGATATTCATAATATGCTGTCCTCAAGATCACACTCTAATGGGCAAATTTACACTTTTTTACGCAAAACTGCTTTAGTGCAGTTTTGCGTGAAAAAGTATAGCGCCAGCTAGTGCCATTCCAAGACACCTGCCGGGTGCCATATTTATGGAATGGCGCAAGCCGGCGCTAGTGCCCTGTCAGTATCCTTGAAAAGGACGCTAACAGGGCTGGGGAGGCATAGGGGAAACCGGGGCTTGTGTGCCAAATTATGGCGCTGCACTGTTCAGAGGCAGAAAAATTGCCATTTTCTGGCGCACAACCTCCATGGACATGGCTCCTGTCTTAATAAAGACAGGAGCCATGCCCACCACCCCAATGGCCATGCCCAGGGACCAAATGTCCCCTGGACTTGGCCATTGGGGCCAGTGCCGTGCAAGGGGCCCCAAGTCAGGGCCCCCAAGCGATGATGGATAAAAAAATATATACATACCAGGACTTACCTGGGATGGATCCACCATCCTTAGGTGTCCTCCTGGTGTGGGTGTGGGTGGGTGGGGGTGTCCCTGGGGCCAGTGAAGGGCACCTGTGGGCATTTTCCATGAAAATATGCCTACAGGTCCCCTGACGCCTGCCCATACTCAGGCGTTAAATAATGGCGCTAAGCAAGCTTAGCGTCATTATTTAAGGCCCCTAACCCCCGTGCTGGATTTTAGCATAGGGGATAAATACGGCACAAAAGCCATATCGTCCTTTTCTGGACAGGAATCTCATTGACGCAAAGTAGGTGTTCACCTCCAGAAAATGACGTTAACTCCATAACTTTGGCGCTAGATGTGCCCAGCACCAAAGTATAAATATGTAGTTAGGTTTGCACTGAATTAGCGTAAAAAAAACTACGCTAATTCAGTGCAAACAGAGTATAAATATGGGCCTAAGTGACCTGGTACATGGGTATCCAAATTCCTATTAATGCAGGAAGCAGTGAACCAGGACAACAACCTACAGGAATCATTGGGCAGCAATTTTTTTTTTTTTTTGAAAAGTGCAAGCAAAGCATGTCTTAAAGACTTTGAAACCTTACACAAGTCTAGGGGAAATATTCAGATGACAAGCAACTCAAAGGCAATAGTTCAGCTTTTTGCCTCAGCACATCAACAGGATAACAAATGGGGATGGTGCCCGCAAATGATTTTTAAGCCATGTTAGAAATTAGTTACAGTCATTCTCTTAACAACATGCCACCTCAAGTGACTTGAAGCCTCTGATATCAGAAAACGTATGTGTTATAACTCATCTGAAGACCCCCATCATTGTTTTATGCAAAGGATAGCTGTCTTTTCTTTTTCGATTACAGCAAAATGGTAGCAGAAATATGCTTGGAGTTTTTGATCAAACTACTTTGTAGATTCTGGGAATATAAACATAGACCACACATGATTTCAAGTTAAAATAGACCAACAACGTCCAACAGCACTTTCTCTGCTTTATTGAAATTTTCATTTTTGCTAATTGCTCAGCAAACCAAAGTCTCTAGACGTGACTTATTCAGACCTTGTATAATGGAAGAGAAACATCTATAGTTGAGCTGAAAAGCAATTAAAGTCTCATGCATGAAGGAATCCAAGATTTTTCACCTATGAATCTCTGAGTTCAACCAGTTATTGTTACAATAATATAGTAAGCCTGGATTTTTTTTGGTGCTTTTTGAACCACTTGGTTATAAACTTTTTACTGTGCCTCATTACATGTGTCTCACCCATAGTAATCACATGGAAAATGGACAATGGATGTTTACTGCCACTATTTGCTTTTTAAGATAAGAGACCTGCAATGCAGCAAGGGTAAAGGGCACTTGAATGGTTTCACATGAACACATGTATGCACATATTTAAGGGCTGCTTGTGGAAGTTTACTGTGGTGCACAGCCCGCTAACTCAGCACAGGTACTCTGGTGCAGAAGGGACTCTAAAGAATTAGATATTGACCTGGGGGTAGGCTGTATGACGTTTGTGTACACTAATAGTGAAAGTCAGTGTAATTTACAGTTTTTTCTATAGTGACAATCTATTATACACATAAAGAGAAAACTGCCTTAGAGTGCAGCTTTGCTTCCCTTTTCCCAACAGAGACCAATGAAGTATTGAAATTGGGTGTAACGTGCGAGGAAAATCAAACCTGAAAGTTCCAAAAAGTTATCTGTACAACTTATGGGTCATCCAGTATTGTCATATTTCTTTGGCTCAGCTCAGGGTCAGAGCCATGGCCTTTTATCACCCTGCTGTGCCAAGTTCCCTCCAGCAGCAGGACCTTCTACACAAAAAGAGCAATAACAGTGCTTCACTCAGCTCCTGGGAAGGAGATGGGTGGGGCTGAAGGAGCCCAGACCTCTGGAGCAAACACAGGCTCCCCTTTGAAAACATGGTGAGAAATCCCGGCAGTAATGCCAGGAAGGGGCAGAGCTGAGGTCCCCCGAGGAGATCTGATTAGTGATACATGGATTACACCATTTTGAACTGTCCCAGCATGCAGTGCAAGAGGGTTGAGAGAGGGGTGGAGAGATGACGTGGCACTCTAGGATTGGCCAGGGGCACATGGCTTCTGGAACCTTCAACCCCCCTTTAAAAACTCTTGCACAAGTGGGAGACCTTCTCTTGCTTGGTTCTTGATTCATCTTGACTTTGCAGCTGGACCCTGGGTCTGCCATTGACTACTGGAAGGGAGAACCCCCTGATGCCCACAAAGGACTAAGGACTCACCCATAGCACCAGTGAGGCTGAACCACTTACACTCCCTGAGGACCAGTGAGGGGGAAGCCTTGGTCTTTTGCACCCAGAGACAGAGACCAGGTGGAGGACTTGTGCATGGAGCCAGGAGAACTATCTTTTTGAGAACTACACTGCTTTGCATGTGAAGAAGTCTGTTGCTGCTGACCACTAGGAATATAATGAGCCCAGGTTCATCACAATTGGCTCAACAGGGCCTGAGTTACGGCATTCTAAAGTTTGCAACCATAGATCTTTTTTACCCAACAGAGCATGTGGGGCTCCACTAAATATTCCTTTAGTTACTCCAATGGTGCACCAAGGCCCAGGGGTAAGTTCAGGACATTTTTATTAAATTCACCAGGGAGGGGGTGTGCATTGGGCCCCCTTTCCAGACTCTTCCTTGGACCAGGGATCCAATCCCCTGGGCAGTATTTTCAAAGGAGGGGGCTGCGACACCATAACCGACCCCCAAGTGGTAGAAAGGCAGGGGTAGCAACATTGCACATCCTACTGTGTATATTATGCAACTGCTGAGAGGTAGTACTTGCCCTCCTGATAATGCCAAAAGTTCCAGTGCTGCACCTTAAGACATCACTCAGATGGTACTCATGACATTGTGCAATGCAGGGCAAAAACAAATATAATATTGTAGTTCATGTAAGGCCCATACGTTTAGAGAAAATCATATGTATAATGTGATTTAGCTCACTAATCATGTGACGCAAGCCATAGTGTGGGTGTTAAGCAGTAGCCATCATTTTGTAGGAAGTAAGTTCATGAAACATCATGAATTAAATTGCCTAGATCTTCCTAGAGCAACATAAATACAAATCCCTGTGCCACCATAAATACTGAGTCAATAATGCTATATGGTTAGGACGCACACAAATCCCCATACAACAGTGAAAGCATAGGCCAAGCGCACCTGTGCTACTATTAGGAAGATTACGGTGCCTTTACAAAAGAATTGTAGGCCACAGGAGTTCGACATGCCTACCAGATGAGTTGCGGTACCAGTAGGAGCAGAATCTTGGTAGCACTTATCCTCCACACTCAGGGCCTCCCTGGAGGTCTCACCTCAGGATGTGGACAGCGGTCCTAAGGCTCTCCAAGGTATGTCCTCGAACAGGGGTAGAAGGAGCATCTACTTGGTAAGTACTCGCATGTACATCTCTCCTGATGCCCCTGCGTGCAGCGTTGTCAGTGTGGCTGAGCGTTGAGTGAAGCCACTGTAGGTAGAGCAGCAGGTCCCTCCTGGGTCCCTTAGTCAGAGATTCCCAACAAGTGCAGCTGTGGTTGATGGAGCACTCACCACACCCTTTAGCGCTCCACAAGCACTAAGGGAACTGTAAAACACTCTGCTCTTAGGTGACAGCTCTAGCACTCCAAACGTGCTAAGGGCACTCTGAGTTTGGGGGATGCCGCTAACGCTCCACACACACTAAGGAAGCCACGTGGCACACAGTGGCAAACCGTGAGCAGCTGATGACTGGTTGTGCTACAAGCCCTTGGCCGATCAGGCCTGAACTGCTCTTTTGGTCCAGGGAGGAAACGATCAGAGCCATGCACTGGGGACAGATAAAAGTGGTACACCACAGGTTGACTATTAAAGGCAGGTACACCACTCAACACACGCTGAGAAGTATTGATGTGTTCCTGATGCTCACAAAGTCATCCAGAGGGCCAAACAGAGCTCAGGAGAAGTCCTTTCAGGCCCAAGAGATTCCTTTTGGGGGCAGGAGGTAAACCCAGCCAGCTCTTTGAGACCACTGGGCTGAGGGTAGGGAGCTGTAGACAGGCAGGCCAGCACACAACAAGGCCAATGGTTCCAGTGCGGTTCCTCCGGCAGTGCACCTTTGTTTTGGGGGGGGGGCAAAGTCAGGGAGCAGCTGGCAGCATGGCAAAAAGCAGAAAAGCAATCCAGTGAGTCTTTTATGCCACCCAGCAAACAGCAGGCAGCAGGACACCAACAGTAGAGCAGTCCAGATGAGTCATTTGTGCAGCTCAGCAGTCCTTCTGACAGAATTTATGTCTCAGTTCCAACGTGGTCTAAAATCAGGCGCTCAGAGCCCCTGTACTTATAATAAAAAACTGTCTTTGTTCAGGATGTGACTTCAAAGAAACCCTTTCAAGTGAAACAGAACCCCCTTCCAACCCAGTCCTGTCTCTAGACACTAGTAGGGATAATCAGCCCATTGTGTGAAGGTACAACATAGCCTATTGACATGTAAGGTGTGAACGACCCTTCCTCTCCCCAGTCCAGGATGACTATCAGTATGCAGATGACTGTTCTTTCACACCCAGCCCCTCCTGTGTGATGGCTGTCTGGAAAGTATGTACCGAGTGTAGTTGTCACTCAGCTCTAGTCATGGATTTGAGTCAGGTTAAAATGCACTAGAGTTATAAGCACAGAGAATACCCACTTTCCAAAAATTACATTTCTAAAATAGTAACGTAAAATCCACCCACACCAGTAGGCGGAAGGGAAGCGCAGAGGCAGGCAGCCAGAAAGTCAGTGCGAGTAGTGCCCTTCGTGCCTATCGGGGCCATCAGCTGCAGCTCGTGGAGTCTAGTGGAGTGCAGAGTGGGAGTGACTAGGGCCCTGCTCCCTCCCTGCCTCCCTGACTTCACCGCAGCTCTTCCCCCCCTCACTGCAAAGACACAAGAGATTGCAGGTGAGGAAAGAAGAAGGGGGATGAGGAGAAAGCGGCTGGGGGCACAGAGTGGGGGAGAACACGGTTAAAGCGCTTGGATAACATTAGTCGTCTACTTACCTCCATCTAAGACGCTGCCACTACATTGCTCTCCCTTCCTTGCCTTGCAACCTCAACTGTAACTGCAACTACACAGGCAGGACAGTGTCTCCCAAAGTGCACAGTCCCATCAAACAGGCTAAGCATATATCCAAGCATATAGTCACTCGCTTGGAAATTATCTGCCTCACAGTCTTTTCGTTGCCGGTGCAACTTAGTGACAAGATGTCCTGCTGCTAGATGGCCCTCCAGCTTAGCACCATCGAGAAGACCCCAAAAGCACCACCAAAAGAAGCACAGGGCGGCACTCGCCCAGTCTTTCAGGGCTGTGCACCCCAGCTAACATCTGGAGGCTGCATCAATGGGTCAAAGAGTGGCCCAAAGGCCCCATCAAAGCAGGAGTCTCTAGTTCAGACCAAAGCACCGTTGCACAGACAGATAATCACTTTAATGGGAATAGTGCTACAACAACAATACAACTGAGTAAATACGTTTAAAGTACAATCTTGGACTTTTTTAGGAAAGCACCAGAAACACCAAAAGCACCTGCTGGTCAGTCTCTTTCCGAGGCTACCCTATGTGCCAAGAAAACCACTAAACAAGGATCAGTAAACTCTCTGAATCACTTTCTGATTCATTCATATAATGGGTCGGTCCAGGCAAGGGATGAAATCATCATAGAAATATCATCAAATAGCCTCATAGATAACATGATAATCGATCTAAATAACTAAATCATGAGGAATGGAGCCCACACTAGAAACATCACCACAACCAATTTATCAAATCTTTCAGCCCCCTGCCAGCTTCACAGAATCAGGAGCATGGGGCCTCTATAGCCACTAGCCCGACTGCAGTTAGTTCACCATCCACTGCACAAGACTTGTTTTTAAAATCAAAAGATGGGGCTACGATAAGCAGCCAGTTACTGGAGTGGTCAAGCTTGTATCGAGATTGGCACTAACAGGGCCAAGGCAGGACTCTTATGCCATTGCAGATGGCAGCCAGATGAACAGCAGTAAAGGCAATTATAGTGTTTCCTTCGAAGCCCAGCAGCATTCGCCCCATAACCTTACTCAGACAGGCACCCCGAGCACAGCACCCACCAAAGAGTTGCCTCTCTGGTAGTTCAAATGGAGGAAGATCAGAGGAATCCACTGGCATTGATTAACACAACCCTGTCCACTACAATAAATGCCCTCACCTGGCAGTCAGACAAACTTGAGATGCAATTGGACCTGATACACGTGATAGCCACATCCATCACCAAGATGGAGGCGAAGTTTACAGTGCTGGAACAAAGAGGGCTTTCATTAGCACCAATGCACTTGGTGGACCTGGCCTATTTTGCAGGGTCATCACCAAGCTTTTTGCCTCCTTTCTCCTATTTTCTCTGACCAATTTTTGATGGCTTTAGGACTCTGGGCAATTTACCACTGCTAACCAATGCTAAAGTGCATATGCTCTCTGTGTAAATTCTATTGGTGATTGGTTTATCCCTGATTGGCATATTTGATTTACTAGTAATTCCCTAGTAAAGTGCACTAGAGGTGCCCAGGGCCTGTAAATCAAATGCTACTAGTGGAGCTGCAGCACTGATTGTGCCACCCACATGAGTAGCCCTGTAATCCTGTCTCAGACCTGCCACTGTAGTGTCTGTGTGTGCAGTCTTGCACTGCCAATTCGACCTGGCAAGTGTACCTACTTGCCAGGCCCAAATCTTCCCTTTTCGTACATGTAAGACACCCCTAAGGTAGGCCCTAGGTAGCCCCATGGGCAGCGTTCAGTGTATGTTAAAGGAGGGACATTTACTGATGTGTTTTGCAAATCCTAACAGTGAAATACTGCTAAATTTGGTTTTCACTGGGCAAGGCATATCCCTCTCACAGGTTAACATGAGGGCTGCCTTTAAATATTCTTAAAGTCAATATTCCCTTTGTGAGCAGATAGAAAAATGGATTTTGGTGTCTCTGAACTCCCAATTTAAAAATGCATCTTTTCGTAAAGTTGGTTTTTAAACTGTTTTTTTTAAAATGCCACTTTTAGAAAGTGGGCATTTTCTGACTTAAACCATTCTGTGACTCTGCCTGTTTGTGGATTGCCTTTCTGGGTCAGTTTGAGAGTTGGACTGTTTGTGAATCCCCTCTAGACAGTGATACAAAGGGAGCTGGGGTGTAGCCTGCATATCCTGATGGGCCATTTGGCTATAGTAGAAGGAGGAGTGGACACTTACACCTGAATGGGCTGTGTCTGCCCTCTCACAATGCAGCCTCCATCCCCTGGTGTTAGTCTGGTGACTTGACCTGGGCAAGGAAGGATCTTGTGAACAACAGAAACGTTCCTTCAAAGTTTGCCTACATCAAAGGCAGAAAGGGGTATAAGTATGGACCCAGAACCCCATACTTTAGATTTCTTCAAGATCACTTCTGGATTCAAGAGGAACCTCTGCCAAGGAAAAGAGCTGAAGAGCTGAAGAGCTGAGGAGAACTGCTGTCCCTGCCTGTGACTGTGCTTTGTTGGGCTATCCTGCAGTTGCTATGTCTGTCTGTGAAATGGGACAAAGACTGGACTATTGTGTATTCCTGCTTGAGAAGAATCTCCAAGGGCTTGAACTGAGCTTGCCTCCTGTTTTGAAGTCTCAGGGTTATCAAAGACTTCCTCTGCAGCGCCTGGACCCTTGAAATGTGAAGTTGGCAGAAGAAAAGCTGAAAATCCACGCACAGAATGCCGCGCGGGGAAATTGCACCATCTGCAACATGGCTGATAAACGGCACGTCGCCAGCTTTGCGGCTGAAATTGATGTTCCACCTTCATCGCATCTTGGAGATCGACGTATTGTGACTGGAGAAACGACGTGCAACACACGCTTGCGGCTGCTGATAACAATGCAAATCCCATGCAGCTTGGTTTTCTAACATTGTGCATCTGGATTTTCAACGCAGTGTCCCTGGGCGTCAAAGTCATCCCAATACTGCACGGATTCAAGGTGTCCCATCTGGAAATCGACGCATGGCTCTCTTTTGAGGGAGAAAAACAATGCATCGTCGACCCAACCAGAGAAGAAACGACACATGGCCTCACTTGCGAGTAAGGAATCGCTGCATCGCTGACTTTTCCGACACACGCTCGCCTGTGCGGCTTTCTTTTTTAAACTAACGAGGTACTTTGTGTAAAATCAAAGTTTCCATTGTTTTCTGTGGAGTAAGACTCTTATTCTTTTGAAAATTCATATTTTAACTTGTGTATGTTGGATTTGTTTTGTTTTGGTCTTGTTTGTTTTGGATAAATATTGCCTATTTTTCTAAACTGGTGTGGTGTCCATTGTGTAGTGTTTTCTCTGTATTAATGTGTGTGTTGGTACAAATACTTTACACATTGCTTTTGAGTTAAGCCAGCCTGCTCGTGCCAAGCTACCAAGGGGGTGAGTGGGGGTTAACCAGGTGTTTTTCTCCTTTGCCCTGACTAGAGTGAGAGTCCTTGCTTGTACAGGCGTAACCTGACTGCCACCCAAATACCCCATTTCTAACACCTCTCAGTCATAGTTTCTGTCCATAATCCAATATTGCAAGTACTCATGTTAGAAACTCTAACGTTAAAAGGCAATTTGCTAAAATCTTTATTAGTTGACCTCTACTTCAACTCTTTTGGCCAAGGGAGGGCAAAAAGGATGTCACAACTTGCAGAAATGCTAGATGGTGTGCTTTGTGAACGCACTGGCTATAATATCAAGGTCTGTGGGGACTTTAATCTCAGGCACTTAGGAACAAGGGCGGAAGTCTACCAGCCTGTATGCCCAATATCCAAGCAGCTTTGAAAGCTGCCTTTCTTCTATCCAGCATACTCTTGAAAAGAGTTCACCAGTACTGATGTATCTAAAATCCTATCAGGACCAGAGTACGCTGGTCTATATCTTTTTCTCATATGAAGTCATTAAACGCCTGGTAACCTTTGAAATAGTGCAAATGTATGCCATCAATCACCTCCCTCTCATAGCAAAACTGGAGATGAACTCAAAATCCCTGTAAATCCAAAAGACACTGGGGACTCCCTAGGAGATGAAGACTTACAGGTAATTAGATTAATAAGATGGGGACCAATTGCGTCCAAGAGATATCACATCTGGAAGACTTCAAATGGCCCTGCCATGTTATCCATGACATGCAAAATCCTTTGGAGCAACTGGCCTGAAATCACCCAAACCCTGCTTCAGCACATAGGACTTTCTATCAGACCACTAAGAACCCCTGAAAAAGGCCCCACCATTGCCCCATAATGGAAAGTAAACAGAGACTTTGCAAGCTGCAGTTGACATGTGGCAAAACAAGGAATCCCTCAAAAAAGCCGGGGTTAGCTTTGCAGCTCAGGATCACACCAAGCAGCATAGGCAACTGGTCTGGTCCATAAAATGTAAACAGGCGGAGCAGGAGTTCCTTAATATCTACTCCTTTTTAAACAAACACAATCACAAAGACTTATGGAGATACATTAAAAATTAGATGAGCCAGGGAGGACCAAGAACCAGTCCGATAGATGAAGATGCCTGAATAAAACACATAAAGAAACTGTATGCAACTGATCTATCTGCCTTAAAGCGACCGAGAGTCAAAGCCTGTGTGCACGATGACACCTATCCAGAAGCGGAAATCGCCCCTTCACCGGATGAAATCTATATCATCTTGCATGGCATGAGGGTGACAGGGGCCACTGGCCCCAGTGGCATCCCAGTATAAGTCTTTAAAGAAGACATGGAGCATTGGTCAACATTTCTCTCTGCTCTTTACTGCTCCTGTTTGGAGGTTCAGAAGGTACCAGCTAGCTGGAGGGGCTTCATACTTAACCCCATTTATATAAAAGGGAACAGGCAGGATCCTGCTAACTAAAGACTCACAGCCCTTTTGGACATCGCAGCTAATGGTATGCCTTAGTCCTTCCAAAGGAGCTGGAGAACTGGGCGGAAGCTAAGGGGATTGTCCCCTTCTGTCAAACCTGCAACCACAGATAACATTATGGCCCTCTCCTTTTTAATACACGAGGCAGGCGCTAAGAGGTCACCTCCTCTCAATGCATGCTTTTTGGAATATTCTGCTGCTTTTGATGCAGTAGACAGGAACTTCCTAGGCGGAAGCTTCAATGCTGGGGAATTCCAAACAAGTTACTGAGGGCAATAAACCTATTGTACACATCCACCTGGGCAAGGTTCAAGCTGTCAAGTTCTATCATCAGCAGGGAGATCCCTGCCACCAATGGGAATAAAGCAAGGGTGCGTGCTAGCACCTTTTTTTTATTTAATCTCTACACAACAGACATAGCCCAGGCCCTAAAACATGCTAACTTGATTCCACTGAAAATCGGATACATTAAAATAACCCTCCTACAATATGCAGACGAAATTGTGCTGCTGGACCACTCAAGAACTGGGCTCCAAAAAGCACTAACCACCGTTCATGGTTACAAGATGGAAAATAAAATGAAGGCAAATGCCTTGAAGACCAAAGTAATCATCTTTGCATGGTCACAGAAATATCAAAACTGCTGTTGAATATGGGCCTTCTTACTATTTACAGAACAGATTCATACAATTATTTAGGCGTGTGGCTTTCTGCTAAGGGAAACCCGAAAGTCCATCTACATAATCTTAAATTGAAGGTTGAATTCATAATAACCCGATCATGCCAGTTAAATAATCTTATAGAAAGTCCTACTCCAAGGCTGATGCTTCAAGTGCTCAGAGCCTCTCTTCTTCCAGCTTTACATTATGGTCACAAAGCCTTTCCAGGTCAACTCTCAACACTAGTAGAAAAGCTCCAAGTCAAAGCATGCAAAAGAGTATTTAAACTACTGCAACACATAAGGCGCTGCCTGACAAGGCTAGAATTTGGCCTGGGAAGCCAGAACTGGGCAACTACTTGAAATACTATCACAGAATTATTATGACCCCAACAAACACTCTGAAATCAGCTCTTCGTTCTATCTTCAATGAAAAACTGAACCCCTGGTCAAAATATTTAACCGCAGCTCTAGCCTCCGTTCGAATAGTCCAAGCACAACTAATCAAACTGGCACAGTCTTGTATTGCCATCATGTCGGTGCTGAAGAGACGGATAAAAATTGAGCAGTTCCCCTGTATAAAAGGCGGTAGCAGCATCTTATATGAATGGTTCACAACTCTTGCTACCTCAACCATACTTGGCCTGTATATGTAGGAAGGTCTGTGTGATACATATCCTGGCTGCAATGCTGCTAGCCCAGAAGATCAAGAGGAGAAATCTAAAATGGCACTCCTTCTCCAAGATAGCAAATTGCAGGCTCTGTTGATACAAATTTAAGTCATTTTACCACCTCTTATGTGGTTGCCAGGCATTGACAAATGCATGTTGCACTTTATTAAAACCTCTCTTTCTTCAATATGGCCAGATCACTAGTGTTTACCTTAAGGGAACCATCTGAACTGGGCAAATTTGGGAAGTTTGTCTTCCAGCTACAAAAGAAGCTGAATGAGTGCATTGAGCCCACTTCGACTTCCTTGATCTCAAATAGATTAAATCGGGAGCCATTTAAACTGGTCAAATCTGAGAAGTCTGTATCTCATGTTCCAAAAGAAGTGGATTAGTGCACTGTGCCTATCCAGATGTCCTTTACCCAAATCAGATAAATGGGGCAAAGGCCCTGACTATGAAATGTGTAGTTTTGTTTCACCAATTCTAACGAATAAAAGGAGCCCAGACAGGATGGCTCTTCCCTTAGATTATAAACTAAGGCCCGTATTTATACTCTGTTTGCGCCGAATTAGCGTCGTTTTTTTCGACGCAAATTTGGCGCAAAACTAACGCCATATTTATACTTTGGCGTTAGACGCGTCTATCGCCAAAGTATGGGCAAATAGCGTCATTTTTTTGCGTGAACGCCTTCCTTGTGTTAATGAGATGCAAGGAAGGCGTTCCCGTCTAAAAAAATGACGGTGACGCAAATGCGTCGTATTTATACTCCCGGGCAAAAATCACGCCCGGGAGTTGGCGGGTCAAAAAACCCCGCATTTGCGCCACTATTTAACGCCTGGGTCAGGGTAGGCGTTAAGGGGCCTGTGGGCTCAAAATGAGCCCACAGGTGCCCTCCCCTGCCCCCAGGGACCCCCCCTGCCACCCCTGCCCACCCCAGGAGGACACCCAAGGATGGAGGGACCCACCCCAGGGACATTCAGGTAAGTTCAGGTAAGTATACATTTTTATATTTTTTAATTTTTTTTGGTGGCATAGGGGGGCCTTATTTGTGCCCCCCTACATGCCACTATGCCCAATGACCATGCCCAGGGGACATAAGTCCCCTGGGCATGGCCATTGGGCAAGGGGGCATGACTCCTGTCTTTACTAAGACAGGAGTCATTTAAATGGCGTCTGGGCGTCGAAAAAAATGGCACAAATCGGGTTGAGGCGATTTTTTTGCCTCAACCTGACTTGCCCCATTTTAAGACGCCCTAACGCCATTTTCCCCCTACGCCGGCGCTGCCTGGTCTACGTGGTTTTTTTCCACGCACACCAGGCAGCGCCGGTCTGCTAGCGCTGGCTAACGCCATTCCATAAATACGGCGCCCGCATGGCGCTTCAGAATGGCGTTAGACGGCGCTAAATTTTTTGACGCTAAACTGCGTTAGCGCAGTTTAGCGTCAAAAAGTATAAATATGGGCCTAAATATGTTACAATTGAACTGTGTGCTCGCTAGCAAAAAATAATGTTTTTATTACTTTTATTTCTTATACTGAAATTTGCTCTATTTTAAAGCTGTGATTGTATATGCAAAGGTTTTAGCTAATTATGCATAATAAAAGTTACTTACTGACAGTAAGCAGGATTTCTCACTACCATTCCAAACATACCAAACATGTCCACGCTACTCCTCACAGATCTGAAATTACCACTTAGACACATGTAAGGGAATTCCCATTGCAAACCTATGAGTGGAGCAGCACTGACAGTAGTGAAAAATGAAATAGGCTGTTTGTCACTACTAGGACATGTAACAGATATTTGTCCTACCTTTTACATAGACAGAATCCTGCCCTTAGGACTATCTAGGGCCTACTGTATGGGTAACTTAGGTGTAGTAGAAGGGGAGCTTAGGCCTTGGCAAGTGGTTTGATTTGCCAAGTCAATGTGACAGTAAACTGTGCAGGCAGGCACTGCAGTGGCAGGCCAGAGACAAGTTTGAAAGGCTATGTCTGTGGGTGGCACAATCAGCACTGCAGACCCACTAGTAGCATTTAATTTGCAGGCCCTGTGGATATGGTGTAACATTTTACAAGGGACCTACGGGTAAATTAAGGCCCATATTTATACTTTTTGACGCTAAACTGCGCTAACGCAGTTTAGCGTCAAAAAGTTTTGCGCCGTCTAACGCCATTCTGAAGCGCCATGCGGGCGCCGTATTTATGGAATGGCGTTAGACGGCGCAATCAGACCGGCGCTGCCTGGTTTGCGTGGGAAAAAACCACGTAGACCAGACAGCGCCGGCGTAGGGGGAAAATGGCGTATGGGCGTCTTAAAATGGGGCAAGTCAGGTTACGTCGAAAAAATCGTCTTAACCCGACTTGCGCCATTTATTTTCGACGCCCATCCCCCATCAACATGACTCCTATCATTGTAAAGATAGGAGTCATGCCCCCTTGCCCAATGGCCATGCCCAGGGGACTTCTGTCCCCTGGGCATGGTCATTGGGCATAGTGGCATGTAGGGGGGCACAAATCAGGCCCCCCTATGCCAAAAAAAATTATTAAAAAAAACAAACAAAAAAATACTTACCTGAACTTACCTGAATGTCCCTGGGGTGGGTCCCTCCAGCCTTGGGTGTCCTCCTGGGGTGGGCAAGGGTGGCAGGGGGGGTCCCTGGGGGCAGGGGAGGGCACTCTGGGCTCATTTTGAGCCCACTTGTCCCTTAACGCCATGCCTGACCCAGGCGTTAAAAAGCGGCGCAAATGCGCCGTTTTTAGCCACGCCCACTCCCGGGCGTCTCTTTTGCCCGGGAGTATAAATACCACGTAAAGGCCTGGGAGTCATTTTTTAGACGGGAACGCCTCCCTTGCATATCATTAACGCAAGGAAGGGGTTCACGCTAAAAAATGACGCACATTCCGGGAACTTTGGCGCTATTCGCCTCTAACGCCATAGTATAAATATGGCGTTAGTTGGCGTTAGTTTTGCGTCGAAATTGCGTCAAAAAAAACGACGCAATTTCGGCGCAAACGGAGTATAAATATGGCCCTAAATATGCAAAACAGGTGTAAAGCAATTATACCAAGTTTTAGGGGAGATAAAACATGCACTTTAGCACTGATAAGGAGAGTCCTAAAGCCAACAAAAAGAGGGTCATAAAAAGTAGGGGAGAAAGGCAAAATGTTTGTGGACAACCTTGCAGAAAGGACCATTTTTAAGTGTGTGCCTGCCCGCCCAGCTCCCCTTGCCCCTGTCTAGATAGTGGGTGGCCACTACAAACACAAACATCCCTGCCCACAGGAGCAGACAGGGACAGAGAAGTTGGTGGCTTCTGCAGCTGCATGCAAATATGCAGGCCACGTGGGAGCCGGCAGGGCACTGAAGGGTGGGCTCTCTCAGCTACCCCCAAAGTTCCAGAGGCGTGGGCGTGCCCAGGTGGGACCGAGCACCCACAAAAAATAAGACACAAAAAAGGAAATCAAGAGACCTAGGGGCATATTTATACTCTGTTTGCGCCGGAATTGCTTCGTTTTTTTTTACGCAAATCCGACGCAAAACTAACTCCATATTTATACTTTGGCGTTAGACCCGTCTAGCGCCAAAGATCTTGGAGTTTGCGTCATTTTTTAGCGTGGACACCTTCCTTGCGTTAATGATATGCAAGGTAGGCGTTCCCGTCTAAAAAATGACTCCGAGGTATGTGCGCCGTATTTACACTCCCGGGCAAAAATAACGCCCGGGAGTGGGCGGGTAAAAAAAAATGACATCCAGCCGCTTTAGCGTAATTTTTTAATGCCTGGTCAGGGCAGGCGTTAAGGGACCTGTGGGCTCGGAAGGAGCCCAGAGGTGCCCTCCCATGCCCCCAGGGACAACCCCTGCCACCTTTGCCCACCCCAGGAGGACGCCCAAGGATGGAGTGACCCATCCCAGGGAACTTAAGGTAAGTTCAGGTAAGTATTTTTTATTTTTTTTTGGGTGGCATAGGGGGGCCTGATTTGTGCCCCCCTACATGCCACTATGCCCAATGACCATGCCCAGGGGACATAAGTCCCCTGGGCATGGCCATTGGGCAAGGGGGCATGACTCCTGTCTTTGCTAAGCAGGAGTCATTTCAATGGGGGTTGGGAGTCTAAAAAAATGGCGCTAATCGGGTTGAGGCGAAAATTTTGCCTCAGCCTGACTTGCCCCATTTTTTGGCACCCAAGCTCCATTTTCCCCTACGCCGGCGCTGCCTGGTGTACGTCATTTTTTTTTACGCACACCAGGCAGCTCCGCCGGCTAACGTCATTCCATAAATAAGGCGCCTGCATGGTGCTTTGGAATGGCGTTAGCCGGCGCTAAATTTTTTGACGCACAACTGCGTTGGCGCAGTTGTGCGCCAAAAAGTATAAATACGGCCCCTAATACTCTAATTTTAAGTGCCCCCTAATGCCTCAGGAGAGTCTCACTTGCATGTTTTTTAGCTTCTTGTGGTGGCCCCAGGAGAAAATGACCACCAACAACAAACCAAGGAAGTGTTGAGGGCGGTGTGAGAGTTATTGCAGTCCCGAAGTGATTTTTAAAGTTACCGACGCTATGTATGCCGCGGGCAGAAGAAGTAGGACTCCTCTGGAATTTTACTTAATGCTTTCAAAGCAATCTCAAGGTTGGAACTTCTAGTGGGCATACAGTGATCTCTAGGGGCAAGGTTTATGGTTGCATTTACTGTGTCCCAAAAATGTTGAAGAAGGTATATGTATACAGCACTTTCTATGAGCTAATTCTATGGTTGCATGTAGTGTAAACAAGAATACATTTTCTGTAGGGCTAATTTTATGATTGCATTTTGAACGATGGAAAGATTAAAAAATAATATACAGATACACATTTTGCTCATTGTAAATACATTTTTGAAGGAATCATGTTGACAATGATTAGTGATCACAGGCAATATGTTTTATTGACATTAATAAGTGTATTTACACACCATTGTTGTTATTATTGACAATTGCATTTACTTATATAATGATGTCTTTAACATGTGGTTTGCTGCTCTTGAACCTTCAATCAAGCTATTACTTACCTCATATGTTTGTATGACCCCTTCAGGGGGGTCAAAGATGATTTTGTAATGTTATCTAAGGTGTTTTCCATCTGCCTGTGTACATATTTGTAAGTTAATGCATATAATTTAGTAGTTTGTGTGCAAAAAATTTACTTTTTCTTTCTCTAATGAAAAACACTGACTGGGCAATAACTTATTGAGTGTTATCATTGTGTGCCAGCAATAACAAACCCACATCACCTCCCTTGAGTAGGCCTTGGAATGCTCCATGTTACTACCCTGAGAGAGTCAAATGCTAGAATGGGGAGCTTGGTTCCCAGAAAGAGGCCAAAGAATTAATAACCCAATTTCCTACAGGTACTACTCAAGGACTTTAGTCCTGAATTAACTTGCCTTTTTTACAAATTAAGACAAAACTAATGAAAAATACCAATATGGCCACATATATCAACTGTACCTGTTCTTATTAGGTGACTATACCCTTTGTTTTCACCTTAGAGCTTCATCAAAGTTAAATAGGTTAACTGTTCAATTTGTTTTCGTCAAAGTGGTAACACATGCTACTTGTTGTACTGGTTACTATTTATGTCACCTCACATCTAGGTCTATGTTGGAACATGGGTTATTGGTAAGGGCAGGTAGGTACCTACACTTAGCAATAGGCCACTAACCTCCACTTAGGTCCAGTTAGGTCTCAGTAAATTAAACCCAGCTCAACCCTTGGTAGCTTGGAAACGAGCGACAAGGCTTAACTTAGGAGCCAGAGTGTAAAGCATTACAATTTCAAAAAATATTAATTAAAGAAAACACAGGAAACAGTTTAAAAATCCCGAACTAATTTATAAAAATAGATTATATTTTTATTTTTAAAATGACACAAAAATGAATAAAATCGGATAAGGGGAACCGGAGATATTATTTTTTAAAGAATTATTGTTTTTTTAGCGCCTAGAAACAAAAAGCGCCAATCGGGTCATCTGGTTGCACCCCAACCGGTGCAAAGTCAAAGTTTAAGGCCAACCGCGATGGAGCCCGGCTCGGCTACAGGCCGCGGGAGGCCTCGGTCAAAAGTTTACCTTCGCACTTAGTCGTTTTTCTGAAGATTTTCTTGAGCGG
Organism: Pleurodeles waltl; assembly: GCF_031143425.1. NCBI lineage: Eukaryota > Metazoa > Chordata > Amphibia > Caudata > Salamandridae > Pleurodeles > Pleurodeles waltl. Next base: position 259,006,994 of record NC_090437.1, on the reverse strand, counting down.
GATGAACCTGCCAGTCCAATCCGACCTCCTGGAACCCTTCTCCGGATACTTGTCGCGGGAATCCTCGGTGGAGATTTTTACCTCCGGACTTAGTCGTTTTTTCGAGGTGAAAATCCTTCGACCGGGGTAAACCTGGATCTTGATCCGACGTCCTTGGAGCCCTCCTCGGATACGCTGGCTTGGAGGTCCCAGTCAACTTTGTACGTTCGGACTTAGTCTCTTTTTTAGAGATTTTCTTCACCAGGACGAACCCGCAAATCCGGCCGGGTCGCGGTTGAGGCAAGCCGGCTAGAGTTGCCGTGGTGTGTGGGTCCCTCTATGGAGCTTTTTTCAATACTTCTCCAAACTTCTCCAAACTTCTGGGGCTTCTCCCAGATGTTCTTTTAAGGTTCTTTTGGGGTCCACAGCTCATCCCAAGGTATCCAGAAGTTCTGAGATGATCCTTGGGAGTGTGGACTACAACTCCCAGAATGCACCTGGCGCAAACTCCTTTTTGGCCACTGGGCAGTGGTCAGCTGGTTGATTTATTCAGGAGTTGGTGCAGGGGACTCTGGTTAGCAATTTGTCACCTGTAGCAAACAGGAAGTCCCTCCTTGAACCAGTTGAATCCAGGCAAAGTCCTTCTTGTGGTGAAGCCCAAGTGTACAGCTGGTGCAGTCCTTCTGAGTGCAGGTTCCAGTTGCAGGCCAGGGGTCCAGCAGGGCAGTCCTTCTTCTCCTTTGGTTCTTCCTTGTTGGAATCTGATGGGGATCTGAGGCGTGGGTGCAGGTCTGCCAGTTTTATCCTTGCTCCTGGGTGAAAAACAGGGGGTCCTGATTCACCAATCAGGTGCAGGGTCCTCCCCCCTGTGATGACCACTTCCTGGGAAGTGTGGCAAAAATCAATCCCAGGAGGCAACATTCTTCCAAGATCCATCATGGCTGAAAATGATTTTTGGAGGTTACATCTGGCTGAGCCCACCCACTGGTGTGGCTAAAAATCATAAACACAATCCTCTCCTGCCCTCTCCTAATCTAATCAAGGGGGCACCTAGTTGTCTGGGGTTGCAGTATGTGGGGGTGTTGCTGGGTTGCTCCAAATGTCCTTCTCTGCCTTTGAAGACCAGTTTGGCAGCCCTCCCTCTGCTGAGGGGAGATTCCCTCCCACAGGCACATCTCTTTGTGTGAAGCCAGGCACTTCACACCTCATCAAGGCAGCCTGGCCAGGCTGCCAGAGGCTGGCCAATCAGAGCACAGCAGCAAAAACAATGCAGGGCTGAAATTGGCAACTTTTCAGGTAAAGTTTAAAACTCTTTACCTGAACAAGTTATATTAAATCCCACAACTGGAAGTTGTGGGATTTATTATGTCAATTAATTTGATACCAACTCTTTGTATCTGTCATTTAAGGGGACTTTTAAAATTAAAATAAAGTCTCCCCATTCTAGCCTATGAAGCCCATTTACTACAATGAGGGGAAAACAAATTTGGCAGTTTTTACCTCACCAGGGCTTATAAAACTACTTTTATAAGTTCCCTGCTTATAGTTACATGGCACCCAGCCCTAGGGGCAAATAGGGTACACCATAGGGGCAAATAGGGCACACCTACTAAGGTAGTTTAAGACTTTGGAACTACTTTTAATTCCAAAGTCGAATTTGCATATAACTTTAATTTAAAAGCAGCCAGCAAGGCAGGCCTGCCTTTACAATGACACTGGGCACCTCAGCAGTGCACCTATGGGTGCACTACCTATGCTGTGGTCCCTAAACCTTCATGCTCTACCATATACTAGGGACTTATAGGTAGGTCAACTTAGCCAATTATAATTAGCCTAATTTGCATATCCACTTTACACAGAGCATTGGCCCTGGGACTAGTAAGCAGTACCCAGGGCACAGCCAAGAGTCAGTAACCCCCAGTACCTGTCCAAAAAGTGTGGGGGTGACCAGGGCACAAAGGAGGGCTTTCCTACAGTCTAAATATGTTTTAACAAAACATATTGAAACATTACCCCCTTTTGCCTTGATAAATTTGTATGACTAATCCCGCAGACAAAAGGAAAGCCAACGTTATTTCAATAATAAACACTTTTTTAACTGTGGTGAAATATAACTCATAAAATCCAGTCACTTTTAAGAAGGTTAATCACTTTCACATTCTCAGTTACTCATTCGGGGCCAGATTTAAGAGAAAATCATGGGTCACCATCCTTTTTAAAATGCAGGGATGCACCATATTCACTAGAATACGGGCCACCCCTGTTTTTCTCCTCCCTGTGCTTGCGGTAATTTGTTGCCGTGGAACAATGCAGCAACCCTTGTACCATAGTGCAAGGATGGCTGTGTTGAGGGGTAGATTGTTTTTGTGCAGGAAGGAACACCTTCCTGCACCAAAACAATCTTAAATGGCGAATTTGCCTTTTTTGTGTGTGCTGCAGAATGACCTCAATTCTAAGTTTAGGCTTGAAGTCTGAGTTTAGACTTCAGATCTAAAGGTAGATTTCAGTTCTAAACTTAAACTTCAGGTCTAAGTTTACCTTTGTAAATCAGGCCCTAAGTTTAGATCTGAAATCTAACTTTAGACCTGAAGTTTAATTTTAAACCTGAAACTTAAATTAGACCCAAAATTTAAGTTAGACCTGAAGTCTAAGCTTACATGTGAAGACTACAGTTAGACTTCAGGTCTAAGTTTACTTTTGTGAATCGAGCCATCAGGGTGAAAGGTTGGGAGTTAGCTTTGCACCTATCCTGGATAACCTTACCTAGGTGAGAATTCAAAAACACGCTTCCATGATACAATCACTTTTTACAATGAGAATAGTTTGTTATTGCATCGTTAGATAGATCGATCACAAAAAGAGGTGCGTAGAGGAATATAAATGGTCTAACCATTGGCAATTGCTCAGTGCAGCATTCGGTCCCATCATTTTTTACCCACTGTGTAAACAATGGTCTGCCTTTTGTAAATCAGTTCTGAACCTGCCCCTCATTAGACTAGTACATCTCAAGGCCCCGTCCTGAAGTGAAAATAGACAACCCCAAACTGTCTTTTGGCCATGTTAGGCCTCTTCAGTGTGGTATAACTTGTATACTATGGCTCAGTGAGCAAGGAACCGGGACTGAGATTAACTTAAAGTACATCCTATGGTTAAATACCCTTTTTTATCTGAGATCCAATCCAAAATGTCCTTTGATAATTAGGACATTAATGTTTTCAACCTCAGAGTGATAAGTGAAGACGGCAGGGGGTAAATTACTCTCTTTACAAAATTAACAGAAGGAAAGAATACATTTGCTCACCTTAAACATCATCCACATAGCCACAGGCACAATTTTCCTGTGCCTCCATTTTTGAGACTACAATGCAACTACAAATGCAAAGGTGATTTGTTTAGAGAAACAAACACTGATTATCAGATTACTGGTGGGGTTACATGTTCATACCTGATAGCAGGCCTGTGTTCACCATAGGGAAACACTTTTAACACGAAAGAGCAACACATTACCTCAGGTAGAAAGATACGTGGAACTCAGTACTTTGAGCAATAAACTGAAGCAGGTCAGTAAGATACATTGAGTCATAGTACTTTTAATGATGAGAAACTAAGAAAAGATCTCTTTGCCTCTAAATAAGGTAGAAACGTCTGAGACCACCTAGTAAAACCCCTCAGCTCACCCCATAAACTGTGTACTGCATGACACATATTCACGGATCATTATAAATGTAGCTTATCAAGTGCCTACAGTTATACTGCCAATATTAAACCATTTAACCACAGGAATATTGATATACAATTTACCAGCCACACTAATTGCTACTCATCAAATTTGTTATATGTTCTTTGGCGCCTGTACCAAAAGACGTACTGCTCAGACAATGCAGATCAAATTTGTGTATTCTCCAGCATATGAGCTTCATCACATGACATGTAAGTGTAACATTAGCTAACAGCTCCAAAGAAATGCACCACAGAATGCAAAAGACTTAGGGGCCTATTTACTAGTCCCTAGCACCATTCTAACGCCATATTAGTGTCATTTTTTGCCGCTAATGTGGCAGTAGAAGGCTAAAAACACTACACCATATTTACAAAGTGGCGCAATTCATGTATTGTGCCACTTTCTAACTCTTTGCGCTACAGTATGCCTGTGCCAGGCATAATGCATGCACTGGAGCTGAAAAAATAGCGCAAGAAAATCGAACAAATTTCCTTGCATCATTGTTTTCGACAGTTTTAACGCCAGCTCAGAGCGGGTTTTAAAGGGTGGCATGCCATTGAATACAATGGGCCCCTATCTACTCTGCAGAAGTAGCCCCAAAATGTTGGCGCTACTCCTGTAGAATACATTAAAAGGATTAAAAAAATGACGCTATTGCCTCCTGCCCTGCGCCATGGTGTGCCGTATTTTACATACAACGCACACATGGTGGTGGTAGGGGGACACTAAAGCGTGCAAGAAAAGTGGCTGTACACTGTATACAGCACCACTTTTCTCAAATATGCCCCTTAGTACTAAGAAATTGAGCGGGTGTTACCTACCTGACATTGTAATGATGTTATGGTAACATTCTGACAGAAAAGAGCTACTGTATTGAGACACATGGTGCTGTTGTGAATAAACTGAATGAATCAGAGAACATTTTGCCAATGCTGCACTAGAATGTTGTGTTGCTGCTATAGACTTTGCTCTATTCACCATCCAACATCCATTGGGTCCACTTATTACTGCTGATATATACTTCTGATTCCTTTGTTTTACTCATCTTTCCATCATTTTTCAGCTATGCCAGTGCATCATTTGTAATGGTTGTGTACATGTGTCTGGTTTGAGGGTTTTTATCCTTGCCATTCTACACTGCTTCTGAGTTTCTATCCATACAATTATCCTATAGGTACACTGGCCCTTGTGAACTAGGCTGTAGATGCCGCCTCTACACTTGAAAAGTCCATTAAGTGGTGGCTTCCTTTTTCAGTATCCCCTGTAAGATAAACCTTCTGAGCACAGAACGTTCAGTGTCATACTTGTACAAATAAGTTCTAGGCATGTTATTTTTGATTCACCTGCTTCTGTGAAGTCTGCCATAATATTGTCTCCCTATGGGCGCTTTTAACCAGGTTTTCCAATAATGTTGAGTTTTCTGTACTTTTGTCGTCCTATTCGTGTGCACTGGTCTTTCAGCACGATACTCACACAGACATGTTTCCTGATTCTCATTAGAACCAATGCCATAGTTCATTCTCACCCCCTTTGGACAATTTAGGACACCCTGTTTCCTGTCTGTATGCCTTTCTCTTTGGACACCGATGGTGGTTCACTGATGAGCATCTCTGAGTGCATTGGTGAGTGATAAACTCTTTATTTTACGCAGTCCAGTCTTACGTATTTAGCCTGAATAATGCATGAGCCTTAATCCTTGACATTTTTAATCACCACCGATAAGACAGTGAGGTGCGCACTTCCTTAAGTCTACAGGACTTTGTACGATGCAGGATGCCTCTTTCCATGTTCATTGCAAACATCCTTCCTTTGGTAGCAGGCGTTATGCAGTGGGAGTACAAATGGTGTTGCCTATGAGTAACCCCTAGGTAAGCTAATTCTTAATAATTCCTCTTACCAGCATCTGTTAGACAACTGGGATTGTCAATTTAGTTTTTGCATTTCTTTCATAGAGATACCAATCTTTAAGCTGTCCAGATGATGACGGTAATAATTCTGTTCTTTTAGGTCACATCATTGAATAATACAGAATAATACAGAATAGAATTGTGTATTCACCACCGCTGTGTGTATAGAACTCGTGAATATTCTAGATCCTCGACTAGCTGTTGCTAATAGTGACAGTCAGTGTATTTTTCTTTCATGAGCTCTTTTTCTGCATAGCTTTTGCACATATCCATCACTAACACCACATTTTCCCTTATTTATATTGGTAGCACCTCCTTTGAAAGTTTGCTCACATTATTTTTTGTTACTATTGATAATATATGCATGTGGTATATTATCTATGGTGTTTGTGTTTGTGTTTATAAGACCAATTTCCCGTGGTTTCCAATTTGATTGCCCCTAAATGTGTTACTTTTAATTAAATGAACCAGTCAGGACCATTGTTTGTTTATCAATATAAATAACACCCAGGTTCCTAGGGATAATAGGTTGGCCCTCTATTTTTGTTTATGCAATAGGTAACATCATTTGACAAGAAAGTATTGCATGTATTTGATTCACCTTACCTCAGTATGCTAGCCTACAGATAAAAACACTATGGGCCTAGGTTGGTTAGCAATGTGCTATGTTGTGATGCTCCCTTCCCCTCCTAGAACCACATTGCCAACCCTAAGACACTGGATGAGTAACATTACACTTTTCTCATGTTGCCTTGTGCGTAAATCTTTAAAACAAATATACAGTATCTGATAATCTTCTGCCAGACCTTTGCTTGTCTGCCACTAGTCTGAAACCTTAATTAACTCATGGTTTAACATTTTCAAGTGTACATATGGGCCTTCAAGTCCGAACATGCTTGCCGCTTTACAGCTATGAACTATCTTTGTAGCAAGTATAATTGAATATTCATGGTACAGCAAGTCACTGGTGGCTCTCAGTATTGTGTTCTTTGATAGATCAATATAGCACAGGTATCATCCTCTATGTCTGCACCTAGGTTGTTGCTACACAAGTATTTGAGGAACAGGGGAAACACTGCCATGTGTTGAAGATGTTTGTTATAAATGCTATCAGATTACTTTATGTCACAAAGGCAATATGTTTGCAACCCATATTTTCTGTTTATACCTCACTGTTAGCAGGTGTGCCTTACAATTTGTTGAGGGAACCAAGGTTCTAAGCCCTATAAATCATTAGGTTATCACTTATAAACTCGAGAAGGTATGCATGTTTCCTTGCTGACACCGAGGAATCAGGCAGTCCTATTACCAGCTGCCAGGAATGTGGACTCACCAGTGCCTATAAATGTAACTATTTAGAAAGAAATGGAGTAATTTATTAGTTATAGACCATTGTCTAGCTAAGACATTTTGAAAACATTTTCTTTATGAAGCAATTTGCTTTGTATTCATTGTACAAATGGTGATATAGGTGAATAGGTTTCACAGGAATTGTGCCAGTATGTGTACTTTATGGATGAAAGAGACTGAGGGGCATATATAGGAGCCCCTAGCACCACCTGAGTATCACTTTCTGTGGTGCACCGGTGGCGCAATGCCCTGCACCGTATTTACAAGGTAGCATTGAGCTACTTTTTGTGGCATAACGCCCCCTTGTAAGTATGGCCCCTTCAGACATAGCATTTTGCGTGGAAGGGGCATGCAATGGGTGTTGCTGTGGGTGTGCCACAGCAACAGCCATTGCATTCTTACGCTCTCTAAGATTTACTAGTTTTACTAAACCTGAGGCAGCGCCAAAGTCTAACGCTACCCCAGAGGGGGTGTAGCATGGCGCAACGAGGAGAAATGCTTTCATTTAGATTTCAGGTCTAAAGTTAGACTTGAGGTCTAAACTTAGACTCAAGGTATAACTTTAGATCTGAAGTCTAAGTTTTATCACTTACGGTCTAAAGTTAGACTTTAGGCCTAAATTTAGACTTTTGGTCTAGACTTAGAATTCAGGTCTAAGTTTACCTTTGTGAATTGGGCCCCTAGACTTCAGGTCTAACTTAGACTTCAGATCCTAACTTAGGCTTCAGGTTTAAACTTAGACTTTTAGTCTTAGTTTTACGTTTCTGAATCAGGCCATTAGGAAACCGTAGACCAAAAATCTAAGTTTCTGACTGTTTATATTCACAAAAGTAAGTTACAAGGAGTAGCTTTACATCTGTACTCAGGGCAGAGTTTCCGCACGTGGGGTGGAGATTCCGCACTCAGGCCATAACACAAAACTCTCAAGAAGTACAACTGAAATAGCGTCTAATACATCACTGACAATATGAAATAATTACATGTAGGCACTGGTGGTAACATATGTGGATGTGTAGGGTGTGTATGTCAAAACCACACAACAATACAAGAATTTTGGAAAACTTCATGAGTACAATAAAACATCTTCTCTACAGTTTCACATTCAACCCATGATCATGTAAAGTCTTAGAAAGTCAAATTCTGAATGTAACATATCACTCTAAATCTATGAACAAGCATCAAATTCCTAAGTTTCTCCTAAACACACCACAAACACCCGTGTCAGTGCTTACCATCGCACACCCAGCTCCAGCTAGAAGTTGTTGGCCAATTGCAGCCTGGCTGCACATATAAATTCTGAGCTGCCCTACACAAACCCTTTCAGATGTTACAACATGTTGCTGAAAGTGCTTGTTGGGTTGTCCCTGGTCATGCAAAATAATAATGTGAGGGGAAGGTGGAGGAAGATGAGAGCAGAAACACAGGGCTTACACATACCTCTGAACCCTCACCTCTGTCTGATACCAGGGAATAGGCTCCATGTAACTAACAGAGGGAAGGGTGTGCAGGTGTGTGACCAGATGGTTGGCACTATTTCCTTTTGATCCAATAGGGGTCTGTTAGACTTGGCATCCTTGGCATGGTCTCCCCTAACTCTTTGCCTCTGTTTCCCAGGTTGCTGATGTGTGCTGAACTCTGTTTTTGTTGTTTTTGTTAGTCTGGGCACTTTACCACTGCTATCCAGTGATAAGGTACAAGTGCTCCTATGTAAAATGTATGGTCTCAGGTTCCTTGAAGGTAGCTGCGAGTCCAACCAACCCTACGGATTGTTTGCTTAGCAGCGATCTGGAGGATTCCCCTTGGAAGGAGGTGGAACACAGGTCACACTTGGAGATGTTGGGTCTGCCTGGGTGGGTATACATATCGACCAGGTCAATGCAGCCGATCAAGGTGGTCAGAAGCCCCTGGAGCATGAAACAGTGGCCAAGGGGACCGCCAAAAAGAGGAAGGGAAAGGGGCATGGGAAAACCAGCCCCAGAAGATACCACTGTCCGGATGGAGGCAGAGCTTGAGGGTGACACCCTGGAGCCTACAGGGGAACACTTGGCTGAGCTGGGTGAGTCACAGTGGCAGCAGGAAGGGGGATCCACCAGGGAGGCATTCTGTGAGGCACAGAGGACATGCCCTACTCTAGTGGGTTTGTGGCTGCAGACTGCAGACCAGGCAGCTGGTAAAGAGCCAGGATCCCACCTGATTTAGTGGGAGGACGGCCTCCTGTATAATGAGCCTAACCTAAGGTTGCTGAGCCTAGTTCAGCCCATGTGCTGGTGGTACCCCAGTACTTCAGAGCCTTCCTACTGGGTCCGGCTCATGATGTGCCTTTAGCTGGACATTTGGGGCAGGACAAGTCCTATGAACGGCTTGTCACCCACTTTTACAAGCCCATAATAGTCAGGCATTCAGATGCTCATTGCAGATCTTGCCTGACTTGTCAGGCAAGTGGCAAGAGTGGTGGGAAATGTAAGGCTCCCCTCCCACCTTTTCCAGTGGTTAGTACCCCCTTTGAAAGGGTCGGGATTGACATTGTGGGGGCTCTGGATCCCAAGAGAGCCATGGGCAACAGGTTCATCCTGGTCTTGGTGGACCATGCAACCTGGTAACCAGAAGCCATTCCTCTGAGATCAATCATTTCCCCTGTGGTGGGTCGTGCGTTGATGGGAGGTTTTACCTGCATTCAGTTCCCCAAGGAAGTGGTATCTGATAGGGGTACCAACTTCATATCTACTTATATGGAGTATCTGTAGCAGGAGTGTAGGGGAACGCATAAGTTCACTACTCCTTACCACCCCAAGGCAATGGTCTGGTTGAAAGATTTAACCGCACCTTAAAAGGCATGATCGTGTGCCTGTCAGAGCCCATGAGGTGGAAGTAGGACGTCCTCTTGCCATGCCTTCTGTTCGCCTACAGGAAGGTGCCTCAAAAAGGGCTTGGATTCAGTCCTTTTGAGTTACTGTATGGCAATCCTGTTAGGGGACCTTTGAGTCTGGTGAAGGAGGGCTTATGGAAAGCCCCAAGTAAAATTCCCCAGGATGTATTTAGTTACATGCTGGCCTTCAGAAACCAGACTGCCCGCTTCAGAGCTCTCGCACAGGAGAACCTGGAAACGAGTTTCTGCCTGGGCAAAAAGTGTGCGTAAAGGTACCAGTTGAGTCTAGGGTGTTCCAAGGCAAGCGGACTGGCCATTTGAGGTGGTGAAGCGCAAGAGCAAAGTCACCTCCCTGCTGGACGTGCGGATTCCCTGGAACCCCATAAGGGTCCTGCATGTGAACCGTCTCAAGCCACACTTTGAGCGGACTGAATTGTCTACGCTCCTAGCAACAGATTATGGGGTGGAGGAAAAGAGTGAGCATCTTTCTGACCTCCTGTCTGCTGGAGAGAAAGATGGATCTGTGAAGGGAGTAAACCAATCACCCTCCCTAACCTCAAAACAACAGAGGGACTGTCACCAGGTATTGGGACAGTTCACCTTCTGTTCTCCCTGATCCCAGGGGTCACACACTTGTGCACACATGATGTGGACACTGGGGGCAGTCCATTAAACAGAAGGTTTACAGGGTGACTGATAAGGTCAGGGCTGGCATCAAAGATGAGGTGTCTAAGATGTTATCCCTAGGGGTCATTAAGTTTTCTAGCAGTCCTTGGGCCAGCACGGTGGCCTGGGTCCCAAAGGCTGCTGCTCCTTTGCACTGAAGTACTCCGGTTCTGTGTAGACTACCGGGGTCTCAACGCGGTCACTAAAACTGACGCGAACCCCATCCCCTGAACTGATGAGCTCAATGATCGGTTGGGAGCTGCCAAATACCTCAGCATGTTTGATTCGATGTCTGGATATTGGCAGATTGCCCTCAGTGAGGGGGCCAAGGAGAGGTCAGCATTTTCTACTCCAAATGGACACTTCCAGTTTAAAGTGATGCCATTTGGGATGAAAAATGCTCCTGCCACATTTCAGAGGTTGGTCAAACAGGTGTTGACTGGGCTGGATGACTTCAGCGCTGCATACCTGGATGACATTGCAGTTCCACTTGGGAGGAACACTTGCAGCACCTCTGTAGAGTGTTAAAGGCCCTGCAAAAGGCATGTCTCACTATTAAGGCAAGCAAGTACCAAATAGGGCAGGCTTCAGTGGTGTATTTGGAACACCAGGTAGGGAGTGGCCAGGTGGCACCCCTACAGCCAAAAAATTGACACCATTCTGGCTTGGGAGCCTCCCAACACCCGGACTGAGATGAGGGCCTTTTTAGGTCTCACAAGCTATTACAGGAGGTTTTTCAAGGGGTATGATATCATTGTTGCCCCCTTGAATGAGTTGACTTCCAGGAAGCAACCAAAGAAGGTGATCTGGACAGAGGCTTGCCAGACCGCTTTTGATGCCCTGACGGCTGCCATGTACCTGTGCTGAAGGCACCTGACTATTCCAAGGAGTTTGTTGTGCAAACAAATGCCTCAGCGCATGGTGTAGGAGCAATACTCTCACAGCTTAATGAAGAGGGCCTAGATCAACTTGTAGCCTTCATTAGCAGTAGGTTACTTCCCAGGGAACGTAGATGGAGTGCAATTGAGCGTGAAGTATTTGCTGTGGTCTGGCACTGAAGAAGCTAAGACCTTACTTGTTTGGGGCTCACTTCTGGATTCAGACTGACCACAGGCCCCTCAGATGGTTAATGCAGATGAGGGGCGAGAATCCTAAACTGTTGAGGTGGTCCAATTCCCTACAAGGGATGGGCTTTACAGGGGACACCGCACTGGTACAGAACACGCCAATGCTGATTGTTTGTCCAGATTCTTCCGCCTTAGTGATGATAACTCCCATGAGGTTAGATAGTTGCTCCCCACTTTCAGCTGGAGGGGACACATGTCATACTTGGCATCTGTTGGACTTTTGCTTATGCAGGGTCCTCCCCAGTCTTTTTCGCCTCCTGCCTCCTATTTTTTTCTGACATGTTGCTGTTGGCTTTTCAACTCTGAGCACTTTACCACTGCTAACCAGTGCTAAAGTGCATATGCTCTCCTGTTTAAATTGTATGTAAGTGGTTTATCCATGATTGGCATATTTGAATTACTAGTAAGTCCCTAGTAATGTGCACTAGAGGTGCCAGGGCCTGTAAATCAAATGCTACTAGTGGGCCTGCAGCACTGGTTGTGCCACCCACATAAGTAGCTCTGTAATCATGTCTCAGACCTGCCCCTGCAGTGTCTGTATGTGTATTTTTACACTGTAAATTCGACTTGGCAAGTGTACCCACTTGCCAGGCCTAAACCTTCCCTTTCCTTACATGTAAGGCACCCCTAAGGTAGGCCCTAGGTCGCCCCAAGGGCAGGGTGCAGTGTATGGATAAGGTAGGACATATAGGCCCTCATTCTGACCTTGGCGGGCGGCGGAGGCCGCCCGCCAAAGTCCCGCCGTCAAGTTACCGTTCCGCGGTCGAAAGACCGCGGCGGTAATTCTGACTTTCCCGCTGGGCTGGCTGGCGGTCGCCTTCAGACCGCCAGCCAGCCCAGCGGGAAAGAGGCTTCCACGATGAAGCCGGCTCGGAATCGAGCCGGCGGAGTGGAAGCTGTGCGACGGGTGCAGTTGCACCCGTCGCGTATTTCACTGTCTGCGCAGCAGACAGTGAAATACATGTAGGGGCCCTCTTACGGGGGCCCCTGCAATGCCCATGCCAGTGGCATGGGCACTGCAGGGGCCCCCAGGGGCCCCGCGACCCCCCCTACCGCCATCCGGATCTCGGCGGTCCGACCGCCGGGATCTGGATGGCGGTAGGGGGGGTCGGAATCCCCGCGGCGGTGCAGCAAGCTGCGCCGCCGCGGAGGATTCAATGGGGCCGCGGTACACTGGCGGGACCCCGCCAGTGGTGCCGGTCCGACCGCGGCTTTACCGCCGCGGTCGGAATCCCCATTGGAGCACCGCCGGCTTGTCGGCGGTGCTCCCGCGGTCCTCCGCCCTGGCGGTCAAAGACCGCCAGGGTCAGAATGAGGGCCATAGTAATGTGGTTTATATGTCCTAACAGTGAAATACTGCCAATTTCGTTTTCACTGTTGCAAGGTCTGTCTCTCTCTCATAGGATAATAGGGGGGCTACCTTTAAATATGATTAAAGTGTAGATTCCCCTAGAGAGTAGATGGACATGTGGAGTTTGGGATCCCTGAACTCACAATTTAAAAATACATCTTTTAGTAAAGTTGATTTTAAGATTGTGCGTTTGGAAATGCCACTTTTAGAAAGTGAGCATTTTCTTGCTTAAACCATTCTGTGACTCTGCCTGGTTTGTGGATTCCCTGTCTGGGTCAGTTTGACAGTTGGGTTGTTTTTCACCTCACACCAGACAGTGACACAAAGGGAGCTGGGGTGTGATCTGCATTTCCTGATTAGCCATCTCTGCTAGGAGGGAGGGGTGGAGTGGTCACTCTCATCTGAAAGGACTGTGCCTGCCTCTGACAATGCTGTCTCCAGCCCCCTGGTGTGTGTCTGAGGCCTTGCCTGGGCAAGGCAGGATTTCACAAGAAGGTGTGAGTCCCCTTTGAAGAAAGGTGACTTCAAAGACTAAAATGGGTATAAGAAGGGCACCCAAACTTACAAACTTTAGAAACACTTCTGGAATCAAGGGGAACCTCTGCCTGGAGAAGAGCTGATCGCTGAGGAACAAGTGCTGCCCTGCCTGTGACTGTGCTTTGTGGAGCTTTCCTGCAGTGCTGCTTCTGCCAGAGTAAGAGGGCAAAGACTGGACTTTGTGTGCCTTCCATCTTGAAGAAGAAATCTCCAAGGGCTTGATGTAGAGCTTGCCTCCTGTTATTGAAGTCTCAGGGATAGCAAAGACTTCTTCCTGCCAGCACCTGGAGTCTCTGGAGAGACCCCTACTCTGCTCTGTGGTGCCCTTCCAGTTCCTGGGACCCTGAAAGGAGAGGCTGGCAGCCTAAGGACAAAAATACACGCACCGCGCACCGTGCGGAGAAAAGATCGACGCGAATCCGATCGCGGCTGAGAAAACGACGCGACGCCGGCTCCGCAGCTGAGAAACGACGCCGCTGGAAACGCGACCGGAGAATCGACGCCCGGAGCAGGAGAAACGACGCGCAGCATCGCTGACGAAGGCTGAGAGATCGCAATCAGCGCCGCGGGACTTCGGACCGTCGCGTGGCTGGCTTTTTCGACGCGCCTCGCCGAGCCGAGCTGTTTTCAACGCATATACCCGTGCCGGGTTATTTTCGACGCACACCGCCCGTGCGGGGTTATTTTTGCCGCAAACCAGGTACATTTTCATGCTAGCAGCGCTAGTGTGTTGTTACAACTACCTAAAGACTCTTTTTATTTGAAACCTTTTAAAAATCATAACTTGACTTGTGTATGTTGGATTTTTGTCGTTTTGGTCTTGTTTTGTCTAGATAAATATTTCCTATTTTTCTAAACTGGTGTTGTGTCATTTTGTAGTGTTTTCATTAAGTTACTGTGTGTGTTGGTACAAATACTTTACGCCCAGCACTCTGAGGTTAAGCCTACTGCTCTGCCAAGCTACCAAGGGGGTAAGCAGGGGTTAGCTGAGGGTGATTCTCTTTTATCCTAACTAGAGTGAGGGTCCTTGCTTGAACAGGGGGTAACCTGACTGTCAACCAAAGACCCCATTTCTAACATTGGTGACCAGCGGTCGGGATTGGACTTGTATTTGTACTTGACATACAGTAATTAAGTGTACACTACTGTTTTGATCTCAGACCACTACGTGACCACATACTACTTGTTTGGTGATCTTTTGATTTTTCTCTTAAGGACTCTTTTTATTCTACTTCCATGATTTTGCTGATCCCTTGACTGATTCTTTTTACTTCATTGGGAAATTATTTTTTTCTGCCTTTTGGAACTTTGCACTTGTGACCATCATGTCTCAATCTGGAGATGCAACAGCTGGAGCTGTGTTTGAAATGGAGAAACTGAAGGAGTACTCAGTTGCTCAATTGAAACAGTTCCTTAAAGATCTTGACTGTCCCACTGAGAGCTCCACCAGGGAGGGGGAGCTGCAACAGGCACAGAGGGCTTGGGTGACAATCAAGAAGGCTGGAGGGCACACAGAGGAGGAGAATATGGGTGGGGAAGTGCAGAGGATACACAGTGGTGTAGTGGAGGAACCTGTTACGCCTGGGGGGAGGGTCCCCAGGAGGGATGGCAGGGTGTCACCCAAGGGTCTGACTCCGGAAGAGTTACAGGACAGACAGGCAGAGAGGGAGTACCAATGGGAGCTGAAAAAGCTCGATAGGGGGTTGGAAGAGTTGGAAGAAAGGAGGAGGAACTTAGAGATTAAAAAAATGATTTATGCTTACGGGCTTAAATTGAAAGAGCTGGAAGTCATGAGGGCTGAGTCCAGCTGGAATGGTGGCAGCAACAATTGTATATCCAGTGATGCTGCAGAAGTGCACATGCCCAGAGAGGTGGTGCCCTACTTGAAGGAGGGAGTTAACACACGCCAGGAGGTTCAGGGGTATGAGGTAGCTCCAGTGATGCACAGGGTCCCTGAGGTGGATTGGGGAACTGGCATGGGGAGTCATATTCCTACTGGTGGGAGGGACACTCTACTGACTCTAGGTGAGAGTGACAGGGAGAGGGGTTCCCCCCAGGTAGAAGTCCTGGTTATGGAGTGTGAAAACATCCCAGAAGAGTGTGGGTTGAGTGTCAGGGACAGTCAGGTACTGTCTCACCAGTCTCAGGAGGGTGATGTGGGGTGCTTTTTCAAGGCAGAGTCACTGGATGGTTGGGTGAAGGGTACTTTGGTTAATTCATGTGAGGGGCTGAGTGATGTAATTGCTGGAGAGCATATGTCTAGTCCTTATTTTCCAGAGCTATGCCAACACCAGGTGGAGTGTGAGTTCTCTGACCCCAGGGAGCTTACAATGGAGGCAGACTTCTGGGTGAGTACCAGAGAGTCTGAAGAGGCATTTGGGGGTGCTCCTGAGAGGAGTGGTCTAGGTAGTTCCCCACCAGGTGAGGTAGGGAAGGATTGTAGTGTCCCAGGTAGGTCCCAGTGTAGTGGGATGGGTGAGGGACCCCATGTCCAGTCTCAGAGGAGAGGGAATGGGGATGGGTTGAGGCCCAAGGTGCCCGAGATCCGGTCCCAGGTCCTGGAGGGTTCCCTGCGGGAACACCAGGAGGGGAGCCTAGCCTGTACCATAGGGCCATCTGTTGAGGGAGACCCCACAGTGTCAGGAGAACTTGGGGGGGCGGCTGTAGCCAACGTCCCACCAGTTCTGGTGTCTGGCAGTACCACTCCTAGTGAGGGGGTGCAGAAGTCCAGACAGAGGGTTGAGAGGGGGTTGCGGACCCCAGTGGAGAACCTGGAGGGTCAGGGGTCAGCTCTGAGAACAGAGCCCCCCATGAATGACCTTGGTAAGACCATTTCTGGGTTGGGGGGAATCCAGACTCTGTCAGATGGGCAGAGGTCAGGAGACCTGCGCCAGCCAGACTCTTGTGTGGCCCTTCGGGACAGTGTGTCCCTTGAGGGGGGTAAGTGTGCCCCCCTGGAAGTCCTGGTGTGCCAGGCAATGGTTCAACCGCAGGGTGGTGACTCTGGGTTGAATGATCAGGTTCAGGGGGTAAACTCTGACCTGATGGGGGGTAAGTGTGCTCCCAAGGAAGTCCTGGTGTGCCAGGCAGTGGTTCAACCGCAGGGTGGTGACCCTGCGTTGGATGACCAGGTTCAGAGGGTAAACTCTGACCTGGTAGGGGGTAGGTATGCCCCCCAGGAAGTCCTGGTTTGCCAGGCAATGATCCAGTCTGTGGGTACAGACCCTGGATTGGGAGGCCAGGTTAAGGGTGTCCCCCCTGACCTGGAGGAAGGGGCTACTGCTAACAGTGCCCCTACCATGTTGTCTTCTGGGGGGGCCACTCCTAGTTGGGTGGTTCAGGACCCCAGAGGAGAGGGCAGGGGGAGGGAAGCCTCACCCCTGGCCCTGGTCCAACCTGAAGGTACAGACCCCAGGTTGGAGGATCAGTTGCAGGTTAACATCCCTGCACTGGTGGAAGAATTGTGCAGGGCTGCTTCTACAAGCACCCTGACAGTTTTTGACTCTGGGGGTGCCGCTTCTGCAGGGAGGTTACAGAGCCCCAGAGGGGAGGACCAGGGTCAGGTTGTCATCCCTGACCTGGTGGAAGAGAGAGTGGTCAAAGGGTGCCAGGCACCTGGGGCTACCACCCCCCACTCTCCACAGTCACAGTGGTTAGAGAGGCCTGAGGTCGGGCTCTCATCCCTGACAGTTGTCTGGGGCCACTGTGGCTTGCTGTCCTGGTGGACAGAGTTGCCCCTGGGGGGGGAGGACGAGAGTCACACCCCGGGGGTGGAGTGGGCAACACCACTGTGTTGGCCCTGGTGGTACTATCTGCCCATTGCAATACATCTGTGAGCAAAGTAAAGTTAGGTGTTGCACAGATGGTGTCTGTAGATGTGGAGAAGGGTTCCCCATGGGTTAGCTTAGTGGGCCCTGAGAGTATGGACAGAGGGATCCAACTGGAGTCAGGAAGGCGTAGAACTGGAACATGCCCCTGCTGTTGTGGGCCTGGGTCCCTGTTCTATCGCCCCAATCAGGGAAGTACATCAAGGTATTGATTGTTCTCCCCTGGCTTTAGGCTGGTAGGGGGTCGTGTTGGACTTTTGCTTATGCAGGGTCCTCCCCAGTCTTTTTCGCCTCCTGCCTCCTATTTTTTTCTGACATGTTGCTGTTGGCTTTTCAACTCTGAGCACTTTACCACTGCTAACCAGTGCTAAAGTGCATATGCTCTCCTGTTTAAATTGTATGTAAGTGGTTTATCCATGATTGGCATATTTGAATTACTAGTAAGTCCCTAGTAATGTGCACTAGAGGTGCCAGGGCCTGTAAATCAAATGCTACTAGTGGGCCTGCAGCACTGGTTGTGCCACCCACATAAGTAGCTCTGTAATCATGTCTCAGACCTGCCCCTGCAGTGTCTGTATGTGTATTTTTACACTGTAAATTCGACTTGGCAAGTGTACCCACTTGCCAGGCCTAAACCTTCCCTTTCCTTACATGTAAGGCACCCCTAAGGTAGGCCCTAGGTAGCCCCAAGGGCAGGGTGCAGTGTATGGATAAGGTAGGACATATAGTAATGTGGTTTATATGTCCTAACAGTGAAATACTGCCAATTTCGTTTTCACTGTTGCAAGGTCTGTCTCTCTCTCATAGGATAATAGGGGGGCTACCTTTAAATATGATTAAAGTGTAGATTCCCCTAGAGAGTAGATGGACATGTGGAGTTTGGGATCCCTGAACTCACAATTTAAAAATACATCTTTTAGTAAAGTTGATTTTAAGATTGTGCGTTTGGAAATGCCACTTTTAGAAAGTGAGCATTTTCTTGCTTAAACCATTCTGTGACTCTGCCTGGTTTGTGGATTCCCTGTCTGGGTCAGTTTGACAGTTGGGTTGTTTTTCACCTCACACCAGACAGTGACACAAAGGGAGCTGGGGTGTGATCTGCATTTCCTGATTAGCCATCTCTGCTAGGAGGGAGGGGTGGAGTGGTCACTCTCATCTGAAAGGACTGTGCCTGCCTCTGACAATGCTGTCTCCAGCCCCCTGGTGTGTGTCTGAGGCCTTGCCTGGGCAAGGCAGGATTTCACAAGAAGGTGTGAGTCCCCTTTGAAGAAAGGTGACTTCAAAGACTAAAATGGGTATAAGAAGGGCACCCAAACTTACAAACTTTAGAAACACTTCTGGAATCAAGGGGAACCTCTGCCTGGAGAAGAGCTGATCGCTGAGGAACAAGTGCTGCCCTGCCTGTGACTGTGCTTTGTGGAGCTTTCCTGCAGTGCTGCTTCTGCCAGAGTAAGAGGGCAAAGACTGGACTTTGTGTGCCTTCCATCTTGAAGAAGAAATCTCCAAGGGCTTGATGTAGAGCTTGCCTCCTGTTATTGAAGTCTCAGGGATAGCAAAGACTTCTTCCTGCCAGCACCTGGAGTCTCTGGAGAGACCCCTACTCTGCTCTGTGGTGCCCTTCCAGTTCCTGGGACCCTGAAAGGAGAGGCTGGCAGCCTAAGGACAAAAATACACGCACCGCGCACCGTGCGGAGAAAAGATCGACGCGAATCCGATCGCGGCTGAGAAAACGACGCGACGCCGGCTCCGCAGCTGAGAAACGACGCCGCTGGAAACGCGACCGGAGAATCGACGCCCGGAGCAGGAGAAACGACGCGCAGCATCGCTGACGAAGGCTGAGAGATCGCAATCAGCGCCGCGGGACTTCGGACCGTCGCGTGGCTGGCTTTTTCGACGCGCCTCGCCGAGCCGAGCTGTTTTCAACGCATATACCCGTGCCGGGTTATTTTCGACGCACACCGCCCGTGCGGGGTTATTTTTGCCGCAAACCAGGTACATTTTCACGCTAGCAGCGCTAGTGTGTTGTTACAACTACCTAAAGACTCTTTTTATTTGAAACCTTTTAAAAATCATAACTTGACTTGTGTATGTTGGATTTTTGTCGTTTTGGTCTTGTTTTGTCTAGATAAATATTTCCTATTTTTCTAAACTGGTGTTGTGTCATTTTGTAGTGTTTTCATTAAGTTACTGTGTGTGTTGGTACAAATACTTTACGCCCAGCACTCTGAGGTTAAGCCTACTGCTCTGCCAAGCTACCAAGGGGGTAAGCAGGGGTTAGCTGAGGGTGATTCTCTTTTATCCTAACTAGAGTGAGGGTCCTTGCTTGAACAGGGGGTAACCTGACTGTCAACCAAAGACCCCATTTCTAACAGCATCCTTGGTGTGGTCTCCCCTAACTTTTTGCCTCTGTTTCCCAGGTTGTTGATGTGTGCTGGACTCTGTTTTTGCTGTTTTTGTTACTCTGGGCACTTTACCTCTGCTATCCAGTGCTAAAGTGCAAGTGCTCCTATGTAAAATGTATGTGTAATTGGATTTCAATGATTGGCATATTTGATTTAATGGTAAGTCCCTAATACAGTGCACTAGAGGTGTCTAGGGCCTGTAAATCAAATGCTACTAATGGGCCTGCAGCACTGGTTGTGCCACCCACATTAGTAGCCCTCTAAACATGACTCAGACCTGCCACCGCAGTGTCTGTGTGTGCAGATTTTAACTGCCAATTCGACTTTGCAAGTGTACCCACTTGCCAGGCCTAAACCTTCCCTTTTCTCACATGTAAGGTACCCCTAAGACAGGCCCTAGGTAGGCCCCCATGTTTCTATGTCTTACCTAAGATCCATGAGAATGCAGAAAACCCACCAGGCAGACCAATAGTTTCAGCTTGTGGCTCCATTTTGGAGGCCTTGCCCAATTTGTTGATGTGTTTCTGAAACCCTTTGTAGCTAAGACACCAGCTTCTGGACGGGACTCAATGGACATCATCAGCAAGCTAGAAAATTTGCCGTATGATGAGGAGAGGCATTTTGGTCACTTTTGATATAGAGTCCTTATATACAAACATCCCGCAAGATGAGGCAATAGAGATCATTAAACAGATTCTGAACGACAATACTGAGCCAGTGAACCCTCCTACAGATTTTCTAGTCAGGTTAGCTACGCTATGTCTGAAAAATAACTTTTTCAAATTTAATGAAAAACTATACCGGCAAGTGAAAGGAGTAGCAATGGGATGCAGCTTTGTCCCAGAAATTGCTAATTTGGTGATGGATTGCTTTGAGCAAAAATGGATCTATCCACAATCCAATCCTTTTAAAATACACATCACCAAGTGGTTTGGATACATAGATGATATTCTAATGATCTGGGAAGGGTCAGAAGTAAAGCTTAACCTGTTTTTCAACTGGCTGAATCAGTGTACAGCTGACTTCAAGTTTACCATGAGTAAAGATAAACTAAAAATCAATTTTATGGATCTGTGGATCTTGACGAGGAATGGGAAGCTAGAATTAAGCTTATATAAAAAACCCACAGACCGAAATACATTGTTACATTTCTCTAGTGGACACCCCAGAACACTTAAAGAGAATCTGCCATAGGGGCAATTTCTAAGAATAAGGAGAAACTGTACTGACAAAGCAGATTATTTCTGTAACGCAGAAGAACTTACAAAAAAACTAACTGACAGAGGATATCCCAAAAGTTTGGTAAAAGAAGTGGCAAAAAGAGCTTGGTTTACACTGAGGGAAACACTTCTTGTGCCTAAAATAACAACAAAAGAGATTCCTTTAACATGTGTGATTACGTTTAGTCCAAAGGCTAATAAGATACGTTCTATTATAGAAAAGAACTGGAAAATGATCAAAGACCTAAATATAAGAAAGCACGTAGCCTAAAAGATCAGTGGGTACAGGCGGCACAAACACAAACAGAAAGAAAAAACTTGAGATCAATGTTGCAGTTACCAGCAGTCCAGGGCCATTATAGGTGTTGTAGTGCATAGCATGCCAATATACACAAGATTCTAAAGATGTAAAAATAAATGGCAAATTGCATGTACAATATGATTTCTCAAACTGTAACACAATTTTTTTTATCTATTGTATTATGTGCCCCTGTGATAAAGCCTACATTGGACAAACCTCGCAATCAGTAAAAACTCGTATCCTGCAACATCGTTCAAGAATCAAATGTGCAATAAAAGGAGCACCACTTGTTGAACACTTTTTGGAGCACAAACATAAAGCCGAAGATATACGGTGGACAGTATTGGCTGTGGTACAGCCTAAAGTGGACAGACCATCAATGATAACAAAATTGCTGAAATTAGAAGCAAGGATGATTGAAAAATTCCAAACATCTAAAAATGGACTAAATGATTGTGATGAAGTATGGACACTAATCAGTTGATGGGACTATAATAGCTGTCCAGCCGTGTGTCAGAGATTATAAGTAGTCATTATGACAAAGGCAGTGACAATATATGAGGGGTGTACTCAATATGTTGAAGGCCGTGATACCAACACTGAAGTTCCAGCAAAGATGTTGAAAATAACTGATAATTGTGGTGTATTGACAATTAATGAGTATGTGGTGTGTTAGGATTGAAACAAATATGAGATGAGGTACACAAATATTCATGTTTAACATCAATCTGGACTGTATTTTATTTCTAGCGTGCCTCTACTCATTAGAGATTCTTAGCAGCAGGTGGCCGGATATACCCTGTACTAAGTAAATGGGGTAATAAGTTCACCCAAGATGGCCGCCCGCTCGTTCCAGTTGACCTGAACACTGTTGAGTCACTGTGTTGGAATATGAACAATGGCCCCTTTAGGGCCCGATTAAGATGAGAGTTGGTGCAGTCACATGGTGACCGGCCACTAGAGGAAAAGTGATTTTGTTCCTCTAGCGGTGCGTTTAATTTATTTCATTTTATTTCCTTCAGAGTGCTGTGTAGGTTAGATGATGCATAAATAAACAGGGAATCGGGTTCCCCTAAGATGGCCGCCTATGCGCGCCTACTTTACAAAGTAGGCGCAAGCTAGTGCAGGCGCCCACGGAACCCTGGTCACACCGCACGCGTCTGACAAACCACTTTTGGTTCTAGAAAGAAGCGAGCAGCAGAGAGGTAACTGCTTGTCGTCGGAAATTTTAAAAAAACTCCGAACTGCCTAAACGCGGCATGTCAAGACAAGTAAGTTGGTTATTTGGACTTTGGGCAAATAATCTTGATTTGGCAATTCTGTGCTAATGAGTAATGGCATCCTCTTTGTTTTGGACTTTGTTTTATACTTTTGATAGCGGCATCGGTCGAACTAGTAAAAGGATTCTCCCCAGTCTTTGACAGTGAACCATCATATACGCTTGAAATTATAAAGTAAGGCTTGAGCACACTTTTTATGGTGCTAATTGAAGGCACAGACACATTTTTACACAAATGTTTTTTACTCAAACATATTAATGTGCTGATGTTCTTTTTGGCTGGCTAGATACCAACTTGAGAGTAGATGCGGCAACCTGCAAGTATTACTAAGCCTAACAGAATAAAGGGATGACTAACAGCTCTTTACCTTTGGTGGGCACACTATAAAGATGCATGCTCAGTAACAACATATAACACGTCAGTTGTGGTTGACTTACAGTCCTTTTTCAACTTGAGTTTTGGCTTTCACCTTAGCCACACGGTGGTGTAAGTAAGGATTATTTAAAATGTTCTGACAAGAAGTTTCATTGATGGGTTACAGATGGGTTTGGGTGACACTGACGCACATTTCGTTTGTATATTTGTTATGTTGATACCATTTGGACTGGTATGATTTTAGTCTTTCTGTAAATTTTTGTAGAGGCGCCATTGCCCCCCTGATAGTCCTGATGAGGCCCTGACTGCAGAGGCTGAAACGCGTTGACACATCTCTAGCGAGATTGAGGGCTTTGAAGTTAATGAACTCAAACACAGAATTTTATATGCACTACATAATACCTTCGAAAAAAATATATAGGTATTTGACAGCTGGGTGCAGCTAAATCCCTCTATCGTCACATTTAGTGGATTACAACTATAATCTTGTAACAGTGACCACAATGTAAAGGAATGATGTTGAGCCTAACCCTCTTTCGGCATACAGCCAATATTGTGATTTGTTTTTCTGTCATAAATGTTTGTGATGTCATGTATATATCTGTGTTTTGTATATAGCTATGTTATCGATTGCTCAACGACGAGCTACTGCTGACGTGATTTAAATAAATAAGGGAAAGGAATTGACCCATGAAATCAGGAGTGAGTACTGGTTTCCTTAAATAATGGTTGAATTTGTCCCTACCTGCTGACCAGTTGTGTTTTTGGCTAGGTAGGCCCATGGGCAGGGTGCATTGTTTGTTTAAGGTAAGACATATAGTAATGTGTTTTATATGTCCTGACAGTGAAATACTGCCAAATTAAGGTTTTCACTCTGCAAGACCTATCTCTCTCATAGGTTAACATGCGGGCTGCCTTTAAATATTATTAAAGTGCAGATTCCCTTTGGAAGCAGATAGAAATATGGAGTTTAGGGTCTCTGAACTCAACACTTAAAAATACATCTGTTAGTAAAGTTTGTTGTTAGAATGTGTGTTTGAAAATGTAACTTTTAGAAAGTAGGCATTTTCTTGCTTAAACCATTGTGTGACTCTGTCTGTTTGTGGATTCCCTGTCTGGATCAGTTTGACAGTTGGGCTGTTTACACCTCTCTCTAGACAGTGACACAAAGAGAGCTGGGGTGTAGCCTTCATATCCTGATGAGCCATCTGTGCTGAGAGGGAGGAGAGGAGCGGTCACTCACACCTGAAAGGGCTGTATCTGCCCTCACACAATGCAGTCTCCAACCCCCTGGTGTGTGTCTGGGGCCTGGCCTGGGCCAGGCAGGATCTTACAAACAAGAGAGACTTTACTTTGAAGTTTGCCTACTTCAAAGGCAGAGAGGAGTATTCGTAGTGGACTCAAAACTCCTGAAAATTAGATCACTTCTGGAATTAAGAGGAACCACAGCCAAGGAGAAGAGCTGAAGAGCTGAGGAGAAGTGCTGCCTGTGACTGTGCTTTGTTGGGCTATCCTGCAGTTCCGGCTTCTGCCTGTGAAAGGGGACCAAGACTGAACTTTGTTTTGCATTCCTGCTTGAGAAGAATCTCCAAGGTCTTGAACTGAGCTTGCCTCCTATTGTTGAAGTCTCAGGGCCATCAAAAACTTCCCCTGCCAGTACCTGGAATCTCTACTGAGACTCCTGCCCTGCCAAGTGGTGCCCTATCCAGTTCCTGGGCCTTTAAAAGGTGAAGTTGGCAGACAAGAACTGAAAATCCACACACAGACCACTGTGCGGGGACATTTTCGATGCACCTTCTGTGACGCGGCTGATTAACGACGTGCTGGCGGCTTCGTGGCTGAAATCAACACTCCACCTGCATTGTGACTGGAAGATCGACGCAACGTGGCTGGAGAAATGACCTGCAACACGTGCTAATGGAGGCTGATAACGATGCAAACCCCACGCAGCACGGTTTTCTGATATAGTGGGACCAGATTTTCCACGCACCTGGGCGTCAAAATCATCCCTGTAGGAGGCTGGCCTGGTTTGTAGTGGGTACCTAAGTTAGTTACAACTCATACCAGGTCCATTTATCCCTTATTAGTGAAATGCAGGCAGTTTCTAGCAGCTTAGGCTGTCTAGGGGTAGCTGTGGCAGAGCTGCCAAGGCTAAACTGGGAGACATGCAAAGCTCTTGCAATACCACTGTAGTCACATAGTACTTGTACACAATAAATGACAATACTCAGTGTTTCAAAAAATAAAGGTACTTTATTTTAGTGACACAAGGCCAAAAATATACATTAGAGGCAATTCTCCTACTGGAGGTAAGTATTATACATAACATATACACTAGTAACCTAAATCAGGTAAGTAAACAGTCATAGAATAGTGCAAACTGTGAAATCCACAATAGATTGCAATGGGCCTAGGGGCAACACAAACCATATACAAAAATAATGGAATGCGAAAGTCGGATTCCCCCCTAGGAAGGTGTAGTGTGTAGAGGGGTGCTGGGAGTGTAAGAAAACACCAAAGGTAAGTAAAGTACCCCACCCCAGAGCCCAGAAAAACAGGAGTAAAGTACAGCAAGTTTCCTTAGAACACACTAGAAGTCATGGTGAAGGATTATGCAAGAACCAAGCAAGACTGCAAGAATCCAATGATGGATTCCTGGACCTGAAGACCTGTGGAGAGAGGTGACCAAGTCCTGAAGTCGATGAAGAGTCCAGGAAGGAAATGAGCCCCTGCCAACCTGGAAGAAGGTTCAAAAGTGGATTCTTCAGTTGGAAGAAAAGTACAGAAATGCACCAAAGAAGACAGCTGCGGGGTTCCTGCTTGGTGCAAAAGATGTCCCACATCCAGTTGTTGGAAGTAGGCTGTTTGCATCACTGGATTTCACCAACAAGCCTTGGTTCACCCAAGAACATGTTTTGTGTCAAAAAGGAGCTGCCCGGACCTAGGGTCAGGGAAGCGGGGGTTTCAACTCAGACTGAGGAGACAGAGGGTACTCACAGCACTTCAGAGAACCCTCAGAAGACAAGGCAGCACCCACGGGAGTCCCAGGACACGGGGACAAAGGAGTTGCAAAGTGCAGTCATTACAGCACTACACAGAGGAATCCCGTGACACCGGACAACAACTCAGGATGTTGAGTGTCACAGGATAGAGTGCTGGGGACCTAGGCTACCCCGTGCATGAAGAACGTTTGAAAAAAGTGAACAGAAGGCCAAGGAGCTGCAGAGGACGCAATGCACAGGGGTACTGTCTGGCACGGGGAGGCAAGCCCTTACTTCCACCAAATTTGGACAACTGGACCTTTGGACAGTCAGGATCACTTCAGTCCACCACCTTTGTTCCAGGGATCACACTCATCAACAAGAGAGGAGTCCCAGAGTACCGGTCATCATTGCAGAGAGGTGCCTGCTGAAGCAGGGAGGTGACTCTGTCACTCCACAGGAGATTCCTTTGGTTCTTCTGGTGCATGGTGAAGACTGGCAGTCCACAGTGCATGCACAACCTGGAAACTGTTGCATTTGCTGGCTGGAGCTGAAGTTGCAGGTCACCGTAGCCTCCCTGGATACTTTGTTGCAGTTACAGCAGTTCCTGTAGCAGTCTCCGGTGTGATCTGACATTCAGAAGCTGAAGCAGAGGATGCAGAGGAGTCCTGGTGGAGTCTTGCAAACCGGATCTGAGGAAACACCCAGAGGAGAGACCCTAAATAGCCCTGAGAGGGATGTTGGCTACCTTCCCAGGTATGCACCTATCAGGAGGGGTCTCTGACGTCACCTGCTGGCACTGGCCACTCAGATGCTCCCAGAGGGTCCCCATACCTTGGAATCCAAGATGGCTAATGCCAGGGACACTCTGGAGGAGCTCTGGGCACCACCCCTAGGGTGGTGATGGACAGGGGAGTGGTCACTCCCCGTTCCTTTGTGCAGTTTCATGCCAGAGCAGGGACTGGGGGTCCCTGAACCGGTGTAGACTGGATTATGCAAGGAGAACACCGTTTGTACTCTTCAAAGCATTTCCATAGGCTCTGGGAGGATAAAACTCCCCTGCTTGTAACACCTTTTTCCAATGGGAGAGGATGGAACACCCTTCTCCTAAAGGAAATGCATTGTTCTGCCTTATTGGGATTTAGCTGCTCTATCCCCATGAGGTCAGAAACCTGTCTGTGAGGTGGCAGCAGCTGGGGCTGCAGTAGAAATCTCAACTTGTTTGGCAGTACTGGGGGCTTATGGTGGAGCCCCCAGGGTGCATGGAATTGCCCCCCCAATACCAGATTTGGATTGGGGGTTCAATTTTACAATCTTGGACTCCTCAGATGGCCATATTCGGAGTAACCATTGTGAAACTACATATATGTATTGACAAATATGTAGTGCACGCTTATAATGATGTTCCCACACTCCCGAAGTCCGGGAAATTGGTCCTGGACAATGTGGGGGCACCTTTGCTAGTGCAAGGGTGCCCTCACACAGTGACTTTGCACCTAGCCTTCAGTAACTGATGGCTAGACATATAGGTGACTTATAAGTTACCTGGTGCAGTGAAAATGGCTGTGAAATAGTGTGTGCACTATTTCACTCAGGCTGCAGTGGCAGTCCTGAAGGAGTGTTTGTATGAGCTCCTTATGGGTGGCAAAAGAAATGCTGCCGTCCATAAGGATCTTGTGGAACCCCAATGCCCTGGGTACCTAGATACCACCTACTAGGGACTTATAAGGGGGGTCCAGTGTGCCAATCTGAATTGGACTAGGAGTCACTAAAGTATAGTGACAAATGTGGTAAACAGAGAGAGCATAAGCATTGGAGTTGTGTTTAGCAGAACTCCAGTTACACAGTCAAGCATACTGACAACACATATAGGCCACAAACTATGAGCACTGGGGTCTTGACTACCAGGATCCCAGTGAGACAGTAAAAACACACTGACAAACAGGCAGAAATTGGGGGTAACATGCCAAGAAAGATGGTGCTTTGCACACAATCCCGACCCTGCGTGGAGAAGAGGTGCCCCTTACGGAAATCGACGCATTGATCCCCTGTGAGGGAGAAAAATGACGCATTGCCGACCCGACTGGACATCAAACGACGCACGGCCTCACTTGCGAGTAAGGAATTGACGCTAACCAGGTACTTTGTGTAACAACAACATTCTCACTGTTATCTAAGGATTAAGACTTATTCTTTTCAAATTTCATATCTTCACTTGTGTATGTTGGATTTTTGTCATTTTGGTCTTTTTTGTTTAGATAAATATTACCTATTTTTCTAAACCTGTGTTGTGTCATTTTGTAGAGTTTTCACTGTATTACTTTGTGTGTTGGTACAAATACTTTACACATTGCTTCTGGAGTTAAGCCTCCCTGTTCGTGCCAATCTACTAAGGGGGTGAGCGGGGGCTAACTGAGGGTGATTCTCCTTTACCCTGACTAGAGTGAGGGTCCTTGTTTATATATGGGGTAACCTGACTGCCAACCAAAGACCTAATTTCTAACAGGGGCTGATTAGGACATTGGCTTTCAGACCAGCTAACCACTGATGCCTCAGACACAACACCACCGCCATTCCCCTTTCACCCTGCAGACAGTGTGGATTCCAACAGTGCAGGACAGGGGTGCCCCTGGCACTGGCTTTCTGCCAGCCTTTTTATAGCCAGAGCACCGCAATGAAAAGGCTGTCAGAAAGGGGGTTGTAATCAGCCAGGTTGTGCTGAGTTCAGCGCACCATGGCTGGTTACAAGCCCGACCGCCATTCATAATTCTAGCATGGATGGTGGTTTATAGGCAGATCCACATGCCAAAGTTGTAATAGGGCGGTTGGACTGTCTGGAGTGTGGCGGCCTGACAGTCAACGCGAGTGTGGCACTCCTCAGACCGCCACACTCCAAAAGAGGCCCTTTATGTGGTTGCACAGTCAGTTGTTAACGATGATTGGTTGGCAATTAAACTCTGTCCATAAATTTCAACCTGAAACTTCTCTGCAAGCCATACATATAGTCTGTCAACAACAGATGCTTTCAAGAGTCAAAAGTCCCTGCTACAGATTTATTGTCCTTATTAGTGTAAAGTGTTGACAAATTCTCAAATGACCCCATTGCCTAGAGGAAGTACCTGCCGGTTCATTTGTGTGATCTTCCTGGACAATGAACATCTAAAACTTTTTCTGCATCAAGGGACATATTTAGGAGCCCAGTGCACCTCCATTGCATCACTTTTTGTGATGTAACGGTGGTGCAAACCTTGGAACCATAGCAATGAAGCTACGCAAAGCCACTTTGCATGGCTTTGAATGGCTTAATAGATATGGATTAAGGCAAGGCAGTGCAAATCTTTGTGTTACCTTACTCTGTGCAAGGGCATTGCAAAGGGTGTTAGAATGCAACACCCATGGATTTTGATGCATCCCCAGATTTACAAGACCTTGTAAACCCTTGAAATGTGCTAAAATCTCACACCTCCCCACAGGAGGTAAAACAAGGAGAACTATCTTTATTTCTCATCATTTATTCCTCTTTCTGTGTGTGCTGCATTCTGCATGGTGCAAGTGTGCCTGTGTTGATGCAAGGCAGCCCATTGTCCACAAGTGCAGGGGGAAAGGAAAGGTATGCGCTATATGCTATAGCTACAGAGAATTCCTTCCCTTTCACTTTGATGCAGCGCAGCACAGCAACGTGACTAGCTTTGTTGCCCTGTGCTAAACCCCCAAAAATATGTCCCAAAGTGTTACAAAGATTAATGCCTATACACAGAGTCAGTGACATTTGGTACTGTGTACAAGAAGGAGACGTACAGTTATATGTGAAACTGAAAATTATACAAGTAAATGTCAATCTTAGATTGTTGAGAAACCTATACTCAACATAAGCACAACTTCTACATTCATTGGAGGAGGGTTGCTGTGTGGCAGATTATATGATGGAGAACGACCCCTATACACATGTAGCATCAGGGTGTCAGGCAGTGTTATGAGCTTGGGGGCATATTTAATAAAAAAGGTTGTGTAGTGCTGCACAGCAGATAACCTTGCAGTGCTGCACTGTGTCATTAGAAAATGTCAGAATTGCACCATATATAAGGGATGCAGCACATTCCTATCCTTTTCCTATCCTTTGCCCTTGCATTGGTGAAAATGGGCAGCCTAGTGCCAACATAGGCACCCTTGCACATGGTGGAAGAGTGCCTGTGTTGCATGCAGGACTGTTCATGTGCAGGAAGAAGCACCTTCCTGCACAAAAACAAACTCGGGAGGCTTTTCCTCTTTGTATGTGTGCTGTAGAATGCTCATAGAAAGAAGTCAGAACTAGGAGAAATATTGAATTGCCTCCTCATTGCTCCTCCCCTGGGGAGACATATGGTTTTGGCTCATTTCCAAGGATGCATGGCCTTTTAAATCCGGCAATATGTCAAAATCTATGGATGTTGCGTGGGAATAACCACCACAGCCTAGGGCACAGTGGTGTAACATAGCGACTTGCACAGCATATTGCTAATTCTGATTTATGAGGCCACTCAAAGTCATGCAAATTGACTTTGCATGGCTTTATATGTCTAACATTGAGCCTTGCATCATGCATGTAACACGTTCAATGGTGCTAACATGATGCAACACTCTTGTCCAAATACCCCTTAGTATTTATCCTGCTAAATTCAGCTGCAGGAGTGCAGAACATCTTTGTTTGTGGTGATGATGGCTCAGAAACACTTTAAAGCATTTGCCTGTAAAGTTAGGTGCTGCATTTCCTGCTTTTCTGTTGCCTGTGTGTCATTTTATTTTGTAAATCATTGTTTTCTGCTTCGAGTGAGGAGTCTCTGCCCAAGAGCACTGAGTCTCTGCCCCGAGAGCGAACACTTCGCAGACACGGCAGTGACTCCGAATTTGGGCCAGAACCCAACAATAATGTACAGGATATTACAAACAGAAAATAAACCACAGAAACTACAT
Organism: Pleurodeles waltl; assembly: GCF_031143425.1. Taxonomy (NCBI): domain Eukaryota; kingdom Metazoa; phylum Chordata; class Amphibia; order Caudata; family Salamandridae; genus Pleurodeles; species Pleurodeles waltl. The sequence goes on along the minus strand of NC_090437.1, from coordinate 258,976,154 downwards.
AACAGGCAGCTGCTGGCAGCCACTTTACAGTCATTCTGATCCATCCTCATCTGCAAGCAATATCCTCTGCCATCCTGCTGCTTTGTACACTAAGGCCCATATTTATAGTTTTTGATGCAAAACTGCGCCGATGCAGTTTTGCGTCAAAAATATTACCGCCGGCTAACGCCATTTCTTTGCACCATGCGGGTGTCAAATTTATACTTCAACGCATGGCAGCGCAAACCCCAGGTGTGAGTCATTTTCTTTGATGCACATCACAGCGTCACGTCATAAAGGAAAACGACGTTAGCGCGGCGGAAATGACTGTGAGCCAGTTTACGACACTGCAAACCGGATATGCTGCGTTTTTTGATGCAATTGCGTCAAAACTTGCTGCAAACACAGCAATTTTTGCAGAGGAGAGCCAAAATGGATCCCAGATGGTTGCACAGACCCCAGGAAGATGACAACAGACCAGGAACATGCCAGGAGGACCCACACAAGACCCAGGACAGGGAGAAGAAGAAAAGAAAGTGTCGCTTCAGTGCAGAGGAGCAGGAAATTCTGGTGAAAGAGGTGACGGAACACCAGCACCAACTGTTTGTCACCTCAAAGTTGCCAATCAGTAGGAGAGAGGCAATATGGCAACCAATTGTTGACAAGATTAACAGTGTGGCAGAAGTACGCAGAACAGTGCAAGAAACGCTGGCATGACTGCAAGCGCAGGATCAAGGAAAAGATGGCCAGGAACAGGAAGGCAGCACTGCAGACTGGAGGTGGGAGTCCAGCACACCAGGAGGCTCTGGACCACATGGAGGAGATGGTCGCAGCCATCATCCCTGAGGAGATCGTCACAGGGATTCAAGGACAGGACAGCGCAGACTACCAGGAGACAACACACATGCAATGCAGGGTAGGTCGCATGGGGAATTAAAATGCACAAATGTTAACTGCCAGCGGGGGGGGAATACCTACTACACAATGCATGTAAGTCATGATATTCAGGCAGTGGCATGGGTAAAGGGGCACGGCACGGGGGCATGGCCCGTTCAGAGGAAACCTTGGGCACACCACTACACAACACCAACAACCTTTGCATGGGGGTATGCTGCCATGCCAAGGATGTTGTAAAGGTAAAGCCAGGCTAGGAGGGAAGGGCACTACGTCAAACTGGCTTCCTGTCACACGTAAGCCACTATACTCCCTACATTAACTAGGGCCCAATTAACAACCTCTGGCCATACCTACAAGTGGAATGTAACATTGACCACAGTTGCCACTACCACCTCCGCTGTGTGTGCAGGTCAAGTAGCTAATGGCAGTAACGTCCCCATGGATCCAAAACACCCAAATTAGAGGGTTCAGGATAACAACGTTAACAATCCCCTGAAACAAGACAAATGTTCCAGTCCTGTCAAATGTGAATGTCCATAGTTGCCGCAAACATCAGCGAATGTCATCAACATTAGGAGGTACACAGCACTAATGTCATACCCATGCTGCATATGTCAGGGTCCACCCTGTGCCTGGGTCACAATGCAACATCCCAAATGTCATACTGCTCATACTACAGCATTGAGGGGGAGGACACATGTAACTGGTCACAGAAATAAACCTGCACAGTCAGAGGAGGAAATAGGACACTGCTACGAATATCAGGGCAATCCAATGTTTCACACATTCCCCAACATCAGCAGTACACATTACCACTGCTGACATCCATATTATGCCATAACAATGCTATACATAGTATATGCTACATTTCAACTACATATAGGTGGATGTGAAAGATCAGAGACTGGGGCAGGTCCAGATTGTTAAGTGTGGTGCTAGTGTCATCAGAGCACCCACGGCCAGTGAAAGGCCTCACCATGAGAATGGAAGTAGACAGAGGGTTGTGTAGGACAAGAAAGTGGCAAGTCACTAATTGGCCAGAACCAACACCTAGAGGATATGATGCTTACAAGTCCACAAACTGACCACAATACATGTGACATGCAGGTGGGGCGTAGGCCTGGGAGAATGCCAATCTGAAAGACAGGAACAATGAACAGGAACCAAGATCACAATGTGAAAATATTCGCAAGGCAGGCATGTCACATTACAAATGCCACAACACAGACACACTAATTGTACCGTATTTCATTGCAGAGGACGATGGATCTCCTGCGGATATGCCTGTCCAGGCCTACCGTGATGACATGGATGACAAGCTGACAAACATCAGCCAGCAGACCCTCCAAGAGGTCCTTGAAACCCTCCAGACCCCACCTTCAGTCACAAGGAGGAGCACAGAACTAGCAGCCATCACAGAGGACCCACCCACCACCCCAATTGTACGACCTGCCAGCTCCAACACAGCTGAGGACTCTGACAACACTGGCACCAGCTTTGAGAGAACTGTAGTTGGAGTACAGCGGGAGCTGGCCAACGAGGTGCGGGTGGGGATGCAAACTATGGCAGCCAGCCTAGAGGGGGGGCGTTCGTGGATGATGTCAACTAAAGAACAGGCAGCAGCTATGCAAGGGAGAACAACTATCTTGCAGGAAGTAGGAAAAAGGCTGAAGGAAATCAGCACAGCCTTAATACAGTTGACCCAACACCTACAATAGCAATCCTGTCAACGCGTGCACGAATGCAACATTGAACCCCTCAGGGCCAACCTGGCTGCCTACCACAGTGATGTGGCTGCTACTCTTAAGAACCAGCAGATCCTCCTTGCTGCAGTACTGCCCTTAAGACCCCCACAGTTAGCAGCTACTGGGATGTCTGACTCCACGTCTACACACACTGAGGTGTATGTTGCCCCTTCACAACCACCACCACCAAGGGCAGAGGAGGCAACACACACATCAGAAGATGAAGACCAGGAACAGATCACCTTTACACGTAAGAGTACCCAGTATCAATAGTCCCTGCCACATGACCACCTATTACCAAAGTCCTGTGCTTTGTAACATGCCAGTCTTGCAACAACTGTACTCAAGCACTTTTCTGCAACCCACTGTTTATCTTGCCAGCCTGCCCTGTGATTGTTTCTCACTAACTCATTGGCAAATCATGTCCCTCTGCACTGTCTGACACTTCACCCCAGCTTGTCCAATGACATGTCCTTTTGCACTTGGGTAGGACCACAATAGAAGATGTCACTATAATGGACTCACAATCATGGACAATGTACATATAGCACTACAGCACTTTTCAATAAATAGCACTTACACAACCACTTTGTCTCTGTGTAATGTGACACATCAACCGTTTGGTAGATCAGTGAAGTTTGCCTCCTGTCAATTATTATAGATTGTCAATACAACTGTCCTGAAACAATGTGGGCTGATAACTATGCACAGTAGCGTGGATTGTACCATCATCTGCCCTTCCTGAGGGTTATTTCTGAGGAAAATAGAAACTATACACCATAATGCTGTGTTTGACAGAATAAGGCTTCCTCAAGGGATGTCTAAGCCAGAAATTAGTGCCTTCAAAGTGTTGCTTCAATGCAAAACTAACATATGTGACATATGCCACAAATGTAAGCTAACACACACCAAACTGCATGAATGGAGGTGTATGAATTTATATCCAAATAAGTAACCATGCTGAACAGTGTAACAAATGATCTATGTGAGTAATGTACACTATACTACAAGAGATCATACTACCACTCACCTTATGAGGATTTCCTTGGACATCAGACTGCAGTCTGCAGTACTAAATCTTGAAGCACAGTATGTGACATTGAAAACATACATCATGAAATAACCACACTTTGGGAGCCATAGTAACCGTGATTGGTGGTTGCAATGAATGGCTAAATCTTAGCTAAGTAGCTTTGGGGTAGCTGCCAATGTAACAGCTCAGTTGGGATATGGTTGCAGCATAGGACACAAATTCTAATACAAAAGAGACACTGTTCACTCATGCCAAGGCCCTGATCTACAAGCATTTGACACATACTGTAAAGGGTTACCTAGATATTTATTAAACAGTAAAAACAGAAGTGAAAACTAGGGGAAAGACCTTACCTAACTGTTTTCCACCTCCTTCCAAGGGGAATCTTCCAGGTCGTTGCCTAGCAAACAATCAACAGGCATGGTTGGACTCACAGCTACTTTCCAGGAACCTGAGACCCCCCCCCATTCAAAGGGAACCTGCGCCACTCTGCAGAGGCGCTCAGAGTTATCTACTGCAACTACTTGGTGAAGTACCCGGGGATCAATCTGCTCTTCAGACACCAGGTGACTCCTCACTGTAGTCACACTGGCTCCTGTGTCTCTTAGAGCCTCCACCCTCTGTCCATTGATGGTCACCCATTGCCTGTACTTCTTAGTGTTATCAGGCACTAGGTTTCTCTGGACCATCTCACTGTCCCCTAGTGAGACAAGGGTCATTTCTGCTGGTTCCCACCCACCTGAAACCAACTCCTCCCCAAGCGCTACACTGGCCAAACCCTGGGACGGTGCACCAGTGGGTGCCGGTGTACTTTTGGGGCATTTGGGGTCCCCCCTCACATGACCCACCTGGTCACATGAATAGCACTTACGTAGGGGACCACCTGCCATTGGCTTCCCTTTGGAGAACCATGGCTTCTTTTCACTGGGGGGTTGGGAATCCTTACCCTGGGAATCAGTTTGGGGCCCTTTAGAGAACTCATCCTGTTTGCCCTTACCCCCCCCTTTCTTCTGAGAGGGACCCTGCCCACCCTTGGCGTGGTCTCCCCCATACCTCTTTTGGACCCTGGTGCTCTCCCAGCGGTCCGCTTCCTGTGCAAGCTTCCTGGGGTCAGTCAGCTTGCTGTCAATGAGGTGCTGGCGCAGCTCTGGAAAACATAAACTGTACAAGTGCTCCCAAGCAATTAAATTGTAAAGCCCCTCATACGTGTTTACCTTACTGCCCTTCACCCAACCATCCAGTGACCTGCAACAAGAATCAACACATTCCAACCATGTTTGGGATTCCTTTCTCTTGTAGGATCTAAACTTCTCCTTGTACTGCTCAGGGGTGAGACCATACCTGGTAAGTAAGGCCTCCTTCATGGCAGGGTAGGTGAGACTCTGAGCATCCCCTAAGGCCGTCAGTGTGTCCCTCCCCTCTGCCTCAAAATGCTTCCACAGGGCTGCCCCCCAATGAGCTTCAGGGACCAGGTTCATGTGGAGAGCTGACTCATAACCCTTGAACCACAAGTAGATATCATCCTCCCTCTTATAATCCCTCACAAGGTCTTTTGGGATGTGTACCCTTCTCTCAGGCTGCACTGTAGAATTGCTGCCACCATCCCTACTGGACTGACTCCTCTGATCAATCTCTTTTAAACTGAGCTCATGAGCCATGTTTATCTTCCTTTCCTCCAGGGCCAGCTTCCTCTGTTCCATCTCTAGACTGAGCTTTTTCAGCTCCAACTGGTACTCCCTCTCTGCCTGTCTGTCCTGTAACTCTCCAGGTGTCAGACTCTTGGAGGACACACTGCTACCTGCCCTGGAGATTCTCCCCTGAGACATAGCAGGCCCACCCACTACATCAGTGTGAGTGACTTGCAACTCCTCTTCCCCCTCTGGCTCCTCATCTGTGTGCCCCTCAGCTGCTTTGGCTGTCACCCAGGCCCTCAGCGCCTTTTGCAGCTCATCCTTCTTGGATGAGCTCTTAATGGGACAGCCAACATTACTACAAAACTGCTTCAACTGAGCCACTTTGTAGCTCTCCAATTTCTCCAAGTCAAAAGCAGCTTCAGCTAGGGCATCTCCAGACTGAGACATGATGAGAGGTTAAAAAAATATGCACAGTTCCAAAAACAGAAAAGCAAGTTCTCAAATGAAGTTCCAGAAAAGTCAATCACGGGATCAGCGAAAAAAAAAGAAACTGAATGCAGAGAAAAACAGTCCAAGTAAAAAAACAAAAATCACAAGACTAGTAGTATGTGGTCATGTAGTGGTCTGAGATCAAAACAGTAGTGTACACTTAATTACTGTATGTCAAGTACAAATACAAGTCCAGATCCCACCGCTGCCACCAATGTTAGAAATGGGGTCTTTGGTTGACAGTCTGGTTACCCCCTGTTCAAGCAAGGACCCTCACTCTAGTTAGGATAAAAGAGAATCACCCTCAGCTAACCCCTGCTTACCCCCTTGGTAGCTTGGCAGAGCAGTAGGCTTAACCTCAGAGTGCTAGGTGTAAAGTATTTGTACCAACACACACAGTAACTTAATGAAAACACTACAAAATGACACAACACCAGTTTAGAAAAATAGGAAATATTTATCTAGACAAAACAAGACCAAAACGACAAAAATCCAACATACACAAGTCAAGTTATGATTTTTTTAAAGGTTTAAAATAAAAAAAGAGTCTTTAGGTAGTTGTAACACCACACTAGCGCTGCTAGCGTGAAAATGTACCTGGTTTGCGTCAAAAATAACCCCGCACGGGCGGTGTGCGTCGAAAGTAACCCTGCACGGCTGTGTGCGTCGAAAACAACTCGGCACGGCGGTGCGCGTTGAAAAAGCCAGCCACACGACGATCCGAAAGTCCTGCGGCGCAGGGTGCGATTTCTCAGCCTCCGTCAGCGATGCTGCGCGTCGTTTCTCCTGCTCCGGGCGTCGGTTTTTCGGTCGCGTTTCCTGCGGCGTCGTTTCTCAGCTGCGGAACCGGCGTCGCGTCGTTTTCTCAGCCGCGATCGGATTCGCGTCGATCTTTTCTCCGCACGGTGCTCGGTGCGTGTATTTTTGTCCTTAGGCTGCCAGCCTCTCCTTTCAGGGTCCCAGGAACTGGAAGGGCACCACAGAGCAGAGTAGGGGTCTCTCCAGAGACTCCAGGTGCTGGCAGGAAGAAGTCTTTGCTATCCCTGAGACTTCAACAACAGGAGGCAAGCTCTACATCAAGCCCTTGGAGATTTCTTCTTCAAGATGGAAGGCACACAAAGTCCAGTCTTTGCCCTCTTACTCTGGCAGAAGCAGCACTGCAGGAAAGCTCCACAAAGCACAGTCACAGGCAGGGCAGCACTTGTTCCTCAGCGATCAGCTCTTCTCCAGGCAGAGGTTCCTCTTGATTCCAGAAGTGTTTCTAAAGTTTGTAAGTTTGGGTGCCCTTCTTATACCCATTTTAGTCTTTGAAGTCACCTTTCTTCAAAGGGGACTCACACCTTCTTGTGAAATCCTGCCTTGCCCAGGCAAGGCCTCAGACACACACCAGGGGGCTGGAGACAGCATTGTCAGAGGCAGGCACAGTCCTTTCAGATGAGAGTGACCACTCCACCCCTCCCTCCTAGCAGAGATGGCTAATCAGGAAATGCAGATCACACCCCAGCTCCCTTTGTGTCACTGTCTGGTGTGAGGTGAAAAACAACCCAACTGTCAAACTGACCCAGACAGGGAATCCACAAACCAGGCAGAGTCACAGAATGGTTTAAGCAAGAAAATGCTCACTTTCTAAAAGTGGCATTTCCAAACGCACAATCTTAAAATCAACTTTACTAAAAGATGTATTTTTAAATTGTGAGTTCAGGGATCCCAAACTCCACATGTCCATCTACTCTCTAGGGGAATCTACACTTTAATCATATTTAAAGGTAGCCCCCATATTATCCTATGAGAGAGAGACAGACCTTGCAACAGTGAAAACGAAATTGGCAGTATTTCACTGTCAGGACATATAAACCACATTACTATATGTCCTACCTTATCCATACACTGCACCCTGCCCTTGGGGCTACCTAGGGCGTACCTTAGGGGTGCCTTACATGTAAGGAAAGGGAAGGTTTAGGCCTGGCAAGTGGGTACACTTGCCAAGTCGAATTTACAGTGTAAAAATACACATACAGACACTGCAGGGGCAGGTCTGAGACATGATTACAGAGCTACTTATGTGGGTGGCACAACCAGTGCTGCAGGCCCACTAGTAGCATTTGATTTACAGGCCCTGGCACCTCTAGTGCACATTACTAGGGACTTACTAGTAATTCAAATATGCCAATCATGGATGAACCACTTACATACAATTTAAACAGGAGCACTTGCACTTTAGCACTGGTTAGCAGTGGTAAAGTGCCCAGAGTAACAAAAACAGCAAAATCAGAGTCCAGCACACATCAACAACCTGGGGAACAGAGGCAAAAAGTTAAGGGAGACCACGCCAAGGATGAAAAGTCTAACACTAACATAATCTACTCTAACTATTCATTACCCACAACTGTCCATAACTAACCTAAGCTAAACTTACTTATCACATTTAATGAAACTATCTAAACATCAACCCCCCACCCCCCTTATAAGACGGGACACGTGGAGGACAACAGATACTAACCTAAACACATACTATCCTATACTAAACAAATATATTTTTTTGTAATTGTTTTATTCTGTATTTTTTTTTTAAACACAAAAACCCCAGGATTCCCCCCCACCCACCCACCCACACACATAACAGTAAACAGTAGAAATATTCAGAAACCCCCACCCCCACCCCCACCCACTACCATTAACTAAACTAACAGCCTGTACTAACCGAACACTAAGCCCCCTAAACCCACAAAGTGTAAGAACCAGGAAAGAGGAGGGAGGGGAGGGAATCATGTCCGTTTAGATGCCTACAGGTTGGCCCTCCTCAGGGTCTTCTTTATGGAACGCACCCGCCGGTTAAACTGTGCCACCTCCTGCTGCAGTCTGATCATCTTACGTAGGACACGGTCCAAGTTCCTTTGCATCTGAGCAAAAGCAGCAGGGTCAAAGTCTGAAGCAGGGGTGGTCTGGGTGCCAGCCAAGGAAGTATGGGCCCGTGTTGTTGCAATGGCTGTAGGCTGCCGTGCAGGTGGTGCTATGACTGGTCCTAAAGCAGTTGCAGTTGATGGTCCCGCAAAGGTCCCAGCTGCTGTTGGTGCCACCTGGGTGGTAGTGGTGGTGCTGCTGGTGGTGGCTGTGGTAGACACAGAAGGTCCCCCTTGTGCAAATGCCCTCCAAGCTCCAGAGGCTCGTTCATGGCGATATCTTTGGGCTTTGTTGCGGTACCCAGACTCTACATCAAGTATGTGGTGGTATCGCATTGCCCGCCATTGAAACTCCCTAATCTTGATGGAAGTCATTCATGCAGATGTTAAGACAAATAAAAAATCAAACATTAGGTACTGCATTGTGTGAAATGGCACAAAAAGTAAATCAGACAATACATCTAATGTACTTGTAACAGCACATATCATCATACAGATCATAGATTGTCCCTGAGGAAGTACATGGCAAGCCAGCCTACAAAGGTCCTATCACACATAGCACATCCAAACCCTACAAGATGGGTAACAACTGGCATGATTTTGGCATCATAGTTCTGCCAGTTGTCAGCTAAAAATCATACTGCATATCCTCCACCACTGCCAGGGCAACAAATGTCTTTGTACTGGATGGCAATCTAGGGCCGCTAGTATAGAAAGCATGTGCTAATCATGAGTGGGTATACTAGGTTCAGACAAGTGATTTACTGATGTACATGTCTGTGTACCAAACTTGTATCATCAGTCCTAGGTACACTATTCACAACCCTACGCCTGTGTCTGGGGGGTGGGGGGTGGACAATCAACTAATAATTTCTAACAACAAGGACACCCAGGAAGCTTAGGAAAGCTGGACATGGGTTTGGCCCAGAACACACACCACAGGTAAGGAGGATCTCCAAATAGGAGACAGCCAACCCTTGGACAATCCCATCAACACTTATGTTTGGAAATGCAGACCTTTGTCCACATCATTTACTACCAGTAAGCCATGACTTACAACAAACAGAGAGATGCAAGAACACTTCTGGCCATGAGTTGCATGCACACCTAGGCCATTGCACTCAAGTGCCACATACTCGTAGCACTACATGTGGAGCTACATGCTGCTAGGAAGTTGAACATACAGTTCAACATGTTCATTAGTGAATAGGGAAGCAGAAGTCTGTGGTTAAGACTTTGGCATCCCTATTCTTGGAGAATTCGGGTCTGACTGGCTGACTAATTCACTAATATGGTCCACTGCTACTTTTTCTGAATCAAGTTTTATCCACATGACTCATCCCTATTCACATTGCCATGCCTACAGGACTGACCTAGAATACCAAAATATGACAATACGATAAGGATTGGCCAACTCAAAGATGGTGATAAAATGATATTCCACTCATGGAACAAAACAAATGATTGGCCAGCGCATCACACCTTGCTATGTGTCCAACACACAGGAGTCCATCACACATCACCAGCAAACACAACACATAACAGAAATATGAACCCTTACTGGAGATGTCTGGGTCCTCAAATCGAGCCACCTCACCAATAGTGTAGGGTGCCGGTCCACCTGTAAGGCATGGAAGGGAGAAATGTGCTCATTGTCTGTGCACTGTACAACAATTCAAAAGACAAATACTATGTGTAATATGAACTCAGCAAGTAAAGCCTCTCAAACATGATGATACTGCAACCTTACATACCACGGCAAACATGTACAGACCCAGGGACTCCAGTGAGTGATACACACATATCTGCACACATGCAGAGGCCCAACTATCATGTGGTGGCAAACATGCTCCTTCGTTAGTGCGCAGACAAAATCATGGAGTGTGTTCGTCTCATCATGTGTATCCATGAGAGACATCCAAAACCACTTTCCGTGAGGACTGCATTACCAGTCAACCAGCCATTGTGACTATGACCAATTTATAACACACAGGTACAATGTACAGAGGGCCAGGGACAGTTGTTAGCCCTCAATTTGTATCAGTTTCTTCATTTGATGTCGCACAGCTATGATGAGTTGCACCAACCACAGAGATATGAACCCATGTGCATACCTTTTGCCTGCCATCCCTAATTTAAATGTGGCACTACAAACTCCAAATATCAGTCTAAGATGTTAGCTGAGCGCAGCTAGAACTTGTTACGTATGTGTCCAAGTCCAGATCAGACATGCATCCGAAAAGAATGGAGGGGCACAAAAATTCAGAATATTTTCGGGATTTCCATGATCTGTTTCCTGACACACTCCCCGAACACACATGAAACATATGTTTGCGCCACATTGCTATCATCAATTGACGTGAAGCCTGCACTAATTTTCAGGCTCCTGTTGTGTTTATTAAGTTAGTCTAGCTGTTGCGTCAACAAATGACGGTAATGTGTTGGAAATTTCTATACCTATTTTGCACCAGATTTGTGTTGCTGTTTGACACAAAGGCGGCGCAAACTTACTAAATACAAATGTATTTATTAAGTTTGCGGAGCTCTTGCTTCCAAACAGCTCGCAATTGTGGTGCTAACAAAGTAGAAATATGGCCCTGTATGTTTCACTAGCATTCCACATGCTCTACAACATTGCCGGCAGATATTGTAAAAATCAGCTAATGTCACTACAGAGCATTTAAACGTGCACATTAACATGATTTGTACTCACCAACAGGGCCACCAATCACAATCGCCAGGTGGTCCAGCGGATCTTGCTCCCTGGATGCAAAGTCAGCCCAGCGGTGCTTCAGCTGGTGGTCGTTTCATGGTGTGTTGTATATCCTCTGCAGATGATGCAACACCTTTGCCCACCGGAGCCTCCGTGCCTCAGTGTGTTACCCTTTGCTCACACGACCACCTGCCTCAATCATCAGGGGTAGGAAATGGCACACCAGCAAAATGAACCCACCCAGCTACTCCTCTCCCATCCTGCCAAGACGAGGCCTACCCAACATAATGGTACAAAAAAGAAATAGGGGATAAAGGGGAACAAAGGAGAATAGGGGGAAAGTAGGACAGGAAAAATTCAAAAAAACTACAAACACAGCCCAACTATAACCAAACTACCACTACCCACAACAGACTCCCAACACAACAAAGACAATTGTTGACAACACAAATGACCACAAAAACACTCAGACAGGATACCACAGACAGTTATTATACACAAAAAGACAATTAAAAGACCACACTGGAGACAAAATCACTAAATTCACAGAGACAAATCGAGACACAGCCACAGTCAGGAAATATCACAGACTGCAAAGTGAAAGTGAAAGTACACCCACTGTACCTATTCTGTAAACAGGATATCCTATTACATCACTTCCTGCCTAAAATGCGGTGCGTTTTTATTGTCATGCGTCAAAATATTAGGACGCTTGCAGTCTGCGCGTCATTTTTTATTGACGCATAGGAGTAGATTTAACCCTGCATCCATATGTTTCAAAATTGTTTCAAACTTAACCAATTTTCGGGGGTACAGTGTGGAAAATACCGCTCAGGGCCAATGGTTGTTTCAGGGCATTATACGTCATATTTCGGGCATAAGTGTCATTTTTAGACGCATGTGTGTAATTTGTTGACGTGTATCCGGCAACATTTCTGGCATTAACTGGGTTCGGGTAATTTTACCATTTTAATGGTACATTACAGTTGTGACAATACTGAGATAGGCTGATTGCACCCACTTTGGGCATGACGGTGTATGGGAACATGTGACACATCATACTACTGCGAACCATGATCCGCTCCTTGATGTACAGGATTTTCACTCTTGACTGACGCAATAGATGGCCAAACGTGTGGGCTACATATATGTATTACACAAATTGGGCATGTTTGGCGTCAGGAGAGGATAGCAAGGTGACACACATAAGTACAATTACTCAATGCATGTGGGTCAATGTGTGTGCTTTGGCTACTAATATTGTTGTTGACCCACTGTGTGACCCTCACAAGATGCATTATAGCAAATATGCTTGTATGCATGTGGAGTCAATGTGTCCAACCCTCAGATGCAAGTCAGTGTGGAAATGAGAAAGGACATGTGTTAGTCATACATGTAGCAACAACTGCTGTGTGCACTTTCTAGTTTTTGGGTAACATAAACACCACAAATGACAAAGCATGCACTGGATAGATAGCAGACAGTTGTTCGTGTCAATGTTCCAAAACTTGGCCATCTCATGTCTTGGAATGTTGGATACTGCTTCCTAGGCACTTGTTGGTGAACCCACCAGGAGTCAGGCACGTGTACATACTAAGTGGGTACCGTGTTTGTGACACGGAGAGCCAAAGATAAACCACATTTGTAATGTCACGCCAGAGTTGAGGTCATATAATTGAGCCACAACTCTCCTGTGGCAGTGGAGGACCAGCAGACCAAGCAGCACGTGGCCACATATTTCCAGTGATCAAATGCACAGAGGTGTCTGGTTCATGTGTGTGGGCCTATGTTTAGCCTGTATATTTTTAGGGGTCTATGTTGTCACAGTTACGTCCAGGTCTAATCATGAGTCTGTGGCGGCTATTCCCGTATCTACTAAGTATCCTTCGGAGATCAATGGAAGTAAAGCCAATGAGGATTTGAGAACCCATATAGGGATGGTCCTACCCTGTCACTGCAGACGTGTTATAAGACTGTCAACAGGGAAACCTTGGTGTGCTGAGTAAGATAATATCTCAGGATTCTTGTACCAGCAGGTATTATCACAACATGTGTACACAGGTTGGCTTCTAAAATTCCCATTGCAACTGGGAACACCATAGCCTCTGTGCTGATTATTCTCACAGCTATTCACCACACACGGCCCATCAATATGTTGTGAGCAATGTGAATCAGTGTGTGGACTGTCAGGGTCCTAACATGTGTGGACATTTCATGCACATTATCTGACGTTGCTGGCTCTGCTAGAGGAACCATACCGAATACCTGCATACGGCCATGGTACACTGACACAATTTGTCACTCATGCATACATGAGACCCAGACAAGGGATAGGCCTTGATTTGGGTATTCGGAGACAAGTTCCCAACAATGGTACGATAAATAAACAGATTATGCTATACAATATATTTGAGTATGAATTGTAGACGCACCTGACAAAATACCCCAGGAGGAATGTGAGGGTTGGGAAAGCAACTATGATACAAATGTAGCCACAAGGAACCTTTAGGGTAACGCACAGACAGGAGCCAGTCAGGCTAACAGGATGCAGGGTCAATCGGGATCCAGACATTTCACAAGGTAAATATTCAGTGGTCTGACGAACACTGGTCAGAGGAAGAACAAGAGAGTTGAAATGGAAAACTGTGTTTGTCCTGTGTTTTGGAAGGTGACACATTAACCCAAGGGCTGTGTTACACAGCTGAGTTACATAACACAGTTATCAATAACATGGCAGCTTCTATGCTGTTCCAAGCATCTGCAAGGGCAGTGCATGTTCAAATGGCTGGTCTGGATGGAGGTGCTCACAGGTGTGTGTAGCATCAGTCTCTCACAAGTCCTGTAGGTGAGATTCAAGTTCAAATGGCCAACAGTACCTTTCACATGGAAGTAATCTACAGGTGATAACAGGGCTTAGAGACTACAAGCCAGTGCATTATTTAACCTGATGTCCATGCAGACAGAAGTACAATGACTATGGCATACCATATAAAAGTGGGAAGCACACTGGATTAACATTGTGAGTCTGGGAGTGTGTAGAGGAGGGATTATCTGGGTACACATATTACCATTCCAGGGACCTCTTAAGACGGGTGGGGTGAGACCGGGAACATGGGTGTGTCAGGACTTAGGACATGGGCTGACATGTACATGGGATGTCATGTGCGCAATGCTTGTCATAGCTGTGGCACTTGTGGTATCTATTTGCTGCTTATATGGAATTCTAGTCACACATAGTCTTTGCAAAGATAGGTGATGTAACAGTTACTGCTGTCAAGGGTCTGGTCATACATTCCTGTTACTAATGCAATAGCACATCCACTGCCTCATGTATGATGCTTTTTGTTCCATTATTGACTGATGGTGTCTTAGTTGTGTGCCATATGCTGCAATGAACCATGTTGCCAACGTGTATGTGTGAAATAGGTGTGGTCCTCTGCTATTGCCCTTCAAATGTGAAATGTACAGGATATATGTCATTTACAGTGTGCGTGAATGTGACTGTTGATTCATACGCATCACTATTTCTTTGGAAATGTATGTGTCCTGATCGGTATATCAGCAATGCTCCATGAGGCTACACTCTTATTCTGATACTTAGAGAAAATGTTATGCAAAAATGATTACCCAGACCATGATATGGTGATTATTATAGGTGTTTATTTACATATGTTAAAACAGTGGAGATGGTGAGTTGAGTCAAAAGAAGTTGTTGACAAAATGTTGGCGCCTACGCAATCCTGCAGCTGTGTTTGGTTGGCCCCCCTCATGTTGATGGCCAGCATCCTCCTCATGCTCCTCTTCAGGCATTTGTGGCTCTGGTTCTAATAGGGGAATGTTCCTTCGTACACATATGTTGTGCAGGATGGCACAGGTCAAAATGATCTTGCAGACCATTTCGGTGAGTATAGGAGGCTGCCTCCAGTGATGTCAAGGCACCTGAATCTTGACTTCAGGATGCCAAAGGTAATCTCGACTATTGTGCGTGTCCTCCTATGTGCCTCATTATAGGCACGCTCTACTGCAGTGCTTCGGTTGGGAAATGGGGTCATAATCCATGGCTGGATCCCATACCCCTGATCAGCTGAAAGAGAAAATGATTGAGATCATGTTGATGTAGCTTGCCCCATTAATATCACCTTGCATGGCACTAGTTCTCTTGTGTTGTCTGTGACTCATTTGTGTTTGTGTTATTGTGTCGATTCCTAGGCTTCTAGGATGTACAATCAGCATTGGGTGGTTTCCTTAGCTGAACGAGTGTTTGGCTGCTGACCGGATGTCAACAGTATATTTTGAGAGTTGCAGTACAGTGTGTACTCCCTTGAATTGTGACTTGTGATACAGATGTCCCTGTGTCTTCACTGGGGGTGAGATGATAGTTCCATACACAGAATCAAATCAACAGTGGTGGTAACACGTTTGCATCTATGTACCCTGGACATCCCATACATTTTGACATATGCAATGGATTAATTTAACCATCAGTGAGACCCTTAGATTTAGCAAGGTGACAATTAGGCAAACTGTTCTTTACGTTGTGATCACTGACATGTTAACATTTGACTGTACACTAATTTCACATGTGTGACAAGTTCATTGCAGACCTATTTCTCTGCCCTTGCCAAGTTGACTCAGGTTGTAACGTGTACCTAGACTACTGCACATGGTCTAGTTCAGCTGGCTAACTTGGTTGTGAGGTTGTCATTTTGAGTTTCAGAAGGTCCGTATGGCAGTACTTCTGTTGTGTGTGTGTTAATTTGTCACAATGCGTATGTGTAGGAATGTGCACTTTCCATATTGTCCCATCAAGATATGTTCTTCGCACAGTCCACTTTTTGGTAGTGGGCAATGTGAGAGCAGGAGTGATGTGAGATATTGGAACGGCCTCAATGATTGCACGTGACCTTTATTGTAGTCATCATAATGCTATGTGTGTCATGGTGTTTGACCTGCAGCAACAAACATTCCAAACCCCTTACACAGTATGTATTGATTTGAAGGGTGTTTGAGTGTTATTGATGTGGTATTGAAGTTTAATCTTCGCAGATGTAATGCCAGTTGGGGCCATGTGTTTGTCATTGTGTTGTTTTACATTTTCCCCTTGTGCCTGTGGAGTGGCATCAGTTGTTATTTGGAGCGGTAATTTGTCCTTAGGTGTGTCTCCTACTGGGTGAGGATATGAGTGAATCATGTACACTCCCAGGATACTTTGCCACGATGTTGGTGATCAATCCCTGGTGATCCACAATGGCCTGCACATTGATGGAGTGTGTGTGCTTCCTGTTGCGGTATAGATGTTCAAGTTGCAGCAGGTGGCACAATGCGTACATGTGTGCAGTCAATGGCACCAAGGACGTGTGGGAATCCATTAATGAGGTAAAACCCCTGTTTTGTCTCCTGCTGCTTCTACTGTGTGTTGGGGAAGCAGATGTGGCGAGGTGTGACTGAGATGATGGCATCCAGTACCTTGGGCAGGAAGGTGGGGAATGATGGCTGTGAGATCCCTGCAACCAGGGCGCTAGTGGTTTGAAAGGAGCCACTTGCCAACATGTGTAGTACAGTTAGCAGTTTGGTTTCTAGTGGGAAGGTGCGGGGTGTCTGCAAGCTGAGTGCCAACTGTGGCTCAATGTTGCGCAGCAGCTGCTGAATGGCTTGCCAGTTCAACCTGTACCTCTGTATGATGTCATGTTCCCTGAGGCCATGAAGGGTTGTCCTGGTGCGGAATATCCTCTCCTGCCTTCTGCGTTGCTTTTGGGGTCCCTGCTGGTGTTGTGGAAGCGGCTGTTGCTGGTCCTGTGCTCTGCGTGCACGCTGGATGAGAAGCACCTCCATGTCTTCCTTTTGGAGCTCTACTGTTGCTTCTGTGTGTTTTCATTATGTACAGGTGTGTTTGCCCCATTTTAATGCCTGCCCTGACCCAGGCGTTAATTTTTGACGCAAATCGGGATGTGCGTCATTTTCTGACTCTGCCTCCCGGCCGTGCGGGATTTTTGTGCAGTAGCATAAATAAGGTGCACGGGTGTTTGTGTCATTTTTGGGACAGGAACGCCTACCTTGCATGTCATTAATACAAGGCGGTTTCCTGCATCCAGAAAATGACGCTCGCGGCTGAATTTTGACATCCGCGGGCATCAAAGTTTAAATATGGTGCACCGTTTTCGCCGAATGTGCGTCAAAATGTTTGATGCACATTCCACGCAAACAGAGTATAAATATGCCCCTAAATCTGTTCTCAACATGGCTGAGGGACTTGATGACAAGGCACCCCTCTTTCAGCTTGATTGAATTTAACATTTTAGTAGAGCCGGCATTTGATAAGTACCCTCAGCTTTATGGGGACCCAGAGAAACAGCTGAGTATTGCTGTGTCCAACAGATTCTGGGGAGACATTGCAGCGCAGCGGCGGCCCAAATGTGTAAGAAACACTCGAATGACCTGTGACGCTGTGCTCTGATAAAGGTCCAAGAACTATTGGGCCTGTCCTCTTAGCCACACTGTACTGGAAGGTCTGGAGAAGAACCTGGCTGACCCTCCATGTCAGCTGGAGGAGTATGAGCAGCAGAGACCTGGTATGTGCATGAACTTCTGTGTGTGCCTGGTAGTATGAAGTGAGTGGTGAAAGAGATGTTGCATCATGTTCTTTTGTCAATTTTCACTCTATCTGCAAAATGGTTGCAGTAGTTATGGGGTCTATGTCTCATTGGAACAACTGGAATGCTGCTTTATGAGGGCATTCTGTGACTTGTAGCATAGTAAACACAACTGGGGAAAATGTCACTTATATTTAATTGCATTTTGATATCATGACTAGTCTACAAAGGACCGTATAACTGTTGTATCCAGTGGTGAAGGAATGGCTTGTACAATGTGTAGTGTTTGTTTGTAAGGGGTTTGGATGTTGGATTCTGTCTGATGCATGCTTTTTGTGTGTATTTGTTTATATGTTGAATAACATATTTTTAGAGAATGAATTAAAGGCTGACTTTGTGATACATGTCCTACTCAAAATGATACAAAAATATCAAATAGAGCATACACACATCTTCTATGTGGTGGCATATATTTCATTTCCACTATCTAGGTCAAAGTCCTAATTTTGCACATGTGGTTACCAATAAATATCCTAGACAAAGCTGTCTTGACATGCTAAATAAGACACTTGGCATGTACACTGTCTGCTGTTCATAAGGGATTTTCCAATAATTTGAATCACTTATTTGACAAGGTCATATCCAAGGCTGTGTTTGTATCTGTCTGTCCTATTTCATAGGTATGTAGTGTTTCAGTATGCTACACAAATGACAATTGGTAGTGAGTGTAAGACTACTGAGACTGCACATTACAGGATAATCCTGGATCCACTTTTAGGTGTGGATATATACATCCAGACTGTGTCCTATCCATACTTGTGAACTGTTATATTGGAAGATAACTATGCTTCAATGTCCAGAAACTAACACTACACCGATGCTAAAGGTGACAGTTAGTAAATCCTAAAGAGGATAAAGAGCAAACTTGAGACAGATGTTATCGTGTGTGTAATTTCAGTCCAATACAGTGATAGTACACATACTTTTGTTTTCCCAAAACATTACCTAGTGAGACAAAAGGATTACAATCAGTAAGTGCTTAGTGTTGTTATGAGCTTTTTTATGAGTTGTACGCCATCTATATAATTGTTTACCTTCTATTTCAGTGGAACCAGCTGACCAAGGGACATCCACCCTGGGGGAGGAAATTGGAATCTCAGATCATCAGCCCGTATGACCTTTTGATGACACCAGTGAGGAAGAGGAGAGAGATGATGACCAAGGCAGGGATAGTCACCTACCTGGACTGAAGCTACACCAGCAACACCATCAGCCTGGGGAGAAGCTGCGGACATTGAAGGGGGTGCATTGAGAGGGGGACTACCAACCGGAGGGGGAAGAATTTGGATCTCCCCGTGGTCCAGAAGAACAGGGTTTTGTTCTCAGGGCAGGCCCTATCACCATCTGTGCTTGCCATTGGCCCCTCCCTAACTCCTGAGGCCCCAATTCCATCAGGGCCTCCAGATGCACCCCTACCACTACTCCCCTCCCATGTGTCAGCCCGGAAGAGCTGAGGGAGGCATCTGCCCCAAAACTCCCCATCTCTCATGTTCAGCCCAGACCCCATGCCCTGTAATTCCTGGGTGCAGCACTATTTTCTGCATTAGCTCACCACCCACAAATTCCTGTAGTCATGTCTCCCAGTTCATCTTCCCTCTCTGTTTTCCCTGCTACCATTCATATCCCTTGTGTTGCTCTCTCCCGTAGGGTGTTCGGTCCTGAATTGGCCAGCCAAAAAGAGTCCAAAGGACAGAGGGCTTGAACATTATTGTGAAGGACAATGAGAATAGCTAGTGACTGGACATTGTTTGGAATGAAGACTTTTTGTTAACCCCTTGTACATAGACTGGCTTCCCTGATGATTCCTTATGTGTTATATTTATTTGGACCACCGCGTCCAAGTCACCTTGCCCAATCTGAGTTAAGGTTCATATGATTTCCTTTCTCCCTTTCCAATGGATAGTTTTTTTTATTTGAATAATACTCCAGATAAAATATGAAAAATCTACATCTCTGTGTTGTGTGTTTCACTATATTTACTGTATTCAAACTATTGAAGTTACATCAGTAGGTGTTTAGCTATGCTTTCAACATGACACTGTGGTACACAGATGGTCCTACAAATATACATGTCTTACACACATTTATCAACACATATATAGCCTACAGCCAGAGTAATCAGTTCACACTCATTAACTATTACTCAACTCAATTGGAATATGGAAGATATCTTTTTATTTACAAAGTGTAATGAAAACATATTTTATAGTGATCATAGGAATTTTGGAACCATAGCAATGAGGCTACGCAAAGCCATTTTGCATGGCTTTGAATGGCTTCATAGATATGGATTAAGGCAATCTTTGTGTTACCCTACTCTGTGCAAGGGCATTGCAGAGGGTGTTGCAACGCAACACCCATGGATTTTGATGCATCCCCAGATTTATCAATAGTGGTGGTGAGGATCTCTGTGAGTAAGTGTGTTTACTGTGTTGTTGCTGCTGTATGAGTGGGTGTGGTGCCTTGGCCTTAACAAGTGGTGGAGGTGCCTGTACAGGGGATGAGGGTGGCCGTGAAGGTGGTGTAGTTGCCTGAACAGGGGGTGAAGGTAGCTGTGCAGGTGATGGGGGTACCTGTAGAGGGGGGGAGGGTACCTGTACAGGTGAGGGATGTGACTGGGCAGGGGTAGACATGGGCATGTATAGAGAGAGTGTTACCTATGGACGTTGAGGGGTTACCTGTGCAGGTTGTGGTACAGGTGGGTGGGTGGATGGGGCATGGTGCAGGTAGGAGTGTTGGCCCCCTTCCATGTATTGACCATGAAGGAAGACTTTCAACCTGCCCTCCATCATCTTCATGGCCAAGGCATGGTATCTTGCACTCTCTTCCTGATAGAGAGCTAAGCCATTTTGCCTCTTTAGTATGTCTTGGCAAGTTTTCTCAATGCTGTCCAAGGCACAGGTCTGTTAAGTATCTGAGGGATTTGCTGTATTTCCCACAGTAAGTTTGACATATCAAACAGTGTATCCCCTATGGTGTGAATGTCCTGTCTCACAAAAACTCATCCTCATTCTCCCACTGGCCACCAAGACCATCTACCAGCATGGTGAAGGGTGGCACTTGGGTGACTGTGGGGAGGAGATTGGTGCTTAGGAAATACCTGCTCCTCACCAGGGGTGTCAGGTCTCTCAGATGTTTGTGAGAAGGCCTGGGAGGCAGTGTCATGTGAGGAGTGTGTAGGGGAACCAACACATCTAGCTTGGATGTGAGGGCTGTGAGGAGGTAATGGTTGTAGTGGGGTAGGTGATTGCTATGGCAGGTTGGCTGACTGCTGGGACTGGACAATCCTCAGAGGTAAAATGGGATGTGCAATGCCTGCCGGATTCAGTGTTGGCTTTGTTTTTTTGCCCTGTGGGCCAGCAATGCACTCCTGAGACTTCTCCTCCTCCTTGACGAGCACCAGATCTTTTTCCTTCTCTACTTCCTCCTTATCCTCCTCCTCTATTGCAGTGCTGGCTCCAGTGGGTGGATCTCTTCTGACTGTATGCAGTGCTGGCTCCAGTGGGTGGATCTCTTCTGACTGTATGTGGCAATGAAAATGAGAAGTCAAAACATAATACCAACATATGATGATTATGTACCACAGTTCACATATATACTCAATTGTATTTACAAGAAAACAGTGATGGTTACTAACTCAGGTACATGTTCTACTGCCATTTAGCAGTGTGAAATAAATTCACCAGCAGTGATAGACCACTGTTTCTGAATGAGAAACTGGATGTTAGTATTTCCATTACAAAGGACTCTAGGACCTGTGGGCCAATAGACAAAATGAGACACACAAAAGTCTAACTCTCTATCTACATTTGCACAAACTAGGACTGACTTCTATAGCCAGGATTGCAGTGTATCATACACATTTAGCATTTTACATAATTGTTTAATTCTTCACATATTACCTGGCACCACATTCTGTTTATCAGTCTTGGGCAGCCTATGTAGCAGTTGAGGGTGAATGGTGGAGAGGACTTCCCTCTCAAGTGGGGTGAGTCGGAGGTGGGGTCCAGTTGGTTCACTAGGAAGAGCACTGTCCACCTCTATCCTGGTGTACTTCGCCTTCACCTGCCTCTTCTCATTGTGCCACTTTTTCTTGATGTCAGTGACCATGTGGACATTCTCCTCAATGCAGTAACTGCAGTAGTCATCTGCTGCCATGGGGCTGCCTTCTGTCTTGCACTGGTGTAGTGGGGATGAAGGCCATGCAAACCCTGCTACATTCTCACTAAAAGTTGATGATCATGTTTGTTCCCTCCTCTGTATAGTTCCTTTTCTTCCTCAAAGGTAGCATGGTGAAAGGTTGCCAGGTGCAGAGAAGTCAGGTGCAGTGTCTGTGTGGGAAGACCAGATTCTTGAATGTGTGCTGTTTTTATGTGGTTTGTAATGCAGGGTTGCAGGTGGTATTAATTGTCTTCATGTGGTTATGACTATAAATACTCTGCCCTCATTATGGAGTCTCTGCCCTGAGTCCAGAGATTCTGCATCGAGGGAGGAGTTAGCACCCCAAGTGCAGAGAATCCATCCCGAGTACTTAAGCTCTGCCCTGAGGACAGATACTACTAAGTTCACCTTTGTGAATAGGGCCCTTACTTTGTAGGAAGAAGTCTCCTTGGAAACAGAGTGCCAATTTCAATAGATTAATGAAAAGGTCTGTTGGCACATACATTGGTGCAGGTCAGGTGCTGAGTACACCAGAAACCTCCTAATTGCCTTCTTTTGTTTGATGTTCTGGATTGTAACAGGATTGTACATCCAGGGACTGAACCCACTGATTTCTATAGTCCTGATGAAATCATTGCCATCTCTAATGTATGTTCTCATGTTAACAAAAAACAATGTAATGGAACAGTCTTTGTATTGGCAAATAGGTTTAATTATTGAACCACTTGATATTATGGTAGAAATAGATGAATTTGGCACAACCTATGTGTCTCCGGCAACATTAATGTGACATGAATATGAACTCTGAGTGGTGTTCCCATTCATTCATAAATTGCCTATTATGCTTTCCAAAGTGACATCAGGCATTAAATTAGCAATGTCATTAGGCAGATTGCCTGGTAATTACATGTAGTGGTCAGTAGTAGGTAGTTAAGGTATTGCTTGTAAAACTCTTGTGTGTTCATGATCACTACGCTGCCACCTTTATCAGTAGGCCTTATGGTGATATCAAAGTGTGCCTGAGAGTGGTAATTGTATCGTTCTCAATTTCACCAAGGTTATACTTTATGTCTTGCTTTTGTATCCTCAGTGAATCCACTTCCTATGGATGACCATCTCAGAAGTGTAGTAGACCACAAGGTTAAGATGGCAATCGAGAGGTAAACTTGTTCACAAGGGGTATCCCTGTATCGCCTTTGGAAGGATGGTACTAAGTAATACACCAGAATCATGTAAAAAGTACACTTATCCAATTAATTTTTGGTCTACAAAAGATACAGTGTCTCACATCAAAGGAAGAACATTTAATGGTTACTTACCAAAGTAAGAACTAAGTTCAAAATTCTTCTTTAATGCGTACATCCATTTATGGGCTGCTACCTCATTATCTGTCACAAAATATAATTTAATATTGTTCACTGAGTGAATGAAGAATATCATTACTCTGCTCTAGGCTTTACATGTGTCTTCCACTTAAAGTTTATTAAAATAAACCCCAAATATCTTTCATGAAAGACCTTAGATTTTGGCTGCTCTGTTTATGTGAACCACAATAATGAGTCTGCTGCTGTTATTTTTCTCGTGGATAAATATGAAATGGTTTGTTGTGCGCAAGGTAGAACAAAAGTTACAAAGAACAACGTGGCCAATCAATAAACGCATTTTGCAGCCACAAACTCTATGAGTCACAAAAGCACAAGGTTTGTGACTGCAAAATGATATTTTCAAAGGTAAGAATGCCACTGATAGAGATGCAATTAGTTGGTAAGGAACAGGGGGCCAGATTTATTGAAAAGTGGCGCAATGTGGTGCTGCACCAAAATTGACAGCGCCGGGCTGTGTCCCTTTAGAAACGCAGGGATGCGCTGTATTTAACTGAATATGGCGCATCCCTGGGATTTCCCCTGTGCTGGCGCTAAATTTAGCTGCCAACGCAGGCATCCTTGCACCATCGTGCAGGGATGTCTCCGTTGAGGGGTGTGATTGTTTATGTGCGGGAAGGTGTCCCTTGGTAAAAAATGTTGGTAAAAAAAGGACGCATATTTGGCGTGGATAGCTTATGTGGACAAAAAAGTTATGAAGGCCTAAGCACAAACTACCCCAAATAGCCAAAAAAAGGGCTCAGCACTGGGGCAGGGGAAAGGCCCAGCAGCTAAGGGGTTAAAATTTGCACCTGCAATAAATTTTATTCTATACTTTAAACCCATAGATAAAATGTCAAGAACTCCAAATACAACACATCCTAATAAAGAGAGCTGCTATGTAACTGTAACAAAAAAAACATTTAGTAAGGAGAGCACCACTAGTGAGAAAACAACTTGGAAAGGCACCAAATAATATTCAAGTGCATGCAATGGCAGGACCACCACTAAACATTAACCAGTTGAGAGAGATAGGGAGCATAACCACACCCCTAATATTACTGAAAAATAAAGTTAGACATAATTTACAGGATCTAAAAAAGGCCAACAAAAGCTGAAAGGAGCGAACTGAATTGATACTTTAAAGTACTATGTCAACTCTTCCTGAACAAGCAACAGGCCAACTCCCTGACAATCCAACCAGACCAAGAATAATTGCAAGAACATGTAGAGCAGTCATGAGACAACAATAGCACCCAAAGATTTGAGCAGATAGACATTCTCCAGCACCCTCTAACCACAGATAAAAGAGACAAATTCAATAACAATAGAAGAAGAATCATTCACGTTATCAATAGAAATCCACTAACCTTAATGCAATGTAACACATGAATGATGGATGGCACTTTTAAGTTGTGCCCTCCCCCATTCAGTCAAATATACACAATACATGGTCAATCTCAAAATGCAAATATCCCATTAGTGTATGCATGGTTACCTAACAAACAACGTGCAATGTACAAATGAAATTTTAACCCACAAAAAACTACAAACTAACTGCTATAAACCACAGTAATTGTGATAGTTTCTGGACAAGCAAGGATTTTGACCACCTTTAAAATCATCCCATATACTGCAGCTCAGGAGGGCTATTATCACTTTAACCAGAGCGTTTAGAGACAAAAGTCCACCCTGCGCATAGAATTTACACACAAAGTAGAAAGCTAATAACATTAGCATATGTCAATGTAACAGAAGTCACTATGATATTCTAAATGAATCCCCTTATTACCAACACCACGAAACAAAATGAGGTCAACTAATTTATTATTTTGAGGATACTTTGGTTGTTTGCTGCATAGATCATGCCACAGATACTAAGGCCCATATTTATACTTTTTGACGCAAAACTGCGCCAACACAGTTTTGCGTCAAAAAAATTAGCGCCGGCTAACGCCATTCTAAAGCGCCATGCGGGCGCCGTATTTATTGAATGACGTTAGCCGCCGGCGCCGTCTGGTGTGCGTTAAAAAAAACGACGTACACCAGGCAGCGCCGGGGTAGGGGGATATGGAGCTTGGGCGTCAAGAAATGGGGCAAGTCAGGTTGAGGCAATTTTTTCGCCTCAACCCGATTTGCGCCATTTTTTTTCACTCCCAACCCCCATAGAAATGACTCCTGTCTTAGCAAAGACAGGAGTCATGCCCCCTTGCCCAATGGCCATGCCCAGGGGACTTCTGTCCCCTGGGCATGGTCATTGGGCATAGTGGCATGTAGGGGGGCACAAATCAGGCCCCCCTATGCCACAAAAAAATAAATATAAAAAAACACTTACCTGAACTTACCTTAATGTCCCTGGGATGGGTCCCTCCAGCCTTGGGTGTCCTCCTGGGGTGGGCATGGGTGACAGGGGGTGTCCCTGGGGGCATGGGGGGGCACCTCTGGGCTCCTTCAGAGCCCACAGGTCCCTTAATGCCTGCCTTTTGCAGGCGCTAAAAAACGGCGCAAAAGCGACCGTACGTCATTTTTTTTGACCCGCCCACTCCCGGGCGTGATTTTTTTCCCGGGAGTATAAATCCCACGCACATGCCTCGGAGTCGATTTTTTAGACGGGAACGCCTACCTTGCATATAATTAACGCAAAGTAGGTGTCCACGCTAAAAAATGACGCTAACTCCATGGACTTTGGCGCTAGACGCGTCTAACGCCAAAGTATAAATATGGAGTTAGTTTTGCGTCGAAATTGCGTTAAAAAAAACGACGCAATTTCAGCGCAAACGGAGTATAAATATGCCCCTAAGTAAAGTATCACATTCCATGGTGGAATGTCCATAAAAACACCATATCCCAAGAAGCAATGGCAGATAACACAGTGGAAGGGTGGCATAATTCCATCCAAGAAACACTTCATAGAAGAAGCCATTCTACAGTATACCAATTTGAGGAAAAAGTTAGAAAAGGGCAAATATGCCATGAGGCTAAGAATGGAATAATCCCTAATCCAGCTCAAACACAAAGGCCCGATTCTGGTAGGTGATAGGCAATGCAGCGCAGCAGCCAAAGTTCCTGCACTGCATTGCATGACAACGAGAGAGCAGGTGAGCACCATATCCTGATAGGAATGACACTATCCTTCCCTTTCCCTAGCGCTGGCACTGTTTTCAGTTGCCGTGTTCCACGTACACACTTTAGTGCTATAGTGCTAGGGTGCATGCGTAAATCTAGCATATTTTTTGTACAGGAAGGGTATCCTTCCTCTACAAAATACTATGCCTAGACAAGTGCAAATGCTCTTTCCACTTCGTATGTGTGCTGGTCAGTACAGCATACATACAAAGTCAGAAAAGCAGGGAGAAACAAAAACATTTCTCCCTTTTGCGCCTGCTTTAATTTCTGGTGCTCAACCCTTTTTTCTGATGTTTCAGGATAGGGTTTACTGTCAAAAAGCATGGGTGGTAGCTCAGGTATGTCCATGTACCAT
Source organism: Pleurodeles waltl (assembly GCF_031143425.1). Taxonomy (NCBI): domain Eukaryota; kingdom Metazoa; phylum Chordata; class Amphibia; order Caudata; family Salamandridae; genus Pleurodeles; species Pleurodeles waltl. The sequence continues at coordinate 258,949,111 of NC_090437.1, read as the reverse complement.
CCATGTAATGCCCACTTGATGCAAAGAAATGCAAAGCAGCATTTCAGAATACTTTGCATTACTTTGCCACACAGATTTGTGTTGGTTTGTGAATGCCAAAAAAGTTTTGTGTTGGTTTAGGGTTAAAAAAGTAACTTTGAGAATCTGAGCCAAAATCTCCAAACAAGCATCATCTCTGAGCATTCTTAGTTAGACTGTTTACAAACAACCAAGGTCTATCATATTTAGACTCAATAGCAACAACCCCACTGCTAAAAAAATAAAACTAGCCGACAACACAATTTATCTCCGTAAACAAATGCATTAACATTTATCTCTAAATATTACTAAAACTAGTTTATAATGCCAATTTGAAGAAACAAATAATTCAAAAAACAAAAAAATCAGATCTATAAGCAAAATTTACTGTAATGCATATTTAAAAATAACAATGCAAAATAACCTACATTATTCTAAATAAACAAACACTTTTCAATCCTCTGAAAAAATAGGCTAACACCATAGCAATTCTTGCATAGGGAGGCTAAATAAACAAGCATAACATCACAACAATTAACATTACATACTCAACACCATAAATAAAAAAAGTAAAACTAATGATTTCTCAGCTGAAGTCCTAGTCAATGAAATGATGATCCAAAAACTAAAGTCCAAAAAAGAGACCAGGAAAAAAATGCAAAAACAAACCATAGAAAAATACGCATCCAAAAAGAATCCAGTAATCCAAATAATCGATTCAATCCAAAATTGTGAAAAGATATATAAAAACCCAGGGAGAACTGAATATATAGTTTAAATAACTGAAAGAAAAAAATTAAAAGCATCAAGGTTGAAAATAAAGTCCTACATCTGAACATAAACAATACGAAATTGTAAACTACTGTGAAATACTTTCAAGTGAAGTAGAAAACAGAGCACAGTAAAAAAAAACATTACAATCAATCTCAAACACAAGGAAGATCTATAAAATACAAATAAGCATTACATTTCCCAATTATGTCTACCACAGTTGTGTAAACCAAATAAACCTGACACATACTACAGTAAAAAATACACTAAAAGATAGCCCAATTACAAGGCCTAGCATGACTAACTCTAAAAAAACTGCCCTTTGTCACTGGAATCTAAGGGCCCGATTTACAAACTAAAGTCTAAAGGCCTCATTTACGAGGCACTAGCAAGGTCACACAGAGCTTTTTATGTTCTTGTACTATGGACCCCTTTCATGCATAACACAGTGTGAAAGGGGTGTTCCATGGGTGTTGCAGTGGGTGTTCCCATGCAACACCCATTGAACGCAAAGGAATCTGGCACATTTCCAGATTTACAAGGTTGGAAATGCATCAGATTCCTACGCCGCCTCAGGGGTGGCGTAAGAGTGATGCAACAGGGAGAAACATCTTTATTTCTAACCGTTTTTTATACTTTCTACGTGTGCTTAATTCTGCAAAAAGAGGTGTCTCTTCCTGCACAAAAACAATCATCCCCACAATGCAGGCACTCTGCCACAACGGTGCAAAGGTGCCTGCGTTGACGTATAGTAGCAATTTTGCCAGCCCAGAGGGAGAAGGCAGAAATGCACCGTATCTTATAGATACCAAACATTTCTTCCCTTTTCTGGTGCAGCACGGCGGCACAGCAAGGCACTCACTGCACCTCCCTGTGCCATGGACCTTGTACATTAGGCTCTGAGGTTTAAATTTAGACTCCAGGTCTAAAGTTAGACTTTAAGGGCCTCATTACGAGTTTGGTCGTCGGACCGCAGCACCGCCATGTTGGAGGTCCAAAAAAGACTGACATTTTGGTGGTCTCACAGACCGCCCTATTACAAATTATGCAGGCAGGACTGCCGACAGTCAAACAAAAAAGCTAGACCACCAGCGACGGTGAGGCTCGTATGTAGGTGGTCCGACATCCAGCACTGACAGCCCCACGACCAACAGCTGACTTTATTACAAGTCCAAAGTCACAGTGGCGGGCACCCATGGCAGTCAGCTAATGGCGGTCTGAACTTCAGAGGTCCGCCATCACCAAAGTAATACACAACAGTCCATTGGACGGATTTGAAAACAACACAGCTGACACACATTGCTACACTCGATACACCTGCAGAGAACAGAATAAAAAACACCCCTTCACACACCACAATCCTTTTAATTTACAATGCCAAACACAGATGCCAGAGAGACTCTTTTCTGTAAATTACATAGATTAGGCACCACTTTTCATCACCAATCCATTGAACACCCTGCACACACTTTTGTCCATTCACACCCTTTTGCACTACACCTCTTAGTAATTATTTTCCCACCATGTTACATTCCAAACATCCCTGTTTCACAGATGAGAAGTTTAGAGTCATGGTCGATGAAATCATAAGAACAAAGCCGCAACTGTTTGGAGCACAAGTCTAGCATACTACTCTCAGTAGGAAAATGGAAATGTGGGACAGGATAGTCAAAAGAGTGAATTCTGTAGGCAGCACTCTGCGCACAAAGGAGGACACCAGGAAGAGGTAGAACAACCTCAGGGGCAAAGTCCGTTCCCTTGTCTCCAGGCACTACCTGCAGGCCAAAAAGACTGGTGGTGGCCCTCTCAGTGCCCCATTACAGCTCTTTCCTTGGTGGGAAGGTCCTGGCCATCTTGCATCCTGAGGGCTTGACAGGAATACCTGGGGGAGTCATGTCTGGTAAATCACAAGACAAATGGCACCACAATGTAATGTCATGCATGGCCACTGCCAAACTTGTGATTCCACTGTTACTCCACTCACCTGCCCAGTGTCCTTTGCAACAAAGTCCCCTATTTGTCAACTCCCAATTGAAGTGTCCTCACTAAGGGGGAGAACATTAGTCAAGTTTGTGTACTAGAGCAGTGTTTCCCAACATGTTGACTGCTGTGGACCTCCACTTTAGTATTACTGGAACATGGGACCCCCACTGAATCGTAATTGGAATCTGGGAATCCCCCACTGAGTCATTACTGAAAGCTGGGGACCTAATCTGTTAATAATATTTAATTTTCTTAGCAGTGACATACCCCCTGAGGAGGCTTCGGGTTGGGAACCACTGTACTAGAGTGAGTGACATGACTGAAACTCACAGCAGGCCCGGTATCCGTCGCTCCAAACACCAGAACAGTGTTCTTTTCTCCAAAGACCACTGTTTGGTAATTACAAAAGGAAATTAACGGATCTGGGGTGATAACATTTGTCAAGTAATGGAGAGTAGTAAAAATGACAGGACTGCAACTCCCAGCAGGCACTGTTCCTCCAACTCCATACACCAGACCAGTGTTCTCTCCTCAAAAAACTCCTGTTTGGGCAATCATGTATGAATTGTACTCACCGGGGAATGACATCTCTGAAGTGTCCGAAGCAGAGGGAGTGACATGACTGCTAAGGCCAGGAGGCTCTGTCTCTGCAATTTTAAATACAATCCCAGTGCATGCTTGTCCAACTACCTTTGTTCCCTAACTTACAAAAGAAGTTTACTCACCTGAGGGATAATATTTGGCTAGGTTTGGGAACTAGCGGGAGTGACCTGAATATAAAGCCCAATGGTTCCTGTTTGCAGTCTCCAATCACCAGCAAAGTGCATACTTGCCCCAAAGCATCTGTTAGTGAACTCACAAAGGAAGTTTACTCACCAGGGAAGATAACATTTGGATAGTGTTAGGAACTACCAGAAGGCACTGTTCAAGTTACTCCAAATAGCAGAACATTGGTCACTGGTTCAAATGCCCTAGCCTGATCAACTTCAGATCATGTTTACTCACCTGGGAGTGACCAAGATAGAGATGATGTCCAACTCAGAGATGTGGCTGGCCACCTAGCTCTATTTTGAACTGCTAAGTCAAGTTGAAACTATTGAGGAAATGAAGGACAGCTTACACAGTATGAAACATAAATTACCAACTAGGTCTCAAGATGCATCTCCAGAATGGTATTGGCTGCAGACATATTCACAATGCACTGACCACATGATGGCTCCAGTCACATATATGACAAACTCCTGCTACCAGCTGCAGAACATTGAACTAGGCCTCAAAATAGTCAAAGTCACTTCCTGCCTAGCCACTGTTTGCTAGTACTGCTGGCAAGATGTACATTTCTGTGCATCCTCCCAAGTGCCAATGTACTGCTAAATTCAGCAGCTGCTGGACTTTAATGACATTGGCATGCTTCACAAATATCACCCCAATACAACCAATAGCATGGGTACCTTTCACAATAGTATCACCTGCAGATCAACTATGTAACACCAACTGTGCTAAATGTCACTGTTATCTTTTGGAGGTAGATGTCACAATACCACCAGTAACATTGTATCTGTCTCATCAGCCAGTGGAGCTGCCACAGGCAAGACAGGGCCCATAGACAAGACTGCCAGCATCCCGCAGGATGAAGCCCTAGGCAACATGACACTCCAGAACGTCTGGATGTGGAGGACAGTCCTGGCCCATCTGGGCAACGAGGACATACCTCTACAGTGAGTTTCACTGTGCCTACAACAAGACCTCCCAGCCCGGTTGCCTCAACTTCAGGCAACGATTCACCCCTCTGCCTTTTCTGGTGTGACTTTCTTCCGTACTTCAGTTTTTGTCACATTAAATTCCCTTGCAAGCTGTTTTTTCTCTGCATTATATATTACATGACTGTTTTTAGAGCGGAATTTTCCGACTTACGAGTCAATTCTTTCTCCTCTCATTTGTCAATTTTGAATTGATGTTCTGGTCATTTGGATTCCATTGAATGCTGTGGGACCACCCATGGAACTGTATGTACTTTGGATTGGTCGTTTTCTCATATGTTATTGTCAAACTCTGTTCATGACTCATTTTATACTACCTGTTGCAATACAATTATGAACTAATTTGTGCATGAAATCATTGACTACTTTTCCGAAAATTCTGCACAACACTTTTTGGGATATAAGAATTTAATCTAAATATGAACATGTCTTTTACCATACCAACCTTATGTACCTTGTACTTGTGTTTTCATTAATGATATGTCTGTATTCTTTCATATGCTGTGGGTCTATGGTAAAACATGTGCTTACCTATTTTGATGAACTGATGTAATGTTACTTAATATGTCCTTATCAATCTACAAATGATTTATTCCAATTTTATGGGGAGTTTCTTTTCATTTCTTCTCTTTTTCATTTCTACCTCTTCCTTTGCCTGTTGGATATCTTTTTGTTACTGGGAATTGCTATTAGTATTTATTTTCTTTCATTTTGCTTGACATACACCTTGGTGACTGGATTTTAATGGGTTTATTGCGATGTACTTTCAGCCTTGAGAAAGCCCCAGACTTGCATGCCAGTAGGGACGAAACACCTGTTGGCTGTTTTACACTATAAATGTGTGCAGGAAAACACAAGACACATTCACACAGAAATAAAAACAATAATATTTAGGGGCATATTTAAGAGCCCCTAGTGCCACCAGAGCGTCACTTTCTGCGAGGCTCCGGTTGCGCCATATCCTGCGCCTTATTTCCAAGGAGGAGTTAAGCCACTTTTTATGCAAGGGTTGCTACGTTGGGCACAGCAGCAAATTTAGCACCAGTGCAGGGGGAAACACAGGGAAATGCCGTATTCTATTAGGATGTGAGATGTAGAGGTCTGCCAAACATACAACTTGGACGTTGATGGAATAGAAATTCTTTTGCTTGTGATATGCCTGTCCATTGGCATGCAGTGCAACCAAGCCAAAATGTGTGCCATCAATATTCCCCACCACATGTGGGATGCGTGCAAAACCATAAAAGTAAGCCTTCACATGGGCTAAATGCTTACTTCTGGGAAACTAAATATAGCTGTTTAGGTCCCTCAACACCAGACTGAACATAGGTTGGGACATACCAACAGTTTGGGCCACTGTATGTTGGAAGGACCATGTGGCTAGGAAGTGTAACATTGACATGACTCGTACAATGGGTGGTATGCTGTTTGGATGACTAATAGCTGACATTAGTCATTGTGTCCACAGCAACATATATGATGCATTTCCAGGTTAACATGTGACAAGACATAATATTAGAGATGGACGTGGCAAACAGTACACATCAGAGCTGTAAATGACACAATGTTCACATGTTACCCCCTTGGTTTGCCACACATGTGTAGACCACATGTAACTAGACTTAAATTGAAATTGTGCATCACAAATGTCCCCTGGAATGTGACTGAATGTACCTGAGCACAGAAATGACCTTTAATGGGGGTAGAATGTTCACCAATGGGAATTACCTTCTGTGCCTTGTAACATACAACAAAGGTGTTTGTGTAGTAAGACCTACATGACAAGACAAGATGAGCAGGTATTCGTGCAAAAATAAATAGAATTTCTGGTGTGCGACTCAGTGTTAATAACCCAGTCCAGCATTTCAGGCTGTCAAAATAGCGGATGCCTGACCTGCTCCACTGGACAATAGGAAACGCCAGCGACCGCTGGTGAAAGTCGTCATGACAGTAGGCGGTTATAAGAGCGATGGACACAGCTATAGGCTAACGTTGTTGCAAGTGGCTGTCGTGGGCCAATGGCTGTGTCCACCAGCGGTGACGACAATGTACATCGCAGACATGGCCACTATGTTCTGCTAAATCCCTCACATGCATCCTGACACTGCTTTCAGCAAAATATGCACTACCGAGCTGCTGTGTACTGTAGGAAAGTACCATCTTGCCTGCCATGTTACCCCCATATTTCACTGTATATATGTTGTTTTAGTCTATGTGAGTGCGGGGACACAATTACACGCGTGCACTGTACATAGGTCACTACCTATGTACAGCGTCACAATGGTAACTCCGAACATGGCCATATAACATGATCCCCCGGGTCTCTAGCACAGTACCCGGGTACTGCCAAACTGCCTTTCCGGGGTCTCCACTGCAGCTGCTGCCAACCCCTCGGACAGGTTTCTGCCCTCCTGGGGTCCAGCCAGCCCTGGCCCAGGAAGGCAGAACAAAGGATTTCCTCTGAGAGACGGTGTAGCACCCTCTCCCTTTGGAAATAGGTGTGAAGGCTGGGGAGGAGTAGCCTCCCCCAGCCTCTGGAAATGCTTTGATGGGCACAGATGGTGCCCATCTCTGCATAAGCCAGTCTACACCGGTTTAGGGATCCCCCAGCCCTGCTCTGGGGTGAAACTGGACAAAGGAAAGGGGAGTGACCACTCCCCTGACCTGCACCTCCCAGGGGAGGTGCCCAGAGCTCCTCCAGTGTGTCCCAGACCTCTGCCATCTTGGAAACAGAGGTGTCTGTGGCACATTGGACTGCTCTGAGTGGCCAGTGCCAGCAGGTGGCGTCAGAGGCTCCTTCTGATAGGCTCTTCCCTCTCTTGGTAGCCAATCCTCCTTCCTAGGTATCCAAACCTCCTTTTCTGGCTATTTAGGGTCTCTGCTTTGGGGATCTCACCAGATAACTAATGCAAGAGCTCACCAGAGTTCCCCTACATCTCCCTCTTCACCTTCTACCAAAGGATCGACCGCTGACTGCTCAGGACGCCTGCAAAACCGCAGCAAAGTAGCAAGATGACTACTAGCAACCTTGTATCGCCTCATCTTGCCGGCTTTCTCAACTGTTTCCAGGTGTTGCATGCTCTGGGGGTAGCCTGCCTCCTCTCTGCACCAGGAGCTCTGAAGAAATCTCCTGTGGGTCGACGGAATCTTCCCCCTGCAACCGCAGGCACCAAAATACTGCATCACTGGTCCTCTGGGTCCCCTCTCAGCACAACAAGCGTGGTCCCTGGAACTCAGCAACTCTGTCCAAGTGACTTGCACAGTCCAGTGACTCTTCAGTCCAAGTTTGGTGGAGGTAAGTCCTTGCCTCCCCACGCTAGACTTCATTGCTGGGTACTGCTTGATTTGCAGCTGCTCTGGCTCCTATGCACTCTTCCAGGATTTCCTTCATGCACAGCCAAGCCTGGGTCCCTGACACTTTAACCTGTAGTGCACAACCTTCTGAGTTGTCCTCCGGCGTCGTGGGACTCCCTTTTGTGACTTCACGTGGACTCCGGTTCACTCTTCCTCCAAGTGCCTGTTCAGGTACTTCTGTGGGTGCTGCCTGCTTCTGTGAGGGCTCCCTGAGTTGCTGGGCGCCCCCTCTGTCTCCTCCTCCAAGTGGAAAAATCCTGGTCCCTCCTGGGCCACAGCAGCACCCAAAAACCTCTACTGCAACCCTTGCAGCTAGCAAGGCTTGTTTGCAGTCTTTCTGCATGGGAACACCTCTGCAAGCTTCATCCCAACGTGGGACATTCATCCTCCAAAGGGGAAGTTCCTAGTCCTCTTCTTTCTTGCAGAACTCCAAGCTTCTTTCAACAGGTGGCAGCTTCCTTGCACCCTCAGCTGGCAATTCCTGGGCTCCTGCCCACTCTCGACACTGTCATGACTATTGGACTTGGTCCTCTTGTCTTACAGGTACTCATGTCCGGAAATCCACTGTTGTTGCATTGCTGGTGTTTGTTCTTCCTGCAGAATCCTCCTATCACGACTTCTGTGCTCTCTGGGGGTAGTAGGTGCACTTTACACCTACCTTTCAAGGTCTTGGGGTGGTCTATTTTTCTAACACTCACTGTTTTCTTACAGTCCCAGCGACCCTCTACAAGCTCACATAGGTTTGGGGTCCATTCGTTGTTCGCATTCCACTTTTGGAGTATATGGTTTGTGTTGCCCCTATACCTATGTGCTCCTATTGCAATCTACTGTAATTTTACAGTGCTTGCATTACTTTTCTTGCTATTACTTGCATAATTTTGGTTTGTGTACATATATCTTGTGTATATAACTTATCATCGTACTGAGGGTACTCACTGAGATACTTTTGGCATATTGTCATAAAAATAAAGTACCTTTATTTTTAGTACTTCTGTGTATTGTGTTTTCTTATGATATTGTGCATATGACACCAGTGGTATAGTAGGAGCTTTACATGTCTCCTAGTTCAGCCTAAGCTGCTTTGCCATAGCTACCTTCTATCAGCCTAAGCTGCTAGAAACACCTCTTCTACACTAATAAGGGATAACTGGACCTGGCACAAGGTATAATAACCTCTGGTACCCACTACAAGCCAGGCCAGCTTCCTAAATGTACCACCTCTGGGAGTTATCGTGCCACGTCCAGTCGGGAAAAGGCCCTCTGCCTTCTCACCAGAGAAGTTGGAGAAGCTGGTGACTGAGTTCCTACCTGTGAGAGAACAGGGCTGATTGCAGAGGTCCCCTAACATTTTGCCCCCATTTTCCACTTTTTGCTGGTGTTTTCCTGACTCTGATGGTGCCCTCGGTACTGCTAACCAGTCTCAGGGCCTGTGCTCTTTGTAAAATCAGTATGCAAATTAGGCTAATTATAATTGGCTAAGTCAACCTACCTCTAAGTCCATAGTATATGGTAGGGCATGTAGGTCTAGGGACCCCAGCATAGGTAGTGCACCCATAGGTGCACTGCTGAGGTACCCAGAGTCATTTTAAAGGCAGGCCTGCCTTGCTGTCTGCTTTTAAACTAAAGTTATATGCAAATTCGACTTTGGAATTAAAAGTAGTTCCAAAGTCTTAAACTACTTTATTTGTACATATAAGCCACCCTAAGGTGTGACCTATGTGCCCCTAGAGCTGGGTGCCATGTAACTATAAGCAGGGACCTTATAAAAAAAGTTGTATAAGCCCTGGTGAGGTAAAACAGCCAAATTCATTTTTCCCTCATAGTAGTGAATGGCCTCCATAGGCTAGAATAGGGAGACTTTATTTTAATTTTTAAAGTCTCCTTAAGTAACAGATACCAGAAGTTTGGTATCAAATTAATTGTTTTAATAAATCCCACAACTTCAAGTTGTGGGATTTAATATAACTTGTTCAGGTAAAGAGTTTAAAACTTTACCTGAAAAGTTGCCAACTGAAGCCCTGCAGTGTTTTTGGTGCTGTGCTCTGATTGGCCAGGCTGCCTTGATGAGGTGTGCTCTGATGGCCAGCCCCTGGCAGCCTGGCCAGGCTGCCTTGATGAGGTGTGAAGTGGCCTGGCTCTACACAAAGAGATGTGACTGGGGGAGGAGGTCTCCCCTCAGCAGATGGTGAAGCAGGGAGGGGGAGGGCTGCCAAACTGGTCTTCAAAGGCAGAGAAGGACATTTGGAGAAGCCCAGCAACACCCTCACATCCTGCAAACTCAGACAATTAGGTGCCCCCTTGATTAGATTAGGAGGAGGCAGGAGAGGGGTGTGTTTAGGATTTTTAGCCACACCAGTGGGTGGGCTCAGCCAGATGTAACCTCCAAAAATCACTTTCAGCCATGATGGATTTTTGAGGAATGTTGCTCCCTGGGATTGATTTTTGCCACGCTTCCCAGGAAGTGGACATTACAGGGGGAGGGACCTGCACCTGATTGGAGAACCAGGACCCCCCTGTTTTTCACCCAGAAGCAGGGATAAAGCTGGCAGACCTGCACCCACACATCAGATCCCCATCAGATTCTAACAAGGAAGAACTACAGGAGAAGAAGGACTGCCCTGCTGCACCCCTGGCTTGCACCTGGACCCTGCACTCTGAAGGACTGCACCAGCTGCGCACCTGGGCTTCACCACAAGAAGGACTTTGCCTGGCTTCAATTGGTTCAAGGAGGGACTCCCTGTTTGCTACAGGTTAAAAATTGCTAACCAGAGTCTCCTGTACCAACTCCTGAAGAAACCAACCAGCTGGCCACGGCCCAGTTGCCAAAAAGGAGTTTGTGCCAGGTGCATTCTGGGAGTTGTAGTCCACACCCCCAAGGGGCATCTCAGAGCTTCTGGAACCTTGGGGTGAGCTGTGTACCCCAAAAGAACCTTAAAAGAACATATGGAAGAAGATCCAGAAGTTTGGAGAACTTTGGAGAACTTTTGGAAAGAAGCTCCATAGAGGGACCGACCCACCGCGGCAACTCTAGCCGGCTTGCCTCAACCGCGACCCGACCTGACTTGCAGGTTCGTCCCAGTGAAGAAAATCTCCAAAAAAGTGACTAAGTTCGAATGTAGGAAGTTGACTGGGACCTCCCAGCCAGCGTATCCGAGGAGGGATACAAGGACTTCGGATCAAGATCCAGGTTTGCCCCGGTCGAAGGATTTTCACCTCGAAAAAATGACTACGTCCGAAGGTAAAAATCTCCACCTTGTGCTCCCACAACGCGTATCTGAGGAAGAGTTCCAGGAGGTCGGATTTGTCTGACAGGTTCGTCCCGCTGAAGAAAATCTTCAGAAAAACAACTAAGTCCTAAGGTAAACTTTTGACCGAGGCCTCCCACGGGCTGTAGCTCAGCCCATCGCGGTCAGCCTTAAACTTTGACTTTGCCCCGGTCGAGGTGCGACCAGATTGGCGCTTTTTTGCCCATATTTATACTTTTTGACACTAAACTGCGCTAACGCAGTTTAGCGTCAAAAAGTTTTGCGCCGTCTAACGCCATTCTGAAGCGCCATGCGGGCGCCGTATTTATGGAATGGCGTTAGACGGCGCAATCAGACCGGCGCTGCCTGGTTTGCGTGGGAAAAAACCACGTAGACCAGACAGCGCCGGCGTAGGGGGAAAATGGCGTATGGGCGTCTTAAAATGGGGCAAGTCAGGTTACGTCGAAAAAATCGTCTTAACCCGACTTGCGCCATTTATTTTCGACGCCCATCCCCCATCAACATGACTCCTATCATTGTAAAGATAGGAGTCATGCCCCCTTGCCCAATGGCCATGCCCAGTGGACTTCTGTCCCCTGGGCATGGTCATTGGGCATAGTGGCATGTAGGGGGGCACAAATCAGGCCCCCCTATGCCAAAAAAAATTAATAAAAAAAAAATAAAAAATACTTACCTGAACTTACCTGAATGTCCCTGGGGTGGGTCCCTCCAGCCTTGGGTGTCCTCCTGGGGTGGGCAAGGGTGGCAGGGGGGGTCCCTGGGGGCAGGGGAGGGCACTGTGGGCTCATTTTGAGCCCACTTGTCCCTTAACGCCATGCCTGACCCAGGCGTTAAAAAGCGGCGCAAATGCGCCGTTTTTAGCCACGCCCACTCCCGGGCGTCTCTTTTGCCCGGGAGTATAAATACCACGTAAAGGCCTGGGAGTCATTTTTTAGACGGGAACGCCTCCCTTGCATATCATTAACGCAAGGAAGGGGTTCACGCAAAAAAATGACGCACATTCCGGGAACTTTGGCGCTATTCGCCTCTAACGCCATAGTATAAATATGGCGTTAGTTGGCGTTAGTTTAGCGTCGAATTTGCGTCGAAAAAAACGACGCAAATTCGGCGCAAACGGAGTATAAATATGCCCCTTTGTTTCTAGACGCTAGAAAACAATAATTCTTTAAAAATTCATATCTCCGTTTCCCCTTATCCGATTTTATTCGTTTTTGTGTCATTTTAAAGATAAAAATATAGGGCCTGATTACAACTTTGGAGGAAGGTGTTAATCCGTCCCAAAAGTGACGGATATACGACCAGCCGTATTACGAGTCCATTATATCCTATGGAACTCGTAATATGGCTGGTGGTATATCCGTCACTTTTGGGACGGATTAACACCTCCTCCAAAGTTGTATTCAGGCCCATAGTCTATTTTTTATAAATTGATTTTGGATTTTTAAACTGTTTCCTGTGTTTTATTTAATTACTGTTTTGTGATGTTTGAATGCTTTACACTCTGGGGCATATTTATACTCCGTTTGCGCCGAATTTGCGTCGACGCAAATTCGGCGCAAAACTAACGCCATATTTATACTTTAGCGTTAGACGCGTCTAGCGCCAAAGTATGAGGAAAGAGCGTCATTTTTTGCGTGAACGCCTTCCTTGCGTTAATGAGATGCAAGGTAGGCGTTCCCGTCTAAAAAAATGACTGCGCCGCAAATGCGTCGTATTTATACTCCTGGGCAAAAATGACGCCCGGGAGTGGGCGGGGCAAAAAACCCTGCATTTGCGCCGGATTTTAGCGCCTGGGTCAAGGCAGGCGTTAAGGGACCTGTGGGCTCAAAATGAGCCCACAGCTGCCCTCCCATGCCCCCAGGGACCCCCCCTGCCACCCTTGCCCACCCCAGGAGGACACCCAAGGATGGAGGGACCCACCCCAGGGACATTCAGGTAAGTATAATTTTTTTTTTTTATATATTTTTTTTTGGCATAGGGGGGCCTGATTTGTGCCCCCCTACATGCCTCAATGCCCAATGACCATGCCCAGGGGACATAAGTCCCCTGGGCATGGCCATTGGGCAAGGGGGCATGACTCCTGTCTTTACTAAGACAGGAGTCATGTAAATGGCGTCTGGGCGTCGTTAAAAATGGCGCAAATCGGGTGGAGGCGATTTTTTGCGTCAACCTGACTTGCACCATTTTTAAGACACCCTAGCGCCATTTTTCCCAACGCCGGCGCTGCCTGGTGTACGTGTTTTTTTTCCACGCACACCAGGCAGCGCCGGTCTGCTTGCGCCGGCTAACGCCATTCAATAAATACGGCGCCCGCATGGTGGTTCAGAATGGCGTTAGCCGGCGCAAAGTTTTTTGCCACTAAACTGCGTTAGCGCAGTTTAGCGTCAAAAAGTATAAATACTGGCCTCTATCTCCTAAGTTAATCCTTGTCGCTCGTTGCAAAGCTACCAAGGGTTGAGCTGGGTTTAATTTACTGAGACCTAACTGGACCTAAGTGGAGGTTAGTGGCCTATTGCAAATTGTAGGAACTTACCTGCCCTTACCAATAACCCATTTTCCAACACTAACCCTGTATGGACAGATCTATGGTGCACCAGAGGAGCAGGTAAGTGTCAAATGTGCACAGTTTTCCCTGTACTTAACCATCCTTTGCATCCTCATAGGCTAGAATGTGTCCATGTGTGGCAGATCAAGTACTCACATGCCTATAGGTGTGGTCAGTGTTCCATCAATGGAAGACTCAATGTGCATGTATTGGTGGCCAATGACACATGTTGACTTCAGTCACATTGTGGTCTGTGTTCATTGGGTTCCATGCTCCACCTTGTGTTGGATGCACATAACTAGGTGAGGTGACATTATAGCCATCCACTGACATATCTTTTCTCAATAATGTCACATATGTGAGACTACATGTATGTGCATGACAGCATGAGCTGAGTATGCATCTCATATCTGTCAGTTGTGAGTGATGTGAGCTATGTGTATGTTGCCACAGATATATCCTAGCACATCTGCCCTTGCCAGATTGTTGTTTGTAAGGCATGTCATCACTGTCTCTGGCCTCCAAGTTCCCATAAACACCAAATGTCAATTTGCTGGTGGCTACATGATCTACTGTTATGCATGGATATGATTGAAATGGGATGTCATGTATGTTCTGACTGCTCAGCCTGCAGAGACCAAGGCCTGTCACATTTATCTCCCAGCATGAGCCATAACCTAGGCTGGGGTGGGGTCTCTGTGGCTATGCAACTGTGGCACTGTGCCCACTCTCTGCACGCCAGCAGATCCTGTGATGTGGCAAATATGAGGCTCTGTCGAAAAATGCTCCCAGGGATGCTTCATTTCTCTGCTCAGATTGTGAATGGGTCCAGAGGTAAGTTACTGATCTAGTCCACATGTGCACTTGGTATCATTGCCAATGTGTGTCTGTTAGAAATGGGGTCTTTCGTTGGCAGTCAGGTTACCCCCTGTCCAAGCAGGGACCCTCACTCTAGTCAGGGTAAGTCACACACAGTCCAAATTATCCTGTGCCCACCCTCTGGTAGCTTGGCACTGAGCAGTCAGGCTTAACTTAGAAGGCAATGTGTAAAGTATTTGTGCAATAAGTCATGCAATGACACAGTATAGCACCAAAAATATACACCAAACAGTGTTAAGAAAAATATATAGGCGGTCATTCAGACCGTAGCGGTCGGCGGTGAAGCGGAGGTAAGACCGCCAACAGGCTGGCGTTCTTTTTTCATGAATTCTGACCATGGCGGTTACCGCCATGGCCAGCCGCCGCTTCACCGTTCCGACCGCCATGGCGGTAACGACCGCCGGGCTGGAGACCTAGGTCTCCAGCCCGGCAGTCGTCACATACCGCTGGCGGTATTCCAACCCACCTGACCCCAGCTTACCGCCATGGATTTCATGCGGTTTGGGACCGCCATGAAATCCATGGCAGAAAGCACTATCAGTGCCAGGGAATCCCTTCACTGGCACTGATAGGGGTCTCCCCCACCCCCAACCCCCACCCCGACTCCCTCCCCTACCCCCCACCACCCCTGCAACCCCCAAAAGGTTGCAGGACCCCCCTCCCCAACCCGATCCCCAACATATACATACACGCATGCATTCATGCACGCACGCACTCATGCACATACACACACCCCCCCGCATTCATGCACGCACTCACATGCCCCCTCAACATACACACACGCGCACCCCCATGCCCCACACAACTCACAACACCCCCCATCCCCCTTCCCTAACGGACGATCACCTTACATGTTCCGATGATCCTCCAGGAGGGAACGGGACCCATGGGGGCAGCTCCGCCGACACCGCCACGCCAACAGAACACCGCCACAGTTAATCACAGGTCGTGATTCGCTGGGCGGTGTTCTGTTGGCGCGGCGGTGGAGGTGGAGCTACCTCCACTTCCCCACCTGCCGCCAGTATGGCTGTTGGCGGCTCTTTTTCCGGAAACGGGTGGAGCGCTGCCAACGGTCATAATGGCCAGTGCGGGAAGACCGCCAGCACTGGCGGTCTTCCGTACGGCGGTCCCTTGGTGGTCTATTGAAAAGACCGCCGAGGTCGGAATGACCACCATAATATTTATCTGGTTAAATGCAGGTTAAAACTATCAAGATTTGATAAGTACAATTTTAAATATCACTTCAGAGAATAATAAAGAGTCTTTAGTCTTTAAAGAGCAACAAGTGTCTCTTGCAAGCACAAAGTACCTGGTTTGCGTTCAAAATTCTCCGCAAGGAACCGCAGAGGAGATGTGTGGAAAATGGGGAGAAGTGCATCGGTTTCTCCGGGAGCATACAGACAATCTGTTGATAATTTTCCACACAGGGAAGGCTTTGCGTCGATTTCCGGCACGCGACTTGGATCCTCTTCAGGTTGCGGGGTTTTCGGACGCCCCGGGGATGATGCGGAGAAATCCTGGGTGTGCAGGATGAAGTCACAGGAGCTGCGTCGATCTGGTGGGTGATGCGTGAAAATTTCTGTCGCACGGCAGGCGCTGAGTCGATTTTTCCCGCATGACTTCGGGCTGCGTCGTTTCGGCTTGGCTTTGCATCAATCCAGAGGGCCGTGCGTCGAAGTTGTAGCCGCAACGCTGGCGCTGCATCGATCTCCTCTCAGGGAGCCGGGTTGTGCCATTCCGGGTCGGCGTGTGGTGATTTTCTCACCGCGATGCAGGTTATGTGTGGCTTCTGGCAGGCTGTGCGTCGAATTTTCACCACACAAGGAGTTCTTTGCAGGAGGAAGTCTTTTTGGTCCTAAGACTTCAAGGAACAGGAGGCAAGCTCCATTCAAGCCCTTGGAGAGCACTTCTCAGCAGAGCCAGAGGGCAGCAATACAGCAGGGCAACAGGAGGGCAGCAGTCCTTTGCAGAAAAGCAGTCAGGTGAGTCCTTTGGGCAGCCCAGCAGTTCCTCTTGGCAGGTTTCAGGTCCTGGTTCAGAGTGTCTTCATCAGTGGTATCTTGTCCAGAAGTGTCTGAGTTGGTAGGCTCAGTTGCCCTGTTTAAATACCCAAATGTGCCTTTGAATTGTGGGAGACTTCAAAGAGTGGCTTAGAAGTGCACAAGGTCCCCTTTCAGTTCCATCCTGTCTGCCAGGGTCACATTAGGGGGTTTAGCAGTCCATTGTGTGAGGGCAGGCCACTGTCCTTTGACATGTAAGTGTAAGGCCCTCCACCCTCCCAGCCCAGAAAGACTCATTCAGTATGTAGATGTGTGCAAGTGTGACTGAGCATACTGTGTTTGGGGTTGTCTGAGTGAAATGCGCAAGGGAGCTTTCAAGTAACCTAGCCAGAGGTGGGCTGTAAGGCACAGAAGGATTTAAGTGTAGAGAAATTCTCCTTTTCTAAAAGTGGAATTCCTAGAATAGCAATATTAACTCCAACTTCACCATTCAGAAGGATTTTGTATTACCATTCTGGCCATACTAAATATGGCCTTGTTACTCCTTTCAGATCAGAATCTACCACTCAAACAGTATATGATGGTAGCCCTAATGCTATCCTATGAAAGGAACAGGCCTCACAGCAGTGTAAAACGAATTTAGGAGCTTTACACTTCAAGGACACATAGAACACACATGTGCGTGTCCTGCCTTTTACCTTCATAGCACCCTGCCCTATGGGCTACCTAGGGCCTACCTGAGGGGTGACTTATATGTAGAAAAAACTGGAGGAGTTTAAAGCTTGGCAATTACTTTTAAATGCTAAGTCGAAGTGGCAGTGAAACTGCACACCCAGGCCCTGCAGTGGTAGGCCTGAGACATGGTTAGGGGGTTACTTATGTGGGTGGCACAACCAGTGCTGTAGCCCACTAGTAGCAATTAATGTACAGGCCCTGGGCACATGTAGTGCACTTGA
Source organism: Pleurodeles waltl (assembly GCF_031143425.1). Taxonomy (NCBI): domain Eukaryota; kingdom Metazoa; phylum Chordata; class Amphibia; order Caudata; family Salamandridae; genus Pleurodeles; species Pleurodeles waltl. Next base: position 258,931,579 of record NC_090437.1, on the reverse strand, counting down.
GTACGGACTTTCAAGTAAATTAAATAAGCCAATTGGGTATGAGCCAATGTCACCATGTTTTAAGGAGAGAGCACATGCACTTTAGCACTGATTAGCAGAGTCCTAAAGCCAGCAAAAATGAGGTCAGAAAAAGAGAAGGAGAAAGGCAAAAAGTTTGGGGGTGACCCTGCAGAAAGGCCATTTCCAACAGTGTCCCTGACTCCTGGCATGTCCCTTACTCCCAAAGCCCTGTTGTCACCTTCACACATGATATATTTGTCCTGTGCAGGCTCATTGCTCAAATGGCAGTCCTACAGTGCAGACAGTGTGTTGGTTCTAGGCAAACCATGATGTGTGACTCTGTAGCTTGGTCACATAGCAGAAACTAGTTGATGCATACCTTTGTTTTTTGGATGCCATCTCTTTAGGATAGACACAAATGTCCAAAAGCGTGTTTTGTGGTTCAGGCAGGTATCCCAGAACCCCACCTCCTGAAGTTGCATGAGTCTGCATTATTTTTTGCAAATGTCCACACATGGACAGGGTAAACACTTTCTGTGCCCACCATGCCAGTCCTTTCATTGTTACCCATGTGTGATTTTGGAGTTTGTAGCCTGTAGGGACTGTATGCAGAGAGTCACTGTCACAGAGTGTGAATGCGTTAGTCCATGCCTAAAGAGTCTACCTTGCAGAAGCTACAGAGGTGAGATGTGTTTTATAGTGGCTGTCATCTCATTCAGGTCGATGGGGCATATCCCACAAGATGTCAGTAAGCCTGCCTATTCATTGCAGAGTATGAGCCAGGTGGTGGGTTGATCTGTAGATTGGAAAATGTATGCCATGAGTTGTGTCCCTGTACCTATTGGCTTGTATGTGTCACAATTGGGGAGTATTGACAATATAGGAAAGTTATATCTTGATGTAACTGACATGTATGTGACTGAACCATTTGTGATGATATTTGTGTTCATGGTCTCTTTCTTTGTCTTTTGCATCCATGCAGGTCAACGCCGATCAAAAGCATGCGATATGGAGATGAATCGCCAAGAAATTGCATACCTTAGGGATCCACATGACAAAGTGTCCCCTGCAGAAACAGGTGCAAGGACCTGAGAAGCTGGGCCCAGAAGATAGCTGAGGCCCAGCTTGGGCTGCCCTCCCACTGTGGGCAGGGTACCCATTGGACCATGACCCCCCTAATTGCTCTCATTCTGGCAGTGGCCTATCTAGAGCTTGATGGGCATTTAAGGGCAGCACAGCAGATACAAGGGGGTGTGTACAGGGCATATTCTTGCCTGTTCAATTGTCAAGTGATTGAGTGAGGACCTGACTGCTCCCCCTGACTATAATGGATGAGTCATGGGTCACACAGTGAAGGAGAGATTGTTTGTGTTGACGTGTCATGTGTTTCCTACTCATATGCCTTGCCTATTGGAGCATGAACCTAGGAAAAAATATGGGTGGAACCCTCACACCACTTGATCTTAAAATACCACATATGGCTGTGTACAGTTATCAATCATATACTGTTTGTTGTTGTAGTGTGTGTAATTTCTAAGCAACAGAACACTACTTCTCAGTGTTCCAGCCCACAGGTGAATAAGTGATGGATCATTTTTCTCAGTCATGTGTCTGTGTAAATGTGTATGTTGGCATCTGCCACCCAGAAGCTTGTTTTCTCATTGTATGATGGTTGCTGGTACCTCAATGCAGTCTGTGATGTGGAGGTGCGAATACATATATGTGACAGGGCTTACATTGTTCATTGTGTACAGCTATGAATCACTACTTTCCCTTGATAAGTAGGGAATGCCATTTGACATGAATTATGTGCCATCACTGTTGCCAACATTCCTTGTGCCTACATGTCAGCATGTGTCCCTTTCTCTTTAGGAAACTTTTGTAAGCTGAACTTTCATGGATGGTCTACCTATGTTACTGGGATGATGTCTGCATTCCCTCACCTATCTGTGCATGTCAAACCATTTGTGGAATAGTATATTTTAATGGGTTTACATTTCAAGTAGTGCCACATACAGGAGGGTGTCACCACTGTTCATTGGCTGACATATTCCCTCATGCATAATAGCATGTTATTTGGCATGTGCTACTGCAGTAGCAATGAGGGCATGACAGGTAGGCCTAGAGGTCTGAGATACGAAGTGAATATCTTTGAGCTTGACATGGCATCATGTGGAAAAATGCACTGCACTTGTGTAAAGGATAGAGTATGTGCCCTGACTGTTAGCATGCATCATGGAGTGACCTGCAGCATTGTTCTATACACATGTGTTTGGTTACAGGCATACATCAACAGACATCTGGGTTTGCATGACCATGATGGGGATGGTGATGTAGCTTCCTAATGGGCAACATGTTGTGGGCCTCATAGAAGTCATTACTACGTCTGTGTCTCTCCAACATGCAAAGGACTGATGGCTTCTACTGAAGCACTCAGAGTATGTAATTGAAAGGGGTGCTAGACATTAGTGGTTATGACCCAGGGGCTTGTTGAGTCATTGTGTTGGTATTTAGGGACATCTCTCCCTGACATATTAGCATTAATTTCTACAGTGTTCATTTCCATACTATATATCTGTACGACATTGATGCTACCTCCTTATCTCTATTGGGACAATAATCACTTGGTGAGGAGTAAAATGTAGATAGTTTCCCAGTGTGACAAGGGTAATTCCATGTCACCTTCTCCAAGCTATTGTTCTTTTGCCATCAACATGGCTGAAGTTTGGAGCATAATTTCTTATTGTAGGGTCACGATGTATGTGACAAATAGATGTGTGCATGGCCTTGTGTGGGATCTGTGGGAATGGACTTTGCATTGTCCTATATTTGCATGCCAACAGGGGACTGAGGTTTGCTCCATGGGGCAACGCTTTGTGGGTGAAGTCTCCAAATGGTTGACTGGTTATGGTGATTGCACAACTTCAGCCATTCAATTGTAGTATTGTGAGAACCTGATTTTCCTGCAGCAGCTGATGCCAGTTCAGATACCATGCATGCATGTGGTATGGCCCATGTATGGTCCACCTAGGTGGTGTTTGTTGCTGGGGCCTCCTTAATATCATGATCATGTTTGCTGATCAGAGCTGTTGTTCAAGTGTGTTCATAGACTTGTGATGACACTATTCCTCTTTGTCTTTGCAGCATCAGCACATACAAGCAAAGGAGATGGGGCAGAGACAAGTGGGGAAGCATCTGATCACAGGATCTCGGGTCAAGATATCACGGACACAGAGGTAATCAGTGGCTTGTAGTGCGAGGGGATTGCCACGGGTGAGACCGGAACATTCTTATCATCGGATTTCTCCCCCAGTGGCCACTCCCTAGTGGTGGCGGACCTACTGGGGCATCCCACGGTATCATCCTTGTCAACCCACCTCCCGTTCTAACACCCTCCCTGTTGCTCCCCACCCAGTTGGCCGTGCCCGCTCACCCAAGAGCGTGGGCATCTCTTTTGCCCCAGACACCTCCACCCCAGTCCCTGTTACCCCTGCTGCCCTCAGTAAGGAGGCTATCGACCTCTAGAGAAGTATCTCTGTGAGTCAGACAGCCATTGTGAATGCCATCCAGGGATTGGTAATACAACTCCAGCAAACCAACGCATTCCTGGATGGCATTCATGGTGCAATTGCTGGCCTGTAGAGATCTTTTCAGGCTTTTGCCAACCTCACCCAGCCAACAGACACCCACCAAACACAAACAGACTTCTCATAGGCACGCACACACAACATTCATACCAACACAGACTACGACCACTCCATCAACCTCCAAATCCTGACCCTCTTCTCATGACAGTCCCTGTGACCCTAAGAAACTTTTCTTGTTAGACCCTGACCTTTTACCCTGTTCCTTCCACCCCGCACCAAACCCAAGAGGCCCCCACCCACCTCAAGCACTCATACATCTACCCCCAGAAGAAGTCCACCCTTCCCAAGATGAAGCCTACTCCTCTGGAGAAGAAGACTACCCCTCCCATCCCAAGGGCCCAGCTCCGAAATCTGACCACGCCTCATCCCCTGGATAATCCTTGAGGTGCCTGCCTGCCCCCTTGATGTCTCTTCCTGTGGAGGTTCAATGGCAGTTGGGAGTCAGGTTTGGCACAACACTCTGCTACTTTGAGGCACATTTATATGGACTGGCCAATGGCCTTTGGACTTTAATATTTCCTGTTCAATAAACCCAAACAATGTGTTTCCTACACATTTGTCCTTCAATTCCTTTTCTACCTTTTTGCTGCTTCTGATTAACTTGTGTTTTGTGCCTGCAAATGTAGGTTTGTGCTTGCTTGCAGTTCCATTTGCTGTTGTTTGGAGTGTGTGACTTTGTGGGCAGTGCTGTTGCCCCCAAGACAAGGGTACATGTTGAGTGTATGTATATGTGTGTGTACATGCAATGGTGGTATCATGGGATTGTGTACTGTTTATTTTGGTAAGTATTTCATTTTGTGTTGTTCAATGTGGGCATGTATGGTGTCAGACTTGCCCTCTGATATGGCTTATGTATTCATCTGATATGTGTTGGCTTGAATTTTGTTAGTGCAGACATGGAGCGTGTTCAGTTGTACTAGCTTTGTTTGCATTAGACTGTACATGTATCCGATTCTTTGCGTGTCCCTTTCACCTAGTCCCATGCAGTTGGAGTTATTTATGCTTGTTGGTTTGCACTTCCACATTGTGCAGATGGGCATGTCATTTTTTTCTAGTACTGTTTGTCCTTGAGATTCATGTAGGGCCATGTCCTGTGCAAATGTTGTTTTCTGGGCAGTCCCAAGGTGATATGTATCCTATGCAGCCTTCTTCCCTGAGTGTTCCTGGTGGTCCCATCCCAATTGTGCAAGTATTGTGTGCATGGGGCTCTTTGTCTATTTGTCTCACTGTACATTGTGCATGCCATTGTGTTTCGTTTGTGTTGTGATGTGTGTGTCCATTGTAGGTGCTGTTTCATCGGGGTATTATTTGTGTTCCATGTCACATTGATACAGTTGTGTGTTCTATGTGACAACAGTCCCTGGCCTGTGTGGAATGTGAGTGTGTGGGATGTTGTTGTATATGTGATGTTTGTGTGTAGTTGGTGATGTGTGGGTAAATGTTGTGTATACTTCACTGTTCCTGTTGCAGAATTGTGTGCATGTGTGTTTTGTGTGGAATTGCAGTGCATTGTGATTGAGTTACCCAAAGAGGTCATTTTGTGACTGAGAATGTGTCCGTCTTGATGTATGTTTCAGACTGTGTATGGAATGTGTTGTTTGTTGGAGCCCATGGCGTGTTCCTCCCATGTTGTGTAGGATGGCGCTACCATCTGTTATAAAGAGTTTTCATTTGGGTAGGTGTGTATACTTATGGTTGGGGGCCTCCACAGGGGCGTTGGTTTGGTGCAGCTTCGACGACCATCAGAAGCAGCAGGACACGTGTGATGGGCTCCATGGCAACACCGTTGAGTGAGACTGCCTGGAGGTGAGTGTCTCCCTTTACTGTATCTTTTATGTTTCTGTCTTTTGAGATGTGGTGGTTGGCCCACCACAGTCACATTGGCAGTGTGCAACCTCGTAATTGGTCCGGAGGATGGAGGAGGCTGTCCCTCTCTGTAGTGTGTAAAACAGGCACACTATGCAGAGGTGTCTGGGCAATCACACGTTGGCTTACAGAAGTAAAAACTAGACCACCTAATGCTCTAATTCTTATAGTAGCTTGGTCGAAGTGCAAAGCATTTGTTGTACTCACAGTATCAATAAAGCCAGACACACACTCAAAAGAATATCTCAAGACCAATTTACAAAAATACTTCAGATATTTGTCAAACTTTTTAAGTCCAAGATCATCAAAATCGGGCACTACTTTTTAAGCTATTAATTTTTTAAGTTTAGCAAAAATAGTCTTTTTGTGTGTGAATACGCACCATATGAATCAATGGAAAAATTATTTTAAAATGCATATAAAATCAGACAATGCGTTTACCAAAGTCTGCTTTTGCAGGTATGTTAAGGAAGTCAGTGGTCCCTATGGACCAGCTTTAGAGGTTTGGGTGGTTACCAGTTTCAGCTGGAGTAGCTGCAGAAAGTTGCTGGACCTGGTGCCATGCCACTCTGGGGGACTACTTTATCATTTGTCATTCTGAGTTATTTGATACCAAACAACCCAGGGTTCAGAGTAGCCATCATGTAGCTGTGACACGCGTATTGACCAATGTCCAGCACATGTACTGAAATGGCTGTTCTGTTCACTTACTATGTCCCAGGTATGGCAGGGGTCATGCATCTATGCCCTCTCATACAGTATAGTGCACCCTGCCTTAGGACTGGAAGGCCTGCCAGAGGGGTGACTTACCTATAATGCATGCTGTGGGTAGTGAACAGGGCACACCGGCTGTGTGCCATGTTGAGTTTAAATTTTAGGATTGCATCAGAACCCTTAGCCTGCAATGGCAGTTCTGGGTGCTTATGGATGTATGGCCCTAGAGAGTTTCACACTCTGTGCTGCTGCCCTCAGGGGCCTAGTCATAGTACCCAATGCCCCAGTAGGTAACCAAGTACAATTTACTGGGACTAATAGTGGTAGCTAAAGGTGTTGCCAATTGTGCCAATGCATCACAACCAATTTAGGGGAAGAGATCTGGCCGAGGGAACCTGATTAGCAGGGGCCCTGGGCACTAACAAGTTTGAGACTACATCAACTACCATGCAAAAAGAGGGGGCTAACCATGACAAAGGAGGCCTTTTCTTACAGCGTAAGCTTAGGCTCCGCTGGCATGTTTTGTGTTGCCTTGTGATTGTGGCAGTCCATGCTGCCTGGCATTGCTGGTGCAACAGCTGTGGTCTTTGCTCCATAGGTGCTCATGACTCGTAATACGGAGGTCGGACCGCCAATGTCTCCATGGCAGATCACGAACTGCCAAACTCGTAATGAGGCCCTAAGTCTTTATTTAGGCCTAAAGTCTAACTTTAGACCTGAAGTCTACCTTTAGACTATCTAAAGTTAAACATCAGTTCTGAACTTAGACTTCAGGTCTACGTTTACCTTTGTGAATCGGTCCATTAGATTATACATTTTAAATGGTCTTACCTGAACTGGACACCAGCAATCGAAACCTACAATGGCAAACTCCACAAACAGTTCAAAATGATGAAAAAAGACTACAAAATGAAAGAAACTTGGAAATAAATGGCTGACTTTCATTCCATAGAAGTAAATATTTAAACATTATAAACATGTTGAAAATGTTTTAAAATACTGATAAAAATAGAGCCATTTTAAGTACTTTTAATATATTGCAGTGTTCAAAAAGGTAACATAAAAATTTTTTTTTTTCAAACTTACTGTATTACATTCTATACAAAATTGTCAAAGTACACATGCAAATGTATGTCCTTTAAAAGTAATTCTTTCGTGTAATTGAAATTATTTTAAACATATATTTAGTTTTTTTGAAAATAAAAAATATTAAACAAATCTTGTAAATATCTTGTAAATATTTAAATAAATGCACAGAAAAAATGGTATGTTTTAAAAGGAAATGTAGATTTGGTTCAAGTTAAAGCAAAGACGCCTGCAAGACAGAAAAAACCTCGGTCTAGAGCTCCTTTAGTCAAAGCCGCTCAGTTTAGAAAATCTTCTGCAAGGACAGTAGCGACTGCTCCCCTAAACGAGAAACAGGTTCCCGTGGTCAAGAAACTCCATAGAATGACACCCTTCCTAAAATCCTATTTTAAAATACAGTCTGACCTTAGTGGAGTCCCTGGGGTGGGCGAGCAAGGAATTAGCCCTATCCTGGGTAAGGCGAGGCAGAATTAAATGGCAAGTTTCTGAGTGAAAGAACAACAAGTGAAAGCAGCAGCGAAACTAGGAGCATAGAATCCAAAGATCTGGGTATCCCTGTAGCCCATCTAGCAGTATCCACACAAAATCAAGTTTTCATGCTTGATAGTAGAAAAGCCACACCCGGTGGAAGGGGAGATTCCAACGGAGGACAGCAGCAGTCAGAGTGAGACTTGGGCTACTGAGATCTTAGGCACAGGGGTAGGGATGCAGTCCAGCAAAAGCTTGCTCAATTAACCCAGGAGATCAAAGAACATTTTTCAATCTCTGAGACATATCGAAAAGAGATACACCTGACCTGCTTTAATCTAGAAGCAAAGATAGAGACTTTTACCCAGGACACACAGGATCTAGAAGGGGGGCACCGTACCTTCACAATGGTGCAAGAAAATACTCAGGAGGTGGTGCATTTAAAGCAGAGAGAAAAGGCTCTGTCTGAAAGGCTTGAAAAAATGATAAATAACGCCAGAAGAAAAAATGTCAGAATCCTGGGGGTGAATGAAATGATAGGATGGACAGATAATAAGCTTTTGTAATTAATTTACTGACTAGAACCTTTCCACAGGAAGATTTTTTGGTTAATCTTGAAGCAGAAATTCAGAATGTGCACAAAGGCCCTTTTAAAATACACACTGGGTGAGAAAAAACACAAAAGATTCTGGTGAATGTTCTGTTGTATATTGTGGAGGAAAAAATACTGGGGTTAGCCCTAAAAGTGGTGCTGTTGCAAGCATTTGGGGCCACCTTTAGGAATAGTTCTGACATCTCTAAAGGAACAGCATATAGGCAGTGGGATCTGGGAAATAGATAGGAGAAGTTAAAGAAGCTGAGAGCAACGGCACAACTAAGGTTTCCTGATATCCAGAAGGTCATGTGGCGGAATAAGATGAACATTTTTTCAGATCCAAAAGATGTAGACAATTTCATAGCTCATGCAAAGAAGGGGGCAGCATAGCTGAAATTAAAGTGAGAAGTAGGGCGGTATTGACACTCCCAAGGGGCAGGGCTCAAACAGGCATTAGAAAATGCCTAGCTATAGAAATGGGAGGGTTCCTTTGGGGTGGCACTTGTAGTGGGAAGCATGGGGGAAATAATAAAAAAAAGTTAATGTCCTCAATTTAAGGCAGGTGACTAGTACTCGAGGGAAGCACCAAGTAGACAATTGGGCTTTGGGCAAAAAGGATTATGGGAAGGATGGGTACGGGAGAGGTAGATAGGATGCAGAGGTAGGTAGGACGCAATCTTTAGCGATTCTTTTCTGGAGTGTAAACGGGCTGCGGATAAATGAAAAGGCAACAATTAGTTCTACAATACCTAAAAGAGTGTAAATCCTAAATATTTATGGTCCAAGAAACACATCTTTTGAGACAGGAATGCAGGGATCTTTTTCTGAACTCAGATGAGTGGAGATTATGGTTGCCACCGATCAAGCACAGTGTACTAAAGGGATAGCTCTGATATTTAAGGTAAAGTCAGGGGTAGAGTTAGTCAGTTATAAAGCAGATGAAGGGGGGCGTTGGATAGTTGCGGAAGTAAAGGTACATCAAATTTTACACACTTTAGTAAGTTTTAGCCCAAATGTGGAAGGTCACCCCCTTGTCACAGCTTTTCTCGAATCTGCCCCACTTTAAAGCCCCCATCATCTGAGGGTGAGATTTTAATGCCTTACTAGATAGCACTCTTGATAGATCCTCAGTACGGATACAGATTACTTCCTCAAGGATGAGGGCATATTTGTTGGATATGGTGGAAAACTTCAATCTTTGTGACGTTTTGTGGAGTATAGAAGGGAATTGTAGAGATTATACCTTCCAAAGCAAAAAGAATGGGCATTTTTCAAGATTAGATTATTCTTTTATGAACAGGAAGGAAATGGAGAAAGTAATGAGACTAGAGCTTCTTCCAATCCATTTGTCAGACCATACTATACTATGCTGTTAAAAATTGAGCTGAAGAATTAATGGGGGGAAAGGAGGTGGACGCTTGATAGGAGGATTTCACTGCAGGAGGAGTTAGTGGCAAAGATACTGCAAGAGACACATGAGTTCTTTTTCTGGAATTTGACATCAGCCATGAGGCATGTGGTTTGGGATGCATATAAGGCATGGTTGAGGGAGACTCTTAAAAATGTATCGGTACACTGAGTAAAGCAAATAAAACGACAATTCTCACAATTGGAAGAAGAGATTGTGAGAGTGGAAGAGATGTTAAAGTCCAATCTAGTGAGTGAGGAAGGAAGGGTGAAGATGTTAGAGGATCTTCAGGATCTGCAATTAAAGTTTAGAGTTAAGATGGAGGAAAAAGTGTCACAGCTATGAAAAGCCAGTAGATCAAGGGCTATTATACATGGGGAATGTTGTAGGAAGTTGCTTGCCTGGAAATCAAGGTTGGAAATGAGCCAGAATAGCATTAGGAAGATCATTTATGGTTAGAGATTCGGGGATGGTTACTGAAGAGAGTACTAAGATCAAAGCCGCTTTAAAAAATATTTTCAGGATTTATGTACAGAAAATCTAGAGGTAAATATAGAGGAAGTGGAATTGTGGCTTCAAAAGAAACTTCTCTCGAAAGTGCATAGTGATCAGAAACAATTCCTGTGGCAGGAAATTACTGGCACTGAGATTTTGGCAGTAATAAAAAAGTTAAACAAGAGAAAGGCTGCAGGGCCAGATGCGATTCCTAGTAATCTTTACTCCCCAATTGCGAAAAGGATTATCCTAGTTTGGGTGGAGTTGTTTAATTCCATCTGGCTAGATGGTGATCCAATTCCGGAGTTGTGGAATTAAGCAGAATTTTGCTAATATTGAAGCCAGGTGCGAATCCCCTACGGTGCCAATCTTATAGTCCAATTGCGTTACTTAATTGCGACTACAAAGTCCTAACCAGCATTTTAGCAGCACATTCAAATAAAGAGAGGCATTTGATACTCCAGGATCAAAGGGAATTCTTGCCGGGTAGAGAAATAAGAGAGAGTTTAATCATGCCCTGATATGCTCAGTTGGTTTAGCTACAACTTTATGTACCCCATTAGAAGTTGTGATGATAGAGGCTGCTAAGGCATTTGACCAAATTAACTGGCAATATCTTATGGCTGTTCTAGACCATTTAGGAGTAGGCAAACCACCTTGTTAAACGTATTGTCGAGGAACTACAGTGCATCAATTTCGAGGATTTTGGTGAATGGTAGTTTGTCCTCGCCAGTGAAAATAGTAAGAGAGACAAGGCAAGGTTGTTCCCTCTCTCCTGTTCTTGTTGACCTTTGTATTGAATCTTTTGCTGAGAGTTTGAGATTAAATGAGCAGATAAAACCTTTTGAGGTTGCCAAATATTCTAGAAAAATTGCTTTATTTGCAAATGATTTAATGGTGCATACCTCAGATGTAAATTCTGCACTGACACATCTCATGAGAGAAGTTAGGAATTTTGAGAAGTTTGCTGGTTATGAGATAAACAAACAAAAAAACACAAATAATGGCTTGGAATCAGAGCTGTGGAGAAGATAGAAGCATTGCTGAGATGAGATATTTCGGCATATCAATATCTCAAGATGTGAGGAAAATGGCAACAGTAAATCTTGAGATGGTGGTTGTGAGATTGGAGCTTTGTTAAAAAGATGGGAAAATCTCCCACTTACCATGGATAGGCACATAAATCTTGTGAAGATTTCCATTTTGCCCCAAATATCCCTTTTTGTTTGACAATATCCTGTTGACCTTTGATAAAAAAGTCCATTTCGAATTTGCAGGGGAAGATACCTTCATTTATTTGAGTTAGTAAAGGTATATGATTATCCTGGAAAAAAGCTGAGGATGCTTTTATTATGCCTGGAAGAGACCCTGTTATGGGTCATCTTTGGAGCAATTTTTTCGGGCCTGTCTGAGGAAGGCTTCTCCTATAAATCTGGGGCACCAAAATTCTGCAAGAAGGTCAGACTGAAATGCATATGGGCAGCAGCCACCACATGGGATGAGATTAGGACCCAGATTTAAGAGGGCCTAGCGCCATTCTAATGACACATTAGCGTATTTTTTTTACGCTAATGTGGTGTTCTATGGCCAAAAACACCATGCCATATATACAAAGTTGCACAATGCACTTTATAACCCCTTGTGTCATACTATGCCAGAATCAGGCATAATGTATTTTAGGGGGGGCGAAAAAATGGCAAATAAGCAATCTGAGAGATTTCTTTGCATCATTTTAAATACTGCTCGCAAGAAGGGAACTTGGTAAGTGTTTGGCTCAAACCTCTACCCCTACCTGGCAAGCTTAGAAAAGATCAGTGGTTTTCACTAAGGAGATAGACAGGAAAAGGGAAAATAAGAATGAAGAAGGTGTATCTTGGGAATTGTTGAAGATATGACATGTTACTCCGACCGATGATCACAGGCTCTTAAATCAGATGGCGATTTGGATTTCGAGCACATGGGGTGTTGGAAGCCTAGTTGTGCTTAATGATGGTGCTATGAGGACAAAAAAATTTTTTTTTACATAGTAATAAAATTTAAAATATGATAGTTTATAAAAACTACATTAGTCAACAAACATACAATGTACTCTATATGTAACTATAACGTTTTAATGTCCAAAATAAAAAAAAATACAAATAAATGCTAACAGTATATTGATATCACATTTAGTGTACCGATTATGAACGTAGACACACTGGGGAAAGTGTTGTGCTTTAGGTGATTCAACTCCAATGTAATCACATTTGGGAAAGTGTTAGACTCTTCTTAGGGATGAGGGTCAAATTTCTCACTCCAAACTTCACTACATTGAGTAAAGCTTCAGATTGTCATGTTCAACTCCTAATCTCACTGCATTGGGAACAGTATTAGAACTTGAGGGATTCTGACTTACTATTCCAACTCTGAACTGTACAATATTGTAGCAAGTGTTATACCTTGCGGTAAGGGATCATATATGTGATTCCAAATTCACCATTAACCAAAATAGGAAAATATTGGCTTTTTATGAGTTCAGATTTTCTATTCCATTTCCAAACATAACAACACTGCGGACAGTGTTGGACTTTGGGGAAGGGTTTAAATGCACTATTCCCACTCCAAACTTAAAAACATGAGGAAGGGTGATGTACTATAACATTTCAAACTTAACTACTCCTAAAAAATAATAATAGGCATAACACTAAAAAGAATATATTCCAGAAATCCATTTTAATTACCCCAAAGAAGTAAGCCACACAGGTGGGTTGCACAGCCAACAACAAATGTGTGCTTTAAAAACCCATGTACCAGGATTCCACTCTTCCTAGAATCGTGTATTGTTTGATTTTTATATTGTCAATTTAGTCTCCCTAATCTTGTTTCTCCTTTCCCCATGAATCGCTACTGGCATATCTGCCCATAGGTTGCTGCTGTAACTGCCTTTGCTCTATAAACATGTAGCAGTGGACTCAATGACTGCCCCCATTGTTTGAATACGTCTAATAACTTTTGCTACTGCCTGCTTCAGATTTGCATCTGCTTTTACCCTTTGCTCCTTCTAAGTCACGTTTAGTGTTGTACCGAATCCCAAGTTAGACAAAATAGTGTACCTGTTCCACAATCTCCCTATTCCCTGAAAAAGAGCCCTTTAACTCAGTCCTTCGTTTCAGGATCATATATTACGTTTTGAAAACATGGATGGTTAAATGTTTCCTTACACAATAGTCAAGGAAAACCTGAATCAGTCTATGCATAGAAATCTCGGTGAGAGAAAGCAAAACTGTGTCGTCCGAATATAGCAAAACATACACATGTGAGTTACGGATCTTCGGGCAATCTAAATTCAGACTATCAATTTAACATTCAACATCATTCAGAAATAACGAAAAGGGCATGGGGGGCACCATACACCATTGCCGCATAACAGTAGTTATTGAAAAACTCCTCATGCATTCTCTCTGGATCCATACGCACTTGAACAAATGTGTCTCTATGGATGTTCTGAAAGGCTATAATCAGTTACTGGTGCAGACCTTACTGTTGTAAAGCTAACCAATGTACCTACTTAATCAAAAACTAATTTCAAATCAGTACATTTTAAAAACGGGACCTTCCTTTGTATAGTATACTTATGCACATATAGCATATAAACGCATGGCGTGTTCCACCAATGCCCCTTCTGAAACCTGTTAGGTTATCTGATTACATTTTCCCATCTTCAGCCCATTCTTGGATAAAATTGGAAAGCACCCTCTCATAGATCTTACCCACCCATCTAGTAATGAAATCAGACAGTAGTTGGGTGGAGCCATTCAAGCACCTCCAGCACCATGGCGCAAGGGTGCCTGCATTGGTGCTAGGCAGCATATTTCTGTAAATACGATACATCCCTGCACTTTTGAACAGATGCACCATGGTGCAGCATGCTGGCTTGCAGCATCACGCTGCATCATTTCCTCTCCTAAATTAATTACTAAAATAATGTGATATGCAATGTATTTTTCAGGACATTCACAGTGTTTGTGAATTCATGATAATATCCCAGATCCCTTCTGTTGATATTTTAGTATTAATCTTGGACAACTATCTTCTTTTTAATTAAAAAAAGCCTGCAGGATATTGTCACTAACATCCGTAAGAGATGAAGATAGGTGTATGTAATATTTGCCCCTTGCCTTACAAACATTCACACTACACTCAATCAGGATCAAGTAGAGAGTCTAGATCCAGGATCAATGAACCTTGATAACTGCCCTTATTCCGGGAGAGCCTCACAATAAGCAGATACATGTTAACCATAGATGACATGAAGAGTCCCAGGTTAACCATCTTTTTATTTTGCACCAGTGGCAAACTAATCATTTTCCTGTTTTTCATATTTTGACAAAATCAAAACATGATCTGTCATGTTCATGTTCTAGCTGCTTTCTCCTCCCAGAGGACAGAAAGGTGGGTATTACTTACCAAAGTGAAAAAGAAAGACAGCATTGCTGAAGCAGTGGTAATACCTGTAAACACATCCAAACACCTATGCTCTCTTTTGGGGCCGGCTGTGGACAAAGGAGTCCTTTCACGGTGAGGAGTGGATCCTATGATGAAATATGTCACCTTGTTTGGATTAGTGTAAGCTGCCTTTTTACTTCAATGTTTTGAATTAACAAAACCTAATGATAACCTCATAATGACCATTTTTCTCCCGTTGTGCTGCGTAATTTCTCCTTTCAGTTGGGATCATAACATCACTGAGGACGCTGACCTACTTAATCATGAGACATGTCCAAATGGTTCACCTTTTAGTGCCTTTAATTGCAAACTGTATAGCCATCCTCTCCCTTTCAGATAATAACCTACACGGATGCCAAACTCATCTCTACCATATGGAAATCCACCACAGGAGACCCTCTGAAATTAATCGCTGGCACCCTTCCAGAAAGCAGTTTATTAGTGTTGCTCAAAATCATGAAAGATCCTCCTTATCAAAAAGGTTCAGCCCAGATCAGTTATCCTACTAAAACATCATTATATATATATCTGTTATTAAAAAATATTATAAAAACAGTAGCCACCCAACTAATTAATAAGGTTGGCAGATAGAGTCTGTTTATGTAATTTTCAGGGCTCATACCATGCGGTTGTGAGAGCTGACTACAATCCAAGAGTGGACAATGTGTTTTAAATGCAATGGAGGCCACTGCTGCCTCATTCAACAGTAGCTCTCAACAGCCTTTCAAGCCCTTTGCAAGTTTCTCTTGTTAAGTTCTGGAGTAATTGCTCTTATATTTCGCAGATCATTAGCCTACTTTTTCAACCACTCCCAATTGATCCAGACTTGCACCTGCAAATGGCACTGACTCAAATAAAACTTAAGGAATCACAGAAGTATTAATCACCCTCCAGGTAATTGGAACTTGTTAGACCTGACAGCCTTAGGGTGGTCACCCCTAACTTTTTGCCTGCCTCCCTCCACTTTTAGGACACTTTTTGCTGGTTTTAGGACACTGCGCACTTTACCACTGCTAACCAGTGCTAAAGTGCATATGCTCTCCCCTTAAAACATGGTGACATTGGATCATATCCACTTGGCTTATTTAATTTACTTATATAAGTCCTTAGTAAAGTGCACTATAAGTGCCCAGGGCCTGTAGATTAAATGCTACTAGTGGGCCTGCAGCACTGATTGTGCAACCCACTTAAGTAGCCACTTAACCGTGTCTCAGGCCTGCCATTGCAAGGCCTGTGTGTGCAGTTTCACTGCCAATTCGACATATGGTGGGCAGAAGACATTCCACTCGTCCGTCTTCTCAGGTCAGCCGCCAACTAGGCTTGACGATGTGACCGCAAACATCTAAATCAGACCCTGTCTGTCCCCCATCGAAACATAGAGGTTAATTGTCTAAAGCAGTGGTTCCCAACCTGTGGTCCGGGGACCGCTGGGGGCTCGCGAAACCTCCTCAGGGGGTCCGTAACTGCTTAGAAAAATAAATATTATTAACAGGATAGGTCCCCAGCTTTCAGAAAATACTCAGTGATGCCGTCCCTGGATACCAATACTGATAGAGTGGGGGTCCCCAAGTTCCAGTAATGATAAAGTGGGGGTCCACAGAAGTCAAAAGGTTGGGAACCACTGGTCTAAAGAACTTAGGGCCATATGTACGAAAGCTTTTTCCCATAGACACAGAATGGGTAAAATCCTTTGGTATATCTGGCCCTTAGACCTGACAATGAGGAATTCATCATTATTGCTAAAAGCACTAACCACACAAATGTCCAGAACTAATACTTTAACTCAAAATCCAACAGTTTTACAGCACAGTTCACCATATATACAAAACCACTCAGCTTCACAATCAATTCTGGCCACTCCCCATAATACACAGATTTTTCATTCCTAGGCAAATCACACTTCAAAACCAATTAATAACCCACAGATCTCTACCATGTGCAATGGTGCTGATTCCATCCTGACCACACTTAGGCCCTCAGTACCACCATAACGCCAGTGGTGGAGGAAAAGCAACCACAGTATTTCGAGTCACAAAGAACAAACCGCCCAAATACAGCCACGAAACCAACACCGTCAGGCTGCCTGATGACAAAATGGTGACTGACCCACCGCCGGGCCCGCCTCGCCGACCCTATTCCGACCTCCCTATTCTGCGTCAGTTTTCAGCACAGCGGAACATGCACGGCGGTAAACCAACAGCGGTCTGCACAGCCGCAGTACAAAAAGGCACCACCAATAGTAGCGAACACCACATTGGACAGTACGAATTCCCCACACCTGAAACACATACACACATCACACATACCTGCTCACGGTACCATATAACACCCCCACACATCCACAATCCCTCAGGACTACCACGACCAACCACAGTGATAGGAGCCACGAAGCACACCCCATAACCAACAAACACCTGCACATTGCACTCTTTGCACATACCACCAGCACCCACATCCAAACATCCCGACACCACCAATCACCTCACACTGCACCCCAACCGCTCAGCACACACCCCCACAACATGTCACGCCAGAAGCACCCACGCTTCACAGACAATGAGTTGCTGTCATGGTGGACAAGATCGTCAGAGTAGAGCCACAACTGATGGGAGTCCAGGTCCAGCAAACATCAGTGTCCTGGAAAACAGAGTTATTGCCGCGGATCATCGACAGGGTCAATTCAATTGACACCTATCCAGGCACAAGGGAGGATATCAGGAAGAGGTGTAATGACCTCAGGGGGAAGGTCCGGTCCATAGCATCCAGGCACCAGATCGCCCTCAACAAGACTGAAGGTGGGCCCCCGCCTTCTCCCCTTGACACAACATTCTGGGAGGAGAAGGTCTTGGAAATCATGCATCTGGAGGGCCTCACTGGTATCAACAGAGGTCTCAACACTGGTAAGTCAACAACACCCCCCAGGCACCAACTACTCCTTCCGAGCATGCCTATCTACCTCCCACCACTCGCCTATCCCCCATCTAACATTACTGCAACTCCACACCCTCCCCTGCATGCCAAACCACCCCTCTTACACCATCTACATACACTCCCTCCCTAATGTACAGATAACAATCACATTGCGTAGAACCACAACTCCCACAATGCATCACACCCCACACAGTCAAAATTCACTGTACCACTTCACAGAGGAACACCTGCCTGGACAACCATGTCACAACCCACACCTACTGGTTGCCGCAACTGCTTCCAAACACATGGTAATGACAGCAATGCCAACCACCATCCACAGCACACCATTGCACATAGAAACCATGGCCCTATACCTGTACCCAAATCAATGTCTGCAGTGCTGCAGCTGTCATTGCCATCATTGGGAAGCATATTGAGCCACTGCATGCACCACACCATGAAAATGGCAATTACACATCCACATACAAACTCCCCCTCTATACATCCACAGGTAACCCTGCTACTGCCAACCAGCAGAGGATGCGAGGGACAGATAGCCCTCTCCGCGATCAAGGCCCCAGTGGATGTCTGGATGGGGTTGTGTTGCCTAGGCCATCTCGGATGACTGGTCACTACACTCCCAGCAGCCCCATCGTGGACACACTGCATTCCCCCTCCCATGTGGCCACAACACCTCAGTCAGCCCCTTCTCCCCAAACCTGTGCCCCCGGGACCCCACAATCGGAAGTGTGCCACACAGAACAGGGGCCATTGATAAGGGCACACACCCTACACTGGGAGTGGGCACACAGTGCCAGGGGCACAGGCGCCGGGATCTAGGGGCACTGGGAGGAGATCATTGGACCAAGGGTCAGGGCAGCCACAGCAACTGACTGCCCAGAAGGCCCTCACCCAAATCCCGGGTGCATACCACCAAACCCAGGACACCATGGGGCAGATCCTCATCACTGTGAAGGAGTCCCAGAGGCTGCAGAGTGAATACCACCAGGAGGCCATGCAGCAGTGGCAGACCCACAATGCCACCATGGCCTCCATGGCAGGGGGTGCTGAAGGAACTCACCACCATCCTTCGTGAGCCCATCTCCCACCAGCAGGCTGCTTCCATTAGCCACAACCCATCTGAGCCCTCCATATCAGCAGCAGCACCTAGTGGAATGGCGGCCCTGCCACAGGACCCACAGGACACCAGCACCTCTACCCCTGTAGCTGACAAGCCTCCATGGAAGCGAGGTCATCCAACCAGACATCCTGCCGTTACTGATGCCAAGACCAAGACCACCGCCGGGAAGTGAACCTCGCCAGAACATTCTCCCTTGTGTGTCACTGAGGCACCCTCTTGACTGTCCACTGTCATCTCTCCATTCTCCCACGGCCACCATACTGGACCTCGACTACCCACAGCTGTGCCAAGTATCCGATTATCCCACCCACTATGACCCCACTCATCACCCCTTGCACTTGTACCTCCCAAATAAATGCCATTGAGCACAGTTACTGTCTACGTCTTTGTGCACCACAACAGCGCCCTGAAATTAGAAAAAGACAGGGACATCAATGACTATAGCCGTCACATAGACCATATCAACACACATGCACTGCAACTACAGGAAGCCAAGGCTGAGATGGCAAGTCAAGTTCAAAAACATATGGCCATCACAAACCCACTTTCCCAAAACATAGCACCCAAATAGTCTCTCCCTCACAGCAAACTGAGCCACACGCTAGGCAGTGCAAACTGCCACAAACAAAGAGGTAGCATCACCTCCCAACCCCAAATCCCAGGACAGAATGCAATACAGAGTAAACCACCTAGTGTAGCACACATAATGCACTGGATCTGGCAGTACAGGGAACAATGCTCCTGCACATTCATGTCACATGTGCATCAACACAACAACTGGATGAGAATAGCACTAACCTGCGTACATTCAGAACCCAACTCATTGCCACATGTAACCCCCGCCAACCCACCCAGAGTCAGAGCTCCAATATCCCCTGTCATTACACACAGCAGGTGGTAGCATGGCACAAGACAGATGGTGGAACAGGACACATACTATACATGTGGGACATACTTGCATCTCAGTAAAGGTATTGTCGTATTAGCTCCGCTCTGGAGGCAGCTGCATCCTCATCATCTTCCTCATCATCACTCCCCATGTCTCCTTCATCAGCCACTGGTACAGCTGCCACGGCCTCTGCATCCAGCAATGGCATGTAACATCTTGGGGCCAGATTGTGTAGCATGCAGAAAGCAACAATGATCTGGCACGCTTTCTCTGGTGTGGAATGCAGGCACCTCCAGAGATGAGCAGACACCAGAATCTGGCCTTCAGCAGGCCAAGGGTCCGCTAAACCACCCAACTTGTCCTACCATGGGCCTCATTGTAACTGTGTTTTGCAGCTGTAGTTGGATGCCTCACGGGTGTCAGTAGCCAGGGAAGGTTGGGATAGCCAGAGTCACCTGTGTGCATGGAGGTAAGGCCCATGTCAAGACCAGGAGGGTGTACTACAGGATGTGAAGAGTTTTGAAAGCAGAGGAGCACACCTATGAAGGGATACATGCCGATGAGCCAGGCCTGGTCCCTCTGTAGAGGAGCCATCATGTGTGGGGTGGTGCTGTTCCGCAGAATGTAGGAGTCATACACAGACCCAGGGAACCTGGCCGTCACTAGTGTGATATATTAGTCAGCCAGACACACCACCTGCACATTGGTGGAATAGAAGTTCTTACCGTTTCTATACACATGTTTACTCCTCTTGGGTGGCACCAGGGCAATGTGGATGCATTCTATGGCCCCCATCACATGAGGGACATATGCCAGATCAAAGAAGACAGATTTTACAGTGGCCAAATAGAGCAAAATGTGGAAACCTGATGTAGCTGTGCATATGTTGTAGCAGGGCACATAGGACGTCCCTCAGGATGTTGCCGAACATAGGCTGTACATCCCTGCTGCCAAATCCACTGTCATCTGGAAGAACCCTGAGGTGAGGAAGTGGAGGACTGACAACACCTGTACTCTGGGAGGGATGGCATTGAGTTGACGAATGGCAGTCAATAGATCCAGCTCCAACTGTGTCACCAGCTCCATGATGGTTTGATGGTTCAGAAGATAGGTCTATGGTGGTCATTCTGACCTTGGCGGTAAAAGGCGCCTACCGCCGGTCAGAAATCCTCCATAATCCCGCCGCGGTCGCGGAAACCCGCCACGGTCATTCTGACCCGCAGAAGGCAAACCTCCGAAAATCCGACCGCCACAACAGACCGCCAGACCAGCGGTCGGCGGAAAGGTGGAGGTGACAAAACCTCCACCGTCACGCCAACAGAAATACGCCCATGCCATTACGACCCACGAATCCACGCGGCGGTCATTCAAACGCGGTATTCCATTGGCGGGACACACCGCCGCGGTCAGAATACACACAAACGAACAAAACCCAGCCACATTGGACGATTTGAATCCCACACACCTGATACACATACACACACCACTCCCACACACACAATACAATATAAAACACCCACCCACATCACCCACAAACCCCTACGCAAAAAAATTTGTAAAGAAGGCAAGAGCGAGACACCAGCATCCAAAAAATAACAGCCACAGCCACTCAACACCATCACCCACACACTATCCACACACAAAACAACACACACCACCACACTCAACTCACTTAAATACACATACTCCACCCCACACATCATACACACCACCCCATGGCACCCCAAAGACAACCCCGCTTCACAGACGAAGAACTCAGGGTCATGGTGGAGGAAATCGTTCGGGTAGAGCCCCAGCTGTTCGGCACACAGATACAATACACTAGCATTGCCCGGAGGACGGAGCTATGGCAGAGGATTGTCGACAGGGTGAACGCAGTGGGACAGCACCCCAGAAATCGGGAAGACATCAGGAAGCGATGGAACGACCTACGGGGGAAGGTGCGTTCCATGGTATCCAGGCACAACATCGCCGTGCAGAAGACTGGCGGAGGACCCCCACCTCAACCCCCACAATTCACATCATGGGAGGAGGAAGTCTTGAACATCCTGCATCCTGACGGCCTCGCAGGAGTCGGCGGAGGAATGGATACTGGTAAGTTGAAGCTTCAATACTGCTTCCCCCCCACCTGCATGCCAAATCAGACCCCAACCCTCACCCCCATCCTCGAACCCCACCCTCACCCCCACCCCCATCCTCACCCCCACCCTCACCCCCACCACCATCCTCACCCCCACCACCATCCTCACCCCCACCCCCAGCACACCTATTCCCCGCCAATGTCTCACCATCACAACCCACACATCCCAAAACCTAGGCCTGCATGCGTCCACTAAGCATGGACACCCATCACCAAAGCATGCCCAATGCATATACACATCCCCCCCACAAGCCACCCTCACCAAAGCCCCCACACACGAATGCCAGCACTTGGGGACACGAGAACCCACAGATACACCCATATGCCACACATTGAAACTATAACCATACCTCTATACCCCTGCAGGACCCGACCGTCAACACACCGCGGCGGAAGGGCCAGAATTATCCACACCCCCCACCCAAGAGGCCGTCAGCGATGACAGCAGCTCTGTCGACCTGGACACCGATGACCAGCCCGGACCATCGGGGACCTCTGGACAGTCGGTTCCCCTCACACAGGCCCAGGCCACTACAGACCCTAACCCCTCTGGGAACACCAGCACAGCTCCCACCCAGCGGGCCCATGCCTCTGTCTCCAGGGCGCGTCAATCTGCGGTGTGTCTACCACTACAGGGCACCCAGGATAACCCACCACCCCAACAACAACAGGGACCTGGGGGCAGTGGTAGTGGGCACACCGGCCAGGGGGCAGAGGCCCAGGGAAACAGGGGAACTCGGAGGGCAGCTGTGCGACAGGGGGGGGAGGAGAGGCCCAGGGAACCCACTCTCCACGAGGTCCTCACCACCATCATGGGAGCATACAACCGCTCCCAGGAGACGATGGCGACGGTACTGGCCCGGTTCCAGGAGATCCAGGCACTGCAGGAGGAACACTATCGGGGGTACAGGGAGGACATCAGAGCCATCAACACCACCCTGGTTACCATGGTAGGGCTGCTGCAGGACCTCGTAAACACCAGGGCGGACACTGAACAACACCCAAGGGCCCCTGCCACTAGCCTGGACCAAGAACAGCCAACCACCTCCGCCGGCGCTAGTGGACAGGAGGCCCCCGCACAGCAGCAGCCCACCAGACCCCCACCTCCTGCAGGAGAAGAACCACCCCGCAAGAAGGCCCTGAGATCTCGCAAGAAGACAGAGTAGGATGTCAAGACCCCCGCCAGCAATGGATACCACCTGATGTCATCCCACTGTCCCACATTGTCACCCTGTCCATCCTTGAACTGCCCATGCTCCATCTCTCCACAGGCCTCTGGACAATGCACCTGTGTGACTGTTACTCTGGACTCTGCCATGGACATTCCTTCACCATAGCCCCCACCCACTTGAAACCACCCATCCCATTTTGAGCACTTCAATAAACACCTATTTTGCACCAAAATATCTGGAGTCTGGCTGTGATTTCAATAGATTGTAATTGACATGACAGTGCAAATATGTCCTTGTACATGGTGAAGTCAACAAACAGCTGCCACAAAGCTGTAGTCCATGGGGAAACGAAGCACAGGACTCGTAGTGGGGACCCCAGATCTGAAATAGGGAGGGAAAAGCCAAAACTCAGTCATCATACACTGGGGCAAATAGACAGGCAGCAGAGATGCTGGAGAGTAGTTAACATTTACTAAATTATCTTTGAAATGTTACCTGTGTCCTATTGGAAGTACTGTTCAATGATTCTGTCCCTGTTGTCTGTTTCAGCCCCGTCGTCTTCCTCCTCGTCACTCTCCTCAGGTTCCACCGCTGCCACAACACCACCGTCTCGACCATCCTCCTGCAGGAAAGGCACCTGGCGGCGCAAAGCCAGGTTGTGAAGCATGCAGCAGGCCACGATGATGTGACACACCTTCTTAGGTGAGTACATTAGGGATCCACCTGTCATATGCAGGCACCTAAACCTGGCCTTTAGGAGGCCAAAGGTGCGTTCGATCACCCTCCTAGTACGCCCATGGGCCTCATTGTACCGTTCCTCTGCCCTGGTCCGGGGATTCCTTACTGGGGTCAGTAGCCACGACAGGTTGGGGTACCCAGAGTCCCCCACTAGCCATACACGGTGTCTCTGTAGCTGTTCCATCACGTAAGGGATGCTGCTATTCCTGAGGATGTAGGCGTCATGCACTGACCCTGGGAATTTGGCATTTACATGCGAGATGTACTGGTCAGCCAAACACACCACCTGGATGTTCATTGAATGGTAATTTTTTCTGTTCCTGTACACCTGCTCCCTGTCTCTTGGGGGAACCAAAGCCACATGGGTCCCATCAATGGCACCAATTACGTTGGGAATATGTCCAAGGGCGTAGAAATCACCCTTCACTGTAGCCAATTCGCCCACCTCAGGGAAAATGATGTAGCTCCTCACGGATTTCATCAGGGCAGACAACACTCTGGATAACACCTTCGAAAACATGGGCTGAGACATCCCAGAAGCAATTCCCACGGTTGTCTGAAATGACCCACTTGCCAAGAAATGGAGTACTGACATGACCTGCACCAGAGGGGGAATCCCTGTGGGTTGGCGGATGGGGGACATCAGGTCGGGCTCCAGCTGGGCACACAGTTCATGGATAGTGGCACGGTTAAGACGGTAGGTCAGGATAATGTGGCGTTCTTCCATTGTCGACAGGTCCACCAGCGGTCGGTACACGGGAGGATTCATCCGTCTCCTCGCCCAACCCAGCGGACGGTGCCTAGGAAGGACAACATGGAGCACACAGTCAAGCAACCCACAGGTACGTACTCACAGCTAGCACAGTATACGATTCTCTATGCAGTGAATGGCGTGTCTGAGTGGCTATGCAAGGCCTAGGCCTGTGTGACGCAGTTGAAATTGAGCCATGTGGGCCCTGGAAATGGCGGCTGCCTGACCTGTGAAGTGTGACAATGGGATGTGAGGTCAATGCGCTGGCGTGGCACACCGCGGCGGGCGGCGGGCGAAGACCGCGGCGCAAAGCCGCATTGGTTAACATTGAAGCCTATGGGTTTCAGGAGCCAATGGCGAAGGGCGCCGGCGGTGGCGGGACGCACCGCCGCGGTACGCACCGCCGCGGACGTGACCGCCATTTTCTATCTACTTATCCACTTGCGACTTGAACTTTCACAGGAGAGGACCTATACTGTAAGTGTTGCTGTGACCTCGGTCTGGAAGGGACAATGGCTGCTGCACCTGGGGAAAGGGCCCCTGCCTTCACTGGAGAGGAGTTGGAGAAACTTGTGGATGGGGTCCTCCCCCAGTATGCGCTACTCTACGGTCCTCCAGACCAACAAGTGAGTTTAATTCAATCTGGATTTGGGGACACTGGCTGGCTTGGGGGCCTGGCGGGGGGCCTGGCGGGGATGGGGGGCATGTTGGGCCTGGCGGGGGGCATGGCGGGGATGGGGGGCATGTTGGGCCTGGCGGGGGGCCTGGCGGGGGGCCTGGCGGGGATGGGGGGCATGTTGGGCCTGGCGGGGGGCATGGCGGGGATGGGGGGCATGTTGGGCCTGGCGGGGGCATGGCGGGGATGGGGGGCATGTTGGGCCTGGCGGGGGGCCTGGCGGGGGGCCTGGCCGGGATGGGGGGCATGTTGGGCCTGGCGGGGGGCCTGGCGGGGGGCCTGGCGGGGATGGGGGGCATGTTGGGCCTGGCGGGGGGCCTGGCGGGGGGCCTGGCGGGGATGGGGGGCGTTGGGCCACTGGCAAGGAAAATGCTGACAAACTTGAACGTGGTATTTCTCCCTCCCTGTACGTGTCACATAGGTCCGCGCCCATGAGAAGATCGGGATTTGGCGTGCCATCGCCAAGGAAGTCCGGACCCTGGGGGTCCACCATCGACGGGGCACCCACTGCCGCAAGAGGTGGGAGGACATCCGCCGCGGGACCAAGAAGACCGCCGAGTCTCTGCTGGGGATGGCCTCCCAACGTAGGCGGGGTGCCTGCCGTCAACTGAGCCCCCTGATGTTCCGGATCCTGGCGGTGGCCTACCCTGATTTGGATGGGCGCGTGAGGGCAGCACAGCAGACACAAGGGGGTGAGTACAAGCATTATCTACTCTGTTGTCGCGCAGTGGAGGTGTCTGGTTGGGGGAGGATGGCTGGGGGTCCCCCTAGGCCAGGGCGATATCTGTAGGCTGGGCACCCCCGTAAGCCCCTGTGTCCCCAGCCACCACCCTCAGTAGTTTGTCAGTACAGCCATCCCTGGGCCGTGTCATCCATGGGTGCAGTTGTCAACTCTAGGCGTGTAGGGCATGTTCCACGGAATGCGTAGCGGACCCCAAGTGCGCAACTTAGTGCAGGGGGCATCTGTGTCTGTCATGTCCGCTAACTGTACCGGAGATCCATGTACTCAATATCCCTTTATTTCTCTCTCCCCCCCCCTTTTTGTTTGTCTTTCTGTGCTTGTGTGCATCAGCATCATCAGGCGGAGGAGAAGTGGCATCGGGGCAGGAGGGAGCTGCATCTCACATGGCCCAGGAGGGCCATGCCACAGAGTCAGACTGGACCAGTGAGACGGAGGGCGAGGGGAGCTCCACGACGGGGACGACTGGAGCCTGCAGCGACACGGACACGTCCTCGGAAGGGGGCTCCCTTGCGGGGGTGGCACCATCCGTGCCCCCCGCCATTACAGGTACAGCCGCCACCCAGCGCACCATCTCCGCCCTCCCAGCAGCCCCTCAGCGTTCGCCCCGTGCCCGCTCTGCCAGGAAGCCGGGCATCTCCTTCGCCCCAGGCACCTCAGGCCCTGCCCCTGTTACCCCCGCTGCCCTCAGTGAGGAGGTCATTGACCTCCTCCGAACGCTCATTGTTGGGCAGACTACCCTTTTGAATGCCATCCAGGGGGTGGAGAGGGAGGTTCATCGCAGCAATGCGTACCTGGAGGGCATTCATTCGGGTCAGGCTGCCCATCAGCGATCGTTCCAGGCTCTGGCCTCAGCACTGACGGCAGCCATTGTCCCTGTCTCCTGCCTGCCTCTACTAACTCCCTCCTCCCAGTCTCCTGTTCCTCTGCCTGTCCCACCTACACCATCAGACCAGCCTGCACACACCTCAACACCCAAGAGAAGCTCATCCAAACATAAGCACCACAGATCACGCAGACATTCACACACGCAACATTCCGATGCAGACATGCCAACAGTCACTACCACCTCTGTGACCCCCACCTCCTCGTCTCCCTCCTCCCTCCCTGTGACGTCTACACTCACACCTCCATTCACCTCACCATCAGCCAGTGTTTCCATCACCAGCACACCCTCCACTCCAGTCCGCACACGTGCAGTCACCACCCCCACTGCCATTTACACGTCCCCTGTGTCCTCTCCCACTGTGTCTGTCACCCCCTCTTCCACACCACACAAACGCAGCCACCCACCCACCCAACAGCCATCCACCTCACGACAGCCTATCCCTCCTGCACCTGCACCCAAAGACAGCAAACGTGACTCACCTACAACCACATCCTCTCCCTCCACTCCCATTCCCACTGTACCTACCACTCTCCATTGTCCCAAGAAGCTCTTCCTCGCCACTACTAACTTCTTTCCTGACCCTGAGCCCCCCCCTCCTTCTCGTCGGGGTAAGAAGAGCACCTCAGCCACCACCAGCCCTGCAGCCCCCTTGACAAGGGTGCAGGGGTATTGGAGCCCGCCAGCCCGCATGTCTGGATCTTCGCCCAGCAGCAAGGGGACAGGCAGCCCACCCCCTGGGAAGAGGAGCAGAAGGCGGAAGGGGCGCCGCAGGAGCCCGCCTTCTACATCCCCCCCGGACACCACCCAGAGACAGTCACCAGCCACAGCTCCAAAGGGAGGAAAGGGCCACAGGCCCACGACTAAGGAGGGCAAGGGCAGCAAGTCGGAGAGGTCAGGCAGCAGGCCTGCTGCCCAGGAGGAGCCCACAACCCCCATAGCCGCTGCCCCGGGAGGAACCGGCACAGCTGCCCCGGGAGAGCCCACCACCCCCATAGCCGCTGCCCAGGGAGGACCCAGCCCAGCTGGCCAGGAGGGCCCCACCACCCACAGCCCAGGTGGGCATTGAAGGAGCACCATCCCCGCTGCCCAGGAGGGCACCACCAGGCAATTAGCAGTTGGCCATAGACCGGCCGCCGTCTCAAGAACCGCTGAACTGGGCCCCGCCGTCTCAAGAACCGCTGAACTGGGCCCCGCCGTCTCAAGAACCGCTGAACTGGGCCCCGCCGTCTCAAGAACCGCTGAACTGGGCCCCGCCGTCTCAAGAACCGCTGAACTGGGCCCTTCAAGGCAAGGAGCGCTGAACTGGGCCCTTCAAGGCAAGGAGCGCTGACCTGGGCCCCGCCGTCTCAAGAACCGCTGAACTGGGCCCCGCCGTCTCAGGAACCGCTGAACTGGGCCCCGCCGTCTCAAGAACCGCTGAACTGGGCCCCGCCGTCTCAAGAACCGCTGAACTGGGCCCTTCAAGGCAAGGAGCGCTGAACTGGGCCCTTCAAGGCAAGGAGCGCTGACCTGGGCCCCGCCGTCTCAACAACCGCTGAACTGGGCCCCGCCGTCTCAGGAACCGCTGAACTGGGCCCGCATTCTCAAGAACCGCTGAACTGGGCCCCGCCGTCTCAAGAACCGCTGAACTGGGCCCTTCAAAGCAAGGAGCGCTGAACTGGGCCCTTCAAGGCAAGGAGCGCTGACCTGGGCCCCGCCGTCTCAAGAACCGCTGAACTGGGCCCCGCCGTCTCAGGAACCGCTGAACTGGGCCCCGCCGTCTCAAGAACCGCTGAACTGGGCCCCGCCATCTCAAGAACCGCTGAACTGGGCCCTTCAAGGCAAGGAGCGCTGAACTGGGCCCTTCAAGGCAAGGAGCGCTGACCTGGGCCCCGCCATCTCAAGAACCGTTGAACTGGGCCCTTCAAGGCAAGGAGCGCTGAACTGGGCCCTTCAAGGCAAGGAGCGCTGACCTGGGCCCCGCCGTCTCAAGAACCGCTGAACTGGGCCCCGCCGTCTCAAGAACCGCTGAACTGGGCCCCGCCGTCTCAAGAACCGCTGAACTGGGCCCCGCCGTCTCAAGAACCGCTGAACTGGGCCCTTCAAGGCAAGGAGCGCTGAAATGGGCCCGCCGTCTCAAGCACCGCTCCGCTGGGCCCCGCCATCTCATGAACCGCTGAACTGGGCCCTTCAGGGCAAAGACCGCTGAACTGGGCCCCGCCGTCTCAAGCACCGCTCCGCTGGGCCCCGCCATCTCAAGAACCGCTGAACTGGGCCCTTCAAGGCAAGAACCGCTGGCCCTTTGGCAGACGTGGCAGGGCAGGATCTATCTCGGGCAGGGCTGCAGGATGTCCTCTGGCCAACTTGCCTCCTCCAGTGGCAGTGGGGTCTGTTATGGACTGTATGGACTGTGGCTTTGCTCTCCCCAGGATGGCCCAGTGGGCAGGCCACCCACTGTATGGACTGTTTGGACTGTGGCTTTGCTCTCCCCAGGATGGCCCAGTGGGCAGGCCACCCACTGTATGGACTGTTTGGACTGTGGCTTTGCTCTCCCCAGGATGGCCCAGTGGGCAGGCCACCCACTGTATGGACTGTTTGGACTGTGGCTTTGCTCTCCCCAGGATGGCCCAGTGGGCAGGCCACCCACTGTATGGACTGTTTGGACTGTGGCTTTGCTCTCCCCAGGATGGCCCAGTGGGCAGGCCACCCACTGTATGGACTGTTTGGACTGTGGCTTTGCTCTCCCCAGGATGGCCCAGTGGGCAGGCCACCCACTGTATGGACGGTTTGGACTGTGGCTTTGCTCTCCCCAGGATGGCCCAGTGGGCAGGCCACCCACTGTATGGACTGTTTGGACTGTGGCTTTGCTCTCCCCAGGATGGCCCAGTGGGCAGGCCACCCACTGTATGGACTGTTTGGACTGTGGCTTTGCTCTCCCCAGGATGGCCCAGTGGTCATGGAGTCCCCTCGTGGATCTGGCGTCGTGTACTCAAGTGGCTGAGGTGCCCCCCCTTCCCTTCCCCCTGAGGTGCCTGTCCGATTTTCTTTCTGATGCCCCTGCAGTGTTCTCTCCGTGGAGTTCTTGTCGTGGGACTGGGCCTTGCCCCTTTGCACAGGAACCCTGTGATCCACGGACAGTGGTTGGACTACATTTAGTAGATGTATATATTTTGTATATAGTTTATTTATTTATTGGGATTACTGGTGTTAATATTTCAATATATCTGCCCGTTTATGATCTCTTCTTTTGGTCTTTGCATTATTTCGGAGGGGGGTGGTTTGTGGGTTGTGACAGTGATCTGTGGGAATGCATTGATGTGTGTGTTGTAGTGGGTGTGGGTGGGTGGGTGTGTGCCGGTAATCTTTTCCCTCCCCTGTGTCGTAGGTGCAGTACTCACCGATGTCTTCCGCGCCGCCGGGCGTGCTCCTGGTATATGAGCAGGAATAGGAGTGCGGGGATGACCTGCAACTCTGGTTCCATGCTGCCGGAATCTCGCGTGGAGTGCGTAGAGGTGAGCGTTTTCCCGTTCGTAGTCTGTTTCCGCCGTGTTCTTATCGGTGGTGCTCCCGCCCCGGAAAAGGTGGCAGATTGGTGGGTCGTAATAGGGTGGGCGGTACATTGTCTGCCGCCTGACTGTTGGCGGGAACCGCCGCGCTGTTTGTTTGTACCGCTGTGGCGGGCGGAGTGTTAAGTTGGCGGGCTGTGTTGGCGGTTCCCGCCAGGGTCAGAATTGCATATTTTAGACCGCCGGCCTGTTGGCGGCTTGGCCGCCGCTTTATCACCGACCGCCAGGGTCAGAATGAGGGCCTATATGATCTGTTGCTCTTCCTGGGTGGCAAGTTCGATTAGTGGCCTGTACACAGGAGTGTTCCTCATCCTCAACTTTCCACCGCACCTGCAAATAGGAGGGAGTAGAAATCATGATGTGAAGCATTGACTGTGTGGACGTAGTTGAGCTGTGCACAGTTCACAAAATGTCACCCATCACTCACCTTAAATTCACTCTCAATACACATTGAACATGTAAAATGGCAGCCACCTGTCCTGCATGCACCGGACAGATGAAAGTGAGCTCATCTCGCCAGCATAACACGTCATGGCAGTAGACGGTCTAAACCACTGTGCAACTCCTCATTGGTTAACACAGTTGCCTATGGGAGACAGGAGTCAATGGTGATCACCGTCGGCGTTGACGGTGATGTCCACGGCAGCCATGACCGCCACTTCATATGCTCTTGCTCACTTGACTCCTAACAGTCGTGCACAGAAGACCGCCACTGCATGTGCTGCTGTGCCCTGACTCTGACAGCGAAAAATGCCACGTCCTGCAGGAGATAGGGCCCCAGCCTTCACCCAGAAGGAATTGGAGAAGCTCATGGAGTGGGTCTTACCCCTATATGGACAGTTATATGGGGCACCAGAGCAGCAGGTGAGGTCACTGTCCTGTCTGTGAGTGGTGTGTATGGGGATGGGGGGCCTTGGGACGAGGCAGAGTGACTGGAGTATGGACATGGGTGAGGAGTCTGAGCCTACTTGGACTGATGACTTGTTAGTGTGGACATGAGATGTGTGCTGTCCACTGCTGTCCCTCTTATGCCACTCTACATGACTTGTCCCGTCTGTTTGTATCACCCATGCAGGTCAGCGCCCATCAGAAGAAGGGGATGTGGTATGCCATCACCAAGCAAGTGTCGACCCTCGGGGTCCATGCCTGGCGGAGCACCCACTGCAGAAAGCGGTGGGAGGACCTGAGATGCTGGGCTCAGAAGACTGCAGTGGCCCAGCTGGGGACATCCTCCCAATGTGGGATCAGTGCCCATCAGACCCTGACCTCCCTGACGGCCCGCATTTTGGTGGCGGCCTACCCTGAGGTGGATGGGCGCTTGAGGGCAGCACAGCAGCCATGAAGAGGTGAGTACACACTCTCACTTATGATATGTGTTACCATAGTGACTCTGGGTGTGCACTATTGGAAAGCTGAACCATGGGTACTAGGTGGATTCATGTCCACTATGGTTATTAGACATCTGGGCAGGATTGGCATCATAGATGTTTGGCCATGCAGTCAGTGAATGGAGGGGCAGTCAGTACCAATATGGTATCTGTGTTGTCAGCTACTCCCAAGGTGTGCAAGGCAGCACAAGCCAACTGGATCACATCATCTGTGGTGTCAGGCCTTTGTAGTCAGTTGTTGACAACCACTGTGCCAGGGGTGAATTATGGGTCGTCAATCTGCTGCCAGGCACTGTATGTGTAGTGAGGCAAGGTGGGCCAAGATGTCACTGTGCAATTTGAGTACGGGCTAGTTGGCATGCCAACTTGCCATGCTGGATTCTGTTGGTTTTGTAGTCCAGGATTAGTGTCTCTCTACGTGCATGTGAAGAGAGCAGGTCCTGGACAGGTGTGGTGGGTATGCCTCTCATCATGTACACGATTGCATCTGTATCAGCTTCAGCAGTGTACACGTGCATTGCTGTGGTGACCCCCATGGTGTCCCGTTGTTGTAGCATGTGTTGGTGAGGGCATGGTATGTCATAGCATGGCATTAGAAGATGCTGTAGTTACTCTGTGTGACTGTTGTGCTGGCATTGATCAATTGCACCCTGTATCTCTCTCTTCCATCCAACCTCCCTCCCTGTCCTCCTCTGTCTTTGTGTACATCAGCATCATCCGATGAAGGAGAAGGGGCACCGGCGAGTGGGGATGCTGCAGCCCACGGGACCCAGGAGGCTAATACCAGCGGAGCCGAGGGTACCAGTTGGACGGAGGGCGAGGGGAGTGCCACAAAGGAAACAGGATTGATGACTACATCTTCGGATTCCTCCTTCGATGGACACTCCCTGGTGGTGCCGGACCCATCTGTGACCATCCCAGCACCATCCTAGTCCGCCACCCCCTTTACCAGCACCGCCCTCCCAGTAGCTCCTCACCCAGTTGCCCATCCCCGCTCACCCAGGAGGGTGGACATCTCCTTCACCGCAGGCACCTCTGCCCCTGCCCCAGTCAGCCCTGCTGCCCTCAGTGAGGAGGCTATTGACCTTCTGAGGTCCATCCCAGATGCAGCAGACCAATGTGTTCCTGGAATGCATTCACAGTGCCCTGTCTGGCCTGCAGAGATCGTTTCAGGCTCTGGCCTCCTCATTGACGGCAGCCAGTGTCACTTCTTCTTCTGTCCCCCTCCAGCTACCTGTTCCCAAACCCACATCCCTCACCCATCCAAGGCACACTTACTGACCCACATGCATCCACATCAACGGACATGGTACACAAGGACAGACACAAGCACCACAAATGCCACTACCGCCATGCACACGAACCACATTCAAATGCAAACATGCCAACATCCAGTCCCATCACTGATTCCCCAGCCACATCCCCCTGACAGTCATGACACCACTCACACCTGCAGTCAGCACTTCATCAGTCCCAGATCCTGCCACATGTGCCCTCACTTGCACCATCACCACAATATCAGACCCCCATACATGCACCCCATACACCACGGGCCATATTTATACTTTTTGACGCACAACTGCGCCAACGCAGTTGTGCGTCAAAACTTTTACCGCTGGCTAACGCCATTCCAACATGCCATGCGGGCGCCTTATTTAAGGAATGACGTTAGCCGGCGCTGCGGACTGGTCTGAGTAAAAAAAAATGACTCACACCAGGCAGCGCCAGCGTAGGGAACAATGGGGGTTGTGCGTCAAAAAATGGTGCAAGTCAGGTCTGAGGCAAAAATCATGCCTGAAACCGAAGTTGTGCCATTTTGTGATGCACAATCCCCATTGACATGACTCCTGTCTTAGCAAAGACAGGAG
This sequence comes from Pleurodeles waltl, assembly GCF_031143425.1. Taxonomy (NCBI): domain Eukaryota; kingdom Metazoa; phylum Chordata; class Amphibia; order Caudata; family Salamandridae; genus Pleurodeles; species Pleurodeles waltl. The sequence continues at coordinate 258,897,966 of NC_090437.1, read as the reverse complement.
ACATGCCCCCTTGCCCAATGGCCGTGCCCAGGGGACATCTGTCCCCTGGCATGGTCATTGGGCACAGTGGCATGTAGGGAGACCAAAATTAGGCCCCCCTATGCCACTTAAAAAAACTTTAAAAAATACTTACCTGAACTTACCTTAACTCACCTGGGATGGGTCCCCCCATCCATGGGTGTCCTCCAGGGGTGGGTGAGGGTGGCAGGGGGTGTCCCTGGGGGCAGGGGAGGGAACCTCTGGACTCCTTCCAAGCCCACAGATACCTTAACGCCTGCCCTGACCCAGGCGTTAAAAAACGGCGCACATCAGGCTGTGTGCCGTTTTTTAAGGCCCACCCCCTCCTGTGTGTCAAAATGACACTGGGGTATAAATAAGGCGCACAGGCCTTAAAGTAATTTTTTAGAAGGGAACGCCTACCTGGCATATCATTACCGCAAGGCAGTTTCCCGCTTCCAAAAAATGACGCACATGGTGGAATTTTGACGTCCGTGGGGTCGGGCGTCAAAGTTTAAATATGGGGCAAGGTTTGCGCTGAATGTGCGTCAAAAATTTTGATGCACATTTGGCGCAAACAGAGTATAAATATGCCCCTACATGTGCACACACCAAGACCATCAACACCCCCACATGCAGCACATCCACCCTACCTGCGGACACCACCCAACATTCACTCACTTGTCCCCCCGCCATCTCTCTGCATCTCCTCCCCACTCCTCCTCCCAGTACATCTAAACGCCCACACTCACCCACCCAACAGTCACCCAGCACATACATGGCATCCACCCACACACGGGCACCCAAGGCACATCCACGTACATACCTCACAACCATACCCTCTCCCTCCACTCCCAAACGTCCTTCCCACAACCTACCTTGTGCCCCTAAGAAACGTTTTGTGACCAGGTTTTCCCTGTTCCCTGTAGGAGGCTGGCCTAAGGTACTTACACCTTACACCAGGTCCAGTTATCCCTTATTAGTGAAATGTAGGCAGTGTCTAGCAGCTTAGGCTGTCTAGGGGTAGCTGTAGCAGAGCACCCAAGGCAGAACTAGGAGACATGCAAAGCTCTTGCAATACCACTATAGTCACACAGTACTTATACAAAATAAAAGACAATACTCAGTGTTACCAAAAATAAAGGTACTTTATTTTAATGACACAAGGCCAAAAGTATCATAGAGGCAATACCCCTTCTGGAGGTAAGTATTATACATAATGTATACACTAGAGACCAAAATCAGGTAAGTAAACAGTCATGGAATAGTGCAAACAGTGAAAAACACAATAGGTTGCAATGGGCCTAGGGGCAACACAAACCATATACTAAAATAGTGGAATGCGAAGGTCGGATCCCCCCTATGCAAGTGTAGTGTGTAGAGGGGCGCTGGGAGTATAAGAAAACACCAAAGGTAAGTAAAGAACCCCACCCCAGATAGAGGAAAGCAGGACTAAAGTACAAGTTTCCTCAGAACACACTACAAGTTGTGATGAAGAACTATGCAAGAACCAAGCAAGACTGCAAGCAACCAATGATGGATTCCTGTACCTGAAGATGTGTGGAGAGGGGAGACTACGCCCAGAAGTCTATGAAGAGACCAGGAAGAACAGGAAGAAGGTGCAAAAGTAGATTGTCCGGTTGGAAGAAAAGTACAGAAATGCACCAAAGAAGATAGCTGCAGGTTCCTGCTTGGTGAAAGAGAAGTCCCATGTTGAGTTGTTGGATGCAGGCTGTTTGTGTCACTAGATTCTGCCAACAAGCCTTGGTTCATGCAAGAACGCTTTTTGTGTCAAAGAGGAGCTGTCCGGACCCAGGAGGGACCTGGGGATCTCAACTTGGACTAAGGAGACAGAGGGGGCTCTCAGCACTTGTGAGAGCCCTCAGAAGACCAGGCAGCACCCACAGGAGTCCCAGGACATGGGGACAAAGGAGTTACAAAGTGAGGTCATTGCAGCACTACATAGGAGGATCCCAAGCCGCCGGAGAACAACTCAGAGAGCTGTGCGTCACAGGATGGAGTGCTGGGGACCTGGGCTATGCTCTGCATGAATAACTTTTGGAAGAAGTGCACAGAAGCCCAAGGAGCTGCAGAGGAAGCGATGCACAGGGTTACTGTCTGGCACGGGGAGGCAAGCTCTGACCTCTACTGAATTTGGACAGCTGGACCTTTGGATAGTCAGGGTCACTTCGGTCCACCACCTGTGTTCCAGGGATCAAGCTTGTCGACAGGATAGGAGTCCCAGAGTACTGGTCATCATCGCAGAGAGGTGCCTGCTGAAGCAAGGAAGTGACTTCATCACTCCACAGAAGATTCCTTCAGTTCTTCTGATGCAGGGTGAAGACAGGCAATCCTCAGAGCGTGCCCACCTTGGAAACTGTTGCAGTTGCTGGCTGGAGCTGAAGTTGCAGGTCACAGTAGCCTTCCTGGATACTTTGTTGCAGTTACAGCCCTTCCTGGAGCAGTCTGTGGTTGATCTGACGGTCAGAAGCTGAAGCAGAGGATGCAGAGGAGTCCTGGTGGAGTCTTGCAAACTGAATCTGAGGAAACACCCAGAGGAGAGACCCTAAATAGCCCAGAGAGAGGGATTGCCTACCTACCCAGGTATGAGCCTATTAGGAGGGGTCTCTGACATCACCTCCTGGCACTGGCCACTCAGATGCTCCCAGAGGGTCCTCACACCTTGGAATCCAAGATGGCTAATGCCAGGGACACTCTGGAGGAGCTCTGAGTACTACCCCTGGGGTGGTGACGGACAGGGGAGTGGTCACTCCCCTTTCCTTTGTCCAATTTCGTGCCAGAGCAGGGACCGATGTAGACTGGATTATGCAAGGAGGGCACTGTTTGCGCCCTTCAAAGCATTTCCAGAGTATCTGGGAGGATACCCTCCCATGCTTGTAACACCTATTTCCAATGGGAGAGGGTGTAACACCCCTCTCCTAAATGAAATGCATTGTTCTGCCTTCCTGGGATTGAGCTGCTCAGTCCCCAGGAGGGCAGAAATCTGTCTGTGACATGGCAGCAGCTGGGGCTGCAGTGGAAACCTCAGAGAGCTGGTTTGGCAGTACTTGGGAGTCCATGGTGGAGCCCCCAGAGTGCATGGAATCCCCCCCAATACCAGATTAGGATTGGGGATCAATTTTGCAATGTTAGACACCTCACATGGCCATTTTCAGAGTTACCATTGTGAAGCTACATTTATGTATTGACATATATGTAGGGCACGCTTACAATGGTGTCCCGCACTCACAAAGTCCAGGGAATTGGCCCTGGACAATGTGGGGACACCTTTGCTAGTGCAAGGGTGCCCTCACACACAGTAACTTTGTACCTAGCCTTCAGTAACGGAAGGTTAGACATATAGGTGACTTATAAGTTACCTAGTGCAGTGAAAAATGGCTGTGAAATAGTGTGTGCACTATTTCACTCAGGCTGCAGTGGCAGTCCTGAAGAAAGGTCTGTATGAGATCCTTATAGGTGGCATAAGAAATGCTGCAGCACATAAGGATCTCCTGGAACCCCAATGCACTGGGTACCTAGATACCACACACTAGGAACATATAAGGGGGGACCAGTGTGCCAATTGGAATTGGTATATGAAGCCACTAAACTATAGTGACACATTTAGTTCACAGAGAGAGCATAAGCAAAGGAGTTCTGGTTAGCAGAACTCCAGTGACACAGTCAAGCATACTGACAACACACATAGGCCAAAAACTATGAGCACTGGGGTCCTGGCTAGCAGGATCCCAGTGAGACAGTAAAAAGACACCGACAAATGGGTTTTAAAAGTATGAGCACTGGGGTCCTCGCTAGCAGGATCGCAGTAAGACATTAAAAACACACTGACAAACAGGCCAAAAATGGGGGTAACCATGCTAGAAAAAAGGCTACTTTCTCACATTCCCCACCACTGTCCCAGTCCCTGTTCCCCCTAAGTACCCTGCAATGCTTCCCAGACTCCTGCCTTCCACCTCCCAGGCCTCCCCTGGTCATCGCCATACACCTGCCCTGCATAAGACTTCCACCCCCACCAAGGCGACAGTTGCCCTTCCCAGACCCAAGGTCAAGCCTACTTCCTCTACTTTCAAGGCCAAGCCCACTTCCTCCACTTCCAAAGCCAAGCCCACTCCCTCCACTTTCAAAGCCAAGCCCAAACCTCCACCTCCCGGCTACACCAGCACCATCCAGGGGCAAGCTAAAAGAGCCCATCTCCAAGCCAAGCCCAAAAGACCCCGCCTCCAAGCCCAAACCACCCCCCACTCCTCCACCACTCACACCTGAGGTGCATGCATGCCCCATTGATGCCCCTGCCTTGTGGAGGCCAGCACATTGTAGTCAGGAGTCAAGTTGGGGTGTGCTACTGTGCCCCGTGTGCTCGGGGCATTACAGAACTTTGGGACGGGCCCATGTGCCCCTTTGTACATAGTTTTAATGCAATTTTTATTTTAATAATATATCTGCACCACTGCACTGTGGGTGTCGATGGTAACAACCTTGTTGTGGCTTTGGTTCAATATGTATGTGTGATGAATGTGCAATTTTGTGTGTGTGTGTGTATTGTGTGTGTGTACTAATGTCCTTCCATCCAGTGTGTGCTAGGCTGGTATACTTATGGTTGTCGCTGGTCCTAGAGGTCAATGGCCAACAGGAGCATTGGGAAGACTTGCAATTTGCGTGCCACGGCGCCAGTGGACGTGCTTGTCTTTCTTAAGGTGAGTCTTCCCTCTTATGTTGTTCGTTTCCGCCATGCTTTTCATGGCGGTGAGACCGTCCTGGAAATCCTGGCAGTGTGCTGCATCATAATAGGGTCATGGGAAACTGCCTGACCACCGGCCTGGAGATGCCTGGCTGCACCGGTCCATCCACACTGGCGGGTCGGACGGAAACTTGTCTGTGTTCTCAGTTGCCTTCCCCCTACTCGTAATGTGGCAGTCTTCACCGCCGGGCCCACGAGGGTGCGACCGCCAACTCCACTGTCCACAGACCACCATACTCATAATGAGGGCCTTAACGCCATGCTTCGATCTGAAGCTTGTCTAATCAAAGGACTGAAGGCTTATTAGCATATTTCTTCCACTGTGATGGATACACACTGGCTGCACCTCAGTTTTCATTGTCTCTGAGATATGTTGCATCACATACAAGTCAGTGATAAATTGTACCATCATCACTATCCCTCCTCTCGACAACACAACCTGGCAGACTTCAACAGAACCCAGGTGAAGCATGAAAAACGTTAAGAACATACAACAAAGATCCATAACAACATCTCTCCTGTGTTGTATTTCGATCGAGCTAAATATTGCCCTCCACCATCGGCCAACAAAGCATTATTAAGGTAAAAATATTAATATAGATTTACTTCTCTTCACTCCAGATCTATATAACTTATAAAATATCCATGTTGTCAAGACAATATAGTGGAGTATAGTAAAATCATTCTTGGTGCCACAATATTTTAGTGTTCCATATTTTGGCTACAATATTTTGATAGCCTGATATTTAAAAACTCGATATACTGGTCACATTCCAGCCTCCTTACATCACAATTTTTCCTTCAACTTCAGAAAAGTGCTTACAGCTCTAGTAATTGGAGGAGCTTATTGTCCTTCCCCAAAAGTATCTCAGCAGATAGGGCTCTCTTGGTCACCAATTAAAGGGCATATTTATGAGCCCCATGCACCCCTGGACAGTCACATTTTGTGACACTTCCGTGGCACAGCTACAAAATCATATCTATGAGGCCACACAAAGCCACTTGGCGTGGCTTTCAATGGCCTCATAGATACTGAGTAAAGCAAAGCAGTACAAGTGGCTACCTTGCTTTACTCTGCACCAGGGAGAGGCATTCTACTGGCATTCTAGTGTTTTTTACCATCCATAACCCATGGGTTTTGACACATCCCCATATTTATGAGAGCCTGTAAACCTAGGGATGCACCAAAGTCTTACCCCTCCGAGGGCAGGCGTAATAAGGAGAAATATGTTAATTTCTCCTCGGTTTTTCCTCTTTCCATGTGTGCTGCATTTTGCAGCACACATGGAAAGAGGAAAATACCTCCATGCATTGTTTCTGTGCAGGAAGGTCCCCTTCCTGCACAAAAACAATTCTGCCATCAACACAGGCACCCTTGCACCATGTTACAATGGTTCCTGCATTGGAGTTAGGCAGCAAATAGTACGACGGCTGAATGGGCAGGAATGCACCGTATCTTGTAAATATGGTGCATTCCTACCCTTTCACTTTGGTGTATGTCAGCGCAGCAAGATGACTTGCGCTGCCCCATGCCAAAACCCGTAAATGAGGGACTAGGTTTCTGCTTTATAAATAGCAATTTATACATGAACATAAATCAACACTGTAGATTACTAGGCAGATTTAATCTACTGTATATTGACCTCACCACCTGTATCAAAGGGTAAACATTTTGGCATTTTTTTTTATAAGAAAACTGGTTTGCCGAGTTTACTTTTCACAAAAAAAATCACCACTTCTAGGCTGATGCAACAAACGGAAAGGCAATCCTAAGGGAATTAGAATATGATTAAAACTATAAAGTACATTACTCATATAACACAATGGCATCAAATAGCTCCGTCCTGTCCTTTGTACGTCGAAGAGGTATTTAATTATATATATATATATAATATATATAATTATATATATAGAGAGAGATATAGAGATAGTGATATATATCCACACAAACACATATGTATACCCTCACATAAATGTATATATATATGGATACATATATATATATATATATATATAGAGAGAGAGAGAGAGAGAGAGAGAGAGAGAGAGAACATTTTGCAAAATCTTGATTGTGAGTAAGTCTGTCCGTTACCATTGCAGACAATATCTTGTTGGGATAATCTAAAATGACTCTTTCGTATATGAGTTTTCGTTCCACACGTTCCCTACATAAGCAACACTGATATTACAGGACCAACCTCTTTATTGCAACTGTGAACTAGAAAGATTTAATAAAGTTTCCAATTTATTGTTCACCTCCAGATGTTTAGTGGTGAGATGTAACTCCTCGACACATAAAGCAGCTGATCCCTTGTCATTCTTATTGTATTGATCTTTTTTTATTGTGTTATATGTTTCTGTATTTCGACTTGCGGCCCCCTTCTATTGGTATAAGAAAGTTCATTGTATTCTTAGCAACTACACTGTTTTTTATACAGAAATGCATTTCTTTGAGCTATTATTTCAAAATCCTGGTACATATGTGATTGAGCTATTTGCTCAGTGTCTCAAAACATAACATTGATTTGTAAAGTTTGTATGCCTTATCTTGCACTTGGCGAAACAAGGCAGAAATTTAGTCAGACAAAAGCAGACCGACCAAGATATAGATGCAGACACATATAGACAAACCGATCTGTAAATAGAAAATAAACATAAAAACACAGACAAATAGATTGATGCGAAGGGAAACACAACCACATATACAGAGACAAGCAAACACAGAAATAGAAACTATGATTAAAAATCATAAACAATGCTGAGACAGGCACAAAGAGGGTAGGCGGATGTGTTTATCCGTGGACGAAGAGAGAGAGCGAGACACAAGGATGAATATATTTTTAATAATAGAATGAAATACAGACAGCGAAAGACATCCCATCACAGGTATAAGGATACAACAATGAACGTATTCATAGAAAGACAGCCAATCAATGGCTCCTCTTCAAATGTTGATCCTCGGGGGCAGAACTATAGCCATATTGTGGCGGATGAGCAAACATTTCCAAGAGTGAGTTTGCAGCGCTCGACTCGTCATTATTTTTTTAGGATACCTTTCCAAGAGTATTTTTTTCTTGGCAAATTCCTGGCAGACAGTGCACGTTAAAACATTTTGAGCCAGTAACAAGGCGTAAGCATAGATCAGTGACACAATATTGAGGTAATCAATATCGTTGCCATAGATATTATGTCAAAAAAACGTTTGCCACAATATCGTGATCCTAGACTTGTAAAGAAAACGCCAAATTTATCAGAACAAAATTGTGAACAATAATATGGTCAACAAAAGTATTGTTTTTCTATTGTACATAGTAGTAAAATTTAAATATTTATATATATTAATAAAATGGATAATGTAAAGTCAATAGATCCCAGCAATTTTTTAATACTACATGTAGAAACAAAGTTAAACATATGTGTGCTCATAAACATATACAGTATGTATAGTTTACCATATTAATTGATCAAAAATAATTTTACATGATGTTAATTTTAACTTTTTGGTATTTTCTATTTAGTACTGTAAAAACATATATATTACGATACACACATGTATTACATACTGGCAGTCACCAGAAGGGAGATATAGTTAGGACTTACTTTCCATATGAAATTTTTTTTTTGTTTTGCTAATAACTTTGGCATCGTTTGACGAATATCCATGACATTTTCCACTCAAGTTTGCCACTCTCTTCAGCTGTTGTTTTAGATCCTTTTGGGGTAATTCTTCAAGCAGGGGCTGAGAGAAAGGCGTTTTCCCAATGTAATTTCCCATAGGGATTTTAGACATGACTACAGCCCAAAGCAATGGACGGAATTACAACATGCTGGGGCCCAAATATAGTTTTTTTTGTTTTTTTTTAAAGCAAGCACAGTTAGTCACCTTGCTTTTTTGCCCTCCTGGGTGGGTGGGGTCCTGGGAGAATATAGTTTATTTTATTATTTGGAAGGGGCACATGCAGCCCTCCTCCTCAGGCCTATTATGGCCCCGCGTACCCAATCCCTGGGCCCCCACTGATTCTAATAACGGGGGCGGGGCCTGCATGACTCCCCTTCCTAGCCAATTTTGGCCCCAGGGACCCCAGTGCCTGGGCTCTGGCCCATTTGGAAAATGGGGAGGGTCCATGTGGCCCCCCTCTTTGGCTGATTTTTGACCCAGGGACCCCAACACCCCAGGCCGGCCACTTTTCAAAATAGGGAGGGAACGGGCACCTCTCTCTGGATGATTTCAGCCCATCCCAGCCATGCGCGGAATGATGATGGAGCTTCTCTCCTGGATCCATAATTGGCCCTGGGGACCCCATCCCCACGGTCTGTTCCTGCTATGTCCTGGGGTTTCTACCTCCTGGACACAGCGGTTTCCCTGTCAGTACTGGTGCAGTCAGGGAAACCTGTGTTTGCTCTCGCTTGGCTGGAGCAATATCAAAGCTCCTGCCAAGTGAGATCAAACTCTAAGGGGCATATTTACAAGCCCCTTGCATCTCCTTGCTTCGCCTTAGTGTAATTTTTTTTATGCTAAGACGACGTTAAGGAGGCCTAATTTACAAATTGGCTCTGCCTCAGGTATTGTATGTAAGGGGGGGGGGTGTTACACCGCAGGGAGGCCCGAAAATATGGTGCAGTGAAATTTACAAGATTTCACTGCTCCATTTTTTCTGTCATTTTTAATGCCTGCTCAGAGCAGGCTTTAAAGTGGGCCTCCCATACCTGTGCTGGACTAATGTCTGAATTTTTGACGCTAGCTCAACAAAGCATCAATATAGCGTCAAATATTTTGATGCTGTTGCGCTAACGTGTGCCATGGTGCGCTGTATAGTAAATACAGCGATACCATGGTGACGTTAGGGGGGCGCAGGGCAACATAGGGCAATGCAAGAAAAGTGGCACATCAGAGCTGATGCGCCACTTTCTGGTAAATGTGCCCCAAAGTCTTCTCCCAACAGGCAGAAGCATGAAAAATGCTGTTTCCTGCCTGCACTGAACTGGGCAGGGAAATAAATAAAAATAGTGCTCCCCCATTTTTAGCTGTTCCCTGCTGGCAGGAGCAATTCCGGCTTCCAATGGAAGCAAGGAGCCAGCTGGGGCCGCAGGGGCCTTGAGTTTCCCCACACAGCCCTCAACAATATAGTGGGTACCCTGGGTGGGCTCAAGGGCACCAACTCTTTATTGGCTGCGCATTGGAGGATGGGGCCGAAATTGGCATGGGAAGAGCCCTGCATGCCCCCTCCCCATTTAAAACATAGAGGGCCCAAAGAGATGTGCTCCCTTGGACCAATGTGGCCCTGGGAAGGGGGTTGCATGCTCCCATCCCCCTTTATAATATGGCCATGCCAAAGGAGATAAGGTCCCTGGGGCCAAACTTAGCCCACAATGGGGGGCTGTGTGCTCTCTCCCCTAATGAAATGCACCAGACCTCATGGAATGGGGGCTCCAGGTCCAAAATCTGCCGGGAGGATAACCACATACCCCCTCCCCTACCACAATGCGTCCAGCCCTGAGGGATGGGGTCATCAGGGCAAAATCGACCAAGGAAGGGAGCATGTTCATATACATCTGTATGCAATGCCACTGTAGCCACTCCACTATACGCTATTACACTCTATGCCACTCCACTCTATGCCTCTCCACTGTACGAGACTCCACTCTACACTATTGCACTGTACACAACACCACTGTACACCACTCCAGTGTTCGTAACTCAATTCTACACCACAGCACTGGATGAATCACCACTACACGCCATTCCACTCCACATCATTCTACTGTATGCCACTCTACTCAATCCTATTCCACTGTATGCCACTCAACTCTAACTCACTCCACTGCCCGCTGTTATACTGTATGCCACTCAACTGTATGATATTCCACTCTACGCCACTCCAGGATATGGCACTCCACTCTACATAACTTCATTATGAGCTAATAGATTGGACCCCACTCCAATGTAGGCCACTCCATTGTATGTTATTACACTCTACCCCATGACACTATACACCGCTCCAGTCTAAATCGCTCCATTATACGCCAGTCTACTATACACTGTTACACTCTATGCCACTCTACTTTGCAACACTCCATTCTATGCCACTTTATACTATTATACTGTGCACAACATCACTCTACAACAGTCCACTCTACTCCATTATACTGGATTTATCTCCACTAGGCCTCTTCGGTGTATGCCATTCCACTATATGGCACTCTGCTATACATTACTCCAGTATATGCTATTCCACACTACACCATTCCACTGTATGCCACTGTGAGAAAGTAGCCACTTTCTAGCATGGTTACCCCCACTTTTGGCCTGTTTTTGAGTGTGTGTCAGTGTGTTTTTACTGTCTCCCTGGGATCCTGCTAGCCAGGACCCCAGGGCTCATAGATAAATACCATATTTGTCAGTGTGTTTTTCCTGCTTCACTGGGATCCTGCTAGCCACAACCCCAGTGCTCATAGTTGGTGGCCTAATGTGTGTGTTGTCAGTAGTGCTTAACTGTGTCACTGAAGTTCTGCTAACCAGAAATTCAGTGCTTATGCTCTCTCTGCTTCTAAATTAGTCACTATAGTTTAATGACTTCATTTACCAATTCCAATTGGCACACTGGACCCCCCTTATAAGTCCCTGGTATATGGTACATAGGTACCCAGGGCATTGGGGTTCCAGGAGATCCTCATGGGCTGCAGCATTTCTGTTGCCACCCATAAGGAGCGCAGACAAACCCTTTCACAGGACTGCCACTGCAGCCTGCGTGAGATAGTGCACACACTATTTCACTGCCATTTTTGCTGCACTTAAGTAACTTATAAGTCACCTTTATGTCTAACCTTCATTTACTGAAGGCTAGGTGCAAAGTTACTAAGTGTGAGGGCACCCTTGCACAAGCAAAGCTGCCCACACACTGTCCATGGCCAATTCCCTGGACTTCGTGAGTGCGGGGACACCATTACACGCATGCACTACATATAAGTCAATACCTAAATGTAGCTTCATAATGGTAACTCCGAATATGGACATGTAAGGTATCTGAGATCATAGAATTGCCCCCTCATTCCAAATATGGTTTTTGGCGTACCAATCCCATGTATCCTGGGGGCTCCACCATGGACCCTAGTACTGCCAAACCAGCTGCTGCCACCTCACAGACAGGGGAGGGTTCTGCCCTCCTGGGATCTGAGCAGCTCAGTCCCAGGAAGGCAGAACAAAACATTTCCTTTGGGAGGAGGGTGTTACACCATCTCCCTATGGAAATAGGTGTTACAGGCTTGGGAGGGGTAGCCTCCCCGAGCCCCTGGAAATGCTTTGAAGGGCACAGATGGTGCCATCCTTGCATAAGCGAGTCTACACCAGCTCAGGGACCCCCAGTTCCTACTTTGGCATGAAACTGGACAAAGGAAAGGGGAGTGACCACTCCCCTGTCCATCACCACCCCAGGGGTGGTGCCCAAAGCTCCTCCAGTGTATCCCTGGCGTTAGCCATCTTGTTTTCCAAGGTGTGGGGACACTCTGGAGATCTCTGAGTGGCCAGTGCCAGCTGGTGATGTCAGAGACCGCTCCTGATAGGTGCATACCTGGTTAGGTAGCCAATCCCCCTCTCAGGGCTATTTAGGGTCTCTCCTGTGGGTTCCTCTTCGGATTCAGCTTGTAAGTTTCCACCAGGAATCCTCTGCAACTCCTGCATCATCCTCTGATCGTCGGATCAACCGCAGACTGTGGCTAGCAGCCGGTGTATCAAAGGAAAGTGACACAATAGGTATGTAGTATGTGGAGGAAACATTAGTCAACAGGCCTTGCAATATCCTACTTCACGCAGGTAAAAGAAAAAGTAATGAGAAATAAAGGACAAATACAATTACGAGAACATATGTTCATAATAAAGCTCAAATCTGAGCAACTAGCATTCATGGATAGAAATCTGAAATCCACAAAAGGACAAACCATTAGGGATTATGGTGTTCAATCCAGGGATACATGTAGTACAGAAAATGCAGTGTTACCTACAAACTTTGAATGTTACTTAAAAAAATCACTGGATAACTTACTATGTCAAGCCCCTTTCCCTTCCAGTAGTGACAGGCTTTACACCAATTCACCATCTCTCATAAGCCAACCATGGCTCCTAAATGTAAGACATAGCCATTAGTCATGTACTCACCTAGTACCCAGAGAACAGAGTATGGCCTATAGCCACAGCCTATATCCAGTACACCACATCAATTAGGGTACAATGGAATTTATTAAAGGAGCATGACTGACCTTCGGACACATACTTCTCAGTAGCATGAGCATAGAACTTGTTGGAGACCATCCTTTGCACCCAGCCCACAGGCTTCCAGATGTCACCGGCAGGATGTTAATTCAGACCATTCATTTCAAATACCCCCTGTGGCCAATATCCTTATGTAGGCCCTAACATACAGCCATTTCTACACTCCAACAGTTTGAGACTGTCACTGGACTCTGAGCCCTTGTTCTTAAGGTGAGCCATAGCATAAACTACATATGTAAAACAAGGGGATAAGTTAACAAATTAAGGGTCTCATTTACAACAATCTGCTGCATTGGATCCGATTTGTTAGATTTCTTCCTCCGCCCTGTGACCCCCTAACAATGCCATGGATGAGCTGTACTAACAACACAGAACTCCATGGCGCAGGTTCTCCCAGATGCGTCAGAAATTCTTACCCATCTGTGGCGCTAAAGCCATCCACTGCTGGACTAGCATAAAAAAATGATGCTATTCCAGCAATGCGAGGAGGCCCTTATAGACAAAAGTCCTGCTCTGAGCAGGCGGCAAAATTCTGATGCAGTGAAGGCGCAGAATGATGCAGTGAAATGTAAATTTCACTGCATCAATTCTGTGTGTTTTTTTGCCTGGGAACGCCAACCTTGCATATATTATACCTGGTACAGGTATAATATTATGCAAGACTTTAAAAACTGACGCATTGGGCCCAATGAGTCAGTTTGTAAATAGGGGACAGTGTAAAGCACTGCTTAGTGCCACCGCTGTATCAAAATAAAATGATGCAATGGTGGCCCAAAGGCCTTGTATATGAGGCCCTAAATTTCTTCCCCATCATGTATCATCCATAAATAAGTGTCATGTAAAATATATTTTTCAGGTCTATTTAGAGCTTGGTGCCCCATAAAATTTGCTGTTCCCCCACTCTGTTTAGAGTTGGGGCAAGCACCAGCTTTACATCACGAAAACTGTCTACCCAGTATAATCCTCTGACTAGTTACTACTATAGCATGAACTACTACTACTACTAGGCTTTTCAGCAAGAGTCCGACAGATTACAGTAATGATCACTGCCCCCTGTTAAGGATGGGACAACTGTCACTGATGTGCCCTGCCACAGGCTAAGTATATTCAAAATGCTCCTTGTGCAAAGAGAGATACTCCCTGCATGTTAGTGCCATTAGATTTTTTTTGTTTAGAGACAACAAATGGCCTCCTTTGTGTATTAGCTCTCTCACTAAAATGTTTGCCAAGTGTATGCCCTAAATATGGCACTCAAATAGTGAATGGAACAATTGTGGCAACTACTTTCGAACTATCCACAATGGTCTACTGAGGCCCACTGTAACTTACAGCAGATTTACAAAAATATATTTCATTGGTATTCTTGAAACCATAAAAGCGTTTTCTTATGTTGCTATGCGTAAATTGTAGCTTAAAATTAAAATCAAACAGGCATCTCTCATTTTTATAAGCAAGATAAATATGAATCACACTGAACCACTCATTACTACAGTTTCATGTTGTAGTGGACAGATTTAGGGCCTCAGTTACAAGGCTCTAGCGCCACCGGATCATCACTTTTGCAACGTTCTGGTCCCTCTGTGCAGTGCACCATATCTACAAGGCGGCGTTAAGTCACTTTTCCTGGGTTAACGCGTCCTTCTAGATATGGGCCTTCCCAATGCAGTTTTCTGGGGATAAGGGGTGCCCAATGGGTGTTGCTGTGGGCATCTCCCAGATGCGTCAGAAATTCTTACCCATCTGTGGCGCTAAAGCCATGCACTGCTGGACTAGCATAAACAAATGATGCTATTCCAGCAATGCGAGGAGGCCCTTATAGATAAAAGTCCTGCTCTGAGCAGGCGGTAAAATTCTGATGCAGTGAAGGCGCAGAATGATGCAGTGAAATGTAAATTTCACTGTGTCAATTCTGTGTGTTTTTTTGCCTGGGAACGCCAACCTTGCATATATTATACCTGGTACAGGTATAATATTATGCAAGACTTTAAAAACTGACGCATTGGGCCCAATGAGTCAGTTTGTAAATAGGGGACAGTGTAAAACACTGCTTAGTGACACCGCTGTATCAAAATAAAATGATGCAATGGTGGCCCAAAGGCCTTGTATATGAGGCCCTAAATGTCTTCCCCATCATGTATCATCCATAAATAAGTGTCATGTAAAATATATTTTTCAGGTCTATTTAGAGATTGGTGCCCCATAAAATTTGCTGTTCCTCCACTCTGTTTAGAGTTGGGGCAAGCACCAGGTTTACATCACGAAAACTGTCTATCCAGTATAATCCTCTGACTAGTTACTACTATAGCATGAACTACTACACTACTGCTACTAGGCTTTTCAGCAAGAGTCCGACAGATTACAGTAATGATCACTGCCCCCTGTTAAGGATGGGACAACTGTCACTAATGTGCCCTGCCACAGGCTAAGTATATACAAAATGCTCCTTGTGCAAAGAGAGATACTCCCTGCATGTTAGTGCCATTTGATTTTTTTTTTTGTCTAGAGACAACAAATGGTCTCCTTTGTGTATTAGCTCTCTCACTAAAAAGTTTGCCAAGTGTATGCCCTAAATATGGCACTCAAATAGTGAATGGAACAATTGTGGCAACTACTTTCGAACTATCCACAATGGTCTACTGAGGCCCACTGTAATTTACAGCAGATTTACACAAATATATTTCATTTGTATTCTTGAAACCATAAAAGCGTTTTCTTATGTTGATATGCGTAAATTGTAGCTTAAAATTAAAATCAAACAGGCATCTCTCATTTTTATAAGCAAGATAAATATGAATCACACTGAACCACTCATTACTACAGTTTCATGTTGTAGTGGACAGATTTAGGGCCTCAGTTACAAGGCTCTAGCGCCACCAGATCATCACTTTTGCAACGTTCTGGTCCCTCTGTGCAGTGCACCATATCTACAAGGCGGCGTTAAGTCACTTTTCCTGGCTTAACGCGTCCTTCTAGATATGGGCCTTCCCAATGCAGTTTTCTGGGGATAAGGGGTGCCCAATGGGTGTTGCTGTGGGCATCTCCCAGATGCGTCAGAAATTCTTACCCATCTGTGGCGCTAAAGCCATGCACTGCTGGACTAGCATAAACTAATGATGCTATTCCAGCAATGCGAGGAGGCCCTTATAGATAAAAGTCCTGCTCTGAGCAGGCGGTAAAATTCTGATGCAGTGAAGGCGCAGAATGATGCAGTGAAATGTAAATTTCACTGTGTCAATTCTGTGTTTTTTTTTGCTTGGGAACGCCAACCTTGCATATATTATACCTGGTACAGGTATAATACTATGCAAGACTTTAAAAACTGACGCATTGGGCCCAATGAGTCAGTTTGTAAATAGGGGACAGTGTAAAGCACTGCTTAGTGCCACATCTGTATCAAAATAAAATGATGCAACGCTTGCCCAAAGGCCTTGTATATGAGGCCCTAAATTTCTTCCCTATCATGTATCATCCATAAATAAGTGTCATGTAAAATATATTTTTCAGGTCTATTTAGAGTTTGATGCCCCATAAAATTTGCTGTTCCCCCACTCTGTTTAGAGTTGGGGCAAGCACCAGGTTTACATCACGAAAGCTTTCTACCCAGTATAATCCTCTGACTAGTTACTACTATAGCATGAACTACTACTACTACTACTACTAGGCTTTTCAGCAAGAGTCCGACAGATTACAGTAATGATCACTGCCCCCTGTTAAGGATGGGACAACTGTCACTGATGTGCCCTGCCACAGGCTAAGCATATACAAAATGCTCCTTGTGCAAAGAGAGATACTCCCTGCATGTCAGTGCCATTTGTTTTTTTTTGTTTAGAGACAAGAAATGGCCTCCTTTGTGTATTAGCTCTCACACTAAAAAGTTTGCCAAGTGTATGCCCTAATTATGGCACTCAAATAGTGAATGGAACAATTGTGGCAACTACTTTCGAACTATCCACAATGGTCTACTGAGGCCCACTATAATTTACAGCAGATTTACACAAATATATTTCATTTGTATTCTTGAAACCATAAAAGCTTTTTCTTATGTTGATATGCGTCAATTGTAGCTTAAAATTAAAATCAAACAGGCATCTCTCATTTTTATAAGCAAGATAAATATGAATCACACTGAACCACTCATTACTACAGTTTCATGTTGTAGTGGACAGATTTAGGGCCTCAGTTACAAGGCTCTAGCACCAAGGATCATCACTTTTTGCAACGTTCTGGTGCCTCTGTGCAGTGCACCATATCTACAAGGCGGCGTTAAGTCACTTTTCCTGGCTTAACGCGCCGTTGTAGATATGGGCCTTTAAAATGCAGTTTTCTGGGGGTAAGGGGTGCCCAATGGGTGTTGCTGTGGGCATACCCACTCAACACCCATTGCTTTTTGATATTGCCTCAGATTTACAAGAAATTGTAAAACTGAGGCAGTGCCAAAAACTAATGCTTCCCCAGGGGAAGCGTTAGAGTGGCACACCGAGGAGAAATACTTTTATTTCTCCTCGTTTTATGGTCTTTCCATTTGTGCTGCAAAATGCAGCACACATAGATGGAGGAAATCACCATTAAAGATTGTTTTTGTGTCCCTTCCTGCAGAAAAACAGTCTCACCCGCAACAGCAGCCATCCTTGCACCTTGGCACAAGACTGAGGGGCATATTTATACTCTGTTTGCGCCGGAATTGCGTTGGTTTTTTTTACGCAATTCTGACGCAAAACTAACTCCATATTTATACTTTGGCGTTAGACGCGTCTAGCGCCAAAGTCCATGGAGTTTGCGTCATTTTTTAGCGTGGACACCTACTTTGCGTTAATGATATGCAAGGTAGGCGTTCCCGTCTAAAAAAGTGACTCCGAGGCATGTGCGCCGTATTTACACTCCCGGGCAAAAATGTCGCCGGGGAGTGGGCAAAAAAAATGACGTCCAGCCGCTTTTGCGTTGTTTTTTAGCGCCAGGTCAGGGCAGGCGTTAAGGGACCTGTGGGCTCGGAAGGAGCCCAGAGGTGCCCTCCCATGCCCCCAGGAACCCCCCCTGTCACCCTTGCCCACCCCAGGAGGACGCCTAAGGATGGAGGGACCCATCCCAGGGAACATAAGGTAAGTTCAGGTAAGTATTAATTTTTTTTTTTTTTTGTGGCAAAGGGGGGCCTGATTTGTGCCCCCCTACATGCCACTATGCCCAGTGACCATGCCCAGGGGACAGAAGTCCCCTGGGCATGGCCATTGGGCAAGGGGGCATGACTCCTGTCTTTGCTAAGACAGGAGTCATTTCAATGGGGGTTGGGAGTCAAAAAAAATGGCGCAAATCGGGTTGAGGCGATAATTTTGCCTCAGCCCGACTTGCCCCATTTTTTGGCGCCCAAGCTCCATATTCCCCTACGCCGGCGCTGCCTGGTGTACGTCATTTTTTTTTACGCACACCAGGCAGCGCCGCCGGCTAACGCCGGCTAACGTCATTGAATAAATACGGCGCCCGCATGGCGCTTCAGAATGGCGTTAGCCGGCGTTGCCGCAGTTGTGTGTCGAAAAGTATAAATATGGCCCTGACTGTGTTGGTGCTAGGCAGCTAATTTAGCGCCTGACACAGGAGAAGACACAGGAATGGCAGTATTCTTTTTAATAGGGCGTATCCCTGCGTTTCAGGAATGACGCCGCTCGGCGCAGCAAGGTTGCTTGGGGACATTTCCTTGTAGATGAGGCCATTAATGCCATAATGCTTGTAGAAAAGGAATGCAATTTAATGTCGCGTTCTTCCTTTGATGGACAATTACCCTATTAGAAGTGACATTTCAGCATGTTTCTTTGTACAATAGTTGTTGTACCAAAGCAGCATCTCGATGACGTACCATTCAACATTAGCTACCTGCAAGCTTGAAAAATTGCCTGATTTACAGTTCATCGAAACATTGCTTTATTGGCCTGCAACAATGAATTCAACTTTTACTGATTTACAATGTGAAATTACGAAATACCCACATTTTCCATTTGTTATATCTATCTTGGAGATATTAAGCCAGTCGTTAATTTTCATGTTCCCCAAAAGAGAGGGCCGGAGTATCATGTTCCCTTTTAAGGACCGCCGACGTTAGCTTTAAAAACCTCCTGATTTTAACTTGAAAATTAAACATTGCTTGTAAAAATATCCAGTCTATCTCCAATAGTAGAAAATGAGCGTGGAATTTGGTGGTTTGACATACAAAGACTGCAACGTACATAAAGTGCTATACATATAGAAATGCTAGTTACACATTTTTTGAACCAGTACTATCACTACACCAATTGCCAACGGTGTATTCATGGTTGCTTTCAAGGACGAAATGACAGCAGTAGTTCTGCTACACTGTGAGACTTTACCACTGACAATTTGCATCACTATTCACAGTTTCCGGTATTTTACTCTTTTATAGGTTTCTGCGGAAGATTTTCTTTTATATTCTTGACACCTGCTTTCAGTAATTTACGGAGCTGCATTTCTCCAGTAGAGAATATTATTGTAAGTGAAAAGTATTCCATTTTATTAATCGGTTGTATTTTTTCACACGGGACACATCTGATTTCATTTGGAATTAATTGGAATCAAGACGATACAAATGAGTTCTGACATGAGACAAATCGGCGCGTGAAATCCTGGACTATTGACTGGGGAAAAAACAATATGTTTTCTCCCACAAAGTCAGTATTCCAGTGCGTTTTTATATAAAATGATAAAGATAAAAGCAGTTTCAGTGAGAAACCCCATGGTTTACACCCTGGTAGTTAGGACACAATGCAATAGGCTTTTCCTCAGAGAAATCTGACTAAAATATTTAAGCAACACAAAAACAACAATTTAGTCAAAAAAAGAATCTGTACATGTTGGAAGGTGGGTCATTAGTTGTGTGGCCTGCCCAAGTAATGGGTCCTCACACGACCACCACTGGGAACTAAACACCCCATTGTAGCACTTCACTTTCATAGAGTAGCGTTGCAGAGCAGTCCAAGGCTTACTCAAGGGAGGTGGTGTGGGCCAGTAATCCATATCCACGAGCACACAAGCATGGCACTCAATAAATGATTGTCCAGTCTGTGCTTTTTCTTTTGATAAAGTAAAAATACATTTATTGCACACACACACACTACTCGTTACTGTGCATCAATTTACAAATATACACACATTGATGGAATTATGCTTGGATGACATTCTGTAATCTCTCATGCCTCCACCTAGGGGAAATATAATCCAACAACCCACCTAGCAAAACAATCTCTGGTATCCCAATGCAACATTAGGCTGTAATGTAGAGTGAAATTACCAACATAAGACAAATACACACATCTACTGTTCAAGAGAGTGGTTATCAGTCTCATTATGTAAATCAGCATTACAAGAAACACAGAGACATGTTTAAATAATTTAACAAGTAAATATTACTTTTGGATTACTTCTTGATTACTCTGGTGTAATATCATACCCTTGATTAATCTGGTGTAATACCATTTTACACCCCCCCCCCCAAAGAATGCAGTCAAACAAACCCAAGAACAAAAGTCCCAAAATGCGGGTGTTTACCATTTGGTTGTAACCCTTGGGGGGTTATATTTCCTTTGTCCCACCCAACCTAGGGAGGGAACATAAAAGTTGTGTTGGGGGAACACTGCGCTGTTCCTGCAGCTCCCCCTGACAATGGGCACTTGGTTGTGGTGAACCCATCTTCCTGGGGCCACAACGAGCTGAGCACAGTGTTCCGGAAGACTTGGACATGGCAAGGCCTTATGGAACATGTGCGTATTTAATGAGCGGCTCTCCCGCTGCGCTGGGATGAGCTGCTCTGCTCCATTTAAAACAGCCTCATACCACTGAGTTCCTCTTGGTTTAGGGGTGTCCTGTCCCACTCGGGCACTCCCCGAATGCTAGGATCATTGGGGGGCAGAGCGGGGAGCCTACTCCCAGCTGCCCTTATGATTGGGGGGTGTCCAGTCCCACCCGGACACCCTCATCATGCTGCCTCCTTGGTGAAGGGCAGCGTGAGGAGCCCATCCCCGGCTGCCCTTATGGTTGGGGGGTGTCCGGTCCCACCTGGACTTCCCTGGCTGGTGAGTGTGGTTGGGGAGCAGCTCGGGGAGCCTGCCCCCAGCTGCTCCCGCCTGCTCCCTGCACGGCCAGCACCTCCTGGTGCTGCCACAGGAGCTGGCCCTTCACTGGATGTCTGCCCACTCCTGCGGGCAGATTTGTGCTGCTGTGGAGTACGATGGCACTCCCCCACCTCCTCTGCTGCATCGGGGCCCCAGTATGGGGTCTGGGGCCCCCCTCACCACTCTGGGGGGCGTGGCGGTGCTCCCTGCTCAGGACCTCTTCCTGGGGCCCCAGGATGGGGCCTGGGGCCCCACTGGCCATATTCACGGGGGTGACGGTACCCCCCGACTTTGTCTTTTGGTGGGGCCCAGGGCCCCAGTGGCAACTTCAGGGGGAGCACCACGGCACTCCCTGGCTTAGTCTTCAGCCACCGGCTCTCCCTCAGCCAGTAGCCATCTTCGCGGGGGACGCAATAACGTCCTCTGACTTTTCTTCTTGGCGGGGCCCCGGGATGGGAGTCCAGGGCCCCTTCTGTAATTTTCATGGGGAGCGTGACAGCACTCCCCAACTTCCTCCTCCATCGGGCCCCAGGATCGCGTCTTGAGCCCTCTAAGTTCATCTTCATGGGGGTTGGGATGGTGGCCCCTGGCTTCATTTTGGGTGCTGCCCCTAGCTCCTGCCCCACCCAGGGGGCATCGACTGGAGCAGCTGCGGAGCCCCACGCACTTCGCACCTCACTCGGAATTAGATCAAAGGTCACATACCTTCTCCTTTGGATATCTCAGGCCCCCAAGGGCCGATTTGGATGGTTCTGGTGTCATTTCGCTCCTGGTGACTAGCCCTTGCCGCCAGGAGCACTTTTTTCATGCCTCCTGGCCTAGAAGGGTCCCAGATTATAGGAAGCCAGTCCCACTGACTCCCTGTGGCAGCCATTCTTCTGGGTGCCCTCCTTTCCTTCTAGTCAGCCCGCTGTCCTTGTGCTAGCCCAGGCTTTCCCCCAACTTGTCCTCAGGGGGTGTAAGGGGACCAGCTTACCTGGCCGAGGCTCTGTCCTGCACCTCGCTGGGCCTGAAGTCCTTAAGGGGCAGAGTCCCTGCCCCAGGGGGCAGGCAGGGGGTTCTTCTTTCCACTTGTCCATGACGCCTGTCTGAAGTCTCAGTGTCCAGCAGTGAAGCCCATTCAAGAGAGAGAGAGAGCTCTCCCCTATGCAGGACCTTTTAAGAGAGGACAGAAGTGTCCAGCAGGCCTGCACCTCTGGCCAATCCAGACGTGCTACATCACTTCCTTGCCCCTGTCCCCTCCTTTCTGCACAGTCTTCTGGGATAGCTCAAAAATGGCATTGTCCAGGACCTTGGGCCACATGTGCTCTGGAACTCAGCCCCTCCTTCCTAACATTCCTTTCAGGGCTTCTCCGCCCATTTCCTGGCAGGGGCTGACAGCTGGCTGATTGATGCAAGGCCCTGCTCAGACAGATGGATAGAGCAGTAATTGAGCCTAATCCTGAGCCGAGCCAGAGAAAGATGACATTCCTGGATGACCCATATGTTGTACAGTTATGCTTTTGTAACCTACTGCATAATTCTTTTCATACTGGTTACTGTGTACATTGGTGTGACTCTGGTGTCTATAGGCCCTAGGAGACCTGAGTTATGCCCCAGGCCACTCTTCCCCATTGACATTGAATGAAGTGTCCCTACAGCGAAAATGCAGTAAGCACACTGATGATGACATGTACTGGGGTGTCCCTACAGTAATAATTCAGTAAGCACACTGAATATCCCTCCTCTGTGTACACCCATCTCATGAAGCCTACTCCAGGTCACCACCCACTCTGCATAGTTCCTTCTGCACCAGGCTCCCTAAGCGCAGTTCTTGGGCTGCCCACACCAGGGACACTCCCTGTGCACACATGATCTCGTGTAACCAGCCCGGGGCCTCCTACTCTTGCTGTGCCACAGCAGCCTCTCCTTACCAAAGAGGCCCCAGAGTTCACATGTGCAGTCCACTTTACCATGAGTTTACTGTGGGGGAGTCCTTGACTGGAGGCTCCCTCACAGTAATAGGTAAAAAACCAGGTGGTCGAAAAGCGAAAAATCAGGGCGGACTGGATGGTCTGAACCGTCCTCTTGCAGTACAATTACCATACCAAATCAATAACAATAATGACTAAAGCAAGAACAAAACAACAAAAAGTGGTATAAATGTTACAGGAGATAGCAATTTTTGAAGAAAATTAACACTTCTATGAACAATGGGGGTACAAAAATCACTGTAAGTCAATGTTCATTATCGAACGTCGCGACCCTTACACTACAAATTTGAAAAAAAGTTGCCAGCAACTTGCGCTACCTCACATGTTGGGAAGGCAGGAGCATGGTCATTACCATGCAGGCTGTTATCCTCAACTGGTCCCAACTTCAAAGGGCTTCTTTGGGGAGCCACAATTCACTGATCCAGAAAAAAGTAGACTTAGGGCCAGATTAAAGGAAAAGTGTCTCAGGGCAGTGCTGCTCCAAAATTGGCAGTGCCGTGCTGCGTCACTTTAGAAACGCAGGGATGCTCAATTTGTAAGTGAATTTGGTGCACCCTGTGTTTCCCACTGTGCTGTCAGTAAATTTAGCTGCCAGCGCCATCGCAGGCATCCTTGCACCATCGTGCAAGGATGTAAGTGTTGAGGGATGTGATTGTTTATGTGCGGGAAGGTGTTCCTTCCTGCACATAACACAATCACTAATGGCACTTTGGCACTTCTGTGTGTGCTGCACAATGCAGCACACACAGAAGTGCCAAAGCGTCATTTTCAAATGATTGTTTATGTGCAGGAAGGGACACCTTCCCACACATAAACAATCATTTCTGGCATTTTGCTCTTTCTATGTGTGCTGAGGAATCCTTGTTGCGCCCTGCTAACGCCAGCCCTGGGGGTGGCTTTAGATTTTGGCGCTGCCTCAGGTTTACGAAAATTCATGAATCTGAGGCAGCATCAAAATGCAATGGGTGTTGCTGTGGCAAAACCACAGCAACACCCATTGCACGCCCCTTCCACACACAGAGCTGCGTGGGAAGGGGCCGTATTTACAAGGTGGCATTAAGCCACAAAAATACAAAAAACGCCATCTTGTAAATACAGTGAAGTGTTTAGTGCCACAGGAGTGTCACAAAAAGTGACGTTCCTGTGGTGCTAGGGGCCTATAAATACAGCTATTACTTACCCAGTTCTAGGATGACACTAAAATGCCCAGGTCTATCTTTATTGTTTTTTCAGAATTTAGGTGCAGATAAAGATGCCTCCTAAATTTCCCAGGATGGAAGTGGCAGCCTCCAGGATTCCAGGGTACTGACAAAAGTGTAATCAACCTCTACATACCTCTTCAAATAGGGTCTGTGAGGAAATGGCTTTTTATAGGTTTGCCCACAGTATTTAACTATTATGCACAGGTGTCAGGACTGTATGATGCACTGACCCCTGCTGACCAGTTCTCAGAGCATGTTCTCTGACCCTTATAAGTGTATGTTTACTTGGCTTGTACCCAAATGACCTTTGTTAACTTACTTATGAATCCCTAGTATATGGTACCAGGGGTACCCAGGGCCTATAAGTTAAGTGTCCCTCATGGACTGCAGCACTGATTGTATCCTCACAATTGTGGCAAAGGAAACATTCCTCCCAGTGTGCCACCTGAAAATGGATAAAGTAGTTT
Source organism: Pleurodeles waltl (assembly GCF_031143425.1). Taxonomy (NCBI): domain Eukaryota; kingdom Metazoa; phylum Chordata; class Amphibia; order Caudata; family Salamandridae; genus Pleurodeles; species Pleurodeles waltl. The sequence goes on along the minus strand of NC_090437.1, from coordinate 258,873,191 downwards.
TAAACTGCCAACTCAACAATGCCTATACATCAATGACAAAGCCCAAACCTTCCTTTTTAAAATATATGTCATCTCTAAGGTAGTCCTAACAAGCCTTAAGACAAGGTGCTGTATATTAAAAAGTAGGGGATGTGTTTTTACATGCCTTGACACTAAAAATCCCAAACTGTCATTTTTGACAGTAGAAGGGCGAGTAGCCATATTGGCAAGTACAGAGTTACATGCTGACAACTCAGTTATGATATCTTCTGAATGGGTCTACTAAATATGATACTTCAAGTTATAAAAAGAAAAGTTGCATTAAACCCAACATGATGCTCAACTTGAATTAATGTAACGTTTGCACAAAATGCAACTTTAGAAAGTCTCCACATTGTTGCCCAAAGTTTTTCATTGACCTTTTATGTTTGCACAAAATCTGCTGTCCTTGACATAATCGTCTGCCCTCCTTGGAAGAGGTGTGAATGATTCTCAGGAAGGAACAGAAAGGATCTTCCAATGCAGGAGGTGTGACCTTCTCCTGGGAGGAAGGCAAAAGAGTGTGCCAGCCCAAAAAGAAAACTTCAAAGACGAAGCTGCCTTTAAAGGGCAAATTGTTGTCACACACAAAAGGGGCTGCTCTTTTGTTCTTGAAGGCAGATTGGCATTGAGGATATAGAAGAAGCCATTGTCAAACTTTTTTCAACAGGAGTGTACCCTCAGCGAGCCACACCTCTGGGCTCGGCCAGTGATCTCCACACACCAAGGGAGGGATTCTGGCATGTGGGTAGTAGGCAGAATAGTATACCCTCAGATAGGTAGATGCCACACTTCACAGGAAGTTGTCATTAGACGGGAGGGACCTGATAGCTTGATCGTTAGCCACCTCATCCCCTAGGGCACAAACTGGGTATAAAAGTGGCACCCCTTGCACCCAGACCTCAGATCACATCTGTACTGAAGAGTGGACCAAAGAAGGAGTGCATTGCTGTTCCCTGGATCCAGCAAAGAGATACTGCAACAAGACTGGACTGCACCTGCTGCTCCTTGGGCTACCAAGATGACCAAGATAACTGTACCTGTGGTACCCTGCTCGAGGAAAAGTCATCTCTGGCCTTCTGACAGAAGAAGTAACTCCATGAGTCAGTTGTCTGACTTTCTTTTACAGCTACAGGACTGCAAAAGCTGAAGAAGCCTTCCTTGGCAAATTTGTTTCCAAAAACGTTTGCTCACCACTGACCGTCGAAGTGCAACCTGGGAGACTGAGTATCGACCTTCAGAAGTTGCCTCTGAATGTGTTGGACCTAGGAGAGTCATTACAGTGCAGTTTGGTCACCCAAGACCATAGTTACCACCAGCTAAAGGGAACCACTGGTTTCTCTGTAGCTGTAGACCAGAGGACCAGTGGCAACTGTTTTTTGGCTAGTTTTCAATTGGACTTTGAAGGACATCAACCTGTGTGGCTAAAGATAATCCACCATGTTTGTTGACCAAAGAGTAGCCCTAGGAAGGCCCACATCAACAGACCAGTATCCTTAACATCCTTCAGCATCTTCTGCATCCTGTATCTCTGACACCAGGACCACTCCATTGACCTCTATAGCAAATCACCCATGGAGTCTAGAAGTGGATTAGAGACTGTTTTGGCTAGTACGTAACTGTTTAAACAAACTTCTTTGGTGTTTGTGAGTAACTCTGCAGGAGTTGGTTGCCCAAAGTGATCCAGAGTATTAGTTTACAACTTTATAAAATGTTTTGAAAGTTTGCAAACTTTCACCACATGACTGCTCCAATACAGTGATATATTGCATTAAATGAAAAAGTAATGATTTATTGTTCCTTTAAATGTTCTTGTCTCCAAAATCATGCAGGGGATTTTTGTTTTTGAGGTGCCTATTTGAAGATACAAATAAAAATCCTATTTTTGAAAATGTATGTTAGATTTTTATTGAGTCGTGTTTCTTTTTCATTCAGCTGTTTTTGGTACTTCTTAATGCTTTACACTTGTATCTTTGATAAAGCCTGACTGCTCAGAGCCACAGTTATCCAGGGTTGAGCTCAGTTTTTTTTTCAACCGAGTCTGGTTGGACCCAGTCAAGGTAGTGAGTCTATTACACAGTAGGTCCCACAACCACACCATATGATAAACTGCTTTCCTCACATTGGTGCCTAGTGGTGGGCTCCAGAATGTCTTCTTTTGCAGTACAGTTCTGTTAATGAGGCTCAAACCTTAAAAATCCGCAAAAGTTGACACCGAGAAGGAAGTTCTTGTTATTCCCAATCAATGTGCCAAGTACCACAGTCTTCTACGCTCTGCTTCTGAAAGTTTGCATACGTTTAAAAAGTTTGAAAAATGTTTGGAAATGTTTGTGAAAGTTTATCAAAGTTTTTGGAGTTTCTGGATGTTGCAAAAAGGGCTAAGGAACATGGAGGTCGACTTGGTCACCCAGTCCACTGTCTGGATCATTGATTTGAGAGTTCTGTACAAGAACAGCTTGGGTGACTCAGCAAAAAAAGATGCTCTTAAGAGAGCCCTCAGGGCCTAGGAAAAGGAAACTTCTGAAGAACAAGATTAACCCAGGCAGTAAGGAAGATGATGACGATGAAGAGGAAGTAGTGGATGACATTCTAGCCTCTTACACAGACCGCTAGTCTGCCCTACAGAGCTGTCAGCAGCAGGCATACCTAAAAGGATGAGGTGGCAGCCTCGGACCTGGAGGAAAAGGCACTTGCTGTTGAAAAAAAGACTAGCTTTGAAGAAAGTAAGGGTCAGATTGGGCATGGAGCACAAAGCTGATGTGGCATCAACAAAGAAGCTGATGTACCTGCAGGAGGTTCCCATAATCAATGTTTGCTCAAAGGTATTAGACACAAGTATGTCCTGAAAGATGACAAAGATACATGGTTGGCATCCTATGAGAGAGTTCTAAGGATGAGGAAGGTGGATGCCCAACACTGGGGGTCCTCATTGTGCAATTTAGTTCCATTGGTAGGAAGAAACAGACTTCTGACACTAGAGGCTGAGGTAGCAGAACCTTAACTCACTTTAAGGCAGCTGCTTTGGAGAAGTTCAGTCTCACCCCAGAGGAGTATCAACTGAAACCCAGGAACAAACAAAAGGGGACCATACAGACACAGAATGACTTTGTGGAGGCTTCAGTAAGGGCACTGGATCTCTGCCTACAGGTTAACAAGGGAGAATTGTATGAAGGGCTCTATAATTTAGTGGGTAAAGAGCACACATGTACAAATTGTCCTACATAGAAGTTACACCAGCATCTGGTAAACTCAAAGCTATCTAGCACCAGGGAACTGGGCAATGTAACAGATGAGTTCCTCCAAGAAGGGTGTGTAGGAAAGTACCATCTTGCCTGGCATGTTACCCCCATTTTTACTTGTGTGTCAGTTTGTTTTTGCCTGTCTCACTGGGATCCTGCTAGCCAGGACCCCAGTGCTCATAGTTTGTGGTCTGAATGTGCTCCCTGTGTGGTGTCTAACTGTGTCACTGAGGCTCTGCTAACCAGAACCTTAGTGCTTATGCTCTCTCTGTCTTTAAAATGGTCACTGCAGGCTAGTGACCATTTTTACCAATTCTAATTGGCACACTGGAACACCCTTATAATTCCCTAGTACATGGTACCTAGGTACCCAGGGTATTGGGGTTCCAGGACATCCCTATGAGCTGCAGCATTTCTTTTGCCACCCATAGGGAGCTCAGACAATTCTTACACAGGACTGCCAGTGCAGCCTGAGTGAAATAACGTCCACGCTATTTCACAGCCATTTTTCACTGCACTTAAGTAACTTATAAGTCACTTATATGTCTAACCCTCACTTAGTGAAGGTTTGGTGCAAAGTTACTAAGTGTGAGGGCACCCTGGCACTAGCCAAGGTGCCCCCACATTGTTCAGGGCAATTTCCCTGGACTTTGTGAGTGCAGGGACACCATTGGGACACCATTACACCCGTGCACTACATATAGGTGAATACCTATATGTGGCTTCACAATGGTAACTCCGAATATGGCCATGTAACATGTCTAAGATCATGGAATTGTCCCCCACATGCCAAATCTGGTATTGGGGTATCAATCCCATGCATCCCCGGGGCACCAAGCATGGACCCAGGGCACTGCCAAACTAGCTCTCTGGGGTTTTCACTGCAGCTACCGCTGCTGCCAACCCACAGACAGGTTTCTGCCTTCCTGGGGTCTGGGCAGCCCAGTCCCAGGAAGGCAGAACAAAGGATTTCCTCTGAGAGAGGGTGTTACACCCTCTCCCTTTGTAAATAGGTGTTAAGGGCTGGGGAGGAGTAGCCTCTCCCAGACTCTGGAAATGCTTTGAAGGGCACAGATGGTGCCCTCCTTGCATAAACCAGTCTACACTGGTTCAGGGATCCCCCAGCCCCTGCTCTGGTGCAAAACTGGACAAAGGAAAGGGGAGTGACCACTCCCCTGTCCATCACCACCACAGGGGTGGTGCCCAGAGCTCCTCCAGTGTGTCCCAGACCTCTGCCATCTTGAATGCAGAGGTGTGAGGGCACAATGGAGGTCTGTGAGTGGCCAGTGCCAGCAGGGGATGTCAGAGACCCCTCCTGATGGGTGCTTACCTGGTTAGGAGGCCAATCATCCTCTGAGGGCTATTTAGGGTCTCTCCTGTGGGTTTCACTTCAGATACCGAATGCAAGAGCTCACCAGAGTTCCTCTGCATCTCCCTCTTTGACTTCTGCCAAGGAACGACTGCTGACTGTTCCACGATGCCTGCAAAACTGCAACAAAGTAGCAAGACGACTACCAGCAACATTGTAGCGCCTCATCCTGCCGGTTTTCTCGACTGTTTCCTGGTGGTGCATGTTCTGAGGGCTGTCTGCCTTCACCCTGCACTGGAAGCCAAGAAGAAATCTCCTGTGGGTCAACTGAATCTTCCCCCTGCTAACGCAAGCACCAAACTTCTTCATCACCGGTCCTTTTGGTCCCCTCTCATCTTGACGAGTTTGGTCCCTGGAACACAGGAGCTGGATCCAAGTGACCCCGACAGTCCAGTGGTCCTTCTGTCCAAATTTGGTGGAGGTAAGTCCTTGCCTCCCCACGCCAGACAGTAATCCTGTGTACTGTGTGATCTGCAGCTGCTAGGTCCCCAGCACTCCGTCCTGCATTGCTCAACTCGCTGAGTTGACCACCAGCTTCGTGGGACACTCCTTTGTAGTGTTGAGATGACTGCCGTGCTCAGATTTCTTGAATGCCTGTTCGAGTACTTCTGCAGGTGCTGCCTGCTTCTGCATGGGCTCCCTGTGCTGCTGAGCGCCCCGTCTGTCTCCTCCTCCAAGGGGCGACCTCCTGGTCCTTCCTGGGCCCGGGCAGCCCCATTTCCTTCAACTACAACCTTTGCAGCTAGCAAGGCTTGTTTGTGGTCTTTCTGCCTGAAAACAACTCTGCATCTTCCAGCACACCGTGGGACATCTTCTGTGCAAAGGAGAAGTTCCTGGCATCTTCCGTTGTTGCAGAATCTTCAACTTCTTCCACACAGAGGCAGCCATTTTGCATCTTCATCTGGGGTTTAGTGGGCTCCTGCCCCCACCCCGGACACTTTTGTGACTCTTGGACTTGATCCCCTTCCTTTACAGGTCCTCAGGTCCAGGAATCCGTCTTCAGCGCTTTGCTGTCAGTGGTTGTCTTTGCAGAATCTCCTATCACGACTTTAGTGTGATTCTGGGGAAGTAGGGTAAATTTACTCCTACTTTTCAGGGTCTTGGGGTGGGGTATTTTGGACACCCTTAGTGTTTTCTTACACTCCCAGTGACCCTCTACACACTACACTAGGCCTGGGGTCCCTAAGTGGTTCGCATTCCACTTTCTTAGTATATGGTTTGTGTTGCCCCTAGGCCTATTGCATCCTATTGTATTCTACAGTGTGTGTACTACTTTTCTAACTGTTTACTTGTCTGATTTTGGTTTGTGTGTATATTTTGTGTATTTTACTTACCTCCTAAGGGAGTATATCCTCTGAGATATTTTGGCACATTGTCACTAAAATAAAGTACCTTTATTTTTAGTAACTCTGAGTATTGTGTTTCTTATGATATAGTGCTATATGATATAAGTGGTATATTAGGAGCTTTGCATGTCTCCTAGTTCAGCCTAAGCTGCTGTGCTATAGCTACCTCTATCAGCCTAAGCTGCTAGAACACTACTAATCTACTAATAAGGGATAACTGGACCTGGCACAAGGTGTAAGTACCATCAGGTACCCACTATAAGCCAGGCCAGCCTCCTACAGGGTGACCCCATGAAGTTGAATGAATGAATGAACAAGCATTTATTAGGCACAACATTCACTATTACAGGCATCTCAGTGCTATAGTGAGCACAGCCAAAAGAAACACTAGCAGTTCTTGGGCAAGATTACACATGCACCTCCTACACCATCTCCGTCATGTCATACCATCAGCTTATTTTGGAGAGAACCAGGCGGCTAGACCTACAGAAGGGAAAATACAATAGTTGTAAGTCTGCAAACAAGATTCCTTCAGAGCCCAAGAACCCTAAGCAGGGGTTCAAGACCCAACCAAATTTTGGCAAGCAGAGAAGTGGGGATTTATGGGTAAAGAAATTGTTTGAAAACAGGTTGGTATTTTTGTTTGTCAGCAGCCAGGGTACAACGGGGAGGTGCTGTATGCCTCAGGAAGAAGGTCACCACTGAAATGGCCAGTGTAGCCTAAGAAGTGTTGTCCTCAGGTGAGGAAGTCCTAGTAACTTTCAGTTATGAGATGGTGCTAGATGTAAGCTGGCGAAGCCTAAGTGTGGTTAGTAGACACTTTTATCATGTGCCAATTGATGGGGTCCCAACCACTGCTCTGAGGGATACAGGTGCCAGTCACACCACCGTGGTGGCCAACCTGGTTTCCCCAGATTAGTATTTGCCAGTTAAATTTGTAAAGGTGAGGAAAGCCCAGGGGCAGGCCACTGCCTGCTCTATAGCTTTGGTATCCTTTGATAGGGAGGGAACACTTACAATGAACATTGTGACAGTCAGTCCTGACCATCCCCTAAATTGTATTCTAGGCAATAACCTCCCAGAGGTGAGCGCTGAACCAAGGAGGCAGTGACCCAGGGCACATCCAAACCCAAAGATTCTGGGGGTACTGTCCCTTAGCAGAGGATGAGGCCACAGAGAATAAGTGTACGTAGGAGGAGATGGGCGCTTATTGAAAGCCTGCCAGGGGCAACCTGCTCAGCTAGGAGGGGATCCAAAGACTGGAGCTGGTGAGGTTACCCCTGTCCTTAACTGATTCCATGCTGAAGATGGCTTGGAGCTGTCCTCAGCCAAGGTGCTCATGTGTCAAGGACAGCATCAAGCTGTCCTGGCCCATGAGGAAAGAAATCACTCTGCTTTTTTCAGCAGAAGGACTTCCCTTTTTTCAGCCTCATGAGCTGGGGAAGAGCTTTTTTCAATTTAATGACGAATGGGGCACATGGTGCACTGGTGTTATTACATTGAAAGTGAAAGTGAAATGGGCAGATCAGCTCATTTCACTTTCTCTGCTTCGGTGCTCGGGGCATATCTCAGCCCACGAAGCACTGAAGCACACAAGAGAGGTATTGTTTGAAAGGGGAGACTCTTCCCTTTTCAATAGTACCTTTCCCAAGTGGATCCCTGCTTGGGGATCGCCGAAGGACAGCAATCCCCAAGCAGGGGTCCACTTCACTAGTCACCAGGATTTTTTTTTAGCGGTGGGGAATGGCCCCATAGGAAAGCGGTCACACCTCATTATCACATTTTGGCCATTTTCTGCCTCTCCTGGGGGCTATTCGGCCATATTTTTAGGCTGAGCTGCCTTAAGGGGGAGGGACAGAAAAACACTAAACACCAGAGATTTACAGAGAATACATGTCGAGGAGTGTCCCTTGGGCAAGGGTTTGTGCCCCCACCTAAAAACATGAAATATTACAATCTTTCTACCCTCCAGGAGGAAAATGGGGCAATTAACCCCATCTGCCCTGTGGAGGGCAAAAAGCCCAATAGACATCATGGATTACTGTTTAAAAAAAAAAAGAATTAGGGGTAGAAGCTGCCCAGCCTGGGCATTGCCATGCCCCCAACCCCCCCAAAAAAGAGGGAACAGTCTTTCTGGCCCCCCAGGGGGTAGATGGGGCAATTACTCCATCTTCCCCCAGGGAGGCAGAAATACAACTAAACACCAGGGATTACTTTTTTTTTTATTGCAGGGGTGGGGTCTGCTCAGAATGGGCATGGTCAAGCCCCTATCAAACTGAGGGAACAGTCTTGCTGCATCTCAGGGTCAGATTGGGGCAATTACCCCCGATCTGCCCCCGGGGGCAGAAAGCCCACTGTATGGCAGCAATATATATTTTAAGAAAATAATAGGTTGTTTCTTTCCCAGCCTAACATCAGGCCCCACCCTCACCCGTAAAACTTCCCACAATGCCCTGCAAACTTCAAAAATTGACTAAAAACATAGCTTTTCCTCATATTCTATTTTCTATTTACGTCGTTCTTTGTACTGTAGAAAGGCTAGTGTTAGAAATGGGGTTTATGGTTGGCTAGGGTATGCACCTAAGCCAGGCAGAACCACCCACTCTAGTCAGGGCAAAGGGGGTTAAACGTCCAAGATAACCCCTTGTCACTCCCTTGGTAGATTGGCACAACGCGTCAGTCCTAACCTGGAGGCAATGTGTAAAGCGTTTGCACAACACACGTGATGCAATATGTACACCACAAAGTAAACACATCACTGAGCTATGTAAAAATTAACTGTATTGCACAAAACATAATTAAATCAAACATTACATGTCAGTAATACCCTGCTACCTTAGCAGTTGTCAGAACATTACACAGGTTACTGATACTCAGCAAGAATAAGCAGTAGTCACATTAGAACACATAAGTATTCAGGATTCTGCAACATAAGCAGTAGTCAGGAATCACAGTAAAAGAAATGCACTTGTCATGGAATTATAATAAATGCCTGTACTGAGAGCATCATAAAAACCTATGGCAAGTCATAAAAACATATCCTCCTATCATGCCCATGCCAGCAACAGCAGAACATATATGTAGCACATCATCATCTAAGGCAGGTTAACATATAAACCCTTAATGTCCATAGAAGAAACATAGGAATTATGAATGTCCTTTATAAATACCTGGCTTCTGATGAAATAGGCACTCCTAGTGCCAAGAGGATCGATCTGGGGGACCCCCTCCTATGTGCAAAATGGGGGCCACGTGTTGATACTGGAGGGAGGGGGGCTGCACGCACCCCCTTTGGTCTTTATAACAGGCACCACCTGGGGCCTGTTATCTCTGGGGTCCACTCAGCCTCCACTGGCCCTCCAACGAGGGGGGCCACAACAATGGACACACAAGGAGACCTTCAGTGCGGGGGGCCTCGGTAAGACTTCCACCCCACCGGCCGTCTCAGTCGATCACTTAGGGGCTTCGGTGGGGCAGAGGGAACCTCCGATGAGGCTTCCTTCCCCCCTGCCCATCCACAAAAGTAAACAAAATGGGCTCCGGTGGGGTGGGGAGCCTCCGATGAGGCTTCCTTCCCCGCCTGACATCTCAGGATTCAGAAAGGCCCGCCTGGGCCGCAGCGGTGTGCAGGCACCATAGTAGGTGCCTGTTTGTGCCCCGGGGGCGCTCCTTGGAACGTTCTTTGCCCCGGGGGCATGGTAGGAGCACGCTCATTCCTCTTGTGATTTTAGTGGTGCCCCAGGGATTCCAGGTGCATCATGACTCCGGCGACTTCCTCCACGAAGCCGGGCTGCGGCGGTGAGATCAGAAAATCGCTTACGAGCGCTAGGGGTAACCTCAGTGAGCCCGGGTTGTGGCGGTGAAGATCCTTCATGGCAATATGGGAATTGCGCTTAGAAGCGCAGGGGAAGCACGAAGAAGCGATATACCAGCGATATAAATACCACAACAGCACTTCCCGTATTCTGGATGGTTGCAGGGGGCAACCTAGAGACAGAAGAGGGAAGGGGGAAAGCACAGGGCTAGCAGACCCATAAACAGGCAGCACAAGGGATTCAGGTGGTGGCAGTTCCTCCAGGTCAGCACAGCAGCAGTAGTCCAGGGTGGGTCCTAGTGAGTCCATTCAGCAGTGTCCTGTTTCCAGGTCCAGAGGAGTCTCTGGAGTCCCAAGAATGTCTCTTCATGCCTAAATTATGGGGAAAAATCCCCTGTACTTATACTCAGTTTACAGTGTGTTTCACAAAGAGAGGGGAGAGGAGGATCCAACCAGTTTTAACTGGCTCTGGGAGTGCCCCTCTCTCCTCCAGCACAGACTCCAAACATCAGTTGGGGGTAAACAACCCTATTGTGTGAGGCCAGGGCACAGCCTTTACAAACGTAGGTGTGCCCCGCCTCTCCCTTCTCTTAGCCCAGTAAGACTATTCAGTATATAGATACACCTCTGTGACACCTCCACCCTACCTGTGTACAGTCTGTCTGAAAAGTATGCACAAAGTCCAACTGTCACTCTGTCCAGACGTGGATTGAAGTCAATCTGCAAAACACCAGAGTCATAAGCACAGAGGAATGCTCACTTTCTAGAAGTGGCATTTCTGTAATGATAATAAAAAAATCCTCCTACAACAGTAAGCAGCATTTCTCACTACCATTACAACCATACCAAACATGCCTATTGTACCCCTCACAAACCAGACAATACCCCCTAGACATAAGGCAGGGCATTTCCAAACCAATGCAATCCTACGAGAAGGCAACACTCACAGCAGTGAGAAACCAAATAGGCTGTTTGTCACTACCAGGACAGGCCACATTACTAGGCAAATGTCTGGCCTTCTATATACATGGCACCCTGCCCATAGGGCTAGCTGGGGCCTACCTTAGGGGTGACTTACATGTAGTAAAAGGGGAGTTCTGGACCTGGCAAGTAAATTTAGATGCCAAGTGCCTGTGGCAGAAAACTGCACACAAGTCCTGCGCTAGCAGGCCTGAGACAGGTTTGAAAGGCTACTTCAGTGGGTGGTGCAAGCAGCGCTGCAGGCCCACTAGTGGCATTTAATTTACAGGCCCTGGATATAGAGACACCACTTTACAAGGGACTTATAGGTAAATTAAATATGCTAATTAAGTATAAGCCAATCATACCAAGTTTACAAGGGAGAGCACATGCACTTTAGCACTGATTAGCAGTGGTAAAGTGCTCAGAGTCATAACGTCAGCCAACAAGGGTTAGAAAAATGAGGAGAAAAAGTTTGGAGAACGACCCTGTAAAAGGGCCAGGTCCAACAGCTAGTATCCCCATTGGCAAGTAAAGAGTTACACGCTGACAACTAAGAAGTGCAAACTTGTGAATGGGACTACTATGATACTTCAAGGTATCAAAAAACTTAGGGGCATATTTATACTCTATTTGCGCCGACTGTGCGTCAAAATTTTTGACGCACATTCGGCGCAAACACCGCCCCATATTTATACTTTGACGTCCGACCCCGCGGGCGTCAAAGTTCCACCATGTGCGTCATTTTTTAGAAGGGGGAACCAGCCTTGCGTTAATTGTATGCAAGGTATGCGTTCCCTTCCAAAAAATGACTTTAATGCCTGTGCCCCATATTTATACTGTGACGTCATTTTGACGCACAGGAGGGGGCAGGCCTTAAAAAACAGCGCCCAGCCTGATGGGTGCTGTTTTTTAACGCCTGGGTCAGGGCAGGAGTTAAGGGACCTGTGGGCTCAGAAGGAGCCCAGAGGTGCCCTCCCATGCCCCCAGGGACACCCCCTGCCACCCTTGCCCACCCCAGGAGGACACCCAAGGATGGAGGGACCCATCCCAGGGAACTTAAGGTAAGTTCAGGTAAGTATTTTTTTTGTGGGATCGGGGGGCCTGATTTGTGCCCCCCTACATGCCACTATGCCCAATGACCATGCCCAGGGGACATAAGTCCCCTGGGCATGGCCATTGGGCAAGGGGGCATGACTCCTGTCTTTGCTAAGACAGGAGTCATTTCAATGGGGGTTGGGCGTTAAAACAAATGGCGCAAATCGGGTTGAGGACAAAATTTTGCCTCAGACCTGACTTGCCCCATTTTTTGACGCCCAAGCTCCATTTTCCCCTACGCCGCCGCTGCCTGGTGTGAGTCATTTTTTTTTACACACACCAGTCCGCATCGCCGGCTAACGTCATCCAGTAAATAAGGCGCCCGCATGGCGCTTTGGAATGGCGTTAACATTTTTGACGCACAACTGTGTTGGCGCAGTTGTGCGTCAAAAAGTATAAATATGGGCCTTATTGCTTTAAAGTCAAATTAATGTAACTTTTGTACAAATGGCAACTTTGGAAAGTTACCACTTTGTTACACAAAGTTTTCAACTGAATTTTTATGGTTGCTTCTGCCCTCCTACGGAGAGATGTGAATGATTATCAGGAAGTTGCTTCTCAGAGAGGAACAGAAAGGAGGTGTGACCTCCTCCTATCAGATAGGCCAAACAGGGTGTGAGGCCAAAAGGCAAGCATCAAAGCGAAAGCCTCCTTGGAAGGGCAAATAGTAGTCACACACAAAATGGGCTGCTCTTTTGTTCTTGCAGACAGGTTGGTGTTGAGGACAGAAAAGGAGAAGCAGTCGTCAAAACTGTTATTTTCAAGGGAAGTTGTAGTGGATCCTATTTAGTTTTAATGGGAATAAGGAATTTATCTTAGCCTTCTGGCTTGCAGGCCTGTGCCTCCTTCTCTTAGTGACTTTTGACCTACTTCTCTTGCTCTGTCTTAGCCTACTTATTTAATTATTTCTTTCAAAATGGTTGCTAATTATAGTTATCAGTGCCATTCTGTGAAGGTGTCACTATCAGCGTCAAAGTTAAGTGAGATACGTAGGTATTCACATCATGTCCCTTTCCCACTTACATGTGACAGGAACATAATATACTTTTGGAGGGAATTGTTTATATAATTGCCGCCCCAAGCATACCTCCTTATCTATTGTTTGGGAATATACCTGCATCAGGGGCCCTATAAGATCTGTAAAAATACATCTGTCGCAGACAAGATTATCAGAGGGATTCCTACCAGATGCTAATGATTCCATCCATGCTGCACGTTGCCTTGATGCAGACCCAGCCTTCATGTCACCATGGAGTCTTATCTAGAGACCTCATTCCAAGGTAACAAGAGTTGGGGGGCACGTCTCATGGACCTAGTACTGGAAGATTAGGTTTATCACACCTAGCTCTCGTTAGAGATTAGGTTCTCCATGCAAGGGTTGTAGGGATATTGCATACTACATGTTATAGCTATATGGTGGGGGTCTTTGTATTCATGACTCTCATCTTTACCATTCTGCTTCTTGCATTTTTGATTATCGTAATCATTTCAGCTCATGCATTTTACAGTAGACTGCAGTTTTCTCAATAAACCTGGTAAAAAATCTCCTGCATGTCCTTTATTGCCTGTGTTTGACTGAGACTTATTACTAGCGTGAGAAAAGGTAACCTCTGTTCCACCATGACTCCCCTGAGATGTCACATTCTAGAGTCCATATGCAAAGGCTGCCAGAAATCACCTTTTACGGTTTGGGTATATGGTGAGGTACTACTTGTGAGCCTGAAGGGTTGGGCCAATAGTTGTAACTTGTTGTAGGATTGGCATAGTCACCTACAAACAAAAGTGCTGTCATCCCTAAACCAGCAGTCTCGCCTAGGAGTGAGAGTCTAACTACAACAAAGCGTAGCTCCGAGTTTGCCACTCCTCTGGGTTGGGCTAGGCAGCTCCACACAAAAAGAGAAGGGTTTTGCCATGCTGAAAGCAGGCAGAATAGTATGCCCTGGGATATCTAGGTGCCACACTTCTCAGGAGGTTGTCATCAGATGAGAGTGAACTGGTAGCCCGATAGGCTGGTTAGCGACTGAGAGCATAAATTGGTTATGATATTTGGCACCCCTGGCACCCAGACCTTAGATCACATTTGTATTGAAGAGGGAACAGAAGAATGACTGCCCTGCTGTTCTCTGGTTCCAGCAAAGAGAGTCTGCATCAAAACTAGTCCACACCTGCTGCTCCTTGGGCTAGCAAAAAGAGTGCAGTTTGGTCACCCAAGACGGAAGTTACCACTAGTTAAAGGGAACCACTGGTTTCGCTGTAACTGGAGATCAGTAGGCTGGACTTCAACCTGACTTTGAGGTACATTGGCTCCTGTGGCCAAAGATGCTCCATTGCCTTCGTGGACTGAGGAATTGCCCCAGGACCCTGTCACTGTATCAGTATCCTGAGTACCCTTCAGCATCTTCAGTAACATGTATCCCTTGCATCAGGACTATGCACTTAAACTACAGCAGGTCAGACATAGAGCCTGGTGCTGGACTGGAGACTACATTGACTGAAGAGTAAATGTTCAAACAAGCCTCTTTGTACTCTGTGTCGTGCTCCCTGTTGGAGGTGGTCACCCAAAGTAGCCTGAAGTAGTGGTTCACAACTTCATAAACGTTTTCCAAAGCTTTGAAAAGTTGCACTGCAAGCACGACCATTACACTGATTTATTGATGAAACAGCAATAATGTATTTTTCTTTTATAAATTCACATATCTAGAATACTCTTGTGGATTTTTGTCTTTATGGTGTATATTTGAAGATACAAATGCAAAATAAAAATGGTGTCAGGTTTTTATTGGGTTGTGTTTCTTTCTCAGTCAACTGTTTTGGTGCTTCCTAATCATTTACCCTTGTTCTTTTGATGAAGCCTGACTGCTCAGAGCTATAGTTATAGGGCTGAGCTACAGTTTTTCAAACAAATCTGACTAGAACCTGTACAGGTAGGGAGTTTATTATATGGTGAGGTTTCAAAACCACACCATATAATAATCTGCTTTCCTCTCAGGGCCAAGTAAAGGTCTTGTGTCTCTCCACATAGATTGATACCTATCCTCAACCTGATTATTCCTAAAGATTTCATACTGTAACTTACCATTTCTAGTATACCAGGGCAGGGCACAGATAACAGTGGACAGCCCAACCACTGGCTTTAGCCAGGGTTCCAGCTCATGTCCCAGATCCTACTGCCATTGCTGATTCTTCTCCAAAGATTCCTTTCATTAAACTTTATCTCTCTAGGCCTACGGGAATGCCAAGCAATCTGACCCTTTATGAGCAGCTTGGGTACAGGGGAGGGAAGGCCCAGGCTTCAGCCCTCTTCCACCCAAATACAGTAATAAGTTCGGTCTCATCTGTTTTTCTGCAAGTACAGATGTGTTCTGAATTCTGCAGAGTGGATATCTTTCATATGATCTACACTGAAATTTTATTGGCAATAGTCTATAAACATACCTCAAGATAGTACTCACACTTCAATTCATCCCTTTTTCTCAGCACTTCCTCTAACTGTACTATAATCACAGACAACTCTAACCTGAGGATCATCCAAGATGGCAGGACCACAGGCCATTGTTTGGATGTCAGCCATCCCTACTAGGATCTGTTCTGTCTGTGTCCAGGTCACCTCCTGAAGTGAAAGCAGTCAATCTAGCTTTGATTATGGCTAACCTGATAGGTAAACAACCACAAGAGCCTTGTTTATTATAAACTATCCTAGTTTTAGCTTGTTCTTTGTAGCTCATCCATTCTCTCTCACCTCACATACCAAGATAATTAGAGGCAGAACATTATGTAATTAAACACTTCCTGCCTTCCTGTCAAGGCTCAGAATGACACAACCATTGACCTGGAATTTGAAGTGGAACTTTATCCTGTTAGAGCGACAATAATTCATGCTACCCTACTCTGACGTCTTAGATTTCTGAAGGTGAAGTAAATATGTGATTTGTTGATTTGGAAAATTTGCATGGTTGATGTAGTTGAAGAATTCCTAAAAAGAAGGCATCACTTAAGGAAGCTCTTGACATTCGCCTATAGAAATAAGAAGTATGGGAAATATCAGTTGTGGTTCTTTTTTAATTAGTTCTTTTTAAAGCACTCCCAGTCCTTTCTCTTATAGAACGCAGCTAAGTCTCAATTTTGTGTGTGTCTGTTAGGAGTTGCCTGAGTTCATAGATCTTTGGATATTGGTTTCTCTTCAGCAAGTATTTACAATTACTGAGAACGGGAATGTCTACATTCAATTTTAAACAGTGTGCTTAATAGTTCTGCACATAGTATAATAGTTTTTTCACAATTAACTAATCTAATTGATTTGGAATGCGTGTAGCTGTCCAAAGGTTTTCCAGCACTGATCCAAACAAGTAGGTAATTGAGACCAATTCTACTGAGAGCTGAAACATATGAACATTTATTTAACAAATAGCCATGTCTTCAGAGCCTTGCTGAAGGCAGATTTGGATTCCATCTGATGCAGCTCGAGTGGCAGGGAGTTCCATAGTTTGGGCGGTAGGCATTTAAAAGAGCAACCACCCCATCTGGATTTACGAATTCTGGGTGTTGTTGCAAAATATCAACTTCATTCTTGGGGATGTAATACATGTACCATATAGGCTCCTTGAAAGCTTGGCTTTTCTTCATTGGTATTAATTGTACTGCAAAGATTAGCTACGTTAATTCGGCCTCTAGTCCTGCACTGTTCTTGAATTCAAAGCTCACACACTATGCTTACAAATATTTATAATCTAGCTGCAAATAAATTAAAGAATAGTTTTAGCCTTTCTAGTTCTCAAGTCAGAAGTGGTCTTTCAAAGGTATCTCAATCTATGAAGTATTTCCATCAAAAGTTTGTTTTACCAAAGATTTCTTAGTTTACTCACTGTATAGGAAATTAGTTACTTACCTGTAACTGTAGTTACCCAGTATTGGTATCTTTCATAGATCCACAGGCTTGAATCTTTTCCGTCGTCGAAGTCGGAGTCCCACGGTATCCTATAAAGCAGTACATAACAATAGCCATAATAACTACAGAGTTTACAATTTTCTCTTTTTTTTTTTACTTCATACACCAACACCATACTGTATGTAGAGATGCTTCACTTGGAACAATAATCAGAAAATATGAGAACAGATACAAACAATAGCAATAGAAAACAAAATTCTGCATTACCAAAAGGCTTACCTTTACTGGAACAGGTGTCGTAGAACTGCTTGGCCCACGGCCGCATCCGTCCTATCGGTGGCCTGAAGGCAATAGTGCTTTGCGAAGGAGTGAGTACTCTTCCAAGTAGCAGCACAACATATTTGATCTAGCAGAACCCCAGCAAACATAGCCGCAGAGGTAGAAACTGCCCTTGTTGTATGCGCTCTAGGCCATCTTTGTAGAGGTTTTCTAGCTGCAGAATGGCAGAAATGAATAGTTGCCGATAGCCACCTTGCTATCGTTGACTTTGTTACTGCAGAACCCAGACGCCCAGGTCCATGGGAGAGTAATAACTGATCAGATTTGCAAAAAGTTTTAGTTAGTTGAAGATAGAACTTCACATCCAAAGTGTGGAGGGATTTTTCCACTGGAGATGTTGGATTAGGAAAATATGTCTGGAGAATAACTGGTTGATTAAGATGAAACTGAGAAGGAACTTTAGGAATTTATTTTGGATTTGTTTTGAGAATGACGAAATAGTCAATAAAACGCAGAAAGGGCTTTTGTGCAGTGAAATCTTGAATTTCACTGACCCTTCTGGTGGAAGTGATCACTTGAAGGAAAGCTAACTTCCACATAAGGAACTTAAGATCTGCTTCATGTATGGGTTCAAACGGGGGTTTCATTATTTGTGAGCGTACAACATTAAGGTGCTATTCAGGAGAAGGCAACATTACTGGAGGAAAGACCCTGAATAAACCTCTCATGAATTGTGTAACAAGACGTGACAAACAAAGTGAGGCTGTGTTTGAAGAACATCTGTATGTCGATATTGCTGCCAAATGCACTTTCACTGAGGAATGCACAAGCCCAGATTTTGCCAGCATTAGCAGTTAAGGTAAAATTTGCTCCGGAGAGGCCTCATAAGGGTGTAAGCTGTACTGCTGACAGGAACAACAGAATTGTTTCCATGTAAGTCAATATGTTTTGTTTGTGCTGTCTGCTCTCACTTTAGAAAGTATACTTCTACATTCTGGGGTTATCCTGAGATGTTGAACTTCATGGAATTCAGGAGCCATGCATGCAAGTGTAGTGACATTGGATCTGGATGTAGTATCTCCCCTTGATGCTTTGAAAGTAGCATTGGAGTTGGAGGAAGAAGTATCGGTGTGGTTTCCAACATTAAAAGAAGCTCAGTGTACCAGCATTGTCTGAGCCGTTTGGAAGCGATTAGTATTAGGCGACAAGGCTCCATCTTCATCTTGGCTATGACCTTGGGAGTCAAAGGGATGGCGGAAAAGCATACGCATAGATCCCGGACCATCGCATCAAAAGGGAATTCCCCCAAGAACCTGGGAGGGGATACCGACTTATGTAAACTCAGCATTTGGTATTGCCATTTGTTGCAAAGAGGTCGAGAGCTGGCTTCTCCCATGCAGCAAAACATTTGTCTCGTTGGGCCTGATTCAGTTCCCATTCATGACAATCACCATTGGTCCTGCTGAGTGCATCTGCCAATGTGTTGCGCACTCCTGGAACATGCTCGGCCTTCAGGGAGATGTTGTGTGTTGTTAGTCAATCCCATAATACCTGAGCTTCCTGTGAAAGCGTTAAAGACCTTGTGCCTCCCTGCTTGTTTATATAATACATGCTGGTTGTGTTGTCTGTCCGCACCAGCACTTGAGACACTTTTATCCTCAGGAGGAATGCTTGCAATGTGAAAAAGTTGGCTTTGAGTTCTAGGCTATGCATCAGCCTTTGGTGTCTTGACCATTTCCCCTGGATTTGTAGATCTTGGAGATCACCTCCCCATCCTTCCATGGAAGCGTCCCTCGTAATTATACATTTTGTGACTAACGGCATGTACGTGAGGCCTTGAGAAAGATGAGACTGGTGAGCTTACCAGCCCAATGCCTTCACCATTTTTGGCATAACCAGAATGAAATCCCAGTCTTCGAAAAAGTGTAATACAATCTTTTGTTGCTGCTAATGTTCCTCACGGAGTTGATACTTTTAGTAGCCAGTCGACTAGGTATGGAAAGACATGGTGACCTTGCTTCATGAGACCAGCTGCTCCCAGAGATAGACACTTGGGGGGTCATTCTGACCTCGGTGGTAAAAGGCCCTTACCGCCGGTCAGAAGTCTGCCAATCTACCGCCGCGGCCGCGTTAAACCGCCACGGTCATTCTGACCCACAACGGCGAAACCGCCAAAATCCCGACATCCAAGGAAGGCCGCCACATCAGCGGGCCGCGGAAAACTGGAGATGACCAAACCTCCACCGTCACGCCAACACAAACACGCCCATGCCATTCTTACCCACGAATCCACGCGGCGGTCTTTCAACCGTGGTATTCCATTGGCGGGACACACCGCCGCGGTCAAAATACACACACAGCTCCAAAACCCAGCCACATTGGACAATTTGAAATACACACACCTGACACACATACAAACAACACTCCCACACATCCAACCAACTATAAAACACACACCCACATCACCCAAACCCCTACGACCGAAGATCATAGACGAAGGAGAGAGAGACACATCACAGAATAGAGAGCTACATCACACAGAGGCACACTACACCATCACACACACCACATAGAAGCACAAAGCACCACACACCAACACACTCTTCACCATATACACCACCCCACACCTCATCCACACCACCCCATGGCACCCCAAAGGCACCCACGCTTTTCGGACCAAGAACTCCGGGTCATGGTGGAAGAGATCATAAGAGTCGAACCCCAGCTCTTCGGCTCACAGGTGCAGCACACCACTATAGCCAGGAAGGCGGAGCTATGGCAGCGGATCGTGGACAGGGTAAACGCGGTGGGACAGCATCCCAGAAATCGAGAGGACATCCGCAAACGTTGGAACGACTTACAGGGAAAGGTGCGCTCGATGGTCTCGTGACACAACATCGCAGTGCAGAAGACTGGCGGGGGACCCCCACCCACTCCACCCAAATTCACAGCATGGGAGCAAGAGGTACTAAACATCCTGCATCCTGATGGCCTCGCTGGAGTACACGGAGGAATGGACTCTGGTAAGTACAATCTCAACTACTTCACCCCCCCCAGCATGCCAACCCCCACCACCACCCTCACCCCCAACCCCCCATCACACATCCTCCCTGAGAATGTCTCCCCAGCACAACCCACCCAACACCAACCCCTGCATGCCACCACAAACTATGGACACCCATCACCTAAGCATGACCACTGCACATACCCCCCCCCCCAACACCCCCACAACACCTCCCCTAAGGGAATGACAGCACTGGGGGACAAGGGCACCCATAAATCGCACACAATAGCACACACAGAAACAATAACCATACTCTCTTACCCCATGCAGGACCCGAACGCCAACACACCGGGCAGGAGGGTCCAGAAATGTCCATCCCCCCCCGGAAGAGGCACCCAGTGATGACAGCAGCTCTGTCGACCTGGAACCTGACGACCAGCCCGGACCATCGGGGACCTCTGGACAGTCGGTTCCCCACACACAGGCCACAGCAGACCCAACCCCCTCTGGTAACAACAGCACAGCTCCCACCCAGCGGGCCCATGGCTCTGTCTCTAGGACAGGTCAATCAGCGGTGTGTCTGCCACTACAGGGCCCCCAGGCTAACCCACCACCCCAACAACAACAGGGACCTGGGGGCAGTGGTAGTGGGCACACCGTCCAGGGGACAGAGTCCGGGGGAAACAGGGCAACTCGGAGGGCTGCTGTGCGACAGGGGGGGGAGGAGAGGCCCAGGGAACCGACTCTCCAAGAGGCCCTCACCACCATCATGGCAGCCTACCACCGCTCACAAGAGACGATGGCGACGGTACTGGCCAGGTTCCAGGAGATCCAGGCACAGCAGGAGGAACGCTACATGGGGTTCAACGATCATCTCACCAACATCTCTACCGCCATGGAGAGCCTAGTACAGGCCCTCCACCGGATAGAAGACACGTTGCGGGACCATGTGGCACCACACAGGGCCCCTGTCACTAGCCCGGACCAGGAACAGCCTACCACCTCCTCCGGCGCTAGTGGACAGGAGGCCCCACCACAACGACAGGCCACCAGAACCCCACCTCCTGCTGAAGAACAACCACCCCGCAAGAGGAGCCTGAGATCCAAAAAAAAGACAGAGTAGGATGTCAAGACCCCCGCCAGCATGAGATACCCCCTGAAGTCATCCCACTGTCCCACATTGCCACCCTGTCCAACCTTGAACTGCCCCTGCTCCATCCTTCCACAGGCATATGGACAATGCACCTGTGAGACTGAGAACTGGACTCTGCCATGGCCATTACTCCACCCCCACCCATCACCGTGTGAATATCATGTACCATTATCTAGCACCAAAAATAAATCACTCAATGCACTGAAATCATGCTGGAGTCAGGCTGTATTATTTACAAATGTAAAACACATTACCGATCAATTATGTTCTGTAAACTTTGTGCTGAACACATACCGAGATCAATAAGCATTAGTCCATGGGCTAACCAAGCAGAAGTCACGCAGTAGGTCATACAGCACTGAAAAGGGAAGGGAGAATCAAACATCAGTTTAAAAGAACTGGGGGGTCATAGACAAAGTTGAGAAAAACGAGGCATTCAGGAAAATTAAAATGGCGTGTGTGATTCTTACCTGTGTGCTACTGAAAATACTGTTGGATAACTCTGTCCCTGTTGTCTGGGTCGTCCTCTGAGTCTTCCTCCTCTTCACTCTCCACAGGCTCTACAGCTGCTTCAACACCACCATCTGGACCATCCTCCTGCAGGAAAGGCACCTGACGTCGCAATGCCAGATTGTGAAGCATACAGCAGGCCACGATGATCTGGCACACCTTCTTTGGTGAGTACATCAGGGATCCCCCTGTCATATGCAGACACCTAAACCTGGCCTTCAGAACCCCAAAGGTCCTTTCTATGATCCTCCTAGTTCGCCCATGGGCCTCATTGTACCGTTCCTCTGCCCTGGTCCGGGGATTCCTCACTGGGGTCAATAGCCAAGGCAGGTTGGGGTAACCAGAGTCACCTATTAGCCACACACTTTGTCTCTGTAGCTGTTCCATCACATAAGGGATGCTGCTATTACGCATCACATACGCGTCATTCACTGAACCAGGGAACATTGCATTCACATGGGAGATGTACTGGTCAGCCAAACAGACCACCTGGACGTTCATAGAATGGTAACTCTTCCTGTTTCTGTACACCTGCTCATCGTCTTTTGGGGGGACTAAGGCTACATGGGTCCCATCAATGGCACCAATTATGTTGGGAATATGTCCAAGGGCATAAAAATCACCCTTCACAGTGGGCAAATCAACCTCCTCTGGGAATATAATGTAACTCCGCATGTGTTTCTTCAGGGCAGACAACACTCTAGACAAAACCTTAGAAAACATTGGCTGAGACATTCCAGATGACATGGCCACTGTTGTCTGGAATGAGCCACTTGCAAGAAAATGGAGGACTGACAGCACCTGCACCAGAGGGGGAATTCCTGTGAGTTGGCGGATGGGGGACATCAGGGCTGGCTCCAGCTGGGCACACAGTTCATGGATGGTGGCACGGTCAAGTCGGTATCGTAGTATGATGTGGCGTTCTTCCATTGTCGACAGGTCCACCAGCGGTCGGTACACGCGAGGATTCATCCTTCTCCTCGCAAATCCCAGCGGACGGTGTCTAGGAAGGACAACATGGAGCACAGAGTCAAGATAATCACTGGTACGTTCACCACTGCTTGCATGGCACACGGTTATCTAGGTATTGAAAGGCGTGTATGTGTGGCAATGCCAGGCGTAGGCCTGTGTGTCGCAGTAGAGATTATGCCATGTGGGCCCTTGAAATGGCGGCTGCCTGACCTGTGAAGTGGGACAATGGGATGTGAGGTCACTGCGCTGGCGGAGCACACCGTGGCGGTAGGCGGTCGAAGACCGCTATACGGAGCCGCATTGGATAACATTGAAGCCTATGGGTTTCAGGAGCCAATGACAATGTGCGCCGGCGGTCGCGGTACGCACCGCCGCGGTACGCACCGCCGCGGGCGTGACCGCCATTTTCTATCTGCTTAATCACTCGAGACCTGATCATCCACAGGAGAGGACCTATACTGCAAGTGCTGCTGTGAACTCGGTCTGGAAGTGACAATGGCTGCTGCGACTGGGGAAAGGGCCCCTGCCTTCACGTCTGAAGAGTTGGAGAAGCTCGTGGATGGGGTCCTCCCCCAGTATGCGTTACTCTACGGTCCTCCAGACCAACAGGTGAGTACACCGTGTGCACATGGAATGGGCGATGCCTGTGTGGAGTGGGGTGGATGTAAGTTGGTGGGGTGGGGGGCGAATGAGGAGTGCAACGCACGACAGATGAGAGCATGTGCTATATTGCAAGGTTGGGGAGGGGGGGGCCAATCACATCTAACATGCAGTAAGTTGATGAATGTTTCCTTCCCACCCTGTACATGTCACATAGGTCAGCGCCCATCAGAAAGTCGGGATTTGGCGTGCCATCGCCAAGGAAGTCCGGGCCCTGGGGGTCCACGTCAGACGGGGCACCCACTGCCGCAAGAGGTGGGAGGACATCCGCCGCGGAACCAGGAAGACCGCCGAGTCACTGCTGGGGATGGCCTCCCAACCTAGGAGGGGTGCCAGTCGTACCTGACCCCCCTGATGTCCCGGATCCTGGCGGTGGCCTACCCTGATTTGGATGGGCGCTTGAGAGCATCACAGCAGACACAAGGGGGTGAGTATCAGCACATTCAGCTATCTTTCTGCGCAGTGGAGGCGTCTGGGTGGGGGAGGAGGGTTGGGGGTGACATTAGGCCAGGGCGCTTTCTGTGGTGTAGTCCTCTCCCTTAGGCATGGCCCTGTGCTCCCGGCCCCCCCCTCCGTAGGGTGACAAGTCCAGCTATTGATGGTCCAGCCTCACACATGTGCGCGCTTGTCGTCTCCTGACCTGTTGTCCGAGTAAGAAGTACTGAGTAGTGTGCCCCGAATGCGCAGCTTAGTGCATGCGGCTCCTGTGTCTGTCCTCTCCGCCAACGGTGTTGACATTGCATGCACTCAACCAGGTCTTCTCTTTCTCCCCCCACCCTTCTTCTTCATCTTCTTGTGCATGTGTGCATTAGCATCATCAGGCGGAGGAGATTTGGCATCGGAGCACGAGGGAGCTGCAAGCCACAAGGCCCCGGTGGGCACAGGAACAGACACCGAGGGCCCAAGTGAGCCGGAGGGCGAGGGGAGCACCACGACAGGGACCGCTGGTGAGAGCAGCGACAGCGACACGTCCTCGGATGGGAGCTCCCTAGCGGTGGCGGCAACATCCGGGCCCCCCACCTCTACAGGTATAGCCGCCACCCAGCGCACCAGCCCCGCCCTCCCAGCAGCCCCTCAGCCTACGCTCCGTGCCCGCTCACCCAGGAAGGCGGGCGTCTCCTTCGCCCCAGGCACCTCAGCCCCTGCCCCTGTTACCCCTGCTGCTCTCAGTGAGGAGGTCATTGATCTCCTCAGGACACTCATTGTTGGGCAGACTACCCTTTTGAATGCCATCCAGGGGGTAGAAAGGGAGGTGCATCGGAGCAATGCCTACCTGGAGTGCATTCATTCGGGTCAGGCTGCCCATCAACGATCGTTCAATGCTCTGGCCTCAGCACTGACGGCAGCCATTGTCCCTGTTTCCAGCCTCCCTCTTCTGACTGCCTCCACCCTGTCTCTGTCTCCTGTTCCTCAGCCTATCCCATCCACACCATCTGACCAGCCTGCACACACCTCAACACCCAAGGGCAGCTCATCCAGACACAAGCACCACAGATCCCACAAACACTCACCCAAGCAACACACAGATGCAGACATCCCAACAGTCTCTACCACCCCTGTGTCCCCATCCTCCTCGTCTCCCTCCTCCATCCCTGTGACGTCTCCACTCACACCTGCATGCACACCAACATCAGCCAGTGCTTCCATCACCACCACACCCTCCTGTACAGTCCGCACGCGTGCAGTCACCACCCCCACTGCCATTTACACGTCCCCTGTGTCCTCTCCCACTGTGTCTGTCACCACCCCTTCCAAGACACACAAACGCAGGCAGACACCCACCCAACAGACATCCACCTCACAACAGCCTACAGCACCTGCACCTTCACCCAATGACAGCACACCTGACTCTCCTACAACCACATCCTCTTCCTCCACTTCCATCTCCACTTCTCCTACCTTTTACCTTGGCCCTAAAAAAGTTTTCCTGGCTAATCTTGACCTCTTCCCCTCCAATGACCTACCCCCTCCATCTGCAAAGAGTCCCAAGAGCACCACAGCCACCACCAGCCCAACTTCGGGTGTCACTGTTGTGCATGGGTTATGGAGCCCACCCTTTGCCAGCAGTGACACCTCCATCAGCAGCAAGGACACATCCAGCCCCCCCCCGGCAAGAGGACCAGGAAACACAAGGGCCGCCGTGCGAAGACTGACACGGCTGCCCCCAAGGAGCAGAGTTCGCCCACTTCACCAGCCACAACGTCTAGGGGAGGCAAGGGCCCGAGAGCCCCATCTAAGGAGCGTAAGGGCAGCAGGGCGGAGACGTCAGCCAGCAGGAGCGCGGAGCAGGTGGGCCCCACATGCCACATCCCAGCTGTAAAGGAGGACACCAAAGGGCCCAGGACGCCGTCACCGAAGGGCCCAGGAACATCACGGCCAGAGGGCGTCTGAGCACGGAGTCCAGGCCAGGTCTGGCTCCCTTGAACCTACTGGATGTGCACCGCTGAACAGGGCCCGCCGTGAAGATAGGCACCGCTGAACAGGTCCCGCCGTGCAGAAGAGCACCGCTGAACAGGGCCCGCCGTGCAGAAGAGCACCGCTGAACAGGGCCCGCCGTGAAGATAGGCACCGCTGAACAGGGCCCGCCGTGCAGAAGAGCACCGCTGAACAGGGCCTGCCGTGAAGATAGGCACCGCTGAACAGGGCCCGCCGTGCAGAAGAGCACCGCTGAACAGGGCCCGCCGTGAAGATAGGCACCGCTGAACAGGGCCCGCCGTGCAGAAGAGCACCGCTGAACAGGGCCCGCCGTGAAGATAGGCACCGCTGAACAGGGCCCGCCGTGCAGAAGAGCACCGCTGAACAGGGCCCGCCGTGCAGAAGAGCACCGCTGAACAGGGCCCGCCGTGAAGATAGGCACCGCTGAACAGGGCCCGCCGTGCAGAAGAGCACCGCTGAACAGGGCCCGCTGTGAAGATAGGCACCGCTGAACAGGGCCCGCCGTGCAGAAGAGCACCGCTGAACAGGGCCCGCCGTGCAGAAGAGCACCGCTGAACAGGGCCCGCCGTGAAGATAGGCACCGCTGAACAGGGCCCGCCGTGCAGAAGAGCACCGCTCCGCTGGGCCCTTCCTGTCAAGCACCGCTCCGCTGGGCCCCGCCATCTCAAGCACCGCTCCGCTGGGCCCCGCCGTCTCAAGCATCGCTCCGCTGGGCCCCGCCGTCTCCAGCACCGATCCGCTGGGCCCCTTCATCTCAAGCACCGCTCCGCTGGGCCCCTTCCTGTCAAGCACCACTCCGCTGGGCCCCGCCGTCTCCAGCACCGCTCCGCTGGGCCCCTTCATCTCAAGCACCGCTCCGCTGGGCCCCGCCGTCTCCAGCACCGCTCCGCTGGGCCCCTTCCTGTCAAGCACCGCTCCGCTGGGCCCCGCCGTCTCCAGCACCGCTCCGCTGGGCCCCTTCCTGTCAAGCACCGCTCCGCTGGGCCCCGCCGTCTCCAGCACCGCTCCGCTGGGCCCCTTCCTGTCAAGCACCGCTCCGCTGGGCCCCTTCATCTCAAGCACCGCTCCGCTGGGCCCCTTCCTGTCAAGCACCGCTCCGCTGGGCCCCGCCGTCTCCAGCACCGCTCCGCTGGGCCCCTTCATCTCAAGCACCGCTGGGCCCCGCCGTCTCCAGCACCGCTCCGCTGGGCCCCTTCCTGTCAAGCACCGCTCCGCTGGGCCCCTTCATCTCAAGCACCGCTCCGCTGGGCCCCTTCCTGTCAAGCACCGCTCCGCTGGGCCCCGCCGTCTCCAGCACCGCTCCGCTGGGCCCCTTCATCTCAAGCACCGCTCCGCTGGGCCCTGCCGTCTCCAGCACCGCTTCGCTGGGCCCCTTCCTGTCAAGCACCGCTCCGCTGGGCCCCGCCGTCTCCAGCACCGCTCCGCTGGGCCCCTTCCTGTCAAGCACCGCTCCGCTGGGCCCCGCCGTCTCCAGCACCGCTCCGCTGGGCCCCTTCATCTCAAGCACCGCTCCGCTGGGCCCCGCCGTCTCCAGCACCGCTCCGCTGGGCCCCTTCATCTCAAGCACCGCTCCGCTGGGCCCCGCTGTCTCAAGCACCGCTCCGCTGGGCCCCTTCCTGTCAAGCACCGCTCCGCTGGGCCCCTTCATCTCAAGCACCGCTCCGCTGGGCCCTTCCTGTCAAGCACCGCTCCGCTGGGCCCTTCCTGTCAAGCACCGCTCCGCTGGGCCCCGCCGTCTCCAGCACCGCTCCGCTGGGCCCCTTCATCTCAAGCACCGCTCCGCTGGGCCCCGCCGTCTCAAGCACTGTTTATGGTTCACTGTGCCCACCATGCCTCCTCCTTGACCAGTGGAGACTGTTATTCACTTGAGAGACTGTGGCTTTGCACTCCCCAGGATGGCACAGTGGGCAACCCACCCACTGTAGAGACTTGAGAGACTGTGGCTTTGCACTCCCCAGCATGGCACAGTGGGCAACCCACCCACTGTAGAGACTTGAGAGACTGTGGCTTTGCACTCCCCAGGATGGCACAGTGGGCAAGCCAGCCACTGTAGAGACTTGAGAGACTGTGGCTTTGCACTCCCCAGGATGGCACAGTGGGCAAGCCAGCCACTGTAGAGACTTGAGAGACTGTGGCTTTGCACTCCCCAGGATGGTACAGTGGGCAACCCACCCACTGTAGAGACTTGAGAGACTGTGGCTTTGCACTCCCCAGGATGGCACAGTGGGCATGGTGGCCCCTTCGTGGATCTTGCGTCGTGGACTCATGTGGCTGTGGTGCCCCCCCCTTCCCTTCCCCCTGAGGTGCCTGTAGTATTTTCATCAGATGCCCCTGCAGTGTTCTCTCCAAAGGACTCAGGTCTCCTGTGTGGGCTTTGCCCTTGTGTCGCTACACTGTAGCCCACGGACTGTTCCATTTGACTTGGATGTAGCGGACTAATTGCCTCGTTCTCTATGGCAGTGTGTATAGTATTATTTTGTTATGGATATTTTGCATAGTTGCCGATACATCTCAGAGTCTATTTTTTATATAAAAATTTGGTTCACAATTTAATTATGTCTTTGCATTTTTCAGGGGGGTTTGGGTGGTGTCACTGTGCATTGTTGCTCTGCATTGGTGTGTACATAGTTTGGGGGGGGTGGGGGTCGCATATGTGTGTGCCCGTAACCTTTCCTCCTCCCCCCTCCCGTGTGTCGTAGGTGCAGTACTCACCGTTGTCGTCTGCGCCGGAGTTCGTACTCGTGGTAGATGAGCAGGTAAACGAGTGCAGGTAGGATGTTTAATTCGGGTTCCATGCTGTCCTCCGTACTCGTGGAGTGTGTTTTGGTGAGCGTTTTCCCGTCCGTAGTCTGTTTCCGCCGTGTTTTTATCGGCGGGGCTCCCGCCCCGGAAAAGGTGGCGGATTGGTGAGTTGTAATACTGTGGGCGGTACATTGTCTGCCGCCTGCCTGTTGGCGGTGACCGCCGCGCTGTTTGTCTGCACCGCGGTGGCGGTCGGAGTGTTAATGTGGCGGGCTGTGTTGGCGGTTGCCGCCAGGGTCAGAATTCCATTTTTTGGACCGCCGGCCTGTTGGCGGGTTGGCCGCCGCTTTATCACCGACCGCCAGGGTTAGAATCACCCCCTTGGTGAATATGCGAGGAGCGGATCTGAGCCCAAAGGGAAGGACTCAAAACTGATAGTGAGTACCAGCCACTGCGAATCGAAGATATTTGAGATGCTTGGCGAGTATGGGGATATGAAAATAATCATCCTCCAAGTCTAGAGATGTCATATAGGTGGTTATTGCAACCCTGGTGGACGGTGTTAAAGCGGCGGTAAGACCGCCAACAGGCAGGAAGTAAAAAAATTGGAATTACGACCGTGGCGGAAACCGCAATCAAAGACAGCCACTTTAACACTCCGACCGCCACGGCGCTACAAACAAACAGGGCGGCGGTCACCGCCAACAGAAAGGCGGAAGACAAAGTACTACCCACATTATCACAACCTACCAATCCTCCACCTTTTCCGGGGCGGATTCACTGCGGACAAAAACAGCGGAAACAGGACTTCGAAGGGAAAACGCTCACCTCTACACACCCTACGAGGAATCCGGACGCCATGGAACCAGAGCTGCAGATCCTGCCAGCCCTTATCTTCTTGCTCCTCTACCAGGAGTACGAACGCCGGCGGCGAAGACAACGGTGAGTACTGCAACTACGACACAGGGGAGGGGGAGGAAAAAAATAGGGACACACACATGCAACACGCAACACCCCCACCCTCACCCACTACAACACACACACCAATACAGCATGATACATTACGGTTACGCCCCCCAAACCCATTGGAAGAATGCAAAGACAAAAGGAAATGAGTGTAACCATTGTAATATATTAAAATCAAGTATGCACAAATATATATATACACTTTAAACTAAATATACACCAAGCTTAGTAGTCCAGGTAGTGCTCCAATGAAGTCCGTGGAACACTGGGCCCACACGGTATGAGCGAGGCCCACACAAGATCCCCGACCATGACGGAGAGAACACTGCAGGGGCATCAGAGAGCAAGAAAACATGCACCTCAGGGGGAGGGAAAGGGGGGGCACCTCAGCCGGTTGAGTGCACAACGCCAAATCCACGAGAGGGCCACATGCCCACTGTTCTATCCTGGGGAGTGCAAAGCCACAGTCTCTCAAGTCTCTACAGTGGGTGGGTTGCCCACTGTTCAATCCTGGGTAGTGTAAAGCCACAGTGTCTCAAGTCTCTACAGTGGGTGGCTTGCCCACTGTTCCATCCTAGGGAGTGCAAAGCCACAGTCTCTCAAGTCTATACAGTGGGTGGGTTGCCCACTGTTCCATCCTGGGGAGTGCAAAGCCACAGTCTCTCAAGTGGATAACAGTCTCCACTGGTTCTGGAGGGGGCATGGTGCCCAGAGTGCTTCATCCTGCTTAGGACAGAGGTAGTGGATGACAGTCTCCCCTGGTTCTGGAGGGGGCTCTGTGCCCAGAGTGCTTCATCCTGCTAAGGACAGAGGTAGTGGAAGACAGTCTCCACTGGTTCTGGAGGGGGCTCTGTGCCCAGAGTGCTTCATCCTGCTCGTGACGGACTCAGTAGCGTCAGTGCCCTTGGCGCTCATGGGCCAGCAGTGCTTGTGGCGGTGGTGCCCTGTTCAGAGGTGCTTGTAGCGGCGGTTCCCTGTTCAGCGGTGCTTGAGGCGGCGGTGCCCTGTTCAGCGGTGCCTGAGGTGACGGTGCCCTGTTCACCCTGTTCAGCAGTGCTTGAGGCTTGCCTGTTCAGCGGTGCTTGAGGCGGCGGTGCCCTGTTCAGTGGTGCTTGAGGCGGCGGGCTCCTTTGCAGTGACTCAGCTGCTGTCGGTCCTCTCTAGCTCAGCGAGGCTTGTGCTGGCAGTCCTCTCTAGCGCAGCAGGGCTTGTGCTGGCGGTCCTCTCTAGCCCACCGGGGATTATGCTGGCGGTTCTCTCTAGCCCACCGGGGCTTGTGCTGGCGGTGGCCTCCTGGGACGCGGGGATGATGGCGGTGGCCTCTTGGGCAGCAGGGCAGGTGTTGGCGGTGGCCTCCTGGGCAGCGGGGATGATGGCAGTGGCCTCTTGGGCAGCAGGGCAGGTGCTGGCGGAGGCCTCCTGTGCAGCTGGGATGATGGCGGTCTTCTCCGCCGTGCTGCTCTTCCCAGACTTGCCGGGTTTCTTGTGGCCCTTCCCCACCTTGGAAGGTGTTGCAGCTGACTCCACACTCCCACCGGGACCCCTGGGAGCGGCTTTGGTGGCTGGAGTCTTCCCCCTCTCCCGCCGGGCACTGGCCAACTTTTGATGCTTGACAGGTGGGGGACTACCTGTGCTGTGGCTCCGTGCCACACTGGCTGCCCTGGTAGCCGGTGCACTCCAGATTCCGGTGACTACAGGCACCACTGGTCCCAGAGATGTTGTGGCTGAGGTGCTAGGTTGGGACCTGGAGAGTCGGGCCCTAGGAGACGGACGGGGTAGGGGAGGTGTGGGAAAGAGGCCAAGGTTGGACAGGAAAAGTTTTTGGGAGATACTGGGACGTGTAGCTGGAGGGGGTTTGGGAGTGGAGGAAGAGGTTGTGGTTGTAGGAGGTGTTCGTTTGCTGACTTTGGGTGAAGGTGCATGCGCTGGAGGCTGTCGTGAGGTGGATGGCTGTTGGGTGGGTGTCTGCCTGCGTTTGTGTATCTTGGGAGGTGGCGTCACAGACACACTGGGAGAGTACACAGGGGACGTGTGAATGGTAGTGGGGGTGGTGACTGCACGTGAGCGGGTGTGGTGGTGTGTGTGCTGGTGATGGCAGTAGTGGCTGTAGATGTAGTGCATGCAGGTGTGAGTGTAGACGAGACTGGGAGGGAGGAGGGAGACGAGGAGGAGGCGGACACAGTGGAGGCAGTGGATGTTGGTGTGTCTGCATGTGTGTGATGCTTGCGTGAGTGCCCATCAGAGGACGAGTCCGTGTCACTAGTGTCAGCTCCTGTCCCCGCAGTGGAGCTCCCCTCGCCCTCCGTCCCACTGGTGAACTCTGAGTCCGTAGTGTCTCCCTCCAGGGCCATGTGGGATGCAGCTCCCTCCTGCTCCGGTACCACTGCTCCTCCGCCTGATGATGCTAATGCACACAAGAACAGGGAGACCACACAAAGGGGGGGGGAACAGAAGAAAGACATGTTGAGTGCATGCATTACTGATACTGTTGGCGGACACAACAGACACAGAAGCCCCCTGCACTATGCTGCGCTCTTGGGCTCCACTGTTGAATCCCTGGGACATGGCCTACAAGGCTATGGATGACATCTGCACACATGGATGACACAGGGGCATGACTAGGTGTACTTGCCACTCTAAAGAGGTGGGGTGGGGTGCCACATGGCCTGCCTTACGGAGGGACCTTGCCTACTAAACTCGCCCTGGCCTAGGGAAACCCACAGCCTACCTCCCCCACCCAGACACCTCCACTGCGCGCAAAATCAGCAGGATGAGAGTGTACTCACCCCCTTGTGGCTGCTGTGATGCCCTCAAGTGCCCATTCAACTTCAGGTACGCCATCGCCAGGATCCTGAACATCAGGGGGGTCATGGTGCGACAGGCACCCCTCCTACGTTGGGAGGCCATCCCCAGCTGAGCCTCCGCCATCTTCTTGCTCCAGCTGTGAATGTCCTCCCACCTTTTCCGGCAGTGGGTGCTCCGACTGTGGTAGACCCCGGGTCCGGATGTCCTTGGCGAAGGCAAGCCAAATATCTTTTTTCTGGTGGGCGCTGACCTACATGAATTGTACAGGGGGAAGATAAATTTTACTACCAACTGCACCGTCTTAGTCATTGGCCCCCATCCTACCCTTGCCATGTGTCACATGCATTCATCGTCGTTTCATGCACGCCTCAATCCCCTCCCCATCTTTCATCCACCCCACTCCACACAGGCATAGCCCACACAGCATGCTCCCAGTGTACTTACCTGTTTGTCTGGAGGACCGTAGAGTAGCATGTACTGGGGGAGGACCCCATCCACGAGTTTCTACGACTCCTCCGATGTGAAGGCAGGGGCCCTTTCCCCAGACACTCGAGCCATTGCCTCTTCCAGACCTAGGTCACAGCAGCACTTGCAGTGTAGGTCCTCTCCTGTCGAAGATCAGGTATCGAGTGATTGAACAGATAGAAAATGGCGGTCACGTCCGCGGCGGTGCGTACCGTCACCGACGGCGTACATCGTCATTGACTCCTGGGACCCATAGGGTTCAATGTTAACCAATGCAGCGTTGCGCTGCTGTCTTCGACCGCCTACCGCAACGGTGTACAACGCCAGCGCAGTTACCTCACATTCCATTGTCCCACTTTAGAGGTCAGGCAGCCGCCATTTCAGGGACCCACATGGCTTAATTTTTAACTGCGTCATACATACCTAGGCTTAGACTCAACACACATACAGGCCACTTTTCTGATTAGGATTCATGTTCTGTGTAAGCTGTGGGTACGTACCTCTGAGTTGATTGACTCTGTGCTCGCTGTTGTCCTTCATAGGCTCCGTCCGCTGGGACATGTGAGGAGATGACGGCATCCTCCGGTGTACAGACCGCTGGTGGACCTGTCGACAATGGAGGAAAGACATGTCATCATTACCTACAGGCTTGACCGTGCCACAGTCCATGAACTTTGTACCCAGCTGGAGCCAGACCTGATGTCAGCTATCCACCATCCCACTGAAATCCCCCCTCAAGTGCAGGTGCTGTCAGTGCTCCATTTCCTTGCAAGTGGGTAATTTCAAACAACAGTGGCCATAGCATCAGGGATGTCCCAGCCTATGTTTTCCAACGTGTTGTCCAGAGTGTTGTCTGCCCTGCTGAAACACATGCAGAGCTACATCGTTTTCCCTCAGGTGGAGGATTTGCCTACAGTGAAAGGTGATTTTTTATGCCCTGGGACATATCCCCAACATCATAGGTGCCATTGATGGGACACATGTGGCTTTGGTCCCCCCCCCACAGGAGTGAACAGGTGTGCAGAAACTGGAAGAGTTATCATTCGATGAATGTACAGATGGTATGTTTGGCAGACCAGTACATCTCCCATGTGAATGCCAAGTTCCCTGGCTCAGTGCATGACGCCTACATCCTGCGGAATAGCAGCATCCCTTATGTGATGGGTCAACTTCAGAGGCACCGTGTGTGGCTATTAGGTGAGCACCTGGAAGCAAGACAGTGGGAATGGTTGTCTGGGGATATCCCTACCGGTTAGTGTGTGTCTAACAGTTCTCCCTCGCCATTTGCAGGTGACTCTGGTTACCCCAACCTGTCATGGCTACTGACCCCAGTGAGGAATCCCAGGACAAGGGCAGAGGAATGCTACAATGAGGCCCATCGGCGAACTCGCCGTATTACCGAACGGACCGTCGGCCTCCTGAAGGCCAGGTTCAGGTGCCTCCATATGACAGGTGGATCCCTATCCTACTCACCAAAGAAGGTGTGCCAGATCATTGTAGCCTGCTGTATGCTTCACAACTTAACTTTGCGACGACAGGTGCCTTTTCTGCAGGAGGATGGTCCAGATGGTGGTGTTGTTGCAGCTGTGGAGCCTGTGGACAGTGAAGACGAGGAAGCAGAAAAAGAGGACATGGACAACAGGAACTCAGTGATCCTGCAATATTTCCAGTGAGACACAGGTAAGAGTACAGACCTGTCTACTACATGTACTTTAACAGTACTACCTCTCTACTGTCTGTCCTTTTCACCCAGTGTATGGTCACTGAGTTGTCACTTTCCCTTATGATTTCACAGATGTGGGTCTCACTGTGTGACATCTGCTTTGTTTCCTCATGGACTAGAGCTGTGTGACATAGGTATGTTGACATTACAATTGAAAGAGCATTTTGTCACTGTAATTGCTAATACACAATTTCAAAATCACAGACTGACTCCAGATTTTTTTGTGCTTCAAGGGTGTTTATTTAAGTGCTAAATATTGGAGGGTGTTGTAAAATGGTCAGGGGTGATGGTGGAGGAATGTCCATGGCAGAGTCCAATCTATTAGTCTCACAGGTGCATTGCCCAAATGGACATAGGAAGAGGAGCTGGGGCAGTTTGAGGATGGACAGGGTGACAAAGTGGGACAGAAAGATGACATTCAGGGTGGTCTAATTTCTTGGCGGGGTCTTGGCATTGTTCTCTGTCTTTTTCCTGGATCTCAGGGACCGTTTGCCAGGTGGTTCTCTGTCTTCAGGGGGTAGGGTGCTGGTGTGGTGGTCCTGTGGCGGGGCGTCCTGTCCACTAGAGTCTGTGGAGGTGGTGGGCAGTTCATCGTACATGCTAGTGTCAGGGGCCCCACGTTGTGCCACAGTGTCCCTCCTTGTGTTGAGTACTTCCTTCAGCACCCCTACGATGGTGCCCAGGGTTGAATTGATGGTTCTGAGTTCCTCCCTGAAGCCCAAATACTGTTCCTCCTGCAGGCGCTCGGTCTCCTGAAATTTGGACAGTACCTTGCCATCGTCTCCTGGGAGTGGTGGTAGGCTTCCATGATGGAGGAGAGCGCCTCGTGGAGAGTGGGTTCTCTGGGCCTGTCCTTCCCCTGTCGCACAGCAGCCCTCCCAGTTCCAATGTGTTCCTGGGCCTCTGTCCCCTGGACCGTGTGCCCACTACCATTGCCCCCAGGTCCTTGTTGTTGTTGGGGTGGTGGGTTATTCTGGGTTTCCTGTAGTGGTGGATACACAGCTGATTGACGTGTTCTCGGGACAGAGGTATGGGCCCACTGGGTGGGTGCTGTGCTGGTGTTTCCAGAGGGAGGAAGCTCTGTAGTGGCCTGTGACTGTGTGATGGGAACTGACTGTCCAGAGGTCCCTGATGGGCCGGGGTGGTCATCTAGATCCAGTTGGAGAGAGGTGCTGTCATCACTGTGAGCCTCTTCTGTTAGTGGTGTGGACATGTGTGGACCCTCCTGTCCGGTGACGTTGGGTAATGGTCCTGCAGGGGTATTAAAGGATGTTTATTACATCTGTGTGTGGCATGGTGTGCAATGGGTGGGTGACCGTGTACCCCAGTGCTTACATTCCTGTGTGGGACCTTGTGTGATGATGGTTTAGTGGGGTGTATGGGTATGTGCAGTGGCCATGCTTTGGTGATGGGTGTCCATGCTTTGGTGTTGCATGCAGGGCTTGGTGTTGGGATGGGTGGTTTGTGATATTGGGACATCTGTGAGGAGTTGGAGTGATGGGGTGAGGGTGAAGGTGGGGGTATGAGATGGCATGCAGGTAGGGTGGGGGATGTAAGAGTAAAGCTTTGACTTACAAGAGTCCATTCCTTCATCTACTCCTGTGAGGCCCTCAGGATGCAGAATCGCCAAGACCTGCTCCTCCCATGTTGTTAGTTGTGGGGGAGGAGGTGGGGGTCCGCCACCAGTCCGCTGAACCGCAAGGTGGAGTCTTGAGACCACGGAATGCACCTTCCCACGTAGGTCGTTCCACCTCTTCCTGATGTCATCCCAATTTCTTGGGTGCTGTCCCACTGCGTTGACCCTGTCCACTATTCTTCACCATAGCTCCATCTTCCTAGCTATGGAGGTGTGATGCACCTGTGCTCCGAATAGTTGTGGCTCTTCCCGGAGGATTTCCTCCACCATGACCCTGAGCTCCTCGTCAGAGAACCTGGGGTGTCTTTGCCATGCCAAGGGGTGGTGTAGTTGATGTGTGGGGTGGTGTGTGTGGTGATAAGTGTGCTGACATGTAGTGGTGTGTTGTGTGAGGTGCGTGGAAGTTATGTGGGTGATGGTCTGGTGTGCCTGTGGATGCTTAGTAGTAGTTTGTAGTGTCTCTCTCTGGCCTTCTTTCGGTATTTGTGTCGTAGGGGTTTGTGAGTGATGTGGGTGTGTGTTTTATATTGTATTGGATGTGTGGGACTGGTGTGTGTATGTGTATCAGGTGTGTGTATTTTGAATTGTCCAATGTGGCTGTGTTTTGTATATTTGTGTGTACTTTGAGCACAGCGGTGTGTACCGCCAATGGAATACCGCAGTTGAAAGACCGCCGCGTGGACTCATGGGTCGTGATAGTGTGGGCGTATTTCTGTTGACGTGATGGTGGAGGATTTGTTTTCGCCAGTTTATCACTGACCTTTGGTGTGGCGGACTTGTGTGGGTGTCTAAATTTTGGAGGATTCCGTGCTGTGGGTCATAATTGCTGTGGCGGATTTCCGCTGCCTCGGCGGTGTGTTGGCGGTCTCTGCACGGCGGTAAGCGGCTTTTACCGCCAATGTTGTAATGACCCCCATAGTCTCCACTGTTTAGGAGATTTATTATGTCTGAAAGAGTGATCATTCTGAAAGCTTGTTTGCGGAAGTACTTGTTGAGATGCTGGAGATCTAGAAAAGGTCTCCAGTCCCCTGTTTTCTTTCACACGAGGAAAAAAACTGGAATAGGATCCTTTCCCTCTCTGAGCCATTGGAACTTTTTCTATTGCTCCCTTGAGAAGCATCAATTTGATCTCTTTTTTCAATAAGCGAAGATGAGGGAAATGTGCCTCTTTTGGGAGAGTGGTTGGCGGCTTGACAGTGAAATCTAGGATGTGGCCATAAGCCACTATGTCCAAAACCCATTAATCCGAGGTGATAGTTTTCCAGTTGTGGAGATATTTGGAGATATTTGCCCTTATTTAATGCTGGGAAAGGTGAGTAGCTGGTACTTCTACTAGGTCATTGCTTGCGTCCTGTGTCTCTGGGTTGATGCGAAGGTCTCCGATGGGCTCCTTGCCTAGAGAAACCAGCCGTAGTTGGTTGGCGATAGGCCTGTGATGGTCTGTATTGCTGGTAAGGTTGAAATGGTTGGGAACGGAAGTAAGATCCCCTATAGGAGGAAGAGCCACTTCCCCTTGCCCCTCGCAAAGGCAGCCTTCTATACTGCAAAGTGTCAAGGGACTTAGCAGTGTCAGTGTCCGTTTTAATGGCAAGAAGATTCAAGCACATGAATCTATGAAAGATCCAATCTGATCTATGAAAGATCCAATACTGGATAACTGGATACGTTGTCTGGCTGCTCCTACTCACTAATTCATCTTGCCAACAACAGATGAATGGCTGTATGAATTCCACAATGATTTCTTCTCTTGTTGTCACTTCCTTCAAAGGCCTCCAAGCAAAACAGCTCTATCATTTGAGTGTGGTCTTCTATATGGAGCTACACCCAAAGTCGACAATGAGTCTTGGTGTTCTTGAAAACCTCAGACTTTGTGATCTCATCCAATGTTGTGCTTATGGTAACCTTAAAGAGACAATGAAAAAGCATGGCTGCGATTATGCCAAGATTGCAGTGCATTGAGTGCTTTTAGTGATATGGGACTTCTGTGTGCATAATTGCATTAGAACTAATATTGAGGAAACAACAACTTGGGCACAGAGGAACAGGCACTCCTGACAATATCTTGTGCTAAATTGCAAGCAAGAATAGTGCTATATACTGTGTCAACAATGGTATATCTCTAAGTTTATATTAACGCTATGGACAGGATTCTTGGGGTCAGCAATGTTGGAAAGCACGCTCCCCCCTGACATTCCTCACATGGAGGCAGGCAGTGGATATTTGGATTGAGACTGAAAGTAAAGCTCTTCATAGGAAAGAAAAATGAGGATTGTGCAAAAAGCCCATTGCGTCTCACAGAGA
Organism: Pleurodeles waltl; assembly: GCF_031143425.1. Lineage (NCBI taxonomy): Eukaryota > Metazoa > Chordata > Amphibia > Caudata > Salamandridae > Pleurodeles > Pleurodeles waltl. Next base: position 258,834,810 of record NC_090437.1, on the reverse strand, counting down.
TGCCATAATGCAAGAGGTCTAAGATTATGTGAAGGATGATGAGCTGAAACCTAAGCCTTCACACTTTCCCTTCCTTAGGGTTCCTTTATAAATTTGTGAATGGTCTTCAGCCATCATACTGAAATTACTGATAGGACCTCCCGGCCTTCTATCAGCTCACAGATATGCCCCACGCTGGTCCAGGTCATGACACTCAGCTACTGGACATTGACGTCAGATGCCACCCCTATGATTTGTTTTTCAAAGAATTCCAGCTCCTTTTGGAACAATCCTGAGTGTGTAGGTAAAACACTGTCATCCGAATTGAATAATAACCTCCTTTCATTTCCAACACTCCAAGTTGTGGACACTCAAGGGCAGGGGAGAGGAATAAACTTCCTTCATTTAATAGTTGATTACTGCCTAATTAAGTTCAAGGAACGTATCCATTGCTGTTGTGGCCTGGATCTCTGCAAACAGACTGACGGTGTCCACTGTAGGGCTCCCCACTATATAAGCCAAATGAACCTGCCCCAGTAACTGGCACTTAAGATCCTCATAACCCATGATGCACCAGTTACCTGTTTTGACCAGCATGTGTGTGTGAGGATCAAGTTATTAGCAGAGTCCACGAGTTCCCATACTTAGGGGTCATCTTTGATAAGAAAGGTTCTTGGAAACCCTGTATTGCCAGAAGGATTGTGCTTTTTCATGCAACAGTTGGTGCAACCTTTGACTTCGCGGCTAGGGTACCCCTGCTTGAAATCTTTAGGCGGAAATGCCTACCTGTCCTTCTGTATGGTTCAGCACTTTGGGGGTTTAGGCATACCCAAGCCCTTATGGTGGAAGAAAATCGTTTCTGTAGAAGGCTTCTGGGTGTTGGTCAAAATATTCCTGGATTTTGCCTCCACCTGGAACTGGACCTTGAGTATGTACAGGACACTACCCAGCTGGCTCCCCTTTTGTTATGGATTTCAGTTTGGAGTAACGAACATGCCTCTCTTAATAGGGATATCCTAAGGGATTGTTTGGCCTGCGACCATGTAAAACATATCCCCTGGTTGTCGCACATAAGGAAGATGGCTCATGACCTGGGGCGGCCTGAATTGTTTGATTATCCCGAAGACCTAACTAGCTATGATAAAAAATGGGTTAATGATAACTATCAGAGAATCCAGGAGACCAAAAGGGAGGGGGAGGCTCTAAGGAAAAAATCTATCAGGGAATTTACTATGCTAAAGATGTGGGTGGGTCCTGAGCAATATCTTTTAGAAATCAATTATGTGAGGGAAAGGTCTCTCATAACACGATTTCGCCTGGGGATCATTAGAAGCAATTTGTGCTTCCCCCTAGGTCAGTATGGGGAGAAGGGTATTAGACCCTGCCCCTATGATGGGGTATCCCATCAGACTTTGATCCATTTTACACTGTTCTCTGTCTTCTATGCTCCATTTAGAACCCGAAATTCATTCTGTAAATGAAAAGCAATAAAAACTTGTTTAAAGAAAAAAAGTGATGATCACCTTCTACTTTATTTATTGAACTTTGTAGCTCTTAGTATTGGACCAGACCTTAAAACTGACACATGCCTGTTTAAAAACCAGGAGCCAAATCCTTAACCTTCAGAATGGGCAACAACAATGTTTACCAATAGGTCAGAAGTGTCTTTTCACTTTTGAAATCGAAACAAAAGTGAGAGAAAGAGAGTAAGAGAGAGAGAGTTTTGAAATACTTTATAATGGCCGAGCACCAGATGTCAAACCCATTATCTTCAAAATGGGATGAAACACTTTAATGACTGGCCCCAAGTGACTCTTCAATATGTTGAATCAAAACATAGCTATGAAATTCAGACCAGAAATCCAAGTCAATATTTTTCCATTGATGAATGTATTCTGACAGCTATATCTTTTACAGAATAGTTTGGAGGGAAGACGAATGACAGAGAGCAAGAGAGTGAGAAGTGTTTTTAAATCTTTAGGCCCCGGTACAATTAATAGCATATTTTTAGACAGAATGGCAAAAATAAAATGTTTGTCCATTGATGCAAATGACAAAGACCTTCATTCATTAAATTTGTGGAATTCTTTGCAATGGACCAGACCAAAGACAACATACAAAACCATATAGGCTCCGTAAGTTGGACCTTTATCCTTCAGAATGAGGGTTTAATATTTTAACCACTACAACACAAGTGACTCCCTAATTTGTTGAATTGAAACATCACTATTACATTTGGAAAAAAAATACAAGGTAATATGGTGCCCCATGTGAGTGTACTATGATAGCTACATAATTTACAGAATAATATGGAGGGCGGGAGGGAAACAGAGTGGGAGAGGGAGAAGTGCTTTTGTTTAAAAATCTTGAACATGATATACTTCAAAATGGATATTATTTGGCAAAGTTGCATGAATAATGTTTGCCATTGAAAAAATGTCAATCTCTTAAAACTTTATCCATTGAACTTTGATACACTGTAATGGAGCAATTATTAGACCAGCCACTTCACCATGTAGATAAAGAAGTTGATCTCTTACCTTTGATGATGAGAATCTAAGTCATTTACCAGTAGGCCATAAGTAATCTATGATATTCAGACCAAGAACTGTAAGTCAAAATGGTTCTATAGGTCACTCTGCTTTGAGAGATACATAGTTTACAAAAAATAATATATGGAGGGGGAGAGAGGAGCAACATTGGAGAGAGTGAGGAGTGTTTTTCAATCTTTAGCCCACGATATTTTTAAAAACAGATATTTCTTGACAGAGGGAATTCATAATATTTTCTCATTAATAAAAATGACAATCACCTTTCACATTATTTATTGGTGTTTGAATGTTTTTTTGTAATGGACCAGACCTTAGAACAGACTTATGATCATGTAGGCACCAGAAGTTGAACCTTAACTTTTGGATGAAAGTCTAAGACTTTAACCTCTAGGGCACAAGTGAATCTTGCTTTTAGTTTGTTGAATAAAACATCTATCAAATTCTGGAAAAAAATACATGTCAATATGGTGCCATAGTTTTGCGTTTTCTGACAGCTTCATCATTTACAGAATACTGTAGACTGAGGGAGGGAGAGAGGAAGGGAAGTAGTGGAAGGGAGAGAGACAGAGAGAAATGTTTTGCCAACCTTTTGGCCAAGGTCTACTTGAAAACAGATATTTTTAGACAGAGTGGCAAAACAATTATGTGTTCAATAAGGAACATCTTTTACTTTATTCAAATAACTTAGGTGGTCATTTTGAACCTTGCGGTAAAGACTGCACCGCCGGTGGTCGCGGCAACTACCGCCAACAGTCAGGTGTTCCAGACCAATACATAATGAAGAACATGAGAAACAGCCAGCAGACCATCCACTCACCGCCATTGTGGGAGCACCGCCGACGACAGCAGAGGCCATCTTCAAGCCGGCGGAAAGGCCATACACGGCCACCATATTATGAACCACCATACCGCCATCAGTTCCGACCCCTATAAAGAGAAACACTCACCGGAGGCCCACAGAACACACCGACGCCGACATGGAGTGAGAGTTAGAAATAATGTCAGTGCTTCTCCTTGCCATATTTCTCCAGGACCATGACCGCAGACAAAGATGACAACGGTAAGTACTGCAGCCTAGCACAGGTAGGAAGAAAGGGCACAATTACACACCCACCCACCCACACTGGAACACACTCCCACCCCCTCCCACCACCCCAAGCCATACATACCCTACCAAATTGTACTTACCAGACACATACAACCATGTATCAGAACCAGTGCACACACCTGTGTACACCACTCCCTCACAGTGAAACGCTGCACAATGGTACAATATTGCAACAACAGGTCTGCTGGGCACTAATATTTATTATTTAGAAACAGTAATATCTGTCCAAACAGGGCCATAGGCCTGTGCAAATTCAAGTCCCAGAAGGGCAAATATAGGCCACACTTGACTCCTACGATGGAAAAATCCTCCACTGAGAAAGGGGCATCAATGGGGCAGCCAGTCACCTCAGGGATCAGGGGCAAGGGGCAGTGGGGGTCGGAACAGGGACTCAGGTTTGGAAGGGGGGGTCTTAGGAGTAGGTTCTGGAAGTGGAGAGGGTTTGGGCTTGCCCTTGGAAGGAGGAGGAGTGGGCCTGGACCAAGGGCAACAAGGGCCTTCTTCCTCCCTGGGGAAGGGGCACGGGAATGGGAAGGACAGACTGGGGAGGACTTTGAAGAGGAAGGAGTAGACTTGGTGAGGCCAAGGGAACATTTAGGGATAAGACGGGGTGGGCCAGTGGGCTCAAACAGGTCAACACAGGAGAGGAAAAGCTTTCTTGGTACAGCAGGAAGGGTTTTGGAGACAGGTTTGGGAGTGGAAGTAGAGGGAGTGGTGTACTTGCATGCAGGTGTCTGTTTAGTGTGCTTATGTGTGGTGGATTTATATGGAGTGGATCAGTGTGAGCGTTTGTTTGTTTTAGAAGGAGCATGGGTGGACACAGTGGGGGAGATGGATGTTGGTGTGTCTGCTTTGGTGTGTTGGGTGTGTGCCTGCATGTGGTGGGACGTGTGGTGTTTGTGTTTCTCTGTGTGTTTCATGTGTGTTGATTTGGATGCATGGCTATATATATGTGTGCTTGGGATGGGTGAAGGGAGTGTGATGCTGGAAGGGGAAGAGGTGGTGGGAGAAGGGACATATAGACCAGGGACACTGGCTGCCGTCAAAGAGGAGGCCTGAGCCTGAAAAAATCTCTGTAGGCCAGACATGGCACAGTGAACGCCTTCTAGGAATGCATTGCATTGCTGCATCTGGGATGCTAGCCCCTCGATGGCATTCATGATGGAATTCATGATGGTTGTCTTCCCTACAGAGATGGTTCTCAGGAGGTCAATAGCCTCCTCAGTGAGGGCAGCAGGGCTGACTGGGGCAGGAGAAGAAGTGTCTGGGGCAAAGGTGATGCCCACCCTCTGGGGTGAGTGGGCATGGGCAACTCGGTGGGGAGCTACTGGGAGGGTGGTGATGGTATGGGGGTGGCCGAAGATGGCAAAAAATGGGTAGGCCTAGTAAAGTCCGCCATCACCAGGGAGCTGCCATCGGAGGAGGTGTCAGAGTCACTACTTTCAGTGGTAGTCGCCTCCCCCGTGGTACTCCCCTCCCCTTCCAACCCACTGGTCCCCTTAGCATCGGTGGATTCTGCCTCCTGGGTCCTGTGGGCTGCAGCATCCACACTCACTGGTGCCTCAGCTCCCTCGCCAGATGATGCTAAAGCATGCAAGGACACAAGGGCACAGAGTGGGAGGAATAAAAAAATAAAAAAGAAGTATCAATTTGAGGACAAATATTCATGTTGGAACACATACACTCGCACCCATCTCAGGCACCAACCCTCAGCAGACACAATATATAATATGAATGTGCCACTGACTGGTAGGCATGATTCCACAGTACATTACCTTCCAGGCCCTCTAATTTGCTACACTTTGCAATGGGAAACAAAGAGAGACGATGCCAAGAAAACAAATGTGCAAATCCGTGAGGCCACATTAAACTAATAGCCCAAACAGGGGACCCCTCAAAGGCCTACATTCCCAGCCATATCTACCTAAGGATACTATCCCACATACGTAAAGGGGGCAGGACTACAAGGACACACCTGTCTATGTGCCTGGCACCACAATGCATGCACCCCATAGCAACTAACTTCACTCATCATAGTGGCATCACAACAGTGTTGGCACTTACCCCCTTGTGGCTACTGTGCTGCCTTCAAGCGCCCATCCAAATCCGGATAGGGCACCGCCATAATGCGGGCCATTAGGGGGATAGGGTCCGACATGTACCCCCTTCCTCATTGGGAGGCCATCCCCAGCTGGGCCTCTCTGGTCTTCCAGGCCCAGCGCCTCAGGTCCTCCCACCGCTTCCTGCAGTGGGTGCTCCACCGGTTGTAGACCCCCAGGGTCCGCACTTCCTTGGTGATGCCATGCCATTATCCTTTCTTCTGATGGGCGCTGACCTGCATGGGACACACAGAGTAAAGAAACAGATGTCAGTTTGGGTGCCCCATTCACAAATGACATGCCAGTCCAACCTGACATAGCCCATGGAGACATACATAATAGCCAAGCCCAAAACTGCCAGAGACACAATGGGTAAGCATTCACACAGCCAACAAAAACACCTACAAGCATCCGCCACATTCACACACATTCAAGGAGGACAAATAGTAACTCACCTGTTCCTCTGGTCGCCAATACAGCTTTGCATACAGGGGTAGGACCCCATCCACCAGCTCCTCCAGCTCCTCTGTGATGAAGGTTGGGGCCCGTTCCCCTGTAGCACGTGCCATCACAAGGACCAGAGTCAGGACACAGCAGCACACGCAGTGGAGATCCTCCCTACTCTAGGTGCAGGAGTCAAGTGGCAAAGGCATGGCAAAATGGTGGTACATACCGTGGCAGTGTGCACCGTCATCACAGGCAGTGATCATTATTGGCCCTGCTTCCCTATTGACAACAATGTTATCCAGTGATCAGATGCACAGCGGTGAACACCACCTACCGCCAAGATGACTAACTCCATCGGAATGTGGTCACTTCTTACGCTACTACACTACCTGTAGGGGAGGGGACTGCCATTTTGCATCCACCACGCCTTCATAGCCTGGCCAGGGTCCTAGTCCATGGCTCCATTCCATCTTCACTTCTTCGAGTAGTGTTATGATTATTGGTCCTCCTCATGAAATCATGTTGGGAATTGTACCTACACTGTGATGCAATAAAACATACACACCTCACCACACATTGCCCTAACAGGATTAACACGTTCTATGCGTCTGTGTGAGGGACAATTGTGTTGCATGTACAACATGAATAGTGGGACCTTGTTATGGAAGTGTATGTCCCAACTCAATGTGTCTCTCTTCCTCCCCCATAGGTACAGACCCATGTGGAAAGGGAGGGCCCCACCTATTTAAAGACCCCTGGTAGATCTGGCAAGCATGGAGGAGTACCACATCATCATCACTTACCGCCTGGATCGAGCCACAATCCTGGAACTCTGTGTTGGAGGCTGGCCTGGTTTGTAGTGGATACCCTAGGTACTTACAACTTATACCAGGCCCAGTTATCTTTTATTAGTGAAACGTAGTGTTCTAGCAGCTTAGGCTGTCTAGAGATAGCTGTAGCAGAGCAGCTTAGGCTGAACTAGGAGACATGCAAAGCTCCTGCAATACCACTATAGTTACACAGTACTTATACACAATAAAAGACAATACTCATTGTTAACAAAAATAAAGGTACTTTATTTTAGTGACACAAGGCCAAACATATCTTAGAGGCAATGCTCCTTCTGGAGGTAAGTATTATACACAATATATACACTAGAGGCCAAAATCAGGTAAGTAAGTAGTCACAGAATATTGCAAACAGTAGAAAGTACAATAGAATGCAATAGGATGCAATAGGCCTGGGGCAACACAAACCATATACTAAGAAAGTGGAATGCAATTCACAAATTTCCCCCTAGGCAAGTGTAGTGTATATAGAGGGGTGCTGGGAGTGTAAGAAAACCACAAAGGTGAGTAAAATACCCCACCCCAGAGCCCAAGAAAGTAGGAGTAAAGTACTGCAAGTTTCCTCAGGACGCACTACAAGTCGTGATAAGAGTTATTGCAAGAACCAAGCAAGACTGCAAGCAACAAATGGTGTATTCCTGGACCTGAAGACATGTGAAGAGAGGAGACCAAGACCAGAAGTCGGAGAACATTCCAGGAAGGACAGGAGTCCCTGTCATCCTAGATGATGGTGCAAAAGAGGATTCTCCGGATAGAAGAAGTCTGCAGAAGAGCACCAAAGAAGATGGCTGTGGGTTCCTGCGTGGTGCATGAGATGTCCCACGTCGAGATGTTTGATGCAGGCAAGTTGCAGTTCTGGATTCGTCCAACACGACTTGGTTCAAGCAAGGTCGTGTTTAGTGTCAAAATGGCGCTGTCTGGACCCAGGAGGGACCTGGGGACCTCAACTCAGACTGATGAGGCAGAGGGGGCTCCCAACACTGTAGAGAACCCACGGATGACCAGGCAGCACCCACAGGAGACCCAGGACATGGAGACAAGGAAGGTGCAAATTGCTGTTGCTGCAGCACTACAAAAGAAGGTCCCACACCGCCAGAGAACAACTCAGCGAGTTGTGTGTCTCCGGATGGAGTGCTGGGGACCTGGGCCACGTTGTGCATGAAGGATTCTTGCAAATAGTGCACAGAGGCCTCAGGAGCTAGAGATAATGCAGTGCACAGTGGAACCGTCGCAAACCAGGAAGGCCAAATTTGGACAGCTGGACCTTAGGACAGTCTGTGTCGAAGGGGTCCACCACCTGTGTTCCAGGGAGCACGCTCGTTGCCAGGAGAGGAGTCCCAGAGAACCGGTCGTCGTCTTGGAAGGTGCCTGCGTGAGCAGGGAAGTGACTCCGTCACTCCACGGGGGATTCCTTTGATTCTATTGGTGAAGGGTGAAGGCAGGGAGCCCTCAGAGCATGCACACCTTGGAAACTGTTGCAGTTGATGGCTGAAGCTGAAGTTGCAGGGTCACATTAACCTTTCTGGATACTTTGTTGCAATTACAGTGGTCCCTGGAGTAGTCTGCGGTTGATCCGATGGTCAGAAGCTGAAGCAGGAGTTTCAGAGGATTCCCGGTGGAAACTTGCAAGCTGAATCTGAAGAGGAACCCACAGTAGAGACCCTAAATAGCACTGAGGGGGATTGTCTACCTACCCAGGTATGCACTTATTAGGAGGGGTCTCTGATGTCACATGCTGGCACTGGCCCCTCAGAGATCTCCAGAGTGTCCCCACACCTTGGAAAACAAGGTGGCTAATGCCAGGGACACACTGGAGGAGATCGGGACACCACCCCTGGGGTGGTGATGGACATGAGAGTGGTCACTCCCCTTCCCTTTGTCCAGTTTCATGTCAGAGAAGGGACTGGGGGTCCCTGAACTGGTGTAGACTGGCTTATGGAAGGAGGGCACCATCTGTGTCCTTCAAAGCATTTCTAGAGGCTCTGGGAGGCTACCCCTCCTAAACCTGTAACACCTATTTCCAAAGGGAGAGGGTGTAACACCCTCCTCCCAAAGGAAGTGCTTTGTTCTGCCTTCCTGGGACTGAGCTGCTCAGACCCTGGAGGGCAGAACCCTGTCTGTGAGGTGGCAGCAGCTGTAGCTGCAGTGCAAGCCTCAGCGAGCTGGTTTGGCAGTACTGAGGGTCCATGGCGGAGCCCCCAGGATGCATGGGATTGGCCCACCAATACCAGATTTGGGATGGTGGGGACAATTATATGATTTTAGATACCTTACATGGCCATATTTGGAGTTACCATTGTGAAGATACATATAGGTATTGACCTATAAGTAGTGCAAGAGTGTAATGGTATCCTCACACTCATGAAGTCTTGGGAATTGGCCCTGGAGAGCGTGGGGGTACCTTTGCTAGTACAAGGGTGCCCTCACACTTAGTAACTTTGCACCTAGCCTTCAGTAAATGAAGGTTAGACATATAGGTGACTTATAAGTTACTTAAGTGCAGTGAAAATGGCTGTGAAATAGTGTGTGCACTATCTCACGCAGGCTGCAGTGGCAGTCCTGAAGAAGGGTTTGTCTGAGATCCTTATGGGTGGCAAAGGAAATGCTGCAGCCCATAAGAATCTCCTGGAACCCCAATGCCCTTGGTACCTAGGTACCATACACTAGGGACCCATAAGGGGGGTCCAGTGTGCCAATTGGAATTGGAATATTAAGTCACTAAACTATAGTGATTAATTTGGAAACAGAGAGAGCATAAGCACTGAAGTTCTGGGTATCAGAACTTCAATGACACAGTTAAGCACTACTGACAACACACACATTGGGCCACAGACTATTAACACTGGGGTCCTGACTGGCAGGATCCCAGTGAGACAGACAAAACAAACTGACAAGCAGGTAAAAATTGGGGGTAACATGCCAAGAAAGATTGTACTTTCCTACACTCTGTGCACAAATGGAGCCTGTTATGATGCCAGTGAATAGGAATCCCCACGCCATAGATACAACTGTGTAGGTACTATTTGTTCTACATTTTTTTACCACAGGCTCATTCCAAGTGACAGTGGGCATGGCAGCAGGTGTTTTTTCAGCCAATGTTCAGCCACATCCTGTCCAGACTTTTAAATGCATCTGTGCAACACCTGCAAAGTTGTGTCCAGTTCCCCCAAAGGGCTGATCCCACCACCATCAAATCAGGATTCTATGCTTTTGCAAAAATCCCCATGTGATAGGTGTCATTGATGGTACCCACATAGCCCTCATACCCCTAAATAGTAAATGAACATGTGTTCAGAAATCATAAAAACTTTCACTCCATGAATGTCTAATGGGTGTGTTCTGCTGATCAGTACACTTCTCGTGTCAATGTAAGGTTCCCAGGAGAAGTCCATGATTCCTATATCCTGAGAAACAGCAGTGTGCCACACATGATCGGCCAACTACAGGGGGGCAGAGCTTGACTCACAGGTGAGTGTGTATGGCACTGTACTAGTGACATACCTGACAGGCAGGTTGCATGCACGTATACGTGTGTGTATTAACCCGCTTTCACCCACTTTTCTAGGGGATTCTGGCTACCCAAACATGCAATGGCTCCTAACACTTGTGAGAAATCCCAGGACAGATGCTGAACTCCAATATAATGGAGCACATGGTCGCACTATAAGACTCCTGAAGGCAAGATTGTGTTTCCTGCATCTCTCTGGAGGATCCCTGTGTTATGGCCCTGACAAGGTGTGTCAGAAAGTGGTGGCCGGCTGCATGCTACACAACTTGGTTGTGAGGAAAGCTGTCCCACTTCTGGAATAGGAGGATGCTGTCCAACCACCCCTGGCACCTCAGAGGATGGATGAGAGTAATGAAGAAGAAGAGGGGGAAGACATCAACTCCACAACCCAGCTAATCCGGCTCTACTTACAGTGACTCTGAGGTACATTTCCTATTCTGCAAATGGGTTTCCTGCATTGTTTATTGGAGACTTATGTACTAAGTGCTGTGGTGTCACTTACCAGTGATTTTGCTACTTTATGAATGACGAAACAGATGTGTGTTACAGCAATGGAATGTACAGTGTGACATACTTCAAACACGACAGTCTGTTAGATCCCCTCCTGCAATTAAAGCAGCATTATGATGGAAACTTACTTATACACAAACATTGACATTTGCTTTGCTGACATTTAATGAGGACAGATATGGGTCTGCACATGCCGGAGCGTCAGCTTAAGGGACAGACCAGCATTGAAGCTTTTTTCTATCTTTACCCAGGGTGTGTTATTCACACACACACTGCCAGAACACACACTCACCATGTGCTTGCTTGAATTGCAATTCCCCCAGGCACACATACGCTCAGCACATGGTTTCTTGTGCACGCACTGCGCAGCACTACAAATTTCATGTTATATATTCTTCATAGCATACATACAAATACCATATGCATCAGTCTCACATTTAATGCAAAGTACTGCTCGAACCCTATACTGTACCTTTCCCAGTCACACATGCAACCACCAGAGTCACTACTCCTGTGCTGGCCAGCATTCCACATCTACTTGATATAGGCCAAGGGTGAGTTAAACACACAGCAGCTGAACTTTTAAAAAAGGTGAGTAAACCTATGGACTTCAATCCATTGACACAGGGTAAAAAAGGTCCTGTCCTATAATAATGACCACTACACGGTATGCTGCCACCACTGCAATTATTCTGCATAACTTCTGGTGAAGGCTGTAGCATTCTGCCACTATAGGGTAGTGGTTTGGGCAACCCTTCTGGTCCAACAGAAGTGCAATCCGTGGGACAGGCCTATGTCATAGGGCACACTCATGATCCGTGTTCACCCATGACAAAAAATTAGCATTAGGGATCTAGACAACAGTACAGTTGGGCACACTGGGCAGGGATACACATCTTTACCATGCAGAGGACTTTTCCATCCCAACAGCATACTCCTCACCTCAAACATCACAACCTTTCTCCATGTGCATGAGTACTGAATTATCAATGGTCTCATACAATATCACAGATTTGCATACACTTGCAGAATTCAAAAGTTACTCCCTCCATATTCTGATGCATATTAGAACTGTGACATGTAGGCCAAGGCAGCATGGCCATGAAAAGGCTTGTACAAGGATTACATTTTAAACCTATACAGGGTCTGGTATTGTCTCTTTTGGTTAAGTTCAGGAGGAATCCATCCTCTTATGTTATTATACCATCTCTCTCCCTCTGTCCATTGTTTGGCTATTACTTTCCCTTCTACCTTGACCCACCCCAAGAGCACAATACAACTGTGTTATCCGCAGAGCATGTTAACTTTTTCATGTTAATGTGTATTAATTTTTAGGAAGTAGGTGGGTAAGGTCCCAAATCTACATGTTATTGTATGTCTTTTGGGCCTATTTAGTATTTAAAATCTACAAGTTTTGGGGATGTGGTCAAAGGTTTTATCTGTTATCCATCCTGTGAGAAATTGGATTGTTGGTTCAAAAGGGTGTGAGCCCTTCCCAAGCAACAGCCAGAATCTCCGTCAGGGTTAAATATTAAAGTCACTAAATTAACTGTGCTTAACCCTCTGGTAGCTTGGTACAAAAGCAGTCAAACTGAACATAGAGGCTGTGTGTAAAGTATTTATGCAGCACACAAATAATAATAAAATGAAAACAAAACATAAGAAAAATCCCACACCAATTTAGAAAGGGGCACATTTATAATTTCTCATGCATTGATGCACTGTGCAGCTTTTCATCAGAATGAATTGCACTGCCTGTAGCAGAATCCTGCACTATGGACACACCGTTTTTATCAAATGGTACACCATGGCACAGGTCTCCAAGATGAGCCACACATTCCGACACTTATGGCACAAAATGCTGAGGTGCAACTACTACTTAAGTAACACAAAGTCAATTTGTGTGTTTTAAAACAGCTTTATATGCCGCAAATCAGCATTGTGTCATGCAGGAGTGCATAGCATTAAAGGAATGCTTGACAACATTAAACAGAGTAATGTAATTCTCACTATCAAACCCACCACAATCTCTACAACCATGGTAGGAGCCTCAGGATCCCTGGAGGCCAACAACCCTAACCCTGAAGACCAGCCAATTACCCAGGAAAAAAGTAAGAGGAATTCTAATTTCTCAAAGGAGGAAAACCAAATACTCATCAATGAGGTGACAAAGAATGAACATCTATTATTTGTCACATCCAAATTGCCATTAGCAAAGAAGCATGCTATATGGAAATCTGTAGTGCACAAACAAGAATGACTGTAGTGAGAAGAGGTGGAACAACTGTAAATGTAGGACACATGAAAAACTGTCCAGGAGCCTAAAGGCAGCCATGAGGATAGGCCATGACCTAGGGCCTGATTGCGACCTTAGTGGATGAGATAGTCCATCACAAACATGACGGATATCCCGTCCGCCGTTTTACAGGTTCCATTAAATGGCGGGCGGGATATCCATCATGTTTGTGAAGGAGTATTGCATCCTCCAAGGTTGTAATCAGGCCCCTAATGTCCAGGAGGATTTGGACCCATTGGAGGAGCAGGGGGCATCCCTTATTTCAACAGAGTTGATAGCCAGAGTTGATTTGATTTGATTTGATTTACAAACTTCTAAAGCATGTGGATGGCCAATGGGCATCTTGGCGCTAGCATAGTTATAGATCTAGTCACAGAGCCCTAATGGCTGACATATAGACCAACCCATGTTATAAGGGGAGGGAGAACAACCAAGTTTTTAAATGTCTCCAAACACAAAGTAAATTAGTTTGGTTTTTATTCCAGGAGCAACCTGTTCCAGAGAACAAAACTACACTTGCTTGATTCTGGAAACTGTTACAGATCTGGACAAGGTGAACCGCAGAGGCCTGTTAGGAAAGTACCATCTAAACTTGCTTCTGAGATATTTTGGGCCTGACCCATGTAACGCTTTGTGTGCCACATTTTGAGGCACCTCTAGCTTACTCAATGATCTCTGTTTAATCCTCATATACAAGGCATTACAGTAGTCAAGCCTGGACAAGGCTAAGGAAAGGACCAAGGGACAAAAGGTAATACTTTCTTCAGCATTTTTAGACTAAAAAAGCAAGATGAAGATAACATGTTAATCTGAGCCTCGAATGATAGCACTGCATCAGAAATGTCACCTAAGGTTCCTTACATTAGTTGCTGGTGTCAAAAGACTCATGTCATCATGCATGGCCCCGGAGTTGACCTCCTTCCCCAAAATATGAACTTCAGTTTTCTGGGGATTCATCTTTAGACAGTTTTTGCTCATCCAATTATCTGTTGTTTTCATGTGTCTATTAAATTGGTCTGCCACCTCCATCATGTTGCTGGAAATCAATACCACAATTTGCGTGTTATCAGCATGCAAAACAGTGGTGAAAATGAAAGAGTGGATAAGCTTGGCTAGAGGGGCCACATAAATATTAAACAGTATTGGACTGAGAGATGACCCCTGAGGAACCCTGCACTGCAGAGTGAGTGATTTTGAGTTGAAATATTAAAGGGCCACCCTCTGTGAGCAACCCTTTAAGAAAGATACAAGGATATTTAAGGCTGACCCAGTAATCCCGATACCTGCCAACCTTTTTATCAAAACCTCATGGCTCACCGTATCAAAGGGCACAGAGAGATCCAAAAGATCACTGCGGCCTTCCCACCCTCATCAATGATAGATTTCATTTCTTCTCGGGTGGCTACTGACGCAGTCTATGATTTGGTTTAAACCAAACTGTGCTTTGTTCAGTATATATTATTTGTAAGATATGCTATTGGCATTTCATTAAGATTTGTTTTATAACCTTTGCAGGAAATGGTAATCACAAGATGGGCTTGTAGTTGGTTTCTGTCATGGGATTTAGCAAGGGCTTTTTGAGGAGGAAGAACTGAGGTTTTTGTTTCCATTCCACAGGAAAGAGTCCCTTCTTGATAATAGTATTACATTGGGTCTTCTAAGCTGGGGCTATTTTGTGAGCTACATTATATATGACTTTCGGTGGACAAGGATCAGAGGCAGCTCCTGATTTATTCTGACAATTTGACCACCTCTTCAATTGTTAGAGAAGGGAAATTACTGAGCTCAACATAATTACTGAGCAAGGTGTCAGACTCTTCATCTCTATCTTGTAAAGATCTTGTGATATTGAAATTACTGTACACAGCTTCCACCTTATCTTTAAAAAATGTAGTCAAATTGTAACAAAGGACCAGACTAGGAGGAGGACCATGTGGCACATAAAGGTTTGTAAGCAATTGCACAGTTTTAAAGAGTTCTTCAGAATAATTAGCAGCACGAGTGATTTTTTAGTTTAAAATGTAGTTATTTCTTCAAGTACAAGTTTCTTTTATTTCTTAATGAGACATTTATATCTGTCTTTTTTCATTTTCACAGTACTTAGATCTCCAGACTCTTTTGTGCATTTGGCATTTCTGTTTCATTATCTTTAATTTAGGGGAGAACCATGGGAAGTAGGATTAGATCAAAACGTTTTTACAGTTTTTGTTGGTACAAGCTCAATAATAACATCCAATACCTACTCAGTATATTTAACAGCTGCTTCATTAGGGTCTTCAGTTAGGGGCGGTAATGAGGCCTCAAGACTTTCCTCCAACTCTTTTATATCTACTTTATTCCATGCTGGGCACTTTTTAATCTTTTCTGTATAATTAAATGTAGGCTTAGGGACTGCTACCAATAGGGTCAAGTGGACAGCATTGTGGTCCACCCAAATGACTGTCATTACTGCTTCCACCTTAAGGTTGGCATGGTTGGAAAAATACAGTCCAGCATTTGGCCTACCTTATGCATTGCAGTCTTTACCAGCTGACTTAGAGTAAAACAGGTGTTTCAATAAATAGTTTTGTGTCTCATTGTTTGCATTGTTGCCTAAATGGAAAGTAAAATCTCACAGTGTAATGAAATTAGAATAGATGATGCTAAACTTCCTAATAGCTTCCAGGATTTTAAGTTTATGGCCAGGAAGCCTATAGAGTAATAGCCCTGAGAACATTTGCTGGTCTGTCAATTTACAATTAAACAGAGGAGCCTCACAATCTGTTAATGTAGCTGGTTCACACCTGACTTCCATCCGTTTGTGTTAAACTATCTCAATGCTGCCTTTGCATTTACCTGCACAATCAAGCCTCCTGGAGGCATAATTACCTGAGAGTGCTGAGACAAAGGCCTTCATTACAAGTTTGTAGTTGGAAAACTCTGACCGCCAAACTCGCAGGGAGGAGGCAGCTGTCATACCAGCTGCCTCCTCCCTGGTCGGATTACAATGTATTACAACATTCCGGCAGTCAGACCAGCAGGAACAGTGCTACAATAATGGTCTCAGTTCCCTCAAGTCTCCTGCACTGTGTTTCCACTAGCATTTACACCGCAGGGTCCAAACCATCAAAAGGATGGTGGAAAAAAGTTGTTGTGATGAGCATGCCAGCGTTGATTTCAGCCCCACTGTGACTGACCACAATTCCACCCACTCTCCCAGCCCATCAGGAACCATGTTTCTAGTGGTGATGGTGGTCCCCTGGCGATCCTACAGCCAGAGCCGTAATGTGGTGGTTGGATTACCTGGAGTGAGATGGTCCGACCATAACTGTCAGCCTTGCAGTCCTTGGTCTGCCAGACTCATAATGAGGCCCTAACTCTGGGTCAGAGGCTTCAACTACCCAAGTTTCACTTACAAATACTAACTCAGAAGAATAAGTCTCCAAAACGTCTGAAACTTCATACTTATGTTTAATGAGGGACTGTGAATTAGTCAAAAGGCAGCTTAAGGTTTTAGTATCAGAGGCCGGACAATCTTGTATTTTGACCAACCTAACTGTTGACATCAGAAACTGTGCCCTACCACTGAAATCAGAGGTATTGCAGTTTAAACAGTCACTCATACTAAGATTAAAAATGTTACACTCCTTTATCTTTATCTGCAGCAAATCTTCTCTCGAGTACTTTATTGGAGGAAAATGACCAGAGGTTTTGGTGCCAGAGTTGAAGGTCAGAACAGCGCTGATGTACAGAAACAGCAAGAAGTACAGGGTGATTTAAAAAAAGGAGTGTTATCTCACAGAGAAGTGTAGAAGGACCGAATGATCAACTGTCAAATAAAGGACATATAAATGGAATTTCCTGCTGTTTGCTGGGACAACAATCTAGAGGCAAATTTATCAGTGTTTAGCTTTGCCCTTGTGCCATACAGGGAGATTCAAGTATGAACATCAAGCCAGGCAGGGCCACTTTGCTTGGCCCTGAGTAGTTCCAGAGAACTAGGGGCAAATTTATAAATCTTTCACACAGCGCAATGCAGCAAGCCACCTTGGTGAGTTGTGGTTTGGGAAAGGGAAATGGCAGGAGTGTGCCATTTTTAACATTAGGATTCCTGTCCTTTCCTACCATTGGCAATCTTTTTGCTGCCTTATGCTATTGCAGTCACCCTTGCTTCATGCTGCAAGGATACTTTCATTGTAGGCAGGATTGTTTTTGTGCAAGAAGGGGCACCTTCCTGCACAAAAAAATCCTCAAAGGCATTTTCCTCTATGTGTGGGTAATACCCTTGCTTCACTCATGGAATGCCCCCCTTCCATTTAGTAACACAGGCCAGTGATTTGCACTGTCTTGCATTACTCTAAATTTATCAAGCCACGCAGGGCCACACAAGGTGGCCTTGCGTGGTTTGATAAGACTCACTTAGGTTTTGCGTCACCCTTGCGCCCCCTTGTGTGGCACAAGTATGATGCAAAACCTTGATAAATATGCTCCCTAGAGTAACGCAAGGCGGAAAAAATCACTCCCTTGATTTACTATGCAGCAGTGCACTGTGCCATGGGTGGAGCATACGTGTTCCCAGGCATCTACCAATGGATTATGACACATACCCTGAATTTTATAAATAGGTAGACCTGGATTGCATCAGAATAGTATGCCACTCCACCAGATGTGTTCTAATGAGAAATCCTAATATGTTTCCTTGTTGTTTCCTCTTTTGAAGAGTGCTGCATTCTGCAGCACACATAAAAAGAGCAAAATGCCTCTCAGAATAGTTTTTGTGTAGGAATATGTCCTGACATGCACAAAACACAAAACTGCCTACATCTCAGGCCTCTTTGCACCATGATCCAAGGGGGCCTGCGTTTGGGCTAGACAGACAAAAGTGTGCTAGGGAATGATAGAATTGCCCCCTAAATTGGAAAATATGACACATACATGCCCTTTCCCTTTCACACAGTGCAGCAAGATGGCTTGCCATATAAAGTTGTGTATATGTTTGATAAATATAACCCGAAGGGTGCTAATATTCACAAATGGCTTGCAAGACAGTCCTTCAAGACAGCTTGGTGTGTTGTGCTGCTTTTAAGGTATGCAGCAGGGATGTGGGCTCTTTCGCAATGCATGGGGCATTACAGCACTTGGATAGCATTGGTGCACACACTGATGGCTAGAGAAAATGCAGGAACCCTTGCAACATGGTGCAAGGATGCCTGTACTGGAGCTAGGCAGCACATTTTGCGCCAGTACGGGCA
Organism: Pleurodeles waltl; assembly: GCF_031143425.1. Classification (NCBI taxonomy): domain Eukaryota; kingdom Metazoa; phylum Chordata; class Amphibia; order Caudata; family Salamandridae; genus Pleurodeles; species Pleurodeles waltl. The sequence continues at coordinate 258,816,232 of NC_090437.1, read as the reverse complement.
AGGAGCAGAAAAGCATGGTATAAAGTTAAATAGGACCTCCTCCTGCCCTCTCCATTAGATGCAGGGCAGCACAGCAAAGTGGCTTGCTGCACTGTGTTGTATGAACATATCTGGAATATGCCTCTAGTGAATGATGAAGGTGTGAGATCATTGTACATGTATTGCCATGAAAAATCACAACAGCACAGCATTTGCATATTCATGTGTCTAAACATAGGTTTTTCATATTCGTGTGCACTTGAAAGTGAATGAACATAATGTCAGAATGTACCAGGGATTACCTATGACATATCCAATCATGAAATATTTATGGCATATGCCTATTTCTTTCCATAAGGACAAATAACATCTCCTGAAGATCAGCCTGTCTGTGATACTCAACATGTTGATGACACCCTGTCCCTCCCCCCCACTGATGAAGACACTGACGAACAACTTCTGGATAGAATTGAAACTCTCCTTCAGTTTAGGCAAGGGAAGACAACATTTGTGGGTCTCCAGATTAACCAACCCAGACTGGACATGGACCTCAGAAATACAGTATTGCAAGTGAGGACTCTGAGGACCCCCAAGTCACATTTCAGAGGGGAGTGGTAGAAGTCTAGAGGCCAATGGTTGATGAACTCAGATTGGGGATAGAGACTATAGCAGGTACTCTCGAAGGAGTCTGTAAGTGTCTCAGCCCCCAAAAAGGGTTGTCAAAGGCTATTTTAGAGACCTGCTCTTGAGTCCATGGGACCAACAACACCGCCTTCAACATCTGACACTAGTGATGTTGTTAGCCAGCTGGGAGCCATCAATTCCTTCATCCAGCCCTTGGAAAGAAGACTGGAGGCTTCAGTTAATCATTTGGAGGCCAAGATGGATTCCTTCATGCCATCAACAAGTGCCTTCAATAGCAACATCACAGCTGTGTTGTCCATCCAGCAAGCCCCTTCTAGTGACTACCATGCTGCCTTACTGGCATTCATAAATGCCGTTGGAAAATCAGGAGTAACATCTACTGCTTCTGATGTTTGTTGTTCAGAGACCAGTACCATCATTCATCTGCCTCCTATTTCAACACCACACATCTAGTGGAAGCAGAACACTCATTAGAGAAGGACGATGCACATTTCCCTAGTTTCTGAGCCATAAATTCCCTAAAAGCATTTGTGACAGTTTCCTGCCCAGTTATATAACCGGTACTGCGTAGGACATGATGACACCTTCTTTGAAACCCACTACAGTACCCTCTTTTTGTGATGTATTGGATCTTATCCAACTGTTCTCATCAAACATCATCCATATTTGTTAATGGCCATTTGTTCCTCACCACTTTTCATATGTAACACATGTAAATGAGAAGTACTAGCTACATGTATTGTGAAGCACTGCACATTGGTATTTGGCACTATGTGATGATTTGCTGAACGTTTACTTATTGCATGATGAAATGTGAAAAACTGAACCTGGTTTATAATAAACAATTTTGAAATCCCTTGGCCAAATTTGTACTTTGTAATCTCTAAAGTCTTAATTAATAACCTAACAAAGACAAAATCAATTATTTTTTAATCTAAAGAAGAGAGAAATAAAGTAAATATCACATGCCATCTCTGAATGCGCAACTACTATACTGACATCCATTACAATGGTAGATCAAGCTATGGAACGTCAGAGTAAATGAACAAGCAACCTCATTTTGGTGGACACACAGAGAGATGATTCAAAAGTCTCCAAAGACTTACCACCTATTAAAAGGATGTGTGAGGTATGTGACCCCCAAAACACTATTCCACTGATCCATATCTATGCTGCACAGACACACTTACCTCAACATAATTATATAAGTTGTATGCCTCACTGCTCCCATAAAATATTTTTATCAACACATCGCTCAAGATGGTGGAACCAATACTAGCCAGATACTAATGCTCATATTTAGCATGGGTTTGCATTGCACTTGTGCCACGCAAAGGGGCACAAGTGCAGTCCAATACCTTGAATGAAGATATACTAAGCAATGCCAGGCCAGCTTGCGTGACCCTGTCTGTCTTGGTAAATGTGGAGTAATGCAAGGCAGAAAAAATAGCGGTCTTGCAGTACTCTGCCATAGAGAGGCATTCCATGAGTTGAGCGAGTGTGTGCCCACACATTTTTTAATGATTCAAAAAGCTCATGGCTACCCTGACAGGTTTCCCTGTACTGGCCTCCTCACCGAACCAAAGTACAGCATCTATAATATCACATTATGCAGGTGGAAACAGCTTACTCATCAACTTCATTTGAAGACCTATGATAATATCGAAGTAAACAGCCAAGTCTTCAGTTTTTTTTCAAAATACTGCAAACAAAGTACAATCATGCAATGAGTGTGACAGGGTATTGTACAATTTAGGGAGAAGATATTCAAAAAAGTGACCATCTTTTTTGGTCCTTATTATCCTTGGGATCAGGGCTTGATCTAAATGGCTTGAACGCAGAGCACGATTTGAAATACAGGCAGACACAAAGGCCTTGATTTATACTTTTTGGTGCAAAACTGCACTAACGCAGTTTTGCACAAAAAAGTTTAGCACCGGCTTACAGCATTTCTGTGCACCAGGTGGGCACCATATTTATGGAATGATACAAGCCGGTGCAAAGGGTAGGCAGAGTAAAAAAAAATGACGTTAGTCGGGTGGGGCTGGTGGTATGGAAGGAGGGGGTTTTGCACCAAAAAATGACGTTATGCAGGTTAGAGTGAAAAAGAAATGACTCTAACCTGCCTAGAGTCATTTTCTGACGCAAAACCATCCATACCACATGACTCCTGTCTTAGAAAAGACAGGAGTCATGCCCACCACCCCAATGGCCAGCACAGGGGACCAGGGTGCCCTGGGCATGGCCATTGCACCCAGTGCCATGTAGGAGGGCCCATTTCAGGGCCCCCAATGGCACTTAAAAAAAATACTTACCAGTACTTCCCTTCCCTTACCTGGGATGGGGTCCCCATCCTCCGCTGTCCCTCTGGTGTAAGTAGGGGTGTCCCTGGGGAGGGCACCTGGGGCTTATTCCATGGTGTTCCTCCATGGAAATAGGCCCACAGGTCACCTGGCCCAGGTGTTAAAAAAAGGGGCGAAGCCATTTTTTGACCCCTCCTCCCAACCGTGCGTGATTTTTCCATGGGAGGATATATAAGGCGCTAGGGCCTTAGAGTCATTTTTTGGCCGGGAACGCCTATCTTGCATCTCATTGCCTCAAGGCAGTTTTCTGCAGGCAAAAAAATTACTTTAACTCCAATATTTTGGCGCAAGACAAGTCTAGAGCCATAATATAAATATGGAGATAAGTTTGCTCTGGATTTGCCTAAAAAAAAAATGATGCGAATCGGGCACAAAGTATAAATATGCCCTAAGGATCTTAAATACAGTGGCCCAGTATTGACAAGGCACTTCTGCAAATAACGTATATTCTTAAACTGGATTCGCCGCTCAATGGGTAACCAATGCAGAGTGTTCAGCAAACTGGCTGTTGAAGTAAGTCTAGGTGGTTACAGCAGCATACAAGTTGCCATTCTTTGGACAATTTGGAGTAGCTTAAGCAGGGATTTTGTAACATCCAGGTACAAAACATTGCCATAGTCCAATCGGGATATCACTAAGGCCTGAACTACTGTCCGTTAAACTGAATCCAGTAGACATGGCATGATCTTCTACAACCAATTAGGAATGCCAAAGCATGTGTAGTTTATCATCTATCCAAAATCCCAGGCTTTTAACCACCTGTTTTGGAGTGGGGACTGGGCTCAGAGCAGAAGGCCAAAGATGGGGGCACCAGAGGTGGGGCTGATTGCCTACCATCAAAACCTCTGTTTTGTCCCCATTGAGTTACAACGAGCTGTCATTCATCCAAACTGAAACTTAAGCCAGAAAGACTCACAGGGTGTGCACATTTCAATTATTCTTGGTAGATTGGGACATCAAAATTTGTGTGTTGTCAGCACAAAAAAAGTGTGATCTCATAGGACTCCTCGATGTCAGCAAGAGGCCAAACATATAGATTGAACAGTAGTAAGCTCAGGGTGGAGCCCTGGGGTACCCCAAAGCTAGCAAATAGGATTTAGACAAGTAATGATGTGAGTGCACCTGGAAGGTCCTGCTATCCAGGAATGATCTTAACCATGCAAAGGCTGTGTCCTGCACTCCCATTCCCTCCAGGCGACTGAGTGTAGTTGAATGATTCACAGTGGCAAACGCAGCACTGAGATTTACTAGAATTAGTGTCGCTGAATTCCCTGAGTATAGTTGGCCTCTAAGATATTCTGTGACACCAAGAACAGTGGACTCAGTACTGTAGCAAACCCTAAATCCTGATAGTTGATGGATGCAAAATCCCGTTCTGCTCCACAAATTATGTAATTTGCTGATTGACATGCCTTTTCAATACCTTTGATAAGGAAGGCAGTAGAGAAATTGGTCTGTAATTTAACTATACTGAAGGGTCAGAATTTGTTTTTTTAAGGAAGGGAGTAACTAAGGCCCTCTTCCAAACTAATCACCTTTCCTTCCACCAAAGAAACGTTTGAAAGATGGGTGACCTGTTCTATAATAAACATAGTCAGCTTCCTCAGAATACAAGAGGGGCAGGGATCCAGTGGTGAATCATACTTGGTGGAATTCAGCAAGGTTTTGAATAGCGGAACCCCCAAAGAAGTAAAGACATTCGGACAGTCTGACACCAATGGAGTGTAAGCATCTCGACATGCGGTAGGACTGTCAGTAAAAGAGTTTTGAATATTCTCTTTTTCCTTAGAGAAAAAAATCAGCTATGTGATCACATTAGACTTGTGAAAGGGAGATAGTAGAACATGTAGAATTCTGGTCAGACAGATCTTTACAATTTTAACAAGAGTTTTGGGACACTGTGAAAATTCACATCAACACATTAATTTAGTTGCCTTCACAGATTTTTCATTAGTGGTAGACCAGGGAATCTGAAAAAATGATACACCTCCCCAGGGGAGTGCTGACAAGGAGATGGTTGTTGGAATCTGATTATTGTGTTCTTCATAGTATGCTGCATTATGCAGCACATTTCAAAAGGAGTAACTGCATCTTCAAATTGGTTTTGGCCAGGAAGGTATCCCTTCCGGCACAAAAATTATTTCCAGGCTACAATGCAGGCCCCCTTGCACCGCTGTGCAAGGGTGTCTGAGATAGCGTTAGGCAGCAGTTTGTGTGCAAGCATGGACAGACAGCAAGAATCTGTTGTGTCATGTAAAATACAGCTCTCTCCTGCCATCTTCCTTTCACTCAGTGCATTGCAATACGGTGACTACCTGTGTTGTGTTGTGTGTAAAATTGAAAATGTAGTCCCATTATCAGTGTTACAAGCATGGATACAGGTACATTCATAGCTGCAGAGTGAGGAAGCCCTACAGTTGTTAAGAGGAGTCTGATGCTGCAGTAGTTTGGTACAATGACCCTCATTACAGCCCTGGCGGTCGGTGATAAAGCGGCGGTAATACCACCAACAGGCCGGCGGTAACAAAAATTTAATTATGACCACAGCGGCAACCGCTCAGACAGACAGCTACTTTAACACACCGACCACCATGGCGGTAGCAACAAGCACCACGGCGGTAATGGCTAACAGCTAGGCGGAACACAATGTACCGCCCACTGTAATAAGACAGGCCTATCCGCCACCTTTTCCGGGGAGGTACCAAGGACATCAAAAGCACAGCGGAAACACTGCACAGAAGGGAAATGACTCACCTCTGGAGACTCAGGGAACAACCACGACGCCATGAACCCTGAGTTGCACATCTTCCCTATGCTTGTCTACCTTTTCCGGCATTACGAACATCAACGCCGGGGAAGACAACCACAGTGAGTACTGCCGCCTAGCACACAAGGGAGGCGGGGAGGAAAAAGAGAGTGACACACATACACAACACGCAACACCCCCACCCCCAACACCATACACACAAGCAGATGCAATAACATTACATGTACACCCCATACTCCTCAGGAATAATGCAAGGACAAAAGGAAGTGATTAAAGTGAGTGTAATAAGATAAAATAGTAAAAAATACGTGCTTCAAAATCAAAAAGTATATACCTATTTACAAATGTAGGGACACTGCCCAGTCCTCATTGTCCGTGGCCCACAGGGCCACAACACATAGGCCAGGGCCCCACCTCACTCCTGCAACAACATGGAGAGAACACTGCATGGACATCAGGTCGAAAATACACAGGCACCTCAGCGGGACGGGGAATGGGGGGCACCTCAGCCGGAAGATGGTACAACGCCACTGGTCCTGGAGGGGGCAACATGCCCTGTGCTTGGTCCTGGGAGTGCAAAGCCACAGTGTCGAGTATGCTCTCATTATCCTAATGAGACTAATGGATTTTTTGGCGGCAAGATCGTTCACAGTGTGGGGGACTAAGTCTAACCCACGGCGGAGGACCCTTGTGACCCAAATCCGGGTTGAGCTCCGGCTAACTAGCAGTGCCTCATCTCTCCCAAAAGGACGAGACAATTGGGCAGCCAAGCGCATGACATCCTAGTGTTTCCCAGGGAAGTCGTGGTCACTTAGGTTCCAACCAATTCTCTCATACACAGTATGGTCTCATATACAAATGACAAAGGCAGTTTTAAGTTTTAAAGATTGGTTTAATAAAACAACTGTATTTTAGATAACAAGGCGTGAGCCGCAATAACCAGAACAATACAACTCACTAATATTGAAATAGTAACGAGGAGAGTGAAACATAAGAATAATGCTATCATAGTGCGACTAGATTATGTTCTCTCTTCTAAGTTCTATTTTGAGCCCAGCATGTTAAGCTCTAAGCCTGCCTTTCAGGTTCCCCCGGGAGGACATCAACCCTCATACCTGAGCAAAGGCCTGTGATCGGGATCAGCATCTGCAACAGGGCAGTCAGGATCTAATTGTGGTTTCCTGGTTGGAATCTCCCTCTTACGTGTGTCAGGACTAGGAAGTGTTTTTATAACTATCACGCCGATGTTCTAAGAAACGTCCCTACGTAAGAGTGTGTACTTTCTACAAACCCTAAAGACTAAACTTCTACCACGTCTATCGGCAATGTACCAGACTGTATCCTTGACTGAAGCACAGAGTGAGCAAGAATGTATTGTTTGAGAACTTCAGTGCTGAAGTAAGCTAAACAATGTGGTAGAAGAAAATAAAACAAGACTGTGAAACTTGTTATTGTAAAATAACAGTGTGAGTCTAGATAAAATGCATCTAGGGCAAAGTGCACAGAGACCTAATACTTTCAGCAAACGCGCAGAGAGCTATATGAAAAATGGCTACACTACAACAGTCTCTCCAGTGGATGGTTTGCCCACTGCTTGGTCCTGGGGAGTGCAAGGCCACAATCATTCATGTGGGTGGTTTGCTCACTGCTTGGTCCTGGGGAGTGCAAGGCCACAGTCTCTCAATTGGGTGGATTGCCCACTGCTTGGTCCTGGGGAGTGCAAGAGGTTCTGGAGGGGGCCTTGTGCCCAGTGTGCTTCATTCTGAGAAGGATGGGGTGAGTGGATGGCTTCTTCCACTGGTTCTGGATGGGCATTGTGCCCAGTGTGCTTCATCCTGGGAAGGATGGGGTGAGTGGATGGCTTCCTCTACTGGTTCTGGAGGGGGCATTGTGCCCAGTGTGCTTCATCCTAGGAAGGATGGGGTGAGTGGATGGCTTCTCCACTGGTTCTGGAGGAGGATTTGTGCCCTGTGATGCAGATCTTGGGGAGTGTAAGGTCACAGTCTCTCACCTGGGTGTCACACCTACAGGATTTGAAGGGTCCAGAGCACACTACAGCGCATGGAGGCAGGACTACACACTGCCCGCCAGTGGTGACGGCTGCTCAGTAGTGGCAGTGGCGGGGCTGGGGTCGGGGCTAGCAGTGGTGGGGGGAGGCTCCAGCCCATCCCCTGCAGCCTCGGACGGCTGCCCACTGGGGCTGCTGCTGCTGGCAGTGGTGCTGCTGGCTGTGCTGGCAGTGGTGGGGGGAGGCTCCAGCACATCCCCTGCAGCCTCGGATGACTGCCCACTGGGCTGCTGCTGCAAGCAGTGGTGATGCTAGCAGTGCTGGTGGTGGTAGTGGTGGGGGGAGGCTCCAGCCCTTCCCCTGCAGCCTCGGACTGCTGAACCACCATGGTTGGTGGTGGGGGCTCCGAATGAGTCCCATCACTAGGCCTCCTGTCCTTCCTGCCTGCTGGTGCAAGACCCTTGCCCTTCCCTTTCACAGCTGTTGGTGCCTCCTTGCCCTTCCCTTTTGCAGATGGTGTTTCCTCCTTGCCTTCCCCTTTCGTAGCTGGGGGTGCCTCCTTGCCCTTCCCTTTCACAGCTGGTGGTGCCTCCCTACCCTTCCCTTTCGCAGCTGGGGGTGGCTCCTTGCCCTTCCTTGAAGCACCTGGCGCAGGCACACTTTCAGTGCTGCTGGCTGGTTCCCGGGATCCTCTCCCACCTGCACTAGCTTTCAACACTACTGTGGCCGTGGACTGGGTGGCAGAGGTGCTCGTCTGGGTTCTGACCACCCTAGCCTGACGTGAAGGACAGTGGGGAGGGGTGAGGAAGAGGTCAACGGTGGAGAGGAAAAGCTTCTTAGGGACATTGAGGCAGGAAGAGGGAGAAGATTTGGGAGTGGAATAAAAAGAAGTGGTTGTAGGAGGTGTCTGTCTGCTGTCTTTGGGTGAAGGTGCATGGGCTGGATGCTGTTGTAAGGTGGATGGTTGTTGGGTGGCTGAGTGCTTGCGTTTGTGTACTTTGGGAGGAGAGGGCACAGTGGGAGAGTCCACAGGGGACGTGTGCATGGATGTGGGGGAGTGACTGCCAGTGAGGGGTGTGTAGTGATAGGCGTGCTGGTGATGGAGGTATTGGATGAGGATGTAGTGCATGCAGGTGTGAGTGGAGACACTATTGGGAGGGAGGTGGACGAGGAGGAGGAGGGGGCCACAGTGGAGGCAGTGGATGTTGGTATGTGTGCATCTGGATTGTGTTTGTGTGAGTGCCTTTGGGATGATGTGTGGTGCTTGTGTTTGCCTGAGCTACTCATGTGTGTTGTTTTGTGTGCATGCTGGTCTGCCTGTGTGCTTGGGATAGGTTGGGGTTGAGGGGAATGGGACTGGGTAGAGGAAGTTGGAGGGGGTACATAAGTAACAGGGACAATGGCTGCCATCAGAGAGGAGGCCAGAGCTTGGACTGATATCTGTTGGACCGCCATGCCAGAGTGAATGCCCTCAAGGAATGCATTTGTTTGTTGCAAATGGGCTGCCAGCCCCTGGATGGCATTCACAATGGTTGACTGCCCAACAGAGATGGATCGCAGGAGGTCAATAGCCTCCTCACTCAGGGCAGCAGGGCTAACTGGAGCAGGGCTTGAGGTGCCTGGGGCGAAGGAGATGCCCACCCTCCTGGGTGAGTGGGCATAGGAAACATGCTGAGGGGCTGCTGAGAGGGCGGTGCTGGTACGGGGGTGGTGGCTGTACCTGTAGTTGGGGTGGGAACACAGGTGTCCGCCACAGCCAGGGAGCTTCCATCAGAGGAGGTATCACTGTGTAAACTGTCCCCTCCTGTCTCCGTCGTGGTGCTCCCTTGCCCTCTGTCCCACTGGTGCCCTCACCGTCAGTGGATTCGGCCTCCAGGGCCATGTGGGATGCAGCTCCCTCTGTCGCCGGTGCCTCTAATCCTCCGCCAGATGATGCTAATGCACCTAAGGACAGGCTGACAAAACAAAAAGGGGGGGGAGACAAAGGATACACTTGGTCAATGGCTGCTCCAACACCACCGTTGGCGTACACGACACACACATACACACAGGGTACAGCCCTATGCACTATGCAATGCCCTACCTGTCACAATGCTAGTCATCAGGCCATGGAGAGGAATACCTAACACCAATAGCAGCATGCCTGAGACCCATAGACCCTTGCCCAGTAGTGGATGCCTACTAGCTTGGTACTAGGTGGTTTAAATCATACCCTTCCCAACATGGGACCTACACTGGCCTAGGGGCACCTGCAGGTCCACACTCCCCACCAGGAGACCATCCCACACGCACAAGTAGTATATTAGGAAACTGTACTCACCCACTTGTGGCTGCTCTGATACCCTCAAGCACCAATACAGCTCCAGATAGGCCACCGCCAGTATGCGGGCCATCAGGGGTGTCAGGGTTTGTCAGGCACCCCTTCCTCCATGGGAGACCATCCCCAGCTGGGCCTCCGCCATCTTCCTTGCCCAGCGTCTCTGGTCCCCTCAACCGTTAGCGACATTGGGTGCTCCGTCTGCCATAGACCCCCCAGGGCCTGCACATCCTTGGCGAAAGCACGCCATATACCCTTTTTCTGATGGGCGCTGACCTGCAGAAAAATACACATAGAAAAAGGTATAAGTCAGTCCATCCGGCCTGTTACACTCATGTCCCACCATAGCCCTCACATCCCCTTACGCAGAGACATTGCCACCAGACATGCAGCATGCTGCCAAGGACCCTTCCACCAATACCCTGTTACACGAGGCCCTCACACACAGCACTCCATGCATTCATGCCCCATGCATCGTGCTCACAGTGTACTCACCTGTTGGTCTGAAGGCCCATACAGCATTCGGTACTGGGGTAGGACCCCATACACCAGTCTCTCCAACTCCACTGCGGTGAAGGTAGGGGCCCTTTCCCCAGTGGCACGAGCCATGGTCGGTTCCAGACACAGGTCACAGCAGCACTTGCAGTGTAGGTCCTCTCCTGTTGAAGGTCAGGTAGCAAATGAGTGAACATATAGAAAATGGTGATCATGTCCATGGGGGTGCATACCGTCACCGCCGGCGTACATCACCATTGGCCACTGTAACCCATATGGCCCAATGACAACCAATGAGGAGTTGCACGGCTGTACTCGACCGCCTCCTGCAACGGTGCACAACATCAGTGGAATTACCTCATTTCCACATGTCCATCCACACAGGACAGGAGGAAGCCATTTCAGGGGGGGGGCAGGCCATGGCACCTAACTGCATCACAGTACACATATGCACCATTTGGGCCTATCCAACAGTATTGTGTTACAGTCACAACATGCAATGCAGTGTAGTGTTTGGAAATGTAGAATACTAACCAGCTGCTTCCCGTTTTGCCCCCTAGATTACAACCGCTGCAGATGACTTGGAGATGGAGACATCCCCCGTGTACACACCCCTGGTGGACTTGGCAACAATGGAGGATAGGCACATTATCCTGACCTATAGACTGGACAGGGGCAAACTCACAGAACTCTGTGCCCAACTGGAGCCTGACCTGATATCTGCTATCTGTCACCCCACTGGGACCCCCCCTCTTGTGCAAGTCCTATCTTTGCTCCATTTCTTGGCAACTGACTCCTTCCAGGTGACAGTGGGCTTGGCAGCAGGAATGTCACAACCAGTGTTCTCAATAGTGCTGACCAGAGTGTTGGCTACCCTGATTAAACACATGTGTAGCTACATCGCCTTTCCCAGGTGGAGGATTTGGCCACAGTGAAAGCTGACTTCTATGCAATGGGACATATCCCCAACATAATTGGGGCTATTGATGGTACACATATTGCATTTGTTCCCCCGAGAAATGAACAGGTGTTCAGAAATTTAAAGAACTTTCACTTCATGAATGTGCAGAAAGTGTGACTGGTGGTCCAGTACATCTCCCATGTCAATGCGAAGTATCCTGGGTCTGTGCATGATGCCTTTATCCTGCGGAATACCAGCATCCCAAATGTGATGGCTTAACTCCAGAGGCACCGGGTGTGGCTAATATGTGAGCCCTGGTTCCCACCCAGTGGATGTTGGTGTATGGGTATGGTGTTGGCCATAAGGGTTAGTGTGTGTCTAACAGATGTCCCTCGATATTTGCAGGTGACTCTGGTTACCCCAACCTCTCATGGCTACTGCCCCCATTGAGGAATGCCAGGACAAAGGCAGAGGAACATTACAATGAGGCACATGGGTGGACAAGAAGGATTATAGAGAGGACCTTTGGCCTCCTGAAGGCCAGGTTTTGTTGCCTCTATCTAACTGGTGGATCCCTGTACTACTCAACCAAGAAGGTCTGCCAGATAATCGTGGCATGCTGCATGTTGCCTAACCTTGCCTTGAGACGACAGGTGTCTTTTCTGCTGGAGGATGAGGCTGGAGATGGGCGTGTGCCAGCAGTGGATCTTGTGGATAGTGAAGATCTGGAGGCAGAGAATGAGGATGAAGATGAGGACAAGAGAACAGCAATAATACGACAGTACTTCCAGTGACACACAGGTAAGACACTGTAACTTCACTTTACATTGAGAGTTTTGTGTTGGACATTGTACATGGCAGGCATATTCTCCCAATTCTATGGCCACTCACTGTACCCTTTGGCATCTCTATTTTCAGATATCTGTGTCCCACATAGGCTCCTGGTGTGTTGACTGCAGCCTACTACAGGTCATACATATGCCTACATTCCTGTACAGTTGTATTGCAGTGTTTAAAGCTTTTTAAACAAATACATAGTTCAATCATTTGCCAGACTCCATACTTGCATTTTTTAAATGGTGTTTATGTAAGTGCCAATAAGTAGAGGGGTATGTGCAATGGGCTGGTGTGATGGTTGAGGAAAGTCCAGGATAGAGTCCAGTCTATTTGTATCACAGGTGCATTGTCCAAGGGGGCATAGGAAGTAGAGCAATGGCAGTTCAAGGTGGACAGGGTGAAAGAGTGGGACACAAGGGTGACAATCAGGGGAGTCCTATTTCCTGGCACAGGTCTTGGCAATGTTCTCTCGCTTCTGCCTGGATCGCAGGGACCGTTTGCGGGGTGGTTCTTCTTCTGTAGGGGGAGGGGTGCTGGTGGCCTGTTGTTCCTGTGGCAGGGCCTCCTATCTATTAGCTGCAGCGGAGGTAGAGGGCTGTGTCAGGGGCCCGGTGGTGTGCCTCCCTCATGGTGTTGGCCATGTCTGTCAGCACCCCTGCAATGGTGACCAGGGTGGTGTTGATGTCCTTCAGGTTCTCCCTGATCCCCAGGTACTGTCCCTCCTGCAGCCGCTGGGTCTCCTGCAACTTGTCCAGTATCTGGCCCATCATCTCCTGGGAATGGTGGTATGCTCCCAGGATCCCTGCAAGTGCTTCCTGGAGAGTCGGTTCCCTGGGCCTGTCCTCCCCCTGTCGCACAGCAGTCCTCCCATCTTCCCTGTTGTCCTTTGCCTCTGTCCCCTGAACCGTGTGCCCACTGCCACTGACCCCAGGTCCCTGATTGTCCTGTGTTTGTGGGATTTCCCAGGGTCCCTGTAATGGTAGACACACTGCTGATTGACGTGTCCTGGGGACAGATGTATTGGCCCGCTGGGTGGGTGCTGTGCTGGTGTTTCCTGAGGGGGGATGCTCTGTGGTGGTATGGGACTGTGGCTGGGTAACCGACTGTCCGGAGGTCCCTGATGGGTCAGATTAGTCATCCAGATCCAGGCGTCCAGAGCTGCTGTCATCACTGTGGGCCTCTTCTGTTGGGGACTGGATGTTACTGGCGCCTCCTCTCCGGTGTCGTTGGGTAGGGTACCTGTAGGAATGTAAATGCAGTGTTATTGTTTCTGCGTGTGACATCTTGTGCATGGGTGTGTTGCACTCTATGGTTGTGATTGCCCTGTCAGCTTTGACTTGTGTGAGTAGTCATTTTGTGGGCTAGGTGATTGTCTCTAGTGTGCATGCTTTAGTGATGGGTGTCCTTGCAGGTCTGTGATGGGGGTCCGTGCATTGGTGTTACATGCAGGGCTTGGTATTTGGATGGGTGGGTTGTGATGGTGGGGTGTATGTGAGGTGCTAGAGTGATGGGGGTGAGGGTAGGGGTGGGGGTATGTGATGGCATGCAGGTAGGGAGGGTGAAAGTAGTAAAGAGTTGACTTACCAGAGTCGAGTCCTCCTGCTACTCCTGCCAGGCTCTCAGGAAGCATGATTGCCAAGACTTGCTCCTCCCATGTTGTTAGTTGTGGGGGAGGAGGTGGGGGTCCACCGCCAGTGCTCTGTACTGCTATCTGGTGTCTTGCTACCACGGAACGAACCTTCCCCCATAGGTCGTTCCACCTCTTCCTGATGTCATCCCTTGTTCTTCGGCGTTGACCCTGTCCATGATTCTCCACCATAGCTCCATCTTCCTAGCAATGGATATCTGCTGCACCTGTGATCCGAATAGCTGTGGCTCTACCCGGAGGATTTCCTCCACCATGACCGTTAGCTCCTTCTCTGAGAACCTGGGTGTCTTTGTGGTGCCATGGATGTAGTGTGAGTGGTGTGTGTGAGGGTGTGTGGGGTGATGTGTTGGGGTGTGTGCTGTAAAGTGCGTGTATGGCGTATGGGTGATGGTGTTATGTGGCTCTGGTTCTGTGGGTGCTCTTGGTCTATCTCTCTCAGTTGGCAATTTGTTTTAGTCGTAAAGGGTTGTGGGTAGTGTGTGTGTGTTTTATAGTGGTGTGTCTGTGTGGTGTGTGGATGTGTGTCAGGTATGGGTAGTTTGAATTGTCCAATGTAGTGTTGTTTTGTTTGAGTATGTGTATTTTGAGCACGGCTGTATGAACCGCCAATGGTTTAGCGCCATTGAATGTCCGCCACAGTGATTCATGGGTCATAATGCTGTGGGCGTTGTTCTGTTGGCATAATGGTGTGGGTTTTGGTACCACCAGTTTATCACTGGCCTTTGGGCTGGCGGACTTGTGTGTGTGGCTGTATAGTGACGGATTGGTATGTGGGTGTCATAATATGGGTTGCGGTGATCCGCAGCGCCTGCGGTACGTTGGCAGTACTTACCGCCAATGTCATAATGAGGGCCAATATACTCTGGAATATTTGACCATCACGTACTCTCCTAACTCAATAAGTAACTTAAATCTAGAAAATAAAAATCCCTTAGAGACCTATGAAAAATGTATAAAAATAAAAGATATACTATAAAAACACTCCATAGTTCTACCTAACCTACACTACCTATTATTAAAACTGTCCTACCCTACCTTATCCACCACTTCACCTAGCTTAACAATTAACAAAACAAGGCATTAACCTCCAGCCCCTTAATACAAATGTCAATACAATCATGAACTTTATGTTGAACCTGTACTACCTACATATGTAAGCATGTACAAATGTATACATGTGTATATCTATAAAACAATTTCCTCAATCCAGGAAAAGGAATCCGTACACCATGGCAATGCGGTCTTATTTTATTGACGCGTTTCGGCCGTAGCCTTGTTGAAAATAAAACTCCTTTTCCTGGATTGAGGAAATTGTTTTATTTGAGAGTATTTGGGTTTCTGGGACCCGTTCCGGACCGCTCAAGAATCCGCCTCGGCATTCTACCAGAACAGTGTTCATTTTTTGGGATGTGTATATATATATATATATATATATATATATATATATATATATATATATACACATATATATATATATATATAAATAAATATATATGTTCAAAACAACATCTGGAATACAGAGGCTGTAGCTCTGCGGTCCCAGGCAGGCTCCAGAACGCCCAAACGTGCAAAACTCTCCCTCTTCTATCAAGGAAAGCCGAGACACCTCCAATCTGCTGATAATCAATAAAGTTCCTTATTGTAAAATAGACTTCCCTCCAACGCGTTTCGGCCGGAGCCTTGATCACGGATGCAGTATGTGCGTGAAAAAAATACATATATGCATAAAACCAATAAACATAGAGAACTGACATGTTCCCCAAAGTCACAAAATGGTGGCCATCTTGGAATGATATAATACTCCAATTTTCACTGCTAATGTCAGCCAATATATACCAAATATCTTCATTTACAATCTACGATTGTGTACAAAACAGCACCTATATCAATCCTTCTATTATAGTCAATAAAAAAAGTTGTTATAGTGACATATAACCAAGTATTTACTATAGCTTGTTGTGATACTCCCTTAACTCATTGAATTAATTGAACTAGCAATGCAAACCGCAATTATCTTATTCATATTTCTATTCTTTTTAATTAAAAAGCAAACAAAGTCAAAAATCCCAAAGACTTTTCTGCGATTGCCACGTAAAATTAATTCTCCATAGTCCTCCAATATTTACGGATCAAATTATCCCATCCTGCCCAAGTGGGCAACTGGATTTGCTGACACTTTACAACTATTCTGATGTAGTGTTTTAACTTCATATATCAAAGTCCAATAGTGTACTATCACCCCATCAGCATCATTCATCTTAATTTTCAAATCATTTAATATCTTAATTTGGATCAAGTCCGTCTCTTTGCATGTGATAAATAAAACCAACTCTAAACTCACCTAATACCCCATACACCTTAAAAAATAAAAGTTAAAGTACTGTTAAAAATTACAAATGCTCGTATATTTATAAGTCTTCATTCACTATCCTAAGTGAATACTCATCTCTTCACCGGAATTTAGCCCTAGAGGATCAAGTATATCAAATGTAATTATATATTTTGATTCCAAGACTCTTAAATCTCTTTCGCTGTCACCTCCTCGACAGTTTAGTTTTACCCAATCAATCACCACAAACCAAAGTAGATTTTAATTTCCAAAGTGTTTTTTGATAAAATGCCTAGCCACGGGATAGTTTTTGTCATAATTTTTGATAGCTCTTCTATGTTCCAGTACCCTCTTCTTGGCACTGTGTATTGTACTTCTAACATACATTTTCCGACAGGGACATATTAGACAGTACACACAGTATGTTGTAGTACAATTAAAATGCCCTTTGATGATATAGTCCTTCTTGACACTCATCACTCCAATCTTCTTACAATTCTCACTATTCCTACTTGCTTTACATTGCATGCAGCAATAAAATCCAGAGGGCATCAAAGTTGTAGATTCACAATCTTGAGTTACAAAATTGTGACATAAATCCTCCTTCAAATATCTGTTCTTTTTAAAAGTGATCTGAGGCATATCCTTTATAAATCTACATAGCACTGAATCTGTCTACAAGATATGCCAGTTTTTGTTCAAGATGTTTCTAACATTATAAGATTGATATAGGTTGTAATGAATCTGATTGTTTCCAATTTTTCTTCCTCAACACTCGATTTGAATAGCAGATTTTCTCTACTCATCTGGTCCACTATATATATATATATATATATATATATATACACACACACACACACACATATATATATATATATATATATATGAAAGAAATCCAGGTGCCACCGTCTCCAGTAGATGGAAAAGCGCACTCCACAGGTCTGTATTTGGTGAAAGGCTTATAGTCTTTCTACTAGGTCTAATGTTTGATGTATCTTTTGAAGGGAGTTAGTGCACTTTATTCTCATTGGTCTCATTGGCTGTGAGGAAGATCTCAGGGAGATCGAAATGCGTTGCCATTACATCTTTTTAGCATGCATTGCAAGCCTGTGGAGTGCATTTTTCCAGTTACCAGAGACGGTGGCACCTGGATTTCTTTAATTTATTTTTAGAGCGGTGGCATGCTTCCGCTCCACGCACCAACCCCGAAAGTGTGGAAGCAGCCGGGCAATGCTAGAAATTGTATATTTTATATATATATATATATATATAATATATATACATCTTAACATTGTTATGAAAGAAGAAGAGGCACCCCCTTCATACACCTAATATTGATATGGATACATGTTCAATATACCTTCACTACAATGGATTTTCCTATTATAATATGTCAATCTTACAAGATTAAGGTCAGTGTAGGGTGAATTAAATCTCTTTAATCACAATATACAATCATATATTTCACTCATACCACTGACCCCCCTACTCATACAGACATCTGATTGAAAAAAAAAAAAAACTATGGCCCATATATATAAAGTTTTTGTGTTGGCCATGTGTCTCTTACAGGGGGCAAGGTCAAGCCAAAACCTAAGTGAGATTAGGTAAGCTACACAAGGCCACTTTTTGTGGCTCTGTGTGGCTTGAGTAATCTAGAGTTACACAGGTCAACACAAATTGCTGCCTTGCCTTACTCTGCAGCAGGGAGAAATTCCACGGCTTGAGAGTGGGTGTCGCCATGCACTGACCCATGCATTTTGATGCCTTTCTAGATTTAGCATCAGTGGTACACCTGGAAATGTGTCAAAATGCTACAACTCAACAGGTAAGTCTTAACTAGGAGAAATATCTTTATGTATCCTTGTAGTTACCTCTTCCTACCTTTGCTGCATTCATCAGCACACAAAGCAAGAGGAAAACGACTCTCAGAATTGTGTTTGTGCAGGAAGGTGTAAATTCCTGCCCAAAAACTATTTTACCTACAAAGCAGGTCCCCCTTGTACCATGATGCAAGGTTGTCTGCATTGGCACTAGGCTGCCAAAAGTTCACTTCCACTGGGAAAGGGCAGGAATGTCCCATTTGTTGGAAATTGCAATACATTCTTGCCCTTTCATGCAGTGCAGCAAGGTACCTTGCTAATTTCTTCTGCTTTAAAGATTGAGAAATATGCTCCATAATTAAGAAATTGCCCATGATGCAGGCATTGAGTTATCAAATTATGGCAATTCTAGTGCTTACATCCTGCTGGACAAACTTAGGTCAATGCATTTGTATCCGTGTGGTGAGGTCTACTGGAGCAGTATTGGCTCCTTATAAATAGTATTGGCACTCTGTGCTCTGTCATATACATAACATCTGATTTATGCAGCCTGCCAACCTTGGGACATCTGCTAGGCCACAGTACATGTTCTCTGCCATGGGGACATATACCCTCACAATGCGCACAAGAGTGGGTGACAGCTGGTGTTTCACAGCAATCTTTGATTCAAATCATTAGCTGCCCTACATCCATGCAGCCTTCAGGGCATCATTTTTATGAGGCTACTATCACTCCTTTCTACATAGGTCTGACATGGACACCTCTGATGGAGGGCCAGACACTCCCTAGACAGGAAGACAGGATATCAATACCTGTACCATAAGTAAGTGGTAATAGTGAGGAAATGGCTGGACGATATAGGAATGCCCCACACCCCTGCACCACCACATGGTGAGATGTCATTTTTTATGTTTAAAGTTTGGATGCTACTGCCACATTCCCTGCATCAATCTGTGCAATGTGTTCTGATGCAAAACCCTTTCTCCCATTAAACTAAGACAGGGTTTGACCTACAAAATGAACGCCTATTCAAAGCAAGCATTAAAAGAAGTGTTTTCATTCCTTCTTTCTTTTCCAACTTTTCATGTGTACTGCACTGTACAGCACACAAACAAAGTAGGAAATATTTTATTTATTGTCTAGAAATATTTATACTTCCTGATATGCAGTCACACCCATTGCATAATTTCCTGGGTGTAAGAGGCAGGTTGTTATTTCTTGTGTCAATTTTTCTAACACGCTTCCAAGCAGATGTACATTGTGTGATGCACTACTCTCACCATAATACCCTAAGGCCCCATGCTATACCTATGCAGTGGGGGGGGGGGGGGGGGGATTGCGCAACACAAAGTTCCAGGCAACTTATCCTTTTCCTACGCAGTAGCCTATATTTTTATTTTGCTACGCAAATGGTTGTGCAGTGACACATATGGAGCAACGCAAAGATCCATGCAGTAATCCTTCTACAGTAATGCAGAGGGTCAGCCAACTCATATCTATCCCATTTGATGGCCAATATACATAAATGTACATGCAGTGGCACATATGGAACTCTGCAAAGGCCCATATCGTGGCACTTCTACAGCAATGCAAAGGATCATACAGTAGCCCTTGTACAGCAATGTAAATGGCCATGCACCTCATGTGTTTCATATGAAGTGGTCTATATGGCACTACGCAAATAGCCATGAAGTGACACATAAGAAGAAACGTAAAGGACCATGCAGTGGCCCTTCTACTGCAATGCATTGGCCCTTCTACAGCAATGCAAAAGGCTGCACAATTCATATGATAATGGTGTCCTATTCACCATCACATGGAATAGGTAAAATAATGTGGCTTTCAGCAATATAGTTCAGCAGTAATCTTACTAATTACTGCAGCTATATGAAGAGCTACATATTGCCGATGTACATGTGACCCAGCACAGTAATGAACAGAAAGAGCGATATGTATCAAAAAGTCATGCAACACAACACAGCAGACCACCTGCTGGCCTGCATAGTGTGAAAGAGAAAGGGCTGGAATGCTCCACATTCATCTGTATATGTAGCAGTCCTGTCCTTTCCTAGTGCTGGCATGCATTTGGCTGCCTTGCACCAACACAAGCTCCCGTCCATCATGTTACAAGGGTGCCTGCCTTGCAGGCAAGTTTGTGCAGGAAGGCACACCTTCCAGCATATACACAATCCTCTGAGGCATTTTACCGTTTGTAAGAATGTTTCTGAATGCAGGATACTTCAATAGAGGAAACAAGGAGACAATGTAATATTTTTCCTCAATGAACCTCTGGTGAGGAGTGGTAGAACAACCCATGGGCGGATGCATGAGAACAGTGACACTCTACACATGGCATGCCTCTCTGCTGCAGAGTAACATAACACAACATTTTGTGCTGCCTTGGGTTTCTCTAGATTCATTAAGCCACTCAGGCCCATATTTATACTTTTTGACGCACAACTGCGCCAACGCAGTTGTGCGTCAAAAAGTTTACCGCAGGCTAACGCCATTTCAAAGCGCCATGCGGGCGCCTTATTTATTGAATGACGTTAGCCGGCGCTGCGGACTGTTGTGCGTCAAAAAAAATGACTCACACCAGGCAGCGCCGGCGTTGGGGAAAATGGAGGTTGGGCGTCAAAAAATGGGTCAAGTCAGGTCTGAGGCAAAATTCAGGCCTCAACCCGATTTGCGCCATTTCTTTTGACGCCCAACCTCCATTGACATGACTCCTGTCTTAGCAAAGACAGGAGTCATGCCCCCTTGCCCAATGGCCATGCCCAGGGGACTTATGTCCCCTGGGCATGGTCATTGGGCATAGTGGCATGTAGGGGGGCCCAAATCAGGCCCCCCCATGCCACAAAAAAAAACGAAAAAAAAATACTTACCCCAACTTACCTCAACTTCCCTGGGATGGGTCCCTCCATCCTTGGGTGTCCTCCTGGGATGGGCAAGGGTGGCAGGGGGTGTCCCTGGGGGCATGGGAGGGCACCTCTGGGCTCCTTCTGAGCCCACAGGTCCCTTAACGCCTGCCCTGACCCAGGCGTTAAAAAACGGCGCCCATTTTTTGGAAGGGAACGCCTACCTTGCATATAATTAACGCAAGGCTGGTTCCCCCTTCCAAAAAATGACGCACATGGTGGAACTTTGACGCCGGCGGGGTCGGACGTCAAAGTATAAATATGGGGCAGGGTTTGCGCCGATTGTGCGTCAAAAATTTTGACGCACATTCGGCACAAACAGAGTATAAATATGCCCCTCAGTGTCATGCAAGGTGGCCTTGCATGGCTTGACAAACCATATTTAGTTTTGACATTGCCCTTGTGCCCCCTTCATGGAGCCAGTGCAACCTCTACCACTTAATAGATATGCCCCAAAGTGTTGCCAAATGTTGTGCACTGGTGCATCTATCATCCACAGGTTCACATGTAGCTGACAATTACCTGATTTACAAGTGTTTGTTGTGATACAAATGCTATTCTAGCAATGTGTGTATAAATGTTCTATTTTACACTCCCCACACGGTTTCCACTTTGCAAGGGCTTTGTAATGTAACACAGATGCAAAGGAAATTGGTAAACGTGTATGTTCACCTTTCACTACCCTTGCACCCTCACACGTGGTAGTATTTGGGGCCATATTTATACTTTTTGATGCAAAACTGCGCTAACGCAGTTTTGCGTCAAAAAAATTAGCGCCATGCGGGCTCCGTATTTAATCAATGACGTTAGCCGGCGTTAGCCGCCGGCGCTGCCTGGTGTGCGTGGAAAAAAACGACGTACACCAGGCAGCGCCGGCGTAGGGGTATATGGGGCTTGGGCGTCAAGAAATGGGGCAAGTCAGGTTGAGGCAAATTTTTCGCCTCAACCCGATTTGCGCCATTTTTTTCGACTCCCAACCCCCATAGAAATGACTCCTGTCTTAGCAAAGACAGGAGTCATGCCCCCTTGCCCAATGGCCATGCCCAGGGGACTTCTGTCCCCTGGGCATGGTCATTGGGCATAGTGGCATGTAGGGGGGCACAAATCACGCCCCCCTATGCCACAACAAAAAAAAAAAAAACTCTTACCTGAACTTACCTTAATGTCCCTGGGATGGGTCCCTCCAGCCTTGGGTGTCCTCCTGGGGTGGGCAAGGGTGACAGGGGGTGTCCCTGGGGGCATGGGAGGGCACCTATGGGCTCCTTCAGAGCCCACAGGTCCCTTAACGCCTGCCTTTTGCAGGCGCTAAAAAACGGCGCAAAAGCGGCCGTACATCATTTTTTTGGACCCGCCCACTCCCGGGCGTGAATTTTGCCCGGGAGTATAAATACGACGCACATGCCTCGGAGTCGATTTTTTAGACGTGAACGCCTACCTTGCATCTCATTAACGCAAAGTAGGTGTCCACGCTAAAAAATGACGCAAACTCCATGGACCTTGGCGCTAGACGCGTCTAACGCCAAAGTATAAATATGGAGTTAGTTTTGCGTCGGAATTGCGTCAAAAAAAAACGACGCAATTCCGGTGCAAATGGAGTAAAAATATGCCCCTTGGTGTCTACTTCTCTCTCACTGTAAGGTTGGCATTAGCCTCCATCAACTCGTGTGGCACAAGAGGACCTCACAATATTCACAAGGACCAGCCTTTCTATGTTGATGACTCACGATAAGTCCCTTGGCTTTTGACTAGTGTCCTAGTGTTACGTATAAGTGAATATATGAAAATATAAGATATTGACACGTCTCAATGGATAGTTAAACCCAGGCCTATGGCATGACACAGAGATTAATGTGAACTTTTGTGAGCCACATTATTGAATTTGAAGGTGTGTAGATTGTTATGTTTGACTATGATAGTATCACCCATTAGCCATCAAACTCCTTTTCGTTCACACATCAATCTGGACCTTTTTTTGTGTGATTTGTGGCATTATAGCCTCTGGAATTTGTAATATATCGGACAGGATATCCTTCACGTTTGTGATGGAGTAACCCGTTTGCCAAACTCGAAATCAGGCATTAGGCCCTCATTACAACCCTGGCGGTCGGTGTTAAAGCGGCGGTATTACCACCAACAGGCCGGCAGAAAAAAAAATGGAATTACGACCACGCCGGAAACCGCCAACATAGACAGCCGCTTTAACACTCCGACCGCCACGGCTGTACACACAAACAGCGCGGTGGTAACAGCCAACAGATAGGCGGAAGACAATGTACCGCCCACCCTCTCACAACAAGGCAATCCGCCACCTTTTCCGGGCTGGATCCAACGTAAATAAAAACACGGCAGAAACAGTACACAGAAGGGGAAATCACTCACCTCTCCACGCCCCACGAGGAACCAGGAAGCCATGGAGCCAGAACTGCAGATCCTGCCGGTGATGGTCTTCCAGCTCCTCTATCAGGAGCTCCAACGACGGCGGTGATGACCACGGTGAGTACTGCACCTACAACACAGGGGAGGGGGAAGGGAAAAGAGAGTGACACACACGCAACACGCAATACCCCCACCCCCACACCCACCATCAACCACAAAACCATACACACAAAGACATGCTGCGACATTACATATACACCCCCCACCCCCCTTTAATAACGCAAGGACAAAATGATTTGATTTGAACGATTGTAATCAATAAAAATCCAGTAGTCAAAAATGAAAATACAGTATGTACAATCATGTACACCAACTACACAAGTCCGGATAGTGCACCAATCATTGTCCTTGGACCACTGGGCCTAAAATGCATGGGTGAGGCCCACACTAGATACCTGATTGGAAATGGAGAGAACACTGCTGGGGCATCAGACTGAAAATATACAGGCACCTCAGGGGGAGGGGGGGCACCTCAGCCTCATGAACGCACAACGCCACTTCTCCATGAGGGGGCTCCATGCCCATTGATGTATCCTGGGGAGTGCAAAACCACAGTCTCTCAAGTCTCTCCAGTGGGTGGTTTGCCCACTGCTTTATCCTGGGGAGTGCAAAGCCACAGTTTCTCAAATCTTTTCAGTGGGTGGTTTGCCCACTGTTTTATCCTGGGGAGTGTAAAGCCACATTCGCTCAAGTCTTTTCAGTGGGTGGTTTGCCCACTGCTTTATCCTGGGGAGTGTAAAGCCACAGTCTCTCAAGTGGATAACAGTCTCCACTGGTTCTGGAGGGGGCTTTGTGCCCAGAGTGCTTCATCCTGCCAAGGACTGAGGTAGTAGATGTATCTCTCCACTGGTTCTGGAGGGGGTCTGGTGCCCAGAGTGCTTCATCCTGCCAAGGACTGAGGTAGTAGATGTATCTCCCCACTGGTTCTGGAGGGGGCCTGGTGCCCAGAGTGCTTCATCCTGCCAAGGACTGAGGTAGTGGATGTATCTCCCCACTGGTTCTGGAGGGGGCCTGGTGCCCAGAGTGCTTCATCCTGCCAAGGACTGAGGTAGTGGATGTATCTCCCCACTGGTTCTGGAGGGGGCCTGGTGCCCACAGTGCTTCATCCTGCCAAGGACTGAGGTAGTGGATGTATCTCTCCACTGGTTCTGGAGGGGGCTTTGTGCCCAGAGTGCTTCATCCTGCCAAGGACTGAGGTAGTGGATGCCTTTCTCCACTGAAGGTGATGCTTCATGGAAGCTGCCCAGGCTCCTGGAACTCACCACCAGGCTCGGACGACTGACTACTGGGGATGGAAGCCATGTCTGCGGTGGTGCCACTGGCTCAGGATGTCGCAGGGCCACTGGCGGTGGTTACGGCGGTGTCAGACGCGGCAGTGGTTGCGGTGGTGTCAGTCGCGGCGGTGCTTGCGGCGGTGTCCGTCGTGGTGGTGCTTGCAGCATTGTCAGTTGCGGCGGTGCTGGTTGCAGGCTTTGTGGCAGCGGTGCTGGTTGCGGGCTCTGTGGCAGCGGTGCTGGTGACGGGCTCTGTGGCAGCGGTGCTGGCGGCGGGTTCTGTGGCAGCGGTGCTGGTTGCGGGCTCTGTGGCGGCGGTGCTAGTTGCGGGCTCTGTGGCAGCAGTGCTGGCGGCGGGCTCTGTGGCAGAGGTGCTGGCGCCGGGCTCTGTGGCAGTGGTGCTGGCGGTGGGCTCTGTGGCGGTGCAGGTGGTGGTGCAGGCGGCTGTGCAGGTGGCGTGGACAAAAGGTGTGACACTGGTCCCTCAGTCGGTGCCACCATGCCCTCTCCTGAACTGCCCTTCAATTTCTGGCCCTTCCCCACCTTGGATGGTGGTGCAGCTGTCTTGCCACTATCCCCTTTCATTTTCCCTGACCCCTTGGTGGCAGGTGTTTTCTGCTTCTCCCTCCAGGATGTGGGCAACCTTTTTAGCTTGGCAGGTGGCGGAATGTCCTTGCCCTCGCTCCATGGCACACTGGCAGCCCTGATGGTTGGTGCACTCCAATAGCCCGCAGTTGCTGGCACCACTGTGGCTGGGGATGTGGTGGCTGAGGTGCTGGATTGGGACCTGGAAAGCCTGGCCCTAGGGGACGGATGGGGGGGAGGTGTAGGGAAGAGGTCAATATTAGCCAGGAAAAGTTTTTTAGACACACTGGGATGGGTAGATGGAGGGGGTTTGGGAGTGGAGGAAGAGGTAGTGGTTGTAGGAGGTGTATGTCTGCTGAATTTGGGTGAAGGTGCATGGGGCTGAGGCTGTTGTGAGGTGGATGGCTGTTGGGTGGGTGTGTGCCTGCGTTTGTGTACTTTAGTAGGAGCGCTCACTGACACACTGGGAGAGGACACAGGGGCTGTGTGAATGGTAATGGGGGTGGTGAGTGCATGTGAGCGGTGTGTGGTGATGGGCATGCTGGTGATGGAGGTAGTGGCTGAAGATGTAGTGCATGCAGGTATGAGTGGAGACGAGACCTGGAGGGAGGAGGGAGATGTGGAGGAGGGGGTCACAGTGGAGGCAGTGGATGTTGGTATGTCTGCATGGGTATGATGCTTGTGTGAGTGCCTGTGGGATGTGTGGTGCTTATGTTTGCCTGAGCCACTTTTGTGTGTTGAGGTGTGTGCATGCTGGTCTGATGGTGTGCTTGGGATAGGCTGAGGTACAGGGGATTTGGTCTGGGTGGAGGAAGTTGGAGGGGGAGGCTGGACACAGGGACAATGGCTGCCATCAGTGCTGAGGCCAGAGCCTGAAATGCTTTCTGTTGGGCTGCCTGGCTAGAATGAATGCCCTCCAGGTATGCATTTGTTTTTTGCAAATGCCTCTCAACACCCTGGATGGCATTCAGAATGGTAGACTGCCCAACAGTGAGGGATCTCAGGAGGTCAATAGCCTTCTCACTGAGGGCAGAAGGGCTGACTGGGGCAGGGCTTGAGGTGCCTGGGGCAAAGGACATGTCCACCCTCCTGGGTGAGCGGGCATGGGACACACGTTGAGGTGCTGCTGGGATGGCGGTGCTGGTAGGGGGGTGGGGCTGTACCTGTTGATGCGGGGGCACATAGGGGCCCGCCACCACAAGGGAGCTCCCATCAGAGGAGGAGTCGCTGTCACGGTTGTCACCTCCTGTCCCCGCTGTGGAGCTCCCCTCGCCCTCCGTCCCACTGGTGGCTTCAGACTCCGTTGTTTCGCCCTCCAGGGCCAAGTGGGATGCAGCTCCCTCCAGCTCCGGTGCCACTGCTCCTCCGCCTGATGATGCTATTGCACACAAGAACATGGAGACCAAAAAAAGGGGGGAAAGACAGACGAAAGACATGTTCAGTGCATTCAACACCACTACCGTTGGCAGACACTACAGACACAGCAGCCCTCTGCACTACACCATGCACTTATAGTTCCGAGATTATTCACATGCCCATGGGGTACAAGGCCTAAGCCCGATTGCTGCTCACATGGAAGTCACAAGAGCCTGACTAGGTGTAGATGGCACTAACCACTAGTGGGGTTGGGGTTCCACTGAACCTGCCTCACAAGGGACCTTGCCTACCAAGCTCGCCCTGGCCTAGGGGAACACACTGCCCACCTCCCCCACCCAGACACCTCTTAATGTGCTCAGAGTCACATGAATGTGACTGTACTCACCCCCTTGTGGCTGCCGTGATGCCCTCAAGCGCCATCCAACTCCGGATACACCACCGCCAGGATCCGGAACATCAGGAGGGTCATGGTGTGATGGGCACCCCTCCCACGTTGGGAGGCCATCCCCAGCTGAGCCTCTGCCGTCTTCTTGCTCCAGTGGCAAAGGTCCTCCCATCTTTTCTTGCAGTGGGTGCTCCGTCTGTGGTGGACCCCCAGGGTCCGGAAGTCCTTGGCGATGGCACTCTAAAATATCCTTCTACTGGTGGGCGCTGACCTAGAGGAATAGTACAGGGGAAAAGGAAAATCTTTACCTGTCCGGACCGTCATACTCATTGGCCCACATGTCCACCCTTGCCCTGACGCTCATACACTCACCGTCCGCACATGCAGGCCTCAATCCCCCCCATGTATCTTCCATCCACACCACTCAAAACAGGCATTGCCCATGCAGCATGCTCACAGTGTACTCATCTGTTTGTCTGGAGGACCGTACAGTTGTGTGTACTGGAGGAGGACCCCATCCACTAGACTGAGGTCACAGGAGCCCTTGCAGTGTGGGTCCTCTCCTGTTGAAGGTCAGGTATCAAGTGAGTGAGCAGACAGAAAATGGCGGTCACGTACGCGGCAGTGCGTACTGTCACCGCCGGCGTACATCGTCAATGGCTCATGGAACCCATAGGGTCCAATGTTAACCGATGCAGGATTACGCCGTGGTCTTCGACCGCCTACCACGACAGTGTAGAACGTCAGCGCAGTTACTTCATATCTCCTTAGCCCACCTCACAGGTCAGGCAGCAGCCATTTCATGGGGCCACATGGAATTAATACTAACTGCGTCACACCTATCTAGGCCTTACATACACACAGTAACAGACACATTGCAGATTAATAAATGTGTGCTTATGACATTTTGTGATACCTCAGTGTTGGCTGACTCTCTGCTCGCTGTTCTCCTCCATGGGGCTGGGGCAGGTGATGAAATGGCGGCATCCTCCGGTGTACAGACCCCTGGTGGACCTGTCGACAATGGAAGAGAGACACGTAATGGTCACCTACAGACTTGATCGTGCAACAATCCAATAACTGTGTGCTCAGTTGGAGCCAGACCTGATGTCAGCTATCCGCCATCCCACAGGGATACCCCCTCTAGTGCAGGTCATGTCAGTACTCCATTTCCTGGCCAGTGGGTATTTTCAAACTACAGTGGCCATTGCACCAGGGATGTCCCAGCCAATGTTCTCTAACGTGCTGTCCACAGTGTTGTCTGCCCAGCTGAAACACATGTGCAGCTACATAGTTTTCCCTCAAGTGGAGGATTTGCCCACAGTGAAAGGTGACTTCTATGCCCTGGGACATATCCCCAACATCATAGGTGCCATTGATGGGACACATGTGGCCTTGGTACCCCCCGCAGGAGTGAACAGGTGTACAGAAACCGGAAGAGCTACCATTCGATGAATGTGCAGATGGTGTGTTTGGCCGACCAGTACATCTCCCATTTGAATGCCAAATTTCCTGGCTCAGTGCATGATGCTTACATTTTGAGGAATAGCACCATCCCTTATGTGATGGGGCAACTCCAGAGGCACTGTGTGTGTCTAATAGGTGAGGACAAGGACCCTATACTGTGTGAATAGTTGTCTGGGTATGGGGTTGTCCCTACGGGTAAGTGTGTGTCTTACAGTTGTCCCTCGAAATTTGCAGGTGACTCTGGGTACCCCAACCTGTCATGGCTACTGACCCCAGTGAGAAATCCCAGGACAAGGGCAGAGGAACGCTACAATTAGGCACATGGACAAACTAGGAGAGTGATCGAACGGACCTTCAGCCTCCTGAAGGCCAGGTTCCGGTGCCTCCATATGACAGGTGGTTCTCTCTACTACTCACCAAAGAAGGTGTGCCAGATCCTCGTTGCCTGCTGTATGCTGCACAACCTGGCTTTGCGACGCCAGGTGCCTTTGCTGCGGGAGGATGGTCCAGCTGGAGGTCTTGTGGCAGCTGTGGAGCCTGTGGACAGTGAAGAAGAGGAGGCTGAAGAAGAGGATAGCAACAATGGAAACAACGTTATCCAGCAATACTTCCAGTGAGACACAGGTAAGAAGATGTCACTGCCTCACACATCTCATACTATTGTTGGAGCTAGCATAAGTCTGTCATTATCACTCAGTATATGGACCCTGACTTGTCATTTTGCCTTTCCATTTAACAGATGTTTGTCCCACTTTGTGGCCTCTGCTATATTTCCTCCAGCCCTACAGCTGTGTTTCATTGGTATGTGGACAATTAAATTGACATTGCTATATTCCATAGTTATTGCAATTACACATTTGTGAAAGCACAGACTGACTCCAGATTGTTTTGTGATTGATGTGTGTTTATTTCTGTGCAGTTGAGGGGGTTGTAAAATGGGCAGGGGTGATGGTGGAGGAATGTCCATGGCAGAGTCCAGTGTATTTGTTTCACAGGTGCATTGTCCAAAGGGGCATAGGAAGTGGAGAAAGGGCAGTTGTAGGATGGACAGGGTGAGAAGGTGGGACAGAAGGGTGACATTCAGGGGTTCTCATTTCCTGGCGGGGGTCTTGGCAATGTTCTCTGGCTTGTTCCTGGATCTCAGGGACCATTTGCGGGGTGGCTCTCCATCTGCAGGGGGTGGGGTGCTGGTCTCGTGGTCCTGTGGTGGTGTCTCCTGTCCACTTGCGCCGGCGGAGGTGGAGGGTTGTTCATCATCCAGGTTAGTGTCAGGGGCCCCTTGTTGTGCCACAGTGTCCCTCCTGGGGTTGACAAGGTCCTGCAGCACCCCTGCAATGGTGACCAGGGTGGTGTTAATGGACTTGAGTTCCTCCCTGATCCCCAGATAGTGTTCTTCCTGCAGCCGCTGGGCCTCCTGAAAGTTGGCCAGTACCGTTGCCATCGTCTCCTGGGAATGATGGTACGCTCCCATGATGTTGGAGAGGGCCTCATGGAGAGTGGGTTCCCTGGGCCTGTCTCCCCCCTGTCGCACAGCAGTCCTCCCAGTTCCCCTGTTTTCCTGTTCCTCTGTCCCCTGAACCGTGTGCCCACTGCCACTGCCCCCAGGTCCCTGATTTTCTTGGGTTGGTGGGTTTGCCTGGGTTCCCTGTAGTGGTGGACACACTGCTGCTTGACGTGTCCTGGGGACAGAGGGATGGGCCCGCTGGGTGGGTGCTGTGGTGGGGTTTCCTGAGGGGGGAGGCTCTGTGGTGGTTTGTGCAGTGTCAGGAGAACCGATGGGCCGGGCTGGTCATCTTGATCCAGTTGTGCAGAGCTGCTGTCATCACTGTGGACCTCTTCCGTGTGGGGACTGGCTATGTCTGGAACCTCCTGTCTGGTGATGTTGGGTAGGGGTCCTGCAGGGGTGTAAAGGCATGATTATTGCATCTGTGTGTGCCATCGTGTGCAATGGGTGAGTGACCCTGTACTCCAGTGCTTGCATTCTTGTCTAGGTCCTTGTGTGATATTTGGTTTGGGGTCTGTGTGGGTATCTGTAGTGGACATGCTTTGGAGATGGGTGTCCATGCTTTGGTGTTGCATGCAGGGCTTGGTGTTGGGATGGGTGGGTTGTGAAAGTGGGACATGTGTGAGGTGTTGGAGTGATGGGGGTGAGGGTCAGGGTGGGGGTATGTGATGGCATGCAGGTAGGGTGGGGGATATAATAGTTATGAGTTGACTTTCCAGAGTCCATTCCTCCTGCTACTCCTGCGAGGCCCTCAGGATGCAGTATTGCCAAGACTTGCTCTTCTCATGTTGTTGGTTGTGGAGGAGGAGGTAGGGGTCCATCACCAGTCCCCAGTGTTGCATTCTGGTGTCTGGAGACCACGGAATGCACCATCCCTGTAGGTCGTTCCACCTCTTCCGGATGTCATCCCTAGTTCTTGGATGCTGTCCCACTGCGTTGACCATGTCGACGATCCTGGGCCATAGCTCCATCTTCCTAGCAATGGAGGTCTGCTGCACCTGTGATCTGAATAGCTGTGGCTCTACCCGGACGATTTCCTCAACCATGACCCTGAGCTCCTCCTCAGAGATCCTGGGGTGTCGTTGAGGTGCCGTGATGTGGTGTGGGTGATGTGTGAGGTGGTGCCTGTTGTGATGTGTGAGGGTTTTGTTGTTGTGTGTTGTTTGAGGTGCATGGATGTTGTGTGAGTGATGATGTTGTGTGTCTGTGGATGCTAGTGTTATTTCTGGTGGTGTCTCTCTCTGGCCTTCTTTCGAAATTTTGGTAGTAACGGTTTGTGGGTGATGTGGGTGTGTGCTTTATATTGGATTGGGTGTGTGGGAGTGGTGTGTGTATGTGTATCGGGTGTGTGTATTTCGAACTGTCCAATGTGGTTGTGTTTTGTATATGTGTGTGTATTTTGAGCGCAGCGGTGTGTACCGCCAATGGAATACCGCAGTTGAAAGGCCGCTGCGTGGATTCGTGGGTCGTGATAGTGTGGGCGTATTCCTGTTGGCGTGATGGTGTCGGTTTTGTTATCGCCAGTTTATCACTGACCTTTGGTGTGGCAGACTTGTGTGGGTGTCTGGATTTTGGCGGATTCCGAGCTGTGGGTCGTAATAGCTGTAGCGGAATTCCGCTGCAGCGGTGCCTTGGTGGTCTTCTGCACGGCGGTAAGCAGGATTTACCGCCAATGTTGTAATGAGGGCCTTAGTCTCTTTTTTGGAACTTGAAAATATCCAGCAGGATGAAGCTGCAGACTGCTGACTGCTGACTATGAGGACTCCAGAAGGCCTGATACCCCTTCTTTGAGGAGGCACAAAACAGGATTTGCTGCTGTGGAGATGAATAAAGAAGGAATTGCTGCAAAGTCAGGCTTACTGGCAATGCACCTTGGGTGGATCAATTAGCAGGTATGTCCCAGTCTCCTCTCAGTTGACAGAACAATTTCAGCCAAAAGTCCCAAATGTTGGATTTTTTCTAGCTCCACTTTTCAGGGCTCACTCAGTCTGGGTTCAGGTGCAGGTTCAAGATGGTTGGAGGATTTCTTTTTCCCAGAGGTTCTAATCAGGAGCACAGCAAACTAGCTCTTGGAGTCATTCTGATAGTCCTGGGTCTGATCTAAGATTTAAGAGATTTTCCTTCAAAGTGCTTGGAGTTTCGTCCTGCCCCACCCTTGCTCATGCCTGGCTTCAGTCACAATAGGTTTGTGTGAAATTTTTTGTGTGAAGGTAGGGCACAGCCCATTGACTTGTAAGTGGGACTGAGCCCAGCTCCACCCCCTGATCCTGCCACTGGCAACCCATCCATGCACATCTAATCCCTCTAATGCGTGGTAGCCTGGAAGAATAAACAAAGTCCAACTGCCAACTATATCCATTTATGTGAACCAAAACATGTTGTAGGCAACAAAAAGGGCAGGAAAATACACATTTTCTAAATGTGGCATTTTCAAAATTGTGACTTAAAATTCAACTCTACCATGAAAGAGGATTTTAAATAGGCCTAGGCGGTATTGGCAGAGTTTGGTAACTCCACCTTAATCGTGTAACATGAAGTTCCTGCCAAATTCTGCCAATTGTCATGTGGTGGAATTTTAATCCAGTTTGAGCAACGCAATGACAATGGGAAAAACACGAGGCTCCATCAAGCAAGCTTATAAGTGTTTACATATTTTGGCAGCCCCTGTTGCAATTTCTGGTCACCAGGGACCCTTCCAGGAAAACTCTGGTGGTCACAAGCTGATGAGGCTGCTTCTTGAGAAGATTTCCCAGTCACAAAGCAGATAACGCAACTAAAAAGTATCTTTTTAAATGAACATTCTACCCAAACAGGGTGTTCAGGTAGTTGTTTTTTATGCAAAATGCACTTTTTATGTAACTTTTTTTTAATAGGAAGGAAGTGTGACAAACACTCCAACTTCCTCTTCCTGTTCAGAAGGCTCATCCCAGTGCTTAGCCCATCACTATTCAATTGGATTTCGAGGTAAAAGGATCACTCTCATTGTCTGCAATTCCTGCTGGATAAACCATTAGATTTTAAGGACTTTGTTTTTGTAATATATTAATCAAGTAAGTTAAACACTTTTGGATAAGGGTGTTCTTTGATAGACCACCTAACAGCACATTTGTACAACAGGAAACTAGCTGAAATGCTAGCGTTGGACAGCCTTCATTTTTTTTGTGGAAGGAGTGGGACTTTTAGAATTCAAAAACAGTTGCTGTTCCAGTGCTCCATCATGATATGCTGCAATTGGTTGGCCAAGCTATGTAGCAGAGTGCTTTTCACACTATGCACCTGACAATAGACACATGAATCAGTTGTCGATCAGCTGAATACATGCGTATCACCGTACACTGGAAGTTTCATTCACAAGAACTGAGCCATTGCTGCCTTGCAGCAGCAATGCGTCAAAATAATATGTGTCAGTACGACAGAATACTACGCCATGGAAACATTGTATTTACAACACAGTGAACCATGGTGTAAGGATCCTGTCAGCGTAAAAAAAATAAAAATGACGCATCCGTGTGCGCCATGTTGGAAGGGAATCTGATGTTCCTCCTGCAAAAGTGACACTGGGCTTTCTTGCGGCACATAAAGTAACACTAATTGGCTCTACATTACTTTTGAGTGTGGAATGCACACTTCACTGAAGGCAGCCCTGGAGCAGATAACAGAAGCAAGGACAAAAACCCCAGCACCAGTCAGGTTGTCCAGATAGACTCCCAGGGGAAGAGGAAAAGGAAATGCAATTTCAGTGCCATCTTGATCACTGAGGCAACAGACCACCAAAATCAGCTCTTTGTCACCTCTAAATTTCCACTTGGTAGGAAAGAGGCCATTTGGCAGTCCATAGAAGCGAAGATGTGTGGGGCAAGTGCAGAAGACTGTCACCGACTGCAAGAGACGCTGGCATAATTACAGTCACCAGACAAAGCAGAAACTGGCCAACATCCTGAAGGCAGCAATGCAGACCATAGAGGGAGCCCAGCACCGCAGGAGGAGCTGGATGCCTTAGAGGAGCGAGTGGCAGCTGTCATCCCAGATGAGTAGGTGGCTGGAGTACTAGGACAAGATAGTGCAGCATACAAAGTGACAACCAGAGCCACAGGGTAGTTATCAACATGGGACAATGGGGGCAAAATAGTCATATTGTGCAGTGCAGTTAGTTATGTCTCAGTGCTCCACTGTGCTGTGTGCAGGGCAAATGGCAGGAATTAGCATCAGTTAAATGGCATAGAAATGTCAGACACACTGCCCAAATACATGTTGCACAACTCAGTCATGCTCCATCACGTTTCTCCGTTCCATGTGTGAGGTGTTGCACCAGTCCAGGTCCACCCTGTGTATACTAGCATGTGCAGTGGAACCTAGAACATTACTCACCAGAACTACAAGTCTCACAATACAAAGTAAAAAACATGGACTGGAATAACACATCTTGCATGGACACTTGAACCCTGCACAACCTGATGGTCACAAGGCAGTACACCTTGCACCATGAGGCCACTGTGTCTTACTTGGGCCCATGCAAATGCATCTGGTATGTAAAGCAGAGGAATGGGTTGGGCTTGTCACAGGAGAAACAGTTCAGCTGAGAGGGGGTTCAAGTGTGAGGTATGTGAAGTTTCAACATATAGGAACATATCAAGAACCGTGTGTAAAATAAGTGCTATGACAATACCTAGCAATCAGGTGTCCTGATGTCTGGGGTGAGACCACACAGATGTCAGCTGCCGTGTAGAGACCACCAGAACCCATGCCAGGACTAAAGCAGATTAGTTCAGAGTGAATGCAAGTGATGCACACCATAGAACCATGTGTGTTGAACACAAAGATGATGTGTAACCCAAGTGGGCCCCTGGTTGCGCAGTGCAATGTAAGCCCTGGCTGAGTAGGATGCACTGCCACTGTGTCTGAATGGGGAGACATTGCATTGCAAGGAGGTCAGACTGGATATGTGTTCTGCAAGGCAGCCTGACCAATACAGATACACTGCTGTGTCTGACAGTGTCACACTTGTGTTGCAGCCTGGTAGGGATGATAAAGAAGATCCCATTGGGGTGCAACCTCCCACATGTGATGTGATCATGGGTGAAGATGTAGCATGTGGCAGGAGGGAGTCTGAAGGGAAATTGGCTCACTGTGCCACATATGTCTTAGTTGGAGGATGTGAAATAGGGATCTGTCAAGGTACATAAAAACTAATCTTCCAACACAAAAGGCAGGATTCAGCGTTGGTTGATGACTGAGAATGTGCACAATTATGTTGCAAACATGGGTAGGTACATGTCACCAATTCCAACACTACTACCATGTGGGGAACAGCTTGGCCCATACCCCTCCATAACAGCCAACCATGTCAGTCTATTGGATATTATCACACATATTTTAGGTGCTGTAGGCATATGAGAGTCAAAGTATAATCTGTGTTCCCTCACTGTGTGGCATTAAGTTGAGTCCCTGGCACCAAAAGAGGAGTGGCAGAGGAAGCCTGTACATGAACAAGTGAGTGGGCCTGATGCAAAGGCTGTGTCATACTATGCAGATACCCAATCCTGCCAATTATCAACTGAGGTGAGTATCAGTGCCAGCAACCTAACTGGTGTGACTGGGCCCACCCCTCAGATTTGGTACATGGTACCTACTGGCCACAAATATAAAGTCAAATACGCATCCAAAAAAATCACATGAGTATACACAAATAGGAAATACATGGTGAGCACATGCCCTCATATATTCCTGAAGTGTAGCAAGGTTGGTCGGAGTATAAAGCTGTACAGGATATGTGCTACCAAATAAACCCTTGTACATATGAATGTGCAATGTATATGCAAGGCAACAAGGCACAGTGCCATACTGTACAATGTAAAGGCCAGATGGCAGGATCATAACTAAGTCACATGCAGACCCACATCACCTGCACAGGAACTGTGGGCTGAATACTGGCCACAGAGAATGCATTCACCCTGGAGGATAGGTGCAATGTGCAAAGTAGTCTTGTCAAAATTGTACAAAATAATCAGTATGGGGATCAGGGAAGAGAATGCAAATCACCATGGCAGATGTTGACCTGATCTCTTATCATATGTGCAGGAACGGTTGGCACAACAAGCTGTGTAACTTTGTTGCAACATGTGTCAGCTCACAAAAGTCAGCCTTGTCACACAGTAGTTATGTGAACAAAGCAGACATACTGCTATCTGAAAGCCAACTACATTGCAACTTGCACTCAATACCTCCATATAACAGACATCCTACACATCAATGTTGAACTGAAATTCACATATCTATAGCAGGTTGGATTGTCAATCAGATTCCTCATGTCAACATCTAACGTAGAACACCATTAAATTATCTCTCGCCTCATTGAAGAGCATGTACCTACATCTCATGACCAGCTGCTGATCCAGGATGACAACCTTAGTGAAGATGACAACCTGCCAACCATTGACCAAGACACTCTCTGACAAATCTTAGCCTCCTTCAATACACCATCTCCGGTTGAGGGAAGGGCCAACAGTATTGCGGGGTCTCCAGGGAATCTACCCAGCACCTAACCAAAGCTACCTGCCAGCCCACCCCAAACCCTTGTCTCTGAGGGTCCCCAAGTTGAACACCAACATTGTGTGGTAGGAATTCAGCGGGAGATGCTAGATGTGGTGCAGGTGGGGATAGAAACCATGGCTTGCACCCCTAGTAGTTCTTTCAGTCCCAATAAGGACACCTTAGAGGCTATAAGAGGCACCTACCCTCTGCTCTGTGGCCTCGAACCGACCCTGGCTGACACCGCTGGTGTCATGAGGCAGAGGCACGAACAACTGCCCTGCCAAACTAGCACCAGCAAGCTTGCCAAAGAGCTGGGGGCAATCCGCAACATCCGTGAGTCCATTGAGCAGAAACAGGACATATGCATCGCTACAATGGATCCCTACCACCATGACATTGGGGCTGTGCTGGCAAACCAGCAGGCCCTTCTCAGTGCAATGCTGCTTCACTTGTAGGCAGAAAGAAACAATGCTACGGATAGGGGAATCCAAACCTTTAGCCGCTGATGTGTGTGTGCCTCCATCGCCTCAAATGCAAAAACAACAGATGATGGACGGAATGCAGAGCAAATCAAACATTCACCCACAGTCACAGATCTGGATTTAATCCATCAGATATTTTGCTTGCCATGCCATTCCAGTTTGGACCCAGCCATATGCAAATCAGTCTTGACCCTGTTCCCCATGGGAACAGTCCAGCATGAACTGCCAGGCCAGGTCCTCCCTGGACCAGAAAAAAGCATCCTGGGACCGGTTTTAGGGTATAACCCTTATCAGCCAGGCCAGCTTGAATCTGGTGGCATAGCAAGGACGGGACCCACATCTGGGCATACCCTTCCCACTTGGGGCCACAAATGCAAAAACAACATATGATGGATGGAATGCAGAGCAAATCAAACATTCACCCCCAGTCACAGATCTGGATATACAAATCAGTCTTGACCCTGTTCCCATATGGCTGGGTCCAAACTGGGGTGGCATGGTGAGCAAAAAAACAGTGGATTAAAACCAGATCTTTGCGACTGGGGGTGAGTGTCCGCATACTTCAGCATTCCGTCCATCATTTGTTCTTTTTGCTTCCATTGCCTCAGGCACCAACAACACCTCCCTCACAAGAAGCACCACACACATCCGCAGAGTAAGATGTGTACTCCACCTCATTCTAATATAAAACTACCAAGTAGCATTTCTCTATGCCAAATAGCCAGTTTCATCTTTGACCACTGCTAATGACGACACCAGTGTACATTCCAACTGGTACTGTGCTCAATTTGCTGTCTCAACTGGTGATCTCACCCACTTGTGGACTGTGGAAATGGCTGATTTTCCCTACTGGCAACTTGATCCTTCTCTCCCTCACTGAAACACTCAGTCCAACCACATGTACAATGAAATTTATCCCCCATGGGCTCTGTCTGTGTATCCTATGGCTCACAAACAATTCTGGGGGTGTTGCCCCAAGGACTGCCCCTTGCTCTTAGGTTCACTTGTAAATAAAATCAGTTACCAGATCCAGCTTGTTGTATGTCTTTTCATGATCAAATGGAGTAGACCATGGTGGATGTGCTGCCCATAAAGCAACATATTCTCAAAATGGAATTGTGTTCAATAGACCCATGGCAAAATCAGCACAGGCCAAAGGCAATAGTATATGTGAACCATTTGTGCATCTGAACTAGCAAGTAGTTACCCAAAGTCACATGCATGAAGTGCTACAACTAGCAATCAGTCAACGGTAAGTCCAAATAAAGTTACTGTCGAGGTAGGGGACACTTTCTTGGATACTAGCCTGGTATCAACACTGATTTGACAATACATTGGTGCAAGGGAGAATGTGTAGGTTGCTGCCAACGGTGTGTGACCCAACACATCCTTGATTACTCACTTATTCATCCGTTCAGAACATGGAGCATAACTTCCACACAGTGCAACAGAAAGTGAATGCCTGTTCTGGCTATGTGTTCTTTCACAGCAAGATTGCCACTTTCAGTGCACAGCCACATTGGAAGATCTCTTAAGTGACTTCATTACAAACTTGACAGTAGTTACTCCTTAGGTGCATCATCCAGTTACACATGTATATGAACACTGCCAGGAAAACATATAACATGTGCTTAATCCAGCAAAAACATATGTGACATCTGCCAAACAGTTAATAAGGGAGCAGTTGTGAAAGTACATGAAATATTTTTTTATTATAAACACTATTGAATACTTAAAACCTAACCTAAAACTGACCTACACTATCTAAGCAATCCTAAGTAAACTATATCTAAACAAAGCAATACTAAGTAACCTATATTACCTTAACTTTAAACTTACCTAACTTTAATTTATCCAACTCTACACATATTAAAAATCAACCTCCAGCCCCCTTAATACACATTCGGACATGAGACAAACATAGACTACACCTATACATAAACTAAACATTAAAACCTACACAAATATTTTTTTTTATACATTTGTATATATATATTTTTTTTTTAATACATAAACTCAATATTGACCCCCACCCAATAAAATCACCTACCCACCCATCTAGCCAACTAACAACTATCAAACACTAAAATTCATAAAAGCACCAAAACTAACCTGACCTATCCCCATTCCAAAACCTGTCCTAAACTATGCTAAAATGGTATGTATAAATTAGATCAAACGAGGTGGGGCAGCAAGTTAGAGGCAGTCCTAAGCTTGTGTGTCAATCGGGTCCACAGTTTGCTGCAAATTCCTGACCATGTCCATCAGTGTGGCCACCTGCTGTTCCAGGTCAACCAGCCTCAACTTCACTTCAGCATTGTCCTTCAGGACCTGCTGTTCAAAATCAGTTTTTGCCCTGGTGTTGTGGTGAAAGCCTGTGGTGGAACTACCGGCTTTTCTGTAGAGTGTCCAGAACTGGTGCCAGATCACCAGCTTGGGACCCCTCAAACTCAGCACTGGTGCTTGTCCTGTCTTGCAGTTTCTAGCTGCGAGAGGGTGATCTCCATGTCCCAGCTGCCTTCCACTCCTTGTGCTTCCTGCCCATGCTCCTGAAGGCCTTGGCAACCTATTGAAGGTGCCAGTATTGGATCCAGTATGCCTTCTCCTGTTCTTGGGTCATGCTGTCTATTGGAGAGGATGGACATATGTATCTGACCTGGCTGAAGTTGTTCAATTCGTCATCAAGTACATGCATGAACAAATGTTACAAGCACAAGTGGCATGTCTAGCCAATAAATTGGACATCCATGGAGTGAAGCATGACCAACTGCCATAAGAGGCATCTTCCTTTCCTGCAGTTAGAATGCTATAGTGCTAGTTTCTATCCCTTGTAGGTACATAAAATGGCTGTGTCTGGCATCATAAACGTATACACGTGAACATTAGGACAGATTGTGGACAATGATGTTGTATACACATGGAATGGTACACATGGTCCATCTAGGTACTTCTTGGGGGATGGTCAGGCAGCATGCAACAGGATATGGAATACGGCCAACCACCTCTGTGAAATGAGTAATGTGTAGCAAGTACTCATATTGTGCCTCAGCAATGCTTCACTGCCATGGCAAGAACACAAGCCCACACACATTGCAGCATATAATGACTCAGTGCCAGATAGTTGTAAAATAGATGGAGTATGGTTAGCTAGCTTCACATCAAGAGACCTGTTGGACATCTTTCCAATACTGACTCGTGGATGTACCTGGAACACTAATACTTAGATCACGTAATGAAATTCAAGATGGTTTAGTTACCTTAATTCGATTCTCTAAAATAGCTAGAGCTCATCAAATTACGTGTAAACATCAGGGTTTTTTAACCACTTGGGTAGTCTTCTCAAATAAATGTAATGTTGTGCTGGTCAATTTCTATAATGCTGTTTGGAATTCTGGGTGTCAAATTGAGGTGCTTTTCTCTGTTTTGCTGAAATTGAAGTGTAGAATGGAGGGTTCTGGGTTGGCTTTTTGCACTGTAGTGGCAGGGGACTTATAATGCCAAAATAGTGAGTTATAGCACTATGGAGAACCCATTTGAACAGGATCACAAGACAATGGTCAGTAGAAGGGACACATGATGTGAGGGGTGGGGTGTTGATTAAAGACTTGAGGAGCCTAGGCCTCCTGAACTTCGCCGATCTGGGATTGGTGGGCTCACATGAGGCTCCCACTTGTGTTGGTAGGGGGGCTGGAACCACAATCAACTACATTTTTGTGTCCCCTCCCTTAAAGAATATGGTCATGGAAGGTGAAGTACTAGTGCAGCATTTTAGTGATCATAACCCCCTTAGAATTTCTTTTAATTTCTCTGAGAAAATGCGGAAATTAGTGAGGGGTGGGCCGGACTCGGTGAGACCTAAAGACCAGGGTAGACGTCTCGGCTGGAAACAAGTTAATATTCAGCAACTAACAGAGAAGGTAGCGGGTAAAAACGTAATTATAATTTTGGGAACACTCTTGGCTGATTCTCCGACCCCAGGGGAAGTCATGGATGCTATATCCATTTTAAATAGAGCCTTTAAAGAAGACATGACTGCAGCTGTCCAGCCCCGTGCAAGCTTCAGGGGGTTTGGTTTACTAAGACCTGTTATGAGGCCAAGCAATCTCTGAGGAAGGCTTTGAAGAGTAAACTGAGAGACATAAACTTAGTAAGAGATGCAAGGGCCCTTTATAAATCTGTCCTGAGGGACAGAAAACAACAGCTTAAGGAGAGGGTTTGGGAGGAGCTGGAAAGGGCCACTCTATCTAAGAACCCCGGTCTGTTCTGGAAGGTGGTCAATAAGGGCTCTATTGAAACGGAAACTTCTGAGGGCTTGGGTTGCAATATTACCCCTGAGACGTGGGTGGCCCACTTTTGTGGAATTTTTTCTGGATGCCCTACAGGAGACCAAAGGAGTGATCAGCAGGGACACTCCCCAGATCTAGCTATTAGGTTTAACCTAGAAGAGGTCAAGGAGGTGCTGCAACGCAGTGCGAGTCACAAAGCCCCGGGTCCTGACACTATTCCAATGGATTTACACAAACATTGTCCACAGCTGTGGGCACCAATTTTGCTCACTGTTCTCAATGCGGCAGTGAGTGGGGGAATCCCTGCTAGTTGGAGATCGACATGTATTGTCCCCATTTACAAAAAGGGCAATCGTAATGACTCGAAGTCGTATCACCCGATTTCTCTGCTTGACTCCTCAGTAAACATTTTGGGTCGGATTATTCTCAGTCGCATTGAGGATTGGATGTCTGACAATTCAATCTCGTGTGGGCTCAGTACGGCTTCAGGGAAGGGTTAGGTACCCT
Organism: Pleurodeles waltl; assembly: GCF_031143425.1. Taxonomy (NCBI): domain Eukaryota; kingdom Metazoa; phylum Chordata; class Amphibia; order Caudata; family Salamandridae; genus Pleurodeles; species Pleurodeles waltl. Next base: position 258,774,368 of record NC_090437.1, on the reverse strand, counting down.
AGAGCAGTGTTTAAATATGCTTATGCTGATTGGCAAGTATACACAGGCCACGAGGTGTACCCTGTACCTTGCTTTCATGGACCTAAGTTGCGCCTTTGATAAGGTAAGTCGTAGTAAGCTCTGGGATTGGCTTACTCAGATGGGCATGGATCCTCTCATTGTGGAGCTGCTTCGCTATCTGCACTCAGGTACCAATGCTAATGTGAGTGTTGGGCAGCATGGTGAAAGTACTGAGTTGTTTGAATTAAATAGGGGAGTGTGACAGGGGTGTGTTTTGGCCCCTACCCTTTTTCTGCTGTACACAAATGGGTTGTTCGATTTTTTAGCTGAGAGATGTAAGGATGCTCCTAAAATCAATGGTAAGAGTATTCCTGTATTGATATATGCAGATGATGCTGTTCTTATGGCCCGCACCATGAACAGTTTAAGTGAGGCAGTCAAAGCTTACGAAAGCTTTATGACTTGGAGATAAATTGCAGCAAATCTCATTTTATGGTCTATGGTAAACCTTTAAGTACCGTGGGCATCTTAAAATTAAAGGATCAGGTGAGTGGAAAGGTGCAGGATTTTCCCTATCTTGGAGTGATTTTTGATGATAAGGGCACGTGGAAACCCTGTATTGGCAAGAGTGGGAGGCTTTTTAATTCTACAGTAGGTGCTTCGTTTGAATTTGCTGCCAGGGTTGGTAACAAACCTATAAAGCCCCTGCTCGAGGTATACAGGCGTAAATGCGTTCCAGTTTTGTTGTATGGGGCCCCACTCTGGAGTTATATAGAAAATAGGACCCCTGTGACTGAGGAAATTGTTTTTGTAGAAGGCTTTTAGGGGTGGGTCAAATACTTCTGGGTTTTGTTTGCACCTTGAGTTGGATTTGGATCTCAATGAAGACACCATTAAATTAGCTCCTGTTTTATTGTAGATTTCAATATGGACGAATGAATCTGCGCCCCTAAACAGGGAAATCCTGCGTGATTGTTTGCGATGCAATCACGCTAAGGAAATTCCCTGGTTGGCCTATGTAAGAAATGTTGTTAATGCTTTGAGGCGTCCAGACATCTTTGATGCTCCAGAATATTTTTTAAATGGTAATGGCCAAGAGGGAGGAGACAGAACTAAAAAAGAAATCAGTGAGGGATTTTATTATGATAAACATTGGGGTGGGCCCAGAGACCTACCTCTTGGAGGTCAAAAATGCATGGGAAAGGACCCTCATCAAGCGTTTTCATTTGGGGGTGATCAGAACTAATCTGTGCTTCCCGTTAGGGCAGTTTGATCAGAACACCATAAGACTGTGATGGTGTTTCCCTGCAGACCCTAATGCCCTTTCCTACGTTTTGTGAGCTATATGCACCTTTTAGGAAACAATATATAGTCACCCTTTTGAGGGACAGGGGTTTTGTGCAATACCGTCCAGCTTTTTTATGGTTATGTATGACTTCGGAAGCGATGGTGTGGCGAGGGATTGGTTCTTTTCTAAAGGGAGCAATAACTTGGTGGAATAGTGTACATTTTTAATTATAATGTAGTGTCTATACAAATTTTTATTGTAAGCTTGGTACCATCAATTTTGAGTTTTATTATGTTGTCATATTAAGGGGGTTTCAAGGTCTAAGAGATTGTTATGTCTTGTGTATTTTTTGACCTGTTAACTGTCTAATAACCGGGAAAGAGCCTTATTGTTAAAATTCGGAGTTGGCATTATGGGCCTGATTACAACTTTGGAGGAGGTGTTAATCCGTCCCAAAAGGGACGGTAAAGTGACGGATATACCACCAGCCGTATTACGAGTCCATTATATCCTATGGAACTTGTAATACAGCTGGTGGTATATCCGTCACATTTGGGACGGATTAACACATCCTCCCAAGTTGTAATCAGACCCTATATGTTTTATGCTATTTTCTGGTTATGGGATCCTTGGAGGGTGAAGTGTGTTTGTGACATTGGCCCTCATTACAACATTGGCGGTACCGCCGTGCAGAAGACCGCCAACACACCGCAGCGGCCGCGGAATTCCGCCACAGCTATTATGACCCACATCTCGGAATCCGACAAAATTCAGACACCCACACAAGTCCGCCACACCAAAGTCAGTGATAAACTGGCGGAAAAAAAATCTCCACGTCACACCAACAGAAATACGCCCACACTATCACGACACACGAATCCACGCGGCGGTCTTTCAACCGTGGTATTCCATTGGCGGTACACACTGCTGCGCTCAAAATACACACACTCCTACAAAACACAGCCACATTGGACAATTCCAAATACACACACCTGATACACATACAAACACCACTCCTACACACCCAATACAATATAAAACACACACCCACATCACCCACAGACCCCTACGACCACTATTACAGAGAGAAGGCCAGAGAGAGACACCACCATCCACAAACTAGCATCCACAGGCACACAACACCGTCACCCACTCAACTTCCACGCACAAAACACCACACACCACTACATATCACCACACTTATCACCACACACCATCCCACACATCACCTACACCACCCCATGGCACAGCAAAGACACCCCAGGTTCGCGGAGGAGGAGCTCAGGGTCATGGTGGAGGAAATCGTCCAGGTAGAGCCACAGATATTTGGATCACAAATGCAGCACACCTCAATTGCAAGGAAGATGGAGCTATGGTGAAGAATAGTCGACAGGGTCAACGCAGTGGTGCAACACCCAAGAAATTAGGAGGACATCAGGAAGAGGTGGAACGACCTACAGGGGAAGGTGCGTTCTTTGGTCTCAAGACACCACCAGGCGGTTCAGCGGACTGGCGGCGGACCCCCACCTCCTCACCCACAACTAACAACATGGGAGGAGCAGGTCTTGGCGATTCTGCTTCCTGAGGGCCTTGCAGGACTAGGTGGCGGAATGGACTCTGGTAAGTCAAACCTTTAACTACCATATCCCCCACCCTACCTGCATGCCATCACATACCCCCACCCTCGCCCCATCCCTATCACTCCAACTCCTCACAAATGTACCAATATCACAAACAATCCATCCCAACACAGAGCCCTGTATGCAACACCAACGCATGAACACCCATCACTAAAGCATGCCCACTGCAGATACCCATACACCTCCCTAAACCATCATCACACAAGCCCCCACACAGGAATGCCAGCACTGGGGTACAGGGTCACCCACCCATTGCACACCATGACACACACAGATGCAATAATCATGCCTTTCCACCCCTGCAGGACCACTACCCAACGTCACCAGACATCTCCACTCCACCCACAGAAGAGGCCCACAGTGATGACAGCACCTCGGTCCACCTGGATCTAGATGACCAGCCCGGACCATCGTGGGCCTCGGGACAGTCGGTTCCCCTCACACAGTCACAGGCCACCACAGACCTTCTCCATCTGGAAACACCAGCACAGCACCCACCCGGCCGGCCCATACCTCTGTCCCCAGGACACGTCAATCAGCTGTGTGTCCACCACTACAGGGAACCCAGGATAACCCACCACCCCAACAACAACAGGGACCTGGGGGCTCTGGCAGTGGGCACACGGTCCAGGGGATGGAGGCCCAGGAACACAGGGGAACTGGGAGGGCTGCTGTGCGACAGGGGACGGACAGGCCAAGGGAACCCACTCTCCACGAGGCCCTCTCCTCAATCATGGGAGCATACCACCACTCCCAGGAGACAATGGCAACGGTACTGGCCAAGTTTCAGGAGACCCAGCGCATGCAGGAGGAACAGTATTTGGGCTTCAGGAGGAACTCAGAACCATCAGCTCCGCCCTGGGCACAATTGTAGGGGTGCTGAAGGAAGTTCTCTACACCAGAAGGGACACTGTTTCACTACAAGGGGCCCCTGACACTAGCATGGACGATGAACTGCCCACCACCTCTGCCGGCGCTAGTGGACAGGAGGCACCGCCACAGGACCACCACACCAGCACCCCACCCCCTGCAGAGGGAGAACCACCCCGCAAACAGTCCCTGAGATCCAGGAACAAGACAGAGCACGATGCCAAGACCCCCGCCAAGAAATGAGACCACCCTGATTGTCATCCCACTGTCCCACTTTGTCACCTTGTACATATTGAAACTGCTCCAGCTCCACTTCCTATGCCCATATGGACAATGCACCTGTGAGACTAATAGACTGGACTCTGCCATGGACATTCCTCCGCTATCACCCCTCACCATTTCACTACCCCCTCCAATATTGAGCATTTAAATAAACACACCTAAATCACAAAATGATCTGGAGTCTGTCTGTGATTTCGAAATAGTGTATTAGCAATTACAGTGACAAACTGTTCAGGAAATAGTAATCACAACATAACTATGTCACACAGCTCTAGTCCCTGAGGAATCTAAGCAGATGACACACGTTGGGACCCACACCTGTGAAACCGTAAGGGAAAGTGACAACTCAGTGACCATACACTGTGTGAAATCGACAGACAGGATAGAGGTAGAAGGGTAAAAGTACATATAGTAGGCAGGAATGTATTCTCACCTGTGTTTCACTAGAAATATTGCTGGATGACTGAGTCCCTGTTCTGCATGTCTTCTTCCTCTGCTGCCTCCTCATCACTGTCCACAGGCTCTACAGCTGCCTCAACACCGCCATCTGGACCATCCTCCTGCAGAAAAGGCACCTGTCGTCGCAAAGCCAAGTTGTGAAGCATACAGTAGGCCACGATGATCTGACACACCTTCTTTGGTGAGTAGAATAGGGATCCACCTGTCATATGGAGGCACCTGAACCTAGCCTTCAGGAGGCTGAGGGTCCGCTCGATCACCCTCCTAGTTCGCCCATGGGCTCATTGTAGCGTTCCTCTGCCCTTGTCCAGGGATTCCTCACTGGGGTCAGTAGCCATGACAGGTTGGGGTAACCAGAGTCACCTAATAGCCACACACGGTGCCTCTGGAGTTGACCCATCACATAAGGGATGCTGCTATTCCGCATGATGTAGGCGCCATGCACTGAGCCAGGGAACATGGCATTCACATGGGAGATGTACTGGTCTGCCAAACATACCATCTGTACATTCATCGAATGATAACTCTTCCAGTTCCTGTACACCTGTTCACTCCTGTGGGGGGGGGACCAAAGCCACAACGGGTCCCATCAATGGCACTTATGATGTTGGGGATATGTCCAAGGGCATAGAAGTCACCTTTCACTGTAGGCAAATCCTCCACCTGAGGTAAAACGATGTAGCTCCGCATGTATTTCAGCAGGGCAGACAACACTCTGGACAATACATTGGAAAACATAGGCTGGGACATCCCTGATGCTATGGCCACAGTTGTTTGAAAAGATCCACTTGCAAGGAAATGGAGCACTGATAGCACCTGCACTTGAGGGGGGATTCCTGTGGGATGGCGGATTGCTGACATCAGGTCAGGCTCCAACTGTGTACACAGTTCCTGGATTGTGGCACGGTCAAACCTATAGGTTATAATCAAATTACTTTCCTCCATTGTCGACAGGTCCACCAGCAGTCGGTACACCAGAGGATTCCGCTATCTCCTCACATGTCAGAGCAGATGGTGCCTATGAAGGACAACAGCGAGCACAGAGTCAAACAACTCAGAGGTATGTACCCACAGTCTACACAGAACACCATTCATTCACAAAATGTGGCCTGTATTTGTGTTGAGAGTAGGCCTAGCTATGTGTGATGCAGTTGGTAACTAGGCCATGTGGACCCCTGAAATAGCGGCTGCCTGACCTATAAAGTGGGACAATGGGATGTGAGGTAACTGCGCTGGCGTTGTACACCGTCGCGGTAGGCGGTCGAAGACCGTAGCACAATGCTGCATTGGTTAACATTAGACCCTATGGGTCCCAGGAGCCAATGACGATGTACGCCGGCGGTGATGGTACGCACCACCGCAGACGTGACCGCCTCGGACGTGACATCCAGTTTCTATCTGTTGAATTACTCGATACCTGATCTTCGACAGGAGAGGACCTCCACTGCAAGTGCTGCTGTGACCTCGGTCTGGAAGAGACAATGGCTCGTGCGTCTGGGGAAAGGGCCCCTGCCTTCACATCAGAGGAGTTGGAGAAGCTTGTGGATGGGGTCCTCCCCCAGTACAAGCTACTCTACGGTCCTCCAGACCAACAGGTATGTACACAGGGAGCATGTTGTATGGGCTATGCCTGTGTGAAGAGTGCTGTTTATAAGATGGAAGGGGGCAGAGTTCTGCATGTATGAAAGACGGTGGGTGCATGTGCCACATGGCAAGGGTAGGGATGGGGCCACTCACTTTGACGGCGCAGCTTGTAATGACTTCTCTTCTTCCCCTGTACATTTCATGTAGGTCAGCGCCCACCAGAAGAAGGATATTTGGCGTGCCATCGCCAAGGACGTCCGGACCCTGGGGGTCCACCACAGACGGAGCACCCACTGCCAGAAAAGATGGGAGGACATTCGCCGCTGGAGCAAGAAGACAGCAGAGGCTCAGCTGGGGATGGCCTCCCAACGTGGGATGAGTGCCCGTTGAACCATGACCCCCCTGATGTCCCGGATCCTGGCGGTGGCCTACCCGGAGTTGGATGGGTGCTTGAGGGCATCACAGCAGACACAAGGGGGTGAGTACACTCTCATTCAGCTGACTTTGCGAGCAGTGGAGGGGTCTGGGTGGGAGAGGAGGGCTGTGGGTTTCCCTAGGCCAGGGCGAGTTCCATAGGCTATGCCCCTTCGTAAGGCATGGCCCTGTGGCCCCCCACCCACCTCTGTAGAGTGCCAAGTACAGCTATTCATGCACCTGTGTCATCTATGTGTGCATATGTCATCCATAGCCTTGTAGGCCATTTCCCAGGAATTGCACTGTAGAGCCCAACAGCGCGATGTAGTGCAGGGGGCTTCTGTGTCTGTCTTGTCCGCCAACGGTAGCGGTAAGCCATGCACTCAACATGTCTTTCTTCTGTTTCCCCACCCTTTTTTGCAGTCTCCCTGTTCTTGTGTGCATTAGCCTTCGCCCAGTGCCCACTCACCCAGGAGGGTGGGCATCTCTTTCGCCCCAGGCACCTCAGCCGCTGCCCCTGTCACCTCTGCTGCCCTCAGTGAGGAGGCCATTGACCTCCTCAGGTCCCTCACTGCTGGGCAGTCTACCATTTTGAATGCCATCCAGGGTGTAAAAAGGGATTTGCAACAAACCAATGCATTCCTGGAGGGTATTCATTCTGGTCAGGCGGCCCTTCACCGAACCTTTCAAACTCTGGCCTCAGCACTGATGGCAGCCATTGTTCCTGTGTCTAGCCTCCCCCCTCCAACTTCCTCCACCCAGACCCAATTCCCTGTACCTCTGCCTATCCCAGGCACACCATCAGACCAGCCTGCACACACCTCACTACACAAGGGAAGCTCAGGCAACCATAAGCACCACACATCCCACAAGCACTCACGCAAGCATCATAGACATACAGACACACCAACATCCACTGCCTCCACTGTGTCCCCCTCCTTGTTGTCTCCCTCCTCCCTCCCAGTCTCATCTACACTCACACCTGCATGCACTACCTCTACAGCCACTACGTTCCGGACCAGCACACCCACCAGCACACCCCGCTCCCATGCAGTCACCACCCCCACTAACATTCACACGTCCCCTGTGTCCTTTCCCAGTGTGTCTGTGACGCCCCCTCCCAAGATACACAAACGCAAGCACACACCCACCCAACATACATCCACCTCACAACAGCCTCCAGCGCATGCACCTGCACCCAAAGCCACAAAACTTACACCTCCTACAACCACCACCTCTTCCTCCACTCCCAAACCCCCTCCAGCTACCCGTCCCAATGTCTCCAAACAACTTTTCCTGTCCACCCTTAAACTATTTCCCACCACCCCCCTCCCCGTCGAACTCATAGGTCCCGAACTAGCACCTCAGCCACAAAATCTCCGGGACCAGTGGTGCCTGTTGTCACAGGTATGTGGAGTGCACCGGCCACCAGGACAACCAGTGTGTAACGGAGCCAAGCACAGCCAGTCCCCCCCCCCCTGTGAAGCACCATAAGTTGGCCAGCGCCCGGCGGGAGAGGGGGAAGACTCCAGCCACCCAAGCCGCTCCCAGGGGTCCCGGGGGGAGTATGGACTCAGCTGTGACTCCTCCCAAGGTGGGGAAGGGCCAGAAGAAACCCAGCAAGGCAGGGAGGAGCAGCACGGCAGAGAAGACCGCCATCATCCCCGCTGGACAGGAGGGCCCCGCCAGCCCCATCGTCGCTGCCCAGGAGGCAACCGCCAGCCCCATCGTCACTGCCCAGGAGGCCACCGCCACCCCATCATCGCTGCCCAGGAGAACACCACCAGCCACAGCCCAGCTACCCAGGAGGACACTGCCAGCCACAGCCCAGCTGCCCAGGAGGGCTCCCCCAGCCACAGCCCAGCTGCCCAGGAGGGCCCTGTCAGCCACAGCCCAGCTGCCCAGCTGCCCAGGAGGGCCCCGCCAGCCACACCCCAGCTGCCCAGGAGGGCCCCGCCAGCCACAGCCCAGCTGACCAATGAAGGACCGCCAGCTCCAGCCCAGCTGGGCAATGAAGGACGGACCGCCAAATCAAGCACCGCTGAACAGGGCAAGGACCGCCAAGTCAAGCACCGCTGAACAGGGCAAGGACCGCTGAACAGGGCAAGGACCGCCAAGTCAAGCACAGCTGAACAGGGCAAGGACCGCTGAACAGGGCAAGCACCGCCAAGTCAAGCACCGCTGAACAGGGCAAGGCCCGCCAAGTCAAGCACCCCTGAACAGGGCAAGGACTGCTGAACAGGGCAAGGACCACCAAGTCAAGCACCGCTGAACAGGGCAAGGACCGCCAAGTCAAGCACCGCTGAACAGGGCAAGCACCGCTGAACAGGGCAAGCACCGCCAAGTCAAGCACCGCTGAACAGGGCAAGCACCGCTGAACAGGGCAAGCACCGCCAACTCAAGCACCACTGAACAGGGCAAGGATCGCCAACTCAAGCACCGCTGAACAGGGCGAGGACCGCCAACTCAAGCACCGCTGAACAGGGCAAGCACCTCCAACTCAAGCACCGCTGAACAGGGCAAGCACCGCCAACTCAAGCACCGCTAGCCCATGAGAGGCAGGGGCACTGACGCAACAGGGACCGTCACGGGGTGAGTGATGCACTCTGGGCACCAGTCCCCCTCCAGAACAAGTGGAGACATGCATCCACTACGTCTGTCCTTGGCAGAATGAAGCACTCTGGGCACCAGTCCCCCTCCAGAACCAGTGGAGACAAGCATCCACTACGTCTATCCTTGGCAGGATGAAGCACTCTGGGCACCAAGCCCCCTCCAGAACCAGTGGAGACATGCATCCACTACGTCTTTCCTTGGCAGGATGAAGCACTCTGGGCACAAAGCCGCCTCCAGAACCAGTGGAGACATGCATCCACTACGTCTGTCCTTGACAGGATGAAGCACTCTGGGCACCAGTCCCTGTAGTGCTTTCCTCTTATTTAGTTTCTAAGCACTAACATAACACAACAGAAATGCACTTCTGAGGTCAAAGAAGACTTTTATTGTTATTTTATTCTTCCCCAACCACAATGTTTATGAATGAATGACGAATTAGTAGCTTTCAAGTCCGCGTTAATCAAACAAAATATATCAGTTTGCAATATACACAGCAGGTTATATTTATAAGATATTGAATGCAAAGCAAAACAAATACTTCACCGTGTAGGAACTATTTACAGCTACATCTTTCTAAGGTCTGCAAGCTGGGGACCCCTGTCAGCCGCGAGAAAGAGTGTCATCTACCCACACGGGATGCTGGCAACTGGCGCCAAGCTCCAGCACGAGGTCCGGCAGATTCGAATCTGACTCTCTGCAGCCTGTTACATTCGTTACAAAGGTGTGCCCCCTCCTCTCAGACCTGGGAAACTGAGCAAGCCTTTTGGAGACTGGCCAGGTCTCCAAGACTACTCCTGTTCCCAAGCTCAAGGGAAGAGAAACAACGCCCATGTACTCTCTCTTATCAGGTCTAGTCTACTGTGAGAGCAAAACATCTTGGTTCTCTGGTGCAAAAACACAGCTTGGAAAAATACAGAACTATTCTCAACTGCAATGTCTAACTCCACGTTAAAGGCAATGGGCAGCTAACCTAAATATCAAATGCAATGTCATGTTAAAGGCAATAGGCAGCTAACCTAAATATCAAATGCAATGTCTAGTGTCATGTCAAAGCCAATAGGCATCTAAGCTGAATACAAAATGCAATGTCTTATATCATGTCAAAGCCCATAGGCAGCTGAGCTGAATATAAAATGCAATGTATAATATCATGTCAAAGCCAATAGGCAGCGGAGCTGAATATCATGTCAAAGCCAATAGGCAGTTAAGCTGAATACAAAATGCAATATATAATATCATGTCAAAGCCCATAGGCAGTTAAGCTGAATATCATGTCAAAGCCAATAGGCAGCGGAGCTGAATATCATGTCAAAGCCAATAGGCAGAATATCTAATAGCATGTCAAAGTCAATAGGCAGCTAAATTGAATACATCATGTCAAAGTCAATAGGCATGCAATGTCAAAGCCAATAGGCGGCTAGACTGGATACAGCATATCAAAGCCAATAGGCAGAATACAGAATGTAATGGCTAATGCAATGTCAAAGCCCATAGACGGCTAAACTGAATACAGAAAGCAATGGCTAATGCCATGTCAAAGCCAATAGGCACAATACAGAATGTAATGACTAATGCAATGTCAAAGCCCATAGACGGCTAAACTGAATACAGAAAGTAATGGCTAATGCCATGTCAAAGCCAATAGGCGGCTCAACTGAACAAAACATACCATGTGCTACTGGTGAACATTGAGCAACTAATATGCGCAGTGGTGAAACACAAAGTCATTGGTCAAAACAAAACTCCATCAAATAGCAGGACATTCCGCCCTTTGACCAATGAATTTTTGTTTCACATATCTCATATTTCAAACAAACAAAAAAAAACATTATCAGCAAATCAAATTTCAATGATCAAAGCAATCCCTGTAAAGCAATAGAAGTGAATTAACACATTGATTTCATGACCTTTTCACATCAGATACATCTACATAGAAAAGACTGGGCAATTTTTTTTTTTTTCTGAATGAGTCTCTAATTCAACAGTGTTAGCAATTTGATGTGGCATGAGTTCTGCTCATGTAAAGGTGCACGGTCCACCTGAAAGGTTTTCTGGAAGGTAAGAAAAAGTCAGAGTTCCATACGAGAGGGGAAAAAAAAAAAACACAGCAAACAAGTTGAACTTGAACTGAAGGCGCAGTTTGCGCAAAATGGATCCATGGTGCTGGCACTTTACTCAGCCCGGTTCAGGTTGGGGATTCGGTCCCTTCCCCGACCCCACACGCACACACCGGAAGGGGGACCACACAGCACACTCAGGGACAGTGGCGAAACGTGGTAGGATCTGCAAAAGAAACAAGTATGACTTTTCTTGCAAATAACATTTTTCATTTAAACTGCACCCTTCCTCTTTCTTTCCCTGTTTTATAATCAGCAGGACGTTTTTGAGGCCCTTTGTTATATTTTCTGCAGGTTCTGGAGGATCACTTGGGGCTTCAGCCCACACATCAGAACTGAGGTTTTTATCTGCTGCGCCACAGCTCCCCTTTTCTTGCACTGTCAGAAGGGCTGGGGCAGACTCCTTCTTTACCAAACCTCCATTCACTGCATTTTTGTCAAGTTGGGCCATTCTGTCTCCAATTTGTATGAATGAATCAGATTCTTTTCTAGGTATCAGTATAATTTCGATTTTGCCTTGGTAATTTGCAGCAATCACTCTCCCTAAAACCTGATCACTTTGCCATTTCTGTTCTGGTAACTTTCCTCTCCCCAACTGCTCTGTGACTGCTTGCATGACAGATTGCTTTTGTGCGTGCTGCACAGTTTTTATCAAATCTAGGGGAATGTGCATCTCTCTCATCTCTGCCCACCTGTAAGTGGCCTTTTCACATTTCTGGGGCACCCACATAGCCATCCCCACTAAGGCAGAATTCTGGGTGAACACTTCTCTCTCTGCATTTTTCTCATTAACATCTGCAAGGTAATTGAACCAGTTAGGTACAAGCCATGTGGCTAAAACATTATCAAAGAACCAAAAATCAGCGTAAAAATTACACATCTCACGTAGCTCTTGCTTTAAAATCTGACACACATTATACAACGCTGTTCCTTCTACGGTGCCAGAAAACAACATTTCAGTCAATGAATCATTAGTAAAACAAACATGCTTTTTATCTTCAGTGGACACGAATTCAAATGGTGCACACAATTTCATTGGTAATTCTTTTATCTGTGGTACTCTAGCCCTGTCTTGCAAGTACCAGATCCATTGTATGATTCTAGCTAGGGGCACTATTTTCTTCCCTTGTTCATGATTTAAATGTACATAAGTATTTCCTTCTTGCACTGCGCAGAAACCTAAAGTCTGCATTATTTCATTTGCCAAATCACAAGCGCGCAGCTGCATATTATTTTTCACAGTGACCATGTACAAAAGTGTTAGGATTTCTCTCAAATGAGGGCTATTCTTTTTCCAAAAATCAAACAAGCTAATGAAACTCGGGGTGTCTTGCTCTAAAATCCTTCGTTTTACTTGTGCATTTTGCAACGTAACTCGTAAATCACATTCTGGTCTCTTGTCCCTGTTATCAGTTAAGGAATGCACTTTGGCTGCCAAAAACCCTGGCTCACACGGAAACTCAGTGCAGCTCGGAGCTGTCTTAACCCCCTCATTACTGGAATGGGACAAGAAAGATTCTTCATTTTTATAACTTTCAGCATTATTTTGAATTATCGTATCCTGGCTAATTTGCTCACGTAAATTCCTATTTTCATGTTCCAACTTCCTACATTTCTCCTGCATTTCTCTGTAAGCAGATAAAGGTATCCAGACCTTTCTGTCATCATTACTTCCAAAACACACGTTTTCTACATATATACAACAGGAATTATTTCTCAAAACATTATCAGGCCTTTTAGCTACACATGCATTTTCTTCTGTAATTCCCCAAACAGAAAACAATTCACAGTTTTTCTTAGCACCATCAGGCAGTTCATCAACACATGTATTCTCAGACATGGTCTGCCGTGCTACTGTGATTCTCCAAACAGAAAACAATTTCTGTAATTCTCCAAACAACAAAAAACAATTACACTTTTAAAGTGTGCACTTAGAAATCTACTAACTCGTCAAACCCCTTTTAATCACCTCTTAATCACCGACCCCACTTCTGGTACCAATTGTAGTGCTTTCCTCTTATTTAGTTTCTAAGCACTAACATAACACAACAGAAATGCACTTCTGAGGTCAAAGAAGACTTTTATTGTTATTTTATTCTTCCCCAACCACAATGTTTATGAATGAATGACGAATTAGTAGCTTTCAAGTCCGCGTTAATCAAACAAAATATATCAGTTTGCAATATACACAGCAGGTTATATTTATAAGATATTGAATGCAAAGCAAAACAAATACTTCACCGTGTAGGAACTATTTACAGCTACATCTTTCTAAGGTCTGCAAGCTGGGGACCCCTGTCAGCCGCGAGAAAGAGTGTCATCTACCCACACGGGATGCTGGCAACTGGCGCCAAGCTCCAGCACGAGGTCCGGCAGATTCGAATCTGACTCTCTGCAGCCTGTTACATTCGTTACAAAGGTGTGCCCCCTCCTCTCAGACCTGGGAAACTGAGCAAGCCTTTTGGAGACTGGCCAGGTCTCCAAGACTACTCCTGTTCCCAAGCTCAAGGGAAGAGAAACAACGCCCATGTACTCTCTCTTATCAGGTCTAGTCTACTGTGAGAGCAAAACATCTTGGTTCTCTGGTGCAAAAACACAGCTTGGAAAAATACAGAACTATTCTCAACTGCAATGTCTAACTCCACGTTAAAGGCAATGGGCAGCTAACCTAAATATCAAATGCAATGTCATGTTAAAGGCAATAGGCAGCTAACCTAAATATCAAATGCAATGTCTAGTGTCATGTCAAAGCCAATAGGCATCTAAGCTGAATACAAAATGCAATGTCTTATATCATGTCAAAGCCCATAGGCAGCTGAGCTGAATATAAAATGCAATGTATAATATCATGTCAAAGCCAATAGGCAGCGGAGCTGAATATCATGTCAAAGCCAATAGGCAGTTAAGCTGAATACAAAATGCAATATATAATATCATGTCAAAGCCCATAGGCAGTTAAGCTGAATATCATGTCAAAGCCAATAGGCAGCGGAGCTGAATATCATGTCAAAGCCAATAGGCAGAATATCTAATAGCATGTCAAAGTCAATAGGCAGCTAAATTGAATACATCATGTCAAAGTCAATAGGCATGCAATGTCAAAGCCAATAGGCGGCTAGACTGGATACAGCATATCAAAGCCAATAGGCAGAATACAGAATGTAATGGCTAATGCAATGTCAAAGCCCATAGACGGCTAAACTGAATACAGAAAGCAATGGCTAATGCCATGTCAAAGCCAATAGGCACAATACAGAATGTAATGACTAATGCAATGTCAAAGCCCATAGACGGCTAAACTGAATACAGAAAGTAATGGCTAATGCCATGTCAAAGCCAATAGGCGGCTCAACTGAACAAAACATACCATGTGCTACTGGTGAACATTGAGCAACTAATATGCGCAGTGGTGAAACACAAAGTCATTGGTCAAAACAAAACTCCATCAAATAGCAGGACAGTCCCCCTCCAGAACCAGTGGAGACATGCATCCACTATGTCTGTCCTTGGCAGGATGAAGCACTCTGGGCACCAAGCCCCCTCCAGAACCAGTGGAGACTGTTATCCACTTGAGAGACTGTGGCTTTGCACTCCCCAGGATGCAGCAGTGGGCAACCCACCCACTGTAGAGACTTGAGAGACTGTGGCTTTGCACTCACCAGGATTGAACAGTGGGCAAGCCACCCACTGTAGAGACTTGAGAGACTGTGGCTTTGCACTCCCCAGGATGCAGCAGTGGGCAAGCCACCCACTGTAAAGACTTGAGAAACTGTGGGTTTGCACTCCCCATGACTGAAGAGTGGGCAAGCCACCCACTGTAGAGACTTGAGAGACTGTGGCTTTGCACTCCCCAGGATTGAACAGTGGGCAAGCCACCCACTGTAGAGACTTGAGAGACTGTGGCTTTGCACTCCCCAGGATGCAGCAGTGGGCAAACCACCCACTGTAGAGACTTGAGAGACTGTGGCTTTGCACTCCCCAGGATTGAACAGTGGGCAAACCACCCACTGTAGAGACTTGAGAGACTGTGGCTTTGCACTCCCCAGGATGCAGCAGTGGGCAAGCCACCCACTGTAAAGACTTGAGAAACTGTGGCTTTGCACTCCCCATGACTGAAGAGTGGGCAAGCCACCCACTGTAGAGACTTGAGAGACTGTGGCTTTGCACTCCCCAGGATTGAACAGTGGGCAAGCCACCCACTGTAGAGACTTGAGAGACTGTGGCTTTGCACTCCCCAGGATGCAGCAGTGGGCAAACCACCCACTGTAGAGACTTGAGAGACTGTGGCTTTGCACTCCCCAGGATTGAACAGTGGGCAAACCACCCACTGTAGAGACTTGAGAGACTGTGGTTTTGCACTCCCCAGGATACATCAATGGGCATGGAGGCCCCTCGTGGATCTGGCGTCGTGCACTCATCCGGCTGAGGTGCCCCCCCTTCCCTTCCGCCTGAGGTGCCTGTTGTATTTCTATCTGATGCCCCTGCAGTGTTCTCTCTGTTTTGATCTGGTATCGTGTGTGGGCCTCGCCCATGAATTTTGGGCCCAGTGGTCCACAGACTATAGATGGTGCAATACCTGGACTACTAATCTTGGTGTATAATTTCTTAATAGTGTATATATGTATATTTTTGCATACAGGATTTTGATATATTACAATGGTTACACTCATTTCCTTTTGTCTTTGCATTCTTCCGGGGGGGTGTAACTGTAATGTATAGATATGCATTGGTGTGTGTGTTGTAGTGGGTGGGCGTGGGGGTGTTACGTGTGTATGTCCATGTTTTTTGCCTTCCCCCTTCCCTGTGTCGTAGGTGCAGTACTCACCGTGGTCTTCGCCTCCGGCGTTGGTGCTCCTGGCACAGGAGCAGGAAGACTATTGCAGGAAGAATATGGAGTTCCGGCTCCATGGTGTCCTCCTACCTCGTGGAGTGTGTAGAGGTGAGCATTTTTCCTTCTAAATTCCTGTTTCCGCCATGTTTTTATTCGCGGTGAATCCGCCCCGGAAAAGGTGGCGGATTGGCCTGTCATAATAGTGTGGGCGGTACATTGTCCTCCGCCTGTCTGCTGGCGGTGACCACCGAGCTGTTTGTTTGTTCCGCCATGGCGGTCTGAGTGTTAAAGTGTCTGTCTTTGTTGGCAGTTTCCGCCACGGTCGTAATTGCAAAACATTTACCGCCGGCCTGTTGGCAGTCTTACCGCCGCTTTAACACCGTCCGCCAGGGTTGTAGTGACCACCAATGTGTCTTCCCAATCCTTTTGTACTTTTTGGTATTTTGTAAGCTGTATAAATCTCCTAGAGTTCAATACTTATTGCCTCTTTTTAAAACTCAAAGTTTTAAACAATGTAAAGCTGTTTTTTGATTTAAAAAATTGTAGTTTTCTTAAAGCAGTTATATATTATCTCAAAAGATTTTACTTTTAGATCATATTTATGTATTTAATATTGTTCACCCTTATAGTATTTCCTATGTGTCTTTTATACATTGTGTATATTTTTTATTATGATTGTCTTTGACATTCGAATAAAGAAGAATTGATTGATTGATCGAAATTCAAGATATTACTTGTGATCCTTGACATGGCCAAGCCTCTGTCCATACATTTCTCCATGGAATATAACCTAGATGCACATCAACTAATATTTAATCCAAGTGATGAGTGTGTGCATGAATGCTCTGGATATCACATCTATGAGTATGCTGTCTTGTACATTGCAGATAATTGCCTGAAGAGTCTCAATGGTGACAGTTCGTAGGGTACATAGTATGGGCAACACTGTTTGCATGCATGTCTGTGGTACTTAACACATTACCCTTATTCCTCAGAAAACACTACAAAGGTATGAACATGTGTATGTACCCAATAGAGAAATGGGTATATGGGGCATGAGTCAGGCATGGAACAGCATTGGCATGTGTAGAATGGTGACATGTCCCACATCAACTCACAACAAATTTGTTTACAGTGAGTTGGGAACCAACACAGTCTGTGTGGGACTGCCATACAAGTTTGAGCATACATTGCCATCTGGACGCCTACACTGTGTGCATCAAACAGGCAGATAGAAGTATATCCCTCTATTTCTATGTTCACATACACTTCCATTACATCAGCCTTTATACCACCATCCTATTTCTACTTCCTGTGTCCTACTGTTGTTGGTATCTATATGTCAGGTACATTTTTAACTACTGACTGATGATTCCTCTTACACAACTGACTTCAAACTATATATATGGGCACACACAATCCTTACAGAGCACAGAAACCATCAGGTGACACTCACTGGTAGCATTTGGATCACAGAAGCTGTCCACCTCACCACGGATGTATGGGTCTGGTTCAACTAGAAGAAAAGAACATGGTACATTTCTCTGTTAAAGCTGAACAGGTACACTGTGTACATATGAAGCACGGTACACTGACTTCACAAATTTCTGGTATTGGCTGCACATTGGGAATGTAGCATGAGGCAACGTTGAAATGTCCTAATGATGGACATATGTCTGCCATGTTGCAGTGTAGTCAGATGACACCTTCCACATCACATATCAGTTGCAGAGAGTGCAGAAAAGGTACAAGACTCACATATCTTTACTCAGAGTTCAAGGTTGCCTTGATTTGATGGCTAAATGAACAGTCCAGATTGACTGACAACACTCTGCATAGCATAAAAATGCTGTGGATTGCTAACGTCAATACCTGTTCTTCACAATGACGCACACATCTGACAGCACCCACACTTACATATCTTCTTCACTTAGGGCCAGATGTAGGTATATTCCAATTTGCGACTTGCAAATTGGAATGTAGGATGGTGTCCCTGACACCATCTGCGTCTCGCAAGGGGGTCGCAAAGGCCCACCTCATTAATATTAATGAGGTGGGTCGCAATTTGCGACCCACTTGAGACTAGCGGCACTCACAGGGATGGTGGCCTGCTGAAGACATCAGACCACCATGTCTGTGACTGCTTTTAAATAAAGCAGTTTTTTTAATGTAATGCAGCCCGTTTTCCTTAAAGGAAAACGAGATGCATTACAAAACTAAAAAATGAAATGTTTTCGTGTCATTTTTTAGAGCAGGCAGTGGTATTGCCTGCTCTGAATTTTTTTTGCAGTTCCATTCACAAAGGGGAAGGGGTCCCCTGGGGACACCTTCCCTTTTGCGAATGGGTTACCACCCATTTCAAATGGGTGCAAACTGCGATTGCTTTGCAACCGTGTTCGCGGTCACAAAGCAATCTGGCAAGGGACTCCCCTTCCTAATTGCGTCTCGCAAACCTGTTTTGCGATTCGGTAACCAGGTTACCGAATCGCAAAAGGGGTTTTGTGCATTGCAAATTGCAGTTTGCAAGTCGCAAACAGCAAAATTCGCTGTTTGCAACATGAAAACTGTTTGCTACATCTGGCCCTTAGTTCCTTACATGTAACCAGTGCACTGTAAATCTACAATTAGCACTTAAGGCCTGTACAGGCTCATAATAGAATCATGACCATTTCTCCCAAAATACACATATGTGTGATACTATGGGTGGTAAAGCAAACACCTTGTCTAAACAGGGGTGTGAGTGCACTCCCCTGCAACATAAATGCCAGTTGACCCACACAGTTTGGATTCACTAATGACCTAGCATGCTGGGTGACATTACTCCCTACACAATACCAGATGGGTCACACTGCACCTATGGGCTGAGCTGGCACAGCATGGTCTGTTTTTGCATGTGTCATGCCACTGTGAACAGGCCCCTGTAGCCTTTACTGTTCATTTTAGTGAGTTGACCCATATTAATCCAAACTAACACAAACACATATATGAGCCTACATTAAAATTATAAGTGTCAATCATATGTGCAAATGATACACAGAAACAAGCTCAAGGTCAGCTCACCTTCAACTTCAATTCTCAGGTTCAAGGAGAGTGTCCTCCCAGCTAACAACATCTGCCCAACAGTGCATCAGTTGGTGGATGCTACACTAGAAATCGAATACCCAATCCATTTGGTACTGCATCTGTTCCCGCTGCTGTTGCCTCTCTTGTGTAGGGTAGCCTTGCTTCAGTCTATCTGCACTCCCATCATGTTGGGCAGGCAATGCACCAACAACCACAGCAGGCTACCAAACTCATTCTCCAACTTGTTTTTGACCCTGCCCCTGCCTGACATCCCAGCACCCAAACTAGCCACCCTAAACAAAAATAAAAACCCTAACCCTTCCCCTAAACTAAAGAACCCCTAAATGGATAAACATGACAATACAGTGGACAAAACTATGTAATATGCAATATACAATACAGAAAGGACAGTTTACAAACACAACAGGGACAGCAGAAATACCACGAAGACCAAAAAGCAGACCACTTCTCAACAGCATATACCAAACACCTCCAACACCCAGCACAAACAAAAGGACTGTAAGTGAAAGTGGAAGGAAGTTCCTGCTTTCTGGTGTGCAGCATGGCTGAGCCATTGTATAATTTCCTGTATGGATGCTTCATGTTTCTGAATGAAGCATCTCTTTTTCTATGAAATTTTAATTTTTTATGATGAATTGCTAGTGATTTAGCCAAGATAGGAGTTACTCAGAATAAATTACAATAGACAAGGAATTGTTTTTGATGCTTTGGAGTACAGGCGTGGATTCCAGGTGACAGTCTTCCTACTAAAGCCTTTTTTTTCCAATGTATCTCTAGTGACATAGACAATGAGTGGGTTACATACAATACATGCCAATATACAATGCATTGTTTTTTACTCTTTGATGTTGATGCATGGTCTTCGAATGACGCTCCATGTGCAATCCTTCATTTTAGGGGTTGATGCTTGTGTTTTGCTTGATGCAACTCACCTTATTATGGGGTACAGTGTAATGATTGGTGCAATGTAGTCATATTTATCTTAGGTTTCATTTTTCTTTCTCTAATTTTCTCTGCTGACATGCATGTAGACTTGGAATATGTTGCACGTGTATGTTAAGAGTGCACATATGTGCTCATTTGTGCGACTCTTTGCGTTCATGTTGTAGACACTAGGACAGGCAACATATTGCTGTGAGTAACATAGACTGATTATCAATTGTGCACATCTTTACATTATCAATATGAATAGCAGTTTGTATTAGAGTTACATTGATGTAGTTATCAGCGTAGAGATAATTTTTGTTCCCAGATGCTGCACTACTATGCAAATGATTCCCATATTGTCTGACATGGTTGTCTGCATACTTTTAGTTCATACTCTCTGTCTGCATTATTTACAAAGGTTGTGCTTATGGGCGGAAAACAGACTGTGGCTGCCTTGTGGATAGGTAACCAATCCAGCAGTGGCACAGTATAGGAATCAACATTTGTATGTGTTGTGTGAGATGGGACACTGACATAGCTATGTGCTGGCAAGCATTTGTGTACCATATGTGGGCTTACTGGGTTGCAATATGTGCCCATGACCATCATATGGGCCTCTGTTCACAGTCTTGGGACAATCAGGTCACTATAATGCCCTCTATGAGTGTGACTCAGTAAAGATATGTCAATACGGAACACACACACTCAGGGGGTCATTCTGACCTCGGCGGTAAAAGCCGCTTACCGCCGGTCAGAAGGCCGCCACAATACCGCCGCGGCCGCGGTCAGCCGCCACGGACATTCTGACCCACAACTGCAAAACCTCCGAAAATCCGCCCTCCACTGCAGTCCGCCACATCAGCGGCCAGCGGTAAACTGGAGAAGACCAAACCTCCACCGCCACGCCAACAGAAATACGCCCATCCCATTATGACCCGCAAATCCACGCGGCGGTCATTCAACCGCGGTATTCCATTGGCGGTAGACCCCGCCGCGGTCAAAATACACACACCTTTACAAACCCCTACCACATTGGACAATTTGAAAGGCACACACCTGAAACCCATACACACACCACTCCCACACATCCAATACCATATAAAACACACACCCACATCACCCACAAACCCCTACCAACAAAAACCAGAGACGAAGGAGAGAGAGACACACATCAGAGAATAGATAGCCAGACACACAGAGGCACACCGCAACATCACACACACCACATAGAAGCACAAAGCACCACACACCAACACACACATCATCACATACACCACCCCACACCTCATACACCCCACCCCATGGCACCACAAAGGCACCCACGCTTTTCGGACCAAGAACTCCGGGTCATGGTGGAGGAGATCATAAGAGTGGAACCCCAGCTCTTCGGCTCACAGGTCCAGCACACCACCATAGCGAGGAAGGCGGAGCTCTGGCAGCGGATCGTGGACAGGGTCAACGCGGTGGGACAGCATCCCAGAAATAGAGAGGACATCCGCAAACGATGGAACGACCTACGGGGGAAGGTGCGCTCGATGGTCTCGCAACACAACATCGCAGTGCAGAAGACTGGCGGGGGACCCCCACCCACTCCACCCGAATTCACAACATGGGAGCAGGAGGTACTCAACATCCTGCATCCTGATGGCCTCGCTGGAGTACACGGAGGAATGGACTCTGGTAAGTACAAGGCCAACCACTTCACCCCACCCCCAGCATGCTAACCCCCACCCTCATCCCCAACCCCCCAGCACACATCCTCCCTGAGAATGTCTCCCCAGCACAACCCACCCAACACCAACCCCTGCATGCCACCCCCAAACTATGGACACCCATCACCTAAGCATGACCACTGCACATACCCATCACCCCCCGCCACAAAACACCCTCACAACACCTCCCCCAAGGGAATGCCAGCACTGGGGGACAAGGGCACCTATAAAACGCAAGCTAATGCACACACAGAAACAATAACCATACCCTCTTACCCCATGCAGGACCCGAACGACAACACACCGGTCAGGAGGGACCAGAAATGTCCATCCCACCCCCGGAACAGGCCACTAGTGATGACAGCAGCTCTGTCGACCTGGAACCTGACGACCAGCCCAGACCATCGGGGACCTCTGGGCAGTCGGTTCCCCTCACCCAGACACAGGCCACTGCAGACCAAACCCCCTCTGGGAACAACCGCACAGCTCCCACCCAGCGGGCCCATGCCTCTGTCTCTAGGACAGGTCAAGCAGCGGTGTGTCTACCACTACAGGGCCCCCAGGGTAACCCACCAACCCAACAACAACAAGGACCTGGGGGCAGTGGGAGTGGGCACACCGTCCAGGGGACAGAGGCCCAGGGAAACAGGGCAACTCGGAGGGCTGCTGTGCGACAGGGGGGGGAGGAGAGGCCCAGGGAACCCACTCTTCAAGAGGCCCTCACCACCATCATGGCTTCCTACCACCACTCACAAGAGACGATGGCGACGGTACTGGCCAGGTTCCAGGAGATCCAGGCACAGCAGGAGCAACGCTACATGGGGTTCAGCGACCAACTAACCAACATCTCAACCGCTATGGGGAGCATAGTCCAGGCCCTGAACCGCATAGAGGACACGTTTCGGGACCATGTGGCATCACACAGGGCCCCTGTCACTAGCCAGGAACAGGAACAGCCTACCACCTCCGCCGGCGCTACTGGACAGGAGGCCCCACCACAACGACAGCCCCCCAGAACCCCACCTCCTGCTGAACAACAACCGCCCCGCAAAAGGAGCCTGAGATCAAAAAAACCGACAGAGTAGGATGTCAAGTCCCCCGCCAGCATCACATACCCCCTGAAGTCCTCCCACTGTCCCACATGGCCACCCTGTCAAACCTTGAACTGCCCCTGCTCCATCCTGCCACAGGCGTATGGACAATGCACCTGTGAGACTGAGAACTGGACTCCGCCATGGACATTACTCCACCCCCACCCATCACTGTTTCACCATCATGTACCAATATCTATGCACTAATAATAAATCACACATTGCACTGAAATCAATCAGGACTCAGGCTGTCTTATTTACAAATGTATGACACATTACATATCAATTACGTATTGTGAACATTGTGAATTACACATACCGAGGTAACTTAGCATTAGTCCATGGGCCAACCAAGCCGAGGTCACGCAGTGGCTCATACAGCACAGAAAAGGGAAGGGAAATTCAAACATCATGTCCATAGGTCTGGGGGGAAACCGACAAAGTTGAGATGCAGGAGGCTTTCAGGAAATGTAAAATGGCATGGGTGATCATTACCTGTGTGCTACTGGAAATACTGTGCTATTACTCTGTCCCTGTTGTCTGTGTCGTCCTCTGAGTCTTCCTCCTCTTCACTCTCCGCAGGCTCCACAGCTACTTCAACACCACCATCTGCACCATCCTCTTGCAGAAAAGGGACCTGACGTCGCAATGCCAGATTGTGAAGCATACAGCAGGCCACGATGATGTGGCACACCTTCTTTGGTGAGTACATCAGGGGTCCCCCAGTCATATGCAGGCACCTAAACCTGGCCTTCAGGAGGCCAAAGGTCCTTTCGATGATCCTCCTAGTTCGCCCATGGGCCTCATTGTACAGTTCCTCTGCCCTGGTCCGGGGATTCCTTACTGGGGTCAGTAGCCAAGGCAGGTTGGGGTAACCAGAGTCACCTATTAGCCACACACGTTGTCTCTGTAGCTGCTCCATCACATAGGGGATGCTGCTATTTCGCATCACATACGCGTCATGCACTGACCCTGGGAACTTGGCATTTACATGGGAGATGTACTGGTCAGCCAAACAGACCACCTGGACATTCATCGAATGATAACTTTTTCTGTTTCGGTACACCTGCTCATCGTCTTTTGGGGGTACCAAAGCCACATGGGTCCCATCAATGGCACCAATGATGTTGGGGATATGTCCAAGGGCATAGAAATCACCCTTCACTGTAGGCAAGTCACCCTCCTATGGGAAAATGATGTAGCTCCGCATGAGTTTTATCAGGGCAGACAACACTCTACTCAAAATCTTTGAAAACATAGGCTGAGACAATCCAGATGACATGGCCACTGTGGTCTGGAATGACCCACTTGCCAAAAAATGGAGGACTGACAAAACCTGCACCAGAGGGGGAATCCCTGTGGGTTGGCGGATGGGGGACATCAGGGCTGGCTCCAGCTGGGCACACAGTTCATGGATAGTGGCTCGGTCAAGTCGGTATCGTAGTATGATGTGGCGTTCTTCCATTGTCGACAGGTCCACCAGCGGTCGGTACACGCGAGGATTCCTCCTTCTCATCGCAAGTCCCAGCGGACGGTGCCTAGGAAGGACAACGTGGAGCACAGAGTCAGCCAAACCACAGGTACGTACAGACAGCTTGCACAGTTAAAGAATGGCAATGG
Organism: Pleurodeles waltl; assembly: GCF_031143425.1. Classification (NCBI taxonomy): domain Eukaryota; kingdom Metazoa; phylum Chordata; class Amphibia; order Caudata; family Salamandridae; genus Pleurodeles; species Pleurodeles waltl. The sequence continues at coordinate 258,749,836 of NC_090437.1, read as the reverse complement.
GTTGAAAGGCGTGTATGTGTGGCAATGCAAGGCCTAGGCCTGTGTGTCGCATTCAAAATTAAGCCATGTAGGCCCTTGAAATGGCGGCTGCCTGACCTGTGAAGTGGGACAATGGGATGTGAGGTCAATGCGCTGGCGGGGCACACCGTGGCGGTAGGCGGTCGAAGACCGCGGCACAAAGCCGCATTGGTTAACATTGAAGCCTATGGGTTTCAGGAGCCAATGACAAAGTGCGCCGGCGGTCGCGGTACGCACCGCCGCGGTACGCACCGCCGCGGGCGTGACCGCCATTTTCTATCTGCTTAATCACTCGAGACCTGATCATCCACAGGAGAGGACCTATACTGCAAGTGCTGCTGTGACCTCGGTCTGGAAGATACAATGGCTGCTGCGACTGGGGAAAGGGCCCCTGCCTTCACGTCTGAAGAGTTGGAGAAGCTCGTGGATGGGGTCCTCCCCCAGTATGCGGTACTCTACGGTCCTCCAGACCAACAAGTGAGTACACCGGGTGCACATGGAATGGGCTATGCCTGTGTGGATTGGGGTGGATGTAAGTTGGTGGGGTGGGGGGCGAATGAGGAGTGCAACGCCCGACACATGAGAGCATGTGCCATATGGCAAAGTTGGTGGGGGGGGCCAATCACATCTAACATGCAGGTCATTGATGAATTCCTCCTTTCCACCCTGTACATGTCAAATAGGTCAGCGCCCATCAGAAGATCGAGATTTGGCGTGCCATTGCCAAGGAAGTCCGGAACTTGGGGGTCCACAACAGACGGGGCATCCACTGCCGCAAGAGGTGGGAGGACATCCGCCGCGGAACAAGGAAGACCGCAGAAACACTGCTGGGGATGGCCTCCCAACCTAGGAGGGGTGCCAGTTGCACCATGACCCCCCTGATGTCCCGGATCCTGGCGGTGGCTTACCCAGAATTGGATGGGCGCTTTAAGACATCACAGCAGACACAAGGGGGTGAGTATCAGCACATTCTCCTATCTTTCTGCGCAGTGGAGGCGTCTGGGTGGGGGAGGAGGGCTGTGGGTGACATTAGGCCAGGGCGCTTTCTGTAGTGTAGTCCTCTCCCTTAGGCATGGCCCTGTGCCCCCGGCCCCCACCTCGGTAGGGTGACAAGTACAGCCATTGAAGGTCCTGCATCTCCCATGTGCGCGTTTGACGTCTCTTGGCCTGTTGTCCTAGTCAGTAGTACTGAGTAGTGTACCCTGAATGCGTGGCTTAGTGCATTAGGCTCCTGTGTCTGTCCTCTCCGCCAACGGTGTTGACATTGCATGCACTCAACCTGGTCTTCTTTTTTCTCCCCCCACCCTTTCTCTTCATCTTCTTGTGCATGTGTGCATTAGCATCATCAGGCGGAGGAGATTTTGCATCGGAGCACGAGGGAGCTGCAGGACACAAGGCCCCGGTGGGCCCAGGAACAGACACCGAGGGCACCAGTGATCCGGAGGGCGAGGGGAGCACCACGACGGGGACCGCTGGTGAGAGCAGCGAAAGCGACACATCCTCGGACGGGAGCTCCCTAGCGGTGACGGCAACATCCGTGCCCCCGCCTCTACAGGTACAGCCGCCACCCAGTGCACCAGCCCCGCCCTCCCAGCAGCCCCTCAGTCTTCGCTCCATGCCGGTTCGCCCAGGAAGGCGCGCGTCTCCTTCACCCCAGGCACCTTAACCCCTGCCCCTGTTGCCCCTGCTGCCCTCAGTGCGGAGCTCATTGACCTGGTAAGGACGCTCATTGTTGGGCAGACGACCCTTTTGAATGCCATTCAGGGTGTGCAAAGGGAGGTGCAACAGAGCAATGCGTACATGGAGGGCATTCATTCGGGTCAGGCTGCCCATCAACGAGCGTTCACTGCTCTGGCCTCAGCACTGACGGCAGCCATTGTCCCTGTTTCCAGCCTCCCTCTTCTTACTGCCTCCAGCCTTTCTCTGTCTCCTGTCCCTCAGCCTATCCCATCCACACCATCAGACCAGCCTGCACACACCTCAACACCCAAGAGCAGCTCATCCAAACACAAGCACCACAGATCCCACAAACACTCACCCAAGCAACACCCAGATGCAGACATGCCAACAGCCACTGCCACCCCTGTGTCCCCCTCCTCCTCGTCTCCCTCCTCCCTCCCTGTGACGTCTACACTCACACCTGCAGGCACCCCAACATCAGCCAGTGCTTCCATCACCACCTCACCCTCCAGTACAGTCCACACTCGTGCAGTCACCACCCCCACTGCCATTTACACGTCCCCTGTGTCCTCTCCCACTGTGTCTGTCACCCCCTCTTCCAAGACACACAAACGCAGGCAGCCACTCACCCAACAGCCATCCACCTCACGACAGCCTACAGCACCAGCACCTTCACCCAATGACAGCACACCTGACTCTCCTACAACCACCTCCTCTACCTCCACTTCCATCTCCACTTCTCCTACCTTTTACCTTGGCCCTAAAAAACTTTTCCTGGCTAACCTTGACCTCTTTCCCCCCGATGAGCTCCCCCATCCATCTTCAAAGAGTCCCAAGAGCACCGCAGCCACCACCAGCCCAGCTTCGGGTGTCACTGTTGTGCATGGGCTCTGGAGCCCACCCTTTGCCAGCAGTGACACATCCATCAGCAGCAAGGACACGTCCAGCCCCCCCCCCCCGGCAAGAGGACCCGCAAAAACAAGGGCCGCCGTGCGAGGACCGACAGGGCTGCCCCCAAGGAGCAATGTGCGGCCACTTCACCACCCAAACCATCTAGGGGAGGCAAGGGCCCGAGAGCCCCATCAAAGGAGCGGAAGGGCAGCAGGAGCGCGGAGAAGGTGGACCCCACATCCCAGCTGGGAAGGAGGACACTAAGGAGGCCAGGAGTCCGTCCCCGAAGGGTCCAGAAACGTCACGGTCCGAGGGCGACTGAGCCGGGAGTCCAGGCCAGGTCTGGCTCCCTTGACCTGCTGGATGAGCACCGCTGAACCGGGCCCGCGGGGCAGAAGAGCACCGCTGAACCGGGCCCGCGGGGCAGAAGAGCACCGCTGAACAGGGCCCGCGGGGCAGAAGAGCACCACTGAACAGGGCCCCGCCGTGGAGATAGGCACCGCTGAACAGGGCCCGCGGTGCAGAAGAGCACCGCTGAACAGGGCCCGCGGGGCAGAAGAGCACCGCTGAACAGGGCCCCGCCGTGGAGATAGGCACCGCTGAACAGGGCCCGCGGTGCAGAAGAGCACCGCTGAACAGGGCCCCGCCGTGGAGATAGGCACCGCTGAACAGGGCCCGCGGGGCAGAAGAGCACCGCTGAACAGGGCCCCGCCGTGGAGATAGGCACCGCTGAACAGGGCCCGCGGTGCAGAAGAGCACCGCTGAACAGGGCCCGCGGGGCAGAAGAGCACCGCTGAACAGGGCCCCGGCGTGGAGATAGGCACCGCTGAACAGGGCCCGCGGCCCAGAAGAGCACCGCTGAACAGGGCCCCGCCGTGGAGATAGGCACCGCTGAACAGGGCCCGCGGTGCAGAAGAGCACCGCTGAACAGGGCCCCGCCGTCTCAAGCACCGCTCCGTTGGGCCCTTCATCTCAAGCACTGCTCCGCTGGGCCCTTCATCTCAAGCACCGCTCCGCTGGGCCCTTCCTGTCATGCACCGCTCCGCTGGGCCCTTCATCTCAAGCACCGCTCCGTTGGGCCCTTCATCTCAAGCACCGCTCCGCTGGGCCCTTCATCTCAAGCACCGCTCCGCTGGGCCCTTCCTGTCATGCACCGCTCCGCTGGGCACCGCTGTCTCAAGCACCGCTCCGCTGGGCCCTTCATCTCAAGCACCGCTCCGCTGGGCCCTTCCTGTCATGCACCGCTCCGCTGGGCACCGCCGTCTCAAGCACCGCTCCGCTGGGCCCTTCATCTCAAGCACCACTCCGCTGGGCCCTTCCTGTCATGCACCACTCCGCTGGGCACCGCCGTCTCAAGCACCGTTCCGCTGGGCCCTTCATCTCAAGCACCGCTCCGCTGGGCCCTTCCTGTCATGCACCGCTCCGCTGGGCACCGCCGTCTCAAGCACCGCTCCGCTGGGCCCTTCTTCTCAAGCACCGCTCCGCTGGGCACCGCTGTCTCAATCACTGTTTATGGTTCACTGTGCCCACCATGCCTCCTCCTTGACCAGTGGAGACTGTCATCCACCTGATGGACTGTGGCTTTGCACTCCCCAGGATGGTACAGTGGGCAGCCCACCCACTGTAGAGACATTGAGAAACTGTGGCTTTGCACTCCCCAGGATGGTACAGTGGGCAGCCCACCCACTGTAGAGACATTGAGAGACTGTGGCTTTGCACTCCCCAGGATGGTACAGTGGGAAGCCCACCCACTGTAGAGACATTGAGAGACTGTGGCTTTGCACTCCCCAGGATGGTACAGTGGGAAGCCCACCCACTGTAGAGACATTGAGAGACTGTGGCTTTGCACTCCCCAGGATGGTCCAGTGGGCAGCCCACCCACTGTAGAGACATTGAGAGACTGTGGCTTTGCACTCCCCAGGATGGTCCAGTGGGCAGCCCACCCACTGTAGAGACATTGAGATACTGTGGCTTTGCACTCCCCAGGATTGTACAGTGGGCAGCCCACCCACTGTAGAGACATTGAGAGACTGTGGCTTTGCACTCCCCAGGATGGTCCAGTGGGCAGCCCACCCACTGTAGAGACATTGAGAGACTGTGGCTTTGCACTCCCCAGGATGGTACAGTGGGCAGCCCACCCACTGTAGAGACATTGAGAGACTGTGGCTTTGCACTCCCCAGGATGGTCCAGTGGGCAGCCCACCCACTGTAGAGACATTGAGAGACTGTGGCTTTGCACTCCCCAGGATGGTACAGTGGGCATGGTGGCTCCTCGTGGATCTGGCGTTGTGGACTCATGTGGCTGTGGTGCCCCCCCCCTTCCCTTCCCCCTGAGGTGCCTGTAGTTTTTACATCTGATGCCCCTGCAGTGTTCTCTCCAAAGGACTCAGGTCTCCTGTGTGGGCTTTGCCCTTATTTCTCAAGACTTTGGCCCACGGACATGATGAATTCGTAGGATGTGCAGGACTTGGTACTTCAGTTATACACTGATGTGTATGTCATTAGTTTTGTTGTGAATATCTTTCATGGTTGTACGATAATTTTCTGGAGCTTTTTGGTACATAAATATTTATTCCAAATTTGATTATGTCCTAGCATTTTTCAGGGGTGTTTGGGTGGTGTCACTGTGACTTGTTGCTCTGCATTGGTGTGTACATAGTTGGGGGGGGTCGCATATGTGTGTGCCCGTAACCTTTCGTCCTCCCCCTCCCGTGTGTCGTAGGTGCAGTACTCACCGTTGTCGTCTGCGCCGGACTTCGTACTCGTGGTAGATGAGAAGGTAGACGAGAGCAGGTAGGATGTTTAATTCGGGTTCCATGCTGTCCTCCTTCCTCCTGGAGTGCGTAGTGGTGAGCGTTTTCCCGTCCGTAGTCTGTTTCCGCCGTGTTTTTATCGGCGGTGCTCCCGCCCCGGAAAAGGTGGCGGATTGGTGAGTTGGAATAGTGTGGGCGGTACATTGGCTGCCGCCTGGCTGTTGGCGGTGACCGCCGCGCTGTTTGTTTGTACCGCCGTGGCGGTCGGAGTGTTAAAGTGGCTGTCTGTGTTGGCGGTTCCCGCCAGGGTCAGAATCCCATATTTTTTACGTCTGGGGTTGGCCGCCGCTTTAACACCGACCGCCAGGGTTAGAATCACCCCCTCAGTCATTGCACACTGTTGACATTCACACTCCGTTTAGATTGTGATGGAATGGCGGACAGTCAGTGCACAGTTGAACCACACATACTCAGTACATGTGTTGTGATTGTATTTATATAGCGCTTACTACCCCTGATGAGACATTGACACACTTTTCGGCGCTACTCTGGAACCCAAAAGGATTAGTGGTGGATTAGTTAAGGAAAGGGAAATATGAGTTCATTTGAGTGGTGGACATGTGAGTCTGTTAGTTGGATTGACTAGAACAATAGAGGGATAGAAGAAGGAAGAATCCTGAAAATGTTATTTGGGAAATCATAGTAGTAAGATGAGGTTTGGGATGATGAGATGTTGCTGGTAAATGCTGCAAACTTTATTTAATGCATCCAATAAAATTTGAACTAATTTGTCAAGTGTGCTAAATACTCCCCCAGTCATAACACTTTTTAAGATAATAGAAACTGAAGCTTTAGGTCCTTTCAGCATGTTTCATTTTTAATCCCCTATAAATGTTGGCATTTGGTCTGCCAAAATCCATCTAGGGGATGCAATTTTCATTGCAATACCGATATGTGCAATGAAAGCTCTTAAAGCACGTCAGAATTTAGCGGCCAACACACAGTAAGAGTTGAAGAGTAACAGAGTCATAATGACAGACTTTACACCTATATACACTATGCCCACATAAAACATTCAGGGGAACATTATATGCTTCGAGGCCAAGTAAGGGACCTGAGCTAAGATAGAAAATGTTACTTACCCACTAAGCATCTGTTTGTTGCATGTAGTGCTGTAGACCACAAGCTCAACACACCTCCACCACCCAATGCTGGGTCTGGAAGGCCGCAAGACGCCCCTCTTCGAAAAACCTTTCGAGTCACAAGGTACAGTGACTCCTCCTCCTGCTGGTAATGTGCATAGGCATCAACTCTATTGTTATATTGTTTTCCTGCAGCGGTTATGAATGGAGTGTAGTGTAAAGGTAATAGAAATGAAATGTCCATGCATGTGAATATGTATGAAAGACTGTAACAGCCACAGATGTCATGGGGGGTGGGTGGGTGCATGTGAATCGACAGCACTGGATGCCAGAAAGAGGTGCCTACTGGGTAAGTAACATTTTACATTTGATGGCATGTGTGGCTGTAGAAACACAGGCTCCGCATAGGCTGTAAAGCAGTGTCTCCCCAGCGAGGTGGATAACCTGAGGGTGTTGCAGTGTTCTGAAAGAGAGCACATAGTACTGCTTGAACTACATTCGCTGTAACAATAATGTTTAGTTAATTAGCTGCCTTTCATATGTCAGCTATGGGAATGCTACCTGAAAAGGCCATAGATTAACCTTCTTTGCATGTGGAATGTGCTCTAAGGGGAATAGGTAGTGGCCTTTTGGCCTTTCCATAACAATTTTGGATACATTTGACAATCAATCTTGCTATACTGGATTTGGTTATAGGGTTGTGTTTGTGTGCTTGAAAGAAGACAACAAAACATTATTTTGTTTTTCTAAAGGTCTTAGTTTTATCAATGAAGAACATAAGCGCTCTGATGTGAGAGACATTTGCCTGAGTTTCTGAACCAGATACTGAAGGAGAGGGAGAGGTGGAAAAGCATCAGCAAATATCCCTGACCAATTCATTCATAGAGCATTGACTTTGCACTGAGGGTGTGGAAACCTGGAGGCAAAGTGTGAGCATTTTGCATTTTCTTTTGTTACAAATAGGTCTATATTTGGGAACACCCACTTTTGGAAGTAGGGTAGTAGGACTCGAGGGTAGAATTCCCACTTGTGAACTTGTTGTAGAATCCTGCTGAGGAGGTCAGTAAAATTGTTGTGAGTTTCTGAGAGGTGTTCTTCTAACAGGGAGATATTGTGTCAAATGGTCCATTGCTGAAGTCTCTTTGAATGTGTCCCCCCGTTTTTGCACATAATACATGGTTGTCACGTTTTCTGTGCATTTGAGAACTGCTTTGTTGATAAGATAAATTATGAATGCTTTGAGTACTAGTTGAACAGCTAGCAACTCTACATAGTTGATGTGTTAGTACCGGTGTGTGTGTTCCCAAAGATCCTGGACTGTGAGGTTCTTATGATGAGCACCCCACCAGTCAATTGATTGTCTCTGGAGCCAGTAGTGGGTGATGACCTCATCCTCCCTTACGTCACTGATGGTAATCTGCTGTCGATTAACAAGCTTCATTTTCTGGACTGTCTTTGTGGTGGTGAGAAGGGAGGTGTGTGTGGTGGATGTGGTGGTGGTTGCGGTCTTTTCCTTGCCACTCCCAGCTGCAAAATGAGGAGCTCCATGTTGTAGTTGAGCTTGCCAGACTGTTATGTCTGGCTGAACTTTTAATGCCAATGTGTCATTTGCTACGTGGGGGTTGCAGATGCGCAGGAATTTTTATGCATTTGAGCACTTGCATACACTGCTAGCCAGTGCATAACTTTTCAAGAAACATGTAAATGCCCATGCATTGGTTGTCTCGGGGAAATTACGGAGGATGCCTACCTTGAATATATTAATACTTACTTGATGCAGGTGGCTCAAGCGCAGGTACATTTCGATGCAGGTCTCTTATAAGTGACATATCAGCTTAGATGCGTCACCCTGTAAATGTGGAATTCTGCCTGTGCCCCAATGTGCCAGAATTTCTGACGCATTGGCTGAGAAGTATCCTTGTAAATAAGCCCCTGGATCTTTTTTGTGGGGTTTGGACAGCACCTATCTGCAGCCCTCGGCGTTGAAGAAAGTTTTAAGAGCATTAGGCAACATGCAACAGCAGTGATGTTTGTCTTAGAGACCCTAGAAGAGTTTAACATCAAAGTGAAGGAATAGCTTTGACCCAGGGGTCTCAGAATTGTATTTGTTGCCACAGACAAGGTGAATAATATAGTCAAAGTCATGCAGATGGTGAATATTTTTAAGAACCCATGTTGGGCGCATTGCATCAACCTGATTGAGCAGGCCTTTCTCAAAAAAGAAAACATAGTCAGCAATATACTGCCCACCTGCTGAAGAATCTGTGCTCATTTCAGTCATTCTTTTAAAGCCCGTAAACAGTTCATTCATTGTGCAATTAGAGCACTGGTGTGAGCCGTCGTACAGGAGGTTCCAACATATTTGTACTGCCATTGTCCATTGCTCTCCCATTTCTGTGCCTCCTTCTTGTCAGTAAGGAAATGTGATTCATCTCAATCTATGCATTTTATTTTCACCCAAAAGATCAACATATAGTTCAATCCAGCAGGTTCTAGTTAATTGCCAAGAACCAATTCCTTTGCTGTGGACTACCATTGTATAGTATAGAAACAGGAATACAGTGATTATATGGACTGTTTCTTCTCACCAACTGAAGAAGGTCATCATAGTCCCTGTAATTGACAAGATTTGCAGCCTAGGAGGTTCTGTCAGTACTCTGTATGAGCATTCCACAACAACTGGCTGGCTAGGACCCTTGATGCTACTTGTGTCACATTCCAGACCCCCAAATAGAGTTCTGTGTTACTGACTTTCTGCTCTTTCTGGGAATCCCATTATCTCAATATTGTTTCTCCAGGAGTACGTCTTGGATTCCTCCTTCTTGTATTCTAGGAATCTGATTCTGTCTGGAAAGCTGACCATTTTTTCTTGGGGCCCCTGACCCTCTCCAACAATTTAATTTGCTTTGATATATGGGGCTGCAAGTCCAAAGCCTCTTTGTCCATTTTTACCTCCAGCATATCCATGATACCTTTAATCACAGTCAGGATATCAGCCACCTCATTAAATTTCACAAAGCTCTCATTACAAGTATCTGGCATAGGTTTCTGATTAACCACATACACAAGATATGTGAACTCACTAGGCGACCAATAAATTGTCTCTCAATCCCTCTACATGGGTTGGAGCACCCTCTTTTGTTTAAAAGGAGTCTTATTCACTAGGATTCCTAATGGCATGCATTCTCTTTGAGACCTCACTCAGATACTGGCTGTATCTGGGCTGGCTCGCCATTAAACCTCATGGGAGCTGTTGCAATTTATCTAGAGGTAAAAACAATGTATAACCTTTCCTACAGATACATAGGCAGACCACTGAAGGTCCAATGATTGAATATGTTATCCTGTGATAAGTTCAAAAACACTGGGTCACATCATGGGAGTAACTATTAGGATTCCGACATCTATTGGGTAACAATGCTTCAGCTAAAATTCAGTGACTGAAATGGTTGCTTTGGCTTTCATCAGGACCAAAACCTTAAACTCCTTTACAACCATTTGTGTGGTAATTGCTGTTGCCAATCTTTGTATTGGCAATAATATCAGTGCCTTTACTTTCATCCAAGCACACATTACAAACAAATCCACACGAGGAACTTCCTTATATTATTGTACATGTGTATTCTTTTTTTATGCCCCATAGAGTCTCAGAGGTGGGTGGACATCGAAGTCACACATTTGTCAAAGGTCTACCTGACTATGCCTACTCAATTCCTCTAAAGTCTGCACCTTGTCCATATTGACAATTCACAACTACATAAGCATTAGATTATAATAATGAATATGTGTTGTTCATTTCAATATTCTGCACACCAGCTTGACACTTCTGTCAACGACGCGGCAATCCCAGGATTTTCACAAAATCTTCATTTAATATGAACAAATGATACCAGACAAACAAACACCAACGCGTTTCGACCTTCACGGTGATGTTTAGACTCATTTCTATTAATCCTTGCCTTTAGAGTTTTGAAGCCAGTCACATTTTGCACACTGGGGTCCTGATTTATACTTTTTTTGTGCCGCATTACCATCATTTTTTGACGCAAAACGGCACAAACTTACAAAATACAATTGTATTTTGGAAGTTTGCGCTGCTTTTGCATCAATAAATGACAGTAATGCGGCACAAAAAAAGTATAAATCAGGGCTTGGGTGTTTAAATCATGCGGGCATATTTATGAGAGGATTGTGCTGCCTTTGCATGACTTTTATTGACACAGCAAAGGCACAAACCTCACAACCATATCTATGATGCCACACAAAGCCACTTTGCATGGCTTTGAAGGGCCTCATTGATATGGAGTAAGGCATATCAACACAAGCCACTGCCTTGCCTTACTCTGCACCAGGGAGGCGTTCCATGGGCATTGCAGTTGATTTTCCCATGCAACTCCCATGGTTTTTAGTGAATTCCCAGATTTGCAAGGACTTGTAAACTTGGGAATGTGTCAAAACCTTACACCTCCCCAGGGCAGATATTGCTATTTCTCTTTGTTTTTTCCTCTTTCCATGTGTGCTGCATTCCATAGCACACACAGAAATAGGAAAACACCTCCAGATTGGCAACAGCGCAGGGGGGAAGTACAGAAATGCACCGTATTGCATATGTATGGTGCATTCCTCTCCTTTCACTTTGTTGTAGGGCAGCACAACAAGGTGATTTGCTGCACTGCCTTACACCATATCTGTGTAAATTTGGCACATGATGCTTGTCTCATCAAATTCTTGCTTTCTCTCTCATGGAAATAGCATACATCATGTGCATTAAAAACATTAATAACTGTTTCACCTGAATCTTTAATAAATATAGCAGGCCCTTAAATCAGCAACGCAAGTAAACATGTTGTGCGACTCTGTGAAGTCAATCATGCATTTCATCCCATGACTACTTCATAAAACGTAAACATCTCACAACAGCAGTCCAAGTCAGAAAATCAAGTTTATACTTCTAAGGAATTTGTTTGTGTTGTCTATGACTCTATTTAAGGTATTAGGCACTCCATAGCCTAGTGTAACAAGTTCACTTTAAAGAAGATAAAGATTGCAGTCAATAAAATAACAACATTCTGAAGCTCTTATTTGTATTGGATGAACATTCTTGTCGTCCATTTTTGCCTGTTGGAAACGGGAATAACAGCTGACATACAGTTCAATTGTATTTCCCTAATCAAAGGCATAAAGATATCTCCAAAGATACATGAACTGATAAGCACCTTGGAAGTATTGTTGTACCCACTATTCCTAATTGGTCTATGAATAAATAATCAATGTGGCAGAATGAAGGGTGAGGGGCTGATTAATATGGATACTACCTTTCCTACTAAAGGCACTCATTTAGTGAGAATGGGAATTCTATGAAGATCTGTGGGGGGGCTTTCACATATAGTCTGTGGACCAGGACATAATTAGAATGTTCACCAATTTCTTCAGGACCTACCCTCGGCATCCTCTGCTCACTTATCCAGATTCTTGGTGGTATCCCAAAATAGAGCACATTCTGTATGTCTGATTGTTTTCAGTTGATCATTTGTCAAGGGGATTCATTCCTTTTCCTCTGACATATTATCAGCCAAAAATTTTCAAGTTCTGGTGAAAGAGGGAGACAGTTTCCACATACTCTATGTTATATCAGAGGTTCACAGTGGGCTCATTCAGGGACCCTCTGTGATGTGGAACATGAAGCCTAATTGGTCTATGGTCCAGAGTTAGTTTAAGGCATGTGACCTGCCACACTTCTGCTTTCTTTTTTCTTATAAACGTTATATTGTCCAAGCCTCGCCATTTACCAGCCTGTCAGGAAGTAATCCACACAATGCTGACTTTTTCCTTTAAGCAAATTATAGAAAAGCAAAATACATTTAAGTTTTAGGAGACTCTGTGGTGGATTAAGAGTTGAATGATATAAATCACCTCTCTTTCGCCTTTGGATGCAATCAGATGCCTAGCAAGAACTGGCCATGACGGCACCTACTTTAAATGGACCTGGAACGGACAAGATCACATCACTGGCCTGGTTACAGGTGCTCAGAGTGTGCACCTAAGATGCGTCAGATGGTGACTGCTATCTTCACTCCTCTTGTGCACAATGCAATTACTGGCTCTGTGCAGGTGGGGAAAGTACTGACATCTTATCAACATTAAAGTAACATGGCTACTCACTGGGTTACTTTAAAATCAAGTCACAGAGATTGGTCATGTCTTCAAATGATACAGCCTACATGCTACCTTTAAAGTGTGGCATGCAGGGACAGGCTAATCTTCCCAAACCACTACAGGCTTTCCTCACATAATTACACAGACAAGAGACCAAAGCATTGATAGGTTTGGACAGGTGAACCCAGTGCTCCTAAAGAGACCTGAGTAGCTGTGCTGTGTACCCCCTGGCTCCTAAACAGATCAATGGTTTGAGACCTGGAGTTTGTATGTCAGGTTGCCCAGAGTGAGAGACCTGTCCAACCTTACATACTCACTAGACTTCACACTGCTGGTATTGCCAATCACCTGGATTGGCCAGCCCTGCATCATTACATCACCCTGACCCACAGGCCACACTAGCTAACCCACAGAGCAGCCGCAAGCCTAATGGTGTTTTAATAGGACTTTGGGCCTGGTTTAGAGATTGACGGAGGGGGTTACTCCATCACAAACGTGACGGATATCCTGTCCGCTTTATTACAATCCCATAATAGCCTCTGAAGATCCTAATACCATGGACAGGACATCCGTCATGTTTTTGACGAAGTAATCCCTCTGCCAAACTCTAAATAAGGCCTGCTAAAAACACGGTTTTATTAGACAGCGTGCAGTGGGTTGGATGTGGGGGTTATTACAATGAGCCTCAAATAATAACACCAAAGTCAAGATTATGATTGTTAAATGCCACTGGATTTTTCTGTATTTTCCTATGGACTATAATGCCCAGAATGCCTAATAATGGACAGGCTGGGCAGTGTATATATTGGAAACTAAAGAGAAACTCACCATCTGTGATCAAGACTTATGTGAGTCAAAACACGTTGGTGTTACTGTTGGAATGAAGACTTTTGAATAGTATGAAGAGACTGGTTTGCAGTGGCTCTTTGCATCAGCAGTACAGAACAGCCGATGATGGATATGAAATAAACCTTTGTTAAAAGCAAGTTCGGAGTGCCGGATTTTCTTGCTCTTGCTTGAAACTCGCAAAAGGTGGTTTTATATATATTAACAGATCCTGCGCATGCTGCCGAGCACCGACCTCATTAGAGGGCTGTCAGGACAAACTGCAGGAAGTTTTTAGCATATATATATATAAGTACAAAATCTTTATTCGACTTTCAACAAGTCATAAAAGACATAACAGTCATAAAAGATCTCCAATTATGATGCATACATACAATTCAATAATAAGAAAAAGTCAAGGAGATAAAAATAGAATAAAATAATAAGAATAATAAAAAGAAGATGTAAAAGCACACAACAATAAATCAGTCTAGTATATCAATATATCAAAAAATCAAGAAAATAAACACCCTATCACAATGAGTTAAAATTCGATCGCCTCCCCCATAGATTTCCTTATCTTTAATACAGAACATAAAAAATTAGCTAAAATTCCGCACATCTCTAAAGAAGATAGTGACTGGAGACAAACATAGGCTGTGCGACACTGGGGGAGATTAATTGACCTTAGGAGCGGAACAACTAGACGCTTCCTCTGGTAGGCGTAGACATTACAGAATAAAACCACATGAATTGTAGATTGAAGTGTTTTTGCGTCACAGGGACATGGTTTTAACACAGTGGTCCAATCGTTCATACTTGGAAAAGAAACTAGACGATGGAATGTGTCTAGTCTAAATCTTGTGAGAACGTAACGGTGGCGAGGAATATTGCCAAGTACGGCTGCATACCCTCAACCGTTAAAATTATTTGATTATAAATGACTGAGGTTTTTTTTTATTCCACCTCCCAACGTATGTCTTCTAGAAAGTTTAGTGCCAAGATACTCAGGTCCTTCCTGGATATCTTCTGCAAAGAGACTGGGTTTGTATAGTAGTCTTGCTTGCCCATTTTTTCGAAAAAGGTCATGATGTATTTTAACCATGGTACCCTTAATGTATATAATGATTTTGTACAGTCGGTCAGAATAGCCTTATTAAAACTGGTGTGTTCCGAAGTCCAGACTTTATGCCATAGTAGTAGTGGCTGGATCTTTATTAAGTCTGCAATATAGGGAACCCCAAGTTCCGAATGTGTGACGTACGATGAGGTGCATTTTGGTACCCTCAACAAATGCCGTAGGAAGTCATTTTCCACTGTCTGCACTAGATCACAGTTTGTATGTCCCCAAATTCCAGCCCCATACGTAACGGCAGGAATACACTTGGCTTTATAGATCTTTATCATGTTAGGTGGTGTAATCCCCCCAAGCCTTTTAGAGAAAAGTCGAAGTGCCATCGTTGTTTTGGTCAGGTGTACTCTCTTCATCTTCCTGCAGTTGACCCAGGAACCCAGCTTATCAAATGTTATGCCCAGGTATGAAAAGGTTTGCGTGATTTCGACCTTGCTATCTAGAATGGTGGTGTTTTAAGTCTTGCCGCGCTTCCTTCCGCAGTTCATGATGAAGGTTTTGGAGCGATTAACAGTGAGTCCCAGCTGTGTCATGTATGTAATACAGGTTGTTAGAAGTTTCTGGAGAGCTATTGGGGTTCTGGCCATTAGTACTGCGTCCTCTGCGTAGAGTAATGCTGGGACAGGTTGCTTATCTATTTGTGGTACATCTTTACACCTAGTGGCAAATTCTTTGTCTAGATTGTTTATATACATTGAGAACAGAAACGGTGCGAGAACGCAGCCTTGGCGCACTCCTCTGTGTAGACCAAAGGGGCGAGTACATTCCCCTTTTAGGCCGTACCTCACTCTTGCTCTGCACCCTGTGTACATTTCGCGAATAAATTGAATTAGGGCTGGTTCTACCCCCATGCTTTTTAAAATGTCCCACAATTTATCATGGATTACACAATCGAAAGCTGATGATAAATCAATAAAGGCCAGATACAGATTGCCTGTTCTAATCTTAGTATACTTTGCGATGATAAGACTTAAATTTAAACTTTGTTCCACTGTTCCGATTCCTTTCCGGAATCCATACTGTACCGGAGATAGAACGTTCTTTTCCTCTGCCCATGATTGCAGCCTATTCAGGATTATTCTCCCTGCTAGTTTAGCTGTTGTGTCCAGCAGGGAAATTGGCCTGTAACAGGCTGGATTAAGGCGGTCACCCTTTTTATATATTGGAATTATGTTGGAGACTCTCCAAGATGGTGGGGGTCCGCATGTGCAGATGGCCCTCAACGTCTGGGTCAGTACAGGACCCCACAGCTCGATATTGGCCTTAAATATATTGATTGGAACGCCATCAGGGCCAGGCGCTTTCCCTGGTTTGCTTTCAATTATAGCTTCCTCTACTTCCTGAAGGCTAAATTGGGGGGTTATACCTAGGCGCGTGCCTTCCTGGTGGTCGTGGTCATGTGTATGGTCTAATAAATCACTCGTCAGTGAATATATATTAGAAAAATGTGCTACCCAATCTTCTTCGGAGATGGCGATTTCCATCCTAGGAGTGTCTCTGTCCCCTATCACGGGAGAATTTATTGTCTGCCAGAAAAGTATATTATCTTTCTTACGGCTTCCTATATGGAGGGTTTCCCACAGGTTTGTTTTTATAGTCAATTTCCTTTCCTTTATTGCTGTCTTATATTCCTGTCTGCGTTTACGTATGTCACTCACGCATCTTTTTGTGGCATTTAGGGCCTTTTTCAATCTCTTGTGTGCTTGAGTGCAGTTATGGTCAAACCATCCGTACGTCCTTTTCCCTAACTTACTGCTTCTAATAGTGAGAGCTTCTTTTATGGTTTGGGTAATCATCGTAAACGCATTTAGACATTGTCCTGGGTGTGGGTTCTCTCTTAAGCAGTCTGCGAAAGCATGTTTACATTGGCATATAACCTGTTTTAATAAAGACTTGGGATCTGTCTGGGACCACTTCATAGTGTATCCATTGCGCGGCACCAGATCAATGTCACCTACCAGTGTGATGCTTTCTTCTCTAGCTGCTGAAGGGAGGGATAGAAGGAGATTTAAGCTCTGGGGGTAGTGATCACTAATTGCGATGTCGTGTAAGGTATAGTTTGTAAGATGGTGTGCAAAATGAGTGGACATTAGGACATAATCGATCACTGTGTTTGCGCCCCTTCCGTTATACGTTGGTTTAAAGTGTGGTTCGTCCAGGAATAGTTCATTTACAAAGGATAGGTTATAGGTTTGAGCTAGCAAATTCATTTCATCTCCTTGGATGTTGTGAGAAAAGTGGAGGCTTGCACCTATACCTTCCGAGTCCCATCCACATATCTTATCTGAATTTTCCTTACACGGATGGATATTAAAATCACCACCCCATATCAGTAGGATCTCACGGTTATTTTTTCCACCTATTTTTTTAAGTCATTTCCCATTTCCACTAGAGTATTGGAAAATTCTCCTGGAGGAACGTTAGAATAAAAATTAATAATGACCAGGTGGGTTTTGTGATCTAAGTCACTCTCTATCATTTGGTAGTATGGACTCATAAATTGCATCACTAGATTCTGTAAGGACAGCTTTTTAGAGATATATGTACACAGTCCTCCTTTAGGTCTACCATGCCTGGACTGCTCAGCAGGGGTGTGGAATGTTTTGTAGCCGTTTAGATGGACTGGGGTTAGAAGCCACGTCTCTTGTAGGCAAACACATAGATAGTCTTCTAAAAAATTAACCCAGATCTCGTTGCCTAACTTATTTGCTAGACCTGCAATGTTCCAGAATAGTAAGACTATTTCAGGTTTCTGGTTAGGATTCTGTTTAAACTTGAAGGGCCGGTTCTTTGGGGAAAGAGGGGGAATATTGCACAAAGTGGTATTTGGTATATTACTAGATTCATCATTGCCCTGACTTAGATGAGGTAATATCTCATTCCTTATAGCAACCGTTTTATGTGATGTATCTTCCTTTTGTAGTTCCCTCCCTGATCTATATTTTAACTGTGCTTCTCTATCATGGAGAGCTAGCTGTTTCATGTCCAGTCAGTCTATATTTTCCAGCGTTGAAAGGGGATAAAATCTATTGCACATTTTAGACAAGTCTGGGTTGGATGAGGGTGCTACAGCTCTCTGTGAGCAGATGGAATTGTTCCCCTCTGGTCTTTGATAAAAATATCCCAAGGGTAATAGCGAGATTCCTTGTAAAGTGGGTTGTCTGGCTCCTAAATCAAAAATAATCCTATTCACTAAATGTGGTGAGCCGAAAGAAAGGACCACACAGTCTCCCATCAGCACTTTCCTACTGGTTCCTATCCATTTAATTCTTCTGACCATTTTTATATCATCAAAAAGAGTCCTCACCATTCCAGGGCTCATACGAGACCCAATCCAATTAAGGGCCTTGTTTCTTAAGGTTGTCCAAGTTTCTCGTTGTTGACCATCTATCGGAGGGACGTTTGCCAGGACCACTACATATGGTGTAGCCTCCGGGGGAAGATGTAACAAGTCACTAGGGAGGTAGGCGGGATTCGGCGATCTAGGCCTGCTATTTATATTTCTCCCCGGCTTTAAATGGGGATTGGTATTTGCTGTCCTGCATGTAGCACTACTCGCTATCTTGCATAAAGTGGGATTTAGAACTTTTTTATCTGAGGAAAAATTATGAGGTAAAGATAAGGGTTGGTTATGTTGGTTCATGGCAGAAGCTTTTGGGTGAGGTTGGGGCTCATTCTGGGAATCAACGTTTCGATGTGTGCTACTTGGCCTGTTAAACGGAGTAGATTGTGTGTTGTTCTCGTGTTCTAAGGACCGCAATGAGTTTCCAGGATCCTTACTTGTAGAATGCGTGTCTTCCCGTTGTAAGGACTTTATTGTTTCGAGGCCTGCCTCAAGACTAGACTCCACCCCCTTTAGGCGCTCCGACATTGAGTCCAAAGTGACTCCGATAGATAATTTCAATGAGTTTACTGTCTCATGGAGTTTTATGAGGAGTGATCGAACAGTGTCTCCTGCTAAGGTTGGGGGCTTCTTCCGAGTTAGTTTTTTTGGATGTTTTTTAATTGGAGTGTTTATTAAGTCTATCACTGGCGTTTTCTTTGAGGTCTTGTCCACCAGGCCCTTCTCCGGTTTCCTTGGTCGTTTAGCAACAGGGGATATTTCATCCATGGAATAGATTATGTTCGAAGAGTCTTTAATACAACCATTTGTAAACCTTGGGTTTGAATGCCCATCCCCAGGTCCACTAGTTGGGGAGTTATGTTGCGGTAGTACAGACCCTAATGAATCACGAGATTGCTCTTTAGATAATGACATTTTCCCTTCAACATTAGCAATTTGCTTATCTATCATTCCCATCGCCCCAGAGATGTATTTTAATATAGATGAACTGTCTTTTAAATTTGTTGAAATGTTTAGTTTTGAGTGCTTCCTTTTGCCCATAATTTTCGTAGTGGCCGGTCGCTCGGAGAGCTGTATTCGTAAAAAAAAGAAAAAGGCTCTAGTCACTAGGGGACCGGCTTAAAACACAAAAGTACAGGGGTACAGAGGGGGGGCCCAGATCAACCACTTCCCGTTGATGTCAGGCGAGGGACAGAGGGTTCCTTCGTGCAATGGGCCTTACGGCCAGTCCAGATAAAAAATTGGATTTAGAGGGCTCCTGCCCCCTCAGCAAAACGCAGCGCAATAGTTATAGGGAAGGTTTGAGAGGGAAGGAGAACAAACAGAGCGTCACAGTACCATAAAAAAAAAATATATATATATATATATATACACAAATATATACCTATATATATATATATATATATATATATATATATATATATATACATAAATATATATAAACCAAAGGTTACAGGGACGTTATAATTAGCCTCAGATTTCACTTGTACAAAACCATTGAAATGCAGTAGTTTTAGTAAGAGTTATTTCAAGTAACTATAACTCGTGGCCTAAGGTAACTATAACTCATGCCCTCGCCATGCACTGCTAATTACCCCAGATATTACAGCACTCATGACAACTTTTTTAACATCAATAGAAATATCAATGAAACATTAGAAGTCACATTTTTTAAGAAAAAACTGTCCATGGGGGGCGTGAATTATAGTTAAATTAGGCCTCTAATATCTCTAACTATAACGTCTGAATTTCAATTGTTTTATACGTGCCTAATCTGACCATAACTATCACGTCCCTGTAACCTTTGTTTTTTTCAGTGAATTTCTAAGGTTTATTTTTTTTATTTCCTAGCTATAACCTCCCTGCAACCCCGGTGTATGAGGGGTGTGTGAATGGGCATGTGAGTGGTTATGTCAGTGTGTAAGTGGGTGTGTGAGTGTATGGTGGGTGTGTGCATGCGTTTATGATGGATGTGTGGGTCTGTGAGTGGGTGTGGGAGTGGCTGTGCGGATGTGTGAGTTGGTGTGTGAGTTCCTGTGTGGGTGTGCGAGTGGTTTTGTGGGTCTGTGAGTAGGTATGTGAGTGGCTGTATGGGTGTGTGAGTGGTTGTGTGGGTATGTAAAGTGGGTAAGTAAATGAATGTGTGAAAACTGTATGTCACTCTGAGTGGTTTTGAGGGTCTGTGAGTGGGTGTGTCCCTGGCTGTGTGAGTGGGCATGTGAGTGGTTGTGTGGGTGTATAAGAGGGTGTCTGAAAGCTGTGTGGTTCTGGTAGTAGGTGTGTGAGTAATTTTGATGGTCTGTGAGAGGGTTTGTGATTGGCTACATGGGTGTGTGAGTGGGTGTGTATGTGGCTGTATGGGCATGTAAGTGGGTGTGTGAGTGTGTAAGTGGTCGTGTGTGTGTCTGCGTGTGTGTGTGTGAGTGGCTGAGTGAGTGGTTTTGTGGGTGTGTGAGGGTGTGTGTGAGTGGCTGCATTACAGTTTGAGTGGTTGTGTGGGTACCCCCACTACCCCAAGGCTATTTTTAAAATATAGATGGAGGGCTGCACGGATGCCCCCCCAGCCCCTGGGACCACCACCTCTCTGGGGTTATAATGTTTAACTGTAGGGGGGACGCGCAGGCCCCATAGGCTTGTGGGATCACCACCTCTCCAGGGCTAAATGTTAAAAAGTTTTGGGGTGCTGCATGGACCCTCTGGGCCTTGGGAACAGCCACCTCCCTAGGTCTAGAATAGCATTTATTGAAGGGGTCTGATGCTGACCTCCCAGCGCCAGGGACCACTACCTCCCCGGGGCGATATACATATTTACAGGAAATGAGTGGGACCACACAGCCCTTATCTGGAGACATATATGGCCCTGGAGATGGCCACTTCCCCCCTACGGCTGGCTCCTGCTATCTCCTGAGGTGCCCACCCTTGGGAGGTAGCTGTTTGCATTTGCTTGGCGGGACCTGTGACAGCTCCTGCCAAGCAAAAGCAAACCCTGCTTCCAGGAAGTGGGAGCTTTGAAAACGCTCCTCCTTGCTGAAAGCAGAGTTTCATCTTCTCCCTCACCCATCGAAATGCGGACTGGGAAAGGGATAAAACTATTGCTCTGCAGGGAGCTGCATTTTCAGCAGCTTTCTGCATGCTGGAGCAATGCTGACTCCCACAGGAGACGGGGAGCTGGTTGGGGTCATGAGCTTCCCCCACAGTCCCTTTCTTAAATAGAAAGGAAAAAGCTGTTACTTCTGTAAAGTACAAATCATCTCAGCAGTTTCACCTTGTAAAGTTATCTGATGGAGACACTTGAGGAACAATCACATCGGCCAAGTTATAGCCAGACAAGGAAATTGGAAACATTACCTCGGTGACCTTTAGGCAGCTGTAGTGTATGAGAAGCACATACATTTATCCAACGAGATAGCAATTATAATTAGCCACTAGAAATTACTCCAGTTGGGTATAATTGGGTGTTTATAGAATGCTAACTGCAGGGCCTGGCCTGAGGCCTGGCCGTGCGGCCAACCTCCGCCACACTGCTAATTACCCCACATATTACATCATCATGACATCTTTTATGACATCATTGATAATATCGCTGCAAC
This sequence comes from Pleurodeles waltl, assembly GCF_031143425.1. Taxonomy (NCBI): domain Eukaryota; kingdom Metazoa; phylum Chordata; class Amphibia; order Caudata; family Salamandridae; genus Pleurodeles; species Pleurodeles waltl. The sequence continues at coordinate 258,728,306 of NC_090437.1, read as the reverse complement.
ATTTATAATAAAAATATTGATGAGAAAACTGTGCATGATGGGGCTGCAAGTTATAGTTACGTTAGGGCACAAGTTATAGTTACATGAGTTAACCATAATTATAGCTGCTGAATTTCTATGGTTTTGTGCACATTCAGAACCTAACTAAACATTCCTGTAACCTTTTTTTTTTTAAGTGAATATATATATAGTTCTAAATAAAAGGTGTACCCGGCAGTCACTCTACATATATGCTTTCCCCATTTATTAGAATACTCTACATACAAAATTGTATTCAATTGTCATAACTAACTTTAAGAATCAGACTATGCCTCCCCGTTCACATTATTTGGAAGCAAAGGAAGTATAATGAAGAACTACTACAATTATGATATGCCCAAAATGAAAGCCAATTTCTATGTAGATTCCTTTGTTAATAACAAGGAAATATTCAACAATGTTAACTGTTTCATCATTTGGCAAAGTGTAGTGTTAAATTAATTAGCAATGAGTAAATGTTATAAAAGAGTTAGAGTGAAGTTAGAGAAAGAGGTTGGCCTTCGTGTTAAGGGAAATGTAGTGGGATAGATAGATGAAAATGTGGTTGTATATGTACATAAAGAGAGAAATGTGAAACAAATATATAAATAGAGCAATGTTTTACCTAACATGTATGCAGGCTCAATATTTTCTTTGCTTTCACTTAAAAAGTATTCAGAAAGAAAACCTGGCAAATGTCCCAAAACCTTTTCATCTGTTGCAGCTCAAAATGCACACATTGTTTGTTTTGCCCACATGTTTTCTTTCTTTTAAGAAAATTGTACTTTTCAGATTTTAACTAAAATAGATTTGAATAATGAATGATCATTACATATAAAAATGCAGAATAAAAGCCATAGATATGATCCACCAGCAAAAAAAAATAATCTATAATTACAATATATTCATGTATGCACTCTTCTCAAATTAAGAAATGACGCTTCAACTTGTTATTACATTTATTATGCAGAAAGTCCTTGAATAGAAATGAGTGTGATGAAAACAAAATTATGACTAAAGGCCTGATTTAGAGTTTGGCAGAGGGGATTTCTCTATATATGTCCTGTCCGCCGTATTGCGATCGCATTATAGCCTATGGAGATCCTAATAGGATGGATGTGATATCTAAAGTGGAAAACAAAAACACAGCCAGGGCGCTTCGAGTAATAAGTCCACTGATGAGAAGAGATGCAGATTCCTTTATTTCCTCATGTTGAGAAATAGCAAAACAATGTTCTGAGAAGAATCGAATCAATGTTCAAAGAACAGCCAACAAGTGTTTCGTCCACACTGACTTTTTCAAGGCATAAAGATGGTTGAAAAACAAATGTATCCAGAGTTGTTCCTTGTTGCACAGGAAAGCGACGGTCCTTGAAGGTGTAGGGACTGCATGCATCAGAGGCATCTGAAAATTAAAGGGAAAGTAACGTGTGAGGGCCCTGATAACCCCACACCTGACCTCTCACAGGTCCCGAGAAGCAGGGAGGAATGAAAGTACCGGCGTGCACGTGATAACGCAGTCGAGAATGGATGTGATATCTGTCATGTTTGTGATGAAGTAACTCATCCGCCAAACTTTAAATCAGGCCCTAAGGGCCTGATTTAGAACTCAGCAGATGGGTTACCCCGTCACAAAGGTGCCACACAAGTGAGTGTCCTTTTGTGTTTTTTCTAAAAGGTTACTACTTTGTTTGGATCAGTGTTGGTCCTGTCTATCTACAGTCTTGGGCAGAAGTGATGAATGAGTGTGTACTATTGTGATACAATAGGGTGTGTATATGCCGGGTGGTGCAAGTATGTGAGACTTGTGTTTAAAGAAAATGCTCTGTGTATGTTTTATCAAAAAATGTTCTTCATCTTATGCCTGTCTGGGGATGGTCGGTGGAAGAGTGTGTGTAGCACTATATGTGAGTGGGCATTTATGCAGAGGGTAATGTGTGTCTGTGAGATGTGTTATACACTTCTGGGTGGGGATGATGTATGAAATGCAGGTCTAGAATTACTAAGGCTTTGAGCCGACAGACACAAATGAATAATATTAACTATTCAGCACAAAAGTGTTTTGTACTGGAAAGGAGCTCTTGTCTCAGTACAAAAAAATAATTTGTATTAATTTGTGTTAAGGGGCTGTTGCTGGTGTAAATCAGTGGAAACACCCATAGGTCTTGATGCAAAACCTGATCTACTAATATATCCAGACTGGACTTTGTGTAACTTCTAAAAAGGAAAAGTCGCATTGCATGTGTGGTGCTGCTTCATACAACACTGAAACAATGTGTTGGATCCTTCTTAGTTTGTCTGGGCACAGAAATGTGTGCTGGAATGGTATCCTTCCTGTACAAATTCTATGCTAGGCACCAGACAGTTACTTCTGCAACCTGATGGTATGCTCTGCAAAATGCAGGTTTAATAGGTTCCAGTGTAGGGGGTGACAGCAGCAGCACAAGAATCTTAGTAATAATGCTCTTTCCTTGGCTTTCGTGCTCTGCAACACAGGAAGGCACATTTGGTTATTGTGTTTTCTTGTGTCAAAAATGAGTACATCTGTGCTGCAGTGTGTGATGTGTTGCTGTGTGTGTGTTTACCTTTGTGAAGGTTATATGTGAGTGTATGTATGTCTGTGTGTGTCTACATACAAGAGTCAAGCTGTTTTCTAACAAAACATGTGTGCTGTGTTGGGGGGACTAATTATGTTCATTTGTATGCGAGAGAGAGAGAGAGAGAGAGAGAGAGAGAAACTTTAAAAATGTTTAGGGGTCGTGGGTGTACATGTGTAAAAAACCTTTAATACTGAAAACAAATAATCCTTTTTACTTTACCCAACTTCCCGAACAATACGTTTTATTTATTTTATTCCAGCATTTCTAATAAAGAAAAAAACTGTAGATTTGTTCAGGTCCTGGCCCCTTAATATACCTCTGTAAAAAAATTGTTGTCCAGAGATTTTCATTTTTGATTTGTGTTTGTGGATCATTAGAGAAGTAATTTAGCTCTGGGTCGATGTTGTTAATCCAGGCCGATTTTTTCTGTCTGACATTTTTTAAAATGGCGGATGTGTTGAAGTGATGATGTAATATTTCAAGAACCATGAGAAGTATATACTTTGTTTTGGTGTCAAAACATAGGTTTTGGGGGTCAAGTAGTCTTATAGAGACAGAAAATAACTCCTCAGAGCAACTCTTCCACTCTTTTCCAAAATGGTGGTTCTATAATGATGTATTTTAACATTGGTTTTGATTTGATTGGTTTGATCCCAGCCAGAGGCCCCAGTGGGCGGCTTGCGGACCCGGGCCTGCTGGGTCCCTGCGGAGGCATACACCCCCAGCCCTGACCGGGGAGGGGATTCTTCGGCTCGGGCGACAAGCAGCCCAAAGCCGCTCGCCAAACAGACCCTGCCCTGACCGACCAGAGCCCGGTCTGGACTAAGCCACACTATAAATTGGCCACCCTCCCATGCTGCATGTAGCGTGGAAGGGGTGTGCAATGTTTCTCTCTACAGGTTTGTCACTACAAGATACATAGCATGAAGGTGCAGACTCTCATGTTGATGTCCCCTAAGACCTGAGGAAGTGGCATCAAAAAAATACCACCCGAGGGGTGCAGCATGCAGTTTGCAAATAGAAGGAAGATGGTGCTATGAACTCAGATGAATGTGGCACAAATGCATGCTGCACATGGCTGCACACATAGAAAGATCCAATTGGCCATCAAAAAAGCATATGTCCAGGGCAGTGTACCGTACAGCACAGAAACATCCACCTCAAATGGCAGATATCAAGTACCCTGGTGTAGGATAGGTAGCGCTGGTGCACGGCTACACATGTTAAAGTGGTGCAGGAGACAACAAAGGGTTGCCAAGTGGCATGTCACATATGGGGCATCCTTGCATTGTTGAAATATTGCAGGACATAGCTGCCAATTTTGGAGACATGTTGTGCGTTCACACTAACCAATTTCATAGGCCCTAAGTGTCACACCTCATCTGCAATGACGCATTTCAGAAGGGATGGGATGTCCAGGCACTGTAGTGCTACCATGTTGCCACCACATCTGACCCCATTGTGTTGTTAGGATGTGTCATGTCCCCTCTATTGATAGCACACTGATACAAAAGTGCACTACAAAACACATGGTACATACATAAAGACTATCAGTGTGGAATCCAAATCAAGTGTTCGAGATCCTTGACCCAAAAACACGATTGTCATGTCCAACAACCTAGTGCTGAGGAAAGATCACACAAGGTTAGGAACTCACATCTAAACACAAATATATATGAGCCACAACCAGATCCTAATATCAACTGCCATGCTACATGACTTACCTCTTGGAAGCCCTCACAATGATTTACTCCTGTACTCTTTTGCAGCCGATATGGGTTATGGCATACAGCAATGGATAATGACCCCATTTCACAACCCAAGCACAGCAGCAGAATGTGCATGTAATGAGGGACATCGGAGGACATGGGCCATTGTGGAAAGGACATTTGGCACCCTGAAGTCCAGATTCAGGTGCCTGGACATCACAGGAGGCAGCCTCCTATATGCCCCACAAATGGTCTGAAAAATCATTTTGACTTGTGCCATTCTGCACAACATATGTGTACGGATGAAAGTACCATTATATGAGCAGGTTTATGACCTGCCTGAGGAGGAGGAGGATGATGGTGGAGAAGTAAAAGAAGGGGAACACCACAACACAGCTGCTGGTATACGGTGCAGACTGCAAATTGTACAGAACTTCTTCACATAATCATCACGTAATTCACCTTGTAAATTTTGTCAATAAGCATCTCACTCATCCACACAATCTGGCTCTGGTGTCTTCAATGTCTCCAACATAAACCTTAGGAGTATGAGTCTAACCCTAGGGAGCATGTCACAAATACAAATCTGAAGAGTACTGTAGCAACATCACATGTGAAGCGTAAGAGTGAACTGCTACCATCACACACATCACAATTAGTCCCATCACTTGAATGTGACAACTGAAGAGCACAGTTTATGGACCACAACATATAAATTGCATCCACGCTGCCAACTTGTATAACAATAGCACATCACACACAACAACAACATGTCTAAAAATGACCTAATTAAGGGGTCCACACATGAGGCAGTGGATGTCAAAATATGGTGAGACTGCAATGTTTGAACAGACCACTAACTTAACTCAGTGTGAGATTTGCAATGGCTACATGGAGCATGTGTGACAAGGTGGGGACATCATTGTTGACAATGCCCAACATGATTAGCGCAGGTATGACAAGCAATGGGAGAAATGGAGTATGCACAGTGCATCCGTGCAAATCACTCCTGCCAGAGCCATGGGGCCCAATCCTGTCACAGGGCACACATGACCTCACACTTTGCACGGACATGTCTATGGAATGCACATCAGAATGGATGAGAACATGCGCAGCTATGGCTGCAGGTCCACCACAAAGTAATTGCAATAACAAAGCAAAATGTTATGATTTTCAACTGTCTATTGTGTTCAATACATGATATGGTTGGAATGTAGGCAGAGTGTGTCAATCACAGTATGTAGCAAAGATGTACACATGTCAGACATATGTGTAGTCCACACACAAGTATCCATATACTCAAGATCAACATATGAAGACATTTGTTGCATAACATTTGCCGATTTGCAAGCAGCAGCAATCATCAACAATCCTTGATCTGTGAATGTTGCATAAAATGTGATGCTCTGTAAGACAAATACACATAGCACATAAGTGAACACACATCACAATCACATACCATGATGCCTGCATAGTATTGACTGCCATTCATATGTGGATACACTGTTCTCACACATACATACATATCCATGATGTGAATATATTTGCATGCTGTTGAGTCTGTTGTAACACAACAATCACACACAATTCACATTGTACAATGGACTACCACATGTGGCCACACTGCAGCCCAGCACATACTGTTATTATGTTGATACAGGGTGCATACATCAACAAATTTCAAAATCACGCAATCATGATTAGAGTATGCATGTTTTCCACCTTTGCACTCATTGCAATGCTTATTTACAGTAAAATTGAGGCATAAGGGTATTGCGTCTATGTAAATAGATGCACATAAGTAATGCGTCAGAAATACTCACGCAAATAACAGATGCATCAAAAAAATACATGCATAGCAGAAATCATGTTGCAAGGGCACATGAAGTGATGTAATGGATATCCTGTTTACAGGCATGCTACAGTTGGTGTACTTTCACTTTCTCTTTACAATCTGTGCCTCATTTGCCTGTGTGGTTGTGTTTTGGCGTTGGTGTGTCTTCTTGCGATTTAGTCTATCTTGTGCTTTCCCTCCTGTCATGTTTACTGTTGTATTTTATTGTCATTTGTTCAAGTGTCTGTGAATTTGTTGTGTTTAGTATATTTTACCTTGTACTTGTGCTGTCGGGTGTCTGTCTGGGTTAGTACTATAGGTGGGTTAGTAAGGTTAGTGAATTTGTGGGTGTTAAGTTTCCTTTCATTATTTCTGTTTCTACATTGTACTGTCTAGAAAAAGTTTCTGCCGGTACCCAGTGCAATGTCTGGCAGGGGGAGGCTGACCAGAATGGGGGAGGAGGAGCTGGGAGGCTTTATTTGGCTGGTAGCCCACTACCTCCCATTGATGCTAGAGATGGGTGGCCATGTGGTCCAGGGCTAAAGTATGGAGGCAAGGCGGCTGCGTGGGGGAAAGGTGCTCCACCACCTGAAGAGGGTGTACCACACCAGTCGCAAAGACCATCAGCTGAAGCAACGCTTGGCTGACCTTGTGGGCAGGGAGCAGGATCTTCTCGACCATCTTGGTGTGGTGATTGGTGGGCTTGTTGGTGAGTATACCATTGGCTAACTAATTACTGTTCACTGCACTTGATGACAGTAGCAGATGTTTTGGTGTGGTATATGCAATGCTTGAGGACAGGTTGCATGCACCCAGAATTAAGTGCCACTGTGCCAGTGTAGACATGGTCTTCACATATCCTAACATTTAACCAATGCAAGTCAGAAGTTCGGATAGTCATGCACATCCATCACTAAGTCACACATTTCATGGGCCATGGCAACATCTGTGCCCTAGCATTGTGTCATGTATGAGAAGGTTAAACACTGCCAGTATACCATTTGTGAGTGAATTGTGATAACTAAGTACGACAATCCATATATGGTGCAATAATGTCAGAGTTTCACATACATCAACCCTGCCATTATGTTTACAAAGGGGAATACCTGCGTGAGGGGGCACTGGCAGTGGATCATTTGATGACATCAGCCAACTGTGACACATTAGGCATGGATTAATCAATGCATGTAAATTGCAGATTACCTATTTAGCTGCTTGTCCTCCACAAAGTGCCTCGGTGTGCCTTGCAGGACAAGCTAGAATACCTGAATTAGTTGTCTTGCAGAGCACAAGGGTAGTGTCATTTATCTGTCACCCAACTCCCCCTCATACCATGGAGTTCCATCTTCTACAGATTGGCCACACATGGTCATTGCAGGGTGTAGCACCACATGAGTCTCAGGCCCAGTGTAAGAGTGTAGATGTATTGCTCTCATACACCAGAGTGACAGTCTCATTGTGAGTATGCAGTGGTGTGTCTGTTGCACTGCCCACAACCTGGATGAATACCTCACTCTTCTGAAATAGTACTTACTGTCATAGGTTGTCCACTAATAGTGACAGTGATGTGATACTAACCATGGTTTTCCATCCATATATTTCAGATGGACCTCCCCCCATACCATAGGTGAAGTGGCAAGATTTGAGAACCCAGTTGTATCCAGTAAGTGTGATTTTGTCTGTCCTGTGTAGTGTTGAATTGTTTAGTGTGAGTGAGTCAGGAGTTCAGCACCCAATGCCAGGAGTAATGAGCTGTAAAATGATCAGAAAGCAGAGTAGGATGGATGATGACAATGTGTCACATTTAAGTGATTCTCCATGCACGTGCAGAGTCGCATCTTGTTAGGCTTCTGGTTCTCAATGGCAGCATTGTGTAAACAAGGTAATGACAAACCACATGTAGCTCCTTATGTGACTTAGATGTGCACCGGTGTGTATGTATTGGCACTGGAACACACTGTCATTCATACAACACAGTGATGCACCATTTTCTTGACAAATTGGGGCAGCCCTGTATTGTGATGAACATTTAGGAATGTGTGGACATTTGTCCACCAGCATGGTGCCAATAATGCTGTAGTCTACCTATGTGACAAGTAAATGCAATGTGATAGGCGTGGATTCAGGTCAAGCACAATTGTGTGCTGGCATGGTTATGGGTATGTGGGGAATGATATCGGCTGATCAGGTATTGATGGGGGTCTACACCTGGACACATGAATGAAGAAGTGAGAGACCTATGGATACCAGCTTCATATTTTGTCATCACCTAAATTATCGTCCACCCCCTGACTCCATATATGAGTGTGCATTCATTGGTGGATGACCTGGGCAGTTGAGATGTTGATCTGCATGGCCATACTCCCTGGGGCACTGGGGGGAGGATCAACAAATGTGTAGGTAGATGTGATGCTCACTGTGTGGGTAACAGTCATTTTGATCAGGCTTGCATGTGTACCTATCAACACTGAACCCTTATGGTACACAACATCATCCCGTACTCACAATAACAACATCAAGTTTCAGGTGATGTATTGACACTTAAGAAGAGACCCTGATCAATGTGAATTTGATGCTGCCTTAGCATTGTCATACATGGTACAAAGTCTAAGCACATCTAAGTTTGTTTGTTTCATAATCTTGTTGTGGATGGCTATGGTGCAAGGGAAATGGCACTAATGCAGCGTTGTCGTTTCATCCTTCAGGGCCATTGTATCATCTGGATTTTGAGTAGGAGTTTATGTGCTATTCGATGTTGATAGTAAGCTGATTTACTGTACACAATCCACACAATGCTGACACTGATGGTTGACTGCCTCATTTTTACAGCTGCCAACATGAACAATGACCAACTCCGTGCGTTCCAGAAAGGGCAGTGTGCAATAGGCACATTTTGGCAGTATAATCTGGGTTCAGGAGGATGGCACGCCGCTATCGCTCAGAGCAATCCACTGGTGAGCGGTGGGCATTCAGCCAAAGGGGACCCACACTGCCCATACAGGCTGGACCAAGCACAACTGCTGTGCAGGGGCCCACAGCTGCCAACATTAGCATTGCTGCAGCTGCTGCACTTCAAGTACCCTGACATAGCCAACCACATCAGCTGCCGTCGAATGAGTGCCATAAAAGATCTTCAGACGGATGTACAACTGTTTCTCCAAAAGTTGGACTCCATTGAGCAGGAGGTGGCCCAGAATAGCAAGACCCTTAAGAATGTAAAAAAAAAGACTCAAAAGGTCAACCTCTGAATGACATTATGCCACTCCTCCCAACCTAACTCCCCTCCCTCCTCTTTTTCTACTTTTTGTGGATATTAGGGGGTTAGATGTAGGTTAATATAGGTTAGTGGGTTAGTTAGGATAAGTAGGTTTGGGGTAGGTTTACTACTTTTTATATTTTACTATGTGGGTGGGTAGGTGGAGGTTGATGTTGGGGCTTTTATATGTTTATAAAAAAATAATAAAAAAAGAAAAATACAAAAACATATATATTTGTTTAGTCATAGTAAATGTGTAGATTAGTGTATGTTGCCCTGCATGTGTCCTGTGATATAGGGAGGGGGAGGGGGGTGGAGGGCAAATGTTTAGAGTGTGTTGTTAAACGTGTAAAGTAAGTGTAGCATAGAGTAGTTAGGGTCTGTTGTGGGTTTTAATTACTATTGTTTAATTGATTTATTTATCATAATAAATGTTATTGGGTACTCCCTTACTTCATGTGTCATATGTTCGGGTCTCAGGGTCTTCCCATGGGTGTACAGTGCAAATTGTGTGCTGTCCGAGGGACTCCGTCCTGCATTCAAATCCTTCTCTTGACATTTTCAACACCTTCTTAATGCTGAGCCTTCACATTGGCAGCTACAACACATCTACTTACCTGTACACCTGCCATCCAGTGTTCCCATCAGTCAAGCTGACTATGTTGACCATGTATACGACAGGATGGGTGTGGGAATTCAGATAACATTGTATGTGTTTTGTTTTTTGATGCTGGGCACTGTGGGACATGTTACAACTGTCTACATATCATTTCTGTCCTGCTAAACTGACCAGTGGCAATAATGGATGAGTTTGAGTCCCTCCGTTTCACACCAATGTGTTCTAGTGGTACTCCCAGCTGACAAAATTGCCCGATTACTGTTTCACACCCATTCTTGCAGTATGTAGTGGGTGTAGCATACATGTTTTCAAAATATGTCATAAATTCAGAGATTTGATTGTAGGGTATGAGGCTAGTATCAATATACAACATGTAGGTACCATGTGTATAGATATGTACCCACATATTCATGCACTCATGTACTGACACTCTGTGACTTGCGACATGTTACATACATCACAAACACTAGGCATAGTAGAAGTGTTACAACACACATAAACATGCTGGTTGTGTAGGGGGTATTTATTTACAAGTGTAACAGTGCAAAGTATAAACAATGTCCAGGTCTGTGACCCCATTTGTGGAATCCATCCAATTGCAACACAGCACAAGTCCAGGGTTGAGGGACATGTCATGGGACATGTTTGGGTAAAGTGTCTTTCAGTGCAGGAGTACATAAATTGCCAAATGGAAAGTTAGGGACAATAGCAGTACATAGCAGAGAGGTCAACAGTGTGTTCGGGTGGAGTGCATATCTGTCAGAGTGCCAACACTGGCATGATGTCCAGCCCAGGACTATGGTCTGGTGCTACCGGGAACTCCTATGGGTGAAGATGATCTGTTCCACATCTTCATCCTCCGATGTGTGTGGTGCCTCCTCTACCCTTGATGGTGGTAGTGGGGAGTTAGAGGGGGCCACACACACTTCAGTGGTTGCAGATCTGGACTCCCAATTCCCGGCAGCTGCCATCTGTGGCACTACATATGGCTTCACTGCAGCAAGGAGGAGCTGCTGGTTTTTATATATAGCTGCAAGCAACATCCCTGTGGTAGGCAGCCATGTCTGCCCTGAGGGAGACCAATTCCTGGTGCATGGATTCCTTATTGTCCTCAGGCACACTGCTGCCAGTTTGGGAGGGCAGTTGTTGTGGCCTCTCCCTCATGGAAGCAGCTATGTCCCTCAGACACTCCTGGACTCCACGCACTGGGGAGTGTGTGCATCGGTTGGCTGCAGTCTGTTCTGTTGCCATGACCATGCACATCCGCATCCCCTCAAGGCTGGCTGCCATTGTTTGCATCCCCACCCGCACATCCTTGGCCAGCTCCCGCTGGACTCCCACCACTGTCCTCTCAAAGCCGGTGCCTGTGTCCTCAGAGTCCTCTGCTGTGTCGATGCTGGCAGGTTGTACTCTTGGGGTGCTAAGTGGGGGCTGTGGGATGTCTGCTAATTCAATACTCCTCCTTACCACTGGAGGTGGTGTCTGCATGTTCACAAGGACTTCTTGGAGGGTCTCTTGGCTGATAGTTGCCAGCTGGTCATCCAGGACAGGCAGACCCGCAGGAGAGCCATCACCCTCTGCAATGAGATGCTGTAAAATCAGTTTATCTGTGTTATGGCAGTTGACAAGTCACATCACTGACTTGATATTTGAGGCTCATTGTCATAATAGGCCCATGTGGATGTAAAAGTGGTGCAGCATGGTGCTGCGCAATAATAATCTGCACCGCACTGCTTCACTTTGGTATTACAAGATTGCACCGTATGCAAGTCAATATGGGGCACCCCCGATTTGTCCCCCATATTAGTGCAAGATTCAGCTGCCCGCGTAATTGCAGGCATCCTCCGTGCACCATCATGCAAGGATGAATGCGTTGAGGGGTGTGACTGTTAATGTGCGTGAAAGTGTCCCTTCATGCATATTAACAATCACCAATGGCACTTTGGCACTTCTGTGTGAGCTGTAGAATGCACCACACTCGTAAGTGCCAAATTGTCATTTACATATGATTGTTTATGTGCATGGAGGAACACCTTCACGGTCTTAAACAATAATTTCTGACATTTTGCTCTTCCTATGCATGCTGCAGATTGCAGACGACATTGGAATTCAGAAATGAAGGAGGTACAAATGTATTCCTCCTCGTTGTACCCTGCTAATGCTACCCCTGGGGCTGGTATAATAGGTTTGGCCCTACCTCAAGTTTACAATATTCCATTTATCTGACGCAGCATTGAAATATATTGTGTGTTGCTGTGGCACACCCACAGCAACACCCATTGCACCACCTTCCACACACTGTCATGATCAGGTGCCTATGTATTTACAAGGTGACATAATGTCAAAAAAGTGTCTTAACGCTACCTTGTCAATACAGCCCAGTGCTTAGCGCCACTGGAGCATCACAGAAAGTGATGCTCCAGTGGTGCTAGGGGCCTATGATGGACCCTTTGGTTCCAATGGATTGTTCCAGAACATCATAGCTGCAGACTACAGCCCTATGCCCAACCTGCATGTCACATGAATGGAAGCCCTGTTACCACAATTGTCTGCGTCATATCTTCTAATTGTGTCTTGATGTCCTCTTATCTTGTTCTACCCTGCCTTTGCATCCATTTGCATGGTGTTGCCGTGCAATGTGTGTTGCTGTGCTCATGCCATAGCATCACACATTGCAATTTTCACCTGTCCCAGTCTTACATTTTTCACATACACCCATGCTGTGCTGAGACCTTGCACCATCCCAGGGATAACATAGTCGCCACACTGTGGTCTTGTTGCCATTATTGTCTCCTCATGTTGTGTTTTGTGTTTGTGTGCTACTTTACATACACTCATGGACATGGCAGTGTACTGTTTCTACTCCCATTGGAGTAGGTTGTTTACCTTACTGAACACCTATGTCCTCCCCCTCAACACAGCCATCCTTGATACATGAGTGCAGCATGGTGACAGTACAGCTAATGTGACAAAAGCAAAGGTTTGAACCCAGGGATGGCCAATATGGGTATGACATTTCTGCTGTGTACATTATTTTGTATGGGACATTGCCTGATGGTAAATGTGTCTAAGGACAATGCCAATTCTGAGGAGTTGTACTCAGGTCAGGGCCTGGGGTAGGTTCATATTTCATGTGCAACAGTCCAAGGGGCACCTGTCTGCCACTGTGTAATTGTTCACCCCCTACAGCACAAGTGGTGATGGCATCTGTTGTCAATGTGTAATACTCCATGGGCCAATGGCCTGGACATGGCAAGTTACCAGCAGCTGAGGGACTAGCTATGGCATCAGTCTTGGGACACCAGACCAGTGATATGTTCAACACTACCCTCAAGGTATATTTCCACATTTCCTCCAGCCTATGCATGGGGGTGTAACTCCCATGAAATGGTTGTTTGTGAAGTGGTGTGGTGTACTTGGCATGGGCAGTGCAGGGAGCCCCATACACTGGCCATTTGCTCTTTCCACTGCCTGATTTGCACCGTGTCCTGTTACACCCAATGCAGGCCGCAACTGGCACTGACTCTATTTCATCCATCTATATTGTCTAGTGTGTGCCCCACAGAGCTACCATGTGCAGACATTTTACCAGCAGCCATCCCAACGTGAGACTCATACTGCCAAGTGCAGTGGGTATTCTGCACTGGAAGTCTTACCAGCACCAGGCTTGCCCATGCACCATCCCCCGCCCATTGAGGTGGAATTAACTGCCATTATGTGAAAGCCATACCCCATGTGTTGTATGAGTGTGTTTATTTCCCAATTCCCATGTGTCTGACATGGTTGTGTCCAAATAGTTGTGGGCTCAGCCTGTGACTGTTGTGACCTACTGTTTGCTATCTGTGGTACATATTTTGTGTATTGGCACATTTCAGTTCAGCATCAATATGTGTGGTTGAACACAACTTCAGTTTAGTTGGTCTGAGTAATAGCAGGTTACCAATGATTCCAGTCCAGCCTGCTATCCTGCCAGCACCTGTTGAGTTAATCGATCCATGCACCCAGGGGACACCCTTACTGTGTGATGTAGAGATGGCTGCCTCATTTGGATATGGATGTGGATGTGTTGTCTAAGTGTGGTGGTGCTACCGGCACATGCCTGGGACAGTTGCAATTACTAGTGTGCTGTGAGATGCAGCACACATGCGTTTGAGCAATGAGGCAAGGCTGTTAGAAAATGTTACAGCAAGGGACACCACTATGTAGTTGCCCCAGGAATGGTGCTGACTGACTACCTGGTCTCTGAGGTCTTGGTCGTGTTAGTGGTATTGATATGACTACATTCAATGGATTTAGTGGTATCACAACAATTGGCACAGTGATTATACATGCCATCCACCCCATTTGTACATGTGGGTATTTAGGCCTGGTATTCTTAATATGTCCAGGTTGTGTATGTTTCAGTGGTGCATGGCACTCCAGAGGCACAGGTAAATGGGTAAGCTTACATTGGCATCGTGAAAGTTGCTTAATGTGCTTTGTATCCCTCTGCGCTCCTTTGAAATACATTGGGGGTCATTACAACAATGGCGGTAAAAGCCGCTTACCGCCGTGCAGAAGACCGCCAACACACCGCTGCGGCCGCGGAATTCCACCACAGCTATTACGACCCACATCTCGAAATCCGACAAAATTCAGACACCCACACAAGTCCGCCACACCAAAGGTCAGTGATAAACTGGCGAAAACAAAACCTCCACCATCACGCCAACAGAAATACGCCCATGCAATCACGACCCACGAATCCACGCGGCGGTCTTTCAACCGCAGTATTCCATTGGCGGTACACACCGCCGCGCTAAAAATACACACACATCTCCAAAACACCACCACATTGGACAATGTGAAATACACACACCTGATACACATACACACACCACTCCCACACACCCAATACAATATAAAACACACACCCCATCACCCACAAACCCCTACGACCACCATTACAGAGAGAAGGCCAGAGAGAAACACCACCATCAACAAACTAGCAGCCACAGGCACTCAACACCATTACCCACACAACTGCCATGCTCAAAACACCACACACCACTACATATCACCACACTTATCACCACACAGACCACCCCACACTGGCACGGCAAGGACACCCCAGGTTCTCGGAGGAGGAGCTCAGGGTCATGGTGGAGGAAATTGTCCGGGTAGAGCCACAGCTATTTGGAGCACAGGTGCAGCACACCTCCATAGCTAGGAAGATGGAGCTATGGCGAAGAATAGTGGACAGGGTCAACGCAGTGGGACAGCACCCAAGAAATCGGGACGACATCAGGAAGAGGTGGAACGACCTACGGGGGAAGGTGCGTTCTGTGGTCTCAAGACACCACATCGCGGTACAGCAGACTGGCGGCTGACCCCCACCTCCTCACCCACAACTAACAACATGGGAGGAGCAGGTCTTGGCGATTCTGCATCCTGAGGGCCTCGCAGGAGTCTGTGGAGGAATGGACTCTGCTAAGTCAAATCTTAACTATCAAATCCCCCACCCTACCTGGATGCTATCACAGACCCCCACCCTTGCCCCCTCCCCTATCACTCGAACTCCTCACAAATGTACTAATAACACAAACCACCTATCCCAACACCAAGCCCTGCATGACAAAACAAAGCATGGACACCCATCACTAAAGCATGCCCACTGCACATACCCATAACACCCCCTCAACCATCATCACACAAGCCCCCAGACAGGAATGCTAGCACTGGGGTACACGGTCACCCACCCATTGCACACCATGACACACACAGATGCAATAATCATGCTTTTACACCCCTGCAGGACCACTACCCAATGTCACCAGACAGGAGGGTCGAGACATCTCCACCCCACCCACAGAAGAGGCCCACAGTGATGACAGCAACTCTGTCCAACTGGATCCAGATGACCAGCCCGGACCATCGTGGGCCTCGGGACAGTGGGTTCCCCTCACACAGGCACAGCCCACCACACACCTTCCACCCTCTGGTAACACCAGCACAGCACCCACCCAGCGGGCCGATACCTCCGTGCCCAGGACACGTCAATCAGCTGTGTATCCACCACTACAGGGAACCTAGGATAACCCACCACCCCAACAACAACAGGGACCTGGGGGCAGTGGCAGTGGGCACACGGTCTAGGGGACGGAGGCACAGGAACACAGGGGAACTGGGAGGGCTGCTGTGCGATAGGGGGCGGACAGGCCAAAGGAACCCACTGTCCACGAGGCCCTCTCCTCCATCATGGGAGCATACCACCAGTCTCAGGAGACGATGGCAACGGTCCTGGCCAAGTATCGGGAGACCCAGTGCATGCAGGAGGAACAGTATTTGGGGTTCAGGGAGGAACACAGAACCATCAGCTCCGCCCTGGGCACCATCGTAGGGGTGCTGAAGGAAATACTTAACACCAGGTGGGACACTGTGGCACTCCAAGGGGTCCCTGACACTAGCATGGACGATGAACTTCCCACCACCTCCGCCGGCGCTAGTGGACAGGAGTCACCGCAACAGGACCACCACACCAGCACCCCACCCCCTGCAGACGGAGAAACAACCCGCAAGCGGTCCCTGAGATCCAGGAACAAGACAGAGCACTATGCCAAGACCCCCGCCAAGAAATGAGACCACCCTGATTGTCATCCTACTGTCCCACTTTGCAACCCTGTCCATATTGGAACTGCCCCAGCTCCACTTCCTATGCCCATATGGGCAATGCACCTGTGAGACTAATAGACTGGACTCTGCCATGGACATTCCTCCACCATCACCCCTCACCATTTTACAACCCCCTCCAATATTTAGCACTTCAATAAACACCCTTGAAGCACAAAACAATCTGGAGTCAGTCTGTGATTTCGAAAATGTGTATTAGCAATGACAGTGACAAAATGCGTTTTCAAATGTAATGTCAACATACCTATGTCACACATCTCAAGTCCATGAGGAATCGAAGCACATGACACACGTTGGAATCCACACCTGTGAAACCGTAAGGGAAATGTACAACTCAGTGACCATATACAGGTTGAAATCAACAGACAGGATAGAGGTAGAAGTGTGAAAGTACTTGTAGTAGTCAGGAATGTTTTCTCACCTGTGTGTCACTGGAAATATTGCTGGATAACTGAGTCCCTGTTGTCAATGTCTTCCTCTGCTTCCTCCTCATCACTGTCCACAGGCCCCACAGCTGCCACAACACCATCACCTGGACCATCCTCCTGCAGAAAAGGCACCTGTCGTCGCAAAGCCAAGTTGTGAAGCATACAGCAGGCCACGATGTTCTGGCACACCTTCTTTGGTGAGTAGAATAGGGAACCACCTGTCATATGGAGGCACCTGAACCTGGCCTTCAGGAGGCCGAAGGTGCGTTCGATCACCCTCCTAGTCCGCCCATGGGCCTCATTGTAACGTTCCTCTGCCCTGGTCCTGGGATTCCTCACTGGGGTCAGTAGCCATGACAGGTTGGGGTAACCAGAGTCCCCTAATCGCCACACACTGTGCCTCTGGAGTTGACCCATCACACAAGGGATGCTGCTATTCCGCAGGATGTAGGCGTCATGCACAGAGCCAGGGAACATAGCATTTACCTGGGAGATGTACTGGTCTGCCAAATATACCATCTGTACATTCATGGAATGACAACTCTTCCGGTTCCTGTACACCTTTTCACTCCAGTGGGGGGGACCAGAGCCACATGGGTCCAATCAATGGCACCTATGATGTTAGGGATATGTCCAAGGGCATAGAAGTCACCTTTAACTGTAGGCAAATCCTCCACCTGAGGGAAAACGATGTAGCTCCGCATGTGTTTCAGCAGGGCAGACAACACTCTGGACAACACGTTGGAAAACATAGGCTGGGATATCCCTGATGCAATGGCCACTGTTGTTTGAAATTACCCACTTGCAAGGAAGTGGAGCACTGATAGCACCAGCACTTGAGGGGGGATTCCTGTGGGATGGCGGATTGCTGACATCAGGTCAGGCTCCAACTGGGCACACAGTTCCTGGATTGTGGCACGGTCAAACCTGTAGGTGATGATCAAACTTCTTTCCTTCATTGTCGACAGGTCCACCAGCGGTCGGTACACCGGAGGATTCCGCCATCTCATCACATGTCCCAGCGGACGGTGCCTAGGAAGGACAACAGCGACCACAGAGTCAAACAACTCAGAGGTATGTACCCACAGTCTACACAGAACACCATTCATACACAAAATGTGGCCTGTATTTGTGTTGTGAGACAAGGCCTAGGTATGTGTGATGCAGTTGGTAATTAGGCCATGTGGGCCCCTGAAATGGTGGCTGTCTGACCTCTAAAGTGGGACAATGGGATGTGAGGTCCCTCACTGTTGGGCAGTCTACCATTTTGAATGCCATCCAAGGGAATTGCAACACAAAAATGCATTCCTGGAGGGCATTTATTCTGGTCAGGCTGCCCTTCATCGAAACCTGCAAACTCTGGCCTCAGCACTGATGGCAGCCATTGTCCCTGTATCTAGCCTCCCCCCTCCAACTTCCTCCACCCAGACCCAAGACCCTGTACCCCAGCCTATCCCAAGCACACCATCAGACCAGCCTGCACACACCTCACCACACAAGGGAAGCTCAGGCAAACATAAGCACCAAACATCCCACAGGCACTCACGCAAGCATCACACACATACAGACACACCAACATCCACTGTCTCCACTGTGCCCCCCTCGTCGTCGTCTCCCTCCTCCCTCTCAGTCTCGTCTACACTCACACCTGCATGCACTACCACTACAGCCACTACGTCCCGCACCAGCACACCCACCACCACACCCCGCTCACGTGCACTCACCACCCCCACTACCATTTACACATCCCCTGTGTCCTCTCCAGTGTGTCTGTGACGCCCCCTCCCAAGATACACAAATGCAGGCACACACCCACCCAACAGCCATCCACCTCACGACAGCCTCCAGCCCATGCACCTGCACCCAAATCGACAAAAGTTACACCTCCTACAACCACCACCTCTTCCTCCACTCCCAAACCCCCTTCATCTACCCGCACCAGTGTCTCCAAACAACTTTTCCTGTCCCCCCTTAACCTATTTCCCACCCCCCCTTCCAACTCATAGGTCCCGTACTAGCACCTCAGCCAAAAAATCTCCGGGACCAGTGGTGCCTGTTGTTACAGGTATGTGGAGTGCACCGGCCACCAGGACAGCCAGTGTGGCACGGAGCCACAGCACAGCCAGTCCACCCCCTGTGAAGCAACAGAAGTTGGACAGTGCCCGGCGGGAGAGGAGGAAGTCTCCAGCCAGCAAAGCCGCTCACAAGGGTCCCGGGGGGAGTGTGGACTCAGCCGTGACTCCTCCCAAGGTCGGGAAGGGGCAGAAGATATCTCCAAAGTCTGGGAGGAGCAGCACGGTGGAGAAGACCGCCATCATCCCCGCTGCCCAGGAGGCCACCGCCAGCCCCATCGTCACTGGCCAGGAGGCCACCGCCAGCCGCAGCCCAGCTGGCCAGGAGGGCCCCGCAAGCCACAGCCAAGCTGACCCATGAAGGACCGCCAGCCACAGCCCTGCTGGGCAATGAAGGACCGCCTTGGCAAGCACCGCTGAACAGGCAAGAGACTGCTGAACAGGGCAAAGACCGCCATGGAATGCACTGCAGAACATGCCAGGGACCGCTGAACAGGGCAAAGACCGCCATGGAATGCACCGCTGAACAGGTCTGACACTGACAACTCAAGAACCGCTGAACAGGCCAGGGACCGCTGAACAGGGCAAAGACCACCATGGAATGCACCGCTGAAAAGGTCTGACACTGGCAACTCAAGCACCGCTGAACAGGCCAGGGACCGCTGAACAGGGCAAAGACCGCCATGGAATGCACCGCTAGCCCATTTGCGGCAGGGGCAGTGACGCAACTGGGACCGTCACGGGGTGTGTGCTGCACTCGGGCACCAGTCCCCCCCCATAACCAGTGGAGACTTGCATTCACTCCGTCTGTCCTGCACAGGTTGAAGCACTCTGGGCACAAAGCCCCCTCCAGAACCAGTGGAGACTTGCATCCACTCCATCTGTCCTGCACAGGATGAAGCACTCTGGGCACAAAGCCCCCTCCAGAACCAGTGGAGACTTGCATCCACTACCTCAGTCCTTGGCAGGATGAAGGACTCTGGGCATAAAGCCCCCTCCAGAACCAGTGGAGACTTGCATCCACTCCGTCTGTCCTTGGCAGGATGAAGTACTCTGGGCACAAAGCCCCCTCCAGAACCAGTGGAGACTTGCATCCACTCCGTCTGTCCTGCACAGGATGAAGCACTCTGGGCACAAAGCCCCCTCCAGAACCAGTGGAGACTTACATCCACTACCTCAGTCCTTGGCAAGATGAAGCACTCTGAGCACAAAGCCCCCTCCAGAACCAGTGGAGACTTGCATCCACTACCTCAGTCCTTGGCAGGATAAAGCACTCTGGGCACAAAGCCCCCTCCAGAACCAGTGGAGACTTGCATCCACTACCTCAGTCCTTGGCAGGATGAAGCACTCTGGGCACAAAGCCCCCTCCAAAACCAGTGGAGACTTGCATCCACTCCGTCTGTCCTTGGCAGGATGAAACACTCTGGGCACAAAGCCCCCTCCAGAACCAGTGGAGACTTGCATCCACTCCGTCTGTCCTGCACAGGATGAAGCACTCTGGGCACAAAGCCCCCTCCAGAACCAGTGGAGACTTGAATCCACTCCATCTGTCCTGCACAGGATGAAGCACTCTGGGCACAAAGCCCCCTCCAGAACCAGTGGAGACTTGCATCCACTACCTCAGTCCTTGGCAGGATGAAGCACTCTGAGCACAACGCCCCCTCCAGAACCAGTGGAGACTTGCATCCACTCCGTCTGTCCTTGGCAGGATGAAGCACTCTGGGCGCAAAGCCCCCTCCAGAACCAGTGGAGACTTGCATCCACTCCATCTGTCCTTGGCAGGATGAAGCACTCTGGGCACAAAGCCCCCTCCAGAACCAGTGGAGACTGTTATCCACTTGAGAGACTGTGGCTTTGCACTCCCCAGGATGGTACAGTGGGCAACCCACCCACTTGGGAGACTTGAGAGATTGTGGCTTTGCACTCCCCAGGATGGTACAGTTGGCAACCCACCCACTTGGGAGACTTGGGAGACTGTGGCTTTGCACTCCCCAGGATGGTGCTGTTGGCAACCCACCCACTTGGGAGACTTGAGAGACTGTGGCTTTGTACTCCCCAGGATGGTACAGTGGGCAACCCACCCACTTGGGAGACTTGAGAGACTGTGGCTTTGCACTCCCCAGGATGGTACAGTGGGCAACCCACCCACTGCAGAGGCTTGAGAGACTGTGGCTTTGCACTCCCCAGGATGGTACAGTGGGCAACCCACCCACTGCAGAGACTTAAGAGACTGTGGCTTTGCACTCCCCAGGATGGTACAGTGGGCAACCCACCCACTTGGGAGTCTTGAGAGGCTGTGGCGTTACACTCCCCAGGATGGTACAGTGGGCAACCCACCCACTGCAGAGACTTGAGAGACTGTGGCTTTGCACTCCCCAGGATGGTACAGTGGGCAACCCACCCACTGCAGAGACTTGAGAGACCGTGGCTCTGCACTCCCCAGGATACATCAATGGGCATGGAGCCCCCTCGTGGATCTGGCGTCGTGCACTCATCCGGCTGAGGTGCCCCCCCTTCCCTTCCCCCTGAGGTGCCAGTTGTATTTCTATCTGATGCCCCTGCAGTGTTCTCTCCATTTTGATCGGGTACCTTGTGTGGGCCTCGCCCATGCATTTTGGGCCCAGTGGTCCACGGACAATGAATGAATGGTGCAATACCTGCACTTCTAATCGTGGTGTATATTTTGTTTAATGTGGATATATATATAAGTATATATTTGCTTACTGTATTTTTATATGTTACAATGGTTCAACTCATTTCCTTTGTCTTTGCATTCTTCCAGGGGGGTTGGGGGTTGTTACTGTAATGTATAGGTATGCATTGGTGTGTGTGTTATAGTGGGTGAGGGTCGGGGTGGGGGTTGGGATGTTGGTTGTGTGTGTCCCTGTGTTTTTGCCTCCCCCCTCCCCTATGTCGTAGGTGCAGTACTCACCGTCGTCTTACCCGCCGTCGTTGATGACCCTCGTATGGGAACAGGAAGACTATCGCTGGAAGTATATGGAGTTCCAGCTCCATGGTGCCCTCGTTCCTCGTGGAGTGTGTAGAGGTGAGCGTTTTCCCTTTGAAATGGCTGTTTCCACCATGTTTTTACCCCCGGTGAATCCGCCCCGGAAAAAGTGTCGGATTGGTAGGTTGTGATACTGTGGGCAGTACATTGTCCTCCGCCTGTCTGTTGGCGGTGACCGCGGCGCTGGTTGTCTGTACCGCTGTGGCGGTCTGAGTGTTAAAGTGGCTTTCTTTGTTGGCGGTTTCCGCCACGGTCAGAATTCAATTTTTTTTACCGCCGGCATGTTGGCGGTTTTACCGCCGCTTTAACACCGTCCGCCAGGGTTGTAATGACCACCATTGTGTGTGTCTTATGGGCCTCCCCCTTCTTGCATATATTTCCCACATGCAATTTACCATGTATTTGTGGTGTTTCCTGGTATTCTGCACTGTCCTGTCCTTGTATCCCTGTGACGATTTTTTCTGGGATGACCGCTGCAACCATCTCCTCCATCTCATCCATGTCCTCTTGCGGTGCTGCAAGATTGCCTCTCTCCTTCCAATTGGAAATTTGGAGGTGACGAAGAGTAGATTTTGATGCTCCGTCACCTCTCTTACAAGTATTTCATGATCCTCTGCTCTGAAATAACACTTAGGCCCATATTTATACTTTTTGACGCAAAACTGCGCTAACGCAGTTTTGCGCCAAAAAAATTAGCGCCGGCTAACGCCATTCTGAAGCGCCATGGGTGCGCCGTATTTATTGAATGGCGTTAGCCGGCGTTAGCCGACCCGCGCTGCCTGGTGTGCGTGAAAAAAAACCACGTACACCAGGCAGCGCCGGCGTAGGGAAAAAAGGCGTTTGGGCGTCCAAAAATGGGGCAAGTCAGGCTGAGGCAAAAAAATCGTCTTAACCCGATTTGCGCCATTTTTTTGGGGCGCCCAGGCGTCATTAACATGACTCCTGTCTTAGCAAAGACAGGAGTCATGCCCCCTTGCCCAATGGCCATGCCCAGGGGACTTCTGTCCCTGGGCATGGTCATTGGGCATAGTGGCATGTAGGGGGTCACAAATCAGGCCCCCCTATGCCAAAAACAAAATTACAAAAAATACTTACCACAACTTACCTTTTCTTCCCTGGGATGGGTCCCTCCATCCTTGGGTGTCATCCTGGGGTGGGCAAGGGTGGCAGGGGGTGTCCCTGGGGGCTTGGGAGGGCACCTCTGGGCTCATTCTGAGCCCACAGGTCCCTTAACGCCTGCCCTGACCCAGGCGCTAAAATCCGGCGCAAATGTGGGTTTTTTAGTCCCGGCCACTCCTGGCCATCATTTTTGCCCGGGAGTATAAATACGACGCATATGCATCGCAGTCATTTTTTAAGACGGGAACGCCTACCTTGCATATCATTAACGCAAGGAAGGTGTTCACGCAAAAAAATGACGCTAACTCCATGAACTTTGGCGCTAGACGCGTCTAACGCCAAAGTATAAATATGGAGTTAGGTTTGCGTCGAATTTGCGTAGAAAAAAACGACGCAAATTCGGCGCAAACGGAGTATAAATATGCCCCTAACTCTTTTTCTTCTCCCTCCCCGGTGTTTTGTCTGTGTCATCCTAGCTGATTCCTGGTTGACGGGGGTCTCCCTGGGTCTCTCCTGGCTTTTGGGATCCATTTTGGGGCTCCTTTAAACTGTTTGCTCTGTTAGCTTCTGTTTTTGACGCTATTGCGGGCAAAAATGGCGCATTTCCACTTTGCGACGTGTTTCCATGTCGTGAACTGGATTAGAGTAATTTTTCCTACGTTAAGGTAATTTTGCCTTATGACAAGGTGCAAAGGTTAATGTGGGAAAAAATGACTCTAACCGTTTTTTAGAGCCACCCAGCATCAAAGTACAAATTTGATGCCTGAGTGACGTTAAAAAATGGCTCTGATCAGCGCTAACCCTTTTGAAGTATAAATCAGGGCCTAAGTTTTAAAGCCACTCTTGAGTGCTAGCCTTGGGTTCACATTCAGTGAGAACAGAGAAATAATGGTCAACAAGATTTTTCTGGTCAGATTGTGCAATGAAAGAATTCGTTTTTGTAAATCTAACAAAAAAAATGAGCCACTGATGGTGTTCTCAGCTGATTTGACTCCTGAAGTTCTTACTGCCAAAATAAGATCACAGGATGTAGTAAAATTATGAGGAACAATGGACTTAATGACAAATTGTGTAATGCCCCAGAGCTCCGCATATCAAGGGAGATAAGAATGCCCGATGTTATCTTAACATTTTTTGCATCATTGTTTAATATCAGTAAAGCAAAACTGTTACAAACTAAAGTTCTTGAGTTGGGGGACAGAAGTCGACATTATTGATGATGGCTTTGAAGATATGTGAGAAGAAGTGGAAGACAATCCCAAGAACCAACAGGATAACGCTGTTTAAATCTACTGTCTTTTCCAAATCATGTTTTATGAATGACATCATAGGAAAAAGAAAACTCACACAATCTATGACAAGTGCAAAAGTAGAGAACTAATCACTTTAATGATTAGGAATGTGTATCAACAAGTTATAATCACATCGACGTAGCAAGAACTATTAGCAGCTAATGCCGTAAAATCTTGTGAATCCGACAGTATACCACTTCCAAGTCACTTTACCAGGAAAAGATTAAGGACCTCATTACAACCCTGGCGGTCGGTGTTAAAGCAGCAGTAATACTGCCAACAGGCCGGAGAGAAAAAAAATGGAATCACGACCACAGCGGAAACCGCCAACATAGACAGCCACTTTAACACTCCAACTGCCATGGAGCCCGAGTTACAGGTCCTGCCAATGCTGGTCTACCTCCTCTTGTCTCAGGAGCAGCAAAGACGCCGTCGACGACCACGGTGAGTACTGCTCCTAGCACACAAGGGAGGGGGGGAGGGGGAAGAGAGTGACTCACACACGCAGCACACCCACCCCCACCCTCACCCTCAACACCATACACACAAATACATGCAAAAACATTGCATATACACCCTGTCACCCCCTGGAAGAACGCAAGGACAAAAGTAAATGATTGTAACAAGTGTAATCATTGAAATATCAGATAGGTCAAATTCAAATATCAGTATATACAAATATGTACACCAACTACACAAGTCAGGATATTAATGAAATCTTTGTCCGTGGATCAGTGTCCCAAAATGCATGGGCGAAGCCCACACAAGATATCTGACTCAAAACGGAGAGAACACTGCAGTGGCATCAGATGGAAAATAAACAGGCACTTCAGGGGGAGGGGGGGCACCTCAGCCGGATGAACGGACGATGCCACTGCTCCACAAGGGGGCTCCATGCCCACTGAATGGTCCTGGGGAGTGCAAAGCCACTGTCCCCACTCAAAATACACACACATTTACAAAACACAACCACATTGGACAATTCAAAATAAACACACCTGACACACATACACACACCACACTCACACACCCATAACACTATAAAACACACACCCACATTACCCACAACCCCTTACAACGAACAATTTTTGAAGAAGCCCAGAGAGAGAGATTAGCAAACACAACACCAGCATCCACAGGCACACAACGACATTACTCATACAACATCCACTCACCTCAAACAACACACACCAATACATCCCCCCCACACATCACAACAGACAGCACCTCACACATCACCCATACCACATCATGGCACCTGAAAGACACCCCAGAGGAGGAGCTCAGGGTCATGGTGGAGGAAATCATCCGGGTAGAGCCACAGCTTTTCGGATCACAGGTGCAGCACACCTCCATTGCTAGGAAGATGGAGGTATGGCAGAGAATCGTCGAAAGGGTCAACGCAGTGGGACAGCATCCAAGAACACGGGATGACATCAGGTAGAGGTGGAACAACCTACGGGGGAAGGTGCATTCGGTGGTATCCAGACACCAGATTGCTGTACAGAGGACTGGCGGTGGACCACCACCTCTTCCCCCACAACTAACAACATGGAGAAGCAAGTTTCAGCAATACTGCATCCTGAGGGACTCGCAGGAGTAGCAAGAGGACTGGACTCTGGTAAGTCATATCTTTACTACTATACCCTCCACCCCACCGCATGCCATCACATACCCCCACCCTTACCCTCACTCCCATCACTCCATCATCTCACATATGTCCCACTATCACAACCCACATATCCCAATACCAAGGCCCTGCATGTAACACCTATGCATGGACCACCATCACCAAAGCATGTCCAGTACAGATACCCACACAGACCCAAGCCAACTATCACAAAAGGGCAAACACAATTATGCAAGCACAGGAGGAGAGGGTACTTCACCCAATGCACAAGTTGGCTCCACAGATACTAAAACTATGCATTTACACCCCAACAGGACCCATACCCAACGTCATTGGACAGGAAGTGCCAGACATATCCAGTCCCCCCACAGAAGAGGTCCACAGTGATGACAGCAGCTCTGCATGCCTGGATCAAGATGACCAGCCCGGCCCATCAGGGACCTCTGGACAGTCGGTTCCCCTGCCACTGTCACAAGCCACCACAGAACCTCCCCCCTCAGGAAACACAACCATAGCACCCACCCAGCGGGCCTATCCCTCTGTCCCCAGGACACGTCAATCAGAAGTGTGTCCACCACTACAGGGAACCCAGGCAAACCCATCAACCCAAGAAAATCAGGGACCTGGGGTCAGTGGCAGTGGGCACACGGTTCAGGGGGCAGAGGCACAGGATAACAGGGAAGCTGGGAGGACTGTTGTGCGACAGGGGGATGACAGGCCCAGGAAACCGACACTCCACGAGGCACTCTCAAACATCATGGGAGCATACCACCATTCCAAGGAGACAATGGGCACGGTACTGGCCAAGTTTCAAAAGACTCAGCGGCTGCAGGAGGAACACTACCTTGGGATCAGGGAAGACTTGAAGTCCATCAACAACACCCTGTCACCATTGCAGGGGTGCTGGCAGACCTTGTCAACACCATGAGGGACACAGTGGCACACAAACGGGCCCCTGACACTAGTCTGGACGATGAACAGCCCTCCACCTCCGCCGGCGCTAGTGGACAGGAGGCACCGCAACAGAACAAGACAGAAAACATTGCCAAGACCCCAGCCAGGAAATAAGACCCTCCTGAATGTCACCCTTCTGTCCCACTTTGTCACCCTGTCCACCTTAAACTGCCATTGCTCCCCTTCCTATGCCGCATTGGACAATGTACCTGTGAGACCAAGAGAATGGAGTCTGGAATGGACATTCCTCCACCATCACCCCAGCCCATTGAACACCCCCTCCACTTATTAGCACAGAAATAAACACCCTTGAATCACCAAACAATCTGGAGTCAGTCTGTGCTTTCACAAATGTGTAATTGCAACATCACTGAAATATAGCAATGTAAATGTACTTATTCACATACCAATGTTACACAGTTGTAGGCCAGCAGTAAACATAGCAGAGGGCACAAAGTGAGACCCAGATCTGTGAAATGTAAATGTAAAGTGACAAGTCATGGTCCATACACACAGGGAAAGCTGATTTATGCTAGGCCCTACAATAGTATGAGATGTGGGAAGCAGTTCCATCCTCTTACCTGTGTCTCACTAGAAGTATTGCATGATGATGTTGTTTCGGTTGTCTACATCTTCTTCTTCTGCCTCCTCTTCTTCACTGTCCACAGCTCCACAGCTGCCACAAGACCACCATCATGCCCAACCTCCTGCAGAAAAGGCACCTGGCGTTGCAAAGCCAGGTTGTGCAACATACAGCAGGCCGCGATGATCTGGCACACCTTCTTCGGTGAGTAGTATAGGGATCCACCTGTTAGATGGAGGCACCGGAATCTGGCTTTCAGGTTGCCGAAGGTGCGCTCTATTATCCTCCTAGTTCACCCATGTACCTCATTGTAGCGTTCCTCTGCCCTTGTCCTGGGATTCCTCACTGGGGTCAGTAGCCATGACAGGTTGGGGTAACCAGAGTCACCTGCAAATATCGAGGGGCAACTGTTAGACATCCTCCAAACATTAGGGAATCTCCCATACCCAGACAGCAAATGAAACTGTGCGGGGACTTTAGGGTCACCTATTAGCCACACACGGTGCCTCTGGTGTTGCCCCATCACATAAGGGATGCTGCTATTACTCAAATTGTAAGCGTCATGCACTGAGCCAGAATACTTGGCATTCACATGGGAGATGTACTGGTCTGCCAAACACACCATATGCATATTCATAGAATGGTAGCTTTTGGGTTTCTGTACACCTGTTCATTCCTGCGGGGGGACAAAAGCCACATATGTCCCATCAATGGCACCAATGATGTTGGGGATATGTTCCAGGGCATACAAATCACCTTTCACTGTCGGCAGATCCTCCACTTGAGGGAAAATGATGTAGCTGTGTATGTGTTTCTGTCACGCCGTGGCCGCCGCGGCTCCTACGGCGGCCGCGGTCTCGTGTCGCCGCAGCGCGGCATTCCCTTCATGCCGCGGTCTGTGTGCAAGCCTCGGGAGAAGCCGCGGCTTGCGTACAGGCCGCGGGGAGAGCCACGAGTTCGTTCAGGGGTCACGGACCTCGCCGCGCCCCCTTCTTTTGTCTGTATTGGAAAGACAAACGCGGCGGGAGAAAGACCTCGAGTTAGGTCTTGATCCTGTCGCGCACAGCGCATTAATGCGCTTTACATTTTCTTACAGCATGTACTTTGGGCACTTACCATTGTCTCCAGGCAAAAGCCGAACCCTTGCACATGGTGGTGTTTTTATGCCTGCCTTTTCCTTTCCCAGCATGCTGCCCACTTCCTCTCTTCCCAGCATGCATTGTTTTTCTTTGTTTGGATGCATGTACCTGATTCACTATTATACTCTTTTCCCCAATCCAAGATGGTGGTGTTTCTACTTCCTGTTTCCTACTTCCTGCCTAGAGGTATATAAGGGGAATCCAGCTGCTTGTTCATTGCGTTGCAACACTCCTTGGTGGTAGTCACGCTCTGACTGGTTTCTTCCTGCGTATCCAGTATTTTCCTGACCTGTCTTCGTTTCCAGTCTTCCTGTACTCCGGATCTTCTACTCTAACGCCTTGGTGTCCTCCTTTTGTTTCAGGGAGTTCCCGCTGGAGGTTTTTTACCCTACTGGGGTTTTTCCTCTGGGACTCCTTCTGGAGGGCACGGACTGTAGTGGCTTGCTATTTTCAAACAGCACCGTGGCTACCGGAAGGGGTCGCCCCTACCTCGGCCAGAGCAGAACCTGCCGGAACCGGGGTCGTTCCCCAATTCTTCTCAACCTCGACGGTAAGCCCATTGAAAACCGTGACAGTTTCAGCAGGGCAGATAACACTCTGGACAACACATTAGAGAACATTGGCTGTGACATCCCTGATGCCATGTCTACTGTTGTTTGAAAAGACCCACTGGCCAGGAAATGGAGTACTGACAGGACCTGCACTAGAGGGGGTATTCCTGTGGGATGGCGGATAGCTGACATCAGGTCTGGCTCCAACTGGGCACACAGTTCCTGGATTGTTGCACAATCAAGTCTGTAAGTGATAATTATGTGTCTTTCTTCTATTGTTGCAGGTCCACCAGGGGTCTGTACACTGGAGGATGCCGCCATCTCATCACCCAGCCCCAGCGGACGTGCCCTATGGAGGAGAACAGTGAGCAGAGGGTCATACAGCACATAGGTTTCACAAGGCTGTTTAGCACAGACATAAAATTTTCTCTATGTTCCTTTGTCTGTCCATATTCCTATCCTAAATAGGTGTGATGCAGTTAGTTGGCCTGCCATGTGGCCCCCTGAAATGGCGGCTGCCTGACCTGTAAGGTGGGACAAGGGGAAATGAGGTAACTGCGCTGGTGTTGTACACCGTTTCAGTAGGTGGTCAAAGACGCGGCGCTATTCAGCATTGGTTATCATTGGGGCCTATGGGTTCCAGGAGCCAATGATGATGTACGGCGTTGGTGACGGTACGCACCACCATGGACGTGACCGCCATTTTCTATCTATTCACTCACGTGATACCTGACCTTCAACAGGAGAGGACCTACACTACAAGTGCTGCTGTGACCTGTGTCTGGAAGCGACAATGGCTACAGTGTCTGGGGAAAGGGCCCCTGCCTTCACTTCAGAGGAGTTGGAGAGACTGGTGAATGGGGTCCTACCCCAGCACACTTTACTGTCTGATCCTCCAAACAAACAGGTGAGTACACTGTGAGCATGATGAGTTGGTCATGAATGTGTGGAGTACTGTGTGTGTAAGCCTCATGTGGGAAGGGGCTGAGGGGTTCTGGGCAGAGTAATGCATATATGGTGGTCAATGTATGTGCGTAAGGGGATGGGAGGGATATGGTGGGCCATGAGTATGACAGTCCGGACGGTATGACTAATCCCTTTTCTGCTGTATTTTTCCTGCAGGTCAGCGCCCATCAGAAAAAGGGTATTTGGCATGCCAACGCCAAGGAGGTGCGGACCCTGGGGGTCTTTGACAGGTGGAGCACCCACTGCGGCAAACGGTGGGAGGACCTGCGCCGCTGGGCAAGGAAGACGGCGGAGGCCCAGCTGTGGCTGGCCTCCGAGCGAGGAAGGGGTGCCCTTCGTACCCTGACCCCCCTGATGTTCCGCATCCTGGCAGTGGCCTATCCGGATTTGGATGGGCACTTGATGGCATCACAGCAGCCACAAGGGGGTGAGTACAGATTCAGATTCATTACTTTGCACGCATTAATGTTGTACCAGGGTGGGGGATGTGAGCTGTGGGTGCCCCTAGGCCAGGGCAAACTGGCAGGGTTAGGTCCTTTTTTAGGCAGGCTCTGAAGCACTCCAACCCCAATAGTGCGCATCTCCTACTAGTCAGGGTCGTGTTTGTTTCAGGTGTGCAGCTGATGGCGTTATGCCATGTACCCCATGGGCTGGTGATTATCTGTGTAACTGGTATTGCATGGCCTAGTACATAGTGCTGCTCACTGTGTTTTGTGTACGCCAACAGTAGTGTTGTTGCTGGCATTGACCAAGTATATCCTCTGTCTCTCCCCCCTTTTTGTTTTGTCACCCGTCCTTGTGTGCATTAGCATCATCTGGCGGAGGAGCGGACGCATCGGCGATGGAGGGAGCTGCATCCCACATGGGCCCGGAGGCTGAATCCACAGAGGGTGAGGGCACCAGTGGGACTGAGGGCGAGGAGAGCACCATGACGGAGACAGGAGGGGACACTACAGGCAGCGACTCCTCCTCTGATGGAAACTCCCTGGAGGTGGCAGACACCTCTGTTCCCACACAAACAACAGGTACAGCCGCCACCCCTCTACCAGCACCTCCCTCCCAGCAGCCCCTCGGCATGTTTCCCGTGCCTGCTGACCCAGGAGGGTGGGCATCTCCTTTGCCCCAGGCACCTCAGGCCCTGCCCCAGACAGCCCTGTTGCCCTCATTGAGGAGGCTATTGACCTCCTGAGATCCATCACTGTTGGGCAATCAACCAGACTGAATGCCATCCAGGGGGTCAAGAGGCATTTGCAACAAACAAATGCATACCTGGAGGGCATTCACTCTGGTGTGGCGGCCCAACAGAGAGCATTTCAGGCTCTGACCTCCGCACTGATGGCAGCCATTGTCCCTGTATCCATCCTCCCCCCTCCAACTTCCTCTACCCACTCGCACCTGCGTCTCCACTCACACCTGCTTGTAGTACATCCTCATCCACTACCTCCATCACCAGCACGCCCATCACTACACACCCCTCACTGGCAGTCACCACCCCCACATCCATGCACACGTCCCCTGTGTCCTCACCCACTGTGTCTGTGACCCCTTCTCCCAAAGTACACAAACTTAAGCACACACACACCCAACAGCCATCTACCCCCCAACAGCATCCAGCTCATGCACCTGCACCCAAACACAGTAGACTGACACCTCCTACAACCACTCCCTCTTCCTCCACTCCCAAACCTTCGCCCTCTTCCCACCCCAATGTCCTTGGGCCAGGGTGGCCAAAACCCAGCCCAGCACCTCAGCCACCAAATCCATGTCCGCTGTGGTGCCTGCAGCTGTCAGAGGCTCAAAGGGGGCCAAGGGCAGGAAGGGGCACATAACACCAGGCAAGCCACATCATCCATCCAAGCCTGCAGGTGAAGGCCTGATGGCTACAAGCACAACCGCCAGCGCCGCCACCTGCACTGCGGCCAGCACCGGCACCTGCACCGCAGCCAGCACCACCACCTGCACCGCCGCAAGCACCGCCTCAAGCACCGCCGCAAGCACCGCCGCAAGTACCGCCGCAAGCACCGCCGCAAGCACCACTACTGTCAGCAGCAGCAGCCCCAGTGGGCAGCCATCCGAGGCTGCAGGAGAAGGGCTGGAGCTTCCCCCTACCACTGACATCACCTGCACCGCTTCCAGCACTGCCACCTGCACTGCTGCAAGCACTGCTGCAAGCACCGCCGCCTGCACGGCTGGCAGTAGCACCACTGCCAGCAGCAGCAGCCCCAGTGGGCAGCCGCCTGAGGCTGCACGAGAAGGGCTGGAGCCTCCCCCCGCCACTGGCAGCACCAGCACTGCCAACACTGTGCAGCCATAGCCACCGGCGGATGGACTGTAGCCCTCCCTCCATTGACTATCATGCATCCTGGTCATTGTAACTCTCGTGGCTCTCACACCCAGGTGAGGGACTGTGACCTGGCACCCCCCATGTGCTGCATCACTGGGCACCAAGCCCATTCCAGAACCAGTGGAGAAAGGCATCCACTCACCCTATCCTTGGCAGGATGAAGTACACTAGGCACAAAGCCCCATCCAGAACCAGTGGAGAAAGGCATCCACTCACGCTATCCTTGGCAGGATGAAGCACACAGGGCACAAAGCCCCCTCCAGAACCAGTGGAGAAAGGCATCCACTCACCCTATCCTTGGCAGGATGAAGCACACTGTGTAAAAAGCCACCTCAAGAACCAGTGGAACATGTCACTCACTTGAAAGACTATGGGCCTCATTCTGAGGCTGGCGGGCACCGCCATATGGCCCCTCCGCGGTCGAAAGACCGCGGAGGCCATTCTGGCTTTCCCGCTGGGCTGGCGGGCGACCGCCAGAAGGCCGCCCGCCAGCCCAGCAGGAAACCCCTTCCCACGAAGAAGCTGGCTCCGAATGGAGCCGGCGGAGTGGGAAGGTGCGACGGGTGCAGTTGCACCCGTCGCAAATTTCAGTGTCTGCTAAGCAGACACTGAAATTCTTTGTGGGGCCCTCTTATGGGGGCCCCTGCAGTGCCCATGCCATTGGCATGGGCACTGCAGGGGCCCCCAGGGGCCCCACGACACCCCATACCGCCATCCTGTTCCTGGCGGGCGAACCGCCAGGAACAGGATGGCGGTATGGGGTGTCGGAATCCCCATGGCGGCGCAGCAAGCTGCGCCGCCATGGAGGATCCCTGAGGGCAGCGGAAAACCGGCGGGAGACCGCCGGTTTTCCTGTTCTGACCGCGGCCAAACCGCCGCGGTCAGAATGCCCTGCGGGGCACCGCCAGCCTGTTGGCGGTGCTCCCGCCGTCCCCGGCCCCGGCGGTCCTTGACCGCCGGGGTCGGAATGACCCCCTATGGCTTTGCACTCCCCAGGACCAAGCAATGGGCATACCACCCACTTGAGAGACTGTGGCTTTGCACTCCACAGGACCACGCAGTGGGCATACCACCCACTTGAGAGACTGTGGCTTTGCACTCCCCAGGACCACGCAGTGGGCACACCACCCAGTGGAGAGACTTGAGAGACTGTGGCTTTGCACTCCCCAGGACCAAACAGTGGGCATGGAGCCCCCTCCAGGAGCAGTGGCATAGCACCATCTTCCGGTTGAGGTGCACCCCCCTTTTATTCCCCTGAGGTGCCTGTGTTTTCGACCTGATGCCCCTGCAGTGTTATCTCCATTTTGAGGCAGGAGTTAAATGTGGGCTTGGCTTATGTGTTATAGCTCAGTGGGCCACGGACTATTTTTGTATGGACATTGTCCCTCATTTCGTGTGTATAGTGTATATATAGTTCACACTGTTTATTTACATATTAATGTATTTCTCTAAATATCTAATATTACACTCATTTGACTCCATTCCTTTTGTCTTTGTGTTATTCCTGAGGGTTACGGGGTGTACATGTAATGTTGTTGCATGTGTTTGTGTGTATGGTGTTGAGGGTGAGGATGGGGTGGGCTTGTTGCGTGTTGTGTGTGTGTGTCACTCTCTTTTTCCTCCCCCCTCCGCTATGTGCTAGGTGCAGTACTCACCGTGGTCGTCGTCTCCGGCGTTATTACCCCTGGTATATGAGAAGATACACCAGCATGGCTAACACCTGTAGTTCGGGCTCCATGGCATCATGGTTCTTCCTTGAGTGTCGAGAGGTGAGTGGTTTCCCTTCAAAGTAGTGTTTCTGCTGTGCTTTTGATGGCATTGGTAAAAGTCCTAGAAAAGTCTGGTGGATGGGCGGGTTGTAATGAGGTGGGCGGTACATTGTCTTCCGCCTGGCTGTGGTGGTTACTGCTGCAGTGTTATAGTGGCTGTATGTGTTGGCAGTTTCCGCCGTGGTCATGATTCCATTTTTGTTACCGCCGGCCTGTTGGTGGTATTACCGCCGCTTTAACACCGACCGCCAGGGTTGTAATGAGGGCCTATGGGGGTCATTACGACCCTGGTGGTATAAGGCGCTTACCACCGTCCAGAAGACCGCCAATACACCGCGGCGGCGGCGGTAGACCGCCACAGCTATTATGACACACATCATGGAATCCGCCGAAATTCAGACACCCACACAATACATCAATGCAAAAAGTACACTGTTCCTAACTCTAGGGTGAACAATTAAAGTTTAGAAGCTAGAGCCCTCACACACCCAAAGGGTGTCATGCTTCATCATCGGGAAGCTCCTCGTCAGACCGGCAGGTGCAATGTCTGACGGGCTCCCCTTTCGGGGGGTCTTTGCCGGAGATCTTTTTATGTATGGTGGCTGCCGTTGAATCAAGAAGGTCAGGCACTCAATATGGTAGGAGAGTAGAGAGAATATTAAGATTGATTAGGGACCCCTCAACTGGTCTGTTTACTGGCAATATAAAGGGGTCACAATCAAGATTAAAAACATAGTTAAGTGGACAATGAGAATAATGCTCAACCACTTAAAAAAAGCCTGGAGTACTGGGAAATTGTCACCTGACCCCTAGGGTCTGGTCAACATGTTTCGCGTAAATGCGGTCATTAAAGATCCTCTAACGCTTCATCAGGACCTATATCAAATTAGACTTCTCCTGGCTATATATAGATGAACTCACTAACCTATTATGTATGTGAGAAAAAATTAGGTATCAGTCACTTACATTTTGAGTAAACTGTCCCGTCAAAAGTCTCAAACAAAAAACGGGTCGCCCTAGAGAAAATAGAAAATAGAAATACAAACAAAACTGAAAGCACGGTTAAATGACCAATCACACCCAATGTGGATCTGTGCACAAAGTGATGTCAAACAAAAGAAAACTATGCTTACCCGCCCTCTTCGTGTGGGGGGCCCCTTGGGAAGTAGCACGGTCCAGCCTATTACTTATAGCAGAGGTTAAACGTTGTCAGCACAATGAAAAATATATCTATGTGATTATTATATGCAGTGGAAAATTCCCTCTCACGGATGGTATTAGTGTTGACAATCATCAACATACAATGCAGTGTTAACTTACAATATATTGACATAATTACTAGATAAAGGAAGTGGTAACCACGTGTAGTTTCCTGCTTATCTACAGTAAGTATCTGTCAAATCAGCTGAATCACCAGAATGATCTAATTACTGGTTCAGTACAAACATTCAGTCGTGATCAAGCTGGAGTAAAACTCGGAGGAAAAACAAACCCGATATGAACATATTAGTAGCAGTGAGAAATGATCAATACAGTAAAAATCCTCAAAGCGATGTGTCCAACAGACTTACTTTTAAATAGGCGTCCTCAATTCGGGAAACCTACCCTCGGCGTGCTCTCCCCGGAGACACTGTGCCGAGGTTGGGTCAGGGTATTTAAAGCCCAGTGCGGGAGCTAATTGCTTCTGCGTTGCCTGGAGACTGATTTCATTGAAAGGGGAAACGGACTCGCGAGACTCCAGATGGTGAGCTCGCATCGGCTTTCACTCTACTAGAATGGCGGCCAAAAATGCTCAAAAAATAGACTTCTACGTCATGGGTATTGAAAAGGAGATATAATGTCAGCATTATGGATAGTGATAACACATAATAAATTAGAAAATCTCAAACCTAAATCGGGTGACTCCAAGTAATAAGTGGCATCGAGTAGTTCTCTGCTTAGTATGGCGGCCATCTTAAAAGGGTAAAAAGGCTCAACTCAAATAACTTAAGGAAGTAAAGAGGGAACACTTAAACACTAGATATATTTTATAGTACTAGGTCGTGATTAAAACATAACGAAGTGATCCACTGTCAGGATCAAAGCTTATGATTGCAGATAGTATCTCGTGGTCAAATGAGGCTACGAGTCGTAATGGAGAGAGATAGATATCAGGTCCAAGACCCAGAAAGGTTGCAGCTAAGTCCATCGTTTAAGGCATTAGGACGGTTGTAAGACAATAGTCCTAACTTTAATGTGAATAGGTCATTGGTCTCATAAGGCTATTAGCGAGACAAGGCCACCCAAGGGATATCGTCGTTCAGCCCAATGGTGTTAGTGTGTAATTTAAATACCCAGCGTTGTTCAAGCCTGAACAGTGATTGAGATGAGTCATTAATAAACTTGGGAGCTTCCAAAACAACCCAGCGTAAGTCATCTGGATTATGGGGTTTCTCAAGGAAGTGAGCACATAGTTTGGTGGTTATGCGGCCACATCTGATGTTGCTCCTGTGTTCATTAATCCGTGTCTTGACAGGTCTAGAGGTCATTCCGATGTATCGTAGACCGCATGGACATGTTTTCATGTAAACACAATTCTTTGTGTTACAATTGGTATGTTTGGTCAAGTTCCATCGGCCGATGGGTGCCAAATCGAGTGTTTTAGTCTGTTGTGTCAAAAAACAAACGTTACATTGTCCACATGGATAATGTCCTGACACTGGAGGGAGATTCCAAAGTGTCGACTGGGTCTGGATAGTATTTCTGGGACGGGTATGAATTATCAAGTCCTTGATGTTCTGTGACCGTTTAAAAGCAAATAGAGGTCTAGGAATAGTACAGCCGCTGCTGCTAAGTATTGACCATCTTTTCAGGATGAATCTCTTGATCTTATTAGACAGAGGGGTAAAGGTGGTAACACATGTCAATGACTTGCTGTTATTCCTAGTGTTCGGTGCGAGTAATGCTTCGCGATTATTATTCCTCGCTCTTTTACGGGCTCGATTGACAATCTCCCTGGGATAGTTGCGTGCTAACAACTTGGTTTGGAGGTCATCAGCCTGGGTATTGTAAGTGTATGTTGAGCTGCAGTTGCGTCTTAGTCTCAAAAATTGGCCAAACGGTAAGTTATCGCGTAAGGATTTGGGATGATGGCTGTCGTATGTGAGAAGGCTATTGCGATCTGTTGGTTTGTGATATGTGCTGGTGATTAATTTACCATTCTGAATGGTAATCAGTAGATCCAAAAAACTAATCTCATTGGTAGTCATTGTTGATGTAAATCTCAAAAAGGGGTTGAGTGTATTGATCCATTCGGTAAAGGTAGAAGCAATATCCAAAGGACCATGCCACACTATCAAAATGTCGTCGATGTAACGACGCCATAATTTGATGTTGGCAAAATATGGATTTGTGGGTGGTAGAATGAATTGTTTCTCAAAATTGTACATGTACAAGCATGCCAGGCTGGGAGCAAAAGTGCTGCCCATACATGTCCCCCTTATCTGGTGATAGAAATCATCCTCAAACTGAAAAAAGTTTTCAGTCATTGCTAGGTGCGCACATTGCATGATGAAGGAAACCGGTGACGTGAGGTCCTCACTATTTTCTAAAAGAGTTGTTTCAACTACCTGTAGGGTTGCATCCTGTGGGATGTTTGTATACAGCGCTTCAACATCCAAAGTGATTAGACCGTGTACATCGACCGTCTCATTAATTAGATCGATCAAAATTAGTACATCCTTGGTGTCTTGTAAATAGGTGGACGATTTTTTGACCAGTGGTTGTAGAAAATGGTCGCAAAATATGGACAAAGGTTCCAAGAGGGAACCAATACCTGACACAATAGGCCGTCCCGGTGGTGGTGAAATGCCTTTATGAATCTTGGGAAGGCAGTAAAAGTATGGAATTTTAGGGTGAAGTGTGTCTAAGAAGGCAGCTTCTTTTGGAGAAATCCAAGTGTTATTAGTTGCTTCAAGTATCATTGACTTAATCTTGGATTGTAATCTAGGGGTAGGATCCCTGTTGATTTTAGCATAGTAAGTATCATCACTGAGTAACCGTAGGCACTCATCCCGGTAATCTCCGGAGTTCATTATCACTATCGCTCCTCCTTTATCAGCCTGTTTAATGACGATAGTGGTATCTTCATTCAGTGTCTTAAGGGCCTGCCTTTCAGTAGTGGAAATATTGATAAAAGGGCGTTTAGGATGTATTGTCGCTACGTCGGTTAAGACCGCTTTCTCGAAGGCTAACACCTCGCATGGAATAGTTGGAGGTGGCGGAGTGAACGTAGATTTAGGCCTGAGTCCCGAGTCGGTCTGGACACTGTCAGATGGTGTATCTGAAAAGTAGAATTGTAATCTAATTTTGCGGAAAAATTGTGAAAGTTCGCAATTTAACCTGAAAAGATCTTCAGTCGGTGTGGGCACAAAGCCCAGACCTCGATTAAGGACCCTGGTTTCTATCACAGAGAGTTGTCTGGTAGAAAGATTCACTACTAGGTTCTCGGGGGTTGGTTCTTCCCCTGGCTTCTGGTGATCATCTGGGGTTCTTCCATGGCCCATTGAACACGTCTGCCTCTGCCTCTTCTTCTGCCTCTGCCTCTGCCCCGGCCTCTGCCTAAAAAAGGCATGTATGGCATAAAAGGGCGAGGTTGGTAGAAGGGATAGGGTGGCTGCCATGGTACATGTTGATTTACAGGGTAAGGAGAGTAGTTATAGAACTGTGGAATGGGTAAATTCTCATCCGTGCTCCATCCATCGGAGGATGAACTATTACTGATTTTGCGTGGTTTTTTGAAAGAAGATTGAGAGTCATCTGATGAGTGCGACTGTCCGTCTGTCTCAAAATCCTCAAGAGTGTAGGGATAGATTTTTTCTCGACTAAACCTGGTGATGTCTTTTTGAAGTTTTGTAATCTTTTGGTTCGTCAAAAAGACTTTTGTCTCATTTAGTTCTGTATTGATCTCGGCTAGCCGAGTCTTAAATGCCGCCAGAGTCACGGTGGTTCTTCATGTGCCTTCTAAAGAATTAATCTGGATGGTAATGGAATCTGCCAACCGTCTGGAAGTATTGATGATAAGTACTAACCAGTCTCTGGTGCATTTCCACGCTATCTGAGCCCAGTCTTTCCTAAATGCAAGATCTTGCAGGAAGATCCTGGGTATATTGGACACTAAAAGGCCATTGGGGGCGATATTGGCTCTCAGGTATTCGGTCATTATAGTCCCGTGCATAACAGTTTTAATAAGGTCACGCTTCAAGGTAGACAATTTGTCCCAATCTTCTTTAAGACTGCCCATAGGAGCTGACCCATCATTGTTTAAAATTGACGGTGTTTGCAAGATTGCTGCAACCATTTCATCGTCAAAACTCAAACCCTGGAAAGTGTCCATTGTGTCGAAGACACTGGGTGAGTATTAATGGCTAATCCCACAGTAAAAAACTGTGCAGAAGTATCAACAAAAAGGAGGGATCGGGAGAATTAAAGGTCCAGTGTACGTACTCCCAATATGATAAATCAATGCAAAAAGTACACTGTTCCTAACTCTAGGGTGAACAATTAAAGTTTAGAAGCTAGAGCCCTCACACACCCAAAGGTTCAGCCACACCAAAGTTCAGCGATAAACATGCGGAAACAAATCCTCCACCTCCACGCCAACAGAAACACGCCCATGCTATTACGACCCACGAATCCACGCGGCGGTCTTTCAACCGCGGTATTCCATTGGCGGTACACACCGCCACACTCAAAATTCACACACATCTCCAAAACACCGCCACATTGGACATTTCGAAATACACACACCTGAGACACATACACACACCCACACCCACACATCCAATACAATATAAAACACACACCCACATCACCCACAAACCCCTACAACCAGAAATTCTGAGAGAAGGCCAGAGAGAGAGCACAGAATAGACAACCCCATCGCACAGAGGCACACAACACCATCACCCACACAACATCCAACACAAAATACCACATACCACTACACTCACCACACTCATCACCACATACACCACCCCACACATCACACACACCACCCCATGTCACGCCAAAGACACCCCTGCTTCTCCGAGGAGGAGCTCAGGGTCATGGTGGAGGAAATCGTACGGGTAGAGCCACAGCTATTTGGCTCACAGGTACAGCACACATCAATTGCAAGGAAGATGGAGCTATGGCAAAGAATAGTGGACAGGGTCAACGCAGTGGGACAGCACCCAAGAAATAGGGAGGACATCAGGAAGAGGTGGAACGACCTATGGGGGAAGGTGCGTTCAACGGTATCCAGGCACCATATCGCGGTACAGCGGACTGACGGCGGACCCCCACCTGCTCCCCCTCAACTAACAACATGGGAGGAGCAAGTCTTGACCATCTTGCATCCTGAGGGCCTCAGAGGAGTCGTTGGAGGAACGGACACTGGTAAGTCAAATCTTAACTATCACATCCCCCACCCTACCTGCATGGTATCACACACCCCCACCCTCACACCCTCCCCTATCACCCAAACTCCTCACTAATGTACTAATAACACCAACTACACATCCCAACCCCAAGACCTGCATGACACAACTAACCATGGACACCCATCACTAAAGCATGCCCACTGCACATACCCAGAACACCCCCCAACCATCAGCACACAACCCCACACACAGGAATGCCTGCACTGGGGTTCACGCACACCCAACCATTGCACACCATTACACACACACATGCAATAATCAGGTACTTATACCCCAGCAGGAACCAGAAGGAACGTCACCACACCAGAGGGTCCAGACAACACCACTCCACCCCCAGAAGAGGCTCACAGTGACGACAGCAGCTCTGCCCTACTGGATCTTGATGACCAGCCCTGACCATCATGGGCCTCAGGACAGTCGGTTCCCCTTGCCCAGCCACAGCCCAACACCGAACTTCCACCCTCTGCTAACACCAGCACAGCACCCACCCATCGGGCCCAAACCTCCCTACCCAGGACAGGTCAATCAGCGGTGTGTCCACCACTACAGGGCACCCAGGCTAACCCACCACCCCAACAACAACAGGGACCTGGGGGCAGTGGTAGTGGGCACACGGTCCAGGGGACGGAGGCACAGGAACACAGGGGAACTGGGAGGGCTGCTGTGCGACAGAGGGAGGACAGGCCAAGGGAACCAACTCTCCACGAGGCCCTCTCCTCCATCATGGGAGCATACCACCACTCCCAGGAGACGATGGCCACGGTCCTGGACAAGTTGCAGGAGACCCTGCGTCTTCAGGAGGAGCCGTATTTGGGGTTCAGGGAGGAGCTCAGGACCATCGGCTCCGCTCTGGGCACCATCGTAGGGGTGCTGATGGACATTCAAAAGACCTTGAGGGACACCGTGGCACTTGAAGGGGCCCCTGACACTAGCCACGACGATGAACTGCCTACCACCTCCGCCGGCGCTAGTGGACAGGACGCCCCGCCACAGGACCACCACACCAGCACCCCTTCCCCTGCAGACGGACAACCACCACGTAAGCGGCCCCTGAGATCCAGGAACAGGACAGAGCAAGATGGCAAGACCCCCGCCAGGAAATGAGACCACCCTGATTGTCACCCCACTGTCCCACTTTGTTACCCTGTCCAAATAGGAACTGCCCCAGCTCCACTTCCAATGGGCAGATGTGCAATGTACCTGTGAGACTAATAGACTGGACTCTGCCATGGACATTCCTCCACCATCACCCGTCACCATTTTACAACCCCCCTTCATTTTTAGCACTTAAATAAACTCCCTTGAAACACTTAAAAAACTGGAGTCAGTCTATGATTTGTAATTTTGTATTATCAATGACAGTGTCATAATGGGTTACCCATTGGAAGTCTAACATACCAATGTCACACATCACAAGCCCTTCAAGGATGCAAGCAGTTGACACATAGGTAACCACATTTGTGAAACTGAAATGGAAGGGGACAACTCAGTTAACAACTAGTGAGTGAAATGTCGGTACAGGATAGAGGTAGACCTGTGAAAATTAATGTAATGTTAAACCTGAAAATGTACTCACCTGAGTTTCACTGGAAATATTGCTGTATGACTGACTCCCTGTTGTCGTTTTCTTCTTCCTCAGCTTCATCCTCATCACTGTCCACAGGCTCCACAGACTCCACAGCTGCTACAACACCGTCATCTGGACCATCCACCCACAGAAAAGGCACCTGGCGTCGCAATGCTAAATTATGGAGCATGGAGCAGGCGATGATGATGTCGCACACCTTCTTCGGTGAGTAGAATAGGAACCCACCTGTCATATGGAGGCACCTGAATCTGGCCTTAAGAAGGCCGAAGGTGCGTTCGATCACCCTCCTAGTCCGCCCATGGGCATCATTGTACCGTTCCTCTGCCCTGGTCCTGGGATTCCTCACTGGGGTCAATAGCCAGGAAAGGTTGGGGTAACCAGAGTGCCCCAATAGCCATACACGATGCCTCTGGAGTTGACCCATCATATCAGGGATGCTGCTATTGCGCAGGATGTAGGCGTCATGCACAGAGCCAGGGAACATAGCATTTACCTGTGAGATGTACTGGTCTGCCAAACAGACCATCTGGACATTCATCGAATGATAACTCTTCCGGTTCCTGTACACCTGTTCACTCCTGCGGGGGAGACCAGAGCTACATGGGTCCCATCAATGGCACCTATGACGTTGGGGATATGTCCAAGGGCATAGAAGTCACCTTTCATTGTAGGCAAATCCTGCACCTCAGGGAAAATGATGTATCTCCTTACGTGTTTCAGCAGGGCAGCCAACACTCTGGACAACACGTTGGAAAACATAGGCTGGGACATCCCTGATGCCATGGCCACAGTTGTCTGAAAAGACCCACTTGCAAGGAAATGGAGCACTGACGGCACCTGCACTTGAGGGGGGATTCCAGTCGGATGGTGGATTGGTGACATCAGGGCTGGCTCCAACTGGCTACATAGTTCCTGGATTGTGGCACGGTCAAACCTGTAGGTGACGATTAAATGTCTCTCTTCCATTGTCAACAGGTCAACCAGCGGTCGGTACACCGGAGGATTCCGCCATTTTCTCATATGTCCCAGCTGACGGTGCCTAAGAAGGACAACAGCGAAGAAACAGTCACTATTCCTCCAGGTATGTACCCATAGTCACACACAAGACTACACCAGACAATGAACCCTTCCTGTATGTGTGTTGAGTGTAGGCCTCGGTATGTGTGACGCAGTTGAAAAAGAATCCATGTGGGCCCCTGAAATGGCGGCTGCCTGACCTCTAAACTGGGACAATGGGATTGTGGGGTAACAGCGCTGGCGTTGCACACCGTCGCGGTAGGTGGTCGTAGACCGCAGCGCACTGCTGCATTGGTTAACATTGGACCCTATGGGTCCCAGGAGCCAATGAACAGGTGCGCTGGCGGTGATGATGCGCACCGCCGCGGACATCACCGCCGCGGACGTCACCGCCATTTTCTATCTGTTCAATCACTAGATACCTGACCTTCGACAGGAGAGGACCTACACTGCTAGTGCTGCTGTGACCTCGGTCTGGAAGCGACGATGGCTGCTGCGTCTGGGGAAAGGGTCCCTGCCTTCACTGCACAGGAGTTGGAGAAACTTGTGGATGGGTCCTCCCCCAGTACATGCTACTCTACGGTCCTCCAGACCAACAGGTTAGTACACAGGGAGCACGTTGTATGGGCTAGGCCTGGGTGGACAGGGCTGGGTGGAAGAGGGAAGGGGGCAGAGTTCATACTACAGTAAAGCATGGGAATAAATGGGTCACATGGTCAGAGTAGGGAGGGGGCCACTCACATTGATGGTGCAGTTAGTAATGACTGTTCCTCTTCCCTTGTGCATGTCATGTAGGTCAGCGCCCACCAGAAGAGGGACATTTGGCGTGCCATCGCCAAGGAGGTCCGGACCCTGGGGGCCCACCAGAGACGGGGCACCCACTGCCGTAAGAGATGGGAGGACATTCGCCGCTACAGCAAGAAGACGGCGGAGGCTCAGCTGGGGATGGCCTCCCAACGTGGGAGGGGTGCCCATCGCACCATGACCCCCCTGATGTTCCAGATCCTGGCGGTGGCCTACCCAGAGTTGGATGGGCGCTTGAGGACATCACAGCAGACACAAGGGGGTGAGTACAACCTCATTCTGCGGACTTTGCGTGCAGTGGAGGGGTCTGGGTGGGGGAGGTGGTCTATGGGTGTCCCTAGGCCCGGGCGAGTTAGGTAGGCAAGGCCCCTCCGTAATGTAGGCCATGTGGCACTCTACCCCACCTCAGAAGAGTGCCAAGTTGAGGTATAGTTGCCCCTGTGGCATCCATGTCATTGCCATGTAGGCCATATCCCAG
Source organism: Pleurodeles waltl (assembly GCF_031143425.1). Classification (NCBI taxonomy): domain Eukaryota; kingdom Metazoa; phylum Chordata; class Amphibia; order Caudata; family Salamandridae; genus Pleurodeles; species Pleurodeles waltl. The sequence goes on along the minus strand of NC_090437.1, from coordinate 258,683,399 downwards.
AAATTGCATGTGCAGAGGCCAGGAGCACGGCGTAATGCATGGGGCTGCTGCTTCTGTCTTGTCCGCCAACGGTAGCTGTATGCCATGCACTAAAACTCTCTTACTTCTGTCTCCCCCACATTTTCTGCTCTCCCTGTCCTTTTGTACATCAGCATCATCAGGCGGGGGTACAGTGGCACCGGAGCACGCGGGAGCTGCATCCCACATGGCCATGGAGGGCCACACCACAGACTCTGAATGCACCAGTGGGACGGAGGGCGAGGGGAGCTTCACGTCGGCCACAGGATCAGCAACCAGTGACACAGACTCGTCCTCCGATGGGAGCACCCTTGTGGTGACGGCAACATCTGTGCCCCCCACTTCTACAGGTACAGCCGCCACCTCCCCTATCAGCACCGCCCTCCCAGCAGCCCCTCAGCGTTCGCCCCGTGCCCGCTCACCCAGGAGGGTGGGCATCACCTTCGCCCCAGGCACCTCAGGCCCTGCCCCAGTCACCCCTGCTGCCCTCAGTGAGGAGGCCATTGACCTCCTCAGGTCACTCACTGTTGGGCAGTCTACCATTGTGAATGCCATCCAGGGTGTAGAACGAGAGTTGCAACACGGTAATGCATTCCTGGAGGGCATTCATTCTGGTCAGGCTGCCCTTCAGCGAACCCTGCAATCTCTGGCCTCAGCACTGATGGCAGCCATTGTCCCTGTATCTAGCCTCCCTCCTCCAACAACCTCCACCCAGACCCAATCCCCTGTACCCCAGCCCATCCCAAGCACACCTACAGACCAGCATGCACACAAGTCAACACACCCAAGTAGCTCAAGCAAACATAGGCACCACACACACCACAGGCACTCACACAAGCATCACACACATACAAATACAGCAACATCCACTGTCTCCACTGTGTCCCCCTCCTCCTCTTCTCCCTCCTCCCTCCCAGTCTCGTCTACACACACAACTGCATGCACCACATCTACAGGCACTAGGACTCACACCAGGACACCCAGCACCACAAGCCGCTCACCTGCACTCACCACCTCCATTGCCATTTACATGTCCACTGTGTCCTCTCCCAGTGTGTCTCTGACGCCCCCTCCCAAAGTACCCAAACGCCGGCAATCACTCACCCAACATCCATCCACCTCACGACAGCCTCCAGTACCTGCACCTGCACCCAAAACACCTAAAGTGACACCTCCGACAACCACCTCCTCTTCCTTCACTCCCAGACCCCCTCCAGCTACCCATCCCAGTGTCCGTCAGAAACTGTCCCTCTGTCAAATTGACCTTTTTGCCCCCATCTCCCCCTCCAATTCATCAGTCCTGTAGTAGCGCCTCAGCCAAAAAGCCTCCAGTACCAGTGGTGCGTGTTCCAGGTTTTTGGAGTGCACCGTCCACCAGGGCAGGCAGTAGGACCCGGAGCCAAGGCACTGGCAGCCCACCCCCTGTAAAGGCTCTGAAATTGGAGAGTGGACGACGGGACCGTGTCAAGACTCCTGGTGGGACAACAAGTGAAATGGGATCGAAGGCGATTGGTGAGTCAGCTGTAACTCCAAAAAAGGTGGGGAAGTTCCAGAGGAAGTCTGCCCAGCCTGTTGTGAGTGTCACGGCGGAGAAGTGCGCCATCTTTTCCGGTGGTCCAGACACAACCGCCAGCACCGTCGTCACTGGTCCAGAGACCACCGCCGGAGTCACAGCCCAGGAGGGCCCAAGTATCGTCACTGGTCAGGAGACCACCGCCAGAGTCACAGCCCAGGAGGGCCCAAGTATCGTCACTGGTCCAGAGACCACCGCCAGAGTCACAGTCCCGGAGGGCCCAAGTATAGTCACTGGTCAGGAGACCACCGCCAGAGTCACAGCCCAGGAGGGCCCAAGTATCGTCACTGGTCAGGAGACCACCGCCTGAGTCACAGCCCAGGAGGGCCCAAGTATCGTCACTGGTCAGGAGACCACCGCCAGAGTCACAGCCCAGGAGGGCCCAAGTATCGTCACTGGTCCAGAGACCACCGCCAGAGTCACAGCCCAGGAGGGCCCAAGTATCGTCACTGGCCAGGAGACCACCGCCTGAGTCACAGCCCAGGAGGGCCCAAGTATCGTCACTGGTCCAGAGACCACCACCAGAGTCACAGCCCAGGAGGGTCCTAGTATCGTCACTGGTCAGGAGACCACCGCCGGAGTCACAGCCCAGGAGGGCCCAGGTATCGTCACTGGTCCAGAGACCACCGCCAGAGTCACAGCCTAGGAGGGCCCAAATATTGTCACTGGTCAGGAGACCACCGCCAGAGTCACAGCCCAGGAGGGCCCAAGTATCGTCACTGGTCAGGAGACCACCGCCAGAGTCACAGCCCAGGAGGGCCCAAGTATCGTCACTGGTCCAGAGACCACCGCCAGAGTCGCAGCCCAGGAGGGGGACAGGATGTCACAGCCCCGCTGGCCAATGATGGAACGTCATGCCACACACCAATGCCCAGTTTAGAGATTGTCATGCCACACACCAATGCCCAGTGTAGAGATTGTCATGCCACACACCAATGTCAGTATCAGGACCGCCATGGCAAAGCACCGCTGAACAGGGCAAAGACCGCCATGGCAAAGCACCGCTGAACAGTCCTGAACCTCAATGGCAAAGCACCGCTGAACAGGGCAAAGACCGCCATGGCAAAGCACAGCTGAACAGCCCTGAACCTCAATGGCAAAGCACCGCTGAACAGGGCAAAGACTGCCATGGCAAAGCACCGCTGAACAGGGCAAAGACCACCATGGCAAAGCACCGCTGAACAGGGCAAAGACCGCCATGGCAAAGCACTGCTGAACAGTCCTGAACCTCAATGGCAAAGCACCGCTGAACAGGGCAAAGACCGCCATGGCAAAGCACCGCTGAACAGGGCAAAGACCGCCATGGCAAAGCACCGCTGAACAGTCCTGAACCTCAATGGCAAAGCACCGCTGAACAGGGCAAAGACCGCCATGGCAAAGCACCGCTGAACAGTCCTGAACCTCAATGGCAAAGCACCGCTGAACAGGGCAAAGACCGCCATGGCAAAGCACCTCTGAACAGGGCAAAGACCGCCATGGCAAAGCACCGCTGAACAGTCCTGAACCTCAATGGCAAAGCACCGCTGAACAGGGCAAAGACCGCCATGGCAAAGCACCGCTGAACAGGGCAAAGACCGCCATGGCAAAGCACCGCTGAACAGTCCTGAACCCCAATGGCAAAGCACCACTGAACAGGGCAAAGACCGTGTAGGAATGAATGGCCCGCCACATCAGGCATCCTTATCCCATGTGCAGATGGGACAGTGACAGGACAGGAACTTTCACGGGGAGACGCATCCAGTCTGGGCACCAGTCCCCCTCCAGAACAAGTGGAGACCTGCATCTACTTGAGAGACTGTGGCTTTGCACTCCCCAGGATGGCACAGTGGGCAAACCACCCACTGTAGAGACTTGAGGGACTATGGCTTTGCACTCCCCGGGATGGCACAGTGGGCAACCCACCCACTGTAGAGAGTTGAGAGACTGTGGCTTTGCACTCCCCAGGATGGCACAGTGGGCAACACACCCACTGTAGAGACTTGAGAGACTGTGGCTTTGCACTCCCCAGGATGGCACAGTGGGCAAAACACCCACTGTGGAAACTTGAGAGACTGTGGCTTTGCACTCCCCAGGATACATCAATGGGCATGGAGCCCTGTCGTGGATCTGGCTTCGCATTCATCTGGCTGAGGTGCCCCACCTTCCCTTCCCCCTGAGGTGCCTGTTTTATTTCTATCTGATGCCCCGGCAGTGTTCTCTCCGATTTTGGTCAGATATCGTTTGTGGGCCTCGCCCATGCATTTTTGGACTGTTGGTGCACGGACATTGTTGTGTACATATCTGCACTACTTCTTGTATTGTATATATAGTTATGAGTGATTTAGACATATATATCTGTATATTTTTGTATGACATTTATATATTGGCACATTACAATGTTTGGCCGAAATTCGCATTGTCTTTGCATTCTTCCGGGGGGATTGTGGGTTGTTAATGTGATTTTTGTGACTGCATTGGTGTGTATGTTGTAATATGTGAGGGTGGGGGTGGGGGTGTTTGGTGGGTGTCCCCCTAACTTTTGCCTTCCACCTCCCCCATGTTGTAGATGCAGTACTCACCGGTATCTTCTGCGCCTACTTCGCTGTTGGTCGTAAAGGAGCAGAAAGACAAGGGCAGGTAGTATTTGGAGTTCGGGGTCCATGGAGTCGTCGTTCCTCGTGGGATATGTTCAGGTGAGCGTTTTCCCATAGCAAAAGCTGTTTCTGCCGTGTTTTTATCCACGGTGAATCCGCTCCGGAAAAGGTGGCGGATTGGCGGGTTGTAACAGTGTGGGCGGTACATTGTCTCCCGCCTGTCTGTTGGCGGTGACCGCCGCGCTGCTTGTCTGTACCGCCGTGGCGGGCGGTGTGTTAAAGTGGCTGTCTTTGTTGGCGGTTTCCGCCAGGGTCATAATTCCCTTTTTTTGTCCGTCGGCCTGTTTGCGGTATTACCGCACCTTTTAAACCGTCCGCCAGGGTCGTAATGACCCCCTATATGTCACAAATGTGAATGGTCAAGATTTAATCCATGCGAAATTTCAGAGAGGTTGTTCAGACTGTTCTACAGATATCAATGTCAGTGTGCACCTTGTAAGAACTGCACATTGTCTTTGACGGTTCTTTTGAACTATCTGTCAAAGAATATGAGAGAATCAGACAAACAACAATCAACCTTGCCTGCAGCAAAAATTTGAAACCTATACCTGTGCAACTTAATAAATTCTGGTTGTCAACATCGAACAAGAATGACTTGGAGATGTTCTCGCCAAAACATTGCTGATACTTCAGTGACCTCAGAATTTCCAAATACTGCAAGTGGAATGATTGTCCATAAGTTGTTGGTGTGTGTAGGGATTAATTCAAAAGGTATGGGCCATATTGTTCAAGAACTTAACAGCAAATTGGAGGAAGCTGTCCTTTGTGTTGTGCCACATGTCGTTGTACTGCCAAGTGACACAGATCTTATTATTGTGCTTCTTAGATTTGTTGCAATGTTCATAAGTCAAGGATTGTCAGAGTTACGGATACGTTATGGAACAGGCAAAAAAAGGCACTTAATCCCGCTTCGTAAAGAACATCATTATTTGTTTCATTTCTATATATGTCTCTCCTTCCTCTATTATAGCCGCCATTTTAGAAAATGGATGAAGGGTTATTTTCTGTCTCTATAAGACTACTTGAACGTCAAAACCTATTTTTTACACTAAAATGAAGTATTTCGGTTTCATGGCTCCTGAACTATTTCTACAACACATCTGCCATTTAAAAAAATGATTCAGAAACATGAATGAAAAATGAAAATCTCTGGACAATAATTTTGTTACCAAGGTATATCAGGGGACCTGGATTATATCTACCCAGGCAAGGCAATGACCCTGTCTGCCTGTTCTCAAAGAAACAGAAAGACAGGCTTTAATTCTGGCCCTCTCAAGCCTCCCTCCTGGCTGCTTATGATTTTTCTCCTCTGCTCTGAAAGAAAGCCAGAAAACTGATCTCTGATTGGTTGTTTACAATTCACAGTCACATGACTCATCTTTAGTCCTTCTGGTGTTCAGTTTCAACTGATTGATGCTGGAAACAAACAAATGAACAAAACTCTGGGTTTTCATTTGACAATCAATACCACCAATTATCCCCAGTCAATGGTAACACAGAATTATGTATTAGAAATAAGATACTTCAGCGTGGCGTCTGACCGAAGATGGCTGCCTAACCGAGTGGCTTCTTCGACTGTATCCAAATTTACACAGAAGTTGCAGAATGGAGGCATGCTAGCCTTCCAGGATGTAATGTTGAAATGCCAAGAGACTAATATTGCTGCTTGCTGGATGCAAGAAATGCCTGTGACTGCAATTTTTTCCTGAAAAAGCAAGGAAGGAGACAAACTATCAGTATTGTACCATCTCTCCCAGCCATGGAATATTCATATGAATTACGTTACACAGGAGTTGCAATCAAATATTACTTTATACCTCAGCATACAGTAATGTATTGAGCATCACATCATATTTTATATTAACCACACCTTAACACCTCCTCATCCATCATGTACTTCCTGTTCAGAGCCCGCACACAACCACGAGGATTCTAGTGTGCATAAAACCAAGATGCTATATTTCCCCCTTTTTTAAATAAAAAGGTGGCAAACATCACCAAAATACATTTAATCAATTAATTGGCGAGGCGCTCTCACTTGTCTGCCAGCTCAGGTAATTCAAGGTGACTGAGGTTGACTTTGATTGAGTAAAGACACCACAGGCTCGTGCTCTGGACTGGCTGATTTGGTTGCTTCCCATAAAGTTTCAGGACTCGACAATTGTCTCGATAGGTGTATGAAATATGATGTGTCCTGAGTGGTGGATTGTCCACGACGATGTGCCTTCAGCATATGTCCCCTTCATGCCGCAGCCTGTAAAGCATCAGCAGCCAAAGGAATGTCCGTTTTCCTTCTGCATTTTTGCTTAAAACACCAAGGCCCTCATTACATCTTTGGAGGAGGTGTTAATCCGTCCCAAATGTGACGGATTTACCACCAGCCGTATTACGAGTTCCATAGGATATAATGGACTCGTAATACGGCTGGTGGTATATCCGCCACTTTTGGGACGGATTAACACCTTCCTCCAAAGTTGTAATCAGGCCCCAAGTCTGCTTTGTCAAAAACTGTGTCCTGGGCATGGCAATGCTGATCTGCGTGTTTTTTCATTTTCCTTTTCCGAGCTGCGTTGATGTCTCAAATCTTGTCAGTATTCTCTGATTGATTTGGGACCTATTGAGGTAGTTTTGTTCTGATGACTCTCCCAAAAAGCAAAGTGGCTTGTCACTCATCAGTGGTGAAGTGAGGGGTTGATCGGTAGGTCTGGGGGGTGCAAGTTTATTCCCTTCATGGGCACATTGAATGTGTTTCTTGAAGGTGCACATGAACCGCTCTTCTAGACCAGTGTCCTGGTGCCAGAGAAGCATACTCATTTAGGGTTTGACATTGAGTAGGAAGAGGAACTCTTTGACCGCTTTAATGTTAAAGTGCGGTCATAATCAGATTTGTGAATTTCATGGATGTCCCACATTGCAAAGATGTCATCAAGCCGTTCTAAGACTTTATCATGAGTTGATGAGGATATGTCTTCCATCAAAGGGAAAACTGAATATTCATTTATGATTACCATGAGATTGTATCGATTTCCTAAAGGCCCAAAAAAGTAAACTGTAACTCTCTCCCAGGCATGGGCAGGAAGATCAGATATTGTTACTGGGTGTTATGTCATTATATGGGAAAGACAATTTCAAATGTGGCATGCCCTCAACTCTTTGTTGACTGTCTCACCTAGCCAACAGAACCACATTCACTCTCTTAGTACTCTTTTAGTAAGTACAAAACCCCAATGTCCTTCAAGAGCCAGGTGGATGACCTTCTTACTGAGGCTTACAGGAATAACAGTTCACGAGCCTCATAATATCATGCCTTCTTGGGTGACTGCTAACTCATTTAGTACATTCTTGAACTTTTGGAATTCAACATCATCAGCAAGGGGCTGGGTCTTTCTCCTCCAGGAATGTGTGGTAATCAGTTCTTTGATTATGTTCATGTCATTGTCTGCAATAATGGTAGCAATGATTTGTTCCACAGTCAGAGCTGCTGGTGTGCTGGAGTTCACAGTGAAATTGAGATAAGCTTCAGCTGTCTTGGATATCAAACTGTGATGATGCAGCAGCACTCATGAAAAGTAATTTGTTGGGTGTTAATCTTTCTCCGTTCTGGGCACAATCTCATAGTCATATTCTTATAGTCTTAACCCCCACTTCTCTATGGGAAGGGGCATCTTAGCCTTTCCGTTTCCATAAATTGAGAGCAACACCTTGTCTTAGTTTGGACTCTTGCTCTAGGCAAGACTGCTGGTTAAAGGATGACAGTACTTTTGCTTGTAGGCGACTACGCCTATCCTACAACAAATCGCAACTGTTGTCCCAACCTTACCGGCTCACTAGCAGCACCTCACTAGAAACACAATATTAAAAGGTGATTTGTGGCAGCCTTTATGCATGGACTCAAAAATAAGACTTCTCAGGGAGTGTTGTGGTTAAACTGAGATTACCCCTTTCTCACAGATATATCATGTCTCATACAAACGCAGGCAATGACAAAGATGTAGTAAAGTTTCAATAGTTTTTAGTTAACACAACTGCAATTTGCGATAAGTTGCATGGGCTGCAATGATTAGGATAATGAATAATGCAAGGAACAGAATTGTGAAGACAAGAATCATTATTACAAAGACCCCCACCATCTTGCAATGCATGTAAAAGACATACGAGATCTGGGTTTGCTAAACCTAATCTGCCAATGCCATGTCCATTAGAGGAGCCCCCAACCCTTGTTACCTTGGAATGAGGTCTCTATGTCAGACTCCGCAGGGACACGAAGACAGGGTCAGCGTCAAGACGATGTGCAGCATCGATATCAGCGATGGTGGCGATGCCCTCTGGTCGGAATCCCTCTGATTATCTGTCTAAAGTGCGATGTATTTATACAGATCTACCAGGACCCCTGACGTAGGTGTGTTCCCAAACAATAGATAACAGACATGCTTGGGACGGCAATTATTATAAGCAATCCCTCGAAAGTAGAGAGAGGGAAAAATCCCTAAATGTGAACACCTTGGCCCGTATTTATACTCCGTTTGCGCCGAATTAGCGTCGTTTTTTTCGACGCAAATGCGGCGCAAAACTAACGCCATATTTATACTTTGGCGTTAGACGCGTCTAGCGCCAAAGTATGGGCAAAAAGCGTCATTTTTTTGCGTGAACGCCTTCCTTGCGTTAATGAGATGCAAGGAAGGCGTTCCCGTCTAAAAAAATGACGGCGACGCAAATGCGTCGTATTTATACTCCCGGGCAAAAATCACGCCCGGGAGTTGGCGGGTCAAAAAACAAGTCATTTAGCACATTCTGTATCAACCAGACTCTGACTGGCATAGGGCAGCGATGTGTCTTGGAGCATCTGAATGGCCACTGTGTTGAGCAAGGATTGCCCCTTCCTCTATCAGGCTCATTTCAACTGTTATTTCAGTAAGTAACTTGGAGTCAAAGTAGGCCATTTCTGTTGCAATCTCAATTGCATGTTTGATTCCTTTGAAAGTCTGGTCATATTACAGAGACCACTGGAATTGTACATTTCACTTTGTCCAGTTTCTCAATGGGACACTCGCTGTGGCAAAATTGCAGATGTGTCTTGAACAATAACTGGCCATGCCTAAAAAGCATCACAGTATGATAGCATCATGAGGGAGGCAAGTAGATGACAGTGTTTGGCCCTTGTCTTGATCTGGAGTAATTGTCCATCAGAAAATATATGCCCAAAAAAATTAAGTTTGGCCTTGGAAAACTCACTCTTAGCGGCAGTATCAGAGTCAGACCTGCATCAGTGAGTAGCTGGCACACTTGGGTAAGGGCTTTATTATGTTCCCTTTGTGCTTGCCCAAAAACCAGCATATCATCACTGTAATTGAAAGCATAGATAACAGGCTGCATCACTTGGAGAATAACATCCTGAAAAATACTACAGCAGTCAAACGCAGTCTCTTACATTCAAAGAAACCAACATGAGTTGAAAAGGTAGTAATGTACAAGCAGTTCTACGCTAAGGGCCTTATTTATACTTTTTGGTGCAAAACTGCACTAAGGCAGTTTTGCACCAAAACAAAATGTTTTGCACCGGCTTGCACCATTTTTTAGCACCAGCTGGGCACCATATTTATGGAATGGTGCAAGCCGGTGCAAAGGGTAGGCTAGCTTAAAAAAAAAAATGACGTTAGGCAGGTTTGAGTCAAAATAAATGATTCTGACCAGATTAGCATCATTTTTGGACGCTAAAGGGCATAGTTATACTCTGTTTGCACTGAATTAGCGTCATTTTTTTAAAACTCTAATTCAGTGCAAAACTAACTTCATATTTAAACTTTGGTGCTAGACCAATCTAGCGCCAAATTTATGGAGTTAAAGTCATTTTTTGGAAGTGGAAACCTACCTTGCCTTAATGAAATACAAGATAGGCGTTCCCGTGCAAAAAATGTGACTATGGCCATAACGCCATATTTATACTCCCGTGCAATGGAGGTAGGAGGGGTAAAAAAAATGGGGCAAAGCTTGCTTTAAAGCCTGGGTCAGGACAGGCGTTAGGGGACCTGTGGGCCTATTTCCATGGTGAAACACCATGGAATAAGCCCACAGGTGCACTCCCCAGGCCCCAGGGGCACCCCCACCCACACCAGAGGGACTGCGCAGGATGGGGGACCCCATCCCAAGTAAGTACAGGTAAGATTGCATTTTATTTTTGAAAGTGCCATAGGTGACCCTGAAATGGGCCCCTATACATGGCACAGGGTGCAATGGCTATGCCCAGAGGACTCCTGTCCTCTGTGCTGGCTATTGGGGTGGTGGGCATGACTCCTGCCTTTTCTAAGGCAGGAGTCATGTGGCATGGTAGGTTTAGCACCATAAAATGACGCTAATCTGGTTAGAGTCATTTTTTTTAATCTAACCTGCCTAAAGTCATTTTTTGGTGCTCAACCCTCTTCTTCTATACTGCCAGCCTCACCCGACTAAAGTCTTTTTTTTTTACTCTAGCCTACCCTTTGCACCGGCTTGCACCATTCCATAAATACTGTGCCCGGCTGGTGCCCAGAAATGGTGCAAGCCGGTGCTAAACTTTGAGTTAGTGCAGTTTTGCAGCAAAAAGTATAAATAAGGGGCAATATTTTGTACGTTTGCGCCACTTTTGTGTCAAAAAATGACGTTAATGTGGCACAAAAAAAGTATAAATCAGGTCCTTGGTGCTTGACGGGTCAAGCACCAAAGTATAAATATGGAGTTAGATTTGCACCGAATTAGAGTAAAAAAAATTACGCTAATTTGGTGCAAACAGAGTATAAATATGCCGCAGAGTATAAATATGCCCCTAAATATGGTGTTAAGGCCATAGAGTCATTTTCTGCACGGGAACGCCTACCTTGCATCTCATTAAGGCAAGGTAGGTCTCCAGTTTCAAATAAATGACTTTAACTCCATAAATTTGGCGCTAGAGGGGTCTAGCACCAAAGTATAAATATGGAGTTAGTTTTGCACCAAATTGAAGTAAAAAAAAAAATGACACTAATTCGGTGCAAACAGAGTATAAATATGCCCCTAAATCTTTATTCAGGTTAAGGCAGTAACACTTTGGCTTCATTCTATTGCATCATCATGTCTGCTATGTGTGGAGAAGGAAGTCTCTCCTCTCAATGACTTTGTTTGGCTGGCAAATATCAAAGCAAATGCGCATGGTTCCGCTACTGTCCTTTTCTGGTACAAACTACTATGGGTAAACCATATTGTACAGGGCCTGCGGAGTGTTCAACAAAGTCATTTTTTAACAGGGCTTCCAACTCTTTTTCTACAGCTTCTTGTACATGGGAAAGCAATTATGTGGCGTTGTTGAGCAACAGGACAAATGTCTTCATTGATATGAAGCTGTACTTTCATTTTTTTGAGTTTTCCCAGGCAGTGGAACAACAACGGAAATTGGCTTATGTTAGACCTGACAGCCTTAGGATGGTCACCCCTAACTTTTTGCCTGCCTCCCTCCACTTTTTAGACACTGTTTTTGTTGGTTTTAAGACTCTGCACATTTTACCACTGCTAACCAGTGCTAAAGTGCATGTGCTCTCTCCCTTTAATCATGGTAACATTGGATCATACCCAATTGGACTATTTAATTTACTTATAAGTCCCTAGTGGAGTGCACTATGTGCACCCAGGGCCTGTAGATTAAATGCTCTTAGTGGGCCTGCAGCACTGATTGTGCTGCCCACATAAGTAGCCCCTTAGCCTTGTCTCAGGCCTGCCATTGCAAGGCCTGTGTGCAGTTTCACTGCCAATTCGACTTGGCATTTAAAGTACTTGCCAAGCCTAAAACACCCTTTTTCTACATATAAGACACCCCTAAGGAATGCCCTAGTAAACCCATAGGGCAGGGTGCTGTGTAGGCAAAAGGCAGGACATGTACCTAGGTAGTTTCCATGCCCTGGTAGTGTAAAACTCCTAAGTTTGTTTTTACACTGCTGTGAGGCCTGCTCCCTTCATAGGCTAACATTGGGGCTGCCATCATACATTGTTTGAGTGGTAGCTGCTGATCTGAAAGGAGTAGGAAGATCATATTTAGTATGGCCAGAATGGTGATATTAAATCCTGCTGACTGGTGAACTTGGATTTAATATTACTATTTAAGAAATGCCACTTTTAGAAAGTGAGCATTTCTCTGCACTTAAATCTTTCTGTGCCTTAAAATCCACATCTGGCTGGGTTTAGTTGACAGCTCCTTGTGCATTCACTCAGACACACCCCAAACACAGGATACACAACCTCACTTGCATACATCTGCATTTTGAATGGGTCTTCCTGGGCTGGGAGGGTGGAGGGCCTGCTCTCACACAAAGGACTGCCACACCCCCTACTGGGACACAGGCAGACAGGATTGAACTGAAAGGGGACTGGTGCACTTCTAAGCCACTCTTTGAAGCCCCCCCACTTCAAAGGCACATTTGGGTATATAAACAGGGCCTCTGCCCCTACCAACTCAGACACTTGAGAAGAAACCTGAACCAAAACTTGCATCCTGCCAAGAAGAACTGCCTGGTTGCCCAAAGGACTCACCTGTCTGCTTTCTGTGAAGGACTGCTGTCTTGCTGTTGCCCTGCTGCCTTGCTGCTCTCTGGCTGTGGTGAAAAAGTGCTCTCCAATGGCTTGGATAGAGCTTGCCTCCTGTTCCCTGAAGTCTCAGGATCAAAAAGACTTCGGGCCATATTTATACTCTGTTTGCGCCGGAATTGCGTCGTTTTTTTTACGCAATTCCGACGCAAAACTAACTCCATATTTATACTTTGGCGTTAGACGCGTCTAGTGCCAAAGTCCATGGAGTTTGCGTCATTTTTTAGCGAGGACACCTACTTTGCGTTAATGAGATGCAAGGTAGGCGTTCCCGTCTAAAAAATTGACTCCGAGGCATGTGCGCCGTATTTACACTCCCGGGTAAAATTCACGGCCGGGAGTGGGCTGGTCAAAAAAAATGACGTACGCCCGCTTTTGCGCCGTTTTTTAGCGCCTGGTCAGGGCAGGCGTTAAGGGACCTGTGGGCTCGGAAGGAGCCCAGAGGTGCCCTCCCATGCCCCCAGGGACACCCCCTGTCACCCTTGCCCACCCCAGGAGGACACCCAAGGCTGGAGGGACCCATCCCAGGGACATTAAGGTAAGTTCCGGTAAGTACTTTAAAAAAAAAAAAATTGTGGCATAGGGGGGCCTGATTTGTGCCCCCCTACATGTCACTATGCCCAATGACCATGCCCAGGGGACATAAGTCCCCTGGGCATGGCCATTGGGCAAGGGGGCATGACTCCTGTCTTTGCTAAGACAGGGGTCATTTCTATGGGGGTTGGGAGTCGAAAAAAATGGCGCAAATCGGGTTGAGGCGAAAAATTTGCCTCAACCTGACTTGCCCCATTTTTTGGCTCCCAAGCTCCATATCCCCTACGCCGGCGCTGCCTGGTGTACGTCATTTTTTTTCACGCACACCAGGCAGCGCCGGCGGCTAACGCCGGCTAACGTCATTGATTAAATAGGGCGCCCGCATGGCGCTTCAGAATGGCGTTAGCCGGCGCTAATTTTTTTTACGCAAAACTGCGTTAGCGCAGTTTTGCGTCAAAAAGTATAAATATGGCCCTTCATCTCTTCAAGAAGGACTCCTTGTGCGTCTGCACTGCCTGCCAGAAATGACGCACAACCTAAATTGCAGTGAAAATTTCCCCGCACGCCGAACCGGAACGACACAGCCTGACTTCGCAACGAGAAGATCGATGCAGCTCCAGCATAGTGACTGGAAATTCGACCCACTGGATCGACACATAAGCAAGCTGTAATGACGCAGCCCGACTTCCGGAGAGGAATCGACACAGCGCCTGCCGTGCGGTAGAAAATTAAACGCAATACCCACTGGATCGACTTCGTCCTGCTAGCGCAGGACATCCAAGCACCCTCCCCGGGGTGTCTGAAAACCCTGCAACCCGAAGAGGATCCATGACCGTGCACCGGAAATCGACGCAAACCTGTCCCTGCATGGAAACTAAATGAAGCATCGCCATGTGCGGCCCGAGAAGTTGATGCACACCCCTTTGTTTCCACGCTTCTCCTTCTCTGCGTTTCTTTGCAGAGATTCTTCAAGAAAACCAGGTACTTTGAGCTTGAAAGAGACTTTGTTTGCTTCTAAAAGACTTAAGACACTTTGGGGGTCATTACAACATTGGCGGTAAAAGCCACTTACCGCCATGCAGAAGACCGCCAACACACCTCCGCGGCCGCGGAATTCCGCCACAGCTATTACGACCCACATCTCGAAATCCGACAAAATTCAGACACCCACACAAGTCCGCCACACCAAAGGTCAGTGATAAACTGACGAAAACAAAACCTCCACCGTCACGCCAACAGAAATTCGCCCATGCTATCATGACCCACGAATCCACGCAGCGGTCTTTCAACCGCGGTATTCCATTGGTGGTACACACCGCCGCACTCAAAATACACACACATCTCCAAAACACCACCACACTGGACAATGTGAAATTCACACACCTGATACACATACACACACCACTCCCACACACCCAATACAATATAAAACACACACCCACATCACCCACAAACCCCTACGACCACCATTACAGAGAGAAGGCCAGAAAGAGACACCGCCATCAACAAACTAGCAGTCACAGGCACTCAACACCATCACCCACACAACTGCCACGCAAAAAACACCACACACCACTACATATCACCACACTTATCACCACACACACCACCCCACATATCATCTACACCACCCCATGGCATGGCTAAGACACCCCAGGTTCTCGGAGGAGGAGCTCAGGGTCATGGTGGAGGAAATCGTCCGGGTAGAGCCACAGCTATTTGGATCACAGGTGCAGCACACCTCCATAGCTAGGAAGATGGAGCTATGGCGAAGAATAGTGGACAGGGTCAATGCAGTGGGACAGCACCCAAGAAATCGGGACGACATCAGGAAGAGGTGGAACGACCTAAGGGGGGAAGGTGCGTTCCGTGGTCTCAAGACACCACATCGCGGTACAGCGGACTGGCGGCGGACCCCCACCTCCTCACCCACAACTAACAACATGGGAGGAGCAGGTCTTGGCGATTCTGCATACTGAGGGCCTCGCAGGAGTCGGTGGAGGAATGGACTCTGGTAAGTCAAATCTTAACTATCATATCCCCCACCCTACCTGCATGCTATCACAGACCCCCACCCTCGCCCCCTCCCCTATCACTCCAACTCCTCACAAATGTACTAATATCACAAACCACCCATCCCAACACCAAGCCCTGCATGACAAAACAAAGCATGGACACCCATCACTAAAGCATGCACATACCCATAACACCCCCCTCAACCATCATCACACAAGCCCCCACACAGGAATGCTAACACTGGGGTACACGGTCACCCACCCATTCCACACCATGACACACACAGATGCAATAATCATGCTTTTACACCCCTGCAGGACCACTACCCAACGTCACCAGACAGGAGGGTCCAGACATCTCCACCCCACCCACAGAAGAGGCTCACAGTGATGACAGCAACTCTGTCCAACTGGATCCAGATGACCAGCCCAGACCATCGTCGGCCTCGAGACAGTCGGTTCCCCTCACACAGGCACAGCCCACCACAGACCTTCCACCCTCTGGTAACACCAGCACAGCACCCACCCAGCGGGCCGATACCTCCGTGCCCAGGACACGTCAATCTGCTGTGTCCGCCACTATAGGGAACCCAGGATAACCCACTACCCCAACAACAACAGGGACCTGGGGCAGTGGCAGTGGGCACACGGTCCAGGGGACGGAGGCACAGGAACACAGGGGAACTGGGAGGGCTGCTGTGCGACAGGGGGCGGACAGGCCAAAGGAGCCCACTCTCCACGAGGCCCTCTCCTCCATCATGGGAGCATACCACCACTCCCAGGAGACGATGGCAACGTTCCTGGCCAAGTTTCAGGAGACCCAGTGCATGCAGGAGGAACAGTATTTGGGGTTCAGGGAGGAACTCAGAACCATCACCTCCGCCCTGGGCACCATCGTAGGGGTGCTGAAGGAAATACTTAACACCAGGAGGGACACTGTGGCACTCCAAGGGGCCCCTGACACTAGCATGGACGATGAACTGCCCACCACCTCTGCCGGCGCTAGTGGACAGGAGGCACCGCCACAGGACAACCACACCAGCACCCCAGCCCCTGCAGACGGAGAACCACCCCGCAAGTGGTCCCTGAGATCCAGGAACAAGACAGAGCACGATGCCAAGACCCCCGCCAAGAAATGAGACCACCCTGATTGTCATCCTACTGTCCCACTTTGTAACCCTGTCCATATTGGAACTGCCCCAGCTCCCCTTCCTATGCCCCTATGGGCAATGCACCTGTGAGACTAATAGACTGGACTCTGCCATGGACATTCCTCCACCATCACCCCTCACCATTTTACAACCCCCCTCCAATATTTAGCACTTCAATAAACACCCTTGAAGCACAAAACAATCTGGAGTCAGTCTGTGATTTCGAAAATGTGTATTAGCAATGACAGTGACAAAATGCGTTTTCAAATGTAATGTCAACATACCTATGTCACACATCTCAAGTCCATGAGGAATCTAAGCACATGACACACGTTGGAAACCACACCTGTGAAACCGTAAGGGAAATGTACAACTCAGTGACCATATACTGGTTGAAATCGACAGACAGGATAGAGGTAGAAGTGTGAAAGTACTTGTAGTAGGCAGGAATGTTTTCTCACCTGTGTGTCACTGGAAATATTGCTGGATAACTGAGTCCCTGTTGTCAATGTCTTCTTCCTCTGCTTCCTCCTCATCACTGTCCACAGGCTCCACAGCTGCCACAACATCGTCATCTGGACCATCCTCCTGCAGAAAAGGCACCTGTCGTCGCAAAGCCAAGTTGTGAAGTATACAGCAGGCCACGATGATCTGGCACACCTTCTTTGGTGAGTAGAGTAGGGAACCACCTGTCATATGGAGGCACCTGAACCTGGCCTTCAGGAGGCCGAAGGTGCGTTCGATCACCCTCCTAGTCCACCCATGGGCCCCATTGTAGCGTTCCTCTGCCCTGGTCCTGGGATTCCTCACTGTGGTCAGTAGCCATGACAGGTTGGGGTAACCAGAGTCCCCTAATAGCCACACACGGTGCCTCTGGAGTTGACCCATCACATAAGGGATGCTGCTATTCCGCAGGATGTAGGCGTCATGCACAGAGCCAGGGAACATAGCATTTACCTGGGAGATGTACTGGTCTGCCAAACATACCATCTGTACATTCATGGAATGATAACTCTTCCGGTTCCTGTACACCTGTTCACTCCAGTGGGGGGGGGACCAGAGCCACATGGGTCCCATCAATGACACCTATGATGATGGGGATATGTCCAAGGGCATAGAAGTCACCTTTCACTGTAGGCAAATCCTCCACCTGAGGGAAAACGATGTAGCTCCGCATGTGTTTCAGCAGGGCAGACAACACTCTGGACAACACGTTGGAAAACATAGGCTGGGACATCCCTGATGCCATGGCCACTATTGTTTGAAAGGACCCACTTGCAAGGAAATGGAGCACTGATAGCACCTGCACTTGAGGGGGGATTCCTGTGGGATGGTGGATTGCTGACATCAGGTCAGGCTCCAACTGGGCACACAGTTCCTGGATTGTGGCACGGTCAAACCTGTAGGTGATGATCAAACTTCTTTCCTCCATTGTCGACAGGTCCACCAGCGGTCGGTACACCGGAGGATTCCGCCATCTCCTCACATGTCCCAGCGGACGGTGCCTACGAAGGACAACAGCGACCACAGAGTCAAACAACTCAGAGGTATGTACCCACAGTCTACACAGAACACCATTCATACACAAAATGTGGCCTGTATTTGTGTTGTGAGACAAGGCCTAGGTATGTGTGTCGCAGTTGGTAAGTATGCCATGTGGGCCCCTGAAATGGCGGCTGTCTGACCTCTAAAGTGGGACAATGGGATGTGAGGTAACTGCGCTGGCGTTGTATACCGTTGTGGTAGGCGGTCGAAGACCGCGGCGCAATGCTGCATTGGTTAACATTGGACACTATGGGTCCCAGGAGCCAATGACGATGTACACCGGCGGTGATGGTACACACCGCCGCGGACGTGACCACCGCAGACGTGACCACCATTTTCTATCTGTTCAATCACTCGATACCTGATCTTCGACAGGAGAGGACCTACACTGCAAGTGCTGCTGTGACTTCGGTCTGGAAGAGACAATGGCTTGTGCGTCTGGGGAAAGGGCCCCTGCCTTCACTGCAGAAGAGTTGGAGAAGCTCGTGGACGGGGTCCTCCCCCAGTACACGCTACTCTGCAGTCCTCCAGACCAACAGGTAAGTACACAGGGAGCACGTTGTATGGGCTAGGCCTGTGTGGAGAGGGCTGGTTGTAAGAATGAAGGGGGCACAGTTCTGCGTGCATGAAGGACTGTGAATGCATGTGCCACATGGCAAGGGTAGGGATGTGGGCCACTCACTTAGACGGTGCAGTTGGTAATGACTTCTCTTCTTCCCCTATACATGTCATGTAGGTCAGCGCCCACCAGAAGAAGGATATTTGGCGTGCCATCGCCAAGGACATCCGGATCCTGGGGGTCCACCACAGACGGAGCACCCATTGCAGGAAAAGATGGGAGGACATTCGCCGCTGGAGCAAGAAGACGGCGGAGGCTCAGCTGGGGATGGCCTCCCAACGTGGGAGGGGTGCCCGTCGAACCATGAACCCCCTGATGTTCCGGATCCTGGCGGTGGCCTACCCTGAGTTGGATGGGTGCTTGAGGGCGTCACAGCAGACACAAGGGGGTGAGTACAACATCATTCAGCGGACTTTGCGTGCAGTGAAGGTGTCTGGGTGGGGAGGAGGGCTGTGGGTTTCCCTAGGCCAGAGCAAGTTCCGTAGGCTTGGCCCCTCCGTAATGCAGGCCATGTGGCACCCCACCCCAACTCTGTAGAGTGCCAAGTACAGGTATTCATGCCCCTGTGTCATCTATGTGTGCAGATGTCGTCCATAGCCATGTAGGCCATATCCCAGGAATTGCATCTGTACAGCCCAACAGCGCGACGTAGTGCATGGGGCTGCTGTGTCTGTATTGTCCGCCAACGGTAGCGGTAAGCCATGCACTCAACATGTCTTTCTTCTGTCGTCCCCCCACTTTTTGTGGTCTTCCTGTTCTTGTGTACATCAGCATCATCAGACGGAGGTACAGTGGCACCGGAGCACGAGGGAGCTGCATCCCACATTGCCATGGAGGGCCACACCACGGACTCAGAATACACCAGTGGGACAGAGGGCGATGGGAGCACCATGGCGGTCACAGGATCTGCAACCAGCGAGACGGACTCGTCCTCCGATGGGAGCTCCCTTGTGGTGGCGTCAAAATCTGTGGCCCCCCCACTTCTACAGGTACAGCTGCCCCCCCCCCTACCAGCACCGCCCTCCCAGCCCCGTGCCCGATCACCCAGGAGGGTGGGCATCACCTTCGACCTAGGCACCTCAGCCCCTGCCCCAGTCACCTCTGCTGCCCTCAGTGAGGAGGCCATTGAGCTCCTCAGGTCCCTCACTGTTGGGCAATCTACCATTTTGAATGCCATCCAGGGTATAGAAAGGGAATTGCAACACACAAATGCATTCCTGGAGGGCATTCATTCTGGTCAGGCTGCCCTTCATCGAACCCTACAAATTCTGGCCTCAGCACTGATGGCCCCTCCAACTTCCTCCACCCAGACCCAAGACCCTGTACCCCAGCCTATCCCAAGCACACCATCAGACCAGCCTGCACACACCTCACCACACAAGGGAAGCTCAGGCAAACATAAGCACCACACATCCCACAGGCACTCACGCAAGCATCACACACACGCAGACACACCAACATCCACTGCCTTCACTGTGTCCCCCTCGTCCTCGTATCCCTCCTCCCTCCCAGTCTCGTCTACACTCACACCTGCATGCACTACCACTACAGCCACTACGTCCCGCACCAGCACACCCACCACCACACCCCGCTCACGTGCACTCACCACCCCCACTACCATTTACACGTCCCTCTGTGTCCTCTCCCAGTGTGTCTGTGACGCCCCCTCCCAAGATACAAAAATGCAGGCACACACCCACCCAACAGCCATCCACCTCACGACAGCCTCCAGCCCATGCACCTGCACCAAAATCGACAAAAGTTACACCTCCTACAACCACCACCTCTTCCTCCACTCCCAAACCCCCTCCATCTACCCGTACCAGTGTCTCCAAACAACTTTTCCTGTCCCCCCTTAACCTATTTCCCACCACCCCCCCTTCCAAATCATAGGTCCCGTACTAGCACCTCAGCCAAAACATCTCTGGGACCAGTGGTGCCTGTTGTTACAGGTATGTGGAGTGCACCGACCACCAGGACAGCCAGTGTGGCACGGAGCCACGGCACAGCCAGTCCACCCCCTGTGAAGCAACAGAAGTTAGACAGTGCCCGGCAGGAGAGGGGGAAGACTCCAGCCAGCAAAGCCGCTCACAAGGGTCCCGGGGGGAGTGTGGACTCAGCTGTGACTCCTCCCAAGGAGTGGAAGGGGCATAAGGCCAGGAGGCCACCGCCAGAGTCACTACCCAGGAGGCCAGCCCCATCGTCACTGGCCAGGAGGCCACCGCCAGCCACAGCCCAGCTGGCCAGGAGGGCCCCGCAAGCCACAGCCCAGCTGACTTATGAAGGACCGCCAGCCCCAGCCCTGCTGGGCAATGAAGGACTGCCTTGGCAAGCATCGCTGAACAGGCCAGGGACCACTGAACAGGGCAAAGACTGCCATGGAATGCACAGCTGAACAGGCCAGGGACCGCTGAACAGGGCAAAGGAGGGCCCCGCAAGCCACAGCCCAGCTGACTTATGAAGGACCGCCAGCCCCAGCCCTGCTGGGCAATGAAGGACTGCCTTGGCAAGCATCGCTGAACAGGCCAGGGACCACTGAACAGGGCAAAGACTGCCATGGAATGCACCGCTGAACAGGTCTGACACTTGCAACTCAAGCACCGCTGAACAGGCCAGGCACCGCTGAACAGGGCAAAGACCGCCATGGAATGCACCACTAGCCCATTTGCGGCAGGGGCAGTGATGCAACTGGGACCGTCACGGGGTGTGTGCTGCATCAGTCCCCCTCCGGAACCAATGGAGACTTGCATCCACTCCGTTTGTCCTGCACAGGATGAAGCACTCTGGGCACAAAGCCCCCTCTAGAACCAGTGGAGCCTTGCATCCACTCCGTCTGTCCTGCACAGGATGAAGCACTCTGGGCACAAAGCCCCCTTCAGAACCAGTGGAGACTTGCATCCACTACCTCAGTCCTTGGCAGGCTGAAGCACTCTGGGCACAAATCCACCTCCAGAACCAGTGGAGACTTGCATTCACTACCTCAGTCCTTGGCAGGATGAAGCACTCTGGGCACAAAGCCCCCTCCAGAACCAGTGGAGACTTGCATCCACTCCGTCTGTCCTTGGCAGGATGATGCACTCTGGGCACAAAGCCCCCTCCATAACCAGTGGAGACTTGCATCCACTCCGTCTGTCCTGCACAGGATGAAGCACTCTGGGCACAAAGCCCCCTTCAGAACCAGTGGAGACTTGCATCAACTCCGTCTGTCCTGCACAGGATGAAGCACTCTGGGCACAAAGCCCCCTCCAGAACCAGTGGAGACTTGCATCCACTCCGTCTGTCCTTGGCAGGATGAAGCACTCTGGGCACAAAGCCCCCTCCAGAACCAGTGGAGACTGTTATCCACTTGAGAGACTGTGGCTTTGCACTCCCCAGGATGGTACAGTGGGCAACCCACCCACTGCAGAGACTTGAGAGACTGTGGCTTTGCACTCCCCAGGATGGTACAGTGGGCAACCCACCCACTGCAGAGACTTGAGAGACTGTGGCTTGGCACTCCCCAGGATGGTACAGTGGGCAACCCACCCACTTGGGAGACTTAAGAGACTGTGGCTTGGCACTCCCCAGGATGGTACAGTGGGCAACCCACCCACTTGGGAGACTTAAGAGACTGTGGCTTTGCACTCCCCAGGATGGTACAGTGGTCAACCCACCCACTGCAGAGACTTGAGAGACCGTGACTCTGCACTCCCCAGGATACATCAATGGGCAAGGAGCCCCCTCGTGGATCTGGTGTCGTGCACTCATCCGGCTGAGGTGCCCCCCCCCCCTTCCCTTCCCCCTGAGGTGCCTGTTGTATTTCTATCTGATGCCCCTGCAGTATTCTCTCCATTTTGATCGGGTATCTTGTGTGGGCCTCGCCCATGCATTTTGGGCCCAGTGGTCCACAGACAATGAATGGTGCAATACCTGCACTACTAATCGTGGTGTATATTTTGTTTAATGTGTATATATATATATATATATATATATATATGTATATATTTGCTTACTGTATTTTTATATATTACAACGGTTCAACTCACTTCCTTTTGTCTTTGCATTCTTCCGGGGGGGTTGGGGGTTGTTACTGTAATGTATAGATATGCATTGGTGTGTGTGTTGTAGTGGGTGAGGGTCGGGTGGGGGTTGGGATGTTGGTTGTGTGTGTCCCTGTGTTTTTGCCTCCCCCCTCCCCTATGTCGTAGGTGCAGTAGTCACTGTGGTCTTCCCCGCCGGCGTTGATGATCCTCGTATAGGAGCAGGAAGACTATCGCAGGGAGTATATGGAGTTCCGGCTCCATGGTGCCCTCGTTCCTCGTGGAGTGTGTAGAGGTGAGCATTTTCCCTTTGAAATGGCTATTTCCGCCGTGTTTTTATCTGCGGTGAATCCACCCCGGAAAAGGTGGCGGATTGGTAGGTTGTGATACTGTGGGAGGTACATTGTCCCCCGGCTGTCTGTTGGCGGTGACCGCCACGCTGTTTGTCTGTACCGCCGTGGCGGTCTGAGTGTTAAAGTGTCTGTCTTTGTTGGCTGTTTCCGCCACGGTCATATTTCCAATTTTTTTACTGCCGGCCTGTTGGCGTTTTTACCGCCGCTTTAACACCGTCCGCCAGGGTTGTAATGACCACCTTTATATCACTTTTCAGTGATATCTCTACATTTTTTATTGTTTTGACTTGCATTTAACCAGATACATATCATATATTTTTATAAACACTGTGTGGTGTATTTTTGTGGTGCTATATGGTTGTATTGTGTGATTTCTTGCACAAATAATTTACACATTGCCTTCTAAGTTAAGCCTGACTGCTTAGTGCCAAGCTACCCGAGGGTGGGCACAGGATAATTTGGATTGTGTGTGACTTACCCTAACTAGAGTGAGGGTCCTTGCTTGTGACAGGGGGTAACCTGACTGTCAACCAAATACCCCATTTGTAACAGCTTGCAGTCCCCGATTCATCACAGAGACAGTAGTTGAGGGTTAGCAGTCCCATGTCAGCAGCAGTGGAAAAAGTGGGTAAACAGGCACTCGACAAAGTACCTTGTAGACCATGAATGGTGGCTCACATCAATGTCCTTTTGTGTTGCATTTTCGCTAAGAACAACCCTTGGCTTTGCAATGGCTCAGAGGCAGCCCAAGCATACACCTTTGTGCCTGATGAATTGGGGTGAGGCACAGAGGATAGACTCTTAAACATTTCTTCTGGCATGATGGTAATTGATGCACCGCTGTTTATGATGAAGGTCATTGGATGATTGTTCTCTTTCAACTTGATTTTGGGACAGGGTCCAAATGATGTTTGTCGCTTTGCTTGTTGAACTTTTTTGAATTAAGATCCTCTTTACAGGTAGCTACCCCCACATGAGCATTCTGGCTTTTGGTGGACGTCATCTGTGCATATTCATATTCTTCACTGATACTTGATATTGACATTGAAGACTTTTTGTATGAGGAGCTCGATGACAACTGATTTTGCCTTGTTTTGACATGTCGTAGCTGATGTTGCTTTTTGCTTTTAGGGGCATGGTGTGAATGCTTCTGGAGTGTTCTCATCGCCATTTTCTCTTGCTGTCATAATGCACTTTAGTTTTCTTTGGCTCAACACACAGTTAAGCAGTTAAGACGTGGTTCTCTCTTCCACAACCTTTGCAAACCTGTCCCATGGCAGGACATTTACCTTCATGAGGAAATGAAAATCCACATCAGAAGCATAGTTATGTTTTCTTTGAAGACGTGGACCTAAGTGTGTCTGGTTTATGCTTATGGTTGCTTTTTACAGTCAGTGACGATTAATGGTGTGCCATTCCTGGTTCCATCTCAGCAGCTTGTCGATCTGCTTATTCTTCTGCTCTCACAGCTATCAGCATTTCCTCTAAACTGTTTGCTTCTCTTAGCATGCACCTTCCAAACAAATCTAAAAGGAAGCCATCAATGTCTCTGAGGCGCAGTACGTCTTTGTCAGTGAAGTCGCAGAGCTTGCGATGTTTCATGAGTGCATAGAGTCTTTCAGCAAAATCAGCCATTTCTTCACCAACCTGTTGTTGCGCTTGGTTGAAGACATACCTTTCAAAGTCAACATACAGCATTGGATTAATCTTGGCCTCTAGTGCTTCCTTTACCTTATGGAATGATTTTGCATCAGTCTGTGAGATTTTCTTTAGCACTTCTTTCACTCCATCACATGAAAGGTTTTCAAATATTTGATGATCATTTTGTCATTTTCTTCCTGTAGTGCATCTCTGAAGTCATCAAATGTTTCAGTTCACGTAGCCCACCCAGTACCAATGTTTTGCTTCTTAGAAGTGTCAAAAGGCAGCAGTGGCTTCAGGAACACAGATGCCATATTTAAAATTCCCTTCTGCTGCCAGCAAGAGCACGTGCTGATCAGACACTTGCAAACAGAGCTGCTGTGTGATTCAATCGCCATTGACGGTGAGTTAGTTTTCTGTCTTTTGTGCCTTGCTAGTGTAATTGTTATTTCTTGCTTCAGCTGAATAATCATTCTGCATTTCATGCATGGCACAGCATCTCCATCGAACAGCTCCTCAACAGTTTTGACAAGCGTTTTTAATGTGCTCCTTTGCAGGGTCTTCTAACTCACCTCCAGCTGTGTACGGGCTGGGCTTTCACTCCACACCACTCTATATTGATTCTGCTCACACGTGGCACACACAGGCAGTTTGATGTATTGTTGCTAACTCTCAGGGAGAGCAGTCTTGTCTCCTCTGACACATATCCCCTACATGTTGCTAGTTGTGGTATCTTCCCCAACCCCGGAACATGCATATGAATTACACCACACAGGAGCTGCGATCAAACGTTACTTTATTAATCAGTATACACTAATGTACTGTGCATGACATCATACTTTCTGGTAACTGCACCTTAACACCTCTCCATCCATTACATACCTCCTGTTCAGAGTCCGCCCAATGCCACAATGATTCTAGTGCTCATAACATCAAGATGCTACAAACACGGTGCCCGAGGATGTCCAATGACTGGCGTAGACTTCGGGTGAGATAGTGTATTGACACAATCGAGAACAGTGGACATGGAGTATTTGTGGCAGGCTAGCAAATGAGCAGACCCCTTGTTTCAAGTTTTGGGAAGCTGGGGAGGTATTGCCAGAGGCTCCAGGTAACCAATGCCAGTGGCCTCGGATCGAGAAGCAACTGGGGACAGAGGTTTGCATGGGGTGGAGACGGCAGCCTTATCACCCAGCCTCGAGGCTCCAGCACACCCATGAGTAAGTGTAAACCGCTCCGCCCATCAATAGTACAAAAATGAATATTTGAATGATAAAACCAGAGGCAATATTCCTATACCACTTGATATATCAGCTGTATGAGGCTGGCCTAGCTTATAGTAGGTACCTTGTGGTACTTACACCTTGTGCCAGATCCACTTATCCCTTATTAGTAGAGAAGAGGTGTTTCCTGCAGCTTAGGCTGATAGAGGTAGCTATGGCAAAGCAGCTTAGGCTGAACTAGGAGACATGCAAAGCTCCTACTATACCAATTATATCAAATAGCACAATATCATAAGAAAACACAATACTCAGAGTTACAAAAAATAAAGGTACTTTATTTTAGTGACAATATGCCAAAAGTATCTCAGAGGATACCCTCACTTAGGAGGTAAATAATATACACAAATTATATGTACACAAACCCAAAACAGGTAAGTAACAGTAAGAAAAGTAGTGCAATCAATGTAGAATCACAATAGAATACAATAGGTAGACATAGGTCTAGGGGCAACACAAACCATAAACTCCAAAATTGAAATGCGAACCACGAATGGAACCCAGGCCTAGTGTAGGTTGGAGAGGGTCACTGGGACTGTGAGAAAACAGTAAGGGTGTCCAAGATACCCCACCCCAAGACCCTGAAAAGTAGGAGTAAAGTTACCCTACTACCCCAGAAAGACAGTATAGTTGAGATAGGTGATTCTGCAAGAACCACAACCACCAGCAAAACACTGAAGACGGATTCCTGGACCTGAGGACCTGTAAAGGAAGGGGACCAAGTCCAAGAGTCACGCAAGTGTCCAGGGGGGGCAGGAGCCCACTAAAGCCCAGATGAAGGTGCAAAAAGGCTGCTTCCGGGCGGAAGAAGCTGAAGATTCTGCAACAACGGAAGGTGCCAGAAACTTCTCCTTTGGTCAGAAAATGTCTCACGGTATGCTGGAGGATGCAGAAGTGTTCCCACACAGAAATACCAGAAACAAGCCTTGCTAGCTGCAAGAGTCACAGTTTATGATTTGTGGTGCTGTTGGGGACCAGGAAGGACCAGGATGTCGCCCCTTCAAGGAGGAGACAGAAGGGGCGCACAGCAACACAGAGAGCCCCCACAGAAGCAGGCAGCACCCTCAGAAGTACCGGAACAGTCACTTAGAAGATCTGAGGACAGCGGTCGACTCAGAGTCACAAAGGAGGGTCCCACAACTCAGCGAGTTGGGCAATGCAGGACGGAGTGCTGGGGACCCAGGCTAGGCTGTACACAAAGGAATCCTTGGAAAAGTGCACTGAAGCCGGAGCAGCTGCAGATCACACAGTACACAGGATTACTGTCTGGCGCGGGGAGGCAAGGACTTACCTCCACCAAATTTGGACAGAAGGGCCACTGGACTGTGGGAGACACTTGGACCCAGCTCCTGTGTTCCAGGGACCATGCTCGTCAGGATGAGAGGGGACCCAGAGGACCGGTGATGCAGAAGTTTGGTGCCTGCTTTAGCAGGGGGAAGATTCCGTCGACCCACAGGAGATTTCTTCTTGGCTTCCAGTGCAGGGTGAAGGCAGACAGCCCTCAGAGCATGCACCACCAGGAAACAGTTGAGAAAGCTGGCAGGATGAGGAGCTACAATGTTGCTGGTAGTCGTCTTGCTACTTTGTTGCGGTTTTGCAGGCGTCCTGGAGCAGTCAGCGGTCGATCCTTGGCAGAAGTCGAAGAGGGAAGTGCAGAGGAACTCTGGTGAGCTCTTACATTCGTTATCTGTGGAATAGCCAAGGGGAGAGACCCTAAATAGCCAGAAAAGGAGGTTTGGCTACTGAGAAAGGAGGCTTGGCTACTGAAAGAGGTAAGCACCTATCAGAAGGGGTCTCTGACGTCACCTGCTGGCACTGGCCACTCAGAGCTGTCCATTGTGCCCCAGCACCTCTGAATCCAAGATGGCAGAGGTTTGGGACACACTGGAGGAGCTCTGGGCACCTCCCCTCAGAAGTGCTGGTCAGGGGAGTGGTCACTCCCCTTTCCTTTGTCCAGTTTCACGCCAGAGCAGGGCTGGGGGATTCCTGAACCGGTGTAGACTGGCTTATGCAGAGATGGGCACCGTCTGTGCCCATCAAAGCATTTCCAGAGTCTGGGGGAGGCTGCTCCTCCCCAGCCCTTCACACCTATTTCCAAAGGGAGAGGGTGTAACTCCCTCTCTCAGAGGAAATCCTTTGTTCTGCCTTCCTGGGACTGGGCTGCCCAGGCCCAAGGGGGGCAGAAACCTGTCTGAGGGGTTGGCAGCAGCAGCAGCTGCAGTGGAAACCCCAGAAAGGAAGTTTGGCAGTAACGGGTTTGTGCTAGAGACCCGGGATGCATGGAATTGTCCCCCAAATACCAGAATGGTATTGGGGTGACAATTCCATGATCCTAGACATGTTACATGGCCATGTTCGGAGTTACCATTGTGACTCTACATATCGGTAGTGACCTATATGTAGTGCACGCGTGTAATGGTGTCCCCGCACTCACAAAGTTCGGGGAATTTGCCCTGAACAATGTGGGGGCACCTTGGCTAGTGCCAGGATGCCCAGACACTAAGTAACTTGGCCCCTAACCTTCACCAAGTGAGGGTTAGACATATAGGTGACTTATAAGTTACTTATGTGCAGTGAAAATGGCTGTGAAATAACGTGGACGTTATTTCACTCAGGCTGCAGTGTCAGTCCTGTGTAAGAATTGTCTGAGCTCCCTATGGGTGGAAAAAGAAATGCTGCAGCCCATAGGGATCTCCTGGAACCCCAATACCCTGGGCACCTAGGTACCATATACAAGGGAATTATAAGGGTGTTCCAGTGTGCCAATGAGAATTGGTAAACTTTGTCACTAGCCTGCAGTGACAATTTTAAAAGCATACAGAGCATAAACACTGAGGTTCTGGTTAGCAGAGCAGTGCAGATACAGTTAGGCACCCCACAGGGAACATATACAGGGCATACATTATGAGCACTGGGGTCCTGCCTAGCTGGATGCCAGTGACACATGGACAAAAACAAACATACATACAATGAAAATGGGGGTAACATGCCAGGCAAGATGGTACTTTCCTACACAACCCCCCCCCAATGAAGGACAAAAAGGCTAACCTTGCCCAGATGAGTCTTCATTGTCTAAGTGGAAATATCTGGAGAGTTCATCTGCATTGGAGTGGGTACTCCCAGGTCTATGTTCCACTGTATAGTCCATTCCCTGTAGGGATATGGACCACCTCAACAATTTAGGGTTTTCACCTTTCATTTGTTTTAGCCAAAGTAGAGGTTTGTGGTCTGTCTGGACAATAAAGTGAGTACCAAACAGGTATGGTCTCAACTTTTTCAGTGCCCAGACCACCGCAAAGGCCTCCCTCTCTATGGCAGACCAACACTTTTCTCTAGGGGTCAACCTTCTGCTGATAAAAGCAACAGGTTGATCCTGACCCTCAGAATTCAGTTGTGTTATTACTGCCCCAATCCCTAATTCAGTTTGTACAATGAATTTCTTGGAGTAACAAGGGCTTTTTAGGACAGGTGCAGAGCACATGGCCTGTTTGATCTCCTCAAAAGCTTTTTGACAGCTGGCTGTCCACAATACCTTCTTAGGCATCTTCTTGCTAGTGAGATCATTAAGAGGGGCTGAAATGGAGCCATAATTCTTTATGAATCTCCAATAGTACCCTGTGAGGCCTAAAAAGAAAAGGCTCTCACTTGGGTTTGAGTGGTAGGGGGAACCCAATCCATGATAGTTTCGATTTTCCCCTGTAGTGGTGCAATATGTTCTCCACCAACCAGGTGGCTCAGATAAACCACTTTCCCCTGCCCTATATGGCACTTTGAGGCCTTGACAGTGAGGCCTGCCTTTTGCAGGGCCTCCAAAACTTTCCATATGTGGACCAGGTGATCATCCCAGGTTGGGCTAAAGACAGCAATATCATCTAGATATGCTGCACTAAAAGCTTCTAACCCTTTCAGGATTGGGTTCACCAACCTCTGAAAAGTGGCAGGTGCATTTTTTAAACCAAAGGGCATTACTGTGAACTGGTAGTGCCCTCCAATGGTAGAAAATGCAGTCTTGGGTTTAGCATCTTCTGATAACCTAATCTGCCAATACCCTACAGTTAGATCAAAAGTGCTTAGATACGTGCAGCTCTTCATCCTGCCGGCAGTGTGTCTATGAGCTCATCTGCCCTGGGTATAGGGTGAACATCTGTCTTGGTTACTTGATTGAGCCCTCTATAATCTACACAAAACCTCATCTCCCTCTTTCCATCTTTGGTGTGAGGTTTTGGTACAAGCACAACTGGGCTAGCCCAGGGGCTTTCTGAAGGTTCAATCACCCCTAAGTCCAACATTTTCTGCACCTCTTGTTTAATGCAGTCCCTGACATGGTCAGGCTGCCTATAAATTTTACTTTTGACAGGCAGGATGTCTCCAGTATCAATTGTATGTTCACACCAGGAAGTTGTACCTGGTACAAGTGAAAAAAGGTCAGAAAACTGACTTAAGAGATTGACACAGTTGTCTTTCTGTTCTACAGTAAGACAATCTGCTAAGACTACTCCCTCCACTAAGCCATCAGCTTCAGTGGTGGAGAACAGATTAGAGAGAGGGTCACTCTCTTCTTCCTGTCCCTCATCTGTTACTATGAGCAGGGTGAGATCAACCCTGTTATAGCAGGGTTTTAGGCGGTTGACATGAATCACCCTAAGGGGACTCCTGGCAGTACCTAGGTCTACCAAATAGGTAACCTCACCCTTCTTTTCACCAATTAGATGGGGTCCACTCCATTTGTCCTGGAGTGCTCTTGGGGCCACAGGTTCCAATACCCACACCTTCTGTCCTGGGTGGTACTGAGTCAGGACAGCCTTCTGGTCATGCCATTCCTTTTGCATCTCCTGGCTGGCCTGAAGGTTTTTACTGCCCTTTTTCATATACTCAGCAATTCTGGTTCTTAGGCCATAATCCACTATGTCCTGTTTAGGAGCTTTTAAAGGTTGTAACCAACCCTCCTTCACAAGCGCAAGTGGACCTTTTACAGGGTGCCCAAAGAGGAGTTCCAAGGGGCTGAAGCCCACTCCTTTGTGGGGTACCTCCCTGTAAGCAAAAAAGAAGCAAGGTAACAGGACATCCCATCTCCTCCTGAGTTTTTCAGGGAGCCCCTTTATCATACCTTTGAGAGTTTTATTAAACTTCTCAATCAGACCATTTGTTTGTGGATGATAAAGAGTTGTGAACTTATAAGTCACACCATACTCCTTCCACACTGCTTTTAGGTATGCAGACATGAGGTTGCTACCTCTGTCTGACACCACTTCCTTAGGAAAACCCACTCTGGAAAAGATTCCCAGGAGGGCCTTTGCCACTGCAGGAGCTGCAGTGGTCCTTAAGTGGAGGGCTTCAGGATATCTTGTAGCATGGTCCACTACCACCAAAATAAATCTATTGCCTGAAGCTGTTGGAGGGTCAAGGGGGGCAACTATGTCAACCCATACCCTTTCAAAGTACACCCCAACCACAGGTAGTGGAATTAGAGGGGCCTTCGGAGTGCTACCAGTCTGGCCACTGGCTTGGCAGGTCACACAAGAGCGACAAAAATCTTTTGTGTCCTCTGACATATGAGGCCAGTGAAACAAGGGGACAAGCTTTTCCTAAGTTTTCGTCTGGCCCACATGCCCAGCCAAAGGAATGTCATGTGCTAGGGTGAGATGAAACTCTTTGTACTGCAAGAGAATGACCGATCTCCTGGCAGCTCCACGTTTAGGGTCCCTTGACTCTGTGTACAAGAGGTTGTCTTCCCAGTACACCCTATGGCTAACACTGACATCCCCATTCTGCTGTTTGACAGCTTGCTGTCTTAAACCCTCTAATGTGGGACAGGTTTGCTGTGCCACACTCAGCTCTTCCCTGGCAGGCCCCCCTGTACCCAAAAGCTCAGCAGTGTCTGCTGCCAGCTCCTCTGGTGTGGGTTCTGCACAGGGAGAGGATTCCTCTTCCTCAAAAGGGGAATCTTCTGTAGAGGGAGGTATAGTGGGCAGGGATTTACCCTTTCTACCCCAAGCTTTTGGGAACACTTGGTCCATTGTTCCAGGATCCAAGTTTCCCGGTCCTTTTTGCTTCTTGGCCTGAGCCCTTGTCAAAGCAAAAATATGCCCAGGAATGGCCAGCATTGCTTCATGAGCCTCCACCTCCACTTCTGCCCAAGCTGATGTCTCCAAATCATTGCCAAGTAAGCACTCTACAGGTAATTCAGTGGCTACCACAACTTTCTTTGGACCAGTAACCCCCCAGTTGAGATTCACAACAGCCATGGTGTGGCTAAGAGTGTTGTTATGAGCATCAGTCACTTGGTACTGCTGACCAAGTAGGTGTTGATCAGGGTGGACCAGTTTTTCTATCACCATAGTTACACTGGCTCCTGTGTCCCTGTAGGCCTCAACCTCAACACCGTTGATTAGGGGTAGTTGCTTGTACTTACCTATATTAAGGGGACAAGCAACCAAGGTGGCAAAGTCAATGCCACGATCAGAGACTAAAACAGCCTCTGTGGTCTCCCTAACAAGACCAACCCCAACTAAATTGCCAATAGTGATCCCAGCTACACCCTTGGATTGGCTATTAGTAGTAGACTTTCCACCACCACTGCTATTACTAGGGGCACTAGAGGTTGCAGTAGGGGTTGTGGTGGTGGGCGGTTTGATGTTTTTCTTTGGACAAGTGGAATCGCTTGCCCAATGGCCTTTTACTTTACATAAATAACACCAAGGCTTTTTCTGATTGTTTGAAGAGGATTTGGACCCACCACCCCCAGAGGATTTTTGTGGGCCTGATGAAGACTCAGAATGTTTACCTTTGTCCCCACCCTTGTCAGAAGACTTACTATCCTTCTTCTTGCCATCCTTGTCACCCCATGTATGAACTTTCCTGTTCACTCTTGTTCTGACCCATTTGTCTGCCTTCTTTCCCAATTCTTGGGGAGAGGTCAGATCTGAGTCTACCAAGTACTGGGGCAACAAATCAGACACACAATTGTTAAGAATATGCTCTCTCTGGATCAGATTATACAGGCTTTCATAGTCATATACTTTACTGCCATGCAACCAACCCTCCAAGGCCTTCACTGAACAGTCAACAAAATCTATCTAGTCTTGAGAGGACTCTTTTCTGGTGTCTCTGAACTTAATCCTGTATTGTTCAGTGGTTAAGCCAAATCCATCCAAGAGTACATCCTTCAAAACTTTGTAGTTATTGGCATCACTTTCTCTGACAGTAAGGAGCATATCCCTACCCTTTCCAGTGAAAGATAGCCACAAGGTAGCAGCCCACTGCATTTGAGGGGCCAACTGTACCATACAGGCCCTCTCAAGTGCACCAAACCACTTATTAATGTCATCCCCCTCCTTGTAAGGGGGCACTATCTTATGCAGGTTTCTGGAATCTTGTTCTCTAACAGGATTACAATCTGAAACACTGCTGCTGCCACCATGGGGACCTAACCCCATTCTCTGTCTTTCCCTTTCTATGTCTAGGGATTCCGTGTCTAAGGCCAGCTACTGCTGTTTAAGCTTCAGTCTGGTCTCTTCCAACCTCAACTTTCTGAGTTCCTTTTCCATTAAGTTATCCTCAGGGTGGGAGGCTTGGGAATGTTTGGACACAGAGGAGATTTGGGAATTGGCAGAGAGAGACTTGTACCTAACTGGCTGGACCCTAATAACCTGGCCTCTAGGAGTGAAAGATGCCCTTCTAATGTGTGACACTCTAACACTACCAGTGTCACTAGGTGGCCTGCTAGGGGGCAGGACTTTGTAAGAATCCTCCCCAGCATTTTCAGGGAACTCCTCTGAGTCTGACTGGGAAGCCTCCCCTTTTTCCACTCTTTCCTGAGATGGGCTAGACAGGTTCTAGTCATCTTGTAAGAGCAGGTTAAAGAGAAACTCTTTTGTTGGATTCTTACCTACGCTTAAACCTCTATCCAGGCAGACACCCTTCAAACTTTTATAGTTTAAACTCTGATAAGTTGCTTGAACAATTTTGGGAGTGGGCTCTATTGAAGACATGATAGAAAAGGTTTAAGGACAGTGAGAGAAAAAGTTTTAGAACTTTAGAAAGCACAGAGAAAAAACTTTTTCAAGCTTTTAGAAAACTTTTAAAAGTTTTCAGAACTTTTCAGAAACGTAGTAAAAAGTTTTAGTGTAGAAAAGTAAACTGTTTTGGTTCAATATACAAATACTGAACTATTTGATATATGATTTTCTTATGAAAAGCACAAAATGACAAAGTGGTAAAGCAGTTACAAGTACTTATCCCACCGCTGCACCACCAATGTAGGAGGCTGGCCTGGCTTATAGTGGGTACCTTGTGGTACTTATACCTTGTGCCAGGTCCAGATATCCCTCCTTAGTAGAATAGAGGTGTTTCTAGCAGCTTAGGCTCATAGAGGTATCTATGGCAAAGCAGCTTAGGCTGAACTAGGAGACATGCAAAGCTCCTACTATACCACTTATATCATATAGTACAATATCATAAGAAAACACAATACTCATAGTTTCTAAAAATAAATGTACTTTATTTTAGTGACAATATGCCAACAGTATCTCAGAGGATACCCTCACTTAGGAGGTAAATAATATACACAAATTATATGTACACAAACCCAAAACAGGTAAGTAACAGTAAGAAAGGTAGTGAAAAGAATGTAGAATCACAATAGAATGCAATAGGTAGACATAGGCCTAGGGGCAACACAAACCATATACTCCAGAAGTGGAATGCGAACAACAAATGGAACCCAGGCCTAGTGTAGGTTGTAGAGGGTTGCTGGGACTGTGAGAAAACAGTAAGAGTGTCCAAGATACCCTACCCCAAGACCCTGAAAAGTAGGAGTAAAGTTACCCTACTACCCCAGAAAGACAGTATAGACGAGATAGGGGATTCTGCAAGAACCACAACCACCAGCAAAACACTGAAGACAGATTCCTGGACCTGAGGACCTTTAAAGGAAGGGGACCAAGTCCAAGAGTCACGCAGGTGTCCAGGGGGGCAGGAGCCCACTAAACCCCGGATGAAGGTGCAAAAGGGCTGCCTCTGGATAGAAGAAACTGAAGATTCTGCAACAACGGAAGGTGCCAGGAACTTTTCCTTTGGTCAGAAGATGTCCTACGGTGTGCTGGAGGATGCAGAAGTCTTCCCACACAGAAATACTGCAAACAAGCCTTGCTAGCTTCAAGAGTCACAGTTAAGGATTTTGGGTGCTGCTGGGGACCAGGAAGGACCAGGATATCGCCCCTTGGAGGAAAAGACAGAGGGGGCCCTCAGCAACTCAGAGAGCCCCCGCAGAAGCAGGCAGCACCTGCAGAAGTACCAGACTAGGCACTTAGAAGATCTGAGGACAGCGGTTGACTCAGAGTCACAAAATAGGGTCCCACGACACCGGGGTCCAACTCAGTGAGTTGGGCAATGCAGGACAGAGTGCTGGGGACCCAGGCTAGGCTGTGCACAAAGGAATCCTTAGAAAAATACACAGAAGCTGGAGCAGCTGCATATCATGCAGTACACAGGATTACTGTCTAACGTGGGGAGGCAAGGACTCACCTCCACCAAATTTGGACAGAAGGGCCACTGGACTCTGGGAGACACTTGGACCCAGCTCCTGTGTTCCAGGGACCACGCTCGTCAGGATGAGAGGGGACCCAGAGGACCGGTGATGCAGAAGTTTGGTGCCTGCATTAGCAGGTGTAAGATTCAGTCGTCCCACAGGAGATTTCTTCTTGGCTTCCAGTGCAGGGTGAAGGCAGACAGCCCTCAGAGCATGCACCACCAGGAAACAGTTGAGAAAGCCGGCAGGATGAGGCGCTACAATGTTGCTGGTAGTCGTCTTGCTATTTTGTTGCCGTTTCGCAGGCGTCCTGGAGCAGTCATCGGTCGATTCTTGGCAGAAGTCGAAGACGGAAGTGCAGAGGAACTCTGGTGAGCTCTTTCCTTCGTTATCTGAGGAATAGCCCAGAGGAGAGACCCTAAATAGCCAGAAAAGGAGGTTTGGCTACTGAGAAAGAAGGCTTGGCTACTGAAAGAGGTAATCACCTATCAGAGGGGGTCTCTGATGTCACCTGCTGGCACTGGCCACTCAGTGCTGTCCATTGTGCCCCAGCACCTCTGAATCCAAGATGGCAGAGGTTTGGGACACACTGGAGGAGCTCTGGGCACCTCCCCTCAGAAGTGCTGGTCAGGGGAGTGGTCACTCCCCTTTCCTTTGTCCAGTTTCACGCCAGAGCAGGGCTGGGGGATTCCTGAACCGGTGTAGACTGGCTTATGCAGAGATGGGCACCATCTGTGCCCATCAAAGCATTTCCAGAGTCTGGGGGAGGCTACTCCTCCCCAGCCCTTCACACCTATTTCCAAAGGGAGAGGGTGTAACTCCCTCTCTCAGAGGAAATCCTTTGTTCTGCCTTCCTGGGACTGGGCTGCCCAGGCCCAAGGGGGGCAGAAACCTGTCTGAGGGGTTGGCAGCAGCAGCAGCTGCAGTGGAAACCCCAGAAAGGAAGTTTGGCAGTAACGGGTTTGTGCTAGAGACCCGGGATGCATGGAATTGTCCCCCAAATACCAGAATGGTATTGGGGTGACAATTCCATGATCCTAGACATGTTACATGGCCATGTTCGGAGTTACCATTGTGACTCTACATATAGGTAGTGACCTATATCTAGTGCACGCGTTTAATGGTGTCCCTGCATTTACAAAATTCAGGGAATTTGCCCTGAACAATGTGGGGGCACCTTGGCTAGTGCCAGGGTGCCCACACACTAAGTAATTTGGCACCTAACCATCACCAAGTGAGGTTTAGACATATAGGTGACTTATAAGTTACTTATGTGCAGTGAAAATGGCTGTGAAATAACGTGGACGTTATTTCACTCAGGCTGCAGTGGCAGTCTTGTGTAAGAATTGCCTGAGCTCCCTTTGGGTGGCAAAAGAAATGCTGCAGCCCATAGGGATCTCCTGGAACCCCAATACCCTGGGCCCCTAGGTACCATACACAAGGGAATTATAAGGATGTTCTAGTGTGCCAATGAGAATTGTTAAAATTAGTCACTATCTTGCAGTGACAATTTTAAAAGCAGAGAGAGCATAAACACTGAGGTTCTGGTTATCAGAGCATCAGTGATACAGTTAGGCACCACACAGGGAAAACATACAGGCATACATTATGAACACTGAGGTCCTGCCTAGCAGGATCCCAGTGACACATGGGCAAAAACAAACATATATACAGTGAAAATGGGGGCAACATGCCAGGCAAGATGGTACTTTCCTACATCAGCCCCACCTGTGTGAGATATCTATAGATGCTGTGAATTCCTAATGAATCTTCAAACTACTAACAGTCAGGCTGCATGCCAAACAGCGTGACTCGTGAACATTGCAAACTCAAATACATTACTGTTGCTGCGGACATTATTGAAAATACAGTATGAGTTAACTTCTGGATGTGCTCCTCCACGCTTTCAAGCTTATTGTGCAGCTTGAGATGCCTTGATCCATTGAGTTAGTGTGGGCCTGCTCAAGAGCTGATGCTCCAGGAAATAAAGAATAATTTACATAATCCCTTGCATCAACCATGGTGAGGTGCTTGATGTACTGAAATAAATTGAAGATATTAGCAGGGGCAGATTCTACAGTAACACCCCCGTGACTCTGCCCATGTTGAGATCTATTCATTTTTGCTCTTGAAAATCACGCTAACCTTACTTAAAACGTTGTGCTACTAATTATACACCTACTTAAAAGTATCAGCACAACAGCATAAATGGGTAAAACGTACAAGTCACACCCCTAAATAGGGCTCGACTCCAGTAATTGGCTTAAAACCAGGAAGGAGAGTGTTTTAGAGGAAGCTGCATGTACGTTGGAAACAAATGGTGGAGAAGATGATATTCAGGCCATCTTAAAAGACATAAAGCAGAGTTTACAGATTAAAGATGACATCATAGATGACAAAATAGATGCTTTGACCTACAGTATGGACAGAATGACAGAGAGGCTAGACAAATTTGCATTGTGTTCAGGCAAGGTGGTGAAGAGGATGTCAGAAATCGAAGAAGAGAAGCTCAATAAATATTGGAGCAGATTCTCATTGTAATACAGTCTGAAAATAAAGACCTACACACTCTTTTGCCACAAAATAATATCCAAATGACAGGTTTGCACCAAATAGCAATCTTAGGAAAGATGGAGAAGTACATAGAGACATTGGTCATAGAGCTACTGGGGTAAGATACCGTCTGGGAAATGTTGAATGGAACATACACGTATATCACTGATGCCCAGACTGGTCCCAGGAGCCTGCTTGTGACCAATAATCGACAGACTATTAATTTATAGAGATTAAAGATGTGGCTCTACAGAAAGTATGTGAACGAAAGACTTTACAGTTTTCTGACACAGCTATTTCACTAATCCGGAGGAGTAGTTGCCATCAACTTCAAGGACACTTTCAGCTGCACTGTCTCCACAAATTATGAATCGATTAAATATTTATTTGATTACTAATTCTGTATATCGTGTAAAAATCATATCTCTTAGTTGCAGGATGACATGTTTTTAGGGGTATAGGGAGGGACGTTAATTAATTAATAATTTTAAAATATAATTATAAATGTATAATTAGATGAAATGTTATTGATTAATGGTTATGTAAATTGGGTAATGATAATGTATTTCAGTTATATTTTAGGTGTAGGCTGCTGTGTTTGTAGGGTTGTACAGTGGGAAGTTAATTCAGTAATAATTAATCATTTTTTTAAATTGAAAATTATTACATTATATTGCAGTTTGCTTATTGATTAGTAGGTGTTTAAATAATTACTACTTGTTAATTTAATTATTTATGTAACTGATAATGATAGGTAATAATGTTCATGTTAAGATTTTTATATATATATTTCTAAATTAATAGAATAAATTAATATGTTTGAAGAGAAGTAGTTTACCCACTTTTGCTTAGACTACAGTGGAAATAGTAAATGCAACCAGTCCAAAGTCTGACACTTTCCCTACTTTTGCATAGGCAGGAGTGGGAATCATAAATTTAACCCCGCCGAACTCACATGGCTTTTCCTACTGTTGCATAGACTGAAGTGGGAATAGTAAATCTTACCCCTCCAACATGTAACGCTTTATAGAAATATATATGTATATACATATATATATCAACACATTTCTCCCGCACTCAGGGGAATACAATAGAATTCAGTGGAGTCAAACTTTGATTAAGTGTATTTTACGAGTATACTTATCGACGCACGAACACAGCGAGTTTAACTTTTCAGTCCATATTTCTGCATGACTAAAACGACGTAGTTGAATAAAATGGCTCATACAATTCAAGACACTCAAGAAAAGAGAAAAATTAGAGAGGAGTTAGTGTTTTCCAAACTTAATACTGGTGAAAGAATGCGACAAAGTGGTGAGAAAGCCAATGGAAAATCAGACATTTATGGAGTTTTCAAAGAACTGGAACGAAACAAGAAGAGAGAGCTAAATAAATGGTGGGAGTGCGAATCATTGAATAGATATTTGGAAGCTGAGATCATTCCAAGAGGATTGCGTATTTTTATTATGCCGACATATGATGACCCTCATCCAGATTTGCTAAAAGAATGGGCAGCACACAACGCAGCAAGTTCTGCGGGCATGATGAAAATACTAATTAAATATGCCCAACTTGAGAGAGACAAAGTAATTGAGAAAATTGAGGATTTAGCTAAAACAATTGAAGCCTTTACTGATAGGAAGTTAGTTGAATCGTTGAATTCCTCGATGGAAGAGAGATTGGCCATAATCGAGGAAGAAATAATAAAATAAAAAAACACGCAAATTTAATAGAGACACTACTGACTATGAGACTGGGCAGATATATACTTTTGCAAAAATGTTTGATTATTGGAGGAGGCAAAAAGGAGTTGATAAAATGACAAAAATGGTTGATGTTGAAAGCAGAAAATCTACAGATATTAGTGAGAGTTCAGACACAGATTTTGAAGATGCAGCGCAAATCAAAGTCCACACCTCTTTACAAGATGAATTAGATTTTTTAAGAAAAGACCGAAGGACCAATCACAGACCTTGGCGGGGAACAAACAGACCAAGATGAAGAGGCAGAAAAGGCGAGGGGGGAAGAGAAACAAATATAGAAGAGGGCGAGAAAGTGACTCGCAGCAACAAACGGTACTGATGGAGTATAAAACTGTGATAAATTTATCGGAAGTGACCCTAGAAGGTAATGACATCAAGAATTTATCCTTAGGCCTCTCTTTCTGCCAACCATGGGGATTTGATTATGAGCAAAGTCGCATGGATCTTTTTTGTTTATTCGGAAATTTAAATTGTCAAAGATACATTCAATTAATAAAAGAAAGGCGATCAAACCAAGTGAAGAAATAGAACAAATTAATCAAAGGAGCATTACCACAGATAATCTATTAATTGAAGACATTTATTTAATGAGAGAGTTATGGTCATTGGAAGAAGAAACAATTGAATCGTCGAGTGAAGATCAATTAGTCGCTAGACTAGAAGCGGAAGGAATATGATTGGATGAAGAAGGAGCATCGGGTCTCAAACACAAATCTAGAACGGTTCCAGCCTCTAGTGGAGATTTGATTGATCAATTTTCGGACATAATGATTAAAGGATTGAAAACTTTGAGACACAAATTCACAACCCAAACCTCTAAGAACAGAAGTGGTTATTTTAAGACCCTGAATAAATTAGCGAACAATTCACAAATTGTAATTAGAGGTTCGGACAAAGGAGGGAACATTGTAATTTGGTCTATGAAAGAATATATGAAAGAAGCTTACAAACAGCTAAATGACAAACATTGTTACAGAAGAATTGACATAACATATGTGGAGGATGTAAAGGTCAAATTTGATCAGAAGCTTCAGCAATGGAAAGAGAGAGCATTAATCAATGGTCAAGAGTACAGATTTTTAAGGGTCGATTTTGCCACACTTCCGGCATTTTATTTGATACCTAAGATTCACAAGGATGCCTCCATACCACCTGGCAGGCCAATAGTATCAATCAGAGGAAGTTTATTTGAGTTTGTGTCACAATAAATTGATTCCTTCCTACAACCTTTAGTAAAGAACTTAGCATCTTATTTAAAGGACAGTACAGGTTTCTTGAGAAGGATCTTTGATGTCACATGGGAAAGTGATTTTTTATTGATAACGTTGGATGTCACATCTTTGTACACAAGTATTCCACACAAGTTAGGGGTAAAGGCTGTAGAGCATTTTTTACGTGCAAGACCAATCAGGTTTTACCAACACAGCAGAATGCTAATTGAAATGATAGAATGGTGCTTAGAGCATAATATGTTTCTTTCAATCAGGAGATTTTTTAACAGCAATGCGGTACCGCAATGGGAACCTGCTTTGCACCAAGTTACGCAAACTTGTACATGGGGTGGTGGGAAGAACTAGTATTAAACAACCCCCCGTTGGATAAATGGAGTGAACACATTACCATGTGGGTGAGATACATAGATGATATTTTTATAATTTGGAAGGGAGACTCAGATACTGCCTCTAAGTTTATTGAAGAGATTAATGTGAATGATTGCAATCTGAGTTTTACAGGAAAGATTGATTGTCAAGATATTGAATTTCTTGATGTGAAAGTTATGATCATTAACAACAAAATAGAGACTACTGTATTTAGAAAAGTTACGGCAGGCAACAGTATTCTGCATGCTACGAGCTATCACCCCCAACCTCTGATCAATAATATTCCTTTTGGAGAGTTGATAAGGGCCAAGAGAATTTGTAGTACAGAACAAGGTTTTGCAAAGGTCCAGGATGAAATGATAGATAGATTAAAATCTAGAGGATATTCAGAGGCCACATTAGACAGAGCTAGAACAAAAGTAGAATCACGTACAAGAGATGCACTTCTATTTTCCAAACAAAGTAGAGATGACAGTATAAATAGACTAAAAAAGAGTAAAGTTCCAGGCATTACCAGGTTTATTACAACATACAATACAGCACACCTGGAGGTGAGAAAACTGTTAAAGAAACACTGGCACATGTTAAGAAGTGATCCCTTGATAGGCGATCAAATATCCAGTAAACCTCTTATTACATATAAGAAAGGAACCTCAATGAGGAATATTCTGGTTAAGAGTGACATAAGACAGGCAGTGGTGAATAAAAATTGGATTCACACACCAGATGTTTTTTTATAAATGTTTTAAATGCAAAACCTGTAGGAATGGAGAAAATTTAAAGCACGTAAAAATAGATGAGAAGATTGTTCATCGCATCAAAAGCAGATACAGTTGCAAGAGTGACTTTGTAGTTTATATCCTAAAATGCAGTTGTCCCAAATTGTACGTGGGCAGTACGAAATTGCAAGTGCATAGAAGAATTTTACAACATTTTAGGGCAATACAAAACAAAGATGCTTCATACCCAGTAGCCAGACACATACATGAAGTGCATGGAGGCAGGATGGAGGATATTACATATAGTGTCATAGATGGTATCAAGAAAGACATACGAGGAGGAGACAGAGAAAGGAAGTTGAGAAAATTGGAATCCAAATATATATTGGCATTTGATGCTAAAGAACCGAAGGGGTTAAACAGTAGCGAAGAGATGTACATTCACTTGCATTATTACGTTTGGCTATAAAAGTGAAGTGCCATTTATTGGTAGAGATTGTTATTAGAAGGTTAGATATAGAACGTATTGTATGGATAAGGAAATAATTAATTAATTAATCAGTTAGATTTGATCAAGTGAATGACTTAATATTCAAAACAATATATTTTTTTCAGAACTTAGGAGAAGTTTTTTGAATACAGTAATGTATGGCACATATATTAATGCAGTAGTTTTAAAGGATTTACATTTATTTATTCGTTCAATATTTAGTCAATGTATATATAAAAAAAAAATCTCTGCCAATACAAGAATTTATTTATATCTTACTTGATTTTGTATGACCACATTAGTGATATATTTCATGCTGATAAGAAGCGAGTTTGATTTGAAATGCATGCTGGTTGGTTAGTAACGCCACCATGTGATTATTTAAAGCGAGCCAACATGGCGTTTGACAGGTTGAAGAAGGCGGCAACGCCGAAACGCGTCCCTGTAGACGATTAAATTAATGAACTGTGTTCGTGGAGTGCTGTCTTTCTTCCTGAGTGCGGGAGAAATGTGTTGACATAATACGCGTTGGCGCGCGTATGGAGACGAGCACCTTTGATGGTATGGTGCAGTAAAGGAAACGCCGACCCCAAGTGTTTATTTATATATATATATATATATATATATATATATATATATATAAAACAGAGCACACCCTTCCGATGCAAAGAGAACCAGGACACCTCCATATAAAAATCTAGTATTTTATTTCAAGCAAACGAAAAAACTCCAACGCGTTTCGGCGACAAGCCTTTATCATAACTATAACATCCTGTT
This sequence comes from Pleurodeles waltl, assembly GCF_031143425.1. Classification (NCBI taxonomy): domain Eukaryota; kingdom Metazoa; phylum Chordata; class Amphibia; order Caudata; family Salamandridae; genus Pleurodeles; species Pleurodeles waltl. The sequence goes on along the minus strand of NC_090437.1, from coordinate 258,640,000 downwards.
TGACAGCTCCTGTCTGCTGAAAGTGGAATTTTATTTCCTTTTGCTTGGTGGGAGCTGTCTGCTCCTTCCAAGGAAAAGCAAACAGCTACCTCCTGAGGGTGGGCACCTCAGGATGTAGCAGGAGAGGCCCCTGAGGAAATTGTGGTCCCCAGGGCAACCTATGGCTGCATGGCCCCTCCATGTTTGTAATTTTGCCCCTGGGAGGTGATAGTCCCCGGGGTTCTGTGATGGACCCTCTATGTGAATTATTCTATAGCCCCAAAGAGGTGCTGGGGAAAGAGGGGGTCCACAGGACTCCCCCTCGCGCTTGTATAGGATCTTGCCCCAGGGAGGTGGTGGTCCTCAGGGACTGGGGGGTTCTGCAGGACCCCCTTTATCTTTATTTACTAGTTTGTCCTGGGCAGGTGGTGGCACCTGGGCACTGGAGAGCCTTTTGCGGTCCCATTGATACTTTATATACTGAACCCCAGGGAGGTGGTGGTCCTCTGGCCCGAGGGGGGGTCTGCAGGACCCCCATTATATTTATTTAATAGTTCGTCCTGGGGAGGTGGCAGTCCCTGGGGCTTTAGTAAGCCCTAAGAGGGAGGCCCTGTGCACCCCCTCCTTAATATAAATAAACTATTATGCCCCAGGGGCCTGAGGCATCCTGAGGGCAAAAATAAAAGCAAGTGTGAAATACCAGGCTTGCTTTTTTGTCTTTTAAATGAAGGTGAAATCATGAATTCTTAACATTTTTAAAATTAAATTAAAATGCTTTTTAGCCCTGGCGGTGTACCCGGGGCACCCTTCCACTAAGGCTACGGGCTCAGGGTATCCTTACCCTGCCCCCTTTTCATTTTCTTTTGGGTTTTTTGGAACTCACCTGAAGGTGTTCAAGTGTTGACAACCAATACAATCTCTGCACGGGATTAGGAGTATTCGGGAGGTTGTAGCGTCCCTATATATGCAAATTTGGATTTCCTTTAATTTTTCTTAAACTAGTGAACAGATTTGCACCAAATACAAAAAGAAGGGTCATCTGTGGACCAAAACTACCCTTCTGCAAAATATGGTGTGAATCCGTCACCAGTAGGTAGTTATAGTTAGGACCAAGTTTCCATAGAAAAAGCTGTTTTTGAATTGGCTATATCTTTGGCACCCTTTAACAAATCTTCATGAAATTTCCCCAAACCCCAAATACAGTGCCTTCTGGGGTCTTGTTGGGCATGGAAAGTTCTGTGATGACCGATCAAATGAAAGTAGAGGAAAAGTCAAAATAAGTGTGTTTCCCATGTTAATTCCCATAGACTGTTTAGACACACCTGCAGCCTGAACCACTGGACGCAATTACACCAAATTTGGCAGCAAGGTAGCTTTTGGTCCACACATAAGCTTTTTTTGTTATTTGATAATTTGATGTAAATCCCTTAGGTAGTTTTCCAGATATAAAATTAAATCCAAATTTGTATGTATAGTGTCACAACAAATGTGTGACTAATCACGAATGTGTGCACAAATAGAAGTGCAGTGATTGGCTGGCCACAACCTGAGCAGAAGGTTGCAGCAACAACTATTTATTATACGGATGGATCCCAAACCATGATAACAAGTGCGGCAAAAACATTTAAGGGGTCAATTTGGATATAACCTGACCCCATGGTTGTTTGTAGGGTGCAATGTTGGGGATAACGTATCGAAGAAAAGATTTTTTCACACCACATGCAAATTTTTTGAATTCGTCCTGATGCCTAGCAAGCCCCCGTGTAACTTTGCAATTAATTTGCAAATACTGTAAAAAAAAACTAACAAATGAAAAATCATGCAGACACTCATGCACCCAGAGAAGTACTCATGAAGCCACTCAAAGGCCCACTCATAGACTCATGCACACACACATACTCACTCAGAAACTCATGCATGCTCTTATAAACTCAGAGACTGATGCACACACTTACAGAGCAATTGACAGGCTTCTGGACCCACTCACATACCCACTCAGAGACTCATACACACATTCATAGACCCACTGAGGTACTCATAGACACACTTTCAAAGGCACTCAGGGACTCATGCATGCACTTACAAACTCACTGAGGTAGTTATGAACAAACTCACAGACCCACTCAGACTCACGTACGCATCCATCGAGGTACTGATCCACACATACCCACTCAGAGACTCATGCATACACTCATAGAGTGAGACACTCATGAACCCACTGACAGACCCACTCAGAGATGTATGCACGCATTAACAGACCTACTGAGGTAGTCATACACATACTCATAGAAGCACTTTGGCCCTGATTTATACCTTTTGACGCAAAACTGCGCTAATGCCATAAAGATGATAATGAGCCTCAAATACCAAGTCAGTGACGTGACATATCACCTCCCTCTACACAGATACACTGATTTTACACCATCTCATTGCAGAGGATGATGGTTCCCCTGTGGATCTGCCTGTTCTGGAGTACCCTGATGACCTGGATGACCAGCTGGCAGCCATCAGCCAAGAGACTATCCAAGAAGTCCTTGTAAACCTCCATACACTACTTCTAGTTGCAATGAGGAGTACTGATAGCCAAAATCCCACAGGCCCCACTCAGCATCCCAATAGTACGACCTGCCAGCACTGACACAGCTGAGGACTCAGACGACCCAGGGACCAGCTTTGAGTGGGCAGTGGTACGAGTCCAGCGGGAGCTGGCCAAGGAGGTGCGGGTGGGGATGCAAACTATGGCAGCCAGCCTGGAGGGGATGGGCACATGCATGGTTACGGCTACTGAACAGACAGCAGCCAACCAATGCACACACTCCCCAATGCTTGGAGTCCAATGAATACCACCAATTATCCCCAGTCAATGATAACACAGAATTATGTATTAGAAATAAGAAACTTCAGAGTGTAGTCTGACCGAAGATGGCTGCCTAACCGAGTGGCTTCTTCGACTGTATCCAAAATTACACAGAAGGCTAGCATGCCTTCCAGGACATAATGTTGAAATGCCAAGAGACTAATATTGTTGCCTGCTGAATGCAAGAAGTGCCTGTGACTGCTATTTTTACCTGAAAAAGCAAGGAAGGAGACAAACTATCAACATTGTAGCATCTCCCCCAGCCCTGGAATATTCATATGAATTACGGCACACAGGAGTTGCAATCAAATATTACTTTATACCTCAGCATACAGTAATGTATTGTGCATCACATCATACTTTCTATTAACCACACCTTAACACCTCCTCATCCATTATGTACTTCCTGTTCAGAGCCCGCACACAACCACGAGGATTCTATTGTGCATAAAACCAAGATGCTATATTTCCCCCTTTTTTAAATAAAAAGGTGGCAAACAACACCAAAATATATTTAATCAATCAATCGGCGAGGCATTCTCACTTGTCTGGCAGCTCGGGTGATTCAAGGTTACTGAGGTTGACTTTGATTGAGTAAAGACACCACAGGCTCATGCTCTTGAGCTGGACTGGCTGATTTGGTTGCTCCCCATAAAGTTTTAGGACTCAACGAGTGTCTCGATAGGTGTATGAAATATGATGTGTCCTGAGTGGTGGATTGTCCACGACGATGTGCCTTCAACATATGTCCCCTTCAGGCCGCAACCTGTAAAGCATCAGCAGCCAAAAGAATGTCCGTTTTCATTCTGCATTTTTGCTTAAAACACCAAGGCTCTCATTACAACCTCAGCGGTCTTTTAAAAAGACTGCCGAGGCTGCAGGAACCAGAATACCGCTAGGTCCTGGTAGTATTCCTGGCTCCCAATTGTGACTTTTCCGCTGCACCAGCAGACGGCAACAGTGTTACGGGCAGTGAAATGCGCGACGGAGCTATGCCTGGGGGCCCCTGCACTGCCTATGCCAAGTGCATGGGGAGTGCAGGGGTCCCCACGGGCACCCCAAGTCCCCCTCACTGCCAGCCTTTCCATGGTGGTGTTTACCGCTGTGGCCAGGCTGGCGGTCGGGGATTATGACCGCCAGGCGGGAGCCTGGCGGTATGTTGGATTGGCCAGCGGTATGGCCGTGGCTATTGCCCGTTGGCAGTGTTACCACCAGCTTACTGCCGGCCGCCAGGGTCGGAATGAGGCCCCAAGTCTGCTTTGTCAAAAACTGTCTCCTGGGCGTGGCAATGTTGATCTGCGTGTGTTTTCATTTTCCTTATCTGAGCTGCGTTGATGTCTCAAATCTTGTCAGTATTCTCTGATTGATTTGGGACATATTGAGGTAGTTTTGTTCTGATGACTCTCCCAAAAATCAAAGTGGCTGGTCACTCATCAGTTGTGAAGTGAGGGGTTGATAGATAGGTCTGGGGGGTGCAAGTTGATTCCTTCATGGGCACATTGAATGTGTTTCTTGAAGGTGCCTAAACCTCCTTTGGGGTTTGACATAGAGTAGGAAGAGGAACTCTTTGACCTCTTTTCTGTTAAAGTGCGGTCATTATCGGATTTGTGAATTTCATGGATGTCCCACGTTGCAAAGATGTTATTAAGCCGTTCTAAGACTTTATCATGGGTTGATGAGGAGAGGTCTTCCATCAAAGGGAAATCTGAATATTGATTTATGGTTACAATGAGATTGTATCCATTTCTTAAAGGCCCAAAAAAGTCAACTGTAACTCTCTCCCAGGCATGGGAAGGAAGATCAGATATTGTTACTGGGTGTTATGTCATTATAAGGGAAAGACAATTGCAAATGTGGCATGCCTTCAACTCTTTGTTGACTCTCTCACTTAGCCAACAGAAGCACATTCACTCTCTTAGTGCTCTTTTAGTAAGTACAAAACCCCAATGTCCTTCAAGAGCCAGGTTGATGACCTTCTTACTGAGGCTTATAGGTATATTAGTTCACAAGCCTCATAATATCATGCCTTCTTGGGTGACTGCTAACTCATCCAGTACATTCTTGAACTTTTGGAATTTAACATCATCAGCAAGGGGATGGGTCTTTCTCCTCCATGAATGTGTGGTAATTAGTTCCTTGATTATGTTCATGTCTTTGTCTGCAATAGTGGTGGCAATGATTTGTTCCACAGTCAGAGCTGCTGGTGTGCTGGAGGAGTTGACAGTGAAATTGAGATAAGCTTCAGCTGTCTTGAATATCAAACTGTGATGATGCAGTAGCACTCATGAAAAGTAATTTGCTGGGTGTTAATCCTTCTCCGTTTTGGGAACAATCTCATAGTCATATTCTCATAGTCTTAACCCCCACCTCTCTATGGGAAGGGGCATCTTAGCCTTTCCGTTTCCAAAAACTGAGAGCAACACCTCAGGGTCTGTGATGATGGTGAATCATTTCCCGTAGAGGAATACATGAAAATGTTTGCAGGCCCACAGCACAACCAAATTCTCCTTCTCTGACTGAGAGTAAGCACAATCTGTACCAAACAGGATCTGATTAGCATAGGCCACGATGTGTCTTGGAGCATCTGAATGGCCACTGTGTTGAGCAAGGATTGTCCCTTGCTCTACCAGGCTCGTTTCAACTGATATTTCAGTGTGAAAGTTGGAGTCAAAGTAGGCCATTTCTGTTGCAATCTCAATTGCATGTTTGATTCCTTTGAAACTCTAGTCACATTACAGAGACCACTGGAATTGTACATTTCACTTTGTCCAGTCTCTCAATGGGACACTCGCTGTGGCAAAATTGCAGATGTGTCTTGAACAATAACTGGCCATGCCTAAAAAGGATCACAGTAGATGACAGTGTTGGCACCTTGTCTTGATCTGGAGTAATTGCCCATCAGAAAACATGTGCCCAAAAAATTGAGGGGCATATTTATACTCTGTTTGCGCTGGAATTGCGTAGTTTTTTTTTACGCAATTCCGACGCAAAACGAACTCCATATTTATACTTTGCCGTTAGACGCTTCTAGCGCCAAAGTCCATGGAGTTTGCGTCATTTTTTAGCGTGGACACCTACTTTGCGTTAATGATATGCAAGGTAGGCGTTCCCGTCTTAAAAAATGACTGCGATGCATATGCGTCGTATTTATACTCCCGGGCAAAAATGACGCCCGGGAGTGGGCGGGACTAAAAAACCCGCATTTGCGCCGGATTTTAGTGCCTGGGTCAGGGCAGGCGTTAAGGGACCTGTGGGCTCAGAATGAGCCCAGAGGTGCCCTCTCAAGCCCCCAGGGACACCCCCTGCCACTCTTGCCCACCCCAGGAGGACACCCAAGGATGGAGGGACCCACCCCAGGGACATTAAGGTAAGTTCAGGTAAGTGTTTTTTTTTTGTTTTTTTTTGTGGCACAGGGGGGCCTGATTTGTGCCCCCCTACATGCCACTATGCCCAATGACCATGCCCAGGGGACAGAAGTCCCCTGGGCATGGCCAGTGGGCAAGGGGGCATGACTCCTGTCTTTTCTAAGACAGGAGTCATTGCAATGGGGGATGGGTGTCGTAAAAAAATTGCGCAAATCGGGTTGAGGCGATTTTTTTGCCTCAGCCTGACTTGCACCATTTCTGGACGCCCATACGCCATTTTCCCCCTACGCCGGCGCTGCCTGGTGTACGTCGTTTTTTTTAACGCACACCAGACAGCGCCGGCGGCTAATGCCGGCTAACGTCATTCAATAAATACGGCGCCCGCATGGCGCTTCAGAATGGTGTTAGCCGGCGCTAATTTTTTTGACGCTAAACTGCGTTGGCGCAGTTTTGCGTCAAAAAGTATAAATATGGGCCGTAATGTTTAATGGTAACGCGTTTTGATCTTACAAAGATCTTCCTCATGGCCCCTGTCATACAATGTGCACTATCGCATTTAAGAACAACATAATACACCAACACATAGTGTTAGGCCTGACAGCCTTAGGGTGGTCACCGCTAACTTTTTGCCTGCCTCCCCCCACTTTTTAGATACTGTTTTTGCTAGTTTTAAGACTCTACACACTTTACCACTGCTAACCAGTGCTAAAGTGCATATGCTCTCTCCCTTCAAACATGATAACATTGGATCATACTCAATTGGACTAGTTAATTTACTTATAAATCCCTAGTTGAGTGCACTATCTGTGCCCAGGGCCTGTAGATTAAATGCTACTGGTGGACCTTCAGCACTGATTGTGCCACCCAATTAAGTACCTCCTTAACCTTGTCTCAGGCCTGCCATTGCAAGGCCTGTGTGTGCAGTTTCACTGCCAGTTTGACTTGGCATTCAAAAGTACTTGCCAAGCCTAAAACTCCCCTTTTTCTACATATAAGTCACCCCTAAGGTATGCCCTAGGTAACCCATAGAGCAGGGTTCCGTGTAACCAAAAGGCAGGAGATGTACCTGTGTAGTTTACATGTCCTTGTAGTGTAAAACTCCTAAATTCATTTTTACACTTCTGTGAGACCTGCTCCCTTCAGAGGCTAACATTGGGGCTACCCTCATATACTGTTTGAGTGGTAGCTGCTGATCTGAAAGGAGTACGAAGGTCATATTTAGTATGGCCAGAATGGTGATACAAAATCCTTCTGACTGGTGAAGTTGGATTTAATATTACTATTTTAGAAATGCCACTTTTAGAAAGTGATCATTTCTATGCACTTAAATCCTTCTGTGCCTTACAATCCACATCTGGCTGGGTTCAGTTGACAACTCCCCAAAGCAGCTGGTGAATCCTCTGGCAATAACTATGTCTAGTGGGAGAATGATCTCCTTTACAGTGAGCCTAAGGCTCCAGCCATTGGGGCAGCACGTGTGCTGGTGGTCACCCAGTGTTACCGGGCCTTCCTACTGGGTCTGGCTCACGACATCCCCCTGGCAGGACACCTGGGCCAAGGCAAGACCTTTGCCAGGCTTGTCAACCACATCCATTGGCCTAGAATGCAAGTAGCCTCAGATACTTTTTGCAGGGCCTACCCCACCTGCCAAGCTAGTGGGAAGACCGGGAAAAGGCTTAAGGCCCCCCCTGATCCCACTCCTCGTTGTTGGCATCCCCTTTGAAAGGGTGGGCATCGACATAATTGGTCCCTTGGACCCCAAAACTGCCTTGGGCAACAGGTTTATCCTGGTTTTGGTGGACCATGCCAACCGCTATCCAGAGGCAATCCCTCTGAGAACAGTGACTGCATCGGTGGTGACCAGAGCCCTGATGAGAATATTTACCAGAGTGGGATTCCCTAAGGAAGTTGTGTCTGACAGAGGCACAGACTTCATGTCTGCGTACATGAAGTCCATGTGGGATGAGTGTGCATTGACCTACCGGTTTACCACCCCTTATCATCCTCAATCTAATGGGCTTGTTGAGAGATTCAACAAGACCATTAATGGCATGATCACTGGCCTACCTGAGGCCATGAGGCGTAAGTGGGACGTCCTCTTTCCGTGCCTGTGCTTTGCTTGTAAGGAGGTGCCCCAGAAAGGGGTGGGGTTCAGCCCCTTTGAACTTCTCTATGGTCACCTTGTCAGGGGACCGCTAAGCATAGTAAAAGAGGACTGGGAGAAAACTCCCAAGACACCCCCCAGGATGTGGTCAGTTACATGCTGGCCCTTCGCAACCAAACCCAACGCTTCTGGAAGAAGGCCAAGAGTAACCTTGGGGCCATGAATGAGGAGATGAAGGAGTGGTATGACCGGAGGGCCACTCTGGCTGAGTTTTCACCTGGAGACAAGGTCTGGGTAATGGAGCCAATAGAGCCTAGAGCTCTCCAGGACCGCTGGACTGGCCCATTTGAAATCAAGGAGCGGAAGGGGGAGCCACATGCCTAGTGGACCTCAAGACCCCTAGACACCCCCTAAGGGTTCTCCACCACAACCGACTCAAGCCTCATTTTGAGAGGTCCGAGGTCAGTATGCTCCTTGTGACAGATGAGGGCATGAAAGAGGAGAATGAACCTCTCCCCGACCTCCTCTCTGCCAAAGAAGGTGATGGGTCAGTGGAGGGTGTCAATCTCTCTGACTCCCTGACTCTAGAACAGAGAGGAGACTGCTACGAGTTGTTGGAGCAGTTCTCTTCCCTGTTTTCCCTTACTCCTGGACTCACCCACCTGTGTGTCCATGATATTGACACAGGAGACAGTCCCCCTGTAAATAACAAAATTTACAGGCTGTCAGATAAGGTGAAGGCCAGTATCAAGGAGGAAGTTGCCAAGATGTTGGCCCTAGGGGTTATTGAGAAGTCGACCAGTCCCTGGGCCAGCCCTGTGGTGCTGGTACCCAAGGCTGCTACACCCAGTGCCAAGCCAGAACTCTGGATCTGTGTGGCCTACCGGGGTCTCAACTCAGTCACATGGACTGATGCTCACACCGTCCCCTGAGCTGATAAGCTGGTAGACAGACTAGGGGCTGCCAAATTCCTCAATACTTTTGATCTCACATCAGGGTACTGGCAGATCGCCTTGACTGAGGGGGCTAAAGAGAGATCTGCATTTTCCACACGTGAGGGCCATAACCAGTTCTGGGTGATGCTCTTTGGGTTGAAAAATGCCCCCGCTACCTTCCAACGGTTGGTTAACGGGGTCCTAGCTGGCAAGGATGCCTTCTGCGATGCCTACCTAGATGACATAGCCATCTATAGTACCAGCTGGGAGGAACACCTGCTCCACCTCAAAGAAATGCTTCAGGCTCTGTAACAGGGAGGCCTGACCATCAAGGCTAGTAAGTGCCAGATTGGGCAGGGTTCTGTGGTATACTTGGGACACCTAGTAGGTGGTGGCAAGGTGCAGCCACTCCAGGACAAGATTAAAACTATCAAGGCCTGGCAACCACCTAGAACACAGACAGAAGTGAGAGCCTTCTTTGGCCTCACTGAATACTACCGTAGGTTTGTCAAGGGCTATGGATCCATTGTGACACCCTTGACAGAACTTTCTTCCAAAAAGCAACTTAGGTTGGTGAATTGGACAGAGGCTTGTCAAAAAGCCTTTGACTCCCTGAAGGAAGCCATGTACACGGCCCCCATGCTCAAAGCCTCTGACTATTCCCAGGAATTTATTGTGCAGACAGACACTTCAGATCATGGCATAGGGGCTGTTCTAACACAGCTAAATGGGGAGGGCCTAGACCAACCAGTAATCTTTATTAGCAGAAGACTATTACCAGGGGAACAGAGGTGGAGTGCTATTGAGAGAGAATCATTTGCTGTGGTCTGGGCACTGAAGAAGCTGAGACCATACCTGTTTGGGACTCACTTCTAGGTTCAGACAGACCACAGGCCCCTCAGATGGCTCATGCAGATGAGGGGTGAGAATCCTAAACTCTTGAGGTGGTCCATTTCCCTACAGCGGATGGACTTTAAGGTGGAGCATCGCCCGGGGATTGACCACGCCAACGTTGATGGCTTCTCCAGATACTTCCACCTCAGTGATGAGAGCTCCCAAGAGGTTAGGTAGCTCTCCCCACTTTCAGCTGGGGGGACACATGTTAGACCTGACAGCCTTAGTGTGGTCACCCCTAACTTTTTGCCTGCCTCCCCCCACTTTCTAGATGCTGTTTTTGCTGGTTTTAAGACTCTGCACACCTTACCACTGCTAACCAGTGCTAAAGTGCATATGCTCTCGCCCTTTAAACATGATAACATTGGATCATACCAAATTGGACTATTTAATTTACTTATAAGTCCCTAGTAGAGTGCACTATATATGACCAGGGCCTGTCGATTAAATGCTACTAGTGGACCTACAGCACTGACTGTGCCAATAACTTTAGTAGCTCCTTAACCTTGTCTCAGGCCTGCCATTGCAAGGCCTGTGTGTGCAGTTTTATTGTCAATTCGACTTGGCATTTAAAAGTACTTGCCAAGCGTAAAACTCCCCTTTTACTACATATAAGTCACCAGTGAGGAATGCCCCAGGTAACCCATGGGGCAGGGTGCTGTGTAAGCAAAAGGCAGGACATGTACCTGTGTAGTTTACATGTCCTGGTAGTGTAAAACCCCAAAATTCATTTTTACACTGCTATGAGACCTGCTCCCTTCATATGCTAACATTGGTGCTACCCTCATATACTGTTTGAGTGGTAGCTGCTGATCTGAAAGGAGTAGGGAAGTCATTTTTAGTATGTCCAGAATGGTGATACACAATCCTACTGACTGGTGAAGTTGGATTTAACATTACTATTTTAGAAATGCCACGTTTAGAAAGTGAGCATTTCTCTGCACTTAAATCCTTCTGTGCCTTACAATCCATGTCTGGCTGGGTTCAGTTGACAGCTCCCTTGAGCATTCACTCAGACACGCCCCAAACACAGGATACTCAGCCTCACTTGCATACAGCTGCATTTTGAATGGGTCTTCCTGGGCTGGGAGGTTGGAGGGCCTGATAATTACATGTCAAAGGACAGTAGCCTGCCCTCACACAAGGGACTGCCACACCCCGCACTGGGACCCTGGCAGATGGCATTGAACTGAAAGGGGACCTTGTGTACTTCTAAGCCACTCTTTGAAGTCTCCCCCACTTCAAAGGCACATTTGGGTATTTAAACAAGGCCTCTACCCTACCAACTAAGACACTTCCTGGAGAAGAGAACCTGAACCGGAACCTGCATCCTGCCAAGAAGACCAGACTGGCTGCCCAAAGGACTCACCTGTCCGCTTTCTCTGAAGGACTGTTGCCTTGCTGTTGCCCTGCTGCCTTGCTGCTCTCTGGCTGTGATGAGAAGTGCTCTCCAAGGCCTTGGATAGAGCTTGGCTCCTGTTCCCTGAAGTCTCAGGACCAAAAAGACTTCGGGCCGTATTTATACTTTTTGGCGCACAACTGCGCCAACGCAGTTGTGCGTCAAAAAATTTAACGCCGGCTAACGCCATTCCAAAGCGCCATGCGGGCGCCTTATTTATGGAATGACGTTAGCCGGCGGAGCTGCCTGGTGTGCGTAAAAAAAAATGACTTACACCAGGCAGCGCCGGCGTAGGGGAAAATGGAGTTTGGGCGCCAAAAAATGGGGCAAGTCAGGCTGAGGCAAAATTTTCGCCTCAACCCGATTAGCGCCATTTTTTTTGACTCCCAACCCCCATTGAAATGACTCCTGTCTTAGCAAAGACAGGAGTCATGCCCCCTTGCCCAATGGCCATGCCCAGGGGACTTTTGTCCCCTGGGCATGGTCATTGGGCATAGTGGCATGTAGGGGGGCACAAATCAGGCCCCCCTATGCCACAAAAAAAATAATTAAAAAAATACTTACCTGAACTTACCTTAAGTTCCCTGGGATGGGTCCCTCCATCCTTGGGTGTCCTCCTGGGGTGGGCAAGGGTGGCAGGGGGTGTCCCTGGGGGCATGGGAGGGCACCTCTGGGCTCCTTCCGAGCCCACAGGTCCCTTAACGCCTGCCCTGACCAGGCGTTAAAAAATGACGCTAAAACGGCTGGAGGTCATTTTTTTTGACCCGCCCACTCCCGGGCGTCATTTTTGACCGGGAGTGTAAATACGGCGCACATGCCTCGGAGTCATTTTTTAGACGGGAACGCCTACCTTGCATATCATTAACGCAAGGTAGGTGTCCACGCTAAAAAATGACGCAAACTCCAAGATCTTTGGCGCTAGACGGGTCTAACGCCAAAGTATAAATATGAAGTTAGTTTTGCGTCGGAATTGCGTAAAAAAAAACAACGCAATTTCGGCGCAAACAGAGTATAAATATGCCCCTTCATCTCTACAAGAAGGACTCCTTGTGCGGCAAATATCGATGCACAGCCTGCAAGAAACGATGCACAGCCTGCACCACGGTGAAAAATTCACCACATGTCGAACCGGAACGATGCAGACTGACTTTGCAACGAGAAAATCGATGCAGCGGCAGCGTAGCGACCGGAAATTAGGCCCACTAGATCAACGCACTGCCGAGCCGGAATGACGCAGCCCGGCTTCCAGACAGGAATCGATGCAGCGCCTGCTGTGTGGTAGAAATTTCCACGCAACGCCCACCGGATCGACGCAGCCCCTGTGACTTTGTCCTGTCAGTGCCTGAAATCCACGCATCGTCCTTGGGGCGTCTGAAAACCCCACAACCCGAAGATGATCCATGACCGAGCACCGAAATCGACTCACAGTCATTCCTGCATGAAAACTAAATGACGCATCACCGTGTGCGGTCCGAGAAATCGGCGCATACCTCCTTGTTTTCCACGCATCTCCTCCTCCGCAGTTCTTGCGGAGATTTTGAACGCGAACCACATACTTTGTGCTTGAAAGAGACATTTGTTTCTTTTAAAAGACTAACAACACTTTATATCACTTTTACAGTGATATCTCAAAATATACTTATTGCATTTTAATCATTTTGACCTGCATTTATCCAGATAAATATTACCTATTTTTCTAAACGCGGTGTGGTGTATTTTTTTGGTGCTATACTGTGGTATTGCATGATTTATTGCACAAATACTTTACACATTGCCTTCTAAGTTAAGCCTGACTGCTCAGTGCCAAGCTACCAGAGGGTGGGCACAGGATAATTTGGATTGCATGTGACTTACCCTGACTAGAGTGAGGATCCTTGCTTGGACAGGGGATAACCGGACTGCCAACCAAAGACCCCATTTCTAACACATAGACACAGTGAAAATACTCTAATCCAGCTACTACTCTTAGAAGAAAGAATCCCTGTACAAACTTCATTGAAAAACTTCATTTAAAAATAATAAATTGTTAAAAATAAATTGTAAAAAATAAATCTAAATAAAGTCTACAATAAATAGGTAGATATAATAATAAATCTCCAAGATTATTTCATAATAAATAACAGTTTCTCTCTTACAAATTCAGATACGTGATCAAAAAAGTCATCATCCACATTAAGATTACAATGAAGACAGACAATATATTCTGATTTCATATTGCATAATCTCTTCTCCCTGTCACCACCTCTTGCTGTAAACAGCACACTGTCAATACCAAAAAATGAGAGCATATCAGGTTTTTGACAATGCATTTCTTTCCAATGTCTAACTACTGGATAATTCTGATCATAGTTCTTAATTGCCCTCAAATGTTCAAGAATCTGCTTTTCACATGGGCAGGTGAGAATATAAACACAAATAACACTATTGCGCATAGTACATTTGTCATACACTTCATAACGCAGACAACACACTAAACATATGGGACAAACAATACATGAACCACACATGGACAGAGAAACACAGATGTTTGGACAACAGCACATATGCCACATGCTTCACTACACCGCATTCAATGCGCATCACCCTCACATATGGTCACATGTACAAGTTCTTAGCAACACCTGACTGACACTGTACATGATGGACTGGTGGAGCAATGTCCTCTCTGCATTAAAAAACCGGGGTCAAACCATCATAAGTGTCCACATATTTATCACAAAATACAGATCCTTCACACATAAAACTTAGAATGGAATTTCTCAACTATGTGTATCGCATTTGTCATGCCACCATCAAACAATTCAAATATTGGCATTGCCCCGCATTCACCATGCTGTAGAAACCTGAGGCAGCCCTGACAATTAATGCCACCCTAGTGGTGACATCACCATTTACATATCATCAAAATATCCCTTATATACTTATTGTGTTCACCTTTCCCTTGTGTGATGAATAGTGCAGCACACATTGAAATAGAACACTGCCATCATTTATAGATCATATGTAGGTATGGACACCTCCCAGCACACATGTAAATACCACATCTTCCTGCCATGATACAAGGGTGCCAACAGTGGACTGTGGCAGCTGAACTACTACTAGTGCACTGATAGAAGCCAGAAATGCAAAATATTAAGGAGACATGGAAATATTCAGGGCCGGACTGGTGATGCAGGGCAGAAAAGTATCTCATGCCCTGTCCCACAGGTGTCTACAAACTCATTGCATACATCGCAATATATACAATACAACTGTGCCACCCTGTATATTTGAACCACATACACCTATGCATGCTAGCCAGCAATTGGTAACAACAACACTTTGTGCAAAGGAGGTAATCATGGCACAGAAGACACAAAATAGGTACAAAATTAGCAAACATCACTCTTCCTTAGGTCTAACATTATGAGACTAAGGGACAAATATCAACAACACCACACATATTCTTCATCAGTGAACTGTCAGAACAGAAATTAATCAACAATCACCAGGTTCCTGCAGCACAACTCATGATTGGAAAGGGCACTACCACACATCAATACAACCATGCATTCAAACAGTAACACACACAAAACTTGATGCAAGTCTGAATCACCCCTGTACTGAAAACAAATATGTGCCATGGCACATACCAATTAATATTCCATTGCAGCGGACAAAGGTTACGGCATCCAGTCATGTGTCATCAACCCATATGGAAACCCACTAACTGATGCAGAGAAGGCTTACAAAGAAGCACAAAAAAGGACCAGGAATGTGGTGAAGAGGACATTTTGCATGATGAAATCCAGGTTCAGGTGCCTAGGTGTATCAGAAGGAAGCCTGTTATATGCCCCACCACTTGTGTGCAATATAATACTTATCCGTGCAATTTTGCACAACATCTGTATATGCACCAATGTCCCCTGGGGCAAACAGGTTGATGTCCCCAGTGAGGAGGATGAGGACAATAGTGCACAACTAGAGGAAGGGGAACAACCAAGCTCTGCTGCTGGAGCATGCAGAAGAGACCAAATTGTCCCCAACCTTTTCATTTAGAGACTATACTTGTTAGAAAATGGATTATTGTTAAGGGCAGGTAAGTACCTACACTTACCAATAGGCAACTAACCCCCACTAGGTTCAGTTACTTCTCAAAAATTAACCCCAGCTCAACCCTTAGTAGCTTAGCAACGAGTGACAAGGCTTAACTTAGTAGACAAAGCGTAAAGCATTCATGTATCTCTAAACAGTAATTCAATAAAACACAGGAAACAGTTTAAAAATCCCAAACCAATTTCGTAACAATAGGAAATATTCTTAGCTTTAAAATGACACCAAAACAAATAAAATCTGATAAAGTGAACAGGAGATATACATTTTGAAAGAATTTGTGTTTTTAGCGCATAGAAACGAATAGCGCGGATCTCGTTATCTGGTCGTAACTTGACCGGACCAAAGTCAAAGTGACCCCGATGGCGCCCTGCTCAGCTAAAGCAAGCGGGAGGTCTTGGTCAAAAGTTCACCTTTGGACTCAGTCGTTTTCTTGATGGTTTTCTTCAGCGGGACACAGTTGCCAGTCAGATCGAACCTTCTGAAGCCCTTCCTCGGATACGCGTTGCGGGAGACCTCGGTAAAGATTTCTACGTTCGGACTTAGATTATTTTTTTAGATGAAAATCCTTCGACCAGGGAAAACATGAATCTTGATCCGATGTACCTGGAGGCCTTTTCGGATACCCTGTGTGGGAGGTCCTGGTCAACTTTCTACATTCGGACTTAATCACTTTTTCAGAGATTTTCTGCAGCAGGACAAACCTGCCAGTTAGGCCGGGTCGTGGTTGAGTCAAGCTGGCTAGGTTCCAGAAGCTCTGAGTAGCTCCTTGAGGGTGCAGACTACAACTCCCAGAATGCACCTGGCGCAAACTCCAAATTGGCCATGGTGAGCTGGTCAGTTTCTTCAGGAGTTGGTGCAGGGGACTCGGGTTAGCAATTTTTCTCCTGTAGCAGACAGGGAGCCCCTCATTGAACCAGTTGAAGCCAGGCAAAGTCCTTCTTGTGGTGAATCCCAAGTGTGCATCTGGTGCAGTCTTTCTGAGTGCAGTGTCCAGGTGCAGGTCAGGGGTCCAGCAGGGCAGTCTTTCTTCTTCTGATGTTCTTCCTTGTAGGGATCTGAGGTGTGGGTGCAGCTCTGCCATATTTCCTTTTGCCTGTGATGACCACTTCAATCGCAGGGAGCAGCATTGCTCAAAAATCCATCACACACCCCTCTCCTGCCCTCTCCTAATCTAATCAAGAGGTTCCAGAAGCTCTCAGTTGCTCCTTGAGGGGTGCGGACTACAACTCCCAGAATGCACCTGGTGCAAACTCCGAATTGGCCACTGGGCAGTGGTCAGCTGGTCAGTTTCTTCAGAAGTTATTGCAGGGGACTCTGCTTAGCAATTTTTTCACCTGTAGCAAACAGGGAGTCCCTTCTTGAACCAGTTGACGACAGGCAAAGTACTTGTGGTGAAGCCCAACTGTGCAGCTGGTGCAGTCTTTCTGAGTGCAGTGTCCAGGTGCAGGTCAAGGGTCCAACAGGGCAGTCCTTCTTCTTATGATGTTCGTCCTTGTAGGGATCTCAGGTGTAGGTGCAGTTTTGCCACTTCTTATCCTTGCTCCTGGGTGAAAAACAGGGGGGTCCTGGTTCTCCAATCAGATGCAGGTCCTTCACCCTGTGATTACTACTTCCTCTGAAGTGTGGTAAAAATCAATCCCAGGGAGCAACATTCTTAAAAAAAACATCAATTTTTGGAGGTTACATCTGGCTGAGTCCACCCACTGGTCTGGCTACAAACCCTAAACACAGCCTAGTTGTCTGGGGTTGCAGGATGTGAGGGCGGTGCTAGGCTGCTCCAAATATCCTTCCCTGCCTTTAAGGACTAGTTTGGCAGCCCTCCCCACTTCCTGCTTCCCCATCAGCTGAGGTAGTTTTCCTCCCCCAGGTACATCTCTTTGTGCTCAGCCCAGGCCACTTCACACCTCATCAAGGCTGCCAGAGGTTGGCCAAAGAGAGAAAGGTAAGGCTGAAGTTGGCAACTTTTCAGGTAGAGTTTAAAACACTTTGGGGGTAATTACAACATTGGCGGTAAAAGGATCTTACCGCCGTACAGAAGGCCACAGCTATTATGACACACATCTTGGAATCCGCCCAAATTCAGACACCCACACAACACTGCCACACCAAAGGTCAGTGATAAACTGGCGGAAACAAATCCTCCACCTCCACGCCAACAGAAGCACGCCCATGCTATTACGACCCACGAATCCACGCGGCGGTCTTTCAACCGCGGTATTCCATTGGCGGTACACACCGCCGCGCTCAAAATACACACACATCTCCAAAACATTGCCACATTGGACAATTCCAAATACACACACCTGATACACATACAAACACCACTCCCACACACCCAACACAATATAAAACACACACCCACATCACCCACAAACCCCTACGACCAAAAAATCACGAACGAAGGCCAGAGAGAGAGCACAGAATAGACAACCCCATCACACAGAGGCACACAACACCATCACCCACACAACATCCAAGCACAAAACACCACACACCACTACACTCACCACACTCATCACCACATACACCACCTCACACATCACCCACACCACCCCATGTCACGCCAAAGACACCCCGCTTCTCCGAGGAGGAGCTAAGGGTCATGGTGGAGGAAATCGTCCGGGTAGAGCCACAGCTATTTGGCTCACAGGTACAGCACACATCAATAGCCAGGAAGATGGAGTTATGGCGCAGAATAGTGGACAGGGTGAACGCCGTGGGACAGCACCCAAGAAATAGGGAGGACATCAGGAAGAGGTGGAACGACCTACGGGGGAAGGTGCGTTCAACGGTCTCCAGACACAACATCGCGGTACAGCGGACTGGCGGCGGACCCCCACCTCCTCCCCCACAACTAACAACATGGGAGGAGCAAGTCTTGACCATCTTGCATCCTGAGGGCCTCAGAGGAGTCGGTGGAGGATGGGACACTGGTAAGTCAAATCTATCATATCCCCCACCCTACCTGCATGCTATCACACACCCCCACCCTCACACCCTCCCCTATCACTCCAAATCCTCACTAATCTACCCATAACACAAACCACCCATCCCAACACCAAGCCCTGCATGACACAACTAAGCATGGACACCCCTCACTAAAGCATGCCCACTGCACATACCCAGAACCCCCCCCAAACCATCATCACACAAACCCACACACAGGAATGCTTGCACTGGGGTACACAAACACCCACCCATTGCACACCATTACACACACACATGCAATAATCATGCTCTTATGCCCCTGCAGGAACCCGAAGGACCGTCACCACACCAGAGGGTCGAGACAACACCACTCCACCCCCAGAAGAGGCCCACAGTGACGAGAGCAACTCTGCCCTACTGGATCCTGATGACCAGCCCGGACCATCGTGGGCCTCGGGACAGTCGGTTCCCCTTGCACAGGCACAGCCCAACACCGACCTTCCACCCTCTGGTAACACCAGCACAGCACCCACCCAGCGGGCCCAAACCTCCCTACCTAGGACAGGTCAATCAGCGGTGTGTCCACCACTACAGGGAACCCAGGATAACCCGCTACCCCAACAACAACAGGGACCTGGGGGCAGTGGTAGTGGGCACACGGTCCAGGGGACGGAGGCACTGGAGCACAGGGGAACTGGGAGGGCTGCTGTGTGACAGGGGGCGGACAGGCCAAGGGAACCCACTCTCCACGAGGCCCTATCCTCCATCATGGGAGCATACCACCACTCCCAGGAGACGATGGCGACGGTCTTGGACAAGTTGCAGGACACCCTGCGCCTGCAGGACGAACTGTATTTGGGGTTCAGGGAGGAGCTCAGGACCATCAGCTCCGCCCTGGGCACCATCGTAGGGGTGCTGAAGGACATACAGCAGACCTTGAGGGACACCGTGGCACTCCAAGGGGCCCCTGACACTAGCCAGGACGATGAACTGCCCACCACCTCCGCCGGCGCTAGTGGACAGGACGCCCCGCCACAGGACCACCACACCAGCACCCCACCCCCTGCAGACGGACAACCACCTTGCAAGCGGGCCCTGAGATCCAGGAACAGGACAGAGCAAGATGGCAAGACCCCCGCCAGGAAATGAGACCACCCTGATTGTCACCCCGCTGTCCCACTTTGTTACCCTGTCCATACTTAAACTGCACCAGCTCCACTTCCTATACCCAGATGGGCAGTGCACCTGTGACACTAATAGACTGGACTCTGCCATGGACATTCCTCCGCCATCACCCATCCTCATTTTACAAACCCCTCACATTTCAGAGCACTTAAATAAACACCCTTGAAACACAAAACAATCTGGAGTCAGTCTGTGATTTAGTAAATATGTATTATCAATGACAGTGTCATAATGGGTTTACCATTGTAAAGCTAACATACCTATGTCACACATCACAAGCCCTTGAAGGATGCAAGCAGTTGACACGTAGGTAACCACACCTGTGAAACCGTAATGGAAGGGTACAACTCAGTTTCCAAATAGTGATTTTAATCGAGAAACAGGATATAGGCAGACGTGTGAAAGTTAATGCAATGCTAAAAATGAAAATGTTCTCACCTGTGTCTCACTGGAAATATTGCTGTATGACTGACTCCCTGTTGTTGTTGTCTTCTTCCTCAGCTTCATCCTCATCACTGTCCACAGGCTCCACAGACTCCACAGCTGCTACCACACCGTCATCTGGATCATCCTCCTGCAGAAAAGGCACCTGGCGTCGCAAAGCCAAATTATGGAGCATGGAGCAGGTGATGATGATGTCGCACACCTTCTATGGTGAGTAGAATAGGGATCCACCTGTCATATGGAGGCACCTGAATCTGGCCTTCAGGAGGCCAAAGGTGCGTTCGATCACCCTCCTAGTCCGCCCATGGGCCTCATTGTACCGTTCCTCTGCCCTGGTCCTGGGATTCCTCACTGGGGTCAATAGCCATGACAGGTTGGGGTAACCAGAGTCCCCCAATAGCCATACACAGTGCCTGTGGAGTTGGCCCATCATATCAGGGATGCTGCAATTCCGCAGGATGTAGGCGTCATGCACTGAGCCAGGGAACATAGCATTTACCTGCGAGATGTACTGGTCTGCCAAACAGACCATCTGGACATTCATGGAATGATAACTCTTCCTGTTCCTGTACACCTGTTCACTCCTGTGGGGGGGGGACCAGAGCTACATGGGTCCCATCAATGGAACCTATGACGTTGGGGATATGTCCAAGGGCATAGAAGCCACCTTTCACTGTAGCCAAATCCTCCACCTGAGGGAAAATGATGTAGCTCCTTACGTGTTTCAGCAGGGCAGACAACACTCTGGACAACACGTTGGAAAACATAGGCTGGGACATCCCTGATGCCATGGCCACAGTTGTCTGAAAAGACCCACTTGCAAGGAAATGGAGCACTGACAGCACCTGCACGTCAGGGGGGATTCCAGTCGGATGGCGGGTTGGTGACATCAGGTCTGGCTCCAACTGGGTACATAGTTCCTGGATAGTGGCACAGTCAAACCGGTAGGTGACGATGACATGTCTCTCTTCCATTGTCAACAGGTCCACCAGCGGTCGGTACACCTTAGGATTCCACCATCTTCTCATATGTCCCAGCTGACGGTGCCTACGAAGGACACCAGCGAAGAACCAGTCATTATTCCTCCAGGTATGTACCCACAGTTACACACAAGACTACACCACTCACAAAACCCTTCCTGTATGTGTGTTGAGTGTAGGCCTAGCTATGTGTGACGCAGAAGTAAACGAAGCCATGTGGGCCCCTGAAATGGCGGCTGCCTGACCTCTAAACTGGGACAATGGGATTGTGGGGTAACTTCGCTGGCATTGCACACCGTCGCGGTAGGCGGTCGTGGACCGCGGCGCAATGCTGCATTGGTTAACATTGGACCCTATGGGTCCCAGGAGCCAATGAACAGGTGCGCCGGCGGTGATGATGCGCCCCGCCGCGGACGTGACCGCTGCGGACGTGACCGCCATTTTCTATCTGTTCAGTCACTAGATACCTGACCTTCGACAGGAGAGGACCTACACTGCAAGTGCTGCTGTGACCTCGGTCTGGAAGCGACGATGGCTGCTGTGTCTGGGGAAAGGGCCCCTGCCTTCACTGCACAGGAGTTGGAGAAACTGGTAGACGGGGTCCTCCCCCAGTACACGCTACTCTACGGTCCTCCATACCAACAGGTCAGTACACAGGGAGCACGTTGTATTGGCTAGGCCTGGGTGGAGAGGGCTGGTTGGAAGAGGGAAGGGGGCAGAGTTCATAGAACAACAATGCATGGGAATGAATGGGCCACATGGCCAGCGTAGGGAGGGGGCCACTCACAACGACGGTGCAGTTGTTAATGACTGTTCCTCTTCCCTTGTGAATGTCATGTAGGTCCGCACCCACCAGAAGAGGGACATTTGGCGTGCCATCGCCAAGGACATCCAGACCCTGGGGGCCCACCAGAGACGGGGCACCCACTGCAGTAAGAGATGATAGGACATTCGCCGCTGCAGCAAGAAGATGGCGGAGGCTCAGCTGGGGATGGCCTCCCAACGTGGGAGGGGTGCCCGTCGCACCATGACCCCCCTGATGTTCTGGATCCTGGCGGTGGCCTACCCGGAGTTGGATGGGCGCTTGAGGGCATCACAGCAGACACAAGGGGGTGAGTACAACCTCATTCTGCTGACTTTGCGCGTAGTGGAGGGGTCTGGGTGGGGGAGGTGGGCTGTGGGTGTCCCTAGGCCTCGGCGAGTTAGGTAGGCAAGGCCCCTCTGTAATGTAGGCCATGTGGCACTCTACCCCACCTCAGCAGAGTGCCAAGTCGAGGTACAGTTGTCCCTGTGGCATACATGTGCGCAGATGTCCACCATTGCCATGTTGGCCATATCCCAGAAATTGCATGTGCAGAGGGCACGAGCACGGCGTAATGCAGGGGGCTGCTGCGTCTGTCTTGTCTGCCAACGGTAGCGGTAATCAATTCACTAAAACTCTCTTTCTTCTGTCTCCCCCCTTTTTCTGCTCTCCCTGTCCTTTTGTACATCAGCATCAACAGGCGGAGGTACAGTGGCACCGGAGCACGAGGGAGCTGCATCCCACATGGCCATGGAGGGCCACCGGATCACCAAGCAGCGACACGGACTCGTTCGCCGATGGGGGCTCCCTTGTGGTGGCGGCACCATCTGTGCCCCCACCTCTACAGGTACAGCTGTCACCTCCCCTACCAGCACCGCCCTCCCAGCAGCCCCTCAGCATTCGCCCCGTGCCTGCTCACCCAGGAGGGTGGGCATCACCTTCGCCCCAGGCACCTCAGGCCCTGCCCCAGTCACCACTGCTGCCCTCAGTGAGGAGGCCATTGACCACCTCAGGTCACTCACTGTTGGGCAGTCTACCATTGTGAATGCCATCCAGGGTGTAGAACGAGAATTGCAACACGGTAATGCATTCCTGGAGGGCATTCATTCTGGTCAGGCTGTCCTTCAACGAACCCTGCAATCTCTGGCCTCAGCACTGATGGCAGCCATTGTCCCTGTGTCTAGCATCCCCCCTCCAACTTCCTCCACCCAGACCCAATCTCCTGTACCCCAGCCCATCCCAAGCACACCTACAGACCAGCATGCACACAAGTCAACACACACAAGTAGCTCAAGCAAACATAGGCACCACACACACCACAGGCACTCACGCAAGCCTCACCCACGTACAGACACAGCAACATCCACTGCCTCCACTGTGTCCCCCTCCTCCTCTTCTCCCTCCTCCCTCCCAGTCTCGTCTACACACACACCTGCATGCACAACATCTACAGGCACCATGAATCGCACAAGGACACCCAGCACCACAAGCCGCTCACCTGCACTCACCACCTCCACTGCCATTTACACGTCCCCTGTGTCCTCTCCCAGTGTGTCTGTGATGCCCCCTCCCAAAGTACACAAACGCTGGCAATCACTCACCCAACATCCATCCACCTCACGACAGCCTCCAGTACCTGCACCTGCACCCAAAAACACCTAAAGTGACACCTCCTCTTCCTCCACTCCCAGACCCCCTCCAGCTACCCATCCCAGTGTTCGTCAGAAACTGTCCCTCTGTAAAGTTGACCTTTATGCCCCCACCCCACCCCCTCCAATTCATCAGTACCGTCGTAGCGCCTCAGCCAAAAATCCTCCAATACCAGTGGTGCCTGTTCAAGGTTTGTGGAGTGCACCGGCCACCAGGGCAGGCAGTAGGACCCGGAGCCAAGGCACTGGCAGCCCACCCCCTGTAAAGGCTCTAAAATTGGAGAGTGGACGACGGGACCGTGTTAAGACTCCTGGTGGGAAAACAACTGACATGGGTTCCAAGGGGATTGGAGAGTCAGCTGTGACTCCACCAAAGGTGGGGAAGGGCCAGAGAAAGTCTGCCCAGCCTGTTGTGAGTGTCACGGCGGAGAAGTGCGCCATCATTTCTGGCGGGCGACGCACAACTGCCAGCACCGCCGTCACTGGTCAGGAGACCACCGCCAGAGTCACAGCCCAGGAGGGCCCAAGTTTCGTCACTGGTCCAGAGACCACCGCCGGAGTCACAGCCCAGGAGGGCCCAAGTATCGTCACTGGTCCAGAGAACACCGCCAGAGTCACAGACCAGGAGGGCCCAAGTATCGTCACTGGTCAGGAGACCACCGCCGGAGTCACAGCCCAGGAGGGCCCAAGTATTGTCACTGGTCCAGAGACCACCGCCGGAGTCACAGCCCAGGAGGGCCCAAGTATCGTCACTTGTCAGGAGACCACCGCCAGAGTCACAGCCCAGGAGGGCCCAAGTATCGTCACTGGTCAGGAGACCACCGCCGGAGTCACAGCCCAGGAGGGCCCAAGTATCGTCACTGGTCAGGAGACCACCGCCGGAGTTACAGCCCAGGAGGGCCCAAATATCGTCACTGGTCAGGAGACCACCGCCAGAGTCACAGCCAAGGAGGGCCCAAGTATCGTCACTGGTCCAGAGACCACCGCCGGAGTCACAGCCCAGGAGGGCCCAAGTATCATCACTGGTCCCGAGACAATCGCCGGAGTCACAGCCCAGGAGGGCCCAAGTATCGTCACTGGTCCATAGACCACCGCCAGAGTCACAGCCCATGAGGGCGCAAGTATCGTCACTGGTCCAGAGACCACCGCCGGAGTCAGTGCCCTGGAGGGCACAAGTATCGTCACTGGTCCAGAGACCACCGCCGGAGTCAGTGCCCTGGAGGGCCCCGGCTGCCACAGCCCCGCTGGGCAATGATGGAACGTCATGCCACACACCAGTGCCCAGTGTAGAGAACGTCATGCCACACACCAATGTCCGTATCAGAACCGCCATGTCAAAGCACCGCTGAACATTCCGGAACCGCCATGTCAAAGCACCACTGAACAGGGCAAAGACCGCCATGGCAAAGCACCGCTGAACAGGGCAAAGACCGCCATGGCAAAGCACCGCTGAACAGGGCAAAGACCGCCATGTCAAAGCACCGCTGAACAGGGCAAGCACCGGGTAGGAATGAATGGGCTGCCACATCAGGCATCCTTATCCCATGTGCAGCTGGGACACTGACAGGACAGGAACTTTCACGGGGAGACTCATCCAGTCTGGGCACCAGTCCCCCCCAGTACCATTAGAGACCTGCATCTACTTGAGTGACTGTGGCTTTGCACTCCCCAGGATGGTAGAGTGGGCAACCCACCCACTGTAGAGACTTGAGAGACTGTGGCTTTGCACTCCCCAGGATGGCACAGTGGGCACCCCACCCACTGTATAGACTTGAGAGACTGTGGCTTTGCACTCCCCAGGATACATCAATGGGCATGGAGCCCCATCGTGGATCTGGCTTTGCAGTCATCCGGCTGAAGTGCCTCCCCTTCCCTTCCCCCTGAGGTGCCTGTAGTATTTCTATCTGATGCCACGGCAGTGTTCTCTCCGATTTTGGTCTGGTATCCTTTGTGGGCCTCGCCCATGCATTTTTGGACTGTTGGTGCATGGACATTGTTATTTACATATCTGCACTACTTCTCGTATTGTATATAATTATGACAGATTTTCAAATATATATCTGTATATTTTTGTATGACATGTATATTGCCACTTTACAATGTTTGACCGAATTTCGCATTGTCTTTTCATTCTTCCGGGGGGATTGTGGGTTGTTACTGTGATTTTTGTGAATGCATTGGTGTGTATGTTGTAATATGCGAGGGTGGGAGTGTGGGTGTTTGGTGGGTGTCCCCCTAACTTTTGCCTCCCTCCTCCCCCGTGTCGTAGATGCAGTACTCACCATTGTCTTCGGCGCCTACGTAGCTGTTGGTCGTAGAGGAGCAGAAACACAAAGGCAGGGAGTATTTGGAGTATCGGCTCCATGGAGTCCTCGTTCCTCGTGGGATGTGTTCAGGTGAGCGTTTTCCCATAGCAAAAGCTGTTTCCGCCGTGTTTTTATCCACAGAGAATCCGCCCTGGAAAAGGTGGCGGATTGGCGGGTTGTAATACTGTGGGCGGTACATTGTCTCCTGCCTGTCTGTTGGCGGTGACCGCCGCGCTGCTTGTTTGCACCGCCGTGGCGGGCGGTGTGTTAATGTGGCTGTCTTTGTTGGCGGTTTTCGTCAGGGTCACAATTCCCTTTTTTTGTCCGCCGGCCTGTTTGCAGTATTTCTGCAGCTTTAACTGCGTTCACCAGGGTTGTAATGACCCCCTTTATCAGAACTAGTTATATTAAATCCAATAATTGTAACGTGTAGGACTTATGATCAAAATTAATTTGATACAAAGCTTGAGGTATCTGACACTTAGGGGGGCTTTGTAAATTAAAATAAAGTCTCCCCATTTTAGCCTATAGCGGGCATTCATAACAGTGAGGGAAAAACAAATTTGGCTATTTTACCTCACCAGGGCTTATAACAAATGTTTTATGAGGCTCCTGCTTATAGTTACAAGACACCCAATCCTAGGGGCACATAGGGCACACC
The DNA here is from genome assembly GCF_031143425.1 of Pleurodeles waltl. Classification (NCBI taxonomy): domain Eukaryota; kingdom Metazoa; phylum Chordata; class Amphibia; order Caudata; family Salamandridae; genus Pleurodeles; species Pleurodeles waltl. Next base: position 258,613,417 of record NC_090437.1, on the reverse strand, counting down.
TTAGGGGTGACTATATATATTAAGAAGGTAGTTTAAGTCTTTGGAAGTATTTTTAATTCCAAAGTCGAATTTGCATATAACTGTAGTTCAAAAGCAGCCAGCAAGACAGGCCTACCTTTAAAATGACACTGGGCACCTCAGCAGTGCACCTATGGGTGCACTAACTATGCTGGGTTCCATAAGCCTACATGCCCTACCAAATACTAGGTACTTAAAGGTAGGTTAATATTGCCAATTAGAATTCACCTAATTTGCATATCCACTTTACACAGAGCACTGGTCCTGGGACTGGTAAGCAGTACCCAGGGCACAATCAAGAGTCATTAACCACCAGTATCTGTCCAAAAGGTTTGGGGGTGACCAGGACAAAAAGGAGGACTTTCCTACACTGCCCCCCAGATGAAAGTTGATGGGTACTGACCTACACCCTGGTAGACCTCATCAGCTAAGTAGAAAAATCTGTAAATGCCATATGAATTGGCATGGGCACTCCCAGGTCTATGTTCCACTGTGAATTCCATCCCCTGTAGGGAAATGAACCACCTTAACAGTTTTGGGTTCTCCCCCCTGATTTGCATCAACCATCTGAGACATCTGTGGTCAGTTTGTACAGGGAAGTGAGTGCCAAACAGGTATGGCCTCAACTTCTTCATGGACCAGACCACAGAAAAGGCCTCCCTGTCAATGGCACTCCATCTTTTCCCTCTGGGGAGTAGTCGCATGCTGATAAAGGCAACTGGCTGATTTCGGCCCTCTTCATTAACTTGTGCGACAACTGCCCCAATCCCTTCTTCTGAAGTATCTGTTTGCACTATAAACTCTTTGCTATAGTCAGGGGCAAGTAACACTGGTGCTGAACACATAGCCTCTTTCAGAGTGTCAAAGGCTTTTTGACACCTTGGGGTCCACATAACTTTCTTGGGCTGCTTCTTTGAGGTAAGCTGTCAGAGTGGCCACTATTGTCTCATAAGTCTGAACAAACCTCCTGCAGTACTCAGTTAGGCTAAGAAAGGCCCTGACCTGAGTCTGGGTTTTTGGATCCTCCCAATCCAGGGTAGTCTTGATCTTGAGCTGGAGAGGCTGTACATGGCCTCCACCAACAAAATGGCCAAGGTACACAACTGAACTTTGCCCTATCTGGCACTTGCTTGCCTTGATAGTCAGGCCTGCTTGAAGCAGGGCCTGAAGCACTTCCTTAAGGTGGAGCAGGTGATCCTCCCAGGTGGAACTAAATACAGCTATATCGTCCAGATAAGCTTCACTGAAAGATTCCAACCCAGACAGACTCTATTCACCAACCGTTGGAAGGTGGCAGGAGCATTTTTCAGGCCAAAGGGCATCACTTTGAACTGAAAGTGGCACTCTGTTGTGGAAAGTGCTGACCTCTCTTTAGCTCCTAGACTTAAGACAATCTGGCAGTATCCTGATGTCAAATCTAATTTACTCAGGAATTTGGCAGCCCCAACATATCAATGAGCTCATCATAGCATCTGTCTTGGTTACTGCATTTAGGCCCTCATTATGACATTGGCGGTAAGTCCCGCTTACCGCCATGCCGACTGCTGCCAACATACCGTGACAGTATGCCGCTACCCATATTACGACCCACACATAGCAATCCGTCACTATACAGACACAAACACAAGTCCGCCAGCCCAAAGGTCAGTGATAAACTGGCAGTAGCAATACCCACACCGTTACACCAACAGAACTGCGCCCACAGCATTATGACCCACGAATCACTGCAGCGGACATTCAACGAGAGTAAACAATTGGCGCGCTCAAAGCATACATACACATACAAAACAATACCACATTGGACAATTCAAACTACACACACCTGACACTCATACACACACCCACACCACTCAAATCCCTTTACGACTCAAAGAAATTGACAACTGAGAGAGAGACACACCAAGAGCACCCGCAGAACCAGAGCCACAGAACACCATCACCCATAAACCATCCACACACCTTACAGCACACACCCCAACACATCACCTCACACACCCTCACACACACTACACCCAGGGCACCACAAAGACACCCCAGGTTCTCAGAGGAGGAGCTAAGGGTCATGGTGGAGGAAATCATCCGGGTAGAGCCACAGCTATTCATATCACAGGTGCAGCAGACATCCATTGCAAGGAAGATGGAGCTATGACGGAGTATCGTGGACAGGGTCAACGCCGTGGGACAGCACCCCAGTACAAGGACGACATCAGGAAGAGGTGGAATGACCTATGGGAGAAGGTGTGTTCTGTGGTTGCAAGACACCACATAGCTGTACAGAGGGAGGAGCAAGTATTGGAAATACTGCATCCTGAGGGCCTGGCAGGTGTTGCAGGAGGACTGGACTCTGGTAAGGCAAATCTTTACTACTTTCACCCCCTACCTGCATGCCATCACACACCCCCACCCTCACCCTCGCTCTCATCACTCTACCACCTCCCACACACCCCACCATCACAACCCACCCATCCCCATACCCAGCACTGCATGCACCACCAATGCATGGACACCACTCACTACCCTGCATGGACACCCATCACCACAGCATTCACACTAGAGAGAGTCATCTAGCCCACAAAATAACTACTCACACAAGGCAAAGCTCACAGGGGACTCACAACTATACAGGGCAACACACCCATGCACAAGGTGTCACACGCAGAAACAATAGCACTGCATTTACATCCCCACAGGTCCCACACCCAACATCACCATAGAGGAGGTGCAAGTAACATCCAGTCCCCCCCCCCCAGAAGAGGCCCACTTGTGATGACAGCAGCTCTGGACTCCTGGATCTGGATGACCAACTTGGCCCCCAGACACAGTCCCATACCACCACAGAGCCTTCCCACTCAGGAAACACCACCACAGTACCCACCCAGCAGGCCCATACCTCTGTCCCCAGGACACGTCAATCAGCAGTGTGCCACCACTACAGGGACCCCAGGACACCCCAAAAACACAGGACGATCAGGTACCTGGGGTCAGTGGCAGTGGGCACACGGTTCAGGAGACAGAGGCACAGGACAACAGGTAAGCTGGGAGGACTGCTGTGTGACAGGGGGAGGACAGGCCTGGGGAACCGACTCTCGACGAGGCACTCACCAACATCCTGGGAGCATACCACCATTCTAAGGAGAGGATGGGCCAGATACTGGCCAAGTTGAAGGAGACCCAGCGGCTGCAGGATGGACAGTACCTGGGGATCAGGGAGGACCTTAGGGACATCCACACCACTCTGGTCACCATTGCCGGGCTGGGCAGACATGGCCACACCATGAGGGAAGCAGTGGTGACTAATGGGACCCTGACACTAGCCAAAACGATGAACAGCCTTCCACCTCCGCTGCCGCTAGTGGACAGGAGGTCCCGCCACAGGAACAACAGACCACCAGCACCCCACCCCCTGCAGAAGGAGAACCATCTCACAAACGGTCCCTGTGATCCAGGCAGAAGCCAGAGAACATTGCTGAGACCCCCGCCAGGAAATAAGACTCTCCTGAATGTCACCCTTGTGTCCCACTCTGTCACCCTGTTCACCTTGAACTGCCATTGCTCCCTTTCTATGCCCCCTTGGACATTGCACCTGTGATCCACATAGAATGGACTCTATCCTGGACATTCCTCCACCATCACCCTTGCCCATTGCACATCCCCATTATATTTTCAGCAAGTAAATAAACACCACTTTAAAAAATACAAATATGTAGTATGTCAAATGATTTAAGTATGTATTCCTTTCACAATCTGTAGACATTGCAAGTAGACTGTACAGTAATGTATCCATAGGTATGACCTGTATTGTGCTGCAGTCAATACACCAGGAGCCAGAGTAGGACACAAATATCTTTGAATAGGCATGTCAAAGGATACAGTAAGTACACAACTGCAATGGAAGGTGAAGTTACAGTGTCTTACCTGTGTGTCACTGGAAGTACTGTTGAATGATAAATGTTCTGTTGTCCACATCCTTATCCTCTGCCTCCTCTTCGTCACTGTTCACAGGCTCCACCGCTGCCACACGACCATCTCCATTCTCATCCTCCTACAGAAAAGGCACCTGGCGTCTCAAGGCAAGGTTGTGCAACATGCAATATGCCACGATGATCTGGCACACCTTCTTGGGTGAGTAGCACAGGGATCCACCTGTTAGATGGAGGCACCGAAACCTGGCCTTCAGGAGGCCAAAAGTTTGTTCTATAATTCATCTTGTTCACCCATGTGCCTCATTGTAACTTTCCTCTGCCCTTGTCCTGGGATTCCTCACTGGGGTCAGTAGCCATGAGAGATTGGGGTAACTAGAGTCACCTGCAAAAATATAGAGGGATACCTGTTAGCCAGACACTCACCCTTAGGGCCAACCCCACTCCCATATACCAACATACACTGGGTGGGGAACCATGGGCTCACCTATTAGCCACACCCGGTCCCTCTGGAGTTGAGCCATCACATATGGGATGCTGCTATTCCTCAGGATATAGGCATCATGCACAGACCCAGGATACTTAGCATAAACATGGGAGATGTACTGGTCCGTCAGGCACACTATCTGCACATTCATAGAGTGAAAGCTCTTTTAATTCCTGAACACCTGTTCATTTCTCTGGGGGGGACAAAGGCAATATGTGTACCATCAATTGCCCAACAATGTTGGGGATATGTCCCATTGCATAGAAGTCAGCTTTCACTGTGGTCAAATCCTCCACCTGGGGGAAAACAATGTAGCTGCGCATGTGTTTCATGAGGGCAGACAACACTCTGGTCAGCACGTTTGAGAACATTGGCTGGGACATTCCTGCTGCCATGTCCACTGTCACTTGGAAGGAGCCACTCGCCAAGAAATGGAGCACAGATATGACTTGCACAAGTAGGGGGATCCCAGTGGGCTAATGGATAGCTGAGATCAGGTCTGGCTCCAATTGGGCACACAGCTCTTAGATTGTGGCCCTATCAAGTCTGTAGGTGAGGATAATGTGCCTGTCCTCCATTGTTGCCAAGTTCACCAGGGACGTGTACACAGGGGTTGTCTCCATCTTCTATTCATCCTCAGCGGTTGTAATCTAGGGGACAAAACTATGAGAATCTGGTCAGTTCTTAACATTTCCTCAATGTACAATGCATTGCATGTTGTGACAGAAACAGTATCTTTATGTTTATTCCCAAAATGTGCTTATGTCGGCTGTGACGCAGTTAGGTGCCATGGCCTGCCCCCCCCCCGAAATTGAAGACGCCTGTCCTGTGTGGACGGACAAGTGGAAATAAGGTAATGCCGCTGACATTGTGCATCGTTGCAGGAGGCAGTCGAGTACCGCTGTGCAACTCCTCATTGGTTATCATTGGGCCCTATGGGTTACAGTGGCCAATTGTGATGTACGCCAGTGGTGACGGTCCGCACCGCCGCGGACGTGACTACCATTTTCTAACTGTTCACTCTCTTGCTACCTGACCTTCAGTAGGAGAGGACCTACATTGCAAGTGCTGCTGTGACCTGAGTCTGGAAGCGACCATGGCTCGAGAAACTGAGGAAAGAGCCCCTGCATTCACCGCTGCAGAGTTGGAGAAATTGGTGGATGGGGTCCTACCACAGTACCAATTGCTTTATGGGCCTCCAGACTAACAGGTGAGTACACTGTAGGCACAATGCATGGGGCATGAATGCATGGTGTGATGTGTATGAAGGCCTGGTGTAAAGTGGGGTTGCTGGAGGGGTCCTGGGCAGCGTGCAGCATGTATGGTGGGCAATGTATGTGTGTAAGGGAATGGGAGGGATATGGTGGGCCATGGGTATAACAGGCCGGATGGTATGACTGATCCCTTTTTCCACTTTCATTTTTCTGCAGGTCAGCACCCATCAGAAAAAGGGTATATGGCGTGCCATTGCAAAGGACATGCAGACTCTGGGGGTCTACAGCAGGCATCGGAAACGATGGGAGAACCTGAGACGCTGGGCAAGGAAGACGTCGGCTGCCCAGCTGGGGATGGCCTCCCAACGAGGAAGGGGTGCCTGTTGAACCCCGACCCCCCTGATGTTCTGCATACTGGCGGTGGCCTATCCGGAGCTGGATGGGCGCTTGAGGGCATCACAGCAGCTACAAGGGGGTGAGTACAGTTCCCAATATACTACTTGCGCGTGGAGGGGTGCTCTCTGGGTCAGGTATGTGGGCCTGTTGGTGCCCCTAGGCTAGGCCAGACATTGCAGGGTATGTTCCATGTTGGGCAGGGGCTGATGCACTCCACCCCCAAACATGCTAGTGGGCATCTACTTCTGGGCAGGGATCTATGGGTCTCAGGTATCCTGCTATTGGCATCAGGAATTACTGTCCATGGTCTGGTGACCAGCATTGTGAGTGATAGTGCATCGCCTAGTACGTAGGGCTGTCCCCTGTGTGTTGTGTACTTCAACAGTGGTGTTGCTGGCATTGACTGTCGAAGTAAGCCTCAGCAAGGCCTACTAGTGCAAGGGGTTCGCCCTTCTCTGCACAAAGTCCTCAGACCATATAGGAAGAAGTTGGCACAGAAACTGAAATAAAAGACAAAGGGCCAGATGTATGTATGAAATCGCTATTTCTGATTCGAAAAATGCAATGTATCATATTTGCTATTCGGTAATAGCGATTTCTTAAAAATGTCGGCCCATATTTGCAAATATTTTGCATGTCCCAAATTGCGAATCCCTAACTGGAATTCGCAATTTTGGGAAATGCAAATTCCAGGGTGGGGGGGCCTAAGGCCCCCTCTGCTGCACCCCACAACATTTTTTAACAACATGTAAGGTGCACACATGCCAAAAGGGCATGTGTGCTTTACATGTAAATTTTAAAAATGCATTTTAAATGCATTTTTAAATTTGCACATGGTTATCACCAAGTTCAACTTGGTGGTAATAGCGATTCCTTAATGCCCAATTTGCATTAAGGAATTGCTTCATACATGTGCTTTAGAAATCGCAAATAAGGATTCTTATTTAGAGAGTCGCAAATTGCGACTCTCTAAACAGGGTCGCAATTTTAAGGAATCGCTATTTTAGCGATTCCTTAAAATTGCATTTAGAATGCCTTTGATACATTCTGAAAGGGCTGTTTGCATCCGCAAACGGCTATTCGCACCGTTTGCGAACGCAAAAAGCTTTGATACATCTGGCCCAAAGTTTATTAAACCTCATGAGGTAGTACTACAGTTCAAACAGCACCCTTCGGTAATGTTTGAAGTAGAACACTGAACTAAGAGAGCATGGTCCTTTTATACCCACGCAGGGGCTAAAAGAAGGTGGTACAATTATAGAAGCAAGACTTATATACATATGAGGTCATATGGAAATGCACAGTCGACAGGTAGGAGGGGCTAACAGTTTTCAAGGACTAGTAGACACATTACTGTCAGTTACTAATTACCAACAGCTGCAGACCTTACTGGGCATGTGCAAAGTGGGAGATGCTAAATATAACTTGTCACTAGACAGATTTTCAAGAGTAGTTAACAGGAAGGTAGGACAGAGCACATGGCGAGCACATGGCAGCATGTGGCAGAGAAAATGGCTGCCATGAATACAAATGGATTCCGCAAAATGTTCTCAATAGTTTCTAAATACAAGGGCCCGTATTTATACTTTTTTAGCGCCGCGTTTGCGTCGTTTTTTGACGCAAAATAGGCGCAAACTAACAAAATACCATTGTATTTTGTAAGTTTGCGTCGATTTTGCGTCAAAAAACTACGCAAATGCAGCGCTAAAAAAGTATAAATATGGGCCAAGATGTCTTCTGCTAATGCTTAATCTACTCGCTACTAAATTACAACATTGACCAAGTGTATCCTCTTTATCTTCCCCCCCTGCTGTTTTGCCACCTTGTCCTTCTGTGCATTAGCATCGTCTGGTGGAGGAGTAGAGGCACCGGCGAAGGAGGGAGATGCATCCTACATGGTCCTGGATGCTGTATCCACCGAACATGAGGGCACCAGTGGGATGGAGGGCGAGGGGAGCACCACAGCACAGACAGGAGGGGACAGTCCTGACAGTGATACCTCCTCCGATGGAAGCTCCCTGCTGGTGGCGGACAGCTTTGTGGCCACCCCAAGTACAGGTATAGCCACCACCCCCGTACCAGCACCGCCCTCCCAGCAGCCCCTCAGCGAGTTACCCATGCCCGCTCACCCAGGAGGGTGGGCATCTCCTTCGCCTCAGGCACCTCAGGCCCTGCCCCAGTTATCCCTGCTGTCCTGAGTGAGGAGGCTATTGACCTCCTGCGATCCATCTCTGTTGGGCAGTCAACCATAATAAATGCCACCCAGGGGCTGGCAGGGAATTTGCAACATACAAATGCATTCCTGGAGGGCATTCACTCTGGCGTGGTGGCCCATCATAGATCATTCCAGGCTCTGGCCTCCTCCCTGATGGCAGCCATTGTCCTTGTCTCTAGCCTCCCCCCTCCAACTTCCTCTACCCAGTCTCATTCCACCGAACCCTAACCTATCCCAAGCACACAATCAGACCACCATGCACCCAAGAAAACACACAGGAGGGGCTCAGGCAAACACAAGCACCACACATCATCCTACAGGCACTCACAAAAACACCATGCATCCACTGCCTCCACTGTGTCCCCCTCATCCTCCTCGTCCACCTCCCTCCCAGTAGCATCTCCAATCACACCTTCATGCACTACATCCTCATCTACTACCTCTATCACCAGCACACCTATCACTACACACCCCTCGCTGGCAGTCACCACCCCCACATCCATACACACGTCCCCTGTGTCCTCTCCCACTGTGTCTGTGCCACCTCCTCCCAAAGTACACAAACGCAAGCACTCAGACACCCAACAGCCATCCACCTCACAACAGCATCCAGCCCATGCACCTGCACCCAAACACAGCAGACAGACACCTCCTACACTGCTCCCTCTTCCTCCACTCCGAAACCTTCACCATCTTCCCACCCCAGTGTCCCTAAGAAGCTTTTCCTCCCCACCCTTGACCTCTTTCCTCCCCCCCCTTGCCCGTCCTTCACTTCGAGCCAGGGTGGGCAGAACCCAGGCCAGCACCTCAGCCACCCAGTCCACAGCTACTGTAGTTTCAGCAGCTACTGCAGGTGATCGGCTCCAAGGAGACACCCATCAGCAGTGGCAGTGTGCCTGCACCAGCTGCCAAGGGCAAGGCCAAGGAACAACCACCAGCTGCCAAGGGCAAGAAGGGACCACCAGCTGCAAAGGCCATGGATGCACCACCAGCTGCCAAGGGCAAGAAGGCACCACCATCTGCAAAGGGCAAGGAGGCACCACCAGCTGTCAAGGACAAGGAGGCACCACCAGCTGCCAAGGGCAAGAGCAAAAGGCCTGCCCCTGCAGGCAGGAGGGACAGGAGGCCTGGTGCTGTGACAGGATCTGAGCCCCCAACAACAACCATGGCGCTTCAGCCGTCCAAGGCTGCAGGGGAAGGGTTGGAGCACCACCACCAGCACCACCAGCAGGACCACCAGCAGCACCGCCACAAGCACCACTGGCAGCAACATCAGCAGCCCCAGTGGGCAGCTGTCCGAGGCTGCAGGGGAAGGGCTGGAGCCTCCCTCCACCACTGGCAGCACCGCCACCCACACCGCTACTAGCACCGCCACCAGCACCACTGGCAGCAGCAGCAGCCCCAGTGGGCAGCAGTCCGAGGCTGCAGGGAAAGGGCTGGAGCCTCCCTCCACCACTGGCAGCACCGTCACTGCCACCACTGTACAGCCATCGCTGCCGGCAGATGGACTGTAGGCCTGCCTCCATGGAGTGTCATGCATCTTGCCCACAGCAAATCTCATGGATCTGACACCTGGGTGAGAGACTGTGACCTTGCACTCCCCATGTGCTGCATCACAGGGCACAAGGCCCCATCCAGAACCAGTGGAAGAAGGCATCCACTCACACCCTCCTTGCCAGGATGAAGCACACTGGGCACAAGGTCCCCTCCAGAACCAGTGAAAGAAGGCATCCACTCACCCCCTCCTTTCCAGGATGAAGCACACTGGGCACAAGGCCCCCTCCAGAACCAGTGGAAGAAGGCATCCACTCACTGCATCCTTGCCAGGATGAAGCACACTGGGCACAAGCCCCCTCCAGAACCAGTGGAAGAAGGCATCCACTCACCCCCTCCTTGCCAGGATGAAGCACACTGGGCACAAACCCCCCTCCAGAACCAGTGGAGAAGCCATCCACTTGAGAGACGTTGGCTTTGCACTCCCCAGGACCAAGCAGTGGGCAAACCACCCACTGGAGAGACTGTGGCTTTGCACTCCCCAGGACCAAGCAGTGGGCAAACCACCCACTTGAGAGACTGTGGCTTTGCACTCCCAGGACCAAGCAGTGGGCAAACCACCCACTTGAGAGACTGTGGCTTTGCACTCTCCAGGACATCACAGAGGGCAAACCACCCACTTGAGAGACTGTGGCTTTGCACTCCCCAGGACCAAGCAGTGGGCAAAGCACCCACTGGAGAGACTGTGGCCTTGCACTCCCCAGGACATGGCAGAGGGCATGTAGTCCCCTCCAGGAGCAGTGGCGTTGTACCATCTTCTGGCTGAGGAGCCCCTCCCCTTTCCTTTCCCCCTGGGGTGCCTGTGTATTTTCAACCTGATGCCCCAGCAGTGTTCTCTCCATATTGAGGCTGGAGTCACGTGGCGCCTTGGCCAATGTGATATGGCCCTGTGGCCCATGGACACTATGGACTGGGCAGTGTCCCTTCATTTGTATATCTGTAAATACTGTTTTGATTTTTGAGGAAGTATTTCTAGTATTTTATATTATTACACTCACTTTCTTCAAATAATTTTGTCTTTGCATTATTCCTAAGGGGTGTGGGGTGAATATGTGATGTTATTGCATCTGCTTGTGTGTACGGTGTTGGGGGTGTTGCATGTTGCGTGTGTGTGTGTCACTCTCTATTTCCTCCCCCCCTATGTGCTAGGCAGCAGTACTCACTGTGGTTGTTGTCGCCGGCGTTGGTATTCCTGGTGTAAGAGGAGGTAGACCAGCATGGGGAAGATCTGCAGTTCAGGCTCCATGTCGTTGTGGTTCTTCCCTGAGTCTCCAGAGGTGAGTCCTTTGCCTTCTGTGTACTGTTTCTGCCGTGTTTATTATGGCGTTGGTACTGCCCCAGAAAAGGTGGTGGATTGGTGTCTCATAATACGGTGAGCAGAACCTTGTCTTCTGCCTGGCTGTTGGCGGTTACCGCTTTTGTGCTTGTTGCTACCGCCGTAGCAGTCAGTGTGTTAATGTGGCTGTCTGTGTTAGCGGTTTCCGCCATGGTCATAATTCAATTATTTTTACTGCTGGCCTGTTGGCGGAATTATCACTGCTTTATCTCTGACCGCCAGGGTTGTAATGAGGGCCTTTGTCCTCTGTAGTCTACAAAGAATCTTAATTCCTTTATCCCCACCTTCGGCATTGGGTTTGGGTACCAGTACCACTGGACTAGCCCAAGGACTCTCAGAGGGCTCAACACGAAAAAACCTCTCTGGTTCTCTGACACCCTCAAAGAATCTAAGAAAACTTGTCGCGCCCTTGAGAAAGCCTGGCGCAAGGACCGCACCGCTGACAACATGACCGCCCTCAAGAACGCTACCCGCGAACACCACCACCTGATCCGCGCTGCAAAAAGGAACTTCTTCACCGACAGACTGGACAAAAACAGACACAACAGCAGAGAACTCTTCAGCATCGTCAAGGAGTTCTCCAACCCCAGCGCCAACGCAAACGCCGTCATGCCGTCACAGGATCTGTGCGAATCCCTCGCCACTTTCTTCCATCGCAAGATTAGCGACCTCCACGACAGCTTCGGACACCAGACCCAACCAAACACCACCGAACCGGCATCCACGGCCATCACCCTCAACAACTGGTCCCACATCAACACGGAAGAAACCAAATCCATCATGAACTCTATCCACTCCGGCGCCCCTTCGGACCCCTGCCCGCACTTCATCTTTAACAAAGCCGACGACATCATCGCCCCGCACCTCCAGACCGTCATCAACTCTTCTTTTTCTTCTGCTACCTTCCCCGAATGCTGGAAACACGCCGAAGTCAACGCCCTACTAAAGAAACCTACGGCTGACCCGAGCGATCTGAAAAACTTCCGCCCCATCTCTCTTCTGCCTTTCCCAGCCAAAGTAATAGAGAAGACCGTCAACAAACAGCTGACCACCTTCCTGGAAGACAACAACCTGCTCGACCCCTCACAAACCGGATTCCGAACCAACCACAGCACTGAAACCGCCCTCATCTCAGTCACTGACGACATCAGAACCCTGATGGACAACGGTGAAATAGTCGCCCTCATTCTGCTCGACCTCTCGGCTGCCTTTGACACCGTCTGTCACCGCACCCTAATCACCCGCCTCTGCTCCACCGGAATCCAAGGCCAGGCCCTGGACTGGATCGCCTCCTTCCTCTCAAACCGTTCCCAAAGAGTTTACCTCCCTCCGTTTCGCTCAGAACCCACCGAGATCATCTGCGGCGTACCCCAAGGCTCATCACTCAGCCCGACACTCTTCAATGTCTACATGAGCCCCCTCGCCAACATCGTACGCAAGCACGACATCATCATCACCTCCTACGCCGACGACACCCAACTTATACTCTCCCTCACCAAGGACCCCGCCAGCGCCAAGACCAACCTACAAGAGGGTATGAAGGACGTCGCAGATTGGATGAGGCTCAGCCGCCTAAAGCTGAACTCTGAAAAAACGGAAGCCCTCATCCTCGGCAACACCCCATCCGCCTGGGACGACTCCTGGTGGCCCACGGCCCTCGGCACCGCACCGACCCCCACAGACCACGCCCGCAACCTCGGCTTCATCTTGGACCCTCTTCTCACCATGACCAAGCAAGTCAACGCCGTGTCCTCCGCCTGCTTCCTCACCCTCCGCATGCTCCGCAAGATCTTCCGCTGGATCCCCGCCGACACCAGAAAAACCATGACCCACGCCCTCGTCACGAGCCGCCTGGACTACGGCAACACCCTCTACGCCGGGACCACAGCCAAACTCCAAAATCGCCTGCAACGCATTCAAAACGCCTCGGCCCGCCTCATCCTCGACATACCCTGCAGCAGCCACATCTCCGCACACCTGAGACACCTGCATTGGCTCCCAGTCAGCAAAAGGATCACCTTCCGACTTCTCACCCACGCTCACAAAGCCCTCCACGACAAGGGACCGGAATACCTCAACAGACGCCTCAGCTTCTACGTCCCCACCCGCCTCCTCCGCTCCTCTGGCCTCGCACTCGCTGCTGTCCCTCGCATCCGCCGCTCCACGGCGGGTGGGAGATCTTTCTCCTTCCTGGCGGCCAAGACCTGGAACTCCCTCCCCACCAGCCTCAGGACCACCCAGGACCACTCCGCTTTCCGGAGACTCCTAAAGACCTGACTGTTCGAGCAGCGATAACCCCCCTTTTTCCCCTAGTGCCTTGAGACCCGCACGGGTGAGTAGCGCGCTTTATAAATGTTAATGATTTGATTTGATTTGAATTACCTCGAGATCCAACATATTTGCGACTTCAGCTTTGATGTTGGCCTTGACTTGGTCAGCTTGTTCTTGACAGGTAAGCCGTCACCAGTGTCAATATCCTGGACACTTTTATACAAAAGGGGGGGGGGAAAGGGAGGATTGGACGGTCCAGTGTACGTTCTCCCAATAATATGCAAATATAAAGTGGTACACTGTTCCGGAATGAGTTTAAGAAGAGAGAGAGAAGAGAAAAGGAGTCCTAAAATTCAGGAGCAATGGTCCTCACACACCTTAGTTGGTGTCATGCTTCATCATCGGACAGCTCCTCGTCAGACCGGCGCTGCAATGTCTGATGGGCACCCCCCGAAGGGGGGCTCTTTGCCAGAGATCTTTTGTATACTCGATGATGCCGCGGAACCTAATATGGATCCGAGAAAGGACAAATCCACAAGAGAGAGAAAAATAAAATTGGCTCAGATCCCTCACTCAGGCCCGTATTTATACTTTTTTTAGCGCCGCATTTGCGCCGCTTTTTGACGCAAAACGGCGCAAACCTACAAAATACAATGGCATTTTGCAAGTTTGCGCCGTTTTTGCGTCAAAAAACGACGCAAATGCGGCGCAAAAAAAGTATAAATACGGGCCTCAATGATTTATTGCTTGCTATTGGGAAATGGTCAAGGTTAAAAGAATGTAGGGAGTGGAATCAGAGGTAATGCTCGGACACTCACGCCAAACACTCAAAAGGAGAGGATGATGGAAATAATCCAGTCCTCATTAGTATGCGGTCGACATGTTTCACGTCTATAACGGTCCCACAGGATCCAGTGACACTTCTTCAGGACCTACTAAATAAAAAAAAATCACTCTCAAAAAATCAATATGCCTATACCCCTGCTGACTACCGTTCACAGTCAAGGCGTCATCAGTCACTTACTGAGGTCAAACCGGACTGGGAACGCGAACCCCAGGGTAGGTGCTACGGAGGACTTTGGCTACCTGATACATTTTTCGGTGAGCCAGGCAAGAGGCCAGCGTGATCCCATGGAGCCTGTTCTTTAAATGAAGAGGGGCGACTAGTAGGAAAGAGAAGCCAGTCCGGTTTGACAGCCTACTCACTCTTGTGTCCCTTAGATACCTACAGCTGTGGATACATAGGAGGTCAAGACAAACCCTGTGTACAGACCGCTGGTGGACTTAGCTCCACTGGAGGATAGGCACATTATACTCCCCTAGAGACTGGATACGGCCACAAGAGCTGTCGGCCCAGTTGGAACCTGACCTGATCTCATCTATCCGTCATCTGTCTGGGATCCCCCTCTATCAGTGCTCCATTTCCTGGCGACAGGTTCTTTCCAAGTGACAGAGGGCTTGGCAGCAGGAATGTCACAGCCAATGTTCTCAATCGTGCTGGCAAGAGTGTTGTCTGCCCTGGTAAAACACATGTGCAGCTACATAGCTTTCCCCCAGGCTGAAGATCTGGCCACTGAGAAGGCCAAATTCTATAGGATATATCCCCAAAATTATTGGGGCGATTGACGGGACACATATTGCATTTGCCCCCCCGCCAGAATGAACAGGTGTACAGGAATCATAAGAGTTTCCACTCCATGAATGAGCAGATGGTGTGCCTGGTGGATCAGTACATCTCCCACATCAATGCTAAGCATCGTAGGTTGGTGCATGATGCCTTTGTCCTGAGGAATAGCAGCATCCCAAATGTGATGGCACAACTATAGAGGCACAGGGTGTGGCTAATAGGTGAGCCTTGGTCCCCACCCAGTGGATGTTAGTTTATGCCTCTGGAGTTAATGTCATAGGATAGTGTGTGGCTAAATGTTGTCCCACAATACCTGCAGGTGACTCTGGCTACCCAAACCTTTCGTGGCTGCTGACCCCTTTGATGAATGCCAGGACCAGGGCTGGAGAACGTTATAATGAGGCACCTGGGCAAACCAGAAGGATCATCGAGAGAACCTTTGGTCTCCTGATGGCCGGGTTCACGTGCCTCCATCTGACAGGTGGATCCCTGTGCTACTCACCTGAGAAGGTCTGCCAAATAGTCGTGGCATGCTGCATGTAGCACAACCTGGCCTTCAGGCGCCATGTACCTTTTCTGCAGGAGGAGGAGACTAGAGATGCTCCTGTGGCTGCGGTAGACCCTGATGACAGTGAGGATGAAGAGGCTGAAGATGAGGATGAGGACAACAGACCCACAGTTATCTGTCAGTACTTCCAATGACACACAGGTGAGTCAGTGCAACTTCACATTTCTATGACTATTGGTGTATTCTGTGCGGCTGTGGTATGATGGCATTCCCCACCTTTTACCTCTACTTACTGTCACCTGTGGATTATCATTTTACAGATGTTGGTGCAATGACAACTGTGTACTGATGTGATGACAACAGCCAGCTACAGGTCATTATTTCTATGCTCTCACACTGTACGGTTCATTTGCAATGGATGTAACTGTTTCCATTAATACGCTGTTTCAACACATGACATACAAATATTTGAGTTGTGTTCAAGGCTGTTGTAGTGCTAAGAAATTGAGGGGAAAGTGCAATGGAATGGGGTGATGATGGAGGAAATCCAGGGTATTGTTCCAGTCTGTTTGTAGCACAGGTGCAGTGTCCAAGTGGCCATTGGAAGGGGAGCAAAGGCAGTTCAAGGTGAACAAGGTAACAGTGTGGGACAAAGGGTGACAATCAGGAGAGTCTCATTTCCTGGTGGTGGTCTTGGCAATTGTTCCTGGCTTCTGTCTGGGTCGCAGGGAATGTTTGCAGGGTGGTTCACCTTGCTCAGGGAAGGGATGCTGGTGAACTGTGGGTCCTGTGGTGGGGCCTCCTGGCCACTATCACCAGCGGAAGTGGAGGGCTGTTCTGTTGACTGGCTAATGGTAGGGCCCTGCTGGTGTACTGTTGCCTCCCTCATGATATTGACCATGTCTGCCAGCACCCCTGCTATGGAGATCAGGGTGGTGTTGATAGCCTGAAAGTCCTCCCTGATCCCCTGATACTGTCCCTCCTGCAGCCGCCTGTTCTCCTGCATGTTTTCAACGATCTGGCCCATTGTATCCTGGGAATGTTGGTAGGCTGCCAGGATCTCCGAGAGTGCCTCCTGGAGAGTCAGTTCTCTGGTCCTGTCCTCCTCCTGGCACACAGCAGTCCTCCCAGTGTCTCTGTTGGCCTGTGCCTCTGTCTCCTGAACGGTGTTCCCACTGTCACTGACCCCAGGTCCTTGATTGACTTGGGGATGAGGTGTGGCCTGGGGTCCCTGTACAGGTGGGCACACTGCTGATTGATGTGTCCTGGTGACAGATTGTGTGGGTACGCTGGGTGGGTGCTGTGGTGTTGGATCCTGATGGGGGAGGCTCTGTTGTGGTCTATGAGTGAGCTTGGGTAACCGGCTGTCCAGGGGTCCCTGATGAGCCAAGTAGGTCCTCTAGATCCAGAAGTCAAGACTTACTGTCATCATTGGGGGCCTCTTCTGTTGGGGGACTGGATAGTCGTGGCACCTCCTCTCCACTGACATTGGCTGGGGCACCTGCGGGGATGTAAGTTATGTATTATGCTTCATGCCTGTGACATATTGTACATCCATGGCTTCCCCTCTATCGTTGGTGTTGCCCTGCCACCTTTTGCTTGTGTATAGTGATGTATTGTGAGAATGTTAGTTTCCCTATGCTGTGCATGCTTTAGTGATGGGTGTCCATGCAGGGCTGGGAGGGATGTCCGTGTGTTGGTATAGCATGCAGGGCTTGGCATTGGAGTTAGTCACCTGCGTAGGTGCAGTGTGTGGGATGGAGTGGAGTGATGGGAGTGAGGGTGAAGGGGTGTGATGGCATGCAGGTATGGGGGGTGATTATTGTTAAATGTTGAGTCACCGGTGTCCAGTCCTTTGGCTACTCCAGCAAGTCCCTTAGGATGCAGTAATGCCAATACTTTCTCCACCCATGTTGTGAGCTATGGGGGAGGAGGTGGGGGTCCATCACCAGTCCTCTGTATGGCGAGTTGGTGCCTTGCTTCTATGGAACGTACCTTCCCCCATAGGTTCTTCCACCTCTTCCTGATGTCGTCCCTTGTTCTTGGGTGCTGTCCCATGGCGTTCACCCTGTCCACAATTCTCCGCTATAGCTCCTTCTTCCCGGCAATGGAAATCTGCTGTACCTGTGCTCCAAACAGCTGTGGCTCTACCCTGACAATTTCCTCCACCATAACCCTTAACTCCTCCTCAGCAAAACGGGGGGATGTTTGTGGTGCTGTGGGTGTTTTGTGGTGTGTGTTGGTGAGAGTGTGTTGAGTAACGTGGTGGGGTGTGTGAAATGGAGTGCATGAGGGATGTATGGGTGTGAGTGGTGTGTGGGTCTAGTTGTCTCAGTGCTGTTCGTGTCAATCTCCTGGCAGTAATTGTTGTTAGTAAAGGTTTGTGGGTAATGTGGGTGTGATGTATTATAGTGGTGTGAGTGTGGTGTGTGTATGGGTGTCAGGTGTGTGTTTTTGGTATTGGCCAATGTAGTGTTGTTTTGTATGTGGGTGTCCATTCTGACCGCGCCAGAGTGTACCGCCAATGGTTTACCATCATTGAATGTCCGCTGTGGTGATTCGTGGGTCATAATGTGATGGTTGTTGTTTTGTTGGCATAACGTTATGGATTTTGGGATCGCCAGTTTATCAATGACCTTTGGTCTGTCGGATTTGTGTATGTGGCTGTATGGTGCATGGATGTTCACCACACGGCGGTATGTTGGTGGTCATCAGCGTGGCAGTAGGAGGCATTTACCGCCAATGTAAAAATGAGGGCCTTCGTGTTTTTTTAGCACATAAAGTTTAAGGCCTACTGCGATAGAGCCTTGCTCGGCTACAGCAAGCAGGAGGCCTAGGTCGAAAGTTTACCTTCGGACTTAGTCATTTTCTTGAAGATTTTCTTTAGTGGGATGAAGTCGCCAGACTGATCTCACCTCCACAAGCCCTTCCTCAGATTCACGTCGCGGGAGGCCTTGTGAGGATTTCTATGTTCGGACTTAGACAGTTTTCAACATGAAAATCCTTTGACCGGGGCAAACCTGAATCTTGATCTGACGTCCCTGGAGCCCTCTTCAGATACCCTGTGAGGGAGGTCCCGTTCAACTTTCTACGTTTGGACTTTGGGGGTCATTCTGACCCCGGCGGGAGCCGCCCGCCTGGAGGGAACCGCCAGAAGACCGTACCGCGGTCAAAAGACCGCAGCGGTCATTCTGGGTTTCCCACTGGGCTGGCGGGCGACCGCCAAAAGGCCGCCCACCAGCCCAGTGGGAAACAGCCCTCCATGAGTGGCACCCGTCGCGTATTTCAGTGTCTGCAATGCCCACGACACCCCTCACCGCCATCCTGTTCCTGGTGGGCGGAACTGCCAGGAACAGGATGGCGGTGAGGGGGTCGGAATCCCCCATGGCAGCGGAGACCGACGGTTTTCCTCTTCTGACCGCGGCCGAACCGCCGCGGTCAGAATGCCCAAGGGAGCACCGCCAGCCTGTTGGCGGTGCTTCCGCGGTCCCCGGCCCTGGCGGTATTTACCGCCAGGGTCGGAATGACCCCCTTAGTCACTTTTTCTGAGATTTTCTTCAGCTGGATGAACCTGCAAGTCAGGCTGGGTCACAGTTGAGGCAAGCAGGCTAATGGTGCTGCAGCAGGTCGGTCCCTTTATGGAGCTTTTTCCAAACATTTCTCCAAACTTCTGGAACTTCTTCCAGAAGGTCTTTTAAGGTCTTTTAGGAGTCCACTACTCACCCTAAGGTTCCAGAAGCTCTGACTTGCTCCTTGAGGGTGTGGACTACAACTCCCAGAATGCACCTGGTGCAAACTCCAAATTGGCCACTGGACAGTTGTCAGGTGGTCAGTTTCATCAAGAGCTGGTACAGGGAAATCTGGTTAGCAACTTTTCACCTGTAGCAAACAGGGAGTCTCTCCTTGAACCAGTTGAAGCTGGGCAAAGTCCTTCTTGTGGTAAAGCCCAAGTGTGAAGCTGGTGCAGTCTTTCTGAGACAGTGTCCAGGTGCAGGTAAGGGGTCCAGCAGGATAGTTCTTCTTCTTTTGATGTTTCTCCTTGTAGGGATCTCAGGTGTGGGTGCAGCTCTTCCATATTTATGTTTGCTCCTGGGTGAAAAACATGGGGGTCCTGGTTCTTCAGCCAGATGCAGGGTCCTTCACCCTGTGATGACCACTTCCTGGGAAGTGTGGCAGAAATGAATCCCAGGGGGCAACTCTTTAAAAAAATCCATTATGGCTGAAACTGATCTTTGGAGGTTACATTTGGCTGAGTCCACCCACTGGTGTGGCTAAAAGTTCTAAACACACCCTTCTCCTACCCTCTCCTAATCTAATCAAGAGGACACCTAATTGTCTTGGGTTGCAGGATGTGAGGGAGGTGCTGGGTTGCTCTAAATGTCCTTCCCTTCCCTGACTTTGAAGACCAGTTTGGCAGCCCTTCACCCCTTCCTGCTTCTCCATCTGCTGAGGGAGTTCTCCTCCACCAGGGACATCTCTTTGTATTTAGCCCAGGCCACTTCACACCTCATCAAAGCAGCGTTGCCAGGCTGCCAGAGGCTGGCCAATCAGAGAAGGGCACTACAGAGCTGAAGTTGGCAACTTTTCAGGTAGAGTTTAAAACTCTTTATTTATATTAAATCCAACAATTGTAACGTGTGGGATTTATTATAAGAATTAATTTGATACCAAACTTGAGGTGTCTGACACTTCAGGAGACTTTGTTAATTAAAATAAAGTCTCCCTATTTAAGCCTATGGAGGCCATTCACCACAGTGAGAGAAAATCAAATTTAGCTCACCAAGGCTTATAAAACAATTTTTATAAGGTCCCTCCTTATAGTTACATGGCACCCAACCCTAAGGGGCACAGAGGGCACACCTTAGGGGTGACTTATATGTAAAAATAAGGTAGTTTAAGACTTTGGAAGTACTTTTAATCCCAAAGTCGAATATAACTTTAATTAAAAGCAGCCAGCAAGGCAGGCCTGTCTTTAAAATGACACTGGGCACCTCAGCAGTGCACCTATGGGTGCACTACCTATGCTGGTGTCCATAAACCTATATTCCCTGTCATAGACTAGAGACTTATAGGTAGGTTGACATTGCCATTTATAATTAGCCTAATTTGCATATCCACTTTACACAGAACATTGGCCCTAGAACTGGAAAGCAGCACCCAGGGCACAGCCAAGAGTCAGTAACCACCAGTTTCAGTCCTCAAGTTTGGGGGGTGACCAGGCAAAGAGAAGGACTTTCCTACAATACTCCAAACATCAATATATAAAAATTTGCAAATAAATCACTTTAACTCTGATTTCTCATGATGTACTTCTTTTCAACATCACATACCTATTTAACTCACCCACATCTACACCAATAAATATGTAAATAACTTAGGAAAATCGTCAGGAAGTAAAAACAAATAAAAACAATGCACTGCCACAGGAATGTGTGGGTAAAATGTTGGCATAGTCTGCAGCACCAACAATTTACATTATCACACAAGTGTGTTGGGTTGACATATGCCGGCAGCAATCCTGGAAATACACATGAAGACTGCTGTACGACAGCAGGTTTGTTTCTGCTATGCAACCAAGCAGTGTTTGAATCTCACTACCTAAGGTGATAACTGAAAACATACTTCTCAGTGGCACTCACATGTTTGACCAAGAGAGAGTGAATTACAGGGACCAAAACACCTAAATGTTTAGGTCTGTCACACTCCATCCAGTTTGCAATGTGCACATAAGTCAAGCAATGTCTAAACAAGTCACAAACCCCTGCCAAATTGTACGTGTGATAAAGGACACTGATAGGTTGAATGTCGCATCTTCTCTACTCATAGCTGTCATGAGTAATCACACACTCTAAATACACTCATAGTGAATGTGACAAAGGTTGTAGAATGCAGATGTGAGAGAGTGTCCATGTCAAATAAAATATATAGAAACACAGCTGAGAGAATCCCTTACTTCACTTTGAGATCCAATATGTGGCGGTCACTCAGACACTACATAAGTGCTTTGGCTGGTGTTCTGTAATGTGTGGGGGTTAGTCATGTGATCTTGCAGAGCCTGCAAATGCAAGGGAAAATATTGCTTAGCCTGTAGAAGAAGCTATGTCCAGCTACAAAGTTCATAAGTCTGACTTAGTATGCTGTGTATCAATGAAGGGACAAGTTTTATGGCAAAGATGGGTACGGAGGTTAATCTGCACAAATTATTCCTGCAATGTTGAACTAGAAGCATATCTGACAAAATATGCCATCTATGTTTGTGAAGGAACCACATTGACTAATACTCACTGTACAACACAACAATGTTTCCATGTAACACCTGACACATATTCACAGAGCTTGTGTAGGTCTGTACATATTCCAGTCACATTGACAACAACTACAATTATGTGCTTGGCCAGCACAAATGTGTGACGGAAGCAAGTGACAAATGACAGTATCTGTACCCTGGGTCCACAGATATGACCCTGTTTCACAATCTATCAGTGACCTAACCAAGCATCATATAATTAATCTCACCTATGTGCGAAGTCATGTTCAAACATAGCAAATGATGAGACATGGCTAACCCAAACGAGTTATAAGTCCCCAGTAAATAATAGTGCAAGCCTGACACCAACAACCTCAAAGTCAACAAAACATAGTTGTCCATAGGACCACAAATGTGCAGGTGTATGCCTGAAGGTGATTGTGCATTGCAGTGCTGATGATTGATTTTGAGGATTGCAAATCCCCCAGATCCCCCAATTACCCCAATCCCCAGGGACTACATTGACTGTTGACACAATCAGGGGCCTACTGCCTGTGCACAGGAAACAGTCACCTTGTGTCAATACATTCAACAATGTGCCTGTGTGGGCATACAAAGTGCCACCGGAGCACTGATGAATAGACTGCCATCACTGCCTGAGAGCAGCCCTGCCATACAGATTGCATGCTAATATGGAAATCTGGCTATAAAAACAAAAGTAAATCATGGTACATTCCAAGCGTATGTGCTAATCATATAACTCCTAAGTTTTAGCACACATGTCCAACCTAGGTGGACCAGGCTTGGTGATTGCAATTTGCATATGGACAAAAGTGAACAATTTACATATGAAAATGTGTATATATCCAATATTTGCTGACAAACTAATATGACCAGTACATATGTTTTCACACAGTGAAACATTGTTAACACAGATAGGAAGACACAATTGTGATACAATGGTTTACATATATCTATGCTTAAATGGAGTATTGGTAGTTGTCAGATCCCTGAACGCACCACTGTAGTATACATAACTTACGATACATGAAACATATCTTTTCACATACATACCTGTCACATACATAAATACCATGACACATGTTAGCACACCATCTTCAAGAATTCACATTGATGCGTAACTATACGTTATACTTGTTGCATTGCACCATGAAGTCTGGCCTTTAGAAAACACCAGAGTATGACACACACACTTGCACTTACATTGTCATGGCTTACAGGATCATAACCCAGCCTTAGTCAACAGCCTCCTTAGCTAAACATTTGTAAAAGGCTATCATATGCATGAACATGTTTTGCACATGGCCCACCTATCTTATGCTGTGTTGTGAAAAGAACAGTGAGACTTGTGGCATAACAATGCGTTAGACCCACATTTACAGCACACACATTGTACAAATATGGAAACATGTATGTGGAAAAAGATGCAGTGCTGATGATTGATCTTGAGGATTGCAAATCCCCCAGAGCCCCCAATTACCCCAATCCCCAGGGACTACATTGACTGTTGACACAATCAGGGGCCTACTGCCTGTGCACAGGAAACAGTCACCTTGTGTCAATACATTCAACAATGTGCCTGTGTGGGCATACAAAGTGCCACCGGAGCATCGATGAATAGACTGCCATCACTGCCTGAGAGCAGCCCTGCTATACAGATTGTATGCTAATATGGAAATCTGGCTATAAAAACAAAGGTAAATCATGGTACATTCCAAGCGTATGTGCTAATCATATAACTCCTAAGTTTTAGCACACATGTCCAACCTAGGTGGACCAGGCTTGGTGATTGCAATTTGCATATGGACAAAAGTGAACAATTTACATATGAAAATGTGTATATATCCAATATTTGCTGACAAACTAATATGACCAGTACATATGTTTTCACACAGTGAAACATTGTTAACACAGATAGGAAGACACAATTGTGATACAATGGTTTACATATATCTATGCTTAAATGGAGTATTGGTAGTTGTCAGATCCCTGAACGCACCACTGTAGTATACATAACTTACGATACATGAAACATATCTTTTCACATACATACCTGTCACATACATAAATACCATGACACATGTTAGCACACCATCTTCAAGAATTCACATTGATGCGTAACTATACGTTATACTTGTTGCATTGCACCATGAAGTCTGGCCTTTAGAAAACACCAGAGTATGACACACACACTTGCACTTACATTGTCATGGCTTACAGGATCATAACCCAGCCTTAGTCAACAGCCTCCTTAGCTAAACATTTGTAAAAGGCTATCATATTGTTAGGGTTTGTACACAGAAAAGAGCATGTCCCCTCTCACTGCACTAGTGGGTTCTGTAATAGCTCCCTTTTAAACTTACTATTGAAAGCCTTTCTTGTTATCTCACCTTCCCCCCTCCCCCTAGGCTTCTGTGTATGTTGTTTAATGTGCTGTTTTGTTTACACATTGGGCCTTGCTTTTACCAAGGCTTCTTTAAAACACTCCTCCCTAGGCCATGTGTTAATCCAACTCATTTGCATAATAACTGAAACTCTGCACACCTTTCAAGAACATGTGCAGCATGTGAGGACCACACCCAGCTCTTCAAACCACACCCAGCTCTGCACACCTTCCAAGAACATGTGCAGCATGTGAGGACCACACCCAGCCCTTCAAACCACACCCAGCCCTGTCTATAAAAGGCATCCCCCGAGCCTCACCCAGTGCTTGTGCTCGTCTACCTCCCGCTTACCTGAGAACAGATCCCTCGGCGCTGGCACTCCTGCTCTTTACAGACTTTCATTGACTTCAATGGGCGCAGCTTCTGGCTCTTCCTTCTTCCGGTTTCCGGTTCCTCCTTGCTTCAGCCTCTCTCCTATGAGTAACCTGCAAAAGAGAAAGAAGACAAGGTTAGACTGATCAGTATCTCTTGCCAGCAACAAGTAAGTGCAAAACCTTTTATTACCTGAAAGAACTTTGACAACATTTTCTGGATTCGTGTATAGACAATTTGAAACGAAATACCTTCCATGAACATTGTGATTCAAACTCTTTGTTACAAGAATATTTTGCAGAACTTTGTGAAGCAAACATTGTTTTTTCTCATGGAACTTTTAAGAATCGAACAGTGGAAACCATTAACAGCAAGGCAAACAGTAAATCAAGGACTTGCACAAATTACATGCTGTATTTTGATGTAAAAGTACAGTATTTGTTTTATAAAAGATTCTGGAAATATGGGAAAAAAGTTTTACAGTAATAGAAAACACATCCCAGAGCAGTAACACATTCCAAACCTGGAAACTAGAGACCAGGATCCAAGAGGTACTTTTAGAAGAGAATTTCTAATAAATAAAGGGATAGTCAGGAACCCATTTAGGAATAGGTTGCACTTATCTGTTCTTTGTTTATGTTTCATTAGGCACCAGTTTCTACAGAAGTCAGAAAGGGCCGCAGATTTGTGCAGCACTTCAACAGTGGAAACGTAAGAACGGTGTTGTCTCTCTTTTTTTATTTTATCCACTTCCCCCCTTCCCTTGAGCTTCTGTTCTTAGTGCACTGTTTTAAAAACTAGTGTGCTGGAACAAGCAGTTTCAGGGTGGGGTCGGATTGTCTTCAACCTCCATCAGAACTGAACAAGAACTCAGGTGAGCTGGGCTTTGACAGAAGCACAAGCCTTTAAAAAAATTTAAGTTCTGGTGGACGATGAATACCGGGAAAGAAATAGAGGGCATTGTCGTCACGGATATGGCGCAGGCCCTAAATGAGGACTTGGCTCATAATGAATCAGTGTCTGGCATCTTGCAACATATGCAAGAGGAAATAGAAAGATTAAAGATGGAGAATACCTCTTTAAAACAGGATTTAAGCAGGTATAAATTTAGGGGATCTCAGTGGAACACAGCTTCTACGCCTTTGTTTAAAACCTCCTCAGAGACAGGGGCGCCATCAAAACATACAACTTTGCCTTCCCCAGTTGAGGTTACTGTTAATGTTCCTAATGTTGTGCCCTTAGCAGCACCTGAACGTTTTCATGGAGATAGTAACAAATTCCATGTTTTTATCAATCAATGTCAATTACACTTCATTTGTAAGCCACAACAGTTCCCTACTGATGATACGAAAGTGGCATTCGTCTTGTCTTATTTGGGTGGCACAGCAGCCAATTGGTCAATTCCTTTCGTGGATAGAGATGATCCCATCCTCCATAATTGGAATCAATTTAAACGTACCATGACCAGCCTTTTTGCAAAACACACTTTCATGCAGGCAAGTGATAATGAGCTTTTAAATCTTAAACAAGGTAACAAGGATTTATTGACCTATCTCACTAGTTTTAATCGTTTACTCACTGAGACACAGTGGCCAGAAGAAAAGCGTGTCTCCCTTTTTTATAAAGGTTTGAGAGACGAGTTAAAAGACGCGCTGGCTCATATCGTTGATTTGCCAAAAGACTATTCAGACTTTGTAGATTTAGTTGTGAAATTAGAACATAGACTAGGAGAAAGAAAGGGAGATAAATACAAACTGGAATCACGGTTAACTTTTATTAGACACGAGAAGAAAGACACAGATAATAAACTCCCTGAACCAGAGCCTATGCAAATAGGGACACTCAGAGGTCCACTCACATCAGAGGAAAAAGAAAGAAGGAGAAAATTTCAATTATGTTTATATTGTGGCAGGGCAGGTCACTTTGCCAGAGAATGTCCAGTAAAGCCCAAAACTCCACGAAAGGGTGCTGTTTCCTCCACCTCCTCAACTGAATCGGGAAACGATTAAGCTCGACAAGGGGAGAGGTTACTTGTTCGAGAAAACATCTTAATCAAACCTCTAATGCTGCAGCCTTCAGGGTACCGCACATACCTAGACATTTCATAATTCAGGTCGTTTTAATTGTTACTACCCAAGTGAGGCATTCTCTCCCTGTCCTACTGGACTCAGGCGCGACAGGAAATTTTGTGGATAATAAGTTAGCTGAAATCTTAGGACTTCCTATGTGCCTAAAGCCTTGTCCAGAAGCAGTATGTGCAGTGGATGGGTCAGAATTGACCTCTGGATTAATCACAAAACAAACAAGTCCACTTGTTATGGTCTGTCAGAACGGGCACACAGAGGTGATTAGCTTTGATCTGATAGATACTCCTAATTTTGGTTTGATTCTCGGGGTACCCTGGTTAACAACTCATAACCCAAAAATTGATTGGGTGAATAGAACTGTTACTTTGGATTCCTCTTTCTGTAGAACCAATTGCTATCAAGAAGCAGGTACAGAACAGAGCACAGTATTACACTGTGCTAGTCTTACACAAGATGAACCAAGTCTCCCTCCTGAATATTCTGACTTTAAAGACGTCTTTGATCCAGTAAAGGCTAGTGTGCTGCCCCCACATCGGTCTTATGACTGCCGTATAGATCTTATCCCAGGGGCCCCTTTACCTAATAACAGAGTATATGCTTTGACTGACGAAGAAACCAAATACTTAAGAACCTACCTAGATGACCTACTACAGTCTGGGTTCATCCGTCATTCCACATCTCCGGTGTCATCTCCACTCTTTTTTATCCCGAAGCCGGATAAATCCCTGCGCGCGTGTATCGATTATAGAGGACTAAATAAGGCTACAATAAAGAATAAATATCCTCTTCCTCTAATACCTGTGTTGTTAGATCAATTAAGACATTCTACTGTATACACTAAACTAGATCTGCGGGAAGCTTACCACCTGGTCCGAGTAAAAGAGGGGGATGAGTGGAAGACAGCTTTCAAGACAAAGTTTGGTTTATTTGAGTACACAGTAATGCCCTTTGGGTTATGTAATGCCCCTGCGGCCTTTCAGTTCTTTATAAATGAGGTCCTACACGAATTCCTGGACGTTTGTGTCATAGTATACATAGACGACATCCTCATTTACTCTAAGAACTCAGAAGAACATACCCAACATGTTCGTGCAGTATTATCAAAGTTAAAAGAAAATCATCTTTTTGCTAAGTTAGAAAAGTGTACTTTTAATGTCAACAAGGTGGACTTTTTAGGATACTGCCTGTCACCTCAAGGAATAACTATGGATGTAAAGAAAATCAGTGCTATTGCTGATTGGCCAGAACCATCCTCTGTAAAAGATTTTCAGAAATGTCTGGGTTTCGCCAATTTTTATAGGAGGTTTATTGCACATTTTGCAGACATTGCGGCCCCAATAACTACCTTGTTGCGGAAAGGGCAACGATTTCTTTGGACTGATGAGGCGGCACACGCCTTTCAACTCCTAAAACAAAAGTTCACTTCAGCCCCAATTCTGAAACATCCTGATCCTGACTTGCCCTTTTTTGTTGAAGCGGATGCTTCACAAGTAGCTTTAGGAGGAGTTCTCTCTCAACGAGATGCAGTAGATGGCCAGTTACATCCTATAGCCTTCTATTCCAAAAAGTTATTGCCAGCTGAACAAAATTACACTGTGGCTGAAAGGGAACTACTAGCTATCAAAGTAGCCTTTTCAGAATGGAGGCACCTTTTAATGGGAGCCAAGTACCCAGTTACAATCTTTTCTGACCATAAGAACCTACAGTTTTTTGGATCACTTAAAGCACTAACACCACGTCAGATGCGCTGGTTAATTTTTTTTAGCACATTTGACTTTGTTATAACCTATAGACCAGGTGCACAACAAATTCAATCTGATGTGTTATCTAGATACGGACATACCTCAGACATGAAACAAGATAAAATAGGAGAACCCATTATTCCTCCCCAAAAGTTGTTGGCACCAGTACAACAGAAGGATTTCATCACAGATCTATATAATGCACACATGCAAATAGCACCTCAGGATTGGTTAAAGGATTCCCATAACACAATACAACGAGGTTTATTGTATCACGACAACATGCTGTTAGTGCCCACCTCTGAATTACAAACACAGGTGATAATTTGGCATCACGCCTCACCCTTGGCAGGTCATCCTGGTTGGGTAAAAACCCTGGAAAATGTGCAAAAACACTTTTGGTGGGACACTATAAGAAAGGACATTAAGCAATTTGTCACTACCTGTCCAATTTGTGCAAGACATAAATCTTCTCATAAGGCTCCTGACGGCTTGTTAATACCAATGCCAACACCCAAACAACCTTGGCACACTGTGAGCGTAGACTTTATTGTAGGTTTACCACCTGTAAAATCCTTCACAACAGTGTTGGTTATAGTGGATTTTTTATCTAAAATGGCATATTTTGTACCATTACGGAAATTACCCACGGCGGCAGAATTTGCCGATATTTTTATAAGGGAAATTGTGCGTTTACATGGTTTGCCAAGCAAAGTGGTTTCAGACCGAGGGAGCCAGTTCAACTCCAGATTTTGGAAAAAATTATGTGAAAAACTGAAAATAGATGTGGCCTTATCCACTGCTTTCCACCCAGAGACAGATGGACAGACTGAACGACTGAACCAAACCTTACTTCAAACGCTACGTTGTTTATTGGCTGATTATTCTAGTGAATGGTTGGAAGCTCTCCCTGTAGCAGAGTTTGTTTATAATAATACTGAGCATTCAGCTCTACTTTGCTCACCATTCTATTTCTTGCAGGGGTATCATCCAAGAGCTATACCCATTTTGTTAGAAGATTCCCTGTTGCCTACAGTAACGGATAGACTAACGAGGTTAGGTGACATACAAGACAAAGCCAGGAAACATTTATTAAAGTACAAGGAAAGCATGAAAAGACAAGCAGACAAACACAGGTCTGAGGCCCCAATGTATAAAATTGGTGACAAGGTATGGCTCTCCACAAAGAACCTAAACATAGAGGGATCCCGAAAGCTGCAACCACGTTTCATTGGACCCTTTAGTATAACTGCCATAGTAAACCCGGTAACAGTAAAATTAGATTTACCAAAAGAATATCCAGTACATACTACATTCCATGTGTCCTTGCTTAAGCCGTACAACTCAAAAACCCGACCTGAACCACCACCTCCACCCATACCAATTAAGGGAAATCTGGAATATGAAGTGAAAAGCATAAAAGACTCAAAAAGAATTAGTGGACGTCTGTTTTATTTAGTAGAATGGAAAGGATATGATGAATCTGAGAATTCATGGGAACCAGCATCATAGGTACATGCCCCACAGCTGATTAGACGGTTTTATTTCAAAAATCCAGGAAAACCCCGTCCTGTAGGAGGGCCTTTGAGAGGGGGCAACTGTTAGGGTTTGTACACAGCAAAGAGCATGTCCCCTCTCACTGCACTAGTGGGTTCTGTAATAGCTCCCTTTTAAACTTACTATTGAAAGCCTTTCTTGTTATCTCACCTTCCCCCCTCCCCCTAGGCTTCTGTGTATGTTGTTTAATGTGCTGTTTTGTTTACACATTGGGCCTTGCTTTTACCAAGGCTTCTTTAAAACACTCCTCCCTAGGCCATGTGTTAATCCAACTCATTTGCATAATAACTGAAACTCTGCACACCTTTCAAGAACATGTGCAGCATGTGAGGACCACACCCAGCTCTTCAAACCACACCCAGCTCTGCACACCTTCCAAGAACATGTGCAGCATGTGAGGACCACACCCAGCCCTTCAAACCACACCCAGCCCTGTCTATAAAAGGCATCCCCCGAGCCTCACCCAGTGCTTGTGCTCGTCTACCTCCCGCTTACCTGAGAACAGATCCCTCGGCGCTGGCACTCCTGCTCTTTACAGACTTTCATTGACTTCAATGGGCGCAGCTTCTGGCTCTTCCTTCTTCCGGTTTCCGGTTCCTCCTTGCTTCAGCCTCTCTCCTATGAGTAACCTGCAAAAGAGAAAGAAGACAAAGTTAGACTGATCAGTATCTCTTGCCAGCAACAAGTAAGTGCAAAACCTTTTATTACCTGAAAGAACTTTGACAACATTTTCTGGATTCGTGTATAGACAATTTGAAACGAAATACCTTCCATGAACATTGTGATTCAAACTCTTTGTTACAAGAATATTTTGCAGAACTTTGTGAAGCAAACATTGTTTTTTCTCATGGAACTTTTAAGAATCGAACAGTGGAAACCATTAACAGCAAGGCAAACAGTAAATCAAGGACTTGCACAAATTACATGCTGTATTTTGATGTAAAAGTACAGTATTTGTTTTATAAAAGATTCTGGAAATATGGGAAAAAAGTTTTACAGTAATAGAAAACACATCCCAGAGCAGTAACACATTCCAAACCTGGAAACTAGAGACCAGGATCCAAGAGGTACTTTTAGAAGAGAATTTCTAATAAATAAAGGGATAGTCAGGAACCCATTTAGGAATAGGTTGCACTTATCTGTTCTTTGTTTATGTTTCATTAGGCACCAGTTTCTACAGCAGTCAGAAAGGGCCGCAGATTTGTGCAGCACTTCAACAGTGGAAACGCAAGAACGGTGTTGTCTCTCTTTTTTTATTTTATCCACTTCCCCCCTTCCCTTGGGCTTCTGTTCTTAGTGCACTGTTTTAAAAACTAGTGTGCTGGAACAAGCAGTTTCACGGTGGGGTCGGATTGTCTTCAACCTCCATCAGAACTGAACAAGAACTCAGGTGAGCTGGGCTTTGACACATATGCATGAACATGTTTTGCACATGGCCCACCTATCTTATGCTGTGTTGTGAAAAGAACAGTGAGACTTGTGGCATAACAATGCGTTAGACCCACATTTACAGCACACACATTCTACAAATATGGAAACATGTATGTGGAAAAAGTTGCAGTGCTGATGATTGATACTGAGGATTGCAAATCCCCCAGAGCCCCCAATTACCCCAATCCCCAGGGACTACATTGACTGTTGACACAATCAGGGGCCTACTGCCTGTGCACAGGAAACAGTCACCTTGTGTCAATACATTCAACAATGTGCCTGTGTGGGAATACAAAGTGCCACCGGAGCACTGATGAATAGACTGCCATCACTGCCTGAGAGCAGCCCTGCCATACAGATTGTATGCTAATATGGAAATCTGGCTATAAAAACAAAGGTAAATCATGGTACATTCCAAGCGTATGTGCTAATTATATAACTCCTAAGTTTTAGCACACATGTCCAACCTAGGTGGACCAGGCATGGTGATTGCAATTTGCATATGGACAAAAGTGAACAATTTACATATGAAAATGTGTATATATCCAATATTTGCTGACAAACTAATATGACCAGTACATATGTTTTCACACAGTGAAACATTGTTAACACAGATAGGAAGACACAATTGTGATACAATGGTTTACATATATCTATGCTTAAATGGAGTATTGGTAGTTGTCAGATCCCTGAACGCACCACTGTAGTATACATAACTTACGATACATGAAACATATCTTTTCACATACATACCTGTCACATACATAAATACCATGACACATGTTAGCACACTATCTTCAAGAATTCACATTGATGCGTAACTATACGTTATACTTGTTGCATTGCACCATGAAGTCTGGCCTTTAGAAAACACCAGAATATGACACACACACTTGCACTTACATTGTCATGGCTTACAGGATCATAACCCAGCCTTAGTCAACAGCCTCCTTAGCTAAACATTTGTAAAAGGCTATCATATGCATGAACATGTTTTGCACATGGCCCACCTATCTTATGCTGTGTTGTGAAAAGAACAGTGAGACTTGTGGCATAACAATGCGTTAGACCCACATTTACAGCACACACATTGTACAAATATGGAAACATGTATGTGGAAAAAGTATTCATACACATGCACATTTGCAAACAGTATCAGCCCTCCCCTGCATCACACACACACCTATAAACTTGTGGAAACACATTCCAATGTTACCAGTACACAGTGAAATACTCATGCATACATATGTTGCCCTAGCATGCAAACAATAAAGATGCATAGCACATGTAACTAGAAATTTGAATCTCTGTGCCTTGTCAGCCTTCCCTTTTAAATCCATGCATGCCCGTCATGCAGCAAAAAAAGTGAAGCATACAGTAGTACTTCATACATCCCAAATACAAAAATGATGGCTTGCACCTTCCCGACTAATTTAAATCGCCATACCTTGTCAGCCTTCATACAAAAATACACGCATGGCGCCATGCATGAAAAAATGATGCATACAGTAGTTCTTCAAACATCGCAAGTACCGAAAAGGACGCCTCACACCTGTGCATCTAAATCGTTATGCGTTGTCAGCCTTCATGCAAAATGTCATGCATGGCCATCATGGGTCAAAGAAAACCCAGCACATATCAGAAAACATGAGGCATATGCCCAGGAAGTGATTTAATAGGACTTCTGTGCTGCACACATGAAAAAGTGAATTTACTTTCACTTTTACTTTACAGTCCTGTAGTCTGTGCTTGGGAGAGTTTGTGTGGTGCTTGTGCTGGTCTGAAGATTGGTGGATTTGGAGTCTTTTTTGTTGTGTGGTGTCTGTGTCTTGTTTATCTATTGATTTGTGTCATTGTATTTGTAAATATTTGTCCTGTTATTGTGTCAGTACTGTTGGGTGTTTGTCTTAGGGGTGGATACGTTTGTTGGGGATGTTGGGGTAACTTAGGGAATAGTATTTTTTTTTCTGGGTATTTAGGTTGCAGTTGAATGTTAGATATGGAAGGGTGCAGAGAATGACTGGGGATGAATTGGGAGGGTCCATCTGGTTGGTCTGCGTCTACTTGCCTAACATGGTGGCCATGGGTGGCTTTGTTATAGTGGGATACCGGACGGAGGCACGGAAGCTGCGCTGGGGCAATGTACTGTATCAGCTCTCACACATCTTCTTGGTCCAGTGCACTGACCACCAGTGGAAGCATCAGAGGGCAGACCTCATCTCCTGTGAAGGGATCTCCTGGATCACCTGGTTATTCGGATCATCGGAACTGTTGGTAAGTATCCCTGAAATGTAACATCCTTATTCGCATTTGCATGCCTGTAGGACATCCTTATTCTTATTTGCATGCCTGTAGGATTACTTCAGCATGTGATGACAAAGGTGAGGACAGCAAGTTCTGTGTCTCAGCCAACCTGCATTCATGAGAGATCAACAATGCACTGGTTGCAGGCAATTTGCACATCCTCTCTTTTTACCTTGTGTATCACAAAGACATGTTGAACTGCAGTACACAAAATACACATGTGTAATGGTTCAAGGGTTTATGCTTTCCAGGCACATCTGTCCATACCCATCATGGGCTTGACAACTGTGGAAATTTGCATGGTAATGTTTCAGTGATGACAAACACGACGCTGGAGTATAGGTAGCCATGGTTGTGTGTGTTCCATGAGTTACGTATGTGCAGAGTGACACAACAAGGACCCAATTGTAAGAAGGGCTTAGCATCTCCTACTGCAACATAAGTGTTATATATTTTTAAGATAATGTGGCTGATGGAGGCATGTCTTGCCACACCATATGACAAAAGTTGCACAAGCATTGTGGTACTTTTAAACTCTGGCGCCACATAATGCCTGTGCTAGGCATGATGAATGCAAGGGGTGTGTTCTGGCAGTAGGAGGCACATAAAAATTGAGCATTTAAATCTACTAGATTCCACTTTGCCAATTTTGGCATTTACTTGAATGTGTGCCTAAGGCAGGTTTGCAAGATGACACTGCCATTATTTTCAATGTGCCTAATTTCACTTAGCAGGTTCTGCACCTTCATGTATGGTGCAAAGCATGCAAAGTGCCAACATGATGTCATAGTTCACAATGCTAGTGGCCTAACATGTGCCATGTGTCAAATACTGTACACACATGGTGGAGTTGGGTGGTGGTAGGGGGCCTCAGCAAAAGTGGGGCCTGTGAGTTAAAGCTCCATTTTCACATGGGTATTCAACATAATCCTAAACTTCTGACAATTGACAGTGTACTGTCCCCTGGAAATTGTTAAATATGTATTTGACACAAGCACATATGGGTGAATCCCATATTTGTACGTGTTCTTGTGGGCTAACAAAGTCTGTCTAATTCACATGTTATAGATGCCAGTTGGTCATTCCTAAAGCAAAGTTTACTTGGTCAATCAGCTAAACAAGTAGAATGTGTCACAGATGTCAATGCTTTTATTTGTTCTATAATCACAAAACATTTTACTATCATGTCTTGCAGGTGGGCCTGCACCCTACACTATTGGCGAGGTTTCACAATTTGAAGTCCTCAATGCAGTCAGTGTTACCTTTTATATCACATGTGTAGATCAAGGGTTGTGTGAGAGGTAGTCTGATGTGTCCAATAACATGTTAAAATGGCATGTGTGTCAATAAAGACACCACAATCTATCCTTGGTTATTAATAGAATGTCTGAAGTTATGTTGAGGATGTGGAATACAACAAAATGATGCACAGGTGCCAACATGTGCTGCAATGAATTTATGAGTCTTTTGAATTGGTTAATATGAACAGAAACACAGTGATGTCAGTCACGATATGTGTCAAAATGCTGGGTTTGAGAAATGTATGTATGTTGGCAACATATTTGTCACAGCACTTGTTATTGCACGGTGTGCCACACGTAGCACAAAATTACTCTAGACATGGTACAATTTATGTATATGTAGAGAGGCCTCCAAGGGGATTCTCTCTGAGGCACTTGCACCACCGGTGCTTCACTACTTTTCAGAAATGAAATGATGCACCAGCCACACAAGGAGCTTTTTGAGAAGGCCAACATTTAGTTGAGACACATTGAGATTTCAGATCTTGTTCTGATGATTGTGGTACATGTCTACGGACTGAAGTAAAAAAGATGTGTGCAGGTGAACATACATAATATACCCATCATGATGAGTGAAGCGAACATGGTCCCATCACATGTGTATGAGATGTGCATGTTGAGTGTTTTCCTAAGACTTAGAAGATGTGATAAGCTTGTGTACAGATAGTGTGCAACATTGAATAGCTGTTATCCCTGCAACATGAAAAATATATTGTAGATGCTTGGGAGGAAGATTGGTCTGGACTTTGGGCTTGACGTTGTTTTATGAGGTCTGGTGGACAACATGTGTCATCTGAAGATGATGTTTCCATTGCATGTTTTTACTTTCTCTGCCCAACACAGTTTTTGATTACATGTTCCACTCATGTTTTAGTGGCCTCAATGACTCCAACACAGACGCATGCCTATCAGGTTCCTGCACATCTGTGGGGTTCAGATAGGGTACCGCAGGATGGTCAAGTGATACAGACGTGAAAAAATATCAGGGTCGTGGCAGGCTTTTCCTCATGGAGGACCAGGCAAACAGCCTGCTATTAACACACACACTACTGGAACCTCAGCACAGAAGGTCAGGTGGCTTTAGAGGTTCTGCTCCCTCAACAACAATGGCCCCTACCACAAAAGCATCCCAGCCAAAGCCGGGACTAACTTCCACTGCCTCTAAATTTGAGGGCAAAATGTGGAAGGACTTGGCTGAGATCAAGTTGAGTTTGGCCAAATTGGAGGAGGAAAATGAGAGGAATTGTAAACTATTAAAGTACATCAAAAAGAAGATGAAGAGGCACTGACTTTGGACTCTTTCCTCTTCCCACTACCTTCCCTTCCCCTAGTTTTAATTGTAACTAGCTTTAATGGGTTTTAGATGGGTAAGCATAGGTATGCCAGCATAGAGTAGGCTAGTTTTTGGACATAGTTGGTATAGTTGGGAGGGTGGAATTTAGGGATCTTTTTTGTTTTGGGGGATTTTAGGGGGTTATGTAAAGGAGTATAAATTAATAAATAAGATTTAAAACCAACAACAAAATATATATTTGTTTAGACAATGGGTTTAGTTAGCCTATATTTAGCTTCAATTCATGTTGTCCTTCTCGTCAATTGTCTCTTTAGGGGGCGGGAGGGGGCAATGTGTGGGGTTACATGTATAAGATAAGTTTAAATAACAAGAGTTAGCTGTAAGGATAAGTTAAGATTAGTTAGTACAGGTTAGGTTAGTGAAGGAGAGTGTGTAGTTTAGGTTTTTGATAGGAAGACATTTTTAGTATTACTAAATCATGTTAGTTTCCTACAATATGGTGTCCATGATGATTGACTGTCTGGGAGTTATCATGCCTGCACTGGTCACATTAGACAAATGCCTTTGGGTGTGCATTCAGTATTGATTAACATGTGTGATTATGTGTATCCCCTATGCCCAAGTACCTGTCTGATTGGAAGCAGTATGACATCAGCTACTCAATACACTATTCAGCACTGTTCCAGACACTCTGACTGTGCATGGGTACAAATTCTAAGACAGGTAATCAGACACCATCTATTGTTTTTGGTAAGTAATGCCACATTCATTGTTCAAAGGTTTAGAACATTGCGCTCCACCACATTTGGGGAATGAATACTGGCACACTGACCACTGCCCCTCACAGTCTCACATGTGTCATTTGTTTGTCACATCATTGTTGTACTGGTACAATCATCAGCGATATTTCCAGACACTTGTGTTCTGAACCAAACATGCCATCTCTAAACTTGCATGGTGCCTGTTCAATACATGCTTCAAAGACTCAGAAAGTATGTGGGAGTCCACAATGCTATCAAACACCTTAATCATGTTTGAGTCTATGGCCCAGATTTATACTGTTTGACGCAAAACTGCGCTAACGCACTGGCTAACACCATTTCTTAACGCCACCCGTGCGTCAAATTTATACTTGGACGCATGGTGGCGCTTAGAACAGGTTAGAGACATTTTTTTCTGACGCTAACCATTGCGCCTTGTCGTAAGACAAAATGATGTTAAAACAGGAAAAATTACTCTAATCTGGTTTGCAACATGGAAAAACGTTGCAAAATGGACATGCGCCATTTTTCACTGCAATAGCGTAAAAACGCGACACAAACGCAGCAAACAGTGCTAAGGTGCCCCAAAATGGATCCCAGAAGCCAGGAGAGACACCAGGGAGACCTCAGTTAACCAGGAACCAGCCAGGAGGACACAGACAAGGCCCAGGGGAGAGAAAAGAAGAAGAGGAAGTCTCGCTTCAGCGCAGAGGAGCATGAAATCATGGTCAGAGAGGTGACAGAGCACCAGCATACATTTTTCATCACCTCTAAATTGCCAATTAGAAGGAGAGAGGCAACTTAGTAACAAATTGTGGACAAGATTAACAGTGTGGCAGAGGTCAGGAGAACCGTCACCAAGTGTAAGAAATGCTGGCATGACTGCAAGCGCAGGACAAAGGAGAAAATGGCAAGGAACAGGAAGGCAGCACTGCAGACCGGAGGTGGGAGTCCAGCACCACAAGAGGGCCTGGACGAGATGGAGGAGATGGTTTCAGCTGTCATCCTGGAGGAAATCATCACAGGAATCGCAGGACAGTGCAGACTACCAGGAAACAACATATATGCAGGGAAGTTGCATGGGTGACCAAGATGCTTAAATGTCAAGTGCAAGAAGGGGGAGACACATACCTACTACACAATGCATGTCAGCCCTGAAAATCAGGCAGTGGAAAGGGCACAGGGGCACGGCACAGGTGCATGGGCTGTGCAGAGGCATCCAGGGGCAAAGCACAACACAACACCAACAACCTTTGCATGGGGGTACACCACCATGCCAAGGCTGCTGGAAATGCTGAGAGCAGACCAGGAGGGTAGGAAAGAACATAAAACTGGGCTGCTATCACAGGACAGCTGGTATTGTCAGAATGTAAGCTAGAGGACAATGCCCAGTCTCAGGCCACTTGCTCAAGCAGCATTTACCATTGACAACACTTACCACTACTACTTGTGCTGTGTGTGCTGTTTAATTAGGAAATGACAGTTAGGTGCCCATGGCACAAACACACTCAAAATGAGGGATCAGTATAACTACATGATCAATCCCCATCAATCCCTATCCAAGTGCAAATGCTGTCAAATGCTCATGTCCATAGACTCAATAAACATCAGGCACTGTCACATACATTATGAAGTACACAGCAGTAATCTCATACCCATGCTGCCCATTCCAGGTCTACCCCTCTGCCTGTCTCACAATAGCTGCAATTCCACCATGCAGCATCTCAGGTGTCATAGTACTTAGACAACTGCATTGAGGAGGAGAACATATGTGTGTAGCTAGGCAAACACACCCGCACAGTCATAAGAGGAACTGGAACTCTGCCATGGCTCATCAGTGCAATGCAACGTAGCACACATGAGCAAACATCAACATGAGAAACTATCAATGGTGACACCTGTATTGTTCCGTGGAAATGCAATACATGGTATGGTGCTAGGTCTCAGCACCATATAGGTGTATGTGAAAAATAATAGACTGGGACAGGGCCAAATTGTTATGTGTGGTGTTTGTAGCATCAACACACCAATAAGCATTGCAAGGCCTCACCATGCTAATGGCAGCAGAGGGAGAGTTGGTTAGGACAAGAAGGTGGCAACCCACAATTTGGACAGAAACGACATCTAGAAGATGTGTCAGAGACAAGTCCCCCAACTGCCCACAGTACATGTGACATGCAGGTAGGGCATAGGCCTGAGAGACTGCAAACATTAATAACAGGAACAATGCATGGGAACCCAGATTACAACAAACACCAATAGGAAGTCAGTGACATCACATGTCAAATGCCACAACACAGACACACTAATTGAACAATATATCATTGCAGAGGACGATGTCGCTCCTGTGAATCTGTCTGTCCTGGACTACCCTGATGACATGGATGACCAGCTGATGATCCTAAGCCAGGAAACCCTCCAAGATGTCCTGGGAACCCTCCAGACACCACCTCCAGTCACAAGGAGGAGCACACATGTAGCAGCCATCCAAGAGGACCCACCCACCCCCCCAATTGTACAACCTGCCAGCTCAAACACAGCTGAGGACTCTGATGACACTGGGACCACCTTTGAGAGGACAGATGTGGGAGTACAGCGGGGGCTAGCTAAGGAGGTGCGGGTGGGGATGTAAACTATGGCAGCCAGCCTTGAAGGGATGCGCATGTGCATGATGACATCCGCAGAACAGTCAGCAGCCATACAAGTCACCCTATCATTAATGCAAGGACTCCAACAGTGTGTGAGGGACCTCATCACTGCTGTGAGGGAGTTGCCACAACACCTGCCCTCCCAATCTTTCAGCTGCATGTATGACAACAAGCTGGACTCCCTCAGGGCAGACATGGTTGCCTACCACAGGGATGTTGCTGCCATACTCAATAATCAGCAGCTCCTCTTGCTGCAGTTATGCCATGTCAAGTTACACATATGGCAGCTGCTGGGAATTTGGAGTCCACTTCTCCATCCACTGACGTGTGTGTTGCCCCCTCAAACCCACCACCATCAAGAGCAGAGGAGGCGACACACACATCAGAGGATGAAGATGTGGAACAGATCAAATTCA
This sequence comes from Pleurodeles waltl, assembly GCF_031143425.1. Taxonomy (NCBI): domain Eukaryota; kingdom Metazoa; phylum Chordata; class Amphibia; order Caudata; family Salamandridae; genus Pleurodeles; species Pleurodeles waltl. The sequence goes on along the minus strand of NC_090437.1, from coordinate 258,573,306 downwards.
CCCGTAGGAGTACCCAGTAGCACCGGCCCATGTCAAATGGGCACTGTTTTTCCTTTGTCCTTTGCTTGACAACATGCCAGTTTTGCTACAGTTAGTGACATGTACTCTTCACTGACACACTGTTAACCTTACCACTATGGACTGCAATTGTCTCTCACTACCCTATTTGCAATTCATGTTCCTCTGCACTGAATGACACTTCATCTCAGCATGTCCAATTACATGTCCCTCAACCTTGCACTTGTGTTGCGTCACAATAGAATGCTTTACACTAATGGGCTCACAAACCTGGACTATGTAAATATTGCACTACAGCACTTCACAATAAACAGCACCTACACAACCACTTTGTCTCTGTATAATGTAACACATCTATTTGCTGGAGATTTGTGATGCATGTAACATGTCAATACTCACAGAGTGTCAATACCAGAGTGCAGATATAGGCCCTCATTATGAACACTGCGGGTTTCACGGCCGTGTTCAGGCTGGCGGTCTATCTATCAACCACCAGCCCCACCGGGACCCTGCCGGCCATATTACAAACATTCTGCTGGAAACATTGTTTCTGCCCATCGGCCCAGCAGAATGCCTGTCTGGGAAATTGCCGGCGGCTCCACATGGAGCCGCCGTCAATGCCTCTGTGCAGTGGGTGCAGCTGCACCCGTCGTGCTCATCACTGCCCGTAAATCGGGCAGTAACCTGCGCGATGGGGCACTGAATAGGGGCCCCTGCACTGCCCATGCCAAGTGCATGGGCAGAGCAGGGGCCCCCAGAGCACCCTTCCACCAGCCTTTTCCTAGTGGGCAAACCCACCACGGAAAAGCTGGGGGAATTGGGATAATTATCTGAGAGACAGCAGCGCTGCCCTGTTGGATAATGATGCCGTCCACCACCAGGCTGCCTGTCGGAGGCAGCCTGGCCGTGGGTGAGGACTGCCTATTGCGGCCCTCCCTGGCTTCATTATGTGGCGGTGTGGGCCGCTATGCCGGATGGCGGGATTTCCCACCACCGCCGGCATGGCGGCCCACACCGCCAAGTTCATAATGAGGGCCACAATGTGGACACATATTTTCACACATGGGCCAGGACTTCTAAATCGTCTGTGCTGCCTGTGCCTCATTTCTGAAGTAAAAGCAGCACAAACATACAAAATATATTTGTAATTTGTAAGTTTGCGCTGCTGTTGCATTAGAAAATGAGTCAAATGCAGTGTAATAATAGTATGTTTCAGGCCCAAGGTATCTACAAGATGAAACTCAATGCTGGCCACATCCCCTATAAGACAATCATTGTGTATATGACATTTGCTTCACAACATACATGCTACACCCACAACATACAGCAGGAATGTCTGTGTAAGAGTGTTTGCCCAATAACATAAGCTGGGAGTACAATTAAAACACCTAGGCGTGAATTTTGTACACTTGACCTCATCAGAAATTGACACTACTCAGTTTAGCTGTGTTCACATGAACATCAGGCTGCAGGCAGACATCCCACAGTGCCCAAGATTCCTACACAGGACCCAAACAATGATAGTTTTAAAATCACACCTACCTGTCCAATACATGGGAACCATGGTCACCTTGAGTGGTAGGTACAATGGATGGCAAATGCATAGAGATTTAGCTTTGTTGTAGCTGCCAATGTGACAGCTCAGTTGGAAGTGGGAATTAACATGCCAAGAGTGGGATGTGGATGCAGGATGGAATGCACAGGTCAACAGAAAATTGGCCATGCACACTCATGCAAAGACCCAGATCCCTAAGCATATAACACATGCCATAAAGAAGTACCTAAAACGCTGATAACCATGTATGAAAGAGAATTTAAAATTATGTTACACACCTATACTAACCTAACCAATCCTAATATACATTACCCACAACTGGCCCTAACTACCCTATACTAAACTTATTTACCACATTTAACTAAACACTCTAAACATTTATCCCCCACCCTCCTTATATGACGGGAGACATGTAGGACAACATATACTAACCTAAACAGATACTAACTAATACTAAACAAATATATATATATATATATATATATTTTTTATTAGAATATACAAAAGCCTCAACATTAAACCCTACCCACCCACCCTCAAACTAACATGTAATAATATGAACGCCCTTCCCCAACCTACTTATCCTATCTAAACTACTACCCTCCTCTAACCTATCACTAAACCCCCTAAACACACTACAAAACTGGAGAAGAAAAGAGGAAGGAGGGGACAGAATTAGGGGTGAGGGAAGGCAGGAGTTCAGAGTTTTTTTGATTGCCTTTAGCCTCCGGCTATTCCTGTCCATGTCCACTGGAGAGTGTCAAGCTTCTTTAGGACTTTCCTCATGTCCCTCTGTAGCTGTGTTATTGTGGCCATGTCCAAAGCAGCTTCTGTGGTGGTCTGTGTCCCTAACGTAGTTGCTCCTACAGGTGTCGTGGTTGGGGGTGCTAGAACAGAAGGTGCAGCAGATGTTGTGTGTGTTGGTCCCGAGGTTGAGGGTGCAGCAGGTGGTGCTGAAGAACTGGTGGCCTCTGTGCTACTGCCTGCAGTCGTGGTGATGGCTCCACCTGTTGTGACCAATGTCAGTACCCCTTGGCTGAAAGCCTGCCATGCTTCTGTGGCTCTCTCCCTCCGATAGCGTCGTGCCATCATCCGGAACCCAGACTCCACATCCAGGATGTGCCTGTACCTCACTGCCCGCCTCTGGAAATCCCACATCTCCGTGGCATTCATGCTGGCAGCTGAAAAAATGAGACAAGCAAACATTAGTCTCATCATTGTGTGATGCATGTTCAGGTGATAATCTAACACTCTCCCTCAAATTGCACATGCAGTTCAAATCACATTACAGAAGGTACATTGTCCCTGAGGAGTGACTTTGCAATGCTGCCTAACCATCAAGTATTTAACAGCACAGCAAAGCACAACAAGGTGTGCACCAAATAAATGGATCTGTGCATTGATGTAGTGCAATGTGTCACAATGCAAATGCAGCAAGTACTTAACATGGGCCAGGCTGACTACTCCATATCATCTGGATCAACTTCAAGGCACCAAAGACCAGTGATTTGTAGATGTATTTGGTAGGATGGTATGCTGTTGCCAATCATAAGGGGTCAGTGTTGTTTGGGACACATGCATGCTTGTATTAGAGGACTGTCATCTACACTGTGACCATCACACCTACCTACATATATGTTCTCCCCCTACCCCTGTGCCTCAGGTGGGATGGGCATGTAATACATCATCACAACTGTCAAGGACAACCATGAAGTCATGTCCACCTGTACATGGATTTAGTGAGTGGAACAATTGTGAGGAGACCTGCCAACTAGGAATGAGGTATCCATTGGTCAATCACATCTACATTCATGTTTCCATTTGTGGACAACCTTCAGCACCTGATCTGCCAACACATTTCCAAAATCACCCACATTGATGCCAGCACACATCTGGCCTTAAGTGTCACGTAAATTGAGTACAACATATGGCGCTAAATGCTGAGGAGAGTTACCCATACAGTCCTACATGTACATTACAATACAGGGATGCACAATTTTGTGTTGAAAATTGATGCATCACTGTCTTGTGAAAATGAGGGTATGACTTGCTGACAATATTCTGACACTGGAGCACCTCCAAATCAAATGTGGGCCTACATGTGGCTACTAATCACCTTGTTCACATGCCTCTGACTATTGCTCAGCACAAGAATCCCAAGATATGACTCTCTGCCTGTGAATGTCTAACCCTTGCATGGAACACTATGTCAACTTCCAGTCAAGTGATATATCAGATCACGTCCCAGCTCAATATGGGCCACATGCACGAAATTCAGGTTTTGTGACTCACAATTTGCAAGTCGCAAAATCTGATGTACAGCAGTGTCAGACAGCAGATTACCATGTCTGTGACTGCTTTATTTTTTTTCTTTTTTTTAAATGCAGTCCGTTTTCCTTAAAGGAAAATGAGATGCATTTCAAATTCAAAACTGAAAAATTTTCTTTTCATTTTTTCAGAGCAGGCAGTGGTCCGTGGGACCACTGCCTGTTCAGAAAAAATATTTTTGCTGCCATCCACAAAGGGCAAGGAGTCCCCTGGGACGCCTTCCCATTTGCGAATGGATTATCACCACTTTGAAACTGGTGCTATCTGCAATTGTTTTGCATTCGCGGTCACAAAACAATAATACATACCATCTGTATTTAGTATTAGGAAGGGACGCCCTTGTCACGCCCTTCCTAAAACCGAATCGCAAAACCCAAACTGAGATTCGGTAGCAAGTTACTGAATCACAGTTTGGGTTTTGTACATCCCAAATAGCTTTTTTCAAGTTGCAAACAGCCTGATTCCCTGTTTGCGACTTGTTTCATACATCTGTCCCCATATCTTGCAATGAGTGCAACACACAAGAGTCACTCACACAACAGCTGCAATCACTACACAGGACAGACATTTTCACACTTACTGGATACGTCAGGGTCCTCACATCGAGCCACTTCCCCGATGGTATAGGGGGCCGGTCCACCTGTAAGACATAGAAAGGAAATATATGCTCAATGTCTGATCAATGTACAAAAGTGTGGACAACATAGCACAGTGTGCGACATGTTATATGAGTGAGCTGCTGATCCTGCATGTAGACACTCCAACAGACATACCAATGCAAACTTGCATTGACACTGACACTCCAGTGAGTAATAGACACACATATGCACACATGCACTGGGCCTAACAATCATGTGTTCCTAAACCTGAGTACAAAGATTTGTGGCTAATCCATTTCAGATGGCACTCCATGTCATGATGTGTAATTGGGTGACAATTGCGATGGCACTTCCCTGATGCACTGCAGTACAAATGACTTAGGGATTGTGGTTTGTGTATCAAGGGACAATGATTAACTGTGTGATGGACATGTGGGTCAATTTTCAGTCAGCAATTATCGTGGATTCAGTGGTCCATAACAGATGTGGCACAGTTGTATGTAGGTAGCAAATGACCATTGTCAGTGTCCCCTAAGCCGTATATGCCCTCTATGCCAACATGATGGCAGGGATCATGTGTGTGTAATGATGACAATGTAGCGCTAAACATGGATAGCCCACTTTGATGTCCCAAAACAGTGAAATGTGGTATGCTGACAGTGTCTCAGCTGACCATCATTGACAGTTTGCATGGGCACAGGTGTTGTCATTGCACCTGAAATGTGTTACTCAGGGCCATACGTACCAAGATCAGGTTTTGAGAGTCACACATTGCGAAAACGTAGCAACTAGCAATTAGCTAGTTGAATGATCTGAGGTAGAACACTCTCAATGACACTGTTTGCAATTCAAAAATGGGGTAGAAAATGACCTACCTCATGAATAATGAAGAAGTAGGTCTCATTTTGAAAACTCCTTGGAAATGGCGGCACTCACAGGGATGCTGGCCTGCTGGGCTCAGCAGACCACCATGTCTGTGATTGCTTTCAAAAAGGGATGTAAATATTTCTTTAATTGCAGCCTTATTTCAGCAGGGGTAAGCAGAAGGTATTTCAAAAACCTACATTATGACAAAAAAATGTTTTTGGAAGAAGTCAGTGGTCCGTGGCACAACTTCCTGCTCCAAATCAATTTTTGCCCATGCATTCACAAATGGGAAGGGATCCTATGGGGTCCCCACCCCTTTTGCAAATGGGTTAGCACCAACTTGAAATGGATAGTAACTGCAATTGTTCAGTGCCAGAAGTTGTGCACAAGAAAAAACGATCAGTGGCCTGCGACTTGATAACAGAATTCGGACACCCATTCCTAAATGCCACTAGCAAACCCTGTTTTGTGATTGGACCATGTGATAGCAGAATGGCAACATTGGTGTTGTGCATTTGAATGAATATTTTTCCTGACATAAACACAAGAATTCAGAAAACTAGGCTGTTTGTGAAAATTATAAGTAGCTTGGTACACATGGCACTAAGTAATAGTTGGGCACGGCTCAAAGAAGCTCTGGACTGCATTCTTAACATGTATAAAGATGTGTAATACGTCTCAGTACTGTTACACTAACAGTTTGTTCTACTTGCATTCCACATGGCCACAAGCATTGCATGCAGCACTTCAAGATATCTGCTACTGTCACTCAGGAGCATCCTACTGTACACATTCATCAATGTGATACTCACAAACAGGGCCACCCATCACCACACCCAGGTGGTCCATCAAGTCCTGTTCTTGGGCCACCAGGTCAGCCCAGTGATGCTTCAGCTGGTGCTCGTTCCTTGAGGTATTGAACACAAGTTGCACGTGGAACAGCACCTTGGCCCAACGCAGCTGCCTTTCCTCTGTGTTATACCCCTGAATCATACAGCCTTTTGACTACAGCATCATCTGAAGAAAGTGGCACACCAGCCACACAAAGGCCCCAAGCTCCTCCTCACCCATGCGGCTCAGCATCGCCTTTCCTGACATTTTACATAACAAAATTTCAATAATAAAAGGGAAAAAGTAGGGAAAATAAATCAGAAAAAAGAAACTTACAACCCAAATTACAAACCCCAACTAACCCAACTAATCTAACCCCCAAACAAACACCTGACAGTACAAATACAATTCAGACAACACTAAAATACACAAAAACACTTACACAGGTACAATATACAGATAGAATACACAAAGAGACAAAAGATAGACACCACAAGATACAATATACGCAATCCAAACAAGAGCAACACCAAGACAGGGTCACACAGTCAAGAAAAAGCACCGACTGTAAAGTGAAAGTGAAAAACACCCACTGTATCACGTCTGTAAACAGGATTTCCTATTACATCACTTATTTTCCGTCTTGCATGTATTTTTTTGATTCATACGTAGTTTTCGTAAATATACTTGACGCATAACCTACATGTGCGGCAAAATACCATGCATTACCTGGAAATTAGTATTTTTAGGGATACCAGCATACATGGGGTGCACTGGTGGAATTAACGCTATGGGCCCATTGATGTTTAGCATGCGTTTAAGTGTTTTTTTGATGCATTTGCATTCTGTGTTTGCGTGAATTTTAAATATTTAACATGCATGCAGCCTGTATCTAGATGAATATAGGATGGTGTGTTCTGCAGTGTGTGTTATAGTGTTTGGCCACGTGTGGTAAACCATGCAAATGTGGCCCATATTTATACTATCTTTGCACAGCATTTCCTTTTTTTCTGATGCAAAAGTGGCGCTAAGTTACAAAATTCTATTGGAATTTGTAAGTTTACGCTGATTTTGCATCAATAAATGACGGCAAGGCTGCGCTACCAAAGTATAAATCATGGTATGTGTGTTTTGTGTGTCAATCAACTGTTACAAATATATGTGTGCTTCTGATGGAACGGCATGCAATACATTTGGAGTATTATTCATGTATGAATGTGTTACAAATGGGTATAAACATCAGATGGCAATTATGTACAACAGCCGTGATATGTGTTTGTAAGATGTGTTGACTCATTTGATGTATGTAGCTGTTTGACTTTGGGGACATTACATTTCCCATGACAAACAATACACAGGGATGATTGAGGATGGCTGATAAGGGCTATGTTGGATATGCTACCTCTCACATGTCATTAATTGTTGGCTATGACTGAATGGTGACTTTTGTGGAAACTACCCATGTTTCGGCCATTTGTACATGTTTGATAGGTACAGTGTTTGCGACAAAGAGCCTCAATTCCAATCATAAAATTGTTATGTACACATCAGTTTGACTAATGACAATTACCTATGTTACTCATGTTGCTGTGGTGGACCTGCAGCCCTGGCTGCATGTGTTCACATATTTTCAGAGGTGCATTGCACAAAGGTTCCAGTTCAAGTGTGTGGGCATGTGTACCCTGTGTCAATATTATCTCCATGGTGTTACAGTTTTGTGCAGTTCTAGTCATGAGTCTTTTGGGGCAACCCTTGAATTCACAGAGTATCTTGCATGGCAGATTTTCTCTAAAACAGAAGATCAGCTAAAGGCATACAAGGGGATAGGGCAGCTATGGTACAATATGTAATGGGTCAGTAATGGACAAACATGCAGGACTCATAACTAAGATTGTACACAGGGTAGGGCTCAGAACTTCCCACAGCAACAGGGAACGTCAGGTCCTCTGTGCAGATTCATCTCACAGCTAGTCACCATGCAAGCCCCATAGAAACGTGGCAGCAGAAGTGAATCTGTGTCTGGACCCTCAAGGCACAAACATGGATTGTCTTTACATACACAAGACTAGCCCTTGTTTGTCGGGCTAGGGACACAGTAACAAATCCTGGAATACAGCCATAGCACACTAACTAGTAAGGCACTAACGACTACATGCAAAACTAGACAAAGGATGGGGGCTGGATTAGCCTCCTGGAAACCAGGTGCCAGAACAAATACAAAGTTAAACAATTCTATACCATTGAGGACTGATAGTGCACTTACCAGGCACAATACCCCAAGAGGAAACAGAGGGCAAGGGAACCAACTAGGAGGCAAAGGCAGGCACAGGGAACAGGCTCTGGTTGACATAAAGACTTGAACAGGTCCCGGTAACAGAAAGCAGGCTCTGGCAGGAACAAACATGAACAAGGCTGAAAAACAGGGAGCAGAGTCTGACTGGAACAAGCAGGAACAGCACTGGGTGAACAGGGAGCAGTTTCAGGCGTAATCAGGACTGCAACACAATCCAACAATGGCTCTGGTACACAAAGGAATTGTACTCCAATGCACGACAAGGAGCTTCAGGGATTGGCAGCTTCTAAGCAGTTCCAGGCAGCAGCAAGGCCAGGGCAAAGTCACATGGCTGGGCTGCACGAGAGAGCTCACAGGTGTGTGCAGCTTCAGTCTCTTACAGGTCCTGGAGGAGAGAATCCAATATAATGGGACAACCAGACTTTTCCCATAGCAAGCTATGGCCAGAAGATTACAGGTCTTATTGAATACCAGGCAGTGCATTATGGGACCTGAAGTCCATGCAGGCTAATGTAGTTTTTCTATAGCATGCCATATGGAAAAGAGAAGCAAACTGGAGCCAGGGTGGGAGTCTGGGTGAGTGTTAATGGTGATTCCAAGGGTACAGATAGCCCATTTTCAGTGCCCCCTAAAGAAGGGAGGGCAGAAACTTAACACATGGCAGTGGCAGGACTTATTACCAGGGATGGACTGCGCAGGGCTTGTTTTGTGACCATTGCTTGTCATACCTGGGACCCTCATGCTATCCATTTTCAGGATCGATGCCCCTCTTGTCACCCAAGCTCCTTGCAGAGATAGCAAATGTCACACTTACTAATGAACAGACCCATACATTCCTGTTATTATTGTGATTTCACATATACTGCCTCATGTATGAGGCGCTTATTTACCTTATGATTGGAGATGTCATAGTTGTGTGTCATGTGCTACAGTAGACCATGTTGGCAACGTGGATGTGTGTCATATGCTGTGGTCAAATGATTTTGTCCTTCATATGTGAAATTCAAAAGATGTTTTTTTTATGTGTGTGATGTTTGCTGTACAATCATACGCATCACATGTGATGTTGCATCAGAAGTAGTCGGATTTGTCTTTGTGACATGCTTCCTGAGGTAATACTCACATTCCTAAAGAACATCTGATGGAGAAATAAGTAACCAGAGCAGGATTGTGTGATAAAGTGGGGTGTTTAATTAAATATCCTAACTGTATGTTTAGAGTGATTATTGGTGAAAAATGTTTTGAACTATCTGCTGTCTACGACGCATCCTGCATCTGTGTTTGGATGTTCCTCCTCATTTTACCTGGCACCATCCGCCTCCTCCTCCTCAGGCAGTTCTTGTTCGGGTTCATATAGGGGGATGTTCCTCCTCACACAAATGTTGTGCAGGATGGCACAAGTCAGTATGAGCTTGCAGACCATTTCTGGGGAATATAGGAGGCTGCCTCCTGTGATATCCAAGCACCTGAATCTGGACTTCAGGATGCCAAAGGTCCCTTCCACAATGGTGTGTGTCCTCCTATGTGCTTCATCATAGGCACACTCTGCTGCTGTGCTTGGGTTGGGGAATGGGGTCATGATCCATGGCCGGATCCCACACCCTGATAAGCTGCAAAAGAAAATTGGAGTAAGTATTGTTAGTGCTTGCACCAGGAATGTCATGTAGCATGGAAGTTGATATTGTGTGTCGTCTGTGACTCATATGTGTTTGTGGTATTGTGTGAGATTCTGGGCTTCTGTGAGGTTCTTTCTGCATTGGGTTGTTTGACTTGACAACTTGTGTTTGGCTCATTGGCCTGGCCATCCCATCCACTTAGACATACCTCATTGCTGATGAAATCCAGAAGTGAGGCCCTTTGACTTGGCTTGGTGACAATGCTCAACACATCTCCCTAAGCTGGCAGCACAGAGGTGTTCAGTATTGCCAATGCTCAATTGTCCCATGTGTGACTTGTTTCTATGTAGACCTTTGTGGTTCCCTCTGCCAGTGGCTCGTGTGCAACCGTGCACCTGCACTAGCCGACTTGCTCAAGGTAACCGGGCTAACTGCCTTATGGAGATGGATGTATCTGTGTAGGAAGGGCCATCACTCTGTACATTTGGTTTTTTTATGGGAAATTGGTTCTTTCAGTGTGTTCAGCAGTGTGCATTTTGCATTAGTGGCACATCAATATGTGTTCATAGTACAGTCCACTTCCTTATTGGTACCTGGCAACATCACCCCAGGAGTGATGTGTGATGTTGGGACTGCCTCAGTAATTCCATGTCACCTACATGTGAGTCAGCATCATGTTGCTATGTGTCTCATGGTGTTTGACCTGCAGCAACACACATTCCACACCCCTTTCACAGTTCTTATTGCTTGGGAATGTGTGGGATTGACCATGTGGCCTAATGTAATAATAAATGGTTCTTCTTCCAAATTGTACTTCCAGGACAAGCTATGTCATTGTCACTGTGTGCTTTTTACAACTGTCCCTTGTAGCTCTAGAGTGGCATCTATTGTTATTGGCAGCCGTCATTTGCCCATAGGTCTGTATCCCATTGTGTCAGGGTGTACAACATAACTACATGTGTCACACACCTCTGTGTCTTCCTGCTCACGTGTCAATGTAGTGGTGCAGGTACTGTGTGTCCTACAGGGTTGCTGTGCCGTGTGTATATTGCTATGTTTATGAACTTACTGACAAGTAGGCCATTGCCATATCGTCCCTCCTGGAAGTGCAGATTGATGGTGCTGTGGCAGAAGATGAAGGAATCATGTACACTTCCAGGATACTTGGCCAAGATGTTGGTAAACAACCCCTGGTAGTCAACTATGGCCTACACATTTGTGGAGTGGGTGTGCTTTCTGTTCCGGTATAGATGCTCTGTTGCAGCAGGTGGTACAATACAGACATGGGTGCAGTCAATAGCTCCAAGCACATGCGGGAAGCCATGTATTTGGTAAAACCCCTGTTTGGTCTCCTGCTGCTTCTGCTGTGTGTTGGGGAAGCTGATGTGGTGAGGTGTGAGGGAGATGATGGCATCTAGGACCTTGGGAAGAAAGGCAGAGAATGAGGGCTGTGATACCCCAGCGACCAGGGCACCTGTTGTTTGGAAGGATCCACTTGCCAACATGTGCAGGACAGCTAGCAGCTGGGTCACTGGTGGTATATTGTGTGGTGTCTGCAGGCTGGCTGTTACCTGTGGCTCAATTTGGCGCAGCATCTGCTGTATGGCTTGCCAGTTGACTTTATACCTCTGGGAGATGTCCTGTTCCCTGAGGCCCTGGAGGGTTGTCCTGGTCCTGAAGACCCTCTCCTGCCTTCGGCGTTGCCTTTGGGGTCCATGTTGGGGTGGTGGTAGCTCCTGCTGTTGGTCCTGTGCTCTGCGTTGTCTGGCATGCTGCATCAGTAGCACCTCCATGTTGTCCTTCTTGAGCAATGCTTGTGTGCCTTTTCCTTAAGTAGTGATGTGTTTGCCCCATTTTAATGCCTACCCTGACCCAGGTGTTAAAATGTGACGCAAATCGGGCTTTGCGTCATTTTTCAAGTCCACATCCTACCCGTGCGTCATTTTTGACCTGTTGGATAAATATGGCGCTAGGGTGTTTGAGTCATTTTTGGGACGGGAATGCCTACCTTGCATCTCATTGATGCAAGGCGGTTTCACGCATCCTTGAAATGACGCAAACTCCAAAATGTTGACGCTAGATGGGTCTAGCATCAAAATATAAATATGGAGTTAAGTTTGCGCCTGATGTGTGTAAAAAAAATTACGCAAATCCAGCACAAACAGGGTATAAGCAAGCCCCATGTGTGTAGCTTTGTGTCTGACAGAAAGTCACACATGTCCTTTTGTTTAGTACTGATTGTCATAGCTTCCCAAAATGCATACATTTGAAACAGTTGATGAATCACTGAGCATCTGTAAATATGTTAATGTATTTACATGTGCAAGTTTTGTTTCAGATGATATACAATGAACAGTTCATTGACCCCATGAGAGATCCCAATCCATTGATTCCAGTCATAGTCCAAGGGGGAGGGACATGTCTTGAGACATGTGTAGGAGATGTGTGCATCAGTGAGGAGGGATCCAAATTGGCAGTAGGTAGGAATTGAGACTATGACAGTCCAAGCATGATAAGTCAACAGTGGTAGAGTGAAGAGGGCACATTGCCATCTGGCACTACGCTGGCATGATATTAAGCACAGAACTAAAGAGACACTGTCCATGTGGCACAGACTTGCTACCAGATGTATTTTCTGGTGAATGTTGTTCCTTCCAAATCTTCATCCTCTGATGTGTGTGGTACCTCCTGTGCCATGGGTGGTACTGTTGTTGAAGTTGATGGGGGCACACACACATCAGGGTATATCAGGGTATAGAGATGTGAAATCAAAGGTCCTGGCAGCTGCCATTTGTGGGAAAGCAAAAGGCATCACTGCAGCAAGGAGGAACTGATGGTTTCGCAACACCACAACAGCTATGGTAACCAGCCATGTTTTCAAGAAGGGAGGCCAGATTCTGCTTCACGGACTCCAAGACATTTTGCATAGCCCGCAGACTGTTGTCAATCATGCTGCTGCACTTTGGGAGGGCAGTTGTTCCAGCCTCTGCCTCAGGACAGCAGCTATGTCAGTCAGGGACTACTGGAGTCCACGTAGCAGAGAGTGGGTGCCTCTCATGGCAGAAGAATTGTCCTTATATGGACTGAGCCACCTCTGCACTCCCTCTAGGCTGCCCGCCATGGTCTCCATCCCAACCCGTGCCTGCTGTGCCAGCTCCTACTAGACTCCTACCGCTGTCTTCTGAAAGGTAATATCTAGGTCCTCAGAGTCCAGGTCTATGTCTGTACTGATCTCTGCTGTGTGTTGGTTATTAGGTTGTTAATTGGAGACCTCTCAATGCTGTGTGTCCTCCCTGTGACTGGAGACGGTGCCTGGAAGGAACCAAGGACATACTGGAGAATGTCAGCATTGATGGTCAGCAGCTCGCCATCCAGATCATCAGAGAAATACAGGACAGGCAGCCCAGCAGGAGGTAAGGCTTTATTCTCTGCATAGGGATAGTGAAATGTCAATCTTGAACAATAGTGGCTGTTGACATGAGTCATCATTTACTTTCTATTGGTGGCTTAGTGACATGTTACAGACCCACACATCAAGGTACACATTTATGAAACCCTAGTGGCACACTGCGCCACCTGAGCATTATTTCTATGGAGTCAGCATTGGCACAATCTGCTATTCCACATTTCCCAGTGTGTTCCACCCACCTTCAATGACTTATTATGGCCTTCTGCATATGTACCCCTTTCATTGATTTGACTGTATTACAGATGCATGCCATGGGCGTTGTTAGGGTTCTGTGCACACACCACAATTGGAGATGTACACAATAATTTACATTTGGTTTTACAGATATTTGAGCAAGTAACTGCCTCCTTTGACTCATGTGTTGTTAGAGTGATGGAAGGGTGTGAGCTGTCCACGTGCATCCTCCTAGCCACTTTGAGTCATGTGGTCAGCATCCTGCACCACCCACTTTGAGATTCAGCCACCTTGTGTGTATTAACAGGAATTTCTCCCTTCCTGCAGAACAACACTCATCCATGCATCAGAGGATTCCTTGTTGCATAGCTGCAAGGATGCCTGCATTTTTGGACTAGATGTTGTTTTGTTGGAAGCTGTTTGCACACATGCACATGAGGTGATTCATCATTATGATTTGTGGTGCAGGATTCTGAACACATGACTCAATGTGGCAAGGAGGATGCCTTTGGAAAGGCGACCCACTTCCATCACGCTGACAACACACGTGGGGTCGCAAGAGGACCTGACATATTTTGAGGCTTACTGATGTGTGGATGCATCATGTTGGGTCACCACATCAGGGGTGGCATTGTAGTTGTGGTAGTAAGGTCCTATTGTGGACTACTTTCAGTGTATGTTGCAATCATCAGCAATAATTGTAAGTGGCAGGCAGCATTCCTGTTAGTTGAATTTGCAGGATGTGTACCTTCCTACACATGTGCATTTGGACCGGCAAGAGGGGCACCCCTACACCATGCAGATTGTGTGCAAAGTTGGTATTGTCCATCATTTCCTTTGCCATAACCAAGGTTAATAGAGGGATGCATTGGCTATCTGTGACAACTACACATCCCTGCACATTTGAAATGATGCTGCACAGCAAGCTGAGCTACTGCACTGAGTCTTTCTTCATAAATGGGTAAATATGTGCCACAATGCCCAGACACAGACATCATAGTGCTCTACCGATGCAGATTGTTTTTTAACTTACAGTCCTGTGGTGGATAGTAGTAGCTCATAATTACCATACCAAGGTAAGGCATGCCTTATCCTTGTCTAATTCACATGTGCCCCTCTCACACCTGACACTGCATGTAGTTGGCATTCCATGTGTATAGTTGGGATCTTAACATGCAACCATGCAACACATCCGTGACCTACCCAGCTTCTGGTTGCTTTAAAAATATGCACATCTGGATTTGGTTTGGTGTAGTCCAAGAACTTAAGGGTGGTATGGGAGTGACCAGTGGGTGTGTGTCAAGTTTGTATTTCCAAAGAATTTGGTTGTTCATTGTGTGTTGCATTGTGAGTCACATATAGGGCAAACATTCTATGTATCTAGTGCATTAATCACAAACCACCATTTTCCTTGCAGCCCCCTTGCCCCAGCCAACAACACCATGGAAGCACCTTATTTACATTACTGGTCACCATGGTGGACATTTCCACAGTGGCCTCACAGGTTTGGCACTATAGTGGTGCTTTACTGCATTGACACCATAAATGCTGACACTAGTGCAGCAAAGCACAGTGAGTGCCTGCGTCACTTTCACGTTTGTCTTTGGCAGGCCTCATAAACAAGATTAACAGCTAGCACAGTGCAATTTTTATGGATTGCCTGTCCCATTTGTTCTTCCCTCCTTGCATTCAGCATATCTGGCACAGGCATGTTGTGGTGGAAGGATGTATAAAGTGGATCTATGTATGCATTGTGTGACATTGTTAATGTAGCACGAGAGGAATGGGCAGCATGAGTCCACATTGGCATCAATCAATTAATATGATGCTAATGTTGCAGTACGGGCTTGTTAATATGGCCCCCTAGTGAGGCCACTTGCATCTGATGTTGTGCATGAAGGTGTCCTTTTGTGCACAACACCAACCATTCCCACCACACAGGCAACCATTCTACTTGGTGACATGGAAGCTACTTGTACAGCAGCACAGTTGATAATCACAGACATGCCCCATATGTTGTGTATGGTCACATTTGTGCCCACTCTCAAAAGTGCATGGAGGAGTCTCACAGTTTCTGCAACAAGCATAGTACATGTTGCCATATGAGTGTTACATGTAGGCAGGTGGTTAATTTGTAACAGTGAAGGGATTGTTGTGAGGGTTGAGAAATGGTCTGTGCATAAAGGGGGGGGGAAGGTGTGAGCACATTAGATATGTTTTTCCATTATTGTGTTCCCATGTGACCCTTTTGCATGCTTTCACTGTGTCCTATGTGCCCCCCCTTCTGCCATTTGTTAGTTTCAAGATTGACCCCCCCCACTGCAACTTAGCCTGCATTTGTGTTAGGTCTTGGAAGTCTGCACTGTCCCGATTCTTCATTGACCAGCTCCTGCGGGACAACTGCTGCCACCATCTCTTCCAGCTCATCGAGGTCTTCCTGAGGTGTGGGACTTCCACCTCCAGTCTGCAGTGCTGTCTTTCGGTTCTCGGCCAATTTCTTTTTAGTTCTGCACTTGCAATCTTGCCAGTGCTTCTTAAAATCAGTGGCAGTCCTCTTCACCTCTGCCACACTGTTTACTTTGATGGCAATTGACTGCAATATGGCTCCTTCCTAGCTATTGGCAATTTAGAGGTGACAAAGACCTGGGCCCGTATTTATACTTCTTTAGCACCGCATGTGTGTCATTTTTTGACGCAAAAGCGGCGCAAACTTGCAAAATGCAATTGTATTTTGAAAGTTTGCGCAGTTTTTGCATCAAAAAAGCGGCGCAAATGCAGCGCTAAAAAAGTATAAATATGGGCCCTGATGTTGGTGCTCGGTCACCTCTCTGACCAAGATGGTATTCTCCTCCTCACTGAAGCAACACTTCCTCTTCTTTTTCACCTTCTCCTGTGATTTTGTTTGTCCATCCTGGCATGTACTGGGCTGATTGGGGTTTCTCTGGACTCTCTCCTGTCCTGCATTCTCCATCTTGGGCCCTTGTGGCTTTTTTAGCATTCTCGCAGGCTTTTTTTACATTTTTGAAGCAAAAATGTTGCTTGCACGATTAGCGTGAAAAATGTGCCACTAATCATACTAACTCCACTTTTGCAGCATCATTGCCATTATTCTTTTTAATGTGGCAAAATGGTTAGCATCATTTTTTTATGCCAAGCTTTCCTTAGTGTCATGGTGTGCCATTTTATAAATATGGCGCACGGATGGAGCTAAGGACTGTTGTTATGCAGTGCTAATTTGTTTGATGCACAAGTGCGGTAGTGCATTTGTGTGTCATTTTTCTTAAATTTTTCCTAAATTTGGCCTTTTGTGTTTAAGTGATTTAGAGATGCCAAGCAATACATAGAGTATACTACTCATAAAGGGAACTGACATTCATATTTCCAGAGTACACTAATTCTGTCTCACCGAGTGACAGAGCGACACAGAGACTTTTACATTCACTCACATACTCAGAAAGTACGAATGCATGAAGCAGTATCAAAGGTAATTGCAGACACACCCACATACCCCTCTATTATTTAACACAGGCACTAAGGTATTTGTTTATCCACTTACATATACATTTAGAGAGCTATACAGGTACTAAAACAGACAGTCACATACCAGCATATTTACTAAAACATATCATGGCACTACTATAGGTGGACTCCCACGTTCACTTAGAAATATAGGCAAGTAGTGACAAAATCTTGTCATATATCCAGACAAAGACTGCTTTAATCATGGATGAGGCCTACTAGTGCAGAGCCCGTTTTTCCACTGTCACTCCCCACTCAAGTTGTCCTCTAAAACCCCTTTTTTAAGTCTTAAATCCATGTTTTAGGAGAAATAACTCACCTCTGAGATATGCTGTAGGCATGTCATCAAGTATGATGCTTTATGGTTAAGTGATTGATAGATGTCGTTTTCAGTTTTAGGAATGTACTCATGCACTTAGAGACCTATAAGCCAATCACTACATAGAGTATGCCACTCATTAAGGTACTGACATACATGTTTCTAAAGCATAGATCCTCTGTCTCACTCAGTTACAAAGCAACACAGAGACTTCTGCATTCACTTACATACTCAGAAAGTATTTATGTATGAAGCAGTATCAAGGCCAATTGTAGACACACCCACTTAAACCTCTATTACCTAACACTGGCACTGAGTTATTTGTTCAGCACTTACAAGTGATTCAGAGATGTCCTTTTCAGTTTTAGAAACTTACTCATGCACTTACAGACTCTTAGGCCAGGCACTACCTACAGTATACCACTCAGAAAGGAACTGACATACATGTTTGTAAAGCATAGATCCTATCTCTCACTCAGTCACAGAGAGACCCAGAGACTTCTACATTCACTCACATACTCAGAAAGTACTTATGTATGCAGCAGTATCTAAGGCAATTGCAGACACACACGCATACCCCTCTACTAACTAACACAGGGACTGTGGTATTCATTTAGCCACTTACATACACATTTGGAGAGTCCTGGAGGTAATAAAACAGACAGTCACATTCCTGCATATTAACTTAAGCATCTCATGGCACTACTACAGGTGGACTCCTACATTCATTCAGAAATATAGGCAAGTAGTGACAAAATCTTGTCATGTATCCAGACAAATACTGCTTTAAAGAAGGGTGATGCCTACTAGTACAGAGCCTATGTGTGCAATCTTACTGCCCATTAAAGTTGGCCTATAAAACCCCTTGGTCAAAATTAAACCCATGTTTTAGTAAAAATAACTAACCTCTGAGATATGCTGTAGGTATACAATCAAGAATGGTGCCTTGTGTTTAGGTGATTGAGACATGACCTTTTACAGTTTTCAGAACTTACTCATGCATTTGCAGACCCCCTAAGCCAAGCACTACAAATAGTATAAAATCAATAATGCAACTGACCTATATGTTTCCTAAGAAGAGAGCCTCACCTAGTCACAATGACAGAGGGACTTATATACTCAGCCATATGCTCAGCAACTAATTATGTATCCTTCTTTATGAATGATAGCTGCAGACACGGCTACATACCCTTCTATTCCCTAACACAGCAACAGAGGTATTTGATCGGGCACTTACACATTCAGAGAGACATAGAGGTACTAAAGCAGATAGTCACACACTGGTTCATTTGCTGAAATATATCATGAGATTGCTATAGGTAGACTTCTACACTCATTCAGATATGCAGGCAAACAGTGATACAACCTGGTCATCCATCCACATACATAGTCCTTTAAAAATGGCTCAGGCCCACCATAAAGGAACTCACATTTGTTTCCAAAACATAGGGTTTATATCTCACCTCCTCACAGACTGACAGAGGCACTTATACATTTACTCACACACTCAGAAACTAGTTATGTATGCAGAAGTAAGAAAAGTTGTTACAAACACACTTACATACCCCTCTATTTCCTAACTCTGACCCTAAGATATTACTTCATTCAGTTTCATAGTCATTCAGAGACTCATATAGTTAGTACAACAGTCAGCCATGTAAAGCAAGACTTATTTAAACAGCTGGACGCGTATACTCATTCAGATCTGTAGGTAAGTTCTGACACCCCATTCACCATTGCAAAGTAGTGGTCCTTTATAATGTGTGCATACATAGGAACACAATGATAAATATGGAAGTATACTATTGATAGAGTAATGCATACAGTGACACAGAGAATGACATAGAAATGTAAACTTGAAAATTAATAGAACCATGTTACTGATCTTATAATAAGACAACTCTTTACATTGCTAGTAAACTAATTACAATATTTAACACATATTTAGTACATAATTTAAACATAAATCTACTTTTTTGTTTTTTTTTCAGATATCAACCTCTACTTAACTACACACACTCGCAATGCCATCAAAATGTCAGAGAACAAAGAAACATAGGCAACAATACTATCTCCTCACAACTGAGCAACAAAAAGAGAACAAAGACATTTCTTAAAAAAGTATGTGGTCGACTTGAAAGATAGCAACATTATTACGTAAAAAACAAAGTTTGAGGTCAACTAAAAAAGGAGTAAAAGTACATGATGTGACAAGTAAAAAATCGTTACATTGAAGCACACAGTTTAACCAAAAGGCAGTGCCAGTTTAAGGATATCAGAATTCAAATGTTCTGTAGTAGAGCAATTCAGAATCTAATGAGAACTAAGAAGAAGTATAACAGAAGGAGAGAAACTGTCACACAAGAGGAACGTGTTGAGGGTGTGGTTGATAAGGCCTTTCCTCTCAAAAGGAAGCTTCTAGGTAATAGGTGTCATGCCCTGGTCCATTGGTGAAATAAAAAGGCTGCTAATGTGGGCCAAACCACCTCCTCCAGAAGAGTAGTAACCTGCCCCTGGTTATTTGGCAAATATGGCCCAATCCACTGGTTCCCTCAAGTGGTGCTCTCTGGAACCTGGGGGTGCATCTTAAACATACCTTCAGTAGGTATTTCAATATGACTTTACGACTCTGTACTACCTGATTACTCTGCTACACATTCTTCCATATGGGGAATTGATCATGTGAAGGGACCTTTATGCAACGCTGAGTGATGGCATTCACTGACATCTCCCAGGGCCCCTGGACTCAGATAGATGACCATTAACAGACTTCCTCTCTGCCCAGGGACTGGCAGATGTATGGTGTACCCTTAACCCAGCAACCCAGCACTTCATCCTTTTACTTGGGGATGCAAGATAGTGTCTCCTGAATTGATAACTTTCTCATGCCGACTCCCCCGCTGTTGAAAGTCAGGGGGACCACTAAATTAACCAGGGGTATTTCTGGCTATTCTCCCTGTGGCTAGTGTATGGTCGGGGAGAGGCCAAACATTAACTGCTGGTACCTTAAAGAGCCAAAAATTAGAGAATGGATGTTAGCTGCAAAAGACTATTATTTTTAAGGAAACAGCACTTCAGTCGAATCTCCACTCACATTGTGGGTGGCCTATGAGACAGTAGTCAAAGGGGTTAGGTTTCTCCATGACGGCAGAGGGGAAAAAACTAAAAAGAGCTGAATTGAAGGCTCTTGAACATGAGTTTTTTGTCCTTTGAGGACAACATACCAGATGAGGAGGGATCCAAGGGGGCCCATATTCTAGCCCTTAAGCATAAAGGATACTAAGACATGGCCCAGGAAGCTGCTAATATGCACTACAGGGCAACACAGGGCAACACAGCACCACATCAATGTAATGGAGACAAAACAGGAACAATTTTGGCCTGGCTGGACAGGTAGGAGGCAGCGTATAGATGGGTTCCTGAGTTCCAGAAGGAGTCTGGGGAACTTGCTAGTAATCAACAAACCATAGCCCAAACATTTGCCCACTACTATGGAAAATTTAATTATGCAAGTTATTTCACCACAAAAAGTAAAGCAGGCGAGCTCCTGTGTGACATCTCCCTTCCAAGCCTCACTCCAGTGGATGGGGAAGCCGACAGGAGAAGGGGGTGGGGGTGTTGTGTGCGTGTGTGTGGGGGTGTGTGTGACTGTGTTTGAATGCATTCATGCGTGTGTAATGCATGTGTGCATGAATGGGTGTGTGTGTATGTGCATGTTGTGTCGTGTGATTGCGTGTGTGCCTGGATGTATGTTAGTGAGTGTTGCTGTGAGTGTGTATGAATGTATGCATGCGTGGGTGAATGTGGGAATGTGTGTGTGTATGGGTGTGTATGTCTGTACGTGTATGTGTGTATATGTCAGGGGAGAGGCCGGAAGGGGGGAGGGTGGGGGAGGACTCTGGGGAGGGGGGCAGAGGAGACCCCTATCAGTGCCTGGAAAGGTATTCCCTGGCACTGATAGTGCCTACCGCCATGGTTTTCATGGCGGTACAAAAACCACGGAAACCCTGGTGGTGGGTGGGGTCAAAATACCATGGGCGGCCTAGTGACAGCCACATTACAGCCGTGGTGGACAGTTCCACACATGTCACAGCTAGGTGGACCAGGCTGGTGCTGTCAATTTGAGGATGGACAAATGAGAAAAATGTACATGATAAAATGTGTATGTGTCACATGATAACTTACAACTTAGCATGACCAGTACACATGTTCCCTCACTGTGAAACATGTTTTACACAGATGTGAATACACAGTTTTGGAACAATGGCCTACATGAAAGACAGCTGGAATGGAGATTTAGTATGTGTCCAATCCCTAAACACACCACTGTATCATGTAGCACTTGTCAGATACATAACACATATATTTTCACACAAAAAAAAAACATATCACATATATACCTACAATGACACGTCAGCACACCATCTCTAACATGTTGCATGCATGGGGAACCGTACGTTACATATTATGCTTTGCACCATTATGTTGCCTCCTTACACACATAGGGTGCACATACGTACACTCACATTGAAATGGCTTACAGTATCTTATCGCAGCCTTAGTCAACATCATTGTTTTCTAAAGATTTGTTAAGGGTATCATATGCCTAAACATGCATTGCACATGGCCCTTCCCATCTTATGTTGCATATTGTAGAGTGCGATCAGAATTCTGACATGACAATGTGGTAGATCCACAACATGAGTAGCATCACATACATATACTTAGTACATATGTGTAAACATGTATGTGCCAATAAGTCTTCATACACAGACACATTTGCAAGTTTTATCAGTCCTCGGATGCATCACACACACATACAAACATATAGTAACACATTCGTATGTTACTGGTACACAATTAAATGCACATGCACATACATGTAGCCATACCATACAAACTACATAGAAGCATAGCCCCTGTAACAAGGAATGCAAATGCGATTGTGCTGTCAGCCTTTCCACCAAAATTCACACATGGCCATTATGAGTCAAAGAATTGATGAATATGGTACATCTCCATACATCGCTTATCACTAAAATGATGCCTCACACCCTGTCTTGCTGTCTCAGCCTTCCCTACAAAATCAACGCATGCCTGGTATGTGTCAAAAATATTGATGCATACCACTGTCCTGCAAACATCGCACATGCCAAAAAGGACACCTGGCCCCTTTGTTTCAACTGAAAGTCAACAGGCCTTGTCAGCATTCATGGAAAAATTCCACACATGGCCGCCATGCGTCAAAAAAAATGACGCATATCAGAAAATGTGATGCTTACGCCCAGGAAGTGAGGTAGCAGGACTTCAATGCTGCACCCATGGTAAAGTGAATTTACTTTCACTTTTATTTTACAGTATTTTAGTCTGTGGTTGTGAGAGGCTGTGAGGAGCTGGTGCTGGTTGAGAAGTTGTGGTTTCTGAGTTTTGTAGCTGTTAAGTCTAATTTGTTTTATTTGTAAGTATAGTGTAGTGTTACTGTCCTGTTTTTGTATTTTGTGTTTGTCTTGGGGTAGTGTAGTTTGTTGTGGTATTTGGGGTTAGGTGAAGTTATAACATACATTTTTGTGGGGTTTATTGGTTGATGTGGAAGGAAACAGTGGGATGTCCAGGAAGGGAATGGCACAGTGTGTGAGTCCAGATGAATTGGGGAGTTCAAATGGTTAGTGTGCACTACCTCCCCAACATTGTGAAAATGGGTGACTGGGTCATCATGGACGAACCTACGGAGACCAGGAAGCTGCGCAAGTCCCTGCCACACACTTTCCTTGCTAACCAACAATGTCTGGTGGGAGTGCAAGTTCATACTCCAAAAGTCCACACAGAGCAAACATTGCGGCATTGTGTTTAATCAAACAGAGAAAAAATAAAAAAAACAATTAGAAACACTATCCAGTGAAACTGGTTACTAAAATTGTAACTGTAAACTGAGAAATGAAAAAATGACTTTGTGACTGACATGCTGCACATTGATGTTGCAGATGTTACTGCACCAGATGCAGCAGAAACACAAATGGGGGCGAATGAGGAAAGCTAGCCACGGTCTGAGACTTACATCATTGAGCCCATTACACCAGCACCACTCAGACTCAGGGAAACAGTGGAACCACTCTCTGACTTTACCCAGGACTCTGATGACTTGCAGGAAGACGTGCAGACACCAACTTCTGATGGTAGATGCACCCACAGTCCCTTTTCCAGTGCCAGTATACCCCCCTCAGGAGACATAGAGCAGGTGTCAGACAGAGCTCAGAGAAAGGTGAGGGCCCATCTCTTTTTGGTGGTTTGGAGGCATCCATGTTAAACATGAAATCAATGCACAGGCAGCTGATGTCTCTCAATCACAACATATGCCAGCTGAATGTAACAGTGCAGGAAGGACAGAAAGCTACAGCAGACAATCAAAGGGAGATTACATATGCAATTAAGGAACTCTGCACTGCAATGCAGCAGAACCATGTCACCCACCATTGACACCATCAACAATTGATGTGTAGGTTAGCTGGCTTCAGCAGATTTGTAAAGTGCCTCACTAATGCAACTGCTTTGCTGTCATGACATGCTGTGAGCATGCAAGTGGAAATGGCACATTGCAGTGGGGATGTTGCACAGGGATTGGTGCAGGTTACCAATGCATTGGAGACCATGTAGACAGCCTGGAGTGCTGCGAACAGCGAGCTGGGTGGTGGGGATATCTAGAAGCTCTCTAGCCTCAGTAGTGTGTCAGCCCCTGTGATGAATCCTAGGCATCACAGTTCCAGGCACAGTACTATCTCCGAACCCGCAATAAGAGATGATGCTGAGTCCACTGAGCATTCTAGTGAGGGCATGGATCAAAAAGTAATGTGGACATGTGCTAGCCTTGCTTCTTTGGTGACATTGCATTACTAATATGATGTTAATAGTATAACATTTAATTTAAGTTCAAATAGTACTTTTGGACTAGCTATGTTCTATGCCCACATATTTGACCTGAAGTTAAGGCAATCAATGTGATACCTGTAGCAAAAAAAAAAAAAAGATGTTGTGTTGTCATTAATTACATCAGAAATAGTTACACGTAATCTCAGCACGTCTTTGTCTGCCGTCTGCTGCTCTGGATCGGTCTGCTGGATGAGGAGGTGGCAATGGGTCGTCATCCTCATCTGACTCTGTAGCTATGGGTTCCAGTGGTGTGCCTCTTGTTGTTGTGATGTTGTACAGCTTGGCACATGTGGTTACAATCTTACAGGTTTCAGGACTGTACTGTAGTGGCCCCTCACTTTTGTGCACACACAGGAAGCTACTCTCCAGCAGGCCAAATGTTCTCGCAATGACACTCCACGTTCTCCTATATGCCTAATTGTAACGTTGTTCCCTTGGTGTGGCTGGATTGAGGTATGGTGTGAGGATGAAGGACCATACTGCATATGATCTGTCTCCTACAATGACTTGAGTGAAAACTGAGTCATTGTTATCTCTGACCTCACCTGTATGATATGTTCTCTGTTACATTACCAAGTAGGTATCCTTCTCCAAACTCTCCAGGACGCAGTGTGTATATTCCACTATGTCAGAATATGTATGAATCATGTGTACAACCAGGGAAACTGGCCACTAAATCAGTAATGATGTGTGAGACATTACAGGTGACCTGCATGTTCATGGAATGGCTATTTTTTCTATTCCTGAATATGTACTCATTATTAGATGGGGGACATATTGCCACATTTGTCCCATCAATACAGCCAATGGCATGTGGGAATTGGGCTACTTGGTAAAAAAAATAACTTGGGGAGCTGCAAGTCCTGTTGGGGAATTTGATGTGCTGATTGATTTTAGATAACATTGCATTAAGGAATGCATACAAGAATCGTAAGAGCACACTTTGAGACACAACTTGAGCTGCTGCTATAATCTCCTGATAGCTTCTTGAGGCTAAGAGGTGCAGGGAGTATAATAACTTCACATGAGTGGGTATGGCATTGGTTCTGTGTGTGTGTCGCTGCAGTTTTGTTGCAAATCTGCTATTAGGGCTAGTATCATGGCAGAATTCAACCTATACTTATCAAATGTCTCCTCCTCTGTTTGGACAAACAAAGTAATGCACACTCTGAAAATGCGCTCCTGTCTCCTCCTCCCTCTCCTCAAACCTGCCAGGATCCTCATCCTCCTCGTCATGAAGTAGAGTGCAGCCATTGATATAAAGGGCTGATGCATTCTGGGCTTCTTTTTACAGGTTGCACCTGACTACCACCGGATATGAGTTGGTGGTTAATTGCACATGCAAAATCCCCGTTTTGTGATCATTTGCAATTTGTGAATGGTTCATACATTTAAATTCCGATTCCTTATTTGTGATTCACAAATTGCAAATCACAAAAATGAGTCAGAATTGGAGGGAATCGTTTTTTTAGCGATTCTTGAAAATGGCACTGTGAATGCTCTTCATACATTCGGTATGGCTATTTTGCATTTGCAAACAGTGGATTTTTGCGATTTACACTGTTTGCGAATTCAAAATAGTTTGAGACATTGGGCACAAAATCTTTGACAGGTAATAATGCAACTTCGCTAAGGTCCGTCACAATCATTCTGGAAAAGTTTAGCACATTAAACTCCATCTTATTTGGGGTATGGATACTAGCACACTGACAGGTGCCTGTCACAGTCTTAAAGATGCCTTTTTTGTTCCTCACACATTTGTTGTACTGGTACAATCATCAGGGAAAATTCTATACACTTGAGTTCTGAACCATTCATGCCATATGTCAACTTGCATGGATATCTGTTCAATACATGCTTGGAAGGCTCAAAAAGTTGGTTGTAGTCCACAATACTATCGGTCACCTTTATCATGTTTGAGTCCTAGTGTGTGCCTTTGTGCCCGACAGTAAGCCACATATGTAATTTGGTTCTGTTCTCATTTACATACCTTCCCACAATACCAACATTTATATGAGTTAATTGAACACTGAGAAAAGAGCATGATGCATGTGCATATGGTGATTTATTTACATGTGTAAGTTTTGTTTCCACTGCAGTACAATGTCCAGTTCACTGACCCCATGAGAGATCCTGAGCCATTTGATGTTCAGTCCAAGGGTGAGGGGCACGTCATGAGACATGTGTGGGGGAAGTGTGCTTTAGTGAGGCAGTGTTCAAGTTGACAATAGGTGGGAATTTAGACACTGACAGTCCATACAAGATAAATCAACAGTGGTAAAGTGAAGAGGGCACATTGCCAGCTGTAACAACATCATGATCTTAAGCAGAGAACTAAAAAGGTACTGTCCATGTGGCATAGACTGGAGCAACTGGGTGGTATTACGTGTGAATGTTGTTCCGTCCACATCTTCATTCACTGATGAGTGTAGTGCCTCCTGTGCCATGAGTGGTGCTGTTGTTGAAATTACTTGTGCACTTTTTTTTTTACGCTAATGCTCCTAAATATGGCACTAGCATGATTTGCACCAAAAAAGCGTGCTGCGAAACGTTCTAATACCGATTTTGCAGCATTTGCGTAATTTTAATTTCCGACATGTTGCAATGGTTAACATAATTTTTTTACGCTAATCTTTCCGTATCGCCATGGTGCATCATTTTTCAAATATGGCGCACGGATGGTGCTAAGGAATGGCGTTAGCTGAAGGTAGCACAGTTGTACATCTTGTTTCTTAATTCAGGGCCTATATTTTGTGCTTTGCCGGTCTCTCATGCATACATTTCACTAGATATGTTTTTCAAGAGGATTAGGATTTTTGTCAGGAAGGTTCTTATGTGGGATCTCAAATAAGGCGATGGTCTCCAGTTTCCATCATTTTAAATTTAGCATTTTGCCTTAGGATCCCATAATATGGTGGAAGTATCAAGGAGGGTGAGCCAGTGATTGGAAGAATCCACATCCATATAACTAACTGAATAAGTTGAGATCACCTTGTATCACATTGTATATACTTGGGAAGTGGTGTTAGAGTAGTAATTGGTGTGTTAAAAGTAACAAAGCAATGTATGTTTATAGGGACACCTTCATTTCAGAATTCTTGGCTTCTTGAAAATAGCTATTGAATCAAACACTATGGTTTCTCTATATATTCTTTTGGTAAGTTTTGTGCCAAAGATATAGGCAAATAAATAAACACCACCACTAGGTAAGATACATAGCTATATCTTTTTATCTATCTATCTATCTATCTATCTATCTATCTATCTATCTATCTATCTATCTATCTATCTATCTATCTATCTATCTATCTATCTATCTATCTATCTATGTATATATATATATGTATATATATATATATACCCAAATATATATACAGAGATATATATGTATGTGTTTATATAAGTATATATTTATATATAGCATTAAATATCAGTGAGATTTATTTAATTAACATGGTATGTCTTGAAATATTAAGAATTTACTACTTTAAAGTGCATACATATATATGTGTAGAGATATACAGTATAGATATATTTTTATATATGTGTATATATATTAGGCAATTATAATTTTGTATGTTTTTCAACAATATTAGTATAAAACAATATTTGTTTTATATTTTTTTACTTATCATTGTCAGGATAGGGACACAATATTTTTTAACAATATGTTTTACACAATATTTGTGTTACACAATATTGTTGATTCTGATATTGTGTCTGTGACCCGTTTTATAAATGACCCATGGTTCGTGTTTTCATGTCGCCCCATTTCGAATTATCATAGATAGATAAATGATACACAGCAGAATGCCTACATAGCATAATTAAGAAAAAGGATTTGTCTGGCTTGCTGCCTGCCTTTTAATAAAATTAGTGCGTGGCCACCGCTATCATCGATGGTGGTTTGTGGGCCTCACATATCTGTTCGGAGAAGGTCCATCATGATAACCTTTTTTGTTGCAATGAGATGGGAAGTGGCAGATGGAAGATTGATATAATCTCACAGCTAGTTGGATTCAGTGGTCTTCAATTCAGACATTGTTAGAGAGAGGGACAATCACAATCGAATCTATATTTATGGCTAAGCATATTTCATGGTTAGGCCTCATTGAAAACTAGAGTCCTAGGGGAATCTAAGTTGGGGTAACTTGTGGGGCTCTCACCAGGTTCTCTTACCCAGAATCCTTTGCAAACCTCTAAATTTGGCTAAAAAACACTTTTTTTCTCAAATTTGGGTGACAGAGAGTTCTGGAATCTGAGAGGAGCCACAAATTTCCTTCCACCCAGCGTTTGCCCAAGTCTCCTGATAAAAATGATACCTCGCTTGGGTGGGGAGGGCTAGTGCCTGCGACAGGAAATGCCCCAAAACACAATGTGGACACATCACAATTCTCCACAGAAAACAGAGGTGTTTTTTGCAAAGTGCCTACCTGTTGGTTTTGGCCTCTAGCTCAGCTGGCACCAGTTAAGCCTAAACCAGTGCACAATCCTCTCTGATTGTCAGTGCAAAATTATATTTCAGTTTCAGAAATTACACATTATCTTCAGTATATGTTGAGGTATGTCTTCAGCACGGAGTATGTCTTCAATGGAACCCAGATATTTCAAGGTCTGGTTTTAGGTGGCTTTAATAAACCATACTTTTCTCATGCATCATTATAGAAGGTGAGGTCCTGTCACCATTCACTAATGGGTGGGAGTGTTCCCCTACCGCATTTCATTGCTATGCATCTCTTGGCAGGTAACAACTAGAGAGGAGATACCCACCTGAACAATGTGAGTACATCCTTTGCGTACCCAGAAAGGTAGTCAATGGGTCCAGTTAAAAATCTAGGGGCATATTTATACCCCATTTGTGCCAAATTTGCGTCATTTTTTTTACACAAATTTGGCACGAACCTAACTCCAAATTTAGACTTTAGCGCTAGACCCATCTAGCACCAATGTTTTGGAGTTAAAGTAATTTTTTGCCTGCAGGAAACTACCTTGCGTCAATGCGATGCAAGGTAGGCGCCCCTGGGAAAAAATTACGATGTGGCCCTAGAGTCATATCTATCCCCCTGTGCTAAAATCAAACACGGGGAAGAGGGCCTTAAATAATGGTGCAGAGCTTGCTTAGTTCCATTATTTAACGCCTGGGTCAGAGCAGACGTTAGAGGACCTGTGGGCCTATTTCCATAGTCAGAGACCATGGAATGGGCCCACAAGTGCCCTTCCCTAACCCCAGGGACACCTCTACCCACACCAGAGAAACCCAGAGGATGGGGGACCTCATCCTCTGGCGAGTAAGGTAATTACAGGTAAGTATATATATTTTTTTTACGAACTGCCATAGTGGCGCCTAACTTGGGCCCCTCTACATGGCACTGGGGAAAATGGCCATGCCCAGGGGATACCTGGACATTTGGGTGGTGGGCATGACTCCTGTCTTTACTAAGACAGGAGTCATGTCTATGGGGGTTGTGCTTCAAAGGATGACGCTAGTCTGGTTAGAGGCATTATTTATGCCTCTGCCCATACTAGCGTCATCCTTTGACGCACAACCTCCCATTCCCCCTAGACATCCCCCACCCGGCTAGCGTCCTTTTTTATGACGCTAGCTGGGCCTTACCGCCGGCTACCGTCATACGCTAAAATATGACTCCAGGCCAGCATCTTGGGATGGCGCTGGCTAGCGGGATACTTTTTCAAGCAAAACAGCGTTAGCGCAGTTTTGCGTGAAAAAGTATAAATCAGGGCCCTAATTCTATAAATGTGCTACATTTTGTGAAGATTGAACCCCACTATGATTCCTATACCAGGACATTTCCAGAGACAAGTATGAAGTCAGCTATACTTTAATCACATCAGGGCCACTTAGGGGTTTCTCTGAGGAAATACTGAAATAGTCTGGCCGAGTTGTAAAAATATCTTTGAATATTTTTAATTGTATCAGCCTATGTGTATTCTCTAAAGAAATATTCTTGATGGCCTAGCAGCAGATCAACTATTAGTCATGGGTGATGTTCTGTTGTACATATATTGCCATTCTTATCAACATTTTATATCCCCTCGGGTCCTTGTATTTCAGGCCATCATGTAAAAAGGAAATAATATGCTTTGGACTCACACTTTGGATTATGTATGTCAACATAGTGAAAGAGTCTGGTTTATTGAGGGAGTTTCTAATGATGCCCCCGAGGGCACAACGCATAAAGGCACACATCAAGGGCAGAAAAACCCATACTCTGATCTCGGACCTGGTATAATGTATTTTTTCATGCTGTCAAGCCAACAAGTCACCCAAGGTGACTATCTCTAATCTTTCCAACTGTTCACGAAGGCCTTGCTCAAGACACAGAAGCTAAGCACACCAATTCACTTGCATAACTGGAGTATACGCCAACCCCCCCTTGCCTACACCTGAGCAACCATCTCCATACGTGCAGTTGAGCCATTTAAATCTATGATGTTATATTTATTTTCTAGCATGGGAGATGAATAGTGGAGCTTCAAGGGGTTGTGGTGCCACAGCATCCCTCTCCAGCCACAAATGTGGCAGTTGTAAAGGGCCCTGTATCTATAAAGAGGTAAACTGGCTCTGTGCTACATATTGATAAAGCTCCAGGTCTGCGGCCGCTAAGCTCCCTCTGTCATAGTGAAGCTTCAGTGTTGGCCATCTAGTATATGGATCTTTTCCCACCCAGGAGCTTTTGTAGTGTGTAAAAAAACACTTGGGGTAGGACGATGGGTATGTTAAGAAACTGAAAGATAAACCAAGGTAGCACCAGAATTACATTATGGCTATTCTGCCAGTTAAAGACAGTGGCATTTTAATCCAGTTATTAGTATTTTGAGAAAACTTGCTCACCGCAACTCAATTATTATTTCAAACAACTTAGGCAAGAACATTGTGCACCCTGATTCCTACATATGACAGTGCTTCCCCAGTCCACCTCAGCTGAAACTCAACAATGTGTTGTTGTGTAGAAGTAGTGAGTTGGAACATAAAAGACTCCACCAAGCACACAACTTCATTTAGTATTGGTGATAGATTAGTGCTATAGATGATTACATCCTGCAGCCTCTTGTCCAAATCTGTGGACAGAACTAGTACATAACTCGGGAATCTCAAGTTGTTTTCTGCATGCTGTTCTCTAAATGCACGTTCCGCTATACCTTAAAGCAGTGACAACAGTGAGCAACCATGCCTGGTTCTTTAGCTAGTAGTATTAGGCACAGTAATAGTGCCATTCTTACTTATTTGGGGCACAGAATTGTTATAGACCAAAAAGCTAATTTGAAAATATTTTGCCAATTCCAAATATGGCCAATAATACAAACATACATTCCCATTCTACTTAGCCAAATTCTTTCTCAGGATTGATAATTTCAGCATCTGAATTAGGACCTCCTCCTGGGACTCCACCTGGTGGCCTTTGGAGCTAGGACCAATATACACACCCACTGACCACTCAATAAATCTGGTGATCATCCTAGACAACAAGCTCAACATGACGGCACAAGTTAACACAGTGGGCATCTCCTACTTCAACATCCTGCACATGCTACGCAAGATATTCAAGTGGCTGTCGCAGGACACCAGATGGACAGTCCCACAAGCACTTTTCACAAGCAGGCATGACTACGGCAACACACTCTACGTCAGAATCTCCAAGCAACTCCCACACAGACTTTAGACTATCCATATACCGCCGCAAGCTTCATACTTGACCTCTCAGGCCACACCCACATCGCACTGTACCACAGGAAGCTTCACTGGCTCACTATCCACAAGTGCAGTTTAATCCAAATTTCTCACATACACATACAAAGCCCTACACAACATTGGACCAGAAATCCTAAACATATGCATATACTTTTACCAATCTGCCTGAAATCTACGCTCTGATTTACATTCACCCACCTATACTTGTGCATTCACAAAAGCAGAATGGGAGGCTGCTCATTTTCCTACACCACACCCAAAACATGAAACGATCTCCCTCAACACATCAGAACCTCCTCCTCACTTCTTGAGTTCCACAAGAGCCTGAAGACATGAGTCTTTGAGTAACCCCGTGGGGACGACATGCCTACAGACATGCTCAAGTGCCCGAAAGCCCTCATGGGCGATTAGTGAGCTATACAAATCATCATATCATAACACAACATAACATAATATAAAAACTTCTATTGCATTAACAGCAGGGTTAATTTGAGAGACAGCACCAAAAAATGTTCTAAAATTAAATATAGTCCTCCCCAGAGCAAACTGCTAGAATCAACCCATGCATCCATGGGCAAAGACGACTATGCATCTTTCTCAATATTTTATGTGAGTATTAAGGAATGATAGAGGAAGGATAGAGGTCTAGATGAAACACACTCATCAACAGGCTTGCCAGGTTTCAATATCGTAAGTATCAGTGCCTCATGTTTAGAAGACGGAAGACATTCAGTCTGTGCCACCACTTCAAATAATGATATAATATGAGGAGTAAATTCTGCAAGGAAATCTTTAGAAAAGCCCATCTGTACTGGAGCCCTGCACGCTGCATGCTCCTCACTGCATTCATGATTTCATGAGTGTGACAGTGAAAACATTATTTCCATATGCTAGTTTTCAAGCCAGGCCACTGTCAAATTCTCCAAATAATTGTTAACCTCTTGTCTTGAATAGGCTATGCATGACATCTATTGTTCTTTGCAGTGTTGCCTGAAACAATTTGTGATATACTCTATGTCATTAACTAATTCACCATTTACTGACCAAATACTGATTACCCCATGAGTGTGCTTGAGTAGCAGTAGGAATGCTAGTCACACCTCTTCTTTCCACCTCCCCATACTCTGCAGATACTGCATATTTTTCCATATGCTTGACTTCTTTGTGCTTTAGCTCCTGATATTCACCCAGCCCTGCTCCTGTATCCCCAAGCGTATTTTGATCTTCTCTAAGTTCATATGATCTTTTCAGATCTGCTACATTCTTCTCCAGTTATGAGAGACTAACACAAAGTGATTTAAGAACATCTACATGCTTTGTTCTGCATTTACCACAGAGTAACACATTGAAGGCTTCCCACACTGTCTCACACCCATTTCTGTCACTGACTGGAAGGAGATTGATAGCACAAAAAATCATAAAAATGGGATATCTCCCAGTAAAATGCCATAATTGTGTTGAAAAATGTGGTTTTCTGATTCAAGTCTGCCTGTTCCTGAAAGCTGGGAAGCTGGCGATTTTAGCACTGCAAACCCTTTGTTGATTCCATTTTCATGGAAAAAACCACAAGCCTTCTTATGCAGCCCTTTTTTCCACTTTTTTTGAAAAATTGAATTTTTCACTATATTTTGGCTATTTTCTTGGCCTCCGTCAGGGGAACCCACAAAGTCTGGGTTCATCTAGAATCCCTAGGATGTTGGAAAAAAAGGACGCAAATTTGGCATTGGTAGCTTATGTGGACAAAAAGTTATGAGGGCCTAAGCGCGCCCTGCCCCAAATAGGCAAAAAAAGGCCTGGCACCTGAGGGGGAAAAGGCCTTGCAGCGAAGGGGTTAAAACACCTAAAGAATAAATATATGCAGCCGACCCAGGCCAGTGATAAGTATGATTAATAAAGTACAGTTATAGTGGTCAGACTTTCTACTGGCAACTGCTGTGCAAACAGAGGCAGTTTCTAGCTGTGAATTATCAGAACAAACCTGTTAGTTACCAGATAGTAAATAGCAGCTGAAACAAGTGAAAAAAGAGCCCAGGAAAGTCAGCAGCCCGGTATTTGTGCACACATAGCAGTTCCACATAATAAAAAAATAATAATCAGAAAATTGCTCCTGTACAAAAATAAGTTCAAACAACTCACCTCCAGAACAAAGGTGCCACTGCTATTCACCTCAAGTTCTAGTAAAACTCACAATCAGTATCAAGGCTGAGAGACTAAACCAGCCACTTGACTACAATTGAGCCATTATTGTACTGCTAAAACAATGATTTAAAAAGTAGATATTAAAAATGGACAGTCAAAATCTGTCTAAGCCACAGCACTCAAAGTCATCATTAAAATATACATACATTTTAAAAATCTAGATGATAACTGACCAGCTAAACATCCATACTTATATGCTATTAGCAGATCCAGGCCAAGCTAAAGATAAGGTAATTGTGTTTTGACAGTAAGTTTAGATGGGCACAATAAATATGAAAGCATTGTTACTAGCTGATTAAAACCCGTTATTTAATGCGATTTTTTGTGAATATCTTGCAAGTCATCATGAGCTGACAGTAGCATGGCTTGTTTTAAAAGTATTTTGGTCAAGTCTATAACTGTGTAAGCCACAGCACTCAAAATCATCATTAAAAACTACATACATTTAAAAAATCGAACTGATAACTTACCAGTTAAAGATCCATACTTATACGCTTTTAGCAGAAACAGACCACGCTGAAGAGAAAGATGAATTAATTGTGTTATGACAGTAATTTTAGATAGGCACCATAAATATGAGAGCATTGTTAATAGTTGATAAAAACCCATGATTTTATGTGTGAATATCTTGCAAGTCATCCTTAGGTGACAGTAGCATGGCTTGTTTTAAAAGTATTTTGGCCAGCTTTCTCGGTGGCAAAGAAACTTGAATAAGTTCATTAGCTGCGAGCCGGTCAACTGTGATCTGGTAATAAATACCCCACGGATGCTGATTTCTTGACCCGGGCTCAGCTAGTGCTAGCTTGGCACAAAAAAAGTAAGCAAGCATAAAGCACATAGACCCTGATTTATACTTTTGGTGCAAAACTGCAGCAATGCAGTTTTGCACCACAAAGTTTAGCACCGGCTTGCACCATTTCAGAGCACCAGCTGGGCAGCATATTTTATGAAATGGTGCAAGCCGGTGCAAAAGGTAGGCTAGCGTAAAAAAAAATTACATTAGCCAGGTGGGGCTGGCGGCATGGAAGAAGAGGGTTTTGCACCTTAAAATGACGTTAGGCAGGTTAGAGTAAAATAAAAATTACTCTAACCAGCCTAGCATCATTTTCTGATGCAAAACCATCCATAGCACAAGACTCCTGTCTTAGAAAAGACAGGAGTCATGCCCTCCACCCCAATGGCCAGCACAGGGAACCAACGTCCCCTGGGCATGGCTATTGCACCCAGTGCCATGTAGGGGGGCACACTTCAAAATACTTACCTGTACTTACCTATACTTACCTGGGATGGGGTCCACCATCCTCTGCTGTCCCTCTGGTGTGGGTGGGGGGTGTCTCTGGGGCCTGGGTAGGGCACCTGTTGGCTTATTCCATGGTGTTGCACCATGGAAATAGGCCCACAGGTCCCCTAATGCCTGCCCTGACCCAGGCGTTAAATAATGGTACAAAGCAAGCTTTGCACCATTATTTGACCTCTCCTCGCCCCTGTGCGTGATTTTAGCACGGGGGATAAATATGGCGCTAAGTCCATAGAGTCATGTTTTGCATGGGAACACCTACTTTGCATCTCATTGATGCAAAGTAGGTTTCCACATCCAAAAAATGACTTTAACTCCATAACTTTGGCGCTTTACGGGTCTAGCGCCAAATTATAAATATGGAGTTAGTTTTTCCCCGAATGTGCGTAAAAAAATGACACAAATTCGGTGCAAAACAAGTACAAATATGCCCCATAATCTTGGTGCATTAAATCAAACTCTGGCTGAATTTGGGCCTTCACCATGGTAGAAGGTAGGTAGAATAGACACCTGTAGCATTGCCATTGCAGAAGATCCAGCCAAGATAATTAATGATTTTTGTAAACCAACGAACCTTATGTTAGGATAGGCATCCGTCTGTTATCAATGACTTTACTGGTTGCAGAGAAATCAGGGGCCGAGAGATTTCTAAGAAGACACTGAAATGCAAACATGAGAGCAATTTTCTTGATTGTCAGTGCCTCCTTTTGCGCAGAAGGCTGCCCTCAATCCTTCAAACAAACGCTGTGGCAGCGTCAATAAATACGCAGTACAGAGGATTGCACACTTTCTTCTAGAATAACGTAAGACATGAATCTCCATCCCAGTGCCCTTCTGGAAGCTTATTTCTGTTGCAGTAATGATTTTCTTATCGCTTGCCCATTCTTCCAGTTCTTTATTCTGAATGTTTGTAAAACACTTTCCCTCCACATCAAGAATGACAATGAGACAGAAGTTTCCGGGCCTGTCATAATAACCTTTCCTATAAATGGAAACTAAAAGACAACCCCACCAACTCCTCAGAACCTGATCCCTGAACAAACAGTCATTAAAAAGGAATGTCAGCCTATTTGTCCATTCCACTAAAAATAGTTTGTTTAGGTCAGGAGCTCCTGCTAGATGCATCAAAGACCAGGCATGTCCTCTGTGATTATTGGACTGGTCATGTCTTGGACAATCATTGGCTTATGCAGCGGGATGAGAGGATCAACATACAGCAAGGAGATATAGGCACACCATCCAGACACTGAAATATTGTATAATTCCCTTATATGTTGGCCTGCTGAAGAGTTGTGAATCATAAGGCAGAATTTCTTAAAAATCCTTTGATTTAATCACTCTAAAAAAGCGTTCCATTTCTTATCTTTGAACCGCTGTTTTTCTTCATGGAGGTGACACCAATAATTTTTGCATATAACTTTGAGATTCTCCTTCAAAACTAGGTTTGCCGTGTCCTTTTTTACCATGCTTTTACTTTTATTTAGCGATCTTTTCAGCAATGATAAATCTTGATTTTTTCTTTAACTCGAGGTGCAGGGCGTTGAACCCAAGTGCCTGGCACTGGAGGGACAAGGGCCTCAGGTAAACCATTAATAAATTCAGACTAGCCTTCAATTCAGTGTGATGATTCCTTTTTTTAAGGACAATAAGGCCCATATTTATACTTTTTACACAAATCTGAGTTTGCCCAGTTTTGCGTCAAAAAGCATAGCTCCGCCTTGCACCATTCCAGGACGCCAGCCGGGCGCCAAATATATGGAATGGCGCAATCTGGTACAAAGGGTGGGCTAGCATAAAAAAAAAAACGTGATCCGGTGGTGGTGGCAGTATGGGAGAAGGGGGTTTTCCACCGAAAAATTACGTTAGGCTGGTTCAAGGCAAAAAAATGCCTCTAACCAGCCTAGCGTCATTTTCTGATGCAAAACCATTCATACCATAACTCCTGTCTTAGAAAAGACAGGAGTCATGCTCACCACCCCAATGGCCAGCACAGGGGACAAGTGTCCCTTGGGCATGGCCATTGCACCCTGTGCCATGCAGGGGCCCCAAATTAGCCCCCAAAGGCACTTTATTGTATAAAAAATACTTACCTATACTTACCCTACTTACCTGGGATGGGGTCCCCCATCCTTCGGTGTCCCTCTGGTGTGGGTGGAGGTGTTCCTGGGGTTTGAGGAGGGCACCTGTGGACTCATTCCATGGTGTTCAACCATAGAAATGGGTCCACAGGTCCCCTAGCGCCTGGTCTGACCCAGGTATTAAAGCAAGCTTTGCACCATTGTTGAGCCCCTCCTCCCACCGTGCGTCATTTTAGCACGGGGGATAAACATGGGGCTATGGGGTTAGCACCATTTTTTAGACTGGAACATCTAACTTGCATCTCATTGGTGCAAGGTAGGTTCATGCATCTAAAAAATGAAGCAAACTCCAATATTTTGATGTTAGACGGGTCTAACGTCAAGATATAAATACAAAGTTAATTTTACACTAAATTTGAGTAAAAAATAAATAAAGCAAAATTGGTGCAAATGGGGTATATATATATATATATATATGCCCCTAAATATGCTTGTAACTGCTCCATCTTGCTGACCTTTACTTTATCATACCAACGGAGTCTTCGTATTGTTTCAGTCTCTGATTGTTTTCCAAGTATAATTTCTCACTGCAAAGATACAGCATTCAGGGGAGAGGAGTAAGACAAAATAGCATTATCACTTACAAGCATGTAGTCGATTTTGAAATTTACAGTGTGATGAAAGTGCTGGATTATTACCAACATATAGTCAAGCAGGGCCGATCTTTGATAAACGTATGTGTATAAGCTGCAGCTTGCTCGCTTATACCGCTGTCATTCAGTGACTGTGGAGTCTTCAGGGTGGCAGGCAGTGTGCTGCTCAACTTAGTTCACCTAGGTGGAGGAATTGCATATATAGGTGGAATATTCCATGGCTTGTCTTCTTCATCAAACCATTTGTGATCAATCATTATAGAAAAGAGGTTAGAGTTGTAGTCACCCGCTAGAAGCCATGTGCTCCTTAGTTTGGCTGGACTTAATCTAGATTGTCAATTAGATACTCCATCACCTCTTTTTTCATGCCAGATTTGTGTTCATGTAAATGTTCGCGAGCACCACAGAACTGAGGGAACGGTTTTGGTCAACCAACCTTGAAAGCTTTATTATAATCATCATGCCAAGATAGTGACAGTTAGGTCCAATGTGAACACATATTGAAATGCCACCCGAAGGCCGACCACACCTAGTCAATCCAAGTCCTGGTGAGTGAAACTTGGTGTAGTCAACCCACTTGTTTGCACTCACTTACCCAGTCTCTTGTAGGCAGACTATTTCAAAAGTTTGAAAATGCTGTACAGAATCAGATAAGGGCGTGGCCGGGCCACGAAACAAGATGGCCGCTTAGAGCGAGAGCTCCGTGCCGAGGCGGTCCCGGAGGGGTGACGGGGGCGAGAAGACAGCCGGACAACACACTGGGTTCGGTGCCCCTCCACCCCTACAACAGCGACACGGAATCATGTCCGGGGACCCCGTAGGAGCGGGACGCAAGGCAGGAAACTCGCGTCTCGCCCCAGGCCGATAAGGCCTGACAAAAGGGGCGGAGTTGCGTCTTCGGAAGACCGGGGACGGCGTGCCCGCAGCGGCAAGGAGCAAGCTGAACAGGCCGCAGGGACTGCGGGAGCCGTGACGACCCGCATCCATCTCCCTACAACACCAACAAACACCCGTAGACCTTCGACCCCCCACAGGGAGACGGGGAGACGCAGCAAAGGGGTGCGGCCCCTTCGACAGCCGGGAGAGAAACCCGGTCAGAGAGGTAGGATCGAATCTCTTCAAACTAAGAACGGCATAGCTGGAGGCAGAGGCACGACTTCTCCCCTCTTTTCCATCACAGAGGGACAACAAAAACCCTCCCGCTGGGATAATAAACTTTCGCCCCCTCCCTCCAGACAACTAATACTGAGGAGGGCAGAGGGGCACGACGGGAGGCACGCGGAGGCGAAGAGACGAGAGGGGTGAGCGACTGGAGGGGCATCGGAGATGAAGAGAGCCAGAGGGAGCCAAGAGAACAGAGATACAGGAGAAGGGAGAGGACTGGCACCAGTGTAAGCCACCGAACATCTATATCCTTATCGGAATCCACGAAGGGAATCTCGGGCCCCACGTGGCCAGACTCTGTAGACAATTGAGGCGATGCCCGGCAACAAACCGAACCATAAACCTGTCAGCAAGCCTGCACGACAACTATTATTCTCAGAAGCGCTACAACACAAACGCCTAACCCCCACGAAGATAAACCCTCAAACATCTTCACCTTGAAACGAGTCCACCACGATGTCTGATAAAGATCAATCCACAACTATGGACAGGATACTACAAGAGATCACCACCGTCAGCCGCCGCATAGAGGGGATGGACGCCTCTATAACTTCATTGACACTAGAAACCAAATCCATGCGATCTGACATTGCAGGCTTTCAATCTAGAGTGACAGGGCTAGAGCAACGCATGGGATCACTAGAGACGCAGATCAACACGTCTCAGGAGCAAGAACAAGACTTCATCTACCTCAGGAGCAAACTAACGGACATGGAGGACAGGAGCCGGAGAGACAATATCCGCGTACTTGGGATCCCGGAAAACGAAGAAGGCTTGGATATGCAGGCTTTTCTGACCTCCACTCTTCCAAAAATGATTTCATTGGACTTTGACCCGCCGCTAGAATTCCAACGGGCACACAGGATAGGCCCAAAACGCTCTGACAATTCCTCAAGGCCCCGCCCAA
Source organism: Pleurodeles waltl (assembly GCF_031143425.1). Classification (NCBI taxonomy): domain Eukaryota; kingdom Metazoa; phylum Chordata; class Amphibia; order Caudata; family Salamandridae; genus Pleurodeles; species Pleurodeles waltl. The sequence goes on along the minus strand of NC_090437.1, from coordinate 258,532,785 downwards.
TCATCGCATGCTTGCTGCGGCATAATCAAACCCGACAAATACTCCAAGTAGCACGCAACCACGGCCCTTTCCGAATAGACCAGCACGAGATCCGAATAACCGCTGATTACTCCAAGGAAACCAACGAACGTAGAAAGGCTTTCCTAGCCCTACGACCCCGGCTTCGCAAAGAGATGAAATACGGTCTCTTTGACCCTGCAAGAATGTGGGTTACCAAAAATGGAGTATCCAAGGACTTTTATAACCCCGACGAATTGAGACTCTTCCTTGACTCTTTCCAATCCCAGCCTATGGACTCTCTCAACACAGACAGTGAGCATGACATTGTAGGAGGCAGTGATAGGGCCGAAACCCCCCACTCGGGAATAGAAAAGGTGAAGACGGCTCTACACGACACCGGAGCCAGTCATAGAGGTAGAGATATGGAGAGACAAACCAGATCATATGATGACAGGGGTCAGATTTTACACGCAGTAGTAACCCACACCCAACTATCGGAAAGAGACAAATCCCGCTCCCCTTTAAAGCCTACAACTGGGTCTTCTTGAGATGGTAACGCGACAAGACGACTTGTGGGACTATCGCTAGAGAGTCGAAAATAACAACTATAGACTCTGCGGAAGGATGAGTACCTTTCCAGATCATATGTGTTTTACTATTGTAATTGTCTAAGACTGCTAGTATCAATGTTAAAACCAGATACATGAAAAACCTATGCTCTTTATGACTAGAGCCGAGGCCCTATAATGGAAAACTACCAGTAAATCATTATTTGCCCTCAGTACACAACAGATGATGATCATTAGAACAGGGATCAGATCCCACCAACTCCCTGTATGTTGAATAAGGGCCCGGTCCCGACCCTATAACCCTATAACAAGGTAACAAGGTAACAGGGGCATTAAACAGATAACAAAAATAAACACTAATTAACTATCATGGAACTTACCTTACATTCCACACACTACAAAATATCTCATGGTAGTAAACAACAAAGTATGTGAAACCTCCCTAATACACACCACACTCGACCAGCGCTGACATTAGAACCGTTTAGCCCCCATTATCACCCCAAGGGAAGGGACTAGACCAAGTAAAGATAAATTAAATCCAATACAGGGACACACAATATGATATAACCTGAGACATATCAAAGCTCCCATTACTTGACTTTACTTTATTCTACAATAAGAAACTGGGGAAAAAAATAAAAAATAGAACACGAGGACATAATACAACATAATACCGCATAACGAAGCGAAATAATATGACATTCTACACTGCCACTCTGCACCACATTATAACATCACAATGTAAATTATAAACTATTAGCTATTCCTTTCCCCAGATGTTTGTACCTACCCCCATCATAATCATTATTACTATCTTAACCTACCATCTACAATAGAACGACTATGATGGTGGCACATACCAAGTAAGACCTTAGTAGGCCAGTATTATGATGTAATAATAAACGGCAAGGAGTTAGTAATAGGACGAGTTACGCATTATCCTCGCGTAACCCGGGGCTCAGCTACACTCATTACCTATCCTACGATTAATAGAGAGACGCTTGGCATAATAGCTCCTAACATGATAATGTGATAAGATACCAGGATATGTTATGTTGATCAACCTAATATGTCATTGAAAAGTTGTAAGGCGAGACGAGACGAGGCTGTGTTATAGTTGAATAGAAATGCTCAGGAAATATTATATTATACTGTATATTGGTATCTTTATGTACCCATGCATACGCGAGAACTGTAATACTCTGTTTGAGCTCTTTCCCCCCCCCTCCTTGGCCCTGCCCCCCCCCTCCCTCGCCAGCCGGTCTCGGTCTTTCTGTCTGCCCAGTCCCTACTTTAATTTACGACCCTATCTTATGAACTCCTAAACACCCTACGATATCATACAACATCAAGTACTAGGTACAACATCCTAAACACCATACCCCATCAACACCCGACACCCCCCCTCCTCTCCAGCGCCGCCCAGGTACTATAGTTATTAACCGACCATTACTTCTGCCAATATACACTTTAGTTATATAACTAATACACTAGTCACTAACCACTGATGAACAGACCCACTTCCCGATACATAAACATAAACATAAGCACTGCTGTGTACCCCCCCACCCCTCCTTATCACCGACATATCGATAACCGGCTGTCTGTTATTTCCCCCCTCACCCCCCCCGATCGAGATCGCCCGACGGCACGAGAGCTCCGAGAGAAATCGGTCCCGCCGTTTACAGACCTAACGAACGAAGGAGGTTGGACTCCTAACCTCCCTCATCCCTATCCTTCTCCACTTCTTCCCCCAAATTGCACGCTCTCTTGCTATACTCTCAATCTCAACTTCAGCACACGCATCCATCCCTTCCCCCTCCTTCTCCCTCTTTTCTTCTCCCTCTCATTTCTCCTTGTCTTCTTTTCCCCTCATATTCCCCCTGCATTTGGCTCTCATCCTACTTATATTGCCTCTCTTCCTTCACCTTCTCCTCTCGCTTCTCTTTCTTCTCCAGAGGACTCCCCTGGCCTCCACCAGCCGCTAACCCCCGTATAAAATAAAACACCGTATCATATCGAAACACAACTCCCACTCTAACAACTAAGTCAATATCTCCCACCCTCCCTCCCCCCCCCACCAACACCAACCCCGGAACGAGGGTGCTTACTCACAATTATCCAATATGTCAAAGTCCCAACCTCAAGCGACGCGACCATTACGCATACTCTCTTGGAATGTACACGGCATGACGAGCTATGTTAAGCGGAAAAAGATACTGTCCTATCTTCAATCCAAAAAAACAGATATAGCTCTGATTCAAGAGACTCACCTTGACACTCTGGAATCCAGTAAACTTAAACGGGATTGGGTAGGGAGGGTTGCCTTCAGCTGCCGTCCGACGAGTCAGGAATCTGGAAGTAACGGACCCCGCAAATGTGGAGTGGCGATACTAGTACGTAAATCCCTCCCGGTCACTATCATTAAAACCTGGAATGATACGGAAGGAAGGTATATATTTGCTAAACTAAAACTAGGGGACACTGTTTTATGCGTGGGATCCATTTACGCACCAACCGGCCCAAAACGCCCATTCCTTCTACAGCTAAATCGCCTCCTGACAGAAATCGGAACTACTCGATACATTATCGGGGGAGACTGGAATCTCGTCCAAGACGCCATAATGGATAGGACAGGCCCTGTTGATATATGTAACAATCATGACAGAGCGCTTCTGACAGACCTGACCACCGACGTCGGTCTGGTGGACTGCTGGAGAATACAACACCCGAAAGATAAGGAATATACTTTCATATCCACCGTTCATGGCACCCAATCGCGTCTGGATTACTTCTTAGTATCACACACTGTAATCCCTCATATACAAGACACCTGCATCCTAGACAGCAGGCTCTCAGATCACTCCCCAATACTAATCCGGATCCAGGTGGGACTCTCCTTCTCTGGTCGTAAACCATGGCGATTGGCTGTACACAGATATCGCTCTCCCCAAGGGAAGGAACAATTAAAAGCTCATGTAGCTACATACATGGCCGAGAATACAGGCACTGTATCCTCAAAAAGGATCCTATGGGCGGCAGCAAAAGCAACCCTAAGAGGGAATATGATGCGAGATGCAGCACTGGCCAACAAAGACAGAATAGCCCGCCAAACCACCTTAGAGACCACGATACAGGACCTCACTAAACAATATACCGACCAACCATCCCCTAGGCTGCGACACGCCTTAGAACAGGCCCGCATGGCACACAATGAACTCTATACATCTCAGGCGGAATACGCACTGCAAAAATTGCGAGGCCGCCATTACGAACAAGGGGAAAAAGCAGGTCGCCTCCTAGCGGCGCAGCTCCGACAAAGAGAGGCAGCCTCTGCCATTGCGGCCATAACGTCTTCTTCAGGAGCAGTGCTAACTCGCCCACAAGACATTGTAAACGAGTTCGCCAAGTACTACCGACATTTGTACACTCCTGAAACAACGACAGATCAAACACAAATGGAGACATTCCTTACCGCGGCCAATCTGCCCCGTCTGTCTGAGGCAGGCAGGGCCCTCTTGGACGGTAACATAAGCAAAGAAGAGATAACCCAAGTTATAACAAGCCTCCCCTACTATAAATCACCAGGAGAGGACGGATTCCCTGCGGAATTCTATAAATGGGCTGGGGAAGAGGCAATAACCGCAGTACATGAAGCACTGACGGAAGCATGTCAAGAAGGCTCCCTGGGCGCTCTATCCAATAAAGCCACGATTGTTATCTTGCCTAAGCCAGGGAGAGACCCCTTTCTTTGCGGCAGTTACCGTCCTATCTCCCTTTTGAATAGGGATGTCAAACTCCTAGCCAGTGTTCTAGCAGCGCGGCTACGCAAGGTGATACCATCATTGATTCACAATACCCAAGTAGGATTTGTACCAGGCCGTACCTCCAGAAATCATATGCAAACTCTTTGCCATACACTGTTAGAATCCATACAATTACCTGACGAAGCCCTAGCCATGTCCCTAGACGTGGAGAAAGCATTCGACCGCATTGAGTGGTCCTACCTATTCACAACCATGAAGCATTTTGGGCTGGGGGAACAATTTATCTCTAAAGTGCGTTTATTATATGACCATCCCACAGCACAGGTTAACTGTGGGGGCATCATGTCAGACCCATTCCCTATCGGAAGGGGCACACGCCAGGGATGCCCCTTGTCGCCACTTCTATTTTTATTGGCCATGGAACCCCTAGCTGCCACCATACGAAATTCTCACCAAATAAAAGGGATCCATATCACCGGGGGCATATCCAAAATATATCTCTACGCAGACGACATTCTGTTAACAATGTCCGATCTAGAAACCTCGCTCCCAGCACTACTTTCCACTATAGAAGACTTTGCATCCCTATCCGGATATCGGGTAAACTGGGATAAAAGTGAGGCACTACCATTCTCCCGCATAACGACGAGGGCAGCGATACATGGCCTCCAATTCAAATGGACCCCGACCCGCCTTAAATATTTAGGAACGTTCATTAACAGAGGTCTAGAACATATGGCCAGGGACAACATAGACCCCCTTATATCTAAAATGAAACAAGACTTTGCCAAATGGTCCCTACTAGGCCTGTCCATGTGGGGCAGGACACAGGCGGTCAGAATGGTCACCTTACCACGCTTCACATACGTGCTAGGCATGCTCCCCCTACAGATACCTCTTTCATCGATTAATAGACGCATCCATAAGGGCCTTCGTCTGGGGCTCCTCACGCCCAAGACTGAAACCTGCAATAATACTGGCACGACGGCTCTACGGAGGATTAGGACTACCCTCGGTAGAACAATACTCTCTGGCCCTACAACTCTCACAGCTAATATATACACTTCCGGATATAGCCGATCCACCGCAATGGGTGATCACAGAGAAACTCCTATATGGACAGTATACGGAGATGGGAGGAACATACGCCGACCATGTTCCCTTAGCTAACCCCATCCTCAAGGCTACAAACACAGCGTGGTGCAGAGCCCATCGACTACTAGGAGTACACCCCTCCCTGCATACTCAGGCTCCCATAGCAGGGAATAAAAGCATTGAAATAGGAGGGAATATTCTCAGATGGCCCCAATGGTCCGAGGCAGGTATCCACAATATATCTCACATAACAGATGTAGATAGCTTCCGCACATTCGCTTCCCTCCAGGAAGAATTCGGCATCCAAAGTAACCAGGAGTGGCGATATCTACAGCTCAAACACTGTATGCGGAGAACATTAGGAACCCCCCCGTGGATGCTCAAAACCTCACCCATCGTCACCAGAAATGGGGCCGACAAAAAGGCGTCTTGGCTGGCCTCTATGCTGAATTAACTAACCACCTTTACTCTCAGCCTTTACTTGAACGACTACGCTTAAAGTGGCAGGATATACTAGAGATAACCTACACGGACGAAGAATGGCCAGACATACTAGAAGCCCTCGACAGGGGCGTACGTGAAGCACGCCTGAAATTTTGCCTATTTAAAATCCTTCAGGGGTGGTACTGGACCCCCGTTAAACTCTTCAGGGCAGGGTTGATACCTCACGCGAACTGTTGGAGATGCAAAGAGCCGTATTGTGACCAACTTCATATTTTATGCCACTGTCCAACGGTACAGTCACTATGGGACACGGTACGCCTCGCCTTATCGGACTTCATACAGATACCAAAACCGACCCCACCAGCATTTATCATTCTACATGACATTCGTCCGTATCCCTCCCTATCGCGGGCGCATAAACGATTAATCCACACGGCGCTTGCCACGGCCAAAATATGCATACTCCGGCACTGGAGATCTAGCATTGCCCCCACACCCATAGAATGGATGACGGCCATGTATCAAACGGCTACCCATGAACGAGTGATTTATAACCTACAGGACCAAGCAGAACAATTTGAGGAGGTCTGGCACCCATTCTTGAAGAGACCATGAAGCGGCTGGTGGATGACCAACGGATGATCAATGTTCAATGATCAATGATTAGGGAATATCAATTACCAATCACCCTCTGAGAATCCTAGACTCCGGAAACACATTTAGGGGGTCATTCTAACTCTGACGGGCGGCGGAGGCCGCCCGCCAGAGTTCCCCCCTCCAGAACACCGCTCCGCGGTCATTAGACCGCTTCGGTGATTCTGGGTTTCCCACTGGGCTGGCGGGCGACCGCCAAAAGGCCGCCCGCCAGCCCAGTGGGAAACTCCCTTCCCACGAGGAAGCCGGCTCCGAATGGAGCCAGCGGAGTGGGAAGGTGCGATGGGTGCAGTTGCACCCGTCGCGAATTTCACTGTCTGCAATGCAGACAGTGAAATTCAAAGTGGGGCCCGCTTACGGGGGCCCCTGCAGTGCCCATGCCATTGGCATGGGAACTGCAGGGGCCCCCAGGGGCCCCACGACACCCCATACCGCCATCCTGTTCCTGGCGGGCGAACCGCCAGGAACAGGATGGCGGGATGGGGTGTCTGAATCCCCATGGCGGCGCAGCAAGCTGCGCCGCCATGGAGGATTCAGAAGGGCAGCGGAAAACCGGCGGGAGACCGCCGGTTTTCCTCTTCTGACCGCGGCTGAACCGCCGCGGTCAGAATGCCCTGCGGGGCACCGCCAGCCTGTTGGTGGTGCTCCCGCCGACCCTGGCCCCGGCGGTCTAGTACCGCCGGGGTCAGAATCACCCCCACAATCTCCTACTGTCCCCTCTCTCTCTCCCTAGCTACGCTATCCTCTCCCCTTTCTCTCTTTTTTCTCTCTCTATCAATCCACAGGCCTCTAATTTTGTCATATGCACGAGACCCTGAACTACCCAACATAGTAATACAAGTCGCTTCCTAACACAAACAAGGACTGAGAAATCAACTCACATAAGACGTAGACACTCTCTAACTGACCTTACCATATCTAACATACATACTATCTACCCCTAGACAATAACTTGCTACAGACGGAGCAGTACAGAACGATCTACTCTTAGGCCTGAACAAGCTAGTCTCAGGATACAAAGACCCCCTGCCTACCTCGAGTCTCCTCATTCTACATTCCCCTTCTCTCCCCCTCCCCATTTCATATGACTATTTCGTCTCACCCCTATACCAAGATCAACCCCTCCCACACAACCCTATCCTCGCTCCCCCTCCCTTTACCACCCCCCCACCTGTTCTCCACTTTTCTTCAAAATAAGGGTACAAAACTCAACTATGCAACTGGGAATTTTTATTTACCTGACAGTACATGCATATATGCTCACAATGGAAATAATTGTGGTAAAAGACCAAAAACAATGTTTTGAAAGCTAAACAGTTTGTTTATATGCTGTATGTATCGCCTTATATATTCTTAATAAAACTTTTGAAACTTAAAAAAAAAAAAAAAGAATCAGATAAGGAGATTTAGGCCTTCATTCCAACCCGGGCGGTCTCTGACCGCCAGGGCGGAGGGCAGCGGAAGCACCGCCAACAGGCTGGCGGTGCTTCCAGGGCTATTCTGACCGCGGCGGTAAAGCCGCTGTCAGAAAAGGGGAACCAGCGGTTTCCCGCGGGTTTTCCCCTGGCCCGCCGCCATGGGGATTCCGACCCCCTTCCCGCCAGCCTGTTTCTCGCGGTTTTCACTGCCAGAACCAGGATGGCGGGAATGGGTGTTGTGGGGCCCCTGGGGGCCCCTGCACTGCCCATGCCACTGGCATGGGCAGTGCAGGGGCCCCCTAACAGGGCCCCATACAGATTTTTACTGTCTGCTTTGCAGACAGTGAAAATCGCGACGGGTGCCACTGCACCCGTCGCACCTCTGCAACACCGCCGGCTCCATTCGGAGCCGGCCTCTGTGTTGCAGGGCCTTTCCCGCTGGGCCGGCGGGCGCTCCTTTGGCAGGCGCCCGCCGGCCCAGTGGGAAAGCCAGAATGGCCACCGCGGTCTTTTGACCGCGGAGCGGCCAAATGGCAGTAACCGCATGGGTCAGAATGACCGCCTTAGTTGTTATAGCCCCTGATAATCCATGAGAAAATATTAAGTATACTAGGGTGCTAACATGATCTTAGACTAGGGTTGATGTTGAATGGTACCTGGTAACCAGGCCAAATAGTCTGCTACTGGTCTTGATAGAACACATTGCAAATTTATTTTGAAGGTTTAACAGAGATGCACTGTCAAAGTGCCCCAAAGCACTACACAAAACAGAGGTCTTTGAAGGGAGATCTCAGACCTAATGTTGATCACTTTTAGACTGACTGGATGTTTCAAAGATTGATAGATATTTGAGCTTAATTGGTTCAAATAACCTTATAACCCATCAATTGAGCATTATTTTTTCTGCAGAGACTCAATGAACGGTGTCCTTGTCAAAAAAGTATCTCAGTTCTTTCATTGACTTCTTTTGACCCTGACAAGAATGCTATGAAATCTATGTCATTGTTGATTATATGGCCTAGATTTGAGATGGCAGAAAATAATTGTAATATCTTTCTTCTATTCACTATGTCTGTTTTACCACATTTCACATATTCGGGGTATGTTACACTGTCTGTGTAGCAATCTTCCGAGTCTGCTGTGCAGATCCTCATGTTGGAATCTTGATGACTGCCAAAATTGCCAGCACGATTGACATAGATTCCAGCCTTATCAGGCTGATTCTGCCCTTTACCAAAGAAGGCACACTGAAAAGACAAACCTTCCGGAGGTCTTATACCTTTTGAAGTGTATTCAGCACCAATAGGGCTTAAAGAACTATTGAGGAAGGAAGAAACATGATTGGGTTAGCCAGATCCACAATAAAAGAGTCGACGCGAGATGTCCATGCCTAAAGATACTCTCACCAAGGTGCCTGACTAAGTAATATCATAATTATTTGGTGAGATAGTATTTGCCCATTGCTATGTTTGTTATGTTTGTGAGGCCTGTCATAATTGGCACTTGCTGTAGTGGAAGATCTGCTTATTTGGTTGCTGAGCAGATGGAAAACACTCAGCCCTTGGTGGTTTTAGCAAGGCTAGTTGAAAGCTCCACCTCTGCAGATCTGGGCAAAGGCTTGAGTAGGTGGGATGATGTGTTAAAAGTACTCATAGTATTGCCTGTTGTAGGTCTTGATCCAACAATATTGTTAGTGTTCACTCCCCATGCACTAGTTTTAAAAAAAATGGGGGAGAGAATTTACTGAGATGAGGCCCGTTTAGTTGGTGTTTTATTTAGCTTTCTTAATTGTGTTTTATTATTACTTAAGATGGTTGGGGTACGTTTTGCAGCTGCTCAGTGTTTGCCTTATATTTGTTTCCTGATTCAGGTGTAGCAGATTACATTTTTATGTAATTTACGTTGTTTAGATGTTTATCCAAATAGTGGGTGGTGTTCAAAGCCAGCAACCCCTTGTGATCATCAGCGAGTGTGGCTTCCTGCCAGGAAGAGGTAACATCTCTTCAAACCACAGGCCTTTATTGTTTTTGTTCCTGGGAGACCTTCACACTTCTCCCCAGGACGACAGAAGGCTGTCTTGTAACCAGCATCTTCAAATGGCAGCTGGGAAACTAAGGCAACTGATTGACAACTTCCTAAAAGTTGCATTTACTCAAAAGTAATATAAAATTTGAATTGAGCTTTAAGTTGGGTTTTATGTAATGGCTATTTTGATCCACAAAATAATAACTGCATTAGCTTAATTCAGAAGTTGGTACTACTTAGTTGTCAGGGTGTAACCCTGTACTTGTTAATGGGGCTACTAGCTTTTCCACAGTAAAAACAACAATTTGGGATTTTTACTTTTAGGACATGGCATCCATTACATGGGTTCCTCTAACTTTTTTTGCCTTTTCACCTCCTGCTTTGGTGACTTCATGTTTGGTGGCTTTAGGACCTTTAGCCCTTTACCACTGCTAACCAGTGCTAAGGTACATGTGCTTTTTGCTTGAAACATGATAACATTGGCTTGTTCACAATTGGCATACTTCATTTACTTATATGTCCTTAGTAACATGTACTTTCTGTGCCCAGGCCCTGTAAATTAAATGTTAATGGTGGGCCTGCAGCACTGCCATTTACTTCAGTAGCGCTTTCAACATGACTCAGGATTGCCATTGCAGAGCCTGTGTGTACGGTTATAAACTGCCATGTTGACCTTAAAAATGACCCTCTTGCTAGGCCATTCTTTTTAATACATAACCCCCCCCCTGTGGTAGGCATTGGACAGTCCCCAGGGCTGGATGCAGTGTATTTAAAAAAGTAGGACATGCACTTTTAAGTTGTACATGTCCTAGTAGTGAATAACTCTTAAATTAATTTTTCACTACTGCAAGGACTAACTCTCCCATAGGATAATATTGGGTTTGCCTTATTACGTTTTATAGGTGTAATTTCAAATTAGGAAGAGATGGAGCCCCCAAGCTAGGTCTCTCTGGAATTACAATTTAAAATCACAACCTATAGTAAAGTTGGATTTTAAAAACTGAAATTTCTACTTTTAGAAAGTTGCCATTTTATTTGCTTTAACCATTTGGTGCCTTCTGCCTGTCTTTGAAAACAGTTCTGGATGGATGAAAGCTGGACTCCTGTGCATTCCCTCCAGACAGTTGCACACAAAGGGAGCTTAGGTGTGACTGATGGGCCATCAATAACCTAATGGGCCATCCTGGGCAGGATGAGAGGTAGAACTGACACTGACACTTGAATGGGCTGATCCCACACAAAGGGTTGCCTAAACCCCTATAGTGAGTCTGGAGCAAGGGCAGGAAGGGCAGGGATGCTGTGCACTTCAAAGGCCTCTCTTAGAAGTCTCTGTTACTTTAAAGCCACAACTATGTATAATTACTGGACCTCTGACACCACCAACTCAGTACTCTTCTGGACCTGTGGACACTCTGCCAGGACTGCTGTGCTGCTGAAAGGACTGTCACTCTGCTCGACTCCTGCTTTGAGCTGACCGGCTGGTGCTGCTGCCCTCTTGCCTAGGAGAGAAGAGGACTGCACATACATCTCTACATACTAGAACCAAAGTGACCCCAAGGGCTTGTCTCAGGAACACAAAAGACTTCCAACACACCTGCTATAGCTAGTGGACCTGTCCTTAACCAGATTCTCACCCACAAGAGGTGCCTCTGCAGTCTTGGGCCTTTTAAAGTGTTTTTAAACTTTTGGGGTCTTTGCAACCACAAATGGGCCCCTTCACACCGGATACATGCTGCTTGCCCGATCACAGCGAGATGCCCAAGTTCATCTCTTCACACAGCAAGCATCAACACTCACGACTGCGAGTCTGCCCGTCCACAACACTGAGCCAACTCTTCACAGACCACCACCAGCAATGCTCTTTTTGCTCCTGGCAAACTTCTTCCCTGTGAATGGGACTCTTGGCTCAATTCTTGAGAAGGTAAAACTTCAACAGAACTTGTCTGGGTTTTTATCTGACTGCACACCTTTGCAGTTGGCCTGATCCTTTGGATTTAACCTGGTCTAGCTCAACCAGCTAGCCCAGGCCCTTTATGCTTTTAAGCACTATATTGCATTTTAACATCTAAAAATTCATATCTCAACTTCTACTTATTGGTTTTTTGTTGGTTTTTGTTGCTTTGGTCTTGTTTTAATCATTAAATTAAGCTCTGTATTTCTAATCAGGAGTGGTATCTTTTTCTGCAGTGTTTTCACAGTTTTACTGCTTGAAGTGTTGGACAAATACTTAACACATTGCATCTTAAGTTAAGCCTGACTGCTCTGCGTCAAGCTACCAAGGGGTCAGCATAGTTTCATTTAGGGTGTGTTGGTGATTTGCCCTGACTAAGATTGTAATTCTTGCTTGACAGGGTGCATACCTCTGCCAATCAGAAACCCAAATTCCAACAGGGCATATCAAAATAAATGTCCTACTTTTTAATATATAACACTGTTCATTAGAACTTGATAGACCTGCTGTAGGAGTGATGTATGTATTATAAAGGGAGGTTTGGACTTTGCCATGTGTTTCAATGGCACAGTTAAGTTAGCAGCCAACTGCTCTGCCATTTTGCAATGACAGGCCAGTAGTTTTATTTAGTCACGCTCAGGGTGGAGCTATAGGTACTGTAGACCCTGAGGGGTAAGTTAACTTATAGGACATATGTACCCCTGGTACCATGAAACTAGGTTCTAAAGGAAAAGTTAACTTATACCAATTTAGTACAAGCCAAGCCAACATGTACTTTTTGGGATGAGAGCACTGGCTCTGAGGAAAGTTTAGCAGGCCTCAGTGCACTCTCAGAGTCGGAAAACCAGCAGAACCAGTCCAAAGGTTTGAGGTGATCATGAAAATCTAGCACTTCCTTTCAAATGGGATTAAACTTTGTGATTTGCAATATATGTAAAATCAGCTTATAGAACGAACTTAAACCTATTATTGAATGTAAAATAAAACAGATAAAGTCTTTCTACTTATTACAGCTAATATTGGTATAAACCTTTGTGTTATTCTTTTTATTTTTTTTATAATTCATTATGGTTGCTCCAGAAAACTGAGTGACAGTTTAAAGATATAGAAAAAATGAAAGTTTCAAATACAGTCCCTTGTTAGTATATCTAGTCAATTTCCAGCGTGGGAAGGTGTGTAATTTCCTCATTTGGTAGTCAATCAAAATTAAGTTTTCAAAAGTTTATTTTTAATTCAGCTAAAAATATTAAGTTTTAAAGGCGTATTTTAATTCAGCTAGACATAGCAGTAATTACCAGAAGGTTTTTAAATCCAGTTTCTGGAGAAAGAAACATGCAGCTGTAATGTCAATTGAGGACATGAAAACTTTGCTTTTTCTGTCTGTTCCTGACTCAAATTTAGAGGGAACATTTACGAGCATTGCACGTGAACACACAAGAAACTCAGGTTCTGCTTTATGAAAATAACACTTTTAAACTACCTTTATATGTCGATCTTAAATTTGTACTTATCCTTTAATTAAAGACAATTAATAAGCATACTTACTATAATAATTGTGAGAATTGTGGATTTACAAAAGAATAAATATATCAATAACATATATTTTGCAAACTGTTAAAATACTTCAGTACTGCTGTTTAAACCGTCATGTTATTTCATATGGGTGGTGGTAGCAAACTGCGTCATGGCCTCATAGACTCCACACTGGAATCCCAATTGGGCATAATGCACATCACAACACATATAACCCAATGACTGAATGTTGGAAAATGGGTTATTGGTAGGGCAGGTAGGTACTTACACCTAGCAACAAGCCACTAACCTCCACCTAGGTACAGTTAGGTCTCAGTAAATTAATCCCAGCTCAACCCTTGGTAGCTTGGCAACGAGCGTCAAGGCTTAACTTAGGAGACAAAGTGTAAAGCATTCAAATATCACAAAACAGTAATTAAATAAAACACAGGAAACAGTTTAAAAATCCAAAACCAATTTATAAAAATAGTTTATATTTTTATCTTTAAAATGACACAAAAACGATTAAAATCGGTTCAGGGGAACCGGAGATATGAATTTTTAAAGAATTATTACTTTTCTAGCGCTTAGAAACAAAAAGCGCCAATCGGGTCATCTGGTTGCACCTCGACCGGGGCAAAGTCAAACTTTCAGGCCGACCGCGATGGAGCCCTGCTCGGCTACAGGTCGCGGGAGGCCTCGGTTAAAAAGTTACCTTCTGACTTAGTCTTTATTTTGAAGTTTTTCTTCACCGGGACGACCCTGCCAGTTGAATCCGACCTCCTGGAGCCCTTGTCCGGATACGCGATGTGGGTTTCCTCGGTGGAGACTTTTACCTTCGGACTTAGTCGTTTTTTCGAGATGAAAATCCTTCGACCGGGGTAAACCTGGATCTTGATCCGACGTCCATGGAGCCCTTCTCGGATACGATGGCTGGGAGGTCCCGGTCAACTTTTTACGTTCGGACTTAGGCCCTCATTACAACTTTGACGGGCGGCGGAGGCCGCCCGCCAAAGTTGCGCCGCAGGAATACCGCACCGCGGTCTGAAGACCGCGGCCGGCATTCTGAGTTTCCCGCTGGGCAGGCGGGCGGCTACCTTAAGGCCGCCCGCCAGCCCAGCGGGAAACAACCTTCCCACGAGGACGCCGGCTCGGAATCGAGCCGGCGGAGTGGGAAGGTGCGACGGGTGCTACTGCACCCGTCGCGTATTTCACTGTCTGCTATGCAGACAGTGAAATACAAGCGGGGCCCTCTTACGGGGGCCCCTGCAGTGCCCATGCCATTGGCATGGGCACTGCAGGGGCCCCCAGGGGCCCCGCGACTCCCCCTACCGCCATCCTGTTCCTGGCGGGCGAACCGCCAGGAACAGGATGGCGGTAGGGGGTGTCAGAATCCCCAAGGTGGCGCAGCATGCTGCGCCGCCTTGGAGGATTCTGACGGGCAGCGGAAAACCGGCGGGAGACTGCCGGTTTTCCTGCACTGACCGCGGCCAAAGCGCCGCGGTCAGAATGCCCTAAGGGGCACCGCCAGGCTGTCGGCGGTGCTCCCGCCAACCGCGAGCCTGGCGGTCACAGACCGCCAGGCTCGTAATGAGGGCCTTAGTCTCTTTTTTGGATGTTTTTCTTTACCGGGACGAACCACGAAGTCAGGCCGGGTCACGGTTGAGGCAAGCCGGCTAGAATTTCCGCGTCGGGTCGGTCACTTTATGGAGCTTTTTTTCAAAAATTCTCCAATCTTTTCCAAACTTCTGGGGCTTCACCCAGATGTTCTTTTAAGGTTCTTTTGGGGTCCACAGCTCACCCCAAGGGTCCAGAAGTTCTGTGATGGTCCTTGGGGGTGCGGACTTCAACTCCCAGAATGCACCTGGCGCAAACTCCTTTTTGGCCACTGGACAGTGGTCAGCTGGTCGCTTTCTTCAGGAGTTGGTGCAGGGGACTCTGGTTTAGCAATTTTTCACCTGTAGCAAACAGGGAGTCCCTCCTTGAACCAGTTGAAGCCAGGCAAAGTCCTTCTTGTGGTGAAGCCCAAGTGTGCAGCTGGTGCAGTCCTTCTGAGTGCAGGTTCCAGGTGCAGGCCAGGGGTCCAGCAGGGCAGTCCTTCTTCTTCTTTAGTTCCTTTCTTGTTGAAAAAACCTACATGCCCTACCATATACTAGGGACTTATAGGTAGGTTAACTTAGCCAATTATAATTAGCCTAATTTGCATATCCATTTTACACAGAGCACAGGCCCTGGGACTGGTTAGCAGTACCCAGGGCACCATCAAAGTCAGGAAAACACCAGCAAAAAGAGGAAAATGGGGGCAAAAAGTTATGGGGCCTCTGCAATCAGCCCTGTTTTCTCACACTGAAGAAATATGGGCCCTGATTTATGCTTTTTCATGCAAAACTGTGTTAACGTAGTTTTGCGTGAAAAAGTATACCGCCAGCTAGCACCATCGCCAAGATGCCGGCCTGGTGTCATATTTATGGTATGAGGGTAGCCGGCGGTAAGGCCCAGATAGTGCCATGAAAAAGGACGATAGCCGGGTGGGGGAGGCATAGGGGGAGGTTGTGCCTCAAAGGATGACACTGGTTTGGTAAGAGGCATAAAAATGTCTCTAACCAGACTAGCGTCATCCTTTGACGCACAACCCCCATGGACATGTCTTCTGCCTTAGTAAAGACGGGAGCCATGTCCACCACCCCAATGGCCATGCTCAGGGGACACATGTCCCCTGGGCATGGCCATTGGGCCCAGTGCCATGTAGGGGGCCCAAGTTAGGCCCCCCTATGGCACTTTAAAAAAAAAATAATAATACTCACCTGAACTTACCTGTCTGACCTGGGATGGGGTCCCTACATCCACTGGCGACCCTCTGGTGTGGGTGGGGGTGTCGCTAGGGTTATGGAAAGGCACTTGTGGGCCCATTCCATGGTCTCTCACCATGGAAGTAGGCCCACAGGTCCCCTAACACCTGCTCTGACCCAGGAATTAAATAATGTGCTAAGCAAGCTTAGAGCCATTATTTAAGGCCCCCTAATCCGTGCTTGATTTTTGCAGGGGGGCTAAATATGGCATTAAGGCCATATCATCATTTCTTGCACTGGAACGCCTATCTTGCATCTCATTGATGCACAGTAATAGCCCGTGTATCCCGCAGACAAGCTCCCCATTTCTGATCGCTGTCAGCACACCTGCAGCCAAGTCACCACCAGACTGGAAACTAAAAAGTTTGTGCTCACAGGATCTGGAACAACATCACTATAAGCACAAAAATGCTTCCCCAGGTGTTACACTTCTCTATAGGTGGCACCATTCCTAACAATAGGCAGATAGTAAGAATTCTGTATTTATCTTAGTGTGTTGTGTGAGGGTAAACCGCCCTCAGCAAGTGTCTCAAACTCCACCTCTGACTAAAAGCTTTCCCATGCATTTGCTGAATGTGCAGCTATCACAAAGGTAACTGTATTGCGACCTCTATTTTCCTGAAGGTGTTGTGTAAAGGCAGCTCTGCAATTAACTCCTACTGTAACTGCAAGAGCCTCCATTTTAAGAAAACAGATTCAATCAGTAAAACCACATACGGGAATTTTACCTATTAAGAGTCAAGGTTGATTACTCTATGGAAGGAATAGGGGTTTCCCTCAATTATCTGAAGAAGGTTTTAACTGTGATTACTATGGACGTCTCCATATACTTGTAATGATGGTTTTCTTGAGTAATTTCATTCAAGACTACACAGGAGCCCACCCAAACAAATATGACGTTGGATGCCATGTTATGTATCTTAAAGATATACCATAAGTATACAGGTTTAGACTGCCTAACCCTATAGCAGAATGAATCCATTAAGGCCCATATTTATACTTTTTGATGCAAAACTGCGCTAACGCAGTTTTGCGCCCAAAAAATTAGCGCCGGCTAACGCCATTCTGAAGCGCCATGCGGGCGCCGTATTTATTGAATGGCGTTAGCCGGCGTTAGCCGACCGGCGCTGCCTGGTGTGCGTGAAAAAAAACCACGTACACCAGGCAGCGCCGGCGTAGGGAAAAATGGCGTTTGGGCGTCCAAAAATGGGGCAAGTCAGGCTGAGGCAAAAAAATCGTCTTAACCCGATTTGCGCCATTTATTTTGGGCGCCCAGACGCCATTAACATGACTCCTGTCTTAGCAAAGACAGGAGTCATGCCCCCTTGCCCAATGGCCATGCCCAGGGGACTTCTGTCCCCTGGGCATGGTCATTGGGCATAGTGGCATGTAGGGGGGCACAAATCAGGCCCCCCCTATGCCAATTTTTTTTTTACAAAAAATACTTACCACAACTTACCTTTTCTTCCCTGGGATGGGTCCCTCCATCCTTGGGTGTCATCCTGGGGTGGGCAAGGGTGGCAGGGGGTGTCCCTGGGGGCTTGGGAGGACACCTCTGGGCTCATTCTGAGCCCTCAGGTCCCTTAACGCCTGCTCTGACCCAGGCGCTAAAATCCGGTGCAAATGCGGGTTTTTAGTCCCACCCAGTCCCGGGCGTCATTTTTGCCCGGGAGTATAAATACGACGCATATGCATCGCAGTCATTTTTTAAGACGGGAACGCCTACCTTGCATATCATTAACGCAAGGAAGGTGTTCACGCCAAAAAATGACGCTAACTCCATGAACTTTGGCGCTAGACGCGTCTAAAGCCAAAGTATAAATATGGAGTTAGTTTTGCGTCGAATTTGCGTCGAAAAAAACGACGCAAATTCAGCGCAAACAGAGTATAAATATGCCCCCATATATTTTTTAAAAATTGATGGCCCATATTTATACTTTTTGACGCAAATCTGTGCTAACGCAGTTTTGCGCCAAAAAAATTAGCGCCGGCTAACGCCATTCTGAAGCGCCATGCGGGCGCCGTATTTATTGAATGGCGTTAGCCGGCGTTAGCCGGCGTTAGCCGACCGGCGCTGCCTGGTGTGCATGAAAAAAAAACACGTACACCAGGCAGCGCCGGCGTAGGGAAAAATGGCGTTTGTGCGTCCAAAAATGGGGCAAGTCAGGCTGAGGCAAAAAAATCGTTTTAACCCGATTTGCGCCATTTTTTTGGGGCGCCCAGACGCCATTAACATGACTCCTGTCTTAGCAAAGACAGGAGTCATGCCCCCTTGCCCAATGGCCATGCCCAGGGGACTTCTGTCCCCTGGGCATGGTCATTGGGCATAGTGGCATGTAGGGGGGCACAAATCAGGCCCCCCTATGCCAAAAAAAAAATTACAAAAAATACTTACCACAACTAACCTTTTCTTCCCTGGGATGGGTCCCTCCATCCTTGGGTGTCATCCTGGGGTGGGCAAGGGTGGCAGGGGGTGTCCCTGGGGGCTTGGGAGGGCACCTCTGGGCTCATTCTGAGCCCTCAGGTCCCTTAACGCCTGCCCTGACCCAGGCGCTAAAATCCGGCGCAAATGCAGGTTTTTTAGTCCCGCCCAGTCCCGGGCGTCATTTTTGCCCGGGAGTATAAATACGACGCATATGCATCGCAGTCATTTTTTAAGACGGGAACGCTTACCTTGCATATCATTAACGCAAGGAAGGTGTTCACGCAAAAAAATGACGCCAACTCCATGAACTTTGGCGCTAGACGCGTCTAACGCCAAAGTATAAATATGGAGTTAGTTTTGCGTCGAATTTGCGTCGAAAAAACGACGCAAATTCGGCGCAAACGGAGTATAAATATGCCCCGATGTGTTTCAGGACCATGCACAGGGGTTCAGGCAGTTCCAAGATTATGGCTTAGGTCAAATGAACAAACAAGTATAAAACTGAACATACATACACATAAATAACAAAAAATGTCCACAAAGTTTCATTGCTCCTGTCCAAATAGTGAAAAAAATCATGCAAAACAAATGTGCGTGGGTATAGGAAATGCCATTTCGTACTCTCTCCACGAGCAGTTTGTCTCATGCCACCTATTGTCATACTATTTACATATGTAGTTTGAATGTCACAAATTGACAAAAGTTCTTAGAGGTAAAGAAATAAAGTACATCATACAATGGTGGACGCCTATTGTTACAAGCCACAAATGCGTACATATACACCATGGAAAACGCCCACAGTACAGGTATCATTACAAACCTGGTGCATAAAAAATATAAAAATACAAAGCCCTGTATATTGCTAATGAGGTTTTTAGTCGAAATATAGTACTGAAAGCAGTTACCTAACTGCATTTGCCAGCTTTGGAGCACAGTATTTTTTCCGAAGACTTTGCATTGGGTGTAAGAATGGTCCAGGTCTATTCTGAGCCTGCATCATAGAGATCTTACAATCGGATCCTGAAGCTTTACAATACACTGATGATATTACATCACAGATGATGATTTAACACACACTTAACTCAAGTGGACCGGCTTCTGACCATATTTGCCTCACACGTTTACAAAATTAACTTCAAGAAATCTAAAATAACTCATATGAATATAAGTTTTCTCGGCTACGAACTATCCCAAGGGGTAAAAGGTTTGTGGGTAAAAGGTTTAACGTCTGATTTTATAAAAAAAAGTTCGAATTTGCAACCCCTGATTATGCTCAGAGAGTTGTAAGCCCTGTTGAGATTCCTGAACTTTGGACGACTTTACTTGTAACATTATGTTGAGTGAGTTAAACCATTGTACAACTTAATAAGGTACATGCTTTCTACAAAACATTGGACTGACAAACACAAATTCTGTGTGCTCTCCAGGCAGGCATGCTGGAATCAAAATATTTACAAACCAGGGATAGCAAAACTAACTAAGGGACAGATTTAGAGTTTGATCTACGGGGTTACTCCGTCACAAACATGACGGATATCCGGTGCACCACATTACAATCCCATTATAGCTTATGGCGCTTGTAATATGGCAGATGGAATATCTGTCATTTTTGTCATCCGCCAAACTCTAAATCAGGCCCTTTGTTATGAGAGTTATACCAAGCACCTCGGGATACACCTACAATGAGGAGCAGACAGATCCAATAGCATACAAATAACATTTAAACTCAAATGCAGAATCATGTTTTTCATTCATTGAGGAAATTCTTGTGCTGTTCTGAAAACTTGTCCTATTGCATAGGGAAATCAAATCATTATTGTTGTCCCTGTACCTGTCCTTGAGGCTTCAACCAAAAACAGCATTCCTAATGCTGAAGCTCTACACACTAGGTGGATTCAATGGGGATTCTCATTGACTTCAGTGAATGTGCAGTTTCAATGTGATCCTACACTAGGAACACAAGAATTTCTCCAATGTGCGCAGAAATTACCTATGACCCAGGAATGTTATCCTTTGAGCAATATGAGTGTGATCTATACGGATGGTTCAGTTTAATCAGCCCCTGGAACAATATTCAACATTGAAAAAATATTCACCAGCCTCTGCAGTGGTGCATGAAATATTTCAAGAGCATAAATTTGAGCCACAACATACCCACACTCAGACTTTAGGTGACAGCACCTCACAAATTGCAGAAATATATGCCTTTTTGCTTGCACTTCAGAAGACTGAGCCTGAAGTTCCCACACTATTCGTGTCTACCCTTTTCTTCTGTATTGATTTACCACTTTGAAGAATTAATGGATTCAAAGGCCCTGATGAATACTTTTTGGGGCAAAACTACACTAATGCAGTTTTGCACCAAAAAGTTTAGCACCGGCTTGCACCATTTCTGTGCACCAGCCAGGCACCATATTTATGGAATGGTGCAAGCCGGTGAAAAGGATAGCCTAGTGTAAAAAAAATGACCTTGGCCAGGTGGGGCTGGCGGTATGGAAGAAGGGGGTTTTGCACAAAAAAATGACGTTAGGCAGGTTAGAGTAAAAAAAATTACTCTAACCTGCCTAGAGCCATTTTCTGACGCAAACCCATCCATACCACATGACGCCTGTCTTAGAAAAGACAGGAGTCATGCCCACCACCCCAATGGCCAGCACAGGGGACCAGTGTCCCCTGGGCATGGTCATTGCACCCTGTGCCATGTATGGGGGTCCATTTCAGGACCCCCTATGACACTTAAAAAAATATAATAAAATACTCACCTCTGCTTACCTGTAGTTACCTAGGATGGGGTCCCCCATCCTCCGCTGTCCCTCTGGTGTGGGTGGGGTGTCTCTGGGGCCATGGAAATAGGCCCACAGGTCCCCTAACGCCTGCCCTGACCCAGGCATTAAAAAATGGGGCAAAGCAAGCTTTGCCCCATTTTTTGACCCCTCCTCCCTCCCGTGCACCATTTTTGCACGGGAGTATATATATATGGCGTTAAGGCCATAAAGTCATTTTTTGCACAGGAACGCCTCCTTGCACCTCATTAAGGCAAGGTGGGTTTCCACATCCAAAAAATGACTTTAACTCCATAAATTTGGCGCTATACGGGTCTAGCGCCAAAGTATAAATATGGAGTTAGTTTTACACCAAATTAGAGTAAGAAAATGACGCTAATTTGGTGCAAACAGAGTTTAAATATGCCCCACTGATTCTAAAGGGAAAACCAGTTAAAAAAAACCGCTATGTGAATGTTTGCCATTCTAAAAGATGGGCTTCCGCTAGTCCATTTTAAACACAAATTATTTAATTAAGACCACAGCACTACAGCGTAAGTATATAGAACATAATTGGTAATATTCCAAATATATAGTAGTTTTAGACCAGTCTTTGAAGAAAACAAAACGAAATGCTTCTCTCGTTGAAACCTTGTGGTTTATTCACGTCAAAGAAAGTCCTTTATGACTTTGTTCATTCACTTAAGGCCATTGGCAATCATTTTTCGCAGTCAATCCATACAGTGAAAGCCTATAGTCAATCCATACACTACCAGCCAACAAGTGTTTCATCACGAAGTGACTTTTTAAAGCAATCGTGTGAGATCTATAACCATATTGGTATGTTCAAATAGAGTTGCATCTCTGTAGGAAAGTGTGGCAGTCAACGTCTCCAGACCTTTTTCCAGAGGAATGAATGTATACAGTGAGTTAACATCCAGACTAACAAATTTACAGCATTTGGTCCAATCATCATCTTCTAATTGACATAATAGATCCCTAGTGTCTTGGATATAGGATGGGAAGTTACGTACTAGAGGTTGTAAGAAAGAGTCAATATATTCTGAAATGTGTTCTTTCGGTGACCCAATTCCAGATATGATGGGTCTGCCAGGTGGAAAGGTACCTGGCTTGTGAACCTTGGGGAGTATATAGATGCAAGGGACTTTCGGTTCCGGGATGTACATGTATTTAAATTAATTGTCCGAGATGAGGCAAAGTTCTTTCCAGTAAGGGAATTTGCCCTCTATCAAACATGTGACCTCCAATAATGGGTTACTAGTCAGACGTACTTATGCTATGCTGTGCCCCAGTTGTCTGTTAATTTCTGTCATGTAATCTAATCTTTTCATCACCAACACATTGCCTCCTAAAGACAAATTAGGACACCCACGTCATGGAATTCATGATTTAGGGATCTATAAGGCTGACTCCACAGCCAGGGCAGTGGTACACACTGTGAAAATATCCCCTGTGATCTGATCTCAAATGCACATTGACAAATATACATCGGATGCCATTGAGGCAACCTCAAAGGGTGAACCACCTTCCAAATCGTTTCCTCAGAATTATTCCCCCACCCTTAGTCCAGAAAATACGCTGATGGTTAGTCTACGAGAAGTGGGCGATAGAGTGATAACTAATAAGCTTCTAGATTATATAGACAGTCCATGAGAGTTTAGCATCTGTGCATGCTGAAAGGAGGGTTCACCATTTCATTACTTCACCAATTTTATTTGTGGTCACCATTGCGCAAACAAGTGAAAAATTATGTGAGGCAATGTGATATTTGCCAATTAATGCAAAATTCTGTTATTAAAAGCCCAGAGTGAACCATTTTTGATCTACAGTAAACAATTTTAAATTTTGTATCTGGGAAATGTGGCGCTTTACAAACTTGTATCTGCTTTAAACATATCTTAGTGGCAGTAGATTAATGTTCTCAGTTACAATGGATGTAGGCTTTGAGATCTTCCCATGCTATGACCATTATAAAAGATTTGATGTGTCTTTTCGCCACAGGAGGGGTCCACACATTTACTTCAGACAATGATCCAGTGTTCACCTCAAAGACTTACAAATATGGAATGAGTTTGTTGGAAGTGTGTCTCACATTCTGTAAACTATTTTAAAGCAATATGAATGATTTATTACAACACTCAAATTACAAGTTTAAGCAAGCCCTCACGGCTGTGTTGTTAACTATAGGTCTTTGTTGGTCCCTTCAGCCACATGGAGTCTATAAAGACCATTAAATAACTTGCCTAGGGGAGTGCTGGGAGGTTGCACTCCATCTGGAATACCTATGCATGTTCCTGGACTGGACAACTTTGGGAAGGTGGCATACGAAAATCCTTTTGACTTAGATCAGGGTTCTCCAATGTCAGTCCTGGAGGGCTGGATCCATGCCCGATTTTTAAGATAACTACATTTATCTTAACCTGGATATGCAAAAAATCTGGCATGGATCCTGCCCTCTAGGATCGACATTGGAGAACCTTGAACCACAAACATTTTTGATAGAAAATAAAAGAGGTCAAATGTCAGACTTTCTGATTCTGCCACCAGTGAAGAGAGGGTTTTGTCAGTCACTTAAAGGTGGATCCTCAAATGTTGGAGATGTTGTTCAAGAAAAGATTCTGGACAAACAAGTATTTGAGTCATCATATCGACCACCTATTCCTGTGTTGTTGGGTAAAGATCACAAGCACTGTAGTTCTGTATCCCATTCCTGGCTTTGAAAATGAATAGCATCTCAGGCTGATTTGCTACAGCTGTCCAACTCAAATACAACATAGGAGACCTCAAGGTAGAACCTCTCGCCCTTTCTCTACACTGCAGGAGATTCTGCTTGATGAACTCAACAACAGAGAAAGCTTAGGTCCCAGGCTTAGGACAACGGGAACTGTTGACATTTCTATTTTTCACATGATAAAATCCATGGAGAAGTTTGATGACTTTGTTTCTACAGAAACAACTGTGCAATTAAATGCTGTGGTTTA
Source organism: Pleurodeles waltl (assembly GCF_031143425.1). Classification (NCBI taxonomy): domain Eukaryota; kingdom Metazoa; phylum Chordata; class Amphibia; order Caudata; family Salamandridae; genus Pleurodeles; species Pleurodeles waltl. The sequence goes on along the minus strand of NC_090437.1, from coordinate 258,508,309 downwards.
TTATGAACCTCATAAAGAGACAATATCTAGGTAGATGCTGCCCAGCAGATCCAAAACTTTTGGTGAGACTGAATTACTGGCACTTTAAGAAAAAAAAATACTTATCTGTACTTACCTATACTTACCAGGGATTGGGTCCCCCATCCTTCGCTGTCCCTCGGGTGTGGGTAAGGGTGTCCCTGGGACCTGGAATGGGCAACTGTGGGCTTATTTCATGGTGTTACACCATGGAAATAGGCCCACAGTCCCCTAATGCTTGCCCTGACCCAGGCATTAAAAATGGTGCAAAGCAAGAGTTGCACCATTTTATGACCCCTCCTCCCTCCCGTGTACCATTTTTTCCCTGAAGTATAAATATGGCGTTAAGCCCATAGACCCACTTTTTGCACGGGAATGCCAACCTTGCATCTTATTAAGGCAAGCTAGGTTTCCATGTCCAAAAAATGACTTTAACTCCATAAATTTGGCTCTAAACTGGTCTTGCCCCAAAGTATAAATATGGAGTTAGTGTGCACCAAATTAGAGTAAAAAAAAAATTACGCTAATTCGTTGCAAACAGAGAATAAATATGCCCCTAAATTGACCAACCCCAGAGAGCTGCGGGAGGCAGCAGATGACTGGTTCAGAACTAGGGTTAAACAGAAACCCCTAGGGTGTCATCAGAAAAAGGGAGTACATGGTTCTTCTCAGTGGAAGAACCAAGGGAAAGATGATAAAAAGTCCAAAGAGTCTTCACAAGAGTCCCCAAAAACATCCATTTCTAAGTGGAAGGGGTATCAGGGGAAGCATTATGATCCTGTTAAGGTAGGAAAGTTTCAGGAGCTTGCTAAGGCCGACAAGTGCTTTGAGTGTCATCAACCTGGACAAAAAAGAGGAGATGCTATCTGCTACAAGAAGCCCCCACTGGTGGGCAATCCAATGGGATTTCTAGTGTAGGGATGGGGGTGGAAGCTGGCCCAGGGCTGGGATCAGGGTACACAGAGGTCACCTCATTGTCTGTGGGTGGGGTAGACATTGCAACAATGGTCACCTTACCTCCCAGCATGGAGAGGTATAGGCAGAGGCCTAAAGTCAATGGGACTGAGGTGGAAGCTCTGAGAGATACTGGAGCCAGTGTGACATTGGTCACAGAGAAGCTGGTTTCTCCAGAACAGGTATTACCTGGTGTCTTCCACCAAGTAACATATGCAGATAGCAGAACTAATTTCTATCCCATGGCCATGGTGAGCCTGGAATGGGGTGGTGTGACAGGCCCTAAGAAGGTAGCTCCAGCCCTCCCCGTAGAGTGTCTGCTGGGAAATTATCTGGAAGCATCTGAATGGTCAGAGGTGAAAAGAAGGGTCCATGCACAGATGCTGGATCTCCCTTAATTGGTGTGTGATGTGACTAGGTCACTGGTAGCACAACAGGGAAGTGCTGGACATTTGGACCCTGGAACTATGGGTAACGCCTCTAAGAAAAAGAGAAAGAGAACTGGGTCTGGCTTGCCAGCCCCAATAAGTACAGAGAGTCAGAAGGAATCCAAACGTGAGGGGGGGAATCCCACCTCTGAGGGAGGTCCCCTTCCCCTGCAAGCTCTGCCTGGCTTGGCACAACTGTAAGGGGCAGGTGTGCCCACCAGAGAAGAATTGTGCCGGGGACAAAGAGGGTTTCCCAATCTTGAGGGCCTAAGGCAGACTGCTTCCAGGCAAGAATAAGGGGATACCAGTGGAACCCAAAAGATTTATTGGGAGGATGGAGTTCTCTACACTGAGGCAAGGGAAGCCAAACCAGGGGCAAACAGGAGAATGGTGGTCCCCCAGAAGTATAGAGAATTAATCCTGACTTTAAGCCATGATATTCCCTTAGCTGGACATTTGGGATGCTTTTTTATTGGCCCCAAATGTCTGAAAAAGTCAGGGAGTTTTCCAGCTCTGGTATCACCTGCCAGGCTAGTGGCAAGGCAGGGGACAAGACAAAGGCTCCCTTGATACCACTGCCAGTGGTTGAGACTCCCTTTGAGAGGGTGGGGATTGCCATTGTTGGTTCCCTAGACCCACCAACTGCCTCAGGCAACAGGTACATTTTTGTAGTTGTGGATCATGCCACCAGGTACCCTGATGCAATACTCCTCAGGACAGTCACTACTTCCACAGTGCCTAGGGCCCTACTTGGTGTGTTCACCAGAGTGGGATTCCCAAAGGATGTGGTCTCAGATTGCGGCACACATTTTATGTCTGCCTATCTGAAAGCAATGTGGGATGAGTGTGGTGTTACTTATAAGTTCACCACCACCGATCATCCACAGACCAATGGTCTAGTGGAAAAATTTAATATGACCCTGCAGGGCTTGATCATGGGTTTGTCTGACAAACTCAGGAGGAGATGGGATGTTCTCCTCCCATGTCTGCTGTTTGCCTACAGAGAGGTGGCACAGAAAAGGTTTGGATTCAGCCTCTTTGAGTTACTGTTTGGGCACCCTGTAAGAGTCCCACTATGCTTTGTGAGAGAGTCTTGGGAGAAGCCTCTCAAAGAAGCCAAGGAGAATGTGCTGGTTTATGTGCTGGGCCTGCAGTCACGCATGGCTGAGTACATGAAGAAGGCAAGCAGCAGCCTGGAGGCCAGCCAAGAGCTCATGAAGCTTTGGCATGATGAGAAGGCTACCATTCCTGAGTATCACCCATTTCAACTGGTGTGGGTTTTGGAGCCTATGGCTCCTGTGGCACTTCAGGCCAAATGGACTGGTCCCTATCCAATAGTGAAGAAAAACGGTGAGGTCACCTACCTGCTGGACCTTGGCACCCCCAGGGATGCTCATAGGATCCTGCATGTCAACAGACTGAAACCCCACCATGCTAATGGTCACAGATGCAGGGAAGGAGGAGGAGAGTGAACCTCTGCCAGACCCCCTTTCCACAAATGCACAAGATGGGTCAGTGGAGGAAGTGGTACCCTCTCCCAAGTTGACAGCCCAACAGCAGGGAGACTGCAAACACGTTTTGGAGCAGTTTGGTGGTGTGTTTCACTTGACCCCTGGACTCACCAATTGGTGTGTCCATGATATTGATACTGGTGACAGGTTAGCTGTCAAAAACATGCTTTAGAGGCTGTCTGACCAGGTCAAGGCCAAAATCAAAGCAGAAGTGGCTAAGATGTTGGAGCTCAAGGTAATTGAACCATCTGATACTTCTTGGGCCAGTCCAGTGGTACTGGTACCTAAACCCAATCCCCAAGGTAGGAAGACGGAATTAAGATGCTGTGTAGACTACAGAGGTCTATATTCAGTCACTTAGACTGATGCTCACCCTCTACCTAGAACTGATGATCTCATTCATAGGTTGGGGGCTATCAAAGTCCTGAGCACATTTGATCTGACCTCAGAATACTGGCAGATTGCCTTAAGTCCGGGAGCTTAGGAGAGGTCAGCAGTTTCCACACCAGAGGGCCACTTTCAGTTCAAGGTGATGTCCTTTGGCCTGATAAATGCTCCTGCCACTTTCCAACGTTGGTGAATAGAGTCATGTCTGTGTTGGAATCTTTCAGTGCAGCTTATCTGGACAATATAGCTTTATTCAGTTCTACCTGGGAGGACCACATGGTCCACTTGAAGGAAGTGCTTCAGACCCTGCTCCAAGCAGGCCTCACTATAAAGGCAAGCAAGTGCCAGCTAGGGCAAAGTTCAGTTGTGTACCTGGGCCACCTTGTTGGTGGAGGCCATGTAACCTCTCCAGCCCAAGATACAGACTATCCAGGAGTGGGAGGCTCCTAAAACCCAGACTCAGGTCAGGGCCTTTCTTGGCCTGACTGGGTTTGTTCAGAATGATGTGGCCATAGTGGCCCCTCTGACATAGCTTACGTCAAAGAAACAGCCCAAGAAGTTCATTTGGACCCAAGAGTGTCAAAAAGCCTTTGACACTCTGAAGCAGGCTATGAGTTCAGCACCAGTGTTACTGGCCCCTGACTATAGCAAAGAGTTTATAGTACAAACAGAGGTGGTCATTCTGACCTCAGCGGTAAAAGGCGCCTACCACCGGTCAGAAATCCTCCATAATTCCGCCGCGGTCGCGGTAACCCGCCACGGTCATTCTGACCCGCAGCAGCCAAACCTCCGAAAATCCGATAGCCACAACAGACCGCCAGACCAGCGGTCGGCGGAAAAGTGGAGGTGACCAAACCTCCACCATCACGCCAACAGAAATACGCCCATGCCATTACGACCCACGAATCCACGCGGCGGTCTTTCAAACGCGGTTTTCCATTGGCGGTACACACCGCCGCAGTCAGAATACACACAAACGAACAAAACTCAGCCACATTGGACGATTTGAATTCCACACACCTGATACACATACACACACCACTCCCACACACACAATACAATATAAAACACACACCCACATCACCCACAAACCCCTTCGACCAAAATCCTAAAAGAAGCACTGAGAGACACATCAGCGATCACAGAACACCATCACACAGAGGCACACTACACCATCACCCACACAATATCCACACACAAAACAACACACACCACCACACTCAACACACTTAACTACACATACTCCACCCCACCCATCATACACACCACTCCATGGCACCCCAAAGACACCCCCGCTTCTCAGACGAAGAACTCAGGGTCATAGTGGAGGAAATCGTTCGGGTAGAGCCCCAGCTCTTCGGCACACAGATCCAATACACCAGCATTGCCCGGAGGACGGAGCTATGGCAGAGGATTGTCGACAGGGTCAACGCTGTGGGACAGCACCCCAGAAATCGGGAAGACATCAGGAAGCGATGGAACGACCTACGGGGGAAGGTGCGTTCCATGGTATCCAGGCACAACATCGTCGTGCAGAAGACTGGCGGAGGACCCCCACCTCAACCCCCACAATTTACAACATGGGAGGAGGAAGTCTTGAACATCCTGCATCCTGACGGCCTCGCAGGAGTCGGCGGAGGAATGGATTCTGGTAAGTTGAAGCTTCACTACTGCTTCCCCTCCACCTGCATGACAAATCATACCCCAACCCTCACCCCCATCCTCGAACCCCACCCTCACCCCCACCCCCATCCTCACCCCCACCCTCACCCCCACCACCATCCTCACCCCCACCACCATCCTCACCCCCACCCCCAGCACACCTATTCCCTGCCAATGTCTCACCATCACAACCCACACATCCCAAAACCTAGGCCTGCATGCGTCCACTAAGCATGGACACCCATCACCAAAGCATGCCCAATGCATATACACATCCCCCCCACAAGCCACCCTCACCAAAGCCCCCACACACGAATGCCAGCACTTGGGGACACGGGAACCCACAGATACACCCATATGCCACACATTGAAACTATAACCATACCTCTATACCCCTGCAGGACCCGACCGCCAACACACCGCCACGGAGGGCCCAGAATTCTCCACACCCCCCACCCAAGAGGCCGTCAGCGATGACAGCAGCTCTGTCGACCTGGACACTGATGACCAGCCCGGACCATCGGGGACCTCTGGACAGTCGGTTCCCCTCACACAGGCACAGGCCACTACAGACCCAAACCCCTCTGGGAACACCAGCACAGCTCCCACCCAGCGGGCCCATGCCTCTGTCTCCAGGGCGCGTCAATCTGCGGTGTGTCTACCACTACAGGGCACCCAGGATAACCCACCACCCCAACAACAACAGGGACCTGGGGGCAGTGGTAGTGGGCACACCGGCAAAGGGGCAGAGGCCCAGGGAAACAGGGCAACTCGGAGGGCAGCTGTGCGACAGGGGGGGGACGGGCCCAGGGAACCCACTCTCCACGAGGCCCTCACCACCATCATGGGAGCATACAACCGCTCCCAGGAGACGATGGCGACGGTACTGGCCCGGTTCCAGGAGATCCAGGTACTGCAGGAGGAACACTATCGGGGGTACAGGGAGGACATCAGAGCCCTCACCTCCACCCTGGTTACCATGGTAGGGCTGCTGCAGGAACTCATCAACACCAGGACGGACACTCAACAACAACAAAGGGCCCCTGCCACTAGCCTGGACCAAGAACAGCCAACCACCTCCGCCGGCGCTAGTGGACAGGAGGCCCCCGCACAACAGCAGCCCACCAGACCCCCACCTCCTGCAGGAGAAGAACCACCCCGCAAGAGGGCCCTGAGATCTCGCAAGAAGACAGAGTAGGATGTCAAGACCCCCGCCAGCAAAGGATACCACCTGATGTCATCCCACTGTCCCACATTGTCACCCTGTCCATCCTTGAACTGCCCATGCTCCATCTCTCCACAGGCCTATGGACAATGCACCTGTGTGACTGTTACTCTGGACTCTGCCATGGACATTCCTTCACCATAGCCCCCACCCACTTGAAACCACCCATCCCATTTTGTGCACTGAAATAAACACCTATTTTGCACAAAACTATCTGGAGTCTGGCTGTGATTTCAAAATATTGTAATTGACATGACAGTGCAAATATGTTCTTGTCCATAGTGAAGTCAACAAACAGCTGCCACAAAGCTGTAGTCCATGGGGAAACGAAGCACAGGACTCGTAGTGGGGACCCCAGATCTGAAATAGGGAGGGAAAAGCCACAACTCAGTCATCATACACTGGGGCAAATAGACAGGCAGCAGAGATGCTGGAGAGTAGTTTACATTAACTAAATTATGTTTGAATTGTTACCTGTGTCCTATTGGAAGTACTGTGCAATGATTCTGTCCCTGTTGTCTGTTTCAGCCCCGTCGTCTTCCTCCTCTTCACTCTCCACAGGTTCCACAGCTGCCACAACACCACCATCTGGACCATCCTCCTGCAGGAAAGGCACCTGGCGGCGCAAAGCCAGGTTGTGAAGCATGCAGCAGGCCACGATGATGTGACACACCTTCTTAGGTGAGTACATTAGGGATCCACCTGTCATATGCAGGCACCGAAACCTGGCCTTTAGGAGGCCGAAGGTGCGTTCGATCACCCTCCTAGTACGCCCATGGGGCTCATTGTACCGTTCCTCTGCCCTGGTCCGGGGATTCCTTACTGGGGTCAGTAGCCACGACAGGTTGGGGTACCCAGAGTCCCCCAATAGCCATACACGGTGTCTCTCTAGCTGTTCCATCACATAAGGGATGCTGCTATTCCTTAGGATGTAGGCGTCATGCACTGACCCTGGGAATTTGGCATTTACATGCGAGATGTACTGGTCAGCCAAACACACCACCTGGATGTTCATGGAATGGTAACTTTTTCTGTTCCTGTACACCTGCTCCCTGTCTCTTGGGGGAACCAAAGCCACATGGGTCCCATCAATGGCACCAATGACGTTGGGAATATGTCCAAGGGCATAGAAATCACCCTTCACTGCAGCCAATTTGCCCACCTCAGGGAAAAGGATGTAGCTCCTCATGTATTTCATCAGGGCCGACAACACTCTGGATAACACCTTCGAAAACATGGGCTGAGACATCCCAGAAGCAATTCCCACTGTTGTCTGAAATGACCCACTTGCCAAGAAGTGGAGTACTGACAGGACCTGCACCAGAGGGGGAATCCCTGTGGGTTGGCGGATGGGGGACATCAGGTCGGGCTCCAGCTGGGCACACAGTTCATGTATAGTGGCACGGTCAAGCCGGTAGGTCAGGATAATGTGGCGTGCTTCCATTGTCGACAGGTCCACCAGCGGCCTGTACACGGGAGGATTCATCCGTCTCCTCGCCAAATCCAGCGGACGGTGCCTAGGAAGGACAACATGGAGCACACAGTCAAGCAACCCACAGGTACGTACTCACAGCTTGCACAGTAAACGATTCTCTATGCAGTGAATGGCGTGTCTGAGTGGCTATGCAAGGCCTAGGCCTGTGTGACGCAGTTGAAATTGAGCCATGTGGACCCTCGAAATGGCGGCTGCCTGACCTGTGAAGTGTGACAATGGGATGTGAGGTCAATGCGCTGGCGTGGCACACCGCGGCGGTCGGCGGTCGAAGACCGCGGCGCGAAGCCGCATTGGTTAACATTGAAGCCTATGGGTTTCAGGAGCCAATGGCGAAGGGCGCCGGCGGTGGCGGTACGCACCGCCGCGGACGTGACCGCCATTTTCTATCTACTTATTCACTTGCGACTTGAACTTTCACAGGAGAGGACCTATACTGCAAGTGTTGCTGTGACCTCGGTCTGGAAGGGACAATGGCTGCTGCGCCTGGGGAAAGGGCCCCTGCCTTCACTGGAGAAGAGTTGGAGAAACTTGTGGATGGGGTCCTCCCCCAGTATGCGCTACTCTACGGTCCTCCAGACCAACAAGTGAGTTTAATTCAATATGGATTTGGGGCCACTGGCTGGCTTGGGGCCCTGGCGGGGGGCCTTGCGGGAATGGGGGGCATGTTGGGCCTGGCGGGGGGCCTGGCGGGGGGCCTGGCGGGGATGGGGGGCATGTTGGGCCTGGCGGGGGGCATGGCGGGGGGCCTGGCGGGGATGGGGGGCATGTTGGGCCTGGCGGGGGGCATGGCGGGGGGCCTGGCGGGGATGGGGGGCGTTGGGCCTGGCGGGGGGCCTGGCGGGGATGGGGGGCATGTTGGGCCTGGCGCGGGGCCTGGCGGGGATGGGGGGCATGTTGGGCCTGGCGGGGGGCCTGGCGGGGATGGGGGGCATGTTGGGCCTGGCGGGGGGCCTGGCGGGGGGCCTGGCGGGGATGGGGGGCATGTTGGGCCTGGCGGGGGGCATGGCAGGGGGCCTGGTGGGGATGGGGGGCATGTTGGGCCTGGCGGGGGGCATGGCGGGGGCCTGGCGGGGATGGGGGGTGTTGGGCCACTGGCAACGAAAATGCAGACAAACTTGAACGTGGTATTTCTCCCTCCCTGTACGTGTCACATAGGTCCGCGCCCATGAGAAGATCGGGATTTGGCGTGCCATCGCCAAGGAAGTCCGGACCCTGGGGGTCCACCATCGACGGGGCACCCACTGCCGCAAGAGGTGGGAGGACATCCGCCGCGGGACCAAGAAGACCGCCGAGTCTCTGCTGGGGATGGCCTCCCAACGTAGGCGGGGTGCCTGCCGTCAACTGACCCCCCCTGATGTTCCAGATCCTGGCAGTGGCCTACCCTGATTTGGATGGGCGCGTGAGGGCAGCACAGCAGACACAAGGGGGTGAGTACAAGCATAATCTACTCTGTTGTCGCGCAGTGGAGGTGTCTGGGTGCGGGAGGAGGGCTGTGGGTCCCCCTAGGCCAGGGCGATATCTGTAGGCTGGGCACCCCTGTAAGCCCCTGTGTCCCCAGCCACCACCCTCAGTAGTGTGCCAGTACAGCCATCCCTGGGCCGTGTCATCCATGGGTGCAGTTGTCAACTCTAGGCGTGTAGGGCATGTTCCACGGAATGCGTAGGGGACCCCAAGTGCGCAACTTAGTGCAGGGGGCATCTGTGTCTGTCATGTCCGCTAACTGTACCGGTGATCCATGTACTCAAAATCTCTTTATTTCTCTCTCCCCCCCCCTTTTTGTTTGTCTTTCTGTGCTTGTGTGCATCAGCATCATCAGGCGGAGGAGAAGTGGCATCGGGGCAGGAGGGAGCTGCATCTCACATGGCCCAGGAGGGCCATGCCACAGAGTCTGACTGGACCAGTGAGACGGAGGGCGAGGGGAGCTCCACAACGGGGACGACTGGACCCTGCAGCGACACGGACACGTCCTCGGAAGGGAGCTCCCTTGCGGGGGTGGCACCATCCGTGCCCCCCGCCATTACAGGTACAGCCGCCACCCAGCGCACCATCTCCGCCCTCCCAGCAGCCCCTCAGCGTTCGCCCCGTGCCCGCTCTGCCAGGAAGCCGGGCATCTCCTTCGCCCCAGGCACCTCAGGCCCTGCCCCTGTTACCCCCGCTGCCCTCAGTGAGGAGGTCATTGACCTCCTCCGAACGCTCATTGTTGGGCAGACTACCCTTTTGAATGCCATCCAGGGGGTGGAGAGGGAGGTTCATCGCAGCAATGCGTACCTGGAGGGCATTCATTCGGGTCAGGCTGCCCATCAGCGATCGTTCCAGGCTCTGGCCTCAGCACTGACGGCAGCCATTGTCCCTGTCTCCTGCCTCCCTCTACTAACTCCCTCCTCCCAGTCTCCTGTTCCTCTGCCTGTCCCACCCACACCATCAGACCAGCCTGCACACACCTCAACACCCAAGAGCAGCTCATCCAAACATAAGCACCACAGATCACGCAGACATTCACACAAGCAACATTCCGATGCAGACATGCCAACAGTCACTACCACCTCTGTGACCCCCACCTCCTCGTCTCCCTCCTCCCTCCCTGTGACGTCTACACTCACACCTTCATTCACCTCACCATCAGCCAGTGTTTCCATCACCAGCACACCCTCCAGTACAGTCCGCACACGTGCAGTCACCACCCCCACTGCCATTTACACGTCCCCTGTGTCCTCTCCCACTGTGTCTGTCACCCCCTCTTCCACACCACACAAACGCAGCCACCCACCCACCCAACAGCCATCCACCTCACGACATCCTCCCGCTCCTGCACCTGCACCCAAAGACAGCAAACTTGTCTCGCCTACAACCACATCCTCTCCCTCCACTCCCATACCCACTGTACCTACCACTATCCATTGTCCCAGGAAAATCTATCTCTCTACTGCTACCTTCTTTCCTGACCCTGAGCCCCCCCCCTCCTTCTCGTCGGGGTAAGAAGAGCACCTCAGCCACCACCAGCCCTGCAGCCCCCTTGACAAGGGTGCAGGGGTATTGGAGCCCACCAGCCCGCAGGTCTGGATCTTCGCCCAGCAGCAAGGGGACAGCCAGCCCACCCCCTAGGAAGAGGAGCAGAAGGCGGAAGGGCCGCCGCCGGAGCCCGGGTTCTATATCCCCCCAGGACACTAGCCAGCCACCGTCAACAGCCACAGCTCCAAAGGGAGGAAAGGGCCACAGACTCCCGACTAAGGAGGGCAAGGGTAGCAAGGCGGAGAAGTCAGGCAGCAGGCCTGCTGCCCATGGAGGACCCATCACAGCTGCCCAGGAGGAGCCCGCAACCCCCATAGCCGCTGCCCAGGGAGGAACCGGCACAGCTGCCCCGGGAGAGCCCACCACCCCCATAGCCGCTGCCCAGGGAGGACCCAGCCCAGCTGGCCAGGAGGGCCCCACCACCCACAGCCCAGGTGGGCATTGAAGGAGCACCATCCCCGCTGCCCAGGAGGGCACCACCAGGCAATGAGCAGTTGGCCATAGAATGGCCGCCGTCTCCAGCACCGCTCCGCTGGGGACCGCCGTCTCAAGAACCGCTGAACTGGGCCCCGCCGTCTCCAGCACCGCTCCGCTGGGGACCGCCGTCTCAAGAACCGCTGAACTGGGCCCTTCAAGGCAAGAACCGATGAACTGGGCCCTTCAAGGCAAGAACCGCTGAACTGGGCCCCGCCGTCTCCAGCACCGCTCCGCTGGGGACCGCCGTCTCAAGAACCGCTGAACTGGGCCCTTCAAGGCAAGGACCGCTGAACTGGGCCCTTCAAGGCAAGGACCACTGAACTGGGCCCTTCAAGGCAAGGACCGCTGAACTGGGCCCCGCCGTCTCCAGCACCGCTCCGCTGGGGACCGCCGTCTCAAGAACCGCTGAACTGGGCCCTTCAAGGCAAGAACCGCTGAACTGGGCCCTTCAAGGCAAGAACCGCTGAACTGGGCCCTTCAAGGCAAGAACCGCTGAACTGGGCCCCGCCGTCTCCAGCACCGCTCCGCTGGGGACCGCCGTCTCAAGAACCGCTGAACTGGGCCCTTCAAGGCAAGGACCGCTGAACTGGGCCCTTCAAGGCAAGAACCGCTGAACTGGGCCCTTCAAGGCAAGAACCGCTGAACTGGGCCCCGCCGTCTCCAGCACCACTCCGCTGGGGACCGCCGTCTCAAGAACCGCTGAACTTGGCCCTTCAAGGCAAGGACCACTGAACTGGGCCCTTCAAGGCAAGGACAGCTGAACTGGGCCCTTCAAGGCAAGAACCGCTGAACTGGGCCCTTCAAGGCAAGAACCGCTGAACTGGGCCCTTCCAGGCAGGAACCGCTGGCCATTTGGCAGACGTGGCAGGGCAGGATCTGTCTCGGGCAGGGCTGCAGGATGTCCTCTGGCCAACATGCCTCCTCCAGTGGCAGTGGAGTATGTTATGGACTGTTTGGACTGTGGCTTTGCACTCCCCAGGATGGCCCAGTGGGCAGGCCACCCACTGTATGGACTGTATGGACTGTGGCTTTGCTCTCCCCAGGATGGCCCAGTGGGCAGGCCACCCACTGTATGGACTGTATGGACTGTGGCTTTGCTCTCCCCAGGATGGCCCAGTGGGCAGGCCACCCACTGTATGGACTGTTTGGACTGTGGCTTTGCTCTCCCCAGGATGGCCCAGTGGGCAGGCCACCCACTGTATGGACTGTATGGACTGTGGCTTTGCTCTCCCCAGGATGGCCCAGTGGGCAGGCCACCCACTGTATGGACTGTATGGACTGTGGCTTTGCTCTCCCCAGGATGGCCCAGTGGGCAGGCCACCCACTGTATGGACTGTATGGACTGTGGCTTTGCTCTCCCCAGGATGGCCCAGTGGGCAAGCCACCCACTGTATGGACTGTATGGACTGTGGCTTTGCTCTCCCCAGGATGGCCCAGTGGTCATGGAGTCCCCTCGTGGATCTGGCGTCGTGTACTCAAGTGGCTGAGGTGCCCCCGCTTCCCTTCCCCCTGAGGTGCCTGTCCTTTTTTCTTTCTGATACCCCTGCAGTGTTCTCTCCGTGGAGTTCTTGTCGTGGGACTGGGCCTTGCCCCTTTGCTCAGGACCCCTGTGGTCCACGGACAGTGGTTGGACTACATTTAGTAGATGTATATATTTTGTACATAGTTTATTTATTTATTTGGATTACTGCTGTCCATTTTTCAATATATCTGCCCGTTTAAGATCTCTTCTTTTGGTCTTTGCATTATTTCGGAGGGGGGGGTTTGTGGGTTGTGACAGTGATCTGTGGGAATGCATTGATGTGTGTGTTGTAGTGGGTGTGGGTGGGTGGGTGTGTGCCGGTAATCTTTTCCCTCCCCTGTGTCGTAGGTGCAGTACTCACCGATGTCTTCCGCGCCGCCGGGCGTGCTCCTGGTACAGGAGCAGGTATAGGAGTGCGGGAATGACCTGCAACTTGGGTTCCATACTGCCGGAATCTCGCGTGGAGTATGTGGAGGTGAGCGTTTTCCCGTTCGTAGTCTGTTTCCGCCGTGTTTTTATCGGCGGTGCTCCCGCCCCGGAAAAGGTGGCGGATTGGTGGGTCGTGATAGGGTGGGCGGTACATTGTCTGCCGCCTGGCTGTTGGCGGGGACCGCCGCGCTGTTTGTTTGTTCCGCAATGGCGGGCGGAGTGTTAATGCGGCGGGTTGTGTTGGCGGTTCCCGCCAGGGTCAGAATTGCATATTTTGGACCGCCGGCCTGTTGGCGGGTTGGCCGCCACTTTATCACCGACCGCCAGGGTCAGAATGAGGGCCAGAGGCTTCAGATGAAGGGCTTGGGGCAGTGTTAGCACATGTAAATGAAGAGAGCCAAGATCAGCCAGTTGTCTTCATCAGCAGGCGACTACTCCCCAGAGAGAAAAGATGGAGTGTCATTGAGAGGGAGGCCTTTGCAGTGGTCTGGTCCCAGAAGAAGTTGAGGCCATATCTGTTTGGCACTCACTTCTGTGTATAAACTGACCTCAGACCTCTCAGATGATTGATGCAAATGAGGGGGGAGAACTCAAACTGTTATGGTGGTCCATTTCCTTACAGGGGATGGACTTCATAGTGGAACATAGACCAGGGACTGCCCATGCCAACGCAGATGGCTTTTCTAGGTTTTCCCACTTAGCTGATGAGGACTACCAAGGTGTAGGTTGGTACCCATCACCTTTCATCTGGGGGGAGTGTAGGAAAGTCCTCCTTTTTGACCTTGTCACCCCCAAACTTTTTGGACAGATACTAGTGGTTACTGGCTCTTGGCTGTGCCCTGGGTACTGCTTACTAGCCCCAGGGCCAGTGCTCTGTGTAACGTGGATATGCAAATTAGGCTAATTATAATTGGCAATATTAACCTACCTGTAAGTCCAAAGTATATGGTAGGGCATATAGGTTTATGGACCCCATCATAGGTAATGCACCCATAGGTGCACTGCTGAGGTGTTCAGTGTCATTTTAAAGGCAGGCCAGTCTTGCTGGCTGCTTTTAAACTAAAGCAACATGCAAATTCGACTTTGGAATTAAGAAGCACTTCCAAGGTCTTAAACTACATTATTTGTACATATAAGTCATCCCTAAGGTGTGCCCTATGTGTCCCTAGGGTTTGGGTGCCATGTAACTATAAGCAGGGACCTTACACAAATAGTTTTATAAGCCCTGGTGAGGCAAAACACCCAAAATCGTTTTTCCCTCATTGTAGTGAATGGCCTCCATAGGCTAAAATGGGGAGACTATTTAATTTATAAAGTGCCCTTAAGTGTCAGATACATCAAGTTTGGTATCAAATTAATTGTTATACTAAATGCCACAACTTACAATTGTTGGATATAATATAACTGGCAGAGCTGCACCCACACCTAGATCCTTACAAGGAAGAACTATAGGAGAAGAAGGACAGCCCTGCTGGACCCCTGACCTGCACATGACCTCTGCACTCTGGAGGACTTCACCAGCTGCACACTTGGGCTTCACCACAAGAAAGACTATGCCTGGCTTCAACTGGTTCAAGGAGAAACTCCCCTTTTGCTACAGGTGAAAAATTGCTAACCAGAGTCCCCTGCACCAACTCCTGAAAACACTGAACAGCTGACCACTGTCCAGTGGCCGATTTGTAGTTTTACGCCAGGTGCATTCTGGGATATGTGGTCCGCACCCTCAAGGAGCATTTTAGAGCTTCTGGAACATTGGGGTGAGCTGTGAACATCAAAAGAACCTTAAAAGATCACCTGCAAGTAGATCCAGAAGTTTGGAGAACGTTTGGAAAAAAGCTCCATAAAGGGACCGACCCGCCACATCAACTCTAGCCGGCTTGCCTTATCTGCGATCTGGCCTGACTTGCAGGTTCATCCTCGTGAAGAAAATCTCTGAAAAATACCTCCCAGGCAGTGTATCCGAAGCGGGCTCCAAGAATGTCAGATCAAGATTCAGGTTTTCCCCAGTCGAAGGATTTTCATCTCGGAAAATCATCTAAGTCCAAACGTAGAAATCTCCACTGAGGGCTTCTGCGACGCGTATCCAAGTAAGAGTTCCAGGAGGACGGACTGGACTGGCGACTTTGTCCCACTGAAAAAAAATATTCAAGAAAATGACTAAGTCCGACAGTAAACTTTTGACCGAGGCCTCCCGCGCCCTGTAGCCGAGCAAGGCTTCATCGCGGTCGGCCTTAAACTTTGACTGATGGCCAGATTGACGATATTGGTTTTTAAGTGCTAAAACGCATTCATTAGTAAAAAATGTATATATCCGTTTCCCTTCATCTGATTTTATTCGTTTTGGTGTCATTTTGAAGCTAAAATGTTTCCTATTTTTATAAATTTGTTTTGGATTTTTAAACTGTTTCCTGTGTTCTACTTAATTACTGTTTTGTGATACTTGATGCTTTACATGTTGTCTCCTAGGTTAAGCCTTGTCGCTCATTTCCAAGCTACCAAGGGTTGAGCTGGGGTTAATTTATTAAGACCTAACTGAACCTAGTGTTGGTTAGTGGCCTATTGCTAAGGGTAGGTACTTACCTGCCCTTACCAATAACCCATTTTCCAACACCCAGGAAGACTCATCAGGATATGCAGGACACACCTTAGCTTCCTTTGTGTTACTGTCTAGATTGAATACACAAACAGCCCAACTGTCAGTCATACCCAGACATGGATTCAGCAGCCAAGGAGAGGCACGGAATGGTTAAAAAAGAAAATACCCACTTTCTAAAAGTGGCATTTTCAAACATATAATCTAAAAAACTACTTTACCAAAAGATGTATTTCTATATTGTGAGTTCAGAGACCCCAAACTGCAATCTCTATCTGCTCCCAATGAGACACTACACTTAAAGATATTTAAATGCAATCTCAATGTTAACCTATTGGAATGATAGGATTGGCAATAGTGAAAAATTAAGTTGGCAGTATTTCAATACCAGGAAATTTAAAACACACCACTATATGTCCTGCAGTGGTAAATAATCCAGAGTCTTAAAAACAGCAAAAACAAATTGGAAAAATATGAGTAAAAAGGCAAAAAGTTTGGAAATTATCCCAAAGAAAGGGCCACGTTCAACAGTAACCATAACTGGTGCTGTAAGGGAACTATAACTTGCTCCCTCGCAATGCACTGCTAATTACCCTACAAATTACAGCACTCATGAAGTCTTTGATAACATCATTGATAATGTCACTGTAACATCTGCAGTAAAATTATTGATCCAATGACTGTGCATGGAAGGGACGCAAGTGATTGTTACCTTAGAGCACAAGTTATAGTTACTTTAGATGACTCTAACTATAAAGGTTGAATTTCTGTGGTTTGGTACGTTTAAAATGAGAGCCTAATTATAACTTATACATATATATGTATACATTTATATATAAAATATTATAAAGTCAATGAAAAAACACAAAGGTTAAAGCGGCATTATAGTTAGAAGTAACTTTAAACAAAAAACACTGAAATTCACCAGTTATAGTTATCTAATGTACCTATAACTCATGCTCTATGTTAACTATAACTCACCGTGCCATGCACAGTTTCAGATGTTGTGGATATGTCATCAATCATATCAATAAACATGTCATATGTGTTATAATTTGGAAAGTAGATGTCAGTGCATGGTGTACGAGATGAGTGCACACAGAGGGAAGTGCGCACACAGAGGGATGTGTGTGCACATGGGGAGCCATGCATGGCAAACCAAAAGGAGGCTCTGTACTCCAGCTGAAGAGCACAGAGCTCCAGCCAAAAGTGTGCTAAAAATATTGTAAGCTCTCTTGATGTCACCAGTGTTAATGACCCGGGAAATGTACTGTTTTTTATTTTAATGGAGCTGAAGTGCTGCTGAATTTCCTGCAGCCCCCTACAACATCAAAAAAAAGTTTGATGGTGCCTCTACTTCTTTTAAGGTTATCACCAGCAGTAAAATCTATGTTAGAAATAATCCCTAAGGACATCATGGGGCACTCCTTTACTTTTCAAAAAGTAGTTTTTTTCTTTCTAGATGTCCTGGTACCTTCAGGACACCCACATGTTTTGTGTTTTTTTGGGGGGACGCTGGAGCAGGCCACAAACCTAGCATCCCTAGAGAGAGCTCGTCTTTTTTGTTGGTGGGTGCCCACATGGACCATCCACATTAAATGGGTCATTGGGGGCCATGGGGGAACCCTAGGGTCCCTGCAGCCCTGGCCCACTCTATAATCAGTACTGTGCCAGGACTCAGTCAATTATTTAATTTTCAGTGGGTGCCCTAGTGTCCACCTGGGTCACCCACACCCCGGCTTTTAATATGACTGTAGGGGAGCACCAGGGCCCCTGTAGCCTCAATTTGCTCTCCAGACAGCACCATATGGGTGCTGGCAGAAGCCAGCATCTTTTTTTTGCTCCCACCCAACAGAAAAAGCTGTTTTAAGTTGAGTTCCACACCTGTAAGTGTGTGGCCTCCCTCCCACTTAAAAGGAAATATGGCCCTTAACCATTCCAGTAGGGTCTTCAAATTAATAGCACGGATCTTCTGTGAATTTGCTGCAAGTCTTAGAAAAAAAATATTTTTGGGTCAGGAGGGGTCCCTGTGGGACCCCACTACCAGGCCTAGAGGGTCAGGGTATTCTTAACCTACCCCCTTATGCCTTTTTTCACTTTATTAGGTCTCAGAACTGAATCCTAAGATGGCTGCCATCACATTCTGGTGCAAGTCAGATCGCAGAATAAGATCTGTTAGATCTTTGGAGACTCAGTGGTGTTAAGTAGACACTTTTTTAGCTCTAAATTCTCAAAAAGTAATGAACACATTTACAACAAATAACCACAAAAAACACTCTTTCTGGGCCAAGATCTAGCTTTCTCCCTAATTTGGTGTGAATTCATTTAGTGGTTTGGACTGTAAAAGTTTGTGAAGTTCCTATGGAAAAATGAATGAGGAAAATGTGTTTTGGGAACCCCCCTTTTACTCGGCCCTCGAAGTCTAAATATTGGCAGGGGGCCACTAGCCCTCTCCCCCTAAAAAGATAGGGGCCCTCATTACGAGTCTGGTGGTCTCAAGACCACCACACTCGTGATGGCGGTCAGACCGCTGCAGGCAAGGAGGTCCAACCACTCTATTATGACTGCAGCACATGGATCACGGTCCGACTGCCGGCACGGCCAGGTTGCCTCCTGTCAACAGCCTGGCGGTCACGGTGGTCACAATCCGCAAGCAGCGTTGACCTGGGGATTGTGAGTCCTCTTTCCGCCAGCCTTTGCTGGCAGACAGGGTCCCCTGCACTGCCCATGCGCTTGGACAGCCCCGTCACACATTTCACTGCTCAAATTACACTCAATGTTGTGGTAAGTTTTCTGCTGGACCAGCGGGGAGAAACACTGTTTTTAAGCAAAGGATTGACATCTGATGGTACTGAGCCAATCCTATGCTTAAAGATTTTGCTGTATAAATGGCAAAAGACTTTGGTGGTCATTACAACATTGGCGGTAAAAGGCGCTTGCCGCCGTGCAGAAGACCGCCAACACACCACCGTGGCCGCGGAATTCCGCCACAGCTATTATGACCCACATCTCGGAATCCGCCAAAAGTCAGACACCCACACAAGTCCGCCACACCAAAGGTCAGTGGTAAACTGGCGAAAACAAAACCGACACCGTCACGCCAACAGAAATACGCCCACACTATCACAACAAACGAATCCACGTGGCGGTCTTTCAACCGCGGTATTCCATTGGCGGTACACACCGCCGCGCTCAAAATACACACACTCTTACAAAACACAGCCACATTGGATAGTTCTAAATACACACACCCGATACACATACACACACCACTCCCACACACCCATTACAATATAAAACACACACCGACATCACCCACAAACCCCCCCAACAAAAAATTCAGAAAAAAGGCCAGAGAGAGACACCACCAAACAACAGCACCCACAGGCACACAACACCATCACCCACACAACTTCCACGCACCTCACACAACACACCACTACATATCACCACACACTCCACCCCACACATCACCTACACCACCCCATGGCACGGCAAAGACACCCCAGGTTCTCGGAGGAGAAGCTCAGGGTCATGGTGGAGGAAATTGTCCGGGTAGAGCCACAGCTATTCGGATCACAGGTGCAGCACACCTCCATAGCTAGGAAGATGGAGCTATGGCGAAGAATCGTGGACAGGGTCAATGCAGTGGGACAGCACCCAAGAAATCAGGAGGACATCAGGAAGAGGTGGATCGACTTACGGGGGAAGGTGCGTTCCGTGGTCTCAAGACACCACCTGGCGGTTCAGCGGACTGGCAGCAGACCCCCACCTCCTCCCCCACAACTGACAACATGGGAGGAGCAGGTCTTGCCGATTTTACATCCTGAGGGCCTCGCAGGAGTAGGTGGAGGACTGGACTCTGGTAAGTCAAAGCTTTACTATTACATCCCCCACCCTACCTGCATGCTATCACATACCCCCACCCTCACCCTCACCCCCAGCACCCCAACTCCTCAAAAATGTCCCAGCATCACAAACCACACATCCCAACACCAAGCCCTGCATGCAACAACAAAGCATGGACACCCATCGCCAAAGCATGTCCACTACACATACCCATACACCCCCCTAAACCATCATCACACAAGCTCCCACACAGGAATGCTAGCACTGGGGTACACGGTCACCCACCCATTGCACACCATTACACACACAGATTTAATAAACATCCTTTTATACCCCTGCAGGACCCCTCCCCAACATCACCGGACAGGAGGGTCCACACATGTCCACACCACCAACAGAAGAGGCCCACAGTGATGACAGCAACTCTGTCCAACTGGATCTAGATGACCAGCCTGGACCATCGGGGACCTCTGGACAGTCGGTTCCCCTCACACAGGCACAAGCCACCACAGACCTTCCCCCTCTGGAAACACCAGCACAGCACAAACCCAGCGGGCCCATACCTCCGTCCCCAGGACACGTCAATCAGCTGTGTGTCCACCACTACAGGGAACCGAGGATAACCCACCACCCCAACAACAACAGGGACCTGGGGGCAGTGGTAGTGGGCACATGGTCCAGGGGACGGAGGCACTGGAACACAGGGGAACTGGGAGGGCTGCCGTGCGACAGGGGGTGGACAGGCCAAGGGAACCCACTCTCCTTGAGGCCTTCTCCTCCATCATGGGAGCATACCACCACTCCCAGGAGACGATGGCAACGGTACTGGCCAAGTTTCAGGAGACCCAGCGCATGCAGGAGGAACAGTATATGGGCTTCAGGGAGGAACTCAGAACCATCAGCTCCACCCTGGGCACCATCATAGGGGTGCTGAAGGACCTACTCAACACCAGGAGGGACACTGTGGCACTACAAGGGGCCCCTGACACTAGCATGGACGATGAACTGCCCACCACCTCCGCTGGTGCTAGTGGACAGGACGCCCCGCCACAGGACCACCACACCAGCACCCCACCCCCTGCAGAGGGAGAACCACCCCGCAAACGGTCCCTGAGATCCAGGAACAAGACAGAAAACGATGCCAAGACCTCCGCCAAGAAATGAGACCACCCTGATTGTCATCATACTGTCCCACTTTGTCACCCTGTCCATAATTAAACTGCCCCAGCTCCACTTCCTATGCCCAAATGGGCAATGCACCTGTGAGACTAATAGACTGGACACCGCCATGGACACTCCTCCGCCATCACCCCTCACCATTTCACTACCCCCTCCAATTTTGAGCATTTAAATTAACACACCTAAAGCACAAAATTATTTGGAGTCTGTCTGTGATTTCGAAATAGTGTATTAGCAATTACAGTGACAAAATGTTTTTTAAATAGTAATGTCAACATACCTATGTCACACAGATCTAGTCCATGAGTAATCTAAGCAGATGTCACACAGTGGGACCCACATCTGTGAAACCGTAAGGGAAAGGGACAACTCAGTGACCATACACTGGGTTCAAACAACAGACAGGAGAGAGGCAGTAGTGTTAAAGTACATGTACTATGCAGGATTGTATTCTTACCTGTGTCTCACTGGAAATATTGCTGGATCACTGAGTCCCTGTTTTGCATGTCTTCTTCCTCTGCTTCCTCCTCATCACTGTCCACAGGCTCCACAGCTGCAACAACACCGCCATCTGGACCATCCTCCTGCAGAAAAGGCACCTGGCGTCGCAAAGCCAAGTTGTGAAGCATACAGCAGGCCACGATGATCTGGCACATCTTCTTTGGTGAGTAGAATAGGGATCCACCTGTCATATGGCGGCACCTGAACCTGGCCTTCAGGAGCCCGAAAGTCTGCTCGATCACCCTCCTAATTCGCCAATGGGCCTCATTGTAGCGTTCCTCTGCCCTGGTCCTGGGATTCCTCACTGGGGTCAGTAGCCATGACAGGTTGGGGTAACCAGAGTCACCTGCAAATGGTGAGGGGCAACTGTTAGACACACACGAACCGGGAGGGATAACCCCAGACCCAGACAACCATTCCCACTGACTTGCTTCCAGGTGCTCACCTATTAGCCACACACGGTGCCTCTGGAGTTGACCCATCACATAAGGGATGCTGCTATTCCACATGATGTAGGCGTCATGCACTGAGCCAGGGAACATGGCATTCACATGGGAGATGTACTGGTCTGCCAAACATACCATCTGTACATTCATAAAATGATAACTCTTCCGGTTTCTGTACACCTGTTCACTCCTGTGGGGGGGGGGCAAAGCCACATGGGTACTATCAATGGCACCTATGATGTTGGGGATATGTCCCTGGGCATAGAAATCACCTTTCACTGTAGGCAAATCCTCCACCTGAGGGAAAACGATGTAGCTCTGCATGTGTTTCAGAAGGGCAGACAACACTCTGGACAATACGTTGGAAAACATAGGCTGGGACATCCCTGATGCCATGGCCACAGTTGTTTGAAAAGAGCCACTTGCAAGGAAATCGAGCACTGACAGCACCTGCACTTGAGGGGGGATTCCTGTGGGATGGCGGATTGCTGACATCAGGTCTGGCTCCAACTGGGTACACAGTTCCTGGATTGTGGCACGGTCTAGGTGATTATCAAATGTCGCTCCTCCATTGTCGACAGGTCCACCAACGGTCGGTACACCGGAGGATGCCGCCATCTCCTCACATGTCCCAGCGGACGGTGCCTACGAAGGACAACAGCAAGCAAGGAGTCAAACAACTCATAGGTACGTACCCACAGTTTACCCAGAACACCAATCATACACAAAAGGTGGCCTGTATGTGTGTTGAGACGAGGCCTAGGTATGTGTGACGCAGTTGAAAATGAAGCCATGTGGGCCCCTGAAATGACGGCTGCCTGACCTGTAAAGTGGGACAATGGGATGTGAGGTAACTGCGCTGGCGTTGTACACCGTCTCGGTAGGCGGTCGAAGACCGCGGCTCAATGTTGCATTGGTTAACATTGGACCCTATGGGTCCCAGGAGCCAATGACAATGTACGCCGGCGATGACGGTACGCACCTCTGCGGACGTGACCGCCATTTTCTATCTGTTCAATCACTCGATACCTGATCTTCGACAGGAGAGGACCTACACTGCAAGTGCTACTGTGACCTCGGTCTGGAAGAGACAATGGCTTGTGCGTCTGGGGAAAGGGCCCCTGCCTTCACATCGGAGGAGTTGGAGAAGCTCGTGGATGGGGTCCTCCCCCAGTACACGCTACTCTACGGTCCTCCAGACAAACAGGTAAGTACACAGGCAGCATGTTGTATGGGCTATGTCTGTGTGGAGAGGGCTGGATGTAAGAAGGAAAGGGGCAGAGTGCTGCGTGCATGAAAGACGGTGAATGCATGTGTCACATGGCAAGGCTAGGGATGGGGGCCAATCACTTTGACGGTGCAGTTGGTAATGACTTCTCTTCTTCCCCTGTACATTTCATGTAGGTCAGCGCCCACCAGAAGAAAGAAATTTGGCGTGCCATGGCCAAGGACGTCCGGACCCTGGGGGTCTACCACAGACGGAGCACCCACTGCCGTAAAAGATGGGAGGACATTCGCCACTGGAGCAAGAAGACGGCAGAGGCTCAGCTGGGGATGGCCTCCCAACGTGGGAGGGGTGCCTGTTGCACCATGACCCCCCTGATGTTCAGGATCCTGGCGGTGGCCTACCCGGATTTGGATGGGCGCTTGAGGGCATCACAGCAGACACAAGGGGGTGAGTACACTCTCATTCTGCTGACTTTGCGCGCAGTGGAGTTGTCTGGGTGGGGGAGGAGGGCTGTGGGTTTCCCTAGGCCAGGGCGAGTTCCGTAGGCAGGCCACGTGGCACCCCAGCCCACCTCGGTAGAGTGCCAAGTACAGCTATTCATACCCCTGTGTCATCTATGTGTGAAGATGTCATCCATAGCCTTGTAGGCCATTTCCCAGGAATTGAACAGTGGAGCCCAAGAGCGTGGCGTAGTGCAGGGGGCTTCTGTGTCTGTCTTGTCCGCCAACGGTAGCGGTAATCCGTGCACTCAACATATCTTTCTTCTATCATTCCCCCCCCTTTTTGTGGTCTCCCTGTTTTTGTGTGCATTAGCATCATCAGGCGGAGGAGCAGTGGCACCGGAGCACGAGGGAGCTGCATCCCACATGGCCCTGGAGGGTGAGACTACGGACTCAGAATTCACCAATGGGACGGAGGGAGAGGGGAGCTTCACGGTGGGGACAGGAGCTGACACCAGCGACATGGACTCGTCCTCTGATGGGAGCTCCCTTGTGGTGGCGGCAACATCTGTGCCCCCCGCATCTACAGGTACAGCCGACACCCCCCTACCAGCACCGCCCTCCCAGCAGCCCTTCAGCCTTCGCCCCGTGCCCGCTCACCCAGGAGGGTGGGCATCACCTTCGCCCTAGGCACCTCAGGCCCTGCCCCAGTCACCCCCGCTGCCCTCAGTGAAGAGGCCACTGACCTCCTCAGGTCCCTCACTGTTGGGCAGTCTACCATTTTGAATGCCATCCAGGCTGTAGAAAGGCAGTTGCAACAAACTACTGCATTCCTGGATGGCATTCAGTCTAGTCAGACGACCCTTCACTGAGCTTTTCAAACTCTGGCCTCACCACTGATGGCAGCCATTGTCCCCGTTTCTAGCCTCCCCCCTCCAACTTCCTCCAACCAGACCCAATCCCCTGTACCTCTGCCTATCCCAAGCACACCATCAGACCAGCCTGCACACACATCAAAACACACAAGGGAAGCTCAGGCAAACATAAGCACCACAAATCCCACAGGCACTCGCGCAATCAACACACACATGCAGACACACCAACATCCACTGCCTCCACTGTTTCCCCCTCCTCGTCGTCTCCCTCCTCCCTCCCAGTCTCATCTAAACTCACACCTGCATGCACTACCTCTACAGCCACTACGTCCCTCACCAGCACACCCACCAGCACACCCCGCTCACGTGCAGTCACCACCCCCACTACCATTCACACGTCCCATGTATCCTCTGCCAGTGTGTCTGTGACGCCCCCTCCCAAGATACACAAACGCAGGCACACACCAACCCAACAGCCATCCACCTCACGACAGCCTCCAGCGCATGCACCTGCACCCAAAGTCACCAAAGTACACCTCCTACTACCACCACCTCTTCTTCCACTCCCAAACCCCCTCCAGCTACCCGTCCCAGTGTGTCAAAAAAACTTTTCCTGTCCAGCCTTGACCTTTTTCCCACACCTCCCCCACCCCGTCCATCTCATAGGTCCCGAAGTACCACCTCAGCCACAACATCTCCGGGACCAGTGGTGCCTGCAGTCATCGGTATGTGGAGTGCACCGGCCACCAGGACAGCCAGTGTGGCACGGAGCCACAGCACAGACAGTCTCCCACCTGTGAAGCATCAGAAGTTGGCCAGTGCCCGGTGGGAGAGGGGGAAGACTCCAGCCACCAAAACCGCTCCCAGGGGTCCCGTTGGGAGTGTGGAGTCAGCTGTGACACCTTCCAAGGTGGGGAAGGGCCAAAAGAAACCCGGCAAGTCTGGGAAGAGCTGCACGGTGGAGAAGACCGCCATCATCACCGCTGCCCAGGAGGCCACCGTCAGCCCCAGCCCAGCTGCCTAGGAGGCCACCGCCAGCCCCAGCCCAGCCGTCCAGGAGGCCACCGCCAGCCCCAGCACAGCTGCCCAGGAGGCCACCACCAGCCCCAGCACAGCTGCCCAGGAGGCCACCTCCAGCAGCAGCCCAGCTGCCCAGGAGGCCACCGCCAGCCCTAGCCCAGCTGCCCAGGAGGCCACCGCCAGCCAAGCTGCCCAGGAGACCACCGCCAGCCCCAGCGCAGCTGCCCAGGAGGCCACCGCCAGCCCCAGCACAGCTACCCAGGAGCCCACTGCCAGCAGCAGCCAGGCTGCCCAGGAGGCCACCGCCAGCCCCAGCACAGCTGCCCAGGAGGCCACCGCCAGCAGCAGCCCCGCTGATCCATGAAGGACCGCCAGCCCCGCTGGGCCATGAAGGACCACCAGCACAAGCCCCGCTGAACAGGGCACGGCCAACTCAAGCACCACTGAACAGGGCACCGCCAACTCAAGCACCCCTGAACAGGGCACCGCCAGCACAAGCCCCGCTGAACATGACACAGCCAAATCAAGCACCGCTGAACAGGTCACCCCCAACTCAAGCACCACTGAACAGGGCACCGCCAACTCAAGCACCGCTAAACAGGGCACTGCCAGCACAAGCCCCGCTGAACAGGGCACCGCCAAAACAAGCACCGCTGAACAGGGCACCGCCAACTCAAGCATCGCTGAATAGGGCTCCGCCAACTCAAGCACCGCTGAACCTGTCACCGCCAACTCAAGCACTGCTGAACAGGGCACTGCCAAATCAAGCCCCGCTGAACAGGGCACCCCAACTCAAGCACCGCTGAACAGGGCACCGCCAAATCAAGCACCGCTAGCCCATGAGCGGCAGGGGCACTGACGCAACTGGGTCCGTCACGGGGTGAGTGATGCACTCTGGGCACCAGTCCCCCTCCAGAACCAGTGGAGACATCCATCCACTACCTCTGTCCTTCACAGGGTGAAGCACTCTGTGCACCAGTCCCCCTCCAGAACCAGTGGAGACATCCATCCACTACCTCTGTCCTTCACAGGATGAAGCACTCTGGGCACCAGTCCCCCTGCAGAACCAGTGGAGACATCCATCCACTACCTCTGTCCTTCACAGGATGAAGCACTCTGGGCACCATGCCCCCTCCAGAACCAGTGGAGACTGTTATCCACTTGAGAGACTGTGGCTTTGAACTCCCAGGATATGGCAGTGGGCAACCCACCCACTGTAGAGACTTGAGAGACTATGGCTTTGCACTCCCCAGGATATGGCAATGAGCAACCCACCCACTGTAGAGACTTGAGAGACTGTGGCTTTGCACTCCCCAGGATATGGCAGTGGGCAACCCACCCACTGTATAGACTTGAGAGACTGTGGCTTTGCAATCCCCAGAATTGAACAGTGGGCAAACCACGCACTGTCGAGACTTGAGAGACTGTGGCTTTGCACTCCCCAGGATTGAACAGTGGACATGTGGCCCCCTCGTGGATTTGGCGCTGTGCACTCAAGCGGCTGAGGTGCCCCCCTTTCCCTCCCCCTGAGGTGCCTGTTTTCTTGCTGTCTGATGCCCCTGCAGTGTTCTCTCTGTCATGGTCGGGGATCTTGTTTGGGCCTCGCCCATACTGTGTGGTCCCAATGTTCCACGGACTTTCTTTGTGCAGTACCTGGACTACTATGTCTGGTATATATTTTGTTAATGGTGTATATATATATTTCTGCCTACTTGTTTGTAATATATTCCGATGGTTACACTCATTTTCTTTAGTCGTTGCATTCTACGGTGGGGGCTTGGGGGGTGTAACTGTGATGTATTGATATGCATTAGTGTGTGTGTTGTAGTGGGTGAGAGTGGGGGTGGGGGTGTTGCGTGTGTGTGTCCCTGTTTTTTCCCTCCCCCCTCCCCTGTGTCGTAGGTGCAGTACTCACCGTGGTCTTCGCCGCCAGCGTTCGTGCTCCTGGTAGAGGAGCACGAAGACTATCGCAGGTAGGATTTGGAGTTCAGGTTCCATGGTGTCCTCATGGAGTGTGTAGAGGTGAGTGTTTTCCCTTCGAAATTCCTGTTTCCACTGTGTTTTTATCCGCGGTGTATCTGCCCCGGAAAAGGTGGTGGATTGGCCTGTCATAATAGTGTGGGCGGTACATTGTCTTCCACCTGTCTGTTGGCGGTGACCGCCAAGCTGCTTGTTTGTACCACCGTGGCGGTTGGAGTGTTCAAGTGGCTGTCTTTGTTGGCGGTTTCCGCCACGGTCGTAATTGCTATTTTTTTACCACCGGCCTGTTGGCGGGCTTACCGCCGCTTTAACACCGTCCGCCAGGGTTGTAATGACCACCTTCGTCATTTTCTAGCTCGCCGTGGATGACACTCTGAAAATTCTTGAAAACACAGCTAGAAAAACAGACATTTGAGGTGAGCAAATCCAGAGTGTCGCTGGTGATGCAGGGTGCTCTTTACTGGAGCTGCTCTCCACCTAAACTTGGGAACCACCCAGAGTTCTCTCTTTTGTTTTGCATATATATACATTTATAGACACATCATGGTAAAATAAACAGACATGCATTTTCCAGTCCTAAAAACTGAAACTCATATAATTTTGGTGTAAGTGTTCAGTAACATGACAAATGCTTACACCAAAATTAACATGTCCATCTCAAGTATACAACATTAATGTATACATTCCAAAAATATCTAAAAAATAAAACCTGTGCTTGTCACTGTCACAAATGAGAGTAAGTGTATGACCCTGGAATGACCTCTGTAGGTCAGACATGGCACTATGAATGCTATCCATGTAAGCTATCATCTATGTCATGTGCCAACTAAGGTAGCATTCATAGGTGGCATTCAGTAGTGCAGTCTGGCCTATAGATATAGGCCCTCATTACAACCCTGGCAGTAATACCGCCAGCAGGCTGGCACCAAATTATGACCATGGCCGAAACACAGCCAATGTACCACATTGACCGCCAGGGCAGAAACAACAGCCACCACGGCAGGAGCCACCTACAGCCAGGGGGAAGTCAATGTTCCGCCCGCCATATTAAGACCCTGGAAACCAGCACCTTTTCCGGGGCAGTACCAACAACATCAAAAGCCTGGCAGAAACTGAGCTCAGAAGGGAAAGGAGTCACCATTGGAGACACAGGCAAGAACCACGCCGCCATGGAGCCTGAACTGCATGTCTTCCCCATGATCTTCTATGTTCTGCTCCACCACGAACACCAACGCCGGTGAAGATGACGATGGTGAGCACAGCCACCGAGCACACAAGGGAGGGAGGGAGGAAAATGAGAGTGACACACACACACACCACATACCCCCAACACCATACACACAATCAGCTGCATTACAAAAACAATTTTACCCCACAACTCGGATGAATAATGCAAAGACAAAATGATTTCGAAAAAGTGAATGCAATGAGATCAAAACAGCATGAAACATAAGTTAGGCAAAATTATAGATATATACATATGTACAGAAAAAGGGACACAGCCCAGTCTACAATTTTCGTAGGCCACATGGCCACAGGCCAGAGCCTAAGGCCACACATGCACCTGCTTCAACACGGAGAGAACACTGCAGGGGCATCAGTTGGTAAATAGAAGGCACCTCAGGTGGACGGGAGATGGGGGGGGCACCTCAGCTGGGAGATGTTAGAAGAACACTGGTTCTGGAGGGGGCAACATGCCCTGTGCTTGATCCTTTAGAGTGCAAGGTCACAGTCTCTCATGTGGGTGTCTCACCCACTGGTTCTGGAGGGGGCAACATACCCTGTACTTGGTCCTGTGGAGTGTAAGGTCACAGTCTCTCAGGCGGGTGTCTCACCCACTGGTTCTGAGGGGGCATCACGCTCTGTGCTCTTGATCCTGGGGAGTGTTGAGCATGTGGGTGTCTTACCCAATGGTTCTGGAGGGGCATTGTGCCCTGTGCTCTTGATCCTAGGGAGTGTTGGGCATGTGGGTGTCTTACCCACTGGTTCTGGAGGGGGCATCGTGCCCTGTGCTCTTGATCCTGGGGAGTGCACAGTCTGTCAGGTGGGTGTCCTACCCACTGGGTTTGCAGGGGGCAGGACGTACAGCAGCCCATGGAGGCAGAATTACATACCGTCCACCGGTGGTGACGGCTGCTCACTGGTGGTGCTGCTGCTGGTGGGGAGGAAGCTCCTGCCCATCCCCTGCATCCTCGGACAGCTGCTCAGTGGTGGTGGTGGTGCTGCTGGGGTGGGAGGGGCTCCTACCCATCTCCTACAACCTCGGACAGCTGCACAACAATGGTTGGTGGTGGGGGCTCTGTCACAGTACCTGCCTCAGGCCCCTTGGTCTTCCTGTCTTCTGGTGCAGGTTCCTTTGTCTTCTTGGCACCTGGGGCAGGCTACTTTCCCTTCTTGCCCACTGGGGCAGGTTCCTTGCTCTTTCTGGCAGGTGGGGCAGGTTCCTGACCCTTCTTGCCTGCTGGGGCAGGTGCCTTGGTCTTTCTGGCAGCTGGGGCAGGCGCCTTTCCCTTGAGGCTGCCTGGAGCGGGCTCCTTCACCTTCAAGACATGTGGCCTGGATCCTTTTCCACCACGAGTGGGTGTGGTGACGACTGGGCCCATGGATTGGGTGACTGAGGTGCTTGGCTGGGTTCTTCCAGATCTGCCCATATGGGCAGGAAGGGGGTAGGGGTAGGGAAGAGGTCAATGGTGGATAGGAACACTTTTTTAGGGACATTGGGGTGGGAGAAGGAATGGGAGTGGGGGAAGAGGGAGTGATTGTTGGAGGTGTCTATCGGCTGCTTTTGGGTGCAGGTGCATTGCCTGTATGCTGTTGTGAGGTGGATGGCTATTGGGTGTGTGAGTGCTTGCGTTTGTGTCCCTTAGGAGGGGGGTGGACAGACACAGTGGGAGAGGACACAGGGGACGTGTGCATGGCTGTTGTGGAGGTGTCTGCCAGTGAGGTGTGTGTTCTGCTTGGTGTAGTGATGCTGGTAGTGGATGATGATGTAGTGCATGTAGGTGTGAGTGTAGAAAGACCACCACCTCTGAGGTGGAGGCAGTGGAAATAGTGGAAGTTGGTGTGTCTGCATCTGGATGGTGTTTGTGTGAGTGCCTATGGGATGAAATGTGGTGCT
Source organism: Pleurodeles waltl (assembly GCF_031143425.1). Lineage (NCBI taxonomy): Eukaryota > Metazoa > Chordata > Amphibia > Caudata > Salamandridae > Pleurodeles > Pleurodeles waltl. The sequence goes on along the minus strand of NC_090437.1, from coordinate 258,477,963 downwards.
TGTGTTTGCCTGTACCAGTTTTGGGTGCTGTCTTGTGTGCATGCCCGTTTGGCTGTGTGCTTGGGATTGGTTGGGGTTGAGGAAAATGGGACTGTGAAGAGGAAGTTGGAGGGGGGACGGTAGAAACAGGGACAATGGCTGCCATCACAGAGCCTGGATCGATCTCTGTTGGGCCGCCAATCCAGTGTGAATGCCCTACAGGAATGCATTAGTCTGTTGCATCTGGGCCATTCACAATGGTTGACTGCCCTACAGAGATGGATCTAAGGAGGTCAATAGCCTCCTCACTTAGGGCAGCAGGGCTCACTGGGGCAGGGCCTGAGGTGCCTGGGGCGAAGGAGATGCCCACCCTCCTCTGTGAGTGGGCATGCACAACTTGATGAGGGGCTGCTGGGAGGGTGGTGCTGGTACAGAGGGCAGAGGCTGTACCTGTAGCTGGGGTGGTCACAGAAGTGGTAGCCACCACCAGGGAGCTTCCATCGGAGGAGGTGTCTGTGTCAGAACCATCCCCTCCAGTCTCCGCCATGGTGTTCCCCTCGCCTTCCATCCCACTGGTGCCCTCAGCATCAGTGGACTCTGCCTCCTGGGTCCTGTGGGATGCAGCTCCCTCTGTCGACGGTGCCTCTGCTCCTCTGCCAGTTGATGCTAATGCACATAAGGACAGGATGACAAAAAAAAAGGGGGGGAAATGACAATGGATAGACTGGGTCAATGGCTGCACCAGCACCACCGTTGGCTTACACAGCACCCTCACATACCGGGAACAAACCTACTCAATATGCCATAGCACTAGCAGAGAAATAGCTTGCCACCAAGGCATGGGGAGGGGCACATACTGCCAAATGCAGCACACCTGGGACCCACGCAGCCCTGACCAGTAGTGGATGCCTACGAGCTAGGTAGCAGGATTATCCATTCAGAAACTTAGCCACGAGGGGACCTACGCTGCAATGTCAGGTCTGGCCTAGGGGCACCCACTGACACACATCCCCCACCCAGATACCACCCTACCATGTGTAAGTTGTAATGATGGGCACTGTACTCACCTCCTTGTCGCAGCTGTGATGCCCTCAAGCGCCCATCCAGATCTGGATAGGCCACCGCTAGTATGCAGGCCATCGGGGGGTCAGGGTTTGACAGGTACCCCTTCCTCGTTGGGAGTCCATCCCCAGCTCGGCCTCCGCCGTCTTCCGGGCCCAGCATCTCAGGTCCTCCCACCATTTGCAACAGGGTCTGCACCTCCTTGGCGATGGCATGCCATTTACCCTTCTTTTGATGGGAGCTGACCTGCAGAGGCAATACACACAGTAAAATTGAATTAGACAAACAGTCCTGCCTGTTACACTTATGGCCCACCATACCCCTTCACATCACCATTTACATACATATGGCCAAGCACACAACCAATACGCCGCCTAGAAGACATCCACCCACCCCCTTACACGAGGCCTTCACACACACCACTCCATGCATTCCTGACACATGTATCGTGCCCACAGTGTACTCACCTGTTATTCTGGAGGCCCATACAGCAGTCTGTAATGGAGTAGGGCCCCATCCACCAGTCTCTCCAACTCCTCCCAAGTGAAGGCTGGGTCTCTTTCCCCAGTCACACGGGCCACGGTAGGTTCCAGACACAGGTTACAGCAGCACATGCAGTGTTGGTCCTCTCCTGTGAAGATCAGATAGCAAGTGAGGAATATTATAGAACCCCCGGTGTAGATCACCACTGGCCACTGTAACACATAAGGCCCAATGTTAACCAATGAGGAGTTGCACAGTGGTTCCTGACCGCCTCCAGCAAGGGCACACTTTCACCTGTCCCTCCACACAGGCCAGGCTGACACCATTTAAGGGCAGGGCAGGCCCTGGAAAATTGCTGTGTCACTGAAGGAATTAGGACACACTGGACAAATCACACTTACCCATTACAAGTTAACAGCATGCAAAGTTCTGTTGTAGCGCCATTGTTCAGTTTGTGACTGGCTCCTCACTCTTTTGCCCCATGGATTCATACCTCTGCGGATAAATAGGAGATGAAGACATACCCCCGTGTACAGACCCATGGTGGACTTAGCAACACTGGAGGACAGGTACATAATACTCACCTATAGACTTGACAGGGTCTCTGTCACAAAGCTGTGTGCCCAATCGGAGCCTGACCTGATATCTGCTATCCGTCACCACACTGGGATCACCCCTCTTGTGCAAGTTCTATCAGTGCTCCATTTCCTGGCAACTGGTTCTTTTCAAGTGACAGTGGGCTTGGCAGCAAGTATATCACAGCCAATGTTCTCAATAGTGCTGACAAGAGTGTTGTCTGCCCTGATCTAGCACATGTGCAGATACATTGTTTTTCCCCAGGTTGAATATTTGGCCATGGTGAAGGCCGAGTTCTATGCAATGGGATATATCCCTAAAATAATTGGGATGATTGATGGAACACATATTGCATTTATCCCCTTCTCCGTCAGAATGAACAGGTGTTTAGAAATCGGAAGAGTTTCCACTCTATGAATGTACAGGTGGTGTGCTTGGTGGACCAGTACATCTCCAATGTCAATGCTAAGTATCCTGGGTCGGTGCATGATGCCTTTGTCCTAAGGAATAGCAGCATCCCAAATGTGATGGCCCAACTACAGAGGCATAGGGTGTGGCTAATAGGTGAGCCCTGGTTCTCACCCAATATATGTTGGTGTTTGGGTATGGTGTGGGCTATATAGGAGAGTGTGTGGCTAAATATTGCCACTCAATATTTGCAGATGACTCTGGTTACCCCAAACTATCATGGCTGCTGACCCCTGTGAGGAATGCCAGGAAAAGGGCAGAAGAAAACTATAATGAGACACATGGGCGAACCAGAAGGCTAATTGAAATAACCTTTGGCCTTCTGAAGGCCAGGTTGTGGTGCCTCCATCTGGCAGGTGGATTCCTGTGCTAGCACCAAAGGAGGTCTGCCAGATAGTGGTGGCGTGCTGCATGCATGTTACATAACCTGGCCCTTAGACAACATGTCCCAATCCTGCAGGAGGAGGAGGCTGGAGATGCCCGTGTGCCAGCAGTGGACCCAGTGGACAGTGAGGATGAGGAGGCAGACAATGAGGATAAGGACAACAGAATATCAGTGATCAGACAATACCTTCAATGACACACTGGTAGGACAGTGTTACTACAAATTTCAATGAAATTTGTTTGAATTTCTGTGGCACTGGCATGCTGATATTTCCCACTTCTATGCCCACTTACTGTTCCCTCTGGAAATTCATTTTACAGATGTTGGGGACCTCACTTATACTCCTGGTGTGATCACTGCAGCCAGCTACAGGTCATTAATCTATGCTCATTTTATGTACAGTTGAATTGCAATGTCTGTGCCTGTTTCAGTGAATACATAATTGAAAAACACGACATACTCCAAACTTATTTTTTTCCAAAGGTGTTTATCGAAGTGCTTAGACATTGAGGGGCAAGTACAAGGGGATGGTGTGATGATGGAGGAAAGTTCAGGGTATTGTTCCAGTCTGTTTGTAGCACAGGTACATTGTCCAAGGGGACATAGGAAGGGGAGCAATGGCAGATCAAGGTGGACAAGGTGACTGAGTAGGACGCAATGGGGACAATCTGGAGAGTCTCATTTCCTGGTGGGGTCTTGGCAAGTGTCTCTGGCTTCTGTCTGGATCGCAGGGAACATTTGCGGAGTGGTTATCCTTTTGCAGGGGAGGGGTGCTGGTGGCCTGTGAGTCCTGTGGCGGGGACTCCTGGCCACTAGCGGCAGCAGAGGTGAAAGGCTGTTCAGATGTCTGGCTAGTGGCAGGGGCCCACTGTTGTGTGACTGCCTCCATCATGATATTGGCCATGCCTGCCAGCACCCCTGCTATGGAGATCAGGGTGTTCTTGATGGTCTGCAAGTCCTCCCTGATCCCCTGGTACTGTCCCTCCTGCAGCCACCTGTTCTCCTGCACGTTGTCCAGGATCTGGCCCATCGTGTCCTGGGAATGTTGATAGGCTCCCAGGATCTCTGCAAGTGCCTCCTGGAGAGTCGGTTCCCTGGGCCTGTCCTTCCCCTGGAGCACAACAGTCCTCCCAGTGTCCCTTCTGGCCTGTGCCTCTGTTCTCTTAACTATGTGCCCACTGCCACTGACCCCAGGTCCCTGATTATCTTGGGAGCTGGTGTCTTGCTGCAATGGAACATACCTTCCCCTGTAGGTCGTTCCACCTCTTCCTGATCTCTAGTTCTTGGGTGCTGTCTCACGGCGTTGACCCTGTCCACGATTCTCCGCCATAGCTCCATCCACCTAGCTATCGATATCTGCTGCACCTGTGCTCCAAATAGCTGTGGCTCTACCCTGATGATATCCTCCACCATGACCCTTTGCTTCTCCTCTGTGAAGCGGGGGTGACGTTGTGGTGCCATGGGTGTTTTGTGAGGTGTCTAGGTGGGGGTGTGTTGAATAATGTGTTGGGGTGTGTGATGCAGGGTGCGTGATTGGTGTATAGGTGTGTATGGTGTGTGGCTCTGGTTGTGCAAGTGGTTTTGGAGTCAATCTCCAAGCAGTAATTGTTGTTTGTAAAGGGTTGTGGGTAATGTGGGTGTGTGTTTTATAGTGGTGTAGGTGTGTGGATGTGGTGTGTGTATGGATGTCAGGTGTGTGTTGTTTGAATTGTCCAATTTGGTGTTGTTTTGTCTGTGGGTGTCAATTGTGAGCACGGTGGTATGTGCCACCAATGGTTTACGGTTGTGAATGTCCACCATGGTGATTCGTGGGTCATAATGTGATGGGCGTAGTTCTGTTGGCATAACAGTGTGGGTTTTGATACCGCCAGTTTATCACTGACCTTTTGTGTGGCGGATTTGTGTCTGTGGCTGAATAATGACGAAGTGGTGTGTGTTTGTCATAATAATATGGTGAACGAATATCCTCCTCGGCGGCGGTACGTTGGCGGCAGTCAGCGTGGCGGTAAGTGGGATTTACCGCCAATGTCATAATGAGAGACATTGTCCGCAATAGGTCAATAGCTTCCTCATTGGGTGCAGCCTGGGAGATAGGGGAGGGGGATGCATGCAGCAAAGATGACGCTACCCCTTTCAGGGGTATGGCTGTGGCCAACTGGGGAAGCAAGAGGGAGGGTGGAGATGGAAACGTGGGTGGCAGACAAAGATGCAGGTTGAATGGTCACACTAGGGTCCACCACCACAAGGTACTGGTCTTCTGTGAAGGTCTCTGAAGATGATGCAGTGTTGCTTGTGACCTCCCTGCCAGTCCCCTCACCCACTATTACACTTGGTCCCTTGGTATCTGTGTGTCTGCACCCGAACCACAGTGCCCAACTTCTTCCCTATAGACGTGTCTGCTGTCACCTTTGCCTTCCCAGATGATACTGAAAACACAGATACAACAGTTTGAGTGTGTCTGTGTAAATAGAACAGAACTTAAACTTGGCTCACAAAACATTTGCCAAGTCTATATAATAAATCAGCTTCAAGGCTCTCAAACTAGGCTTTGTTGTCATCAGTATCTCATGCATGTAGGGAAGAATTCCACAAACCATTTGATCACGGTCTTGAACTTCCCGATGTAAGCTCACATATCATATTTTTCCTTTTAAGTATCACTTTTCCCACCATCATAGATGTCTCATCTGGACATAACTGGGGACATTCGGGGTATGTGTACCTCTGTCACCAATGTTGACACGTTCCTTTCTGTTTCAATCAATACAGTTTGGCATAACAATCATGTTGGTTGACACAGACAGTCTCACATGCATATTTGTGAAGGAATAAGGCTTCATGACAATCTGCTACTGTCTACAGGAACTGACTTGAATCTTGCTGTTGAAACATATTTCTAACATATTTCAGGTAAGGAATGATGACATTATACACATGTTTCCAGTCCTTGTGGAGCTGAGCCTTATAATCATATTGTCATTGTACTAACCCACTTATTTAAAGTCTGAAGCATGAACTGTATCATAAGTGCTTACTATTTCATGTCAGCAGTAGTAGAGCCTACATTACTCACTAACATTTATGGTGGAGCACCAAACCCGACCCTATCCTCAAATGGGCCAGGTTTGGTAAAATGCCCATCATAACATGGAGAAAATGCCGTAACCTCTTTCTTGACATGCAGCCATGTGTCTGCTCAAAACAGTACTTGTCTTGTGATGATGAATCTAGTGATAACCTTTATCACAAAACAATGTACCAAACACAACATCAGATACCATCTGAAAAACTTACACCTCCAGAAATCCTCATCTGCATTAGATGAGGGCCAACTGTCATGTTGATGCCAAACAACATTGCTGTAAATTAAAAAGGTTAAACAACAAGAATAGCTAGATATATTAACTGACCCCCTTGATGCTGCTGTTGGCCCCTCAATAGCCCATCAAGCTCCAGGTAGGCCACCACAAGGATGCTGGCCATTAGGGAGGGTTAGGGCGCAGCACATGTGCTTGCCTCATTGGGAGGCCTTGCCGAGCAGGACTTGGGCTTACTTTCTGGTCCAGTGTCGGCGGTCCTCCCACCTCTTGCTGCAATGCAGGCTGCACCACTTATGAACCCCCAGGGTCCACACCTTCTTAGCGATGACCTTGCATATGTCTGCTTTTAATGAGCGTTGACCTGTATGGCTGACAAAAAATCACAACAAAAGAGCTTTTCGGTGCTTTTGTTTGTTTAAAGTAGTGTGACACAATGTTGTTGCATCTCTCACATGCATTCCCAAAACAGTCAGTACAGATTATTTTCAAACATTTAACATTTCCTTTGAAATACTAATTTGCAGTGATCTGTTGCATACCCTCATGTTACCAATTCAGACCAGAAACATTATCTAGGCCAGGGCGAAGAAACCTTTCTTATTGTGACAGTCAGTCTTGGCCAAATTATTGTGAGCTACTAAAGGCCAAACAACATGTATATTATTTGCACATAGCCCCATGTACAGCTACATTGGCTTCATGCCTAATCTTCTAAGAGCCGGATACTATGTTTTGTACCAAATACAGTGACTAAAGGTAGTATGGAAGGGGTGCCATGTGTCAGTGAGAGCATGGTGTTGCGTGATGTATGTACAAGTGTGTGTAGTAATGGGACATACTTGTATGGATGATTGAGAGCCTGTGTCATTTAGACTTTCAGCACAGGAAATACCTTTCCCCATAGGTGGCACCATGACATGTTTGAAACAATAAAGATACTCTTATTTCAAATTATGGATTGTAATTTCCCTTGACAGAACAGAATCATACAGCTCCACAACGTCTTCTTGCACTTTACATTTCACTCATTATGACATGGGCTGTAAGTTTTCACTTATACTAGTGGTACAGTGTCTACTAACCACTGGAAGTAAGGTACCCAGCTAATTCATTCAGTACACTACATTGCAACAACAACAATTCACTCAATTAACAAAAAGGGACAAATTAGCCTGTGTCCCAAGGAGGAACAAGTTACTTTGACAAACATCTCCCACTCCAACATGTACCTGTTCCTCTGGGCTCCCATACAGCTTGCTGTATAGAAATGGTACCTCCCTGTTTAGGACTTCCTACACCTTAGGGGAGAAGGCAGGGGGCCATTCACCTGCATTGCCCAGCATACTGGGCCCAGAGGTCAGTAACAGCAGCAAAAGTTGAAATTATATTGTTGACTGCAGTGTTAAGAGGGAAGTGAGCTTTTTTCCAGACACTGTGTACAAGTACAGGGCATATGCGCTCCTTGGCAGAGACAAACACAAGCACACAAGCATTCTCTTTCATGCATTGCTGTCACACAAGTTAGCCGATAGCCTTGTCCATCATGGAGTGATCTGCCTACTACAAAGTCATCTTCCACCTACAGCTGTCAGATAGCAAATATCCTGATGGCAAGGTCAGGCAACCACCATTTTAGAACATGCAGTCATATAAACCTAGGGATGTGTGTACAAAGGTGTCCTCAAGTCTTCAGACTGTTTCCAGACCTTGCCACCATGGCGGAAAGGCACTTAATAATAAAAAAGTTCAGATTAAATAGACAAACTATACTGGATTTTTGGCACCATCTGAAGCCTGATCTCCAGCCTCACAATAGGAATATAATGCCAGATACAATAATAGTGAAATGCATGCAGTACTTCATTTTGTGGCCACTGGCTCTTGTCACTGCAATGCAGAAGCATCTGGAGGCATGCCACAGCGAACTTTCAATGTTGTGCTGTAAGAAGTCCTTGTTTCAATGATGAGACACATCAACGGCCTAATGCAGTTTCCAAGAACTCAGGATTTGGCCAATGTGAAGGAACAATTTTATGGTTTGGATGGCCCAGCACATGTGGTTGGAGCAATTGGTGGCACACATATTGCCTTGGCACCAACACATTTCAGGGAACAGGTCTTTTGAAAATGGAAAAACGCCCATACGATCAATGTGCGAGTTGTCTGCCGCTTATTGGATATATACATCTCAGGGGTGTGTCCCCATGTTCTATTGAACAGCACCATACCCCTGCAAATGTCACACCTTGAACCTGAAAGGGCCTGGCTTGTTGGTAATTACAATATGTTTGACCATGGACAGACCACCATATTGAACGTACAGATCTTGTACAGTGACAACTTGCAAAGTGATTGAATAGAAGTTCTTGAGAGAGTATCAGCTTTTTTTCTGTTTTATATTGCCACCAAGGCAATATGTGCTGCTTAACTTCCATTGGCTGAATCTCCAATTTGTGTTCAGTGCATGAAGCTGTTGATATCTCATCACAGTTGTAAGAACTGTTTTATAGCTTAAAGGTGGTTGTGACATTGCACCAGATACTGCCACAGTGTGCTAATGTGATCCTGTGGCATCAATGTTTGTAACTGCCACGATGTAGACTATTGGTGTTATTGATGTAGGATTCCTATTGTGAGAGCAGAATATCTGGCTCCAGCTGATGCCATGCAGTGTGCCCCATCCCACTGGGTCCTGGCACAACTGGAAGCAGTTTTGGTGTTGTCTCAACAGCAGCTAGGACTGGGGGCACAAGAGTGGTGCAAACCTCCTCTAGGTACAGGAAGTAAAGGCACCCTGATGCTGAGGTGTGGTTGCAGCTTGGGTGGAAGGTCTAGGTGTGGGTTGAATGAGACTCACTGGAGCTGTCTCTCCACCTAGGCCAGACGGACCAAGTAGCACCCTATCATCTGGTCTTGCAGGAGTGGAGTCTTCATTGAAAACTAGATCCTGGTCTGGAATGGAGGTGTCTTCCCTTGCAGACGATGGTCCACTGGCCCTGGGTGTTGGACCAGAAAAGAATACAGACAATATGACATTAGAATCTGGATTGTACCTCAAATGTATCTCAGCTACAAATGAGGCAACCTAAAATTGTAAATTCAGATTTATAGAATGATAAGACCTTTGTGCGATTTTCATTCTTTTACACACGTAGGATGATTTACACAGATGCAAATTCCAGTAATTATATTGAAGAGCTGTCTTGAAATGCAAAATGTTATTGGTGCTGTGTACTATACATGCACCAGACATTCAACTTAACATAGTAGTGAGGGTATTTGAGTACTGAACCTTTCCAAGACCTAGCAGGCTTATTAAAGGAAGCAAACTGTAATACAACGTAATGGAAATAATAGCATTAGTCATCATATGGAGACTGCTAAGTACATTGTGTGTCAATACTACTTCTATTTAGCATGCTACATAACATGGTAGTAATTCTGGGATTATACACAGTATGCCTTATGTAAGCATTTACATCAATTCACTTTAGTAAAAAAAGGTGTGAATATGTTTGATCAATACAACAAATGACATTTTCATACATAGAATAACATGGTAACTGACACATGCTGAACATTTTGACAGGTGTGCATATAAGGAAGTAAAGGTAGGTATATCAACATTGCATGGCACTGCTGTGGTGCAGATACAAAAACAGAGCATCATGGTAGTTGTAATTATTTGTTAACATCATTGACAATACTTGATTAAAATTGTGTTACATATACCTTTTTCCATGACTATAATAGAGATGAACACACATTTCCAACATGTACACACATATGTATGACGTGAATAGGTGAAGATATCACTTACAAGCACTATACCTTTATGTGCAAATCAATGGAGTTTTGGACCTGTTTTTTGGACTACGACAACATACATTAAAAGAAAGCAAGGGGCTAGGCAAATGCATGCTTTGTTTATTGGGAACAACGCACAAGCTGACACAGCATATTACTAATTGTTAATAAGAGCGATACGGCCATGATGCTAGTAATTGGGATGAAACAAGATAGTTTGTGGATGTCAGTTTAAATATATATGTTTTGATAACTGTTGTGAAACATTCTAAACAGCTAAGTTACGTACAAGAGCTCCATTTGTGGATGTTGAGACATTAATAAGGGCAACTTGCCAGTCTCCACTCTACCAAGGATTCCAGCCAAGCCTTCAGGGTGTTGGATCTGCAAGACCTTCTCCTCCCAGGAAAAGATTGGTAAGAGGGGGCTTGAGAACCACCACCAGTCCTCTGGGCCACTATGTGTTGCTTGGAGGCCAGGGAATGCACTTTACCCCGAAGGTCATTCTACCTCTTCCCAATCTCTTCCAGTGTGTGCAGATTGTTAGCTACAGCATTCACTCTGTTTGCTTTTCTGGTCCACATTTCCCTTTTCTGGGATATGATTGTATTTTGTACTTGTGTTCCATACAATTATGGGTCTACTCTAATAACTTCATCCACCAAGACAATTTTTCCTCTGTAAAATGTATTTTTCTCCTCCCTGCCATAGGGGTAAAAAAAATACTGTTGCCCCTAAAGTAATTTAAAACTAATGAAAAAATGAAAAAGTGAAAAAACAGGGACAATTGAAAAAACAAAATAACCTGGCTGTTCAGTGGCAATGTCGTCCTCAGATTGGTGGCCAGCAGTGGGATGGCAAAGGACCATGGGCCCTGGGTGACCACCAGGGCTATAGTGGCGATAGTACCACCAACAGGCTGGGGGTACTCGTCACCTCATTTTAACTTCGGGGGTACCGCCGCGGTAGCACCGCCAGGACCGGCGGTATACTGCCATGGCAGTCATAATCCACCAGGGCAGTGCTTCAAGCAGTGCTGCCCTTGGGATTTCGACTCCCCTTACCGCCAGCCTGACCACGGTGGTAGACACCGCCATGGAAAGGCTGGTGGTAAGGGGACTCGGGGTGCCCATGGTGGCTCCTGCACTGCCCATGCACTGGTCATGGGCAGTGCAGGGGCCCCCAGGCATGGCCCTATCATGCATTTCACTGCCCGAATTGTGGGTAGTGAAATGTGTGATAGGTGCTACTGTAACTGCTGCCCATCAGCATTGCCGCCGGCTCTATTATGACACTGTTACCGTCCGATGGCCCAGTGGAAAAGTCGAAATAGGGAGCCAGACATACCACCAGCAATGGCGGTATTCTGGCGCCTGCAGCCTCGGCGGTCTTCTGGGAAAACCGCTCAGGCTGTAATGAGGGCCATGGTCTGAAATGCTTTGCAGGTGCTCACAATTTTCCAATAGGTTTGGTGTGGGCTGCTAGCATCCATCTAATAGCCACCGCCATAATGTAATACTGAACGGGTTCTACGATGGACTCCCGCTGCAATGAGACCACTGCTGATACGCCACTAGCATGACTGTGTTGTCTTAATATGGTCCACAGGATCCCGCAGTCAGGGCAGCGACAGAATGCTCATCGCCAGCATTGGAGTCTGTTGTGTCGGCTGCAGGATACAGCTGGTACAGCAGAGCACACTCCATTGCCGCTAATGTTGGTTCACCCACCTAGATCTAAATATGGCAAGTGGGGTGCTGTTAGCTTGAAGGAGTACTTGAGGCCGTGACTGTGGAGGATTGGCAGTAGTACAGTCAAGACCAAAATCCGGCCCAAAGTCTGCTTCCAGCAGGTGAGAGCTTTAAATATGCTCCCTCTGGCTGGGAGCAGGGTATTGATCTGTTTCCTTGCCCGCAGTGATCCATGCATCCTCCTTCCCCAGGATGATTTTAGACCATGAGGACCCCATTGCCCAGGGGCTGGCAACACTTTTACGGGGAGGGGACTTGCAGCCCCCCTTCCTGGACTAGTATTGTGCTCGGGGACCCCATCCCCATCCCATTCCCTGGGCTGATTGTGGCCCCGGGGACCCCAACCCTTGGGGCCCTACAACATTTAAGTAGATGCCCTGGTGCCCACCCAAGGCATCCACCATAGTATAATTGGGGATAGCTGGGGAAGCCTCAAGGCCCCTGTAGCCCCAGCCAGCACCCCACATCTACTGGAGCCAGCATTTCTCCTACCAGCAAGGAGGAGCTCTTAATGCTAATCCCTGTGGGAGAGAGCAATATTTTCATCTGTTTCACTCCTGCTTCAGTGGGGGCAGAATAACAGATAAAATGTATGCTCCAAGTGGGTGGAATACTTTTTAAAGCTTCCACTCACTGGAAGCAGACCTAGGGCCTGATTCTAACTTTGGAGGACGTTGTTAAACCGTCCCAAAAGTGGCGGATATACCACCTACCGTATTACGAGTCCATTATATCCTATGGAACTCGTAATACGGTAGGTGGTATATCCGCCACTTTTGGGACGGTTTAACACCGTCCTCCAAAGTTAGAATCAGGCCCCTAGTGTTTGCTTCCGCTTGGTGGAAGGTTTAAAAATGCTCTAACTAAATGAGAACAAACACAGTTGTCTCTGCCTGTGTCAGTGCAGACAGGGAAACCTTTATGTCCTAGGAGTGGGTTCCCCGGGACATATCCTGCGAGCCAGCCCTGGGGAATGGGGTCCACAAGGCTATTATTGGTTCAAGGAGGAGGGCATTGCCTCCACTCAAGTAATCATCCCTAAGGTAGGCTCCCCTAGTGCCTTTTGAGACTCTGGGAGGGGGCTCAGAGGTGGGTTCCCTGGGGCCTCCAATAACTCAGTGAGGGGGGCTGTGTGCCCTCTTCCTATAAATAATATGTTTGGCCCTGGGGTGCACTCCCCAGGGCCTCTAATGGCTCAGGGAGGGACCCAAACATTCTCTTTCCCCATACATATAATATTGGGCCCTGGGGGTAGACTTCCGAGGTCATCTCAAGGCTTGGAAAGAGGTGCTGTGTGTCCACCCTTCCCATAACATTGTTTTTGGTCCTGGAGTGAGCAACCAAGGGCATCGGGAGGCTTGAAGCAGGGATCCAAGCTGCCTCCATACTCTTTAAGAAAACACCCCAGGGTTAGGCTCCCCAGGGCTTATAATAAATAAAGGTTGCCTAGCCACCATTATGTTTTCTTTATAATTCCTGTGAGATAGCAGATTTTTTGTCATTTGTTTCCTTTTGGCCTGGGGGTCCCTCTAGGTCCTCCCTTTGGGGTCTAGCTTATCAGGGTATCCCTACCCTGCTCCCCTGTGTTATTATTTTTGTAACTTCCAGACAGGGGACTGAGTCCCCGAGTCCTGTAATAACTGTCAGCAACATTTCCTCATGTTGCTGGCAGCTGAACTGAACGCTCTCTCTTGGTGGCGTGTGACTCTGTTTTGCTTTGCTACAAACTGAGATAAAACACACACACTGAAAGGAATTTCTGGTATTTAACTCTTAGTCTAAGAATTACATTTATTGAACCACTCCGTGAGGCTCGCAAAGAAAGGTCAAAAGTGTAAATCTGAAAGTGCACGTTTAAAAATGGTCACAGCAATGAAATAAAAACATGTACAAAGAAAACTCTGCTTCAGTCTATAAACATGTACAAAGAATACTCTGCTTCTATCTATAAACAGCAAATACATACATGTGGGTATATATTCACGCACAATGCAAAGCAAATAACAAGAATTAAAAATGCATCACCATGAGGCAAAGTTGAATTCACTTTCCAGTTGAACCTGGTCGACTGTGAAAAGAGACAAAACACTACCCTCATGGGAATTTGTGACAGACACAGTAGTCCCTGTCCCCCCAGAGTTCAATCCACCTCAGGGTCAATTTGGTCTTGGTCTCTTACATATCTTAAACAAGTCAGAGAGGATCATTCTAGAAAACCCCTCCCACTCCACGTGTTGTTGTTAAAAAATGCTGGCTACTTCAGGTCAGTTTTGAAAGGAACATGTTGGAACTGGCCAAGATCCCAAGGTGTCTCTCCCAAACCAAACCATTCCCTGCCGTACCATAAACATCATCCTAGTACATCTTTATCTCTTTGACTCCCCCATGTTATGTTCTAGCCCTCAATGAGAAAGGTGGCACGAGGGAAATAAATCTCCCTGGCCAAATCAAAATACTCAATTTTTAAATTTCTGCTCCTGCTAATGTCTCTCAAGACTCCCTCAAACCCAACCTTCAAAATGTTTATATTTTGTTACCCTTTAGTTCTCAAAATCTACTGAAAGGATGTACACCAAAGCACAAAAAGCACAATCTGTGAACCATGAACTAGCTTCCTACTGAATTTTGTGTAATTCTGCTAAGCAGTTTTTTCTGCAGCCCATTTTACAGAGGTCTATGGAAAATGCATGGGGATTTTGTGTTTTGGGACTCCCCTTTTTTTCCCCCCTTTGAAGATCGCCCTCAAAAAAGAAAGAGACAAGGTGGATGAAGCTTTTTTTTAAAGTTTTGGGAAGATTTTTCAAATGGGGCCAAAGTTAGTATGAAACCACAAAATGCTCTTTCTATGGAAAAGCAGAACAAACTATAACTAAATAGTGGTGACTGCCACTAGATAATAGATTTATATATAGCCACTGGGTAGTTACAGTTAGGCTTGTATTTGCATAGGAAATGCATTTTTTTGGCCCAGTTTGAAGAATCGCCACAAAACGTTCTGAAAAAGTGTTACTTTTTTACTCGTTTGCACTTGGAAAGTTCCCAAAACATGTTTTACACATTATGGTGGTCATTCTGACCCTGGCGGTCTTTGACCGCCAGGGCGGAGGACCGCGGGAGCACCGCCGACAGGCCGGCGGTGCTCCAATGGGGATTCCGACCGCGGCGGTAAAGCCGCGGTCGGACCGGCACCACTGGCGGGGTCCCGCCAGTGTACCGCGGCCCCATTGAATCCTCCGCGGCGGCGCAGCTTGCTGCACCGCCGCGGGGATTCCGACCCCCCCTACCGCCATCCAGATCCCGGCGGTCGGACCGCCGAGATCCGGATGGCGGTAGGGGGGGGCGCGGGGCCCCTGGGGGCCCCTGCAGTGCCCATGCCACTGGCATGGGCATTGCAGGGGCCCCCGTAAGAGGGCCCCTAAATGTATTTCACTGTCTGCTGCGCAGACAGTGAAATACGCGACGGGTGCAACTGCACCCGTCGCACAGCTTCCACTCCGCCGGCTCGATTCCGAGCCGGCTTCATCGTGGAAGCCTCTTTCCCGCTGGGCTGGCTGGCGGTCTGAAGGCGACCGCCCGCCAGCCCAGCGGGAAAGTCAGAATTACCGCCGCGGTCTTTCGACCGCAGAACGGTAACCTGACGGCGGGACTTTGGCGGTCGGCCTCCGCCGCCCGCCAAGGTCAGAATGAGGGCCTATGTTTTCCATAGAAACTTTATACACTGCTACAGCCAAAACCACTGAATGGATTGTGTTAGACCTGACAGCCTTAGGGTGGTCACCCTTAACTTTTTGCCTGCTTCCTTCCACTTTTTAGATACTGTTTTTGCTGTTTTCCAGACTCTGCGCGCTTTACCACTGCTAACCAGTGCTAAAGTACATATGCTCTCTCACTTTAAACATTGTAACATTGGATCATACCCAATTGGACTATTTAATGTACTTATAATTCCCTAGTACAGTGTACTATATGTGCCCAGGGCCTGTAGATTAAATGCTACTAGGGGGCCTGCAGCACTGATTGTGCCACCCACTTCAGTAGCCCCTTAACCTTGTCTCAGGCCTACCATTGCAAGGCCTGTGTGTGCAGTTTCACTGCTAATTCGACTTGGCATTTAAAAGTACTTGCCAAGCCTAACCCCCCCTCTCTTTTTCTACATATAAGACACCCCTAAGGTATGCCCTAGGTATTGGGCAGGGTGCTGTGTAGGCAAAAGGCAGGACATGTACGTATGTAGTTTACATGTCCTGGTAGTGTAAAACTCCTACATTTGTTTTTACACTGCTGTGAGGCCTGCTCCCTTCATAGGCTAACATTGGGGCTGTCCTCATACACTGTTTGAGTGGTAGCTGCTGATCTGAAAGGAATAGGAAGGTCATATTTAGTGTGGCCAGAATGGTGATATAAAATTCTGCAGACTGGAGAAGTTGGATTTAATATTACTATTTTAGAAATGCCACTTTTAGAAAGTGAGCATTTTTCTGCACTTAAATCTTTCAGCGCCTTACAATCCACGTCTGGCTGGGTTTAGTTGACAGCTCCTTGTGTGTTCACTCAGACACCCCCCAAACACAGAATACACAGCCCCACTTGCAAACATCTGCATTTTGAATGCGTCTTCCTGGGCTAGGAAGGTGGGAGGCCTGCCCTCACACAAAGGACTGACATACCCCCTACTGGTACCCTGGCAGACAGGATTGAACTGAAAGGGGACCTGGTGCACATCTAAAGCCACTTTTTGAAGTCTCCTCCACTTCAAAGGTACATTTGGGTATATAAACAGAGCCTCTGCCCCTACCAACTCAGACACTTCCTGGTGAAGAAACTTGCAACCAGAACCTGCATCCTGCCAAGAAGAACTGCCTGGCTGCCCAAAGAACGCACCTGCCTACTTTCTGTGAAGGACTGCTGCCTTGCCGGTGCCCTGCTGCCGTGCTGCTCACTGGCTGTGGTGAAGAAGTGCTCTCTAAGGGCTTGGATAGAGCTTGCCTCCTGTTCCCTGAATTCTCAGGACCAAAACGACTTCATCTCTTCAAGAAGGATTCCTTGTGTGGTGAAATTCGACGCACAGCCTGCCAGAAATGACACACAGCCTGCACTGTGGTGAAAACTTCACCGCACACCGACCCGGAACGACGCAGTCCGACTTCTCAACGAGAAGATCGACGTAGCGCCAGCGTAGCAACCAGAAATTTGAGCCCACCGGAACGACGCACAGCCAAACTGGTACGACGCAGCCCAACTTCCAGAGATGAATCGACGGACCCCTGCCGTGCGGTAGGAAATTCAATGCAATGCCTACCGAATAGACACACCTCCTGTGACTTCATCCTGCCAGCGCAGGAAATCCACACGTAGTCACCAGTGTGTCTGAAAACCCCGCAACCCGAAGAGGATCCACAACCGAGTGCCGGAAATCGAGGCACAGCCATCCCTGCATGAAAACTAAACAACGCATGCCCGAAAAATCGACGCACACCCCTTTGTTTCCACGCTTTTCCTCCTCTGTGGTTCTTTGTGGAGATTTTTCACGCAAACCAGGTACTTTGTGCTTGAAAGAGACTTTGGCCCTCATTATGAACACGACAATAAACACTGCCGACCATCATGGCAAAGGCGAACAGAAGACCACCAGTGGAGGTGAAGAGAAACCCGCAATAAAATGATGCAAAAATCAGAAACCGACAAATCTCCCTGCCACTAGTCACCGCCAGGACCATGTCGGCGGAAATGCTAGGCCTCCCTCCCCGCCACCGCCGAGCACACAAACACCCCGCCCTCCAAATAATGAAGCACAAATCACCCCGGCGGTCAGTCAATCAATCAATCAATCATTTGTAAAGCGCGCTACTCACCCACTAAGGCCTCAAGGCCCTGGGAGGGGGGGAGAAGTGCTATTGTTTGAACAGCCAGGTCTTGAGGCGTTTCCTGAAGGTCGGCAGGTCCTGGGTCTGTCGTAGGTGGGCAGGGAGGAAGTTTCAGGTCTTGGCAGCGAGGTAGGAGAAAGATCTGCCACCGGCTGTAGTTCGGTGGATGCGAGGGACTGTGGCGAGAGCGAGGTTGGCGGAGCGGAGTTGACGGTTGGGAGAGTGGAAGGAGAGTCCCTCGTTGAGGCAGGCAGGGCCAGCGTTGTGGAGTGCTTTGTGAGCGTGAATGAGGAGTTTAAAGGTGATCGTCTTGTTGATGCGGAGCCAGTTTAGGTCTCTCAGGTGGGCTGAGATGTGGTTGCTGCGTGGAATGTCGAGGATGAGGCATGCAGATGCGCTCTGTTTACACTGAAGTTTTTTGTGGAGCTTTGTCATGGTTCCCGCTTAGAGTGCGTTGCCGTAGTCCAGTCAGCTGCAGATGAGGGCAAGGGTGATTGTCCTTGTTTCGGTGGGGATCCATCTGAAGATCTTGCGGGGCATGCAGAGGGTGTTAAAGCAGGAAGATGAGACAGCGTGGACTTGCTGGGTCATGGTGAGCACTGAGTCTAGGATGAAACCTAAGTTGCGTGTGTGGTTGGTGGGCGCTGGTGCGGTTCCAAGGGCAGCTGGCCACCAGGAGTCGTCACATGCGGAGAGGTTGAAGCCGAGGATGATGATCTCCATCTTGTCTGAGTTCAGTTTGAGGCGCTCTTCTACATCCAGTTGGGGATGGCCTTTATTCTGTTGTGGAGGTTGGTTTTGGCAGTGGCGGGGTCCTTGGTGAGTAAGAGGATCAGCGTGGTGTCGTCGGCATAGGAGATGATGTTGAGCTTGTGGGATCGGACGCTGTTGGCGAGCTGTGCCATGTAGATGTTAAAAAGGGTTGGGCTGAGGGAGGATCCTTGGGGAATGCCGCAGATGGTCTTGGTTGCGTCAGAGAGGAAGGGAGGGAGGCGGACTCTCTGGGTTCTGCCTGAGAGGAAGGTTGTGATCCCGTCCTGGGCTTTATGGCGGATCCCTGCGTCCTGGAGGCATGTGCAGAGGGTGTGGTGACAGACGGTGTCCAAGGAGGCCAAGAGGTCTAGGAGGATGAGGGCCACAGTTTCACCTTTGTTGAGCACGGTCCTGATGTCGTCGGTTGCAACGATGAGGGCGGTGTCTGTGCTGTGGTTCTTCCGGAATCCAGATTGAGAGGTGTCCAGTGTATTGTTGTCTTCTAGGAAGCAGGTTAGTTGGCCGTTGACGATCTTCTCGATGACCTTCACCCAGAAGGGGAGGAGGGAGATGGGTTGGTAGTTCTTGAGATCTTCGGGGTCCGCTTTGGGTTTCTTTAGCAGGGCGTTGACTTCGGCATGCTTCCAACTCTCTGGGAAGGTGGCGGTGTCGAAGGAGCTGTTGATGGTCATAGGGAATTGGGGGGGCGATGTTGGGACTTGCTTTGTTGAATATGTGGTGGGGTCAGGGATTGGAGTGTGATCCGGAGTGGATAGTGCTAATGGTTTTGATGGTGTCCTCGTCGTTGATGTGGGTCCAGGAAAGCAGGAGGCTGGTGTGGCTGGGTGCGTTGGGGTTTGTGGTGGCTGTGGTGGTTGTGGATGTTGAGGTGTTGAAGCTCAGTGGAAGCTGAATGACCATTGGCGGTACAGACCGCCACGGGCGGCAAGTGGACCCAACAGTAAGAAATGTATACATTGGCAAGTTTGAAACCCACACACCTGACACACATACACAACACTATAAAACACTCACAGACACACCCCACAATCCTTCACATCACCAATAGGAGAAGCTAGACGGACAACACTACAGGCAGACACTGAACGCCACATCACATGACTCACACACCCAACCACACAAGAGCACCCTCACCTAGAGCCACACAATACATCATTCACAACACACACCATGGCACCCCCAAACACCCACTCTTCACAGAATGGGAGCTAAGGACCTTGGTGGATGAGATACTGATGGTCGAGCCACAATTATTTGGGGCACAGGTCCAGCACACACCCATCGCCAGGAAGATGGAGCTATTGCAGACAATAGTCAACAAGTCAATGCAGTGGGACACCATCCACGCACCAGGAACGACATCCGCAAGAGATGGAATGACCTGGGTGGGAAGGTCAGGTCCATGGCATCCAGGTACCACATTGCAGCCCTGAAGACTGGGGGAGGACCTCCACCAACACCACCCGACTACACTGACTGGGAGGAAAAGGTACTGGCTATCCTGCACCCTGAGGGACTCACTGGACTCACAGGGGGAATGGACTCGGGTAACTCGTCTACATTTACCCCATATCCATCACACCTGTAATGCATGCACCACCCCACCCCTCCAACACCCACCAGGACCACCACCCCACCCAGGCCACAATCACCACATCCAGTCACCCTGCAAGCCACAAACCCACCAACAGGCCCACATCCCTCCCCCTGTGCACAGACACCTACCCCAGAAGGAATCACAATGGCACTACACCACCCACAATGCACCTCCACATCCAAAGCAAAATACAAAGCAAACCTCACAAAAGCACCCTGCATGACCCCAAAGTGTTAAAACCTGCACAAAACAGCCCAGTCCTGTGCACCCCATCCGATCATGCAATTGTAACAGACATGTCCCTTCCCCCCAACAGGCACCACCACACATGCCACCCTGATGGATAGGACAAGTAGTGGCAGTGCCCCACAGGGAGACAGAGGCATCTCCCATGACACTGGGGATGGAACCCTGGACATTGACGATCACCCTGGCCACTCACACAGTCTTGGACTGTTATCATCCAGCAGCCCTACCCAGGACACCACTGACACCCCTACCACCCAGCCAACAACATCAGCCCAGGGGAACCATCCCCACACCTGTGTATCCAGGCCACAGAGTGGTGGAACACATGGACAGAGGCCACAGTCACCCCCTACCAACAGGCAGGAAGACGATGGCTCGAGTATAAGTGGTACCGCTAGACCTGTGCAGGGGGCAAAGGGGGCTAGGCCCAGTGGGAGGGAATCAGTGACCCAGGGAGGAGGCCACAGGATTGATGCTGCAGCCCAGGACGTGATCTCTGAGGCCCTGGGAGCATATCACCATACCCAGGACAGATTGGCCCAGATAGTATCCACCCTGGAGTAGAGTCAAAGGATGCAGCTAGCACACCACCAAGAGGCTATGGAGCAATGGAAACTGCACAATGCCACAATGCCACAATGGCCACCATAGCAGATGTTCTACTGCACCTTGTCCCAACACAGCCTGAGGCCCACACAGACCAGGAAGCCCCTACTACAGGCAAAGCTACAGACCGGACAACAGCAGCATCAGCAGCAACTGGACATGTTCCACCCTCTCAGGACACACAGGAAACATGCATCCCAACCCGTACAGGCCAACACCAGGCACCCAAATGGTCCCTCAGGTCCAGATATGGCACTGGAACACCTGCCAAGACCAAGGCCCCCTCAAAGAAGTGACTCTGGCACGACCTGCCCTCTAAGTGTCCCAGTGAGTCAACGACCAAAACGTGTGAAAACAACAACAAACACTTGTAAAGATAGATGGACATACCACTACTGCCAACAAATGCTGCGACCATGTTGCCATATTGTACAACCACAAGTAGCCCACTCCCATCACTGTAATCTGCACAATGTAATACCTGCACCAAATAAAACACCAGTTCACCTATTACAATGTCCCCTGTCATTATGTTTAAACAAAGTGAAGTATGGATGCAGCTGTTTTATAAATCATTTATTATTATCTGAGTAGCAGGAAATGCACCACACGCACCACAGGTTGTTGTGCCTACAGATGTGTCAAACTATTATACTATAATATTACAGTCCTATGCAGACCTGGTCACAGTGGCAATGACTATTGACCCAAAACCCCCTAGATGAAAAGGCATACTGACAGTATGCTGCACAGACAGCAATCTCATTGATTAGTCCCACATAGTTACTGGAAGTAGAGTTGTATCCGTTGGGTCCTGGAATATAAATCTTGCCCTCTTCAACATCACCATCACTCTTATCCCCTCTCTGAGGAAGCAGGTCTGGATATACAGCACCCTCCACCTCCAAGAGGGGGATAGAATGTCTCACTGACACGTTGTGCAGCATGCAGCAGGCCACCACTATTCTACACACCTTATCAGGCCCATAGGCCAGGGAACCGCCAGAGATATGTAGGCAACCAAATCTAGCCTTCAGGATACCAATTGTGCGCTCTATCACCCTCCAAGTCCATCCATGGGCCTCATTGTAATTCCTCTCTGCATCTGTTATAGGATTCCTCACTGGTGTCAGGAGCCAACGCATGTTTGGGTAGCCAGAATCACCTAAAAAAGGGGGGAAAACAGGACGGTCAATGGCAACCCTCAGTGGCAGACAGCCTGGCTGTCTACTATGTGGCAATAAGTGTCAGAAACACCTACCTATGATCAATACTCTGTCCCCTTGTAGTTGTTCCATCTTGTGTGGCACACCACTGTTCCTCAGCACAAAGGAATCATGGACTGATCCAGGGAAAATGGCATTCACATGTGAGATGTACTGGTCTGCAGTACATACCAATTGAATGTTCATTGAATGAAAGTTCTTCCTGTTTCTGTACACCTGTTCACTGACTCTTGGGGGGATGATAGCTATGTGGGTGCTATCAATAGCACCTATCATATGGGGTGTGTTGGCAAAGGCATAGAAGTCCAACTTGACAGCAGGGAGGTCAGCACTTTGGAGAAACCTCACATAGGACTGCAGGTGTCGTGCAAATGCATTCCGGAATCTGGACAGTATAATGCTAAACGGTGGCTGTGAAAAACCTGCACCCATGCCCACTGTCACTTGAAATGAGTCCGTGGCTAGGAGATGGAGTGCAGAGAGCACCTGTTCTTCAGTAGGGATGGCATGCTGATTCCGAATAGCTGGTCTCAGTGCTGGATCAAGTAATGCACAAAGTTCATGAACAGTAGCACAAGTGAGTCTGTAATTGATAATGATGTGACACTCTACCATGGTCCTAAAATCAACAAGTGGTCTGTATACCAGTGGAGCACTCCCTTGCCACAAGGGTCTGTACCTAGGAGGAGTTGAAAACATATGTAACGAACACACATACATCTGCACACATTTTTTCTTATTCAGCACTGCTGGCATGATTGTCAACTACACAAATGCTTAGTATGTGTGACATTACAGCAACATGAGCACAATGACATATCACGACTGTTCAGGTGAGGTAATGTATATTGTTTCATGCCTATGCGTGTTTAGGGGACAATTGGGCCTACATTGTGCTGATGAGGGTTTTACAATTGCGTGGTTGCGGCCAAAATGTCTGTCCCCTGTAATCCAGAAGCGTTGTGGTGGAAGTGACCTCATACTGCTACCGGTTGACCGAATAGCGTAAGGCGGTGTTTACTGCTGTGCACAAATTCATTGGTTAACATGGTTGGCAATGGGCATTCTTAGCGTATCATGATCGCTGCTGGCGGTAACGGTGCACACTGCCGCATTGCGTACGCAAACTTGTCACCCCAACTTCACTTGACTCCCGGATCTCACGCATGCAGGTACTCCACTGAGTGTACTGCTGTGTCCTGCCTCTGGTCATGGATATGGCACCCGTTGCAGGGGAAAGGGCCCCGGCCTACACCAACGAGGAATTGGAGAACCTTGTGGACGCGGTCCTGCCCCTGTACGCCAATCTCTACAGTCTGCCAGAGGTACAGGTGAGTAGGAGGATTGGGGGTCCTGGATGTGTGTAATGATGGTAGATGGCTATATACATGTGTGCACATGTGATACTGTATAGTCCTGGGTTCCTGACATGCTGCGTGTGTGTGTGCTGTTAGGCTGTTTGAAATGTCTGTCCCATAGTGGATGTATAGCCAGCTGTATATTATTGGCCAGTGCCTGACCTCTGTGTTACATTTCTTTGTGTCCCTTTTAGGTAAGCGCCCACCAGAAGAGGGGACTTTGGCATGCCACCGCCAAGGAGGTGTGGACCCTGTGGGTCTACAACTGGCAGAGCACCCACTGCAGGAAGAGGTGGGAGGACCTTGCGGCACTGGGTGCGAAACATCTGTGAGACCCAGCTGGGGAAGTCCTCTCAACGGGGAAGGGGTGCCCATCGGGCACTGACCCACACTTATGTAACGCATCCTGGGGGTGGCGTACCCAGACCTAGATGGGTGCTTGAAGGCTGCACAGCAGTCACAAGGGGGTGCGTAGAAATACCATACTTTGGCTCCTTGATGGATGTGTGTGTGTGTGTGCGGTCGTATTTATGCTGTCTAGTGGCAGAGACTCTGACTGATGTCCATCTACATAATGGTCCCCGTGGGGAGTAGGGGTGTAAGGGTCAAGTCTGCAGTATATCAGGTCCTTCAGTGCTGTGGGGAATGGCTGTAGTGCAGGGTTCTGGCCACTAGTCAGGGGCATAGCCATGTGTACAGCGGTAGATGCTGCCTGGTGGAATATTTTCAGGGTGGGTGAATGGGTGAACCAGTTCTGTACCTTCATTCAGCTATTTACAAGTGTCTCTCCTGTTTTGTCTCCCCATCCCTATTCTCTTGTGTTGTCTGTGTACATCAGCATCATCTGGTGAGGGAGCTGAGGCACCGGCGAGTGGGGATGCAGCAGCCCACGGATCCTCAGAGGCAGAGTCGTCCAACACCAAGGGGACCAGTGGGTGGAAGGGCGATGGGAGTACCACGGGGGAGGCAACTACTACTAGAGGTAGTGACTCTGATACCTCCTCCGATGGGAGCTCCCTGATGGTGGCAGACCCTTGTGGGCCCACCCCTACTGTCTCATCTTCCGCCACCCCCATACCATCACCGCCCTCCCAGTTGCTCCCCACCGGGTTGCCCGTGCCCGCTCACCCAGAAGGGTGGGTGTCTCCTTCGCCCCAGGCACCTCATCCCCTGCCCCAGTCATCCCTGCTGCCCTCACGGAGGAGGCTATTGACCTCCTGAGAACCATTTCTGTAGGGCAGACAAGCATTGTCAATGCCATCCAGGAGCTAGCATCAGAGATGCAGCCGACCAATGCCTATCTGGATGACATTCATGGTGCCATGTCTGGCCTACAGAGATCTTTTCAGGCTCTGGCCTCCTCTTTGACGGCAGCCAATGTCCCTAGTCATTCCGTCCCCCCTCCAACCACCTCTACCCCTTCCAGCACCCCACTCCCTGCACCCGTCCAAAGCACACATTCTGACACACAGGCACACACCTCAATACACAAGAAGCACACTTCAAAACATAAGCACCACACCTCCCACCACAGGCATACACACAGCAAACATACATATGCACACACACCAACATCCACTTCCACCAGTGTGTCCACCTCTTCCGCCTCCCTGTCTGTCCCCTGTACATGCACACCCACAGGCACTGCACCCTCATTCAATGTTGCTGACCCTATTCCTGCAGTCACCACAACAGAAAACATCTATTCATGCACCCCAGACACCACAACTGCACTCACCACAACAACATTAGTTGACACATGCAGCACACTCACCAGACTTGCAGACACCCAGACATCATACATTTACACTGGCAGCCTGTCTTGTCCCACTGTGTCCACCCTCCAAGACACTCAAATGCACCAAAACACCCACCCATCACACGTCCAGTCACCTGCACCCATGTCACGCACACCTACACCTCTTACAGCCACACCTGCCACCTCTACTCCCACACCTTCCTCCAGGTCCACCCCAATTGCACCTAAGAAACTTTTCCTATCCCGTGTAGACCTATTTGAACCCACTGGCCCACCCCGTCTCATCACTAAACATGCCCACCTCCTTTCCCTGTCCACTCCTCCCACGTCACAGCCCGCCCCTGTCCGCCCTTCCCATTCCTGTGCTACCTCCCCTGTGAGGAAGAGACCCGTGCTGGCCCAGGAACACCTGCCGCACCCGAGGCCAAGTCCTCTCCACCAGCTGCTGTCACAAAACCCAAGCCTCCTCCAGCTTCCAAATGTAAATCTAAGCCCCTCCTCTCAGTCGTAAGTCTCCACCCCACCACCCCCTGCCCCTGTTCTCTGAGGTGCATGTATGCCCCATTGTTGCTCCTATGTGTTGGAGTACCACTGCACTTGTGGGAGTCAAGTTGGGGCCATTGTGGCCCATTGGACCTCTTTAACTCTGGACTGGCCATTGGACTTAAATGCACTTCTGTTGCTCATTGAGCACAACAAAGGTTAATGTGTTCCCTGTGTTGGTGTTGGCACACTCTGAATCTGTGGTATCTTGTTTCATTGTTTGGGGCTGTTGGGCACATGTATGTACTTTTGGCTGGTTGGATTTGCCTTGTGTTGGGTAAGTACCTCTTGCTGTGGGATGTATGGCTTGTACTGCTGTGAAGGGTTGTGGGAGTGTTGCAGGGTAGGTGCAGTGGGTGGCTTTGTAACTGTGCCCTTTATTCCCTTTTTTAGTAGGTTGAGGTACCTACCGTCGTCGTCTTCGTTGGCGGTCTCAGTCGTGGAGGTATATGACAAGGAGCAGGGCTGGCATGATCTGCAACTCTCTATCCATGTCTGCTACGGCGTGTTGTGTGAGCCTCTGGTGAGTGTTTCCTTAGATTTGGTTTGTTTCCTCCTGGCTTTGGGTGGTGGTGGTTCCCGCCCCGGAACTGACAGCAGTCTAGTGCTTCATTATTTGATGGATGGGTAGGGACTTTCCGTCTGGCTGTGGACGGGCTCTGCTGTCGCTGTCAGCCTTCCTCTGCTGTCGGTGAGTGGTTTTCAGGATGCCAGTGTTTCAGTTGGTTAATTATTTGGCGGTCCGAACTGCGAGTCTGCTGGCGGTTGTTACCGCCGACGGTGCGGTGTTTATAATGAGGGCCTTTGTTTGCTTTTAAAAGACTTAAGACACCTTGGCCCACATTATGACATGGGGAGTAAGTGCCGCTTACTGCCATGCTGACTGCCGCCAATATACCGTGACCGCAGCGGTATACCGCTACGCGTATTATGACACACACATAGAAATCTGCCACTATACAGACACACACACAAGTCCGCCACACCAAAGGTCAGTGATAAAATGGCAGTACCAAAACCCACACCGTTATGCCAACAGAACTACGCCCACAGCATTATGACCCACAAATCACTGCGGCGGACATTCAACCACAGTAAACCATTAGCGGTATATACCACCCTGCTCAGAATACACACACATACAAAACACCACAACAATGGTCAATTTAAATAACACACACCTGACACCCATACAAACACCAAACCCACACCACTATAAAACACACACCCACATTACCCACAAACCTTTATCACTACAAACAATTTGCAACTGAGAGAGAGACATGCCAGGAGCACCCAAAGAACCACCATCACCCCTACACCATCCACACACCTCACAGCACACACCCCAACACATCACCCCACACATCCTCACACACACCACGTGCACTACACCCATGGCATCACAAAGACACCCCAGGTTCTAAGAGGAGGAGCTAAGGGTCATGGTGGAGGAAATCATCCACGTAGAGCCACAGCTATTCGGATCACAGGTGCAGAAGACATCCATTGCAAGAAAGATGGAGCTATGGCAGAGAGTCGTGGACAGTGTCTACGCCATGGGACAGCACCCCAGAACAAGGGATGACATCAGGAAGAGGTGGAACAACCTACGGGGGAAGGTGTGTTCTGTGGTTTCAAGACACCAGATAGCCACACAGAGGACTGGCGGTGGACCCACACATCTTCCCCCACAACTAACAAAATGGGAGGAGCAAGTCTTGGCGATCATGCAGCCTGAGGGCCTGGCAGGAGTAGCAGGAGGACTGGACTCTGGTAAGTCAAATCTTAACTACTTTCACACCCCTACCTGCATGCCAACACATACCCCCACCCCTACCCTCACCGCATCACCCCACCACCTCACAATCACCCCACCATCACAACCCACCCGTCCCAGTACCCAGCACTGCATGCAACACCAATGCATGGACACCACTCACAGCCCTGCATGGACACCCATCACCACAACAAGCACAGTAGTGACAATCACTTAGCTAACCAAATTACAACTCACACAAGCCAAAGCTGCCTTGGTAATAACAACCATAGAGGGAAACATACCCATGCACAAGATGTCACATTCAGTACCAATCACACCTCATTTACATCCCCACAGGACCACCACACAATGTCACCGGAGAGGAGGTGCCAGCAACATCCAGTCTCCCCCCCCCCCCCGAAAAGGCCCACAGTGATGACAGCACCTCTGCACGCCTGGATCAGGATGACCAACCTGGTCCATCAGGAATCTCTGGACAGTCGGTTACCCAGGCACAGTCCCATCCCACCACAGAGCCTCCCCACTCAAAAAAAAACACCAGCACAACACCCACCCAGCGGGCCCATACCACGTCAATTAGCAGTGTGTCCACCACTACAGGAAGCCCAGGCAACCCCACAGACACAGGACGATCAGGGACCTGGGGTCAGTGGGCACACGGTTCAGGGGACAGAGGCACAGGACTAGAGGGAAGCTGGATGGACTGCTGTGCAACGGGGGAAGGACAGGCCCAGGGAACCAACTCTCCACAAGGCACTCACCAACATCCTGGGAGCATACCACTGTTCCCAGGAGACCATGGGCCAGATACTGGCCAAGATTCAGGAGACTCAGCGGCTGCAGGATTGACAGTACCTGGGGATCAGGGAGGATCTCAAGGACATTCACACCACCCTGGTCACCATTGTAGGGGTGCTGGCAGACATGGCCAACATCATGAGGAAGGCAGTGGCACACCAATGGACCCCTGACATTAGCCACACTGATGAACAGTCTTCCACTATCGCTGACACTAGTGGACAGGAGGCCTGACACTGGAACAACAGGCCACCAGCACCCCACCCCCTGCAGAAGGAGAACCACCCCGCAAACGGGCCCTGCGACCCAGGCAGAAGCCAGAGAACATTGCTAAGACACCCACCAGGAAATAAGACTTTCCTGATTGTCACCCTTGTATCCCACTGTCACCCTGTCCACCTTGAACTGACATTGCTCCACTTCCTATGCCCCTTGGACAATGCACCTGTACAACAAATAGACTGGACCCTATCCTGGACTTTCCTCCACCATCACCCAAGCCCATTGCACATCTCCATTTACATACCACTGAAATAAACACCCTTGGAAAAAAGTGATGGAGTATTTCAAATGATTTAAGGATGTAGTTGTTTAACAATCAGTAGACATTGCAAATAGGCTGCACAGTGATCTATACATAGTTATGACCTGTAATGTGCTGCAGTCAATACACCAGGAGCCACAGGAGGGCGCAAATATCTGCAAATAGACATGTTAAAGGGTACACTAAGTGGCCTTTGTAGTGTGAACAGCAGCCAGCCAGAGACAATTCAGTTCACAAAACAGCAATGGAAGGTGACGTTACAGTGTCTTACCTGTGTGTCACTGGAAGTACTGTTGTATTATAGTTGTTCTGTTGTCCCCATCCTTTTCCTCTGCCTCCTCTTCGTCACTGTCCACAGGCTCCACTGCTGTCACACAACCAGCTCCAGCCTCATCTTCCTGCAGAAAAGGCACCTGGTGTCTCAAGGCCAGGTTGTGCAACATGCAACATGCAATGATGATCTGGCACACCTGCTTGGGTAAATGTAGCACAGGGATCCACCTGTCAAATGGAGGCACATGAACCTGGCCTTCAGGAGGCCAAAGGTGCGCTCAGTGATCCTCCTTGTTCACCCATGTGCCTCATTGTAACGTTCCTCTGCCCTTGTCCTGGGATTCCTCACTGTGGTCAGTAACCATGAGAGGTTGGGGTAACCAGAGTCACCTATAAATATGGTGGGATACTCGTTAGCCAGACACTCACCCTTAGGACCAACCCCACAACCATATACCAATATACACTGGGTGGGGACCATGGGCTCACCTATTAGCCACACCCTGTGCCTCTGTAGTTGAGCCATTACATATGGGATGCTGCTATTCCTCAGCATAAAGGCATCATGCACAGACCCAGGATACTTTGCATTCACATGGGAGATGTACTGGTCCGTCAGGCACACTATCTGCACATTCATAGAGTGAAAGCTCTTTCGATTACTGTACACCTGTTCATTTCTTTTGGGGTGACAAAGGCAATATGTGTACCATCAATAGCACCAATGATGTTTTGGGGATATGTTCCAGTGCATAGAAGTCAGCCTTCACTGTGGCCAAATCCTCCACCTGGGAGAAAACTATGTAGCTGTGCATGTGTTACATCTGGGCAGACAATACTCTGGTCAACACATTTGAGAACATAGGCAGTGACATCCCTTCTGCCATGGCCACTGCCGCTTGGAAGGAGCCACTTGGCAAGAAATGTAGCACTGATAGGCCCTGCAAAAGAGGGGGGATCCCAGTGGGGTGACGGATAGCTGAGATCAGATCTAGCTCCAACTGGGTACACAGCTCTTGGATTGTGGCCCTATCAAGTCTGTAGGTGAGGATAATGTGCCTGTCCTCCATTGTTGCCAGGTCCACCAGGGGTCTGTACCCGGGGGGATGTTTCCATCTCCTATTCATCCACAGCGGTTGAACTCTAGGATGAAAAACGGTTAGCAGATGGTCATATTCTAACATATCCTCAGAGTAAAATGCCTTGGATGTTGTGACAGAAACAGTATGTGAACGTGTAGTTCCGTAAATGTGCCTATGTCTGCTGTGACGGAGTTAGGTTGTCATTCACAAAGGGGTACCCTGTAACCCATGCCTGCTTAGGGTACTGACCTGAACAAAATAACAAAAATTAGCAGGCAGGGACAAATCTACTCATTATTTTAAGAAAACAATATTCACTATTGGTTTAAAGGGTGAATTACTTTCCCTTGTTTATTTGATTTATTTGCAAAGCACAGCATAAAACTCGTCATCACAAAAACCATCACATATTCTATCTCTGTAACACAAATATATACACATTACATTTACAAACATTTGTCACATGAATCACAAAAAATAACATAAATAACCAAAAGGAGGGTTATGCCGATCAACATTACTTTGTATTACGGTCACTATTACACAACTAACAATGTGATCACATAACCTGTTATGATCAAGAGTCTTGCACCCAGCTGTAGAATACCTAAATACTTTTTCAAAGGTATTGTGTAGTGCTACACCAATTCTGTTTATCAATTTATTTCGCTTCAAAGCCCTTGATCCCACTAGAAAGATGTCGACGCGATTCAGCCTCGTCATTCAGGGCCTCGTCAGGACTGTCAGGGGGCACTGGCACCTCTACAAAAATTAATACACAAATTAAAATCATACCACTTAAATGGATATCTACATCATGCATCTCCAAGTGTACTTTGTATCAGTATCAGGGTTAGTCCAAAATATATCAGTATCCCTTCGGTAGAATTACTTTATTGCTCGTAACAGGAGCGCATGCCTCAATTAAGTACTATTCACACCACCGTCTTTATCTATATACACAACTAAACTGGCCACAATGCCAAAACCTCCACCACATGTCTCAATTTACTCATTGAGCATGCACCCTAGTCATGCAACCTCTATAGTGGCACCAGCTGTGAGTCATATCTTTCTTTTCATTGTGTTAAGTTTCCACTCTTTTAAAATACTGCGAATGCTCGTGATTAATTCTGCCCACAAAAGAAAGGAACCAACAAAGAGTCATCGCTCATTATTGCTAACAAAACAACAAGAGTCCAATCCAAGGTGATGTTATATCCAGTAGCAATTCTCTTACCTATTTATTCAGACAATACTGACTCAATCCAGGCATCTATATGACGAGGCGTTGTCTCTACAAAGATATATGTAAAGTATATATAAACAAACACCAGAGCCAATCGTTAAACATTCCCGCAAGAGTTATCAAAGTCTCAGCGGTCCGTTGTGGCAGAAATCATCCACTTACTTATGCTGTTAAATCACACCTGTGTGAATCGCGGCACTTGCATTGCCACAAAACTTCCGAGCTGCTACTCTACGCGTCTCGAATCGAGCAAAATCCGTCTCGAATGAGGCGGCGTCTCAGGTTATTTTGCGTGCTCGCATTGGCCCGCGTTTATTCACAGCCAGTGGAGGAACATGGGCGCCATCTTAAAGGGTCCCCGTCCCTTTGAATACATTGAACACGCCGTGCCTCTGATAAATAAATAAAAGCCTAAGCGCTTCACTTGGCCTTTCCCAAAACGAGGACGCAAATGGCCAGTTCTCCTCTAACCTTAATTACAATTCACACCCCGAATTTAACTCGTTTTTACACGTGGGGTCTAGGTACTGTCCCGATCTGGTGGCCATCTTGAGAGTATTCAATGCTTATTATTCCCAGAGGTGCTGTAATCTAACATCATACTACCTTGTAGCTTCATATTCCCTATTGTATATTAGCTCATACTAGGTGTCTGCAAGGACAAAAAAGTATACAGCCTCTCATTGTTGTTCTGGTCCCACTCATCTATATGATAATAGGTAGTGCCTACATCATCCTTTCATATCACTTTCTCGATTGTAGTTTCAATTTAAGTTTGCATATTTAGTCAAATAACAAATGTCTTACAGATATTGTTTCTTTTTGTATTGTAATGGCCCCTCCACAACTCCGGTAAAAACCTAGAAAAAAAGGAAATTTATTGTTTCATCTGCTAATTAGGGCCCAAACTTCATCGCAATCATTTAGTCCAGTTTTGACTGTCAGAAATTTTTCAATCAATCTTGCTTCCAATTTCAGCAGCCTTGTCATCGTTGTTGGTCCATCCACTTTAGGCTGTACCACAGCCAACACTGTCCATCGGATATCATCTGCTTTATGATCAAGTTCCAAAAAATGTTCGACTAGCGGTGCTCCTTTTATAGCACATTTGATTCTTGACCGATGCTGAAGAATGCGACTTTTCACTACTTGTGAGGTTTGCCCAATGTAGGCTCTGTTACATGGGCACAAAATACAATAGATCACATTTTTTGTGTTACAGTTTGAGAAATCATATTGTACATGCTTTCTGCCATTTATTACTACCTCTTTCGAGTCTTGCGTGTATTGGCATGCTCTGCATTTACAACATCTGAAATGTCCCTGGACTGCTGGAAGCTGAAACATTGCCCTCAAATCTTTTTTTCTGTTTTTTTCTGTGCAGCCTGCACCCACTGATCTTTTAAACTGCGCGCTTTCTTAAAAGAGAACAATGGTTTCTCAATATTTAGATCTTTGATAATTCGCCAATTCTTTTCTATAATCCCACAAACCTTATTGGCCTTTGGGCTAAACGTCAATACACACGTCAAAGGGGTCTCTGTCGTTTGTTTTTTAGGCGTAAGGAGTGTTTCCCTTGGGGTAAACCATGCTCTTTTGGCAGCCGCTTTGACTAGCTTTTTTGGGTACCCTCTGGCTGTTAGTTTTTTCATCAATTCTTCAGCATTACAAAAATAATCGTCTTTATCTGTACAATTTCTTCTTATCCTTAGAAATTGCCCATACGGCAAATTCTCTTTAAGAGTTCTGGGATGTCCGCTAGAAAAATGTAGCAGTGTAATGCGGTCTGTCGTTTTTTTATATAGACTTACTTCTAGCTTCCCATTCCTAGACAGGATCCATAAATCCAAAAAGTTGATTTTTGATTTGTCTTTCCTCATGGAAAACTTGAAGTCAGCTGTGCGTTGATATAGCCAATTAAAAAAAGAGTCAAGCATGACTTCCGGGCCTTCCCAAATCATTAGGATGTCATCTATGTATCTGAACCATTGGGAAATGTATATTTTAAAAGGGTTGGCTTGTTCATAGATCCATTTTTGCTCAAAACAATCCATCACCAAATTGGCGATTTCTGGGACAAAGCTACACCCCTTTGCTACTCCTTTCACTTGCCGGTATAGTTTTTCATTAAATTTAAAGAAATTGTTTTTCAGACATAGGCCCTCATTCCGACCCTGGCGGTCATAGACCACCAGGGCCGCGGGTGACGGAAGCACCGCCAACAGTCTGGCGGTGCTTCCTGGGCCATTCTGACCGCAGCGGTAAAGCCGCGGTCAGAAAACCGGGTCCAGTGGTTTCCCGCCGGATTTCCCCCGGTTGCCCAAATCCGCCATGGCGGCGCTGGAAGCAGCGCCGCCATGGGGATTCTGACCCCTTTCCCGCCACCCTGTTTCTGGCGGTTTTTACCGCCAGGAACAGGATGGTGGGAACAGGTGTCCTGGGGCCCCTGGGGGCCCCTGCACTGCCCATGCCAATGGCATGGGCAGTGCAGGGGCCCCCTAACAGGGCCCCAGCATGCTTTTCACTGTCTGCCTAGCAGACAGTGAAAAGCGCGACGGGTGCAACTGCACCCGTCGCACACCTGCAACACCGCCGGCTCCATTCGGAGCCGGCTTCAGTGTTGCAGGCCCCTTTCCCGCTGGGCCGGCGCGCTACCTTAGGTAGCGCCCGCCGGCCCAGCGGGAAAGTTGGAATGGCCCCAGCGGTCTTTTGACCGCCGGACGGCCAAATGGCGGTTCCCTCCAGGCGGGCGGCAACCGCCTCCCGCCGGGGTCAGAATGACCCCCATAGTGTCGCTAACCCGACAAGGAAATCTTTGGGAGGGCTCACTGGCTCTGTATTGTCATTCAAAGCCTGTTTGATAATCTCTAATGCCTCGTCTTGTGGGATATTTGTATATAGAGACTCTATATCAAAAGTGACCAAGAGGTGTTTCTCCTCATTATATGCTAGATTTTCAAGCTTATTGATAATATCCATAGAGTCTCAAACATAAGCTGGCGCCTTAACTACAAACGGTTTCAAAAACACGTCAACAAATTGGGCAAGAGGCTCCAAAATGGATCCACACGCCGAAACTATCTGCTCCCTGGTGGTTCTTCTATATTTTTATGTATCTTCGGTAAGATATAGAAGCACGGAATCCTTCCATCGTTTTGATTTAGAAATTCGAATTACTTTTTGCTAATCCACCCGTGCTCTCTAGCTGTCTGTGTCAATATATCAATCTGGTTCTGAACTTGTTTAGGTGTACTAGCTCCCAACTCACGGTAATGTGTTCGGTTGTCTAATTGTCTCATTACCTCTTTATTATATTGTTCCAACCCCCAGATCACAATGCCCCCTCCTTTATCGGCTGGTTTAATTACGATGTCTTTGTTCTCAGCCAAATTCGAGATAGCTTCTTTTTCTATTTTAGAACAATTGTCTTTAAAATACGTCTTTTTGGAGTTTAGAGAATCCAGTTCCTTCAGCACTAAGGGGGTTATTACAACTTTGGAGGAGGTGTTAATCCGTCCCAAAAGTGACGGTAAAGTGACGGATATACCACCAGCCGTATTACGAGTCCATTATATCCTATGGAACTCGTAATACGGCTGGTGATATATCCGTCACTTTACCGTCACTTTTGGGACGGATTAACACCTCCTCCAAAGTTGTAATAACCCCCTAAATCTTCAAAGACCTTAATCTCTCTGGGCATATCATTTCTTTCAGGTAAAAAGGTAGATTTTGGTTTAAGACCATTGTTTGTGCTCTCTCTTCTTGTGGGGGCACTGAGCTAAAAAACGACCTCAATCTGAGTTTACGGAGGAAATTAAGTACTTCTATTTTACTATCTATAGGGTCCTGATTTCTGATCGGAACAAAGGACAATCCTTTGCTCAGTACCAGTTTCTCTACCTGTGAAAGAGGGTATGAGGATAAGTTGTAGATAGGAATAGGGTCTTCTGATTTCATTATTGTCTCCTGTAGGCTCTCCTCCTGGTCTGGAAGAAATTCTGATCTTGAAATTGACCCCTGGGGATTCCTCCCCCTCTTGTACCTCTCCGGTTGCCTCTGCCTAAAAAAGGTTGTGCCGGAGGAAATGTCGCTTGTGCATCTAACTCAGAGTCGGAAGAAGTGTCTGAAAAAGTTATAAATCTTTTGCGTGATCTAGTTTGATGCTGTAAATTAAGAGTATTTGGATTGTTATTCCTATAAAAGTCTGCTTTCAGATAAGGATATACAATCGAAATGTCAAAGTTTTTTATATCTCGTGCTAATTTTGTTGTTTTTTGATTTATCGTATTTACTTTAAACTCTGCTATTGTTTTATTAACAGCTTCTAAAAGTTGTTAAGCATTCTATAGAGTGTTGTCTAAGGAAATCTCCTGCTCCAATTCGGCAATTTCTCTTAGCTCAGTCTCGCTAATCCTTAATGCTGTCTCGACAGAGAGGGCTAGCCAGTCTATTGAACATTTAGGGGGTCATTCCAAGTTTGGCGGGCGGCGGTTGCCGCCCGCCAAACTTCCCCCGTCAAAAGACCGCTCCGCGGTCAGAAGACAGTGGGGTCCATTTCGACTTTCCCGCTGGGCCGGCGGGCGCCCGCCAAGGGAGCGCCCGCCGGCCCAGCGGGAAAGGCCCTGCAACACAGGAGCCGGCTCCGAATGGAGCCTGCGGTGATGCAGGGGTGCGACGGGTGCAGTTGCACCCGTCGTGATTTTCACTGTCTGCTAAGCAGACAGTGAAAATCATGCTGGGGCCCTGTTAGGGGGCCCCTGCACTGCCCATGCCAGTGGCATGGGCAGTGCAGGGGCCCCCAGTGGCCCCACGACACCCGTTCCCGCCATCCTGTTCCTGGCGGGAAGGGGGTCAGAATCTCCATGGCGGCGCTGCAAGCAGCGCCGCCATGGAGATTCAGCCCAGCCAGGGGTAATCCGGCGGGAAACCGCCGGATCCCCTTTTCTGACCGCGGCTTTACCGCCGCGGTCAGAATTGGCAGGAAAGCACCGCCAGCCTGTTGGCGGTGCTTTCCGTCGGTCACGCCCTGGCGGTTTTTACCGCCAGGGTCGGAATGACCCCCTTAGTGCCTACTCCGCTGAATTGGGACAGATATTTCGGGTCACCCGTAAAAATTACAGGAATGTTTCTTACTTGTAGGCCCTGTGGAATAGTGTTATTCTTAAGATGCTCTAATAAAACCTGGGCATGCAATTGAGTCCTAGTATTTTTCTTTTTTAGTTGTTTCAGTTTTTCTACTTTATCTAGTTTAGGAGTATCGCTCAGTGGCAATTCTCCACTCAAAAGTGAGGGAAGTTCTAACAGTTTAGAAATCTGCTCCTCTGTATAACAAACTATTTGGGATTCTGACATACTGATACTCTCTCTTGCTATTATGTATTACACTGTACTCACTTACTATCTTTACCGTGAGGTAGACGGCCTGCTGAAATCTATTTATTAATTTCGGTCCTAGATAAGAAGGGACCTAAAGGGAAATATATCCCCTTCCCCTATAAAGATCCCACACGCCTCAACAGGTCTACTATACATTGTCATTCACAAAGGGGGTACCCTGTAACGGAGTTAGGTGCCATGGCCTGCCCCCCCAAAAATGGCAGCTGCCTGAACTGTGTGGTGGGACAAGTGGAAATGAGGTAATTCCACTGACGTTGTGCACCATTGCGGGAGGCGGTCGACGACCTCCGTGCAACACCTCATTGGTCATCATTGGGCCCCATAGGTTCCAGTAGCCAATAGTGATGTACGCCGGTGGTGACGGTATGCACCAGCGCAGACGTCACTGCCATTTTCTATCTGTTCACTCACTTGTTACCTGACCTTCAACAGGAGAGGACCTACACTGCAAGTGCCGCTGTGACCTGTGTCTGGGGAAGGGCCCCTGCCTTCACTTCAGAGGAGTAGGAGAGACTGGTGGATGGGGTCCCACCCCAGTACCATTTACTTTATTGTCCTCCAGACCAACAGGTGAATACACTGTGAGCACGATGAATGGGGCATGAATGTATGGAGTGCAGTGTGTGTAAGTCTCGTGTAAAGGGGGGGTAGATGAGGGGTCCTGGGCAGAGTGCTGCATGTGTGGTGGTCGATGTATTTTGCGTAAGGGGATAGGAGAGATATGGTGGGCCATGAGTGTAACAGTCCGGACGGTATGACAAATACCTTTTTTTATGTATCTTTTTCTGCAGGTCAGCGCCCATCGGAAAAAGGGTATTTTGGCGTGCCATCACCAAGGAGGTGCAGATCCAGGGGATCTTTGACAGGTGGAGCACCCACTGTCACGAATGGTTGGAGGACCTGTGCCGCTGGGCAAGGAAGATGGCGGAGGGCCAGCTGGGGATGGCCTCCAAATGAGGAAGGGGTGCCCGTCGTACCCTGATCCCCCTGATGTTCTGCATCCTGGCGGTGGCCTATCTGGAGTTGGATGGGCGCTTGAAGGCATCACAGCAGCCACAAGGGGGTGAGTACAGTTTCAGAATCAGAAAATAGCGCATTTTGAGGTGTTATCTGGGTGGGGGATGTGGGTCTGTGGGTGACCTTAGGCCAGGACGAACATGGCATAGTAGGTTCCATGATGGGCAGGGACTGATGCACGCCAACCCCAGGTATGCTAGTGGGCATCTACTACTGGGCAGGGTCCAGTGGGTTTCAGCTGTGCTGCTATTGGAGTTAGGCATTGTACTTCATGGCCTGGTGACTAGCATTGTAACTGGTAGTGCATGGCCTAGTACATAGGGCTGTTCCCTGTGTGTTGTGTATGCCAACGGTGGTGTTGTTGCTGGCATTGATCAAGTGTATCCTCTGTCTCTCCCCCTCCCCTTTTTGTTTTGTCACCCTGTTCTTATGTGCATTAGCATCATCTGGCGGAGGAGCAGAGGCACCGACGATGGAGGGAGCTACATCCCACATGGCCCATGAGGCCGAATCCACCAACGGTGAGGGCACCAATGGGACGGAGGGCGAGGGGAGCACCACGGCAGACATGAGAAGGAGGGGACAGTTCAGACAGCGTCACCTCCTCCGATGAAAGCTCCCTGGTGGTGGCGGACACCTCTGTGCCCACCTCAACTACAGTTACAGCT
The DNA here is from genome assembly GCF_031143425.1 of Pleurodeles waltl. Taxonomy (NCBI): domain Eukaryota; kingdom Metazoa; phylum Chordata; class Amphibia; order Caudata; family Salamandridae; genus Pleurodeles; species Pleurodeles waltl. Next base: position 258,439,342 of record NC_090437.1, on the reverse strand, counting down.
GCCACCCCCGTACCAGCACCGCCCTCCCAGCAGCCCCTCAGCGTGTTTCCCGTGTCCGCTCACCCAGGAGTGTGGGCATCTCCTTCGTCCCAGGCACCTCAGGCCCTGTCCCGGTCAGCCCTTCTGCCTTCAGTGAGGAGTCTATTGACCTCCTGCGATCCATCTCCTTTGGGCAGTCAACCATAGTGAATGCTATCCAGGGTCTGGCAGGGCATTTGCATCAAACAAATGCATTCCTGGAGGGCATTCACTTTGGTGTGGCGACACAAAAGAGATAATTCCAGGCTCTGGCCAACTCACTGATGGCAGCCATTGTCCCTGTCTTTAGCCTCCCCCCTCCAACTTCCTCTACCCAGTCCCATTACCCTCAAGCCCAGCCTAACCCAAGCACACCTTCAGACCAGCATGCACCCAAATCAACACACAGAAGTGGCTCAGGCAAACACAAGCACCACACTTCATCCCACAGGTGCTCACACAAGCACCGTCCAGATGCAGATACACCAACATCCACTGCCTCCACTGTGTCCCCCTCCTCCTTGTCATCCACCTACCTCCCGGTAGCATCTCCACTCACATCCTCATCCACTCCCTCCATCACCATCACGCCTATCACTACACGCCCTCACTGGCAGTCACCACCCCCACATCCATGCACACGTCCCCTGTGTCCTCTCCCACTCTGTCTGTGCCCACTCCTCCCAAAGTAAACAAACTATAGCACTCAGACACCCAACAGCCAGCCACCTCCCGACAGCATCCAACTCATGCACCTGCACCCAAACACAGCAGACAAACACCTCCTAAAACCACTTCCTCTTCCTCCACTCCCAAACCTTCACCCTCTTCCAGCCCCAGTGTCCCTAAAAAGCTTTTCCTCTCCACCCTTGACGTATTCCCTGCCCCTCCCCCTGTCCTTCTCTTCTGGACAGGGTGGTCAGGACCCAGGCTAGCACCTCAGCTACCCAGTCCACAGCCACTGTCATTTCTGCAGCCACAGCAGTTGTGAGAGTCTCCGTGAAGACACCCGTCCAGACAGCCAGTGTGCCTGCTCCAGCTTCCAAGGGCAAAAAGGGAGCACCAGCTGGCAAATCCAAAAAGGGATTACCAGCTGGCAGAAGCATGGAGGCACCACCAGCTGACGGAAAGCAAGGAGGCACCATCAGCTGCCAAACGCAAGGAGGCACCACCAGCTGGCAGAAGCAAGGTGGCACCACCAGCTGGCAGAAGCAAGGTGGCACCACCAGCTGGCAGAAGCAAGGAGGCACCACCCGCTGCGAAGGGCAGGAAGGGAACACCCTCTGCCAAGGGCATTGACAAAGGCACAGACGCTGTAGGCAGGATGTATATGGAGCCTGGTGCTGGAGCAGCATCTGAGCAAACAACACCTGCCTTGGCACTTCAGCCGTCCAAGCCTGCAGAGGAAGGACTGGAGCCTCACCTCAACACAGGCAGCACCACCACCAGCATCGCCACCTGCACCGCCAACTGCACTGCCACCAGCACCACTGCCAGCAGCAGCAGCCCCAGTGGGCAGCAGCCCGAGGCTGCGGGGGAAGGGCTGGAGCCTCCCCCACCACAGGCAGCACCGCTGCCAGCACCGCTGCCAGCACTGCCACCTGCTCCACTGCCAGCACCACTGCCAACAGCAGCCCCAGGGTCAGCCGTCCGAGGCTGCGGGGGAAGGGCTGGTGCCTCCCCACACCACTGGCAGCACCACCGTCAGCCCTGCCACTGCCACTACCACCACTGAGCAGCCATAACCGCCGGTGGACAGTGTGTTGTAATGCCTCTATGGGCTGTAGTAAGTCCTTGGCTTTGCAAAAACTGTAGGTGGGACACCCAGGTGAGAGGCTGTGACCTTGCACCACCCAAGATCTGCAACACAGGGCACAAGGCCCCCTCCAGAACCAGTGGAGGAAGGCATCCACTCACCCCCTCCTTGCCAGTATGAAGCACACTGGGCAGAAGGCCCCCTCCAGAACCAGTGAAAGAAGGCATCCACTCCTTGCCAGGATGAAGCACACTGGGAACAAAGCCCCCTCCAGAATCAGAGGAGAAGCCATCCACTTCACAGACTGTGGCCTTGCAGTCCCCAGGACCAAGCAGTGGGCAAACCACCTACTTGAGAGACTGTGGCTTTGCACTCCCCAGGACCCAGAAGTGGGCAAACCCACCCAATAGAGAGACTGTAGCTTTGCACTCCCCAGGACCAAGCAGTGGGCAAACCAACCACTCGAGAGACTGTGGCTTTGAACTCCCCGAGAGACTGTGGCTTTGCACTCCCCAGGACCAACCAGTGGGCATACCACCCACTAGAGAGACTGTGGTTTTGCACTCCCCAGGACCAAGCATTAGGGAAACCACCCACTTGAGAGACTGTGGCCTTGCACTCCCCAGGACATCACAGAGGGCATGTGGCCCCCTCCAGGAGCAGTCGCGTTGTACCATCTTCCGGCTGAGGTGCCACCTTCCCCCTGAGGTGCCTGTGTATTTTCAACCTGATGCCCCAGCAGTGTTCTCTCCATATTGAGGCAGGAGTCAAGTGGGGCCTTGGCCTATGTGATATGGTCCTGTGACCCACAGACATTTTGGACTGGGCAGTGTCCCTCCATTTGTATATATTGTAGATACTGTTTTGTGCTTTGAGGACATATTTATAGTAATTTATATTATTACACTGACAATACTCACTTCCTTTTGTCCTTGCGTTATTCCTGAGGGGTACAGGGTGTAAATGTAATGTTGTTGCATCTGTTTGTGTGTATGGTGTTGGGGTGGGGGTGTGGGTATTGCATGTTGCGTGTGTGTGTCACTCTCTTTTTCCTTTCCCCTCCCTTGTGTGCTAGGTGTGGTACTCACCGTGGTCGTCTTCGCAGCCATTCGTGTTCCTGGTGTAGGAAGAGGTAAACCAGCATGGGTAACACCTGTAGTTCGGGGTTCCATGGCATCGTGGTTCTTCCTTGTGTGTCCAGAGGTGAGTTGTTTACCTTTTGTGTACTGTTTCCTCCGTGCTTTTGATGGCGTTGCTACCACCCCGGAAAAGCTGGTGGATTGGCTTGTTGTAATAGTGTGGGCAGTACATTATCTTCTGCCTGGCTGTTGGCGGTTACCGCTGCGCTGTTTGTTGCTACCGCCGTGGCGGTCGGTGCATTAAAGGGGCTGTCTGTGTGAGCAGTTTCTGCCGTGGTCATAATTCCAGTTTTTTTACCGCTGGCTGTTGGTGGTATTACCGCTGCTTTATCACCGACTGCCAGGGATGTAAAGAGGGCCTTTATATCACTTTTCAGTGATATCTCAACATTTACTTATTGCATCTTTAATCGTTTTGACCTGCATTTATCCACAGAAATATTATATATTTTTCTAAATACTGTGGGGGTCATTCCTACCCTGGCGGTCTGAGACCGCCAGGGTAGGGGACGGAGGAAGCACCGCCAACAGGCTGGCGGTGCTTCTGGGGCTATTCTGACCGCGGCTGTAAAGCCGCGGTCAGAAAATTGAAGCCGGTGGTTTCCCGCCGGCTTCCCGCTGCCCCTGTGAATCCTCCACGGTGGCGCTGCAAGCAGCGCCGCCATGGGGATTCCGACCCCCTTCCCGCCAGCCTGGTTCTGGCGGTTTTCACCGCCAGAACCTGGCTGGCGGGAACGGGTGTCGTGGGGCCCCTGGGGGCCCCTGCAGTGCCCATGCCACTGGCATGGGCACTGCAGGGGCCCCCTAACAGGGCCCCACATTGATTTTCAGTGTCTGCTTGGCAGACACTGAAAATCGCGACGGGTGCAACTGCACCCGTCGCACACCAGCAACTCCGCCGGCTCCATTCGGAGCCGGCTTCCTCGTTGTTGGTGCTTTCCCGCTGGGCGGGCGGGCGGCCTTTTGGCGGTCGCCCTCCAGCCCAGCGGGAAAGACAGAATGACCGCTGCAGTCTTTTGACCGCAGTACGGTCTTCTGGCGGTTCCCGCCAGGCGGGCGGCGACTGCCGCCCGCCAAGGTAGGAATGACAGCCTGTGTGGTGTACTTTTGTGGTGCTATATTGTGTTATTGTATGATTTATTGCACAAATACTTTACACATTGCCTTCTACGTTAAGTCTGACTGCTCAGTGCCAAGCTACCAGTGGGTGGGGACAGGATAATTTGGACTGTGTGTGACTTACCCTGACTAGAGTGAGGGTCCTTGCTTGGACAGGGGGTAACCTGACTGCCAATCAAAGACCCAGTTTCTAACAGATTAACACCAGATTTGACAGAAAGCTAGACCTTAATCAAGAAAGAGATAGATTTTTTTCTCTTTTGGTGTAAATCTTTTCAGTAGTTTTGGGGAAATTAATGTTAAAAGTATTTGTATATTTCATGCCACAGAAGATCTATGTAGCTGGCGGATCTCAGAGTGAGAGATTCCACCACAGCAAGGAAGTGGTGGCAGCCATTGAAGGACTCAGGACTAGGTCTGAGTCCTAAAAATATTTAAAAAAGACATAAGAGGGCAGGGTAGAGATACCCTGACCAACTAGACCTGGGAGTGGGGTCCCAGAGGGACCTCACTTGGGGACAAAAATGTTTTTTTTGTTTTTTTTAATTGCCACAAACCCATGGAAGAGCCCCAAATTTGTGGCAAAACGTTTTTAAAAAATGGAAGCGCTGCCTCCCTTGTTCTTTTCTAAACCCCCTCAGCAGTGGGCCAGGGCCCAGGTGGATTATGCTTTTTATTTTTTTGAGGGGCACGTAGCACCCCTTTCCAGGCTTTTTTCGCCTCAGAGATATTACATCTGGAGCTGACCTACTTTTTAGAGGGTCACTTGGCCCCCTAGTCGGGCTGCTTTGGTCCCCAGGTACCCCATCTCATTATATGCAGACGATGCTGTATTAATTGCTCGCACTGCAAATGGTTTACAAGGCCTGTTGGAGCTCTTTTTCAATTTTATGTTGGATCTTGAATTGAAAGTTAACTATTTCAAGACATTTGTTATGACATGTGGCCCTCGAAATACTATGTCCAAACAATTTACCATGGGGGGCAATATCATTAATAAGGTGAAGAATGTTTGTTATTTAGGTATGCATGTGAGCTCTTCCATGTCTTGGAATACTCACCTTAATTTTAAGACCCAGCAAATGGCAAGGAATATCGAAGCGATTTTCCGTTTTACTCGTAAATTGGGTCATAGACCTCTTTTTCAGATTAGAACGCTCTTTAACACTAAGGCCCTCATTCCAACCCTGGCGGTCTCTGACCGCCAGGGCGGAGGGCAGCGGAAGCACCGCCAACAGGCTGGCGGTGCTTCCAGGGCTATTCTGACCGCGGCGGTAAAGCCGCGGTCAGAAAAGGGGAACCGGCGGTTTCCCGCCGGTTTTCCCCTGGCCCAGGCCATGGGGATTCCGACCCCCTTCCCGCCAGCCTGTTTCTGGTGGTTTTCACCGCCAGAACCAGGATGGCGGGAACGGTTGTCGTGGGGCCCCCTAACAGGGCCCCATACAGATTTCCACTGTCTGCTTGGCAGACAGTGAAAATCGCGACGGGTACCACTGCACCCGTCGCACCCCTGCAACTCCGCCGGCTCCATTCGGAGCCGGCATCCTCGTTGCAGGGGCTTTCCCCGCCGGCCCAGCGGGAAAGCCAGAATGGCCGCCGCGGTCTCCTGACCGCGGAGCGGTCATTCAGCGGTAACCTCATGGCGGGCGGCGACTGCCGCCCGCCGCGGTCAGAATGACCGCCTCAGTGTGTTTCAGCAGCCCTATACGGGGCAGGTGTTTGGGGCTATAACAAAGTTCCCACTCTCCAATGTGTTGAAAATAAATCCATGCTTAGTTTATTGATGGTACCTAAGTGTATAGCAAACTTCATCAGCCACGAGGAGTTGGGTCAATGTTTTTTAGAGGATATGGACTCTATCACCCCCCCTTTTGATGTGGATTAGATGCTGGACGAATCCAGCGGCAAGTCTTGTGCAGGATTGTATTTCTGAATGTTTACAGTTGGCTAATTCAAATAGGATTCCCTGGCTTTCGCATTTGCGAAAATCCTTTGAAAAGCTGGGGCTTAGGTATATGTTCGTAGAACCTCAATTGTTAACCACAAATTCAAGGTCTCTTTTGAAATTACATCACTCTGAGTATATTTTAGATTTAAGACTTTTTAGTTCTCTGAAACTGAAATTTCTTGATCCCCATATTCAGATTGTTACGGCCTCATATATGGAACCCTAGTTGACTTGGTTTTCATGTCCTAAAATATACTCTCTTTTAATTCTTTTTATATTGAATTTGATTCATTTTAAGGTGGCATTTCCTAAACAGTGTATTTGGCAAAAAGATTTACCACCTTGCCCTTGTGATTTTAGATCAAAGCAGAGCACTTCTAATTTTTTTCTTTTTTGTTCTCTTTATGCCACCCCTAGAAATGTTTTTATTCTACCTATTTTACGTAAACTAAGGCCCTCATTCCAACCCTGGCGGTCAGGGTGGAGGTCGCCGGAAGCACCGCCAACAGGCTGGCGGTGCTTCATATGGCATTCCGACCGTGGCTGTAAAGCCGCGGTCGCCCAGCCGGGTCCGGCGGTTTCCCGCCGGATTACCCCCGGCTGGGGGAATCCTCCATGGCGGCACTGCAAGCAGCGCCGCCATGGGGATTCCAACCCCCTTCCCGCCAGCCTGTTTCTGGCGGTTTTCACCGCCAGAAACAGGATGGCGGGAACGGGTGTCGTGGGGCCCCTGGGGGCCCCTGCACTGCCCATGCCACTGGCATGGGCAGTGCAGGGGCCCCCTAACAGGGCCCCAGCATGATTTTCACTGTCTGCATAGCAGACAGTGAAAATCGCGACGGGTGCAACTGCACCCGTCGCACCCCTGCAACACCGCCGGCTCCATTCGGAGCCGGCTTCAATGTTGCAGGGCCTTTCCCGCTGGGCCGGCGGGCGCTCCCTTGCCGGGCGCCCGCCGGCCCAGCGGGAAAGTCTGAATGGCCTCCGCTGTCTTTTGACCGCGGAGCGGCCAAGTGGCGGTTCCCGCTTGGCGGGCGGCGCCCACCGCCCGCCAATGTAGGAATGACCCCCTAAGACCCATTCACTACAAGGAAGCTCAGTTATATTTTCAGAAACTGCCAGAAATTCAAATTTATTATCATGTATTACATTTTATTAGATCCTCTATTGCTATTAGGAACCGGGATTAACATTTTGTAAATCATTTATGCTATTTCTTATATTTCTGTTTAAATTTTATATGCTTATGACAGTTTTTGTGATTTTACATGGACCAAGGATTTCTATTATATTTTTACGTTACCAAAACTTTGGCATAACATTTTAATGTATTTGATATCAGTCAATGTTTTGAGAAGAATTATTGTAAATTTGCACATCTTTAAGTGGCATCAAACCATACTTAGTATATCTCTCTCCTGTTTGTAAAGGGGAATTTGGATTAGATGAATTTGGGCTGTTTAGATAATTTATTATATGGTATCTGAGTTGTGTTTTAAATTATTTTTCATTCTGTAGTCCTGTAATATGCAATTTTGTTTGTACTTTTATGGCAATTGCCGATTAAGATCTTTGACTGACTAACTGACTGACTAGAGCCAACATCTGGATCAAATTTTATAATCATATGGCAGGAAATTATATTTAGGAGCATCACATTGACGGTCCAGAGTATCCAGAACTCTGATATTTATTTGTCAGAGACTAAGGAGCTTGCGCCCATGGGTATGTACTGCCCATCTCCAAAGCCTGCTCTAGAGTTAAGCCAGGATGTTTTCTCAATCAATCTCTGGGTGGCAGGAGGGGGAGCGTTAGAAATGGGGTCTCTGGTTCGCAGGCACTTCGCACTCTGTCCAAGCAGGGTCCCTCATTCTAGTTAGGACAATGGAGATACACACTTCGAGAACCCCTGTTCACCCCCTTGGCAGTTTGGTACAAGTAGTCAGGCTTATCTCAAAGTCAATGTGTAATGTATTTGTACCAACACACACAGTAATACAGTGAAAATACTACAAAATTGACAACACACCAGTTTAGAAAAATAGGCAATGTTTATCTAGATCAAACAAGACCAAAATGACAAAAATCCAACATACAAAAGTCAAGATTCTTACTCCTTAGAAAACAATGGAAATGTTGTTTTCACACAAAGTACCTGGTTTGTGTAAAAAATAAAGCCACCCATTTGAACGTGCATTGAAAAAGCCAGCAATGCATTGTTTTCTCAATCGCAAGTGAGGCTGTGTGTCATTTTCTGGATGGGGCAACGCACAGGTATATGTTGATTTTATGTTGATTTTGACGCCAAGCGATGATGTGTGAGCAAAGGAAAAGCACGCTGTGGGGGGTTTGCTTCGTTTTCAGCAGCTGCAAGATGATGTTGCTTCGTTTCTCCTGCAGCGATGCAGGAGATGCTACGATTTCCCAGGTGGTGTGTCAATTACAGCCGCGAGGCAGGTTGTGTATTGTTTTTACAGCCGCTTTGCAGGTGGTGCATCGAAATTCCCCCCTCCCCGGCTTCCTGTGCATGGATTTCAGTCCTTTTCTACCAGATGGGCCCAGGGACTGGATAGGGCATCTCTTAGCAGGGCAGGAGTCTTAGCAGAGAGTCCAAGTGCTGGTAGAGGAAGTCTTTGATGGACCTTAGACTTCAAAACAGGAGGCAAGCTCAGTCCAAGCCTTAGAGAGGAATACACCACACAGTCCAGTCTTTGTCCTCTTTCAGGCAGAAGCAGCAACTGCAGGCCAACACAGCAAAGCACAGTCATAGGCATGGGGCAGTACACTTCCTCCAGCTCTTGGCAGAGGTTCCTCTTGGTTCTAAAAGTAATCTGAAAATCTGGGGTTTTGCGTCCACTGCTTAAACCCCTCACTGCCTTTGAAGTAGGCAAACTTCAAATTTCAAAGGAAAGTCTCTGTTGTACACAAGATCCTGTCTTGCCCTGGCCTGGCTCCAGACCCACACTAGGGTGTTGGAGACTGCATTGTGTAAGGGCGGGCACAGCCTATTCAGGTGTAAGTGACCATTCCTCCCTCCATTCTAGCCCAGGTTGCCATCAGGATATGAAGGATACACCCTAACTCCCTTTGTGTCACTGTCTGGAGGGAATTCCCAACAGCCCAACTGTCAGTCTGACCCAGACAGGGAATACACAAGCAGGCAGAGACACAGAATGGTTGAGCAAGAAAATGCCCACTTTCTAAAAGTGGCATTTTCAAACTGACAATCTAAAAAACAACTTTACCAAAAGTTGTATTTTTAAATTGTTAGTTCAGAGACACCAAACTCCAGGTCGCTTTCTGTTCCTAAAGGGAAACTGCACTGGAAAGATATTTAAAGGTAGCCCCCATGTTAACGAATGAGAGAGATAGGCTTTGCAACAGTGAAAACTGAATTTTGCAGTATTTCACTGTAAACACATCAGTACATGTCCCACCTTTGACATAAACTGCACCCTGCCCATGGTGCTACTAGGGCCTACATTAGGGGTGCCTTACATGTATACAATGGGAATGCTTGTGCATGGAAAGTGGGCACACTTGTTAAGTCGAATTGGCAGGTTAAAACTGCAAACACAGACACTGCAGTGGAAGGTCTGAGCCATGTTTACAGGGCTACTCATGTGGGTGGCACAACCAGTGCTGCAGGCCCACTAGTAGCATTTGATTTACAGGTCCTGGGTACCTCGAGTGTACTTTACTAGAGACTTACTAGTAAACCAAATAGGCCAATCATGGAAAAGCCAATTACACATACAGTTTACACAGGGAGCACTTGCACTTTAACACTGGTCAGTGGTGGAAAAGTGCCCTGAGTACCAAAACCAGTAAAAACAAACTCCATCACACAGTCCAAACATAGGAAGAAGAGGCAAAAAAGACAGGGGAGACCACGCCAAGGATGCCAGGTCTAAGGTTTAATACATTATCTCCTCTTTCGAAGCCTTGTGTGGTTTGAGCTATGTATTTGCAGTCTCTTCATTCTGAAAAACAAAGTCCTCGCAGTACCTTTAGTTCTTCCTCTCTCCTTGTGGAACCTAAGTCAATGATTTTCTTCATCCACTCCCAGTCTGTCAAATATCACTTTTTTGCCTCCTTGTTACTGGCTACTACTGCAAGATTGGTGACTTGACATGTCTCTTGAACTTCTTCTGCTAAGAGTAGAGCCAAATATTGTTACCAGCGGTCCACAGGCCTGCAAACAGCTCAAGTTACTCATTCAAAGTTAATCTGGAAGTCTTCAAGCTAGTCTTTAGGAGTGAACTTTTGCAACAAGGCAGTTGGTCCCACAGGTATTAGCCCTTTACTCTGGGAAATTGCAATTGCAGTTGATTTCATGAGGTGTGTTGCCATTATTCAGCTTGATTCCTCATGGTATCCAGACAAATGCCCCTCCCAGCCTCAGTTGTTTTCAGATACCGTTCAAGAGACCACTCAAGCATTTACTTTCCTTCCATAAAACAATATACAACATTTTCTGGTTTGTATCAGATGTAGAAATCCTACTTCTTACACAATGTTTAAGCATAGGTTCCCTAGGAAAGGAATGAAAAAAAAGTGTAAACACTATGAGGGATGTACTTTGGAGTTTCTTTTTTTATGTTTTTCTTCCAAACCAACTCATAGGGTAGAAAAGTTCCTTATTTTATCTAGTCTTGAACCTTCCTTATTGGTTCCCCTTCTTTTGATGTATTCCTTTCTCTCTAATAGGTGGCGAGCCTTCCAGACCAGAGACACTTGAACAAAATAGTAGATGAACACAGGTAAGTGTAAAATTAAAAGAAAAATGCCTTTGCTTTTTTTAAATCAGGTTTATGCTTTCTCTGTCTGATCTTCCTGATCCTAAAGATTAATCTGCTTCTTCTTTATCTGAAAGGCTCCTGTCCTGTTCTTACATCATGATCCTGCTTATTCGTCTTTAGGTTCACCTTTCTTAATTATAAATTAGTACCAGTCATTTTGGGACTTTAAAGGATTAATCCCTGTCCAATACTTTTCCTTTGTGTACTTCCCTTACTAGTGTGCTGTGCTTTTCATACCGCCCCTGACCTCTAACTCCACAGGCAAGCTCCTACCTGGCTCATCTTCCAAGAGCTTGAAATGGTCAATACACTTTTCTGGCTGGGTTGGGTGCTTCCCTCACAATGCACGGTGTAGGAATTTATCTTGTTGTTTCAGGTGCATGGAACAGTTGTGATTTCCTCCTTGTCTTCTGAAGGCACTCCATCCTTCTTTCCTTCAGCGTATTCTACCTCTCCTCTTTCTGTGCCATCTATTCCAACTTCTGCTTCCTCTGACTCCCTCCTTTCTTCCAGGTTGTAGCCCTATACAAATAACTGAAGCATTTCTTTCCTTTCTGTCTTTTCTTTTCTCTCCTATCCTTCTTGTCCTCTTTATGTTTTAAACATATTTTCTTCTTCTGCAGGTCATGTCCCTGCGGCAGCTGTCATCCCAGAATCAGGTATGTATGTTACTCTTACCCCCTCACCGGGTTAATGTTGGAGTGGTAGTCAATACATGATGAAACATGTCACATCTAAACCAGCTGTGAGTGCCTGCAGCACACTACCAATGAATGGGTTTGTGGACCATCTGCATATACATCAGGCCTAAGCATGTTTGATTGAAAGGTGGGGGTTTTATAAACTGCTTCTGGACCTGTGCTTAGTATTGGCATCTGTGTAATGTACCTCTTTGACAGGAACATCATTGACGGAGGTGAGTGTCTGTGCAAAAAGTTCTGAAGTGCTGAAAGAAGTGGTCCACTTCTATGACTTTGATTAGCATCTGAAGCCAGGGATTATTTTATAGCCCACTACAGGAATTCTGTCTTCACTGTGCTGTCACACTTAATTTCTACTGTATGGTTGTTGTGTGTTGACCTGTGCACTGTAGCACTGTCACTCAGTTCCACAGTGTTTGCTTTGTCTCTAAAAATGTTCTCTAAAATTGGTCTCACCCATCTGGTTTGAATAACTCTCCAGTCAGGCCATTGGAAGTCAGTGCTGGTGCAGAAATTGCACCTGTGGCATGGAAGTTAATTATCATAGGTGTGCTCTTGTGTGAATATATACTATTCACATGAGAACACCACTGTACAGTGGCTGGGCAACAATTTAAAAGTATTACATGACACAGCATCTTTTAGAAATAATATTTTGATATATTAGCTAAGTTACTCCTAAAATTTGTTGTGAATGTACGCATTTTGGTGTTTAGGGGCATATTTATACTCTGTTTACACCGGAATTGCGTCGTTTTTTTTGACGCAATTCCGACGCAAAACTAACTCTATATTTATACTTTGGCGTTAGACGCGTCTAGCGCCAAAGTCCATGGAGTTTGCGTCATTTTTTAGCGTGGACACCTACTTTGCGTTAATGATATGCAAGGTAGGCGTTCCCGCCTAAAAAATTGACTCTGAGGCATGTGCGCCGTATTTACACTCCTGGGCAAAATTCATGCACGGGAGTGGGCGGGTCAAAACAAATGACGTACAAGGCAGGCGTTAAGGGACCTGTGGGCTCGGACGGAGCCCAGAGGGGCCCTCCCATGCCCCCAGGGACACCCCCTGTCACCCTTGCCCACCCCAGGAGGACACCCAAGGCTGGAGGGGCCCATCCCAGGGACATTAAGGTAAGTTCCAGTAAGTACTTTTTTTTTTTTTTGTGGCATAGGGGGGCCTGATTTGTGCCCCCCTACATGCCACTATGCCAAATGACCATGTCCAGGGGACAGAAGTCCCCTGGGCATGGCCATTGGGCAAGGGGCATGACTCCTGTCTTTGCTAAGACAGGAGTCATTTCTATGGGGGTTGGGAGTCGAAAAAAATGGCGCAAATCGGGTTGAGGTGAAAAATTTGCCTCAGCCTGACTTGCCCCATTTTTTGGCGCCCAAGCTCCATATCCCCCTACGCCGGCGCTGCCTGGTGTACGTCGTTTTTTTCCACGCACACCAGGCAGCGCTGGCAGCTAACGCCGGCTAACGTCATTGATTAAATACGGCGCCCGCATGGCGCTTCAGAATGGCGTTAGCCGGCGCTAATTTTTTTGACGCAAGACTGCATTAGCGCAGTTTTGCGTCAAAAAGTATAAATATGGCCCTTAGTATATAAAAACTGGCCATTCAAGCTTTTGAGAATAGTATGCTCCCACAGAGAACAATTCAAATGAGCTGTTTGACAGAGTGTAGGTAAAACTGCAGTTTCCATGAGCAGGCTCATTGTAGGAATACCTATTTTTGTATGATCACCCTCCTTGTTTTGGACTGATGCTGAGGTCTTTTCGACTATGTGCATCCAGGCTCTGCTAACCAGGCCCCAGTACATAGGGTTTGTGCCCAAAAACAATTTTATAATTGGCTATACTCCTAAATGGCATATTTAATGTACCCATATGTACCCAGTATATGGTACCAAGTGGGTACTTAGAAAAAATATAAAGTTGTAAATATCATGAGACAGAAACATTGGAAAAGAAATAATGTGATACAAAAATATCATCATGTACAAATATTGATGTCAAGAATATTGTTTTTTCAGGTAAGCAATACCACTGTTAAGAATATTGTTGTTGTCAATATAATTTTCAATGCTATAATTTTACTGAATATCATTTTTTGAATTAATTTATGTTTTATGTTATATATTAATTTTATGTCAGTATTGTTTAATTGTTATTAATTGTTTAATACATAGTTTGTAATTTTAAGTGACCGAGAAAATATAATTTAATTGTTAATAGTAATTTATAGTGATGTAGTGGGTTGTTGGGTTTGTATGAGGATAGGCTAGAAAATGTATTTAATAATGATTAATTATTAATTAGTTAATTTGTTTAAGTAAGTATGTGATTGCTATTCATTATGTCTATTATGTCCATAATGTCTATGATTTCCTTTATGTAATGAGGTTTTCTTATACTTATATGGTAGGTGCAGATTGCTATGTTTGAAGGGGTATAGGGTTGGATGTTATGTAGGTAATTATTAATGAACAGTATTGATTATGCAAATTGTTCAATAAAAATATGCTTTAGTTTTAGGTATGGGCGGCTGGGTTTGTAGGGGCATAAGGTGGGAATTTAATTAAGTAGTAATCGTTTATTAGAAATTGTTGAATTGATTATGTACATTGTGTATTACTGATTTATTCTCGTTATATTTTATTTGCAGTTTTCTAGGTTTGTAGGCGTAAGGGTGGGAATTCAATTGAATAACAATTCAGTTAAATAATAATCAAGCAATAATAATTGTTAGCGTATAATTTAATTGATTATTAGTTATGTAAACTGTGTAATAATTAACTTTTTGGTTAATTTATTTTAGTTATATTTTAAGTATAGGCTGCTGCATTTGTAGGCTTGTAGGATGGGGAGTTAACTAAGTAATAATTAATTAACAGTTAACCATTAACTGTTAATTCATTATGACATTGATTATCAATTATGTAAATTGTGTTACACTTATTTATTTTAATTCTTTTTTTATGTGTGGGTTGACCGGTTTGTAGGAGTATAGGGTGGAATCCTGCAGACAGAGATGAAAGCTTCGGATTTTGAAAGCGGGACATGCTTTACAGGTCCCAATGTCAAAACCTGAAGTGTTTGCTGTGGCTTGGCAACAACTGCATAGCTCCAGCCAAGCCACAGCAAACAGCTATGTCCCATGGGTGGGCACCCTGGGGCATAGCAGGAGCTGGCCCTAAGGGGTTTTAGTCCCCAGGGCCATGTGTGGCACCAAGAGGGGGGGGTGCGCGGCCCCCCTCTCCAACTGTGCACAAAGCCCTGGGGAGGGGGTCCTTGGGGCTCCCATAGGAATCCCTTTCTTTTTTAAGTATTTGCCTGAGAGGGCCATGCGACCACCGACTGGGCACACAGCTCTGTGATTGTGGCCCTGTCCAGTCTATAGGTGAGTATAATGTGCCTGTCCTCCAGTGTAGCCAAGTCCACCAGGGGTCTGTACACAGGGGTATGTCTCCATCTCCTATTCATCCGCAGCGGTAGGTATCTAAGGGACACAAGATGAGTAGGCTGTCACAATTTGAACAACTATACCACAACAGCAGTCCACATTGTGCAATCATGTTTTGGGATAGTGTCATTTAAAAGTATGTGCCTAAATATCCTGTGGCAGAGAAATTATCGATGGGCCTGTGCACACCCCCCTGAAATGGCGACCGCCTGTCCTGTGTGGAGTGACAGGTGTAAGTGAGGTAATGCCGCTGACGATGTGCGCCATGGTGGTAGGCGGTCGTGAACCACGGTGCAATTCCTCATTGAATTATATTTGGCCCTATGGGGTACAGTGCCCAATAGGGATCTACGCCGGCGGTGACGGTACACACCGCCGCAGACGTGACTGCCATTTTATTTCACATTCCTCATTTGTTTCCTGACCTTCCATAGGAGAGGACCTACACTGCATGTGCTGCTGTGATCCGTGTCTGAAACCTACCATGGCCTGTGTGACCGGGGAAAGGGCCCCAGCCTTTACTTCGGAGGAGTTGGAGTGACTGGTGAATGGGGTCCTACCCCAGTACGGACAGCTGTATAGGCCTCCAGACCAACAGGTGAGTAAACTGTGGGCACAATGCATGTGGCACGAATGCATGGAGTTGTGTGAGAAGGCATCACGTAAGAGGGTTGATTTCCTCTTGGCAGTGTACATGGTGTGCGCTAAGCTATGTGTGTGCCACTGGTGATGGAAACGGGTCTGGTGGGCCATTTGTGTGACAGGCTGGACTGTTTGTCTAATGGTGTTCTCCTGTCTGTATTGCCTCTGCAGGTCAGCACCATTCAAAAGAAGGGAAGATGGTGTGCCATTGCCAAGGACGTGCGGACTCTGGGGTTCTATGACAGGTGGAGCACCCACTGTTGGAAACTGTGGGAGGACCTAAGATGCTGACCACAGAAGACTGTGGAGACCCAGCTGGGGATGGCCTCCCAATGAGGAAGGGGTGCCCGTGGGACTCTGACCCTCCTGATGGCCCGCATATTGGTAGTGGCCTACCTTCAGCTGGATGTGCACTTGAGGGCATCACAGCAGCCACAAGGGGGTGAGTACAGTGGGTATGATTATAACTTATGGCTGGTGGGGTGGTATCTGGGTGGTGGTTGTATGTTAGTGGGTGCCCGTAAGGCCAGGCCAGACATAGCAGCGTAGGTCCTCTGGAGGCTAAGGGTTGAAAGGAAAATATACTGGTTACCTAGTTAGTTAATATTCACTACTAGGCAGGGCTGTGTGGTTCCCAGGAGTGCTGCAGTTGGATGTGTGTCCCCCTCTTCATGCCTTGGTGACTAGCCTTTTCACTGGTAGTGCAGTGTATAGTGTGTAGGCCTGTTCCCTGTGTGTGAGGGAGCTGTGTACGCCAACGGTGGTGTTGGTGCAGTCATTGTCTCTCTCTCCCCCTTTCTTGTTTTGTCATCCTATCCTTATGTGCATTAGCATCATCTGGTGGAGGAGTAGAGGCACCGGTGACAGAAGGAGCTGCATCCCACAGGACCCTGGAGGCAGAGTTCACCGGCGCCAAGGGAACCAGTGGGACGGAGGACAAAGGAAGCACCACGGCGGGGACTGGAGGAGACAACACAGACTCTGGTACGTCCTCCAAAGGGATCTCCCTCGTGGTGGCGGACACCTCTGTGACCACCCCAGCCTCAGGTACAGGCTGCCATCCCCGTACCAGCACCGCCCTCCCAGTAGCTCCTCAGCGAGTTGCCTGTGCCCACTCACCCAGGTGAGTGGGCATCTCCTTCGCCCCAGGCACCTTAATCCCTGCCCCAGTGAGCCCTGCTGCCCTGAGTGAGGAGGCTATTGACCTCCAGAGATCCATCTTTGTAGGGCAATCAACCATTGTGAATGCCATCCAGGGGCTGGCATCCCAGTTGCAGCAATGCAATGGATTCCTGGAGGGCATTCACAGTGGATTGGCAGCCCAACAGAGATTGATTCAGGCTCTGGCCTCCTCTCTGATGACAGCCATAGTCCCTGTTTCAACTGGCCCCCTCCAACTTCCACTTCCCAGTCCATTCTCCCAAACCAAACCCATCCCAAGCACATAGGCAGACGAGTATGTACCCAAGACAACACCCAAGAGTGTCACAGGCAAACACACGCAGCACACTTCATCCCACAGGCACTCACACAAACACCATACAGTTGCAGACACAACAACATCCACTGCCTTCATTGTCTCCCCTCCTCCTTCTCCTCCACCTCCCACCCAGTTACGTCCACACTCACACCTGCATGCACTACATACATGTCCACTACCAGCATCATCACTATACCAAGCAGAACACACACCTCACTGTCAGACACCTCCACAGCATTCATGCATGCGTCCCCTGTGTCCTCTCCCACTGTGTCTGTCCCCCCAAAAACTCAAACGTAAGCCTTCAGACACCCAACAGCCATTCACCTCACAACAGCATACAGCCCATGCACCTGCACCCAAATCCAGCACACATACTCCTCCAACAACCACTCCCTCATCCTCCACTCCCATTACTCCTCCATCCTTCCGCTTAAACATCCCTAAAAAACTTTCCTTTCCCAGATTGACCTCTTCCCTACCCCTCCCCCCCATCCTGCATGTAGAGGCAGGGCACCAAGGACACAGCCCAGCACCTCAGCCAAACAGTCCACGGGGACAGTGGTAGCACCACCTACTCATGGTGGTAGGGCTACAAGACCAACAACACTGAAGGGGAAGGAGCCAGCACTACCTGGGATGAAAGGGAAGAGTCCGGCACCAGCTGTGGGGAAGGGGAAGGAGCCTGCACCAGTTGTGAAGAAGGGGAAGGAGCCTGGACCAGCTGTGAAGAAGGGGAAGGAGCCTGCACCACCAGTTAGGGAGGGGAAGAGCCCATCCTCCCCTGCCAGGAAGGGCAAGGGATCCCCAACCCATGACCAGGAGAACAAGAGCCACTCTATGCCAGCGGGATTTGTCAGGCAAACACAGCCACCACCACCAGCCACGGGGCCCCAACTGCCAGCCGTGGGTGTGCAGCCATCAGTGAGTGCAGGGGCAGCCCAGGAGCCTCCCCCAACCACTACCAGCAAGCAGCCATCAGGGAGTGCAGGGGCTGCCCAGGAGCCTCCTCCAACCACCACCAGCATGCAGCCACCAGTGAGTGCAGGGGCTGCCCGGGAGCCTCCCTCAACTACCACCACTGTGCTGCCATCACTGCTGGTGGATGTCATGTAGTCCACCCTCCAGGGGCTACTGTGGGGGCTGCCCCCTCCAGAACCAGTGGGCAAGACACCCACTCAAAGACTGTGGCCTTGCACTCCCCAGGACAAAGAACAGTGGGCATGTTGCCCCCTCCAGAATCAGTAGACAAGACACCCACACGAGAGACTGTGGCCTTGCACTCCCCAGGGCAAAAAGCAACGGGCATGTTGTCCCCTCCAGAACAAGTGGGCAAGACACTCACTCGAGAGACTGTGGCCTTGCACTCCCCAGGACAAAGAGCAATGGGCATGTTTCCCCCTCCAGAACCAGTAGGCAAGACACCCACTTGAGAGACTATGGCCTTGCACTCCCCAGGACAAAGAGAAATGGGCATGTTGCCCCCTCCAGAACCAGTGGGTTTGTTTCCCCATCTGGCTGAGGTGCCCTCCTCTCCCGAGGTGCCGGCCTATTTGCAAACTGATACCCCTGCAGTGTTCTATTCGGATGTGGTCATGATTCGAGTTGGGCCTTTGACTGTGCCCTATGGCCATGTGGGCCCTTTTAACTTTGGACTGGGCAGTGTCTCTTTTTAGTACATGTGTACATATCTGTTTCATTGCCAAATCAGATTATTAATTTTGATGTTCAACTGATTACAATCACTTTCGTCAATTCCTGTTGTCCTTGGATTATTCTGATGATTTTTGGGGTCAAATTGTTTTTGTAGTGCAGCTGGTTGTGTGTTTGGTGTGTGTGTGTTGTGCGTGTGTGTGTCACTCTTGTTTTCCTCCACCCCTCCCTTGTGTGCTAGGTGGCAGTACTCACCGTCGTCGTCTTCGCCGGCATTGGTGTTCGTGGTGGAGCATGAAGTAGAAGATCATCGGAAAGACTTGCAGTTCTAGTTCCATGGCAGCATGGTTCTTCCCTGTGTCTCCAATGGTGAGTCCTTTGACTTCTGTGCTCTGTTTATGCCAGGCTTTTGATGGCATTGGTACCACCCCAGAAAAGGTGGCAGATTGTGTTGTCATAATATGTTGGGTAGAACTTTGTCTTCCGCATGGCTATAGGTGACTACCGCCGTGGAGACTGTTGTTTCCACCCTGGCGGTTGGTGTGGTACATTGGCTGTCTTTTCAAGATATCACCGCCATTGTCATAATTTGGCGGTAGTTACCGCCAGCCTGTTGGCTGTATTACCGCCACTTTATCACCAACAGCCAGGGTCGAAATGAGGGCCTAAATCATAAAAAGCAAAACAGGAAAAACTAGTAATCAAATCAAGTTAAGACCATTTTTAAACATTCCTCATGATAATATTTCAATTAGTTTATTAGTTCATCATCAAAGAAACTTTATTCGATTGTTTTTAACAATCATAAAAGTCATTATGCATTAAAAAAAAAAAAGAAATCAGAGAAAAAAGGAAGAAAAATGCAGAGAATAAAATACGTATAAATATAAATATAAATGCAAACAGGTAAAAGATTAAGAAAGTGGTAAAAGTTAATAAACAATTTGATTAAAACAGATAAGGTAATCTCAAATATGACGCTTAGAAGTCTCAGTTTATTAGTTAATTAACATCAGTAGGAGAAGCTTCTGTATAATCGGATCCCAAATTTACTGTTCATAAAAAATAGACTTGGTTCCAATCAAAGCTAATTGGAACGCACTTATTTTGCCCTAAAAGTTAAAATATTATGGCCTCCTCCCAAAAATAGATTTAATGTTTCAACATACATTACGGAAACCTGCTAAAATCTCCTCCAAGGTCAATTAAGGAGGAGCCAAGAGCCCGAATTAGTGCAAATTGGATCCTATTATACTCCAAAATCTCAGAGCTGAGTATGAAACTCATTTTTGCCCTCAACATCTGGAAAATCACATATCACACATAACCCTGTTGTTAGCAGAAGAAATATCTTAGAGATGATCTGTGGGATGTCTACGTGTGAAGAGGGGAGTGTCCCTGATCAACTTGTCAACACACCTGTTGTAGAAACCCCAGTTAAGCCTTGAAGCCCAGAAGCTGACCATCCTCTTCTGGAATTTGGCTGGCCTCAGGGCAAAAAGTGGAAATGATCAGTGGGTCAGATTCATGGACTTATTTGGAACAGCTTGACTGCAAGAATCTTGGGCAGTTAAGCTGGTGCACTTTAATAGAGTTAGTACATTTCTTCTTGCCGCAGTTCAATCTCCATCCAGCCAACCAATGGTGGGGGACTAGGAACTACCTCTCAGTTTAGCTTTTTATACAATGCTGACACCCCTTTTACTCAGTTACTTGGCCTTGAATTTAGGGATGGCACAGGGCTGAGCATTATCAACTTTTATACTAACATTTCAGCTGCTAATAGAGATTGTGTGCTGCCCAGGTTGGAGCTGGACATATATTTCCTCACTCTAAAAGATGGTAAAGGTGGTAAATACTTGGGATTGGTGTGGGGGTAGGAGATTTTAATGCTCATGTCTGCCCTATTGCACTCCAAGAAGCTTGTGGACTTTTTCATGTAGATAGAAGCCTGCAGTCTAACTGTTCACATGCTCCTATGGAAGCAGTCTCAGTTGTATTAAGACCAAGTTCAAAATGGGGTTCGCTAATTAATCAAGTAAAATCAATGTCCTTTTCTCGAACACATATATGGGCAAGGGGGAGGGTTCTTGTCCTTTTGTCAGCCAACTTAGATCCATATGTTGATGACATTTTTTACTCATTCAAATGCTTTTTGTGACTACCTGCCCCAAATATATTGCTATCAATATTTTTCAGCGGCAGGTCACTCACCGCCCAGATAGATGTGCAGCAGATATCTTAGTGCATAGAAAGAAGGGCTCCAGAATCAAGTGAGATCTTCTGAATATTGGAGCCTTTATGTTTAAATTGGTAGGGGACAATTATACCCTGCTTAGCATTTGCTTAGACAATGAGGTGGCCTCCAGTGATATTACTAAAGCCTTTTCTTCCCTCTCTGAGGCTATTAAGACATGACTCACAGGAAAGCAGAGGCAGTGGTTTGATAACGAGTGCACATACACACATAAAGAGCTAATGAATGTCGTAAAAAAAAAAACATAGGGTTCTTAAAGAAGTGGTTAATTGTAGGAGACCGTAACACTTGGCAATTGAGGCCAGGAAAAACTCCTTAAAAATTAAAGCATGAGGATCCTGAGGAAGCCACCAACAAGAGCGATCTTAAGACTTTTTGGGGCATTGATAATTTATTTATTTTAAAAAAAAGGGCAGATGAGCCCTCTATTGAAATTGCCATACTAGGGCAGGACTGGGTATTCTTTTTCAGGGCTGTTTATGCAGCCGAATATGGGGGGAGGAAGACAAGTATACACAAGTAGGGTCTTGCCTAGCTTATCCTTGTGTCCCCCCAAAGGGTGATTACAAGTCCAAATATCTTCCTATCCTAGAGGAAGTGCTGAAGGCTATTAGATTGAGCCCATATGCAAAGCCCCTGGTCCTAACGGTGTGCCACTTGATCTCTTTAAGAGCCAGTTGGAGCTTTTGGGCCCCTAAGGGTAGCAGAACTTTCTCTCAAATTCCCCACATGGTCAGAATCAATTATCATACCCATGTTTAAAAAGGGGCACTTTGGGGTTATCAGTTATTACTGTGGGACCTCCATTCTGGATTCAATGGTAAAAATTCTGCGCCATGTCCTAATGTTTCATGTTGTGGAATGTGATGGGGAGATTAGAATACTGTCAGATATCCAGTATATGTATAGGAGGGGGCTCAGGATGGAGGATCAGTGGCTCAACCTCTCCCTTCTGTTGGGTAAATACATGATTGCACAAATGGGTCTCTATTCCTGGTATTTATGGACCTGTCCAGCGCCTTTGACCATGTGTCTCATAGTAAACTGTGCAGGACTATAGAAGATCTTGGCATGGACAGAGCCATTATTAACCCTATTAGGGGAATTTGTTGTGAGTCCAATGTCTCAGTTCGGTTTGGTCTGGGGAGATGCTCGTAGTCATTTGGCATCCACAGGGGAGGTAGACAAGACTGTGTGCTTGAACCCTTCCTCTCCACACTATACATCATCCAGTTGGAGAATGATTTGGCTTCAAGTTGCGGGGACATGCATCAGATTGGACACTGTCCCCTATCGGCCTATCTCTATGACAATGATGCTGTCCTTTCAGGCAGAACTCTATGGCACTAGAGCACGTTCGACTGGTTTTCAACATTTATAGAAGAATTGAACCTGAAAACTAGTAAAGCCTTTGTGATGTCCTGTAGCCCCAAATGTGTCAATAAACCCAAACCTCTTTTGTACTCCAATCTTATTCAAGATACAACTGCTTTCAGCTACCTTGGCATGACTTTTAACAACAAAGGGTCTTGGCACCCAGAGCAAAATATTTTCCCCAGAGCAACAGTGACCTTTTTTGCTTTGCTGCTACACTGGGCCAAAGATCGGTTCACCACATGCTAATTATTTATCTGACTGAGTCCTGTAGTGAAGCAAAACATGGATCAGGGATTTGGGTATTAATAAGGCTATTGCCTACAGATTACTGAAAACAGGCTTGTTTGACGTCTGCTCTCACTCCCCCAATGCACTGCTACCTTTATGTGCCTTAAAGAGCAAGAGTTGTTTCCTCCGAGGACAGAATCCAGACTCACCCATTTATGCTGTTGCACTGAGTCTGGACTAACGAGGCATCATTTCTAAACAGAGCAATAATCAGTGACGACGTGCCCTTTGATCAAGGTCTTCAAATCCCACAGCTGAGGGCAGTCAGCAACATGTCCACTGCCCTTTCCAGACCGGATCTGTTTGAAAAACCCTCAATCCTGCCCTCTCTGAGTAAAGGTTCAATTAGGAATATGTCTTATACACTACATGGGGTTGAAAGGTGGTAAAACGCAAGAACACTACCATCTGTTACAATTCTCGCACCTTTCTGGCTCCCACAGATGGTCCTTAGCCAATTTTGCTACTTAATGCCCAGCTGCAACAGAATTCTCACCTTCTGAGTTTTAGATTAAACCTGTTTTATAGACTGGTCATTCTTTCCCACTCTAATAACTCGGAACACACTCTCGATTACTGTCCCTGGGACCAGGTTTCTGCACAAAGCACTTTACACCTAATGTTCTTCTGCAGTTTTTATTCCAAACCTATGTCCCGCACTATTAAAACTCTTTGGAACAAATTCCCCACATGGTCAAAATCAATCATCATACCCATAGTTAAAAAGGTGGACCTTAGGGATGTGGGTTGTTACTACCGGATCTCAACAGTAAAAATCCTCAGCCATGTCCTAATGTCACATGTTAAGGCATGGGCTGAATAGATTAGAATACTATCAGATGTCCAGTATGGGTTGAGGAGAGGACTCAGGATGCACATATGCACTTTATTTTCTCCAGTGCTTATCAATCTATGAAATCATAGTGACATTCTATGCTTACCTCAGGCTGGTAGCAAATATTAGGAAGATTCTTGAGTGCGATCTTTTGCTATTCAAAACACCGCACCAGAAGCGCTTTCCTAATTTGAGACCTTCAAATCATTATATTTTATAGGACAGCTGTTTTTTATATTAAGGGACTTAGGAGTGGCATTTGGGCCAGTGCCCTGATGCCTGAGTCCCACTAAAAGGTACGAGATGTATGTTTATTTAGCTTCTGACATTTCGAGTATGCACTACTAAGCTCCGACGATTATAGCCGTCAGTGTTTTAGCACCGGATGAAATAGTTGTAATAGCTTATTTTTGTTGTAGACGTGCTCACTCTCAGGGAGACATTGGACCTCAATCTTGTCAATACGTCAAGCCTTGGGGAAGAAGGATAACACACCGGCTTGTTGTTGTGTGAAAAAGGCCGCTTTATTGGAAACAGGTGCACTCACATTTTTATACCCTAGGCCTTACGCCTCACAAAACTAAAGACCTCACTATACAAAAACTTCCTGTAACCTCTCACCCCCACCCCTACCCATCCCACCCCTTCCCCCCCATTTTAACCGCATGTCCTGTAAACCTTTGACTGTAAACCCCCTTTGTCATCAACGAAACGTCCACGTTCCTACTCTTAAAGTCGAACTATCTGTCCTTATTTGTCCTGTTCTTCACTCCCTTTTTCCCGCGAGATGTTGTCAGCCCTGTCTCCCTTCTCTGTTGTCACATTCCTGATCCGTCCCAACCTCCCGCTGCACCTGTTCCTCAGCGACAAAACAACTACAACTGAACCCCTTTTTTGTGCACCTGTATCCAACCAAAGGCCAGCCAGCAACCAAAACTATGTTCTAAACTGCTCTAAAAAAAAAACAAAAGAAAAAACCCCCGGAAAAAACTACCGACCCAAAAAAAAAAAAATATATGGGGAGGGCAGGAGGGAAGCAAAAAGCCTTGCTACCGCCCGCTTTCGTCGCCACCAACAAAATGGTGGCGACCTTACAAGATGGCAGGTATAAATACACGCTTCCAGATAGCCCAAAAGGCACCCAACGGCGCCCGTGGGCTAATCCACTTCCCCAAACCTCCCGGGGGGGATACAGCCTCCCTTGGTGATCCCCCCCGGGACCTCCTTGTCTTGACTCATAGTACAATCCCGAGGCGCTCTTCCTGACCCGACATTAGTAGAAGCTCATAGCGTACCCTTTCGACTTGAGGCTTTTGTTCTCGTTCGCTTTTGCACTGGTCATAAGGTTAATGTGCGTACCTGTTTAGGTGAGCTTTTAAAACCCGAGCTTGTCCTCCTTAGTGTTATCAAAACACTTCGAAACCGGGAAGTGTTTTAAACCCAGGAGACGTCATATTTCATGCCACCTTCAAATGAATTAATGTGTTAATTATGTTATGTTTTACTCTTGTTGAATATTATGGTATTGTAATGTATTTTATAGTCCTTTATGTTCTATTTTTGTAATAATTTTTTTTTTTTGTTTGAATGAAAAGCAGGAGACGAGTAACGTAGTAAAATGGATATGCTGTCTGTACTTTAATGAAGTGCAAATGTTTGGTCATGATTCCTAAGATTTCCTCTTGTGCTGCTTCTTTAACATAGAAATGAGGACCCATAAAAAAAACAAAAAACAAAAGAAAACAGTAATATGTGCCTATTCTAGCCATTCAGATGCTCGGCGACGGAAAGAAAATTGGGCCTAATTAGCAATCATAAGGATTATTAACTAGGTTCTTGATCCAATTTTGAGCTAATAAAAAAAAAAATAGGCTGAAGAGTTATAGGACAAAATTGCCTTGACCCACTATAGAGGGGGCTGACAACTTGCGGGCTGTCTGCTGCCTGTGTAACAAAATTTAGGGGGTAACAGTCACTGTGCATTCCAATTGAACTTGGATATTATGACAGCTTTTATCATAGAAGTTCTTCTTAATGGTATAAGCAAAGAAATAATCTGTAGATGGTGTCAAAGGTAGAAAATGAAGTGGTGGAGACAGAGATCTCCCACTGGTAAAGTATGGGGAAAGAAAAATTAATAGACTCTAAAAAAACTAGTAAAAAATATTTTATGTTAAATATTACTGTAAATTATTTGAAATTAATTGTAAATGTAGAACAAATGAACTATATTGAATATATAAAATTAAATTAAAAAATATTTTCTGAAGTTTAAATCAAAAACAATCCCTCAGAAAGTATAAAAATATGTTTGTTTGCTATTGATTATTAATTATTAAAATGATGTATAAAATTAATTAAAATCTAGATGAAATCTAGTTGAAACTTGAGAATCACTAGGGACCTGCGGTAGCTAAATAAACAAAGTAACAATGGGCCCTAATGCAATAATTAAAAATAATCATTAACATCAAATGACAGATTATTCATAAGGTACATTTAACATTGTTATGATGATGTGGGTGGCAGTTAAATCTGTGATACACAGGTGTGATAAAAGTAATTGTTGGACATATTAGATAAACAAGAACAGCATGATCACATTATATAGTACAACATAATGGGGGTCATTATGACCCCAGCAGTAGGTGATAATGTGGCGGTAGTACAGCCAACAGGCTGGCAGTACTTACTGCCACATTATGACCGTGGTGGAGCCGCAATGGTAATACAGCCGATACTGCCATGCTGCCACCAGCCTGCAGCCTGGTGGTCCCAGCAGTTGTAATCCGCCAGGGCAGCGCTGCAAGCAGCGCCGCCCCGAGAATTACGAGTCCCCATCCACCAGCCTGTCCATGGTGGTAAACACCTCCATGGAAAGGATGGCGGTATGGGAGACTCGGAGGGCCCCTGAGCGGCCCTGCAGTGCCCATGCACTTGGCATGGGCACTGCAGGGGCCCCCATGCACAGCCCCATCTGCTGCTGCACCCGAAGCACCTCAACATTGCCGCCAGCTAGATTACAAGCCGGCTTCAATGATGAGGTGAGTTTTCCGCTGGGCCTGAGGGCAAAAACGCTGTTTCAGTCCGCTGGCCCAGCAGTAAAGTCATAATTGGGCACCAAACATACCGCCAGCACTGGCGGTATGTTGGCGCCCGCGGATTCAGCGGTCATTGTAAAAGACCACCAAAGTCGTAATGAGGGCCAATATGTCCACAAAGAAGTCAATGACATTTTGATCCTTTTGGTAATACAGAATCTTCATCAGGATTCATTAAATATTGGGGTCTGAAAGAGAGCTGGAATTAATAAAAGATGAAAACAGGAAAAGCGGAAGTTGAAAGCAAGTCTCTCAAAGTTCAATAGAGCATAAAACAAGAAAGTTACTCACATTTAGATGAAGTCCTAAAGGCCCTCATTATGACCCTGGCGGTGGGTGATAAAGTGGCAGTAATACCTCCAACAGGCTGGAGGTAAGTACTGCCAAATTATGACCATGGCAGTGATATCTCCCATAGACAGCCAATGTACCACAGCAACCACCAGGGCGGAAACAACAGCCACCACAGCGGTAGCCGCCAACAGCCAGGCGGAAGTCAAAGTTCCACCCATCATACTTTGACCCTGCAAACTGCCACCTTTTCCGGGGTGGTACCAATGCTCCTTCCCCTTCTTGGTGGCTGGTGCAGGCTCCTTCCCCTTCTTGGTGGCTGGTGCAAGCTCCTTCCCCTTAAGTATTTGTGGCCAGGAATCCTCTCCACCATGAGTAAGTGCTGCTGAAACTGGGCCCGCGAACTGTTTGGCTGAAGTACTTGGCTGGGTCCTTGATACCCTGGCCATACATGCAGGAAGGGTAGGGAAGAGATCAATCGGGGAAAGGAAAAGCTTTTTAGGAACATTGGGATTGGAAGAGGGAGTAGTAATGGGAGTGGAGGACAAGGGAGTGGTTGTTGGAGGTGATTGTCTGCTGGATTTAGCTGAATGTGCATGGGTCGTATGCTGTTGTGAGGTGGATGGATGCTGGGTGTCTGAGTGCTTGCGTTTGTGTACTTTAGGAGTGGGGACAGACACGGTGGGAGAGGACACAGGAGGTGTGTGCATGGATATTGTGGAGGTTTCTGCCATTGAGGTGTGTCTGCTTGGTGTGGTGATGATGCAGGTAGTGGATGATGATGTAGTGCATGCAGGTGTGAGTGTGGATGTAGCTTGGTGGGAGGTGAAGGAGGCGGAGGAGGGGGAGACAGTGAAAATAGTGGCCGTTGTTGTGTCTGTAACTGGATGGTGTTTGTGTGAGTGCTTGTGGGATGAAGTGTAGTGCCTGCGTTTGCCTGTGACACTCTTTTGGTGTTGTGTGCATGCTCGTCTGGCTGTGTGCTTCGGATGGGTTGGGGTTGAGGAGAACGGGACTGGGAACATGTAGTTGGAGGGGGGACAGTAGAAACAGGGACTATGGCTGCCATCAGAGAGGAGGCCAGAGCCTGGATCAATCTCTGTTGGGCTGCCAATCCACCATGAATGCCGTCCAGAAATGCATTAGATTACTGCATCTGGGCTGCCAGCCCCTGGATGACATTCACAATGGTTGACTGCCCTACAGAGATGGATCTCTGGAGGTCAATAGCCTCCTCACTCAGGGCAGCAGGGCCTGAAGTGCCTGGGGCGAAGGAGATGCCCACCCTCGTGGGTGAGCGGGCACGGGCAACACATTGAGGGGCTGCTGGGGGATGGCGGCTGTAGCTGGGGTGGTCATAGAAGTGTCCGCCACCACCAGGGAGCTCCCATTAGAGGAGGTATCAGAGTCTGTGTTGTCCCCTCCAGGTAGGTAGGCAGTGTTTCTCCTTCAGACCCTTAGCCAACAGAGGACCTACGCTGCTATGTCTGGCTTGGCCTAGGAGCACCCACTGACACACAACCACCACCCAGATACACCCCTCCAGCCGTGAGCTTCAATGATGGCCACTGTACTCACCCCCTGTGGCTGCTGTGATGCCCTCAAGTGCCCATCCATCTCAGGTTAGGCCACCACCAGTATGCGGGCCATCAGGGGGGTCAGGGTACGATGGGCACCCCTTCCTCGTTGGGAGTCCATCCCCAGCTGGGCCTCCGTGGTGTTCGGTGCCCAGCGTCTCAGGTCCTCCCACCGTTTCTGACAGTGGGTGCTCTGCCTGACATAGACCCCCAGGGTCCGCACCTCCTTGGCAATGGCATGCCATATACCCTTCTTTTTCCGGGTGCTGACCTGCAGAGGCAATACAGGCAGGAGAACACCACTAAACAAACAGTCCAGCCAGTAACACGAATGGCCCACCATAAACATTTCCATCACCATTGGCATACAAATAGCCCAGCACACGTGTACACCACCAAGAGGACATCCCCCCTTACAAAAAGCCTTCACACACAACTCCATGGATTCATGCCACATGCATCATGCCCACAGTGTACTCACCTGTTGGTCTGGAGGCCCATACAGCAGTCCGTACTGGGGAAGGACCCTATCCACAAGTCTCTCCAATTCCTCAGAAGTGAAAGCTGGGGCACTTTCCCCGGTCACCCGGGCCATGGTAGGTTCCAGACACAGGTCCAGCATCACATGCAGTGTAGGGCCTCTCCTATGGAAGGTCAGGAGACAAATAGGGAATCAAATAGAAAATGGTGGTCACATCCACGGCGGTGCATACCGTCACCGCCGGCGTAGATCACCATTGGCCACTGTACCCCATAGGGCCCAATAATAACCAATGAGGATTTGCACTGCAGTTCCTGACCGCCTACTGCCATGGCACACAACGTCAGCAGCATTACCTCACTTCCACCTTTCCCTTCACACAGGACAGGCAGACGCCATTTCAAGGAGGGAGGCAAGCCTATGGAATAATGCTGCGTCACAGGATAAATAGGCACATACTTCACTGATTACACTGTCCCATAACATGTTTACAGATTGCGGACTTCTGTTGTGGCTCCATTGTTCAGTTTGTGTCAGCCTCCTCACTCTTTTGTCCCTTAGATACCTAACGCTGCAGATGAATAGGAGATGGAGACGTACCCCTGTCTACAGAACCCTGGTGGACTTTGCTACACTGGAGGACAGGCACATTATCCTCACCTATAGACTGGACAGGGCCACAATCACAGAGCTGTGTACCCAATTGGAGCCTGATCTGATATCTGCTATCCGTCAGCCCACTGGTATACCCCCTCTTGTGCAAATGCTATCAGTTATCCATTTCCTGGCAAATGGTTCTTTCCAAGTGACAGTGGGCTTGGCAGCAGGAATGTCACAGTCAATGTTCTCAACAGTGCTGACAAGATTGTTGTCTGCCCTGATAAAACACATGTGCAGCTACATTGCATTCCCCCATGTTGAGGATTTGGCCACTGTGAAGTTCGGGTTTTATGAAATGGGACATATCCCCAATATAATTGGGGTGATTGACAGAATACATATTGTATTTGTCCCCCCACCAGAATAAACAGGTGTTCAGGAATCAAAAGAGTTTCCACTCAGTGAACATGCAGATGGTGTGCTTGGCGGACCAGTACATCTCCTACATCAATGCTAAGTATCCTGGGTTGGTGCATGATGCCTTTATCCTGAGGAATAGCAGCATCCCAAATGTGATGGCCCAACTACAGAGGCACAGGGTGTGGCTAATAAGTGAGTCCTTGTCCCCACCCAGTATCTGTTGGTGTATGCCTATGGTGTGGGCCAAATAGGATAGTGTGTGGCTAAATGTTGTCCCTCAATATTTGCAGGTGACTCTGGTTACCCAAACCTATCATGTCTGCAGAACCCTGTGAGGAATGCCAGGACAAGGGCAGAAGAACATTATAATGAGGCACATGGGTGAACCAGAAGGATCTTTGAAAGGACATTTGGCCTCCTGAAGGCCAGGTTCCGGTGTCTCCATCTGACAAGTGGATCCCTGTGCCACTCACCCAAGAAGGTCTGCCAGATAGTCATGGCATGCTGCATCTTGCAAAACCTGGCCCTTAGACGCCATGTGCCTTTTCTGCAGGAGGAGGAGACTGGAGATGCCCCTGTGGAAGCAGTGGACCCTGTGGACAGTTAAGATGAGGCAGAGGATGAGTTTGTGGACAACAGAACATCTGTGATCCGTCAGTACTTCCAATGACACACAGGTGATACAGTGCAACTTTACATTTCTTACATGACTTTGGTTGTATTCATACCAGCATTGGCATGCTGGTATGTCCCACTTCTATGTCCACTTACTGTTACCTCTGGCTATTCATTTTGCAGATGTTGGTGATTTAACAAATACCCCTGGTGAGATCACAACAGCCATCTACTGGTCATTGATTCTATGCTCATTCTATGTACAGTTAATTTGCAATGATTGTATCTGTTTCAATCAATACATATTTGAAATACATGACATACTCGAAATCGATTTATATAAAACAGTGTTTATTGTACTACTAATATATAGGGGGGAAATGCAATAGGATGGGTTGATGATGGAGGAAAGTCCATGGTATTATTCCGGTCTATTCGTAGCACAGGTGCAGTGTCCAAGGGGACATAGGAAGGGGAGCAATGGCAGTTCAATGTGGACAAGGTGACTGAGAGGTGCACAAGGGGGACAATCAGGAGAGTCTCATTTCCTGGAGGGGGTCTTGGGAAGTGTCTCTGGCTTCTGTCTGGATTGCAGGGAATTTTTGTGGGGTGGTTCACCATCTGCAGGGTGAGGGGTGCTGGTGGCCTGTGGGTCCTGTGGCAGGGCCTCCTGGCCACTAGCAGCAGTGAAAGTGGAAGGCCGTTCATATGACTGGTTAGTGGCAGGGGCCCGCTGGTGTGACACTGCCTACCTCATAATGTTGGCCATGTCTGCCAGCACCCCTGCTATGGAGATCAGGGTGTTGTTGATGGCCTGCAAGCCCTCCCTGATCCCCTGATACTGTCCCTCCTGCAGCCGTCTGTTCTCCTGCACGTTATCTAGGATC
The DNA here is from genome assembly GCF_031143425.1 of Pleurodeles waltl. Taxonomy (NCBI): domain Eukaryota; kingdom Metazoa; phylum Chordata; class Amphibia; order Caudata; family Salamandridae; genus Pleurodeles; species Pleurodeles waltl. Next base: position 258,407,888 of record NC_090437.1, on the reverse strand, counting down.
TGCCCCATTGTGTCCTGGGAATGTTGATAGGCTCCCAGGATCTCAGAGAGCGCCTCCTGGAGAGTCTGATCCCTGCTCCTGTCCTCCCTTTGGCACACAGCAGTCCTCCTAGTGTCCCTATTGACCTGTGCCTCTGTCCCCTGAACGGTGTGCCCACTGCCACTGACCCCAGGTCCCTGATTGCCTTGTGTGCAACGTGTGGCCCGTACAGGTGGGCACACTGTGATTGACATGTCCTGGGGACAGAGGTTTGGGGATGCTGGGTGGGTGCTGTGGTGTTGTTTCCTGATGGGGGAGGCTCTGTAGTGGTCTGTGACTGGGCTTGGGTAACTGGCAGTCCGGTGGTCCCTGATGGGCCAGGTAGATCATCGAGATCCTGAAGACCAGAGTTACTGTCATCACTGTGGGCCTCTTCTGTTGGGGGACCGGATAGTGCTGGCACCTCCTATCCAGTGACATTGGCTGGGGTACCTGTGGGTATGTAAATGATGTATTATTCTTCATGTGTATGACATATTGTACATCCTTGGCTTCCCCTCTGTGGTTGGTGTTACCCTGACAGCTTTTACTTGTGTATGTTTGTGTATGGTGGGATAGTTAGTTTTCCTATGCTGTGCATGCTTTAGTGGTGAGTGTCCATGCAGGGCTGTGAGAGGTGTCCATGCATAGGTACAGCATGCAGGGCTTGGCATTGGGATTAGTTAGATGGGATGGTGGAGTGTGTGAGATGGAGTGCAATGATGGAGGTGAGGGTGAGGGTATGTGATGGCATGCAGGTATGGGGGGTGATAATTGTTGAAAGTTGACTTACCAGAATCTAGTCCTCCTCCGACTCCGGCCAGGCCCTCAGGATTCAGTATTGCCCAGACTTGCTCCTCCCATGCTGTGAGTTGTAGGGGAGGATGTAGGGCTCCACCTCCAGTCCTCTGGATAGCGAGCTGCAATGGAACATACATTCCCCTGTAGGCCGTTCCACCTCTTCCTGATGTTGTCCCTTGCTCTGGGGTGCTGTCCCATGGCGTTGACTCTGTCCACGATTCTCTGCCATACGTCCATCTTCCTGGCTATTGATATTTGCTGCACCTGTGTTCCAAACATCTGTGGCTCTACCCTGAAGATTTCCTCCACCATGACCCTTAACTCCTCCTGAGTGAAACGAGGGTGCCTTTGTGGTGCCATGGGTGTTATGTGATGTGTGTTGGTGAGGGTGTGTTGGGTAATGTGTTGGGGTGTGTGAAGTGGGGTGCGTAAGGGATGTATGGGTGTATGTGGTGTGTGCTTGTAGTTGTTGCAGTGGTCTTGGTGTCAGTCTCGTGCCAATGATTAGTATTTGTAAGGGGTTGTGGGTAATGTGGGTGTGTGTTTTATATTGGTGTGGGTGTGTGGGTGCGGTGTGTGTGTGGGTGTCAGGTGTGTGTTCTTTGAATTGTCCAGTGTGGTGTTGTTTTATCTGTGCGTGTCCATTCTTAGCGCAGCTGTAAATACCGCCAATGGTTTTCCACCATTGAATGTCGGCTGTGGTGATTTGTGGGTCATAATGTGATGGGCATTGTTCTGTTGGCGTAACGGTGTGGGTTTTAATACTGCCACTTTAACACTGACCTTTGGGATGGCGAATTTGTGTCTGTGGCAGTATTCTGTCACATTGGTGTGTGTGTGTGTGTGTGTGATAATATGGTGAATGGATATCCGCCGCCGCAGTGGTAAGTTGGCGGCCGTCAGCATGGCGGTAAGCGGGATTTACCACCAGGGTCATAATGAGGGCCTTAATCCATAAGACATATGCTTGTAAGATGTTTGTATAGGAGGCTTCTCTATGGGTGCTAGTTTTCTTATTTTTAGCAATTTTATGTAATATAGCATGATTAGTGCGTCAAATTGATTTAAGTTCTCATTATGTAATTATAGAAACAGAATTTTAAATTGTAATTAACATTGTTGTGTTTAATATTTTTGATCAATACGTGACGTCATGAATTCAAGTGTGTCTTATTCATTTTTGTGCCCGAAATAATCAGTTTGGACTGGACTGGACTGAGTTTCATACATTAAACAGCCCCCATAAATCCTTGGTCCCTGTGTCACCAGCATGAGGGATAGGGGGCAAGGTGTTAATTTGATGATGAAACCATAAGAAGCACTGTTAACTTGCAGTCATTCATGATTACTCCTGAGACATTCTGAACCAACAGCACCTCTGAGGATGCCTCTATGTAATGCAGCAGGATTTGAAGAGCTCATGGATAAAGAGGGATAATGTAGAGGGGCCTGAAATAGGACCCCTATGCCACATGCAGAATTTTTTTCCCTGGATTCAAAGATATGGTTGGCTATTTCATGGGAGATTTTGATGTCATGGTGATTTGAGGTTACATGCTGACGCACATTTAATGTGCCAATAACTTTAAGATGGATTCGAGCCTGGTGGGAGTTTACGTATCTGTCGTGAAATTGAATTGTCCTTTTTTTATACTGGAGTAACTGACTATTGTTGGATGTGGCGGTAGAAAAGGATTAAGCAGTGCTGTTCTAGGAAGTTGATGGTGAAAACAACAATTATTGTGATTTAATCCACTTTTACACATTGTCCTGAGGATGGTCTCCTGGATGGTTTGAGCCTTAGGAGACCCAAACATCGACCTTATACTCTCCAAGACGCAATTCTTTGCATGAGCTGCTGGAATTCTTTAAGAGTGATTTCTGATTGTTAGAAAGACTGCATATAGGACTCAAATATTTTGTGATTGGAGAGTCTGGATGGTTGGTGCTCTCTTTCTGTCCCTTGGATGTAAAGGGATAGTGTATAAAAAAAACTAAAAATTCTCTTTGTTGCATTGCTATATTGATGAATATATTATTAGTGGATAGATACAAATTCTTCATTTTTTCAGAAATGAATTACACGCTGTTTGAAAATGTATTCATTTATGGAATTTGATCCATGGTTAATAACAACAATAATAGTATGGTATTTAATATCGCTGAAATATTTGTATGCAAATGATTCCTCCATGAACATTGTGTGCTTTAAAATCACTTCAAGTACGGCACTTCTGCTGAGAATGTCATGTTTGCCTTTGGACACACAGCTTGGCAAAATATCTAGTTTCTTAGCTTGTGAGCAGGTTCTGCTAATGGCCTCAGTCCCTGTCACATCAGACATTTGTTGTGACTCCTGGGAGAGATGCTAAAAGTCCACATTCTGTGGATTGTGATTGTAAATAAAACAGCACAAAGTCCTCTAAGCTCTGTGATGTTGAGCTTCCTGTTGCTTTATCATGCATTTGGGTCTCGTGACACTGACCCTATTGCTAGCTGGTGAGTGGTAGGTCATCCTTCCGAATGATTATATTATTGCTATTCCTGGGAGCAGCTGGGATAGGCATTAATGACTTCACATGAGGAAGAGGCCCAGTCAGCGCTAGCAAGTTAAGATTAGATAATGGTTGTTTCTGGTACAGTACAAGCGAGATTAAAGGCGGCTCTTGTTTACACCAAGCTTGCATCTAACTTGCATTTAATACAGTAGTGGTTTGAAAAATAGGAATACTCGGCATTCCAGTTGGTGGCATGCACTCATTTTTAGGGCCTTTGAAGGGTGCACCTGGATTAGCATGGGTGTGGAATCTTCGGAATAGCAAGGGGCGTGTATCTTGAGCAACCCTGACTTGGCCTGATTGATATCCCTGATTTTTTCTTACTTTTCTCAGCTGTTTTCTCTCCCTTTTAGTAAGCAACCTTCGAGGGGCCAGTGAGGAATTCAATTGGCCCATCGGCTGAGATGTGGTGTTTGTCTGCCCAAGCCAGATGAGAATTTGTTAAGTAAGACAGCTTTCTCTGTGATCGCTGTCCTTTGATTGTTCTCTTGCTCCTCCGTAGCAGATATTACTGGCAATTGCACCTCCTGCATAATCCTATCCTTGTTGTGTGTTGTTGGGGGGAAAGTATCCATTTGAGATATAAAGCCTTAAACTACCTCCAACATCAGCTAATATGGGTGGTATGGTGGTAAGCAGGTCAAAAGTGGAAGTACACCTGAAACTCTAATTTAGCAAAATGAAATTTAAGGGCCAAACATCTCACTTCCACGTTGTGCAAAAGAGAGTCTCAGAGTTGCACAACAGCCAAATGGTGATACTTGGATCAAAATGTGCCCATGTTTTTCACAATCTGCCTCCAGTCTGATAGTTTCCTCACCTGAGAACAGAGACACTGGTGGAATAGAGGGTGTTTTCCAGAAATCCTCGATGAGCTAGTCAGTGGCAATCAAATTTGAATCAATAGAATGGGCGAAGAAGTTGGTTTTGAATGGGGCAGCTTTATAGAGCTAAGCTTGTGATTGGAAACCACCATAGTCCCTCTCTTTTTGATCCTCCTCATGCTCAACTCAGGTAGCCCAAAGGATATAAGCAGGACTGATTCCAGCTCCTGTAGGATGAGAGAGTCAACTGACTTATTCCAGTCAACCTCCACCAAAACGGGGGCTTCATTAACTGCCATCCAGTTGTTGACACTATAGATGCTAGTCTGTGTCTGATGGTTTCTCAGATAAGCTGACCCATCTGTGAGTGCTCCTCCTTCCACTGAATGCAGTGTCGTCCCCCTCATGTTCGTAGATTACATTTGATTTTACGGGTGGCCTTCACATAAACATATTGAGTCTGGTGTATGTATGATAGCTTGTGTTGTGAATGTGCTCCAGTTAACGGGAATAGAACTGAGATTCTACAACAAGTACTGGGTAGACTTTCAGGATTGCCTTCCTCTTTCTGATAACAGGGCCTAGGATTGTGAATAGGGAGTGACATCTGTATTGATAACTGGCTTCACAAAGTCTGTGATTTTTACTTTCTTTGGAACAGGCAAAGCAGCACTCACTGCTTTTCATGATGGAGCATCACTTATGGCCCCCAACTCCTATAGCTCACTATGGTATTGTCTTTATCAATTGTCTTTATTTTTAATTTTATTTTATTTTTCCCCCTGCATTTTTGTCTATGTGCTGGGATGGTGGGACCTCGGGTCTTACCAGATATCATTGTTATCTTTTTCCCACTAACCCAAAGCTGCTCCCACCAATTATACTAAAAGGTTCTCTCCATAGGCTAGATGAAATTTTGATGAAGCACAAAGAAATGACCACAGTTTTTTTCCTACTGAGGTTGTGGCTGGATTGCGTTATATATGTCCCAGACTGTGTCAAACTATGTCAATTCATGATGCTCACAGAAGTGTTTTCAGAATGTGGTAAACATCAGTAAACATGGGTTAGCAAAGGTGGCATAAAGAGCAACTAAAAAGCTGCTTAACAGCAGCATCAGCTGGTGTCCTAGTGTACTAATGTCCTGATATACTGATCTGCTAGTATCGCTGTTGTTACCCTCCTCAGTCCTGGATACCCTCTTTGGGACTTCAGAAGCACCTTGGCCAGCACCTGCACTGCCCATTAAAGGGGAGGGCTACAACTACAAGCGACCTCTTTCACAGCTCTCTGCTCCTCACTTCTGGCCTTTGATCCATGGCAGCCCGCTTTCGACCTTGCTTCGTCTCACCTCATACGCGCAACACTTTGGGGGGCTCTGCTCATCATTCAAATTAGTCTCCCTCCCTCTGCCTGGTGCCACTTACAAGTCACTAGGCTTATGACTGAGCTGGGCAGGTGCACGGGGGTACCGGTGCAGTTGGCAGGGTGGAGCGCGATCTCAGCAGGCAGCCTCCACACCAGCAAGCCTTCTTGGTCTACTGTCAACCCCTTCTGTTGGTGGTGGAGCTGTCCACCAGTTCCTAGCACTTGAACAATCAAATGGTCGATCCCCTCCCTCCTGCCTTCGGTTTCGGTTGCCCTTGCCAGAGAGGATCGTGGAAGGTGAAAGACTACACCCTTCAGCTTCTCTGGAGTTGTGGGGATGCAGGAGGGCGGTAAGAGAGCAAGAGCCCATGGGCCGCCTCATTGCCAGCCAAAGACACTTGGGGGCATATTTATACTCCGTTTGACGCACTTTCAGCGCAAACGTTGCCCCATATTTAAACCCTGACGCCCGATCCGGCGCACCAGGAAAATGGCGCTATGTGCGCCAGTTTTTGGAAGCGGCACCCCGCCCTGCGTTAATGACATGCAGGGTAGGCGTTCCCATCCAAAAAAAGACGCACATAGCGGTGCTTGTTATTTATGCTCCAGGGCAAAAATCACTTCCGCGTGGCGAGGCGGCGCAAAAAAATGGCGCAAAGCACGAATAGCGTGAAATTTTAACGCCTGGGTCAGGGCAGGCGTTAAAATGGGGCAAACACACCTGTACTTAATCAGAACACACAGAACAAACAACAGAGCAGCAGAGCAGCAGAGCAGCAACAGGGAGACATGGAGGTGCTTTTTCTTCAACATGCACGTAGACGCAGAGCCCTGCAGCAACAACAGCAGCCACAACAACAACAGCAGGGACCCCAAAGACAGCGCAGAAGGCAGGAGAGGATATTCCGCCCACGAACAACCCTGCATGGCCTCAGGGAACGAGACATCATCCAGAGGTACCGGTTGAAATGGCAGGCCATTCAGCAGCTGCTGACAAATATTGAACAGCAATTGGCCCCCACTTTAGTGACTCCACGCACTATCCCAACCGAAACAAAGCTGCTTGCCGTACTTCACCTGCTGGCAAGTGGCTCGTTTCAGACAACTGGTGCCCTGGTTGGTGGAATCTCACAACCATCTTTCTCCGCATTCCTGCCTAAAGTACTGGATGCCATCATTCGACTGACACCCCGCCACATCTACTTCCCTAACACACTGCAGAAGCAGCAGGAAACAAAACAGGGGTTCTACGCCATCAGTGGCTTCCCGCACGTCCTTGGTGCAATCGACTGCACACACGTACGCCTTGTGCCACCTGCTGCGAGTGAACACCTCTACCGCAACAGGAAGCACACACATTCCATCAACGTGCAGGCCATAGTCGATCACCAAGGACTGATCAGCAACATTGTGGCTAAATATCCTGGGAGTGTACATGACGCATTCATCTTCCGTCACTGCACCATCAACCAACACTTCCAGGATGGACGGTATGGCAATGGACTACTTGTTGGTAAGGACAAAAATCTACTTATATACTCACTGCACAGAAACCCTCTAGGATAAACAACACATACACCACAATAGCAACACCTAGACAGGAACACACTGAGGTACTCACATCACTAGCCATGTGTCACAAGTCACCATTGAACCTCTCACACATTGGAATTTACTCCACAGCTTAGTGTGAAGACATTCATGACTGTGGTTGCCTAAATGTCACCTTGCAAATTGGAAGTCTCACAATAACCTGTACACTAATACAATGCATAATTTTTAAGGGATCGGATGGCCTGGGTATGTTCATATGAACGTTTCTAATACACTTTCATGTTTCAACTCTGCATGGAACTATCATCACACTCCCAGTGAGGACACACGGACACCTGTGTCACAAGTCACAATGCAAGGGAGGGCACACTGTACTTGAGAAACCGATACATCCTGCTGACAAACAGTTAGCCAACAAACACTTGCTCAGCCAAGTAAAAAAAAAAATGCCAAAGTTTCCACCAACAACCATAGGTTGTCACATTAGTACACAAAATAGTCACAGACAACACAACACAACTACTGCCATCAAAGATACGTACAACAGTGCCTCCTACATCTAATTGATACCATTCTGTGTTTCTCTTTCAGCTGATCAGGGGTATGGCATCCAGCCTTGGCTAATGACACCATATGGGAACCCAAATACTGCTGCTGAGCGGGCATACAATGACGCCCACAAGAGGACACACAGCATTGTGGAGAGGACCTTTGGGATCCTAAAGTCAAGGTTCCGCTGCCTTGACATCACTGGCGGAAGCCTACTCTACTCCCCAGAGATGGTCTGCAAAATCATACTCACTTGTGCCATATTACACAATATTTGTGTACAAAGGAACATTCCCCTCCTTGAACCGGACCCAGACATGCCTGAGGATGATGATGAGGAGGATGCTGGCCTGCAACAGGAGGGGGAACAACCTAACACCGCAGCAGGAGTGCGTAGGCGCCAACAGCTTGTGAACAATTTTTTTACTTAAGTTATTATAATCACTTGTATTCCACACTTGTAAATAAACACAGACCACAAACACCACATCATGCTTTGGCCTATTCATTTCTGACCACCTTTAGTTTGAAATAGCTGAAGATGAATGTCGTCTCATTGATCAAGAATGCCATTAAAATTCATCACACCAAAAGTAAACATCACAACTGTATGCACAGAGGGTAGGATGTGACATGTTACATTACCATACACAGAGCCCAACAAGAGTACAAATGTGACAATTACACATGCCGGATCCAAACAACTGAAACAGTCTCTCATCCAGCCCAAAATTGGAGATCATTTGAAAGTCACATCACACGTGTTCAGAGACAGGGTGGGACCATCCATGTGTACGTGAACATGTCATCAATGGCTTCTCTCAAGTGTATGATGTGAGCAATACACAATTGCAACAACATCAGCTGCCACTAACTCAGGAGGAGACCTTGAAGTTACAGTGACAACATACACACAGACAGGTCATACTGGATCCACATTCCCACACACATGTACACATATGTCATACAACCAACCTAATATTTGAAAGTAGACCATCACAGTTGTGTCCCAGTTTGAACCTAGCAGGAAGATTGTAACATGACACTAAACCAGTTTATGCAGAAAGGGACACAGACAAGCAAAACAATCTTCGCATTATCACATCGTGAACGCTGAGAGTCTTGCAAACTTAGGGGGTCATTCTGACCCTGGCGGTAATTACCGCCATGGCGGAGGTCGGCGGTAGCACCGCCAACAGGCTGGCGGTGCACCGATGGGCATTCTGACCGCGGCGGTTCAGCCGCGGCCAGAAACGGGAAGTCAGCGGTGTACCGCCGACTTCCTGCTGCCCTTGAGAATCCGCCATGCCATGGGGATTCTGACACCCCCTACCGCCATCCTGTTCCTGGCGGGTCTCCCGCCAGGAACAGCATGGCAGTAGGGGGTGCCGCGGGGCCCCTGCAGTGCCCATGCCAATGGCATGGGCACTGCAGGGGCCCCCGTAAGAGGGCCCCACAAAGAATTTCAGTGTCTGCTTTGCAGACACTGAAATTCGCGACGGGTGCAACTGCACCCGTCGCACCTTCCCACTCCGCCGGCTCCATTCTGAGCCGGCGTCCTCGTGGGAAGGGTGTTTCCCGCTGGGCTGGCGGGCGGACTTTTGGCGGTCGCCCGCCAGCCCAGTGGGAAAGCCAGAATGACCGCCGTGGTCTTTCGGCGGGAACCGCTTGGCGGGCGGCGACCGCCGACCGCCGCGGTCAGAATGACCCCCTTAGTCATATGAAAATGGTATGCAACTTAGCTCCAAATCATCATTACTGCAAACGTCAAATGGGCTAATGAGATGAATGAATGGTCAACAGTCATTCATACCATATGGCCTTACATTCGCCCGCTGCTGCAGGTTTGCCAGGATATGATAAAAATACTCCATGGATACAGTAGCTATTCTGTATGGTCAAATCCTAGGGTGCTGGGGGCCTAACTCCACCTCTACCACCCCCAAAACATACAAGAATGATGTACTTGTGAAATAAACACATGCATAAGGCACATGTGTGGCCTCCATGTCACAAGTCCTACACAAATATGAAACACAAAATCATTATGGACATGGTCAGCCCCATAAAAACTGAAAGTGACTCTCCCACTCCCTGTTAGGACTACAGATAAAAGCATCCCCATCATAAAGGTGGGGACATTTTGGAGACGGAATACATAATGGTATCAAAAACATCATTTCAAAATAGCCATCAGCAATTACACCAAATATGTTGTCAAATATGGTCAATACATTAGTTAACGTATCCCAAACATCACAGTGTGAAGGCCGTCTATACATAAAAGTACGGACATTTGTCATATACAAACACAAATGTGTCTCACATCGCACCGTTTTACCATGACAAATCACCTTTCCAAAGCTAAACACATGAAGAAATTTGGATAAATTTGCTCCATATTCTACGCATACAGCATGGCCGTCATAATTTGTTCACGTACATGAGTGCACACAATGCAGAGTCAGATACAAATGTATCCAAAAGTGTCTTGATATTTCACCTTCAAATTATTATTTACATCCACAATATTTTTGACTCAGCATCATGTGCACCACTGTACGTGAAAAAAAAACGACGCCCATGATGTATGCGTGGTGAAATTGACGCTACATGCACAATATATTGGTCATTTCATGTACAGTATTAATTATTAATCTTCATATCATATTTTTTCACTCCGCATCATGTGCACCACTGTACGTGAAAAAAAAACGACGCCCATGATGTATGCGTGGTGAAATTGACGCTACATGCACAATATATTGGTCATTTCAAGTACAGTATTAATTATTAACCTTCATATCATATTTTTTCACTCCGCATCATGTGCACCACTGTACGTGAAAAAAAAAAACGACGCCCATGATGTATGCGTGGTGAAATTGACGCTACATGCACAATATATTGGTAATTTCATGTACAGTATTAATTATTAATCTTCATATCATATTTTTTCACTCCGCATCATGTGCACCACTGTACGTGAAAAAAAACCGACGCCCATGATGTATGCGTGGTGAAATTGACGCTACATGCACAATATATTGGTCATTTCATGTACAGTATTATTAATCTTCATATTTTTTCACTCCGCATCATGTGCACTGTAATGCGTCATAAAAAATTGACGCACAACTGTGTATGCGTGAAAATATGACGCATAACGGGAAAATAAAAACGGCGGCCATTTTATGCAGGAAGTGATGTAATAGGATATCCTGTTTACAAAATCTGTACTGGGAGGTAACTTTCACTTTCACTTTGCAGTCTCAGATTTCTCTAGACTGTGTGGTTGTGTGAAAGGTGTTGTCCTGTGTTTTACTGCTCTAGTGTCCTGTGTGCCTTGTATTTTGTCTTAGTGTCAATCTATTATTGTTGTATCACATTGTCTCAGTCTGTTTAGAGTTATTTTGTCTATACCTGTGATAGTTTGTATTGTTTGTGGGAGTCTGTTGTGGGTAGCATAGTTTGGGGGGTTAGTTGGGCTATTTTTCTACTTCTCCTTTTTCTTTCACACCTCTACCTTTCCCCATTTCCCCCTTTATATTTTATATTTTGTTGGTACATTCTTATCCCTCTCAATATGTCAGGTAGGCCTCGCCTGTCCAGGATGGGGGAAGACGAATTGGGGGGGTTCATATGGCTCGTAAGCCATTTCCTCCCACTAATGCTGGAAGCTGGGGGCCGTGTGATACAGGGGTATCACACGGAGGCCAGGAAAATCCGGTGGGAGAAGGTGCGCCATCACCTGGTCCGGGTCTATGGGAGTCTCAGGAATGTACACCAACTCAAGCACCGCTGGGCAGATCTGATCACCAGGGAACAGGACCTGCTGGACCACCTGGGACTCCAGATTGGTGGCCATGTTGGTGAGTAAAAAACAATTACATGGGAATGACAGAAATCGGTGTGTGAACATGTGATGATTGTTAGCGAATCTGCAAAATAAGTAGCTGAGTGTGTGTAATGCCAGGGAAACCTAGGCCCATGGTTATACACATTAATCCCCATTCTTGCAACACATGTACACGCAATGACAGCTTTATAAATTCAACATCTATTTGTATTATGCTAAGTCGCCCCCTCTCTGCGTCCCAAAATGTTTTAAATGCTGCGCTACAAAGATATACATATGTGTCCTAATGTGTATTTGTTGCAGAATGTGTATGAAGACCTATGCTACCAGTCCGATGGATCATTTTTGCAACACATACCAGATGCCTGTAGCTGCATGTAATGTAGTGTTGCCTTTGTGTCAAAAATGCAACACGTGAACGGCTCCATTTGTACTCCACTGGTCATAATGGCCAGTGAGTACGTCATGTAGAAACAACATACCTACAGATGCAGACGCCATAGCTAGACAGAAAATTAGAAACACATGATGATGCTATACATGTGTGTTGCCGTCACGTCACATGAAGTCAGTCATGTTGTTCACACATATGTCACATGTGTGTCTGGTTGCTGTCTGTTGACCCTGTCCAAATAGCCTGTTTTATTGTGAGTGGTCATGCAGTCCTCATGGAACCAGTTTTGGAATGTCTATCGGGGATGCACATGCTGAGATGTATGGATAACATTATTGTTGGGGCATACTAATGGAGGATTAACTTGGACGACACCTGACTGTCCTGACCACTGCATGAGTGTAGTAGGGTGTGACACTGGAGCAGGAGACTCATCCAATGTTAATGTTGACTACAAAGTGATCCATGCAGGATGAGCACGTGTGAAAGTCTATCATTACCATGTCATTTTCACACAGTGTCATTGTAATAGAAATCTTTTGTCCGTTCACCCAGTCTGAGTATAATCTTTGTTTCATGCTTTACAGGTGGACCTGCCCCGTACACCGTGGGAGAGGTGGCCCATTTTGACGACCCCGATACCTACAGTGAGTGTCGCCTGAGTGCTATTTACATTGTTTGGTAATGACGCATGATGGATTACTGTGTGTTCAAGAGAATTCATGATTTGATGTGCTGGCCGTTCATTTGCTTTGTTCTTTTAGTGTGATATAAAATTAGAATTATGTTTCTGCCAAGCAATACGTAGTCATCTCTCAGATTGAGGGGCTGTAGCCCATTCAATTAGGGCGGCAATTGGGAATGGTATGACTCATTTCGAATAGACTGGTCAATGTTAGATTTGGTCAGGGACTTGCCATGAACTGAGTCTGCATATCAGACTGACAGTCTCCCAGATAGCTTAGGCACATGGCATTGATGACAAGTGCTTCTTCCTAGTTGAGGATGGACTGTGTACACTGTAGGTTGGATCTTCCATGGGCATGTACTTCCACAAGGTGAACTCGAAGTGTGTGTGACTTGAGTGCAATGCCCTAGGTGTTCAGTTGAATCATGTGAATGGGTGTACTACCTCTCCTGTGTGTGTTGTTAGACATGCCTCACTAATAGTATGTTATGTTGGGCTAAGTCATAACATTTTGACATGTGTGGACCTGGGATGTGACAAGGTTGGGCTGACTACAACGTGTTGCTAGCCCTTCATAGGTGTTGTGTGTGAAGGCACATAATTGTTGCACTTTCTGTACACTCCTGGGTGTGCATTGAACATGGGATTGTTGGTTGTTCTTCCCACACCACCCACAAAGACTGGGATGTTACTGTGAAACAGGGTACATAGGACTGTAGCAACCAGTATGTTACACGTACTTAACACCTTTTGTGACTTGAGTTCGTACCTTGGGCCAGAGTGAGAAAAATGTCTACACGTTGCAAATGGCATAAATATCTGTGTGGGATTTGCAAACGTCTGTTTCCTAATCCAAAATGTCTTTGGTGGTCATGTACATATGAGTAAAATGCTTTTCAAAATTGATATAATGAAGGGTTTTACCAGACCTACTTGCAAATCACAGTGGTAGGCAATCCCATTTGCAACCGAGTACGTGGTTGCAAAGTGAGTAGCTGTTATCATCCACTTGAAGTGGATGGTAACCACCTTGCTGACTGGAAGGGGTCCTCATTGTAAAGCTTCAGCCTTTGTGAGTGGACTAAAAGAATCCTGCGCAAAAAAGCCAGTGGTCTAAGGGACCAATAATTACCGTGAAAATTTCCAAGTACAATTGTTGTGATTTGAAAATAATTGCTGCTCATTTTTCTTTCCGGTAAACGGCCTACACTTGGGGAGAAATAACTTGCTTAATTTAAAAACAGTCACGTCTATGGAGTTCTGCTGGTCCCAGCAGGCCACCATCCCCGTGAGTGCCCATGTTGCTAAGGTGGGGCAACTTGGAACCCACATCATTGATGTTCATGAGGTGGGTTTTATGGACCCCATAGCGACTCACAGACAGTGTCAGAGACACCGTTCTGCTTTGCAATTTGCTAGTTGATTTTCCTAATTTCCTACATCTGACACCTAGTGTGGACACATGATTCTGGGCCAGGGATTCAATCTTAGCACACAACTAATTAAAAATGCTATTGAGTGAGGAGTGTGAGTGTAATCACATAGAATGACATATGTACTGAAGTCAGTATGCGGAAGAGCTGGTGCCATAATGTCAAATGCCTTAGGTATGATTTGGATGAGTAGTTTAGGGTGATGTCATCCATCATGTAGAGACATGGATATGCTAGGTGTGATATGACCTTAGGGATGCATGATTCACATGTACTTCCTCTGAGCATTTCCGTGAACTATGTTGTAACAATTGCTGCATACAATATATTTCTAGTAATGGACAAATGAGCCATTGTGGGATTCAACCCACTGTAAATTCAATGCTCAATATTTCCCTTTTCTCTTCACAGCTGCAAACCTGAGTGCCGCAGAGCGCAACCTTTTTGAGCACAGGGCAATGAGGTACAGGCACATCCTGCAGGTGCAGTGTGGGTATCGGAGGATGGCCCGCAGATACAATTCCGATCGGGCCTCCGGGGCGTGGTATGCCACACCACAGGCTCCACCAACGGTGCCACCTACAACCACCAGGTCTGCCCAAGGGGACCCAGCGATGGACCAGCCATCTTCATCAAGACCTGGACCCAGCCGTGTGTTGGGAGCAGGGCTGTCCCGTGGCCACTCCACTCCAGCGACAATCTCCACCTCCACCGGCACGCAGACCAGCAGTGACCCTCCAATTGACCCTGCAGCCTTCCAGGCATTGTCTAGGAAACTGGACAGGTTAATTCAAAAGGTGGACAACCTGACGGAGGACATGGCGGAGGTGAAAAAGAAGGTGCGCTCCATCCGGCGCACACTTCAGAGGGCAAATCTTTAGTTCTTTTGCCCTCCTGAACTTTTACCCCTCCCCTCTCCCCTCTTTCCTCTTTTCATACTGTTAGTTGGGTTTGGGGGGTTAGTTATAGGATAAGTATAGGTATTTAGCTTAGTTAGTGTTAGGTAAGAGGGTGGGGGGTCCTTATACTTTCTATCTAATATTTTTGTGTGGGTGGGTGGGTGGGGGGCAATGTTGGGATTCCTGTTTAATAAATAAAAAAATAAAAAAATAAAAATTATAAAAAATAAAAAATACAAAAAAATATATGTTTGTTTAGGATAGTATAGTATGTGTGTAGGTTAGTAAGTGTTGTCCTGCATGTGCCTTGTCTCTTAATGGTGGGTGGGGGGTTGATGTTTAGATCGTTTCGTTACATGTGTAGAGTAAGTTTAGCTTAGGTTAGTTAGGGACCGTTGTGGGTTAGTAGTAGTCAGGTTAGATTAGTGTAGGTTTACCTTTCCCTTAGTTGCCTCTTTTATTACTACTTTTAAATAAAAAATTTGTTAACCCTTTACCTGATGCGTTAGGTGCTACCTTTTCATGGCCTTGACATCAGTGTAGCACCAATGTTAAGTATGACATTTGTGTTCCATGCTCCCTATCCCCAGGCTTATGAGGTTTAACATGCCAGCTACCCGTGTGCTAACTTGGTAAGTATCCACCATGTTGGAGAGCCACCATTGGTAGTGTGCATTGATCATCAAGGTTTGGGGTTGGTATGTATCCTACTTCACAAAGAGTGCTTCCAGACTTGTTATTGTAGGTAAATAGATAGGTCGGACAGCATTGTGAAGTTCAGGGAGAGCTTTATAGATGATGATTTGTTCACACTCTTGTCTTGTTGCTATCATTGCTGACCTACATCATGTGTGTACTGATTCAGCATGACTTTCCTTCATGGAAGTATACGCCGTAAGGGTGATTGATGCAGTGTAATTTGTTTATCATTCCTTTCATTCTACAGCATAAATTCAAATTTTAGTATTGCATGGTGCCTACATTTCTCAGCCACCATTAGTTGTGTAGAATAGCTATAGATGGTGCATCATTCTGTCCAACACAGCATGATTGTGTGTGCTTAGTCCCTTCATCAGTTATTTTCCTCAGTATAGTAAAGCTATGATGCAATCCTGGCCACTGCACAGATGATTCAGTATACATGTAATCAGGACAGTAGTGTAGAGAATCGACATGGTTTCCACACAGCCACTTTGGAGTTATCTACTGCACAGTTGAATTTTGAAATGACACAGAGACACAATAGGTGTGCAAGTGATATTTATTTATAAGTGGTGTTGTGCAAAATGTCCTTTCTGGTGCATTATTACATGGTGATCCTACAGAAGGGGTGTGGATGATGCTCCTGACATGCTGGGGTGATGTCACAGACAGTGCAGAGGAACATGAAATGCCAAATGGTAGGAGAGAAAGATTCACCGGCAAGGTGGACAAGTCATACAGTGGATTGCCGAACAGTCATTGAGGTTAGTTGTAGTGAGACTGGCATGTGTCAAAACGTAGGACCTTGGTCAGAGTAGGGCATGGTGCAGGGACTAGGGCTTCCGGGTACTCTTGCGTGTGAATGTTATCTGTTCCATGTCTTCTTCTTCTGATGTGTGTGTTGCCTGGTGTGTCCTTGTTGTTGTTGGTTGTGAAGGGGCAACACACACCTCAGTGTTAGAAGACATGGAGGCAGACATCCCGGGGGCTGATCCCTGTTGAGTAAGGAAGGGCAGTACTGCAGCAAGGAGGGCCTGCTGGTTTTTCAGAATGGCAGCCACATCCCGATGGTAGGCAGCCAGGTCGGCCCTGAGGGGTTCTATGTTGCATTCGTGCACACGTTGAGTGGCTTGCAGTTTGAGTTGTTGTGTCAACTGGATGACAGCTGTGCCAATTTCCTTCAGTGTTTTTGAAATGTCCTCCAAGAGCAAATTTCTGGCTTGCATTGCAGCTGCCTGATCAGCAGTTGACAACATGCACGAACGCACCCCCTCAAGGCTGGCGGACATATTTTGCATCCCCACCCGCACCTCCTTGGCCAGCTCCCGCTGGACCCCAACGACAGTTCTTTCGAAGATGGTGCCAGTGTCGTCAGAGTCCTCAGCTGTGTTGGAGCTGGCAGGTCTTACAATTGGGGTGGCGGGTGGTTCTACTGTGGTGGCTGCTTGTTCTGTGCTCCTCCTTGTGACTGAAGGTGGGGTTTGGAGGCTTTCAAGGACCATGTCAATGGTCTCTTGTGGGAGGTTGATGGTGTCATCATCCATGTCATCAGGGAACTCATGGACAGGCAGATCAGCAGGAGATCCGTGTTCCTCTGCAATGAAACAGGGTACAATTAGTGTTTCTGTGTTGTGACAATTTTGCAGTAAGATACAAGCCTTTGGATGCCTTAACATTGTACTCTGTGTTTGTCTAGGTATCTGCTGTCCGTCATAGGGCATTGTTATAGGCCTATGGCCCACCTGTGTGTCACATGTTTGATATGGATCTTTCAGACATGTCTGCCAGGTCGCCTCTAGGTGTTGCTTTGTAATTATTTAGGAATAGGTGTTTTTTTCTCCAACTCCTCACTCGGTGTTTCACTATTGTTATGGAGGGACATTTTGTAGGCAGGGCTCTCATTATCCAACATGTGATTCTTGGCTTTCTAGGCAGCAGGATAGCTAATGGTGTGGGGGACTAAGTTTGACCCACTTGAAAATAACTCTGTCACCCAGATATTCAATTTAGCTAAGACTAACTAGCAGTGCCTCTGGTCTCCCACATCAAAGGAATGTTTAGACATCCGAGCGCATGACATCTTTGGAACTTCTCAGGGAAGTGGTGGTCACTCAGGTCCTACACATTTGTATCTTATCCGGTAGGTTCCCATACACAAATGACATAGACAGTATTAGTTTGATATGAAGTTTCATTGTACAACTGACTTGTAGGAATTTAGGTGTGAGCCCCATTTACACAAACAATACACACTGTTAGAATTGAAATAGTCCGCAGGAGAGTAATACATTAGTACACAGCTTTCATGGTGCCTAACTGTTTCTACTCTCCCCCTGCATGTTCTATGTATAGCACAGCTTGTTAAGTTTGGAGGTTGCCTGTCAGACTCACAGGGGAGACATCATCCCTCATAACAGAGGAATGGGCTAGGATCTGGTTGTGCATCAGCAGCAAGGCAGGCAGCATCTAGTTGTTATTTTCTGTTTGGAAACTCCCCCATGCGTGTCTTGGGACAAGGGAGTGAATGTAAAAGACATATGTCATGGTGATGACAAAGTTTCCCTAAGCAGGAATGCCAAACCTTGACCCCTACCACATCTATCAGCAACGTACCAGACGGTATCCTTGACTGGGGCACAGAGTGAATATGTTCTGGCAAACTCCAGTGCAGAAGTAGGCAAAACAGTGTGATTTGACTAATTGACAACACCTTAGGACTGACTATTTGCTACATTAACTGATTGGAAGGGCAATGAGAATCATTTAGTGCAAATTGCTCTGAGGCACTTAGATGTGAGCAAATGAGTATAAGTACATTCAGGGTAAGATGCACAAAGGCCTCCAGCCTGAGGCTAATGCGCAAAGTATACGTTTCACTTGCCACACTACACTTTGACTGACTGTGGGTGTTGTGACTGCCCTGCCAGCACACTTGCCTCTCAGGCCCTGCCCCATACACTTTTTATTCACATTGCATGATCTGTACATGTAACGTGGCATTACCTATGCATGTCAATGTTAGGATGTGGTATGGATGTAAACATTCTTGATGTTTTGAGATGGTGTTGGGTGATGTGTTTTGAATTGGATTGGCCTGTTTATCGTATGAAGGTCCTATTTGTTTGTCCGACTTTGCAGGTGTGTTTCAGTGACCAGTTGCCTGTGTCCCCTCCTCAATGTTGTTGTCTGAGCAGTATGACATTAGTGATGTAGCCTTGTTAGCCAGGCACGTGAGGGACCCTGACGTATGCAGCATGTGTGTATCGTTAGTGCTGTGTGGCTCCTATTGCTGTTTACTTAGGCTTATGCATGTGTCAGTTATGGACATTCGGCATTTGAGTGTACTGGTACCTTTGTCTTATTTCTAGGAGTAATTGCAGATGTCACCCTCACCCCCTAATTTAGGTATGTATGTTCCAGGGTGGGGTTTCTGCCATTTGGTACTATAGCTGCACAGAGATGAGAGGTGTTATTGTCAACTGTGTTTGCAGTTAAGTTACAGTTGTTGTATTTGCTACTGCATTACAGATAGGGACCTAGTTGATGGAGAATAGATTTTGCAATACAAGTGCCTGGATGTGGATTTGAGGTAGTGTCCTTCCCACCTGTCACTGCTTTCCCTTGGCTCTCTTGTTGTAATTACAGGATGTCCCCGTGGGACTGTTGTGGTTGCTGTATTTTGTCGTGCCCCAGCTTCGGTCAGTACTGGCCATGCCCCCCTGCTGTGCCCCTTTCCCCATGCCACTTCATATATGTGCTGACTTACATGCATTGTGTAGTAGGTATCCCCCCCCTGCTTACAGTCCCCATTATTGTATTATGATTCCCCATGCGACTTACCCTGCATGTGCGTAGTGTCGTGGTAGTCTGCGCTGTCCAGTCCTTGAATCCCTGTGACGATCTCCTCCGGGATGACGGCTGCGACCATCTCCTCCATGTGGTCCAGGGCCTCCTGTTGTGCTGGACTCCCCCCTCCAGTCTGCATTGCTGCCTTCCTGTTCCTGGCCATTTTCTCTTTGGTCCTACGTTTGCAGTCATGCCAGCGTTTCTTACACTCGGTGACTGTCCGGCGTTCTTCAGCCACACTGTTAATCTTGTCCACTATTTGTTTCCAGATGGCCTCTCTCCTACTGAGTGGCAATTTTGAGGAGATGAAAAGTTGGTGCTGGTGTTCCGTCACCTCTTTCACCAGGATTTCCTGCTCCTCTGCACTGAAGCGACACTTTCTTTTTTTTTTTTAAATGTTCTGGGTCCTGTATGCTTCCTCCTGGCTGGTTCCTGGTCTGCTCTCATCCTCCTGGGGTCTGTTGGGGCATCTAGGATCCATTTTGGGTCTCCTCTCCTGAAAGGGCAGTTTTCGCGCAAAAATGTGATGCTATTGCGTGAAAAAAAACTGCGTTTTCACGATTGCGCTGTCGTAAATCGACCCACAGTGATGTGCGTCGCATTTACGTTGGTTTACTTTACGACAGACGGACGCTGAGTGCGTCACAAAATAATGACTCCCACCTGTTGGTTGCGCCGCCGTACGTCAAAGTATAAATTTGACGCCCGCATGGCGCATCCAAATGGCGTTAGACAGCGCAAATTTTTTTGACGCAAAATTGCGTTAGCGCAATTTTGCGTCAAAAAGTATAAATATGGCCGTTGGTATTTTTGCTAATGTTCTGTGTTGGTACTGGAGGGTTCACCTCTGCATTCACCTCCCCCTCTTCTCGCATAATTGTGTCCCTTGCATTCTTGTATCCTAGCATCTCTCAGTCTGAATCAGAGGCTGGAGCAGCTTTCAGTCAGTTTTTGCATGATATGCTCTTAATGCATAAAGCCAAGATTTCACCTGAGTGTGAACACACTTTGCAAATACCTAAACTAATCAGTAGGCCCCTTGTGGTTTTGACATCTTCTGCAAATGCATGATTGACTGACAATCAATTTCCACAGCACAGTGGATAGCTACAAATACTCCCAGTACAGCATTAGGAAATGTGTAATAGCAAAATGTTCCTTTATTACTGGTGCTGTAATTGTGTCTGTTTAATTAGCTTATGTAGGAAATGACCACATTTTGTGTGGTGTACCCAGAGATTTTTGTTCTACCTGTTTTTGCTGACTGTAGAACTCTGTACAATGTATCCTTGCTAAGCAATAATAATTGAACTGGTATACTCCTAATTGGCATACTTAACTTGCCAATAAGACAATAGTATATGGTACAAGGTGTACCAAAGGCATAGAAGTTAAATGCCTCTGTTGACTGCAGAACATATTTTGCCATCCACTACTGTGGCAGTGCAAATACGCTTCAGGCCTTTTCTTGAAGTTAGACTGGAACAGTGTGAAAACTGCAATTCTTGCTGGCAAAATAAACCTGGTTGATAGGTCTAAACCTTCCTTTTAAATTTTATTACATCACCTTTCAGTTGGCCTTGTAGATCATAAGGCAGGGTGCATGGTATTTGAAAGGAGGACATATAGGAATTTGATGTTAGCATGCCCTTCAATTAATAGCACCAAAATCTATTTTCTCTGTAAACTATCTGGACTTCATCTACCACTCCTGGAAACTTGGGATGTAGACCTAAGGAGGGCTGAGACAAACCTGCCAAGCCGAATCAACCAGGATGCGTTGCTGCTGGGCTGATGATTCAGGTTTTTCCCAATCTGAGCTGCTTCACAGCAGCAAATCTGATTCAGTTGGACCTCAAGGCAAAGGTATATCGCTTTGAGGAGCCCTCTTCAGCTTCAACCTGCAGTTTTGCCACAGAGAAAGATTTGAGCTTCTGAAAAAGCGACAAGGTGTGAACACTGAAATCTTACTTGGGCGATGCCTGCAAAATGATCAGTCCAGCTAAGAATCTTCTCCCAGTATGAAATTGGAATTTCTTCTGCTTTGAGCTCTAAAGCCAAAAAATCACGACCACCTGCATCCAATGACTACCCGTCCTTGTGGACTCCTCTTGTGCTATAGCCTGAATCCTTGCCCCGCTAAAGATTTTGGACTCCCATTTTTTAGGCTATCTCCCAAGTTACAATTTCCATCTGGTAGGACAAGGTTACTGTATCCGGCCCACACTCCAGCATGGCTGTCCTTCAAATTACGCCTTGGTCCTGGTCCACCATGATCAGTTGAGCGTGGTTGAAACGTAACACTTATTTGCGCTACTTGTATTCAAAATGTGAAAAATTCATAGCTCCTTGTTCCTCTCATTGGATTTTCGTCATTTTGGTGTCATGTAAATTATTATTATGCACTCACATTTTCTAATTCAGTTTAGGATTTTTATGGGGGTTGAGCTCAAGTTAATGTATCGACTTTGAGGGTTCACCCTGACAAGGACTGGTATTAGTACTCAAAGTAGGTACCCCCCCCCCCCCCCCCCCTTGACTATTAGGGTAGTTTCTAACAGCTTTTTTTTTAAGCTGTGTTGTTTTTTAGGATGGTGCTTTTGAATTTATTGCAGATGTGCTGTGCAAGATACATTTATTTTCACCTAAGTACAACCAAAACATTGATTACTGTTTGCTTCATTTTGTGTATATAGGTGTTTGTTAAATGACCCCCAACAATTCCCCTCTCAATGATACGCCTTTTGCAAGGTGGACGTAGAAGCGCAATTACAGGGCGGCTGGATTTTTCTGTGACACTTTTAGCATACATTAGGGTGGATACATATGTCGGGCTGGGAACGTCAGGCGCTGATTCTCGGCACCTGTCTCCTAAATTGGTTAGTGTTTCACAGTTGAACAATCGAGCATGACTTTTGGACTTTCCTCAGGCATAACCGG
Organism: Pleurodeles waltl; assembly: GCF_031143425.1. Taxonomy (NCBI): domain Eukaryota; kingdom Metazoa; phylum Chordata; class Amphibia; order Caudata; family Salamandridae; genus Pleurodeles; species Pleurodeles waltl. The sequence goes on along the minus strand of NC_090437.1, from coordinate 258,385,455 downwards.
GGCTCTTCTCTATCTGGTGTGAAATGAGTGATTATCTGTTCTGATAGATTTTAGAATGCGCTTTTTATTCGAAATGGTCCACAGGGAAACATACCCTTAAGAAGTGTGCAGCCTGCATTCCCAAGGGCGTTACGTCGTTTGTTGTCTTAGCATAATAAATGAAAAATGCCTCCCTGAAATAAAATGTCTTGCACTTTCCTTTTGAAGCAGATACCCACGCATATTCATTGGTATGTGACACTTTTGCACTGAGTGTTAGTTAATAGGCGGCTGCACGCATACAGGCAGGCTACTCTTTTAGTAAAGGTAATTTCACTTTATCATCCCAGTTTTATGAGACATTTTAAGGGGCATGAAAAAACATCTGAAGACAGGCTCTTATCTCATAGTGAAACAGCTAAATGTTGTGGAAAATGCATAGCTTTGACTTTGCAGGAATTCTTCCAGAAATAACTATTGGCATGGATATATATTTGAGTGGTATTAGAACATAACTGGGGCATGGAAATAAATTTGCCTGAACCACGGAGGGTATAAAAATGGGACAGTAGATTTCAGACGTGCACTGCTTTTCCTTAAGGATTCCCTCTCCTTCAAATGTCCTTCTGTGGAACACTAACCTATTTCGGACTTAGGAAAGAAAGATTTTCAAAAAAGAAAAACTGAAAGTCGGTATAAGCCTAAATTAAACTGGCACACGAGGAACAGATCCACACCATGTAAATGCCTTTAAAAAAGTCAATGTTTACTGCCTCATAAAATATTCACGATTGTATAAATAATTGCAGCAGGGCAATTAGGGCTTCACGATTGTTTCACGCGTTTTTAAATAATCACCACATACGACTGCACCAGGTTATTTATTATATAGTAACTTTTTTATATTGCGCATCTTATCTCTCATCCAGGTTTAGGGTTCTAAGCACTGCACTTAACATGTGCTTATAATACCTGATTTAATAATACTAAGGGCCAGATTTATACGAACTGACACATTGATGCGGCAACACAGCGATGAGTCAGAAAATCTTGTGCTGCAGTGTGACACTTTCAAGCAACATGGGTTTGCCACATTTACAGTACGACGCACCCATGTCCTAAGCTCCCAGGCAGCTTCAAAAAATTGGATGCATTGCTGGGAAGGATGGCACACATTGTCAAAGCACATTTGCTCCAAAAGTGGCAAAAGCTCATTTGTGGCACGTAAAACAATGTTTATGTGTGGCAAATCAGATTTACATCACATTGGACTGCTTTGTACATAAGAACAGCATCAGAAAATGACACATTTAAAAAAAGTTCGTCAAACAACAAATTCAAGAAGTGGAAGGAGCAGCAAGGACAAGAAGGAAAGCCAACAACCCCAACACCAGCAAAGAGTTCCAGAAAGAAGTCCAGGGGAAGACGAAGAGCAATTTCAGTGAGAGGAAAAACAAATATTAATAGCTGAGGTGACAAAAAAAAAAAAAAAAACACTGCCTCTTTGTCACCTCAAAGTTGCCATTAGGGAAGAAGGAAGCCATTTAGCAGTCTTTAGTGGATAAGATCAACAGTGTGGGCCAAACAAAAATTACTGTTTAGGAGCTAAAAAGAAATGGCTTGATTATAAACATAGGACCAAAGAAAAACTTAACAAGAACCTGAGGGCAGCCATGCGGACTGCTGGGGGAACAGACGAATAGAAGGAGTTGGACCCATTGGAGGAGCAGGTGGAGTCACTTATCCCAACAGAGTTGGTGGCAGGAGTTGCAAGACATGATGGTGCTACCATTCAGGGCCAAAGTGATCTACAGGGATGGTGTCTTCAATAAACAATATGGTTAAACATGTAATATTGTGCATTGCAGCACCAGGCATTGCTGTGCTGCATTATGCTGCACTGCTCTGAACCCAAGGGAAAAGACAGGATTGTCCAACATGTCAAACAGAAAAAAAAGAGTGGATAACTATGTAACCTCACATAAAACACAGTGGGAGTGAAGTCTCCACCAGAACAACAAGGAAAAAAGAAGATTCTCACAGGAGCGTATCACTAACGTCGTAGCACACTCCTTTCCATAGCAGAACAGGAGGAACCCAATGATGAAGCATGCCACCAAGGGCTAACCCTGGTGGGTGAGGGTTTTTAAAGGAAAATCTTTTCTTCCTTGTTTTTCTGGTGGAGACTTCACTCCAATGGGGTTTTATGTGAAGTAACATGTCAACCCATAAATCACCGAAATGTTAGTCAGTGTGCCAAGTGACAATTTGTCCAGTCCAGTCCAACTCAGCTAAGTTTCTCATGTTCATGCTGATGTGCTGCCCCAGTCCATGTTATTCTTTGAATACTGCAAATGGTGGTCTAATGTTTTTCATGAGTGGCTATGGCTACAAGTCCCACAATGCAAAGCAGAAAACCTGGAATGGATCAGTACATCAAGCATGATCCTTAGAAACCTGCCCTAACTGACTGTTATAATACAAGCACCCTGCTCCATGAGATAAATGTTTTTGCCTTTGGGCTATGTAGACACAGGTGGGGAGTTAGAGCTACCAGGGTAGATGTTAGAAATTGGGTCTCTAGTTGGCAGAGGTATACACCCTTGTCCAAGTGGGGACCACAATCCTAATCAGGGTAAGTCACACACAATCCAAATGATCCTGTGCCTACCCTCTGGTAGCTTGGCACTGAGCCATCAGGCTTAACTTAGAAGGCAATGTGTGAAGTATTTGTGCAATACATTATACAGTAACACAGTGAAAACACCACCAAAATACACCACACAGGTTTAGAAAAGTAGATAATATTTATCAGAATAAAATAAGGTCAAAACGACAAAGATCCGTTAAGGAAAAGGTGAAATATCACTTTTAAAAGGTTTAAAAGACTCTCAATCCTCAGAAATAAACAGTTGCCTCTTTGTTACACACAGTACCTGATATGCGTCAAAAATAACGGTGCACGTAGACCACAGAGGAGAAGATGTGTGGAAAAATAAGATGTTTTGTCAAATTTGTTGATGCAGCACAGACGATGCATCATTTCTTTTCACATTGCACAGGGTTTGCGTTGTGTTTTGGTGCGCAGTCTTTGTTCCTCACTGTGATACAGGGATATTTTGACACCCAGGGACAATGCGTTGAAAATCCTTGATGCACTGAAAGAAAGAACAGGCACTGTATAGATCCGGTAGGCGATGCGTCAAATTTTCTGTTGCAAGGCATGTGCTACATCAAATTTCAGGTCGAGGAGTCGGGGCTGCGCCGTTCCAGTCGGCTGTGCAGCGATTTCTCGGTCGCAATGCAGGCTGTGCGTAATTTTCTGCACATTTTGCATTGATTTTCAACGCACAAGGAGTTTCTTGGAGAGGTGAAGTCTTTGTTAGTCCTGAGACTTCAGAAACAGGAGGCAAACTCATTCCAAGCCCCTGGGGAGCACTTTTGAGTAAGACAGAGGGGGTCATTACAACATTGGTGGTAAAAGGCGCTTACCGCCGTGCAGAAGACCGCCAACACACCGCCGCGGTCGCAGAATTCCGCCACAGCTATTATGACCCATATCTCGAAATCTGACAAAATTCAGACACCCACACAAGTCCGCCACACCAAAGGTCAGTGATAAACTGGCGAAAACAAAACCTCCACCGTCACGCCAACAGAAATACGCCCACACTATCACGACACACGAATCCACGCAGCAGTCTTTCAACCGCGGTATTCTATTGGCGGTACAAACTGCAGCGCTCAAAATACACACACTTCTACAAAACACCGCCACATTGGACAATTCGAAATACACACACCTGATACACATACACACACCACTCCCACACACCCAATACAATATAAAACACACACCCACATCACCCACAAACCCCTACGACCAAAAATTCCGAAAGAAGGCCAGAGAGAGACACCACCATCCACAAACTAGCATCCACAGGCACTCAACACCATCACCCACACAACTTCCACGCACAAAACACCACACACCACTACATATCATCACACTTATCACCACACACACCACCACACACATCACCTACACCACCCCATGGCACGGCAAAGACACCCCAGGTTCTCGGAGGAGGAGCTCAGGGTCATGGTGGAGGAAATCGTCCGGGTAGACCACAGCTATTTGGAGCACAGGTGCAGGACACCTCCAATGCAAGGAAGATGGAGCTATGGTGAAGAATAGTCGACAGGGTAAACACAGTGGGACAACACCCAAGAAATCAGCACGACATCAGGAAGAGGTGGAACGACCTACGGGGGAAGGTGCGTTCCGTGGTCTCAAGACACCACCAGGCGGTTCAGCGGACTGGCGGTGGACCCCCACCTCCTCACCCACAACTAACAACATGGGAGGAGCAGGTCTTGGTGATTCTGCATCCTGAGGGCCTCGCAGGAGTTGATGGAGGCATGGACTCTGGTAAGTTAAACCTTTAACTACCATATCCCCCACCCTACCTGCATGCTATCACATACCCCCACCCTCGCCCCCTCCCCTATCACTCCAACTCCTCACAAATGTACCAATATCACAAACCACACATCCCAACACCAAGCCCTGCATGCAGCACCAACGCATGGACACACAGCACTGAAGCATGCCCACTGCACATACCCATACACCCCCCTAAACCATCATCACACAAGCCCCCACACAGGAATGCAAGCACTGGGGTACACGCTCACCCACCCATTGCACACCATGACACACACAGATGCAATATTCATGCTTTTACACCCCTGCAGGACCACTACCCAACATCACCAGACAGGAGGGTCCAGACATCTCCACTCCACCCACAGAAGAGGCCCACAGTGATGACAGCAGCTCTGTCCAACTGGCTCTAGATGACCAGCCCGGACCATTGTGGGCCTCGGGACAGTCAGTTCCCCTCACACAGGCCACCACAGACCTTCCACCCTCTGGTAACACCAGCACATCACCCACCCAGCGGGCCCATACCTCCGTCACCAGGACACGTCAATCAGCTGTGTGTCCACCACTACAGGGAACCCAGGATAACCCACCACCCCAACAACAACAGGGACCTGGGGGCAGTGGTAGTAGGCACACGGTCCAGGGGACGGAGGCCCAGGAACACAGGGGAACTGGGAGGGCAGCTGTGCAACGGGGGCGGACAGGCCAAGGGAACCCACTCTCCACGAGGCCCTCTCCTCCATCATGGGAGCATACCACCACTCCCAGGAGACGATGGCAGCGGTCCTGGCCAAGTTTCATGAGACCCAGCGCATGCAGGAGGAACAGTATTTGGGGTTCAGGGAGGAACTCAGAACCATCAGCTCCGCCCTGGGCACCATCCTAGGGGTGCTGAAGGAAATACTCAACACCAGGAGGGACACTGTGGCACTCCAAGGGGCCCCTGACACTAGCCTGGATGATGAACTGCCCACCACCTCTGCCGGCGCTAGTGGACAGGAGGCACCGCCACAGGACCACCACACCAGCACCCCACCCCCTGCAGATGGAGAACCACCCACAAGCGGTCCCTTAGATCCAGGGACAAGACAGAGCACGATGCCAAGACCCCCGCCAAGAAATGAGACCACCCTGATTGTCAAACCACTGTCCCACTTTGTCACCCTGTCCATATTGAAACTGCCCTAGCTCCACTTCCTATGCCCATATGGGCAATGCACCTATGAGACAAATAGACTGGACTCTGCCATGGACACTCCTCCGCATCACCCCTCACCATTTAACTTCCCCCTCCAATATTTTGTATGTAAATAAACACACCTAAAGCACCAAAAGATCTGGAGTCTGTCTGTGATTTTGAAATAGTGTATTTGTAATTACAGTGACAACATTTCCAGGAAATAGTAATGTCAACAAACATATGTCACACAGCTCTAGTCCCTGAGGAATCTAAGCAGATGACACACGCTGGGACCCACACCTGTGAAACCGTAACAGAAAGTGACAACTCAGTGACCATACACTGGGTGAAATCGACAGACATGATAGAGGTAGAAGTGTAAAAGTACTTGTAGTACTGCCCTTGTCCTGGGATTCCTCACTGGGGTCAGTAGCCAAGACATGTTGGGGTAACCAGAGTCACCTAATAGCCACACACGGTGCCTCTGGAGTTGACCCATCACATAAGGGGTGCTGCTATTCCGCATGATGTAGTCATCATGCACTGAGCCAGGGAACATGGCATTCACATGGGAGATGTACTGGTCTGCCAAACATACCATGTGTACATTCATGGAATGATAACTCTTCTGGTTCCTGTACACCTGTTCACTCCTGTGGGGGGCGGGACCAAAGCCACATGTGTCCCATCAATGGCACCTATGATGTTGGGGATATGTCCAAGGGCATAGAAGTCACCTTTCACTGTAGGCAAATCCTCAACCTGAGGGAAAACGATGTAGCTCCGCATGTGTTTCAGAAGGGCAGGCAACACTCTGGACAACATGTTGGAAAACATAGGCTGGGACATCCCTGATGCCATGGCCACAGTTGTTTGAAAAGACCCACTTGCAAGGAAATGGAGCCCTGATAGCACCTGCTCTTGAGGGGGGATTCCTGTGGGATGGCGGATTGCTGACATCAGGTCTGGCTCCAACTCGGTACACCGTTCCTGGAATGTGGCACGGTCAAACCTGTCGGTGATTATCAGATTTTTTTATTTCTTTCTTCCATTGTTGACAGGTCCACCAGCGGTCGGTACACCGGAGGATTCCGCCATCTCCTCACATGTCCCAGCGGACGGTGCCTATGAAGGACAACAGCGACCAGAGAGTCAAACAAGTCATAGGTATGTACCCACTGTCTACACAGAACACGATTCATACACAAAATCTGGCCTGTATATGTGTTGAGAGTAGGCCTAGGTATGTGTGACTCAGTTGGTAATTAGGCCATGTGGGCCCCTGAAATGGCAGCTGCCTGACCTCTAAAGTGGTACAATGGGATGTGAGGTAACTGCGCTGGCGTTGTACACCGTCGCGGTAGGCGGTCGAAGACCGCGGCGCAATGATGCATTGGTTAACATTAGACCCTATGGGTCCCAGGAGCCAATGACGATGTACACCAGCGGTGATGACATGCACTGCTGCGGACGTGACCGCCGCAGACGTGACCGCCATTTTCTAGCTGTTGAATCACTCGATACCTGATGTTCGACAGGAGAGGACCTACACTGCAAGTGCTGCTGTGACCTCGGTCTGGAAGAGACAATGGCTTGTGCATCTGGGGAAAGGGCCCCTGCCTTCACATCGGAGGAGTTGGAGAAGCTCGTCGACGGGGTCCTCCCCTAGTACACGCTACTCTACGGTCCTCCAGACCAGCAGGTAAGTACACAGGGGGCATGTTGTATGGGCTATGCCTGTGTGGAGAGGGCCGGTTGTAAGAAGGAAGGGGGCAGAGTTCTGAGTGCATGAAAGACGGTGGGTGCATGTCCCACATGGCAAGGGTAGGGATGGGGGCCACTCACTTTGACGGCGCAATTGGTAATGACTTCTCTTCTTCCCCTGTACATTTCATGTAGGTCAGCGCCCACCAGAAAAAGGATATTTGGCGTGCCATCGCCAAGGACGTCCGGACCCTGGGGGTCCACCACAGACGGAGCACCCACTGCCGGAAGAGATGGGAGGACATTTGCCGCTGGAGCAAGAAGATGGCGGAGGCTCAGCTGGGGATGGCCTCCCAACGTGGGAGGGGTCCCCGTCGAACCATGACCCCCCTGATGTTCCGGTTCCTGGCGGTGGCCTACCCGGATTTGGATGGGCGCTTGAAGGCATCACAGCAGACACAAGGGGGTGAGTACACTCTCATTCAGCTGACTTTGCGCGCAGTAAAGGGGTCTGGGTGGGGGAGGAGGGCTGTGGGTTTCCCTAGGCCAGGGCGAGTTCCGTAGGCTAGGCCCCTTCGTAAGGCATGATTCTGTGGCCCCCCATCCCACCTCTGTAGAGTGCCAAGTACAGGTATTCATGCACCTGTGTCATCTATGTGTGCAGATGTCGTCCATAGCCTTGTAGGCCATTTCCCAGGAATTGCACTGTAGAGCCCAACAGCGCGACGTAGTGCAGGGAAATGCTGTGCCTGTCTTGTCCACCAACGGTAGTGGTAAGCCATGCACTCAACCTGTCTTTCTTCTGTTTCCCTGCCCCCTTTGTGCGGTCTCCCTGTTCTTGTGTGCATTAGCATCGTCAGGTGGAGGAGCAGTGGTAACGGGGCACCAGGGAGCTGCGTCGCACATGGCCATGGAGGGCCACACTATGGACTCTGAATACACCAGTGGGACGGAGGGTGAGGGGAGCACCACGGCGGTGACAGGTGTTGAAACCAGCGACACGGACTCGTCCTCCGATGGGAGCTCCCTTGTGGTGTCGGCAACATCTGTGCCCCCCCACTACTACAGGTACAGCCGCCACCCCCCGTACCAGCACCACCCTCCCAGCAGCCCCTCAGCGTGTGCCCCGTGCCCGCTCACCCAGGAGGGTAGGCATCACCTTCACCCCAGGAACCTCAGCCCCTGCCCCTGTCACCTCTGCTGCCCTCAGTGAGGAGGCCATTGACCTCCTCAGGTTCCTCACTGTTGGGCAGTCTAGCAGTTTGAATGCCATCCAGGGTGTAGAAAGGGAGTTGCAACAAACAAATGCATTCCTGGAGGGCATTCATTCTGGTCAGGCTGCCCTTCATCGAACCTTTCAAACTCTGGCCTCAGAACTGATGGCAGCCATTGTCTCTGTGTCTAGCCTCCCCCTCCAACTTCCTCCACCCAGACCCAATCCCCTGTACCTCTGCCTATCCCAAGCACACCATCAGACCAGCCTGCACACATCTCACCACACAAGGGAAGCTCAGGCAAACATAACCACCACACATCCCACAGGCACTCACGCAAGAATCACACACATACAGACACACCAACATCCACTGCCTCCACTGTGTCCCCCTCCTCCTCGTCTCCCTCCTCCCTCCCAGTCTCGTCTACACTCACACCTGCATGCACTACCACTACAGCCACTACGTCCGGCACCAGCACACCCACCAGCACACCCCGCTCATGTGCAGTCACCACCCCCACTACCATTCACACGTCCCCTGTGTCCTCTCCCAGTGTATCGGTGACACCCCCTCCCAAGATACACAAATGCAGGCACACCCCCACCCAACATACATCCACCTCACGACAGCCTCCAGCGCATGCACCTGCACCCAAAGCCACAAAAGTTACACCTCCTACAACCACCTCCTCTTCCTCCACTCCCAAACCCCCTCCAGCTACCCATCCCAGTGTCTCCAAACTACTTTTCCTGTCCACCCTTAATCTGTTTCCCACCACACCCCCGTCAAACTCATAGGTCCCGTACTAGCACCTCAGCCACAAAATCACCGGTACCAGTGGTGCCTGTTGTAACAGGTATGTGGACTGCACCTGCCACCAGGCCAGCCAGTGTATCACGGAGCCAGAGCACGGCCAGCCCCCCCCCCTGTGAAGCACCAGAAGTTGCCCAGTGCCCGGCGGGAGAGGAGGAAGACTCCAGCCAACCAAGCCGCTCACAGGGGTCCCAGGGGGAGTGTGGACTCAGCTGTGACTCCTCACAAGGTGGGGAAGGGGCAGAAGAAACCCGCAAAACCTGGGAAGAGCAGCACGGCGGAGAAGACCGCCATCATTCCCGCTGGGCAGGAGGCCACCGCCAGCCCCATCGTTGCTGCCCAGGACGCCACCGCCAGCCCCATCGTCACTGCCCAGGAGGGCCCGCCAGCCACAGCCCAGCTGCCCAGGAGGGCCCCGCCAGCCACAGCCCAGCTGGGCAATGAAGGACCGCCAACTCAAGCACCGCTGAACAGGGCAAGCACCGCTGAACAGGGCAAGGACCGCCAAGGCAAGCACCGCTGGACAGGGCAAGGACCGCCAAGTAAAGCACCGCTGAACAGGGCAAGTACAGCCAAGGCAAGCACCGCTGAACATGGCAAGCACCGCTGAACAGGGCAAGGACCGCCAAGTAAAGCACCGCTGAACAGGGCAAGCACCGCCAAGGCAAGCACCGCTGAACAAGGCAAGCACCGCTGAACAGGGCAAGGACCGCCAACTCAAGCACCGCTGAACAGGGCAAGCACCGCCAAGGCAAGCACTGCTAAACAGGACAAGGACCGCCAAGGCAAGCACCGCTGAACAGGGCAAGGACCGCTGAACAGGGCAAGCACTGCCAACTCAAGCACCACTAGCCCATGTGCGGCAGGGGCAGTGACGCAACAGGGACCGTCACGGTGAGTGCTGCACTCTGGGCATCAGTCCCCCTCCAGAACCAGTGGAGACTTGCATCCACTCCGTCTGTCCTGCACAGGATGAAGCACTCTGGGCACCAGTCCCCCTCCAGAACCAGTGGAGACCTGCATCCACTCCGTCTGTCCTTGGCAGGATGAAGCACTCTGGGCACCAGTCCCCCTCCAGAACCAGTGGAATATGTTATCCACTTGAGAGACTGTGGCTTTGCACTCCCCAGGGTACAGCAGTGGGCAAACCACCCACTGTAGAGATTTGAGAAACTGTGGCTTTGCACTCCCCAGGATGGTACAGTGGGCAAACCACCCACTGGAGAGACTTGACAGACTGTGGCTTTGCACTCCCCAGGATGGTACAGTGGGCAAACCACCCACTGGAGAGACTTGAGAGACTGTGGCTTTGCACTCCCCAGGATACAGCAGTGGGCAAACCACCCACTGGAGAGACTTGAGAGACTGTGGCTTTGCACTCCCCAGGATACAGCAGTGGGCAAACCACCCACTGTAGAGACTTGAGAGACTGTGGCTTTGCACTCCCCAGGATACATCAATGGGCATGGAGCCCTCTCATAGATCTGGCGTTGTGCACTCATCCGGCTGAGGTGCCCCCCCTTCCCTTCCCCCTGAGGTGCCTGTTGTATTTCTATCTCATGCCCCTGCAGTGTTCTCTCCGTCATGTTCGGGTATCTTATGTGGGCCTCGCCCATGCATTTTGGGCCCAGTGGTCCACGGACTATGAATGGTGCAATACCTGGACTACTATTCCTGGTGTATATTTTGTTAATAGTGTATATATGTATATATTTGCTTACTCTATTTTGATATATTACAATGGTTAAACTCATTTCCTTTTGTCTTTGCATTCTTCCGGGGGGGTTGGTGGGTGTTACTGTAATGTTTGGATCTGCATTGGTGTGTGTGTTGTAGTGGGTGGGGGTTGGGGGGTTGCGTGTGTGTGTCCTTGTTTTTTGCCTCCCCCCCGCCCTATGTCGGAGGTGCAGTACTCACCGTGGTCTTCGCCGCCGCCGTTGGTGCTCTAGGAAGACTAGTGCAGGAAGAATATGGAGTTCCGGCTCCATGTTGTCGTCGTTCCTCGTGGAGTGTGTAGAGGTGAGCGTTTTCCCTTCGAAATTCCTGTTTCTGCCGTTTTTTTGTCCGGGGTGAATCCACCCCGGAAAAGGTGGCGGATTGGCCTGGCATAATAGTGTGGGCGGTACATTATCTCCCACCTGTCTGTTGGCGGTGACCGCTGCGCTGTTTGTTTGTACCGCCGTGGCGGGCGGAGTGTTAAAGTGGCTGTCTTTGTTGGCGGTTTCCGCCACGGTCGTAATTGCAAAATGTTTACCGCCGGCCTATTGGCAGTCTTACCGCCTCTTTAACATCGTCCGCCAGGGTTGTAATGACCACCAGAGTCTTTCCAGCAGAGTCAGCAGGGCAGTCGATGAGTCATTTGGGCAACCAGGCAGCCCCTCTGACAGGGTGCCGGCGTAGGTCCAGAAGTGCCTGGTGTGGTGGGGTCAGAGACCCAGTTCATAAAAACAAAAATGCCTTTGAAGTGGGGCAACTTCAAAGAATGGTTTTGAAGTGCACAAGTTCCCCTTTCAGTTCAGGCCTTTCTGCCAGGGTCCCGGTAGGGGGTTTGGCAGTCCATTGTGTGAGGGCAGGTCACTGACCTTTGAAATGTAAGTGTCAGGCCCTCTACCCTGCCAGCCCAGGAAGACCCATTCAATATGCAGATGAATGCAGGTGTGACTGAGGGGGTCATTCTAACTTCGCCGCCCGCCAAAGTTCCCCCGCCAGAATACCGCTGCGCGGTCAAATGACCGCCGCGGTAATTCTGGCTTTCCCGCTGGGCGGGCAGGCGACAGCCAAAAGGCCGCCCGCCCAGCGGGAAAGCACTAGCAACGAGGATGCCGGCTCCGAATGGAGCCGGCGGAGTTGCTGGTGTGCGACGGGTGCAGTTGCACCCGTCGCGATTTTCAGTGTCTGCCACGCAGACACTGAAAATCAATGTGGGGCCCTGTTAGGGGGCCCCTGCAGTGCCCATGCAGTGGCATGGGCACTGCAGGGGCCCCCAGGGGCCCCACGACACCCGTTCCCGCCAGCCAGGTTCTGGGGGTGAAAACCGCCAGAACCAGGCTGGCGGGAAGGGGGTCGGAATCCCCATGGCGGCGCTGCTTGCAGCGCCGCCGTGGAGGATTCCCTGGGGCAGCGGGAAGCCGGCGGGAAACCGCCAGCTTCCCTTTTCTGACCGCGCTTTACCGCCGCAGTCAGAATGCCCCCGGAAGCACCGCCAGCCTGTTGGCGGTGCTTCCGTTGCCCTCTACCCTGGCGGTCATAGACCGCCAGGGTTGGAATGAGGGCCTGAGTGTCCTATGTTTGTGGTTGTCTGGGTGAAATGCACAAGAGAGCTGTCAACCAGCCCAGACCAGACGTTGATTGGAAACAGGCTATAAGGTAATTATTATTTTAAGTGCAGAGAAATGCTCACTTTCTAAAAGTGGCATTTCTAAAATAATAATATAAAATCCAACTTCACCAATAAGCAGGATTTTCCATTACCATTCTGGCCATACTAAATATGACCTGATTACCCCTTTCAGGTCAGAATCTACCACTCAAAGAGTATATAATGCTAGCTGTGAAAGGAGCAGGCCTCACAATAGTAGAAAACAAACGTAGGAGTTATTCACTACCAGGACACATATACATGTCTTGTCTTTTACCTACATAGCACCCTGCCCTCTGGGTTACCTAGGACCTACATTAGGGGTGAGCTATATGTAGAAAAAGGGGAGTTTAAGGCTTGGCAAGTACCTTTAAATGCCAAGCTGAAGTGGCAGTGAAACTGCACACACAGGCATTGCAATGGCAGGGCTGAGACATGGTTATGGGGCTACCTATGTGGGTGGCACAATCAGTGTGCAAGCCCACTAGTAGCATTTATTTTACAGGCCTTGGGCACATGTAGTGCACTTTACTAGGGACATATAAGTAAATCAAGGGGCATATTTATACTCCGTTTGCGCCGAAATTGCGTCGGTTTTTTTGACGCAATTTCGACGCAAAACTAACTCCATATTTATACTTTGCCGTTAGACGCGTCTAGCTCCAAAGTCCATGGAGTTAGCGTAATTTTTTAGCGTGGACACCTACTTTGCGTTAATTATATGCAAGGTAGGCGTTCCCGTCTAAAAAATCGACTCCGAGGCATGTGCGTGGGATTTATACTCCCGGGCAAAAATCACGCCCAGGAGTGGGCGGGTAAAAAAAAAGACGTACGGCCGCTTTTGCGCCGTTTTTTAGCGCCTGCAAAAGGCAGGCGTTAAGGGACCTGTGGGCTCTGAAGGAGCCCAGAGGTGCCCTCCCATGCCCCTAGGGACACCCCCTGTCACCCATGCCCACCCCAGGAGGACACCCAAGGCTGGAGGGACCCATCCCAGGGACATTAAGGTAAGTTCAGGTAAGTGTTTTAAAAAAAAAAAAATTATGGCATAGGGGGGCCTGATTTGTGCCCCCCTACATGCCACTATGCCCAATGACCATGCCCAGGGGACAGAAGTCCCCTGGGCATGGCCATTGGGCAAGGGGGCATGACTCCTGTCTTTGCTAAGACAGGAGTCATTTCTATGGGGGTTGGGAGTGAAAAAAAATGGCGCAAATCGGGTTGAGGCGAAAAAATTGCCTCAACCTGACTTGCCCCATTTCTTGACGCCCAAGCCCCATATCCCCCTACGCCAGCACTGCCTGGTGTACGTCGTTTTTTTTAACGCACACCAGACGGCGCCGGCGGCTAACGCCGGCTAACGTCATTCAATAAATACGGCGCCCGCATGGCGCTTCAGAATGGCGTTAGCCGGCGCTAATTTTTTTGACGCAAAACTGCGTTGGCGCAGTTTTGCGTCAAAAAGTAGAAATATGGACCCAAATATGTCAACTTAAGGGAGAGAGCATATGTACTTTAGCACGGGTAACCAGTGGTAAAGTGTGCAGAGTCCTAAAACCAGCAAAAACTGTCAGAAATGTGGAGGGAGACAGGCAAAACGTTGGGGGATGACCACCCTAAGGCTGTCAGGTCTAGCAGTAGGTAAGTGTTACCGATTATCATCACTTCTCTCTTGTGAGGTTCAGCATGAGCCCTAGTTCTAACATACCATATAGGCCTGTTGGGCAATTGTATTTTGCACCTAATGTTGGTTATGTTGGGTGTATTGGCGTCATTTATTCATAGTAACACATGTTCAAGAAATCTATGTGGAACATAAAGTGAATGTTATTCAAGTCTGTCTTTTAAAATACTATAGACAACATCTAAAATAGATCATGATAAAAATAAATATCATTAATGACAGATGGACAATCAACATCTCCTGTAAAGCAGCCTGTCCTGGATGACCCACCTGTTGGTGATAAGCTTGTGACCCCATGGATGATGACACCTTCCAGCAACTCCTGGATTCCACCTTCTCTGGACCTGGTAAGGGACGACAGTATTGCAGGGTCTCCATATGAACCACCACCCACAGAAACTGCCCCTTCTGCCAGTCCAAGCACAGCTGTGAACTTGGAGGGCCCACAAGTTATCTTCCAACAGCGTGAGGTAGGAGTCCAGCAGTGGATGGTTGATGAAGTGCGTGTGAGGATGGAGATCATAGAGGGCATTCTAGAAGGTAAATGCCTCAGTTCAAATAAGGCTACAACTGAGGCTATAAAAAGGTACTTTCCTCCATAGTATAGGTGAGTCCCTAGCTGACATCTCTGGTGTCATGAGGCAGAGGAAACAACATGAGCACTCTCCTTTGGACACCAGTGAAATAGCCAAACAGCTGAGGCCCATTGGTAACATCATGAAATCTATGAAGTATAAGTTGGACTCCAACATAACAACAATGAGCGACCTCAATCACAACGTTGTTGCTTTGTTGGCAAGCCACCAGACCCAGACCCTTGTCAGGAATTTGCTGGCTGCCTTGAATGGCTCAGCAAATGCTGCTGAGGACAGGGGAGCCCCATCTTCTGCCTCTGGTGTATGTGTGTGACCCATACTACTCTGAGACAAACACCAACAACTGCATGGCATGCACAACACCCATCAGAGGATGAAGGTGTGATTTTCTACAATTTCCATTGTCTGCCAAGAGCGAGTGGTAGGAGTCAAGCAGCGAATCGTTGATGAGGTGTGTGTGGAGATGGAAACCATAGTGGGCACTCTTAAAGGAATCAGTCAGTGTCCCAGTCCAAATAAGGATACGTATGAGGCTATAAAAGGCACCTACATTTGCCTCCATAGTATGGGTGAATCCCTAGCTGACATTGCTGGTGTCATGAGGCGGGGGAACAACATCAGCTCTCTCCTTCTGACACTAGTGAAGCAGCCACACATCACGGGCCTTTCATAACATCATGGAATCCATGGAGCGCAAGTTGGACTCCTACATAACAACAACGGCTGACCTCAATTGCAACACTGTTGCTTTTCTAGCAAGTCACCAGACCCTTGTCAGGGATTTGCTGGCTGCTTTAATAGCACAGACAAATGCTGCTGGGGACAGGGTAGCCACATCTTCTGTGTCTGGTGTGTGTGCACACCACACACACACCATCGACTGCAAGGGAGGCACAACACTCAGAGGTTGAAAATGTAGATTTCTCCAATTGCCATTGGAGAACTGCCAGGTAACATTTGTCTAGGCCCACTGGACAGTTACCCATTGGTCCTGTGCCTATCATCACGCTACTTCTTTGTTAAATAGAACTGTCACTTTTTGTTGGGCACCTATTAATGTTATCCACCTGTGGAATTGTGAAGTGGCCTACCTTTCCTAAAAGCAATTAGTATCTTCTCACTGAAATGTCTCTCAAATGGACTCATTCAGGAAATCCTTTGCTGACTACTAATTTTTGTTTTGTTGCCTCACACAAAGTAAAAATTATATCATGAAAAGAGGCTACAATGGTCTATAGTAATGCACATCCTGTTTGTCTTCCAAAATTTTAAAAGTGTAGGTGCTCATATGTCACACCACACCTGTTGCCCTGATGTGAACAATCTAGCCAGAAAAATTTCTGCTTAGATTACCGATACTAACGTAAAGTAGCGGAGCACTCTAATTAAAGATGTATTAGTAGTTGAAAAACCAAAGGTACATATAAATATTGTACTGTAATTAAATTGACATACATATTGAATAAAAAAGGACACAGTATTATAATTCAATAGAAATGCATCAATAGAATCCAACTTTCTCCTCCATTATTTTATTATAAAACATAGTTCTTGAAATAAATGATGATTTATATACATTAAATTGTGGAAGTTGTAATCTGTATAAATGTTCTTTGTCAAGTCGAAGATTCAACCGACACATGTTTCGTCCCTGATGAGAGACTTCTTCAAGGCAACAAACCATACTACATATAGGTAACTTGAAGATAATGAATAATGAATATGTATCTTAATAACATCCTCCTCTAAGGTAATTCTCTGTAAGATAACTCCAAATTACGAAATGCATAGGTCAAAGAGGCTCCATAGGAACAATGACGAAAATCCTTGTTTTACAATCAAAAAGAACGAAGAGTTATGTTTCAAATCAATACTAGTCAGTAAGGTTGTACGTCTAAACTCCTATTTGGCAACCAATATTACTTTAGATATTGAGTGAAGAGTCTTGGTATGCCACCTGGTTATAGTGCACATGGAGCCGGCATGTTCCTCGGGTGGTGAATGGTACCTAGTGTGTGTTCTGTTCTCGGAATAACCATGCAACAACAGATCCTGGTTGACTTTGAAGCCAAGGGACGATGCGTGGAAAATCTGGTTAGAAAACCATGCTGCAAGGGGTTTGGGTCATTATTAGCAGCTGCAAGCGGGTGTTGCACGTCGTTTCTGCAGCTGCGATGCAGCTGCGATGCATTGCTGTCCCAGTTGCGATACAGGTGGAGAATCGATTTTACCCGCAAAGCCGGCGGCGCATCCTTTATCAGCTGTGTTGCAGATGGTGCATCAAAAATTTCCCCGCACAGCATTCTGTGCATGGTTTTTCAGCTCTTGTTCTGCCAACATCACCTTTCAAGGGCCCAGGGAACTGTTAGGGCACCACGTGGCAGGGCAGGCATCTCAGCAGAGAGTCCAGATGTGAGCAGAGGAAGTCTTTGAAGTCCCTGAGACATCAAAATAGGAGGCAAGCTCAGTTCAAGCACTTGGAGATTCTTCACAAGCAGGAATACACCACAAACTCCAGTCCATGTCCCCTTTCACAGGCAAAAGCAGCAACTGCAGGATAACCCAAAAAAGCACAGGCACAGGAGCACTTCTCCTCAGCTCTTCTCCTTGGCAGAGGTTCCTCTTGGTTGCAGAAGTGATCTAATTTTCAGAGGTTTTGGGTCCAATACTTATACCCCTTTCTGCCTTTGAAGTGGGCATACTTCATAGGAAAGTCTCTGTTGTTCACAATATCCTGCCTTGCCCAGGCCAGGCCACAGACACACATCAGGGGGTTGGAGACTGCATTGTGAGAGGGAAGGCACAGACCATTCAGAAGTAAGTGACCAGTCCTCCCTGCACTCTAGGACATATGGCTCATCAGGATATGCAAGCTATACCCCAGCTCCCTTTGTCTCACTGTCTAGAGGGGATTCACAAACAGCCCAACTGTCAAACTGACCCACAAGCAGGCAGAGTCACAGAATGGTTGAAGCAAGAAAATACCTACTTTCTAAAAGTGGCATTTTCAAACTAACAATCTAAAAACTAACTTCACTAAAAGATGTATTTTTAATTTTTTAGCTCAAAGACCCCCCAAACTCCATATTTCTGTCTGCTCTCAAAGGGAATCTGCAATTTAAAGGCAGCCCCCATGTTAACCTATGAGAGAGATAGGACTTGCAACTGTGAAGACTGAATTTAGCAGTATTTTACTGTTAGGACATGTAACACACATCGGTACATGTCCCACATTTAACATACACTGCACCCTGCCGATGGGGATACCTATGGCCTACCTTAGGGTACCTTACATGTTTGAAAAGGAAAGATTTAAGCCTGGTAAGTGGGTACACTTGCCAAGTTGAATTGGCAGTTTAAGACTGCACACACAGATACTGCAGTGGCAGGTCTCAGCCTTGTTTACAGGGCTGCTCATGTGGGAGGCACAACCAGTTCCACAGGCCCTCTAGTAGCATTTGATTTACAGGCCCTCTAGTGTTATTTATTAGGGACTTACTAGAAAATCAAATATGTCAATCATGGATAAGCCAATTGTACATGCATTTTACATAGGAGCACTTGCACTTTAGCACTGGTTAGCAGTGGTAAAGTGCCCAGAGTATCAAAAACAGCAAAAACAGAGACCAGCATACATCAACAACACCGGAAGCAGAGGCAAAAAGTTAGGGGAGACCACACCAAGGATGCAAAGTCTAACACATGTCCCCCCAGCTGAAACTGGGGAGAAACTACCCAACCTCAATGGAGTTCTCATCAATAAGGCGGAAGAATCTGGACAGACCATTAGCATTGGCGTGTTCTGTGCCAGGGTGGTTTTCCACCGTAAAGTCCATCCCTTGTAGGGAAATTGACCACCTCAACAGTTTTGGGTTCTCACCCCTCTTCTGCACTAACTAACTGAGGGGCCTGTGGTCTCTCTGAACCCGTAAGGGAGTCCTAAACAAGTAGGGTCTTAGCTTCTTCTGCACCCAGACAACAGCAAAAGCTTCACGCTCGATTGCACTCCACCTATGTTCCCTGGGAAGTAACCTCCTGCTAATAAAGGCTACAGGTGTGATGCCGCAGAGACCAGCAGGGTCCCCCTCGCGGGCCATGGTCGGATCAGCGGTCCGCATTTCGGAAAGCTGGTCCTGCCGCAGGCAGCTTTTTAGGCCGCAGTCTGCTTTTTGGGCCATGGCGTGGTCTGGGAGTCCTCTCTTGGGCTCTGGGTCACGCCACGCTCATTTGCAGCCCCCATAGTTTGCTTACCTGCTTTCTGGATTTCTTTTTCATTTCCTTTTTTCTCCTTCCTTGGCCATATTTTCTTCATCTTCCCAGGAGTCTGTGTTTCCTTCTCTGCATGCATTGCTTACCACCTTTTCTAGTGTCGATATTTTTTCATTCACCTGTATGTGGCTTTCCCAATCCAAGATGATATCTTTAGTTCTTCATGCATGTCACTTCCTGTTTGTCAGTATAAAAGCACACAAAGTCTTCTGTTCCTTGCATTGCAAGACTTCCGTCCTGGTGGTGATCCTCGCTCCCACTTTGCGTGATTTGAACCTATCCTGTTTTTTGCCTGCAGTTTTGCTGTTCCTGGTTCATTATTTTCTTTCAGTTTTTTCCTTTTGCTTCTCTTCAGGAGTTCCTGTGATGTGAGGTTTTTTCCTCTGGGACTCCTTCTGGAGGTTAAAGCCTGCTAGGCGTTATACTGTCAGCAGCACCTTGGCTACTGGAAAGGGTCGCCCTTACCTTGGCCAATCCAGAACAAGCAAAAAAACAGGTGGTGCCCTGACACTGGCAGATTACAGTGGTAAAAAGCGTGCAAATCATGACAGATTGCAACGCCAAAAGATTCCGCGTTGCTCTGGAACCATGGAAGAATCTCCCGAAAACGTTGTGGAAATGGCACAGTCCATTCTTCATACCATACAACAACAGGCCCAGGAGTTCCAACAACTGTGTGCCAAAAATACAGCACTGAGACAAGCTCTGGTTTCTCGGTCCATTGATCTACCTACTGTCTCCACCTCAACACCACGTTATTCTAGAGATCCGAAAAACTTGAAGGAATTCCTAGATTCCTTAGCGGTATATTTTGCATTTCGACCCACTCAGTTTACCCAGGATAAGACCAAGGTTGGTTTTCTAATCAGCGCCCTGTCTGGCCCAGCCCTAGCTTGGGCAAAGCACTTGGTAGCTGCTAATGACTCTTTATTGTCCAACTATTCAGCCTTTATTCAAGGCTTTAAACAGAAGTTTGAATGACCTGGACTGGAGGCCGCTGCTGAAGAAGCTTTATGATGATCATTACAGCCCTGGCGGACAGTGTTAAAGTAGCGGTAAGACCGCCAACAGGCTGGCGGTAAAAAAATTGCAATTACGACCGTGGCGGAAACCGCCAACATAGACAGCCAATTTAACACTCCGACCGCCAAGGCGGTACAGACAAACAGCTTGGTGGTCACCGCCAACAGACAGATGGAAGACAAAGTACCGCCCACAGTATCACAACCTACCAATCCGCCACCTTTTCCGAGGCGGATTCACCACGGATAAAAACACGGCGGAAACAGGATTCCGAAGGGAAAACGCTCACATCTACACACCCCACGAGGAACCAGGACACCATGGAGCCGGAACTCCAAATTCTCCCTGCGATAGTCTTCCTGCTCCTCTACCAGGAGCACGAACGCCGGCGGTGAAGACCAAAGTGAGTACTGCACCTACGACATAGGGGAGGGGGGAGGGAAAAAACAGGGACACACACACGCAACACCCCCACCCTCACCCACTGCAACAAGCACACTAATACATATTTATACATGATAGTTACACCCCCCAACCCCCCTGGAAAAATGCAAAGACAAAAGAAAATGAGAGTAACCATTGTAATATATTAAAATCAAGTAGGCAAAAATATATATATATATACACCATAAACAAAATATACACCAAGCTCATGAGTCCAGGTAGTGATCCAATGAAGTCCGTGGAACACTGGGCCTACACGGTATGGGCGAGGCCTACATAAGATCCCTGACCATGATGGAGAGAACACTGCAGGGGCATCAGAGAACAAGAAAATAGGCACCTCAGGGGGAGGGAAAGGGGGGGCACTTCAGCCGGTTGAGTGCACAACGCCAAATCCACGAGAGGGCCACATGCCCACTGTGACATCCTGGGGAGTGCAAAGCCACAGTCTCACAAGTCTCTACAGTGGGTGGGTTGCCCACTGTTCAATCCTGGGGTGTGCAAAGCCACAGTCTCTCAAGTCTCGACAGTGGGTGGGTTGCCCACTCCATTATCCTGGGGAGTGCAAAGCCACAGTCTCTCAAGTCTATACAGTGGGTGGGTTGCCCACTGTTCAATCCTGGGGAGTGCAAAGCCACAGTCTCTCAAATCGCTACAGTGGGTGGGTTGCCCACTGTTCAATCCTGGGGAGTGCAAAGCCACAGTCTCTCAAGTCTATACAGTGGGTGGGTTGTCCACTGTTCAATCCTGGGGAGTGCAAAGCCACAGTCTCTCAAGTCTCTACAGTGGGTGGCTTGCCCACTCTTCAGTCATGAAGAGTGCAAAGCCACAGTCTCTCAAGTGGATGACAGTCTCCACTGGTTCTGGAGGGGGCCTGGAGCCCAGAGTGCTTCATCCTGCTAAGGACAGAGTTAGTGGATGTATCCCTCCACTGGTTCTGGAGGGGGCATGGTGCCCAGAGTGCTTCATCCTGATAAGGACAGAGGTAGTGATGTATCTCTCCACTGGTTCTGGAGGGGGCATGGTGCCCAGAGTCCTTCATCCTGCTCGTGACGGACTCAGTAGCGTCAGTGCCCTTGACGCTCATGGGCCAGCGGTGCTTGAGGCGGCGGTGCCCTGTTCAGCAGTGCTTGGAGCGGCGGTGCCCTGTTCAGCGGTGCTTGGAGTGGCAGTGCCCTGTTCAGCGGTGCTTGAGGCGGCGGGCTCCTTTGCAGTGACTCAGCTGCCGGCGGTCCTCTCTGTCCCAGGGGGGCTTGTGCTGGTGGTCCTCTCTATCCCAGCGGGGCTTGTGCTGGCGGTCCTCTCTGTCCCAGCGGGGCTTGTGCTGGCGGTCCTCTCTGTCCCAGCTGGGCTTGTGCTGGCGGTCCTCTCTGTCCCAGCGGGGCTTGTGCTGGCGGTCCTCTCTAGCCCAGCGGGGATGATGGCGGTGGCCTCCTGGCCAGCGGGGATGATGGCGGTGGCCTCCTGGGCAGCGGGGATGTTGGCGGTGGCCTCCTGGGCAGCGGGGATGATGGTGGTGGCCTCTTGGGCAGCAGGACAGGTGCTGGCGGTGGCCTCCTGGGCAGCAGGGATGATGGCGGTCTTCTCCGCTGTGCTGCTCTTCCCAGACTTGCCGGGTTTCTTGTGGCCCTTCCCCACCTTGGAAGGTGTTGCAGCTGACTCCACAGTCCCACTGGCACCCCTGGGAGCGGCTTTGGTGGCTGAAGTCTTCCCCCTCTCCCGCCAGGCACTGGCCAACTTTTGATGCTTCACAGGTGGGGGACTGTCCGTGCTGTGGCTCCGTGTCACACTGGCTGCCCTGGTGGCCGGTGCAATCCAGATTCCAGTGACTACAGGCACCACTGGTCCCGGAGATGTTGTGGCTGAGGTGCTAGTTCTGGACCTAGAAGATGGATGGGGTGGGTCATGTGTGGGAAAGAGGTCAAGGTTGGACAGGAAAAGTTTTTTGGAGACACTGGGACAGGTAGCTGGATGGGGTTTGGGAGTGGAGGAAGAGGTTGTGGTTGTAGGAGGTGTTCGTTTGCTGACTTTGGGTGAAGGTGCATGGGCTGGAGGCTGTCGTGAGGTGGATGGCTGTTGGGTGGGTGTTTGCCTGTGTTTGTGTATCTTGGAAGGTGGCATCACAGACGCACTGGGAGAGGACACAGGGGACGTGTGAATGGTAGTGGGGGTGGTGACTGCACGTGAGCGGGGTGTGGTGATGGGTGTGCTGGTGATGGCAGTAGTGGCTGTAGAGGTAGTGCATGCAGGAGTGAGTGTAGACGAGACTGGGAGGGAGGAGGGAGACGAGGAGGAGGGGGACACAGTGGAGGCAGTGGATGTTGGAGTGTCT
This sequence comes from Pleurodeles waltl, assembly GCF_031143425.1. Classification (NCBI taxonomy): domain Eukaryota; kingdom Metazoa; phylum Chordata; class Amphibia; order Caudata; family Salamandridae; genus Pleurodeles; species Pleurodeles waltl. The sequence continues at coordinate 258,362,409 of NC_090437.1, read as the reverse complement.
GCATGTGTGTGATGTTTGCGTGAGTGCCTGTGGGATTTGTGGTGCTTATGTTTGCCAGAGCTTCCCTTGTGTGTTGACGTGTGTGCATGCTGGTCTGTAGGTGGGCTTGTGATAGGCTGGGGTACAGGGGATTGGGTCTGGGTGGAGGTAGTTGGAGGGGGGAGGTTAGAGACTGGGACAATGGCTGCCATCAGTGCTGAGGCCAGAGTCTGAAAAGCTCGCTGAAGGGCCGCCTGACCAGAATGAATGCCCTCCAGAAATGCATTTGTCTGTTGCAACTGCCTTTCTACACCCTGGATGGCATTCAAAATGGTAGACTGCCCAACAGTGAGGGACCTGAGGAGGTCAATGGCCTCCTCACTGAGGGCAGCAGGGGTGACAGGTGATGCCCACCCTCCTGGGTGAGCGGGCACAGGGCAAAGGCTGAGGGACTGCTGGGAGGGCGGTGCTGGTAGGGGGAGTGGCGGCTGTACCCGTAGATGGGGGGGCACAGATGTTGCAGCCACCACAAGGGAGCTCCCATCAGAGGACGAGTCTGTGTCGCTGGTCTCAGCTCCTGTCCCCGCCGTGGAGCTCCCCTCGCCCTCCGTCCCACTGGTGAAGTCCGAGTCCGTAGTGTGGCCCTCCATGGCCATGTGGGATGCAGCCCCCTTGTGCTCCGGTGCCACTGCTCCTCCTCCTGATGATGCTAATGCAACCAAGAACAGGGAGACCACAAAAAGGGGGGACGACAGAAGAAAGACATGTTGAGTGCATGCATTACCACTACATTTGGCAGACACAACAGACACAGAAGCCCTTTGCACCACGCCGCGCTCTTGGGCTCCACTGTTCAATCGTGAGAAATGGCCTACTAGTCTATGGACGACATCTGCACACATAGATGACACAGGGGCATAACTAGGTGTACTTGGCACTCTACAGAGGTGGGGTGGGGTGCCACGTGGCCTGCCTTACGGAGGGACCTTGCCTACGAAACTCGCCCTGGCCTAGGGAAACCCACAGCCCACCTCCCTCACCCAGACACCTCCACTGCGTGCTAAATCAGCAGGATGAGAGTGTACTCACCCCCTTGTGGCTGCTGTGATGCCCTCAAGCGCCCATCCAACTCCGGGTACGCCACTGCCAGGATCCTGAACATCAGGGGGGTCATGGTGCGACGGGCACCCCTCCCACGTTGGAAGGCCATCCCCAGCTGAGCCTCTGCCGTCTTCTTGCTCCAGCGGCCAATGTCCTCCCATCTTTTCCGGCAGTGGGTTCTCCATCTGTGGTAGACCCCCAGGGTCCGGACGTCCTTGGCGATGGCACGCCAAATATCTTTTTTCTGGTGGGCGCTGACCTACATGAATTGTACAGGGGGAAAGGAGAAGTTATTACCAACTGCACCATCACAGTCATTGGCCCCCATCCCTACCCTTGCCATGTGGCACATGCACTCACCTTCGTTTCATGCACGCCGCAATCTCCCCCCCTTCTTACATCCACTCCACTCCACACAGGCATAGCCCATACAGCATGCTCCCAGTGTACTTACCTGTTTGTCTGGAGGACCGTAGAGTAGCGTGTACTGGGAGAGGACCCCATCCACGAGTTTCTCCAACTCCTCCGATGTGAATGCAGGGGCCCTTTCCCCAGACACTCGAGCCATTGTCTCTTAGAGACCGAGGTCACAGCAGCACTTGCAGTGTAGGTCCTCTCCTGTCGAAGATCAGGTATCAAGTGATTGAACAGATAGAAAATGCCGGTCACGTCCCCAGTGGTGCGTACCGTCACCGCCGGCGTACAACGTCATTGGCTCCTGGGACCCATAGGGTCCAATGTTAACCAATGCAGCATTGCACCGCGGTCTTCGACTGCTGACCGCGACGGTGTACAACGCCAGCGCAGTTACCTCACATCCCATTGTCCCACTTTAGAGGTCAGGCAGCCGCCATTTCAGGGGCCCACATGGCTTAATTTTTAACTGCGTCACACATACCTAGGCCTAGACTCAACACACATACAGGCCACATTTTGGATTATGATTCGTGTCCCGTGTTCTGTGTAAGCTGTGGGTACGTACCTCTGAGTTGGTTGACTCTGTGCTCTCTGTTGTCCTTCATAGGCACTGTCCGCTGGGACATGTGAGGAGATGGGGGCATCCTCCGGTGTACCGACCGTTGGTGGACCTGTCAACAATGGAGGAAAGACCTGTGATCATCACCTACAGGCTTGACCATGCCACAATCCAGGAACTGTGTACCCAGCTGGAGCCAGACCTGATGTCAGCTATCCACCATCCCACAGGAATCCCCCCTCAAATGCAGGTGCTGTCAGTGCTCCATTTCCTGGCAAGTGGGTAATTTCAAACAACAGTGGCCATAGCATCAGGGATGTCCCAGCCTATGTTTTCCAACGTGTTGTCCAGAGTGTTGTCTGCCCTGCTGAAACACCTGCAGAGCTACATCGTTTTCCCTCAGGTGGAGGATTTGCCTACAGTGAAAGGTGATTTCTATGCCCAGGGACATATCCAGAACATCATAGGTGCCATTGATGGGACCCATGTGGCTTTGGTCCCCCCGCAGAAGTGAAAAGGTGTACAGAAACTGGAAGAGTTACCATTCCATGAATGTACAGATGGTATGTTTGGCAGACCAGTACATCTCCCATGTGAATGCCAAGTTCCCTGGCTCAGTGCATGACGCCTACATCCAGTGGAATAGCAGCATCCTTTATGTGATGGGTCAGCTCCAGAGGCACCGTGTGTGGCTATTAGGTGAGCACCTGGAAGCAAGACAGTGGGAATGGTTGTCTGGGTCTGGGGATATCGCTACAGGTTAGTGTGTGTCTAACAGTTGTCCCTCGCCATTTGCAGGTAACTCTGGTTACCCCAACCTGTCATAGCTACAGACCCCAGTGAGGAGTCCCAAGACACGGGCAGAGGAATGCTACAATGAGGCCAATGGGGGTACACAGCGGATAATCGAGCGGACCTTCTGCCTCCTGAAGGCCAGGTTCAGGTGCCTCCATATGACAGGTGGATCCCTATTCTACTCACCAAAGAAGGTGTGCCAGATCATCGTGGCCTGCTGTGTGCTTCACAGCTTAGCTTTGCAACGACAGGTGCCTTTTTTGCAGGAGGATGTCCAGATGGTGGTGTTGTTACAGCTGTGGAGCCTGTGGACAGTGAAGACGAGGAAGCAGAAGAAGAAGACATGGACAACAGGGACTCAGTGATCGAGCAATATTTCCAGTGAAACACAGGTAAACCTGCCTGCTACATGTACTTTAACATTACTACCTCTCTACTGTCTGTCGTTTTCAACCAGTGTATGGTCACTGAGTTGTCACTTTCCCTTACGATTTCACAGATGTGGGTCCCACTGTGTGACATCTGCTTTGATTCCTCATGGACTAGAGCTGTGTGACACAGGTATGTTGACATTACAATTGAAAGAGCTTTTTGACACTGTAATTGCTAATACACTATTCTGAAATCACAGACTGACTCCGGATTGTTTTGTGCTTTAAGGGTGTTTATTTAAGTGCTCAATATTGTATTGGGTAGCAAAATGATGAGGGGTGATGGCAGAGGAATGTCCATGGCAGACTCCAGTCTATTAGTCTCACAGGTGCATTGCCCAAATGGGCATAGGAACTGGAGCTGGGGCAGTTTAAGGATGGACAGTGTGACAAAGTGGGACCGAGGGATGACATTCAGGGTGGTCTCATTTCTTGGCGGGGTCTTGGCATCATTCTCTGTCTTTGTCATGGATCTCAGGGACCGTTTGCGAGGTGGTTCTCCCTCTGCAGGGGGTGGAGTGCTGGTGTGGTGGTCCTGTGGTTGTGCCTCGTGTCCACTAGCGCCGGCGGAGGTGGTGGGCAGTTCATCGTCCAGGCTAGTTTCAGGGGCCTGTTGTAGTGCCACAGTGTCCCTCCTGGTGTTGAGTACATCCTTCAGCACCCCTACGATGGTGCCCAGGGTGGAATTGATGGCTCTGAGTTCCTCCCTGAAGCCCACATACTGTTCCTCCTGCAGGCGCTGGGTCTCCTGAAACTTGGCCAGTACCATTGCCATCGTCTCCTGGGAGTGGTGGTAGGCTCCCATGATGTTGGAGAGGACCTTGTGGAGAGTGGGTTCCCTTGGCCTGTCCTCCCCCTGTCGCACAGCAGCCCTCCCTTTTCCCCTGTGTTCCTGGGCCTCCGTCCCCTGGACCGTGTGCCCACTGCCACTGCCCCCAGGTCCCTGTTGTTGTTGGGGTGGTGGGTTAGCCTGGGTTCCCTGTAGTGGTGGACACACTGCTGATTGACGTGTCCTGGGGACAGAGGTATGGGTCTGCTGGGTGGGTGCTGTGCTGGTGTTTCCAGAGGGGGGAAGCTCTGTAGTGGCCTGTGACTGTGTGATGGGAACCGACTGTCCTGAGGTCCCCGATGGGCCGGGCTGGTCATCTAGATCCAGTTGGACAGAGGTGCTGTCATCACTGTGGGCCTCTTCTGTTGGTGGTGTGGACATGTGTGGACCCTCCTGTCCGGTGACGTTGGGTAGGAGTCCTGCAGGGGTATAAAAGGATGTTTATTGCATCTGTGTGTGGCATGGTGTGCAATGGGTGGGTGACCGTGTACCCCAGTGCTTGCATTCCTGTGTGGGACCTTGTGTGACGATGGTTTGTGGGGTGTATGGGTATGTGCAGTGGACATGCTTTAGTGATGGGTGTCCATGCTTTGTTGTTGCATGCAGGGCTTGGTGTCGGGATGTGTGGTTTGTGATGTTGGGACATTTGTGAGGAGTAGGAGTGATGGGGTGATGGTGAGGGTGGGGGTATGTGATGGCATGCAGGTAGGGTGGGGGATGTAATAGTTAAGATTTGACTTACCAGAGTCCATTCCTCCAGCTACTCCTGCGAGGCCCCTCCCATGTTGTTAGTTGTGGGGGAGGAGGTGGGGGTCGGCCGCCAGTCCACTGAACCGCAAGGTGGTGTCTTGAGACCACGGAACGCACCTTCCCCCGTAGGTCGTTCCACCTCTTCCTGATGTCATCCCGATTTCTTGGGTGCTGTCCCACTGCGTTGACCCTGTCCACTATTCTTCGCCATAGCTCCATCTTCCTTGCAATGGAGGTGTGCTGCACCTGTGATCCGAATAGCTGTGGTTCTACCCAGACGATTTCCTCCACCATGACCCTGAGCTCGTCCTCCGAGAACCTGGGGTGTCTTTGCGGTGTCATGGGGTGGTGTGGGTGATGTGTGGGGTGGTGTGTGTGGTGATAAGTGTGCTAATATGTAGTGGGGTGTTGTGTGAGGTGCGTGGAAGTTATGTGGGTGATGGAGTTGTGTGCCTGTGGATGCTAGTATTGTTGATGGTAGTGTCTCTCTCGGTGCTTCTTTCTGAATTGTGGTCGTAGGGGTTTGTTGGTGATGTGGGTGTGTGTTTTATATTCTATTGGGTGTGTGGGAGTGGTGTGTGTACGTGTATCAGGTGTGTGTATTTTGAATTGTCCAATGTGGCTGTGTTTTGTAAGTGTGTGTGTATTTTGAACGCGGCAGTGTGTACCGCCAATGGAATACCGCGGTTTAAAGGCCACTGCGTGGATTCGTGGGTCGTGATAGTGTGGGCGTATTTCTGTTGCCGTGATGGTGGAGGTTTTGTTTTCGCCAGTTTATCACTGGCCTTTGGTGTGGCGGACTTGTGTGGGTGTCTGAATATTGGTGGATTCCGTGCTGTGGGTCATAAAAGCTGTGGCGGAATTCCGCGGCCACGGCGGTGTGTTGGCGGTATTCTGCACGGCGGTAAGTGGCTTTTACCGCCAATGTTGTAATGACCGCCTATGTAATATAAAACAAGGCAATCAGGATGTCCTGAATTATACAACTTGTTTCAAACAGCTAGCGGCTGAAACCACTTGGGATGAACGCTTCTACAGAAGAAGAACCCATGCAAATAGATATTGTCCGTGGACCCTTATCTGAAACAGAGCAAGAAAACAGATGACGAAAGGGCCTGTGTCTTTATTGTGGCAGTATGTGTCATCTAATCCGAATGTGTCCTATTTGTCCTACCAGACCTTTGGTAAACGCCAACTCCCGGCCCCTGTGAGAAGGAAGGGGATCGGAAGTGTTGAGATACCTTCTATCTGCTCTTCAAAAGAAAATACCACAGCTCTCTTTATATTATCAGTAATCCTACAGTGCCCTAATAACCAGGAAGAACAAGTATTCATGTTATTGGATTGTGAAGCTAGTGGAATTTGTTTAGGTGAGAAATGGGAGAAAGACAAAGGAATACCTTGGGTCCCTAAAGAGATACCAGAACATGTCCAAACAAAGGATGGCTCTCCTCTAACCTCTGGACCACAGGTTTATATCACTCTGACCATTTGCTTGCAATTCAGGAAACATCAGGAATACGTTACCTTTGAATTGATATCTTTCCCTAACCATACTATGATTCTGGGTATTCCTTGGCTAACACGACATTCTCCATATATTAATTGGGAGACATGGACTATATCGCTTTCATCCCAATTTTATCAACTACATTGTTGTTCGACAGACCCATATTGGTCCCCAAAGGGTCCATTCATAACCCTCAAAGAAGCAAGTTGTACCATTAACATGATTCAAGGAGTACGAGGCTGCTATTAAGAATACTCTGATAAAGCCCATTTTGCCTCCTCACTGGGAATATGACTGTACCATTCCTTTGATACCTGGTGAAAAGGTTGCATTTGGAAGACTGTTTTAATTGTCTGAAGAAAAGAAGGTACTTAAGAGATACATAGATAAAACCATATAGAGTGGATTGTTTGCTCCCTCTTCGTCACCTGCCGGGGCTCCTCTTTTCTTCATACCAAAGAAGACTAAAGATCTACGCCCCTGTATTGACTTTAGAGAGTTGAATAAGATCACCATCAAAGATAGGTGTCGCCTACCCCTTATTAAGGATGTTTTAGAAGCAGTCCAAGGAGCCAAGAAATGGATCTGCGGGTGCCTATCATCTTTTACGAATTAAGGAAGGTGACGAATGGAAAACCAACTTCCGTACTCCTTTGGGCCATTTTGAATACAGCTTATGCCTTTTGGTCTGACCAATGCACCTTCCATATTCCAAAGATTTATGGATTAGATATTATATGATCTTTTGAACCAAAGTGTTGTAAAATATCAAGATGACATTCTGGTATATTCCTGCTACCCCAAACAACATACTGAGCATGTTCTTCAGGTTTTAGTAAGACTCTGACAAAACAATCTGTACTGTAAGCCTGAAAACTGTGAGTTCAACAAGACTGAGGTTCAATTTCTTGGTTGTCGTATCAATCAAGTCGGCATTGCCATGGATCAGGAAGAGGTGCAAACTATTCTTGACTGGCCCTCTCCTGCTTCTATAAAGGAAACTCAATGGTTTCTGAGGTTACACAATTTTTATGGTTAATTTATAAAGGACTTTGCCCAACAGCAAGGTCTTATAACCCAGACCATTAAAAAAGAAAACCTAAAGAAGTGTTTCATTTGGACAGAAGATGCAGAAAGAGCTTTACAGAATCCTAAACTTGCCTTCATACAAGCCCCGATATTACGTCATCCTGACAGTACTAAGAAATGTATAGTGGTCACTGATGCATCAGATAGAGCCATTGAAGCCGTGTTACTACAAAGACAAGACAACTATGTCTTTGAACATCCTGTCTTTTATATATCTCACGTGCTGTCAGATGCGGAACAAAACCATTCTGTGTTAGAGAGGGAATTGTTCACTTTAAAAGCTGCCTGCAAAGAATGGAGGCATTTTCTGATGGGTAATAAGGAGACATTTGAAGTCAGAACTGATCATCGGAATCTACAATGCCTCCACAGCTTTCAATGTCGAAACAGTCGTCAAGCCAGATGGGCTTTCTTTTTCAGTCAATATGATTTTGTAGTTACATACATACCTGGATCCCAAAATGTTGTGGCAGATGCTTTATCCCGCCGATATCCAGAAAGCATGATTACTTCTTCTCCACACATCATAGAACCATGTTGAATCATTCAGTTATTTCCTGACCGCGTGAAATCAGAATATCAGAATTTACCTCTTGAAGAATGGAACGCTTTAAGTCCTCATTCACAAAAGAATCAGGAATACTACCAACATCAGGACACCTTGTTTCTGCCTACTAAGAAAGTGCAAGTAGAAGCCTTGCAAGTGTGTCACGACTCTCCTATTGCTGGACACTGTGGAGCCAAGAACAAATGGGAACTGCTCCTTCATTCCATTGGGTGGCCAAATTTAAAGACTGACGTTGAAACATATATGAATTCTTACCCAATCTGTGTTCCAACTAAGATACCTTGAACTAAGCCAGCAGGTTTATTGATGCCCTTGCCTGCGCCATCCATTCCATGGCATACGTTATCCACAGATTTTATATGTTCTCTGCCATCTTCTGCAGGACATCATGTCATAATGGCTACTGTTGACTCGTTTACCAAGATACCTAATTTTACAGCCCTAAAGAAATTACCCACCGTTAAGGAAATTAGTGAAATCTTTCTGCAGGATATAAGCCGCCTACATAGCTTTCCTCAAGTAATCCCATCTTTGGAGAGCTTTTTGTAAGTTTTTACACATAGATGTGGATCTATCATCTGGATTCCATCCTCAGACCAATGGTCAAACGGAATGCTGAAATCAGGGACTACAACAATATCTACGCTGTTTTTGTAATGCGACTCAAAGCAATTGGTCCTCGTATCTACCATTGGCTGAGTTTTCCTATAATATTACGGTCCACAGTGCAACAAGTTCCACACCTTTTTTTTGTATTTATGGTTTCCATCCTACGGCTTTTCCTAATGTCACTCGTGAACACTCCACTGTTCCAGCAGTTACCTCATTTGCTCGAAGTCTCCACCATGTACAAGACATGATACATACCAATCTTTTACCTACAAAGTGTTATATGAAAAAAGTAGCTGATACCCGGCATAGTACTGCACCATCTTACCAGCCTAGGGATAAAGTATGTTTTTCTTCTAAGTTTCTGCCCTTTCACTTGTCCCAGAATAAGTTCAAGCCCCAATAATATGGACCTTTTAGAATTCTGCATGTGTTGAATCCAGTCTCTGTTCAACTTTGTTTCTCACCGACCTGGAAAGTTCATCCAGTTTTTCATGTGTCTCAACACAAACCTTTTGTGCCTGATCCCTACCACAGACATGCCCATTGTCCTCCTCCTCTTTTGGTTCATGGCCATCCTGAGTATGAGGTACAGGAGATTTGTGATTCCCACATTTTTCACAATTGTATTCAGTTCTTAGTTCACTGGAAAGGATATCCCATTAGTGATTGTTCTTGGTAGGATGCTTCCTCTGTCCATGCTCCCCGCCTGGTCCTCACATTTTTTCGGTACTTTCTGGACAAACCTGAAGCTTCGGGGGGGACCTACTGTGATGCCACAGAGACCAGCCGCGTCCCCCCCGTGGGCCGCGGTCAGATCGGCGGTTTGCGTTTCAGGCAGCCGGTCCTGCCTCGGGCCAATATTTGGTCTGTAGCTTGCTTTTTGGGCCACGACGTGGTCTGGGAGTCCTTTCTTGTGTTCTGGGTTGTGCCACGCTCATTTGCAGCCCACATAGTTTGCTTTTCGCTTTCTGGATTTCTTTTTCTTCTTTCTTTTTCTTTTTTTCTCCTTCCTTAGCCATATTTTCATCTTCTTCCCCAGGAGTCTGTGTTTCCTTCCCTGCATGCATTACTTACCAACTTTTTTACTATGACTACTTTTCCATTCACCTGTATATGGCTTTCCCAATCCAAGATCATATCTTTAGTTCTTCCTGCATGTCACTTTCTGTTTGTCAGTATAGAAGCGTTGCAAAGACTTCCTTCCTGGTGGTGCTCCTCACTCCTGCTTTGCGTGATTTGGACCTATCCTGTTTTTTGCCTGCAGTTTTGCTGTTCCTGATTTGTTATTTTTTCTCAGTTTTTTCCTTTTGCCTCTTTTTAGGAGTTTCCTCTGAGACTCCTTCTGGAGGTTACGGCCTTCTAGGGGTAATCATGTCAGCAGCACCGTGGCTAGTGGAAAGGGTCGCCCTTATCTTGGCCAATCCAGAACAAGCAAGAAACCAGGTGGTGCCCAGAGAATGGCAGATTCCAGCAGTAAGAAGTGTGCAAATCGTGACTACAGGTTGATCTAGACCCTCTTCAATTAGCTGTGGTAACACTGCTCCTATACCATGCTCTGAAGCATCAGTCTGCATAGGAAACTCCTTGGAGAAATCAGGTGCCTTCAGCACAGGTGCTGTGCACATGGCTGCCTTCAGGGCATCAAAAGCTGTCTGGCAAGATGCCGTCCAGATCACCTTCTTTGGTTGCTTCTTGGAAGTCAACTCATTCAAGGGAGCAACAATGGTATTGTACCCCTTGACAAACCTATAATAGCTAGTGATGCCTAAAAAGGCCCTCATCTCTTTCTGGATCTTGGGAGGCTCCCAAGCCAGAATAGTATCAATTTCTGGCTGTGTGGGTGCCACCTGCTCACTCCCCACCTGGTATCCCAAGTACACCACAGAACCCTGCGCAATGTGGCACTTACTAGCCTTCATAGTGAGGCCTGCCTTTTGAAGGGCCTCTAACACTCTCCAGAGATCCTGCAAGTGTTCCTACCAAGTAGAACTGAACACAGCAATGTCATTCAGGTAGGCTGCACTGAAATCCTCCAGTCCAGCCAACACCTGGTTGATGAACCTCTGAAAGATGCCTGGGGCATTTTTCATCCCAAAGGGCATCACTTTAAATTGGTAGTGCCCATCTGGGGTAGAAAATGCCGACCTCTCCTGGGCCCCCTCAGTTAAGGCAATCTGCCAATACCCAGACATCAAGCCAAAGATGATAAGGTATTTGGCAGCTCCCAACTGATCAACAAGCTCATCAGCTTCGGGAATGGGGTGTGCGTCCGTCTTAGTGAGACCCCGGTAATCCACACAGAACCGGAGTTCTTGTGTGGCACCAGGAACAGCAGCTTTTGGGACCAACACCTCTGGGCTGGCCCAAGGGCTACTGGAAAGCTCAATTACCCCTAGAGTTAACATTTGAAGATACCTCATCTTTGATTCTAGCCCTGACCTTATCAGTCACTCTGTAAACCTTCTGTTTAACAGATGGACTGTCCCCAGTGTCCACATTTTGTGTACACAAGTGTGTGACCGCTGGGATCAAGGAGAACAGGGAGGCAAACTGACCCAATACTGGGCGACAGTTCTTCTCTTGCTCTGGGGTCAGGGAGGAGGAGAGGTTCACACTCTCCACTGACCCATCTTTCTCTCCAGCAGACAGGAGGTCAGAAAGAGGCTCACTCTCATCCTCCACCCCATTATCTGTTGCTAGGAGCATAGACAATTCCACATACAGGACCATCAAGGGGTTTCTGGGAGTCCGCAAGTTCACCAGGAAAGTGGCTTCACTCTTGCGCACCACCACCTCAAATGGCCCAGTCCACTTGTCCTTGAGCACCCTAGGCTCCACTGGAGCCATCACCCACACTTTCTGGCCTGGCTGGTACTCAACCAGCGTGGCATTCTGGTCATACCAGCACTTCAGATCTTTCTGGTTTGCTTCCAGGTTCTCTTGGGTGAGCTTCCTGAAGCAAGTTGTCTGGTTTCCAAAAGCCAGCATGTAACTGAATACATCCTGGGGGAGCTTACTGGAGGCTTTCTCGAAGCCCTCCCTAACCAGACTCAAAGGTCCCCTGACAGGGTGGCCATACAGTAACTCAAAAGGACTAAATCCAAGCCCTTTATTAGGCACCTCCCTGTAGGCGAACAAAAGTCATGGCAAGAGGACGCCCCACTTACGCTTCAAGGGCTCTGACAGGCCCATGATCATGCCTTTTAAGGTGAGGTTGAACCTTTAAACCAGACTATTGCTTTGGGGGTGGTAAGGAGTGGTGAAGTTATATGTTACTCCACACTCATGCCACTGAGACTTCATATAAGTTGATGTGAACTGGGTATCCATATCAGATACGACTTCCTTGGGGAACCCCATGAGTGTAAAACCCCCATCAAAGGACATCCCACCCCAGGGAAGGGGATTGACCTCAGAAGAATGGTTTCTGGGTACCGGGTGGCATGGTCCATCAAGACCAGGATAAACCTGTTTCCCATGGCTGTCTTGGGATCCAGAGGCCTCACAATGTCCATACCAACTCTCTCAAAGGGGGTACTAACCACAGGTAAAGGTTGGAGAGGAGCCTTGCATTTTCTCCCACTCTTGCCACGTGCCTGACAAGTTTGGCAAGACCTACAATGTTCATCTGAGTGCCTGCACATTAGGGGCAAGTAAAAGTGGGTGACAAGCCTGTCAAAGGTCTTGTCTTGCCCCAAATGTCCAGCTATAGGCACATCATGAGCCAGACACAATAAGAAGGCTCTGAAACAATGTGGTACCACCAGCACATGGGCTGACCCAGGCTCAGCAACCTTAGGTTCACTATATAGGAGTCCATCCTCCCAATAGATCAGGTGTGATCCTAACTCCTTGCTAGCCGCCTGGTCTGAAGCCTGCTGTCGCAAACCCTCCAGAGTTGGACATACTCTCTGTGCCTCACAGAATGCCTCCCTGGTGGGCCCCCCTTCCTGCTGCCACTGTGACAGCTCAGTGACCTCGCCCAGTTCAGCCACCTGTTCCCCTGTAGTATCAGGGGCATCACTCTCAGGATCAGCCTCCTCCCAGACCATGGGAACTTCTTGGCCCGGTTCCCTGCACCCCTTGCTCTTTCTCCTACAGACCCCCGGGCCACTGTTTCAGGCTCCAGGGGCTTCTGACCACCCTGGCGGGCTGCCATTTGACAAGGTAGCATACACACCCACCCAGGCAGACCTAACATCTCCAAGTATGACCTCCTTCCAAAGGGAATCCTCCAAGTCATTGCCAAGCAAACAATCTACAGGCATGGTTGGATTCATAGCTACTTTCAAGGAACCTGATACCCCCCAGTCAAAGGTAACCTGTGCCACTCTGCATACGGACTCTGAGTTGTCCACTGCAACTACTTGGTGAAGTATGCAGGGATCTATCTGCTATTCAGACACCAGGTGATTCCTCACTGTAGTTACACTTGTTCCCGTGTCTCTCAGAGCCTCCACCCTCTGTCTATTGATAGTCACCCACTCACCTGTATTTCTTAGTGTTCTCAGGCACGAGGGTCCTCCGGACCATCTCACTGTCCCCTACTGAGACAGGAGTCAATTCAGCTGGATCCCACCCACCTGGAACCAACTCCTTCCCAAGAGCTACACTGGCCAAACCCTGTGAGGACTAGTGGGTGCCGGTGTCGACTTGGGACATTTGGGATCCCCTCTCACATGACCCACCTGGTCACATGCATAACTATAGTGGGGACCTCTCTCCGCAGGTTTCCCTTTGGAGAACCATGGCTTTTTCTCGCTGGGAATCCTTACACTGGGAACTAGGTTGGGGTCCTTTAGGGAAATTCCCCTGTTCACCCTTAACCCCCTAAGAGGGACCCTGCCCACCCTTGGCCTGGTCTCCCCCACACCTCTTGTGGACTCTGGTGCTCTCCCAACGGTCCGCTTCCTGCGCAGGCTTCCTGGAGTCAGTCAGCTTGCTGTCAATCAGGTGCTGGCGCAGCTCTGGAAAACAAAGACTGTACAACTGCTCCCAAGCAATCAAATTGTAAAACCCCGCAAATGTTGTTACCTTAATGTCCTTCACCCAAGCATTCAGTGACCTACAAAAGGAATCTACACACTCCAACCAAGTTTGGGACTCTTTCTTTTTGTAGGATCTAAACTTGTCCTTTTACTGCTCAGGGGTCAGACCATATCTTGTGAGTAGGGTGTCCTTCATTATGATATAGGTGAGTCCCTGAGGATCGCCTAAGAATGTCAGAGTGTCCCCTCCCTCTGCCACAAAGTGCTTCCACAGACCCATCCCCCAATGTGCCTCAGGACCAGGATCATATGGAGAAATGACTCATACCCCTTGAACCACAAGTATTTGTCATCCTCCCTTTTACAGTCCTTCACTATGTCTTTAGGCATGTGTACCCTTCTCTCAGGCTGCACTGAGGTACTGCTGCCACCATCCCTACTGGACTGGCTCGTCTGATCCAGCTCCCTCAAACTGAGGTCATGAGCCAGCAGTAACGTTTTCTCTTCTATGGTCATTCTCCTCTCCTCCATTTCCCTCTCTATTTTCATCCTAAGCTTCTCCAACTCCAACTGGGGAACCCTCTTTACCTCTCCCTGTAACTCTTCCAGAGTCAGACCCTTTGATTACACACTGCTACTGCCCTGGAGACCCTCAACCCAGGTACAACAGGTCCATCCACTACACCATTGTATATACTCTGCACTTCCTCATCCTCCTCCTCCTCCTCTGTGTGCCCACCCAGCTTTCTTGGCTATCACCCAGGCCCTCAGTGCTGTTTGCAGCTCCTCCTTCCTGGTGGAGCTCTTAATGGGACAGGCAAGATCCTCACAGAAACTCATAAACATCTCCAGCTGGTACATCTCCAGGTTGGGCATGATAGCAAAACACAAAAATTGCAAAGTTCCAAGGCAGAAAAATGAATTCCCACTGAGAAGTTCAAGAATCAATAAAAAAATCACCAAAAATATTGAAGCAGGAAAAAGTCCAAAAAGAACAAAAGCAAAAAAAGTAGTATGTGGTCATATAATGGTCTGCACTGAAAAAAAGTGGTGTACACATAACCACTGTATGTCAAGTACAAAAGCAAGTCCAATCCTCAACGCTGATCACCAATGTTAGAAATGGGGTCTTTGGTTGGCAGTCAGGATACCCTCTGTCCGAGCAAGGACCATCACTGTAGTCAGGGAAAAGGAGAAACACACTTGGTTAACCCTGACCCACAACCTTGGTACCTTAGCAAGAGCAGGCAGGCTTATCCCAGAAGCAATCTGGAAAGTATCTGTACCAGCACACACAGTAATACAGTGAAACCACTACAAAATGGACACCCACACCAGTTTAGAAAAATAGGTCATATTTATCTAAATCAAACAAGACCAAAACAACAAAAATCCAACATACACAAGTTAAAACATGAATTTTCATAAGAATAAGAGTCTTATTCCATAGTAAACAATGGAAACAATGATTTTGTACAAAATACCTGATTAATGTAAAAAAGTAAAGCTGCACAGGTGAGCGTGCATCGGAAAAGGCAGTGATGCATCGAATCCTTCCTTGCAAGGGAGGCCGTGCATTGTTTCTTTTCCGGTCGGGTCAGCGATGCGTAATTTTTTTCCCTCACAAGAGAGCAATGCATCGATTTCCAGATGGGATACCTCGGATCCGCTCAGAGCTGGGTTGAATTTGACACCCAGGGATGATGTGTGGAAAATCCGATCGCACAGTGTTAGAAAACCACTCTGATTGGGGTTTGCATTGTGAGCAGCAGCCGCAAGCTGGTGTTGCGCATCGTTTCTCCAACCACATTGCGTCGATCTCCCATCTTTGATCAGGTGGAGGGTCAATTTTAGCCACAAAGCGGACAACGCGTTGTTTATCAGTCGCATTGCAGATGGTGCATTGAAAATGTCCCTGAGCAGCATTCTGTGCGTGGATTTTCAGCTCTTGTTCTGCCAACTTTACCTTTCAAGGGCTCAGGGACTGGATAGAGCACCACTTGGAAGGGCAGGAGTCTCAGCAGAGAGTCCAGATGTTAGCAGAGGAAGACTTTGGTGGACTTTAGACTTCAAATCAGAAGCCAAGCTCAGTTCAAGCCCTTGGAGATTCTTCACAAGCAGGAATATACCATAAATTCCAGTCTTTGTCCCCTTTCACAGGCAGAAGCAGCAACTGCAGGATAGCCCACCAAAGCATAGTCACAGGCAGGAGCAGTACTTCTCCCAGCTCTTCAGCTCTTCTCCTTGGCAGAGGATCCTCTTGGTTCCAGAAGTGATCTAATTTTCAGGGGCTTGGGGTCCAATACCTATACTCCTTTCTGCCTTTGAAGTAGGCATACTTCAAAGGAAAGTCTCTGTTGTTCACAAGATCCTGCCTTGCCCGGGCAAGGCCCCAGATACACACCAGGGGGTTGGAGACTGCATTGAGATAATGAGATAAGGCAGGCACCACCAATTAAGTTGTAAGTGTCCTCTCCTCCCTCTACTCTGGTACAGATAGCTCAGGATATGCAGGCTACATCCCAGCTCCCTTTGTCTAACTGCCTAGAGGGGATTCCCAAACAGCCCAACTGTCAAACTGACCCAGACAGGGAATCCACAAACAGGCAGAGATATCGAATGGTTTAAGTAAGAATATGTCTACTTTCTAAAAGTGGCATTTTCAAACTAATAATCTAAAAAACAGCTTCACTAAAAGATGTATTTTTAAATTGTGAGTTCAGAGACCCCAAACTCCAAATTTCCATCTGCTCTCAAAGGCAATCTGCACTTTAAAGTTATTAAAGGCAGCCACCATGTTAACCAATGAGAGAGAAAGGCCTTGCAACAGTGAAAACTGAACTTAGAAGTATTTCACTGTTAGCACATGTTTTACGCATCAGTACGTGTCCCACCTTTCACATGCACTGTACCCTGCTCACGGAGCTACCTAGGGCCTACTGTTGTATTATGCACAAGCATGTAACCAACTAATGGAAGTGGAACATTGGGGATAGGGTGTTGAGAAGAGGCAGTTGCTTGTCTGTTGGCTGCTCTGCTGGATGTGAGGATTTATACTTCCAATAAAAGTGCTACGAAGAAACTTACCTGGAGTGGTTTGGCTTCATATCACCTACCTTAGGGGTGTGTTACATGTATGAAAAGGGAAGGTTTATGCCTGGAAAGTGGGTACACTTGCCAAGTTGAATTGGCAGTTTAAAACTGCACACACTGACACTGCAGTGGCAGGTCCAAGCCATGTTTACAGGTCTAGTCATGTGGGTGGCACAACCAGTGCTGTAGCCCCACTAGTAGCATTTGATTTACAAGCCCTGGGTCCCTCTACTGCACTTTACTAGGGACTTACTAGTAAATCAAATATGCAAATCATGGATAAGCCAATTAAACATATATTTTACATGGAATACTTGCACTTTAACACTGGTTAGCAGTGGTAAAGTTCCCAGAGGATCAAAAACAATAAAAACAGAGTCCAGCACACATCAACAACCTCGTAAGCTGAGGCAAATAGTTACGGGAGACCACGCCAAGGATGCCAAGGCTAACAGTGGTGGAGCTCAACATCACCACTTACCTTAAGCTTTCTCACAAGTAGTTTAGGGCCCTCTATAGAGGATACAAAATAAAAACAGGCCCTAACCCTACCAGTGAAAAGTTCCAGAAGCTATTGGCAGAGCATGAGCTGCCCTTCTCTCTGATGAAGCCACTGATCCTTTAAATCAGGATCAAGACAACTGAATTGAGGAAGAAAGGGACTCTCCGCCTCTGCCACGTGAAGGAGAGAAACCTGTACCTCAAGTGACTAGGACACCTCTCTCTTGTGAGAGTGGCTTAGGTTCCTCAAGATCCAGAGAAATAATATCTGAGGAAGATGCCCTCTTGGAGAGGTTAGCTAAGAGATTTAACCTGGAACATAGGATCTTAGCTATAGAGAGGGAAAGAGCAGAAATGGGTTTAGCACCCATGAATGGTGGCAGAAATCTCATTAACAGCAACAGAGTAGAACACTATGAGCCTAAAATCTCCAAAGGGATGGTCCCCA
Source organism: Pleurodeles waltl (assembly GCF_031143425.1). Lineage (NCBI taxonomy): Eukaryota > Metazoa > Chordata > Amphibia > Caudata > Salamandridae > Pleurodeles > Pleurodeles waltl. The sequence goes on along the minus strand of NC_090437.1, from coordinate 258,344,739 downwards.
AAAATGTGGAAGGTGATGAAATCACCAAGTGGTTCTCAGCCAATGAGAGAGCCAGTGTTTCCTGAAAACATAAGAAAGAGTACTGGGGAACTCCCCTTTGGGAACTGATATCTGGACAGTGTATGGTTAGATGCCTTGCACTGAATGAGGCAGATGCATCCTCATATGATCTCATGAAGGCTACCCTGATTGAGGGATTTGGGTTGACTCCTAAGGAGTACAGAATTAAATTCAGTGAGACGCGAAAAACCCAGAGTCAGTCCTCGGTTGATTTTGTGGACTTGTTAGTGAAAACTCTGGGTGGCTGATTAAAAGGTAACAATGTACATAATTATGAGGGGTTTTACAATCTTGTGCTAAAAGAACATCTGTTGAGTAATTATGTTCAAGAAAAGTTGCACCAGTACCTGGTAGACCTAGGTCCACTTTCTCCTCAAGAGTTGGGGAAGAAGGCAGGTCACTGGGTCAAAACAAGGGTGGCCAAAACTTCCACTGGTGGGGGGGCCACAAGAAAGAGGCCAACAAGGTCCCACAAGGGAAAGAGGGTGTTTTGCTTTCACTTATCTTATGACGAGCTGACAAAACTTCTCTGGAATGCACTTCTTAGTTTAAAGAAGACATTTATTATTACTTCACCATGAGGTTCCTGAGAGACGAGATTAGTAGGTTGGAAGCACACGTTTAAAAGTAGTCACAGCAATGAAAGCAAAATATATCAAAGTACTTCTCAATTGCAATGTACACAGCAAATACATGTGATTATATTATAGCATAACTTCAAAGCAAAGAATAAAAGTAAAAATTCATCACTGTAGGGCCTATCACTGCTCGTCATCTTTCTCATGCCTGCAAGTTGATGACTCCTGTTCAACTGCGAGAAAGAGATTTTCCACCCAAACGGAAGGTCAGGCAGCTGACGTCCGCTCCTGACTGAAGTCTTGGAAAATTCCCCCATGCTGCTGCCCAGGGACACTGTTTTATAATGAAAAAGTCTGCTAACAGGCCTCTTCCTCTAATAGTCAAAACATGCAGAGTGGGTAAGACAACAAGCCATTGGAGATTGGCCAGCTCTCCTAAACCTCGTTCCTTCCCAAGCTTGAGTAGAGAGGAAAACACAAAATATACGCTCTCTTATCACACTAGGGTTCGGTGTGAACACAATACGAAAAACACAGCTTGGTCTACCATGTGTAAAAACACAGCTCATCTGCAATGTCTCAACTGCAATGTCGAACTCCACGATAAAGCCAATAGGTAGAATGTAATGTCTAATGCCACGTTAAAGCCAATAGGCAGCTAAACTGAAAACAAAATGTAATGTCTAATGCCACGTTAAAGCCAATAGGCAGCTAAACTGAATACAACATGTAATGTGCTACTGATGAACAATGAACAACTAGTATGCGCAGTGGTGAAACACAAAGTCAGTGGTCAAACACAATTAATGGCATAACAGAGGGTAGCGAGAAACAGGACAAAAACAAAATTTCTGCACAGGAGGGTTGGCCTGAGACTCTTCCCAGCCCAAAGGTGAGAATGAGGGAAAAACAATGGGAGCCCAGAAAGAGTATGTGCCATCCCTGCACATCCAATGAACACCAAACTGGAGATTCTAAGGGGCATATTTATACTCCGTTTGCGCCGAATTTGCGTCGTTTTTTTCGACGCAAATTCGACGCAAAACTAACTCCATATTTATACTTTGGCGTTAGACGCGTCTAGCGCCAAAGTCCATGGAATTAGCGTAATTGTTTTGCGTGAACACCTTCCTTGCGTTAATGATATGCAAGGTAGGCGTTCCCGTCTTAAAAAATGACTGCGATGCTATTGCGTCGTATTTATACTCCCGGGCAAAAATGACGCCCGAGAGTGGGCGGGTCTAAAAAACCCGCATTTGGGCCGGATTTTAGCGCCTGGGTCAGGGCAGGCGTTAAGGGACCTGTGGGCTCAGAATGAGCCCAGAGGTGCCCTCCCCTGCCCCCAGGGACACCCCCTGCCACCCTTGCCCACCCCAGGAGGACACCCAAGGCTGGAGGGACCCACCCCAGGGACATTAAGGTAAGTCCAGGTAAGTATATTTTTTTTATTTTTTTTGTGTCATAGGGGGGCCTGATTTGTGCCCCCCTACATGCCACTATGCCCAATGACCATGCCCAGGGGACGGAAGTCCCCTGGGCATGGCCATTGGGCAAGGGGGCATGACTCCTGTCTTTGCTAAGACAGGAGTCATTTCTATGGGGGATGGGCGTCGTAAAAAAATGGCGCAAATCGGGTTAAGACGATTTTTTTGCCTGACTTGCCCCATTTGTGGACGCCCAAACGCCATTTTTCCCTACGCCGGCGCTGCCTGGTGTACGTGGTTTTTTTTCACGCACACCAGGCAGCGCCGGTCGGCTAACGCCGGCTAACGCCATTCAATAAATACGGCGCCCGCATGGTGCTTCAGAATGGCGTTAGCCGGCGCAAATTTTTTTGGCGCAAAACTGCGTTAGCGCAGTTTTGCGTCAAAAAGTATAAATATGGGCCTAACTGTTCTAACAAAAAGAGTACTTCTACTACACATTCAGTAAATGCATTGGTATGTCTCCAGATGGGATTCCAAGTAGCCTACTGAGGCAACTTTTGTCTCAGAGGGTAGGGTGGATGTAGCTGCCCTGGCTATCTAGCCCAGTAGTCTAGTGAAGTATAGACAGATTGCCTCATACCAATGGGATTCAAGTCAAAGCACCGAGAGACATTGGTGCCGGTGTCACCATGGTGACTGAGCAACTGGTGTCTTCAGATCAGTATCTTCCTTGAGAGACATGTGCTATCCTCAATGCTGATAGTTAGGCTAAGGTCCATCCCATGGCAATGGTGTCCTTAGAATCGGGAGGGATTACTGGCCGAAATAAGGTGGTAGTACCCCCTGCTATACCTATCCAATGTCTGCTAGGAAATGATCAGGGGTGAGTTAAAAAGAAAAACCCATGCAGCTATGCTTGGTATCTCTTAGTGGGTGTGCATCAAAGCCAAATCACAGAGGAAAGCACAGGGTGAAAAGGTAGAGATGTAGCCTGGGATAATGGCCCAACCTACCAAGAGAAAAGGCAGGAAGACAGGGTGACCAGCTTCCAAACAGATCACACTGCAGGGTCTCTCTCCTCAGTGAGAAGGCCTAACAGCCCCAGAGGGAAATGAGCCTCAGGAGCTTGGGCCTTATACTGCAGAGCTCCTAGGATCAGGGTGACCCACTACAGAAAATCTGAACCAGGGACAACAAACCTGTCCCACTCTTGAAGGTCTGAGGCAGCAGATGCTGCACAGGAAAAAGGTGATGTTAGTGGTACCCACAGGACCGATTGGGAGGAGGGACTTCTATATACTGAGGCCAGAGACCTTAAACCTGGTGCCACCAGGAGACTAATAGTGCCTCAGCAATACAGAGAGTTTCTCCTAACATTGGCCCGTGACATGCCCTTAGCTGGGCATCCTGACCAGACAAAAACATGGAATCGGTTGGTTAACTACTTCTACTCACAAGGTATGTCCCAGAAAGTATAGGAGTTTTGCAACTCCTGTTTTATATGTCAGACCAGTTGCAAGACAGATGGACAACCAAAGGCTCCCTTAATCCCACTTCCAGTGGTTGGGGTTCTGTTTGAAAGGGTTGGGATTGACATTGTTGGTCCTCTTAACCCTCCAACAGCATCAGTATTTTTACCAGAGTGAGTTTTCCTAAGAAGGTGGTGTCAGACAGAGGTACCAACCTCATGTCAGGTGACCTGAAGCACATGTGGGCTGAATGTGGTGTGACCTATAAGTTCACAACCCCATATCACCCCCAGCGCAACGGTCTTGTAGAGAGAACTAACAAGTCTCTCAAAGGCATAATTGGTAGGCTCCATGACAAAAATGGGATGCCCTACTTCCTTGCCTACTTTTTACCTAAATGAAAGGGCCACAGCAAAGAGTAGGTTTCTCTTTCAAAGTTTGTTTGGCATTCTGTTACGGGACCACTTTGCCTTGTGGAAGAAGGATGGGAGAGAACTTCCAGAAAGCCCAAGCAGCACATAGTGGATTATGTACTTGACCTAAGTTCAAGGATGGCTGAGTACATGAAAAAAGCAAACAAAAATCTTGAGACCAGCCAAGACCTCCAGAATCTCTGGTTTTACCAAAAAGTTGCACTGGTTGTATACTAAACTGGACAAAAGGTATGGTTGTTCAGGTCTGTGACCCCTAGGGCTCTCTAAGATAAGCGAAGTGGACCCCACCCCATCCTAGAAAATAAAGGGGAAGTCACCTATATAGTAGACTTTGACAGTTGCAGGAATCCCAAGAGGGTAATCCATATAAACCACCTGCAACCCTACAATGACAGAGCTGAGCTGACCATGTTAATGGTCATAGATGAGGGACAGGAAATTGAGAGAAACTCTCTCTATGATCTCCTCTCCAGCAATCCGTAAGATAGCTCAGTTGAGGGAGTAGTGGAGAGAATAGTCTTTTCAGATACACTCCTTTGGACTTTTGTGCTTATGCAGGGTCATCCCCAATCTTTTTGCCTCCTGCCTCCTATTTTTCCTGACCTGTTGCTGTTGGCTTTTGAACTCTGAGCACTTTACCACTGCTAACCCATGCTAAAGTGCATATGCTCTCTGTGTAAATTGTATGGTTGATTGGTTTATCCATGATTGGCATATTTGATTTACTAGTAAGTCCCTAGTAAGGTGCACTAGAGGTGTCAGGGCCTGTCAATCAAATGCTACTAGTGGGCCTGCAGCACTGGTTGTGCCACCCACATAAGTAGCTCTGTAATCATGTCTCAGACCTGCCACTGCAGTGTCTGTGTGTGCAGTTTTAACTGGTAATTCGACTTGGCAAGTTTACCCACTTGCCAGGCCCAAACCTTCCCTTTTCTTACATGTAAGGCACCCCTAAGGTAGGCCCTAGGTAGCCCTAAGGGCAGGGTGCAGTGTATGGTTAAGGTAGGACACATAGTAATGTGTTTTATATGTCCTGACAGTGAAATATTGCTAAATTTGTTTTTCACTGTTGCAAGGCCTGTCCCTCTCATAGGTTAACATGGGGACTACCTTTGAATCTATTTAAAGTGTGGATTCCCTTTGGGAGCGGATGGACAAGTGGAGTTTGGGGTCTCTGAGCTTACAATTTAAAAAGACATCTTTTAGTAAAGTTGATTTTAAGATTGTGTGTTTGAAAATGCCACTTTTAGAAAGTGAGCATTTTCTTGCTTATACCATTTCTGTGACTCTGCCTGTTTGTGTATTCCCTGTCTGGGTCAGTTTGACAGTTGGGCTGGTTGCACCTCACACTAGACCGTGACACAAAGGGAGCTGGGGTGTAGTCTACATTTCCTGATGAGCCATCTGTGCTAGGAGGAAGGGGAGGAGTGGTCACTTACACCTGAAAAGGCTGTGCCTGTCCTCACACAACGCCGTCTCCGACCCCCTGGTGAGTGTCTGGGGCCTGGCCTGGGAAAGGCAGGATTTCACATTGAAAAGAAACTTTACTTTGAAGTAGGCCTACTTCAAAGGAGAAATTGGATATAAGAAGGGCACCCAAAACCACATACTTTAGATCACTTGTGGACATCAAGAGGAACCTCTGCCTGGCGAAGAGCTGAGGAGAAGTGCTACCCTGCCTGTGACTGTGCTTTGTGGAGTTATCCTGCAGTTGCTGCTTCTGCCAGAGTAAGAGGGCAAAGACTGGACTTTGTGTGCCTTTCATCTTGTGAAGAAATCTCCAAGGGCTTGATTTAGAACTTGCCTCCTGTTGTTTGAAGTCTCAGGGACAGCAAAGACTCCTCTCTGCAGCACCTGGAGTCTCTGGAGAGACTCCTGCTCTGACAAGTGGTGCCCTATCTAGTCCCTGGGCCCTTGAAAGGAAAGGTGGTGGAAATCCAAGGAAATCGACTTCGGACAACTTCGGACCGATGCCTCTGCTGAATCCGGTGACGCCGCCTGCAACCGACTCCGTGATCTTCGCTGGAACGCGACGACCCTTGCAGGCCCGATGCTGCTGCAGCCCGCTGAAGTCCACGTCTCCATGGAAGTCGATGCACCACGTCGTGACTGATGCCGCTCGAAGTGCGCGGATTCAATGTTTCGCACAGACACCGCGATCCCCGACTTCGCGCATCGACTTGTTTTCACTCTTCACCAAAGGTACTCTACTTGGGAATCCACACGACTCCGTGCCCGGAGCCGCTGGTGTCGGCTTGTTTGGAAGGACTCCGTCACAGCGCTGTGTTAAAACATATTGAAGCATTTTGTGTTTCTAAGTGCTATTTTCGAGTTTAATCTTTAAAAATTAATAACTTGACTTGTGTATGTCAGATGTTTGTCATTTCGGTCTTGTTTTGTTTAGATAAATATTTCCTATTGTTCTAAACTGGTGTTGTGTCATTTTATAGTGTTTTCATTAAGTTTCTTTGTGTGTTGGTACAAATACTTTACCCCTAGCACTCTGAAGTTAAGCCTACTCCTCTGCCAAGCTGCCAAGGGGGTAAGCAGTGGTTAGCTGAATGTGATTCTCTTTTAACCTGACTAGAGTGAGGGTCCTTGCTTGAACAGGGGGTAACCTGACTGTCAACCAAAGACCCCATTTCTAGCACTCTCTCTGATCAACAGCAGACTGACTGCAGGCAGGTTTGTAACAGTTTGCTGAACTCTTCTCCATGACTCCTGGCAGAACTACCTGGTATACCCATGATGTGGACAACGGGGACAGTTTATATGTCAAGAACAAAATATACAGACAATCTGACCATGTCAAGGAGAGCATTAAAGTTGCAGTCAGCAAGATGCTGTAATAGGGAGTTAATGAGCACTCAGCGAGCCCCTAGGGCAGCCCAGTTCTATTATTTCCAAACCACATTCCCAGGGTGGAAAGAAAGAGATGAGGCTCTGGGTGAACTATAGGGGTCTCAGTGCAGTGACCAAAACAATTGCACATCCATTTCCAAGAGCAGATGATCTCATTAACAGATTGGGGGCAGCCAAATATCAGAGTACTTTAGATCTCAAATCAGGGTACTGACAGATAGGCCTGAGTCCGGGAGCAAAAGGAAGACATGCATTCTCCACTCCTGATGGACATTATTAGTTTACTGTTATGCCCTTTGGTCTGAAGCATGCCCCTGCACCTTCCAGAGGCTGTTGAACAAAGTCCTTGATGGGGTAGAAGAATTTAGTGGAGAATTTCTAGATGATATTGCTGTCTTCAACTCTACCTGACAGGATCACCTGAGCCACCTCAGAAAGGTACTTTAGGCTCTGAAAAGGGCAGGCCTCCTTATCAAGGCAAGAAAGTGCCATATAGGGTTGGATTAGCTTGTATACTTGGGAGACCTTGTTGGTGGAGGCCACGTTCAACCACTCCAACCCAAGATCCAGATTACTGTCACCAACTCTGGGCATATTATAAGTAATCAGCACTCACAGGCAATAAACCCATCTTACTTGTGATAAATATTTATAAGCGGTTCACCTAAAATGGAAGGCACACCTCCTCCCCTAGATCCAACCAAAAGACTGAAATGACCAATATATTTCAAGGGCACACGCCACAACAGAAAAAGTCCAAAACAGTGAATGTCTTATTAACATATATTTGTTCCTAATTTTATCTTTTTACACAATATCTTCAATCCATAATAACTTACAACCAGAAAATGTTTTTTGTTTCAAACCAAATTCTTGCTTCTACAAGATTATCAATGCTTTATTGTCTTTTTACAGAGGTTTTTCCAATGGTCATAAAAGAAACACTATCTTCTTACAGTCCGTAGTAGGGGTTAATTTCCCAACATTAGTGAGATTCTGACAATTCAAAAATTTGGGGTTGATTTCCAGTCAGTCAACATGTGTTTCGTCATCTGAGATTATCCATGTGACTTCATCAGGGATGAAAACAATTTACACATGTCTATGTTAACAAAATTCATAACAACATATACTATACCACCACCACAAAGAAGTAAAAAGCCAAATTACAAGAAAGCCTTAATAAATCGAATTTGTGATCTGATTATTGTGTAAAATAGGGTGCAATTATATTGGGACAACATATTAGATATTATTCAATCACCAAGGGTAAACCCCACTTCCCACACAAGCTGGCAGAGCCAAAAAATGAACTACAGTAGGTTAGCTCAAATTGCATGCAATAACATTCTGTACCTGTGGTCATAAGGTAAATACACCACTTTAAAGGAATGTGTGCATTTTCATAACTGTCAATACTCATCCAAAATCAATTTTGTCATACAAACCTACAGCACAACCCACAATGTTGAAATAGCCTTTCATGCAATAAACCTGAAAGTATAGTTATAAGAAAAAACATGAGCCAATATTGTTCTTACCGATCTCCAACTACTGAATATAAATCAATGCATATTATGTACATCCCATATACTACGTCTGTGGTATTTAGTGTTGTGAATCGACAACATATTAAAAATAAAGAAAGCTCTAACCCAGACCTGTGTATAATAAACCTCCCATTATGCCAAAATGGTATACATCACATACCACAACCGCAGTGTTGTTGAAAAATGTCCACATTTATATATGCTACATCCTACAGAACAAACAAAATCATAACTCACCCACATGTTTCTCGTGTCCGAGTCTGACACCCACTATCATATCGCAATATCTGAAAAATGCAGCCAAATTCTATTAAATCTCACTCCCCTTCAATAAAACATTTATCGATCATGAAAACCAGTAAATGCTCTCACTCATCATGTCAGGCAGAATAACCAGTGGTGAGTACGCTGGTCTGTTCCACAGTAACTGGCATGCATCATTAACACCATGACACCCTGATTATATATCTTGTAAGGAATCATCAAAAGTGAGAAAGGACAGGCTTTGGATAATACAACCCAGACCCAAGTCAAGGTACTCCTTGGCTTGACTGGGTATTACAGAGGATTTGTGAAGGACAACAGCACCATTGTGACACCCCTCACAGAAATAATATCAATTAAGATGTCCCAAAAAAAGTTAAACTGGACAGTCAGCAGTCAACATGCCTTTGACACCCTGAAAGAATCAAGGTGCTCTGCACCTGTTCTAAAGGATCTGGATTATTCTAAGCAGTTAATTGTGCAGACAGATGCCTTTGATCATCGGATGGGATCAGTCCTGTCACAAATCAATGATGATGGCCATGGCCAACCGGTTACTTTCATTAGCCGGAGGTTACTCCCTAGAAAGCAGCATTGGAGTGCCATTGAGAGGTAAGCCTTTGCTGTGGTTTGGTTGCTGAAGAAGCTGAGACCATACTTGTTTAGTTCTCACTTCCTAGTTCAAACTGACCACCCGCCTCTCAAATGGCTAATGCAAATGAAAGGTAAAAACCCCAAATTGTTAAGGTGGTCCATCTCCGTACAGGGGATGGACTTTACAGTGCAACACAGACCTGGGACTGACCATGCCAATACAAATGGCCTTTCCCGTTCTTCCACATAGAAGAAGAAGACTCCCCAGGGAAAGGTTAGCTTCATCCTCTTTTGTTTGAGAGGGGGTCACATAAGAAAGTGCCTCTTTTGACGTAGTCACCCCTGCCCTACTTTTTGCCTAGTTTCTGGTGGACTTTTGACTCAAAGTGTTTTGGGTCGCTCCTAAACAGGTCCCCAGTGCCAAACCTCTTTCTCTAAAACTGCACAGTCATTCTTCCCAACTGGTAAACCTTTAGTTGCCATTGTAAGTCCCTAGTAAATGGTACCCTTGGAACCTAGGGTATAGGCTACTAAAGAAAGACCCTTGAGGACTGCAGCACAGGGTGTGCCACTCTCAGGGACGTCTCATCTAAGTGCACACAGTGCTGCCTTTGCAGGCTGCCTGTCTTGGTGCAGACCTAAAATGAAAACATAACTTGGCACACAGCCTGTGTGATCTGTCCCCTGCTCACTGCATGCAATTTATGTAAGTCACCCCTCTGGTAAGACTTCCAGCCCTAAAAGCAGGGTATGCTATATTACATATAAGGGCACACTTGCATGGGCAAATATGGCTCTGCTATGTCTTTGTCGGTTCTCAGACATAGTAAGTAAACAGTACAGCCATTTTAAGTACATGTGCTGGACACTGGTCATTACCGGGAACCGCCAGAAGACCGTACCGCGGTCAAAAGACCGCGGCGGTCATTCTGGGTTTCCCACTGGGCTGGCGGGCGACCGCCGAAAGTCCGCCCGCCAGCCCAGTGGGAAACACCCTTCCCACGAGGACGCCGGCTCAGAATGGAGCCGGCGGAGTGGGAAGGAGCGACGGGTGCAGTTGCACCCGTCGCGAATTTCAGTGTCTGCAAAGCAGACACTGAAATTCTTTGTGGGGCCCTCTTACGGGGGCCCCTGCAGTACCCATGCCATTGGCATGGGCACATCAGGGGCCCCCAGGGGCCCCACGGCACCCCATACCGCCATCCTGTTCCCGGCGGGCGAACCGCCAGGAACAGGATGGCGGTATGCGGTGTCAGAATCCCCATGGCGGCGCAGCAAGCTGCGCCGCCATGGCGGATTCCCATGGGCAGCGGAAAGTCGGCGGTACACCGCCGGCTTTCCACTTCTGGCCGCGGCTGTACCGCCGCGGTCAGAATGCCCGGCGGTGCACCGCCAGCCTGTTGGCGGTGCTACCGCCAACCTCCGCCCTGGTGGTAATTACCGCCAGGGTCAGAATGACCCCCTTAGATTTACAAAATTCAGCCAATGCAAACCATTAAATCAAAAGTGAGTCCATCCAAGAACAATCTTGCTCGTATTTGTAGGATTCAGCCGACACGTGTTTCGTCCTATTGTGGACTTTATCAAGGCTCCTTATAAATATTTTGATACATAGTATTTCAAGAAGTCACTGTGTATGTCGAATTTTATTTGTTGTTAATGTTCTTCATTATCCGTCAATATTCACAATTATGAAAAAGGATTCACATGTCCCAACAATACTCATCTCATACGCGACACAGCTTAGTAAACTGCAAAGTATCACGAAAAGCAAACAACATACAAACTCTACGTCAATCCCAATTGACAAATAAAATTCGACATGAGCCCTAGAATCAGTTTCCTGCCAATGTAAGAAGAGCCATGCAAAACAGAAGTCCCCACCAGAGAGGACTGAAGACACCAACTGACTTGGCCCCAGCCCTACCAGCCTGTCTGTAGCCTTCAAAGAAACCAGCACCCAGAAGACAATTGTCCTGCAGCACAGTGACCTCCAAAGCCTGGGGAGGACTGCCTGCCTCCTAAAAGAACAAGAACTCCTGTAGACAGTGGACCTGTCCAAAAGAAACAACTCCAAAGAAGAAAGATGTTTTGTCTGAGGAACTGCAAAATCGCCACCTGGAGCCAACTGTCTACCCAAAGCTCATGGCCTGAGACCAAGCAGCCCACTTGTCCTGTGAAGGTTTCCCAGCACTTCTGACCCAGAGCCCATCATGGGCTGACCCCTGGCGGATGCCACAGCAATGCCTGCAGCCTAAATCTGTCTCCCCCTGACCATGGCCTGCCTGGTAAGCTGTTTCTGATGCCAAAAGACACCTCTGCACCCAGAGCCCCTGGGCTTTGGGGAGCTAGACTGTTGGTGTACATATGACTCTTGGCATCTTAACATACCTGTACAGCTGTGGGTTGACCGCTCCCAGCCCCCTGGCCAGAGCCAGAGCATGCAATCCATTTCTGAAAGTGATCTCCTGTAATAACTAACATTAGGAGACCAACGGTGTACTGGCACTCTGCACCGGGCTGCCGTGTGCACTGAGGGTGTAAATGTGGTGCCCCCCCTTCTTCTTGCTTCAACCCCAGGAGATCCATCCCTGATCCTCCTCTACTCATCTGTAAACAGTGCTGCAGTGGATACCCCCTGTCTCCAGAGGATAGCATTGGGAGTCCAATGTTGTGTTGACACACTGTACCTGGCTGCCTCTCTGCAACTAAGGGTGTAAGTTTTGTGCTGCCTTGTGGCCTCCCCAGTGCTTGCCTTAAATCCCAGAGACCAACCTCTGACGCCTCCTGTCCTTACCTGGGAGCAGTCCCCTCAGTCTCCTTTGACTAACATTAGGCACAACTCTGACTTCAACATTGGCACCTAGTTGCCCCCGTGCAGCTGTGGGTGCACACTTGGTACCTACCTAAACCTTGCCCGGTGATATACTGAATCCCTGAAGATTGCGGTTGTAAGTTGTGTACTTACCTTAGAAACAGCATTCTTTTTTTCCCTCAATAGGCTAACATTAAAGACTCTGAAAATTGCACTGTGTTGATTTTTGAAACAGTTTTAAAAGCTGCCTTATAATGGAGTTCTTTGGTTCAAAGCATATATACAAGCAACTGTTATTTTTCTAAATTGGCCTCAGATTTATTCTTTGAGTGTGTCACTTATTGCCTCTGTGAGTCACAAATGCTTAACACAACTCCTTGATAAGCCTAGCTGTTCATCCATATGACCACAAAAAAGGGCACTAGACCTCTCTATTTCTTCCTATGCAAATCTTTGGGGATCTACTGGACTCTCTGCACAGTGTACTTCATTTTAGAGCACAAGATAGAAAGCAAGCTACCTACAATAAACTTCAGTCACTATCACTTGCTCTTGTTGTACATGCTCAAACATCATGTATATCCACTAAAATTGCATCATGCAGAATGTCTTGTCTACCAATTGAAATTCATGGCGTGAAACTAAGCTTTCGTTACTGGACTGGCACACCCTGAAAAGGCCGGACTAAACACACAAATGTGTACATGGTTAAAATGGAGCCTGTAAGGCATGTGAGCTAATGAGTATGTTTCACTCATCCACACATTTCGAGCTATGGGAGCATGAAAACCTCAACAAGCACACATGATAGTCTCAATGCTTACACTGAAGAGACCCTAAATATCTGTAAATATGCTAGCACTGATAATATGTAGGTACACATGGCCACACTCCTTCAGAATTAGCATCATTGCTGCACAAGAAGGTACAAGGTCAGTCCAACACTGTGGACGTCAATATGCCTAAAATGCAACTTCACATTATTACAGGTCCATTTACCAATGATAAATACTGTTGAAAGGTCCACAGGGATATGTAGGATTAATGTGTCCCCCGGTCCCTGAGAAGTCTCACATGTAATGAGTGTGAGTGTACCCACACATCACATAAACTGTATAATATACACACATAGTACTAATTTGGAGCCAGAGCACAGAACCTGGAACAAAGCAACACCTCCCCAAGCTAAGAAAAATTGGTATAGTCATGTTTTAAAAAATTGCAAGGAGTTGCACAAGGTTACATGATTGGGGTGCCACAATTAGCAAGTACTCTATGCCAATAAATAATGAGCTTCTCCAGGCAGGTGGTGGCCACATTTATGATTTGTGAAAAGCTAATAACAGGTACCTAAGTGCAGAATGGTGCAAGGGTGTGTGTGTTTGTTGCACGCACCAATGTGTGTTTCAGCACAGCTTGGCTTCTGCAATATGTTGCCACAAATCCATCCAAATTATATCTTGTGTTTCTGTTTCAAACACAGTGCTATATTGGATAAGTATCTGTTCTGGCCTGTGTGTAAATTCACACTAAGACAATGAATTAAGATTGTCAAATGGTCCTTAAGTGACTCATGTGTGATGTACTCTACCTGTTGACCATAGTCATCTTACAAAATCACATACACATTTAAAGACAGCACCGCAACAGCAGCATCACAAACTCAATGCCATATAGTCAATTTTAGAAACTCACAATGATGCAGTAATTGCAAGGTTGTGAAAGTAGAAAAGATTGTGCTATGTATATATTAATAAAAAAAACTAAACCTACCTAAAATACAATACCTAACCTAAACACTACTAAAAATATCTACACTTAGCCTTATATAACTATATTTGTGTATCCTAAACTAACTATCCTTAACACTTCCTAACATAATCTTAACTTATCCTACAGTTGCTTAAATACTGAGGGCTCTTGGCATGTTAAATATCAAACCCCCATCCTCTCAACACACATAGAATGACATAATATAAACATCAACTACACCTTTACATAAACTACCAATTAAAATCCAAACAATTTTTTTTTTTTTTTTTTTAATTTCTTTTCACAAACCATAAACGCTAGCCATCCACCCACTAAAACCTTATAAAATATAAATAGATCTAAAAATAATAAATATAAAATATCATAAAAATCGAAAAGCCTAGCTTATCTTAACATATCCTATCAACTAACTAACGATTATCTTTACTATAAAAAACACTACAATTTAAAAACAGAATAAAACATGCTAAACAAAAATGTTCAAACTAGTTGGGAGAGCTTTTCCATGGCCTCCACAAGGTTGGTCATTCAAACATGCAAGCTGGCCTGCTCCTGCCCAGCACCATCCAGTTTCTTGTTGACTTTCCTAAGTTCATGAATGATGGTGTAAGGGAACACTGATTCCTATCTTTGAGGCCTCCTGATCCATGTGAGTCTCCGTTGTGTGGCTGCATGGGTAGCTGGTGTGATTGGTAGCTGGGGTGCCTTTGGGTGACTTGGGCCTGCTCTGTCTTGGCCACTGTTAGATGTAGGCATTGCAGGTGTGGTTGGTCGAGGCATGTCCTAGGATGCCGTTGCCTTTGCAAGCTCATAAAATTTGTGCATCTTTGTGTAAGCATTTGAAACATTCCTGACATGGCAGAAACAATCATGTTGAATCTCCTAAGTAAGGTTTCTGTCAGCTGTCATGTTGTCTAGGGTGAAAATGTAAAAAATAGTTAGTACATGTACATGATGTGTGTGAGAAATATTCTGACATTATAACACAATCATGTCCATGGCCAGACCAATACCAGCAATAGATATGGATATATCGACAATATATTGACATTCACGGCAAGGCATAATGACATAAATACCATATCACAGAAGACTAAAAATTACACTCATGTTGATGCCCCCATTTAATATTGGACACATGGGCCTGTTTCACCAAATTTAGGAATTAGAGTTGCATTAGGCAAATGTGCCGATCATTGATCATCAACATAAGCGTAAGTGGATAAGGAGCAACAGTCCAGGCAGTGTGGCTTCATCTTGCATACACCTGGTGAAGTAGCACAAGCCTGCACACATTGCCGGCTTCACTTTCTCTGTGTCAGACAGTTAGTACATGGATAGGGGGTTGTCATGTATCTCCTGTAGATCATGATTGGGGAACATTACTATCATTTAGCCTCCGGCAACTGTACAGAAATGTAACAAGTATTTCTAGCTTCAGAATTGTAAAGAAAATCATGAGAAGAGTCAAATTTAAACATGCTTATGTACACACGTCATCCCAAGGCTCCATTTGGATGCAAACATCATTAAGTCTATATAGCATCTCAGTAATGTGTGTATGCTTGCACCATCATTCTGAGGAAGGCTCAAGTACCACTGGGGTTGGATCACAACAGGCATACCTTGGGGATAGGCTAATCCGTCAAAGATCTATATGACTAGACAAAAATGAACAGACACATGAATAGACACACATGTAGGCATGTCAATTTCTGTCTGTCATGGGCCAAATATAATACTTATGAATATGTTGGTCCACCACAAAACCATATGCTGCAACTACCATATTCAAATTTGCTTAGATTGTGATGGGAACTCTGATGCCATTGTCATACGTGTTTACATTTCATGCTGTATTTTTTTCAGACATCTGCATGGGCAGTTTTGATTTCTACAAACATAATATTTGTGTAGCAAAGCAGATATTTTAGCCCATGCTTATTGTCAGTAAAATGGTTGTTTCTCACCTGGACAGTGTGAAAGCAAGTAGCATGTCTGAAGCCATTATGCTACATGTTGATTGTACATGTGTTGTATAAACACACAGTGTGTAAATCTGAATCCACGATACCTATCTTGTCCATGTTTAGTAACAGTGCATGTAGAAATATTGCACATCATTTTCCCTGTGTCATGTACAATATTGGACATATACAAATGAACCCTGCCCAGACTTGCTTAGCAAAACAGAAAACACTATGGTACAACATACATTGACTCCATAATATCTGGATTTCTGCCATTTGTTGCATGATATAATCTTGTTATGTTGAACGCATGCCAAGGTTGTGCCAGATGAAGATCACTGTGCCCAAAGCAACATGACATAGAAGTTCCACCATTCTAGAAATGTATAGATGTTTAGTTCTTGTGGGCTTGCTTACATACACTTTACAGACTCAAAGATTTTATCCAGTGATCATCACTAAAGGATTTGTGGACAGGTTCAGTTCTGATTTATAGACTGATAGCTAATTAGTGGTAGCTGAATGATACCTCCCACCACACATCCCATTGTAACAATTCACAAAGATCACACACGGACATCAAAATGGTATAAACATGCTATTATAATCCTTACTGGTAGCATTGGGGTCCTGGAGGTTGTCCACCTTTCCCCTCGTGAATGGAAGATGTCGACCTATGATCATGAATGAGGACATAGCATTGTAAATATTGCTTTTCCAAATGTTTTTTTTTTAAAACAAACTATGCTGTCTCAGTAGTCCAGGAGTACACAACAGCTTTTCCAAACGTTATGCCCAAATTATTCAATGCATCTAGGGGTATATTTACAAGAAAGTGGAGCAGGGTAGCACAGCAGGTCCCCTTGATGTGCTGGCCTGTGGCACAGGGAAAGGGCAGAAATGCACCGTATTTACAAACTACAATGCATTTTTGTCCTCTCCCCCTGCGCTGGTGCCCTTTTGGATGCCTAACGCCAAGGTGCAAGGTGCATGCACTATATGTAGGATTGTTTTTGTGCAGGAAGGGACACCTTCCTGCATAAAAATAACCCATGGAGGTGTTAACCTCTTTATATGTGTGCTGCAGAATGAAAGAGTAGAAATGAGGAGCAATAAACAAACTTCTCCTTATTATGTATCCCCTGGGAGGCGTACAGTTTTAAAGCATTCCCTGGTTTACATTGCCTTGTTAATCTGGGAATGCATCAAAACTCATGGTTGTTCCATGGGAAAACCCACTGCATAACCCATGGAATGCCCCATGAGGCCGAGTAAGGCAATGCAGTGACGTGCTGCCTTGCCTTACTCCATGTTTACAAGGCCATATGGCTTAAGTGGCCTTGTAAATATGGATTTGCACTCTACACCACCACATCAGCAAAACTAGTGATGCACCAGTGGTGAATTGGGCTTGTAAATATGCCCCCTATTCCACTTGCAGGCCTGATCTGGCTGGATGCAGAGGTTTAGATGTACCCATCAAGACATGTCTGAAGCATGACCAGAGGATGTGATCTTTGTAGTAATGCAGGCCAGCATAAAAGTTTGACTCTTGTGTACTATGAAACATGGGTGACATGTTTGACATTGGGAGTACATAAGTGTAGTTATGATTGAATAGGATAGTCACACACCCTATATAAAATCATAGAATCAATATAAGGGTGTACTGCCACTGGTGCATAGAGTGGTGAGTAGTGGTAAGGTGTATGTTCCAACTTTGATTAGGACTGCATGGCTTCTCAGCATGTATAATCTTGTTTGTTTGGACTCAAAAACACACAGTTCTGCACATGCAGATATTCATGAGGCATAGCAATCCACATGCATGTGATCATAATCCAGCACTGTGGGAAACTGGCACACGGTTGCAGTACCGCCCTACTTTTTGCCTGGTTTTTGGATGCAACTCGGACTGGAGCACACTGGGATCCTGCTAACTAGGTCCGCAGTGCCAATGTACTTTCTGTAAAATTGCAAAGGTATTGATACAATTGGCAACACCTTTAGTTGCCACTATAAGTCCCTGGTAAATGGTACTTAGGTACCCAGGGCATGGGGTACTAAGGGTAGGTCCCCAAGTGCAGCTGCACAGTTTGTGCCATCCTCATGGGCGATGCATCAACATGCACCCAGCACTGCCATTGCATGCTGAGTGTCCTGGTGCAATCCTAAAATGCAATATGCCCTACTGTGTCCTTGCTAAACCTGGGATGTAGCCAGTGAGCAGCCATTTTAAATGCATGTGCTGGACACTGGTCAGTACGAGTTTAACAGCTACATGATGGCTACTCTGAACCCTGGGTTGTTTGGTATCAAGCAACTCATAATAATAAATCTAAACTGGTACCAGTAATGGATTTATTGTAATATGTACCCTTGGGTCACATTAGAGGAAAAGCTAACTAACACTAGCATGGCTGATGGCCGGTCAAAACCAGCTTACCGCCACTAGACAAGATTCTGGAACCCTGGGGTGAGAGCTCCTGCTCTCTAGGTCCCAGAGCAAATCCTGTTCTTGGTGGAGGTTTCACACATTCCCCCCTCAGGAATGTGCACTGCTCTGCTACACGCTTCAAAGGGCCTAACCTCTTTGAAACTCAATCCCAGGCCTGTTGTTAGCAGTAGATGCCCGCCCCCATAGCAAACCTTTACTTTTGGTGGGAGCAACAGCAGGAAAACACACAAAGGACAGGAGGAGTGGCCACCATCAGCATGCACCACTCCTAAGGTGTTGCATGTGAGGTGACCCCTCCATTTCATTTTCCTCCATCTTGCATATAGTATGAAAATAACCTATCAGGGATAGGGAAGTGACCTCTACCCACCGGACGTTTTGACATAGTGGGTGCAGCCACCCTATGGCAGATGACCAATTGGTCACTTCTAGGTACTCCCCTAAATTCCCACTAAATACAATATTTAGTGGGCACCCCAAGACCAGAGATTCAGTTTCCAAGGACACAAGAAGACCAGCAACAAAGAAGACCCAAGACTTGAGAACTGAAGTCCTGCCACACCCTAGCTGCTCCACCCAGGACTCGACACTCGCAGCTGAGGGGTTGTTCAGACATCAGACAGATTCTAGAAAACCTCAGAGAACCTTGGCTCTTCTAAAAATTGATTTTGCATCAAAGACCCAAAAGCCAATGAAGTCCAGTTTACTGACCTGCTGCTGACCAAGGAACCGGATTCCACAGCTGGACCAAATGTTTCCCAGGGGACCGGAGGATAAACCCTGAAAGTTTGCTATGTTTAGTGGCACTGTGACTTTAAGTGGCTGAACCGTGCAATAGCCAGGGGTACTGGACCCCCAACGTTGGACACCTAGAAGGACAGTCCACTCCAGACTGCAAAAGGACAAGGAGGAAGCCCCAGTTAAGGGACTTCAGAAAACACCAGTACCATTCACCAGAGTGACCTTGCTGACCTGCAAGCGACCTTCAAGGTGACCTACCTCCTGCTTCCAAAGGCACCTTTGAGAACAACTCTTGGCTCACTGATTCAGTCCGCACCCGGCTGCCCTGTACTCTGCACCAAAGAGCCACATGTGTGGACAGGGTCCAGCGATGACCTCGACCTACAATGGAGAGGAGACATTGGTAAAACAATTTCCTGATTTTATATGCTTTTTTAAAGTATTTCTCCAAATATTTGTATGGTGCGTAATAGCGCACAGAACTGAGACATTTTCTTAATTTGAAAATTCATACGTTAAGAAGTACTGACCCAATTTAGATAATCTTGGTCTTAAAAATTTGATAAAAATCTGAAATCATTTTGTAAATTGGTCTTGAATTATTATTTTGAGCATGTGTTTCCATTTATTGATGCTGTGAGTAAAACAAATGCTGTGCATTTCTCCAAGATTAGCCTAACTGCTCAACCAAGCTACCACAAAATTAGAGCATTAAGTGGTCTAGTTTTTGCTTCTGTAAACCAATGTGTGGTTTCTCAGACCCTCTGCACAGTGTACAACATCTTGCACACTATATAGAGGGCTGTCCTCCTCCAAGCACACATCGAGGAGCACCGATACAAGCATTACCAAAACAGATCAGCAGCTTTGTCTTAATCATTGTTTTTTTCTGGGAATTTGTTAGCATCCCATGGTCATTTCTGTTGGTTAACTAAGGAGATACCCCTAAATCTTGTTTTTTAGTTACAAATATAACCTACTAACCAGTGAATTGGTCCTTGTGGCAGGGTATGAGAATTGTACAATTCAACCAGTGCTTGTTTATGTTTGATTGATGTAGGCACTCTATCAGATTTAAGAGGTGCTAGTGCCTCCTTGCGCTACATTAGTGTAATTGTTTTCACACTAATGTGGCCCGAGGGCAAAATTGTGTCGCCAAATTAACAAAGTCACGAAATGCATGCAGTGAGCCACTTTGTAACCCTTTGCACTACATTATGCCTCCACCAGGCGCTTTGGCCAGGCATAATGCATACAAAGGGGGTGTCCTTGCATAATTTTTTTCATCACTTTTAATGCCCAAGAGGCACACCATTGTTTGCAATGGGCCACAATGGGCTTTGCAGGATTAGTGCAAAAAATGTATACACTGATCTTACAAAGCTCTGAACTAGCATTAAAAATGTTGATGCAAGTTCCCAAACTACCACCTTGGTGCACTGTATCTTAAATATGGTGCAAACATGGTGGCATTAAGGGGGCGCTAAGGGGCGCAAGAAATTTGGAGCTACACTGTGTGCAGCACCACTTTTCTTAAATCAGGCCCTAAGTTCCCTTACTTTACATCATTTCCTTATATAAATTTATGCTAATATAAATCTTGCACGTTACAATATGGAAAAAAAACACAAATAAGGTACATTCCATGTTTATATTTGGCATAACTGATAAAGGTACATCATAAAAAGCAGATGGGACATAAATACATACCAATGGGTCCACTGATCTCGAGTCCAAAGTAGTCAATTACATCAGCCTCCTAGACTATAGCATCTGCCCATCAGTGTTTCATTTGGATGAGAGTTCGCTCCACTTAGAAGATTTTATGATGGTGCCATCACACATGCTCCCATCTTTCTTTCTTCTCCTTGAAATGTAGCCCTCGCTCACCCTGCCTCTGGCTGCAAGCATCCATGGCAGACCGTGCACAATTTGGCCCTCATTATGACATTGGCAGTAAATCCTAGTTACTGCCGCTATGACAGCCGTCAACATACCGTTGCGGAGGTGAACATCTATTCGCTATATTTTGAAACACACTAAACTGACAGAATAATGCCACAAATACATATCCACCAGACCAAAGATTAGTGGTAAACTGTCGGTACGAAAACTCATACCGTTACGTCAACAAAACAACGCCCTCCACATTGTGACCCACGAATCACCACAGTGAACAATCAACGGCGGTAAAACATTGGCGGTACACACCGGCGCAGTGAGAATGGTCACCCAAATTTATAACAACACAACATTGGCTAAAACTAAAATCACACACCTGACACTGATACACATACCACATCTACCCACCCACCCACAGCACTATAAAATACACACCCACATTACCCACAACCCTTTATGAACATGACAAATAGCAGAGAGAATCAGCGACACAACTACACACTCACCACAAATACCCATCCATTCGTCACGCACCCCACACTCCACCACATTACTCAACACCCACTGCACAACACACACCACACAACACCCATGTCCCCACAAAGGCACCCCGTTTCACATATGAGGAGTTGCGGGTCATGGTGGATAAAATAGTCAGTGTATAGCCACAGCTGTTTGGAGCACAGGTACAGCAAATCTCCATTGCAAAGAAGATGGAGCTATGGCGGAGAATCATGGACTGGGTGAACACCATGGGACAGCATCCAAGAACAAGGAACTACATCAGGAAGAGGGGGAACCACCTACGGGGGAAGGTACGTTCCATGGCAGCAAGGTACCAGCTCACCATCCAGAGGACTGGTGGTGGACCCCTGCCTCCTCTCCCACAGCTGACCACATGGGAGGAGCAAGTCTTAGCAATACTGCATTCTGAGGGACTCACTGGAGTTGCCAGAGGACTGGACACTGGTGAGTCAATAATTATTACCTACCCACTCACATACCTGCATGCCACCACCACCCCTCACCCTGACACCCATCACTCCACTCAATTCCCCCCCACAGTGCACCACCACAATTGACTAACCTGAACGCCAAGCCCTGCATTTCATACCCACTGCATGAACATCCCTCCCAGCCCTGCACGTACACCCACTACCAATGCATGCACAGCATGGAGAACTAGCAATCCCACAAGACATCACCATACACAAACAAAGGTGGCAGGGCAACAGCAACGATATTGGGGAAGCTAGGGATGTAGAAAATGTCACAGACATGTGGCATAATACACCACTTACATCCCCACAGGTACCACAGTCAATCTCAGCGGTGAGGAAGTGCCATGGCTGCCTAGTCCCCCATCAGAAGATGCCCCAGTGATGACAGTAACTCTGGACTTCTAGATCTGGATGAACTACCTGGCCCATCAGGACCACTGGTCAGTCAGCAACCCCAGCCCACACCCACTCTACCACAGAGGCACCCAAGGAGCCCCCTTCACCAACTGAGGGCATGTTGCCCACACTCCAGAGACTGGGGCCTCTCACTCACCTCCAGTGACAATTGGGCAAGGAGCCCCCTCTAGAACCAGCGGGCATGTTACCCACTCCAGCTGAGGTACCCCCCACCCCGCTGTTCCCCCTGAGGTGCCTGCCCATTTCCAACATGATGCCCCTGAACAGTGGAGTCCGGATTATGTCAGAAGTCAAGTTGGGCCTTGGACTGTGTCCTGTGGCAATTTGGGCCTTTGTTACTTTAGATTGGCCAATGGCCTAATATGGACATTGACGCCTACATTTACATTTCACGTTTTTTTATGGTGGCTGTTGGCAGCAAATTACAGTGTTCGTACATCAGTATTGTTGTCCTTTCATTATTTTCACGTTGGTCGTGTGACATTAGTTTTATTCTGCAGCTGGTTCTGTGTATGGTGTTTGTGTGTGAATGGTGTGTGTGTCATTCTCCTTTACCTCCCTCCCTCCCTTGTGTGCTAGGTGGCTGTACTTACGGTTGTTGTCTTCATTGGCATTGGTATTCCAGGACGGCCATGGCGTGGTAGAGCATCGGGAAGACTTGGAGTTCTGGTTCCATGGCGGCGGCGGAGTCATCTGTGTTCCTGATGGTGAGTCTTTCATATTCTGTGAATTGTCTCTGCCAGGCTTTTGATGGTGTTGCTACTGCCCCAGAAATCCTGGCGGTTTGCTATGTCATTTTATGGACGGTGGTACCTTGACTTCCACCTGGCTGTTGATGGCTACAGCCATGGTCAATGCTGCTAACGCCCTGACAGTTGGTGTGGTACATTGGCTATCTATGGGAGGTATCACGGCCATGGTCATAATTTGGTAATAATTACCGCCAGGCTGTTGGCGGTATTACCCCCACTTTAACAGTCACCGCCAATGTCATAATGAGGGCCTTAGTCAGATAAGCCATCCCAACTCAGCCTCAATAAAATTCCTTCCACTCCCAGACATTTTCAACACCCTCCAAATTACATGACACACAATTAATAAAACCCCAACAAAACCTAGCTACACCAACAAGAAAACCCTAAATAAAACAGCTCCCAACAATACAAAGACTAAATACAATGACACTAGACTAGATATGTAAGACATAGAGACAAAAGATGGACAGAACACACACTGACAAGACCAACATTTTAATAACCTCTCAGACACTCTCAAAATACCTCCAACACCAATCACTGATTAACAGAGAGTAAGAGAAAGTGAAAGTAACTTCACACTTCCTAGTTTGCGGCCTTCCATACCCATCGCATCACTACCTGTGTGTATCCCACCAGTTTTTTTTTTTAAATGTGTAGTTTTTTTCGACACATAGGTACTGAAATTGCCAGGTGTGATTAGCACACAAAGCATTAGCCACAATGCATTGTTTTCAAAGTATTGGTGTTCATGTGCAGCTTACGACCTGCACAGCAGGGGCAATGGGATGTGCAAGCAGGTCGATGTGTAAGTCCTGACCCAAGCAACTGGCCTATTATCTGGGATGATCTGTAGGGAATTGTGCAATGCAGGAGAAAACATCTTGGACTCACTTTCCTTGCTCCTCTTTTCTCACCTGACAGGTTGATTTTTTCTGATGTGTGATTAATCAGTGGTTATAGTGTGCCTATGAGTGAATTTTTACCAGCTTAATATTGACATATTTATTGTCAAAATATTTATTAGGATAACAAAATTATTTTAATGTGTAGATACATTTCTATCTTGTTCTTTATTTGCAGGTTTGTAGTACGTTTGGGTGAACGTAGTTAGCTCTGGAGTAGGCAGATCGTTTTTCTGTTATATCACATTACTATACCTATGATCAACACTATTGTATTCCATATTCTGCATAATATCTACTTTCAGACCATCTGTCTGTATTCCTGCCATAAGATGTATTACAGGTGCAATACACACTCAGGGAAGCACAGAGGCTGGCTCATTCAGCCAGTTTACAGTGTATGTGGCATCCAGCTTACTGATTAATTGGATGTATATGATAGATATGGTGTACGGCCATTATGATATCTGTGATTGTCTGGCAGACATTAATGTGGACACTAAAGTAGATAAATTCCACTATGTAATGGTGTGGGGCAGACACATGTGCAGTCTGACATATGTCTGAAGCACCGTGTGTGGTACATGCACAAAGCTACTTGCTAAATGTGTTTAGCAAATATGTGTGCCTATGGGTTGAGCATAACAAGTCTAGCTTGATTAGCCATGACAAGTGTGATTAATCACGAATGCCACCATATATGGCAAATCATTGCATTGCCTTACTATGTCCCAGAGAGAGGTTACTTGATCTTTGCATGTGAGTAGCCATTCCCATCAGATTGTAATCTATCCATTTACAAAGTGACAACACCAGGAAACCTACAAATGCTTCAGTAAATAGGACCTTCCCAGGAGTGACATTACATTGAGTTACACTTGACATCTTATATTTAGCTTCAATTTCTTTGTGTCCTGTGTACATCAGCACACATATATTGTATTAGACCTGACAGCCTTAGGGTAGTCACCCATAACATTTTGCCTGCCTCCCTCCACTTTTTAGATACTGTTTTTGCTGTTTTTAAGACTCTGCGCACTTCATCACTGCAAACCAGTGCTAAAGTGCATATGCTTTCTCCCTTTAAACATGATAACATTGGATCATACCCAATTGGATTATTTAATTTACTCATTGGTCCCTAGTAAAGTGCACTCTATGTGCCCAGGGCTTGTAGATTAATTGCTACTAGCGGGCCTGTAGAACTGATTGTGCCACCCGCTTAAGTAGCTCCTTAACCATGTCTATGGCTTGCCCTTGCAAGGCCTATGTGTGCAGTTTCATTGCCAATTCGACTTGGCATTTAAAAGTACTTGCTAAGCCTAAAACTCTCCTATTTCTACATATAAGTCACACCTAAGGTACGCCCTAGGTAACCCATAGGGTAGGGTGCTGTGTAGAAAAAAGGCAGAACATGTACCTGGGTAGTTTACATGTCCTGGTAGCGTAAAACTCCTAAATTTCTTTTTACACTACTGTGAGGCCTGCTCCCTTCATAGGCTAACATTGGAGCTTCCCTCATGTTTTGTTTGAGTGGTAGCTGCTGATCTGAAAGTAGTAGGAAGGTCATATTTAGTATGGCCAAAATGGTGATAAAAAATCCAGCTGACTGGTGAAGTTGGAATTAATATTACTATTTTAGAAAGGCTACTTTTAGAAAGTGAGCATTTCTCTGCACTCAAATCCTCCTGTGCCTTACAATCCACGTCTGGCTGAGTTCATTTGACAGCTCCCTTGTGCATTCACTCAGACACACCCCAAACACAGGGTACTCAGCCTCAGTTGCATACATCTGCATTTTGAAAGGGTCTTCCTGGGCTGGGAGGGTAGAGGGCCTGACACTTACATGTCAAAGGACAGTAGCCTGCCCTCACTCAAAGGACTGCCACACCCCCGACTGGGACCCTAGCAGTTAGGATTGAACTGAAAGGGGACCGTGTGCACTTCTAAGCCACGTGTGGGTATTAAAAAAGGGCCTCTGCCCCTACCAACACAGACACTTCCTGGAGAAGAGTACCTGAACCAGAACCTGCATCCTGCCAAGAAGAACTGTCTGGCTGCCCAAATGACTCATCTGACTGCTTTCTGTGAAGGACTGCTGCCTTACTATTGCCCTGCTGCCTTGCTGCTCTCTGTCTGTGGGGAGAAATGCTCTCCAAGGACTTGGATAGAGCCTGCCTCCTGTTTCCTGAAGTCTCAGGACCAAAAAGACTTAGGCCCTCATTCTGACCCTGGCGGTCTTTGACCGCCAGGGCGGAGGACCGCGGGAGCACCGCCGACAAGCCGGCGGTGCTTCAATGGGGATTCCGACCGCGGCGGTAAAGCCGCGGTCGGACCGGCACCACTGGCGGGGTCCCGCCAGTGTACCGCGGCCCCATTGAATCCTCCGCGGCGGCGCAGCTTGCTGCACCGCCGCGGGGATTCTGACCCCCCCTACCGCCATCCAGATCCCGGCGGTCGGACCGCCGAGATCCGGATGGCGGTAGGGGGGGTCGCGGGGCCCCTGGGGGCCCCTGCAGTGCCCATGCCACTGGCATGGGCATTGCAGGGGCCCCCGTAAGAGGGCCCCTAAATGTATTTCACTGTCTGCTGCGCAGACAGTGAAATACGCGACGGGTGCAACTGCACCCGTCGCACAGCTTCCACTCCGCCGGCTCGATTCCGAGCCGGCTTCATCGTGGAAGCCTCTTTCCCGCTGGGCTGGCTGGCGGTCTGAAGGAGACCGCCCGCCAGCCCAGCGGGAAAGTCAGAATTACCGCCGCGGTCTTTCGACCGCGGAACGGTAACCTGACGGCGGGACTTTGGCGGGTGGCCTCCGCCGCCCGCCAAGGTCAGAATGAGGGCCTTAATCTCTATAAGAAGGACTCCTTGTGTGGCAAAATTCAATGCACAGCCTGCCGGAAACGATACACAGCCTGCACCGCAGTCAAAAATTCACTGCACGCCGAACCGGAATGACGCAGCCCAACTTTGCAATGAAAAGATTGACGCAGTGCCAGCATAGCGACTGGAAATTCGACGCATTGCCCACTGGATCGACACACAGCCGAGCCGGAACGATGCAGCCCGACTTCCAGAGAGGAATCGACACAGCGCCTGCCGTGCGGTAAACATTTCCACGCAACGCCCACCAGATCAACACAGCCACTGTGACTTCATCCTGTCAGCACCAGAAATCCACGTATCATCCCCGGGGCTTCCAAAAACACTGCATTCTGAAGAGGATCCATGACTAGTGCTGGAAATCAACACACAGCCGTCCCTGCATGAAAACTAAATGACGCATCACCGTGTGCGGCCAGGGAAATCGACGCACACCTCCTTGTTTTCCACGCATCTCCTCCTCCGCGGTTCTTTGTGGAGAACCGGGTACTTTGTGCTTGAAAGAGACATTTATTGCTTTTAAAAGACTTAAGACACTTTATATCACTTTTACAGTGATATCTCAACATGTATTTATGGCCTTTTAATTGTTTTAACCTGCATCTTATCAGATAAATATTATATATTTTTTCTAAACACTGTGTGGTGTATTTTTGTGGTGCTATACTGTGTTATTGCATGATTTATTGCACAAATACTTTACACATTGCCTTCTAAGTTAAGCCTGACTGCTCAGTGCCAAGCTACCAGATGGTGGGCACAGGATAATTTAGATTATGCGTGACTTACCCTGATTTGAGTGAGGGTCCTTGCTTGGAAAGGGGGTAACCTAACTGCCAACCAAAGACCCCATTTCTAATATTATTGATCAGCGGTGAGGATAGGACTTCTATTTTTGCTGCGACATACAATAGTTAAGAGTTCACTACCTACCCACAGGTGAAGGTCAACTTGATTTTTATCTTTTTTTCTGCAATTTTGTTTTTCTACTTGTAGGAAAGTACCATCTTCCTTGGCATGTTACCCCCATTTTTTACATGTATGTCAGTATGTTTTTGCCTGTCTCACTAGGATCCTGCTGGTCAGGACCCCAGTGCTCATAAGTTATGGCCTAATGTGTGTACCTGTGTAGTGCCTAATTGTGTCACTTAGGCTCTGCTAGCCAGAACCTCAGTGCTTATGCTCTCTCTGCTTTTAAATTTGTCACTGAAGGCCAGTGACTTCATTTACCAATTTCAATTGGCATAATGGACCCTCTTTATAAGTCGATAGTGTATGGTACCTAGGTACCCAGGGCATTGGGGTTCCAGGAGATCCATATGGGCTGTAGCATTTCTTTTGCCACTCATAAGGAGCTCAGACAAACCCGTACACAGGACTACCACTGCAGCCTGCGTAAAATAGTGTGAGCACTATTTCACAGCCATTTTCACTGCATTTAAGTAACTTCTAAGTCACCTATATGTCTAACCTTCACTTGCTGAAGGGTAGGTGCAGAGTTACTAAGTGTGAGGGCACCCTTGCACTATTAAAGGTGCCCCCACATAGTTCAGGGCCATTTCCCTGGACTTTGTGATTGCGGGGACGCCATTACATGCGTGCACTATATATAGGTCAATACCTATATGTAGGTTCACAATGGTAACTCCGAATATGGCCATGTAACATGTCTAAGATCTAGAATTGTCCCCCCATTCCACATCTGGTATTGGGGAGCCAATTCCATGCATCCTGGGGGCTCCACCATGGTCCCCCAGTACTGCCATACAAGCTCTCTGAGGCTTGCACTGCAGCTACAGCTGCTGGCACCTCACAGACAGCGTTCTGCCCTCCCGGGATCTGGGCATCCCAGTTCCAAGAAGGCAGAATAAAGCATTTCCTCTGAAAGCAGGGTGTTACACCCTTTCCTTTGGAAATAGGTGTTACACGCTGGGGAAGGGTAGCCTCCCCCAGCCTCTGACAATGCTTTGAAGGGCACAGATGGTGCCCTCCTTGCATAAGCCAGTCTACACCAGTTCAGGGACCCCTTTTCCCCTGCTCTGGCACGAAACTGGACAAAGGAAAGGGGAGTGACCACTCCGCTATCCATCATCACCCCAGGGGTGGTACCCAGAGCTCCTCCTGTGTGTCCCAGACTTTAGCCATCTTGCTTTGCAAGATGTGGGGGCACTCTGGGGGCCTCTGAGTGGCCAGTGCCAGCAGGTGACATCAGAGACCCCTCCTGCTAGGTCCTTAGCTGATAAGGCAGCCAATCTCCCTCTCAAGGCCATTTAGGATCTCTCCTGTGGGTTCTCTTCAAATTCTGCTTGCAAGTTTCCTTCAGGAATCCTCTGCAACAACTTCAGAGTCTTCTGACCTCGGATCAACCGCAGCCTGCTCCAAGAAACACTGTAACTGCAACAAAGTGTCTACAAGAGACACTTTTCTTCAGCAACCTCAGCTCCAAGTCAGCAACTGCAACAGTTTCCATGGTGTGCATGATCTGGGGACACCCTGTCTTCATCCTGCACCAGAAGGACCGAAGAACTCTCCAGTGGAGTGACAGAGTCACTCCTCTGCTCCAAGCAGGCACCTTCCAAGATGACAACTGGTACCCCGGGACTCCTCTCGAACATGCTCCTAAGGACACAGATGGTAGACATTGTTGACAATGACTGTCCTGAGGTCCTGCAGACACAATTTGGAGGAGGTAAGACCTTGCCTTCCCGAGAGCGATGGTACCCCTGTGTACTGCATCTTCTTTACCTCCTGATGCCTCTGTGCACTCTTTGCAAAATTCCTTCATGCACAGCCTGTCCCAGGTCCCCAGCACTCCATCCTGTGACGCTCAACTCACTGAGTTGTTCTCCGGTGGCATGGGACCTTCTTTTGTTGTGCTGCATCAACTGCATTTTGCACCTCCTTTGTACCGAGATCCTGTGGCTCCTGGGGGTGGTGGCTGGCAACCTGAGGGCTCTGTAAAGGGCTGAGAGCACTCTCTTCGTCCTCACACAGAGTTGAGGCCCCCAGGCCCCTCCTTTGTCCATCCAATCTCATTTTGACACAAAACACACTTTTGTCATAGCCAAGGCTTATTGGCAACTTTCAACATGAAATCTCATCTGCAACAATCTTCACACCGTGGGACATATTTTGCATCATGCAGGAACCTGCTGGCTTCTTTCTAGGGTGCATTCCTGCAGTCTTTGACTAACCGGGGACTCTTCTTTTGCACCCTCTTCTGGGTTGGCAGGGGCTCCTGTCCTTCCTGGAACTTCTTTCGACTTCTGGACTTAGTCCCCTTCCTTTGCAGGTCTTCAGGTCCAGGAATCCAGCAGTTGTTCTTTGCAGACTTGCTTGGCTGCTGCAAAATCGCAATCACTAGGTGTAGTGTGTCTTAAGGAAACTTGCAGTACTTTACTCCAGCATTTCTGGGCTCTGGGGTGGGGTAATTTACTTATCTTTACTGTATTCTTACTCTCCCAGCGATTCTGCATACACTATACTTGTCTAGGTGGGAATCTGTGATTCACATTCCACTTTCTTAGTATATGGTTTGTGTTGCCCCTAGACCTATTTTCTCCCATTGCATTCTATGGGATTTCCTACTGTTTGCATTGTTCTATGACTATTTAATTGCCTAATTTTGGTGTCTAGTGTACATATTGTGTATAATACTTACCTCCAGAAAGAGTATTGTCTCTAAGATATTTTTGTTACTGTGTCACCCAAATAAATACTTTTATTTTTGGTAACACTGAGTATTTTCTTTACTTGTGTATGAGTGCTGTGTAACTATAAGTGGTATTGCATGAGCTTTGCATGTCTCCTAGTTCAGCCTAAGCTGCTATGCTATAGCTACCTCTATCAGCCTAAGCTGCTAGAACACTACTACATTTCACTAATAGAGGATAACTGGACCTGGTATAAGGTTTAAGTACCAAAGGGACCCACTAGAAACCAGGCCAGCCTTCTACACTACTTGACATTGTTTAACTAAAATCCTCACTCAACATGACTCTGGCTGGGTCTCAAGCCGGAGATGAAGATTTAGATCCGTGCATGCTGGAGACCTACACTGTTAAGCAGCTGAAAGGGTTCTGCAAGGACAGGGGAGTCCCCTCCCAAGGTGCCTCCAGAAAGGAGAAATTTCCAATAGCACTGAGGGCCTGGGCAGAAGCCCAATCAGAGGAGGAGATTGAGGAAGAGGGTCCAGAGGGTGGCCCCTCAGTGGATTTTTTGCCTTCAGTGGAGGATGTTACCACTGTAATTGTGTCCCCTGCCAAACCAGGGAGCAGTGTCTCTCACCGTGGCCTGACCACAGAGAATTTTGGTTGCAATTGACAAAGTTAAACATGGAAGCAGAGGAAAGGAAAGCTCAAAGAGCAAGAGAGGAGAGGAGAGCTGAGGCTGCAGCTGAGAGAGCCTTAGCTGAGAAGAAACTTTTGTGGACTTATGAACTGATTCTCAAGAAGCTGGATATCAAGGCAAGACAGTCTGGGTCCAGCATTGATGGTGGCAGCATACATGCAGGACCTGTTGGGGAGAGAAAGGTTTGTATACCCAAGAATGTGGTGCCAAGTTATGGTGTGGGAGATGACATTTAGAAGTGGTTGGCTGCCTATGAAGTTACACTAAGAGCTCATGGGACCTCTGAGGAACTATGGGGGGTGGCCGTCTGGTTTTATGTACCAGTAGTGGGGAGGGACACACTTGTTACACTAGATCCACATGATAAGAATGTCTATGCACCCATGAAAGCCGCTTTACTGGCCAAGTTTGGGCTGACCCCTGAAAAATACCATCAGAGGTTTAGGGACAGCACCACAATTTCCCACACAGACTTGGGTACACTGTTTTGATTTCTCCAATAAGGCACTGATTGGATGGGTGAGGGGCAGCAAAGTAAATGACTACAAAGGATTATATGATTTGATTCTAGGGGACCATATGCTAAGTATTTCTTTTACAGAGTTGTGCCAGGTCTTAGTAGACAGTAAGCTGACTGATCCCAAGAGGCTTGCTGAGGAGGCGGACCTCTGGTTTAGCACCAAAGTATCTCAAAAGGTATCTGGGGGGACACCCACAAAGGTGATCAGGGTTCCCAACAGAAGAAAGAGGGGGGGGACTTCAAGACGAGGAACTCTCAAAAGGCCCCAAAAACAATTCCCAAAGGGGGGTTGGTAACCATTCATCTTCTAAGTTTGGGAAGAAACCAGGGTACTTCGATAAGAAGATAGGGAAGTTTATGCCCAAATGCTTTGAGTGCTACCAGCATGGACACTCTAAGGGTGACTCCCAGTGTTCCAAGAGAGCACAGCCCACCACTGGAGGGCAGACACCTGGGTTGGCTAGTGTAGTGCTTGGGGGGGGGGGGCAGCACCAGTTAGCTTTGGGGGACAGATAGAGGTGTCCCTAGTATCCCTGGGAGATTAGGAGATAAGGAGATGGTGCCAAAAGCCCACATGCCTGCCAATACAACAAAGTATAGGCAGTGGGTCACCATTGATGGGCAAAGGATGGAGGCTCTGTGTGACACAGGAGCCAGTATGACCACTGTCAAGAGGCAGCTGGTGTCAGCAGAGTAGATAGTCCCTAATACATTCCACCAGGTCATAGTCGCTCACAATTGTGAGAGTCACCTACCGGTGGCTCTGGTTCCCTCTGAGTGGAGGGGGGTGTCTCTGGTACTCTGAAAGTAGGTGTGAGTCCTGCCATGCCTGTAGATTGTCTGTTAGGCAATGATCTTGAGCATACTGCCTGGAAAGAGGTACAGCTCAGATCCCACCTGGAGATGTTAGGTTTGCCTGAGTGGGCCTGCATGACTACAAGGTCCGTGGCTGCCCGGGAAGGGAGTCAAGGGCGCCTGGAGCCTGGAACAATGGCTGCAAAGAGAAAGGACAAGAGTCATGGGAAACCCGCCTCAGATATTCCCACGGTGGTGGACGGGGTCCCAGAGGAGGAAGCCCAGGAGCCAACCGGAGAGAATATTGCTGACCTGGGCAACCTGCGTGAACTTGCTGGCTGGCAAGTAGAGGGATGACCAACCAGGGCAGAATTCTGCAAGGTGCAGAAAGAATACCCCACCCTTGAGGGTCTCAGGCAACAGGCCGCAGCCAAAGCAGCTGGTGAAGCCTCTTGCGATCACCATATCTACTGGGAGATTGATCTCATTTACAGTGAGCCTAATGCTCCGGCCATTGGGGCAGCACATGTGCTGGTGGTCCTCCAGTGTTACTGGGCCTTCCTACTGGGTCTGGCACACAACATCCCCTTGGCAGGACATTTGGGCCAAGACCGGACCTTTGCCAGGCTAGTCACCCACTTCCATTGGTCTGGAATGCGGGTAGCCTCAGATAATTTCTGCAGGGCCTGCCCCACCTGCCAGGCTAGTGGGAAGACAGGGAGAAGGCTTAAGGCCCCCCCTGATCCCACTCCCTGTCGTTGGCACCCCCTTTGAAAGGGTGGTCATGGACGTCATTGGTCCCTTGGAGCCCAAAACTGCCTTGGGCAACAGGTTTATCCTGGTTTTGGTGGACCATGCCACCTGCTATCCAGAGGCAATCCCTCTGAGAACAGGTGGTGACCAGAGCCCTGATGGGAATATTTACCCATGTGGGATTCACTAAGGAAGTTGTGTCTGACAGAGGCGCAAACTTCATGTCTGCGTACATGAAGTCCATGTGGGATGAGTGTGGGGTTACCTATCGGTTTACCACCCATTATCATCCTCAATCCAATGGGCTTGTTGAGAGATTCAACAAGACCCTAAAAGGCATGATCATTGGCCTACCTGGGGCCATGAGGCGTAAATGGGATGTCCTCTTGCCATGCCTTCTCTTTGCTTATAGGGAGGTGCCCCAGAAAGGGGTGGGGTTCAGGCCCTTTGAGCTTCTCTATGGTCACCCTGTCAGGGGACCACTTAGCATAGTGAAAGAAGGCTGGGAGAAAGCTCTTAAGACACCTCCCAAGGATGTGGTCAGCCACATGCTGGCCCTCCACAACCAAACCCAACGCTTCTGAAATCAGGCTAAAAGTAACCTTGAGGCCAGTCAAGAGATGATGAATGAGTGGTATGACCGGAAGGCCGCTCTGGTAGAATTCTCACCTGGAGACAAGGTTTGGGTAATGGAGCCAGTAGATCCTAGAGCTCTCCAGGACTGCTGGACTGGCCCATTTGAAATCAAGGAACAGAAGGGGGAGGCCAATTATCTAGTGGACCTCAAGACCACTAAACACCAACTAAGGGTTCTCCACCACAACCGACTCAAGCCTCATTTTGAGAGGTCTGAGGTCAGTATGCTCCTTGTGACAGATGAGGGCATGGAAGAGGAAAGTGAGCCTCTCCCTGACCTACTCGCTGCCAAAGAAGGTGATGGGTCAGTGGAGGATGTCAATCTCTCTGACTCCTTGACTTTAGATCAGAGAGGAAACTGCTACAAATTGTTGGAGCAGTTATTTTCCCTGTTTTCCCTTACTGCTGGACTCACCCACCTGTGTATCCACAATATTGACACAGGAGACAGTCCCCCTGTAAAAAACAAAATTTGCAGGTTGTCAGATAAGGTGAAGGCCAGTGTCAAGGAGGAAGTTGCGAAGATGCTGGCCCTAGGAGTTGTTGAGAAGTCCAGCAGTCCCTGGGCCAGCCCTGTGGTGCTGGTACCCAAGGCTTCTGTACCCGGTCCTTAGCCAGAACTCCGGGAAAGTGTGGACTACTGGGGTCTCAACTCAGTCACATGGACTGACGCTCAACTCATCCTCCGAACTGATGAGCTCGTAGACAGACTAGGCGCTGCCAAATTCCTCAGTACTTCTGACCTCACATCAGGGTACTGGCAAATCACCTTGACTGAGAGGGCTAAAGAGAGATCTGCATTTTCCACACCTGAGGGCCATTATCAGTTTCGGGTAATGCCCTTTTCAGTTTCAGTTTCATGCCCTTTGGGCTGGAAAATGCCCCTGCTACCTTCCAACAGTTGGTTAAAATGGTCCTAGCTGACAAGGATGCCTTCTGTGCAGCCTACCTGGACGACATAGCCGTCTACAGTTCCAGCTGGGAGGAACACCTGCTCATCCTCAAGGAGGTGCTTAAGGCTCTGCAACAGGCAGGCCTGACCATCAAGGCTAGTAAGTGCCAGATTGGGCAGAGTTCTGTGGTGTACTTGGGACACCTAGTAGGTGGTGGCAAGGTGCAGTCACTCCAGGCCAAGATTGAAACTATCAAGGCCTGGAAACCATCTAGAACACAGACAGAAGTGAGAGCCTTCTTAGGCCTCACTGGATACTACAGTAGGTTTGTCAAGGGCTGTGGATACATTGTGATACCCTTGACAGAACTCAGGGCCAGATGTACGAATTTCCGATATTGCGACTCGGAAATTGCGAGTCGGTGCGACTCGCAATTTCCGAGTCGCAATATCGGATGCGGAACGGTGTCTCAGACACCGTCTGCGACTCGCTATGGGGTCGCAAAGACCCACCTCATTAATATTAATGAAGTGGGTCGCATTTTGCAACCCCATAGCGAGTCCCTGCACTCACAGGGATGGTGGCCTGCTGAAGTCAGCAGACCTCCATGTCTGTGACTGCTTTTTAAATAAAGCAGTTTTTTTATTTTATTTTGCAGCCAGTTTTCCTTAAAGGAAAACGAGTTGCAAAATAAAAAAAAAATAACAAAACCTTTCGGTTTCGGTTTTTCAGAGTAGGCAGTGGTCCATTGGACCACTGCCTGCTCTGAAAAACTCTTATTGGCAACATTCAAAAAGGGTAAGGGGCCCCCTGGGGACCCCTTCTCTTTTGCGAATGGGTTACCACCAGTGTGACACTGGTGGTAACTGCGAATTGCTTTGCAACCGCATTCACGGTCACAACGCAATTTAGCATAGCGATGCGAGTCGCAAATAGGAAGGGAACACCCCTTCCTATTTGCGAGTCGCAGTCACAATTTGCGAGTCGGTACCGACTCTCAAATTGTGAATGTGCATCGCAAGCGGCATTTTGCATGGCGCAAACTGCGATTTTCACAGTTTGCGCCATGCAAAATGGTTTCTACATCTGGCCCTTACTTCCAAAAAGCAAAGTAGGTTGGTGAATTGGACAGAGGCTTGTCAGAAAGCCTTTGACTCCCTGAAGGAACTCATGTGCACGGCCCCCATGCTCAAGGCCCCTAACTACTCCCAGGAATTTATTTTGCAGACAGACGCTTCAGAGCATGGCATAGGGGCTGTTCTAGCACAGCTTAATGAGGATGGCCTATACCAACCAGTAGTCTATGTTAGAAAAAGACTATTCCCACGACAACAGAGATGGAGTGCATATGAGAGAGAAGCATTTGCCGTGTTCAGGACACTGAAGAAGCTGAGACCATACCTGTTTGGGACTCGATTCTGGGTTAAGACAGACCACAGGCCCCTCAGATGGCTCATGCAGATGAGTGGTGAGAATCCTAAACACTAGAGGTGGTCCATTTCCCTATAGTGGATGGACTTTACGGTGGAGCATCGCCCGGGGATTGACCACGCCAATGCTGATGGTCTCTCCAGATAAGTCCTCCTTAGGAATGAGAGCTCCCAGGAGGTTGGGTAGCTCTGTCCACTTCCAGCTGGGGGACACACATATTAGACCTGACAGCCCTAGGGTGGTCACCCCTAACTGTTTCCCTGCCTCCCTCCACTTTTTAGATACTGTTTTTGCTAGTTTTAAGACTGCACACTTTACCACTGCTAACCAGTGCTAAAGTGCATAAGCTCTCGCCCTTTAAAAATGATAACATTGGATCAAACCATATTGGATTATTTATTTTACTCATAGGTCCCTAGTGAAGAGCACTGTAGGTGGCCAGGGCCTGTAGATTAAATGCTACTAGCAGGCCTGCAGCACTGATTGTGCCACCCACTTATGTAGCTTCTTAACCTTGTCTATAGCCTGCCATTTCAAAGCCTGTGTGTGCAGTTTCACTGCCAATTCAACTTTGCATTTAAAATTACTTGCCAAGCCTAAAACTCCCCTTTTTCTACATATAAGTCACCCCTACGGTATGCCCTAGGTAACCCATAGGGCAGGTGCTGTGTAGGCAAAAGGCAGGACATGTACCTGGGTAGTTTACATGTCCTGGTAGTGTAAAACTCCTAAATTAGTTTTTACACTGCTGTGAGGCCTTCTCCCTTCATAGGCTGACATTGGAGCTGCCCTCATATACTGTTTGAGTGGTAGCTGCTGATTTGAAAGGAGTAAGAAGGTCATATTTAGTATGGCCAGAATGGTGATACAAAATCCCACTGACTGGTGAAGTTGGATTTAATATTACTATTTTAGAAATGCCAGCATTAGCAAGTGAACATTTCTCTGCTCTTAAATCCTTCTGTGCCTTATTATCCATGTCTGGCTGGGTTCAACTGACAGCTCCCTTGTGCATTCACTCAGACACACCCCAAACACAGGATACTCAGCCTCACTTGCATACATCTGCATTTTGAATGGGTCTTCCTGGGCTAGGAGGGTGGAGGGCCTGACACTTACATGTCATAGGACAGTAGCCTGCCCTCTCATGAAGGACTGCCACACCCCCTACTCGGACCCTGGCAGACAGGATTGAACTCTAAGGGGACCTTGTGCACTTCTAAGCCACCCTTTGAAGTATCCCCCACTTCAAAGGCACATTTGAGTATTTAAACATGGCCTCTGCCCCTACCAACTCAGACACTTTCTGGAGAAGTGAACCTGAACCAGAGCCTACATCCTGCTAAGAAGAACTGCCTGGCTGCCCAAAGGACTCACCTGAGTTTTTTCTGTGAAGTACTTCTGCCTTACTGTTGCTCTGCTGCCTTGCTGCTCTCTGGCTGTGGTGAGAAGTGCTCACCAAGGGCTTGGATAGAGCTTGCCTCCTGTTCTCTGAAGGCTCAGGACCAAAAAGACTTCATCTCTACAAGAAGGACTCCTTGTACATCACAAATCGATGCACAGCCTGCCAGAAATGACGCACAGCCTGCACAGCGGTATATAATTCACTGCACGGCGAACCTGAATGATGCAGCCTAACTTTGCAACAAGTAGATCGACGCAGCGCCAGCGTAGCGGCTGGAAAATAAACGCATGTCCCACTAGATCGCTGCATAGCGGAGCCAGAACGACGCAGCCCGATTTCCAGAAAGCAAACGACGCAGCGCCTGCCATGTGATAGAAATTTCCATGCAATGCCCACCAGATCAACACAGCCACTGGGACTTCATTCTGTCAGTGCCGGAAATCCACGGATCATCCCCGGGGAGTCCAAAAACCTCGCAACCCAAAGAGGATTTATGACCGAGCGTGGGAAATCGACATACAGCCGTCCCTGAGTGAAAACTAAACGACTCATTGCCGTGTGCGGCCCGGGAAATCGATGCACACCTCCTTGTTTTCCATGCATCTCCTTCTCTGCCATTCTTTGCAGAGATTTTGAACGCAAACCAGGTACTTTGTGCTTGAAAGATACATTTATGGCTTTTAAAAGACTAAAGGCACTTTATATCACTTTTACAGTGATATCTCAACATATACTCATTGCCTTTTAATTGTTTTGACCTGCAGCTTATCAGATAAATATTATATATTTTTCTAAACACTGTGTGGTGTATTTTTGAGGTGCTATACTGTGTTATTGCATGATTTATTGCACAAATACTTTACACACTGCCTTCTAAGTTAAGCCTGACTGCTCAGTGCAAGCTACCAGAGGTAAGGCACAGGATAATTTGGATTGTGTGTGACTTACCCTGACTAGATTGAGGGTCCTCGCTTGGGCAGGGAGTAACCTGACTGCCAAACAAAGACCCCATTTCTAACATGTTGTTTAACTGAAACATGCACCATCATATTCACATGCATTCCTGCATGTAACAGTGACATCTTTGCCTATGGTGCAGGGGTATCTGCATATGTCTGACGCAAGGCAAAAAGTAAGATTTTAAAGTGTTTTGCAAGATACAGTAAATTTTTGCAATATGCCTGCAGACATTGCTTTGGTAGAGGGAGACTATCTGTGCTGCACTGTGTGCCATGCCCTCAATTTGGTAATCTATTTTCACTCACAGGACAATGTGTAGACTATACTGTGATTCGCATATGCTAGAGGGAA
The DNA here is from genome assembly GCF_031143425.1 of Pleurodeles waltl. Lineage (NCBI taxonomy): Eukaryota > Metazoa > Chordata > Amphibia > Caudata > Salamandridae > Pleurodeles > Pleurodeles waltl. The sequence goes on along the minus strand of NC_090437.1, from coordinate 258,305,787 downwards.
ACAAACATCATGAGGTACAGCACACACTAAGTCATCGCACACTGGTTGGAACTACACTCCCTTGGGACTAAGGTAGAGGTTCTGAAGCTGAACACACTGTAGCAGCACACACATTTATCATGTGCACACTGTTGCACATTGCACACTTTGGCCCATATTTATACTTTTTGACGCAAACCGCCAGCGCAGGTTTGAGTCAAAAAGTTTAATGCTGGCTATCACAGGCTATGACGGTTGCCAGCGCTGCGGCCTGGTTAGCGTCAAAATAAATTACTCTAATTGAGGCGTAGTATAAACTGGGGGTTGTACGTCAAAGAACGGTGCAAGTCAGGTTAGAGTAAAAAAAAATTACTCTAACCTGAGTAGCTTAATGTTTTGACGCATAACCCCCATGGAAATGACTCCTGTCTTAGCAAACACAGGAGTCATGCCACCCTGCCCAATGGCCCTGCCCAGGGGACCTATGTCCCCTGGGCATGACCATTGAGCACAGTGGCTTGTAGGGGGGCCCAAGTTAGGCCCCTCTATGCCACCTAAAAAAAGAAATACTTACCTCTACTTACCATAGATGGGTCCCCCCATCCATGGGTGTCCTCCAGGAGTGGGTGAGGGTGGCAGGGGGTGTCTCTGGGGGCAGGGAAGGGCACCTGTGGACTGCTTCCATGGTCAGAGCCCTCAGGTCCCTTAACACCTGCCCTGACCGAGGCATTAAAAAAGTCGCAAATCCGCTTGGGTGCCATTTTTTAAGGCCCGCCTCCTCCTGTGTATCAAAATGAGGCAGGAGGATAAATAAGGCACACATGCCTTAGGGTCATTTTTTACACGGAAATGCTAACCTTGCATGTCATTAGCGCAAGGTAGGTTTTCACGTCCCAAAAATGACTCACACTCCATGACTTTGGTGCTGGACGGGTCTAGCGCCAAATTATAAATATGGAGTTAAGTTTGCACCGAATTTGCGTAAAAAAAATAACGCAGATCCGGCGCAAACAGAGTATAAATAATGTTCTATATGCGTTGCTCAGGCACACATGTTCTACAAATGGTATTACCATCCACACCTATTTCAGGAAACATGGTGTTGGTCAGGGAAGACTTTGTTACACAGCAATAGACCTTTAGATTATGTGAGGAGCCTCTTATGCATCGCTGCAGTGTAAGATGGTCATATTGTCAATTTAACTGGTGATGTTCAAATAACATAATGCTGCCATACACATATGATCTCTATCATATGCTTGTCAATGTTAGTAATAGTACAACTACTCTCAGGGCAGGCCTTTGTGTGTGCCCCCTGATCCAGGGAAACTGCATGCATATATGATGGCACACACTTCCCTTACATTTCCTTTTTTGGATGATACGAAATTTGTGATCCACTCAATTATGCACTTGCACACTCAGGTTAGACATAAAAAACTCTTGCCATGCAAAGGTAAGTTCATATAAAATTCACTAATTCTGAACATCTGCAATCTATCAGTGTGTATGCACATACAGTTTTTTCTGACATTTGATTCGAGTGACATCAAGCTCTTGACATGTCAGTATTCTTCAGATGTTCAGATGTTAGCATTAGACGGCTTCAATTTTATATTGTTCTTGCTAGTTATTCACTGTACAATGTAATCAGCTCTTATTGTTTTTAAATACCCTTTGTTCATAATTACATTGTTGTGCAATGCATGGCTATTGTGTCAATTGTCTACTGCAGCATGATCTGGTATATGTGACAATGTAGCCAGACATTGGCTCACATGAGCTGTTTTTGAGGAAAGTCCCAAATGCAGTTATGCTTTATTTGCAAGTAATAGTTTTTACATGCTCAGATGACACTAGGCCTCAGTCCAGGGCTGGCCTTGGGCATGGCTGAGCTGGGCCCAGGCACAGGCCCAGGGAGCCAACATTCCAACGGTGTAGCAGGGAGCTGCCTGACTTAATGTAATGCAGTTCAACCATCCCACTTGGTTTCAATCCTGTTAAAGACATTGTAGTCATCTCTTAATGTAGCTCAGCCTCATTGTTATTACTCCATCAAACCCCTGTCCTCTTCCCATCTTCCTCACACCTCCTGCTATCACACCACAATGACTCATGCCCCCACAACAAACACCACATTTTCTTTCCTCCCACAGTACTGTCATGGTCAATCGGATTTAGGGCTGGCCCTGTTTGTCCAAGATAACTGTCACTCATTATATCTGATGGTATCTGCAAGGACATCAGCTCAGGCAAAATGCAGCATTCTGCATGATACCACATTGGTGAAACACACTACAAAGTGAGATTTGTCAAAGGTATGGTACTTGTTGGTTTGTGTTCTAAGCTTCTCTGAGTGCCATCTGTAACACACTTTGCTGATGCAGAAGAGAACAAGACTGCTAAATGAGAAGTTTGGCACTGCTTAAGTAAGTGTTGAAATTTATGTTCAATTTAGTTTTGGTAATGTGGCATTGCTGCCTATACCTTTAATGCATCACACTGCACTACATTGCATTTCTATTTGGATGGAAATTATTAATGAGAGGTGTGGTCCCATATTTCTTAATGGTCTGATGATATGATTGTAACCTGTTGAGAACACAAATATTGGACTCAAACATTTATTTTCCTGTTGAAAATGTATTTTTTTAACGTTTCTTTGTCCATTTCAGTTCAAGTTTGTTAAAGCAAAAGATTTTGCAGAATGCAGCTGTGTTGCCTACTACCAGCCACTGTGTGCTGTATCTCCCCTTCATTACCCTCATTCTCATTCTCTTCCTTTGGGCCCTGCTCATCTGTGTCAATGTCCCAAAGGACATTTGTCCTTTCGCAGATGTTGTGGAGGATGGCACAGACTAGTAATATCTATAGGGGGTGAGTATAACAATCTGTCCCCTGACATGTCATTTCATCTGAACCTGGACTTGAGCATACCAAAAGTGTGCACCACAAAATTGTGGCTCATCACCAGTGCATGATAGTAGTGTTGTTCCAGTTCAGTCTGGGGATGTGCTATTAGGGTCATGATCCAAGGCTGAAGACCATATCCTTGGTCAGCCAAAAGTGAAAAAGACATGACATATGTAAATATTTTGCTATTTGTTTCCGCAACATTTATGTCTATGTGTGTTATGTGTATAGGCTGACTCATGCATTTTTCTTACAGTATTTCATTATGTATTACATATACAGTTTGACATTGGTTTACACATGTCTCTTCCAGTTCTCTGTGTAATAGCAAATGGTGAACATGGCCTTATACCTATACACTTGACTGGCATTTTTCTCCAGTAGCTTACTGTGATGGGTAGTTAGAGAGGTTCTTGCTCACTCCTTGTTATGTATACTTAATACATGTGTTAAGAGACAAATTATTGATCAGATTTTTTAGACATATAGCCCACCCTAGGTAAGTAGTGGGATGCCCAACATCTTACAAACTTACACATACGTATGTCCATGTAATATCACTGAGGTTGTGGGTGGCCTACATGATATTTATACAGCCGTTTAATAGATCACTTTATTTCACATGTGATTTTGGTACATACAAGTGATGCAGTTCAGACATGTAATATGTATTATTATCCAATTTATTGTGTGGCATCAACTATTGATTGTGACTGAGAAGTTGTCCTGGTGCACTTTGATTGACACAAATGTCTTGCAATGTGGGTCATCTTTATGTGGGACACACTTATGTAGTGACAAGTATCTGTCTACTAATAACCTAGACACAATGCTTTAGTTTTTAACTTGTATGTGAATGAGTCTAACATGTAAGGCAATCTGCACTCCTATGCTTTAAATCTGTCATCGTTGTGGTGAGCACTGCATGTTGACATTCGTATCCTGAGTACTTTGTAATTCCTTTAACAAGTTACATTTTATTCTGTTTTCATGACTGATGTCTGACATTTTTTACAGCATTGTGTTTCACATTGCGGTACTGATATATCTTTCATTTGGGAGAATTAAACCAGAAAACTAGTGAACTATCGCATTGCTTATATATGTCAGTATGGCTTAATCACTATGTATATGTGTATACCTACACTGCCAGTATGAGTGAGACAGATATATCTGTTTTGTACTATCATTGTAATAATGTTACACAATATAAAGGTTTGAACCTTTCTGGGGCCTACACTTGCATTGGATACCATGCATGATGGTTGCACAGGCTATTTCCAGAGTTGATAATGAAACTTTGAACAAGTATACTTGCATGTGTGTCACACTTATTCATTATGACAGTATTTGTTATCACACCATTCAAAATGTGGGCATGTGACTGATTCCTAGAGTAGGCATACCATTGAGGAGACACTCATCTCTCTATTGTGTAGCCTTTGTACTCATTTAGACTTTTCTGACATACACCTGGGTTTTTATGTGATTCCTTAACCAGTACAGATGATGTGGATCTGTTCATTCACACACAGTGGAGTGACAGTGGAGTGACACATTACTGCTCACAGATATTCTGTAGCTACTGACATAGGCAGATTAGTGTAGGAATGTTAGTATGTGAAATCATTAGCTGCATATTACTGTATGTTGTTTCCACTATGTGCACATCACACTATGGCCAGAAATACTGGAAAGTGGCACAGTGCAGCACATCAAGTCACCTATCTACACTGCACCGTGTCACTGGGAAAGGACAATGTTGCACACTATTTTGGCCACATAGCACATGCCTGTCCTTTCACCATGCACTGGCATACAATGGCCACCTAGCACGTAGGCACAGTGGTGAAAGGTGCCTGTGTTGCATGCAGATTACTATTTGTGCCGGAAAAGACACATTTCTAAACATATGTTACCCTTAGAGGCATAGTCAACTATTTATACATGCCACAGAAAGAAGCACACATAGTAAGCAGTAATTACATCAAGGACTACAGTTATTTATCCTTCTTACGTATCAGCTGGGGGGCACTATTTTTGGACACATTTCCAGGTGTACCTTGTTTGATATAGATGACATATGTCATCAACCATGACAGTTTGATGGACACTAACACAACGCACATGGGGCATCTCCCTTGAAAACAGTGAAGCAAAACAACATTTTGCACATGGTTGTATTTCTCCAACATGCTTTGACATTGAAAACCACCCAGGGTGCTTTGTGTGCTTTGTCATCTCATAATTATAGAATTGCATTACACGTGTACTATGATGTATGGTGCACGTTTGAGGCACACCCCTGGCTATTTTTTCATACATTTTAGTTTGAGTATAGTATAGTTCAGACTTACTTACCAAAAACTAGGTCATTCCCATATCGCCCATTCTGGAAGCATTCATTTATGATGCTGTGCATAAAGCTGAATGCATCATGTGTGTTTCCCTTGCTCCCTGGGTATTTTGCTAGCACATTGGTGAACCTCCACAGATGATCCACAATGCCCTCGATGTTGATAGAATATGTGTGTTTTCGATTGAGGAACAGGTGTGCTGTTTCAACTGGTGAACCAATTGCACATCTGTGTAGTCCATCATCCTCATCACATGTGTAAACCATGCATTGGCACAGAAACCTTGCTTGGTATACATCTTTTGTTGTTGTGTCTTAGGAAAAAGGAGGTACTGTGATGTGAGGCAAATGATGGCACCCAGGACAGTGGGCAAGAAGGCAGAAAAGATGCCTGTGATATTCCTGCCATCTTGCAGTTGTTACCCAGAAGGACCCAGAAGCCAAAGTGTGAAGCACAGCCATCAGTTTCACCTGGGGAGGAATATTGGTGGGCCTGGCAGATGGTGGCAGACTGAAAAAAAAAAAAAAAATGAAAAGTTGCAGCTGAAATAGGTTACATTAAAAATGATGGTAACAAGAAAACAGGTCAGACAGACTCGCCCATTTGACTTAGCCCAATCTACTGCATGAATTATATTATGGAATCCCTCCTGAGCCTATAAAATTAGATCATCACATCCACCATGGGGTTGATGAAGGAGATTCCCTAGCGGAACACACTCACCGTCCTCCTTCACTGCCTACATGTTGGTGGTGGTGATCTCCTGGCTACTCCATGGCATAGTTGAGCTTGCCAAAGTGTTTTTCGATGTTCAAGTTTATATGGCACAGCCAGTGTGTCATTTCCTATGCCTGGGTTACCAATGTGCAGGCAATTATGGTGCATTTGGGCTTTCCATGATGCATTTATACAATTCAACACACATTGCCAAAGCCATAAATATCACTGTGTTAGTTTTGCATGACTTTTTGCAGTGGAAAACCTACCTTGTATATATTAATATCTGCATGATGCAACTGCTTCAGGCACAGCGGTAAGAAGGCGCAAAAACAGCATGCATTTGGCCAAATGTGTCATTTTATAGATTTGAAATAGTGCTTTTGTTGCCAATACATTAAACCTTTTGGTTCAACAGTGACACAAACATCTCAAAAATATGCTCTTAAATATTCTGGAAGCCGAAGTCTGGGTAGTTCAGATTCTTGACCTGCAGATCACCAGATGTTTTAGTAGCAATAGTTCAATAGTGCAGGTGTGTGCGGGTGTAAAGATTGGGGTTGAGGGATCATGATCAGTGGACAGAGAGGTGATTAGGAGTGTGATGATGGTTTAGAAAAGCTCCGCTATGGAGTACTGGAATTTCATTGAACCACCACAAAGCCAGATTACACCTGCATGGAATCATGCCTGGACAGACGAGTTAATATACATGCTTGTTTAATATGATATCCATATCATGTCCAGCCTCCTGCATGATTGAAGTTATATGTGAATGGGTTGCATGCTGTTGGACTTGGCCCTCTCTGCAGGGTCAGCCCAAACTAGTTTGTTTTCACCTCTCCTATTTTTGCAGGATTTGTTTGTGTTGGCCTTAGGACTCCCTGCACTTCAGCACTGCTAACCAGTGCTAAAGTGCTTATGTTTAGTCCCTAAAACATGGCAGCACTGGCTTACACCTGATTGGCATATTTTATTTACTTATAAATCCCTAGTAAATTGCTGTACCATATACCCTTGGCCTCTAAATAGGCCTGCAGCATGTTATTATGCCACCTCATTATGTAGAGCCTTAAATATGTTGCAGGTCTGCCATTGCGGCTTGAATGAAATTCTAAACTGCTGATTCGACTTGGTAATATAACCCATTGCCAAGCCTTAAGCTCCCATCATATTGCATATATGTCACTCCCAAGGTAGACCCTAGGTAGCCCATAGTGCACATGCATTGCAATTAAAAGGTTAGATGTGTACTTTTAAGTTTTACATATCATGCTAGTGTTTGTTTTTCACTACTGTGAGGCATAACTTTCTAATGAGATAATATTGGGTTATCTTATTACATTCATAAAGTGCTAACTTTTGATTGGGAACAGGAAACCTTTCTCTGTTTGATGTCTGAGAAACTTGAATTAAAAATCCTCTTTATTGAGAATGTGTTATTTTAAGTTACAGTTTTATAAAGGCCACTTTCAGAAAGTTGGCATTTTCCTACTCTGATTATTTAGAGTATTCAGCCTGCTCCTGGGTCACTTGACTGAATATAGCTAATAGTCTGACTTTATTTATTCCTTCCAGACAGCCACACAATAGAGACATTAGGGGGGTCATTCTGACCTCGGCGGTAAAAGGCTCCTACCGCCGGTCAGAAGACCGCCATTCTACCGCCGCGGCCGGGGAAAGCCGCCACGGTCATTCTGACCAACAACTGCCAAGCCGCCAAAAACCGGACATCCACGGAAGGCCGCCTCATCAGCGGGCAGCGATAAACTGGAGATGACCAAACCTCCACCGCCACGCCAACACAAACAGGCCCATGCCATTACGACCCACCAATCCACGCGGCGGTCTTTCAGCCGCGGTATTCCATTGGCGGTACACACCGCCGCGGTCAAAATACACACCCAGGCTCCAAAACCCAGCCACATTGGCCAATTTGAAATACACACACCTGATACACATACAAACACCACTCCCACACATCCAAGCAACTATAAAACACACACCCACATCACCCACAAACCCCCACTAGTTGGAAATCGGAGAGAAGGCGAGAGAGAGAGAGAGAGAGAGAGAGAACATCAATCGAAAACCCCAACACACACAGGAACCCAACATCATCAACCACACCACATCTACTCACACATCACCACACACCACCACTCACATCACCGCAAACACCACCCCACACCTCATCCACACCACCCCATGGCACCCCAAAGACACCCCAGGTTTTCTGACCAAGAACTCCGGGTCATGGTGGAGGAAATCATAAGGGTAGAGCCCCAGCTCTTCGGCACACAGGTGCAACACACCACAATAGCCAGGAAGGCGGAGCTATGGCAGAGGATTGTCGACAGGGTCAACGCTGTGGGACAGCATCCCAGAAACCGGGAAGACATCAGAAAGCGCTGGAACGACCTACGGGGGAAGGTACGGTCGATGGTCTCCAGACACAACATCGCTGTGCAGAGGACTGGCGGCGGACCACCACCCATCCCTCCCGAATTCACAGCATGGGAGCAAGAGGTCTTCAACATCCTGCATCCTGCGGGCCTCGCTGGAGTAGGCGGAGGAATGGACTCTGGTAAGTCTAGTCTCAACTACTCCCCCCCCGAACCACCAGCATGCCAACCCACACCCCCACCCTCACCCCCAACCCCCCAGCACACAGCCTCCCTGCCAATGTCTCACCAGCACAACCCACCCAACCCAAAACCAAACCCTGAATGCCAACACAAACCATGGACACCCATCACCTATGCATGACCACTGCACATACCCATCCCCCCCACAAACCACCCTCACAACTCCTGCCACAAGGGGATGCCAGCACTGGGGGACAAGGGCACCCACAAATCGCACACCATGGAACACACAGAAGCAATAACCATACTCTTTCACCCCTGCAGGGCCCGAACGCCAACACACCGGCCAGGAGGGTCCAGATATGTCCATCCCACCCCCAGAACAGGCCCGCAGTGAGGACAGCAGCTCTGTCGACCTGGAACCTGATGACCAGCCCGGACCATCGGGGACCTCTGGACAGTCGGTTCCCTACACACAGACACAGGCCACAGCAGACCTAACCCCCTCTGGGAATATCAGCACCGCTCCCACCCAGCGGGCCCATGCCTCTGTCTCCAGGACAGGTCAATCAGCGGTGTGTCCGCCACTACAGGGCACCCAGGCTGACCCAACACCCCAACAACATCAGGGACCTGGCGGCAGTGGTAGCGGGCACACCGTCCAGGGGACAGAGGCCCGGGGAAACAGGGCAACTGGGAGGGCTGCAGTGCGACATGGGGGGGAGGACAGGCCCAGGGAACCGACTCTCCAAGAGGCCCTCACCACCATCATGGGAGCATACCACCGCTCCAAGGAGACGATGGCGACGGTAATGGCCATGTTCCAGGAGATCCAGGCACAGCAGGAGGAACGGTACATGGGGTACAGAGAGGAGCTCAGGAACATCGTCCAGGCCCTGAACCTAATAGTCACCACATTGCGGGACCATGTGGCACCCCAAAGGGCCCCTGTCCCCAGCCCGGACCAGGAACAGCCTACCACCTCCGCCGGCGCTAGTGGACAGGAGGCCCCCACACAACGACGGGCCACCAGAACCCCACCTCCTGCTGAAGATCAACCACCCCGCAAGAGGAGCCTGAGATCACAAAGGAAGACAGAGTAGGATGCCAAGACCCCCGCCAGCCTAAGATCCCCCCGGATGTCATTCCACTGTCCCACATCGTCACCCTGTCCAACCTTGAACTGCCCCTGCTCCATCCTTCCACAGGCATATGGACAATGCACCTGTGCGACCGAGAACAGGACTCTGCCATGGACATCACTCCACCCCCACCCATCACCGTTTTACTATCATGGACCTATATGTAGCACTTTAAATAAATCACTTATTGCACATAAAACACTCAGGAGTCTGCTTGTATTCTTAACAAATGTATTATGCATAACGGGTCAAAAATGTGCAGTTACTTTGTGATGACAACATACCAATGTCAATTTGCTTTACTCCATTGCCGAACAAACCAGATGTCACGCAGTGGGTCATACAGCTCTGAAAAGCCAAGGGAAAGTCACAATTCAGTTGAAAGGAACTGGGGGGAAACACAGAAAGTAGAGATGCAGGAGGCCAGAAGGAAATGTAAAATGACGTGGGGGATTCTTACCTGGGTGCTACTGAAAATACAGTTGTATGACCGTGTCCCTGTTGTCCGTGTCGTCCCCGTCGTCTTCCTCCTCTTCACTCTCCACAGGCTCCACAGCTGCTACAACACCACCATCTGGACCATCCTCATGCAGAAAAGGCACCTGGCGTCGCAATGCAAGATTGTGAAGGATACAGCAGGCCACGATGATCTGGCACACCTTCTTTGGTGAGTACATGAGGGATCCCCCTGTCATATGCAGGCACCTAAACCTGGCCTTCAGGAGGCCGAAGGTCCTTTCTATGATCCTCCTAGATCGCCCATGGGCCTCATTGTACCGTTCCTCTGCCCTGGTCCGGGGATTCCTCACTGGGGTCAGTAGCCACGGCAGGTTGGGGTAACCAGAGTCACCAATTTGCCACACACGGTGTCTCTGTAGCTGTTCCATCACATAGGGGATGCTGCTATTTCGCATAACATACGCGTCATGCACTGACCCAGGGAACTTGGCATTTACATGGGAGATGTACTGGTCAGCCAAACAGACCACCTGGACATTCATAGAATGGTAACTTTTCCTGTTTCTGTACACCTGCTCATCGTCTTTTGGGGGTACTAAGGCCACATGGGTCCCATCAATGGCACCAATGATGTTGGGGATATGTCCAAGGGCATAGAAGTCAGCATTCACAGTGGCCAATTCACCCTCCTCAGGGAAAATTATGTAGCTCCGCATGTATTTCGTCAGGGCAGACAACACTCTGGACAAAATCTTAGAAAACATAGGCTGAGACATCCCTGATGACATGGCCACTGTTGTCTGAAAAGACCCACTTGCCAAGAAATGGAGGACTGACAGAACCTGCACCAGAGGGGGAATTCCTGTGGGTTGGCGGATGGGGGACATCAGTGCTGGCTCCAGCTGGGCACACAGTTCATGTATAGTGGCTCGGTCAAGTCGGTATCGAAGTATTATATGACGTTCCTCCATTGTCGACAGGTCCACCAGCGGTCGGTACATGGGAGGATTCATCCTTCTCCTCGCAAGTCCCAGCGGACGGTGCCTAGGAAGGACAACATGGAGCACAGAGTCAAACAACCCACAGGTACGTAACTACAGCTTGCACAGTACACAATTGTCAATGCATTGAATGGCTTGTATGAGTGGCAATGCAAGGCCTAGGCATGTGTGACGCAGTAGTAATTAAGCCCTGTGGCCCCTTGTAATGGCGGCTGCCTGACCTGAGAAGTGTGACAATGGGATGTGAGGTCAATGCGCTGGCGTGACACACCGTGGCGGTATGCGGTCGAAGACCGCGGCGCAAAGCCGCATTGGTTAACATCGAACCCTATGGGTTTCACGGGCCAATGACTAGCTGCGCCGGCTGTCGCGGAACGCACCACGGCGGTACGCGCCACCGCGGGCGTGACCGCCATTTTCCATCTGATTAATCACTCGAGACCTGATCATCCACAGGAGAGGACCTATACTGCAAGTGCTGCTGTGACCTCGGTCTGGGAGATACAATGGCTGCTGCGACTGGGGAAAGGGCCCCTGCCTTCACTTCTGAAGAGTTGGAGAAACTTGTGGATGGGGTCCTGCCCCAGTATGCGCGACTCTACGGTCCTCCAGACCAACAGGTAAGTACACTGTGTGCACGTTGCATGGGCTATGCCTGGGTTGTGTATGGTGGATGTAAGATGGTGGGGTGGGGTGGGGAGCGAATGAGGAGTGCAAGGCACGACAGATGAGAGCATGTGCCACATGGCAAGGTTGGGGAGGGGGGGCCAATCGCATCTATCATGCGGAAAATTTATGATATTTCAATTTCCACACTGTACATGTCAAATAGGTCAGCGCCCATCAGAAGATCGACATTTGGCGTGCCATCGCCAAGGAAGTCCGGAACCTGGGGGTCCACAACAGACGGGGCACCCACTGCCGCAAGAGGTGGGAGGACATCCACCACGGGACCAGGAAGACCGCCGAGTCACTGCTGGCGATGGCCTCCCAACCTAGGAGGGGTGCCAGTCGTACCCTGACCCCCCTGATGTCCCGGATCCTGGCGGTGGCCTACCCCGATTTGGATGGGCGCGTGACGACATCACAGCAGACACAAGGGGGTGAGTACCAGCACATTCAGCTATCTTTGCACGCAGTGGAGGCGTCTGGGTGGGGGAGGAGGGCTGTGGGTGACATTAGGCCAGGGCGCTTTCTGTAGTGTAGTCCCCTCCTTTAGGCATGGCCCTGTGCCCCCGCCCCCAACCTCCTGTACGGTGCCAGGTACAGCTAGCCATGGTCCTGCATCACCCATGTGCGCGTTTGTTGTCCCTAGACCTGTTGGCCCAGTCACAAGTACTCAGTAGTGTACCCCGATTGCGCGGCTTAGTGCATGAGGCTCCTGTGTCTGTCCTCTCCGCCAACGGTTTTGACAATGCATGTACTCAACCTTTTATTATGTCTCCCCCCACCCTTTTTCTTTATCTTCTTGTGCATGTGTGCTTCAGCATCATCAGGCGGAGGAGACTTGGCACCGGAGCACGAGGGAGCTGCGACTCACAAGGCCCCGGTGGGCCATGGCACAGACACCGAGGCCACCAGTGATACGGAGGGCGAGGGGAGCTTCACAACGGGGAGCCGTGGTGAAACCAGCGACACCGACACGTCCTCGGAAGGGAGCTCCCTAGCGGTGGTGGCAACATCCGTGCCCCCCGCCTCTACAGGTACAGCCGCCACCCAGCGCACCAGCTCCGCCCTCCCAGCAGCCCCTCAGCCTACGCTCCGTGCCCGCTCGCCCAAGAAGGCGGGCGTCTCCTTCGCCCCAGGCACCTCAGGCCCTGCCACTGTTACCCCTGCTGCCCTCAGTGAGGAGGTCATTGACCTCCTGAGGACCATCATTGTTGGGTAGACTACCCTTTTGAATGCCATCCAGGGGGTAGAGAGGGAGGTGCATCGTAGCAATGCATACCTGGAGGGCATTCATTCGGGTCAGTCTGCCCATCAACGATCGTTCAATTCTCTGGCCTCAGCACTGACGGCAGCCATTGTCCCTGTTTCCAGCCTCCCTCTTCTAACTGCCTCCACCCTGTGTCTGTCTCCTGTTCATCTGCCTATCCCATCCACACCATCAGACCAGCCTGCACACACCTCAACACCCAAGGGCAGCTCTTCCAGACATAAGCACCACAGATCACACAAACATTCACCCAAGCAACACCCAGATGCAGACATGCCAACAGCCACTACCACCTCTGTGTCCCCCACCTCCTCGTCTCCCTCCTCCCTCCCTGTGACGTCGCCACTCACACCTGCATGCACACCACCAACAGCCAGTACACCCATCACCAGCACACCCTCCATTACAGTCCGCACACGTGCAGTCACCACCCCCACTGCCGTTTACACGTCCCCTGTGTCCTCTCCCACTGTGTCTGTCACCCCCTCTTCCAAGACACACAAACGCAGGCAGCCACCCACCCAACAGCCAACCACCTCACGACAGCCTCCAGTCCATGCACCTTCACCCAAGGACAGCACACCTGACTCTCCTACAACCACCTCCTCTTCCTCCACTCCCATAACCACTGTACCTACCTTTTACCTTGGTCCTAAAAAGGGTTACCTCTCCAATCTTGACCTCTTTCCCTCACCTGACCCACCCCCTCCATCTGCTAAGAGTCCCAAGAGCACCTCAGCCACCACCAGCCCGGGTTCACGTGTCAGCGTAGTCCATGGATTTTGGAGTCCCCCCTTTGCCAGCAGTGAGACATCGGTCAGCAGCAAGGGGACAGCCAGCCCCCCCCCCCTGGAAAGAGGACCCGGAAAGTGAGGCGCCGCCGCGGGAGGAGTGCCACGGCTGCCCCCAAGGACCAAAGTTCCGACACTTCACCTGCCACAACATCCAGGGGAGGCAAGGCCCAGAGAGCCACAGCGAAGGAGGGCAAGGGCAGCAGGGCGGAGAAGTCAGGCAGCAGGAGCGCGGACCAGGAGGGCCCCACAAGCCCCATCCCGGGTGTGAGGGAGGACACCCAAGGGCTCAGACACCGTCACCGAAGGGTCCAGCAACTGCACGGTTGGAGGGCGACTGAGCAGGGAGTCCAGCCCAGGTCAGACTCCCTGGAATTACAGGCCAAACACCGCTGAAGAGGGCCCCGCCGTGCAGGAAGGCACCGCTGAAGAGGGCCCGCCGTCCTGAAAGACACCGCTGAAGAGGGCCCCGCCGTCCTGAAAGGCACCGCTGAAGAGGGCCCCGCCGTGCAGGAAGGCACTGCTGAAGAGGGCCCCGCTGTCCTGGAAGGCCCCGCTGAAGAGGGCCCCGCCGTCCTGAAAGGCACCGCTGAAGAGGGCCCCGCAGTGCAGGAAGGCACCGCTGAAGAGGGCCCCGCCGTCCTGAAAGGCACCGCTGAAGAGGGCCCCGCCGTGCAGGAAGGCACCGCTGAAGAGGGCCCCGCCGTGCAGGAAGGCACCGCTGAAGAGGGCCCGCCGTCCTGAAAGGCACCGCTGAAGAGGGCCCCGCCAAGACAGGCCCCGCTCCGCTGGGCCCCGCCGTCTCAAGGACCGCTCCGCTGGGCCCTTCATCTCAAGCACCGCTCCGCTGGGCCCGCCGTCTCAAGCACCGCTCCGCTGGGCCCTTCATCTCAGGCACCGCTCCGCTGGGCCCCGCCGTCTCAAGCACCGCTCCGCTGGGCCCTTCCTGTCAAGCACCGCTCCGCTGGGCCCTTCATCTCAGGCACCGCTCCGCTGGGCCCCGCCGTCTCAATCACCACTCCGCTGGGCCCTTCCTGTCAAGCACCGCTCCGCTGGGCCCTTCCTGTCAAGCACCGCTCCGCTGGGCCCTTCCTGTCTAGCACCGCTCCGCTGGGCCCTTCCTGTCAAGCACCGCTCCGCTGGGCCCTTCCTGTCAAGCACCGCTCCGCTGGGCCCTTCATCTCAGGCACCGCTCCGCTGGGCCCCGCCGTCTCAAGCACCACTCCGCTGGGCCCTTCCTGTCAAGCACCGCTCCGCTGGGCCCTTCCTGTCAAGCACCGCTCCGCTGGGCCCTTCATCTCAGGCACCGCTCCGCTGGGCCCCGCCGTCTCAAGCACCACTCCGCTGGGCCCTTCCTGTCAAGCACCGCTCCGCTGGGCCCTTCCTGTCAAGCACCGCTCCGCTGGGCCCTTCCTGTCAAGCACCGCTCCGCTGGGCCCTTCCTGTCAAGCACCGCTCCGCTGGGCCCTTCATCTCAGGCACCGCTCCGCTGGGCCCCGCCGTCTCAAGCACCACTCCGCTGGGCCCTGCCGTCTCAAGCACTGCTCCGCTGGGCCCTTCCTGTCAAGCACCGCTCCACTGGGCCCTTCCTGTCAAGCACCGCTCCGCTGGGCCCTTCATCTCAGGCACCGCTCCGCTGGGCCCCGCCGTCTCAAGCACCGCTCCGCTGGGCCCTTCCTGTCAAGCACCGCTCCGCTGGGCCCCGCCGTCTCAAGCACCGCTCCGCTGGGCCCTTCCTGTCAAGCACCGCTCCGCTGGGCCCTTCATCTCAGGCACCGCTCCGCTGGGCCCCGCCGTCTCAAGCACCACTCCGCTGGGCCCTTCATCTCAAGCACCGCTCCGCTGGGCCCCGCCGTCTCAAGCACCGCTCCACTGGGCCCTTCATCTCAAGCACCGCTCCGCTGGGCCCCGCCGTCTCAAGCACCGCTCCGCTGGGCCCTTCCTGTCAAGCACCGCTCCGCTGGGCCCTTCATCTCAGGCACCGCTCCGCTGGGCCCCGCCGTCTCAAGCACCGCTCCGCTGGGCCCTTCATCTCAAGCACCGCTCCGCTGGGCCCCGCCATCTCAAGCACCGCTCCGCTGGGCCCTTCATCTCAAGCACCGCTCCGCTGGGCCCCGCCGTCTCAAGCACCGCTCCGCTGGGCCCTTCCTGTCAAGCACCGCTCCGCTGGGCCCTTCATCTCAGGCACCGCTCCGCTGGGCCCCGCCGTCTCATGCACCGCTGGGCCAATGACTGTGCCGGTTCTGTGTCGTGCTAATGTTCACGCTGCACTCGGCCCACCCTGCCTCCTCCATTGCCTGTGGAGACTGTTATCCACTTGATGGACTGTGACTTTGCACTCCCCAGGATATGACAGTGGGCAAGCCACCCACTTGTGAGACTTGAGAGACTGTGGCTTTGCACTCCCCAGGATATGACAGTGGGCAAGCCACCCACTGTAGAGACTTGAGAGACTGTGGCTTTGCACTACCCAGTATTGGACGGTGGGCATGGTGGCCCCTTCTTGGATCTGGCGTCGTGGACTCATGTGGCTGTGGTGCCCCCCCTTCCCTTCCCCTGAGGTGCCTGTAGTTTTGTCGTGTGATGCCCCTGCAGTGTTCTCTCCAACGGACTCAGGTCTCCTTTGTGGGCTTTGCCCATGTGTTGATACACTTCGGCCCACGGACATTTGCATTTTCTGTGACTGTGCGGGACTTTCTGCCTCTATTTCTCGGTCACGCAATGTTTACATTAGATAATATTTCCATAATTTTCCTATTTTGCCATGTCTTCAATGAACCTATTTTGTACATAAATGTTGTTTCTCACTTGAATCAGATCTTTTCGTTATTCCGGGTGGTGTGGGTGGGGTAACTTTGACTTGGTGCTCTGCATTGGTGTGTAGATAGTTGGGGGGTGGGTGTGATGCGTATGTGTGTGCCCGTAACCCTTCCTCCTCCCCCCCTCCCCTGTGTCGTAGGTGCGGTACTCACCGTTGTCGTCTGCGCCGGAGTTCGTACTCGTGGTAGATGAGCAGGTAGACAAGAGCGGGTAGGATGTGTAATTCGGGCTCCATGCTGTCCTCCGTCCTCGTGGAGTGTATAGAGGTGAGCGTTTTCCCGTTCGTAGTCTGTTTCCGCCGTGTTTTTATCGGCGGGGCTCCCGCCCCGGATGAGGTGGCGGATTGGTGAGTTGTGATAGGGTGGGCGGTACTTTCTCTGCCGCCTGCCTGTTGGCGGTGACCGCCGCGCTGTTTGTCTCTCCCACAGTGGCGGTCGGAGTGGTAAAGTGGCGGGCTGTGTTGGCGGTTCCCACCAGGGTCAGAATTCCATTTTTTGAACCGCCAGCCTGTTGGCGGATTGGCCGCCACTTTATCACCGACCGCCAGGGTCAGAATGACCCCCTAGATGTGCTTGAATGGGCCACCAACTGCCCAGAAGCCAAAATGTTTAGCATAGCCATCAGTTTCACCTGGGCTTTCACTTTGGGAGGAATGTTGGTGGGCCAGGCAATAGGTATAAGCAGACTTTGCCCAATCTTATGCAGGAATTATATTATGGACTCCCTCCTGAGCCTATAGAATTTCCTCATCTCATCCTCCCTGAGGTTGATGAGGGAAATATGCTGGCAGAACACACTCTCCGTCCTCCTTCACTGCCTACATGGTGGTGGTGATCTCTTCGATACTCCTAGGTGCAGGCTGATGAGCTCCATTGCATAATTAAGCTTGCCAAAGTATATTTTGATGTTCAGGTTTATATAGAACAGCCACTGTGTAATTTCCTATGCCTTGGTTACTGATGTGCAGGAAAGGATGGCACATTCGGACTTTCCGTGTCCTGGACTACCAGAGAGACTACCTGGACTGCAGAGTGTAACCACAAAACATTCCATTCCTCCCTTAGTATACCTGCCCTTCCTTCATGTTTGCATATGTCACGTTTGATATTCTAATTTTAGTTTTATTAATTTTTGGGGATATACATTCTGATTACACATGTCACATCCCGCAAGTGGATCATATGTACTTTCCAGGTGTGTATGATCCGCAACGGGCTGGAATCCAAGGACAATTAACAGGAAGTGACACAGAGGAAATGCAAGGCAGGAGGTCCATGACAGGAAGTTGCAGGCAGCCATTTTCTTGTCATTCTGAGTCATCCTCTGCTACAGACAGGATCCTCTACCATCCTGATGCTCTGTCCACCCTTACTGCCCCCAACATGGCTGAGGGAGTTAAGGAGGGGGCACCCCCTCTTCAGTGAGAGACAATTGGACATCTTAGCTGGGGGCCAGCCGGACAACAACCCTCAGTTTTATGGAGGCCCTGAGGAGCAGCTGAGTAATGTAGCGCACCAGGATCTAGGGGCCAATAGCACAGCACTGCAGTTTAGTGGTCGTACACCACCGACGGGCCAAGACATGCCGCAAGTGCTGCGAGGACCAGAAACGTTGGGCCCGTCTGAGGTCTAAGAACTACTGGGAAAATCCTCCCAGCCCCACATGCACTGGCCCTGCCTCACACCTATGTACAGGATTGTCCTGAGTTCATTCTGGCTGACCCTCTATTCTCACATGGAGGATTTGGAGCAGCATAGATCCGGTCAGTGCATCGCCTGCATACTGTGTCTGATAGCATGGTGTGAGTCGTAATAGAGCTGTACAAACATGTATCACATGTCAGAATCTGGGCATTGTCTGCAGCAGTCACAAGGCCAATGCCCCATGGGATCACATTGGAAGCACTGACCAAAGTGCATTCTGGGTTTTACAGTGTGCTGAACACTACAGGGGAAATAGCCATCACTCACTCATTTGTGTATAGAGATGCAATGCCTACACTATGATTGGTGAAGCAAGGGACTTCTCACTGCTGGGTGCCATGCCAGAAGAATGGTCAAGACACGGTCCAGTGTGAGGTCAAGTGGTTACAATTTCTTGTGTTGGATGCCTTTGTTGTGTGTTTCATTAGTGTAAAGTATCATTTCTTGTATCTTGGAATAATGTCTCACTTTGGAATACTTGTCTCACAGAAAATGGTTCCTGAAATTCCAAGGTTGAACTAATGCACGTCTTTATGACAGTTGCTCGAGGAGGCGGTGGAGGCGGCAGCAACCAAAAGGGCAGGAGCCCTTTAAATTCATTGCAGCGCTCCCGCCTCGCGGGACACGCTTGGGGAGGAGGCGGCAGCAACCAAAAGGGAAGGAGCCCTTTAAATTCATCGCAGCGCTCCTTCCTTGCTTGACGCGCTTGAGGAGGAGGCGTAGGCGGCAGCAACCAAAAGGGCAGGAGCCCTTTAAATTCATCGCAGCGATCCCGCCTTGCGGGACGCGCACAGGCAAAGCCCGGGCCAAGGGCGGGCCCGTCCTTCGCCCGTCATCGACGGGCAGGCCCCCCCCTCTAACGTGTCTTCCTCCCGTTTTGCAGTAAATTCTTTTGAAAGTTGTTAACGGTGCTGTGGGAGAACGTCATCTATAATGGGGAAAAGAAAGATTAACTTGCAAAAGGGGGAAGGCGGGCCCAGCTCTGTCCAATCCTCCATTACTAGCTATTTATCCGCTGTGATAGGGGCCATTGAATCCGAACTAGAGCAAGTAGAAGAAAGGATTGGGGCTGTCCAAAGCACTGTTCAGCAGCCCCCTTTGGAACCTGTTGTTCATATAAACACTAATTCAAGAACCGGGCCCTTACTACCGGCCCTGCCTTCTAGTATTATACAATTGGGCCATGATATACCTCCTCCCACAGATCTAAACAATTCTCCTACCCCATTTCTTAATCCACCTCTGGAAAGCTCTTGTTCTCAGGTTGATTCTCCTCCTCTGAAGAAGAGGAGAGCCGGGAAAAAATCTAAAAATACCAAAAAGGCCTTGGGTTCTAAAAAGAGAACATCCACCCTTTTGGTTTCAAGTGCTAAAGATCCAGTTTCCCTGGTTTCCACTCCTGA
The DNA here is from genome assembly GCF_031143425.1 of Pleurodeles waltl. Taxonomy (NCBI): domain Eukaryota; kingdom Metazoa; phylum Chordata; class Amphibia; order Caudata; family Salamandridae; genus Pleurodeles; species Pleurodeles waltl. Next base: position 258,285,978 of record NC_090437.1, on the reverse strand, counting down.
ATGTGTTCTGAGAAAGGATGCCTCTGAAGATTTTACTAGTGTTATAGATTCTATTCTTAAATCTTTTTGCGCAACCTTAGAGGCGAAACTTGTCATAATGATCACTAGGAAGCTTGATTGCTTTTGTAATGATGTGACTAGTAGTCTCATTTACTTAAGCCAGGATCAGTAAGTACAGGAAAACCTCTCAGCCCAGACACGGTTCACCAAACTAACCCCCTATCTACTTTGTTACCTAAAGGCGCAAGTAATCCCTCACCCAATCTACAGGCCGTTTCTGGCCAAGGAAACTTAACGGATGATTCTGCACAGGGGTTGACCAGGGAAGTTTGTTCCTCCATGTTACATGTTACGGGTCATAATAAATCTTCAAACCATGCAGATTCTTTACATCTACCTCCAGATTGCAATCCGTATGTATTGGTTCTATCAAATGTTCCCCCTTTGGTGAGTTCTAAAATAGAAGATACCCAATCCCTAATCAGGAAAGCTGGTCACTGGTTGAAATCTAATATTAAACCTAATTTTCATCATAATGATAAGATTCTTATGGCCCGCAGAGTGAGGAGGGTTGGATATTCAAAGAAAATGGAGGAGGGAGATTATGTTGTTTTAAATTTTGCAAACTCTTGTTCAGTGGACTATTTTTTGACCAACTCCGAACAATGGAATAGGTCATGTAATAGGATCCAAATACATCCCCTGTGTCAATTTTATGACACCGCGCTCCTACCACATCGCTCCGCTACTAACCTAAGAACCCACACACCTGACCCAGTAGGGTCCCAATTGCATGTAAATGTACCCACTAGCAATCGGTTTTTGGCTCTCAATTATCTTGACGAGAATGATTGACTGACGGCCACGGTTTACCCCTGCCCTATTAATATGGGGAGATCAATAGCTGGGAATGTTTACAATGAATGTACTCGGGGCGCAGGAAAGTCTGTATTGGATTTGTCAACTCCTGTAAATACCAGAGTTTTAATACCATGTCCTGGGTTTAGACAACTAACTCTGCTTAGTTGGAATATAGCGGGGTTGCGGTGTAAAACTGACAACTCGGACTGGAGGAGCTTTATTTCTTCTTATGACATAATTTGTCTACAGGAGACTTGGTCTAAGGATACGCTCCTTCTGAATGGATTTACTTCTCTGTGTCAGCCGGCTATAACCTCCCCAATGGGGAGAGCACGTGGCGGCCTTTTAGTTCTTGTATCCTTACATCTCCCTCTATTAAACGTGTCCTTAATTTGGTCTTCCCCTTATTTTATGGTTGTTTTAGTATCTATAAGTGGACAAAAATATATTCTGATTTTACATTTTTATAATAATATCCCCCGGGGTCTCCTTATGGGATGCCTGGAGGAGCTAGCAGACTTCATTGATTCATCAAATGTTTTACAGGATAGCGATCAAATTATACTATGGGTGGGCGATTTCAACACTCCTTTGTGTAGCAAGGAACTAACAGAACAGTGTGCCTTCCCTGATGAGGGCAGAGAGTCGTCAATCCATTTCACTCACACTGCTGAAGGAGATGCCCTAAACTATTTTATATGTAAGTTTGATTTGGTACACGTTACGGAGAAACTGGCTGCTGACGCCTGTAATATACCAACCTTCACAGGGAAACCGAAGGGGAGCATCATTGATTACATACTTATTGGCTCCTCTGATTATCATTTAATTCAAGAATTTAAGATCACGCCTCACTGCGCCAGTGACCATAATCCTCTCAGCATTAATCTGGATTTACATATTAACCAGGTTCCAAAGAATAAAAGTTTGAGAGCTAGTACCTGTCTACAATCCAAATTGCGGTTTTACGTTTAAAATGGGACAAAATAAATCCTAAATTATTTAATCAGGAAATTGTAAGAACTAGGTCTGACTCTATTAATATGTGTCTGTCTCAGCAGTTAGATCCTGAATGTATAGTCCATGAATTTGAATCTTTAAGTACTGATATCTTGCGAGCCTTGGTAGTGGACACGCCCTTGAAGGGGCCAGTGGTCCATAGATGGTTTGATTCTGTGTGCTCTTCTGCTCATAAAAAACTTAAAGATGCTCTTAAAGCAGTTCCCTCCTCCCGCCAACTAGTTAATCTAGCTAGAGCCGATTATAAGGCTCCTCTTGAAAAAAGGAAATCAGAAATTAGGTCTAAGGCTTGGGATGAACTTCTGGCTGCCTCTGAGCTGAAGGACACTTCTAAATTCTGGAAGGTGATAAATCATCCTTACTTTTCAGATAACAACACTAAGGCCGATGATTGTCTCATTGCAGAGGACGTATGGGTGACCCATTTTAGGAAAGTATTTTGCCCAGGAAACGATGATCATGAGAACCTGTATATAGAAGACAACCTTACTGCATATTCTTTTTCAGTCTCTAATATCAAGGCCCTAGATATTACCTTTGATCTCTATGAGGTCCTAAGCACCATTAATCGGCTAAGGCAGGGAAAGGCTCCTGGCCCTGACGGGGTTCCCACTGATCTTTTTAAATCTGAAATTGATCTTTGGGGTCCTTTAGTTACAAATGTGTTAAATAGCACGGTAAACAGTAACGTACCTATTTCATGGATATCGGCTATTATTGTTCCAATCTTCAAAAAAGGAAACAGACAAGATCCTTCCTGTTATAGACCAATTTCTCTTATTGATTCAATGGCAAAGATTTTAGGAAGTGTGATCTTATCCTGTTTAGAAGATTGGGTGACTGAGGCCCAGATTTTATCCCCAATTCAATTTGGTTTTAGACCCGGTGTAGGCACAGTTGAGCAATTTTTAAATCTGCACCTGATACTTAGTAAATACGTGATAGCCAAAAAAGAGTCTATTCATATGGCATTTATTGATTTAACTAGTGCTTTTGATATGGTTAATAGGTCGAAGTTATGGCAAATTCTGGGAGCTTTAGGTTGTGATACATCCCTTTTGGAGCTTATTAAACGCCTACATACAGATTTAACGGTTTCAGTTCAGACTGGTTTATATGGTCAGAGAACCTCTCCTACTCCGTCAACAAGGGGCGTAAGACAGGGATGTATCCTAGCGCCTTTTCTTTTCTTGATATATATAAATGGGCTTTATGATTCGCTGGTAAAACATGGAAAGGATGTACCAAAGATGGGCCAGAGACCGCTTGCAGTTTTATTGTATGCTGATGATGCAACTTTAATTGCTCGTACTGCAAATGGTTTACAGGGACTCTTGGACCTATTTTACAATTTTATGTTGGACCTTGATTTGAAAGTGAACTACCCTAAGACTTTTGTTATGACATGTGGCACACGTAATACAAAGTCTAAACAATTTATTATGGGAGGACATATTTTAAATAAGGTACAAAAAAATTGTTATTTAGGTATGTATATGAGTTCCTCTTTGTCCTGGAAGACTCACATTAATTTTAAGTTCCAACAGTTGACAAGGAATAATGAAGCGATTTTTCGCTTTACTAGTAAATTAGGTCACAGACCCCTCGCACAAATGAAAACACTTTATAACTCCAAGTGTGTTGCAGCAGTCCTATACGGGGCAGGAGTTTGGGGCTATAACAAAATACCCCCTCTCCAAAGTGCTGAAAATAAATTCCTGCGTAGACTACTGATGGTTCCAAAATGTATAAAAAAACATCATCACTCGTGAGGAAATTGGTCACGGTTTCTTGGAGGACAGGGTCTCTATCGCTCCTTTACTGCTCTGGATTAGATGCTGGCTGAACCCTGCGGCAAAACTTGTTCAAGACTGCATTTCTGATTGCTTACAATTGGACAACTCAAACAGGATTCCCTGGCTTGTGTTCCTGCGAAACTCACTTGAGAAGCTGGGGCTCAGGTACATGTTTGAAGAACTCCAATTGTTAACCTCAAACTCTAGGTCTGTCTTGAAGTCACATATAAGAGTTGAGAGAGCTCCCTGAAACTGAAATCTTTTGATCCCTATATCCGGATTGTAACTGCCCCATGTCTTGAACCTTATTTGATATGGTTTTCAAGTTCTAAAATAACCTCTCTTTTTAAAAATTTTAGATTTAATTTGATTCATTTTAAGGTAGCCTTTCCCAAACCATTTTTGGGGAAAAAGGATTTACCACCTTGCCCTTGTGATTCCAAATCAAAGCAGAGTACCTCACATTTTTTTCTCTTTTGTTCTCTATATGCTGCTCCTAGAAAGGCTTTTATTTTACCCATTTTATGTCATCTTAGACCTATCCATTATAAGGAAGCTCTATTATATTTTCAGAGACTGCCAGATATCCAAACTTGTCAACAAGTACTAAATTTTGGTACAGCTTCTTTAAGTATTAGGAAAAGGTCTACTCCATTTTAATCTCTATAGGTTTGTGAGAGATTTCTATTCTGAGATAACATCTGTAAATTTTGTGTTTTTGTGATTCTTAATTATGCTTTATTATACTTATTTGTTACATGTCAAGGGGTTTTAGATCAGATGTTTACATTGTGTTTTTAGAAATTGTTTTTACAGTTTTTAATAGAGTTTTCTACTATTTACAGATTTGTAACATGTGTCTTTGTATGCACTTTTATGGCAATTGCCAAATAAAGTTCTTTGACTGACTGAATGACAGTTGCTCGTACGTCTCGTATGTCTCATGCAACAGCTAGCTAACTGAGCCAACTTTGCGCACGTGCCAACTGGTGTGCAGAACCAACAGTCAGTCTTGAACTGCCAAATGTGTCACATGACATGTAGACTGGCAGATAGTTCCAGGCATCCTCAAAAGCATGTGCTCACAGCTCAGCAAAGGTCAGAATCAAGGGCTGGGTTTCACTTGTACACCCACTCAGGCAATTATGTGGAATCAGACCATGCTGCACAGCAGATGACATGCAATAGTTTAAGACTACCAAGTCTGCACTTGACATGATTATCATAGACACATGGCTTTGGGGGGGACAGCTCCATCCAGACCGTGTTCTATCTCCCCTTGTAGACTGACTTGTGAAGATGTCTAGGTAGTGAGGACAGAAAACCCTTGGCCCAAATTACTTAGGGTAACTAGAACTTCTGTTCAATCATTTACATGTACAGCTTCTGTGGTCCTTGAAAACCTGGCCAAGCATTTGAGATCTTGCTTAAGGTTAGGCTTTGACACTACAGTAGGGTACACCACTCATAATTGTGACAGAAGTCAATGAGTTGTGTCTGGACATATCAGTTACAGTACACATTCCATTGGGAATCTAAGTCACCTGGAATTGGTCCGTGAGATTAAAGAACAAAGTCTACACTTGCTTATTGTACTCATGTACCTTTTGCCATGATTTGGACACCAACTACGTGATGTTCTCACTTCCATTTTAGTGGACCCGGCTGGCCAAGAAGACCTGGGAGAGGACCGGGAACAGAGGAGAGCTACAGGGGGATGACGGTGGGCATGGCCTCTATCATCTACTGAGGAAGAAGAGGAGGAGGGACCTGTACCATCTAGAGGCAGGGGAAGTGCACCCACCCAGATGGACTCTGAAGACGATGACTTGGTGGAGGCAGTGGAGACTGTAGGGGGGGTCTTGATCTGGATATCTCAGGCCAAGGGGGAGGACGTTGCGTCCCCCATTACATTGAAGATCTTGACACCACCTGGGCCTACCTCTGCCCCCCCCCTGCAACATGTGGTCTTGTGCTACCCAAACCCTTCCCTGCATTGTGACTCCTGTTGCTGAATACCAGGAAGGGATGGTGACATCTGAGGGGGAGCGGGTCAACCTCTCTCAGCTCCTACAGCAGTTGATAGATGAACAGTGTAGGACCTGAGAGGAGTTGACCCATTCCCTGGATTCAATCAATGCCACCCTCACTTTCTTGGGTGCAGCCATGATAGCTGCCATGATATCTGCCCTGTCTCAGAGTCCCACCCACACCACCGTCCATGTGTCTCTCTGTCATTCCTCCCACTCTGTCCCCCCACCCATTGTACTCTTGATCTGTCTCAGTCTTGTGGGGTGTCAGGTCCTCCAGTGGCCAGCCAGGAAAAGGCCACAATAGCAGAGGATCTCATTGTCACAGAGAAACAGGATGACCAGAATGACAGTTGACTGAACAGTTGACTTGGACTGGACTTCCCCCCGTAAACAGACTGTTTTGAATGACATTTCCTGACGTGTTTTATTTATTTTGCCCAACACCCTTCATGTCCCCTGCCCTTACACTGAGAAGAGCATACATTTTGTTTTGTTTCTCACTGGTTTTTGTTTGCATTACATTGATCCACATATATAAAAATAAAAAATGGGGACAAACTGTGTTGTATAGTTCATTGTCTTTGCTGGAACCATAGCATGGATTTCTATGTCTGGAGCTGGGTAGCTATGACTTCCACATGACACAACTATACACATATGGTTCTAATGAAGAACATGTTTTAACCACATTGTTGACACATACATGGCCTACAGCCTCATTAAGCCTTGAACATCATTGGCTATTGTCCAAATTAATTTTAATGGGAATATTTTATTTATTTACAAAATGCTGTGCATGCATCTGTTGCAGTGCTCATGGGGTATTTCAACTGCTTCTTCTCAGTTTTGGTTGTGAAGACCTTTGCAATGTTGTGTGTTTCCTGGAGTGCTTGTTGAGTGTTTCCTGTGGTGCCTGTCCAGTGTGGGGATCTGCCTGGACAGGGGGTGTCTGAGTCTGTTCTGTGTGGGGGTCTGCCTGAACAGGACTTGTCTGAGCTAGACAAGTGTGGGGTATGCCTGGACGGGGGATGCCTGAGCCTGTTCAGTTTGGCGGTCTGCCTGAAAAGGGGGGGTCTGAGCCTGTCCAGTGTAGGACTCTGCCTTGACTGGGAGTGTCTTTGCATGGTTTGACCTGACCTGCATGGAGTGTGTCAAGGGTGGGCTAATCACTGTGCTGCCTCACTCCCCACTTAAATGGTATTCCATGAACACAGAGTACACTTGTGACAGCTCCCCAGAGTCACAGAACCAGGTATACCTGGGAAAGCACAAGTACCTTATACCCCATGAGGTGAGGCATTAAGAATTGTCACATGTAGACTTGCAGCACTGACCAACGTAAGTCCCTGAACCCTTCAGTAGGTACTGTACACATACATATTTGGTTGACATATCATTGGCCAACGTCATGTTGGAGTAGAGTATACTTTGATGAGCCATATGTGAGCTGATGGGGATGAGTGACAACAGTGACATTCGACAGACACCTCATACTGCAGACATTTATACCACAGTTTAGGAACATAATTTTTTTGTGAAGACATTTTCATGTATCCTTACCAGTGTCTGACATCCGCCTGGTGTGTGGTACCTGACCAGAAGTCACACCCATACATGTTGCAGAGGTCACTGCAGGCTGTACCTTTCTTGACAACGTCACAGGGACTACAATGAAATGTTTGTGCTCAGTTAACATACTAGTTGACACGTGATACACAAGCTTACATATTTCACTTCAGAGGTTTGCCACAGTTCATGCATTCCATGTGCATTGTCTTTGAATTGACTGGTAACAGTGTATGAGAGACTGCCCTTCCCTAGCCATATTTATGTACCAATTTGTGCTGATGATATGGGTTGTTGTGCTCCACGACGTTGCCTCCCTGATGGTGCAAGGACTTGTGTGCCAGTGTGTGACTGTTCTCCGGATGTATGTGGCAACAGAACTAAAGGGTCATCGGATATGGTCAAGATATTTGATTATGTGTAGCCTGTGACATAACTACACATTTGAATCTACATGCCGACACCAGTAGTAAATGTATGAGGGACATTTTCCGTAGCCATACATTAGTGTGAAGTGGAGAAGGCAGAAGTGTTGGCTCACTGTTTGGGACTGAAGAATTATGGATTTCATGTACCATCCCAAAGGCTTCTGGTACTTGTAGTGTAATGGACTAGCTGAGACACACGAGGGTCTGAGTCCCTATGCAGATGGTACTTATTTTGGACGCCATCATGGTCAAATTTAATTAGTATCACATGCATTACTCATTTTGTGTCATTGTCAGTATCATTCCAAATTACCTGGCACCACATTTTGGTAATCAGTCACAGGCGGCCTATGGAGCAACTGGGGGTCTATGGTAGAGAGGACATCCCTCTCAATTGGGGTGAGTCAGAGGCCGGCTCCAGTTTGTACACCTGGGAGAGCACTGGCCACATCTATCCCAGCGTACTTCTCCTTCCCCCTCCTCAGCTCACCCTGCCACTTCTTCTTGATGTAATTCACGGTCTGGTTGTCCTCCTCCAATGCAGTGACTGTCGTGGCCAACTGCTGACAGAAAGCAGTTTTCTGTGAGGAACTGCTGCTGTACGGTTGGAGACCATGCAGTCTCTTGTAGTTCCTCACAATACATTTAAGGATCATGGTGGTCTCTTCCTATGTGTAGTTTTTCTTAATCCAAGTGGGATAGCATGGCTTCAGGATATGCAGCACAGGCAGGCACAGTAAGATTCTTGGGAAAGCAGAGCCTTGCTTGTGTGCTGTTGTATCTGGTTTTTGGATCTGGGTTGCAGGTGGGTCTGATAATGTGAAGGTGCATGTAATTACACAGATTACAATTGTGGTCCCGACGATCTGGCCCAAGCGCAGATGATCTGACTTGAGTGCAGATGATCCACCCCGAGTGCGGATGATCTGTCCAGGTTGCGAACGTAAAGATACAACTTGTAACTTACCTTTGTGAATACCTAAAAGTCGTCAACTTACACTTTTGACCAAAAGTGTAAGTTTCCATTTGTGATTTGGGCCCATTGTCCATAAATGTCCTGTGAAGCCCCAAAGATGGTATTTGGAAAATTGACCACCAAAATCTATGACATAAGTTGAGATGTGTCTAATTCAGCCTGTCATACATTTGGATAAAGTTACATGTGAGTGGGGTCCCCTGTACCATACATGGGGCCTCATTTACAAGAGGCATGTACAACTGGAATGCCATTTATAAGAACCACTCCAGTGGCTCAGCCCTCACAATCAATTCTATTAGGCCATTCAAAGACACCCTGCATGGTTTGGCACGTCTTCAGAGGTATGGAGTAAAGCAAGACAGTGCAAAGCACAGTGTACCTATATTCCAAATCAAGGAGGCAGTCTTTGTCAATTGCATTTACTGTCTCAAACAAAAGAAATGTGTTTTGACACATTCCAGGACTGCCAAAGTATGTAAAGCATAGGAGGTCTCATTACTCCTTGCCTACCCAGGGGAGGCATAACAAGGAGGATCATCAGCAATTAGATTAGTGGTTTTCAATATTGTATGAGTTGTGCATTACACTGCATATATTGAAAATGGCAAATTCCTCCATTGGATGTCTTTGTGAAGGAAGGTGTCCCTTCCAGTACAAAAACAATGGTGTCAACAATGCAGACACACCTGCACCATGGAAAAAGGGTGCCTGGGTTTGCTAAAGGCACCAATTAGGGCACCATGACTTTAGAAAGACTGTGAGGGAAGGTGAATGTAACTTCACAGTTCCTGGTTTGCAGCATGCCAGAGCCATTGCATCATTTCCTTGGCAAATGTGTCACATTTTCAGCTAATGCTTTGTTTTTTTAACACTTCCAATGGATACATAGCCAATGCATGACTTTCACACAAGGCCTCATAAGGCTCTATGTGTCACATCCGCCTGACACAATGGCTGCAAAACTTCACACATTATTTGAATGCGTTTATGTTTTTTACACGCAATGGTGCAAATGTGTGTTTTCCAGTGTATTATGTGTTGAAATGCATGGAAACAAGTACATAGTTCAGTGTATTGCATAGGACTATTAAAGGGGACATGCTTAGTGTATTTGCATGTTATGCTTGTTCATAGTGAGAGTGCACATATGTGTGACTAATTGCATCACTGGTGAGCGACTACCGATAATAGAGATTTCTTCTATTTGTGTACCCGTGCAGATTACAAGTGGTGCACCCTGCACTAACTCTGAAAATGCATGCAATTTAAATGTTGCAATAAGGCCAGGTTTGGGGCAGAGATCCATTGCCCTGGTGGCTGGACATTGAAGTGCTTCATGGAGCATTTTTTTCAAAACAGCTCCATGTTGCACTGTGCATGCTGCACCGAAATGCCATATCATTGTCTATCACAGACTGTCTTGCAGACAAATCATTGATGCTATGCAGGGAAGCAAGGCAAATTGATGCACTGTGTTTTCTGGTATGAAGCGGTCAGAACTCAACCCTGAACATGAAGAGATAGCAGTTTGTCTGGCTCTCCTTGCACTGATGCAGTGCAGGCAGACTAGCACTAACACAGGCGCTCTTGCAGCATGGTGCAAGGGTGTCGGTGTGGGTGGGACAATTGCCTATGTGGAAGAAGGGACTCCTTCCTGCACAAAAGACAACAAATGAAGTTGTTTGCTTTTACCCATGTGTGCTGCATAATACCGCACACAATTATATTGTCAATTGCAATGCCACATACATATTTCTTTCATGGTTAAACCACCCTCCATTATGCGTTGTGAACGTTTCAGTCTCTGGGTTATGTGCCTTGTCTAATTAGTTATTGCCTAAAATTCATAGGTGAATGCATGATAATGGCCATGTTCCCCATATGGAATTAATTCCTGAATGAGATGTAATGCATTGCATCACAGGATGCAGATCTGTATACATTTATTGTAGGCACAGAAAGGGGTATCAGATTGCCCGTTCCCTGACTTTTGGAATGAGTTTTGAATTTGGCTAATGGATGCGTAATGCTGACCCAAAATGGTAGGTGATTGAAGCAAAATGTTCTACATTTCTTCACATTATGCTGTTCATATATTAGGATCCTGCCCCACAGAAAACTTCCCTTTCTTGAATGTTGTGGTGCACAAGACTCTCACTCATACTGTTTGTGCAGTGCAAAGCAAGCCTGCATAGCTGTGTGTGACCTCATGATCATTGGGTAAGGCAGCAAAGTATGAAGCGCATCATAGCTTCAGTCGCTATCAAGGGGTGTGGCATGTGCGTAGCATTTAGTGTTCACAATGAAGATCCATGGAGTTTGACACTGACCCAGGTTCTTACGCTCACATGAGCCTGGTGCAGGGCCAAACCTTTACACATCACCAAAAGAGTCGTAACAAGGATGAAACTTTTTAAAACATGCTTTCCTTACAACACATTAAACATGCCAATCAAAACCATTTATGGTTTATGTACATGAAGTTACATAGGTGACTTTTATGTAAGTTGAAGTCAAATAGGAAAAAGGTATACACCTTTTCTGCTACCCCATATTTTAGCAGTTAAATTTACTTTACTCATCCTGGATATCCACATGTGTTGCCTGCAAAACACTCTGCAAGTCACATAGAACACACATGACACAAATTAGATCAAGGAAGCCTATTGATGTGCCCTGATTTATCTGATAGCTATGAGGCTAGGATGAGCCACACCGGATAATTTGGCATACCCTGATAAATATGTTTGAGATCTGTGTGCCACCTGAAGTTCATGTTGATATGTGCATACCAACAGGTACCAAAAAGGCATGTTGAACAACCACCATATCATGTCATGGTACACACACACATCTGCTGTACTAACTTGAATCTGGAAGGATATGTGTTGCATGGGTACAGTACTATTACACAATAGTTTTCAAATCATATCTTTCTCATCATTTTTGTGTTGATGGGGCCAGCTTGGATAGCTAAAAAGGGGTCTGATTTATTCCAAGAATGGATCTGTTTGATATTGGCAGGCATCACTTTATGTGGAAATATTGGTGGGCAACTTGTACTTCGGATGTGGATATGCATTCATACAAGTTGTTAAGCTGTGCATTTATCATCACATTCTGCCACTCTGACCTGAAATGAATACGTGCAGATACCTTGGCTGGATTCAGCTTGCATTTAGTCCTTGCCTCTGTGTAAAGGTTACATGATCAGACTCTTTGTGTTGTGTTTTAACATTCACACATGAAATGTTGTTAGAGGAGTTAACCTATTGTTTGTATCTGAGTGCAACATAGAAACATGTATGAAACATTCTTACTTGATCCTTTTCCATAAACACCTACTGAGGCACGTGTGGCAGCATTGGTAGTAAATAGACATTATTGTGCTGCTACATTTGCGTAATTTCAAGTGAGTGTCTGCTCATATTGATGAAGCATATGTTGACTGTATGGGTTGGACTGGGTTCCCATGCACATACTAAGTGCATCAGCAGACAGGCATTAGACTATAAATTCACTCTACTATCCTTCACAAGTATGTGGGAGTACAAATGAGTAGCTCAACAACACACACATAGGTGGTCATTCCAACCTCGGCGGTAAAAGGCACTTACCGCCGTACAGAAGACCGCCATAACACCGCCGCGGTAAACCGCCACGGTCATTCTGACCCACAACAGGCAAACCGCCAAAATACAGACATCCACAAAAGTCCGGCACACCAAAGGCCAGCGGGAAACTGGCGATGACCAAACCTCCACCGTCACGGCAACAGAAATACGCCCACACTATCACGACACACGAATCCATGCGGTGGTCTTTCAACCGCGGTATTCCATTGGCGGTACACACCGCTGCGGTCAAAATACACACACACTTACAAAATACAACCACATTGGACAATTCAAAATGCACACACCTGAGACACATACACACACCACTCCCACACACCCAATTAAATATAAAACACGCACCCACATCACCCACAAACCTCCACTCCTAGAGATTCGTGAACACGCACAGAGAAAAGACATCCGAGCACCCAGACGTCCAATTCACTGTCACCCAGCAATATTTGCACGCGCTTCACACAACACAACAATACACATCACCACACTTAGCAGCACACAATCCACACCACACATCACCCACACCACCCCATGGCACCGCATAGACACCCCAGGTTCTCTGATGATGAACTCAGGGTCATGGTGGAGGAAATTGTACGAGTAGAGCCACAGCTGTTCGGGGCACAGGTGCAGCACACCACCATTGCCAGGAAGATGGAGCTATGGAGCAGAATAGTGGACAGGGTCAACGCTGTGGGACAGCACCCAAGAAATCGGGACGACATCAGGAAGAGGTGGAACGACCTACGGGGGAAGGTGCGTTCCATGGTATCCAGGCACAACATCGCGGTGCAGAAGACTGGCGGCGGACCCCCACCTCCTCCCCCAGAATTTACAACATGGGAGGAGCAAGTCTTGAACATCCTGCATCCTGAGGGCCTCGCAGGAGTAGGCGGAGGAATGGACTCTGGTAAGGCAAATCTTAACTACTTCTCCCCCCCGACCCCACCTGCATGCCAACTCATACCCCCACCCTCACCCTCACCCCCATCACATCCTACTCCTTGCAACTTTCTCACCATCACAACTCACCCATCCCAAACCCCTAGCCCTGCATGCGTCCACAAAGCATGGACACCCATCACCTAAGCATGCCCACTGCACATACACATACAAACCCCTCCCCCCCCCAACCACCGTCACAACAGCCCCCACAAAGGAATGCCAGCACTGGGGTACACGGGCACCCACCCATTGCACGCTATGACACACACAGAAGCAATAACCATGCTTTTATACCCCTGCAGGACCCGAACGCCACGTCACCACGCAGGAGGGTCCACAAATGTCCCCTCCACCCCCAGAAGAGGCCCACAGTGAGGACAGCAGCTCTGTCTCCCTGGATCTAGATGACCAGCCCGGTCCATCGGGGACCTCGGGACAGTCGGTTCCCCTCACACAGCCACAGGCCACAGTAGACCTTCCCCCCTCTGGGAACACCAGCACAGCACCCACCCAGCGGGCCCATACCTCTGTCCCCAGGACACGTCAATCAGCGGTGTGTCCACCACTACAGGGAACCCAGGCTAACCCACCACCCCAACAACAACAGGGACCTGGGGGCAGTCGTAGTGGGCACACGGTCCAGGGGACAGAGGCCCAGGGAAACAGGGGAACTGGGAGGGCTGCTGTGCGACAGGGGGGGGACAGGCCCAGGGAACCCACTCTCCACGAGGCCCTCTCCTCCATCATGGGAGCATACCACCGCTCCCAGGAGATGATGGCGACGGTCCTGGCTAGGTTTCAGGAGATCCAGCTTCTGCAGGAGGAACAGTATATGGGGTTCAGGGAAGAACTAAGAAACATCAGTTCCGCCATGGGTACCATCGTAGTGGCCCTGAATGAGGTAGTCACAACATTGCGGAACACTGTGGCACCTCAAAGGGCCCCTGACACTAGCATGCACCAAGAACTGCCTACCACCTCCGCCGGCACTAGTGGACAGGAGGCACCGACACAAGACCAACAGGCCACCAGAACCCCACCCCCTGCAGAAGGAGAACCACCCCGCAAGCGGGCCCTGAGATCCAGGAAGAAGACAGAGTAAGATGTCAAGACCCCCGCCAGCAAAGGATACCGCCCTGATTGTCATCCCACTGTCCCACATTGTCACCCTGTCCAACCTTAAACTGCCCCTGCTCCACTTCCCACAGGCATTTGGACAATGCACCTGTGAAACCGATAGTCTGGACTCTGCCATGGACAATCCTCCACCATCACCCCTCACTGATTTGCAACCACCCATCCAATTTAGAGCACTTGAATAAAAACACTTATTGCACAAAACAATCTGGAGTCTGGCTGTGATTTAGAACAAATGTATTAGACATGACCGTGCCAAAATGTTCATTCACATTGTGATGGTAACAAACCGCTGTCACACAGCTGTAGTCCATGGGGAAACAAAGCAGATGTCACGCAGAGGGGCCCACAGCTCTGAAAACGGAAGGGAAAGTCACAACACAGTTACCATACATTGGGGGAAAAAGTCAGACAGTAGAGAGGTAGGAGTCATTAAGTAAATGTAATATGCCGGTGTCTACTCTTACCTGTGTGTCACTGAAAATACTGCTGTATTACTGTGTTCCTGTTCTCTATGTCGTCCTCTTCGGCTTCCTCCTCTTCACTCTCCATAGGCTCCACAGCTGCTACAACACCACCATCTGGACCATCCTCCTGCAGAAAAGGCACCTGGAGGCGCAAACCCAGTTGTGAAGCATACAGCAGGCCACGATGATCTGGCACACCTTCTTTGATGAGTACAGTAGGGATCCACCTGTCATATGGAGGCACCTGAACCTGGCCTTCAGGAGGCCAAAGGTTCGCACGATCACCCTCCTAGTCCGCCCATGGGCCTCATTGTACTGTTCCTCTGCCCTTGACCTGGGATTCCTCACTGGGGTCAGTAGCCAGGACAGGTTGGGGTAACCAGAGTCCCCTAATAGCCACACCTGGTGCCTCTGGAGTTGACCCATCACATACGGGATGCTGCTATTCCGCAGGATGTAGGCGTCATGCACTGACCCAGGGAACTTGGCATTAACATGGGAGATGTACTGGTCAGCCAAACACACCATCTGTACATTCATCGAATGATAACTCTTCCGGTTCCTGAACACCTGTTCACTCCTGCTGGGGGGGACCAAAGCAACATGTGTCCCATCAATGGCACCTATGATGTTGGGGATATGTCCAAGGGCATAGAAGTCACCCTTCACTGTAGGCAAATCCCCCACCTCAGGGAAAACGATGTAGCTCCACATGTGTTTCAGCAGGGCAGACAACACTCTGGACAACACCTTGGAAAACATAGGCTGGGACATCCCTGATGATATGGCCACTGTTGTTTGAAATGACCCACTTGCTAAGAAATGGAGAACTGACAGCACCTGCACTAGAGGGGGGATCCCTGTGGGTTGGCGGATGGGTGACATCAGGTCTGGCTCCAGCTGGGCACACAGTTCCTGTATAGTGGCTCGGTCAAGCCTGTATGTCAGTATGACATGTCGTTCCTCCATTGTCGACAGTTCCACCAGCGGTCTGTACACGGGAAGATTCCTCCATCTCCTCGCATGTCCCAGCGGATGGTGCCTATGAAGGACAACAGCGAGCACAGAGTCAAGCAACCCACAGGTACGTAACCACAGCTTGCACATAGCACGATTCCCAATGCATTGAATGGCTTGTATGAGTGTTGGTGCATGGCCTAGGTATGTGTGACGCAGTTGGTAAATAGGCCATGTGGGCCCTTGAAATGGCGGCTGCCTGACCTGTGAAGTGCGACAGTGGGATGTGAGGTCAATGTGCTGGCGTGGCACACCGCGGCGGTAGGCAGTCGAAGGCCGCGGCGCTAAGCCGCATTGGTTAACATAGAACCCTATGGGTTTCAGGAGCCAATGACGATGTGCGCCGGCGGTCGCGGTACGCACCGCCGCGGTACGCACCGCCGCGGGCATGACCGCCATTTTCTATCTGCTTAATCACTCGATACCTGATCTTCGACAGGAGAGGACCTACACTGCAAGTGCTGCTGTGACCTCGGTCGGGAAGAGACAATGGCTCATGCGACTGGGGAAAGGGCCCCTGCCTTCACTGCGGAGGAGTTGGAGAAACTTGTGGATGGGGTCCTCCCCCAGTATGCCCAACTCTACGGTCCTCCAGACCAACAGGTAAGTACACTGGGACCATGCTTAGTGGGCAATGCCTGGGTTGAGTCGGGTGGATGAAAGATGGTGGGGAGGGGAGCGATTGAGGCATGCATCAAACGACAGATGAGAGCATGTGCCACATGGCAAGGGTGGGGATGGGGGGCCACTCACATCGAGCATGCAGAAGGTGATGACAATTTTTCTCTCCCTGTACATGTCACATAGGTCAGCGCCCACCAGAAAGTCGCGATTTGGCATGCCATCGCCAAGGACGTCCGGACCCTGGGGGTCCACAACAGACGGGGCACCCACTGCCGGAAGAGGTGGGAGGACATCCGACGTGGGAGCAGCAAGACGGCGGAGGCTCTGCTGGGGATGGCCTCCCAACGTAGGAGGGATGCCAGTCGTCAATTGACCCCCCTGATGTCCCGGATCCTGGCGGTGGCCTACCCCGATTTGGATGGGCGCGTGAGGACATCACAGCAGACACAAGGGGGTGAGTACAAATACATTCTGCTGACTTTGCGTGCAGTGGAGGTGTCTGGGTGGGGGAGGAGGGCTGTGGGTATCCCTAGGCCAGGGCGATTTCTGTAGGTTAGGCCCCTCCGTAAGGCATGGCCCTGTGCCCCCGCCCCCCACCTCTGTAGGGTGCCAAGTACAGGTATCCATGGCCCTGTGTCATCTATGTGTGCAGTTGTCGTCCATAGGCTTGTAGGCCATGTCCCACGGATTGCGTAGTGGACCCCAAGTGCGCGGCATAGTGCAGGGGGCTTCTGTGTCTGTCTTGTCCGCCAACGGTAGCGGTAATCCATGCACTCAACATGTCTTTATTTCTCCTCCCCCCCCTTTTTTGTGGTCTTCCTGTTCATGTGTGCATTAGCATCATCAGGCGGAGGAGAAGTGGCATCGGAGCACGAGGGAGCTGCATCTCACATGGCCATGGCGGGCCATGCAACTGACTCGGATTTCACCAGTGAGACGGAGGGCGAGGGGAGCTCCACAGCGGGGACTCGTGCTGATGTCAGTGACAGCGACTCGTCCTCTGAAGGGAGCTCCCTTGTGGTGGCGGCAACATCCGTGCCCCCCGCAACAACAGGTACAGCTGCCACCCAGCGCACCAGCACCGCCCTCCCAGCAGCTCCTCAGCGTTTGCCCCCTGCCCGCTCACCCAGGAAGGTGGGCATCTCCTTCGCCCAAGGCACCTCAGGCCCTGCCCCTGTCACCCCTGCTGCCCTCAGTGAGGAGGTCATTGACCTCCTAAGGACCATCATTGTTGGGCAGTCTACCCTTTTGAATGCCATCCAGGGTGTACAAAGAGAGGTGCACCAGAGTAATGCATACCTGGAGGGCATTCATTCGGGTCAGGCTGCCCATCAGCGATCGTTCAACGCTCTGGCCTCAGCACTGACGGCAGCAATTGTCCCTGTCTCTAGCCTCCCCCCTCCAACTTCCTCCACCCAGACCCAATCCCCTGTACCTCTGCCTATCCCAGACACACCATCAGACCAGCCTGCACACACCTCAACACCCAAGGGAAGCTCATCCAGACATAAGCACCACACATCACACAAGCATTCACACAAGCAACATCCACATGCAGACATACCAACACCCACTGCCTCCACTGTGTCCCCCTCCTCCTTGTCTCCCTCCTCCCTCCCTGTGACGTCTCCACTCACACTTGCATGCACAACATCTTCAGCCACTACGTCCATCACCAGCACACCCACCAGAACACTCCGCACACGTGCAGTCACCACCCCCACTACCATTTACACGTCCCCTGTGTCCTCTTCAAGTGTGTCTGTCACCCCCTCCTCCAAACTACACAAACGCAGGCAGCCACCCACCCAACAGCCATCCACCTCACGACAGCCTCCAGCCCAAGCACCTGCACCCAAAGACACCAGACTTCACACTCCTACAACCACATCCTCTTCCTCCACTCCCATACCCACTACACCTACCGTCCCTCTCTTTCCAAATTGATTTTCCTTTCCAAACTTGACCTCTTTCCTACAACTCCCCCACCCTGTCCGTCTCATAAGACTCCAATCAGCACCTCAGCCACCACAAAACCGGGACCAGTGAAGACTGTTGTCCATGGACTGTGGAGTCCCCCACCCTCAAGGGCATCCAGTTCAGCTAGGAGCCAAGGCACGGCCAGCCCACCACCGGAAAAGCATCCTAAGATTGCCAGTGCCCGGCGCGAGCGACCAAAGTCCCCAGGGTCCAAAATCCCTACATTGGCACCGTCAGGAAGTGAGGTGTCACCTGGCACACCGCCAAAGGTGGGAAAGGGCCACAAGTATGCAGGGAAGGGCAGCACGCCCGATAAGTCCGGCAGCAGGCCAGCTGGCCAGGAGGGCCCCACCAGCCCCATCCCAGGTGTGCAGGAGGACACACACAGGCCCGGTACTGCAGCCCAGGAGGGCCCCGCCAGCCACAGCCCAGCTGCCCAGGAGGGCCCCGCCAGCCACAGCCCAGCTGGGCAATGAAGGACCGCCAGCCACAGCCCAGCTGGGCAATGAATGACCGCCAACTCAAGCACCGCTGAACATGGCAAGGACTGCCAAGGCAAGCACTGCTGAACAGGGCAAGGACCGCCAAGGCAAGCACTGCTGAACAGGGCAAGGACCGCCAAGGAAGCACCGCTGAACAGGGCAAGGACCGCCAAGGCAAGCACCGCTGAACAGGGCAAGGACCGCCAAGGCAAGCACTGCTGAACAGGGCAAGGACCGCCAAAGCAAGCACCGCTGAACAGGGCAGGGACCGCTGAACAGGGCAAGGACCGCTGAACAGGGCAAGGACCGCCAAGGCAAGCACCGCTGAACAGGGCAAGGACCGCTGAACAGGGCAAGGACCGCTGAACAGGGCCCTTCATCTCAAGCACCGCTCCGCTGGGCACCGCCGTCTCAAGAACCGCTGAACTGGGCCCTTCATCTCAAGCACCGCTCCGCTGGGCACCGCCGTCTCAAGAACCGCTGAACTGGGCCCTTCATCTCAATCACCGCTGAACTGGGCCCTTCATTTCAAGCACCGCTCCGCTGGGCACCGCCGTCTCAAGCACCGCTGAACTGGGCCCTTCATCTCAAGCACCGCTGAACTGGGCACCGCCGTCTCAAGCACCGCTGAACTGGGTCCTTCATCTCAAGCACCGCTGAACTGGGCCCTTCATCTCAAGCACCGCTCCGCTGGGCACCGCCGTCTCAAGCACTGCTGAACTGGACCCTTCATCTCAAGCACTGCTGAACTGGGCCCTTCATCTCAAGCACCGCTGAACTGGGCCCTTCATCTCAAGCACCGCTCCGCTGGGCACCGCCGTCTCAAGCACCGCTCCGCTGGGCACCGCCGTCTCAAGAACCGCTGCACTGGGCCCTTCATCTCAAGCACCGCTCCGCTGGGCCCTTCATCTCAATCACCGCTCCGCTGGGCACCGCCGTCTCAAGCACCGCTGAACTGGGCCCTTCATCTCAAGCACTGCTCCGCTGGGCACCGCCGTCTCAAGAACCGCTGCACTGGGCCCTTCATCTCAAGCACTGCTCCGCTGGGCCCTTCATCTCAAGCACCGCTCCGCTGGGCACCGCCGTCTCAAGCACTGCTGAACTGGGCCCTTCATCTCAAGCACCGCTGAACTGGGCCCTTCATCTCAAGCACCGCTGAACTGGGCCCTTCATCTCAAGCACCGCTCCGCTGGGCACCGCCGTCTCAAGAACCGCTGCACTGGGCCCTTCATCTCAAGCACCGCTCCGCTGGGCCCTTCATCTCAAGCACCGCTCCGCTGGGCACCGCCGTCTCAAGCACCGCTGAACTGGGCCCTTCATCTCAAGCACCGCTGAACTGGGCCCTTCATCTCAAGCACCGCTGAACTGGGCACCGCCGTCTCAAGCACCGCTGAACTGGACACCGCCGTCTCAAGCATCGCTGAACTGGGCCCTTCATCTCAAGCACCGCTGGCCCATTGGCGGAAGGGGCAGGCCCGCATCTGTGTCGGGCAGGGCTGCACGAAGCACTCTGGGCACTAGTCCCCCTCCAGTACCAGTGGAGACTGTTATCCACTTGAGAGACTGTAGCTTTGCACTCCCCAGGATTGAACAGTGGGCAAACCACCCACTGTAGAGACTTGAGAGACTGTGGCTTTGCACTCCCCAGGAAGGCACAGTGGGCAACCCACCCACTGTAGAGACTTGAGAGACTGTGGCTTTGCACTCCCCAGGATATGGCAGTGGGCAAGCCACCCACTGTAGAGACTTGAGAGACTGTGGCTTTGCACTCCCCAGGATATGGCAGTGGGCAAGCCACTCACTGTAGAGACTTGAGAGACTGTGGCTTTGCACTCCCCAGGATGGCACAGTGACCATGGAGGCCCCTCGTGGATCTGGCGTAGTGGACTCATCAGCTGAGGTGCCCCCCCTTCCCTTCCCCCTGTGGTGCCTGTAGTTTTCCTAGCTGATGCCCCTGCAGTGTTCTCTCCGTTGGAGGCAGGTATCCTGTGTGGGCTTTGCCCATGTGTTTTGGCCCAGTGGCCCACGAACAATGGCTGATGGACATATCGGACTGGAAAATTTATGTATATGAAGGCGGATTGGTGGGTTGTGATAGGGTGGGCGGTACATTGTCTCCCGCCTGTCTGTTGGCGGTGACCGCCGCGCTGTTTGTTTGTCCCACCGTGGCGGGCGGTGTGTTAAAGTGGCGGTCTCTGTTGGCGGTTTCCGCCAGGGTCGGAATTGCATTTTTTTTACCGCCAGCCTGTTGGCGGTTTGACCGCCGCTTTAACACCGACCGCCACACTTTTTGTAAGTGTTTTGGTGTTTGACTTTATTTAAAATGCAGCATAATATATCATAATGTGCTGTCCAGTCTTTGCCACATTACAATAGTTTTTTTGTGGTCTGTATTCCTAACAGAGCTACATTTGCCACTTGTCATTGGCATGGACACTATTTTTGGATTACAAGATGTTGTCCAGTTCTGTTTGTCACACATTGCTGTACACATTTGTTGGGTGCCACTGTCTATCAGAGATGATTGGATGTTTTAGTGGTTTACAGTAACTTGGTTAAATATCCTTTTTGTTTATGATCCTTAGTCAGATACACAATGCATTTATTATTGACTTGAATTGTCTCATGCCTCTGTGAAAGACATTCATAATTTGATCTCTCTAGCGTGTCCTGACAATTGATGCAGCATTTGGATGTTGACCCTCTTCTTCCTCCTCATCGTCAGCAGGGCCTTCCTGCTCCACATTTTTCATATCCCATGGGACATTGGTATGCATACAGATATTGTGCAGAATGCAGCATACCAGGATGATTTTACAGACCAGGAGGGAGTAGAGCAATCTCCCCCAGACAAATCAAGACACCTTTAGCATGATTTGAGAATCCCAAAAGTCCACTTACCAATGGACCGACTCCTACTTAGGGCATTATTATAATTTTGCTGTGCCTCTGTCTAGGGATGTGCACATGGAGTCATCACCCATGGCTCCAGACTATGGCCTTGGTCAGCTTTCAAGACAGGAGGGGAACACTAAGACAATGTTCATAATGGTTGCTGTGCCCACATTTATTTACATACTGTTGTATGTCCTGATTGACTCAATCACTTTTCAAACAGTATGGGAGGTGTATTGACCAGGAGCGGCTGATGACATTTCAAAGTGATGGGGTGAGTGAAGTGCCCCACCACCTCCAAAAAAGCAAAAACAAATTTTCCCTCCCTACAAAAGCCCATACTAAAAAAAACCTCCCTCAAAAGCCCAAATACAAAACTAACCCCTTCCTAAAAAAAAAAAAAAAAAAAAACTAAAGTAAGTGCATTTCATATTTTGTATTGGTTAAATCAAATTAAATTGTACTTACCCACGGGCTTCACATCCTCCTTGCTGTTTTTTCGAAGACGGTGGAACAAACCCCCCCAACCAATCCAGACACTGCTCTCATCCTGTCGATCAGCATGAGAGCAGGACTAGGATTGGATGGAGTGGATTGACCTAATGCCACTACAGACCCTTAAGGCCTGTGCTTAGTCTCCACTCAGCTGTCTATCACTGCTAGCTGGAGAGCTTCAAAGTGTGTATGTCAGTGGATGGCGCAAGACAGCCAGTCAAAGTGACGTGCACTTTGAAGTGTCTGGTCACGAATATTCTAGTCCTCCATGCTGTTAATCGGCAGCAGAGGACACGTCCTTCTGGCTCGGGGCAGGATGGCAGCTGCAGAGTGCCTTGCATAAAAATAAAAAGGCAATTAAATAATTTCACTGCCATTTTATTTTTAACAATTAGCGTGGCTCGCAGCAGGTGGGGAACGATTCTCCTTCACCGCCATGAACCTGGTACTGACATCGCTCGATATACACGCACTTAAATCTTTGGTATGTCTGACACTGTACTACAAATTTTAGTGAAATGGCCTTCGTGTTACACATACTATTAGTCTGACTTGTGGGTGCCGATGCCATACCCATGGCAAGGCTGTAATCTTATGAATAGTTAGTTAGCAATTGAGCTGCCACTTCTATCACACTTGTGAATTTTTTCATGTTGCTACGTATGTTGGCATTTCTGACTTAATACATGTTGGAATGTTAAAAATTTTGGCAAGTGCTGATGATGTTGTCCCATTTATTGACACATTTTTGGATGTGACAATAGTAGTCACTATTGTTCGTTAGCTACAGCCATGTAGATTTTATAAGGGAATGTCATTGTGCTACTTGATAGTCTACACATGGCAGGGCACTGTGTCCACTGTGTTGACAGTACAAAACTTGAGAGATTTTTTGGAGGTCGGCACTGTACAATGCAACTGACAAACTCTGAAAACTACCCTGCCTCACTTATTGAGGACAGTGTTGGAACCATTTTTTTCATGTTACATTTTTGTGGGATTGTCTCCAGCACTTGCAGACAATGGACAGCATGCCTTATGGCTATGGGAGTTACCTGTGAGCATATAGACATAAAAAATGGAGGCCCTTCCTTGAACACAGTGTTGTAACACAGTTTCCACAGGGCTGCACAGATAGACACTTAGCTGCACTAAACTGTATTCAATGAAAAGGGCATGGATGTGTCATATTACTGGCATACAGCATATTTGTGTTTCTTCTGCATGCACAATATCACAGATTGGTGAATGGTGGCAACACATGCCCCCTTGCACCATGGAGCAGGTGTGTCTGCATGGTGGAAGAACTTGTTTTTATGCTGCAAGGGAAACCTTCATGTACATAGACAAACAAAGTAGGCTTATGACACTTGCATGTGTGCTGCAGAATGGAACATGTGTGCTGTAGGTAGGAGGTAGCAGCGGGAGGCCCCAGTTGCACATGGGTGCAGTACATCACCCCCAACACATGTGGAAACCCAGCAATGGAATAGAAACCCTGCTTGTTTCAAGTTGTTTCTGATGTGTGTTGGGTAACATGAAGTATTGTGGTGAGGATGATGATGGCATCAAGGAAACAGGTGAGGAATGTCGAAAATGATGGCTGCAATATTCCTGCGACTCTAGCTGTGGTGGTTTGGAATGAGCTAGATGCTAGCATGTGTAATACTGCCATAAGCTTAGCTTGCAGAGGGATGATGGTGGACCTTTGTGATATTGTCTGAAGACTTGGTGCAATCTGGTTTAGGAGCTGGACAATGGACTCCTTCCTGATCTTATAGTAGGTGATGACCTTCTCTCCTGTGGTCAGTGAGGGTAGTCGTCTGCCATTACATCTGAATCCTTCTCTGGTGCTGCCTTTGTGGAGGTGGGGATGGCAGTGGGGGTGATGACCATCTTTTTCTTGGTGCTCTGAGCTGGAGTAGGAGTAAGTCCATGGCATAGTTGAGCTTGCCATAGAGGTTTGGGCCTGTTCTCCTTATGTACCAATGACAATGCATAATTTTTTTTGCCAGGGTTGCCGATGAGCAGGAAGTCAGTTCTGTGTGACTTTTTAAGTGGGAACGCCTAGCCTGCATATGATTAATGTTACCAGTAGTTGCACCAGAAAAACTGGCACAGGACAGGGAAAAGTGTCCCATTTCACCAAATGCTGCACTTTGCAAATATAGAGCAGTGACTTTGCCATTGCTACGTCAATAAAAAATGATGCAGCTGCGGCACAAGCTCCTTAAAAATATGTCCCTGAGCGTATACTGCTTTGAAATACTTGTCAGTATGCTAATTCTAAGCCAGTGGTACTGTTAGCAGATACAGGGAACATTTAATTGTAGAGGTGTTGTGGTGTATGGACCAAGTAGTACTCCTAGAAGAGCTGACCACTGTTGATGCAAAATGTTTGTCCCTTCACAGTAGCTCATTTTAAATCATTATTACTTTTGCATCACTTTTAGATATGTGAAAGACTATGGGTTGTCTATGAAGAAAGTGCCCTGAATGTAAAACCTGATGTGTGAATACTGCAAGGCAAATAGATTTTTTATTGCTGAGGAATTATGCAATATGTCCCTGTTGGAAAGTGGATTATTGGTAAGGGCAGGTAAGTACCTACACTTAGCAATAGGCCACAAATGCCCATTAGGTCCAGCCAAGGTCTCAATAAATTAATCCTAGCTCAAACCTTGGTAGCATGGCAATGAGCAGTTAGACTTAACTTAGGAGACAGGTGTGTAAAGCATTCAATAACCACAAAACAGTAAGTAAGTAAAACACTAAACACAATAAAAATCCAACACTATTTATAAAAATAGATTCCATTTACATCTTTAAAATGGCAGTAAAACAGCAAAAAAATCAATAAAGTGAAGCAGAGATATTAATTTTTAAAGATTAAGGGGCAGATTTAAGAGCCCATAGTGCCACCTTAGTGCCACCATTTTCTACGCTAAGGCGGTGCTTAAGTGGCATTTCACCTGTGCCTTATTCACAAAGTGGCCCAATGCATGCATTGTGATACTTTGTAAACCCTTCTGCCACGTTATGCCTGTGTCAGGCATAATGTGTGCATGGGGGGCGTTACCCGTTGGGGTGCTGAAAAAATGGTGCAAGGAAATTTAAGAGATTTCCTTGCACCATTTTTTTCAGCTCCTTTAATGCCTGCTCAGATCAGGCAT
Organism: Pleurodeles waltl; assembly: GCF_031143425.1. Taxonomy (NCBI): domain Eukaryota; kingdom Metazoa; phylum Chordata; class Amphibia; order Caudata; family Salamandridae; genus Pleurodeles; species Pleurodeles waltl. The sequence goes on along the minus strand of NC_090437.1, from coordinate 258,260,448 downwards.
TAACGCCTTCTGTGCCAGGGACGTAATTGTTACGTCCACCGCCACATTGCTCCTGTGCCGAGGACGTAACCATTACGTCCTCAGCACTGAGCTCAGAGGGAGCGCTAGCACTCCCTTTGTGGGCTTCCCTCCCACTACCCCAAGGCAGGGATGGAAGGGGAAGCCCTTCCCCTTCCACAACCCCACCCATCCTAATGATGTCAGCGTGCGATCGCCAAGGGGGGCAGAAGCCACTTAGACACCAGGGATAGTGTGAGTGTGTGTGTGTGTTAGTGAATGGGGGGACGGCCCCTTGGGCAATGGTCACCCCCCTTTGGGGGCACGTGTACTATGGCCATTTCTGCCCCCATTTGGGGCAGATCGGCCTATTATTTTTAGACTGACCTGCCCCCAAGGGGGGCAGAAACCACTAGAACGCCAGGGATGTTTGTTTATATGTCAATTTACGTGGGTGGGGGCATAGAACTGTTGGCCATTTCTGCCTCTCTTGGGGTCAGATTGGCCTATTTATTTTTAGGCCCATCTGCCCCCAAGGGGGGCAGAAGCCACTTAGCCACCACGGATAGTGTGTGTTTGTGTGTGTGTTTTTAGTGGATGGGGCGGCCTCTTGGGCAAGGGTGGCTCCCCGTTTGGGGGCATGTGTTTTATGGCCATTTCTGCCCCCCTTGGGGGCGGATCTGCCTATTATTTTTAGGCTGATCTGCCCCCAAGTGGGGCAGAAACCACTGGAACACCAGGGATTTTTTTTCATTTGTTTATTTATGTGGGGGGGCAACCCCTTGGGCCAGGGGCGCCCCCCCCAAGGGGGCATAGTACTGTTGGCCATTTCTGCCCCCCTTGGGGGCAGATCAGCCTATTTGTTTTAGGCCCATTGCCCCCAAGGGGGGCAGAAGCCACTTAGCCACCAGGGATTGTGTGTGTGTGTTTTTTTTGTTTGGGGGTGGCTCCTTGGACAAGGGTCGCTCCCCATGGGGACACACTACTAAAGGTATTTTCTGCCCCCTTTGGGGCAGATAGGCCTAATTTTTTGTAGGCGCATCTGCCCCTATGGGGGGCAGAATCCACTTAGGCACCAATTTCTAAATGCTTGATGATAGGGTTTGTCAACTGGCGTAGTATTTGTATTTGTGATGAAAAATAATTCTCCCTTTTGTTCTGGTTCACAGCTTTAGCTTTCTTTGCTGTGGCTCCTTGCTGTTTTGGCAACGGTTGACCTGCGGTTTGCATAGTTGAATGTTTTAGGTAAGTAAAAACAATTTACTCCAAAGGAGTATTGTTGCCATGCATGAATGACATGTTTGTAGGTGGTGTACTAAATGCAGGATTGTGTGTAAAATTGTCCTTAGATATGTGGACAATGATATATGTGTTGTCTTATTTCTAATTTGCTTTTCTTTCTTTCTTTTTTATGGGATATCAATAGTGATTGCTGTGTCTGTGCAGAGTAGTTGCTGGTGAGTCCAGCTTTTTCAGGCAAGTGAGCGGTAAAGTTTTTGAGTTTATAACTCTTACTGAGAAAGCTACACTTTATAACGTATCTTACACAGTTCTTGTTGTTGGTGGTGTATTTATACAGTTACTTTTTGTAGGAAAGATCATGACTAGCCTCTTGATGACCACTCAGTAGGTGGTTGGTATGCTTTTTGAGTCATTGTCTGATCATGATTATGAGACAGACTCTGCATCTGAGGGAGAGAAGGAAGTGAGAGTTTCTGGCAGTGAAGTTTCTGTCAGAGAGGAATCTTCTGATGAGGAAGCCACCCTCAGTGCAGATGAAGGGCCTGTTTTAGAGGAGGACACTGATGTGCCATTAGTGCAGCAACCTGGGGCTGAAAGGTTTCCCGTTAGAAGTCCTGAACTCTGGGTTGCCCCAAACATGGAGCACCCAGAGTTGCCTGCCTTTACTGGTCTCCCAGGGTGTTGAGTCAATGCAGATAACTTTTTGCCTGTCAATTTCTTTGAGTTATTTGTGGATGATGTGTTTTTGGAAGAGATTGTTCAGCAGACTAGTTTGTATGCGGAGCAGTATTTTAGGGACAACGCTGGTAGACTTAGGCCACACTCTAGAGTTACCCAGTGGATTCCCACAAATTTGGAGGAGATGAAAAGGTTTTTGAGTTTGACTCTTTTGATGGGGTTGATAAGGAAGCCGTCACTGGCTTCCTATTGGTCCACTCGTCCCTTGATGGCAACAGCTATATTTCCTGCAACCATGAGTCATAATCGGTATTTGCTTCTTCTTAGGATGCTGCATTTTGTTGACAGTGCATTAGCCTTGCCAAGAGATCACCCTGATTCTGACCGTCTTTTTAAGATTAGGCCTGTCCTTGATCATTTTGTAGATCGGTTTTCAGAGGTCTGTGTTCCAGGCAAAGAAATTGCTGTGGACGAGTCTTTGGTCCTCTTCAAGGGTCGTTTGGTTTTTAGGCAGTACATTCCTAGCAAGAGGGCACGATATGGAATTAAATTGTATATGCTGTCTGAAAGTAGTACAAGATACGTGTATAGTTTCCATGTCTACACTTGACTTGCTGTTGGGTACTGCAACACACTGCCAGCCAAACGCCAGTCCACACACTCCCATCAGCTGGTGTGATTGCTGTGTCAGGCATGTAGGCATATGTAAGTGATGGGCCCTTGAGTGACGCTGTCTATCGATGCGAGTGTTGTAATGTGATGGGCCCGCGGCTGGCGGCGTGAATGGTCTTGTGCATGTCATATATGAATGGTGTGTGAATGGACTGTAAAGCGGTTGGTGCCTTGCCGTGGATTTACAGCTCACGAGCTGTGAGTCATTGATTCAGTTTTTTGGCCTTTCAGTTATTAACAGTGAATTTCATTTTTGTGAAATCTCTTCTTAATAAAATTTGATCCACTGAACCATCACTCACCCTTGTGCCAAATCCAACCAGTATGTGGGGTAAAAATGACAAAATCAGGTGTCGCAGCACACCTGTGACATGCTAGGTGTCTCGGGTGGGACCACGATGATGAAGCTGGCCACCAACTTGGTTGGTGGGTGAGGGGTCTTTTTAACAGAGCATAAGTGCGGTTCTTTTCACAATTTTAGTGTTTGGAACATCACATAAGTCTATGGACACACCAAAATGATCTATTGCAAAACTACCTGTGTTTGGGGGGGGGCACCTATGTTTTTGGTCCGGGTGCGGCCTTCATCTAGGGAAATCTACCAAACTCAGACATGTTTTAAAAATAGACACCCCAAGGAGTCCAAGGAGGTGTGGCTTGCCTGGATCCCCCAACATTTTCTTACCCAGACTCCTCGGCAAACATCAAAATTTGCTTAAGAAATCATATGTACCTCAATTTTCTTTGGAGGATCACTGCTGCGGCTCATATTTCCTACCACCCAGCATTCCCCTCAGTCTCCCAAGTAAAATGATACCTCACTTGTGTGGGTCCCCAAAGCAGAGTCAGCCTAAAAGATGCATAATAGAAAAATATGTGATTGTCAACTTGCTGTGCTATCCCTTCAATCGCTACAGGCTGTTGGCATTTTTCTGTTGCAGGCACCTGGGCCACCCACACAAGTGAGGTGTAATTTTTATTGGGAGACTTGCGGGAACACTGGGTGGAAGGAAATTTGTTGCTCCTCTCAGATTGCAGAACTTTCTGTCACCGAAATGAGAGGAAAAAGTATTTTTGGGCCAAATTCTGGGTAACAGAACCTGGTCAGAGCCCCACAAGTCACCCCATCCTGGATTCCCCTAGGTGTCTAGTTTTAAAGAATTGTGCAGGTTTGCTAGGTTTCCCCAGGTGCCGGCTGAGCTAGTGGCCAAAATCCACAGCTAGGCACTTTGTAAAAAACAACTCTGTTTTCTTTGTGAAAATGTGGAGTGTCCACGTTGTGTTTTGGGGCAATTCCTGTCGCAGGCGCTGGCCTACCCACACAAGTGAGGTACCATTTTTATTGGGAGACATGGGGGAGTGCTGGGTGGAAGGAAATTTGTGACTCCAATCTGAATCCAGAACTTTCTGTCACTGAAATGAGAGGAAAAAGTGTTTTTTTTGGGCAAAATATTGAGGTTTGCAAAGGATTCTGTGTAACAGAACCTGGTCAGAGCCCCACAACTGGATTCCCCTAGGTGTCTAGTTTTCAAAAATGTGCAGGTTTGCTAGATTTCGCCAGGTGCCGGCTGAGCTGGAGGCCAAAATCCACAGCTAGGCACTTTGTAAAAAACAGCTCTGTTTTCTTTGTGAAAATGTGGAGTGTCCACGTTGTGTTTTGGGGCAATTCCTGTCGCATGCGCTGGCCTACTCACACAAGTGAGGTACCATTTTTATCGGGAGACTTGGGCGAATGCTGGGTTGAAGGAAATTTGTGACTCCTCTCAGATTCCAGAACTTTCTGTCACCGAAATGAGAGGAAAAAGTGTTTTTTTTTGGCCATATTTTGAGGTTTGCAAAGGATTCTGTGTAACAGAACCTGGTCAGAGCCCCACAAGTCACTCCATCTTGGATTCCCCTAGGTGTATAGTTTTCAAAAATGTGCAGGTTTGCTAGGTTTCCCCAGGTGCCGGCTGAGTTAGAGGCCAAAATCCACAGCTAGGTACTTTGTAAAAAACAGCTCTGTGTCCACGTTGTGTTTTGGGGCATTTACTGTCACGGGCGCTGGCGTACCCACACAAGTGAAATACCATTTTAATCGGGAGACTTGGGAGAACACTGAGTGGAAGGAAATTTGTGGCTCCTCTCAGATTCCAGAACTTTCTGTCACCGAAATGAGAGGAAAAAGTGTTTTTTGGGCCAAATTTTGAGGATTGCAAAGGATTCTGTGTAACAGAACCTGGTCAGAGCCCCACAAGTCACCTCATCTTTGATTCCCGTAGGTGTATAGTTTTAAAAAATGTGCAGGTTTGCTAGGTTTCCCCAGGTGCCAGCTGAGTTAGAGGCCAAAATCCACAGCTAGGTACCTTGTAAAAAACAGCTCTGTGCCACGTTGTGTTTTGGGGCATTTCCTGTCGCGGGCGCTGGCCTACCCACACAAGTGAGATACCATTTTTATCAGGAGACTTGGGAGAACACTGAGTGGAAGGAAATTTGTGGCTCCTCTCAGATTCCAGAACTGTCTGTCACTAAAATAAGAGGAAAAAGTGTTTTTTGGGCCAAATTTCGTGGTTTGCAAAGGATTATGGGTAACAGAACCTGGTCAGAGCCCCAGAAGTCACCCCATCATGGATTCCCCTAGGTGTCCAGTTTTTAAACATGTGCAGGTTTGCTAGGTTTCCCCAGGTGCCGGCTGAGCTAGAGGCCAAGGTCCACAACTAGTCACTTTGTAAAAAACAGCTCTGTTTTCTTTGTGAAAATGTGATGTGTCCAAGTTGTGTTTTGGGGCATTTACTGTCACTGGAGCTAGGCCTACCCACACAGGTGATGTACCATTTTTATTAGGAGACTTGGGGAAACGCTGGGTGGAAGGAAATTTGTGGCTCCTCTCAGATTCCAGAACTTTCTGTCACCGAAATGAGAGGAAAAGGTGTTTTTTTGGCAACATTTTGAGGTTTGCAAAGGATTCTGGGTAACAGAACCTGGTCAGAGCCACACAGGTCACCCCATCTTGGATTCCCCTGGGTGTCTAATTTTCAAAAATGTGCAGGTTTGCTAGGTTTCCCCAGGTGCCGGCTGAGCTAGAGGCCAAAATCCGCATCTAGGCACTTTGTAGCTCTGTTTTCTTAGTGAAAATGTGATGTGTCCACGTTGTGTTTTGGGGTTTTATTGTGTCGCGGCTGCTAGGCCTACCCATACAAGTGAGGTACCATTTTTATCGGGAGACTTGGGGCAATGCTGAGTAGAAGGACATTTGTGACTCCTCTCAGATTCCAGAACTTTCTGTCACCGAAATGAGAGGAAAAAGTGTTTTTTTTGGACACATTTAGAGGTTTGCAAAGGATTCTGTGTAAAAGAACCTGGTCAGAGCCGCACAAGTCACCCCATCTTGAATTCTCCATAGGTGTCTAGTTTTTAAAAATGTGCAGGTTTGCTAGGTTTCCCCAGGTGCTGGCTGAGCTAGACGCCAAAATCCACAGCTAGGTACTTTGTAAAAAACAGCTCTGTGTCCATGTTGTGTTTTGGGGCATTTCCTGTCGCGGGCGCTAGGCCTACCCGCACAAGTGAGGTACCATTTTTATCGGGAAACGTGGGAGAACGCTGGGTGGAAGGAAATTTGTGGCTCCTCTTAGAATCCAGAACTTTCTGTCACTGAAATGAGAGGAAAAGGTGTTTTTTTGGGCCTAATTTTGAGGTTTGCAAAGAATTCTGGGTAACAGAACCTGGTCAGAGCCCCACAAGTCTCCCCACCCTGGATTCCCCTAGGTGTCTAGTTTTAAACAATGTACAGGTTTGCTAGGTTTCCCCAGGTGCCGGCTGAGCTAGAGGCAACAATCCACAGCTAGGCACTTTGTAAAAAACAGCTATGTTTTCTTTGTTAAAATGTGGAGTGTCCACGTTGTGTTTTGGGGCAATTCCTGTCGCATGCGCTGGCCTACTCACACAAGTGAGGTACCATTTTTATCGGGAGACTTGGGCGAATGCTGGGTGGAAGGAAATTTGTGACTCCTCTCAGATTCCAGAACTTTCTGTCACCGAAATGAGAGGAAACAGTGTTTTTTTTGGCCATATTTTGAGGTTTGCAAAGGACTCTGTGTAACAGAACCTGGTAAGAGCCCCACAAGTCACTCCATATTGGATTCCCCTAGGTGTATAGTTTTAAAAAATGTGCAGGTTTGCTAGGTTTCCCCAGGTGCCGGCTGAGTTAGAGGCCCAAATCCACAGCTAGGTACTTTGTAAAAAACAGCTCTGTGTCCACATTGTGTTTTGGGGCATTTCCTGTCACGGGCGCTGGCGTACCCACACAAGTGAGATACAATTTTAATCGGGAGACTTGGGAGAACACTGAGTGGAAGGAAATTTGTGGCTCCTCTCAGATTCCAGAACTTTCTGTCACCGAAATGAGAGGAAAAAGTGTTTTTTTGGCCAAATTTTGAGGATTGCAAAGGATTCTGTGTAACAGAACCTGGTCAGAGCCCCACAAGTCACCTCATCTTTGATTCCCGTAGGTGTATAGTTTTAAAAAATGTGCAGGTTTGCTAGGTTTCCCCAGGTGCCAGCTGAGTTAGAGGCCAAAATCCACAGCTAGGTACCTTGTAAAAAACAGCTCTGTGCCACGTTGTGTTTTGGGGCATTTCCTGTCGCGGGCGCTGGCCTACCCACACAAGTGAGATACCATTTTTATCAGGAGACTTGGGAGAACACTGAGTGGAAGGAAATTTGTGGCTCCTCTCAGATTCCAGAACTGTCTGTCACTAAAATAAGAGGAAAAAGTGTTTTTTTGGGCCAAATTTCGTGGTTTGCAAAGGATTATGGGTAACAGAACCTGGTCAGAGCCCCAGAAGTCACCCCATCATGGATTCCCCTAGGTGTCCAGTTTTTAAACATGTGCAGGTTTGCTAGGTTTCCCCAGGTGCCGGCTGAGCTAGAGGCCAAAATTCACAGCTAGGCACCTTGTAAAAAACAGCTCTGTTTTCTTTGTGAAAATGTGATGTGTCCATGTTGTGTTTTGGGCCATTTACTATCACAGGCGCTAGGCCTACCCACACAAGTGAGGTACTATTTTCATCGGGAGACTTTGGGAAACGCTGGGTGGAAGGAATTTTGTATCTCCTCTCAGATTCCAGAACTTTCTGTCACCAAAATGAGAGGAAAAAGTATTTTTTTGGCCAAAGTTTGAGGTTTGCAAAGGATTCTGGGTAACAGAACCTGGTCAGAGCCCCACAAGTCAACCCATCCTGGATTCCCCCAGGTGCCTAATTTTAAAAAATGCACAGGTTTGCTCGGTTTCCCCATGTGCCGGCTCTGCTAGAGGCCATAATCAACAGCTAGGTACTTTGTGAAAGACATCTCTGTGTCCACGTTGTGTTTTGGAGCATTTCCTGTCGCGGGCGCTAAGCCTACCCACACAAGTGGGGTTGCATTTTCATTGGGAGACTTGTGGAACGCTGGGTAGATGGAATATTCAGCAAATTAATTGCTGTATACCCGGTATAGAATGGAAACCATTGCAAGGTGCAGCTCATTTATTAGCTCTGGGTACTTAGGGTTCTTGATGAACCTACAAGCCCTATATATCCCCGCAACCAGAAGAGTCCAGCTGACGTAACAGTATATTGCTTTCAAAAATCTGACATCGCAGGAAAAAGTTATAGAGTAAAACGTGGAGAGAAAAATGGCTGTTTTTTATCTCAATTTCAATATTCTTTTTTTTCAGCTGTTATTTTCTGTAGGAAACACTTGTAGGATCTACACAAATGACCCCTTGCTGAATTCAGTATTTTGTCTACTTTGGATAAACATTCTGAGATCCAGCATTGGTTTCTCACCCATTTCTGTCATTAACTGGAAGGAGGCTGAAAGCTCAAAAATAGTAATGATGGGGTATGTCCCAGTAAAATGTCAAAATTGGGTTGATAAATTGGGTTTTCTAATTCATGTCTGCCTGTTCCTGAATGCTGGGAAGATGGTGATTTTACCACCACAAACCCTTTGTTGGTGCCATTTTCAGGGAAAAAACCACAAGCCTTCTTCTGCAGCCCTTTTTTCCCATTTAAAAAAAATAAAAGGAAAACATGTACGCTGTATATTGGCTAATTTCTTGGGCTCCTTCAGGGGAGCCCACAATGTTTGGGTACCTCTAGAATCCTTAGGATGTTGGAAAAAAGGACACAAATTTGGCATGGGTAGCTTATGTGGAGAAAAAGTTATGAGGGCCTAAGCGCGAACTGCCCCAAAATAGCCAAAAAAAGGCTCGGCACAGGAGGGGAAAAGCCCTGGCAGTGAAGGAACTAAAAGGGGGCTCCATTATTTCTAATGGGCCCCTATATACTCTGCAGGAGTAGTGCCAAAATGTTGGCACTACTCCTGCAGAGTATATCAATAGAGTAAAAAAAATATGCTATTGCCTCCTATTGTCATGGTGTGCCATATTTTAAATACAGCGCGCACATGGTGGTGGTAGGGCAGCGCTAAAGGGTGCAAGAAAAGTGGCACTACACTAGATGCAGCTCAACTTTACTTAAATCTGCACCTAAATGTTTTCTAGCAATTAGATATCAAAAGTGCCATTCTGGACATCTGGTCGCACTCGACCGGTGTAAAATCAAAAGTTAAGGTTGACCTGAATGGAGCCTTGCTTGGCTACACTGAGCGGGAGGTCTCAGTCAAAGTTTTACATTCGCACTTGAACTCATTTTGGAAGATTTGTCACTGACCAGGACAAAGTCATAAGTTGAGGCTGACATCGCTGGAGCTGTCGTCTGATACGCATAAAGGGGGGCCTTGTTCCAGGTTCCTACTTTCGGACATAGAAACTTTTTTTGGGACAGATATCTCTGTCCGGGACCAAGTCGAAAGCTGAAGCTGACCTTGATGGAGGCCGCCTCCGATACACTGTGCAGTTGTGGTAAAAATAGACGTGTTTGACCACTGTCTTTGTGTTCACCACTTTGCATATTAGTTGTTCAGTGTTCACCAGCTGCAGATTACATTTTGTATTCTTCCTATTGGCTTTAGCGTGGCGTTAGACATTGCAGTTGAGACATTGCAGATGAGGTGTGTTTTTCCACATGGTAAACTAATCTTGTTTCTTTGTATTTTCCCTTACCGAACACAATAGCATGAAAAGAAAAGCACATATTTTTTGTTTTCTTCAGTGCAGGGAACAGTTTGGCCTTGGAAGGAGAGCGTTTTTCTTCCAACTCTGACCTACAGTAGCCAGCATGTTTGAATATTTCCATCTCAGAGGGGAGGGCCTTTCAGAAGACTCTTTCCATGGTTGTTTGAACTATAAAAGAGTTGGCCCTGTTCAGCAGCGACAGAATTTCCATGACCTTGGTCAGGATTAGATGTCGAATACCTGACACACAGACACTTGTCCCGTGAGGGTGGACATCTCTTTCTCGCAGTTGAATGGGGTCATCTTCCTGCTGGCATGAGAAAGATGAAGAGCTTGACATGTCCTACGGTGATGAATTTTTAGTTTATCATTTGCTTTTCAATTATGCTACAATATAATCACATATAATTGCTGTGCACATTGCAGTTGAGAATAATTTTGATATATTTTCCTTTCATTGTTGTGACTATTTATAAACGTGTGTTCCAACCTACTAATCTCCTTCATTTTTTAGGAACCTCATGGTGAAGTAATAATAATTGTCTTCTTTAAACTAAGAAGTGCATTCCAGAGATTTTTGTCAGCTCGGTCATTAGTGAAAGCAAAACAGCGTGAAGCCTCAATCAAAGTTTCATGTTGGGACATCGGAATACCCTCCTCAGCAAGCCTATTTCGATGTGATGTAGTCAGATTGCCTTTCCACGAGCTCCCTGTGAAATCGTGGTTGTCTGGTGAACTAGTGTCAACATTTTTGATGCTAGCTCAGAGCTTTGCAGGATTAGCGTAAAAAATGTTTATACTAATCCTGCAAAGCCCATTGAGGCACCATTGTACAATGGTGTGCCTCCATTTAATGTCTGCTAAAAGTGATGAAAAAAACGATGCAAATAAATTTCTTTTTTTTTGGCCCCTCTAATGTGGAATGTCCTCTTTGTATGCATTATGACACGCTCAGGCATAATGTAGTGCAAAGGAAACAAAATGGCGCAATGCATACACAGCGCCGGTTTGTAAATTTGGTGCAGTGATTTTGGTCTTGTGGGGCCTCATAAGTGCAAAATATTATGCAACTCCTACACATGGAGGCACTAGGGGCAATTCAATCTGCCCCTAAATTCTTCATTTTAGTCAGGGGCCAGTAGCACTGGTGCTGAACACATAACCTCCTTCAGAGTGATAAAGGCTTTCTGACAGTCTGGGGACCAAATTACCATTTTGGGATGTTTCTTGGAGGTGAGCTCTGTCAGAGGGGCCACAATGGTCCCATTATTCTGGCCAAACCTCATATAATACCCAGTCGGGCCAAGAAAGGCCCTGTCATGAGTCTGGGTTTTAGGAGCCACCCAATCAAAGACGGTTTGGATTTTGGGCTGGAGATGCTGTGCATTTCCCCCACCTACAAGGTACACCACTGAGCTCTTCCCTATCTGGCATTGGCTTGCCTTGACAGTCCGACCTACCTGGAGCTGGGCCTGAAGCACTTCCCTTAGGTGTACTAGGTGATCCTCCTAGGCGGAAGTGAATACAGCCATACGAAACAGAGAAGCTGCACTAAAAGATTCCATCCCTGAAAATACTCCGTTCACCAACCTTTGGAAGGTGGTAGGAGCATTTTTCAAACCAAAGGACATCAACTTGAATTCAAAGTGGCCTTCTGGGGTGGAAAACACTGACCTATCCTTAGCTCCAGGACTTAGGGCAATCTGCCACTATCCTAGGGTCAGATCAAATGTGCTCAGGAGCTTAGTAGCCCCAACCTATCAATGAGCTCATCAGCTCTAGGTATCGGGCAAGTATCAGTCTTAGTGACTGCATTCAAAACTCTGTAGTCTACACAGAATCATAATTCCTTTTTCACACAACCGGGGAATAGGTTTGGGTACCAGCACCAGTGGACTGGTCCAAGGACTATCAGAGGGTTCAATTACCCTTACCTCCAGAATCTTAGCTACCTCAGCTTTGGTGTTAGCTCTGACTTGGTTTGACAACCTGTGCAACTTATTTTTGACAGGTAAGCTGTCACCAGTGCCAATGTCATGGACACACCAATTGGTGAGTCCAGGGGTCAGGGAGAACAGACCAGGAAACTGCTCCAACACTTATCTGCAGTCTTTGCTGCTGTGCTGTCAGCTTGCTGGAGAGTACTACTCTCTCCACTGACACATCTTGTGCATTGTTAGACAAGAGGTCTGGCAGAGGATCACTCTCCTCCTCCTTTCCCTCACCTGTGACCACAACCATGGTCATGTCAGCCCTGTGTTAGTTGGATTTAAGTCTGCTGACATGCAGGATCTGGTGGGGATTCCTGGGGGTGCCAAGGTCCACCAGGTAGGAGACCTCACCCTTTTTCTCCAGATGAGGTAGGGCCCAGTCCACTTGCCCTGGATGGCCCTCAGACTCAGACACTCTGAAACTCACACAAACTGACCTGGATGGTGCTCAGGTATAGAAGCCTTTTGGTCATTCCATGAGCTCTTGGCTGGTCTCTAGGTTGCTGCTTGCCTTCTTCATGTACTCTGCCATGAGAGACCGCAGGCCTAGCACATAGTCAAGCACATTTTGTTTGGACTCTTTTAGAGGTTTCTCCCAAGATTCTCTCAACAACACAAGAGGCCTCTTACAGGGTGCCCAAACAGTAACTCAAAGGGACTGAAGCCAGACCCCTTTTGGTGTACCTCCCTGTAGTCAAACAGTAGGCATGGGAGGAGAACATTCCATCTCCTACTGAGTTTGTCAGACAAACCCATGATTATGCCCTTTGGGGTCTTGATAAATCTTTCCACCAGACCGTTGGTCTGTACTTGATATGGGGTGGTGAACTTGTAAGCTACACCACAATCATTCCTAATTGCTTTCAGATAGGCAGACATAAAGTGTGTGCCACTCTCTGAGACTACCTCTTTGGGAACCTACTTTGGTGAATACATGAAGTAGGGCATAAGCCACTGTGGAAGCAGTGACTGTCCTGAGGGTTATTGCCTCTGGATACCTTGTGGCATGGCCCACTACCACCAAAATATATCTGTTGCCTGAGGCAGTTGGTGAGTCTAGGGGACCAACTATATCAATCCCCACCCTCTCAAAGGGAGTCCCAATCCCTGGCAGTGGTATTAAGGGAGCCTTTGTCTTGCCCCCTGTCTTGCCAGTTGTCTCACAGGTGACGCAGGAGCTACAAAGCTCCTTTTACTTTTTCTGACATGTGGGACCAATAAAAATGGTTGACCAGCCTATTCCATGTCTTAGTCTGCCCCAAATGACCTGCCAAGGGAATGTGATAGATTAAGGTGAGGAGAAACTCCCTGTACATATGGGGGACCGCCACCCTCCTGGTTACCTCTGGCATCCCTCTTTTCTTGCTGAGAGGCAGTCACCCTCAGGCCTTCAAAAATGGTATACTCTTTTTGCCCCTGGAACAACTCTCTTTGGTGGGTCCACCTGCCCCATGCAATTCTGCCATGTCAGGCAGAGCTTGCAGGGTTGGGGGCCCTCCCTCAGAGATCAGATCTTCCACCTCAGGATCGGATTCCTCCTGCACCTCTGTAACTTCTGGGGCTAGCAAGCCAGACCCTTTATCTTACTTCTGGAGGCATGGCCTGTTGTTCTAGGGTCCAAGTGTTCAGCACTTCCGTGTTGTGCAGCCTGTGACCTGGTCACAGCACACACCCATTCAGGGAGGTCTAGCATCTGTGCATGGGCCCTTCTCTTCAACCCTGACCATTCAGATGCTTCAAGATCATTTCCCAATAGACACTCCACTGGTAGGGAAGGAGTTACAACTAACTTTTTAGAGACAGTTACATTTCCCCATTCCAAGCTTGCCATGGGATGGAGCTTGGTTCTGCTGCCTAAGTCACCTGGTGGAATAAACCAGGTAGAATATGCTCTTGCAAAACCAGATTCTCCGTGATCATGGTCACACTGGCTCCTGTATCACTTAGAGCCTCCAACTTAGTCATGTTGACTTTAGGCCTCTGCCTGTACTTCTCCATGCTTGGAAGTAAGGCAGCCTGGGTTGCAACATATACCCCTCCCACGGACACTTAGGTGACCTCTGTGTAACCTGAGCCCATCCCTGGGCCAACTTCTAACCCTCCCCGTCACTAGTAATCCCATGGGACAGCATCTCCTCTTTTGTGTCCAGGCTGGTGACGCTCAAAACACTTCCTTGCCCTGGCAAAGTCCTGGACCTTTCCTGCCTTAACAGGGTCATAATGCTTCTCCTAATACCCCCTCCCCTTGGAAGTGGCATGGTTCAGGGCTCCCTCCCATGCAGGTCTTCGGGATTCTTGTGGGGACTCTTTTTATTTTGTATCCTCCTTCCCTTGGGCTTTCCCCTGGGAAGGGCCATGTCCTTCTTTCTTCTGATCACCCTGTGGGGGTGTGTTGTTAACTCTGGTTCTTAACCATTCATCTGCTGCCTCCCCCAGTTCCCTGGGTTTGGACAACTTAGAGTCTACCAAATACTGGCATAACTTCTCTGTGACACAATTAATTGGAAGGTGCTCCTTCATGATTAAACTGAATAGCTCCTCATAGGTACCTACCTTGTTACCCTGTATCCAGCCCTCTAGTGCCTTTACTGAGAGGTCCAATAAGTAAACCCAGGATGGGGCATTGTAATTTTGGGTTTTCGTAAACTGTATCCTGTACTGCTCTACTGCTCTGGGGTGAGACCAAACTTCTGGGTGAGGCACTTCTTCATGTTGGGATAGGAATCTGTCTCCTCTTCCCCTAGGGTCAGGAGCCTACCCCTCCAAGATATTGGGATCAACTTCCAGGGGAGTGACCCCTATACTGAGGCTTACCTCTCCTCATCCTGAAAGCCCTCTCAAAGCCTGTCAGCCACTTGGGTATGTCATCCTCCTCTTGATAAGCAGGAACAACCCCCTTGGGTAGTCTGGTACTAAACCTACCACCCCTGAACATCTCAAAGTCTTCTTTGCTGCCACCATCTCTCTGTTATTCTCTTGTTCCCTTTCTTTTCTCTAGGGCCAATTTCTCTCCCTCTAGTGCTATATGGGCCAACTGGACCTCCAGCTCTCGCTCCCTGAGTGACAGATTGGCCCCTTCTGAAAGGACCCCCTTCTCCCAATCAGCTCTAGGAAGGGTCCTGGTAACTGTATGGAGAGATGAACCCCTTCCTCCCCATCACTGAGGTGTAGGAGTTCCACCTCCTCTGGGAGGTGGGAACTGGCATCCCTCCCTCGTCTCCCACTTTGGTTTCCTCTGTGCCTACCTCCTGAGCCTCCAACCAGGCTGTAAGGGATTTAATCAGCTCACTCTTTCTAGATTAGTAGCTGCTGGCAATCCCCTCCTAGTACACAACTCCCTGAGCTTGACTACAGTGAGTGGGTAGGCTAGCCAGATCAAGCTCCATGGTATCCCTTAAGTTTTGTGTCACACAAATAAAAATTTGCAAACATTGAATCAGAAATGTAGAAAAATCACAAAAAATAATAATTTGAAATTTGTCTAAATTAAAAATTAAAAACTATTTTTGCACTCGGACAAATTAGAGTATTTTTAATCTGCTTCACCTAAAATTGTATTGTGATATGAAATACAAGTACTGGATCCCACCACTGTGCACCAAAAATGTTGGAAAGGGGATTATTGGTAAGGGCAAGTAAGTACCTACACTTAGCAATAGGCCACAAAACCCCGCTGGGTCCAGTCAAGGTCTCAATAAATTAATCCTGACTCAACCCTTGGTAGCTTGGCAACAAGCAGCTAGGCTTAACTTAGGAGACAGGTGTGTAAAGCATTAAAAAAACACAAAACAGTAAATAAGTAAAGCACAAAACACAATAAAAATCTATCACCAATTTATAAAAATTGAATATACTTTCACCTTTAAAATGACACCAAAACAACAAAAATCCAATAAAGAGAACCGGAGATAGGAATTTTAAAGTTAAATGTTTTCTAGCACTTGGAAATCAAAAGTGACAATCTGGACATCTGGTCAGTCAAAAGTTGAGGCCGACCGCGATGGAGCCTTGCTCGGCAACACTGAGTGGGATGCCTCGGTCAACGTTTTACCTTCGCACTTAGACAAATTTTTGAAGATTTCTCAACGACTCGGACGTAGTCACAAGTTGAGGCCAACCTTGCTGAAGTCCACATCAGATACACGTCACAGGAGGCCTCAGTCCAGGTTCCTATGTTCAGACTTAGAAACTTTTTCAGGAAGGAAATCTTCATCCGGGACCAAGTCGAAAGTTGAATCTGACCTCGGTGGAGACCTCCTCGGATACACTGCGCAGGAAGCTTTGGTCCAACTTTAACCTCTGGACTTAGAAACTTTTTTGGAGCTTTTCTTCCCTGACAGTGGACGACCCTTCTCAGCAAGCTGATTTAGATGCAACATTGTCGGATTGCCTTTCCATGAGCTCTTGGTGAAATCCTGGAAGTCAGGTCCCCCGGAGCTTTTCAGAGGGACAAACCTGCAAGTCAGGCCAGATTGTGGTCGAAGTTGGCCAGCTTGACTCACAACATTGAGTCAGTCTACTTATGGAGCTTTTTTCCAAAGTTGCTCCAAATTTCTGGATTTTTTCCAGAAGTACTTTTAAGGTTGTGCAGATGTCCTCAACTCACCCCAAGGTTCCAGAAGTTCTGAGTTGCTCCTTGGGGAGTTAGATCTCCAACTCAATAATGCACCTGGTAGGGAGTCCCTACTTTTTCTTGATGAAGCCCAAAGTGTGCATTTAGTGCAGTCCTTCTGAGTGCAGTGTCCAGGTGCAGGCCAGGGGCCCAGCAGGGCAGTCCATATTCTTCTTGTCTTGTTCCAATAGGGATCTAAAGTGGGGTGCAGCTCTGCCATATTTAACCTTGCTCCTGGTATGGAAAATAGTGGGGGGGCTCTGCAAATCATGTGCTGGCCACCACCATCTTGACTACTTTCTGGAAAGTGTGGTAAAAATCAATCCCAGGGATCCACATTCCTCCAAAATCCAAGATGGCAAAAATCCAGGCCCATATTTAGCAAAAATGATGCACAACAGCATGGAGAATGCAGACCACGAGAGACCCCAGTGAGATCTCCATCAGATAATTACCAGTCAAAAGGGTCCAGCAAAGTCCCAGGAGAAGGAGAAGAGGAACTGAAAGTGTCACTTTAGCGAGGAGGAGCATGAAATCTTGATCAGAGAGGTGACGGAGCAACAACACCAGTTTTACATCACCTCCAAATTGCCAATAGGTAGGAGAGGGTCTATATGGCAGGCAATAGTAGATCAAGTCAACAGCGTGGCAGATGTGAAGAGGACTGTCACTGATTGCAAGAAGCGCTGGCATGATTGCAAGTGCAGAACTATGGAGAAACTGCCCAGGAACCGAAAGGCAGCACTGCAGAATGGAGGCGGAAGTCCCACACCCCAGGAGGACCTGGATGAGCTGGAGAAGATGGGGGCAGCGATCACCCCGGCAGAGCTGGTCACTGAAATTGCAGGACAGGACAGTGCAGACTACTAAGAACTACCCCAAATGCAGGGTAAGTTGCAGGGGGGACTTTGTGGGATCTCACAAATGACAGAAGGGGTAGGCACATAGGACACACTCATTAAATGCTAAACGATCGCATCAAGACATATAGGAACCGAATCAAAAGGCCTCATTGCCACCAAAGCCTCATTTTTAGTGACACTCTGGTGGCGCAATACACTACAACATATACACAACATGGTCTTAAGCCACTTACTGTGGCTTTACACCACTTTGTAAATACACAGCAAGTTGCCTGAAAGGGGCATGAAATTAGTGTGGCTGTGCCACAACAACACTCATTGCACATTGTTGTTGTCCCAGATCCAAGACATGTTCACCAGAGACTGTGACTGAAGTCAACACCACCCAAGGGGTGGTGTCAGGATGGCGCAACAAGGCAAATTGCTTTCCATCCTCCGTGTGTCATTGCCATTCTCATGTGTGCTGCATCCTGCAACACACATAAAAATGCTACCATGCCATAATAGATTGTTTATGTGCAGGAAGGGACACCTTCCTGCATGTAAATGATCTATCCCCTAACACAGGATCCCTTGCACTATAGTGCAAGGATGCCTGCATTGGTGGAGGCAGAACAAATCTGCACAGGTGCTGGGGGAAATGCAGGAGTGTGCCATATTCCAGTAAACAAGGCACAACCCAGCAATACAAAAGTGGTGCAGCGCCGTGCAACTAATAGGCCACTGTTTCAGGATGTGCCACTTGAGAAACAAACCAGGGCCTTAGTGTGTAACTTGTGGAAAGCAACCCACACACGGTAGCCCAACAATAATGATCACTCACCTCCATGCGCCTTTTGGGACATGTGCACAAAAGTGAACTCAGACAAAACATGGGGCATGTCTATGATCATCATTTGTGCTGCTGTACAAGTAGCTTCAATGTCGCCACGTAACAAGGTTGACTGTGTTGGTGTTCTGCATAAGGGGACATCTACATGCGTAAGAACTGGCACAAGTGGCATTAAAGTTGCACTATGGGCGCAACGTCACTAGCCCGTCATACAACCGTACCATCATACAAATAGTTGCCCTTGTGGATTCAAGTTGCCCATTCCCCTTGTGCCATAACAACAAAGTCTCAAAATGCATGCATTGATCCACATTGTACATCCTTACACCAACATATGCATATGGCAGATATGCTGTATGCAAGGAAATGTTCCAAATGTAGGGAGGGATGAACTAATGGGGCAGACAATCTATAATGGTTGCACTGTCCTATCCAATTAGCACATGTGTGGGGCCTGCTAAAGGCAGATGACAAAGTAACACAAGCATTGTAAGCAATTGACCTACTTGTGCTTTGCTGTACGAGTGTCACTATTCGTGGTACCAATGCAGTAACACACTAAAAGAGTGACAGGAGACATTACATTACTGTGGGAGTGTCCACCATGGTGAATAGGAAGATAAATCATGTGCTACCATGGTGTCAGTGGTAAGGGTCTTGCATGGAAAATGATTGTGTGGGATCAATGCACAAAATAACTTGAAAGTTTGTCCCATGTGTGTTGCACAAAGCAACACATAATTTACAACCTGGAGTCTGAAACATGTCACTGAGCCTCCAGTAGCAAGTAAATGATGAACCATGTCAACAGCCACTACAGTCACAATTGACATTCCAATATCTCATTGCAGAGGATGGTGCCTTACCTCCTGCCGACCTGTCTGTCCTGGATTTTACAGATGACATGGATGACCAGCTGCCAACCATCAAAATAGATACTCTCCAGGATGTCCTAGGTTGCCTCCAGACACCACCCCCAGTCACAGAGAGGACACACAGTGTTGCGGGGTCTCCACATGAACCACCAGCTGCCAGCACAGAGCACCAACCAGTCCTGCCACAGCCCTGGACTCTGAGGACCCAGACATCACGTTTCAGAGGACAGTGGTAGGAGTCCAGCAGGAGCTGGCCAAGCAGGTGCAGGTGGGGATGGAGACCATGGCAAGCAGCCTAGAGAGAGTGCAGAGGTATCTCAGTCCAAATAAGGACAACTCAGCTGCCATCAGAGGCACCCACTCCATGCTACATGGACTCCAGCAGTCCCTGGCTGACATAGCTGCTGTCATGAGGCAGAGGCTTCAACAATTGCCCTCCCAAAGTGGCAGCAGCATGATAGGCAACAGGCTGGGGGCTACACAAAATACCCTGGAGTCCATACAGCGGGAATTGGCCTTCCTCAGGAAAAACATGGCTGCCTACCACAGTGATATTGCTGCAGTGTTGAGAAAGCCACAGTTCCTCCTTGCTGCAGTGATGTGTTACGTGTTGCCACAATTGGCAGCTGCGGGGGGCTTTGACTACACATCTCTATCCCCTGATATGTGTGTGGCCCCCTCAACCTCTACAACAACACCACCCATGGCACAGGAGGCACAATACACATCAGAGGATGAAGATGTGAAAAGAACAACATTTACATGGAAAGCAACCTGGTAGCACCAGTCTGTGCCACATGGGCAATATCTCCTTAGTTCTGTGCTTAAGATCATGTCAGTGTTGGGACAGCTGGCAATGTGCCCTCTTCACTCAACTACTCTTGACTTATCTGCTATAGACTATCATCATCTCAATTCCTACCTATGGTCAATTTGGACACCTCCTCACTAATACACTCTTCCTACCCATGTCTCATGACATGTCCCTCATCCCTGGACTCTGAATGTACAACAACATACACAGGATCTCTTATGGGGGTTTGTGAACTGGACATTGTACTGCTTTTGAAAATAAACTTACACATGTAAATAAATCTCCATATACACATGTATCATGGCAACTGTTACTAAGATCCATCAACTCATATAAATGCATGCATTGCGTGAAGCTATGTAAAAAAGGACAGAACCTAATTACATGTGTAGCTTACTGTCAGACACAATGCAACACACTAGGACTCTAAGATGAAAAAGGTGAATGGTGGTACTTCAACCAAATTAAATTTCCTTAAAAGATTGTATTGAACAGATATCCATTCAAGTTGACATATGGCATTATTGGGTCAGAACCAAGTGTCTGGTATTTTCCCTTATGAGAGCACCAGTACTACTAATATGTGCGGGACAGAAGAGACAATTTTAATCAGTGATGGGCAGCTGTCATTGTACCAGGATGCATACCCCAAATGAGTTTTAGAAATATGTGCCACACTTTACAAGATGTCTTCTGACAGTCCTCACCAATGACAGTTGAAGCTCCATATTTCTCTGTCAAAGAATCTGCATACATACCCAATCTGAATGTCAGGGACTGGGGATGGAAAATGTTTTGAGTAGTGGATGTCACATTGCAACCAATCTGACAGCTCCTTGGTCATAGGGGATACACATAGTCATACATGTAAATCAATACAGGAAGCAGACCCTAAGGCATTCCCCTAACTTGGCCACTATACACATGAGAACACAGATACTCCATCAACATGGAGACCTAATTGCCTAAAACAAACAGGATTTATTATAACATTAAAACGACACCTTATGAAAACCTAACCTAGATACTATCCTACACTAAGCAAACCTATACTAACTTATCGAAACTTACCCTACAGTTATCTATCCTAATCTAAACGTATCTCAAACATATAAAGCCACACACAAAACATTGTCCCCCAATCCCCCTAAAGAGACTAGATAAGAGTAGGACAACATAAATTAAGACTATACATATACATATACATATACTAAGTTAACTTATATCCCCCAAAAATATGTATATATAGACATCTTACTCGGGACTCTGGATTACCTGTATAAGAAAATAAATTCATGAACTAAATACGAGCGCTCTGGAATTAATTGATTTCGAGATTTGGGAGATACATGATGGGATCGGTGCAGCCGTCAGATGGCTATCAGTCCATCTGTTGAAGAAATAATATATATATATATATATGTATATATATATATATATTTTAATTGAGATTTTTTTAAAAATAAACATAGAACCCTATACATAACTCCCCACCCAACCCCCAAAACAAAAAACAATACTAAAACCCTGCCCCAACTGTACTTACTCTATCCTACAATGAGCCTAATCTAATTAAATAACAATCACTACCCACCTGAAACCCACAAAAAATGAAAACAATACACAAAGGGAGAAGGGAAGGAATTTGGAGGTAGTGCATCCACATGTTTAGTGCTTCTTCAGTTTTTTTTTTTTACAAAAATTAAGCAACTTTTAGTTTCTGGCACTTTTCTTCTCAAGTTGTTCCAACCTAGCTATTATGGCTGCCATGTCCCTCCTCCTGTCTGCCTTAAAGTTTGAGGATGTGGCTGCTGCAGGTGGCTGTTTTGATGGCCGAATAGGCAAAGGTACAGATGAGTGCCCCTTGAACCCAAATGTTGTGCCCGATGTGTCCTGCACACTTGCAGCCTATAGTGGAGTTCCCCCATGTTGAAATGCAAGCCAAGCACCTGATGTTTTTCACAATGATATCTCCTGGCCATCTTTCGGTCCCAGGCTTGCACCTCCATGAAGTGGTGGAAACATTTTGCCCTCTTTTCAAAAGGACACTTCTGTGCTGGGGACATAGTGGCAGTGAAAACATGAGAAGAACATAGCACCAAATGCTGCATTGGGTAGAGGTAGAACAAACATTCAATTTACACAGCATCCTCAGATGACACATGCTGTCCACCAGATATTCCACAACAATGTGAATCTCCAAATCAGGACTAAACTTCCTACCAGCCATCTACGGTATCATGTACATGTCACTGGGTTAACAGCTATCCATTCTTAGGGCCCAGAGGTCAGTGGACTACTGCCTCCTTGTGCAACATATGTATCATCATATTAGTGAGGATGAAGTGGCGCAACAAGTCCAAGTAGGACGTCCTCTTGCCATGCCATCTGTTTGCCTACAGGGAGGTGTCACAAAAGGGCCTTGGATTTAGCCAGTTTTGAGTTGTTGTATGGCTACCCTTTGAGGGGACCTTTGAGTCTGGTTAGGGAAGGCCTGGAGAAGGCCTCCAGTAAGGCCCCTCCCACCAGGATGTATTCAGTTACATGCTAGCCATTAGGAACCAGACTGCCTACATCAGGAAGCTCACTCAAGAAATCCTGGAAGCAAGTCAGGAAGATATGAAATGGTGGTATGACCACAATGCCACACATTTGAGTTTCATCCTGGGCAAAAAGTGTGGGTGATGGCCCCAGTGCTCTCTAAGATAAAGGGACTGGGCGGTGGAGTGGAGTGCAAGAGTAATGTCACCTATCTGGTGAACTTGCGCACTCCCAGGGCCCCTTTGAGGGTCCTACATGTGAACTACCTCAAGCATCATTTTGAGAGGACAGAAGTGAATATGCTCTAGGCAACAGATGATGGGATGGAGGAAGAGAGTGAGCCTTTTCCTGACCTCCTGTCTGCCAAAGAGAAAGATGTTTCAGTGGAGGGTGTGAGCCTTTCCATATTACTGACTCTTGAACAACGGAGGGACTGTTGCCAAGTGTTGGGACAGTTTGCCTCTCTCTTTTCATTGATCCAAGGGGTCACGCACTTAAGTACACTGGGGACAGTCCACCTGTGGAACATAAAATTTACAGGATGACTGACAAGGTTAGAGCCAGCATTAACAATGAGATGTCCGAAATGTTAGTTCCTGAGTTTTACAGTAGCCCTTGGGCCAGTCCTGTGGTCTTGGTCCCAAAAGCTGCTGCTCCTGGTTCCACTCCAGAACTCAGGTTCTGTGTGGATTACCGGGGACTCAATGAAGTCACAAAGACTGATACACAACCCATCCCCCAAGCTGCATTGATCAATTAGGGGCTGCTGAATACCTAAGGACTTTTGATCTGACCTCTGGATATTGGCAGATTGCTTTGACTGAGGGACTAAGGAGAGGTCTGCATTTTCTACACCAGATGGGCAATACCACTTTAGGGTGATGCCCTTTTGGATGAAAAATGCCCCTGCCACCTTTCAGAGGCTGGTGAACTAAGTTCGGTTGGATTGGAGGATTTCCATGCAGCCTACCTGAATGACATTGCTGTGTTCAGATCCACTTGGAAGGAACACTTGCAGCACCTCTGTAAAGTGTTGGAGGCCCTACAGAAGGCAGGCCTCACTATTAAGGCAAGTAAGTGCCAAATAGGGCAGAGTTCTGTGGTATACTTGGGACACCATGTGGGGAGTGGCCAGGTGGCACCCCTTTAGCCAAAGATTGACACCATTCTGCCTTGGGAGCTTCCCAAGACCTATACTGAGGTGAGAACATTTTTGAGTCTCACAGGTTACTACAAGACGTTTGTTAAAAGGTATGGCACCATTGTGGCTCCATTAACAGAGTTAACGTCCAAGAAGCAACCAAAGAAAGTGATCTGGACTGTCTTGCCAAACAGCTTTTGATGCCCTGAATGCAGCCATTGGCACTGCACCTGTGCTAAGGCACCTGACTTCTCTAAAGAATTTGTCATACAGACTGATGCTTCAGAACATGGTGTCCGAGCAGTACTAGAACAGCTAAATGAAGAGGGCCTAGACCACCCTGTATCCATCATTAGTAGGTTACTTTCTCTGTAACATAAGTGGCGTGCAATTGAGCGTGAAGCTTTTGCTGTGGTCTGGGAGCTGAAGAAGCTGAGACCCTACTGGTTTGTGACTCACTTACGGGTTCAGACAGACCACAGGCCCCTCAGATGAGGGCTGAGAACCCAAAACAGTTGAGGTGGTCTGCCTCCCTACAGGGACTGGACTTTACGCTGGAACACTACTCTGGAACAGAACACGCCACTGCTGACGGTCTGTCCAGATTCTTCTGTGATGAGAATTCCCATGAGGTTTGGCAAGGCCTATCTCTCTCACAGGTTAACATGGGGGCTACCTTTATATAACTTTCATGTGCCGTTCCCCTTTGGGAACAGATAGAGATTTGGAGTTTGGTTTCTCTCAATTCACAATTTAAAAATACATTTTTTTATAAAGATGGTTTTTAGACTGTCAGTTTGAAAATGCCACTTTCAGAAAGCGGGCATTTTCTTGCTTAGACCATTCTGTGACTCTGCCTGCTTGTGTATTACCTGTCTGGGGCAGACTGACAACTGGGCTGTTTGTGAATTTCCACTAGACAGTGACACAAAGGAAGCTGGGGTGTAGCCTGCATATCCTGATGTGCCATCTGGGCTAGAGTGGAGGGAGAAGTTGTCACTTACTCCTGAATGGGCTATGCCTGACCTCACACAATGCATTTTCAAACCCCCCTGTTGTGTGTCTGGGGCCAAACCTGGGCAAGGCATGATCTTGTGAACAGCAGAGACTTTCCTTTGAAGTTTGCCTACTTCAAAGGCAGAAAGGGGTATAAGTAGTAGACCCAAAACACCAGATTTTCAGATTATTTCTGAAACCAAGAGGAACCTCTGCCAAGTAGAAGAGCTGGAGGAGGAGTACTGTCCCTTTGCCTGTGACTGTGCTTTGCTGGGTTGGCCTGCAGTAGCTTCTTCGGTCTAAAAGAGGACAAAGACTGGACTTTGTGATATATTTCTGCTTGTGAAGAATCTCCAAGGGCTTGGACTGAGCTTGCCTACTGTTTTGAAGTTTCAGGGCCATCAAAGACTTCCTCTGCCAGCACCTAGACTCTCTGCTGAGACTCCTGCCCTGCCAAGTGGCGCCCTATCCAGTCCTTGGAAGGTGAAGCTGGTGGAGCAAGGACTGAAGTCCACGCACAGGAAGCTGTGTGGGAAAAATATTGATGTACCACCTGCAACATGGCTGTAAAAAATGATGCGCCACCCTCTTTTAGCTGAAATCCACACACCACCTGCATCTTGGCTGGGAAATCGAAACATCACCTGCATCGTGGCTGGGGAAACGATGCAACACCCGCTTGCGGCTGCTGAAAACGACACAAACCCCCATCACTGTGTGGCCACATTTCTCACACATCATCACTTAGTGTAAAAATCTGTGGAAACCTGTGCGGACCCGAGGTTCCCCTTCCATAAAATGATGCACAGCCTCACTTGTGAGTGAGAAAATGACACATTGCTGGCTTTTTCGATGCAAGCTTACCCAGGCAGCTTTATTTTTGACGCAAACCAGTTACTTTGTGTAACAACACCGTTCCATTGTTTTCTTTGGCGTACTATTCTATTATTTTGAAAATTCATAACTCTACTTTTGTATGTTTGGTTTTTGTTGTTTTGGTCTTGTTTGATTTAGATAAATACTGGCTATTTTTCTAAACTGGTGTGGTGTTCATTTTGTAGTGCTTTCACTGCATTACTGTGTGTGTTGGTACAAATACTTTACAAATTGCATTTGAGATAAGCCTGACTGCTCTTGCCAAGCTACCAAGATGGTGAGCAGGGGTTATCTAAGTGTGTATCTCCATTGCCCTGACTAGAGTGAGGGTGTCTGCTTGGACAGAGTGCAAACTAACTTCCAACCAGAGACCCCATTTCTAACAAATCGCCTATGCATTTTCAGTCTCTAAGATTGTCACTTGTTGCGGATTTGTTTTATTCCCCCAACACAAGAGATAAGAGTAGCAGAAATGTGGCCTCACATTGATACTACTAATGTAAATTATGAAAAGCTGAGCAGAATAAAGGCTCTACAGTTCCAGAAACAAGTTGTGTAACATCGGCTAGAGAGACATATGCTCTCCAGATAGCAAGATCATTAGCCGAGATACAATCCCTATTAAATACCAACTTCCCCAGGCACTCAGAATATTCAACACTTCAAGCACTGCAGCAATTGTGACCTTCTTTAAGGCTGTTGGGTATGGATATGTGTCCATCTTCCAGATTCTGCGGAGTAATTCCTTCAGCCTTCCATTCACTCTTTTCAAGTGTGTTTGGCAGCTTTCCTGTGACTTTGGCATTGATCGGTGGGATACGGCTTCTGGTGTTCTTGATATGCAGTGGTTGTGCCTTCCCAGCTAAGTGGAGTGATGGAGCTGCTACCACCAGCCCAGCTGTGCCCTGGTCGCATGGTACAGTTATTTGGTGCTCCATTGCTTGAAGAATTGAAGCACGATTGGTCGCTGTCATTCCGACCAGTCTCATGGTATGTGCAACCAGTCTTTCACTGCACCTGGTGCCTCTTTGAAATATCTTCCTTTGGTGTGCCTTGCTTTTCCGCCTCCTGTGGACAAAAAACTGCTAATGTTCCCGATGAGGGTTCATTCATGGTCGTGCCCATTGAGACTGAGGCTGATTCGTGAGGCCACTTACGAGCCACCCTTGGTGGACTATCTGTCTCCTTTCGTCATTTTGAATAGGGCTGCTCTCGTGGATGATCCTGCTCCTAAGGATGCTGAGTACTTCTGCTTCCTGGATTCATCTGCCAATCCTGTCATCGATCTATCATCTGACGATGTGGTTTCTTTCCTCAATGCCCTTCCTTTCCATGGCTTACAAGACTTCCTTCAAGATCATGACTACTGTTAGATGAATTTGACCATTGACTTATTCTATAGGTTTGAAGTTTTGCCAACATTGCCTTTAACTTTGGCTTGCTGTGCTTGTCATGGTCGACATTTTGTCTCTTGTATGTTTTAGCTATTTTTAACAAAGTCTGTAATTAGATTTTAGCTATATTTTATTATGCTTTTAGCGTGTTTTAGTCCAAAGCATTTTAGCTAGGTTTCATTCATCTTCTCTGGCGTCATCATTTTGGTGTCATACTTGTTCTGGCAATGGGGAGGGTGTAGTGGATCCTATTTGGTTTTATTGGGAATCAGGAGATAGCTTAGCTTTCTGGCTTGCAGGCCTGTGCCCCCATCACCTAGTAACTTTTAACCTACTTAGCTTGCCTGTTTTAGTGCAGTTATTTAATTATTTCTTCCAAAATGGCTACTATGTTTGTAGTTAGGAAGATGTTTTGATTTCACTTTATCAGTGACCCTCTGTGAAGGCATCATTATCAGCGTCAAAGACAAGTGATATACGTAGGTATTCACATCATGTAGTTTCCCACTTACATCTGACAGCAACATAATATACTTTTCAGGAAATTGTTTATAGAATTGCCACCCCAAGCATGCCACAAAATACAACCCAACAGTCGAGTTCTTTTTTAGAGGAACTTGGCCGGTACAGAAAGGGATTACAACAGAATTACAACAGGTCAGGCATAAACGCAAACCCACACGTAGGGGGGGCAGGAAACACAATACCAAACACCAGGGAGGGCATGACAACTCGTTCAACTGCAAAAACCCAGAGATCCTGAGAGATCACTCCCAACAACTTACCTCTAATCCTGCAGAAGAAACTGTACAGGTTATGAATCTTTCCAGCTTACAACTATCTGTACATGAAATAAATGTTTTGAAAAAAGGTCTGGGCTTCTGTCCCACTTCTCTACCTGACTATACTACTATACATATAGATCTCTTTAAGTTTATACGCAATCTCAAACTGAAGAAATTTTTTCAAAACAAACCTGACATTTACAAAACTGTTCGTACCTCGTTACCTACCTGCAATCAATCTATTAGGGACTTGCAAGACATCCATACGGTTCTCTCCCTTGACAATACATCCTCGGCATTACTAAGCTTCGATGAACTATTGACAGAACTCAACATCACACCTAACTTGGAAGTTGACAGTGGGCTCAAACCCAGATCCATGTTTGTCCCCACCTTACCTCCAGATAATAACATCGACGTCTTTTATAAAGCTGTCAGCACTGAACTTTTCTCCTTAGAGGATAAGACGTACACGAGTTCCCATAGACCAAACAAAAATCTCATCCCTAATGAACTTCGAGCACTGCAGAAACTCTCCCCCTACACAGATATAGTCATCAGGGAGGCTGACAAAGGGGGTAACGTTGTCATTATGGACAAGACTGACTACATTGCTGAAATCAATAGACAACTCCTTGACACACAGGCATACACTTTGGTTCCAACCAACCCTCTCCCGGATATCACCAAATTGATTAAAACCAAACTCACGGCTTGGAAGAACCTTTGCCTTCTCACGGACTTAGAATACAGGTTTTTGTACACTGAGGCTCCACGTGCACCCTGCATATACATCCTACCTAAGATCCACAAATCAGGGGGCTTTCCTCCAGGGAGACCGATTATCTCTGGGATTGGTTCACCCACTGAACATATCTCTGAGTACATTGACTCTTTCCTCCAACCCTTGGTACGTAACCTACCCTCGTACATACAGGACACCAGGGATCTGTTGTGTCAACTGGAAGACATTGAATGGACAAATGACTGTACGTTTGTCTGCCTTGACGTTAGCTCTCTCTATACATCCATTCCCCTAGAAAAGGGTCTAGAAATGCTCCAATCTACACTTAGTGCCCGTGATGCCACATTGTTTGAACATACGAACATGCTACTTGACCTCACACGACTAGTGCTAGAAAACAATGTATTTCTACATGATGGCAGGTGGTTTCGACAGTGTCAAGGTGTAGCCATGGGAGCTAAGTTCTCCCCATCATATGCCAATCTATACATGGGCCAATTTGAAAAAGTACATCTCTGGACCAACTGTCCAACACTGTTCACCCAACACATCCTCTACTGGGGGAGATACATTGATGATATTCTTGCCATTTGGACTGGCAACATCCCTGATCTTCACCTACTCATTGAACACCTCAATACTAATGAGTTTAACTTAACATTCACTCACAAGATTGACACCACTCAAATTGAGTTCTTGGATCTGTTATTGTACACTACCGGCAATAAAATCATGTCCAGACTCTACAGGAAACCCACTGCCTGCAATTCAATTCTGCATGCACAGAGCGCTCATCCCCTTACACAAATCAGGGCCATCCCATATGGAGAAATGGTCAGAATTCGACGAAACTGCACCGATACTGGTGTCTTTAAGCAGGAACTCAAGAATCTTACCAATCGTTTTCGAGCTAGAGGCTACCCTACTAAACTTATCTCGAGAGCTAGCAATCGCATTTCTAACAAAAACCAACACGATTTACTAATAAAAAGCCCTCCTAATCCTGGCACAAAGAAGCCCTCTAACAAAAGACCGGTTTCTTTCATTACCCAATACAGCCCTGCGAGCAAGACCATACTGCGCATTCTCAGAAAACATTGGCACTTGCTAATGTTGGACACGGGTCTCAAAGACTCTATTGGTGACTCACCCACCATTGTGCACAGCAGGGGCCGTACACTCAGGAACATCCTGTGCCCCAGTTTTCTCTGTCCTTCCACTCCCATACGACCTTTGGGTTGGCTGCCAGAGAAACCACATGGTTTCTACAAATGTGGCTGCTGCATATCTTGCCAGCTAGCCCTCAACAAAACTACTTCCTTTTCCTTCAACACCGGAAGAACATATCACATCAGGACTTTCATCAATTGCAACACGAGATATACTGTTTACTGCCTGATATGCGTGTGTGGTTTGATCTACATTGGGAGCTCCATACGCCCACTAAAGGAACGTATCCAGGAGCATATCAGGGCTATCAGAAATGTCAATACTAACTATCCCCTTGCTGTTCACTTCAACACCGTGCATGGAGAAAACGACCTCCCAAGGGTTAGATTCCATGGCATAACTCAGGTCCCCAACTCACCAAGAGGGGGAGATAGAACCAGGGATCTGCGAAAATGCGAGGCTAAATGGATCATAAAACTCCGTGCTGTTGAACTAGGCCTCAACACTGACCATGAATTGCACTCCTTTTTGGCATAAACACTTTAATCTGTCTCTGTATCTGACGTTGCATCCCACTCACTTATGTACACTTCGATAGGTGGAACTCCAACACCTAGTACATTGACATTACTGTGTTCCCTTTATTCATGTATATATGTCTCTATCGAGTTTTTATGACTTTAGTTTATTTTTGTAATTTGGAAGCACCATTGCTGTTGTATTCATGTACAGTGGTCTTGACATGTATAGATATTTCGTCTGTTTTATTTATAAACATTGATGATCAATTAGGTGCACAATCTGTCACATGCACCATTTACTTTTATCTTTGATATTACCTCCACCATATAAACTGTTGTTCTATTATATCACTTGAACCACCGTTGCACATATACCTGATATAATCTCCACGCTCCTACTAAATTTTCCCTTCTTCCCTATTCTTTTCTAGTGTTTCCTCCCCTCCGCTTTCTACTATTAATCTTATTAAGCTCGTGTTATTGTCCCCTTAGTGTTTGAACACTATTGACCCCCATTTCACTAACATTGAGGTTCCTTTAAATATTATATATGTTTTTTTTTTTACCATCTAGTCAATTCTTTCCTTCCTTACACTCAATATGGCCGCCATTATTGTCCACGGGCGATATTCTTTGGTCCCTTTTCTATTTCTAACATCCCCAGCCTTCACAGTACAAGAGCGCTGATCCTCACGACCATCAGTCGCTCCTTAACTGCTTCCCGTACAGACGCTTACCAGGTATTTCACTTCAACTTCGGCCTCTTCTCCCTTCTGGCCATCTCATCTCCATTACTTGTGCTTTCTCTTAAGATACAACTACCACGATCACGTCAATTTTTATACCATTTCCTGCCTAACCGCCATTACCGGCTTTTATTACGCGCCTTTTGGACATTGAATTCCTACCAATTCCCGTATTTTCCTCGTGCACATGAGTTTACTCTTGCCATATTCACTTTTTGTTTTGTACTAACCTTGCACTGCCCCTACGTTTATTGCTTCTCTTCGCTTGCCGCATAGATGTTAATATGCTCTTCTTAATGTACTTACCTGGGTTTTTCATGACCAATATTGTCATTATCTGTTTTTTCGTGAACCCCCACCGTTCACAACCCTAGTACCTATATTTACATGGATATATAATTGCCATAGTCACCTTTGTTTTTTAAGTAACCCTACACTGCCCCTGCGTGTATTGCCTCTCTGCTTTTACCGCATAGACTTTATTACGCTCATTTTAATGGACTTACTCGTGCCTTTTATGACCACCATTACCGTTTTCTGTTTTCTCGTGAACCCCCACCATTCACAACCCCAGTACATATATTTAAATAGCAACGACCCCCCAATCATTCTAACTTCAGAACACTGATTTTGGCTACTTGGGTACGCGTTTCTATGAGATTCCGGCTCTTTGTGATTTCTGTCATTTTGCGACTACAGCTAATTCTAGGGTTTTACCTATTGATTCTCAGACTTGCCATGCTCCTCTCTGGGAGCTATATCATTAACCTAGCTTCCCCACCTCTCACACATAGGTTTCTAGGTAGATTAATGCTGCGTTTTGTACATGCACGTTAGCTTCCAATTTTCTCATGTGTGTTTTATACCCCTATAGGCATTACTTTTGGCTTATCAGGGCCTCACATACCTGTATCTACCTACGTGATCAACACCCAATCTACCCGTTACTGCTCTTGCAGCCCCCCATTTTTTCCCTTAGTTTTATGATCTCATTAAGGTATGTACACCGTATATTTACTGCCACGCTCGTTTGAACTTATTCACTCTCTTTTATGTCATGAACACAACTATTGGCATTTATTGCTCGGGAACCCACACCATTCACAACCCTATTTCCAAGGTTTAACTTCTGTCTGTCTCTTAGTCACTCTAGCTTCACCTTACTCACTATTTCTGGCTGCCTTAATGCGCGCCCTTTCTGGACTCCGGCTCCCTGCTACTTTTGACTATTTGTGAATTTTAGATACCTTTAGGAGTTTCTCCATTGTTTCTCGGACTTGCCTTTTGTTTCCCTGAGAGCCACTTTAACACTGGTATCCTAACCTCTTACACGTATGGCTCTAGTTATAATAACTTCCGTTACATGACTCTAGCTTCCATGGTTTCTCATGTTGGTTTTAATACCTTTATATGTCTGACCATAGGCTTATCAGGGCTTCTCATACTTTTATCAATCTACGAGATCAACCTACGCTATCAACACTCAACCTACCCGTTGCTGCTCGGGCAGTGTCATTACCCTTAGTTACATTTTCCTAACAAGGTATGTACACTATTTATTCTCTTTTTCCCACGCTTAGAAGGCTTTTTGCGTATATAATCCCTTTCTCTTTCTTCCCAGATATTCTTTTCTTTATTTCAGCCTACTTAGCTGATTATTCTCTACTACTCTGGCCGCACGGCCCAGGTATGAATTACATACCCCTACCTCATTGGGGCTTTTTTTCTTTGACTTTCGGACTATGTCCTGGTTTATATCTTTCTTGTTTATTATATATACCTATATTCATGCCTGATCTATTCTAGTCCCACTCCACTAGTCACACCTATTCACACTTAAATACTCACGATCCATATAAGCTTTTTCCTTCAATTTTATTCATACCTTCACACTGAGTCACTATATTTAATATGTATTTTTGTAGTAACGGTCCCTCTCACAACCCTTCGGCCATGTATAGCCACATTTATGCAAATGCTGACACTAATCACCAGTCACTGCATCGTGTTTGGACCCTTATTGACTTGGTCACCAAGTAACACATTATTGGATTTCACATGCATATATATACCAATGTTTGCTCTCATTTACTATCTCCTTGCAGCCTTGATGAAGTCACTTGTGTGACGAAACACGTGTTGGCTGTTTTTTCATGATGACACTTTGATTTCTAACGTCTACAAATAAAGGACACCGTCTACTTACAAGACTCAAGATTTCTCTTTACCGTTTACTTCTTCTAAACCTTCAAACGCACTACCAGGGATCTATCATCCCCACCATATGATTGGACAATATAGTCTGTGTGCTGTGGCCTATTTGTTCTAATTTTATCCTTGGGTACTCTGATACCCATCTGTGTGCCGTTTGGGTAGTAAGGCACGGGTCCATGCTGCACCAGAATTTGCTCTAGTTTACTTACCTGTGTAATTACTTTTGTTGTATTACCTAGAAGTGCGACACGAGTCACCCCTACTACCCTTGTGCTCCTTTATAGTTCTTATTATGCCTTCTTATCGGTTGTTTGTGAACATAAGTGTGTCAGGCATCCTACAAGATCTGTATAAATACATCTCACACAGACAGGGTTATAAGAGGGATTCCCACCAGATGCCATTGATGATATGTAAGCTATATGTCACCTTGATGCAGACCCAGCCTTCGTCTCCCCACAGAGTATGATCTAGAGACCTCATTCCAAGGTAAAAAGAGTTGGGGGGGCTCTTCTCATGGACATGGTGCTGGAAGATTAGGCTTATCACACCTAGCTCTCTTTAGGTTGGAGATTAGGTTCATCTTGCTAGGGTATTAGAGCCTATTTCACATCTCATGTTGTTGCAAGATGGTGGGGGTCTTTAGATCCATGACTCTCATTTTTACAATTCTGTTTCTTGCATTGTTCATTATCCTAATCATTGCAGCCCATGCGATTTACAGTAGATTGCAGTCTTGTTAATAAAACCTATTGAAAACTTTACTGCATCTCCTTCATTGCCTGTGTGTGAATGAGACTTGTTGCTCATGTGAGAAAAGTGTAATCTCGGTTTAACCACAACTCCCCTGAGAAGACACACTCTTGAGTCCATGCGTAAAGGCTGACACAAATTACCTTTTACTATTTGGAATTTTGGTAAGGTACTGTTTGTGAGCGGGAGGGTTGGACTGACAGTTATGGCTTATTGTAGGATTGGCCTAGTCGCCTACAAAGAAAAATGCTGTCATCCCCAAACCAGCAGTCTTGCCTAGAGCAAGAGTCCAACTACGACAGGCTCAATTATCCTTAACTCCAACATCTTAACTAACTCAGATTTGATGTTGGCTCTGACCTAGTCTGACAACGTGTACAACTTAATTTTGACAGGTAAGCTGTCACTAATGTCAATGCATTGATGAGTCTAGGGGACAGGAAGAAAAGCCCAGGAAACTGTTACAACACTTGTCTGCAGTCTTTTTGCTGCTGTGCTGTCAGCTTGGGGGAGAGTACTACTTCCTCCACTGACCCATCTTGTTCATTGTTGGAGAGGAGTTCTGGTAGAGGTTCACGCTTCTCCTCCTTTCCCTTATCTGTTACCATAAGCATGTCTACCCTGTGTTGGTGGGGTTTAAGTCTGTTGACA
The DNA here is from genome assembly GCF_031143425.1 of Pleurodeles waltl. Lineage (NCBI taxonomy): Eukaryota > Metazoa > Chordata > Amphibia > Caudata > Salamandridae > Pleurodeles > Pleurodeles waltl. The sequence goes on along the minus strand of NC_090437.1, from coordinate 258,226,240 downwards.
TGCAGGATCCGTTGGCGATTCCTTGAGCTGCAAATGTCTAACAAGTAGGTGACCTCAACCTTGTTTTCCAGAATGGGGTAGGGCCAAGTCCAATTGGCCTGGAGAGCCCTAGGATTCAGAGTCTCCAAAACCCACACCAACTGACATGGATGGTACTCAGCCATGGTAATTTGGTCATGCCAGAGTTTCATGAGGTCTTGGCTTGCCTCCAAGTTGCTGCTTGCCTTCTTCATGTACACTGCCATGTGTGTCCAAAGGCCTTGTACATAGACAAGCACATTTTGTTTGGACTCTTTCATAGGCTTCTCCCAAGACTCTCTCACAAAACACAATGGGCCTCTTACAGTGTGCCCAAACAGTAACTCAAAGGGGCTGAACCCAACCCCCTTTTGGGGTACCTCCCTGTAAGCAAACAGCAGGCATGGGAGGAGAACATCCCATCTCCTCCTGAGGTTGTCAGACAAACCCATAATCATGCCCTTCAGGGTCTTCTTCAATCTTTCCCCCAGGTCATTGGTCTGGGTATGATGAGGGATAGTGAACTTGTAAATAACACTACATCCATCCCACATGCTTTCAGGTGGGCAGACATAGGGGGTGATTCTGACCCCGGCGGTCAGAGACCGCCAGGGCCAGGGTCGGCGGGAGCACCGCCGACAGGCCGGCGGTGCCCCGCAGGGCATTCTGACCGCGGCGGTTCGGCCGCGGTCAGATGCGGAAAACCGGCGGTCTCCCGCCGGTTTTCCGCTGCCCATGTGAATCCTCCATGGCGGCGGAGCGCGCTCTGCCGCCATGGGGATTCTGACACCCCCTACCGCCATCCTGTTGGGATGGCGGTAGGGGGTGCCGCGGGGCCCCTGGGGGCCCCACTTTGTATTTCAGTGTCTGCTATGCAGACACTGAAATACGCGACGGGTGCCACTGCACCCATCGCACCTTCCCACTCCGTGTAGTGCTTTTTCTCTTATTTCGTTTCTAAGCACTAACATAACACAACAGAAATGCACTTCTGAGGTCAAAGAAGGCTTTTATTGTTGTTATTCTTCCCCAACCACAATATTTATGAATGACGAATTAGTAGCTTTCAAGTCCGCGTTAATCAAACCAAATATATCAGTTTGCAATATACACAGCAGGTTATATTTATAAGATATTGAATGCAAAGCAAAACAAATACTTCACCGTGTGGGAAATTATCTACAGCTTCATCTTTCTAAGGTCTGCAAGCTGATGACCCCTGTCAGCCGCGAGAAAGAGAGATTCATCTACCCACACGGGATTGCTGGCAGCCTGCGCCAAGCTCCAGCACGAGGTCCGGCAGATTCGAATCTGACCCTCTGCAGCCTGTTACATTCGTTACAAAGGTGTGCCCCCTCCTCTCAGACCTGGGAAACTGAGCAAGCCTTTTGGAGACTGGCCAGGTCTCCAAGACTACTCCTGTTCCCAAGCTCAAGCAGAGAGAACAACACCCATGTACTCTCTCTTATCATGTCTAGTCTACTGTGAGAACAAAACATCTTGGTTCATCTTGTGCAAAAACACAGCTTGGAAAAATACAGCTTGGATTCTCAACTGCAATGTCTAACTCCACGTTAAAGGCAATGGGCAGCTAACCTAAATATCAAATGCAATGTCATGTTAAAGGCAATAGGCAGCTAACCTAAATATCAAATGCAATGTCTAGTGTCATGTCAAAGCCAATAGGCATCTGAGCTGAATACAAAATGCAATGTATAATATCATGTCAAAGCCCATAGGCAGCTGAGCTGAATATAAAATGCAATGTATAATATCATGTCAAAGCCAATAGGCAGCTGAGCTGAATACAAAATGCAATGTATAATATCATGTCAAAGCCAATAGGCAGCTGAGCTGAATATAAAATGTAATATATGATATCATGTCAAAGCCAATAGGCAGCGGAGCTGAATACAAAATGTAATATATGATATCATGTCAAAGCCAATAGGCAGAATATCTAATACCATGTCAAAGTCAATAGGCAGTTAAACTGAATACATCATGTCAAAGTCAATAGGCATGCAATGTCAAAGCCAATAGGCGGCTAGACTGGATACAGCATGTCAAAGCCAATAGGCAGAATACAGAATGTAATGGCTAATGCGATGTCAAAGCCCATAGGCGGCTAAACTGAACAAAACATACCATGTGCTACTGGTGAACATTGAGCAACTAATATGCGCAGTGGTGAAACACAAAGTCATTGGTCAAAACAAAATTTTATCAAATGGCAGTACATTCCGCCCTTTGACCAATGAATTTTTGTTTCACATATCTCTTGTTTCAAACAAAAACAAAAAAAACATCAGATCAAAGCAATCCCTGTAAAGCAATAGAAGTGGATTAACACATTGATTTCATAACCTTTCACATCAGATACATCTACATAGAGAAGACTGGGCAATTTTTATACTCTGAATGAGTCTTTAATTCAACAGTGTTAGCAATTTGATGTGGCATGAGTTCTGCTCATGTAAAGGTGCACGGTCCACCTGAAAGGTTTGCTGGAAGATAAGCAAAAGTCAGAGTTCCATACGAGAGGGAAAAAAAAAAAACACAGCTTAGTTCCAGTGGAAGAATGCAATCAAACAAGTTGAACTTGAACTGAAGGCGCAGTTTGCGCAAAATGGATCCATGGTGCTGGCACTTTACTCAGCCAGGTTCAGGTTGGGGATTCGGTCCCTTCCCCGACCCCACACGCACACACCGGAAGGGGGACCACACAGCACACTCAGGGACAGTGGCGTAACGTGGTAGGATCTGCAAAAGAAACAAGTATGACTTTTCTTGCAAACAACATTTTTCATTTAAACTGCACCCTTCCTCTTTCTTTCCCTGTTTTATAATCAGCAGGACGTTTTTGAGGCCCTTTGTTATATTCACTGCAGGTTCTGGAGGATCACTTGGGGCTTCAGCCCACACATCAGCACTGAGGTTTTTATCTGCTGCGCCACAGCTTCCCTTTTCTTGCACTGTCAGAAGGGCTGGGGCAGACTCATTCTTTACCAAACCTCCATTCACTGCATTTTTGCCAAGTTGGGCCATTCTGTCTCCAATTTGTATGAATGAATCCAATTCTTTTCTAGGTATCAGCATAATTTCGATTTTTCCTTGGTAATTTGCAGCAATCACTCTCCCTAAAACCTGATCAATTTGCCATTTCTGTCCTGATAACTTTCCTCTCCCCAACTGCTCTGTGACTGCTTGCATGACAGATTGCTTTTGGGCGTACTGCACAGTTTTTATCAAATCTAGGGGAATGTGCATCTCTCTCATCTCTGCCCACCTGTAAGTGGCTTTTTCTCTCAGCTGTTCACATTTCTGGGGCACCCACTTAGCCATCCCCACTAAGGCAGAATTCTGGGTGTACACTTCTCTCTCTGAATCTTTCTCATTAACATCTGCAAGGTAATTGAACCAGTTAGGTGCTAAAACATTAGCAATGAACCAAAAATCAGCGTAAAAATGACACATCTCAGGTAGCTCTTGCTTTAAAATCTGACACACATTATACAACGCTGTTCCTTCTACTGTGCCAGAAAGCAACATTTCAGTCAATGAATCATTAGTAAAACAAACATGCTTTTTATCTTCAGTAGACACGAATTCAAATGGTGCACACAACTTCATTGATAACTCTTTTACCTGTGGTACTCTAGCCCTGTCTTGCAAGTACCAGATCCATTGTATGATTCTAGCTAGGGGCACTATTTTCTTTCCTTGTTCTTGATTTACATGTACATAAGTATTTCCTTCTTGCACTGCGCAGAAACCTAAAGTCTGCATTATTTCATTTGCCAAATCACAAGCGCGCAGCTGCATATAATTTTTCACAGTGACCATATACAAAAGTGTTAGGATTTCACTCAAATGAGGGCTATTCTTTTTCCAAAAATCAAACAAGCTAATGAAAGTCGGCTCTTGCTCTAAAATCTTTCGTTTTACTTGTGCATTTTGCAACGGTAACTCGTAAATCACATTCTCTCTCGTCCGTGTTATCAGCTAAGGAATGCATTTTGGCTGCCAAAAACCCTGGCTCACACGAAAGCTCAGTGCAGCTCGGAGCTGTCTTAACCCCCTCATTACTGGAATGGGACAAGAAAGATTCTTCAAAAACAGCCCTCTTATAACTTTCAGTCGGGCTAATTTGCTCACGTAAATTCCTATTTTCATGTTCCAACTGCCTACATTTCTCCTGCATTTCTCTGTAAGCAGATAAAGGTATCCAAACCTTTCTGTCATCATTACTTCCAAAAGACACGTTTTCTACATATATACAACAGGAATTATTTCTCAAAACATTATCAGGCATTTTAGCTACACATGCATTTTCTTCTGTAATTCCCCAAACAGAAAACAATTCACAGTTTTTCTTAGCACCATCAGGCAGTTTATCAACACATGTCTCAGACATGGTCTGCCGTGCTACTGTGATTCCCCAAACAGAAAACAATTTCTGTAATTCTCCAAACAACAAAAAACAATTACACTTTTAAAGTGTGCACTTAGAAATCTACTAACTCGTCAACACCCTCTTAATCACCTCTTAATGACCGACACCCCACTCCTGGTACCAATTGTAGTGCTTTTTCTCTTATTTCGTTTCTAAGCACTAACATAACACAACAGAAATGCACTTCTGAGGTCAAAGAAGACTTTTATTGTTGTTATTCTTCCCCAACCACAATATTTATGAATGACGAATTAGTAGCTTTCAAGTCCGCGTTAATCAAACCAAATATATCAGTTTGCAATATACACAGCAGGTTATATTTATAAGATATTGAATGCAAAGCAAAACAAATACTTCACCGTGTGGGAAATTATCTACAGCTTCATCTTTCTAAGGTCTGCAAGCTGATGACCCCTGTCAGCCGCGAGAAAGAGAGATTCATCTACCCACACGGGATTGCTGGCAGCCTGCGCCAAGCTCCAGCAGGAGGTCCTTCATATTCGAATCTGACCCTCTGCAGCCTGTTACATTCGTTACAAAGGTGTGCCCCCTCCTCTCAGACCTGGGAAACTGAGCAAGCCTTTTGGAGACTGGCCAGGTCTCCAAGACTACTCCTGTTCCCAAGCTCAAGCAGAGAGAACAACACCCATGTACTCTCTCTTATCATGTCTAGTCTACTGTGAGAACAAAACATCTTGGTTCATCTTGTGCAAAAACACAGCTTGGAAAAATACAGCTTGGATTCTCAACTGCAATGTCTAACTCCACGTTAAAGGCAATGGGCAGCTAACCTAAATATCAAATGCAATGTCATGTTAAAGGCAATAGGCAGCTAACCTAAATATCAAATGCAATGTCTAGTGTCATGTCAAAGCCAATAGGCATCTGAGCTGAATACAAAATGCAATGTATAATATCATGTCAAAGCCCATAGGCAGCTGAGCTGAATATAAAATGCAATGTATAATATCATGTCAAAGCCAATAGGCAGCTGAGCTGAATACAAAATGCAATGTATAATATCATGTCAAAGCCAATAGGCAGCTGAGCTGAATATAAAATGTAATATATGATATCATGTCAAAGCCAATAGGCAGCTGAGCTGAATACAAAATGTAATATATGATATCATGTCAAAGCCAATAGGCAGAATATCTAATAGCATGTCAAAGTCAATAGGCAGCTAAACTGAATACATCATGTCAAAGTCAATAGGCATGCAATGTCAAAGCCAATAGGCGGCTAGACTGGATACAGCATGTCAAAGCCAATAGGCAGAATACAGAATGTAATGGCTAATGCGATGTCAAAGCCCATAGGCGGCTAAACTGAACAAAACATACCATGTGCTACTGGTGAACATTGAGCAACTAATATGCGCAGTGGTGAAACACAAAGTCATAGGTCAAAACAAAATTTTATCAAATGGCAGTACACTCCGCCGGCTCAATTCTGAGCCGGCGTCCTCGTGGGAAGGATGATTTGCCCTGGGCTGGCGGGCGGCCTTTTGGCGGTCGCCCGCCAGCCCAGGGCAAATCCCAAAATACCCTCAGCGGTCTTTCGACCGCAGAGCGGTATTTTGGTGGGGGAAGTCTGGCGGGCGGCCTCCGCCGCCCGCCAGATTTAGAATGACCCCCATAATGTTTGTGACCGCCTATTTGGGAAAGCGAATCATGGAGAATAGACCAAGTAGGGCCCTAGCATCTGTGGGAGCAGTGACTGTCCTGTGGAGTATTGTCTCTTGATACCAGGTGGCATTGTGTACTACCACCAAAATGGATCTGTTGCCTTAGGCAGTTGGTGGGTCTAGGGGACCAACAATATCAATCCCCACCCTCTCAAAGTGAGTTCCAACCATTGGCAGTGGTATTAAGGGAGCCTTTGGCTTGCCCCGTCTTGCCACAGGCCTCCTTTATTTTTTTCCTGACATGTGGGGCCAATAAAAATGGTTGAGCAGCCTATTCCAGATCTTAGTCTGCCCCAAATGCCCTGCCAAGCAAATGTGACTTCTGTGGGACCACCACTCTCCTTCTTGCCCCCGGTTTGGGGTCCCTTGCCTCAGTATAGAGGAATCCATCCTCCCAATAAAAGTTGTGGGGCACACTGACATCCCCCTGTTCTTGCTCGGAGGAAGCCTACTTTAGGGCCTCAAGAGTGGGACACTCTCTCTACCCTTGGCACAACTCTTCTCTGGTGGGTCCACCTGCCCCTTTGCAATTCTGCCAAGTCAGGCAGAGCTTGCAGGGGTGGGGCCCTCCTTCAGATGTCAGATTATCCCCCTCAGCATTGGATTCCTCCTGCACCTCTGTAACATCTGGGGCTGGCAAGCCAGCTCCTTTGCCCTTTCTCTTACTTCAGGAGACTAGGCACCTTGTTCCAGGGCCCAAGTGTCCAGCACATTCCTGTTGTGCAGCCTTTGACCTGGTAACAGCACACAGCCATTCAGGGAGGTCCAGTATCTGTGTATAAACCCTTCTCTCTACCTGTGACCATTCAGATGCTTCAAGATAATTTCTCAGTAGACAACTATCTTTTTAGAGCCAGTCACATCTCCCCTTTCCAAGCTTACCTTAGCCATGAGATGGAGCTTGGTGCTGCTGTCTGCATAGGTTACCTGGTTGAATACACCTGGTAGGATCTGCTCTTAGGAAACCTGTTTCTCTGTGATTATGGCCACACTGACTCCGGTGCCCCTCAGAGCCTTCAGCTCAGTCCTGTTGACTTTTGGCCTCTGCCTGCACTTCTTCATGCTTGGAGTTAAGGCATCCTGAGTTGCAACATACATCCCTCCCAGAGACACTAAGATGACCTCTGTGTAACCTGAACCCATCCCTAGGCCAGCTTCTATCCCACACCCCTACACTAGCAATCCCATGGGACTAACCACCAGTGGGGGGCTTCTTGGAGCAGACAGCATCTTCGCCTTTGTGTCAAGGTTGGTGACGCTCAAAACACTTCCCTGGCCAGTACATGGAACTTTCCTGCCTTAACAGGGTCATAATGCTTCCCTTGTTAACCCCTCCCATTGGAAATGCAGGTTTTGGGGACTCTTGTGAGGACTCTTAATTTTTTACTCTCCTTCCTTTGGGCTTCCCCCCGGGAAGGGATCTATCCTCCTTTCTTCTGATCACCCCCAGGGGGTTTGTTGTTAACTCTGTCTCTTAACCATTCTTCTTCTCCCTCCCCCAGATCTTGGGTTTGGGGTAGATTTATGAAAAGTGGCATAGGACAATTTAGAGGATTTTTTATTTGCTTCACTTAAAAAAGTATTGTGATATTATTCACAAGTTCTGGAACCCACCACTGCGCACCCAAAATGTTGGAAAATTATTGGTAATGGCAAGTAAGTACCTATGCTTAATAATAGACCACAAACTACCACTAGGGCCAGACAGTGAAGATTGTGAAGGTGCTAGTACACCCTGCAGGCGACAGCATTGCCTTCGGGTTGACTTTGAGCCAGAGCCAACGCTGCTACCAGTTTCCAGCTAGGCTCGGTTTCCGCCTGCCAGGCTGGTGGAAAATTCCTAATAGGTTCGGTGGGGTGGTGACCACTACAGAGGCAGCCACCCTGTCAGTAGTTTGGTGGACAGGTGATCCTGTCTGCCAATCTCATAATTAGGCTTTAAATGTTTTCTAGAGCTTAAAAATCAAGCACCAATGTGGACATCTGGTCACACTCGACAGGGACAAAGTCAGAAGTTGAGGCCGACTGCCATAGAGTTCTGTTAGATTACACTGAGTGGGAGGCCTCAGTCAAGGTTTTACCTTAGGACTTAGAATTGTTTTTGGAGCTTTTCTTCCCCAACGTTGGACAAACCTCCTCAACAAGCCAATTTTGATGCAACGTCATCAGATTGCCTTTCCATGGGGTCCCAGTAAAATCCTGGAAGGCTGGGGCTCTGGAGCTTTTCAGCGGGACAACCTTGCAGGTCAGGCCAGGTCGCGGTCGGTGCTGGCCGGCTTGACACTGGGTCAGTCCACGTTTGGAGCTTTTTGCCAAAGTAGCTCCAAACTTCTCCAAACTTCTAGATATTCTTACATAAGTACTTTCAAGGTTCTTTAACTGTCAACAACTCACCCCAGGGTTGTAGAAGCTCTGAGTTGCTTCTTGGGCATTGTGACTTTAACTCTCAGAATGCACTTGGTTCAAATCCAAAATGACCACTGGTCAGCTGGTCAAATTCTGCAGGGCTTGATGGAGGGGACTCTAGTCAACTGTTTTCTACTTGTGGGATGCAAGAAGTCTCTCCTTGAGGTTGTAGGAATAAGGCAAAGTCCTTTTCTTGAAGAAGAGCAAAGTGTGCAGCTTGTGCAGTCCTTCTGAGTACAATGTCTAGGTGCAGGTCAGCCCTTCTTCTTCTTGTTTTGTTCCAGTAGAGATCTGAAGTGGGATGTAGCTCTGCTATATTTATCCTTGCTGCTGGGGTGGCAACCGGGAGGCCTCTGTCAAATTACATGCAGGCCACCACCTCTTGAGTGACGACTTCCTGGGAAGTGTGCCAAAAATCAATCTCAGGGAGCAACATTCCTCCAACATCCAAGATGGCAAAAATTCTGTGTTAGAGTTTAGATCTGGCTGAGTCTACCCATTGTTGTGGCTACATTTCCCTTAACACACCCCTTTCCAGCCCTCTTTTAATCTACCCAGTGGGTACCTGGCTGTATGGGTTTTCAGAAAAATGGGGGAGGTACAGTTGCTGTCCCAAATGTCCTTCCCTCCTTTGAAGTTCTGTTTGGCTGCTTTCCCCCATTCTGTTCTACCATCTGCTGTGTCAAATCTCCTCCCCCAGATGTTGCCTTTGTTTCAGCCCAGGGCACTTCACACCTCACTAAGGCAGCCTGGCTCAGGCTGTCAGAGGCTGACCAATTAGAAAAGGGCACTACAGGGCTGAAGTTGGTAACTTTTAGCAAGAGTTCTAAAACTCTTTCTAAGTACACGTTCTATTAAATTCAACAGTTGCAAGTTGTTGGATTTATTATATTATAACTTTTAATTTGATACTAAACTTGCCATATTTAGCTCATACCTATGGAAAATAAGACTTTATTATTTTAAGATAAAATTTCTCCATGGAGCCCATTTACTACAAGGAGGAAAAATTAATGTGGCTATTTGTCCCTCACCAGGGCTTATAAAACATAGTTTATAAAGCCCCTGCTTATAGTTATACTGCACCCTAACCTGCGGGCACTTAGGGCATACTTTACGGGAGACTTATTTATAAAAATAAGGTAGCTTAGGACTCTAGAAGTACGTTTGATTCCAAAGTCGTACTTGGGGTAAGTTTAATTTAAACACAGCCAGCAAGGCAGGCCTGCTTTTAAAACAAAACTGGGCACCACAGCAGTGCACTTATGGGTGTACTATGTATGCTGGGGTCCCTAAACCTACATGCCCTACCATATACTAGAGACTTATAGGTAGGTTGGAGGAGCCAATTATAATTAGCCTAATCTCCATATTCCATTTTACACAGAGCACTGGCCCTGGGACTGGTTAGCAGTGCCTAGTGCAGAGTCAGTAAGCAACAGAATTATTGCACTAGGGTAAAAGGAGTAATTTTCTACAGTCTCTATATGCAAGCTTTAGGCTGTCTTTATTGAGGTTTGTCACAGGAGTCAACAACTTCTCTAATCCTAGTGCCTCTGCATTAGTCCGTTGCTATATGGGAAGTTAGAGCAGTCTGGATTGTTTAGTGGGACTGAAAGTAGAACAAGAAGTAGAAGAGAGAGCCCTCATTCTTCATACAAAGTGGTGTTGAGTTTCCACAAAATATGATCAACCTTGGACCAGATGTATTAATACATTGGTCATAAAAACTGATCACAACGGGCGTGGCTACGGGCGTAAAGATGGCGGTCTCACTCTAAGAGTGCTCTGGACCCCTCCGTCATCTGCCCGAATACACTACCTTCCTTGGTCCTGTGCCCCTGTTCGATGGACCGCCGAGATTACCCTGGTGGCTGCTGTCCCCGGTGAGCCGTGAGCTGGAGCGCTCGGGGGCCGCGCACCGTCGGAAAATGGAGCCGACTCGCGGCATGTGCGGCGTCTTCAGCGGGCCCGCCCAGCGCTTAATGCCGCAGCATTAGCTCCCGGCCTAGACATCCCTGTAGGGGTGAGCGGGGACTGCCGGCGCCGTGGGCTGAAACTTCGCACCGATCCGGCGACCGCGACGAAACCCGGAGGACTCCGGGGCCGGGCGGCCCAGACCAGCTCGATGCTCCTGGAAGCGGGCCCCCCCCGGAGGCTGGCTGCTTCCCCTCAGGCGCAGGCCGTGTAGCGTTTAGGCTGTGCCCAGGGTGGAAGTGAGAAGGGGGGGAGCCGCACGAGCCGGACCTCCGGCTACATAGCGGCCTGCGCGTTGGGGGCCGAAACGAAGACGGAGGAGGCACCCCGACTCGTGGGGTGCCAGAGCTTGACTCCTGGGGGAGCCAGAGAGGGGGCACAGGAGCCGCTGGATTTGCCCCCCCATCCAGACCTGGAGTGAGATGTGCCCCGTGGCTGGGACTGAGCTTGTGCCTAAATGAAGTGACTGGACCAGAGGGAGATAAGAGATCTGGCCGGCCCGCTGTTGTGCTAGGCAGCGACCGGTCGGGACCAGCCCTGTGGCGTCGATCTGTGGCGGTGGGGTCGCAGCACTGTGCCAGACAAACCACCTGGGTCCCCGGGCCTCCGCCGCACGGCCTGGAAGTGCAGAAGCAGCTTTGTCCCGACAGGAGGAAAGGGAAGATGGTGGGACTAACCCTGGTTGCTGTGGTGGGCCACTTCCCCAGGATCACGGAGGGGCACCAAGACACCAAAATGTCATGGACATCCGACGAATGGCAACCACTGAGTCAGGACGGCATTGGGGACACCTGGTAGGTGACCGTTGTCTCCAGAAAACCAGCCAAAAGAATATTCCCTGGTCTGCTGATCCGACGGGAGAGGTGTTCCCCCCCATTGCATAGGTCTGGGGGCCCACCGTTAATGGGGGGTGGCGGCCCTGTCTGCCCCTGGGCCCGTGGATCCAACGGGAAGCTTGATGTCCCACCCCACGACTGCTGGCCTGCGCCCCGACATCTTTGGCTGAACGCACGCTTCCGAAGGCTGTCTGGTGGACTCGGGGTTGCCTCTGTAGGGGTAAGTGGGAGGCCCTGGATGTGGCCGACCCCTGTCCACACGATCGAACAACGCTTCAATTGCTTTCGCCCGGCCCCAAAGGAAATATGGGAAAAGATAGAGCCTCAAGACAGACGCAGCCTTTCCAACAGAGGATTGACCAATTTACCACACCGATGGTTCCTCGGGGCGGAGGCGACACCTCGTCCAATGACCCTGCCCCAGACGGGGTCAATGCCATCCTTCAAGCAATCCAAACATCACAACGGGCGGTGGAAACCAAAATTGGAGAGGTGAGGGAAGATATAGGCCTCATGAGACAAGATCTTAGAAACGCGGTGGGCCGAATCACGGAAGTGGAGGGCCGTGTCTCACAGATGGAGGACTACCTGGCAGACCTCATAACTAAGGTGGCCTAACTACAAACTCGAACTGGTGAATTACACCGCCGGGCCGAAGATGCCGAAAACCGCTCTCGGCGCAACAATCTGCGCTTCGTTGGCATTGCGGAGGGAGCGGAGAATAATAAAGCCCCTGAGTTTCTGGAAAGTGGACTAAGTCCTGGATGCCGGAACACACTCTCTCGCCATGGTTTGCGATTGAGCATGCACACACCGGGTGGGCCTCGTAGGCCCATGATCGCATGCTTTTTCAACTTTAAAGACCGAGACGCCAGCCTTAGAGAAGCCAGGCGCTCCCCCGACCTTCTTTGGGACAGCCACAAAAATGTATTTTCCCGGACTACACACGTGAGGTGCAGGCCAGGCGACATTCATACAAACAAGTAAAGCAAAAGCTAAGAGCGATGCAGCTTTCCTACATGCTCCTCTTCCCCGCACGCCTACAGGTTATCCTGTCCGGCAAGGCACATTTTTTTTAATCAACTGAGGAGGCGTGGGACTGGCTCACAGAGGAAGGTACTGGGAACCGAAGAGGTCCCGCTGGCTCGTCTGGAGGGGCCCTAGCGGGAGGACCCGGTCCCCGAGTGGACGCACGAAGAGGTCGAAAATGCACGAGGTCCAGACGCGGGAGGCAAATGAACATTAGTGCTCCGGCGGAAGAAGACACTCAGCCTAAACTGAACTCCCCAGGGGTTGGGAGAAGCGGGGACTCCTTGGGAACCCGGGCTCCGGAGGGGGAGACGGGAGAGGACCACCTGAGCCAGTCCCCTGCACTTGGTTAATTTGGCCCTACGCACATTCGACTCCAACACACTAGGGGGGACCAACTATACTGGGCACCGACCCGCACAGGCAGAACAGGACCGCATACACGATAACATAACATTGCAGGTTCCAACACCTTTTTAGGTTAGGATTTCCTTAGTTGATTGCAAATGATCTGACATGAAGGAGGGGTCCATCACTCCATCACTCCATTTAGTGACAGTCCATATGACTGTGACACCCCGGTTGAGTATTTGGGTGACAGATGCTTCCAGGGTAGAAGTATGGGGTGGGGGGAGGTTGAGGGGTACAAAGTTTTCACTAGGGTTTAGTAAGGTTGTTTTGGTAAGTTTCCTTTTTGCACCTACACCTGTCACAATGATCCTCCTCACTCAGAGCGTTCGTCTTTGGGTCCCTGAACGGGCTTATGACATATCACCACACGAACACTATGCACGTAGTTCCCTCACTGACACAGATTCTTTCATGGAATGTGAACGGTCTCTTGGACAAAATTAAGAGATCCGCAGTGTTCAACACCCTGCGCAGATATGCCCCGTCAGTGGTCCTGCTACAAGAGACCCACTTACTTGGCACTAAATGCCCCATGCTGGCACGGGGGGCTTTGACAGGGTTTACCATGCAGGATTCTCAAGGGGCTCTAGGGGAGTAGCTCTTCTATTCCACCGCTCACTACCCATAGTGGTTACCGCCACACAATCGGATCCACAAGGTTGGTTTGTAACGGTGACCGGTACGTTACACGGATCACCGTTTAATCTTGTGTGTGCTTATGCACCCCCAGCTGGCTTTGACACCTTTTTACTTACTGTTGGAAAATGGGTTATTGGTAAGGGCAGGTAGGTACCTACACTTAGCAATAGGCCACCAACCTCCACTAAGGTCCAGTTAGGTCTCAGTATATTAAACCCAGCTCAACCCTTGGTAGCTTGGCAACGAGCGTCAAGGCTTAACTTAGGAGACAGAGTGTAAAGCATTCAAATATCACAAAACAGTAATTAAATAAAACACAGGAAACAGTTTAAAAATCCAAAAACAATTAAAAAAAATAGATTATATTTTTATCTTTACAATTACACCAAAACAAATAAAATCGGATAAGGGGAACCGGAGATATGAATTTTTAAAGAATTCTTCTTTTTTTTAGCGCCTAGAAACAAAAGCGCCAAACGGGTCATCTGGTTACACATCGACCGGGGCAAAGTCAAAGTTTCAGGCCGACCGCGATGGAGCCCTGCTCGGCTACAGGCCGCGGGAGGCCTCGGTTAAAAGTTTACCTTCACACTTAGGGGGTCATTACAACCTCGGTGGTCTTGGAAAAAGACCGCCGAGGCTGCGGGAGACAGAATACCGCCATTGCCGGTGGTATTCCTGGCTCCCTATTATGACATTTCCGCTGGGCCAGCGGACGGTAAGTGTTACCGTCCGCTGGCCCAGCGGAAATATCACATCAACATTGCTGCCGGCTCGTAATAGAGCCGGCAGCAATGCTGATATGCAGCGGGTGCAGTAGCACCCATCGCAACGGGGCTATGCCGGGGGCCCCTGCACTGCCCATGCCAAGTGCATGGGCAGTGCAGGGGCCCCCAGGGGCACCCCAAGTCCCCTTACAGCCAGCCGTTCCATGGCGGTGTTTACCACCACGGACAGGCTGGTGGTCGGGGACTCATAATCCCCAGGGCAGAAGCCTGGCGGTATGTTGGAGGGGCCGGCGGTATGGCCGTGGCTATAGCGCCACGGTCATAATTGCTAGCGGAACACCGCCAGCCTGTTGGCGGTGTTACCGCCACCTTACCGCCGGCCGCCAGGGTCGTAATGACCCCCTTAGTCTCTTTTTCGAAGATTTTCTTCAGCGGGACGAACCTGCCAGTCCAATCCGACCTCCTGGAGCCCTTCTCCAGATACGCGATGCGGGAATCCTCGGTGGAGATTTTTACCTTCGGACTTAGTCGTTTTTTCGAGGTGAAAATCCTTCGACCTGGGTAAACCTGGATCTTGATCTGACGTCCCTGGAGCCCTCCTCAGATACGCTGGCTGGGAGGTCCCGGTCAACTTTTTACCTTCTGACTTAGTCTCTTTTTCTGAGATTTTCTTTACTGGGACGAACCAGCAAATCAGGCCGGGTCGCGGTTGAGGCAAGCCAGCTAGAGTTGCCGCGGCGGGTCGGTCCCTCTATGGAGCTTTTTTTTCAAAAGTTGTCCAAACTTCTCCAAACTTCTGGGGCTTCTCCCAGATGTCCTTTTAAGGTTCTTTTGGGGTCCACAGCTCACCCCAAGGGTCCAGAAGTTCTGAGATGGTCATTGGGGGGGTGCGGACTACAACTCCCAGAATGCACCTGGCGCGAACTCCTTTTTGGCCACTGGACAGTGGTCAGCTGGTCACTTTCTTCAGGAGTTGGTGCAGGGGACGCTGGATAGCAATTATTCACCTGTTGCAAACAGGGAGTTCCTCCTTGAACCAGTTGAAGCCAGGCAAAGTCCTTCTTGTGGTGAAGCCCAAGTGTGCAGCTGGTGCAGTCCTTCTGAGTGCCGGTTCCAGGTGCAGGCCAGGGGTCCAGCAGGGCAGTCCTTCTTCTTCTGTAGTTCTTCCTTGTTGGATATGGTAGGGAACTGAGGTGTGGTTGCAGGTCTGCCAGTTTTATCCTTGCTCCTGGGTGAAAAGCAGGGGGGGCCTGGTTCTCCAATCAGGTGCAGGGTCCTTCCCCCTGTGATGACCACTTCCTGGGAAGTGTGGCAAAAATTAATCCCAGGAGGCAACATTCTCTAAAAATCCATCATGGCTGAATCTGATTTTTGGAGGTTACATCTGGCTGAGCCCACCCACTGGTGTGGCTAAAAATCATAAACACACCCCTCTCCTGCCCTCTCCTGATCTAATCAAGGGGGCACCTAGTTGTCTGGGGTTGCAGGATGTGGGGGTGTTGCTGGTTTCTCCAAATGTCCTTCTCTGCCTTTGAAGACCAGTTTGGCAGCCCTCCCCCTTCCTGCCTCACCATCTGCAGAGGGGAGATTCCCTCCCACAGGCACATTCCTTTGTGTGAAGCCAGGCCACTTCACACCTCATCAAGGCAGCCTGGCCAGACTGCTAGAGGCTGGCCAATCAGAACACAGCAGCAAAAACAATGCAGGGCTGAAATTGGCAACTTTTCAGGTAAAGTTTAAAACTCTTTACCTGAACAAGTTATATTAAATCCCACAACTGGAAGTTGTGGGATTTATTACAACAATTAATTTGATACCAAATTCTTGGTATGCATCTTTTAAGAAGACTTTAAAAATTAAAATAAAGTCTCCCCATTCTAGCCTATGAAGGCCATTTACTACAATGAGGGAAAAACGAATTTGGCTGTTTTTACCTCACCAGGGCTTATAAAGCTATTTTTATAAAGTCCCTGCTTATAGTTACATGGCACCCAGCCCTAGGGGCACATAGGGCACACCTTAGGAGTGGCTTATATGTAAAAATAAGGTAGTTCAACACTTTGGAACTACTTTTAATTCCAAAGTCTAATTTGCATATAACTTTAATTTAAAATCAGCCAGCAAGGCAGGCCTGCCTTTAAAATGACACTGGGCACCTCAGCAGTGCACCTATGGGTGCACTACCTATGCTGTGGTCCCTAAACCTACATGCCCTAACATATACTAGGGACTTATAGGTAGGTTCACTTAGCCAATTATAATTAGCCTAATTTGCATATCAATTTTACACAGAGCACAGGCCCTGGGACTGGTTAGCAGTACCCAGGGCACCATCAGAGTCAGGAAAACATCAGCAAAAAGTGGAAAATGGGGGCAAAAAGTTAGGGGGCCTCTGCAATCAGCCCTGTTTTCTCACACTTACTCTCCGCCGGGTGCTGACAGTCCTCCCCCAGGGAATTACGCTAATTGGGGGGGACTTCAATTCCGTCCTGGACCCAAAACTCGAAGTGTCTGGGCCTATATCCGCCACTCGATCTGGGAGGGCGTCGAGCATGAATGGGTGGGCTGCGGGTCTGGGCCTGTGCGAAGTGTGGAGGACCTGGCACCCCAGATCACGACAGTACACGCACACCTCGGCTGCCCACCACTCTCAGGCCAGGATCGATCTCGTGTTTATGCCCGCACTGGATGTCTCTAGGGTGGGTCACCGGCGCGGAGATATTACCTCGCAGAGTTTCAGACCACTCTCCAATACGAATCCGGCTGGATGGCGTTGACCCGACCCAGCATGGCACATGAATGCATGGTACTTACAGGACAATGAGTATACCCTCGAGATAAGGGACCATCTTACCCAATATTTTGAGCAGAACTTAGGGTCCGTGCAGTCCCCAGGCACGATCTGGGCAGCGTGTCAGGCCACACTTAGAGGTTATGCTAAGCACCGTGTGCGCGCCCGGGAGCGTGCACGTAACTCACGGGTGGCGGATCTTGAAGCCAAGGCATCAGACCTTGAGCGAGTGGAGACTTCCTCTGCCACAGCATCAGTCCTGAGACGCCTTACCATGGTTAGAGAGGAAATAAGACAATTGGTACTAGAATCCGCGAAGCATACCTGGAGAGCTTCAGCAGCTCGTGTGTGCGGCTGGGGAGACAAGAACGGCAAACTCCTGCATTGGTTAGCCTCGCGCCCACTAGACGACAGAATTATCCCCGAGGTTGTGGACGTGACAGGCTCACTCGCGAAGACTCCTATTGAAATCGCTCAACTATACGCGGAACGGCCTCGTCCCCCGGCTGAAAGGGAGTCTTCCCTCTTGGACGACATTGTCCTTCCTAAGATCTCGGAAGCGACCAGGGAAAACTTAGATGAAACCATAACACTGGCCGAAATTACAGCAGCAATATCCAGCCTGTCTTCGGGCAAAATGCCCGGCCCAGACGGCTTCCCATCGGAACTTTGCAACAGATGCGGGGACATTCTAGGTCTCCACCTGCTCAATATGTATGACGAAGCTGAGAAGACAGGCTGTTTCCCTTCTGGGATCGACCAAGCCACAATAGTGGTAATCCCGAAGACCCAACCGCCGTCACGTAACCGTTCGGCGTACAGACCCATCTCTCTCCTGAACACCGAGATCAAAGTGCTATCAACCTTGCTCACTACCAGGTTGAGGGAAGCGCTCCCCTCACTAGTGCACCCAGACCAATGTGGATTCATGCCATCGCGCAGCACTAGACACTGCATTAGGCGATTGAATGTCGCACTGGCACACCGCAATACTCTGACTCGGTCCCCTCTGGCCCTTCTCTTACTTGATTTTGAAAAAGCCTTTGATACTGTGGACTGGTCCTACTTGGAACAAGTCCTAAGAAATAATGGAATTGGACCCAAATTCCGCGGCCTTGTAAGGCTACTTTACTCCAACCCAACCGCACATATTCAAGTAAATGGGGTAGCCTCCGAACTATTTCCCATCCGTCATGGTACCCGGCAGGGATATCCACTGTCCCCACTGCTGTTTGCCCTCCTGCCCTCACGATTGAACCATTGGCGAGGCCGTTGAGGGAGGACCCCCTGTTAGAGGGCTAGTCGTGGCCTGTGGGCGCAGAGGACCGGGTAGCACTGTACGCGGACGACGTCCTCATTTACCTTTCTAACCCGGCCGCGAACGGCCCACGAATCTTACAACTTCTAGACCTTTTCTCTCAGGCCTCTGGTCTGACTTTAAACCCAGGCAAATCCCTGTTGGTCCCCTTACACCCTTCCAGAGACTGTGTTGACTGGCAACAAAGTATCCCGATCCGTCGAAATAGTTTTAAATATCTGGGTGTCCATATAGCCGTGCTGCCTGAACTAACATGGGAATTAAACATTACCCCACTTATCAAGAAAACTAGAAAAGATCTCATGCGCTGGCAGAGTCTACCCTTTAATCTACTGGGAAGAATAGCACTATATAAAATGATGATACTCCCCATATTTTTATACCAACTACAGAACTTCCCACACCCAGTCCCCCGGAAGTGGTTCAAAGAAGTGGAGGCGACAGCACGCCAATTTTTGTGGCACGGCTCCCGCCCCAAACTATCCCTTGCTACATGTCAAAGAGATATCCACGACGGGGGGCTGGGAATGTCTAACATTTATTTTTATTATCTGGCCATGCACTTGCTAGTGGTTAATGATTGGTTGGCTGGAGGCTGGACAGACCCAGCGTACAGACTAGAACTCCAAGCAATGGGCTACAATGGGATCTTTAACGCACTATATCGGGGCTCGATCCCGCAGACTATCCCAGAGGTGACTAGAGTGATTCTTACAGTGTGGCGAGCAGCCCAGAGGATATCGGGCTGGTGGAATCGCCTCACTCAGCAGACCCCTCTTTTGCAAGGGAAGTGGCTGGGGGAAGTCTCCGCATTGGAAGGTTTCCAGAAATGGGACAACATCGGGATATCCACCCTTGGGGACATCTGGGGTGGGTCACACATGCGATCCTTTGAGGAGCTCCAGGGAATATACTCATTAAACAACTCCCAATTCCACAAATACCTACAACTCAGACACGCTCTACTACCCCACGTGCGACCAGGGGACAACATTCCTGAACACAGCCCACTGGAAGCGAAGGTCCTGATGGGAAGCCTGGGTAACGGGGTAATCTCCCAGATATACCACTCTATCCTCACTAATACGTCCCCATCCCTCGAGGGACTCCATCAAAAATGGGAGGGGTGGGTTGGCCCCATAGATGATATAGATTGGAGGGAAGTATTAATGGCCCAGCGGTCAATGACCATAACCTCTCGATTTCAAATGCTACAAACCCTTTATCTGCACGCAGCATACCTTACCCCCAAAAGACTCTTTCAGGCAGGTCTCCGACCCACAGCCAACTGTCCCCGATGCTCGCACCCGGAAGCTGACTTCTTTCACATGGTCTGGACCTGCCCAACTATAGAGTTATACTGGAGGGCGATTGCAGGGGAAATCTCGGAGGTCTTACAAACGGCAGTAGGGGTGTCCCCTGTATCGTTTTTACTAGGGGCCATGGGGGAGACAGGGCTGAATAGGGCAGATCGGACCTTTTTTGGAGTGGTGTGCCTGGTGGCAAAGAGAGACATTATGACAGAGTGGAAAACTGAAAAAGCACCGGCCCTCACCAAATGTGCACAATGCGAAAAACTTGTATACGAAGCGAGGGGGTGCCCAAACAAGTACAATAGAGTGTGGGGGAAATGGAGGAGCATAATAGACAGCTAACCTGTCTGTGACAGTTGGACTAACCGAAAAACACCTCTTTCTTGACCAAGAACCCATGGAGGGGGGGGGATTGTTCAGAGACATAACTCCCCTGTGTTAAGGGAATCGTGCTTAAGCTATATAAACATTAAGAAAATCTCTCTCAGTCACTGCAACACTGAGGGCTACTGACCACGAACTATAGGAACATATATACTCAGTGTTTGCAGAACCCGCGGGGGCCAACAAGACGAATGATGTATTCAGGTTAATGGTGCCATGCTATTTACGTTTGTATTTGTGTTTTCCCTTTTGGTTCTTCCTAAAATCAATAAAAATTCTTTATAAAAAATAAAAAAAACTGATCACAAATTGTGACCCACTCTGAATGATGGCTATCACAGAATAGGTGCTTGCAAACAGGCTACCATGTCTGTGTTTACCTTTAAAGAAATAAGCTTTTCTTAGAGTTGGCAGTGGTCCCCTGAATCACTGTCAACACCCCTGAAGCTTTTATCAAAATTCATAAATGGGAAAGTGTCCATCCCCTTTGCAAATGAGTTACCACCCTAGTGTGGGGGATAGTAAAGTTTAAATGGTTGACAACTGGTATTGCGGTCCTAACCCATTGATACGTTGATATTTGAAAGGATCACTTACAAAACACCACTTCCATATGAATTCATTATTCATTTCTAAACCCACTATAGGAGTTGGTAAAGGTTTACAGACTCATAAAATGTGTTTATACATTTAGAAAAATGCTTTTGCAGTTAAAAGCTTCAATTGGGAATATTTGTGAATGCAAAAACGTTTAATGCATATGTCTCCTAATTCCTAGTAAAAACATGTTTTTGGGAAGAATCCTGCAAAGTCCTTGTCTGAGTAGCACAAACAGTAAGGCTTTCCTCAGCAAAATGTGCATCCGGTACAAGAATAGCAACAACAACACACAATTGAAAATAAAGAAATTAAAAAGAGGCGTATGTAAATATTGAGAAAACACAATGTTGAATGTAGGGATAGGGACTTAACGAAAATTTAAACACATTATTGAAAACCGTTAAAGAGCCAAACATAATGTTATCAAATGGAGTGCAGTTCACACTTCTAGACACAATCTACTACTTAATACCGACACAGGATAAGGACTGACAAAGGGTTAGTAGTTCTCCCCTTTCCCCCATGGGTGGAGGTGCTGATTTTGCTATCCTGTTAAGCCTTGCTATAAGATGTTAAGAGCGTGAACTTGTAGCTGTCAAGGGTATTTATTTCAATGGAAGCTAAAAGAGAGGGAAAGGGAGGAATTGGTTGGTCCAGTGTACCCCCTACCAGAACCGTAACTACAAAATAAAGTACACTGTTCCAGTACTTTTACCTCTACTCAACCAATTAGAAATGGAGTCACCAGGTCAACACATATCTGTTTGTTTAGAACAATTGCCCTCACTCACCCATGGGTGACATGCGTCATCATCGGGCATTGCACCTTTTCAGGCTGTCACTGCAAATGCCTGATGGGCCTCACAAGGGGGCTCTTAATTGGAGATCTTTCTGATCATTGTTGCCAGAAGAGATGGGATAAGACGACAGAACTGGATAGTGTCAGATTAAAAATGACATTAGGTAAAAAAAATACATCTTTTACCATAGTATGGGTAGGAATGTATGTCACGATTAAAACCAAATAGAGGGGCATATCAGGTATAATGGCCTAATTTCCCACAGGTACAAAAGTATCCTCTCTTCTCCATACACAGATGGAGGAAAGTACTGATGTCAGGTGTGACTGCTTATCTACACTCCAGATATTTTAGTCAACATGTTTCTCTCCCTAACCGTCCCTACGGATCGAGTGAAAATTCATCAGGATTTGTCCCATTCTCTTTAGAAAACATTTGTAAGCTGCAGTGTCATGCACGGTGTGCCTGTGTAGATGGGAAGATGTCTATATTTCCTCACATATCTGTGCATGGCAAACTGTTTGTGGAATAGTACATTTACAGTGGTGTTACGTTTCAGGTTGTGCCACATACAGGAGTGTGTCACCATTGTATATTGTCTGACACATTCCCTCATGAGTCATAGTATGTCACTTGGCATGTAGAACTCCATGAGCAATGAGGGACATGACAGGTACACCTAGAGTTTAGAGCCACCATGTGAATACCTATGACCTTGATATGGCATTAGGTGGTAATATGCACTGCACATATGTAATGGTTAAGGTATGTGTCCTGACTGTTGACATGCATCATGGAGTGACTTGCAGTTATGTTTTGGACACCTGTTTGGATACAGGCATTCATCCACGGATAGACATCTGGTTTTGCGTTACCAAGATGGGGACAGTGATATAGCTTCCCATTGAGCAACCTGTTGAGGGCATTCTACATGCAAGGGACTAATGACTTCTACTGAAGCACTCAGAGAAAGTCTTTGTGAGGGTGCTAGACATTAGTGGTGATTACCCTTGGGCTTTATGATTCCTTGTGTTGTGTATTTTGGGGACATCTCTCCCTGACATATTGGACATGATATCTACAGTGTTCATTTCCATGCCACAATGGTGACCTATCTGAGTAACATTAATACTCTCTCCTTGACTCTATTGGGACAATTATCACTTGGTGAAGTATGAATTGTTGAAATGTTTGCAGTGTGAAATGGGAATGTTCATGTCACCTTCTCCAGGCTACTGTACTTTTCTCATCAACATAGTTGAATTTTAGACCATCTTTCTTGTTGTTGGGTCATTATATATGTGACACATAAATGTGTGTATGACTTTGTGTGGGATCTCTGGAAATGGTCATTGCATTGCCCTACTATTGTATGCCAACAGGTGACTGAGGCCTTCTCCATTGGAGAAAGCTTTAAGGGTGATGAGATCGCCTAGTTGCTGAATGGGTATTGTGATTGCACATATTAAGCCATGCGATTATAGTTGTCAAAGAGGCAGAATTTCCTGGCCGCAACTGTTCAAATGGCATGCATGCATATGGTTTGGCACATGTATGGGTCACTTAGGTGGAGTTAATTGCTGGGGCCTACTTGACATCATGGTAAGATTTGCAAATCAGGGCTGTTGTTCAAGTTTTCTCATAGACATTTGATGACCCTATTCTTCTTTGGATTGGTAGCATTAGCACCTGTAAATGGAGGAAAAGGAGCAGAGCCAAGTGGGGAAGCATCTGGTCATGGGACCTCAGGTCAAGCCATCACTGACACAGAGGGACCCATGGCCTGGAGGGCAAGGGAAGCGCTGTGGGGAGACTGAATCTGCATCCTCAACATCATCAGATTCCTCCTCTAGTGGCCACTCCCCTAGTGGTGGCGGATCCATCGGGGCATCCCCCTCTACCATCCTAATCCACCACCCTCATTCTATCACTGCCGTCCCTGTTGCTTCTCACAGAGTTGGCTGTGCAAGCTCACCCAGGAGGGTGGGCATCTCCATTTGCCAGAGGCACCTCCACCCCAGCCCCTGTTAGCCCTGCTGCCCTCAGAGAGGAGGCTATTGACCTCCTGAGAACGATCTCTGTGGGTCAGTCAGCCATTGTGACTGCTATCTAGGGATTTTCTACCCAACTACAACAAACCAATACATTCCTGGAAGGCAATGTCTGGCCTATAGATATCTTTTCAGGCTCTGGCACCATACCTGCAGACACCACAACAACGGACGCACAGACATCCACCACATACAGCATACCTGCAGTCACAACTCCAATAGACATAGACACATCCACCACCCCATCCCCCGGAACCTCCACCTCCTGTACCTTTAAGACACACAAACGTAGTCACTCATCCACCCAAAAGACACCTATCACATACAAGCATACCTACCAGAAGCAGGCACTCACAACATCCACACCAACACACCCTACAACCACTCCCTCAATCTCCAAATCCTGGCCCGCTCCTGATGACTGTCCCCATTTCCCAAAGAAAGCTTCTTATTTTGACCTGAACCTTTGCCCTGTTGCCTCCACCTCCGTCCAAAACCCAAGAGGCACACACCCAGCTCCTAGAGCGGTCCTTCCATCTCCAAAGCCTCCCCTTACCTTCCTGCAAGTACCCATATCTCTCCACCATCCAAGAAGAAACCTTCCCTTCCCCAAAAAGAAGACCACTCCTCCCAAGTCCAATCCCAACCCCACCTTCCAAATCCGACCCCCCCGGATAATCCCTGAGGTGCCTGTCTGCCCCCGTGATGATGCTTCTTGTGGAGGTTCCCTGGCAGTTAATGAATCAGGTCTGATCACAGTGATGTGCATGAAGATTTGATTATGGACTGGCCAATGGCCTTGGACATTTTACATTTTCTTGGAAAATAAACCCAAACAGTTGCGTTTTGGGAATACATTTGCCCTGCAATTCCTTTTCTACCTTTATACTGTTCCTGAATGAGCTGTATTTTATGCTGATAGTGGCGTGTGTTTCAACCTCCCTTGCTGATCCATGAGCTGTTTTTTGCAGTATGTGACTTTGTAGACAGTGCTGGTGTCCCCAAAGACAAGAGTATGGGGGTGATTCCAACCTTGGCTGCCGGCGGGCGCCGCCAGCCAAACGTGAACCGCCAGAATACCGCTGCGCGGTCAGAAGACCGCCGCGGTTAATCTGTGTTTCCCGCTGGGCTGGCGGGCGACCGCCAGAAGGCCGCCCGCCAGCCCAGCGGGAAACCCCTTCCCACGAGGAAGCCAGCTCCAAATGGAGCCGGCGGAGTTGGAAGGGTGCGACGGGTGCAGTAGCACCCGTCGCGATTTTCAGTGTGTGCAATGCAGACACTGAAAATCTTTTAGGGGCCCTCTTACGGGGGCCCCTGCAGTGCCCCTGCCATTGGCATGGGCACTGCAGGGGCCCCCAGGGGCCCCAGGACACCCCTCACCGCCATCCTGTTCCTGGCGGTCACGACCGCCAGGAACAGGATGGCGGTGAGGGGGTCAGAATCCCCATGGCGGCGCAGCAAGCTGCGCCGCCATGGAGGATTCCTCAGGGCAGCGGAAAACCGGCGGGAGACCGCCGGTTTTCCGTTTCTGACCGCGGCTGTACCGCCGCGGTCAGAATGCCCTTGGGAGCACCGCCAGCCTGTTGGCGGTGCTCCCGCGGTCCCCGGCCCTGGCGGTCAATGACCGCCAGGGTCAGAATAACCGCCTATATCTTGTGTGTATGGACATGTGGGTGTAAATGCAAAAGTAGTGTCATGGCATTATGTACTGTTTGTTATGGTAAAGATATCATATTGTGTTGTCTAATGTGTACATGTATGATGTTTGACTTGCCCCCCTTGATAAGGTGTATGCATTTATCGGATGTGTAAAATTTACTATTTACACTCCAGTCTATGAAACAGTAGGGAAAGTGTTGGATTATGGAGGGATGAAATTTACCTTTCCCACTCTAAATGGTGCAACATTAGGGAAAGAGTTGAAATTAAAGGAGGTTAATTTTATTATTTCTACTGCAGTCTAAACAAGATTAGGGAAAGCATTTCACTCCAAACAAATTATATACATAAGAAACACCATGAATGTAAAAAATCAAACTCTTAATCTAAAAAGTATGAATTACCATAACATATATATACATATGTAATAAAAAAACATAATAAGTTTACATAATGACTATTCAATACAATAATTAATTACCAATTACTGAAAAACGTTAAACAATTATTAAATAATTAACTTCCCACCCTACACCCCTACAAACCTGTAAGTTTGCACCTAAATGCATCTTTAAATATCGGTATTCCATAACTTACATATTTAATCAATAAAGTAATCAATTAACTTCCTAGACTAGACACCCACAAACCTAGCAACCCACAACTGAAATATAATTAAAATAAATACATATTTCCTAATTAAAATATTTAAAATCAAATAAAATTAGTAGTTTACATATACAAATTGCTGTTAATAAATTATGAATACTTTAATTAACTTCCCACCCTGTACTCATACAAACTTAACATCCCGCAAATGAAATACCAGTAAAATAAATAGGTATTCCACAGTCTAAATAATTAACCATTTATCAAATAATTAATTAAAATGTATTAAGAAATTATTTATTAAGAATTACTTAACTTACTTCTCACCCTAGACCCCTACAAACCTAGCAGTCCTCAACTAACATATAAGTAAAATAAATTCTATAAATTTCATAATTAAAATAAATTAAATAATAATTAACAATTAATATTTATTTGCTAATTATTTGTTACATAATTAATATCTCACCCTGTACCCCTACAAAGCTAATGGTCCACAAATAACATATAACAAAAATAAATCAATTTCACTACATACATAACAAATATTAGTCATATAATTAAATAAAATGTATTAATTAATTCATAGTTATTATTAACTAATTAACTTTCCACTCTATCCCCCTATAAGCCCAACAACCCACTATTACACTATAAAGGACTATAAACAAAATACAAAATTCGAAATCACTTAAAATTACAAGATATATTTAAAAATTAACCATTACATAAAACATAGAAACACATCAAATGTATCTTTATCAACTAAAACACATTCAAGTAATTAAAAAAAATAAAATTTACCCACTATATTATTGAAAACAATATTGAAAACATTGATATTATTTAAACAGATAATCTTGGGCATATTATTTTTACATCACAATATTTGTGTATCAGGATATTTATTTTATGATATTTGTGCCTCTTGATATTTTCACATTAATATTTTGTCCAAACACCAAACATTTCCAACAAGCCATGATTCCTACACTTCTCTAGACAACAACACTACACCACTTGTGTGCCAGGGGCTAATACCCTGGAAGGCAACACATCAAATCAGGGACCATGTTAAATCAATATGCTTGTTTACCCTTGTTAATTCCATGTAGTGGGAATCCAATTGTGAATAAGGAGGTAGTTACTTTTTGGTTTTTTCTTCAGACACTGGCTTGCCTTTTATCTAATGATAGTGGCTGGATAAAGTGTACAACTCCTCAGACATTTAGATAATTAAGTCTCTAGCTGCCACCTTTAAAAAGATAGAAATCAGTTCTGATTTTTAATGTCATACCTCCCAGTGACAGCCTTTTGCAATGTGGAAAGTGCAAGGCTTGTTTCGAGATAACTGGGTTTCTGTGTTAAATTGGTAAGCTAAAATGTTTTAAAATAAAACAAATATATTTAGCTAAGGTCAGTTCAGAAGGACTTGGATCTTGTCAGTTGTCAACTGGGCCTTAGCAGATGTCAAACCCTGTTGGAACAAAAAAGCAAAACACTTTGGGAATACCACAGATAGATTAGTAGTTTTCCACTGGTCTTAAAGAACAGAAAGTTGAGGTATAACCTGGAAGTGAAGCTCTTAATGTCTCTTTTTTGTTCTTTAGATTTATTAATTTTCTTTAAATCTCCTTGGAACAATATTTGGAATGCCCTCCCCACCTGAGAACCATTCACTACCTCACCAACTTCAGGAAAAAGCTCAATACCTGGCTGTTTGATGAAAGGCTGCCAGCACAAAATAGCACCCCGCCCAGCACCTGGATACCCCTGAGGTAACAAGCTGCACTCTACAAATAAGTTATGGTTCGATTGAATATTTCAATTTTCATCTAATCTCAATGTCAGGACATTGTTGACTTCTTGTTATGCAGGAATCGTCATGAAGCCTGTTCCCTAAGTCGTTTTCTTTTCCTGCAATAACAATCACTAACTAGCACAAAACAGAGAGACAGCTAAACCTCTGAAGCCAAACACAGGGGGACTCCCCTTGGATGTTTTGAAGGGAAGACATCAGGCAGATTTGACAGTTGGGAGTGGGGCTGAGGCTCTCAGTGAAGGTTTTTCCACAAACCACTTGAAGCTGCTATGTTAAAATGTTCCTGAATGCTCTTCAGGAGTGTTGGGGCAGGAGTGGTGTAATGATGTGTCACCCATGGATTGGACAGAAGTGCCTTGTTTCTGAAATGTTTGACCCCAAACAGAAAACCTGCACAAAGGAAAAACTATTGAGAACTTTCTGGACCTGTGCGTGACATCACTCAACTAATGCCCAGTTGGAAGGTAAAACCACCTGACTCCACTGCAAGGACAGACTTAGGACTTTTTAACTCCAGCTGGGTATTGGACAGGGAGGCTTTCTTCAGGAACAAAAGCACTGGCCTTTATACACTTTGAGGGACATTGGATAGATGGACTTGCTTGGGGTACACTTGAGGGTTACCTTAGATCTACTGTGAACTGGCCCTATAGATGAGTATCCACCATCAGGTGGGAGTCACTGACTCAGGTATTGACACACAGATGCCCTGTAAGACTGCCATGTGTCTTAGCACCTCTTGGCATCTTGCGAGTGCCAGATGCCCAGGCAGAGGACAGGTCTTAAAAATGTGACACCTTAGAGGCCAGGAGACTTGAAGAAACCCCTTTGGTCGCTAGAGTTAGTCCAGGGGCAAAATGACACCCAATTCATGTACATCAGCCCCATGAGGCTTGAGAAAACAGCCACAGATGTTTGGTCCTCAGGGAGGACTGGGCTAATACAAAACACATTTCGGTCCACTACAGATTTTACAAACACCACCTGGTGGCCTGGGGGTTGACAAATGTATATTGAGAATTGGCGGGGGATTGTGTAGGGATGACACCCAAAGATAAATATTGACCATGAGAACTCCATCCCCCAGGGTCTGTCTCAAGGGAAACTGCCCCAGCATCTCAATCTCCCCAGGAGAGAAGCAAAGAAGATAAGTGCCACCATGCTCCTTCAGCAGCAGTGTGCTCTGTCTTGAGGGACCAGGGCCCACACCACCTGATCTCCCGCAAAGACGCAGGCAGGAGAAACAAAATGCCAGGTCTCGTGCTGGCCTGGCAGCAGTGCAGGAGGGGCTGCCTGTGCTGCCCCATAAGTACACACAGTTCCAGTCCCTGGGAGCTGTAAATTAATTTACACCCACACAGTTTTATGCCAGACCAGAGCACAAGTATATAGAGTAACAATCACACTAGGTGTGGAAAGGTAGCATTAACAAGGCACAATGAGCTGAGTTACTTTGTGAAATCACATAAATATTTAAATTGTGTGACAACCCTAAAAATAGTCAGAGATGTGTTTTTTTTACAGACGATTGGAGTAAATCCCAAACCTAGGTGGGAAGGGGGATGGACTACCTTCAAACATTATAAGAATATAAGAGAATTACTTTCTCCAAAGGTATAATAGTTTACCTGAGGAGACAAGAAATAAAGATACAAACTATGCAATTGCACATAGCTGCTGGCTTATCCTAATGTGCAATAGCATGGTCCATACAATTAGGTGTTTCAGAAATACTTGTGTCTCAAAGTGTCACATCATTTTCCCAGAAATATGCTTTCAAAGCTACATCTGGTCACCTTGCTGGATGTACTGTTGGGAACAGTTGCTCATTTCCAACGTTTTACATCCATACTAATGAATGGAAGTAGGTGTTACTGTGTCAATGTGCAACTAGTATTATGAATCTGGCTGTTAAAGCTGAATTAGTCATAGTCACTTTCCAAAGAAATAACTTACAACGAGTAACTTTCTTTAAGTTATTCGAACATTTAAGACAGAACAAAGCACATAATAAGCTTAAATAATTAATGCAGCAATGCAAATTCCCTACAAGAAACACATATGTACACATTACAACACAGCACATTTAATCATGCAGGCATTTTGTCGCAGACGTATACATTATCTCCAAAACATCTTTTATATAGCACAAACATTTCTTGTGCTAGTTTATTTTCCATTCAGTTTTACTTCCAAGTTCTAAATGGCCCCATTTTAGTTCTCAAAACTAAATGTAAGAAGCAGATAATGACATTGCAAAATGTTATCATTTTATTAGGGTGATTTAGAAGGAGCGTTTTGTTCAGTAGTGCTTTGCTTGCTAGAGACATTTTGTTGTCTAGATTTGTATTGCAGAAGGAGAAATACTGATTTTTGACTCTTACCAATTTAATATTTTTACAGACAAAACACTTATGGTAAGTGAGATAAAAAAACAAGGCTGGACCATGAACATCTATTGTTGATCATGTATATCTGCAAACAATGATAAAATGTGAAGTAGAAAAGGAGCCAAGAACAACTAACTACCAAGGAAACAGGTTGCAAAGCATTGCCTCCCACAGTAATCTAATTTGCCATGGTACAGCTCCGAATACAATGGTCCACCTGCTCTTGGGAAATACCAATTTCTGTAGCACAAGTAATTTCATTTGTAGACAATAGCAGTGATGTTACTAAGAACCTTGGAATGAATACAAGGACCCTAAACTCTAATTTCTAAATAGAGTCAAATACTTTATGTAGTGTGTCATGGTACTATGAAACTCATACTTATTTTCTAGAGTCCCAAATCCCTTTAAAATTTTAGTGTTTTGCAGTAAAGCAGTCATTTTCATTAATTTTAAAGCACAATAATAGAATTATATCAATTATATACTGTACCGTAATAAAACAGAGAAGCAACTGACCTGTTTGATCAATACACATATTTAGATATATTAATTTTTTTATGTATTTATTCATTTATTTATTGTGCAAGATATTAGCACTGGGCAAGTAATGTCATAGATAGCAATGTATTGATGGTAAACACTTGTTAGAAGTACAGAGTGAGCATACACATTTTAAGTGAAGCCCCAAACACAATCAATAGTTGAAACACTGAACTTAATATTTATACCTTCATTCCACACTAAAAATAATAATCCTACCAAATTGTTCTTAAAGCCATGCTTCCAAAACTTTTTAGAACCACAACCCAATTTTTAAAACAACAAACTTTCAAGTACACCTTGCTCTAGCTATCATGAGGCGGGGGCAATTTGTTGAATTTAATAGTAGACATGTTTTCAAAATTCTGTGTTACTAAAATAACTTAGGCCCTCATTAAAAGTTTGGAAGTCCGTGCACTGTCATGGCTGAGGTGAAGGTCCGATCAGCATTGGCTTGGCAGTCGACCCCTGTATTACAAGATGTGCAGGCCTATGGAGCAAAGAACACTGTCGTTCCGCCAGCACCACCAGGCAGCGCAGACCGCGGCAGTCAGGATATAGTACAAACAGGCCGGCAGAGCCTGTGTTGCTGCTACACAAATTATTAGGTTGCACACTGCCAATGTGACTGTTCAAACACCATGTCTTAGTAGGTGGAAACGAAGAGTATGGAAGGGAGTTACTCACCTACAGCCAGTGTTGCATGTCAGGTGCTGACATGGAGCCAATCACACATGTCCTGCTGCTGATGCTGATCATCAATGGAGCACAAAATCCACACCGCCATGGACGCAACCAACCGTAAGTACACACACCTACCTGTGTCATTACGCCCAGCAACAGATCATCACGCCCACATCCACATGAGATGGGGATCACGCTACAAGCACCAAGTACACTTTTCATTGTGTACACAGACAGAGTCATTCACAAAGAAGGACACATTCATAGCCACAAAATACCCACTTTGGGCAGGTCCCTAACACTGCACTGCAACACTACACAAGAACACAGGTCTGCGCATTGTAGGCATAGGGACAGTGAAGTGTACACAACATTGTGTCACACAACACCAACAACCCAGCAACATCACATCTAACAATACAACTGACACCCTCACTTTGCACACATGCCATTGACTGTCATCAGATTCAACACACATATGAATGGATGTATCATGGAACTTAAACACCCCTCCCAATCGACTCACTCATCACCCACATTGCAACTCAATGGAAGTACAATGGGATGCACAATAGACAGGGAGACAACCATACAAAGCTCACTATGCAAACAATACCTGCACAATAGGGATGGGGGTATCAGGAGCACTCAGGGAAGGAAGGTGCACTGGGACACATATCACTTTGAATACCCTTTTGAAAAGTCCTTCAGGTATCTCAGAGACAAACACTAGTAGAGGCAAGTGGCATGCCTATCTGCAAAATGTGGAAGTGCAAGTCAAGAAAGCACAATCAACTGCAACAGCATGGGTCATACATCTAGATGGAGTAGCTGCAAGGTACAGACAGCCAAATGGAAACATGCACAGGCAAATGCAAAGGAAGCTAGCACAATTGAACACCCTCCATGTCTGCACAACCAAAACTCAAGCTTCCACACATGAGACAAATGTACAGTCCATATCAGGGGGACAAGTCTAAGAAGATACATTCTGACATTGGACAACACTGGATGAAATACTTACCTTACCAAACGGAACAGCAATGACACCATAATGGCATTAACTCTCACATAGCCATACAGTCAACATCTACCTTTGTCTTGGGTGACACCAGCACTGCCAGATATAGCAAACTAAAGCAAATGGATCAGAAAACAGACTGAAACACACACTACTGTAGGCAGATAATACAAATTAAGTAGGAACAATAATGCAGCTCTCTGTGTGGAAGGGGTGTGCAATGGGTATTGCTCTGTGTGTGCCACAGCAACACCTATTGCATTTTGACACTGCCTAAGATTGATGAGATTTAGTCAACTTCAGGCAGCACCAAAATCTAACACCACCCCTGAGGTGGTCTTAGCAAGGTGCAAAGAGAAGGTATACTTTTATTCCCCCATCTTCTTTTCTTTTTTTATGTGTGCTGCATTCTGCAGCATGCATTGAAAGAGAAAATGCCATAGATTATTGTCAATATGCAGGAAGGTGTTACTCCCTGCAAATAAAATATCATTTAAAAATTCTGCTTTGGCACTACTGTGTGTGCTACATTCTGGAGCACACACAGAAGTGCCAAATCGTCATGAGTGATTGTGTATGTGCAGGAAGGGACATCTTCCTACACATAAACAATTAAACCTTTCAAAGCAGACCTCCTTGCACAATGGTGCAAGGATGCCTGCATTGGCGCTAGGCAGCTCAATTTAGAGCCAGTGCAGGGGACAACACTGGGGTGCAGTGTATAAAAATAAATATGGCTCATCCCTTTTGAGAAAGTAGCCTCTTTCTAGCATGGTTACCCCCACTTTGTCCTGTTTGTGAATGTGTGTCGGTGTGTTTTTACTGTGTCACTGGGATCCTGCTAGCCAGTACCCCAGTGCTCATAGATAAAAACCTAAATGTCAGTGTGTTTTGCCTGTCTCACTGGGATCCTGCTAGCCAGGACCCCAGTGCTCATAGTTTGTGGCCTAATGTGTATGCCTGTGTAGTGCCTAACTGTGTCACTGAGGATCTGCTAACCAGAACCTCAGTGCTTATGCTCTCTCTGCTTTTAAATTCGTCACTGTAGGCCAGTGACTTCATTTACCAATTTCAATTGGTATACTGGACCTCCCTTATAAGTCACTAGTATATGGTACCTAGGTGCCCAGGGCATTGGGGTTCCAGGAGATCCGTATGGGCTGCAGCATTTCTTTTGCCACCCATAGGGAGCTCAGACAAACCCTTGCACAGGCCTGCCATTGCAGCCTACTTGAAATAACGCACATGTTATTTCACAGCCATTTTCACTGCACTTAAGTAACTTATAAGTCACCTATATGTCTAACCTTCACTTGCTGAAGGTTAGGTGCAAAGTTACTAAGAGTGAGGCACCCTTGCACTAGCAAAAGTGCCCCCACATAGTTCAGGGCCATTTCCCCACACTTTGTGAGTGTGGGGACACCATTACACGTGTGCACTACCTATATGTAGCTTCACAATGGTAACTCCGAATATGGCCATGTAACATGTCTAAGATCATGAAATTGTCCTCCAATTCCAAATCTGGTATTATGGAGCGAATTCCATGCATCTTGGGGGCTCCACCATGGATCCCCAGTACTGCCAAACCAGCCCTCTGAGTCTTGCACTGCAGCTACAGCCTCTGCCACCTCACAGACAGGGCTCTGCCCACCTGGGGGCTGGGCAACCCAGTCCCAGGAAGGCAGAACAAAACATTTCCTCTGAGGGCAGGGTGTTACACCCTCTGGCCTTTGGAAATAGGTGTTTCTGGCTGGGGAGGGGTAGCCTCCCCCAGCCTCTGGAAATGCTTTGAAGGGCACAGATGGTGCCCTCCTTGCATAAACCAGTCTACACCGGTTCAGGGGCCCCTTCTCCCCTGCTTTGGTGGGAAACTGGACAAAGGAAAGGGGAGTGACCACTCCCCTGTCCATCACCACCCCAGGGGTGGGGCCCAGAGCTCCTCCAGTGTGTCCCAGACTTCAGCCATCTTCCTTTGTAAGGTGTGGGGGCACTCTGGAGGGCTCTGAGAGGCCAGTGCCAGCAGGTGACGTCAGAGACCTCTCCTGATAGGTCCATACCTGATACAGTAGCCAATCCCCCTCTCAGGGCTATTTAGGGTCTCTCCTGTGGGTTCACTTCAGATCCTCTGCAACAACTTCTGACCTCGGATCAGCCACAGCCTGCTCCAAGAAACGCTGTAACTGCAACAAAGTGTCTGCAAGAGACACTTTTCTTCAGCAACCTCAGCTCCAAGTCAGCAACTGCAACAGTTTCCATGGTGTGCATGCTCTGTGGACTCCCTTTGTTCATCCTGCACCAATAGGACCAAACAAAATCTTCCATGGAGTGATGGAGTCACTCCCCTGCTCCAAGCAGGCACCTTTTAAGGCGATGACCAGTACCCTGGGACTCCTTTCACAGTGACAAGCGTGCCCCTAAGGACACAGAGGATGGACATCATCGACATAGACTGTCCTGAGGTCCTGCTGACACAATTTGGAAGAGGTAAGACCTTGCCTTCCCCGGGAATGATGGTACCCCTGTGTATTGTGTCTTCTTTGCCTTCTGAGGACTCTGTGCACTCTTTGCAAAATTCCTTCATGCACAGCCTGGCCCAGGTCCCCAGCACTCCACCCTGTGATGCTCAACACGTTGAGTTGTTCTCCAGCAGCGTGAGACCTTCTTTTGTTGTGCTGCATCAACTGCATTTTGCACCTACTTTGAACCCGGTCCTACAGCTTCTGGGGGTGCTGGCTGGCATCCTAAGGGCTCTCTAAAGTGCTGAGAGCTCCCTCTTCCTCCTCATACAGAGTTGAGGCCCCCAGATCCCTCCTGGGTCCATCCAGCGCCATTTTGATGAAAAATTCACTTTTGCCGTAGCCAAGGCTTGTTGGAGCCTTCCAACACAAAATCTTATCTGCAACAATCTTCACACCGTGTGACATCTTTTGCATCATTCAGGAACTCACTGGCATCTTTCTAGGGTGCATTTCTGCAGTCTTCTACTAACTTCTTTTAGCACTCTCTTCTGGGTTGGCAGGGGCTCCTGTCCTTCCTGGAACTTCTTTTGATTTCTGGACTTTGCAGGTCTTCAGGTCCAATAATCCAACAGTTTTTCTTTGCAGACTTGGTTGGCTGCTGCAAATTCCCCAAAACGAGCTGTAGGGTGTCCTAAGGAAACTTGCAGTACTTTACTCCTGATTTTCTAGGCTTTGGGGTGGGGTAATTTACTTACCTTTGCTGTATTCTTACTCTCCCAGTGATTCTGCACACACTCTCATTGGGAGGCCCAGCTAGGGATGGCCTCCCAATGAGAAAGGGGTGCCCGTCGGACCCTGACCCACCTGATGGCCCGCATACTGGTTGTGGCCTAACCTGAGCTGGATGGGCGCTTGAGGGCATCACAGCAGCCACAAGTGGGTGAGTACAGTGCCTATCATTAAAACCTACGGCTGGTGGGGTGGTAGCAGTGTGTCTGTGGGTGCCCCTAGGCCAGGCCAGGCCAGACATAGCAGCATAGGCCCTCTGGAGGCTAAGGGTTGAATGGAAAATCCTGCTTTCCTAGCTTGTTAGTGTTCACTTCTGGCCAGGGCTGTGTGACTCCCCGGTGTGGTGCAGTTGGTGATGTGTGCCCCTCCTCATGCCTTGGTGACTAGCCATTTCACTGGTAGTGCAATGCATAGTGCGTAGGCCTGTTCCCTGTGTGTGTGAGGGTGCTCTGTACGCCAACGGTGGGTGGTGTTGGTGCAGTCATTGACCTAGTGTATCCTTTGTCTCTCTCCCCCTTTCTTGTTTTGTCATCCTGTCCTTATGTGCATTAGCATCATCTGGTGGAGGAGCAGGGGCACCGGTGACAGAGGGAGCTGCATCCCACAGGACCCTGAAGGCAGAGTCTGACGCTGAGGAAACCAGTGGGATGGAGGGCGAGAGGAGCACCACGGCGGAGACTAAAGGGGACAGCAGAGACTCTGATACCTCTGCCGATGGGAGCTCCCTGGTGGTGGTGGACATCTCTTTGACCACACCAGCTGCAGGTGCAGCCTCCACCCCCTGTACCAGCACCGTCCTCCCAGTAGGCCCTCAGCGAGTTGCCTGTGCCACCTCACCCAGGAGGGTGGGCATCTCCTTTGCCCCAGGCACCTCTGGCCCTGCCCCAGTGAGCCCTGCTCCCCTGAGTGAGGAGGCTGTTGACCTCCTGAGATCCATCTCTGTAGGGCAGTTAACCATTGTGAATGCCATCCAGGGGCTGGAAGCCCAGATGCAGCAATGCAATGCATTCCTGGAGGGCATTCATTTATGGCGGATTGGCGGCCCAACAGAGATCAAATCAGGCTCTGGCCTCTTCTCTGATGGCAGCCATTGACCCTGTTTCAACCGTCCCCCCACCAACTTCCCCTTCCCAGTCCATACTCCTCAACCCTAACCCATCCCAAGCACACAGAGAGACGAGCATGCACACAAGACAACACACAAGAGTGGCACAGGCACAGCACCACACTTCATCTCACAGGCACTCCTAGAAACGCTGTTCAGTTGCAGACACGACAACATCCACTGTCTCTACTATCTCCCCCTCCTCCTCCTCCTCCTCCACCTCCCTCTCAGTTACGTCCACACTCACACCTGCATGCACTACATCAATACCCACTACCGGTATCATTACCACACCAAGCAAAACACACATCTCATTGGCAGACACCTCAACAACATCCATGCACATGTCCCCTGTGTCCTCTCCCACCGTGCCTGTCCACCCCTCTCCTAAAGGACACAAACGCAAGCACTCAGACACCCAACAGGCATCCGCCTCACATTAGCATACAGCCCATGCACCTGTACCCAAATCCAGCAAACACACACATATCTGACGACCACTCCCTCATCCTCCACTCCCAATACTCCTCCCTCCTCCTGCCCCAATGTCCCTAAAAAGCTTTTCCTTTCCCAGATTGACCTCTTCCTCACCCCTCACCCCGTCCTGCACGTGTGGGCAGGGTAGCAAGGACACAGCCCAGCAACTCAGCCAACCAGTCCACGTGGCTAGGTATAACACCACCTGCTCGGTTTGGTAGGGATACCAGAACAACAGCACTGAAGGGGAAGGAGGCAGCACAACCTGGAATGAAAATGAAGAGTCTGTCACAAGCTGTGAGGAAGGGAAAGGAGCCTGCACCAGCTGGGAATAATGGGAAGGAACCTGCACCACCTGGGAAGAAGGGGAAGGAGCCTTCATCAGCTGGCAGAGAGGTGAAGAGCCCATCCACCCCTGCCAGGAAGGCTAAGGGATCCACAACCCATGACCAGGAGGAGAAGAGGAACTCTACACCAGGCAAAGCCATCAGGCAAACACTGCCACCACCAGCAGCTGTCACAGGGCCCCCACCGCCAGCTGTGGATGTGCTGCCATTAGTGAGTGCAGAGGACAGTGGTAAGAGTCCAGCGGGAGCTGGCCAAGGAAGTTTGGGTGGGGATGGACACCATGGAAAGTTGTCTAGAGGGAGTGCAGAGATGCCTCAGCCCAAATAAAGAGAAATCAGAAGCCATCAGAGGTACCCGTTCCCTGCTACATGGACTGCAGCAGTCTCTGGTGGACATAGCTGCTGTCATGAAGCAAAGGCTATAACAAATGCCCTTCACAACTTCCAGCAGCATGCAGAATAACCTGGAGTCCATAAGGGGGAAGTGGCCTCCCTCAGGTGAAACATGGCTCCCTACCACTGTGATCTTGCTGCAGTGTTGAAAAATCAGCAGATCCTCCTTACAGCAGTGATGCCTTGTGTGTTGCCACAAATGGCAGCTGATGGGACCTTTGACTCTACATCTCTATCCCCTGAGTGTGTTTGCCCCCCTCTACTTCTACAACAGCATCAGCCATGGCACAGGAGGCACCACATACATCAGGGGACGAAGATGTGAAAGGAATAACATTCACAAGGAAAAGCACCTGGTAGCACTAGTCTGTGCCACATGGACAGTTTCTCCTTAGTTCTGGGCTTAGGATCATGTCAGTGTTGTGACAGTAGGAAATGTACCCTCTTCATAAAACCACTGTTGAATTGACTGCTATGTGCTGTCAGTGTCCCTTCCATACCAATCGCCACTCCTCACTTATGCACACGGCTGGACCTGGCCCTTTTTGCAGGGTCATCCCAAAACTTTTTGCCTCATTCCTCCTATTTTATCTGATCTCTTGCTGTTGGCTCTAGGACTCTGAGCACTTTACCACTGCTGATCAGTGCTAAAGTGCAGGTGCTCTCCCTACTAAAGTTGATGTGATTGGCTTACACCTAATTGGCACATTTAATTTACCTGTAAGTCCCTTCTACAGTGGTATCCCTATACCAAGGGCCTGTAAATTAAATTCTACTAGTGGGCCTGCAGCGCTGCTTGTGCCACCCACAGAAATAGCCTTACAAAACTGTCTCCTAGCGCAGGGCCTGCATGCACAGTTTACTACTGCAGGGGCCTTGCATGTAAATTTACTTGCCAGGCCCAGAACTCATCTTTTACTACATGTATGTCACCCTTAAGGTAGGCCCTAGCTAGTCCTAAGGGAAAGGTGCTATGTATGTAGAAGGCCGGGCATGCACCCGGTTGTGTGGCCTGTCCTGGTAGTGACAAACAGCCCATTTGGTTTCTCACTGCCGTGAGTGTTGTTTTGCTCATAGCATTGCATTAGAAATGCCCTGCCTTATGACTAGGGTGTATTGTTTGATTTATGAGAGGTAGCGTAGGCATGTTTGATATGGTTGTAATGGTACTGAGAAATGCTGCTTACTCGTATAGGTATATTTTTTATTATCATTGTAGAAATTCCACTTCTAGAAAGTGAACATATTTCTGTGCTTATGATTCTGGTGTTTTGGAGCATGATCACAGGGAGGGTGAGGTGTCACAGAGGTGCATATGCATTTTGAATGGTCTTCCTGGGCTGAGAGAAGGGTTGTGGGGCACACCTACATTTGTAAAGGCTGTGCCCTGGCCTCACGCAAAGGGCTCTTTTACCCCCCAACTGATGTCTGGAGCCTGTGCTGGAGGAGAGAGGGGACACTCCTAGAATCAGCTGTAACTGCTTGCCACCTCTTCGTCCCCTCTTTGTTAACATTGTGCAAAACTGAATACAAGTACAGGGGATTTTCCCCATGTAAGTGTGCACAAGAAACATACTTGGAACTGGACACAGAATGCCACTGGAGGGACTCACCAGGAACCGCCTTGGACTGCTGCTGCTGTGCTGACCTGTGAACTGTGGGTCACTAGGAGGAACTGCCACTGACTGCAATCCTACTTGTGCTGGCCTGTTGCTGGGATCTGCCGCTCTGTGCCCCCTTGTGTCCCCAGCGGCTGGGTTCTGTGGCCCCTGTCCTCTGCAACCCTTAGCTTCCTAGTGCGAGGACAGCGCTGTGTTGGAAGCTCCCTGTGTTGGAAGTAAGCCCCTGATGAGCACTTTTCTTTATTTGCTACAGCGCCTTGAGAGCGCCTTGTTCTAAATTGTAAATCGCCACTAAAGGGTACATCATTTGAGGGATGGCACACAGGTGTATTTGGACAAGTGCAGAAAGGCCTGTTGGTTTGAGGTACAGATTGCAGATTGGCATCCTGGACAACTGGAACGAAGAACCTCCTGACTGCCTCATGGGCAGGGACTCTGCCTCTGAAGGACTTCAGGCCCAGAGAGGACTTCAGTGCTTTCTTCCCCTTAAGGCTAGTTGGTGGAAAGAATGGGCTGGGGCAAGGAGAGCAAGCTGCCCAGAAGGAAAGGACAACACCCAGGGGAAAGGCTGGTGCAGGGAGTTAGTGGGACTGATGCCCTATCATCTGGGACCCTTCCAGACCAGGAGGCATAAGGAGAGTGCTCCTGGTGGCAAGGGATCGTCACCAGGAGCAAAACAACACCAGAACCATCCAAATCAGTCCTTGGGGGCCTGAGATATCCAAAGGAAACGGTCTGTGACCTTTGACCTACTACTGAGCAAGCAGCAAAGCAGGTGGGGCTCCTACGCGGCTCCAGTCGATGCCCCAGGGTGGCCCAGGGCCTGTCCCCAAAATAAAGATCAAGCCGGGGAGCGCCGTTGCACCCCCCTTGAAAATGTTGCAGGGGCCCTGTACCCCATCCTGGGGCCCCACAGCGAAGGAAGGCGGGGAGCGCTGTCGTGCTCCCCATGAAATATTTGCAGAATGGCACACAGGTGTATTTGGACAAGTGCAGAAAAGCCTGTTGGTTTGAGGTACAGACACAGGGCCTTCAGGTAGTTGTAGTCATGTCACTTGCTGACTCCCCACACTACACAAATACTAACCTCCCAAAGGAGGGGCCATCATTTGAAAGATAGCACACAGGTGTGTTTGGACAAGTGCAGAGAGGCCTGATAGTTTGCGATACATAAACAGAGCCTCCTGGTAGTTGTAGTCATGTCACTTGCTGACTCCTCATACTGCACAGATGCTAAATTCCAAGTGCAGGGTATATCATTTGAGGGATGGCACACAGGTGTATTTGGACAAGTGCAGAAAGGTCTGTTGTTTTGAGGTACAGAAACAGGGCATCCTGGTAGTTGCAGTCATGTCACTGGCTGACTCCCAACAGTGCACAACTGCTAAACTACCAAGACAGGGAACATTATTTAAGAGATGCACACAGGTGTATTTGGACAAGTGCAGAAAGGCTTGTTGGTTTGAGGTACAGATACAGGGCCTCCAGGTAGTTGTAGTCATGTTACTTGCTGACTCCCCACACTACGCAAATGCTAAACTCCCAGGATAGGGTACATCATTTAAGTATGGGCACACAGGTGTATTTGTACAAGTGCAGAAAGGCCTGATGGTTTGAGGTATGGAAACAGGGCCTCCAGGTAGTTGTAGTCATGTCACTTTCTGTACTTCCCAACACGTGACAAATGTTTAGTCTTACAAATCTGTTGCCATGCTGCAGTTAGGTTCAACCATACATCTAGATGTTGACACATACCATTGGTCCTATGATAACCTTTTGATAATGTCACACTTACAGACCCCATTCCAACATATGGCACATAATGGGGATTGATACATGTGATGTTCTGTATGACAATGCACATAGACAATTATTGCATTGCATGTTGGGAAAGTAGATGAACAATACAGTGGCAAAAGGAGAGATGTGAGCATACCCGACATTGAAGATTTGTGACAGTTTTCGTGTTGTAACTTACCAGACTCCACTCCTCCAGCTATTCCTGTTAAGTCCTCAGGATGCAGGATGGCCAAGACCTTCTCCTCCCAGGGAAAGAGTTGTAATGGGGCACTGGGAGGACCACCACCAGTCTTTAGGGACTCCATGTGTTGCCTGGAGGCCAGGGAATGCGCCTTACTCCTCAGATCATTCCGCCTCTTCCTAATGCCCTCCTTTGTGTGCAGGGTGGTGCCTACAGCATTCACTCTGTTGACTATACTTTGCCACATTTCCATTTTCCTACTGAAAGGAGTATGTTGGACTTGTGCCCCAAACAGTTGTGGCTCTGCTCTTATGATTTCATCCACCATGACTCTCAACTCATCCTCAGAAAAACTGGATTTTTTCGGACGTGACATGGATGTAAATTAAAATGGGTGACAGGGACTTACCTAACAAAAAAGTGATATAGAAAGTAAACAGAAAAAAGTGTGTGAAAGGTGTTAAATGGGATGGTGAAAAATGGGGTGCCTTATCTTTGAATGATGATAAAAAAATAGACTCTGGTCTCTTTCTTGCAGTAGAGAAGCAAAGGATCACGGTCTGGGAAGATGTGTGTTTTATAGTGTGATTTGCAGGTGTGTCCACTGCTTCAATGTATGTCAGCTGTGTTGTTTTTGAATTCATCCAACAGGTACTTGTCTATTGCTTCGGTGAATGACTACCACAGTGGCCAACCGCCATCAGCTGACCACTGCAAGGAGAGCACCATGTCGACTGCGTTTTTGTAAAGGGCTGGGCAATTCCACACAGCCATGACGGTAATGGAGTGTGCAGCACCAAGATTTCAGGCCGCCGCGCAGCTGGTGGGCAGCCATTTGTTTTGGCAGTCAACAGTTCAGACAGGATACATCATAATACCGCGGTCTGGAGACCACCGGCACAGTTGTCTTTTTGGGACCGCTTCCTTGGCGGTCTGGCGGTCCAACCACCAAATTTGTAATCAGGCCCTAAGAGATTTATCTAGAGCCAGTGCAGGAACTTAAGCCTGGTTTTCCATATCCAATGTCAGCAGGTTTGGCCATTTGGCCACATACATATTTCTCAATGTATGTGTGAAAGTTATATCCAAGTGGAATGATTATGTATGATTATGAATAATGAGAAAGGTATTGTTTTAAAACTAGACCTAGGGACATAGTTTAGCACCTTTGCATCAGGGAAGATTAAGCAATTTTCAGAGTGGGAGTGCTGCCACAAATGTTACATCACTGAAGCCATAGGGTTTGTGAAAAATTCTGGTTTCACACAAACTTTAGCAAATATATTAAGCAGGAGAGTGGTAAGGGTGTAGTTGGTGGTACATTGTGGATGACACTTTCTCAAATATATTACTAAAGCACCGTGTGGTAGTGCCCTGACCTTTACAGACAGCACATTTTCTATTGAAATTGCCACTAAGGGGCTTAGTTACGAGAGGCTTGCGCAGCCGGAGCATCACTTCTTTTCAGGCTCAGGCGGTGCAAACCTCTCAATCTTATCTATGGGGCCATTCAAAGCCACTGTTCACTGCTTTGAATTGCCCCATAGATATGGAGTTAGACAAAGCAGCCCAAGTCGTTGTATTGTCTGGAAGCATTTTCTGGCATTATGGTAGTTTTTCCCATGCAACATCCATGGATTTTGATGCTGACCCAGATTTACTTAATCACGTAAACCTGGAGAAGAGCCTCTGGGGGTCGTAACAAGGAGAAATATTTATATTTCCCCTTGTTTTTTCCCTTTTTCCATGTGTGCTGTATTCTGCAGCATACATAGAAAGAGGAAAACACCTTTCTGGTTTGTTTTCAAGCAGAAAGGTGCCTCTTCCTGCACAAAAGCAATCCTGCATGCAACACAGGCACTCTTGCACCATGGTGTAAGGGTGCCTGCATTGGTGCTAGGCTGTAAATTGTGTGCCAGTGCAGGGGGAAAGGACAGGAATGCGCTCTATTGCATAAATACAGTGCATTCCTGCCCTTTCATATTGGCATAGGGCAGCACAGCAAGAAGTCTTGTGGTGCTGCCCTATGCCAATTCCTCATAAATAAGCCTGTAAATTTGCATAAACCTAAAGTTTTATTGATAAAGCTATTTAGCACACAAATAATAATGTGTGGAAATTAATCTTGGCCAGAGAATAATTTGCATTTGTGCATTACCAAGACAAAGTGCCCTGATTTTTCTTATCCTTTCAAAATATTTGATTCAATCATTTTTCATTCTTGCTTTTTTAGCAGCTGATTTGTTCTGAAATACATTTACAGTTCATACACAGGTATTTATATTTTGTTGTTGTATTACAAAAATGATATCCTACATCCTTTCCTTTCACACCTCCTCTCTTCTAGGAAGACTGTCTCATAGTTCATTTTAAATGCCCCACTACCTTTTCAGTCGGAGAAAGAAAACTAAACAACGATTCCCACATTAAAAATATAAAAAACTATTTGTCAGAAGATATAGCCTGAAATTTGACCTCTGTCTTTGAAGCAGAGCAAAAATGAATTAGAAATAAGAAAAGAAAAGGCATCTTTATTTATTGCTCTTTTGAGACCCACCAGAAATCAGCTAGCAGACCCACCAGTGGGTTGTGATGCACAGCTTGGAAAATGCTGTATTATAAAACATTGGGCCAGATGTACGTAAAAGGTGGCTTGCGATTTACTAATAGCAAATCTTTGTGATTCGCTATTAGGAATTCGCAAACTGGGATTTAGTGGATTGTGTTTGACACTGTTTTTGATTCCGAAATGGGTTGCAAGACACCTGCCTCATTAATATTCATGAGGCAGGTCCTAATTTGCGATCCATTTGGGAATGGCTACAATTACAGGGGTGGTGACCTGCTGGGGGCTGCAAACCACCATGTCTGTGACTGCTTTTAAATAAATGGCGTCTTTTTTTTTAATGCAGCCAGTTTTCCTTAAAGGAAAATGAGACGCATTACAAAAAGAAAACTGAAAATTATTAATTTTGGAAGAGTAGGCAGTGGCCTTGGGAACCCCTTCCTGTTTGCGAATAGGTTACCACCAACTTGAGGTTGGTGGTAACTGAGAATGTTTCACAATTCTATTCCCAGTTGCAAACCATTCTTACATGGCCATGCGATTCGCTATTAGGAAGTGACAGCTTTGGCATGCCTCTTCCTAATAGCGACTCTCAATCCTA
Organism: Pleurodeles waltl; assembly: GCF_031143425.1. Classification (NCBI taxonomy): domain Eukaryota; kingdom Metazoa; phylum Chordata; class Amphibia; order Caudata; family Salamandridae; genus Pleurodeles; species Pleurodeles waltl. Next base: position 258,181,725 of record NC_090437.1, on the reverse strand, counting down.
ATTTGCAAGTTGGTCACAAGCTACCCACTCACAAAATAGGGATGGTACATGGCCAGAAGCATTTTACCAGTCTCAAACGGCCTTATGGGCTATTTGCGACAGGAAAAACGACTTCATACATCTGGCTCCAGTCCCTTATTTATTATACACTGTTAATTTACTGCACTGCTTAAAGGCCCATGGTGCAGTGCTAAATTCTGTAGTACAACGTTTAGTAAATGTTTAGTACAATCTTAATAAATAAGAGTCATTGTGCCAGATGTATGTCCATTCTGTTTTGTGAGTCTCTAATTGCGACGTTTAGCCAGTCGAAATTAGAGACTAGCAAAATGAAATGTACAAATGTGTCTCAGACACATTTAGCAATTCCCAATGGGGTCGCAAAGACCTACCTCATTAACATTCATGAGGTAGGTCACAATTTGCGACCCCATTGGGAATGGCCACACTCACAGGAATGGTGGCCTGCTGGGGACAGAATACCACCATGTCTTTGACTGCTTTTAAATAAAGAATCTTTATTCATTGAAGGAAAACAGGATGCATTTAAAAAAAAAAAATGAAAAGTTACCACTACCTGCTCTGAATTTTTTTTTACCCTTCCATTCACAAAGGGGAGGGGGTCCCGGGGGACCCATTTTCATTTGCGAATGGGTTACCACCAATTTGAAGCTGGTGGTAACTGCAAATGTTTTGTGACCACATTCACAGTCGCAAAACATTCCTACATGCCACATGTTAGTGCAATTAGGAAGAGACACCCTTAACACACCCGTCCCTAATACCGAATCACAAAAGCAAAATGTGATTCGATAAACAAGCTATAGAGTCGCATATTACTGTTGCACATAGAAAAAAGCATTTTTGCAGTCGCAAACAACCCATCTGTCCATCTGGCCCATTGAGTTTTCTGACAGCGATACTGAAGTCCCACGCCTTGCCACTCATTCAAACAATAGCATAGGACCTTACCTTTCTCAATATCGGAATGACTCAGTAGTAATGCATGCTTTCTTCCCCATACTGTATTTCATTCCACTTTTGGGCAGAGACATGCAGAAATCTTGACCCTCTTGCTGGCACTTTGATCAGTAGAAGACAATTTTTAACCACGTACCCACTAAAACAACTTTATTCATTACTGTATTCTCAATATTATGTCACCGGAGAGTATTCACTCTAAACATATTATTGAAATGGTGATTAGAAACTACCATTTTAAAGAGAAGTGCAGGCTGGAGAAGAGATTGGTTAAACGGAGTGGAAATTGTGGTTTATGGACTGTCAAGAAACAAGAATTTGACTTTGGGAATGGAAGATAAGTTGACAGGTGCATAGGCTGACTGAAGAGGAAAGGAGGGAGAACACGTAAGGTCATACAGCATAAAATGAGAAGTGTGCTGCTGTGAAAGGAAAGTCAGAGGTGACAGGCTAGAGAGAAAAGGCATTGTCGGTATTATTAAAAAAGCAGAGGAAGGATGAGAAATATTTCCACCAAATAACATTTACTTTGAGGTTGCTTTTCTAGTAAGGTTACTTGATTTGCAATTGAATGTTATTCCGTTAGGTGATCTACTGGCACAATGTCCCCAATTCCTATAAATGGTTGTCTGCTTTTTCATTTAGAAGGATTTGTTTACCTATTTCGAAAACAGATTTCGCACCTTGATCCATGGCAAATCCTTGCTTAGAATTAAGTGTTCCATGTGAGAGACTGTATCCATATTTCCAAGAATTATTTTTCAAAAGATCGGTAATCAAGTATTTATGTTCATATCAGGGGCTTTAGACATGGAAACACACTTTCGTAATTGCTCAATTGATGTTTTCACAGTTCTGGGAATATTTATTTTCAGATAAAGACGTTTTATAAACATCTGTATTTTTTACTAGAAGTTGAAGGAATACTGAAAAAAAAAAATATTCTGCAAAAACATCGAACATTACTTTCAATCTCATTTTAGAAACCTCATCAAAAGGCCATATTGTTTTTATTTTTTATTTGAATAAACAAAACTTAAAAATGTGATGATTGGCCATCAGTTAAATCCGTGAACCTGGAGTGGGTTTGCGAGAAAAAAATAAAAGATTGTTTTTTCTGTTGTGGTCTGCAGCACAACAGGACGATGAAAAAAACAGATGCATCTGTAAACACGCACCAAGGTTTGGATTAAATGTTCAACTTTTTGAAATCCATATGGGTTACCAAATTAGATCACCCCTGGGAAGCTGTTACACTGTCAGTATCACTAGAGTCATTCTGAAATTCTTCTGAGAATTTCAAGATACTCACTGCTGAATGCATATTCACAAGAATAAGTAAAATGTGTCATTCAGGTGTTGCCTCAACGCAAGTGCACTGATTAACATACCCATCATTTTTAGGAGTATTTTCTCATTTCCACCATGACTGTATTTCTGTCCTTAACAGTGATAAATCACTGACCAACCAAAGAACCAGGAATATACCTGCCAATGTTGTGAGTACCCAAACTCTTATTGGCACAGATTTACTCAGCTTTTGTGTTGTTGTTTCGTCGTCGTGCATGGTGACACAAGAATAACACAATGGCTTCAGTAAGATTTTTCTTGCATGGTTTTGTAATGATATGTAATGCAATGCAGTGGTTGGCACTGCGTTATGTTATATTCCAAACTGGAAGGCATTCCGTGGTGCAAGGGTATCTGTGTTGGTGCTAGGAAGCATGCAGTGTAGAGTCCTGGGACGGAGCCGAACAGCACCACATCTTAGTAGGTATGGTGCTGTTCAGCTCTCTCCCATTCATGCAACTCAGCACAGCAACTTCATTTGCTGCCTTCCATTGTATAAACCTTCAATAAATATGCCCCATAGTTCTTTCATCAAATTAGGTCTGTATTCCTGATCTGAAGCATAAAGAACTGCCCCCTATGTAAACATATTCCCAAACCTAATATCATGCCACACTGGTGCAACATTAAGTTTGAGCAAATTGAATCATTAGTTTGAATCCACATTTTGGGTATACAAAATATTTCTTTATCCTTGTATTTTGGTGGAATTTGTGTAACTAAGTTCCACTTAGGTGTGTGTATATATTTGTGAATCTGAAATTACATCTTTCGCCCTCCACCCCAAACACACATGCCCACACACATGCACACACATACTATTTCTCTTGCATTCACTCTAATTTTCCCCTCTGTTTCTCATACGCACTTCGGTTTTCCACCCTCCATCCTTTCTCTCTCTGACTCTCTATGTTGCTCTCATACTCGTAATCTCGCTATTTGTTTCTCACTTCCTTCCCCTTAGCACTTCACGTGAGCCCAAAGGAAATACAATCTCAAAAGACTAGCAGTAAGTTAAGCAACTGCAAATGTTTTTTATCGAATCAAGTCACATACACTACAATGTTTGAAAACAAGTGGAACTAATAAAAATGTATTCAATGTACAGAGAACTACATATAAGTGTATATTGGTAGATATAAATACTGGATGTATTTCATTGCAATTCAAGTTTTATCATGTGGAAGGAGGCAATACTTGAATTGTGTATGATGTCGCAAGTAACCCAACACCCTTTTCTAGATCTGTACCCGTCTACAGATTTATATTGTACCTGATCCCATCTGACTCATTGCCTCTTCTCTCATGGGGACCCATGAATAAGCTTAGTAGGGTTGCAGACGGCTATCATTGGGGAATCCATATAAACACACCACTCTATGAAAATACGAAAACTTCCCACTCCCCTCTTTAATTACTTCAACCTCGCAAAACCAAATAGGTATGTTAAAAAAACTACCTGCCAAGCACCCCAATCAAGCATTCCCACCATACTTCTCTTGATATATATTATAAATATGGAGCTTCCTATTTATTAACCTGAAAAAAATCTAGTATCTACCCAATTTCAAATTTATAATAAAATAGTACTTTCCAATCTTCTACCTATACCGCATGAAAAGGAATTCCCTTTACATATATTGAAAATACTTTCAGCTGCATTATGAGGCTAGAAGTCCTAGGACTGCCAGCCTCATTGTGGCAGTTGGACTGCCGCGGATGTGGCGATCCAATCGCCACATTACGAGTTAAGCAGGAAGGCCTACCTACAGACTGTTGTCCCGGTCAGAATCACAGATCCCAATGGGGTGATGGCGTCTTGGTTGTAGTCAGCCAGGGTGGCGCTGAACACACCGCCGTCTGGATGATTACAACGTTGTTCTCAATCAGCCTTTTCATGGCAGGGAGCCTGCCATGAAAAGGTTGGTGGAGATCAGGTGCTGGCATGGACAATGCAGGGGGCCCCCTGCCCAGCACTGTCGGAAAGCGACTGTCTGCTTTGCAGACAGTGTACATTTCAAGGGTGCTGGTCAGCCCTTCTGTGACACGAGATAGCACTTGGCTCCTTTAAGCGAGCTGAGTGCTATCTCATAGCTCTGTTCTTGCAGGTCTGTCTGGCAGGAATGCTCTATTTCAAGGTTTCCGTCAGTCAGACCATCGGAAACCTTGTGATAGGGTGGGGGAATGGGGGCCACTGCCATGGTGGTGGTGTCCTCACCACGAGTTTGGCAGTCCCGTGATGGGACCGACAACCACCTAATGAGGACCTTTATTTTATGTCAGTTGCTTTCATCTTACATCTTCCAGCACATCTCCTTTCTAAAGCATGCTGCTTGTTATTCTCCCTAATACAGATTTTGAAACAGACAGCATAATCTTCAGTAGCTATTCCCAACTGATAGAGAAACCTTGCAGCACACACCAGATACTCTGCTTTCCGTGGGTCTATACAGACTAGGGGTGTGCAAAATGTACATGCTTATATGAGATTTCATCAAAAGTGAGTGAAATTATGCAAAATGCAAATCAGTCTGTTGGACCTGGCCCTTTTGGCCGGTTCATCCCCTGACTTTTTGCCTCCTTCGTTTTATTTTTTCCGACCTCTCACTGTTGGCTCTAGGATTCTGAGCATTTTATTACTGCTGATCAGTGCTAAAGTGCAGGTGCTGTCCGTTCTAAAGTTGGTATGATTGGTTTATACTTATTTGGCATATTTAATTTACCTGTAAGTCATTTGTCCAGTGGTATCCCTATACCCAGGGCCCGTAAATTAAATGCTACTGGTGGGCCTGCAGTGCTTCTTGCGCCGCCCACTGAACTAGCCTTTCAAACCTGTCTCAGGTCTGCTAGCGCAGGGCCTGTGTGTTCAGTTTTCTGCCAAAGGGACCTGGCATCTAAAATCACTTGCCAGGCCCAGAACTCCACTTTTACTACATGTAAGTCACTCCTAAGGTAGGTCCTAGCTAGCCCTGTGGGCAGGGTTCTATGTATGTAAAAGGCAGGACATCTGCCTGGTTGCATGGCCTGTCCTGGTTGTGACAAACAGCCTCATTTTTTTCTCACTGCTTGGATTGCATTGGAAATGCCCTGCCTTAAGTATTGGGTGTATTATCTGATTTATGAGGGGTAGCATAGACATGTTATGTATGGTTGTAATGGCAGTGAGAAATGCTGCTTACTGGTGTAAGTGGGTTATTTATTACTATGACAGAAATGCCACTTCTAGAAAGTAAGTATTTCTCTGTGCGTATGATTCTGGTGTTTTGCAGCTTGATCCAATCCAGGTCTGGGGCAGACTGACAGCTTTGCTTTGTGCATACTTTTAAAACAGCCTGTACACAGGGAGGGTGGAGGTGTCAAAGGATTGCATCCGCCTTTTGAATAGTCTTCCCGGGCTGAGAGAAGTGGGAGGCGGGGCACACATGCATCTGTAAAGGCTATGCCCTAGCCTCACACAAAAGTGTTGTTTACCCCAAATGATGTTTGGTGCCTGTGGTGGAGCACAAAGGGGGCATTTCCAGAACCAGTTGTGACTGGTTGGAACCTCATCGCCCCTTCTTTGTGAAACCATTGCAAAACTGAGTATAATTACAGGGGATTTTCCCCCACAATTTTGGAGACACTTTTAGAACTGAACCTTACTTGTAACTGGACCCAGAATGCTGCTGGAGGGACTCACCAGGGACCGCCTTAGACTGCTGCTGCTGTGCTGACCTGTGACCTGATTGGTCACTTGGAGGAACTGCCAACTGCCTGCAACCCTTTGTGCTGGCCTGCTGCTGGGCCCTGCGACCCTGTGATCCATCTGCTGTGTCCCTCAGGAGTGGGGTGCTGTGGCCCCTGACCCCTGCAACTACCTGAAGCATATGAGGAGTGCTTCTCCTTTCCTGATATAGGCCCTCATTCTGACCCTGGCGGTCGGCGGAGAGGCGGCGGTCGGACCGCGAACAGACCGGCGGTATTAAAAATGGCATTCTGACCGCGGCGGTCCCCGCCGCGACCGACCGCTACTTCTCCGCTCCGACCGCCGCGGCGGTCATGACCGCGGGGCTGGAGTTTGCGCACTCCGGCCCCGCGGTCGTCCCAAGACCGCCAAGGGTATTATGACCCTGCCTACCGCCGCGGTTTCTTGCGGGCGGGAACCGCCGTGCGAACCATGGCGGTAAGCACTATCGGGGCCAGGGAATTCCTTCCCTGGCACTGATAGGGGTCTCCCCCACCCCCCACTACCCACCCGAGTCCTCCCCCCACACCCTCCACCCCCCTGCCACCCCCCAGAGGTGGTACGAACCCCCTCCCCACCCCCACCCCGACATGTACATACATGTACCCCGACATGCACACACCCCCAACATGCACATATACACACCCCCTACACACACATACACAACGGGGACACATACCCGCACACATACATGCCGACATGCGCACCTGCCGAACAGCACACATTACCCATAGACACAGCAGCACCCCTCTACACACTCACACGCACACCCCCATGCACGCACACATCACACAACACCCCCCCACCCCCTCCCCTCACGGACGATCAACTTACCTTGTGCGTTGGTCCTCCGGGAGGCGACGGGAGCCATAGGGACGTGACCGCCAACAGAAGACCGCCAACAGAAGACCGCCACACAGAAATGTGGGTCGTAATTCTGGGGGCGGTGTTCTGCTGGCGTGGCGGTGGAGGTTGACCAGTCTCCACTTTCCCGCCGACCGCCAGTGTGGCTGCTGGCGGTATTCCGGCGGAACGCTCCCAGCGGTCGGAATACGCGCAACGGCATACCGCCGCGGTCGGCGGTCTTTACCGCGGCGGTAACTCGGCGGTCTTGCGAAAAGACCGCCAAGGTCAGAATGAGGGCCATAGTGCCTTGAGAGCGCTTTTCATTTGTGCCACTCTGCGCCTTCTGAGCGCCCTGCCTTATTGGTTAAAAGCACCCAGGACGCGCTGTTGTCGTAAATCATTTTGCACTCAAAAGAGCTTTGCCGACCCCCAAAAAATCACTGCCGCAACCCGGGCTTTGGAGCGCGGTGTGAGCACGCTGTCTAGCGTGCACTGGGGCCATGATGATGACAAGAAGGAAGATGAATTGGAGCAGGTGCACTCCTTTTGGTGCCCCCGTGGAGAGGTTAGCTCTGAGGAGCGCCCCCTTGGCACCAGAACGCTCTAACTTATGGCTGATCACCGCTGCGTCTCATGGCACTACGAGTGCTGTTCCCTCATAAAACAGGTGCTCTTTATGGACCATATATGTTTCTAATGTTCCCAGTAAGGACATTATGGACTAGTATGTTAACCTGTTTTTCTGGTATGATATGACATGTATGTGCTGATGTTCCTTTTGTGGGCATGACATGCTCATATGTTTTTAGACTTGCCATATGTTTTCTAATATTCCTGGTATGGGCCTTTATGATATTTCTATGACAAGTGCATTTCTTTAGTAATATGATTCCTGACTTCTGCTTATGTTGCAGAATAATAAGTATCTTGTGTGTTATTTGTGACTACTGCTGGTTTCTGCAGAGTAACTACTGTGTAAAGTTCTGACAACTGTTTGAGTAGCAGGGTATTACTGCCATGTGGTGTTTGGTCTAATTATGTTGTGTACAATACAGTTTATTTTTATATAATTTAGTGTTGTGTTTCCTTTGTTATGGGGATAGTGCATCACGTGTGTTGTGTCTGTTTTGCAAACGCTTTACAAATTGCCTCTGGGATAGGCCTGACTGATTGTGCCAAGCTACTAAGGGGGGTGAGCAGGGGTTATCTTGGACGTGTAACTCCCTTGCCCTGACTAGAGTGGGTGGGTTCTGCCTGGCTTAGGTGCATGCCCTTGCCAACCAGAAACACCATTTCTAACACTGTTGTTTTCCACTATATTTTAGCAAAGATGTGTCCTTTCATCATCTGTTGGGCAGAAAATGCAGTTAAACAGGAGTGTGAAAAACAAACGCTCATATTCTGTTGCACCCATTCATTTGAGGAACATTTTTACAATGAATTGCGCCATTCATGATACATTTTTACAGTTAATGTTGCATAACTACTCTATTTGGAATAGTGACAGAAATGTGGTAATTTCACGTAACAAGCGCACACATTTCTTTGCTACTGTGGTGACCGGGACATAAAGTATGAGGACAGCATTACTTTGATGTCACAGAAAGGTACAATCAAACTGTTTGTAATTAACCATGATGTGGAACACGTTAAATAAAACAACTTGTTGAAGAAAAATTTAACTCTTGTTTAAGAAACAGAGTGCACACTCTTAGATACAGAATGGCAGTTTCACAATGCCTCATGTCAAAACACTGGTAAAAGTAGTGGAAAAAAGCACAAACTCAGGGAGACCAAATAGAAGAGTAACATTAATACACTAGGCAACATAACTGGAGACAGTTGTTGCTTTCAAGGTCACAAGGGATAGAACATTAGACATGTCAATTGATACATAGACCAACTTCATGTCAATGGCTATGTGGAAATGCTTCTTATTACACACAAGAGAATATGGAATCTGACCATAGTAAAGCTGTGAACTTCAATTGAAATGTCTTCATAGCAAAAAAAGGGTGATTTAGACCATAAAATGTATGACACTTTTAATGTTGCCTATGCTAGCAAACACTTTATTGTGCTATGAATCAACACTATGTTGTGCCCAAGTGACAGGAGATAGATGTGACCATCTACTGGCCTTTGATAGGTGCCTATCTATCAATGTTTTGGAGACAGCACATTGGTGGGTCTGATAATGCAATCCTTCTTCTGCTGTGCCTATTCACAATGTGAAGGTTTCATTTGGTATGTGTCTTCTGGCATCTGTGGCCGGGTCTTTCTGTCTATCGGTATGAGCATTCCTGTGCCTACTGTACCTTTCCTGGGCCAACCTGGTATCACCATCATGATTCTAGTGAGTGTGATGTCATTTTATCTGATGGCTGTGTAGTATAGCTTGAATGGAAAGGAGTTGAGAATGTAGTTATACTTCCTGTGACAATATCCAGGAGACAGCATCTTGCAAAAGACAGCACTTGTTATATTGCTATCCTTCAACTGACATCGCTGTAATGGTGGTTGTGTCAGCATCCAGTGCTGGAGATGCTTTAGCATTAGACATGGCAGACATTTTCTGTGGTTGTATATAATTGGTAGTAGTTCGTTGCTGACCATATTGTGGAGTTTAAGTCCTAGACATGTACTGTGCCTTCATTGGCTGGATTTAGCTCCAACAGGCACCCTGATAGAGACACATGAATTACTGTTAAACACACCATTGGTCTGACACCATTGGGCTGCTTAGTTGTGTACAATGGATTATCATACAGCTTGTTGACTTTACCTAGTCTTTGGGTGGTGCCATGTTTTCATAAAACAGGTTTTCTATAGATATTTGCAATCCTGTGTGGTAAAGTATGATGTCATATTTGATCAATGTTAGAGCTAGAAAGACTGTGTCATGTGCAAGCAACTCATATAGTGGATCACAGATTTTTTAATCTTAGTCCTAATTGGGCTTTCATGGTGGGTGGAGCATGCAATATATATAATATGTAGTAAATCATAGCGTGGTATCATATACAAGTTACATTGTGAGGATACACAATCTATTGTGGTTTTAATAGATGAAGATATCTCTTTGTAGGTTTTTCCTAGAAGATTATCCACATTTGAAGGACTTTGAATAATGGTGAACGAGAAAGATATTTCAGAGGTTTGTTGGTCCTTGCATTTGCTATGATGCTAGGCAGAAGTTATAATTGCCTACCACAAGGTTGCTTGCTACAGTACCTTGCAGCTGGATAGTGGTGTTAGGAACACCTTTGTGTCTGCAGGCATGGTTTGTGGCTTTAATCAGAGCGAGGTGTGCCAAAATATATCATGTTACCAATAATGTGCTTGGAGAGCCGTCATCTTTGTAGACATTTACAAGTAGTATGGTCTGTGAGAATTTGCAAAACATTTTGCAGTAGTTTTTGGCATTGTTGTGAGATCTCACATGTGGGTGTTTACTAGCTGTCAAGTCAAATGTAATTTAAACAGGTTGGACCAGCACCCGGTCACAAAAGGGGAATCTCCCCTTTAGGCAGGACTCTCTCCTCTGGTACCATTGTCAAGTGGAAAAGCTCTACTGTCTTCATGTGTAGGTAGGTACATAAAGCACAGTGATAACAAGATGGAAACTGACTAACGAATGGGACATTTTTAGCCTCTCTCGTCCACATATTTACTTCATTTCTGAGTCTCTTAAGAACAATACCTCTTTCATAAACTTGCAATTGTTAGACTACATACTGGCAATGGTAATCTCAAAATCAAAACTGATGGCTCTGGATGTCATCTTTAATACTGTGTGTATTATTCCAACAGTCAAACCTTGTGAAGTGTCAGGAGTGAAAGGATCAGGAGAAGTCCTGACACAGCTAGACTGTTGTTTTACACTCAAAGTACAAGCATAACATGATTTCACATTATTATTTTACATCAAAATACTTTTCATATAAATATTTTTGTTAAATTCATTATTAAAATTGTTCCTATTCTTGACAGTAGGGAGACTCCGCATCTATTGCAGAGATATAGGTGTGGTAAAGCATGGGAGAAAATAAAAAACGTAAAGCTAATATGAAAATTAATATACTAAAATAATATTGTGCTAGTTGTTAAAGTAAATTAATTATATATATTTAAATGTAGAACAAAATAAAATGAATGCTACATCAATATTACATTATATTTTAATAGCAACTTTAATTTGTATAAATATATTAAAACTAATGAAAATAAACTGCTTAATGTGCCTTATGAACCCCTTCGCTGCCAGGCCTTTTTCCCCTCCTGTGCCAGGCTTTTTTTTGCCTATTTGGAATAGTTCTTGCTTAGGCCCTCATAACGTTTTGTCCACATAAGCTACCAACGCCAAATTTGTGTCCTTTTTTTCCAACATCCTAGGGATTCTAGAGGTACCCAGACTTTGTGGGTTCCCCTGAAGGAGACCATTAAATTAGCCAAAATACACTGAAAATGATTTTATTTGTAAAAGAAAATTGGAAAAAAGGGCTGCAGAAGAAGGCTTGTGGTTTTTTTCCCTGAAAATGGCATCAACAAAGGGTTTGCTGTGCCAAAAATCATCAGCTTCCCAGCTTTCAGGAACAGGCAGACCTGAATCAGAAAACCCAATTTTTCAACACAATTTTGGCATTTTACTGGGACATACCCCATTTTTAAATTTTTTTGTGCTTTCAGCCTCCTTCCAGTCAGTGACAGAAATGGGTATGAAACCAATGCTGGATCCCAGACACCTAAACATTTCTGAAAAGTAGACAACATTCTGAATTCAGCAATGGGTAATTTGTGTAGATTCTAAAAGGGTTTCCTCCAGAAAATAACAACTGAAATAAAAAAATATTGAAATTGAAGTGGAAAAAAACAGCCATTTTTCCCTACATTTTACTCTGTAACTTTTTGTTGCAATGTCAGATTTTTTAAAGCAATATACTGTTACGTCCGCTGGACTCTTCTGGTTGTGGGGATATATAGGGCTTGTAGGTTCATCAAGAACCCTAGGCACCCAGAGCCATTAAATGAGCTGACCCTTGCAGTGGATTTTCATTCTATACCGGGTATACAGCTATTCATTTGCTGAAATATAAAGAGTCAAAAATAGGTATCAAGAAAACCTTTGTATTTCCAAAATGGGCACAAGATAAGGTGTTGAGGAGCAGTGGTTATTTGCACATCTCTGAATTCTGGGGTGCCCATACTAGCATGTGAATTACAGGGCATTTCTCAAATAGAAATCTTTTTTACACACTGTCTTATATTTTGAAGGGCAAAATGAAGAGGAAGACAAGGGGCAATAACACTTATTTTGCTATTCTATGTTCCCCCAAGTCTCCTGACAAAAATGGTACCTCACTTGTGTGGGTAGGCCTAGTGCCCGCAACAGGAAATGCCCCAAAACACAAAGTGGACAGATCACATTTTCTCAAAGAAAACAGAGGTGTTTTTTTGCAAAGTGCCTACCTGTGGATTTTGGCCTCTAGCTCAGCCGCCACCTATGGAAACCTACCAAATCTGCGCATTTCTGAAAACTAGAGACCTAGTGGAATCCAAGACGGGGTGACTTGTCTGGCTCTCACCAGGTTCTGTTACCCAGAATCCTTTGCAAACCTGAAAATGTGGCTGAAAAAACACTTTTTCCTCACATTTCGGTGACAGAAAGTTCTGGAATCTGAGAGGAGCCACACATTTCCTTCCACCCAGCGTTCCCCCAAGTCTCCCGATAAAAATGGTACCTCACTTGTGTGGGTAGGCCTTGTGCTTGCAACAGGAAGTGCCCCAAAACACTATCTGGACATACAGAAATTAGCAAATAGAAAACTGCCTGTTTATGCGGGGGGAACCTACGCTTCTGGTCCTGGGCTCAGCAGCCATCTAGGGAAACCTACCAAACCCAGACATTTCGAAAACTAGATACCCGAGGGAGTCAAGGGAGGTGTGACTTGCGTGGATCCCCCAATATTTTCTTAGCCAGAATCCTCAGCAAACCGCAAATCTAGCTAAAAAATCACATTTTTCCCACATTTCTGTGTGGGATCACTGTACCGGGACAACTTTCCTACCACCCAACGTTCCCCTCAGACTCTCAGTAAAAAAGATACCTCACTTGTGTAGGTGGGCCAAGTGTTCGTGACAGGGAAGAGCCAAAAACACGTCAAAATTGAGGGGGAACCAAAGTGGGTCCAAAAAACACAGTTTGAAAATAAACATTTTTAGGCTGACAAGTGCAGCAGAAGTTTTATCGGTATAGATGAGACAATGCTGGGTGGTAGGAACTTTGTGGATCACTGCAGATTCCGGAAGGTTCCATCACAAAAATGTGGGAAAATATGTGCTTTCCAGCAAAGTTGCAGGTTTGCAGGGCATTGTGGGTAAGGAAATGGTGCGGGTAGCATGTGAAGCTCACCACCCTGGAATCAACTAGATATTTAGTTTTCAGATGTGTCTAGGTCTTGTGGATTTTTGTACAGGGCAGCATCCCAAAGTAAAAAAATTAAGTGCAGCCCCCACCATTCCAAGTGGGACGATTTTGAGAGTTACCAAGCTCTCATGGCCCAAATGTAAACCAAAAACCAAAATAATCAAATGTCCTCTTGCTTGCCATGGGATAAGATGTTTTAGTGTGCGGGGGAGAGCTGAAACACTGTTAGCCCCTTCAGTTCGGGTGGGGGCATAACTAGGCCCATACTGGTTGTTAGCTACCACCCCACTATTTTCTTTTATTTTTTGTATTCCCTGGCATCTAGTAGACTTTTTGTCCCCCCGGGGTGTGGATCAGGGGTAATTTCCCAATCTGCCCACTGGTGAGCAGAACAATTTTGGCCCCATTTATTTGGGGTGGGGGTATGGCCATATCCCCAACCTCTTATTTTGAAAAAAAATCTTCCCTGGTTTCTGGTGGGCTTTCTGCCCCCCCTTAGGGGCAGATGGGCCTTCCAAAATAGGCCAGTCTGCCCCTAAGGGGGGCAGTTATGGCCAACAGTAATGTGCCCCCATTAGGAGAGACCCTTGCCCAAGGAGCTGCCCCCTCCAAACAAAACACCACACATACACACACACCAATCCATGGTGTCTAGATGTTTCTGCCCCCTTTGGGGGCAGATTGGCCTAACAAAAATAGGCTGATCTGCCCCCATGGGGGGCAGAAATGGCCTAAATACAATTTGCCCCACAGGGGAGCGAACCTTGCCTAAGGGGTCGCTCCCCACACATAAAAACATAAAGTAAATAAATATATATATATCCCTGGTGTCTAGAGGTTTCTCTGGGAACCGACGCCTTGGACGAGATCACCTCGTCCTGGGCACACTATGGGTTAATTGAATAATAGTGATTTATATAATTAATTAAAATTAATTTAATTATTTTTAAATAAATGCATTGTTACAGTATAGTCTATATTAAAAATGTTATACAAATATGTTATGATTAAATAATAAATATGTACTTTTGTATCTACTTTGCAGTATTAATTTATATTTTTTATATTCTATTTCAAAACAATAATTTAAATTTAAACAATTTCCTGTGGGGTTTTATTTTAAGTCCCTACTGCCATTATTTTCTATATGAGGGTATTTTACTACCAGTTGTTGGCCATGTGTAGTGCTGGAGTTGCTGCTATTTTTATTTTAATAGTAACTTACACTGGGAGATTGTGAATAGCGAAAAGTAGTAAACTTACTTCAAAAGTGTAAACTTAGTCAAAAAGTTTCAGACAATTTATTTAGATTTTTATTTCATTATTTTGACAAAACTGTAACACATCACTAGCAATGCATAAATCAATTACAAATAACACAAATAATATGAATAATATTCAGATCTCTCCCCTTCATCTCTACCTTAGTCCTTAAAAAACAAACAAATCATTATAATTTAAGTAGAGTTTGATAAATTAGCATACGTTTGACATTGTATTGTTTTACCCCCTTACTGGGATATCTACGGTTGATTTTTATTTTTGTAGTTCTGCACGTGTTCCATCAGAAACAGGGCTAGTAACATGGGATGGATGACCCTTATCAAAGTAATAAGCATAATCTGGATATAATGCTGAAAGAATCTTTGTTCAACTCCTGGCAGCTATAGCACGAGCACTAGGCTATCTCCAGAGTATGTACATGTTACATTCAAGCAACACCAAATTGGAAAGGCAAAGAACACAACACTACCAATGCCCCATTCCCGTTTAATAAAATAGAGAAAAATGTAATGAGCAAAAGAATATCAAGGTCATTATAATAGGATAGGTGGACTTGGAGAAATTATTTTTAAAACTATAAAGCCTAACATGCCTAGAAAACAGGCATAGGACAGTTGATGTTTGACCAGGATCAAGGCATTATTTCAGGATGATTAAAATGGAGTGGAGATCATATTAACAAAGCGGTCACCTCAGTCAAAGTGTTTACCTTTGGACTTAGCGCCAGATTGCAAGTTTGGTAGTCGGACCACCAGTCCTCTGAGGTGGCAGTCCCTAGTACACCGCCGAGCTGTGGTGTTCTGATCACCCAATCACGTTGCATGCAGCCCAAAATGCTGACCAGAGCAATGGAGTGTGGCATGCCAGTAAAGCGGCTGACTGCAATGTTCACGGTCAGTGCAGCATGTTCTCGCCAACCAGATTACGAAAACACAGTGGCGGTCCCCTGGTGGCCATCTCTAACAGTTGTCGACCACCACAGTACACGCTCAGCATTGTACCATAACAGTGGTCATTGCATGGAGATAAGAGCAAAACACCTGATGACCAACTGCAAAGTGGAAACACCTGACAATCACACTATAGCACACACCCCATTACAGACCATGATCCTTTGCCACTCAGCTGCAGCACAGCCATTCTGACAGAGCATCTTCTTGAGAGAAGGCAGGCCTTTTTTCACATTCCATCCGTATTACTGCTCACCACACACCTTGCCAGTACCCTTTTTTTATATCACCTCTTTTTTTTTTTTTTAAATCACTTTTTTGTTGCACTGTCACTCTATACTGGGGAAATGTCACAGGCCAAATACCCACGTTTTTTTGAGGCAGAGTTAGCAGCTATGGTGGGTGAAATTATAAGAGAAGAGCCACAGTTGTTTGGAATCCAAGTCCAAAATACAACCTTCAATCTGAAAGGGAAATGTTGTCCAGAATAGTAGAAAGGATGAATTCAGTAGGCACCACCTTGCGCAAACAGGGGCAAATTAGGTAGAGGTGGAATGGCCTGATGGGGAAGGTGCATTCCCTGGCCTCCAAGTAACAACTAGAGGCCAATAGGACTGGTGGTGGACCTCCCAGCAACACTTTCAGATGATTCCCATGGGAGGAGAAGGTCTTGGCCATACTGCATCCTGAAGGCTTGGCAGGAATACCTGTGGAAGTAGACTCTGGCAAGTTACAGTCGCCCAATCTCAATATCATGTCTGTCCCAATCCAGCCTCTGCAAATTTGTTGACCACCTATTTTTCCAACATGCACACAACAAAGTAGCAGAGAGAATTTACCTTATCATTGCCAAAGGCATGTTGTTGCAGGTGGGATCACATGTATCAATCACCATCAAAATCCACTTGTTGCAATAGAGTCTGTATGTGTAGTCCCACAAACAGAATCACAAACTAATAGCTATCATATGTGCCAATTGCTAGCCATGAGGACCATCCCAAATGCAGTCTGTGAAAAGGAATATTGCACTAACCTTTTTGTATGTGTTGGCAAGCAGATATTAAAATGACTACAACTACAATAAGGGCTTGCTTTTGCAACTCAAAATATAAAAAAAATTTGATCATGAACATTCTCACTTGTCTGACGTATCACAACTGATAACCTCTTCACAGGGAGTGAACAATAAACAGACAATGTTCCATTCAGAGACATTTCTGCCTACTCTGCTTTAAGTTGTTCTGGTCCTCCAAATTGAAAAAATTGATAGAAGGACTGACATCATAGCAAGTGAACGGGACAATGTTTAACTAGGCATGAAGTCAATTCAGTTCTACTCTAATTACAGGGGAACCATTGTCACAGCACCAGCCAAATGATGGGTAATGTGAAATATGCAACCATGATGGGCCCCCTCCTGTAAGGTACAGAGCTAGCCCTTGTTGTTCTGTTCCCCGCAAATGAAGGTGAACCATGGTCACAGCACTGGCAACATGATGAGTAATGTGAAATATGTAACTAAGTTGTGCTCTTGCTTGTATAGTACATAGCTAGGCCTTTGAAATGGTCATAGAAATGCTAAATCTCCACTGTGTTGGCTAGAATGTTGGGGGATGTAATGTGTGGACATCAATACAAAATGGAAACACCTCAGGACAGCAATTGAGCTGCATAAATTAAGTACATGAATCTTATGTCTACAAATGTCTTCACAACAAGTTTAGGACCAATGAAATATATCACAAGAGTAATCTCTACCTTTTTCTTCTCCTAGGTTTGTACTCACTGTGTCACAAAAGATCAGGATGTAGCCAACACACTTCCAACAATAACATTGTTCTCTATCTCACAACAGGTCTATCGGGCAGAAAACCTGGCCTGTCCATACAGACAGAGGAGACACCTACACCACCCCTGACCAAACCTTCAGGGATGATAACACTTCTAGTCATCTGAATGCGGCAGACAGTCCTGGCCCATCTGGTCAGCCTGAGGAGGCCTCGACTGTGTGTGTCCCTGGGCCCACAACAACACTTCCCACATCAGCTACAACACCTCAGCTAATATCATCCACCACAACCTGTGTACCTAGCATCATGACTACCATTGTGTGCACCCTGTCATGAATCTTGGTGGGGCAATCTTCACCCCAGTCACAGAAAAGGGAGGAACCAGTAGGAGTAGGCACCCTGGACCAGGGACACAGGCTCGTGGTGGGAGGAGTTGTGGGAAGGTTACTGTGGGCCAGCACAGTGAGGCTACTGGGGACACTCTCACCCAGGATACCATCAGTCAAATCATGGAAGCCTATCAGGAGTCCCAAGGCATGTTTGGCCATGTTCTCACAGAACTCAGAGAGATGAAGCAGCTGCAGAGGGACATACAGCAGCAGATGGAGGCCCACATCTCTAACATGGACTCCCTGATATGGGTGCTGATGGACATCCATACACACCTCTGCAGGGCTTTCCCAGCTCCATCAATCTCTACCTGTGGTCCACCCCCATCAGGACTGTCTACATATGCAGGAGCTGCAGGAAGAGGTGCCCTGCCAGAGGAGGACACACCATCAGACACCCCTGTCCCTGCAGCTGTGGATCCCCCAGCACTGGCACGTGGGCCATCTCAGAAAATTACCAGGAGGTGAGGATGGCAATTCTTCCACCACCAAGAAACCTTGTAGTTAATTTCCTCCAGTGTGTGTTACACATTCACCCTGTGGACTACTTCTGGACACAAACACCTTTCTGACAACAGCAGTATTTAGAGCTTTGGACTCTAAAGATTGTGGCAACTACAGCTAAGGTTTCATCCACCATGAATGACTTCTTCACTTTTCTTTTTGTTAAACCCATTATTTCAGTTATCCTGTTCACTAAAATAAAAAAAATAGTACTGAACTCATTTCCTGCTGTTGTCTTTTACACATCTAGCTTTGTATGCACGTACTGCCATATGAACTTGACAATGGTATAAATATGTACTTGTGTAAGTATTGATATGTTAGACATATCCAAGGTTTAGCTCAGGAACACAGCCATGTCTCACCCAAACATACATACATACATGCATGTACCCATAGATCAGCTTAAATACATTGCAGCAACAATAGTCAGACCTAATGTCAGACACTTTGCAGATCAGAGAAGATACTAATGTTTTACACCAGTGGCCATGATTTATTGTGCAAACATCCTCAACATGGAAAGAGGGGACACATCTCACCATTTCATGGTGAGTAGGCAAACTTTAAGTGGTTTCGGTCACCAGCAGGAGCCAGATCACCTGGTCCACAAAGGGAATTGTTCACTAATGACCCCAATAGACATACATATGTCTGAAGCACATTGTCTGATCACAAGACCATTCCAATCAACATTCACAGTATCTTGTGAAATGTCAACAACAAATCTTTGTGTCGTGCTACAAGCACCTTGCCCTACATTGATGAAATACATCAACAGCTATAAAAACATTATACACAATGACGATTTAGCCATGCCATGAGGAAGAATATCATGTTTGGACTCCAACACAACATCTTGTTGTAGCACATCTTGGCACACACATTGCATTACAACCACCACGTGACAAGGAACAAGTCCAATGGTTTACACCTTACCTCTAAAATATCGCTGTGCAAGCTGTCCTGCTCCAGCATTTCTATATCCAAAGTCTGCCTCTGCAATACCACAGAACTACTATTGTCCACACGGCACCAAATACCCACTATTGTCCCAACTTAGAAATACCCAAATGATGATGCCATTGTGAAGGTAACTGAAATAGAATAGAAAGGAAAATTAGCTGACAACCCAGAGACATAAGGCATTCAAGACAGAACACATCCCATTGCATTCCATAATCCAGTCCATTCCTTGAGAACACAGTTCATTCCAATTAGAATGAGCAAAACAAAGCAATGCAAAACTATCTACCATCTGCCGTTCCTTGCTCAACAAACACCTTCAACCAGGATTAACATGAGCTTGCCCTCCATGATATTTCCAAAATCACTACAACAGTAGGTGGCACAGTCCAAGTCATGACATGTTTACAAAATACTTACACTCATGAGAAGTTGCTGAGATCTTGACGCAAGTCAGCTCCTTCCTGCACACCACTAGCATCATCTTTGGCATTCCATGATCTTCACTCAGTTGCACTTCAGTCTCTCCATCCTCTGTGATATAAAGGATATTCTGTTCCAGGGCTAGATTGTGTAGCATATAGCAGGCCACTGTGATCTGTCATACATTCTTGGGTGAGTAGAGGAAGGCTTGTCCAGTTTTATCCAGGTATAGGAATCCAAAAGCCTGCTGGTCTGGCCACCTTGTCCTTCCATGGGCCTCAATGAAGTGGACTTGCCCTGGGATTGCAGGATTCCTCAGCGGGCCAAAAACCTTGGCAGGTTCAGATAGACTGAGTCCCCTAGATGGAGGGCAATCAGAGGTACAACAATACAGGACACAGTTCATGATTATACTACCTAACATCACCCACACAAAGCTAGCTCACATCATACTTACCAACAAGCCAGGCCCTCTCCAGTTACAGTTGTGACAGCAGCTGGGGTATGGTGCTGTTACGCCTGACAAGAGAATCATGTTGGAAATGTACAGATCAGACAAGCAGACAACTTGAACGTTGATGGAATGGAAGTTCGCCCTGTTACAGTAAACTTGTTTCCTGCTTTGTGGTGGTACTTAGGCAATATGGGTGCCATTAATGGCTCCCACAATGTATGGTATCCTTGTAACTCCATAGTATCTAGCCTTCACATTAGCTAAATCCATGCACCTGGGGACCTGGCTGTAGCTGTCCAGGTGTTGCATCATTGCTGAAAGCACATCTCTTAGCACATGACAGAACATTGATTGTGACATACTACTTCAGATTGCAACACTGTATTGAAAGGAACCTGTTGCCAGGAAATGCAATACTGCCATCACTTTTAGTATTGGCGTTACACATGTGGGATTGGTGTTTTGAGGCAGGGGATTAGACTGTAACTGATGACATAGGCCCAATATGGTTTGCCTATTCATTCGAAACTTGTGGATGGTGTCCCTTTCTACCATGTGTGAAGGTTTGGAATTGGGTGATACACAAGAGGCTGTCGTCCTCACCCTCTCACAGGGTACCTATGTGTGAATTGGAAAGAGTATATGAAGGTTGGTCGCAATATCTACAGTAACGTATGTGAATAGTATGTGAAAAATAATGTGACAGTACATAACACTTTCAGATTTTCCTGAAGGCATTTTCATCTAAATTGTATATTGTGGTGTATCCATTAACAGCCACAAATGTTGCCCTGACATGATGTTTGCCCATTGATGGCCAAAATGTACAAACACTGATGTTAATTTTCAAAAAGCATATGTTTCATGTATTTGGGAATGGGAAGGATACCGCTAAGCATGGTGTACAGTGCACAGAGCTAATTAGTATCCTTGTCAAAAGTAAATTACAAGATTACAGATGTAACCCCTCTTTTGTACTGGTGGTGATGCAGATAATACTCTCCATTACAGCATATTGGACATTGTGCGTCAGATGCCACCGGTGGAAGTTGACCATGCAATAGGCGGATGAGGGGATGAAAGACACAGCCATAGGCTAACATTGTTGATTGTGGTGTACACGGGCCAATGGCTGTGTCCACATATGCTGATGACCATGTACATTGCATACATGTACGCCATGGCTTTAAAAAAAGCCCACTTGCCTATTGACACTGCTGCTGTCAACACTTCCTCCATTTTGATTGTGACTTCTAGGAGCAATCATGTCCACCTAGGCAGGTGAGGGGGGCCATTGCCCAAAAACATTATGGGTGTGCCATACAATGCACAGGAAGAGTTCTGAACTTTGTGTAGGTCTAGTAGTGGGTGCATGATGATGTTCTTTGCCTAATGTTTGCATGACCAAAAAGCTAGCAGAGTCCAGCCTGCTGCAAATTGTCTGTTTTGAGCAGACACATGGCTTAGTAAGGCCCTGATCACCTCATGTTGTTTGATGTTCTGGGAGAAGGTTGTACCAGACAGCCCACTTGTCTCCATTGTGTCAGAAGGGATGCTTCCTCACTACTATGTTTCATGTTCTGGGACTCATATTCCATGTGCCATAGCATACAGTGCAGTTAAACCTGCAGTAACTGATGTGTACTTTCTGTTGGTAAGTATAGAGTTTTCAGTGACATGAGTACGCAAACATCCCTGTTGGCAGCAGGGGTCGTAGCTACATATTACCCAGTGTATCTTTTCCTGGAGTTGTTTCATCTGCAATACTGTTTGAAAGTACATTCATTGACTGGTGACATGTCTCAGGGAATTATATGTGATAATGTTAGTTCCATATGTGAGGGCCTGCACTCCCATTGGTGCTTCATATCCCAAATGGTGTAGTGTTGTGCAATCCCATCAAAACTGAAGTGTGTCCAGATCTTTATGTCTTTGTTATTCACTGACATACAACAAACATCAAAGGCATATGAACATCTAGAAATGCAAGCTGAGAATTATGTTGTCACCAGTTACCAAACTGCTTGGTGATGTTCCTGGTGCCATATGGATTATTTATTATGATGTGTGAGTTTGTAGTGTTTATATCCCAATATCTAGGCCATGATTCTCTCTATCCACTTTTCTATTCTGCATGTAATAGGTAGTTGATCTACACCAGTACAGCTTTGATTGTACTATCTTGAAACATGTCATAGTGAGAAGTATAATCAGGAAAATGTAATCAGCGTGGACTGTGCATTTGTGTGTGATCCCTGCCACTATGTGGCACTGTAGTGATGTCCTGTCACTAGGGATCATATCTTGTGCCATCCGTTTAGCACTGTATACTACAAGAAAGAACCAAAATATACATGGTGGGTAAATGTCTGACTACATGGATGATGAGGGCGTGTTCATAAACACAAATGTGGTCTAGTTTGGGAGGTTATGATATCACTATGACCAACTATTTTCTGCTTATCCAGCGTGCATACAAGTGCTCCTGCTCATGTTGGGTGACATGTAGTGAGCCAAGCAGATGTAGTAGTCTGTGCCCTCCTATAATATTTTGTACTTAAGTCTGATGGACAGGTGTGTTTATGCAGATGCATTCAACCCTTCTTAATGTGCATTTCAGGTACATCTAGGCCAAGCGAAAGAGACAGTGCCAAAATTGTTGGGGAAGCTTCTGGCCACAGTGGTTCTGGCTATGAGTCACAGGACAGTGAGGTTACTCGAGAGGGTGCGGGGAGTGCCATGAAGGATGGAAACTCAAGTCTGTCATCTTCCAAGGCTTTCTCCAGTAGATAATCCTGAGTGGTGGCAGACCCTGAAGGATCTGTACCATCTTCATCCTTGTCTGCCAGTTCCATCTGCACCCTCCCTGTAGCTCCCCACCCAGCAGTCTGGGCCCGCTCTCCTAAGAGAGGGCCTGTCTCCTTTGCTCCAGGAACCTCAGTCCCTACCCCTGTCCTACCCGCTGTACAGAGTGAGGAGGCTATTGACCTCCTTAGGTTAATCTCTGAGGGTCAGACTGCCATTCTGAATGCCATCCAGGAGCAAGGCAGCCATCTCCAGCAGATGGTGGCATACATGGAAGGAATTGATAGTGCTATGTCTGGCCTACAGAGATCCTTTCAGGGTCTGGCCTTCTCCCTCTATGCAGCCTCCCATTCTCTCCCCACCTAGTGTCCTTCTCTCTTCCCCATACCAATACCCTGTTATGCCACGTGTCCAAAGCACATGCACACATTTCCACTCACCTGCCCATACAGACCCAAGTAGCACATCCACACAGAGGCAGAAACACAAGAAAAAACATGCATTCATCCAAACACACTGACACTACACACACCACTACCACAGACTTTATCACATGCATTACATCCATACCTACCACAGACAAATCAACATCCACTTACACACACCATCCCCCATCACATTCACACATACCACATCAAACACTATGCACACATGCATACACATATATCCACCACCATATCAGTACTGACAACACCATACCCACATATGACCCCAGTCACACCCATTCACACACCACACACAACCACTCCCGCTGTCACCACCTCATCAAAATCCAAGACACCCCCTGCCACAACTTACACATCAGCAAGGACCACTGATATCATACTAACCTCATACACCCAGAAAGCACAGATGCACACAAGCAACAACCCAACACACCCCACCTTTAGTTGACACACACATAAATGCAGCTAATTCACCAGGCACTCCTGCACCCACTCCAACAACACTTCCAGGCACATCAGTCACTCCCTCTTCCTCCAAAACCCTACACCTTCCAAAACCCATTCCTCAGTTCCCATACTTTCCCCTGGCCCTGAACCCTCCCAAACCTCCTACCCCAACTACAAAAGAGGTTCCTGCCCCTCTCACACTAAAGACCACCCCTGCCTCCTAACCCACCTCTAGTATTCCTGCATCTAACCCCTCCAGGTCTCCAACTACCACTTCCAAGAGACTTTTTGTCCCTTCAACATCCCAAACCCCACTCCTAAGCCTCACCCCACCCCTTCTTCTTCCATACACACAACTCTGTGAGGAGGTTACCTGCCAGTGTCTGAAGAGACAAGTTTTGGGCCAAAGAACTGTGCACACCAAATATAAATTGGACTGGCCATTTGTTTTTCCTTTTTGTTTGGACACTCTTTGCTCTTTGAGATATATAAAGAGTTTTGTTTATCTTGAACACCTTGGTTCTTTTTAATTTTCCCTAACTACTTCTTTGAGCATCCAAATGTATGAATATTGTTAATGTGACACAATGTAATTGGGTCTACACATTTTGGCAGGATACGCTCCTCATTTGTTTATGGTGTACTTTGTTATGTACATGCACAAATTGTGTGTTGGCTATGTACTTTTCTAGGCAGTCATTCATCATGTGGAGAGCACTTGCCCCACCTAATTTCTTTGCTTTGTAACATTGGGATGTGGGAATCCCTTAATGTTAATCAATGTCACTAGACTTCCTCATTCAATTTTCATGACCAGTACAAGACTTACACAGGTGAAGGGGTACTGTTGCATAGTTGTATATGTGTGATCGTTCCAAATTGGGCCTGACATTCTTTTGTGTCGTATTTCGAATGGGAAAGTGTTCAGCTAGTCGTGTACATTTTCACCCTCATCTGTCTTGCAATTATCCCTATGATGTATGTTGGATATGTGTTAACAGTGTGCAAGTTAGTAATTTATTTCACACCTGTAGGGTGGTTGGTTGTCATGTCTTTTTGTCTTTTTTTGTAATGTTTGTTTTGGCTACAAACGTTATTTTGTGTGTAGTCTACATCTACTTTAGTTGTATGTGAGGAATTTAGTTACTGATGTGTTTGTTCAATTATCTTGTGCTTCCACATTGCACACATATACATGGTACTTGGTGATGCTATTGTATGTTCCAGATATACTTTGAGGGGGGCTGTACACAGAGATGTTTAGGGGAATGGGAAAAGTGGGCTGTAGCCCAGGGACCCATACTTTCAGGGGGCCCGCTGATTGTAATGATCCTGTAATGCAAGGGGGTTCACATGGTGGACTTGCATTAGCTATTAGGTGGTTTGTTTAAGATAGCATTTTCCAAATGTGATTGTTTGATGTGCCTGATGTGTGAGCATCTAGTGCAGTACTATAGCATTTAAGGTGTGTTTGATTTTCATGCTGTATCTTAACTTAGATCAGTTGTCTAACAATAATGGAAGTTTGAGGGTGTCACAGTGATTATTTGCTGTGATGGTAGTGTAGACCTGCTTTTGTGTTAGTGTACTATGGACACATATCACTATCCTTGTCGCTTATTGTGAGAAAGTAGCCTCTTTCTAGCATGGTTACCGCCATTTTTGACCTGTTTGTGAGTGTTTGTCAGTGTGTTTTTACTGTCTCACTGGGATCCTGCTAGCCAGAACCCCAGTGCTCATAGTTTAAAACCTATTTGCCAGTTTATTTTGCTTGATTCACTGGGATCCTGCTAGCCAGGACACCAGTGCTCATAGTTTGGAGCCTATGTGTGTTGTCAGTATGCTTAACTGTGTCACTGGAGTTCTGCTAACCAGAACTCCAGTGCTTATGCTCTCTCTACTTACCAAATTTGTCACTACAGATTAGTGACTCAATATTCCAATTCTGATTGGCACACTGGACCCCCCATTATAAGTTCCTAGTATATGGTACCTAGGTACCAAGGGCACTGGGGTTCCAGGAGATCCTTATGGGCTGTAGCATTTCTTTTGCCACCCATAAGGAGCTCATACAAACCTTTCTTCAGGACTGTCATTGTAGCCTGAGTGAAATTGTGCACACACTATTTCACAGCCCTTTGCCACTGCACCAGGTAACTTATAAGTCACCTATATGTCTAACCTTCATTTACTGAATGCTAGGTGCAAAGTTACTATGTGTGAGAGCATCCTTGCACTAGCAAAGATGCTCCCAAGTTGTACAGGGCCAATTCCCCAGAATTCGTGAGTGTGGGGACACCATTACAAGCATGCACTACATATATGTCTATACATATATGTACCTTCACAATGGTAACTCCGAATATGGCCATGTGAGGTGTCTAAGTGTAGGAAAGTCTTCCTTTTTGCCCTGGTCACCCCCCACACTTTTTGGACAGATACTGGTGGTTACTGACTCTTGGCTGTGCCCTGGGTACTGCTTATCAGTCCCAGGGCCAGTGCTCTGTAAAGTGGATATGCAAATTAGGCTAATGATAATTGGCAAAAATAACCTACCTATAAGTCCCTAGTATAAGGTAGGGTATGTGGGTTTAGGGACCCCAGCATAAGTAAAGCCACCATAGGTGCACTGCTGAGGTGCCCAGTGTCATTTTAATGGCAGGCCTGCATTGCTGGCTCCTTTTAAATTAAAGTTACATGCAAATTCGACTTTGGAACTAAAAGTAGTTCCAAAGTTTTAAATTACCTTATTTTTACAGGGCTGGGTGCCATGTAGCTATAAGCAGGGACCCTATAAAATAGTTTTATACGCCCAAATTCGTTTTCCCTCATTGTAGTGAATGGCCTCCATAGGCTAAAATGGGGAGACTTTATTTTAATTTTAAAAGTCCCATTAAGTAAAAGATACCTCAAGATTGGTATCAAATGAATTGTTATAAAAAATCCCATAACTTCCAGTCGTTGGATTTAATATAACTTGTTCAGGTAAAGAGTTTTAAACTTTACCTGAGAAGTTGCCAACTTCAGTCCTGCAGTGTTTTTGCTGCTTTGGTTTGATTGGCTAGCCTCTGACAGCCTGGCCAGGCTACCTTGATGAGGTGTGGAGTGGCCTGACTCAACACAAGGAGATGTGCCTCAGGGAGGGGGAAGCAGGAAGGGGGACTACCAAACTGGGCTTCAGAAGGCAGAGAAGGACATTTGGAGGAACCCAGCACCTCTCTCACATCCTGCAAACCCCTCCAATTAAGTGCCCCCTTGATTAGATTAGGAGAGGGCAGGAGTGGGTGTGTTTAGGATTTTTAGCAACACCAGTGAGTGGGCTCAGCCATATGTAACCTCAAAAAATCATTTTCAGTCATGATGGATTTTTGAGGAATGTTGCTCCATGGGATTCATTTTTGCCACACTTCCCAGGAAGTGGTCATCACAAGGGGAAGGACACTGCACCTGATTGGAGAACCAGGACCCCCCTGCGTTTCACCCATGAGCATGGATAAAACTGGCAGACCTGCACCCACACCTCAGATACCTACAAGGAAGAACTACAGGAGAGGAAGGACTGCCCTGCTGGGCCCCTGGCCTGCACCTGGACACTGCACTCTGGAGCACTGCACCACCTGCAAACTTGGGCTTCACCACAAGAAGGACTTTGCCTGGCTTCAACTGGTTCAAAAAGGGACTCCCTGTTTGCCACAGGTGAAAACTTGCTACCCAGCATCCACTGCACCAACTCCTGAAGAAACCAACCAGCTGACCACTGTCCAGTGGCCAAAAAGGCGTTTGCACCAGGTGCATTTTGGGAGTGGTTGTCTGCACCCTCAAGGAGCATCTCAGAGCTTCTGGAACCTTGGGATGAGCTGTGGATTTCAAAAGAACCTTAAAAGAACATCTGGGAGAAGATCCAGAAGTTTGGAGAAGCTTGGAGAACTTTTGGAAACAATCTCCATAAAGGGACCGACCCGCCACAGCAACTTTAGCCAGATCTCCTCAACTGTGACCGGGCCTCACTTGCAGGTTCGTCCCGGTGAAGAAAATCTTTGGAAAACTGACAAAGTCCGAGAGTAGGAAGTTGACCGGGACCTCCCAGGCAGTGTATCCAAAGAGGTCTCCAGGGACATCGGATCAAGATTCAGGTTTTCCCTGGTTGATGGACTTTCATCTAGAAAAAACGTCTAAGTTCGAAGGTAAAAGTCTCCACCGAGGGCTTCCGCGATGCATATCTGAGGAAGAGGTCCAGGAGGTCAGATTGGATTGGCGACTTGGTCCCACTGAAGAAAATCTTCAAGAAAACAACTAAATTTGAACGTAAACTTTTGACCGAGGCCTCAAACTGTGACTTTGACCCGGTTGAGGTGCGACCAGATGACCAGACTGGCGCTATTAGTTTCTCAGCATTAAAAAGCATTACTTCTTTAAAAAATCATATCTCTGGTTCCCTTTATCCAATTTTATTTATTTTGGGGTCATTTTGAAGCTAGAATTAATTCCTATGTTCATAAATTGTTTTTAGATTTTTAATCTGTTTCCTGTGTTTTATTTAATTACTGTTTTGTGATACATTTGGCGAGGTCATTGTTGCGTCCACAGACTTCGCCTTCTACGACTGTGCTGCTGTGATGGCGCTTGCTGTCTCCTCTCTGTGAGTGTAGGGGGCTCTGAGTCCCACTCGTACCTGGGGTTTGGGGATCCACAGATTTGGTTACTGTGTTTATCTAAGTACCTTTAACGCCTGGCTTTGATATGCCCCAGCAGTCCTGTTTTATACACAGACTCACCCAGAATCTCATCACAAGACATGGTTGGGAACCTTTTTGGGGAGCAGAGCAGTGGTTTTGAGGGACTAAAATATTAGTGCTGCTGGTTGTGTTCTCTGCATTTCTTTTACGCACTGTAGATTTGGAAATGCTCAGTCCTCATGCAGACCAGCTTAGGGTGCACTTTGGCGTGTGCATTAATGCTCCTGAGTCTTGAGGCCTGGACATGTCCTTCACAGAAGCTGGTGTGTATGCCTGAGAATAAAAGTGCAGCTGGCAACTATCTGAAGACTGCTGACCCACTGCAAATGCACATGCACAGAGGGAACTATCTATCTGTACTGGTCTGAATAATGGTTATGATAAAGGCATGAAGAATTAATGTCTTAAGTATTGATCCCATTTACTAATGTTTGTTCCTCTCTAGCCTCAACTTCGAAGCAAGGGCTATCTGTACAAGTCTTTTGTGAAACGAGCGACTGAGGACATTGCCTAACCTGTCACTGAAGTATTCCTCTTATAGCGGTGTTCTTGCGCAGTTAAGTCTGATTATTTGGACTAAACGCATCCCCACATCTGCAGCTACACACAATCTTGTGTACTGTAATTTGAGGTGCAAATTATTGTGCTGATAATTACGTTTTTGTGCCAGCGTTGCCTTTCTTTTTTATAGTGTGGTGTTTACTGACCTACAAGTTGCTAGCTCTCACCTACCAGACAACCATTAGAGGTCTGTAGGTGAAAGACTCTAGCAGATCTACCAAAAACTTAGAGTAGGCTTATAGCCCGCCCATTTCATCCCATTGGTTGGCTTTGCCCCTCTCATTTTTCTGATTCTTATCCAATGGCTTGCCTCTTTCTTATGTTTGTCCCTCCCACTGACCATAACTACTTTCCATCGTCATTATTGAATGACTTCTATTCTTCCAGTTTTTTTTGGAGGGCCTGTCAGCTGCCATTTGCTGCTGGACCGCTCCACCTTTCAAAAGTAAAACTTAAAAAAAAAAATGATTGATCGAAGTGGCGTCAACTACCTCAGATTTGTAAATCAAAAAAAATGAGGGGTAGGCAATTTCTTAGGCACATGCATGCGTGGTGGTGCATAGGTGGTCATGCATGCACGGGTACACCAAATAACATGGCTGCGTCATCGGGCCTTTTTTTTTATTTGGGACAAGGCTGCTTTGGAAAAACTATTAGGTTCAAAAAGCAAAAGATATTCGCTTTGCTAATGCTTGTTCTCTAGTGCCATCAGGCTTCTGGACTTGTTGACCCTGGGATGGTGTCCATCCACCTCCACTAGCCTATTTCACCTCCTGGAATCCATCAGCTACTCCCTCCCTTTGTGTGCGAAGCCGAGCTGCAAGGTGCCATGTCTCTTGTAGTCTGCCTCCTTGTTCCTCCTACATACTCCCCTCTTCCCCCCTACTCTTCCCCCCTGCTCTTCCCCCCTGAATTAACCTCTCTTCCTGAGACATTCAGCACAGATGTGAAGGGTATAATCCTGTGGTGTCTTCGTTCTCTGAGCCACAAAAGGAGGTCCCTGCCTTATTCACAACCATCCATCAACCTTCCTTGGATCAAGCCTAAGTCCCTCCTATTCTAACCTGTACGCATTCCGTCCACAGAGTCCATCGATGATGCCTTCTCTGCTGGCTCCTCGCCAGGCACACTGGTGGCTTGCACCAACACCATTTTGCTTCACGACTGTGGCATCACTGGTTGTATATCGCTCACTTGTATGGGTTGCTCCGTTGACACTTCTGAGTTGAGCCCTCAGGTGATATTGCGTAGCTGGCTGCAGTGACTATCCCCATGTGTCACTCCTCTGCGGTTCTTCTGTGGACCCATCCAAGAATGTTCTGTGATGGGTCACTCATCTAGATATCCTCCTTAGATCATACCCTTTGTATTTCGTACATTCCGGTGCATTGCCTTCTGTTGCTCCTGGGACAACTCCTCGGAGTAGATACCATGCCTGGTTGTATAATGCCCATTCCTGTATGTTGCTCCTTGCCACACTTGCTTCTCTTCTGTTGTGCCCCAGAGGAATCATCAAGCAAGCACAACAACATATAACAGTATCTGGTATGAAGTTAAAAGGGTTTGGGCAAGACCTTTGTCCTGAAATTCGATCTTGATAGGGGTTTCTTCAGCTAACGCAAGGGCACCCTGTCGAAACAAGCATGGCATTGGTTATCCCCAGTGCAGAACGATCTTCCATTACTCAGATGAAAGCTTCAAAACTGACATTACTCAGAGTGGCATGCTATTTCACACTTCTCATACCAAGGCGCGGAAACAAATGCCTTACAATAAATGCAAGGGAAGATATACAAAGGGAAGTGAGATTAGATCTAGCAGAAAGAAATGCCCAACTGCAAACTATACTCAATGAAATAATAAGACCTAAAGGCAAGTAGCTGGAATCTGAAGAATTTGAAACAGCCCTTTACTAAACTAAAAAGCATTTGCCATGCAAAAGGTCTCGCATATGCAAGAGTTGGAGCTGTTGACGTTGTAAATGGCAACGTCTTCTATGTGTTTTGTTGGAGTGTAGGGGATGTATGTGGTGTGGAGTGGAGATTTGTGGTTTGTATTTTAATTGTTACTTGTGAAATTGTGCAGTGTGGAAATGTGTGGTATGGAGTGTATTTCTGTAGAGGAATTATGTGGCAGGACGAATATATATGGGTGAGAGTTGCATAGAATAGATAGAAAGGAAGATAGAGAGGGATAGGTAGTTTATTTAGGAACTGGCGGAAACTTCCCTCACACAGAAGGTACAATGCAAGCTTCTGTCAGAGAAGGTACATCACAAGCTTCCCTCACACAGAAGGTACAATGCAAGCTTCCCTCAGAAAATGTACCATGCAAGCTTACCTTGCACACAGCACATACAGTACGGACAGCAGTAGTGCATGCTTTCCTCACACACAGCAAATATAGCACAGGCAGCAGCAGTGCAAGCTTTTCTCACACACAGCAGACAAAACACAGCAGCAGTGCAAGCTTCCCTCACAGAGAAGGTACAATGTAAGCATCCCTCACAGAGAAGGTACAATGCAAGCTGCCTTCACACAGAAGGTACAATGCTAGCTTCCCTCACACGGAAGGTACAATGCAAGACTTTTGGGGACCCCCCCCACCACTGAATCATTATTGGAATCCTGGGACCCCCCACAAGTCATCACTGGAAGCAGGGGGACCCCATTCTAAGCATTGTCGAGAGTTACCACAGAAGGAAAGAGGCAGACTGTCCCACCTATCAGAGGTGAGAAGCTATTGCAAGAAGGCTGCCAAAGAAAGGCTGGTGCCTGTGGAGACTGACATGGAAAATCACTAATGGCCAGAATTAAAGACTGCAGAAAAATAGTATCACGTGCAAATGAAATAGCGTTTTTCCCATCACACACCATTTCCTTTTCCCTAACATATTTCTGCAGGTTTGCACTAAATAAGCAACATTTCTGTGTTACGGAATAGCAACACATTTTAGACAACCCACACTATTTAACCAAACAAAAGTATTTGTTTAATGCGCGCATTCTTAAAGCTGATAGTAGCAAAAGATTAATATCTCCATTCTGGTATACATATCTTCTGTTAAATGTACAAGTTTCTTTTAATACATGCATGTCTTAATGCACCCAAGATTTGCAAATATTATGTACAGGAAATGCATAGAGTACGAGGAAAATTAAACCCCTCTAAATATAAGGACAATTGGAAGCGAACAAGGTGCTGGTGAAATATAAAGCAGAACTTACTACTACCTAATCTAGAGAAAAAAAGATAAACATCCACATTCATTCTAAAGTTTTGACAAATTCAGCACACATGGTTAAAGGTAAATAAAATTAAAAAAACATATGTTGGCTAGCAAGTTATAGTCGAAGTGAATGCACCATATCAGTACGTGAGAGCGAAGCAAACAAGCAGTCTGAGAAGATTTATGGCCCCATTGAAGGAGATAAGCTATGCCTGGTGTGTAGATGTTGTGAGGGCTGGCACACAGGGGCCCCTGGAGAGAAAGTCTCTAGATGCGAGGCTCTACAAGTTTTAAGTGGATGCGCTTATCCTGTACTGGCGCCATGCCTTTCAAATGTGATAGTCAATTTCAATTACCTTTCCTGATGAAAACTGGAAAAATGTATAAGTCATACACATGTGGACTTCTGTGTTCACACATATATACATGCTGCAAAAAGTGCAAAAAGAATGAGGTTGACAGAAAAGCAGACGAGTAGCTTTCAGACTGAAAACATGGCTTCCTGAAGAGGGACGCATGAGAAGCCGATTTTTTTGTGTCAGGCCCAAACGGGCGAAAACTCTTTTGCAGTTAAATGTGTAAAATATATATACAAGAGCTTGCTCTGTATTTCAACCTAAAGTACATTTTCTGAATGCTTTGATCAAACGACACAACACAATACCCATTATACAACACATATCCTCCACAACTACAAGAGTCAAACACCTGCATTCTCACAACAAAGACTACTCTGTCCACTCCCACTAACACAACTTGCCATCACCCACACTATACATTTCTCTCAGCCTTCCAGATACACACTCCCTGTTCATACTAACCAACAACACTATCCTCTGTTTGCTCCACACAGACCACCTTTCATCATAACAATGCCCAAACCTAGCCTTCCACAACACCATCTACAAACACCCTTCCCCTCGCTTCACCAATTATACACAACCATACAATCCCCACACTTCACTCCATCACACATATTACCTCTTCCAGTCATCACAACTAACACTAACTCCATCCATCCCCTCTTACACATCTCATACATTTATCTCCAAAACACATCAACACCCCCTCTAACACTCTAATTCCACTCACCAGCACTAACTCACATACAAATCCCTCACCAAAAACAACTACATCAATATCCCCTCTCACTATTCCACAAAAACAATACAGACCACACACATCAACACATCAAATCAACACAAACTTTCATTATACTTATCGTCACATCCACTCCCACCCTCAGGACTAAACAAAGAATACAAGTCCCGTCCTATCTTTACCCCTACTTTCTCACTCTTCACAAACACCTACCACAAGCACCCCAACACAGCAACTTTAATTCACTCGCCTCTCCTCCATTGCACAATTTAGAGCCTTACACCATGATCCACATGCTCCTCTACCACCCCTAACCCATAATCCATCCACACTAAACAAACACAAACAAAATAAACAACATGCCACTCTTGATAACCTTGCATCCTCTTGTCTATCACCACTGGCCTAGTCGCATTGAACCTACATCAGATTGTACACAATTCCACACACATCGCTGGACACATCCTAGATGTAATTTCTGCTAAGCCTGAACTAGTTACCGTTCATAGCATCACGCCAATCACATGGTCAGACCACCATTTGATAACTTTCTAACATAAAACTCCACAAATCAACACACCCCACAACTACTTACATACATGCACCTATCGACCATGGAGCAAACTCAATTTGGATGACATAGAAACACAACTAACAGCCAACACAGATCTAGATACAATTAATTATGTTCCAAAACTTTATGAGTGGCTACAGGAAGCTTTTGATATCCTAATACCACTCAGAAAAACTAAACACAACAAAAGAAAACCAACACCTTGGAGAAACACAGAACTTAACAAGATAAAGTAACAAATCAGAAAGTTGCAGCAGACCTGGCTTAAAACAAACAACAGTCAAGACAAACTGCAGCTACACAAACTTAACAGAATATACAAATCATCAATCAAAAAAGCTAAAAAAAGGTACTTCTCTGATAGAATTCAAAATGCTAAATCTACAACCAAGGAATTTTATAAAATTCTCAATGAATTTCAAAAACCTACATGCATGGAAGGAAGTCATCCCACTACTCAAGATTTCACAAACAAATTGGCAGCTCATTACACAACCAAGGCAGACACATTGGCCTCCTATTTAAAACAGAAGAAAACCATCAGCACCAACCCCTTTCCTGTAAGAACAAACCAACCCAGCCTCTACAGTCCTTCCAACAAATATCCTAAGGTGAATTTATGGATTTGGTCAAAGCAAGCAGCCCTTCCGGTTGTCCTTCTGACCCTTGTCCACCACACATCTTCAAAAACATTCTTTTATCTACTTCTGCTGCCACATCAGTAAGAAGAATCATCAACAACTCTTTAACTACCGGAACCTTTCATGTAGACCTGAAAAAGGCATACATACGACCGTTATTAAAGAAAAAAACCTAGACCCACAGGACCCCAACAACTACAGACCAATCACAAATGGGCAAACTGATAGAAAGAGCAGGATTTGCCCAGATATCACAATTTATTGAAGACAATTCTATACTTTCAGACTTCCAAACTGGATTCCTCCCAGGAAGAGGCACTGAATCGACACTCATAGCAATCTGGGATGATCTTAAAAACACAGTTGACCGCAATGGAGTTGCTGCACTACTTCTCTTGGACCTCTCGGCTGCCTTTTATACGGTTGACCATGACACCCTAATTCAAAGACTCCACGAAGCCGGCATACAAGGGACTGCTCTCAACTGGATTACTTCCTATCTTCAAAAAAGATCTAGTATCATCTACTTGCCCCCCTTCTCATCCAAACCCTACCTCACAAAAGCAGGGGTCCCCCAAGGAATCATCTCACCTTTGCTTTTCAGCATCTACATGATATCATTACAAGAACTGATCAATGATTTGCATCTCACATGCTACAACTATGCAGATGACGCACAAATTCTACTTAAATTAGAATGCCCCAAAAACATTGAAAACTCAGAAATCTTCAGTTGCCTCAAAGCCGTTGATCAGTGGATGACCTGGAGACATTTCTAACTAAATACCTCCAAAACAGAAATACTCATATGTGGTGACTGGAAAAGTTATGACCCTCTGGGGCATATTTATACTCCGTTTGCGCCGAATTTGCGTCGTTTTTTAGCGCCAAAGTTCATGGAGTCAGCGTCATTTTTTTGCGTGAACACCTTCCTTGCGTTAATGATATGCAAGGTAGGCGTTCCCGTCTAAAAAAATGACTCCGATGCTATTGCGTCGGATTTATACTCCCGGGCAAAAATGACGCCCAGGAGTGGGCGGGACTAAAAAACCCGCATTTGCGCCGGATTTTAGCGCCTGGGTCAGGGCAGGCGTTAAGGGACCTGTGGGCTCAGAATGAGCCCAGAGGTGCCCTCCCAAGCCCCCAGGGACACCCCCTGCCACCCTTGCCCACTCCAGGAGGACACCCAAGGATGGAGGGACCCACCCCAGGGAAGAAAAGGTAAGTTGTGGTAAGTATTTTTTTTTATTTTTTTTTGGCATATGGGGGCCTGATTTGTGCCCCCCTACATGCCTCTATGCCCCACAGAAGTCCCCTGGGCATGGCCATTGGGCAAGGGGGCATGACTCCTGTCTTTGCTAAGACAGGAGTCATGTTAATGGCGTCTGGGCGGCGAAAAAAAATGGCGCAAATCGGGTTAAGACGTTTTTTTTGCCTCAGCCTGACTTGCCCCATTTTTGGACGCCCGAACACCATTTTTCACTACGCCGGCGCTGCCTGGGGTACGTGTTTTTTTTTCACGCACACCAGGCAGCGCCGGTCGGCTAACGCCATTCAATAAATACGGCGCCCGCATGGCGCTTCAGAATGGCGTTAGCCGGCGCTAATTTCTTTGGGCGCAAAACTGTGTTAGCGCAGTTTTGCGTCAAAAAGTATAAATATGGCCCTCTGTGCTTCTGGCCTGACGATCTCAGACCACCTCCTCAATTATCCAAGGAAGTTAAAAACCTTGGAATCACCATGGACTCT
The DNA here is from genome assembly GCF_031143425.1 of Pleurodeles waltl. Lineage (NCBI taxonomy): Eukaryota > Metazoa > Chordata > Amphibia > Caudata > Salamandridae > Pleurodeles > Pleurodeles waltl. The sequence goes on along the minus strand of NC_090437.1, from coordinate 258,145,348 downwards.
AAGTTAACTAAGAATGCCGAAGTGGACAAATTAGCACGAACAAGCTTCATCACCTTGAAGACTCTACAACGCATCTTCCCCCCACTTCGGATTACCACACAAGGTGCAAGCTACTATCTCGCTTGTACTATCCAAACTGGATGATGCCAATGACCTCTACCATGGATCATCTCTATCTATTATGAAAAAACTTCAACGTATTCAGAACTCCGCAGTCAGGCTTCTATTACATGTAAAGCCGCAAGCCCACATCTCCCCTGCCTGGAGAGCACTACACTGGTTACCCGTTGCCAGAAGATGCACTTTCAGGCTGCTTTGTATTACCCACAAAGCTATACATGGAACAGGACCGTTTTTTATCAGAAACAAAATAACCAAATGCATCCAACAAAGAATCCTCCGCTCAAGATTGGCACTCCGCCTTAGAACACCACCATACAAGAAAAAGACTATAGGTGGTACATCCTTTTCCGTTCAAGCAGCCAAACTATGGAATTCATTACTGCCAACTATAAGAGCCACAGATAACATTTCTTGTCTTCAGAAAACTACTCAAGAGTTGGCTCTTTCCTTCATAACCACCATATTCAAACAACTATGGACTGCATATGCCTATGTTGATAAATATTATTTTCTGACTATGTGTATATTTCTAGTTATGTATAGTTTTTTCGAAAATATGTATTGCTACTATGTCATAACAATAAAACACACACACAATCTTTAAACCTGTTTAACTAAGTATATTTACCCATGGTTCTAAATATGTGTGGTATGTACATATATGTGTGCACATGTGTGTGTATGTGTGTGTGTATATATATATATATATGTATGTGTGTATGATGTTCTGTGCTTGGCATGTTCGTGGGTCATTGCATGACTCCTGGGTGGGTTGTTATACTAGATATCTATGAATCCCTGCTCTCATCTTATACCACACTTATCTACCCATCATCATATGTCATGTCTCTATCAATCTATCCTCCTTTCCCACTCTGACTCATCCCAAATTCATTCTACTACTTTCATCTCCTAAATACCTCTACCTAAGCTCTTCCCTCCGCTTCCACATCTAACTCACCAAACCTCACTTTACAACCATGACCTCCCAAACAACCCTACTAAATTTGCCCTCATTTATCTCACCCTGCCACTATGATCTCCCTAACCCTTTCCACAGACTCTTCCCTACTCCATCCTCCTTAACTCATCCCAAGCCTAAATCCTATTACCATATACTCCCAATTAACACTTCTGGATTCTTTCCTCCTTCACCCCTCCATTTCTCCAGTCAATCTAACTAACAAACTCTCATATCCGCGGCTCAAATTAACTCATAATAATACTAAAACTGTACTCATATTTCCCGATACTAATACATCACTAATTCTTGTTGGGTTCCGAAGTAGCGTGCTACTCGCCGAAACGCACTTCGACGCCTCATCAGGGGTAGTAAGTGCTATATAAATATTATTACAATACATTTACAACAATTACAATATTTGAATACTTTACTCTTTGTCTCCTAAGTTAAGCATTGTCGCTCGTTGCGTAGCTACCAAGGGTTGAGCTAGGTTTAATTTACTGAGACCTAACTGGACCTAAGTGGAGGTTGGTGGCCTATTGCTAGGTGTAGGTACTTACCTGCCCTTACCAATAACCCATTTTCCAACACTAAGATCATGAAATTGACCCCCAATCCAAATTTGGTATTGGGGGGTCAATCCCATGCACCCTGCGAGCTCCAACATGTCCCCCAGTACTGCCAAATCAGCTCTTTGAGGTTTTCATTGCAGCCCCAGCTGCTGCCACCTCACAGACAGGTTTCTGCCCTCCTGGGAATTGAGCAGCCCAATCCCAGGAAGGCAAAACAATACATTTCTTTTAGCAGAGGGGTGTTACACCCTCTCCCATTGGAGATAGGTGTTACAGGCATGGGAGAGGTATCCTCCCAGCGCCTCTGGAAATGCTTTGAAGGACACAAACGGTGCCCTCCTTGTATAATCTAGTCTGCAGTGGTTCAGGGACCCCCAGTCCCTGCTCTGGCATGAAAGTGGAGAAAGGAAAGGGGAATGACCACTCCCCTGTCCATCACCACCCCAGGGGTGGTGCTCAGGGCTCCTACAGAGTATCCCTGGCATTAGCCATCTTGGATTCCAGGGTGTGGGGACCCTCTGGAGACCTCTGAGTTGCCAGTGCCAGCAGGTGATGTCAGAGACCCCTCCTGATAGGTGCATACCTTGGTAAGTAGCCAATCCCCCGCTAAGGGTTATTTAGGGTCTCTCCCCAGGGTGTTTTCTCAGATTCGGTTTGCAACATTCCTCTGAGACTCCTCTGCATCCTCTGCTTCAGCTTCTGACCATCAGATAACAGCAGACTGCTCCAGGATCTGCTGTAACTGCAACAAAGTATCCAGGATGACTCCTGTGACCTGTAACTTCAGCTCCAGCCAGCAATTGAAACAGTTTCCAATCTGTGCACACTTTGAGGACTGCCTGCCTTCACCCTGCACCAGAAGAACAAAAGGAATCTCCCGTGGAGTGACAGAGTCACTTCCCTGCTTCAGCAAGCACCCTTCTGCGATGACAACTGGTACTCTTGTACTCCTCTCCTGATGACGAGCCTTCCCCCTGGAACACAGGTGGTGGACTGAAGTAACCCAGACTGTCCAAATGTCCAGCTAGCCAAATTTAGTGGAGGTAAGAGCTTGCCATCCCGTGCTGCGACAGTACCCCTGTGCACCATGTCTTCTGCAGCTCCTTGGGCTTCTCTGTACTTCTTCCAAAAGTTCTTCAGGCACATCATAGCCCATGTCCCCAGCACTCTATCCTGCAATGCACAGCTCCCTGACTTTTTCTCCGGTAGCATGGGACCCTCCTTAGTGCTGCAATGGCCGCACTTTGCATCTTCTTTGTCCCCATGTTCTGGGACTCCCGGGGGTGCTCCCTGGTCTCTTGAGGGCTCTCTGAAGTGCTCTGAGCCCCCTTTGTCTCCCCAGTCTGTGTTGAGACCCCCAGGTCCCTCCAGGGTCCAGGCAGCTCCTCTTGATATAAATTGTGTACTTGCTTGAACCAAGGCTTGTTGGTTGAATCCAGCAAATCAAACAGCCTGCATCCAACAACTCAGTGTGGGACATCTCTTGCACCATGCAGGAACCCTCAGCTATCTTCTTTGGTGCATTTCTGTACTTTTCTTCTAACCTGAGAATCCTCTTTTGCACTTTCTTCCAGGTTGGCGGGGGCTCCTGTTCTTCCTGGACTCTTCTTCGACTTCTGGACTTGGTCTCCTCTCTCTACAGAACTCCATCATTTGTGGCTTGCAGTCTTGCTTGGTTCTTGCATAATTCTTCATCACAACTTGTAGTGTGTTCTGAGGAAACTTGCTGCAATCTATTGTATTTTCTACTGTTTGCACTATTCTATGACTGTTAACTTATCTGATTTTGGTTACTAGTGTATATATTGTGTATAATACTTACCTCCAGAAGGTGTATTGCCTCTAAGATAATTTTTGGCCTTGTGTCACTAAAATAAAGTACCTTTATTGTGTATAAGTACTGTGTAACTATAGTGGTATTGCAGGAGCTTTGCATGTCTCCTGGTTCAGCCTTGGCTCCTCTGCTACAGCTACGCCTAGACAGCCTACGCTGCTAGAACAATACCTACATTTCACTAATAAGGGTTAACTGGACCTGGTATAAGGTGTAAGTACCTTAGGTTCCCACTACAAACCAGGCCAGCCTCCTACACTTATTGAGGAACACATTGTGATATTGGAGGAATGTCCCGGTGCAGTGTCAGTGAGCTGGCCAAAGAGGGCGTCAGAGAGGTAACGTATGTGTAAACATTAATGGCTGTTCCGGACAGGGACCCACAAATTATTTTTGTCCCAGGGCCACACTGGGCCTTATATTGCTCCTGTCTGTGCATCTGTGAATTGGAAAGCAAATATAAAGGGGTAAGATGAGGGCTTGCCGTTGGTTGTGTCCATGATGGTGAGGGTTTTGGTGATCATCCAGCAGCTAAAGCAACAGCAGCAGCAGTAGGACGTGTTATATCAGCTCCATGACATCAGGATATGTGTACAGGTTAGTGAAGGCGAGTTTCTGCTTTTTATCGCTCTGTTTCTGCTAGCCTCGGTGTGGTTGTTTGGCCGCCACAGTCACGTCAGCAGCAAAGTGCATCGGGATTGGACTGGCAGTGGAACTGGCAGTCCGCCCTCGGACATACGTTTTGGCCTTGACCGCTGCTGTCACTGTCTGAATTTCCTGGCAGTTATGGCATTGATGCGGTGGTCTTAGCTATATGCACCCCTTAACTCGTAATTGAGCAGGCGTACCGCTGATTCGATAGGGAGAATCCTCTGTTTCCACGGTGGTGACCTTAACACCAAACTCGTAATCAGCCCCTTAGTTTCTAAAATAGAGGTTATAGTTATCTAGCAGAACAAGGTTCAAGATTGCAGCTGGCAAGGATCACTTGAATTTGGATATGTAATCATTGAACTCACTCTGAAGCCAATGGTTTTGGCACCAAAACTTTGATAGAACTAAGCTGGATATCACGCCCCCTGAACATGCTTCTCCGGTTGGATTGCTTTGCTACCCTATCCAAACTTTTTACATTCTGACTTAGGACCTGATTTAAAGTTTAGCAATCAGGTAAACTGTCACTTGTAAAAAGGTGGACACATTTGTCATGGTGCACTCACCTGCCAAAACCTAAATGAGGTCTTTAGTCAGTTTTTGGAAGTCAAACTCCTCCATCATGGCTGGAAGATTTTGACAGGAAGTGTTCACCAAAGGCCAGATCCCTATGCCATGAGCTCCCACTCAAAATTGCACAGCAAAAGTCTCAGAGTGAAATTAAACTGGTTTTCTAGCTCACAAGGGTGCGACATTCCTGGGCAAATCTCAGCCATTTGTCCTGCTCCTCCAAAGGTGGAAAAATGACTGACTCTTATGTCGTCACAGTTTTGGCTTTTACGAAACTAGAAAACAAGCTTTGTTACCTTTTACTGCAATTCCAGATCATCTTTCTGAAAATCAGGCTATGTGACATCTGTGCTTGCCAGTTGTCAGCCAGCAAAGTAGGAAATAGAAATCCTACTGGCAATTTCTCCTACGAGCTGACAAAAAAACCTAACATCTACTGATTGGGATGAGTCCCACCACCAGCCACATTCATAGTGAACATAGTTGCTTTTGTTGACTCAGTGCCTCAAAGTCAAAGTTTGACAAGAACTATAGTTTAGCTTTTCAAAAGGTAATTTTAAAGCATACTGTGAGATATGACAATTTCACACAATAAACAAACTTTTGTGGTCTGACCTGAATTCAGTAGGCTGCTGCTGTTTCAAACGTGGTCATTCTAGGAAAAGTTGTTTTTGTTTACATAAGTTGTTTCGTCTACTTCTTGTTGCAGTAAAGAAAGAGCAGCAAGATAGTTGTCCCTAGCCATTCCATTCAATTTTAAAGGAACAACTTCAAGGTATGAAACTATGCATAGGTGGAGCCCTGACACAACTACATGCCTTGCAGGCATGCAGCACCCATTGGGCTGAATGGTCTTTTTTCTCCCTCATCAAGCTGTGGGCTGGTTGATGCTGCATGCCAGATAGCTGAATAAAATACCTTGCTTTGCCTGCACTATTAGAATACTGTCTTCTCTTTACATAGAGGGACTACTATTTACTTTTTTAAACTCTTAGCTGCCAGGCCTTTCCCCCTCCTGTGCCGACCCTTTTTTGGCTAACTGGGGCAGTTCGCACTTATGCCCTCAGAAATTTCTGTCCACATAAGCTATCCACACCAAATTTGTGTCCTTTTTTCCAACATCCTAGGGATTCTAGGGGTACCAAGAGTTTGTGGGTTACCCTGAAGGAGACCAAGAAATTAGCCAAAATACAGGAAACATTTCAGTTTTTTCAAAAAACTGGGAAAAAAGGGCTGCAGAAGAAGGCTTGTGTTTTTCCCCCCTAAAAATGGCATCAACAAAGGGTTTTCTGTGCTTAAATCCCCATCTTTCCAGCTTTCAGGAACAGGCACACTTGAATCAGAAAACCACATTTTTCAACACAACTTTGGCATTTCACTGGGACATACCCCATTTTTACTATTTTTTGTGCTTAAAACCTCCTTCCAGTTAGTGACAGAAATGGGTGTGAAACCAATGCTGGATCCCAGAAAGCTAAACATTTCCAAAACGTAGACAAACTTCTGAATTCAGCAAGGGATAATTTGTGTAGATTCTACAAGGGTTTCCTACAGAAAATAACAGCTAAAAAAATATATTGGAATTAAGGTGAAACAAACTGCAATTTTTCTCCACATTTTACTCTGTAACTTTTTCCTGCAATGTCATATTTTCAAAATCAATATACCGTTACATCTGCTAGACTCTTCTGGTTGCGGGGATATATAGGGCTTGTAGGTTCATCAAGAACTCTAGGTACCCAGAGCCAATAAAGGAGCTGCACCTTACAACAGGTTTTCATTGTATAACGGGCATACAGCAATTAATTTGGTGAAATATAAAAAGTGAGAAATAGGTATGAAGAAAACCTTTGTATTTCCAAAATGGGCACAAGATAAGGTGTTGAGAAGCAGTGGTTATTTGCACATCTCTGAATACCGGGATGACCATTCTAGCATGTGAATTACAGGGCATTTCTCAAATAGATGTTTTTTTTACACACTGTCTTACATCTTGAAGTAAAAAATGCAGAGAAAGACACAGGGCAATAACACTTGTTTTGCTATTCTGTGTTCCCCCAAGTCTCCCGATAAAAATGGTGCCTCACTTGCATGGGTAGGCAGAATGCTCGCAACAGGAAACACAACATGGACACATCACATTTTTACATTGAAATCTGATGTGTTTCTTGCAAAGTGCCTCGTTGTAGATTTTGGCCACTCCCTCAGCTGGCACCTAGGGAAAACTACCAAACCTGGGCATTTTTAAAAACTAGACACCTAGGGGCATCCAAGATGGGATGACTTGTGGGGCTCTCACCAGGGTCTGTTATCCGGAATTCTTTGCAAACCTCAAAATTTGGGAAAATAACACTTTTTCCTCACATTTCAGTGACAGAAAGTTCTGGAATCTGAGAGGAGCCACAAATGTCCTTCCACCCAGCGTTCCCCCAAGTCTCTTGATAAAAATTATACCTCACTTGTGTAGGTAGGCCTAGCACCCATGACAGGACCCCAAAACACAAAGTGGACACATCACATTTTCCCAAAGAAAACAGAGCTGTTTTTTTAAAAGTGCCTAGCTGTGGATTTTGGCCTCTAGCTCAGCCAGCACCTAGGGAAACCTACCAAACCTGCGTATTTCTGAAAACTAGACAACTAGGGAAATCCAAGATGGGGTGACTTGTCGTGCTCTCACCAGGTTCTGTTACCCAGAATCCTTTGCAAACCTCAAAATGTGGCTAATAAAACATTTTGTCCTCACATTTCAGTGACAGAAAGTTCTGGAATCTGAGAGGAGCCACAAATTTCCTTCCACCCAGCGTTCCCCCAAGTCTTGTTATAAAATTGGAACCTCACTTTTGTGGGTAGGCCTTCTGTCCACGAAAGGAAATGCTCCAAAACGCTATCTGGACACATCAAAATTATCAAATACAAAACTACCTGTTTTTGCAGGGGGCACCTGCGTTTTCGGTCCTGGGCTCTGCAGCCATCTAGGGAAACCTACCAAACCCAGACATTTCTGACAACTAGACACTTGAGGGAGTCCAGGGAGGTGTGACTTGCGTGGATCCCCCAATGCTTTCTTACCCAGAAACCTCAAATTTAGCTAAATAATCAAATTTTCCCACATTTCTGTGTGGGATTACTGCACAGGGACAAATTTCCTACTACCCAGCGTTCCCCTCAGTCTCCCAGTAAAAATGATACCTCACTTGTGTAGGTGGGCCAAGTGCTTGTTACAGGGAAGAGCCAAAAACATGTTGAAATTGAAGGGGAACCAAAGCGGGTCCAAAAGGGCAGCTTGAAAAAAAAGATTGTTAAGCTGACAAGTGCAGCAGAATTTTTATCGGAATGGATGAGACAATGCTAGGTGGCAGGAATTTTGTGGATTCCTTGAAATTCCGGAAGGTTCCATCACAAAAATGTGGAAAAAATGTGTGATTTCCTGAAAAGTTAGAGGTTTGCACGGCATTGTGGGTAAGAAAATGGTGTGGGGTGCAAGTGAAGCACACCACCCTAGAATCACCCAGATGTTTAGTGTTCAGATGTGTCTAGGTATTGTGGATTTTTCTACAAGGCAGAGTCCCAAAGTCCATAAAGTGCAGCCCTCACCATTCCAAGTGGGACATGATTTTGAGAGTTAGCCAATCTATAATGGCCTAAATGTAAAACCAAAATCCAAAATAATCAAATGCCCTCTTGCTTGCCATGGGGTAATATGTTTTAGTGTGCGGGGGTGAGCTGAAAGACTGTTACCCCCTTCAGGTGTGGTGGGGGCATGACCAGGCCCATACTGGTTGGTAGCCAACACCCCACTATGTTTTCTTTTTTTTTTATTCCCTGGCATCTAGTAGACTTTCTGCCCTCCCAGGTTGTGGATCGGGGGTAATTGCCCCATCTGCCCACTGGTGGACAGAACAACTTTGGCCCCATTTATTTGGGGTAGGTGTATGGCCATACCCCCACCCTCTTATTTTGAAAGAAAAATCTTCCCTGGTCTCTGGTGGGCTTCCTGTCTCTCCTGGGGGCAGATGGGCCTTCCAAAAATAGGCTAACTGTAATGTGCCCCAATGGGGAGCAACCCTGGCCCAAGAGGCCGCCCCCCCAAACAAAATACACACACACCAATCCCTGGGGCCTAAGTGGTTTCTGCGCCCCCGGGGCAGACAGGCCTAATAGAAATAGGCCAATTTGCTCCCAAGGGGAGCAGAAATGGGCTAAAATAACTTTAGCCCCCTCAGAGGAGCGGCCCTTGCCTAAGGAGTCTCTCCCCTTGAGTGAAATTGGCGCAAAAAAAATCCCTGGTGCCTAGTGGTTTCGGCCCCACTTGGGGGCAGATCAGCCTAATTAAAATAGGTCAATCTGCCCCCAAAGGGGGCAGAAATGGCCTAAGTATAATTTGTCCTCTATGGGAGCGACCCTTGCCTAAGAGGTTGCTCTTCAACCCTAAAAAACAGAAAACAAACAAACAAACAAAAAAAAAAATCCTGGTGTCTAGTGGGCATTTCAGCAGCCAGATCGTTTCACGCTGAAATTCTCTGAGAGACTTCAAAGGGAAGGAAATTCCTTTCCTTTCCTCTGAAGCCTCTCAGGCCCTCATCACATGATTGGAAGAGAAATGCAAAGCATTTCTCTTCCGATCGCACTGGAAGCTTAGCTTCCAGCGCGATGGGAGGAGGTCTCTGATGAGGTCAGCGTGCAATCGTGCGCTGACATCATCAGATGTCACTGGGGGAGTTAGGGGGGTTAGGGTGGAAAGGGAAGGGCTTCCCCTTCCATCCCTGCCCTGGGTGGGTGGGAGGGAAGCCCACAGAGGGAGAACTAGCGCTCCCTCCGAGCATAGGTGCAAGGACGTAATGGTTACGTCCTCAGCAAAGGAGCACTGTGCCGACAGACCTAACCATGATGTCCCCGGCACAGAACCGGTTAATTGCTACAGCTTTGTTTCCTCCCTGATTGCTGGGTTTTTCCAAGTCACTGGAGAAATTCATTTCATTCCAAGTCATTTCAGAAATGTTCCACAGTTCCCTCGACATCCCTTCTAAAAAAGGTAAGAAACATGTGGCATCTAAAAATGTTCTCTATAAAAGCGTTTCTCAATATGCTGGTCCTCCCACCCGAGAGCTTTCATTTTTTGAGGCTCCCCTCCCCACCCTTAATATTACTAATTTTCAGGACACTGACAGTGATGATGATGATGACATCTTGGGTGATGCTAATTCTAATTTAGATATCACTCCTGACCTTTCTGGTGGGGCTCCTGAGAAAAGGCTTAATATTTCTCCTTCTGGTGTGGCTGTTTCTCGCCCAGTGTCCAATGATCTTGTGGCTCATTTAGGTGAACCTATGTTCGACCCCATTTTATTTCATCACTTCACTGAATGGTTCCCTTCTGAACATGTTTCTGATTATATTTCTTTTTATTTATGACATGCCCTAGACAAATCTTACAGAAATAATCTTAAATCTAAATGCCATCATCCATTCCTTCCCAATAAAGTGGCTGAAACTCCTGCTATAGACCCCAATATGTTATTATTTTTTTATAAAGTTTAGCAAGGACCCCAGAAGGGTTGATGGCCCTGGTTGAATTGGCAGGACATGATTTTGGATTTAGTTGGTCCCTTGACAAGACTCCAGCAGTAAGCCATAAAGCAAAAATGGAGGGTGAAAAGGTTGAACCAGATATCCTATCAAATTGAGCACAGAGTACTACAAGTGTGCCTGGTAAACAAAGGCATATATCTCACAAGAGAGATGGAAAAGCCTTCTTTTAAAAATTAACCCTAACCTAAGTGGCCTGGCAACTAAAGAAGAGGATCCACAAGCCAATTACCTTCCATTTGGGGACTCCTTCATCAAGGAAATGGGAAAATATGTTTCCACCTTCACTTCCATAGACAAGGCCCAACTTTCTTTGAAAAGGGATTTTTTCTTCCTGGGTTTTTGGCAAGGCTGCCAAGGAAGGAATAGCCTGCCGGCCATACCCCTTAAGTAGTCAATCCTTTCATAGAGGCTACTACAATCAAGGCTCCCAGCATGGCTACTATCAAGACTACAAACACAATTCTACCCCTGCTGTTCCAGAGGATTTCCACTATGGGATTAAAGAGCCAAAGGAGATCAGTACTCAGGTAAGAATTTTCGATTTTGGATTTCCTCCCGTAGGAGGCAGATTGGCTCTTTTTTTAAATGCTTGGTTATCTCTCACTTCAGATCCTTGAAAGATTCAAACCATTCAGGGTCATCACCTAGATCTTTATCAGATTCCTGTGCAGCATCATCTGCCCACCAGGAGCAGTTTCTTCTAGTTCTAGAGGAAGTGTAATTGTCTCCCTCAAAGCAGGCTATAGAACAAACCTTGTTCAAACCTTCAGGTTTCCTCAGAACCATCTTCTTGGTTCTCAAAAGGAACAAAATATTTCAGTCGGTCATCATTTTGAAGGTTTTCAGCAATTGGGTAGTTTATCATAATTTCAAGATGAAGACCATTCTCTAGCTCAGAAACTTACCCCTTCAGCATGATTGGTTAGTGCATCTGGATCTACAAGACACTTACTTGTAGGTTTCATTTCGCCCATCTTACAGGAAGTATCTCCAGTTTCGATGGAACCAATAATTTTCCTTTAGGCCTCTCTTCAGCCCATGGGTGTTTTACCAAGATTCTCAAACCAGTGGCAGCCTTTCTCAGGAGTTAGGGAGTCCGACAGGCTGTTTACATTGACGATTTCTGATAATGGCACAGGACAAAAACTGTCTCCTCTCTCATTTACATCTGTGTTAAGACCTTCTGTTAAGCCTGGGTTTCTGCTTCAATTTTCAAAAATCCTTGCTCATTCCTTCAAAAAGTCTGGAATTTCTGGGCTTCATAATAGCCTTCTTTCCATTTTCCAACTTCCACAACAAAAGGTTGCCTTAATAAAAAAAAAAGAGATACATCACACCCTATCTCTGTCCCATTGTTCTCTCAGATCTCTTGCTTGGCTAGTGGGTCTGCTAGCTTTCTCTACTCAAGCCAACTTTCAAGGTCCTCTCCGTTATTGGGCCTTACAGAGACTGAAGATTCATCATCAACGCAAGGGTCTGGCTTACCCAGAACCAGTAAGCCTGGATTCAGAATCCAGAGAAGAACTCCTCTGGTGGCTGAGTCACTTAGATGCCTGGAACAGGAGTATGATTCTCTCTGCAACCCTACATCTTGTCATAGAATCAGATGAAACTCAGAGAGGAATGGGTGCAAGATGTGGTCAACTTTTGACTGAGGTACATGTCTCTTCAGGAGTCATCCTTGCACATCAACTTTTTAGAGATGCAGGTTTCTTTGACATCTAGACCTTTGGAAAATGCAGAACAAAATGCACAAGTCTTTTACAGATAGACAGTCTGTCAGTGGTAAGATACTTAAAGTGTCTTTAAGGTACAATATCCAAACCTCTCGTAGTTCTTGCCACAAGTCTTTGGGAACTCAGTCTCCAAAGGAACATGTCTGTCAGAGCAGAATATCCTGCAGGCAAATTGAATGTGGTGACTGACTGGTTTTCCAGACACCTTCATGATTCAAGCAACTGAAGGCTTCATCCTTCAGTATTCAATCAATCCTTCTTCAATCTTTGGCACTATGGCCCCCATTTTGACTTTGTCAGTCTTTTATAAAGATCGCCAAAGCTGAGGGCACCAGAAGACCACCAATGCTGGTGGTCTTCTGCCCACCATATTATGAGTACTTCTGGATTCCTGCCACATTTTGGTAATCCAGCAGTAGTCGTGCTGGTGGGCGGAGACGCATGGGCCTTTTTACCATTGGCCTGTCCCACCAAAAGGACTCCGCCAGCCATATTACAACCTGTAATACGGCCTGGTGGTGTCCTGATGGTGGGGCGCTGCTAGCAGTGGACGCGCCCGTTCCCTGCTGGATGACCTCCTCACTGGGTAAGGTAATTCGGGCACCCGACAGGGGAGGAGGGTGGGAGGGAGAGTGGTGTTGTGTGTGCATGTCTGAGTGGGTGTTTGTCTGCGTGTTTGTCTGCATGTGTGTATGCGTGTTTGTCTGAGTGTGTGTATGTGTGTGTGTATGTGAGTATGAATGATGAAGTGAATGCGTATATAAGTGTTGCAGTGAAGGCATGAATAGATGCATGTGAGTGAAGGTGCGTGTATGTCAGTGTTGGTGAATGAGTGTATGCGGGGTGCATGTTGGTGTCTGTGTGCATGTGCATCTATGTAAAAGGGGATGGGGGTTGGAGGGCATTGTACCTGCAAAGGGGGTGGTGGAGGGGGTTGTATACCTGGAAGTGGGGTAGGGGGAAGTGTTAGAGGAGGCTTCTTTTTGCATGGTTAGCCCCACTTTTTGCCTGATGTTGATGTGCTCTAGAAGATGATAGTGCCCATGGCCCCTGCTAACCAGGTTCCCTGGGCCAGAGCTCTTTCCCTGAATCTGTGGTGATGCTTGGCACAACTGGATATACTCCTAGCCCCATAAGTCCCTAGTAAATAGGTGTCCCCGTACCCAGGGCAAGAGATATTAGGAGTAGACCCCTGGGGGCAGCAGCACTGATTGTGCCACCCCCAAGTGCCCTGCGCCCAGATGCACCCAGCATATCCATTGCAGGCTGAGTGTACTGGGGCAAACGTAAAAGGACAACCTTAACATGGCACACTGTGTGTGTTCTGTCCATCCTACACTACATATATTATGGGAAAGTCACCCCTCTGGCAGGCCTTCCAGTCCTAAGGCAGGGTACACCATATTATGTGTGAGAGGATAGCTGCATGAGCAATATGCCCCCACTGTGTCCTTGACAAACCAAAGACATAGGCCCTGATTTATACTTTTTGATGCAAAACAGCACTAACACAGTTTTGCACCAAAAAGTTTAGCACCGGCTTGCACCATTTCTGTGCACCAGCCGGGCACCATATTTAAAAGAGGGTAGGCTACCATAAAAAAATGACTTTAGTCAGGTGGGGCTGATGGTATGGAAGAAGGGGGTTTTGCACCAAAAAATGATTAGAGCAAAATAAACAACCCTAACCTGCCTAGAGACATTTTCTGAAGCAAAACCATCCACACTACATGACTCCTGCCCCCAATGGCACTTTAAAAAAAGATACTTACCTGTACTTACTTACACACCTCTGGTGTGAGTGGGGGTGTCCATGGGGCATGGGGAGGGCTCCTGTGGGCTTCTTCCATGGTGTTCCATCATGGAAATAGGCCCACAGGTCCCCTAACACTTTGCACCATTTTTTGACCCCTCCTCCCCTGTGCGTGATTTTTGCATGGGAGGATAAATAAGGCACTAGGGCCTTAAAGTCATTTTTCACCCAGGAACACCTACCTTGCATCCCATTGATGCAAGGTAGTTTTCTGCAGGCAAGAAAAGACTTTAACTCCAATATTTTGGCGCTAGACATGTCTAGTGCCAAAATATAAATATGTAGTTAAGTTTGCGCCGGATTTGCGTAAAAAAAAGATGCAAATCCGGCGAAAACAGAGTATAAATATGCCCATAGTGAGTGAACAGAGCAGCCATTTTAAAATACATATACTGGACACTGATCAAACACAAGTTTCCTAGCTACATGATGGCTACTTTGCACCCTGGGGTGTTTGGTATCAAACAACTCAGAATATTAAATCCAAATGGTACCAGTGTTGGATTTAACCCTAAATGCACACAGGGGCCACCTTAGAGGTGCCCCCTGCAAAAGCTAACCCTAACTGGCATAGTTGCTGACTGTCTCCATCCAGCCTGCCACTCCAGATGTCCAATATACAAACCTGAGCGAGAGCCATGGATCTCTGATTTGTAAGACAATGCCCTTCCTGGATGGAGAAGCTAAAACCCACTCCCTCAGGAATGTGCAATTCAGTATTTAGTGGGCTCCCCTAGATTAAGAATTTAGATTGAACAGCATGAAAGAAGACAGCACCAAAGAACCCGCCAGGACGAGAACAGAGGACCTGCTGCACCAGAAGAGGCTCCAAGACCCCTGCTTGCTGCACCAGAGTCCCAACAATCGCCACTGCGGAGGAGCTGATCACTGGACTGATCTAAACAGCCCCAGAGGACCTCCAGACTTTTTTAATAGCCTAAATTTCCCCCTGAGTGGAGGCAACACACGAAAATCAAGAAACCTGCAAACGACCAACAAACCAGTGAAGGTCACTTCACTGAATCACCAATATCTCCGTGACCGGAAATCTGAGCTAGACCCGACAACCATTCAGACGTGACCCGCATCTGTGCCAAGTTTGGTGGCACTGCACCCTCTAGTGGCTGAGTTACAGCAATACCCTGGGCACTGGTCAGCTGATATCAGACCAGCAGAAAACCAACTCACCCAGAGCTGAAAAAGGATCAGGAGGAAGCCCAATTCGAGGGTCTTCAGGAACACCCTGAACCCGTGACCCGAGTGCCCCCGTTGTCCTGTATGCGGCCCTCAAAGAGACTCACCTCCAGCTCTAGTGGACTCTGTTGCGCGCAGCATCCAAGACTTCCAAAACACCCTGTACCTGGCTGCCCTGGGCCTTGCACCGTGGGATCTGCTGTGTGCCCCAGATCCCCAACCCCTTGCAACCTCGACAGCCCAAGGAGACCCTAAGGCACCATCTTTAACTCTGCTAACCAGCTCCTTTTCCAAGAGGCCCTGTGCCAAGAACCTCCCCAACGCTGCTCCCACCGGAACCAGGAGCTACCTGAGACTCTCCAGCTGGTACAGTGTGCCCCCTGACCTCTCCAGCAACCTTGCAAAAAAAGAGACTTTTAACTTAACTGTGTGATTTTTACTTCATTTTAAAAGGTGACTTTTTGACTCCATTACGCACCGAAAGACTAACTTTGCTAAAATCTTTAAAGTCATAACTTGAAAAGTACTTAACGTATGTTAAAGATCTTGGGGCCAGATGTAGGAAACTCTTTGCGACTCGCAAACGGCAAAAAATGCCGTTTGCGAGTCGCAAATGTGAGTTTCCAATGCAGAAATGCATTTTGCTAGTCGGGACCGACTCGCAAAATGCATTTCCGAATCGCAAATAGGAAGGGGTGTTCCCTTCCTATTTGCGATTCGCAGTGGTATGCAATACCATTTGCGACCACATATGCGGTCGCAAATGGTGTCGCAGTTACCATCCACTTGAAGTGGATGGTAACCCACTCGCAAATTGGAAGGGGTCCCCATGGGACCCCTTCCCCTTTGTGAATGGACCACAAATTATTTTTTCAGGGCAGGTAGTGGTCCAAGGGACCACTACCTGCCATGAAAAAATACAGAAACTAAAGGTTTCGGATTTTTTTTCAAGTGCAGCTCGTTTTCCTTTAAGGAAAACGGGCTACACTTAAAAAAAAAAACTGCTTTATTTATAAGCAGTCATGAACATGGAGGTCTGCTGATTACAGCAGGCCTCCATGTTTGCGAGTGCCCATAGTCGCAATGGGGCCGCAATTTGCGACCCACCTCATTAATATTAATGAGGTGGGTCTTTGCGACCCCATACCGACTCGCAGACGGTGTCTGAGACACCGTTCTGCATACCAAATAGCGAGTTGCAATTTGCGAGTCGGAAGGACTCGCAAATTGCAACTCGCTATTTGTTTTTTTGCTACATCTGGCCCTTGGTCTTAAAATTTATATAAAAGTCTGAAGTATTTTTATGAATTCTGGTCTTGAGTTATTCATTGAGTGTGTGTGGTGCATGATTGGATTTGTGAGTACAGCAAATACTTAGCACATCTCCTGGATTAGCCTAACTGCTCGACCAGCAACCTGGGGTGGGAGTCTTCTGCCGGTGACAGGGAAGAAATTTCCTGTCACCAGTAACCTTTCCACCAGGGTTTTCATGGTGGTGCTACTGCCGAAAGAAACCCTGGTGGAAAGCCGGGTCAAAATACCGCCAGTGGTCTTCTGCAGAACGCCGTGCAGGAGTTGCTTATCTCCAGCCCAGCGGGTCCAACCGTCTTGGCGGTATCAGTGGGGATCTGGCGGGTTGGCCTGTGCCAACCCGCCACACTCATAATGTGGGGATCTTCACTTCCAGCCTGTTGGTGGTAAAACCGCCACTGTGGCCCTGGCGGTCAGAAGACAATCAGAGTCATAATGAGAGCCTATGTCAATAGCCCTTTTTGCCTCCTGTATCAGCTCCTAACTCTCTTCATTCTTCATTTGGAGGGCAGATCCTTTAGCGCTTGCTACAGATGCATTTCTACAATCATGGCCCCAGTCTCTTCTTCTTTATGCCTTCCCCCCTTCTTTTTCTTTGCCCGAGTTTTCTCACATGTTCGCATACAACAGTCATCTCTAATTATGTTGCCCACCCTTGGCAGGCTCAAACTTGTTATACAACTCTGCTGGAACTGTCTTCAGATTTTACAGTTTTAATTCTTCCCTTTCCCACCTTGCTTCTCAACCTTGAGGGTCTTCAGCACAACCACATTCTAGAGATCTCTCTTTCCTTCATTGCATAGAGGATTTCAGGGCTTCCTGGAGAACCCAAGGAATTTCAGAGGAAGCTGTCCAGCTCATTCGACAATCCTGGCTCTCTGGCACAGCAAAGGGCTTCAAGTCAGCCTGGTTGGTCTGGTGTAGCTGGTGTTTGGACAGGGATTCAGATATCCCTTCAGCTAATGTGACTTTGGTGGTTAATTGCCTACCTTCTTTGACTTCACAAGGAAAAGCATACTCTACCACAAATACCTACAGATCAGCATTTTCTGCAGAGCACGTCAGAGTGGTTGGAAGACCTATTTGAGATCATCCTCTGGTTTGATACCTTCTAAATGGAATATGCTTTGCTAAGCCTCCAGTGTATAATACCATGTGGGACGTTAATTTGGTTTTACATTTGTCATTTAATGGCAAGACAATGCTTATATATTTCTCAAACATTTATCTGAAAAGTTAACTATGCTTTTTTGTTTGGTTTCGTTCAAATGTGTTAAATTACTAGATGTATCTTGTCAATATTCTTCTCTTGGTGTTTATGCTTAAGTTACCAGATCCACTAAAACTAATGTTATGTCAGTACATTACCGTTTTTTCCCTTCTCCACGTAAATTGTGCGTTAGCAACTGTTTAAAAACGTATATTTCATGAACTGCAGATCTCAGATGACTCTCCATGTCCCAGCTCCTCATGTCTTTTAAAAAATCCCACAAGCCTGTTTCCACTCCCACTTTGACCCAATGGGTTCTATAGATCATGTCCTTAGCAGGCATTAAAACTGATTGCTTTGTCCCTCGTCCAGCCAGAGGGGGCATGGCCTCAATGGCTTTCTGGGTAGGGGCGGTTCTACATAATATTCCCAGATCTGCTAACTGGTCAAACTTTAACATGTTTAGAACCTTTTCTTTTAAACCAATTGCTTAGCCGTCAGAATCTGTTATATCATTGCTTTGAATTAACATAATATGAGCCTCCGGTCTTGTAAGTAAGTTGACATTTTTTTAGCCTTGGTGTCAGAAAGGCTAGATTTATTAAAGACATGGAGGCGAGTATTATCCCACTGCCATTTTATTCACACTCCCTGGTTTTAATTTTCTGCAGTCCAAGTGCCTTCAACCAGTAATACTATTTCACGTTAGCTCTTCCATAGCATCTCCTCTTCTGGATTCCTCCTTGTGGTTTTCCTTCCCCACTCCAAGATTTCGGAATTGGCTTCCTCTGTTCCTTATGGATATCTTTATGGATTTGGTGACTGTTATTCTAAACTTGAGTTCTGTTCTAATTTTGTTCTCTGGATTTCATCTTGATTGACTCTTACAAGAAAAGAGGAATTATTGCTCTCCATCAGGATATTTATTATGGTGTTCGACGTCCTATTGTTTATTCCATTAAGATGTAGGCCCTCATTACAACCTTGCACCGCCGAGCGTCCGCCTATGCGGCTGCAAACCCGCCGGCCGCATTACAACATCCCCGCTGGGCTGGCGGGCGGAAACTCTGTCCCAGCCCAGCGGGGATGTCGGCCGTAACATTGTAGCCAGCTCCTGATGGAGCCGGTGGTGTTCCGCCCGTGAGACAGGTGCAGCTGCACCCGTCGCGCTTTTCACTGTCTGCTGTGCAGACAGTGAAAAGCAGGTTGGGGCTGTGCCTGGGGGCCCCTGCACTGCCCATGCCAAGTGCATGGGCAGTGCAGGGGCCCCCAGGGGCCCTGCGACTCCCCTTCCCACCAGCCTTTGCATGGCGGTCTCTACCGCCATGGACAGGCTGGCAAGAAGGGGAGTCATAATTGTGGATTATAACTGCTGGGACCACGATGCCAGGAAACCGCCGGTCCCAGAGGTGTGATCGCGGCGCTACTGCCGTGGTCAAAATATGGCAAATTGTACTGCCAGCCTGTTGGCGGTACGATCGCCAAAACAATCCTGGTGGTCTTTGTCCACCAGGGTTGTAATGAGGGCCGTAATGTTGGTAGTTCTTTTCCCTGTGTTTCTGGGTAATGCAGTTTTTTATTTCTTGGCTGCTGTTCAATAAATGGAAGGAAAGATGAGCATAATAAAAACCTCTGTGTCTTTAATAAAATCTAGCCTTTCTTACATCAAGGCTAGGAAAATTTCAATTAAAATGGGAATCTTAGTAGTGGTTTGTTTTATTTTAGTGGCCTATTGGAACTTGGAACAAAAATGTAAACTAAACACCAAAAATATTACTCTGTGGCATCAGATTAAATTAATGTTTCTTGTTGGCTTTTTTCCTATTCAGAGATTCACTCTTCTGCCGTTTCTTAGTGCTCAAACCTTCATGTGTTAGTGGTGTGCAGGGTAATGGTTCTCAATATACTTCAGACAGAGTGATTGAAGGCTACCTTGCTGGGATGGAAACTTTTGAGACAGGTGTTCCAGCAACAGCTATTATATCTATCATTACACGCGATTTACAGAATAGGCGTGAGTTTATATAAAGCTAATATGTGAGTATATGGACATATGCACCAACACTGTGCCGTCTGCAGGGACCTATGTGCAAACTGCAGGACACGGCTCAAATCCCAGCAGGGACTTCTCAACCCTTCATCCTTCTGGCATTGACAGAATGAGTACCATTGGGATCACAAGACAATTGGTAATTACAGTGCTGCTAAATCTGCCCTAGCAAGTGTTACATAAAACACAAGATAATATATATTTATTTAATAAAGAAAAACAAATATGCTAGGTGACAGTGGACACAGACTGCTGAATCCAAAAAAACAAGTCTCATAGGTATTGAAATGTATCACTTAAGGTCCCTTTTTAAATGAATGAATTATAGAGTTTAGCAAACACCTTTATTTTTTCTTAAACAATGCATCCAGAACGCCACTGTCAGACTCATCCTGGACCTCCCACGCCGAGAACACATCTCCCAACACCTGAAGACCCTCTACTGGCTCCCGGTCGAGAAACAAATCACCTTCAAGCTACTCATCCACACGTACAAGGCAATACACAACGCAGGACCAGCCTACCTTCCACGTCCCTGCCAGATCCCTCCATTCCACCCAGATGGCCATGGACACCATCCCTCGCATTTGTAAAACCACCGCTGAAGGACGATACTTCACCTACATCGCAGCAAAGAGCTAGAATAACATCCCCCTGCACCACAGACAAAGCCCATCGCTCACCATCTTCAGGAAGAACCTCAAGACGTGGCTCTTTGGATGAGGGCCCCCCTTCCCCCTCAGTGCCTTAAGACCCTCACAGGTGAGTAGCCGCACTCTACAAAAACTGATTGATTGATTGATTGATTGATTGATACATGGTATGTTGTGAAGAATGCAATGACCAGTTTGAACTTGTTTAGTTGACTCCTGTTGATGTAATGTAGTGCATTCATGGTACAAATATGCATTTGGGTCTCTAAATGTACATTAATTGGTAAAAATGTATGTTTGTGGCTGCAATTCTTCATTTATAGCTGAAAATGTACTTTGCCGATACAAAAGTACAGCAGGTAAGCATCAGTTAAAATGAACATAAATGAGTATGTCTGTGTGGGGGGGCTAGCTGCAAGGAAAATGGATGCAGTCCCTAAGTCTCCAATGAAGCTCTTACAGTGGACTAAATTGTATGGAGGCAGGCCTGAGGTTACCCAGTGCTGGTTGCATCTGAGTCCACAAACAAGAGGTAAAGTGGATAAATGATTTATTTAAGACAGATTCCACCCACCAGATACTGAGCTTGTGAGACGTTGGACACCAGGCCACACAGTAAACAGCTGCACCTTAATGGGGTGCCTTAGAGTGGCCCCTGATCCAGAAGAGGCAGGGGAAGCTTCTCTAACCAACTACAGACTGGAGTAGTGATGCCTAGTTCCCGGTCCATGAACCCAGAGTCCAACTTGTGTACAAGCGGACTGAGTTCCTGCATTACATAGATGAGAGTGGCAACGGAAAGTGCTACATGCACACCTGGGGGAAACTTTAGGGATAGTACCTGAAGAAGTAGAGAGCCCAGAATTTTTTGACTGCTAAAATATAGGGAGAAGGGAGAGGGGGTAGTTGATCCCTAGGTAAAAAACTGGGAGCGGAGGCAAATGTATTATTGTTTAAAGTAGTGCAGCACAACAATGGAATTTGCTGCACTGCTTTGCATGAAAAGGAGATGGCAGAAATGCTAAATAACTCCATCAATATGAATCATTTGTACTCTCTCTTTGTGTTGTTGCAGTGTATGTTGCCTAGCTCCAATACAATGCAAGGGGCATGCATTACAGGAAAGATTGTTTTTTTGCAAGAGGCATGCAGAATGATGCAGACATGGGAACAGGAAGTAACGAGGAGAAATAAAGATATTTCTCCTTGTTATGCCTCATTCAGCGTGGCATTTACAAGTCTCTGTATATCTAATTTTGCATCGGAACACCCATGCTTCATCGATGTAATGCCTACCAGATGAAAAGTAATACAAGTCAGCGCTTTGGTAAGTGATCAGTGGAGTCAGGTGGGTGGTTAAAATAGAAGCTTGCTTCAAAGATCTGGCTTCAAGGATTGAAGGCACTGAAACCAGAGTTGAAACCATCGAAAAAAGAGTGACTGCAATGGACAAGCATGCCAATAAGAAACTCAACCAAATGTCACTTTTGGGGACAACGTTGTTTAGTTATGACACATATGGAGTCCATGATTGACAGCCTAGAGAACACACTGAGAGCTTATAGCAGTAGAATGTTGGCCACTCTACCCCCGAACAAAGTTAAAAATGTGGCAGCACCTCTGCAGAACTCGATTCAATCGGAGATCCCACAAAATTCAAGGTGCCCTGAGCTAGTGCTTCTTTTTATTATGTTTTTCATTTGATTGGCTTGAAAATATTAAAACTTTTTGATTCTTTTGATCCACAGGTATAGGTTCTGGTTTAACTAATCTTATGAGACTAACACTTATGAGTTGGTGGATAGGATAATAATTTTTTACCACTTTGAGAACACTCTGTGATTGTATTAGACTTCAACACACCAACACCTAGTTACTAGGGAATGATGTTTGACTACCTCTAGAGCATGGTGAGACTGTTTTTGTGCCCACATTGACACTAAGTTAGAAAGGAGGATATCTACACCTTTAGTGGAATATACAGCTGGAGCTCTAGAAGGTCAGTGAGTGAGGATCGATATGGAAAGTATTACAAAGTTTGGATTCAATTATGAATATTCATCCAAGCTCTAGGGTCAGACTAAAATGGGAAATAGTAGCACCATTGTTTCCAATCAGTTACAAGATGAGTATCTTCTGAGACTTAAGAAAAAGGCCGAACGTACTGAACTACATGAAGGCTTCATGCTTTATTATTTGAAATCCAGGATTATTACAGTAGGATTTGAGAGTCAGAAATGTTCCTGGTTTGTTTGTTGAGATCAAAAAGTTCTTAGAGAAATGGTCATTGATATCCAACCGCTGCTCACGGGACTGGATGATCTTGATAGTGGAGACAGCTAGGGAGGTGATAGAGATAAGAAACAGATACACTGGAAGAAGAACTTAAGAAGATTAACAGACTGGAAGAGACTAAACAACGATTAGAGGAAATAAACTAAGATTTGGATTCATTCAAAACCTATCTTCTCAAGAGGAAAACAGATAAATTAAAGAAGGATATAAGATGGTTCTCACAAGAACGTACTTATCCCTATCTGACAGGCAACTACCATCAAAACTCGAGAGAAAATATGACAGGACAGGAAAGACAATTGTGGACTAACAAAAAAATACTTACGTTCTCTGACACATTAGAATCTGAAGGTGAAGACAGCTCCAATCAATTTGACCAATATAGCAATAGGATAGGGGAATCTGAGGGACCGACAATCCTCTGCATGTACTACAGACAAGCAGACAACAATATTGGAGGGATTTAGCACTTTCCTGGTGTTCAATCTTAGTCATATGGATTTAGACACAAAAGACCTCTTTATGAAAGGTTTATCCTTTGTTCCCAGCACTCACATCAATAAATGTGGCCTCATGAGAGATCTTTTTGCCTTTTTAGACATATTGAAGAAATTATTTTGTGATAGACCGACCGGAGAAGAGAAAAATAAGTCAGGACCTAAACCTGTATCATTGTTTAAGTCCAATCCTGACCTGATTGGACCAGGGATAGGGGGTTTTGAGAAGACAGCTACTATGAAAATATAAAATACTTTGACATCTGTACCCATGGCTGGATACAATCTCTCCAAAAAAGAATATAATGTGTTATTAACATTACAGAAAGACAAACAGGTAACAGTCAAACCTTGCAATAAAGGTGGAGGCATTGTCCTCATGGACACCAAACAATACAAACAAAAGATGTATTCCATGTTAATTATCCCAGAACACTATTGTATTGCAAGAGGTGACTGGGAAGGAAGAACAAGATGCAGAACGGAAAGAATCAACCAACTAGCATGGGAGAAGGGTCTCATATGTGATCAGCAATATGAGTTCTTGAACCCTAGCCATACAAGAGTACCCCGTATTTATGGAGTCCTCAAAACACACAAACATAAGTTAGAGGACTCATTACGTCCTATTGTGTCCACCATTTAACCTATTACAGAGCTCCTATCTAAATTTGTGGAGGTGTTCCTCAAGCCACCAGTGGGAACTCTCCCTGCTTATGTAAAAGACACTCTACACATGATTTCCAAACTGGAAGGGAAGTCATTCAATGCTCTTACGCAGATTCTAGTCACTATGGACATTGAAGTGCTATGCACAAATATACCACAGAGACAAGCAATAGTGGTAGTAAAAGATTTTCTATATTCCTCTTGAATGATGAATCATTACAAATTCAAGTTACAGTGCTTAGAGATTATCCTGGAGGAAATATTTGATGCGTAGTCTATCAGCAAAGGAAAGAAGTTAGTATGGGTGCCACTTGTGCACCTAGTGTGGCTAATCACTATATGGGCATTTTTGAGAAGAGACACATATTTAATGAAATCACCCCCTTCGATACAAATATTCAACAATTGTTCAGATACATTGAAGATATCTTCTTTATCTGGACGGGACAAGAAGAGCAACTGGTGAATTCTGTGCCAGGATGAATGCATGTGATCATAAACAAAGGTTTATAACGAACAAAAGTAGAGTGAGGGTGAAGTTCCTAAATATAAAGATAAAAGCATCAAAATCAGAGGATTAATGTATCACTATCTACTAAACTAACAGATAGGAACAAGATCCTTCACTTTGATCGCTTCCATCTGAGATGTCAGAAAGAAGGTACACCGTTTAGTCAATTCTTGCGAATTCACAGAAACTGTGCCAATTTAGAAGATTATAATAGACATGCAGAAGTTTTACAACAGAAGTTACTGAAGAGAGGATACCAGAGACACCTCATCCGAGATTCGTACAAAAGAGCGAAATAGTATAACAGGGACAGCATGTTTGAAGACAATACAAAGAAAAGGAGAAACAATTGGTTTGTGTATTTCAAAATTCCAATTTAAATGACAATATCAGGTAGACAATTTTAGCACACTGGCACATTCACAATGTGAACAATGACTTGCCTCTGTTACAGAAACCGTTGTTTGCTTTTAAGCCGAATTGTAATATACGTAACTGGTTAATTAATTCAGTGGTAACAACGAACAAAGACTACTGTCAAAAATCAATAAGTGGACAACATCCTATCAGAGGCAACCATAAATTTGGCACTTGCCAAGTATGTGCTGGAGCCATTGTCTCTGATGTTTTGGTATGGGGCAATAGGAGATTTGCTCTGAGAGATATGACTGACTGTAGAACCACCAATATAGTATAACTCATCTGCTGACCCTGTGGGCTGGGGTATGTTGGAGAAACAGGTCGGGAACTGAGAGTTCGACTGATGGAGCACAAATCAGCTATCCGCAGCAAGAGAGAAGGAGGACCATTGGTGCAACACTGGGGACAGATGAAACATACAGAACAGGATCTCACCTGGACCATTTTGGAAAAGTTCAAAACAGTGCAAGGACATGACATCAACAAGATTACAAAAAAAGAGAAGTGTTCTGGATCTACACCCTAGACACGTGGAGACATAGATTGAATGAAAATATCCTGTGGTAAAATGCCATATTATAAGGCAGACTGAACATATGATTCAGTGCTAGATGGTTTCTCTATTTGGGGATTTGTTTGTCATTCTCTTTATCTTGTTTCCCCTATCTGTTAAATATTTTTTCTTCCAACTTTTCCCTTCTGGGAAATTAATTGTACTCTAATAAATATATCAGTAAGTTGAGCTATTATGGGCACATCCAATGATATTATGATAGTGCCCGTTAGTTAGCTGGTTAATTGCTGCAAATGCGTGTTTCTCTTAAAATATATCTACGAGGACATTGAAGAACATGTATACCTTGTCTTGATACACACGTTCGGTTATGAGGAAGATATTTCAATTACCTTCAGGTAACTTGTTTTTACTTGCTGGGTTCTGTCTATCAAATATGTGTTTTTTTTAGCATCCCTATTTCTGGTGCTGTAAGACTAGATACCCTTTCCAAGATGGCGGATAGATGGTTACAAGCATGGAACAGGTTCTTCGACTGAAGACCCATTATGTCACTTCCGGTTAGACGAGACGGACTTCCTCCGAGTGATGAAGTTCCTCCATCAGATTATTCAAATGGACATGTGAGCGGGGAAAGTTTTACCATTTGAATGCCTATATTGGTTCTGCTGTCGGGTAAGACCTGCTTGAGAACTCGCATACTTTTCCTTCTTAAATGCAGTCTATTGTATGCATGCACCTAGGCTTGATCAGTTTAGTCAGAGACACTATAGTGATTAGTCCAGAACACATTATTAGCTCCCTTTTGGTTAGCGTTTTTCATAGAATATTTCCAACCCAAGTGGATTAACTGTTATATAGATACGAGGTTTAGTTATGGGTGTCCTTATAATGACCTAAAGGACCAATTTTAAGGTTTCTCTCATAGATAAGACACAACGTGCTGCAGAGGACACCAGAAGGAAATGTTATCCTTTTTATCCCATTTTTCTTCCTTCAAAGAGAGTTTCACCTACAATAAAGAGTCACCTATAGGTATTTATATCACTTAGGCTTATTATAGACACCTTAGTGGAAAACAACAAATAATCTAATCAGATCTGTTGTCACCACAATATTTCTTCATACTTGTTTCTTCTAGAGTCCAGTCATTGGCTCGCATTCACCTTTTTAAATAGTCTACCATTCCTATCTTTATGCAGAATCAAGACCCACTAGAAGGTCAGTATGTGATCTATATATTATATTAAATCGAAGAACCATTAGATACAAAATAAGGTGTAGGGAACCTATGAAAGGCCTCTAACCTGATTTGTAGGCATGATTGGTCTCATCTCTGCCTACCACCTGTAATCATAATCCAACATTAATGTCTCACATGGAGGTAGCAAGGTGAATACACTAGAATCGCATTATAACATATGGTGGTAGCTATCCTTCGATTCACCCACTCTCATATGTAGTTATATCACCGGCTTAAAAATGCTGCAGTGCATGCACATCACATGGTATTGGAGATCACCGGAACCTAGGACCTCAGACGTTCCACATTAACTTCTCCACCTACCCAGATAGAACTTTATATGCTGGAAATTAGCCAATCTTTATCCTGTTGTGAACTGAATGGGGAGATTACTATTTCAGGAGTCAGTGAGGAGGGAGAGGCTCACGTGAGCAATCCAGCTCCGGAACCAATAGGTCCCAATAATTGTGGGACTATCCTACAGGTCTGGGTATCTGATCTGACCATGACAGGCCCGACCAAATTGGGGCGAGCGATCCTCTGGGTGATAAAGTAGCAGAACTTGTAATTGAGAGTAGCCCAGCTACGACTGTAAGGGGCATTAAGTTTTCTTATGGCACTCCACTTGTTAGACGGCAATCCCCGGCTGAAGCACTGCAAGGTAGAGCAGATGTGTTGGACACAGTCCTCAGTTGGAATATTGCAGGGCTAGAGAATAAAATGTGTATCCCTGAATGGGGTAAATTTATAGACGAACATAAGATATGTCTCTTTCAAGAAACATGGACACTGGAGCCTAAACATAGAATTGGATTTAAAAGCTACTGGGTCTCAGCGCGTAAGGCGACCTCCGGGAGACCCTCAGGTGGACTGCTCATATGGCTTAGCTGTTCCCTCAAATGTCAGGTCAAAGTAGTAGACATGGGTTGCCCCGATTTAATGGGCCTTATAATATCAACCCTTAAGGAGAAACCGCTCCTAATAATTAACATCTACAGCAGGAGTCCGGGCAGTAACTATAAGTCAGATGCTTTGACTATTTTGGGTAGCTTTATTTCCTGTTAAACTCCCACTTACTTCATTCTAATTGCAGGGGATTTTAATGTTACTTTTGAGCCCTATTCGCTGACCCAGGAATTATATAAAGAAGAGGATGCTTATTGGGGCATCCAACAATTGGTGTCGAGTAAAAGACCGAGAATGAATAGAATAGCATATCAAGTTGCGGATATCACACTGGCACATGGTCTTCGGGCCTGTAATGGTCGCTCCCGCTCAGATGCCAACCTTCATTTTACCTTTAGGCGTGGAGCCCAAAAGAGCCAGATAGATTACATTTTACTTGATATTCAACTGTGGGGTCATATGTCTGATATGAGGGTTTTAGAACACGAGGAAAGTGACCACGAGCCACTGATCTTATCGACCAGGGGTCTGCTACCTTTACTTGAAGCCCCTCACCCTACGGCATATGAACAGCAGCTCACCTTGTCAAACAATAGACGTAATGTCAAATGGGAATCTGTTAATACCAACTTAGGTTCTATTACATCCATATATAGCTTATTGGCCGACCAAATGGAGCACATGTTTTTGTTTTTAGAGGATGGTGATGGGCTTGTAGCAGCTCACACAGAATTATTTAACTCCTTAAAGCAATTTTTCACTAAAGAGATTGTTAGTAAAGTAAGAAAGAAGTGCAACGCAAGGTGGTTTAGCATTTCATGTAGGGAAGCACAGCATAAGTTATTGAGAGCTCTGAGAGAGGGACAGACTGAGCACATAAGACAATCAAGGAAAGACTATAAACAGGAACTTAGCAGGGCCCGCAGGAGCTGGGATGAGTCAAGATGGGCTGCCCTTCTGGAGTCTGCAAAAGCTAATGATACTTCGAGGTTCTGGAAATTGATCGCCGATGTTAGTGGGGAACCCTGTCTCCAGCCTGGTACCTCAATCCTTCCCGCAGTGTGGGCTGAGCATTTCGGCCGATTATATTCAGGGCCAGCTGAAGTTACTACTAGGGAACTGAACGAGATCATGATCCCTGGGGCCCCCCAATCAAATTCACCTTGGCAGAAACCAAGCCTGCGATAGCTTCATTGAATTGGGGAAAGGCCCCAGGCCCTGATAAAATTCCAGACAACCTTTATAAGACAAGACCGGATATATGGGCCCCATATCTGAACCTGGTCTGTAATGCAGTTGCAGCAGGAGCGCCTGTCCCGCGCTCCTGGAAGGGAGCGGAGATAGTCCCTATTTTTAAAAAAAGGCAGTCCCTGTGATCCCGCTAATTACCGCCCACTATGCTTACTTGACAATTTCCAAAAAATCTTTGCGAAGCAAGTCTTGTCCCATCTCGAAGAATGGATCTTAGAGTCCGAAGCCATCTCTAATTTACAGGCAGGGTTCAGACTTGCAGTCAGTACCATAGACCAAGTCCTAAGATTCTTAGCAATCAAATGGAAGACCGTGGAAGTAGAAGGGGGAAACTTGTACGTGGTTTTCATTGACCTCAGAGCCGCATTTGATTTGGTCCCCAGGAACCTGCTATGGCTGACATTATTTAACATGGGTGTTCCTAAAGGTCTTTTGAAACTTATTGTTCAACTGCATGAGAACACCTACGCTCAAATTAGGAGTGGCAAGGGCGGCGATCTAACAGACCCAGTTGCCATTAAAAGAGGAGTTAGACAAGGTTGTGTCTTAGCCCCTACCCTTTTCCTCTCATACATAAATAATTGCATCAAATACCTAGTAAATTGTACCAATGACTCGCCTAAGTTGTCAGGGAAGAAAGTGCCATGTTTGCTTTACGGGGATGATACCATTTTGCTGGCCAAAACATCTATGGGAATTCAAAATTTGGTCAATCAATTGTGCAGAGATTATGGGCTGGACGTCAATGTTAAGAAAACAAAACGTATGATATACAGCGCCCCGAAAAAGAGAATAAAAGCAAATATAGCGATGGACTCAGTCCTTTTGGAGAGGGTCTCGGAGTACAATTATCTGGGCATTAGGCTATCGGATAGGGGCAACTGGGATGCAGCCATTAGAAAAGGGGCACTTATTATAAGTCAAAGAGGTAGAGCGTTAGAATGAAAGGCCAGAGCTGTAGCGAGCCCCCTCTGATTCCCATCTCTGAAATATACAAAGTCCAAGTCTGTGCCGCTGCCCTGTATGGAGCGGAGCTCTGGGGTTCTTACAGACAATTCGACAATCTTCAAATTAAAGAAACAATTTTCTCAGACATATATCTAGGTTAGGGAAGGGCACGCAGATGATCCCTCTCAGACTTGATTTGGGAATAAATAGCATCAAAGACACAGCAGGTTTAAGACCACTTTTATATTGGATCCGATTATGGAAAATGGAAGAATTAGAACCTTTTAGGGTAGCAATTAAAGATCTTATAACACCTCATCAGGGATGGGAAAAATTCTGTTGGTTGAGGGAGATGAAATCAGCTTGGGACAAGTTGGGTTTCCCCCACTATTGGAAGAACCTTGAGTTGATTCCCGATAATGCCAGGTTGCTGGCTAAAGATAGATATTGGGGGAAAGTTTATGATGAGTATTTCCACTGTAACGGGACAGGCCGGTTGACAGCAGAGTTTTTGCTGGTTAAACACGAACCCCGGCCCGAGAAATTTTTGGATCTCCCTATACCTGCACGTGCTCGCGCCCTATTCCTTCAGTTCAGATATGGCACATTAGCAGTTAAAAGTTTCACGGCCTGTTGGTCGATTAGCAGCCCCATGTCCGATAAATGTATAAACTGCCACTCATGTAAGGAATCACCTGAGCATGTTTTGTTTTTCTGTCCCTTGTACAAGTGCCCTAGAGGAAAGTGGCTTATCCCTCTGTGCAAGGTTTTGCTTTTGCATGACCGAGCTAGTGCCTACAGATTATGCAAATACGATTCATCCACGTTGATAGTAAGCTCAGTCTCCAAATATCTGTCAGCATCTTGGTCCATCCGTTGTAGGACTATTCTAGCATCTGGTCTATTAGCTGGTCAGAGGTCTAGCAGCTAAAGGACGAGGATTCCAATTGGCCATGAAATCCAAATATGAATGTCCATGCTGTTCTATCCTTGGATTAGTTTTTAAAGATATTAGGCTTTTATTGTTGTTTGTGTTTTTATGCGATCTTTTACCAAATACTGATATGGAACTTTTTATAATTAGTGTATTTATTAAAACAAACAATAAAACTCTTGTCCTTTTTTATGGAGATTCATGGTCCAAGAACAATGGAGGACATTTGGTTATGAGCTCTGGAATGTTTATCTTATTTTTTAATTGTCCCTAATTCTGGGTATTTCTTAACACTCGGTTTATAGTACTGTAGCACATAGCACTTTGTAAGTAACACGACTTACCTTCCATGAACAACTTATTCGAGAAATTAGTTTTAAAAAGTGCATATATATGTATGTCCATCCTATTTTGCAACTGTCCCCAATTTTGGGTACTTTTTAAATATTTTATTCACAGTATTGTAGCATGAAGCACTTTTTAAGTATCATAAACTACTTCCCATGAATAATTTATTCAAGAAGTGTGTTTCAAAAAGGGTATATTTATGTATGTCTAGATCAAAGTACATGGCACTCTATAAGCTATATAGGTAAGATTAGAAATGATTTAGCATATAATTTGGCTTTGCCAATCCGCTTTGGTAAATGGTATCCATCAGGGCGAGGAAGTACTAAGTTAGGAGCATTATCTACCATCTGTTCCGTTTTCCAAGGAGTGTATCAATTGTACTTGTTTTAGTGAAGGTCATGATTTCTACCTTTTTTTATGTATGGTTGTTTTATTGCATTTTAATGGTCTAATTTTAGACCGAATAAACAATGAAATAAAAATTACAAAAACCTAGGACCTGTTGTTAATATTGAAAAATAACTATTTTCAGTTGGTCGTCACGAGCCCTATATTTTTGTTTCAGATTGCAGAGAAAGATTACACATTCCTACAAAATAGAAGTTGAAGAACCTATTCTATACATTTCGCAAATAAATATATATATATTTTTTTCCCCAACGATATTTGGGGATGTGGATGTGCCCTGGCGAAGGTGGTTCCCTGGGAGGAGAGACACTGAAACGTGCATCGGCACTGCTATTTTTCTCA
This sequence comes from Pleurodeles waltl, assembly GCF_031143425.1. Lineage (NCBI taxonomy): Eukaryota > Metazoa > Chordata > Amphibia > Caudata > Salamandridae > Pleurodeles > Pleurodeles waltl. Next base: position 258,113,786 of record NC_090437.1, on the reverse strand, counting down.
TGAACACAAGACCAAGGCATTGCTTATTTTCTCATGAACACAAGATCAACACTTTATCAGCTGATTTGTAGACTAAGGCCAACTAATCACATACAGGACAAAAAGGATCATGAATCAATGGCATTTCAAATCTTTTTCACTGAGTTAAGACCAATGGTTATTGGAGGACCTGTAGAGTAAGGCCAAAAAAGCATGTGTAGGACTTAATGGACTATGAATGAATACTATATCTTCTTTCTTGTTGTCTGAATAATGTTTATGTGCTGTCATATGGATTTTTTAGCACGAAGTTCTGATAATACAAGGATTCTGATTGATGTCAAGAGTATGTGGGTGTTTGAGTCTGAATGGGAAGTGAGTGGTTGTATGAAGTGGAAAATATGATGTACCTGTTCTTAACCCCTTCTGTGCCGCGGACGTAGTGGTTACGTCCTGCGGCACAGTGCTGCTGTGCCGAGGACGTAACCACTACGTCCTCGGCACACAGCCCAGAGGGAGCGCTCTCGCTCCCTCTGTGGGGTTCCCCCCCACCCCCCCAAGTCAGGGATGGAAGGGGAAGCCCTTCCCCTCCCACCCCCGACCCCCCCCCAACCCACCCTGTGACGTCAGCGCGCGAGCGCGCGCTGATTAGTCACAGGGTCTCCCCCATCGCGCTGGAAGCAGAGCTTCCAGCGCGATTGAAAAAGAAATGCTTTTGCATTTCTTTTTCAATCCCATGGGGGAGGCCCCGAGAGGCTTCAAAGGGAAGGTAATGTATTTCCTTCCCTTTGAAGTCTCTCACAGGTTTCAAAAGCTGGATTGCTTGCAATCCGGCTTTTGAAACCCCACTAGACACCAGGGATTTTTTTTTTTTTCTTGAAATTGGCAAAAGGGAGCGACCCCTTGGGCAAGGGTCGCTCCCAGGGGGGCATTTTTTTAGGAAGGCCTTTTCTGCCCCCCCTGGGGGCAGATTGGCCTATTATTAGGCCGATCTGCCCCCAGGGGGGGCAGAAACCTCTAGGCACCAGGGACCATTTTTTTGTTTTTTGTTTTTTTGTGATGAATTCTTTTTTTTTAGGTGGGGAGCGATCCGTTAGGCAAGGGTCGCTCCCCTACGGGGCAATATATATTTAGGCCATTTCTGCCCCCCTTGGGGGCAGATTGGCCTATTTTGATAAGGCCAATCTGCCCCCAAGGGGGGCAGAAACCATTAGACACCAGGGAGTTTGTTTTTGCGCGCGAATGTCACGCAACAAAGCGACCCCTTTGGCAAGGGTCGCTCCCAGGGGGGGCAATTTTTTGGGAAGGCCTTTTCTGCCCCCCCTGGGGGCAGATCGGCCTATTATTAGGCCGATCTGCCCCCAGGGGGGGAAGAAACCTCTAGGCGCCAGGGCAAATTTTTTTTTTGTGTTTTTTTTTTTTGTTCTTTTTTTTTTTTTAGAGATGGGGAGCGACCCATCAGGCAAGGGTCGCTCCCCTGGGGGGCAAATTGTATTTAGACCATTTCTGCCCCCCTGGGGGCAGATTGGCCGATTTTAGGTCAATCTGCCCCCAAGGGGGCAGAAACCACTAGGCACCGGGGATTTGTTTTTTGGCGCCAATGTCACGCAGGGGGAGCGACCCCGTAGGCAAGGGTCGCTCCCGGGCGGGGGGTGGGGGGGCAAATTTATTTTAGGCCATTTCTGCCCCCCCGGGGGACAGATCGGCCTATTATTAGGCCGAACTGCCCCCGGGGGGGGACAGAACACTCTAGGCGCCAGGGCAATTTTTTTTTTGTGTTTTTTTTTTTTGTTGTTTCTTTTTTTAGAGATGGGGAGCGACCCATCAGGCAAGGGTCGCTCCCCTGGGGGGGCAAATTGTATTTAGACCATTTCTGCCCCCCTGGGGGCAGATTGGCCAATTTTAGGTCAATCTGCCCCCAAGGGGGCAGAAACCACAAGGCACCGGGGATTTGTTTTTTGGCGCCAATGTCAAGCAGGGGGGGCGACCCCGTAGGCAAGGGTCGCTCCCGGGGGGGGGGGTGCCGGTTGGGGGGGCAAATTTATTTTAGGCCATTTCTGCCCCCCCGGGGGACAGATCGGCCTATTTTTAGGCCGAACTGCCCCCGGGGGGGGGGCAGAACACTCTAGGCGCCAGGGCAATTTTTTTTTTGTGTTTTTTTTTTTTGTTGTTTCTTTTTTTAGAGATGGGGAGCGACCCATCAGGCAAGGGTCGCTCCCCTGGGGGGGCAAATTGTATTTAGACCATTTCTGCCCCCCTGGGGGCAGATTGGCCAATTTTAGGTCAATCTGCCCCCTAGGGGGCAGAAACCACTAGGCACCGGGGATTTGTTTTTTGGCGCCAATGTCACGCAGGGGGAGCGACCCCGTAGGCAAGGGTCGCTCCCGGGGGGGGGGTATGGGGGTTGGGGGGGCAAATTTATTTTAGGCCATTTCTGCCCCCCCGGGGGACAGATCGGCCTATTATTAGGCCAAACTGCCCCCGGGGGGGGGCAGAACACTCTAGGCGCCAGGGCAATTTTTTTTTTTGTGTTTTTTTTTTTTGTTTCTTTTTTTAGAGATGGGGAGCGACCCATCAGGCAAGGGTCGCTCCCCTGGGGGGGCAAATTGTATTTAGACCATTTCTGCCCCCCTGGGGGCAGATTGGCCAATTTTAGGTCAATCTGCCCCCAAGGGGGCAGAAACCACAAGGCACCGGGGATTTGTTTTTTGGCGCCAATGTCACGCAGGGGGAGCGACCCCGTAGGCAAGGGTCGCTCCCGGGGGGGGGCAAATTTATTTTAGGCCATTTCTGCCCCCCCGGGGGACAGATCGGCCTATTTTTAGGCCGAACTGCCCCCGGGGGGGGGCAGAACACTCTAGGCGCCAGGGCAATTTTTTTTTGTGTTTTTTTTTTTTGTTGTTTCTTTTTTTAGAGATGGGGAGCGACCCATCAGGCAAGGGTCGCTCCCCTGGGGGGGCAAATTGTATTTAGACCATTTCTGCCCCCCTGGGGGCAGATTGGCCAATTTTAGGTCAATCTGCCCCCTAGGGGGCAGAAACCACTAGGCACCGGGGATTTGTTTTTTGGCGCCAATGTCACGCAGGGGGAGCGACCCCGTAGGCAAGGGTCGCTCCCGGGGGGGGTGGAGGTTGGGGGGGCAAATTTATTTTAGGCCATTTCTGCCCCCCCGGGGGACAGATCGGCCTATTATTAGGCCGAACTGCCCCCGGGGGGGGGCAGAACACTCTAGGCGCCAGGGCAATTTTTTTTTTGTGTTTTTTTTTTTTGTTGTTTCTTTTTTTAGAGATGGGGAGCGACCCATCAGGCAAGGGTCGCTCCCCTGGGGGGGCAAATTGTATTTAGACCATTTCTGCCCCCCTGGGGGCAGATTGGCCAATTTTAGGTCAATCTGCCCCCAAGGGGGCAGAAACCACTAGGCACCGGGGATTTGTTTTTTGGCGCCAATGTCACGCAGGGGGAGCGACCCCGTAGGCAAGGGTCGCTCCCGGGGGGGCGGTGGGGGTTGGGGGGGCAAATTTATTTTAGGCCATTTCTGCCCCCCCGGGGGACAGATCGGCCTATTATTAGGCCGAACTGCCCCCGGGGGGGGCAGAACACTCTAGGCGCTAGGGCAATTTTTTTTTTGTGTTTTTTTTTTTGTTGTTTCTTTTTTTAGAGATGGGGAGCGACCCATCAGGCAAGGGTCGCTCCCCTGGGGGGGCAAATTGTATTTAGACCATTTCTGCCCCCCTGGGGGCAGATTGGCCAATTTTAGGTCAATCTGCCCCCAAGGGGGCAGAAACCACTAGGCACCGGGGATTTGTTTTTTAGCGCCAATGTCACGCAGGGGAAGCGACCCCGTAGGCAAGGGTCGCTCCCGGGGGGGGGGGGGGGGGGTTGGGGGGGCAAATTTATTTTAGGCCATTTCTGCCCCCCCGGGGGACAGATCGGCCTATTTTTAGGCCGAACTGCCCCCGGGGGGGGGCAGAACACTCTAGGCGCCAGGGCAATTTTTTTTGTGTGTTTTTTTTTTGTTGTTTCTTTTTTTAGAGATGGGGAGCGACCCATCAGGCAAGGGTCGCTCCCCTGGGGGGGGCAAATTGTATTTAGACCATTTCTGCCCCCCTGGGGGCAGATTGGCCAATTTTAGGTCAATCTTCCCCCTAGGGGGCAGAAACCACTAGGCACCGGGGATTTGTTTTTTGGCGCCAATGTCACGCAGGGGGAGCGACCCCGTAGGCAAGGGTCGCTCCCGGGGGGGGGGTGGATGTTGGGGGGGCAAATTTATTTTAGGCCATTTCTGCCCCCCCGGGGGACAGATCGGCCTATTATTAGGCCGAACTGCCCCCGGGGGGGGGGGCAGAACACTCTAGGCGCCAGGGCAATTTGTTTTTTGTGTTTTTTTTTTTTGTTGTTTCTTTTTTTAGAGATGGGGAGCCACCCATCAGGCAAGGGTCGCTCCCCTGGGGGGGGCAAATTGTATTTAGACCATTTCTGCCCCCCTGGGGGCAGATTGGCCAATTTTAAGTCAATCTGCCCCCAAGGGGGCAGAAACCACTAGGCACCGGGGATTTGTTTTTTGGCGCCAATGTCACGCAGGGGGAGCGACCCCGTAGGCAAGGGTCGCTCCCGGGGGGGGTGGGGGTTGGGGGGGCAAATTTATTTTAAGCCATTTCTGCCCCCCCGGGGGACAGATCGGCCTATTTTTAGGCCGAACTGCCCCCGGGGGGGGCAGAACACTCTAGGCGCCAGGGCAATTTTTTTTTGTGTTTTTTTTTTTTGTTGTTTCTTTTTTTAGAGATGGGGAGCGACCCATCAGGCAAGGGTCGCTCCCCTGGGGGGGCAAATTGTATTTAGACCATTTCTGCCCCCCTGGGGGCAGATTGGCCAATTTTAGGTCAATCTGCCCCCAAGGGGGCAGAAACCACTAGGCACCGGGGATTTGTTTTTTAGCGCCAATGTCACGCAGGGGGAGCGACCCCGTAGGCAAGGGTCGCTCCCGGGGGGGGGGGTGGGGGGGCAAATTTATTTTAGGCCATTTCTGCCCCCCCGGGGGACAGATCGGCCTATTATTAGGCCGAACTGCCCCCCGGGGGGGGCAGAACACTCTAGGCACCAGGGCAATTTTTTTTTGTGTGTTTTTTTGTTGTTGTTTCTTTTTTTAGAGATGGGGAGCGACCCATCAGGCAAGGGTCGCTCCCCTGGGGGGGCAAATTGTATTTAGACCATTTCTGCCCCCCTGGGGGCAGATTGGCCAATTTTAGGTCAATCTGCCCCCAAGGGGGCAGAAACCACTAGGCACCGGGGATTTGTTTTTTGGCGCCAATGTCACGCAGGGGGAGGGACCCCGTAGGCAAGGGTCGCTCCCGGGGGGGGATGGGGGTTGGGGGGGCAAATTTATTTTAGGCCATTTCTGCCCCCCCGGGGGACAGATCGGCCTATTATTAGGCCGAACTGCCCCCGGGGGGGGGGGCAGAACACTCTAGGCACCAGGGCAATTTTTTTTGTGTGTGTTTTTTTTTTTTTGTTTCTTTTTTTAGAGATGGGGAGCGACCCATCAGGCAAGGGTCGCTCCCCTGGGGGGGCAAATTGTATTTAGACCATTTCTGCCCCCCTGGGGGCAGATTGGCAAATTTTAGGTCAATCTGCCCCCAAGGGGGCAGAAACCACTAGGCACCGGGGATTTGTTTTTTGGCGCCAATGTCACGCAGGGGGAGCGACCCCGTAGGCAAGGGTCGCTCCCGGGGGGGTGGTGGGGGTTGGGGGGCAAATTTATTTTAGGCCATTTCTGCCCCCCCGGGGGACAGATCGGCCTATTATTAGGCCGAACTGCCCCCGGGGGGGGGGCAGAAACCTCTAGGCGCCAGGGGAATTTTTCTTTTTTTTTCTTTGTTTTTTTTTTTTAGAGATGGGGAGCGACCCATCAGGCAAAAGTCGCTCCCCTGGGGGACAAATTGTATTTAGGCCATTTCTGCCCCCCTTGGGGGCAGATTGGCTGAGTTTAGGTCAACCTGCCCCCAAGGGGGCAGAAACCACTAGGCACCGGGGATTTGTTTTTTGGTGCCAATGTCACGCAGGGGGAGCGACCCCGTAGGCAAGGGTCGCTCCCGGCGGGGGAGGGTGGGGGTTGGGGGGGCAAATTTATTTTAGGGCATTTCTGCCCCCCCCCCCCGGCTGAGCTACAGGCCAAACACCACAGGTAGGCACCTTGCAAAAAACACCTCTGTTTTCTGTGAAAAAATATGTTGTGTCCACGTTGTGTTTTGGGCCATTTCCTTTTGTGGGCGCTAGGCCTACCCACAGAAGTGATGTACCATTTTTATCGAGAGACTTAGGGGAACGCTGGGTGGAAGGAAATTTGTGGCTCCTCTCAGATTCCAGAACTTTCTGTCACCGAAATGAGAGGAAAAAGTGTTTTTTGGGCCAAATTTTGATGTTTGCAAAGGATTCTGGGTAACATAACCTGGTCAGAGCCCCGCAAGTCACCCCATCTTGGATTCCCCTGGGTTTCTAGTTTTCAAAAATGCACTGGTTTGCTAGGTTTCCTCAGGTGTCGGCTGAGCTACAGGCCAAAATCCACAGGTAGGCACTGCTTTTTATAAAAAAATGTGATGTGTCCACGTTGTGTTTTGGGCCCTTTCCTTTCGTGGGCGCTAGTCCTACCCACACAAGTGAGGTATCATTTTTATCGGGAGACTTGGGGGAACGCTGGGTAGGAGGAAATTTGTGGCTCCTCTCAGATTCCAGAACTTTCTGCCACAGAAATGTGAGTAACATGTGTATTTTTAGCCAAATTTTGAGGTTTGCAAAGGATTCTGGGTAACAGAACCTGGTCCGAGCCCCGCAAGTCACCCCTCCTTGGATTCCCCTAGGTCTCTAGTTTTCAGAAATGCACAGGTTTGGTAGGTTTCCCTAGGTGCCGGCTGAGCTAGAGGCCAAAATCTACAGGTAGGCACTTCGCAAAAAACACCTCTGTTTTTTTCCAAAATTTAGGATGTGTCCACGTTGCGCTTTGGGGTGTTTCCTGTCGCCGGCGCTAGGCCTACCCACGCAAGTGAGGTATCATTTTTATCGGGAGACTTGGGGGAACGCTGGGTGGAAGGAAATTTGTAGCTCCTCTCAGATTGCAGAACTTTCTGCCACAGAAATGTGAGGAACATGTGTTTTTTTAGCCAAATTTTGAGGTTTGCAAAGGATTCTGGGTAACAGAACCTGGTCCGAGCCCCGCAAGTCACCCCTCCTTGGATTCCCCTAGGTCTCTAGTTTTCAGAAATGCACAGGTTTGGTAGGTTTCCCTAGGTGGCGGCTGAGCTAGAGGCCAAAATCTACAGGTAGTCACTTTGCTAAAAACAGCTCTGTTTTCTGTGATATGTCCACGTTGTGTTTTGGGGCATATCCTGTCGCGGGCGCTAGGCCTACCCACACAAGTGAGGTATCATTTTTATCGGGAGACGTGGGGGAACGCTGGGTGGAAGGAAATTTGTGGCTCCTCTCAGATTCCAGAACTTTCTGCCACAGAAATGTGAGGAACATGTGTTTTTTTAGCCAAATTTTGAGGTTTGCAAAGGATTCTGGGTAACAGAACCTGGTCCGAGCCCCGCAAGTCACCCCTCCTTGGATTCCCCTAGGTCTCTAGTTTTCAGAAATGCACAGGTTTGGTAGGTTTCCCTAGGTGGCGGCTGAGCTAGAGGCCAAAATCTACAGGTAGTCACTTTGCTAAAAACAGCTCTGTTTTCTGTGATATGTCCACGTTGTGTTTTGGGCCATATCCTGTCGCGGGCGCTAGGCCTACCCACACAAGTGAGGTATCATTTTTATCGGGAGACGTGGGGGAACGCTGGGTGGAAGGAAATTTGTGGCTCCTCTCAGATTCCAGAACTTTCTGCCACAGAAATGTGAGGAACATGTGTTTTTTTAGCCAAATTTTGAGATTTGGAAAGGATTCTGGGTAACAGAACCTGGTCCGAGCCCCGCAAGTCACCCCTCCTTGGATTCCCCTAGGTCTCTAGTTTTCAGAAATGCACAGGTTTGGTAGGTTTCCCTAGGTGGCGGCTGAGCTAGAGGCCAAAATCTACAGGTAGTCACTTTGCTAAAAACAGCTCTGTTTTCTGTGATATGTCCACGTTGTGTTTTGGGGCATATCCTGTCGCGGGCGCTAGGCCTACCCACACAAGTGAGGTATCATTTTTATCGGGAGACATGGGGGAACGCTGGGTGGAAGGAAATTTGTGGCTCCTCTCAGATTCCAGAACTTTCTGCCACAGAAATGTGAGGAACATGTGTTTTTTTAGCCAAATTTTGAGGTTTGCAAAGGATTCTGGGTAACAGAACCTGGTCCGAGCCCCGCAAGTCACCCCTCCTTGGATTCCCCTAGGTCTCTAGTTTTCAGAAATGCACAGGTTTGGTAGGTTTCCCTAGGTGGCGGCTGAGCTAGAGGCCAAAATCTACAGGTAGTCACTTTGCTAAAAACAGCTCTGTTTTCTGTGATATGTCCACGTTGTGTTTTGGGGCATATCCTGTCGCGGGCGCTAGGCCTACCCACACAAGTGAGGTATCATTTTTATCGGGAGACGTGGGGGAACGCTGGGTGGAAGGAAATTTGTGGCTCCTCTCAGATTCCAGAACTTTCTGCCACAGAAATGTGAGGAACATGGGTTTTTTTAGCCAAATTTTGAGATTTGCAAAGGATTCTGGGTAACAGAACCTGGTCCGAGCCCCGCAAGTCACTCCTCCTTGGATTCCCCTAGGTCTCTAGTTTTCAGAAATGCACAGGTTTGGTAGGTTTCCCTAGGTGGCGGCTGAGCTAGAGGCCAAAATCTACAGGTAGTCACTTTGCTAAAAACAGCTCTGTTTTCTGTGATATGTCCATGTTGTGTTTTGGGGCATATCCTGTCGCGGGCGCTAGGCCTACCCACACAAGTGAGGTATCATTTTTATCGGGAGACATGGGGGAACGCTGGGTGGAAGGAAATTTGTGGCTCCTCTCAGATTCCAGAACTTTCTGCCACAGAAATGTGAGGAACATGTGTTTTTTTAGCCAAATTTTGAGGTTTGCAAAGGATTCTGGGTAACAGAACCTGGTCCGAGCCCCGCAAGTCACCCCCCTTGGATTCCCCTAGGTCTCTAGTTTTCAGAAATGCACAGGTTTGGTAGGTTTCCCTAGGTGGCGGCTGAGCTAGAGGCCAAAATCTACAGGTAGTCACTTTGCTAAAAACAGCTCTGTTTTCTGTGATATGTCCACGTTGTGTTTTGGGGCATATCCTGTCGCGGGCGCTAGGCCTACCCACACAAGTGAGGTATCATTTTTATCGGGAGACGTGGGGGAACGCTGGGTGGAAGGAAATTTGTGGCTCCTCTCAGATTCCAGAACTTTCTGCCACAGAAATGTGAGGAACATGTGTTTTTTTAGCGAAATTTTGAGGTTTGCAAAGGATTCTGGGTAACAGAACCTGGTCTGAGCCCCACAAGTCACCCCTCCTTGGATTCCCCTAGGTCTCTAGTTTTCAGAAATGCACAGCTTTGGTAGGTTTCCCTAGGTGGCGGCTGAGCTAGAGGCCAAAATCTACAGGTAGTCACTTTGCTAAAAACAGCTCTGTTTTCTGTGATATGTCCACGTTGTGTTTTGGGGCATATCCTGTCGCGGGCGCTAGGCCTACCCACACAAGTGAGGTATCATTTTTATCGGGAGACGTTGGGGAACGCTGGGTAGAAGGAAATTTGTGGCTCCTCTCAGATTCCAGAACTTTCTGCCACAGAAATGAGAGGAACATGTGTTTTTTTAGCCAAATTTTGAGGTTTGCAAAGGATTCTGGGTAACAGAACCTGGTCCGAGCCCCGCAAGTCACCCCTCCTTGGATTCCCCTAGGTCTCTAGTTTTCAGAAATGCACAGGTTTGGTAGGTTTCCCTAGGTGGCGGCTGAGCTAGAGGCCAAAATCTACAGGTAGTCACTTTGCTAAAAACAGCTCTGTTTTCTGTGATATGTCCACGTTGTGTTTTGGGGCATATCCTGTCGCGGGCGCTAGGCCTACCCACACAAGTGAGGTATCATTTTTATCGGGAGACGTGGGGGAACGCTGGGTGGAAGGAAATTTGTGGCTCCTCTCAGATTCCAGAACTTTCTGCCACAGAAATGTGAGGAACATGTGTTTTTTTAGCCAAATTTTGAGATTTGCAAAGGATTCTGGGTAACAGAACCTGGTCCGAGCCCCGCAAGTCACCCCTCCTTGGATTCCCCTAGGTCTCTAGTTTTCAGAAATGCACAGGTTTGGTAGGTTTCCCTAGGTGGCGGCTGAGCTAGAGGCCAAAATCTACAGGTAGTCACTTTGCTAAAAACAGCTCTGTTTTCTGTGATATGTCCACGTTGTGTTTTGGGGCATATCCTGTCGCGGGCGCTAGGCCTACCCACACAAGTGAGGTATCATTTTTATCGGGAGACATGGGGGAACGCTGGGTGGAAGGAAATTTGTGGCTCCTCTCAGATTCCAGAACTTTCTGCCACAGAAATGTGAGGAACATGTGTTTTTTTAGCCAAATTTTGAGGTTTGCAAAGGATTCTGGGTAACAGAACCTGGTCCGAGCCCCGCAAGTCACCCCTCCTTGGATTCCCCTAGGTCTCTAGTTTTCAGAAATGCACAGGTTTGGTAGGTTTCCCTAGGTGGCGGCTGAGCTAGAGGCCAAAATCTACAGGTAGTCACTTTGCTAAAAACAGCTCTGTTTTCTGTGATATGTCCACGTTGTGTTTTGGGGCATATCCTGTTGCGGGCGCTAGGCCTACCCACACAAGTGAGGTATCATTTTTATCGGGAGACGTGGGGGAACGCTGGGTGGAAGGAAATTTGTGGCTCCTCTCAGATTCCAGAACTTTCTGCCACAGAAATGTGAGGAACATGTGTTTTTTTAGCCAAATTTTGAGGTTTGCAAAGGATTCTGGGTAACAGAACCTGGTCCGAGCCCCGCAAGTCACCCCTCCTTGGATTCCCCTAGGTCTCTAGTTTTCAGAAATGCACAGGTTTGGTAGGTTTCCCTAGGTGGCGGCTGAGCTAGAGGCCAAAATCTACAGGTAGTCACTTTGCTAAAAACAGCTCTGTTTTCTGTGATATGTCCACGTTGTGTTTTGGGGCATATCCTGTCGCGGGCGCTAGGCCTACCCACACAAGTGAGGTATCATTTTTATCGGGAGACGTGGGGGAACGCTGGGTGGAAGGAAATTTGTGGCTCCTCTCAGATTCCAGAACTTTCTGCCACAGAAATGTGAGGAACATGTGTTTTTTTAGCGAAATTTTGAGGTTTGCAAAGGATTCTGGGTAACAGAACCTGGTCCGAGCCCCGCAAGTCACCCCTCCTTGGATTCCCCTAGGTCTCTAGTTTTCAGAAATGCACAGGTTTGGTAGGTTTCCCTAGGTGGCGGCTGAGCTAGAGGCCAAAATCTACAGGTAGTCACTTTGCTAAAAACAGCTCTGTTTTCTGTGATATGTCCACGTTGTGTTTTGGGGCATATCCTGTCGCGGGCGCTAGGCCTACCCACACAAGTGAGGTATCATTTTTATCGGGAGACATGGGGGAACGCTGGGTGGAAGGAAATTTGTGGCTCCTCTCAGATTCCAGAACTTTCTGCCACAGAAATGTGAGGAACATGTGTTTTTTTAGCCAAATTTTGAGGTTTGCAAAGGATTCTGGGTAACAGAACCTGGTCCGAGCCCCGCAAGTCACCCCTCCTTGGATTCCCCTAGGTCTCTAGTTTTCAGAAATGCACAGGTTTGGTAGGTTTCCCTAGGTGGCGGCTGAGCTAGAGGCCAAAATCTACAGGTAGTCACTTTGCTAAAAACAGCTCTGTTTTCTGTGATATGTCCACGTTGTGTTTTGGGGCATATCCTGTCGCGGGCGCTAGGCCTACCCACACAAGTGAGGTATCATTTTTATCGGGAGACGTGGGGGAACGCTGGGTGGAAGGAAATTTGTGGCTCCTCTCAGATTCCAGAACTTTCTGCCACAGAAATGTGAGGAACATGGGTTTTTTTAGCATAATTTTGAGATTTGCAAAGGATTCTGGGTAACAGAACCTGGTCCGAGCCCCGCAAGTCACTCCTCCTTGGATTCCCCTAGGTCTCTAGTTTTCAGAAATGCACAGGTTTGGTAGGTTTCCCTAGGTGGCGGCTGAGCTAGAGGCCAAAATCTACAGGTAGTCACTTTGCTAAAAACAGCTCTGTTTTCTGTGATATGTCCACGTTGTGTTTTGGGGCATATCCTGTCGCGGGCGCTAGGCCTACCCACACAAGTGAGGTATCATTTTTATCGGGAGACATGGGGGAACGCTGGGTGGAAGGAAATTTGTGGCTCCTCTCAGATTCCAGAACTTTCTGCCACAGAAATGTGAGGAACATGTGTTTTTTTAGCCAAATTTTGAGGTTTGCAAAGGATTCTGGGTAACAGAACCTGGTCCGAGCCCCGCAAGTCACCCCCCTTGGATTCCCCTAGGTCTCTAGTTTTCAGAAATGCACAGGTTTGGTAGGTTTCCCTAGGTGGCGGCTGAGCTAGAGGCCAAAATCTACAGGTAGTCACTTTGCTAAAAACAGCTCTGTTTTCTGTGATATGTCCACGTTGTGTTTTGGGGCATATCCTGTCGCGGGCGCTAGGCCTACCCACACAAGTGAGGTATCATTTTTATCGGGAGACGTGGGGGAACGCTGGGTGGAAGGAAATTTGTGGCTCCTCTCAGATTCCAGAACTTTCTGCCACAGAAATGTGAGGAACATGTGTTTTTTTAGCGAAATTTTGAGGTTTGCAAAGGATTCTGGGTAACAGAACCTGGTCCGAGCCCCGCAAGTCACCCCTCCTTGGATTCCCCTAGGTCTCTAGTTTTCAGAAATGCACAGGTTTGGTAGGTTTCCCTAGGTGGCGGCTGAGCTAGAGGCCAAAATCTACAGGTAGTCACTTTGCTAAAAACAGCTCTGTTTTCTGTGATATGTCCACGTTGTGTTTTGGGGCATATCCTGTCGCGGGCGCTAGGCCTACCCACACAAGTGAGGTATCATTTTTATCGGGAGACGTTGGGGAACGCTGGGTAGAAGGAAATTTGTGGCTCCTCTCAGATTCCAGAACTTTCTGCCACAGAAATGTGAGGAACATGTGTTTTTTTAGCCAAATTTTGAGGTTTGCAAAGGATTCTGGGTAACAGAACCTGGTCCGAGCCCCGCAAGTCACCCCTCCTTGGATTCCCCTAGGTCTCTAGTTTTCAGAAATGCACAGGTTTGGTAGGTTTCCCTAGGTGGCGGCTGAGCTAGAGGCCAAAATCTACAGGTAGTCACTTTGCTAAAAACAGCTCTGTTTTCTGTGATATGTCCACGTTGTGTTTTGGGGCATATCCTGTCGCGGGCGCTAGGCCTACCCACACAAGTGAGGTATCATTTTTATCGGGAGACGTGGGGGAACGCTGGGTGGAAGGAAATTTGTGGCTCCTCTCAGATTCCAGAACTTTCTGCCACAGAAATGTGAGGAACATGTGTTTTTTTAGCGAAATTTTGAGGTTTGCAAAGGATTCTGGGTAACAGAACCTGGTCCGAGCCCCGCAAGTCACCCCTCCTTGGATTCCCCTAGGTCTCTAGTTTTCAGAAATGCACAGGTTTGGTAGGTTTCCCTAGGTGGCGGCTGAGCTAGAGGCCAAAATCTACAGGTAGTCACTTTGCTAAAAACAGCTCTGTTTTCTGTGATATGTCCACGTTGTGTTTTGGGGCATATCCTGTCGCGGGCGCTAGGCCTACCCACACAAGTGAGGTATCATTTTTATCGGGAGACATGGGGGAACGCTGGGTGGAAGGAAATTTGTGGCTCCTCTCAGATTCCAGAACTTTCTGCCACAGAAATGTGAGGAACATGTGTTTTTTTAGCCAAATTTTGAGGTTTGCAAAGGATTCTGGGTAACAGAACCTGGTCCGAGCCCCGCAAGTCACCCCTCCTTGGATTCCCCTAGGTCTCTAGTTTTCAGAAATGCACAGGTTTGGTAGGTTTCCCTAGGTGGCGGCTGAGCTAGAGGCCAAAATCTACAGGTAGTCACTTTGCTAAAAACAGCTCTGTTTTCTGTGATATGTCCACGTTGTGTTTTGGGGCATATCCTGTCGCGGGCGCTAGGCCTACCCACACAAGTGAGGTATCATTTTTATCGGGAGACGTGGGGGAACGCTGGGTGGAAGGAAATTTGTGGCTCCTCTCAGATTCCAGAACTTTCTGCCACAGAAATGTGAGGAACATGGGTTTTTTTAGCCAAATTTTGAGATTTGCAAAGGATTCTGGGTAACAGAACCTGGTCCGAGCCCCGCAAGTCACTCCTCCTTGGATTCCCCTAGGTCTCTAGTTTTCAGAAATGCACAGGTTTGGTAGGTTTCCCTAGGTGGCGGCTGAGCTAGAGGCCAAAATCTACAGGTAGTCACTTTGCTAAAAACAGCTCTGTTTTCTGTGATATGTCCACGTTGTGTTTTGGGGCATATCCTGTCGCGGGCGCTAGGCCTACCCACACAAGTGAGGTATCATTTTTATCGGGAGACATGGGGGAACGCTGGGTGGAAGGAAATTTGTGGCTCCTCTCAGATTCCAGAACTTTCTGCCACAGAAATGTGAGGAACATGTGTTTTTTTAGCCAAATTTTGAGGTTTGCAAAGGATTCTGGGTAACAGAACCTGGTCCGAGCCCCGCAAGTCACCCCCCTTGGATTCCCCTAGGTCTCTAGTTTTCAGAAATGCACAGGTTTGGTAGGTTTCCCTAGGTGGCGGCTGAGCTAGAGGCCAAAATCTACAGGTAGTCACTTTGCTAAAAACAGCTCTGTTTTCTGTGATATGTCCACGTTGTGTTTTGGGGCATATCCTGTCGCGGGCGCTAGGCCTACCCACACAAGTGAGGTATCATTTTTATCGGGAGACGTGGGGGAACGCTGGGTGGAAGGAAATTTGTGGCTCCTCTCAGATTCCAGAACTTTCTGCCACAGAAATGTGAGGAACATGTGTTTTTTTAGCGAAATTTTGAGGTTTGCAAAGGATTCTGGGTAACAGAACCTGGTCCGAGCCCCGCAAGTCACCCCTCCTTGGATTCCCCTAGGTCTCTAGTTTTCAGAAATGCACAGGTTTGGTAGGTTTCCCTAGGTGGCGGCTGAGCTAGAGGCCAAAATCTACAGGTAGTCACTTTGCTAAAAACAGCTCTGTTTTCTGTGATATGTCCACGTTGTGTTTTGGGGCATATCCTGTCGCGGGCGCTAGGCCTACCCACACAAGTGAGGTATCATTTTTATCGGGAGACGTTGGGGAACGCTGGGTAGAAGGAAATTTGTGCCTCCTCTCAGATTCCAGAACTTTCTGCCACAGAAATGTGAGGAACATGTGTTTTTTTAGCCAAATTTTGAGGTTTGCAAAGGATTCTGGGTAACAGAACCTGGTCCGAGCCCCGCAAGTCACCCCTCCTTGGATTCCCCTAGGTCTCTAGTTTTCAGAAATGCACAGGTTTGGTAGGTTTCCCTAGGTGGCGGCTGAGCTAGAGGCCAAAATCTACAGGTAGTCACTTTGCTAAAAACAGCTCTGTTTTCTGTGATATGTCCACGTTGTGTTTTGGGGCATATCCTGTCGCGGGCGCTAGGCCTACCCACACAAGTGAGGTATCATTTTTATCGGGAGACGTGGGGGAACGCTGGGTGGAAGGAAATTTGTGGCTCCTCTCAGATTCCAGAACTTTCTGCCACAGAAATGTGAGGAACATGTGTTTTTTTAGCCAAATTTTGAGATTTGCAAAGGATTCTGGGTAACAGAACCTGGTCCGAGCCCCGCAAGTCACCCCTCCTTGGATTCCCCTAGGTCTCTAGTTTTCAGAAATGCACAGGTTTGGTAGGTTTCCCTAGGTGGCGGCTGAGCTAGAGGCCAAAATCTACAGGTAGTCACTTTGCTAAAAACAGCTCTGTTTTCTGTGATATGTCCACGTTGTGTTTTGGGGCATATCCTGTCGCGGGCGCTAGGCCTACCCACACAAGTGAGGTATCATTTTTATCGGGAGACATGGGGGAACGCTGGGTGGAAGGAAATTTGTGGCTCCTCTCAGATTCCAGAACTTTCTGCCACAGAAATGTGAGGAACATGTGTTTTTTTAGCCAAATTTTGAGGTTTGCAAAGGATTCTGGGTAACAGAACCTGGTCCGAGCCCCGCAAGTCACCCCTCCTTGGATTCCCCTAGGTCTCTAGTTTTCAGAACTGCACAGGTTTGGTAGGTTTCCCTAGGTGGCGGCTGAGCTAGAGGCCAAAATCTACAGGTAGTCACTTTGCTAAAAACAGCTCTGTTTTCTGTGATATGTCCACGTTGTGTTTTGGGGCATATCCTGTCGCGGGCGCTAGGCCTACCCACACAAGTGAGGTATCATTTTTATCGGGAGACGTGGGGGAACGCTGGGTGGAAGGAAATTTGTGGCTCCTCTCAGATTCCAGAACTTTCTGCCACAGAAATTTGAGGAACATGTGTTTTTTTTGCGAAATTTTGAGGTTTGCAAAGGATTCTGGGTAACAGAACCTGGTCCGAGCCCCGCAAGTCACCCCTCCTTGGATTCCCCTAGGTCTCTAGTTTTCAGAAATGCACAGGTTTGGTAGGTTTCCCTAGGTGGCGGCTGAGCTAGAGGCCAAAATCTACAGGTAGTCACTTTGCTAAAAACAGCTCTGTTTTCTGTGATATGTCCACGTTGTGTTTTGGGGTATATCCTGTCGCGGGCGGTAGGCCTACCCACACAAGTGAGGTATCATTTTTATCGGGAGATGTGGGGGAACGCTGGGTGGAAGGAAATTTGTGGCTCCTCTCAGATTCCAGAACTTTCTGCCACAGAAATGTGAGGAACATGTGTTTTTTTAGCCAAATTTTGAGGTTTGCAAAGGATTCTGGGTAACAGAACCTGGTCCGAGCCACACAAGTCACCCCTCCCTGGATTCCCCTAGGTCTCTAGTTTTCAGAAATGCACAGGTTTGGTAGGTTTCCCTAGGTGGCGGCTGAGCTAGAGGCCAAAATCTACAGGTAGTCACTTTGCTAAAAACAGCTCTGTTTTCTGTGATGTGTCCATGTTGTGTTTTGGGGCATATCCTGTCGCGGGTGCTAGGCCTACCCACACAAGTGAGGTACCATTTTTATCGGGAGACTTGGGGGAACATAGATTAGCAAAACAAGTACTATTGCCCCTTGTCTTTCTCTACATTTTTTCCTTCCAAATATAGGAGTGTGTGTAAAAAAGACATCTATTTGAGAAATTCCCTGTAATTCACGTGCTACTATGGTCACCCCGGAATTCAGAGATGTGCAAATAACCACTGCTCCTCAACACCTTATCTTGTGCCCTTTTTGGAAATGCAAAGGTTTTCTTGATAGCAATTTTTTACTCCTTATATTTCAGCAAATGAATTGCTGTATACCCGGTATAGAATGAAAACGCACTGCAGGGTGCAGCTCATTTATTGGCTCTGGGTTCCTCGGGTTCTTGATGAACCTACAAGCCCTATATATCCCCGCAACCAGAGGAGTCCAGCAGACGTAACGGTATATTGCTTTCGATAATCTGACATTGCAGGGAAAAGTTACAGAGTAAAACGTAGAGAAAAATTGATGGTTTTTTCACCTCAATTTCAATATTTTTCTTTTTCAGCTGTTATTTTCTGTAGGAAACCCTTGTAGGATCTACACAAATGACCCCTTGCTGAATTCAGAATTTTGTCTACTTTTCAGAAATGTTTAGGTTTCTGGGATCCAGCATTGGTTTCATGACCATTCCTGTCACTGACTGGAAGGAGGCTGAAAGCACAAAAAATTGCACAAATGGGGTATGCCCCAGTAAAATGCCAAAATTGTGTTGAAAAATTGGGTTTTCTGATTCAAGTCTGCCTGTTCCTGAAAGCTGGGAAGCTGCTGAGTTTAGCACCGCAAACCCTTTGTTGATGCCATTTTCAGGGGAAAAACCACAAGCCTTCTTCTGCAGCCACTTTTTCCAATTTTTTTGAAAAAAACGAAATTTTCACTGTATTTTGGCCAATTTCTTGGCCTCCTTCAAGGGAACCTACAAAGTCTGGGTACCTCTAGAATCCCTAGGATGTTGGAAAAAAAGGACGCAAATTTGGCTTGGTTAGCTTATGTGGACAAAAAGTTATGAGGGCCTAAGCACGAACTGCCCCAAATAGGCAAAAAAAGGCCCGGCACAGGAGGGGGAAAAGGCCTGGCAGCGAAGGGGTTAAGGGGGGATCTTGTGGATTATCTCTTATTCATTATGATTATGTTATACTATATATGATTAAATTCCACTGAGCAGGTTATGATTTTGGTTTAAATAAATAGAAAATGATTGAATTGACATATGGGCTTGAGATGTATATTATATATAATGTTATCTTCTCAGATTTATACAGGGTGACCCATTAGTTTATGTACATTGGCCCTGAGCTACTGGAACATAAAGCTACTAGATTTCCTATGAGAAGTTCAAGCCATGAATTGACAGAAGCTGGAACCATCATTGGAGAGTTGGATTCTGCTTACAAAGAGAGCATGTACCCGTGCTGCTGCGAAGCAAGATGAATTTGAGTTTCAAGGCAATAGATTTTTGTTCTTCCCCAATATGAATAGAATGACTGGAAGAAGGCAGCATGGTTTGCTACAGATTGTCAAGAAAGTACTAATGCATCTCAACTTTTTTGATTCCCTGTGGTATCCTGCTCTGCAACCTTCTGAGGCGGGTGAGAGTGCTCTGAAACTTCTGTACTGTAATGTAATACCCTGAGAGCACATTTCCTAAACATTCACGCAATGCAGGGCAGAAAGCAAAGTTGTGACGCTTCGTTGTGTGAAAGTGGGAGAGCAGAAATGCTCCATATTCCCTAATATATGGATCATTTATGCTCTCTCCTTGTGCTGGCAGACTTAAAGGACAAGTTCCTTACAAAAACAGTCCTTAGAGGGTTTTCCATCTTTCCATGTGTGCTGCAGAATGCATATATGTCTCCTCATTACATGTCACTTAGGAAGGTTCAGAGGTATTTCTAAATCTGCGAGTGTGCCAAAATTAATGGATGGATGCAGGGGAACACATGCTCCAACCATGAAATGCCTACCAAGGTGAAATGTTATGTAACGCGGCCCAACTAGCAGCCCTTGTGTGGATTTTTAGATAGTACTGATACCTTTCAGTTATTCTTGCTTCAACTGGTGTGATGCAACGACAACGCAAATGTTTCAGACATATGGGCCAAGAATCCAAGCAGGTTAACCAGAGTGGCACATTTTTAATGATTGCATATTTGCTGCTTTCCTGTGTCCCTCCACCTTTTCCCTACCTTTCTGGTTGCTTCTGACAGAGATTGGTGGGATTTTTTGTATAGCATTACTTGGCTATACTGTGGAGAAGTCATTGTTCATGAATTTGGCCAGATTGAAATTATGCAACTCTGAATGGCTTTTTATATTGCTCAGTTAAAATATTCAAACCATATATTAGTTCGTATGAAGGTATATTAGTTAGAGCAAATGTCCGTTTGATTAACCGTAGCTTAGATGTTCAAGATCCAATATGTAAATCGGAAGGTAAACAAACTTGCATTGTTGGTAGCTTTATGGAGTCCTGCAGATGTCACTTTTTCTGTCTGTTCACTGAACATGGATTTGTTATCTCAATTCATGCCCATGCTATGAAGATTACACTATATTTAAAGTGCTTTTCCTAAACAGATGAGGCAGTATTTATCATTTTTTCTGTACACATTGGCCAAAAACCTTACATATGATCATGTCAAATGTAGAAAATAAAATACAAAAGAAGTGTGATTTAGAGGAGGAATCCAGTGTAGAAGACCATTTCTCTGTTCCCAGTCGTACATTACTAACAATACCAACTAGAGTTGTGCTAGTACTCACACGTTAATCTAAAAAAATAATAAACTTTAGTAAAACGTTTCAACAGTTATAGCCATTAGGCAACTGTAATATTTATGTATCGTCTGAAAATAAACCATGAATAATATGCTAAGGAATCTGGGCCTAGTAGTTCTGACCAGTCCATTAGTGATTCCCAAGTACTAAAGCTTAAGCCATTATTTATGACGCGAGACAGCTGAAAACAGAAAGGTGAAATCTCCAACATCTGCAAAAACTCCCTCATCTTCAAATATACACCTACAAACCCCTTTTCTGCTTTTGAGTACCTCTAAGACTCATTTGCTTTATAATCATCCTTCAAACTCGAACTACATGTAGTTTACCACCTACCAAATTTCAAATCAGAATTCACTGATCGGATCATAAACAACCCAGTCCTATAAGGCCAAAAAAGCCATTTGATGGGCACTTGCAACAGTGATTTTGGCAGTCCTAAATGCAAATAATTAACTGGTCTAGAGAACCTTGTACACCTCCACAATCCTGTCAGTATTCCTCTCATCCAATTCAAAACAAAGGAATGGCTCTAGATATTACCTTTGTAGACTGAGGCATAGTGTAATGCTCACACATTTTGATATAAACTGTTAAACATTATCTTCCCTTGCATTGCAAATATTAAAATTCTGCCTTGCCCTAGGAAATAATGGACGCATTTGGCTTTTGATCAGATTCATCTATCCAAACCATCTAGCTGAGGCCTCTGGGCTCAACAAAGATATACAAAAGATATACAGAAGATTAAGAAGAAAAATCACTGTAATCCAAGGACAAAGAAACAAACCCGAAAGCCATTATGACAAAACCTGTCTCCAATAACTGAACAGGACCTACAAACCAACCCCAAAGAGGGCAAAAATAGACTACTGTTCCATGACCAAATGGCCTACCAAGGGACTTGATATCAGTGTTGTCAAATTCTTCATACCAGAGTGCACCATCACAAGAAATGCCAGGGATGTTTGACAGAGAATGATGAGGACTGGGGTCCCTTTCTCCTAGAGGGACTAGTTTGTTTTCCATTCTGCTGCTGCACAGGGGCCGGCGTGAGGCAGCGAGAGAGAGAGAGAGAGAGAGATAGAGAGTGAAAGTGTGAAATAAACCCAGTGAGTCGTTGTGAGAACAACAGAAAGGCACAGAGGGAGGTAAACTTTCAAAGAAACACAAAGTAAAAGCATGTTGACATAAGAGGTTTTGTTGCTAGTTTATATTGCTCTTTATGCTACCACAAGCTCACCTCAAGATACTGAGAGTGAAATGATAGATGGAAAAGATGGGCCAAGTAAGTGCAGATGAGGAGACAAGGCAGAAGAAAGTAGGCAGGAGCATTTTCAGTGGTGTGGTCTTCCACAAGAAAATTATTTCTCAGTGGGAAACACAACAGCGCTATATTGGTAACTCATCTTAAGCATCCAGCCAAATGTGTTGGGAGGAAAGTAAAAATGAGAAATTAAGGGGAGTAAAAGAGAATCAGTGCATCGGAGGGACACAATAAGAAGTTGGTTACAGTAGACAATGAGAGTAAGAGGAGAAGATAGTTTGAAATTATGTTTTACCTTTTTAAAACATACTAAGGAAGGATAGATAGAGCCCCTTAAGTCTACAGTCCAACCACTTATGAGCCTTTTGCTAGTATTGCGGTTTAGCGGTGTACTCTTGGCTGAATATGGTCAAAGATGTATGGAGAAGCAGGGACCATCAAGTTTAGAAAAGTAAAGTCTTAACCATGGCTTAAGAGGATGGAAAGCAGAGGGTGAGCAATGCCCATTTAAAAAAATGGAAAATGACAAGTGCAGGTTTTTACTTCATGTAAATTCTTGGAATATATATTTCCTGTTCCGAAGATTATGTATTCTGTCTCTGGAAAATAAAATGATGTTGGGATTAGGATTGTCAAAAGAATACATTTTGCATTCATCTGTGCCTGCCACAACGTGGTAAACCAAAGAATATCAGTACCAAACTCTTGTCCTCACATTATACTTAATCTTGTTTATCCAAAACCATTCAAAATTATATTTCTACTTAGCTACACCATTCCTGCAAGTAGTGCGATTATTTAATTTAGAATTTTTTTAAGCAAGAGCCTTACCTCGTACCAAAATTCCACTGAAAATCTCTTATTTTGGCATCTGTAAAAATTCAACTAGCTTAAGTTGTAGCTGAATTTTTTCTTCATGCGTTATTGCCAAATATTCTATTTGAATGGCATCGCTACTTAGTATTCTGCTGCTATTGTTTTTAGGGGGAATGCTGTTTTCCTGGGTATATTATCTATGATGAGAAACACACTTTGGGCCTCATTATGAGTTTGGCGGAAGAGATTAGTCTGTCACAAACGTGACAGATATCCGGTCGGCCATATTACAAGTTCCATAGGATATAATGGAACTTGTAATTTGGTGGGCGGGATATTCGTCACGTTTGTAACGGAGTAATCTTTTCCGTCAAACTTGTAGTAAGACTCTTTAAGTTACGCCCTTTATGTTGAATTTGAGTGTGCCATGTGTGTTCTGCATCTAGCATCTATCCAAATGTGGTCCTCCTTTTATGCAATTGGAGTCCCCACGCAGATCACATCCAAGAATATCTGCCAGGAGCTGAAACATAGTTACTATGTAGAATAGGGGTCTACAGATTCAACATTCACCATGTTAGAGAATGTTGTCAGGAGGTCCCATCACCATAATTGCAAGAGAGTTGTCTACTGTACTAACATTCCATCATGCAAAAATCATCAAAGCACTGAATGCTGGGAAATGTCGTTTTAATTGAATAATTCCTAATGAGTTGTGGATAACCAATTCCATTTTCTGCTATTTTCCAAACTCTGATTTGGGAATAAAGCATGCAAATATTTTCCAAGATATTTTCAAGTCATGTTAGTCCCAGCGCGTTTTAAAATTGATCATTTGTCACAGCAGGACTCAAAACCTAGAAATAAAAACTCCCCTTCAAGCCGTTCTGCAGGCCTAACGCGTCTGAGAATGCAACATTGGTTGAATTTGTTATTCACTTGTGAAACTTTCTTAGGCAATATTCCCAAACCACGGTAAAAGTTGTTAATTCTTGATACCTTGAGACTAATCTTAGTGGTCTACTGAACTTTAAACTTCCATACACTTTACATATTTTTTGAAAAAATAACTCATGTTGCGGCAGAGTAACAAAACCACTAAGGCAGTACCTACACTTAATTATGACTGAGCCTCTGAAGATGGCTCCACCGCTAGCATTCAAAGTGTTAGCCTCTCACCTTCCGAAGTCCAGGTCTAGCTTTGCCCTGATGCCTTGTGTTTACATTGTGGCGAAAGATGAGGAGCTCTTAGGGAACAACGGGCATTGTGGACCTGAAACAGCTGCACTGCCTCATTATTTCTCATTACTCATAAATATCCATGCTGTCCTGTGAGTGCTGAAATGCCAGCATTAGGATCAGTCTATCTGAAAGGCCAACAGTGCATACGCAGTGCTGTGGGTTCACCCCCTCTTCAGTGCATGCTCCCATCTAATATCAGGGCCTTGAAATCAGAACACATTCCTGGCAAATAATCACCTTATTTTATTTTCTTCGTAGTGTAATGGCATGCATGATTCCCAAATTACCATGGCACCCCATGGCACCCCTTTCAATAGTGATAACAAAGTTTGACGTATCTGAACTCCGTATGCGTTGCAATTACGATCTTCGAGGGGAGTGGGGAATCCTTCAGTGTAGTCTCTCAAAAGAAAATCTATGCTTGCACATTAATTTCAGACTATAGGTGTCTCAATGCATAGAAAGCCCTTTCATTCTTTTGCAAGTGGATTGTTGTATTACGTTTGTTTTTGTTCAGAAGGAAGTCAAAATTAGGCTTGTGCATCCTCGCTGATACCGAAGGTGATTGTGTTGATATCTCTGTAGCAATACTTGCTTGTATATTTGCATGTCCTCAATGGAGTCTACAAAACATTCAACTGCCTCTAGTACGAATAACCCTTCCTCAATTTACATAAGAAAGAGCCAAAGTGACACTGATGTAGCAGGCAAAAAGCTGGGGTCCATGCGTGACAAAAGTACTGCTGCTTGAGCGGCAATGCGGACTCTTCACTCCTGGGACGTCTTGCGTTCACTCACACTGGTGTGAAAACAGCAGACAAAGCATAATTACACCTCCAGTTTTTTCAGCGTATTTATACGCTTCCATGTTTTGCTCTTTGCTTTCTTCTTGTTGAAATAGCAGCGTGAGTTTGGGGATGGTTAACTTGATTATGGGGAAAGAAAAACTGCGCTATGTGGCAAGAACCGGGTCCCTCGTTGCATAATGTGGGTTTGTTTGGTCTGATGAGGTCGAAAATTAAGATACATAATCAATTTAATGCTTTCAATCCAGTGAATTAAAATAATACATATAAGGTTACTGGCGTCATTCCATCGATTTAAATTGTGTTTGAGGTTATGGTGTCGTTTTCATTAAAAATACAATATTTACGGCATGAAATATGGTTTGTGGCTTTCAGTGATTGCAAGCAGGTTAATGCAGCCTCTAGTACGGATAGAGATAACCGAGGGTGACCATATCTCTATGTGCTCAGTTTTCTGATGGACTTGATGTAAAACTCGTACAAAGATTATATAAAAGGGCTCTAGTGAAATGCGGATTCCTGTACCTCATACAGTAATAGGACGGGAAATGCTATTAAGTTAAATGATGGATAGCAAAAAATTTCAACTGTAATGTAACAACAGTTTCATTTTGGGAAGCACTTCCTTCAGATGCGATGTACCCAGTAAATGCTAAAAATCATCAACTACATCTTGGCTTTGAAAGCAAGGACTTTTTAAGGACGGTGGTGAATTTTAAGGTAAATATGTCCTCAAGAACAGAGGAGGAGGATCGCGGTTAACTTACAAAAATCTAATCGAGTGTCTCCGAAAAATTGGAGTGGGTTCAAATATTGTTTTATGTATTGAAGCATTCAATACATTTGAGACAAGGTGTGTGTGCATAATGTCAGATGTTTTAACAGTGTATATATATATATATATATATATTGGACCTCGCCCTTTTACAGGGTCATTCCCCAGACTTTTTGCCTCCTTATTTTTCTGACCGTTGTTGGCTGACGTTTTGACTCTGAGCACCTTTTCACTGCTAACCAGTGGTAAAGTGCATGTGCTCTCTCTTACGAATTTGGTATGATTGGATTATACCTGATTGGCATATTTAATTTACCTATAAGTCCCTTGTAAAGTGGTATCCCTATTCCCAGGGCCTGTAAATTAAATGCTGCTAGTGGGCCTGCAGCGCTGCTTGCGCCACCCACTGAAGTAGCCTGTCAAACCTATCTAAGGCCTGCTAGCGCAGAGCCTGTGTGCACAGTTTCCTTCCACAGGGACCTGGCATCTAAATTTACTTGCCAGACCCAGAACTCCCCTTTTACTACATTTAAGTCACCCCTAAGGTACGCCCTAGCTAGCCCTTTGGGCAGGGTGCCATGTATGTAGAAGGCACGACATGTGCCATGTTGCGTGGCCTGTCCTGGTAGTGACAAACAGGCTAACTTGGTGTATCACTGCTGTGAATGCTGCCCTCTCATAGGACTGCATTGGAAATGCCCTGCCTTACATGTAAGGGGTATTGTCTGACTTATGAGGGGTAGTGTAGGAATGTTTGGTATGGTTGTGACAGTGGTAAGAAATGCTGCTTACTGTTGTAGGTGTATTTTTTATTACTATCACAGAAATGCCACTTCTAGAAAGTGCGCATTTATCTGTGCTTATGCCTTTGGTGTTTTGCAGATTGTTTCCAATCAAATTTTAGGCAGACTGACAGTTGGGGCTTTGTGCATACTTCTCAGACAGCCTGAACACAGGGAGGGTGGAGGTGACACAGAGGTGCATCTACATATTGTAAAGCCTTCCTGGGCTGAGAGAAGGGAGAGGCGGGGCACACCTGCATTTGTAAAGATTGTGCCCTGGCATCACACAATAGGGCCGTTAACCCACCACTGATGTTTGGAGCCTGTGCTGAAAGGAGAGAGGGGGCACTCCCAGAACCAGTTGTAACTGGCTGGAACCTCCTCTCCCTAGCATTGTAAAATACTGTAAGAACTGACTATAAGTACAGGGGTATTTTCCCCACAATTTGAACACTCTTGGAACTGAAAATGGGCACAGAATGCTGATGAATGGACTCCCCAGGAAACCACCTTGGACTGCTGCTGCTGTGCTGACCTGTGACCTACCTGGTCACTAGAAGGAACTGCCACCATCTGCACCCCTTGTGCTGGCCTGTAGCTGGACCCACCAGCCCTGTGCTTTTTCTTGAGTGTATTGTTCCCCGGGGCAGGGTGTTGTGGCCCCTGACCCCTGTAACGATCTCCACAGTTGGACCTACTGCAGAGAGATCACCGCCGCAGCCCGGTTTGCTGGGCTCTACTTAGCGCGAGATCCGCGCAAATCGAAGTGCCCCCGGGGCACGAAGATACCTCAACTGCAGCAGGCGTGCTCCTAACGGCGCCCCTAGGGCACGGTCCTCTCCCAGGAGCGCCCCCAGGGCGCCAGCCGCATCCTCCTTCTGTGGAAGCGTCCCGGTGGCCGGGAACTGCTTCCAGCACTCGCTCACCACTTCAGTGCGAGCGAGTGTCTCCTCGGGCCCCCAGAGGGGTCCGAGCTCACCAGACTCGTCCAGCAGGACGCGGGGAAGGCGCGGGGAGCGCCCCTTCTCCAGTCTCTGCCCCAGGAACAGGACGCTCCTTTTTCTCCACACCGGCATCGGGAAGGGAGACCTCGCCGGAGGTTCCTTCCCGTACCAAAACCCAGGTACTCCTTAGGAAATCTAGGCTCTAGGAGCCTAATACAGACTTGTAGATGCTTACTGTTTCCTACCTGGTGACTGGTTATACATATATGTGCTAATGTTCCTTTTATGGGCATGTCTAGCTGATATGTATTTATATGACTTGTGGTATATTCTCTAATGCTCCTTTTATGGGTATTTTGGAATTGTTCATGACAAGTGCACATACCTTTTTTTTACTATAATTCCTGACTACTGCTTATGTTGCAGAATCCTGAGTACTTACGTGTTCTAATTTGACAACTGTATATTCCTGCAGGGTATTAGTAACTTGTGTAACATTCTGACAACTGCTAAGGTAGCAGGGTATTATTCACGTGTAATTTTGGTCTAATTTTGTTTTGTACAATACAGATTATTTTTACATAGCTCAGTGTTGTGTTTACTTTGTGGGGTATATTTTGCATCACGTGTCTTGTGTGTTGTGCAA
This sequence comes from Pleurodeles waltl, assembly GCF_031143425.1. Lineage (NCBI taxonomy): Eukaryota > Metazoa > Chordata > Amphibia > Caudata > Salamandridae > Pleurodeles > Pleurodeles waltl. The sequence goes on along the minus strand of NC_090437.1, from coordinate 258,086,629 downwards.
ACGCTTTACACATTGCCTCCAGGTTAAGCCTGAGTGCTCGTGCCAAGCTACCAAGGGGGTGAGCAGGGGTTATCTTGGACATGTAACTCCCTAGCCCTGACTAGAGTGGGTAAGTTCTGCCTGGCTGAGGTGCATACCCTAGCCAACCAGAAACCCCATTTCTAACATTGGTTGTCAGCGGTGAGGATAGGACTTGCGCTTGCACAGTACCTTGTGACTCATTTTTGCACCGCAAATTGCACTTAGACCATTACATGTTTTAATTCTCTTTTCTTAAATTATTCTCCTGTTTTCTCAAACTAGTCATTTTATTTTTACTCCTGTGTTGTATACTCGCACTTTTGACTCTTGTGTTTAAAGACACAGAGGTGCATCTACATACTGTATTGTAAAGCCTTCCTGGGATGATAGAAGGGAGAGGCGGGGCACACCTGCATTTGTAAAGACTGTGTCCTGGCATCACACAATAGGGCCGTTAACCCCCCACTGATGTTTAGAGCCTGTGCTGAAAGGAGAGAGGGGGCACTCCCAGAACCAGTTGTAACTGGCTGGAACCTCCTCTCCCTAGCATTGTAAAACACTGTAAGAACTGACTATAAGTACAGGGGTATTGTCCCCACAATTTGAACACTCTTGGAACTGAAAATGGGCACAGAACGCTGGTGAATGGACTCCCCAGGAAACCACCTTGGACTACTGCTGCTGTGCTGACCTGTGACCTGCCTGGTCACTAGAAGGAACTGCCACCATCTGCACCCCTTGTGCTGGCCTGTAGCTGGACCCACCAGCCCTGTGCTTTTTCTTGAGTGTATTGTTCCCAGGGGCAGGGTGCTGTGGCCCCTGACCCCTGCAACGATCTCCACAGTTGGACCTACTGCAGAGAGATCACCGCCGCAGCCCGGATTGCTGGGCTCTAGTTAGGCGTGATCCGCGCAAATCCAAGTGCCCCCGGGGCACGAAGATACCTCAACTGGAGCAGGCGTGCTCCTAACGGCGCCCCTGGGGCACAGCCCTCTCCCAGGAGTGCCCCCAGGGTGCCAGACGCATCCTCCTTCTATGGAAGCATCCCGGTGGCCGGGAACTGCTTCCAGCACTCGCTCACCACTTCAGTGCGAGCGAGTGTCTCTTCGGGCCCCCGGAGGGGTCTGAGCTCACCAGACTCGTCCAGCAGGACGCGGGGAAGGCGCGGGGAGTGCCCCTTCTCCAGTCTCTGCCCCAGGAGCAGGACGCTCCTTTTTCTCCACACCGGCATCGGGAAGGGAGACCTCACCGGAGGTTCCTTCCCATACCAAAACCCAGGTACTCCTTAGGAAATCTAGGCTCTAGGAGCCTAATACAGACTTGTAGATGCTTACTATTTCCTACCTGGTGACTGGTTATACATATATGTGCTAATGTTCCTTTTATGGGCATGTCTAGCTGATATGTATTTATATGACTTGTGGAATATTCTCTAATGCTCCTTTTATGGGTATTTTGGAATTGTTCATGACAAGGGCACATACCTTTTTTTTACTATAATTCCTGACTACTGCTTATGTTGCAGAATCCTGAGTACTTACGTGTTCTAATGTGACAACTGTATATTCCTGCAGGGTATTAGTAACTTGTGTAACATTCTGACAACTGCTAAGGTAGCAGGGTATTATTCACGTGTAATTTTGGTCTAATTATGTTTTGTACAATACAGATTATTTTTACATAGCTCAGTGTTGTGTTTACTTTGTGGGGTATATTTTGCGTCACGTGTCTTGTGTGTTGTGCAAACGCTTTACACATTGCCTCCAGGTTAAGCCTGACTGCTCGTGCCAAGCTACCAAGGGGGTGAGCAGGGGTTATCTTGGACATGTAACTCCCTAGCCCTGACTAGAGTGGGTAAGTTCTGCCTGGCTGAGGTGCATACCCTAGCCAACCAGAAACCCCATTTCTAACATTGGTTGTCAGCGGTGAGGATAGGACTTGCGCTTGCACAGTACCTTGTGACTCATTTTTGCACCGCAAATTGCACTTAGACCATTACATGTTTTAATTCTCTTTTCTTAAATTATTCTCCTGTTTTCTCAAACTAGTCATTTTATTTTTACTCCTGTGTTGTATACTCGCACTTTTGACTCTTGTGTTTAAGCTAGTATTGTGCTCTTAAGAAAATGGAGTCCACCTTTGACATGGATGATATGTTGCATTACACTCTAGAAGAGTTAAGGGGATTCTGCAGGGAGAGAGGTATACCTTTTATAGAGGCTGAAGCCCATGAAGGGACCCTCAGGAGAGCCCTATTTCATTTTGAGGTGGCAGACTATATAGCACAAAAAGAGGCCCAAGAGAGGGAGGGTTCTGAGGGAGATAATGTCTGGCCAGGGATGCCAGTAGAAGGAGAAGACGCCATAGATAGGGATTTCCTTACTAGGTACTTGCGTAGAAGCAACGCCACCTCCCATTCCCTGTCACCTGCCATGTATGTAGAAGGAAGGACATGTGCCATGTTGCGTGGCCTGTCCTGGTAGTGACAAACAGCCTAACTTGGTGTCTCACTGCTGTGAGTGCTGCCCTCTCATAGGATTGCATTGGAAATGCCCTGCCTTATAAGTAAGGGGTATTGTCTGATTTATGAGGGGTAGCATAGGCATGTTTGGTATGGTTGTGACAGTGGTAAGAAATGCTGCTTACTGGTGTAGGTGTATTTTTTATTACTATCACAGAAATGCCACTTCTAGAAAGTGCGCATTTATCTGTGCTTATGCCTTTGGTGTTTTGCAGCTTGTCTCCAATCAACGTCTAGGCAGACTGACAGTTGGGGCTTTTTGCATACTTCTCAGACAGCCTGAACACAGGGAGGGTGGAGGTGACACAGAGGTGCATCTACATATTGTAAAGCCTTCCTGTGCTGAGAGAAGGGAGAGGCGGGGCACACCTGCATTTGTAAAGACTGTGCCCTGGCATCACACAATAGGGCCGTTAACCCCCCACTGATGTTTGGAGCCTGTGCTGAAAGGAGAGAGGGCGCACTCCCAGAACCAGTTGTAACTGGCTGGAACCTCCTCTCCCCAGCATTGTAAAACACTGTAAGAACTGACTAGAAGTACAGGGGAACTTTCCCCACAATTTGAACACTCTTGGAACTGAAAATGGACACAGAACGCTGGTGAATGGACTCACCAGGAAACCACCTTGGACTGCTGCTGCTGTACTGACCTGTGACCTGTCTGGCCACTAGAAGGAACTGCCACCATCTGCACCCCTTGTGCTGGCCTGTAGCTGGACCCACCAGCCCAGTGATTTTTCTTGAGTGTATTGTTCCCAGGGGCAGGGTGCTGTGGCCCCTGACCCCTGCCACGATCTCCACAGTTGGACCTACTGCAGAGAGATCACCGCCACAGCCCGGATTGCTGGGCTCTACTTAGCGCGAGATCCGCGCAAATCCAAGTTCTCCCGGGGCACGAAGATACCACAACTGGAGCAGACGTGCTCCTAACGGCGCCCCCGGGTCACGGTCCGCTCCCAGGAGCGCCCCCGGGGCACCAGCCGCCTCCCCCTTCTGTGGACGCATCCCGGCAGCTGGGAACAGCTTCCAGCACTCGCACACCGCTTCGGTGCGAGCGAGTGTCTCATCGGGCCCCCGGAGGAGTCCGAGCTCACCAGACTCGTCCAGCAGGATGCGGGGAAGGCGCAGGGAGCGCCCCTTCTCCGGTCTATGCCCCGGGAGCAGGACGCTCCTTTTTCTCCACGCCAGCATCGGGAAGGGAAACCTCGCCGGAGGTTCCTTCCCATTTTCATCCTGCAATTGTCGCTGGGCCACGCCCGGCCCCCAACCCACGGATTGGATATGAGGAGGCCGAGGCAGGCCCCCACCACGAGGTAGGCCCCCGTTTCGTGCACAGGAGTGTGGTACTGAAAATTCTGGACCCGTGTTATAAACATCGTCGTATCACAACGATTTTGGTATCAGCAGACCGAGAATGATTAGAATAGTATGCACAAGCATTGTATTCATATTCGGGTAACAAAATCACCCGAATATCAGAGTTTCCGTCCTGAACCCTCGGGTTCCATTTAAACGACAGCCATTTTGTGATTGCCCTCACATAGGCCAATGACTAATGCCGAAAACGAGTCTGAAGGACACGTACATCTTTGCTGACTCCTCTGTGACCTGGGCAAGCTGACTCCACTGCCTGAAGCCAAACCTGTTCGGCCAGTTTCTTTCCCAGTGGCCGAATGAGATTAGTATCAAGGCACAACACATCATAAAACCTTTCATCACACACAAACCATGCCTAATCTTACACGCACCTGTCCCTGTTTCTTTCTTTATGACTTGCTTTACAAGGAGGAGGTGCCTGTTTATATTGGGGGTCCGTTGATATCTGATGAAAGTACTGAGCCTTGCCGGGTAATTGATTGAGGGCTGGACAAACTGAAATATGGGCTTGTCATCATAACCCTGCTATTTCTTTGTAGTGAAAATATGTGAATGGTCAACTGTAAAATAAGGAATGTTTGCCCAAAGCATAATATTTTGTATAAAAGAGAATGTTAGCTTTGCAAGAGCAGCAGTCTCCTGAGAATATACACCGTGTTGTACTTCTTGGATACCTGTTACTGGCTGCAGCCAATAAACAAGATCTTTGACTTCACCAAGAAGACTCTGTTTCTGTAGTCTGAAACAGGAAGGACTCGAAGTCTTAGGGTGTGTTCCCTCGCACCACTGGGTTCTGAAAAACCCAGTAATTCAGGAGCGCCGGGGGCCCCCGTGTTCGCTGTTAGGCACTGGAAGTGCCTCTTCTACCAAAACCCAGGTACTCCTTAGGAAATCTAGGCTATAGGAGCCTAATACAGACTTGTAGATGCTTAATATTTCCTACCTGGTGACTGGTTATACATATATGTGCTAATGTTCCTTTTATGGGCATGTCTAGCTGATATGTATTTATATGACTTGTGGTATATTCTCTAATGTTCCGTTTATGGGTATTTAGGAATTGTTCATGACAAGTGCACATACCTTTTTCTTTACTATAATTCCTGACTACTGCTTATGTTGCAGAATCCTGAGTACTTACGTGTTCTAATGTGACAACTGCATATTCCTGCAGGGTATTAGTAACTTGTGTAACATTCTGACACCTGCTAAGGTAGCAGGGTATTATTCACGTGTAATGTTGGTCTAATTATATTTTGTGCAATACAGATTATTTTTACATAGCTCAGTGTTGTGTTTACTTTGTGGGGTATATTTTGCATCATGTGTGTTGTGCAAACGCTTTACACATTGCCTCCAGGTCAAGCCTGACTGCTCGTGCCAAGCTACCAAGGGGGTGAGCAGGGGTTATCTTGGACATGTAACTCCCTAGCCCTGACTAGAGTGGGTAAGTTCTGCCTGGCTGAGGTGCATACCCTAGCCAACCAGAAACCCCATTTCTAACATTGGTTGTCAGCGGTGAGGATAGGACTTGCGCTTGCACAGTACCTTGTGACTCATTTTTGCACTGCAAAGTGCACTTAGACCATTACATGTTTTAATTCTCTTTTCTTAAATTATTCTCCTGTTTTCTCAAACTAGTCATTTTATTTTTACTCCTGTGTTGTATACTCGCACTTTTGACTCTTGTGTTTAAGCTAGTATTGTGCTCTTAACAAAATGGAGTCCACCTTTGACATGGATGATATGTTGTATTACACTCTAGAAGAGTTAAGGGGATTCTGCAGGGAGAGAGGTAAACCTTTTATAGAGCCTGAAGGCCATGAAGGGACCCTCAGGAGAGCCCTGTTTAATTTTGAGGTGGCAGAATACATAGCACAAAAAGATGTCCAAGAGAGGGAGGGTTCTGAGGGAGAAAATGTCTGGCTAGGGATGCCAGTAGAGGGAGAAGACGCCATAGATAGGGATTTCCTTACTGGGTACTTGCGTAGCAGCAGTGCCACCTCCCATTCCCTGTCACCTGAGGAGCTCGGAGATAGGCGGGAAGAGAGGGAACTGAATCTGCAGCTAGCTACGCTGGCTGTAGAAGAGAGACAGGCTGAGGTTGAAAAAGCCTTAGCCCAGGAGAGGATGGCAGAGGCTGAAAGGGCCTATACCAGAGAAAGGCTCGCTCTAGAGCGCAGTCTTACAAATCTGGACTCACCAGTAATGCAGGTGGAGTCCAGTGGTGGCAGCATTTGTAGTGTTAGGCACAATCCGTACCTACCCACAGATTTGGTACCTGGGTTCAAGGAGGGAGATGACATACGTTAGTGGCTTAGGGAGTATGAGGAAGCTCTAGTTGCACGCAGGATCCCTGGGAAAGATTGGGGAACTGTCCTAGAGAGCTATATTCCTGAGGTGGAAAGGGATGTCCTACTGGCCCCAGAAGGCAGTGACAGGCAGGGGTATCCCCACATCAGAAGGGCCCTGATAGAAAACTATGGTCTCACCCCTGAAGACGAAAGGTTGAGGTTCAGAGGCAGCAGGAAGCGGTCTCACCAGTCTTGGGAGGTTTTTATGGGGACTTGTTGCAAAGCACTAATAGGATGGGTGGAGGGTAGCAGAGCAACCACTTATGAAGGGCTGTTTAGTCTCATTCAAAGAGAACACATGTTCCGTTGCTGTTTTCCAGAGCTACGCCAACACCTGTCTTACTGTGAGTTCTCTGACCCAAGGGAACTTGCAAAGGAGGCTGACCTCTGGCTTAGTGCCAGGGGAGCTGGTCAGACACCAAGGGCTGTCTTAGGTTCACCCCTGGAAGGGTTGGGGGAGGTTCTGGGTAAACCAGGTAAAGTTTTCAGCGGGGAGGAAGTAGGATTGTTTAGGACCTATCCTCTTACGTATGCCTTAGATGCCTCCTTCCCGGAGCAGCGAGGCGAGATTTTAACCAACCCCGACAAAGTTCTGAGCGGGGAGGGTGCACAGAGACCTGTCCTCCCCTGCAGGTCTTGGAAGGTACCCAAGAGGGGCCCCAAGGCGGGAGGGTAGTCGTTACAGAATGCTTATCCTGTAACAAGGATGCCCTAAAGTCTGAAGGAGAAGGGGGGACACTTGAGAACAGGGCTGCTCCAGCTCTGGAGATCAGCAGCACCACCCCGCAGAGGGGGGTGCAGGTGCTTCCTTTTGAGGGTTGAGGAAGGACACTCCACTGACCCCTGTCCAGCACAAGGGTATCGTCCCTAGGTTGGAAAACCAGATCATGGGCAACCCCCTAGATCTGAAAATAGAGACTGCTGTAACCAGCCTCTCTACTGATTCATTCTCTAGGGATTCAGTTCCTACAAGAGGGGATTCACGGGGACACTTCCCTGACTCCTGTCCAGCAAAAAGGTAACGTCCCTAGGTTGGAAGATGCATGGCCCAGGGATTCAGTTCCTGTAAGGGAGAGTTTGAGGGAGGATGCTCCCCTAACTCATGACCAGCCCCAGGGTACCGTCCCTAGGTTGGAGAACCAGCCCAACGGTACCGCCCCTAGGTTGGAAAACCAGGTCCAGGGTAGCTCCCTTGACCTGGAGGTAGAGAAGGCTGTCCCCAGTCTCTCTACCATTACTTCTGGGGGTATCACTCTTGATGGGATGGTGCGGAACTCTAGAAGGTTGGGCAGGAGGAGGAAAGGCTCTTTCCTGACTCCAGCTCAGCCAGAGGGGAAGGACCCTGGTTTGGGAGACCAGTTACAGGGGGGATTCTCTGAACTGGTGGGTGAGCTGACCAGGACGACTGTAACAAGAACCCTGGCAGTTCTGGATTCTGGGGGTACAACTCCTCCTCAGAGGAGGTGGAACCCTAGAAGGAGGGGCAGGAGGAGAGATTCTCCCCTGGACCCCGTTCAGGCTATGGGACCAGTCCCTAGGCTAGAAGACTAGTGGCAGGGGGTAACTCCTGAACTGGGGGGAAGGAGAGTGGAAAAAGGATGGTATGCACCTCGGGCTCCCGCCCCCCACTCTGAGAGGTTTCAGAGGCCAGAGGCCCTGGGCTGGCCTGGGACCTGGCTCTGGCCACAGACAACTAGGACGCCTCCGTGGGTTAGCTTAGATTGTCTTGGGAGCATAGACAGAGGAATCCAACTGGCTTCAGATTGGCGTAGAACTGGATCATGTCCCTGCAGTTGCGGGCCAGGGTCCTGGTTCTATCGCCCTAATCAGGGAAGTCCATCAAGGTATTGATTGTTCTCCCCTGGCTTTGGGCTGGTAGGGGGTCATGTTGGACCTGGCCCTTTTACAGGGTCATTCCCCAGACCTTTTGCTTTTGTGCCTCCTTATTTTTCTGACCGTTGTTGGCTAACGTTTTGACTCTGAGCACTTTTTCACTGCTAACCAGTGGTAAAGTGCATGTGCTCTCTCTCTTACAAATTTGGTATGATTGTACTATACCTGATTGGCATATTTAATTTACCTATAAGTCCCTTGTAAAGTGGTATCCCTATACCCAGGGCCTGTAAATTAAATGCTGCTAGTGGGCCTGCAGCACTGTTTGCGCCATCCACTGAAGTAGCCTGTCAAACCTATCTAAGGCCTGCTAGCGCAGAGCCTGTGTGCGCAGTTTTCTGCCACAGGGACCTGGCATCTAAATTCACTTGCCAGACCCAGAACTCCCCTTTTACTACATTTAAGTCACCCCTTAGGTATGCCCTAGCTAGCCCTTTGGGCAGGGTGCCATGTATGTAGAAGGCAGGACATGTGCCATGTTGCGTGGCCTGTCCTGTAGTGACAAACAGCCTAACTTGGTGTATCACTGCTGTGAGTGCTGCCCTCTCATAGGACTGCATTGGAAATGCCCTGCCTTATATGTAAGGGGTATTGTCTGATTTATGAGGGGTAGCGTAGGCATGTTTGGTATGGTTGTGACAGTGGTAAGAAATGCTGCTTACTGTTGTACGTGTATTTTTTATTACTATCACAGAAATGCCACTTCTAGAAAGTGAGCATTTATCTGTGCTTATGCCTTTGGTGTTTTGCAGCTTGTCTCCAATCAACTTTTAGTCAGACTGACAGTTGGGGTTTTGTAACAAAAAGCAGAACAGTGGAGCACACCCAAACAGTCAATATATCTACACTTTAGAGACCAAGTGATGTCTGATAAAACAAAATGAGAAATCACAATAAATTTCACTATAGTGCTTTTTCTTAGACGGTGTTGATGAACATGTACTAACCAGAAAACAAATATACACAAAACAATGCTATCCACAAATAGGATTTATCCATACAAAGGAGGATTTTAATACAAAAAATATATTTTTTATTTTTTATAAACATAGATATATATATAGAAACGAAAAACATATAAATACAAAATAGAAAGCCATCAGCCGACACGTGTTTCGTCCACACCGGACTTCTTCAAGGCTGAGAAAATCACAACAGACAACTTCCCATTACAACATATATATATATAATTTTACACAAAAGTAGTTTTTCGTATATATACCATTTTTCTTTTTTTTAAATACATAAGCAAAAAAAAAATTCTTGTCAGTAAGATAGACAAACCACCACACCAACACCGTGCTTACAGTGTAACAATTTACTGAATAATAGACAGCAACAACAAAAAAAACACCACCACGTATCCTTTGTGACAAAGTGTTGTTTAATGTCCGAAGGAGTTACATGCAGTGCTCCCCATATCTCCAAATATCAGATATATGAGAGCCACAAGGGCCACAATAATGATTTTGCATGCCACATGCGAGCCCAAGTGCATGAAAATTTTTCCAATGCAACCCCACACTCCACCATGGTGAGGGAACGGTTTCTAGTAGATTTGTACCTTTAATCACTTATTCGTCAATCTGTTTCTAACCAAAGGTAACCACCTCTTTAGGCTCTTCAAATTAGGTCTCAATTCTGAACGTCACCACTTTCTTTCAGATGTCATGGAACAAACTGGGAAAAACAAACAATTGGAATATTTCTTATACTCTCTCTTCAAAAACCTTGGTTCATATAATTAATGCAGACACACCGTCTGCCCATATAGCAAAGTTTTCAATAATGTCAACATGATTTCTAGTAGTAAAGCAGTTAGCCCAGCAGGGCTCTGTTTAACCATTACTTTCAACTAAGCACGCTTCCCAATATATTCAACTATGGGTCAGACCTCCACTATTGCCTTACCTCTTTGTCCATCTGTTAAATTTCTCTGATTCACCCACGTCGCGTTAGCTGGTGTATCCAGACATAAGATTCGAAAATTCAGTCCCTCCTGTGTGTCTCCAGGCTTCCTGGCAGCAAATGCGAGCCTCACACGAGCATTCTTAAATGCCGCGTTCACGTTCGTAATAACTGATTGACACAGAAAACGGACTTTCGCCTGTCGCGTTTACCTGGGGCGGCCATTTTGAAGCGGTGGCTGTAGTATTACAGAACCTACAACTAGCACGCAAATCACATTTTCAAATCCAAGACCATGTAAAAACTAATCATGAAAGCACATCCCAATAGTGTTATGACACTTCTATCTGCCTAAACACAAAAAATAGTGAGAACCGAGCTCACGCGGACATTTGTAATTGTCACGCTCCAACTCGAAAGCAATGTTACATCGAAAGGAGGAAAACTTCCAGTGGCCATGGCCGCCATCTTTGAGTTGTAATTTTGCCAATACAGCCCCTCCAAATTACGCACTACTCAGATTCCTAGATAGCACAGCCTATGGGCAAAAAATAATTTTATTCACCCATAAGTCACCGTTGTTAACAACTTGGCCAGATCCTTCATAGCACCCTCAATGTCCCAGTATAACTCAATCCTTGTGGGAATATACCAATTTAGTCCACTACCGACAAGAGGAATATACTTTCCCTTTCTTAGTATTCCCAACCATCAAGTCTTTTGATGACAACGCAATTCATGCCACGAATGCATGCAAAGATGTATTAAAATGTATTAAAAGTGCACATGCAAAGAGAATGGTGAAAGATCCCCCCAACGTACAGAGGATTAGGGTGTGCAGTATGTATCACAAGAGTACAACTGGTCATTTGTATACATATTGTTCTCGTCAGCAATATATCAAGCAGATACATTTAAAGGAAATGGTACAGTTCATCATCCAAATTCATGCCCATTTCGATAATTCTTAATTTAATGATCCATTTCGCTTCATTTTTCCGCAAATCTAGTGTCCTATTACTACCCCTAGGGTTCATCGGGATGTGATTTATACCCATATATTTTACTAATGGGACCTCAATTTCTGGATGTTTGTCATTAACGTGTCGCACTACCGGCGATGCTATGTCATGATTTCTTAGGGCTCTGATATGTTCCTGAATTCGTTCCTTTAGGGGCCTGATTGTACTGCCCACATATATTTGGCCACATATACATTCCAATATGTATACCACAAATTTCGTATTACAGTTAATAAAAGTAGAGATTTTGTATTTTTCGTGTTTAGGCAGATAGAAGTGTCATAACACTATTGGGATGTGCTTTCATGATTAGTTTTTACATGGTCTTGGATTTGAAAATGTGATTTGCGTGCTAGTTGTAGGTTCTGTAATACTACAGCCAACGCTTCAAAATGGCCGCCGCAGGTAAACGCGACAGGCGAAAGTCTGTTTTCTGTGTCAATCAGTTTTTACGAACGTGAACGCGGCATTTAAGAATGCTCGCGTGAGGCTCGCATTTGCTGCCAGGAAGCCTGGAGACCCACAGGAGGGACTGAATTTTCGAATCTTATGTCTGGATACACCAGCTAACGCGACGTGGGTGAATCAGAGAAATTTAACAGATGGACAAGGAGGTAAGGCAATAGTGGAGGTCTGACCCATAGTTGAATATATTGGGAAGCGTGCTTAGTTGAAAGTAATGGTTAAACAGAGCCCTGCTGGGCTAACTGCTTTACTACTAGAAATCATGTGGACATTATTGAAAACTTTGCTATATGGGCAGACGGTGTGTCTGCATTAATTATATAAACCGATGTTTTTGAAGAGAGAGTATAAGAAATATTCCAATTGTTTGTTTTTCCCAGTTTGTTCCATGACATCTGAAAGAAAGTGGTGACGTTCAGAATTGAGACCTAATTTGAAGAGCCTAAAGAGGTGGTTAACTTTGGTTAGAAACAGATTGACGAATAAGTGATTAAAGGTACAAATCTACCAGAAACCGCTCCCTCACCATGGTGGAGTGTGGGGTTGCTTTGGAAAAAATTTCATGCACTTGGGCTCGCATGTGGCATGCAAAATCATTATTGTGGCCCTTGTGGCTCTCATATATCTGATATTTGGAGATATGGGGAGCACTGCATGTAACTCCTTCGGACATTAAACACTTTGTCACAAAGGATACGTGGTGGTGGTTTTTTTGTTGTTGCTGTCTATTATTCAGTAAATTGTTACACTGTAAGCACGGTGTTGGTGTGGTGGTTTGTCTATCTTACTGACAAGAATTTTTTTTTTGCTTATGTATTTAAAAAAAAGAAAAATGTTATATATATGAAAAACTACTTTTCTGTAAAATTATATATATATATATGTTGTAATGGGATGTTGTCTGTTGTGATTTTCTCAGCCTTGAAGAAGTCCGGTGTGGACGAAACACGTGTTGGCTGATGGCTTTCTATTTTGTATTTATATGTTTTTCGTTTCTATATATATATCTATGTTTATAAAAAATAAAAAATATATTTTTTGTATTAAAATCCTCCTTTGTATGGATAAATCCTATTTGTGGATAGCATTGTTTTGTGTATATTTGTTTTCTGGTTAGTACATGTTCATCAACACCGTCTACGAAAAAGCACTATAGTGAAATTTATTGTGATTTCTCATTTTGTTTTATAAGACATCACTTGGTCTCTAAAGTGTAGATATATTGACTGTTTGGATGTGCTCCACTGTTCTGCTTTTTGTTTCTAGAACGGGTTTGCTATTTAGCAAACCCAGACTTACACATCATGGCAACGATGTGTTTCAGTGTATGAGCACTCATAATTCTCTTTTGAATACATAATCAGAATGTGCATTTATTTCAATCAATGAGTTGCCATTTGTTGTCAGTTGGGGCTTTGTGCATACTTCTCAGACAGCCTGAACACAGGGAGGGTGGAGGTGACACAGAGGTGCATCTACATATTGTAAAGCCTTCCTGGGCTGAGAGAAGGGAGAGGCGGGGCACACCTGCATTTGTAAAGCCTGTGCCCTGGCATCACGCAATAGGGCTGTTAACCCCCCACTGATGTTTGGAGCCTGTGCTGAAAGGAGAGAGGGGGCACTCCCAGAACCAGTTGTAACTGGCTGGAACCTCCTCTCCCTAGCATTGTAAAACACTGTAAGAACTGACTATAAGTACAGGGGTATTTTCCCCACAATTTGAACACTCTTGGAACTGAAAATGGGCACAGAACGCTGATGAATGGACTCACCAGGAAACCACCTTGGACTGCTGCTGCTGTGCTGACCTGTGACCTGCCTGGTCACTAGAAGGAACTGCCACCATCTGCACCCCTTGTGCTGGCCTGTAGCTGGACCCACCAGCCCTGTGCTTTTTCTTGAGTGTATTGTTCCCAGGGGCAGGGTGCTGTGGTCCCTGACCCCTGCCATGATCTCCACAGTTGGACCTACTGCAGAGAGATCACCGCCGCAGCCCGGATTGCTGGGCTCTACTTAGCGCGAGATCCGCGCAAATCCAAGTGCCCCCGGGGCACGAAGATACCTCAACTGGAGCAGGCGTGCTCCTAACGGCGCCCCTGGGGCACGGTCCTCTCCCAGGAGCGCCCCCAGGGCGCCAGCCGCATCCTCCTTCTGTGGAAGCGTCCCGGTGGCTGGGAACTGCTTCCAGCACTCGCTCACCACTTCAGTGCGAGCGAGTGTCTCCTCGGGCCCGCGGAGGGGTCTGAGCTCACCAGACTCTTCCAGCAGGACGCGGGGAAGGCGCGGGGAGCGCCCCTTCTCCAGTCTCTGCCCCAGGAGCAGGACGCTCCTTTTTCTCCACACCGGCATCGGGAAGGGAGACCTCGCCGGAGGTTCCTTCCCGTACCAAAACCCAGGTACTCCTTAGGAAATATAGGCTCTAGGAGCCTAATACAGACTTGTAGATGCTTACTATTTCCTACCTGGTGACTGGTTATACATATATGTGCTAATGTTCCTTTTATGGGCATGTCTAGCTGATATGTATTTATATGACTTGTGGTATATTGTCTAATGCTCCTTTTATGGGTATTTAGGAATTGTTCATGACAAGTGCACATACCATTTTTTTACTATAATTCCTGACTACTGCTTATGTTGCAGAATCCTGAGTACTTACGTGTTCTAATGTGACAACTGTATATTCCTGCAGGGTATTAGTAACTTGTGTAACATTCTGACAACTGCTAAGGTAGCAGGGTATTATTCACGTGTAATTTTGGTCTAATTATGTTTTGTGCAATACAGATTATTTTTACATAGCTCAGTGTTGTGTTTCCTTTGTGGGGTATATTTTGTGTCACATGTCTTGTGTGTTGTGCAAACACTTTACACATTGCCTCCAGGTTAAGCTTGACTGCTCGTGCCAAGCTACCAAGGGGGTAAGCAGGGGTTATCTTGGACGTGTAACTGCCTAGCCCTGACTAGAGTGGGTAAGTTCTGCCTGGCTGAGGTGCATACTCTAGCCAACCAGAAACCCAATTTCTAACTTTGGTTGTCAGCGGTGAGGATAGGACTTGCGCTTGCACAGTACCTTGTGACTCATTTTTGCACCGCAAATTGCACTTAGACCATTACATGTTTTAATTCTCTTTTCCTAAATTATTCTCCTGTTTTCTCAAACTAGTCATTTTATTTTTACTCCTGTGTTGTATACTCACACTTTTGACTCTTGGGTTTAAGCTAGTGTTGTGCTCTTAACAAAATGGAGTCCACCTTTGACATGGATGATATTTTGTATTACACTCTAGAAGAGTTAAGGGGATTCTGCAGGGAGAGAGGTATACCTTTTATAGAGGCTGAAGCCCATGAAGGGACCCTCAGGAGAGCCCTGTTTCATTTTGAGGTGGCAGACTACATAGCACAAAAAGAGGCCCAAGAGAGGGAGGGTTCTGAGGGAGAAAATGTCTGGCCAGGGACGCCAGTACAGGGAGAAGACTCCATAGATAGGGATTTCTTACTAGGTACTTGTGTAGCAGCAGCGCCACCTCCCATTCCCTGTCACCTGCCATGTATGTAGAAGGCAGGACATGTGCCATGTTGCTTGGCCTGTCCTGATAGTGACAAACAGCCTAACTTGGTGTCTCACTGCTGTGAGTGCTGCCCTCTCATACGATTGCATTGGAAATGCCCTGCCTTATAAGTAAGGGGTATTGTCTGATTTATGAGGGGTAGCATAGGCATGTTTGGTATGGTTGTGACAGTGGTAAGAAATGCTGCTTACTGGTGTAGGTGTATTTTTTATTACTATCACAGAAATGCCACTTCTAGAAAGTGCGCATTTATCTGTGCTTATGCCTTTGGTGTTTTGCAGCTTGTCTCCAATCAACGTCTAGGCAGACTGACAGTTGGGGCTTTTTGCATACTTCTCAGACAGCCTGAACACAGGGAGGGTGGAGGTGACACAGAGGTGCATCTACATATTGTAAAGCCTTCCTGGGCTGGGAGAAGGGAGAGGCGGGGCACACCTGCATTTGTAAAGACTGTGCCCTGGCATCACACAATAGGGCCATTAACCCCCCACTGATGTTTGGAGCCTGTGCTGAAAGGAGAGAGGGGGCACTCCCAGAACCAGATGTGACTGTCTGGAACCTCCTCTCCCCAGCATTGTAAAACACTGTAAGAACTGACTAGAAGTACAGGGGAATTTTCCCCACAATTTGAACACTCTTGGAACTGAAAATGGACACAGAACGCTGATGAATGGACTCACCAGGAAACCACCTTGGACTGCTGCTGCTGTGCTGACCTGTGACCTGCCTGGTCACTAGAAGGAACTGCCACCATCTGCACCCCTTGTGCTGGCCTGTAGCTGGACCCACCAGCCCTGTGATTTTTCTTGAGTGTATTGTTCCCAGGGGCAGTGTGCTGTGGCCCCTGACCCCTGCCACGATCTCCACAGTTGGACCTACTGCAGAGAGATCACCGCCACAGCCTGGATTGCTGGGCTCTACTTAGCGAAAGATCCGCGCAAATCCAGGCGCCCCTGGGGCACGAAGATACCACAACTGGAGCAGGTGTGCTCCTAACGGCGCCCCCGGGTCACGGTCCGCTCCCAGGAGCGCCCCCTGGGCACCAGCCACCTCCCCCTTCCGTGGAAGCGTCCCGGCAGCTGGGAACAGCTTCCAGCACTCGCGCACCGCTTCGGTGCGAGCGAGTGTCTCCTCGGGCCCCCGGAGGAGTCCGAGCTCACCAGACTCGTCCAGCAGGATGCGGGGAAGGCGCAGGGAGCGCCCCTTCTCCGGTCTATGCCCCGGGAGCAGGACGCTCCTTTTTCTCCACGCCGGCATCGGGAAGGGAGACCTCGCCGGAGGTTCCTTCCCGTTTTCATCCTGCAATTGTTGCTGGGCCACGCCCGGCCCCCACCCCACGGATTGGATGTGAGGAGGCCGAGGCAGGCCCCCACCACGAGGTAGGCCCCCGTTTCATGCACAGGAGCGCCGGAGGCCCCCGTGTTCGCCGTTAGGCACTGGAAGTGCCTCTTCTACCAAAACCCAGGTACTCCTTAGGAAATCTAGGCTCTAGGAGCCTAATACAGACTAGTAGATGCTTACTATTTCCTACCTGGTGACTGGTTAAACATATATGTGCTAATGTTCCTTTTATGGCCATGTCTAGCTGATATGTATTTATATGACTTGTGGTATATTCTCTAATGTTCCGTTTATGGGTATTTAGGAATTGTTCATGACAAGTGCACATGCCTTTTTCTTTACTATAATTCCTGACTACTGCTTATGTTGCAGAATCCTGAGTACTTACGTGTTCTAATGTGACAACTGCATATTCCTGCAGGGTATTATTAACTTGTGTAACATTCTGACAACTGCTAAGGTAGCAGGGTATTATTCACGTGTAATGTTGGTCTAATTATGTTTTGTGCAATACAGATTATTTTACATAGCTCAGTGTTGTGTTTACTTTGTGGGGTATATTTTGCATCACGTGTGTTGTGTGTTGTGCAAACGCTTTACACATTGCCTCCAGTTTAAGCCTGACTGCTCGTGCCAAGCTACCAAGGGGGTGAGCAGGGGTTATCTTGGACATGTAACTCCCTAGCCCTGACTAGAGTGGGTAAATTCTGCCTGGCTGAGGTGCATACCCTAGCCAACCAGAAACCCCATTTCTAACATTGGTTGTCAGCGGTGACGATAGGACTTGCGCTTGCACAGTACCTTGTGACTCATTTTTGCACCGCAAAGTGCACTTAGACCATTACATGTTTTAATTCTCTTTTCTTAAATTATTCTCCTGTTTTCTCAAACTAGTCATTTTATTTTTACTCCTGTGTTGTATACTCTCACTTTTGACTCTTGTGTTTAAGCTAGTATTGTGCTCTTAACAAAATGGAGTCCACCTTTGACATGAATGATATGTTGTATTACACTCTAGAAGAGTTAAGGGGATTTTGCATGGAGAGAGGTATACCTTTTATAGAGGCTGAAGCCCATGAAGGGACCCTCAGGAGAGCCCTGTTTAATTTAGAGGTGGCAGAATACATAGCACAAAAAGATGTCCAAGAGAGGGAGGGTTCTGAGGGAGAAAATGTCTGGCGAGGTAGGCCCCCGTTTCGTGCACAGGAGAGCCGGAGGCCCCCGTGTTCGCCGTTAGGCACTGGAAGTGCCTCTTCTACCAAAACCCAGGTACTCCTTAGGAAATCTAGGCTCTAGGAGCCTAATACAGACTAGTAGATGCTTACTATTTCCTACCTGGTGACTGGTTAAACATATATGTGCTAATGTTCCTTTTATGGCCATGTCTTGCTGATATGTATTTATATGACTTGTGGTATATTCTCTAATGTTCCGTTTATGGGTATTTAGGAATTGTTCATGACAAGTGCACATACCTTTTTCTTTACTATAATTCCTGACTACTGCTTATGTTGCAGAATCCTGAGTACTTACGTGTTCTAATGTGACAACTGTATATTCCTGCAGGGTATTAGTAACTTGTGTAACATTCTGACAACTGCTAAGGTAGCAGGGTATTATTCACGTGTAATGTTGGTCTAATGATGTTTTGTGCAATACAGATTATTTTACATAGCTCAGTGTTGTGTTTACTTTGTGGGGTATATTTTGCATCACGTGTGTTGTGTGTTGTTCAAACGCTTTACACATTGCCTCCAGTTTAAGCCTGACTGCTCGTGCCAAGCTACCAAGGGGGTGAGCAGGGGTTATCTTAGACATGAAACTCCCTAGCCCTGACTAGAGTGGGTAAATTCTGCCTGGCTGAGGTGCATACCCTAGCCAACCAGACACCCCATTTCTAACATTGGTTGTCAGCGGTGACGATAGGACTTGCGCTTGCACAGTACCTTGTGACTCATTTTTGCACCGCAAAGTGCACTTAGACCATTACATGTTTTAATTCTCTTTTCTTAAATTATTCTCATGTTTTCTCAAACTAGTCATTTTATTTTTACTCTTGTGTTGTATACTCGCACTTTTGACTCTTGTGTTTAAGCTAGTATTGTGCTCTTAACAAAATGGAGTCCACCTTTGACATGGATGATATGTTGTATTACACTCTAGAAGAGTTAAGGGGATTCTGCATGGAGAGAGGTATACCTTTTATAGAGGCTGAAGCCCATGAAGGGACCCTCAGGAGAGCCCTGTTTAATTTTGAGGTGGCAGAATACATAGCACAAAAAGATGTCAAGAGAGGGAGGGTTCTGAGGGAGAAAATGTCTGGCCAGGGATGCCAGTAGAGGGAGAAGGCGCCATAGATAGGGATTTCCTTACTTGGTACTTGCGTAGCAGCAGTGCCACCTCCCATTCCCTGTCACCTGAGGAGCTCGGAGATAGGCGGGAAGAGAGGGACCTGAAGCTGCAGCTAGCTAGGCTGGCTGTAGAAGAGAGACAGGCTGAGGTTGAAAAAGCCTTAGCCCAGGAGAGGATGGCAGAGGCTGAAAGGGCCTTTACCAGAGAAAGGCTCGCTCTAGAGCGCAGTCTTACAAATCTGGACTCACCAGTAATGCAGGTGGAGTCCAGTGGTGGCAGCATTTGTAGTGGTAGGCACAATCCGTACCTACCCACAGATTTGGTACCTGGGTTCAAGGAGGGAGATGACATACGTTAGTGGCTTAGGGAGTATGAGGAAGCTCTAGTTGCGCGCAGGATTCCTCGGAAAGATTGGGGAACTGTCCTACAGAGCTATATTCCTGAGGTGGAAAGGGATGTCCTACTGGCCCCAGAAGGGAGTGACAGGCAGGGGTATCCCCACATCAGAAAGGCCCTGATAGAAAAGTATGGTCTCACCCCTGAAGACTAAAGGTTGAGGTTCAGAGGCAGCAGGAAGCAGTCTCACCAGTCTTGGGAGGATTTTATGGGGACTTGTTGCAAAGCACTAATAGGATGGGTGGAGGGTAGCAGAGCAACGACTTATGAAGGGCTGTTTAGTCTCATTCAAAGAAAACACATGTTCTGTTGCTGTTTTCCAGAGCTACGCCAACACCTGTCTTACTGTGAGTTCTCTGACCCAAGGGAACTTGCAAAGGAGGCTGACCTCTGGCTTAGTGCCAGGGGAGCTGGTCAGACACCAAGGGCTGTCTTAGGTTCACCCCTGGAAGGGTTGGGGGAGGTTCTGGGTAAACCAGGTAAAGTTTTCAGCGGGGAGGAAGTAGGATTGTTTAGGACCTATCCTCTTACGTATGCCTTAGATGCCTCCTTCCTGGAGCACCGAGGCGAGATTTTAACCAACCCCGACAAAGTTCTGAGCGGGGAGGGTGCACAGGGACCTGTCCTCCCCCGCAGGTCTTGGAAGGTACCCGAGAGGGGCCCCAAGGCGGGAGGGTAGTCATTACAGAAGGCCAATTCTGTAACAAGGATGCCCTAAAGTCTGAAGGAGAAGGGGGGACACTTGAGAACAGGGTTGCTCCAACTCTGGAGATCAGCAGCACCACCCCGCAGAGGGGGGTGCAGGTGCTTCCTTTTGAGGGTTTGAGGAAGGACACTCCACTGACCCCTGTCCAGCACAAGGGTATCGTCCCTAGGTTGGAAAACCAGATCATGGGCAACCCCCTAGATCTGAAAATAGAGACTGCTGTAACCAGCCTCTCTACTGATGCATTCTCTAGGGATTCAGATCCTACAAGGGGGGATTCACAGGAAGACACTTCCCTGACTCATGTCCAGCAAAAAGGTAACGTCCCTAGGTTGGAAGATGCATGCCCTAGGGATTCAGTTCCTGTAAGGGAGAGTTTGAGGGAGGATGCTCCCCTAACTCATGCCCAGCCCAAGGGTACCGTCCCTAGGTTGGAGAACCAGCCCAAGGGTACCGTCCCTAGGTTGGAAAACCAGGTCCAGGGTAGCTCCCTTGACCTGGAGGTAGAGAAGGGAGTCCCCAGTCTCTCTACCATTACTTCTGGGGGTATCACTCTTGATGGGACGGTGCGGAACTCTAGAAGGAGGGGCAGGAGGAGGAAAGGCTCTTTCCTGACTCCAGCTCAGCCAGAGGGGAAGGACCCTGGTTTGGGAGACCAGTTACAGGGGGGATCCTCTGAACTGGTGGGTGAGCTGACCAGGACGACTGTAACAAGCACCCTGGCAGTTCTGTATTCTGGGGGTACAACTCCTCCTCGGAGGAGGTGGAACCCTAGAAGGAGGGGCAGGAGGAGAGATTCTCCCCTGGACCCCGTTCAGGCTATGGGACCAGTCTCTACGCTAGAAGATTAGTGGCAGGGGGTAACTCCTGAACTGGGGGGAAGGAGAGTGGAAAAATGATGCTATGCACCTCGGGCTCCCGCCCCCCACTCTGAGAGGTTTCAGAGGCCAGAGGCACCGGGCTGGCCTGGGACCTTGCTCTGGCCACAGACAACTAGGACGCCTCCGTGGGTTAGCTTAGATTGTCTTGGGAGCATAGACAGAGGAATCCAACTGGCTTCAGATTGGCGTAGAACTGGATCATGTCCCTGCAGTTGCGGGCCAGGGTCCTGGTTTTATCACCCTAATCAGCGAAGTCCATCAAGGTATTGATTGTTCTCCCCTGGCTTTGGGCTGGTAGGGGGTCATGTTGGAGCTGGCCCTTTTACAGGGTCATTCCCCAGACCTTTTGCTTTTGTGCCTCCTTATTTTTCTGACTGTTGTTGGCTGATGTTTTGACTCTGAGCACTTTTTCACTGCTAACCAGTGGTAAAGTGCATGTGCTCTCTCTCTTACAAATTTGGTATGATTGTATTATACCTGATTGGCATATTTTATTTACCTATAAGTCCCTTGTAAAGTGGTATCGCTATTCCCAGGGCCTGTAAATTAAATGCTGCTAGTGGGCCTGCAGCACTGTTTGCGCCACCCACTGAAGTAGCCTGTCAAACCTATCTAAGGCCTGCTAGCGCAGAGCCGGTGTGTGCAGTTTTCTGCCACAGGGACCTGGCATCTAAATTCACTTGCAAGACCCAGAACTCCCCTTTTACTACATTTAAGTCACCCCTTAGGTATGCCCTAGCTAGCCCTTTGGGCAGGGTGCCATGTATGTAGAAGGCAGGACATGTGCCATGTTGCGTGGCCTGTCCTGGTACTGACAAACAGCCTAACGTGGTGTATCACTGCTGTGAGTGCTGCCCTCTCATAGGACTGCATTGGAAATGCCCTGCCTTATAAGTAAGGGGTATTGTCTGATATTTTAGGGGTAGCGTAGGCATGTTTGGTATGGTTGTGACAGTGGTAAGAAATGCAGCTTACTGTTGTACGTGTATTTTTTATTACTATCACAGAAATGCCACTTCTAGAAAGTGCGCATTTATCTGTGCTTATGCCTTTGGTGTTTTGCAGCTTGTCTCCAATCAACTTTTAGGCAGACTGACAGTTGGGGCTTTGTGCATACTTCTCAGATAGCCTGAACACAGGGAGGGTGGAGGTGACACAGAGGTGCATCTACATATTGTAAAGCCTTCCTGGGATGAGAGAAGGGAGAGGCGGGGCACACCTGCATTTGTAAAGACTGTGCCCTGGCATCACACAATAGGGCCAGTAACCCCCCACTGATGTTTGGAGCCTGTGCTGAAAGGAGAGAGGGGGCACTCCCAGAACCAGTTGTAACTGGCTGGAACCTCCTCTCCCTAGCTTTGTAAAACACTGTAAGAACTGACTATAAGTACAGGGGTATTTTCCCCACAATTTGAACACTCTTGGAACTGAAAATGGGCAGAGAACGCTGATGAATGGACTCACCAGGAAACCACTTTGGACGGCTGCTGATGTGCTGACCTGTGACCTGCCTGGTCACTAGAAGGAACTGCAACCATCTGCACCCCTTGTGCTGGCCTGTAGCTGGACCCACCAGCCCTGTGCTTTTTCTTGAGTGTATTGTTCCCAGGGGCAGGGTGCTGTGGCCCCTGACCCCTGCAACGATCTCCACAGTTGGACCTAATGCAGAGAGATCACCGCCGAAGCCCGGATTGCTGGGCTCTACTTAGCGCGAGATCCGCGCAAATCCAAGTGCCCCCAGGGCACGAAGATACCTCAACTGGAGCAGGCGTGCTCCTAACGGCACCCCTGGGGCACGGTCCTTTCCCAGGAGCGCCCCCAGGGTGCCAGCCGCATCCTCCTTCTGTGGAAGCGTCCCGGTGGCCGGGAACTGCTTCCAGCACTCGCTCACCACTTCAGTGCGAGCGAGTGTCTCCTCGGTCCCCCAGAGTGGTCCGAGCTCACCAGACTCGTCCAGCAGGACGCGGGGAAGGTGCGGGGAGCGCCCCTTCTCCAGTCTCTGCCCCAGGAGCAGGACGCTCCTTTTTCTCCACACCGGCATCGGGAAGGGAGACCTCGCAGGAGGTTCCTTCCTGTACCAAAACCCAGGTACTCCTTAGGAAATCTAGGCTCTAGGAGCCTAATACAGACTTGTAGATGCATACTATTTCCTACCTGGTGACTGGTTATACATATAAGTGCTAATGTTCCTTTTATGGGCATGTCTAGCTGATATGTATTTATATGACTTGTGGTATATTCTCTAATGTTCCTTTTATGGGTATTTAGGAATTGTTCATGACAAGTGCACATACCTTTTTTTTACTATAATTCCTGTCTACTGCTTATGTTGCAGAATCCTGAGTACTTACGTGTTCTAATGTGACAACTGTATATTCCTGCAGGGTATTAGTAACTTCTGTAACATTCTGACAACTTCTAAGGTAGCAGGGTATTATTCACGTGTAATTTTGGTCTAATTATGTTTTGTGCAATACAGATTATTTTTACATAGCTCAGTGTTGTGTTTACTTTGTGGGGTATATTTTGTGTCACGTGTCTTGTGTGTTGTGCAAACACTTTACACATTGCCTCCAGGTTAAGCTTGACTGCTCGTGCCAAGCTACCAAGGGGGTGAGCAGGGGTTATCTTGGACGTGTAACTCCCTAGCCTTGACTAGAGTGGGTAAGTTCTGCCTGGCTGAGGTGCATACTCTAGCCAACCAGAAACCCAATTTCTAACTTTGGTTGTCAGCGGTGAGGATAGGACTTGCGCTTGCACAGTACCTTGTGACTCATTTTTGCACCGCAAATTGCACTTAGACCATTACATGTTTTAATTCTCTTTTCTTAAATTATTCTGCTGTTTTATCAAACTAGTCATTTTATTTTTACTCCTGAGTTGTATACTCACACTTTTGACTCTTGTGTTTAAGCTAGTGTTGTGCTCTTAACAAAATGGAGTCCACCTTTGACATGGATGATATTTTGTATTACACTCTAGAAGAGTTATGGGGATTCTGCAGGGAGAGAGGTATACCTTTTATAGAGGCTGAAGCCCATGAAGGGACCCTCAGGAGAGCTCTGTTTCATTTTGAGGTGGTAGACTACATAGCACAAAAAGAGGCCCAAGAGAGGGAGGGTTCTGAGGGAGAAAATGTCTGGCCAGGGACGCCAGTAGAGGGAGAAAACGCCAGAGATAGGGATTTCCTTACTAGGTACTTGCGTAGCAGCAGCGCCACCTCCCATTCCCTGTCACCTGCCATGTATGTAGAAGGCAGGACATGTTGCGTGGCCTGTCCTGGTAGTGACAAACAGCCTAACTTGGTGTCTCACTGCTGTGAGTGCTGCCCTCTCATACGATTGCATTGGAAATGCCCTGCCTCATAAGTATGGGGTATTGTCTGAATTATGAGGGGTAGCATAGGCATGTTTGGTATGGTTGTGACAGTGGTAAGAAATGTTGCTTACTGGTGTAGGTGTATTTTTTATTACTATCACAGAAATGCCACTTCTAGAAAGTGCGCATTTATCTGTGCTTATGCCTTTGGTGTTTTGCAGCTTGTCTCCTATCAACGTCTAGGCAGACTGACAGTTGGGGCTTTTTGCATACTTCTCAGACAGCCTGAACAAAGTGAGGGTGGAGGTGACACAGAGGTCCATCTACATATTGTAAAGCCTCCCTGGGCTGAGAGAAGGGAGAGGCGGGGCACACCTGCATTTGTAAAGACTGTGCCCAGGGTTCACACAATAGGGCTGTTAACCCCCCACTGATGTTTGAAGCCTGTGCTGAAAGGAGAGAGGGGGCACTCACAGAACGAGTTGTAACTGGCTGGAACCTCCTCTCCCCAGCATTGTAAAACACTCTAAGAACTGACTAGAAGTACAGGGGAATTTTCCCCACAATTTGAACACTCTTGGAACTGAAAATGGACACAGAACGCTGATGAATGGACTCACCAGGAAACCACCTTGGACTGCTGCTGCTGTGCTGATCTGTGACCTGCCTGGTCACTAGAAGGAACTGCCACCATCTGCACCCCTTGTGCTGGCCTGCAGCTGGATCCACCAGCCCTGTGATTTTTCTTGAGTGTATTGTTCTCAGGGGCAGGGTGCTGTGGCCCCTGACCCCTGCCACGATCTCCACAGTTGGACCTACTGCAGAGAGATCACCGCACAGCCCGGATTGCTGGGCTCTACTTAGCGCGAGATCTGCGCAAATCCAAGTGCCCCTGGGGCACGAAGATACCACAACTGGAGCAGGCGTGCTCCTAACGGCGCCCCCGGGTCACGGTCCACTCCCAGGAGCGCCCCCTGGGCACCAGCCGCCTCCCCCTTCTGTTGAAGCGTCCCGACAGCCGGGAACAGCTTCCAGTACTCGTGCACCGCTTCAGTGCGAGCGAGTGTCTCCTTGGGCCCCCGGAGGAGTCCGAGCTCACCAGACTCGTCCAGCAGGATGCGGGGAAGGCGCAGGGAGCGCCCCTTCTCCTGTCTATGCCCCGGGAGCAGGACGCTCCTTTTTCTCCACGCCGGCATCGGGAAGGGAGACCTCGCCGGAGGTTCCTTCCCGTTTTCATCCTGCAATTGTTGCTGGGCCACGCCCGGCCCCCACCCCACGGATTGGGTGTGAGGAGGCCAAGGCAGGCCCCCACCATGAGGTAGGCCCCCGTTTCGTGCACAGGAGCGCCGGGGGCCCCCGTGATCGCCATTTGGCACTGGAAGTGCCTCTTCTGCCAAAACCCAGGTACTCCTTAGGAAATCTAGGCTCTAGGAGCCTAATACAGACTTGTAGATGCTTACTATTTCCTACCTGGTGACTGGTTATACATATATGTGCTAATGTTCCTTTTATGGGCATGTCTAGCTGATATGTATTTACATGACTTGTGATATATTCTATACTGTTCCGTTTATGGGTATTTAGGAATTGTTCATGACAAGTGCACATACCTTTTTCTTTACTATAATTCCTGACTACTGCTTATGTTGCAGAATCCTGAGTACTTACGTTTTCTAATGTGACAACTGTATATTCCTGCAGGGTATTAGTAACTTGTGTAACATTCTGACAACTGCTAAGGTAGCAGGGTATTATTCACGTGTAATTTTGGTCTAATTATGTTTTGTGCAATACATATTATTTTTACATAGCTCAGTGTTGTGTTTACTTTGTGGGGTATATTTTGCGTCCGGTGTCTTGTGTGTTGTGCAAACACTTTACACATTGCTTCCAGGTTAAGCTTGACTGCTCGTGCCAAGCTACCAAGGGGGTGAGCAGGGGTTATCTTGGACATGTAACTCCCTAGCCCTGACTAGAGTGGGTAAGTTCTGCCTGGCTGAGGTGCATACTCTAGCCAACCAGAAACCCAATTTCTAACATTGGTTGTCAGCGGTGAGGATGGGACTTGCGCTTGCATAGTACCTTGTGACTCATTTTTGCACCGCAAATTGCACTTAGACCATTACGTGTTTTAATTCTCTTTTCTTAAATTATTCTCCTGTTTTCTCAAACTAGTCATTTTATTTTTACTCCTGTGTTGTATACTCGCACTTTTGACTCTTGTGTTTAAGCTAGTGTTGTGCTCTTAACAAAATGGAGTCCACCTTTGACATGGATGATATTTTGTATTACACTCTAGAAGAGTTAAGGGGATCTGCAGGGAGAGAGGTATACCTTTTATAGTGGCTGAAGCCCATGAAGGGACCCTCAGGAGAGCCCTGTTTCATTTTGAGGTGGCAGACTACATATTACAAAAAGAGGCCCAAGAGAGGGAGGGTTCTGAGGGCGAAAATGTCTGGCCAGGGACGCCAGTAGAGGGAGAAGACGCCATAGATAGGGATTTCTTTACTAGGTACTTGCGTAGCAGCAGCGCCACCTCCCATTCCCTGTCACCTGCCATGTATGTAGAAGGCAGGACATGTGCCATGTTGCGTGGCCTGTCCTGGTAGTGACAAACAGCCTAACTTGGTGTCTCACTGCTGTGAGTGCTGCCCTCTCATAGGATTGCACTGAATATGCCCTGCCTCATAAGTAAGGGGTATTGTCTGATTTATGAGGGGTAGCATAGGCATGATTGGTATGGTTGTGACAGTGGTAAGAAATGTTGCTTACTGGTGTAGGTGTATTTTTCATTACTATCACAGAAATGGCACTTCTACAAAGTGCGCATTTATCTGTGCTTATGCCTTTGGTGTTTTGCAGCTTGTCTCCAATCAACGTCTAGGCAGACTGACAGTTGGGGCTTTTTGCATACTTCTCAGACAGCCTGAACACAGGGAGGGTGGAGGTGACACAGAAGTGCATCTACATATTGTAAAGCCTTCCTGGGCTGAGAGAAGGGAGAGGCGGGGCACACCTGCATTTGTAAAGACTGTGCCCAGGCATCACACAATAGGGCTGTTAACCCCCCACTGATGTTTGGAGCCTGTGCTGAAAGGAGAGAGGGGGCACTCCCAGAACCAGTTGTAACTGGCTGGAACCTCCTCTCCCCAGCATTGTAAAACACTGTAAGAACTGACTAGAAGTACAGGGGAATTTTCCCCACAATTTGAATACTCTTGGAACTGAAAATGGACACAGAACGCTGATGAATGGACTCACCAGGAAACCACCTTGGACTGCTGCTGCTGTGCTGACCTGTAACCTGCCTGGTCACTAGAAGGAACTGCCACCATCTGCACCCCTTGTGCTGGCCTGTAGCTGGATCCACCAGCCCTGTGATTTTTCTTGAGTGTATTGTTCCCAGGGGCAGGGTGCTGTGGCCCCTGACCCCTGCCACGATCTCCACAGTTGGACCTACTGCAGAGAGATCACCGCACAGCCCGGATTGCTTGGCTCTACTTAGCGCGAGATCCGCGCAAATCCAAGTGCCCCCGGGGCACGAAGATACCACAGCTGGAGCAGGCGTGCTCCTAACGGTGCCCCCAGGTCACGGTCCGCTCCCAGGAGCGCCCACGGGGTACCAGCCATCTCCCCCTTCTGTGGAAGCGTCCCGGCAGCCGGGAACAGCTTCCAGCACTCTCGCACCGCTTCAGTCCGAGCTCACCAGACTCGTCCAGCAGGATGCGGGGAAGGCGCAGGAAGCGCCCCTTCTCCGGTCTATGCCCCGGGAGCAGGACGCTCCTTTTTCTCTACGCCGGCATCGGGAAGGGAGACCTCGCCGGAGGTTCCTTCCCGTTTTCATCCTGCAATTGTTGCTGGGCCACGCCCGGCCCCCACCCCACGGATTGGGTGTGAGGAGGCCAAGGCAGGCCCCCACCATGAGGTAGGCCCCCGTTTCGTGCACAGGAGCGCCGGGGGCCCCCGTGTTCGCCATTTGGCACTGGAAGTGCCTCTTCTGCCAAAACCCAGGTACTCCTTAGGAAATCTAGGCTCTAGGAGCCTAATACAGACTTGTAGATGCTTACTATTTCCTACCTGGTGACTGGTTATACATATATGTGCTAATGTTCCTTTTATGGGCATGTCTAGCTGATATGTATTTATATGACTTGTGATATATTCTATACTGTTCCGTTTATGGGTATTTAGGAATTGTTCATGACAAGTGCACATACCTTTTTCTTTACTATAATTCCTGACTACTGCTTATGTTGCAGAATCCTGAGTACTGTTCTAATGTGACAACTGCATATTCCTGCAGGGTATTAGTAACTTGTGTAACATTCTGACAACTGCTAAGGTAGCAGGGTATTATTCATGTGTAATGTTGGTCTAATTATGTTTTGTGCAATACAGATTATTTTTACATAGCTCAGTGTTGTGTTTACTTTGTGGGGTATATTTTGCGTCCGGTGTCTTGTGTATTGTGCAAACACTTTACACATTGCTTCCAGGTTAAGCTTGACTGCTCGTGCCAAGCTACCAAGGGGGTGAGCAGGGGTTATCTTGGACGTGTAACTCCCTAGCCCTGACTAGAGTGGGTAAGTTCTGCCTGGCTGAGGTGCATACTCTAGCCAACCAGAAACCCAATTTCTAACATTGGTTGTCAGCGGTGAGGATGGGACTTGCGCTTGCATAGTACCTTGTGACTCATTTTTGCACCGCAAATTGCACTTAGACCATTACGTGTTTTAATTCTCTTTTCTTAAATTATTCTCCTGTTTTCTCAAACTAGTAATTTTATTTTTACTCCTGTGTTGTATACTCGCACTTTTGACTCTTGTGTTTAAGCTAGTGTTGTGCTCTTAACAAAATGGAGTCCACCTTTGACATGGATGATATTTTGTATTACACTCTAGAAGAGTTAAGGGGATCTGCAGGGAGAGAGGTATACCTTTTATAGAGGCTGAAGCCCATGAAGGGACCCTCAGGAGAGCCCTGTTTCATTTTGAGGTGGCAGACTACATAGCACAAAAAGAGGCCCAAGAGAGGGAGGGTTCTGAGGGCGAAAATGTCTGGCCAGGGACGCCAGTAGAGGGAGAAGACGCCATAGATAGGGATTTCCTTACTAGGTACTTGCGTAGCAGCAGCGCCACCTCCCATTCCCTGTCACCTGCCATGTATGTAGAAGGCAGGACATGTGCCATGTTGCGTGGCCTGTCCTGGTAGTGACAAACAGCCTAACTTGGTGTCTCACTCCTGTGAGTGCTGCCCTCTCATAGGATTGCACTGGAAATGCCCTGTCTCATAAGTAAGGGGTATTGTCTGATTTATGAGGGGTAGCATAGGCATGATTGGTATGGTTGTGACAGTGGTAAGAAATGTTGCTTACTGGTGTAGGTGTATTTTTCATTACTATCACAGAAATGGCACTTCTAGAAAGTGCGCATTTATCTGTGCTTATGCCTTTGGTGTTTTGCAGCTTGTCTCCAATCAACGTCTAGGCAGACTGACAGTTGGGGCTTTTTGCATACTTCTCAGACAGCCTGAACACAGGGAGGGTGGAGGTGACACAGAAGTGCATCTACATATTGTAAAGCCTTCCTGGGCTGAGAGAAGGGAGAGGCGGGGGAAACACCTGCATTTGTAAAGACTGTGCCCAGGCATCACACAATAGGGCTGTTAACCCCCCACTGATGTTTGGAGCCTGTGCTGAAAGGAGAGAGGGGGCACTCCCAGAACCAGTTGTAACTGGCTGGAACCTCCTCTCCCCAGCATTGTAAAACACTGTAAGAACTGACTAGAAGTACAGGGGAATTTTCCCCACAATTTGAATACTCTTGGAACTGAAAATGGACACAGAATGCTGATGAATGGACTCACCAGGAAACCATCTTGGACTGCTGCTGCTGTGCTGACCATAGAAGGAACTGCCACCATCTGCACCCCTTGTGCTGGCCTGTAGCTGGATCCACCAGCCCTGTGATTTTTCTTGAGTGTATTGTTCCCAGGGGCAGGGTGCTGTGGCCCCTGACCCCTGCCACGATCTCCACAATTGGACCTACTGCAGAGAGATCACCGCACAGCCCGGATTGCTGGGCTCTACTTAGCGCGAGATCCGCGCAAATCCAAGTGCCCCCGGGGCACGAAGATACCACAACTGGAGCAGGCGTGCTCCTAACGGTGCCCCCAGGTCACGGTCCGCTCCCAGGAGCGCCCACGGGGTACCAGCCACCTCCCCCTTCTGTGGAAGCGTCCCGGCAGCCGGGAACAGCTTCCAGCACTCTCGCACCGCTTCGGTTCAAGCGAGTGTCTCCTCGGGCCCCCGGAGGAGTCCGAGCTCACCACACTCGTCCAGCAGGATGCGGGGAAGGCGCAGGGAGCGCCCCTTCTCCGGTCTATGCCCCGGGAGCAGGACGCTCCTTTTTCTCCACGCCGGCATCGGGAAGGGAGACCTCGCCGGAGGTTCCTTCCCGTTTTCATCCTGCAATTGTTGCTGGGCCACGCCCGGCCCCCACCCCACGGATTGGGGGTGAGGAGGCCAAGGCAGGCCCCCACCATGAGGTAGGCCCCCGTTTCGTGCACAGGAGCGCCGGGGGCCCCCGTGTTCGCCATTTGGCACTGGAAGTGCCTCTTCTGCCAAAACCCAGGTACTCCTTAGGAAATCTAGGCTCTAGGAGCCTAATACAGACTTGTAGATGCTTACTATTTCCTACCTGGTGACTGGTTATACATATATGTGCTAATGTTCCTTTTATGGGCATGTCTAGCTGATATGTATTTATATGACTTGTGATATATTCTATACTGTTCCGTTTATGGGTATTTAGGAATTGTTCATGACAAGTGCACATACCTTTTTCTTTACTATAATTCCTGACTACTGCTTATGTTGCAGAATCCTGAGTACTGTTCTAATGTGACAACTGTATATTCCTGCAGGGTATTAGTAACTTGTGTAACATTCTGACAACTGCTGAGGTAGCAGGGTATTATTCACGTGTAATGTTGGTCTAATTATGTTTTGTGCAATACAGATTATTTTTACATAGCTCAGTGTTGTGTTTACTTTGTGGGGTATATTTTGCATCACATGCGTTTTGTGTTGTGCAAACGCTTTACACATTGCCTCCAGTTTAATCCTGACTGCTCGTGCCAAGCTACCAAGGGGTGAGCAGGGGTTATCTTGGACATGTAACTCCCTAGCCCTGACTAGAGTGGGTAAGTTCTGCCTGGCTGAGGTGCATACCCTAGCCAACCAGAAACCCCATTTCTAACATTGGTTGTCAGCGGTGACGATAGGACTTGCGCTTGCACAGTACCTTGTGACTCATTTTTGCACCGCAAATTGCACTTAGACCATTACATGTTTTAATTCTCTTTTCTTAAATTATTCTCCTGTTTTCTCAAACTAGTCATTTTATTTTTACTCCTGTGTTGTATACTCGCACTTTTGACTCTTGTGTTTAAGCTAGTATTGTGCTCTTAACAAAATGGAGTCCACCTTTGACATGGATGATATGTTGTATTACACTCTAGAAGAGTTAAGGGGATTCTGCAGGGAGAGAGGTATACCTTTTATAGAGGCTGAAGCCCATGAAGGGACCTTCAGGAGAGCCCTGTTTAATTTTGAGATGGCAGAATACATAGCACAAAAAGATGCCCAAGAGAGGGAGGGTTCTGAGGGAGAAAATGTCTTGCCAGGGATGCCAGTAGAGGGAGAAGACGCCATAGATAGGGATTTCCTTACTGGCTACTTGCGTAGCAGCAGTGCCACCTCCCATTCCCTGTCACCTGAGGAGCTCGGAGATAGGCGGGAAGAGAGGGACCTGAAGCTGCAGCTAGCTAGGCTGGCTGTAGAAGAGAGACAGGCTGAGGTTGAAAAAGCCTTAGCCCAGGAGAGGATGGCAGAGGCTGAAAGGGCCTTTACCAGAGAAAGGTTCACTCTAGAGCGCAGTCTTACAAATCTGGACTCACCAGTAATGCAGGTGGAGTCCAGTGGTGGCAGCATTTGTAGTGTTAGGCACAATCCGTACCTACCCACAGATTTGGTACCTGGGTTCAAGGAGGGAGATGACATACGTTAGTGGCTTAGGGAGTATGAGGAAGCTCTAGTTGCGCGCAGGATTCCTGGGAAAGATTGGGGAACTGTCCTAGAGAGCTATATTCCTGAGGTGGAAAGGGATGTCCTACTGGCCCCAGAAGGGAATGACAGGCAGGGGTATCCCCACATCAGAAAGGCCCTGATAGAAAAGTATGGTCTCACCCCTGAAGACTGAAGGATGAGGTTCAGAGGCAGCAGGAAGCGTTCTCACCAGTCTTGGGAGGATTTTATGGGGACTTGTTGCAAAGCACTAATAGGATGGGTGGAGAGTAGCAGAGCAACCACTTATGAAGGGCTGTTTAGTCTCATTCAAAGAGAACACATGTTCCGTTGCTGTTTTCCAGAGCTACGCCAACACCTGTCTTACTGTGAGTTCTCTGACCCAAGGGAACTTGCAAAGGAGGCTGACCTCTGGCTTAGTGCCAGGGGAGCTGGTCAGACACCAAGGGCTGTCTTAGGTTCACCCCTGGAAGGGGTGGGGGAGGTTCTGGGTAAACCAGGTAAAGTTTTCAGCGGGAGGAAGTAGGATTGTTTATTACCTATCCTCTTATGTATGCCTTAGATGCCTCCTTCCCGGAGCACCGAGGCGAGATTTTAACCAACCCTGACAAAGTTCTGAGGGGGGAGGATGCACAGGGACCTGTCCTCCCTCGCAGGTCTTGTAAGGTACCCGAGAGGGGCCCCAAGGCGGGAGGGTAGTCATTACAGAAGGTCAATCCTGTAACAAGGATGCCCTAAAGTCTGAAGGAGAAGGGGGGACACTTGAGAACAGGGTTGCTCCAACTCTGGAGATCAGCAGCACCACCCCGCAGAGGGGGGTGCAGGTGCTTCCTTTTGAGGGTTTGAGGAAGGACACTCCACTGACCCCTGTCCAGCACAAGGGTATCGTCCCTAGGTTGGAAAACCAGATCATGGGCAACCCCCTAGATCTGAAAATAGAGACTGCTGTAACCAGCCTCTCTACTGATGCATTCTCTAGGGATTCAGTTCCTACAAGGGAGGATTCACGGGAAGACACTTCCCTGACTCCTGTCCAGCAAAAAGCTAACGTCCCTAGGTTGGAAGATGCATGCCCTAGGGATTCAGTTCCTGTAAGGGAGAGTTTGAGGGAGGATGCTCCCCTAACTCATGACCAGCCGAAGGGTACCATCCCTAGGTTGGAGAACCAGCCCAAGGGTACCGTCCCTAGGTTGGAAAACCAGGTCCAGGGTAGCTCCCTTGACCTGGAGGTAGAGAAGGCTGTCCCCAGTCTCTCTACCATTACTTCTGGGGGTATCACTCTTGATGGGACGGTGCAGAACTCTAGAAGGATGGGCAGGAGGAGGAAAGGCTCTTTCCTGACTCCAGCTCAGCCAGAGGGGAAGGACCCTGGTTTGGGAGACCAGTTACAGGGGGGATCCTCTGAACTCGTGGGTGAGCTGACCAGGACGACTGTAACAAGCACCCTGGCAGTTCTGGATTCTGGGGATACAACTCCTCCTCGGAGGAGGTGGAACCCTAGAAGGAGGGGCAGGAGGAGAGATTCTCCCCTGGACCCCGTTCAGGCTATGGGACCAGTCCCTAGGCTAGAAGACTAGTGGCAGGGGGTAACTCCTGAAATGGGGGGAAGGAGAGTGGAAAAAGGATGCTAAGCACCTCGGGCTCCCGCATCCCACTCTGAGAGGTGTCAGAGGCCAGAGGCCCCGGGCTGGCCTGGGACCTGGGTCTGGCCACAGACAACTAGGACGCCTCAGTGGGTTAGCTTAGATTGTCTTGGGAGCATAGACAGAGGAATCCAACTGGCTTCAGATTGGCGTAGAACTGGATCATGTCCCTGCAGTTGCGGGCCAGGGTCCTGGTTCTATCGCCCTAATCAGGGAAGTCCATCAAGGTATTGATTGTTCTCCCCTGGCTTTGGGCTGGTAGGGGGTCATTTTGGACCTGGCCCTTTTACAGGGTCATTCCAGAGACCTTTTGCTTTTGTGCCTCCTTATTTTTCTGACCGTTGTTGGCTGACGTTTTGACTCTGAGCACTTTTTCACTGCTAACCAGTGGTAAAGTGCATGTACTCTCTCTTACAAATTTGGTATGATTGTATTATGCCTGATTGGCATATTTAATTTACCTATAAATCCCTTGTAAAGTGGTATCCCTATACCCAGGGCCTGTAAATTAAATGCTGCTACTGGGCCTTCAGCACTGTTTGCGCCACCCACTGAAGTAGCCTGTCAAACCTATCTAAGGCCTGCTAGCGCAGAGCCTGTGTGCGCAGTTTTCTGCCACAGGGACCTGGCATCTAAATTCACTTGCCAGACCCAGAACTCCCCTTTTACTACATTTAAGTCACTCCTTAGGTATGCCCTAGCTAGCCCTTTGGGCAGGGTGCCATGTATGTAGAAGGCAGGAAATGTGCCATGTTGCGTGTCCTGTCCTGTAGTGACAAACAGCCTAACTTGGTGTATCACTGCTGTGAGTGCTGCCCTCTCATACGATTGCATTGGAAATGCCCTGCCTTATAAGTAAGGGGTATTGTCTGATTTATGAGGGGTAGCATAGGCATGTTTGGTATGGTTGTGACAGTGGTAAGAAATGCTGCTTACTGGTGTAGGTGTATTTTGTATTACTATCACAGAAATGCCACTTCTAGAAAGTGCGCATTTATCTGTGCATATTCCTTTGGAGTTTTGCAGCTTGTCTCCAATCAACGTCTAGGCAGACTGACAGTTGGGGCTTTTTGCATACTTCTCAGACAGCCTGAACACAGGGAGGGTGGAGGTGACACAGAGGTGCATCTACATATTGTAAAGCCTTCCTGGGCTGAGAGAAGGAAGAGGCGGGCACACCTGCATTTGTAAAGACTGTGCCCTGGCATCACACAATAGGGCCGTTAACCCCCCACTGATGTTTGGAGCCTGTGCTGAAAGGAGAGAGGGGCACTCCCAGAAACAGTTGTAGCTGGCTGGAACCTCCTCTCCCCAGCATTGGAAAACACTGTAAGAACTGACTAGAAGTACAGGGGAATTTTCCCCACAATTTGAACACTCTTGGAACTGAAAATGGACACAGAACGCTGATGAATGGACTCACCAGGAAACCACCTTGGACTGCTGCTGCTGTGCTGACCTGTGACCTGCCTGGTCACTCGAATGAACTGCCACCACCTGCACCCCTTGTGCTGGCCTGTAGCTGGACCCACCAGCCCTGTGATTTTTCTTGAGTGTATTGTTCCCAGGGGCAGGGTGCTGTGGCCCCTGACCCCTGCCACGATCTCCACAGTTGGACCTACTGCAGAGAGATCACCGCCACAGCCCGGATTGCTGGGCTCTACTTAGCGCGAGATCTGCACAAATCCAAGTGCCCCCGGGGCACGAAGATACCACAACTGGAGCAGGCGTGCTCCTAACGGCACCCCCGGGTCACGGTCCGATCCCAGGAGTGCCCCTGGGGCACCAGCCGCCTCCCCCTTCTGTGGAAGCGTCCCGGCAGCCGGGAACAGCTTCCAGCACTCGCGCACCGCTTCGGTGCGAGCGAGTGTCTCCTCGGGCCCCCGGAGAAGTCCGAGCTCACCAGACTCGTCCAGCAGGATGCGGGGAAGGCGCAGGGAGCGCCCCTTCTCCGGTCTATGCCCCGGGAGCAGGACGCTCCTTTTTCTCCACGCCGGCATCGGGAAGGGAGACCTCGCCGGAGGTCCCATCCCGTTTTCATCCTGCAATTGTTGCTGGGCCACACCCGGCCCCCACCCCACGGATTGGGTGTGAGGAGGCCGAGGCAGGCCCCCACCATGAGGTAGGCCCCCGTTTCGTGCACAGGAGCGCCGGGGGCCCCCGTGTTCGCCGTTAGGCACTGGAAGTGCCTCTTCTACCAAACCCAGGTACTCCTTAGGAAATCTAGGCTCTAGGGGCCTAATACAGACTTGTAGATGCTTACTATTTCCTACCTGGTGACTGGTTATACATATATGTGCTAATGTTCCTTTTATGGGCATGTCTAGCTGATATGTATTTATGTGACTTGTGGTATATTCCCTCATGTTCCTTTTATGGGTATTTAGGAATTGTTCATGACAAGTGCACATACCTTTTTTTTAACTATAATTCCTGACTACTGCTTATGTTGCAGAATCCTGAGTACTTACGTGTTCTAATGTGACTACTGCATATTCCTGCAGGGTATTAGTAACTTGTGTAACATTCTGACAACTGCTAAGGTAGCAGGGTATTATTCACGTGTAATTTTGGTCTAATTATGTTTTGTGCAATACAGATTATTTTTACATAGCTCAGTGTTGTGTTTACTTTGTGGGGTATATTTTGCGTCACGTGTGTTGTGTGTTGTGCAAACGCTTTACACATTGCCTCCAGGTTAAGCTCGTGCCAAGCTACCAAAGGGGTGAGCAGGGGTTATCTTGGACGTGTAACTCCCTAGCCCTGACTAGAGTGGGTAAGTTCTGCCTGGATGAGGTGCATACCCTAGCCAACCAGAAACCCCATTTCTAACAATACATATATATATATATATACATATCTATATATATATATATATAAAGAACATATGAGGATTAAAGGAGCCGGTGTCAGATTCTCGTCAGAGAAGCTAGTCCACAAACAGCTTTGGGGCATAGTCCTCCCAGCAGGAAAGAGTAGAGAGAAAATGGCTCAATAAAGATATGCTCTTCTTTCCCCACACTGCCTAGTCAGGCGGTAGCTGTGCATACACACGCAGACGCAAAAATCATCTTACAGGAAACTCAGCAGAGATGGAGTATTGTCAATGTGTCTGTTTGAAATAGAAACAATACAGGTCCTAAATGGGCGATGAGCATTAACAGCATATCATGACCACTTAGAACAACATACAAGCAGCATGATGTATGAAATATTTGTCAGGGAAAGGGCTATTTTAACATGTTGGTGTCTGTTTCGTTTGAGTCATTTGTATGCGTTACAGTCCTATTTCAAGAAAAGAGATTCATTTGATTTAGAGATGGTAAAATCACAGCTAATGACTTTTTCAGGTATCTGTGTTTGACAACTTATTGTATATGTTTTTTTATTAAGCGTACAGAATGTTCAAAACCTGTTTTAGAGCAAAACATAACTTCACCACAAACCACACATTGGCCCTCATTATGAGTCTGGTGGTCAGAGGACCACCACAATGGTGGTGGTGGACACACCGCCATGGCTGTGCGGACCGCCCTATCATGAGCACGGGAATGAAACCAACAGAACACAGCCAAGTCCCAGCCAGAACCGCCATTGCGGACGGCCCGCCATGGCCGGCTCTAAGCATATGCAGGACTGCGGTGAGGCTGTTTCCCACGACCCTATTATGAGGCTACACACCGCCAGGATTTCTGGGATGGTCGCACTGCCACATGAACCCTGGCAGAACCGATGCACTGAAAAGGGAACACTCACCTTCAGAAACACAGCCATGTTCACAGGTGCCATGGCACGCAAATTGCAAGACTTCCCAATGCTTCTGCTGCCCATTGAACTCCAAGACCAGCGACGGCCAACGAAGATACCACCCATAAGTACACCCTCCTAGCACGCACTAGAGGGAACAACATTAGTAAACACACACAGCACACACACACATGGCAAGCCACGCCCACACACACTCAAACACCCATACCAACACACACACACACATACACACACACTCCAAATCACACATCCACAACGCATACATGTGGAAGGAAAGCCAGGAAAAAGTTGTCTCCATCAACACCAACGCTGCAGTGGTGCAGATATAATAAATAACTTAAAACAAAGAACAACTATGTACAATGAGGGCCAAGGGCAAGTCCAAAAATTTCCATTGTGCCCCAGCAACACAGGGCACAGAATGCAAACTGCTGGCCTCCACTGGGCAGGTTCATCAATGGGGCTAACAGGCACCTCAGGGGTGGGGGGTCGGTGCTGAGGGTTTGAGGGGGGTCCTTGTGTTTGGGCTAGGAGAAGTGGTCCTTGGGCCTGGCCTTGGAGGGGGCGTCCTTGGATTTTCCCTTGAAGGGGGACTCCTTGATTCTGGCCTTGGAGGGGGGCTACTTGGGTCTGGCATTTAAGGGGGGCTCCTTGGGGTGAGGGGGGGTGTGTGGTCTTTAACTTTGTGTTTGGGGTAGTGGGTCTGGCTTTCACTTTGGGAGGGGGGACTGTGGACTTGGTGGGGGTGGATGACTTAGACAGTGAGAGGGGCATGACTACCACCAGGGGAGGACTGGGAGGTGGAAGGAAGGGATGTGGGGGGCGTAACAGGGTGCTTGGGGGGGGGGGGGCAGGGACTAGGTCACCAGCAGGGACCAGGGAAAATACTCAGAGGAAACATCTTTTGAGGGCACAGGGATGATCATGGCAGAAAGGTATGGGAGTGGAGGGAGTAGTCAAGAGGTGTGTATGTGGAGTCATTAGGGTGCAGGTGGGTGCATGGATGCCATGTGTGTGCTGTGTGACTGTTGGGTGGGTGAATGTGGGCGGTTTGATGTAGTGGGAGGAGGGGGGAGGAGATGTAGGGAGATGACAGGGGGATGTGTGAGTGTATGTTGCAGTGGTGTATGCAGATAGGGTGGGTGTGCTGCATGTGGGGGTGTTGACAGTCATGTTGAGTGTGCATCTGATGTATGGGGTACATGTATGCGGG
This sequence comes from Pleurodeles waltl, assembly GCF_031143425.1. Classification (NCBI taxonomy): domain Eukaryota; kingdom Metazoa; phylum Chordata; class Amphibia; order Caudata; family Salamandridae; genus Pleurodeles; species Pleurodeles waltl. The sequence continues at coordinate 258,047,792 of NC_090437.1, read as the reverse complement.
TCTGATATTGTGGTGATGGTGGCAGTGAGGGAACATGTGGCAGGATCTGGAACTGATGAGGTGGTGACTGCAGGTGTGAGTGGTGTAGTGCCTGTGAGGGGGAGGTGGTGGGGGAGTCGGTGTGGGGAGCGGATGTTGTAATGTCTGCACCTGAATGTTGTGTGCGTGCATGGTGGTGGTGGCATTTGTGGTGCTTATGTTTGTTCTTGTGAACTGTGCTGTTGATGTGGATGCAGTGTGCCTTGGATGGATGAGGGGAGAGGGCTGTGGGATTGGAAATGGGTAGCTGGAGGGGGGCGGAAGAAAAAGGGACACTGGATGCCATCAATGAGGAGTCCAGAGCCTGAAACGATCTCTGCAGGGCAGTCAGGGCACTGTGAATGCCTTCTAGGAACATACTGGTCTGCTGCATCTGCGATGCCATTCCCTGGATGGCATTCACGATGGTTGACTGTACCACAGAGATGGACGTCAGTACGTCAATAGCCTCCTCATTGAGGGCATTAGGGCTGACTGGGGCAGAGGCAGAGGTGCCTACAGCGAAGGAGATTTACACCCTCCTGGGTTTGCGGGCACGGGCAACTGGGTGGGGGGTTACAGAGAGGGCAATGCTGGAAAGCGGGGGTGGCGGACATGGATGGTGCTGGGGTGGTCCCAGATGGGTCCGCCACAGCCAGGGAGCCCCCATCAGAGGAGGAATCTGAGGATAGTGTTGTTGATCCTGTCTCCCCCATGGCACTCCCCTCACCCTCTGTCCCACTGATCCCCTCAGCTCTGCTGGATTCAGCTTCCTGGGTCCTGTGGGCTGCAGATCCCCCACTCACTGGTGCCTCTTCTCCTTCAACAGATGATGTTGAAACACACAAAGATAGAGAAGGAGAGAGAGGGAGGGTGGATGGGAGGGAGAGTGACCGAGTGCAATGGGTCAATGCCAACACAACAGTCACACAGAGTGATAACATCATCCTCTGCTGCCATTCCATTGCACACCATGCCCTCAACTATACATGCTACAACCGTGGCACACCATGGGGGAAACTACAGCTATGTTAATGTCAAATGCTGATGGTGGCACAATTGAACCAATGTACTTGAGGTGAGTCATACTAGTCACACTTGCACAGTACGTGGCAACTACACATGGGGGTTTAGGTAAACAATTCCTGTACTTCTGAATCAACTGAATCCTGCATGGGTAGGTAGCATGCCTACTAACCCATGGACAATTAACACAGTGACACCTTGGCACACTCTGCCTCACTACACATACAGTACATGCCAGCAGATTGAGCTCTCACTGATATCCACTGGCACAGTGGTAGGCAAATACAGATGACAATGCCCTGACACCTCAGGTGTACTGATGAAGTAGGGATCTGGGTCCCCAAACTAGTTTGAGGCTGACCACACATATTACACCTTGGAAGAAATTGCCCTCCTAAATCATTGCCTGCCAGGATGGCTAATACACACAGTAGACAGGCATCATTCTAGTTATTCTAGTTCCTATGCTACAGTTACTCACCAGTACTTAACCCAAACCCAAATAAGCAACACAGTAACAAGGTGAGAGTGTGTACTTACCCCCTCATCCACCTCAGGGTAGGCCACTGCCAAAATGCGGGCCATCAAGGGGGGGGCAGGGTCTGAACGGCAGCCCTCCCTCGTCAGGAGGATGTCCCCAGCTTGGCCTCCGAGGTCTTCTGGTTCCCTTGTCTCAGGTCCTCCCACCTCTTTCTGCAGTGGTTGCTCCACCGGACATGGACCCCCCGGGTCCACACTGCTTGGTGATGGACCGCCAAATCCCCTTCATCTGATAGGCGCTGACCTGCATGGGTGACACAGACAGAAGGAGAAAGTCAGGTAGAGTGACATCACACCTACATCAGTGGACTTCATACATCTCGCACATCTCATGCCCACACTCACATGTCTTTATGTCACTTGCGGTCAGACTCCTCACCCACGTCCATGCATCCACACTATCTGCCACATCCCAAAGCCTTTCATCCCCATACACATAAGGATCAGTCAGGACAGTGACATGTGACTGACCTGCTGCTCCGGTGACCCATACAACTGCCCATACAGGGGTAGGACTGGCTTTTCTAGCTCCTCCTGGGTGAAGGCTGGGGCCCTATGTCCTGCAGGTTGCAGCATCTGGGCTACCAGAGTCAGAACACAACAGCACTCGCAGTGGAGATCTTGTGGGCAGGAGTGTCAAGAGTCAAGTGAGTAGTGCCACATGAAATGGCAGTCACGGCTGCTGCAGATATCACCCTGTCCGCCGGCACAGATTACCATTGGCTCCAGTCTCCCATAGACAACCATGTTAACCAATGAGGATTTTCACATCAATTGCAACACCCTGCCGCCATGACGTCTGATGCCAGCGGTATGAGGTCCATTCCATCTGCCCTGTGCATGCAGGACAGGCGGCTGCCTTTTTTCATGTATCTAGTGAATAGTGGCAGAATGTTAGGTGCGTCATGGGTGACATAATGTGGATACTGCACAACTGTACTGTGTCCACACTGTCAATGCAGCCTCTTGTGACTTTTCCCTCTCCTATTTCTAGATACTGTGAAATGTTAAGGATGAGACATGCTCCTGGTGTACCGGCCATTAGTTGACCTTGCCACCCTGGAAAAGCAACACATCAATCAGACGTATCGTCTGAACTGTCAGACCATCATGGAGCTGGTGATCCCGTTGGAACCTGTTCTGTTGCCTGCCATACGTCATCCCAATGCCATCCCTCCCACAGTACAGGTGTTGTTAGTCCTCTACTTTCTTGCCACAGGCTCATTCCAGACTACAGTGGGCATGACAGCATGGATGTCATAGGCAATGTTCAGTAACATCTTGAGGGATGTACTATGTGACCTGCTAAGACACCTGCCCTGCTATATCAGGTACGCCCAATGTGCAGATTTTGCCACTGTTAAAGCTGCCTTCTACGATTTGGCACATGTCACCCATGTGATTGGGGCCATAGATGTCACACACATTGCCTTGGTGCCTCCCAGGATGAATGAGTAAGTGTTGAGGAACCAAAAAATTGTTATTCTATCAAGGTGCAGGTGGTGTGTCTCGCTGACCAATGTATCTCCCAAGTGGCAGCCAAGTTTCCTGGTTCTGTGCATGACTCCTTCATTCTACGGAAAAGCAACTTCCCACACATGATGGTACAACTACAGTGGGACCTGGCTTATCGGTATGTATCCATTCGTATGTGTGCCACTGTACACTCAACTCTCTTCACACCCTCTCCTATCTCACTCCTGGTCTTGACATGGGTCTTACCTCTGTGCACACAGGAGACTCTGGCTATCCCAACCTTCCCTAGCAACTGACACCTGTGACTCATCCGACTACAGATGCTGAAAAAAGTTTCAGTGTGGCCCACGGTAGGACAAGGCGTGTGATTGAGAGAACCTTTCGGCTACTGAAGGCCAGATTCCGGTGTCTACACATCTCCGGAGGTGCACTACTTTACAAACCACTGAAGGTGTGCCAGATCATTGTTGCCTGCTACATGCCACACAATCTGGCCCTGAGACATCACATCCCTTTGCTGGATGCAGAGGAGGTGGCAGCTGGACCAGTGGCTGATGAAGGGGACATCGGGTGTGATGAGGAGGAATACGATGAGGTTGCAGCAGACTCCAGAGCAAAGTTGATACGACAATACCTCCACTGAGCTAAAGGTATGTGTCCGATATATGGTATGTAAACTGTACTCCTGGCTGCCTTGTGTCATAGATCCTCCTGGTGTCTGTTAGCACTGGAGGTATTGGGTGCAGCTCTGCCTCTGGGTGGGTCAGGGGGGTCACATTTGCCCATCACTGGAGTAGTTACTGTGCAAATTTCAGTGAACTAATCACCCTGCTATAGTGTTGCTTCACTTGTGACAGACATGTGTGTGTGCATATCCCTAGTCCCTGTAGCATGCATCTGCAATATGTGTGCTGAACATTGGGGTGTCAACAGTATTGCTACCTATCCTAACAGTCCACATTGGGAGGCAGTGCAGCATTACTGTTTCTGACCATGGAACATGCCTTAGGTTTTGCTGGGGTTGCTCTGATAGCAGGACCATTGGGGCTGGTTGTCTTGGCCATGTGGGTATGACATGGGCATATGGTTATGGCTGACACTTGCAATCGCACCCTAGGGACTTTGTAATTGTAGTGCATGTGTGTTGTGTGGGCATATTTGACACCCATAGTGATTGTTGTCCCTGTCTTGTTGTACTTGCAGGGCATTTGTATGGTGCATACTGGTTCCTGCATCAGCTGTTGCCTCCCAAGAACCATTTCTCTGGCCTCTGCCTTCTCCACTATCATCCTTGCTGTGTATTGCTCCCCCTTCTGTCATTCTCACAAACTTTTTCAGGACAATGGGTTGACAGTTAAACATGTGATGCCACAGTAAAGGGTACTTCTTACAATGAAACACGTAGGCAGTAGCTGCGCTCAGGTGTGTTTATTTGTGACTGACACGTGCAAGGGGTGATGAGTGGGGTTATGGTGGATGAAATCATCAGGCTAGTTGGGCCAGCTGTGGGGAGTCCAGGTCCAGTTTAGGGGGCCTTGGGGGAATGGAGAGATGCCAGTGGATAGTCAACAGTGTGTCTGAAGGGCACACAAGGGAGAATTTTCAGGGGAGTGTCACTTCCTGGCGGTGGTGTTCATCTTCACATCGGTTCCTGCAGGATGTCTGCTTGGATGCCCTCGCTTGTGTGGGGGTCCCTCAGCTACGGGGGAGGGATGCTGGTGGTCTGCGGCTCCTCTGGCAGGGCCTCCATTCCACTAGCTGCTGCTAAAGTGGAGGGCTCAATTGGGATGGGGCCAGTGGTAGGGGCCTGCTCGTGGGTGGAGGATTCACACAGGATGCTAGTAACTTCCTTCATTACCACTACAAAGGAGATAATGGTGGTGTTGAGGGTCAGCATTGCTGCAAGACATCCTGGTGGTATTCCCCCTGTAGCCTCTGGTTATCCAACAAGGTCATGAGGATCTGGGCCATTGTGTCCTGTGTTTGGTTGTATGCACCCAGGCCTTGGGAGAGGCCTGCCTGGGCAGTCGGTTGTTGTGGCTGCCCCATCCCTTGTACCATAGGTCCTCTCCCACTACCCCAGCCCCTCCTGTGCCCCTGGTACAGTGTGCCCACTCCCAGTAGCAGCAGGACCTTCATTGTCTTGGGTCTGTGCCCTTGACTCTGGCCCCTGTACTGTGGGGCTTACTTGTGATTGAACGATACCTAGTGCACTGGTTTGGGGACAATGGGCTGGCTGTGGTGTAGTTTCCACATGGGAGAGGGAGTCCGTTGTGTCCAGTGTGAGGCTGCTGGTGTGGACTGTCTAGTCACCCCATATGGGCCAGGCATGTTGTCACTGTCCAGACAACCACTGCGTCGTTTTTGTCCAGAGAAGGCCAATCTGACCATGGCATATGCTGTTGGTTGGCAGTGGAAGCGGGACCTGTGGATGGAAAGCGAGAGAGTTCCATTTTGGAGATGTACTTGTTGGCCATATGGTGTGATACATGGTATGGCCTGAGTTGCTTCCTAGTGATGCCAATGACAGCTGCAGTAATGAAGACAATGGTTTGGGGGATGCAGATTGTGCCATTGTAACCATGTGCCATTAATGGTTGAGGATAGTAGATAGCATTGCTGTCATTGCCATGTTTTGTGACGCAGTTGAGGCAACCAGTTGGTGTTCCATGTGGTGTGGTTTACCATGCAGGTATTCCACTGTGAGGTGGGGCTGGGATACTCTGATGTGTAGGGAGTGATGCATTGTGGGAGTTGTGGTGTTCGGCATTGTGCTTGGTATCCATGCATTTGGGGGTGGTTGTGTGGAGATGGTGGAAGTGGGGTGGTGTGGCATGCAGGCAGGGAGGGGTATAGGGTACCTGCGGAGGTGCAGGATTGTGGGATGGGGTGGATTGGGGAGTGATGGATAGCCCCTGGCACTTGCTGGGCAGGATTAGTTGGTGCCTGGGAGGTGTAGTTGACCTACCAGAGTCAATCCCTCCAATGATTTCAGTCAGGCCCACCCGATGCATGATGTCCAGGACCTTCTCCTCCCAACAGTTAACTCAAGGGAAGGCGGTGGGGCCCACCACCAGTCTTTTTCAGGGTGATCTGGAGCCTGGCAGCCATGCAATGCACCTTCCCACATAGGTTGTTCCCCTCTTCCTTATGTCCTCCCTCATGCATGGATGCATGACCACTGAGTTGACCATGTGAACGATCCTCGGCCATAACTTTGTTTTCCTGGCCAATAATGTTTGCTGCACCTGGGTTCCGAACAGGTATAGCTCTACCCTGTGAATTTCATCTACCATGACCCTCAACTCATTGCCAGTGAATTGTGGGTGCTTTTGAGGTGGCATGTTTTGTGGGGGTGTAGTGCATGTAAGGTGCAGTGTGGGGTGGTTGGTATGTGAGTGTAATGTGTGCCTAGTGCAATATGTGCAGTTGTGTAGTGTGTGCTGAGTGTGCAGTTTAAGGTTGCCTATAGAGTCTGGGGTCTGTGTGAATGGCTCGTCACGATGTGTGGTGTTCATTAAAATCACAAGGGATTGTGGGTGTGTGGGGGTGCTTTATAGTGCAGTGAGCAGGTGTGTGTGTGGTTTGTGTATGTGTGTCAGGTGTGGGGTATTCAAACTGTCCAAAGTGGTGTTGCCTACTATTGGCAGTGCCTTTTTGTACCACAGTGGTGCGCACCGCCAATGGTATTCCTCCGTGCATGGATTGCTGGGCAGAGAACTGACATATGATTGAGTGGACAGAATGGTGTCGGTGTGGCGGTGCTAGTGGTCGGAGAGTCAACCTTGCGCTGTTGGCTGTTGGTTGGCTTGGCGGTGTTGTATTTGTGGCTGTATTTTGGGAGGTTTTCACTTTGTGAACACAGCGGTCAATGTACCACCAGCACTGAGGGTATGGTGCCGGTATTCTGCATGGCGGTCTTGCCCGGAAACCACCAAACTCATAATGAGGGCAATCATGTCAGAGTTTGGACATGTTTTAGCAGATATGGACCAGTTTTTTTGTGTTTGCTAAATGAAGGGTCCATGCTGAATTTAGAGGCTTTTTTGTGTAAACTTGCTGTAAAAATAGGCATTTGTTAAGATATGTATCACTATTTTGTCACAGAAATCTAGTTCTAAAACATTTCACTTATACTGACTCCTCAAAAGAGGTGGTAGCACATTCACAAATGGAAGAGGTCTCCTGAGGAGCCCTTCTCCATTGTGGATGTTTAAAAAATGTTTGTTGAACCACTGCCAACACAGAATCAAACAAAAACATTTTTTTTTAAGTGAGGCATTATTTCCTTTAGGGAAACAGGCTGAATTAAAACAATAAAAACTACTTTATTTAAAATTGTGATGTTAGAAATTAGGTCTCTAGTTGGTGGAGGCATGTCCATGTAGGGGCCACAATCCCAATAAGGGTAAGTTAGTTACATATCCTAAATTAACCTGTGCTCACTCTGTGGCAGCTTGGCAGAGAGCAGTCAGGCTTCATTTAAGAGGAAGCGTGTCAAGTATTTGTGGAACTCTTAAAATACAGTAACACAGAGAAAACATTTAAAAAAAACTTCACACCAGTTTAAAAAACTGAAAAATATTTATACGAGTAAAACAAGACCAAACCCACAAAAAAACAACAAGTAGAACTCAAGATAAGAATTTGTAAAGAATAAACTGCAATATAATGCTTAGAATTTCTTAGCGATAAAAGTTACTTGAAGTCGTGCTGGACTGGGATAAATCCAATGTTCAGGCTGGCCACGATGGAGGGCAGGCTGGCTACAGAACCCATACAGGGCCCAATGAAAAGTACCTTGGAAGGAAGGTTTTGATACATGCAGTCTAGAGGATGAGCTCTTGTCGTGCCACATGCAGTGTCAAACCCCTTACAATTAAGGCAATGTGCTGTCGTCGAGCCACACAGCTGACAATGTACCAGGACTGGTGGCGATGCATTGATCTTGAGCCGCTCAGTCGGAGATGCAAATTGCTCGACCTCAGCAATAATGCATCAGTGTTGAGGGAGTATGAAGCGGTTCCAATCAGCACAACAGATGCATACATTTTTTGCAGGAAAACAGCTGCAGAGTTCCCTTTCAAGGTCAGGTCTCACAGTTGAAATAGTCCAGCAGCTTGAGCAGGGCTGTAGGAAGTATTTGATGGCCCTGAGACTTCAGGACAGGAGGCAAGCCAGTAAACCCTTAGAGGCATTTGTTTCTTTAGAGGATATAAAGAGATAAGTCCAGTCCTTCTTACTCCCAGGCAAGAAGCAGCAGGCAGCAGGCCGACACAGCAAAGCAGTTCATTAGAACGGCAGTCCCTCTAGGCATCACAGCAGTCCTTCTTCCTGGAAGAATGTCCTCAGATCCAGAAGTATGTTGATTTGGTGGGGTTTGGAGTCCAGTATTATACCCAGTTGAGCCTTTGAAGTGAGAGAGACTTCGAAGAGAGGCCTTTGAAGTAAGCACTGATCCTGGCCTTCCTTCCCTGGCTCCAGGCACTCTACAGGGAATTATGCAGCTCTTTGTGTGGGAACAGTCACAGCCCTATTCAGGTGTAAGTGTCAGCTCTTCCCTCAAATCTAGCCCAGGAAGTCCCATCAACCTGGTGATGGGCCATCAGGATGTAAGTGTCACATCCCAGCTCCCTTTGTGTGTGACTGTGTAGAGGGAATGCACAAAGCCAACTGTCACCCACCCCAGACATGTATTCAGAGAGAGGCAGAGGCACAGAATTGTTTAAGTAAAAAAATGTAAACTTTCTAAAAGTGGCATTTTCAGACTTACAATTTTAAATCCAACTTCACCATAAGATGTGATTTTAAATCCTAAATCAGAGACACCAAACTCTAAGGCCCTCATTATGTCCCTGGAGCTCTTCTGAACACCAGCGATGATGTGGCGGTATAACCGCCAACAGGCTGACAGTACATACCAACACATTAGGAGATTGGTGGGTTGGCTGCAGCCAACTCGCAACTTCTCCATTCATATAGCTATGTCGGTATAAGCCACCAGGCCGGAGATGTCTATCTCAAGCCCAGCGGCCAGAAGAGTACCACCCATAACGGTATGAGCTGGCTTACCACCACGGTTTTCGTGGTGTTAGCAACGCCATGAAAACCATGTCGGTAGGCCCTACCGGTGACAGGGAATTCCTTCCCTGTCACAGGTAGGTGGCTCCCCCACCACCCAAAACTCACCTGATGCCCCCCTCCATCCAAAACTCACTCCCCTGCCTACACCATACACATACTAAAGATCCACTCACTCACCCCATACACACACACCACACAACTGACCCCACCCCCCACAGCCACACACACACATCACCCCCTCCTCCCCATCCCCACTACAGTCACAGCACTACTCACCCCCACGTCCTCACTCCCTGCAAACATGCACACAGACAGCAACTTGTACCAGGCATACGCCCATTCACTTACACTGACATACAGGATTTCATTCACACACTGACAGACACGCATTCATTCACACACTGACATATATGCTTTCATTCATGCATACCTCAAGACATGCTCACACACATTCTTATACACAATCACACTGACATGCAGACATGCACTCACTTCCCCATTCTTACACACATTCACTCACACGCACACACCAACACAAACAACACACACAGACACATTCAGACACACACTCAGACATTCATGCACACACTCAGACAGACACACACAACACCCCCTACCCTCCCTCCACCCTCCCCTGTTGGAAGGCAGCTTACCTTTGGCCAGGAGGTCTTCGGGCAGAGACCAGCAAGGGGGTGCTGCTATTGCCAGCATCACCCTGCCAGCTGAACAGCGCCAGGTAGTATTACTGATCATAAAACGGCTAGTGGCATTCTACTGGCGCGGCAGTGCTGGTGGTAGCAGCGCCAGATTACCACCGTCCACCACCATGAGCAATGCTGGATTTCCACTCTTGTTGTGGCAGAAGTCAGGCAGTGCTCATAATATGCGGACGGATGGTAGCCATGTGGGCGGTATGTTGGCGTCCGTCACCGCGGTGGTAGGCAGTACATACCACTGATGCTAAAATGAAGGCCTAAATTTCTATCTTGTACCAATGTGAAATTACACTTAACGGCTGTTTCATGGTAATCCCACTGTTAACCTCTGGGAAAGATAGGCCTTGCAGTAGTGAAAAACAAATGTAATAGTTTTCCACTACCAAGACATTTTAAACTTAAAAGCACCTGTCCAACTTTTTATATATACTGCGCCCTCCCCTTGGGGCTAGCAAGGGCCTACCTTAGGGGTGACTTACATGTAATGAAAAACATTTAAAATGTAATAGGTCTCACTTATTTTGAACAAGTAAATTGTCATCTTTTGACAACACCGCCCACAAGCAAAAACATAAGAAAAAAACGAGAAAAGACAACTCAGCAAAATAGGATAAAGTTAGCTCTAAAAAATAAAACTGCAATTTTTATTGCTGGGTAAATGTTTGACAGTCACAAGCCGTCTGTCTGCAGAGCACTCAAAGTTAAAAACAGCAAATAGTACCTCAATCATGTCGGGAGCAGCAGATGGGCACTAATTAAGTTGAATTAATTAATGCTTTATCCCTGCTCCACACAGAGAAACGGAAGTCATGCCAGGCATGCCTTGAGGAATTACAAGGCTGTAAAGAAGAGTGCCAAGCAAACCAACATATGGTGAGCGACAGGTGGGCTCCGAGCCCCTTACTCAGCACAGCAGTCTCTTGCAAGCGGGATGCATGCGGTAGAGCATGCACTCGCAGGCTCGCCCCTAAAAAGGAAGGTTTGGGCCTGGCAAGTAGATACACTTGCCAGTTCGAAATGACAGTTTAAAACTGCACACAGGCTCTGCAGTGGCAGGCCTGAGACATGTTTAAAGGGCTCCTATAGTGGATGCCACAAACAGTGCTGCAGGCCCACTAGTGGCTTTTAACATACAGGCCCTGGGCACATATAGTGCAATTTAATAGGGACTTACAAGTAAATTAAATATGCCAATTGTGGATCAGCCAATATCACCTTGTTTAGAGTATAGAACACCTGCATTTTAGCACTGGTTAGCAGTATTAAAGCGTACAGATTTCTAAAGCCAGCAAAAATGAAGTCAGCAAAACAGGAGGTCAGAATGCAAAAAGTTGGGGGAAACCAGGCCAAGGATACCAGGTCTAATATGTGATCACAGTGAGATGGCCAAGCTGTGGTGCAAGATGGCTGCTTAATTTAATACCTCCACTCCGACAGAAGCGAAAACTGAGATTTCATGTTCATCTGGCAGCTTGTAATACAGCCAAAGTTGGAGATGAATTGGTGGAATGATAGCTGCAGTGAATCAACTGAGAATTTTCTTCTGTACGTTGGGGAATAACAGCTTATTGACACAAGCACTCTTTAAGGTATTTGACCCCACCAGCAGGATTCCCTCCAGAAGTTTTAAGAGTAGACATTCAGACATAATAGCTAAGGCACAGGATTACCAGCACACCCACTCATGTAAGTTAAAATTAATTTAGACCTTTCACTAGATATTTCAGGAGACTCAGTCATTTTTTTGGAGGTTTTACAGACTTGATCAATGGGCTACATTGGGCTACATGAACCTACTGAATGGATTATCTTCATATCAGTTTTGGAATGGTTATATGGAAATAATAATTAAAGGCATATGATCACTTGCATAGCCCTCCATGTAAATTAAAGGGAATCTAGACCAGTTGTCAGTTACTTATGTACATTGGGCATTGGCTTGGAGGTTTAAGTCTAGATCATTGAGCTATATTGGACTATTTTTGAGCTGCAGGTCTTACATCTCTAACAGTGATGCCCCTAACTCTGATTTATTTTACCTCTGACAAATTACTCAAATGCATGGGTCCTCTTAGAACTGTGTTGTTATTAAACCCTCAGCTGCTAGGCCTTCCCCACCGTGCTAAGCCCTCTTTAGGATATCTGGAGTAGTTCGCGCTTAGGCCTTCATAACTTTTTGTCCATATGAGCTATCCACGCCAAATTTGTGTCCTTTTTTTGCAAAGTCCTAGGGATTCTAAAGGTACCCAGAGTTTGTGGGTTACCCTGGAGGAAACCAAGAAATTAGACAAAATACAGCTAAAATGTTTTTTTTCAGAAAAAATGGGAAAAAAGGGCTGCAGAAGAAAGCATGTGTTTTTTTCCCCTGAAAATGGCATCAACAAAGGGGTTGCAGTGTTAAAATCACCATCTTCCTAGCTTTCAGGAACAGGCAGACTTGAATCAGAAAACTACATTTTTCAACACAATTTTAGCATTTTACTGGAACATACCCCATTTTTACTATTTTTTGTGCTTTTAGCCTCCTTCCAGTTAGTGAACGGAAATGGGTGTGAAACCAATGCTGGATCCAAGACAGCTAACATATCTGAAAAGTAGACAAACTTCTGAATTCAGCAAGGTAGATCCTACAAGGTTTACCTACAGAAAATAACAGCTGAAATTAAAGAATATTGAAATTGAGGTGAAAAAAAGCCATTTCTCTCCACGTTTTACTCTGTAACTTTTTTCTGCCATGTCAGATTTTCAAAAGCAATATACCGTTACATCTCCTAGACTCTTCTGGTTGTGACGATATATAGGGCTTGTAGGTTCATCAAGAACCCTAGGGATCCAGAGCCAATAAATGAGCTTCAACTTGCGATTAGTTTTCATTGTATACCGGGTACACAGCAACTTATTTGGTAAAATAAAAAGAGTAAAAAATAGGTATCAAGGAAACTTTTGAATTTACAAAATGGGCACAAGATAAGGTGTTGAGAAGCAGTGGTTATTTTCACATCTCTGAATTCAGGGGTCCCCATACTAACATGTGAATACAGGGCATTTCTCAAATACACTTCTTTATTACACACTGTCTTCCATTTGGAAGGACAAAATGTAGAGAAAGACAATGGGCAGTAACACTTGATCTTCTATTCTGTGTTTCCCCATGTCACCCGATACAAATGGTACCACACTTGTGTGGGTAGGCCTAGTGCCCATGACAGGAAACACTCCAAAACACAACATGGACACATCACATTTTTACATTGAATTCTGACATGTTTTTTGGTAGTGCCTAGCTGTGGATTTTGGCCTCTAGCTCAGCCGGCACTTATGGAAACATAGCAAGCCTATACATTTTTTTAAACTAGACACCTGGGGAAATCCAGGATGGTGTGACTTGTGGGGCTCTCACTGGTTTCTGTCACCTAGAATCCTTTGCAAACCTCAAAATTTGGCAAAAATGACTTTTTTCCTCACGTTTTGGTAATGGAAAGTTCTGGAATCTGAGAAGAGCCACAAACTTCCTTCCATCCTGCTTTCCCTCACTTCTCCCCATAAAAAAAGTACCTCGCCTGTGTAGGTAGGCTTAGTACCCGCAACATGAAACACCCCTAAATGCAACATGGACACATCACATTGTTACATTGAAAACCAATGGTTTTTTTGGAAAGTACCTAGCTGTGGATTTTGGGCTGTAACTCAGCAGGTACTTAGGGAAACCTACCAAACCCACACATTTTTCAAAACTAGACACCTAGGAGAACACAAGTTTTGGATGACTGGTAGGGCTCGCTCCAGGTTCTGTTATCCAGAATCCTTAGCATACCTCAACATTTAGCAAAAACACCTTTTCCTCACATTTTGGTGATGGAAAGTTCTGGAATCTGAGGGAAGCCACAAACTTCCTTTCACCTAGCATTTCCCTAAGTCTCCCGATAAAAATGGTACTGCACTTGTGTGGATAGGCCTAGTGCCCCTGACAAGAAACGCCCCTAAACAAAACACGGACACATCACATTTCTACTTTGAAACTAATGTGTTTTTTTGGAAAGTGCCTATCTGTGGATTTTGGACTGTAGCTCAGCAGGTGCTTTGGGACTTAGAGAAACCTACCAAACCAACACATTTAAAAAAAAAAACTACACCTAGGGGATCCCAAGATGGGGTGTTGTGCATCAATCAATGTGCCAATCTTCCAGCCGCAACGCAGGTGGAGCATTGATTTCATCCGCAAAGCCGGCAGTAGTAGTTTATCAGCCGCGTCACGGAAGGTGCTTCAAAAATGTCCCCGCACAATGGTCTGTGAGTGGATTTTTATTTCTTGTCTGCCAACTTCACCTTTCAAGGGCCCAGGAACTGGATAGGGCACCATTTGGCAGAGCAGGAGTCTCAGCAGAGAGTCCGAGTGCTGGTAGGGGAAGTCTTTGATGGCCAGAGACTTCAACAACAAGAGGCAAGCTCAGTTCAAGCCCTTGAAGATTCTTCTCAAGCAATACTTGTATACCTCACTTATATAACTGTAAAAGTGACACACCAAAACTGGGTGGGGTAAAGACCCCATGATTATTGTTTGCTGATGATACTTTATTGCTATCGTATCCACCTAGGACTAGTTAGGCTCCTTGAGAAATTCTCTAGGTTTTGCAGGGAGCATGGTTTACAAATAAACTGTATAAATACCAAATATATGTTTTTTAGTAATACAGAACATAGAGTGAAAAAAACAATATTGCTGGATGGTAAAATTTTTGAAAGAGTTTCTGATTTCGACTATCTGGGAGTTAGGATGGAGGATTCCCATAAATGACCAGCCCAATTATTAAGGGGCACTATGTCCTTGAAATAAAAAGCAGGGGGCCTTTTGAGATTCGCTGGTAGATCACCCAGTTTTTCTATTACATCAGCAATGGAAATATATAAATGTCAAGCTAGAGGGGGAGCTCTGTATGGTGCAAAGTTATGGGGGCATTGCAAACTACAAGATTTAGAGAGAGTGGAGAATCTTTTTCTGAAGGCCTTGCTAAAAATCCTCTTGAGTTCCCCCACACTGCCTATTCAAATGGAATTTAATTTATATTCTATTGTGGATATAGCCGTCCTGAGGCCATTGCAGTTTTGGATTAGAATATGGTCTATAGATACTTTAGACCCATATAGTGTATGGCTAAGAGTGGTGGTAGCCGCCCCGCAAATTGAAAAAAATCCTTGGTGCAGATACGTAAAAAATAATAATTCTAAACTGGGGCTGGGATTGTATTGGTCAGATCCTTCGCACCTCCCAAAGAGCGCTACACAGACCTTGAAGGACACATACTGGTTGAGCTTGCAAGTAGCAGAGTTAGTATCAGTTCCGTTCACTGGTATGATGGATAGTTTTTTATCAGCTAAGTGGCATTATGAATTTGAGCATTATTTAGACGCAATTACATCACCCCTAACACGTATCCTTTATATCAGATTCAGAATCGGATCCCTACCGCTACGGGCTTTCACTTTTAGATGGAAGCAAACTGAAAGACAAACAGATTTCTGCCCGATGGGATGCAAGACAAAAAAGAACATTGCCCATGTTCTATTAAATTGTCTGGCGATTAAAAAGCAAAGGGCATGCTGGATTAGACCACTCTGCAAATCCCTGTGTATTAGGGATCATCATTCAGCCCTTAGGATTTACAGAACGAGCTCGCACGGGATTGTGGCATGTGCGGTGCAAAGTTCTTAGAGGCAATCAGGCACATTGGAGCCAAATTTCTGAGTACTAATGTATAATTTTTATAATAAGCTTACAAGGGTGTTTTGATCTACAATCCTTTTTACAGTCCAAGCGAGATGCCAAGGTCGAAAATCCTTTCTCCTGTGAAATGAATTTAACGCTTTGATACACACTGACTTTGGAAATATGAGATATAGCATTGATGGCAAGGCTCTTGTCGTTCTCTCTATGAAGGACTGTATCTGCAATCATGTTTTAATATTGATTCATTGTGTTTTGCATATACTGTATTTCTTACTTCCATTTTAGATTTTGTGCAAGTCCTATAATATGACTTTGGATGAGTTACTTTTAATTATTTTATGAATTTTATCGTTGTCTTTTAATTGTTTTTCTATATTCAAGATTTTGGCGGTCATTACAACATTGGCGATAAAAGCCGCTTACCGCCATGCAGAAGACCGCCAACACACCGCCGCGGCTGCGGAATTCCGCCATAGCTATTATGACCCGCATCTCGGAACCGGCCAAAATTCAGACACCCACAAAAGTCCGCCACACTAAAGGTCAGTGATAAACTGGCGAAAACCTCCACCGTCACGCCAACAGAAATACGCCCACACTATCACGACACACGAATCCACGCGGCGGTCTTTCAACCGCGGTATTCCATTGGCGGTACACACCGCCGCGATCAAAATACACACACTCTTACAAAACACAGCGACATTGGACAATTCAAAATACACACACCTGATACACATACACACACCACTCCCACACACCCAATACAATATAAAACACACACCCACATCACCCACAAACCCCTACGACAAAAATTGAGAATGAAGCACAGAGAGAGACACCACTAGCAAGTACAACAGCATCCACAGGAATATAACACCATAACCCAAACAACTTCCACGCACCTCACACAACACACCACTACATATCACCACACTTATCACCACACACACCACCCCACACATCACCTACACCACCCCATGGCACGGCAAAGACACCCCAGGTTCTCAGAGGAGGAGCTCAGGGTCATGGTTGAGGAAATCGTCCGGGTCGAGCCACAGCTATTTGGATCACAGGTGTAGCACACCTCAATTGCAAGGACGATGGAGCTATGGCGAAGAATAGTGGACAGGGTCTACGCAGTGGGACAACACCCAAGAAATCGTGAGGACATCAGGAAAAGGTGGAACGACCTATGGGGAAAGGTGCATTCCGTCGTCTCAAGACACCACCTTGCGGTTGGGCGGACTGGCGGAGGACCCCCACCTCCTCCCCTACAACTAACAACATGG
This sequence comes from Pleurodeles waltl, assembly GCF_031143425.1. Lineage (NCBI taxonomy): Eukaryota > Metazoa > Chordata > Amphibia > Caudata > Salamandridae > Pleurodeles > Pleurodeles waltl. Next base: position 258,030,915 of record NC_090437.1, on the reverse strand, counting down.
GAGGAGCAGGTCTTGGCGATTCTGCATCCTGAGGGCCTCGCAGGAGTAGCTGGAGGAATGGACTCTGGTAAGTCAAAGCTTAACTATTACATCCCCCACCCTACCTGCATGCTATCACATACCCCCACCCCTATCACTCCATCTCCTCACAAATGTACCAATATCACAAACCACACATCCCAACACCAAGCCCTGCATGCAACAACAAAGCATGGACCCCCATCACCAAAGCATGCACACTGCACATAGCCATACACCCCCCTAAACCATCATCACACAAGCTCCCACACAGGAATGCAAGCACTGGGGTACACGGTCACCGACCCATTGCACACCGTGCCATACACAGATGCAATAATCATAACTTTCCACCCCTGCAGGAACCCTACCCAACGTCACCAGACAGGAGCGTCCAGGCATGTCCACTCCACCCACAGAAGAGGCCCACAGTGATGACAGCACCTCTGTCCAACTGGATCTAGATGACCAGCCCGGACCATCGGGGAGATTGGGGCAGTCAGTTCCCCTCACACAGGCACAGGCCACCACAGACCTTCCCCCCTCTGGAAACACCAGCACAGCACCCACCCAGCGGGCCCATACCTCCGTCCCCAGGACACGTCAATCAGCTGTGTGTCCACCACTACAGGGAACCCAGGATAACCCACCACCCCAACAACAACAGGGACCTGGGGGCTTTGGGCACACGGTCCAGGGGACGGAGGCCCAGGAACACAGGGGAACTGGGAGGGCTGCTGTACGACAGGGGGCGGACAGGCCAAGGGAACCCACTCTCCACGAGGCCCTCTCCTCCATCATGGGAGCATACCACCACTCCCAGGAGACGATGGCAACGGTACTGGCCAAGTTTCAGGAGACCCAGCGAATGCAGGAGGAACAGTAAATGGGCATCAGGGAGGAACTCAGAACCATCAGCTCCACCCTGGGCACCCTCGTAGGGGTGCTGAAGGAACTACTTAATACCAGGAGGGAGACTGTGGCACTCCAAGGGGCCCCTGACACTAGCATGGACGATGAACTGCCCCCCACCTCTGTCAGAGCTAGCGGACAGGATGCCCCGCCACAGGACTACCACACCAGCACCTCACCCCCTGCAGAGGGAGAACCACCCGGTCCCAGGAACAAGACAGAGCATGATGCCAAGACCCCCGCCAAGAAATGAAACCATCCTGATTGTCATCCCACTGTCCCACTTTGTCACCCTGTCCATAATTAAACTGCCCCAGCTCCACTTCCTATGCCCATATGGGCAATGCACCTGTGAGACTAATAGACTGGACTCTGCCATGGACACTCCTCCACCATCACCCCTCACCATTTAACTTCCCCCTCCGATATTTTGCATTTAAATAAACACACCTAAAGCACAAAATGATCTGGAGTCTGTCTGTGATTTCGATATAGTGTATTTGCAATTACAGTGACCAAATGTTCTTGAAATAGTAATGTCAACATACCTATGTCACACAGCTCTAGTCCATGAGGAATCTAAGCATATGACACACGTTGGGACCCACATCTGTGAAACCGTAAGGGAAAGTGACAACTCAGTGACCATACACTGGGTGAAAACGACAGACAGTATAGAGGTAGTAGTGTAAAAGTACATGTAGTAGGCAGGATTGTATTCTCACCTGTGTTTCACTGGAAATATTGCTGGATCACTGAGTCCCTGTTCTGCATGTCTTCTTCCTCTGCTTCATCCTCATCACTGTCCACAGGCTCCACAGCTGCCACAACACCGCCATCTGGACCATCCTCCTGCAGAAAAGGCACCTGTCGTCGCAATGCCAAGTTGTGAAGCATACAGCAGGCCATGATGATCTTGCACACCTTCTTTGGTGAGTAGAATAGGGATCCACCTGTCATGTGGAGGCACCTGAACCTGGCCTTCAGGAGGCCGAAGGTCCGCTCGATCACCCTCCTAGTTCGCCCATGGGCCTCACTGTAGCATTCCTCTGCCCTGGTCCTGGGATTCCTCACTGGGGTCAGTAGCCATGACAGGTTGGGGTACCCAGAGTCATCTGCAAATGGCGAGGGACAACTGTTAGACACACACTAACCTGTAGGGATAACCCCAGACAACCATTCCCACTGTCTTGCTTCCAGGGGCTCACCTAATAGCCACACACGGTGCCTCTGGAGCTGACCCATCACATAAGGGATGCTGCTATTCCGCAGGATGTAGGTGTCATGCACTGAGCCAGGGAACATGGCATTCACATGGGAGATGTACTGGTCTGCCAAACATACCATCTGCACATTCATTGAATGATAACTCTTCCGGTTTCTGTACACCTGTTCACTCCTGTGGGGGGGGGGCAAAGCCACATGGGTCCCATCAATGGCACCTATGATGTTGGGGATATGTCCAAGGGACCTTTCACTGTAGGCAAATCCTCCACCTGAGGGAAAACGATGTAGCTCCGCATGTGTTTCAGCAGGGCAGACAACACTCTGGACAATACGTTGGAAAACATAGGCTGGGACATCCCTGATGCCATGGCCACAGTTGTTTGAAAAGACCCACTTGCAAGGAAATGGAGCACTGATAGCACCTAAACTTGAGGGAGGATTTCTGTGGGATGGCGGATTGCTGACATCAGGTCTGGCTCCAACTGGGTACACAATTCCTGGATTGTGGCACGGTCAAACCGGTAGGTGATTATCAAATGTCTTTCCTCCATTGTCAACAGGTCTACCAGCAGTCGGTATACCAGAGGATGCCGCCATCTCCTCACATGTCCCAGCGGACGGTGCCCATGAAGGACAACAGCGACCACAGAGTCAAACAACTCAGAGGTACGTACCCACAGTTTACACAGAACACCAATCATACACAAAAGTTGGCCTGTATGTGTGTTGAGACTAGGCCTAGGTATGTGTGACGCAGTTGGAAATTAGGCCATGTGGGCCCCTGAAATGGCGGCTGCCTGACCTCTAAAGTGGGACAATGGGATGTGAGGTAACTGCGTTGGCGTTGTACACTGTCGCAGTAGGCGGTCGGAGACCGCGGCGCAATGCTGCATTGGTTAACATTGGACCCTATGGGTCCCAGGAGCCAATGACGATGCACGCCGGCGGTGATGGTACGTACTGCCGTGGACGTGACCGCCATTTTCTATCTGTTGAATCACTCGATACCTGATCTTCGACAGGAGAGGACCTACACTGCAAGTGCTGCTGTGACCTTCGTCTGGAAGAGACAATGGCTCGTGCATCTGGGGAAAGGCCCCTGCCTTCACATCTGAGGAGATGGAGAAACTCGTGGATGGGGTCCTCCCCCAGTACACGCTACTCTACGGTCCTCCAGACAAACAGGTAAGTACACTGGGAGCATGCTGTAGGGGCTATACCTGTGTGGAGTGGGGTGGATTAAAGATGGGGGGAGATTGAGGCGTGCATGAAACGACGGTGAGTGCATGTGCCAAATGGCAAGGTTAGGGATGGGGGCCAATGACTGTGACAGTACAGTTGGTAATAACTTTTCTTTTCCCCCTGTACAATTCATGTAGGTCAGCGCCCACCAGAAAAAGGATATTTGGCGTGCCATCGCCAAGGATGTCCGGATCCTGGGGGTCTACCACAGACGGAGCAGCTACTGCCGGAAAAGATGAGACGACATTTGCTGCTGGAGCAAGAAGACGGCGGAGGCCCAGCTGGGGATGGCCTCCCAACATGGGAGGGGTGCCCGTCCCACCATGACCCCCCTGATGTTCAGGATCCTGGCGGTGGCATACCCGAATTTGGATGGGCGCTTGAGGGCATCACAGCAGCCACAAGGGGGTGAGTAAAGTCTCATTCTGCTGATTTTGCGCGCAGTGGAGGTGCCTGGGTGGGGGAGGTGGGCTGTGGGTTTCCCTAGGCCAGGGCGAGTGTGCTAGTTAGGTCCCCTTCTTCTGGCAGACCCTGTGGCACCCCACCCCACCTGTGTACAGTGCCAAGCGAACCTACTCAGGCTCCTGTGTCATCCATGTGTGCAGATATCAGCCATAGCCTTGTAGGCCATGTCCCAGGGATTGAACAGTGGTCTCCAAGTGCGCGGCGTAGTGCAGGGGGGCTTCTGTGTCTGTCGTGTCCGCCAACGGTAGCGGTAATGCATGCACTCAACATGTCTTTCTTCTGTAGTCCCCACCTATTTGTGGTCTCCCTGTTCTTGTGTGCATTAGCATCATCAGGTGGAGGAACAGTGGCACCTGAGCAGGGAGCTGCATCCCACATGGCCCTGGAGGGCGAGACAACGGACTCAGAGTTCACCAGTGGAACGGAGGACGATGGGAGCTCCACGGCGGGGACAGGAGCTGAGACCAGTGATACAGACTCGTCCTCTGATGGGAGGTCCCTTGTGCTGGCGGCAACATCTGTGCCCCCCGCATCTACAGGTACAGCCGCCACCCCCCCTACCAGCACCGCCCTCCCAGCAGCCCCTCAGCTTTTGCCCTGTGCCCGCTCACCCAGGAGGGTGGGCATCACCTTCGCCCTAGGCACATCAGCCCCTGCCCCAGTCACTCTTGCTGCCCTCAGTGAGGAGGCCATTGACCTCCTAAGGTCCCTCACTGTTTGGCAGTCTACCATTTTGAATGCCATCTAGGGTGTAGAAAGGCATTTGCAACAAACAAATGCATTCCTGGAGGGCATTCATTCTGGTCAGGCGGCTTTTCAGACTCTGGTCTCAGCAATGATGGCAGCCATTGTCCCTGTCTCTAGCCTCCCCCCTCCAACTTCCTCCACCCAGACCCAATCACCTCTACCTCAGCTTATCCCAAGCACACCTTCAGACGAGCATGAACACACCTCAACACACAAGGGAAGCTCTGGCAAACATAAGCACCACGCATCCCACAGGCACTGACACAAGCATCACACACTTGCAGACACACCAACAACCACTGCCTCCACTGTGTCCCCCTCCTACCTCCCAGTCTCATCTACACTCACACCTCCATGCTTTATATCTACAGCCACTACTTCCATCACCAGCACACACACCACCACACCCCGCTCACATGCAGTCACCACCCCCACTGCCATTCACACGTCCCCTGTGTCCTCTCCCAGTGTATCTGTGACGCCACCTCCCAAGATACACAAAAGCAGGCATACACCCACCCAACAGCCATCCACCTCACGACAGCCTCTAGTGCATGCCCCTTCACCCAAAGTCACCAAACAAACACCTCCTACAACCACAACCTCTTCCTCCACTCCCAAACCCCCTCCAGGTACCCGTCCCAGTGTTCCCAAGAAACTTTTCCTGTCCAACCTTGACCTCTTTCCCTCACCTCCCCCACCCCGTCATTCTCCTAGGGCCCTACTCTCCAGGTCCCAACCTAGCACCTCAGACACAACCTCTCCTGGACCAGTGGTGCCTGTAGTCACCGGAATCTGGAGTGCACCGGCCACCAGGGCAGCCAGTGTGGCACGGAGCCACAGTACAGACAGTCCCCCACCAGTCAAACATCAAAAGTTGGCCAGTGCCCGGCAGGAGAGGGGAAAGACTCCAGCCACCAAAGCCGCTCCCAGGTGTACAGGTGGGAGTGTGGAGTCAGCTGCGACACCTTCCAAGGTGGGGAAGGGCCACAAGAAAGTGAGCAAGTCTGGGAAGAGCAGCACGGTGGAGAAGACCTCCATCATCCCCGCTGCCCAGTAGGCCAGCACCAGCCCAGCTGCTCAGGAGGCCACCGCCATCCTCCCCGCTGCCCAGGAGGCCACATCCATCATCCCCGCTGCCCAGGAGGCCACCGCCATCATCCCCGCTGCCCAAGAGGCCACCGCCATCATCTCTGCTGCCCAGGAAGCCACCCCCAGCACCAGCCCAGCTGCCCAGGAGGCCACCACCAGCACTAGCCCAGCTGCCCAGGAGGCCACCGCCAGCACAAGCCCAGCTGCCCAGGAAGCCACCGCCAGCACCAGCCCAGCTGCCCAGGAGGCCACCGCCAGCACCAGCCCCGCTGGGCCAGACAGGACTGCCAGCAACAGCCCCGCTGGGCCATGAAGGAACGCCAGCACCAGCCACGCTGGGCCAGACAGGACTGCCAGCACCAGCCCCGCTGGGCCAGACAGGACCGCCAGCAGCTGAGTCACTGCCAAGGACCCCACCGCCACAAGCACCGCTGAACAGGACACCACCGCCACAAGCACCGCTGCCAAGGACACCGCTGCAACAAGCACTGCTGCCAAGGACACAGCTGCAACAAGCACCGCTGGCCCATGAGGGCCAAGGGCACTGACACTACTGAGTCAGTCACGAGCAGGATGAAGCACTCTGGGCACAAGGCCCCCTCAAGAACCAGTGGAGAGATACATCCACTACCTCTGTCCTTGGCAGGATGAAGCACTCTGGGCACAAGGCCCCCTCCAGAACCAGTGGAGAATCACAACCACTACCTCTGTCCTTGGCAGGATGAAGCACTCTGGGCACAAGGCCCCCTCCAGAACCAGTGGAGAGATACATCCACTACCTCTGTCCTTGGCAGGATGAAGCACTCTGGGCACAAGGCCCCCTCCAGAACCAGTGGAGAATCACAACCACTACCTCAGTCCTTGCAAGATGAAGCATTCTGGGCACAAGGCCCCCTCCAGAACCAGTAGGGAATCACATCCAGTACCTCTGTCCTTGGCAGGATGAAGCACTCTGGGCACAAGGTCCCCTCCACGACCAGTTGAGAAAGGCATCCACCTGAGAGACCGTGGCTTTGCACTCCCCAGGATTAAGCAGTGGGTAACCCACCCACTGGAGAGACTTGAGAGACTGTGGCTTTGCACTCCCCAGGATAATGCAGTGGGAAACCCACCCACTGTAGAGACTTGAGAGACTGAGGCTTTGCACTCCACAGGATGGAACAGTGGGCATGTGGCCCTCTCGTGGATTTGGCGTCGTGCACTCAACGGGCTGAGGTGCCCCCCTTTCCCTTACCCCTGAGGTGCCTGTTTTATTGCTATCTGATGTACCTGCAGTGTTCTCTCTGTCATGTTCGGGGACTGAGTGTGGGCCTCGCCCATGCCGTGTGGGCCCAGTGTTCCACGGACTTCAATGGAGCACTACCTGGACTACTATTCTTGGTGTATATATTTGTTAATAGTGTATATATATATTTTTGCGTCCTGGATTTTAATAGATTACTTTGGTTACACTCATTTGCTTTTGTCTTTGCATTCTTCCGGGGGTTTGGGGGGTGTAACTGTAATGTATCATGCTGTATTAGTGTGTGTGTTGTAGTGGGTGAGGGTGGGGGTGTTGCGTGTGTGTATCCCTGTCTTTTCCCTCCCCCTCCCCTGTGTCGTAGGTGCAGTACTCACCATTGTCTTTGCTGCCGGCATTCGTGCTCCTGGTAGAGGAGCAAGAAGATGAGGGCTGGCAGGATCTGGAGATCGGGTTCCATGGCGTCCGGATTCCTCGTGGGGAGTGTAGAGGTGAGCATTTTCCCTTCGGAGTCCTGTTTCCGCCTTGTTTTTGTCCGCGGTGAATCTGCCCCGGAATAGGTGGAGGATTGGCCTCTCATGATACTGTGGGCGGTACATTGTCCTCCGCCTGTCTGTCGGCAGTGACCACCAAGCTGTTTGTTTGTACCGCCGTGGCAGTCGGAGTGTTAAAGTGGCTGTCTTTGTTGTCGGTTTCCGCCACGGTCGTAATTCAATTTTTTTACCACCGTGTTGGCGGTCTTACCACCGCTTTAACACCGATCGCCAGGTTTGTAATGACCACCATAATGTCCATGTCCTGAGACATCTGACACTTCTACATGCTGACTGTCAAGTTTTGTAGAATATTTCTATGATAAGTAATATGGAATGTTCTTGACTGCTTCGTTATTTGCACTCACCATATGTGCAACGTTTGAGACTTATGATCAGAATCTCTAGCATCTATTCAGCCCTATCTAGGTTGTGACAGTGCCAACATGTTTGACACTCACACACACATCTGTCCTTTTGACACCTATGATGCCCTTGCATGCTTTGTTCACTTAATTTAGCATGGCTATTTGCTCAGTACAAGTAGTGAATTTCCAATGTGTGACGGATAGTTACATAGTTTTTTGGCAAACAACAGTTAATGCTTTTTGCATGGCAAGGTGTTGTGCTGAACTTAGATTCACACATAGGTATGGCAAAGTAGGCTGTTTTTATATGGGACAAACTGATGTAGATAACGATAACTGTATCCTACTGATCTACACCCTTCATACTTCCGGGTGTTTACTACACCATCCACCAGGTATTGAGCCCCAGAAGGCGGTTCTTTGCCCATCAGCAGACCTGATCTCATGCTATTAAAGTGCCTTGACTCTCCCTTGGTGCGTGACACACTATACCCTTCACCCTTCCTGGTGCGGACAACACCATCCAGCAGGCAATGGGCCCCAGGATGTAGTACTTTGCTCTCCAGCCGACCTGATCTCGCACTATTAATTTGCCCTTGACTCTCCTGCGGCATGAACCGCGCCCGGACAAAGCCCAGGCCTAGGGCAGGTACGTCCTGCACCCGCCAGTTACATGAAGAGTCAAGGCAGGACCAGCCTCTTTGGCCCTTCTTGATTGTGTTCCTTTGCAGGGTAAAAGAAGAAGGATTAAGTGTATCGTAAAGACGTGTACCCAGGCTGTCTCTGAAGTACCACTGTGATTGCTTTCAACCGACAAACCATTGTTATTATGTTTTTAGAGCTGTGACTGCTGGTAACCATAGAGGTATTGTCCATCAGACGTTCGATGCTTGGACACACCCGCTGCAACATCTTTGTGTGGTAGAGGGTGGATCGTCGTGTGGGTATAAGTAATTAAACCTGGCTTAGATGGTCCCTACTAGCACAGCATCGCATTGCTAAAACATTTTATTATCATTGTGGCGTGAAGGATTGATTAAGGCCCTCACTACGACCCTTGCGTTCGGTGATAAAGTGGCCGTAATACTGCCACCAGGCTAGCAGTAAGTAGTGCCAGTTTATGACCATGGCGGTGATATCTCCGAAAGACAGGCAATGTGCCACACCGATCGCCAGGGCAGAAACAACAGTCACCACATCGGTAGCCGCCTACAGCCAGGCGGAAGACAAAGTTCCCCCCACCATATTATGACATGGCAATCCACCACCTTTTCCGGGGCGGTACCAACGCCATCAAGAGCCTGGCTGATACAGAGCAGAGAAGTCAAAGGACTGATCATTGGAGACACAGGGAAGAACCACGCCTCCATGGAACCAGAACTGCAAGTCTTCCCGATGATCTTCTACGTTATGCTCCACCCTGACAAAGACAACAACAGTGAGTATAGCCGCCTAGCACACAAGGGAGGGGGGAGGAAAACGAGAGTCACATACACACGCACAACACACACCAGACACACACACACCATACACACAACCAGCTGCAAAGAAAAACAATTTATCCCCGTAAATCGGCTGAATAATGCAAGGACAACAGGAATTGACTAAAGTGATTGTAATAAGATCAACATCAAAAGTAATATTTTGATTTGGCAATGCAACAGATTTGTACAAGTGTACAAAAAAGGGACACTGCCCAGTCCTCAGTTCACAGGGGCCACATGGCCATAGGGCAAAGTACAAGACCCCACTCGTTCCCTGCACCAATACGGAGAGAACACTGTAGGGGCATCAGTTGGCAAATAGGCAGGCACCTCAAGGGGTGGGTGGGGCACCTCAGCTGGATGCGGAAACAAGACCACTGGTTCTGGAAGGGGCAACATGCCCTGTGCTTGGTCCTGTGGAGTGCAACGCCACAGTCTCTCAGTGGGTGAATACCCCACTGGTTCTGGAGGGGGCAACATGCCCTGTGCTTGGTCCTAGGGGGTGAAAGGCCACAGTCTCTTGAGTGGGTGACTTGCCCACTGGATTTGGAGGGGCTAACATGCCCTGTGCATGGTCCTGGGGAGTGTTAGGCCACAGTCTCTCAAATGGGTGGCTTGCCCACTGGTTCTGGTTGGGACAGGATGCACAGCAGGCCATGGAGGCTGGATCATATGACGTTCGCCGGTAGTGACGGCTGCACTATGGTGGTGGTGGTAGTGGGAGGCTCGTGCTCAGCCCCTGCACCCTCTGATGGGTGTACTGTGGTGGTAGTGGGAGGCTCCTGCTCAGCCCCTGCACACTCTGATGGCTGCACTGTGGTGGTGGTGGTAGTGGGAGGCTCCTGCTCAGCCCCTGCACGCTCTGGTGGCTGTACTGTGGTGGTGGTCATAGTAGGAGGCTCCTGCTCAGCCCTTGCACCCTCCAATAGCTGCACTGTTGTGGACCAGTGGTAGTGGGATTCTCCTGCTCAGCCCCTGCACTCACTGATGGCTGCACAACCATGGCTGGCAGTGGGGGCTCTGTGACAGCTGCTGGTGCAGGCTCCTTCCCCTTTCTGCTGACTGGTGCAGGCTCCTTCCCCTTTATGATGTCTGGTGCAGGCTCCTTCCCCTTTTTGATGGCTGGTGCAAGCTCCTTTCCCTCCACCACCACGAGTAGGTGCTGATGGAACTGGGCCTGTGGACTATTTGGCTGAGGTACCTGGCTGGGTTCTTGATACCCTGGCCATACATGCAGGACGGGGGAGGGGTAGGGAAGAGGTCAATGGTGGAAAGGAAAAGCTTTTTAGGGACATTGGGACGGAAAGAGGGAGATGAAATGGGAGGGAGGATAAGGGAGTGGTTGTTGGAGATGTTTGTCTGCTGGATTTGGGTGCAGTTGAATGGGTTGTATGCTGTTTTGAGGTGGATGGCGGTTGGGTGTCTGAGTGCTTGTGTTTGTGTCCTTTAGGAGGGGGGCAGACACAGTGGGGGAGGACACAGGGGACGTGTGCATGGATGTTGTGGAGGTGTCTGCCAATGAGGAGTGTGTTCTGCTTGTTGTGGTGGTGATGTAGGTAGTGGATGATGATGTAGTGCATGCAGGTGTGAGTGTGGAAGTAACTGGATGGGAGCTGGAGGAGGAGGAAGAGGGGGAGACAGTGGAAATATTGGATGTTTTTGTGTCTGCAACTGAATGGTGTTTGTGTGAGTGCCTGTGTTTGCCTGTGACGCTTTTGGGTGTTGTACTGTGTGCATGCTCATTTGGCTGTGTGCTTGGGATGGGTTGGGGTTGAGGAGATAGGGGCTGGGAAGTGGAAGTTGGAGAGGGGAAGGTTGAAACAGGGACAAAGGCTGCCATCAGAGAGGAGTTCAGAGCCTGGATCGATCTCTGTTGGGCCGCCAGTCTACTGTGAATGCCCTCCAGGAATGCATTAGATTGTTTCATCTGGGCTGCCAGCCCCTGGATGGCATTCACTATGGTTGATTGCCCTATAGAGATGGATCTCAGGAGGTCAGTAGCCTCCTCACTCAAGGCAGCAGGGTTCACTGGAGCAGGGCCTGAGGTGCCTGGGAGTGAAGGAGATGCCTACCCTCCTGGGGGAGCGGGCACGGGCAACTCGCTGAGGGGCTGCTGAGAGGATGATGCTAGTACGGGGTGGCAGCTGTACCTGTAGCTGGGGTAGTCACGGAGGTGTCCGCCATCACCAGGGAGCTCCCATCGGAGGAGGTATCGGAGTCTGTGTTGTCCCCTCCAGTCTCTGCCGTGGTGCTCCCTTCGCCCTCCGTCCCACTGGTGCCCTCAGCATTGGTAGGTGGACTCTGCCTCCTGGGTCCTGTGGGACGCAGCTCCCTCTGCCGCTGGTGCCTCTGCTCCTCCGCCAGATGATGCTAATGCACATAAGGACAGGATGACAAAACAAGAAGGGCGGGAGAGAGACAAAGAATACACTGTGTCAATGACTGCACCAACACCACCTTTGACGTACACAGCACCCTCACACACAGGGTACAGGCCTACACACTATGCATTGCACTACCAGTGATATTGCTAGCCACCAAGGCATGAGGAGGAGCACACACCACCAATTGCAGCACACCTGGGACCCACGCAGCCCTGACCAATAGTGGATGCTAACAAGCTAGGTAGGCAGTGTTTCCCCTTCAGACCCTTAGCCACCAGAGAACCTACGCTGCTATGTTTGGCCTGGCCTAGGGGCACCCACTGACACCCACCCACCACCCAGATACCACCCCTCCAGCTGTTTCCTTCAATGATGGCCACTGTACTCACCCCCTTGTGTTTGCTGTGTTGCCCTCAAGCTCCCATCCAGCTCTGGATAGACCACCGCCAGTATGCAGGCCATCAGAGGGGTCAGGGTTTGACGGGCACCCCTTCCTCGGTGGCCTCCGTGGTCTTCCGTGCCCAGCTTCTCAGGTCCTCCCACCGTTTCCGACAGTGGGTGCTCCACTTGCCATAGACCCCCAGGATGCCCACCTTCTTGGTGATGGCCCACCATATATCCTTCTTTTGATGGGCGCTGACCTGCAGAGGCAATACAGACAGGAGAACACCATTAGAAAAACAGTCCAGCCAGCAACACCAATGGCCCACCATACCCGTTTCCAGCACTATTAGCACACACATAGCCCAGCACTCAATGTGTACCCAGCCAGGAGGACATCCCTCCCCCTTACTTGATGTCTGGAGGCCCATACAGCAGTCTGTACTGGGGTAGGACCCAATCCACCAGTCTCTCCAAATCATCAGAAGTGAAGGCTGGGGCCCTTTGCCGGGTCACACAGGACATGGTAGGTTCCAGACCCAGGTGACAGCAGCACATGCAGTGTAGGTCCTCTCCTATGGACGGTCAGGAAACAAGTGAGGAATCAGATGGAAAATGGTGGTCGTGTCCGCGGTGGTGCACTCTGTCACCACTGGCGTAGATCACCATTGACCACTGTACCCCATAGGGCTCAATATTAACCAATGATGAATCGCACAGCAGTTACCACAGCGCACAACGTCAGCAGCATTACCTCACTTCCACCTGTTCCTCCACACTGGACATGTGGACGCCATTTCAGTGGGGGCAGGCCTATGGAATAATGCTGTGTCACAGGAGAAATAGGCACATACTGGACAAATCAAACTGACCCATTACGGGCCATATTTATACTTTTTGACGCAAAACTGCGCTAACGCAGTTTTGCGTCAAAAAAATTAGCGCCGGCTAACGCCATTCTGAAGCGCCATGCGGGCGCCGTATTTATTCAATGACGTTAGCCGGCGTTAGCCGCCGGCGCTGCCTGGTGTGCGTGAAAAAAAACGACGTACACCAGGCAGCGCCGGCGTAGGGGGATATGGAGCTTGGGCGCCAAAAAATGGGGCAAGTCAGGTTGAGGCAAATTTTTCGCCTCAACCCGATTTGCGCAATTTTTTACGACTCCCAACCCCCATAGATATGACTCCTGTCTTAGCAAAGACAGGAGTCATGCCCCCTTGCCCAATGGCCATGCCCAGGGGACTTCTGTCCCCTGGGCATGGTCATTGGGCATAGTGGCATGTAGGGGGGCACAAATCAGGCCCCCCTATGCCACAAATTTTTTTTTTTAAAAACACTTACCTGAACTTACCTTAATGTCCCTGGGATGGTTCCCTCCATCCTTAGGCGTCCTCCTGGGGTGGGCAAGGGTGACAGGGGGGTCCCTGGGGGCATGGGAGGGCACCTCTGGGCTCCTTCCGAGCCCACAGGTCCCTTAACGCCTGCCCTGACCAGGCGCTAAAAAACGGCGCAAAAGCGGCCATACGTCATTTTTTTTTGACCCGCCCACTCCCGGGCGTGAATTTTGCCCGGGAGTGTAAATACGGCGCACATGCCTCGGAGTCAATTTTTTAGACGGGAACGCCTACCTTGCATATCATTAACGCAAAGTAGGTGTCCACGCTAAAAAATTACGCAAACTCCATTGACTTTGGCGCTAGACGCGTCTAACGCCAAAGTATAAATATGGAGTTAGTTTTGGGTCGGAATTGCGTAAAAAAAAACAACGCAATTCCGGCGCAAACAGAGTATAAATATGCCCCTACATGTTTACAGATTGCAGACTACTGTTGTGGCTCCATTGTTCAGTTTGTGACAGCCTCCTCACTCTTTTGTCCCTTAGATTCATTCCGCTGCAGATGAATAACAGCTGGAGACATACCACCCTTTACAGACCCCTAGTGGACTTGGCTACACTGGAGGAGAGGCACATTATCCTCACCTATAGACTGGACAGGGTCACAATCACATAGCTGTGTGCCCAATTGGAGCCTGACCTGATATCTGCTATCCGTTATCCCACTGGGATCCCCCCTCTTGGGCTAGTGTTCAGTTCTCCATTTCCTGGCAACGGGTTCGTTCCAAGTGACAGTGGGCTTGGCAGCAGAATGCCATAGCCAATCTTTTCAATAGTGCTGTTAAAAGTGTTGTCTGTCCTGATAAAACACATGTGCAGCTACATTGCATTCCCCCAGGTTGAGGATTTGGCCCCTGCGAAGGCAGAGTTTTATGCAATGGGACATATCCCCAATATAATTTAGGCGATTGACGGAATACATATTGCATTTGTCCCCTGCCCCCTACCAGAATTAACAGGTGTTCAGGAATCGTAAGAGTTTCCACTCTATGAATGTGCAGATGGTGTGCTTGGCAGACCAGTATATCTCCCACGTCAATGCTAAGTATCCTGGGTCAGTGCATGATGCCTTTGTCCTGAGGAATAGCAGCATCCCAAATGTGATTGGTCAACTACAGAGGCACAGGGTGTGGCTAATAGGTGAGCCATGGTTCCCACCCAGTATATGTTGGTGTATGGCTAGGGTGTTGGCAATATAGGATAGTGCGTGACTAAATCTTGTCCCTCAATATTTTCAAGTGACTCTGGTTACCTAAACCTATCAGGCGGGGGTCTTGGCAAGTGTCTCTGGCTTCTGTCTGTCTCACAGGGAATGTTTGCAAGGTGGTTCACCTTCTGCAGGATGAGGGATGCTGGTGGCCTGTGAGTCCTGTGGCGGGGCCTACTGGCCACTAGTGGCAGCGGAAGTGGAAGGCTGTTCAGATGACTGGCTAGTGGCAGGGGCCCACTAGTGTAAGACTGCCTACCTCATAATGTTGGCCATGTCTGCCAGCACCCATGCTATGGAGATCAGGGTGTTGTTGATGGCCTGCAAGTCCTCCCTGATTCCTGGTATTGTCCCTCCTGCCACCTCCTGTTCTCCTGCACGTTGTCTAGGATCTGGCCCATTGTGTCCTGGTAATGTTGATAGGCTCCCAGGATCTGGGAGGGTGCCTCCTGGAGAGTCGGTTCCCTGGGCCTGTCCTCCCCCCTGGTGCCCAGCAGTCATCCCAGTGTCCCTGTTGGCCTGTGCCTCTGTCCCCTGAACTGTGTGCCTGCTGCCACTGACCCCAGGTCCCTGATTGTCTTGGGTGTGAGGTGTAGCCTGAGGTCCTTGTACAGGTGGGCACACTGCTGATTGACCTGTCCTGGGGACAGAGGTTTGGGTACGCTGGGTGGGGACTGTGGTGTTGGATACTGATGGGGAGGCTCTGTGGTGGTCTGTGACTGGGCTTGGGTAACCAGCTTTCCAGTGGTCCCTGATGGGCCAGGTAGATCATCCAGATCCTAAAGTCCAGAGTTACTGTCATCACTGTGGGCCTCTTCTGTTGGGGGACTGGATAGTGCTGGCACTTCTTGTCCGGTGACATTGGCTGGGGTACCTGTGGGGATGTAAATGATGTGTTATGGTTAATGTGTATAACATATTGTACATCCCTGGCTTCCCCTCTATGGTTGTTGTTGCCCTCCCAGCTTTTGCTTGTGTATTGCGATGTATTGTGGGTTCATTACTTTCCCTATGCTGTGCATGCTTTAGTGATGGGTGTCCATGCAGGGCTGTGAGGGGTGTTCATGCATTGGAACAGCATGCAGGGCTTGGCATTGGGATTAGCGAGATGGGATGGTGGGGTGTGTGGGATGTAGTGGAGTGATGGGAGTGAGGGTGAGGGTATGTGATGGCATGCAGGTATGGGGGTGATAATTGTTGAAAGTTGACTTACCAGTGTCCAGTCCTCCTCCATCTCCGGCCAGGTCCTAAGGATGCAGTATTGCCAAGACTTGCTCCTCCCATGCTGTGAGTTGTTGGGGAGGAGATGGGGATCCACCGCCAGTCCTCTGGATAGCGAGCTGGTGTCTTGCTGCTATGGAACGTACCTTACCAGTAGGTCGTTCCACCTCTTCCTGATGTCGTCCCTTGTTCTGGGGTGCTGTCTCACGGTGTTGACCATGTCCACGATTCTCCGCCATAGCTCCATCTTCCTGGCTATTGATATTTGCTGTACTTGTGCTCCAAATAGCTGTGGTTCTACCCTGACGATTTCCTCCACTATGAACCTTAACTCCCCCTTAGTGAAACAGGAGTGCCTTTGTGCTGCCATGGTTGATATGTGATGTGTGTTGGTGAGGGTGTGTTGGGTAATGTGTTGGGGTGTGTGAAGTGGGGTGCGTGAGAGATGCATGGTTGTCTGTGATGTGGTATCAGTCTTGTGCTAATGATTTGTATTCGTAAAGGGTTGTGGGTAATGTGGGTGTGTGTTTGATAGTGGTGTGGGTGTGTGGGTGTGGTGTGTGTATGGGTGTCAGGTGTGTGTTTTTTTAATTGTCCAATATAGTGTTGTTTTGTCTGTGGCTGTCCATTGTGAGCGTGGTGGTATGTACCACCAATGGTTTATCACTGTTTAATGTCCACCGTGGTGATTCGTGGGTCAGAATGGGGTGGACATTGTTCTGTTGGCGTAATGGTGTAGGTTTTGATACTGCCAGCTTATCACTGACCTTTGGACTGGCGGATTTGTGTCTGTGGCTGAATTCTGTCAGATTGGTGTGCGTCATAATATGGTGAAAGGATATCCGCCGCCACAGCGGTAAGTTGGCACCCATCAGTGTGGCAGTAAGCAGGATCTACTTCCAATGTCATAATGAGGGCCTAAGTGTTTGTATCACATTACTATTGTAAGACTAACTTAACTGACGATTTTCAGGCACTCTTTATAAGTGACTGCCAGCACCTTCTTGTGAGGATTCTGAGATATTATCTTCCATATTATGCTGGAGTTCATGTGTGTCTTGATTACGTTGGCTGCAGTCCCCTCTGATTGAATTAATGTTTGAAGTACTTGTATTTGTAACTGTTTTTCTTTTTCCTTATTATGGGCAAGCATAAAGCTACTGAGAAAGCTTCGGCAGTAGGCATGACTAAGATTCTTAGGCATTCTGCTGAAAGCTGTACCCTGAATGAAATAGACGATTTAATTGTGGAAGTGGAGGGCTTACAGGCTGCAAATAATTTGGATTTCCAAAGCTTACGGGAAAGAAAGGTTCTCCACTTAAGGGTATTCATGCATATTTAAAAAAAACTCCTTCTAGTTGTGGCACTGTGGCTGGCTCAAGGCAGAAAGTTACTCCCACTCCTTGTGAAGAAATGTCAATAGAAAGCATTCTAGTAGCCAACCAGGCCCTTTCAATGGAGCAAATTCACGTGGAAAGCACATCTGTAATCAATGTTGAATGGCCCAATCATATTGCTCCACTTGACACTGAATCAGTGACTTCATTAGATCATCAAGATCTATCTGACCTGTCAAAGCTTGTAGATTTAACAGATGTAAGCCAGGCTAGGTTTGGGGAATCCCTTTCACAGTTCCAGTTACTAAGGGGAGAGATACTAGTCTTGCGTGAGTGCTTGAGCAGGTTGGCCATCGGACTAGGCGAGAAGGTGGCTAAACTAACAGTAATAGTAGAAAACATATGGACCAAAGTAGGTGTTGCTAAACTAGAAGCCCAGCATAGTAGAAAAGTTCTTTCCACAGGTTCATATTGTGAAATGGGCGCATGTTTAGCTTTGGGAAAGGGAGGATCTCCTGGCAAAGGACCTGTATTTCCCTCCAGCTTTGAAAGAGGTGAGCTTATTGGGGGAAAATACACTCTTAAGCAGAGTAGAACACAACTCAACTGGATAGCCTTCAGTCAGAAAGGCCAGAACCCCTATGGGAATCATGATTCAGTTAATACCAATGAGGCTAAATGCTTGTCTAATGACATTTATTTGATAAATGTCCCTAGACTTCCATGTTGAGGCAGAGAAACCCAAGACTCTTGTGTTAACAAAGCAATTCATTGGTTTTGCCATACCCGGGGATGCACATCTATAATTAGGGACAATGGTGGTCATTACAACCCTGGCGGACGGTGTAAAAGGTGCGGTAATACCGCAAACAGTCCGACGGACAAAAAAAGGGAATTATGACCCTGGTGGAAACCGCCAACAAAGACAGCCACTTTTACACACCGCCCGCCACGGCGGTACAGACAAGCAGCGCGGTGGTCACCGCCAACAGACAGGCGGAAGACAATGTACCGCCCACAGCATTACAACCCGCCAATCAGCCACCTTTTCCGGGGCGGATTCACCGTGGATAAAAACACGGCGGAAACAGCTTTAGCTATGGGTAAACGCTCACCTTCTACACATCCCACGAGGAACGACGACTCCATGGACCCGGAACTCCAAATACTACCTGCCCTTGTCTTTCTGCTCTTTCACGACCAACAGCGACGTAGGCGCAGAAGATACCGGTGAGTACTGCATCTACGACACAGGGAGGCAAAAGTTAGGGGGACACCCACCAAACACCCCCACCCCTACCCTCGCATTATACAACATACACACCAATGCTGTCAAAAATATCACATTAACAACCCACAATGCCCCCGGAAGAATGCAAAGACAATGCGAATTTCGGTCAAACATTGTAATGTGCCAATATACATGTCATACAAAAATATACAGATATATATCTCTAAATCACTCATAATTATATATACAATACAAGAAGTAGTGCAGATATGTACACAACAATGTCTGTGCACAAACAGTCCAAAAATGAATGGGCGAGGCCCACAAAAGATACCTGACCAAAATCGGAGAGAACACTGCCGGGGTATCAGATAGAAACACTACAGGCACCTCAGGGGGAAGGGAAGGGGGGGCACCTCAGCCAGATGAATGCAAAGCCAGATCCACGACGGGGCTCCATGCCCGTTGATGTATCCTGGGGAGTGCAAAGCCACAGTCTGTCAAGTCTCTAGAGTGGGTGTTTTGCCCACTGTACCATCCTGGGGAGTGCAAAGCCACAGTCTCTCAAGTTGATGCAGGTCCCTACTGGTACTGGGGAGTGACTGGTGCCCAGACTGGATGAGTCTCCCCGTGAAAGGTAGTGTCCTGTCACTGTCCCAGCTGCACATGGGATAAGGATGCCTGATGTGGCGGGCCATTCATTCCTACCCGGTGCATTGCCCTGTTCAGCGGTGCTTTGCCATGGAGGTCTTTGCCCTGTTCAGCGGTGCTTTGCCATGGCGGTCTTTGCCCTGTTCAGCGGTGCTTTGCCATGGCGGTCTTTGCCCTGTTCAGCGGTGCTTTGCCATGGTGGTTCAGGACTGTTCAGCGGTGCTTTGCCATGGTGGTTCAGGACTGTTCAGCGGTGCTTTGCCATGGTGGTTCAGGACAGTTCAGCAGTGCTTTGCCATGGCGGTCTTTGCCCTGTTCAGCGGTGCTTTGCAATGGGTGTCTTTGCCCTGTTCAGTGGTGCTTTGCCATGATGGTTCAGGACTGTTCAGCGGTGCTTTGCCATGGCGGTCTTTGCCCTGTTCAGCAGTGCTTTGCCATGGCGGTCTTTGCCCTGTTCAGCTGTGCTTTGCCATGGCGGTCTTTGCCCTGTTCAGCGGTGCTTTGACATGGCGGTCTTTGCCCTGTTCAGCGGTGCTTTGCCATGGTGGTTCAGGACTGTTCAGCGGTGCTTTGCCATGGTGGTTCAGGACTGTTCAGCGGTGCTTTGCCATGGCGGTCTTTGCCCTGTTCAGCGATGCTTTGCCATGGCAGTCTTTGCCCTGTTCAGCGGTGCTTTGCCATGGTGGTTCAGGACTGTTCAGCGGTGCTTTGCCATGGTGGTCTTTGCCCTGTTCAGCGGTGCTTTGCCATGGCGGTCTTTGCCCTGTTCAGCGGTGCTTTGCCATGGTGGTTCAGGACTGTTCAGCGGTGCTTTGACATGGCGGTTCAGGACTGTTCAGCGGTGCTTTGACATGGTGGTTCAGGACTGTTCAGCTGTGCTTTGACAGGGTGGTTCTGATACGGACATTGGTGTGTGGCATGACGATTTCCACACTGGACATTGGTGTGTGGCATGACGATTTCCACACTGGACATTGGTGTGTGGCATGACGATCTCCATACTGGACATTGGTGTGTGGCATGACGTTCCATCATTGCCCAGCGGGGCTGTGGCATCCTGGCCCCGCCTGGGCTGTGACTCCGGCGGTGGTCACTGGACCAGTGACAATACTTGGGCCCTCCTGAGCTGTGACTCCGGTGGTGGTCTCCTGACCAGTGACGATACTTGGGCCCTCCTGGGCTGTGACTCCGGCGGTGGTGTCCTGACCAG
Organism: Pleurodeles waltl; assembly: GCF_031143425.1. Lineage (NCBI taxonomy): Eukaryota > Metazoa > Chordata > Amphibia > Caudata > Salamandridae > Pleurodeles > Pleurodeles waltl. Next base: position 258,010,569 of record NC_090437.1, on the reverse strand, counting down.
TGACAATACTTGGGCCCTCCTAGGCTGTGACTCCGGCGGTGGTGTCCTGACCAGTGACAATACATGGGCCCTCCTAGGCTGTGACTCCGGCGGTGGTCTCCGGACCAGTGACGATACTTGGGCCCTCCTGGGCTGTGACTCTGGCGGTGGTCTCCGGACCAGTGACGATACTTGGGCCCTCCTGGGCTGTGACTCCCGCGGTGGTCTCTGGACCAGTGACAATACTTGGGCCCTCCTGGGCTGTGACTCCCGCGGTGGTCTCTGGACCAGTGACGATACTTGAGCCCTCCTGGGCTGTGACTCTGGCAGTGGTCTCTGTACCAGTGACGACGGTGCTGGCGGTTGTGTCTGGACCGCCAGAAATGATGGCGCACTTCTCCGCCGTGACACTCACAACAGGCCGGGCAGACTTCCTCTGGACCTTCCCCACCTTTTTTGGAGTTACAGCTGACTCACCAATCGCCATCGATCCCATTTCACTTGTTGACCCACCAGGAGTCTTGACACGGTCCCGTCGTCCACTCTCCAATTTCGGAGCCTTTACAGGGGGTGGGCTGCCAGTGCCTTGGCTCCGGGTCCTACTGCCTGCCCTGGTGGACGGTGCACTCCAAAAACCTGGAACACGCACCACTGGTATTGGAGGCTTTTTGGCTGAGGCGCTACGATGGGAATGATGAATTGGAGGGGGGGTGGGGGCAAAAAGGTCAATTTAACATAGGAAGAGTTTCTGACGGACACTGGGATGGGTAGCTGGAGGGGGTCTGGGAGTGGAGGAAGAGAAGGTGGTTGTAGGAGGTATCACTTTAGCTGTTTTGGGTGTAGGTGCAGGTACTGGAGGCTGTTGTGAGGTGGATGGATGTTGGGTGAGTGATTGCCGGCGTTTGGGTACTTTGGGAGGGGGCGTCACAGACACACTGGGAGAGGACACAGGGGACGTGTAAATGGCAGTGGAGGTGGTGAGTGTAGGTGAGCGGCGTGTGGTGCTGGGTGTCCTGGTGCGAGTCCTAGTGCCTGTAGATGTGGTGCATGCAGGTGTGTGTGTAGACGAGACTGGGAGGGAGGAGGGAGAAGAGGAGGAGGGGGACACAGTGGAGACAGTGGATGTTGCTGTGTCTGTATGGGTGTGATGCTTGTGTGAGTGCCTGTGGTGTGTGTGGTGCTTATGTTTGCCTGAGCTAATTGTGTGTGTTGACTTGTGTGCATGCTGGTCTGTAGGTGTGCTTGGGATGGGCTGGGGTACAGGGGATTGGGTCTGGGTGGAGGAAGTTGGAGGGGGGAGGCTGGACACAGGGACAATTGCTGCCATCAGTGCTGAGGCCAGAGATTGCAGGGTTCGATGAAGGGCAGCCTGACCAGAATGAATGCCCTCCAGGAATGCATTACCTTGTTGCAACTCCCTTTCTACACCCTGGATGGCATTCACAATGGTAGACTGCCCAACAGTGAGTGACCTGAGGAGGTCAATGGCCTCCTCACTGAGGGCAGCAGGGGTGACTGGGGCAGGGCCTGAGGTGCCTGGGGCGAAGGTGATGCCTACCCTCCTGGGTGAGCGGGCACGGGCGAACACTGAGGGGCTGCTGGGAGGGCGGCGCTGGTAGGGGGGGTGGCGGCTGTACCTGTAGAAGTGGGGCGCACAGATGGTGCCGCCACCACAGGGGAGCTCACATCGGCAGACGAGTCCGTGTCGCTGGTTGGTGATCCGGTGGCCGACGTGAAGCTGCACTCGCCCTCCGTCCCACTGGTGCATTCAGAGTCTGTGGTGTAGCCCTCCATGGTCATGTGGGATGCAGCTCCCTCGTGCTCCGGTGCCACTGTACCTCCGCCTGTCGATGCTGATGTACAAAAGGACAGGGAGAGCAGGAAAAGGGAGGGAGACAGAAGAAAGAGAGTTTTAGTGCATGGCATACCGCTACCGTTGGCGGACAAGACAGACGCAGCAGCCCCATGCACAACGCCGTGCTCCTGCCCTCTGCACATGCAATTTCATGGATATGTCCTACATGGCAATGGTGGAAATCTGCACACATGGATGCCACATGGGCAACTATACCTCAACTTGCTACTTTTCTGAGGTGGGGTAGAGTGCCACATAGCCTACATTACAGAGGGGCCTTGCCTACCTAACTCGCCCTGGCCTAGTAGGACACCCACAGCCCACCTCCCCCACCCAGACACCTTCACTGCACGCAAAGTCCGCAGAATGAGGTTGTACTCACCCCCTTGTGTCTGCTGTGATGTCCTTAAGTGCCCATCCAACTCCGGGTAGGCCACCGCCAGGATCCGGAACATCAGGGGGGCCTTGGTACGACGGGCACCCCTCCCACGTTGGGAGGCCATCCCCAGCTGAGCCTCCGCCGTCTTCTTGCTGCAGCGGCGAATGTCCTCCTATCTCTTCCGGCAGTGGGTGCCCCGTCTCTGGTGGGCCCCCAGGGTCCGGACCTCCTTGGCGATGGCAAGCCAAATGTCCCTCTTCTGGTGGGCGCTGACCTACATGACATGCACAAGGGAAGAGGAACAGTCATTACCAATTGCACCATCAATGTGTGTGGCCCCCTCCATACTCTGACCATGTGGGCCATTTATTCCCATGCTTTACTGTAGTATGACTTCTGCCCCCTTCCCTCTTCCACCCAGCCCTGTCCACCCAGGCCTAGCCCCTACAACGTGCTCCCTGTGTACTAACCTGTTGGTCTGGAGGACCGTAGAGTAGCATGTACTAGTGGAGGACCCCATCCACAATTTTCTCCAACTCCTGTGCAGTGAAGGCAGGGGCCCTTTCCCCAGACGCAGCAGCCATCGTTGCCTCCAGACCGAGGTCACAGCAGCAATAGCAGTGTAGGTCCTCTCCTGTCGAAGGTCAGGTATCTAGTGATTGAACAGATAGAAAATGGCGGTGACGTCCGTGGCGGTGACGTCCACGGCGGGGCGCATCATCACTGCCGGCGCACCTGTTCATTGGCTCCTGGGACCCATAGGGTCCAATGTTAACCAATGCAACATTGCGCCGCGCTCTACGACCGCCTACTGCGACGGTGTGCAACGCCACAATCCCATTGTTCCATTTCAGGGGCCCACATGGATTCATTTTCAACTGCGTCACACATACTGAGGCCTACACTCAACACACATACAGGAAGGGTTTATTGTCTGGTGTAGTCTTGTGTGTGACTGTGGGTACATACCTGGAGGAATAGTGACTGTTTCTTCGCTGTTGTTCTTCGTAGGCACCGTCAGCTGGGACATATGAGAAGATGGCAGAATCCTCCGGTGTACCGACCGCTGGTGGACCTGTTGACAATGGAAGAGAGACATTTAATCGTGACCTACAGGTTTGACCGTGCCACAATCCAGGAACTATGTACCCAGTTGGATCCAGACCTGATGTCACCAATCCGCCATCCGACTGGAATCCCCCCTGACGTGCAGGTGCTGTCAGTGCTCCATTTCCTTGCAAGTGGGTCTTTTCAGACAACAGTGGCCATGGCATCAGGGATGTCCCAGCCTATGTTTTCCAACGTGTTGTCCAGAGTGTTGTCTGCCCTGTTGAAACACGTAAGGAGATACATAATTTTCCCTGAGGTGTAGGATTTGCCTACAGTGAAAGGTGACATCTATGCCCTTGGACATATCCCCAACGTCATAGGTGCCATTGATGGGACCCATGTAGCTCTGGTCCCCCCCGCAAGAGTGAACAAGTGCACAGGAACAGGAAGAGTTATCATTCGATGAATGTCCAGATGGTCTGTTTGGCAGACCAGTACATCTCGCAGGTAAATGCTATGTTCCCTGGCTCTGTGCATGACGCCTACATCCTGTGGAATAGCAGCATCCTTGATATGATGGGTCAACTCCAGAGGCACCGTGTATGGCTATTGGGGGACTCTGGTTACCCCAACCTGTCATGGCTACTGACCCCAGTGAGGAATCCCAGGACCAGGGCAGAGGAACGGTACAATGAGGCCCATGGGCGGACTAGGAGGGTTATCGAGCGCACCTTCGGGCTCCTGAAGGCCAGGTTCAGGTGCCTCCATATGACAGGTGGATCCCTATTCTACTCACCGAAGAAGGTGTGCGACATCATCATCGCCTGCTCCATGCTCCATAATTTGGCATTGCGACGTCAGGTGCCTTTTCTGCAGGAGGATGATCCAGATGACGGTGTTGTGGCAGCTGTGGAGCCTGTGGAGCCTGTGGACAGTGATGAGGATGAAGCTGAGGGAGACGAAAACGACAACAGGGAGTCAGTCATACAGCAATATTTCCAGTGACACACAGGTGAGAACATTTTCATTTTTACCATTACATTAACTTTCACACATCTACCTCTATCCTGTACCGACATTTCACTCACTATTTGTTAACTGAGTTGTCCCCTTCCATTTCAGTTTCACAAATGTGGTAACCTACGTGTCAACTGTTTGCATCCTTGAAGGGCTTGTGATGTTTGACATAGGTATGTTAGCCTTCCAATGGGTAACCCATTATTAAACTGTAATTGATAATACAGATTTACAAATGATAGACTGACTACATTTTATTTTTAGTGTTTCAAGGGTGTTTATTTAAGTGCTAAAATATGAAGGGGGGTTGTAAAATGGTGATGGGTGATGGTGGAGGAATGTCCAAGGCAGAGTCCAGTCTATTAGTCTCACAGATACATTGCACATCTGGCCATTGGAAGTGGAGCTGGGTCAGTTCCGATTTGGGCAGGGTCACAAACTGGGGGGACAATCAGGGTGGTCTTATTTCCTGTCGGGGGTCTTGCCATCTTGCTCTGTCCTGTTCCTGGATCTCAGGGCCCACTTGCTTGGTGGTTGTCCATCTGCAGGGGATGGGGTGCTGGTGTGTTGGTCCTGTGGCGGGGTGTCCTGTCCACTAGCGCCGGCGGAGGTGGTGGGCATTTCAGCGTCCTGGCTAGTGTCAGGGGCCCCTTGGAGTGCCACGATGTCCCTCAAGGTCTTTTGAATGTCCGTCAGCACCCCTACGATGGTGCCCAGGGTGGAGCCGATGGTCCTGAGTTCCTCCCTGAACCCCAAATATTGTTCCTCCTGCAGCTTGTCCAGGACCGTGGCCATCGTCTCCTGGGAGTGGTGGTATGCTCCAAGGATGGAGGAGAGGGCCTCGTTGAGAGTTGGTTCCCTTGGCCTGTCCTCCCTCTGTCGCACAGTAGCCCTCCCAGTTCCCCGGTGTTCCTGTGCCTCCATCCCCTAGACTGTGTGCCCACTACCACTGCCCCCAGGTCCCTGTTGTTGTTGGGGTGGTGGGTTACCCTGGGTGCCCTGTAGTGGTGGATACACCGCTGATTGACCTGTCCTGGGTAGGGAGGTTTGGGCCTGCTGGGTGGGTGCTGTGCTGGTGTTACCAGAGGGTGTAAGCTCAGTGTTGGGCTGTGGCTGGGCAAGGGGAAACGACTGTCCTGAGGCCCACGATGGTCCGGGCTGGTCATCAAGATCCAGTAGGGCAGAACTGCTCTCGTCACTGTGGGCCTCTTCTGGGGGTGGAGTGGTGTTGTCTGGACCCTCTGGTGTGGTGACGTTCCTTCTGGTTCCTGCGGGGGTATGAGTACATGATTATTGCATGTGTGTGTTTCACGGTGTGCAATGGTTGGGTGTGCGTGAACCCCAGTGCAGGCATTCCTGTGTGGGGGCTTGTGCGCTGATGGTTGGGGGGTGTTCTGGGTCTGTGCAGTGGGCATGCTTTGGTGATGGGTGTCCATGCTTAGTTATGTCATGCAGGTCTTGGGGTTGGGATGGGTGGTTGGTGTCATGGGTAGATTGGTGAGGATTTGGGGTGATAGGGGAGGGTGTGATGGTGGGGGTGTGTGATAGCATGCAGGTAGGGTGGGGGTTATGATGGTTAAGATTAGACTTACCAGTGTCCGTTCCTCCAACGACTCCTCCGAGGCCCTCAGGATGCAAGATGGTCAAGACTTGCTCCTCCCATGTTGTTAGTTGAGGGGAAGGAGGTGGGGTCTGCCGCCAGTCCGCTGTACCGCGATTTTGTGCCTGGATACCGTTGAACGCACCTTCCCCCGTAGGTCGTTCCACCTCTTCCTCATGTCCTCCCTATTTCTTGGGTGCTGTCCCACTGCGTTGACCCTGTCCACTATTCTTTGCCATAGCTCCATCTTCCTGGCTATGGAGGTGTGCTGTACCTATGAGCCAAATAGCTGTGGCTCTACCTGGATGATTTCCTCCACCATGACCCTGAGCTCCTCCTCGGAGAAGCGGGGGTGTCTTTGGCGTGCCATGGGGTGGTGTGTGTGATGTGTGGGGTGGTGTATGTGTTAATGAGTGTGGTGAGTGTAGTGGTATGTGGTGTTTTGTGCTTGGATGTTGCGTGGGTGATGGTGTTGTGTGCCTCTGTGTGATGGGGTTGTCTATTCTGTGCTGTCTCTATGGCCTTCTCTCAGAAATTCTGGTTGTAGGGGTTTGTGGGTGATGTGGGTGTGTGTTTGATATTGTGTTGGGTGTGTGGGAGTGGTGTTTGTATGTGTATCAGGTGTGTGTATTTGTAATTGTCCAATGTGGCGGTGTTTTGTAGAAGTGTGTGTATTTTGAGCGCGGCGGTGTGTACCGCCAATGGAATCCTGCGGTTGAAAGACCGCCGCGTGGATTCGTGGGTCGTAATAGCATGGGCGTGTTTCTGTTGGCGTGGAGGTGGAGGATTTGTTTCCGCATGTTTATCGCTGACCTTTGGTGTGGCGGTATTGTGTGGGTGTCTGAATTTCGGCGGATTCCGTGATGTGTGTCATAATAGCTGTGGCGGTCTACCGCGGCCGCGGCGGTGTATTGGCGGTCTTCTGCACGGCGGTAAGCGCCTTATACTGCCAATGTTGTAATGACCCCCAATATCTTACATGCCATCCGCTGTAGCCCAACTGGACTTCAACATGATTATATAGGGCTGAAACATAAGGGCTGTAAACTGGCAGATGAGCTGATAGCCATGGAGCAAATATTCAGGCCCAACACTAGCTCACAAATAAGACTTAAACTCACTGCCCCTTACCTTTTAGGGGAAGCTTTGACTAAAGCAGCCTGTAATTCTTTAACACACTTACACTGTCCCACCACCATAGACAAGTGTTTCAACTCAGCACAGGTTTTACTGATATCAGGGGAATACAACGCCATCTTTTGCTCTTAATAAATTACCACACAGTGACTTGAATGGTCTGTTTGAAATACTTAACGCCACATGACCCAGTGGTTAGTGCTACGAGAGATGGTACAAGGAGCACTGCCTTAAAGACTGAGATGAACTCTACTCTGAAAGTTCAGAGTTGCACTAGCTTGGGGTTGAGGATTGTTAGTGGGTCATCTGGGGAAAACTTCATTAGAGTATCATCCTGGAATGTGGCAGGTGTGTGAGCAAAGCTTGCAGACCCAGAGTGGGAAAAAGCATTGATTACCACCAGATTATACTCCTACAGGAGACGTGGGCAGTGGCTCCAGTCTACAGAAGTGATTATATTGCATTTACTGCAAATGTGGTTCCCTCCACCTCGGGAAAACCTTCTGGGGGCCTACTTATTTGGCTGAAATTACACTTTTTCCCAATAGTGAAAAAAGTCACAATAGGGGGTTAAGATTTCTTGAGGGCAGAAGTAAAAGTAAAAACTCCCATGACGGTGGGTTATATTGCTACCATTAATGTTTGCATTAGGTGTGTCACCTACATGTATGCTCCTCCACACTGGCCCGACTCGCTGATATCTTGCAGTGCTTAAAAGGTGGCACTTTAAAACTTATTGCTGGTGACTGCAACACAAGACTTGAAAAAGAATTGAGGAGGTTAGATCACCCGATGTATGCCCTTAGCTCTCTGGTCAGCCCTTGGGTGCCTGATCAAACTACAGGAAATTCATGCGGTCGCAGGCCAGTTGGAAGATCTGATTATAGAAAATGGTTTAAGAATTGTAAATGGTTATACCAGTTTTCACACACCTCCACAGCTGACATTCAAAAGGGGTATTGCGAAAATTCGCATTGTTTACTTTTTGGTGGATCTGGACACGTAGCCTTCTCTGGCTGAGAAGGCTGTTGTCTCCAGAGTAAATAGTGACATGGTGTCTTAAGTGCTGTATTCATACCTGTTATGTTTACAAGTTGTAACCTACCCCCAGTACACAACATTAGCTCGTTAGAGACAGTTAACAACAGGAGGAATGTTAAATGGGTGGATGTTGTGGATAATAAAGTTATCCAAACCCAAATTTATTAGCTGTGTGTAAATACCTTAACCAAGGTTAGAAACCTGAGAGGACATACGCCTAATATGGTCTCTGTGCATTGTCAGCTAATGGAACAATTAAGACCTTTGTTCATCAAAGTTGGGAAAAGAGGGTGCTCCTTCAAAATTGCTTCAAGGTGGTTTATCAAGGAATGGTGGATGGCTAAGATTAGTCTTTTAGATGCTCTGAAGTTGGGCATCCAGATGCAAATAACTTCTGCAAGGAAACACTATAAGGCTATCTTAATCATGGCCTAAAAGAGCTGGGAGATGGACCAATGGGCTGAGCTCACTAATGCACCTAAAAGTAAGAACTCGAAGGCCTTCTGGAAATTGGTTGAATCTAGCTAAAAGATAATTGATAATCACCTTGAAACAGTAGTGCAGCCTGGAGGTTTGGTTGAATATTTTAGGGTCTTGTATAGTGAAAGGGGCAAGAACAGGATGGGAACGCATTGTACGAGTATATTGAGAGGGGTCACTCTGAAGGTCCAGTGGTTTCATAAAACTCTCCAGAGAAAGTGGCTAATGTACAGTCAGAGTCTTTATACTTCTTGCTGACCGAAACAAGGGCAGCCATAATGCAAATAGAGAAGGAGAAGGCTCCTGGGCTGGATGGTATTCCCGGTGACCTCTTCCTATCACATCTTGATGTGTGGACTCCTTATCTTAATGTGTTTAGCAATGTTATTATGAGGGGTAAGAAAATCCTGTCTATCTGGCAATCTTTTAAAATGGAAGAAGGGATTTACCCTCTAATAATAGAACAATAAGTTTGTTGGACAATTCACAAAAAATCTTCTGTAGATAGTTCTGGCTAAGCAACAATCTTGGGTCTTAGAAAACCATATACTTGAGGATGCTCAGGCAGGATTTAAGAGCAACATCAATATCCTTGATAACGTCTTCCGATTTAAGTTGCTATGTTCGAAGTATGTCACCCTGAAGAGGGATCCTTTGTATGTTGCCTTAATAGATCTCAGGTCGGCTTTTGACTTGGTCCCAAATGATAGCTTGTGGAAGGTATTTTTAAGCTCATGGGGTGACATGTGATTTACCATGGATTTTAAGAGTCCTTCACACAAACGCCTAACCAAAATGGGGTGAAACATAGGTGAGGATCTAACAGGTTCGATTCCCATTTGTCTGGGGGTAAAGCAAGGTTGCGTACTGGCCCAACACACTTCAGCCTCTATAATAATGGGGCACTCAAATAGCTTTCCCAGTGTACGCATGATGCTTCTAAGTTAGCTGGAACTGCACTCCCGATACTAATTTTAGCGGATGATACCCTGCTTATTTCTAGAACCCCTTTGGGCCTCCAGGCAGAATTTGCCTTTTGCAAGTTGAAGGGGCCTTGAAATCAACCCATTGAAAATAAAATTTATGGGGATAAACACCCACAAGTCATTCAAGGGGAGAATGGTAATTGACGGCTCCACAATTAAACAATTAAACAGGTTAAACACTTCGATTACTTAGGAGTGCGAATGTCCGACATAATGACTTGGGCCCACCAGATGGAGAAGAGTAAAAATCTTCTTAAGCAGAGAGCATATCCAATTAGCAGGAAACAGAAGGCAACAGGTGGAGGTGCAGTGTCTCCGGTCATTCAGATTTATAAAGCTACAGCTCTATCAGAAACCTCTTATGGGGCAGAGATATGGGATGCTACTGCCCTTTTAATGACAGAGAACAATTTTATATGGGGCTTGTTTTAGTTAGTTACAAAGGGCACTCCTCTGGTCCCATTGAGGTTGGATTTAGCATTTACTCCTATAAATTTGGTGGTGGCGGTAAAACCCCTATTGTACTGGGTAAGGTTGTTGACAACTGAGAAGCTGACACCATTTAGGGACTCTTTTAGGGATCTGATCTCCTGTGATTCACTGGTATTCTCGCCCTGGTTGAACAATGTTAAGATGTAGTGTCAGAAACTGAAAATGGTAGATCTCTGGAACTCACCAGCAGTTGCTGCTAAGGGAGCCAAGCAGATAGTGAAATGAGCTTATTGGAACCATGCTGTGGGACAGATGTGGTTGAATTATGATTATGAGAATCTGACCAGGCAATTTTTAAATAGCAAATGTTCTCAATTTTATGAAGATTTTATGGATGACATTTACCCGCCTATTGCTAAACAGCTGTATCTCCAATTTAGGTATGGGTCCCTACCATTAAGATCCTTAGAAGCCAAATGATACAAGCAAGGCTCCCAATGTTTTACCATTTTTGCCCATTGAAAAAAGAAATTGAGGATCACTTTTTTTTTTTTTGTCCCCTGTACTTACAGCCACACAGGAAATGGATAATTCCTGTTTGTAAGCTTCTGGGTGTTAGACATTACTGGGAGGCTTTGAGAATCCTTAAATTTGAATCAAAAGCTCAGATAGTTTTTGCAGTAGCCAAATATTTAGAGCAAGCATGGCATATTAGATGGAGGGGGATGCCCTGATGGGAATCTCAATTACGACATCATACTGACTGTATATATTTTGATCCAGACTTTACATGGGTGTACAATGAAGTCACACATAGTACTTATTTATAAATGCACTGCCGCCTTTGAGATTCACTTGGATAGGACTGGGTTTGGTCAAGTAAAATTCTATACATTCATTTTAGAAATAGCATTATACAATTTAAATCACTGCAAATTGGGCAAAGGACACTACATTATTTGTTAATTATCTCCCTGCTTGATGCTCCCAGCAAGTGGAGAACATTTTAACTACCATTTTGTCCCCCCCTTGTTGGTCACTAGATACTATACACCAAGGGAAACCTATGGGCTGTTTAAATGTGTCATAATGGAAGAAATTGCCTTGGCCACCTCCAGGCATTTACCCCAGGCTCTGCGGTTTTGGTTTGGGTAGCTTGATGACTTAATCCGAGCATTACTGCTTCTCAGACATGTATTTTCCTCCATATGTTTACACATGCACTTCAAGATTTTATTGTAACCAGTTTTACATTAGGTATTCTTATGGTGTTATTCATAATGATGTCTGGTTTTGTACTGTGAATGGATTTTGTACCTATTAATGCAATATTTAATTTATTTATGTATGCGTTTGTGGCTTATAAAACAAAATAAGTTAATTACTACTACTACCTCAGACCTCTACCGTACACTTTCAGATTTTACATGTATGTGTGGGAATTTGCCTTGTAGGTGAGTCAGTACTTATATTGCTTGATTTAGACATCATTGATGTGGCAAGAGAGTGTTGAGTTTAGGATCCTTAGTACACTGTGATACCTCACCCCGGTTGCATTTAATTCTGTGTCATTTACTAATGAATGACATATTTAACAGCACATTAATTGACTGTGTCAGTTTTACATTGATGGACTGAGATGCAGGAAATTAGTCAACTTGAGGCACCAAACAGGTCACTTATCACATTGGTGAAGTATACCTATGTTGCTTGCTAACTATGTGTATGGTTGGAAATAGAATGTACAAATGGCTGACATATATGTGTACTTTCTACTTTTATAATCACATCTATACCCAATTTTGCCATTTATGCATGAATTTGAAGCTACACTTACATGATAGATATGGAATTTACAACTACTTCTGACATTATTGTTCGTGATACTCTGATCAACGTGCATATTTGCAGCCAAATGTGACACTTTTACTTAGGAATACATGATTTGTTAAAAGTTTATTATTTTAGTGCAAATTTCACAATGTACTAGAAACAAAGCCTAGATACAGCAATGAACATACACTCATCTCACACTTAGCTACCCTTTCTATTCATAATGACTTCACTTGTGAATCACATAATTATTGTGTTGACTTGTTAACCAGTGGAGAAAATACAATTCTGTCTACTCACACAGTCTGAGATGACACCATACTTCTCACAGTTGGTTATTCCCCACTTCCATTGCAGGATTAGTGAGGAAATGACACAATGGAACATCGTTGTCTACATGCTGGAGTCAGTTATTCCCACTGTGTGCATATGACACAAGGTGCATACACAAACACAAATATGGTTAGTATCTCATACATTACAAGTACTTAGTTGGTACTAAGTATATTTGTGGTTTCCTTACCAATGAGTAGACCATTCCCATATGTCACATTCTGAAACTGCTCATTGATGATACTGTGACGGAAGATGAAGCCATCATATGCACTCCCAGGATATTTAGCCAGCACACTAATGAACATTCACTAATGATCCACCATGGCCTTGACACTGATAGAGTATGTGTGCTTCCTGTTTCTGTGCAGGTGGGATGTTGCAGTGATTGCATATGTGCAATCAATTGCAACAGTAAAATGTTGAAATCCAGCTATGGCATAGATACTTGCTTGGTAGCCAGTTGTTGTTCGTGGGGATTTAGGGAAGAGAAGGTACTAGGGTGTTAGTTTACTTATGGCATCCAAAACAGAGGGGAGGCAGATAGAAAATGCTCCCTGTGGGATTCCTGCCAATCTGGCTACTGTGACTCGGAAGGCACCTGATGCCAACATGTGGAGCACAGACATATATTTTATATGTGGTGGGATGTTATTGGTCCTTGCAGTTGGTGCCTGTAGACTTGGTCCAACCTTCTCCAGCAGTTCCATTATGGACTCCCTCTTCAGTCTGTAAAACTGTATGACCTCCACCTACCTGAGGTCAAAAGGAATATGCGCTGTGGGAAAACTTGCTCCCTCCTCCTTTGCTGTCTATGTGGTGGTGGCCTCCTAGCTACCCTGTGTCGCTTGAAATGTTTTGAGAGGTTGATCTCTTGTTATGAAATAGATTTACAATCCTCCATTAGTTTTTTACACCATGCTTTTTGCCTACTTCTTACTTCTTCAGATAATTAATTATCCTTCCCCTTTCCTTGGCATAATATATAAACGGCCAACTAATTAAGCTATTGATTTCCATTGTCACATAGCATCAATGTTTAGAACATAGATCTTTTTAAGCCTTAATTTTATTTTTTTGTCTTCGTCCCTCTCATCTTTTCCTTACCATCTTATCCATAAGCATGCCAATTTTCCTAATATGTGGCTTTTGGGCACAGCTATCTCTAAAACTGCTTGTTCTAACATTATAGATAAGTCCACTGTTTTCCTCTGCTTTCATTCTAAAAGGTACACCATTATCTTTATTCATGGATAACCGGTCCGTAATACTAATCCAATTATTTTTTATAATTAATGAGAGATCCATAACACACTCAAAAATCCTATAATCACTCAATGCCTTACACTATGGGATCCTTGTTTGTGGATAAAAGGGAATACAACAATACCACTATACTACAAAGAATCACATTTTGCCAAGTTCAAATTTGTCACCACAACACAGTGAAAAGTTTTGGATCTCCTATCCCCCATCTCTTTTATAATTACAAAAAACCCAGGCCCTCATTACGAGTGTGGTGGTCTTAATACCACGACACTCACGGTGGTAGTCGGACCTCCGTCAAAGTAGCAGTCCAACCTCCACATTACGATTGTAGTAAAAGTGCCACAGTCGGACCGCTGGCATCTCCAGTTCTAGGCCGGTCGATGGCCTGGTGATACCGACGATATTAATCCACCAGGGCAGCACTGCTAGAAGCACTACCCTGTGGATTACGACCCCCATGTCCACCAGCTTTTGCATGGTGGTTCCACTGCCATGCAAATGCTGGCAGAGACGTGTTGCCGGGGACCCCATGGGGGACCCTGCACTGCCCATGCACTTGGCATAGGCAATGGAGGGCCCCCCATGGACAGACCCTGTAATTCAGGCAGTGAAAAGTATGATGGGTGCTGTCACACCCAACACACCACAACATTGCCACTGGCTTGATTACGAGCCTGCATCAATGTTGTGGTGAGTTTCCCACTGGCCCAGCGGGAAACTCGATAGAGGGCCAGTGGACGGAAAAACCGGAATGGCGATCTTCCGCCCCCAAAGTGTTTGGTGGGTGGCCTCCGCTGCCCGCCAAACTCATCTTGAGGCCCTAAATGTCCTTAATTTTCACCAATTTAAGAGTCTCTATTTCACAAAACCTATCAGTAAAAAGAAAAAATAATTGGTTCTTGCTACTCCTCAGAAATAAAAATAAATTCCAATGTACTAGCATTACCAATCCTAACGGTTTGTTTTTCCTCCTTTTCCTTGCTTTTAAACAAAATGCCCATGCTGTACCGAACACTTCTTCAAAGTAATGATTTGTATTTACACAATCCTTCCTTAATTGACCCTTGTCTGCATTAACTACTAGAATCAGAGCCACATTTGGATTTAAAGAGGTGTAAGATGTTCCATTATTTCCTTCTACATTACCTTCATGAACACTTTTTTGTTGTTGTTGCTTCAGCCTCAGTTCCATTTAGTCATGTTGTACAGCCCCTGATTGTGTTAAGAGAGCTTGGTCTGTGCTATGTGGGCATTTAGATTCATTTAATAACTTTTGGTCCAAATACCTTAGGGTCAAAATGAATCTTTCTTTTACCTTTTCTTGAGATCTTCCAATTTTTATTTTTATTGTTTCTAATTTTGTACTTTCAAAGGCTTAAGTGATATTTTGAGGCACATGAGTTGCGAAGACATCATCATGTATTCTTTCAAGTGATCCATTTTAAAACTTTTGTTTACACAGAATTCCAGGCGTCTCCTTATTTGTAACGGCTTTCAGCACAGGAGATATATACTCATCTAGTTACTTCCTACAGAAAATCACAAATAAATAACTCTGTGCTTCTTATAAATGGGTCTCCTCTTCCTTTGAATAGAAATTTCAACAAGTATATTTGATTATCTTTCTTACTATTCAGCATCTTCTTTGTATTCCTGTCTCTGTTCCCTGTGTGGGTATCCCTTTCCACCAGCTTTCTCTCTCCCTACATTTTACTCCTTTTTTCCTATTGACCTTCACTAGATTTGGAGGAATCTAGATTCTCTCCCCAACATTTCTTTCACTGCAATCTTTATCAATATATTGGCTGAACTACAGTTGTTCTTGCTTCTTTTCAACAACAGATCCCTCATTGTTGAAAAACAAGCACTTTAAGACAGAGGAGAGGGAATCCCGAATATGGTTGGAATTACCCACTGATTTTTCCAATGACACTACAATAGAAGAGAGAATTATTTTGATATACTGCAGGGACCCAGAGTACTCAGTCACCTGGTAAATTACAGGAAGCCATGCCATTATTTCGGGTATACAGGAATGTTTAGATAGTGAAGGAGATTTTAAACTTGGAGTACTACTAAAAAGCTCTAAAACATGCTTTGCATTTAATGACACATATTTCATCCTCAGTAATGGCATCCCTTCTACCCCTTGAGCAGGGGATGACTAGTAAATCAACATTAGTATCTGCTAGCAACAAATCAGAGGAAGGCTTAATTTCTCTGTCAATATTTTCTTGTTTTTTATTACCCTCTTCTTGTGGGATCACTCTATTCCTTTTCTCACGTATCTACCTAATTAATTGTGGTGTACACTCAATAGAGTTTTGTGCTGAATTTTCTTTCTAGATTCTTTTAAAAAGAGAAACTTCTCTTCCACAACCTCCCCCTTTATAATTTCAGGCCTAATAGGTTTTTTTCTACTGCTCACCAAAAAATGAAGTATGGGTACAATGCCAGTCGAGCTGTCAATGTGAGCTTTTGGGTGCATTTGATCTTTTTTTTTCACAAGCTTATTGAGTTATCTCTTTCCTGAATGAAGCTTTTTCACCATCATATGTTCTGCTAAAGCTAATAAACAGTAAAGCATATTAACCTATTGCTCACTTTCATAGAATTCTTCAGATTTTATTTTTTTCTTAGGAACCCAGAAAAAGCAGGGCACACCAAAGCAACTAAAGTATGCCACAATAAAAATCGGGGCTGAACTGCACACTAGTGCACCAAAAGTTTTGTTGCAGGAGTCTATCCTCCTACCACTGTCAGGCGCTCAAACGTGAGTCCAGATGAGCTTTATAGTGTGTGGTAAATGGCAATACCATCCATAGATGGACTGCTGGCACAGCGAATCAGCAACCAGCAAAACAAAAGCTGAAGCACCCAGGAATGGAAAGGCATGAGTACAGGCAGAAGAGCTGAGACAGCCATAGAGGTGGGAACTTTTTCACTCACTCCTTTGTCCTCATCCTGAGCCTATTCTTCCCCTCTGTCCTTCTCCATCAAACAAGTAGCCATGAGCCACACACGGCAAGTCTCATTGGTGCCACCTTCCGGCAGCCCTCACAGAGCGGTTCACTCCCTTGCCCCCGGGCCCATGGCTACCAATCAACAGCTTTCCAATGACAGTGTAGTGGAAATAGGGAAAAAGACCCCTTTCCAGAAAGAGACCACAAACTTTCTCAGGGTCGGTCTAGGGCACAAGCACACCTGCTGCTTCCACAGCATTCCACATTCCACATGAGCTTCCAAGTCTGACCAAGTTCAACCAAGCTAATCCTATTGATCTCAGAGACTCAGAAGACTGCCAAGAATTTCTTACTTTAACTGTGACGAATGAAAAATCAGAGAGATCAAATCTTATCAAGCATCATTACAGCAATCTCTCACCCATTTGTCTTTTTTTGGCAAAACATCAGAGACAAGGCACATTCCCAGGCCAACTGCAAACTTGACAGAATATATTAATATTAAAGGAGCCAAATGCTTAACAAACAGTTCAAGACAACTATATGCCAATAGAGACGTTGTGCTGGTTCAGAAAAGTCTGTGAGAAATGTGTGGCCTAATAAATCAATTGATACTTAGTCACTAATGTCCTCCTTGAAAAAAACAGTTCTGTTTTCAGAAAGCCTTCAGCACAGAGACAGTGATGTAGAAAGTATTCAATGACAAGATTCTTGATGAAGGTGAAACCTGCCAGATAGTCGTCCTATTGAATTTATCACTAAAATGTTATATTATAGACCACAAAGTTCTACTAAACATCTTCTATGCCACAGATTAAATCTCTGCATTTGAGTTCATAACTATTTTGCAACCTCTGCTATTAATTTCACAACTGGTTTGCATCCTTTCTCACAAACAGAAGCCATCCCATACAATTATACAAACACTTGTTAAAAGTAAAAGAAATGACCCAAAGAGTCCCACAAGGTTCTCGAAATCATACATAACTCGTCAAAAAATCCTATTGCTCAATGTCAGAAAACAAATTTCATGCTCTTTTCAAAGAAAGACAAAGGAACAGTGATTTGAGAAATAGTCAAAGAACTGAAAATATATAGTTTCACACTTCCACTAACTGTTAAGGCACTATGCTTCATAATCTACACATTAGCAAAAGCATACATTGAGCTACCACTTTGCTCGTCAGCAAGAATAAAATACCTAAAACTTGTGGTCTCAGTTTTCTCATCAATACTTTCATTTTGGTGATATTATCAAATATGTCATAGAAGATGCTGTCAATTCTGTAATATGTGGGTAATAGCCAGTGCATGGTGAGGTTGCCAGTTATAGTTATCTTAGGGCACGGGTTATAGTTACTTGAAATAACTATAGATATAACTATTTTCTATGATTTTTAGAGTTTAAATTGTTACATTCTTAATTTTTAACTTTTCACATAACTATAATGTTACTTTAGACTTTTTCTACTGATTTTACTGTTTTTCTACTGTTTTGAGAATACAATAATATTTTATTACCCAATGTGAAAAGCAAATTCTGCCATTCATGGCTTTTGGCCTTGCATGGCACAGGGTTGGTCGAGGCTGTGTCAGTATCTGTATGAGAGAAGTAGTGGGTGTGCCCATGACTGTATGCATGAGTTAGAAGGTCAGTGAAAATATGGGAGGTGTGAACTGTGACTGTAAGGAGAGTGAGTGTATGTTTTAATGTATATATGAGTAAGTGAGTGGGTATGTAAATAACTGTGAGGTTGAGTGAGTGGTTGTGTTATTTGCTGTATGGGTGAGTGAGTGGGTATAGAAGTAGTTTTATAGGTGAATTACCTTTTTTCAGGGTGGCTATATGTCTGTATCATTGAGTGTTTGTGTGGCTGTACTGGGGAGTAGGTAGGTGTATGAGTAGGTCTATGGGTGTGTGAGTGGGTCCATCAGCTGCTGTATATGAGTATAAGTAAAGATTGTATGGCCTGTTTAGGTGGCTATATATCTGTCTGAATGGCTTTATGGGTGTATAATTCAGTGTGTGAGTAATTGCATGGCAAAGTGAGTGGTGTGTGTGACTGGCTACATGAAAAACAGAATGGGTGTATGAGTGCTTTTTTACACTGAGTGAGTGTTTTTGTTTTTAGGTGAATGGGTGTGTGAGCAGGGTGTGAGAGTCTCTAGGTAGATGATGTCATCAGTTATGTCATCCGTAATAAAATTTCCGCTGTCATCAGTGATGTCACTGACCGTGTCATGGGTGATGTAATACATGAGATTATAAGCATTGCACTGCTGGGCGTAAGTTATAGTTAGGGCTGGTAACTATAAATGCAGAATTTCTATGGTCTCATGTGAGTAAATTAAGTACCTAACTATAAAATCCCTGTAACATTTTGTTTTTTCACTGAATTTTTAAGGTTTTTTAATTATATTTCCTAACTATAATGTTCCAGTAACACCTGTTTTTTTCGGTGAATTTCTATGGTTTTTCAAATGCAGTGGGGTATTGACCGCAGAGTCTGACCATCCCCAAATGCTTGCATTCACATGCTATCAAACAAGCAGTAGGCACTCAAAAGATTTGGGAAAAGGCAAGGAGAAAACACTAAAAAACAGAGTAAAGGAGCAGAAGGTAGTAAAATATGGTTAAAAACGAAAAATAAATTAGTAAGTATATTTATTTATAATTTTCTCCAGTTAATTTTTTGTTTGAACAAGTTTCAGATCCACGGATCCTCTGCAGAACCACGAACATAGACGGAACATACTTTATGGTTTTTGTTCCGATCACATGATCGTAATTTATCAACGAATTAGGGTTTGTGAATTCACCAAATTAAAAAAAAAAACATTTTTTAAGTATGTAAGAGCCTCTATTTTTAATTATAGCATAGGGAAGAACAGATTTAAAACCATATAAATGCTTTTACAATTTCACTCACTTCGCTAATCTGCAGCCATGATCCGTGGAGCCCTTGCCTGTCAAAAACAAAACCTCCCCTTCCATTGGCTACTGTTGAACCACACCCATTTATAAAAAATACCACCCAAAGCAGTTATTTTTCTGCAGTCTGTTGTCTTAGAAGGATTCTACAGCTAGTACTCCAGCTTCAGCAATGGCAGAAGGCAATCTTTCAGCTCGACTTGAAGACCCTTAAGTGAATCCTGATGTTGAGGAGCAGTCATCCACTTCCAGAAAGGTAAGATATATATCTGGCAGTGGTTCACTATTCCCTCCGGTGGAAAAAAAGGTCTGTGCATGGTTTGTGCAATGCAAACTGTGTGGAAAACAGCTATCCCAAGGAACCAAATAGAAATATAGGCACGGTACCTCCACAATGTGGAAACATGTAAAAACCATGCATGAACATGCCTATCTACGCCCGGTGAGGGAGAAGGAAACAGAAGAAGTTCAACAGGTGCATCCTCAGCCCAACAAGGTGAAGCTCCTGTGCAAATTACTAGCCCAGCTATGTGCGCAGTATTAGGAGAGAGAATGATACACTGTGCAAAGTGTTACCAACTTGTGGAACTGAAAATATCCAATGTTGACATGTTTTTGGATACCATTTTAAAGCATTGTTGCTAGTTTTTTTAAAATATTTTGCTGTTGCTGCTTCAGCACTAGGCCTGGGCAGAGTGGGTGGAGTCAGGCTACATGGAACTCTGCGAAGTAACAAAAAAACTCGACAAGGTACTCTGCAGGAGGGCAGAGTTTCTTGTTGCGCCTGTCTGTATTGCGTTTCACACCAAACACAATGTGAAGTACTGTTCTTGCATTACAAATTGTGTCCCAGTAGCACCACGTGCTTGGCAAGGACATGCCATCTCGTTGTTCACTCTGTCTGTGGTGCCCGGCCTATTTTTCATCCCTCTTTAATATTTTCCATACCCCACACTCCTAATTAATCTAGCCCTCAATTATATTCATTGTATTAGTGTGTCTTTTTGTGGCTGACTATTTTTAAATTTTTTCATGATTTCCTGCTTTTTGTGACTTTTTGTGTTTTTGTTTCTTTTTCCATTATTTATTTTCTTTCTTCTTTCTCCTCCTATTTCTTTTCTTTTTCACCCCACCACCCAGCAGCATGGCAGACCAGGGTTGAGCCAGCGAACAGGGAAGTGGCAGCGCTAGGCCGCCCTAAGACAGCCAGCAGCAGCCGCCTACCTTGTAGGTGGTGTTGACACCATGAGGTGCTGCCTTGGCCCATCTTGAGTGAGGAGGAGGTGGCAGCATTGTTTTATTAAGTGTAGCACCCCCTCCCCTCCATTCTGGCAGCAGGGGGCAGGCCTGGGGAGATGTTACACCCTGCGGGAGTGTTGGCTGCATTGGGCTAGGATGCACCACTGTGTCCGACGCACCACCCAGGTTCAGCATACCACCCAGCAGTTGACGCACGGCTGCTTTGACATCATTGACCGCAAGCAGGACCTGCTAGACATTGAGATTCCGGGGCTCAGTGAGTATTAATTATATTAATTTTTGTGTGTGTGTTCTACAATGCTAACTTTTGTTTCTGATTAGCATGCTGCTCATAATCTGAGGTAAGTTATGTTTAGTTTACATTAAGAATATTATTATGTGATCCAGTTTGGGCTATTCAGGTGCTTGGCACTCCCTAATTGCACTTGTCAGCACTCACTTTGGCTGATTATTTCAGAAGCCATTGCAATGCATATTCCTCTCTCATAATAGTGAATTAGTGATATAATCGAGTTAGCATCCTCTGTGACTTTCTTTATATACCCTGTATAGTCCAAAGCAAATTCACAGTGATGTGTACTACTACTAGTATGCAACTATGCATTGCAGAAAAGGGAGACTGAATTGGTCCATCGAGGGGTTTGAGAAATAGAATAGAATCAAAGGTCCTTCATTGCAATTAATTGATTCCAAATGAAGTTTTTGAATGGAAATTTGGAATAGGGCTTTTAGAAATACACCCAACTCAACTCAATGATAGTCGATCTTACTAGTACCATAGGTGATCTGATTTATATAAGTAGAATGTTACTGCATCTGCTTGTTATAATAATTTTGTGGAGCTTAACTGTACCACTAATTGATTTTTTTATCTTCTTTATTTCTTATATCAGCATCGAAGGGCTAGAAGAGGGGCACCACAGAGGTGAATATGGCAGAAGCTGGAAAGGAGCGGACCACCAGCGTCAATGCTGTGGGCTCTGCTCATCCCAGTAAGTCTTATTATTTAATATTATTATTATTCCCCTAACTTTTACCTCTGCCCACTATTATACTACTTTTACTTTTGCCTTGTTTACTTTTTTAATGCTGTCTCCTTTTTTCCATTTCCTCTATCCAATTTTTGTTTAATTCCTGTAACCCCTGCATTATCTTTTTTTTCTGACTTTCATTGACGATTTTTATTCCACCTGTTCATTGCGCTTTAATGATTCAGAGTCATCATAGACTATAGCTCTGTCCCCCATTATGCAAAGATTTTATTTTTCTTGGCTACCTGGCTTTTCTAACATTGCCAACCAACAAAATGCCCAGAGTGATATTTTTGATAGAAGATACTGCATTGCTAACAGAACTGTAACGCTATATTGCGGCTGCATTTTTTTGAATAAAATAATTAAAAACTGTAGAATGTTTTTTTCTAGCAACAACAATCACCAGTGGAGCCGGCTTATGTACCGCTGCGGGACCAGATGGAGAAGGGGGAGCAGCAGCGGCAGAGATGGCCAGTGGTAAGTTATATTGCTTGCTTATTGACAATTACTATTACTCACTAGCTATAAGGGTGTTGTCCTGATAGTGAACCCCCGCGTTATATCTACAGCGGTGGTTGGGTTACTTATGGCCTCTTCTATCTGCAACTCAGCAAAAGCACACTCAGGGCCCCACTGCGACCCTGGTGGTTGGCAGTAAGCTGGCGGTAACACAGCCAACAAGCCAACAAGCACCGCTGCCCTGGGGATTATGAGTCCCCGACCGCAAGCCTGGCCATGGCGGTAAACACTGCCATGGAAAGGCTGGCGGTAAGGGGGATTTGGGGTGCCCCTGGGGGCTACTGATCTCCCATGCACTTGGCATGGGCAGTGCAGGGGCCCTCAGGCAGAGCCCCATTGCGCATTTCACTGCCCAAATTTCAGGCAATGAAATGTGCTACGGGTGCTACTGCACCCGCTGCACATCAGCATTGCCACCGGCTCTATTACGAGCTGGCAGCAATGTTGATGTGACTATTCCGCTGGCCGCGGGCCATAATGTACTCTAAAATGATGGCTTGATAGAAATGAAAAAGAACAGAAGGTTAAAAGAAAGAAAGGGTGAAATGAGTAAAAAAGTAAAGGATGTGTGTCTTGGTGAAACGATGTGTGGGTGAGTATTGAGTAAATGGATAATGTGTGAAAGGATGATTGAAAGAAAGGGTGGATAGTGGGTACTGAATGGATGGATAATGGATTGTGAATTTTGCTGAAAAACTGGATGAGAGAAAGTAAAGCTTAACTCATGGTGGCTATAGATGAATAACATAATGGGAAGAATGAAAGGATGATTTAGTAAATGCTTGGATGAATAAACAAGGGATCTTTTCTGTAGAGGAGTATGCTGTTCACCTACTTCATTTACTTCATGTTTTATGGTTATCAAACCTATGGTTCAAAGTGCAGGGTATTTTCATTTGTGTTCTATCCCGTGGCTCACTGTATTTGTTAAACGAGGCAGATATGTATCCCACCCATCATCATCATTCATCAACCCCTTCCCTGCTCCTGGCATTTTGCCACCCATGACCGAAGAAGTGCATTATGGGGGCAATTTGTGCCTGCAGTGTTGGCTGTGCAATGTGTGCCTGCTTCAGTTAATTTGGCATTTACAAAATTTTCAATGCGGTGCAAACCAATTACACCAGGTGTGTTGTTTTCTCTTCACCCACTCAGTCACCTCTTAGTACGTCACTCCTTTATTATTTCCTAAGTTCTTCCATCCGAGCCTACCAATTACATAGAAAAATCCACTCTAGGCATATGACACAATTTATGGCTATGTGAAGTGTTTCCAAAATATATTTAATGGTTTCCCATAACAGACTTATTTTACACCTGATCAGATTTTTCCCTTTACACTTTTGTCTACAAAGTAACTGAATAAGCCAAAGGTTGGACATATGATGAATCGATGATCGTTAACACTCCACTATTCTACAGCAAAAGCTCTACCTATCCGCCTAATCCTTCTGCCTTACCCTCAGTAGAGTAAATCAAGTTTCCTTTCCTCACTGCCCAGCGTATGAATATGTTGGAAAGAATTTGTGTGGTGTGCGAAGCCAGTGAGTAAAGTGGGACAAGTAAATAAGTGGATGATTTGATTTCAAGTTTGGCATAATGGAAATTCTGTGACAAAGGTGCAAAATAAAATGTATATAGCCCATTCCTTCACCTGCAGAGCAGTGCATCATTTTCCCCACCGTCTACTATTAGCAGATAGGGTAAATGATATATCCGCATTTTATACATGACATGTGTGACATACCTTTTGTATTTATCTGCCTCTTTAGACTCAGGGTAGAAACTAAGTGTAAAGCATCTGGGGAAGAGTAGGGCCATTAGAATTAAAGATAAATAATTGTTAACTACAGCTGCCCTAGCTGCATACAGTAGCAAAGTACTCAAAGCGCTAGCTAGCATGCCTCCATTAATTTGGCTGAATAGCTTGTACTCCGTAGTGCATATTGCCTTACTCAGAAATGAGAGGTCATTCATTTGTATTTTTCCACTAAAAGTGTTTGTTTAGTTACTAGAAAAGCCTTTAAAAGAAAATAATGAAATCACTGTTTTTCTATGCAATCTGGTGTTATTCTGCCTTAATTATTTTCTACCAGACAGTCAGTGATTTTTATGTGAGGTATGTGTGAGTAAACAAATGAAATTGGCCCTGTGACTCTCCTGACCATAATCATAGCAAATTCAAATTTCCTTATAGCACCAGCAATATAGTGCTACTGTCCCACCCACTATGTACTTTTGAAGAAGTGTTTTGTTTTTCTCTATATAGCTATATAACTGGGTGGAAAGGCAGGAGATAGCAGCCCGACTTTGGCGGCAAATGCTGGAAAACCTCCAGGACAATTATCAGCAGCAGGTGGTCCTGGAGGAAGAAGAGGCTGAAATAGCTGCCTCAGACCCAGGACCCAGCCCAGCAGCATGCCAACCCCAGTCTCTGGCCTCCCGGCCACTAAATCACCAGTGTCGTCACCAGCTGTCGGGGTCCCTGACTGCCACTGCTGCCATCCTCTCCCGCTCAGATGGAAAATTCCAGGTTTGTGTCCTGCAGTGGCTTGACCACATTGAAAGATGGCTAGGGAGCTTAGTGCAGAGTCTGGACCACCTTCAGACCCATATGGGCAATGCCCTCTTATAAGTCTTTTTCAGTTTTTCAGTTTTTTTGTTTTGGTGGGAGTGACTTGATGTGGGTAGAGAAGGTGGTGAGGGAGTTGGGACTGGGCTTCACTTTGGACTTTAGTTGAACTTTTCGGTGGCAAGGCTATTTGTTTGAGGAGAGGGGTGGGCCTGTTGTGGGAAGAAAGGGTGCATTTTTGCATTTGTTAAAACTAAAAAGGAATCATTTATTTTACTTGATTTATGCCTCAACTGTTTATTTTGGTGTTTTAGTTTGCACTGCTTTTTTTGGTGTAGCCTGTTTTCTAAATATGCTAAAGAAGTGTATATCATTTACTTGTACCCTTGCACTACTGCCCTCTGCAACTATATTGACCACTAGGATATGATTGCCATTGCCTAATTTGCCTACAAAAACCTAGATACAAACAGGCAGACATCTTCTTCAGTAGGAGTTAATTACTAACTAAACATGTTAACTTCATACCATAATTATTTTCTTACCTGAATAGATAAAATGAGGGAGAATTCTTACTACAGGGTTTTTCCCAAGTTGGTATCTTAAGGGAGTGGTAGGTAGTAGTATTACCAGGCTAGCACATTAACAGGAAAGAAAGAAGGTGACACTCCCTCCTAGGCTTACTCCAACTGGAGGATTAATCAAAGGGTTATTCATCACTGTCAACTAGATTGAAAGAAAACAAAGAGTTAGTGGGTCATATTATATCATAACTTTAAGAAGACTGAGACCAGACTATGACAATGACAGTATTTGACACACAACAAAGAAGACCTGATGTGATAATAAAAACTACCAATATCAACTTCTTCTGAGGAATGGTGGGAGCTAGTCTTTAAAAACTGATCGTAGGAAATTAAATCATGGATCAGTAGCAGTTAGCTCAGAGTCAATAGTGGTTGTACAAGATTAAGCATTTATGCAACACACAAAAAAACAGGCCTTAATGATGATGTTGATGGGACCGGTGTGGAATATTGCTCAGGAAATAGAAGGTCATTCTGTAAGTTGGTGTGTGATCTATTTATGGTGTAACATTAAATCACACCTCAAGAAATAACAAAGTCCGGAAGAAGAGGGCTATGGGTCTCAATAAATGGATGGGAAAGGGGTTTTGGCGAAAGGTGTGACAAAGACAAACACTTTTCAAAACAAAACCATGACAATATTCATCAGGTGCTGAGCAACACGGCATCATCAATCTGTTGTGGATAAAAATGATGAAGGGGTGTTCTGCTTTCCTTCCCTTATCTTATGACTGAGCTTACAAAACCTCTCTGGAATGCACTTCTTAGTTTAAAGAAGACATTTATTGTTATTATTACTTCACCACGAGGTTCCTGGAAGACGAAATCAGTAGGTTGGAAGCACACGTTCAAAAGTAGTCGCAGCAATGAAAGCAAAATATATCAAAGTACTTCTCAGTTGCAATGCACACAGCAAATACATGTGATTATATTATAGCATAACTTCAAAGCAAAGCATAAAAGTCAAAATTGCATCACCGTAGGGCCTATCACCTCTTCATTTTTCTGGGACCTGCAAGTTGATGTTTTCTACCCAAACGGGGACAGGCAACTGACGTCTGTTCCTGTCTGAAGTCAAGATATTTCTCCTCTCGCTGTTGTCCAGGGCCATCGTTCCAAAAACGTGCCCCCTCCTCTCAGACTCGGGAAAGGAAGGCAAGCCTTTGGAGACTGGCCCAATCTTCCAGACCCCTCCTCTTCCCAAAGCTGAGCAGAAAGGAAAACACCAAATGTACGCTCTCTTATCAGCTAGACTTTGGTATGAAAAACACAGCTTGGTCTATCATGTGGAAAAACACAGCTTGGAAAAACACAGCTCATCTGCAATGTCTCTACTGCAATGTCTAACTCCACATTAAAGCCAATAGGCAGCTAACCTAAATACCAAATGTATTGTCTAACTCCACGTTAAAGCCAATAGGCAGCTGACCTAAATACCAAATGTAATGTCTAATGCCACGTTAAAGCCAATAGGTAGCTAAACTGAATAATGTGCTACTGGTGAACATTGCACAACTAATATGCGCAGTGGTGAAACACAAATTCATTGATCAAACACAATTAATAGCATTACAAGGGGTAAATATGCCACAGTTCAGTTTACTGAATTGCAAACCTTCCTTCTTCAGCCCGAGAGAGACCCAAGATAGTATATCTCTAAATGCTATGTCTTCTAGGTTTGAAAACTAGGTGAAGTAAACAAAATGGATAGGCAATGGCATGTGAAGGAGGCATGCATTGTTTCCAATGTCCTGAAGGGAATGTGGAGGCTTCTTTATTGCACATTGGTCCAACTCCAATCCGATAGTGGGGCAGCATAAATCCGACACAAACATAATGTTCCACTAGCAATTTATTTTTGCAAAGAAACACGGTTCAACAAGAAATAATTAAAAAGTTCCAGGGTGGCACTGGCATACTCAGTCAGCAAAGTAAAGTTAGGCCTCAAATTCAGGTGATTCACACAAAAGTTGGTCAGCAAACACACTTGATTCCAACCAATCATCCTCTTCCTCCTCCTGTGGTGTTTCGGGAATAGTGTAATCAGGTGGTATAAAATGATGGTTCAGTATGCTCATGGTTAGTCTCTCCACGTTTTAAGGTAAGAGACTGGTCATTCGCACTGCAACAACTGCACCAGCTGCACTGAAAACACATTCAGCAAACACTTGGCTACAGGACAAGACAGATACTTGATTGCCAGCCTGCTAAGCTCTAGCCATTTGCGCATATTCCCATACCAATACAACAATGGGTTTTGATTTACATACACCTCTTTTGAGTCATCCAGATAGTCCTGGAAATACTCTGAAGTGTCATTGCTGCAGCCACTTACTTGACCTCTTTTGCCTTCACCTCTGCACTGGACTGAAGACCTGCCACTTGAAACCAAGTCAATGCAGAGTTTGGGACTGAATCTTCTGATGCTGTTGTTGCTGGTGTTCTTGTTGCTGGAGTTGGTTGCTGTGAGACAAGTCTGCCTTCTCCGGGACCCCTGAATTCCGTAGTGGGACTCTAAGTTCCAGCTGTTCTGTTTCCAGTTCTCCAACTTGCTCAACAATTCACTTCTTGTATTTTGAAACATCCACTGCAGAAAAGGAATAAAAGAGGAAATATTTTTTTTATAGCGTGGATCAAGTAGGATGGCACAGATGTACTCTTTGGACTTGATATGTCATTTTGCAGCCCTGTATTAAAAGTCAAGCAATAGCTTAGGCTCTCAAACAAGGCATGTGCTTCTAGGTTTTTGTTCACACCTCCGAGTGCGAACCACCTTCTTTACCTGTTACTGTAGCAGATGCAACCACGGGATAGCTTGGCCCATCGTACTGTTCTCCTTGCTAACGTCCCATGTGAGAACCTCAAAAGGGAGCAGCTTCTGTGTCAGGCATTTCATTAGACCCCCTTTGTCTGCATCCATGTTCACAGGTTTCCCAATTGCATTCCCTGCTCTTAGAATGACATAGTATTTGATCTGTCTATATTGGTCAAATATATGTTGAAACATATAATAGGTTGAGTTCCAATGTGTTGGCACCTCCTGTATCAGGGCTTTATCTGGAACTATGTTAAAATGCTGAATAATCCACAACTGTTTCCAGGCTTTAAAAGAATGGCTGAAAGGAGTGCAGATTCATCTGCAGATGGTGAGTATCAATCAATCAATAGTTTATTCGGTCCAGGTTTGGACCATTTGAGAAATTAAAAAATAATCATACATACAGAAGGATAAAATCCATAGACCATCAGGTAAAAAGAGACATTAGCAATTAGTACACTGCTTATATAAAAAAAGGGTTCATAAAACTACATAAAAAGTTTCATAAATAATTAAGACAAGAGTCTTAAAATAGTGTCTGGATCTTGCCCTATACAAGAAGCTAAATGCTAAAATAATACGAATCAATTGTTAAAAACATATAAACTATTCTAAGACGGATTTGTACATAAGATAAGACATAGAAACTACATACAATAGGTCCTGTTTACAAAAGTTAGAAGTCAATCAGTGGAAAATGGAGCCCTAAGTTAGTCAGTTCTCTTAAATAAGTTGATCAGATAAATTGCATCTTGCCATTTATAAAATTATATGCGCCAAGGGGCTTATGAGTCACTTCAATTGGGGTAACCCACTAGACAACATGCTCGGAGATACAGTCTTATGTCCTTGATAGATCGCACTAATGATTTCGCCGAGACTATTATGAAAGGATGCTAATTCGCTAACTTCTAGACCGTTCTTCAACCAGTGGATTTAAGATCTGTAATGATTCTACTGCGGATTTTCCATGCTGCTGCCAAATATTTAGAAACAGAGCTCACTACCAGCGTGGAAGTGTCATATTTACACATTCTATATACACTGTTTCGGTTTTGTGTTGACAGTGTTTTGCACAGAGGAATAATCCACTTCCCTCGAGGGCATTTGTACAAAGGACAGAAAAATAGGACATGCTCAGAAGTTTCCTTGCATAGATGGCAGTTTATGCATTTGTCAGATAAAGGACTATTGGTCGACCAGCAAGCCATAAAGCTGTTGACTGCCAATGTTCCATATCTGAACTGAAGTAGTAAAGAGCGGGCGCGGGCTGGTATAGGGAGATCCAAGAAGCTTTCAGGCAGAGGTTCGTGTTTGACCAGCAGAAACTCTGCTGTCAGCCGACCTAACCCAGTTGAGCCGAGAGATTCCTAATGAATTTTTTCCCAATATCGATCTTTGATCAGGCGTCTAGCGTTACCAGGAATCATCTCGGGATTCTCCCAATAATGGGATAAATTCAGTTTGACCCAAGCCGCTTTCATCTCCCTTAGCCACCTTACTTTTTCCCATCCGTAGCAAGGTGGCAATAGTTCTTTAACTGCTGACCTGAAGGGTTCGAGTTCTTCCGTTTTTCATAGTCTGACCCAGTACAGAAGTGGTCTTAAGCATGCTGTATCTTTAATGCTATTTAGACCCAGGTCCAGTCTTAGGGGGCGCATCGGCGAGCCCTTCCCTAGTCTGGATATGTGTCTAAGGAAATTATTTTCTTTGATTTGAAGAGTGTCCAGTTGTCTGTGAGATCCCCAAAGTTCCGCTCCATATAGGGCCGCGGCACGGATTTGGGCTTTGTAAATTTCTGAGATAAGTGTCAGAGGGGGGCTTATTGCAGTGCAAGCCTTACGTCCTATCGCTCCACATCTTTGACTGATGGTTAATGCCCCTTTCCTTATAGCTGCATCCCAACTGCCCTTATCAGATAGTCTGATGCCCAGGTAATCGTATTCCGTTACCCTCTCCAGGTGAATTGAGTCAATCTTTATATTTGCTCTAAGCTTCTTGTTCGGGGCACTGTATATCATGAGTTTAGTTTTCTTAACATTTATATCTAACCCGTAATCTCTGCAGAATACCCCGAACTGGTTAACCAGATTTTGGATTCCCATAGATGATTTAGACAGGAGGATAGTGTCATCTGCATAGAGTAGGCATGGAACTTTGTTTCCGGCCAGCTTTGGGGAATCATTAATGCAATTTGCTAAATACTTGATACAATTATTTATGTATAGAAGAAAAAGAGTAGGGGCCAAAACACACCCCTGTCTGACTCCCCTCTCGATAGCCACTGCTTCTGTTAGATCACCATCCTTACCGCTCCTGATTTGTGCATAAGTATTCTTGTGTAGTCGGGCGATAAGTTTCAAGAGGCCGTGTGGGATACCCATATTGGCTAGTGTCAGCCATAGCTGGTTTCTGGGGACCAGATCAAACGCGGCTCTAAGATCAATAAAAACTACAAAAAGGTTGCCCCCTCCTACTTCCACAGTCTTCCATTTTATTGTTAAAAATCTTAGCACCTGATCTATGGTACTAACTGCTGGCCTAAACCCTGCTTGTAGATCAGAAATGGCATTGGTTTCCAGAATCCATTCTTCTAGACGGGACAAAATTTGCTTTTCAAAAAGTTTTTGGAAGTTGTCAAGTAAGGAGATTGGACGGTAGTTGACAGGGTTAGAGGGGTTACCTTTCTTAAAGATGGGAACTATCTCTGCTCCCATCCAGGAACTCGGGACAGGTGCTCCTGCAGTTACCGCATTGGAAATGAGGTTCAGATATGGGGCCCATATATCCGGGTTTGTCTTGTATAAATCGTCTGATGGTGAGTATGTTGCTATGTCATTCTATTTTGAGAAAGTCTTGCACAACCAAGTTGATGCAGTGCGCCAAACACAGGTCCATGAAATAGCCAGCATCTGCCATGGACTTGACTATGCTACTGCCATTGTCTGTGGCAACAACTCCAATTTGGAGACGTCTGGGTCACAGCTATTCAGACACCTTGTTATTAAAGTCTTCAAAGATGTTTGCAATTGTGAGTGATTTCTCCATGGCAAACATGGCTACTGTGGCATGGCGCCAAACGCTCTTAAAACTTTCTTCAGGGCCAAGACCTGTTACCCCCATAAAAGAGGTCCAGTGTGCAGTGATGCACATGGAGTCCATCTCTTGACAACTGATACACATGTCTGTTGTCAGGTGGATAGTGTGGACAACACTTTGCTGCAAAGCTTGCCCAACTAATTGTAGCACAATTCGAGATGCAGTACTGGACCAAGAATCCTGGCAAAATAGGTCCGACATGGATCCTTCCATTTTGAGCAGATGGGTGCCACAAACTCTAAGAATCCCACTCCTTCCACAAAATAAAAAGGGAGGGTGTTCAGCGCTGAAATCTTTGCCAACTTCCCATTTTGTAAACGTGCCATTGGGTGGTTGCGGTTGTCGGCCCCTCCTACCAAAAACATGCCTGTAATTGTAGCCTGGATTTTCTTCCTTTATGGGGCCCTGACGCAGGCAACCTTTGTGATATAGGTGGTGGCAGAGTGAAGTCACAGTGAAGTCATCATATGCCTTGGTGTCTCCATCTGACTCTGAGTTTTCCTGTGTCGTTGTGAGGTAGCTGAGGCAGGTGATTCTGGTGCACTGATAGGGACAGAGCTGCTTTGCATGAGGATGTCACCCTCACCTTCCACTGTGATTTGGCCACCTGATGTTTTTTTTATATGCGTCGTCTGGACTCCAGTACCATAGTGTGATCAAGGCATGCCTCAACAAACAATTGCGTCGCAAATGGAGCATATTGCAAGGTTCTATTCGTGCTTGCTAATTGTAACAAAGTCCCAAACTGGGGAGAAGTACTTTCTTATTGGGCCACTGTCAATGCCTGAAGAAGAACTAAAGGTAGGTGGGTGTGTCAATTGCCTCTCTGCAGTGCATACTTCAACTGAGGTATGTGTTGGTGCAGGTCTCTGCTCGGGCCTTACAAACACGGCAGCTGGCGGTGCTGCCTGTGCCACAGTACTCGGAGCAAGTTGGATATTAATGTCAGACTCCTCTGTGCAAGTTTCCACAATGGCTAACTTGTCATCATCATCCTCCCCTGCCATGGTTCTATGGCTTTTGTGAACTTTTCTTTTTCCTTGCCTCTCCTGGCATCCCCCAGACTCTGCCAGGGTCCACTCCATGTCCCTATCATCATTATCAGAAATGGTGCTTTGAGAAGATGGTGGAGTACTACCCTTCATTTTTCCTTCTGGAGACATGGGAGTCATTGATTGTAAAAGAGGGGGTTCTTGCTTTGCAGGAAGCTCGACCTCCTGTTCTGCTCTAACTGTGGAAAGACCTACTGTTGCTGGCTGCAGCTGCTGTCCAGTTTGATCTGTTTCCTAAAATGATTGGGTACTACTTTGCAAAAGGAACAAATACAGTTCACTGCTTAAAGGTGTCAGCATGATTGCAATGGCTGCCTCACTGACAGACATGGTCTAGGGCTTAGGTTGGGGTGGTGGTGGTGATGCAAGGAGTGCTGCTCGCAGGTTCCTCCCCTGAGACTGTGTGACAGGTACACGTCTCCTGGAAAAGGCTGCAGTTGGTAGGCCACTTTCTTGGGAGCAACTTTCTTTGGGGGCATCTTAAGCTCTAAGTTGAAAGTGGCACTAAGATGCACAAGCAAAAGAGTTTGGAGGATCAAAAACACTGTAAGGCCTTCTTTTTGGCAGTACTGTGGGTGATGGGAGATCTCTTCTCTTGTGCACCTAAAAGCAACCAAGCAAGAAAAACATGTATTTAGGGAAAAGTGGCATTGTTGCCAGTTGAAATAGTACAGACAAATGCAATCAGAGGCCCATATTCATACTTTTTAGCACCGCATTTGCGCCATTTTTTTATGCAAAATCGGCACATACTTACAAAATACACTTGTATTTTGTAAGTTTGCGCCAATTTTGCGTCAAAAAACTATGCAAATGCAGAGCTAAAAAAGTATAAATATGGGCCTTAGTGCGGTTGGTTACCTATTTAATAAATACCAATTTAATAAAACATTTTAAAGTCAAACCACACCACCAAACCATAAAATTTCATTTCAAATCACACACCACAACATACAGATATAGCTCTTTGCTTTATTTCCATTTGTCGTAAAGGGTACACCTACGCTAGTCAGAGAGAGGTGCATAGGTAAAGGAGATAATCCTTTAATAAACCTATAGCGGCATGGGCATCCAGGGGAAATAGAATAATCATTAAAAACAAATTATGCTGCTGATTTGTCTGCAGTGCTACACAGCAAGGGTATCCAGGAGGGAATGGAATCATTACACAACTAGGGAAACTGAAAGCTGTAGTGTGGCTGTGCGTCTTTGGTGGATTGGTGGAGGAATGGATGTGGATGGAGGGATCAAGGCAAAACACAGAATTAAATAAAATAAAAATTAAAAAATAAAAAATATAATGAAATTCAAAAAACTAAAATAAAATAAAATGAACAAGAAATTAAAATAAAATTAAATTAATAGATACAAATATAAAACAAAATTAAATTAAATTAAAAAAAATAAAAAATAAAATAACAATTGAATTAAAAAAATAGAATAAAAAGCTTAAACTAAAAAATGAAAATAGAACATAAAAAAGTAAAATTAAAATAGAAACTTAAATTTAAAAAAAAGAAACTGTGATTAACAATGTTTGTAAGTAAGCCTATGGCAAAGACACACTGGCTGGATGCACACAATGACTGCCAGGCACATGGTCAAACAACAACAAGGAGCAAGTAGACAGTGCAAACAAAGAATACATGCATACCAATGGCAAAGGGAGACTGGCTCGATAGACAAAATGACTGCTTGTCACATGGTCAAACAACAACTAGGGGCAAGGAAGCATGGCAAACAAAGAACACATGCAAGCCTATGGCAAAGGGACACTGACTGGATGGACAAAATTGGGACTAGCCACATGGTCAAACAGCAACAAGGAGCAAGAAGGCATGGGGAACAGGAAAGAACACATGCAAGCCTATGGCAAAGGAACAGTGACTGCCTCCACAACATGGCTGCCAGGCACATTGTCAAATAACAAGGAGCAAGGAGGCATGGGAAACAAAGAACACATGCAAGCCTATGGCTAATGGACACTGACTGGATGGACAAAATGGACACCAGCCACATGGTCAAAGAGTAACAACAAGGAGCAATAGACATGGGGAACAAAGAAAGAACATATGCAACCTATGGCAAAGGAACACTGGCTGCATGCACAATATGGCTGCCTGGCACATGGTCTAACAACAACAAAGAGCAAGGAGGCATGGCAAACAAACAACACCAATAAGTCTAAGGCTTAGGTACACTGACTGGATGGACAAAATGGCCACCAGCCACATTGTCAAACAACTACAAGAAGGAGCAAGGGGGCATGGCAAACAAAGAAAGAACATAAGTAAGCCAATAGCAAAGGAACACTGGCTGCATGCACACAATGGCTGCCAGCCACATGGTAAAACAACAACGACAAGGAGACATGGAGAACAAAGAGAGAACACAAGAAAACCTATGGCAAAGGGATACTGGCTGCATGAACAAAATGGCTGCCAGCCACATGGTCAAACAGCAAAGACAACAAAGAAGAGCACAAGCAAGTCTATGACAAAGACACACTGGCTGGATGCACATAGGGGCCTCCAGCCACATGGTCAAACAACAACTGCGAACCAGAAGGCATGGAGAACAAAGAACACATGCAAGCCTATAGACATAGACTATAGAAAATATCCCCTCGCCACACGGCATTGAGAACAAAGACAAAAGGTGGATGATGACAAACACACACGCACACACCCACACACATACTCACACACACACTGGCCATAAGAATGGATGGTGGTATCACTGAAGAAAACACTAATATTAATTTAGCAATGCAAAACACGAAGATGAACTTAGATAAAACACTTTCACAACAGTACACACATCTTCCTATGCCATCAAATATTACCACACAATATATACACTTTAAAAAAAAAAAAGGAAACACAAAAAATAGCCACCATTTTAAATTAAATCCAATACCATCCCTGGCTTAAATGAAGTTTTATAAACATATATCTCTGAAACATTTATTTTATGCAATGAGGACTACTAGTACTGAGTCTACTTCATAAAAAACTAATATTGCAAATATTACAAAGATGTAGAAATGGTGCTGAGTTGTGCAACAATTTTCCTTTACAGCGATGAAAAATCAATGAAATGCTAAATAAATAACTAGGCCCATCCTTAAACTCTAGACCACTGACCACTATGAAAATTGTAAAATTAAATTAAAGCACAAAGAAATACTGGTGCACACACAGGCAAACAAACAACACCCTTATTCAATAGTTTTTTTTAATTTAACTTACTTGTGTGATTTCACAAAAAACAAACTCCTTAAATCCAAAGGTAGATCCAGGAGACAAAGAGAGTGATCCTTCCACCTTGAAATGAAAAGTGAAAAGTGACCACAAGATGACCAAAGCACTGGAAGGAGCCTGCTGGACAGGATCTAGAAGATGGAGTCTCTGGGGCATTTCATACCTGACTTAAAAAAGAAAGTCTTCTCAACCTAAAGAACAACTTGAAGGGTCCATTGGAGAAGAACATCCAGTCAAAAAACACTATCAAACTACATTTAGATGTATCTGGAGTAGAAAATCTACTTCAGGTGCATTCATGCTCGCAAAGAACTCTGCTCCACTCCTGATGCAGGATTCGCAAACTTTATGCTACTCTGCACAGCACAAAGTGCATAATTCTGCAAACTCCTGCGCATGGAGTGGATTTCTAGCACAGGACTATTCAGCACACTGTTCACATTGAACATACAATGTTTTCTCATGACATTGAATTGTTTGCATTTTTTGCATTTTCTTAGTATCTCCAATAAAAAAAAAAGTTGATTTAAAAAGCCAACAAAAAAAACAATTCTTCTTAGAACCATCATTTAATCAGTCACAGAGCTGACTCTGTTTCTTTGATGTTGTAGTGTTTTGTTGTTTGTATATTATTAGGTGTGTGATTGTATACTTTAGTATGTCTCAGCAAGTTTGTCTATGTGTCTGGGTATTTGAGTGTATGCCTCAGTGTGTGCCAGGGTGTGTCAGTGTATGTATCAGTGTGTGTCTGGGTGTGTTATTTCATGTATGCGTGTGTGACTGGATGTTGTAGTGTATGCATCAGTGTACACCTTGGTGTTTCAGTGTATATAACCGTATGTACCTGGGGGTGTTAGTGCATGCATGATTGTGTGCCCTGGTATGTCAGTTTATGCATTAGTTCGGGCCTGGGTGTGACAATGTAAGTATAGGTTTGTTCCTGAGTGTGTAAGTGTATGAATCTGTGTGTGCCTGGGTGTATCAGTGTGTGTATGAGTGTGTACCTGGCTGTGTCAGTGTTTGCATGAGTGTGTGCCTCGGTGTAATAGTGTATGCACGAGTGTGCAGCTGGGTGTGTTAGTGCATGCACAAGTGTGTGCCTGGGTATGTTACTGTATGCATGAATGTGCGTCTGGGTATGTTAGTGTCTATATCAGTGTGAACCACAGTGTGTTAGTGTATGAATCAGTATGTACCTGGGTATCTTAGTATATGCATCAGTGTGTGGCAGAGTGTGTCCATGTTTGAATCAGTGTGTGCCTGGGTGTGTCAGTGTATTCATGAGTGTCTGCCTGGGTGTATTATTGTATGCTTCATTGTGTGCTTGGATATATCAGTGTATGGATGAGTGTATTAGAGTATGCATGAATATGTACCTGGGAATGTTAGAGTATGCATATGTTTGGGTGCATGGGTATTTTACTATATGCATAAGGGTATGCCTAGGTGTGTCAGAGTATTTATCAGTATGTGCTGGATGTGTCAGTGTATACATGAGTGTGTACCTAGGTGTGTTAGTCTTGCATCCGTGTGTGTCTTGGTGGTTTAATGTAAGCATGAATGTGTACCTGGGTGTATTAGTGTGTGCACGTGTGCGTGCTTGGTAGTGTCAGTGTATGCATGACTGTGTGGCTAGGTGTGTTAGTGTATTCATCAGTGTATGCATCAGTGTGTGCCTGGGTGTGTTAGTGAATGCATATGTGTGTGTCTGAGTGTTTTAGTCTGCACCTGAGTGTGTGCCTGTGTGTGTTAGTATATGCATCAGTGTGTGCCTGGGTGTGTCAGTGTATATATCTGTATACGCATGAGTACCTTAATGTATGCATCAGTATCTGCCTTGGTGTCTTAGTATATGTATCATTGTGTGGTTGCATGTATTAGTGTGTGTCTGAGTGTGTTAGTGCATGCATGAGTGTGTGTCTGGGTGTTTCAGTGTATGCCTAAGTGTATGTATGGGTTTTCGGTGTATAACAAAACACATGTTCGTGTGAAACTCACTTAGAAACAATTATTATATAATAGCAGAAAAACCCTTATACTCCAATCGGGAGATTCTTACTTTTTAGCGTTCTTCATCAAAGGAATAGCTCTTTGCCAGCTGATGTGGCACATTACACATTCAGGTAAATTAAGCACCATGGCAAGTTGGACAGAAATTCCTTTCCATTAGCCCTTCACTTGTAAATC
Source organism: Pleurodeles waltl (assembly GCF_031143425.1). Taxonomy (NCBI): domain Eukaryota; kingdom Metazoa; phylum Chordata; class Amphibia; order Caudata; family Salamandridae; genus Pleurodeles; species Pleurodeles waltl. The sequence continues at coordinate 257,972,892 of NC_090437.1, read as the reverse complement.
CACCCATCGGCTTCCTGCTACCTTTTGGTTATTTCAGGTGTATTAGCACCACCGCATGGTGGACAGTTTGGCATCATCATGTTACTTCTATTATAAATACTTCTCCACCCATGTGGTCCCTGAATTAACCCATTTATAAACAACAACCATTCCCCAGGTCATGGTTTGTCCTGTTGAGGCCCTGGTACCCTTCTTTAGGGTCGAAACATAATCAACAGCAAAATGAGACATACCTCTTTTGTTCTGAATAAAGTTAAACCATTGTATTGATAATATATATCCTAATTATAACAAGAGGTTGTTCTTACGAAATATACCACAGATTAGCAAAAATACCTGCTATTTTTCTACTGTGTTTTGATAGGGAGACTCCTTTTCATTTTAGTTGCACTGGTTCCTTCTTTTTTTCCAACTACTTTGTTGCATTCGGATTACACAAGGAACATCCTATGCCCTGACTATGTTTTTTTACGATAATCCAAACTGATAATGTTTCATATGCTTTGGTACTGGTGTTTAGATGCTTATGACATAAAAAGTACTGTCTTCATTTTCACATGAATATGTGTTTTGTTATAATTCTACCCAGGTTCACGTGAACATTCTGGGTTGCTCTTGTAATCTCCTTTTGTTGGGCTTTCAGTGTATGCAAGAGTGTGTGCCTGGGTGTGTTACTCAATGCATGAGTGTGTGCCCGGGTGTCTTTATGTATGTATGAGTACGTGTCTGGGTGTATCAGTGTATGCATAAGTATGTGTGTGGGTGTGTTAGTGTATACATCAGTGTGTGTCTAGGTGTGTCAGTGCATGAGTGTGTGCCTGTGTGTGTAAGTGTATCTATGAGTGGGTATCTGGGTATCTCAGTGTAAATGTTGCTGTGAACCTTGGTGTGTCAGTGTATGGGTTAGTGTTTTCCTGGGTATGTAAGGTTATGCATGAGTGTGTCCTGGGTGTGTCAGTGTATGCACATGTGTACGCCTGGCAATGTTTTCATTAGTGCATATTAGTGTATCACCATAATTCCCTCTGTCTAGTTGGGTGTATTTAAGGATGATCTATGAATGTAGAAGGATGAAATTAGCTACCTACATTACAGCGATAAATAGGTCCTTTAATCTTTGTAAAAAGAAAGAAAAGATAACGAGAAGTTAAAACTTCTTAAACAAATGTGTCTATTAGTTTCACAATCTGTAATAAAAAAAAGCTATAGTTAATAATGAAACACCAGAAAGGTATATAATTTTATGGCAATTATATATATTATTTAAGCATTTAGTTTTCCATTTTTCACTGTTCTCAGCTTGCATACCTTTACACCAAAAATGAAGTGTTGTATATATACTCAACACTGAAGAGTGGGGGGAAAAAATCACATGAACTGAAAAAAAATCCCTAAGTGTGTAGTAAATTATTTTAAATTAACATTACTGTGCATCATACTCACTCTAAATAATTACCAAACTGTTTTATCTATACTTATTAAGTAATGTAATAGCTATAAGCTTAATGTAAGTATTTTTCTATATTAAGAGTGTTATAGTACAATTAATATGTGTGAACGATAGCAGTAGATGAAAAGCCTTATAAAGACATCATCCTTGCTAGGCAGCATGATGTTGTAGAATCTGGTAATCCATGAACAAGAAGTAGAGTATGTTCGTTTTCGGAGTCTAATGCTTTTTCTAATTTTGCAGGTGTTCTTGAAACAACTGTTTGATGGGGACATTCGTCGTATGATATTCTCTCCTTCCACTTTAACTTTTTAAAAACAAGTAAAAAATGCAAATCTACGTTTAAGTTGAATAAATTTAGCAGTATGTTTTTCTGTGTAAAATAGTTTTTCTTGTTTGTAGTTTGCGATGTTTGTTTCAAATCTGTGGTATCTCTGTTATTTCATTCCAACATCAGTGCATTTCAAGATTTGGAATGGCTTATTACAACATCACCCTTGGTAGGCCATACGATGCCTTAACCTATTGCATTAGAGGTCATAAAAGTGTTCTATTCCATTTTCTCAGTAGTAATCCTCCTTAGAGTTTTGGTTCATGAAAGATAAGGTAAGAATTTGGTAGTTTAGAAGGTAAACTCTGCTTGAATGTAATGTTGCTGTTTTTATACTTTGTCTATCCAGTGGTAATTGTTAAGTAGATGATGTAGTGCCCAGATGTAATACTTAGCCTTTCATTAATAATCATGGCTGTACAGCTATATGTTTTACCAGATATAGAGATTTGTCCAGTTTTAAAAACTTTAATTTGTGTTTCTAATTTAGTTCCATCTGCAGTGCATCACTGTGGTATTAGGATGATATATTTGCCAGTTCTTCTTATATTCAAAGTTGATTGAAGATCTGAGTTACATTTTGTGCAGGTGTTATACTGTGATGCATCTTCAAACAATTTCTAAAAACTGACAGTTTTACAGACTGATAGAGTTAAGTAGATATTGTGTTCTGAACCTAGTTTTTGAAGAAACTGGACAATTTTCACACTCATGCTGCATTGAGTAACTTAGTCCAAGTAGGTTTTCAATAGGTACTATCTCTTCTAAGATACAAAGGGGCATATTTATACTCTGTTTGCATCAAATTAGCGTAATTGTTTTTTACTCTAATTCAGTGCAAAACTAACTCCATATTTATACCTTGGCGCTAGACCCGTCTAGTACCAAATTTATGGAGTTAAAGTCCTTTTTTGGATGTGGAAACCTACCTTGCCTTAATGAGATGCAAGCTAGGTGTTCCAGTGCAAACATGGCTCTATGGCCTTAGCGCCATATTTATAGTCCCAGGCAAAAATGGTGCACGAGAGGGAGGAGGGGTCAAAAAATGGTGCAAAGCTTGCTTTGCCCCATTTGTTAACGCCTGGGTCAGGGCAGGTGTTAGGGGACCTGTGGGCCCATTTCCATGGTGGAACACTATGGAATAAGCCCACAGGTGCCCTCCCCAGGCCCCAAGGACAGCTCACCCACACTAGATGGACTGCGGAGGATGGAGGAGCCCATCCCAGGGAAGTACAAGTAAGTACAGGTTTGTATTTAATTTTATTTTTTAAAGTGCCATAGGGGGGACTGAAATGGGCCCACGTACATGGCACAGGATGCAATGGCCATTCCCAGGGGACCCTTGTCCCCTGTGCTGGCCATTGTGGTGGGGGGAATGACTCCTGCCTTTTCTACACAGGAGTCATGTGGCATGGTAGGTTTAGCCCCATAAAATGAAGCTAATCTGGTTAGAGTCATTTTTTTTTACTCTAACCTGCCTAATGTCATTTTTTGGTGCAAAATCCTCTTGTTCTATACCGCCAGCTCCACCCAACTAATGTCATTTTTATTGACGCTAGCCTACCCTTTGCAACGGCTTTCACCATTCCATAAATATGGTGCCCAGCTGGTGCACAGAAATGGTGCAAGCCGGTTCTAAACTTTTTGGTGCAAAACTGCGTTAGTGCAGTTTTGCACCAAAAAGTATAAATCAGGGCCAAAGTACGACCATCATGAACTCCTGTGCATCTTCTTGAGGATTTTGTGTAAAGTGTACAGAATTGGTGCACACATCTACAAGATTTCTAATATAAGATGCAGAGTATGTTTTAGTTTTATAACTTTGCAAGCGTTCTAACAAAGTGAAAGGTACACAGCACAAACATTTGACTTTCTTCTCTTTAATTGTGCGAACCACATGAGGTAAAGAGAAAAGTGCATTAAGAACTACATTGGCATAGCAGGTGATTCCTGAAAGGTTTGACATCTGGTAACCAACAATAATTTAACCAGTATTTTTACATTTTTTTTCTCCAAAATTATTTTTCTCTTTCTAGCACTTTGTCTGAGAAATGGCACTGTCATCCTTTGAAACCTTTCATTTTGATAAGAATTTAGGCTTTTCGTAAACCGGATACTGTCCTAAATGAGGAGCATGAACACTTCTCAAATCGTTCTAATGTATCACACAACTTGAATCAGCATTTTTTTTAATGTCATCAAACGATATCAGATGCAAACCAAACAAAGTTCTAACCTGTGACAATACTACATATGACATACCCTCCTTAAATATATGGTGTTACCTATGTTAATAAATGCTGTTTCTACATTTAAACCTTGAGATTGATGTATTGTAACAGCATAAGCTACAGACACTGGGAATAGCTTTCTCCGAACATAAAAGTCTTTTACAATCAGGAAACGTGCAACAGACCTTGCAACTTAATTTCTAAGTATTCAACCTTATTCCTGTTTGGAAACAAAATTAAATCAATTATTTTACCCAAAGCAGCATTAACTAATCTGCCCTCAACATTTAAATTGTGTCATAAAATTACCATACAGTTTTTACAAACATGTCATCATTTTTCCAATCCTGCAGTTTGGAAACAGACTTTCCAATGAATCCAATTTTGAATGCAGATTTTAAGTCAATAGGTCTGTCCCTTCCTGGTGTTCCATTTTATCAATGTCTGTCAGATCCAATATTTCTTCTTTTTCCAGTTGAAGTAATTGCTCATCAAAAGAGTAACATTCCTGAAGAGTAGGCATTAGACACACAAGGGATATTTCTTGTAGAATAAAGTTATTCATTAGCTGTGCTGCAGAACATTTTGTAGGGAATACGTTTTTTATGAGTCACATTTCAAAGCAACATTTCCCTTCTTTTGAAAGAACTCATGCTTAATTATCCTTCAGAATATTTGCATATTCCATATTACATGATTGGCACATGTTTCTAAGTAGTTCTTTGTACTCAAAATATAACCAAATGGTCACATTTCCAATAGTTCCTAATGAATTTCAAGATTCTTCATGTAGAAGTGTCTTGAACACAGGCAGTCATTTTACAGGGGTACGTTGTAGTAAATCACCGAAAAAAATGAGATGTTGTCCAGCAAAAAGTACATCATATTCTGTCTTCAGTATTTGCTGCATTATTAAATGGATGAAGACAGCAATAGGTTTGAGACCATGCTCACGTCATTGATTATTTAAAAGTTTCCATTGCTTCAAAATCCTGTAAACTTTGTGAAAAGCTTCTCCAGATACCTTTTGGTGCTCCAGTATATTGTTGTGTCCTACAGGCAACATAAGTAGTTAATGCAAGGTAATTCCTTTGATGTTGTGTGCAGCTAATCCAGTAGGAGCTTGTCCACAGACATATAGTAAAATAGGCTTAAATGTTAAACATTACCATTGATGCTTTTCGTGAAGCAACACATGCCCTATTTTTTTCATTCACTTCCATATATATTTCTTTCTGTTCATCATAATGGTGTCCAACTCACTGTTCCAAGTCAACATTTTCTTTTCATGTTTGTATCACTGTAATCTCCACTTCATTCATAACTGTAACAGCTTTATTTTCACTTATAGTTTGACCAAGAGGATCTTGACTTAGAGGTCCAGAACTTTGGCTACTTTATGGACTATTGCTTGCTATCTCAGTAGCATCTGTTTCTTACTGTTCAATCTCATCATTTAACATTTTAAGGTAGTTCAAAAACACTGAACTCTAAATGGTGTCTTTTGTAGCATTTAAAGAATCTTCATAGCAGTTGTACTCTCCAAGTAATTTCATTTCAGTCCGCCAAGGCTTAAATAGTTGGAGAAGTGCTAAGTAGAAAAACCCTTTTTTTCTCAGCGGCTTGACATCTGAGTTTTCTGTGATTTATTAAACTACCTTTTGCATGTCAAGCCAAACAACCATCGCATCCAACTACAGCATATTTCCCTACATCCACTTTTTCCTTTGCATTATTTCTGTACCTATAATGTTACAGAATCCCATAAAGACACATATTTTTTTTAGGTGTGGACTTCTTTTTGAATAGTAAGGCCCATATTTATACTTTTTGACGCTAAACTGCGCTAACGCAGTTTATCGTCAAAAAATTTTGCGCCGTCTAACGCCATTCTGAAGCGCCATGCGGGCGCCGTATTTATGGAATGGCGTTAGACGGCGCAATCAGACCGGCGCTGCCTGGTGTGCGTGGAAAAAAAACACGTAGACCAGGCAGCGCCGGCGTTGGGAAAAAATGACGTTAGGGCGTCTTAAAATGGCGCAAGTCAGGTTGACGCTAATAAATCGTCTTAACCCGATTAGCGCCATTTTTTCGACGCCCAGACGCCATTTAAATGACTCCTGTCTTTCGTAAAGACAGGAGTCATGCCCCCTTGCCCAATGGCCATGCCCAGGGGACTTATGTCCCCTGGGCATGGTCATTGGGCATAGTGGCATGTAGGGGGGCACAAGTAAGGCCCCCCTATGCCACCCAAAAAAAATTGAAAAATAACAAAAATTATACTTACGTGAACTTACCTGAATGTCCCTGGGGTGGGTCCCTCCATCCTCGGGTGTCCTCCTGGGGTGGGCAGGGGCGGCAGGGGGGGTCCCTGGGGGCAGGGGAGGGCACCTGTGGGCTCATTTTGAGCCCACAGGCCCCTTAACGCCTACCCTGACCCAGGCGTTAAAATGTGGCGCAAATGCGGGATTTTTTGACCCGCCACCTCCCGGGCGTGATTTTTGCCCGGGAGTATAAATACGACGCATTTGCGTCGCCGTCATTTTTTTAGATGGGAACGCCTTCCTTGCATCTCATTAACGCAAGGAAGGCGTTCACGCTAAAAAATGACGCTCTTTGCCAATACTTTGGCGCTAGACGCGTCTAACGCCAAAGTATAAATATGACGTTAGTTTTGCGCCGAATTTGCGTCGAAAAAAACGACGCTAATTCGGCGCAAACGGAGTATAAATACGGGCCTAAGTATCCAGCATATTTGTTTTTACGATATCTCTATTCCCTAGATCAAACTCTGGTAGGTACTGAATTTCTGAGAAAGTCTTTAGGACTCAGTTTTGTGTGTTTGCAAAGCCTAGATTGAACCAAACATTTCCCCTAAGCTTCGAGTACAAGCTAGATGAACTCAACCTGCCACAACACTCAGAAGAACTTATCTCCCAATGTGAACTCACTTTCAAGCTGAAGCTGTAAAATTTCTTGGTTATAGACTTTTTTGCAGAAATCTCCTCCCATTTCCTCTTCGGTTTCTCTGATTTTTTTATGTACGAAGTGACATAGCGAGCAACAGCAAAGGAGTTGCTTGCAACAAACTTTATGTCCATATTTGCATTCCATAGTTTTTGAACAACAGGATTATAATCAATAATATAACTGAATGCATCTGAAATCCTCAGTTCATGTGCACTTTATGGTGATTTTCGTGTCAATGTATGTCTCACTGCAGATAAAAAGGTGTCCACTCTTCCTTTGGAAATGATAGGTTTTAGAAATACAACACATTGTATAACATTTTCCTATACAGCTGTATCTTCAATTACAATATTTGTCACATCTATGTATTTGGAACTGTAGAACATGCTGTTTTAGGCCTTTGCCTTCATTCTCTTTTCAAATGGTGCATGTAACATATTCTTCTATAAAAGACAATACAGATTCATCACTGTCAGTTCCAAATTGTGGTGCATCCTTTACCTATAGGAGCATGTGTATATGAGGCACTCTTCTTGCCTTGCACTCTTTGCGCCAATGGAAATCTGTAACTTCTTCAAGAGGAGGATTTTTTTTATTTCATCTGATTGCCAGTATCGCTTGAAACCTGTGATTGAAATGCCTACAAACTTAGCAAAGAGCAATGTTCTCCTGCTGTCTTCAAATGGATATCCTTAATGTTAAGGTTTGCTTCTGAGGTGAATCATCCCATGCATTCTTTGCACAACTAAGTGTGACAAACCAAGCAGGTGCACCTACGTTTTTTAAGTTCTTCATGATGACTCTACTAATATTTGTTGGTTCCACGTTGAGATGCTATCAAATAAATTAGGTTGCATTCCAGATTTTCATCCTTACCTTGTACTATGTCAATAGATTCTCTTGCAGAAAGGTTTTGGCGATTAATTCCTATCTCTAGAATGTGATTTACTGCGTAGGAGAGTCCTGACAGGTCACTCTCAAATAACAAATGGAATATTTAGGGAATACACTTGGCAAAACCTAGGGTCCTCTGAAAACGAGTTGTGTTGACCAGTACTCATCTGCTGGTATTTGTAAAAGCTGATCATCATAGCACCAACCACCTCCTGTGGGAAATAGTTGTGGAAAACAGTGAGCTTCTAAGCTTTTTTCCCATACACTCATTAGAACTCCTTTAGCTTGTTTCATTTGAAACAGAACAATGGCATCCCCAACAGAATCTTTAGAATGAAGTGGGTGGATACTGTGAAGCTCCTATATGTCTTATGATTTCTGTTTATCCATTTTATCCATGTCTCCACTTGATTGCAATGCCTCATTGATACAATTTATATCTTGAATAACATCAACATTTTTGTAAAAACAGTAGTCTCTTTCAAATAAATTGTGGCTTTTTTTTGCTTTTTTCACATTCACTAATTCTTGGCATTGTTTTTTTTTTTTTTTTTTTTTAGATTGATGAGTGGTTCTTCAACATGTTTCTCAACACCCACAGTGTCAACATTTTTTTGAAGTCCAAAGGTAAATAGACAACTCTTTCTTAAGATCCTTTCTGTAGTTTTGTTAGTGGTAATGTCCATGTTTTAGGTTTCATTTCAACTATTACTTGAAAGGGATGTATAGTTTGAATCAAGACTGATTCACACAGATTTAATTGTTCAGCGTCCTGTGAAATCGGCATCAATTCTAATCTCTTATGTATTGCTTCAGCTGCCGTTTTATTATCCTCTAATTTGTCATTACAATATATACATATTTTTTGCTTTGTGACTAAATCAAAACAGTGTTCTACAAACAGATATGTAACAAATTCATTTCTGCCACTTATCTCTGTTTTCTTCCTGTTTTAGAAAATACAATTGTTTTATGGGTTGGATTTTTATAGTGAGTGCAGCGTCAACAAATACAAACACATTCTGTGTATTAAACTTGACCATCTCTTTCAAAAATTTGCAGTACTAATCTCTGTGTCCTGTTGCTCTATACCACCAGTCATTACCTGCTAATTTTCCCTAAACTCATCTTCAGGACCAAAGAAACAAAACTGAATATCATCACCAACTTTCTCTACCTCTGCCATTGTACTATGTAATAAAGCTCTATTTATCTCTCCTAACCACAAAGCTGGACTTTTTACATAGTAAATTCTCCTAACTAAGTTTTGCATTTTTGAACAATGCACAGCTCACATTCTAAAGGGATGAAACATGCTTTTACACACTTTCTTTGAAAGAAATCTACAGTAGTAAATACCCTTGTAACTTTCCTAACTTTGCATCAATTTAATCCATGAAGCATTAACATCTTTTTGTTTTAGATTTGTGCACATGAATTGTCTTAGAAACATGTTCAATTCATCAATTAATTTGTGATGGATAGCACAAATACTGCTACACTTCCAAATGTACACAGGGGCCTGTTTACACCTTCTTTGTACCACTTTAATTACTTCTTCTACATTCCTAGGAACTATCTCTTCTTTTTCTATGGGAGTGGCGTCTTTTACTTCATAGCAATGACCAGTTGTGTCAACTACATGCACTAATGTGTTCTCCTGTAAGTAACTGTCAATTAAAAACACGTGTGTACTTGATGTGCACATCCATTCACCTTTAAAAATTTACAAACATTACTTTTATTTATAAGCCTTTTCCTTAATGTTCTTTTCCTCATGCACAATACTGTTTTGTCTAGCATCTTTATTCAGTTCAATACTAAGATAAAACATTTTCCCTTTCCATCAAATGCTTTTTCAATTATACTCTCAATAGGTTGCTTTTGTGTAAGAACAGCACATCTCCTCTTATACTACTTCATCTTCTTCAACAAATTGAATTATTCTGTTTTGAAACAATTGTCATCCTAACTCCTTAAATTGTTTCTGTATCCAAGACTATGGCCCTCATTACAACCCTGGTGGTAAATGCCGCTTACCGCCGTGAAGACCGCCAACATACAGCTGCGGCCCCAGAATTCCACTATAGGTATTACGACCCACGGCTCGGAATCCGCCATAGTACAGACACCCACACAAGTCTGACACACCAAAGGTTAGTGATAAACTGGCGATAACAAAACCTCCACCATCACGCCAACAGAAATACGCCCAAACTATCACAACCCACAAATCAACGCAGCGGTCTTTCAACCGCAGTAATCCATTGGCGGTACATACCGCTGTGCTCAAAATACACACACATTTACAAAACACAACCACATTGGACAATTCGAAATACACACACCTGATACACATACACACACTACACCCACACACCCAATCCAATAAAAAGCACACACCCACATCACCCACAAACCCTTACTACCAGAAATTTGAAAGCAGGCCACAGAGAGACACTACCTAAAACAACACCAGCATCCACAGACACACAACACCATCACTTCCACAATATCCATGCACCTCAAACAACACACACCAACACATCCCCTCACACATCACAACACACACCACCTCACACATCACCCATACCACATCCTGGCACCTCAACGACACCCCAGGTTCTCTGAGGAGGAGCTCAGGGTCATGGTGGAGGAAATCGTACGGATAGAGCCACAGCTATTCGGATCACAGGTGCAGCAGACTTCCATTGCAAGGAAGATGGAGCTATGGCACAGAATTGTCGACAGGGTCAACGCAGTAGGACAGCATCCAAGAACACGGGATGACATCAGGAAGAGGTGGAAGGACCTATGGGGGAAGGTGCGTTCTGTGGTATCCAGACACCAGATTGCTGTACAGAGGACTGACAGTGGACCTCCACCTCCTCCCCCACAACTAACAACATGGGAGGAGCAAGTCTTGGCCAATACTGCATCCTAAGGGCCTCACAAGAGTAGCAGGAGGACTGAACTCTGGTAAGACAAATCTTTATTACCATATCCCCCACCCCACCTGCATGCCATCACATACCCACACCCTCCCCCTCGCCCCCATCACTCTAACACCTCACAAATGCCCCACTATCACAACCCAGCCATCCCAATACCAAGCCCTGCATGCAACACCAAAGCATGGACACCCATCACCAAAGCATGTCCACTACAGATACCCACACATACCCCAAACCAACTATCACACAAGGACCAAGCCAAGAATGCAAGCACTGGAGTACAGGGTCACTCACCCATTGCAAACAATGGCACACACAGATGCAATAATCATGCCTTTACACCCCTACATGATCCCTACCCAACGTCACCGGACAGGAGGTGCCAGACATATCCAGTCCCCCCACAGAAGAGACCCACAGTGATGACAGCAGCTCTGCACAACTGGATCAAGATGACCAGCCCGGCCCATCAGGGACCTCAGGACAGTCGGTTCCCCTGACACTGTCACAAGCCACCACAGAGCCTCCCCCTAAGGAAACACCACCACAGCACCCACCCAGCGGGCCTATCCCTCTGTCCCCAGGACACATCAATCAGCAGTGTGTCCACCACTACATGGAACCCAGGCAACCCCACTAACACAGGACGATCAGGGACCTGGGGGCAGTGACAGTGGGAACACGGTTCAGGGGACAGAGGCACAGGAAAACAGGGACACTGGGAGGACTGCTGTGCGACAGGGGGAGGACAGGCCCAGGGAACCCACTCTCCACGAGGCACTCTCCTACATCTTGGGAGCTTACCATCATTCCCAGGAGACGATGGCAACGGTACTGGCCAAGTTTCAGGAGACGCAGCGGCCACAGTAAGAACACTAACTTGGGATCAGGGAAGACTTGAAGTCCATTAACAACACCCTGGTCACCATTGCAGGGGTGCGGCAAGACCTTGTCAACACCAGGAGGGACACAGTGGCACAAGGGGCCCCTGACACTAGCCTGGATGATGAACAGCCCTCCACCGGCGCTAGTGGACAGGAGGCACCACCACAGGAACACAAAACCAGCACCCCACCCCCTGCATATGGAGAACCACCCCGCAAACGGTCCCTGAGATCCAGGAACAAGACAGAGAACATTGCCAAGACCCCCGCCAGGATATGAGACCCCCCTGAATGTCACCCTTCTGTCCCCAGTGTCCATCCTTCAACTGCCGTTGCTCCACTTCCTATGCCCCTTTGGACAATGCACCTGTGAAACAAATAGACTGGACACTACCATGGACATTCCTCCACCATCCCCCCAGCCCATTTTACAACCCCCTCCACTTATTTGCATAGAAATAAACATACTTCAGTCACAAAACAATCTGGAGTCAGTCTGTGCTTTCACAAACGTGTAATAGCAATGTCAATTTACTTGTGCACATACCGATGTGACACAGCTGTAGGCCTGGAGGAAATATAGCAGAGGGCACAAAGTGGGACCTACATCTGTGAAATGGAAAGGCAAAGTGACAAGTCAGGGTCCATACAATGAGTGAAAAATACAGACTTATGCTAGCTCCAGAAATTGTATGAGATGTGGGAGGCAGTGACATCTTCTTTCCTGTGTCTCACTGGAAGTATTGCATGATTATGTTGTTTCGGTTGTCGATATCCTCTTCTTCTGCCTCCTCTTCTTCACTGTCCACAGGCTCCACAACAGCCACAAGATCACCAGCTGGCCCATCCTCCTGCAGAAAAGGCACCTGCAGTCGCAAAGCCAGGTTGTGCAGCATACAGCAGGCCACAATTATCTGGCACACCTTCTTTGGTGAGTAGTAGAGGGAACCACCTGTCATATGGAGGCACCGGAATCTGGCCTTCAGGAGGCCGAAGGTTCGTTCGATCACCCTCCTAGTTCGCCCATGTGCCTCATTGTAGCATTCCTCTGCCCTTGTCCTGGGATTCCTCACTGGGGTCAGTAGACATGACAGGTTTGGGTAACCAAAGTCACCTGCAAATATCGAGGGACATGTGTTAGACGCACACTAACCCTTAGGGTCAACCCCATACCCAGAAACCTATTCACACTGTACTGGGTCCTTGGCCTCACCTATTATCCACACACTCTGGAGTTGCCCCATCACGTAAGGGATGATGCTATTCCTCAAAATGTAAGCGTCATGCACTGAGCCAGGAAACTTCGCATTCACATGGGAGATGTACTGGTCTGCCAAACACACCATCTGCACATTCATCGAATTGTAGCTCTTCCGGTTTCTGTACACCTGTTCACTTCTGCGAGGGGTACTAATGCCACATGTGTCCCATCAATGGCACCAATGATGTTGGGGATATGTCACAGGGCATAAAAGTCACCTTTCACTGTGGGCAAATCCTCCACCTGAGGGAACACGATGTAGTTGCGCATGTGTTTCAGCAGGGCAGACAACACTCTGGACAACACGTTAGAGAACATTGGCTGGGACATCCCTGATGCAATGGGCACTGTTGTTTGAAAGGAACCACTTGACAGGAAATGGAGTACTGACAGGACCTGCACTAGAGGGGGATATCACAGTTGGATGGCGGATAGCTGACATCAGGTTTGGCTCCAACTGGGCACACAGTTCCTGGATTGTTGCACGATCAAGTCTGTATGTGACTATTATGTATTTCTCTTCCATTGTCGACAGGGCAACCAGCAGTCTGTACATCAGAGGATGCCGCCATCTCATCACCTGCCCCAGCAGACGTGCCCTATGGAGGAGAACAGCGAGCAGAGAGTCAGCCAACACTGAAGTATCCCAAAATGTAATTTGCACAAATGTATTAATCCGCAATGTGCCTGTAACTATGTGTATTCCAGGTCTACATAGGTGTGACGCAGTTATTATTAATGCCATGTGGCCCCCTGAAATGGCGGCTGTCTGACCTGTAAGGTGGGACAAGGGGATATGAGGTAACTGCGCTGGCGTTGTACACCGTAGTGGTGGGCGGTCAAAGACCGCGGCGCAATTCTGTATTGGTTAACAATGGGCCGTATGGGTCCTAGGAGCCAATGACGATGTACGCTGGCGGTGAAGGTACGCACTGCCGCGGACGTGACCGCCATTTTCTGTCTGTTCACTCACTTGATACCTGACCTTCAACAGGAGAGGACCTACACTGCAAGTGCTGCTGTGACCTCAGTCTGGAAGCAACAATGGCTCATATGTCTGGGGAAAGGGCCCCTGCCTTCACTTCGGAGGAGTTGGAGAAACTAATGGATTGGGTCCTCCCCCAGGACACGCAACTGTACGGTCAAACAGGTGAGTACACTGTGAGCATGTTGCATGGGCAATGCCTGTTTTGAGTGGTGTGGATGGAAGATACATGGGGGAGGCTGAGGCCTCCATGTGTGGATGGTGAGTGTATGTGTGTCAGGGCAAGGGTGGGAACGGGGGGCAATGAGTATGATGGTCCAGATGGGTAAGTAAGTTCCTTTCCCCCTGTACCATTCCTCTAGGTCAGCGCCAACCAGAAGAAGGGTATTTGGCGTTCCATCACCAAGGACGTCCGGACCCTGGGGGTCCACCACAGACGGAGCACCCACTACCGGAAAAGATGGGAGGACCTGCGCCGTTGGAGCAAGAAGATGGAAGAGGCCCAGCTGGGGATGGCCTCCCAACGTGGGAGGGGTGCCCGTCGCACCATGACCCCCCTGATGTTCCGGATCCTGGCGTGGTCTATCCGGAGTTGGATGGGCGTTTGAGGGCATCACAGCAGCCAGAAGGCGGTGAGTACATTCTCATTCAGCTGACTTTGCGGGCATTATATGGTGTCTGGGGGGGGAGGTGGCCAGTGGGTTCCCCTAGGCCAGGGCGATTTTGGTAGGCAAGGTCCCTTGTGAGGAAGGCTATGTGGCACACCAACCCCACTAGTGGTTAGAGCCATCTACACCTAGTCAGGCTCCTGTGACTTCCAGGTGTGCAGCAATTGGGCTTAGGCCTCGTACCCCATTGGCATGTGATTAATCTAGGGACTATAAGTGCATGTCGTAGTGCAGAGGGCTGCTCACTGTCTGTTGTGTCCACCAACGGTAGTGGTGTTGCATGCAATGAACATGTCTTTCTTCTGTCTCCCCCCCTTTTTGTGGTCTCCCTTTTGTTGTGTGCAATAGCATCATTAGGTGGAGGAGCATTGGCACTGGAGCAGGAGGGAGCTGCATCCAACTTGGCCCTGCAGGGTGAAACTACGGAGTCTGAAGCCACCAGTGGGACGGAGGACGAGGGGAGCTCCACTGCGGGGACAGGAGCATACACCAGTGACAGCAACTCCTCCTCTGATGGGAGCTCCAATGAAGTGGTGGGCCCCTCTGTGCCCACCGCATCATCAGGTACAGCCGCCATCCCCCCTACCAGCACCGCCCTCCCAGCAGCTCCTCAGCGTGTGTCCCATTCCCGCTCACACAGGAGGGTGGGCATCTCCTTTGCCCCGGCACCTCAGGCCCTGCCCCAGTCAGCCCTGCTGCCCTCAGTGAGGAGGCTACTCACCTCCTGAGATCCCTCGAGATCCCTCATTGTTGGGCAGTATACCATTCTGAATGCCATCCAGGGTGTTGAGAGGCATTTGCAACAAACAAATGTATACCTGGAGGGCATTCATTCTGGCCAGGCAGCCCAACACAGAGCATTTCAGGCTCTGGCCTCAGCACTGATGGCTGCCACTGTCCCTGTGTCCAGCCTCTCCCCTCCAACCTCCTCCACCCAGACCCAATCCCCTGTACCTCAGCCTATCCCAAGCACACCATCAGACCAGCATGCACACACATCAACACACAAGAGTGGCTCAGGCAAACATAAGCACCACACATCCCACAGGCACTCACACAAGCACCATACCCATGCACACGTACCAACATCCACTTCCTCCACTGTGTCCTCCTCCTCCACGTCTCCCTCCTCCCTCCCAGTCTCATCTCCACTCATACCTGCATGCACTACATACTCAGCCACTACCTCCATCACCAGCACGCCCATCACCACACACCGCTCACGTGCACTCACCACCCCCACTACCATTCACACATCCCCAGTATCCTCTAAGAGTGTATCTGTGAGCCCTCCTCCCAAAGTACACAAACGCAGGCACATACCCACCCAACAGCCATCCAACTCACAACAGCCTCCAGCCCATGCACCTTCACCCAGATTCAGCAGATGTACACCTCCTACAACAACTACCTCTTCCTCCACTCCCAAACCCCCTCCATCTACCCGTCCCAGTGTGTCTAAAAATCTTTTCCTGTCAAACCTTGACCCCTTCCCTTCACCTCCCCCCGTGTTTCCCCTAGGGCGAGGCTTTCCAGGTACCAGCCCAGCACCTCAGCCACCACATCCCCAGGCACAGTGGTGCCAGCAACTGTGGGGTCATGGAGTGTCAGTGTACCACGTAGTGAGGGCAAGGACATTCCGCCACCTGCCAAGGTGAAAAAGGTGCCCGGAGGGAAAAGCCAAAAACACCAGCCACCAAGGAGTCAGCTAAAACAAAAGGGGATAGTGGCAAGACAACTGCGCCACCATCAAAAGTTGGGAAGGACCACAAACTGAAGGGCAGGTTAGGAGAGGGTATGGTGGCACAGACTGAGGGACCAGTGTCACACCTTCTGTCCACACCACCTGCACCACCACCTGCACCGCCTCCGGCATGTCTACAGCTACTGCGACAGTCCCCAGCCCCTTCCCCTGTGGGCAGCCATCCGAGGCTGCAGGAGACATCCTGCTTTCTCTCTCAACAGGTGCTGACACATGCCCCGCCGCCACAGACCCTGCCACCAGCACCGCCGCCACAGGCCCCGCTGCCAGCACCAGCACCACAGACCCCGCAGCCAGCACCTCCGCCACAGACCCCGCCGCCAGCATTGCCACCACAGACTCCGCAGCCAGCACCGCTGCCACAGACCCCGCAGCCAGCACTTCCACAACGGACCCCGCAGCCAGCACCGCCACGACAGACCCCACAGCCAGCACTGCCACAACAAACACTGCAGCCAGCACCTCCACAACAGACACCGCCGCAAGCACCGCCAGCGGCCCCGCGACGTCCTCGGACAGTGGCACCACCGCAGACATGCCTACCATCCCCAGTGGTCAGTTGTCCGAGGCTGGTGGTGAATTCCAGGACTCTGGGCAGCTTCCATGAAGCATTACTGTCATCACTGTTGTCACCTGCAGGTGGAATGCGAAGCCGCAGCAGTGTGGGGTATGTCACTGCCTCCATGGCGTATCATGCTACCTGTACCTCGGCAATCTTGTGGCACACACACCTAGGTGAGGGAACTGTACTGGCCACACTGCACGTGGAGCACTCTGGGCACCAGGCCCCCTCCAGAACCAGTGGAGAAAGGCATCCACTACCTGAGTCCTTGGCAGGATGAAGCACTCTGGGCACAAAGCCCCCTCCAGAACCAGTGGAGAAAGGCACCCACTACATCAGTCCTTGGCAGGATGAAGCACTCTGGCCACAAAGCCCCCTCCAGAACCAGTGGAGAAAGGCATCCACTTGAGAGACTGTGGCTTTGCACTCCCCAGGATAAAGCAGTGGGCAACCCACCCACTGGAGAGACTTGAGAGACTGTGGCTTTGCACTACCCAGGATAAAGCAGTGGGCAACCCACCCACTGGAGAGACTTGAGAGACTGTGGCTTTGCAGTCCCCAGGATACATCAATGGGCATGGAGCCCCCTCGTGCAGCAGTGGCGTTGTGCGTTCATCTGGCTGAGGTGCCCCCCTCCTCCTGAGGTGCCTGTTTCATTTCGATCTGATGCCCCTTCAGTGTCTTCTCCGTTTCCAGTCAGGTATCTAGTGTGGCTTCACCCATGCATTTTGGGCCCAGTGGTCCACGGACAATGATTGGTGCACTATCCAGACTTGTGTAGTTGGTGTACACAATTGCGATTACTGGATTTTGAAGTTTGATAATGAGATTTCACATGATTACATTCATTCAAATCATTTCCTTTTGTCCTTGCGTTCTTCCAGGGGGTCGGAGGGGTGTATGTGTATTGTTGCTGCATTTATTTGTGTGTATGGTGTTGTGGGTGGGGGTGGGGGTGGTGCATGTTGTATGTCTGTGTCACTCTCTTTTCCCTCCCCCCTCCCCTGCTTTGTAGATGCAGTACTCACTGTGGTCGCCGCCACCGTCGTTGGTGCTCCTGATAGAAGAGAAGGAAGAACAGCATCGGCAGTATCTGGAATTCAGGCTCCATGGCATCCTGGTTCCTCATGGGTTGTGGAGAGGTGAGTGTTTTCCCTTCTGTTTACTGTTTCCGCTCTGTTTTTGTTCGCGTTGGTTCCGCCCCAGAAAAGGTGGCGGATGGGCATCTTGAGATATTGTGGGCGGTACATTGTCTTCCGCCTGTCTGTTGGCGGTTTCCGCCGCGCTGTTTATTTGTACCGCCGTGGAGGTCGGAGTGTTAAAGTGGCTGTCTATGTTGGCGGTTTCCGCCACGGTCGTAATGCCATTATTTTTCCACCGGCCTGTTTGCGGTATTACCGCCGCTTTAACACCGACCGTCAGGGTTGTAATGAGGGCGAAAGTCTGTTTTCTTATTAGGTTTCCTTTCAACATCATACACTTCTTTATCTTTGTCAGTACATTTCAAACGTCTCTTTTTACCTGATGTTTTTCCCTTATTTTGCATTTTACTGCAAGTTTTTAGAAAAAAATCCTTAATACTTTTACCAGTTACTGTTTTCTTTCTGTGCACATTTTTCACCTTATCTTCCATTTTACTGTCAGTTTTAACCAGGTACTACTGTTTTTTCTGTTTCTTTCTGTGTTTTGTTAGGCATTGCCATTTTTTTAAAATTAACGTAGATATCTGGAAAACCAATAAATTATACATTTATATCTACAGAACATAGTATAAAATGAGATACAGTAAGTAGCTAATGGCCTTCTTATGAGTTTGGTGGGCTAGTGACCACCATTGCGGCGGTCCAACCGCCGCTGTGTTGGAGGTCCAATTGCCTGTTGCTGACCGCCATGTTGTCAGTCTGGGATTTTTAAGCTACAATAGGGAGGTGCAGGCAAGCAGATCGCCGTCCAGATTACAAAGTGCCTTCCCGTCAACCCAACTGTGGTGGTGGCCATCACCAGCCTTGGGCAGGAGGAATAGAGGGGAAATGGGGTGTTTGCACCTCGATTCTCTTCTTTTTACAGCTGACTGCAACCTGGACCCCTAAGTCCAAGGTCCCCATCACATTATATAATTCACCACCGAAAACAGACAGGTAAAAATGTGAACTTACTTGTCACATTTCCTGCCATTGATCAAAATGGACTCTGTGGTCCATTCTTCAGCATTGGCATTAGGGCGTGTTTCAAATATTTTTCCACATGTTTTATGTATATGTGTCTTATTTCCACAAAATGTACACACCTGAGTCAACACAAATGGAGAAAAATTCATTGTTCACCATACTTGTGTTCTCTGTCGGGCCTCTGCCGTCAGCCACTCACCACTGGGCTGGTGGGAATATGGTAATACAGCCGCTGTGGGCCAGCTGTGGGCCAGCCATCACAGTGGGCTAGCTGACACTGCCACTGCTGCGGTCTATCGGTCCGATCGCCAAACTCATAATCAGGCCCTAAGTAAGAACATAATTGGTCTTTTAAGTGCCGGAATAGTTGAAGAAATATCTCAGTATAGATCTATAAAATGTATATTGTACTTAATGTACACAGAGCACATACTATCTTTCTACCTTTCTCATTAACAGTTGTCTATCTTACTGTCTTAGTGCTTACATCAGTGTGAGTTTGGTTATGTCAGTGTACGCCTGAGTGTGTGTTTGGGTGTGACTATCTATGTTACCCTGTGCATGTCAGTGTGTACATCAGGCTCATCCATAGTAGGCTTGGGCCAGTTGTAAAGGACTATTTCTCTAGATGGGAGAGTAGTTTGTATAGTAGTTCCCTGGATATGTGAGTGAATTTAAGAGTTCCTAAATGGGTGTGCACCAATACTTCTCAATACATAATTGGGATTTGACTTTGTGCATTATTGAATAAGTGTCTCTTTGCAGTTTGCGACTGGGTGTATCAGTGGCTCTATCCTTCTGTTAATAGGTATATGGCTTACAGTATGAGCAGCATATTTAATATATGCCTGGGCATAGGAGTCTGGAAGTGTACCGCTAAGTCACTTAAAATAAGGACATGAATCACCTTTTACTCACAAAACACCCTTCTCTGTAGCCTACGTGCAACATTGCTGATGAGTGAGTTTTGTGTACTCACAGGAGAGTTTTTGGCTTCTCAAGAAGGTTTCTTATCACCAAGCTGAGCTCACAGTAAAACCAAACAGTCAGACTCACCAGTGTTAGGCAGGAACCATGCTAAAGACTAGTCTGAATGAGCGACTAGAATATGAGAGTACTACACTACTTATTGGAGTGACTGCATCAGTTGACATCTAGGTCTCATACTGCAGCAAACATAGCTGCTGTCTGGATGTGTGCATAAGTGTACAAATGGCTCCCTCTGTGTCTGACTGGGTACATGAGTCGCTCTGTCCTTTTATAAATATGTATGTGAGTTGCAGTAATAGTGGAACACTGCCTATAAACTGAGCATTGGGGTCTGTAACTTTTCATCTAACTCACTGAAACTCAGAAGGATGTTTCACTTTTTAAGAATAAACAACCCCACTCTGTTGCCTACCTACAACATAGATGAGGAGTGAGGTATGTGTAGTAAAATTACATTATAACGCTTGTCAAGTGGGTGTTCTAATGACAACCCGAGCTCACAGTGAAACTATACACTTATGATGTGCAGTAGTAGGCCCCAGGCATGTTTAACCCCTTAGCTGCCATGCCTTTTCCCATCCTGTGCTGAACCATTTTTTGGCGATTTGGGGCTATTTGTGTTTAGGCCCTCATAACTTTTTGTCCACATAAGCTATTCACACCAAATTTGTGTCCTTTTATCCACCATCCTAGGGATTCTAGGGGTACCCAGAGTTTGTGGGTTCCCCTGGAAGAGACCAAGAAATTAGCCAAAATACAGCTAAAATGTTTTTTTTCCAAAAAATGGCAAAAAGGTCTGCAGAAAAAGGCTTGTGCAAATAACATCAACAAAGGGTTTGCGGTGCTAAAATCACCATCTTCCCAGCTTTCAGGAACAGGCAGATTTACATCAGAAAACAACATTTTTCAACACAATTTTGACATTTTACAGGGACATACCCCATTTAAACTATTTTTTGTGCTTTCAGCCTCCTTCCAGTTAGTGACAGAAATGGGTGTGAAAACAATGCTGGATCCCTGAAAGCTAAACATTTAAAAAAAAAAATAAACACAAAATTCTGAATTCAGCAAGGGGTCATTCGTGTAGATTCTACAAGGTTTTCCTACAGAAAATAACAGCTGAAATAAAAAAAAAATTGAAATTGAGGTGAAAAAAACAGCCATTTCCCTCTACGTTTTACTCTGTAACTTTTTTCTGCAATGTTAGATTCTTGAAAGCAATATACCATTACGTCTGCTGGACTCTTCTGGTTGTGGGGATATATAGGGCTTGTAGGTTCATCAAGAACCCTAGGTATCCAAAGCCAATAAATGAGCTGCACCTTGCAATGGGTTTCCATTCTATACAGGTATACAGCAAATCATTTGTTGAAATATAAAGAGTGAAAAAAAGGTATCAAGAAAACCTTTGTATTTCCAAAATGGGCACAAGGTAAGGTGTTGAGAAGCAGTGGTTATTTGCACATCTCTGAATTCTGGGGTGCCCATATTAGCATGTGAATTACTGTCCATTTCTCAAATAGACTTTTTTTTACACACTGTCTTACATTTGGAAGGACATTTTTTTAGAGAAAGACAATGGCCAATAACACTTATTTTGTTATTCTGTGTTCCCCCAAATCTCCCGATAAAAATGGTACCTCACTTGCGTGGGTAGGCCTAATGCTCGCAACATGAAATGCAACATGGACACATCACATTTTTACATTGAAATCTGATGTGTTTTTTGCAAAATGCCTAGCTGTAGAGCTTGGCCTCTAGCTCAGCTAGCACCTGGGGAAACCTACCAAACCTGTGCCTTTTCTAAAACTAGATACCTATGGAAATCTAAGATGGGGTGACTTGTGGTGCTCTCATCAGGTTCTGTTACCCAGAATCCTTTGCAAACCTCAACTTTTGCCAAAAAACACTTTTCCCTCACATTTCGGTGACAGAAAGTTCCGGATTCTGAGAGGAGCCACAATTTTCCTTCCACTCAGTGTTCCCACAAGTCTCCCAATAAAATGATACCTCACTTGTGTGGGTAGGCCTAGCGCCTGCGACAGGAATTTCCCCAAAACACAACATAGACACCTCACATTTTCCCAAAGAAAACAGAGCTGTTTTTTGCAAAGTGCCTAGCTGTGGATTTTGACCTCTAGCTCAGCTGACACCTAGGGAAACCTACCAAACCTGCACAGTTTTAAACACTAGACTCTAGGGGAATCCAAGATGGGGTGACTTATGGGGCTCTCATCAGGATCTGTTGCCCAGAATCCTTTGCAAACCTCAAAATTTGGTCAAAATAACACTTTTTCCTCACATTTCGGTAACAGAAAGTTCTGAAATCTGACTGAAGCCACAATTCTCCTTCCACCCAGCGTTCCCCAAGTCTCCCGATAAAAATGGTACCTCACTTGCGTGGGTAGGCCTAGCAACCGCGAAAGGAAATGCCCCAAAATAATATCTGGACACATCAAAATTATCAAATACAAAACTACCAGTTTTTGCAGGGGGAGCACCTGCGTTTTTGGTCCTGCGCTCAGCAGCTATCTAGGGAAACCTACTAAACTCTACCATTTCTGAAAACTAGACACCTGAAGGAGTCCAGGGAGGTATGACTTGTGTGGATCTCCCAATGTTTCCTCAGCAAACAAAATCACATTTTTCCCACATTTCTTTGTGGGATCACCACCCAACGTTCCCCTTTGTCTCCCAGTAAGAATGATACATCACTTGTGTAGGTGGGCCAAGGGCCTGTAACAGGGAAGAGCCAAAAACATGTCGAAATTGAGGGGGAACCAAAGCGGGTCCCAACGGGCAGTTTGAAAAAAAAACATTTTAGGCTGACAAGTGCAGCAGAATTTTTATCGGTATAGATGATAGATAGATAGATAGATAGATAGATAGATAGATAGATAGATAGATAGATAGATTATTCGACTTTCCAACAAGTCATAAAAGCGACACATAAAAAGCAAATCTTACATATAAAACATGTTTAAAATATAACAATAAATAAAAGAGATTGAAATGCAGTGGCATATTAATTGATCAAGTCGTAAATGTTTAAATGGCCAGGTTATCATGTTGCCAGTCCACCCACAGACTTTCTTGCTGTTAGTATAAGACATAAAAAAATTGCAAAAATTGCACATATTTCAATAGAAGGTAATATCTGTAAATCAATATATGCGGTACGACTCAGTCGCATATTAGTAGATCTTAAAAAAGGCATTAACAAGCGCTTTCTCTGTTTTCCGTAAAATTTACAGAAAAGGACCACGTGTATCGTACTTTGTACTGCCTTTGTGTCACATGGGCATGCCCCTAAGGTTGCACTCCAATCATTCATAGTCGGAAAAGTTACTAAACAATGGAACGTGTCTAGCCTTAGTCTCGTGAGGACAAAATGATGTTGAGGTTTTACCACATTTACCAAATAAGGCTGCATGTCCCCCGTGATCAGAATCAATTGATGAGACATGACGCTATGTTTTTTTTACTCTACTGTCCACCTCAGATCTTCTAAGTACTTCAAGGACAGGGATCTCAATTCCTTCCTAGTCAATATCTCCAGTGATTCTGGGTTTGCGTAGTATTCTTTGTGGCCCATGTTTCCAAAAAAAGTCACAATGTACCTCAACCATGGGACTCTTAAAGAATAAGTTGATGCCATGCAATTCCGTAAGACCTCCTTATTTAGGCCAGTGAATTCTGAGGTCCAAATTTTCTGCCATAATAATAATGGCTGTATTTTTATTAGATCGGCTAGGAAGGGGACCCCTAGTTCAGCGTGGCTGATGAATGATGAGGTGCCGTTTGGCACCATTAACAAATGTCACAAAAGTCATTTTCCACCATTTGCATCAGGTTACAGTTGGTATACCCCCAAACGCCTGCTCCGTACATGGCAGATGGGATGCATTTAGCTCTACAGGCGTTTACCATATTCTGCGGGGTAATCACCCCTAACCTTTTTGAGAAGATCTTCAGGGCCGCCGTTATCTTCTTGATCTGTAGTTTCTTAGTTTTCACACACTGTGCCCAAGAGCCTTGTTTATCAAACATTATGCCCAGATAGGAAAATGTTGGAGTTGTATCAATATTTCCACCTTGTATGGTAATATCATAGGTCTTACTTGATTTCCTGCCACAGTTCGTTATAAATGTTTTTGAGCGGTCCAAGTCTGTCATGAATGTTATACAGGTTGTTAGAAGTTTTTGGAGGGCTAATGGGGTCCGGGCCATAAGTACAGCGTCGTCTGCATAAAGTAACGCCGGAATTGGGCGATGACCTATTTAAGGGGGATCTTTACATTTAGTTATTAGTTCTCGTTCTAGATTATTTATATATATTGAGATGAGGAATGGGGCTAATACACAGCCTTGACATATCCCCTGTGTATGCCAAAAGGCCTAGTACATTCTCCTCTTATCCCGTATCTCACCCTCACTCTACACCATGAGTACAGTTCCCATATGAACTGTATTATTGTCGGTTCTACCCCTGTGCTACTTAGGATGTCCCATAATTTCTCATGTACCACGCAGTCGAATGCTGAGGATAGATCAATAAAGGCCAAATACAATTTGCTCCCTCTAATCTTTGTATATTTCCCAATTATAATGTTTAAATTCAATCCTTGTTCTACCGTACCTATTCCTATGCGGAAACCATGCTGTAATTCAGTTAAAATATTGTTTTCCTCAGCCCAGGATTGCAATCTGTTCAAGATGATTAGCTATTTTAGCTAATGTATCAAGTAGAGAGATAGGTCTATAGCAAGCTGGGTTGAGGTGATCGCCTTTTTTGATATGGAGGAACAATGATAGAATCTGACCACAATGGTAGTGGTCCTTGCCTACAGCAAGCCCTCAGTACCTGCGTCAATAGCGGGCCCCATACTTGTATGTTTGCCTTATATAAATTTACTGGAACACCATCAGGGCCCGGTGCTTTCCCTGCTTTGCTTGAGTTTATGGCTTCTACTACTTACTCCAAGCTAAACTGAGGTGTTATAATCATGCGTGGGTTTTTCTGAGTGGTGAGGCTCATTAAAGAATCTCTTGGTTCTATGTCACCGGCCAGGCTATATATCTTGGAGAAATAAACAATCCAGTCCTCTTCTGTTATTGCAATTTCCATTCTGGGGACCTGTCTGGCTCCTAACATGGGGGTGTTTATTGTTTTCCAGAAGAGGATATTATCTTTTGTAGAACTGGCTTTGTGTAAAGTTTCCCAAGTGTTTTCTTTCAAGGTGGATTTCCTTTTTTTGATGGCCGCCTTATATTCCTGCCTCTGTATACGTATCTCATTCAAGCATCTTGTTGTGGCGCTTAAAGCCTTTTTAGTCTTTTATGTGCTTTTATGCAGTCATGGTTGAACCAGCCCATTTTCCTTCTCTGTCCTGTCTTTCCCGTTTTGTTGGTAAGAACTTCTTTCACACTTTGCGCTATCGTAGAAAAAGCACTTAGGCATTTTCCTGGGTCTATATCATCGCTAAGGCAATCTGCAAAGGCTTGGTTAAGATCACAGATTAACTTTTGAAATAGACCCTTTGGGTCTATTTGCGACCATCGCAATGAACATCCATTACGTGAGGCTAATTCAATATCATTTACCAACACAGCTTTATCTTCCTGTGCTAGTTTAGAGGAAGTTAATGAGACCTTTACACCTTTACACTCTGCGGGAAATGGTCACTTATTGCAATATCATGGAGTGTATATTTGGTAAGGGAATGTGCAAAGTGAGTGGACATTCGAACATAATCAATCACTGTATCCGCACCCCTTGATGAGTAGCGTGCCTTGTTCCAAGTTCACAAAATCCCTCTCTCCACTAGTTCTGGGGATTTGAACCAGAGGACCACACAATCTCCCTCCAGTACTTTCTGACTACTACCTTTCCACTTGATTCTCCTGACCATTTTTATATCATCAAAAAGGGGACCCACCATTCCGGGATCCAAACGTGATCCTATCCAATTAAGGGATTTATTCCTCAGGGCCGTCCATGTTTCCCGTTGCTGGTCTGCCACAGGTGGAACATTGGCCGGGACCACTACATATGGTGTAGCCTCCAGGGGAAGATGTAAAAAGTCACTTGGTATATACAAACGACCGGAGGGTCTTGTTCTTTTATAATGTTCCCCTACCTGGATTTATCAGAGACCGGTTTGTCCTGTCTATAGTTGGAACACTGTTCAACGTTTTTGGATGTGTATATCTAGTAGTTGGTGCTGATATTAACCATAGTGGATTGCTCATAAGGTTTGGGGTTGATTGTGATTCAATAGGAGTTTTTCTACTTTGTGTTACAGATTGTAAATTACTCGTAGGGTTTAAAATTTGTGGTGGTACACTAGGGCCTTTCTTCGAAGGATGTAAGTCCTTAAGCTGTAGAGACTTCATGATTACTAAGCCTGCCTCAAGGTTACTCTCAACCACTCTTAAGCATTCTGAGAGGGAGGCCAGTGAGACCCCAATTGATGATTTCAAGGTATTTACTAATTTGTAGATGTTCACAAGGAGGCTTTGGGTTGTATCAGCTGATTTATTTAAAGTTTTCCTCCAGATTACTTTCTTTGGTGGCTGCCTTCCGGGGATAGTTACTAACTCTTTTTTTAGATTTTTATTAAAGGCATTATCTGCCCTCCCTGTCAAAGGTTTCCTTGGGCGTTTAGGAGAGAGTGAGAGATCATTTGGGACATAAAGTAGGTCCAAGGTGTTTTGAATACACACATTTATATTACATTCCTGATTCTTTCTTGTTTCCGCCTTAGTACCCCTGTTATTACAATGATTGGGAACATCATGTATCTCAACGTTCTTTAGTGGGTGGGTAGTATAATCGCTGGAAGTCAGCAATTGTTCTTCAACGTTAGAAATTTGCTTATCTATCACCCCCATAGCTCCTGAAATATATTTTAATATGGATGTACTATCTTTTGCATTTGGGGGGTTCAGCGTTAAATGCTTTCTTTTGCCCATATTTTAAATGATAACAAACCAGTTCCCTATATGGGAGTAGCACAGAAAAGAGATATACAAATCAAATTAATTTACCGGCCAGCAGTACTCCTCATATGGTGGTACACAAGAGCCAACCCAACCCCAAATAGATATCTAGTTGCACGGTTTTTATATATACACAGTCTCAATCAGGGGGCGTCAATGCAGCCCACCTTATCCGTAAGATAAAGTCACATTTTAAATAAGAAATACCAAAAAAAGCGTTCTCACTTGTATGTCCAGTTCTTTCCTCCACGGCCCCTTTGCCTCCTGGTTTTATTTTTAGGGGGGTGGCCCAGCAAAGCCTCCTTTGGGCATGGACGGGTATGGACGGGCATGGACGGGCCTTCCCTTGGCCCGGGCTTTGCCCCGCACCGTGGGGCAACGCAGCGCAATTTCAAGTGCCTGTGATCCAAGGTCCAGCCCCCTGGTGTCCAGCAAAGGCCCCTGGGACTTAGAGTCCCACCAGGAGCAAACAGCGGTGACGGCAAGCTCGGGGAGCAACGTGGAGCCCTCAATCAGACCCCTGGTGTCCAGCACCAGGGACTTAGAGTCCCACCAGGAGCAAACAGAGGTGACAGTGCCGATGAGACAATGCTGTATGGCAGGAATATTTGGGATTCCTGCAGATTCCGGAAACTTCCATCAAAAAAATGTGGGAAAAATGTGTGATTTCCAGCAAAGTTGGAGGTTTGCAGGACATTGTGGGTAAGATAATGATGTGGGGCGCATGTGAAGCACACCACCCTGATTTTTCTACATGGCAGCGCCCCAATGTCCAAAAAGTGCAGCCCCCACCATTCCAAGTGGGACGATTTTGAGAGTTAGCCAAGCTCTCATGGCCCAAATGTAAAACCAAAACCCAAAATAATCAAAAGTCCTCTTGCTTGCTGTGGGGTAAGATGTTTTAGTGTGTGGGGAGGAGCTGAAAGACTGTTACCCCCTTTAGTTGGGTTGGGGGCATAACCAGGCCCATAGTGGTTGATAGCTGCCTCCCCATTATTTTATTTTTTTAATTCCCCAGTATTTATTTGGGGTAGGGGTATGGCCTTACCCCCACCCTCTTATTTTGAAAAACAAATCTTCCTTGGGGGCAGATGAGCCTTCCAAAAATAGGCCAATCGGCCCCCAAGAGGGACAGATATGGCCAACAGTAATGTGCCCCCATGGGGAGCGACGCTTGCCCAAGGGGCTGCCCCCAAACAAAACATACACACATGGAAATAGGCCGATCTCCCCCCAAGGGGGGCAGAAATGGCCTAAAAAAAATATGCCCCCCCCAGGGAACAGATCCTTGTCTAAGGGGTCGCTCCCCATATATAAAAACATAAATTAAAAAAATATATATATCCCTAGTGTCTAGGGGTTTCTGCCACCCCTGGGGGAAGATTGACCTAATTATAATAGGTCAATCTACCCCTGGGGGGGCAGAAAAGTCCTAAAAATATTTCTTCCCCCCTTGGGGCAGATTGGCGTAATAAAAATAGGTTGATCTGCCCCCAAGGGAGGAAGAAATGGCCTAAATAGAATTTGACCCCAGGGGAGCGACCCTTGCCTAAGGTGTCACTCCCCATATATAAAAACATAAAGTAAAGAAAAAAAATATATATATACCCCTGGTGTCTAGAGGTTTCTGCCCACCTGTGGGCAAATCGGCCTAATTATAATAGGCTGATCTGCCCCCTGAGGGGCAGAAAAGGCCTAAAAATATTTTTCCCCCTGTTGCCAAGGGGCCGCTCCCCTTATGCGTAAGTATTAAAAAAAAAAAAAGCCCTGGTGTCTAGAGGTTTGGGGCAGAAATAGCCTAAAAATAATATGGCCCGCGGTTAGCGACCCTTGCCTAAGGGGTCGCTCCCCACATATTAAAAAAATATATATATCTCTGGTGTCTAGGGGGTTTCTTTTTATAAATAGGTATGTGAGTTGAAGTATAGGTGGAACACTGCATATCTAATTCAGTAAAACTCAGAAGGAAATGTTTCACCGTTTAATCACAAGCTACCCTGCTCTATGGCCTACCTGTTGTTATTTAGTAGCGATTAGATTAAGCATTAGCAGAAGACATCTTGTATTTATCAACTATTGTGAACATTTCGCGGAATCCATTTGTATTCATGGCAGCCATTATCTCTGCCACATGCTGCCATGTGCTCACCATGGGCTCTGTCCTACCTTCCTGTTCACTACTCTTGAAAATCTGTCTAGTGACAAGTTATATTTAGCATCTTCCACTTTCACACATGCCCAGTAAGGTCTGCAGCTGTTAGTAATTAGTAACAGACAGTAATGTGTCTACTAGTCCTTAAAAACTGTTAGCCCCTCCTACCTGTTGACTGTGCATTTCCATATGATCTTATATGTATATAAGTCTTGCTTCTATAATTGTACCACCTTCTTTTTAACCCCTGCGTGGGTATAAAAGGACCATGCTCTCTTAGTTCAGTGTGCTACTTCAAACATTGCCGAAGGGTGCTGTTTGAACTGTAGTACCACCTCTTGAGGTTTAATAAACTATGGGCCAGATGTATGAATCTGGCCCAGTGCAATTCAGTAATTGCGATTTTTAAGAAATCGCAATTACCAAATCGCAAAGGGCCATGTATCACATTTGCGATTCGGTAATTGCGATTTCTTAAAAATCGCAAATGCAATTACCGAATCGCAAATTGCGATACAGGCCCCATTCGCAGCTATGGGCCTGTTGGCCCATAGCTGCGAATTTTTTGCATTTTCGCAAATTGCGATTTCTGAAACAGAAATCGCAATTTGAGAAAAGCAAAGGGTCAGGGTGCTGGGGGCCTAAGGCCCCCTCTCCTGCACCACATTTTATTTTTTTAGACATGTAAAGGACACACATGCCAAAAGGGCATGTGTGCTTAACATTACAAATTTAAAAATGCAGTTTTACTGCATTTTTCTATTTTGCACCAGGTTACCACCTGGTTGCTGGACATGGTATTTTGCACTTGCAAAATACCATTCTGCGAAAAATCGCAATTTGCGATTTTTTGCAGAATTGCTTTGCGACCTGGATTTTGCGAATCTCAAATTCCGATTCGCAAAATCCAGGTCGCAACGCAGAAAATCGCAATTTTTGCGATTTTCGGTATTTGGTCTGCAAATGCATTTGATGCATTGCAGACCCCGATTTTGCACTCGCAAACGGCCGATTTCGCTGTTTGCGTGTGCAAAATTCGATGATACATCTGCCCCTTTGTCTTTTATTTCAGTTTCTGTGCCAACTTCTTCCTATTTGGTCTGAGGACTTTGTGCAGAGAAGGGCGAACCCCTTGCACTAGTAGGCCTTGCTGAGGCTTACTTCGACAGAATTGGTGCCTGAACAGGAACTCATCGGCGACTCGGGTGCCCGACATATTGGTCACGACGAACGATTGGGATCTCGCTGCAGACGATCAAAGCCTGAAGAGACCCGAGTCTTGGCAACCACGGCGTTTTTCCCTTCTTTCTGATGTGACCATCCAGGTGGCGCAGGTCCTCGACTGAGATCCTTTTTGTTCATTCGTCGTGCAGTGACCATTTTGTCAATCTTAGAACTTGGCAGTTGGAACCTGGACGCCCTGTGATTGGTAAGAGCCATTTTATGGCACTTGCTGTGGGTTTTGATGCCTTTGTTTGGTAATGTAGTCTAGCACCACTTACTGTGGCTCTCGTGTTTTGGGTGACTAGTCAATTTGTGTCCTTTGAATTGATATATAAATTGCAATTTTTATAAGCAGGTAATGATTATAATACTGCATATTCTGCACTACTTTTGGCATGCCTGTTTTTAGCGCACTTTGTAGGATGTGTTGCTTTTGTAATGGTACCAATTTGAGACTGGAAGAATCACAACCGGCACACCCAGAGGGGACGCCCAATAGAGATATGTATGTTAAACATGGTCTTTCTTCTATAATGTACAGCAAATTATGGAATAAATACACTCGTGCGGATCCTGAGTTACGTTGGCCTATGCATGGGTCTTTTGATTTGTGAAAGATTGAGTATGTGGAACAATGTATGTGTAAGCAAAGGTCTAGGCAAGATATGTTTGACTGTGTACGAATGTGGGAGAAAGAAGTGCATGGACGAGTGAAGTGTGAGCAAGCCTTGCTTGAGAAAGAGCAGCGGAAGAATGTATATGTGAAAGCATTGGAAATGAGAAAGAAAGAAAGAAACGATTTAAAGGAGATAGAAGAGAAAGAACGTATATTACAGGTAACTGGCCAATTCACTGTTCGGCAACCTCTCTATCCTATCCTTAATAAACCACACAATGATTTTTTTGTTACTAGATCGCCCTACACCTCCGTATGTTGTTCCTTCTGCCCCTCATGAGTTAGCTGAGGTCTCCGGTTCAGAGCAACAGAAGATACGAGACAGTCACTCTATGTTGCCTGCTGACAGTGCGTCTGAGCTTAGATCTATAACTCGTAAAACAATTTGTAGCATTGTCTCTGCTTCTGAACTTTTAGACAACATGAAAGGGTGGACGGAAAAGGAGCAGCTATATTTTACTGAGGCATTTGGCACAGAAGTTATTGAACCATTTTGGAAATATTCTGATGAGTTAGAGCCCGATAATGTAGCAGCTTATCGTAAGCAAATGCGTGATGGTCTTTTTGTTTTCTCCCAGGTGGCTGATGCAATCAGGCGTTTGGTGAAATTATGTGTTGCGGCAGTCCATGTGCAAGAGGAGAAAAAGGCCGTGGATGTAGTTGCACGGACATCTCAGACCGGCTGGGTGCAAGCTTCCATCTTTGGAATAGATAAGACTATGATAGTTCACGCGAAACCAATGTGGGAGGCCGCGCCTTTGTATGTTCCTCCTAAAGGATCAGGTACAAGTGATGATAAAATTTCTGTTGATGCTAAGGGTTATTTTATTTATAATTGGGTGTATACTCCTTGGGATAGGGCAGATGTAATGGCACTTAAAACAGCATTACCTGACCCGCGGAAAAATCCAGCCGCTTTTTATGAGGAAGTTGAGGGAGCAATTAGTTCTTGTACTATGACTTTGGCTGACATTGATTTATTTTTCGGATTGATATTACCGCCAGATATGTGGAGAACTGTTCGTAAAGTTGATGATCGTGTAGCTTTTGGGGCGTCATAGAAAGATTTAGAACAGATGGACGGGGATAGGGAACCTGCAAAAAAGCCGTATCAGTTAATTCTAGATCTTCCCGCAGCCATAGTAGTTAAGTTAAAAACGATTATTCCCTCTAAAAAGATATATTGGACTGTTTTAGCGTCTTATAAACAAAAGGCAGATGAATCGGTCTCTGATTTCTTTACACGCTTTGAAGAAGCATTTCATGATTTTAGCGGCCAGTTATTGTCAGATGATACGGGCAGACATTTGTTCATCGATAAATATGTCACATATCTGTTACCAGGAATAGCTAGTCGTCTAAAAGCTAGTGAAAGTTCATAGACTACCTCTACTCCGGTTTCTATTTTGACTATGGCTCAGTATTATGAGCATCAGGAATTAGAGGCAAAAGGTAGTGAGGATAAAAAGATTAAAGAATTAAAGACGAAGGTTATGTTGGCACAAGCTTCTAGTCTGCCTTTTAGAGGTAGTGATAGAGGTGGACGTGGATCTTATGGTTCTTCTTAAACTCGTTCGAATTTGTCTGTTGATCAGTGTGCGTATTGTAAGAAATTTGGGCATTGGGCTGCCGATTGTCCAGCCCTACATGTTCAGCAGTGTTCACGTGGTCGGGGACAAATGAGAAGTCGCTCAGGATATTCAGGGCCTAGAGGAAGCACGAATGATCATGCTAGGTTTGATGCTAATGTACAAGGCAGCATGGGTTTAACACTTTTGATAAACGGAACCAATACCAGATGTCTAACTATATGCAGCCTGATTTCCAAGATTCTGCTTATGCATAGGATTGCCTGGGTTGGGGTAAGGAATCAGTTGAAGTTCCAGTAGATCAGAGGGGTCCCTATGTTACAGCACATGTTTTGGGTTCTACTGATCAGTTTCTGGTTGATACAGGAGCTACTCGTGGCGCCTTGTCTAAACAATTGGTTCCAAGGGCTCCCCTGTCTGGCTTAACCATTACTTCCCCTAGCCCATTGTCACAACCACTTGCATTCCATGTTGATAAATGTACTGCTCCATGTCTGTTTTTGCTTTCTCCAAATACACCAGACAATATTGTGGGTCTTGATGTGCTCAAGTATTTCAAGGCTACAATACAATGCTCTCCTGAAGGGGTGCATGTTATTTTGAATGATAATCATCCTGTGATGGAAAGAGTTTGTCTTGTTAAAGAGGATATTGCATTAGATTCACTCCCTTGTACTTTGTGGGCTACTTCAGATACTGATGTGGGACAAATGATTATTCCACCGGTACATATTAGTGTCAAGGAGGGAGCTGTATTGCCACGTTTGCCTCAATAAAAAAATTCACAGGAGGGCAAAGAAGCACTCATACGAATTGTGCATGATCTTATTGCAGTTGGAGTTGTTGAGGAAGTTCCGTATAATGTTGGTAACAGTCCGATTCTTCCTATTCTGAAAAAGGATACCGATACTAGGATTTACCGATTCATTATTGATTCACGAGAAGTGAATAAGATTGTGGTACCACAATATCCTGTGGTATCTGACATTACAACACTTCTTACTTTCGTTCCCCCAACAGCAACTACGTTATCTGTGATAGACTTGAAGAATGCTTTCTTTTCGATCCCTATTCATCCTGACAGCCAATATTTGTTTGGTTCTACTTTGAATAAACAATCATTTAGATTTAGAAGAGTTCCTCAAGGCTATACTGAGAGTCCTACTATTTATAGCCAAGTGTTAAAACGACAACTTGATTCTTTTCTTTTGCCTAAAGGTGTGGCTCTCATACAATATGTCGATTATATTTTGTTTGCAGCTGATACCCCTGAGCAATGTGAAAAGTGCACTTTATCCTTACTTTCTTTTCCTACTTCACACCATCATAAAGTGCCACGAAAGAAATTGCAATATTGTAGACCAAAGGTAACCTATTTAGGTCACTTTTTGTATAAGGAGGGCTGTGCACTTACACCAGATCGTATTCAAGCAATTTTAGACACACCAGTACCCTCTACTCAGAAAGATGTGTGTGCATTCCTTGGTCTTACTTCTTTTTGGAGGCAATGGATATTAGGGTTTTCACACATTTTCAAACCTTTGCTAGCACTTTTGACTAAAGATACTCCAATGCCCCTCCCATGGACAGATGAATGTGAGACTGCTTTCTGGCAGCTACGACAAGCCCTTTGTTCAGCACCAGAGTTAGGTACTCCAGATTACACGAAGCCTTTTGCACTTTACGTAAATGAGAAAGATGGATGTGCATTGTCAGTTTTAGTACAGACACATGGCGATAAGCAGCGTCCCTGTGCATATTTTTTAGCAGTACTTGATCCTGTCGCTCAAGCGTTGCCTGGGTGTTTTCATTCAGTTGCGGCAACAGCTATGTCAATACGTCAGAGTGACGGGATAGTTTTGTCACATAAGCTGTTGGTGTTAGTACCCCATGCGGTTGATGCTCTTTTAAATCAAACAAAGACGCAACATTTAACTAGCGCTCGCCTGACAGGATATGAATTGACATTGCAGGCTCCTCACATTACACTGAAGAGATGTGCAACACTAAATCCAGCCACTTTGTTGCCATATCTGGTGACTCAGCCTCAGTCACAAAAAACACATGATTGTATATTCCTTAACGAAGAACAGATAAAGAGTCGTATTGATTTGCAAGATACGCCCCTTCCAGATGTAGACGCGGAATTGTGGGTTGATGGGTCCTGTTTGAAGTTGCCAGACGGTACGAACTTAGCTGCATATCCAATCACCACAATACACACGGTAGTGGAGACAGATCGTATACCACAGAAGCCATCTCAAGCAGCTGAACTAATAGCTTTGACACAAGCATGTGAGCTTAGTACTGACTTATGTGTGAACATTTATAAAGACAGCCGCTATGCTTTTGGAGTGGCTCATGATTTTGGTTTGCTTTGGAAGGAGAGAGGCTTTCTCACATCCCACGGGATGAAGATAATGCACGGAGAATTAGTGCATAACCTCTTGACTTCATTGACATATCCAAAGAAAATAGCTATTGTGAAATGTAGTGCACAGAAGAAAGTGACCGATAAGATAGGGCAAGGTAATGCCCTTGCGGACCGCGTAGCACGTGAGACTGTGATGCAGCGAAGTACTACTTCTATGTATGTAGTGAAGTCACAAGCTGAACGTTGGCATAATGCTAGACAAGATGTATTAGATATACAGAAATCTGCTTCTGTGAAAGAACGTGAGCAATGGTCTGAAGAAGGAGAATTGGATGATGAGGGCTGTTGGCGGAATAAGCAGATGGATAAATGGAAATTGCCTATAGCTTTTGTACAACCTATGGTTCAGATGGCACATGGGCTGGCACATGTTGGAGCTTCAACAATAACGAAGTTGCTTACGCAAGTTTGGGAGCATCCAGAAATTGCCAGGACAGATAAGAGAGTAGTATAGTCTTGTTTGATCTGTTTACAATACAATCCTGGAAAAGGGACACAAACTCCTGCAGGAGGGTTTGCTACACCAACTGAACCTTTCAAAGTTCTACAAATGGATTATATTCAGCTTAAACGCTGCAACAATTTAAAGTATGTCTTGGTGGTGGTATGTGCCTTCAGTAAATAGATAGAGGCGTACCCAACAATGGAAAATACTGCCATTACCACAACAAAGGTGCTTTTGAAAGAATTTTTCCCTAGATTTGGTGTTTGCAGACTTTTATGGAATGATAACGGACCTCATTTTGTTGGGGAAGTTATTAAGTATGTCCTGAAAGGATTAGGGATCAAACAGAAGTTCCATGCGGTTTTCCACCCACAATCAGCAGGGTTGGTGGAAAGGTATAATGCTACTTTGAAGCTGAAGTTAGTGAAGATACAGGCTTCCACATCTTTAACTTGACCGTATGCATTACCGTTGGCATTATTGTCTATTAGGTCAGTGCCACACTCCCGAACAGGCCTTACCCCCATGAAATAGTATTTGGAAGGCCAATGAACATTTGGGGAGTTTCTAAGCCAAATTCTGTATATGATGTACCTTTTGTCCTGATGAATGATTATTTGGCACAGTTAACTGACAATTTGGTTTCTATTCATCAGCAGGTTCGAGAAGCACTTCCTGACAGATCTACAGGTGAAGGCCATGATCTCCGACCTGGTGACCATGTGATGATTAAGTCCTTTGAAAGATCAAGCAGCTTGGAACCAAGGTGGCGAGGCCCAGAGGAGGTGCTCCTTGCGACAAGGACAGCAGTACGAGTGACGAACCGAAAGAATTGGGTCCAATGTAATCACCGCAAGAGAGTGCTACCTACCTTGGTGGAACCTGCTGTGCTGACCGATCATTGAGAGATCTTGACTACGGAGAAAGGCCATGCTATATCACGTGACGAATCTGCGGAGTTCTTCCCGGACCATACGATTTCTGGAGTGTCGCTATATCATTTGAGACCGAGGAGAGAATATGTAGTGCTGGAGAAAACTGGTTGAGCAACTGCCCTGGGTTAGTGAAACAGAGAGCCAATGTGGCAAGGGGGGTATCAGCCATGCATTAGAGTAGTGACACCCGTCTTGGCCCGTTGTGAAGAAATCAGCGGCTGCCCGGGGATAAGAGCTCCAATGATTGTTTTTAATTCATTTCTGGAAGGGTCGATTATCACTGTTGCTAAAATGAATAACAAAGTGATCATTAGTACTATGGGGTTTGTTGTTGTTTTGGTGGTTATGGCAATAATCACCTGGTTTGTTGAAAAGATGGCTCCTGCTCGTGAGTTATTTGTTTCCACTACTCCAGTACCAGAGGATCACTATTACTTTACGCTTCCTTATCATGAGCAGAACCACCGTTAATCGTACTTCAATAATACTTTCATTCAGATGTTGCATCATACTCATAATGCTACAAATACTACTAACTGTTGGATATATGGAATGATACCTGTGCATCAAGGAACACCTTTCATTCCTCTTCCTTTTTTACCCAATGTTTCTTGTCAAGCTTGGTATACGCTTTTGTTTGCATCTGGAAAACGTACAGAGGGCGGACTTCTTTTTCGCCTTAATAAAGTATGCTACCAAGACAAAGATGGGTATCCCCAAGCCAAAGGAACTAAATGGGAATGGGAAGAGTATCAACCGGACAATGTTTCAATACCATATGTCTTCACAAATATAAGAGACCCTGAAAAGAAAGAACAATTTGTGATTTCTGTTACAAAAACTAAAGCAGATTTATGTATATGTAGCATTGGGCGAATTCCAGTGGGGATAAGCGTTTGTACCTTGATTTTAACTATTGAGGGGGGAAATAATAGTAGTTTTACAGCTTCACATAAAACATATTTTGCTTCTGGTAACTATGGATATTACCAACTACCTGTTGGGTTGTTAGGTGTGTGTTATGTATCTTTTCTATTACCCCGTGTGTTTTTGGCACCTGCATCATATCACGGAGATTTTAAACTGTTCAATGACATCATTGAAAATAGATATAAAAGGACAATAGGTACAAATGAGTTAGACCAAAGGGACACTAGCCTGCAACAATATGTTGATTTTAATTTAGGGTTGTTTTTCTTTGTGGGTGCTGCGTTAAACAGTAGGAAAGTGAGACGATTGACTAGGGTTGTGGAAGCTGTTACTAATCAGGCAGCTCTGGCACTTGGGAATATTACTGAGGAGCTCCAAATTGCGAGGATTGTAGCGCTCCAAAATCGTATGGTATTAGATGTGATATTAGCTGATCGAGGTGGTGCATGTCGCATCATCGGTAGTAGTTGCTGCGTTTTCATTCCAGATCACTCACCTTCAGTATATGATACAATATCTAAATTGCATAAAATTGCTGCAGAAATTCACACAGAGACTGGTACTTGGACTTTTTCTGGTTAATTTTGGGCTCTTGTTTCCGCCTGGGGCTGGAACCTTCTGACTATCCTGTGTGTAATGATTGCAATATTTTTCACATGCTGTATCTGTATTCAGTGTGGTCCAATGTTCTGCTCCGTGTGTATTTCTGCTTGTATGCCTACGAAAAGAGATATTACAGAAATGAAAGCACAACATATGTTAGATAAGGAAATAGCTGAAATGATGAGCATAAATATACAAGATGAATATTTAGATGTCTTCAGCTAATGCTGAAAGGGTCGTCTGTTGTAATTTAGTAGCGATTAGATTAAGCATTAGCAGAAGACATCTTGTATTTATCAAATATTGTGAACATTTCGCGGAATCCATTTGTATTCATGACAGCCATTATCTCTGCCACATGCCACATGCCACTCTGCTATGTGCTCGCCATGTGCTCTGTCCTACCTTTCTGTTAACTACTCTTGAAAATCTGTCTAGTGATAAGAATATTTGGCATCTTCCACTTTCGCACATGCCCAGTAAGGTCTGCAGCTGTTAGTAATTAGTAACAGACAGTAATGTGTCTATTAGTCCTTGAAAACTGTTAGCCCCTCCTACCTGTTCACTGTGCATTTCCATATGATCTTATATGTATATAATTCTTGCTTCTATAATTGTACCACCTTCTTTTTAGCCCCTGCGTGGGTATAAAAGGACCATGGTCTCTTAGTTCAGTGTGCTACTTCAAGCATTGCGGAAGGATGCTGTTTGAACTGTAGTACCACCTCTTGAGGTTTAATAAACTTTGTCTTTTATTTCAGTTTCTATGCCAACTTCTTCCTATATGGTCAGAGGACTTTGTGCAGAGAAGGGCGAACCCCTTGCACTACTAGGCCTTGCTGAGGCTTACTTTGACATACCTACAGCCTAGCTGAATGGTGAATTTTCTGTAGTAAAAGGAAAGTTTAAGACTTGTCAAGAGGATTTTCTAATGCCAAGTTGAGCTGACAGTAAAACTGCATACCCAGGCTCAGCAGTAGTCGGGCTAAGCCATGTTTAAAGGACTGAGGGCCATATTTATACTTTTTGACGCAAAACTGCGCTAACGCAGTTTTGCGTCAAAAAAATTAGCGCCGGGCAACGCCATTCTGAAGCGCCATGCGGGCGCCGTATTTATTCAATGACGTTAGCCGGCGTTAGCCGCCGGCGCTGCCTGGTGTGCGTGAAAAAAAACGACGTACACCAGGCAGCGCCGGCGTAGGGGGATATGGAGCTTGGGCGCCAAATAATGGGGCAAGTCAGGCTGAGGCAAATTTTTCGCCTCAACCCGATTTGCGCCATTTTTTTCGACTCCCAACCCCCATAGAAATGACTCCTGTCTTAGCAACGACAGGAGTCATGCCCCCTTGCCCAATGGCCATGCCCAGGGGACTTCTGTCCCCTGGGCATGGTCATTGGGCATAGTGGCATGTAGGGGGGCACAAATCAGGCCCCCCTATGCCACAATTTAATGTCCCTGGGATGGGTCCCTCCATCCTTAGGCGTCCTCCTGGGGTGGGCAAGGGTGACAGGGAGGTCCTTGGGGGCATGGGAGGGCACCTCTGGGCTCCTTCCGAGCCCACAGGTCCCTTAACGCCTGCCCTGACCAGGCGCTAAAAAACGGCGCAAAAGTGGCCGTACGTCATTATTTTTGACCCGCCCACTCCCGGGTGTGAATTTTGCCCGGGAGTGTAAATACGGCGCACATGCCTCGGAGTAAATTTTTTAGACGGTAACACCTACCTTGCATATCATTAACGTAAAGTAGGTGTCCACGCTAAAAAATGACACAAACTCCATGGACTTTGGCGCGAGACGCGTCTAACGCCAAAGTATAAATATGGAGTTAGTTTTGCGTAGGAATTGCGTAAAAAAAAATGACGCAATTACGGCGCAAACAGAGTATAAATATGCCCCTAAGGCCCATATTTATACTTTTTTAGCGCCACATTTGCATCATTTTTTGACGCAAAAGCAGCGCAAACTTACAAAATACGATTGTATTTTGTAAGTTTGCAACACTTTTGCGTTAAAAATCGGCGCAAATGCGGTGCTATAAAAGTATAAACATAGGCCTAATTCTCTGGATGAGTAACTAGGTTGTGTCAGTACTTGAGAGTATCAGTTCCTCTATGGGTCTAGCACCAGATGTTTAAGTAAGTATGCTGGTATATGAGTGGCTCTTTTAGTACCTCTATGGGTCTCTAAATTTGCATATAGGTGACTATATGAATAGCTCACTGGCTCTGATGGTGAGTATAGGGCTACGTAACTCTATATGCTACTGGCTTTCATACCGCTGGAAACATAGCCGATGCCTGGGTGTATCAGTGAATGTGTAAGTTTCTCTGTCATTCTCTGACTTATTGTGAGAGTGGCTGTATGCTTTTGTAAATAGGAATGTGAGTTACAGTATGGGTGAGAGACTACATGTATAACTGGGCATATGTGTCTGCAAGTACGCTTGTAACTTAGTGAAACTCAAAAGGACATGTCTTACTTTTTAAGCACAATGCACACTGCCCAAGAGTCTACCTACAGTCTAGCTTGCCAGTGATTTCTGTGTAGTAAAAGGAGCGTTGAGTTCTCTGCAAAGTGGTCATAAATGCTAAGTTGAGCTGGCAGTCAAATCTCACTCACAGGCTCTGCAATAGAAGGGCTGAGCCATGTTTAAAGGATTACTTGACTGAATGGGTGACTAAGTTTTGTCAGTACTTGACTACATATCTGAGTGAGGGTATCAGTTTCTCTGTCTGTGTGCAAGCAGATGTTTAATTAACTATACCGGTATATGATTGGTTGTTTTAGTAACTCTATGGGTCTCTAAATGTGTGTGTGAATACCTTAGTGAAAGGCTTATTGGCTCTGTTGTTGTGTGATTCAATGAATAAGTGGCCTTGCAGTGTGTAACTGGTTGTGTGAGTCGCTTTATCCTTTTTGTTAATAGCTATAAGACTTGCAGTATGGGTAGCATAATGTATATATACCTGGGCATATGGGTCAGGAAGTGCACATCTAAATCAGCTACACTTAGCAGGACATGTATGACCTTTTACTCACAAAACACGCTGTTCTATTACCTACCTATGCCCCAGCTGAGGGGTGAGGTTTGTACAATAACAGGAAACTTTAAGGCTTCTCTATCAGGTTTTCTAAAACCAAGTTGAGTTCACAGTAAAAAATGCACACTTAGGCTCACCTATGGTAGGCCCAAACCATGTTTAAAAGACTAATTGTCTGAATGAAGAAACTAGGGGGGTCATTCTGACCCCGGCGGGCGGCGGGAGCCGCCCGCCTGGAGGGAACCGCCAGAAGACCGTACTGCGGTCAGAAGACCGCGGCGGTCATTCTGGGTTTCCCACTGGGCTGGCGGGCGACCGCCAAAAGGCCGCCCGCCAGCCCAGCGGGAAACAGCCCTCCATGAGGATGCCGGCTCCGAATGGAGCCGGCGGAGTGGAGGATGTGCGACGGGTGCAGTGGCACCTGTCGCGTATTTCAGTGTCTGCAATGCAGACACTGAAATACAAAGTGGGGCCCTCTTACAGGGGCCCCTGCAGTGCCCATGCCATTGGCATGGGCACTGCAGGGGCCCCCAGGGGCCCCACAACACCCCTCACCGCCATCCTGTTCCTGGCGGGCGG
Organism: Pleurodeles waltl; assembly: GCF_031143425.1. Taxonomy (NCBI): domain Eukaryota; kingdom Metazoa; phylum Chordata; class Amphibia; order Caudata; family Salamandridae; genus Pleurodeles; species Pleurodeles waltl. Next base: position 257,931,172 of record NC_090437.1, on the reverse strand, counting down.
AACCGCCAGGAACAGGATGGCGGTGAGGGGGTCGGAATCCCCCAAGCGGCGCAGCCATGGGGGATTCCCAGGGCAGCGGAAAACCGGCGGGAGACCGCCGGTTTTCCTCTTCTGACCGCGGCCGAACCGCCGCGGTCAGAATGCCCAAGGGAGCACCGCCAGCCTGTTGGCAGTGCTCCGGCGGTCCCCGGCCCTGGCGGTATTTACCGCCAGGGTCGGAATGACCCCCTAGGTGTTATAATAGTAGTTAACTACATATTGGAGTGACTGTATTAGTTGCCAACTTGGGGCCTCATTTACAAGAATTTGACGCATCACCATTAATGCATCAGATTTCTTGTCCTTCCTGTACATCCCATAATAACACCATGATGCGCTCTGGCACATGTTTTCACAGATGCATCTGAATTGTTGACACATCTGTTGGTACTAAACCCACGCATTGCTGGAGTAGCATCATTAATCTGCTGCAACTCAAGCAATGTGAGGAGTCACCCATAGGAAGAAGCTCTGCCTCAATTTTACGCCTGCTCTGAGGAGGCGGTCAAATTCTGATGCAGTGAAGTGACAGAATGATGCAGTGAAATTTAAACTTTGCTTCATCCGTTCTGCGTGACTTTTTCCATGGGTATGCCTGCCATGCATACATTATACCAGGCACAGGTATAATGTGATGTAGGGCTTTACAAACTGATGTAAATATAGAGCAGTGTAGTGCTCTGCTAGCACCGCCACTGCATCCAAAAAATGACGCAGCAGTGGCACAAAGGGCTTGTAAATGAGGCCCTAGATGTCACACTACAGCATACATACCTGCTGTCTGGATGTGTGTATGAATGTACAAGTGGCTATCCCAGTGTTTGACTGGGTGCATGACTGACTCTATCCTTTCGTTATTAGGTATGTGAGTTGCAGCATGTGTAGAAGACTGCATATATACCTGGGCATAGGGGTCTGTAAGTTGACATCTTAGTAAGAGAAACTCAGAAGGACATGTTTCACCTTTTAAAAACAAAGGACTCTCCTCTTTGGCCTACATACAGCCTACCTGGGGGTTGAGTTTTGTGTTCTAAAGGGGGAGTGTAAAGCATGCCATGCACCTTTTCTATTGTCAAGTTGAGCTAACAGTAAAACTGTACACTCAAGTTCACAGTTAGTACGACCAACCCATTTTTAAAGAACTACTTGTCTGAAAGAGCAACCAGGTTGTGAGTGTTCTTGCTTAATATTGGAGTGACTGTATCAGGTGCCAACTAGGTCTCATAATGCAGCATACACAGCTGCTGTCTGGATAAGTGCATGAATATATAAGTGGCTGTGTAAGTGTCTGTATCTTTTTATAAATATGTATCACTCATGAATTCCCATAGTAGGTTCAAGCCTTGTTTAAAGGACTGCTTCTTTACATAGGTAACTAGGTTGAGTCAGTATTTACCTACATGTTTGAGTGAGTGTTCACTACGGGTCAGATTTAAGAATTGGAAGCAGCACCACACTTTTTGCGCCCCTTAGCACACCCCTAACACCAGCATGTGTGTGCCATATTTAAGATACAGTGCACCATGGTGGTAGTTCGGGAACTGACGTCAAATTAGTGCTTTGCAGGATTAGCATCACAAATGTTGGCGTTAATCCTGCAAAGCACATGGAGGCCCATTATAAATAATGGTGTGCCTCCTTTTAACTCCTGCTCTGTGCAGGGGTTAAAAATACCACAAACAAATGGTGTAAAGAAATATTTTAGATTGCATACATTATGCCTTGTGCAGGCATAATGTAGTGCAAGGAGTTATAAAGTGGTGAAATGCATGCATTGCGCCACTTTGCAAATCTGGTGCAGTGATTTTGACCTCCTTGGGCCACATTAGCATAAACAAATTACTCTAATGTAGCACAAGGAGGCACTAGGCACTCTTAAATCTGGGTCTAGATATTTAAGTGAATATGTCACTATATGTCTGGCCCTTTTAGTAAGTATATAGGCCTCTAAATCTGCATTTAAATGACTATATACATTGTTTTCTGGCTGTATTGATGTGTACAAGGATATCTAACCCTGTGTGCAACTGATTCCAATATTGCTGGGTACATAACTGCTGTTTGGATGTGTGTTTGAATGTACAAGTGGCTCTTTCAAAGTCTGACTCAGTGTGTGAATGGTCTATCCTTTTGTTAATATGTATATGGCTTGCGGTTATAGGCAGCAGTGTGAATACATACCTTTGCATACCAGTCTGCAAATGGACATCTAAGTCAGTCGAAGTCAGAAGAATGTTTCACCGTTTAATCAGAAAGGACCCAGCTCTATGCCTACCTAGTGCCTCCGTAAGAGTTGAGTTTTGTGCAATAAAAAGGGACTCCAAGGATTGTCAATGAGGTTTTCTAATACCAAGTTAAGCTCATAATAAAACTGCTCTCTCAGGCTCACCACTGGTAGGTCCGAAGCTTGTTTAAATGACTACTTGCCTGAATGAGCAACTAGATTATGATAATAGTTGAGTATATATAGGAATGACTATATCAGTAACCAACTAGTTGCAATACAGCAGCATACATAGCTGGTGTCTGCATGTGTGCATAAACCTATAAATGGCTTCTTCAGTGTTTGACCCAGGTTTATGAGTAGATCTATCCTGGTTTGGAGTATGGGATGGAGACTGCATATAAACTATGGATAGGGGTCTGCTAGTGGCCATCTAACTCAGTGAAAGCCAAACTGACATGTTTACTTTTTAAGCTGAAAGGACTCTGCTCTATCACCTAGCAACAACATAGTTGAGGTATGTGTTTTGTGTGGAAAATTAGATTTTAACCCTTGGAAAAGTACATTTGAATACCAAGTTGAATTGGCAATAAAATGAACACTCTGGCTCCCCCAGTAGTACACCTAAACCATGTGTATAGGACTACTTGTGTGAATGGACAACCAGATTGCATAAGCAATTCACTACATATTGTAGAGACTGTATCACTACGCAACTAGCTTTGAAACTGCTCCATTTATACCTGCACTCTGGTGTGCGCATGAATGTGTACGTGGTTCTTTCTGTGTCTAACTGGGTGTGTGAATGGCTCTATCCTTTTGTAAATAGGTATGTAAATTGGAGTATGAGTATGAGATTACATATATAACTAGCCATATCAGTGTGGACATGCACAGCTACATTTGTGAAACTCAGTACAACATGTTTAATCTTTTAATAACAAAGCACTCTATTCTGTGGCTTTCCTACAACCTATCTCAGGTGTAAGTTTTCTATAGTGAAAGAAGAGATGAAGGTTGCTCAAGCCGGTCTTCTAATTCCAAGTAAATCCTTTAGTTCTTTATTTGGTGATTGTTCTACTTTTCTTTACTTTAATCACAAACCTTCTCTTTACATTCCCTTTACTTTTATCAATATGCTACTCACTTTTCTTTTTCTTTTATACACTTATGCCTTTAGCCATGCTTTGTAGATTAAAATATATTTGACTACACATACCTGTTAAGTATGTGTTGGTGTGTATGTTTCTTTCTCAGTATCAGTCAGAATTTCTTCTCAATGAAAATGGGCAAAAGCCAAACAGATGAATGGTAGACCTCTCTCATACAAGGCAACAATTAATGGAAAACTTTTCAACTTTGCTTTCTAGGTTACTGAATCAGACAACCAATCACAATCTCCCTTGCATATTCAACTTACATTATATTGGTTGCTATACTGGTTGCTCTAGTTAACCCTTTCGTGCACTCCTGAAAAGATAACCAAATTCTTTTTCCAGATCTGTGGATCCACTGTGGTGCTCAGTGCAGCCCCCTCATGTACCTCCACGGCTGATCTGAGGATTTGCACAGGACTACGAAATTCATTTTTGCTATCTATTTAAAAAACAATGCCAGATATAGACCTGTTTCTATAGAAAAATATATTCACCACAAATCATATTTTTAATTAATTCTTCCCACTAGATTTGTGACTACAAAGTCAGTCTAGTCTTTTTCTATTCCCTCCTCCCCCATGCTCCTGTAGCTGTGCTACCAAGGTAACATAGTCTGCAACATTTTGCAGTGGCAGAAGGTCATAAGTTCATAACAGATTCTCAGTGTACCATGCTTACTATTAAACTAGGTTTAGCAGGTGTGGCTGAATTTTTTAAATAATAAACATATCACAAACATACATTTTTGCACCTTCTCCAAAGCCAATCCAATATCTAATTACCTTTCACAAAATATCACTACCTAGCCTCATGCACCAAGATATTTACAACAACCAAACAAACGTATGCTGTCAAATCATAACTAATAGACTCCGTTTTAACCATCTTTTAAATCTGTCTCATTCAGCTGCAGCCTTCTCCTGTGTGGTAATCCAGCTTCCCTCCAGAATGCTCAAAGTGTAGATTGTGGGGCAAAGCTTTGTGTTTTGGGCCAGAGAGCATGCTAGAAAAGGTGGCATTGACAGGGACTTTGGTTTATCTAATGCAGATATTACTTGGGTTGAACAGAGAGGGTTAAAGTGGCATCAGTTACTCTCTTTGCTTGAAAGCATTTAGGATTGCCAACATCCAACCTCATAATTGTGCACTGTGTTGGCAATGACCTGGAAAAAGTTAAGGGAAAGGTTTAGACATCCTAATGAAGGATACCTTTGAAAAATTAATTGCACTTTTCACACACACTTCCTTTGTTTTTTCTAACATTTGCCAAAGGCAGAAGTGGTAGTGGTTAAGTGATTTATGTTCACAAATAGACAAATCTAGAAAACATGTTAATAAAATTGTTTCTGCATTCCATAACATGAGCTCCATAGAAGAGAACAACTTACAGTTTAATATGGATGGTATAGGTAGAAATTATGTAGTTCACCTAACTGACAAAAGCAGCAGGGTGTTCCTGCAGAACTTGAGAAACTGCACCCTGTTTCATGTGTAGTGATCACCTGTACATCATAAACACAAATACTCTTTTCAGGGCCAATAGACACCATAGACATTTATTTTTTTACCATCTATTTTTTTTTAAATCTCATTCGGATCCACATGAAAATCTTGAAAATAACAAAAAACATTTTTGGGGCATTTTGTACCTATTAAATACTATTGTACCACATTTAAATCAAACCCCTGGGGCTAGGGAATTCCTACCCTGACCCCTTCATGTACATTTGTGCCTACATTTTAGTCCCAGAACCCTTTTCTGATGCTATAAAATGACTGCCACAATTCTCCCTCTCAGGTCGCAGCCATCCAAAACTGTATGAGAATCTGTGTGAGTGTGAGAGTGCACATGAGAGTGTGTGACTGGGTATGAGAGTGGATGTGAAAGTGTATCTCTAGGTGTGAGAGGGTGTATCTGGGTGTGAGAGTGGCTGTGAGAGTGTCTGTCTTGGTGTGACAGTGAGTGTGAAAGGGTGTGTCTAGGTGTCAGACTGGGTGTGAACGTGTGTCTCTGGGTATGAGAGTGGGTCTGAGAGTATCTGTATGGAAGTGAGAGTAGATGTGGGAATGTCTGCCTGGATGTGAGAGTTGGTGTGAGTGTGTGTACCTGGCAGTGAGAGTGGATGCAGCAGCATCTGTCTGGATGTGAGCATAGGTGTAGAAGTGTCTGCCTAGATGTGAGAGTGGGTGTGATTGTGTCTCTCTGAATGTGAGAGTGGATGTGAGAGTGTCTGTCTGGGTGTGAGAGTATGTGGATGGGTGTAACAGTGGGTGTGAGAGTGTCTGTCTGGGTGTGAAAGTGGGTGTGATAGTGTCTCTCTGGGTATGAGAGAGGGTGGGAGATTGTCTGGGTGTGAGCGTGGCTCTGAGTGTGCATGCCTGTTTGTGAGAGTAGGTGATAGTATCTGTCTGGATATGAAAGTGGGAATGATTGTGTATCTCTGGGTTTGAGAGTGGGTGTGAGAGTGTCTGTCTGGGTACGAGACTGTGAGGCTGGGTGGGAGACTGTGTGTGAGAAAGTTTGTCTGAATGTGAGTGTTTTCGGTGAGAGTATCTGTCTGGAAAGGAAAGTTGATGTGAGTCGTCTCTCAGGGTGTGCAGGTGGGTGCGATAGTGTCTCTCTAGGTGTGAGAGTGGGTGTAAGAGTGTCTTCCTGGGTGTAAGAGTGGCTGTGAGAGTGCATTCCTGGTTGTGAGAGTGGGTGTGAGAGTGTCTTTATTGGTGTGAGCGTATCTGTCTAGATGTAAAAGTGGCTGTGATGTGTGTCTCTGGGTGTGACAGTGTCTGTGGGAGTGCAGGCTTGGTTGTTAGAGTGTCTAGATATGAGAGTGGGTGTGAGAGTATCTGTCTAGATGTGAGAGTAGGTGTGGTAGCGTGTCTTTAGGTGTGAGAATGGGTGTGATAGTGTTTGACTGGGTGTGAGTGGATGCGTCTGGGTGTGAAAGTGGGTGTGAGAGTACCTGTCTAGGTGTCATTGCTACTGGGTGCCCTGAGGGCACCCAGGTCACATGGCCATGCCCTGGGGGATGGGGTCCCCAAGGAGTGAAATCAGCCCTAGAGAGAGGGGCCATGCAGCCCCCAAAAGAAATTAAGTAATTAGGCTGGGCCCTGGAGGAAGGGGTCCTTGGGGCCAATGTCAGCCTAGGGAGGGGGGCCACATAGCTCCACTCCCCCAAAAAAACAATTAGGCCAAGCCTCAGGGGATGGGGTCCCCTAGGCAGAGATCAGCATGGGGCAATGTAGTCCCCCTAAAAAAATTGAATGTTAATGCTGGGGTATGAGGTCTCATGAGCAAGGTCGGCATTGGGTGGGGTGCATGGCTCCCTCCCAAAAAATTAAATATGTATGCTGGGCCCTAGGGGATAGGGTCCCTGGGTCCGACATTGGCCTGGGTGAGCCTTGCAGGGTTGGGTCGTTATGGGGCCGGCCGCATGCCAAACCCTGTGGCAAACCCCAGCTGTACATGGCAGAAGGCCATGAGCAGCATGGGGTTGGGTGGGTATAGAGGTTGGCTGCAGGCCTTTGCCAGGCCATGGGATGGGCCCTGCAGCCAACCCCAGCCACGCACAGCCAAAGGCCATGCATGAAGGTGGCTAGATTAATGTATAGTAATATTAATTACTTTATGTTAATAAAACCATAGAAATTCCCTGAAAAAAACAAAGGGTACAGGGACATTATAATTAGGAAATAGAATAAAAAAAAACATAAAAATTCACTTTAAAAAAACAAAGGTTATAGGGACATTATAGTTAGGGTCACATTTTAAATGTACAAAACTATTGAAAGTCACCTGTTATAGTTAGAGTTATCTCAAGTAACTATAACTCGTGCCCTAAGGTAACTATAACTCGTGCCCTCGCCATGCACTTTTAACTACCCCACAAATTACAGCACTCATGACATCTTTGATAACATCATTGATAATATCATTGTAATATTTGCAGTACATTTTTTGACACAAAAACTGTGCATGGCGGGGGCGAGAGTTATAGCTACCATAGGGCACGAGTTTTAAGTCAAAGGTGAAGCTGCCATTGAACAGCTGCTGTGACAACATTCCCGGGCAGGATGCATTTTGTTACCTACAAACAGAGTAGAGCCAGGGACAGAGGAGGGAAAACCAATTCACAAACTGTTGGACCAGAGGTGTGTAGCCCCATGGTAACCACAACTCTGAGGTGGGCTACCAAGGTCCTTACAGCCACGGAAGGATTCTGCCATGTTGGATGTGGCCGGAATGTTATACTCTGGGATAGCCAGATGCCACACATCACCGGTAATGTGTCACCAGAGAGGAGGGGGACCAATTGCCCCATTGGCTAGTAATTGCGTTGTTCCCTCAGGGAACTTTTCTGAGATCAGTACAATGTATAACAACATAAGAGCAACCTCCCATTAACCTGTGTCCCCTCTAATTGCCCCATTTGTTTCTTTTGCCAGAAATAGTATGTAATGCAGCATTTGAAAGTAGTCCCGAGAGAGGGGCAACATGGTGTCGGCGTAGCGAGGCCCATTAGCCACACCCACCGGAACCAAGCGCCACGGCGACGGCAGTCAGCGTGAAGTCAGCGCGAAGAGGAAATGGACCGCGGAGACGCCGCACGGTCACAGTACCGGCCGCTGCACCGGCCGCTCTTGGCCGCGCTCGTATTGAGCCGCTGCCGCCCTTTCTCGCACGGCCGGCAGCCGCCTCAGTAGGCTTTGTGCTTCAGAAGCGGATTTTGTGTTCCTCGCGGGATCGCGAGGCGCGGCAGCCACCGCGGCTGGAGGACAGCGGCCCAACCACAACAAGGACCCCCTCCCCCCTCGCAGCAAAGAGCGGTAACTTTGTGGTAAGGGGGAGGAGGAGGCTTTACAATCAACTATTAATAACTGCAAGGGAAAAAAAAAGAAAAACTTTGTTTGCTTGGCACAAGGACGCTATCCTGATTTAGCGAACTGTAGCCCTTGTGGCTGTACAGGAAGCAAGGAAATAAGATTTACTCTGACTTCTTATCCGGGAATTAAGGAGTTGAGGGACCTGGGGCTAAAAATGCAGGCATCATATCCAGATTAAAACCCCCCGAAATGAAAAGAGGGTCTTATTGGCTTTAAAAAGGCGAGATTGGCAGTAGCAGCAGAGGCGTCTAGCAGATGGTGGCCGCATTATTTTGAAGTGGTTTAATCCGGATGAAGGGCGAGTATCATTGAACTCTATAGCCGGCCAGGACCAATAATGATTAAAATGAAGTAGCAACGTGATATGACTTGCTTACTGCTAATGGGGGAAAGCACAGACCGATAGTTTTTTGCAGTGTGTCTATACATGACTTTTGTACTACGTCTGGATACCTTAGAAGTCTGCGCTAAGCCGCAGTAACTATAAAGTTAGCTAGCTACAGCCGCATGGATTGATGCTCTATACACTATGTTCCGCAGTAATAACTGCGCAATACGGATGTAATCATAAAGAGGATTCCCCTTAGGATATCAATATTTCCTGATAGTTCTCCGCGCATCCTACATGAGTTTGGGCTGTCACTTTTGTTACAACAAAAAAATAGAAGGTGCGGTAGGAAGAGAGAGGAGAAACAATTCGGAACAGGGGGTAGAAAAAGACTCTATCTTCCTAGGAAGGAAGGTGTAGTATCTTAGGAAGCGTCAAATGCTCGTAGCCACATACAGAAATGCACTATGGCATATGCCTACTCCTGCACGGTCATTAAGGAGCGTGATTAAGCAAACAATAATAGAGGTACTTGTGGCAGCAGTGGGCATAACGAGAGCCATTAGATCACTATCTCAGGCCATTATAATAAACATGGCACCTAAAGCTAATCGGCATCTGGGAGATAAAAACGAAGGTGCCAAGACTATGCGCTCTGGCAGAGGAAAAGGAGAACCACTGGGCTCTAATAAACGTCTAGCGTCTACAACCGGAAAAGCGGGTGGGGAGAATGCCACTATCTTAGGACAGATGACAGACGCAAAGATGAGTACTAAGGCAAGTGATAGTACTACCCCCCTGCTGGAGGACAAAGCGAAAGGTAAAAACCAATCTACTATAACTGCCTTTCTGGCTGGAGGGATGCAAAGAACCTCTGTTGTCATGGCAACCTCTTCCTCTGAAACTGACTGTCTAGTAAAAGGATCCTCTTCACTAGACTCAAGTACTAGAAACCCAGACCACAGTGATAATCCTACAGCAAACATGTCAGAAAATCAAGATATCAGTCGGGAAGCAACTAGAAAAGTGCTCAGTCTTTGCGAAAATGGGCAGTTACAAACCCAACAGGTGGAGCAATGCGAACAGGCGGACCTCCAAAATAAGGGGAAACCTGTCGGCCTATCAGGATACACAGCAGAGGAGAATGAACCTGCCAATCCTCCCGGCAGTCCTAAGATACGGGACCAAATTATGGGGGAGGGGAAAAATCTCCAACTAATCGACTGGGGCAGAGAAAGTAGTGATAAGTTTTATTCCTTGACAGAGGAGTCCGACCCTGGTAGCGCTGATTGTAGTTTTAGTGAAACTGACGAGAGCGAGATATCTGAAACAGGCAACAAATCTGCAAGTGGGGAGTGCACAGTACATAAGGCTCGCCAAAGGAAATCTGTTAAATCACGCTCTGGTTTACAAGAGGGCTCTGAAAGTATGGCATCTAGGAATGGTAGGTCCTTAAGGTGGGACTATACAGGGATTAACTTGGCTGACACTTCTACAGGTGGCAACCAAAGCTCCGCTAAAGATAAAAATGGAAGTGATCCGGGACCTGCAGCCGGAGAGATAGGTGCCACTGGTAGAAACTATGAGATAGGTACCGATGTGGGGATCCTGCAGTCAATTTATAGCTCAATCAAAGAGCTTCAAACGGAGACGCGGATCGATAGCCATCGGGCAAGGGTTGCCACAAAGAGACTGCAAGGGTCAGTCCGCAAGGTAGCTAAATCTTGCAAGGAAATCGAAGCGAAGCTATGCTCCATGGAAGATCGGATAGTGGCAGTCGAGGATGACATGGACACTCTCAAAGAACAGAATGCCACCCGAGATGGACAGCTAACGGATGTGATGTGGAAGCTAGAAGATTTGGAAAACAGACAAAGAAGGAACAATCTTCGTTTTCTGGGTATACCAGAAGGACTAGAAGGGGACAATATGCAGGCATACATGTTTACTCTTCTGCGCGGGGCTTTTCCAGAATTAGGGAATCGGGACTGGGACAATGAGGTACAGAGGGCTCACAGGTTCCCGCTAAATACACGGGAGGGTAGCCAACGGGCAGACGCTAAATACCCAAGAGCGGTCCTGGTATATCTAGGGAGCTATCTGGTACGTCAAGAAATTGCTGATAAAACCCCTCCCAGAAATCCGCGTACTTATAATGGGGTTACATTTTTTACCCGCCCAGATTTCTGCCATGCTACAGTTGAGCGGAGATGGCGGCTGCGGCAGCTTATCAAGCCATTTTTTGAGAAAGGAGGTGAGGCCTATCTGCTGGCTCCCGCTAGGCTAAAAACTATAATGAGTGGGAAAATAAGAGTTTTCACGTCAGAAATCAAAGCTAAAGAATATCTGACGGGGGTAAGTGTATAGAGTATAAAGGGGGGGGGAAATAGGGAAGACATAGGCGCTTGGGGTACCGGTGGGCTTGGACAGGCTGACATACGCACAACATCAACATTCAGGCCATTAGGGGTCTGATTGCTCTACAGAATGGGGGGCCAGTGTCAGTGGGGGGGGGGGGCAGGGGTGGGGTAGGGGGCGACTGGCCTGGGGGAGGGCAAAGGAGAGGGGAAAGGGAAGGGGATGGGGAAAGGGAAAGTAAGAAGGGTGGAGGGAGGATCCATAATGGTAAAACTGGGGAAAAATGTGGAAAGGGAACAGTTAATGGAGACGAGAGATATCGGGGAAAGAAATGGAAAAGGAAGGAAAGGAAACCTAAGGGATGGTGTAGCTAGATATGGAAATTTGAGTGACCCCAAAAAAAAGAGATCCGAAATTATAAAAAAAAAAAAAGGGGGTATGGTTAGATTCAGAATTGCATCAATTAATACATGTGGTCTGAACGATCCTCATAAAAGAAGGAGAGTTGCTGAAGAATTGAAAACCTTTAAGGCAGATATTTTCTGCCTGCAAGAAACGCACATAGAATATAAAAACTCCGGGATTTTTGGCTCACTGGGCCTAAAGGCAATTGTTTGGTCCAAACAAGAAGCTAGAACTAAAGGAGTGGCGATTTTAGACCGGACCAGCAAATTACAATTTACTCGGCAAAAGGCTGATGCTGGTGGAAGATGGGCAATCTTAGAATGTAGATATGGCCATAGCAGCTTCACTTTATGTTCCATATATGGGGCGGTCACGGACGATCCGATAGTAATTGATACCTTAGCCATTGAGCTCACAGGATGGGTACCTCCCTATATCATATGTGGTGATTTTAACTTTAATGGCTCGTGGGAGGGATTACAGGATGTGTTAGCACTTGCAACTAAAAAGTATCAAGGGCGCAAACCTCGGGTGTATAAGGCCATGGGTGCTTTGCAACAAGAATTAGGGCTAGTGGATGCTTGGGTGAAGCTGCGCAAACCTGATCCCGGTTATACCTATTACTCGGCTCCGCATAAGAAATTAGCACGTCTTGACTATTTTTTAATCTCCCCGGTTTTCTTAAAGCAGGCTAGGATCGAATTATATCCCCGGATGGTTTCAGATCATAACCCTATAGTGCTAGATTTGGAGTTGGAGGGGCTAGAACTAAAGAGTAGTAGCTGGACCTTTGAAAGAGGTCTATTAAAAAATCCAGAATACCGTGAACATATGACCAAATGGATAACCAAATTTTTGGGGTTCAATAGGGGATCTGCTTCAGTAGAAATGGTTTGGGATACTCTGAAAGCTGGTATTCGTGGAGAAACATTAAGTTTTAGTATTAATAGGCAAAAGGAGGTTCAAGGGAGAATAATAGAGTTTCAATTAAAGTTGCAGTGTGCAGAGAGACAGCTAGCCATGGCTATAGAAGCTGGAGCAGATATAACGAAAGCACAGGAAGAGGTTGCCATAATCAAAGCAGCAGCAAATGAGACTACAGCTCAAAAAATAGCGGAGAAATATTTAGCGCAGCGGGCACAAAGGCTTGAGTTTGGGGAAAAAGCCGGGCGGCTATTAGCGGCTCGGGCAGTACAGAAAACAGCAGCTGGGGTAATCAGGGAGATCATAGATCGACAAGGACAGCTAATATCAGAGGTGGATAAAATAAGAAAGGTGTTTCATGGGTATTATCAGGAACTATATGATGATACAGCGGCTTATTCGGATGAAGAAGCCTTAGAGTATTTGTATCCTATCACGACAGGAAAACTAGATAAGAGCGACCAGCTACTCCTTGGAGAACAGATAGACATTACAGCAATAGAAATGGCAATGAACAATCTGCTCACAGGGAAGGCTACTGGCCCTGATGCTATCCCCTTAGAATTTTATAAAGTTTTTAAGTCACCTTTGCTTCCGGTAATGTTGGAGTTGTATGTTCAGGTACAAAAAGGAGGGAAAATCCCCCCGTCTTGGGACCTAGCTAACATAGTCATATTCCAGAAGAAGGGCAAATCCCCGTTAAATCCTGCCTCATATCGCCCGATCACATTAATAAATAGTGATGCCAAGATATATTCAAAGATCTTGGCCGCCCGATTGTCATTGGTGATCAAAAAGCTGGTTTCTCCGTGGCAGCACGGGTTTATTCCAGGGAGAGACACGACTAATCATATTCAGAGAGTCCTAGCACTCTTCGACTCCACGGAAGCTGTTAAAGAGCCTATGGCGGCTATCTTTCTGGATGCAGAGAAAGCTTTTGATCGGGTAAAGTGGAAGTACTTGTGGTTTGTAATGGAACAGCTTGGGCTAGGGAGGCAATTCATTATAGCAATTAGGGCCTTATACAGATCCCCAGCGGCGAAAATACAACTAATGGGAGGACAATCTGAGACTATATTGATTAGGAGAGGAACCAGGCAGGGGTGCCCCTGCTCTCCTCTTCTCTTTGCTCTGTATATAGACCCTTTGCTGAGACAATTGGAAGCGAATAATAAGATACCACCAATTCACAGGCAGGGATGGGATACCAAAGTTCTAGCATACGCAGATGATATAGCCATACTAACCCCATCCCCTGATTCAGCAATAAAAGAAATAGAAGTGGTGGCGAAAAAATTTGGTCGCTTTTCTGGATATTTGTTAAATGGAGCCAAGACACAACTGTTGGCTAATCAATATACAAATATTAAAGATACACGGAGGGTGGATCATGCAGTATACCTAGGTATTAATATCACACCGAATGTAGATAAAGTAGTAAATTTAAATATAGATCGTATACTTGCTAAATTTAGAGAAGATGCACGTAGATGGGATAATCTACATTTAACTATTGGAGGACTATGCAATATGATAAAGATGATTTTCCTTCCGAAGCTGTTGTATTTATTTCGCACTATCCCATTGTATTTCTCCAATCTAAAATTTAAAGAGATCGACAGAATGATCATGAGGTTTATATGGGCATATGGAAAGTGCAGGAGAGCGAGTAAATATATGTCTCTTCCACAGGAAAGGGGTGGATGGTCTTTACCGAATATAAAATTATATCAATTGGCAGCAGCCTTTCAATACATGCGTCCACTATTCGGATTTGATATGGAAGGTACTACAATTGTTGACAGCCCCAACATATATGAGCTGCAGATAGGAGAAGCTGCCAATGGGTGTCTAGTAACATACCATGAGCCTGGATATTACAAAAAAACTAGGTATAAAGTGTTAGAAGCCGCTCACAAGTGGTGGCGATTCTGGTGTAAAAAAAAAGGACTAGGTAGATATAATTATTATACTATGATCAAGAAGAATCCATTACTCCCAGAAATATTTCACAATAAATATATGGCGAAGTGGTGTACATTAGGTGTAACTCGGTTAGGAAATTTGTTTGATAACTCGGGGGTCAAGACATTTCGAGACCTACAGGAACAGTATGGGCTACAGAAAAGGGATTTTTTCAAATACTTACAGATAAGGGATTTTTTAGGGAAAAAAACAGGGGGGGCTCAGGGATTTAAAAGTATCCAATTGTTGGACGACATGTTGGCAAAACCCAGCTTAGCCATTAGGTCAACCTACCCTATCTTTTTAGTAGAACAAGCTGACGATTTAGAAAAACACAAGGAGAGGTGGAGTAAGAAAATGGCAGAGGGTAGTAGCAATTTCCTGAGTTCATTGGAGTTGGGATGCACTACTTTATTATCATCTTCCCTACAAGCGCAGCATTATAAGACTATATTTGATTTGTATTATTCACCAGCCCATCTTGTCAAATGGGGATGTACGACAGGAACAAGCTGTCCGAGATGTGGGATGTACGGAACAGATATTATCCATATGATGGCTACCTGTGGGGAATTAAAAGCTTTAAGGGAAGGGATCCAATCTGTTTTGAAGGAAGTAGTGGGCTATGATATAGACCTTACACCTGAAATTATGGTCTTTGGGACAGATGGCGAAATCGCTGGACCTTGTAGGGCATTTATATTCATAGCCATGGCGGTGGCTCGAATTTGTATAGCAACGGCATGGCTGGATCCACGACCCCCGTCCTGGCAACAATGGTTGGCTAGGTTGCTTTCCTCTTACTACTTGGAAAAATCATTGTATGAACGGAAGGGGAGACAGGCCAGGAGGAAGGGGAAGACAATATGGGGTCTGTTTCAGGCCTGGGTACAGGCCCATACCGGCTGGGGTCACCCATCTTCGAATTAAGGGGTACCATTCCCAAGTTAGTATTTGTGGGGTGGTTAGGCTTTGTATTTGATATGAATGATTTAATTTGGTGATGTTTTTTTTTTTTTTTTTTTATTCTGTACTTTATCTTTTATCCCTTTTTCGTTTATCTTTTCTCTTTACCCCCATAGATTATCTTACTGTAAGTTTTCAGTCTATAATGATTTAAAGATGTATATGTAATATGTTTTCTTCCACCAATAAAAAATTAAAAAAAACAAAAAAAATGAAAGTAGTCCCGAGAGCCTCCGGTTGTGTCCTTCCCAATCCTCTGGTACTCTTATGGACAATCTCAGTGGGGGATGTTTAACTCACAGTTCAGGCACAGTGTCTGTGGGTAAGCAGCTCCTCCTCAGGGTAGGAGTGGTTACGACACTGTAATGTATCCCCTAATGTCTCCCAGAACCTCTATCCATCAGACAAACCTTGATCACGCTTCGTCTCTTTAAGTTTCCCCTCACTTTATATTCCACCCACTGCAGTAATTCCCTCCTCCATATCTCCACCCGCGGCGCTCTGGGATCCTTCCAATTCCTAGTGATTTCCCTCTTTCTAATGATAAAAGTCAGATCTTGGAATTGCCTTGTGGTTTTAGTTTTAGCAGTATGCAGGAACCAGCTTAAAAGACAGTGCCAAGGAGTGCACATAATATCCTGCTCAGAAATCTCTGCCAATATTCCAGTAACGTTCTCCCAGTAGCCTGACAACTTCACACAATACCAAAACATATGGAAAAACTCAGGACCATCGTCTATGCATCTTGGGCACCTGGCACTCCCCCCCCCCCAAAAAAAAATACCTATTAATTCCACTGGTGGTAAAATATGCACTGTGTAATGCGTAAAAATTAATGAGTTCAAAGCAGGAATTCCTAGATACCTTGGGTGTATGCTCAGGATGTCTTCCCAATTCCCCTCTGGAATGGGATCTCTAAGTTTCACTCCCGATGGGCCCTAAAGGAATATAAAGGCAGCATCATGTCCCAACTTATCCTTTTACAGAGACAGGTAACTACTTTATTCGTTCCTGATGCAGCAACAAAATATTGACAACCTCTAGCTTGAGGCTGCTCTACCATGCCCCGGCCCCAATGTCTATGGATGGCTGCTGTTAAAGCTCTGTGAAGAAGAAAATGGTCCTGCGGTAGGTCATATCTCAGTCTACCTAGAACGGGAGGAGCCTTTCAGCCTCAAAAAGTGTTGTTGCCCCTGCAGCCACCCTGTCTGTCATCTCCCACAAATTTGCCCCATGTGATTGAAGTCCCATCGGAATATCGGGGAAGAATGGTAATTTCATCTGGGTTTTCTGCAGACTTCTGACCCAGCATTGGAGCAATACTTTAAACTCCATAGTGTCTCCCACAGTGGGGCAGAGAAAATAAAAAAGTATTTTAGCTAGTCTTGGAATATCAGGGACAAAAGGGTCCATTTCCTTCCCAGGTGTAAGTCTGCCCGCCATCCACTGCATCAACCATTGGAGCTGTCCCACTACATAGTCTTGAGGTCAGGAAAAAACAAGTCACCCTCCAAAACTGGTCTCTAAAGTGCAGTTAATGCCACTCTTCTGCAGCCTGTGCCCCACAAAAAACTCATAATGACCATGTCCAGGTCCCAAAAATAGGCCCAAGGGATCCAGAGTGGTAACACTGTAAAAAATACAGCAGTCAGGGAAGAGCTATTATCTTCAAAAATGCCCAACCGCCTGCCATCAAAAGAGGGAGCGTTTTTCAAAACTCTATGCCAGAACGGAGTGTCCTGCTGCCCTTCTCCACATTCCCCTCTAGTAAATCTGCATAGTCATGATAGACCTGCACTCCCAGTTAGGGTAGTCAGGTGGGCTCCTGTGATGCTATTAATTGTGTTTCACCACTGCGCATATTAGTTGCTCAATGTTCACCAGTAGCACATTACATGTTGTGTTCAGTTTAGCTGCCTATTGGCTTTAACATGGAGTTAGCCATTACATTCTGTATTCAGGTCAGCTGCCTATTGGCTTTGTCATGGCATTAGACATTACATTCTGTATTCAGTTTAGCTGCCTATTGGCTTTGACATGGCATTAGCCATTACATTCTGTATTCAGTTTAGCTGCCTATTGGCTTTGACGTGACATTAGACATTACATTTGATATTTAGGTTAGCTGCCTATTGGCTTTAACGTGGGGTTAGACATTGCAGTTGAGACATTGCAGATGAGCTGTGTTTTTTCAATCTGTGTTTTCCCACATGGTAGACCAAGCTGTGTTTTTCACACCAGACCTTAGCTGATAAGAGCACGTAGATTTTGTGTTTACCTCTCAATCCAGTCTGAAAACGAGTGAGGCCCCTCTCCAAGTTTCTTCAGTTCTCACACTGAGTTTGCTTTTAAGGATGACTCTGGGCTACAGCAGGGTTAGATTGAATCTGCTTGACTTCAGACAGGAAAGGAGACGTCAGTTGCCTGTCTCCCATTTAGGTAGAAAATCTCTTTCTCGCAGTTGACCGGAATCATCAACTTGCAGACCCCAGAAAGATGAAGCTGAATATAGGCCCTACCGCCTTGCCCTACGGTGATGAATTTTGACTTTTATGCTTTGCTTTGAAGTTATGCTAAAATATAATCACATGTATTTGCTGTATACATTGCAACTGAGAAGTACTTTGATATATTTTGCTTTCATTGCTGCGACTACTTTTGAACGTGTGTTTCAAGTCTACTAATTTAATCTCTCAGGAACCTCGTGGTGAAATAATAATAACAATAAATGTCTTCTTTAAACTCAGAAGTGCATTCCAGAGAGGTTCTGTAAGCTCGGTTATGAGATAAGAGCAGGAAAACAGAACAGCTCCCACTGTAAACCCCCTAACTCAGGAGATCCCGAGCACCTATCAACTATCTCCCTGCATCATGTAGAAAGAACAGGAGGTCGTCTGAGTATATTGCAAAATGGTTCATTTGGGTTCCTACCACTATGCTTCTATAAGTGCTTCTCACTCTGGTGTAGCAGAGGGCAGTCCTGTCTGGTGCTGCACTCCAATTTATACCCTTCTGATATAATCCGACCCTTGCAAACTCTGTCTAAGGGGTTTGCGTATAGTAACCCAGTCAGGGCACAAACCCTTGTCTGAGGCCAAAATGTGTCGTCAGTCCATAGAGGTAGGCCTATTGCAGGCTATTAAAAGTCTTTTCAATACCACTGTGAAGACCACTGCTCCGGCTCTGTCATATGTGTCAACCTCCAGCAGCATGAGGAGTCTACAAATATTAAGTGATGTATTATGGCCCAGTATAAAAACCACCTGGTCTCACTGGACAAGGCTAGGCACATGGTAAAGAAGTCAGGTGGCCAAGACCCTACTGAGGATTTTGTAATCAATGTTGAGCATCGATAATGGACAGTAGGCCCTTATGTCATGTCATGAGCTGGCTTCCCTGACTTAAGCAGAGGCACAACCAGGGCCTTGGAAGTGGATGGCGGCAATGAACCTGCTTCCCAAAATGCCTATTAGAGGTCCACCAGCTCAGAGGCTAGGTCCTCTACATAGGCAGAATAAACCTCTACTGGTAGTCCATCCTTGCCAGATGTTTTGCTGCGGGCTTTGGACTTTATGGCTGCCCAATTCTTAGAGAGTGTTATATCTTTCCCCACTTCTTCCACTTCTCCCAGTAAAACAGTAGGAAGCGTCACCGTCACAAGAAATCACTCAATGTCAGCAGTTGTACTCTTAACAGTGCTACGATCAAGATTGAAGTAATATTTGCAATATTCATAGTTAATATTTTCCTATTGCTAAATTTTGGCTCTTTGATCTGTGTCCAGCTCCACAAAGACAGAGCCCTATTTTTCCGGGTTAGATAGCCACGCCAATAGCATCCCAGTGCGGTTTCTCTCCACATGCACCGGACTATATTGTTCTTAGAGTCAAAACATTTAAGCACTCCACCCACTCCGCAACTCTCTCTTTGTACCATTGGAATCCCAGGTATGTGCCTTTCAAGAGCCCCCAACTCCCCCTCCAATAGACCACCGGACTCCCATTGATTCAGAAATACATCTACCACTGATCACAGACTTTAAAACATCCCACTCCACCTGAGGAGGTGACGCAGAACCAGAGCCAGTGCTTTCATCAAAATAATTTCAGATAATAATAACTATTTCAGACTCCATCTCTACAGTAGAATACAGGGTCGAGTCCTTTCCCAACCTAGGCCCAGCATCAAGGGATTATGGTGAGAAAAGGTTCTGGAAAAATATTTAGATATTTGTACCAAGCCAAGGAGATTGGGGGCACACAGAAGAGTGTACAGATGCATATGATGGTTGTGAAGGGGAAAAGAAGGAGTAGTCACTTTCCCCCAGATGACGGGATCACCAGGATTCTATTAGTCCCCACTCCGATTTCCAAGCAGAGAACACTCTGGCTACCTGGATTGTCAAGGAAGCACGCAATGGGGGTGGGAACAATCAAGTGCAGGGTATGCTCCACAGTTATAATCCCTGCTAGAAGAATCAAACCTTCTAGATGGGTAGCTAAAGCCCATGATAACTCAAGAAAAAAAGTCACCTGTTCTACATTTAGCCCATATATGCTGCCTATGCTGACACTCAACCATCAAACCTGCCAGTGACTACCACATAGCAACCTCCAGGTTCTATCAGGTATCCCAGATGCTGCAAGGGACTCCCAGGGTGCACCCATACCATAACACCTCTCGCATAGGCGGAGTATGTAGTATAACAGGCCTCTCCTCTCTATCTGCACTGCAGTGCTGCCCCTTCCTTGACAATTAGTTGTGTTTCCCGAAGGAGCGGAATCTGCACCCTAGCCTAGTAAGATAAGAGAACACTTTGTGACTCTTGGCCATGGTGTGCAACCTCCTAATATTCAATTAAAGGATTTTGGGGTTGCCATCTTGTATCGTAAAGACAGCCCAGCTGGTGTCACCAGTCTTCTACAGCCCAAGCACAAAGGACAGCTTCACCCCAGCATAGAAAAGAACCCACACCAAAGAAATGTTTTAAACATTCCTCTTCATCAAGCAAACAACAAACAAACTCCCACACCACAGGACAAGCAGTTGAACTCCAATCATCCAAGCAGTCATTTAACAGTCATGTACTCCTGGGTGTACCCACAGAAAACTCAAAGAAACTGAGGCAGTGGCCATTCTAGAGCCTCATACCAGTTCCTCCCCCACCGGACCAGTGGGACAAAAGTATATCAGGACCTTAAGGGCCCTCGCCTTCTCATTTGCACAGGAATACTCACTCACAAAGGGCTCCCCTACTCATAGATAACAAAGATCTCACAGTTCGCCGTCCACATTAATTAAGTTTATCAGTTGTGCCAGGTGTGACATTAGGTAGGTCACCATCAGAATCTTATCCTGGGTTAGGTCTGAATCCTATGTTTCCCTCACACCCAGCGAGGGGTTTGGGATCAGTCCATCTCTACTCATTGCTGACCAACTCCACTCATCTTTGTTGTTCTCTCTGGACCTCTACATCTGACGGGCCCCACTGCAGGAACCACCTCTCCATCACCTAAGTTTCCTTTGTTTGAGTGTACGTCCTGGTGACCCCTGGTTAGGTCCAGCTTGGTGGCGCATCTCATTTCAGTCCCACACCTCCTGGGGAGTATGAAAGAACTGAAATTCCCTCTAGCCTAGGCCATTATGTTATCATGGACCTTATAGTGCAGGATATGCACAATCACTGGCCTCAATGATACACCCTGCAGAGGTGGCCAAGACAGAACCCTGTGTGCCCTCTCTAAGCCATAAAAGGAAGAGAGTCTGACTGGTGTCACCTCCTCACGCAGCCATCGCTTGAGGTGCCCTAACATACTTCTCCCCTCAATATGCTCTGGAAGCTCCATAATGTGTCTATTGTTCCCTTGTGATCTGTTTTTACTATCTTCTGCCCTGAACTCTAATATTCAAACCTTGTCTTTTATGTGCATGAGCTTTTCACACATCACTGCCATGTCTGAAAGAATGTCTGTAACCATCCTCTCTATTGTTGTGACTCTATCCGCGAGTCGCCGATTGTTGTCTTTCAGAATTTTCAAATCCACCCTGGGGGTATCAATTTTAATTTCCAGTTCTTCTCAAGGGATAATGATGGCTTCCAAGATGTCCTGAAAGGGTGGGTACCTGCGAGAGATCCCTGTGTAACGTTGGCAGGGTGCTCCATGTACTGCATTGGCCTTTGGGCCCGTCCTTCTGAGTCCAAATCTTTTTATCTCGTTGCTTTGCCTATGGCTATAAGCAGTGATCCATAGGTGATCCTGGAAATACAACTCGGGTCCACTGGTATCCACAGTCAGTATGGTCACAGCACTACCCTAGCAAGATGCAGAAGCTGAAAGACCAGGTTAGCACACTCAGCTTGTCTACCAGCTAAGCAGCAGTATACATAGGCCAACCCTCAGTACAATGGGAGGCTCCCAACAGAGTCAGACTCAGTGTGTCCACTCTTTGGTACCAGTCAACTCTGAAAGTGAGGGCTGCTTTTAAACACCGTTAATCTGCTGTTGCAGGCGCAGGGTATCATCCATTATCCCTCCTGATAATCATTTGCTTGTTAGGAGGTTTGGCAAATAGTCAGAGCCCTCTTTAAAGTCCACAGATGTCAGTTGCAGTGGGATGCGAGGTCATTCGGAGCCCTGTCAAGGCCGCCCAGGCCCCCATCACAATGAGCCAGTTCATGAAGCAGTGCACTCTATTCACCGGGCCCCTTCCCTGCGTTGCATGTCAACAGTAGTTTTTGCCTTATTCAGTTAGTTGTATTGGGGGCTCACAAACTACCAGTCATCACTGTGCTCTGCCACTTCTCACTGCCTCAGTCAGATTCCAAACCCTCCAACAGTGATGAGTGTAGGTCTCAGGTAGGGTGCCGCACCCAGGATTGTCGCTCCTCTGCTGCTTACTCAGCACCTGGTGATCAGGACGGTAAGTGTGCAAGCACCCAGTATGAGCCCTAGCAGGGCTCTTCTCATGTATATCACAGCGTGTGGCCTATGCTTCAGCTGCAACTCCTTCATCACTCATCCAGACTTCCATCCCTTTCCCAGGCTGCTGGATGCTCCTGCAACGCTTCTCGGCCCTCCGCTGGCTCCAGCACGACCAGCTACCTTGCAAAAGTCCTGCAGAGTTGTACTGTGGCACAGAACCAATCATCTGGGTGAGGCTTAGCAGTGAGTGGTTGCCATCATGTCAGTGCTGCTGCACCCTGTGCCTCTACCAGGCATCCAAGAGCCCCCGGGGCAATTCTTGGCATGCAGAAGCGCGTGGGTGTATGTTTTTGTGGGGGTCCGTGCTGTGGTTAATCACAGGGTTTTGTTGGTTGGGGGAGTACCCGGCTGGTACTCAGGAAAACTGTGACCTACTGTATCAGCATTCGGCCATAACCCCCCCACCCTTTTACTCCTATTGAAAATCTTATTCTTAAAGAAGTATCCAATATAGAGCAACAAAGGCTATTAATTCCATGTAAGTTCTCTTTAGCAGAAAGAAATGTATTGCACATGCTAAAATCTAACAATAATTTGAATATTAAATCTGCTTCCAAATGTGGTGGGATAGTGCTGCAAGATTCTGAAGATTACAAACTAGAAATTATGAGGCAGTTGACTAATTCTGATCATTACTTTAAGTTGCTCTCAGACCCGACCAGTGAACTTCAATAAGTGATTTTGATTATTACCAATAGAGGACTCAGCGGTAAAACACAAAGGTTCTTACATTAGCATAAATTTATTTTCATTATGACATACAACCAACATACTCCAGTTGTATCTACTTTACCCAAGGTGCATAATAATCAAGAATCACCAACAGGGACGCCCATAGTATTGTGGTTCTATTTCCGAACCTGGTGGGAGATAAATTGATTTTTTCCCCTAATACAACCTGCTATTTGAAGGACTTTAGGGATTGCATAAACATGATAGAATATTACCCCTTTGATAAAACTGATTTTTTTTGTTTATATTTTGTTTTAACTCTTTTTTAATACTTTTCTTTCCTTTTCTGTTTCTTCTTAATAATGCTTTTCATTGATCAGTTCTAATATTATTGTGTTCTACCTCAGGCATTAACTTCTAGTTGTGCTGACAATGACCTTATATTTTGGGAAGGATCAAAATGTTGTCACATGCATGCACAGACCCTCCTATTCTTTGCATTGAACCGATTGGGCTGTTTTGTTTTTCTGTGTACTGTGACTCAAACATATTATTTTTGGCACATGTTTTTGCCTGAGAATAACATTATAAATATCATACTGATTTTATCCACCAATATTAATATGAATAAAATATGTTTTTTATTGAAATGCATAGTAATATATTGAGTGTGGATTTTTTTATTTGACTTGGTTTATTTGTTGTTTTGTGGGGAACTCTTTCTAGAAATATTGAAATACTCCTCGCCCCAGTACACCCCTGCGTTTCTTCTTGATACAACATACATTCCACATTATTAGTACATACATAAATGTGACCATTTGATGATGTAAGGCAACACTTGTTAGCTAACTCATTCATATCTATTGCACCTGCATTATACTGTTAATAATAAAATAATGTATAATTTCTAAAAGCAACTTCAGGACTACTGTTCCAGCCTTGGTACTTTTGTATTTGGATGGTAAACACCCTGCTCAATGACCTCCTTGACTCTTCACTGGCACCCATTAAGCTCATGCTACATGCAGCACCCCTTTCTCATCCGCAGTAAATATGATCAAATAACCCCTGTAGTGAAGAAACATAATTGGCTCTCCAAGCCAGATCAGACCATCTTCAAAATCAGCTGAATCATTCACAAATCTTTGGTGACCAGCACTCTAGCTTATCTTGCAGACAACTTATCATTTCTGATGATTCTCTGTGCACCTGTAAATGTGTGAAAAAACAACACAATAGCGAGCCATTTCCAACTATGCATCCAGGATCTGGAAAAACATCCCTGTATCCATCAGGATCAATGATGCTCCAGTTTAAAAAAGAGTTGCCAAACATTTTAAACTTTTTAACTATTAAACTTTTAATATTAACATTTTTAATACTGTTTTTCAAGTCACTAAAAACACCATCTCCCAATGTATTAACTGTGCACAATTCAGCTACCTCTACTCTCATTTGCTGATTTTATGCTAATCTTTGAACCTGTGCAATGCTTCATTGCATTTTTGAGTAGGTGTTCACTAAAGTAAATCTAATTACATACATATATACATATAAAAACTAATCAATAATTATTATGAAACTTGAATTAATGGAAAAAGTAGGAAATTGGGTTTTGTTTAAGTGGGTTTGGCCTGTACTCAAGCAACCATCAAAAATCAACATGCCTCTCAGGGTGAACCACATAAAGTCAGTAATTTAGCCTATGCTAAACACTCTGATAGATTGACACAAACACAGTCTGGCTTAGCTTAGAGACATTGGGTAAAGAATGTATTCAACACTAAACAGTAATACAATGAAAATGCAACACAAAAACAAATTCACATCAATTTTCGAAAATAGAGAGCAATGTATTAGATAATTTGGCACTTGGAGACGCGGGATTACACAGCCTGGACCCTGCAGGGAATGAATCATCATCTTACCATTGCACCTTTGTAGGCAGGGGGGAGGGCTCTACCATAGATTATCTGTTTGCTTCTGGGTCCTTAGTGGGTATTGTTACCCTTCAGACGTGCTATAATGATCATAATCTAATCGCCATAGCAATTGCCATTCCCATGCACAATAACTGAGAAGCGGTTGCGGGCCTTTATGGATCTGTCCACCCAGGATAAAGTGGTACAGTTTATCAATCCTGAGACTGACAGAAACAGTGGTGAAGTCAAACTTAGCCACTATTTCTGTTATTTCTTTTGATCCATCACCCTATTAGTGCTGAAGGCATAACGAGATCTCAATACTTTAGCCAACAAAATTATGAGGGAAATGGCTGGTGGAAGGAGGCTAATGCATATAGGCTGGTTTAATAGAGCATGCAGGGAAGCTTCGGTGGGCTCTAAACTCTAATCCATGCAATGAGCAAGATATTTAGGGAACAAGGAGGGTGTATAACGAAACCATCAGGGTAAGAAAATTAGAGTTAAAGGAAGAATTTTGGGAGAAATGAATATCCACCTGCAAACAGGGAGATTCAATGGGGTTCTGGTATATTGTTAACAGGAAGAAGCTTTGTGCAGCTGCACCTGAGGACATCAGCTCTTTTATTTCCCCCAAGATGTGGGTGACCCACCTTAGAAGTGTGTAGGCCATAAGCAAGGAGGGGTTGGTGTTTTATGAAAGTGAGAAAAATGTGTTGTCCGTGGACATTAGCTTTGATGTGACAGAAGTGAGTTCTGCCATTATAGCTAGTCCCTCAAGTAAAGCACCGGGTCCCACAGGGATACCCATAGACCTTTCTAAAGGGGGGGTATTCCTCTGGGCCCCAATCCCTAATAATGTTTTAAATGTGGCTGTCCAGGGTACAATCCCACACTCATGGGAATCTGCGGTGAACGTTCCCATTTAAAAAAAAAGGAGATCGGCAAGATCCTAGATGCTATCAAAAAATCTCCTTGCTGTGTTCTGTTGTAAAGATATTGAGGTGGGTTATTCTGCAGAAGCTTGAAAAATGGGTCAGTGCAAATAAAATTTTGAGCCCCATCCAGTATGGCTTTAGGGCCGGCGGCACTATGGAGAAGTGCCAGAATTTAAATCTACTAACTGACAAATATGTGGTAGCAAAACAGCTGACATTTTATTTAGCTTTTATGGACCTCAGTTGTGCCCTTGACCGTGTAGTCAGGTCTAAGCTTTGGCACAACCTTGTGGCTCTAGGGTTGTATTCTTCCATGGTTTACCTCTTAAGAGCTCCTCATATGGTGACAACTGCATCTGTTAGGTCTATAGTGAGGGGGATGTACAGATTTGTGTAATGTCCAGTGTGTGGATGGGCAGGGCTGTGCATTGGCCTCCATTATTTTCCTATTATGTATTAACAGTCTCAACCATCACTTGATTATAAATGGTAAGGACCTGCCCAAAGTGAAATCTACCTTTGTTCCTTCGTTGTTGTACAGGGATGATGCAGTTTTAATCTTTAATGTCCCACACTGTGAATGGACTCAAAGCGCTGGTTGATTCATTTGTAACCTTTAGGGAAGGCCTAGATACAAATATTACAAAAAACCCAATACATGGTGTACGGGAAATTCAGTTCTGAAACTGGACCCATAACTGTCAACGGTAAGGCCATTAGTAAAGTAAATATTTACCAGATACATTTGATCAAGGTGGTAACTGGTGGCCCTGTTTTTTAAGTCAGTGTGCTTGTTTTAGTCAGGCAGGCAACATCTTTTTTAAATTTGCACTTACTGTTGGTAGTGAACCAGTATTCCCGCTATTGCAGCTGTACAAAATGGAGAGCCTACCCGAGAACTGTTTTTGAAGAAAATTGTTGGTTGTGGGTCCTTCTAGCTTGACATTTGTTTGTGCATGAAGAACTGAGTCTAGATTATGTGGAAGATCAGGTAAAATTAGCCTCACTGTTATTGTGGATGTTGGTGTGGAGCAGTAACTCCACGACCCTGAAGAGCGATATTACTGAGGACTGCTCAGGGTATGAGTATGGGCTTAAGATCTCTAGGCTAAGGTACATCGATTCTGTCACAAGGTAGACAGGTTGTCCAGGTTTGTTTAACAAGCCAAGGGACATCAAAAAGGGAGACAGGAATCTTCCTGAGGCATGCTAGGGAAGCAAGGGAAAATGAGGTACATGCAAAACCAGATACCAATCCTCTTCTGCTTTTAACTATATTTTGGCTGGGCTCAATCTGCACCTATATATGCTTTCCCCTTAGGCAATATGATCCAAACTCGATTGTGGTATCCGCCACAGACTAGAGAGTACTTTGTTTTTTTCTGTAGGTATGATGACCTTTTGCGGTGTAGGTACCTATTATCAATTCTGAAGGCAGGGGCTTTCGACAGTATAAGCCAGCTTTTTTGTTTTTGCAGCTTTTTTAAGGGGTTTTATTGTGTGATGGGTTCCTATTGTGTTTTATTCTCTTTTATGATTATTATTGTATAATTGAAAAAAGACTTTTCACATTCATAGTTTAGCAGCAAAATTATTTAAATCTAATCCGTAGAACCAGAGTTATAAAATAGCTCCTAAACAATCAAAGTGCCAACCGCAGGCATCAAGTCATAAGAGACCAGGGTAACATCGTAAGTTATTGCTAACCGTGATGCAACAAGGTTCAGATACACATTATGGATTAGGCACGGTCTCAACTTACCTTCAGGTTTGGAAAAAATCTTGAATAAAAATGTCTGAGAAGGTAAAGTTTAGCAAGAGAAAGGGCTGCCAGTAGTGTCAAAGAAGGAGGCATCATCATTGTGAGTAATTGGACGAAGTTGCAGTGAAGATTTCTATGTTTTGGACTTTATCAAATTTTTAGAAGTTGAAAATCTTCAGCAGGGCGAAGCCACAGGCTGTAGCTGATGAGGGCCCCCATCGCTGAATACCCCTTCCAAGAGGAGATGCTGAACAGGATTTGCTGCTGTGGAGAAGAATGCAGCTGCAGCTACTGCAACGTCAGACCAACTGATGATGCACCTTGGGCAGATCGGTGAGCGGAAAGTCCAGGTCTCTCGTCAGTTCTCAGACCACTTTTTAGTGGAAATTGTTTTAAGTCCCAGGTTTTGGGTTTTGACTGTTGAACTGTTGTTCACAATATCCTGCCTTGCCCAGGCCAGGCCCCAGACTCACACCAGGGTGTCAGAGACTGCATCATGAGAGGACAGGCACAGCCCATTTAGGTGACCTCTCTTCCCTCCACTCTAGCATAGATGGCCCATCAGGATATGCTGGCAACTCCTCAGCTCCCTTTGTCTCACTGTCTAGAGGGAATTCACACCAGCCCAACTATCAGTCTGACCCAGACAGGGAATCCACTAACAGGCAGAGCCACAGAATGGTTTAAGCATGATAATGCCTAATTTTAAGTGCCATTTTCAAACTAAAAATCTAAAAAACACCTTCACAAAAAGATATATTTTTAAATTGTGAGTTCAGAGACCCTAAACTCCAAATTTCTATCTGCTCCATAAGGGAATCTGCATTTTAATGGTATTTAAAGGCAGCCCTCATGTTATCCTATGGGAGTGATAGGCCAAGCAACAGTGAAAGCCGAGTTATGCAGTCTTTCACTGTTAGGTTATTTAAAAGACATCGGTACATGTCCCACTTTTAACATGCACTGCATCCTGCCCATGCAGTTACCTAGGGCCTATCTAAGGGGTGATAAACAGGTAGAAAAGAGAAGGTTTGGGCATGGCTAGTGGGTACACTTGCCAAGTCGAATTCGCAGTTCAAAACTGCACACACAGACACTGCAGTGGCAGGCCTGAGCCATGTTTACAAGGCTACTCATATGGATGGCATAACAAGTGCTGAAGGCCCACCAGTAGCATTTGATTTACAGGCCCTGGGCACCTCTCGTGCACTTTACTAAGGACTTACTTGTAAATCAAATATTCCAATCAGGAATTAGCCAATTACACATACAATGTACACAGGAGCACTTGCACTTTAGCATTGGTCAGCACAATGGTAGAGTGCCAAGAGTACCAACAACAGCTAAAACAGAGTCCAGCACACAGTCAAAACATGGGAAGCAGAGGCAAAAACAGACAGGGGAGACCACATCAAGGATACCAGGTCTAACAAGATCCTTTGAGGTTCTGGCCTGTACTCTGATGGCAGCCAGTGTCCCTTTGTCTTTTGTCCCCCCTCCAACTACCTCTACCCAATCCCAAACCCCTCTCCCCATACCCATCCAAAGCACACGTCCACAAAAGCATGCATCCATCTCGAAAGACAAGGGTACCTCAGACAAACACAAGCACCAGAAGACCCACCACTGGCAGAACACAAGCAACATCCACCTGCAGACACAACAGCATCTACTCCCTGCACTGACTCGCCCGCCACCCCTTCCTTCACAGACACTACATCAGACACACTGGCAGCCACCAGACTGTAATTCAAGGATCCATCCACCAGTCTTATCTTACCTACAGTCAGCACAATATTAGACCCACAGACATCCCCCCAGTCACCACATCCACACCCACCACAACCACTGACACCTCCACTTGCAGCACATGTACCTTACCTACTGACACCACTCCAACAGACAGTCATCCATCCACCATGGCACCTCCCTGCACCTCATCCCTCTTTCCTCCCACAACACCTAAATGCCCACACTCACCCATGCACCCAACAGACACCCAGCACCCACCCCACAAGCATTCCATGCACGTACCTGCACCCACGACATCCACAAAGGCACATCTCACAGCCACTCCCTCTTCCTTCACTCCCAAACCCTTTTGCCATGACTTCCCCCTTGTGTCAAAGAAACCTTTTCTTGTGGAGTTTTCCCTGTTCCCTACCCCTCTCCCACCCAGTGAAACCCCAAAGAGCTTGCTGCCCCTCCCCAAGTCGAGCCATTCAACAGCCAAGTAATCCCTTGCCTCCCTGGTACTGCCCATGCCCCTTCCTCTGCCAAGATGTCTTTCCCTCCCATTCCCAAGGCCAAGAACCCCCCCTCCCAAGCCTAGACCCAAGCCCAAGAACCTCCCTCCCAAGCCCAAACTCCCCCTTCACCCCCCTCATCCCTGAGGTGCCTGCCTGTCCCCATGGTGTCCCTACTCTGTGGAGCTCATTTTGCAGTTAGGTGTCAAGTAGGGGGCACAAAGAAGTGCCATTTGTGCCTTTGGCATGATGAACAGTGGACTGTAAATTATTATTATAAATAGTTATTTATTTTGTATTCCATTTCATATTAACAATACATCTGGGCCAACCCGGTGTTGGATTTGATGGAAGCATACCTGCTTTTCTTTCTAAATGGCTGTTTAGTGTTTGTGGCCTTTAGTTTGTGTAGGAGTTGTGCCTGGGCTGCATGTGTGTGTCTGGCCCTGCCATTAGTCCGACTGTCATTGCTGTGTAATGTGTGTAGGATATGTTTGTGTTAGTACATGCATGTATGTAGCTCAATTGTGTGTTGTTGGTGTTGCTATATGTTATGGTTTGTGCTGTCTACCCTTGTGTGGTTGTTGTTTATGCATTTGTGTGTTTGGTGATGGCTCTGTCATATGTGGTGCATGTTGTGTGATATATGGAATGTTGTGTGGCAGTGTGTTATTGTTAATTAGTTCTGTGGTATTGTTATGTTTTGTTGTCAGTATATATTGTCATGTGTGGGTGTGCAGTGTGATTGCTTGGCAAAGCGTATGTGTAGTTGCGGTTCTGATGTTGTGTGACTTGTGTATGATTGTGTTGCACAGTTCGGTGATATGTGTGTGTGGACTGGTGCATGAATGGCACATGTTTGTTGGCCGTGGTGTTTGTAGTTTGGGTGTGCGTAGTATATATGTGCATGTGTGTATGCAGGTGTGTGTTTGTGTTTGTATGGGTGTGTGGTTTTGTGTGTGTGGCAGGCCATCCCAGGTGTTTGTGTTGTGTGTGCATGTGTACTCATGCCTTTCCCTCCAGTGTGCACTAGGTGGATGTACTTAGGTTGTTGTCTTTGTCACCGTCACTTGTTCCGGAGTCGTTGTGCGAGCAGCAGCAGTGGGAGGTTCAGTGACAACTCTGAACATGTATGGCTTCTTGAAGGTGAGTTTCTCCATTTAATATGCTGGTTTCCACCAGGATTTTGGTAGTGATGCGACTGCGGTGGAAACCTTGGCGGTGTGCAGCCTCGCAATGTGTCTGACAGAAAGATGGTCCCCACTGGTCTGAAGGTGCCTAACACCGTCTGTGGCGGCCTGACCGCACTGGTGGTATTGGTAGTAGTTTTGCTGTGTTCTGTTGGGAACACCTCTATGGTCATATATGGTGGTCTTCACTGCAGGGCCATCAGAGGTATGACTGCCAGTGCCATAGCCGTAAAGACCCCACTGTGTCAGAATTTTCTCTGAACTTCTCAGTATAAATATCTGCATTTTATAAACTGTGTGTTTTATAAGAATTGTAGTTAACACTACTTGACAACTCTCTAATGTCAGCATGTGCATAAATCCACAGGTGATTAATGTATTGTAAGAATAACTTTAGTTTTTCTCACATATTTGTTAATATTATTTTGATTCAAACCACAGCCCTTTTGTAACATATATATTGAACTCACATTAGATGTGCTAAGTACTTTCTTAAATGAACTACAGTTTGCACTTAAAGTTTACTGGTAATTAAACAGTGATCCAGATACCTTTTTTCACTCTAAATCAGATTTGTCTCCAGGATTTAACTATTTCCATTTCAATTATATACAATGAACACTATAGAACTCCAAGATAGTAATGCTTTAAATACATATGGTACATTTTACTGGGGTCATGAATTGAAAGACCCAGGAAACCTCCTTTTTTATTTTAATGCTGTTCGGGAGTTGTGGCATTCCTAGCACCACGCAATGCTGTTCGGGAGTTGTGGCATTCCTAGCACCACGCAAAACACTAAAATATGTTGGTGGACCCTTGCCCCAGCTAAAGGCACAACCAGCAAAAAAAATATATCACTTATGAATGTCCTACGGAATAATTGGGCATTCCTTGCTGAAGCAGTGAATAATAAATGAGTGGCTCCTGGTTCTCAATTTTGTTTTAATTTTAATTTTTATTTTGTCAGGGTCCGATAGCTACCTGTTGCATCCTTTACTTTATTTTAATGTTAGTTCTATGGAGGGAGCCCCCAAGGCCCCTGTGGCCTCTGCTGGGTCTCCAACTAGCATCCACTATGGGTGTCATTGGGAGCTGGAAATGCTTTGTTAAGTGGGTACCCAAAACTCCATTTTCATTGGAGGCCGTGGGGAGAACTCCAGGGCCCTCGTTGCCCTTGCCTGCACCAAAGACAGGAGCTACCCACTTACATTGTTAGTCGGTGCCCACCTAGGGCACATATACAATGCTTTCATCACTAGGGCCAACAGAGGAGATGCAATGTCCCTCTAGAACTCTAGCCTACTTCCAAGTCAGCACCATTCTGTGTGCTGTTTGGAGCCAGCTCTATTACTTTGCTCCCACTCAGAGAGAAGCAACATTTGTTACTGCTCCCCCTCGCATAAAAAAACAATGTGCCAACTTCTGGGCCCTAGCCCACGCTGGCGCCATTTAGTTAAAAAAGAAACATGAGTTTGCAGCAAACTTTTTTTTTTTTACATTTTTAGGCCCTTGGGGTTCCTCACAAGAGCTAAGGGGGGTCAGGTTATTCTTTCCATGCCTCCTTACATCCTATAAAAAAATGTTCAGGACAGAGGACCAAGGGCCAGATCTATGAAACATTTTCCAAGTCACAAACGGGCGAATCGGTCCGTTTGCGACGTGGAAAATGCTATTTGGGATGTACAGACCCATTATTGTGATTCAGTAATCTATTTACCAAATCTCAAAAAGGGTTTGTGAGTTGCAGTTAGTTAGGGGTGCTCCCTTTCAAATTGCGAGTCGCAGTCCCATGTATGACTGGCAGTGAAACTATGACTGTGAATGGCAGTGAAAATATTTTTTCAGAGCAGGCAGTAGTCCTACAGACCACTACCTGTTCTGAAAAAATGAAAAGAAAACTTTTCATTTTTTGTTTTTGAAATGCATCAAATTTTCCTTTAAGGAAAATGGGCTGCATTTAAAAAAAAAAACTTCTTTATTTAAAAGCAGTCACCTACTTGGTGGTCTGCTGTCTCCAGCAGGCCACCATCCCTGTGAGGGCGGCCATTCCCAATAGGGTCGCAAATTGGAACCTACCTCATGAATATTCATGAGGTAGGTAATTTGCGAACCCATTGGGAATCGCAAACAGTGTCATGGACACTGCTGTACATCAGGTGTTGCAAAATGGGAGTCGCAAAACCTGAATTTCATACATGTGGCCCCAAGTCCCTGAGTCTTGAAACATTTCTTTTTATGTGTGGTCAGCCAACCAGGGTACGAGCTTATATGGGAGCCTTCACTCATGTGTGAGCAAGAAGGCCAAGGGGGAGAAAAGCCTACTTGACCAAGCAGATTGCTGTATTTTTTTAAGTTCAGCTTATAAAGTTTTTGAACCTTAATTTCTCAAAAATTACTAAATGTATTTACACCAAGCGACAAAAAGTACACTATCTAGTCTAAGATCTAGCACTCTGCAACATTTGGTGTAATACCTTTCTTGTGTTTTTATAGTTTAACTGATCCATTTTTCAATGGACAATTACATGGGGAAATTGTGTTTTGGGACCCTCCCATTTCTCTCTGCCCTTGCTACATAGATTACCGTGAAACTTTCCACGAAGGAACTAATATGGATTAACTGTTTTTTGCAAAGTTTTATGAAGATCCATGAAATAGTGCCAAAGCTTTTAGCAAACCAAAAAAGACTCTTCCTATGGTATAAATAATTTGAACATGTATAATTGAAACAAAGTTTCCACCTGCCGGCCCAGCGGGGATGCCGACCGCAACACGGGAGCCGGCTTCAAATAGAGCCGGCAGTGTTGCGGCAAAGATGACGGGTGTGGTTGCACCCTTTGCGCTTTTGACTGTCTGCTGCGCAGACAGTCAAAAGCTCCATGGGGCCGTGTCAGGGGGCCCCTGTACTGCCCATACCAAAGGCATGGGAAGTGCAGGGGCTCCCAGGGGCCCGCAACTCCCCTGTCTGCCAGCCTTTTCATGGCAGTTCCTACCACCATGAAAAGGCTGGCGGGAGGGGGACTCGTAATCTCCTGGGTAGCACTGCAAGCAGCGCAGCCTTGGAGGATTGAAAACCACCGGGACCAATGTGGCAAGAAACCGCCAGGACCAATGTGGCGGGAAACCGCCAGGACCAATGTGGCAGGAAACCGCCAGTCCCGGCGGTGCAACTGCGGCGCTTCCGCCGTGGTCATAATCCCCGAGTTTGTACCGCCAGCCTGTTGGCGGTACAAACTCCAGAACAGCCATGGCGGTCTTTGACCGCCAGGGTTGTAATGAGTGCCTGAGTCCTCTAGGATATTTGCTGCCATACCTTTCTTGATGTGGTGGCAGCTAATCAGATCTCATCTAGAGATATATGTTGGGCCAGTGGATCCTCCGAGGAATGAAATATGGCTTTCTTCCACATTTGGTGCCTGAAATTGCTCACAAAAAAAGGCTAACATTCTGAATTTATGCTGACTACCTACCTTATCCAATATTTATATCAAAAGGATGTCCCAGATGGGCACTTGGACTGAAAATAAATAATAAATGAGCAGCAGGAGCTGCTCATTTACTATTCACTGTTCCTTGAAGAAGTGCCCCATGGTGCCCTGTAAGGGATTTTTTGTTTATTTCTTTTATCTTGGTGGTGCCCCTAGAATAGGGAGGGATACCACAAAGCCCTTTTTGAATATTCTGCAGGGGGCTGCAAGGAGTACAGCAGTTCCCTAGCAACATCTAAAAAAACAATGTCACCTGGGTAGCTAAATCCATTATCTGAGGAGATGTTACCAGAAAGACTCTTGAACATGTTTTTTTAATTAGAACTTAATAAAACATTTTTATAATAATCCCTATTATTAATTATTGCATTGTGTGAATTAATGAAATATATATTTGATGAAAAATGTTGGTGATTTTTTTATACTGATGATATATTTGCTTTATATATGTATTAATATGCTCATCCCTTGATTATTTCAAAAGCCACACTTGTTATTTTTTGGTGTTATGACTCTTTGATAAAGGCACAAAGGGGCATAATTATGACCCACTTCTGCCCCCATTGCGTCACTTTTTATGGCACAATGTTGGTGCATTCCTTGCAGCTATTTCTAAGAGGCTAAGCAAATTCAATTTGCGTGGCTTTGAATGGTCTCATTGCTATGGAGTAAGGCAATGCAGTGCAAATTGCTGTGCTGCCTTACTCTGTGCAAGAAGGCATTCCATGGGTGTAGCAGTGGGTGTTCCCATGCAACACCAATGAAGTTTGATGCATCCCCAGAATTACCAAATCTAGTAAACTTGAGGATGCAACACAGAAGGATGATGGACAGAGTGCTGGAACTTTTCAAACACCCACTGCCACAGATCTGGGTTTAATCCATTGTTCTTTTGTCCACCATGCCACCCCAATTTGGACCCCGCCATATGCAAATCAGTCTTGCTCCAGCTCCCCATTGGTACAGCCCAGCATGAACTGCCAGGCCAGATCCTCCCTGGACTGGAAACAAGCACCTGGGGACCGGTTTCAGGGTATCATACCTCATCAACGAGGTTAGCTTGAATCCAGTGGCACAAGGACCCACTTCTGGGCATACCCCACCACTTATGGAAGTTTAGCATCACAAAGATAGGGTGTACGGAGTGCTGAAACCTTTCAAACATTCACCCCCAGCCACAGATCTGGGTTTAATCCATTTTTTTTATTTTCTATCATGCCAGCCGAGTTTGGACCCAGCCATAGGCAAATGAATCTTGGCCTTGCTCCCCATGGAATCAGTCCAGCCCAAACTGCCAGGCCAGGTCCTCTCTGGACTGAAAACAAGCATCCTGGGCCTCGTCTTAGGGTATCACCCCTCATCAACCAGGTTAGCTTGAATCTAGTGGCAGAGGTAGCAAGTGTCCCACGTCTGGGCATATCCTGGCCACTTAGGGTGACTTTGGCAACAGAAAAGGATGATGGTCAGATCACTGAAACTTTTCAAACTCTCCCTCCCAGTCACAGATTTGGGTTTAATCCATTGTTCTTTTCCTCACAATGCCACCCCAGTATGGACCCAACCATATGCAAATCAGTCTTGACCATGCTCCCCATGGGAACAGACCAGCCTGAACTCCCTGGCCAGGTCCTCTCTGAGGATGCACCAAAACCTTACACCTCACCAGGTAAGGTGCAATGAGGATAAATATCTTTATTTCTCTTCATTGGCCATGCATGGTAGGAGTATGCCACAGGGCCTGGCCTGCAGTCAGATGCTAGCCCCCCAAATCCATGCTGTTGACAGCCTTTCGCCGTGGACGGCTGGAGTTGGTCACAACCTGTCTCTCTGGTTGTGAGAATAGTTGTAAGAGGGTATATCTTGGGCGAGAGAGGCTATGAGAGTGTATGGGTGTGAGAGTAGGTACATCAGTGTCTTAGTGGGTCTTTGAATGGGTGCATCATTGTCTGTGTGGGTCTCTGAGTAGGAGTGGAGGGGTTTAGTGGGTCTGTGTGTGGATGTGTGAGAGTCTGAGTGAGTTTATGACTGGGTGCATGAGTGTCTGAGTGGGTCTGTGATTGGGCTGCATAAGGTTCTGAGTGGGGTGGTGAGTTAGTACTCAAGGGTCCGAATGGGTCTGTGAGTAAGTGCCTGAGTGGGCCAGTGAGTGGGTTCATAAGGGTCTGAGTGTGTGTGTGAGTTGGACTATAAGATTGAAAAAGAGAAATTGAGAGAGAAAGAGTGAGAGGCAGAGAGATAGAGAGTTTTTTTAGGCTTTGATGAATGATATACTTAGAATGAGATATATTTCAAAACACCAGTAAATAAACAAACACACTGCCAAGTGATACTAGGAGTTGAAACTTCATCCTACTGAGTGACAGCATAAGATCATGACTATTAGCAAAGAAGTGACTTTGTTCCGTTATGCATCCAAACATAACTATAATATTCATAGCAAACATCTTGCTAGTCTAACTCTTTGAAGTCAGTGCGTAGAGAGACCATTGTAATGACAATCTTTTTCTCTCTCTTCCATCCTATTATAGGATGGAAGAGATAGAGAGAGAGAAAGAGAGAGAGGCTGACAGGACCCTAATGGTGCTGGCCGCATCCCTGCATCCTGCGGGACCCAGCAGTGCTCCCAGAAGCAGAGAGCTGCCTTAAATAGCAGCTCTCTCCTTGTGGGAGCAATATCTTCATCTACTTCCCTACATACATATTTGCGTGCAGGGAAAAAGATAAAAACCCTGCTTGCTGCCAATGGGAGCTGTTTTACAAGTTTTGCATGCCAAACCAAACAACCGCTGCCATCAACTACAGCATATTTTCCTTCATCAATGTTTTCTGACACATTGTTTCTGTACATATAGTGTTGTAGAATTTTGTAAAGACACACATTCTCAAGGTGTGGACTTATTCTTCGATAGTAGGTATCCAACATATTTGTTTTCATGATATCTGTACTCTCTGGATCAAACTCTACTAGGTACTGAATTTCTGGGAAAGGCTTCAAGGCTCTGTTTTACATGTTGGCAATGCCTAGACTAATCCAAACAATTCCCCTAGACTTTGAGTACAAGCTATCTGAACTAAACCTTTCACAACACTCAAATGAGCTTATCTCCCTATGCAAGAGCATTTTCAAGCTGAAATTGTATAATTTTTTGATAAAGATTTCTTTGTTGAAATCTCCTCCCACGTTTTCTCAATCTGTTTTATCTGATATTGTAATCTATGAAGTGACTTAGCCAGCAACAGCAATGAAATTGTCTGCAACAAACTGTATGTCTATAGGTGCATTCCATAGTTTCAGAATAACAGGATTATAATCATTAATTTATTTGGAAGCCTCTGATTGTTTCAGATTATATGTTCTTTCCTTGTCAGAGTATGCTTCACTGCAGACAAAAAGCTGTTCTCTCTTCCTATAGAAATGATAGGCCTTTGAAATCCAAATTGACATCTTGTAAAAATTCACCTTTACATCTGTATGTTTGGTGACAATACTACCCACATCAATGTGCTTGAAAGCGTAGAACTTTCTGCTGTAGGCTTTTATCACTACTCCCATCTGGAATGGTGCTTGTAACATATTGTTCTATGAAAGACAGTACATTCTCATCAGTATCAATTCTAAATTTTGTCCTTCCTTTATCCGTAGGAGCATGTGTATATGAGGAACGCCTCTTGACTGGTATTCTTTTTTCCCCAAACAATCTGTAACTTCTCTTGCTTTATTGCCCATAAAAGCCAGCATAGCTTAAAACGTGTGATTGAAATATCAACACACATGTAATGATGTCGGTATTTAATCACTGCTCCCTCTAGACCACTGACTCCACTTCTCACTTAGCCGAGCTGCACACCATCACATAGATGACCACCAGTTCCATTTTGATTATAGACTCCATTTCGTCCCTAACGTAGCTTTAAACACCATGCAGGTATTTTTTCTGTGCAAATGTAATGCAATGTGTTTTTTGCTCATGTTTTCACTCTGCATGCTCTTTCTCATCAAGGACTAGGACATAATGTTGGGGAGTCAGAGAGGTACGGATGTACTAGGATGATGTTTATTGTATGGCAGGGAATGGTTTGGTTTTGGAGAAGCACCTTGGGATCTTGGCCAGTCCCAACATGTTCCTTTAAAAACGGACCTGATGTAGCCAGCATTTTCAACAACAATTCACATCATGGAAATGGGCTTTCTAGAATTCTCCTGTTTAAGGTATATAAGAGATGGATCCAGATTGACCAGAAATGGATTGACCTCGACCAGGACTGGGAAGCTGGTGTCTGCTGTTTTTCCCTTAAGGGTATTTTCCTCTCTTCACAGACGACTGGGTTAACGACCTGTTGTTGCTGGCAGAGAGATGAAGCAAATTCAAGTTTGTCCCATGGTGCTGAATTTTTAAGCTACTTTCATCTTTGCATTGTGCATGAAAATATATGTATATATATAAAAAAATATATATATGTATTTGCTGTTATAGATTCAAGTACAATATTCTTAGCGCATGTTTTTAAGATTATTATGATTTCTTTGCAGTGATCATTTTTGAATGTGCACTTTTGGTTGTACACTTTCAAGCTCCTTCTTCTGCAGACCTTGCAGAGTGTCTTAATAAATGCAATTCTCAGACTAAGGCTGTCATATTTCACAAATTCACTGTTTGTGTTTTTCCTCTTGGTCTGTAGTGAAGCAAAACAACACATTAGCAGGATTCAAAGAGCACAGATCTCCTGCTGTCCACAAATTGATATCCTTATTGTTAACGATTGCTTCTCTTAGGAATTCGAGTAAATCATCAAGTGCATACTCTATGCAACTAAGGGGCTCATTTACAAGGCCCTTGGGCAGCCGTAGCATCATTCTCTTTATGCTACAGCAGCACAACCAGTCCCACACACAGCACTGCGGGGCATATTTTTAGGCCCCTATCGCCACCTTGCACCACATTAACGTCATTTATTAAGACGTTAATGTGGCCTAACTAGGCCAAAATCGTCACAGCATCATTTGTGCTCAGTGCAGGCATTGAAGTGAAACTGTACTGTTTTCAATGGGGTCCCTCCTAGCATTGCTGGACTAGTGTAAAATTGTTAATGCTAGTCCAGGAATGCTACAGTTTAGTGGCACAACTGCATCAGAATTTCTAATGCAGTTGTAGACACTGTGCTCCATGGAGCACTGTACTGTAAATACAGTGCTCCCATGGCATTAAGGGGGCGCAGGGCAGTGCAAGAAAACTGGTGCATCGATCAAGATGCACCAGTTTTGTATAAATGAGGCCCTAAGTGTCACAAACCAAGTAGATGGACCTAAGTTTTTGAGCATACATTTTAGATCTCCATGGCAACGGTACCAGTATTCACAATACCATCAAATTAAATAAGTTGTACTCCAGATTTTCACCCTTACTTTGTATTCTATTATGTGACTTACAGCATAAGACGGTCCCGACAAGTCACTCTCAAATAACAGATGAAATATATATGGAATACATTGTTGAAATCTAAGATCTTCTGAATATAGTCTTGTTGACCTCTATTCAGCTGCTAGTATTTGTACAGGTCTGTTATCATAGCAGCCACCCACCTACTCCTGTTACAAATAGCTGTGGGAAGCACTGAGCTTGTAAAACTTTTCCCACACACTCATTGGAGCTCCTCTAACATGTTTAATTTGAAACAGATCAATAGCATCCCCAATAGCTTCTTTTGAATTAAGTGGATGAATACTGTAGTGTCTACATTTTTTTTCTTCTGATTTGTGTTTATTCACCTTTTCTATTGTCCACTTGATTGTAGTGTTTCATCATCAATACAACTAACATCTCCAATAAAGTCAACATTTATGTAAAAAACAATATTTTCTTTCAAGTATAATGTTTTTTTTTTACCTTATTCACATCAACTAATTCTAGCCAGATATGTTTACTTTTTGTAGGAACTTTATTTACTGGAATAATGAGAGGTTCATCTACATCTTTCTCAGCACCCATAGTCTCTACATTTTTTTTAAATCTAAAGGTAAATACACAGCTCTTCTTTTAAGTCCTTTCTGTTGTTCTGTTGCTTGCAGTTTCCACTTCTGTGGCTCCATTTCAATAAGTGCTTGAAATGGATGAAAACTTTGTATTAGAATTGATTTGTACACATTTAATGGTTAATTTCTTCTACCATTGGTACCATTTCCAATCTAATATGAATTGCTCTAGCTGGCATTTTAATATCTTCAAATTTGTCACAGTATTAGTTACATATTCTTTGTGAGAAAACAGGTCTGATTGCAGAGCCCCCCTAACTTTTTGCCCCTGTTTTTCACTTTTTGCTGGTATTTTCCTGACTCTGATGGTGCCCTGGATACTGTAACCAGTCCCAGGGCCTGTCCTCTCTGTAAAATCAGTATGCAAATTAGGCTAATTACAATTGGCTATGTCAACCTACCTATATGTCCCTAGTGTATGGTAGGGCATGTAGGTTTAGGGATGCCAGCAAAGGTGGTGCACCTATTGGTGCACTGCTGAGGTGCCCAGGGTCTTGCTGGCTGCTTTTAATTTAAAGATATATCCAAATTTGACTTTGGAATTAAAAGTACTTCCAAAGTCCTAAACAACATTATTTGTACATAGAACTCACCCCTAAGGCGTGCCCTAAGTGCCCCTAGGGTTGGGTGCCATGTAACTATAAGCATAGGCCTTATAAAAATAGTTTTATAAGCCCAGGTGAGATAAAATAGCCAAATTCATTTTCCCTCACTGTAGAGAAAGGCCTCCATAGGCTAACATACGGAGACTTTATTTTAAGTACAAAGTCCCCATAAGAGCCAGATATCTTGAGTTTGGTATCAAATTAATTGTTACAATAAATCTCACAACTTGCCATTGTTGGATTTAATATAGCTAGTTCAGGTAAAGTTTTAAAACTCTACCAGAAAGTTGCCAACTTCATCTCTGAAGTACCCTTCTCTGATTGGCCAGCCTCTGGCAGCCTTGCCAGACTGCCTCGATGAGGTTTAAAGTGGCCTGGTCTGAAGACAAAGGAAGGGCCTGGGGGAGGAGATCTGTCTCAGCAGATGGTGAGACAGGATGGGGGAGAGCAACCAAACTGTGTTTCAAAGGCAAGTAAGGACATTTAGAGCAGTTCAGGACCTCCCCCATTACCTGCAACCCCAGACAATTAGGTGCCCTCTTAATTCGATTAGGAGAGGGCAGGACAGGGGTGTGTTTAGGATTTTTAGCCACACCGGTGGGTGGCTCAGCCAGATCTAACCTCCAAAAATCAGCTTCAGCCATGTTGGATCTTTGAAGAATGTTCCTCCCTGGGATTAATTATTGCCACACTTCCCAGGAAGTGGTCATCCAAGGGGGAAGTGGCTTGCACGTGACTGAACAGTCGGGCCCCCCTCCTTTTCACCCCAGGAGCAAGGATCAGTTTGGCAAAGCTGCACCACACCTCAGATCCCTACAAGGAACAAGGCAAAGAACAAGAATGACTGCCCTGCTGGACTTCTGACCTGCACTTGGACACTGCACTCTGACTGACTGCACCATCTGCACATTTGGGCTTCACAACTAAACAGACATTGCCTGTCTTCTACTGCTTCAAGAAAGGACTCCCTGTTTGCTACAGGTACAAAGGAGCTGCCCAGAGCCCCCTGCATCAAGTCGTACAAGCAGAGCTCAGATGACTAGCGTCCGGTGGCCATTTGAGGATTCTGACCAGGTGCATTCTGGGAATTGTAGTTCCAACTCCCAAGGAGCAACTCAGAGCTTTGGGAACCTTGGATCAATTTGTGGACACTTCAAGGACCCAAAAAGGACCTCTGAAAGAAGATCAAGACATTTGGAGCAACTCCATAAATTGAAGAAGTACATTGTGGGAGTTATAGTCCCAGACCCCAAGAAGCAAATCAAAGCCTCTGAACCCTTGGTTGGTGCTGTGGACCACTGTCCTAATCAAGAAACTCTTTTGAACGTAAGTATAACAGTATTAGCTTTTTGGTGGCCTGAACTATGGACTGTGTCCTTGTCCAGTGTGACCTTTTTTAACCCTTTGAGTGCTAGTTGCTTCCATTCGCTAGACAACATTAATTCTTTAAAAACACATATCTCCGGTTCCTCTTATCTGATTTTAATCATTTTGGTGTCATTTTAAAGATAAAAATATAATATATACTTATAAATGTGTCTGAAATTTTTATTGTATTTTACCTATTTACTGTTTTGTGATTTGTAAATGTTTTACACACTTGTCCTGTAAGTTAAGCCTTGTCGCTCATTGCCAAGCTACCAAGGGTTGAGCTGGGTTTAATTTATTGAGACCTAAGTGGAGGTTAATGGCCTATTGCTAAGTGTCGGTACTTACCTGCCCTTACCAATAATTCACTTTCCGACATTCTTTACTTTGTGCATGAGTCAAAACGTTTTTCTACAAACAGATATGCACCAGGGCTCATATTTATACATTTTTAGTGCCACACTTGCGTCATTTTTTGACACAAAAGTGGCACAAACTTACAAAATACAATTTTATTTTGTAAGTTTGCACAACGTTTGCGACAAAACCCCGACTCCCCGTACCGCCAGCCTTTTGATGGCGGTTCAAATCGCCAAGAAAAGGCTGGCGGTAGGGGGACTCGTAATCCCCTGGGCAGCGCTGCTAGCAGCGCTGCCCTGGCAGATTACTACCGCCAGGGTCATTGTGGCGGGAAACCGCTGGCCCCGGCGGTGCGACTGCAGCGTTTCCGCTGCTGTCGTAATGACCCTGGAAGCACCGCCAGCCTGCTGGCGGTGCTTCCGTCATTTTAGCCCTGGCGGTCCTGTACCGCCAGGGTTGAAATGACCCCCATAGTCTCCTGACAAAATTGTGCATTTTTAGATGATGCACAGCTAACATTGTAAAATGATGAAAAGTGCTTTTGCAGACTTTCTTTGAAACACATGCCAATGAATGGCCTTGTAACTTAATGAAGTTTCTAACTTTGCATGGATTTAATTCTTGAAGCATCCTAATTTCCTGCTTGAGACAGCTCCATAAAAAATCTCCTAGGAAAGTTTTAAATGTATCAATTGATTCTTGACGGATAGCACAAATACTGCTACACTTCTAATTGTACACAAGAGCTTATTTACACCTTCCTTGTAGTTCGTCAGTTATCACTTGTTCTACATTCCTAGTAACAATCAATTCTTTTTGTATGGGAGTACCATCCTTTACTTCAAAGCAACAACCATTTGTGTCAACTGCATACACTAATGTGTTCTCTTGCAACTAGCTCTCATTAAAACATGATTCTATGCTAGATGTGTGCTTTCATTCACCTTTAAGAACTTCACAAAAATTGCTTTTGTTAATAAGCTTTTTTCTTAATATTCTTTCCCTCATGTGTAGTACCAGTTTGTCTAGTGTACTCATCCTCTTTAATATAAGGATAAAAAGTGTCCTTTTTAAAAACAAATGCTTTGTCCACTATACTCCCAATACGTTGCATCTGTTTAATTATAGCACTTCATCTCGTATACTTCTTCATCTTCTTTACCTCGTTTTGTATTACTCTAGTTCCAAACATTTGTATTCGTATCTCCTTAAACTGTTTCTGCCTCTGAGTCACATTTTATTTTTCCTTATTATATGTTCTACTTTTGCAATCATATAGTCCATCCTCTTTGACAATTGACTTAGAACTCCTCTTTTCACTCAACATTTTTTTAGTTTACAATTTTGTACTTACTTTTTTCAGAAAGCGCTTAGTGCTCTTACCAGTTGTTTTGTCTTCTTCACCTCATTTTCCACCTTATCTGACTTTTTACTGTCAGTTTGAATGAGGTAGTATTTTTTCCTGTTTCCTCCTTTCTCGCTTATCAGGCTTTCTGATTCTTCCTTTTTTAGTATAATTCAGTATATGCAGGTCAAATGAAAAATAAATGTACCTCTACAGAAACTAGTATACAATTACATATTAAAATCACTTAGTAGATGTTTAATTAGGATTAAATTATGTATCTTAAAAGTAGAGTTTAAACCTTCCCAAATACATTTTTTATTGCAACTCAAATGAGTACTTTGGTGTTTGTGTGGATGCAAGACTAGTTGAAGTGTCTGTCTGGGTGTGACTCTTGGTAGGACATAGGGGGTCATTCTGACCCTGGCGGTCGGTGATAAAGCGGCGGCCAACCCGCAAACAGGCCGGCGGTCAAAAAAATTGAATTCTAACCCTGGCGGG
Source organism: Pleurodeles waltl (assembly GCF_031143425.1). NCBI lineage: Eukaryota > Metazoa > Chordata > Amphibia > Caudata > Salamandridae > Pleurodeles > Pleurodeles waltl. Next base: position 257,886,508 of record NC_090437.1, on the reverse strand, counting down.
AACCGCCAACACAGCCCGCCACTTTAACACTCCGACCGCCACGGCGGGACCGACAAACAGCGCGGCGGTCACCGCCAACAGGCAGGCGGCAGACAATGTACCACCCACCCTATCACAACTCACCAATCCGCCACCTTTTCCGGGGCGGGAGCCCCGCCGATAAAAACACGGCGGAAACAGACTACGAACGGGAAAACGCTCACCTATACACACTCCACGAGGACGGAGGACAGCATGGAGCCCGAATTACACATCCTACCAGCTATTGTCTACCTGCTCATCTACCAGGAGTACGAACGCCGGCGCAGACGACAACGGTGAGTACTGCACCTACGACACAGGGGAGGGGGGGAGGAGAAAAGCTTACGGGCACACACATGCGCCATACACCCACCCCCCACCACAAATACCTACACCCCAATGCCGAGCAACAAGTCAGAGTGACACCACACAAACCCCCCGGAATAATGCAAAGACACAATTTAAATTATCTATAAAATATATGTATAAATAGCTCCATTGAAGGAATGGCAAATATGCCATATAAAAGATACAAAAATAAGGAATGAACATAGTCAACAATATATCCATAGGCAAAAAGTCCTGCACATTCCGTCAAAGTTCCATAGTCCGTGGGCCAATGTGCACAAACACATGGGCAAAGCCCACACAGGAGACCAGATACCATTGGAGAGAACCCTGCAGGGGCATCAGATGATAAAACTACAGGCACCTCAGGGGGAAGGGAAGGGGGGGCACCTCAGCCACATGAGTCCACGACGCCAGATCCACGAGGGGCCTCCATGCCCACTGTCCCATCCTGGGGAGTGCAAAGCCACAGTCTCACAAGTCCCTACAGTAGGAGGCTTGCCCACTGGACCATCCTGGGGAGTGCAAAGCCACAGTCCATCAGATGGATTACCGACTCCACTGTTATTGGAGGAGGCATGGTGCCCCGAGTGCTTCCTGAAGCCCTGCTCGACACAGAACCGGCACTGTCAATGGGCCAGCGGTGCTTGAGATGAAGGGCCCAGCGGAGCGGTGCTTGAGACGGCGGGGCCCAGCGGAGCAGTGCTTGCGATGAAGGGCCCAGCGGAGCGTTGCTTGAGATGAAGGGCCCAGCGGAGCGGAGCTTGAGATGAAGGGCCCAGCGGAGCGGTGCTTGAGATGAAGGGCCCAGCGGAGCGGTGCTTGAGATGAAGGGCCCAGCGGAGCGGTGCTTGAGATGAAGGGCCCAGCGGAGCGGTGCTTGAGATGGCGGGGCCCAGCGGAGCGGAGCTTGAGATGAAGGGCCCAGCAGAGCGGTGCTTGAGATGGCGGGGCCCAGCGGAGCGGAGCTTGAGATGAAGGGCCCAGCGGAGCGGTGCTTGAGACGAAGGGCCCAGCTGGGCGGTGCTTGAGATGAAGGGCCCAGCGGAGCGGTGCTTGAGATGAAGGGCCCAGCGGAGCGGTGCTTGAGATGAAGGGCCCAGCGGAGCGGTGCTTGAGATGAAGGGCACAGCGGAGCGGTGCTTGACAGGAAGGGCCCAGCGGAGCGGTGCTTGAGATGAAGGGCCCAGCGGAGCGGTGCTTGACAGGAAGGGCCCAGCGGAGCAGTGCTTGACAGGAAGGGCCCAGCGGAGCGGTACTTGAGATGAAGGGCCCAGCGGAGCGGTGCTTGAGATGGTGGGGCCCAGCGGAGCGGAGCTTGAGATGAAGGGCCCAGCGGAGCGGTGCTTGAGGTGGCGGGGCCCAGCGGAGCGGAGCTTGAGATGAAGGGCCCAGCGGAGCGGTGCTTGAGATGAAGGGCCCAGCGGAGCGGTGCTTGAGATGGCGGGGCCCAGCGGAGCGGAGCTTGAGATGAAGGGCCCAGCGGAGCGGTGCTTGAGATGAAGGGCCCAGCGGAGCGGTGCTTGAGATGGCAGGGCCCAGCGGAGCGGAGCTTGAGATGAAGGGCCCAGCGGAGCGGTGCTTGAGATGAAGGGCCCAGCGGAGTGGTGCTTGAGATGAAGGGACCAGCGGAGCGGTTCCTGTCCCGGCGGGGCCCGTTCAGCGGTTCTTGTCCCGGCGGGGCCCTGTCAGCGGTTCATGTCCCGGCGGGGCCTTGTTCAGCGGGGCCCGTTCAGCGGTTCTTGTCCCGACGGGGCCCTGTCAGCGGTTCTTGTCCCGGCGGGGCCCGTTCAGCGGTTCTTGTCCCGGCGGGGCCCGTTCAGCGGTTCTTGTCCCATTGGGGCCCTGTTCAGCGGTTCTTGTCCCGGCGGGGCCCTGTTCTGTGGTGCTCCTCCCGGCGGGGCCCTGTTCAGCGGTGCTCCTCCCGGCGGGGCCCTTTCAGCGGTTCTTGTCCCAGCGGGCCCTGTTCAGCGGTGCTCCTCCCGGCGAGGCCCGTTCAGCGGTTCTTGTCCCGGCGGGGCCCTGTTCAGTGGTGCTCCTCCCGGCAGGGCCCTGTTCAGCGGTGCTCCTCCCGGCGGGGCCCGTTCAGCGGTTCTTGTCCCGGCGGGGCCCTGTTCAGCGGTACTCCTCCCAGCGGGGCCCGTTCAGCGGTGCTTGTCTTGTGTGTCTAGGGAGCCAGACCTGGGCAAGACTTCCCGCTCATTCACCATCCGAACTTGCGGTCGCGGCGCCCTCCTGTGATGGAGTCCGGGGCCCGTGGGTGTCGTCTGTCACACCCGGAATGGGGCTGGTGGGGCCCTCCTGGGAGGTCGCCTGCTGCCTGACTTCTCCGCCCTGCTGCCCTTGCCCTCCTTCGCTGGAGCTCTGTGGCCCTTGCCTCCCTTGGATGATGTGGCAGGTGACGGGGCAAGGATACTGTCCTTGGTGGCAGCCGTATCAGGCTTGTCGCGCCGGACATTTTTCTTTTTTGTCCTCTTCCCAGGGGGGGGGGCTGGCTGTCCCCTTGCTGCTGGCCGATGTTCCTGCCCTAGGATCTGGTGGACTCCAATAGCCCTGCACTATGGTCAGAGTAGATGCAGGGCTGGTGGTGGCTGAGGTTCTTTTTTTAGTCTTACCAGATGGAGGGGGTGGGTCAGTGATTGGAACGAGCTCAAGGTTTGAAAGGAAAAGGACTTGGGGAGGACAGGGACGGGTAGGTGTAGTGGGTTTGGGAGTGGAGGAAGAGGATGTGGTTGTAGGAGAGTCAAGTGTGCTGTCTTTGGGTGCAGGTGCTTGTGACGGAGCCTGTCGTGAGGTGGATGGCTGTTGGGTGGGTGGCTGCCTGCGTTTGTGTGCTTTGGAAGAGGGGGTGACAGACACACTGGGAGAGGACACAGGGGACGTGTAAATGGCAGTGGGGGTGGTGACTGCACGTGTGCGGACTGTAATGGAGGGTGTGCTGGTGATGGAAGTACTGGCTGATGGTGGTGTGCATGCAGGTGTGAGTGGGGACGTTACAGGGAGGGAGGAGGGAGATGAGGAGGTGGGGGACACAGAGGTGGTAGTGACTGTTGGCATGTCTGCATCTGGATGTTGCTTGGGTGAATGCTTGTGGGATCTGTGGTGCTTATGTCTGGATGAGCTGCCCTTGGGTGTAGAGGTGTGTGCAGGCTGGTCTGATGGTGTGGATGGGATAGGCAGAGGAACAGGAGACTGGGACTGGGTGGAGGGAGTCAGAAGAGGGAGGCAGGAGACAGGGACAATGGCTGCCGTCAGTGCTGAGGCCAGAGCGTTGAACGATCGCTGATGGGCAGCCGGACCCGAATGAATGCCCTCCAGGTATGCATTGCTCCGATGCACCTCCCTTTCTACACCCTGGATGGCATTCAAAAGGGTAGACTGCCCAACAATGAGTGTCCTGAGGAGGTCAATGACCTCCTCACTGAGGGCAGCAGGGGTAACTGGGGCAGGGCCTGAGGTACCTGGGGCGAAGGAGATGCCCGCCTTCCTGGGCGAGCGGGCACGGAGCGAAGGCTGAGGGGCTGCTGGGAGGGCGGGGCTGGTGCGCTGGGTGGCTAGGGAGCTCCCTTCCGAGGACGTGTCGGTGTCGCTGACGTCTCCACGGGTCCCCGTTGTGGAGCTCCACTCGCCCTCCGTCTCACTGGTGTACTTGGAGTCTGTTGTATGGCCCTCCGAGGCCATGTGAGATGCAGCTCCCTCGTGCGCCGATGCCACTTCTCCTCCGCCTGATGATGCTAATGCACACATGAACAGGAAGACAAAGAAAATGGGGGGGGGAGAAATGAAGACAGGTTGAGTGCATGCATTGGCAACACCGTTGTCGGAGAGGACAGACACAGAAGCCCCCTGAACTAGGCCGCGCAATCGGGGTACACTACTCAGTTATTGTGACTAGGCCTACAGGTCTATGGACGACAAATGCACACATGGGTGAGGCCGGACCATGGACAGCTGTACTTGGCACCCTACAGAGGTGGGGGGCGGGGGCACAGGGCCGTCTCTAACGGAGGGGCCTAGCCTACATAATGCGCCCTGGCCTGGAGATAGCCACAGCCCTCCTCCCCCACCCAGACACCTTCACTGCGCGCAAAGATAGCAGAATGTGCTGATACTCACCCCCTTGTGTCTGCTGTGATGTCCTCACGCGCCCATCCAAATCGGGGTAGGCCACCGCCGGGATCCGGGACATCAGGGGGGTCAATTGCCGGCTGGCACCCCTCCTACGTTGGGAGGCCATCCCCAGCAGAGACTCGGCGGTCTTTCTGGTCCCGCGGCGGATGTCCTCCCACCTCTTTTGGCAGTGGGTGCCCCGTCTGTTGTGGACCCCCAGGGCCCGGACGTCCTTGGCGATGGCACGCCAAATGTCGATCTTCTGATGGGCGCTGACCTATGTGACATGTACAGGGTGGTAAAGGAAATCACATCAGTTTTCTGCCTGGTCAATGTGAGTGGCCCCCCCCTCCCCAACCTTGCCATGTGGCACATGCTCTCATCTTTCGTGCGTTGCACTCCTCATTCGCTCCCCTCCCCACCATCTTACATACACCCCACTCAACACAGGCATAGCCCATTCAACGTGCACCCTGTGTACTAACCTGTTGGTCTGGAGGACCGTAGAGTAGCGCATACTGGGGGAGGACCCCATCAACAAGTTCCTCCAATTCTTCGGCAGTGAAGGCAGGGGCCCTTTCCCCAGTCGCAGCAGCCATTGTATCTCCCAGACCGAGGTCACAGCAGCACTTGCAGTATAGGTCCTCTCCTGTGGATGATCAGGTCTCGAGTGATTAATCAGATAGAAAATGGCGGTCACGCCCGCGGCGGTGCTTTGCGCCGCGGTCTTCGACCGCCTACCGCCACGTTGTGCCACGCCAGCGCAGTGACCTCACATCCCACTGTCACACTTCACAGGTCAGGCAGCCGCCATTTCAAGGGCCCACATGGCATGATTTCTACTGCATCACACAGGCCTAGGCCTTGCATAGCCACTCATACAAGCCGTTCCATGCATAGCGATTCGTGTACTGTGCAAGCTGTGTGAATTAACCTGTGGGCTGCTTGACTCTGTGCTCCATGTTGTCCTTCCTAGGCACCGTCCGCTGGGACTTGCGAGGAGAAGGATGAATCCTCCCGTGTACCGACCGCTGGTGGACCTGTCGACAATGGAAGAACGACATATCATACTTACATACCGGCTTGACAGAGCAACTATACATGAACTATGTGCCCAGCTGGAGCCAGACCTGATGTCCCCCATCCGCCAACCCACGGGGATTCCCCCTCTGGTGCAGGTTCTGTCAGTACTCCATTTTTTGGCAAGTGGGTCTTTTCAGACAACAGTGGCCATATCATCTGGGATGTCTCAGCCTATGTTTTCTAAGGTTTTGTCCAGAGTGTTGTCTGCCCTGATGAAATACATGCGGAGCTACATTATTTTCCCTGAGGTGGGCGAATTGGCTACAGTGAAGGGTGATTTCTATGCCCTTGGACATATCCCCAACATCATTGGTGCCATTGATGGGACCCATGTGGCTTTGGTTCCCCCCAAAGACAGTGAGCAGGTGTACAGAAACAGAAAAAGTTATCATTCGATGAATGTCCAGGTGGTCTGTTTGGCTGACCAGTACATCTCCCATGTAAATGCCAAGTTCCCTGGGTCAGTGCATGACGCGTATGTCATGCGAAATAGCAGCATCCCTTATGTGATGGAACAGCTACAGAGACACAGATCATAGAAAGGTGTGTGGCTAATTGGTGACTCTGGTTACCCCAACCTGTCGTGGCTATTGACCCCAGTGAGGAATCCCCGGACCAGGGCAGAGGAACGGTACAATGAGGCCCATGGGCGATCTAGGAGGATCATAGAAAGGACCTTCGGGGTCCTTAAGGCCAGGTTTAGGTGCCTGCATATGACAGGGGGATCCCTCATGTACTCACCAAAGAAGGTGTGCCAGATCATCGTGGCCTGCTGTATGCTTCACAATCTTGCATTGCGACGCCAGGTGCCTTTTCTGCAGGAGGATGGTCCAGATGGTGGTGTTGTTGCAGCTGTGGAGCCTGTGGAGAGTGAAGAGGAGGAAGACGACGGGGACGACACGGACAACAGGGATACAGTCATACAACAATACTTTCAGTAGCACACAGGTAAGAAACAGCCACCCCAATTTACATTTACTTGAGGCCTCATGCGTCTCCACTGTCTGTGTTTCCCCCCAGTTCCTGTTAACTGATTTGTGACTTTCCCTTCCCTTTTCAGAGCTGTATGACCCACCGCCTGACTTCAGCTTTGTTTGCCCATGGACTAAAGCTTATTGAAATTGGTATGTTGTCATCACAAAGTAACTGGCCATTATTGCACCGTTATGTGTAATACATTTGTTAAGAATACAAGCAGACTCCTGTTTTTTTAAGTGGAATAAGTGATTTATTTTAAGTGCTACATATAGGTAAATGATTGGGAAGCGGGGATGGGTGGGGGTGGAGTAATGTCCATGGCAGAGTCCAGTTCTCAGTCGCACAGGTGCATTGTCCATATGCCTGTGGAAGGATGGAGCAAGGGCAGTTCAAGGTTGGACAGGGTGACAATGTGGGACAGTGGGATGACATCAGGGGGTATCTTAGGCTGGCGGGGGTCTTGCAATCCTACTCTGTCTTCTTGTGAGATCTCAGGTTCCGCTTGCGGGGTGGTTCTTCTTCTGCAGGAGGTGGGGTTCTGGTGGCCTGTCGTTGTGTGGGGGCCTCCTGTTCACTAGCGCCGCGGAGGTGGTAGGCTGTTCCTGGCCTGGGCTAGTGACAGGGGCCCTTTGGGGTGCCACATGGTCCCGCAATGTGGTGACGATCTGGGTAAGGGCCAGGACGATGGTCCCCATTGCGGAACCGATGTTCCTCAGTTCCTCCCTGAACCCCATGTACTGTTCCTCCTGCAGTTCCTGGATCTCCTGGAAACGGGCCAGTACTGTTGCCATCGTCTCCTGGGAGCGGTGGTATGCTCCCATGATGGTGGAGAGGGCCTCTTGGAGAGTCAGTTCCCCGGGCCTGTCCCCCCCCTGTCGCAGAGCAGCCCTCCCAGTTCCCCTGTGTTCCTGGGCCTCTGTCCCCTGGACGGTGTGCCCACTACCACTGCCCCCTGGTCCCTGTTGTTGTTGGGGTGGTGGGTCAACCTGGGTGCCCTGTAGTGGTGGACACACCGCTGATTTACGTGTCCTGGAGACAGAGGCATGGGCCCGCTGGGTGGGAGCTGTGCTGGTGTTCCCAGAGGGGGTTGGGTCTGGTGTAGCCTGTGGCTGTCTGTGGGGAACCGACTGTCCAGAGGTCCCCGATGGGCCGGGCTGGTCATCTGGCTCCAGGGAGACAGAGCTGCTGTCATCGCTGGGGGCCTCTTCTGGGGGTGGGATGGACATCTCTGGACCCTCCGTGGCGGTGTGGTGGCGTTCGGGTCCTGCAGGGGTATAAAGGTATGGTTATTGCTTCTGTGTGTGGCATTTCGTGTGATGGGTGGGTGTCCGTGTACCCATGTGCAGGCATTTCCTTGTGGGGGCTTTTGTGAGGGTGGCTTGTGGGGGTGATGTGTGTGTGCAGTGGGCATGCTTTGGTGATGGGTGTCCATGCTTTGTGGTCGCATGCAGGGCTTGGTGTTGTGATGGGTGGGTTGTGATGGTGAGCCTTTTGCTAGGGGTTGGTGTGATGGGGGAGGGGGTGAGGGTGGGGGTATGCTTTGGCATGCAGGTGGGGTGGGGGTGGGAAGCAGTAGTGAAGATTTTCCTTACCAGAGTCCATTCCTCCGGCTACTCCTGCGAGGCCCTCAGGATGCAGGATGTGCAAGACTTCCTCCTCCCACGCGGTAAATTCTGGGGGAGTAGATGGGGGTCCGCCGCCAGTCTTCTGCACCGCAATGTTGTGCCTTGATACCATGGAACGCACCTTCCCCCATAGGTTGTTCCATCTCTTCCTGATGTCCTCCCGATTGCGTGGATGCTGTCCCACCGTGTTAACCCTGTCCACTATCCTTTGCCATAGCTCCATCTTCCTGGCAATTGTGGTGTGCTGCACCTGTGCCCCGAAGAGCTGGGGCTCTACACGCACTATTTCCTCCACCATGACCCTGAGTTCGGCGTCACTGAACCTGGGGTGTCTTTGGAGTGCCATGGGGTGGTGTGGTTGAGGTGTGGGGTGGCGTTTGTGGTGATGAGTGTGGTGCGTGTGGTGGTGTGTGGTGTTTGGTGCGTGGATTCTGTGTGGGTGATGGTGTTGTGTGCCTCTGTGTTGTGGGATTCTCTATTCTGTGCTCTGTCTCTAGCCTTCATCAATGATTTCGGGTCGTAGGGGCTTGTGGGTGATGTGGGTGTGTGTTTTATATTGTGTTGGGTGTGTGGGAGTGGTGTTAGTATGTGTATCAGGTGTGCATATTTCGAACTGACCAATGATGCTGAGTTTTCTATGTGTGTGTGTATTTTGACCGCGGCGGTGTGTACCGCCAATGGAATACCGCGTTTGAAAGACCGCCGCGTGGATTTGTGGGTCGGAATGGTATGGGCGTTTTTCTGTTGGCGTGACGTTGGAGGTTTGGTCAGCGCCATTTTTTCGCTGACCTTTGGTGTGGCGGATTTTTGTGGATGTCGGGTTTTTGGCGGTTTGCCAGTTGCGGGTCAGAATGACCGTTGCGGTTTACCGCGGCTGCGGCGGTGTTATGGCGGCCTTCTGGCCAGCCGTAAGCGACTTTTACCGCCGAGGTCAGAATGACCCCCATAATCTGTTCCGATGTGAAAGTGGGTGTAACAGCATCTGCCCGAGTGTAAGAGTGGCTGTGACAGTGTCTTTTTGTGTTACAATAGTTCTGAGAGTATGTCTCTGTGTCTGACAGTGAGTGTGAGAGTGTCTCTTTGGGTATCACAGTAGCTGTAAGTAGGTATCTTTGGGTGTGAAAATAGGTCTAAGAGTATATCTCTGGTTTTAACAGTGGATATGTTAGTGCAGCTCCCTTTTGTTAATAGCTTTATCATTACTACAATAGCCTGCACACTGCCTATTTTGTTGATCATAGCACTCTCCAAGTGCATCTGTAACTAAGTGAGAATTAGAAGTATATGGATGTTTTTTTAAATATAAAGTACTTTGCTTTAACACCTACCTACATAGTACCTGAGTACTCAGTTTTGTGTAGTAAAATATTAGTTTAAGGATTGTTGTCAATCAGCCTTTTTACTGAACAGTAAACGTGTACAATAACATCCTGTAGTAGTAGGCGTGATGCATGTTTAAGGTAGTATTTGTTTAGATAAGTGATTAGGGTAGCTCAGTGTTTCTCTACATATCTGAGAGAGTGTAGCAGTACATCTTTAAGTGCAGATCATATGTTTACGTAAACAAGATGAATGGAAGGATATGTAGGTCAGTCCAAAACTAGCTGAAATATTGCTCCAAACATAGCTGCTCCCTGGATGTCTGCATCACTGTAGAAGTGTGTCTCTGATTCTTTGACTGCATGAGTCAGTGGCTCTATCCTTTTTTAAATAGCTTTATCAGATGCAGCATGGCCTCTATACTGCTTACACACGAGCATGAAAGTCTCCAAGAGAACATGTAACTCAGTGAGACTCAGAAGATCATTTTCACCTTTTAACTTCAAAGCACACTGCTCTACAGTCTACTTATAGCCTGGCTGAATACTCAACTGTCATTGGTAAAACAACATTTAAATCATTAACAAACAGCCTTTTTAATGCCAAATCATGGCGACAGTAAAGCTACACTCCCTCTTTCTGCAGTTGTACGCCTGAGCCATATTTAAATGACTACTCCTCTGCATATGAGAGAAGGTAATGTCAGTTATTACCTGCATATTTGAGTGAGTGTATTAGTACTTCTATCAGTTTTGCACCAAATGTCTAAGTAAATTTGGGAGTGCAGACATATGTATCTGTCAGAGCAGTTCACTCCAATACCATATAAAATATAACTGGTGGCTGAGTGTGTTCATGTATCTATAATTGCTTCTCTCACTCTTTGACTGGATGTGTCAGTGTCTTTATGATTTTATTAGAAGGTTTATCACTTGGAGTATGACCTGAACATTCACAGTTTATTTAAGCATAAGAGTCTGTAACTGCACGTCTAAGTCTGTGAAACTTAGAAGGAAATGTTTTATCTGTTTACTCAATAGGAATCCTGCTCTATGGTAAACCATCATCTTAGTTTAGTGGACAGTTTGGTGTTTACTGACAAGAATTTATTTTACTTCATATTAACAAACAGCTCTCCCCTCGATAGCTTACCTAAAACCTAGCTAAGAATGTAGTCTTATGTGCTAAAGTAGGAATTTATTCTTTCTTTTCTAATTCTAATTCTTTTCTAATTATTCTACATTTCATTATTGTAATGATATAGCCATTATTTATATTCTCTTTAAGTTGTTATGGACAATCTTTTGATTCCCATTCTTATTAACACATCATAAATTTAAATACATTAAACAACACATACATGTTAAGTGTGTCTGCATATTTCTCTCTCTGTATCAGTTAGAATTTCTTGTCACTAAAATTATGGAAAAATAAGCAGGAAAATGGTACACCACTCTCATGCCAGGCATCCATGAATGGCAACCTTTTCAACTTTGTTTTCAAGGCTACGCAATCACAAACCAAATCAGAAACACTTTCATACCTAAGTTTTGCTATGCATCTTCTGATTGGATCTTACACTTAACCCTTTCCAATACTCCTGAATTCAGTACCTGTATTTTTATAATCTGCAGATGGATTTGTGGATTCATGTGGGAGTAGGAACTTCATTTTCCAACTATATTGTAAATTAGGATCGTATATATTCCTCCTTTAATAAAATACTTTAGTTATAAACACTTTAAAAAAAAAATTGTTTCACTACAACTGCAACCACAAAGTCACCGTCTATTTTTATCCCATCACCATATGTCTCTCTAGCTCTCTTACCATTCTAACCTCCCTCGCAATGTTCTGTTGCAGCAGTAGGTAACAAGTTCATAACAGTCTCATAACAGCACCATATTCCCTTGTAATGGAAAATACCAGGTCTCTTCATTTGTTGACATTATGTACATATCCCAAACACAAACAGTTGTTCTACTGTCTGAAAACCCAATTCACCATCACTTTCCTTTTTTCAAACTGAGCTTGAAAATCTGTGGGTGTGAGAGTTTCTGTCTGGGTGTGAAAGTGGGTGTTAGTGTCTGTCTGGGTGTAAGAGTAGGTATGAGAGTGTCTCTCTGGGTATTAGAGTGGAATGAGATTGCCTGGTTGTCAGAATGGGTATGAGGGTGTGTGTCTGGGTAAGAGATTGAGGGTTAGAGTGATTGGGTGTGAGAGTGTCTGTCTAGGTATGAGAGTGGGTATGTAAGTGTCTCTTTGGGCATGAGAGTAGATGTGAGAGTATCTGCTTAGTTGTCAGAGGGATTGTGAGAATGTCTGTCTGGGTGTGAGAGTGTGGGTCTGAGAGTGTCTGTCTGGACATCAGAGTGCATGTTGGAGTGTCTCTCTGAGTGATAGAGGGGGAGTGAGAGTGTCTGACTGGGTGTGAAAGGTGATATGAGAGTAGCTGCATGGATGTCAAAGTGGGTGTGAGAGAGTCTATGGGTCCAAGAGTGGGTATGAGAGTGCCTGGTTGTGAGAGCGGATGTGAGAGTGTCTGTCTGGGTGTGAAAGCGAGTGTGATAGTGTCTGTTACAGTGTGAGAATGGGTGTGAGAGTGTCTCTCTGGGCATGAGAGTGGCTGTGAGAGTGTCTTTCTACATGTCAGAGAGAATGTGAGAGTGTCTGAGTATGCCAGTGGATGTGCGAGTGTCTGTCTAGACATCAGAGTACATGTGAGGATGTATCTTTGAGTGTCAAAGGGGATATGAGACTGTATGTCTAGATGTCAGAGGGAATGTGAGAGTGTCTGGGTATGCCAGCGGATGTGCAAGTGCCTGTCTGGACATCAGTGTGCATGTTCAATTGTCTCTCTGAGTGTGAGAGTGGATAAGAGAGTTTCTGTCTAAATGCCAGAGGGAATGTGAGAGTGTCTGTCTGGGTGTGAGAGTGTCTGCCTGGATGTCATAATGGGTGTGAGAAAGTCTCTCTAGGTGGGAGTGAGAGTGGGTATGAGAGTGTCTGGTTGTGAGAGTTGGTGTGAGATTGTCTGGTTAAGAGTAAGTGTGAGAGTGTCTGGGTGTGAGAATAAGTGTGAGAATGTCAGTCTGGGTGTGAGAGTGAGTGTGAGAGTGTCTGTGTGGATGTCAGAGTGGGTGTGAGAGAGTCTCTCAGGGTGTGACACAGGATATGAGTCCGTCTGTTTGTGAGAGTGGGTTTGAAAGTGTCTGTCTGGATTTGAGAGTGAGTGTGAGAGTATCTGTCTGGGTGTGAGTGATGGTGAGAGAGTGTCTGACTGGTCTTGAAAATGGATGTGAGACTGTCTGTCTAAGTGTGAGAGTGGGTATTAGAGTGTCTTTCTGGGTGAGAGTATGTGTGAGAGTGTCTGTCTGAGTGTCAGAGTGGGTATGAGACTGTCTAGATGGCAGAGGGGATTTGAGTGTGTCTATCTGGTTGTGAGAGTGTGTTTGTGAGAGTCTCCCTGGGTTGACAGTATCTCTCTGATTGTGAGGAAGGGTGTGACAGGTGTATCTAGGAGTGAGAATGGGGGTGAAAGTAAATATATATTGTTTTGCTGTTTTACAAAATCCACAGATTCACCAACGGATTCTCACTGAGTGTCGCGCTGGGCATCGATGATCAGTTTGTGGATTTTTGCAAAATGACATAAAAAATAGTTTTACACTATTTAAAACCTTTATTTAATGTTATATGACATATCAATACACCCCCATGGCTTCAGGGATCCTCCATCCAGGCTCCTTTATTTCACTTTCAGCCCCGGGGATGGTCCCCGATGAAACAAAATGGTGGCTGCCATGTCCCTGACATGTTGCATCCAACCAATCTGATTCTTTCTTTTACTTGAAACTTCTCTGATTAGTTCGCATAGGATCCGTGAAGTATCAGTTTGCCCAGCTATCCATATTTTTTGCCCTTTAATATCTCTAAAACCACTGAACAGATTTACATCAAATCATAAAAAGCGTACTTTCTGGACCAAGAGCTAACTTTCTCGCAAATTTGGTGTAATTCCGTATAGCAGTTCGGGCAGTAGCTGTGTCCAAAATCCCTATGGCAACTACCAGCAGTATATATATATATATATATATATATATATATATATATATATATTCACTGAAAAAAGCAACGGTTACAGGGACATAATAGTTAAGTTCAGAATTTTCTCATACAAAATCATATAAATTCAGCAAATATAGATAAAACTTATGCCCTAAAGTAACTATATCTCACGCCCTAGCCATGAACAGTTTATTCTTCAACAATTTGGAGTAATTTGGGGTCCACGGCAAGGGCGTGTCCCTGTAACCTTTGGTTTTTTTCATTGAATTTCAATGTTTTTTTAACACACATTAATATTTGTTTCAGGCTGTGGCAAGCCAATCAGGGCCCAAGGATGCAAGGATGATCCGAGGAGGATCCGTGAAGGATCCAAAGAGGATGCAAGGATGATCTGCGAATCCACCGATCGGCCGAAAAAAGTGGACAATTTTTTGCCCATTAGGGAACCCTAAGCTACCCTACCATGTGTCCTATGGGGTTAGGATACCTGTATCCTGACCTCTTATATGTTTTTACACTTTTTGTTTCCCACCCCCCAGACAATACGAGAAACAAAATGGCACTGCAACTTTTCTGTCAGGTGGTGGCCAGCTGATCAGGGCCTTGTTTTCTCTCTGAATTTGCAGAAGATCAGCAGAGGACCTGAAGAGGATCCAGGAAGGATCAGCGTCCGTCTACATACACTTTTGTTTTACAGTTAATTACAAGAATACCACTGAATGTATTCACACAAAATAACACAAAAAGGTCTCTTTCTGGACGAGTACCCACCTTTCTGCCAAATTCGGTGTCATTCTGCCCAGTAGATTTGGAACTATCGCTGTTAAAAATCCCTTTTTAAACAATGAATGGAGAAAAGGCATCTTATGACCCCCCTTCTTCTCAGCCCCTGACTGACATATCATGCTGAAAACTTTCCAGACAGCAGTTGATGTGGAGCACAATCTTTGGGAAACTTTTGTGAAGATTCGTCAACCAGCGCCAAAGAGATAGGCAACTAAAAACTATTTTTCTGTAGAATCTAGGTCCTAACAATTTCTGTGCGTGCAGTATCATTAGACATCCTGCTCTTATTAAAGTCCTATTATCCATACTGCCTCAATAGGTTCTCTCACAATGAAACTTTGCTGAAATTCATTGTAGATGGCTTATACCGTACTGTTTTACACTCTTATTTATTGATTAACATACCTCTTGTCATTGACTGTCCTAATGATAAAAACCTCTTTGTTTACCTTACGTCTTTTCTTGTTAAAATGCAGTTTATCAACCACACATCCACGGAGCAATTTTGACACAACACCTCAACTCCAGTGTGCTTAGTCTTCAAACAGATTTCCAATTTTCACTCCCTACCTCTAGGCTAATGCCCTGAGGTGCTCAGCTCTGCGGAGTTGAGTTACTGTGTCAAAATTGCTCTGTGGATGTGTGGTTTATAGTACAAAGAAACCCACAGCATTGTGTTTTTTCTATGCTACCAAAAACACACAAAAACAATTAAAATCTCCCAGGGAGACCAATTATTTCATATTGAAATCTAGCAACATTCCATGGAAATCTAATTACACTGTGGTAACCGATGTGGTGTCTTTGTACACATGCATACACCATTAATCGGGTATTCATACCCGTCGGTATTTGCTCTGAGACAAGCCCTTATTCCTATATGATCAAAGTATGATGTTGCTATATATGTTATGCTTCTGTTTGGAGAACAATTACTTCATGTTTAGGGACCAGTGGTGTAGGCAACTTACAGGGACCGTTATGGGAATTTGCTTCGCAACGAGCTGCGCCTGGATTTTTCTGGCCTGGTGGGAGGTGGAGCATATTTGGACTGAGAAAAATGAAAGGTGGACAAAACATCTATTGCAGTGGACCAGATATATAGATAATCTCGCCATAATCTTGGATGGATCACACAAAGATCTTCAGGATTTTTTGAGATTCATCTCAGACAATGACTTTAATCTGACATTCACACGCAAAATTCATGTCAGAAATTGAATTTTTTAATGTATTTGTCAAAGTGGAAGTGAACAAAATCAACACCAATTTTTTTACATGCACCTAGCCACCACCCTAACAACCTGAAATGGAGCATCCCCTTTTGGGAAATGCTAAGAGTGACATGGAACTGCAGCACCTCACATCTATTTAAAGAGCAGAAGATAATGATAGGTAGATTCATTTCCAGAGAACATCCGGCAAAAGTACTAAAAACAGTCTGTGAGCAGGATGAAGAGAGACCCAGAGAGAGTTCATTACAGAAAAAAAGCACAAATACAGGAATAGAACACAGTAAGATTCACCAGAACATTTACCAGTGAACCGGGTCTCACAAATGCATGCTGTGGAAACACTGGCATTTAATAAAATCTGATCCAGTGATAGGCCATTTTGTGAGCCCCTATCCCATGATAACTAGTGGGAGGAACAAATCTTTGAGGGGCATGTTATTACACAGCTGTGCAACACCAAAGAGTAGAACAGATTCCTGTTTAAGGTAACAACATGGTTTTTATAAGTGTGGTAATGGAAAGCATGACAACATAGTGTGAAGGGAAAAACATATGTGCTACCCACAGGGAGATCAAGAAAAATAAAAAAAATGCATAACATGCATGAGTGATTTTGTGATATATGTCTTACAATGTCTCTGTGGCCGATGCTATGTTGGTAGTGCCATTTTCCCAGTGAAAAAGAGAATCCTAGAACATCTAAGAGTGAAAAGAATTAGAGACCTAAACTAACCTGTTGTGAGACATTGACATCAAATGCATGCAAGGAGTAATGATGAGTTCTCATATTTTGGCAGTGGCAGGGTACCAACGAGTCTCAGAGGTGGAGACAGGAAAAAGGAAGATGAAGAGAATGCAATTCAAATACATTGTGTCATTCAACAGTGAGTTCCCAGGTGGCCTAAACTCAGAGGAGGAGCTACAGGTCCATATTGGACCACAGGTGGTTGAAGTTACATTTCTGGACATGATTTGTTTAGGCCAATGGAAATTGTTTTGTCAGTGTTATTTACAATCAATTGACTTGCTCCCCTTTTTTTCATTTTATATATGACTTTGTTTACTTTCCGTTTGAAAGTATACTTTGATAATGAATACAATGTTAGAAAAACGTGATCATGTTACTGTACTCCTATATGGATAGTCACATGTTTTTATTGTGCTAATTAACAGCTGTGGGCCGCACTTTGGGTGTTAAAACAAAAAATGCAAAATGTATTTTTACTAAGCGGAAATACTTGAAAATGAAGTGCTAGCAAATGGGTGGAGCTTTACTATTAATTATTTGTGTCTTTATTTTTCAGTCCTTTATATGATCATAATCATTGTTTGAGGTGAAATGCAAATTATAATACCAGATAAAACTGATATGAGTAAAGGTGTGCATTCAGCCACTTGGTGCTGTATCTGATGTGTATTTCTTGCCACTTTAAGCCATTTGAATGCAAAATTGATGTACTCAATGAAACCTCAGTTATATATCTGCATTAGTTGGTAGTGGTTGGGCACTGGTTTTGTTTTTTGGGCCACAATGAAGACTTTGTGGATGCAACACATTGCCAAATAAAGCCTTTTTTAAGACGCATTCGGGATTGTGAGCACTCTTTTGGTAAGAAGGATTTGTTACCATCATCATTACGAGATATACATAGCTATATCTATCTCTATCTATCTATCTATCTATCTATCTATCTATCTATCTATCTATCTATCTATCTATCTATCTATCTATCTATCTATCTATCTATCTATCTATCTATCTATATCTATATTTATCTCTCTCTCTCTATATATATATATATATGTATATATATATATATATATATATATATATATATTCATGAAGCGTACTACTGGATAGCTATAGTTTAAACCTAATTTTTATAGAAAAAATAAAAGATAAAGAAAAGGGGCCACTGTAGGGACACCTTGACCCCTTTTCTCAGCCCCCAAGAGCAAAAAAGCATTTTTTATTTAGAATTTTTTCTGTGATTTGTGTTGGCTCCTGCAAAAATTCAATAAACCAATGAAACGTGGGCTCCCACGCTTGATAATGCTGAAGGCCCCGGGTGGGCCAAGTCCTAGAGGCATTGTAAATTTTAATGAGGGGGCTGCCTGGCCCCTCCAAAGTAACATAGATCACTACCTCCCCGAGACTTAAATGCAATTTAATGTAAGGGGACTGTGCGGCCCCCTGCAGCCCCGGGGACTGCTACCTCCCTGGTGCTTTAAAGTAATTCAATATGGAGGTGAATGTGGCCCCCCACAGCCCTGAGTACTACCAGCTGCCTGGGGCTTGAATGTAGTTCAATGTTGGGGGGCTGCCTGGTCCCCCGTAGCCCCAGGGTCCACCACCTACCTGGGGCAGTAATTATAAACAGTGTGAGGAGCCCCCAGCCCCCCTCCCTTGCAGCCCTGGGGACCACCACTTCCCTGGGGCTACAATACAAGAATGAAAAGGGTCTGTTTTGGACCCCCCCAGCCATGAGGACCACCACCTTCCCGGGGCTATACTCTTTGAAGGCAAAAGCAAAAGCAAACAAAGTCCGGTTTCTAACAGCAAGAGCTGTCACACAACTCCCACTGTCAGAAATCAGACTTTTCATCTGTCTTCATTGCACGCTACTAAAAGCAGCTCTTTGCTTGTGTGAGCAATGCCTGCTACCACAGGTCACGGGGAGCTGGCTAGGAACGCAGGGGTCTGTCCTGTCACTCTCTCTCTCTCTTTCATACCACAATGAGAGAGTGTCATTTAAATATTTCTCCAAGCAATGACTGAAAAAAAGTAGCTACAAAGTTGTGTTGTATAACGGTAAAGGTCACAGACTCCAACAATGCAAGTTGAAGGTCCTAGTCCAGGTGTGTCTGTAGTAATTTCCCTAATTTAATTTATTTTCAAATTGAAACATTTAAGGTTCATAACAAAAGGTGATCTCATGATTTAATTGACCAATACATTTTTATTTTCAATATGTCTCTCCCCCTCTCACTCTATTCTCTCTCTCAATTTTTCTTGTTCAATCTCTTTCTCCCACTCACACACCCACTTAGACACTTATACATGCACTCACAGACCCACTCACACACCCACTCACAGATCCACTCAGTCCCTCATGTAGCCACTCAAAGCCCTACTCACACCCTCACACACTCGCTCACAGATCGACTCAGACTCCCACGTACCTACTCACAGACCCACTCACACATCCACTCACAGACCAACTGTAACCCTCACACACCCACTCATAGACCCACCCAGACACTGATGCACCCACTAAGACAATGATGCACCCACTCTCAAACCCAGACAGACCCTCACAAATCTACTCACAGACCTACTCACACTCTCGCACACCCACTCACCGACCCACTAAAACCCTCACTCACCCACTCAAACACCCACATAAGCACTGACACACCCACTAAGACACTGATACATTCATTCTCACACCCTGGCAGCCACTCTCACAGCCACTCTCACCCCAAGACAGAGCGTCTCACATCTAACCTCACACCCAGAGAGACAGGCAGCGGGTAACTCCCACTGTGTGTTGCCAAAGGGGTGTGGGCAGTGTGGGGTTGGGTGGTTAGGAGTTTTATTACCTAGTGGCAGTCACCACTAGATAGTTATAGTTAGGACCATGTTTCCGTAAAAGAGAGCATTTTTATACTTGCCTATATCTTTGGCACTGCTTGGCGAATCTTCACAAAACTTTCCATAGAAAAGTCCCCTGGTGATTTTTGTTGCGCATGAAAAGTTGCAGGGTGATCAGTCAAGCAGGGGAAGAGAAAAAAGGGGGGTCAAGTGCTTTTCCCATGTTAATTCCATTTGGACCTTTAGATATGACTGCAGCCCAAACCATTGGAGGGAATTAAACCAAAATTGGCAGAAACGGGGGTTACTTAACCTGAAAGGAAATGAGGAATTGAGCGAGGGAAGTAAATGTTGATTCTATTTACTCTTTGGTGGCAGGGATGAGGCGCTGTATGAGATGATTGAAAATTGTGGTATGAAGGACAATGAATAGCACAGTTATGCTAAAGTGCATGGAAACTACATGATATTAAAGGAACAGCTGCACTGTGCCCCAGAAAAGTAAAGTGATGGGAAAATGCCACTGCAAATGTCAAATGTTGAGATTGAAAACAAGTTTGTATGCACATTCTGCAGACTTTGTGGCTTTTAGAACACAGCATATTAAGGTGGCTTGCTATTTGCTATTTCTATCAAGTGCTCACTTTTTTAAAAGCAGAAGGACTGTGTGCCTAAGATTAAAGCTCATCACAAGAGCTGCAACGCATCAGGTTGAAAGGTCTTTTGTTGCAGCATGAAGATGTTGAATAAAGTGCCTCTCACTGCCACCAATTAAGGTATACAGTGTACTTCTTCTTTTTGGAGAGACCTGTTGGTATAATAAGTGAGGGAGCTCTATCCCCATAAGGCTGAGGCTGTCCTGATTAGGAATGGGTTCCTGCATGGTGACATTGTTGTTGAAAGTAAATGAATTAGAACCTGATCTGCCCGCCTCCACTGTGAGAAAAGAAGGTAGGGTTAAAAGCAAATGTGGGACTGGGCGAGGGAAGTAAATTGGGATTTCCATTAACTGTTTGCAGGATTGAGGTGCTGTATGAGATAACTGAAAACTGTAGTATGAAGGACAATGAATAGCACAGTTATACTAAAGCACATGGAAACTGCATGATATTAAAGGAATGACTGCAGTGTGCACCAGAAAAGCAAAGTGATGGGAAAATCCCACTGCAAAATTCGAATGTTGACATTGGAAACAAGTTTTTATGTGCATTCTGCAGACTTTGAGACCTTAGGAACATGGCATATTAAGGTTGTCTGCTATACATTAATTATATCACATGGTACTTTTTTAAAAGCAGAAGGACTGTGTATCTATAATCAAGGGTCATCACAAGAGCTGAAAGCCATCAGGTTGAAAATCCTTTTGCCGCAGCATGGAGATGTCGAAGAAAGTGCCTCTCTCTGCCACTAATAAAGGCATACAGCATACTTCCTTTTTTTCTGGTGAAGCTTGAATATGTATATATATGTATATATATATATACACACACACATATAGAAAGTGAGGTCTGATTGGCTGTCAACACTTCAGGCAGTAAGTGCTGGCAGCCATCTTGGGATCATTATACATGACAGCACCCCACTGAAATGCATTGTAGTGAATGGGAGACTTTGAGGTTCACAAAAAGGAGAACGTAGAAAGGGTGATAACAGATTTTCTCATGATCTTCCCATAGAGTTTATGGAAGTTTCCCAAGAAGCTAAAAAAAGAGCATATTTTCTGTAAATTCAGTCTATCTTTCTCAGCCATATGAGAATGAAGCCTGACAGACTCAGTAAAACATTTACTTCCAAATGGAGCAACCTGTCAATTGAGTCCCTTGTGTTCTACTGCAGCCCCCCAGAGTGTTCTAAAGAACAACTAGAACACTAAGGCCCTCATTACAACCCTGGCGGTCGGTGTTAAAGCGGGGATAATGCCGCCAACAGGCCGGCGGTAACAAAAATGGAATCATGACCACGGCGGAAACCGCCAATACAGACAGCCATTTTAACACTCTGACCGCCATGGCGGTAGCAACAAACACCGTGGCGGTAACCGCCAACAGCCAGGCGGAAGACAATGTACCGCCCACCCCATCACAACCTGCACATCCGCCAGCTTTACCCGGGTGGTAACAAAGCCATCAAAAGCACGTCGGAAACAGTACTTTGAAGGGAAACCACTTACCTCTCGACACTCAAGGAAGAACCAGGATGCCCTGGAGCCCGAACTACAGCTGTTACCCATGCTGGTGTATCTTCTCATATACCAGGAGTACTAACGCCGGCGACGACGACCATGGTGAGTACTGCACCTAATATACAGGGTAGGGGGGAGGAAAAAGAAAGTGACACACACACTCAACACGCAGCACCCCCACCCCCACCCTCACCCCCAACATCATACACACAAACATATGCAACAACATTACATATACACCCGTAACCCTCTGGAATAACGCAAGGACAAAAGGAATGGAGTCAAATGAGTGTTATATTAGAAATTTAAAGAAATACGTTTGTAAATAAATAAACAGTATGTGCAATATATACAATATATAAAAAATGAGGGACAATGTCCACACAAAAATAGTCTGTGGCCCACTGTGCTATAACACATAGGCCAAGCCCACACTTGACTCCTGCCTCAAAATGGGGAGAACACTGCAGGGGCATCAGGCCGAAAACACACAGGCACCTCAGGGGGAAGGGGGGGGGCACCTCAGCCAGAAGATGGTACTACGCCACTGCTCCTGGAGGGGGCTGCATGCCCACTGCCTGGTCCTGGGGAGTGCAAAGCCACAGTCTATCAAGTGGGTGACATGTTCCACTGGTTCTGGAGGGGGCTTTGTGCCCAGTGTGTTTCATCTTGCCAAGGATAGGGTGAGTGGATGCCTTTCTCCACTGGTTCTGGAGAGGGCTTGGTGTCCAGTGTGCTTCATCCTGCCAAGGATAGGGTGAGTGGATGCCTTCTTCCACGGTTCTGGAGGGGGCTTTGTGCCCAGTGTGCTTCATCATGCCAAGGATAGGGTGAGTGGATGCCTTCTTCCACTGGTTCTGGAGGGGGCTTGGTGCCCAGTGATGCAGCACATGGGGGGTGCCAGGTCACAGTCCCTCACCTAGGTGTCAGAGCCACGAGATTTGCAGTGACCAGGATGCATGATAGTCCATGGAGGGAGGGCTACAGTCCATCCGTCGGCGGCTACAGCTGCACAGTGGTGGTAGTGCTGGTGCTGGTAGGGGTGCTGCCAGTGGTTGGGGGAGGCTCCATCCCTTCTCCTGCAGGTTTGGACAGCTGCCCACTGGGGCTGCTGCTGCTGACAGTAGTGGTGCTTGTGGTGGTGCAGGTGGCGGTGCTGGCCACGGTGCAGGTGCCGGTGCTGCCAGTGGTGGGGGAAGGCTCCAGCCCTTCTCCTGCAGCCTCGGACGGCTATCCACTGGGGCTGCTGCTGCTGACAGTAGTGGGGTTTGCGGCGGTGCAGGTGGCGGTACTTGCGGCAGTGCTTACCGCGGTGCATGTGGCAGGGCTGGCTGCGGTGCAGGTGGCGGTGCTGGCCACGGTGCAGGTGCTGGTGCTGCCAGTGGTGGGGGAAGGCTCCAGCCCTTCTCCTGCAGCCTCGGACGGCTACCCACTGGGGCTGCTTCTGCTGACAGCAGTGGTGCTTGCTGTGGTGCAGGTGGCGGTGCTGACCACGGTGCAGGTGCTGGTGCTGCCAGTGGTGGAGGAAGGCTCCAGCCCTTTTCCTGCAGCCTCGGACGGCTACCACACTGGGGCTGCTGCTGCTGACAGTAGTGGTGCTTGCGGCGGGGCAGGTGCGGTGCTTGCGGCAGTGCTTACGGCAGTGCATGTGGCGGTGCTGGCTGCGGTGCAGGTGGCGGTGCTGACAGTTGTGCTGGTAGCCACCAGGCCTTCACCTGCAGGCTCGGACGGCTGAAGTGTCTTTGCTGGTGTTTTGTGCCCCTTTCTGCCCTTGCCAGATGGTGGTGTCACCTTGGGTCTGGCAGCTGGAGTCTTTGAGGTGGCCTTGCTGGGTGGTTGTGGCTCCTTTCCCTTGCTGGATGCTGTCCCCTTCTTCACCTTGCAAGGTGGCTGAATGTTCTTGGCCTTGGTAGGGGTTGGTTGTCACACTGGATGGGGTGACAGCTGCAGACACCACAGCAGACGTGGATTTGGTGGCTGAGGTGCTGGGCTGGGTTTAGGCCACCCTGGCCTGAGGTGAAGGACAGGGGGAGGGGTAGGGAAGAGGTCAATGTTTGCTAGGAAAAGCTTCTTAGGGACATTGGGGTGGAAAGAGGGTGAAGGTTTGGTAGTTGAGCAAGAGGGAGTACTTGAAAGAAGTGTCAGTCTGCTGTGTTTGGGTGCAGGTGCATGAGCTGGATGCTGTTGTGAGGTGGATGGCTGTTGGGTGGGTGTGTGCTTGAGTTTTGTACTTTGAGAGGAGGGGTCACAGACACAGTGGGAGAGGACACAGGGGACGTGTGCATGGATGGGGGGTGACTGCCAGTGAAGGGTGTGTAGTGATGGGCGTGCTGGTGATGGAGGTAGTGGATGAGGATGTAGTGCATGCAGGCGTGAGTGGAAATGCAACTGGTAGGGAGGTGGGCGAGGAGGAGGAGGGGGACACAGTGGAGGCAGTGGATGCTGGTGTGTCTGCATGGGGATGGTGCTTGTGTGTGAGTGCCTGGGAGATGAAGTGTGGTGATTGTGTTTGCCTGAGCCACTTTTGTGTGTTGATTTGGCTGTATGCTGGACTGAAGGTGTGCTTGGGATAGGCTGGCGTTGAGGGGATTGGGACTGGGTAGAGGAAGTTGGAGGGGGGAGGCTGGATACAGGGACAATGGCTGCCATCAGTGCGGAGGCAAGAGCCTGAAATGCTCTCTGTTGGGCTGCCACGCCAGAGTGAATGCTCTCCAGGTATGCATTTGTTTGTTGCAAATGCCTCTCGACACCCTGGATGGCATTCAGAATGGTTGACTGCCTAACAGTGAAGGATCTCAGAAGGTCAATAGCCTCCTCACTGAGGGCAGCAGGGCTGACTAGGGCAGGGCCTGAGGTGCCTGGGGCAAAGGAGATGCCTAACCTCCTGGGTGAGCGGGCACGGGAAACACGTTGAGGAGCTGCTGGGAAGGTGGTGCTGGTGGGGGGGTGGCAGCTGTACCTGTTGTTGTGGTGGGCACAGAGGTGTCCGCCACTGCCAGGTAGCTTCCATTGGAGGAGGAGTCGCTGTCTGTAGTGGCCCCTCTTGACTCTGTTGTGGTGCTCCCCTCACCCTACGTCCCACTGGGGCCCTCACCGCCGGTGGATTCAGCCTCCAGGCCCATGTGGGATGCAGCTCCGTCTGTCGCCGGTGCCTCTGCTCCTCCGCCAGATGATGTGAATCCACACAAGGACAGGGTGACAAAACAAAAAAGGGGGGAGAGACAGAGGATACACTTGGTCAATGCCAGCAACAACACTACCGTTGGTGTACACAAAACACAGCAAGCAGCCCTATGCACTAGGCCATGCAATACCAGTTACAAAGAGAGTCACCAGCCCATGGGGTACATAGCATAACGCCAGCTGCACACCTGAAACAAACAGGGCCCTGACCAGTAGGAGATGCCCACTAACACAATTGGGGTTGGAGCGCTTCAGAGCGTGCCCAAAAAGGGACCTACCCTGCCATCTTCGTCCTGGCCTAGGGGCACCCACAGTCCACATCCCCACCCAGGTAAAACCTTAACGCGCGCAAAGTCATGATTCTGAATTTGTACTCACCCCCTTGTGGCTGCTGTGATGCCCTCAAGCGCCTATTTAACTCTGGATAGGACACCGCCAGGATGCAGAACATCAGGGGGTCAGGGTACGACGGGCACCCCTTCCTCGTTGGGAGGCCAGCCCCAGCTGGGCCTCCACCATCTTCCTTGCCCATCGGCGCAGGTCCTCCCACTGTTTGTGGCAGTGGGTGCTCCGCCTGTCAAAGACTCCCCGGGTCTGCACCTCCTTAGCAATGGCACACCAAATACCCTTTTTCTGATGGGTGCTGACCTGCAGGAAAAATACAGCAGAAAAGGGATTAGTCATACCGTCCGGACTGTCATACTCATGGCCCACCATATCCCTCCCATCCCCTTATGCACACACATTGACCACCATACATGCAGCACTCTGCCCAGGACACCTCAGCCCCCCATACATGAGGCTTACACACACAGCACTGCATATATTCATGACCCGCTCATCATGCTCACAGTGTACTCACCTGTTTGTCTGGAGGACCATAGAGTAAAGTGTACTGGGGTAGGACCCCATCCACCAGTCTTTCCAACTCCTCCGAAGTGAAGGCAGAGGCCCTTTCCCCAGACACATGAGCCATTGTCGCTTCCAGACATTGGTCACAGCAGCACTTGCAGTGTAGGTCCTCTTCTGTTGAAGGTCAGGTAGCAAGTGAGTGAATAGATAGAAAATGGTGGTCAGGTCCGAGGCGGTGCATACCGTCACCGCCATAGTACATCACCATTGGTTCCTGGAACCCATAGGGCCTAATGTTAACCAATGCGAAGTTTCGCAGCCGTCGTTGACCGGCAACGGCAACAGCACACAACACCAGCAGAATTACTTCATTTCCACTTATCCATTCTCACAGGTCAGGCAGCCGCTATTTCAGGGGGGCGTAGGGCATGGCACCTAACTGCACCACAGCAGACATTGCCACATCAACTGACTCTCGGATTCACATACTGGTTCTGTAAATGAAGAGATGCATCATTATTTCAATAGATGTGTGAATATGACCCTCTGCTCACCGTTTTCCTCCCTAGACTTCAACCGCTGAGGATGAATATGAAATGGAGACATCCTCCAGTGTACAGACCCCTGGTGGACCTAGCGACAATGGAGGACAGAGACATTATCCAAACCTACAGACTTGATAGGGCCACATTCCAAGAACTGTGTGCCCAATTGGAGCTAGACCAGATTTCAGCTATCTGACAGCCCACAGGTATCCCCCCTCTATTGGAGGTCCTGTCAGTGCTCCAAATCCTGGCAAGTGGCTCCTTCCCAACATCAGTGGCCACGGCATCAGGGATGTCTCAGCCAATGTTCTCCAACGTGTTGACCAGAGTATTGTCTGCCCTGCTGAAACACATGCACAGCTACATTGTATTCAATACACATTCATAACAAGGAAGTGGTTAATGCTTTTGTCGCACATCTGAAGCCAATCAAATTTAAAGTCGCGTAGCCTGTATTTGTGCGCGGTGCCAACCTGGTCGGATAAACCCAACCACAAAGGGTTTCAAAGATGCACAGGTTTCGTGGATGGAACCCCGGAAGGGACCACCCATGGACTGTGCTGTGAGATACAAATTGAGAAAGAAACAGGGACCAGGGCACTCTGAGTCTCTATAATAAATATATAGTCCAAGATGAGTAGAGTTGCAAGAAGTGTTTAATCCAAGAACAGACAACAGCCAACACGTGTTTCGTCCTAGCAGACTTTTTCAAGGCTGAAACATAAACAAATGGCAATTCTTATACATGAGATGATACAGTGTATGAGGATCTGTCACATGGATACACATTTTCGCACGAGGGATTAACCCTTTGAGATACATGAATATTCGAACAGAAAGGCGATACCCCATTGTTTGAACAATAAAGCAATTATAGTAAACTTTTTAACAAAGGGAATATAGTGCACGTGAATGAGATAGGTGAAAAAAACTCCTGGAGGTTCCTTTTCAGTGTGGGTAGAGAAAGTTTCCCTTGTGCAATAGGGAAGCATGCAAATAAACCTTATATTTCAAACTGGTGTCCAAGACAGAGATTGATGCATGCATGGTAGGTGGCAGGTGGGAAGAAAGCCGTGTACGCAGGCAAAGATTAGAATAAGGGTGCTACACAAGCAGGTGGTAGTTACCTCATAGATTCAGACTTGGATGAAGACTAGTTTCGCTAGGGCTGCTGTAGCCCCTAAAATATAGCATTGGTTCTAGGGGGAGAAACCAGATGAGACATGTTTATGATACTGAAATATCATAGGCTGGGGTGAGCCACAACTAGATATAGAGGTAGGGAAAAGAAAGTAGTAGTAACTTACATCGTATTCCCCCAGGTGGAGGATTTGGCCACAGAGAAGGCTGACTTTTATGCCCTGGGACATATCCGCAACGTCATTGGTGCCCTTGATGGTACCCCCATGTAGCATTTGTATCCCCCTTGGAGAAATTAACAAGTGTTCAGGAATAGAAAAAGCTATCACTCTATGAATGTACAGATGGTGTGTTTGGCAGATCAGTACATCTCCCATGTGAATACCAAGTATCCTGGCTCTGTGCATGACGCCTTTATCTTGAGGAATAGATGCATCCCATATGTGATGGCTCAACTCCAGAGGCACCGGGTGTGGCTAACAGGTGAGCCCAAGGTCCCCACCCAGTATATGTTGGTGTATGGGTATGGGGTTGTCCCTAAGGGTGAGTGTGTGGCTAACAGGTATCCCTCGATATTTGCAGGTGACTCTGGTTACCCCAACCTCTCATTCCTACTGACCCCAGTGAGGAATGCCAGGACAAGGGCAGAGGAACGTTACAATGAGGCACATGGGCAAACAAGGAGGTTAATTGAAAGAACCTTCGGCCTCATGAAGGCCAGGTTCGGTGCCTCCATCTGACTGGTGGATCCCTGTACTACTCACCCAAGAAGTTGTGCCAGATCATCAGTGCATGTTGTAGGTTCACAACCTGGCCTTGAGACGCCAGGTGCCCTTTCTGCAGGAAGATGAGCCTGGAGATGGTCTTGTGGCAGCGGTGCAGCCTGTGGACAGTGAGGAAGAGGACGCAGAGGATGAAGAACTGGACAACAGAAGGTCTCTCATACTGCATAACTTCCAGTGAGACACAGGTAAGACACTGTAACTTCACTTTACATTGCACTTTTGAGTTGGACATTGGACATGGCAGCATGATTTCCCTATGTCTATGGCCGCTTACTGTACCCTTTGGCATCTCTATTTTCAGATCTCTGTGCCCCACTCTGGCTCCTGGTGTGTTTACTGCTGCCCAATACAAGTCATACCAATGTATATATAACTGTACATATGAATTGCAATGTTTACAGATTTTTTGAACTAATACATATTTCAATAAATTGACAGACTCCAGATTTGTATTTGTTCCAAGGGTGTTTATTTTAGTGCTAAGAGGTTGAGCTGGATGTGCAATGGGCTGGAGTGATGGTGGAGGAATGTCCAGTTAGAGTCCAGTCTCTTTGTATCACAGGTACATTGTCCAATGGGGCATAGGAAGGGGAGCAATGGCAGTTCAAGGTGGACAGGGCAACAGAGTGGGACACAAGGGTGACAATCAGGTGAGTCTCATTTCCTGGCGGGGTCTTGGCAATGTTCTCTGGCTTCTGCCTGGATCTTTAGGAATAGCAAGATCCCATATGTGATGGCTCAACTCCAGAGGCACCGGGTGTGGCTAATAGGTGAGCCCAAGGTCCCCACCCAGTATTTGTTGGTGTATGGGTATGAGGGTGTCCCTAAGGGTGAGTGTGTGGCTAACAGGTATCCCTCGATATTTGCAGGTGATTCTGGTTACCCCCAACCTCTCATTCCTACTGACCCCAGTGAGGAATGCCAGCACAAGGGCAGAGGAACATTACAATGAGGCCCATAGGCGAAGAAGGAGGATAATTGAAAGAACCTTTGGCCTCCTGAAGGCCAGGTTCCAGTGCCTCAATCTGACTGGTGGATCCCTGTACTAATCACCCAAGAAGGTGTGTCAGATCATCGCTGCATGTTGCACAACCTGGCCTTGAGACGGCAGGTGCCCTTTCTGCAGGAGGATGAGCCTGGAGATGGTCTTGTGGCAGCAGTGGAGCCTGTGGACGGTGAGGAAGATGAGGCAGAGGATGTAGATCTGGACAACAGAAGTTCTCTCATACTGCAGTACTTCCAGTGACACACAGGTAAGACTCTGTAACTGTAGAAGGCTGGCCTGGCTTATAGTGGGTACCTGATGGTACTTACACCTTGTGCCAGGTCCAGTTATCCCTTATTAGTAGATTAGTAGTTTTCTAGCAGCTTAGGCTGATAGAGGTAGCTATACCAGAGCAGCTTAGGCTGAACTAGGAGACATGCAAAGCTCCTACTATACCACTTATATCATATCACACTCTATCATAAGAAACACAATACTCAGAGTTACTAAAAATAAAGGTACTTTATTTTAGTGACAATATGCCAAAAGTATCTCAGAGGATATAGGGGGTCATTACAACATTGGCGGTAAAAGGCACTTACCGCCGTGCAGAAGACCGCCAATACACCGACTCGGCGGTGGAATTCCGCCACAGCTATTATGACACACATCTCGGAAACCGCCGAAATTCAGACACCCACAAAAGTCCGCCACACCAAAGGTCAGTGATAAACTGCCGATAACAAAACCTCCACCTCCACGCCAACAGAAACACGCCCATGCTATTACGACCCACGAATCCACGCGGCGGTCTTTCAAACGCGGTATTCCATTGGCGGTACACACCGCCGCGCTCAAAATACACACACATCTCCAAAACACAGCCACATTGGACAATTCAAAATACACACCCCTGATACACATACAAACATCACTCCCACACACCCAACGCAATATAAAACACACACCCATATCACCCACAAACCCCTACGACCAAAAATTAATCACGAAGGCCAGAGACACAGCACAGATCAGACAATCCCACCACACAGAGGCACACAACACCCTCACCAACACAACTTCCACGCACAAAACACCACACATCACCACACACATCAACACTCACACCGCCCCACACATCACACACACCACCCCATGGCACGCCAAAGACACCCCCGCTTTTGCGAGGAGGAGCTCCGGGTCATGGTGGAGGAAATTGTCCCGGTAGAGCCACAGCTATTTGGCTCACAGGTACAGCACACATCAATAGCCAGGAAGATGGAGCTATGGCGAAGAATAGTGGACAGGGTCAACGCTGTGGGACAGCACCCAAGAAATAGGGAGGACATCAGGAAGAGGTGGAACGACCTACGGGGGAAGGTGCATTCAACGGTCTCCAGGCACAACATCGTGGTTCAGCTGACTGGCGGCGGACCCCCACCTCCTCCCCCACAACTAACAACATGGGAGGAGCAAGTCTTGACCATCATGCATCCAGAGGGCCTCAGAGGAGTCGGTGGAGGATGGGACACTGGTAAGTCAAATCTTAACTAACATATCCCCCAACCTACCTGCATGCTATCACACACACCCACCCTCACACCCTCCCCTATCACCCCAAATCCTCACTAATGTATTCATAACACAAACTACACATCCCAACACCAAGCCTTGCATGACACAACTAAGCATGGACACCTATCACCTAAGCATGCCCACTGCACATACCCAGAACAACCCCCTAACCATCATCACACAAGCCCCCACACAGGAATGCCTGCACTGGGGTACACAGACACCCACCCATTGCACACCATCACACACACACATGCAATAATCATGCTCTTATGCCCCTGCAGGAACACAAAGGACCGTCACCACACCAGAGGGTCCAGACAACACCACTCCACCCCCAGAAGAGGCCCACAGTGACGATAGCAGCTCTGCCCTACTGGAGCCTGGTGACCAGCCCGGACCATCGTGGGCCTCAGGACAGTCGGTTCCCCTTGCACAGGCACAACCCAACACTGACCTTCCACCCTCTGGTAACACCAGTACAGCACCCACCCAGTGGGACCAAACCTCCGTACCCAGGACAGGTCAATCAGCGGTGTGTCCACCACTACAGGGAGCCCAGGCTAACCCACCAACCCAACAACAACAGGGTCCTGGGGGCAGTGGTAGTGGGCACACGGTCCAGGGGACGGAGGCCCAGGGACACAGGGGAACTGGGAGGGCTGCTGTGCGACAGGGGGCGGACAGGCCAAGGGAACCCACTCTCCACGAGGCCCTCACCTCCATCAAGGGAGCATACCACCACTCCCAGGAGACGATGGCGACGGTCCTGGTAAAGTTTCAGGAGACCCAGCGCCTGCAGGAGGACCAGTATTTGGGGTTCAGGGAGGAGCTCAGGACCATCAGCTCCGCCCTGGGCACAATCGTAGGGGTGCTGAAGGACATACAGCAGACCCTGAGGGACACCATGGCACTCCAAGGGGCCCCTGACACTAGCCAGGATGATGAACTGCCCACCACATCCGCCGGCGCTAGTGGACAGGACGCCCCGCCACAGGACCACCACACCAGCACCCCACCCCCTGCAGACGGACAACCACCACACAAGCGGTCCCTGAGAGCCAGGAACCGGACAGAGCAAGATGGCAAGACCCCGCCAGGAAATGAGACCACCCTGATTGTCCCCCCACTGTCCCAGTTTGTTACCCTGTTCATACTTGAACTGCCCCAGCTCCACTTCCTATGCCCATATGAGCAGTGCACCTGTGAGACTAATAGACTGGACTTGCCATGGACATTCCTCCGCCATCAACCATCCTCATTTTGCAACCCCCTCCCATTTCTGAGCACTTCAATAAACACCCTTGAAACACAAAACAATCTGGAGTCAGTCTATGATTTGTTAAAATGTAATATCAATGACAGTGTCAAAATGCGTTGTGAGATGTAAAGGCAACATACCAATGTCACACATCAAAAGTCCTTGAAGGATGCAAGTAGATGACACACGTTGGTAACCACACCTGTGAAACCGTAATGGAAAGAAACAACTCAATTACCAAATAATCCCAATTAATTACACACAGGATAGAGGAAGACGTGTGACAGTGAATGTAATGTTAAAACTGAAAATGTTCTCACCTGTGTGTCACTGGAAATATTGCTGTATGACTGACTCCCTGTTGTTGTTGTCTTCTTCCTCAGCTTCCTCCTCATCACTGTCCACAGGCTCCACAGCTGCCACAACACCGTCATCTGGACCATCCTCCTGCAGAAAAGGCACCTGGCGTCGCAAAGCCAAATTATGAAGCATCGAGCAGGCGATGATGATCTGGCACACCTTCTTCGGTGAGTAGAATAGGGAACCACCTGTCATATGGAGGCACCTGAACCTGGCCTTAAGGAGGCCGAAGGTGTGTTCGATCACCCTCCTAGTCCGCCCCTGGGCCTCATTGTAGCATTCCTCTGCCCTGGTCCTGGGATTCCTCACTGGGGCCAATAGCCAGGAAAGGTTGGGGTAACCAGAGTCCCCCAATAGCCATACACAGTGCCTCTGGAGTTGACCCATCATATCAGGGATGCTGCTATTCTGCAGGATGTAGGCGTCATGCACTGAGCCAGGGAACATAGCATTAACCTGGGAGATGTACTGGTCTGCCAAACATACCATCTGTACATTCATCGGATGATAACTCTTTCTGTTTCTGTACACCTGTTCACTCCTGTGGGGGGTACCAGAGCTACATGGGTCCCATCAATGGCACCTATGACGTTGGGGATATGTCCAAGGGCATAGAAGTCACCTTAAACTGTAGGCAAATCTTCCACCTCAGGGAAAATTATGTATCTCCTTACGTGTTTCAGCAGGGCAGACAACACTCTGGACAAGACGTTGGAAAACATAGGCTGGGACATCCCTGATGCCATGGCCACTGTTGTCTGAAAAGACCCACTTGCAAGGAAATGGAGCACTGACAGCACCTACACGTCAGGGGGATTCCAGTGGGATGGCGGATTGGTGACATCAGGTCTGGCTCCAACTGGGTACATAGTTCCTTGATTGTGGCACGGTCAAACCTGTATGTGACGATGACATGTCGCTCTTCCATTGTCAACAGGTCCACCAGCGTTCGGTACACCGGAGGATTCCGCCATCTTCTCACATGTCCCAGCTGACAGCGCCTACGAAGGACAACAGCGACGATAAAGTCAATTTTCATCCAGGCATGTACCCACAGTTACACAGAAGACTACACCAAACACAAAACCGTTCCTGTATGTGTGTTTAGTGTAGACCTAGCTATGTATGACGCAGAAGTAAATGAAACCATGTGGGCCCCTGAAATGGCGGCTGCCTGACCTCTAAACTGGGACGATGGGATTGTGGGGTAACTGCACTGGCGTTGCACACCGGCGCGGTAGGCGGTCGTAGACCGCGGCGCAATGCTGCATTGGTTAACATAGGACCCTATGGGTCCCAGGAGCCAATTAACAGGTGCGCCGGCGGTGATGATACGCACCGCCACGGACGTCACCGCCGCGGACGTCACCGCCATTTTCTATCTATTCAATCAATAGATACCTGACCTTCGACAGGAGAGGACCTACACTGCAAGTGCTGCTGTGACCTCTGTCTGGAAGCGACGATGGCTGCTGCGTCTGGGGAAAGGGGCCCTGCCTTCACTGCTCAGGAGTTGGAGAAACTGGTAGACGGGGTCCTCCCCCAGTACACGCTACTCTACGGTCCTCCAGACCAACAGGTTAGTACACAGGGAGCACGTTGTATGGGCTAGGCCTGGGTGGAGAGGGCTGGTTGGAAGAGGGAAGGGTGCAGAGTTCAGGGAACATTAATGCATGTGAATGAATGGGCCACATGGCTTGAGTAGGGAGGGGGCCACTCACATTGACGGTGCAGTTGGTAATGACTTTTTGTCTTCCCTTTTGCATGTCAAGTAGGTCAGCGCCTACCAGAAGAGGGACATTTGGCATGCCATTGCCATGGATGTCCGGTCCCTGGGGGCCCACCAGAGAAGGGGCACCCACTGCCAGAAAAGATGGGAGGACATTCGCCGCTGCAGCAAGAAGACGGCAGAGGCTCAGCTGGGAATGGCCTCCCAACGTGGGAGGGGTGCCAATCGCACCATGACCCCCCTGATGTTCCGGATCCTGGCGGTGGCCTACCCGGAGTTGGATGAGCGCTTGAGGGCATCACAGCAGACACAAGGGGGTGAGTACAACCTCATTCTGCTGACTTTGCGCGCAGTAGAGAGGTCTGGGTGGGGGAGGAGGCCTGTGGGTGTATCTAGGCCAGCCAGAAATACGTAGACTAGGCCCCTCTGTAATGCAGCCCATGTGGCACTCTACCCCACCTCAGTAGAGTGCCAAGTACAGGTATAGTTGCCCATGTGGCATCCATGTGTGCAGATGTCCACCATAGCCATGTAGACCATATCCCAGGAATTGCATATGCAGAGGCCAGGAGCACGGGGTAGTGCAGGGGGCTGCTATGTCTGTCTTGTCCGCCAACGGTAGCGGTATGCCATGCACTCAACCTGTTCTTCTTCTGTCTCCCCCCCCCCTTTTTGTGCTCTCCCTGTTGTTTTGTGCATCAGCATCATCAGGCGGAGGTACAGTGGCACCGGAGCACGAGGGAGCTGCATCCCACATAGCCATGGAGGGCCACACCACGGACTCAGAATGCACCATTGGGACGGAGGGCGAGGGGAGCTTCACATCGGCCACCGGATCACCAACCAGCGACACGGACTCATCCGCCGATGGGGGCTCCCTTGTGGTGGTGGCACCATCTGTGCGCCCCACTTCTACAGGTACAGCCGCCACCACCCCTACCAGCACCGCCCTCCCAGCAGCCCCTCAGCGTTCGCCCCGTGCCCGCTCACCCAGGAGGGTGGGCATCACCTTCGGCCCAGGCACCTCAGGCCCTGCCCCAGTCACCCCTGCTGCCCTCAGTGAGGAGGCCATTGACCTCCTCAGGTCCCTCACTGTTGGGCAGTCTACCATTGTGAATGCCATCCAGGGTGTAGAACGAGAGTTGCAATACGGTAATGCATTCCTGGAGGGCATTCATTCTGGTCAGGCTGTCCTTCAGCGAACCCTACAATCTCTGGCCTCAGCACTGATGGCAGCCATTGTCCCTGTGTCTAGCCTCCCCCCTCCTACCTCCTCCACCCAGACCCAATACCCTGTACCCCAGCCCATCCCAAGCACACCTACAGACCAGCATGCACACAAGTCAGCACACACAAGTAGCTCAAGCAAACATAGGCACCACACAACCCACAGGCACTCACGCAAGCCTCACCCACATACAGACACAGCAACATCCACTGCCTCCACTGTGTCCCCCTCCTACTCTTCTCCCTCCTCCCTCCCAGTCTCGTCTACAAACAAACCTGCATGCACCACATCTACAGGCACCAGGAATCGCACCAGGACACCCATCACCACAAGCCGCTCACCTGCACTCACCACATCCACTCCCATTTACACGTCCCCTGTGTCCTCTCCCAGTGTGTCTGTGATGCCACCTCCCAAAGTACACAAACGACGGCAACCACACACCCAACATCCATCCACCTCATAACAGCCTCCAGTACCTGCACCCAAAACACCTAAAGTGACACCTCCTCTTCCTCCACTCCCAGACCCCCTCCAACTACCCATCCCAGTGTTTGTCAGAAACTGTCCCTCTGTAAAGTTGACCTTTTTGCCCCCACCCCGCCCAATTCATCAGTCCCGTCGTAGCGCCTCAGCCAAAAAGCCTCCAATACCAGTGGTGCCTGTTCAAGGTATGTGGAGTGTACCAGCCACCAGGGCAGGCAGTATGTCCCGGAGCCAAGGCACTGGCAGCCCACCCCCTGTAAAGGCTCTGAAATTGGAAAGTGGACGACGGGACCGTGTGAAGACTCCTGGTGGGAAAACAACTCAAAGGGGTCCCAAGGGGATTGGAGAGTCAGCTGTGACTCCACCAAAGGTGGGGAAGGGCCAGAGGAAGTCTGCCCAGCCTGTTGTGAGTATCACAGCGGAGAAGAACGGCATCATTCCCGGCGGTCGAGACGCCACCGCCAGCACCGTTGTCACTGGTCCGGAGACCACCGCCAGAGTCATAGCCCAGGAGGGCCCAAGTATCGTCACTGGTCAGGAGACCACCGCCACCGCCAGAGTCAGTGCCCAGGAGGGCCCAAGTATTGTCACTGGTCAGGAGACCACCGCCGGAGTCAGTGCCCAGGAGAGCCCAAGTATCGTCACTGGTCAGGAGACCACCGCCGGAGTCAGTGCCCAGGAGGGCCCAAGTATTGTCACTGGTCAGGAGACCACCACCACCGCCGGAGTCAGTGCCCAGGAGGGCCCAAGTATCGTCACTGGTCAGGAGACCACCGCCGGAGTCAGTGCCCAGGAGGGCCCAAGTATCGTCACTGGTCAGGAGACCACCACCAGAGTCATAGCCCTTGAGGGCCCAAGTATCGTCACTGGTCAGGAGACCACCGCCACCGCCGGAGTCAGTGCCCAGGAGGGCCCAAGTATCATCACTGGTCAGGAGACCACCGCCGGAGTCAGTGCCCAGGAGAGCCCAAGTATCGTCACTGGTCAGGAGACCACCGCCGGAGTCAGTGCCCAGGAGAGCCCAAGTATTGTCACTGGTCAGGAGACCACCAAAGGAGTTAGTGCCCTGGAGGGCCCAAGTATTGTCACTGGTCAGCAGACCACCACCGGAGTCAGTGCACAGGAGGGCCCAAGTATCGTCACTGGTCAGGAGACCACCGCCGGAGTCAGTGCCCTGCCCAGGAGGGCCCAAGTATCGTCACTGGTCAGGAGACCACCGCCGGAGTCAGTGCCCTGGAGGGCCCAAGTATCGTCACTGGTCAGCAGACCACCACCGGAGTCAGTGCCCAGGAGGGCCCAAGTATCGTCACTGGTCAGGAGACCACCGCCGGAGTCAATGCCCTGCCCAGGAGGGCCCAAGTATCGTCACTGGTCAGGAGACCACCGCCGGAGTCAGTGCCCAGGAGGGCCCAAGTATCGTCACTGGTCAGGAGACCACTGCCGGAGTCAGTGCCCAGGAGGGCCCAAGTATCGTCACTGGTCAGGAGACCACTGCCACCGCCGGAGTCAGTGCCCAGGAGGGCCCCGGCTGCCACAGCCCGGTGCGCTATGAGGGAACGTCATGCCATACACCAATGCCCAGTCTAGGGATCGTCATGCCACACACCAATGCCCAGTCCAGAGAACTTCATGCCACACACCAATACCCAGTTCAGGGAACGTCATGCACACACCAATGCCCTTTCCAGAACCGCCATGGCAAAGCGCAGCTGAACAGGGCAAGCACCGCCATGGCAAAGCACCGCTGAACAGTCCAGAGACTGCCATGGCAAAGCACCTCTGAACAGGGCAAGCACCACCATGGCAAAGTACCGCTGAACAGTCCAGAGACCGCCATGGCAAAGCACCGCTGAACAGTCCAGAGGCCGCCATGGCAAAGCACCGCTGAACAGTCTAGAGACCGCCATGGCCAAGCACCGGTGAACAGGGCAAGCACCGCCATGGCAAAGCACCGCTGAACAGTCCAGAGACCGCCATGGCAAAGCACCGCTGAACAGTCCAGAGACCGCCATGGCAAAGCACCGCTGAACAGGGCAAGCACCGCCATGGCAAAGCACCGCTGAACAGTCCAGAGACCGCCATGGCAAAGCACCGCTGAACAGGGCAAGCACCGCCATGGCAAAGCACCGCTGAACAGTCCAGAGACCGACATGGCAAAGCACTGCTGAACAGTGCATGCACCGGGTAAGAATGAAAAGACCACCACATCAAGGGCCGTATTTATACTCCGTTTGCGCCGAATTTGCGTCGTTTTTTTCGACGCAAATTCGACGCTAAACTAACGCCAACTAACGCCATATTTATACTATGGCGTTAGAGGCGTATAGCGTCAAAGTTCCCGGAATGTGCGTCATTTTTTAGCGTGAACCCCTTCCTTGCGTTAATGATATGCAAGGGAGGCGTTCCCGTCTAAAAAATGACTCCCAGGCCTTTACGTGGTATTTATACTCCCGGGCAAAAGAGACGCCCGGGAGTGGGCGTGGCTAAAAACGGCGCATTTGCGTCGCTTTTTAACGCCTGGGTCAGGCATGGCGTTAAGGGACAAGTGGGCTCAAAATGAGCCCAGAGTGCCCTCCCCTGCCCCCAGGGACCCCCCCTGCCACTCTTGCCCACCCCAGGAGGACACCCAAGGCTGGAGGGACCCACCCCAGGGACATTCAGGTAAGTATTTTTTTATTTTTTTTTAATAATTTTTTTGGGCATAGGGGGGCCTGATTTGTGCCCCCCTACATGCCACTATGCCCAATGACCATGCCCAGGGGACAGAAGTCCCCTGGGCATGGCCATTGGGCAAGGGGGCATGACTCCTATCTTTACAATGATAGGAGTCATGTTGATGGGGGATGGGCGTCGAAAATAAATGGCGCAAGTCGGGTTACGACGATTTTTTTTCGACGTAACCTGACTTGCCCCATTTTAAGACGCCCATGCGCCATTTTCCCCCTACGCCGGCGCTGCCTGGTGTACGTGGTTTTTCTCGCGCACACCAGGCAGCGCCGGTCTGCTTGCGCCGGCTAACGCCATTCAATAAATACGGCGCCCGCATGGCGCTTCAGAATGGCGTTAGCCGGCGCAAAACTTTTTGACGCTAAACTGCGTTAGCGCAGTTTAGCGTCAAAAAGTATAAATATGGGCCCAAGCATCCTTATCCCATGTGCAGCTGGGACAGTGACGGGACAGGAACTTTCACGGGGAGACTAATCAAGTCTGGCCACCAGTCCCCCTCCAGAGCCACTGGCGGATGTTATCTACTTGCGAAATTGTGGCTTTGCACTCCCCAGGATGGTCCAGTGGGCACGCCACCCACTGTGAGACTTGAGAGACTGTGGCTTTGCACTCCCCAGGATGGCACAGTGGGCAAGCCACCCACTGTAAAGACTTGAGAGACTGTGGCTTTGCACTCCCCAGGATGGCACAGTGGGCAAGCCACCCACTGTAGAGACTTGAGAGACTGTGGCTTGCACTCCCCAGGATGGCACAGTGGGCAAGCCACCCACTGTAGAGACTTGAGAGACTGTGGCTTTGCACTCCCCAGGATACATCAATGGGCATGGAGCCCCGTCGGCGATCTGGCTTTGCAGTCATCCGGCTGAGGTGCCCCCCCTTCCCTTCCCCCTGAGGTGCCTGTAGTATTTCTATCTGATGCCCCAGCAGTGTTCTCTCCGATTGTGGACAGGTATCTTTTGTGGGCCTCGCCCAGGCATTTTTGGACTAGTGGTGCACGGACATTGCTATGTGCATATCTGCACTACTTCTCGTAATGTATATATTTCTGGCTGATTTTCTTATATATCTGTATATTTTTGACAGACATGTATATTGATACATTACAATGTTTGAACTGATTTTGCTTTGTCTTTGCATTCTTACAGGGGGATTGTGGGTTGTTACTGTGATTTTTGTGGATGCATTGGTGTGTATGTTGTAATATGCGAGGGTGGGGGTGGGGGTGTTTCGTGGGTGTCCCCCTAACTTTTGCCTCCCCCATGTCGTAGGTGCAGTACTCACCGTTGTCTTCGGCTGCACCGCTGTTGGTCTTCGTAGATGAGTAGGAATACAAGGGCCGGTAGAAAGTGTAATTCGGGCTCCATGGAGTCCTCGTTCCTCGTGGGATGTGTTCAGGTGAGCATTTTCCCATTCCAGTAACTGTTTCCGCTGTGTTTTTATCCACGTGAATCCGCCCCGGAAAAGGTGGCGGATTGGCCTGTTGTAATACTGTGGGCGGTACATTGTCTTCCGCCTGTCTGTTGGCGGTGACCGCCGCGCTGCTTGTCTGTACCACCGTGGCGGGCGGTGTGTTAAAGTGGCTGTCTTTGTTGGCGGTTTCCGCCAGGGTCATAATTCCCTTTTTTTGTCCACCGGCCTGTTTGGCGGTATTGCCACACCTTTAACACCGTCCGCCAGGGTTGTAATGACCCCTGTAGTCCCTTAGGAGGTAAGTAATATACACAAAATATACACACAAACCAAGATCAGGTAAGTAAACAGTTAGAAAAGTAGTGCAAACACTGTAGAATACAACAGGATGCAATAGGACACAATAGGCCTAGGGGCAACACAAACCATATACTCCAAAAGTAGAATGCGAACCACAAATGGACCTCAGGCCTAGTGTAGTGTGTAGAGGGTTGCAGGGAGTGTAAGAAAACACTAAGGGTGTCCAAGATACCCCACCCCAAGACCCTGAAAAGTAGGAGTAAAGTTACCCTACTACCCAGAATCACAGTAAAGTCGAGATAGGGGATTCTGCAAAAGCAACAACTGACTGCAAAGCACTGAAGATGGATTCCTGGACCTGAGGATCTGCAAAGGAAGAGGGACCAAATCCAAGAGTCACGCAAGTGTCCGGGGGGGCAGGAGCCCACTAAACCCTAGATGAAGGTGCAAAAGGGCTGCCTCCGGGTGGAAGCAGCCAAAGATTCTGTAACAACAGAAGATGCCAGAAACTTCTCCTTTGGTCAGAAGATGTCCCACGGCATGATGGAGGATGCAGAGTTGTTTCCATGCAGAAAGACTGCAAGCAAGCCTTGCTAGCTGCAAGAGTCACAGTTGAAGATAATGGGTGCTGCCCAGGCCCAGGACGGACCAGGTGGGCGCCCCTTGGAGGAAGAGACAGAGGGTGCGCTCAGCAACAGAGAGAGCCCAAGCAGAAGCAGGCATCACCCGCAGAAGCACTTGAACTGGCCTTCAGAAAATCTGAGCACGGCGGTCGTCTTAACACAACAAAAGAGGGTCCCACTAAGCCGGTGGTCAACTCAGCGAGTTGAGCAATGCAGGACGGAGTGCTGGGGACCTGGGCTGTGCTGTGCACAAAGGAATCCTTGCAAAAGTGCACAGAAGCCCTAGCAGTTGCAGATCACGGAGTACACAGGATTACTGTCTGGGATGGGAAGCAAGGACTTACCTCCACCAAATTTGGACAGAAGGACCACTGGATTGTCAGGGTCACTTGGATCCAGCTCCTGTGTTCCAGGCACCACACTCGTCAAGATGAGACGGGACGCAAGGGAGAACATGGCGGACGGCAGCACGCTTGCACGCTGAAACGCCTATCTGAGCTCCCCGGCTGAGAGCTTTCGGGTTTATTTTTTTATTTTCCCTCTTTTGGATCGTTGTTGCAGTTGTCAAGGGAGCGTATGAGTGCAGGAAGACGCTTGTGGATGGGAGAGGAGTCCGGGACGGCTAACTGAATTTGTGCCGCCCTGGAGCTCCGAATGAGTCATCGGGCGGCGTCACGCATTCCCCTCCGGGGGAATGTTGGCATAGGCAGCACTTGCTGCCCTGTAATCACACAAGCAGGAGGAGCGTCTCAGGGGCTTCCAGCGTTACAGAAGCCGGTGGGAGGGGTAAGGAAGCTGGTTTTGGAGGCTGTAACTCTCGCCTCAACTCCCCCACCAGAAAGAAATTCTCTTGCTATTACAGCTGGACCCGCGGGAGGTGTAAAAAAGGGTAAAACTCTGCTTATGGACCAGGATAGTGGAGGAGAGGCACAGAAATTGGTGGACAAACGAAGAAGTGTACAGGAAAAGGAAGAGGACCTTAATAAAAAAAAAAAATAAATTGAAACAGAGATCTGCCACAACCATTACAAAGATTACCCCCTCTCTACGGGCATATTTTAGAGCTCTTCCTATAGTATCTACTACTCCCAATTTATCAATGAGTCAAGACAGGGTCATGCAGGGGGCATCCGCACCTATTTCTTCAGCAGATTTACCCCCAATTTATCTTCAATTTTGCCTCCTGTGTTCCAAGAGGAAAATGGGGGCAGGGGTATTACTTTTGGGATGCAGGAAATCTTGCACCTCTTGGTAGGGGCAAACATTGTAGAGCCCTTACATTTGTCTGACAATCAAGCTCAGATTATAGCATCGGAGCCTAGTGCACTGGAAAATATGCTTGTCTCACTGAGGGATAGTATAAAAAAGGGCTTTTTGACCTCAGAGGCAAATCAATCTGAAATAAGATTAGCTTGTGAATCATTGGAGAAAAAAATAGATCTTTCGGCGCTGAGAACCCAGGCCCTGGAGGAGTCGGTTGAGACCATGAGAGAAGATTTGAGAAAGACCAAGGAAGAGATCCCACTGTTAAAAGGGACGGAACGGGATTTTCAGGAGAAATTGGAACACCTAGAAAATAACTCCAGAAGGAATAACCTTAGAATTTTAAATGTCCCAGAGGGAGTAGAA
This sequence comes from Pleurodeles waltl, assembly GCF_031143425.1. Lineage (NCBI taxonomy): Eukaryota > Metazoa > Chordata > Amphibia > Caudata > Salamandridae > Pleurodeles > Pleurodeles waltl. Next base: position 257,844,339 of record NC_090437.1, on the reverse strand, counting down.
AGGTCGTTTATAGCTTTTCTTATTAAAAAGGTAAACCCTTTGGATGAAACTGAGGCTGAGATTATCAATGATATCCAGAGAGCTCACCGCGATCCATTTAGGAGGAACCCGAATATCAAGTAACCGCAGAGGATTTTGGTGAACTTTCAAACTTATCTGCTGAAAGAGAAAATTCTCGGAAAGGCTTTAGATCTCGGATCCCTTGACGGTGGTGAAATGACATTTGAGATTAGGTATGACCTCTCTAGATTAACACTGAACAGGCAATGGGAGCTAGGAAAACGTTTGGAGGAATTAAAAAAATTGGGTGCGGTAGCTCGACTAACATTTCCAGCAAATTTGCACGTGATGTTCAATAACAAAATGTATAACATCAGGGATCCAGCTGCCGCGGATGATCTTATAGAAACCATAAGGAAGGGGAACACGGTTTAAGGAAGCCGGGGAGCTCATGGTGTTCTAAATTGGGCCAATGGGTCTATCAATAGTGGTGGGGGTTATCCCAGGGAGGGTGGGGAGGGGCACAACAGGGGGTTCTTGGGGTGCACTAAGGGTGACACATGCGGGAAGAAAAATAAAAAGAACCTCACACACCTCAGATTTATTTTCACCTGGATAAGGATCAGGGGGTCCAGGGAGACAGGGAGACAGGAAAGGATTAGTACAATTGATGTCATGGAATGTTAATGGGTTGCATGTGAGAGCTAGGGCGAGAAGAGTTTTGCAGTTTCTTAGGGACTCCCCAGCTCATGTTGTAGTTTTACAGGAAACACACTTAACTAAAGATGAAAGCGTAACTCTGTTTAGAACACAACAATGGATAGGGGACTTTGTCACCACTGAGCATATTTTTAACACGAAGGGAGTGGCAATTCTAGTTAAGCGTCAGTTGAATGTAATTCTATCTAAGGTGTTAACAGATAAGTTAGGGAGATGGATTATACTTAGATCGCAGCTCGGTGGTAGGGTATTTACACTGGTAGGATATTATGATCCTAACTGTGATGATTTAGAACCACTTAGAGTGTTTTTTTCTCATCTTTTGAGTTTTTCAGATCCAGTTATTATGGTGGGTGACTTTAATGTGATCCTAGACAATAGGCTTGATACGCCAGCGAAATCTAGGTCAGTTGGCACTCCAAAGTCCCAGCAATATCTAAAATTAATGATGGAAGACTTTAGGATATGTGATTTGTGGAGGCAGAGAGCAGGGCAAAGGCAGGAATTTTCATTTCATAAACAAAAGTATGACCATGCATCGTGGATTGATTATTTTTTAGTTGATTACACTATTTGTGATTTGGTAGTGACTATAGCTTACTCACCCACCCATTTATCAGATCGCCCAGCAGTGACGTTAAGATTGAGTTGTCCCCATGAGGTAGGCGGGTTGAGATGGACCTTTGATCGGACCCTTTTAATGGAGGATGAGGCCATTTGTATCCTCCATGAGGAGACTGAGGATTTCTTTAGAGTTAATCAAGGGTCAGCATCAGGAGCGGTAGTGTGGGATACTTTCAAGGCAGGAATAAGGGGCAAGATTACAAGCCTCGTGAGTTATATGAATAAGAAGTATAGGGAAGAAGTGAAACATTTAGAACAGCAAATTGTGCTATGTAATACTTATTATGATATGGGTGGAGATGAGGTATATTTGAAGAATGGGATTTCCCAACTAAGATTACAGTTGGAATCTATTTTACAAGCTAGTATTGTGAAGTGATGGGAGGCAAGAGAGCAAATTCACTTTGAATATGGAGAAAGCATGGGAAAATTATTTGCTTGGAAGTGTAAAAAAGATCTGGCACGCAATATGGTCAAGGAACTGGTGGACACTCAGTCAGGGGCGAGTGTTACATCACCGGAGGCTATAGGAGAGGTTTTCCATAAGTTCTTTTCAGAACTTTATATGGAGGAGAGGGAGGTAAGCGAGGGGATGATTGGGGAATGGTTGGAAAGGGATATGCCCCCCGTCTGTTGCAGAGTAAACAGAATAATTTGATTAGACCTATTACGGAGGGGGAAATAAGAGCAGTGTTAAGAGGAAGTAAAAACGGTAAGGCCCCAGGGCTGGATGGGATCCCGGTCGAGTTTTACAAGGCATTGGGGGATTCTATATTCCCTTTTTTTTCAATTGTCTTCAGAGATATTTGAAGGTGGAGTTTCCTTGCCGGCTTCCTGGCAGGATGCTACTATTTCGCTCAATTTAAAACCCGGAAAATTCTAATTGAAGTGTGAATCTTATAGACCAATTTCCTTGTTAAATAGCGATTATAAGCTGTTCGCTAAGATATTGGCGAACAGGCTAAGTATTGTGGTGAGTGATTTGGTATTATTCAGAATAGATTTTTATATGAACAGACATTTAACTTAATTGGGGCCATTGATTTAGCTACTACTTATCAGGACCACTTGGCTGTTATAGCTGTAGATGCAAAGAACGCCTCTGATAGAGTGAATTGGAAATATCTGTATATGGTTCTTGATTGCAGCAACTTGGGGCAGAAATTTTGTTGTGTAATTCGATCCATCTATCAGGCACCTGTGGCTAGGTTGTTGGTTAATGGTAGGCTAACAGACTCATTTAAGATCACTAGGGGTACCAGACAGGGCTGTCCTCTCTCTCCTTTGTTGTTCAACTTGTATATAGAACCTTTGCCTAGGAGAATTAGGCAGGGTTTGAGATTGCTTCCTTTTAGAAGTAAGGGATGGGTGAAGAAAGTAGCCTTGTTTGCTGACGATCTTCTCATCTACACCTATGACTTACTGACAACGATGCCTATTCTGTTAGATATTACAGAGGAGTTTGAGAAGATTTCAGGCTATTGTATCAATCCGGATGAGACCGAAATAATGGTCTGGAATTTGAAGAGTGCAAATTGGCATACTACGACTTGTATGAGGCATTAAGGATTATCAATCGCTGATGATCTGAAACTAATACCCGTGGTAAATATTAGGTCCGTCATAACAGAGTGTAGCAAGTTAATGCAGGGCTGGCTACATCTGCCGCTCACAGTTAACGGGAGGGTTAATTTGATCAAGATGATAATATTGCCTAAGTTGGACTTTCTTTGTAATTCTATTCCTTTACTTATGGATAAAAAATTATTCGTTATGTTCCAACAGAAAATAAATTCCTTTATTGGGGCACATAAGGGTCCCAGGATAGCTTGGAAGAAACTGCGTAGAAGAAGAGAGAAGGGTGGTCTGATGCTCCCCGATATTCAATATTGTGTGTGGGCATTTCATCTTAAGAAAATTAGGATGTTCTTTTCTTCTTCGGATCTGTCAGTAGTGGGCACAATGCTTAATTCTATGGTAGCCACCGAAAAAGGTGGAACAAAGTATTTCTTATATAAGTTTGGTGATCCCAAGATTTTCAAGAAAGTGACATTGAAAATACTACAAGATGCTGCTAAGGTGTGGTTTGAGGTGTGCTGAGTTGCAAAAATAGAATACTATAGTTTAGGGGCTCCGGTATGGGATTCTCCAGGTACCCCTGAATGTTTAACAGATGCACTGGCTCTGCCTCTTAAGAGGGCAGGAATTGAAGTTTGGGGGGATCTGATTAATGGAGGGGCCTTGCTATCTTGGGATGAGCTTATGGAAATAACAGAGGGATCCCTTTCAAGACTAAAATATATTCAATTAAGGAATTGGACTTGTGAGCCTACAATTACTTTTAGGTCTGCGAATTAGTTAGAAGACAGCATGATAAGGAATCGTGTACAATTACAAAAAGTTTCAAAATGGTATTGGGGAATGTTGGATGTCCTAGAGGGTGATTTTGGATTACCAGTGGCCCTTTGGGGGGAAGAGTTCCCTTTAGGGCAGGTGCAGAAATGGTAGGAGTTATCAACGCGAAGGGTGTTTAAGATAGTTAAACCTGTTTCATTGAGGAGGAACCATCTTTATACTTTGCATAGGGCTTTCTTCTCCCCCAACAGGCTTTCCAAGATGAGGGGAGGAGAGGAAGTGTTTTGTGCAAAATGCGGTCTGTCTGGTGCTTCTGATATCCACGTTTTTGGATTGTCCATGGGTGCTCTGCTTCTGAAGAAAAGTATGTATATCTCTTTCGTGTATCATTGGGCAAAAAAATGTATCCAACTCTATCCATAGTTATTTTTTTGATACTGGAAGAGGATAAAATAATTAACAGAGAAATTAGAGCAATACTTTTCTACGCAATACTTTTGGCTAGGAGGGAAATTTTTAGGAAATGGATGGCCGCCTCGCCCTCTTCGTATATAGACTGCCTTAATGCCTTGATGGCAACCTCAAAATTGGATGTGGGAGCAGGTAAATCGATTAAGGAGAAGAAAGTAAAGTTGTGGTTGCGCGACTGTAAACCTCGTACTTGTATAGCGCACTACTCACTCATTAGGGTCTCAAGGCGCTGTACGCATACCGCTGTGGAACCCCTCCTGGCTTTTCCCTGTGAGGTGCCCACTCCTGGGCAACCTCCAAGGTGAAGCCAGGCATCCCAGCGCTGTTGGGGCCGTTGTGGAGATTAAGCAAGCTATTGCCCAGAGTTACAGAGTGGAACCCATGAATTAGATTAGGCACCGATGCGAGAATTATCAGGTCTGAGGAAATTGAGCCCAAGACTCGGCAAGGTGGGAATTTAACCCTGGTCCCGGGCCAGATTTCTGCATCAGGGTCTGCCGCTCTAACCATTGAGCCACACTTCTCCACACTACTGGGTTTGGAAGGGCACTTTAGTTTAATTTACTACTTTTATGTGTTAATAACTCTTGTCCTATGATTACAAACTCAGTTACTCTTGTGCTATTGTCAATGATGGTGGTCGAAGTCTGAATGAGAGAGCTCTGTTGTTCCCTGGCGCCATGTATGGCAAGCATTACTAGGGTGATATGGAGTTGTTTGAGGGCCAGAGGTGTATGAGGACAACAACAACAACAAAAAAAAGATGAGAGGGGACCCAGACAACCAGTGATGCAGAAGTTTGGTTCCTGCGTTAGCAGGGGGACGATTCTGTCGATCGACAGGAGATTTCTTCTTGGCTTCCAGTGCAGGATGTAGGCAGGCAGCCCCCAGAGCATGCACCACCAGGAAACAGCCATATAAAGCTGGCAGTATTAAGCGCTACAAAGTTGCTGGTAGTTGTCTTGCTACTTTGTTGCGGTTTTGCAGGCATCCTGGAGCAGTCAGCGGTCGATCCTTGGCAGAAGTTGAAGAGAGAGATGCAGAGGAACTTTGTTAAGCTCTTGCATTCGTTATCTGAAGAGAAACCCACAGGAGAAACCGAAATAGCCCTCAGAGGAGGATTGGCTTCCTAACCAGGTAAGAGCCTATCAGGAGGGGTCTGTGACGTCACCTGCTGGCACTGGCCACTCAGAGGTTTCCATTGTGCCCTCATACCTCTGCATTCAAGATGGCAGAGGTCTGGGTTACACTGGAGGAGCTCTGGACATCATCCATGGGGTGGTGATGGACAGGGAAGTGATCACTCCCCTTTCCTTTGTCAAGTTTTGCACCAGAGCAGGGGCTGGGGGATCCCTGAACCAGTGTAGGCTGGATTATGCAAGGAGGGCACCATCTATGCCCTTCAAAGCATTTCCAGAGGCTGGGGGAGGCTACTCCTCCCCAGCCCTTAACACCTATTTCCAAAGGGAGAGGGAATCCTTTGTTCTGCCTTCCTGGGACTGGGCTGCCCAGAAACATGTCTGAGCGTTGGCAGCAGGGGTAGCTGCAGGGAAAACCCCAGAGAGCTAGTTTGGCAGTACCCAGGGTCCATGCTGGAGCCCCAGGGATGCATGGGATTGGCACCCCAATACCAGATTTGGCTTGGGGGGACAATTCAGTGATCTTAGACATGTTACATGGCCATGTTCGGAGTTACCATTGTGAAGCTACATATAGGTATTGACCTATATGTAGTTCACATGTATAATGGTGTCCCGGCACTCACAAAGTCTGGGGAAATTGCCCTGAACAATGTGGGGGCACCTTGGCTAGTGCCAGGGTGCCCTCACACTTAGTAACTTTGCACCTAACCTTCACTAAGTGAGGGTTAGACATATAGGTGACTTATAAGTTACTTAAGTGCAGTGTAAAATGGCTGTGAAATAACATGGATGTTACTTCACTCAGGCTGCTGAGCTCCCTATGGGTAGCAAAATAAATGCTGCAGCCCATAGGGATTTCCTGGAACCCCAAAACCCTGGATACCTAGGTACCATATACTAGGGAATTATAAGGGTGTTCCTTTGTGCCAATCAGAATTGGTGAAAATGGTCACTAGCCTGCAGTGACAATTTTAAAAGCAAAGAGAGCATAAACACTGAGGTTCTGGTTAGCAGAGCCTCAGTGATACAGTTAGGCACCACACAGGGAACACATATAGGCCACAAACTATGAGCACTGGGGTCCTGGCTAGCAGGATCCCAGTGACACAGGCAAAAACAAACTGACACACAAGTAAAAATGGGGGTAACATGCCAGGCAAGATGGTACTTTCCTACAGTAACTTCACTTTACATTGCAAATTTGTGTTGGGCATTGGACATGGCAGCATGATTTCCCTATGTCTATGTCCACTTACTGTACCCTTTGGCATCTCTATTTTCAGATCTCTGTGCCCCATTCTGGCTCCTGGTGTGTTTACTGCTGCCCAATACACGTCATACAAATGTATATATAACTGTACGTATGAATTGCAATGTTTACAGATTTTTGAACTAATACATATTTCAATCAATTGACAGACTCCAGACTTGTATTTGTTCCAAGGGTGTTTATTTTAGTGCTAAGAGGTTGAGGGGGATGTGCAATGGGCTAGGGTGACGGTGGAGGAATGTACAGTTAGAGTCCAGTCTCTTTGTATCATAGGTGCATTGTCCAATGGGGCATAGGAAGGGGAGCAATGGCAGTTCAAGGTGGAGAGGGCAACAGAGTGGGACACAAGGGTGACAATCAGGTGAGTCTCATTTCCTGGTGGGGTCTTGGCAATGTTCTCTGGCTTCTGCCTGGATCGCAGGGACAGTTTGCAGGGTGGTTCTCCTTCTGCAGGGGGTGGGATGCTGGTGGCCTGTTGTTCCAGTGTCGGAGCCTCCTGTCCACTAGCGCAGGCGGAGGTGGAGGGCTGTTCTTCAGTGTGGCTAGTGTCAGGGGCCCATTGGTGTGCCACTGCTTCTCATGGTGTTGGCCATGTCACCCAGCACCCCTGCAATGATGACCATGATGGTGTGGATGTGTTTGAGGTCCTCCCTGATCCCCAGGTACTGTCCCACCTGCAGCCACTCGGTCTCCTGCAAATTGGCCAATATCTGGCCCAAGGTCTCCTGGGAATGTTGGCATGCTCCCAGGATCCCTACAAGTGCCTCATGGAGAGTGAGTTCCCTGGGCCTGTCCTCCCCCGTCGCACAGCAGTCCTCCCAGCTTCCATGTTGTCCTGTGCCTCTATCCCCTGAACCATGTGCCCACTGACCCCAGGTCCCTGATTGTCTTGGGTTTGTGGGGTTGCCTGGGGTCCCTGTAGTGGTGGACACACTGCTGATTGACATGTCCTGGGGACAGTGGTATGGGCCCGCTATGGCAGTGTACCCGACTGTCTAGAGGTCCGTGATGGGCCAGGTTGGCTATCGTGATCCAGGCGTGCAGAGATGCTGTCATCACTGTGGGTCTCTTCTCTGGGGGAACTGGATGTTGGTGGCACCTCCTCTCTGTTGACGTTGAGAGGGGGTCCTGTGGGGATGTAATTGCAGTGTTATTGTATCTGTGTGTGCCATCTTGTGCATGGGTGTGTTTCCCTGTATGGTTGTGATTGCCCTGTCAGCTTTGCCTTGTGTGCGTGGTGATTTTGTGGGTTAGGTGATTCTCTCTAATGGGCATGCTTTACTGATGGGTATCCATACAGGTCTGTGATGGGTGTCCATGCATAGGTGTTGCATGCAGGGCTGGGTTTCGGGATGGGAGGGTTGTGATAGTGGGGTATTTGTGAGGTGGAGGAGTGATGGGGTGAGTATAGGAGTTTGTGATGGCATGCAGGTAGAGTGGGGGATATAGTAGTAAAGATTTGACTTACCAGAGTCCAGTTCTCCTGCTACTCCTGTGAGGACCTCAGGATGCATTATTGCCAAGACTTGCTCCTCCCATGTTGTTAGTTTTGGGGGAGGAAGGCGGGTCCACTGAATTCACCTTCCCCTGTAGGTCTTTCTACCTCTTCCTGATGTCATCCCTTGTTCTGGGGTGCTGTCCCACGGCATTGACCCTGTCCACGACTGTCCACCATAGCTCCATCTTCCTTGCAATGGATGTCTGCTGCACCTGTGATCCGAATAGCTTTGGCTCTACCCGGATGATTTCCTCCACCATGACCCTTAGCTCCTCCTCTGAAAACCTGGGGTGTCTTTGGGGTGCCATGGATGTGGTGGGAGTGGTATGTGTGAGGATGTGTGGGGTGATGTGGTGTGTGCTGTGAGGTGCGAGTATGGTGTATGGCTGATGGCGTTCTGTGGCTCAGATTGAGTGGGTGCTCCTGGCTTGTCTCTCTCTCTGTTAGCAATCATTATTTTCAATGAAAGGGTTGTGGGTAATGTGGGTGTGTGTTTTATAGTGGTGTGGGTGTGGTGTGTGTATGTGTGTCAGGTGTGTGTAGTTTGAATTGTCCAATGTGGTCTAGTTTTGTAAGTGTGTGCGTATTATGGGTGTGGCGGTGTGTACCGCCAATGGTTTACCGCGGTTAAAAGACCGCCACGGTAATTTGTATGTCCTGATACTGTGGGCTTATTCCTGTTGGAGTAACGGTGTGGGTTTTGTTACTGCCAGCTTATCACTGACCTGTGGTCTGGCAGACGTGTGTGGGTGTCTGTATAGTGGCGGATTTCTATGTGTGGGTCATAATACCCGTAGCAGTATACTGCCACGGTCACAATATGTTGGTGGCCGTCAGCACGGCGGGAGGTGGCATTTACCACCAATGTTGAAATGAGGGCCTAACAGTCTTACTTAAGACATCTTGCTTGAATCAAACCAGTAAAACTTAAAATATTTAATTTAGAAAGAAACACAATGAAGGGGTTCATTTTGTCATTGAAATTATGGTTAGTGCTGTATAAAGAAAAATTAGAACTTTTTGCAAACAAATTGTCAAATATCTTTCTCTTCTATTTCATTAAAAAATTATGACATGGAGACTGAAATATGCCCTTTCAACACCAGCATGAGACTTCCCTGGTGATCAGCAGCTTTACTACAGTGTGGTAATTAACAATTTGAGTGCTAACATTCGGAAAGTATATTAAAGGTGTGGCACATCTGACTGCCATCTTGACTGAATTTAGTTGAAAAACTGAAAGCATTTTTTACTAAGAGCAGTAAATGAGAAAATTAGGCAGCTTCATAACAAATACGTCTCCCACGATGGCCAGTAGAGAAAAAGGAGCTTGAATGTAGCACAAATATCACCCAAGTGTAGCCCAAGTACAGCCCAATGTCAGAAGTGTGCACAACCCTTAATTAGTTTGTTTTATTTTTGCCCTTTTATATAGCTCAGACTTGAACCAAAGGTATTGGAGTGCTTTACATCAGCATACGTTTTATTACACAAGGACACATTCATTTTGGTTTTAGGCCTGGGGAGGTTAAGTGATTTGGCCAGAATCACAGCATATTGAGATGATACTGAAACTCAAACCTGGTTCCCCACTTGTAAAGTCTGCAGCTCTGACCGTATCTTAACATCCTCTCCCCAAAGTGTAAAAATAATCAAGTGATCAAGTAGATAAAAAAAAATATAAAGATAGCAAATAATTTAGAAGTGATTTGTCCCTATTTGAGAAGTTAGAAATATGTCATCATTATAGATTTTTAGATCACTAACCACAATTTCTATGGGAATAAGAGCCTTTTATTTTTACAATTTCTAAAGGAAATGATTTAGCTACTACAATTTTGATTACATCAAGCTGAGGTCAGGTGTGCCACACTTTTGTAATAAATATAGAATGTTAGCAATATGGTAAAGTGGCACTGACTTGGTTAACTGAGGGCAGGAAGGAATAAGTTGACCATGCTGGGCAGGTAGGAGGGACAGTGACAGAACAGTGGACCATGGAGGGCAGAGGAAAGGGGAGCATGGGACAACAAACCAACAATGCAGGACATGCAAGAAAGACTATGGCAATATAACAGACTATTGAGGGCAGAAGGAAGAGGCAGTGGCAGGACAATACAGGTCAATAGTCATGATTCAGGCAGGAAACTCCTGATGTTTTTAAACCCAAATGGGCCTTCATTTTTCTGCCTCCTGCTTAAAATCTCCTCTTTTTCAATTTCAGTCAACGGGGAAAATAATTTTTCCAGATTTCATCTACAAAATCTCCCTCTTACCAAGTCCACTGGTACATTTGATCACGGGGCAGGAGGAATGGGGTAAGAACATGGACTCTGATAATAGAGGGCAGGAGGGAGATGGGCAGGGGCACCAAACCGACCTTACAGGGCAAGTATCAGAGGTTGCAGCAGCACAATACACCACACATGGCAAGTGGGATGGCAGTGCAGCACAACAGACTATGGAAAGCAAAAGGGAGGGAATAGGGCCATGAACATGGAAAGAAAGAGCAGAGGAGAAAGAAGCACTAGCAGCAAGCTGACCATACTGGACAGACAGGAGGGGCAATTGCAGCATAAAGGACCGTGAAAGACAGGAGGGAGAGGGTTGGTACAAGGACTCGGACTACGGAGGGTAGGGAAGAGGTGGATAGGCAATAGGCTAAGGGCCATATTTATAGTTTTTGATGCAAAACTGCACAGACGCAGTTTTGCGTCAAAAATATTACTGCTGGCTAATGCCATTACTGTGCACCGTGCGGGCGTCAAATTTATACTTTGATGCACGGCGGCGCAAACCACAGGTGTAAGTCTTTTTTTTTATGCACACCGCAGCGTCGCTTCGTAAAGGAAAACTACATTAACGCGGTGGAAATGACTGTGAGACGATTTACGACACCACAAACCGGATATGCAGCATTTTTTGACGCAATAGCGTCAAAATTCCCCGCAAACACAGCCATTGCAGCAGAGGAGAGCCAAAATGGTTCCCAGATGCCTGTACAGACCCCACAAAGATGACAACAGACCAGGAACCAGCCAGGAGGACCCATACAAAACCCAGGACAGGGAGAAAAAGAAAACAAAGTGTTGCTTCAGTGCAGTGCAGTGGAACACCAGCACCAACTGTTTGTCACCTCAAAGTTGCCAATCAGTAGGAGAGAGGCAATATGGCAAAAAATTGTTGACAAGATTAACAGTGTGGCAGAAGTTCGCAGAACAGTCATCGAGTGCAAGAAACGCTGGCATAACTGCAAGCGCAGGACGAAGGAAAAAATGGCCAGGAACAGGAAGGCAGCACTGCAGACTGGAGGTGGGAGTCCAGCACACCAGGAGGCCCTGGACCACATGGAGGAGATGGAGGCAGCTGTCATCCCTGAGGAGATCGTCACAGGGATTCAAGGACAGGAGAGCGCAGACTACCAGGAGACAACGCACATGCAGGGTAAGTCGCATGGGGAAATAAAATGCACTAATGTCATCGACAGCCGGGGGGGAATACCGACTACAAAATGCATGGAAGTCATCATATACATGGAGTGGCATGGGTGAAAGGGTACGGCACGGGGGCATGGCCTGTACAGAGAAAAGCTGGGGCACAACATAACCCAACACCAACAACAGTTCCATGGGGGTATGCTGCTGTGCCAATGACGTAGCAAAGGTAAAGCCACGGCAGGAGGGAAGAGCACAACGTCAAACTGACATCCTGTCATACGTCAGCCACTATACTCCCTACATTAACTAGGGCACAATTAACAACCTCTAGCCATACCGACAACTGGAATGTAACAGTGAAAACAGTTGCCACTACCACCTCCGCAGTGTGTGCAGCTCAAGTAGCCAATGGCAGTAACATCCCCATGGATCATACAACTTTAACAATCCCCTGAAACAAGACAAATGTTCCAGTCCTGTCAAATGTGAATGCCCATAGTTGCCGCAAACATCAGCCAATGTCATCAACATTAGGAGCTACACAGCACTAAGGTCACACCTATGCTGCATATGTCAGGGTCCATCCTGTGGCTGGGTCACAATGCAACATCCCAAATGTAATTCTGCTCAGACAACAGCATTGAGGGGGAGGACACATGTAACTGGTCACTGAGATACACCTGCACAGTCAGAGGAGGAAATAGGACACTGCTACAACTATCAGGGCAATCCAATGTACCACACATTTCCCTACATCAGCTGTACACATTACCAATGCTGACATCCATATTGTGCCATAACAATGCTATGCATAGTATACGGTACATTTCAACCACATATAAGTGGATGTGAAAGATCAGAACATGAGGCAGGTCCAGATTGTGAAGTGTGCTGCTAGTGCCATCAGAGCACCCACAGCCAGTGAAAGGTCTCACCATGAGAATGGATGTAGACGGAGGGTTGAGTAGGACAAGAAGGTGGCAAATCACTATTTGGCCAAAACCAACACCTAGAGGAGATGATGCCGACAAGTTCAATAACTTACCACAATACATGTGACATGCAGGTGGGGCATAGGCCTGGGAGAATGACCATCTGAAAGACTGGATCAATGAACAGGAACCAAGATCACAATGTGAAATCATCACAAGGCAGACATGTCACATCACTAATGACGCAACACAGACAATCTAATTGTACCCTATTTAATTTCAGAGGATGATGGATCTCCTGCGGATATGCCTGTCCATGACTACCCTGATGACATGGATGAAGAGCTGACAAACATCAGCCACCACACCCTCCAAGATGTCCTTAGAACCCTCCAGACCCCACCTTCAGTCACAAGAAGGAGTACAGAACCCAAGCAGCCATCACAGATGACCCACCCACCACCCCAATTGTAAGACCTGCCAGCTCCAATGCAGCTGAGGACTCAGAAGACACAGGCACCAGCTTTGAGATAACTGTAGTCAGAGTACAGCGGGAGCTGGCCAAGGAGGTGTGGGTGGGGATGCAAAATATGGCAGCAAGCCTTGAGGGGATGCATTCGTGCATGGTGTCATCTGCAGATCAGGCAGCAGCCATGCACGTGCAAACATCCATTCTGCAAGGACCTCAACAAGCTGTAAAGGAATTCACCACTGCAGTAAGGGAGTTGCCACAACACCTCACACCCCAAACCTTCCACTGCATGCACGAATGCAATCATGACCCCCTCAGGGCCGACCTGGGCGCCTACCATCATGATGTGGCTGCTATTAAGAACCAGCAGATCCTCCTTGCAGCAGTACTGCCTTTAAGACCCCCACAGGTAGCAGCTACCGGGATGTCTGACTCCACATCACACACACCAAAAGATGAAGACAAGGAATAGATCACCTTCACACGTATAGGTACCCGGAAGCACTAGTCCCTGCCACATGGCCACCTATTACCAAGGTCCTGCGCTTCGTAACATGTCAGTCTTGCAAACAACTGTACTCAATCACTGTTCTGCAAACCACTGTACATCTTGTCAGCCTGCCTTGTGGTTGTCTCTCACTAACTCATTGTCAAATCCTGTCCCTCTGCACTGTCTGACACATCACCCCAGCATGTTCAATGATTGTCTTTTAGCACTTGTGTAGGATCACAATGGAAGATGTCACTATAATGGACTCACAATCATGGACAATGCACATATAGCACTACAACACTTTTCAATAAATAGCACTTAGGCAACCACTTTGTCTCTGTGTAATGTGACACATCAACCGTGCAGTGGACCACTGAAATTTGCCTCCTGTCAAATTACATAGCTTGTCAATACAACTGTCCTGAAATAATGTAGTCTGCTAACTATGCACAGTGGCCTGGATTCTAGAATACTCTGTCCTTCCTTACAGTTACTATGGATCCCAACGTGTTTTTTTCAATAAGAATGTTTTCAATGTCACATACAGTGCTTCCAGATTTAGTATTGGGGACACTGTGTTATGTCTGACTGCAGTCTGATGTTCAAGGAAACCCTCATAAGGTGAGTGGTAGTAAGCACTCTTGTAGTATAGTGTTCATGACTCACATACATCATTTGTTACACTGTTCAGCATGATTACTTATTTGGATATAAACTCAGACACCTCCATTCATGCAGTTTGGTGACTGTTCGCTTAGATTTGTGGGCAATGTTATATGTGTTAGTTTTGCATGGAGGCAACATTTTACAGGCACTATTTTATGTGCCCATGACAAATTTATGACACACAGGTACAATGTACAGAGGGGCAGAGACAGCTGTAAGCCCTCATGTTGTTACAGTTTCTTCATTTGATGTGACCCAGCTATGATGAGTTGCACCAACCATAGAGATATGAACCCATGTGCATACTTTTGGCCAGCCATCTGTAAACGAAAGGTGGAACAACAAACACCAAATACCAGTCTAAGATGTTAGCTGAGGGCAGCTTGAACTTGTTCCCTATGTCTCCAAGTCCAGATCTGACATGTATCCGAAATGACGAAGGGCCACAATAATCCCTAAGATTTTTAGAACTTCAGTGATTGCTTTCCTTACACACTCACCAGACACACATGAGATATATGTTTGGGCCACATTGCTATCATCAATTGACCTAAAGCCTGCACTCATTTTCAGCCTCATGTAGTTTTTCAAACGTCAGTCTAGCTGTTGCGTCAACAAATGTTGGTAATGATTTGGAAATTCTATACCTCAAAGGCAAATGTGACCTATTTCTATACATAATTGGCTACTGATTTGTGTTGCTGTTTGACACAAAGGCGGCACCAACTTACATTAAGCAAAAGTATTCAGTAAGTTTGCAGAGCACTTGCTTCCTAACAGCTAGCAACAGTGGTCCTTAACATAGTACATATATGACCCAGTATGTTCTCAAAGCATTCCACACACTCAACAACATTGCCTGCAGATATTGTACAAATCATCTGATGTCACTACATAGCATTTAATTGTGCACATGTACATGATTTGTACTCACCAACAGGGCCATCAATCACAATGCCCAGGTGGTCCAGCAGATCTTGCTCCCTGAAGATGAGATCAGCCCAGAGGTGCTTTAGCTGGTGGTCATTCCTTGGTGTCCGATAAATGCGTTGCAGATGATGCAAGACCTTTCCCCACCGGAGCCTCCGTGCCTCAGTGTGATACCCCTGTATCACCCGCCCACCTGCCTCAATCATAAGGGGGAGGAAATGGCACACCAGCCATATGAAACCACCAAGCTCCTCCTCACCCATCTTGCCAAGACGAGGCCTATCCAACATCTTAGCAGAAAAAGGGAAATAGGGGATAAAGGGGAACAAATGAGAATAGGGGGAAAGTAGAATATGAAAAACTTAAACTTAAACAACTAAAATAGCCTAACTAGACCCAAACTATCACTACCCACAACAGACTCCCAAACACAACAAAGACTATACAATACAACACAATTGTACACAGTAAACACTCAGACAGGATACAAGAACAATATTTTATTCACAAAATGACAAGAAATGGACCACACAGTAGACAAAAGCACAATTTAACCAGACAAAACTCTCAACACATCCACACAGTCTAGAAGAATCACAGACTGCAAAGTGAAAGTGAAAGTCATCCCACTGTACATAATATGTAAACAGGATATCCTATTACAACACTTCCTGCCTAAAATGGCGGCCGTTTATATCGCTATGCGTCACAAATTTTTGACGCATACAGTCTGGGCGTCATATTTTTCGACGCACAGGAGTAGAAATGAGCCCACATCCATATATTTGGAAATAGTCTAACACTTGACCAATTTTCTGAGGTACAGTGTGGAAGAGTCAATGGTGTTTTCAGGGCAATATGCGTCATTTTTCGGGCATAAGATTCATTTTTTGATTCTTGTGCGTCATTTTTTTACGCGTATGCGTCAAAATTCCAGGGCATTAACTGGGTTTGGGTCATTTTACCATTTTTATCTTATGTAACATTTGTGACACAACTGAGATAGGCTGATTGTGTATGGGCACATGTGAGATATCATACTACTGCGGACCATGATCCGCTACATCATTAATATGATTTTCACTCTTGGCTGACGCACTAGATGGCCGTATGTGTGGCCTACATATATGTATTGCACAATTGGGTATGTTTGGCGTCAGGAGAGGATAGCAATGTGATGGACATAAGTGCAATACCTTAGTGCCTATGGCTCAATGTGTGTGTATTGGCTACTAATGTAGTTGTTAACCCAGTGTGTGTGCATCACAAGATGCATTATTGCACATATGCTTGTATGAATGTGAAGTCAATGTGTCCAAACATCAGATGCAAGTCAGTGTGGAAATGAGAGAGGAAATGTGTTAGTCATGCATGTAGCAACATCAGTTGTGTGCACTTCCAAGATTTTGGGTCACGTAGACACCACAAATGACAAAGCATGCACCGGATATATGGCAGACGCTTGTTCATGTCAATGGTCCAAAAGTTGCCCATCACATGTCCTAGAAATTTGGATACTGCTTCCTAGGCACTTGTTGATAAACCCACTGTGAGTCAGGCACATGTACAGACTAAGTGGGTACCATGTTATTGACACGGAAAGCCAAAGGTGAACCACAAATGTAATATGACGCCACAGTTGTGGTCATATGACTGAGCCACAACTCTCCTGTGGCAGTGGTGGACCAGCAGACGAGGCAGCACGTGGCCACATATTTCCAATGATCAATTGCACAGAGGTGTCTGGTTCATGTGTGTGGTCCAATGTTGATCCTGAATATTTTTAGGGGTCTATGTTGTCACAGTTACGTCCAGGTCTCATCATGAGTCAGTGGCGGCTATTCCTGTATCTACTGAGTATCTTTCGGAGATCAATGGAGGTAAAGCCAATGAGGACATGAGAGCTTACATGGGGATGGTCCCACCCTGTCACTGCAGACATGTTATGAGACTGTCAACAGGGCAACCTTGGTGTGCTGAGTGAGATCATATCTCAGGAGTCATGTTCCGGTAGGTGTCATTATAACATTTGTACACAGGTTGGCCTGTAAAGTTCCCAGTGCATCTGGGTACATCATAGCCTCTGTGTTGATTAATCTTACAGCTGATCAGTACGCACAGGCCATCAATATGTTGTGAGCAATCTGATTCACCGTGTGAACTGTCAGGGTCCTAAAATGAGTGGAATTTTCATGCACATTATCAGAGGTTGCTGGTTCTGCTGGAGGCACCATACCCAATCCCTGCATACGGCCCTGGGACACTGTCACACTTTGTCGCTCATGCATACATGAGACCCAGACAAGGGATAGGCCATGATTTGGGTATTTGGAGACAAGTTAACAATTATGGTACAATAAAAAAGCAGAGTATGCTATACAAATGTATTTGAGTATGCATTGAGGAGGCACCTGACAAAATACCCCCGGAGGAATGTGAGGGTTGGGAAAGAAAGTATGCTACATATGTAGCCACAAAGAACCTTTAGGTTAACGCACAGACAGGTGTTAGTCAGGCTGACAGGATGCAGGGTCAATCAGGATCCAGCAATGTCACAAGGTACATACTCAGTGGTCTGACTAAGACTGGTCGGATGAAGAACAAGACAGTTGACATGGAAAACCGTGTTTGTCCTGTGTTTTGGAAGGTGGCACATAAACCCAAGGGCTGTGTTACACAGCTTATTTTTCTATCAATGCATAAAAGTGTAATTGACAAAATCGCAGATTCTATGCTTTTGCAAGCATCTGAACGGGCAGTGCATGTTCAAATGGGTGGTCTGCATGGAGGTGCTCACAGGTGTGTGCTGCATCAGTTTCTCACAAGTCCTGTAGGTGAGATTTGAGTTCAAATGGCCAACAGTACCTTTCACATGGGAAGCAATCTACAGCTGATAACAGGGCTTAGAAACGACAAGCCAGTGCATTATTTGACCTGACGTCCATGCAGTCAGATGTACCTATGGCATACCATTTGAAAGGGTGAAGCACACTGGATTACTATTGTTAGTCTGTGTGTGTGTAGAGGAGGGAATATCTGGGTACACATATTACCATTCCAGGGACCTCTTAAGACAGGTGGGGTGAGACCAGGAGCATGTGTGTGTCAGGAGTTAGGGAATGGGCTGACATGTACATGGCATGTCATGTGTGCAATGCTTGTCATAGGTGTGGCACTTTTGCTGTCTATGTTCTGCTTCTATGGAACTCTAGACACAGATAGTCCTTGCAAAGATAGGTGCAGTACGACTTACTGCTGTCAAAGGTCTGGTCATATATTCCTGTTACCAATGCAATAGTACATCCACTGCCTCATGTATGAGGCATTTTTTTTCCCTTTTTGACTGATGGTGTCTTAGTTGTGTGCCATATGCTGCGATGAACCATGTTGCCAACATGTATGTGTGAAATAGGTGTGGTCCTCTGCTATTGCCCTTCAAAGGTGAAATGTACAGGATATATGTCAATATGTCATTTACAGTGTGTGTGTATGTGACTGTTGTATAATACCCATCACAATTGCTTTGGAATTTTCTGTGTCCTGATCGGTATGTCAGCATTGCTCCATGAGGCTACACTCTTATTCCGATAGTTAGAGATAAAGGTGAGCAAAAATGATTAGCCAGACCATGATATGGTGATTATTATCGGTGTTTATTTACATATGTTGCTACAGTGGTGATGGTGAGTTGTTTCAAAATAAATTGTTCACAATATGTTGGCGCCTACGCAATCCAGCAGCTGTGGTTTGTTGTTCCCCCTCATGTTGCAGGCCAGCATCCTCCTCTTCCTCCTCTTCAGGCATTTGTGGCTCTGGTTCTAATAGGGGAATGTTCCTTAATATACAAATGTTGTGCAGGATGGCACATGTTAAAATGATCTTACAGATCATTTCTGGTGAATATAGGAGGCTGCCACTAGTGATGTCAAGGCACCTGCATCTCGACTTGAGGATGCCAAAGGTCCTCTCGACTATGGTTCATGTCCTCCTATGTGCCTCGTTGTAGGCACACTCTGCTTCAGTGCTTGGGTTTCCAAATGGTGTCGTAATCCATGGCTGGATCCCATACCCCTGATCAACTGAAAGAGAAAATGATTGGGATCATGTTGACGTGGCTTGCCCCATTCAAATCACCTTGCATGGCAGTAGTTGTCTTGTGTTGTCTGTGGCTCTTTTGTGTTTTTGTGTTGATTCCTAGGCTTCTAGGATTCACCATCTGCATTGGGTTGTTTCCTTGGCTGAACGAGTGTTTGCCTGCTGACCGGTTGTCAGCAGTATGTTTTGGGATTTGCAGTACAGTGTGCACTCCCTAGCATTGTGGCTTGTGATACAGGTGTCCCTGTGCCTTCACTGGGGGTGAGATGATAGTTCCATACACAGATTCAATTTGACAGTGGTGGTAACACGTTAGCATCTATGTACCCTGGACATTTAATACCTTTAGACATATGCAATTGATTAATTTAAACATCAGTGAGACGCTTACATTTTGCAAGGTGACAATTAGCCAAACCTCTCCATACGTTGTGATCATTCACCTATTGACATTAGACTGTACAGTGATTCCAGATGTGTGACATGTTCACTGCAGACCTATCAAACATGGCTAGCGGTGTCACAACCTCAATGTTTTCCTGTCCACATGTTGCTGTTGTGGTGTATGTGTTGTGTGTCCTAGAGGGTTGCTGTGCTGTGTGCATATAAGTAGGTTTCTGTACTTACCAACAAGTAGTCCATTGCCATATCGTCCATCCTGGAAGTGTTGATTGATGGTACAGTGACGGAAGATGAATGAGTTATAGACACTCCCAGGATACTTTGCCACAATATTGGTGCTCAATCCTTGGTGATCCACAATGGCCTGCACAGTGTGTGTGCTTCCTGTTGCGGTATAGGTGTTCAGTTGCAGCAGGTGGCACGAGGTGTACATGTGTGCAATGGCACCAAGGACGTGTGGGAATCCATTAATGAGGTGAAACCCCTGTTTGTCTCCTGCTGCTTCTGCTGTGTGTTTGGGAAGCAGATGTAGCGGGGTGTGAGTCCGATGATGGCATCCAGTATTTTGGGCAAGAAGGCAGAGAATGATGGCTACCAGGGCGCCAGTGGTTTGAAAGGAGCCACTTGCCAACATGTGAAGTGCAGCTAGCAGCTTGGTTTCTGTTGGGATTGTGCGGGGTGTCAGCAGGCTGGGTGCCAACTGTGGCTCAATGTTGCGCAGCAGCTGTGAATGGCTTGCCAGTTCAACCTGTACCTCTGGATGATGTCATGTTCCCTGAGGCCATGAAGGGTTGTCCTGGTGCGGAATATCCTCTCCTGCTTTCTGCGTTGCCTTTGGGGTCCCTGCTGGTGTTGTTGTTGCTGTGCTCTGCGTCTGCATGCACGCTGGATGAGAAGCACCTCCATGTCTCCCTTTTGCTGCTCTGCTGTTGCTTCTGTGTGTTCTGATTAAATACAGGTGTGTTTGCCCCATTTTAACGCCTGCCCTGACCCAGGCGTTAATTTTTTACGCAAATTGGGCTGTGCATTATTTTAAGCCTCCGCCTCCCGGCCGTGTGGGATTTTTGCCCAGAAGCATAAATACGACGCAGAGGCGTTTAAGTCATTTTTTGGACGGGAACACCTACCTTGCATATGATTAATGCAAGGCGGTTTCCCGCATCCAGAAAAGGATGCACACAGTGGGATTTTGACTTCCGAAGGCTAAAGGCGTCAAAGTTTAAATATGGGGCAAGGTTTGCGCCGAATGTGCGTCAAAATGTTTGACGCACATTCAGCACAGAGAGAGTATAAATATGGCCCTAAGTGTTTAGGGAAGGTTGGAAGGGGAGTAGAAGAACAACAGCATCACAGGGCTATGATGATAGATCAGTGGCATAGACTTGGACAATGGAAGGCAAGGAAAAGTGGGGCAGGAGCAGCAAGCTTGGGATTGTGTTGCACAATGCCATACCTGGGTCCAACCCCCCCCAAACACCATGCATAGGCATCCTGTTTAATATTTAAAAATTGTTGAAATTCACTGAAAAATGCAAAGGTTACAGGGACATTATAGTTAGTGTGAGAAAACAGGGTTGATTGCAGAGGCCCCCTAACTTTTTGCCCCAGTTTTCCAATTTTTGCTGGAGTTTTCCTGATTGTGCCCTGAGTGCTGCCAACTAGTCCCAGGGCCTGTGCTCTGTGTAAAATCAATATGCAAATTAGGCTAATTATGATTGACTATGCCAACCTACCTATAAGTCCCTAGAAGATGGTAGGACATATAGGTTCAGGGACCCCAGAATAGGTAGAGCCCTCATAGGTGCACTGTTGATGTGTCCATTGTCATTGCTGGCTGCTTTTAAACTGAAGTTATATGCAAATTTGACTGTGGTATTAAAGTACTTCCAAAGGCTTAATCTACCTTTTTATTTACATATACGTCACCCCAAAGGTGTGCCTTATATACCCTAGTTTTTGGTGTCATGTTACTATAAGCAGGGAAATTGTACAAATTGTTTTTTAAGACCTGGTGAGGTAAAATAGCCAAATTTGTTTTTCGCTCACTATAGTTAATGGTCTCCGTAGCCATTTTTTTAAATTAACAGAATCCCTATAAGTGAAAGATACCTTGAGTTTGGTATCAAATTAATTGTTATAATAAATCCCACAATATGCCATTGTGGGAGTTTATATAACTAGTGCAGGTAGAGAGTCTTAAAACACTACCTGAAAGTTGCCATTTTCATCTCTGTAGTGCCCTTCACAGATTGGTCAGCCTTTGTCAGCCTGGTCAGGGTGCCTTGATGAGGTGTGAAGTGACCTGGGCCAAACACAAAGGATGTGCCTGGGGGAGAGAATAGCCTCAGCAGATTGGGAAGCAGGATGGAAGAAAGCAGCCAAACTGGTCTTCAAAGTCAGCGAAAGACATTTGGAGCAACTCATGAACCCCCCATGTCCTGCAACTCCAGACAATTAGATGCCCGCTTGATTAGATTAGGAGATGACAGGAGAGGGGTGTGTTTAGGATTTTTAGCCACACCAGTGGGTGGACTTAGTGAGATTTAACTTCCCAAAAACAATTTTAACCATGTTGTATTTTTGAAGAATGTTTCTCCCTGGGACTGATTTTGCCACACTTCCCAAGATGTCATCATCAAAGGGGGAAGGAACCTGCCTGTGATTGGACAGTCACCCCCCATTGCTTTCCACCCCATGAGCAAGGCTAAACATCTCAGAGCCTTACAAGGCACAAGACAAAGAAGAAGAAGGACTGCCCTAATGGACCCCTGACCTGCACCTGGACAAGTGCTTCTCCACTAAAAGCACTTTTCACATCTTCTACTGCTTCAAGAAGGGACTCCCAGTTTGCTACAGTTTCAAAGGAGCTGCCCAGAGTCCCCTGCATCAAATCCTGCAAACAAAGCCCAGTTGAGCAGCGTCCAGTGGCCAATGGAGGATTCTGAACAGGTGTATTCTGGGAATTGTAGTCCCAACTCCCAAGGAGCAACTCAGAGCTTCTGGAACCTTGGAAAAAGTCGTGGACACTTTCAGGACCCAAAAATAACCTCTGGAAGGAGATCCAGAAGTTTGCAGACGTTTGGAGCAACTCCATAAGTTGAAGAAGTGCATTGGGGAGTTGTAGTCCAAGTTCCAGATTTTCACACCAGAGCCTCTGATCCTTTGGCTGGTGCTGTGGACCACTTTCCTGAATCAAGAAACACTTCTGAAAGTAAACAGTGTTTCTTCATAGGTGGCCTGAACACTGAACTTTGTCTCTGTCCAGGTTGACCTTTTTTAGCCCTTTGAGCGCTAGTTGTTTCTATGTGCTAGAAAACATGAATTATTTTTAAATTCTTATCTCTGGTTTCCCTTATCCAATGTTAATCATTTTGGTGTCATTTTAATGATAAAGAAATAATCCATTTTTATAAATTGGTGTTGAATTTCTATTGTGTTTTGTGTTTTACTTATTCACTGTTTTGTGATTTTTAAATGCTTTACACACTTGTCTCCTAAGTTAGGCCTTGTCGCTCGTTGCCAAGCTACCAAGGTTTAAGCTGGGTTTAATTTATTGAGACCTAGCTGGACCTCAGTGGGGGTTATTGGTCTATTAATAGAATATAGGTCCTTACCTGCTTTTACCAATAATCCACTTTCTAACATTTTTAGAGCACAGGGGTGGGATCCAATACTTTTGTTTAATATCACACAACAGTTTTAAGTGAAATAAGTTAAATCTCCTCTAAATTGACCTAGAACAAAAGTATTTTTGATTTTTCAAATTTGGACACTTTTTTAATTACTTCCTTTTTATTTTTTCTAAATGGTTCTAATCAATTGTGTGAAAGTTTTTTTAAGTGACACACAACTTAAGGGAGACCATGGCGCTTGATCTGGCTAGCCTACCCACACTCACTGCAGCTGAGCTTAGGGTGTTGTGCAGAAAGAGGGGATTACCTGATGCTAACAACTGGACCGACCACAGATGTGTCCACTTCACCTTCAGACGCAAGACCCACCACCTTCGCACACAACCTACCACCCGCAGACCCTGGATCAAAATCTCCACAGAACAGCTACTCTCCACTCTCAACCACAACCAACCTGCCATCACCTCCGACCCCAACAACACAGCCCTCAGCCTCACACAGTGGATCACCAACTGCGCCGACAACCTCGCCCCCCTCAGAAGCCACCCAAGACAGACCAACATCAGGAAACTTCCTTGGTTCACAGACGCCCTCAGAGAATCCAAGAAAACCTGCCGCACCCTGGAAGAAACCTGGCGCAAAGAACACACCGCAGAAAATATGTCAGCCCTCAAAATCGCCACCCGCGAACACCACCAGCTGATCCGCTCCACCAAAAGAGCATCCTTCAAAGAGAGACTGGACAAGAACACCCACAACAGCAAAGAACTCTTCAACATCGTCAAAGAGCTCTCCAATCCCAACGCAAGCTCCAACTCCATCACACCCTCACAAGAACTCAGCAACTCCATCGCTACCTTCTTCCATCGAAAGATCACCGACCTACACAACAGCTTCTGACCACAGATCCTGGCAATCACCACAGAACTCACAGCCCCAACCATCACCCTCAACGCCTGGACTCCCATCAGCACCGAAGAGACTAGAACCACCATGAACACCATCCACTCCGGCGCCCCCTCGGACCCGTGCCCACATCACATCTTCAACAAAGCCGACACCATCATCGCCCCCTATCTCCAGAGCATCATCAACAGCTCGTTTACATCTGCCACCTTCCCCAAGAGCTGGAAACACGCGGAAGTCAACGCTCTCCTGAAAAAACCTACGGCAGACCCCAACGACCTGAAGAACTTCCGCCCCATCTTGCTCCTCCCCTTCCCGGCCAAGGTCATCGAGAAGGACGTCAACAAGCAACTGACCAACTTCCTCAAAGACAACAACCTGCTCGACCCCTCCCAGTCCGGCTTTCGAGCCAACCACAGCACGGAAACCTCCCACAAGGCTCCTCGCTCAGCCCTACACTCTTCAATGTCTACATGAGCCCCCTCGCCGACATCGCTTGCAAACACAACATCAACATCATCTCCTACGCCGACGACACACAGCTGATACTCTCCCTCACCAAAGACCCAGCCACCGCCAAAGCCAACCTACAGGATGGAATGAAAGATGTCGCAGAATGGATGAAGCTCAGCCGCCTGAAGCTGAACTCAGACAAGACGGAAGTCCTCATCCTCGGAAACTCCCTGTCCGCCTGGGACGACTCTTGGTGGCCCACAGCCCTGGGCACCACACCGACCCCTTCAGACCACGCATGCAACCTCAGATTCATCCTGGACCCCCTTCTCACCATGACCAAGCAAGTCAACGCCATCTCGTCCTCTTGCTTCCACACACTACGCATGCTCCAAAAGATCTTCTGCTGGATCCCGCCGACACCAGAAAAACTGTGACCCACGCCCTCGTGACAAGTCGCCTGGACTACGGAAACACCCTATACGCAGGAACCACTGCAAAACTTCAGAAACGTCTTCAGCGCATACAAAACGCTTCTGCACACCTCATCCTCGACGCACCCTGCCACAGCCACATCTCCGCCCACCTGAAACACCTGTACTGGCTACCGTCAACAAAAGGATCACCTTCAGACTCCTCACCCATGCACACAAAGCCCTCCACAACAAAGGCCCCGAATACCTCAACAGCCGCCTCACCTTCTACACGCCCACCCGTCAACTTCGCTCTACCAGCCTCGCCCTCGCCGCCGTCCCTTGCATCTGCCGAAACAACGCTAGAGGGAAATCCTTCTCCTACCTGGCAGCCAAGACGTGGAATTCCCTCCCTACCCACCTCAGGACTACCCAGGACCACCTCGCCTTCAGGAAGCGCCTTAAGACCTGGCTCTTTGAGCAGCAGTGAACCCCCCAGCGCCTTGAGACCCTCACGGGTGAGTAGCATGCTCTATAAATACCATGATTGATTGATTGATTGAACAACCTCAGGAAGGCTGTGATGGTCAAGTCCCTTGAAGCCTGGGTAGTGCAGATGGAGGCAGAGAAAGTTTCATAGGTAGGAAGTGGGAGGGAAGATGTCCCCTACAACCTCAAGGAAGAGGAGGATGATTGCCAAACTGTAATCTCAGCAGCCAGGGCCCCATCCAGAGCTAGTAGGAGGAGTGAATCTGTGACATCAGACCAAGAAGAAGCAGACCTAGACCTCAGGGAAAGGGGGCTTGAGGCCTAGGTAGCCCTCATAGCTTTGGAGGCAGAGAAGTTGGCCTTAGAGAAGAAGTGGGCAAAGATTGAACAAAGAGATGGAGGCAGCAACAGAGAAGTTGGGGTGTCCATGGATCGTGGGTTCTGCCCGAGGTTACCCAAGTTGGTTGTTCCTGTTGATATAGAGGGAATTGACATAGACAAGTAGTTGGAGGCCTTTGAGAGTGCTCTCCAAATGACAAGGGTTAAGCCCCAATATTTGGGCTCACTCCTGTGGGAATTGGTCCCTATATCTGGGAAAGATAGGCTCCTGACCCTAGTGGAGGAGGAAGCAGATTCCTATCGCAGCATGACAGGGTGCTTAACTAAGAAGTTTGGTGTGACCCCAGAGCTGTACAGAATGAAGTTCAGGGACACCCAGAAGGTCAATACCCAGTCTTGGGTTGACTTTGTAGACACCTCACTTAAGGCACTAGAGGGCTGGATACATGGTAACAAAGTAAATACTTATGAGGGCTTATACAATTTGATCATGAGAGAGCATATCTTGACCAATTGTATCCGACAGAGGTTACGTCAGCATCTATTGGACTCTAAGCTGACCAACCCCAGAGAGCTGGGGGACACAGCTGATGAGTGGTTGAGGGTGGTTGTCAAGTCCCAGGGGAGGCTCCAAGAAAGGGGGGTCAGGTCCCCAAAAACCTAAGAAGGGAGGTGGTAAGCCCACTACAGAGACTCCCTCTGTAACCCAGAACGCTGAGAAGGAGGGAAGTAAATCCCATTCCCACTCTGACAAGCAGAGGCAGTAATACCCAGGGTTAAACAAGCTCTTGGACAGTAAGGCTTGCTTTGTGATCAGCAGACAGGTCATCTCAAGAGAGATGTGGCCTGTCCCAAGAAGGTGGTTATCACTGGGCTGTCCAGTGTAGCCATAGAGTAGGACTCCTCAGATGATTAGCATTGGGCTGGGAGACATGACCAGATGGGTGGGAGTAGGCACTTTCATCCCATTCATGTGAATGGGGACCCTACCACTGGCCTGAGAGACACATGTGACAGTCACACTATAGTGAGTGACCGGATGGTGGCCCCAGATATGTATGTCCAAGGAGAGATCAGGAAAGCCAGGATAGCCTGTAGCCATAGTCCCCCCTAGAGCGGGAGGATATCCTTGACTGGTTTAGGGTGGTGGTCAGTACTGACCTCCCCTTAGATTGTATTATAGGCAACGACCTTGCAGAGGTGAGTCTTATCCCGGATGTGCAGGTGCAAGAGGATGGTTCTGACTATCTGGTCCACCCTGATTTCTTTTTAGCTTTTTGACCACCTGGTTTTTGACCCTTTACTGTGAGGGAGCCTCATAGTCAGGAATTCCCCCACAGTAAGCTCATGGTAAACTGGGCTGTGCGTCAGACCACCGGTGCCGCCTTGCTAAGGAAAGGCTGCTGTGGTGCAGAAAGAGTAGGAGGCCCCGGGCTGGTTACACATGATCATGTGTGCAGCTGCATGTGTACCCATGTAAAGGCTGCCCGGGGAGGGATCCTGGCATGTGAGGTCCAAGGACTGCACTTAGGGAGCCTGGCACAGAAGGAACTATGCAGAGTGGGTGGTGACCTGGAGTAGGCCTCATGAGTTGGGTGTACCCAGAGGAGGGATAGTCAATGTGCTTACTGTATTTATTACCGTAGGGACACTCCAGTACATGTCAACATCAGTGTGCTTGTTGTCCTTTCACTGTAGGGACACTCCATTCAATGTCAATAGGAAAGAGATGCCTAGGGCGTAACTAAGGTGCCCTAGGGCCCACAGAGACCAGAGTCACACCAATGTACACTCTATCCAGTGTGAAGAGAATAGTGAAGTAGGTTACAAAAGCATAGTTGTACAATGTATCGGTCATCCAGGAATGTCATCGTTCTCTGACTCAAGATTAGGGTCAAATACTGCTCTAACCAGCTGCCTGAGTAGGGCCTTGAATCAATCAGACAGCTGTCAGACCCTGCCAGTAAATAGGTGGAGAACCCCTGAAAGGAATGCTTGGAAGGAGGGGCTGAGTTCCAGAGCACATGTGGCTGAAGCTCCTGGATGACGCCATTCTAGAGCTATCCCAGAAGACTGTGCAGGAAGGAAGGGACAGGGGCAAAGAAGTGATGGGGTACGTCTGGATTGGCCAGAGGTGCAGGTCTGTTGGACACTTCCGCCCCCACTTAAAAGGTCCTGCACAGGGGAGAGCTCTCTCTATTGGCTGTGCTTCACTGCTGGATACTGAGCCTGCAGATGGGATAAAGGACAACTGGAAAGAAAAACACCCTGACTGCCCCCAGGCATTCCAGGAAGGAATTCAGGACCAGCGAGGCACAGGCCAGACTCCCGTGTAACCAAGCAGAGGGCCACAGACCCCATCCTGTTGCCCCACAGAAGAGGAAGACAGGGAGCACTGTCGCACTCCCCGTGAATATGGTGAAGAGGGCCCCGGACCCCATCCCACTGCCCCGCCAGAAAGATAAGTCGGGGACGACATTGCGTCCCCTGCGAAGATGGCCGCTGGCAGAGGGAGAGCCGGCAGCTGAAGACGAAGCCAGGGAGCGCTGTTGCTCTTCCCGCTAAGATTATCTTGGAACCCTGGACCCCATCCCTGGGCCCCCACACGAAGACCAAGTCGGGGAGCACCGTCGCACTCCCTGGAGTGGCGAGAGGGGCCCCTATTCAGCAGGAGGGGAGGGGGGAGTGCCGTCGCACTTCCCCCAGGTGGCCCGTCCAGCCGCCCAGCAGCATGTGTCTGCCCGAAGGAGCGGGCAGACCCCAAAGATGAGGCCGGCTCCGGTGGCAGCACCTGGAGGTGCTGGCTGTGCGGGGAGACGGCAGGAGCGGCTGGGGTGGGCTCCCCGAGCAGCTCCCCCTACAGGACTCACCTGACGGTGGTGGCCAGGTGGGACCTGACACCCCCTAACGATGAGGGCAACCGGGGGTGAGCTCCCCGTACTGCCCTCCAATGACAAGCCAAAATGACGGGGATGTTCGGGTGGGACCAGACACCTGCCAATCAAGAGGGCAGCCTGAGGTGGGCTCCCAGCACTGCCCAGGACACCACTAAACGTGGCACAAGACTGCTGGAAAGAGAAAACCTCATAGGAATGCAAAAAGGCTCTCCCTGGCACAGCAGGAGAGATGCTCATTTGTTATGCTTATGGCCCATTAGGCTTTGCCAGCCCAGGTCCTCCAGGACACCGTGTTCAGCTTGTGATGACCCCAGGAAGTTGGGGCCATCACCAACTAAGTGCCCATTGTCAGGGGGAGCTGCAGGAACCATGCAGCGTCCCCCCAACGCCAAGTTTATGTCCCCCACCCTAGGTTAGGTGGGACAAAGGAAATATAACCCCCCAAGGGTTACAAGCAAATGTAAATCACCAGCATGTTAGAACTTTTGTTCTTAGCTTGTGGAATTGCACTCTCTATGTGTTCAAGTTGCTATTGTACCAAAATAATCAAATGTATGTGATTAAACCAATATAATCTACAAATAATCCAAAAGTAATCTTTATTGTTTAAAGTATTTAAACATGTATTTAGGTGTTTTTGATAATGGTGAGTTGTGTAATAAGACTGATATCCACTGTTCTGTACGGTAATTATGCTCATTGTCAGGCTGTGGTGCGTTCACTCTATATTACAGGAGAATGCTGCCTTGGGATACCAGGGATTGGTTTGCTATGTGGGTTACACAATGTCATCTAAGGGTACTGCCATCCATTTGTGTATATTTGTAAATTGTTGCATAGTATTGAGTAGTGCATGTGTGTAATAAATGTACTTTTACTTTATCAAAAGAAAAAGCACAGACTGGACAATCAGTTATTGAGAGCAATGCTTGAGTAAGCCTTGGACTGGTCTGCAATGCAACCCTATGAGAGTCAAGCGCTACAATGGGGTGTTTGGTTCCCAGTGGTGGTCGTGTGCGGACCCATTACTGGTGCAGGCTACACAACTAATGATCCACCTTCCAACAGGCGGTCACCCCAGGTGCCCCTCCAACCCGAAGTCATGGGGAGCCAGTCCCTACAGTTAGGAGACAGGGGTCCCCAAGGAAAGGGAAGAAGAAAAGGAAGGCCTTCTGTCCCAGTACGGGGGAGCCCAGAATTGGCACTGGTGAGGCCTCACCTTACCCCTAGGAAGTCCTGAGTAGTCAGACAGCCGTTCAGATGCAAGGTGTTGCCCCTGCACTGACAGAAAGGAGAGTGAAAGGAGGGTGTCTGCTACAAGATGTGGTAGCCCCCAATCGAAATAGCAAGATGGGTGCCAGGAACCCAAAGTTGCCCCTACAGCAGCTCACCCACCTATCAGTGGAGAGCTCAGGGTATGGTTCTAGGTGCTGACAGCTGTCAGTACCCTCTGCTGTGTGCTGGTCTTCATGGTAGCACTGCACCTGGCCTAGGAGGCAGACCCCAGGGCCAAAAGCAAAGTAGGCCCCCTGACCCTGTTGGTCATGGTGGGGTTGGTCAAGTGTGGGGTGACCTCTTTGGATAAGCTAGGTGTTGCCCTAGCAAAGTTAGGGATAGGCTAGGTATAGGTATTTACCTGCCCTTACCAGTAGTCCAGTTTCCAACAGTTAGGTAAGAGAATTAAAAAAAGACTTAGAAATTCACTAAAAAAACAAAGGTTACAAGGGCGTTATAGTTCGGTTCAGATTTTACACGAGCACAACTATAGCAATTCAACTGTTATAATTATTTCAAATAACTATACCTTGTTCGTTAAGGTAACATGCACTGCTAATTAGCCCATAAATTTCATTGATCATGACATATTCGATGACACTATACATAGGCCCATATTTATACTTTTTGACGCTAAACTGCGCTAACGCAGTTTAGCGTCAAAAAATTTTGCGCCGTCTAACGCCATTCTGAAGCGCCATGCGGGCGCCGTATTTATGGAATGGCGTTAGCCGGCGCAAGCGGACCGGCACTGCCTGGTGTGCGTGGAAAAAACCACGTACACCAGACAGCGCAGGCGTAGGGGGAAAATGGCGTATGGGCGTCTTAAAATGGGGCAAGTCAGGTTACGTCGAAAAAATCGTCGTAACCCGACTTGCGCCATTTTTTTTCGACGCCCATCCCCCATCAACATGACTCCTATCATTGTAAAGATAGGAGTCATGCCCCCTTGCCCAATGGCCATGCCCAGGGGACTTATGTCCCCTGGGCATGGTCATTGGGCATAGTGGCATGTAGGGGGGCACAAATCAGGCCCCCCTATGCCACCCAAAAAATAAAACAAAAATATAAAAAATAATACTTACCTGAACTTACCGGAATGTCCCTGGGGTGGGTCCCTCCATCCTTGGGTGTCCTCCTGGGGTGGGCAGGGGTGGCAGGGGGGGTCCCTGGGGGCAGGGGAGGGCACTGTGGGCTCATTTTGAGCCCACTTGTCCCTTAACGCCATCCCTGACCCAGGCGTTAAAAAGCGGCGCAAATGCGCCGTTTTTGGCCACGCCCACTCCCGGGCGTCATTTTTGCCCGGGAGTATAAATACCACGTAAAGGCCTGGGAGTCATTTTTTAAGACGGGAACGCCTCCCTTGCATCTCATTAACGCAAGGAAGGGGTTCACGCTAAAAAATGACGCACACTCCGGGCACTTTGGCGCCCGAAGCGTCTAACGCCATAGTATAAATATGGCGTTAGTTGGCGTTGGTTTTGCGTCGAATTTGCGTCGAAAAAAACAACGCAAATTCGGCGCAAACGGAGTATAAATACGGGCCATAATATCTTTGTAACATTTGCAGTAAAATCATTGATAAGAAAACTGTCTTGGCTAGGGCGCAAAATATAGATAACTACTTTGAATTTCTATGGTTTTGTGCCTGTAAAATCTGAACCTAATTAGAACGTCTATGCACCCAAAGATGTTGCACACTCTACCTGATATTTTCCTGCTCTGACTTTGAGCACCTAAATGTTATTTTGCATCTGTATTTTTGCTACTAAATTTGATGTTTGCTTTTATGTTTATTCCTACACTTCTAGAGAATTTGCACTAATGTTAAGTTTGGATCTAAAGGCAGTTTTGCTCCTAAATGTGATTTTTACTCTAATTGTGATACCACAATCCTGCTCACATTGGACAAAGAGTGATTAAATACCTGAATGTGTTTTTGCACTTTACAAAATGCTGCACCTAGATGCAATTTTGTATTTAAATATAAAAGTGTTCCATTCCTATGCTGAATTCCAACAAGTGATATGCACCTCAGCGTTTTGTCAATCAAAAGTGATGACACATCAATGCACCCTTTTATACCTAATAGAGTTACTGACTTCTGCATTTCCTCTCATCTGGGTGATAGTCCATAGCTGCTTATTGTAACTACTGCATAATGAATTTGAATATCATGTTCATTAGCACAAACATATTTCTTGAAATTGTGTTCCTCTGCATAATTACCCACACAGCTCACAGATGATTAAAACACAAATTAAAAAGCCTGCATAAGTTAGACAGACCATAGTGTGAAACATAGCTATGTCTATTAGAAAGTGCCCACAACACTCTGAAGGACCAATTCCACAGACATCCTGGTAGCCACCCAAGCCCTCCATACATCGTTCTATGTCATCCAAACTCCTGGTACAGTCTAGCATCACCAAAGAAAAAGCGCACAATCTTACTCTCCACAAAATGACTGACCAACCACAGGCATGATTTGCATGGGAGGTTTCATTACTCATCTTCTACTTCATTAAACCAACTTACTACTGCCAAACAAGATAAATATAGCCTCACCCCATAAGGCATTGCTTTACATTATTTTAAATCTGGAAAGCCTGAATGGGTTGATACAAAGGTCCATATTTATACTGTGTTTGCGCTGGATTTACATCATTTTTCTTACACAAATCCGGCGCAAACTTAACTCCATATTTATATTTTTGCGCTAGACATGTCTAGTGCTAAAAAATTGGAGTTAAAGTCATTTTTTGCTTGTGGAAAACTACCTTGCATCAATGAGATGCAAGGTAGGTGTTCTCTGGAAACAAATGACTCAAAGGCCATAGCGCCTTATTTATCCTCCTGTGCAAAAATCACGCACGGGAGGAGGAGGGCCTTGTATAATGGTGCTAAGCCTGCTTAGCGCTATTATTTAATGCCTGGGTATGGGCAGGCGTTAGAGGGCCTGACGCACAGGTGCCCTTCCCTGCCCCAGGGACACCCCCTACCCACCCAAACACACCTGGGGGACACCTAAAGATGGGGGGACCCATCCCAGGTAAGTCCAGATAGGTATTTTTAATTTTTTCAAAGTGCCATGGGGGGCCTAACTTGGGCCCCCCTACATGACACTGAGCCCAATGGCCATGCCCAGGGGACATAAGTCCCCTGGGCATGGCCTTTGGATTGGGCTGAGGGCATGACTCCTGTCTTTACTAAGACAGGAGTCATGTCCATGAGGGGTGTGTGTCAAAAAAATTACGCTAGTCAGGTAAGAGTCATTTTTTTTTACTCTAACCTGACTAGCGCATTTCTTTCACACACAACTCCAGTTTTCCCTATGCCTCCCTTACCCGGTAAGCGTCATGTATTTTGATGCTAACCGGGCCTTAGGACCGGCTAGCGCCATTCCATAAATATGGTGCCTGGCAAGCATCTTGGAATGGTGCTAACCGGCGCTATACTTTTTCACGCAAAACTCCACTAACGCAGTTTTGTGTGAAAAAGTATAATCTGGGCAAAAGTCTCCAAAACACCAGCTTCGTCTCACCCCCATTAACAGTCTAACGCCAGAGACTGCTCTCCTCATTTTTAACACACATCACTTAACACACCCCAAGACGTTGGAGCATATCTTCATGCATACTCCAATGAAACACCCTACTGACCCATTAACATGATCTCACAGCACACAAAACATGCTATTTCCCTAATCTCCACAACTTGGTATCCTAGACACAATCAATCATGATCAATCTGCTAAAGCACCTCTGAAGAATCATATTCCATCAACCCAATACCCACTCTCCAGAAAATATATCAAAGCTACCCCCTGGAGCTTACGTCTGCAGTCCCTAAAGCAGCTTATTTGCCTTCCCTTGTGCAAGCCTGTGGCCTTTACATTATTACACTCATGAATACCTGGCTCTGTTCAACCTCTACATTAATATTTGTTCGTAAGCTTTAACTAAGATACAACACTCCTTACATCGATTGAGTAGAAAAACAATGGTGGGGTTGCCTTTGTTCACATGGGTTCCCTAATTTGCAATGTGCTTAAATGATTGCAATAACCCTCCTTCCAACACCTCATATGTAGATTACAAACATGGCACCATAACCCATTAAGTTGTATAACTTACACTCTTCGCTTGGCAAAAAATGATTTTATTTATGGTTTTCTTGATTAGATTCCTCATCAATGCATTATCTTTTGTGTTGACTTTCCTGAGCGATTACAACCTTTTTGGGGTAATAAACGAAGCCACCTACACATCACTGTTGAAATCCTTCCTATAATAAAACAAAATACTACAACATCAAATCGCTTCTGCCAACTATAAAGCATTACCATTGACCTGATATTTGATACTTGAAACACCAATCACTAAACTTTAAAACTCCGCACCAAGATATTTAGATCACTTTTTCATTCATTATGAGTTGTGTCCTTAGAGTCCATTATAAATGAAGAATTGCAGTAGCATCCAATATTTCTGCACCTGATTCCTATAGTGATTCCTAATTTCTAGCTACTTTCCCGATCAAAAATAGTTTTAGCTGGTGAGACCTCCCTGTACGAAAGCTATTCCTGCATCACCTTAAAGCCCCTATCCTGCTGATAACTTTGTTGACATCTAAATCAGACACTGCACAGTACTTACTCTTATATTTCTCATCAAACACCCTCCCACATTCTCTAGCAAAAGGAACATTACACTGTCTTCCCCCACCTATGGTGAAAAAGTGTAAACTCTTCTCTGAACCATACTTTTCTTCCAAAGTCCTGTTGTGTTTGACCTCTTCGCAAGAAATGTAGTTCTGAAAGGGAAGTTATATACAGCAACTGATCTATCAAAAGCTTCCTCCTTCTCTCCAAGATTGTGAAACCGTCCATCACCAGCCAACTAGAATACATCAGTAATAAACATCTCTAAGGGAACATCTAATTGGAATCCAATCTATGCAAAGAGGTGATATTTTTTTATCTTAAACACATATATGATAATCATCTCATCTTTGATGCAGGAAACTCTTGCCTACTGGTTCTCTTAATCCTTCCAGCTACTTTTAAAGCTACAACCTCCTCTTAATAATTTTAAGTGATAGGAAGGTTAGTAAATGAACTGTGCATGGCTGGATCAGTTTACAATTTATCAGAGAGATCACAATATAACAAAATTGGCAATTCTCATCCAAACTCTATCAAAATCCCATACAGAGATTCAAGGTTCTATCTTCCCTGTTGCTTTTTTGGCCTGGAAATGCTATTTGATGGTTTAACAAAGCATGGGATTCTTTTTGTCCCTAAACGTATGGTACTTTTTAGGTTGAATGTTCAAAGAGCCTCAATGGCTTACTATCCTTACATAATGCAATTTGTGCTTGGATGACAAATATGAAACTTAAGAGGGAATCATAGATGCAAGAATGTTCCTACTGATTGGAACATACAACTTGAAGAAATGATTGTTCACATAAATTATCCCCTTAGCTAAATGTATTATTTCTTCTTTTGACCAAATGTCCCACCTTATTCAACATATTGAATGGGTGACCTCAAAAGAAAAATTCCATTTATAACCCTTTTATAGTCTCAAGCCCGTCCTTCCCAATTTAAAATGTTAAGCAGACCATGCAAGAGCCAGTACTTTCAAATGGAGAAGGTAGCAATGTTCATTTGACTGGCCTTCCAAACAAAGAAGACTACATTTACTGCATCCAGGGCACCTGCCTGAACAAGCCCGGATATTGAGACTATTTCTTGATGGTATCAGTCGTTGATATCTTTATCTACATGGTGGTTACACAATCATACAGAGTATCACTAACTTTCAAGTCTGAGGACAAGTTATACAACTCACAGGCTTTAGAGAAATCCTTTGTATAAGACAATCTCAAATACTGAAACTAATTGAGGTAAAATAAAAAATAGCCTCCAGTCACATATGATCTTTATAATACCCTTTGACTTAATGTGATGTTCAAGATAAAACTCCTATTATTTGATGATATTTGATGTCTGTAAAACTACCTATTAAAAACTGTTTCTTTCCTAATAAGGTGGCCTTCTTCTACAACTATAACACACTGAAATATGTGTCTGCTTTTTTCAATAAACTATTTACTGTCTTATGACCCAGTAGCCATAGGAATTTAGAGCTGGTATCACTTTGGATACTCCATTATTGTAGCTGTAGGATTATGATTCTTTTTTAATGCTCATATGCGTTATTTATGTTTTTGAAGGATGATGAACTGTGGGATTTAAATTTATATATGTTGATTATACAGAATACAAACGGGATTAATATACTGTGTTTCTTTTACAGAATAGTAAAAAAAAACATTTATTGTTCATTGTGGAGCCACTCATAATGCCTTATATTAAACATCTCTTTTTGAGGTTGGTGAACCATTGAAAAGGATATGCCTACTCCCATGGTGTTAATGTTTGCTGAGGCAAATATCTGCATGGGGAAGAAGCTGAAGAGCATACACCATGTGTGTCTACTCCGGAACTGTGCCTTGTCCTTGAATCAAATATCACCTCTCAGTTTTCAATAAGTGCCTAGCGAGGTGTTCAAATACTGCACATGAAAGGAAGTTAGTTTTAGGTTAAAGTCATGGACACCCACTGAGTTTTGCTCTGTATTCATATATAAATGTCTCCCATCATTTCTAAATGGTGTACTCATGGAAGATACACCTCACTTATACCTGACAAACATACCCCCCAAATGAATCATTCATCTTCATAAATATGTGTAACAAATTGGATTATTGTTTGGGTGGGTGACTACCAACCTCAGCAAAAAATCACAACCCTTGTCAGAGTGAACCCCCAAAGTTACTAAATTTACTTAAGCTCAACCCCTGAAAACTATGGCACAGGGGAGATAGAGTTAACATAGAGCAATGTTTAAAATATCTATGTAAAAATAAAGCAGTAATAAAATCAAAATGCATAACAATACAAATCCCAAATTGAATTAGAAACATAGAATAAAATAAAAATACAAAAATGACACTAAAAGTACAAACAACCAATAAGAGGAGCAAGAGATATGAATGTTTAAAGTAGAAATAGCTCTAAAAGCACAAAGTGCCAATGGTAGTCAATGTCCACAATAGTCTTGGAGCTAGGTGCAAATAGAGGCTGACCACAAAGGAACATGAGTCAGATTGAGCCCCACTCACCCAGAGCAGTATGCTTCTAAAGCCACCAGGACCTCAGCAGAGGCACTAATAGACTCATAGGGTGTCTGCTTTAGCGAGAGGTCAGCTTTATGACCTGTGAAGATCACTTCTTTGTTTTGAGTTCAAGAGAGAGCAGATCCAATCCTTTAGGGCCCCTATCAGGTCATAAACATCAAGTCCACTCCTGTTCTGTTCTTCCTCAGGTCATAAAGTGTTCTGAAGAGCAGAGGCTCCTCTGTTATAGTTGGGAAGTGTCGCCACCCCGCCAGCAGATACAAAATTAGAAAAATAGTATGATAATAAAACAGGTTTATTATCATTTTATGTTTCTTCACCAGCCCAAACCATGGGGGAGGGGGGTCATCAAAATGACAGGTATGGAGGAGGAGTGGTGGCACTGTTACAAATGTGCATGTGGGTTTTTCTGGCCATCTTAGGATGGTCAAACCAACATGCACACAGCTGGGTTGGAGACAGCAGGCATAAGCTCCCAGTCCCCATGGGAGTGCAAATATATCCTGCTCAGGCCAATCCTAATCAAGATAGTGGGTGGCAATGACACCTGAGCATACCCTACCCAATGAGGTGAAAGTTATTGGTCCAACCCAACCTACTTTGGCATTTTCAAGATGGCAAACGTCTTTTGCTACACTAAACTTGGGCTCTGTGGGCTTGAGGGGGAGGGTGTGGAGAGTGTTATATGGTAATACTAGTGTCCTCCCACATCTAACCCTAAAATCCAGTTGGAGGCATCCACTGTACCCACAATAAAGGTAGAGACAGACGTTTGGCAGAACAAAACAGGCGTTATCAGCAACCAGATACACAATAATTATCTTGCCTCCCCGTTCCCATCATTTCAAGTGTGCCATCAGTGTAACATGCAAACCCAGCAGACTAGCCAAGGAGGCTTTGAGATTCCAGCTGAATTTGACACTGTAATGTCATTAAGGACACTCACAGCCCCTGTCCTGCATATTGTGGGAGATTCAGCTGAGGTGTCTCTGCCCATTCAGGTGAGCCCCTTGTTTGATATTGGGAATCATTAAAAAAATATACACATCTATTCCATCCTTATTCTTGGTTAGGCGATATCTGAAAACACATGTAAAATAGTCACCAGGAACATCAGGCAAGGAAAAGGTAACGTTCTAAATGTTACTTTTTCTAAGTATTTATCAAACATGTGACTTCACCAGTGCATTTTAATTTTAAAAACTATTAAAGACAGTTTATTTTTCTAGCTAGTCCCATTTCTACAATCCCATCTTTGGATCTAGGCCTGCCACAGTGAAAATTCCTTTTGGGATCCAGTCTCTGTAAGTACATTTTAACAAAGAGGACCATATTTACATTTTTTTGTGCTGCATTTGTGTCATTTTTTGATGCAAAATCGGTGCAAAGTTACAAAATACAATTATATTTTGTAAGTTTGCACCTCTTTTGTGTCAAACAATGACGCAAATGCAGAGCAAAAAAAAGTATAAATATGGGCCTAAATCTCTACATGTCCTACCTATAAATTCCGTGTACCCTCCCTTGTAGAGTACAGGGCCTACAGAGGTGTCTCTAATTTATTTTGAAAAGGGAGGTTTTCTTCTGTCAAAAAGGTTTATTTTGATATGTCAAATTGCAGTGTTCAAACTGCCACAGTCAGGCTACAATAGAAGTCATTTCACTGCATCGGTAGCGGGTAGCACAATAGGTGGTGCAGTTCAATAGTAGCATTTAAATTCCACACTCTTGGTACATTTTATACTAGTTACAAGGGACATATAGGCAGGTGATATATATCAGTAGGGAGTATGCCAATTTGACCATGTTAAAATGGGGCGCACAGGCATTTTACTTCTGGTTAGAAGGGGTGTTAGACTTTTCATCCTTGGCATGGTCTCCCTTAACTTTTTTGCCTGTGTTCCCCAGGTTGCTGATGTGTGCTGGACTCTGATTTTACTGTTTTTGTTACTCTGGGCACTTTACCACTGCTAACCAGTGCTAAAGTACAAGTGCTCCTTTAATAAAACGGTATGTAATTGGCTTATCCATGATTGATATTTGATTAACTAGTAAGTCCCTAGTAAAGTGCACTGGAGGTGCCAGGGCCTGTAAATCAAATGCTACTAGTGGGCCTGCAGCACTGGTTGTGCCACCCACATAAGTAGCTCCGTAATCATGTCACAGACATGCCATTGCAGTGTATGTGTGTGCAGTTTTAACTGTAAATTCAACTTGGCAAGTGTACCCACTTGTCAGGCCTAACCCTTCCCTTTTCTTACATGTCAGATACCCCTAAGGTAAGCCCTGGGTAGCCCCAAGGGCAGGGTGCAATGTATGGTTAAGGTAGGACACATAATAATGTGTTTTATATGTCCTGACATATGGCTAAATGTGTTTTTCACCGTTGCAAGGCCTGTCCCTCTCATAGGTTAACATGGGGGATACCTTTAAATCTGATTAAAGTGTGGATTCCCTTTGAGAGCAGATGGACATGTGGAGTTTGGGGTCTCTGACCTCACAATTTAAATATATATCTTTTAGTAAAGTTGATTTTAAGATTCTGTGTTTGAAAATGCCACTTTGAGAAAGTGGGCATTTTCTTGGTTATGTAATTTCTGTGACTCTGCCTGTTTGTGGATTCCCTGTCTGGGTCAGTTTGACAGTTGGGCTGGTTGCACCTCACACTAGACAGTGACACAAAGGGAGCTGGGGTGTAGCCTGCATATCCTGATGAGCCATCTGTGCTAGGATGGAGGGGGGAGTGGTTACTTACACCTGAAACAGCTGTGCCTGTCCTCACACAATGCAGTCTCCAACCCCCTGGTGAGTGTTTGGGGCCTGGCCTGGGCAAGGCAGGATTTCACATTTACAAGAGACTTTGCTTTGAGGTAGGCCTACTTTTAAGGAGAAATTGGGTATAAGAAGGGCACCGAAAACCACAGACTTTAGAAACCCTTCTGGAAACAAGAGGAAGCTCTGCCTGGAGAAGAGCTGAAGAGCTGAGGAAGAAGAGCTGCCCTGCCTGTGACTGTGCTTTGTTGGGCTATCCTGCAGTTGCTGCTTCTACCAGAGTAAGAGGGCAAAGACTGGACTTTGTGTACCTTCCATCTTGAGAAGAAATCTCCAAGGGCTTGATTTACAGCATGCCTCCTCAGGGGACAGCAAAGACTTCTCTCTGCCAGCACCTGGAGTCTCTAGAGAGACTCCTGCTCTGACAAGTGGTGCCCTATCCAGTCCCTAGGCCCTTGAAATGAAAACTGGTGAAAATCCAAGGACATCGACTTCAGACGACTTCAGACGATGCCCCTGCTGAATCCAGTGACGCCGCCTGCACCCGACTCTGTGATCTTCGCTGGAACGTGACGACCTTCGCAGGCCTGACATCGCTGCATCCCCGCCGAAGTCCGCAACTCTGTGGAAGTCGCTGCACCATGTCGTGACCGAAGCAGCTCGAAGTGCGCGGATTCAACATTTCGCACAGACTCTGAGATCCCCGACTTCGCTCATCGGCTCGTTTTAATTTCGTCACCAAGGTATTGTACCTCGGGGTCTAGTCGACTCCATGTCCGGTGCTGCTGGTGTTTGATAGTTGGGAACAACTCTGTTACGACGCCGTGTTAACACCTCATCGAAGCACTTTGGGGCATATTTATACTCCGTTTGCGCCGGATTTGCGTCGTTTTTTTTTACGCAAATTAGACGCAAAACTAACTCCATATTTATACTCTGGCGTTAGACGCATCTAGCGCCAAAGTCCATGGAGTTTGCGTCACTTTTTAGCGTGGACACCTACTTTGCGTTAGTGATATGCAAGGTAGGCGTTTCCGTCTAAAAAATTTACTCCGAGGCATGTGCGCCGTATTTACACTCACGGGCAAAAATCACGCCCGGGAGTGGGCGGGTCAAAAAAAATGACGTCCAGCCGCTTTTGCGTAGTTTTTTAGCGCCTGGCCAGGGCAGGCGTTAAGGGACCTGTGGGCTCGGAAGGAGCCCAGAGGTGCCCTCCCATGCCCCCAGGGATCCCCCCTGTCACCCTTGCCCACCCCAGGAGGACGCCTAAGGATGGAGGGACCCATCCCAGGGAACATAAGGTAAGTTCAGGTAAGTAATTGTTTTATTTTTTTTTGTGGCATAGGGGGGCCTGATTTGTGCCCCCCTACATGCCACTACAGAAGTCCCCTGGGCATGGCCATTGGGCAAGGGGGCATGACTCCTGTCTTTGCTAAGACAGGAGTCATTTCAATGGGGGTTGGGAGTCGAAAAAAATGGCGCAAATCGGGTTGAGGCGATAATTTTGCCTCAGCCTGACTTGCCCCATTTTTTGGCACCCAAGCTCCATATTCCCCTACGCCGGCGCTGCCTGGTGTACGTCATTTTTTTTCACGCACACCAGGCAGCGCCACCGGCTTACGCCGGCTAACATCATTGTATAAATACGGCGCCCGCATGGCGCTTCAGAATGGCGTTAGCCGGCGTTAACTTTTTCGACGCACAACTGCGTTGGCGCAGTTGTGCGTCTAAAAGTATAAATATGTCCCTTTGTGTTTCTAAGTGCTATTTTTGAGTTTAATCTTTAAAAATTCCTTACTTGACTTCTATATGTCGGATTTTTGTTGTTTTGGTCTTGTTTTGTTTAGATAAATATTTGCTATTTTTCTAAACTGGGGTTGTGTCATTTTGTAGTGTTTTCATTAAGTTACTGTGTGTTTTGGTACAAATACTTTACACCTAGCACTCTGAAGTTAAGCCTACTGTTCTGCCAAGCTATCAAGGGGGTAAGCAGGGATTAGCTGAGGGTGATTCTCTTTCACCCTGACTGGAGTGAGGGTCCTTGCTTGAACAGGGGGTAACCTGACTGTCAACCAAAGACCCCATTTCTAACAAGGGGTAACGTGCACAGAGTCCTGCAACATGCAAACTATATTGTCCATCAATAGGCAAAAAATCTGAAGAAACCATGCAGAAAAGTTGGATTTCCTGCAATATTGTAATCTTCTATTATGTTATTTATCTGTACAGTACAAGTACGACAAAGCTTCATAACTCTGATAAAATAAAGCAGATAAACAGCAATTGTGGAAAAGGAAAGCAATGAAGGAAGGATGTTAGACAGAAAATAGGAAATTTTTCAAATTTTAAGGGAGGTTAAAACATGGGGTGTGCATCTCAAAAACTCAGATAGGTTATGTCACATTTGAAAACCAAGTACAAAAAAAGGCTCCTTGCCAGCGCTCACCTTGAATGTTCTAGAAATGTAAAGATAAGTTGATGACTGGATCTTGAATGACACAGCAGGAGGCAAAGCGATAATTTGTTTCCAGAACTGCAGTTTGATACCATGTATAATATGAAGCATAATAGACAACTTTATATGTTGCATCTACTTCATCCAGTGAAGGCTTCCTAATACCTCTGAGATATGTTGGTGCTGTGGGTGCTGGCAGTAAGTTGAGCAAGGGCATTCTGTATTATTTGCAGGTGGCCTACACTTTTTGTTATATGTTAGCAAATTGATTGGGTCTGTTAATTTGATATGTGGCCAGGCTGAGTATTTTGTTTGCCCTGAATTAAAGGTTTGCTCAAGAGCCTTGGAAATTGTATAATTCACATCTGACCAATTGTACAACTCAGTGAACACATGTAGGAGGCTGGCATGGTTTGTAGTGGGTACCAAAGGTACTTACACTTTATACCAGTTCCAGTTATTCCTTATCAGTGAAATGTAGTCAGTGTCTGGAAGCCAGGCTGTCTAGTGGTAGCTCTAGGCAGAGGAGCCAAGGCTGAACTAGGAGATATACAAAACTCTTGCAATACTACTGTAATCACACAGTACTCAAACACATGAAAGACAATGCTCAGTGTTACAAAAATAAAGGTACTTTATTTTAGTCACACAATGTCAAAAATACGTTGTCGGCTATACTCCCTTAGGAGGTAAGTAAATCACACAATACATACACTAGTAACCAGAAACCGGTAAGTACACAATAGGAGAATAGTGTAAATAGTGAAAAACACCATAGGTTCAAATGGGCCTAGGGGGACACAAGTCGTATACTAAAATAGTGGAATGTGAAAGTTGGTTTCCCACCTAGGCAAGTGTAGTGTACAGAGGGGAGCTGGTAGTGTAAAAGAACACCAAAGGAAAGTAAAATACCCCACCCCAGAGCCCAGGAAAACAGGAGTGAAACACAGCAAGTTTCCTAAAACACACTAGATGTTGTGATAGAAGATGCAAGAACCAGAAGAGACTGCAAGACACCAACAATGGATTCCTGGACCTGGAGACCTGTGGAAGAAGGGGACCGATTTTAAGAAGCACTGAAGAGTCCAGGGAGAACAGGAGCCCCGGCTAACCCGGATGAAGGTGCAAAAGTCGAACCACTGATGAGAAGACAAAGTCAGAATTACACCAAAGAAGACAGATGCGGGTTCCTGGTTGGTGCAGAAGATGTAAACCGCCGGAGGGATGAATGTAGTCTGGCTTTGTGTCACTGGATTCCACCAACAAGCCTTAGTAAACGCAAAGCTTGCAGTTAGCAGAAAATGGAGCTGCCCGGGACCAGGAGGGACCTGGTGGTCTCTATCCAGGAGGGCGAGACAGAGGGGAGTCGCAAACAAAGGAGTCCCACAGCACGGGGACGAAGAAGGAGCAAATGGAGGCCCATGCAGCCTGACACAAAGGAATCCCACACCGATGGAGAGCAACTCAGGAAGCGGAGCATTGCATGATGGAGTGCTGGGGGTCTCAGCTGTGCTGTGCACAAAAAAATTCAGGGAAGGTTGCACA
Source organism: Pleurodeles waltl (assembly GCF_031143425.1). Lineage (NCBI taxonomy): Eukaryota > Metazoa > Chordata > Amphibia > Caudata > Salamandridae > Pleurodeles > Pleurodeles waltl. Next base: position 257,800,447 of record NC_090437.1, on the reverse strand, counting down.
CAAGCCTTGGCAACTGCAAGTCACGCAGTGCGTGGGTTACTGTCTTGCATGGGGAAGCAAGCTCTGACCCCCACCAAAATTGGACAGCTGGATGTTGAGACTGCCGGAGTCACTTTATTCCACCACCCGTGTCGCTGGATCCATGCCTGACATCTGGAGAGGGAACCCAAGCCACCGGTCCTTGCTGCAGAGAGGTGCCTGCTGAAGCAGGGAAGTGATTCTGTCACTCCACGGGAGATTCCTTTGGTTCTTCTGGTGCAGGCTGAAGAGAGGCAGTCCTGGGAGGATACAGGACCTGGAAACTGTTGCAGTTGCTGGCAGGAGTTGAACTTACAGGGTTGCAGAAGTCATCTTAGCTTCTTTGTTACAGTTTTGTAGAGTTCCTTGAGCAGTCAGCGATTGATACATCGGTAGAAGATGAAGTAAAGGATGCAGAGGATTCCTGCTGGAGTCTTGCAATCCAAACTGAAGAAACACCCAGAGGAGAGACCCTAAATAGCCCTGAGAGGGGGACTGGTCACCTAACCAGGTAAGCACCTATGAGGAGGGGTCTCTGATGTCACCTGCTGCCGCTGGCCACTCAGATGCTCCCGGAGTTTCCTGACCATCCTGAAAAAAAGATGACAGAACCCAGGGACACTCTGGTGAAGCTCCGGGCACCACCCCTGGGGTGTTGATGGACAGGGAAGTGGTCACTCCCCTTTCCTTTGTCCAGTTTCGCACCAGAGCAGGGACAGTGAGTCCCTGAACCAGTGTAGACTGGATTATGCAAGGAGGGCACCATCTGTGCCCTTCAAAGCATTACCAGAGGCTCTGGGAGGATACCCCTCCCATGCCTGTAACACCTATTTCCAAAGGGAGACTGTGTAACACCCCTCTCCTAAAGGAAATGCATTGTTCTGCCTTCCTGGGATTGAGCTGCTGAAGCCCCAGGAGGGCAGAAGCCTGCCTGTGAGGTGGCAGCAGCTGGAGCTGCCTCGAAAACCTCAGAAGACTGGTATGGCAGAACTGGGGGGCCATGGTGGAGGCCCCAGAGTGCATGGGATTGTGCAACCAATACTGGAATCAGTATTGGGGTACAACTTCCAGTTGATAGACACCTTACTTGCCCATATGTATCTACATATATGTAGTGCACACTTATAATGCCGTCCCTGCACTCACGAAGTCCAGGAAAACTAGCCTGGATGACGTGGAGGCACCTCTGCTAGTGCAGGGGTGCCCTCACATACACGCACTATGCACCTAGCCTTCAGGGCCTGAAGGGTATACATAAAGGTGACTTATAAGTGACCTGGTGCAGTAAAAATGACTGTGAAATAGTGCATGCACTATTTCACACAGGCTGCAGTGGCAGTCCTGAAGAAGCGTTTGTATGGTCTCCTTATGGGTTGCAAAAGAAATGCATCAGACCGGAAAGGTTCCCTGGAACCCCAATGCTCTGGGTACCTTCATACCATACACTAGGGAACCATACGGGGGTGTCCAGTGTGACAATTTGGAGTGAAATATGGAGTCACTAAACTGTTGTGACAAATTTAGAAAGTGAGAGAGCATGAGAACTGGAGTTCTGATTAGCAGGACTCCAGTGACAATTTAGAAAACAGTGAAACACACTGACAAGCAGGACATAAACCATAAACACTGGGGTCCTGGCTAGCGGGATCCTAGTAACACAATCAAAAACATACTGACACCAGACAGAAATTGGGGGTAACATGCCAAAAAGAGGGTACTTTCCTACAACACACAGGAGAGACATCTTTGGTAATTATTGCCACATGACACAACAGAGGAAATAGTATTTTCAGTAAGCAGATTCCTTCTGTCATTCTGGTGCAGGCACCAAAAGATTTTAGCCTAGGTCAATAATTATTTAACTAGGAAATATAATTTTAATCTATTGGACTGGGAAGCGCGTTGGTGCTGCCGGGACCCAGGAGCTAGGGGCAGGAGCCCTTTAAATCTTGTTCGCGCTCCCGCCGTCGTGGGAAGCGCGTTGGTGCTGCCGGGAGCTAGGGGCAGGAGCCCTTTAAATCTTGTTTGCGCTCCCGCCGTCGCGGGAAGCGCGTTGGTGCGTCTGGGACCCAGGAGCTAGGGGCAGGAGCCCTTTAAATTTTGTTTGCGCTCCCGCCGTCGCGGGAAGCGCGTTGGTGCTGCCGGGACCTAGGAGCTAGGGGCAGGAGCCCTTTAAATCTTGTTCGTGCTCCTGCCGTCAAGGGAAGCGCGTTGGTGCTGCTGGGACCCAGGAGCTAGGGGCAGGAGCCCTTTAAATCTTGTTCGTGCTCCCGCCGCCGCGGGACGTGCGCGGGCGGCTCCCAGGCAAAGCCCGTGCCAAGGGCTGGCCCGTCCTTGCCCGTTATTGCCAGGAAGAGGCAGGGCAGGGCCACCCCCCTGACATCCCTTCAAAGACTTCTGGATTAGGCAGCTCACAAGCGTGTGGCTGCCTGAAGGTACTGTGTTGGTGTTTCGCTTTTTTTTAACTTCCTTTACCACTCTGCGATTGGATTTGACTTTTAGTACTAAATAAAGCCAAACTAAAACCACCACCGTCTCCCTATTACAACTAGGGGTGGCTGGCTTTTGAAACATATCTGTTGAGGCACCTATATTCTCCCCTTCTTCCTTTTGTAATAACTTGCCTGAGGACAACAACTTACCAGGATGGGGAAAAGGAAAGCCACCAGCAATCCCACCGAGCAGGGAGGGACAAAGAAAGTACCTCGACATGCGGCCGAAAATTGCACACTGACCCAAATTGATGATCTTATAGAGGAAGTGGAGAGTCTGTTAGCCACTAAGCCCTCAAAACCCCGTAGGAAAGATGCCTTTGTCACTTCGAATGACATAAAATCCTTTTTCGCCCCTGTGAATAGAGAATCACAGATACCTATATCTATACCTATATCTCAGGATTCTAATTTAGAATCTAATAGGACAAAAAATCCAAATACTCTAATAGAGAGCCCCAAACTAAGGGGGTTATTCTAACTTTGGAGGAGTGTTAATCCGTCCCAAAAGTGACGGTAAAGTGACGGATATACCACCAGCCGTATTACGAGTTCCATAGGATATAATGGACTCGTAATACGGCTGGTGGTAAATCCGTCACTTTTCCGTCACTTTTGGGACGGATTAACACCTCCTCCAAAGTTAGAATAACCCCCTAAGTCTGCTTAGACAGCAAGATGGTGTGTGTCCCCTTATAAATTGTAAAAAACGCTTCTCACCCTTGCCTTTTTGGAGCCATCTGAATCAGAGAGAACTATGTCAAGGGGAATTAAGGAGTTACTACCAGTTTCAACCACTCAGAAGGAACACCCTGCTGATTCACAGTTAGTACAGATAAGAGCTGAAATTCTGAGTCTTAGAGAGCACCTTACATCCTTTACCCATATGATATATGAGAAGCTGGATGGTATATCTGCGGTAATTGGGGACATAAGGAAGTCATCATTAAAATCTGACCCTAACTCCTTGATAAAACCAATCCTAATAGCTGAGACATCCATGACAAAGAGGTATAGGGGTCAAAGGGCTGGAATGGTAACTCAGATCATTCACGGGTGCGATAGTGCACCTCCTGTAGCGGGCGTTTCTAACAAATGCGATAAAATTTGGGACAAGGGAGCCAACTGTGAGATGCACAGGGATGAACTCTTAGACAAAAGGCCTATATGCTTTCCGAGAAATACCCCCCAAAGTCAGATTAGACATTGTGATTACGATATATGCATGATAAATGTCCCCAAGCTAAGTAATGGTCAACTAGAGCAAGGAGAATCTCTTAAAAATAAAGTAATCCTTTGGATAAGGGGAACAAAGAAGTGCAGGTCCATTATAAGGGACGACATAGTTACCGCACAGAGACACACAAGAATAGGATCAGCAACAGATCTTACAGGGCTAAAATTGACCAGACAGAGCCTAGTTAAGGGCCTTCTGGCACTTGATGAAAGAGTGAGACCCGGTGTCTTATCCCAAGTGGCACTTGCCCATAAACTCCCCCAATCACTGACAAATCTGTTTTCCCAAGAGAGAAATAATACCATAACGGCCCAGCATACATGTACCTATAGAAGGGACCAAAAGCACAGTCCAACTTCAGCTATAGATTGATGTGTAGCCCCCACGGTGAAGGACGGGAGAGATGGCATACCCAGTCTTGATCCTCTTATGCCAAACAACCACACACTATATACCTTGGGAGCGGAGTCAAAAGTGCATTGTAGCAACTTACTAAAGGAGAAGGTCCAGGGAGTAATACCTTGTTTAAATGAGACTAGAGAGAAGCCGCCAGATAAGGGGGATGGTCATGATCTACCAATCAGGATTTTATCTTGGAATGTGGCAGGACTGACTCAGAAGACAGCTAACCCTGACTGGTGTAGTTTTATAGATCAACACCATATTATTTTATTACAGGAGACATGGGCTTCATCTGCAATAAACAGAGAAGGTTATTGGACCTTCCAGAAGACTGCGCTTCCATCACCATCAGGCAGGGCTTCAGGTGGTTTGATAATCTGGCTAAAACATGATTTGTTTCCAAAGGTAAAGGAGATAGCAACCCCTACGAGGGATCTATTAGCTGTCATGGTTGAAATTAGTACTGCTAGGGGTCCTGTTAGTATAATAATTGTAAATATATATGTCAGACCTGGCACCCAAAGGACCCAGACTGCTCAGATGAGTACGCTATCAGATTTTCTTAGCTGCCTTCCTGGAGGGCGGGGCTTAATTGTCGCAGGAAATTTAAATATGCAATTGAGTTGCAGAGACGACAACCAGCAAAGAGAAATCCGGTTTGCAGATGCATGGGATAGATCTGGGCCGGTGCAAGCCACATCTAATAAAAGGAGAAGGAGCATTAGAACTATTCGAAGATCAAATAAAAATGAAGGGACTAAGAATAGTAAATGGAAACACCAGATCATATACCCCCGGCGTCGCCTACATACAGGAGAGGTCAATATTTTAGTCACCTGGACTATGTTCTAGTAGATGACGCTCTCTGGAAATCTCTTATTGACATGGTTGTTCTCCCTCGTATTGATAGTGACCATCAAGGTTTGAGTACCTCCTTTTCTACTATTCTATTCAGCTGTAAGACATTGACAACATGGGCCCGAAATAGTGTCCTTACTAGAACTAATGATTGTAAAAATGTGAAATGGGAATGGGTGGAAGATGATGTAAACTTCCAGCTACTAATCTATAGAATAGTTGTAACAACGCTTTCCCCACTGAAGCATACAAATATGATATTGGTGGATCTGATCTATCTGCATAGCATTCTGATCACCCGGTTAAAACCACATTTCCAGGTAGTAAGGAGGCGGACAGAGGTTGGGATTACAGCTATTGGGAGCACTTAAGGAAGGGAACTGCCGAGAGATAAGAAAATCTAGGGCTGCATACAAAATTGTACTTAAAAACGCAAAAAAAGAGTGGGTAACCAGATATTGGAATAGGATGATTGATGCACTTCACGAGAAGGATTTTAATTTATTCTGGAAATTAGTGGCAGATAAAAGTAGTTCCCAAGGTGTGGAGAACTACCCTGTAATCCAGCCAGAAACTTGGGTGATGCATTTTTCAAATGTATACAGAAAACCTCATTTTAGCAGTATTGCTATTCCTCCTTTAAAACCTAATGTCCTTTTTGCAAACACCTCAACGGGTGGGAGAGTTATACCACCCAAATTTGACCTGGACCTTTTCTCCCTAAAAGAAACAACACTGGCTCTTCAATCAATACGTAAAGGGAAGGCCCCTGGTCTTGATGGCATCCCAGGTGATTTATATTTGTCCCGACCGACAACCTGGTCTCTGTATCTAAATGCGCTCAGTAATGAGATATTGAGGGGGGGAGGACTTCCTACCACGTGGCAAGGAGCAATCATAGTCCCTATTTATAAGAAAGGGCCAAGGGAACAACCTACCAACTATAGGCCTATTAGTCTAATTGATGTTAGTCAAAAGATATTCAGCAAGCAGGTACTAAATAGACTACAGATATGGATAGAGGATTCTCAAATTTTCTCCGACTTCCAGGCAGGTTTTAGAAAAGGAATGAGTACAATAGACCAGGTTTTTAGGTTTAACCTTCTCTGTTGGAAATATTTGTCACTCAATAAGAGCCATTTGTATGAAGCCTCTATTGATTTAAAGGCTGCCTTTGACATGGTACCTCGGGATATACTATGGAAAGTTATGGAGAGTTATCAACTTGATGGAGAACTACTAAGATTGATTAGATACCTACATGAAGGGACTTATGCTCACGTTCGCTGGTCAGAAAGTGGCGATCTAACGGAAGATATACCTGTCAATAAGGGGGTTAGGCAGGGATGCATTTTGGCACCAACACTGTTTAACCTTTACATCAATGGTGCCGCAGACCAACTGTTACACTACAACCATGATGCCCCAAGGCAAGCTGGATCCCCCATCCCCATTTTAATGTTCGCCGATGATACTTTACTAATCTCAAGAACACCCATGGGCTTACAAAATGAATTGGATGCTTTTCATAACTTTTGTTTTAAAAGAGGACTTGAAATAAATCCAACAAAATCGAAGTTCATGGCCTTTAACCCGCATAAACTGTTTAGGGGGAAAATGACTATAGCAGGCCAACCAGTGGAGAGAGTCAGCAAATTTGATTATTTGGGGATCAGGATAAGTGATGACCAACATTGGTCGTCACTGATCGGGAAGAGTCTGACAGCACTTAGGCAGAGGGCAACAGTGATAGGGAGGAAAATTGCCAATACTTTGGAAGGGGAGATATCACCTGCCATCACTGTTTATAAAGCAGAAGCAGTTGCAGCTTCAACTTATGGCGCTGAGCTTTGGGGACACATTAACTCTAGGTGTCTGACCACGGTAGAAAACCGTTTTATACAAACTTTTTTGAGGCTGCCGATGAGCACCCCTCTCACCCCCCTTAGATTTGACCTAGCCCTAAACGAGATCCATAACGAAATTGCATTAAGACCACTCATGTATTGGATTCGTCTTTGGTCATCGGAGAATTTGTCCACCCTCCACGTAGCATTAGATGAGTTTCTTGTAAGTGACAGTCCACTAAAGATTCCTTGGTTTAGACATATTAGAGATACGTGTAAATTTCTCAAGATGGAGGAGGTGTGGAGTGCTCCTCATAATTTGACCAAGGAAATAAAAGAGCGTGTAAAAAGGTGCTATTGGGAGAACATCTTGGCTCAAACTTGGTCTAAAAATCATGGCAGTCGGACCTTACAGTTCCTAGACCATAAATGCAGCCCCAAATTTGAGGCCTACATGGATAATGTAAATCCTTCCTATACTAAAACCTTATTCATCAAGTTCAGATTAGGGACCCTCCCGCTCAAGACATTTACAGCGCAATGGAGGATGGAGGACCGTAACTTAATATACTGCCATCATTGTCAAAAGACAAAAGAGTCACTCGCGCACTTTATGTTTTTCGGTCCTAGATATTTGGTACCTAGGAAGAAGTGGATTGCTCTGTTATGTAGGACAGTTTGGATAAGGGAATGGAATATAGCATTACGTCTTTTGATAACTGACACAAATGACAAAATAGTTTTTCCAGTTGCGAGGTACTTGCAAAGTGCATGGGCCATAAGAACCAGAGAATTGCTATAATAGTGTGCTTTTAACACATTAGTCTTAGATTTTATTTATTTAACATAGCAATTCTTAACTGGTTGGAGTTAAGACAAAATGGCCTAATATTTGATATTTTTATTCTGGATCCTAAGATTTAAAGAAAAATGATTGCTTGCTCAGTTTCTTACAACTTTGTGATTCTATAACTTATCTAGGGCTCTTAAAGTAAATTGTGGTGTGCTTTGCCTAAATTCCTCTTTCTTATACTCAACAACTGATACAAATGACAAAATAGTTCCCCCAGCTGCGAGATACTTGCAGAATATATGGGCTATAAGAACTAGAGAATTGCTATAATCGTGTGTTTTTTAACATATTGGTCTTAGATTATATTTATCCAACATAACAACTTTTAATTGATTGGAGTCAAGACATAATGATCTAATATTTTGGGTTTTTAAGATTTTAATAATGCATGTTTTGCACTGTTTGTTTATACAACTATGCGATCTTATAACTTATTCAGGGCTCTTAAAGCAAACTGTGTTACCTCTTTGCTATTTTCTCTTTCTTATATTGCACAATTATGTTATGGTGTTCTACTGTTCACTTTTATGGCTGTTAGCCGAAATAAAGTTACTGACTGATTGACTGGACTGACCAGAAACAGTTTCCATTGAACTAATATTCCTCTCATGGTATGGAGTTCATGATTTTTATTTTTAGGATAGAGTTATTTAATGAGCTTCAACAGTAGGATTTTTATTAATATGTCATCTTTTTCCATCCAGTTCATATTTTAGAACAGTTTTAAATGTAATTTGCATTCATGTGCAGCTTGATGGTCATGTATGACCGAATAGAGGGGCATATTTATACTCTGTTTGCACTGAATTAGCATCATTTGTTTTTTCTCTATTTTGGTGCAAAACTAACTCCACATTTATACTTTGGTGCTAGACCTGTGTAGCGCCATATTTATGGAGTTAAAATCATTTTTGGGAAGTGGAAACCGACCTTGCCTTAATGAGATGCAAGGTAGGCGTTCCCATGCAAAAAATGACTCTATGGCCGTAACGCCATATTTATATTCCTGTGCATAAATGGTGCACAGGAGGGGTCAAAAAATGGTGCACAGCTTGCTTTGACACATTTCTTAATGGCTGGGTCAGGGCAGGGGTTAGGGGACCTGTGGGCCTATTTCCATGGTGGATATACCCCCACACACCAGAAGGACGGGGGACCCCATCCCAGGTAAGTACAGGTAAGTATTGCATTTTATTTTTTAAAGTGACATACGGGGCCTTTGACATGGGACCCCCTACGAGACACTGGGTGAAATGGCCATGCCCAGGGGACCCTGGTCCCCTGTGCTGCCCATTCAGGTGGTGGGCATGACTCCTCTCTTTTCTAAGACAGGAGTCATGTGGTATGGATGATTTTGCATCAGAAAATGACTCTAGGCAGGTTAGAGTCATTTTTTTTACTTTAACCTGCCTAACTTCATTTTGTTGGTGCAAAACCCCCTTCTTCCATAGCACCAGCCCCACCCAACTAACATAATTTTTTCTTAAGCTAGCCCACCCTTTGCACCAGCTGCACCATTCCTTAAATATGGTGTCTGGCTGGTGCACAGAAATGGTGCAAGAGAGTGCTCAACTTTTTGGTGCAAAACCGCGTTAGTGCAGTTTTGCATCAGAAAGCATAAATCAGGGCCCAAATATCTTCTACTATTGCCACATATGTTGGTGTCTGATTGTTGGTGGGCATTTGGTACTAGAAGGGTGTAGTGGCTGGCAGTTGATGCTGTCCTGAAGTGGACGGGTGCAAAACGGTTTTGCCTTTAGTGCACCTTGCCATGGGAGCACCCACTATGTGACATGAAGCCCATTTCTAAATAGGTCTGAAAAGAAGAGCACATGAAAAAACAGTACAATCCTGACAAGGCCAATGTTACTTCCAAGATGGCTGGCAGGTACTGGCCTGACTCATGATCAACCCTTCAGTAACATGCAGTGCTGAAAGGTCTACATTTTTGTAAAACATCTCAAATGTGCCAAAGCTGTATCTACCACAAATAAATAGGCTACACACTCTTTTGAGATGAGGAGTCCAGGCAAAGAGCGAGTAAAGACTGATGCTCAGTGTCCTAAACGGGAAAGACATGTATCACCTGCTTCAAAATAGGTCAGAGCATGGCACCACAGACACAATTAAAGCACTGAACAATAGGCCAGTGTTACTCAAAAGATGGTTGTCACACATTGGTCTGACTCGGGAAAAACCCCACTGAGTGGTTAGCGGAAGAGGGAAATAGTGACATGGAGGGACAGAAGGCCTGATTGCCCTATTTGTGAGGCATCCAAAATGTGCCAACAATGTATTTACCATGAATTAATTAGATGAACATGCCTGTGAGATGCATTGCATTGCAAATATAGGCATTTAGGCAATGAGTGTGAATAAAAAGATGCTCAATATAAATCTTTCATCTTTTGTAAACCCAATGTAACTATGCTTCTCAGAAAATAACCAACAATGTGGAATTTAAAAATCTCATTTGTTGGACCTGGCCCTCTCAGCAACGACATCACCAAACTTTTGCCTTCACTTCCTCTGTGTTCTTAATAATTTTTTTGCCATTAGAACCTTGCACACCTTATCACTGCTAACTACCTCTAAAGTGCTTGTGCTCTTCTGTAACCATGGACAAATTAGTTTACACCTAATTGACACACTGAATTTATTTGGACATCCCTAGTATATGTCAGTAAATGTACCCAGGTTATGATCACTAGGCATAATATTAGAATCAACAATGTCATGTAACAGAATCATCATGTCAAAAATATCACTGAAAAAAGATTGATTTCCTATAATGTAAGCACACAAATATCCCAAAAAATCGATTCACAATACTATCAATTAAAAACGTACAAAAATATTGTTTCTTAATATGTATGGGTGTTATCATTCATATGCTGCATTGTGAAATAGCTATTACACAATAAATCCAAAATTGCACACTGCTGGAGTGTGCATATTTTCTCTGTGAAACTTTGATAATCACAGGAGGGCTTTTGGATACATAGTTTACAGTAGTAAATATTAAATATTTTAATATATACCATTATTTAAATGTTAATAAAATAATCTCATTAATAAGTAACTATATACAAATGTATACTTATATAAACACACTGATGTAGAAATACAAATATAATAAACAATTATTAAAATATTTATTTTACATGGCATTATATTTTTGTTGAATTCTTTAAACTAAGTATTATAAAAAGCATAAATATATTACATGAAATAGAAAAAATTGTAACAATTCAATTCAAAAACATTTGAGGCCTCATTAAGACTGGTGGTCATAATACCACCACACTCGTGGTGGTGGTCAGAATGCTGCACTCCAGACGGCCCGACCACCAGATTACGACCCTGTCAGGAACATGGTTGCTGGTGGGGTGGTGGCGGTCGAATTTGTGGTCATCCACGGTGGCGCTGAGTTCAGTGCCACTGTGCTGATCATGAGTCCTCTTTCCACCAGCCTTTTTATGGTGGGGTCCATGCCATGAAAAGGCTGGCGGAAAGCCAGTGCTGTGGGCCACAGGGGGGCACCTGGCATGAGCAGTGGAGTGGTCCCCGCCAGCACCCTTGGAATGCATTCCGAGGGTGCTGGTGTGCCATGACATTGGCCCCGCCTCCCTTAAAGGAGCCAAGGTCAATGCTGTGGCACTGTTTCCATCGGACTGAATGGCGGAAACATTGTAATACGACTGGATTGGAGGCTACCGGTATGACGCCAGCCTCCTCATACGGCTTTGGCAGTCAGCTCAGTCTGACTGTCAAAGTAGTAATCAGGCCCTAATTAAGTTACCAAACTAATAACATAAAAAACAGAAAATCTAAATAACAAAAAATAGAAACATTTACAAGCAAATACAAAAATAAAAAAATACTATAAAATAATTATTAATAAAAATATACTAAACCAATAATAAAAAATCTATTGCAGTTTGGGAATGAAATATATACTATTCCCACTCTCATTTATGCCACAGCAGTGAAATGACAGAACTTCAGAGGGGTTAAATATATTATTACCACTTCAAACAGCACAACAGTAGGGAAAGCGTTAGACATTCCCACTCCAGCCTGTGCAACAGTAGGGAAAGTGCTGGACTTCAGAGGTGTTAAATTTACTATTCAAACTCCAATGTATGCAATAGTAGGTTAACGTGTTAGACTTCGGAGGGGTTACATTTATCATTCCCACTCCAGTCTGTACAACAGTAGGGAAAGTGTTGGACTTTGGAGAGGTAAGATTTACTATTCTAACTCCAGTCTGTGCAACACTAGAGAAAGCATTGGACTTTGAAGGGGTTATATTTTTTATTCGCAGTCCAGTCATTGAACAGTATGAAAAACGTTGGACTTCAGAGGGGTAGGATTTACTATTCTCTCTCCAGTCTGTGCAACAGTAGAGAAAGCATTGGACTTCAAAGGGGTTAAATCTCCTATTCCTATTCCAGTCTTTGCTACAATAGGAAAAGTGCTGGACTTCGGGCTGTAACTGAGTAAGATTCACTTTTACCATTACAGTCTGTGCAATAGGAGGGAAAGAGTTGGATCTTGGAGGGGTTAAATTCAATATTTCTACTCCAGCCTGTGCAACAATAGGAACAATGTTGGTCTTCAAAAGGGTAAAATGTACTATTCCCACTCCAGTCTGTGCAATAGGAGGGAAATCCAGAGGGGTAAAATGTACTATTCCCTCTCCAAACTGAACAGCAGTAGGTAAACTGTTGGACATCGGAATGGTTACATTTTCAGTTTCCCACTCCAGGCTTAGCAACAGTAGGTAAACTACTTCACTTCAAACCATTACGTATTCAGAAAAAATATAACACTCTAAATATAAATGTTAGTTAATATAAAATATATATAAAAATTTAAGAATAAGCAATAAGCCAGTTCACAAAATTCATTAACAATGAAGTACTTGTTTTTCAATTAAATAATAATGGCATTTAAATGTTACTAACTAAGTTTACACCCTGTCCACCTATAAACCTATCAACCCACACCTAAATGTAATGAAAGTAAATGAGTAAAAAAAAAACTATGTCAATTATATAATTAAGTAACAATTCATAGGTAATTGTGAATTAATTATTACTTAGTTAATGCCCCACCCTACAAACCTACAAACCCAGCTGCCCACATTTAAAATATAATTAAAATATGTAATCATTGCACAATTTACATAGTGATTAATCAATTAAATAATTAAATATGCATTATTTTTTTAAATACTATTTAATTACTTCTCACCCCAATCTCCTACACACCTAGCATCCCACAACTAAAATATAGCTAACATAAACCAGGATTATGTAATGCACATAAATATTAATCAATCAAATAGGTATTATTAAATTATTAATTCATTTTGAATTTTCACTTAATTAACTTCGCATCCTATACTCCTGCAAAACCAGCAGCATGCACTTGAAATAGATGATGATTACACAATTTACATAATTAATAAATTAAATAATACAGCACAAACTATCAAGTACTTGTTAATTAATTATTGTCCTCATTAACATCCCACCCTATATCCCTATAAATGTAGCAAACTGCACCCCAAATATACACATATATATGTACATATCTATAAATATGTATATATATATATATATATATATATATATAATAAATCAACATAATACACTTACTGAATATCAATCACATAATTCCTTAGAAAATATTAATTAATAATTAATTCATTAACTTCCCAACCTATATTTGTATAAACCCAAAAACCCACTACAACACTATAAATTATTTTTAACAAATATATAAAAAATTATAAATTACTTAAAATCACAAACTATATTTAAAAGAATAATAACAATTATACAAACAATAGTAAGATACAATTAATATATAAACTAAACATATGAAATTAAGTGAAAAACAATATTCTTTACAACTGTATTATTGCACATAATATTTACAACAATGATATTCCTAACAACAATAATACTTACCCAAAAATATTATTCTTGACAAACAATATTTGTGCATCACAAATTTTTGTATCATGAGATGTTTTTCCAATTTTTCTGTCTCCCAATATTTAAAACTTGATATTTTGTCCAAATGTCAAATTACAAGCTTCTAGTAGGCCTGAAGCAATTATTGTGCCATCCACTTGGGAAGCATTTTAAAACATGTCACAGGCTTGGAACTGCAGCCTCTAGTACAGGTCTAAAACTGCCAATTCGATTTTGCAAAATGAACCTTTGACAGGCACAAATCTTCCATTTTCTTAAATATGTCACCTCTAATTTATGCCCTAAAAAGCTGATAGAGAAGGTTACATTGTATTTTTTTTAAAAACAGGACATGTGTTTTTAAGTTTTACACACCCGGGTAGTGACAAACTTCTCATATGTTTATCACTACTGCAAAGTCTACCCAGTCTAAATTTGGGTTACCTTATTATATTTAATGAGTGCTAACGTTTGATTGGGAACATGTAAAAAAGTAATAGTTGGGCTCAAATTATTTTTTTTTTAAATCCCTTTAATGATGAAGTCATTTTAAGTCACCGTTCTGAAAATGGCAGTTTAAGAAAGTTGGCATTTTGTTGCCCTTGACATTTGATGCCTTTTGCTAGTGTTCTGGGTCACAAACCTGTGAATAGCTTAGATGTTGGGTTTTGTTCATTCCCACAGACAGTGCGAGAAAAGAAGTCTAGATGCTGGCAGGATGGATCATTCTGCCAGGATGACTGGGGACACAGCTGTCCCTGATTATATCACTTATATATTCTTAGAAATTGGGTCTTTGCTTGGCAGTCAGGTTATCCCCTGTCCAAGCAAGGACCCTCGCTCTTGTCACGGTAAGTCACACACAATCCAAATTTTACTGTGCCCACCCTCTGGTAGCTTGGAACTGAGCAGTCAGGCTTAACTCAGAAGGCAATGTTTAAAGTATGTGTGCAATAAATCATGCAATACCACAGTATAACACCACAAAAATACACCACACAATGTTTAGAAAAATATGTAATATTTATCTGGTTAAAGGCAGGTCTTTATTCTATAAAAAGCAACAAGTGTCGCTTGCCAGCGCAAAGTATCTGGTTTGCGTTCAAATTATTCGCAAGGGGCAGTAGAGGAGGAGATGCATGGAAAAAGGGGAGGTGTGCATCGATTCTTATGGTGCACACAGATGATGCATCGTTGAGTTTTCATGCAGGGAAGGCTTTGCATCAATTTCTGGTGCAAAGACTGGGGTCCTCTTCGGGTTGCGAGGTTTTTGGACGCCCCGGTGATGATACGTTGAAATCCTGGGCTTACAGGGCGATGTCACGGGAGCTGCGTTGATCGGCTGGGCAATGCGTGGAAATTTCCTCTGCATGGCTTGCGCTTGGCAGGTTTCAGATTCTGGTTCAGGGATTCTTCTCCAGTGGTATCTTGTCCACAAGTTTCTGAGTTGGTAGGGTCAGAGACCCTGTTTAACTATCCAAATGTGCCTTTGAATTGGGGGGACTTCAAAGAGTGGCTTAGAAGTGCACCAGGTCCCCTTTCAGTTCCATTCTGTCTGCCAGGGTCCCGGTAGGGGGTTTGGCAGTCCATTGTGTGAGGACAGGCCAGTGTCCTTTCAAAGGTAAGTGTCAGGCTCTCCACCCTCTAAGCCCACGAAGACCCATTCAGTATGCAGATGTGTGCAGGTGTGACTAAGCATCCTGTGTTTGGGGTTGCGTAAGTGAAATGCACATGGGGCTGTCAAGTAATCTAACCAGATGTGGATTGTAAGACACAGAAAGATTTAAGTGCAAAGAAATGCTCACTTTTTAAAAGTGGCATTTCTAAAATAGTAATTATAAATCCAACTTCGCCAGTCAGCAGGATTTTGTATTAACATTCTGGCCATACTAAATATGACCTTGTTACTCCTTTCAAATCAGAAACTACCACACAAACATTATATGAGGGTAGCCCTAATGTTAGCCTATGAAAGGAGCAGGCCTCACAGCAGTGTAAAGCCAATTTAGGAGTTCTACACTACCAGGACATATAAACTACAAAGGTGCATGTCCTGCCTTTTACCTACATAGCACCCTGCCCTATGGGTTACCTAGGACCTACCTTAGGGGTGACTTATGTGTAGAAGGGGAGTTTAAGGCTTGGCAAGTACTTTTAAGTGGCAGTGTAACTGCACACACAGGCATTGCAATGCCAGGCCTGAGGCATGGTTTAGAGGCTACTTATGTGGGTGGCACAATCAGTGCTGCAGGAGCACTAGTAGCATTTAGTCTACAGATCCTGGGCACATGTAGTGCACTTTAATGGGGACTTACATTTAGATTAAATAAGCCAATTGGATATGAACCAATGTCACCATGTTTTAAGGAAGATAACATATACACTTTAGCACTGGTTAACAATGGTAAAGTGTGCAGATTCCAAAAACCAGCAAAAACAGTGTCCAAAAAATAGAGGGAGGCAGGCAAAAAGTTAGGGGTGACCACCCTAATCCAGTCAGGTCTAACATATATCATAGGCCTGCCTCCAGCAAATGCAAAAATGAACCTGACCCTGGCCTTTTGCCACCTCGGACCCCTTGGAGTCTTGGCAGAGGAAGGGAAAAACTTTCTACAATCAGAGTGAAGGTGGCCTAGAACAATCTCTCACTTCATGGTCTGGCACCAAGTATAAATATTTTACTCTCAAGATACTTCTTCATTACACTCCTGGACCTGTGTACACTACAGACGAATGACTGCATTGTACCCAGAGGACTCTCCTGCTGTTTGAGACCTGTTGTGTTCCCCAGAGAACTACCCTGCTGCTTGAGGTCTGTCTTGCTCATCAGAAGCCTGCCCTGCTGCTACCAGTGGACTGTCCTAAAACTTGAGGCTTGCTTTGTTCCCAGAGGACTGCCCTGCAACTTAAGGCTTGCCTTGCTCCACAGAGGACTGCCCTGCTGCTTGAGGCCTGGCTTACTCTTTGAGTAGGAATACTAGAGCTTCTCCTTTCATCCCAGACTACCTGATGGACTTTGAGGGTAAGTTGGCTGACATCCTTTTCTGAGATTCAGAAGCACAACATGCTCCAGAGGCCTCCCTGCAACTGCCCATTTGACCTGTTGCAATTGGACCTTCTAGGGTCTCCTGCAGTGAGTTCCTGATCCCTAAAAGATGCCTCCCAGGTCCTGGGCCCTTGTCTAGCATCACTGGTGCTCCTCCTTTGCCTCCTGTGAGAAAGGAGAAATTGTGAAGTTTGGGGCTTTTACAGCCATCAATGGGCTTGCTCATGCCAAGATGCTGCTGCCTGCAACAAATGCCAATGGGGCTCTCCTGTGAACCTGACTCTTTGCACTAGAGCGACTGCCAGAGACAATCAGCAACATGAGGGCTTCATTTACAAGTTCCTTGTGCCACTGCTGCATCATTTTTTTATGAAGAATTGGTGCTAGCAGTGCAATACACTCCCCCATATTTACAAACTGATGCAGTGGGCCCAATGCATCAGTTTGCAAAGCCCTATGTCACATTCACCCTGCGCCAGAGATAATGTATGCATGGTAGGCGTTGCCACAGAAAAAGCCATGTAGAACTGTCGTAGTGAAATTTACAATTTTTCACTGCGTCACTACGACTTCATTGTGTCAAAATGTTACCCCCTGCTCAGACCAGGTGTAAAGTTGATTCAGGCGTTTTTCCATTGGGAGTTTCATCGCATTGCAGGAGTTGTGTCAGTTTAATAAAGTAACTCATCACTTTAGCTCCTACCCATGCATCAGAATGTCTGACACCTTTATGAAAAAGTGCACAATGGAGCTCCACATTGTAAATACAGCGCATCCATGGCATTGTTAGGGGATGTGCTGCAGGTGCTAGATCTGACAAATCGATGACAATGCAACATGTTATTGTAAATGAGGCCCAAGATCTGCACTTCGCACTTTAACAGCAACAGCCTATGGTGACCACCAAAACGAAGCTCCAGCAACCACCATCCACAACACTCCACCAGCTCTTCATGCTACAGTGATGACATCTCACGCTACCCAGCCTGCTCTTCGCTCTACAACAACTATCCACAATACTCTCCCTGCTCCTCGAGGCCTCCTCCACAACAAACTGGACTCTTCATGCCTTACTTTGAGAAAGTAACTTTCTCAGCTAGACTAACCTAGTCCTTGTATCTGGCCCATGCTCTATCTTGCTCGGCCTGGACTTGTGTCTTTCCCCTAGTCTAGCACAAACAAATGACTGTGAGCAGCATTTTGAGCTTTCAGGCTCTATACTTACCTAAACCTTTGAAATTAGATATCTCCATTTCTAATGAGGAGATTATTGTTGTTTTGTGCCTCATTTTGTTTTCTCATTTTATGTATTAAAATATACTTTATTTTTTAAAATTGGTGTGGGAATTTTCTTGCATTGTGCTTTCACTTTATTACTATGTGTGTGCTGCTTTAATACTTTACACATTGCCTTGAAGTTAAGCCTGACTGTTTTTGTGCCATACTACCAGAGAGTTAAACGCAGGCAAACTTAATGATTTTTATGGTTCACCGTGACAAGTATAGTGGTTATTGCTTGAAAAGCCCCACTAACCAATAACCCAATTTCTTACATTATTAAAACGTGATGTTGACCTTGTGGACAAAGGTGAGAGCGGGTCATCTGACCTCCGGAACCCACACACCACTGACCCTCTCCTTAGCTTGCTATCTTCCAGTCCCAAGGGCACAAGCCTCACCAACTTGTTGTTACCGCTAGACCCAGTCACTTTTTTCTGATAGACGTTCTTTGGTGTAGGACTGATCTTTGTTCTTTGCTCTTTAAGCATAGTAATAGTTCTGTTGGTTTCTATTCATCATTCTTACTTGTTTCCATATGTTGGGCATTTTAGGTCTATGTTCGGGTTTGACTATACTGAAAAGGCCATTATTTCTTTGCCCTCTGCCAGGCACTTAAATGGATACAATAGCTTGTTCCACTCAACTATAAATGTTGTCTCCAGCTCTATGTGTTGTTGTTGTTGGAAGATCTGAGAATCATAAATCGACATGAATGTTCTGCATTTCTCAATGCAACGGTGACGTTGTCATGATCTGCAATATGAGTAGACTCCCCAGGCCCCAGATACTGCTACTGTGCCTTCTTTGACCCAGGGCTATCAGTACTGATGCTTCAAATGTCTGCTCAGCCTCTACCATCCCCGACTCTACTGTGTCTCTCCTATTGCAGTGTGTGCAGTACAGTTACTCAGATTCCTCTCATGAGGCTCCTTGGTGAGTCCCCCAGGTGCTCATTAACGAGCAGGCCCTGCTGTTTAACTGACTAAAGGACTGCAGGTCCAATGAGAACCAGTCTCCTCCCACTCTCTCTCTGTCAATAGTTAAAGCATGCACACATCAAGCAGATTATGAGGGGCAAATGGGGACAACAGCTTCTCAGGCACCCCAATCAGTTGGTGAAACCCCGTCTTAGAGGCTCTTTATTAGCTAACTTTTATCCCAGGCCCACGCTCATACCTGTTGTTTTCTTTGCGCCTTCCTTAGTTGTAGATGTCTTTGGCCACAGTCTTGCTCGTTCCAGCACAGTGCCACCAGCAGTGTAACAAAACTTGAGGGGTCACAGTATATGGCGCCCAGCCCGTGGAACCACGCAGGAGCATTCAGGCCAGAGTTCTGTGCTGAGGGGAGCCCCTGGAGCTTGCACTTCCGCATTTCGGAGCTGCAAGGGCGTTTGTTACGCCACTGTGTGCTACCTCCCAAACCTTCCTCATCCTCGCGTTCTCCTATTCAGGAGATTTTTCTCAGTGATGCAGGTTCTGGTACCCTTTCTTCCGTCGACCTGCCACTGAAGGAGAAAATGGAAATTAGTTGCTACCCAACATTACTTTGACTTCTGTTTAGACCTACTCATACTCCTATTTACTGCCACCATTACTACTAAACGTTTCTAATTATTGCTGCTCTATCATTTGATCTCATTTTACTTGAAACGAATTGCGAAGTTCACTGTTGTTTTCTTTCAGCAGCTGCATATAATCATCTTCATTGGCGTACCAATGGGTTGGACCTAAACCTTGTGATTAACTTCAGTGGTGGAAGAGTTTCTCAAAAATTCACCAATTTGCCTCCGTTTCTCAAATTTGCCTTGGATTGTTGGAACATCCCACGAAAAGTCAAGCTTTCCTGACATATAAGTGAAAGTTTAGGAATATTTTGGAGGTGACTATTCTTAGCCTTTCACTTTCCTAAAAATATGTCAGAAATAGGGAATTGTGATGTAAAATCACTTTGTGCACCGTTTGTTTTCAAACACTATTCGGTTGAACACCCCATCACTGCCATGAAGGAGATCACGAAAGCTCAATTTGCTCGCTCGGTTCTATTCAAGGTATATATGTACAGCATTCATCAGCTGCCTCTTAACACTTAAAAACTCGGCGAGCCTGGAAGTCCCTAGATAACGCAAGTTGCACAATTTTACAGTAAATGTGAGAATTAATTTAATTGTTAAGTACTAATTTTTTACATTAATTCTGGCTCGTGGACGGGATTACTGGATCCAATTTAACCACAAACACTACTCAAACATTTCTACGTGCCTCATACAAAAATGACTTCTTGCTGCCGCCATTTTGTTATCCACTTGAAGGCTCTTAACGTAGGTAATGATGAAACCAAATATAATTCAGCTCAAGTAGGTAATTGTTCTTCACTTTCGTCTGTGTAAATGCAGTCGTCTGTATTGATTTAGGCAGCACCTGAACCATCACTTCATTCTTTACAACAACCTGAATCTTTCTCTATCGATCAACTGTTGGTGCATGCTGGGAACACTTGCCACATTACAGACACTAAACTCAGTGAGCAAAAATAATGGAAAACCCCATAATGAATGGAAGCACAGCCATAACTTCGAAAAACACATTGGTGCTGCAGAATCTGCCCCCTTGTAAAACCAAGCAATGTACAAGACGTTAAAATAAAATAATGATTTAAGGGTTTCTCTTAACTTGATCAACTTTTAATTCTTTTTACTCGGAAAGTTCTAATAACATTGCTAACTTTGAAACCAGTATGCAGAAAAAGAAACAGTTAACTCCTTCATCGCTGAAAGTAGGCATTGTTAGACACTCTCACTTCTCAGTCATCTGATACATTAACAATAACAAGACATTTAGTGGCAGATTTATGGAAAGTGGCGCTGCACCCAGTGCAGCGCCACGTTCCCTGTGCCCCTTAGCACCCCCCCTACCGTCACCATGTGTGCGCCATATTTAAAATACGCCTCACCATGCTGCCGGGTAGGAGGCAATAGCGTCACTTCACATGACGCTATTGATGTACTCTGCAGGAGTAGCACCAAAATATTGATGCTACTCCGTTGCAGAGAACATAGGGTTCCTCTTTTAACGCCTGTTCTTTGGCAGGTGTTAAAAGTGGCAAAAAATGGTGTGGTGGATATCTCAGAGATTTCCTTGTGCCATTTTTCCATCCCCCCTAACAGCGGAATGCCCCCTTTGCATACATTATATTTACAAAGGGTTACAGAGTGGTGCAATGCATGCTTTGGCTACTCTGTAAATCCAGTGTGGGAATTCAGGCCTCGTAGGGCCACATTAACATAAAAATAAATGATATTATTGTGGTGCAAGCTGGTGCTAGGGGCATATAAATATGTCCCTTAGATCCTGAGATTGTAACATGAAATGTGCAGATGTGTTCCATTGTTACCTGCTTTTATTACCTCAGTGCTGGGGGAAGAATACACAGATGAAATCTCAAGTGCTGAAGGATAGTTTACTTAAGTAGTAAGGAGATAGTGTTGTAAATAATTAAACTGAGGCCCCTGCACTCTTATCCGAAGGAAGCCCACAACAGCCTTCTCAGAAAGCCCGAACAGTAAGTGCACAAAATAAAAAGGCATTTGTAATGCAACGGGTTGGGCATTTGCTCGAGTTAGAGCTATTAGCATTGCAAATTCCTAACCGGACTTTTCCCGCCACACAAATTGAAAGAAAAAAAATGAGCGCGATCGCGTAATGTGAAATGCAGCCCGATTGCGCTGAAATTGAAAACCCAAAAAACGAGCAGCATCGTGCTACGTAAAACCCAGTCGGATCACGCTGTATGGAAAATAAAAAGATAAAGTAGTCCTGAAACCATGTTGAAAACATGGAGCCTCATAAGGTTTCAGTAGCTGGCCAGTGCGCTCAAGGAGAGCTAAATACTGGAAAAGACATGACGTATGCATGCAGTTCACTAATGAAATCAAGTGGATTTTAAAAGGCAAGCCCACGAAGCAATGAAAGTGACAAGCGTGACATTAGCGTGGTTAAAAGCCCAAAGAGAGATTACAACAGGGATGGAGCGATTGTGCGCTCGACCCTAAAAACAGAAAGTGGGGACAGAGAATGGTTTTAATGCTACTGAATAACATAAGGTTTGGGATGTGTGAGGAACAATTGGAGTACTGAAGACTACTGGTGAGCAATCTGGTCAATTACTATTATTTATACATTTTTTTTTACCATCATAAATGTCCAGTCATGGTATTCCTAAATGGATCAAAATCTGGTTCAAAATCTGGTTCAGGAAGGGGAGCTGATTTGCACTAGCAGAGTTTTTGGAATAGGCCACCCATTTACTTGTACAGTGGCTTCCTCTCAGTTTACTAATATAGTGAATTCCGCCCAAAGTGCAAAAGAAGGCAACTCCTAAAGTTCCCTAAAATAACTCCTCCTTACAATTTGCTATATTAAAGGTTTATCATCCATTTCAGTTATTATTTCGTTTCATACTCTGTTGAAATAAATAACATTTCTTAAATTAGGACGATCCCTTAAAACCTAGTTATTTGCACAACGCTGATATGATTTTTCTTCCCTATCCAGCTTCCAGTGGTTATCATAGCACTAGAAGAGTCTAATGAAGAGTGACAGTGCAATTTATAATTACTGTTTTTTTATTTTTTTTAATCTGTTTATCGCATAACATAAGATGTGAAAAGAAGAGATCATACAACACCACATGCCTCAATCATCTGGTCAGTCCATTAATGCATACATTTGGTGAATCGTTATGCATAATAAAAGGCATTTATGGTAGAACTTAGTGTATATGGGGGGGGAATAAACACACATTTATGAGTACATTTACATAATTAACCGTTCCTGTCTGTATCTATTGCTCAGTCTTCCTCGGTTTATGTATTGTGAGGATATCATTGTATTGCTGTATTGTTGAGGGTGTGCCCATGTTACGCGCTTATACCTTTCATTTCCGCGGAGTCTGATCCTAGTTGGTTATGGTCATTATACTGTGGCTTTTCTATTGATTAGTAATGTTATTACCTTACATTGTAGGTTATGGTAGTATGGGATGTGGCTGCTCTCACTGCCATACTGTTTGCACGTCCACTGTGATTCATGTACTGTGCCACCGTTGCATGGGCGCCGTGACCTAGTGGCCTCCATCACGTACTCAGGGGGGGTTGATGTCATCTTTAGCTTCTACTGAGGCTATGTATGTGTCCCATATTTCAACTCCTTTTATCTGTACTCCCTTGTCCTGCAGCACATGAAGACCCTGTGCCTCTGCTTTAGCCCACTTTAACAGGTCATTTAACCAGCGCCGTGTATCTGGTGTGGTCAGTGCCTTCCACTGCATCGCTAGCAGGCGCTACAATAACACAAACACAGAGTCAATGCACTTGTGCAATTGCTTTCCCTAAGCTGACCTCTTCCGAACTCCCAAAAGGCACGGTTCTGGTGTAGGTGACAGTGGATGTTCCACCAGCTCAGCCGTCAGAGAGGTGATGGTGTGCCAGGAACGGAAAACCGGTGGGCAATCCCATATCATGTGGTAAAAATGTGCTTCTTTCTCCCCACATCTAGGGCATTCGTGACCATTATGGGGGAACATGCGCAATAGCCTATGCAGGGATAAATAGGTTTGATGTAAATAATTAAATTGGGTGTAGCGGAAGCGTGGATTTCGTGACACCATCTTGACCATGTTGAGCGCCATGTTCCATTACGGTTGTGACAATGGCTTCACAAGAACATGGTCCCATCGATCCCACGTGATAACATGAGCATCTGCAGTGTTCTCTAACAAATCCCTATATAACTGGGAGATGGTATATTGAAGTCCTGAGCTTGCTAGCAATGTGTGTAGTGGTGGGTGAACTGTTGGTTGGTTGTCACCATCATGCCATATCTTCCGTGTGAGTTGTTGTAATGAATTATTGTAGGAAAGTCCTCCTTTTTGCCCTGGTCACCCCCATACTTTTGTGGATAGGTACTGGTGGTCACTGACTCTTGGCTGTGCCCTGGGTACTGCTTACCAGTGCCAGGGCCAGTGCTCTGTGTAAAGTGGATATGCAAATTAGGCCAATTATAATTGGCTAAGTTAACCTACCTATAAGTCCTTAATATATGGTAGGGCATGTAGGTTTAGGGACCACAGCATAGGTAGTGCACCCATAGGTGCACTGCTGAGGTGCCCAGCGTCATTTTAAAGGCAGGCCTGGCTTGCTGGCTGCTTTTAAATTAAAATTATATGCAAATTAGACTTTGTAATTAAAGTAGTTCCAACATCTTAAACTACCTTATTTTTACATATAAGTGACCCCTAAGGTGTGCCCTATGTGCCCCTAGGGCTGGGTGCCATGTAACTATAAGCAGTGACCTTCTAAAAGTAGTTTTATAAGCCCTGGTGAGGTAAAAACAGCCAAATTTGTTTCCCTTGTAGTGAATGGCCTTCATAGGCTAGAATGGGGAGACTTTATTTTAATTTTAAAAGTCCCCTTAAATGACAGATACAAAGAGTTTGGGATCAAATTAATTGTTATAATAAATCCCACATTTAATATGTGTGGGATTTAATATAACTTGTTCAGGTAAAGAGTTTAAAACTTTACCTGAAAAGCTGCCAATTTCAGCCCTGCATTGTTTTTGCTGCTGTGCCCTGATTGGCCAGCCTCTGGCAGCCTGGCCAGGCTGCCTTGATGAGGTGTGAAGTGGCCTGGCTTCAAACAAAGAGATGTGCCTGTGGGAGGGAATCTCCCCTCAGCAGATGGTAAGGCTGCCAAACTGGTCTTCAAAGGCATAGAAGGACATTTGGAACAACCCAGCAACACCCCCACATCCTACAACCCCAGACAACTAGGTGCCCCCTTGATTAGATTAGGAGAAGGCAGGAGAGGGGTGTGTTTATGATTTTTAGCCACACCAGTGGGTGGGCTCAGCCAGATGTAACCTCCAAAAATCATTTTCAGCCATGATGGATTTTTGGAGAATGTTGCCTCCTGGAATTGATTTTTTCCATACTTCCCAGGAAGTGGTCATCACAGGGGGAGGACCCTGCACCTGATTGGAGAATCAGGACCCCCCTGTTTTTCACCCAGGAGCAAGGATAAAACTGGCAGACCTGCACCCACACCTCAGATCCCCATCAGATTCCAACAAGGAAGAACCAAAGGAGAAGAAGGACTGCCCTGCTGGACCCCTGACCTACACCTGGAACCTGCACTCTGAAGGACTGCACCAGCTGCACACTTGGGCTTCACCACAAGAAGGACTTTGCCTGGCTTCAACTGGTTCAAGTAGGGACTCCCTGTTTGCTACAGTTAAAAAATTGCTAACCAGATTCCCCTGCACCAACTCCTGAGGAAACCAACCAGCTGACCACTGTCCAGTGGCCAAAAAGGAGTCTGCGCCTGGTGCATTCTGGGAGTTGTAGTCCACACCCCCAGGGATCATCTCAGAGCTTCTGGAACCTCAGGGTGAGCTGTGGACCCCTAAAGAACCTTAAAGGAACATCTGGGAGAAGATCCAGAAGTTTGGAGAACTTTTGAAAAAAAGCACCATAGAGGGACCGACCTGCCACGGCAACTCTAGCCTGCTTGCCTCAACCGCGACCCGGCCTGATTTGCAGGTTTGTCCCGGTGAAGAAAATCTCCAAAAAAGAGACTAAGTCCGAATGTACAAAGTTGACCGGGATCTCCCAGCCAGCGTATCCGAGGAGGGCTCCGAGGACGTTGGATGAAGATCCAGGTTTACCCCGGTCAAAGGATTTTCACCTCGAAAAAACGACTAAGTCCGAACGTAAAAATCTCCACTGAGGATTCCCTCGACACTTATCTGGAAAAGAGTTCCAGGAGGTTGGATTGGACTGGCAGGTTCGTCCCTCTGAAGAAAATCTTCTGAAAAATGACTAAGTGCGAAGGTAAACTTTTGACCAAGGCCTCCCGCGGCCTGTAGCCAAGCCGGGCTTCATCGCGGTCGGCCTTAAACTTTGACTTTGCACGGGTCGAGGTGCAACCAGATGTCCCGATGGGCGCTTTTTGTTTCTAGGCGCTAAAAAGCAATAATTCTTTAAAAATTCATATCTCCGGTTCCCCTCATCCGATTTTATTCGTTATTGTGTCATTTTAAAGATAAAAATATAATCGAAGTTTATGAATTGGTTTTGGATTTTCAACTGTTTCCTGTGTTTTATTTAATTACTGTTTTGTGATATTTGAATGCTTTACACTCTGTCTCCTAAGTTAAGCCTTGTCGCTTGTTGCCAAGCTACCAAGGGTTGAGCTGGGTTTAATTTACTGAGACCTAACTGGACCTAAGTGAAGGTTAGTGGCCTATTGCTAAGTGTAGGTACCTACCTGCCCTTACCAATAACCCATTTTCAAACAATTATAAGTTAAGAATCGCCCTGGTTCTACATCATAGGTGAGTGCAAGTTAAGAGTAAGGCATTTGTATACCATCCTTGAAGATGTCTCCTATTGTATGTATGCCTAATGTGGTCCATGGTTCTAGGTCATGGTGTGTGCTCAGTTGCCTTATTCTCTGGATGGCCAGTAATGGGATCCTGGGTGTGTAGGGATGGATAGTTCCCCCTTTAAGGACATAGCAATGCCAACACCGTCTTGCCACTGTCAACAAGATATTTGTGTGCCATGGAGAATTTGTGTTGTCCTGTAGCCAACCCAGTACATTAGTGTGCCCCAGAGTCTCACATACCGACACAAGTTCTATATTAGGGAGGTTCTGCATCCATAGCAACGGCCATTTAAATTGTGCGGTCGCATAAAAAAGCTCATAATTTGGTGCACCTAATCCATATTGTGAGGTCGACATGTAAGTGGTAGTGAGAACTATGCGGCTGCGACCTCCTTTCCATATTAGATCCACCAATAGGCTGTTCAAGATTTTAAACAAAGATCAAGGGATGATTAGTGGAAGAGCTGTGAAGTAGTATAGTAATCTGGGGAGCACTATCATCTTCGCAATAGCCACCCTGCCCATTGGTGACAATGGTAATGAATTCCAGAACGGTAATGAGCCTTTTATGGACTTGATCGCACGTCCTAAATTGCCTTCCCGCAAATCAACTAGGTTATGGTATACATGTCTACCAAGGTATTTGAATGTAGAGTAGCACCAGGGTATTCCAAGTGCACTGGGATTAGTTCGTAGGTGTTCTGGGACCGGTGTCATCGGGAATACACAGGATTTCGACCAGTTCACACGTAGTCCTAATATGTCTCCGAAATGTTCCAGTAACTGTAGTAAGCCCAGAAGCGAAGCTGTACACTTATGTAGGTATATTAGCGCCGATGTCCAGCTCCATCGGGGATACCCCACTGCCGTGCCCACAGTCTGAGCTGAGCTGCTAGGGGTTCTATAGCTATAGCAAACAGGAGCGGCGATAGGGGGCATCCATGCCTAGTACTTCGGCCTATGGGAAAGCTATGTGAAATGATCCTGCCCATTTTGACTGGAGCACAGGGTATCAATCCAGTTCATGTACACTGGGTCAAATCCCATGGACTTCAAGGCTGCTCTTAGGAATGACCATCCAAGAGTATCAAATGTTTTTTCAATGTCTAAGGATACTGCAGCCCTGTCATAGTCTGATTCAGAGGTGGCCGAAATGAGCCGCAGTAACTTGCGGATATTTAAGAAGGTACTCCGACCAGGGATGAATCCCGATTGGTCTTCATGTATCAGGTGGGACATGAACGGCAATAGCCGGTTCCCTAGTATCTTGCCTAATATCTTACAGTCTAGGTTCAGTAGCGACAAGGGCCTGTAAGATCGTACATCTAGCAGAACCCGGCCTGGCTTGTGCAGGACCACTACTAACGCTTTTCGTTGGGAGTCCGAAAGTCGCCTCTTTATTTGGGCTTGCTGGAGCATCTCTTGATACAGTTTGATCAACTGTGTCGCGAAAGTCTGATAGTATTCCACCGATAAGCCATCAACACCTTGTGCCTTATCATGAGCTAATTGTTGCATTGCTGATTTTATTTCCTCTGCATCAATGGGTCTCTCCAGTTCTTGTTTTTGTAATAGAGAGAGCTGAGCAAGGGGGAGTGAGCAAAAGAAGTCCCTTATCCTTGCATCCAGGGTGGTCTTGTCTCTCCTCATATAGTGTGCTATAGTATTGTTTAAAATCATCATTTATGTCTGCCTGTGCATTAACTATTGCCCCGTTATCGAGTCAAATAGCCCCAATAGGAGTGCGTGGTGTCTCACCCCTAACTAACCATGCTAGTAGTCTACCCGATCGGTCACTCTCTGAGTGCAGCCTAGCCGTGTAATGGCAGTAGTCAAATTTCCAGAGGCGCATATCTGCTTCATTCCTGCATTTGCGTGGTTCAAGGAGGGAAGCAGGTGCCATAGTTCCTTGTGCCACCGCACATTCCATGGCACATAAGTCTGATTCTGCTTGTGTCAGTTCTTCAATAGCGTGCGACCCATCCCACTGCTGCTGACAAGCAACAGCCTCTTACTACAACTTTGTGTGCATCCCACTCCATTGCTTGCTCTGTTGTCGTTCCCCCGTTAAGATCAAAATACATGGATATATGCTCAGCCATTTCTGAGCTGAAGGGAAGGTCCGGCAGCAGTTCTGACTGCAGCCATCATGTGGGTATCCGGGTGTGTAGTCCGCACCATTGTACGGTGGCCACTAGGGGACAATGATCTGAAATGGACTTAGCCAAATAAGCTGTTGGCCTGAAAGCGCCAACCAGCTCTGCCGAACTAAACAGCAAGTCGATTCGGGTGTGTAATCTGTGTACCAGAGAATAGAAGGAATATCCCCAGTCCAGGGGGTGAGTAAGACGCCACACATCCCCTAACCCCCTCTCGGATATCCACTGCTGAAGCACCTTAGTGGTTTGCCTGCTAGGAGCTCCCATTAATGGTGGATGGGACCAGTCCATATCACTGTCTGGTACACCATTTATGTCTCCACCCCATATGATGGTGGACGTTGGGTCTTTAAATAGCAAAGGCTGGATAGACAGAAGGAATTCGCTTTGTTTTATGTTGGGGGCGTACATCCCCGCTATGTTGAGTGGTTTACCATCTAATGTGCCCTCCAACAATACATACCGACCATTGGTGCCCTCCTTGCGGTGCTCCACCACATATGGGATCACTGGTGCCACCCATATCTGTACTCCTCTAGCGTATGATGATGGAGTTGTACCATGTAATTGCCTGTGCCAAGTGTGACAATGTCATGTGGCCTGTGCTAACGTAAGAACAACAAATTAAATACAAACTCACCAGGTGACACCTAGCATGTAGAATGTGTGCACAACAGGTGCAACATAGGGCAATAGTGCCAATCTTGTCTCTACGGGAACCCACAGGGTGTAGTGGGGGGGCATGTGTGAAAGGGGCAGGAATAGCATGAGCCTGCGGCCCCTGCCACTAGTCCGTTCGTCTATTCCATCTTGTCTGTTTAGTTAACTGTCACGCCCTGGGGTTCGGCGGCGGACCTCCTGAGAAACAACGGGCAAGCTGATGCTTAGTTACTGTTGGCAGAAGAGTGCATCCTCCGCATCAGTCCCTGGTACAGTCTCCTTGCTGTACATGCAATGTCTTGTCCAGGGAGCCTATAAGTCGACAATCCAGATTTGATAAGCCCAGCTGGGCCCGTAAGGCCACACTTATCGATCAGCTCTATAGGTCGTCTGCTACACGTGGGGTAAGTTCAAGGCCAAAAGCCAACGGAAACGCAGATGTGCTGGAATGGCCCTGTGATGACTTTGAGTCAGTGTACGTATCCTCCCAAAGAGGAGTATAATGGTTGGAGGAGAACTGGTTAGCTTCCTTCAGGGCCTGCACTTGGCTCGCAGCTCCCTGATCTCTGGATCGTCGTGCTGTATTTATTTTTTATTTTTTCTTGCGCCGAGGTTGAGGCGTGATCCATTCAATAGTTTTGGTTGCATCTGTTAGTGGGGAAACCAATCCTTTAGAATGCACCCAGGTCCATGCGTCTTCCGTTAAAGGAAAGATGTGTGTCTTCTCGCCAGTCCATGGAGACGTGCTGGGAATAATAGTGAGTAGTTGATGTTGCATTCCCGCAAAAGTTGCTTAATCTTCGTAAAGGATGCCCGCCTCCGCTGTACCTCCATGGTGTAATCAAGGTATGCAGTGATGGCGGTGTTATCAAATCGCCAAGGGCCTTGCGTATGGAACTTCTGGAGAATCTGGTCCCGATCACGAAAGTTGAGGAACCGTTCAAGCAGGGGGCGAGCTGGGGCCCCCGGTCGTGGCGGTCTGCCTGGAATCCGGTGGGCACGCTCGACCACAAAATAAGGCGATATTTGGTCTGTTATCACCTTGTCCTTCAGCCACTGCTCCAGAAATTCTTCAGCATTGGGTAATTCTGCTTGTTCCGGAAACCCTACAAAGTGAATTTTGATCCTCCTTGACCTGCCCTCTGCATCATCTGCTCTATGTTTCAGTGTCAGTCACTTCTGTTTCCAGGCTATGCAGTTGACTTTGTAGTGCAATAACGTCTGGTCGGACCATTGCAATTGGGGTTTCATTGGCTGACACTCTGTCTGCCAGATAACGTTGATCTAAAAAATCAAAAATCAAAAATCATTAACATTTATAAAGCGCGCTACTCACCCGTGCGGGTCTCAAGGCGCTAGGGGAAAAAGGGGGGTTATCGCTGCTCGAACAGCCAGGTCTCTAGGAGTCTCCGGAAAGCGGAGTGGTCCTGGGTGGTCCTGAGGCTGGTGGGGAGGGAGTTCCAGGTCTTGGCCGCCAGGAAGGAGAAAGATCTCCCACCTGCCGTGGAGCGGCGGATGTGAGGGACAGCAGCGAGTGCGAGGCCAGAGGAGCGGAGGAGGTGGGTGGGGACGTAGAAGCTGAGGCGTCTGTTGAGGTATTCCGGTCCCTTGTCGTGGAGGGCTTTGTGTGCATGAGTGAGAAGTCAGAAGGTGATCCTTTTGATGACTGGGAGCCAATGCAGGTGTCTCAGGTGTGCGGAGATGTGGCTGCTGCGGGGTATGTCGAGGATGAGGCGGGCCGAGGCGTTTTGAATGCGTTGCAGGTGATTTTGGAGTTTGGCTGTGGTCCCGGCGTAGAGGGTGTTGCCGTAGTCCAGGCGGCTCGTGACGAGGGCGTGGGTCACGGTTTTTCTGGTGTCGGCGGGGATCCAGCGGAAGATCTTGCGGAGCATGCGGAGGGTGAGGAAGCAGGCGGAGGACACGGCGTTGACTTGCTTGGTCATGGTGAGAAGAGGGTCCAAGATGAAGCCGAGGTTGCGGGCGTGGTCTGTGGGGGTCGGTGCTTTGCCGAGGGCCGTGGGCCACCAGGAGTCGTCCCTGGTGGACGGGGTGTTGCCGAGGATGAGGACTTCCGTTTTTTCAGAGTTCAGCTTTAGGCGGCTGAGCCTCATCCAATCTGCGACGTCCTTCATACCCTCTTGTAGGTTGGTCTTGGCGCTGGCGGGGTCCTTGGTGAGGGAGAGTATAAGTTGGGTGTCGTCGGCGTAGGAGGTAATGATGATGTCGTGCTTGCGTACGATGTTGCCGAGGGGGCTCATGTAGACATTGAAGAGTGTCGGGCTGAGTGATGAGCCTTGGGGTACGCCGCAGATGATCTCGGTGGGTTCTGAGCGAAACGGAGGGAGGTAAACTCTTTGGGAACGGTTTGAGAGGAAGGAGGCGATCCAGTCCAGGGCCTGGCCTTGGATCCCGGTGGAGCGGAGGCGGGTGATTAGGGTGCGGTGACAGACGGTGTCAAAGGCAGCCGAGAGGTCGAGCAGAATGAGGGCGACTGTTTCACCGTTGTCCATCAGGGTTCTGATGTCGTCAGTGACTGAGATGAGGGCGGTTTCAGTGCTGTGGTTGGTTCGGAATCCGGTTTGTGAGGGGTCGAGCAGGTTGTTGTCTTCCAGGAAGGTGGTCAGCTGTTGGTTGACGGTCTTCTCTATTACTTTGGCTGGGAAAGGCAGAAGAGAGATGGGGCGGAAGTTTTTCAGGTCGCTCGGGTCAGCCGTAGGTTTCTTTAGTAGGGCGTTGACTTCGGCGTGTTTCCAGCATTCGGGGAAGGTAGCAGAAGAAAAAGAAGAGTTGATGACGGTCTGGAGGTGCGGGGCGATGATGTCGTCGGCTTTGTTAAAGATGAAGTGCGGGCAGGGGTCCGAAGGGGCGCCAGAGTGGATAGAGTTCATGATGGATTTGGTTTCTTCCGTGTTGATGTGGGACCAGTTGTTGAGGGTGATGGCCGTGGATGCCGGTTCAGTGGTGTTTGGTTGGGTCTGGTGTCCGAAGCTGTCGTGGAGGTCGCTAATCTTGCGATGGAAGAAAGTGGCGAGGGATTCGCACAGATCCTGTGAGGGCGTGACGGCGTTGGCGTTGGCGCTGGGGTTGGAGAACTCCTTGACGATGCTGAAGAGTTCTCTGCTGTTGTGTCTGTTTTTGTCCAGTCTGTCGGTGAAAAAGTTCCTTTTGGCAGCGCGGATCAGGTGGTGGTGTTCGCGGGTAGCGTTCTTGAGGGCGGTCATGTTGTCAGCGGTGCGGTCCTTGCGCCAGGCTTTCTCAAGGGCGCGACAAGTTTTCTTTGATTCTTTGAGGGTGTCAGAGAACCAGAGAGGTTTTTTGGTGTTGGTCTGTCGATGCGTGCGTTTGAGGGGAGCAAGGATGTCTTCGCAGTTGGAGATCCAGTTTGTGAGGTCTGCATCGTTGGGGTCGGTGGTGAGGGTGGGTTGGTTGGCGGCGAGTGCGGAGAAGAGTTGCTCTTCGGGGATCTTGTTCCACTGTCGACGAGGGATGGGTTGGGTGCGGAGGTGGCGGGTCTCGCGTCGGAATGTGAAGTGGACGCAGCTGTGGTCGGTCCAGTGTAGGGCGGAGGCGTGGCTGAAGAAGACGTGTTTGCTGGCGGAGAAGATGGGGTCAAGCGTGTGTCCGGCGATGTGGGTGGCGGTGTTCACCAGTTGTTTGAGGCCGAGGTTGGCGAGGTTGTCGAGCAGGGTGGTGGTGTTGGGGTCGTTGTTTTGTTCCAGATGGAAGTTGAGGTCACGTAGGAGGATGTAGTCCGGCGAGGCGAGGGTCGAGCGGGGAGATGAAGTCGGCGATGGCGTCGCTGAAAGGGGCGCGTGGCCCAGGAGGACGGTAGATGAGGGATCCTCTGAGGGTGGTCCTCGGATCGGTGCGAATCTGAAAATTCAGGTGTTCAGCGGCGAGAGGGGTGTCTTCGGTGGAGGTGGTGACGCTGATGGAGTCTTTGAAGACGATGGCGATACCTCCTCCTACCTGGTTGGTGCGGTCTTTTCTGGAGATCTTGTAGCCTTCGGGGATGGCAGTGGCGATGTCAGGAGCCGAGGAGGCGTTCATCCAGGTCTCCGTGATGAAGGCGACGTCCGGTGCTATGGAGTCCAGGAGGTCCCAGAGATCAACGGCGTGTTTGTGGACGGAGCGAGCATTGACTAGGATGCACTTGAGGTGGTTGATGGCGCGTGGGCTTGTGGTCGTGGTTGTTGCGTGGTGGAAGGTGCGTTTGCAGGAGTTGCAGGCAAAGGGTCCATGGGTGCGTTTGGGGTGAGCTTGGAAGCAAGTGTTGGAGCGTCCTGGGTTGAGGGCGTGGAGGGTGGTGGGGTCGTAGCGGGTCAGCGGGGCTTGGGAGAGCTGGGGACCAGGGGTCGTGGCGCTGGGCGCGGGACAGGCGTGGACGGGCGCAGACGGGCGCAGACGGGCTTGCCTCTGGCGCGCCTCCGGCACTCCAGCAGCGCGGTCGTGCAGCGGCCGCCATATGAGGTGGGGGCGAATGGGAGCTGGGGGGCGGGGGCGTGCAGGAGGTCGCGGCGGGAAAGCGCGAGGGAGGGGGGGACAGGTAGAGTGAGAAGAGCTGGGTGAGGGGGGTTTAAGGGTGGAGGGGAGTGAGTGTTAGGAGGTTTAGGAGATAAGGGAGAAAGATAGGAGTAGGATTGAGAAGATAGGGGAGGGGGGGTTGTAGAGATGGGTGAGGGTGAGAGGTAGAGTGAGAGGATAGGAAGATAGGTAATAGAGGGGGTGAGGGAGGGGGGGAGAGATAGAGAAATAGATAGAGAAAATTGATAGATAGGGAAATCGATAGATAGGGAAATAGATAGAGAGATAGGAAGATAGGAGGAGGTGGAGAGTGAGGGAGTTAGATAGTGGGATAGAGAGATAGAGAGATAGGTAGATGGGAGGGGTGAGGGAGGTAGATAGTGAACGGATTAGATAGGGGAGATAGAGAGGGGGATGCGAGTGGGGGAGGGGGATGAGGCAGGAGCAGGAGGGCAGGCGCGGGGAGAAGAGGACGGAGGGGGCAGAAGAGCCGAAGGCAGAAGACAAGAAGAACAGAAGAACAGAAGACAAGAAGAACAGAAGAACAGAAGAACAGAAGACCGGAAGGAGAGAAGAAAGGAAGATCAGAAGACCGGAAGGAGAGAAGAAAGGAAGACCGGAAGAACACAGAAGAACACAGAAGAACACAGAAGAAGATACAGAAAACGAAGAACAGAGGGCAGAAGACCACAGAAGAAGATGAGGAAGAAGAGAAGAAGAGTGAAGACGGGGGAAAGAAGAGTACAGAAGAAGATTACAGACGAGGAGCGAGGAGGAAGAACAGAAGAACAGAGAAGAAGAAAAGAAGAAAAGAAGCAGGAGAAGGAGAGAGGGTGAGTAGCGCGGGGCAGAGCGAGGGGCTGGGAGGGGGGGTACTTACTGTGAGGTGGGTCTCAGGAACTCAGGAACCTGGAGGAGCTGCAGCGGCAGGGGGAGCGACCTACCCTTGGGCCAAGGGTCGCTACCACTGTCGCGCAGCGGCCGCCATATGAGGTAGGAGGGGGGGGAGGGGTCAGGTGGGGGCGAATGGGAGCTGGGGGGCGGGGGCGTGCAGGAGGTCGCGGCGGGAAAGCGCGAGGGAGGGGGGGGACAGGTAGAGTGAGAAGAGCTGGGGGAGGGGGGTTTAAAGGTGGAGGGGGGTGAGTGTTAGGA
This sequence comes from Pleurodeles waltl, assembly GCF_031143425.1. Lineage (NCBI taxonomy): Eukaryota > Metazoa > Chordata > Amphibia > Caudata > Salamandridae > Pleurodeles > Pleurodeles waltl. The sequence continues at coordinate 257,765,488 of NC_090437.1, read as the reverse complement.
GGTTTAGGAGATAAGGGAGAAAGATAGGAGTAGGGTTGAGAAGATAGGGGAGGGGGGGTTGTAGAGGTGGGTGAGGGTGAGAGGTAGAGTGAGAGGATAGGAAGATAGGTAATAGAGGGGGTGAGGGGGGGAGAGATAGAGAAATAGATAGAGAAAATGGATAGATAGGGAAATCGATAGATAGGGAAATAGATAGAGAGATAGGAAGATAGGAGGAGGTGGAGAGTGAGGGAGTTAGATAGTGGGATAGAGAGATAGAGAGTTAGGTAGATAGGAGGAGTGAGGGAGGTAGATAGTGAACGGGTTAGATAGGGGAGATAGAGAGGGGGATGCGAGTGGGGGAGGGGGATGAGGCAGGAGCAGGAGGGCAGGCGCGGGGAGAAGAGGACGGAGGGGGCAGAAGAGCCGAAGGCAGAAGACAAGAAGAACAGAAGAACAGAAGACAAGAAGAACAGAAGAACAGAAGAACAGAAGACCGGAAGGAGAGAAGAAAGGAAGATCAGAAGACCGGAAGGAGAGAAGAAAGGAAGACCGGAAGAACACAGAAGAACACAGAAGAAGATACAGAAAATGAAGAACAGAGGGCAGAAGACCACAGAAGAAGACGAGGAAGAAGAGAAGAAGAGTGAAGACGGGGGAAAGAAGAGTACAGAAGAAGATTACAGACGAGGAGCGAGGAGGAAGAACAGAAGAACAGAGAAGAAGAAAAGAAGAAAAGAAGCAGGAGCAGGAGAGAGGGTGAGTAGCGCGGGGCAGAGCGAGGGGCTGGGAGGGGGGGGTACTTACTGTGAGGTGGGTTTCAGGAACTCAGGAACCTGGAGGAGCTGCAGCGGCAGGGGGAGCGACCTACTCTCAGGAGATTCACCTCAAGCGCAAGCAAGTCAATATTGCCTTCCAGGGTTGTTTTAGTATCCAATATAGCTTGTAATAGTTTGTCAAATTGAGAGGGGTGGGATTGCAGAGCTTCGCTCAGTTGCTGGAGGGACGCTGTTTGATCGACAGTTACGGGTTTAGCAATTAGCATATCTTTTGGAGCAGTTGCTGATGGTCGCACCTGCTTTGGCTTGACCATGGCAGTGAATGATCGCGCTGCTGGTCACTTCTTCGCCCCCGAGTATGGGTCTTCGGCGGTTTGTGTCCCCCTATTACGCCATCCACCCGTGCCTGTTTGCACTCGTGTTGCTTTGTCCAATGTTATGAGCACTAGCACCAGTGTTGGGGTAGAGTTTTAAAGTTCTACACTTCCAGGATGTGAGCAGCACGTGCCCTATGGGCCTACCAGTGGTAATCTGTGCAGGTCGACTATTTCAAGTCGCGGTGTGAACCGCTTTGCATGTTTGTGTTTTCATTGTGTTGTGTCACCTTGCAGGGGCTTACACCAGCTCCGGCCCATTCTCACCCCAGCGCTGCTCCCCAGCGCCACTCCCCAGCACCGTGTCAGCGCTGATCGGTCCCTGGTCCGGTGTGACGTCCACGCAATGTACTGTTGCTGGTCAGTTTGTATTTCCTTGTGTCATTGGTTAATGTGTCACCCCGTGAGGCACCTGACAGCACTATTCAACAGTGTCTGCTCACCACATGCAAATGTGCGATATCTCCAGCTTCCCGGTCCTGGCAACTGGAGCTGTTGCGCTCCATGCCCGGCTCCAGTAAGTCACCGTCTTCTGTTTGTCTTACTGCCGCTGTCCGCCAGGCTGCATGGCTCAGGTGGCTCACTCAGCGGCACCACCCTGTACCCCTCAGGGCATCCGTGGTCCCTCCCGGGGTCACCTGGACAGCCGATCACAATGCTCAAGTGCCCAAGTTCGGGACCTCACCTCCTTCGGGGCCCAGGTTACCAGCCGCCGCGATCCTCTTCCGAAGGCCGCGCTGCTCCGTTAGGCCTCACAGCCTCTTGCACACAGCCTCAGCTGTTTTACAATGCATTTGCGTGCCGCCCACTGCACAATCCTTCGGGATCCACCGCAAACCCCTTCAAAGGCACCAGGAGGATGCTGGCAAAGTATTATAGAGGGTTATTTGAGGGCCGAGAGCGGAGTGCACCATCAAGCATCCGCTCCGGTCGCCATCATGGCCACGCCCCCCCAATTTATAATTACTGTTAAAAATAAAATTAATTAAACAAATAAATGGACTATTAGCTGATAAAGAATCAAAGTTACACTAACCTGCCAATCCAGATCCAAAAGAAGCAATGCTAGTAACCACACTTCCCTAACTTGATGATGATCAGCAAAGAATATTGATAGCGAGACGGACCTTAATAAGTAAACTTACAAGGGGACGCGAATAGGTCGATGAACCTTTTGACTCTTTTAGAATGTTCTTACCATAGCTCCAGTACATGAACAATAATAGATACACAATAGTCAATAATCATTAGTCAAAAATCAATAAACAATGGAGTCTGTAATTGTCACGCAGCATGACTTTTCAACCATGAATAACAATACCTTTAGTAAAGTTTAGTAATTTTATTTCCCTTATAATAACAATGCTAAAGTCATGTAGATTGATCTCAAAATCAAATGGAACACATATAAGAACAATACTGGTTGTCCAAAACAATGAAAGAAATACAATCTAATCAAAGCTTGAATCACAACACATTGTAAGGTTACGGTGCAGAATCAGCTGCAATAGGGATATATGATACATAGAATTCAGCAAGATAACTCATCAAACATTAGTCCCTGTATTCGCCAGTTAAATTTGAGTGCCCTCAACTAACGTCAGATTAGCATCAGCATGTTGGGCTTCATGCAAAACAATTTAGAACACAAATTTTGAAAACATAAAGCTAAGGAACTATCAAGACAGCACAGTTGGTACCTAGAAAAAAAAAGGCATAAAAATGCATAACATCACAATGTCATATCTACCTATCCACAGTGTGGGTCAGCAAGCAGAATCAGTCTTCGTCCTCAGGTCATCAATTGATCAGAAAAGCACCAGGCTCTCAGTCAGAGACTATGAGCCCAATATTTCTCTATTCACATGAAGTTAATTGGTCCACTTTATGATGTCCTATTCATCCGGCTCGTCAGGTAACAATTTTGTTGCATCTTCATCTCCAGTTAGTGTCTTCATTGTTTGCGTCCTGGGAAAGTACATCTCACACACATTACACACGATTTGTAATACTGCTAGGAACATCATCTCCTGTTAGTTGGATCTCACGGAATGCATCTGTTAAGCACTTTTAACAAGACAGTGGACAATCCACAGTTTAGTTCATTCTGTCAGCATATTTAGTACCCGCTAAGAAATACAGATTCTGCACTCCCTAAGTTAAGGCCTACATTTAAAAACTAGAACATGCTTCATAACTCTTAATATGACATCTTACTACATTAATCCAATACATTTTTCGATATTTCATAAGTATTAAGCATTAATTAGTACATTTCGTGAACCTTGGTGGCCATTCTTCAAGGTCACATTTTCAAATGCGTACATTAATTTTCAATGTCATTCATTTTTCTACATAATTCAATTACCTAAAATTCATGAACACTCATTAAAAACTTCTGGTTAAGACATCTGCTTTAGCACTATCCATGCCTCTTAGCAGGTAGATCATGGAAATGGGAATCATGCAAGAGAGAGTGAAATAGAGTCACTGGATATTTTCACTTCACTTGCTCTTACTGTCCGACCCAGCTTGCAGTTCAGTGGCTTTAATATCTACAACAAGAAATCATTATTTTTGTGTTTTATCATTGATATTGCAGTTCACTTTATCTGAAATGCTATGAAACACACCTTGTGGCAATCTCTGTAGTCACCTCTCTCCGTGGTTGCAGGTAGCTCTATTCCCAAAGCTGAAAGGTATAAATACATTTTGTAACTAATATATGAAGTAACTTGAACTGTATCGCAAGTTCTTTCCTTCCTCGAGATAGCAATCAAGTCTTTTATCAGAATGATTCTTAGCACAACATAGTTCATGAGCTATAACAAAATGAATAGTCAGTAGTTTTGTGTTTTCCCTATCAGCAATATACTTTCACTTCCCCGTCACTGATAATACCTTAGTAGCATATGTTGTTCAAGTGATTTAAACACAGTCTTCAATATGTAGTACTTAGTAGCTCCTCCGAATAGGTTCAATAGATGTTGTTGCATTAGAAAGGATGACTCTAGTGTACAGAGCTCATAATCCTTGAAAGGACGACTGCTATACTAACATGTATATCAAAGACTAAATCATTGGTTTCTAATGTTTATCCAGAATACATATATGAGATGAAGGTTCTTGGGCTCTATTCGAGAAAAAGGTCCTTGGAATCTCTCAATGAAAGCACTATGAATTCCTATCTCCTGGCAATAGGATTGCAGCTGGCATTATTTTAGGTTAAGATCCATACATAAAGAAAGAAGGTGACATAGCTATGGTAGAGTGCTCAGGATTATTAAATGTTAATCATGCTAACCGTAACATCTTACTCTAAATCTCTTCTTGCAATATTGTATGATACCTCAGATATTGTTCCACACCCTGATTGAATTGTTCTTTTAGTCCATTTATTTTAGGTTGATGGCTAGTGGACAGACAAAGGTTCAAGCAATTTTTACACAGCATAGACCACAATATCAAGATAAATTGTATATCTCTATTTGTAATCAAAGATTGAGGGACACTTTATGTATGTACTATGTAATATGATGATATTATAGGCAAAAATGTGTTTTAACTATTTGACTGAGGGCAATTTGGGCACTGAAACAAAATGTCCTGTTTTTGTCAAGTGGTCAACAATCACAAGAGTGACAGTACAATTTTGATGCTTGGGTAATTCAACAATACAGTTCAGGGGTACAGTGTACCATGGTTTGGAAGAAACAGAAATTGGTCTAAAAAGTACAAAAGATTTCTCGTGTGAACTCTCAAGCTGGACACGTGTGACACTGGTCTGCACACACTGTTTCACATCTATGGATAATGCAGACCACCAAAAATACTCATTAACTGCCACTATTATTTTAGTTATTCTTCGATGCTCAGCTGCCTTAGACTCATAAAGTTTAATCCAAGCTTGTTGTCTTAATAGCTCTGAAAGGTAAATAAAAAACTTCCTTTTAAGATACCAGCTCCTATTTTTCACTTCTGTTTCCCTTTTCTCTTTGCCATGCTTCTTTATCAGCCAGTTGTAATGCGGTGAGTATTTTAGTTCATAAGGCATTTACATTTATCAAGGATTTTTAATGCTTGTTTGGAGTTCCAACTGGCAAAATCAATGATGATTCACTTGTAATGTTGTTAGCATTTTCAGACTGATTCTGTCTACATAAGGCATCTGCCATACTTTTGCAGCGGACAGTGGAACATATTTACCTAAAATTCAGGCATTACTGCAAGCCATCTTGCTGCAGGAAATGGAAGGGAAGGACTGCACCGTATTTACTGTTATATAGTCCATTCCTGTCCTTTTCTAGTGCTGGCACACTTTTGGCTACCTAGCACCCACACAGCACCCTTGCATCATGTTGCAACGATGCCTGTGTTACAGGCAGGAATGTCTGTGCAGGAAGGACCAACTTCCTGCACAAAAACAATCCTCAGAGGCTTTTTCCTCTAGAATTCAGCACACTTCATAAGAGAAAACGAAGAGGAGAAAAAAAATACATTTCTCCATTTCACACCTTTAGTGAGAAGGCATACAATTCTGATACACTGCTAGGCCTGCCAGTGTTGGTAAATCTGGGAATGTCTTAGAATGCATGAGTAGATGCATGGGAACTACCACAGGCCACCCATGGCATAAACCCTGCTGCAGAGTAACCCAAGGCAGCATTTTGCACTGGCTTGCCTTCGTCTAGATTTTTCAAGCAACTAAGGGCCATGTAAGGCGGCCTTTTGTGGCTTCATGAATTTCATTTGGGTTTGTGGCACCCTTGCATCCCCCTGCATGTTGCAAGGGAGATACAAAACCTTGTTAAATATGCCCTCAGGTTTATAATTAGTAAGGAAGTTATAATAAAAAAATATCAATGTATATTTCAACTGACTATGAGTTAGTGCTCTAGTGAATAATTGTGAGGAAAACATGCCACTGAGTGCACCTGTCCAGTGATTCCATTTGTCTGAGACAGTGTTCTTCCCACTGCATGATTTGAAGTATATGTCTCCACAGAAAACAGAAGTTAAACAGTGGAATGTTTGAAAAATACAAACTTTTTTCAGAAGGCAAAGGGCTTTATATGTCTTTTTAGAGTATCTGACGCTAACTCAGTTAGCTAAGGGGTCTGATTTTCTTGTCATCTATCTTAACTTCCTATGTGCTAATGATGGACCGCCAAAATTCCAATAATGTGATATGAATTAAACACTACTCAAGTTTACCAAACCGTTGATGGTCTCTTAATCTCTGTACTACCTTCTTCAGATGTTGCATTGGTGTGTCTATAGACTCTGAGTAAATTAACCCCTTTGCTGCCAGGCCTTTTCCCCCAGAGGTGCCAGGCCTTTTTTTGGCAATTTGAGGGCAGTTCGCACTTAGGCCTCATAACTCATAACTTTTTATACACATAAGCTACCCACGCGAGATCTGTGTCCTTTTTTTCAAGCATCCTAGGGATTCTAGAGGTACTCAGGGTATTAGTCAAAATACAGTGACATGTTTTTTTTTTACAAAACAATGGGAAACGAGGGCTGCAGAAGAAGGCTTGTGGTTTATTCCCTGAAAATGGCATCAATAAATGGTTTGCAGTGCTAAAATTAACATCTTTCCAGCTTTCAGGAACAGGATGACTTGAACCAGAAAACCAAATTTTTGAACACAATTTTTGCATTTTACTGGGACATACCCCATTTTTACTATTTTTTGCCTTTTAGTCTCCTTCCAGTTAGTGACGGAAATGGGTATGAAACAAATGCTGGATCCCGGAAAGCTAAACATTTCTGAAAAGTAAATAAAATTCTGAATTCACCAATGGGTCATTGGCAGATCCTACAAGGTTTTCCTACAGAAAATAACAGCTAAAATAAACAAATATTGAAATTGAGGTGACAAAACCAGCCATTTCTCTCCTTGTTTTATTCTGTAACTTTTTCCTGCAATGTCAGATTTTTTAAAGCAATATACTGTTACGTATGCTGGACTCTTCTGGTTGCAGCGATATATAGGGCTTGTGGGTTCATCAAGAACCCTAGGTACCTAGAGCCAGTAAATGAGCTGCACCTTGCAATTGGTTTTCATTCTATACCGGGCATTCATTTGCTGAACTATAAAGAGTGAAAAATAGGTATCAAGGAAACCTTTGTATTTCCGAAATGAGCACAAGATAAGGTGCTGAGAAGCAATGGTTATTTGCACATCTCTGAATTCCAGGACCCCCATACTAGCATGTGAATTACAGTGTTTTTTTTACACACTGTCTTACATTTAGAAGGCAATAATTTAGAGAAAGAAAAGGGCAATAACACTTGTTCTATTCTATGTTCCCCCAAGTCTCCCAATAAAAATGGTAGCTCACTTGCATGGGTAGGCCAAATGCCCGCGACAGGAAACGCAACATTGATACATCACATTTTTATATTGAAATCTGGTGTGTTTTTTGTAAAGTGCCTAGCTGTGGATTTTGGCCTCTAGCTCAGCCAGCTCCTTGGGAAACCTACCAAACCTGTGCATTTTTTAAAACTATACACCTAGCGGAATCCAGGATGGGGTGACTTGTGGGGCTCTCACCAGGTTCTGTTACCCAGAATATTTAGCAAACCTCAAAACTTGGCAAAAAAAAAAAGAAAATCCCTCACATTTTGGTGACAGAAAGTTATGGAATCTGAGAGGAGCCACAAATGTCCTTCCACCCAGCATTCCCCAAGGCTCCTGATAAAAATAGTACCCCACTTGTGAAGGTAGGACTAGTGCCCGCGAAAGAAAATGCCCCAAAACTCTATGTGGACACTTCAAAGTTATCAAACACAAAACTACTTGTTTTTGCAGGGGAGGGGGGACACCTGGGTTGTTGGTCCTGGGCTCAGCAGCCACATAGGGAAACCTACCGAACCTAAACATTGCTGAAGACTAGACACCGGAGGGAGTCTAGGGAGGTGTGACTTGTGTGGATCCCCCAGATGTCAGATTGTAAATTGTAGTTCTGTAAATGCCACGTACAGAAAGTTGCCATTTTCTTACTTTAACCATTCTGTGCCTGTGCATGCCTTCTAGATAGTCACAAACAAAAGGATCAGTGGTGTGACATTTTCATCCTGATGAGTCATCACCAGTCTGATGGGTCTTCCTTACCATGATGGGAGGGAGGAGCTGACACTTACATCTGAATAGGGCTGTGCTTCTCCTCACACAAAGAGATACAAGCCCCCCTATAGTGTGTCTGGAGCCAGGGCAGGAAAGACAGGGACCTTGTGACCTTTAAAGGCGTCTTTTATGTCTCCCGCACTTTAAAGGCACAATTGGGTATAAGTACCAGACCCCTGACGCCCCAAGTCAGTTTACTTTTGGGTCCTGAAGAGACTCTTCCAAGAAGAGGACCTGCGCTGCCAGGAGGGACTGCCAGTTTGCTAACTGCTCAGTTGTGTTGGACTGCTCCCTGCTGATTGCTGTTCTGTCAGGAGGGACTGCTACTTTGCAACTTCATCTATTGTGTTGGTATGATAAAGTAGCCTCTTTCTAGCATGGCTACCACCATTTTTGCATTTATGGAGTGTTTGTCAGTGTGTGTTTACAGTCTCACTGGGATCCTGCTAGCCAGGGCCCCCTGTGCTCATAGTTAAAACCCTATTTGTCAGTGTTTTGCCTGTCTCACTAGGATCCTGCTGGCCAGGACCCCAGTGCACATAGTTTGTGGCCTACGTGTGTGTTGTCAGTATGCTTAACTGTATCACTGAAGTTCTGCTAACCAGAACTCAAGTGCTTAGGCTCCCTCTACATGCAAAATTTGCCATGATAGTTTAGTGACTTCATATTCCAATTACAATTGCCACACTGGACCCCTCTTGAAAGTCCCTCATGTGTGGGACCTAGGTACCCAGGGCATTGGGGCTCCAGGAGATCCTTATGGGCTGCAGCATTTCTTTTGCCACCAATAAGGAGCTCAGACAAACCTTTCTTCAGGACTGCCACTGCAGCCTGAGTGAAATAGTGCACACACGATTTCACAGGCATTTTCACTGCACTTAAGTAACTTATAAGTCACCTATATGTCTAACCTTCATTTACTGAAGGCTAGGAGCAGAGTTACTAAGTGTGAGGGCTCCCTTGCACTAGCAAAGGTGCCCCCACTTTGTCCAGGGCAAATTTCCCAGTCTTTGTGAGTGTGGGGATATCATTCCACGCGTGCACTACATATGTCAATACATATATGTAGCTTCACAATGGTAACTCCGAATATGGACATGTGAGGTGTCCAAGATGATGGAATTGTCCCCCCCATTCCAAATCTGGTACTGGGGGGCAATCCCATGCATTCTGGGGACTCCACCATGGACCCCCAGTACTGCCAAACCAGCTCTGTGAGGTTTCCACTGCAGCCCCACCTGCTGCCACCTCACAGACAGGTTTCTGCCCTCCTGCGGACTGAGTAGCTCAATCCCAGGAAGCCAGAACAATGCATTTCCTTTGGGAGGAGGGTGTTACACCCTCTCCCTTTGGAAAGAGGTACTACAGGCTTGGGAGGGGTAGCCTCCCAGTGCCTCTGGAAATGCTTTGAAGGGCACAGATGGTGCCCTCCTTGCATACGCCAGTCTACACCGGATCATGGACCCCCAGTCTCTGCTCTGGCTTGAAAATGGACAAAGGAAAGGGGAGGGACCACTCCCCTGTCCATCACCACCCCAGGGGTGGTGCCCACATCTCCTCCAGTGTATCCTTGAAATTGGCCATCTTGGAATCCAAAGTTTGGGGACACTTTTGAGACCTCTAAGTGGCCAGTGCCTGCAGGTTATGTCAGAGACCCCTCCTGATAGGTGCATACTTGGGTAGGCAGCCAATTCCCCGCTCATGGCTATTTAGGGTCTCTCCTCTGGGTGTTTCCTCAGATTCAGCTTGCAAGAATTCTCCAGGAATCCTCTGCATCCTCTGCTTCCGGTTCTGACCGTCGGCTCAACCGCAGACGGCTCCAGGAACCACTGTAACTGCAACAAAGTATCCAGAATGACTCCTGTGACCTGCAACCTTAGCTCCAGCCAGCATTTGCCACAGTTTCCAATGTGTGCATACTCCGAGGACTGTCTGTCTTCATCCTTCACCAGAAGAACCGAAGGAATCTCCTGTGGAGTGGCAGAGTCACGTCCCTGCTTCTACAGCCACACTTCTGCAATTATGACCAGTACTCTGGGACTCCTCTTCTTATGATGAACGTGCTCCCTGGAACACAGGTGGTAGACCGATGTGACACAGACTGTCCTAAGGTCCAGCTGTCCAAATTTGGTGGAGGTAAGAGCTTGCCTCCCCATGCTGTGACAGCACCCCTGTGCACCGCGTCATCTCCATCTCCTTGGGCTTCTGTGCACTTCTTCCAAGAATTCTTTGTGGACAGTGTAGCCCAAGTCCCCAGCACTCCATCGTGCGATGCGCAACTCTCTGAGTTGTTCTCCGGCGGCGTGGGACCTTCCTTTGTTGTGCTGCAATGACCTCACTTTGTACCTTCTTTCTTTCTGTGTCCTGGGACTGCCATGGGTGCTGCCTGGTCTTCTGTGGGCTCTCTGAAGTGCTGAGAGCCCCTCTGTCTCCTCAGTCTGAGTTGAGACTCCCAGGTCCCTCTTGGGTCCAGGCAGCTCCATTTTTACACAAACCACGTACTTGGGTGAACCAAGGCTAGTTGGCAGAATCCAGTGACGCAACCAGCCTGCATCCAACAACTCAACGTGGGACATTAAATGCACCACACAGGAACCCACAGCCATCTTTTTTGGTGCTCTTCTGTACTCATCTTCTTACTGGAGAATCCACTTTTTCACCATCTTTTAGGTTGGCTGGGGCTCCAGTCCTTCCTGGAATCTTGTGAACTTGGTCCCCTCTCTTCACAGGTCATCAGGTCCAGGAATCCATCATTTGTTGAGTTCAGTCTTGCTTGGTTCTTGCAAAATCTCTTATCACGACTTGTAGTGTGTCCTGTTGAAACTTGCAGTACTTTACTCCTACTTTCCTAGGTTCTGGGTTGGGGTACTCTACTTACCTTTGGAGTTTTCTTACACTCTCAGCACCCCTCTACACACTAGACTTGCCTGGGGGTAATTTGTGATTTGCATTCCACTTTTTAAGTATATGGTTTGTGTTGCCCCTAGGCCCATTGCAATCTATTGTACTTTCTACTGTTTGCACTATTCTATGACTGTTTAATTACCTGATTGTGGTTACTCGTGTATATATTGTGCATAATACTCACCTCCAGAAGGAGTATTGCATCTAAGATATTTTTGGCCTTCGGTCACTAAAATAAAGTACCTTTATTTTTGGTAGCACTGAGTATTGTCTTTTATTTTGTAGAAGTAAGCTGTGTATCTATAGTGGCATTGCAGGAGCTTTGCATGCCTTCTAGTTCAGGCTAAGCTGCTCTGCTACAGCTACCCCTAGACAGCCTAACCTGCTAGAACACTGCCTACATTTCACTAATAAGAGATAAGTGGACCTGGAATAAGGTGTAAGTAACTTAGGCACCCACTACAAACCTGGCCAGCCTCCTACAGTTGGCCTGCTGCCTCTTGCAGTGGGAAGGACTGAACCTATTCTACAACCTTTTAACCCTAAGTTACTCTGAAGGTTTGTTGGCTTGTCACCTGTTCTGGAAGTCTAAGCACCATTAAAGACTTCATTTCGTTCTCACTATGATGTTGTGAGAGCCTGTTCTGTAAAGAATTAGCACATCAGCCAGCACGAGATACAATCCCCATGCTGTGGAAACCAGCACTGCGCTCTCAACCAGGAAAGAACCCATGTTGGGAAGAAGCACTCTGTACTTCATTTCAGCAAAGGAATAACAGCGCAGCCTTTCTGATCACTCATTCCAGTGTCAACTATTGCCAAAGCAATGAAAGTCCCTGGCTGCAACTATGGAATCTCCTGGGGTTTGTTGCAATCAACACAAACTGAGGGAGGAGATCGCTGAACCAGGAGCTCCGCCCCCAAGGTTGCTGACATCAGGCACTCGATACCAACTTGCAGCCTCACCAGACAATGGTACTGTACACGATCGGACCCGTGAGGTCCCTGTAACAGCCTGTATTCTCTCAGGAGCTGTATCTACATGCACATTGTCTCAAAGGACAGGAGGAAGACTTGCATTTCTGTAATTATTGGTCACTGTTTTTTCACTTGCTTGTGTAACTGAAACCTTCCCATTTAAACACTTTTACAATGGTGATCAGCAATGATGATAGTACTTTTGTTTGTGCAGTACCTTACAACAATTTGCTGTACACTACTACCCACATCTAAACCAATTCAAATCAGTTGTCTCTGATGTTTATTGGCATTTTGTCCCTACTCTCTTCAATCAACATTTTAAATTTTTCAGTTCTTCCTGATTGACATTTTTGCTTTTTACACTAAATCATGTCCCTGGTTGGAGGGTCTGCATCTGCACCTGCAAGAATTGAGTTTCAGCTGGCCCAACTTGACGGTTACACTGATCAGTGATTTCTGAAAGGACTTTGAGTTTCCTGTAAAGAGCACTACCAGGAAGCAAGAGTTACAAAAGGCACTGAGGGGCATATTAATACTCTGTTTGCACCGAATGTGCGTCACAAAATTTGACCCACATTCGGCGCAAACTGTGCACCGTATTTATACAATGACGCCTAAGCCCGCGAACACGAAAAGTCCGCCGTGTGCGTCATTTTCTGGATGCGGGAAACCGCCTTGCGTTAATGACATGCAAGGTAGATGTTCCGTCCAAAAAATGACTTAAACACCCGTGTGCCATATTTATGCTACTGCGCAAAAATTCCGCACGGCCAGGAGGTGGAGTTGAAAAATGGCACACAGCCCAATTTGCGTCACAAAATCACGCCTGTGTCAGGGCAGGTGTTAAAATGGGTCAAGCACACCCCTACTTAAGGAAAGCACACACAAGCAACAGCAGAGCTCCAAAAGGAAGACATGGAGGTGCTTTTCATCCAGCATGCACGCCAACACAGAGCACAGGACCAATAACAGCAGCTTCTACAACACCAGCAGGGACCCCAAAGGCAACATAGAAGGCAGGAGAGAATATGCCGCACCAGGACAACCCTTCTGGGACTCCGGCAACAAGACATCATCCAGAGGTACAGACTCAACGGGCAAGCCATTCAGCAGCTGCTGCGCAACATTGAGCCACAGTTGGTACCCAGCTTGCAGACACCCCACACCATTCCATCAGAAACCAAGCTGCTAGCTGTAATGCACATGTTGGCAAGTGGCTCCTTTCAAACCACTGGTGCCCTGGTTGCCGGGATCTCACAGTCCTCATTCTCTGCCTTCCTCCCCAAGGTATTGGATGCCATCATCTTCCTCACACCCTGCCACATCAGCTTCCCCAACACACAGCAGAAGCAGCAGGAGACCAAACAGGGCTTCTACCAAATCAATGGTTTCCCACACGTGCTTGGTGCCATGTACGCATTGTGCCACCTGCTGCAACCAAACATCTACACCACAACAGGAAGCACACACACTCCATCAATGTGCAGGCCATTGTCGATCACCGGGATTGATCACCAACATCGTGGCAAAGTGTCCTGGGAGTGTACATGATTCAATCATCTTCCGTCACTGCACCATCAATCAACACTTCCAGGATGGACGATATGGAAATGGCCTACTTGTTGGTAAGCACAGTGACCCCGTAGGACACACAACACAAACACCACTACATTGACATGTGGCCAGGAAGACACTGAGGTTGTGACACTGCTAGGCATGTGTGATATCCTGACCCATTTGGATACACACCTATGGCCAAATGACAGTTCCAAATAACAACAGATGCCACTCCACAGACACAAGGGAACAATTTAAAACAACACAATGACAATGACATGGCCTTAACTGGCAGTACAACTTGGAAGATTCATCTTTCAATATCACATCAATAACACTCAATCAAACACCCTTCCAAGCAATAAATACTGTGTAAGGGGTGTGTAATGTGTTTTGCTGCAGGTCAAACACCATGAGACACATAGCATGATGATGATGATTCTAATGAAGGTGACATGGAATCATTGAGGCAGTACCGATATCTCACACCACTTCTGCTCTGACATTGCCCACTACCAATAAGCAAGTGGACTGTGCTAAGAACACATATTGATGTGACATTATTGAAAGTGCACATTCCTACACATACGGTTTGAGACAATTACACATATACACAACAGATGTACAGGCATATGGACCTTCTGACACTGTAAATGACAACCTCAAAACAAAGTTAGCCATCTGAACTGGAACAGGTTCAGTAGTATAGGTACACGTTTGAACCTGAGTCGACTCGGAAAGGGCAGAGAAATAGGTCTGCAGGGAACTTGTCACACAAGGGATATTTGTGCATAGTCAATTGTCAACACGTTAGTGCTGACAACTTATGGAGATGTGTTATACATTGTCACCTTGCCAGATCTAAGGGCCTCACTGGTGTTTAATTAATTCTATTACATATGTTAAATTGGATGGGATGTCCATGTCATATAGATGCAACCATGTTACGACCACTGTGGAATTGATTCTGTGTATGGATGTATCATGTCACCCCAGTTAAGACACATGGACACCTCTTTCACATGACATAATGCAAGAGAGTACACAATGTACTGCAACTCTACAAAAATTCCCCTGACATCCGGTCAATCAGCCAAACACCAGTTCAGATAATGAAATAACCCAATGCTGATGGTACATCCTAGAAGCCTAGGATTCCACAAAATAACACAAACACCGATGAGTCACACACAACACAAGAGAACAACTGCCATGCAAAGTGATAATCATGGTGCAAGTAACATCAACATTTTCTCACTCATTTTCTCTTACAGCTGATCAGGGGTATGGGATCCAGCCATAGATCATGACCGCATTTGCAAACCCAAGCACAGCATCAGAGCGTGCCTATATTGAGGCACATCGGAGGACACGCACCATAGTCAAGAGGGCTGTTGGCCTCCTGAAGTCAAGATTCAGGTGCCTCAACATCACCGGAGGCAGCCTCCTATACTCACCAGAAATGGTCTGCAAGATCATTTTGACCTGTGCCATCCTGCACAACATATGTGTAAGAGGAACATTCCCCTATATGAACCCGACCCACAAATGTCTGAAGAGGAGGAAGAGGAGGACGTTGTCCATCAACATGAGGGGGGCCATCCAAACACAGCTGCAGGATTGCGTTGGAGACAACACATTGTCCAAAATTTCTTTTAACTCTACTCACCATCACCACTGTCTTACCATATGTCAATAAACACCTATTCTAATCACTATATCATGGTCTGGGTAATCATTTTTGCATCACATTATCCCCAAGAATCATAATCAGAGTGTGGGAAAACAGGGCTGATTGCAGAGGCCCCCTAACTTTTTGCCCCCATTTTCCACTTTTTGCTGGTGTTTTCCTGACTCTGATCGTGCCCTGGGTACTGCTAACCAGTCCCAGGGCCTGTGCTCTGTGTAAAATGGATATGCAAATTAGGCTAATTATAATTGGCTAAGTTAACCTACTATAAGTCCCTAGTATATAGTAGGGCATGTAGGTTTAGGGACCACAGCATAGGTAGTTCACCCATAGGTGCACTGCTGAGGTGCCCAGTGTCATTTTAAAAGCAGGCCTGCCTTGCTGGCTGCTTTTAAATTAAAGTTATATGCAAATTCGACTTTGGAACTAAAACTATCTTATTTTTACATATAAGTCACCCCTAAGGTGTGCCCTGTGTGCCCCTAGGGCTGGGTGCCATGTAACTATAAGCAGGGACTTTATAAAAATAGTTGGATAAGCCCTGGTAAGGTAAAAACAGCCAAATTCGTGTTTCCCTCATTGTAGTAAATGGCCTTCAAAGGCTAGAATGGGGAGACTTCATTTTAATTTTTAAAGTCTCCTTAAATGATGCATACCAAGAATTTGGAATCAAATTAATGGCACCCGTTCCCGCCATCCTGTTTCTGAATCCACATGGCGGTGCTGCAAGCAGCGCCGCCATGGCGGGTACCCTGGGCCAGCGGGAAACCGGCGGGAAACCGCCGGCTCCCCTTTTCTGACCGCGGCTTTACCGCCGCGGTCAGAATCGCCCAGGAAGCACCGCCAGCCTGTTGGCGGTGCTTCCGCCACCCTCCGCCATGGCGGTCATGGACCGCCAGGGTCAGAATGACCCCCTAAGTGTGAAGGTAAACTTTTAACCGAGGCCTCCCGCGGCCTTTAGCCGAGCAGGGCTCCATCGCGGTCAGCCTGAAACTTTGACTTTGCCCCGGTCAAGGTGCAACCAGATGACCCGATTGGCGCTTTTTGTTTCTAGGCACTAAAAAAAAAAGAAAAATCTTTAAAAATTCATATCTCCGGTTCCCCTTATCTGATTTTATTCGTTTTGGTGTCATTTTAAAGATAAAAATATAATCTATTTTTATAAATTGTTTTGGGATTTTTAAACTGTTTCCTGTGTTTTATTTAATTACTGTTTTGTGATATTTGAATGCTATACACTCTGGGGGTCATTCTGACCCTGGCGGCCACCACCGACCACGGGAGCACCGCCAACAGGCTGGCGGTGCTCCCACGAGCATTCTGACCGCGGCGGTTCAGCCGCGGTCAGAAGCGGAAAGTCGGCGGTCTCTTTCCGCTGCTCGGGGGAATCCTCCATGGCTGCGGAGCACGCTCCGCAGCCATGGGGATTCTGACACCCCCTACCGCCATCCTGTTCCTGGCGGGTCTCCCGCCAGGAACAGGATGGCGGTAGGGGGTGCCGCGGGGCCCCTGGGGGCCCCTGCAGTGCCCATGCCCATGGCATAGGCACTGCAGGGGCCCCCGTAAGAGGGCCCCGCAAAGTATTTCAGTGTCTGCCATGCAGACACTGAAATACGCGACGGGTGCAAACTGCACCCGTCGCACACCTGCAACTACGCCAGCTCAATTCTGAGCCGGCGTCCTCGTTGCAGGGGCATTTCCTCTGGGCCGGCGGGCGCTCTTTGGAGAGCGCCCGCCGGCCCAGAGGAAATGTTAGAATGGCCGCCGCGGTCTTGTGACCGCGGTGCGGTCATTTGGCGGCGGAACCTTGGTCGGACGGCCTCCGCCGTCCGCCAAGGTTTAAATCAGGCCCTCTGTCTCCTAAGTTAAGCCTTGACGCTCGTTGCCAAGCTACCAAGGGTTGAGCTGGGTTTAATTTACTGAGACCTAACTGGACCTTAGTGGAGGTTAGCGGCCTATTGCTAAGTGTAGGTACCTGCCTGCCCTTACCAATAACCCATTTTCCAACAGATACAAACAAATCCCCATCACATTTGATGGGTATGAATGTACACCCAACTTCATACACACTGTTAATTGCATATATCCTGTCCATTTCACATTTGAAGGGCAATAGCAGAGGACCACAGCTATTTCACACATACATGTTTGCAACATGGTTCATTGCAGCCTATGGCACACAACTAAGACACCATCATTCACTAAGGAAAAAAATGCCTCATGCATGAGGTAGTGGATGTGCTATAGCATTGGTAACAAGAAGGTATGACAAGACCCTTGACAGCAGTAAGTGTGACATCAGCTATCTTTGCAAGGAGTATATGTGACAAGAAATCCATGTAAGCAGCAAATGGATAGCACGAGTGCCCCAGGTATGACTAGCATTGCTCACAATACATCCCCTGCACATGCCATCCCAGGTCATAAGTCCTGTCACTGTCATGTTCTCAGTCTCACCCCACCCTTCTTCAGGGGGCCCTGGAAATGGAATATTTGTACCCAGATAATCCCTCATCTACACACACCCAGAATCACATTCTAACTCCAGTGTGCTTCCCTCTTTAGTATGGTATGCCATAGTCATTATTCTTCTGTCTGAATGGACTTCTGGTCGAATAATGCACTGCCCTGTAGTCTGTAGGACCTGTAATCACCTGTCCATTGCTTCCCATGTGAAAGGTACTGTTGGCCCTTCAAACTTGATTCTCACCTACAGGACTTGTGAGAGACTGAAGCTGCACACACCTGTGTGCACCTCCATGCAGGCCAGCCATTTGAACATGCACTGCCCTTGCAGCTGCCTGGAATGGCATATAAACTGCCATAATATGTATATCACTGTTATGCATTGCTGTATAAATCACCTGGGTAACACAGGCCTTGGGTTATTGTGTTATGGTCCAACACAAAGGACAAATACAGTTTTCATTTTCCACAGTGTTGTTCCAGCTTTGACCAGTCTCAGTCTGCTTACTGTGTATTTGCCTTTGTTCCTGATTGACCCTGCATCCTGTTAGCCTGACTGGTTCCTGTCTTTGCATCACCATAAAGGTTCCCTGTGGCTACATTTGTCTCATAGTTGCTTTCCATGCCCTCACTCTCCTCCTGGGTTATTGTGTCATGTAGGTCTACAATGAATGCTCAAATACATTGTATAGCGTAATCAGTTTACTTATTGTTTCATGGGGTGGAGCTTGTCTTCAAATAGTCTAATCATGTCCCATCCCTCATCTGGGTTTCATGTATGTATGAGTGACAAATAGTGACAGTGTACCATGGCTGTATGCATGGATTGGGTATGGGGCCTCCAGCACAACAAACAACTTTAGATAATGTGCATGAAATGTCAACACATGTTTGTACCCTGACAGTCCACACACTCATTCACATTGCCCCCAACATATTGATGGGCTTGCTTGGTGAATAGCTGTGGGATTAATCAGCACAGAGGCACTGATGTTCCCGGCTGCAGTGGGAATTTTAGAGGCCACCCTGTGTACAAATGTTGTGATGAAACCTTCCGGTTTAAAATTCCTGATCCATTAACTTTGTGAGCACACCAAGTTTGCCCTGGTGTCAGTCTCATAAAACGTCTGCAGTGCCATAGCTGGACTATCCCCATGTGTGTTCTGAATTCCTCTTCGGCTTTCCTTCAATTCAGCTATGAAGGATACTTTGTAAATGCAGGAAATGGATCCACAGACTCATGAGTAGATCTGCACGTAACTGTGACAACATGGACCCCAATAATGACACAGGCTACACATGGCCCCACACACTTGAACTGGACACCTTAGTGCAATTAACCAATGGAAGTATGTCTGCTGGTCCTCGACTGCCACAGGAGAAACATAGGTCATTTATATGACTCAAACTGTGGCGTGACATTACATTTGTGGATTGGTTTTCGGACCTGGTGTCACAAACACCGTAACCACATAGCATTTTCCAATGCCTGACTCATGGGTAGTATACAAACAAATGCCCAGGAAGTGGTATCTAACATTCCAAGACATGTGATGGCCTAGTCGTGGAACCTTGCCATGATCAAACGTCTTCTATATATCCTGTGCATGGTTTGCCATTGGAGATGCTTATGTCCCAAAAAACCTGGGAAGTTCTCACATGAGTCATTGCTACATGTTTGACAAATACATTTTCTTTCTCATTTCCACACTGAATAGCATCTGATGGTTGGCCACATTGAGAACACATGCATACAAGCACATTTAAGAAAAGGCGTTGTGATGTTCACACAGTGGGACAACTACATTAGTAAGAGCCAATTCACACACATTGACACACAGGCAATGAGTTACTGTATTGAGTTGCGTAGCCCTGCTATCCTCTATTGACACACAACATGCCCAAACTGGGTAATACCAATTTGTATTCCACATGTTTGGCCATCAATTGCGTCAGTGAAGAGTGCAAATCCGGTACAACAGCTAGAGGATCATGGTCCGCTGTAGTATGATCTGACACATGTGCCCATACACCAGAATGCACAATGTAGGTGCAAACAGCGTATCTCTGTATAGTCACACCTGTCATATACTATTAAAATTGAGAAATGACCCAAACCCAGTAAAAGACAGACATTTTGATGCATACGAATTGAATAAGACACACATGCATCATACGTATTGAAAAATGACGCTCACTGCCATGAGACATCATTTTGCCCTGAGCGGTAATTCCAACACTGTACCCCATGAAATTGGTTAAGTATAAAAAATAATTGAAAATATGGATGCGTGGTTATTTCTAAGCATGTGCGTAAAAAAAAAAAACTATGCACAGACTGTAAGCTTTATAATATTTTGACGCATACGAATGAAAACGCACCGCATTTGAGGCAGGAAGTGATGTAATAGGATATCATGTTTACAGAATTGGTACAGTGGGTGCACTTTCACTTTCCCTTTGCAGTCTGTGATTTTTCTTGACTGTGTGGCTGTGTTTGGACTTGTCTCTCTGTGCATATTGTGAATTTGTCTCCTGTGTGGTCTTTATATTGTCTTTTGGTGTTTCCTAAGAGTCTGTGTTATCCTGTGTAAGTGTATTTGTGTCATTTCTGGTGTCTAATTTTGTCTTTGTACTGTTGGGAGTCTGTTGTGGGTAGTGTTAGTTTGGGGATAGTTGGGCTGTTTTACTGTTAATTAGTTTTCATTTCCCTCTCCTACTTTCCCTTCATTCTCCTCTGTACCCCTTTATTACTTCTTTTTTTTCAAGCATGTTGGGTAGGCTACGTCTAGGTAGGATGGGAGCGGAGGAGCTGGGGAATTTATTTGGCTGGTGTGCCACTTCCTCCAATTAATGATTGAAGCAGGTGGCCATGTGATGCAGGGGTATCACACAGAGGCAAGGAGGCTCCAGTGGGCAAAGGTCCTGTATCATCTAAAAAGAATATACCACACACCGCGCAATGACCACCAACTAAAACACCGTTGGGCTGACCTGGTTGCCAGGGAGCAAGACCTGCTGGACCACCTAGGGATTGTGATTGGTGGCCTTGTTGGTGAGTACAATTCAGAGTAATGTGCACATTTAAATGATCTGTAGTGACAGTAGCAGATTTATTCATATGCTGCAGGCAATGTTTTTGGACATGTGGAATGCAAGTTAAACATACAGTTGCCGTGAGTTATACAATAATTCCTACACATTACTGTCATTTGTTGACGAAACAGCTGCACTAACTTACAAAACACAACTGGAGCCTGTAAATTAGTGCTGCCTTCACGTCAACTGATGATGCAATTGTGGCTCTAAGATATGTTTTATGCATGGTCTGTGAGTGCACCAGGAGAGTCATGTTTTTAATCCAGATATTTTCAAGAAATAATGTGTCCCCCAATTATTTCTGATACATGTCTGAACTGGATTCTGACATATACGTAACAAGTTATATCTGACCTCAGGTAACATCTTGGGCTATTAGTTCGACTTGGTTGTGCCGCAATTAAATTAGGGATGGATGCCAAAAGTAATGCACACGGGTTCATATCAAAATGTTTGGTGCAACTTACCATAGCTGTGGCACATAAAATGAAGCAAATAATACAAATCGAGGGGTACAACTATCCATGGCCCTCTGTTCTTGTACCTGTGTGTTTTACATTGGTTTTAGTCAGAATAGCTGGCCCGAGCTAATGCATTTGCCATCTGTGTTACTCTATTACCATGTACTTAAATTATGGGATCATCATGGGATACCTGACGTTGGGAAATGCATGATCACAATGGATTAAGTGCATGATGTCATGCAAGGGACCACTGACCAATTCCATCATACATATAAAGTTGACTAATACTTAGCTAGTTTAGTTTGGCACACCCATGCTGATCAAGTGCAGCATATGTTTAATAACTAACCTCCCAGTATGGAGGCTATCACTGACATGGGTCTATGCTAAGATCAGTAGACCAGCAGTCCTGTGACTGCTGTCACTCCGAAGGTACATACACATTGAAAACTACATCATCATGATTGACACACTGGTACATTTGCCAAACCATGTATTAATAATATCACAGTGTCAGTTTGCCATATATCTGCTGATCAACCAAATTGGCAAATATAAGATGATGAATGTGGCTCATCTGTGATTTCCAAAACCCATATTGGGTAAACAGGGCAATGAGAGACACATTTTAGGTGCAATGACTACACCTGTGCCCATGCAGTCTGTCATGGATGACTACAATATACACTGTCAACATATATGTCCTTGTTGTATCCAAATATGAAAACTGGTAAATCCATGGCTAGCCTCAAACTGTCACCAAATAATGCACAGGATCCCTGCCATTAAGGTGTCATAAGGGGCAAATGAGGCTCAGGGTACCCTTTTAAAGTAGCATATGTAACCTAGACACCACACAGGCCCTACATGGAAGGGACCATAGAAAGCACTGCTAACGCGTCCCTTTATGATTAATTTTACTCACTTTGGGACTCATTTTAGGCCAATGAATCTTTTGACCCTGATTGAAGACACCTTAGGACGAGATAGCTAATCAACATGTCAATCAATAGATCAATAATGTCATCAATATGTATTATAACAATACACTTCACTTCAGTCAAAGACATTAATAAAACTCTGAAACCACCATGACCTTGCAGTCATGAATAACCACACCAGTTTAGTATGAATTTAGAGATATTTATTCCCTATTGATTACAATTCTACTAGCAAATGTATTAGTCTCAAGGCCAAGAAACACAATAGCATAGTCACAATATGGCAACTCTGATAAGATTTAATCAAAGCAAGAATCACAAATATTAGAACATAACACGGCGTATACATAGGTTATCCCCAGCAGAGTAACATTTGTGCATCATTCAACAAAGCATAGAGTCAGTTGTTTGTCTATTTGCATCAGTTTAATGAACCCTTCACCTAACCTCGAATTAGCATTGGCATGTTGGGCTTCATGCAAAATAATTTAGTAACACCAATTTGGAAAACATCTAACTATGGTCTCTGTCAAAAGAGAAGCAGTTGGTACCTAGAAAGGAAAAGCAAACAGACAATCACAAGTTCATTGTCATATAGTTACGCTCCAAATTTGGGGTCAGCACTGAGGTTCTGTCTTCGTCTTCAGGACATCAGTTGATTTTCCATCAGCCAGGAACTCAGCACAAGGCAGGAAGGGTAAAAGGGCACTTCCCTCATAAGGAGGTAAAGTGTAAATGGGCAATCTAAGGGCAAGAATTGTTCTAAGTAAATTAGCAAGTCACCAAGCAAAGTGACAAAGGGCCATATTTATACTTTTTGACGCACAACTGCGCCAACGCAGTTGTGCGTCAAAAATGTTAACGCCGGCTAACGCCATTCCAAAGGGCCATGCGGGCGCCTTATTTATTGAATGACGTTAGCCGGCGCAGCTTACTAGTGTGCGTCAAAAAGAATGACTCACACCAGGCAGCGCCGGCGTAGGGGAAAATGGAGCTTGGGCGTCAACAAATGGGGCAAGTCAGGTCTGAGGCAAAGTTTTGGCTCAACCCGATTTGCGCCATTTTTTTTTACGCCCAACCCCCATTGAAATGACTCCTGTCTTAGCAGAGACAGGAGTCATGCCCCCTTGCCCAATGGCCATGCCCAGGGGACTTATGTCCCATGGGCATGGTCATTGGGAATAGTGGCATGTAGGGGTCACAAATCAGGCCCCCCTATGCCACAAAAAAATAAAAAATAAAATACTTACCTGAACTTACCTTAAGTTCCCTGGGATGGGTCCCTCCATCCTTGGGCGTCCTCCTGGGGTGGGCAAGGGTGGCAGGGGGTGTCCCTGGGGGCATGGGAGGGCATCTCTGGGCTCCTTCCGAGCCCACAGGTCCCTTAACGCCTGCCCTGACCAGGCGTTCAAAAATGACGCAAAAGCGGCTGGACATCATTTTTTAAGGCCCGTCCACTCCCGTGCGTCATTTTTGCACGGGAGTTAAAATAAGGCGCACATGCCTTAGAGTCATTTTTAGAAGGGAACGCCTATCTTGCATATCATTAACGCAAGGTAGGTGTCCACGCTAAAAAATGACGCAAACTCCAAGATCTTTGGCGCTAGACGGGTCTAATGCCAAAGTATAAATATGAAGTTAGCTTTGCGTAAAAAAAAACAACGCAAATCCGGCGCAAACAGAGTATAAATATGCCCCAAAGTGTCTGGAGCATAGCAAATTGCATCAGCATCTCCCCTAACTCTCTCCTATCCCTCCTGTTCTAATTTACTTCTTGGTGTCAAGGGTTTTTATCCCCATTTCGTTGTACATTCCCCTAAAATCGGGTTGGACAAGGGGTTGCACCCCACTATCTTTAACCAATTAACTTTACATTAGCTTATCGAATTTGTTACCCCATAACAGTTCTTACGTATTTTATTGGGCCTTATGATTGACGTCTTTAGCGGGTGGAATGTCCGGTATGATTTCATAGTCTTGTGGTCCTTTGCGCATCTTTGGTCAGTGGCTCCATTGTCTTTACCGGTTCAGGCGACCTTGTACCTAACATTAATCTACACTGTTGCATTCAGCTAAAATGTTTCTATAAGCAAGACGAATTTCATGAGAACGGATCTACTACAGTTACATTCAGCTTCTAGCTTTTGGAAAAAAACAATAGTTCATGTCCTTTAGCAAGTCAGCACACTGCACGTTTAGAAAAATACATTTAATATGAGAGTCAGGCAGCTAGGCCTCGACTCCTGCTAACTAAAGCCTAATAATTTATTAGCAGGAGTTTAACATTTAGGGCCGTATTTATACTTTTTGGCGCACAACTGCGCCAACGCAGTTGTGCGTCAAAAATTTGTACGCCGGCTAACGCCATTCCAAAGCACCATGCGGGCACCTTATTTATTGAATGACGTTAGCCAGCGGAGCTGACTGGTGTGCGTCAAAAAAAATGACCCACACCAGGCAGCGCCGGCGTAGAGGAAAATGGAGCTTGGACGTTAAAGAATGGGGCAAGTCGGTCTGAGGCAAAAAATCTGCCTCAACCCGATTTGCGCCATTTCTTTTTACTCCCACCCTCCATTGACATGACTCCTGTCTTAGCAAAGACAGGAGTCATGCCCCCTTGCCCAATGGCCATGCCCAGGGGACTTCTGTCCCCTGGGCATGGTCATTGGGCATAGTGGCATGTAGGGGGGCACAAAACATGTCCCCCTCTGCCACAAAAATAAAAAATAAAAATACTTACCTGAACTTACCTTAAGTTCCCTGGGATGGGTCTCTCCATCCTTGGGCGTCCGCCTGGGGTGGGCAAGGGTGGCAGGGGGTGTCCCTGGGGGCATGGGAGGGTACCTCTGGGCTCCTTCCGAGCCCACAGGTCCCTTAACGCCTGCCCTGACCAGGCGCTAAAAAATGACGCAAAAGCGGCTGGACGTCATTTTTTTGGACCCGCCCACTCCCGGGCGTCATTTTTGCCCGGGAGTATAAATACAGCGCACATGCCTCGGAGTCATTTTTTAGACGGGAACGCCTACCTTGCATATCATTAACGCAAGGTAGGTGTCCACGCTAAAAAATAACGCAAACTCCAAGATCTTTGGCGCTAGACGGGTCTAACGCCAAAGTATAAATATGGAGTTAGTTTTGCGTCGGATTTGCGTAAAAAAAAACGATGCAAATCCGGCGCAAACAGAGTATAAATATGCCCCTTAATCTTTCAATATTAGTGCAAAATCATATTTTAATAAAACATTTCACAATTATTAGTCAGTTTCATTAGTCCCCGTATATATTGACGGCCACTCCCCGTGGGCACATTTCAAACGCATGTTATGGCAAAATACATTAACACATTTTCTCTGCAGCATCATTACACATTAATTCATAAACATTTCATGTTAATATAGATTAAATAAGCTACGCTCTCTCAGTCCCTCCTCTGATGACACTTGTAATCACACGTACCTTTCCCTTAACCTTTCACTTTCCTCATAATGGACATTTCAACATCTTGCCCTTTGTGTGAGCTTTCCCAAATTTCATTAAACATTTTCTCCCTTTCATTTTCTTCATTTATTTTGCTTTGTTTTGTCAAATTTCTTTTAATTCTTTCATTAACTTTGCATAATCCCCATAAACCCAATAAACAAATCAAAACAATCAATAGACCCCCTAATATTTTTGCAAGCACCCCGTTCCAAATATTACTAAACCAACTCCCTACTCTGGTAAATCCTCTCCCAACTTTCTCCCAAACTCCAGGTTTCTTCAGCTCCTTTAAATCTGCATTATCTCTTGTTAGGTTAGTAAGCATGCCTCTAATCTTTTTGCTATTGTCAGGTATGAACTCACAGCAAAAGCGCTCATTAAGCATCTTACAGACTCCGCTACTCTTCGCTAAAAGAATGTCTAAAGCAAGCCGGTTTTGAAGAGTCATAGCCCTCTCCGCAGCAAGTTCAGTATCCATCAGGAGTATAGACCCTGTTAAATTTGTCAGCATGTTATCCACAATAGTAGACAACTTTTGAATCTTTATGGAGTTTAAGATAACCCATACTGAAGGAATTATGGCTCCAAATATGTCACCAACGACAGCAGCCGCTGTCTCTCTCTTTTGTCTAGCATGTTGTAATTCAGACATTTTAGGTATCTGTTTTAAGTCATTAATCTGGTAAATCGTTGGGAAAACTATTCCCAAATAACATGTCCCATACCATCCCTTAGGGAGACGGTAATAAGCATTAAGTCCGCATATATAATAGATCCCAGAGATCGCTGGATCCTGTCCATTTAACATGAATGTCCATTTACTCTGAAACAAAAACACATGCCTACATTCACTCGTTCCCACAAATAAAGTGTTATGCTTAGATTTCGGCCTATATATACAAAGCCTACCTACATGTAATGCATCTATAGCTAATTTGCCCTGTGTCTTTATTGCGGTATAAGCATAATCATTTGCATATGTGCGTTTTTCTAACCCCTTTTCTAGCCTTTCTTTCAGTGCTTTGCGTCTATCATCAGTGTGATCTAAGAAGCTCTTCTCTACAGGTGTTAGTAAGCAGGTTAAATTATTGTGGTGTGCATAAGCTGTCCCAAATGTTAATGTCAGCTCAAAGAAACCCCTAACTAATTTTATGCTATGCTCTTTAGCTAATTTATTTAGATACTCAATCACAGGCACAAAAGAAAACACTACATCTAAGTTTGAATAGAAATATTGCACATGTTCTTGATCATAGAATCTTGTTAATAGCAAACTACAGCTAATCCCATATGTTAAAGGCAGACTATGATAGGTGACCCCTTCTTGTACTGATGAAGGAATCTTTGTACACACATAACAATTCTTTGCATCCATTGTGTCAACATACTCATTCAGCAAGCGATAGAAGACATTAGTAGAGAGTTCCCCTTTTGGATTAGTTCCCTCATGCAAGTATTTGGCATCCTGCTCAAACTTTTCCCACAGTGTTACTGTAGCAGTCTCAGGTTTTGAAGCATTGTTAGTCACTTTCTTATCCATCTATGGCATTCCCACAATCACACCTATAATTATTATTGCACACACAATACCTAAGATAGCACTTAACCAACAACACACCCTACCCTTTTTGCTATTACCTCTAGTGTAAGCCATGATCTGTAAAGAATCAAATAGCCGAATAATACAAAGCAAACAATCAACTTGAGAACGATATAAAAAGCACTTTTTTTTTCATCTCTAATGCAAAGTCTCTCTTTCTCTCTGCGAGTATTTACAGTGTTTTACTCACTCCAGGACCCCTTTTGTCAAATCAGGTTTAGCAGCTTGGCATAATCGGTTTTCAAAGTCAATTCAGGTTATTAATGTCACATACAGTAATTTATCAGTCTCTTTTCTCAGCTTTTCAGCTCTTAATTTTTCAATTTTGCTTTCAATTTTAACACAGTTTCTTTCTCAGGTAGAATTCAGGTGCCGTAGTATTGACCTGGTACCTCCTGATCAAAACAGAATGCCAAGAATTCTTGTTGCCATTCAGCTGATGTTGCTTATGCCCAGTCAGGACCTGCGTACCTTCTATTTGTGACTCTTTTTCTTTTCAGTTTACTTTCACTCTGCAACTCTCCTTCACTGAGATCCTCTTCTCTAGTTGTATCAATGTCATCCTCTATTGTGTCACCAGGGACCACTTTCTCTCCTGCAGCTTGTTTCTTTGTCCAGTTATCACCTTTATGCGCTTTCTTCCTGTTGGGCCTTTCAGGACGTTGAACAACGCCCTCCTCTTGCGCTATGGTGGTTTCTCTTGACGGACCTGCAAGCGGCTCAGGAGGAGTCGATGCACTTTGGCCTCCTTCTGCTTCTACTTCCTCGTCTTCAGGGTCTGTTACAAGCTCAAGTTTGAACCTGTATCCGTCTACTTCTGGGAGAACCTCTCCTTGTCTTGGTTCTCATGCTGCCTCCGCCGAGATAGGCTCACTGTCACCTCTCTCGAACTCGTTTGCTGTTTGAGGGACTAAGCCGTCCTCAGTGGGCTCTCCTTCAGCCTCAGTTTCCCTTTGAATACTCTCGGGCCCTGAGACTTCCATCTCTGCAGTTGTTGTTTTGGACACTTAAGGTTCCTCATCAGTTGGGCACGTCACCTTCTTTGTGTGACTGGCATGTATCCAGTTTGGAACGCCTGCACATTTCACAGCAGTGGTTGTTGTCAGTATTACTTGATATGGCCCCTTCCAACGCGGCTCCAAAGACGACTTCCCCACGTGTTTCTTGACAACCACCCAGTCACCGGCTCTCAAGGTGTGACCTGGATCACTGATTAGTGGCAATGTGTTAGCCTCCACCTGGTGAGAGAAAGAGCGGACCACATCAGACAGACCCTTGCAGTAGTCCAACACCATATCATCCGTGATATTCACAAGAGCATTTGCAGGCACTGCTGCGGGCAATCTCTTATCTAGGCCCATCAGAAATTCATGGAGGGATAGTCCTGTCTTCTTATCAGGTGTGTTTCTCATTGACATCAGCACTAAGGGCAATGCATCTGGCCACTTCATATTGGTAGCTGCGCATATTTTTGCCATTGTCGACTTCAATGTACCATTCATCTGTTCCAGTAGTCCTGATGCTTCGGGACGGTAGCTACAATGCAGCTTCTGCTCAATGTCCAATGCAGCAAACAAGAGCTTAATCACCTCATTGTCGAAGTGTCTGCCCCTATCTGATTCTAAAGAGATTGGGAATCCAAAACGTGGTATTAACTCTCTAAGCAACAGCTTTGCTACTGTGAGACTGTCGTTCCTATGTGTAGGATAAGCTTCAATCCAGTGACTGAAAATGCACACAATCACCAACTCATACCTCAAGCCTCCACACAAAGGCATCTCAATGAAATCCATCTGCATCTCGCTAAACGGACCTCCAGCTCTCCCTATGTGGCTCAAAGTCACCACAGTCCCTTTTCCTGCATTCATCTGCTGACAGATGATGCACCTGTGACAGATAACCTCTGCAGCTTGTCTGAATTTTGGATTGAACCAATCAATTTTGAATAATCTGATCATTGCGTGCCTCCCAAGATGTGTCTGACCATGGTAAAACCTTGCAAACTGTGACAAAAGACTGTTTGGCAAAACCATTTTCCCCTCCTTTGAGACCCACAAGTCGTCAGACCTTTGTACACATTGCATTCTCTGCCAGGAGTGTTTTTCCTCTCTGCTAGCACGGCCTGCAGTGATCTTAGCTCATCTAATGTATCAACCACTCTTAATCCAAAGTTCAAGCATGTTTCATTTTCAGTTTCAGGTAATAGTTCCCACTGATCCTTGAACGACATACAGTTCAATGCGCAAAACCTTGCGACTTGATCTGCATAGCCTTTTCCCATTGACACAAAGGGCCTGATTACAACTTTGGAGGAAGGTGTTAATCCGTCCCAAATGTGACGGATATACCACCAGCCGTATTACGAGTCCATTATATCCTATGGAACTCGTAATACGGCTGGTGGTATATCCGTCACATTTGGGACGGATTAACACCTCCTCCAAAGTTGTAATCAGGCCCAAAGTCTTGTGGATTAATATGAGCATTGCATTTCAAGAGGTAACTGAATCGCATGCAACAAATCCTTAATCTTTTCACCATTTTTCACTGTTGAGCTTGAAGAGGTCATGAAACCCCTCTGTGACCATAATTGGCCAAAATCATGCACAATTCCAAATCCGTATCTGCTGTCAGTATAGATAGTGACTTTCAGATTTTCAGCTGCATGGCATGCTTTGGTAAGGGCAATTAATTCAGCCACTTGTGCAGAGTACACTCTTTCGAGCTAGGAAGCTTCTAGAATACCGGTGATTGTACACACGGCATAACCAGCTCTCATGATTGCGACTGAGTGTCTCAAGCATGAACCATCAACAAACATAGGGGGTCATTCCGACCTTGGCGGTCCATGACCGCCAGGGCGGAGTGCAGCGGAAGCACCGCCAACAGGCTGGCGGTGCTTCCTGGGCGATTCTGACCGCAGCGGTAAAGCCGCGGTCAGAAAAGGGGAGCCGCCGGTTTCCCGCCGGTTTCCTGCTGGCCCAGGGAATCCGCCATGGCGGCGCTGCTTGCAGCGCCGCCATGGGGATTCCGACCCCCTTCCCGCCATCCTGTTCCTGGCAGTAATTACCGCCAGGAACAGGATGGCGGGAACGGGTGTCGTGGGCCCCCTGGGGGCCCCTGCACTGCCCATGCCATTGGCATGGGCAGTGCAGGGGCCCGCTAACAGGGCCCCATAAAGATTTTCATCGCGACGGGTGCCACTGCACCCGTCGCACCCCTTCAACTCCGCCGGCTCCATTCGGAGCCTGCTTCATTGTTGAAGGGGCTTTCCTGCTGGGCCGGCCGGAGGTTTTCTGGCGGTCGCTCGCCGGCCCAGCGGGAAAGCCGGAATGGCCGCCGCGGTCTTTTGACCGCGGAGCGGTCTTTCGGCGGGAACCGCTTGGCGGGCGCCGACCGCCGCGGTCAGAATGACCGCCATAATGTAATAATTTTCTTCTAACTGTGTATCCTTAATGTCAGGTCTTGGTTTGGTGCATAGTTCTGTTACCTCAAGACAATCATGTTCCACTTCCTCAACATTATTAATCTCAGCATTTTCAACAGGAAGTAAAGTTGCCGGGTTCAATACAGTACATCTCTTGAGAAAAACATTCAGAGACCCTAATATAATGGTCTCATATTTCGTCAGCCTAGCATTTGTCATGTGCTGAGTCTTGGTTCGGGTTAACAGAATTTAAACTACTGTTAAGGGATGTCTCATCACTATGCCTTCACACTGTGTGAGGCTTTGACCAACTGCACGCAAACAACCCGGTAAGGCTGCTGCGTCTGGGTCCAAAGTAGCTGAAAAATATGCTACTGGGCGGTTTGCACCTCCATGGACCTGTGTTAAAACAGACAAAGAACAAGCATCACGTTCATGACAAAACAGTTGAAAAGGCTTTGTTTAATCAGGCATGCCTAAAGCTGGTGCCCTGCACATGCTTTACCTCAATTCCATGAATGCCTCCATTTCTTTTTCGGACATGATTATGGTACCCGGGTCATCCTGAACTTCTTTACCTGTCAATTTCACCAAAGGTTTGGAGATGATCAAGAAGTCGTGAATCCACTGACGACAGTAGCCCACCATTCCCAGAAACATCCTGACATCTCTCTTGGTTGTCGGGGGATTCATCTGCAATATGGCTGTCACCCTCTCTTTGCATATTCTCCTGGAGCCCTTTTCAATCAAGTGACCTAAATACTTCACCTCTTTCTGACAGTATTGCAGCTTCTTTGGGGACACTTTGGCGGTCATTCTGACTGCGGCGGGCGGCGGTAGCCGCCCGTCATGCGGTCACCGCCATTTGTCCGGTCCGCGGTCAAAAGACCGCGAAGGCCATTCTGGCTTTCCCGCTGGGCCGGCGGGCGCCCGCCAAAGGAGCGCCCGCCGGCACAGCGGGAAAGGCCCTGCAACACAGAGGCCGGCTCCGAATGGAGCCGGCGGTGTTGCAGGGGTGCGACGGGTGCAGTTGCACCCGTCGCGATATTCACTGTCTGCTATGCAGACAATGAAAATCATGCTGGGGCCCTGTTAGGGGGCCCCTGCACTGCACATGCCAGTGGCATGGGCAGTGCAGGGGCTCCCAGGGGCCCCACGACACCCGTTCCCGCCATCCTGTTCCTGGCGGTAAAAACCGCCAGAAACAGGATGGCGGGAAGGGGGTCGGAATCCCCATGGCGGCGCTGCCTGCAGCGCCGCCATGGAGGTTCAGCCCTGCCAGGGGTATTCCGGCGGGAAACCGCCAGATCCCCTTTTCTGACCGCGGCTTTACCGCTGCGGTCAGACTGGGCACTGAAGCACCGCCAGCCTGTTGGCGGTGCTTCCGTTGCCCGCGGCCCTGGCGGTTTAGGACCGCCAGGGTCAGAATGAGGCCCTTTATGTCCATTCTTTCCCAAATGGTTCAGTAAGGCAATTGTGTCATACCTGCAATCGTCTTTTGTTCTGGACGGAATCAACAAATCATCAATGTACTGCACTAGAGTCGAACTGAAAGGCAGTTCTAATGACTCCAAGTCCTTCTTCAATATCTGATTGAAGATGGATGGTGACTCAGAAAACCCTTGAATAACCCTTGAGGAATTCTGCACCAACTGTACACCTTATCCAGGAATTTGAAACTGAAAAGAAATTGGCTGTCCTCATGAAGAGGCACCGAAAAGAATTCTTGAGACAGGTCCACAACTGTGAATCACTCTGCATCACACGGAACCTGAAACATGATCACTGCTGGATTTGGCACTATGGGCAGCATTTTACCACAATCTCGTTTATTTTTCTCAGGTCTTGAACAATTTGAACTTTCCCACAAGGCTTTTTCAGACCCATTATTGGTGAATTACACGGACTTCTTTCAGAACCTGTACTTTAACTGGTTCTACTCCTTTTATCAGTCCCACTTCTTTTCCTGTCAGGTCTCACACTTTCTCTGTCACTGTTCCCTGCAGCTCAGGTGGCAAGTCGGTCACTGTCAGCATTGGGAATAGAGTTATCAAAGGGTATTCTTCATTTGCGGTCTCCATCTCTAGATCTATAAACGGACCCTAATCCGCTTCATCATCACTGTTTGACTGCACCTCGATTCCCTCATTGGAACAGGTAATTGAGCACCTCGTTTTGCACAGAAAGTCTCTTCCCAGTAGGGCTACTGGACTAGAATCACAGACTACTAACTTATGTAAGGTCCCTGGAAGTTGCCAATCTCAACTTGTACTGGATCTGTAATCGGATCTGTCAAGAAATGATTTGCTATACCTACCACCCTTATGGTTCGCCCCGAAAGTGGCAATTTTGGAACCTCTGCACTCCTGACTATAGAGCGTGTTGCTTCTGTGTCAACTAGGAATGAAACCTTATGACCCATCACCTTCCCCTCTACATAGGGACCCCTCTGATCTACCTCTAGGGACGCTACAAGCCTGCACTCCTCACTGTCTGAACAATCATCCAACCAATCATTGTTTATTCCATCCTCAACACGCAATGGGAATTACTGTACTGTGTTACTTTGACTCATCGCTTGGCCTGTGACCTGTTGAGGAAGCATCACCTGTTGCTGTCCCATTGGAGCCAATGGTAATTGCATTTGCTGTCTAGGTACCATGGAAACCTGCTGTTGTACCTGCTGCATTTGTGCTGGCTGAACATGCGGCATTTGCATTTGCTGCATGGGCTGTAACCCCTCCATCTGTACCATGTTATTCTGAAAGTTCTGATTTTGTCCTCTCATTTTTGGACCCCTCACATTTTGAAATGTACCGACATCATTGCTTTGTTGAAAAACACCATTCTGCACCACCAGTGGGCATTCCCGCTTCCAATGCCCCACGCCCCCGCACACGTGACATGGTGACACCTTTTTCATCCCCTGCACATCATTTTGAACCACAACAGTATTCAAGTATGGACCGCGGTTCACAAAACCTCGACCTCTCGGTTGTGCTTAAAACATGCCTTGCGGATGTTGCTGTATCATCTGCTGTACTCCATTTCCCTGCATCCCTGCTTGTGCTGCCTTGATCTGCATCACCATTACTTTTTCCTTCAACTTTCTCTGCTTCAAGTCAATCTCGTCACTGCAGTATTTTGCATACTGCAACACTTCATCAATCGGCTTTGCCTGCCAGCAGATCAAATGATTCTTAATCATCTGACTAATTTCTGGCCTCAACCCTTCAACAAACCTGAACACAAGATGATTTATGTCTTTCGGTTCTATGGTCTCAGTGCCACTGTAATGTTTGAACGCTTTCAACAATCTCTCATGGGAAGCATAAATTGACTCTTTAGCTTCCTGTGAAGTTCGATCGATTTTCTGCCAATCAGTCACTTTCAGCGACACTTTCTGCTTCAAAAACTCAATCACTTTATGACAGTACTTCATCACCTCCTCAGATGGTGCTCCGGTCACCTTATCCCTTGCCGGTTCCTGTGTCGGCCAGTCCACACCTCTCTTGCATTCAAGCCATAAGTCAGGTGGAACTATAATTTCAAACAAGGTATTCAAGTCCTCCCAGAGACATTTCGCAAGCTTCACAAACCTATCTGTCTGCTGGTACCATTCTATTGGCTTCTCCCTCAACCTGGGATAATCATTTGTGAATGACAGGATGTCTCCCCTAGACCACGGTACATGGAGTAGAACCCCTCCGGCTGTTTCTCTCATTGGTAATATTTTTACTGACCCGGTGTCCGGTGCTGCTTTAGCCTGTTTTGGTTCCAGACTTTCACCCTTCTCTTTCTCTCTTTTCTTTGCCCATCTGCCTTCCCACTTCTCTAAAGCTCCCCCGATTTGTACACTTTGCAGTATCTCTTTAAGATGCGCTTTCATTCCGGTAGACCTCATGTGATCAAAATCTTCAGAATCGAAGTCTAATCTGTAGCTTCTTTTCAAATGTTTAGTATTCTTAATGTCTATGCTGTATTTGTCTGCCAGGTTTGCCAACCTCTGATGCACCTTGCTCACTTATTTAGTGATTTTGGGGCACAGATACCTCAATTCTGCTTCTGTGTATGACTCTAATCTTTTCACCCCCATTGTCCCTTCCACTAGTTCCGCAGCTTCTACACCCAATCTTACAAAATTCAGGTATTCTTGTCTTTCTGACTTATCTGCGGTTACTGCAGTAGTCTGTGAAACAGGGACTTTGTCTAACCACTCATTCAACTGTTGTGCAGAAAAACCTTGCAAGAAATGTTCCCTGACTGCATCAATGGCGTTTGTGATGTATTTGTACTCATTGTCTGTGGGGCTAGCACACTTAACCCTGCTTGTCTCATTGCCTCTAAGGGAGCCCCAATCGGACTGAGGTCTAGCAAAGACCTGAGTCCTTCTGCTGCTTGTTCTCTTGGAGTCATTAGTTGGGGAGTTCCTGTGAACCCTCCTCTTATTGTTTCTTGGGTCATTACTCCCTGATCACACACGTCAGGTTTACCCTGCGCATAGAGCGGTACTGGTGGACCAACAGTAATTGGTAACGATATGGCAGCTGGTTTCTGACCAGGTCCCAAACCCCGTGGAGCATTAACTCCCATGGGTTGACCCATCATGGGTGCTGTAGGTACTGAATGCGGTTTTGCAACTGGAGCCTAACCCGGAATCAGCTGTTGCTGCGGCGGGGGCAGCAATTGCGGAGTTGGCTCAATCTACACTAGCTTTGATCTTGTGTATATTGGATCAGGTGGCACCATCAGACTCGTATTTGTCTCTAGTACTGGGACGTCTGGATAAATCCTCTGTATCTGTGGTGGAGGATGCAACTGTATCTGCGTGTCTGGTGCAGTGGGTACACTGCACCATTCTGTATGAAAACTGTATCACTTGTCTGCACTGTATTTGTCATTCTCTTACTCTGTGCCAGATTCTCAGGACCCGCACTGGTGCCCGGAGCACTGTCATTTATAGCATATTGCGGCGGGCGATCATGTAACAACTGATGAAGAAACTCTTCCTCATCTGAATCATCTTCATCTACCCAAGACCTCTGAGTCTCCTTAGGCTTCCTAGAGCCCTTGTCTGTCTTAAAGGTGGCTTTCTTTCCCTGTGTCCCGTCTTCCTGGGTTATTGCTGGAAACTTTTTAAGTCTGTCAACTATTCCCCTTCTCCACATCCTGCTCTCATTGTCCCATCTAGCCTCAGCTAAAGTTTTCTCTGCCCTTTTTATTCTCCTTTCAAGTTTTTGCTGTCTTTGTCGTATAGCCATTAAATCCCAGACTGCTAACGCCTCATACTGGGCTGGCTTCGGGGGTGGTTTTTGTAAACTTAACATCCATCTCAAGTTCTCTAAAATTCTCGTATTAAATGTTCCATGCTCCGGAAACGCTAAACATCCCTCCTTCTCTGTTAATTTGTGCCACTGCTTCATCCACAGACATGGCGCGACTCCCTTTTCCTCCATGACAATGGAAGCTGGAGTACCCTCAGGCGTTTTAGGCTCCCCTTCACTCGCCCTAATATATATATCTCCCTTCCAGGAACTTTTTTAAGCCTTGAAAAACTTGATTTTTGCGTCTTTTATTTTGTTTAAATCTAATCAGAAAGTGACTTTAATTCCCAGAACTCTCCTCACCCACCTTTCTCAACCTATTGCCTCTCACGGATGGCTGCCAATCCGTGCGCGACCCCTCTCGGCTACTGACCTATCCCAGCGCGGAACCACTGACGTCACACTCTGCAGCTGACAAAGTCTTGCGGCTTGTCTTCCTCACACACAACTAATGCAATATTTGCGAGCACCTTTAACCACAAAAACCCAAATTTGCCGGTTTACTACAGGAAGGGTAACACATTCGCTTCACAACTTTACAGAGATTTCACTTGAAGCATCGCCCGCTACTCTCTCTTTCTCAGCTCCCAAAACCCGCAAGCAGAATTCGACCCACAAATCCTACTCTCGACTTGTCAATGGTTTGTTCTAGTGCACTTTAGAACTTGCCAAATCTCCATCGAAGGTTTCACTCACACAATTTTGACTCAAACTCGACTTGTCAACCACACCCGATTGACCTATTAAACCGCACAAATCACAACATAAAACCCAAGTGTCTCCTACACTTGTCAATATACTCCGGAGTCTTAGACCATGATGGGTCCGTACATCACCAACAACCACGTGGATAATTTTTTTAGCACAAAGCGCCCCACTCATATGAAGTTCACCGACTTCCCTACTCTCATACTGCTGAGTACGCCCACTCCTACTAAAACAACATTACCTGACCTAAATTCACACATACTTCACAAAACACCTGCAATATGCATAAGCTGAGCAAGCGCAAATTCTACACCACACATGCTAAAACGCCGAGAACATACCCAACTCACTTAGGCAGGATCCGAGATTCCGAGAAAAACATGGGGAATTTAGAAACACATCATACCTCCAATTTGCATTATCTCGAAAAACAATTTAAAACAATAGTCCTCCGTCCTAGGGCCCCAAAAGGCCTAAACCGTCGCTCTGCTACCAGAACTTCTAACGCGTCCCTTTATGATTAATTTTACTCACTTTGGGACTCGTTTTAGGCCAATGAATCTTTTGACCCTGATTGAAGACACCTTAGGACGAGATAGCTAATCAACATGTCAATCAATACGTCAATAATGTCATCAATATTTATTATAACAATACACTTCACTTTAGTCAAAGACATTAATAAAACTCTGAAACCACCATGACCTTGCAGTCATGAATAACCACACCAGTTTAGTATGAAATTAGTGATATTTATTCCCTATTGATTACAATTCTACTAGCAAATTTATTAGTCTCCAGGTCAAGGAACACAATAGCATAGTCACAATATGGCAACTCTGATAAGATTTCATCAAAGCAAGAATCACAAATATTAGAACATAACACTGCGTATACATAGGTTATCCTAAGCAGAGTAACATTAGTGCATCATTCAACAAAGCATTGAGTCAGTTGTTTGTCTATTTGTGTCAGTTTAATGAACCCCTCCCCTAACCTCGAATTAGCATTGGCATGTTGGGCTTCTTGCAAAATAATTTAGTAAGACCGATTTGGAAAACATCTAAATATGGTCTCTGTCAAAAGAGAAGCAGTTGGTACCTAGAAAGGAAAAGCAAACAGACAATCACAAGTTCATTGTCATATAGTTACCCTCCAAATTTGAGGTCAGCACTCAGGTTCTGTCTTCGTCTTCAGGACATCAGTTGATTCGCCATCAGCCAGGAACTCAGCTCAAGGCAGGAAGGGTAAAAGGGTACTTCCCTCCTAAGGAGGTAAAGTGTAAAAGGGTAATCTAAGGGCAAGGATGGTTCTAAGTAAATTAGCAAGTCACCAAACAAAGTGACAAAGTGTCTGGATCATAGCAAATCGCATCAGCATCTCCCCTAACTCTCTCCTATCCCTCCTGTTCTAATTTACTTCCTGGTGTCAAGGGTTTTTATCCCCTTTTCGTTGTACATTCCCCTAAAATCTGGTTGGACAAGGGGTTGCACCCCACTATCTTTAACCAATTAACTTTACATTAGCTCATCGAATTTGTTACCTCATAACAGTTCTTACGTATTTTATTGGGCCTTATGATTGACGTCTTTAGCGGGTGGAATGTCTGGTATGATTTCATAGTCTTGTGGTCCTTTGCGCATCTTCGGTCAGTGGCTCCATTGTCTGTACCGTTTCAGGCGACCTTGTACCTAACATTAATCTACACTGTTGCATTCAGCTAAAATGTTTCTATAAGCAAGACGAATTTCATGAGAACGG
Organism: Pleurodeles waltl; assembly: GCF_031143425.1. NCBI lineage: Eukaryota > Metazoa > Chordata > Amphibia > Caudata > Salamandridae > Pleurodeles > Pleurodeles waltl. The sequence continues at coordinate 257,726,822 of NC_090437.1, read as the reverse complement.
ATCTACTACAGTTACATTCAGCTTCTAGCTTTTGGAAAAAAACAATAGTTCATGTCCTTTAGCAAGTCAGCACACTGCACGTTTAGAAAAATACATTTAATATGAGAGTCAGGCAGATAGGCCTCGACTCATGCTAACTAAAGCCTAATAATTCATTAGCAGGAGTTTAACATTTAGGGGGTGATTTTAACCTTGGCGGACGGCGGAGGCCGTCCGCCAAGGTACCGCCGTGAAATGACCGCACCGCGGTCAAAAGTCCGCGGCGGCCATTTAAACATTTCCGCTGGGCCGGCGGGCGCTCTCCGAAAGAGCGCCTGCCGGCCCAGCAGAAATGCCCCTGCAACGAGGACGCCGGCTCAGAATTGAGCCGGCGTAGTTGCAGGGGTGCGACGGGTGCAGTTGCACCCGTCGCGTATTTCAGTGTCTGCAAAGCAGACACTGAAATACTTTGCGGGGCCCTCTTACGGGGGCCCCTGCAGTGCCCATGCCATTGGCATGGGCACTGCAGGGGCCCCCAGGGGCCCTGCGGCACCCCCTACCGCCATCCTGTTCATGGCGGGTTTCCCGCCATGAACAGGATGGCGGTAGGGGGTGTCTGAATCCCCATGCCGCCGCCATGGAGGATTCAATGGGGCAGTAGTAAACCGGCGGGAGACCGCCGGTTTACCCTTTCTGACCGCGGCTGAACCGCCGCGGTCAGAATGCCCTCGGGAGCACCGCCAGCCTGTTGGCGGTGCTCCCGTGGTCGGTGACCCTGGCGGTCACCGGCCGCCAGGGTCAGAATGACCCCCTTAATCTTTCAATATTAGTGCAAAATCATATTTTAATAAAACATTTCACAATTATTAGTCAGTTTCATTAGTCCCCGTATATATTGACGGCCACTCCCCGTGGGCACATTTCAAACGCATGTTATGGCAAAATACATTAACACATTTTCTCTGCAGCATTATTACACATTAATTCATAAACATTTCATGTTAATCTAGATTATATAAGCTACGCTCTCGCAGTCCCTCCTCTGATGACACTTGTAATCACATGTACCTTTCCCTTAACCTTTCACTTTCCTCATAATGCGCATTTCAACATCTTGCCCTTTGTGTGAGCTTTCCCAAATGTCATTAAAAAATTTCTCCCTTTCATTTTCTTCATTTATTTTGCTTCGTTTTGTCAAATTTCTTTTAATTCTTTCATTAACTTTGCATGATCCCCATAAACCCAATAAACAAATCAAAACAATCAATAGACCCCCTAATATTTTTGCAAGCAACCCGTTCCAAATATTACTAAACCAACTCCCTACTCTGGTAATTCCTCTCCCAACTTTCTCCCAAACTCCAGGTTCCTTCAGCTCCTTTAAATCTGCATTATCTCTTTTTAGGTTAGTAAGCATGCCTCTAATCTTTTTGCTATTGTCAGGTATGAACTCACAGCAATGGCGCTCATTAAGCATCTTACAGACTCCGCTGCTCTTCGCTAAAAGAATGTCTAAAGCAAGCCGGTTTTGAAGAGTCATAGCCCTCTCCGCAGCAAGTTCAGTATCCATCAGGAGTATAGACCCTGTTAAATTTGTCAGCATGTTATCCACAGTAGTAGACAACTTTTGAATCTTTATGGAGTTTAAGATAACCCCTACTGAAGGAATTATGGCTCCAAATATGTCACCAACGACAGCAGCCGCTGTCTCTCTCTTTTGTCTAGCATGTTGTAATTCAGACATTTTAGGTATCTGTTTTAAGTAATTAATCTGGTAAATCGTTGGGAAAACTATTCCCAAATAACATGTCCCATACCATCCCTTAGGGAGACGGTAATAAGCATTAAGTCCACATATATAATAGATCCTAGAGATCGCTGGATCCTGTCCATTTAACATGAATGTCCATTTACTCTGAAACAAAAACACATGCCTACATTCACTCGATCACACAAATAAAGTGTCATGCTCAGATTTCGGCCTATACATACAAAGCCTACCTACATGTAATGCATCTATAGCTAATTTGCCCTGTGTCTTTATTGCGGTATAAGCATAATCATTTGCATATGTGCGTTTTTCTAACCCCTTTTCTAGCCTTTCTTTCAGTGCTTTGCGTCTATCATCAGTGTGATCTAAGAAGCTCTTCTCTACAGGTGTTAGTAAGCAGGTTAAATTATTGTGGTGTGCATAAGCTGTCCAAAATGTTAATGTCAGCTCAAAGAAACCCCTAACTAATTTTATGCTATGCTCTTTAGCTAATTTATTTAGAAACTCAATCACAGGCACAAAAGAAAACACTACATCTAAGTTTGAATAGAAATATTGCACATGTTCTTGATCATAGAATCTTGTTAATAGCAAACTACAGCTAATCCCATATGTTAAAGGCAGACTATGATAGGTGACCCCTTCTTGTACTGATGGAGGAATCTTTGTACACACATAACAATTCTTTGCATCCATTGTGTCAACATACTCATTCAGCAAGCGATAGAAGACATTAGTAGAGAGTTCCCCTTTTGGATTAGTTCCCTCATGCAAGTATTTGGCATCCTGCTCAAACTTTTCCCACGGTGTTACTGTAGCAGTCTCAGGTTTTGAAGCATTGTTAGTCACTTTCTTATCCATCTATGGCATTCCCACAATCACACCTATAATTATTATTGCACACACAATACCTAAAATAGCACTTAACCAACCACACACCCTACCCTTTTTGCTGTTACCTCTAGTGTAAGCCATGATCTGTAAAGAATCAAATAGCAGAATAATATAAAGCAAACAATCAACTTGAGAACGATATAAAAAGCTCTTTTTTTTTTCTTCTCTAATGCAAAGTCTCTCTTTCTCTCTGCGAGTATTTACAGTGTTTTACTCACTCCAGGACCCCTTTTGTCAAATCAGGTTTAGCAGCTTGTCATAATCGGTTTTCAAAGTCAATTCAGGTTATTAATGTCACATACGGTAATTTATCAGTCTCTTTTCTCAGCTTTTCAGCTCTTAATTTTTCAATTTCGCTTTCAATTTTAACACAGTTTCTTTCTCAGGTTGAATTCAGGTGCCGTAGTATTGACCTGGTACCTCCCGATCAAAACAGAATGCCAAGAATTCTTGTTGCCATTCAGCTGATGTTGCTTATGCCCAGTCAGGACCTGCGTACCTTCTATTTGTGACTCTTTTTCTTTTCAGTTTGCATTCACTCTGCAACTCTCCTTCACTGAGATCCTCTTCTCTAGTTGTATCAATGTCATCCTCTATTGTGTCACCAGGGACCACTTTCTCTCCTGCAGCTTGTTTCTTTGGCCAGTTATCACCTTTATGCGTTTTCTTCCTGTTGGGCCTTTCAGGACGTTGAACAACGCCCTCCTCTTGCGCTATGGTGTTTTCTCTTGACGGACCTGCAAGCGGCTCAGGAGGAGTCGATACACTTTGGCCTCCTTCTGCTTCTACCCCCTCGTCTTCAGGGTCTGTTACAAGCTCAAGTTTGAACCCGTATCCGTCTACTTCTAGGAGAACCTCTCCTTGTCTCGGTTCTCATGCTGCCTCCGCTGAGATAGGCTCACTGTCACCTCTCTCGAACTCGTTTGCTGTTTGAGGGACTAAGCCGTCCTCAGTGGGCTCTCCTTCAGCCTCAGTTTCCCTTTGAATACTCTCGGGCCCTGAGACTTCCATCTCTGCAGTTGTTGTTTTGGACACTTTAAGTTCCTCATCAGTTGGGCACGTCACCTTCTTTGTGTGACTGGCATGTATCCAGTTTGGAACGCCTACACATTTCACAGCAGTGGTTGTTGTCGGTATTACTTGATATGGCCCCTTCCAACGCGGCTCCAAAGACGACTTCCTCACGTGTTTCTTGACAACCACCCAGTCACCGGCTCTCAAGGTGTGACCTGGATCACTGATTGGTGGCAATGTGTTAGCCTCCACCTGGTGAGAGAAAGAGCAGACCACATCAGCCAGACCCTTGCAGTAGTCCAACACCATATCATCCGTGATATTCACAAGAGGATTTGCAGGCACTGCGGGCAATCTCTTAGCTAGGCCCATCAGAATTTCATGGAGGGATAGTCCTGTCTTCTTATCAGGTGTGTTTCTCATTGACATCAGCACTAAGGGCAATGCATCTGGCCACTTCATATTGGTAGCTGCGCACATTTTTGCCATTCTCGACTTCAATGTACCATTCATCTGTTCCACTAGTCCTGATGCTTCAGGACGGTAGCTACAATGCAGCTTCTGCTCAATGTCCAATGCAGCAAACAAGAGCTTAATCACCTCATTGTCGAAGTGTCTGACCCTATCTGATTCTAAAGAGATTGGGAATCCAAAACGTGGTATTAACTCTCTAAGCAACAGCTTTGCTACTGTGAGACTGTTGTTCCTATGTGTAGGAAAAGCTTCAATCCAGTGACTGAAAATGCACACAATCACCAACCCATACCTCAAGCCTCCACACACAGGCATCTCAATGAAATCCATCTGCATCTCGCTAAATGGACCTCCAGCTCTCCCTATGTGGCTCAAAGTCACCACAGTCCCTTTTCCTGCATTCATCTGCTGACAGGTGATGCACCTGTGACAGATAACCTCTGCAGCTTGTCTGAATTTCGGATTGAACCAATCAATTTTGAATAATCTGATCATTGCGTCTCTCCCAAGATGTGTCTGACCATGGTAAAACCTTGCAAACTGTGACAAAAGACTGTTTGGCAAAACCATTTTCCCCTCCTTTGAGACCCACAAGTCGTCAGACCTTTGTACACATTGCATTCTCTGCCAGGAGTGTTTTTCCTCTCTGCTAGCACGGCCCGCAGTGATCTTAGCTCATCTAATGTATCAACCACTCTTAATCCAAAGTTCAAGCATGTTTCATTTTCAGTTTCAGGTAATACTTCCCACTGATCCTTGAACGACATACAGTTCAATGCGCAAAACCTTGCCACTTGATCTGCATAGCCTTTTCCCATTGACACAAAGGGCCTGATTACAACTTTGGAGGAAGGTGTTAATCCGTACCAAATGTGACGGATATACCACCAGCCGTATTACGAGTCCATTATATCCTATGGAACTCGTAATACGGCTGGTGGTATATCCGTCTCATTTGGGACGGATTAACACCTCCTCCAAAGTTGTAATCAGGCACAAAGTCTTGTGGATTAACATGAGCATTGCATTTTACCACGGCAATTTCAAGAGGTAACTGAATCGCATGCAACAAATCCTTAATCTTTTCACCATTTTTCACTGGTGAGCTTGAAGAGGTCATGAAACCCCTCTGTGACCATAATTGGCCAAAATCATACACAATTCCAAATCCGTATCTGCTGTCAGTATAGATAGTGACTTTCAGATTTTCAGCTGCATGGCATGCTTTGGTAAGGGCAATTAATTCAGCCACTTGTGCAGAGTACTCTCTTTCGAGCCAGGAAGCTTCTAGAATACCGGTGATTGTACACACGGCATAACCAGCTCTCAGGATTGCGACTGAGTCTCTCAAGCATGAACCATCAACAAACATAATGTAATAATTTTCTTCTGACTGTGTATCCTTAATGTCAGGTCTTGGTTTGGTGCATAGTTCTGTTACCTCAAGACAATCATGTTCCACTTCCTCAACATTATTAATCTCAGCATTTTCAACAGGAAGTAAAGTTGCCGGGTTCAATACAGTACATCTCTTGAGAGAAACATTCAGAGACCCTAGTATAATGGTCTCATATTTCGTCAGCCTAGCATTTGTCATGTGGTGAGTCTTGGTTCGGGTTAACAGAATTTCAACTGAATGTGGAACCATTACTGTTAAGGGATGTCCCATCACTATGCCTTCACACTGTGTGAGGCTTTGACCAACTGCACGCAAACAAACCGGTAAGGCTGCTGCGACTGGGTCCAAAGTAGCTGAAAAATATGCTACTGGGCGGTTTGCACTTCCATGGACCTGTGTTAAGACAGACAAAGAACAAGCATCACGTTCATGACAAAACAGTAGAAAAGGCTTCGTTTAATCAGGCATGCCCAAAGCTGGTGCCCTGCACATGCTTTACCTCAATTCCATGAATGCCTCCATTTCTTTTTCGGACATGATTATGGTACCCGGGTCATCCTGAACTTCTTTACCTGTCAATTTCACCAAAGGTTTGGAGATGATCAAGAAGTTGGGAATCCACTGACGACAGTAGCCCACCATTCCCAGAAACATCCTGACATCTCTCTTGGTTGTCGGGGGATTCATCTGCAATATGGCTGTCACCCTCTCTTTGGATATTCTCCTGGAGCCCTTTTCAATCAAGTGACCTAAATACTTCACCTCTTTCTGACAGTATTGCAGCTTCATTGGGGACACTTTGGGGGTCATTCCAACCCTGGCGGTCGGTGATAAAGCGGCGGCCAACCCGCCAACAGGCAGGCGGTCAAAAAAAAGGTATTCTGACCCTGGCGGGAACCGCCAACACAGGCCGCCACTTTAACACTCCGACCGCCACGGCGGGACAGACAAACAGCGCGGCGGTCACCGCCAACAGCCAGGCGGCAGACAATGTACCGCCCACCCTATCACAACTCACCAATCCGCCACCTTTTCCGGGGCGGGAGCCCCGCCGATAAAAACACGGCGGAAACAGACTACGAACAGGAAAACGCTCACCTATACACACTCCACGAGGAAGGAGGACAGCATGGAGCCCGAATTACACATCCTACCAGCTATTGTCTACCTGCTCATCTACCACGAGTACGAACGCCGGCGCAGACGACAACGGTGAGTACTGCACCTACGACACAGGGGAGGGGGGAGGAGGAAAGCTTACCGGCACACACATATGCGACCCCCCCCCAACTATCTACACACCAATGCAGAGCACCAAGTCACAGTGACACCACCCAAACCCCCCGGAATAATGCAAAGACATAATTAAAGTGAGAAACAACATTTATGTATATAAGAGGTTCTTTGAAGTCATGATAAAATAGCAAAATGAATTGTAAAAAATCAAGTAAGAACATTGCAAAACCGATAAACATAGGCAATAAGTCCTGCACAGTCACTTAAATTTCCACTGTCCGTGGGCCAAAGTGTATCAACACATGGGCAAAGCCCACACAGGAGACCTGAGTCCGTTGGAGAGAACACTGCTGGGGCATCAGATGACAAAACTACAGGCACCTCAGGGGGAAGGGAAGGGGGGGCACCTCAGCCACATGAGTCCACGACGCCAGATCCACGAAGGGTCCACCATGCCCACTGTGCCATCCTGGGGAGTGCAAAGCCACAGTCTCACAAGTCTCTACAGTGGGTGGATTGCCCACTGTGCCATCCTGGGGAGTGCAAAGCCACAGTCTCACAAGTCTCTACAGTGGGTGGATTGCCCACTGTGCCATCCTGGGGAGTGCAAAGCCACAGTCTCACAAGTCTCTACAGTGGGTGGATTGCCCACTGTGCCATCCTGGGAGTGCAAAGCCACAGTCTCACAAGTCTCTACAGTGGGTGGGTTGCCCACTCTGCCATCCTGGGGAGTGCAAAGCCACAGTCTCACAAGTCTCTACAGTGGGTGGATTGCCCACTGTTACATCCTGGGGAGTGCAAAGCCGCAGTCCATCAGGTGGATTACAGAGACCACTGGTCATGGAGGAGGCATGGTGGGCAGAGTGCGTCGTGAAGGCCTGCCCGACACAGAACCGGGACTGCCAATGGGCCAGATTTGCTTGACAGGAAGGGCCCAGCGGAGCGGTGCTTGAGACGGCGGGGCCCATCGGAGCGGTGCTTGACAGGAAGGGCCCAGCGGAGCGGTGCTTGAGACGGCGGGGGCCCAGCGGAGCGGTGCTTGACAGGAAGGGCCCAGCGGAGCGGAGCTTGAGACGGCGGGGGCCCAGCGGAGCGGTGCTTGACAGGAAGGGCCCAGCGGAGCGGTGCTTGAGACGGCGGGGCCCAGCGGAGCGGTGCTTGAGACGGCGGGGCCCAGCGGAGCGGTGCTTGACAGGAAGGGCCCAGCAGAGCGGTGCTTGACAGGAAGGGGCCCAGCGGAGCGGTGCTTGACAGGAAGGGCCCAGCGGAGCGGTGCTTGAGACGGCGGGGCCCAGCGGAGCGGTGCTTGACAGGAAGGGCCCAGCGGAGCGGTGCTTGAGACGGCGGGGCCCAGCGGAGCGGTGCTTGACAGGAAGGGGCCCAGCGGAGCGGTGCTTGACAGGAAGGGCCCAGCGGAGTGGTGCTTGAGACGGCGGGGCCCAGCGGAGCGGTGCCTTTCTGCACGGCGGGGCCCAGCGGAGCGGTGCCTTTCTGCACGGCGGGGCCCTCTTCAGCGGTGCCTTTCTGCACGGCGGGGCCCTCTTCAGCGGTGCCTTTCTGCACGGCGGGGCCCTCTTCAGCGGTGCCTTTCTGCACGGCGGGGCCCTCTTCAGCGGTGCCTTTCTGCACGGCGGGGCCCTCTTCAGCGGTGCCTTTCTGCACGGCGGGGCCCTCTTCAGCGGTGTCTTTCTGCACGGCGGGGCCCTCTTCAGCGGTGCTTGTCCAGTCATTCAAGGGAGCCAGACCTGGCCAGGACTCCCTGCTTAGTCGCCCTCCGACCGTGCAGTTGCTGGACCCTTCTGTGATGGAGTCCTGGGCCCGTGGGTGTCCTCCCTCACACCCGGGATGGGGCTTGTGGGGCCCTCCTGGTCCGCGCCACTGCTGGCTGACTTCTCCACCCTGCTGCCCTTGCCCTCCTACGATGAGGCTCTCTGGCCCTTGCCTCCCCTGGATGTTGTGGCAGGTGACGGCCCAGGACTTTGCTCCCTGGGGGCAGCCGTGTCAGTCTTCTCGCGGGGGCCCCTGATTTTACGGGTCCTCTTTCCAGGGGGGGGGCTGGCTGTCCCCTTGCTGCTGGCCGATGTATCAGTGCTGGGAAAGGGTGGACTCCAAAACCCGTGCACAATGGTGACACTTGAAGCAGGGCTGGTGAAGGCTGAGGTGCTCTTGGGACTCTTAGCAGATGGAGGGGGTGGGTCAGGTGGGGCAAAGAGGTTAAGTTTGGAGAGGTAAAGTTTTTTAGGACCAATGTAAAGGGTAGGTGTAGTGGGTATGGGAGTGGAGGAAGAGGATGTGGTTGTAGGAGAGTCAGGTGTGCTGTCTTTGGGTGCAGGTGCTTGTGACGTAGGCTGTCGTGAGGTGGTTGGCTGTTGGGTGGGTGGCTGCCTGCGTTTGTGTGTCTTGGAAGAGGGGGTGACAGACACAGTGGGAGAGGACACAGGGGACGTGTAAATGGCAGTGGGGGGTGGTGACTGCACGTGTGCGGACTGTACTGGAGGGTGTGCTGGTGATGGAAGTACTGGCTGATGGTGGTTTGCATGCAGGTGTGAGTGGAGACGTCACAGGGAGGGAGGAGGGAGACGAGGAGGAGGGGGACACAGGGGTGGTAGTGACTGTTGGCATGTCTGCATCTGGGTGTTGCTTGGGTGAATGCTTGTGTGATCTGTGGTGCTTATGTCTGGATGAGCTGCCCTTGGGTGTTGAGGTGTGTGCAGGCTGGTCTGATGGTGTGGATGGGATAGGCTGAGGAACAGGAGACAGAGACAGGGTGGAGGCAGTTAGAAGAGGGAGGCTGGAAACAGGGACAATGGCTGCCGTCAGTGCTGAGGCCAGAGCATTGAACGATCGTTGATGGGCAGCCTGACCCGAATGAATGCCCTCCAGGTATGCATTGCTCCGATGCACCTCCCAACAATGATGGTCTGTAGGAGGTCAATGACCTCCTCACTGAGGGCAGCAGGGCTAACATGGGCAGGGCCTGAGGTGCCTGGGGCGAAGGAGATGCCCGCCTTCTTGGGCGAGCAGGCATGGAGCGAAGGCTGAGGGGCTGCTGGGAGGGCGGAGCTGGTGCGCTGGGTGGCGGCTGTACCTGTAGAGGTGGGGGGCCCGATTGTTGCCGCCACCGCTAGGGAGCTCCCTTCCGAGGACGTGTCGGTGTCGCTGGTGTCATCACGGGTCCCCGTTGTGGTGCTCCCCTCGCCCTCCGTATCACTGGTGACCTCGGTGTCTGTACCATGGCCCACCAGGGCCTTGTGAGTTGCAGCTCCCTCGTGCTCCGATGCCAATTCTCCTCCGCCTGATGATGCTAATGCACACATGCACAAGAAGATAAAGAAAAAGGGTGGGGGGAGAAATAAAAACAGGTTGAGTGCATGCATTGTCAACACCGTTGGCGGAGAGGACAGACACAGGAGCCTCATGCACTACGCCGCGCAATCGGGGTACACTACTCAGTACTTGTGACTAGGCCAACAGGTCTATGGACAACATATGCGCACATGGGTGATGCTGGACCATGGATTGCTGTACTTGGCACCCTACAGAGGTGGGGGGCGGGGGCACAGGGCCATGCCTAAAGGAGGGGACTACACTACAGAAAGCGCCCTGGCCTAATGTCACCCACAGCCCTCCTCCCCCACCCAGACGCCTCCACTGCGTGTAAAGATAGCAGAATGTGCTGGTACTCACCCCCTTGTGTCTGCTGTGATGTCCTCACGCGCCCATCCAAATCGGGGTAGGCCACCGCCAGGATCCGGGACATCAGGGGGGTCAAGGTACGACTGGAACCCCTCCTACATTGGGAGGCCATCCCCAGCAGTAACTCGGCGGTCTTCCTGGTCCCGCGGCGGATGTCCTCCCACCTCTTTCGGCAGTGGGTGCCCCGTCTTGTGTGGACCCCCAGGGCCCGGACGTCCTTGGCGATGGCACGCCAAATGTCGACTTTCTGATGGGCGCTGACCTATTTGACATGTACAGGGTGGGAAAGGAATTTTCAACATTTTTCTGCATGTTAGATGTGATTGCCCCCCCTCCCCAACCCTGCCATGTGGCACATGCTCTCATCTGTCGTGCCTTGCACTCCTCATTCGCTCCCCACCCCACCATCTTACATCCACCATACACAACCCAGGCATAGCCCATTCAACGTGCACCCTGTGTACTAACCTGTTGGTCTGGAGGACCGTAGAGTAGCGCATACTGGGGCAGGACCCCATCCACAAGTTTCTCCAACTCTTCTGAAGTGAAGGCAGGGGCCCTTTCCCCAGTCGCAGCAGCCATTGTCTCTTCCAGACCGAGGTCACAGCAGCACTTGCAGTATAGGTCCTCTCCTGTGGATGATCAGGTCTCGAGTGATTAAGCAGATAGAAAATGGCGGTCACGCCCGCGGCGGTGCGTACCGCGACCGCCGGCGCACATCGTCATTGGCTCCTGAGACCCATAGGGTTCAATGTTAACCAATGCTGCTTTGCGCCGCGGTCTTCGACCGCCTACCGCCACGGTGTGCCACGCCAGCGCAGTGACCTCACATCCCACTGTCACACTTCACAGGTCAGGCAGCCGCCATTTCAAGGGCCCACATGGCATGATTTCTACTGCGTCACACAGGCCTAGGCCTTGCATTGCCACTCATACAAGCCTTTCAATGCATAGCGATTCGTGTACTGTGCAAGCTGTGTGAACGAACCTGTGGGTTGCTTGACTCTGTGCTCCATGTTGTCCTTCCTAGGCACCGTCCGCTGGGACTTGCGAGGAGAAGGATGAATCCTCCTGTGTACCGCCCGCTGGTGGACCTGTCGACAATGGAAGAACGACATATTATACTTCGATACCGGCTTGACCGAGCCACTATACATGAACTGTGTGCCCAGCTGGAGCCAGACCTGATGTCCCCCATCCGCCAACCCACAGGGATTCCCCCTCTGGTGCAGGTTCTGTCAGTACTCCATTTTTTGGCAAGTGGGTCTTTTCAGACAACAGTGGCCATGTCATCAGGGATGTCTCAGCCTATGTTTTCTAAGGTTTTGTCCAGAGTGTTGTCTGCCCTGATGAAATACATGCGGAGATACATTGTTTTCCCTGAGGAGGGTGATTTGGCCACTGTGAAGGGTGATTTCTATGCCCTTGGACATATCCCCAACATCATTGGTGCCATTGATGGGACCCATGTGGCTTTAGTACCCCCAAAAGACAATGAGCAGGTGTACAGAAATAGAAAAAATTACCATTCGATGAATGTCCAGGTGGTCTGTTTGGCTGACCAGTACATCTCCCATGTAAATGCCAAGTTCCCTGGGTCAGTGCATGACGCGTATGTCATGCGAAATAGCAGCATCCCTTATGTGATGGAACAGCTACAGAGACACCGTGTGTGGCTAATAGGTGACTCGGGTTACCCCAACCTGCCTTGGCTATTGACCCCAGTGAGAAATCCCCGGACCAGGGCAGAGGAACGGTACAATGAGGCACATGGGCGAACTAGGAGGATTATAGAACGGACCTTCGGGGTCCTGAAGGCCAGGTTTAGGTGCCTGCATATGACAGGGGGATCCCTCATGTACTCACCAAAGAAGGTGTGTCATATCATCGTGGCCTGCTGTATGCTTCACAATCTTGCATTGCGACGCCAGGTGCCTTTCCTGCAGGAGGATGGTCCAGATGGTGGTGCTGTAGCAGCTGTGGAGCCTGTGGAGAGTGAAGAGGAGGAAGACGACGGGGACGACACGGACAACAGGGACACAGTTATACAACAGTATTTTCAGTAGCACCCAGGTAAGAATCACCCACGCCATTTTACATTTACTTCTGGCCTCCTGCATCTCTACTTTCTGTGTTTCCCCCCAGTTCCTTTTCACTGATTTTTGACTTTCCCTTCCCTTTTCAGAGCTGTATGACCCACAGCGTGACTTCTGCTTTGTTTGCCCATGGACTAATGCTTATTGACACTGGTATGTTGTCATCACAATGTAAATGAACATTATTGCACCGTTATGTGTAATACATTTGTAAAGAATACAAGCAGACTCCTGACATTTGAAGTGCAATTGGTGATTTATTTTCAGTGCTGCGTATAGGTCCATGATAGTAAAACGGTGATGGGTGGGGGTGGAGTAATGTCCATGGCAGAGTCCAGTTCTCAGTAGCACAGGTGCATTGCCCATATGCCTGTGGAAGGATGGAGCAGGGGCAGTTCAAGGTTGGACAGGGTGACAATGTGGGACAGTGGGATGACATCAGGGGGTATCTTAGGCTGGCGGGGGTCTTGGCATCCTACTCTGTCTTCTTGTGTGATCTCAGGTTCCGCTTGCGGGGTGGTTGATCTTCAGCAGGAGGTGGGGTTCTGGTGGCCTGTCGTGGTGTGGGGGCCTCCTGTCCACTTGCGCCGGCGGAGGTGGTAGGCTGTTCGTCGTCCGGGCTGGTGACAGGGGCCCTTTGGGGTGCCACATGGTCCCGCAATGTGGTGACTATCTGGTTGAGGGCCAGGACGATGGTCCCCATTGCGGTACCGATGCTCCTGAGTTCGTCTCTGAACCCCATGTACCGTTCCTCCTACTGTGCCTGGATCTCCTGGAACCTGGCCAGTACCGTCGCCATCGTCTCCTGGGAGCCGTGGTATGCTCCCATGATGGTGGTGAGGGCCTCTTGGAGAGTGGGTTCCCTGGGCTGGTCAACCCCCTCTCGCACAGCAGCCCTCCCAGTTGCCCTGTTTCCCCGGGCCTCTGTCCCCTGGACGGTGTGCCCACTACCACTGCCCCCAGGTCCCTGTTGTTGTTGGGGTGGTAGGTCAGCCTGGGTGCCCTGTAGTGGCGGACACACCGCTGATTGACGCGTCCTGGAGACAGAGGCATGGGCCCGCTGGGTGGGAGCTGTGCTGGTATTCCCAGAGGGGATTGGGTCTGCTGTGGCCTGTGTCTGTGTGTGGGGAACCGACTGTCGAGAGGTCCCCGATGGTCCGGGCTGGTCATCAGGTTCTAGGTCGACAGAGCTGCTGTCATCACTGGGGGCCTGTTCTGGGGGCGGGATGGACAAATCTGGACCCTCCTGGCCGGTGTGTTGGCGTTCGGGCCCTGCAGGGGTAAAAGAGTATGGTTATTGCTTCTGTGTGTGCCATGTCGTGCAATTTGTGGGAGCCCTTGTCCCCCAGTGCTGGCATTCCCTTGTGGGAGGAGTTGTGAGGGTGGTTTGGGGGGGGGGATGGGTATGTGCAGTGGTCATGCTTGGGTGATGGGTGTCCATGGTTTGTGTTGGCATTCAGGGATTGGTGTTGTGTTGGGTGGGTTGTGCTGGTGAGACATTGGCAGGGAGGATGTGTGCTGGGGGGTTGGGGGTGAGGGTGGGTGTATGGGTTGGCATGTTGGTGGTTGGGGGGGGTGAAGTAGTTGGGATTCGACTTACCAGAGTCCATTCCTCCGCCTACTCCAGCAAGGCCCTCAGGATGCAGGATGTTCAAGACCTCTTGCTCCCATGCTGTGAATTCGGGTGGAGTGGGTGTGGGTCCACAGCCAGTCTTCTGCACAGCGATGTTGTGTCTTGACACCATCGACCGCACCTTCCCCCGTAGGTCGTTCCAGCGCTTTCGGATGTCTTCCCGGTTTCTGGGATGCTGTCCCACAGCGTTGACCCTGTCGACGATCCTTTGCCATAGCTCCGCCTTCCTGGCTATTGTGGTGTGCTGCACCTGTGTGCCGAATAGCTGGGGCTCTACCCTAATTATTTCCTCCACCATGACCCTGAGTTCTTGGTCCGAGAACCTGGGGTGTCTTTGGGGTGCCATGGGGTGGTGTGGGGTGGTGTTTGTGGTGATGAGTGTGGTGTGTGTGGTGGTGTGTGGTGTTTTGTGCGTGGATGCAGTGTGGGTGATGATGTTGTGTTCCTCTGTGTGTTGGGGTTTTCGATAGCTGTGCTCTCTCTCTCTCTCTCTCTCTCGCCTTCTCTCCGAATTTCTAGTAGTGGGGGTTTGTGGGTGATGTGGGTGTGTGTTTTATAGTTGATTGGATGTGTGGGTGTGGTGTGTGTATGTGTATCAGGTGTGTGTATTTCGAATTGTCCAATGTGGCTGTGTTTTGTAAAGGTGTGTGTATTTTGACCGCAGCGGTGTGTACCGCCAATGGAATACCGCGGTTGAAAGACCGCCGCGTGGATTCGTGGGTCGTAATGGCATGGGCGTGTTTGTGTTGGCGTGACGGTGGAGGTTTGGTCATCTCCAGTTTATCGCTGTCCGCTGATGAGGCGGCCTTCCATGGATGTCGGGTTTTTGGCGGTTTGGCAGTTGTGGGTCAGAATGACCGTGGCGGTTTACCGCTGCCGCGGCGGTAGAATGGCGGACTTCTGACCGGCGGTAAGAGCCTTTTACCGCCGAGGTCAGAATGACCCCCTTTATGTCCATTCTTTCCCAAATGGTTCAGTAAGGCATTTGTGTCATACCTGCAATCGTCTTTTGTTCTGGACGCAATCAACAAATCATCAATGTACTGCACTAGAGTCGAACTGAAAGGCAGTTCTAATGACTCCAAGTCATTCTTCAATATCTGATTGAAGATGGATGGTGACTCAGAAAACCCTTGAGTAAACCTTGAGGAATTCTGCACCAACTGTACACTTTATCCAGGAATTTGAAACTGAAAAGAAATTGGCTGCCCTCATGAAGAGGCACCGAAAAGAATGCTTGAGAAAGGTCCACAACTATGAATCACTCTGTATCACACGGAACCTGAAACATGATCACTGCTGGATTTGGCACTATGGGCAGCATTTTACCACAATCTTGTTTATTTTTCTCAGGTCTTGAACAATTTGAACTTTCCCACAAGGCTTTTTTAGACCCATTATTGGTGAATTACACGGACTTCTTTCAGAACCTGTACTTTAACTGGTTCTACTCCTTTTATCAGTCCCACTTCTTTTCTTGTCAGGTCCCACACTTTCTCTGTCACTGTTCCCTGCAGCTCAGGTGGCAAGTCGGTCACTGTCAGCATTGGGAATAGGGTTATCAAAGGGTATTCTTAATTTGCGGTCTCCATCTCTAGATCTATAAACGGACCCTAATCCGCTTCATCATCACTGTTTGACTGCACCTCGATTCCCTCATTGGAACAGGTAATTGAGCACCTCGTTTTGCACAGCAAGTCTCTTCCCAGTAGGGCTACTGGACTGGAATCACAGACTACTAATTTATGTAATCCCTGGAGGTTGCCAATCTCAACTTGTACCGGATCTGTAATCGGATTTGTCAAGAAATGATTTGCTATACCTACCACCCTTATGGTTTGCCCCGAAAGTTTGAATTTTGGAACCTCTGCACTCCTGACTATAGAGCGTGTAGCTTCTGTGTCAACTAGGAATGAAACCTTATGACCCATCACCTTCCCCTCTACATAGGGACCCCTCTGATCTACCTCTAGGGACGCTACAAGCCTGCACTCCTCACTGTCTGAACAATCATCCAACCAATCATTGTTTATTCCATCCTCACCACGCAATGGGAATTACTGTACTGTGTTATTTTGACTCATCGCTTGGCCTGTGACCTGTTGAGGAAGCATCACCTGTTGCTGTCCCATTGGAGCCAATGGTAATTGCATTTGCTGTCTAGGTACCATGGAAACCGGCTGTTGTACCTGCTGCATTTGTGCTGGCTGAACATGCGGCATTTGCATTTGCTGCATGGTCCGTAACCCCTCCATCTGTACCATGTTATTCTGAAAGTTATGATTTTGTCCTCTCATTTTCGGACCCCTCACATTTTGAAATGTATCAACATCATTGCTTTGTTGAAAAACAACATCCTGCACCACCAGTGGGCATTCCCGCTTCCAATGCCCCACGCCCCCGCACACGTGATATGGTGACACCTTTTTCATCCCCTGCACATCATTTTGAACCACAACAGTATTCAAGTATGGACCGCGGTTCACAAAACCTCGACCTCGACCTCTCGGTTGTGCTTAAAACATGCCATTCCCTTGCAGATGTTGCTGTATCATCTGCTGTACTCCATTTCCCTGCATCCCTGCTTGTGCTGCCTTGATCTGCATCACCATCACTTTTTCCTTCAACTTTCTCTGCTTCAACTCAATCTCGTCACTACAGTATTTTGCATACTGCAACACTTCATCAATCGGTTTGCCTGCCAGCAGATCAAATGATTCTTAATCATCTGACTAATTTCTGGCCTCAACCCTTCAACAAACCTGAACACAAGATGATTTATGTCTTTCGGTTCTATGGTCTCAGTGCCACTGTAATGTTTGAACGCTTTCAACAATCTCTCATGGTAAGCATAACTTGACTCTTTAGCTTCCTGTGAAGTTCGATCGATTTTCTGCCAATCAGTCACTTTCAGCGACACTTTCTGCTTCAAAAACTCAATCACTTTATGATAGTACTTCATCACCTCCTCAGATGGTGCTCCGGTCACCTTATCCCTTGCCGGTTCCTGTGTCGGCCAGTCCACACCTCTCTTGCATTCAAGCCATAAGTCAGGTGGAACTATAATTTCAAACAAGGTATTCAAGTCCTCCCAGAGACATTTCGCAAGCTTCACAAACCTATCTGTCTGCTGGTACCTTTCTATTGGCTTCTCCCTCAACCTGGGATAATCATTTGTGAATGACAGGATATCTCCCCTAGACCACAGTACATGGACTAAAACCCCTCCGGCTGTTTCTCTCATTGGTAATATTTTACTGACCCGGTGTCCGGTGCTGCTTTAGCCTGTTTTGGTTCCAGACTTTCACCCTTCTCTTTCTCTCTTTTCTTTGCCCATCTGCCTTCCCACTTCTCTAAAGCTCCCCAGATTTGCACACTTTGCAGTATCTCTTTAAGATGTGCTTTCATTCCGGTAGACCTCATGTGATCAAAATCTTCAGAATCGAAGTCTAATCTGTAGCTTCTTTTCAAATCTTTAGTATTCTCAATGTCTATGCTGTACTGTATTTGTCTGCCAGGTTTGCCAACCTCTGATGCACCTGCTCACTTATTTAGTGATTTGGGGCACAGATACCTCAATTCTGCTTCTGTGTATGACTCTAATCTGTTCACCCCCATTGTCCCTTCCACTAGTTCCGCAGCTTCTACACCCAATCTTACAAAATTCAGGTATTCTTGTCTTTCTGACTTATCTGCGGTTACTGCAGTAGTCTGTGAAACAAGGACTTTGTCTAACCACTCATTCAACTGTTGCGCAGAAAAACCTTGCAACAAAATGTTCCCTGACTGCATCAATGGCGTTTGTGATGTATTTGTACTCATTGTCTGTGGGGCTAGCACACTTAACCCTGCTTGTCTCATTGCCTCTAAGGGAGCCCCAATCGGACTGAGGTCTAGCAAAGACCTGAGTCCTTCTGCTGCTTGTTCTCTTGGAGTCATTAGTTGGGGAGTTCCTGTGAACCCTCCTCTTATTGTTTCTTGGGTCATTACTCCCTGATCATACACGTCAGGTTTTCCCTGCGCATACAGCGGTACTGGTGGACCAACAGTAATTGGTAACGATATGGTAGCTGGTGTCTGACCAGGTCCCAAACCCCGTGGAGCATTAACTCCCATGGGTTGACCTATCATGGGTGCTGTAGGTACTGAATGCGGTTTTGCAACTGGAGCCTAACCCGGAATCAGCTGTTGCTGCGGCGGGGGCAGCAATTAAAAGTTGGCTCAATCTACACTAGCTTTGATCTCGTGTATATTGGATCAGGCGGCACCATCAGACTCGTATTTGTCTCTAGTACTGGGACATCTGGATAAATCCTCTGTATCTGTGGTGGAGGATGCAACTGTATCTGCGTGTCTGGGGCAGTGGGTACACTGCACCATTCTGTATGAAAACTGTATCACTTGTCTGCACTGTATTTGTCATTCTCTTACTCTGTGCCAGATTCTCAGGACCCGCACTGGTGCCCGGAGCACTGTCATTTATAGCATATTGCAGCAGGCGATCATGTAACAACTGATAGAGAACCTCTTCGTCATCTGAATCATCTTCATCTACCCAAGACCTCTGAGTCTCCTTAGGCTCACTAGAGCCCTTGTCTGTCTTACATGTGGCTTTCTTTCCCTGTGTCCCGTCTTCCTGGGTTATTGCTGGAAACATTTTAAGTCTGTCAACTATTCCCCTTCTCCACATCCTGCTCTCATTGTCCCATCTAGCCTCAGCTAAAGTTTTCTCTGCCCTTTTTATTCTCCTTTCAAGTTTTTGCTGTCTTTGTCGTATAGCCATTAAATCCCAGACTGCTAACGCCTCATACTGGGCTGGCCTCGGGGGTGGTTTTTGTAAACTTAACATCCATCTCAAGTTCTCTAAAATTCTCGTATTAAATGTTCCATGCTCCGGAAACGCTAAACATCCCTCCTTCTCTGTTAATTTGTGCCACTGCTTCATCCACAGACATGGCGCGACTCCCTTTTCCTCCATGACAATATAAGCTGGAGTACACTCAGGCGTTTTAGGCTCCCCTTCACTCGCCCTAATATATGTATCTCCCTTCCAGGAACTTTTTAAAGCCTTGAAAAACTTCATTTTTGCTTCTTTTATTTTGTTTAAATCTAATCAGAAAGTGACTTTAATTCCCAGAACTCTCCTCACCCACCTTTCTCAACCTATTGCCTCTCACGGATGGCTGCCAATCCGTGCGCGACCCCTCTCGGCTACTGACCTATCCCAGCGCTGAACCACTGACGTCACACTCTGCAGCTGACAAAGTCTTGCGGCTTGTCCTCGTCACACACAACTAATGCAATATTTGCGAGCACCTTTAACCACAAAAACCCAAATTTGCTGGTTTACTACAGGAAGGGTAACACATTTGCTTCAGAACTTTACAGAGATTTCACTTGAAGCCTCGCCCGCTACTCTCTCTTTCTCTGCTCCCAAAACCCGCAAGCAGAATTCGACCCACAAATCCTACTCTCGACTTGTCAATGGTTTGTTCTAGTGCACTTTAGAACTTGCCAAATCTCCATCGAAGGTTTCACTCACACAATTTTGACTCAAACTCGACTTGTCAACCACGCCCGATTGACCTATTAAACCGCACAAATTACAACATAAAACCCAAGTGTCTCCTACACTTGTCAATATACTCCGGAGTCTTAGACCACGATGGGTCCGTACATCACCAACAACCATGTGGATAATTTTTTTAGCACAAAGCGCCCCACTCATATGAAGTTCACCGACTTCCCTACTCTCATACTGCTGAGTACGCCCAGTCCTACTAAAACAACATTACCTGACCTAAATCCACACAGACTTCACAAAACACCTGCAATATGCATATGCTGAGCAAGCGCAAATTCTACACCACACATGCTAAAACGCCGAGAACATACCCAACTCACTTAGGCAGGATCCGAGAATCCGGGAAAGTCATGGGGAATTTAGAAACACATCATACTTCAAATTTGCATTATCTCGAAAAACAATTTAAAACAATAGTCCTCCGTCCTAGTGCCCCAAAAGGCCTAAACCGTCGCTCTGCTACCAGAAGTGCTAACGCGTCCCTTTATGATTAATTTTACTCACTTTGGGACTCGTTTTAGGCCAATGAATCTTTTGACCCTGATTGAAGACACCTGAGGGCGAAATAGCTAATCAACATGTCAATCAATACGACAATAATGTCATCAATATTTATTATAACAATACACTTCACTTTAGTCAAAGACATTAATAAAACTCTGAAACCACCATGACCTTGCAGTCATGAATAACCACACCAGTTTAGTATGAAATTAGTGATATTTATTCCCTATTGATTACAATTCTACTAGCAAATTTATTAGTCTCAAGGCCAAGAAACACAATAGCATAGTCACAATATGGCAACTCTGATAAGATTTCATCAAAGCAAGAATCATAAATATTAGAACATAACACGGCGTATACATAGGTTATCCTAAGCAGAGTAACATTAGTGCATCATTCAACAAAGCATTGAGTCAGTTGTTTGTCTATTTGTGTCAGTTTACTGAACCCCTCACCTAACCTCGAATTAGCATTGGCATGTTGGGCTTCATGCAAAATAATTAAGTAACACCGATTTGGAAAACATCTAAATATGGTCTCTGTCAAAAGAGAAGCAGTTGGTACCTAGAAAGGAAAAGCAAACAGACAATCACAAGTTCCTTGTCATATAGTTACCCTCCAAATTTGAGGTCAGCACTCAGGTTCTGTCTTCGTCTTCAGGACATCAGTTGATTCGCCATCAGCCAGGAACTCAGCTCAAGGCAGGAAGGGTAAAAGGGTACTTCCCTCCTAAGGAGGTAAAGTGTAAAAGGGCAATCTAAGGGCAAGGATGGTTCTAAGTAAATTAGCAAGTCACCAAACAAAGTGACAAAGTGTCTGGATCATAGCAAATCGCATCAGCATCTCCCCTAACTCTCTCCTATCCCTCCTGTTCTAATTTACTTCCTGGTGTCAAGGGTTTTTATCCCCTTTTCGTTGTACATTCCCCTAAAATCTGGTTGGACAAGGGGTTGCACCCCACTATCTTTAATCAATTAACTTTACATTAGCTCATCGAATTTGTTACTTCATAACAGTTCTTACGTATTTTATTGGGCCTTATGATTGACGTCTTTAGTGGATGGAATGTCTGGTATGATTTCATAGTCTTGTGGTCCTTTGCGCATCTTCGGTCAGTGGCTCCATTGTCTGTACCGGTTCAGGCGACCGTGTACCTAACATTAATCCACACTGTTGCATTCAGCTAAAATGTTTCTATAAGCAAGACGAATTTCATGAGAACGGATCTACTACAGTTACATTCAGCTTCTAGCTTTTGGAAAAAAAACAATAGTTCATGTCCTTTAGCAAGTCAGCACACTGCACGTTTAGAAAAATACATTTAATATGAGAGTCAGGCAGCTAGGCCTCGACTCATGCTAACTAAAGCCTAATAATTTATTAGCAGGAGTTTAACATTTAATCTTTCAATATTAGTGCAAAATCATATTTTAATAAAACATTTCACAATTATTAGTCAGTTTCATTAGTCCCCGTATATATTGACGGCCACTCCCCGTGGGCACATTTCAAACGCATGTTATGGCAAAATACATTAACACATTTTCTCTGATGCATTATTACACATTAATTCATAAACATTTCATGTTAATATAGATTATATAAGCTACGCTCTCTCAGTCCCTCCTCTGATGACACTTGTAATCACACGTACCTTTCCCTTAACCTTTCACTTTCCTCATAATGCGCATTTCAACATCTTGCCCTTTGTGTGAGCTTTCCTAAATTTCATTAAACATTTTCTCCCTTTCATTTTCTTCATTTATTTTGCTTCGTTTTGTCAAATTTCTTTTAATTCTTTAATTAACTTTGCATGATCCCCATAAACCCAATAAACAAATCAAAACAATCAATAGACCCCCTAATATTTTTGCAAGCACCCCGTTCCAAATATTACTAAACCAACCCCCTACTCTGGTAATTCCTCTCCCAACTTTCTCCCAAACTCCAGGTTCCTTCAGCTCCTTTAAATCTGCATTATCTCTTGTTAGGTTAGTAAGCATGCCTCTAATCTTTTTGCTATTGTCAGGTATGAACTCACAGCAATGGCGCTCATTAAGCATCTTACAGACTCCGCTGCTCTTCGCTAAAAGAATGTCTAAAGCAAGCCGGTATTGAAGAGTCATAGCCCTCTCCGCAGCAAGTTCAGTATCCATCAGGAGTATAGACCCTGTGAAATTTGTCAGCATGTTATCCACAATAGTAGACAACTTTTGAATCTTTATGGAGTTTAAGATAACCCCTACTGAAGGAATTATGGCTCCAAATATGTCACCAACGACAGCAGCTGCTGTCTCTCTCTTTTGTCTAGCATGTTGTAATTCAGACATTTTAGGTATCTGTTTTAAGTCATTAATGTGGTAAATCGTTGGGAAAACTATTCCCAAATAACATGTCCCATACCATCCCTTAGGGAGACGGTAATAAGCATTAAGTCCACATATATAATAGATCCCAGAGATCGCTGGATCCTGTCCATTTAACATGAATGTCCATTTACTCTGAAACAAAAACACATGCCTACATTCACTTGGTCCCACAAATAAAGTGTCATGCTCAGATTTCGGCCTATATATACAAAGCCTACCTACATGAAATGCATCTATAGCTAATTTGCCCTGTGTCTATATTGCGGTATAAGCATAATCATTTGCATATGTGCGTTTTTCTAACCCCTTTTCTAGCCTTTCTTTCAGTGCTTTGCGTCTATCATCAGTGTGATCTAAGAAGCTCTTCTCTACAGGTGTTAGTAAGCAGGTTAAATTATTGTGGTGTGCATAAGCTGTCCCAAATGTTAATGTCAGCTCAAAGAAACCCCTAACTAATTTTATGCTATGCTCTTTAGCTAATTTATTTAGAAACTCAATCACAGGCACAAAAGAAAACACTACATCTAAGTTTGAATAGAAATATTGCACATGTTCTTGATCATAGAATCTTGTTAATAGCAAACTACAGCTAATCCAATATGTTCAAGGCAGACTATGATAGGTGACCCCTTCTTGTACTGATGAAGGAATCTTTGTACACACATAACAATTCTTTGCATCCATTGTGTCAACATACTCATTCAGCAAGCAATAGAAGACATTAGTAGAGAGTTCCCCTTTTGGATTAGTTCCCTCATGCAAGTATTTGGCATCCCAGCTCAAACTTTTCCCACGGTGTTACTGTAGCAGTCTCAGGTTTTGAAGCATTGTTAGTCACTTTCTTATCCATCCATGGCATTCCCACAATCACACCTATAATTATTATTGCACACACAATACCTAAGATAGCACTTAACCAACCACACACTCTACCCTTTTTGCTATTACCTCTAGTGTAAGCCATGATCTGTAAAGAATCAAATAGCAGAATAATACAAAGCAAACAATCAACTTGAGAACGATATAAAAAGCTCTTTTTTTTTCTTCTCTAATGCAAAGTCTCTCTTTCTCTCTGCGAGTATTTACAGTGTTTTACTCACTCCAGGACCCCTTTTGTCAAATTAGGTTTAGCAGCTTGTCATAATCGGTTTTCAAAGTCAATTCAGGTTATTAATGTCACATACGGTAATTTATCAGTTTCTTTTCTCAGCTTTTCAGCTCTTAATTTTTTAATTTCGCTTTCAATTTTAACACAGTTTCTTTCTCAGGTTGAATTCAGGTGCCGTAGTATTGACCTGGTACCTCCTGATCAAAACAGAATGCCAAGAATTCTTGTTGCCATTCAGCTGATGTTGCTTATGCCCAGTCAGGACCTGCGTACCTTCTATTTGTGACTCTTTTTCTTTTCAGTTTGCATTCACTCTGCAACTCTCCTTCACTGAGATCCTCTTCTCTAGTTGTGTCAATGTCATCCTCTATTGTGTCACCAGGGACCACTTTCTCTCCTGCAGCTTGTTTCTTTGGCCAGGTATAACCTATATGCGTTTTCTTCCTGTTGGGCCTTTCAGGACGTTGAACAACGCCCTCCTCTTGCGCTATGGTGTTTTCTCTTGATTGACCTGCAAGCGGCTCAGGAGGAGTCGATGCACTTTGGCCTCCTTCTGCTTCTACCCCCTTGTCTTCAGGGTCTGTTACAAGCTCAAGTTTGAACCCGTATCTGTCTACTTCTGGGAGAACCTCTCCTTGTCTCAGTTCTCATGCTGCCTCCGCTGAGATAGGCTCACTGTCACCTCTCTCGAACTCGTTTGCTGTTTGAGGGACTAAGCCGTCCTCAGTGGGCTCTCCTTCAGCCTCAGTTTCCCTTTGAATACTCTCGGGCCCTGAGACTTCCATCTCTGCAGTTGTTGTTTTGGACACTTCAAGTTCCTCATCAGTTGGGCACGTCACCTTCTTTGTGTGACTGGCAAGTATCCAGTTTGGAACGCCTGCACATTTCACAGCAGTGGTTGTTGTCAGTATTAATTGATATGGCCCCTTCCAACGCGGCTCCAAAGATGACTTCCTCACGTGTTTCTTGACAACCACCCAGTCTCCGGCTCTCGAGGTGTGACCTGGATCACTGATTGGTGGCAATGTGTTAGCCTCCACCTGGTGAGAGAAAGAGCAGACCACATCAGCCAGACCCTTGAGGTAGTCCAACACCATATCATCCGTGATATTCACAAGAGCATTTGCAGGCACTGCTGCGGGCAATCTCTTAGCTAGGCCCATCAGAATTTCATGGAGGGATAGTCTTGTCTTCTTATCAGGTGTGTTTCTCATTGACATCAGCACTAAGGGCAATGCATCTGGCCACTTCATATTGGTAGCTGCGCACATTTTTGCCATTCTCGACTTCAATGTACCATTCATCTGTTCCACTAGTCCTGATGCTTCAGGACGGTAGCTACAATGCAGCTTATGCTCAATGTCCAATGCAGCAAACAAGAGCTTAATTATCTCATTGTCGAAGTGTCTGCCCCTATCTGATTCTAAAGAGATTGGGAATCCAAAACGTGGTATTAACTCTCTAAGCAACAGCTTTGCTACTGTGAGACTGTTGTTCCTATGTGTAGGATAAGCTTCAATCCAGTGACTGAAAATGCACACAATCACCAACCCATACCTCAAGCCTCCACACACAGGCATCTCAATGAAATCCATCTGCATCTCGCTAAACGGACCTCCAGCTCTCCCTATGTGGCTCAAAGTCACCACAGTCCCTTTTCCTGCATTCATCTGCTGACAGGTGATGCACCTGTGACAGATAACCTCTGCAGCTTGTCTGAATTTCGGATTGAACCAATCAATTTTGAATAATCTGATCATTGTGTCTCTCCCAAGATGTGTCTGACCATGTTAAAACCTTGCAAACTGTGACAAAAGACTGTTTGGCAAAACCATTTTCCCCTCCTTTGAGACCCACAAGTCGTCAGACCTTCGTACACATTGCATCCTCTGTCAGGAGTGTTTTTCCTCTCTGCTAGCACGGCCCGCAGTGATCTTAGCTCATCTAATGTATCAACCACTCTTAATCCAAAGTTCAAGCATGTTTCATCTTCAGTTTCAGGTAATAGTTCCCACTGATCCTTGAACGACATACAGTTCAATGCGCAAAACCTTGCGACTTGATCTGCATAGCCTTTTCCCATTGACACAAAGGGCCTGATTACAACTTTGGAGGAAGGTGTTAATCCGCCCCAAATGTGACGGATATACCACCAGCCTGTATTACGCGTCCATTATATCCTATGGAACTCGTAATACGGCTGGTGGTATATCCGTCACATTTGGGACGTATTAACACCTCCTCCAAAGTTGTAATCAGGCCCAAAGTCTTGTGGATTAACATGAGCATTGCATTTTACCACGGCAATTTCAAGAGGTAACTGAATCGCATGCAACAAATCCTTAATCTTTTCACCATTTTTCACTGGTGAGCTTGAAGAGGTCATGAAACCCCTCTGTGACCATAATTGGCCAAAATCATGCACAATTCCAAATCCGTATCTGCTGTCAGTATAGATAGTGACTTTCAGATTTTCAGCTGCATGGCATGCTTTGGTAAGGGCAATTAATTCAGCCACTTGTGCAGAGTACACTCTTTCGAGCCAGGAAGCTTCTAGAATACCGGTGATTGTACACACGGCATAACCAGCTCTCAGGATTGCGACTGAGTCTCTCAAGCATGAACCATCAACAAACATAATGTAATAATTTTCTTCTAACTGTGTATCCTTAATGTCAGGTCTTGGTTTCGTGCATAGTTCTGTTACCTCAAGACAATCATGTTCCACTTCCTCAACATTATTAATCTCAGCATTTTCAACAGGAAGGAAAGTTGCCAGGTTCAATACAGTACATCTCTTGAGAGAAACATTCAGAGACCCTAGTATAATGGTCTCATATTTCGTCAGCCTAGCATTTGTCATGTGGTGAGTCTTGGTTCGGGTTAACAGAATTTCAACTGAATGTGGAACCATTACTGTTAAGGGATGTCCCATCATTATGCCTTCACACTGTGTGAGGCTTTGACCAACTACACGCAAACAACCCGGTAAGGCTGCTGCGACTGGGTACAAAGTAGCTGAAAAATATGCTACTGGGCGGTTTGCACCTCCATGGACCTGTGTTAAAACAGACAAAGAACAAGCATCACGTTCATGACAAAACAGTAGAAAAGGCTTTGTTTAATCAGGCATGGCTATAGCTGGTGCCCTGCACATCCTTTACCTCAATTCCATGAATGCCTCCATTTCTTTTTCGGACATGATTATGGTACCCGGGTCATCCTGAACTTCTTTACCTGTCAATTTCACCAAAGGTTTGGAGATGATCAAGAAGTTGGGAATCCACTGACAACAGTAGCCCACCATTCCCAGAAACATCCTGACATCTCTCTTGGTTGTCGGGGGATTCATCTGCAATATGGCTGTCACCCTCTCTTTGGATATTCTCCTGGAGCCCTTTTCAATCAAGTGACCTAAATACTTCACCTCTTTCTGACAGTATTGCAGCTTCTTTGGGGACACTTTATGTCCATTCTTTCCCAAATGGTTCAGTAAGGCAATTGTGTCACACCTACAAACGTCTTTTGTTCTGGACGCAATCAACAAATCATCAATGTACTGCACTAGAGTCGAACTGAAAGGCAGTTCTAATGACTCCAAGTCCTTCTTCAATATCTGATTGAAGATGGATGGTGACTCAGAAAACCCTTGATTAACCCTTGAGGAATTCTGCACCAACTGTACACCTTATCCAGGAATTTGAAACTGAAAAGAAATTGGCTGTCCTCATGAAGAGGCACCGAAAAGAATTCTTGAGACAGGTCCACAACTGTGAATCACTCTGCATCATACGGAACCTGAAACATGATCACTGCTGGATTTGGCACTATGGGCAACATTTTACCACAATCTTGTTTATTTTTCTCAGGTCTTGAACAATTTGAACTTTCCCACAAGGCTTTTTCAGACCCATTATTGGTGAATTACACGGACTTCTTTCAGAACCTGTACTTTAACTGGTTCTACTCCTTTTATCAGTCCCACTTCTTTTCCTGTCAGGTCCCACACTTTCTCTGTCACTGTTCCCTGCAGCTCAGGTGGCAAGTCGGTCACTGTAAGCATTGGGAATAGGGTTATCAAAGGGTATTCTTCATTTGCGGTCTCCATCTCTAGGGCTATAAACGGACCCTAATCTGCTTCATCATCACTGTTTGTCTGCACCTCGATTCTCTCATTGGAACAGGTAATTGAGCACCTTGTTTTGCACAGCAAGTCTCTTCCCAGTAGGGATTCTGGACTAGAATCATAGACTACAAATGTATGTAATCCCTGGAAGTTGCCAATCTCAACTTGTACTGGATCTGTAATCGGATTTGTCAAGAAATGATTTGCTATACCTACCACCCTTATGGTTCGCCCCGAAAGTGGCAATTTTGGAACCTCTGCACTCCTGACTATAGAGCGTGTAGCTTCTGTGTCAACTAGGAATGAAACCTTATGACCCATCACCTTCCCCTCTACATAGGGACCCCTCTGATCTACCTCTAGGGACGCTACAAGCCTGCACACCTCACTGTCTGAACAATCATCCAACCAATCATTGTTTATTCCATCCTCACCACGCAATGGGAATTACTGTACTGTGTTATTTTGACTCATCGCTTGGCCTGTGACCTGTTGAGGAAGCATCACCTGTTGCTGTCCCATTGGAGCCAATGGTAATTGCATTTACTGTCTAGGTACCATGGAAACCTGCTGTTGTACCTGCTGCATTTGTGCTGGCTGAACATGCGGCATTTGCATTTGCTGCATGGGCCGTAACCCCTCCATCTGTACCATGTTATTCTGAAAGTTCAGATTTTTCCTCTCATTTTTGGACCCCTCACATTTTGAAATGTACCGACATCATTGCTTTGTTGAAAAACACCATCCTGCACCACCAGTGGGCATTCCCGCTTCCAATGCCCCACGCCCCCGCGCACGTGACATGGTGACACCTTTTTCATCCCCTGCACATCGTTTTGAACCACAACAGTATTCAAGTCTGGACCGTGGTTCACAAAACCTCGACCTCTCGGTTGTGCCTAAAACATGCCATTCCCTTGCGGATGTTGCTGTATCATCTGCTGTACTCCATTTCCCTGCATCCTTGCTTGTGCTGCCTTGATCTGCATCACCATCACTTTTTCCTTCAACTTTCTCTGCTTCAACTCAATCTCGTCACTACAGTATTTTGCATACTGCAACACTTCATCAATCGGCTTTGCCTGCCAGCAGATCAAATGATTCTTAATCATCTGACAAATTTCTGGCCTCAACCCTTCAACAAACCTGAACACAAGATGATTTATGTCTTTCGATTCTATGGTCTCAGTGCCACTGTAATGTTTGAACGCTTTCAACAATCTCTCATGGTAAGCATGAATTGACTCTTTACCTTCCTGTGAAGTTCGATCGATTTTCTGCCAATCAGTCACTTTCGGCGACACTTTCTGCTTCAAAAACTCAATCATTTTATGATAGTACTTCATCACCTCCTCAGATGGTGCTCCGGTCACCTTATCCCTTGCCGGTTCCTGTGTCGGCCAGTCCACACCTCTCTTGCATTCAAGCCATAAGTCAGGTGGAACTATAATTTCAAACAAGGTATTCAAGTCCTCCCAGAGACATTTCGCAAGCTTCACAAACCTATCTGTCTGCTGGTACCATTCTATTGGCTTCTCCCTCAACCTGGGATAATCATTTGTGAATGACAGGATGTCTCCCCTAGACCACAGTACATGGACTAGAACCCCTCCGGCTGTTTTTCTCATTGGTAATATTTTTACTGACCCCGTGTCCGGTGCTGCTTTAGCCTGTTTTGGTTCCAGACTTTCACCCTTCTCTTTCTCTCTTTTCTTTGCCCATCTGCCTTCCCACTTCTCTAAAGCTCCCCAGATTTGCACACTTTGCAGTATCTCTTTAAGATGTGCTTTCATTCCGGTAGACCTCATGTGATCAAAATCTTCAGAATCGAAGTCTAATCTGTAGCTTCTTTTCAAATGTTTAGTATTCTCAATGTCTATGCTGTATTTGTCTGCCAGGTTTGCCAACCTCTGATGCACCTTGCTCACTTATTTAGTGATTTTGGGGCACAGATACCTCAATTCTGCTTCTGTGTATGACTCTAATCTGTTCACCCCCATTGTCCCTTCCACTAGTTCAGCAGCTTCTACACCCAATCTTACAAAATTCAGGTATTCTTGTCTTTCTGACTTATCTGCGTTTACTGCAGTAGTCTGTGAAACAGGGACTTTGTCTAACCACTCATTCAACTGTTGCGCAGAAAAACCTTGCAACAAAATGTTCCCTGACTGCATCAATGGCGTTTGGGATGTATTTGTACTCATTGTCTGTGGGGTAGCACACTTAACCCTGCTTGTCTCATTGCCTCTAAGGGAGCCCCAATCGGACTGAGGTCTAGCAAAGACCTGAGTCCTTCTGCTGCTTGTTCTCTTGGAGTCATTAGTTGGGGAGTTCCTGTGAACCCTCCTCTTATTGTTTCTTGGGTCATTACTCCCTGATCACACACGTCAGGTTTACCCTGCGCATAGAGCGGTACTGGTGGACCAACAGTAATTGGTAACGATATGGCAGCTGGTGTCTGACCAGTCCCTAAACCCCGTGGAGCATTAACTCCCATGGGTTGACCCATCATGGGTGCTGTAGGTACTGAATGCGGTTTTGCAACTGGAGCCTAACCCGGAATCAGCTGTTGTTGCGGCGGGGCCAGCAATTGCGGAGTTGGCTCAATCTACACTAGCTTTGATCTTGTGTATATTGGATCAGGCGGCACCATCAGACTCGTATTTGTCTCTAGTACTGGGACATCTGGATAAATCCTCTGTATCTGTGGTGGAGGATGCAACTGTATCTGCGTGTCTGGTGCAGTGGGTACACTGCACCATTCTGTATGAAAACTGTATCACTTGTCTGAACTGTATTTGTCATTCCCTTACTCTGTGCCAGATTCTCAGGACCCGCACTGGTGCCCGGAGCACTGTCATTTATAGCATATTGCGGCGGGCGATCATGTAACAACTGATGAAGAAACTCTTCGTCATCTGAATCATCTTCATCTACCCAAGACCTCTGAGTCTCCTTAGGCTTACTAGAGCCCTTGTCTGTCTTACAGGTGGCTTTCTTTCCCTGTGTCCCGTCTTCCTGGGTTATTGCTGGAAACAGTTTAAGTCTGTCAACTATTCCCCTTCTCCACATTGTCCCATCTAGCCTCAGCTAAAGTTTTCTCTGCCCTTTTTATTCTCCTTTCAAGTTTTTGCTGTCTTTGTCGTATAGCCATTAAATCCCAGACTGCTTACGCCTCATACTGGGCTGGCATCGGGGGTGGTTTTTGTAAACTTAACATCCATCTCAAGTTCTCTAAAATTCTTGTATTAAATATTCCATGCTCCGGAAACGCTAAACATCCCTCCTTCTCTGTTAGTTTGTGCCACCGCTTCATCCACAGACATGGCGCGACTCCCTTTTCCTCCATGACAATATAAGCTGGAGTACCCTCAGGTGTTTTAGGCTCCCCTTCACTCGCCCTAATATATGTATCTCCCTTCCAGGCACTTTTTAAAGCCTTGAAAAACTTCATTTTTGCGTCTTTTATTTTGTTTAAATCTAATCAAAAAGTGACTTTAATTCCCAGAACGCTCTTCACCCACCTTTCTCAACCTATTGCCTCTCACGGATGGCTGCCGATCCGTGCGCGACCCCTCTCGGCTACTGACCTATACCAGCGCGGAACCACTGACGTCACACTCTGCAGCTGACAAAGTCCTGCGGCTTGTCCTCCTCACACACAACTAATGCAATATTTGCGAGCACCTTTAACCACAAAAACCCAAATTTGCCGGTTTACTACAGGAAGGGTAACACATTTGCTTCAGAACTTTACAGAGATTTCACTTGAAGTCTCGCCCTACTCTCATACTGCTGAGTACGCCCACTCCTACTAAAACAACATTACTTGACCTAAATCCACACAGACTTCACAAAACACCTGCAATATGCATAAGCTGAGCAAGCGCGAATTCTACACCACACATGCTAAAACGCCGAGAACATACCCAACTCACTTAGGCAGGATCCGAGATTGGGGGAAAGTCATGGGGAATTTAGAAACACATCATACCTCCAATTTGCATTATTTTTTTTTATTTTTTTAAATATTTTTTTATTAACATTTTATTATTTAATAAACAGTATTATGTTTACAGCACCATCTTGTTTGCTTCGTGCTAGTGCATAACAGTGTTAATATCACTACTGTCTACATTGTTTGAATGTTCTACTTCATTAATTATTCGATAACCTTTATACTTTAAACTTATTCAAGAATAGAACATCAGTGGCGCTTCTTCTCGTATGGGTTGCCCAATTGGTCTGGTGTAGCAGAATCATGTTTTCCTAGCTATTATACAACACCTTTAACTCGTTTCAAACATTAATCAACTTAAACTTAAACACGATGGCAATGTAGGGGGTGGAGGCTGCTAATGCAGGGGGATGCCATTTCTTGGCTTTTCCAGTATGTATGGTGTCATTACTCATAGACTTGTCTGGTTTCAGGTGGGTGGGGCGTCTACCGGGTCCAACCTGTTTGTTACTCAATGTCCTGGGCTCTGTCCCCTGTTGTCCGCCTTTTGTTCAATCTCGGCTTTATCGTGTCTTCCCATATCATGTCCTAGAGGACGAGGCAACATCTCCTCCCTTCCTATGTTTATCCAGTCTCCACTCCTGTTGGTGTATCTGCGTCCGCTGTTCTCAATATATTGTCCCAGCTTGTCATTGCTACTTCCCTTTTCTGTGCTATAGGGTGGCGACGCAGTCCCCTCCCCTCCTCGCTCTTCAGGACCTGGAGTTCGGCTCTAGCCCATGTTGTAACGTCTTGTCTCCACCCAACCCGGGGGGGCCGAAACTGTGCCTTCCAGTTCTTTGTGATCTGTCTCCTATATAATACCAGTGCCAGACTCAGAAATCGGGTCTCCACCCTTCCCCGCGGCAACCCATCCCCAAAGCCCATCAAACATCTGTCAGGGGTCGGAGTCAGGTTCATATTAAGGAGTCTCGATAGGTCGGACATCACCTCTTCCCACCCCAGTTGGATCTCTGGACAGGTCCATACCATGTGGTCAAAATTTACGTCTACATTTTTACATCTGGGGCACACCCTAGGAACTCCCCCATAGATTACTGTTAGCCGATGTGGGGTGAGGTACGTTCTGTGGAGGTAATTATATTGTATATATCTCAGTCGCGTGCTGCGAGCGACGGTCCGGGGGTAAGCCAAAGCTCTGTTCCATTCCGCATCTGACGGTTCCCTACCGACTGTCCTCCCCCATCTCTCTCTCAGTGGCCGCAGGGAATCTAGTGCATCCTCAACTTGAACTCGGTATAATTTAGATATCAGATGGGACTCATCTCCTGATGTCAATAGGAGATGCAGCACCCTGTGGGTGGCTGGTTCCGCGTTGACCGTGATCCAGTGCGTTTTCAGCACATGTATCAGTTTATGATACATAAGGAACTGACCCGGGGAGCCTCCACTGTCAACAAGATTAGTGAAAGACCGCAACACTCCCTCCTGAAACAGGTCTCCCACCGTTTCTATTCCTGCTCTCCTCCAGGTTCCGAGGCTCATGCCTCCCAGGTTCCTCTCACCAGCCTCGATCGTAAGTACCGCCAGGGGTAGGGCCGGAGAGTACGGGGGGACAGTGCCATCCCTTTTCACGCACCTCTTCCAACATGCTGACGCCACTTTTGTCATCGGGCTGTGCATGTGGGGATTAAGCTTCCTATTTGTCATTCGAGCAATGAACTGATTTATGTCCTCCACTACTTGGTCGGTGTACCTCTCCAGGTGACCCTTACCTGTGAGCCACCCGGCAACCCATTGCAGCTGGGATGCCAGGTAGTAGGCTTCGAAATCTGGCGCTCCTAGACCCCCCTTGTTAGTTGGCCTGCATAGTATCTGGAGCGAGGTGCGTCCACGACCATCATCCCATATAAGTTCCCTGAGTAGGGTGTTTAGTTCACGAAACCACGCTGTTGGAATCAGAAGGGGCAGGTTAGCGAAGTAGTATAGAAGCCGGGGCAGCATGACCATTTTGGACAATGCTACTCTGGCCATTATCGTCAATTTCAGCGATCGCCAGAACCCCACCGAGGACTTTAGAGATCATAGAGCTCTGCCCAGGTTACCCTCGCGCAAGTCTGCCCTGTCGTGAAACACCTGTATGCCCAAGTACTTAAAGGTTCGAGGGGCCGAAATCATATCACCAGGGCATGTTGTCGGGCGTTCCCCAGCCCGGAGTCATAGGGAACACGCATGTCTTGCTACGGTTGAGGCAAAGTCCAGATATGTTCCCATAGTTCTCCAGCACTCCCAGCGCCCATGGGAGATCCTTCTCTCCGTCCCTAAGGTAGACAAGTATATCATCAGCATATAGCGAGATGATATGTTCTTGGTGTCCCCATTCCACTCCTCTACCCACGCCCTCCTGCCGCATCTGGGACGCCAGCGGGGTCCATGGGGAGGCCGTCTGTTCCCGGGGTCTTCCCTGAGGCTAATTGAGCTATAGCTTCGCTGACCTCCGCCACCGTCACTGGGCCCCCCAGCCTATCCCTGTCTCCGGCCATCAGGCTCGTTATGGGTATATGTTTTAGGTAATTATCAAAGACCTCCGTACTGATTTCAGCCGCTTTTCCATTTAAAAAGGTGTAATATTCCTTGAATGCATCATTTACAGGGCCTGGTCTACTTCTGCATGACCCTTCCTTATCCAGCACATTTGTGATGGGCTCGGCCTCTCCACCCGGCCTCACCAACCAGGCTAACATTTTCCCAGACCTACCCTCTTCAGATTGTAGGGAGGCAAAGTATTTTTGTGTGCTGTGGCATCTGAGTTGTTCTTCGATCTGGGAATGGTCCCTCTTTGCCTGATTATATTTCTCATTTACTAGTGTGCCAGCCCCCTGAGTAAGTTCTCCCTCATGTATTATCTTCTCTAGCGTAGTCAGCTCCCTTTCAAGTGTGCGTCTCACTCCGGCCGATTGTCCAAGACAAAAACCCCTTGTCACCACCTTGAGGGCCTCCCATTCCGTAGATCTAGAGGTGGTGGATCCACTGTTAAATTGAATATGGTCAGTCAGGTGCTGTCTCAGGGCGTCTCTATATGCTGGGTCCTCAAGTGCTGTAGGGGACAATCTCCAGGCCGGAATGGGGGGCCTAATCTCTGCTGCCATCCATGTTACCAATAGAGGGCTGTGGTCGGACAGTGTACGGCCCAGATATTCTGAGTGAACCATCCCACGTGCAAGGTCTGCCGTACACGCCACCCTGTCGATTCTGGTGTGGAGTCGGTGAAGGCCCGAATAATATGAGTAATCCCTGTTGTGTAAGTGTTGTTCCCGCCATATATCCACCAACCCCCAGTAGCTCATCCATTCACTAAGTTTCCCAGCTATCTTACTTGACATTGCACCCTGCAGTGGGGGGGAGGATCTATCCAAGTCTACATCTAATATACTATTGAAGTCCCCTCCAACCAAAAGCTCTCCTCTCCTCTGGCGGGTGAGGTGGCTCGATAATTTCGTCAAAAAGGGGATCTGGTCTTGATTTGGGGCATACATGCAGCATAGGACAATCGGTGTGCCGTATAGCCTTCCTTCCAGAATCACGAACCTCCCCTCACGATCTATGTTGGAAGCTTCTATCTCTAGGGGAACCCCTGCACGGATCCAGATCATTACTCCCCTTGCGTACGCTGAGTACTCTGTTGCGAACACCTGCCCCCTCCACCTACGTCTCAATCTCTCAGGTTCACCAGCCGCCAGGTGGGTCTCCTGTAGCATTGCTACCTGTATATTCCTCCTTTTTAAATAAGCCAGTATTTTGTGTCGCTTGGCCGGTGACCCCATCCCTCTAACGTTCCACGTTAAGAAATTGTATTCTGCCATGTTGGTGATTTTTAAATTTACATTGGCTACTCTTTGCTACTCTTACCGTCTGCTGTCCCCTGGTCATTAGTGAAGCACTGTTGTTACGCAACCATTCACCACCCCTTCCCATCCTAACTTGTAACTGCTTATCCCAACTCCCCCTCCCCAGGGCACCTCTCAAACAGTAGGCTGCCCAAAAACAGAAAAAACACCCGTGCAACAGTGCAGCATGTTTCATCTTTTAGTTGCAGTTCTCGCCAGTCCACCTGTACAGGCGAGATTCCAGTAGGGGGGTGGCCCTGCACGGAGGGACCATTAGTGCACCATTTGCACCCGCCCCAGGGTGTCCGGTAAGCCTCTGGGCCTCAGAGGTCATCTGCAGTTTGTGGGGTCACTACCGGGGCCTGCACCGAGCTGCTCGAGCCCCCCGCCGATGACATCACAGTCTCGTCAGATTCACCGCCAGAGTCCTCCCGGGGGGTCCCCTCTCCGTTCACACGGGCCGCTGCCTCCAGTGCTGCTCTTCTGCCACTTTCTTTTTGGTTCCGGGATGGCACCAAGCGTGGGCGACCTCGGGTCCGTCTTCCCCTGTGGGGCCGGCGCGGTCCACCCCCGGTCGGGCCCCCCCTCCTGAGCCGCTCTGTCTGGGTCCCATGAGCTTCCAGCCATTCCCATGCCTCCTCTGGGGATTGAAGAAATGTTGTTTTACTGTCAAGCATTACTTTCAGCTTAGCCGGGTACAGCAAAGAATATTGTATACCTTCGTCCCTTAGAGCCCTTTTGACTGCCATGTATGAGGCACGCTTACTCTGTACCTCTACTGTAAAGTCCGGGAACAGCGTGACTTCGCCATTTGCTACCTTAAATGGGCCCTCTTCTCGCGCCCTTTGTAGCAAGATGTCCCTGTCTCTATAGTGCAGTAATCTTGCGATCACCACTCGGGGGGGCCTGCCCGGCGCCAGGGGCCTCGCAGGCACACGGTGTGCTCTTTCCAGAGTGTAGAATGAAGTCAGCCGGCCCGGCGCCACCACTGTGCTCAACCATTTTTCCAGGAATTCCACCATATTTGATCCTTCTGCCCCCTCCGGGAGGCCCACCACTCGCACGTTATTCCGCCGGCTTCTCCCCTCTGCGTCCTCAGCTCTTCGCTCTAGTCGCATCACTCTATCTCTGAGATGCGACATTTCGGCCTGCAGGTCTTTTTGTTTTGGTGCGATGTCAGCCAGTGTGGTTTCTGTCTCTTTGACTCTGTCCGATAATTTGTGATGGTCAGCCCTCAAGAGGCCCAGTTCGACCGCGACCTGATTGATGTCGTGTTGCAGTGTTAACTTAGTGTCTTCTATCGCACCTAATATTTTGTCCAGGGTGTCCTGTACATCGACCTGCAGTGGACCCTGCACGTCCCCACCCCTGCGTCCGGGGGTCGCTATGCCGTCCATGACTTTAGCCCTGTGGCGGTTCTTAGGGGACATCGATTGCGTAGGAGATCGTCCCCCCCAGTGGCGAATCTGACCACGGTGCGTTAGCTCAGGGGATCCCCCATCTAGGACTTCCGTTTCAAGCGCAGTTCAAAGCCCGCATGGGCCGCCAGGTAGAATCCCATCAGCACCAGAGACCTGTGCTTTCTCGCTCTGGATCTCCGTGGACTCGGGGCGCGTTGCACCAGGACACGAGGCACCACACCAGTTCGATCACAGTAGTCGCCACTTCAGAGGCCGGACCGGTCCGGTCAGGCAAGGCGCCCACTATCGACCATCCCCCGTGGTGGGCCACCGCGCGGGGTACCGCGGACCGCTCCCATCCCGTTTCGGCAGGCGAGCCCTGCTAGGCAGTTCATCCACTCTTAAGGAGGCCAGCTTCTTGAGGAAGCTTAATCTCAGTTCCTCGATTGGCATGCCCCAGTCGGGGTCACCCCGGGATTCCCATCTCCCCAGATGCAGCCGGGCGATCCTTCATGCTCTGTGGCCCGGGGCCCGCCATGCTAGTCCCAAGCTCAGGGGCCAGCGCTCCGTTCGCGCAGTAGGCCACCACGGGCACGACCATCCAACAGGGGGCCCCTCTATCCGCCGATCGTCTCGCTTGGCCAAGGGTCCGGTACTTTCCTCCCTCAGGGCGGCCCTCCCGGGGCCCGGCACCGTGCCGCATGCAGGGTCGGCGCCACAGCAAGGCTCCCGGCAGCCGGGCCCCCGCCAGGCCCAGGGGCTCCGGTCGCGCACGTTCTTGTTGCTTCTCCTTACTTGCGAGGATGGGGACGGAGGGCCCGCACGCACCCCCGGTCGCCGTCACACCGTCCTCCACGGTCTCGGGAACACAAGGCTTTCCACGATCAGCCCTGCAGCAACCCCCAGGCAGGAGGGGGGCCGCCCCGTCTCCCCAGCCGCAGTCGGCTGGCTCCCCCTCAAACGGCGCGCGCTCCCACGCCCAGCCGCGTGCCCGCTCACTCGCTCAGTCTGGCTCCCGGCATTAACGCGGCGACAGGCCCCAGGCCGTGGGGCTCGCCGGCCGTCTCCGACGGGCTCCGCCAGGCTCGCTCTGGGCTCCACTGATGCTCGGGTCACCCACATGGGTCCCCGCACTCGCTCCCCGTCAATTTGCCCCGGGGGGTGGCCCAGGATAACAGGAGAAGTTTAGGCCCCTCCGGAGCAGACGGATCAAGCGTGCGCCATCTTTGGCTTCGTGGCCACG
Organism: Pleurodeles waltl; assembly: GCF_031143425.1. Taxonomy (NCBI): domain Eukaryota; kingdom Metazoa; phylum Chordata; class Amphibia; order Caudata; family Salamandridae; genus Pleurodeles; species Pleurodeles waltl. The sequence continues at coordinate 257,688,448 of NC_090437.1, read as the reverse complement.
CCCCCCACCTCCAATTTGCATTATCTCGAAAAACTATTTAAAACAATAGTCCTCCGCCCTAGGGCCCCAAAAGGCCTAAACCGTCGCTCTGCTACCAGAACTGCTAACGCGTCCCTTTATGATTAATTTTACTCACTTTGGGACACGTTTTAGGCCAATGAATCTTTTGACCCTGATTGAAGACACCTTAGGACGAGATAGCTAATCAACATGTCAATCAATTCGTCAATAATGTCATCAATATTTATTATAACAATACACTTCACTTTAGTCAAAGACATTAATAAAACTCTGAAACCACCATGACCTTGCAGTCATGAATAACCACACCAGTTTAGTATGAAGTTAGTGACATTTATTCCCTATTGATTACAATTCTACTAGCAAATTTATTAGCCTCAAGGCCAAGAAACACAATAGCATAGTCACAATATGGCAACTCTGATAAGATTTCATCAAAGCAAGAATCACAAATATTAGAACATAACACAGCGTATATATAGGTTATCCTAAGCAGAGTAACATTAGCGCATCATTCAACAAAGCATTGAGTCAGTCGTTTGTCTATTTGTGTCAGTTTAATGAACCCCTCACCTAACCTCGAATTAGCATTGGCATGTTGGGCTTCATGCAAAATAATTTAGTAACACCGATTTGGAAAACATCTAAATATGGTCTCTGTCAAAAGAGAAGCAGATGGTACCTAGAAAGGAAAAGCAAACAGACAATCACAAGTTCATTGTCATATAGTTACCCTCCAAATTTGAGGTCAGCACTCAGGTTCTGTCTTCGTCTTCAGGACATCAGTTGATTTGCCATCAGCCAGGAACTCAGCTCAAGGCAGGAAGGGTAAAAGGGTACTTCCCTCCTAAGGAGGTAAAGTGTAAAAGGGCAATCTAAGGGCAAGGATGGTTCTAAGTAAATTAGCAAGTCACCAAACAAAGTGACAAAGTGTCTGGATCATAGCAAATCGCATCAGCATCTCCCCTAACTCTCTCCTATCCCTCCTGTTCTAATTTACTTCCTGGTGTCAAGGGTTTTTATCCCCTTTTCGTTGTACATTCCCCTAAAATCTGGTTGGACAAGGGGTTGCACCCCACTATCTTTAACCAATTAACTTTACATTAGCTCATCGAATTTGTTACCTCATAACAGTTCTTACGTATTTTATTGGGCCTTATGATTGACGTCTTTAGCAGGTGGAATGTCTGGTATGATGTCATAGTCTTGTGGTCCTTTGCGCTTCTTCGGTCAGTGGCTCCATTGTCTGTACCGGTTCAGGCGACCTTGTACCTAACATTAATCTACATTGTTGCATTCAGCTAAAATGTTTCTAAAAGCAAGATGAATTTCATGAGAACGGATCTACTATAGTTACATTCAGCTTCTAGCTTTTGGAAAAAGAGTTTGTGTCCTTTAGCAAGTCAGCACACTGCATGTTTAGAAAAATACATTTAATATGAGAGTCAGGCAGCTAGGCCTCGACTCATGCTAACTAAAGCCTAATAATTTATTAGCAGGAGTTTAACATTTAATCTTTCAATATTAGTGCAAATTCACATTTAATAAAACATTTCACAATTATTAGTCAGTTTCATTAGTCCCCGTATACATTGGCGGCCACTCCCCGTGGGTACATTTCAAACAAATGTTATGGCAAAATACATTAATACATTTTCTATGCAGCATTATTACACATTAATTCATAAACATTTCATGTTAATATAGATTATATAAGCTACGCTCTCTCAATATTATAAATCATGCCCTTAATTCAACCCACAGGTGTGTCACACAGTAAAGGATTGTCCTTTGATGCCCAAGCCACAATACTTGAGTGACAGGCATTGCAGTACTCCAGGAAAGTGGTTTTGCATGTCTCTCATTGATACACATGATGAGAGGAGTACACTCCATAAATGAGTCTACAAACAAATGATGGAGTATGTTTACCACCACATGATAGTTAGGGCCACTGCATGTGTGCAGATATGTGTGTATCACTCACTGGAGTGCCCAGGTCTGTACATGTTTGCAGTGGTATGTCAGTTGCAGTATCATCATGCCTGAGAGGCTGGACTTAGTGATGTAATCTTACATACAGTAATTGTATTTGGAAGTGTTGTACAGTGCACAGACATTGAGCACATTTCTCCCTTCCTTGCTTTAGAGGTGGACCGGCCCCCTACACATTCGGAGAGGTAGCTCGATTTGCAGACCCAGACATCTGCAGTAAGTGTTGATATTTCTGTTCTGTGTTGTGTTTGCTGCTGTTGTGCGATTGACTCCTGTGTGTTGGACACATAGCAAAATATGATGCTCTGGTAAATGATCGGATATGTTACTTGAGTGGATTATCATTTTCTTTCCATCTTTGAGTTGGACAATCATTAGCGTATATTCATATTTTGGGATTGTAGTGCAGACCTGTAGGCACTGCCATGTGAATAGGGTGACATTTGTTGATAAAACTTTTATTAAGAAAATTTAGCAGAGGACCATATTTATGATTTAGTCAGCATGTCAGACCCTGAGGGGCATATTTATACTCCGTTTGTGCCAAATTTGCGTCGTTTTTTTCGATGCAAATTCGGCGCAAAACTAACGCCATATTTATACTTTGGCGTTAGACGCGTCTAGCGCCAAACTATGAGTAAAGAGCGTCATTTTTTTGCGTGAACGCCTTCCTTGCGTTAATGAGATGCAAGGTAGGCGTTCCCGTCCCAAAAAATGACTGCGCCGCAAATGCGTCGTATTTATACTCCCGGGCAAAAATCACGCCCGGGAGTGGGCGGGCCAAAAAACCCCGCATTTGCGCCTCTTTTTAACGCCTGGGTCAGGGCAGGCGTTAAGGGACCTGTGGGCTCAAAATGAGCCCACAGCTGCCCTCCCATGCCCCCAGGGACCCCCCCTGCCACCCTTGCCCACCCCAGGAGGACACCCAAGGATGGAGGGACCCACCCCAGGGACATTCAGGTAAGTCCAGGTAAGTATATTTTTTATTTTTTTTATATATTTTTTTGGGCATAGGGGGGCCTGATTTGTGCCCCCCTACAAGCCTCAATGCCCAATGACCATGCCCAGGGGACATAAGTCCCCTGGTCATGGCCATTGGGCAAGGGGGCATGACTCCTGTCTTTACTAAGACAGGAGTCATGTAAATGGCGTCTGGGCGTCGTTAAAAATGGCGCAAATCGGGTGGAGGCGATTTTTAGCATCAACCTGACTTGCACCATTTTTAAGACGCCCTAACGCCATTTTTCCCTACGCCGGCGCTGCCTGGTGTACGTGGTTTTTTTCCACGCACACCAGGCAGCGCCGGTCTGCTTGCGCCGGCTAACGCCATTCAATAAATACAGCGCCCGCATGGTGCTTCAGAATGGCGTTAGCCGGCGCAAATTTTTTTTACGCTAAACTGCGTTAGCGCAGTTTAGCGTCAAAAAGTATAAATACGGGCCTGAATGTCACAGAATAGGGATGCCACAGTCTTACCCACAGACTTGAGCATCCCTGTTCACTAATGAACATGTTTGACTGTATGTTTGACTTCCTAGCAGCATGTAGCTCCACATGTTCTACGTGTATGGGGCACTTGAGTACAATGTCATAGATGTGCGTGTAGCTCATGGCCAGTTGTGTGCTTGCATCATCTGCTTGTTGTAAGTCATGTATGAAATGATGATGACAATTGTCTGCATTTCCAAACATAAATGTGGATGGGATTGTCCAAGGTTTGGGTGTAGCCTAGTTGGACATCCTCCTTACTTATGGTGGACTGCCCAAACCCATGTACAGCTGTCCAAAGTTTCCTGGGTGCCCTAGGTTTTGGAAAGTATTTGTTGCTTGTCCACCTCCCCCTCCTCAGGCACAGGCTTAGGGTTATGAAATGTGTACCTAGGACTGATGATCCAAGTTTAGTACACAGACATGTAAATCTGTAAATCACTTGCCCAAAACTAGGATACCCACTCATGATTAGCAGCTACATTCTATCCTGGCAATTCCATTTACAAATCACAGATCTTGTGGCCCTTGATTGTCATCCAGAAGTTAGTCATTAGTTGGCCTATCACATGTTGAGGACTTGCAGCATTTTTTAACGTGACAATGATGCATAGGTCATTTAAGTTGTTACACATCTTTTAGAGCATTGTTGTGCTGTTTGATAGGACAAGTGTAGGCTGTGTTGGCATCTACTTCCTCAGGGACAATCAGTGCTCTGTATGATGATATGGCCTGTTTCTGGTACATTAGATGCATTGTCTGATTTCCTTCTGGAGCCACATCACACAATGAAGTACCTAATGTTTGGTTTTATATTTTTTTTAACAGCAGCCAATATGAATCCCATCCAGATTCGGGAGTATCAGTGCCGGGCGATGCGTTACGCCATATTCTGGATCTGGAGTCTGGGTTCTGCAACATAGCACAGTGTTATCGCCAAGAAAGAGCCTCCAGAGTGTGGAGGGCATTTGCACAGGGGGCCCTTACGTGTCCACCATAGCCACCGCCACCAGCACCACCACTACCACCCAGGTGGTACCAACGATAGCAGGCACCACTGCTGGACCGTGATCCTCCACTGCTCCCGGACCTATCACAGCACCACCTCCTACACTCATGGCACCGACAACAGGACATACATCTTTAACTGGCACCCAGACCACCCCTGCTGCAGTTATTGACCCAGCAGATTTTCAACGGATGCAACGTGACATTGACCGTATGTTGAGGAAAATGAACAGGCTGCAGCAGGAGGGGGCACAAGTGAATAGGAGGGTGGGTGCCATAAAGAAGACCCTGCAGAGGGCAAACTTGTAAACATTTTACCCGCAGCCATGATTCCCTCCCCTCCCTCCTCTTTCCTGGTTCTTTACATTGGTGGGTTTAGGAGGCTTAGTATTAGGTTAGAATAGGCTGTTAGTTTAGTTAGTAGTAGTGGGTGGGGGTGGGGGTATGATACTTTTATTATCTGTTTTTTATTATGTGAGTGGGTAGGTGCGTGAATGATGATGTTGGGGTTTTGGTGTTAAAAAATAATAATAATAAAAACACATTAAAAAAAAATCCCCAAAATGTATATATATTTGTTTAGTATAAGATAGTATGTGTTTAGGTTAGTATACGTTGTCCTCCATGTGTCCCGTCTTATAATGGGGCTGGAGGGGTAGATCGTTTAGTTAAATGTGATAAGTAAGTTTAGCTTAGGTTAGTTAGGGCCTGTTGTGGGTAATGTGTAGTTAGGATAGGTTAGGTTGGGTGAGGTGTTTCCCCAGGTTTTAGTTTCCTTTTTTACTGTTAAATAAATATTTAGGTAATCCTTTACAGAATGTGTCACATGCTTGGGGACCAGGGCCTTGGCATGGGTGAACAGTGTCTCTTTAGTATTTGCATTTGTGTCCCATCCTGCAACCAACTCCCAATTGAGCTGTTACATTGGCACCTACACCAGAGCTACTTTGCTAAGAATCGGCCATCCATTGCACCCACCACTCAAGGTTACTTTGGATCCCAAAGTGTTGTTAATTTTTGATGTATGTTTTCAATCTCACATACTTTGCGACCAGATTTGGTATTGAGGACACTGTGTTAAGTCTGCCTGCAGCTTGATGTTCAAGTGAAGCCTTATAAGGTGAGTGGTAGTATGATCTCATGTAGTATGGTATACATAACTCACACCTATCATTTGTTACATTGTTCAGCCAGGTTACATATTTGTACGTACACTCATACACATCCATTCATGCTGTATGGTGTGTGTTAGGAAAAATTTGGTTCAAATGTCACATACGAAAATATTGGCTTGAAGAAAAATTTGAAGGCAATAATTTTTGGCTTAGACATCCCTTGGGGAAGCGTTATTCTGTCCAACATAGCATTATACTGTATAGTTTCTATTTCCCTCATAATTAACCCTCAGGAAGGACAGATGATGGTACAATCCAGACGACAGTGCATAGTTATCAGCCAACATTCTTTCAGGTCAGTTGTATTGACATTCTATAATCATTGAACTGAAGTAAACATCACTGATCTCCATCACAGTTGATGTGTCACATTACACAGAGACAAAGTGGTTGTGTAAGTGCTATTTATTTTAAAGTGCTGTAGTGCTATATGTACGTTGTCCATGATTGTGAGTCCATTAGGTTGACACCTTCCGTTGTGATCCTACACAAGTGCAAAAGGACATATCATTGGATATGCTGGGGTGAAGTGTCAGACAGTGCAGAGGGACAGGATTTGCCAATGAGTTAGTGAGAGACAATCACAGGGCAGGGTGACAAGATAAACAGTGGGTTGGAGAACAGTGCTTGTGAGCAGCTGTTGCAAGACTGGCATGTTACAAAGAACTGGACCTTGGTTATAGGTGGCCATGTGGCAGGGACTATAAATACTAGAGCGGGGTGTTAAATTGAGGAAATGTGGCGCTCAGGAAGTCAATCTACCCTATAAAAACAGGGAACCTCACAAGGGAAACACCCTACCCTGAGAGGTGAGACAACCTCTAAACTAAAGAAAAATACACAGTGAGGATCCCCTCTTGTATAAAGACGAAAATGTTTTGAATAGACAATTCGCATGAAAAATTAATTCATATGATGTATCAGTCCATATTACATCTCCTAGAGTCAATCAATAAAGTCTATTAATGAGTCCAAAGTTTTATTCGGAATATGATTCAATCATTCGACCGTCTGAAATCCAGAGGAAAATTGTACTTCCAGCCAACACGTGTTTCGTCTTGGGAAATGTTTATATCCCTTACGACTTCTTCAGGCTAGAAATCATAAAAATAAAGTGAAAATAAACGAGTTACAACCAATATGCTCAACCGTCATATTAGTAATATGTGTATGTCAGAGCCCAAGGAAGGTGACATTAGTAAATATACAACCACTTGAATTGAGTAAGATAAAGGAAATGAAATACAGGTGAAGGAACCCCCATCCAATAAAAATACCATTCACTCCAACACCACTAACCACTTTATCAATGCAAAAAGGTGTCAATGATACCTAAATCATGTGGCAGGGACTAGTACTACCTGGTATTCTTACGGGTAAAAGTGATCTGTTCCACGTCTTCATCTTCTGATGTGTGTGTTGTCTCCTCTGCCCTTGGTGGTGCTGATTGTGAAGGGGCAACACACACCTCAGTGTTTGAAGACGTGGATTGTTGTAGGAGGTGTTGTGTAAACTCTTACAGCTGTGCTGATTTCCTTCACACTTTTTTCGAGTTCATGCAAGATTGATGTTCCCCCTTGCATGGCTGCTGCCTGTTCTGCAGTTTACATTATGCACGAACGCACCCCCTCTAGGCTGGCTGCCATATTTTCCATCACCAACCTGACCTCCTTGGACAGCTCCAGCTGTACTCCAACTACAGCTCTCTCAAAGCTGGTGCCAGTGTTGTCAGAGTCCTCAGCTGGGTTGGAGCTGGCAGGTCTTGCAATTGGGGTGGTGGGTGGGCCCTCTGTGATGGCTGCTACTTCTGTGCTCCTCCTTGCGACTAAAGGTGGGGTCTGGAAGGTCCCAAGGACATCTTGGAGGGTCTGCTGGCTGATGTTTGTCAGCTCGTCATCCATGTCATCAGGGAAGTCCAGGACAGGCAAGTCCCCAGGAGAGCCATTGTCCTCTGCAATGAGATATAGTACAATTAGTGTGTCTGTGTTTTGGGATTTGGAATGTGACGTGCCTGCCTTCCTATTTGTTGCACATTGTGATCTTGGTTCCGGTTCATTACTCCTGTCTTTCATATTAGCATTCTCCCATGGCCTATGCCCCACCTACATGTCACATGTATTTTGGTCAGTTTGGGGACTTGTCAGCATCACATCCTCTAGGTGTTGGTTCTGGCCACCTTCTTGTCCTACTCAACCCTTGGTCTACTTCCATTCTCATGGTGAGGCCTTGCACTGGCTGTGGGTGTTCTGATGGCACTAGCACCACACTTCACAATCTGGAACTGACCCAGTCTCAGATATTTCACATTCAGCTATATGTCTGTGAGACCTAGCATATACTATGTATAGCATCGGCATGGCACACTACATATATCAGCATTGGTAGTGTGTAATGTTGATGTTGGGGGATGTGTGCTACATTGGATTGCACTGAGGTTCCTAGCAGTGTTCCATTTCCTCTTCTGACTGTGAGGGTGAATTTCACTAGCCGGTGACATATGTCCTCCCCCTCAATGCTGTTGTCTGAGCAGTATGACATTTGGGATGTTGCATGGTGTCATTGGAGCTATTGTGACCCAGGCACAGAGTGGACCCTGACATATGCAGCATGGGTCTGACATTAGTGCAGTGTACCTCATAATGTTTATGACAATGGCTAATGTTTGCAGCAACTATGGACGATCACATTTGACAGGATTAGAACATTTTTATTGATTACAGGGTATTGATAAAGTTGTCATCCTGAACCCTCTAATTTGGGTGTGTTTGATCCATGGGGACGTTACCGCCATTAGCTACTTCACCTGCACACACAGCAGAGGTGGTAGTGGCACCTGTTGTCAATGGTAAATTCCACTTACAGATATGGCCTGAGACTGTTAATTGAGCCGCAGTTCATGTATGGAGAATACCAGCTGACGTGTGACAGCAGGCCAGTTTTATGTTGTACCCTACCCTCCTGAACTGGCTTTACCTTTCCAACATCCTTGGCATGGCAGCGTACCCCCATGCAAAGGTTGTTGGTGTAGTCTAGTACTGTGCCCCAGGTTTCCTGTGAACGGGCCATGCCCCGGTGCCGTGCCCCGTTACCCATTCCACTCCCTGAATATCATGACTTCCATGCATTGTGTAGTAGGTATGTCCCCCCGCTTGCAGTTAACATTTGTGCATGTTAAATCCCCATGCGACTTACCCTGCATCTGTATTGTCTCCTGGTAGTCTGTGCTGTCCTGTCCTTGAATCCCTGTGACGTTCTCCTCAGAGATGATGGCTGCCACCATCTCCTCCATGTGGTCTAGGGCCTCCTGAGGTGCTGGACTCCCACCTCCAGTCTGCAGTTCTGCCATCCTGTTCCGGCCATCTTTTCCTTGGTCCTGCGCTTGCAGTCATGCTAGCGTTTCTTGCACTCGATGACTGTTCTCCTTACTTCTGCCACACTGTTTATCTTGTCAACAATTCTATGTCAGGACCGGAGGCTCCGATTATGCTTTCTCTTTCTTTACTGACTTAAACAGCAGCCAATGAAATTCAAGTAACATTAAAAACTACAATACCCAGGACACCTAATATCCTGTCACATGGTCCAATCACCAGCCATGTCCTTTGCTATGAGTCCTTTGACCTATGAAGTCACTTCCTCTTTCTTTGCTGCTTCGCAGCAGATAAGTACATGTTTATTTTCTCTCCGACATTATCAATGTGTTTAGAATGTTATTATATGTGTATTTGAGTTAGATAAGCGTTGCGATTCAGCGCGCTTTTATTGTATTGGTTTTAGCGCTGTCGCGCTTCGTTTTATTGGCGTTTTGCCAATTTTGTCAGCCCGTTTTTCTGGTGGAGCGGGAGCTGGACTGCCCTCGGGCAGTCTTTTTACCAATTTTAGCGCGCACGCATTTCGAGCCGATTTCTTTCCAATTTGGAAATCGATCGGCTCGTGTGTGCTGCGTGCTCGTTTGGGTCTCCCTTCCTGCTTTGACAAATTGCTCCCTGACGGCCAGCAGACTGAAAGCTGACTGGGTTGTAAAATAAATACTAGGCTACTGCCTAGAGTGTCTTTCAGGTCGCTCCCTCCACACTTTAATTCAAGGGCTCCTTTGTTATTTCCTGACCTGAACTTGGGGTTTTTGCACTCCCCCACTTGGTATCTTCATTTAAATAGATTAAATAATTTTCCTCAAAAGATATTACTGCTTCATTGCATCATGGCTCAATGGGATGAGCGAGAAGCCGAATACTACCCAGAGGAGCTGGGCAATCAACTTGAAGTTGATCTGGTGGAAGCCCTTGATACCAGGGTCCAACAATCAGTCAATGATGCTCTAGTGAGAGCTCTAGGCCCATTCTCTGGGCAAATATTTGATCTCGCTAGATCACAAGCTTGGTCTCAGGGTAAACAAGAGCCTAAAAAGGTAAAAGACAAAGCAAAAAATCTGGAACCAGGAGCAGAGGTCAGTGCTATCCACGCTGATGCTTTTGAGAAACTGCGGAACAAACACAGTGGTGAACATAATTATAGTTCGAAAAAAGGAACCCCCCTTTCTACCTCCTCCTCTGATAAAACCTCCTCCTCAGACGACTCAGATGACTCTGATGTTCCGGTTCTGAGTAAGAAAAGTTAGAAAATGCCCCCTCCGTCCCAAGTCCGAGACTTTGATCCTACAGAAATTATTCACCCCAGATCTTCCAATTGGCTCCCCCCTCCCGAAGTAGCACAGTATGTCCAAACCAACTTGCGTAAAAGTTTTGATAAAGAGGTTAGATCGCGTCTGAAAGCAGAGTGCCCCAGGCGTGACCTGGAGGGTAAAGTTTCTGAAACCCCAGAGATAGACCTCACCATGGTCACTTTTATGAAGAAGTTCGCTAAAGATCCTAAAAAAGGTTTAGACCGTTCATGGCGCAGCTGCCAAGACAAACTACTAGACCTTTCCGGTCCTTTGACTAAGATCCTGGAACTGGCATATGTCGCCAAGGAATCTGGTACCCCGGTGGACACCGATGTCCTTATCAGGTGGGCACAAAGGGCTGTGTGTCTATTAGGAAATTCTAACTGCCATTTCAGCAGAACAAAGGAAATCAGTGCTTATGCGCATTGATCCCAAGTTATCGGATCTTGCGTCCTCAGAGGCAGGACCTTCGGCTGAAGGACTACTCTTTGGATCCTCATTCATCAAGGACTTAGCCAAGTTCTGTTCCACCTTCTCTTCCCTTGACAAAGCACAAATGTCACTCAAGAAGGTTTTCAAGCGAGGCCTTTTTGGCAGGGCCGGTCGTTTCGGAGGACGTATGCCCGGCCGCAGCTCCTTTAACAGTCCCCAAAACTACTACCCTAGAGGCAGAGGTGGTTGGTACGGAGATCAGGATTCCATCTTCTACCCCACGAGACACAGAGGGGGTCGCCCCCACTTCCGTAGAGGTCACCGCAGGGGACAACAAGGAGCCATCCAAGACTCAAGTTTCACAGGTGAGCATTATTCATTTTTCTCAGGTCAAACTTGGGGGCAGAATTGCATCTTGCTTAATAAATTGGAAACGGATATCCAGAGATCCGTGGATTCTTCAAACAGTAGAGGGATTTCATCTAGAGTTGGTCAGTACCCCCAAACAACTCTTTCCCACTTTACAAATGTGTTTTTCCCAAACAAATCAAGATTTTATAGACAAAGAAGTACAAGCTCTCTTAGACAAAGGAGCCGTGCAATTTGCTTCCCCTCATCCTTTCGGTTTTCTCAGCCCTATTTTTGTAGTAGACAAAAAAAGAGGAGGTCACCGTCTAGTCTTGAACCTAAAGGATTTCAACCAATGGATCCTATACAGGCATTTCAAGATGGGGGGTATTCACATGCTAAGAGACATCCTGTTAGAAGGGGATTGGATGGTGCGTCTGGATCTAAAAGATGCCTATCTATCAATTCCAATATTTCCTCCGCACCGGACGTTTCTTCAATTTCAATGGAAGGGTCAATGTCTAGAATTCCTAGCACTCCCATTCGGTCTCTCGTCAGCCCCTTGGTGCTTCACGAAGTTACTGAGACCAGTGATGGCATATCTCAGAACCAAAGGAGTCAGATTGATTATATATCTGGACGATATTCTGCTGATGGCTCAGTCCCCTCAAGTCCTAATCTTGCACTTGGATTGGACCATCAGTCTCCTACAAGATTTAGGTTTCCTGATCAATGTACAGAAGTCATTGTTGAAGCCTTCACAGATAGTAGAGTTTCTGGGATTGCAGATAAATTCCACTTTATGCCAACTTCTTCTTCCCTCTCAGAAGATACGCAACATCAAGAGGGAATTGAGATCAGTATTGACATACCAGACCGTATCATTGAGGACCATAGCCAGGATAGTGGGCTTATTAGCTTCATCTATTCAGGCGATTTTCCCTGCACCCCTACATTATCGGGCACTTCAAAGGCTCAAGATCAGACACTTACGACAGGGTCTGAGTTACTCAGAACAAATCCCATTGACTACCGAAGTAAGATTGGAAATCCAATGGTGGCTTCATCACATGGAGGCATGGAATGGCAGAGCGATTTTCGGCTCTCGCCCGGAAGTAGTGATAGAATCCGATGCCAGCAGATGGGGTTGGGGAGCTCGCTGCAACTCCCTAGTGACGGGGGGGCAGATGGTCGGAATGGGAACAAACCCTTCACATCAATTGTTTGGAGCTTCTAGCGGGCTCATTTGCTATAAAGAGCCTCTCCCCACAGAAAACAGATTGTTGCATACTCTTACGGATGGACAATATATCGGCAGTGAGGTATGTCAACAAGTTGGGAGGCACGAAGTCCAGAATTCTGGCGAAAATTGCCAAGGATTTCTGGCATTTTTGCCTAACTCAGCGGTTAGTGGTCATAGCGGAATATCTGCCTGGGGACCAGAATGTCATAGCAGACTGGAACTCCAGATACCTATCAGACTCCAGCGACTGGAAGTTGGATCCTCTGATATTTGCCCAGATAGTTCAGGAATGGGGCAATTGCGAAGTGGACCTATTTGCCTCTTGTCTCAATTGCCAGATTCAAAACTTTTACAGTTGGTGTCCAGACCCTTATGCTCTAAAGACAGATGCCTTTCTTCAGGACTGGTCCCCCTTTTGAGGTTATGCGTTTCCTCCCTTTCTGATGATTGCCAGAGTTCTGTCTCAAGTGCGGAGACAGAAAACAGAGATTGTTCTGGTGACTCCGTTCTGGAGAGCACAGCCTTGGTTCCCCAGTGCTCTACATTTAGCTTGTGCCTCTCCTCTTCTGATTCCTCCTCGTCTGAATCTTCTTTTAAGTCCAGAGGGCCTTCAACATCCTCTGATCTTGTCAGGGAAGTTAACACTTCTAGCCTGGTTAATTTCAGGTCGAGATGGAATACCCCAGATGTTTTGCAACAAGCTGCGGACTTCATTAAATAGGCCTGGGAAAGTAGTACCCATAAGAGATATGATTCAGCCTGGCGCAGATGGTCTAGTTGGTGTGATGGAAGGGGTGCCAATCCAGTGGAAGCACATATTGGTTTGATTGTTAATTTTCTAGCAGAACTAGCCAGCTCGGGTTTGGCTTATCGGACGGTCAATAATTTTAGATCTGCCATTTCAGCAGGACATTCACAGTTAGAAGGCAAGCCCATTGGTGAACATCCATTAATTTGCAAGCTTTTGAGGGGTATTCGTCTTTCTAAACCACCTCAAGCTAAATATACTGTTTTATGGGATGTTAATATTATATTAAAATTCCTTGATTCTTGGCCTGCCAACAGATATTTGTCTCGCAAACAGCTTTCAGCCAAGTTAACCATGCTTTTATGCCTTGTCTCTTGTAAAAGAGTATCGGACGTCAGAGCTTTAGATTTAGCAGGTAGAACTTTTTCACCAGCAGGAGTCTCCTTTTCGGTAACAAGAAGAACCAAAACAAATTGCAGGTCAGTATCATATCCGGTTTATACGGAAAATTCAAAATTATGTGTGGTTCAATGTTTGAAGGATTATGCAATTGTCACAGAAGAATTTCGACAGGATTCTAAAGGTCAATTGTTAATTGCTTTGCAAAAACCTTTTAAACCAGTTTCCTCAGCTACTTTAGCTAGATGGATGAGATGGTTGATGAGTGAAGCAGGTATTGATACCTCTGTTTTTGGGGCCCATTCTGCTAGAGGGGCTATGTCTTCAAAATCATTTGCCTTAGGTTCTCGGTTAGAGGACATAATGAAAGCTGCGGATTGGTCTTCAGAAAATACTTTTTGTAAGTTATATCATAAACCTGTATTGGATGTAGCCAGTGTGGTGATGGAACAGCTTTAAACTAGCATAATCAGAGCCTCCGGTCCTGACATAGAATAAAAAAAATTTGAGCTATCGCGTCAAGAATTTTCAATTCTATTAAGGACACGGAGGCAAGGATTATCCCTCCCTTGTTATATTTATGCAATATTTATTATCATTTAGTATATATATCTGATGTGATATTGTCATATAACCCTCCGATTATTTGCAATTATTAAGTTTGAGATAATGTATATTTTAGCAGATATTACCTACCTGTTTATTGTTACAGCTTCTGATCAGAAGAACGCCTGAAAGTCGTAACTTCAAGGAAAGTTTGAGTTATATGTTCTATCGGTTGTTTCTCCGGCATGGAGCCTTCAAGTTTCGGGTTCTTCAGTATGGAGAAGAAGTTTATGACTCCGGATTCGAGATGGCGTAAGAAGTTTGCGTTTTAAAGTTGACTTTATCTGTTTGAACAAAGAAAGAGGAAGTGACTTCATAGGTCAAAGGACTCATAGCAAAGGACAAGGATGGTGATTGGACCATGTGACAGGATATTAGGTGTCCTGGGTATTGTAGTTTTTTCTGTTACTTGTATTTCATTGGCTGCTGTTTAAGTCAGTAAAGAAAGAGAAAGCATAATCCTCCGTGTCCTTAATAGAATTGAAAATTCTTGACGCGATAGCTAGAATTATTTTTATTTTATGCCATATTACCTCTCTCCTACTGATTGGCAACTTTGAGGTGAGAAACAGTTGGTGCTGGTGTTCTGTCACCTCTTTCACCGGAATTTCCTGCTCCTCTGCACTGAAGCAACATTTTCTTTTCTTCTTCTCCCTGTCTTGGGTCTTGTGTGGGTCCTCCTGGCTGGTTCCTGGTATGTCTTCATCTTCCTGGGGTCTGTGCAAGTATCTGGGATCCATTTTGGCTCACCCTGGCACATTTTGCTGTGTTTGCGCTGTTTTTGACGCAATTGCATCAAAAAAAGGCACATATCCGGTTTGAGATGTCTTAAACTGGATCACAGTCATTTTCACCGCATTAACGTCATTTTTCTTTACTACGTGACGCATTGGTTGGAGTAAAAAAAAATGACTTGCACCAGTGGTTTGCACCGCCGTGCATCACAGTATAAATTTGACCCCCGAGCGGCGCAAAGAAATGGTGTTAGCCAGCGGTCAA
The DNA here is from genome assembly GCF_031143425.1 of Pleurodeles waltl. NCBI lineage: Eukaryota > Metazoa > Chordata > Amphibia > Caudata > Salamandridae > Pleurodeles > Pleurodeles waltl. The sequence continues at coordinate 257,673,323 of NC_090437.1, read as the reverse complement.
ATATTTGACGCAAAACTGCGTCTGCACAGTTTTGCATCAAAAAGTATAAATATGGCCCTGAGAGTCCATGCAGAAGCCCATGCTGTGTTAGATCAGACTGCATAGGCGGGTGAGTCTGAGGAAGAACTGGATAAGGAGGATGATTTGGACTAGGGTCTAAGTGGAGTCCTTGGGCACTCAGGAATGGGGGTGCATTCAAGAGCAGGCAGTAGTGGGTCATCCAAAGGCCTGTCCCCAGAGGAGCTTGGGGACAGGAGGGAGGAGAGAACGTTCAAATTGGAGCTATCTAATCTAAACTGGTGAGGGAGAAGGCCTTGGTAGAGAAGAAATAGACCTAAGAGGACAAAAGGCTTACCATGGAGATGGAGGAGAGCCAAAAGAGATTGACTATGTAGAAGAAAAAAAAATTATGTTGGCTCTTGAACAGAGCTTGAGAGAAGTGACGGTGGCAACGATTCTTCTGTTCCCTCTGACAGGAGGGTCCACATATCAAAGGCTCTGGTGTTTGACTTTGTGGTGGGAGACCACATGGACAAATGGTTTGAGGCCTATGAAATTGCCCTACAAATGCACAGGATCCCTGAGGAGGACTGGGGAGCCATTCTGTGATGGCACAGTCCTAGTGAGGGGAGGGACACTCTACTGGCCCTAGAAGCGAGAGGCAGGATGTGGTATCCACCCTGTCAAGGAGGCCTTATTCAGGAACTCTGGCCTGACCCCAGAGAAGCACAGGTAGACGTTAAGGGACAGTCAGAAGCTATATCAACAGACCTAGGTGTATTGTGTGGATTCCTTTTGCAAGGCATTGGATGCTTGCATGAAAGGCAGTGTGGTAAGAGATTATCAGAGGCAGTACAAATAGTTTTCGATAGTGCACATGTTCAGTATTTGCTTTACAGATCTGCACCAACACCTTGTTGATATTAAGCTCTCTAATCCCAGGGACCTTGCTAAGGAGTCAGGCTGTTGGGTCAACACCAGAGTCCACAATAAGGTTTCTGGGAGTGACTCCAAGAAGGGTGGTTCACGTTCCCCTGGCAGAGTGAGGAGGAGGTAAAGGGAGACCCAGACAGGTTCCCTTGGTAAAGGAGAAGGAAAGGGTTCCCATGACCTTTCTGAGAAGAATGAGGGAGGGTGTAGTGGGCAATGGGCCAAAGTCCTGCATTTCCTACCCATCTGTTTTGATTGTTCACAGCTAGGACACATGCAGGGGGACTCCGTCTGTCAAAGAAACCACCAACTGTTGGGAGCTCTACAGGAGAGGCCAGTGTGGTCTTAGTAGTAAGTAGTCCCCAGGGCCAGGTCATGTGCCGTGCTGTGATCGTGTTTAATTAGGACGTGGACTTAGAGGGTGAGTTGGAGTCCCTGAGGGTGGGAGTTCTTACTTCCACCAGGTGACAGTGAATAGTGTCCCAGTCACTGCTCTGAGGGACTCTGGGGCTAGTCATACCATGATGATAAAAAGGCTGGTTTCCCCAGAGCAGTACACAGGCCAGGTGTGTAGGATTACCCCAGACCATGGGCAGGACATCTTTTGCCCATGGCCCCCTTAGAATAGGGTTGGGGGGTGACCCTGAGGAGGGTCATAGTTAGTCCCCAGATGCCCATAGACTACCTTCTGGGGAATGAGTTGGCCCTGGTGTTAGGTGAACTAGTAGAGGCAGCCACTACAGGCATCCAAACAGTTCAGTTTTCTGTCTCCTTTTCAGCCTCACATTACAGACCCTAGGTAGGTGGCCTGTTTCTGGATGCCACACCTGAACTTGTGGGAGGTAGAGGGAAAAACCGGTGCAAGACATTGGGGGCTACTGCCTCCCATGCTGAGACACTACAGAGGTAAGAGACTCCTGAATGGCCTTGGGCCTAGTTGTTGACACTGACAGCTATCAGTGGCCTCTGTTGGTTGCTGTCTTTGTGGACAGAGAGTTCCTTGGGTTTGGGATAGAAGTCGGCACAAGAGGTAGAATGGGCCATATCACTTTCTTCCTATGGCAGGGCTGTCTGCCTACTGGGATGCATCTGTTAACACATTGAAGTTAGGTGCTGCAAAAATGGTATCCACAGATGAGGAGTAGGTTCCCTATGGCTCAGTTCAGCGGCTCAGGAGAGTATAAACAGAGGGATCCAAATGAGTTCAGCAAGCCGTAGAACTGACAAGGGCCCCTGCAGTAGTGTGTCACTGTCCATGTTCTATAGCCCTGTAGGAGGCTTGCCAGGGTTGTAGTGGGTACCAAAGGTACTTACACCTTATACCAGGTCCAGTTATCCCATATTAGTGAAATGTAGTCAGTGTCTAGGAACCAGGCTGTCTAGGGGTAGCTGTAGCTGAGCAGCCAAAGCTTATCTAGGAGGCATGCAAAGCTTTTGCAAAACCACTGTAGTCACACAGTACTCACACACATGAAAGAAAATACTCACTGTTACAAAAATAAAGGTACTTTATTTTTAGTGACAGAATGCCAAAACTACTTTACCTTACCTTAGGAGGTAAGTAATATACACAGTATTTACACTTTAATGCATAAATAGCTGTAAAAACAGTTAGAAAAAGTGCAAATAGTGAAAATCACAATAGGTTTTAATGGGCCTAGGGGAAACAAAAACCATACACTAAAATAGTGGAATGTGAAAGTCGGTCTCCCACCTAGGCAAGTGTAGTACGTAGAGGGCCACTGGGAGTGTAAGAAAACACCAATGATAAGGAATAGAACACACCAGAGAGCCCAGGAAAACAGGAGAAAATCACATCAATTTTCTTTTTCCACCCATAAGGAGCTCAGACAAACCCTTCCACAGGCCTGCCATTGCTGCCTGTGTGAAATACTATTACACAGCCATTTTCACTGCACTTAAGTAACTTATAAGTCACCTATATGTCTAACCTTCAGTTGTTGAAGGTTAGGTGCAAAGTTACTAAGTGTGAGGGCACCCTTGCACTAGCACACGTGCTCCCACAGAGTTCAGGGCAATTTCCCAGGACTTTGTGAGTGCAGGGACGCCATTACACGTGTGCACAACATATAGGTCAATACCTATATGTAGCTTCACAATGGTAACTCCGAATATGGCCATATAAGGTGTCTAAGATCATGGAATTGTCCCCCATTCCAAATCTGGTATTGGGGAGCCAATTCCATGCATCCTGGGGGCTCCACTATGGACCCCCAGTACAGCCAGACCAGCTCTCTGAGGCTTGCACTGCAGCCCCAGCTGCTGCCACCTCACAGACAGAGTTCTGCCTTCCTGGGGTCTGAGCAGCTCTGTCCCAGGAAGGCAGAACAAAGCATTCCCTTTGGGAGCAGGGTGTTACACCCTCTCCCTTTGGAAATAGGTGTTACAGGCTGCGGAGGGGTAGCCTCCCCCAGCCTCTGGATATGTTTTGAAGGGCACAGATGGTGCCCTCCTTCCATAGGCCACTCTACACTGGTTCAGGGACCCCTTGTCCCCTGCTTTGGAGTGAAACTGGACAAAGGAAAGGGGAGTGACTACTCCTCTGTCCGTCACCACCCTAGGGGTGGTGCCCAGAGCTCCTCCAGTGTGTCCCAGACTTCAGCCATCTTGCTTTGCAAGGTGTGGTGGCACTCTGGAGGGCTCTGAGAGGCCAGTGCCAGCAGATGATGTCAGAGGCCCCTCCTGATAGGTACTTACCTGTGTCTATGGGAAAAGTGTTTGTACATATCGCCCTAAGTTATTCTCCAGTGGCATGGGACCTTCCTTTGTAGCACTGCACCAACCGCATTTTGCACCTCCTTTGTCCCCGTGTCCTGGGACACCCTGGGTGCTATCTGGTGCTCTGAGTGCTCTCTGAAGTGCTGAGAGCCCCCTTTTCCTCCTCACACAAAGTTGAGGCCCCCAGGTCCCTCCTGTGTCCAGAGGGTGCCTAGTTGATGCAAAACACGACTTTGCCAGGACCCAGGCTTGTTCGTGGAATCCAGCACCAAAACTCACCTGCATCCAACTTCATGACGTGGGATATCCTTTGCATCATGCAGGAACCCACTGGTGTGCATTTCTGTAGTCTTCGTCCAACCGGAGACTCTTCTTTTGCACCCTCTGCTGGGTTAGAAGGGCCTCCTGTGCTTCCTGGAGCTTCTTTTAACTTCTGGACTTGGTCTCCTTCTTTTGCAGGTCTTCAGGTCCAGGAATCCACTGTTTGTTGTTTGCAGACTTGGTTGGTTCTTGCAATAATCCCAATCAAGAGGTGCAGTGTGTCCTAAGGAAACTTGCAGTAATTTATTTGTACTTTTCTGGGCTCTGGTGTGGGGTAATTTACTTACCTTTACTGTATTCTTATTCTCCCAGTGATTCTAAACACACTACACTTGTCTAGGGGGGAATTTGTGATTTGCATTCTACTTTCTTAGTATATGGTTTGTGCTGGCCCTAGACCTATTTTCTCCCACTGCAATCTATAGCATTTCCTATAGTTTGCACTATCCTATGTGTAATTACTTACCTTATTTTGGTGTCCAGTGCATATATTGTATATAATACTTACCTCCAGAAGGAGTATTGTTTCCATGATATTTTTGGTACTTTGTCACCTAAATAAATACCTTTATTTTTGGTAACACTGAGGATTGTCTTTACTTGTGTATAAGTACTGTGTCCCTATAAGTGGCATTGCAGGAGCTTTGCATGTCTCCTAGTTCAGCCTAGAACACTGTTACATTTCACTAATGAGGGAAAACTGGACCTGGTATAAGGTGTAAGTGCCCAAGGTACCCACTGCAAACCAAGCCAGCCTCCTACAAATACTCCTCACCTTCAACATGTTGTATGAATGTCTCCTAAATGGACTCTGTCTGGTCCTCTGAGTTCTCAATAACTGTTGGTGTTGTCCAAAATGAACAATTATACTCCCTATAAACATTATGCGGGACCTAGAATTCTGAATTAAAATAAATCTTATACACCAATTTGTCCTAAAACACAAAGAGTATTGTATGTGTTTTTCTGAAAGGACTACATATACAATGGTTGAAGTGTAAAATCACAACCAAATTGTTTACATCTCAAGAGGAGTACGCTAAGGTCAATTGCACATGCTGTCTTTGGATTTGCACCTACAACAATTACATCCACTGCAATGGCAGAAAGAGAAATAAGTTGTCTACTAATCGGAATGTGATAACAAGATGCAGTTACTTGAATGACTCACAGTGAGAATCTGTTTCTAAATACACAAACATCACCTATACATGGGATGTGTGAGGCATGTGAGGCCGTAACACTGTTCCACTCGTCCACACATGTTGCTCAATGAACATGACAACGTGATCACCTTATATGACAACCTCACTGCTCACACTGAAGACATTTGATATTACATACATTTACATGATTGTACCAATAACATCAGATACTCATGCCCTTGATCCTTATGAATTAGCATCATACCTGTGGCACACAATGATGCAAAAGGCCAATACAATACTTTGAATGTCAGTATGCAAGAAAAGCAAGAGATCCTTTGGAGGGTCATTTGTCAGCTGATAAATGGTGAATAATATTACACTGGGATAAGTAGGGCAAATGTGTTCCTCTGATCTTAAGAAAACTCATATGTGTTGAGTGTGAGTGCTTCCACCCATTACATCTCTTGTACAATATACACACATATTTTTGCAAAATAGCCAGGTCACAGAACCAGAAACAATGCAACAACTCCACAAGGGAAGAGAACATGGGAGATTTGTGGGCATGAAACTTTGAAAGTAGCTCTCCAAAGTAAGCTGCATGAAGTAGTCAATGCCAATGATAATTAAAGTTCTCTAGGGAAGTGTGAATACATTCATAATTTGTAAGAAGGCAACAACAATGACTCAGTTGCACAATGGTGTAAGGGTGTGTGCAGTAGTGTAGGCACCAGTGTGTGTCCCAGCGCAGGCAGGGATCTGCAATCTGTGGTGACAAAACTATCTAAAGTATATCTACCCTATTACTGTCACATAAGTACTATACTAGGAGATTACCTTTGTTGTGCTGTGTGCAAAATCACCAAATGAGACCCACTTACAGAATCTAAAGAATTGAAAAATGGTCCTTAATTGACTCAAATGTGAAGTAGACTAACAATTTTCCATAGCCCTCTGACAAACCAAAGTATACCTTTAAAGATTGCAGGTCAATAGCAACAGCATGTACTCAACTCAACTTACTCAATGGTACCAATTCTTAAATATGGAATGATGATGAACTAGTGAAAGTAGAAAAATTTAATCCTATGAAAACAACATACATCTATCAAGCCTACACTAACTAACCTGAACACCACCATGCACTAAATTATCTTATCTTAAACTACCTACACCTACCTAGCCTACACTAACTAACTGTTGCACTGGGTTCTGCCCAGCAGTACGACTGGACTTTTTGCTTTTCCGATCATTTAACTTTTGGACTTTTTACTGTGGGTGAGCCTCACTAATAGTCTCTCACCCACTGTAATCAAATGGTAAATGGACTGTGTTTGTTTACCGCCTTTCAAGATAGGGCTGCTGTAATGTAAGCCAAAGGGGCATTTGGCTGGTTACACATGAACATGACTACTGTTATGCACAGCCTGGTAACAGTGCACAAGATAGGCATTTAGCTGGGGTAGGCCTTATGAGGGTAGTGTACACTATTAGGCAAAGTCAGTGTGCTTTACTGTTTTATCTATAGTCACACTCCATTACACAAATAGGGAGGGAACTGCCTTGGAGTGTAGTGTTCCTTCACCCTAGTCGACAGAGACCATTGACGTCTTGAATTAGAGTGTAACCTGTTGAAAAAAACACAATTTGTAACTTTCAAAATGACAACTGTTCATCTTGTGGGTCATTCAGTGTTTCCATGTTTTGCTGGCTTAGCTCAGGATCAGAGCCCAGGCCTTTAGTCACCTTGCTGTGCCCATTATGAACTTTCCCCAGGGCAGAATCAAAGGCTGCCCCCACACAAAAGGAACAATTAGCACTAATTCTCCTAGCCCCTGAGGAGGAAAGGGGTGAGGTAGAATGATCTATATCAATCACCCAATTGTCACATTGCACTATGGATGGGCCTGCCCAAGCTCACAGAATAAAGGAGAGTACCCAGACAACTGGAGCCAACTCACCAGGGGAGATCCTTTTGATATTCCAGTGTGCCTGTCCCTGGCAGTGTCAGTGAGGGGTAGAGCTGAGGCCCCAAAGCCGATGTGACCAGTGGCTCCTCAATGGTGCCATTTTGGATTGTCCTAACATGCTGTGCAGAAGGGTTGGGACAGGGCTGGAGAGGTGATGTGGCACCCCTAGGATTGTTTAGAGGTGTCTGTCTTCTGGAACCTTCCTCTCCCCTTCATAAACTCTAGCACAAGGGGAAGACTCTCTCTTGCCTGATGATTTTCTACCTACTGCGCTATTGGATCCTCGGACTGCTGTGGAGAAATGGAAGAAGAAACCCCCTGATCTCCACTCGGGACACAAGACTCTGCCCAGAACCAGTGGGTCTTCCCAAGGGTCAGTGTGGCTGGCCCCCTTACTTCCCCTGAGGACCAGTTGGGGGAAGCCCTGGACTTTTCTGCACCCACCAATAAAGTCACAAAGGAGAACTGGCACAGGGAGCCAGGAGAACCAGCTTTTAGAGGACTAAACTGGTTTAGAGGTGAGGAGGATTGTTGCAACTGCCGCAGGTACATCGAGCTTATCACTAGACGTAAAATGAGCCCAGGATTGTCCAAATTGGACAACTGTGCCCAAGTTATGACATGCTAAAGTTTGGTGACCTTTTACCTAATTTTTCTCCATCTGAGCACAATGGGCTTGGCAGCCGTTTGATCAAATTACCCTGGTGTGGACCTGGACCTGAGGATGGAACAAGAAAGCAGTTTTTTATCTGTTGGGGGAAGAGGCATGGATGGAGCCCTCTCCCCATTCTCCCACATTCCCCAAGGACCCCATCCACTGGGTGTATTTATAAAAAAAGAGGGACGGGACCCCATTCCTGGACCCCCAGCACTATAACAATGAGGAAAAATACTGTTGCACTACCCCGTTGAAGATGGAAGGGGCCCAGGACCCCATCACTGGGCCCCTGGATACAGCGAGAGGTGGACCAGCAGTACAAGTACTTACAGTGGAGGTTGGCAGATTCAAGTGAGACTCATGCAAGTTACAGCAGCCGCTGGCAGGAGTGCTGGTTGCACAGGAAACAGTAAGGCCAGCCAGAGGTGGGATCCCCATGCAGCTGCCAAGCAAAGAGCAATCTCTGAGCTATCTGGGTGGGACCGAGTACCCCCAATGAAAAAAGTGAAAAACTTGACACAAGACCACATTTAAAAAAAAGGAAAACACCATTGAAAACCTCACCATGGCTCTCCCCAGTTCAGTGGGAGAGCAGATACTTTAATAATCACTGCTTTCCAGAGACTCGCAGCATAATGTTTTGCAGGCCCCTTTGTTTTATTTACCTTTTCATTTGTATCTCAGCCGTTAGTGGTCCTAGAACAATGGAACCACCACCAACTTGTTCAGCACAACGTGATCTTGTTCCTCAGATCATCTACTTGGTCATTCTAAGTTGATGGGGGGCAAAATCCTTTCCCTATATTTTTCATGTATTTTTAAGCTCTCCCATGGCTGGAACCTTTGCTCTAAAGATGGGAGTAGTTATCCCTCTAGGGGCCTGTTGTATGGTAACATTTTAGAAGGTTTGAAGAGCCTAAAATGTGTAATGCGCTTTATATGTGGTTATGCCCTCTAGTGGATGATTGTATGGTTACACTGCAATGTTTAATTACCATACCTTGTTACTATGATGCCCCCTAGGGGTTGTTCAGACCATTGCGATTACTGCCAATTATTTGAAAGGATGCACAAACACAAAGTTACTTCCTGATACATGTTTTATTGGATTTTCATGAAGATTGCAGATGTTTTTATTGATTCATCATTATCTCAACTATGACAATCATTCATGCCAAAGTAATATGATTATTGCACAATGACTGTTGAAACTCACTTGATATGTTTTTGTGACCCCGCTAGGAGGTTCCCAGTGATTACACAATGTCAACCATTGTATATTCTATCTGTCATAGTATATTTGTAAATTATTGCATAGTATTTTGTAGTGTATGCGTAATAAATGTGCTTCTCATTTTTTTGAGGAAAAAATACTGATTGTACAACCATTTTTTGAGTGCTATTATTGCATGCCAGTAATTGGTGATTACTAGCCCAAACCACCTCCCTTGAGTAGGCCTTAGACTGCTTCTCCTCACTACCCTGTGAGAGTCAAGCGCTACATTGGGGTGTTTGGTTCCCACTGAGGACAATTAAGAAACTGTTACTTGTATTAGTTATTCAGCTATTAGGTCAATTTTTAACACTAACTTTCACACTACACTAAACTATCTTAGCTTACATTAAACTATCTTAAGTACTATACACAAATGACAAGTTAAACATCAACCCCTACCACTCTAAATACATATAGGGGCATATTTATACTTGTTTTGGGCTGAATTTGTGTCATATTCTTCACGCAAATTCAGTGCAAAACTAACTCCATATTTATACTTTCACGCTAGACCCATCTAGCGCCAAAGTTATGGAGTTAAAGTCATTTTTTGGAACGTGGAAACCTACTTTGCGTCAATGAGATGCAAAGTAGGCGTTCCCGTGCAAACAATGACTCTATGGCCTTAGTGCCATATTTATCTCCCCGTGCTAAAATCATGCACGGTAGGGAGGAGGGGCCAAAAAATAGTGCAAAGCTTGCTTTCACCATTGTTTGACGCCTGGGTAAGGGCAGGCATTAGGGGACCGAGGACCTATGGTATGGATGATTTTACATCAGAAAATGATGCTAGGCTGGTAAGAGTCTTTTTTTTTCTTTACTCTAACCTGACTAACGTCATTTTTGGGTGCAAACCCCCTTCTTCCATACCACCAGCACCACCCGGCTAACGTCATTTTTTTATATGCTAGACAATCCTTTGTACCTACTTGCACCATTCCATAAATATGGTGCACGGCTGCTGCTCAGAAATGGTGCAAGCCGGTGCTTACATTTTTATTGCAAAACTGCGTTGGTTCAGTTTTGCACCAAAAAGTATATATCAGGGCAATAATGAGAAAAGGAAAAGTCAATGTCCAGATGGAAAGTCTCATGTTGGTGTAAAAATCTGCTCCATGTCCTCCTGTAAAGTTACCATGAATTCACACGGGCTGGCCTGTTCTTTTTCGATGATGCATCCTCCTGTGAATCTTCCACAACTACTTGAGAGTAACGTACTTGAAGATCCATCCCCTGGCACCTCTGGACATCCTGGCCCCTGTTGTTGGCTGGTGTGAGGCAGTAGATGGTTATGATATGGCCTGTGTTTAGACCGGCTGCTGCTGCTGTTAGCACCCTCATAACCTTTTTCCACACTGAATTGTTTTGCCAATCCACCTTACAGATAGCCAGGTCCCCGATGCCTTGGAACTTTCATACAGAGCCTGTATCTTCTGGAAATCCTTCTTTATTTTGCAGATGTGGCTGTAATGATCTTTCCTCAACATAAAGGTTTCAGCTTGGTCAGCTGTCGTTATCTAAAGAGGTAAAGGAAAATATTCTCACTCAAGTTTTAAATATACATGATGTGTGAGAAAATGAGCTGACGTTTTCATACAATCATATGTGGCTGTCCAGACCAACACCAACATTTGGGATAGAGATAAGGACAACAGTACAAAGACATCTCCTAATCAAACAAGGCAAACTGAGGCAAGTGCGGTCAGTGTAAGTGTACGATATGGACATATAGGGCCAGATGTAGGTAGTGAAAAAATAGCGAGTCGGAAATTGCGAGTCGTTGCGACTTGCAATTTCCGACTCGCAAACTGGTATCCACCAAGAAAAAGCGACTTCATTTTGCGACTCGCAAATGAAGTCACACCGCAGATTGCGAGTCCGCTGTTTGTGAGGTCGCTTTTTGCGACCTCGAAAAAAACGGACACGCAAATTTTGAGTGGGTGTCGCAAATTGCGACTGTGACACAAATTGCATGCAGGTGCAGCAGAACAGTCTGGAAAACACTTCCTGGCTCCTGCTGATGACATCACAGCCAGGAAGTTTACAAATACACCTGGGAGGAGGGAGGACCACACCCTTTTCCAACTGCTGAGCAACCACCTGGAGGAACAGCAGCAAGAATGGAGGACTCTGGCAGGAAGAGAAAACTGAAGTTTTCAGAAAAGGAACTGGAGTTGCTGACAGATGAATGCTGCCAGCACCATGACCAGCTATTCGGAAAGGCTGCCCTGAGTGTGCCAGAGACTGAAAAAAGGAGGATTTGGAATGACATCCAGGAGAAGGTCAACGCCATAGGGGTGAGCCACAGGAGAATAGAGGAGCTCAAAAAGAGATGGTATGACCTGCGCTCCAGGACCAAGGAGAGGGTGGCAGAGTGCCTCTGGGAGATGAGGGGCACAGGAGGAGGCCCATCTACCGTCCCACCACTCACACCCATGGAGGAACTTGTGGAACAGACCCTTGAGCCTGAGGCAGTGGCTGGAATGGGAGAGCTGGCCATGTCAGCGCCAGGAACATCAACAAGTGAGTACCATGAAACATGCATGTACACCCATATCTGCCATACCCCCACCCACCCAGTACACAGCAGCATGCACAACCAAATTAGCTCCATTCCAGACTTGCAACCACCAGAATGGTGCATTATGGACAATGTAGTTCAGTAGTCAGCTGATAGGCAACAGTTATTCGGAAGCATACAACAGATGTTAGATACTGACAGTGTGTTCCCTATGTCCCACAGGTCTCCCACAAGACATCCCCACCATCCAGTCCGTCCAGGGTGCAGAGAGCTGCCAACAGGCAGCACAGGAGTCAGGAGCAGCCACTACAGGGCCCAACACCACCCAACCACAGTCCCCTCCAGCTGCACCAATGGATATTGGGGGGATCGACCCAGCACCTGGTCCCAGCCACAGTGCCATACAGTAGGACCCTGATGCTCCACTGCGTCGCAGATGCCGAGTCCATGTCCCTGCAGTGTCCCAGGAGGATGTAGGTGACTCTTCCATGTCCGCCGCGGAGGCAGCCCTCATCAGTGGTCAGCGCCTGCAAACAAGGCAGATGAGAGTTATATCAGGGGCCATGCAGCTTATGATGCGGAATTTCACCACAGGGCTGGCACAGGTGCACACAGACTTCCAAAGCCTGAACAATCATGTCGGTGACCTTGCACTCTCCATCCGTCAACTCGTAACTGAACCAGTGTCAGAGAGAGAGAGTGCAAGGCGCCGTGAGCGGCAACTCATACACTGGTTGGACCATGGCTGCATCAATCGTCCGCCTGGCAGTCAACACCACATGGACTGTCACGCCGTACAGTCAGTTTGCAGGTAGACTTGGGCAACTTTGCAGGGGATGTGGCTCGGGGACTGGGTCGGATTAGCCAACCTGTGGACATGATGGAGGCAAGACAGGTGGCTAGGGGCACGGCAGACACACCTCAAGATAGTGAGGAGGGCTCCACCATCAGTAGTGCATCTGCCACGGACACAAGGGTATTGAGGAGTGGCAGTGCACGTGAGGGATCTGCTGACACTCCAAGCACTAGCCATGCTGGGCGTCCCAGGCGGAGGAGTTGAGCCTATGCACTGCAGGACACTTGAGGCACATGAGGTCAATGTGTCCTCATTGCAGGTGGACATTTACAGCCCCTTCCCAAAAGTTCAGTTCATAATTACTTAGGTTCACTTAATAAAAGTTATTTTTTCTTCCACTTCACATCTGGGCTTTTTGTGTGTGACATTATTGTGTATGGTGACAGTTAGCAGGTACCTTCCAAAGTATTGGTTTGCAATGTGGTCCCGTCTCTGTCTGCCTTGATTTTCAATGCTTCTATAACCATGATGGCGATGTGGTAGCTCTTGCTCGTCATCCTACGAATCTGGGTCTTCAGGGGTGAGATGTAGCCCACGTCTGGTAGCAATGTTGTGCAGTATATCGCATGCGCCAACGATCTTGAATGCTGTTATTGGGCATACTGGAGTGCACCTCCACTTCTGTGGAAGCTTTGGATTCTTGCCTTCAACAGTCCAAAGGTCCACTCTATGACATTTCAGGTCCTCCTATGTGCACTGTTGTATCGCCTCTCATTCTCATTGCTGTGTGTTAAGTACAGGGTAAGTATCCATGGTCGTAGCACATATGCACTCTCACTTGTTTGGCATAAATGGACAATGTTAGCAGGGCATGGATGGTTTCTACAGTGACCGTTGTGTATGGCTGCAGGTTGTCTTCAGCAATACCTAAGAGATATCCGTCTCCAAACTCTTCACGTTCTAGGCGTTGGTGTATCCCACTGTGCCTGAAAATGTAGGAGTCATGTGTACTCCCTGGAAATTTGGCTACCATGTCAGTGATGACATAATGGGCGTCACATACCACCTGGATGTTCAGTGAGTGGGTACACTTCCGGTTGCGGAACAGATATTCCAGGTTTGCAGGAGGGCATATTTGTATATGTGTCCCGTCTACACACCCTATTACATTAGGGAAGTTGTCAATCCTGTAGAATTCCACCTTGGTGGTGTTGATTTCTGCCTCATTCCTGGGTAGGTATATGTATCTGGACATGTGTGTGAGTATGGCATCTAAGAAACATCTGAAGAACCGTGAGAGTGCACTTTGGCATACCCCACCTGCCACAGCAATGACCCCCTGATAGCTACCCGAGGACAAGAGGTGCAGTGAGCATAGCACTTGCACATGTGTGGGGATGGTGCTGCCGCGCACAGTCTGGCGTTGCAGTTGCGGATTGAGTAGACCTATTAATTCTAATATTGCTGCACTGCTGAGTCTGTATTTATCATATATCTCCTCCTCTGTTTGTTGGAAAAGTGTCTGCCTGGTTCTGTATATCCTCTCCTGTCTCTGGCTCCTCCTCCTCCTCTACTGTGTGGCGTGGACTCTCCTCCTCCTTGCTATCACATATATCTCCGCCATCTTGAGTAACCCAGGTGCCTTCTGGGTCTCCTTTTATACTTTGGTTCTGGTTACCACCGGCTCTGACTTAGGCGGTCATTCCAACCCTGGCGGTCGGTGTTAAAGCGGCGGCAAAACCGCTAACAGGCTGGCGGTAAAAAAAATGCAATTCCGACCCTGGCAGAAACCGCCAAGAGAGACCGCCACTTCAACACACCGCCCGCCATGGCGGGACAAACAAACAGTGCGGCGGTCACCGCCAACAGACAGGCGGGAGACAATGTACCGCCCACCCTATCACAACCCACCAATCCGCCACCTTTTCCGGGGCGGTAGCCCTGCCGATAAAAACACGGCGGAAACAGCCATTTCAAACAGAAAACGCTCACCTCCATACACCCCACGAGGAATCTGGACAGCATGGAACCCGAACTCCACATCCTCCCAGCGATTGTCTTCCTGCTCCTCTACCAGGAGCACGAACGCCGGCGCAGAAGACAACGGTGAGTACTGCACCTACGACACAGGGGAGGCAAAAAATTACAGGGACACACATATGCGACACACCCACCCTCACCCTCACCCACTACAACACACACATCAATGCATAGCAACACATCACAGTTACCCCTCCAACCCCCCCGGAAGAATGCAAAGACAAAAGGAAATGATTATAAACATTGGAATATATTGTTTGACTGGCTTTAAAATATATCACACATCTAAAACTTTTATATACATAAATTGTCCAGTCAGATATGTGTATCAGGCATTGTTCGTGGGCCACTGGGCCCAAATCACATGGGCAAAGCCCACACAGGATACCTGACTCCAACGGAGAGAACACTGCAGGGGCATCAGATCCCAAAACTACAGACACCTCAGGGGGAAGGGAAGGGGGGGCACCTCAGCCAGATGAGTCCACAACGCCAGATCCACGAGGGGCCTCCATGGCCACTGTTCCATCCTGGGGAGTGCAAAGCCACAGTCTCTCAAGTCTCTACAGTGGGTGGGTTGCCCACTGTGCCATCCTGGGGAGTGCAAAGCCACAGTCTCTCAAGTCTCTACGGTGGGTGGCTTGCCCACTGTGCCATCCTGGGGAGTGCAAAGCCACAGTCTCTCAAGTCTATACAGTGGGTGGGTTGCCCCCTGTTCCATCCTGGGGAGTACAAAGCCACAGTCTCTCAAGTCTCTACAGTGGGTGGCTTGCCCACTGTTACATCCTGGGGAGTGCAAAGCCACAGTCTCTCAACTCGATAACAGTGGGTGGCTTGCCCACTGTTACATCCTGGGGAGTGCAAAGCCACAGTCTCTCAAGTCAATATCAGTCTCCACTGGTACTGGAGGGGGACTAGTGCCCAGAGTGCTTCGTGCAGCCCTGCCCGACACAGATGCAGGCCTGCCCCTTCCGCCAATGGGCCAGCGGTGCTTGAGATGAAGGGCCCAGTTCAGCGGTGCTTGAGACGGCGGTGCCCAGTTCAGCGGTGCTTGAGACGGCGGTGCCCAGCGGAGCGGTGCTTGAGATGAAGGGCCCAGCGGAGCGGTGCTTGAGATGAAGGGCCCAGTTCAGCGGTGCTTGAGATGAAGGGCCCAGTTCAGCGGTGCTTGAGACGGCGGTGCCCAGCAGAGCGGTGCTTGAGATGAAGGGCCCAGTTCAGCGGTGCTTGAGATGAAGGGCCCAGTTCAGCGGTGCTTGAGACGGCGGTGCCCGTCGGTACCCAGCGGAGCGGTGCTTGAGATGAAGGGCACAGCGGCGCGGTGCTTGAGATGAAGGGCCCAGCGGAGCGATGCTTGAGATGAAGGGCCCAGTTCAGCGGTGCTTGAGACGGCGGTGCCCAGCGCAGCGGTGCTTGAGACGGCGGTGCCCAGCGGAGCGGTGCTTGAGATGAAGGGCCCAGCGGAGCGGTGCTTGAGATGAAGGGCCCAGCGGAGCGGTGCTTGAGATGAAGGGCCCAGCGAAGCGGTGCTTGAGATGAAGGGCCCAGTTCAGCGGTGCTTGAGACGGCGGTGCCCAGTTCAGCGGTGCTTGAGACGGCGGTGCCCAGCGGAGCGGTGCTTGAGATGAAGGGCCCAGCAGAGCGGTGCTTGAGATGAAGGGCCCAGTTCAGCGGTGCTTGAGATGAAGGGCCCAGTTCAGCGGAGCTTGAGACGGCGGTGCCCAGCAGAGCGGTGCTTGAGATGAAGGGCCCAGTTCAGCGGTGCTTGAGATGAAGGGCCCAGTTCAGCGGTGCTTGAGACGGCAGTGCCCGGCGCTGCCCGGCGGTGCCCAGCGGAGCGGTGCTTGAGATGAAGGGCCCAGCGGAGCGGTGCTTGAGATGAAGGGCCCAGTTCAGCGGTGCTTGAGACGGCGGTGCCCAGCGCAGCGGTGCTTGAGACGGCGGTGCCCAGCGGTGCGGAGCTTGAGATGAAGGGCCCAGCGGAGCGGTGCTTGAGATGAAGGGCCCAGCGGAGCGGTGCTTGAGATGAAGGGCCCAGCGGAGCGGTGCTTGAGATGAAGGGCCCAGTTCAGCGGTGCTTGAGACGGCGGTGCCCAGCGCAGCGGTGCTTGAGACGGCGGTGCCCAGTGGAGCGGTGCTTGTGATGAAGGGCCCAGTTCAGCGGTGCTTGAGATGAAGGGCCCAGTTCAGCAGTGCTTGAGACAGCGGTGCCCAGCGGAGCGGTGCTTGAGATGAAGGGCCCAGTTCAGCGGTGCTTGAGATGAAGGGCCCAGTTCAGCGGTGCTTGAGACGGCGGTGCCCAGCGGAGTGGTGCTTGAGATGAAGGGCCCAGCGGAGCGGTGCGTGAGATGAAGGGCCCAGCGCAGCGGTGCTTGAGATGAAGGGCCCAGTTCAGCGGTGCTTGAGACGGCGGTGCCCAGCGGAGCGGTGCTTGAGATGAAGGGCCAAGTTCAGCGGTGCTTGAGACGGCGGTGCCCAGCGGAGCGGTGCTTGAGATGAAGGGCCCAGCGGAGCGGTGCTTGAGATGAAGGGCCCAGCGCAGCGGTGCTTGAGATGAAGGGCCCAGTTCAGCTGTGCTTGAGACGGCGGTGCCCAGCGCAGCGGTGCTTGAGACGGCGGTGCCCAGCGGAGCGGTGCTTGAGATGAAGGGCCCAGTTCAGCGGTGCTTCGGATGAGTGCCCAGTTCAGCGGATCAGCCCATGGCGTGGAGGTCATTCGCCACCTGACCTGTGGCTGGCTGCGCCTTCCTGCCCACCTGGGATGGGCCTGGTGGGGCCCTCCTGGGCTGCAGTATCAGGCCTGTTGGTGTCCTCCTGCCCACCTGGGATGGGGCATGCAGGGCCCTCCTGCACAGCTGGGCTGCTGGCGGTCTTGTCGGGTGTGCTGCCCTTCCCAGCCTTCCCTGGTCGTCTGTGGACCTTCCCCACCTTTGGCGGTGTGCCAGGTGGCACCACACTCCCTGCCGGAGCCATGGTAGGGATTTTGGTCCCAGGTGTTTTAGGCCTCTCGAGCCGGCCACTGACAATCTTCGCATGTTTTTGCGGCGGTGGGCTGCCCGTGCCTTGGCTCCCTACTGAGCTGGCTGCCCTTGAGGGTGGGGGACTCCACAGTCCATGGCAGACTGTCTTCACAGGGCCCGCTTTTGTGGTGGCTGAGGTGCTGACTGGAGTCCTATTAGATGGACGGGGTGGGGGAGTTGTTGGAAAGAGGTCAAGTTTGGAAAGGAAAATAAGTTTAGGAAGAGAGGGACAGGTAGGTGTAGTAGGTATGGGAGTGGAGGAAGAGGTTGTGGTTGGAGGAGTTTGAAGTCTGCTGTCTTTGGGTGCAGGTGCTTGGGCTGGAGGCTGTCGTGAGGTGGATGGCTGTTGGGTGGGTGGCTGCCTGCGTTTGTGTAGCTTGGAAGAGGGGGTGACAGACACACTGGGAGAGGACACAGGGGACATGTGAATGGTACTGGGGGTGGTGACTGCACGTGTGCGGGGGGTTCTGGTGGGTGTGCTGGTGATGGACGTAGTGGCTGAAGATGTTGTGCATGCAGGTGTGAGTGGAGACGTGACAGGGAGGGAGGAGGGAGACGAGGAGGAGGGGGACACAGTGGAGGCAGTGGGTGTTGGTATGTCTGCATGTGGATGTTGCTTGTGTGAATGCCTGTGTGATGTGTGGTGCTTATGTCTGGATGAGCTTCCCTTGGGTGTTGAGGTGTGTCCAGGCTGGTCTGATGGTGTGTCTGGGATAGGCAGAGGTACAGGGGATTGGGTATGGGTGGAGGAAGTTAGAGGGGGGAGGCTAGAGACAGGGACAATTGCTGCCATCAGTGCTGACGCCAGAGTGTTGAACGATCGCTGATGGGCAGCCTGACCCGAATTAATGCCCTCCAGGTATGCATTACTCTGGTGCACCTCCCTTTCTACACCCTGGATGGCATTCAAAAGGGTAGACTGCCCAACAATGAGCGTCCTCAGGAGGTCAATGACCTCCTCAATGAGGGCAGCAGGCGTGACAGGGGCAGGGCCTGAGGTGCCTGGGGCGAAGGAGATGCCACCCTTCCTGGGTGAGCGGGCACGGGGCAAACGCTGAGGGGCTGCTGGGAGGGCGGTGCTGGTGCGCTGGGTGGCGGCTGTACCTGTTGTTGCGGGGGGCACGGATGTTGCTGCCACCACAAGGGAGCTCCCTTCAGAGGACGAGTCGCTGTCACTGACATCCGCACGAGTCCCCGCTGTGGAGCTCCCCTCGCCCTCCGTCTCACTGGTGAATTCCGAGTCAGTTGCATGGCCCGCCATGGCCATGTGAGATGCAGCTCCCTCGTGCTCCGATGCCACTTCTCCTCCGCCTGATGATGCTAATGCACAAATGAACAGGAAGACAACAAAAAAGGGGGGTGGGAAAAAATAAAGAAATGTTGAGTGCATGCATTGGCGACACCGTTGGCGGACAGGACAGACAAAGAAGCCCCCTGCACTATGCCGCGCACTTGGGGTCGACTACGCAATCCGTGGGACATGGCCTACAAGCCTATGGGCGACCTCTGCTCACATACATGACACAGGGCAATGAATAGCTGTACTTGGCACCCTACAGAGGTGGGGGGCGGGGGCACAGGGCCATGCCTTAAGGAGGGGCCTAGCCTACAGATATCACCCTGGCCTAGGGATACCCACAGCCCTCCTCCCCCACCCAGACACCTCCACTGCGCGCAAAGTCACCAGGATTTGAGTGTACTCACCCCCTTGTGTCTGCTGTGATGTCCACACACGCCCATCCAAATCGGGGTAGGCCACCGCCAGGATCCGGGATATCAGGGGGGTCATAGTCCGACTGGCACCCATCCCACGTTGGGAGGCCATCCCCAGCTGAGCCTCCGCCGTCTTCCTGCTCCAGCGTCGGATGTCCTCCCACCTCTTCCGGCAGTGGGTGCCCCGTCTGTGGTGGACCCCCAGGGTCCGGACGTCCATGGCGATGGCACGCCAAATACCGATATTCTGGTGGGCGCTGGCCTATGTGACATGTACAGGGAGAGAGGAATAATCATCACCTTCTGCATGCTCGATGTGAGTGCCCCCCCCATCCCCACCCTTGCCATGTGGCACATGCTCTCATCTGTCGTTTGATGCATGCCTCAATCGCTCCCCTCACCACCATCTTTCATCCACCCGACTCAACACAGGCATTGGCCACAAAGCATGGTCCCAGTGTACTTACCTGTTTGTCTGAAGGACCTAGAATAGCGCATACTGGGGGAGGACCCCATCCACGAGTTTCTCCAACTCCTGAGCAGTGAAGGCAGGGGCCCTTTTCCCAGTCGCAGGAGCCATTGTCTCTTCCAGACCGTGGTCACAGCAGCACTTGCAGTGTAGGTCCTCTCCTGTGGAAGATCAGGTAGCGAGTGATTAAGCAGATAGAAAATGGCGGTCACGCCCGCGGCGGTGCGTACCGCGACCGCCGGCGCACATCGTCATTGGCTCCTGAGACCCATAGGGTTCAGTGTTAACCAATGCAGCTTTGCGACGCGGTCTTCGACCGCCTACCGCCACGGTGTCCCACGCCAGCGCATTCACCTCACATCCCATTGTCGCACTTCACAGGTCAGGCAGCCGCCATTTCAAGGGCCCACATGCATTATTTTCTACTGCGTCACACATACCTAGGCCTTGCATCGACACTCATACACGCCATTCAATGCATTGGGAATCGTGTTATGTGCAAGCTGTGGTTACGTACCTGTGGGTTGATTGACTCTGTGCTCGCTGTTGTCCTTCATAGGCACCGTCCGTTGGGACATGCGAGGAGATGGAGAAATCTTCCTGTGTACAGACCGCTGGTGGACCTGTCGACAATGGAGGAAAGACATGTCATACTGACATACAGGCTTGACCGAGCCACTATACAGGAACTGTGTGCCCAGCTGGAGCCAGACCTGGCACATATAGGAATCAAGTGGCCTTATGGTACTTCTTTGACCAAAGAGAATCCACACAACCCTGAAGGGTAAAAGTCAAAGAACCTGGTCAGAGCCCCATAAGTCACCCTATCTTGGATTCCCCTAGGTCTCTAGTTTTCAAAGCTGTGCAGGTATGCTAGGTTTCCCTAGGTTCCCACTGAGCTAGAGGCCAACATCCACAGCTAGGCACTTTGCAAAAAACAGTTCTGTTTTCTTTGTGAAAATGTGATGTGTCCACGTTGTGTTTTGGGGCATTTCCTGTCGCGGGCGCTAGGCCTACCCATGCAAGTGAGGTACCATTTTTATCGGGAGACTTGGGGGAATACAGAATACCAAAACAAGTGTTATATCCCCTTGTTTTTCTCTACATTTTTTCCTTCTAAATGTAAGACAGAGTGTAAAATAGACGTCTATTTGAGAAATGCCCTGTAATTCGCATGCTAGTATGGGCACCCCAGAGTTCAGAGATGTGCAAATAACCACTGCTTCTCAACACCTTATCTTGTGGTCATTTTGGAAATACAAAGGTTTTCTTGATACTTATTTTTCACTTTTCATATTTCAGCAAATAAATTGCTGCATACCTGGTATAGCATGAAAACCCATTGCAAGGTGCAGCTCGTTTATTGGCTCTGGGTACCTAGGGTTCTTGATGAACCTACAAGCCCTATATATCCCTGCAACCAGAAGAGTCCAGCAAACATAACAGTATATTTCTTTCAAAAATTTGACATCGCAGGAAAAAGTTACAGAGTAAAACGTAGAGAAAAATGGCTGTATTTTTCACCTCAATTTCAATATTTTTTTATTTCAGTTGTTGTTTTCTGTAGGAAACCCTTGTAGGATCTACACAAATTACCCATTGCTGAATTCAAAATGTTGTCTACTTTTCAGAAATGTTTGGGTTTCTGCGATCCAGCATTGGTTTCACACCCATTTCTGTCACTGACTGGAAGGATGCTGATAGCACACACAATCGTAGAAATGGGGTATGTCCCAGTAAAATGCCAAAATTGTGTTGAAAAATTGGGTTTTCTGATTCAAGTCTGCCTGTTCCTGAAAGCTGGGAGGCTTGTCATTTTAGCACTGCAATCCCTTTGTTGGTGCCATTTTCAGGGGAAAAAAAAACAGCCTTCTTCTGCAGCCTTTTTTTCCAATTTTCTTTTAAAAAACAAAATTTGCACTGTATTTTGCCTAATTTCTTGGTCCCCTTCAGGGGAACCCACAAAGTCTGGGTACTTCTAGAATCCCTAGGATGTTGGAAAAAAAGGACACAAATTTGGCATCAGTAGCTTTTGTGGACAAAAAGTTATGAGGGCCTAAGCAATAACTTCCAAATAGGCAAAAAAAGGCCTGGCACAGGAGGGGGAAAAGGCCTGGCAGCGAAGGGGTTAATCCATAGCATGTCATGGTGATGGTCAAATGCACAAGTTTTTGAGATGTATGCACATATGGAAGTAAAAAAAGGAGGAGCAACTTTACATTGCACTATTGTTTTGCAGATCCAAAAACAGGGCATTGTTGTAGTAGAAGTCACCTGTTGTCACCAAAGACAATGCATGTTTAAAAAGTGAGTTACACATATCTATTTAAATGACTATAGTGGAGATGAACACACATTTACAAAATGTACATACACATGGGTATGATGTGACTAGGTGAAAATACTACTTGCAAACACTATACTTTTATGTGCAAATGTGTGGAGTTGTAGGCCTGTTTTTGGGAGAACAACATTGATTGATAGAAAGTAAGGGACTGAGCAAATGCAAGGGATGATACATGGGAAAATGCCCACAATCTGACTAAACATATTGTACATTGTTAAAAAGAGAGATACAACCATGATGCTAGTCATTGGCATGAAACAAGATATTTTGTGGGGTCCAGTTTAGATATATCCATTTCGCAAAGGGTTTTGAACCATTCTAAATGTCACACTTAAGGGCAGTACTCCATTTTTGATTGTTAAGATATTGCTAAGTGCAACGTAGCAGACTCCACTCCAGCAGGGATTCCAGTCAAGTCTTTAGGATGTAGATCTGCAAGACCTTCTCCTCCAAGGAAAAGATTTATAATGGAGGACTGGGAGAACCATCAACAGTCCTCTGGGCCTCCACATGACACACTGAGGCCAGGGAACACACTCTCCCCAACAGGTCATTCTAATCTTCTCCTGTGTGAGCAGATTGTTAGATACTACATTCACCCTGTCAACTATTCTGGCCCACATTTACCTTTTCTAAGATATGGTTGTATTTTTTACTTGTCTTCCAAACAATTGTGGCTGTACCCTAATAATTTCATCCACAATGGCAGCAGCTCTCCCTCATTGAAACGAGGATTTGTCATCCCTGCTATTGTGAATTGTTTCTAAACAAATCATGTGCCCAGAAAATGAAGGATACCATGAGAAAATACAATTAACAAAAAACACAGAGGGAGAGGAACACATAAAAAAACCTGAAACAGAAAGTACCAGGGCACTCCAAATGATAAGTCCACAATATGCAAGAATCCAAAAAGTTTTAATTCCTTGTGTTGGAAAAAGGAAGCACATCAATTTTCAGAGACAGCCAACACGTGTTTCGTCCAACCGGACTTTTTCAAGGCATATAGCTCGATGAGATACTGAGTTCAAAAGATGTCTCTATTCAAAGGAAAAATCGTGGGTCCTGTATGATGAACAGGCTGTATAAGCCAAACATCTGAAGTGTTGAGAATTGTACGTGGCAGGGCCCTGATAAGCCCAAACACCTGTCCTCTCAACGGTCGCAAGAGTCAGGAAAACCAAGCATAAACATTAAAAAACCTGTCTCTTGTGTCGTGAATTTACCTGGCTCTCTGGTCTTCTGCAGTGTGATGTCAAAGGGTCATGATCTGAAATGGAGTGTGTTTATAGTGTGTTTTGCAGGTGCTCATAATTGTCCAAAATACAACAGGTGGTGGCTACTAGCATCAAACCAATGGCCACAGCCATAGTACCATAGTAAATGGGTCCCATGATGGATTGAGCTTGCCAAATTATTTTGCAGGTATTGCTCTTTTTATGCCACAACCACTACATCATTTCCTACCCCTCATTCACTGATGCGCAGCTTTGTGCTGCACTTCCAAATGATGAGTGGTGCATTGGCAAACCCATATATATCACTGTGTTATATTTACACCAGACGTTGCAGGGAAACACCTACATTTCATATATTAAATTGTGTGATTCAGCTGGTTTCAATTCTGCTTTCAAAGCACACAACCTTTGAAGACAATGCGTTTTGGCAAATGCATCATTTTAAAAATATGACTTACTGCTTAACCACTTCGCTGCCAGGCCTTTTCCCCCTCCTGTGCCAGGCCTTTTTTCGCCTATTTGGGGCAGTTCGCGCTTAGGCCCTCATAACTTTTTGTCCACATAAGCTAACCAAGCCAAATTTGCGTCCTTTTTTTCCAACATCCTAGCGATTCTAAAGGTACCCAGACTTTGTGGGTTCCCCTGAAGGAGGCCAAGAAATTGGCCAAAATACAGTGAAAATTTCGTTTTTTTCAAAAAAATTGGAAAAAGGGGCTGCAGAAGAAGGCTTGTGGTTTTCCCCCTGAAAATGGCATCAACAAAGGGTTTGCGGTGCTAAACTCAGCAGCTTCCCAGCTTTCAGGAACAGGCAGACTTGAATCCAAAAACCCAATTTTTCAACACAATTTTGGCATTTTACTGGGGCATACCCCATTTGTGCAATTTTTTGTGCTTTCAGCCTCCTTCCAGTCAGTGACCGGAATGGTCATGAAACCAATGCTGGATCCCAGAAACCTAAACAGTTCTGAAAAGTAGACAAAATTCTGAATTCAGCAAGGGGTCATTTGTGTAGATCCTACAAGGGTTTCCTACAGAAAATAACAGCTGAAAAAGAAAAATATTGAAATTGAGGTGAAAAAAACATCATTTTTTCTCTACTTTTTACTCTGTAACTTTTCCCTGCAATGTCAGATTATCGAAAGCAATATACCGTTACGTCTGCTGGACTCCTCTGGTTGCGGGGATATATAGGGTTTGTAGGTTCATCAAGAACCCGAGGAACCCAGAGCCAATAAATGAGCGGCACCCTGCAGTGCGTTTTCATTCTATACCGGGTATACAGTAATTCATTTGCTGAAATATAAGGAGTAAAAAATAGCTATCAAGAAAACCTTTGCATTTCCAAAAAGGGCACAAGATAAGGTGTTGAGGAGCAGTGGTTATTTGCACATCTCTGAATTCCGGGGTGACCATAGTAGCACGTGAATTACATGGAATTTCTCAAATAGATGTCTTTTTTACACACACCCCTATATTTGGAAGGAATAAATGTAGAGAAAGACAAGGGGCAATAACACTTGTTTTGCTATTCTATGTTCCCCCAAGTCTCCCGATAAAAATGATACCTCACTTGTTTGGGTAGGCCTAGCGCCCGCGACAGGATATGCCCCAAAACACAACGTGGACACATCACAGAAAACAGAGCTGTTTTTAGCAAAGTGACTACCTGTAGATTTTGGCCTCTAGCTCAGCCGGCATCTAGGGAAACCTACCAAACCTGTGCATTTCTGAAAACTAGAGACCTAGGGGAATCCAAGGAGGGGTGACTTGTGTGGCTCGGACCAGGTTCTGTTACCCAGAATCCTTTGCAAACCTCAAAATTTGGCTAAAAAAACACATGTTCCTCACATTTCTGTGGCAGAAAGTTCTGGAATCTGAGAGGAGTGACAAATTTCCTTCCACCCAGCATTCCCCCACGTCTCCCGATAAAAATGATACCTCACTTGTGTGGGTAGGCCTAGCGCCCGCGACAGGATATGCCCCAAAACACAACCTGGACACATCACAGAAAACAGAGCTGTTTTTAGCATAGTGACTACCTGTAGATTTTGGCCTCTAGCTCAGCCGCCACCTAGGGAAACCTACCAAACCTGTGCATTTCTGAAAACTAGAGACCTAGGGGAATCCAAGGAGGGGTGACTTGTGTGGCTCGGACCAGGTTCGGTTACCCAGAATCCTTTGCAAACCTCAAAATTTGGCTAAAAAAACACATGTTCCTCACATTTCTGTGGCAGAAAGTTCTGGAATTTGAGAGGAGCCACAAATTTCCTTCCACCTAGAGTTCCCCCACGTATCCCGATAAAAATGATACCTCACTTGTGTGGGTAGGCCTAGCGCCCGCGACAGGATATGCCCCAAAACACAACGTGGACATATCACAGAAAACAGAGCTGTTTTTAGCAAAGTGACTACCTGTAGATTTTGGCCTCTAGCTCAGCCGCCACCTAGGGAAACCTACCAAACCTGTGCATTTCTGAAAACTAGAGACCTAGGGGGATCCAAGGAGGGGTGACTTGCGGGGCTCGGACCAGGTTCTGTTACCCAGAATCCTTTGCAAACCTCAAAATTTGGCTAAAAAAACACATGTTCCTCACATTTCTGTGGCAGAAAGTTCTGGAATCTGAGAGGAGCCACAAATTTCCTTCCACCCAGCGTTCCCCCACGTCTCCCGATAAAAATGATACCTCACTTGTGTGGGTAGGCCTAGCGCCCGCGACAGGATATGCCCCAAAACACAACGTGGACATATCACAGAAAACAGAGCTGTTTTTAGCAAAGTGACTACCTGTAGATTTTGGCCTCTAGCTCAGCCGGCACCTAGGGAAACCTACCAAACCTGTGCATTTCTGAAAACTAGAGACCTAGGGGAATCCAAGGAGGGGTGACTTGTGTGGCTCGGACCAGGTTCTGTTACCCAGAATCCTTTGCAAACCTCAAAATTTGGCAAAAAAAACACATGTTCCTCACATTTCTGTGGCAGAAAGTTCTGGAATCTGAGAGGACTGACAAATTTCCTTCCACCCAGCATTCCCCCTCGTCTCCCGATAAAAATGATACCTCACTTGTGTGGGTAGGCCTAGCGCCCGCGACAGGATATGCCCCAAAACACAACCTGGACACATCACAGAAAACAGAGCTGTTTTTAGCATAGTGACTACCTGTAGATTTTGGCCTCTAGCTCAGCCGCCACCTAGGGAAACCTACCAAACCTGTGCATTTCTGAAAACTAGAGACCTAGGGGAATCCAAGGAGGGGTGACTTGTGTGGCTCGGACCAGGTTCGGTTACCCAGAATCCTTTGCAAACCTCAAAATTTGGCTAAAAAAACACATGTTCCTCACATTTCTGTGGCAGAAAGTTCTGGAATCTGAGAGGAGCCACAAATTTCCTTCCACCTAGAGTTCCCCCACGTATCCCGATAAAAATGATACCTCACTTGTGTGGGTAGGCCTAGCGCCCGCGACAGGATATGCCCCAAAACACAACGTGGACATATCACAGAAAACAGAGCTGTTTTTAGCAAAGTGACTACCTGTAGATTTTGGCCTCTAGCTCAGCCGCCACCTAGGGAAACCTACCAAACCTGTGCATTTCTGAAAACTAGAGACCTAGGGGGATCCAAGGAGGGGTGACTTGCGGGGCTCGGACCAGGTTCTGTTACCCAGAATCCTTTGCAAACCTCAAAATTTGGCTAAAAAAACACATGTTCCTCACATTTCTGTGGCAGAAAGTTCTGGAATCTGAGAGGAGCCACAAATTTCCTTCCACCCAGCGTTCCCCCACGTCTCCCGATAAAAATGATACCTCACTTGTGTGGGTAGGCCTAGCGCCCGCGACAGGATATGCCCCAAAACACAACGTGGACATATCACAGAAAACAGAGCTGTTTTTAGCAAAGTGACTACCTGTAGATTTTGGCCTCTAGCTCAGCCGCCACCTAGGGAAACCTACCAAACCTATGCATTTATGAAAACTAGAGACCTAGGGGAATCCAAGGAGGGGTGACTTGTGTGGCTCGGACGAGGTTCTGTTACCCAGAATCCTTTGCAAACCTCAAAATTTGGCTAAAAAAACACATGTTCCTCACATTTCTGTGGCAGAAAGTTCTGGAATCTGAGAGGAGCTACAAATTTCCTTCCAACCAGTGTTCCCCCAAGTCTCCCGATAAAAATGATACCTCACTTGCGTGGGTAGGCCTAGCGCCGGCGACAGGAAACACCCCAAAGCGCAACGTGGACACATCCTAAATTTTGGAAAAAAACAGAGGTGTTTTTTGCGAAGAGCCTACCTGTAGATTTTGGCCTCTAGCTCAGCCGACACCTAGGGAAACCTACCAAACCTGTGCATTTCTGAAAACTAGAGACCTAGGGGAATCAAAGGAGGGGTGACTTGCGGGGCTCGGACCAGGTTCTGTTACCCAGAATCCTTTGCAAACCTCAAAATTTGGCTCAAAAAACACATGTTCCTCACATTTCTGTGGCAGAAAGTTCTGGAATCTGAGAGGAGCTACAAATTTCCTTCCACCCAGCGTTCCCCCACGTCTCCCGATAAAAATGATACCTCACTTGTGTGGGTAGGCCTAGCGCCCGCGACAGGATATGCCCCAAAACACAACGTGGACATATCACAGAAAACAGAGCTGTTTTTAGCAAAGTGACTACCTGTAGATTTTGGCCTCTAGCTCAGCCGCCACCTAGGGAAACCTACCAAACCTGTGCATTCCTGAAAACTAGAGACCTAGGGGGATCCAAGGAGGGGTGACTTGCGGGGCTCGGACCAGGTTCTGTTACCCAGAATCCTTTGCAAACCTCAAAATTTGGCTAAAAAAACACATGTTCCTCACATTTCTGTGGCAGAAAGTTCTGGAATCTGAGAGGAGCTACAAATTTCCTTCCACCCAGCGTTCCCCCACGTCTCCCGATAAAAATGATACCTCACTTGTGTGGGTAGGCCTAGCGCCCGCGACAGGATATGCCCCAAAACACAACGTGGACATATCACAGAAAACAGAGCTGTTTTTAGCAAAGTGACTACCTGTAGATTTTGGCCTCTAGCTCAGCCGCCACCTAGGGAAACCTACCAAACCTGTGCATTTCTGAAAACTAGAGACCTAGGGGGATCCAAGGAGGGGTGACTTGCGGGGCTCGGACCAGGTTCTGTTACCCAGAATCCTTTGCAAACCTCAAAATTTGGCTAAAAAAACACATGTTCCTCACATTTCTGTGGCAGAAAGTTCTGGAATCTGAGAGGAGCCACAAATTTCCTTCCACCCAGCGTTCCCCCACGTCTCCCGATAAAAATGATACCTCACTTGTGTGGGTAGGCCTAGCGCCCGCGACAGGATATGCCCCAAAACACAACGTGGACATATCACAGAAAACAGAGCTGTTTTTAGCAAAGTGACTACCTGTAGATTTTGGCCTCTAGCTCAGCCGCCACCTAGGGAAACCTACCAAACCTGTGCATTTCTGAAAACTAGAGACCTAGGGGGATCCAAGGAGGGGTGACTTGCGGGGCTCGGACCAGGTTCTGTTACCCAGAATCCTTTGCAAACCTCAAAATTTGGCTAAAAAAACACATGTCCCTCACATTTCTGTGGCAGAAAGTTCTGGAATCTGAGAGGAGCAAAAAATTTCCTTCCACCCAGCGTTCCCCCAAGTCTCCCGATAAAAATTATACCTCACTTGCGTGGGTAGGCCTAGCGCCGGCGACAGGAAACACCCCAAAGCGCAACGTGGACACATCCTAAATTTTGGAAAAAAACAGAGGTGTTTTTTGCGAAGTGCCTACCTGTAGATTTTGGCCTCTAGCTCAGCCGGCACCTAGGGAAACCTACCAAACCTGTGCATTTCTGAAAACTAGAGACCAAAGGGGATCCAAGGAGGGGTGACTTGCGGGGCTCGGACCAGGTTCTGTGACCCAGAATCCTTTGCAAACCTCAAAATTTGGCTAAAAAAACACATGTCCCTCACATTTCTGTGGCAGAAAGTTCTGGAATCTGAGAGGAGCTACAAATTTCCTTCCACCCAGCGTTCCCCCAATTCTCCCGATAAAAATGATACCTCACTTGCGTGGGTAGGCCTAGCGCCGGCGACAGGAAACACCCCAAAGCGCAACGTGGACACATCCTAAATTTTGGAAAAAAACAGAGGTGTTTTTTGCAAAGTGCCTACCTGTAGATTTTGGCCTCTAGCTCAGCCGGCACCTAGGGAAACCTACCAAACCTGTGCATTTCTGAAAACTAGAGACCTAGGGGAATCCAAGGAGGGGTGACTTGCGGGGCTCGGACCAGGTTCTGTTACCCAGAATCCTTTGCAAACCTCAAAATTTGGCTAAAATAACACATGTTCCTCACATTTCTGTGGCAGAAAGTTCTGGAATCTGAGAGGAGCTACAAATTTCCTTCCACCCAGCGTTCCCCCACGTCTCCCGATAAAAATGATACCTCACTTGTGTGGGTAGGCCTAGCGCCCGCGACAGGATATGCCCCAAAACACAACGTGGACATATCACAGAAAACAGAGCTGTTTTTAGCAAAGTGACTACCTGTAGATTTTGGCCTCTAGCTCAGCCGCCACCTAGGGAAACCTACCAAACCTGTGCATTTCTGAAAACTAGAGACCTAGGGGGATCCAAGGAGGGGTGACTTGCGGGGCTCGGACCAGGTTCTGTTACCCAGAATCCTTTGCAAACCTCAAAATTTGGCTAAAAAAACACATGTTCCTCACATTTCTGTGGCAGAAAGTTCTGGAATCTGAGAGGAGCCACAAATTTCCTTCCACCCAGCGTTCCCCCACGTCTCCCGATAAAAATGATACCTCACTTGTGTGGGTAGGCCTAGCGCCCGCGACAGGATATGCCCCAAAACACAACGTGGACATATCACAGAAAACAGAGCTGTTTTTATCAAAGTGACTACCTGTAGATTTTGGCCTCTAGCTCAGCCGCCACCTAGGGAAACCTACCAAACCTGTGCATTTCTGAAAACTAGAGACCTAGGGGGATCCAAGGAGGGGTGACTTGCGGGGCTCGGACCAGGTTCTGTTACCCAGAATCCTTTGCAAACCTCAAAATTTGGCTAAAAAAACACATGTCCCTCACATTTCTGTGGCAGAAAGTTCTGGAATCTGAGAGGAGCTACAAATTTCCATCCACCCAGCGTTCCCCCAAGTCTCCCGATAAAAATGATACCTCACTTGCGTGGGTAGGCCTAGCGCCGGCGACAGGAAACACCCCAAAGCGCAACGTGGACACATCCTAAATTTTGGAAAAAAACAGAGGTGTTTTTTGCGAAGTGCCTACCTGTAGATTTTGGCCTCTAGCTCAGCCGGCACCTAGGGAAACCTACCAAACCTGTGCATTTCTGAAAACTAGAGACCTAGGGGAATCCAAGGAGGGGTGACTTGCGGGGCTCGGACCAGGTTCTGTTACCCAGAATCCTTTGCAAACCTCAAAATTTGGCAAAAAAAACACATGTTCCTCACATTTCTGTGGCAGAAAGTTCTGGAATCTGAGAGGAGCTACAAATTTCCTTCCACCCAGCGTTCCCCCAAGTCTCCCGATAAAAATGATACCTCACTTGCGTGGGTAGGCCTAGCGCCTGCGACAGGAAACACCCCAAAGCGCAACGTGGACACATCCACAATTTTGGGAGAAAACAGTGCCTACCTGCGGATTTTGGCCTGTAGCTCACCCGGCGCCTAGGGAAACCTACCAAACCAGTGCATTTCTGAAAACTAGAGACCTAGGGGAATCCAAGGAGGGGTGACTTGCGGGGCTCGGACCAGGTTCTGTTACCCAGAATCCTTTGCAAACCTCAAAATTTGGCTAAAAAAACACATGTTCCTCACATTTCTGTGGCAGAAAGTTCTGGAATCTGATAGGAGCCACAAATTTCCTTCCACCCAGCGTTCCCCCAAGTCTCCCGATAAAAATGATACCTCACTTGTGTGGGTGGCCCAGGTGCCTGCAACATAATAAGGCCCAAAACCTGAAGGGATAGAAGGGATAGCACAGCAAGTTTATAAGGGCATATTCTTTTATACATCTTTAGACGGACTCTGCTTTGGGGACCCACATAAGTGAGGTGTCATTTTACTTGGGAGACTGAGGGGAAAACTGGGGAGTAGGAATTTTGTGCTGGAGCGGTGATCCTACTAAGAAAAATCAGGAAAATATGCTTTTTTATGCAAATTGTGAGGTTTACAGAGGAGTCTGGGTAAGAAAATGTTGGGGGAGCCACACAAGCCACACCTCCCTAGACTCCTTGGGGTGCCTAGTTTTAAAAAGTTTCTGGGTTTTGTAGGTTTCCCTACATGACGGCCGCACCCAGGACCAAAAACATAGGTGGGCCCTCCCCCCCAAACACAGGTATTTTTGGAATATATCACTTTGATGTGTGCACATACGTCCGTGATGTGCCAAACACTAAAATTGTGAAAAGAAACACACTTAGGTTATGTGAAGAAGACCCCTCACCCACCAACCAAGTTGGTGGCATGCTTCATCATCGGGGTCCCACCTGAGGCACCTAGCGTGTCTCAAGTGTGCTGCGACACCTGATTACAGCGGAGCAGGTTTTGTCATTTGTACCACACATACTGGTTGGATTTGGCACGAGGGTGAGTGATGGTTCAGTAGATCAAATTTTATTAACAAGAGATTTCACAAAAGTGAAATGCACTGGTAATAACTGAAAGGCCAAAAAACTGAACCAATGACTCACAGCTCGTGAGCTGTAAAGCCACGACAAGGCACCAACCGCTTTACAGTCCATTCACACACCTTTCATACATGACATGCACTAGACCATTCACGCCGCCAGCCACGGGCCCAGCACATCCCTCTTGTCTACAAATTTCAGAGCTAGCAGCTCATCATTCCGCAAGGCACTGCACTGTCCCTTCTCAAGTTTTTTTACAGACAAGCTCTTTTGGATAGCCTTTCCGATTAGAGCGGATTGTGCCACAAGCAACAGTGTCCACTCTGAACAACTCCTTGAACAACCGAACTCCAGTGTAGAAGTTATCTACATATAAATGGTGACCTTTGTTAAACAGTCGTCTACCAAGTTCCCACACAATTTTCTCACTAACTCCAAAAGTGGGAGGACAACCAGGGGGGTCAATATTGGAATCCCTACCAGTGTAGACCCGGAAATTATAAACATATCCTGTACTACTTTCTGACAGCATATACAATTTAATTCCATACCGTGCCCTCTTGCTAGGAATGTACTGCCTAAAAACCAAACGACCCTTGAACAGGACCAAAGACTCATCTACAGATATTTCTTTCCCTGGAACATAGATCTCTGAAAACCGATCTACCAAATGATCAAGGACAGGTCTAATCTTAAAAAGACGGTCAGAATCAGGATGATCTTGTGGCAAGGCTAAAGCATTATCTACAAAATGCAACATCCGAAGAAGAAGCTCATACCGGTTACGACTCATGATGGCAGGAAATATAGCAGTTGCCATCAAGGGACTAGTAGACCAATATGAAGACAGCGACGGCTTCCTTATCAGCCCCATCAAAAAAGTTAAACCCAAGAACTTTTTCAACTCTTCCAGATTTGTGGGAATCCACCGGCTAGCTCTAGAGTGTGGCCTAAGCCTGGCAGCGTTGTCCCTCAAAAACTGCTCTGCATACAAATTAGTCTGCTCAACAATCTCTTCCAAAAATATATCGTCCATAAACAACTCAAAAAAGTTGACGGGCAAAAAGTTTTCCGTATTAACTCGACACCCTGGAAAACCAGTAAACGCAGGCAACTGTGGCTGCTCCATGTTTGGTGCAACCCATGCGTCAGGTCTTCCAATGGGAAGCCTTTCAGCCGCTGGCTCCTGCACCATTGGCACATCACTGTCCTCCTCTAAAACAGGCCCTTCATCAGCACTGAGAGTGGCTTCATCATCAGATGATTCATCTCTGACAGAAAATTCACTTCCAGAATCCTGCACTTCCTCCTCTGCCTCAGATGCAGAGTCAGTCTCATATTCATGGTCAGAAGATGACTCAAAAAGCACACTAACAACCTGCTGAGCGGTCATCCTACGGCTGGCCATGATCCTTCCTACTAAAATTAACTGGACAAATACACCACCAACAACCAGCACTGTGTAAGATAAGTAACAAAGTATAGGTTTATCACTAAGAATTATAAACTCAAAAACTATACTGCTCACTTGCCTGAAAAAGCTTGACTCACCAGCAACTACTCTGCACAGCCACAGCAATCACCAACGATATCCCACTAAAAAGAGAAAAAAAAAAGCAAATTAGACATAAGACAACACAATAATCATTGTGCATAACTCTAAGGACAATTTCACACACAATCCTGCATTCAGTACACCACCTACAAACATGTCATTCATGCATTGCAACAACACTCACTTGGAGTAAATTTATTTACTTACCTAAAACATGCAACTACGCAAACCGCAGGACAACTACTGCCAAAACTGCAACAAGCCACAGCAAAGTCAGCAAAAGCTTTGAACTAAAACAAAAAGGAGAAAAACTGTTATTATCATAAAAGTAAATACTTCGCCAGTTGACAAACACTCCGCCACTAACCATTTTTTCATTTTCCCGTGTCTAGTCTTCTCTGCTTGGGGGAAGATGGGCCTAAAAAAAAAATAGGCCAATCTACCCCCAAGGGGAGGGGGCAGAAATCACCCAGATTACATTGCACCCTTTGGGGGGGGCGACCCTTGCCCAAGGTGCCACACCCCCACACAAAGCACACACACACATACATAGTATCTCTGGCGCTATGGGGATTCTGCCCCCCTTGGGGACAGAAAGGCCTAAAAAATAGGCATATCTGCCCCCTAGGGGGGCAGAACTGCCCAAAAATACATGTGGGCCCCTGGGGGCGACCCTTGCCCAAGGGGCCACCCCCCAACACAAAAAATAAAAATCAACAATAAAATCCCTGGTGTCTATTGGCTTTCTGCCCCCCTTGGGGGCAGATCGGCCTAAAAATAGGGCCAATCTGCCTCCAAGGGGGGCAGAAACGACAATAAATACATTGCGCCCCTGGGGGGAGCGACCCTTGCCCAAGGGGCCACCCCCCAACACAAAGCACACATACATACATACTATTTCTGGCGCTATTGGGATTCTGCCCCCCTTGGGGGCAGAAAGGCCTAAAAAAAATAGGCCTCTCTGCCCCCAAGGGGGGCAGAACTGCCCAAAAATACATGAGGGCCCCTGGGGGCGACCCTTGCCCAAGGGGCCGCCCCCCAACACAAAAAATACACATCAACAATAAAATCCCTGGTGTCTAGTGGCTTTCTGCCCCCCTTGGGGGCAGATCGGCATAAAAATAGGGCCAATCTGCCCCCAGGGGGGGCAGAAACGACGTAAAAAGCATGTGCCCCCAAAGGGGAGCGACCCTTGCCCAAGGGGCCGCCCCCCAACACAAAAAATACAAATCAACAATAAAATCCCTGGTGTCTAGTGGCTTTCTGCCCCCCTTGGGGGCAGATCGGCCTAAAAATAGGGCCAATCTGCCCCCAGGGGGGGCAGAAACGATGTAAAATACATGTGCCCCCAAAGGGGAGCGACCCTTGCCCAAGGGGCCGCCCCCCAACACAAAAAATACACAGCAACAATAAAATCCCTGGTGTCTAGTGGCTTTCTGCCCCCCTTGGGGGCAGATCGGCCTAAAAATAGGGCCAATCTGCCCCCAGGGGGGGCAGAAACGACGTAAAAAGCATGTGCCCACTAAAGGGGAGCGACCCTTGCCCAAGGGGTCGCTCCCCTACACTAATATTCACTCACACACACACACACATACAGAAATCCCTGGTGTCTAGTGGGCATTCCTGCTGCCCGATCGCATCGCGATCGGGCAGCAGGAATGCTCAAAGAGACATCGAGGGAAAGGAAAACCCTTTCCTTTCCCTCGATGCCTCTCTGAGAGCACCCCCACCCCGCAGGAAGGTGAAATACTCACCTTCTCCCTTGACGCGCTGGAAGCAAATGGCTTCCAGCGCGTCATTCCCCCTTTCCATGAAATCAGCGCGCGATCGCGCGCTGACGTCATGGGGGGGGGCGGGGGGGGTGGGCGTGAAAGGGGAAGGGATTCCCCTTTCAGCCCTGGCCTGGGGGTGTTGGGGGGCGGCCCTCGGGGGAAGCGCTAGCGCTTCCCCCGACTGCCAGTCCCTGGACGTAATGGTTACGTCCATGGCGCCACACGGGCGCTGCCATGGACGTAACCATTACGTCCGTGGCGGGGAAGGGGTTAAGCCACCATTGTATCACATTTGATGGTGAAACACCAGCATGAGCCTCTTATAAATATTCCTTCTAGTGTTAGCAAAAAAAGGTTTCCCAGCCCGCACCAGTGCAGGCAGGAAAACTGCTATGTCCCAGGGTTATGTAACCTGGGACATAAGAGAAGCCAGGCCATGGTGGATGGGGTCCTCAGGACCAATAATGGCTGTTTGAGGGGTGCCATGTGGCCCCCTTCCTTTGGTATGCACAGTGGGCCTGGGGATGGGGTCCCCGAGTTGAACGCATCCCGGGTAGGGCCATCCCCATTTGTTGTAGGGCTGGGCCATGGGGACTGGGGTCTCTGGGGCTGAAAAGGGCCCAGGGAGGGGGTTGTGTGCACCCCCTACCACTTAATTATTTGGCATTTTGTCCACAGACATGGATTACCCAGGGGGTGGAGCAAAAAAATCAGTCTTGGGCAACAACACTTGCTTTTATTTCAATTAAGCAGGGATCCCCAGATCCATCGTGGTTTCCCCCAAATATTTTTTTTTAAGTGTTTGCTCTTGGGTGGGGAACTAGGTCTAGGGTTCAGGGTATCCCTATCCTGCTCCTTCATTTTATTTCTCCTTTTTCTTGGCACTCAGATGAGTCTGAGTCCAAAAATGGCTTCCTCAACTTCCTGGTTGAAGTGGTGGCAACCAAACAGATCACACCATGACATCTACCAGGTCCATGGACCCTCAACATCCCCAGATATACTTTCATCTCTTTTCTTTAATAACTCCAAAACTATGAAATGGATGTCCACCAAATCACAAGAAGCACCCTTTCTGGACAAAGATCTAGCTTTCTGCGAAATTTGGTGTAATTCCGTCCTGTGGTTCGGGCTTGAGTGGTGTCTACAATCCCTTTGTGAAATTGAATGGGGAAAATGTGCTTTGGGACCCACCCTTTTTTTTGGTCCTGCTTGACAACTCACCCCAAACTTTCAAGATAGCAGCCAAAGTGAGGGTCAAACTAGTTTAAAAATTGACATGAAGCTTTGACCAACAGCGCTAAAGTTCTTATGAAAAAAATGCATCTATGAAAATTAGACTATAGCTACCTATTGGCAATAGCTTTGAATGGCTGGCTGCAACCTGATAGATAAGTTGCAGCCACCATTTTCTTTGTCACTTAGCCCAGGAGAGGGAAATTAAATATAAGGGGTCAGGATACAGGAATCCTGACCCCATAGCTCAAACAGAGGGGTCGGAAGGCTGTGTGCAATGTGGGGTTGGGTGCATGCTGGGGGGGTTGGCTGCAGGGCCCAGCAGTGGTTGTATAAACATAGGTAATTATATATTGCTTAATGTTGAAAAAAAACAGAAATTCACTGAAAAAGGCAACGGTTATGGAACATTAATGTTAGACTTGCGTGTTACTCACTCAAAATGATAGAAATTCAGCAGTTATAGGCATACTTATAGTTAGACTTATTTCATGTCCCTAGTTCCTTAGCATAAGTGTAACTGTAAGTATAAGTGGAGATTTCATCTCTTACTCTCTCTCTCTCTCTCCCTCTCTCGCTATATATATATATATATATATATATATATATATATATATATATATATAGATATATATATAGATATATATGTAGATATATATACATATTATAACTAGGACTTTCATTTTGTCCCACTGCTAGATTTGACAATCCCAGAACGCGTATTGATCTATTTCATTTTATAAGGAAACTTAAGTTGCTAAAGGTAGTTACCTCACAGAAGGAGAAATAGAAATGTCATGTGTCACCTAACATTGTGACTGAATAGGACCATACTTCTGATAACACATATATGGGAGACATTGAGCGTTTGGCTTTGTTAATAGAGTTGGAAGTTGGGGAAAAGGATTGGATTTCAGAAAGGCAGTTACTCTTGAGTCTGGGAATAGAAACAAACGGTTCCAGCTAGATTCATTTCAAAGTAAAATCTAAGTGTAACCCTGTGACCTCGCATGACTCCATCAATTTTTTCCATGAGGTTGTCACCTCAGAACTTATAAAACTTTGGAGAAATAGTAGGAACCATAGCCTGTAATCTAAGCCTTAAGCAGAAAAAAGCACTTGATACACTTACTAGCAATATATAATTTGTTATAAAACCTGCTGACAAAGGTGGTGTTATGGGATGTGACTAAATAACAGGAAGAAGCTAGAAGACAATTGAATATGTCGTAATGTTATGAAAACTCATCCAGGGATGCCTACCGTGATCCTGTGATCCTTTTCCATGCCCTTTAATCTGAGTGGGATGATAGGGGTATTTTGGAGAGTTGAGGAATTTAAATTCTTAAAAATAGATAAGCCTAAACTCCCTACTTTTTATATGCTACCAAAGATTCACAAGGATAGCACGACCCCTCCAGGGAGACAGATTATAGCAGCAAATAATAACCTTTTGGAGAATGCTTCAGTCTATTTGGAGTTTTCTATTCCCTTACATGTTGAGTTTGCTTTCGTATTCAAGGGATAGTACTGATTTCATCACCAAGATACCACATATCCCATGGAAACCTGAATATATCCTAGTCACAATAGATGTAGGGCCATATTTATACTTTTTGACGCACAACTGCGCCAACGCAGTTGTGCGTCAAAAATTTTACCGCCAGCTAATGCCATTCCAACGCGCCATGCGGGCGCCTTATTTAAGGAATGACGTTAGCTGGCGCTGCGGACTGGTCTGAGTAAAAAAAAATGACGCACACCAGGCAGCGCCATCGTAGGGGACAATGGGGGTTGTGCGTCAAAAAATGGTGCACGTCAGGTTTGAGGCAAAAATCAGTCCTCAAACCGGACTTGCGCCATTTTTTTTTACGCACAACCCCCATTGACATGACTCCTGTCTTAGCAAAGACAGGAGTCATGCCCCCTTGCCCAATGGTCATGCCCAGGGGACTTATGTTCCCTGGGCATGGTCATTGGGCATAGTAGCATGTAGGGGAGCCCAAATTAGGTCCCCCTATGCCACTTAAAAAAACTTTTAAAAATAGTTACCTGAACTTACCTTTACTTACCTGGGATGGGTCCCCCCATCCATGGGTGTCCTCCAGGGGTGGGCGAGGGTGTCAGGGGGTGTCCCTGGGGGCAGGAGAGGGCACCTCTGGACTCCTTCTGAGCCCACCAGTCCCTTAACGCCTGCCCTGACCCAGGCGTTAAAAAACAGCGCACATCAGCTGTGCGCCGTTTTTTAAGGCCCACCCCCTCCTGTGCACCAAAATGACGCTGAGGTATAAATAAGGCGCACAGGCCTTAAATTCATTTTTTGGTAGGGAACACCTACCTTGCGTATCATTAACACAAGGCAGTTTCCCGCTTCCAAAATGATTACGCACACAGTGGAATTTTGACGTCCGTGGGGTCGGGTGTCAAAGTTTAAATATAGGGCAAGGTTTGCGCTGAATGTGCGGCAAACTTTTTGACGCTCATTCGCCGCAAACAGAGTATAAATATGCCCCGTAGTATCTTTATACACTTGAATTAAACATGGGCTAGGTATACAGGCATGCAGGCATTTTTCTTGGGACAGACCATTGTATTTTTATGATCATTCCATTATTGGAAATGCTGAAGTTCTGTCTAGAAAACA
Organism: Pleurodeles waltl; assembly: GCF_031143425.1. Lineage (NCBI taxonomy): Eukaryota > Metazoa > Chordata > Amphibia > Caudata > Salamandridae > Pleurodeles > Pleurodeles waltl. Next base: position 257,634,270 of record NC_090437.1, on the reverse strand, counting down.
AAGTTTTTTCTGTTTGGTGAGCAGTGGTACAGGCAACTTACTAGGACTACAATGGGAAGTTGCTTTGCGCTGAGCTACGCCTTCATTTTTATGGGTTGGTGGGAGTCACAGGTTGTTTGGACAGAAAAGAATAAGGACTGGACTAGACATTTAGCGTTATGGATACGCTATATAGATCACATATTTGTCATCTGGGAGGGCCAATGTGACAAGCTGCATGCCTTTCTGGATTTCATTTCCAATAAAAATTTGAATTTTTCTTTAGGATACATGATTCTGAGAATGATTTTTTGGATATCTTGCTCAGAGTAAATCATGGGGCAGTACAAACTAGTCTCTTCAGGAAGGAAACTGCAGGTAAGAGCATTCTACATGCACAGAGCAATCACCCACAAAACTCAAATTGAACATCCCCTATGGGGAGTTTCTCATCGATAAGAGAAGTTGCAGTACTGTAGCAGCGTATGAGTTGGAACAAGCTGCTATGGCTAAGAGATTTAGAGATAGGGGATATCCCAGGGATGTTATTAAAGGGGCAATCCAGAGAGCAGAAGCAATTTCTAGAGAGAGCCTTTTGACAATTGGGGACAACAAAAAGATGGTGAAGGAAGAGACTAATAATGTGATCAGACTGATTGCTACATTCAACAATAAATCAGAGAAAGTTAGAGACCTTTTGAATAAACACTGATATTTGGCGAGATTGGATCATGTGACTGGGAATTTAGTAACACCACGGCCTATTATCATGCATTGGAAGTGCAGTTCAATAAAATATATTTTGCTGCATAGCCATTTTAGCAAAAGAAACAATAGCACATGGCAACAGGAACAAAAAGGATTTTTCAAATGCGGAAAGTGCAAAGCCTGTAGGTACAGCACTAATAAGAAAACATATACATTGTCCACTGGTAGGAATGTAAAGATAAATAAGTTCATTAACTGTAACAGTGACTATGTGATTTATGTCCAAGTTTGCCCTTGTGGTTTGAACTATGTAGAGAGTACGGTTTTTCCGGTCAAAAATAGAATTTTGGAATACTATTGAGCTATCTCTCTGCATGATCCTACGTACCCGGTGGCGAGTCATTGGCAGAAAATACATGAACTGAGCACTGAAAAAATCTCTTTTATCGACATTGACAGGGTCCCATTAAATAAAATATCAGAGGAGGAGACAGAGAAAGAAGTTTGAGGAGTCTGGAATGTGAATATATAATCAAGCTTTGGAGTAAGTTCCCTGGAGAACTGAATCTGGACAAAGAACTTCATGTGCATTTGAGATACAATAGTTATAATATCTCTCCACGGATGTGTCATCTATCTCTTTGTTTTCTTTCCCCTGCCCCTTTTCCCCCCCCTTTCATCTTTTCAGGGTATTGTTAGTATATAGGTTTTTCAAACACAGGTCTTGCATGACTTGCCTCAAATGTGAGTTTATGGATTGTATGTCTTTTAGGGTTTGGAATAATGGCTAATAGGTTTCTGTTTTTGGGATAAATGTGGGTTTTGTAAAAAGTTTTTTTGTTAATTTTCAACTTGTATATAATTTTGTGTTGTCCCTCTTACATCCACAGATATACCATTGGGGTTGAGAAATATGCTTTCTTTGGAAAGTCATGTGGTTTGATTATATCTATCATCTGGCTTGCTGTCTGAATGAGTGGATAATTGATATCCAGCCACTAGGCTTGGATTAACAGGCTTCGATAAGTAAAGCTGAACAGGTAATGTCAATTTGACAGCTTTATGTAAAACGTCGTCTGACAGACAGAATAGTAAGCTTCATTTTGATGGTTTCTTACTTGTTTAAATATATGTTTGAACTGTGATTACTATTTAGGCAATTGTGTTGAGGTTTGAATTTTAAAAGCCACTGGGCTTGGGCACAGAAATGGAGTGTGAAATGCCGATTAGATAGTCGTAAGAAAAATGCTGTATGACAGATGAGAAAGTGCTTTTCTTTCATCTGGCTTTCTTTATTTTCATAAAACATGTCTGTACATTGTTACATAAATTTGTTGAAGTGTTGTAATAATTGTTTTGAGGGCAACAAAGCAATAATGTTAAAAGTCTGAAGTATCTTTTTTGTGTTTACTTTTGAAATGCGCTGATGTGCCTTTAGATGTGGCAACATTGTTTCCATTGTGTTTGCTCTGACGAAGACTGTGTTGGTTGACACGCATGAGCGTTAAATAAACTTTGCAGCAGTTTCCTGGAGTGTGGGGGCATTTTTGGAGTGAAATAAGGAGTCTTGTTAATATATATATATATATATATATATATATATATATATATATATATATATATATATATATATATATACATATATATATATATACATATATGTATATATATATATATATATATATACGTATATGTATATATATATATATATACATTACTTATTTGTTTCCATATAAAAAGCATTTTTGACTTGTCTATTTCTTTGGCCATTTGATTAATCTGCACAACATTTTCCAAAATAGTGTTCCCAAGAATCTTATTGTACATGGACAGTTTCGGCATGATTTGTCAAGTGGACCTGAGAAAAAAGGGGGTGGGGGGGTAAAAAAACATGTGTTTTACATTGTAATTCCCTTAGGGATTTTGAACATGACTACAGCACAAACTGCTGGACAGAACTACATCAAATTTCAGAGAAAGACAGCGTTTGGTCCAAAAAGAAGTTATTTTGTTACTTGGAGCAAATCCCTTCAGTAGTTTTTGAGATATGAAAAGAAAAAGAAATATAATTATCTGGAGGTGCGAAGTCTTCCTTCCTTGAGATCTGATTGGCTGCCAACACTTTAACCAGAAAGTGTGTCAGCTGTTGAAAAATAGCCCTCTCTGAATGGTCACCCCAAACCTTCCTCCTCCTCTTTTTCTGACCTCATTTTTGTTGGCTTTAGGACTCTGGACACTTTACCACTGCTAACCAATGCTAAAATGCATGTGCTCTCTCCTTAAAACATGGTATTATCGGATCATACCCAAATAACATTATAAATTTACTTGTAAGTCCCTAGTAAAGTGCACTACATCTGCCCCGGGCCTGTAAATTAAATGTTACTAGTGGGCCTGCAGCTCTGATTGTGTCACCTCCCCAGACGCCATAAGGGACTGACACTGGCCTGGCGCCAGCGAGCTTTCACCTCTACTACTCTGTGAGATGTTTTCATTTCTTCATTTTCAAAGGTACTGTGCCTGGGGTTCCATGGGGGCTCTGTGACCGGTGCCTGTGGTGTCGTATTATTGGAGGCGACTCCGTCAATGACGCTGTGATAGCCCCAGTTGGAGCTATTGAGTTTCTAAGCACCTTAGTGGAATTTAATCTTAACAAATTCCTAACTTTTCTTGTATATGTTGGATTTTCATCATTTTGACAATACTTTATTCAGATTAATAATATCTATTCTTCTAAATCTATGTGGTATATTTTTGTGGTATTTCACAGTGTTACTGTATGAATTATTGCACAAATACTTTACAAATTGCCTTTTACGTTGAGCTTGCCTGCTTTGTGCCAAGCTACCTGTGGGTGAACACAGGATAATTTGGGTTGTTGCTTGGATAAGGGTGCATACCTCTGGGGTTGTGTTGTGACTTACCCTGACTAGGACTGTGGTCCTTACTTGGACAAGGGTGTAAACCTCTGCCAACTAGAGACCCAATTTCTAACAGCAGCCATCTTGGAGCTTGGCTTCAGCCGAGTCTCATAAAAACAGAAAAAAAGAAAAGGGGCCAGGATAGGGTCACCCTGAGTCCCTGTCCTTGATCTAGGCATCCTCCACTGACCCCACCAGGGCTAAAAAGCATTATTTCTTTAAAATAAATATCAGAAAAATCTGTGGATTGACCCGCTGATTTTTTTTTTAGATCTTGTTTTTAAAAAAGGGCATTCTCCAGCCCTTTTCTTTTATTTTGTCCCCGGGTGGGCCAGGTCCCCAGGGCGTTGGGGGCATAAAAAAAGAGGGAGACACACAGGGAAATGTATTCAATTAAGGGGGGCTATGCAGCCTCTCTCCCATAGCCCTGGGGACAGACCCCTCCCCAGAGCTGAAATTAAATATTGAAGGGAGTCGGTCGTGGAACCCTGGCCTTGAGGACCACCACCTCCCTGGGGCTAAGATAAACATTTGAGGGAGCCCCCTCATGAAGCCAATAATGGCTGTGGGATCTGTCATCCACCAGGGCCACCTCCTGCTATGTCCTGGAGTGCCCGCCCCAGGGACATAGCTGTTTGCTCTGATTTGGCAGGAGCTTTCACAGCTCCCATCAAGTCACAGCAAACACTCTGCCTCCAGCGGGTGAGAGGTGTCATTGTGCTCTCGCCAGCTGGAAGCAGAGGTTTCATTTCTTTCCCTGCCTCCAGAGATGCAGACAGGAAAAGAGATGAAACAATTGCTTTTGCAAAGAGGGAGCTGCATGTTTAGTAGCTCCTTGTGTGCAAAAGCAATGCTAGCTCCCATAGGAGGAGGGGAGCTGGCCAGGACTGAGAGGGCCTTGAGGCTCCCCTATTGTACCATTGCACACTGGGTGTCCTGGGGGGACAAAGGGAGCCAGCCTTGGGATGTGCCAATCCCCAGGTCTATTAATGCCCCCCTAATCAGTTTAGGCCCCTCTCCCACTTAAAATTGGTCTATGCCCTGGGAAAGTGGTAGCCCCCAGGGCTGAATATGACCCAGGATTGGGACACCATGGCCCCCTCTCCCTTTGAAAACGAGTATTCACCTTAGGGAGATGACGTCCCCGTGGCCCTTTTGAGCACATGAGGGGGGTCCATGCAGCCCCCATCTAATTGAAAGACCGATCTCAGAGAAGGTGTTATTGTCTGGGGGTGTAAAAGCGGACCATCCTAGTATTGGCATTTGATATGGCCCATGGGAAGTGGCCCACAGAGGGGCTGAAATACAAACAAACATTTTTTTTTTGTTGAGGTTTTGTGGATCATTTGCAGTTTTGCATGAACATTTAAAAAAAAAATTGCTTTGACCCTGGCAGGATCCCTGGTAAATCCCAGCAACAGGCCTAGGGATTCAAGATATTTCTACGCTGCCCCTTTTTCTTTATATTTAACTAATGTTTTGGGGGACAAATAAGTCCTATTCCCAAAATGGCTGCCAACTTTTTTTGTTCGAAGTGATGGCAGTCAATCAAATATCAGCATGGGATTGTCAGATCCACATTCCTAGATATCTATTCTTTTATTTTAAATATCTCTGAAACTACTGAACAGAATTACACCAAATGGCTAAAAACACGCTTTCTTGACTAAGAGCTAGCTTTTTTTTAAAAGCTTTATTTAGTTTTATAACATAGAAACAAACCATTCTCATTGTTCGTTGGCTCAGTTGCGAACACAAATGCAAAATGTTTAGAAGACTATGCAAATACATGTTCCAAGATGCCGGTAGTCATTGCTTCTGATGTTGGGCTCGGGTTAAAGTGGAATACTGAGTGGGCATCTCCAACAATCATTGGCATACAGATAATTAAAGGGATGGTATAGAATGAGTTTATAGTAGGAACATACATTACATTGGTCAAGAAAGCTCACAGTTTACATATTGTGTCCACTCTTTGTTCTTGCTGGTTCCCCCATGCATACAATCTATGTTGTTAGGCACCATCACTCCAGGGCGCTATCACAGTTTCATCTTCCCTACATGGCTACGTATGCCTGATATAGTCCTTAGATATCTTTCGGGCAGTTGCAAAACAATAATAGTTCACAATATGTGTTTGACTGCATGTTCCAATATGTCATGTGAGTCTGTGAGCCTAGCGGAGGGCTATCCAACACCGGTCCAGCAGCACACCTAACACCACCAGATGCTGGACGGTCACCTGCACTCCGATCAGAGGCCTAGCTCCAGCGTCTGCCCAGTAATAGCCTCAAGCCTCGTCTACGTGCCAAAAACTCTCCTCTCCAGGACAGTACCAGGCCTGATGTTCAAATCCAGCCTCCTCACCCCACAGAGCTGACAGGATGCAGTACCTGGTAACGCATATTGGAATAATCGGATTGGTGTGTAAAACACCCTATTTAAAATGTAGGAGTCTGTGCCTACTGATCAGTGAAACCATTTTTGCTACCATACAACAGTACTTCTATTGCTGATCACTTATAGTGAGCCCCAGCTCCCTCTGCCACTCAAGCCCAACCTGTGAAATTAGGCCTGTGTGCCTCCTGTGCATATGTATATGATCTGGACCCAAGCCAGCAGGGCTCTGTTGTTCGTAAAAGAGTGAATAATGCAGGCATCTCCAACTGTTCCAGAATGCCCCCCCCTAATAATTCCTGTAATAAGTGGTGTGCTCTGTGGTAATAAAACTGAGTGAGGGGAGTGGTCCTATCACATTGTTCACAGAATGCATCCCAGGTGGACATGGAACCATCACTAAAGAAGTCTCCCATGATCTGTAGATTCAGTTCACATAAGATGCGTACCATGCTTCGCTACTGTCCGAACAGGAACCGAAGAAACAGGTCTAGTGGCACGTGTGGGGAGTATATTAGCTACCTTGCCCGTTGTTCAAGGAGATTTTGCCAGGTGCAAATCGTAGTATTAAATTAATCTAATGCAGTGTAGCACCTTGCCGGTCTGACAAACAGTGTCTGCAACAGAGACAGTGGCACTGCAGCATCTTGTTCTAACCACAAATGTGTTAGTTCCTGTGGGCTGTGTATCCAGAAATGTGCAAAGGAACAAGGTCAATCAATCAATCAATCAAGAAATTTGTATAGCGCGCTACTCACCCGGAGGGTCTCAAGGCGCTGGGGAAGGGAGGACCGCTACTGCTCGAACAGCCAGGTCTTGAGTTGCTTCCTGAAGGAGAGGTGGTCTTGGGTCAGGCGGAGGTGGATGGGGAGGGAGTTCCAAGTCTTGGCTGCCAGGTAGGAAAATGATCTTCCTCCCATGGTGGCTTTTCTAATGCGTGGCACGGCGGCGAGGGCGTGGCTGGTCGATCGTAGCTGGCGGGTGGGAGTGTAGAAGGTCAGGCGGTTGTTGAGGTACCTGGGGCCCAGGTCGTGGAGGGCCTTGTGTGTGTGGGTGAGGAGACGGAACGTGATTCTCTTGCTGACGGGGAGCCAGTGCAAGTCTCTCAGGTGTCCGGAGATGTGGCTGTGACGGGGGATGTCAAGGATGAGGCGTGCGGAGGCGTTCTGGATGCATTGGAGTCTTTTCTGTAGTTTGGCCGTGGTTCCGGTGTAGAGGGTGTTACCGTAGTCCAGTCGGCTGGTGACGAGTGCCTGGGTGACCGTCTTCCTGGTTTCGGTGGGGATCCATCGGAAGATCTTTCGGAGCATGCGTAGGATGTTGAAGCATGATGATGAGACGGCGTTGACTTGTCTGGTCATCGAGAGGGAGGAGTCCAGGATGAAGCCCAGGTTGCGTGCGTGGTCCGTTGGTTTGGGTGCGCTGCCCAGGGCAGGGGGCCACCAGGAGTCGTCCCAGGCAGAGGGTGATGATCCAAGGATGAGGACTTCCGTCTTGTCTGAGTTCAGTTTCAGGCGGCTGTTCATCATCCACTCGGCTACGTCTTTCATCCCTTCGTGCAGGTTGGTTCTGGTGGTGGCTGGGTTGTTGGTGAGGGAGAGGATCAGCTGGGTGTCGTCGGCGTAGGAGATGATGTTGAGGTTGTGTTGGCGTGTGATGGCTGCGAGGGGGCTCATGTAGACGTTGAAGAGGGTGGGGCTGAGTGATGATCCTTGTGGTACGCCGCAGCTGACTTCGGTGGCCTCGGATCTGAACGGGGGGAGGCGGACTCTCTGGGTTCTTCCAGCGAGGAACGAGATGATCCACTCTAGTGCCTTCTCTTGGATTCCGATGTTGCTGAGGCGCTGCACTAGGGTGCGGTGGCAGACAGTGTTGAACGCTGAGGAGAGGTCCAGGAGGATGAGGGCCGCTGTCCACCCGTTGTCGAGCAGGGCTCGGATGTCGTCGGTGGCTGCGATGAGGGCGGTCTCGGTGCTGTGGTTGGCTCGGAAGCAGGACTGCGAGTGGTGGAGGGATCCATTAGTCTCGAGGAAGGCGGCTAGCTGTCTGTTGACGGTCTTCTCGAAGACTTTGGCAGGAAATGGGAGGAGCGAGATGGGGCGGTAGTTCTTGAGGTCGGTGGGGTCTGCTGATGGTTTCTTCAGGAGGGCGCTGAGTTCGGCATGTTTCCAGCTCTCTGGGAAGGTGGCGGTGTTGAAGGAGCAGTTGATGATGTCCCGGAGATGGGGTGCGATGACTGAGTCGGCTTTGTTGAAGACGTGGTGGGGGCATGGGTCGGTTGGAGAACCGGAATGGATGGTGTTCATCATCTGGATGGTGTCTTCGGTGCTGACCGGGGTCCAGGCGCGGAGGGTGGTGTTGGGGGGCGTCGGTTTGGTGGTTGGGTGCGTGGTCTGTGCGCCGAAGCTGTTGTGTATGTCGGCGATCTTGCAGTGAAAGAACGAGGCGAGTGAGTCGCAGAGGTCTTGTGAGGGAGTGATGTCGTTGTTTCCGGCGCTGGGGTTGGAGAGCTCTTTGACGATGCTGAAGAGTTCCTTGCTGTTGTGTGCGTTGTTGTCTAGTCGTTCTTTGAATGCTGTCTTCTTGGTGGTGTGGATCAGCTGGTGGTGTTTGCGGGAGGCGTGCTTGAGGGCGGTCATGTTGTCTGTGGTCGGGTTTTTTCGCCAGGCTTTCTCGAGGTTGCGGCAGTTGTTCTTGGAGTTCTTGAGGTCGTTGTTGATCCAGGAGGCTTTCTTGCTGTTGGGCCTGGTGGGATGGGTTTTCAAAGGTGCGAGGTTGTCAGCGCAGTTGGTGATCCACTGTGTGAGGTTGTTGGCTGCTTGGTTGGGGTCCGCTGAGCTGGCGGGAGGGTTCTGGCTCAGTGATGTAGAGAGCTGGTCGGTGGTGATCTTGTTCCAGCTCCTGTGGGGAGCCTGTTGTGGGTGGTGGTGAGTCGTGGTTCTTCTGAAGCTGAAGTGGACGCAACTGTGGTCTGTCCAGTGGAGTCCGGTGGAGTGGCTGAAGGAGATGTACTTGCTGGAGGAGAAGACTGGGTCAAGCGTGTGTCCGGCGTAGTGGGTGGGGGTGTTCACCAGTTGCTTGAGTCCGCGGTTGGCAAGGTTGTCCAGCAGGGTGGTGGTGTTGTTGTCGTTGTTGTTCTCCAGGTGGAAGTTGAGGTCCCCTAGGAGGATGTAGTCAGCGGAGGGGAGGGCGTGTGGGCTGATGAAGTCTGCGATGTCTTCGCTGAATTGTGTGCGGGGTCCTGGGGGTCTGTAGATGAGGGTGCCTCTGAGTGTGGTCTTGGGGTCGGTGTGTATCTGGAAGTGGAGATGTTCGGAGGCTGTGAGGGTGTCGTCGGAGTTGGTCGTGATGCGGATGGTGTTCTTGTGGACGATGGCGATGCCTCCTCCTGTCTGGTTGACGCGGTCCCTCCGGGTGATCTTGTATCCGTCCGGGATGGCGATGTCGGGCGCTGAGGAGGCGTTCATCCAGGTTTCTGTGAGGAAGGCGACGTCTGGAGATGTGGTGTCGAGCAGGTTCCAGAGTTCCACGGCGTGTCTGTGGATAGAGCGGGTGTTGAGCAGGATGCACTTCAGGTGGTTGCTGCTGGTGCTTGGCTTGGCGGGTGTGGCCCGTGTCTGAATGCAGGAGAACTTGCAGGATTGGCAGGTGAAGGGCTCGTGGGTGTGTCTAGGGGTGGCTCTGCAGCAGCCGGGGATCCGGCCGGTGTTGATTGCGATGAGAGTGGCGGCGTTGTAGGTCTTGCGGGTGGGCTGGCCTCTGCGGGGGCCAGGGGGTCTGGCGCTGGGCGCGGGCCAGGCGCGGACGGGCGCAGGCAGCCTCCATATGAGTGGGAGAGGGAGGGAGGAGCAGCTGGGAGGTGGGAGCGGGACGGCCAATGGGGTGCGAGGGGGGCAGAGCTACAGGACGCGGTGGCAGGAAACGGGCGGCGAGCGGGAGACGCGGTGCACAGGGAAACAGAGATTTAGGACCACAAACTGGGCAGAACAAGGTGAGGGGAGCAGTACAAGGCAGCAAAAGGACACAGGAATAAAGCAGCGGTCAGCGGTCTCACAGGGGCTGCGTGGCGGTGAGGGGAGCGACCTGCCTGGTAAACAGGGTCAGAGGTCGCTCTCTCTACCGCTGCGCGGCCTCCATATGAGTGGGAGAGGGAGGGAGGAGCAGCTGGGAGGTGGGAGCGGGGCGGCCAATGGGGTGCGAGGGGGGCGGAGCTATGGGACGCGGCAGCGGGAAACGGGCGGCGAGGGGGAGACGCGGTGCGCAGGGAAACAGAGATTTAGGACCACAAACTGGGCAGAACAAGGTGAGGGGAGCAGTACAAGGCAGCAAAAGGACACAGGAATAAAGCAGCGGTCAGCGGTCTCACAGGGGCTGCGTGGCGGTGAGGGGAGCGACCTGCCTGGTAAACAGGGTCAGAGGTGGCTCTCTCTACCGCTGCGCGGCCTCCATATGAGTGGGGGAGGGAGGGAGGAGCAGCTGGGAGGTGGGAGCGGGACGGCCAATGGGGTGCGAGGGGGGTGGAGCTACGGGACGCGGCGGCGGGAAACGGGCGGCGAGGGGGAGACGTGGTGCGCAGGGAAACAGAGATTTAGGACCACAAACTGGGCAGAACAAGGTGAGGGGAGCAGTACAAGGCAGCAAAAGGACACAGGAATAAAGCAGCGGTCAGCGGTCTCACAGGGGCTGCGTGGCGGTGAGGGGAGCGACCTGCCTGGTAAACAGGGTCAGAGGTCACTCTCTCTACCGCTGCGCGGCCTCCATATGAGTGGGAGAGGGAGGGAGGAGTAGCTGGGAGGTGGGAGCGGGGCGGCCAATGGGGTGCGAGGGGGGCGGAGCTACGGGACGCGGCGGCGGGAAACGGGTGGCGAGGGGGAGACGCGGTGCGCAGGGAAACAGAGATTTAGGACCACAAACTGGGCAGAACAAGGTGAGGGGAGCAGTACAAGGCAGCAAAAGGACACAGGAATAAAGCAGCGGTCAGCGGTCTCACAGGGGCTGCGTGGCGGTGAGGGGAGGGACCTGCCTGGTAAACAGGGTCAGAGGTCGCTCTCTCTACCGCTTCGCGGCCTCCATATGAGTGGGAGAGGGAGGGAGGAGCAGCTGGGAGGTGGGTGCGGGGCGGCCAATGGGGTGCGAGGGGGGCGGAGCTACGGGACGCGGCGGCGGGAAACGGGCGGCGAGGGGGAGACGCGGTGCGCAGGGAAACAGAGATTTAGGACCACAAACTGGGCAGAACAAGGTGAGGGGAGCAGTACAAGGCAGCAAAAGGACACAGGAATAAAGCAGCGGTCAGCGGTCTCACAGGGGCTGCGTGGCGGTGAGGGGAGCGACCTGCCTGGTAAACAGGGTCAGAGGTCGCTCTCTCTACCGCTGCGCGGCCTCCATATGAGTGGGAGAGGGAGGGAGGAGCAGCTGGGAGGTGGGAGCGGGGCGGCCAATGGGGTGCGAGGGGGCGGAGCTACGGGACGCGGCGGCGGGAAACGGGCGGCGAGGGGGAGACGCGGTGCGCAGGGAAACAGAGATTTAGGACCACAAACTGGGCAGAACAAGGTGAGGGGAGCAGTACAAGGCAGCAAAAGGACACAGGAATAAAGCAGCGGTCAGCGGTCTCACAGGGGCTGCATGGCGGTGAGGGGAGCGACCTGCCTGGTAAACAAGGTCAGAGGTCGCTCTCTCTACCGCTGCGCGGCCTCCATATGAGTGGGAGAGGGAGGGAGGAGCAGCTGGGAGGTGGGAGCAGGGCGGCCAATGGGGTGTGAGGGGGCGGAGCTACGGGACGCAGCGGCGGGAAACGGGCGGCGAGGGGGAGACGCGGTGCACAGGGAAACAGAGATTTAGGACCACAAACTGGGCAGAACAAGGTGAGGGAAGCAGTACAAGGCAGCAAAAGGACACAGGAATAAAGCAGCGGTCAGTGGTCTCACAGGGGCTGCGTGGCGGTGAGGGGAGCGACCTGCCTGGTAAACAGGGTCAGAGGTCGCTCTCTCTACCGCTGCGCGGCCTCCATATGAGTGGGAGAGGGAGGGAGGAGCAGCTGGGAGGTGGGAGCGGGGCGGCCAATGGGGTGCGAGGGGGGCGGAGCTACGGGACGCGGCGGCGGGAAACGGGCGGCGAGGGGGAGACGCGGTGCACAGGGACACAGAGATTTAGGACCACAAACTGGGCAGAACACGGTGAGGGGAGCAGTACAAGGCAGCAAAAGGACACAGGAATAAAGCAGCAGTCAGCGGTCTCACAGGGGCTGCGTGGCGGTGAGGGGAGCGACCTGCCTGGTAAAGGTGCTGCTATGTAGTATGTTTCTAGGTCTAGATTTCTATGGTAAGGTTAGGGTCTCCCAGCGCAACCATGGCTGTTTTCTAGCCCAAGCTATTCCATTCATTAGAGTATGAAGTCATTGGAAAACTGCTCAGGGAAGAAAGATTGGAATATTTCATAAATAAAAATACCAATCTGGGAAACACCACCAGTTTCATTCCTGGCCATATGCCTGGCTGAAGATAGTGGCACCCTTACCTAACGGTCTGTTGCTTCCGTCAGACATATTATAGTTGTCTTCCATCACTATTATTACTAAGTCTGTGTGCACCTCGATCCCTAGATAGCGGACACAGTCAGCAGTCCACTGCAAGGGATATGTCCACTGTACTGATGCTGTGGCAGGCATAAGCTGGAAAATGACAAGATTTCTCCCAATTTAAGGGGAGTCTAGAATGCCTGCTGAACAACACAACCTCTTGGAGCATTAGCTCCAGGAAGAGCTCAGGGTTACGTACATTGAATAATATGTCATCTGTGTATGCTGACATAATTAAATTGTAATTGAGGAATCACAAACCACGATGCGAATGATATTCCTGGACTGTGCACGCCAGAGGCTCAGCAACTGGGACAAAATAACAATGGGGACAGGGGAGAAACCTGTCTCATGCCTCTCTGAATGTCGATGAGGGCTGAAACAATACCATTCACCTGAGGATGAGCAGGGGACACTGTGTACACCAACACCACTTTGACAAGTTAGAGGAAGAGGATCTAGGCACTGGATGACCCCAAAAAGCATTCTGAGATTAAATGTTGAACTGCAACCCGGAACAAAGTCTGCTTGTGCCAGTCCCACTGTGTCCAGAAGCAGTAGGGCCAGCCGATTAGGCAGTATCTTTGCATATATCTTGGTACCTACATTTAATAGTGACAGGGTCCAATATGAGAAGCATTGCTTTGCTGGTTTGTCTGGTTTCAACAGTGTTACCAAAAGAACCTCATGTATTAAAGGCGTTATATGCCCGTCTTTGTCCATTTCCTCATATAATGTAGTCAAATGTGGTCCTGAAATGCCTTATAGAAAGCAACAGTGAGTCCATCGGTGCCCATGTCATCATAAACATGCAGCAATTCATATAAAGTGGTATAGAACCAATCTGAGATCTGCGCTTGTGCACGCATTAGGTGTCCATGCTCATCCTGCATTTCTAGGATTGCATTGTCATCCCATAGGGTTGCAGCAGCACAACCAGAGTTGCACCTTCCCGTATTTTTGAAGAAGCACATATTTCCCATGTGATTCACCTCACTCTTTGCTGTTTCCTGGTATTCATCCACTTTAGATCTGATGATGCCGGGGAAGCCTTTTTCCTCTTCTCTCTGTGCTGCTGCTTCAACTCCCCAAGCTCCTTCTCTATCTGCACCAACTTCCCCCTTAATGACTGCAGAACTCCTGCATGATTAGATAGAGTAACAGCCCATATACATGCCTTAAAGGTCTTTCATACTGTCACAAACTTAGCTACTTTGTCCACATTTATATTGAAGAATTTTTCATATGCCTGCACCAGCTTGTCCTGAAAAACCACATATGGAAGGGAGCATGGGGAGAATCTTCAAGTAAATGCTGGTGGCCATGGGTGTGCAGCTTCAGTTCTAATAAAACTGGTGAGTGGTCAGAATACATGCAAGGTAGTGGTTCGCACCTTTGCAGTTGAGAGGGAAGCCTCCAGGACTAGAGTCAAAAAACTATTTGGGGATGTGTGTAATGCCTAGATGAATAGTTTGTGTATCCCGGATTCGTCGGGGCTCTATGTCATCAGATATCCAGCAGCTTACTGCTGTCCACTATCTCTAAAATATAGCGGGTATGGCACTGAGGACTGCCACTGCGGCCCTCTGGATCTGTATAGTTCTGGGATGAATACGCAATTGAGGTCACCTCCTCATAGTTGGGGGATGTTCCCCCACTGTGCCAACCTGGAGTGTAGTGCCCTGTAAAATTGTGGATATGGTTGGTACCATATACTCAGACGAGTATTATTGCATAATCATCCTTAGCGCACATACCTGCCTCCTGGTCAACACACAATTCCTGCACTTTAACATCTGACCATCTATGTGCTTAAATCAAGAATCCCTGAGCACAGGAAGTTTAACTAGACATTCAACAGATCCCCCGAACTCTCCTAGGTGTAAGCAGACCATTAGCTGGTGCTGAATATGTCTCCTTCAATATCGCAAGATCAATTTTGTGTCTTGGAAGGTATGCCACCACCTTTCATGGATTCCTGCAATCATTCCACTCCCTTGCATTCCACGTCTGGCACTTAAGCAGCACAACTTTTTATCACTCTCACCGTGGTAGTTCAGTCACCATCAATTAGCTTCTCTCTTTCAAGCATGCTTCACCACAATGTAATCCGCACATGCAACCAAAGCCAAATTGTTGACGAAATACCCTCCTACACTGTCATTACCCTCAACATAAACAGTAAAAAACACTCATCAAGATCCCTCCTGTGCCCCACCAATTAAACATTTGAACTAAATAGTGTGGCGACACATGGGGACACATTTTACCCGGCATATTCTCACTTGCTGCATACGACAATTAAAGGTACATCTTCATATATATATGCCCATATTTATACTTTTTTAAGCAAACCGGCGCCAGTGCTGGTTTGCGTAAAATTTGTTACCACCGGCTAATGCCATTCGAACGTGCCAGGCCGGCGCCTTATTTATGGATTGACGTTAACCAGCGCTGCGGCCTGGTTAGAGTAAAAAAAATGACTCTTACTGGCGTAGGGAAGAATGGGGGTTGTGCATCAAAAAATGGTGCAAGTCAGGTTAGAATAAAAAATCATGGGTCTAACCGGACTTGCGCCATTTTTTTGATGCATAACCCCCATTGAAATTACTCCTGTCTTAGAAAAGACAGGAGCCGTGCCTCCCTGCCCAATGGCCATGCCCAGGGGACTTCTGTTCTGGGCATGGTCATTGGGCACAGTGGCATGTAGGGTGGCCCAAGTTTGGCCCCAATATGCCACTGAAAAAAAATATATACTTATCTCTACTTACCTGTACTTACCTGCGACGGGCCCCCCATCCATGGGTGTCCTCCAGGGGTGGGCGAGGGTGGCAGGGGGTGTCCCTGGGTGCAGGAAAGGGCACCTATGGACTGCTTCCATGGTCAGAGACCATGGAAATGAGCCCACTGGTCCCTTTATGCCTGCCCTCACCCAGGTGTTGAAAAACAGCGCAAATCAGGCTGTGCGCCATTTTTAAGGCCCGCCCCCTCCTGTGCGTCAAAATGATGCAGGAGTATAAATAAGGCGCACATATCTTAAAGTAATTTTTTGGTCGGAACGCCTACCTTGCATGCCATTAACGCAAGGCGGTTTCACGCATCAGAAAATGACGCATACTGCTGAATTTTTACATTCGCGGGGTCAGGCGTCAAAGTATAAATATGGTGTTAGGTTTGCGCCGAATTTGCGTCAAAAATGTTGACACATATTCGGCACAAACAGATTATAAATATGGGCCATAGTGTGTGCAGAAATCCTCCATATACACATTATGGCGGTCATTCTGACCGCGGCGGGCGGTGGTAGCCGCCCGCCATGCGGTCACCGCCAAATGGCCGCTCCGCGGTCAGAAGACCGTGGATGCCATTTTGGCTTTCCCGCTGGGCCGTCGGGCGACCGCCAAAAGAGCGCCCGCCGGCCCAGCGGGAAAGGCCCTGCAACAAGGAAGCCGGCTCCGAATGGAGACGGCGGAGTTGCAGGGGTGCGACGGGTGCAGTTGCACCCGTCGCGATTTTCACTGTCTGCTAAGCAGACAGTGAAAATCTTTATGGGGCCCTGTTAGGGGGCCCCTGCACTGCCCATGCCAGTGGCATGGGCAGTGCAGGGGCCCCCAGGGGTCCCAAGACACCCGTTCCCGCCATCCTGTTCCTGGCGGTAAACACCGCCAGAAACAGGATGGCGGGAAGGGGGTCGGAATCTCCATGGCGGCGCTGCTTGCAGCGCCGCCATGGATATTCAGCCCATGTAGGGGAAATCCGGCGGGAAACCGCCGGATCCCCTTTTCTGACCGCAGAATGGGCTGGGAAGCACCGCCAGCCTGTTGCCGGTGCTTCCGTGGTCCCCGGCCACCGCCAGGGTCAGAATGACCCCCTATGTTACTTCAGCTACTACCACAATTTTAAGCACATGTATAACTCATGTGGATTACAGTCGGTCTTACATCTGCTGTGTAAAAGAAGGACCCCTCTTACCCATCATCATCGCCATCTGTTTAGCTCACGTCCAAGTCTATTGGTTCCCCCAGTTGTCTCAGGGCCGTCTGATGGGGTTGCTAGTACCCACATGATCCAGGAGGGTATCCCAGCAGAACATAAGACCCCCCCTCCCCGGACATCAGAACTTAAAGGACACTCCAACGGGGCCACACATTCCAGCTTGATGAGTGGAGCCTACTCCTCCATCTCTGGTATACTGTCAGTATCTCTAGTGTCAGATGGGGTGGAACAGTGCTGCTTTCCCAAAGACTGTTGATGCTTCAGATGTTGGTATAGTTGCTTTAAATCAGTGAAAATCATCACGTTTCCATTATTCAGTATTCGTAATCTAGCTGGGTACAACATGTTTTATTCTAGTTGAAATTCATGCTGATGCTTCATAATCAAGATAAATTGTCTCCTCGCCTCCTGAACTTGCTGCATAAAATCTGGAAACAAAGAAATCTTTGAACCCTCATGGTTGATGTCCCCCAAGTCTTCTGCCCTGTGGAGCACCATGTCACAATCCCTGTAATTCAGTAATCTGGATATGATAGCTTGTGGTGCGGCTTCTGGGACCAGATGCGGCACAAACAAGCTTGCCCTACTAGAAAGACCTCAGAGAAGGTTTCCCACCCCAGCATGTCCGTCAGGAGAAAGTCTGTCTGCAGCAACTTATCCTTTCATTTTTGCGAGGCAGACATAGTAACTTATACGTCTTCTGCTTCTAAAACTTTCCGTTTCTCCTTGCACTCTGCTATTTATCCAACCTTTCAGACATGCAGTCTATCCTGAAGGTCAGAGCATCTATCTTGCCATCTTTTTTAGTGAGGCTGTATTGTTTGGCTGCTAATATCTGTTTCAGGTCTGTATCCATGTCTGCATTAGGTTCCCCTTGCGTTGAGCTGGTTGCCCTGTGCCTTCCTCTTGGAGCTTGAAAGTCTTTCTGAGATCAAAATGAAGCTTAGGCTGAGAATTGTCTGCCTTGATCATTGTGTCAAATGGGGTCATCTAGTCTCCACAAACCAGCCCCCCTCACACTCACTGATAGCTCTGGAGTCTAGTACCAAGGGACTCCTCCAGTGGGTCATTCCTGCATGCTGTGACAAGTGGAGTTCACAGTATAAACACAATGGAAGGTATCTCTTCAGATTTCAAACAGTACCACTGTACTGTCCAATGGACAAGAGTTTCTCCACCTATGTAGATGGGAACTGTCGCCCTGTTCAGTGATGGCTATACAGTGAACTAGATGCTTTGTTGTGCCCTATATATCAACCTCATTGACCCTAACTCACACTCAGTTCCATGCGAGGTCACTTCACATTGTGACTGGAGTCATAGGACCAGGCACCCGCCCACGCTGGGGGCATTCCAAAATGCATTTTCTCCATACTATTTTCCCATAGGGATTTTAGGCACACCTACAGCATGAACCGCTGAACAGAATTACACCAGTTTAGCCCAGAAAGAGCTCCTTTAGTAATTTAGTGTAAATCCTTTCAGTAGTTTAGTAGTTATTAAAGCAAAAATCCATTTGCATATCAAAGGATGCGGATCTACCATGGATCCACAGCGGATCTGGTGGTTTTGTAGATCCGTGCGCCAACAGCAATGCCATGATTTGTCGGCTTCAAATTTAGAGGAAAATTGTGACCAATATTTTGTTCACTGGGACTCGGTTTACAGGGGGAAAATTCCATTTGAAAGTGATAGCAGAGGTCAGTGTAGAGGAACCTTGAATATTTAGGACCCATGGAGGCGTCTGTGAGGGACCCCTCGTGGGAACAAAATTGTCCATATTTTTGGGTGAATTCAGCTGGATCCACGGATCCATATCCCAATTAAAAAAAAAAACACAGACCCACACACCTACTAACACACCCACTTACACACCTACACAATCATTCACACACCTACTCACATACCCATACAGTCACTCACACGCCCACTCACAGACCCTCAAAACCACTCACACATCCACTCAAAGACCCACTTACATACCCACACAATCACTCCCACTCACACACTCATACAGTGACTTACACACCAACTCATAGACCTACAAAACCACTCACACACCAACTCACAATCACAACCACTCAAACACCCACTCACACACTCCCAAATCCACTTACACACCAACACAACCACTCACATGCCCGTACAATCACTCACAGGCCCTCTCCAAGACCCACAAAACCACTCACACAGCCACTCACACAACTATTCACACACCCACACAGCCACTCCCCTGCCCTCTCACATACCCACCACACACTCACACACCCACTTACATACCCACACAATTACTCACACAGCCACTCATTGACCCCCCCATACACCCAGGTTACAGAAATCTTGTAGTTAGAAAATATCATTAAAAAAGATAGAAATTCACTGAAAAAAACTAAGGTAATTATAACGCATGCTCTCATCATGCAGTGCTACATATTACATCACTCATGACATCTTATTTGACACCATTCATAATATAATTGTAACAGTTCTAGTGAAATTATTGATGAGAAAATTGTGCATGGTGGGCATGAGTTATAGTTAACTTGGACATGAGTTTTAGTTACTAAAAACAACTCAAACTATAACAGTTGAATTTCTATGGTTTATATAAATAGAATATACAATATCACCCCACAATATTTAAAGATCAAATATACTCATCTTTTCACCTTTAGATCCTGGTATATTCTCATTATACAGTATCTTCTGTTCAAGGCACTGCATAGCAAAATATAGAATCTTTCAGTTTGCACTAATTAAACCACTTTTCCCATCATAGTTATTCAACAGTACCCATTATCAACGTTCACATATTTATTTCTTCTGAAAAATAAACAAAGAAAATGGTAACTTGAAGAGAGTACACAAAATCTCAACTAAGCGACAAAGATCAAAAGAATAGGATCATGTAAGGAAACATGATTTGACAAATAAATGGAAAAAAGAGAGAGAAACAAAAGAGAGAGAAAATCATACACTGAAGAAAATGTGAGAATGTAAAACATGGAATACCGGGCAAAAATGTGGCTCTACCTTAGACAACATTTACCTCTGTATAGTTTTAGGACCTTTATAATGTGTCACTTCTTTAGTGTGCAAAAAACACTGATATAATCAGAAACATTTCAAATTATAAATTATATTGTCACTAGATTATATATACTGTCACTTCACACTCTTTAAAAATTGCTTCCTTTAATATTTCTTTTTATAGGACCTACGGCTGTGACACTAAAAAATAATTTACGTTGTTCATGTAATTCAAGATATCATGGAAGAATCTTCTTTCGAATAACCAAACAACATTTGTTCTTATGCTCTCCTGCACCAGTACTGAGCACTGTATTCCTCTATATTGCCTTCTAAACCTATAAACAAATATTAACAAATCTCTATAACTTTCAATTATTTAGCCCAGTATGCTATGTTAGATAACACTATTACAGTTAAAGATGGGGTTCCATACTCTAGCACCAACCTCAATCAATATTACACTTTTGTAGGGAGAATATAATACTAATAAGTACTAGAATACTTATAAACTCAGAAACAGTGAAATGGATTGTTATTAATATATAGTTACAGTACTATTCAAACTATTAAAAAGCACAGTTTCAACATTTATATATAATTTGGAAATTATTTTAATAACAATACTTTATTAATTATGTCTTCATCACACACATACTAAACCTCACTGTTAGTACACCTTTCCTTGATGTGTAGCACAACCAAAATATAATGTCAGCTTTGACGATCAGAGCTATAAGAAGAGTTCAGCTCAGACTCTGCTTCACCAGCCATAGATAAACTCAGGTTCCAAAAGTTATTTAAGAGGTATTTCTAACTCAAGGCTTGGCGCTCTGCACTCACTCAAAGTACGTTTTTTTCAAACATATAGTGGGAACGTCAAAAATTGTTTGAATACACCGTAAATACTGTCTGGTGTTACAGGAATAACAAAACTCAATTTACTGCAATATAATTGGTATTCTGATAGTGCAATCTATTCCTTGAATGCTGTAACTGATACAGCCTGCTATTTTAACGATATTCCATATAGCAGTACAAATGCATAGTAGAAGAAAAAAGTTTTATAAATGATTGTTTTCAAATCCTATATTAAAAACTCAAGTGGGATTTTTTTCTTGTGAATAAATTGATAAACAAAAGTGCTACATTGTACTTTTCCACATAGAAAACACACATATAATAAATGTCTTCATTGTTGTATACTTTCATCAATGTTTTAAAAATAAAGCTGTATTACTTACTCAAAAGCAGTCCATCTTTATAATGTATTTTTTGTTAACTTTCCATGTACTAATAAAGAAATAGCTCATTGCACCAGTCTTTTTATGGGATGGCTCTATTCCTTGTAACATAAGAGTCCTTCGCTAACAATATTACACCAAAGCAATAATATAGACCCCAAACACCTTCCTGACTAAGCACCAACACTAACTATCCACAGTCAAGAGGTTAGGAACAGGGAATAACTTGTTAGAAGTAACTGCACCTAATCTCACATCCTTAACGCACCATAAGCCACACCTTGCACTTCCCACATGCTGCATGTAGTCACAGTCCACCCCAAAATAAGGAGGAAGGGGTTGGGGAGAGACAGAAGCAGCAAGCTAACCACAGTGAGTAGGCCGACATGGTCAAGGTCAGCAAGCTGACCAGGGAGGGCAGGGCAGCGTGATCAGGGGTAGAAGAGCAGAGCAGAGACGGCAAGCGTCAGGGGCAGAGACAGCACAAGAGACCACAGAGGCAGGAGGGAGGGGGAAAGCCATGAACTAGGAGCATGAAGGACAGATGGTAGATGAGCAAGGGCATGGGCAGCAAGCTCATGAGGGAGTGCAGGCAAAAGGAGCACAGAGGGCAGGACGGTGGGAGAGTGAGGACAGGGGCAAACACATGGAGAATGGAGGGTATGGTGGAAAGGTGCGAGGACCGGGGCAGCAAGCTGACCAGGGAGGACAGGCATTAGAGAGAGTGGCAGCACACAGAAAACAGAGGGCAGGTGGACAGTGACAGGGGCAGCAAGCTGACCACAGATGCCAGGCCAGAATTGGCCAGGGCAGCAACCAGTTCATAAAGGGTAGAAGGTAGGGGCATGCATATGGAGAACTGAAGGTGTGGGCAAGGCACGAGCTGCAATCTGATCAGGAAGGGCAGGTAGCAGGGGCAGCAAGACAGAACACTGAGTAGGTAAGAAGAGGCAAGGACATCTACAAGAAGAGTGGATGTTAGGGGCAGGGGAAAACTGACTGGACAGGGTGTGGCACAGGAGCAGTGGCAGCACTGGGTGAGAGAGAGTGGGAAGGAGGATGCATGCAGAGAAGAGAGGGTAGGGTAAAGGGGCAGAGGAAAAAAGCTGATCACAGAGGGCAGGCCAGAATTGTTTTAAAAAGTAAGCTGGCCATGGTAGGAAGGAGGGAGTTGGCAGGCTCACACACATGGAGTATGGAGGGTGGAGAGGAGGGGACAGGGGCAGCAAGATGACCAGGGAGGGCAGGCAGCAGAGGCAGAAGGAAAACAGCAGAGGCACAAACATAAACAAATGAAGGCAGGGTTATGGAGGACAGGCTTTTCTTTACACATTACATAATTTGTAATAGTTTTCAAGCCTGCTTTCAGACATTATTTTGCATATCTTCATGGATTCACAACAGATTACTCTGCATACTTTTCTTAAACTTAAACCACTGTTTCTACTTCTTTATAAGTATTAATTGCATACCTTGCTCATCTAGAGTGTCTGAGCCATGTACAAAGTAAACTCACTTTGTAAAGGTGAATCAAACCACATTCCTAGACATAGCTGCAGTCCACTTTCCCCTTTATGACCAATGTTTGCAAGGGTTCTATATCGATTCATCTCCAATTTCTTTCTCAGGATATATAAGAGGAAGGTAAAGTTGTCTGTAGGTGCATTATTTTCGTCTGACAACTAAAACCACAATATGCTAACGTTGTGCAGCACACATGTTTACACGTTCTTGTAGCGATCTGCTCTGTCTGTTAATGAGGTGTCAGGCACCTATGTTTGGACATACGGGTGAGCAACTTCAGTTCAGGCTGAGAACACTACTCTGACATACTGATGTCATGATGGAAATCATAAGCACTTAAAGCTCTACATCTATTTATAGGTGAGACATTTTTAAATCTTTTTTACTTTCATACATTTATTTCCATGTTCCTATAAGTTAGTAGAAGACAATTCCACATACTCATATGGTATTAAATTGCTGTTCCTGCTTCTTCAGATTCAGTTCCTGTATTCCTTAGTCATGTTTGTTTGACAACTAAGGTGCAAATTGAGTTCTCACCCACTTTTTAATGCTGAACATCACTAATTTAGTGGACATAGCAGCTGCACACTTTTCATACTCTTTGTGAAGGATAGTTCCAAAGAGTTCTACATAGGTTTAGCTGAAATTTCACTCCAAGAATGTAAGAAAGGAAAGCAAAGATGTCTTGAGAATAATTATTTTGAAGCTTCCTGACACCCAGCACCAAACCATGCTAATGTTGAAGAAAGGGGACTTTACCATCTTAATCTGTGTCCCGATATTCTCTGTTTTAATGTCAACTTTCACACAGCTATGATTGGAGTCAGAGGTGAGCAACTTCAAATCCAGTCGGCATTCTCCTTTCTTACCTACAGCAGTCATAACGGAAATCACAAGAAGCTAAAGCTTTACAGCTGCCTACTCTATAAATGCTTTTCAGACATTTTTTAACCTACTTTCAGACTTAATTTCATATAGTTTCATCTTTTCGCATGTTCCCAATGTACTCCTCCATATGCTCTACCCCAGATTAAACTGCTGTTTTTTCACTGTGTTTATAGGGTTCTTTTTTTAGTTAAGATATGATCTTATAAGCATGTGTAACTATATTTTTGGCTTGCCTATCTCTTTGGGGTCATTTGACGAATCTTCACAAAATTTCTCAAAAAAATGTGTGCCGGTGATTCTTGTTGGCCATGAAACGTTTTGGGGTAATCTGTCAAGCAGGGGGCCAAGAAAAAGGGGGAATCAAAAAAGTTGTGTTTCCCACGTTAATTCCCAAGGCACCTTTCAACAAGACTATAGCCCGAACCACTGGATGAAATTACACCAAATTTGGCAGAAAGCTCAGTAGTTCTTGAGAACTTAAGAGAAACCATAATTTGTATATCTGTAGCTGTGGTGACGTGAATATTTCGCAGAAATTCAAGAATTTTCACAAATGTGCATGTGAAAAGAAGCGCTGTAATTGACTGACCGCAACCTGACTGAAAAGGTGCAGCCCTCATTTTATTTTATGGGACACAGTCCTCAGGATTGAAAATCCTAATTGATAGTGGCCTAAGGGGTCAGGGTAAAAGTACCCTGACCACAGGGGTGTGATATAGGTGTGTTTTTGTGGCAATTTAAGGGTTTAAGATAATTTTGCATCACCATGGGAGATATTCGTGAAAATCCCAAATTATAGAGGATTATTCACATAATATTTGCGAATGTGAAAAGAATTGATAGGAAAAACCACAGACTCATTCATACACTCATTTATCCACTCATTAAGGTACTCATAGACTCATGTGCCCACTCACACATCCACTCAGACACTCGTGCACCCACTCAGACCCACTCATAGACTCACACACCAACTTTCAGACCCAATCAGACAGTCACGCACCCACTCACACATCCACTGAGAAAGACAGGTCCTGTGGCCAACCTGCGCTATGCTTGGCCAAAGGCCGTGCATGGCTCAGGGTTCGGGTGGTTATAAGGGCTTGGCTGCAAGGCCTAGCTGCAGCTAGGCCTTACGACCAATGTCTGCCATGCACGGCCAAAGGCGGTGCCCGGGGTGGTTGGAATAACGTATAGTAAAATTACTTCACGTTAAAAAAACATAGAAATTTACTGAAAAGAACAAAGGTTACAAGGAAGTTATAGTTAGGTTCTGAATTTACTCAAACAAAATCAAAGAAATATACCCTTTATAGTTGGAGTTCTTTCAAGTAACTATAACGCACACCCTATGTGGATGCACAGCTAAGTACTCCACATATTATATAATTGATGACATCTTCTATGGCATCCTTGATATTATTACTGCAACATTTGTAATAACATTATAAACAGAAAACTGTGCATAGCAAGGATGCTAGTTATATAACTGCTGAATTTCTCTGGTTTTCTGCGAGTAAATTCAGAACCTAACTATAATGTCCCTGTAACCTTTGTTTTTTTCAGTGACTGCATATATATATATATATATATATTAAATATAGTTAGGACCTACTTTCCATAGCAATTAACTTTGTCACCTTTGATATTGCTTTATGTATCTTCATGACATTTTCAAAACACATACTTTAGTTGGTTTAGATGCTGTCTTGAAAGTTTTGGGGTGATCCGTCAAGTGGGGGCCGAGAAAAACGGGAGTCCCAAAATGTGTTTTCTCCATGCATTTTCCCTTAGGGATTTTGAACACGACTACTGCCCGAACCGGTGGGCAAAATTACACCAAATTGGAAAGAATTTTGTGATTTGATGTAAATCCATTCAGTTGTTTAGAGATATCAGAGTTTAAAAAAGAAAGAAAGAAAGAAAGAAAGAAAGAAAGAAAGAAAGAAAGAAAGAAAGAAAGAAACATTTGTAGAGGTGTGAAGTGGTCTGGGCTGAACACACAAGACGTGACTGGGGGAGGAGATCTGCCTCAGCAGATGATGAAAGAGGATGGGGGAGAGCAGCCAAAGTGGTCTTTAAAGGAAGGAAGGACATTTGGAGCAGCTCAGGACCTTCCCCATTTCCTGTGCTCTGGGGACTACCACCTTTTACGGGCAAAATGGTAATTTGTAATGTGGGAGGCCTGTATGGCCCCCCCACTACCCAAGGGACCACCACCTTCATGGGGCAAAACCTGAAATTCATGCAGTGGGTCCCGTAGCCCCAGGGACTGCCATTTCCTTGGGGCATTTTATCC
This sequence comes from Pleurodeles waltl, assembly GCF_031143425.1. Lineage (NCBI taxonomy): Eukaryota > Metazoa > Chordata > Amphibia > Caudata > Salamandridae > Pleurodeles > Pleurodeles waltl. The sequence goes on along the minus strand of NC_090437.1, from coordinate 257,608,707 downwards.
AATTTAAGGCGGAGTCTTGCAGCCTCCTTCACAACCCTGGGGACCACCACATCCCTGGAGCTGTAATAAAATAATGAGTCAGGGTCCATAGTGGACCCCTAACCCGGGGGACCATCACCTGCCCAGGGCTAAGATAAACACTAGCTCCCCTTGTGGAGCCAATAATGGCCCTGGGGACTGCTAACTCCCAAGGCCGGTTCCTGCTATGTCCTGGGGTGCCCACCCCTAGGATATAGCTGTTTTCTCTGACTTGATGGGAGTTGTCAAGGCTCCAGATTAAAAAGGTTCTCAACATGTGTTTTTCCACCAATGCATTTTCCATAGATTTTTGTATTTGAGGTAGCACGGAAATGGCTGAATGGATGTACATGAAATGTGGCAGGATTAATAATTTTGGTGCAGAGACAATGCTTTTGGGTACTGCAGTTAAGTAGGGTAAGTAAGGCATTTAAAATTAGTGATATTTGTCACTGCTGTATTTTCGCAGATTTTCACAAACTTTTGTGAAACTACAGAGGGACATCACCATACATGACTGTAAACCACAAAGCAAATACATAACAAAAACAATAGATAAAACAAAGAAATCACATTAATTCAGATTGCCAATATATAGTTATATTTAGTACTACAGAAGATAGGAATTCCTCAGATATTCGCTCCCTAATAACTTTCCACCTGTTTGATTAATCACAACAAAATTTTCCATACCTACAGCATTTTCTACATTTTGAGCTTATGTAAATTGTTGTGGTGTATGCTTTTACATGTTATGCAGCTTCAAGTTTTGCCCTTCTAGAGTATGGTAATCCATTCTATCTCACGCCACTATGCGTCACTTCACTGTATGCTATTAAACTCTATCCCACCTCACAATATACCACTCTATTCTACACTAATTCACTGTACACCACTCCACTGTACACTTTTATACCAATAGCAATTAGTATTTATGCTACTCCATTGTACACTACTGCACTACATGCTTTATACTTTCTGTCACTCCCCTGTATACCACTCCAGCCTACATTACTCCACTCTATGCCATTCCACTTTATGTCACTATACTGTCCAATGCTCCACTCTATGCCATTCCAGTGTACTCTCCTCCACTCTATGTAACTCCACTCTACATAACTCCATTACACTTTATGGCACTCTAAAAGGCTCTATTCCACTCTATCCCCATACACTCTACTTACCAAATTTGCACTCAAATCTATGCCTGTAAACTCCACTCTATGAGAGCTTCCAACACTGTATGACACAGCACTCACCTCTACTGTATGAGACAGCACTCCAATTCATACGTTTCCTCAACTCAACGCTATGCCACTTTCGTGTATGCCACCCCACTCTATGCTAATCACCTGTATCCCACTGTACTCTATGCCACTCCACTGTACATCACTCTACTCTAAGCTATTCCAATTTATGCCACTCCAATCTTCTTCACTTCCCTGGATGGTATTCTAGTGTATGCTACTTCACTTTACAGTAATTCACTCTATGCAGTGTTACTCCACTCCACGTCACTTCATTGTCCTTCACTCTATGTATCTCTGCTCTTTTAAAGCCTACCACAATTCATGGCACTCTATGACATTCAGCTCTACTCTATCCCAGTAAACTCTACTGTACATTACCCCACTCCAAATTATAACATTGCACTATTGACATTACACCACTCCACTCCATGTAACTCTACTCTAGGACACATCAATACATTCTATTACACTTTACTCTACTCTATGCTATACCATACTTGTCTCTACTCCACTGTAGAACACTTTACCTCACTCTACACCACTATAAAACAATCCACTCTATGCAGCTCCACTGTTTCACATAATATGTAGTTTATGCAACTCTATTCTACACCACTACTACACTTTATGCCACACTCTGTTACTTTACTGTTCTCTATACCCTTTCACTCCACTGTTGAACACTGTAATATACTGTATGCAACTGTACAACACTCTACAATACTCTGGTCCACTATACAACACTGTATGTAACTCTTTGTATGCCACTGCCTCCTACTTCACTGCAATCTACTTTGACAGAGTACTTTAATCTACTCAGCTACTCCAATGTACATCTGTCTACTCTGTGTCACTCTGTCATTGTACTCTCTAACACTGTACTAACCTTCACAACACTGTACTGTACTCTACACCCCTCCACTCTACAAAAATCAACTAGACTGTATGCCACTCTATTCTTCTCTAGTCTAAATCACTTTGCAATACTGTACACCACACCACTACACTCTCTTCTAGAACACAGTACTTCAACTTATGAGAATTTACTTGACTGTATGCTATGCCACTCCACTCTGCTGCACTCCATGCCATTATAGTCCACAACAGTCTACTCCACTCTATGAAACTTTACTGCATTGTACACTACCCCACTCCAGTGTACTCCACCCTACTATACTCCACTCTACTCCACTTTATACCACTCTATGCTACTGAACTATAAGCTGTTCTGTGTCGTTCCACTGTCCAACACTGCTCCTCTGTTTTCAACTCCACTCTTTAAGACTGTACTGCACTCTATGCCACTCTATAAGACTCTGTCCACTCTATGCCTGTCTACTCTTTGAACACTGTACTACACTGTATGACACTTGCTAAGACACCACTCAGTTCCTCTCTACGATGTGCCACTCCACTTTATGATGTTACTCAACTCAACAACACTGTCCTTTGCAGTACCCTATGACACTCTACTTGATGATACTCAACTCTTTGACATTTTACTTCACCCAACTCTACTCTAAAACACTCTACTCCACTCTAACAGTCTTTGACATCTAACTCTTCTGTTTGACATGCCATTCCACTGTACAACTTGCTGCCCCAGTCTACAATATTAGGCCTGGGTGAAGTTTGCAGAGCTCTGCTATACGGAACTCTACAAAGTGCCTAAAAAACTCCACCAAGCTATGTGGAGTTGCGCAAGTGGTGGAGTTTGGGTAAGGTGCGCTGCTTGCACTGATTTGTAGTGCAGGAGTTTCTCCTGCACTGTAAAATCAGTGCCAACGGCATTACCTGGAGCACCAGAGGGCAATAACTTATTTTTGCCACTTGAGTAGATTTTCTATTTGAGTGGCAGCTTCCTCAATGCGAGCAGCAGCTTTCCCATTGTGAGCGGTTGAAGTCTACCGCAACCACTCACGTTAAAAAATCTCACTCGGGCTGGGCAGCTTAGCGATTTCTCGCACTCATGCTCACCAACTTAATGTTGGCGAGTGCAAAGGAGAGAAAAAATGGATCAGCTTCACTTACCAGAGCTTTTCGGAACACCGTGCGGAGTGGGGAAAACTGCTGGTGGAGTGGAATTCTTCACTAAGCCCTATTCAATACTTGTCTCCACTATATGAGACTCCATGTCACTACACTATATAACACTTTACTGTTCTGCACGTTATACTACTACAAAGCACTCCATCCACTCAATGACAATCTACAATACTCTAGCCTATGACAACAGACTTTACAACACTCTTCTCAACTGTGCTGTACAACACTCCACATAACAAATTAACTTTACAATTGAAACACATTTTCAATGAAAGAACCAAAGGTTAAATCTTACTTATAGTTAGAAAAACGTGTGTTCCCTATACAAACCAAGTTTAAACTACACAAACTTTAAACATTTAAGTTATAGTTATAACTTGTATTTACAGTTTATCCACTACCTTCAAATTAAATAAGCAGTGGTGCAAGTTACACACTCTTTTCAGCTCACTAACCAGACAACACCAACACCAACTATAACTCGCCACTTTACCATGCACAGTGTTCTCACAAAATAATGATACCCCAGTGTACAACACTACACTGTACAAGACTCTTCCCCATGGTTCTGCACAATACTAAACTCAACAACACAGACCTATATGACACTCTAGTCCGCTGAGCTCCACCCTACGCCACTACACATGGCATTCCATTTGACCACACTCCATTTCATGAGATTCCAGTTGATGATACTACACTCTACAACACTCAGCTCTACTACGTCACCCCACCACATTGTACAACATGCCATTCCACTCTATGATTCTCCACTCCATGATATGACACACCTCGCCATTTCACTGCATAACATTTTACTCCACTGTACGATATGTCACTCCACTCTACTCCACTCTATTCCAATCGACAATATCCATCTGTACAAGACTAGACTCTGTCACGCTTACCTTCACTGTACTGCACTACACTCTATGTTATGACATTCCAATCAATGACACTCCCCACTGCAATTTGAACCACATTTTTAATAAAAATGAAAACCTGATAATATACAATGAAAAGGTTAAAGATAATTTATTGTTAGAAATACCTTAGGTATTGTTTCTATACAAAACCAACTTAAAATACACAAACATTAAAAGTTGTAAAGTTATAATTATAACTTCAATTTATAATTTACGCATCATCTTCAAATTACTATGAGCACACTGCCAAACACTGCCTTGTCACCTCACTCACCACAGTACTTTAACTATAACCCATGCCTTTTCCATGCACTGTTTATACCCTTGTATACTACATCACTTATACCATGTGAAATCATAGGATTCATAACAACACATAGCTTCTCAAATTACATTATTAGCTATAACTTTCAAATATTTAAAGTTTGCGTACTTTAAACTTGGTTCGTATCAGGAAACTCAGGAACTTGAGGCCCATGTTCCATTCTTTCACCCCTAGACGGGTCCAAGTGTTCTTACTAGAAAGTCTAAGGGCTAAGAGACATGACTATGCATGGACCCATTCACCATTGTGTGTCAGTCCTATTTGGCTTTAATCATCGGACAGGTGCTAGATTCCAAACTGAAAGTTTTTTTATATAAGAAAAGCACTCTGATCCACGCACCTTAACCAGGGCCTCCACAGCTTTGCCATCTCCTTTGCACGAGATCGACTCAAGTCCAAGTTACACGTGCTGGCCACATCAGTCAGCCATTTCAGCCTAGAAGGGGGATTTGGGGATGTCCATTGCCTGCAGATCTCCCTTCTACCCAACAGTATTAAGAAGTACAACAAATTCCTTTTATAAACATAGAGGTTGTCTATTTTGGGGGACCAGCCGAAGAGGATTAGTTCTGGGATCAGCACTAACTGTAAATGTAATCCCGCATTTAGCTCCCCAAAAAAATCTGCCCAAAAGCCCAGAATGTGGGGACAAAGCACGAACATGTGGAGATCATCAGCCATAGAGAGGCCACACTTCCTGCAAGCTGTGTTCCCTATGGATCCAAATTTAGCTATTTTTTTGGCAGCGTAATATGCCCTATGAAGAACGAAGAGGTGATTCCTTCTCAAATACGCAGCTTTCACCACTTGATAGAGGAGACACCATGCAACTAAACATAAGCGAGTAACCTCTGCGGTTGGGGCAAGTTCACCCCATAAAGAACCAGGGAGTTCCAGGTCTTGGTCCAAACTGTCTAGAAATAAGCTGTAGTACGCTGCTACTTCTTTCCTACCAGATGGACCATTGACTAGCAGCTCCTCCAGCTCGTTTGTGTCAGCTCCTGCTTCTTACAGAGAGTGAGCCCAACTTTGTAGTTGGTAATACCTCAATCTAAATAGAGACCTCTGTGTCATTACCACAAATTCGTCCCAGGAGTTTAGTTTCCCTTCTTGAAGAACCTGATCCCATTCTATAATGCCTGCTTCCTTTAAAGTAGTAGCAGGCTAATATGTAGATATTTTCATTGATTTTAATATCCACAATAACCCATCTGTCCTTTCCGTCTGATTTGTGACTCAAACCCTAGACTGAGACATGTTATCCAAGCAGACTGTATGTTTTACCCACCTCTGGGATTTAAAAATTGTGTGAGCCTCTTTACTTGTAAGATGTGACTCCTGCAGCATTATTATCTGAGCCAGGGAATCTCTTATATACTGAAGAATATAGCTCCTCCTAGTTTTTACTCGGAGACCATTCACATTCCCAGGAAAGGAACTGAACCCTCTTATCGGCCATCCCCTTAATCTCTATTAATCTTTATGAGTTCTTTTAGATTATGGTCTACCCTAGGGACTCCTTTCTTCCGACACACACATCATTTATCCCCCATGCTCCTTCTTTTCCTCCTTCCTTTCCCGCAATACTCGTGCCCGAGTGCTCCCCCTCCGCCTCCTCTATCCCCATGAGCCCCCCAACCTGGAGAACCATACCCTTCTCCAAACTGGCTGATAAAACCTTTGTTTCCTTAGTGAATTTTCTGAGGTTCTTTTTTTTATTTCCTAACTATAACGTCCCTGTAATCTTTGTTTTTTTCTGTGAATTTCCATGGCTTTTTAATGTTAAGTAAAATGCCCATCCCAATGCACAGTGTTGGGGGGGTTTGGTTGCAAGGCCTGGCCTGTCATTGTGCTGTCCCCACTAAAGCTTCTTGCTCCTGCACCCCCTTATTCCTTGCCATCCATTGTCGGAGTCCACGCCGCAGCCCCCCCTCATAACATGCATGGTCCGATGTGCTTAGCTCATTGCCACTACCCTCCTTTTCCTGCCCTCTGATGTCTGCGTGCTTTTCCCTCATCCATCCTTTTTGTTCACAATGTTCCATGGATCTGCCACTGATCCTCTTATCTACTATTGAGCTGCCACTGCACCACGCACCTGCCTAGCTTGGTAAGATGACTGGTGCCTGTCCCTTTCACCTCCAGCCTGGCTATCTGAATTCCATGCCCCTATCCCCTCCCTCCTTGCTCTCACTCCATTCTGCCCTCCTTGCTCTCTTGTGCTGCAACTGCTCCTCATGCCTACCCCGTGTGTAAGTTCCTCCTCTGCTGTCTCTTACCTATGTCCAGCCCTACCCATCCCTTCTGTCCACCTTGGACCTTTGTGCATGCCCCTGCCCCTTCCTCTTGCCCAGCATGGCCATTGTGCTGCCACTAACTCTCATGCTTGCCAATGCATGGCTTTGTGTGTTGTCATAGCCCTTCCCACCTGCCCTGTGTGGTCAACTTGCTGCCCTCACCCCCTCCCACCTTCTGTCCATTGTCTGTGTGCATGCCATTACATTCTCACTATTGCACTCCATGGTGTGTTGTGCTTCCAGTGCCCATCTCATCTGCCCTCCATGGTCAGCTTGCTGCTCTATCCCTGCCGTCTTGCTCTCTCTTTTCCATATGCAGGCCCCTATCCATCCTACCTTATCCGGTCCCTTCACTCTCCCTCCTGCCCATGGTCTGTTATGCTGCAACTGTCCCTCCTGTCTGTCCGGTATGGTCAGTTTGCTGCCTTTATCTCTTTCCCCTCTGCTCTCTGTTGTCTATGTGCATGGCCCTATTCCCTCCCTATTGGTTTCCATAGTCTGTTGTGTTGTGCTGAGGGCCATCTTGCCTAGTGTGGTGTATTGTGTGACTGCAAGTCCTGGTACCTGCCCTGTCAGTTTGGTGCCCCTGTCTATACTTGCCTACATTTTGAACTTAGTAAGAGGGAGATTTTGAAGACCCATTATCTTAATCCGTGCCCAGACATCTGCCTCCCCAGAGAATTCTAATTAACAACTAGATTGCTAATTTTCTTTGGCTCAGATTGAAGAAAAGTGGCGCTCCATGTCATGAAGCGCCACTTTTCTTGCGGCCCATTGTGCCCCCCTAATGCCACTCTATATGCAACATATTTAATAAACGGCGCAGGTTAGGGACAATAACGTCATAATTTTTTATGCTATTGTATTTGCAGGACTTGCTCCAAAAATGTTAGTGCTAATCCTGCAAAGTATATAGAGGCCCATTAAGAATAATGGGGTGCCTCCTTTTAACTCCTGCTCTGTGCAGGCGTTAAAAATGCTGCTAAAAATGATGCAGTTGAATCTCATAGATTCCACTCTGCCATTTTTGTGTGCCCCCCTTGCATACAATTTGCCTTGTGCAGGCAAAATGTGGTGCAGTGATTTAGAAAGTGACGCAGTGCATGCATTGAACCACTTTGTAAATATGACGTTTTTGCCACCCTATCGCCACATTAGTGTAAAGAAATGATGCCAATGTGGCAATAGTTGGCGCTAGGCCCTTCTTAAATTTGGGCCAATATTACGAAAGTGTGGCACACCTGACTTCATCTTTACGTAATCAAAACTGTAATACCTAAAGTATTTCCTTTGGAAATTATAAAAAAAGAGTGTCTTATTTCCATAGAAATTATGGTTAGTGCTCTAAAAAAACTAAAATGAGGACATACTTTCTGAGTTTTCAAATAGCGACAAAGCAGTTTTAAATTATTTGCTATTTTGAATTTTCTATCCAGTTGATCACGTGATTATATGTTGCATTAGAGGAGTAAATGTCATGTTATGGCCAGAGCTGCACACATTGCTACCGGGGAACCAGGTTTGTGTTTATGCATCAGTTCGACATCTGGTGATTCTGAAAAAATTACTCAGGGCCTGATTTAGAATGGGGTTACTCCGTCTAAAACATGACAGACATCCCTTCTGCCATATTACAATCCCATTATATCCTATGGGAATCGTAATACAGTAGTGACGGAGTATCCTGTTTGCCAAATTTTATATCAGGCGCTTAAACTTCCCATGCCTAAAGTCTACAAAAAATGTGTTCTTGTATAATGTAACTTATGCCCATGTAAAATACTCCAATACCTTTGGGTCACGTTTGCGCAATGTAAAACTGCAAGAAAAAAAAATTGAGGGTCAGATTCCAAAGACCCTTGCTCCTCCTTGCGCCACACGAACGTAATTTTCTTATGCTAATGTGGCATTACAGAGGCTATTCCCCTGTGCCATATTTACAATGCAATGCTTGCGTTGCACCACTTTGTAACCACTTGTGCCCCAGTATGCCTGCACCAGGTATAATGTATGCCAGGTGGGCATTCTCCTGTTAGGAGTTTCACTAAAATGGCGCAGTGAAATCTACAAGATTCCACTGTGTCATTTTTTCTGTTATTTTTAACACCTGCACAGGGTGGGCGTTGAAGTGACAGATCAATAGTTACCTATGGGCCTCCCTAGTGCTTTGCTGCACTAGTGCCATAATTTATGCAAAGCATTACAATATTACAATAGCATAATAAATTATGACACTATTGTGGAAATGACCGCCATGGTGCACACAGTTGTAAATATGGCACAACCATGGTGTCATTAGGTGGGGCAGGGGCAATGCAAGAAATGTGGTGCACCATGACCGATGCACCACTGTCTTGTAAATCTGAGCCTAAGTATTTTGCACACTTGTCTTTGGGCTATACTTGAGCTACATTTGGGTGATATTTGTGCTACATTTGGGTTCCTTTTTCTCTTGTGTCTAGCTTGGGAGACTCCTTTGTTATGAATCTTGCTAATCTTCTCATTTATGGCGGTTAGATGTGCTACACTTTTGGCATAAATTCAGAATGAGCATGTTTCAGTCTGCATGTCATAGTGTTTTAACAAAATAGAAGAGAAAGATATTTGAGAGCTCATTCAATTTGATTTTCTAAAGCGCTACCCATAATTTCCATGACAAAATTAAACTCTTCATTTTGATGCTTTCTAAATTAAATGTTTAAACTTTTACCAGTTTGATTGAATCAAGATGGCTTCAGATGTTTCAAATTTTTGTCATAAGTAAGACTGTTAGCGCTCTAGTTGTCTTTGGAACACTCTGGGAGACTGCAGGACAACTCAAGGAAATCAACTTACAGACACCTTTTATGACCTCTATGGGAAAATCATGAGAAAGCAGTTTTCTCTCCAACATGATTCATGAACTCCCAGCAGGAGGCTTCTTTGCAGGGTAAAATCACCTTAGCAATGGAAGATATATATTGTAAGTAAAATATGTATCACCCTTTAGACGTTCTCCTTTTATTGACCCTCAAAACTTGCCATTCACTACAAAGCATTTCAATGGAGTGCTATCATGTATATTGGTCCCAAGACGGCTGCCATAACTTTCTGGGTGAAGTCCTGGCAGCTAATCAGATCTCACCATTAGATCTGTGCTTAGGCTCTGCCCAGATATACAAATTTGGATTTCCTTTAATATCTCAAAAACTACTGAATGGATTTACACCAAAAAGCAAAAAGCATGGGGCCAGATGTAGCAATATACCAAATTGCGATTTGCAATTTGCGAGTCCCTGCGACTCACAAATTGCAAGTCGCAATTTGGTATGCAGAAAGGTGTCTCAGACACCTTCTGCGAGTTGCTATGGGGTCGCAAAGACCCAACTCATTAATATTAATGAGGTGGGTCGCAATTTGCGCCCCCATAGCGACTCTGGGCACTCACAGGGATGGAGGCCTGCTGGGAACAGCAGACCTCCATGTCCGTGACTGCTTTTAAATAAAGCAGTTTTTTTTTTTCCAAGTGTAGCCCATTTTCCTTAAAGGAAAACGAGCTGCACTTAGAAAAAAAAAACAAAACCTTTTGTTTCGGATTTTTTAAGGGCAGGCAGTGGTCCCTTGGACCACTGCCTGCTCTGAAAAAATATTTTTGGGTCCAGTCACAAAGGGAAAGGGGTCCCATGGGGACCCCTTCCCGTTTGCGAGTGGGTTACCATCCACTTCAAGTGGATGGTAACTGCGACTCCAATTGCGACCGTGTACGCGGTCGCAAATGGAATTGCATACCACTGCGACTCGCAAATAGGAAGGGAACACCCCTTCCTATTTGCGACTCGGAAATGCATTTTGCGAGTCGGTTCTGACTCGCAAAATGCATTTCTACATAGCAAACACGCATTTGCGACTCGCAAACCGTGATTTTCGCCGTTTGCGAGTCGCAAAGTGTTTGCTACATCTGGCCCATGATCTATGGACCAAAAGATACATTTCTGTAAATTTTGTGTAATTCCGTGCAGCAGTTCGGGGCTGTAGGTTTGTCTAGATAGTATATGGAAATTAACATGGGAAACAACCTTTTTTGACCCCTCTTTTTTCTCGCCTCCCCCACTTGACTGATCACCACGTAATGTCCCATGCACAACCAGACCCTAGAAGGCACTTTTTGGAATTTTTTTGTTAAGATGCATCAAAGATATAAGCAAGTCATAAAACACTTTTCTTATGAAAACAAGATCTAACTATGATTATCTACTAGTGACCGTCAGCTGGTAAGATATATATATACTTAAAAAAAACAAGGGTTACTGGGATGTTATAGATAAGTTTGAACTGAACTGTACAAAAACCTTAGAAATTCACGAGGTAGGGATGTCATAAGTGCTGTAATATCTGAGGTAATTAGCAGTGCATGGTGAGGGGGCGATATATAGTTACCTTAGGGCACAAGCTATAGTAATTTGAAATAACTATAATGGTGAATTTCTAATGTTTTGTGTAAGCAAATTAAAAAACTAATATGCGTGCAGGGAAACAGATGAAAACATTGCTCCTGCAAGCAGGGAGCTGCTGTTTAATGCTGCTTCCTGCTTCTGGAAGCATAGCTGGATCCCCCTGGATGGGAGCCAGCTAGGACTGTGGGAGCCTTGATACTCCCCCGCAGTCTCCATACAATGACGTTACAAAGATAGACTAGCAATATGTTTGTGACCAATGTTAAAGGTATGTTTGGATGCAGAGCAAAACAAAGTCACTTTTGGCCTAATGCTCAGGGTCTTGTGCTGTCATTCAGTAGGCTGAAGGTTTAAATCCTAGTATCCCTTTACCAGTGTGCCTGTTTATTTTCTAGTGTTTTTCTGATGAAAATTCCTAGTGGTGTAAGATTGAAGTCTTTTAACACTCAAAATCTGTGGGTTAAATGTCTTAGCTATGTGTGGACACTGCACAGTAAGGAGTCACCTCTGGCCTAGTGGTTAGGTTTCAGACATGCATACTAAGCCTAAGGGTTCTAGGCTGGGTGAATCTGTGGTCATTTCCTACTTTAGTTTCTTTCTAAGTTACACACTGAAAGGTGATCTCACGCTTTTTAATTGACAAAAACATTGTTCTATTCAGTTTGTCTAGAAATAACTCATTCTAAGTACATCCTTCATCAGTGCCTAAATCTCTCTCTCCCTCTAAATTTCTCACTTTCTCTCTAACTCTCTTTCTCTCTCAGGGTTGGGCAGTTGGGGGTTTGGTTGCAGGACCTGTGGCTAACCCCACTGTGCATGGTGGAAGGTGGTTACAGTGGGTTGGCAACAGGCCACACAGCCAACTGCCGCTGCACATGACCAAAGACTGTCCTTGGTGGTGGTTGGATTAACGTATAGTAATGACAGTTACTATACATTAAAAAAAATAGAAATTTAGTGAAAAAACCAAAGGTTACAGGACATTGTAGTTAGGAAAATCAATTGAAAAAACATAGCAATTCACTGAAAAAAACAAAGTTTGCAGGGACATTATAGTTAGGCTTACATTTTAGATGTACAAAACCCTAGACATTCAGCTGATACAGTTATCTCAAGTAACTATCACTCATGCCCTTAGGTAACTATAACTCACTCCCTCACCAAGCACTGCTAATTACCCCACAACCTACATCCCTCATGATATCTTTGATAACATCATTGATGGTATCAATGTCATATTTGCAGTAACAGTTTTGATGAAAAAACTGTGCATGGTGGGTGCACCAGTTATAGTTACCTTAGGACATAGTTACTTAGTATAACAGGCGAATATTTATGGTTTTCTACATTTAAAATGTGAGCCTAACTATAACGTCCCTGTAACCTTTGTTTTTTCAGTAAAAATATAAATACACACCACTGGATGCTGGGTAGTTATAGTTAGTTCAGCTGTTTCATAGGAAATTTGTGTTGCTAATAACTTTTGCCCCATTTGAGGAATCTCCACAACACTTTCCAAAAGGGTGTAAAATTTGGACTAGTTTTTAAATGGAAAGTATTGCTGTGATATGTCAAGCAGGAGCTGAGAAAAGGGAGGTCCCAAAATGTAAAATCCCCATACATTTTTCCATAGACTTCAGTAAGAAGCACCAATGAAAAAACTGCTGAAAAAAATTACATCACATTTTTCAAGAAGGTAGACCTCAGTATATAGATTTTGCTTTGTGTGATTTGATGTGAATTAACGGTCAAAAATATTTGTATATATGGATGACTGAGTCCACTAAGGGCTCAAGAGACTCTTGCAGGAGAACCAGTTTAAAAAATGAGAGTTCTGACTGGTTCAGGGAGCTTTATTTCTCTTGCACCAATTTGCTCCCATGGTAGTCAGGCATCTTCCACAGAAAGCACTCTGATTGGCTGCCTGCAACATCAGAAAAACATTGCTGGTAGTCAATACAGGACTCTAGGTCTTACTTCCCTGTCCTTATGTTAAACAAAAATAATATAAAGTAGTTAAGGAGTGATACCCTGCCCTCCCTAGGGCCATGGGGGAAACAAAGGGACCCCACTGATGCTAAAATACACAACAAAATCAGCAATGTTTGGACTCCCATGGGATCAATAAAATGGCAGCTGATTCAGCAGGGCCATATTATTTATTTAAGGGAAGAGGGCTCATGCCCCTCCTTCTGAAGCCTTTTTAGGCCCCAGGGAACCCACTCCTGGGGCTGCATACCAAAAGAGGAGGAGGCACATGGCCCTCATCCCCAGGCCATTTTTCACCCCAGGGACCCCATCTCCTCGGGCCTGATTTTTTTTATGTGAAGGGGCACATGGTCCCCCTTCCAAGGCTGCTTTCAGCCCTGGGTACCCCATGCCCGCGTACCCAAACTAAAATATTAGGGGAGGGGTCTGCAGGCCCCTCCTCCATGAGCCATTATAGGCTCTATGGAGCCCACCCCTAGCGCCAAACCATGTCAAAAAGAGGAGTGGAACTGCACAACCTCAGCTCTGAGCCTTTAAAGGCCCCACGGGGATCCCATTCTCTGGAGCCGGTTAACTTTTTAAAAGGGAGGTAGCCTCCCACCTGAGCCTTTTTTGGCCCAAAGGAGCCCACCCCTGGGACGCAGCAGTTTCTGTACTGCAGCAGAGCAGGCAGGGATACTTGTGTTTACAATTTCTTGGCGGGAGCATTATCAAAACACTTTTCTACCAAACAGGAACAATCACAAAGTCCACTCCCAGTAGGTGGAAGCTTTGAAAATGTTCCTACAGACTGGGAACAGACTTTTGATCTGTTTCCCTCCCAACACAAATGTCACTCAGTTGCCTCCCTTTTAATAAGTTCCTCCCCCACTTAGGGAAAGGGTTCTCCCACCTCTTTTTATGTAATTCGGCCTCCATTAAATCATAAGTATAACTTGCACCACCATCATGCACAGTTTTCTCATCAATAAGTTAATATAAGATGTCCTGAGTGATGTCATATGTGGAGTAATTAGCAGTGCATGGTGAAGGCCAGAGTTATAGTTACTAGAGCTAACTGTAACTGGCGAATGTCAGCATATTTGTATGTGAATTTCCAGGTTTTTTTAATGTAAAGTAATATTTTTTCTCACATATGTAAAGTCAACCCTTGCCATACATGGCTTTGCCTCTGAGCTGGAGGGTGTTGGCCCTTGGCCAACCCCCCTTCAGGCTGCCAACTCCATGCTGCTCACTGCCTTCGGTTATGGGCAGCAGAGGGGTTGGTCTCAGGATCTGGCCTGTGGCTAAGCCCTGCATCCAAACCTCAGGAAAGAGCTATCCCCACCATAAGCCATGCACAGTGTGAGGTTGGCAACAGGGTCTGGCTGTAACTGTTCATCCCCCACATGCAGCTGTCCCCACACTGTACACAGCCTTTGGCCTTGTGCAGTAGGGGGTTGGACACAGGGCTGTACCTTAGCCAGGCCCTGCGTCCAACCCCCCATTGGCAGTCAACCCCATGCTGCACATAGCCATTGGCTTCACACAGCAGGGGGTTGGCCACTGGGACCGGCCTGCGGCCAGGTCCAGGGGTCAACTACCTCCACAGGCAGCCAAATTCTTAGAGCCAAAAATGGCCCTGGGTACTACATGTCCTTGGCCACAAGACATTAAAATAGGGAGGAGGCAGCATGGCCCACCTCCCTGAGCCTTATTTGGCCCTGTGGACCCCATCCCCATGGTCCATTGTCATTATAAATGAGGAGGGGGGCAGCATTGCCACCTCCTTTAGCTTTATTAGGCCTCTGGCAATCCATCCACTTTGGCCTATTGCCATTTAAAAGGGAAAGGAGGAGCACTTCCCCCTTTCCCAAGCCTTATTAGGCCCCAGGGACCCCATCCAGTGGGAACAAATGTCATAACTAAGGGATGGGCATGCAACGACCCCTCCATGTCGCTTTTGGGGCCCTGCTACCCCTTCCTTTAGTGCCCACCTGGGGCTCCAAAAAGCATCAAACTGGGTCAATGGTTAACCCCCCAGGGCCCCTGCAGGCACAGCCATCTCCCCAAATTGTGAGGGAGCCAGTATAGCTTCCACCCGGAGGGAGCAGCTGTTTACTCTTGCTCCCTCCGGATGGGAGCAATATCTGTTTTGTTTTCCTGCCCACAGGAGTGTAAACAGGAAACAGAAGTCTTGACCCACCCAGGAGGACTAGGTTTAAAACTCCTGTCAGGTGGGAGCAGATGTGCCTTCCCTGCCCGCTATGCTACAGGCAAGGAAGGCTGTTTGCTCCCGCCTAGTGGCAGATTTAAAAATGCTCCTGTCAGTTGGAGCAAACATATGTTTTCCTGCCTGCAACGATGCAGGCAGGGAAAGGACTCTGTCCAGGGGGAGGGACTGTCTCCAAAAAAGATAACCTAAAGTAAAAAACTACAGAAGCAACAATTATTTTATATGTAGTACATATCAGCCCATATAGACTCTGAGGAAAGCATTTTAATACATGGTGTGATTGTGTGCCCTCACCATGTAATAAAGTCATAATTTCAAATCGGGTCAAGTCAGTTTTTTAACAGCTTAGCTCTGGCCTGCATAGCTGTGGGTCAGAGCAGTCAAGCATTAGGAAATGCCAAAACAGTTAAATAAGAAGAAAAAAAATCAATACAATAAATATCAGATACCAATTTATAAAAATAGGTTGTATGTTTAGAATAAATAGACAACTCAATGACAAAAATCCACTGAGAGGTCCTGGAGATATGAATTTTTGAACAAACAATGAATTTGCAGCTTTTTACAAAGACTCACATTTTAGAGTCAGCCAAAACAGGTCAACTGAAAATGACTATCAGTGCACTCATGTGGCAACTAGTTCCACCAGAGAGCCATTTACAGGTACCAATTGGATCCAACAGAACAGTTACCGCACAAGAAAAGCAGTCTACAGTCCAGTTTCAAGTTCTGGGGGGAAACGCCATAGAGATCAACAGAGTGGTCCTGAGGCAGGGGATATAGGATGATGTCAAAACAAAAAACTAGGAGGGCCTATATAGTGGGAGATTCTTAATAAAGAGAATGGTCCTCTGCATAGTACTCCCATATAAATCACAAAAAACAATGAGTGCACAGTTCCACAGTAAAGAAGATAGATCAAGTCCCAATCTGGGAAAGATAAGAAATTTCCTATAGGTATCCTAAATCAGGAACAAGAGCCCTCAATCACCGTTTTTGACATGTTTCATCATCTGGCTTTTCTCCTCGTCAGGCCGGCGCTGCAATGCCTGACCAGCCCCTCGAAGGGGCTCTTTATCGGAGACCAGGATTAATCTTGGCAGAGGCACATTTCTTTAAGAAAAAGGTCTATTTTTATTGTTCCCTCTAGTCAATTTTGACAGCATTATTCACCAGTCCCACATAACCTCACTCACCTACTGGCAAACAACTCTAATAAAAGACTCATGCTTTGAGTCACCTTTCTGTCTGGGATTGAGGATGACACTGCAAGCACAGTCCTTTTTTTGCTGACCCAAGGTGCAGCATGTGCACTCAGTCTTTGATGCAGCCTCTTTTTTTGCTGGATCCAGGGAACAGCAGGACAGTCATTTTTCAGTATTTTCTACTGTACAGATGTGATCTGTGGTCAGGGTGCCATGCATGCCACTTTTATGGCCAGTTCTTGACTTCAGGGTTGCAGCATCTTCTAGCTAATGGGACACCAATGTTCCTCCCCAACTAGTGATGACTTTCTATGAAGTTTGGCATCTATCTAGCCCAGAATGCATACTTCTGCCCACTCCGAACTCTTCTCTTGGTGTGTTGAGTTTCATAGCACATCCCACAGGTGTGGATGCCTGGGGTTACCACAACCACGGAAAAACAGTTTGGAAAGTCTTCCATGATGCCAGCCTGTGTGCTAAAACAAAAAAGCTGCCCTTCTAACAAAACTACTATTTGCCTTTCTACAGCAGTTTCCCATTTGATGACCACTTTTTTGTCTCACACCTTGTAAGAGGAGGTCACATCTTTTTCAAAGGCAGCCCATTTGTGTTTCCTCCTGAGAGCCATTCACACCTCCCGCTAGGAGTGCAGAAGGCTTTCTTGAGGACAGCAACTTGTGTGCAATCGTAACCAGTCACTGGAAATCTTTGGTGAACAAAGTAGCAACTTTCTAAACTTGCCATTCAGATGAAATTTACATTAAATTTAACTTGCGTATCATGTTTAATAGTCCCATTCAAAAGTTAGCACCACTGCTGAGTTGTTGGAGTATAACTCTTTACTGGCCAACGGGGCTACTAGCCTTTCCTCAGTAAAAACAATAATTTAGACTTCACTGTTAGGACATGAAAAAGTTAATAAACTCATGCCGATCTTTTTATTGTAATGCCTTAAGGGCTAGGCAGGCCTGACTTGAAGGTGTCTTATAAATATTAAAAAGGAAGGCTTGGGCTTTGCCACTGCTTTACATTTTTTAGCTTGACACGGAAAGCACTGAGCTAATTCTATGTTTAAAAAACTTTGCTGTACAAATGTGAAATGGCTTTTTCCCTTTCTAGCTTGGCCTGGATGATACTGTGCTAATCCTGTGCTTAAAACTGTGCTAGAAAAACAGGCATTTTAGCTGACCAGATTCAGAGCATTGCTGGTGTTGTAGGGTGCTCCATGTAAAGGAGCTTCTCTCCGCCTGAACTTGGGAATTACAGAGAGTTCCTTGATTCCTTTTTTGCATTGTCTTGAGTTGTGTCTGGACAAAGCTGTACCTCTCTTTTGAGCTTTAGTTGGAGCAGAACACATGTGACAGGGTTTGCTTTTATTCATTCCAGGTGACTTGGGTGGTATTTTACCTCTTCGAAGTTTTAATACTATGCCTGGAGTGGTACTACTCTATTGTCTTTTTCAGCTTGGTGTGGATATCACTGTGCTAATCCTGAGAGTAAAACTCTGCCAGAGAAACAGACATTTGAGGTGAGCAGATTCTTAGTGTCCCTAGTGATGTAGGGTGATCCATATAAAGAATCTGCTCTCTGTCTAAATTTTTGAACTACCCAGAGGTCTTTGTTTTCTGTTTTGCATACTGTATTCCACACTGTAAACCTGAAAGGGTATTGTATTATATAAGTTCCTATCTAACTGATTGTATCCCTGTCAAAGGAATTAGATTCTAATGCATCCTGTTTTATGGATTTACCTTTACCAAGAAGAAAGTATACACTGTGTGCATTAATTGCAAGATAACAACTCTTTCTAAATAGGTTATTCCTAATTCAAGCATCGTATTTCAGAGCACAAGTCACATACTTGATCTCATTTCAGTTGTCAAAATAGGTGCTGCCTTTATGCAAAAATTCAAATGTGCATGTACTCCACATATCGCCCCTTTTTTAAAGTTTGTGTTTATTAAGAAACAGCAAAAGTAACATTTGAATATATAAGATAAATTGCAAATGCTGATAGATGTAGATTGATAAATATTGACTATAATAAATGTGAATACATTCATAAAATAGATATATGAATATAACTGAAAATACACTTACGCTGAAAAATAATGAAATTAAATAATGATTAAGAGGACGGAGAATGGAAAATAAAGATTATATAATGCTATTAATAAAGGGATAACATTATATCAACAAACACTATAAACATTAAAATGAGATAAGTATAATCTTTACATTGGTGCAATAATAACATTTGATATATCAATGTAAAGGGTGCATATAGAATAAAGCAAAAGGGTGCATTCAGGGTGGTTTTCTTATTCAGCTGATTTGATAATAGCTTTACTAATAGGAGTGGAGATGAGAGAAGGATTGCTAATTAGTGGAAGTCATAATAAATCTCTCTCTATTGCTAGAGATACAGGAGAAACATAGTTAGAATCTAGTCTCTGATGGAAACAAAAGGCATTCCACCAGGATAGTAAAGTGAGCTTATTTCTAATTTGATGTTATTGAATGCAATGCAACACCTAACAATAAATCTATCAATTTCTATCTAAGGGTTACATTGATCCAGTATGGAGCCAAACTACAGAGAAAATTATTTGTAAGGGAAAATTAACTTTGAAGATATTGTTAACTTGTTGCTAGACTAGTTTCCAGAATAGGGAAATGGGAGAGCAGGCACATAACATATGTTTTAGATGTCCATTTTGATATGAACAGGACCAACACGATGGGCTTAGAGCTGGAGAGAATGAATTGAGTAATGTGGTGGCAAATAACAAACGGTGATAAACAAAATAGAGTGCTTGAGTAGTATTCGTAGCATTCTGGTTTTATGAAGGTTAAGCCACAATTTATCCCACAAAGCAGTAGTACGGCATTCGCTAAATCCTTTCCCAGGCCAGATCAGTCTTTGATTTGGTTCTAACTGAATAAATATGTAAAGAGATGTGTATAGCAGCTGCTGAAGGATTGGTGTATGGTAAAGAAAAAAGAGTAGTAAATATGGAAGAAGGGGAAGAAATGGAAGGTAAGGTAGGAGTTACAGAGCAATGGCAGCATGTAACAATTTGTATTGTAACTTGCATGTTGAGGGGAAGGAATATGTCATTTCAAGATCCGTAAAGGATATAGGTGGTCATTACAACCCTGGCGGATGGTGTTAGAGGTGCGGTAATACCGCAAACAGGCCAGCGGACAAAAAAAGGGAATCATGACCGTGGCGGAAACTGCCAACATAGACAGCCACTTTAGCACTCCGACCGCCATGGCGGTACAGACAAGCAGCGCGGCGGTCACCGCCAACAGACAGGCGGAGAACAAAGTACCGCCCACAGTATCACAACCCGCCAATTGCCACCTTTTCCGGGGCGGATTCACCGTGGATAAAAACATGGCGGAAACAGCTTTTGCATTGGGAAAACGCTCACCTTAACACACTCCACGAGGAAGGAGGACACCATTGAGCCGGAACTCCAAATACTCCCTGCCCTTGTCTTCCTGCTCATCTATGAACACCAGTAACGGCGGCGCCGAAGACAACGGTGAGTACTGCACCTACGACATAGGGGAGGCAAAAGTCAGGGGGACACACACGCAACACCCCCACCCCCAACCCGACCCTCACCCACTACAACACACACACCAATGCATTTCCAAACAGCACAGTAACAACCCACAACCCCCCCCGGAAGAATGCAAAGACAAAATGGAAATCAGTTCAAACATTGTAATGTATCAAAATACAGTTACCAAATATATACAGATATATATATACACATTCAAAATTATATACATTACGAGAAGTAGTGCAGGTATGCACATATCAATGTCCGTGCACCACTGGGCCACAAATGCATGGGCGAGGCCCACACTAGATACCTGTCCACAAACGGAGAGAACACTGCAGGGGCATCAGATAGAAATACAACAGGCACCTCATGGGGAAGGGAAGGAGGGGGGCACCTCAGCCGGATTACAGCACCACGCCAGATCCACAACGGGGCTCCATTCCCATTGATGTATCCTGGGGAGTGCAAAGCCACAGTCTCTCAAGTCTCTACAGTGGGTGGCTTGCCCACTGTTACATCCTGGGGAGTGCAAAGCCACAGTCTCTCAAGTCTCTACAGTGGGTGGGTTGCCCACTGTTCCATCCTGGGGAGTTCAAAGCCACAGTCTCTCAAGTCTCTACAGTGGGTGGGTTGCCCACTGTTCCATCCTGGGGAGTGCAAAGCCACAGTCTCTCAAGTCTCTACAGTGGGTGGGTTGCCCACTGTTCCATCCTGGGGAGTGCAAAGCCACAGTCTTTCAAGTGGATAACAGTCTCCACTGGTTCTGGAGGGGGACTGGTGCCCAGAGTGCTGCATCCTGTTAAGGACAGACGGAGTGGATGCATGTCTCCACTGGTTCTGGAGGGGGAATGGTGCCCAGACTGCATCAGGCTTCCCGTGACGGTTCCTGTTCCGTCACTGTCCCAGCTGCACATGGGATAACGATGCTTGATGTGGCGGTGTTTTCCCTGTCCAGCGGTGCTTTGCCATGGCGGTCTCTGACCTGTTTAGCGGTGCTTTGCCCTGTTCAGCGGTGCTTTGCCCTGTTCAGCGGTGCTCTGCCCTGTTCAGCGGTCTTCACCATGGCGGTGTTTTCCCTGTCCAGCGGTGCTTTGCCATGGCGGTCTCTGACCTGTTCAGTGGTGCTTTGCCCTGTTCAGCGGTGCTTTGCCCTGTTCAGCGGTCTTCACCATGGCGGTGTTTTCCTTGTTCAGAGGTGCTTTGCCATGGCAGTCTCTGACCAGTTGAGCGGTGCTTGCCAGGGCGGTCTCTGACCTGTGCATTGGTGTGTGGCATGACGGTCCCTCATTGCCCAGTGGGGCTGTGGCTGCCGGGGCCCTCCTGGGCACTGACTCTGGCGGTGGTCTCCTGACCAGTGACGATACTGCTGCCCTCCTGGGCACTGACTCTGGAGGTGGTCTCCTGACCAGTGACGATACTGCTGCCCTCCTGGGCACTGACTCCGGCAGTGGTCTCCTGACCAGTGACAATACTGCTGCCCTCTTGGGCACTGACTCCGGCGGTGGTCTCCTGACCAGTGACGACGGTGCTGGCGGTGGCGTCCCGGCCGCCGGGGAGGATGGCGCCCTTCTCCGCCGTGCTGCTCTTACCAGACTGTGCAGACTTCTTCTGGCCCTTCACCACCTTTGGAGGAGTCATAGCTGACTGTGCAATCCCCCTGGGACCCTTGTGAGCAGTTTTGCCGCCAGGAGTCTTCACCCTGTCCCGTCTGCCACTTTCCAACTTGAGGTGCTTAACAGGGGGTGGACTGGCAGTGCTTTGGCTCCGTGTCACACTGGCTGCCCTGGTGGCAGGTGCACTACACACACCTTTAACACGCACCACTGGTACAGGAGTTTTTTTGGCTGAGGTGCTACTACGGGACCTATCAATTGGAGGGGTGGGGGTGGGGGCAAAGAGGTCAACGTTGCTGAGGAAGAGTTGCTGATGAAGACTGGGATGGGTAGCTGGAGGGGGTCTGGGAGTGGAGGAAAAGGAGGTGGTTGTAGGAGGTGTCACTTTAGGTGGCTTGGGTGCAGGTGCAGGTACTTGAGGCTGTCGTGAGGTGGATGGATGTTGGGTGTGTGGGTGCCCGCGTTTGTGTACTTTGGGAGGGGGGGTCACAGACACACTGGGAGTGGACACAGGGGACGTGTAAATGGTAGTGGGGTGGTGAGTGCAGCTGAGCGGGGTATGGTTCTGGGTGTTCTGGTGCGAGTCCTAGTGCCTGTAGATGTAGTGCATGCAGGAGAGAGTGTAGACGACACTGGGAGGGAGGAGGGAGACAATGAGGAGGGGGACACAGGGGAGGCAGTGGATGTTGCTGTGTCTGTATGTGCGTGATGCTTGCGTGAGTGCCTGTGGGTTGTGTGGTGCTTATGTTTGCCTGAGCTACTTGTGTGTGTTGAGGTGTATGCATGCTTGTCTGATGGTGTGCTTGGGAAAGGCTGGGGTACAGGGGATTGGGTCAGGGTGGAGGAAGTTGGAGGGGGGAGGCTAGAGACAGAGACAATGGCTGCCATCAGTGCTGAGGCTAGAGATTGCAGGGTTCGATGAAGGGCAGCCTGACCAGAATGAATGCCCTCCAGGAATGCATTTGTGTGTTGCAACTCCCTTTCTATACCCTGGATGGCATTCACAATGGTAGACTGCCCAACAGTGAGTGACCTGAGGAGGTCAATGACCTCCTCACTGAGGGCAGCAAGGGTGACTGGGGCAGGGGCTGAGATGCCTGGGGCAAAGGTGATGCCCACCCTCCTGGGTGAGCGGGCACAGGGCGAACGCTGAGGGGCTGCTGGGAGGGCGGTGCTTGTAGGGGATGTGGCGGCTGTACCTGTAGAAGTGGGGGGCACAGATGGTGCCGCCACCACAAGGGAGCTCCCATCGGCGGACGAGTCTGTGTCGCTGTTTGGTGATCCGGTGACCGACGTGAAGCTCCCCTCGCCCTCTTTCCCGCTGGTGTATTCTGAGTTCGTGGTGTGGCCCTCCATGGCCATGTGGGATGCAGCTCCCTCGCGCTCTGGTGCCACTGTACCTCCGCCTGATGATGCTGATGCACAAAAGAACAGGGAGAGCAGAAAAAGGGGGGGGGACAGAAGAAAGACAGGTTGAGTGCATGACTTACTGCTACCGTTGGCGGACAATACAGACACAGCAGCCCCCTGCACTACGCCGTGCTCTTGGCCTCTAGAGATGCAATTCCTTGGACCTGGCCTACATGGCTATGGTGGACATCTGCACACATGGATGCCACAGGGGCATGTATACCTGTACCTGGCACTCTACTGAGGTGGGGTGCAGTGCCACATGGCCTGCATTCCGGAGGGGACTAGCATACGTAACTCGCCCTGGCCTAAGGAAACCCACAGCCATCCTCCCCCACCCAGAGATCTCCACTGTGCGCCAAGTCCCCAGAATGAGAGTGCACTCACCCCCCTGTGTCTGCTGTGATGCCCTCAAGTGCCCATCCAACTCCGGGTAGGCCACCGTCAGGATCCGGAACATCAGGGGGTCATGGTGCGACGGGCACCCCTCCCACGATGGGAGGCCATCCCCAGCTGAGCCTCCGGCGTCTTCTTGCTCCAGTGGCGAATGTCCTCCCATCTTTTCCGGCAGTGGGTGCCCCGTCTCTGGTGGACCCCCAGGGTCCGGATGTCCTTGGCAATGGCATGCCAAATGTCCTTCTTCTGGTGGGCGCTGACCTACATGACATGCACAGGGAAAGAAGAAAAGTCATTACCAACTGCACCGTCGATGTGAGTGGCCCCCATCCCTACCCTTGCCATGTGGCACATTCATTCACAGTCCTTCATGTTCCCTGAACTCTGCCCCCTTCCTTCTTACAACCAACCCTCTCCACACAGGCATAGCCCATACAACGTGCTCCCTGTGTACTTACCTCTTGGTCTGGAGGACTGTAGAGTAGCGTGTACTGGGGGAGGACCCCGTCGACTAGCTTCTCCAACTCCTGAGCAGTGAAGGCAGGGGCCCTTTCCCCAGACGCAGCAGCCATTGTCTCTTCCAGACCGAGGTCACAGCAGCACTTGCAGTGTAGGTCCTCTCCTGTCAAAGATCAGGTATCGAGTGATTTAACAGATAGAAAATGGCGGTCACGTCCGCGGCGGTGACGTCCACAGTGGTGCGTATCATCACCGCCGGCGCACCTCATCATTGGCTCCTGGGACCCATAGGGTCCAATGTTAACCAATGCAGCATTGTGCCGCGGTCTGCGACGGTGTACAACGCCAGCACAGATACCTCACATCCCATTGTCCCAGTTTAGAGGTCAGGCAGCCACCATTTCAGGGGCCCACATGGCTTCATTTACTGCTGCGTCACACATACCTAGACTCAACACACATAAAGGAAGAGTTTTGTGTTTGGTGTCGTGTTCTGTGTATCTGTGGGTACATACCTGGAAATTTGTTGACTCTGTGGTCGCTGTTGTCCTTCCTAGGCACCGTCAGCTGGGACATTTGAGAAGGCGGAATCCTCCAGTGTACCGACCACTGTTGGACCTGTTGACAATGGAGGAGCGACATTTAATCATCACCTACAGGTTTGACCTTGCCATTATCCAGGAACTATGTACCCAGTTGGAGCCAGACCTGATGTCACCAATCCGCCATCCCACTGGAATTCCCCCTGACGTGCAAGTGCTGTCAGTGCTCCATTACCTTGCAAGTGGGTCTTTTCAGACAACAGTGGCCATGGCATCAGGGATGTCCCAGCCTATGTTTTCCAACGTGTTGTCCAGAGTGTTGTCTGCCCTGCTGAAACACGTAAGGAGCTACATCGTTTTCCCTCAGGTGGAGGATTTGGCTACAGTGAAAGGTGACTTCTATGCCTTTGGACATATCCCCAACATCATAGGTGCTATAGATGGCACCCATGTAGCTTTGGTCCCCCCCGCAGGAGTGAACAGGTGTACAGGAACCGGAAGAGTTATCATTCTATGAATGTACAGATGGTATGTTTGGCAGACCATTACATCTCTCAGGTAAATGCTATGTTCCCTGGCTCTGTGCATGACGCCTACATCCTGCAGAATAGCAGTATCCCGTATGTGATGGGTCAACTCCAGAGGCACCATGTGTGGCTATTAGGGGACTCTGGTTACCCCAACTTGTCATGGCTATTGACCCCAGTGAGGAATCCCAGGACAAGGGCAGAGGAACGCTAAAATGAGGCCCATGGGAGAACTAGGAGGGTTATAGAGAGGACCTTCGGCCTCCTGAAGGCCAGGTTCCGGTGCCTCCACATGACAGGTGGTTCACTATTCTACTCACCCAAGAAGGTGTGCCAGATCATCATCGCCTGCTCGATGCTTCACAATCTTGCTTTGCGACGCCAGTTGCCTTTTCTGCAGGAGGATGGTCCAGATGGCGGTGTTGTGGCAGCTGTGGAGCTTGTGGAGCCTGTGGACAGTGATGAGGAGGAAGCTCAGGAAGAAGACATAGACAACAGGGAGTCAGTCATACAGCAATATTTCCAGTGACACACAGGTGAGAACATTTTTTTTTACCATTACATTCACTTTCACACTTCTACCTCTATCCTGTCTGTAATTTAATAGCAGTATTTGGTCACTGAGTTGTACCTTTCCATTACGGTTTCACAGTGTGGTTACCAACGTGTGTCATCTGCTTGCATCCTTCAAGGACTTGTGATGTGTGACATAGGTATGTTGGCTTTACAATTGAGAACGCATTTTGACACTGTCATTGATAATACAAATTTACCAAATCACAGACTGACTCCAGATTGTTTTGTGGTTCAAGGGTGTTTATTTAAGTGCTCAAAAATGGAGGGGGGTTGGAAAATGGTGATGGGGGACGGTGGAGGAATGTCCATGGCAGAGTCCAGTCTATTGGTCACACAGGTGCACTGCCCATATGGGCATAGGAAGTGGAGCTGGGGCAGTTTAAGTATGGACAGGGTAACAAAGTGGGACAGTCGAAGGACAATCAGGGTGGTCTCATTTCCTGGTGGGGTCTTGCCATCTTGCTCTGTCCTGTTCCTGGATCTCAGGGACTGCTTGCGTGGTGGTTGTCCGTCTGCGGGGGGTGGGGTGCTGGTGTGGTGGTCCTGTGGCGGGGCGTCCTGTCCACTAGCGCCGGCGGAGGTGGTGGGCAGTTCATCGTCCAGGATAGTGTCAGGGGCCCCTTGGAGTGCCACGGTGTCCCTCATGGTCTGCTGTATGTCCTTCAGCACCCCTAAGATGGTGCCCAGGGCGGAGCTGATGGTCCTGAGCTCCTCCCTGAAGCCCAAATACTGCTCCTCCTGCAGGCGCTGGGTCTCCTGAAACTTGGCCAGGACCATCGCCATCGTCTCCTGGGAGTGGTGGTATGCTCCCATGATGGAGGAGAGGGCCTTGTGGAGAGTGGGTTCCCTTGGCCTGTCCGCCCCCTGTCACACAGCAGCCCTCCCAGTTTCCCTGTGTTCCTGTGCCTCCGTCCCCTGGACCATGTGCCCACTACCACTGCCCCCAGGTCCCTGTTGTTGTTGGGGTGGTGGGTTATCCTGGGTTCCCTGTAGTGGTGGACACACCGCTGATTGACACGTCCTGGGTACAGAGGTATGGGACCGCTGGGTGGGTGCTGTGCTGGTGTTACCAGAGGGTGTAAGGTCAGTGTTGGGCTGTGCCTGTGCAAGGGGAACCGACTGTCCCGAGGCCCACGATGGTCCGGGCTGGTCATCAGGATCCAGTAGGGCAGAGCTGCTGTCATCACTGTGGGCCTCTTCTGTGGGTGGAGTGGAGATGTCTGGACCCTCCTGTGTGGTGACGTTCCTTAGTGGTCCTGCAGGAATATAAGAGCATGATTATTGCATCTGTGTGTGTAATGGTGTGCAATGGGTGGGTGTGCGTGTACCCCAGTGCAAGCATTCCTGTGTGTGGGTTTGTGTGATGATGGTTGGGGGTTGTTATGGGTATGTGCAGTGAGCATGCTTTGGTGAGGGGTGACCATGCTTAGTTGTGTCATGCAGGGCTTGGTGTTGGGATGGGTGGTTTGTGTTATTAGTACATTAGTGAGGAGTTGGAGTGATAGGGGAGGGGGTGTGGGTGTGTGATAGCATGCAGGTAGGGTGGGGGATATGATAGTTAAGATTTACCAGTGTCCATTCCTCCACCGACTCCTCCGAGGCCCTCTGGATGCATGATGGTCAAGACTTGCTCCTCCCATGTTGTTAGTTGTGGGGGAGGAGGCGGGGGTCCGCCGCCAGTCCGCTGTACCGCGATGTTGTGCCTGGAAACCACTGAACGCACCTTCCCCCGTAGGTCGTTCCACCTCTTCATGATGTCCTCCCGATTTCTTGGATGCTGTCCCACAGCGTTGACCCTGTCCACGATTCTGCGCCATAGCTCCATCTTCCTGGCTATGGAGGTGTGCTGCACCTGTGAGCCAAATAGCTGTGGCTCTACCCGTAGGATTTCCTCCACCATGACCCTGAGCTCCTCGTCGGAAAACCGGGGGTGTCTGTGGCGTGACATGGGGTGGTGTGGGTGATGTGTGGGGTGGTGTAAGTGTTGATGTGTGTGGTGATGTGTAGTGGTGTGTGGTGTTTAGTGCGTGGAATGTTGTATGGGTGATGGTTTTGTGTGCCTCTGTGTGGTGGGGTTCTCAATTGCTGTGCTTTCTGTCTCTCTGGCCTTCGTTCGTGAATTGTGGTCGTAGGGGTTTGTGGGTGATGTGGGTGTGTGTTTTATATTGAATTGGGTGTGTGGGAGTGGTGTGTGTATGTGTATCAGGTGTGCGTATTTTGAATTGTCCAATGTGGTGGTGTTTTGGAGATGTGTGTGTATTTTGAGCGCGGCGGTGTGTACCGCCAATGGAATACCGTGTTTGAAAGACTGCCGCGTGGATTCATGGGTCGTGATAGCATGGGTGTGTTTCTGTTGGCGTGACGGTGAAGGAATTCTTTTCGCCAGTTTAACACTGACCTTTGGTGTGGCGGACTTGTGTGGGTGAATTTCGGTGGATTCCGATATGTGGGTCATAATAGCTGTGGCGGAATTCCGCGGCCACTGCGGTGTTTTGGCGGTCTTCTGCACGGCGGTAAGCGCCTTTTACCGCCAATGTTGTAATGACCCCCATAGCTTGGTTATGTGCAAAAAGTTGCAAAAACCAGCAAAATCCTCTAGAGTGCCATGTTTCCAATATACAGATCGATTTTTTATTTCTATTAGTTTATTATGCCAAAAAGGTTATTGTAGAACATTAGCATTAGAGGGAGAAGCCGAGGGTAGAAGAGAAGACAAGAGTTTTTGACTATAGAATGCAACTGGTGTGCGAAACTGAAATATATTTGTTGTAAAGGGAAGAAATTATTTAAAATCAAAAGGAAGAATAAGAGATTTCTCTAATTTTATCCATAACGGAGGGTGTAAGGGTAATTCTAAAGAGAGCCATCTAGCAGCTTGTTTTAAAGATAAGGCATAATGATATCAGATAAGAAGACAAAGCTACACAAGAGTATTTGCCTTTCCAAAGAAATTTGGAAGCAGAGAGTCTATTTTTTTAATATAGTAATCAGCGATGTGAACAGGGATCATAGCAAACAAATATAATATCACAGGAGATAGCTTCATTTTGATAGGATCAAGTCTATCCCAGTAAGAAAGAAAAAGTGGATGCCATTGAGTAATAATGTTAGCTAACGTTTTGATGATATAATCAAAATAAAATTTTAGAGTGACTTTAATAGTCTACGAGAACCATAACCTTAAGTATTTTATTTTAGAGGATTGCCAAGTAAAACCTGTGGAAGCAAAAAGTTCTTATTGGATAGGACATTTAAAGGTAATATTTTCCATTTGTTAGTATTAAGCCAGTAAGCAGAGAGATAGGAAAAGGTTTCGACTTGATGGAAAAAAGGAGGCAGGGAAACAGTAGGATTAGAAAAATATAAAATGATATAATCGGCATAAACCAACATTTTAATTTGTTGAGATCTAATTTGAAAGCCTGAAATAAGTGTATCTTGTTTGATTTTTTTGAGAAAGGGTTCAAGTGCAATGATAAACAAAAGAAGTGATAATGGAAAGCCTTAGCGTCCCCTCTAAATAAAGAAAACAAGTTTGAGAGCAAACCATCAACAAAAATGGTAGCTTTAGAGTCTACATGCAGTAAAGATATTAAATCAATTAGCTTGGGTGGGAAACCAATCGATTTTAAAGCCTGAAACATAAAATCCCAACCAATCTTTTCAAATGCTTTCTCAGCATCTAAGGCGATAGCAGCAATAGGATGGTTTAGTGAAGAGGCTTTGTTTAGGATGTTGAAAAGAACTTGAGCAATATCAGAGGTTAGTCGACTTTTAACAAAACCAGACTGTTCAGGACCTATATGATTAGGTAAGATGGGATCTATTCTTTGTGCCACCATTTTTGAGAATATTTCAATGGGACAGTAATTTTTACATGGTGTGGGATCTTTATTATCTTTTGAGATTAAACAAATCATAGCCACCTGAAAGGTGCCTTGAAAAGTACCACTTTTGACAAAAGTGTTAAATAAAAGTAAATGTTTAGGGAGGAGAGACTTTGCCAAATAGCTATAAAATTCAATAGTGAAACCATCAGGTCCAGGGTCTTTCTCTCTGTGAAGTTTAGAGACTGCTTGGGATATTCCTGAAAGTGTGATTTCTACTCCAATTGAGTTTAAATCAATATTATGTAAGGGGGAGAAGCAATGGTTGAAATATGCAGCTAAATATGATTGTGGTGGATGAGTGTCTGGAGAATGTAGATTAGTGTAAAAATTGACAAATTCCTGCAGAACATCCTTATCCTTATAAACAATATTCTCTGTTGTGTTCGGTAAGGATTCTATACTAGTTCTGTCTCTTCTGATCGTCAGATAACTGGCAAGTAGTTTCCTCATTTTGTTTTGACCTCCATAATATCTCACGCTGCTCCTTGACAGATTAGAGGAAGCAATGTTTGTAGTTAATCCATTAAAGGTAATCTTAGCATCCATAAGATGTTGTAGTGTGGTCTCATTTTTACAGTGTCATATTAGAGTTTTGGAATTTTATGAAGTAATTGGTTAGATTGGGTTTCCATATGTTTTTTTCTAGGTTGATTCAAAATTTGTTATGAAACCTCCACCTACAGCTTTAAAAGAATCCCAAAACGATACAACAGAGGAATTAGGCATAGTGTTAAGAGCAAATAATGAATTTCAAATTCAGAGGCAAATTTAGAATCTAAATTATGTGAGTTATTGAAACGCCATCTACCTGCATGTAGTGAAAAAGGCATAAGGTCAATATATGAATAAACTGGTGCATGATTTAAAATCAAGATTGAACCTATTTCTGAGTGAAGAACATGTTTGGTTAGGGATTTACTGAAAAATAAATAATCTATTCAAGAATGTGAGTGATGTGGGGATGAATGAAAAGTATATTCACAGAGGTCTGGATGACATAATCTCCAAATCCTAACGAAGTATGATGGATGGTAGATTGAAATTATGAATGCATGTTTGTATGTACAAACCTAACTGTTGAATGTCTACCCAGTATGGGGGCATGTATTTGACTGTAATCTCCACCAAATATACTATATTCATTGTCACTCTTTTGTGATTTATCTGAAATAATGGTCCAGTATATATTCTCTAAAGAGTTTGGCTAAATAAGATAACACCTTTTGCCGTATAAATAGGATTACCTGATGATGATGATTTGCCTGAATTAATTTAATTGTTTTGGGGTTGAAACGTCAATATTTAATTTGAAATGTGGATTGATTTTTTTAAAACATCGGTAGGCTCACAACACCTAACAATAGTGGTGATCCTCGGAGACCACAAGCTTTTGACCACAGTTTAGTTTTAGTTTTTTTGTCAATAGCACTTAAGCACTTATACTAAAACATAATTCACTTACACTGCACCGTTATACAGGATCACATTGATTACTTTACTTTAAGTTGTGGAATTTTAAGTTTCCAGTAAATGTGATATTTTATTTAGGAATTTCATCAGTACATACATTTCTTTATGGTACAACCACTATGCAAGTTAATTCATATTCTTCCTCTGGAGGGACCAAAAATCTTTCTGTTATATTATTCACTTACCCAGGTCCCAGGGTACTGGGTTGCCCCATTTTTTCATGACAATTTGTTTAATGAATGCAAAAACAACAGATGATGGACGGAATGCAGAACAAATCAAACATTCACCCCCAGTCACAGATGTGGGTTTAATCCATCAGTTTTTTTGCTTGCCATGCCATTCCAGTTTGGACCCAGCCATATGCAAATCAGTCTGGACCCTGTTCCCCATGGGAACAGTCCAGCTCGAACTGCCAGGCCAGGTCTTCCCTGGACCAAAACCAAGCATCCTGGGACCAGTTTCACGGTATCACACTTCATCAGCCAGGCTAGCTGGAATCTGGTGGCATAGCAAGCACGGGACCCACGTCTGGGCATACCCTTCCCACATGGAACAACAAATGCAAAAACAACAGATGATGGACTGAATGCAGAACAAATCAAACATTCACCCCCAGTCACAGATCTGGGTTTAATCCATCAGTTATTTTGCTTGCCATGCCATTCCAGTTTGGACCTAGCCATATGCAAATCAGTCTTGACCCTGTTCCCCATGGGAACAGTCCAGCCCGAACTGGCTGGCTCATGAACTTAGCTTGAGAGAGGTGGATCATAGATTCCAGTCCAGTAGAAATGGTGGCAGTAATCCTACACTGCAGCCTGAGAGGAGGGTGCACATTCCTAAAGACCTTGTGAAGTATTACAAGAGGGAGGATGACATATACTTGTGGTTCAAGGGGTATGGGTCTGCTCTCCACATGAATCTGGTCCCTGAAGCTCATTGGGGAGCGGCTCTGTGGAAGCCCTTTAAGGGTGAGGGGAGGGATACACAGACAGCCTTAGGGGATGCTCAGAGTCTCACCTACCCTATCATGAATGATGCCACTCACAAGGTATGGTCTCACCCCTGAGCAGTATAAGGACAAGTTTAGGTCCTCTAAGAAGAAGGAACCCCAAACATGGTTGGAATGTGTTGATTCTTATTGCAGGTCACTGGGTGGTTGGGTGAAGGGCAGTAAGGTAACTATGTATGAGGGGCTTTACAATCTGATTGCTTGGGAGCACTTGTACAGTTTATGTTTCCCAGAGCTGCACCAGCACCTGATTGACAGTAAGCTGAATGACCCTACGAAGCTTGCACAGGAAGCGGACCGCTGGGAGAGCACCAGGGTCCAGAAGAGGTATGGGGGAGACCACACCAAGGGTGGGCTAGGTCCCTCTCAGAAGAAAGTGGGGGTAAGGGTAAACAGGGGGAGTTCTCTAAAAGGCCCCAAATTGATTCCCAGGGTAAGGATTCCCAAACCCCCAGTGAAAAGAATCATTGGATCTCCAAAGGGACGCCAGTGGCAGGTGGCTCCCCACGTAAGTGCTATGCATGTGACCAGGTGGGTCATGTGAGGGTGGACCCCAAATGACCCAAAAGTATACCGGCACCGACTGGTGCACCGTCCCAGCGTTTGGCCATCAAAGCGCTTGGGGAGGAGTTGCTTTCAGGTGGGTGGGAACCGGCTGAGATGACCCTTGTCTCACTAGTGGACAGTGAGATGGCCAGAGAACCCTTGCGCCTGAGAACACTAAGAAGTACAGGCAGTGGCTGACCAGTAATGGACAGAGGGTGGAGGCTCTGAGAGACACAGGAGCCAGCATGACTACAGTGTGGAGTCAGCTGGTGTCTGAAGAGCAGATTGATCCCTGGGTACTTCACCAAGTATTGCAGTGGACAACTCAGAGTGCCTGTGCAGAGAGGAGCAGGTTCCCTTTGAATGGGGGGGCGGTCTCAGTTCCTTGAAGGTAGCTGTGAGTCCAACAATGCCTGTTGATAGTTTGCTAGGCAATGACCAGGAGGATTCCCCTTGGAAGAAGGTGGAACACAGGTCTTACTTGAAGATGTTGGGTCTGCCTGGGTGGGTATGCATATCCACCCGGTCAATGGCATCCCGTCAGGGTAATCAAGAGCCCCTGGAGCCTGAAACAGTGGACCCAGGGGACCGCTAAGAAGAAGAAGGACAGGGGGCATGGGAAACTGACCCCAGAAGTTCCCATGGTCCGGGATGAGGCAGAGACTGAGGGTGATGCCCCAGAGCCTATAGGGGAACAAGTGGCTCAACTGGGGGAGGTCCCTGAGCTATTGCGGTAGCAGCAGGAAGGGGTGCCCACCAAGGAAGCATTCTGTGCAGCACAGAAGACATGCCCTACTCTGGAAGATTTGTGGCAGTAGGCTGCAGACCAGGCGGCTAGCAAGGAGCCAGGATCACACCTGATCAACTGGGAGGATGACCTCCTGTACAGTGAGCCTAAGGTTCCTGAGCTTGGGTCAGCCTGTGTGCTGGTGGTACCCCCGTGCTTCAGGGCCTGCCTACTGGGGTTGGCTCATGATGTGCCTTTAGCTGGACATTTGGGGCAGGACAAGACCTTTGAGAGGCTTGTCGCCACCTTTTACTGGCCCCTAATGCGCAGGCACCCAGATGCACATTGCAGGTCTTGTCAGACATGCCAGGCAAGTGGCAAGAGTGGGAGGAAATGTAAGGCTCTCCTCCAACCTTTGCCTGTTGTCAGTATTCCCTTTGAGAGGGTAGGCATTGACATTGTGGAGCCTCTGGATCCCAAGACAGCAATGGGCACAGGTTTATCCTGGTCTTTGTAGACCATGCCACCCAGTACCCAGAAGCCATTCCTTTGAGATCAAACACTTCCCCTGTGGTGGGTCGTGCTTTGTTGGGGGTTATTACCCACATGGGGTTCCCCAAGGAAGAGGTATCTGATAGGGGTACCAACTTCATATCCATGTATATGAAGTCTCTGTGGAAGGAGTGTGGGGTAACCTACAAGTTCACCACCCCTTACCACCCCCAAAGTAATGGTCTGGTTGAGAGATTCAACCGCACTTTAAAAGGCATGATCATGGGACTTTCAGAGCCCTTAGGGTGGAAGTGGGACGTCCTCTTGCCATGCCTTCTGTTCGCCTACAGGGAGGTGCCTCAAAAGGGACTTCGGTTTAGTCCCTTTGAGCTGATTTATGGCCACCCTGTGAGGGGACCTTTGAGTGTGCTTAAGGAAGCTTTGGAGAATACTCCTAGTAAACCCCTCCAGGATGCATTCAGTTACATGCTGGCTTTGAGAAACCAGACTGCCCGCTTCAGGTGTCTCGCTCAGGAGAACCTGGAAGCAAGCCAGGAGGATATGACACACTGGTATGACCACAATACCACTCTGGTCGAGTTTCAACTTGGACAAAAAGTATGGGTGATGGCACCAGTGGAGCCTAGTGTGCTCCAGGATTTGTGGACTGGGCCATTTGAGGTGGTGGAGAGCAAAAGTGAAGTCACCTACCTGGTGGACTTGCGGTCTCCAAGGAACCCTTTAAGGGTCCTGCATGTCAACCGCCTCACACCTCACTTTAGGCGGACTGTACTGTCCATGATCCATGTGACAGATGATGGGGTAGAGGAGGAGAGTGAGCCTCTTCCTAACCTCCTATCTGCAGGATAAAAAGATGGGTCAGTAGAGGGAGTGATCCTCTCCCCCTCCCTGACTGAGGAGCAGCAAGGTAACTGTCGCCATGTGTTGGGACAGTTTTCCTTACTGTTTTCCCTGATCCCATGAGTCACACACTTGTGCACACATGATGTGGACACTGGGGACAGTACACCCATTAAACAGAAGGTTTACAGGGTGACTGACAGGGTCAGGGCATGCATTAAGGATGAGGTATCCAAAATACTTGCCCTAGGGGTTATTGAGCACTCCAGCAGTCCTTGGGCCAGCCCAGTGGTATTGGTCCCAAAGGCTGTTGCACCTGGTGCCACTCCAGAACTCAGGTTCTGCGTGGACTACCAGGGATTCAATGAAGTCAGCAAGATTGACACACACCCCATCCCCCGAGCTGATGAGCTCATTGATCGGTTGGAAGCTTCCAAGTACCACAGTATGTTTGATTTACCATCTGGGTACTGGCAGATTGACTTAACTGAGGGGGCCAAGGAGAGGTCAGCATTCTCTACCCCAGATGGACACTTTCAATTTAAAGTCATGCCATTTGGAATGAAAAGTGCCCCGCCACCTTTCAGAGGTTGGTCAACCAGGTGTTGGCTGGGCTGGATGAGTTCAGTGCCGCCTACCTGGATGACATTGGTGTGTTTAGTTCCACATGGGAGGAACACCTGCAGCACCTCTGGAGAGTGTTGTAGGCCCTGCAGAAGTCATGCCTCACTATTAAGGTGAGCAAGTGCCAAATAGGGCAGGGTTCTGTGGTGTACTTAGGACACCAGGTAAGGAGTGGCCAGGTGGCACCCCAACAGCCTAATAGTGACACAATTCTGTCTTGGGAGCCTCCCAAGACCCAGACTGAAATGAGAACCTTTTTAGGTCTCACAGGATTACAGGAGGTTTGTTAAGGGATATGGTACCATTGTTACCCCCTTAACTGAGTTGACTTCGAAGAAGCAACCCAGGAAAGTGATCTGAAAAGAGGCTTGCCAGAACACTTTTGATGCCCTGAAGGCTGCACATCACCTGTGCTGAAGGCAACTGACTTCTTCGAGGAGTTTGTTGTGCAAACAGACACCTCAGAGCATGGTATTGGAGCAGTACCCTCAAAGCTTAATGAAGAGGGCCTAGATCAACCCTTAGCCTTCATTAGCAGGAGGTTACTACCCAGGGAACACAGGTGGAATGCCATAGAACGTGAAGCGTTTGCTGTGGTCTGGGCACTGAAGAAGCTAAGACCCTACTTGTTTGAGACTCACTTCCGAGTTCAGACCAACCACAGGCCCCTCAGATTGTTAATGCAGATGAGGGGTGAAAATCCAAAAGTGTTGAGTTGGTTCATTTTCCTACAGTGGATGGACTTTACAGCAATGTGGATGGTCTGTCCAGGTTCTTCCGCCTTAGTGATG
Organism: Pleurodeles waltl; assembly: GCF_031143425.1. Taxonomy (NCBI): domain Eukaryota; kingdom Metazoa; phylum Chordata; class Amphibia; order Caudata; family Salamandridae; genus Pleurodeles; species Pleurodeles waltl. Next base: position 257,572,483 of record NC_090437.1, on the reverse strand, counting down.
AGAACTCCCATGAGGTTGGGTAGTTGCTCCCTACTTTCAGCTTAATTTTTTGCCTCTGTTCCCCAGGTTGTTGATGTGTGCTGGACTCTGATTTTAATGTTTTTATTTTACTCTGGGCACTTTACCACTGCTAACCAGTGCTAAAGTGCAAGTGATCCTTTACAAAATGTGTATGTAATTGGATTATCCATGATTGCCATATTTCATTCACTAGTAGGTCTCTAGTAAAGTGCACTAGAGGTGCCACGGCCTGTAAATCAAATGCTGCTGGTGGGCCTGCAGCACTGGTTGTGCCACCCACATAAGTAGCTCTGTAATCATGTCTCAGACCTGCCATTGCAGTGTCTGTGTGTGCAGTTGTTAACTGTAGATTCGACTTGGCGAGTATACCCACATGCCAGGCCTAAACCTTTCCTTTTCCTACATGTCAGATACCCCTCAGGTAGGCCCTAGGTTGCCCCAAGGGCAGGGTGCAGTGTATGGTTAAGGTAGGACATATAGGGCCTGATTACAACTTTGGAGGAGGTGTTAATCCGTCCCAAAAGTGACGGTAAAGTGACGGATTTACCACCAGCCGTATTACGAGTCCATTATATCCTATGGAACTCGTAATACGACTGGTGGTATATCCGTCACATTTGGGACGGATTAACACCTCCTCCAAAGTTGTAATCAGGCCCATAGTAATGTGTTTTATATCTCCTGACAGTGAAATATTGCTAAATTTGTTTTTCACTGTTGCAAGGCCTGTCCCTCTCATAGGTTAACATGGGGGTTACCTTTAAATCTGATTAAAGTGTAGATTCCCTTTGGATGTACACCTGGAGTTTGTGGTCTCTGAGCTCACAGTTTAAAAATCAATCTTTTAGTAAAGTTGATTTTAAGATTGTGTGTTTGAAAATGCAATTTTTAGAAAGTGGGCATTTTCTTGCTGATGCAATTTCTGTGACTCTGCCTGTTTGTGGATTCCCTGTCTGCGTCAGTTTGACAGTTTGGCTGGTTGCACCTCACACTAGACAGTGTCAAAAAGGGAGCTGGGGTATAGCCTACATATCCTGATGAGCCCTCTTTGCTAGGAGGGAGGGAAGGAGTGGTCACTCACACCTGAAAGGCTGTGCCTGCCCTCACACAATGCAGTCTCCAACCCCCTGGTGAGTGTCTGGGGCCTGGCCTGGGCAAGGCAGGATTTCACATTCAAAAGAGACTTTACTTTGAAGTAGGCCTACTTCAAAGGAGAAATTGGGTATAAGAAGGGCACCCAAAACCACAGACTTTAGGACACTTCTGGAAACAAGAGGAACCTCTGCCTGGAGAAGAGCTGAAGAGCTGGGGAGAAGTGCTGCCCTGCCTGTAACTGTGCTTTGTGGAACTATCCTGCAGTTGCTGCTTCTGCCAGAGTAAGAGGGCAAAGACTTGACTTAGTGTGCCTTCCATCTTCTGAAGAAATCTCCAAGGGCTTGATTTAGAGCTTGCCTCCTGTTGTTTGAAGTCTCAGGGACAGCTAAGACTTCTTTCCTCCAGCACCTGGAGTCTCTGGAGAGACTCCTACTCTTCCCTGTGGTGCACATCCAGTTCATGGGACCCTGAAAGGAGAAGCTGGCAGCCTAAAGGGAGGAAATCCACGCACAGAGCATCGTGCGGGGAAAGATCGACTCAACACCCATCTGCGCCTGAAAAAAAGACGCGCCGCCGGCTCTGTGGCTGAAAATCGACACTCGCCAGAAACACGACTGAAGAATAGACGCAAGGAGCTGGAGAAACAACGTGCAGAATCGCTGACGGAGGCTGGGAGATTGCAACCGGTGCTGAGTGGTTTTCATATCATCGTGCGGCTGGATTTCCGATGCAAGTACTGCTGGGCGTGTAAAAACAACGCAAGGCCTGCCCGGACCCGAGAGTGCTGACCAGAGCGACGCATCACTCTTCTGCAGAGAGAAGGAATGATGTGCCCCGACTCGACGAAAGGAGAAGCAATGCAAGGTCCCGCTCATGAGTGGAATCGATGCATCGCAAGCCCTTTTTGACACACACTTGCCGCGCAGGGTTATTTTTGAGGCACCCAAGGTACATTTTCACGCTAGCAGTGTTAGTGTGTGTTTTAAACTACATAAAGACTCTTTTTTCTTTTTAATTAATAACTTGACTTGTGTATTTTGGATTTTTGTCGTTTTGGTCTTGTTTTGTTTAGATAAATATCTCCTATTTTTCTAAACCTGTTTTGTGTCATTTTGTAGTGATTTCATTAAGTTACTGTGCGTGTTGGTACAAATGCTTTACACCTAACACTCTAAAGTTAAGGCTGCTACTCTGCCAACTTACCAAGGGGGTAAGCAGGGGTTAGATGAGGGTGATCCTCTTTTACCCTGACTGGTGTGAGGGTCCTTTCTTGAACAGGGGGTAACCTGACAGTCAACCAAAGACAAAATTTCTAAGAGCTATGTTCAAAGGAAACTAGTAGTATTAAATCCTATTACAACATAGCAGCTAATGAGGGAATGTTAATGTGCGAAGAAAAAGGATGTTCCTTTTTTTTTTTACTCAAAGGAGAAGCCAATAGCAGGACAAATAATTGCAGCATTATTAAGGAGCAAGACTGCCCCGAACGTGTTGTTATTTGACATGGCCGTCACTTTTCTAAAATGGCAGGTGCATCTCTGCTTGTGAAGAGAAACCCCCTTGGCCAGCCCCGGGGGGTTTTCTCTTCTGAAGAGAAAACACCCCAGGGCTGGACGCACAAGTATTGTGTGAGAAAAGTGGCTCCCATAACTCACCAAATCTTCAGGATGAGACACATACTTATCTCCTCTGATAGGCAAGCCCGGAGCGGCTCCAAAGTCACCTCGATTGGTGCCTTAGCACGCTTCCTCACCATATCTCCCCTAACACCTGGTCAGATCATTTTCTGGTATATTTGATATGCTAGCCAACCCTGTATCAAACCCCAAAATAACCCCGATCAGAATGTTGCTTCCACTATCCAATGGTCCTACCACATATTACTAAATTGTGCTCTTTACTCAATAATTGGTGAAGCAAAGATATTCAGAACAGAGCTTTTCCTGCTCAGCCTGGCAAGAGCCGCTCTTCTGCAGTCTGAGAAATAAAATGTCTAAATTTAGAGAAGGAGGGAAGTCTCTTATTCTATGCAGCACATACATTTAGAAAGTAGTTACTGTGACAGAAAGTCACCTGGATCTGGAGAACCACATTTCTATGGCCTGCATAGGTCTGCTGTAGTTTATGTCATTTTTCCTTCTGTGAAGAAAGCATTCCTACTAGTTCACTGAGTGCTCTCCGTCTGAGCTGACCTATGTTGTCAATTGGGCATCCAAGAAGCACCTCTCCTTCAGAAAACAGGAACTGCTCTCCCTATGTGGCTTTTCTGTAACTACAATAGTGGTAGAATGATCAGTAGTGAGGCCTTTTTCATCTACCCTTCACATGGAGGTGCCCTCTGGCTACTCTAAAGTAACAAGTCCGCAAGGCACACTTAACGTGGATGCTTTCCCTAGATAAGTGTTGCATATATGGAAGGAGAATGTGCTCCTCTGTGTATATTGTGGATTCATGTTATGCCTGTCTCCTTATTTAACCAAGTGCAGGGTGGAGCCTATTCTGTTATGGCTGCCTAAATAGTGGATGTCTTTGCTTGAGATTGTTGTATTTTCCACTGACCTGAGAGCCTGTACATTTGCATTCCTTTACATTTTGCAGCAAGTGAGGTGTTCCTCTTAGTTGAAGGATCATGGCTTTAGCTGTTGAGGTTACAGCTGTGCCAACTACTCCTACTCTTGCTGCTTCACGTGCATCCCAGTGAGATACGGCCAGCCCTGGAGAGGCAAAGAAGAGGATGAGTATATACATAATCTTGACATATGCTGGTCATGCAATGTCTGTGTTTCATGCAGGCAGAATGTGACCTCAGAATTTAAACACTGTAGTAGAACTGATTGACCAGCTGTTTACATATTTCTTAAACATTTTGATGTGTGTACCTTGTTTCAGAATTGCTCATCGGCTGGTGAAGAAAGATATGCACACTGTTCCATTTAAGAAGAACTGAAAGACATAGGTATAGTCCTGCTACATTCCAATAAGGTTGAGCACACATTTTATCTGGATCCTGATTGAAGTGCTTCTGTACTGCCCTTTGAGGAGACAGCTCTGACCAGCTCTGACCAGCATGAAGAGAACACTGGCCGGGACTCTAGAGAGGAGAGCCTGTCTACTGGATGAGTCCAGAACCTGGTTACTATGAGGAGTTGCCATGAGTCTGGAGCTATTGATCTAATTGAAATTCTTCAAGTGTTCAAAACATATGTGGTTTTGTATTACCAGCCCAGTTTAGCCAGTGGTTTGAAAGATAGCCCACGTCCCTTCACCTGGACAGAGGACTATCCTTGACGTCCCAAAGACCCAACCCTGACTGGTGGTTTTTCAGATACTGCACCTGTTAAATATTGTGTGCAATATTGCAGGAATCCTAGTGTACTTTAATTAAAACCATCTTTATCTACCCACAGACTGGCTTTTGGGCTAGTGGAGTATGGTAATATTGTGCCCCAACAACAGGCACTGTACATTGCCCTGTATCTTCTGGGAAGTGACTATTTTGCCTGTGTAGTGTGCATGTGGGCACTTCATACTTAGAGATTGGGGGCTGAAGGTACAGTTTAAATCTGGGAACATTCCATGGCCATTGCACGTAAACTTGTTAAAACGTTCCTCCACCAGCACATGAAACAAACATTTGTTCTGTGCAAAAACAAAAGATGTATGTTACTTGAAGAGTAGCAATATGAACAGTTTCCACTTTGAGGCATGTGGTCATTGACCTGCGATCCTGGAATATGTGCTCATGAAACCAAGCTAGTGTTTGCAAACACTTTCGTAGGATAACAATAGCCAAAAACTCCACTTTTGCAGGCTACATAGATCATAAAGCAAAAGCACAATAAAAGAAATTGGACTATACCCCTGGCTAGTCAGAAACTAGAGAGTTTGGGGTTTCTTTGTGTACCATTACTTCGTGTACAATATGGTGTCTTGTGTGTATTAATCTACGTTTGTTTTAATAATGTAAAACACTGACTGGACATTCAGTTATCAAGAGATATCATTTTGTCTCAGTGTATTCTGAATGTCTAAACTTAAGTTACTTCCTTGTGTCAGTTCTGTCAGTGCTCCACTACTCTGAAAGAGTCAAGTGCTAAAGAGGAGTACTTATTGATCCACTTTTTAGATCCAGTCTTAATATGGCCCCAGGACCCCTAACTGCATACACTCTGACTGTTTGGGTTACTCTGAGAAGCCAGGTCTCATAAAAGCACAACATAATCTCAAAATCCTTAGGGGCATAATTAGCAGTGGGGTTGCATGGCTCTTGCACCTCTCAACGCGGTGCATGTGTGACACAAGCCCAAATGTGATTATTTATCAAGCCACACAAGACCACCTTTCGTGGCCCTGGGTGGCTTAATAGATCTAGAGAAATGAAACACAGTGCAAATCACTGCATTGCATTGCTCTGCCCCAGGGAGGCATTCTATGGATATTGTGTGGGTGTTCCACTCAACTCTCAAGGATTTTGATGCATTCCCAAATTTTACAAAAGTGGTAGAGCTAGGAATGCACCTAATTGTTATTCCTTCCTAGGTGAGGTGCAATGAGGAGAAAAGCTTTGTTTCTCCTTCTTTTTGTGCCAATACAGGTACATTTGCACCATGGTGCAAGGGTGCCTCTGTTACATTATGAATTGTTGTTGTGCAGTAAGGGGCACCTTCCTGCACAAAAACCACCACATGAGGCTTTTTTTATCTTTCTATGTGTGTTGTACACATAGAAAGAGAAAGACACAAGGATAAATTTGTATGCCTCTCCTGAGGAGGCTTATATTTTTTGACACATTCCCTGGTTTACCAGTTCTAGTAAAACTGGGCATACGTCAAAAACCATGGATAGTTGCATGGAAAAACCCATGCAATACCCATGGAATGCCTCCCTAGTGCAGAGTAAGGCAACACAGCGATTTGCACTGCACTGCTTTACTCCATATTTTTGGAGCAACTCAGGGCTAAGCACAGTGGTCTTGTGTGGGTTCATTAATCTCACTTAAGGTTTATGTTGCACATGTACCATTTTTCTATGGCGCAAACATAAAGCAAACCTGAAGCAAACCGGATCATAAATATGGCTTTGTATTTTTGCAAACTGTTATGGTTCTTTGTGCCCAGCGAAGGACATTGTTAATCCAGAATGGATACTGCATAACCACAGTTGTATTCAAAATATAATTGTTCCACTTTTGCAATCGCTTAGTTTCTTTAAAGTAGTTTTGCTCTCCACTGCCTGGACTTGTCTCTGAATAGTAGATGTTAAAAAACCAGCACACATAAATCCTATTCTTCTTCTGAAGTAATTGATTTCATTTTACAACATGAGATACCTGAGTAGAAATTCTAAGCTTTCGGAAAGATTCTTAATTATTAAAAGGAGCATTTAACGAGGCAGCTTTAAAATGGTTAGAAAGTCCAATACTGGGCCCATTTAAGAATATGAAAACCATATTTAGACAGCATTTGAAGCAAATTGTTTCATATGGAAGTAACTGTTGGTCATTTTCAAATAAGAATTCGATGTTTCCTATTTTCGCGAAATAAAGACTTTGAATAGTTGTGTCTCCTTGCAATTTGTATTCGTTTTCCTGTAGGGTGAGAGGCATGAAAGCAGAAATTCCCTCTCATCTCGTACATGGGTTGGTCCCACTTACATTATCTCCCACAAGATAGATGTGACATTGAGGCGCACGCGATAAATGCTCTTTAGATTTCCATATTCAAAACATCTCAGACATGGAGCCACATCATGATTTCAGAGAGGGGTGCTCGGAGGGACCCAGCGCACAATAACGACAGTCATTTGTTCAGCTATTACTACACACATTTTCAATTATGCCTCGCTAAGTAACCAGTTTAATCTTCGCATGTCCTTTGCGTCCTCTGCTGTCTCCTGCCATTTCCTCAGTGACCTGGTTCAAACAGAACAAGTCCCAGAGGCAGACGAACTGGGTTGGATGAAAGCTTATTCCGATTTGCAATGACTCCTAAAATACAAATCAGCTGTGGATGTCTCGAGAGACAGAGAGGCAGTGGTAATGGATGGGAGCTCCCTGATAACACTGAAGAGAGAGAAGGGATAATTCAAAATTGAGCCCGCCCGCATGTATTTATTGGAAATAAAATGATAGACGCTTTACATGCTGCTTTTTTATTCCTGTGTCACAAAATACATACATTTTACATCTCAACTATCCCCATGACAAGTCGCTGTAACTGTTGTGCGATATGAGTACTTACAGCTCATTTGCAAAGTAAGGTGACCCTCTGTTCAATGTATGTATTGCGAACGGACACCATTCATGATTAGTCATTTGGCGCAGTGAAATAAATCCCAGTTTTGTTCTAAAGTCTTCATCGTATTCTCACACTTTCGAAATGGTGTTCAGATTGAAAAGAGAAATAGTTCTTATAATTTAATATTAAACTAGATAAGAAGTTTGACTTTAAGGGGGCTTTGAATACACAAGTGTTGTTCCCAAGCACAATCGCATTGACCAATGGAGGACCTTTGTTTCCTGCTTAAAGGTATGTGTATGAAGTTGCAGGGAAAGCTAATTAGGGTATGTTCCATATTCATGCATGCACAGATATAATCTCACCTTCACTTTTACCATGCTAATTTTAAATAGTGGTGTTCAATGTCAAAAGACCTTATTTGACTATCAATTATGTCAATTTTAAACTTTTGAAATGCATAGAAATAAAGCTAAGCATGTATTATTGTTGCCCAACACAAATATTCTGTTCACTTTAACCCCTTTGCTGCCAGGCCTATTCCCCCTCAGGTAACACGCCTTTTTTGGCTATTTGGGGCAGTTCACGCTTAGGCCCTCATAACATTTTGTCCACTTAAGCAACCCATGTCAAAGTTGCGTCCTTTTTTTTGCAACATCCTAGGCATTCTAAAGGTACCTAGAGTTTGTGGGTTCCCCTAAAGGAGACCAAGAAAATAGCCAAAATACAGCCAAAATTGTGTTTTTTTTTGTTTAAAACAAATGGGAAAAAAGGGCCGCAGAAGAAGGTGTGTGTTTTTTCCCCGAAAACGGCATCAACAAAGGGTTCATGGTGCTAGAATCACCATCTTCTCAGCTTTCAGGAACAGGCAGACTTGAATCAGAAAACCACATTTTTCAATACAAGTTTGGCATTTTACTAGGACATACCCCATTGTTACAATTTTTTCTGCTTTCAGCCTCCTTCCAGTTAGTGACAGAAATGGATGTGAAACCAATGCTGGATACCAAAAAGCTAAACATTTTTGAAAAGTAGACAAACTTGAAAATTCAGCAAGGGATAATTTGTGTAGATTCTACAAAGTTTTTCTACAGAAAATAACAGCTGAAATGAAAAAAATATTGACATTGAGGTGAAAAATACAGCCATTTTTCTCCACGTTTTACACTGTCATGTTTTCCTTCGACGTCAGATGTTTGAAAGCAATATACTGTTACATCTGCTGGACTCTTCTGGTTGTGGGGATATATATAGCTTGTAGGTTCATCAAGAACCCTAGGTACCCAGAACCAATAAATGAGCTGCACCTTTCAATGGGTTTTCATTCTATCTCGGGTATACAGCAATTCATTTGCTAAGATATAAAGAGTGAAAAATAGGTATTGAGAAAACCTTTGTATTTCCAAAATGGGCACATGATAAGGTGTTGAGAAGCAGTAGTTATTTGCACAACTCTGAATTCCGGGGAGCACATACTAGGATGTGAATTGCAGGGTATTTCTCAAATAGATGTCTTTTTTACACACTATCCTACATTTGGAAGGAAAAAATGTAGAGAAAAACAAGAGGCAATAACACTTGTTTTGCTATTTTTTGTTCCCCCAAGTCTCCCAATAAATATGGTACCACACTTGTGTGGGTAGGCCTAATGCTCGCGACAGGAAACACAACAAGGACACATGACATTGTTACATTGAAATCTGAAACGTTTTTTGCAAAGTTCCTAGCTGCACATTTTGTCCTCTAGCTCAGTCGGCACCTAGGGAAACCTACCAAACCTGTGCAGTTTTAAAAACTAGACACCTAGGGGAATCCAGGATGGGGTGACTTGTGGGGCTCTCACCAGGTTCTGTTACCCAGAATCCTTTGCAAACCTCACATTTTGGCCAAAAAAACACTTTTTCCTCACATTTCGGTGACAGAAAGTTCTGGAAACTGAGAGGAGCCACATATTTCCTTCAACCCAGTGTTCCCCTAAGTCTCCCGATAAAAATGGTACCTCACTTGTGTGGGTAGGCCTAGTGCTCGCGAAAGGAAATGCCTCAAAACACTATCTGGACTCATCAAAATGATCAATTACAAAACAACCTGTATTTGCGGGGGGGAGCACCTGCGTTTTTGGTCTTAGGCTCAGCAACCATACAGGGAAACCTCCCAAACCCAGACATTTCTGAAAACTAGACCCCTGAGGAAATCCAAGGAGGTGTGACTTGCGTGGATTCCTCAGTGTTTTTGTACCCAGAATCCTCAGCAAATCTCAAATGTAACCTAAAAATCACATTTTCCCCACATTTCTGTGTGGGATCGCCACACCGGGACAAATTTCCTATCACCCAGCCTTCCCCTCAGTCTCCCGGTAAAAATGATATCTCATTTGTGTAGGTGGGCCAAGTGCCTGTGACAGGGAAGAGCCAAAAACAAGTCAAAATTGAGGGGAAACCAAAGCGGGTCCAAAAGGGCAGGCTGACAAGTGAGGCTGAATTTTTATTGGTATAGATGAGACAATGTTGGGTGGTAGTAATATTGTGGATTCCTGAAGATTCCGGAAGTTTCCATCACAAAAATGTGGAAAAAATGTGTGATTTCCAGTAAAGATGGAGGTTTGCAGGGCATTGTTGGTAAGAAAATGGTGCTGGTGCATGTGAAGCACACCACCCTGGACTCACCCAGATGTTTAGTTTTCAGATGTGTATAGGTCTTGTGGATTTTTCTACATGGCAACGTCCCAAAGCGCACAAAGTGCAGCCCTCATCATTCCAAGTGGGATGATGTTTAGAGTTAGCCAAGCTCTCATGGCCCAAATATAAAACCGAAACCCAAAATAATCAAACGTCCTCTTGCTTGCCATGGGATAAGATGTGTTAGTGTGCAGGGGGGGAGCTGAAAGACTGTTACCCCCTTCAGTTGGTGTGGGGGCATAACCATGCCCATACTGGTTGGTAGCCACCACCACACTATTTTTTTTAAATTCCCTGGCATCTAGTAGACTTTCTGCCCTCCCGTGGATCAGGAGTAATTGCCCCATCTGCCCACTGGTGAGGACATACCCTCACCCTCTTATTTTGAAAAAGAATCTTCCCTGGCCTCTGGTGGGCTTTCTGCCCCCCTTGGGGGCAGGTGGTCCTTCCAAAAATAGGCCAATCTGCTCCCAAGGGGGGCTGATATGGCCAAAAGTAATGATCCTCCATGGGGAGCGACCCTTGACCAAGGGGCTACCCCCCAAAAAAAAATACACACATACACACACACACACACCAACCCCTGGTGCCGAAGTTGTGTCTGCCCCCACTGGGGGCAGATCGGCCTAATTATAATAGGCCAATCTGCCCCCACGGGTGCAGAAATGACCTACAAATACATTGCCCCCCTGGAGAGTGGCCCTTGGTCAAGGGGCCACTCCACTCATTCAATAATATAAATAAAAAATCCCTGGTGTCTAGTGGGCATTTCTGCTGCCCGATCGCATCTCGATCGGACAGCAGAAATGCTCAGAGGCATGAAATGAGAGGAAAGGCATTTCCTCTCCTTTCATGCCTCTCTCACCCCCTCCACATGATTGGAGGAGAAATGCTTTTGCTTTTCTCCTCCGATCTGCGCTGGAAGCTTGGCCTCGGATGAGGTCAGCGTGCGAAAGCATGCTGATGTCATCAGACGCCACAGGGGTCTCAGGGAGGGGTGGGGGTGGAAGAGGAAGTGATTCCCCTCCATCCCTCCAAAGGGGAGGGGGTGCATGGCCATCGGGGAAGCACTAGTGCTCCCCTCACGGGCCCATAGCAGGACGAGCTGGTGTTGTCCTCAGCACCGGGCAACCGTTGCTGAGGCCGAGACCAGCTCGTCCTGGGCACCCAAGGGGTTAAGGGCCTGGTGTGGTGTATGACAACATTTACTCTTCTATCGCTGTGGCAGAGGACATTATGTCCAACACTGTAACGTACAGAAGACAGCTGTATTTAAAGACCACTGCCAGTCCAGATGTGATCTATGTGCAATCACAGGAACCATTGTCACAAAAGATCATGCTGAGGTACTGAAAGTTGGTGTGCTGCTGCCATTTTCAAGACTTTCTTTTCTTTTGAAAAACAGAAAATGATCCTGCACCTAGGGTTTGTAGGTCAGTATCTTTTTCTGTGTGTGACCTCCAGATTTCCCCTGGTGGAGATGGACAGAAAAAAGGACAATATCTACTTCTGTACATAGGATGGAGAGTCCTAGTCTGAGGGCTTCTACTCCATTGTGCCGGAAGAGTAAGGCCCATGTTTTTACTTTTTTAGAGCCTCACTACGTCATTTTTTACACAAAAGTGGTTCAAACTTACAAAATAAAAAAGTATAAGTATGGGCCTAAGATTTTTAATGGTGAAGCCAATTGATTGTTTCAGACTGAGGGTTTCAATTTTGTGATGGCTGACAAATTCTAAAACAGGCTCAGTTTTGTTTATGGAGCATTTTAACTCAGCAAAAACATCTTTGTGCTTTAAAAAATGAAACAATTTTATTCCTGTGAGTCATAATTACTTCCACTGAGCAACACTTGCAACGTCTGTGTAAGCTGACAGCACCAGGATTAAAAGAATAAAAGAAGGAAGGGTTTGAGAGAGGGAAAGATGAGGGAGAGCTGTAGGTAGAGGAAGAGGAAACAGGGGAAAAAGGAAGAGTATGAGGGAGGTATGAGAAAGGTGGAGGGATGTTGGAGTGAGGAGCACACAGGATAAACCTGATAGGTGGCAGGGTGGAGCAAGGGCTGTGGCAGGCAAAGGAATTTAAGAGCACATAAGGGAAAGACGGAGGGGTAGAAAGGAGAAAAAAGAAGTGGTGACAGGTGGAAAACTATGAAATAAGACTCACTAGGGAAAGTGGAAGTACAGTAGTAAGCATATAGAATTTGGCAGAGGGAAAATGCATGTAGCATTTTCCCCACATGCAGTTCACTGTGAACACTCTATTTGATGTGTAAGATACACCTTAACAGCTAATCGTAGCAGGTGACTGAGAGATCCTCTACTGTTCCAAGACATGATCAACAAATCTCTAGCCTAAACTTGAAAGAGACTTTTCAAAATACCAATGTCTGAAAGGGGAGGTCCCAGAGTCCACTCATACATCCTGACCTTGAGGTAACATGAGCTCAATTTCCACAAGTAAATTTGCTTTGCTCAATAATAAGTGGACTGATTTTTGAAGCTTTACTGGGCGAGGGGAAAACAAATTCTTCTTTACTGACTGAAAAACATGGCCAGTAAAATTGCCTTGGGAAAGGGCGCAATGCATCTTGGACCCATTCCATGGCCACTGTCAAGACTCAGGCAAAGAACAGGGCAGCATATACACCCCCTCTACCAGACACCAGACTTAGGGGGTCATTACAACCCTGGCGGACGGTGTTAAAGCGGCGGTAAGACCGCAAACAGGCTGGCGGTAAACAAATTGGAATTATGACCGTGGTGGAAACCGACAACAAAGACAGCCACTTTAACATTCCGACCGCCACGGCGGTACAAACAAACAGCGCGGCAGTCACTGCCAACAGACATGCTGGAGACAATGTACCGCCCACAGTATCACAACCTACCAATCCGCCACCTTTTCCGGGGCGGATTCACCGCGGATAAAAACACGGCGGAAACAGCCATTTCAAATGGAAAACGCTCACCTCTACACACTCCATGAGGAAGGAGGACACCATGGAGCCGTAACTCCAAATACTTCCCGCACTAGTCTTCCTGCTCCTGTACGACGATCATCAACGCCGGCGGCGAAGACAACGGTGAGTACTGCACCTATGACATAGGGGAGGGAGAGGCAAAAGACAGGGACACACACACGCAACACCCCCACCCCCACCCCCACCCTCACCCACTACAACACACACACCAATGCATATCCAAACATTACAGTAACAACCCCCAACCCCCCCGGAAGAATGCAAAGACCAAAGGAAATGAGTGGAACCATTGTAATATATCAAAATACAGTAACCAAGATATACATATATATATATATATATATATATATATATATATATATATATACACACATTAAACAATATATACACCACGAATATTAGTGCAGGTAATGCACAAGTCATTGTCCGTGGACCACTGGTACCAAAATGCATGGGCGAGGCCCACACAAGATACCTGACCAGAAACGGAGAGAACACTGCTGGGGCATCAGATAGAAATACAACAGGCACCTCAGGGGGAAGGGAAGGGGGGGGCTCCTCAGCCGGATGAGTGCACCCGCCAGATCCACGAGGGGGCTCCATGCCCATTGATGTATCCTGGGGAGTGCAAAGCCACAGTCTCTCAATTCTCTACAGTGGGTGGTTTGCCCACTGTTCAATCCTGGGGAGTTCAAAGCCACAGTCTCTCAAGTCTCTACAATGGGGGGGTTGCCCACTGTTCAATCCTGGGGAGTGCAAAGCCACATTCTCTCAAGTCTCTACAGTGGGTGGTTTGCCCACTGTTCAATCCTGGGGAGTTCAAAGACACAGTCTCTCAAGTCTCTACAATGGGGGGTTGCCCACTGTTCAATCCTGGGGAGTGCAAAGCCACATTCTCTCAAGTCTCTACAGTGGGTGGTTTGCCCACTGTTCAATCCTGGGGAGTGCAAAGACACAGTCTCTCAAGTCTCTACAGTAGGTGGTTTGCCCACTGTTCAATCCTGGGGAGTGCAAAGCCACAGTCTCTCAAGTGGAGAACAGTCTCCACTGGTTCCTGAGGGGGACTGGTGACCAGAGTGCTTCATCCTGTGCAGGACAGACTGAGTGGATGCCTTTCTCCACTGGTTCTGGAGGGGGACTGGTGCCCAGAGTGCTTCATCCTGTGCAGGACAGACTGAGTGGATGCCTGTCTCCACCGGTTCTGGAGGGGGACTGGTGCCCAGAGTGCATCACTCTCCCCGTGATGGTCCCAGTTGCGTCACTTCCCCTGCCGCTCATGGGCTAGCGGTTCTTGACTTGGCGGTCGTTGCCCTGTTCAGCGGTGCTTGCCTGGTTCAGCGGTGCTTGAGTTTGAAGTTTCTGACCTGTTCTGCGGTGCTTGCCATGGCGGTCTTTGCCCTGTTCAGCGGTGCTTGCCCGGTTCAGCGGTGCTTGAGTATGAAGTTTCTGACCTGTTCAGCGGTGCTTGCCATGGCGGTCTTTGCCCTGTTCAGCAGTGCTTGCCCTGTTCAGCGGTGCTTGAGTTTGAAGTTTCTGACCTGTTCAGCGGTGCTTGCCATGGCGGTCCTTCATTTCTCAGCTGGGCTGGGGCTGGCGGTCCTTCATTGGGCAGCTGGGCTGTGGCTGCCGGGGCCCTCTTGGGCAGCTGGGCTGTGGCTGGCGGTGGCCTCCTGGCCAGTGACGATTGGGCTGCCCTCCTGGGCACTGACTCTGGCGGTGGCCTCCTGGCCAGTGACGATCGGGCTGCCCTCCTGGGCACTGACTCTGGCGGTGGCCTCCTGGCCAGTGATGATTGGGCTGGCGGTGGCCTCCTGGGCAGCGGGGAAGATGGCGGTCTTCTCCGCCGTGCTGCTCCTCCCAGACTTTGGCGATTTCTTCTGCCCCTTCCCCACCTTGGGAGGAGTCACAGCTGAGTGGACACTCCCCCAGGACCCTTGTGAGCGGCTTTGCTGGCTGGAGTCTTCCCCCACTCCCTCCGGGCACTGTCCAACTTCTGATGCTTCACGGGGGGGAGGGACTGGCTGTGCTGTGGCTCCGTGTCACACTGGCTGCCCTTGTGCCCGGTGCACTCCACATACCTCTAACAACAGGCACCACTGGTCCCGGAGTTTTTTTGGCTGAGGTGCTAGTACAGGACCTATGAATTGGAGGGGGGTGGGAGAGAGGTCAAGCTTGGTCAGGAAAAGTTTCTTAGGAACACTGGGACGGGTAGCTGGAGGGGGTCTGGGAGTGGAGGAAGAGGAGGTGGTTGTAGGAGGTGTAACTTTTGTGGCTTTGGGTGCAGGTGCAGGTGCATGCGCTGGAGGCTGTCGTGAGGTGGATGTATGTTGGGTGGGTGTGTGCCTGCGTTTGTGTACTTTGAGAGGGGGCGTTACAGACACACTGGGAGAGGACACAGGGGACGTGTAAATGGTAGTGGGGGTGGTGAGTGTACATGAGCGGGTGGGGTGGTGGGTGTGCTGGTGCGGGACCTAGTGGCTGTAGTGGTAGTGCATGCAGGTGAGAGTGTAGACAAGACTGGAAGGGAGGAGGGAGACGACGAGGAGGGGGACACAGTGGAGGCAGTGGATGTTGGTGTGTCTGTATGTGTGTGATGCTTGCGTGAGTGCCTGTGTGATGTGTGGTACTTATGTTTGCCTGAGCTTCCCTTGTGTGATGAGGTGTGTGCATGCTGGTCTGATGGTGTGCTTGGGATAGGCAAGGGTACAGGGGATTGGGTGTGGGTGGAGGAAGTTGGAGGGGGGGTAGACACAGTGAAAATGGCTGCATTCAGTGCTGAGGCCAGAGTTTGCAGGGTTCGATGAAGGGCAGCCTGACCAGAATGAATGCCCTCCAGGAATGCATTAGTGTGTTGCAATTCACTTTCTACACCCTGGATGGCATTCAAAATGGTAGACTGCTCAACAGTGAGTGACCTGAGGAGTTCAATGGCCTCCTCACTGAGGGCAGCAGAGATGACAGGGGCAGGGACTGAGGTGCCTGGGGCAAAGGTGATGCACACCCTCCTGGGTGAGCGATCACGGGGTGAAGGCTGAGGGGCTGCTGGGAGGGCGATGCTGGTGGGGGGGTGGCGGCTGTACCTGTAGAAGTGGGGGGCACAGAGGAGGACGAGTCTGTGTCGCTGGTAGCTGATCCTGTCCCCGCCGTGAAGCTCCCCTCGCCCTCCGTCCCACTGGTGTATTCTGAGTCTGTGGTGTGGCCCTCCATGGCCATGTGGGATGCAGCTCCCTCGTGCTCCGGTGCCACTGTACCTCCGCCTGATGATGTTGATGCACACAAGAACAGGGAGACCACAAAAAGGGGGGGGGGAACAGAAGAAAGACTGGTTGAGTGCATGGCTTACCGCTACCTTTGGCGGACAATACAGACACAGCAGCCCCCTGCACTACGCCGCGCTGTTGGGCTCTACAGATGCAGTTCCTGGGATATGGCCTACATGGCTATGGTCGACATCTGCACACATAGATGACACAGGGGTATGTATACCTGTACTTGACACTCTACAGAGGTGGGGTGGAGTGCCACATGGCCTGCATTACGGAGAGGCCTAGCCTACGGAACTCGCCCTGGCCTAGGGTAACCCACAGCCCTCCTCCCCCACCCAGACACCTTCACTGAGCGCAAAGTCAGCAGAATGATGTTGTACTCACCCCCTTGTGTCTGCTGTGATGCCCTCAAGCGCCCATCCAACTCCGGGTAGGCCAATGCCAGGATCCGGAACATCAGGGGGGTCATGGTGCGACGGGCACCCCTCCCACGTTGGGAGGCCATCCCCAGCTGAGCCTCTGCCGTCTTCTTGCTCCAGCGGCGAATGTCCTCCCATCTTTTACGGCAGTGGGTGCTCTGTCTGTGGTGGACCCCCAGGGTCCGGACGTCCTTGGCGATGGCACGCCAAATATCCTTCTTCTGGTGGGCACTGACCTAAATGAAATGTACAGGGGAAGAAGAGAAGTCATCAGCAACTGCACTGTCGAAGTGAGTGGCCCCCATCCCTACCCTTGCCATGTGGCACATGCATTCACAGTCCATCATGCACGCAGAACCGTGGCCCCGTCCTTCTTACAACCAGCCCTCTCCACCCAGGCATAGCCCATACAACGTGATCCCTTTGTACTTATCTGTTGGTCTGGAGGACCACAGAGTAGCGTGTACTGGGGGAGGACCCCGTCCACGAGCTTCTCCAACTCCTGTTCAGTGAAGGCAGGGGCCCTTTCTCCAGACGCACGAGCCATTGTCTCTTCCAGACCGAGGTCACAGCAGCACTTGCAGTGTAGGTCCTCTCCCGTCGAAGATCAGGTATCGAGTGATTGAACAGATAGAAAATGACTGTTACGCCCGCGGCGGTGAGGTTTGCAGCAATGCAGCATTGCGCCGCGCTCTTCGACCGCCTACAGAGACGGTGTACAACGCCAGCGCAGTTACTGCACATCCCATTGTCCCACTTTAGAGGTCAGGCAGCCACCATTTCAGGTGCCCACATGGCTTCATTTTCAACTGCGTCACACATACCTAGGCCTAGACTCAACACACATACAGGCAACTTTTTAGATTATGTTTCCTCTTCTGTGTAGACTGTGGGTGCATACCTCTGAGTTGTTTGACTCTGTGGTAGCCGTTGTCCTTCATTGGCACCGTCCGCTGGGACATGTGAGGAGATGGCGGAATCTTCCGGTGTACCGACCGCTGGTGGACCTGTTGACAATGGAGTTCCGACATTTAATCATCACCTAAAGGTTTGACCATGCCACAATCCAGGAACTGTGTACCCAGTTGGAGCCTGACCTGATGTCAGCAATCCGCCATCCCACAGGAATCCCCCCTCAAGTGCAGGTGCTGTCAGTACTCCATTTCCTAGCAAGTGGGTCTTTTCAAACAACAGTGGCAATAGCATCAGGGATGTCCCAGCCTATGTTTTCCAACGTGTTGTCCAGAGTGTTGTCTGCCCTGCTGAAACACATGCGGAGCTACATCGTTTTCCCTCAGGTGGAGGATTTGCCTACAGTGAAAGGTGACTTCTATGCCCTTGGACATATCCCTAACATCATAGGTGCCATTGATGGGACCCATGTAGCCCTGGTCCCCCCCCCACAGCAGTGAACAGGTGTACAGGAACCGGAAGAGTTATCATTCCATGAATGTACAGATGGTATGTTTGGCAGACCAGTACATCTCCCAGGTAAATGCTATGTTCCCTGGCTCAGTGCATGACGCCTACATCTTGCGGAATAGCAGCCTCCCTTATGTGATGGGTCAACTCCAGAGGCACCGGCTGTGGCTATTAGGGGACTCTGGTTACCCCAACCTGTCATGGCTACTGACCCCAGTGAGGAATCCCAGGACCAGGGCAGAGGAACGCTACAATGAGGCCCATGGGCGGACTAGGAGGGTGATAGAACGCACCTTCGGCCTCTTGAAGGCCAGGTTCAGGTGCCTTCATATGACAGGGGTTTCCCTATTCTACTCACCAAGGAAGGTGTGCCAGATCATCGTGGCCTGCTGTATGCTTCAAAATTTGGCTTTGCAACGCCAGGTGCATTTTCTGCAGGAGGATGGTCCAGATGACGGTGTTGTGGCAGCTGTGGAGCCTGTGGACAGTGATGAGGAGGAAGCAGAGGAAGAAGACATTGACAACAGGGACTCAGTTATCCAGCAATATTTCCAGTGACACACAGGTGAGAATACATTCCTGCCAACTACAAGTACTTTCACACTTCTACCTCTATCCTGTCATTGATTTCAACCAGTATCTTGTAACTGAGTTGTACATTTCCATTACGGTTTCACAGGTGTGGTTTCCAACGTGTGTCATCTGCTTAGATTCCTCATGGACTTGAGATTTGTGACATAGGTATGTTGCCATTACAATTGAGAACGCATTTTGTCACTGTCATTGCTATAATACATTTTCTAAATCACAGACTGAATCCAGGTTGTTTTGTGCTTCAAGGGTGTTTATTTAAGTGCTAAATATTGGATGGGGTTGTAAAATGATGAGGGGTGATGGTGGAGGACTGTCCATGGCAGAGTACAGTCTATGAGTCTCACAGGTGCATTGCCCATATGGGCATAGGAAGTAGAGCTGAGGGAGTTCCAATATGGACAGGGTTACAAAGTGGGACAGTAGGATGACAATCAGGGTGGTCTTATTTCTTGGCGGGGGTCTTGCCATCGTGCTCTGTCTTGTTCCTGGTTCTCAGGGACCGCTTGCAGGGTGGTTCTCCCTCTGCAGGGGGTGGGATGCTAGTGTGGTGGTCTGCTGTCCACTAGCGCCGGCGGAGGTGGTTGGCAGTTCATCGTCCTGGCTAGTGTCAGGGGCCCCTTGGAGTGCCACAGAGTCCCTCCTGGTGTTGAGTATCTCCTTCTTCACCCCTACGATGGTGCCCAGGGCGGTGCTGATGGTTCTGAGTTCCTCCATGAAGCCCATATACTGTTCCTCCTGCAGGCGCTGGGTCTCCTGAAACCTGGCCAGGACCGTTGCCATCGTCTCCTGGGAGTGGTGGTAGGCTCTCATGATGGAGGAGAGGGCCTCGTGGAGAGTGGGTTTCCTAGGCCTGTCTGCCCCCTGTCACACGGCATCCCTCCCAGTTCCCCTGTGTTCCTGAGCCTCCGTCCCCTGCACCCTGTGCCCACTACCACTGCCCCCATGTCCCTGTTGTTGTTGGGGTGGTGGGTTATTCTGGGTTCCCTGTAGTGGTGGACACACAGCTGATTGACGTGTCCTGGGGACAGAGGTATGGGCCCGCTGGGTGGGTGCTGTGCTGGTGTTACCAGAGGGTGGAAGGTCTGTGGTGGGCTGTGCCTGTGTGAGGTGAACCGACTGTCCCGAGGCCCACGATGGTCCGGGCTGGTCATCTAGGTCCAGTTGAACAGAGCTGCTGTCATCACTGTTGACCTCTTCTGTGGATGGGGTGGAGATGTCTGGACCCTCCTGTCTGGTGACGTTGGGTAGTGGTCCTGCAGGGGTGGAAAGGCATGATTATTGCATCTGTGTGTTTCATGGTGGGCAATGGGTGGGTGACCGTGTACCCCAGTGCTGGCATTCCTGTGTGTGGGCTTGTGTGATGATGGTTGACGGTGGTGTTATGGGTATGTGCAGTGGGCATTCTTTAGTGATGGGTGTCCATGCTTTGTTTTTGCATGCAGGGCTTGGTGTTGGGATGGGTGGTTTGTGATATTGGTACATTTGTGAGGATTTGGAGTGATAGGGGTGGGGGCGAGGGTGGGGTCTGTGATAGCATGCAGGTTGGGTGTGGGGTTATGATAGTTAAGATTTGACTTACCAGAGTCCATTCCTCCACCGACTCCTGCGAGGCCCTCAGGATGCATTTTTGTCAAGACCTGCTCCTCCCATGTTGTTAGTTGGGGGGGAGGAGGTGGGGGTCCGCCGCCAGTCCGCTGTACCGCGATGTTGTGTCTGGAGACCACAGAACGCACCTTCCCCCGTAGGTCGTTCCACCTCTTCCTGATGTCATCCCGATTTCTTGGGTGCTGTCCCACTGCGTTGACCCTGTCGACTATTCTTCTCCATAGCTCCATCTTCCTAGCAATGGAGGTGTGCTGCACCTGTGAGCCAAATAGCTGTGGCTCTACCCATACGATTTCCTCCGCCATGACCCTGAGCTCCTCCTCCGAGAACCTGGGGTGTCTTTGCCGTGCCATGGGGTGGTGTTGGTGATGTGTGGAGTGGTGTATGTGGTGATAAGTGTGATGATATGTAGTGGTGTGTGGTGTTTTGAGCGTGGAAGTAGTGTGGGTGATGGTGTTGAGTGTCTGTGGCTGCTAGTTTGTGGATGGTGGTGTCTCTCTCTGGCCTTCGTTCATGAAATTTGGTCGTAGGGGTTTGTGGGTGATGTGGGTGTTTGTTTTATATCGGATTGGGTGTGTGGGAGTGGAGTGTGTATGTGTCTCAGATGTGTGTCTTTCGAATTGTCCAATGTGGTGGTGTTTTGGAGATGTGTGTGTATTTTGAGCGCAGCGGTGTGTACCGCCAATGGAATACCGCGGTTGAAAGACCGCCGCGTGGATTAGTGGGTCGTGATAGCATGGGCATATTTCTGTTGGCGTGACGGTGGAGGTTTTGTTATTGCTACTTTATCACTGACCTTTGGTGTGGCAGACTTGTGTGGGCTCTGAATTTTGTCGGATTCTGTGATGTGGGTCATAATAGCTGTGGCGGATTGCCGCGGCAGTGTGTTGGCGGTCTTGTGCACGACGGTAAGCGGATTTTACCACCAATGTTGTAATGACCCCCTTAGTCACTGAATTGGAAGTTCAGAATTTTCAGCAGGACAAGGCAAACTGCAGTAGCCGAAGACAGTTCAACAAGGTTAGATACTCTTTTAGCAAAGTACCACTGAAAAGGATCTGCTGCTGCGGAGAAGAACATAAAGGGAGAAGCAGCAAAGTCAAGTTAACTGGCAATGCACCTCGGCCGGAAAAGCAAACAGGTTGGTCTCAGACTTGTTTTGGTTCTAAGAGTATTTTTGGGCCAAAAAAATACCCTACTTTTAAATTTTGGTTATTTG
This sequence comes from Pleurodeles waltl, assembly GCF_031143425.1. Lineage (NCBI taxonomy): Eukaryota > Metazoa > Chordata > Amphibia > Caudata > Salamandridae > Pleurodeles > Pleurodeles waltl. The sequence goes on along the minus strand of NC_090437.1, from coordinate 257,550,945 downwards.
GACGCCCTTAGCACCACTTCCAATGGTCCAGAACTGGAGGGACACCACTTAAAGGGTGAGGACTAACTCAGGCTGAGTCTGGGTATGGACTCAAGATGGAGAAAGCATTTTTTGTCTTTGTGGCTTTGACAGGAGACCATTAAACTAACCCTTGTAAGTCACTCTGGAGGTCCTGGGGCAGTTGAAGATCCAGTCCTTGTACCCAGGCAGAAGGTAGCAGAGCATCAGGACAAACAAGGAAGCAATCAAGCAGGTCAGCAGTCCTTAAGAGCAGCATTTCAGCAAAAGGGCAGTCCTTCCAGCAGCTTAGCAGTCCATCTTCCTGGTGGAGCATCCAAAGCTCCATAAGTGTCCTACATTTATACTCTGGTGCCCTGGTTCTGGAAGGTGGGAGAAGCTTCTAGACAGTGGTTTTGAAGTCCACTGAATTTCCTGCCTCCCCTGCCCTGTCTCCAAGCAGGCTACAGTAACAATGTGGGGTCCTTAGGCCCTTTGTGTGAAGGCAGAGCACAGGCTATTCAGTTACCAGAGGGGTTGTGCTCACTTCGCCCCCTCATCTTGCCAGCAGATGCCACATTGAGGCCCACCTAATCCCTCTATTGCGTGGCTGTCTGGGAAGAATTCACAAAGTCTTTCAGTTACATCCTATCATGTGACCCAGCTAGGCTACAGACACAAAAGTGCCACATTTAAAGTTGTTATCACAAAACAGACTTTACCATTAAATATGGATCTTCAGCACAATTCCAAAGCCACCAAACATGGCATAGCTATCAGCTCCCATTTGGACATTACAACTTATTAAATGTAAGAAGGAACCCCCCATTGAAAGTGGTAGGCCTCACAGTAGTGAAGAAAATGTAGGAGTTTTTCAAATTTCAGAGCATGTAATACTTAAAGGTCCAAACTGTTAATTGTGCAACACCCTGCCCTTTTTTCCACCTATTACCTACCTTATGGGTGACTTATATGTAATAAAAGAGAAGTTTAGTCCTTGGCAAGGGGGGTTTAATGTCAAATAGACATGGCAGTTTAAAACTGCAATCAGGCTGCAGTGGCAAGTCTGGGACATGTTTTAAGGTGCTACTTAAGTCGGTGGCACAATCACAATAAGTGTGTTGCAGGTCCATTAGTAGCATCTAAAGTACTGGCCCTGGGTATATGGTATACCACTCTGCAATGGACCTGCAAGTAAATTAAATGTGCCAATTGGCATGCGAATGAGCACAAGCACTTTAGAACTAGTTAACAGAGGTAAAGTGCACAGAGTAGTAATGCCAACAAAAATAAGTTCAGCAGAAATGGAGGAGGTGAGACCCCTAAGGCTGATAGGTCTTTCATGTGTCCCCCAGTGGGGTGAACTACCCAACTCCTTGAGATTTCTCTTTACTAAGGTGAAAAAGCTAGAGAAGATATCAGCATTAGCGTGATCTGACCCAGGATGGTGTTCTAATGTAAAATCCAGTCCTTCTAGGGAAATGGACTAACTTAACAAGTCTCACCCCTCTGTGGCTTTAGCCTTTTGAGAGGCCTTTGGTCTGTCTGAGGTTGGAATCGAGTCCCATTCAAGTATGGTCTCAGCTTTTTCAGTGCCCAGGCCACAGCAAAGGCTTCTCTCTCAATAGCACTCTTTCCCTTTTCCCTGGGAATAAGCTTCCTACGGATGAATGCTACGAGCTGGTCAGGCCCTCATTTTGCTGTGATAGGACTACCTCAAATCTGCTTTGAGGCATCTGTTTGGACAGTAAACTCCAGAGAAAAGTCATGGAGCTTGAGCACAAAGGCTGTACGCATGGCTTGTTTTAGGTAGCCAAAGGCTGTCTAAAAGTCTTCAGCCCAGATCACATTCTTGCACTGCTTAAAGGTAGTCAGCTCGGTCAAGGGGGAAACAATGGTGCAATATTCCTTGACAAACCTCCTGTGATACACAGTGAGACTCAAGAAGGTCCTCACTTCTGTTTGAGCTTTTGGGGCTTCCAAGCCAGGATAGTTTCTAAGACCTGGAGGTGTTGAACTTTACCCCTAATCTCCACGTGTCACAAGTACACCACGGACCCCTGCACTATCTGGCATTTAGTGGCCGTGATAGTCAGGCCTGCCAATTGCAGAGACTGAAGCACTTCATGCCGGTGAAATAGGTGGTCCTATCAGGTGATACTGAAAAGTAGGCACAAGAGTAGAACTCCACTCCACAGACAAAGTTTATGGAATTCAGGAACTACGTTATATGTGTAGGAGCGTGGAGTTCCTGAATCTCACAATCAGGCATGGAGCAGAGTCAATTCACGAGCAAGAGGTTGGGATTTGGCACCCTCTTGCGAGCACCCACGATACTCCCAAGCCACTAGTGAGCTCATACAAGGCTTTCCGCTCCCCTGTGCCGTTTCCGGCCATGCACCTGAGAGCTCTCATTTAGACATGCTGCTTTAGCCTGCAATGACGGCCAAAACAGTCCCACTCATTAGTACAAATTAACCTGTAGTAGATAGTCTACTGAAGATACATCTAATTCTGGTCAAAAGGTATTTTTTGAGTGGATTTTATTCTCCAATGGACCATTCAAATTGTTTTTCAACTTGAGAAGCCTTTTTTTTTCAAACCTAAAGGAAATGTCCCAGAGACTCCAACTTCCTGTTCCTGTCTACAAGGCTCCTCCCAGTGCTTTGTCCATCTCCTGGTTATTTTTCACTTAGATTTCGAGGTGAAAGCATCACTCTCTTTGTCTCCTTGATATACGTTTGGATTTAAGGATTTTTTTTTGGTGAAATCACACTAATAAGTTCCAAAAATATCGACTAAGGGTGTTGTTTCTTTGCTTGGACATGCAGCATTATTTCTTTGTACTTTAATTTGATTAAAACATTTATAGTGGTGGGTGACCTGGAGTTTAAGTATGGGCTTATTTATTTTGAATTTCATTGAGTTTTCATCTTTTGTAAAGAAAAATTGTTGCACAGCTCAGTTCCCTTCCTTTTCAGCATGTTTGTAAAATTTGCCATATTATTTTACTATGTGGCCTAGATTTCCAAACGGCCATCTAACCAGTAGGCCCAGTACTAGTAGTCATCACTGAATGAAAATATATTTTAGTGCTATATGTTTTTAAGCTTTCATTTAGGGATGGGATTGGATTAACCCCTTCTGTGCCATGGACGTAATAGTTACGTCCCGCGGCACAGTGCTCATGTGCCGAGGACGTAACCATTATGTCCTGGGCACTGAGCTCAGAGGGAGCGCTATCACTCCCTCTGTGGGCTTCCCTCCCACCCCTACAAGTCAGTAATGGAAGAGGAAGCCCTTCTCCTTCCACCCCTGCCCCCCACCCCTCTGTAATGACGTCAGCACGCGATTGCGTGCTGAGATAATTACAGGGTGCCGGTCGCACTGGAAGCCATTTGCTTCCAGTGCGACTAGAGAGAAACAGGTGAGTTACTCCTCGGGCGGGTGGGGGGTTTGGAACAAAGAGGCACCAGGGGAAAGGAAAGGCTTTTCCTTTCCCCCGGTGTGTCTTTGAGCATTCCTGCTGCCCGATCGCATTGCGATCGGGGCAGCAGGAATGCCCACTAGACGCCAGAGATTTATTTTTCTGTATTTATCTAATGTTTCGCGTCGGGGAGCGGCCCTTTGGGCAAGGGTCACTCCCATTTGGGGGCATGTTTGTTGTGGCCATTTCTGCCCCCCTTGGGGGCAGATCAGCCTAATATTTTTAGGCTGATCTGCCCCCAAGGGGGGCAGAAACCACTAAAACGCCAGGGATTTTTTTATGTATGTTTATTTATGTGGGGGGGGGGTGTCCCCTTGGGCAAGGAGCACTCCCCTAAGGGGGGCATTGAACTGTTGGCTATTTCTGCCCCCCTGGGGGCAGACCGGCCTATTATTTTTAGGCTGATCTGTCCCCAAAGGGAACAGAAATCACAAGAACGCCAGGGATTTTTTATATATTTTTATTTATGTGGGGGGGCGTCCCCTTGGGCAAGGGCCGCCCCCTCAAGGGAGGCCTTGAACTGTTGGCCATTTCTGCCCCCTTTGGGGGCGGATGGGCCTATTTGTTAGGCCCATCTGCCCCCAAGGGGGGCAGAAGCCACTTTGACACCAGGAATAGTGTGTGTGTGTGTTAGGAGATGGGGGGCAGCCCCTTGGGCAAGGGTTGCCCCCCTTTGAGGGCATGGGTACCAAGGCAATTTCTGCCCCCTTTGGGGCAGATCGGCCTATTATTTTTAGGCTGATCTGCCACCAAGGGGGGCATAAACCACTAGAACACCAGTTTTTTTTTTTAATGTTTATTTATGTGGGGGGGCATCCCCTTGGGCAAGGGTGGCATTGAGCTGTTGCCCATGTTGCCCTCCTTGGGGGCAGATGGGCCTATTTGTTTTATAGGCCCATCTGCCCCCAAGGGGGGCTAGAAGCCACTTAGGCACCAGGGATGGTGTGTGTGTGTTTGTTTGTTTGTGTGTGTGTGTGTTTTTTTTGTTTGGGGTGGCCCCTTGGGCAAGGGTCGTTCCCCATGGGGACACACTACTAAATATATTTTCTGCCCTCCTTAGGGCAGATAGGCCTATTTTTTAGTAGGCCTATCTGCCCTTATGGCAGAATCCACTTAGGCACCAATTTCTAAATGCTTGATGGTTGGGTGTTTGTCAATTGACGAAGTATTAGCATTTGTGATTTTAAAAAAATTCTATTTTTTGTTCTAGTTCAAAGGTTTTGCTTTTTTTGCTGTGGCTTCTTGCAGTTTTGGTGGTGGTTGACATGCAGTTTGCATAGTTGCATGTTTTAGGTATGTAAAAACAATTTACTCCAAAGGAGTATTGTTGCCATGCATGAATGACATGTTTGTAGGTGGTGTGCTAAATGCAGGTTTGCGTGTGAAATGAGTCTTAGATTTGTGCACAATGATATTTGTGTTGTCTTATTTCTCATTTGCTTTTCTTTCTTTCTTTTTAGTGGGATATCATTGGTGATTGCTGTGTCTGTGCAGAATAGTTGCTGGTGAGTCAAGCTTTTTCAGGCAAGTGAGCGGTATAGTTTTTGAGTTTATAACTCTTACTGATAAAGCTACACTTTATTACTTATCTTACACAGTGGTGGTTGTTGGTGGTGCATTTGTCCAGTTAATTTTCATAGGAAAGATCATGACTAGCCCCAGGATGACTGTTCAGCAGGTGGTTGGTATGCTTTTTGAGTCATTGCCTGATCATGATTATGAGACGGACTCTGCATCTGAGGCAGAGGAGGAAGTGAGAGATCCTGGCAGTGAAGTTTCTGTCGGAGAGGAATCTTCTGATGAGGAAGCCACACTCAGTGCAGATGAAGGGCCTGTTTTAGAGGAGGACACTGATGTGCCATTAGTGCAGCAACCTGGGGCTGAAAGGTTTCCCATTAGAAGACCTGAACTCTGGGTTGCCCCAAACATGGAGCAGCCAGAGTTGCCTGCCTTAACTGGTTTCCCGGGGTGTAGAGTCAATACAGAGAACTTCTTGCCTGTCAATTTCTTTGAGTTATTTGTGGATGATGTGTTTTTGGAAGAGATTGTTGAGCAGACCAATTTGTATGCGGAGCAGTATTTGAGGGACAACGCTGCTAGACTTAGGCCACACTCTAGAGCTATCCAGTGGATTCCCACAAATTTAGAGGAGATGAAAAGGCTTTGGGGCTTGACTCTTTTGATGGGGTTGATAAGGAAGCTGTCACTGGCTTCTTATTGGTCTACTAGTCCCTTGATGGCAACAGCTATATTTCCTGCAACCATTAGTCATAATCGGTATTTGCTTCTTCTTAGGATGCTGCATTTTATTGACAATGCATTAGACTTGCCACAAGATCACCCTGATTCTGACCGTCTTTTTAAGATTAGGCCTGTCCTTGATCATTTTGTAGATCGGTTTTCAGAGGTTTATGTTCCATGCAAAGAAATAGCTGTGGACAAGTCTTTGGTCCTCTTCAAGGGTCGTTTGGTTTTTAGGCAGTACATTCCTAGACAGAGTTCACGATATGGAATTAAATTGTATATGTTGTCTCAAAGTAGTACAGGATATGTGTATAGTTTCTGTGTCTACACTGGTAGGGATTCCAGTATTGACCCCCCTGGTTGTCCTCCCACTTTTGGAGTTACTGGGAAAATTGTGTGGGAACTTGGTAGATGACTGTTCAACAAAGGTCACCATTTGTATGTAGATAACTTTTACACTGGAGTGCAGTTGTTCAAGGAATTGTTTAGAGTGGACACTGTTGCTTGTGGCACAATTCATTGTAACCGGAAAGGCTATCCAAGGGAGCTTGTCTGTAAAAAACTTGAGAGGGGACAGTGTAGTGCCTTGCGGAATGATGAGCTGCTAGCTTTGAGATTTTCAGACAGGAGGGATGTCTACATGCTAAGTACCATCCATGATGAGAGTACTTCCCCCGTGACTGATTGGGACCAGGTTGCTGAAGTGTGCAAACCTGTGTGCATTTTAGATTATAATAAGCACATGTGAGGCGTAGATAGAGTTGATCAGAGGTTGGAACCTTATACTGCTATTCTTAAGTCTTATGTTTGGTATAAGAAGTTAGCAATTCACCTCTTCCACTTAGCAACTTTTAATGCTTTTATTGAGTTTAAGGACAGGTCCCCAGAGTCAAAGATGGCATTTGTGAAATTTCAGGAGTAAGTGATAGAGAGCCTTATTGTGGTGGAACAGGCCCGAGTTCCTAGAGAAGCAGTGGTGGAGGATGTGGCTAGATTGAAAGATCGCCACTTTGCTGAGCACATTCATCTCACACCCAAAAAAGACTTCCCAGCTAAGAAATGTAGAGTGTGTTTTCGAAGAGGTATCCGGAGGGGGGCTCAAATGTACTGCCCAGATTGTCCTTCAAAGCCTGGGCTGTGTGTGGGTGGTTGTTTCAAGAATTACCACACCCAGAAGAATTACTGGGAACAACCATGAGTGTAAACTGCCTGTTTTGTATTTTCATGTGTTCAGTTTCATGGTTGGCATTTCTGTCATGTCCCAGTTAGAGCTTTTGTGTTTGTAGTTTTGTAATTATTTCTAATTAGTTAGTGGTTTCTTTGCTTAGAAAAAAAAAAGTGATGCCATTGTGTGTGGAGTGGCGCTTGGCTGACGGTGTACATATTGACTTGCTGTTGCAAGACACTGCCAGCCAAACACCAGTCCACACATTCCCATCAGCTGGTGTGATTGCTGTATCAGGCATGTGGGCGTATGTAAGTGATGGGCCCTTGAGTGGCACTGTCTGTCGATGCGAGTGTTGTAATGTGCTGGGCCCGTGGCTGACGGAGTGAATGGTCTTGTGCATGTCATGTATGAAAGGTGTGTGAATGGACTGTAAAGCGGTTGGTGCCTTGCCATGGCTTTACAGCTCATGAGCTGTGAGTCATTTGTTCAGTTTTTTGGCATTTCAGTTATTAACAGTGCATTTCATTTCTGTGAAATCTCTTATTATAAAAATTTGATCCACTGAACCATCACTCACCCTCGTGCCAAATCCAACCAGTATGTGTGGTAAAAATGACAAAACCTCCTCCACTGTAATCAGGCGTTGCAGCACACCTGTGACACGCTAGGCGTCTCGGGTGGGACCCCGATGATGAAGCATGCCACCAACTTGCTTGGTGGGTGAGGGGTCTTTTTAACAGAACCTAAGTGCGTTTCTTTTCACAATTGTAGTGTTTGGAACATCACATAAGTATGTGGACACACCAAAATCTATTGCAAAACTACCTGTGTTTGGGGGTGGGCGGGGGTGCACCTATGTTTTTGATCCTGGTTGCGACCTTCATCTAGGGAAACCTACCAAACCCAGACATGTTTTAAAAATAGACACCCCAAGGAGTCCAAGGAGGAGTGGCTTGCCTGGATCCCCAACATTTTCTTACACAGACTCCTCGGCAAACCTCAAAATTTGCATAAAAAATCATATTTTCCTCATTTTTCTTTGTAGTCCCCCACACCGTTATCGATCCTGCTGCCTAGAAATCCAGCAGTCTCATTTAGAATAATGAGAGCCCACGCAATCACTGCTGCGGCACACATTTCCTACCACCCCTCAGTCCACCAAGTAAAATGATACCTCACTTGCATGGGTCCCCAAAGCAGAGTCACCCTAAAAGATGTATAAAAGAAAAATATGTGCTTATCAACTCGCTGTGCTATCCCTTCAATCTCTACAATCTCGGGAGACTTGGAGGAACGCTGGGTGGAAGGACATTTGTGGCTTCTCTCAGATTCCAGAACTTTCTGTCACCGAATTTTGAGGTTTGCAAAGGATTCTGGGTAACAGAACCTGGTCAGAGCCCCACAAGTCACCCCATCTTGGATTCCCCTAGGAGTCTAGTTTTCAAAAATGCACTGGTTTGCTAGATTTCCCCCAAGTGCCGGCTGAGTTAGAGGCCAAAATCCACAGGTAGGCATTTTGTAAAAAACAGCCCTGTTTTCTGTGGAAAAATGTGATGTGTCCACGTTGTGTTTTGGGGCATTTCCTTTTGCGGGCGCTAGGCCTACCCACACAAGTGAGGTACCATTTTTATCAGGAGACTTGGGGGAACGCTGGGTTGAAGGAAATTAGTGGCTCCTCTCAGATTCCAGAACTTTCTGTCACCGAAATGAGAGGAAAATTTTTTTTTTTGGGCCAAATTCTGAGGTTTGCAAAGGATTCTGGGTAACAGACCCTGGTCAGAGCCCCACAAGTCACCCCATCTTGGATTCCCCTATGTTTCTAGTTTTTAAAGCTGCACAGGTTTGCTATGTTTCCCTAGGTGCCGGCTGAGCTAGAGGCCAAAATCCACAGCTAGGCACTTTGTAAAAAACAGCTCAGTTTTCTTTGTGAAAATGTGATGTGTCCACGTTGTGTTTTGGGGCAGTTCCTGTCGCGGGCGCTACGCCTATCAATGCAAGTGAGGTACCATTTTTATTGGGAGACATGGGGGAAATAAATTGTTATTGCCCCTTGTCTTTCTCTACATTTTGTGACAGTGTGTAAAAAACACATCTATTTGAGAAATGCCCTGTAATTCACATGGCAGTATGGGCACCCTGGAATTCAGAGATGTACAAATAACCACTGCCTGACACACCAGCCTCTGGGGAGGAACCTGGGAGCAGCACTCCTGCATCTACAGCACCACCTCAAACTAACCTCAAGATCATGTCTTTCAGTGAGGCAGCCACAGCAATCATTGCTACGCTGGCAAGAAGTGACGTTGAATTGGATCTGTCCCTTTTGTAAAGTAGTACTCAATCATTTCAGGAAACTGAGGAAAGTGGACAGCAGCCACAGCTAGCACTATTAGATCTTCCTGAAGTTGAAGCAGAATAGGAGGTCAAGCTTCCTTCCGAGCAAGAACCTCCTTTTTTAGAATCAATGGTTCCCAGAACTCCAGCAAGAAAAAAGGAAGTGTGCTACTCAGGAGGTCAAGCTTCCTGCTGGGCAAGAACTTCCTCTTTTAGAATCAATGGTTCCCAGAACTCCAGCAAGAAAAAGGAAGTGTACTACTCCACCATCTTCTCTAAACACCACTTCTGATAATGATGATAGGGACATGGAGTGGACCCCCACAGAGTCTGTGAGATGCCAGGAGAGGCAAAGGGAAAAGAAAAGTTCCAGAAATGGAAAGGGATGATGGTGAGGACGATGATGACCATGATCCAGTCATCATGGAAGCTGCACAGAGGAGTCTGACAATACTATCCAACTTGCTCTGAGGGATGTGACATAGGCAGCACCGCCAGCTCCCTTATTTGTAAGGCCCCCGCAGAGAGCTGCACCAACCTGTACTTCAGTAGAAGTAAGACTGCAGAGAGGCAGTCAACGCACTTACCCACCTCCAGTTCTTCTTCAGGCATTGGCAGTGTCCCAGTAAAAAATTACTTCTCCCCAGTTTGGAACTTTTTTACCATTAGCAAACAGGAAGAGAACATTCTGATATACTCCATTTGCCAGGTGAGTGTTCATCAAGGTAAGCTAGTTTCACATTATGACACAGGAGGCCAGACGACCCATATCAAAAACATGACACAATCCAGTGGGAGGAGCACCTAAAAGAAATGGCACAAGAAGACTCAGATGGAGACACCATGGCATACGGCAACTGCGCCATGATGCACATTGAGTCTACCACCACCTACACCCCAAAGGTCACCTATGTCAGTGGCACCAGAAAAGAAGAAAATCAAGACTACATTTACGGGCATGTTTGGGAAGGAAGGGCCCTATGACTGCAGCACCTAATAGCATATTTCTACAATGAGAAACTGGCAAAAATGTTAGCGCTGAACTTCCTCCCTTTTTCTTATGCATAAGGAGTGGCATTCTCAGAGATTGTAGCAGCCATCTACCCGAAATGGAAGGTTCCAAGTCTGATCTATTTTGTCTGAGTTGCTGTTCTAGCGATGCATCATGACATTTTGTAATTGTTTGGACAAGCTTTGCAGCAAAGTGTTGTTCACACTATCCTCCTGATGACAGACATGTTGACACATTGTCAGGCTACTGATTTCATGTTCATCAAAGCACACTGTCTCTCTTTTGTAGAGGAAAGCAAAAGTTATCTGCAGGTCTTGCCCCTGGAGAAATTTCTAAGAAGATTCTATGGCTTGCAGCAGTAGCCATGTTCACCATGAAGAAATCACTCACAGCTGGAAACACCTTGCATAAATTAAATAGCAAGGAGTCTAAAAGGCTGTGACCCAGAGGTCTCCAAATTGGATTTGTTGCCAGGGACAATGGTAGTAAGATAGTCAAGAGCATGGCAGACAGTGGCTATTTTAGGGTCCTGAGTTTGGCACACTGTATCAACCTGGTTATGCAAGACCTTCTCAAAAAAGAAGACATAGTCAGCAACATACTTACCACATGCAGACTAATCTGCACTTATTTCAGCCATTCTTTTGAAGCCCGGAAGCAGTTGCATATTATTTAGCATAGTAACAGAGTACCAGTTAAACCCCTGATACAGGAGGTGCCGACACATTGGAACTCAATATTATATGTTACAACATCTGTTTGAGAAGTAGAGACAGATCAATGAATAAGGCCCCCAGTATGAGTTTGGCGGGCGGCCAAACTCTTTCTGATGGAAAACTGCGACTCTGGTTTTCTACCCACTGGCCCTATTACGAGTTTCCCGCTGGGAAACAGTAATTCAGGCAGTGAAAAGTGCGACAGGACTGTCCATGGGGGCCCCTGCACTGTCCATATCAAGTGGATGGGCAGTGCAGGAGACCCCATGGGGTCCATGGCACCCCATCTCCAGCAGCCTTTGCATGGCAGTGGAACCACCATGCAAAAGCCGGTGGAGAGGGGACTCATAATCCAGAAGGCAGGGCTGCTTACATCGCTGCATTAAGACCGGCGGCAAAGCCAGGCTGTCGATCAGCTGCAACTTCACTGTGCCACTGTTTGGACCATGGTAGCTCCGCCACAGTCATAATATGGAGGCTGGACACTGCTTTAGCGGCGGTCCGAGAGCCATCACAAGTCTGGCAGTCCCAAGAGCGCTAGAGTCGTAATGAGGCCCTATGTCATTCTTAGAGGGGATACATTTGGGAAAGCTACAGGGGCAGCTAAAGAAGGTGTCTGAAAGGTTTACACTGAAATGCTCACACTTGGAGATGTTAAGGAAAATCCAGAAGCACATGCTTAGTTGAGAGCTTAATCCTTCACTTGGCTTGTAATGCAAGGCTGCAAAATGACATTATCTCGTCCAAAGTCACTCTATTTGATTGACACTACAAAAACATTCTTCCCACTTTCATTCCTTTTTCTGAAAGGGATGTTTCAAAATACAAGAGGTGGATTGTTGAGCAAGCAGGGGAACTGGAAAAAGAACAGCTGGAACTTAGAGTTAAACTATGCTGTTCTGGGGTGCCGCCTTCAACTTCCATAGAGGACAGTCTTATCTCACAGTTGCCAAAGCCAGCAACAAGAACACTGGCAACAAAAACATCAGAAGAATTGGACCCAACATCTGCATTGACTTGGTTTCAAGTAACAGGTCTTAAGTCCAGGGTAGAGGCAAAGGCAAAAGAGTTCAATCAAGTGTCAGCACCACTGACACTTCAAAGGATGTTCCAGGAGTGTCTGGATGACCCAAAAGAGGTGTATATGGATTACAACCCATTGATGTATTGGTATGGGAAGAGGCAGCAATGGCCAGAGCTCAGCAGGATGCCAATAAAGTATCTGGCTTGTCCTGTAGCCGCCGTGCCTGTTGAACATGTGTTCAGTACAGCTGGTGAAGTTGTGATATTGAGAAGGACCAGTTCCTCACCGCAAAATGTGGAGAGAATAATCATGATCAAAATTAAGTAGCATGTTATACCACCTGTTTACACCCTTCCGGAAACACCACAGGGGGAAGAAGAGGATACTCTGTCAGAATCAAGTGTATTTTCTAACCAACTTCTGGGTGAACCACCTGAGTTTGAGGATGAACTATACTTCCCAGACTGAGTATGCCAGTGCTACCATTGAACTTTTCTGTTATTTCTTGTTGAGCTTCTTTCTTTCTTAGCAAAAAAATGCTAGTGGAACATTTTGGGGGTCATTACAACCCTGGCAGACGGTGTTAAAGCTGCGGAAATACCGCAAACAGGCCGGCGGACAAAAAAAGGGAATTATGACCCTGGCGGTAACCGCCAACAAAGACAGCCACTTTAACACTTCGCCCGCCACAGCGGTACAGACAAACAGCGTGGCGGTCACCGCCAACAGACAGGCGGAAGACAATGTACCACCCACAGTATTATAACCTACCAATCCGCCACCTTTTCCGGGGCGGATTCTCCGTGGATAAAAACACGGCAGAAACAGCTTTTGCAATGGGAAAATGCTCACCTGAACACAGCCCACGAGGAACGACGACTCCATGGAGCCAGAACTCCAAATCCTACCTGCCCTTGTCTTTCTGCTCCTGTACGAACAACAGAGACGTAGGCGCAGAACATAGCGGTGAGTACTGCATCTACGACACGGGGGAGGGGGGAGGCAAAAGTTAGGGGGACACCCACCAAACACCCCCACCCTCGCATATCACAACATACACACCAATGCAGTAAAAAATATCACATTAACAACCCACAATTGCCCCGGAAGAATGCAAAGACAAAGCGAATTGCGGGCAAACATTGTATTGTGGCAATATACATGTTATACAAAAATATACAAATATATGTATTCCAAAATCACTCTTACTTACATAAATAATCTGATAAGTATTGCAGATATGTACACAACAATGTCCGTGCACAAACAGTCCAAAAATGCATGGGCGAGGCCCACAATAGATACCTGACCAAAATCCGAGAGAACACTGCCGGGGCATCAGATTGAAACACTACAGGCACCTCAGGGTGAAGGGAAGGGGGGGCACCTCAGCCGGATGAATGCAAAGCCAGATCCACGACGGGGCTCCATGCCCATTTATGCCATCCTGGGGAGTGTAAAGCCACAGTCTCACAAGTCTCTACAGTGGGTAGTTTGCCCACTGTTCCATCCTGGGGAGTGCAAAGCCACAGTCTCACAAGTCTTTCCAGTGGGTGGTTTGCCCACTGTTACATCCTGGGGAGTGCAAAGCCACAGACTCTCAAGTCTTTACAGTGGGTGGTTTGCCCACTGTTCCATCCTGGGGAGTGCAAAGCCACAGTCTCACAAGTCTTTGCAGTGGGTGGTTTGCCCATCCTGGGGAGTGCAAAGGCACATTATCGTAAGTAGATGCAGTTCTCAACTGGTACTGGGTGGGACTGGTGCCCAGACTGGATGAGTCTCCCCGTGAAAGTTCATGTCCTGTCACTGTCCCAGCTGCACATGGGATAAGGATGCCTGATGTGGCAGCCTATTCATACCCACACGGTCTTTGCCCTGTTCAGCGGTCTTCACCATGGTGGTCTTGGCCTTGTTCAGCGGTGCTTAGCCATTGCGGTCTTTGCCCTGTTCATCGGTCTTCACCATGGCGGTCTTGGCCTTGTTCAGCGGTGCTTAGCCATTGCGGTCTTGGCCCTGTTCATCGGTCTTCACCATGGCGGTCTTGGCCTTGTTCAGTGGTGCTTAGCCATTGCGGTCTTGGCCCTGTTCAGCGGTCTTCACCATGGCGGTCTTGGCCTTGTTCAGCGGTGCTTAGCCATTGCGGTCTTGGCCCTGTTCAGCGGTGCTTTGACATGGCAGTCTTTGCCCTGTTCAGCGGTGCTTAGCCATTGCGGTCTTGGCCCTGTTCAGCGGTCTTCACTATGGCGGTCTTAGCCTTGTTCAGCGGTGCTTTGACATGGCGGTCTATGGACTGTTCAGCGGTGCTTTGACATGGCGGTTCGGATACTGACATTGGTGTGTGGCATGACGAACTCCACACTGGACATTGGTGTGTGGCATGACGAACTCCACACTGGACATTGGTGTGTGGCATGACGAACTCCACACTGGACATTGGTGTGTGGCTTGACGTTCCATCATCGCCCAGCGGGACTGTGGGATCCTGGTCCCTCCTGGGCACTGACTCTGGCGGTGGTCTCCTGACCAGTAACGATACTTGGGCCCTCCTGGGCACTGACTCTGGCGGTGGTCTCCTGACCAGTAACGATACTTGGGCCCTCCTGGGCACTGACTCTGGCGATTGTCTCCTGACCAGTAACGATACTTGAGACCTCCTGGGCTGTGACTCTGGCGGTGGTCTCCTGACCAGTAACGATACTTGGGCCCTCCTGGGCACTGACTCTGGCGGTGGTCTCCTGACCAGTAACAATACTTGGGCCCTCCTGGGCACTGACTCTGGCGGTGGTCTCCTGACCAGTAACGATACTTGGGCCCTCCTGGGCACTGACTCTGGCGGTGGTCTCCTGACCAGTAACGATACTTGGGCCCTCCTGGGCACTGACTCTGGTGGTGGTATCCTGACGAGCAACGATACTTGGGCCCTCCTGGGCACTGACTCCGGCGGTGGTCTCCTGACCAGTAACGACGGTGCTGGCGGTTGTGTCTCGACCGCCGGAAATGATGGCGCACTTCTCCGCCGTGACACTCACAACAGGCTGGGCAGACTTCCTCGGGACCTTCCCCACCTTCTTTGGAGTTACAGCTGACTCACCAATCGCCTTCGATCCCATTTCAGTTGTTGTCCCACCAGGAGTCTTGACACGGTCCCGTCATCCACTCTCCAATTTCAGAGCCTTTACAGGTGGTGGGCTGCCAGTGCCTTGGCTCCGGGTCCTACTGCCTGCTCTGGTAAATGGTGCACTCCAAAAACCTGGAACACGAACCACTGGCACTGGAGGCTTTTTGGCAGAGGCGCTACGACGGGACTGATGAACTGGAGGGGGGGGGGTAGGGGCAAACAGGTCAATTTGACAGAGGGACAGTTTCTGACGGACACTGGGATGGGTAGTTGGAGGGAGTCTGGGAGTGGAGGTAGAGGAGGTGGTTGTAGGAGGTGTCACTTTAGGTGTTTTGGGTGCAGGTGCAGGTACTGGAGGCTGTCGTGAGGTGGATGGATGTTGGGTGAGTGATTGCCGGCGTTTGGGTATTTTGGGAGGGGGCGTCACAGACACACTGGGAGAGGACACAGAGGGCGTGTAAATGGGAGTTGAGGTGGTGAGTGCAGGTGAGCGGCTTGTGGTGCTGGGTGTCCTGGTGCGAGTCCTAGTGCCTGTAGATGTGGTGCATGCAGGTGTGTGTGTAGACGACACTGGGAGGGAGGAGGGAGAAGAGGAGGAGGGGGACACAGTGGAGACAGTGGATGTTGCTGTGTCTGTATGGGTGTGATGCTTGTGTGAGTGCCTGTGGTGTGTGTGGTGCCTATGTTTGCTTGAGCTACTTTTGGGTGTTGACTTGTGTGCCTGCTGGTCTGTAGGTGTGCTTGGGATGGGCTGGGGTACAGGGGATTGGGTCTGGGTGGAGGAAGTTGGAGCGGGGAGGCTGGACACAGGGACAATGGCTGCCATCAGTGCTGAGGCCAGAGATTGCAGGGTTCGCTGAAGTACAGCCTGACCAGAATGAATGCCTTCCAGGAATGCATTACCGTGTTTCAACTCTCGTTCTACACCCTGGATGGCATTCACAATGGTAGACTGCCCAACAATGAGTGACCTGAGGAGGTCAATGGCCTCCTCACTGAGGGCAGCAGGGGTGACTGGGGCAGGGCCTGAGGTGCCTGGGGCGAAGGTGATGCCCACCCTCCTGGGTGAGCGGGCACAGGACACACGCTGAGGGGCTGCTGGTAGGGCGGGGCTGGTAGGGGAGGTGGCGGCTGTACCTGTAGAAGTGGGGCGCACAGATGGTGCCGCCACCACAGGGGAGCTCACATCGGCGGACAAGTCCGTGTCGCTGGTTGGTGATGCTGTGGCCGACGTGAAGCTCCACTCGCCCTCCGTCCCACTGGTGCATTCAGAGTCTGTGGTGTGGCCCTCCATGGTCATGTGGGATGCAGCTCCCTCGTGCTCCGGTGCCACTGTACCTCCGCCTGATGAGGCTGATGAACAAAAGGACAGGGAGAGCAGGAAAAGGAGGGGAGACAGAAGAAAGAGAGTTATAGTGCATGGCATACCGCTACCGTTGGCGGACAAGACAGACGCAGCAGCCCCATGCATTATGCCGTGCTCCTGCAAACCGCACATGCAATTTCTGGGATATGGCCTACATGGCAATGGTAGAAGTCAGCGCACATGGATGGCAAAGGGGCAACTATACATCAACTTGCCTCTGTTCTGATCTGGGGTAGAGTCCCACATGGCCTACATTATGGAGGGGCCTTGCCTACCTAACTCGCCCTGGCCTAGGGACACCCACAGCCCACCTCCCCCACCCAGATACGGCCACTGCACGCAAAGTCCACAGAAAATGGTTGTACTCACCACCTTGTGTCTGCTGTGATGTCCTTAAGCGCCCATCCAACTCCGGGTAGGCCACCGCCAGGATCCGGAATATCAGGGGGGTCATGGTGTGACGGGCACCCCTCCTACGTTGGGAGGCCATCCCCAGCTGAGCCTCCGCCGTCTTCTTGCTGCAGCGGCGAATGTCCTCCCATCTCTTACGGCAGTGGGTGCCACGTCTCTGATGGGCCCCCAGGGTCCGGACTTCCTTGGCGATGGCACGCCAAATGTCCCTCTTCTGGTGGGCGCTGACCTACATGACATGCACAAGGAAAGAGGAACAGTCATAACCTACTGCACCGTCAATGTGAGTGGCCCCCTCCCAACTCTGTCCATGTGGCCCATTCATCCCCATGCATAACTGTTCTATATACTCTGCCCCCTTCCCTCTTCCACCCAGCCCTCTCCACCCAGGCCTAGCCCATACAACGTGCTCCCTCAGTACTAACCTGTTGGTCTGGAGGACCATAGAGTAGCGTGTACTGGGGGAGGACCCCATCCACAAGTTTCTCCAACTCCTGTGCAGTGAAGGCAGGGGCCCTTTCCCCAGACGCAGCAGCCATCGTCGCTCCCAGACCGATGTCACAGCAGCACTAGCAGTGTAGGTCCTCTCCTGTCGAAGGTCAGGTATCTAGTGATTGAAGAGATAGAAAAGGGTGGTGACGTCCGCGGCGGTGACGTCCGCGGCGGGCGCATCATCACCGCCAGCGCACCTGTTCATTGGCTCCTGGGACCCATAGGGTCCAATGTTAACCAATGCAGCATTGCGCCGCGCTCTACGACCGCCTACCGCGACGGTGTGCAACGCCAGCGCAGTTACCCCACAATTTCATTGTCCCAGTTTAGAGGTCAGGCAGCCGCCATTTCAGTGGCCCACATGGCTTCATTTACTACTGCGTCACACATACCGAGGCCTACACTCAAAACATTTCCCGGATGGGTTAATTGTCTGTTGTAGTCTTGTGTGTGACTGTGGGTACATACCTGGAGGAATGCTGACAGTTTCTTCGCTGTTGTCCTTCTCAGGCACCGACAGTTGGGACATATTGGAAGATGGCGGAGCCGCCGGTGTACCGACCGCTGGTGGACCTGTTGACAATGGAAGAGAGACATTTGATCGTGACCTACCGGTTCAACCGTGCCACAATCCAGGAACTATGTACCCAGTTGGAGCAAGACCTGATGTCACCAATCCGCCATCCGACTGGAATCCCCACTGACGTTCAGGTGCTGTCAGTGCTCCATTTCTTTGCAAGTGGGTCTTTTCAGACAACAGTGGGCATGGCATCAGGGATGTCCCAGCCTATGTTTTCCAACGTGTTGTCCAGAGTGTTGTCTGCCCTGCTGAAACACGTAAGGAGATACATCATTTTCCCTCAGGTGGAGGATTTGCCTACAGTGAAAGGTGACTTCTATGCCCTTGGACATATCCCCAACGTCATAGGTGCCATTGATGGGACCCATGTAGCTCTGGTCCCCCCGCAGGAGTGAACAGGTGTACAGGAACAGGAAGAGTTATCATTCCATGAATGTCCAGATGGTCTGTTTGGCAGACCAGTACATCTCGCAGGTAAATGCTATGTTCCCTGGCTCAGTGCATGACGCCTACATCCTGCGGAATAGCAGCATCCCTGATATGATGGATCAACTCCAGAGGCACCGTGTATGGCTATTGGGGGACTCTGGTTACCCCAACCTGTCCTGGCTATTGACCCCAGTGAGGAATCCCAGTACTAGGGCAGAGGAACGCTACAATGAGGCCCATGGGCGGACTAGGAGGGTGATCGAAAGCACCTTCGGCCTCCTTAAGGCCAGGTTCAGGTGCCTCCATATGACAGGTGGGTCCCTATTCTACTCACCGAAGAAGGTGTGCGACATCATCATCGCCTGCTCCATGCTCCATAACTTGGCATTGCGACGCCAGGTGCCTTTTCTGCAGGAGGATGATCCAGATGCCGGTGTTGTAGCAGCTGTGGAGCCTGGGGAGCCTGTGGACAGTGATGAGGAGGAAGCTGATGAAGAAGAAAACGACAACAGTGAGTCAGTCATACAGCAATATTTTCAGTGAGACACAGGTGAGTAAATGTTCATGTTTAACATAATATTAACTTTCACATGTCTACCTCTATCATGTACCTACATTTCACTCACTATTTGTTAACTGAGTTGTCCCCTTCCATTTCAGTTTCACAAATGTGGTAACCTACGTGTCAACACCTTGCACCCTTGAAAGGCTTGTGATTTGTGACATTGGTATGTTGGCCTTCCAATGGGTAACCATTTTTGACACTGTAATTGACAATACAAAGTTCAAAATCATTGACTGACTCAAGTTTTATTAGTGTTTCAAGGGTGTTTATTTAAGTGCATAACAATGAAGGGGGATTGTGAAATGGGGATGGGTTATGGTGGAAGAATGTCCATGGCAGAGTCCAGTCTATTAGTCTCACAGGTACATTGCACATCTGGCCATTGGAAGTGGAGCTGGGACAGTTCCGATTTGGACAGGGTCACAAAGTGGTACAGTGGGGGGACAATCAGGGTGGTCTCATTTCCTGGTGGGGGTCTTGCCATCTTGCTCTGTCCTGTTCCTGGATCTCAGGGCCTGCTTTCGTGGTGGTTGTCCGTCTGCAGGGGGTGGGGTGTTGGTGTGTTGGTCCTGTGGCGGGGCGTCCTGTCCACTAGCGCCGGCGGAGGTGGTGGGCATTTCATCGTCCTGGCTAGTGTCAGGGGCCCCTTGGAGTGCCACGGTGTCCCTCAAGGTCTTTTGAATGTCCGTCAGCACCCCTACAATGGTGCCCAGGGCGGAGCCGATGGTCCTGAGCTCCTCCCTGAACCCCAAATACTGCTCCTCCTGCAGACGCAGGGTCTCCTGCAACTTGCCCAGTACTGTTGCCATCGTCTCCTGGGAGTGGTGGTATGCTTCCATGATGGAGGAGAGGGCCTCGTGGAGAGTAGGTTCCCTTGGCCTGTCCTCCCCCTGTCGCACAGCAGCCCTCCCAGTTCCCCTGTGTTACTGTGCCTCCGTCCCCTGGACCGTGTGCCCACTACCACTGCCCCCAGGTCCCTGTTGTTGTTGGGGTGTTGGGTTACCCTGGGTGCCCTGTAGTGGTGGACACACCGCTGATTGACCTGTCCTGGGTAGGGAGGTATGGGCCCGCTGGGTGGGTGCTGTGCTGGTGTTCCCAGAGGGTGGAAGTTCAGTGTTGGGCTGTGGCTGGGCAAGGGGAACCGACTGTCCTGAGGCCCACGATGGTCCGGCTGGTCATCAGGATCCAGTAGGGCAGAGCTGCTGTTGTCACTGTGGGCCTCTTCTGGGGGTGGAGTGGTGTTGTCTGGACCCTCTGGTGTGGTGACGTTCCTTCGGGTTCCTGCGGGGGTATAAGTACATGATTATTGCATGTGTGTGTTTCATGGTGTGCAATGGTTGGGTGTGCGTGTACACCAGTGCAGCCATTCCTGTGTGGGGGCTTGTGTGCTGTTGTTTGGGGGGTTTTGTGGGTCTGTGCAGTGGGCATGCTTTAGTGATGGGTATCCATGCTTAGTTATGTCATGCAGGTCTTGGGGTTGGGATGGGTGGTTGGTGTCATGGGTAGATAGGTGAGGATTTGGGGTGATAGGGGAGGGTGTGGGGGTGGGGGTGTGTGATAGCATGCAGGTAAGGTGGGGGATATGATAGTTAAGATTTGACTTACCAGTGTCCGTTCCTCCAACGACTCCTGCGAGGCCCTCAGGATGCAAGATGGACAAGACTTGCTCCTCCCATGTTGTTAGTTGTGGGGGAGGAGGTGGGGGTCCGCCGCCAGTCCGCTGTACCGCGATGTGGTGCCTGGATACCGTGGAACGCACCTTCCCCCGTAGATCGTTCCACCTCTTCCTGATGTCCTCCCTATTTCTTGGGTGCTGTCCCACGGCGTTGACCCTGTCGACTATTCTTTGCCATAGCTCCATCTTCCTGGCTATGGATGTGTGCTGTACCTGTGAGCCAAATAGCTGTGGCTCTACCCAGATGATTTCCTCCACCATGACCCTGAGCTCCTCCTCGGAGAAGCGGGGGTGTCTTTGGCGTGCCATGGGGTGGTGTGTGTGAGGTGTTGGGTGGTGTATGTGTTGATGAGTGTGGTGAGTGTAGTGGTATGTGGTGTTTTGTGTGTGGATGTTGTGTGGGTGATGGTGTAGTGTGCCTCTGTGTGATGGGGTTCTCTATTTTGTGCTGTCTCTCTCTGGCCTTCTCTCAGAAATTCTGGTCGTAGGGGTTTGTGTGTGATGTGGGTGTGTGTTTTATATTGTATTGGGTGTGTGGGAGTGTTGTTTGTATGTGTATCAGGTGTGTGTATTTGTAATTGTCCAATGTGGCGGTGTTTTGGAGCTGTGTGTGTATTTTGAGCACGGCGGTGTGTACCGCCAATGGAATACCGCGTTTGAAAGACCGCCGCGTGGATTCGTGGGTCGTAATAGCATGGGCGTGTTTCTGTTGGCATGGAGGTGGAGGATTTGTTTCCGCATGTTTATCGCTGACCTTTGGTGTGGGGGACTTGTGTGGGTGTCTGAATTTTGGCGGATTCCGTGATGTGTGTCATAATAGCTGTGGCGGTCTACCGCCGCTGCGGCGGTGTATTGCCGGTCTTCTGCACGGCGGTAAGCGCCTTATACCGCCAATGTTGTAATGATCCCCTTTGTGTGTGCTGGATTTATGCTGCCTCACCGTTTCTTAGTCACATATATGGCCGGATTGGAATTGGACCCATGTGCAGTGAAGAAGCCCCACATTCCCTTTAGGACGTTTGAGACAATGCCTGCCTCCCTCCATGCCATTGCCTATCTTTTTTTTACATCAGCTAGCAGGACTGCCCCAGAAGATCATTGACTAAAAAAACTGCCAGTGACCATACCAAATTGCAATGTGGTGCTACTTTGAAAGAGGAGATAATATTTTGTTCATCCACCGTGCTTGGATTGGAAAGAGGTAACTACTTACTATTGCACCACTAAGTGGTGATATTTTGAGTGATTATGAGTGATGATTGATGATGTATGTGGGGGTTGACAGTGATGGAGGGAGTTCAGCAAATTTGCAAACCTGGTTCTGATGGTTGCAATGTTTGGGGTCTGATGGGTGATAATTATTTCCTGAAAGAGAATGGCATTTCAAACTTAGTGAAATTTACTTGCACGGTCCACTCCTTTTTTCTAGTTTCTCAGACCAGACAAGTCACTTTAGTTGCCAAACACAAATCTCCAGAAAATACTCCAGTTCTGTTTCTTTATATGTTCTTCATAAGGAGTGAGTGCACTACACGGGTCTTAGTCATTTTGGGACTGGGAATAAATTACTCAGAATCCGGAGGAGGAAGGTGGAAGAACTCAGGGCGGGAGTACTACAACAACTAGAGGGAGAAATTTATGAACTTCAAAGATAAACCATGATGATTGCGAAGACTCTGAGTCTAGTACTCACTCTGCTCTTTGGACTGGTGAGTGATGCGTTGCATTGAGAAATGCTGCCAAGTATGTGTTTGCTGCATTGCTGGCTCACATGTGTAACTCCTCTTATGTTCTTGATCTGCTTCTGAGTCGCTTTGATTCGCTTTGTTCTTCTCCTTTACTCTATAAAATAGTTGTTGCTTTTTTAAATATGCAGGCCTCCTCCTAGTCCTCCCCTGCACAAACAAAACTTGATGAAAGCTCAAGGTTCAGCCAGGCACGCAAGAGTGACAGACATTCCAAGAAGAATGGAAATGCACAGCCCAATTTGGCAATACAGTATCATTTTCTTTTTAACAATCATAATTTTTAGAACTGGATGGGTTAACTTCAATCCTCCATAATTTGCATTTTTCAAACTTAGAAAACATAACATTTAGATATATACTATCTAGGGTCTTTCTGGGGAACAGGAACTGTTTGCAATGCATTTAACTGAACAGTGTCATACTTAACTTCATCGTTTCCTTCCACAATAGATTGATGATGGTGTGTGTCTCAGCGCTCTAATGAATATTGTTGTGGTTTCTTTTGTGCAATGTTTGTCATTGTCACACCTTTCCCCAAATCCCCTTTCCCATCCATTCATCAAGCCCCTAACCCTCTTTCCCCTGGCTATGTGATGTATTGACTTAATTTTACACCATAAATGAAGCACACACTTGCTGGGGCAGATGTGGTGAAAGTGACACCAACTCACTGCATGACCTTCTGTTAGCTGAGCAATATTTCACACAGCGGCCACATCAACATCATCATTAAGGGCTTTTGTTGTGTGTTGCATAAACGCTAACCTTGTCCAACCACTCCAGACCCCACTTCTCCTGACTCCATGATTTAATTTCCTAAATTTAGTTTTTAAACACTAGCTCCCCACTATTGCTCAGAAGAAGTTGATATTGCTAGGTTTTTTAATTATATCAGATCTTATTTATTTGTGTCAAATACTGCCATTACGGTAGTCTGTTCTAGGTCTTCCTAAAGTTGTGATGCAATATGACCCACAAACTCTATGTTTTCCTTCAATCTAGTTGACAGTGATGGATAACCCCTTCATTAATCCTACAGTTGGAGTTTGCATAGGTGGGAGTGGCACCTTTAGTCTTCCCTATTAGGACGCCAGCTTGCTACTAATACTATCACCCCCTCGTGATGCTACCTTGGGAAAACCCCTGCAGTAAGAAGACTCCCTTGCTTCATCTATTCAGGTAAGAGAAGAACTTTGGATTGAAGTTAACTTGTTTAGTTAGTAATTACCTTATACTGAAGAAGATATTGTTTGTGTCTATCTAGGTTTTTGTAGGCAACATAAGCAATTACAATCAGCCCCCAGTGGTCAATATAGTTGCAGAGGGCAGTAGAACAAGGGTATAAGTAATGACATACACTATGGAGTACAAGTTGTTGTGCCAAATTAATGGAGATATGCTTGCCAGTGCTTCGAGTACTTTGCTACTGTTTGCAGCTGGGGCAGCTGTAGTTGACAATTATATATCTTTAATTCCAATAGCCCTGCCTTCTCCAACTGCCTTTCACTTAGTTTTTACCCTGACTCCAAAGAGGCAGGTGAATAATAAATAAGATACTTCACACAAGCCATGTATAAAATGCTGATTTATTATCCTGTCTACCATAAGTAGATTATGTGGAAAATTATGCAATGCACTGCAGGAACAAGAACCAGCTATATAGATTGTGTTTGGCACATTTGTCACAGAGTATCCCTTACGCCTAACTTGAAATCAAATTGGGCACTTATTAGTCCCACTTTACTGACTGGCCTCTCCCACCAACCAAAATTATTTCCAAAAAATTAATTTGCTGGTCAGTAAGTAAAGGGAATTTGACACTGTATTACAGGGTAAGGTACCAGGATTAGGCGGGTAGGTAGAGCTTTTGCTATACAATAGAAGGGTGTCACTGATCATTGATTCATCATATGCCTAAGCTTTGGCTTATTCAGTCACTGTATAGACTGTAGTCTAAAGGGAAAAATCTGAACAAGCATAAAATGAATCTGTAATGGGAAACCATGAAATATATGATGGAAGCACTTCACATGGCCATACAAAAGTGGCATATGCCAAGAATAGATTTTTCAATTTGTTTGGTAGGCTGAGACAGAAGAACATATGAAAGAATAAAGGAGGGGGTAGTAAGAGATGACTGAGGTGGCCAAAGTGAACACACCTTTTGTGTTTGGTTTGAAATGCATTGGCAATTTTGTAAATGTTGCATTAACCGAAGCAGATGCGCATTGCACAGCCAACAATGCAGTCACAAATTGAACCATGCTGCAATTCTTTGGTCAAGGGTGGTGAAATGCCATGGGCAAGGAGGCAGTTGATGAATGATGATGGGTGTGATAGATATCTGCCTCACTCAGCAAATACAGTGAGTCAAGGGATTATAAGTCACCTTAAAATACCCCCTACTTTGAACCATAGCTTTGTTTACCATAAAACAAAGTAAGTGAAGTAGATGAGCAGCATCCCCCTCTCCAGAAGGGCTCCCTTGTATATCCATCCAAGCAATTGTTCAATCATCCTTATATGCATCCTAGTATTTTCACTCGTAGCCACCATGATTTAAACTTTACTTTTTCTCATCCAGTCTTTCACCAATATTTACAATCCATTATCCATCAATTCAGTATCCACTATCCATCCATTCTTTCAATCATCCTTTCACTCATCCATCTATTGACCCAACATTCACCCATACATCTTTTCCTTTCACTCTTTTCAATCCTTTCATCCATCCTTTCTTTTAACTGTCTGTTCTTTCCTGTTTCCATCAAGCCATAAGTTTTAGTACATTATGGGCCTCATTCCAACCGACCGCCGCCCGCCTGGCTGGAACCGCCATATGGCCGCTCCGCGTTCGGAAGACCGCTGGGGCCATTCTGACTTTCCTGCTGGGCCGGCGGGCGCTAGCCAAAATAGCGCCCGCCGGCCCAGCGGGAAAGAGGCCTGCAGCACTGAAGCCGGCTCCGAATGGAGCCGGCGGTGTTGCAGGAGTGCGACAGGTGCAGTTGCACCCGTCGCGCTTTTCACTGTCTGCTAAGCAGACAGTGAAAAGCATACTGGGGCCCTGTTAGGGGGCCCCTGCACTGCCCATGCCAGTGGCATGGGCAGTGCAGGGGCCCCCAGGGGCCCCAGGACACCCGTTCCCGCCAGCCTGTTCCTGGCGGTAAAAACCGCCAGAAACAGGCTGGCGGGAAGGGGGTCAGAATCCCCATGGCGGCGCTGCTTGCAGTGCCGCCATGGAGGATTTGGGCAACCGGGGGAAATCCGGCGGGAAACCACCGGACCCGGTTTTCTGACCTCGGCTTTACCGCCGCAGTCAGAATGGCCCAGGAAGCACCGCCAGCCTGTTGGCGGTGCTTCCGTCATTTTAGCCCTGGCGGTCTCGGACCGCCAGGGTTAGAATGACCCCCTATGTGTGGTTTTGATGAGTTGCAGACAGAAGAGGCCCTAAACCAACCACTGCTGTAGCTGGAAACCTGGGGGTCACGACCATGATGACATCCTGTAGCTAGTGAGAATATTTATAATTGTCAATAGGCAAGAAATGTGACTTATTACCGCCTGTCCCTGTCATTGCTTCTCCTGCTGCTCCATCTCCTCCTGTAGCAGCACTTGAGCCTGGCCACTGCTGGTTGGTGTGGCTCCAAAAATAAAAACAAATGATACAGTTTTTAGATGCCATGTACACCTCCCCCTAAAGTTTTTTATTAAAAAAATACAACCACAATACATCACTACAGTTTGGATTGCACTGCAGAATATTCTATTAAAAGTATCCCCCTGGGCATTTTGTTGGTTCACAATGTTAGAAAAGCTAGGTAGTCAAGCCAACCAAAAACTTTTTGTAATTGAGGGGCGGAGCTATAGCCTATGATGATGATGATGACTTAGAATCATTGAAACCTTATGAAGACGGGAAAAAAAGATAATGCAGGGATAAGAGGGATTAAACAAAAATTGGATAGAAGAGTTAGGAAAAGGAGACAGTATAAAACAATAAACAAGGCGAAATTTAAAGTAGTATAATAGTGGGCAGAGGGAAAAGTTAGGGTAATATTAATAATAATAATAAATGATAGGACTTACTAGGATAAGCACAGCTCTCAGGATTGGTGCTGGTGGTCGGTGCCTCCTTCCCAGCTCTTGCTGGACCTGCCTCTGTGCTGCCCCTCTTCTTGCTCTTGGGGGCTAATATAATAAACAAGATACAAAAATAGTTTAGTGTTACAGATAATCTCCACAAAATTATCATAACAGGCAAATGCAGTAACATTGCACTTATCTAAAGCAGATTGCCTATGATACTAAGATGATCAACTATCGTTCAGTTGCCTATACTCCTAACATCCCTAATCCAAATTTCCTTACCAAAAACTGCATTTGGAACTAAAACTACATTTAGAAAAACATGCATTGCAATGAATGATATTTGATTCTATTCTCATTTCTCAAACCCCTTGATGGACCAACTCAGTCTCCCTTGTATGCAATACATAGATGCATACTAGTAGTTCTACACATCACTGTAAAATTGCTTGAGACTAATGAGAATAGTATAATTCACTATGGTGACAGAAGGTCAGAGAAGGCTGCAATGCTGTGTCTTCTTGAAGAATCAGTCAAAGCGAGCACTGATGAGTACGATGAGGTAGCACTGAGCACCTCCTTAGCACTAACTGTATCACATAATAAAATTCTTATTGCAAACTAAACATAACTTACCTATGAGTGGGAGCAGAATGCTATTCAGAAAAAAGGTAGCATTGTAGAACACAAACACAATAATATAGTTAATACTCTTTGAGCCCCGGATTCCCTATGCCTAGCTGGTTGAAGAGGTCTTGCTCGTTGTCAGTGATACCTGCCCAGCGGTGCGTCAGCTGCTGGGTGGTGTGCTGTACCTGGCCTGTGAACCGCATACATCAGTACACCTTCCCCCAACGCAGGGGATGCTCCCTCAAGGGGTACTCGCAGCCAGGCCTACCACCTACTGCCAGCCTAGAGGGGAGGTGGCACTGCACATGAAAAACGAGTGCTGTCACCTCCAGCTCACAAAAGATGGTCCGGGGCAGCGCCCCTTGGTCGATTGGGAGGGAATGGCACCACCAATTCCCTGCTCTGCCATGCCGTTGGCCTGGGGGTGGTAAATAAAATAAAAAGAAACAGGGAAAGGAAGGAAGGAAGGAAGGAAGGAAGGAAGGAAGGAAGGAAGGAAGGAAGGAAGGAAGGAAAGAAAGAATGAAGGAAGGAAGGAGAAGGAAGGAAGGAAGGAAGTGAAATAAGGAAGTAAAGGGAAAAATAAGAAACAAAAATACAAAAAGTCAGGAAAACACTAAAAACTTTAAAAAACGTAAATTACACAGACACAAAAACACACACTAATACAATGAATAAAATTAAGGTGTAGCTTAATTAAGGGGGTGGAGGATTGAAAAGATAATTGAAGGATTAAAGCTAGGCCCAGCACCATGAACTCGAGCAAGAAAAACAAGATGGCCATGCCCAGGCGAACCGTGTGGTGCTGTTCGCTCACAATTTTGAATGTGAGAACATCTGTCATACTGCGTTTGATGTAAAATGCAATCTGAACCCACATGACAGGCTGCTTCACCCGCCTGCAGAACTCTGCATAATGAGGCAGAATTTCTGGGTCACTCTGCAGAGTTCTGCGAAGCACGACTCTGCGCACTCTTCCCAGGCCTACTGAAAACAGCTATGCAACCTAATTATGCAGCACTCAAGGTCTCCAGCCCTGCTCAGAACTGGTTCACCAGCCTCTGGAAGGTGACAAGGGCATTCATCAGTACAAAGGGCATCACCACCTTAAACTGAAATTGGGGTTGAGGAGGATGACCTCTCTTTAGCCCCATCACTCAGGGCAATCTGCCACTATCCTAAAGACAAAATAAGGTGCTGAGGAACTTGGCAGCTCCTTACCAATCAATGAACTCAACAGCTTAGATGGCTCTATCACCTACATGTCCTTCCCATGTTGGAATGTCACCATGGTAGCCGCTTGGTCATACCAGTGCTTTATTACTTACTGGCTAGCATCCAAGTTCTTAGAAGCTTTCCTCCAGAACTTGGACTTCTGGTTCCAGCAGGCTAGCAAGTAGCTAACCACATCCTTGGGGGGGGGTGAGCTTGCTCCCACCCTTCCGTAATCAGACTGAGAGGTTCACATGGGCCCATAATCACACCTTTAATTGTTGTGTTGAACCTTTCAACAAGCCCATTGGTTTGTTAATGGTTGGGTGCGGAAAACATGTACGTAACTCCACACTCCTACCTCAAAGGGTTCATGAATGCAGATGTGAAGTTGGTGCCCCTGTCTGACACCACCTTTTTTGGGGAAACCCATTCTCATGAAAATCCCCATCAGAGCCCTAGCTACTACAGGTGCAGTGACTGACCTCAGAGGAGTGGCTCTGGACATCTGGTGTCATGGTTCACCAAGACTGAGATACACCTATTGCCTAAGGCTGCCTTGGGGTCCACAGGCCTCCAAAATTAATGCCCACCCTCTCAAATGGGGTCCCAACAATGGACATGAAAATTAAATTAGCTTATAGCTTCTTCCCGGTCTTCACACTTCCTGATAGGCAAGACAATTCCAATAAAATGCATCAGTAGATGTCCTCTACAGTGGCCTATAAAAGTGTGAGACAAACCTTTCAAAGGTCTTGTCCTGCCCCAGATGTCCTGCAAGGGGTATCACATGGACCAGCCTCAATAGGAAGACTGTGTAGCAATGAGGAACTACCAATAGACCAGTTGCCACAAGCTCAGGAGCCCTAGGCTCACTATAAAGAAGGTCCTTCTCCCAATACATGAGGTGATCCCCAGAGGTGTCAGCAGCTGCCTGGGCTTCAGATTGATACCTCAGGTCATTCAGGGTTCGGCAGTCATTCTGTGCCTCGCAGAAGTCCTCCCTGGTGGGACCTCCTTCTACGTTTCATCCAGCAAGTTCAGGAGGGGTACCAAGGGAGACAGTGCCCTCCCCAGTGGACTCTGGGGTGACCTCTTCTGGCATCCTGTCCACCTGTGCTGGTTTCCCACACCCCTTGCCATTCCCTTTCCTGGCAGCTGCTTGTGCTCTTCTTCCAGACTCCAGATCTTCTTGACTCTCCTTTTGTTCAGTCATGACCCCTGGTGATCACATAGATGCATTTGGGCAACCCTAAAATTTCCAGGTGTGACCTGCATTCTGCATCCTACTGTGAGGGTTCATGGTTCAGACTGCCTAGTTTGTCAGCTGTCCAGTGTTCTGTTGATTACTTTTTTTGCTTACATGCTCATAACCATGGGTCACAAGGATCCCTAGCTTCCTCATTTATGTTTCATGCCCACATAAACTCCTACCATGTTCTGAGATCATCAATATCATCAATTGTTGACTTGTGCAACAGTGTGGTGTGGAAAAGCATTTACCCTCTTGTGCTTTTAAGAGACCTATAAACAGGTGCTAAAACTTCAAACTTAGGGCCATATTTATACTTTTTGACGCAAAACTGCGCTATCGCAGTTTTGCGCCAAAAAGATTAGCGCTGGCTAACGCCATTCTGAAGCGCCATGCGGGCGCCGTATTTATTGAATGACGTTAGCCGGCGCTAGCAGACCGGCGCTGCCTGGTGTGCGTGGAAAAAAACCACGTACACCATGCAGCGCCGGCGTTGGGGAAAATGGCGTTAGGGCGTCTTAAAATGGGGCAAGTCAGGTTGAGGCAAAAAAATCACCTCCACCCGATTTGCGCCATTTTTAACGACGCACAGACGCCATTTACATGACTCCTGTCTTAGTAAAGACAGGAGTCATGCCCCCTTGCCCAATGGCCATGCCCAGGGGACTTATGTCCCCTGGGCATGGTCATTGGGCATTGTGGCATGTAGGGGGGCACAAATCAGGCCCCCCTATGCCAAAAAAAGAATATAAAAAAAAAAAAAAATTATACTTACCTGAACTTACCTGAATGTCCCTGGGATGGGTCCCTCCATCCTTGGGTGTCCTCCTGGGGTGGGCAAGGGTGGCAGGGGGGGTCCCTGGGGGCATGGGAGGGCAGCTGTGGGCTCATTTTGAGCCCACAGGTCCCTTAACGCCTGCCCTGACCCAGGCGTTAAAAAGAGGCGCAAATGCGGGGTTTTTTGCCCCGCCCACTCCCGGGCGTGATTTTTGCCCGGGAGTATAAATACGACGCATTTGCGTCGCAGTCATTTTTTTAGACGGGAACGCCTACCTTGCATCTCATTAACGCAAGGAAGGCGATCACGCAAAAAAATGACGCTCATTCCTCATACTTTGGCGCTAGACGCGTCTAACGACAAAGTATAAATATGGCGTTAGTTTTGCGCCGAATTTGCGTCGAAAAAAACGACGCAAATTCGGCGCAAACGGAGAATAAATATGCCCCTTAGTATGTGCTGCCTTGCATTATGCTCTAGCCACACTTCCTAGTGGGCAGGATTGACTGTGTGATAGAGCGATCATCCCAATAAAAGCGGATATAAAACCATGCCACAGCCACTGCCAATTGTTTGTATTCTTTTTGTGTTTCCCATCATGTTTCCTCTTCCTAGTCTTCATCTGGCCTGCCACTGCTCCCAGCTGGAGTCACCTCTTCAGATCTCCCACCTCTTCTTTGCACAGCCCTGGAGTCCTGCTCCTTACTGACACCCTGTAAAGAATACAAACTAAGAAAAAACAACAGATAAGTGACTTTACTTACCGCACGGATGCACCCCACTTCCTTGCCAGAGCTTCATGTTTCTTGTGACACTGGTAGCGTGCACTGTGAAGAAGCTTTTGCTACATTTTAGTAACTGTTGTGCAGATGTGCACCACTGATTAACCCTGCATCACATAATACCTCACAGATGTCCATCTCTTAAAATACTAAATACTACTTTTACACGTCTTTTGAAACTGTGCAAACGGTCACCTCTTACCTCAAGAATTACTCAGCAAAAACTCTCCAAAAAGAGCAACAAAGGTTTTTGTTCTGAGGTGTAATATGTAAGACCAATGAGACTTTCAGAGAAACCGTCTCCTCAAACTTGCCTTGAAAGTGCTAGACCAGTCTAGAAGAACCTTTCAAGATCAATGAGTATTTCAATAGTTGTGGAATGAACAACCACTAGAAGGAAAGGTGAATCACAATGTTATGCTTGATGTGACACAAGTTCAGACATGAGAAATCTAAAATGATTTCTCTCCTCTAGATATCAGAGGGTTACATTATTGACAATCGCATAACGAAGAGGTCCCCGGAAGTCAGCCAATAAATCAGAGGTGCCGAAGGTGAAAAGCTCAGTCTCTTCACTCTTTTTTCCTTCCCATTCCCCTTCAATTTTGGAACACCTCCTAGGACTCCTTTCACTATCTGAGTGCCGAGATGAGATGCAAGAGGTTGTGGAAAAGGCATCACCCCTGACAAAGATACCTTGTTTTCATGTAAGTGATTGCAGCACTTTCCAGGCAGTGTTTTCCAAGTCATTCTCTAACATGGGCCACCCCCTAAACCCCGGCGGGCATATTTTTTAAAGAATTTATATATATATATATATATATATATATATATATATATATATATATATATATAGAGAGAGAGAGAGTGAGACCACTTTTGTAAATGCATGTGTGGTTTCCCTGGAGGCTGCGATTGGTCCCCAGAGAAACCACACCCACATATAAAAGTGATCTCTTTACATATACATATATATATATATATATGTGTGTATATATATATATATATATATATATATATATATATATATATATATATATATATATATATATATGTATATGTATATATATATATATATATGTATGTGTGTATCTATATATATATATATATATATATATATATATATACCACCAGTTCTCTTGCAGCTTGCATCTTCAAAGCAAGGCACATACTCCAACCAATGTGTTTCAACTTTAGCTTTTAGGCAGCAAGAAAAAAGTCAAGCTAACTCTTGTGATTATGTTTCTGCTACAAAAGGATCTGGCTTTTGTCTAGTGGCAGTTTTGATACCATTAAGTAGCGCAGAAGGTTTATAAGCCTACTGCAAAGATCAAATCTATATTTTATGTAAATAGCTGACTGGATTAGTAAAGCCAGTGATTACCTGTGCAATAATACAAACAAAATGTATGTGCAAGGTGGGGTATGGAGAGATGAAAGGCACTTTTGCTGGGTGGAAGTGAGGGAATCCGAGGAGGAGATCATGGGTGTGGGAGCACCAGTAATGATTGTCAGACTGGATGTCAGAGGCGCTAAAGACTGTGATGATTGGTATGTGACAAGGTGAGGTAATAGTGTGTCTTTTTTTTTTAGAGTCTTGACAGAATGTGCTGATTGAGGGAAGAAGCGAAGGTAAGGTGACCTTTACTGTTGCACGCATCACACGCACACACCAACCAGCAATTTTGTGACTGTCTATGTAGCTTAGTGTTTTAGAGTGACAGTTTAGCCAGTAGCAGAGATGGTGTCTCATTGGCTGACCGCTGCTCCAGCCCTAACTCGGGTTATAGAGGACAGCTCTGAAGTAGGACTGAGACAGCAGATACTGAGACAGCATCTGAGGGATAGGACAATTGCGCAGACTCTGGAGTGATTTTTCAGTCGGAGTAGTCCCATCTGACAACTCCTCTTCCAGTGATTCTGAGTGAGGTGATGAGGAGAGTCCTGCTGTCCCTTCTGTGCAGCGGGACAAAAGCGGGTTAGCCCAACCCAGAGAGCAGGTGCTGCGGCGGAAAGCACAGAGAGAGTGCTCTCTTGGAAGCACCCCAATTTAGTTCATCCCCAAATTCCACTGCCCAAATCGTATTGTGAAGACATCAAAACTATCTATCACAAAACAGCCTGGTTTGGTGCTCGGCGCCATATAGGGAAACCTACCAAACCCAGACATTTCTTGAAACTAGACACCGGGGGGAGTCCACAGAAGTGTGGTTTATGTGGATTCCCCAAACTTTTCTTGCCCAGAATACCCTGCAATGGTGACATGTTAAATGAAAACTCTATTTTTTCTTAGATTTCTGTCACACAAATTACAGGAATATTCTGGGATCCACAAAATTTCTACCACACAGTGTTTCCCCACCTGTCCTAATAAAAACGGTACCCCAATTGAGTGCCTGTAGTTAGTGCCCACGTCAGGAATGAATCACCCCAGGGTCAATAGTTGGGTAATAGGGTCCTCATGTAAGGACTAACATTAACCGTTATGTGATCCATTCCTGACACGAGTACTAGGCGTACCCACACAAGTAATGTACCATTTTTAAGGGAGACATGGGGGAATGCTGGGTTGAAGGAAATTTGTGGTTCCTCTCAAATTCCAGAACTTTCTATCACCGAAATGTGAGGAAACAGTGGTTTTTTTGGGGCTGAATTTAGAAGTTTGCAAATGATTCTGGGTAACAGAACCCGGTGAGAGACCCACAAGTTACCCCATCCTGTGTTCTCCTAGGTGGCTATTTTTTAGATGAGCAAGAGGCCGATATCCACAGCTAGGCACTTTGCAAAAAACAGATCAGTTTTCAAAAGAAAATTGTGATGTATCCACTAGGCCTACCGACATAAGTGCAGTACCATTATTATCGGGAGGGTTGGGGAAGTGTTGGGTGTGGCTTCCCTCA
This sequence comes from Pleurodeles waltl, assembly GCF_031143425.1. Taxonomy (NCBI): domain Eukaryota; kingdom Metazoa; phylum Chordata; class Amphibia; order Caudata; family Salamandridae; genus Pleurodeles; species Pleurodeles waltl. The sequence continues at coordinate 257,516,939 of NC_090437.1, read as the reverse complement.
GAATCCAGAACTTTCAATTACTGAAATTTGAGGAAAAAGTGTCAAATGTTGAGGTTTGCAAAACATTCTGGGTAACAGAACCTGGTGAGAGCGCCACAAGTTACCCCATCCTGGGTTCCCCTAGGTGTCTAGTTATAAAAATGCAGAGGTTTGGTAGGTTTTCCCTACTCCTTATATTTCACCAAATTAATTGCTGTATACCCGGTATACAATGAAAACTCATTGCAAAGTGCAGCTCATGTATTGGCTCTCCGTACCTAAGGTTCTTCATGAACCTACACGTCCTATATATCCTTAAAACCAGAAGAATCCAGCAGACGTAACAGTATATTGCTTTTAAAAATCTACCATAGCTGGAAAAAGTTATAGAAGCAAATGTGGACAGAAATGACTCTTTTTTTTACCTAACTTTTAATATTTTTACATTTCAGCTGTTACTTTCAGGAGAAAAACCTTGACGTATCTACACAATGAACTCTTGCTGACTACAGAATTTTGTCCACTTTTCATAAATGTTTAGCTGTCCGTGATCCAGCATTGGTTTCACACCCATTTCTGTCACTAACTGGAAGGAGGCTGAAAGCAGAAAAAATAGTAAAAATTGGGTGTTGCAGTAAAATGACAAAATTGTGTTGAAAAATGTGGTTTTCTGATTCAAGTCTGCCTGTTTCTGAAATCTGGGAAGCTGGTGATTGTAGCACCTCAAACTCTTTGCTGATGCCATTTCTGGGGGAAAAAACACATGCTTTCTTCTACAGCCCTTTTTTCCCATTTTTCTGAAAAAAACTAAATTTTAGCTGTATTTTGGCTGAGTTTTTGCTCTCCTCCAAGGGAACCCACAAACTCTGGGTACCTTTAAAATCCCTAGGATGTTGGGAAAAAAGAACGCACATTTGGTGTGGATAGCTTATGTGGACAAAAAGTTATGAAGGCCTAAGCGCTTAGGGGCATATTTATACTCTGTTTGCGCCGGAATTGCGTCGTTTTTTTTTACGCAAATTCGACGCAAAACGAACTCCATATTTATACTCTGGCGTTAGACGCATCTAGCGCCAAAGTTCATGGAGTTTGCGTCATTTTTTAGCGTGGACACCTACTTTGCGTTAATGATATGCAAGGTAGGCGTTCCCGTCTAAAAAATGACTCCAAGGCATGTGCGCCGTATTTACACTCCCGGGCAAAAATGACGCCCGGGAGTGGGCGGGTCAAAAAAAATGACATCCAGCCGCTTTAGCGTCGTTTTTTAGCGCCTGGTCAGGGCAGGCGTTAAGGGACCTGTGGGCTCGGAAGGAGCCCAGAGGTGCCCTCCCATGCCCCCAGGGACACCCCCTGTCACCCTTGCCCACCCCAGGAGGACGCCCAAGGATGGAGGGACCCATCCCAGGGAACTTAAGGTAAGTTCAGGTAAGTATTTTTTTTATTTTTATTTTGTGGCATAGGGGGGCCTGATTTGTGCCCCCCTACATGCCACTATGCCCAATAACCATGCCCAGGGTACATAAGTCCCCTGGGCATGGCCATTGGGCAAGGGGGCATGACTCCTGTCTTTGCTAAGACAGGAGTAATTTCAATGGGGGTTGGGAGTAAAAAAAAATGGCGCAAATCGGGTTGAGGCGAAAATTTTGCCTCAGCCTGACTTGCCCCATTTTTTGACGCCCAAGCTCCATATTCCCCTACGCCGGCGCTGCCTGGTGTACGTCATTTTTTTTGACGCACACCATGCAGCTCCGCCGGCTAACGCCGGCTAACGTCATTGAATAAATACGGCGCCTGCATGGCGCTTCAGAATGGCGTTAGCCGGCATTAGATTTTTTGACGCACAACTGCGTTGGCGCAGTTGTGCGTCGAAAAGTATAAATATGGCCCTAAGTACCCCAAATAGCCAAAAAGGGCTCAGCACTGGGGGGGAAAAGCCCCTGCAGCTAAGCGTATTTACAATTAAGAAAAACCTACCTCTTATTCTTTCTTCTAACATTTTTAGCCCACAAATTGCAATCATAAAAACCACTACAAGAGGGCCTCACATTCCAGCTGAAGAAAAACCATAGAGCTCCAGATAGGAGTGCTTTAAATACGGTAATTTCCCCTGTGGTCATGAATTTATTGACCCAGGAGACATACTGGGTATTTTTCTAATGTTGCTGAAGTTCCTGCGCTCCCTGCAGCTCCCTACCAAATTACAAAAAGGCTTACTGGCAGCCCTCCTTATTTTAGAGGCACCAATATGATAAACAAAAAATAAACTGAAACTCTCACACAGGGCATTATGGGGCACTCCTATAAGGAGCATTCATTTTTACATTTTGTATTTAATTTTTGGGAGGCTTGGTACCTAACTGGCGTACCCACACCTTGAAAAATTAAATCTGCATTATTGTTTATTTTTTATCTTTGTTGGGAATGTCCCTTTCTGCAGAGTTATCCTCAAACGTTTTGCCTTTCTCTTCCTATTTTTCTGGCCCTCTTTTTGTTGGCTTTAGGACTCTGGGCACTTTACCACTGCTAATCAGTTCTAAAGTGCATGTGCTCCCTCTCCTAAAAATTGTACCTGTCTGGCTTATTTAATGTATCTCTACATGGCTGCAGAAGTAGGCTTTCAGGCTTGTCTCAGGCCTACCACTGCAGCTCCTGTATGCACATTCTACTGCTACATATTTTTGGCAAGTCAAACTCCTTTCCAAGGCCTAAACTCCCTTTTTACTACACTTAAGTCGTCACCCTTAAGGTAGACCCTAGGTAGCCTCATGGGCAGGGTGCTGCACATGTCAACTGTAGGACTTATATATTTATATGTTACATGTCCTAATATTGACAATCAGCCTTTTACTACAGTGAGTGTTGCTCCTCTAAGAGGTTTGCATTGAGAATTCACTTATATATGTCTAAGTGGTAATTTCTGAACTGGAAAGAGAAGTGTGGGCATGTTTAGTATGCTAGGAATAGTAGTGAGAAATCCTGCTTACTGGTGTAGGTGGATTTTACATTACTAGTTTGCAAATGCCACTTTTAGAAAGTGGTGCTTATAACTTGCAGCCTGGCTCCAATCCACATCTGGGGCAGTCTGACAGCGCCACTTGGTGCATACTTTCCAGACAGTCATCACACAGGTGGGGCTGGGTGTCACAGAAAAGGCATCTGCATACTGATAGCCATTCTGGGTAGGGGAGAGGGAGGATCGTTTACACCTTACATGTAAATAGGCTGCGTCCTGCTCTCACACAATGGGCTGATTACCCACTACTGATGTCCGGAGACAGAGCTGGGTTGAAAGGAGGTTTGCTTCAGTTGAAAGGGCTCTTTTGAAGTACCCTCCTGAACAAATGCACTTTTGGAGTATAAGTACAGGGGCTCTGGGACCACAATTTTAGAGCACTATTGGAACTGGGACTGAACCTCTGTCAGAAGGACTGTTGAACTGCACAAAGGATTCATCTGGACTGCTCTCCTGTGGTTTCCCTGCTACCTGCTGCTGCTGGGTGGCATAAATGACTCACTGGATGGCTTTTATGTTTGTTGCCCTGCTGGCAGCTTCTCACTGATTCTGACAAGTTGCCAGGAGAAACTGCCATTTGAATCACTGGCTCTCATGTGCTCGTCTGTCTGCTTGTTTTGTGTCCTACACCTAGTGTTCTCCATGGGATTGGTGTGAGCCAGATTTGTTATCATGGGATTCTGAGGAGCACAATACTTTTCTGCAGTCATAGTGCACAGTGAAGGCTTTATATTTCCACTTTTCGGACTGGAGAGTAGTCTGAGTCTCTGTCCTTGGATAGTAGGTGCTGTTGTGTTGCTCCCTGGCATTCTGCTTGCCCCCTGAGGCTATAGTGAGTGCCCCCTCCAGCGTGTGCCAAGCCCTTCATTCTGCCTCCAGTTGAAGGGTGGCTGCATTGGGAGAAACTGCCTGGATCTAGCATGTGGTGAAACAGACCCCACCCAGAGAGGGGAACCACCACAGCATCTCCTCACCTGGCTCTCGGCCATCATGTTTCTTAGCATGTTTCTTAGCAACCATGGACAGGCCAGGAATGTGAGGCTCGTCGGCATGGCCTCAGCTAGATCCGTGCATTAGCTCACCCAGGAATCCTGAGCCTTAACAATGTGGGCTCTGTTTCTGAGGCCCACTGACATGTCTGCGACCATTCAGCCCTCCACACTGCCCCAAGGATTCCTTGGGCCTGGGCGACCCCCCCGAAGGTGGGCCCACCTGTACAGAAGGTATTCAGAGGAAAGAGGGCTTGGGGATTCCGATTGACCCTGCCGCCACTTAAGGAATTCCTTTTTCTTTTTTTTTTCTCTGGCAGGCGCCCAGGTCAGAAGTGACCTTCTGCATCTGGAATAGCAGCTGCACTACATACATGGAGCAGCTGTACTCATCCTTCCTGCCTGAGGGGGATCCATTGAGGTCTCCTCGCCTAATTCTATGGTGGGTGAACAAACCCCACCCCAAGACACACAGGGGTGAATTCGTGCACCCCTTGATTGTTCTTTGATGGTAATATATGACAGCTCATACACAGGTGTTCTTTCCTAACGGATTACCTTTCAGGATCTAAATATGCACCAATAGTGTGCTGTATGGAACAGAGGAGTGTTATACTATTCAGGATAAGATGTATAATCCATCAGTAATTATTCCAGATGCTGAGTACATTTCATTTATGTTATTTTTGGTTGTATGATACCTTGAATCCCTATGTACCGCATATTGTGCATTAGGAGGTTAGATACACTGCCCCCTAGGTCCTTATGGTAAATTTCATGTGATTGCTAGCACTACTTGGTGACTTCTGTGTCTCTCTCCAATGCACTAATGAGGTGATTCATGGACTCTCACTAATAACCAGGTGCATTTCATTCTGCATTATACAGTTATGAAAATGCAAATGTTTTTCTTTTTTGGTGCTCACATTGTCAGGGTAGTGAGTGACCTTTCAGTATTTGCATAATGTGCACAGTATTGATGAGTAATGTCCTTTTGGCCTATGTTTTATGCACAAAATATATTCACTATAGCTATATATATTTTACATAACAGTGTGTGAAGTCTTTTTTACTGGTGTGAATATGTTGCTCAAAAACCTTACACATGACCTCTGAGGATAAACTTGACTTCTCTGTGCCAAGCTACCAGGGGGTGGGCACAGGTTATCTTTAATGTGTCACTAACTTGCCCGGATTAGAGTGGTGGGTTCTGCCTGGCTTAGGTGCATACCCTAGGCAACCAGAAACCCCATTTCTAACACTCTTCCTTGCTATGTTTTGATAAGATTGTGCTACATATAAATGACAAAGTGAATGAAAGGTAATTATTGGTCTTGTTATAAAATTGAGATTATTAATATTGTCCTAGTGGTCAGTTATCCTGCCATTCAAATATTATTTTGTGAGGCTTACTGCTAGAATACTTTTTCATTTGTTGCTCAGAGGTACATGAGAAAGATGTTTTTTGTTTGGTTGTTGGGACACTTTTATTGTGTGACCCAGAGAGAATGCAAAGAAAACTTATGTAGATTAAGATGTATTCTGTTTGTTATGTATTTGTTTATATGTTTTCATTAGCATGTGACCATAAATAGGTCTTTCAGTAGTTCATGTGGTAAATCTGAAACTTTACATATGCAGTCTAATGTATTTTTTGGGCTTCTTAGTTACTTTTAGTAGTATTGTGCTACAAGATATCACAAAGTTGAAAAAACTTTTGACTTAACATTTACTTACTCTGCTGAACCCAGACAGAATCCTCTGCACCCGCTTATATGTAATAATGGCAAATTTCATAAAAATATAGCTGGTGTTAACTATAACATTACTTTAACCTTTGTTTTTTTCAGTGAATTTCCTAGCTTTCTTTAATACAAAAAAACAGATCTTTTTATCACACCTAACTTTAACGTTACTTTAAGCTTTATTTTTTTAATCAATGTCTAGGTTTGTTTTAATGTAAATAATAGTTAATGGAAATATGTGTTAGACTTGCTCTCCTAACTTTTTGCCCCTGTTCCCCAGGTTTTTTATGTGTGCTGGACTCAGTTTTTACTGTTTTTGATACTCTGGGCACTTTACCACTGCTTTCCAGTGCTAAAGTACAAGTGCTCCTATGCAAAATGTATGTGTAGTTGGCTTTCCATGAATGGCATATTTGATTTATGAGTAAGTCCCTATTACAGTGCACGAGAGGAGCCCAGGGCCTGTAAATCAAATGCTACTAGTGGGCCTGCAGCACTGGTTGTGCCACTCACATTAGTAGTCCTGTAAACATTGCTCAGGCCTGCCACTGCAGAGGAATCTTTCTCGGACCCATACTTGGTTCCGCGGCATCATCGTTAACAAAAAGATCTCTGGCAAAGAGCCCCCCTTCGGGGGGTGCCTGTCAGGCATTGCAGCACCGGCCAGACGAGGAGCTGTCCGATGATGAAGCATGACACCGAATGTGGTGTGTGAGGACTTTTGCTCCTGATTTTTAGGACTCCTTCTCTTTTCCTTCCGCTAGTTTTGGAACAGTGTATTATATTATGTTTAAAGTATGACATATACTACTGTGTTTTATATGTCCTGACAGTGAAATACTGCCAAATTCAGTTTTCACTGTTGCATGGCCTATCTCTCTCATAGGTTAGCATAGGGCTGCCTTTAAATATTACTAAAGTGCAGATTCCCTTTGGGAGCAGAAAGAAATATGGAGTTAGGGTCTCTGAACTCGCAATTTAAAAATACATATTTTACTAAAGTTTATTTTTAGATTGTGTGTATGAAAATGCCACTTTTAGAAAATAGGCATTTTCTTGCTTAAACCATTCTGTGACTCTGCCTGTTTGTGGATTCCCTGTCTGGGTCAGTTTGACAGTTGGGCTGTTTGCACCTCTCCTCTAGACAGTGACACAAAGGGACCTGGGGTGTAGCCTGAATATCCTGATGAGCCATCTGACCTGGGAGGGAGGAGAGGAGTGGTCACTCACACCTGAACAGGCGGTGCCTGCCCTCACACAATGCAGTCTTCAACCCCCTGGTGTGTGTCTGGGGCCTGGCCCGGGCAAGTTAGGATCTTGCAAACAAGAGAGACTTTCCTTTGATGTTTGCCTACTTCAAAGGCATAAAAGAATATAAGTAGTGGACCCAAAACCCTGACAATACATCACTTCTGGAATCAAGAGGAACCTCTGCCAAGGAGAAGAGCTGAAGAGAAGTGCTACCCCTGCCTGTCACTGCGCTTAGTTGGGCTATCCTGCAGTTGCTGCTTCTGCCTGTGAAAGGGGACATAGACTGGACTTTGTTGTGCATTCCTGCTTGTGAAGATTCTCAAGGTCATGAACTGAGCTTGCCTCCTGTTTTAAAGTCTCAGGGCCATCAAAGACTTCCTCTGCTTGGATCTGGACTCTCTGCTGAGACTCCTGCCCTTCCAAGTGGCGTCCTACCCAATCCCTGGGCCCTTGAAAGGTGAAGTTGGCAGGCAAGAACTAAAAATCCATGCACAGAACGTCATGCAGGGAAATTTTTGATACAACTTCCACAATGTGGCTGATAAATGACACGCCACCGGCGTCGTGGCTGAAATCGATGCTCCATCTGCATCCCAGCTGGGAGATTGACACATTGCAGCTGGAGAAACGACGTGCAACACCAGCGTACAGAGGCTGATAACAACGCAAATCCCATGCAGCGCAGTTTTCTGATACCATGTAAATTAATATTCCACGCATTGTCCCTTGGAGTCAACCCAACTCTGCGGGGATCTAAGGTGCCAGTCCGAAAATCCATGCATCGCTTTCTTGCAAGGGAGAAAAACAACACATTGCCAACCCAAACGGAGAAGGAAACAGCGCACGCTTTTCTGATGCACACTCGCCCGTGCAGCTTTACTTTGGACGCTAACCAGGTGCTTTCTGTGACAACGGCATTCTCACTGTTTTATAAGGTTTAAGACTCTTATTCTTTTGAAAATTCATATCTAGACTTGTGTATGTTGGGTCTTTGTTGTTTTGGTCTTGTTTGATTTAGATAAATATTTACGATTTTTATAAACAGGTGTAGTGTCCATTTTGTAGCAATTTCACTGTATTGCTGTGTGTGTTGGTACAAATACTTTACAAATTACGTCTGAAGTTAAGCCTGCCTGCTCGTGCCAAGCTACCATGGGGGTGAGTGAGGGGTTAACTGAGTGTGATTCTCCTTTACCCTGACTAGAGTGAGTGTCCTTGCTTGGACAGGGGATAACCTGACTGCAAACCAAAGACCCCATTTCTAACAATATTAAAAGCTGACCCCCCTGCCGTGCACAGCCTTTGGCTGTGTGTACAGGGAGGTTGACTGCAGGGCATGGCTTGTGGGTAGGCCCTGTGGCCTACCCTCACATGCAGCCATCCTCATGTTGTGCACAGCTTTGGCAGTGGGGTTTTGGCCACAGGGCCTAGTCCTGGAGACCCTATCCCACTGGGTCATTTTTTAAAGAGGAGGGGGCTGCACCCCTCCCCAAGTCTAATGAGACCCTGGGGACCCCATCCCCCTGGGGCCTTTTTCTGAAGGGGAGACACGTGGCCCCAGGCATGAGTCTGATTAGGCCCTGGGGACCCCATACCTCAGGGCTGTATTTTTTATTAAAGGGAATAGAGCTGCATGGTCCCCCTCTTTGAGCCTTGTTAGGCCTTGCCTAGAAAAGCTAGTGTCCCATTAACAAATACAGAGTTACACAGACAACTCAGCTGTGCTTACTTCTGAATATGACTACTAAAGCTGTTCCTTCTAGGTATCAAAAGAATCAATGCACCAAACCCATCTTCATGCATATATTGCATTTAAAGTACCTTTTGAGTAAAAGGAAACTTCAGAAAGTTGTCGCCCTGTTGTTGCCCAAGTTTTCTAGTGGCCATTTATAGTTGCTGGCCATGAGACTGCTTTCTGCCACCTGAGCAGACTTTCGTACAACTCCCAGGAAAGGACACAATATAGACCTAATGTTGGAAGAGGTACTATATCTTCCTGGTAGGAAGCTAAACTGGGATTGAGCCCAAAATGAGACCTTCAATGGAGAAGCCGCCTTTGGATGGAATATGGTTGAAACACTTGAGAGAGGTTGCTCTTTTATTCTGGTAGACAGGTTGGCACTGGGGACAAAAAGGGTGAAACAGTTGCCAAACCACTTTTCCCATGTGTGGAGCCATCAGGTAGCTACATCGCTAGGTGGGCTACCAACCTCCAAACACCAAGAAAAAGGTTTTGCCACCATTGTGTCACCCCTGGCACCCAGACAATTTGCTTTCTAAAGATTCATGAAAATAAGATCTATTTATATAAATTGATGTTGGAGTTTCTTTGTGTCGTATTATTTTCCTATTCAATTGTTTTAGCACTTCTAAATGCGTTATCCTTGATCCTTTGTTAAAGCCCGACAGCTCCAAGCATTAGCTACACAAGGTTTATTAAAGGTCCTACAAAAGAGCCTGGCTGGACCCAAACTGGATTATTGAGTTTGTTAAATAGTACGTCCTCACAGACACACAATTTAATAAACTGCCTTGCTAACAGTCACCATTCAAAGTAAATCGCATTGGAAACCTATCTGTGCCTAAAATCAGACAAAGTTAGGCAACAGCCAATGTTGGGATCAAAATGCAGGTCATCAGGATACAAAGGGGCATATTTATAAGCTCCTAGCCCCACCTTGTGCAACATTTGCAGCATTTATTTTGATGCAAATGTGGCATTAAGGTTGCATTTCCCACGTGCCATATTTGCAAAGTATTGCAATGCTTGCATTGCGCCACTTTGTAAACCCTTGGACCACATTATGCCTGCACCAGACATAATGTATGCAAGGGGGCCGTTCCCCCATTAGGGGGGGCTGAAAAAATGGCGCAAGGAACTCAATGAGATTTCCTTCCACCATTTTTTTGGCACGTGTAACGCCTGCTCAGAGCTGGTGTTAAAAGGGGGCATACTGTCAGGAAAACTATTGACAGCATTGTTAAGTTCTTCCCTCAGCAAAAATGATTCCCCTTTTCCTTGTACCCACATTGGTTGCAGCGGCATCCTCACTCTGGGTGGCTCTTGCGGAGGCTGTTTTTCGAACTAGCTTCTTCAGGTTTAACTGCCACTCAAGATGGTGGCTGTAAATCATTGTTAGGTCAGCGCTCTAGTGTTTCTACTCTAGTCTTGCGCTGAAGCTTCCCTCCCTCTGTTTCTCTCTGGGAGCCCTGCACTTCATTTGTCATCCTGAGGAGAATGAGCAGTGTTCTTGAGGAACTTTGTTTCATAGACAATTCTTCCAAGTTTTGAGTAACTAATTCTTTTTCTTGTTACGGTGTGCACACCAGCTACTTTTTCCCATTTGAAGAAGCTGCTTTTTTTCCTTCTTCCAACAACTGACTATCGGCTTTCTGAGGAGAATTAGTTTTGGCTTAACAGAACTCCAAGCAACTGCAGTAAGGAATGCTTTTGTATGATTTCCAGACTTGCCAATATAAATATGTACATATATATTCAAGAACTCTTTGCATTGTAGACTTGTCACTCTTAGAGACAAACCTCAGTGCTTAGACTAATTCCTAAAGACTGTTATTAAGAAAACTGAACCTTGAGAAGGAGTTTTCCTTTCCTGTAAAAGAGATTAGGAGTTTGTATTTTTTGTAAACTTTTGAAATGTTCTCCAGAGACACTTGGAAATCTCTAACTCCTGGAGATAAGAAGATATTAAGTTAACATTGTTATCTTAGAGAGAGGCTAGTCTCTCAAAAGATCCAGGTTAGGAGAACGATAGAATTGGGTGAATGTGAATGGCTGAATAGTTGAATGCACAGTAGGATTGTACTTATCTATGCTCTTATCACCCGACTGCAGGTCCTACCTTTAAAGAAATCCCAGTAAGAAGGAAGTTGTAGGTTTTCAGAGACACACACTGAATATGCCATCTTTAAGTGGGAAACACCGGCTGGAAATTGATCTGAAGGCGGTCTCTCTTTTTCTAGTCCCATTCCCCTTCCCTCTAGCAGATGCAGGGTTCAGAAAATCAGTTAAAGTCTGAGCATGCATCTGTTGAAGGGAGTTGGGTAAAAGGCATCTGCTCCTGTGGAAGTTTGATTCAATGGGTAATCTTTTGACAAATTGGAGTGCCTAAATATACTTATTTCCACCCAAGCACAATGGCTGAAGGTTTAGATTTTAATGCCTTGGTGGCACTTATCGACGAAATGCAAAAACAGTTAACCCTTACCCCAGATAAAAACAAAAATTTGAAATAGGAAATAAAAAGATCCCATATTGAGACCCCACAGCTCATGGGCAAATTAAATAACTTCACTTCTGGGAATACCGCAGGGACTAGTGGGGTTTTGAGTAAAAACCTTTTCTACCTCTACCTCAGAAATATCCACAAAAGTCATTCATTCCATCTCCCCTATCATTCCTCTGGCCCCACCTGAGTGTTTTAATGGAGATCCTTACAAGGCACAGATATTTTTAACCCAGTGCTCCTTACATTCCCTTTGTCGTCTCGTTATTTTTACTAGGGATCAGTCAAAAACAGCGTTCATTTTGTCTTATTTGAATGGAGATGCCGCTTCATAGTCCTTGCCTTTGGTGTCACGAAATGACCCTATATGTGATTTTGAAGTATTTAAAACCAAATTCCTTCAAATATTTGCCTGCAGAACAATTTCCCAAGCCACAGATAATGAATTACTAGACTTAAAACAAGGTAATAGGGATTTGATCTCTTATCTGGCCCAATTAAACAAATTAATTGTGGAGACTGGTTGGCCCGAGAGCAAATGGGCTGCTGATATTTTTAATCCAGTGCTCCTTACACTCCCTTTGTATTCTCGTTATTTTTACAGAGGACCAGTCAAAAACAGTGTTTATTTTGTCTTATTTGAGTGGAGATGCTGCTTTACAGTCCCTGCTTTCGGTGACTTGAAATGACCCTATATTATATGATTTTAAAGTATTTAAAACCAAATTCCTTTGAATCTTTGCCCCAAGAACAATTTCCCAAGCCACAGATAATGAATTACTAGACTTAAAACAAGGTAATATGGATTTGATCTCTTATCAACACAATGAAACAAATTAATTGTGGAAACCGGTTGGTCCGAGAGCAAATGGGCTGCGGTTTTTTACTGAGGTTTACAAGAAGAACTAAAAGATGCGCAAGCCCAAATTCCAGATCAACCTACTGATATGTCAAAATTAATTGATCTAGTTTTACAGATTGATCAGCATCTGTTTGAAAGGAAAGCTGAACGCAAGAGAATTTTTTTTTTATCCCACCACTTTTCGATAGGAGTAAAGTGGAAAGTATCAATACCTCCGAGACACTCTTCGGAAGAGCCAATGCAAATTGGCAGTGTTAGACGTCCCCTGACTAAAGAGGAAAAGGACAAGTGAAGATCTAAGAATCTATGTCTCTATTGTGTTTTGTCTGGCCATTTTGTAAGAGAATGCCCAAATAAGCCAAACAAGATAATTCAGGAAAAGAGAAAACTCATTTACTAAGAGAGTAAACTTGGTTGACTCACAACACCAACCAGCCCCTGAATCCCAATTAGTGGCAAACACCTTACAGTCTGCTTCCCCTCATCTAACCATCTCCTTTGACATCATCTTCAGAGAAAAGAAGCTGCAGGAGGTTTCAGTGATGACTGACTCAGGAGCTATTGGAAATTTCTACGACATCCAGTATGCCACAAAAATGGGAATACATTTTGTAAAAAAGAGAATGGCAGAGCTTGTGCATGCGGTGGATAGTAAAACTTGTCTTCAGGTCCTATAACAGATGAAACTGAACCTATAGTTCTGAAAGATCACCAAGGACACCAAGAAAATATATCTTTAAATCTCATAGATGCTCCTCAATTTCAGCTGATTTTGGGCTTACCGTGGCTTACGGAACACAACCCTGAAATTAATTGGGAAAAGAGGACTGTCTAATTAAATTCAAGTTACTGTCAGAAGCATTGTTATGGTCCTCAAGAGATAAGTAGTTCACTATCTCCCGCTCAAGTTTTAGCTACTAAATCCAATGTGGTTTGTGCTCTGGAAAAGGTTGTCATTCCCCCAGAATATGAAGAATTGTTTGCAGTGTTTGACCAAGCAGAGGCAGAGAAGCTACCTCCCCACAGATCTCATGATTACAGGATTGAACTTGATCCAGGTGCGAATCTACCTTGCAGTAGAATCTAAGCCCTTACTGAAAAGTAGAACAAGTTCCTAAAAGAATATTTGGAAAAATATTTGGCAAACGGTTTTATTAGTCCCTCTCAATTCCCATTCTCTTCTCCCCTTTTTCTTGTCCCAAAGAAGAAGAATGAAGTGTTAAGAACTTGTATCAATTATAGAGCGTTAAATCAAATTACGGTGAAGAATCAATGTCCCCTGTCCTAGATTTCAGTACTGCTAGATCAGGTAAAAGATGCAACAATCTACACCACACTAGATCTTCGTGGAGCCAACCATTTATTTTGAGTTGCTAAGGGAGACGAATGGAAAACAGCCTTCTGCACCCGGTTTGGTCTATACAAGTACAAAGTGATGCCTTATTGTAGCAACAATGAGATGGGGTCCACTCCATTTGTCCTGGGGTGCTCTTGGGGCCTCAGGTTCCAATACCCACACCTTCTGTCCTGGGAGGTACTGGGTCAGGACAGCCTTCTGGTCATGCCATTGCTTTTGCAGCTCCTGGCTGGCCTGTAGGTTTTTACTGGCCTTTTTCATGTACTCAGCCATTCTTGATCTTAGGCCAAGTACATAGTCCACAATGTCCTGTTTAGGAGCTTTTAAAGGTTGTTCCAAACCCTCCTTAACAAGTGCAAGGGGACCTCTCACAGGGTGCCCAAAGAGGAGTTCAAAGGGGCTAGAGCCCACTCCTTTTTGGGCTACCTCCCTGTAAGCAAAAAGGAGGCAAGGTAACAGGACATCCCATCACCTTTTGAGTTTTTCAGGGAGTCCCATTATCATACCTTTGAGAGTTTTATGAAACCTCTCAACCAGACCATTTGTTTGTGGATGATAAGGAGTAGTGAACTTGTATGTTACACCACACGCCTTCCACATTGCTTTGAGGAATGCAGACATAAAGTTACTACCTCTGTCTGATACCACTTCCTTAGGGAAGCCCACTCTGGAAAAGATTCCCAGGAGGGCCCCTGCTACTGCAGGAGCTGTAGTGGTCCTTAAGGGGATAGCTTCAGGATACCTAGTAGCATGGTCCACTACCACAAGGATAAACCTATTGTCTGAAGCTATTGGAGGGTCAAGGGGGCCAACTATGTCAACCCATACCCTTCCAAAGGGCACCCCAACCACAGGAAGTGGAATTAAGGGGGCCTTTGGTGTGCCACCAGTCTTGCCACTGGCTTGGCAGGTCACACAAGAGCGACAAAACTCTCCCCTGCCATAGGAGGCTAGTGAAACAGGGGAACAAGTCTGTCCCAAGTTTTACTCTGGCCAAAATGCCCAGCCAAAGGAATGCCATGTGCCAAGGTAAGAAGAAACTCCCTACACTGCAGAGGGATGGCCAATCTCCTGGCAGCTCCAGGTTTAGGGTCCCTTGACTCAGTATACAGGAGGTTGTCTTCCCAATACACCTTATGGCTATCACTGACACCCCCATTCTGCTGTTTGACAGCTTGCTGTTTCAAACCCACTAGTGTGGGACAGGTCTGCTGTGCCACACTCAGCCTTTCCCTAGAAGGCCCCCCTGCACCTAAAAGCTCATCAGTGTCTGCTGCCAGCTCCTCTGCTGTGTGTTCTGCACAGGGAGAGGATTCCTTTTCCTCAAAAGGGGAATCTTCTGGTGAGGGAGGGATAGTGGGCAAAGATCTACCCTTACTACCCCTAGCTTTTGGGATCACTTGGTTCATTGTTCCAGGATCCAAGTTTCCCTGTCCTTTTTGCTTTTTGGCCTGAGCCCCTGTCAAAGCAAAAATATGCCCAGGAATGCCCAGCATTGCTGCATTAGCCTTCAACGCCACTTCAGCCCAAGCTGATGTCTCCAAATCATCGTCTAGTAAGCAATCTACAGGTAATTCAGTGGCTACCACAACTGTCTTTGGACCAGTAACCTCCCCCAGTTGAGATTCACAACAGCCATGGGGTTGCTAAGTGTGTTATTGTGAGCATCAGTCACTTGGTACTGCTGACCAAGTAGGTATTGATCAGGGTGAACCAGTTTCTCTATAACCATAGTTATACTGGCTCCTGTGTCCCTGTAGGCCTCAAACTCAACACCATTAATTAGGGGAAGTTACTTGTACTTACCCATGTTAAGGGGACAAGCGACCAAGGTGGCAAAGTCAATGCCACCATCAGAGACTAAAACAGCCTCTGTGGTCTCTCTAACAAGACCAAAACCAACTACACTGCCAATGGTGAGCCCAGCTACACCTTTGGATTGGCTATTTGCAGTATACTTCCCACCACCACTGATATTACTAGGAGCACTAGAGGTTGCAGTTGGGGTTGTGGTAGTGGGAGCCTTGGTGTTTTTCTTTGGACAAGTGGAATAATTTGTCCAATGGCCTTTTACTTTACATAAATAACACCATGGCTTTTTCTGATTGTGAGAAGAGGATTTGGACCCACCACCCCCAGAGGATTTTTGTGGGCCTGATGAAGACTCAGAATGTTTTTTATCTTTGTCTCCACCCTTGTCAGAAGACTTACCATCCTTCTTCTTGCCATCCTTGTCACCTGTATGAACTTTTCTGTTCACTCTTGTTCTGACCCGTTTGTCTGCCTTCTTTCCCAATTCTTGGTGAGAGGTCAGATCTGAGTCTACCAAGTACTGGTGCAACAAAACAGACACACAATTGTTCAAAATATGCTCTCTCAGGATTAGATTAAACAGGCTTTCATAGTCAGTCACCTTACTGCCATGTAACCAACCCTCCAAGGCCTTCACTGAACAGTCTACAAAGTCTGGCCAGTCTTGAGAGGACTCTTTTCTGGTGTCTCTGAACGTAATCCTGTATTGTTCATTGTTTAAGCCAAATCCATCCAAGAGTGCATCCTTCAAAACTTTGTAATTGTTATTATCACTTTCTCTGACAGGAAGGAGCCTATCCCTACCCTTACCAGTGAAAGATAGCCACAAGATAGCAGCCCACTGCCTTTGAGGGAGCAACTGTACCACACAGGCCCTATCAAGTGCAGCAAACTTCTTGTTAATGTCATCCCCCTCCTTGTAAGGGGGGACTATCTTATGCAGGTTTCTGGAATCTTGCTCTCTAACAGAACACTGCTGCTGCCACCATGGGGAACTAACCCCAACCTCTGCCTTTCCCTTTCCACATCCAGAGATTCCCTGTCTAAGGCCAGCTGCTGCTGTTCAAACTTCAGCCTGGCCTCTTCCAACCTCAGCTTTCTGAGTTCCCTTTCCATTAAGTTATCCTCAGGGTGGGAGGCATGGGAATTGTGAGACACAGAAGAAATATGGGAATTAGCAGAGTTAGTCCTGTCCCTAACTGACTGGACTCTAGTAACCTGGCCTTTAGGAGTGAAAGGTGCCCTACTAGTGTGTGACCCCCACCCATTACCAGTGTCATTAGATGGCCTGTTAGCTGACAGGTCCTTGGAAGAACCCTCCCCAGCATCCTCAGAGGACTCCGCTGAGTCTGGCTGGGTACCCCTCTCCTCTACCTCCTGATCCTGGGATGGGCCAGACTGGTTTTGGTCACTTTCTAGGAGAAGGCTAAGGAGAAGATCTTTTGTGGGATTCTTACCAATACTTAAACCCCTTTCAATGCAGAGACCACTCAAACTTTTAAAGTTTAAACTACCATACGTTGCCTGGACAACTGTGGGAGTAAGTTCTACTGCAGACATGATAGTTAGACAGGGTTTAAGACAGAGAGCACAAATGTAGAAACTTTTAGAGAAAATAGAAAAACTTTTAAAAACTTTTCAAAACTTTTCTAAAACTTTTTAGAAAGTTTAAATAAGGTTAACCTATTTAGGTTAACTGTGTACATTCTGAAGTATTTGGTATATGGTTTTCTTATGAAAAGCACCAATGACAAAGTGGTAAAGCAGTTACAAGTACTTATCTCACTGCTGCACCACCAATGTAGGAGGCTGGTCTGGCTTATAGTGGGTACCTTGTGGACCTTGTGCCAGGTCCAGTTATCCCTTATTAGTAGATTAGTAGTGTTCTAGCAGCTTAGGCTGATAGGGGTAGCTGTAGCAGAGCAGCTTAGGCTGAACTAGGAGACATGCAAAGCTCCTACTATACCACTTATATCATATGGCAGGGACGTAAAATACACAAAATATACACACAAACCAAGATCAGGTAAGTAAATAGAAAAGTAGTGCAAACACTGCAGAACACAATAGAGTGCAATAGGACACAATAGGCCTAGGGGAAACACAAACCATATACTTCAAAAGTGGAATGCGAACCACAAATAGACCCCAGGCCTAGTGCAGTGTGTAGAGGGTCGCTGGGAGTAAAGTTACCCTACTACCCCAGAAAGACTGTAAAGTTGAGATAGGGGATTCTGTAAAGGCAACAACTGACTGCAGAGCATTGAAGATGGATTCCTGTATCAAAGGACCTGCAAAGGAAGGGGACCAAGTCAAAGAGTCACGCAAGTGTCCAGGGTGTGCAGGAGCCCACTAAACCCCGGATGAAGGTGCAAAAGGGCTGCCTCCAGGTGGAAGAAGCATAAGATTCTGCAACAACAGAAGGTGCCAGGAATTTCTCCTTTGGTCAGAAGATGTCCCACGGTGTGCTGGAGGATGCAAAGTTGTTTCCACGCAGAAAGACCACAAACAAGCCTTGTTAACTACAAGAGTCACAGTTAAAGATAATGGGTGTTGCCCGGGCCCAGGAAGGACCAGGAGGTCGCCCCTTGGAGGAGGCGACAGAGGGGGCTCTCAGCAACAGAGACTGCCCACGCAGAAGCACTTGAAAAGCCACTCAATACATCTGAGCAAAGCAGTCATTTCATCACAACAAAAGAGGGTCCCACAAAGTCGGTGGTCAGCTAAGCGAGTTGAGCAATGCAGGACAGAGTGCTGGGGACCTGGGTTGTGCTGTGCACGAAGGAATCATTGAAAAAGTGCACAGAAGCCCTAGCAGCTGCAGATCATGCAGTACACAGGATCACTGTCTGGCGTGGGGAGGCAAGAACTTACCTCCACCAAATTTGGACAGAAGGACCACTGGACTGTCGGGGTCACTTGGATCCAGCTCCTGTGTTCCAGGGACCAAGCTCATTAAGATGAGAGGTGACCTAGAGGACCGGTGATGCAGAAGTTTGGAGCCTGCATTAGCAGGGGGAAGATTCCGTCGACCCACAGGAGATTTTTTCTTGGCTTCCAGTGCAGGGTGAAGGCAGACTGCCTTCAGAGCATGCACCACCAGGAAACAGTTGAGAAAGCTGGCAGGATTAGGTGCTTAGTCGTCTTGCTACTTTGTTGCGGTTTGGCAGACGTCCTGGAGCAGTCAGCGGTCGATCCTTGGGAGAAGTTGAAGAGAGAGATGCAGAGGAACTCTGGTGAGCTCTTGCATTCGTTATCTGAAGAGAAACCCACAGAAGAGACCTTAAATAGCCCTCAGAGGAGGCTTGGCTACCTAACTAGGTAAGAGCTCATCAGGAGGGGTCTCTTACGTCACCTGCTAGCACTGGCCACTCAGAGGTCTCCATTGTGCCCTCACATCTCTGCATTCAAGATGGCAGGGGTCTGGGACACACTGGAGGAGCTCTGGGCACCACCCCTGGGGTGGTGATGGACAGGGGAGTGGTCACTCCCCTTTCCTTTGTCCAGTTTCACACCAGAACAGGGGCTAGGGGATCCCTGAACCGGTGTAGACTGGCTTATGCAAGGAGGGCACCATCTGTGCCCTTTAAAGCATTTCCAAAGGTTGGGTGAGGCTACTCCTCCCCAGCCCTTAACACCTATTTCCAAAGGGAGAGGGTGTAACACCCTCTCTCAGAGGAAATCCTTTGTTCTGCCTTCCTGGGACTTGGCTGCCCAGACCCCAGGAGGGCAGAAACCTGTCTGAGGGTTGGCAGCAGCGGTAGCTGTAGAGAAAACCCCAGAGAGCTAGTTTGGCAGTACCCGGGGTCCATGCTGGAGCCCCGGGGATGCATGGGATTGGCACCTCAATACCAGATTTGGCTTGGGGGACAATTCCATGATCTTAGACATGTTACATTGCCATGTTCGGAGTTACCATTGTGACGCTACATATAGGTATTGAACTATATGTAGTGCACGCGTGTAATGGTGTCCCTGCACTCACAAAGTCCAGGGAAATTGCCCTGAACAATGTGGGGGCATGGACGTTATTTCACTCAGGCTGCAGTGGCAGTCCTGTGTAAGAATTGTCTGAGCTCCCTGTGGGTGGCAAAAGAAATGCTGCAGCCAATAGGGATCTCCTGGAACCCCAATACCCTTGGTACCTAGGGAATTATAAGGGTGTTCCAGTGTGCCAATTAGAATTGGTGAAAATGGTCACTAGTCTGCAGTGACAATTTTAAAAGCATGAGAGCATAAACACTGAGGTTCTGGTTAGCAGAGCCTCAGTGATACAGTTAGGCACCACACAGGGAACACATATAGGCCACAAACTATGAGCACTTGGGTCCTGGCTAGCAGGATCCCAGTCACACAGGCAAAAACAAACTGACACACAAGTAAAAATGGGGGTAACATGCCAGGCAAGATGGTACTTTCCTACATTTATGGGCTATGTAATGATCCGTCTGCTTTCCAGCACTTTGTGAACGATGTTCTGAGAGATTTTAAGATCAATTTGTAGTAGTCTACATTGATGATATTTTAATCTTCTCCCAGAATTTGCAAGACCATGTAGATCACATGAGAGCAGTTCTAAAGAAATTTTGGGAAAATAACCTACAAGTGAAGTTAGAAGGGTGTGCCTTTCACGTGAAGGTAATAGGATTCTTGGGATTCGTCTTATCGGAAAATAGAGTTTCCATGGATCCTGCTTAAATTCAAACAATCCTGGATTGGCATTCTCCTAAAACAGTGAAAGACGTGCAAAGTTTTATTGGCTTTGCCAATTCCTACCATCGATTTATGAAAGAGTTTTCTAAAAAGGTGGTCCCCATTACAAAACTTTTGAAAAAAGGAGTACCCTTCCATTGGTCAACTGATGCTGAAGAATCTTTGGAGTTCCTCAAAAGAGCCGTTACGACAGCCCCGATCCTTCTCCATCCTAACCCGGAGGAGCCTTGTTTTGTGGAAGCTGATGCCTCAGACCAAGCGATCGGTGGTGTATTGTCTCAGAGGCACAAGGAAACAGGTCAAATTCAATCAGTGGCATTTCAATCCAGTAAATTAACTCCTCCTGAAAGAAATTATCCAGTTGCTGACAAAGAGCTATTGGCAGGGAAGGATGCCTTTCAGGAATGGCGGCATTATTTATTAGTGGCTTGCCATGTAGTCACTGTGTTCATCGATCATAAAAATCTTCCGTTTTTAACTGCTAAGACATTAGCTCCAACGCAATTAAGATGGTCCTTACACTTTGCAGATTTTAATTTTACCATTACCTATCCGAGCTGGTTCTGCCAATGGCAAGACAGATGTGTTATCAAGAATGAATAAGATACTTAGAGTCGGAGAAGCTGAAAAGGCTCCAAACATTCTAGCAGAGAAGCTTGTTTGTACCTTACAATTTTCCACAATAAAAAGGAAGGTTCGAGAATGCATGTCTGACCAAGAAATTTCAAATTGGGCCAACAAAAAAGAAGGAAGAAGGGTTTTACAAAATCTTCCTTTGTTAAAAATACTTTGGGCAATATTTATACTTTTTTTAGCGCCGCATTTGCATCATTTTTTGACGCAAAAGCGGCGCAAACTTACTAAATACAAATGTATTTTGTAAGTTTGCGCCATTTTTGCATCAAAACGGCGCACATGCGGTGCTAAAAAAGTATAAATATGGGCCTTTATATTTGCCAACTTGTGAGTTGCAAGAACTATCGCTACAAGCATGTCATTATGATCCTTTAGTTGGCCATTAAGGAATTTTGAAGACTACTGAATTAATTAAGAGATGTTTCTGGTGGCCTGCCAATATCCCTCAAATAAGACAATGCATTCAAACCTGTGATAAATGCATTTGGGAAAACACAAGACGATTAGCTCCTGAAGGTGAGCTTCAGCCTCTTTCCATTACACCATATCCCTGGCACACCATCACTTTGGATTTGATTGTAGATTTACCTTCAAGCCAAGGTTTTGACACAATCCTAGTTTTTGCAGACTCCTTTTCTAAAATGAGTCTTTCATCCCTCTGAAGAAGGTTCCTAGAAGCTCTCAGTTATTTTCACAACAGATGGTGAGAGCTCATGGCATTCCGGTGGTTGTAATCTCAGATTGAGGTCCCCAATTTGTTTCCCCGTTCTGGAGGGCCTTTATGAAACAACTTGGGATAGACTCACGTTATTCTACCAGTTATTTTATGGAAACGGATGGACAGACTGAAAAAGTTAACCAGGAGATAGAGCAGTACCTACGCTTATATCTCCTGGACCAAGATATTGATTGGCCAGATTTTATTTGGACAGCAGAATTTGCGTACAACAATGCTATTCATGCCTCCACTGGTTATTCTCCTTTCTATTTGAACTCTGGTAGACAGCCAAACATTATCTTAGGAAGGTTGGGAGGCTTGGTACCAACTGCAAATGAATTCAGTAAAGAAAATTTGAAAGACCTACCAATCCGCTAGAGAACACTCGACCAAGGTGAAGGACTCTTGCAAGAAACATGCTGAAAAAAAGAGGAGATGCATTCCTGGTTATTGCAAGGGCGAGAAGGTCTGGCTAACCACTCAACATTTATATTTAAGAGGGAACAAAAAATTCCAGCCTAGATATGTAGGACCCTTTAAAATAAAATAAAAATATAAATCCAGTAGCAGTCATACTCTCCTTGCCCCCTCAGATTAAGGTTCATCCAGTATTCCGTGTCTCGCTACTCACAAGAAGCCCTCCCAATGTTAGGACAACCACCCCTCCAGATCCTATCCAAGTAGATTCAGTTTTAGAATATGAAGTGAATAGAATTTTAGACTCAAAGTTTAAAAAAGGAACATTATGGGGGTTATTACAACTTTGGAGGAGGTGTTAATCCGTCCCAAAAGTGACGGTAAAGTGACAGATATACCACCAGCCGTATTACAAGTCCATTATATCCTATGGAACTCGTAATACGGCTGGTGGTATTTCCATCACATTTGGGATGGATTAACACCTCCTCCAAAGTTGTAATAACCCCCTATATAACCTCATTGATTGAAAAGGTTTTGGCCCAGAAGAAAGGTCCTGGGAAGCCTTATAAAATGTGCATGCTCTTAGGTTGATAAAGCAATTTCACAACACTTTCCCCAACAAACCTTCTGTGGGAGGGAGTTCTTTGGAGGAGGGTACTGTCACGAAAACTATTGCCAGTATTGTTAAGTTTCTTCCCTCAGCAAAAGCGATTCCCCTTTTCCTTGTACCCACATTGGTTGCAGCGGCATCCTCACTCCCGGTGGCTCTTGAGGAGGCTGTTCTTAAAACTAGCTTCTTCAGGTTTAACTGCCACTCAAGATGGGGGCTGTAAATCCTTGTGAAGTCAGCGCTCTAATGTTTCTACCCTAGTCTTGTGCTGAAGCTTCCCTCCAGATGTTTCACTCTGGGAGCCCTGCACTTCCACTGTCATCCTGAGGAGAATGAGCAGTGTTCCTGAGGTGCTTTGTTTCATAGAGAATTATACCAGTTTTGGTTAATGAATCCATTTTTTTTTACGGTGTGCACACCAGCTACTTTTTCCCATTTGAAGAAGCTGAATTTTTTCCTTCTTCCAACAACTGGCTATCAGCTTTCTGAGGAAAATTTGTTTTGGCTTAACAGAATTCCAAGCAACTGCAGTAAGGAATGCTTTTGTATGATTTCCAGACTTGCCAATATAAATATGAACATATATATTCATGAACTCTTTGCTTTGCAGACTTGTCAGTCTTAGAGACAAACCTCAGTGTTCAGACTAATTCCTAGAGACTGTTATTAAGAAAACTGAACCTTGAGAAGGAGTTTTCGTTTCCTGTAAAAGACTTCAGGAGTTTGTATTTTTTGTGAACTTTTGAACTGTTCTCCAGAGAACCTCGGAAACCCCTGACTCTTGGAGATAAGAAGATATTAAGTTAACATTGTTATCCTAGAGAGAGGCTAGTCTCTCAAAAGATCCAGGTTAGGAGAACAATAGAATTGGGTGAATGTGAATGGCTGAACAGTTGAATGCGCTGTAGGAATGTACTTATCTATGCTCTTATCACCCGACTGCAGGTCCTTTCTTTAAAGAAATCCCAATAAGAAGAAAGTTGCAGGTTTTCAGAGACACACACTGAATATCCTATCTTTAAGTGGGAAACACAGGCTGGAACTGGATCTGGAGACGGTCTCTCTTTTTTTTATTCCCCTTTCCGCCTAGCGGATGCAGGGTTCAGATAATCAGTTAAAGCCAGAGCACACATCTGTTGAAGGGAGTTGGGTAAAAGAAATCTGCTCCTGTTGAAGTTTGATTTCATGGGTAATCTTCTGACACATACCATTATTTAGAATGGGCCCCTATGTACTCTGCAGGAGTAGTGCCAACATTTTGGCACTACTCCTTTAGAGTATATCAATAGCATCACATAAAATGATGCTATTGCCCCCTACCCTGTGCCATGGTGTGCCGTATTTTAAATACGGCGCACACATGGTGGCAGTAGGGGGCGCTAAAGGGCTCGTGGAAAGTGGCACTGCACTGGGCACTTTTGTTCAAGGCCTTTTCTGCACCCCCTGGGGGCAGATGGGCCTATTGCTGTTAGGCCGGTCTGGCCCCGGGGCAGAAACCCCTAGGAGCCAGGGATCATTTTTATTTTTTTAGAGTTGGGGAGCGACCCCTTAGGCAAGGGTCGCTCCCTAGGGGGAAAATTATATTTGGGCCATTGGGGCAGATCGGCCTATTTTTATGAGGCCAGTCTGCCCCCAAGGGGGGCAGAAACCAGTAGACACCAGGGAGTTTTTTTTATGGTGAATTCATGGAAGGGGAGCGAACCCTTAGGCACGGGTCCCTCCCTAAGTGGAAAATTAAATTTAGGCTATTTCTGCCCCCCTTGGGGACAGATCGGCCTATACTTGTTAGATCAATCTGCCCCCAAGGGGGGCAGAAACCATTGGACACTGGGGATTTTTTTTTGCCGCCAATTTCACATCAGGGGAGCTACCCCTTAGGCAAGGGTCCCTCCCCCAGGGGGCAAATATATTCTAGGCCATTTCTGCCACCCCTGGCAGCAGATCAGCCTATTGTTATTAGGCCGATCTGCCCCGGAGGGGCAGAAACCACTAGGCGCCAGGGATCATTTTTTGTTGGTTTCTTTTTGTGTTTTTTGTGTTGGGGAGCGACCCCTTAGGCAATGGTCGCTCCCTAGGGGGTAAATTATATTTAGGCCCTTCCTGCCCGCCTTGGGGCAGATCGACTGATTTTTGTTAGGCCAATCTGCCCCCAAGGGGGGCAGAAACCACTAGGCACGGGGATTTTTTTTTTGTAGCACTTTCACACCAGGGGAGCGACCCCTTAGGCAAGGGTCGCTCCCGGGGGAGGGGCAAATTTATTTTAGGTAATTTAGCCTATTGTTATTTGGCCGATCTGCCCCCGGGGGGGGAAGAAACCTCTAGGTGCCAGGGATCATTTTTTTTTTTGTTTGTTCTTTATAGGTGGGGAGCGACCCCTTAGGCAAGGGTCGCTCCCCTGGGGGGGCAAATTTATTTTTGCCCATTTCTGCTCCCCTTGGGGGCAAATGGGCGTATTTCTATTAGGCTGATCTGCCCCCGGGGGGATTGGTGTGTCTGTATATTTGTGTTTTCTTTAGGGGGGCAGCCCCTTGGGTAAGGGTCGCTCCCCATTGGGGCACATTACTGTTGGCCATATCTGCCCCCCTTCGGGCAGAAAGACCACCAGAGACCTGGGAAGTTTTCTTGTGCAAAATAAGAGGGTGGGGGTATGGCCATACCCCCACCCAAAAAAATTGGACCAAAGTTGTTGTGCCCACCAGTGGGCAGATGGGGAAATTACCCCGATCCACACTCCGGGGGGCAGAAAGTCGACTAGATGCCAGGGAATTAAAAAAATATATGTATATATTGGGGTGGTGACTACCAACCAGTATGGGCCTGGTTATGCCTCCACCGCAACTGAAGAGGGTAACAGTCTTTCAGCTTTACCCCACACCCTAAAACATCTTATCCCACAGCAGGCAAGAAGACATTTGATTATTTTGTGTTTTGGTTTTACATTTGGGCCATGAGAAATTGGCTAACTCTCAAAATCGTCCCACTTGGAATGATGACGGCTGCACTTTATGGACTTTGGGACGCTGCTATGTAGAAAAATACACAAGACTTATACACATCTAAAAAATAAACATCTGGGTGATTCCAGGGTGGCGTGTTTCACATGCACCTGCACCATTTTTGTACCCACAATACCCTGCAAACCTCCAACTTTGCTGGAAATCACACATTTTTCACAAGTTTTTGTGATGGAACCTTCCAGAATCTGCAGGAATCCACCAAATTCCTACCACCCAGCATTGTCTCATCTATACCGATAAAAATGATGCTGCACTTGTCAGCCTAAAAATGTTTTTTTGCAAACTGCCCTTTTGGACCCCCTTTGTTTCCCCCTCAATATCGACATGTTTTTGGCTCTTCCCTTTCACAAGCACTTGGCCCACCTACTCAAATGAGGTATCATTTTTACCAGGAGACTGAGGGGAACATCGGGTGGTATGAAATTTGCCCCAGTGCGGTGATCCCACACAGAAATGTTGGAAAATTTTGATTTTTTATCTAAATTTGAGGCTTGCTGAGGATTCTGGATAAGAAAACATTGGGGGATCCACGCAAGTCACACCTCCCTGGACTCCCTCGGGTGTCTAGTTTTCAGAAATGTCTGGGTTTGGTAGGTTTCCTTAGATGGCTGCTGAGCCTAGGACCAAAAACAAAGGTGCCCCTCCCCTGCAAAAACAGGTAGTTTTGTATTTGATAATTTTGATGAGTACAGATAGTGTTTTGGTGCATTTCCTTTCGCGGGCAGTAGACCTAACCACAAATGTGAGGTATCATTTATATCGGGAGACGTGGGGGAACGCTTGGTGGGAGGAAATTTGTGGCTCTTCTCTGATTCAAGATCTTTCTGTCACCGAAATGAGAGGAAAAGGGGTTTTTTGGCCAAATTTTGAGGTTTGCAGAGGATTCTGGGTATCATAACCTGGTCAGAGCCCCACAAGTCACCCCATCTTAGATTCCCCTAGGAGTCTAGTTTTCAAAACTGTGCAGGTTTGCTAGGTTTCACTAGGTGCCGGCTGATCTAGAGGCCAAAATCCACAGCTCTGTTTCCTTTGTGAAAATGTGATGTGTCCACGTTGTGTTTTTGGGCCATTTCCTGTTGTGGGTGCTAGGTCTACCCCCACAAGTGAGCTACCATTTTTATGAGGAGACTTGGGGGAACGCTGGGTAGAAGGAAATTTGTGGCTCCTCTCTGATTCCAGAATTGTCTGTCACCGAAATGAGAGGATTTTTTTTTTTTTTTGCCAAAGTTTGAGGTTTGCAAAGAATTCTGGGTAACAGAACCTGGTCAGAGCCCCACAAATCACCCCATCTTGGATTCCCATAGGTGTCTAGTTTTCAAAATTGTGCAGGTTTGCTAGGTTTCTCTAGGTGGCGGCTGAGCTAGAGGCCAAAATCCACAGTTGGGCACTTTGCAAAAAACAGCTCTTTTTTCTTTGTTAAAATGTGATGTGTCCACGTTGTGTTTTGGGACATTTCCTGTCGCAGGCGCTAGGCCCACCCCCACAAGTGAGGTACCATTTTTATTGGGAGACATGGGGGAACGCTGGGTGGAAGTAAATTCGTGGCTCCTCTCTGATTCCAGAACTTTCTGTCACCGAAATGAGAGGAAAAAGTGTTTTTTTTGCCAAATTATGAGTTTTGCAAAGGATTCTGGGTAGCAGAACCTGGTCAGAGCCCCACAAGTCACCCCATCTTGGATTTCTCTTGGTGTCTAGTTTTCAAAACTGTACAGGTTTTCTAGGTTTCCCTAGGTGCTGGCTGAGATAGAGGCCAAAATCCACAGCTAGGCACTTTGCAAAAAAAAGCTCTGTTTTCTTTGTGAAAATGTGATGTGTCCATGTTGTGTTTTGGGGCATTTCCTGTCGCGGGCGCTAGGCCTACCCCCGCAAGTGAGGTACCATTTTTATGTGGAGACTTGGATGAACACAGAATAGCACAACAAGTGTTATTGTCCCTTGTCTTTCTCTACATTTTTTCCTTCCAAATGTAAGACAGAGTGTAAAATAGACGTCTATTTGAGAAATGCCCTGTATTTCACATGCTATTATGATCACCCCGGAATTCAGAGATGTGCAAATAACCACTGCTTCTCAACACCTTATCTTGGGGCCATTTTGGAAATACAAAGGTTTTCTTGATACCTATTTTTCACTTTTTATATTTCAGCAAATTAATTGCTGTATACCCGGTATAGAATGAAAACCCATTGCAAGGTGCAGCTCATTTATTGTCTCTGGGTACCTAGGGTTCTTGATGAACCTACAAGCCCTATATATCCCTGCAACCAGAATAGTCCAGCTGACGTAACAGTATATTGCTTTCAAATATCTGACATTGCAGGAAAAAGTTATAGAGTAAAGCGTGGAAAGAAATAGCAGCTTTTTTCACCTCAATTTCAATATTCTTTTATTTCAGCTGTTATTTTCTGTAGGAAACACTTGTAGGATCTACACAAATGACCCCTTGCTGAATTCAGAATTCTATCTACTTTTTAGAAATGTTTAGCTTTCTGGGACCCAACATTGGTTTCTCACCCATTTCGGTCACTAACTGGAAGGAGGCTGAAGGCACAAAAAAAAGCAAAAAATGGGGTATGTCCCAGTAAAATGTCAAAATTATATTGAATAATGGGGTTTTCTAATTCAAGTCTGCCTGTTCCTGAAAGCTGGGAAGATGGTGATCTTACCATTGCAAACCCTTTGTTGATGCCATTTTCAGGGGAAAAACCACAAGCCTTCTTCTGCAGCTCTTTTTTCCAATTTTGTTTTTAAAAACAAAATTTTCACTGTATTTTGACTAATTTCTTGGTCTCCTTCAGGGGAAACCACAAAGTCTGGGTACCTCTAGTATCCCTAGGATGTTGCAAAAAAAGTACGCAAATTTGGCTTGGGTAGCTTATGTGAACAAAATGTTATGAGAACTAATCGCGAACTGCCCCAAATAGCCAAAAAAAGGCTCGGCGCAGGAGGGGAAACGCTTGGCAACGAACGGGTTTAAACTACTTATTTACTGTCTGAGCTAAGTCTCTTTGAAACTGAGCTTAGGTTGCATTCCAGTTGCATTGCATCTTTTGTCCGGCCTTATATATGCACGTGGCAGCCCTTTCCCTACATCAAAGACAAATTATTTAAGAGCGGGTCTGAGGCAGTTTCTGCATTACACTGTATTATTCTCTCTGTTTTAGCTGTGTTTGGAGCATGAGTGCCTAGTATTTTGTCTCACACAAGTTTTGTTTCAGTTCCAGAAAACAGATGTACTCACTCGCATGCGCAGTAATGCTTACACCATTTTTCAGTCTGAAAGATACACAGCTTCCAACTGCACTTGAAATCTTTTATGCAAAGAAACTCTATAACAAATTGCGACAGAGTTTACTAGGCTGCTCTCTATGGCCGTCGCCTTTGGTGATTACCTTACATTAGCACAAGTGCATAAAATATCGTCTTCTGCGGTTATTTTGAGTATCAGTGCATCATTGCGTGTCTCAATCAAGGGATACACAAGTGGCAATTGTAGTGTGCCTAAAAACATTTGTCCAATTAAAGGTTAGTGCAGTATTTTGAGATGTGCGTTATTGCAAGGTACAATATGTACATATGTATGTGTGGCTTTGTTTATTTATTAACTTATGTATTTATTCACGTGAGTTGTGACTTCTAGAAGTAGATTATTTTCCATTATTTTGGGGCAGTTTTAGAAAAATGCATGCCCTTTTTAAGTTCTAAAAATTAGCAAAACTGGTAAAAGTAGTTATGATGGATTGTTGCCATAAAGATGATCATGCACAGCTTCTCTATAAGTACTTCAAGCATCATTGGTTGTCTTCAACCTGAACATTCTTAGTACTATTCAGGTTTATGATGGGAATAGACACAGAGGGGCATATTTATACTCCGTTTGCGCCGAAATTGCGTCGTTTTTTTTGACGCAATTTCGACGCAAAACTAACGCAAACTAACGCCATATTTATACTATGGCGTTAGAGGCGAATAGCGCCAAAGTTCCCGGAATGTGCGTCATTTTTTAGCGTGAACCCCTTCCTTGCGTTAATGATATGCAAGGGAGGCGTTCCCGTCTAAAAAATGACTCCCAGGCCTTTACGTGGTATTTATACTCCCGGGCAAAAGTGACGCCCGGGAGTGGGCGTGGCTAAAAACGGCGCATTTGCGCCGCTTTTTAACGCCTGGGTCAGGCATGGCGTTAAGGGACAAGTGGGCTCAAAATGAGCCCAGAGTGCCCTCCCCTGCCCCCAGGGACCCCCCCTGCCCCCCTTGGCCACCCCAGGAGGACACCCAAGGCTGGAGGGACCCACCCCAGGTAAGTTCAGGTAAGTTTTTTTTTTTTTTATTTTAATAATTTTTTGTGGCATAGGGGGGCCTGATTTGTGCCCCCCTACATGCCACTATGCCCAATGACCATGCCCAGGGGACAGAAGTCCCCTGGGCATGGCCATTGGGCAAGGGGGCATGACTCCTATCTTTACAATGATAGGAGTCATGTTGATGGGGGATGGGCGTCGAAAATAAATGGCGCAAGTCGGGTTAAGACGATTTTTTCGACGTAACCTGACTTGCCCCATTTTAAGACGCCCATGCGCCATTTTCCCCCTACGCCGGCGCTGTCTGGTCTACGTGGTTTTTTCCCACGCAAACCAGGCAGCGCCGGTCTGCTTGCGCCGTCTAACGCCATTCCATAAATACGGCGCCCGCATGGCGCTTCAGAATGGCGTTAGACGGCGCAAAACTTTTTGACGCTAAACTGCGTTAGCGCAGTTTAGCGTCAAAAAGTATAAATATGGGCCAGAAATTCCTGTGTATCCAAGTGTGCCTGTCGCCGACAATCACCTGTATCTTTCTGAAGTCCCAGCAACCTGTACCAGAGGATTAAAAACGATACATGCAGATGAGATTTGTATACCTATTTTGAACACTCGTGACTCCTTCCATTTGTACGATCATTCAAAATGCTCCATTGTCTTTACTGTGTCTGGAACACAATTAAGTTATCCTGACAAGGTCAAATGAGACCAAACTGTTAAGTCAAGTATATGCATATAAGCCTCCACAAATGGGGTTGCTTGGTGTTGTCTGGAAGCGTACAAATCCCTTGAGCTGCAGTTCAGACTTAAAAAGCGAACACGATTCCATGGTCTTTTTCCACAAATCTAACATATCACTCTCTGCTTTGTATTCATTTGCAGCACCAGTGTCTGGTGCTTATTTCAGGCATTTGTGTTATTTAGGATGCATCAATTAAAAGGCCATTGTGTAACCCATTACAGAGTGACAGAGAATACATGAGTTATCTATATGTTCCAAAGGCCTACAAAGTTTGTAATACAAAACTAGCAATACCATTGACAGTAGTGATTTAAGATGGAATCAAGAAACCTTGCCAACAGTGTTTAACCGGATGGTACTGGTGACATCCACAACAGCTCGGAAAAGCATTCAGATGCAGGATGGGTCACTTCTCTGTGTCCATTTCTTATTTCAGCTGTGGCGCAAAATTTAAAATGCAAAAGGAGGTACAGGTCTCAAATGAGGACTCATCTTTGTACATGTATAGTTTTGTGACGAAAGCCCATATAGTGCCTAATACGATGGTGTCTTTTGGACCTGGCCCTTTTTGCAGGGTCATCCTCAAACTGTTTGCCTCCTTCCTCCTACTTTGTCTGACCCTTTTTTGTTGGCTTTTGGACTCTGAACACTTTACCACTGCTAACCAGTGCTAAAGTGTATATGCTCTCTGTGTAAATTGTATTGGTGATTGGTTGGCCTAGGGCCTGTAAATCACCTGCTACTAGTGGGCCTGCTATTATCAACAACAACGGTCAATTTGTAGGAAAAAATGATATCTCTATTTCACATTCAATGAGACTATAAATCTATTATTGGTGATGCAAATTAATTGCTAATAATTCAATCATTTATGTCATTCCCAATAGTTAAGACAATCTGTTCATTAACAACAAAGAATTTCACACATTTAAATAAACATTGAACAATACAAACAAAACATGTTCCACATTACATATAAATTAGTGGTCCAACAGTCCTCATAGATTAATAGTCCAACATTCCTCTCCTTTACTCATGGAACCATGCAGTACTCAATTATGTCTAAACCGAGAATCCACATATCAGAGATGGTTGTCTAATTAGTCCCAGTCCTCACTCATATTTGCTTGTATCCCTATTCCAAGGGAGAGAAAGAGAACTGTACTGGAAAATCCTTAAAGGGTAAGTTCAATTTTCATTGCAACCTCTCGATGTATAAACAGTCCACGCGTTTCGGCCCCTTCAACATATGGGCCTCTTCAGGACTAATGGAGAGAGCCAAACCCAATAAATACAAACAGTAGTATTACTCAAAACTATCTAGTCCAGACCCTAATGGTACCCTTCACCTCGAAATGGTCACCAAGTGCACAAGAATCCAGTGCAACTACTTTAAAACAAAAAATCCAGTGCAATTATTAAAAAAAAAAAAGAAATTGAATGCTCTATGACATATAATTAATTGATGATTAAAACAGGAATTAAATGCTCCCACAAAGTTCTAAAAATTGAATATGTACCCTCTACTGTGCATGGACGCCAGTGAATTTTGTTAACAGCAAACATATAGGACTATTACCAAGGTCTATGAGGTGGGTTTCATATGTCATACTGTACTCACCCCGAAGATCGAGGATACTTATCTATATCCCATCTCTCGTGAAAAATGTGTTTATTTATATGAACATAATGGTCCTGTCCAGCAGATGCCTATAAAGCAATAAATGCCTCACATCACTTGTCGATACATTGAATTAAAGAGTCAATCTGCACTTGCTGCCTACTTACTAAGTAAGAGTGTGGAACACCTGATGTGAATGGTCATCCTTCGCCGGCCAGGTACGCCGAGTCCTCGTGTTACAGAGGAGACTGTGAAACACAGAAGTTTGACTGTTTTACTCTTTCTGTGTCGGCCATCTTAGTATAAATAGTGTGATCTCTATGTAGTGGGCAGCTTTAAATGGATATTATTAAATAGTATTCAATAGAATCGGTCACTATGGTTTATATATACTATTCTTTTTTACTATGTAATGATGGTTGTTATATCTCTATTGGTGATTTTAACTAAAAAGCCAGATTACCTATATAATTTTTTGAATCTTAGTGTAAGTAGTGTGGTCTCAACGTGATGGACAGAGTGGGCCTGCAGCACTGACTGTGCCACCCACATGAGTAGTCCTGTAAAAATGGCTCAGACCTGCCACTGCAGAGTCCGTGTGTGAAGTTTTAAACTGCCAATTCGACCTGGCAAGTGTACTCACTTGCCAGACCAAACGTTCCCTTTTTATAAAAGGTAAGGCACACCTAAATTAGGCCCTAGGTAGCCCCATGGGCAGGTTGCAGTGTGTGTTAAAGGAGGAACATGTACTGATGTGTTTTACATGTCCTAACAGTGAAATACTCTCAAATTTGGTTTTCGCTGTTGCAAGGCCTATCTCTCTCATAGGTTAACATGGGGGCTGCCTTTAAATATCCTTAAAGTGCAGTTTCCCTTTGAGAGCATATGGAGATGTGGAGTTTGGGGTCTCTGAACTCACAATTTAAAAATACATCTGTTGGTAAAGTTGTTTTTTAAATTGTCTGTTTGAAAATGCCACTTTTACATAGTGGCATTTTCTTGCTTAAACCATTTTGTGACTCCGTCTGATTGTGTATTCCCTGTCTGGTCAGACTGTCAGTTGGGCTGCTGTGAACCCACTCTAGACAGTGACACAAAGGGATCTGGGCTGCAGCCTGCATATCCTGATGAGTCATCTGAACTAGAGTGGACAAAGGAGTGGTCACTTACACCTGATTGGGCTGTGCCTGCCCTCGCCCAATGCAGTCTCCAACCCCCTGGTGTAAGTCTGGAGCCAGGCCTGGGCAAGGCAGGATCTAGTGAACAACAGAGACTTCCCTTTGAAGTTTACCTACTTCAAAGGCAAAAAGGGGTATAAGTAGCGGACCCAAAACCCCAAATTTTTAGATCACTTCTGGATTCAAGAGGGACCTCTGCCAAGGGGAAGAGCTGAAGATCTGAGGAGAAGCACAGCCTCTGCTTGTGACTGTGCTTTGTTGGGCTATTCTGCATTTGCTGCTTCTGCCTGTGAAAGGGGACAAAGACTGGACTTTGTTGTGCACTCCTGCTTGACAAGAATCTCCAAGGGCTTGGACTGAGCGTACCTCCTGCTTTGAAGTCTCAGGGCCATCAAAGACTTCTTCTGCCAGCACCTGGACTCTCTGCTGAGACTCATGCCCTGCCAAGTGATGCCCCATTCAGTCCCTGGGCCCTTGAAAGGTGAAGTTGGCAGACCATGGACTGAAATCCATGCACAGAACACTGTGCAGGGAAATTTTCGATGCACCACCTGCAAAGCGGCTGAAAAATGATGCGCCACCCGCTTCATGGCCAGAATCGGTGCTCTGCCTGCATCACGGCTGGGAGATCGACTTATTGTAACTGGAGAAATGACACAACATCCGCTTGCGGCTGCTGGTAACAACGGAAACCCCACACAGTGTGGTTTTCTAACACTGTGTGACTGGATTTATCACCCATCGTCGCTGGGCGTCAAAGTCATCATGAACCTGGGCGGATCCGAATTGCCCTGTCTAGGAAATTGACGCATCACTCTCTTTCAAGGGAGAAAGACAAAGACAACACATCGCCTACCCAACCAGAGAAGAAATTACACCTGGCCTCACTTGCTAGTAAGGAATTGACTCATCACTGACTTTTCTGATGCATGCACACCTGTACGGCTTTATTTTTACGCACACCAGGTTCTTTGTTTAAAATCAACGTTTCCATTGTTTCCTATGGAGTAACACTCTTATTCTTTTGAAAATTCATATCTTGACTTATGTATTTTAGATTTGTTTTGTTTTGGTCTTGTTTGATATAGATAACTATTACCTATTTTTCTAAACTGGTGTGGCGTCCATTTTGTAATATTTTCACTGTATTACTGTGTGTGTGTTGGTACAAATAGTTTACCCATTGCCTTTGAGATAAGCCTGACTGCTTGTGCCAAGCTACCAAGGGGGTGAGCAGGAGTTATCTTGAGTGTGTAACTTTATTGCCCTGACTAGAGTGAGGGTCCCTGCTTGGACAGAGTGCAATTTGACTGCCAACAAGATACCCCATTTCTAACAGTATCATTACAATCTTGTCAGTCAAGTAGTTTTTTAACCTATGTTCATGGGAATGGTTAAAATGCCTTTCATATGACAGCTGTCCTAAGACACAGCCAATTAGGTTTATGCCAATAGTACCATCTTTTGGGGGAAGAGTACAAGCAATTTACCATTGGGTAGCAGGGAAAACGTGCGCAGAATCATAATTTCAACAAAAACGTGCTCCCTAACAGTAATCAGAAATCTGGGGAAGACCTTGAAAAAAGAGCCAGGCCCATCAATATGTTAACAGTGAAAGGTTACAGATGTCTTTCCATTATGCATCATTAATCACAGTGAAGATCTACGACTCAAGAGAGTCCTGGGAAACATTTTCCACCTTTAGACATCTTGATGGTGCTTGTCAGATGAAAGCTTTCTAAAATTCAATGAATGGCTTTTT
The DNA here is from genome assembly GCF_031143425.1 of Pleurodeles waltl. Classification (NCBI taxonomy): domain Eukaryota; kingdom Metazoa; phylum Chordata; class Amphibia; order Caudata; family Salamandridae; genus Pleurodeles; species Pleurodeles waltl. The sequence continues at coordinate 257,481,972 of NC_090437.1, read as the reverse complement.
TGCTACAGAGTGAAATAACAATGAGATCCTTAAAAAATATTCAGTGACAAAGGCAACACGTGTTTAAATGTGCTGCTATTTGTAAATAGCATTTGTTCCTGTGTTTGCATGCTTTAGAAGCTTAAAGTCTGACTTATTGACTTTGTTATTCGTACAATCCAAGGCAACATTTTTCTAATTGTCTCACGTGCGTCAGACATAAGCTCTTGGAGATTTTTTGAAAAGGTGTAGCGCCAGAAGCCATTTCTAGCTGTCCCTCTTGCATAAGGCACCAATACGTACAGAATTTTCACCATGTTGCTAGCGGTTAATAGATACTCCTCTGCATTCAGACACAATTTATTGCCGTGCCAGACTGGAGTACCTTGGACAGCATAAGCAGCCACCGCTGCCACTTCAGTCTTTGAATCCAGAGATGAACCAACATAGCAGACCCCGTGAGAAACATGTAAAACAAAAACCTCAACTTTACTTTTGAAATGATGACGGCGAATCATAGTGAAAACGTAGTTTAAACATATATTTTCATATTAACATCGTCTAGTCTAATGCATTTAGCATGTTCTCAATACCAATATGTCAAAGATGGGTTATAATGATGATAATCATTATCAGAGGTCTGAAAGTTTTAGTCGCATGTTCTGGAACAAGTAGGCGAACCCTAACATTTGTAGATATTACTTGTCACTGATACTTAGAAATTACATTTATTTTATTAATTGAGCGCTCTTTATCCATTTCTAGGAAAGGTATTTGTTGATGGTAATATCGTCTATGGTCTATAGAGTGGTATTTTCGGAGCACATCCTCGCCGAAGCATCTTGACAAATGAAACTTGCTGATAGCGACATCTGAAAAAAGGAAGAAGTTAATATGGTATTTGTAAAGTTGATTTTATAGCGCATATTCCCCGACACATTTTGGTACTTAAAACCTGCTGAGGTACTGCCCCCCTGAGGCCACTAGGGTAAATATTAATTATATATTAAATACAGAGGTATGGATTAAACGTGTATGTGCACGCCTGTATCAGCAGTGATGACATTGGGACCCAAACCCGCCTTTCATGTCAAAGAGTAACACACAAGTAGGCACGGTTATTATGGGCCAGTTTGCACTCGAACCCCAGAAGAAGAAGCAAAAAATTGCCAACAGTTAGAAAATATAACAAAACAGAATTGTTTTTTTTCTATGAACGCACATATGAGATAAATTATTGAATGAGACAAAGTGTGTATTGATTGATCGTACTTATCGTTGTTTAATGAACCTCTTGTTAAAAGGTAGAAGTACAACAAACATCGACTAGGATAAGGTGCAAGATGTATGCTCCACTCAGCTGATCCAAGAGCTGATCCAAGATGTCATTTAAAAATCTCAAAGAAATGACTGAAGGGTTGCGACCCTAATAAGGGAAGTTTTGAGTGGACTCATCTAAATCCCAGTCTCTATGTTTTGGAACAATAGATCTTAAAGAAAAATGCACTGTCAAGACAGACCTAATAAAGGAAGGCATTGGCGATAGGAAGTTACATTTGTGAATCAGCGACTGCGATCATTGCTGTCATTTATTGGGTGGCAACTATATACCCTTATAGAATGCTGCTTTTCAACTGCACTGCAAAGAAATATAGTGAAGATGAAAGTGATTAAGCTTGCAAGTGAACTAATGCTATAGAACTTGAAGCAGATAAATAATAAACAAATATAACACCATAATAGAGAGTTCACAACCTTGAGTGACAGGATTTATGTAGTGGAATAACAATATTTATGCCTGGTCTGTTTTAATCATGAAAACGAGGAAGCCCTTGAGAGCGCATAGAGAAGTAAACCACAATCTCGGTGAACTCATAAAAGATGTTCCTACATTGGTCTTATGGACCTGCATAAGTGGACATGAAGCATTGAAAAGGAGTGGGTATAAATATTAAATTTCAGACTGGTGTAGTTAATGTGACTCCACAATAAGGACAAGGAATCAGTGGCTGCAGTTAAATAGGATTTATTTCAGGTTATTGGTCAGTCCAGTATGTAGATATGCTAGAAATATATTAAAAAGATACAGCAATACAGCCGACAAGCTGAAATATCTCAATAAGTTCAGCCTTAGTAAAATGAGGTACATCCACTGCAATAAAAAAATTGAGAATAAGAAATAGATGTTCCAGAAACAAACTACAGTTCTCTCTCCTAAACATAGGATAAATGTAGAACCATCTAATCATGGCTCTAATTAGGGAATTAGAATGGTTTCTGGAAATTAAGGAAGATGTCAGCATAGCGAAGATTTCAGTAGAAGTCTTTAAACAAGGAATTAGGGGCTTATTTAAAAGCTCCTGTGTGCTGTTAGAACTCAATTTTAGTGATGTTCTGAAAGTGTACACTGCAGGGCCAAATTTACGAGGCCATGTAAAGCCACTTTGCGTGGATTTTCATGCCCTTGTAGATATGGACTGAGGCAAGACAGTGCAAGTCACTGCATTACCTCACTCAGTGATGGGAAGGTCTGTTGAGGGCGTTACAGTGGGTGTTCCAACGTAACACTAATGACATGTGACACATAACCAGATTTATGGGATTTTGTACAGCTGGGAATGTGTCAAAAGTGCACCCCAGAATAGGTGTAAGGAAGGCACAACATGAAGGAATACCTTTATTTCTCCTTGTCACTTCATGCACAAAAACAATCATCCCTGCAAAGCAGACACCCTTTTCATGATGGTGCAAGGGCGCCTGCGATGGCACATGGAAGCCTATTGTGCACCAGTGTAGTGGAAAAGGACAGTAATGTGGCATATTTCATAGATACAGCACATTCTTTCCTTTTTTCTATGCAAGACAGTGTAGCAAGAAGGCTTGTGGCACTGCCCTAGACCAAAAGATTGTAAAGGAGGCCCTACATGTTTAGCATTAAGCTTTACACTTGTAGGAATAAGGGAAACAGAGAGGTCTGAACCCTCGAAGTCAAAGAATGTATGTCCTAACTACTAGCTGAGCTGTGGGAACACTAGTTAAAAAAGACAGAAACTTCAGCAACATTTGTATTTTATCCTACACCACCAGGAACCAATACATTAATTTCTCACAATGTGGATTTGCAACATCACCTAGGTTTCCCATTCCGCTGTATCTTCGACACTTACTGCAACCTTGAACATCTGGTACACTGGAACATTCCTAGTAAACGATGAATAGAATGCTTCATATGCTTGTTAGGTCTCCACACCCCATGTCAAATTTCTCTTCTCAAGCCTTACTATCAGTCATCTAGTACACACAATGCTCCTTTTTCTAACTAATGGAAATCATGAGACCTCTTCTGCAAAGAAAGAACACGGTGACAAAGCAAAGACATTTAAAAATGAGCCTTGTAGTCAAGCAAACTTTAACAAAGCCTTTAATGTGCATTTCAAGCAAATGTTTTTACCTGCACACATGTAATGTTCAAGTTAAATGCAAAATGTGAATTAAAGAATGCATGTCTACTTATGGAAACTCAACTTGAAGTGTAAATGTAAGACGTGAATAATGAATAAATGTAAGCATTTTCAACTGAACATTAGTGCACACATATATAAATCTCTAGTTTCTACAGTGATTACATTTTAACAATGCATTGAAATACTTTTCAAATGTTAATACAATTATGGCACACAGTAAGTATAATGACAAATATAAATCCATACCTGAGCAATGGCAACATGTAAAGTATGAAGTTTAAATTGAGATGCTCAATCCATGAATGATTGTGGTATGAAAATAATCTCAAGAAGCTAAAGGTAAGTATTGAAAACGCATATTGTGCATGTAATGAAGAAAACTCAGATAGGTCGGACCTTAATGTTATTAATGGGATGCACACTTGCTGTTTGCACTTAAAAAGCTTTTAATTTGTCCACATTTTATTAAAGTACAAAGAAACCTTACAAATACCCATCTTGAAACTATCCCGAGTACACATGCTTCAAACTACTTTAGCATTTTTCATGAAGCTGGAGGGTTGTAAACCTGTTAATGTTGTTTCTTGCCTTTTAAAAAAAGGGAAGTATGACATATTGCATCTGTTTGTATCATAAATTATCTTAATATTTAGAGGTCTAATAAGATATTTCAAATGTAAATTAGGTTTAGGATTGGCATTAAGTGAATATTATAGTCATGGCTAAAATAATTGCTCTAGTAAATATTAGGATTAGGCCTGTATTTAGGTTTCAGATAAAAAGTTAGAGTTTATGTTAGAGTTAGGTTTAGAGTTACAGGGTAAGGCTGCAAAAAAATCAGATCTTAAAACGTAAAAAAACTTTAATAAACATGGCAAGAATTATTAGTCCAAGGAGTGATGGCTTTGCAAATTCTACCCTGAAGGAAAGAGAAGAGATGCTGACACATTCACTCTCTGAGTGCCTTGCATAATTTGAAAAATATTGCTAATTGTCCTGTGTAACTCACCTTGACCCTTCCTACCTCCATACAGCAGTGTCCAAGAGAAAGGTATACAGGATACTGGTATTTGGGGAGGAGTTAGAAACATAGACTGACTGCAGAAGGATGCTAATATATAAGGTTCTAAATTCAGGTCTGATGGCAAAATATGTGGAGCAAATGAGTTTTGTCCAGTTAGTCCCCATGGATTTTTCTTATTTGACTATCTGCTTTTTTGGAATTTTAATGTGAGTGAAACACACAACCTGAGCCTCAGTGCCTGCCTTTTTAACACAGGGCTAGTGCACAGCTAGTGTAGGAGGCTGTGGGTTGGTGATACATGAACATGTGAGCACATGTGTGTGCACAAATAATGCGGATGCACATCTCATGCACAGACTGATATCTGTGCACAGGTAGCTTTGTTGCAGAAGGGACTCACCTAGGATTGGTATGGCCTGGGTGGGTCTTATTGATGAGTGGGCATTCATTGTGTATGGGCATTCATTGTGTAGGTCTTCAGTGCGAACTGAAGGTCGGTGGTGATTAAACTGTATTACACATTATTGGCAAAATGTGTTCTAAAGTTCAGTTTCACACTACTGAGGCCTACAGGGACCAGTGAGGTATCAATCTATGGGCAAACATGCACCCCAAGTATAGATTTACAATCCTTAACATCATAGCTACAGTTCTTATGACACTTTACGAACTGTCACATTACCCTCCCTCAGCTCATCATCATTTTCCTGACTTTGCCTCCCCTACTGGCTAAGTTAATTAATGTGCTCTCCAGCAACAGGATCAATGGCCTCCCTGTACAATAGCACTATCAGCAGTGCTGGACCCAGTTACTGGAAGACAAAGAGATGGACAGGAAATCTTTGTGTGTTAATTAGCTTGTCATACTGTCCTTAAAATCTAGCCCCACAGAAACAAAGAGGACCAGACCTCTGGAACCAACCACAGGTGGGGCTTGACTTTGAAGATTTGATGGCATCAGCCAGGTGTGTCAGATGGGGTATAGCTGAAGTTCTCAGGATAGCTTTTTTCCACAGACAACTTGAAGTTGCCATATTGAAATGTCCCAGAAGGCTGTGCAGGAAAGTTGTGACAGGGGTGGAGTGATTATGTGGCACCATATGAGTGACCAAGGTGCCTGCCTACTGGACATTTCCATCCTCACTTAAAAACCTCTGCTTAGGGTAGTGATGGATGATAAGACACTGAACTTGAGACCATCAATGGTGAACAAATGCCCATCTGGAAGGAGAAGCAAACTGATGCCCCAGCAAGGGTGGACCAGAGGACTTTGAATCGAGGTGACCCTCAGGGACAAGGGTGGTTCTCTTCAAGGCCATTTGCCCTGGCCCCCTTAAGCTACTAGAGAAACAGTTGCAGGAATGGACCTTCTCGGGTGTCTCTGGACTAGCCCCTGTCTATGCTGTTGACCCGCAGATCACCTGCAGGACAGTCAGGAGGCCACAGGACTTGGCTGTGGCTGGGGTTTGAAAGACACCCCTCAAGCAGGAAAGACCATTAGGCATGCAGGCAGAGGGCAGGGCAGAGGGCAGGTCTAGCACAGGGAACACTGAAATCAAGGATCTGATGAAAAGCTCTTTTTTAGAGATCAAGAGGCCTGATGAAAGGATCCTGGTGGCTAGTGCTAGTCACAAGGAGAAAAATGAGTCCTGGACAATCAAAAGCATTCTTATGTGGCCAGAGGTATGAGCAATTAAAACTGTCCCTCTGGGACACACATTTCTTTTCACCCCCTGGGGAAGGTGAAAAACCTGGGAGTCAGTGCAAACTGCTTAATTTTCCTCTTCTAGGGAGTGGGCATGAATTGCGCCCCCTCCATGAACCAACCTATGGCCCCCAGGATCCCATCTCCTGGGGCCTGATGAAAAAGGAACTTGTCCTGGGGTACTCCATATCTTTGGGACAGTGATGTACAATAATGAGTTCCATAGTGCTCCCGGAATGGGGGTGGGTGGTCCCCATAACCATGTTGGAGTGAGCTGGGTGCCCATCCCTTGTCCTTATCCACCTAGCAGCTAAATTACCACGTTTGGGCCAGAGTGAAAACATGCTGGCTGCTGCATCAGCACAGACACTTTCAGCAGTAAGGGGTGCCAGCCAGGCAACAGGGGAGTGGGCTGTCCATGCTCTCCAGAATTCACAAATGGCTGGGGGCCCATAAAAGTAGCATGGCAAACTAGGTAATTAAAAAAATTTAAAGAAAAGTCACATATTCAAGGCCGCATAAAGGAGAAGGGCAGATTTTGGAGCTTAGTCAATGTTTTAACCTCAGGCATGTAGCACCCCCATAAGCCCTAGCGAGGACAAGAACAGTTGAGTGCTTTTGTTGTGGTACTCCCACCAAGGGCAGGAGTACCACAAATGTTTGTAACATAACTGCAGCAACCCCATCAGAAATGGGCTTTTCTGACCATGGAAATGTTTCTGCTGTTGAGAGTATTTAAATACGCTGGAGATTTTCATCTTGCAGGGACCTCTTGCTTGGGTCTAAAGCTACAGTAGCTGCTTAGTAAAAGTAAAAATAAAACCTCTGGGACCACAGACATTTGAGGTTGGGCCGAAAAAAACATGATGGGGTGATCAACTTGAGACATCCTGACAGTATTTTATAATAATCTCAGAGATGACTGTTCACAATTTGGTCCTAAATCCGAATAGTTCCTAATTCTTCTACTAGAGGTTGTAGACAAAATATCACTTGCAATCATTAACATATATCTTCCTCCAACCAAGGTCAAGGATTGGAAAGATCTTCAGCAATTTTTGAAGATTTTGAAGCTATTATCAAGACATACAAAAATTCCAACATCTCCTTACAGGGGACTTTAAGGAGTATCCCATAGAGTCAGGGTCATCAGAAACAAAGGTTGATGAGGGTTCACCCAATGAGGCCTACAATATAGCACCAAATGATCTCAAGAATAGGTAGAAAAGCTCCCAAAATGTCAAATGCATCCTTAGGTTACTAGGACACCTTGATTTCAGGACACTGAATGATCGACTAAGTTGTAACCTACTGTCTAAGCCAACTTTTGTGATGAACAATGTCAAATCAATAATAGATTATACAATTTCTTCACTATGCTAAATTTCTCCTTTGTAGAAACTTTGAAATCATTTCCAGGAATGAGAACGACCACAATCCCCAACATATCTCCTCACACTTTCCATACACTAGGCTTCATACGCTTCCATTCAACTTCCTGGATCAAACACAGTTTATCAGCAACAGAACTCTGGTTTAGAACAGCCGTTTTAAGTTTAAGCTATTATCACTTGAACAGCAAGCCTCTATTATATCTGGCTTACCTAACATGAGCTCATCTTACTGGAGCAAGGGCTACTGGTTGTCTGACTTGGAATGGCCGGTCAAAGCAATTCTCCTTAATGCTTCCTCCGAACCATCTTAACCACCTCAGTTGCTTTACTTATTTCAATTAAATTACACTGGCTCTTCATTGATGCAAAACTACTCTACAGGAAGGCCATAAGAAAAGAATTACTCTAATCACACTAAGCCACCTTGCTGAACTGCAATGCACGAAAGGGAAAGGACAGGAATGTGCCTTACTTTACATTAGAGGGTGCATTCCTTTCCTTTCCCTGCACGGGCGCACTATGCACTAACTAATGCCAATGCAGGCACCCTTGCACCATAGTGCAAGGATGTTTGCATTGCAGACAGGATTGGTTTTGTGCAGGTTTCTGCACAAAAATCAATCAATAAATCATGATTTGTATAGCACACTAATCACCCGTGATGATATCCAGGTGCTGTGTTCTGCTGCTCGATGATCAGTCAAAGAGCCACGCCTTGAGCCCCTTTCTGAAGTCCTGGAGGGAGTGTGCTATTCTGAAGTGGATGGGGAAACTGTTTCCAAGATTTCACAGCGAGGTGGGAGAAGGTGTGGCCTCTGATATTGGAGCAGAAGATGCAAGGAGTGTTGGAGAGGGAGAGAGAGGTGGATCAAAGGAGTCTGGAGGGGAGGTGGAAGCTGAGACAGTGGTTGAGGTATGCTGGTCATTGGTTGTAATGGGCTTTGTAAGCGTGATCAGCTTCTTGAATTGGCCTCCTTTGTGTATGGTGAGCCAGTGGAGGTTTCTCAGGTAGAGGTGATATGGGTCCGTCTCAGGATGTTCAAGATGAGTCTGACCACTGCATTTTGTATGATTTGCAGTCTCTTTGTGAGGTCTGGCAGATGGAGCGTTGCCATAGTCCAGGTGGGGAGGGCTTGTGTGACTGCATCTGCTGGAAACTGATAGCCACTTAAAGATCTTGCAAAGTATGTGGAGTGTGATGAAGCAGACAGAGGAGACTGCATCTATCTGGCTCTTCATGGAGCGTTTGTTGTTGAGGATCATGTTGAGGTTGCAGAATGGAGTTTGGAGGTCGGGGGGCCCGGGGAGGCAGACCACCAGGTGTCGTCCAATGGAGAGGTGGTGCTCCTGAAGATCATGAATTCAGTCTTGTTTTATTTGAGTCTGAGGCAGTTGACTTACATCCATTTGGTGATGCTGGTCATGCAGATTTGGCAGTTGGCTTTCAGTAGCGCCATCTTTGGATAGCGAGAAGATGTATTTGGTGATGTCAGCGTATGAGATGATTATGAGTCTGAGGCTCCTGACAATGTTGGCCAAGGGGGGCATTGAAGAGGGTAAGGCTGAGGGAGAAGCCTTGGGTCACACCACGGGTTATGCTTTTGGGTTTAGATTAGAAGAGAAGTAGGAGGGCTCTTTGGGTTCTGCTGGGTAGGAAGGATGAAATCCATTTGAGGGCACTGTCTTGGATGCAAATCTGGTGGAGCCAAGATATTAGGGTATGATGGGAGACAGTTTAGAAAGCTGCTAAGAGGTCAAGGAGGATGAGGGCAGTTGATTCTCCTTGGTCTAGGAGGGTCCTGATGTCATCTGTGGTGGCAAAGCGGATGGTTTCAATGTTGTGGTTCGAGCAGAAGCATGTTTGGGTAGTGTCCAGGAGGTTGTTGTTTTTAAGGTATTCTTTGAGTTGAAGCTTGATAGGCTTCTCAAGGACTTTGGTGGGAAAGGGGAGTAGTGAGATCTGTCAGAAGTTTTTGAGTTTGTTGGGGTCGGCCGAGGTTTGATTCCGGGGTGTTTCAAGTCATCCAGGTAGGTGGCTGCGGTAATGGATGTGTGAAGGATGTGGGTGAGCTTCTTGCTGATGGTGTTGATCCTGAGGTCGAACATGTGGTGAGGGCAGGGGTCCATGGGAGATCCTGAGTGAATGGAGTGTATGATGAAGGCTGTGTTTTGGGTGGTGAACTGGTTCCATCTGATAATTTTGTGGCTGCTGGAGATGCCTGTCAGGTGAAGGAGGCTGGAAGTTGCAGTGGATGACGGTTGGGGTGCAAGGTTTTTGTACATGGAGGAAATCTTGTAATAGAAGTAGTCAGTAAGGGTGTCAAAGGGCTTGGGAGGGGGTGATGCTGTTTTGTGATGCTGAGGGATTGGAGAATTCCTTGACAATGCTGAAGAGTTCCTTGCTGTGGTTAAGCTGGCTTGGATGTTGTTGGCTACAGTACTCTTTTTGGTTTCTTTCAAGAGTCCGTGGCACCAGGTGAGAGAGTGCTTGTAGGTGGTTCGGTCAGTGGGCTCCTTGGATGTCTGTTGGATTTGTGGGTTCTGCTGGGGGGGTGACTTTACAGGTGCTATCAGAGATCCAGGCAGGGAAATCTTTGATGGCTTGTTGGCTGTCCACAGATGTGTTGGAGGGAGGAGTTGAGTGTGTCGGTCCATGGGCTTTCAGATAATCTGTTCCAACTATGGTAAGCAGTGCTAGTCAGTCCTGGTGGCTCTGTTGGGGACCAGTGTGCAGGTAAAGTGGGTGATGGTGTGGTTTGGCCAGGTGAATTCTGTGGTGTGGCTGTATTTAATTCTGTTGCTTGCCATGAAGATGGGGACTAGTGTGTGTCCGGCAATGCGCATTGGGTTGGTGACTATCTAAGTTAGGCTGATGTTGTTCATGCTTTCTATTAAGTTGGTGGAGCTGGTGTTATTGGGGTCGTCAAGGTGGAAATTTAGGTCTCTGAGAAAGATGTTGTATTCAGTGTCAATGGCTTGGGGAGTGATGAAGGTGGGGATGTTGTCACAGAAATTATGGTGGGGTCTTGCGGGTCTGAAGATGATGGTGCCTTTGACAGTGTTTTTTCTGTCTAACCTGAGCTGGAAGTGGAGATGTTTCATGATAGGTGAATGGCCATCCTTTGTGGTGGAGAGGAGGATAGATTCCCTGTGGATGATGCTGATTCTACCTCCATGCTTGTTGATGCAGTTGTGGTGAACAGTCTTGTAGCTTATGGGCATGGCTACAGCGATGGTGGGTGTAGAGGTGGGGTTGAGTGAAGTTTCTGTGAGGAAGAGTTTGTCAGGAGTGAGGGTGGCGATGGTGATCCTCATCTTAGTTAAATGTTTTTAGAGGGATCGGACACTGAGCAGAAGACAGTGGATTTGGTGGGGGGAGGCTGTATCTTGAGGGGTGGTGGAGGTGGCATGCGCTGCTGTAAGCTGCAGTGGTGGCAATTGAAGGGACTAGTTGTGGAGCGAAGAGGCGTGCGTCAGCTGTGGGGTCTGGAGTCCAGGGTGGCGAGTTTGTCTCTGTAGTAACAGTCACACAGCCATGCAGAAGCCTCCATATGTAGTCCTTGGAGGGGCCAGTATTGAGAAGGAAGTGCAGGGAGTGGGAAGCAGCAAACTGGTGGGAAACACTGATGGCAAACAGAGGCAACCCTACACCCACACAACTTCACTAATGCACACAGTATATTAAAAAAAGTAAAACTCCATCTGTAGTCCTTGGAAGGGCCAGTATGGAGAAGGAAGTGCAGGGAGTTGGAAGCAGCAAACTGGTTGGAAACCCTGGTGGCAAACAGAGGCAACCCTACACCCACATAACTTGACTAATGCACACAGTATATAATGCACACAGTACATTAAAATACGTAATAAAACTAAGAGCTAAAAGTAACTGAAACATAAGAATAAAAAGTAACTGAAAAGCAATATGAGGCAGACTCTTCACAGGGGACCCAACCGGAGGGCTCGAGGCCTTCAGTGCAGTCACCCAACCCATAGAGCCAAGGAAAGCTGAACAAGCCTAAGCAGTGGAGTGGCGTGCAAGACCAGGGAGGTCAAGGGCTGCTCACAGGGGCCACACAGCAGCTTCTGCATGTAGTCCTGGGAGAAGCCTGCAGGGAGGCAGGAGTGAAAGAAGCAGCAAACTGGTGGGAAAAACTGCCAGCAAACAGCGGTAATGATCATGGGAGAAATTGTAGACAAGCCAGATTTGTTGCCATTGAGTCATTACCTAAATATCCAAGAGGCAGGACAGGGAGACATGTCTCACAAAATTGGAATCCAGGCTTTTCTTTAGAGGTGGACTCCTTAACCCCTATTGGGATGAACATGGACAAGGGGTTTCATGTGCACCTTGAGTAATCATAAAAAGTGAGGTAGTTTGGATTTTTTAGGGATAAATGTGGTTATTTTGCTGTGGAGAATGCACAAGATTGTTTCCTTCTATGTTTTATAGCCGGTTGTCTTTTGTTACTACAATAAGATTTCGTCCAGGGAGGTCAAGGGCTGCTCACAGGGGCCAGGCAGCAGCTTCTGCATGTAGTCCTGGGAGGGGCCTGCAGGGCGGCAGGAGTGTAAGAAGCAGCAAAATGGTGGGAAAAACTGCCAGCAAACAGCGGTAACACAATACCAATAATGCGTTTGTTAAAGTAAATAAAGTAAAATAAGTAATGATACTAAGAACTACAGGCAACTGAAACTTAAGAATATAAAGTAACTGAAAAGCAATACCAGGCAAGGCCCACACAACGGTACCGAACCAAAGGGCTTGAGTTCTGGTCTCGAATATAGGGAAAGAGGACGTGATCAACATATATAAAGGTTTTTTCCAACAAGCTGTTTTTTGACAATACTATAATAAAGGTCGTTCTGAACTCATATGTTAGAGATAGAAAGTATTTTATATCTAAGATTCAAAATGTACACTGTGATAAGACATTTATCATGGCTTGCTGTGATGATGAAAGTCGGTATACTTCAAAAAGACACAAAGATAGACTCAAAGCACTGCTAAACATTTTCATAATGATCATGGGAGAGATTGGAGACCAGCCAGATTTGTTGCCATTGAGTCATTACCTAAATATCCAAGAGGCGGGACAGGGAGACATGTCTCACAAAATTGGAATCCAGGCTTTTCTTTAGAGGTGGACTCCTTAACCCCAATTTGGATGAACATGGACAAGGGGTTTCATGTGCACCTTGAGTAATCATAAAAAGTGAGGTAGTTTGGATTTTTTAGGGAAAAATGTGGTTATTTTGCTGTGGAGAATGCACAAGATTGTTTCCTTCTATGTTTTATAGCTGGTTGTCTTTTGTTATTACAATAAGATTTCTTATTGCTGCTTATTTTTAAATGTTTATGTTTTGCTTTTTCTTTTAGGATGATGATGGACTTTCCACAGAGCATGTTGCAAGGAGAATTTGGGTTATTGATTTGATTTTAAAATTCTTGATTCAATGTCTTGCAGTTGTTATGTTGATTTATTTAAGAAATATGCTACCACAGCAATAGAAACTTGAATGAGATAAGTGTTTGCTTTTATCGGGCTTCTTAGGCCATTGCTTAGATTACTCTGTTATCTGAAGTAGCCCTCTTGCAGGCAAGTATGGTACTCTCATCATTCAGTAGTGGTGGTGCGTTACTCTGCGGCTGGGCTTCATCTTATAAATCCTCCAACTTCCCTGATAGGTACACACAAACCGAGGTCTCACCCACACGTGGCAAACAAACAAAATTATGTTTAATGTAAAAAAAAAAGAGTTGCTTGCACTGGCACAGCTCTGTTTATTCTGTGCACCTATTGAGGAATAATTGATTTTATGGTATTCAGGCAGCTAATTTGCAAGAGTGGATGAGAGTGCTATACTTTGGTCAGTGTGCTGATTTAGCGCTGTGAAGGACTAATAATATGCGTATTCATCATAGAGCAATGCGATGCCTCTTCATGGTCAATGACTCAAGGAACTTTTGGAGAGTTCACTAGAGTATGGAAGCACAGAAGTAACAGAGAGAGCAAGTAACGGGTACCCTGATAAACATGACCAGGGCTGTGGTGGGAATACACGAAGAATACTAAAAATTTTGATTTTTAGTAGGTGACTCTTTTAAACATTGTAGTTTGCTGTATTTTGCACATTTGGCTCTTGTTCCATCAGTTAGAGTAGAAGGGTGCCATTTTTGGGGTATTTAATGGCGACGCTCTAGTTGTTTTCTTACAAAACTATTTAGTGAGACATGGTAGCACATCTGTGCACGATTCTGGAAGCAGCCTGAAAGCTAGAAACAAATTCTATGTCAGGACCGGAGACTCAGATTATGCTTCTCTTTCCATGCTTTTAATTAAGAGAAGCCAATAAAAACTTGTTAAACCAAAAAACTACATTTCCCAAAAGTCTCCGTATCATGTGATGACCATAGAGGAGGACTGCTAGAAAGTGCAGCCTCACCGGCAACAACTCCTCTTTCTTTGCTGCTTCGCAGCCAGTTAAGTGCACTGATTTATTATACTGTGTTTACTTTTTTACAGTGTTGTTGCAGCTTGTTAAAGAGATTGTTGGGAGCGGTTTTGTCCTCCCTGAGGCGATCGATCGGTTCGTACCCCTTCTTAGGTGGAGTGGGAGCAGGGGAGTGAGGACCTCTTTTTCCTCTTTTTCTCTACGGTCCCAGTTTCGGTTTTGGTTTCGTTTTGCAACGCTCGTGTTTCCGAGCGTTTCAGAACTCCAAATGCCTTTCTAAATTTAGCGCGCTGGTGATTTTAAGGATCGCTTTCACTGAACACGAGGAGAGGCTTGTTCCTTCGTTTTTGGGCCATATCGAATGTTTTTGTCTCCCCATTTACACCTCACTGCTTGGACACTGGGGTTGCAAAACATATTGGTTATCAGGCGGGGCCTGGGATATATATTTATCTGATTAATTTCAAGGCAGCTCCCTCCACATCTGAACATTTGTATTTCTGCCCTGCATATATATATATATATATATATATAGCTTTCTGCTCCTGCTGTGTTACAGTATGGCTGGTTATGGAGACCAGGCTGAGGGCGAATATTATTTTAAGGAACCTGCTGGTTCTTTTGAACAGGACTTAGGGGGTCATTCCGACCCCAGTGGGCGGCGGGCGCCGCCCTCCGGGCGGAAACCGCCCAAACACCACCCCGCGCTCAAATGACCGCGGGGAGCATTCTAACTTTCCCGCTGGGCCGGCGGGCGATCTTGAAAAGATCGCCCGCCGGCCCAGCGGGAAAGCCCCAGCAAAGGTGAAGCCGGCTCCGAATGGAGCCGGCGGATTTGCTGGGGTGCAGTTGCACCCGTCGCGATTTTCAGTGTCTGCCAAGCAGACACTGAAAATCTTAATGGGGCCCTGTTAGGGGGCCCCTGCACTGCCCATGCCAGTGGCATGGGCAGTGCAGGGGCCCCCAGGGGCCCCATGACACCCGTTCCCGCCAGCTTCTTCAGGCTGGCGGGAAGGGGGTCGGAATCCCCATGGCGGCGCTGCTTGCAGCGCCGCCATGGAGGATTCCTTTGGCCAGGGGAAAACCGGCGGGAAACCGCTGGTTTCCCTTTTCTGACTGCGGCTTTACCGCCGCGGTCAGAATTGGCCAGGAAGCACCGCCAGCCTGTTGGCGGTGCTTCCGTGTTCGTTGGCCGCCAGGGTCAGAATGACCCCCTTAGTGTATGCCTTGGACGCTGGGGTGTGCCACACCGTCAACCAAGCCTTAGCACAGAATATCAAACCCATTAAGCATCACCTTCTGGGTTTTGCGGAGCAACAGGGATGGGTGGCCCCTTCGGGCGTTCAGTATATTATGGAACCCTCCCTTTCTTCTGGTACTCAGTCCATTAAGGAGAGTCGTAACCCGAATTTGGCGGACTTTGAGACCCTTGTCAGGGCCGTGGCTAAGGAGCATGACTATAATACATCCACACAAAAGAAAGCCGTGAGTGACCCCGCTTCTTCTTCTTCTGAGCATTCATCTGAGCAAGGGGATGACCCCCCCCCCGGAAAAAACGCAAGAAGAAATCTCATCATCAAGAAGCATTGTTCATGCCCGTTCATCGATGTCTTTACCACCTCCTGAGGTAGCAGATTATGTGGAATCCCACATCAGACATAGTTTTAATAAAGAGGTTCACTCCAGACTGTGGTCTGAATGCCCCAAGCCGGATTTCCCTTCAAAGGTGACAGAGACACCGGAATTGGAACCTACGTTAGTCACTTTTCTTAAAAAATCTGCCAAGGATCCCAAGAAGGGTCTAGACAGGGCCTGGCGTGGATGCCAGGACAAACTGTTGGACGTTTCTGGTCCACTGACAAAAATCTTAGAGTTGGCTTCTCAAGCCAAAGAGTCAGGAGAGGTGATTAACCCAGATATTTTGGCGGGTTGGGCTCAAATTGCACTTTGCTTCTTAGGCAATGCAAATTGTGCTATATCTTCTGAACGTCGCTGGTCCATTTTGATGAAGTTAGACCCCAAATTGGCAGATTTAGCTACCTCCGAATCAGGACCTGTAGCGCAAGGTTTACTGTTTGGTTCTTCTTTTATCAAGGAACTTTCAAAATTGGTAGCAACCTATGTAAGTTTGGACACAGCTCAGGGTTCGATTAGACGTGTGCTGCGTCCACTTTTTCGAGGGGCCAGACGCTACAGAGGGCATGCCTTTGGCCACTTCAACCAGCAGGGCCCTCTACGTGGGTATTACCACCGAGGAAGAGGCGGCGTTCAGAAGTACGACTCCTCCTCTTCAACCTTCTACCCTTCATGACCAAGAGCGGGTCGCTCCAGGTTCCGCAGAGGGAGCTCTAAAGGCCACCAGTCTTTTTCCCAGGAGTCAGGATCCACAGGTGAGCCTTATTGCAAGTTCAGATGTAATGTTGGGGGGCAGAACAAAATGTTTTTTGCAAGCATTGTATCAAATTACTTCCGACGCTTGGGTTCTAGAGAACGTGCAAGGGTTCAAGCTGGAGTTTTATGAGTCCCCTTCCCAGCAATGCCTTCCCTGTCCAACATATTTTTCCCTTCAAGAGCGCAGTTTCATCTCCGCAGAGGTTTTGGCTCTGCTAGCGAAGGGCACCATTGTCAAAGAACCAAAACACCCTTCTGGTTTTCTCAGTCCAGTATTTCTGGTAGACAAAAAAAGGGGGTGGTTCATGCCTGGTTCTGAATTTAAAAGAACTCAACGGTTTCCTACTGTACTTTCATTTCAAGATGGAGGGCATTCACTTGGTGAGAGACATTCTCCAAGAGGGAGACTGGATGGTTCGATTAGACTTGAAAGATGCTTATCTGACCATTCCTATTTTTCCTCCTCACCGGAGATTCCTTCAATTCCTTTGGGAAGACGTTTATTTCGAGTACAAGGTTCTCCCGTTTGTCCTGTCTTCAGCCCCTTGGTGCTTCATGAAGGTGATGCATCCGGTTGTAGAGTCCCTGCGTTCTCAAGGGGTCTGTCTAATAATATATCTAGACGACATTTTGATCATGGCCTAAAATCCAGATCTTCTTCTTTCTCATCTGACGTGGACTGTGTCTCTGCTGCAAGACTTGGGTTTTATAATCAGTGCCAAAAATCTGTTCTGATTCCATCTCAGATGGATTGTCTGGGTTTCCGGAAAGATTCTATTGGGTCTCAATTGATTCTTTCCCCGAAGAAGATTAATTCAATCAAGAGGGAGTTGAGATCTCTATTGTCCAGTCAGACTGTATCATTGAGAGCGATTGCCCGCATGGTGGGCCTGCTTTCTTCATCGATCCAGGTGATCTTTCCAGGCCCTCTCCATTACAGAGCCCTTCAGCGATTGAAGATCTCCCATCTTCAGAAGGGTCTCAGTTATGCGGACCAAATTCTCCTCTCGCAGGAGGCTCGGTCAGAAATGACTTGGTGGTTAGAGCACATGGAGGCGTGGAATGGCAGAGCGATCTTCAGCTCAGCGCTGGACGTTGTGATAGAGTCCGATGCCAGTTGTTGGGGCTGGGGAGCCCGTTGGGGATCATGCTCCACGGGAGGCCGTTGGTCCAGTACGGATGTGAGTCTCCATATCTTTTGTTTGGAGCTTTTAACAGGCTCGTTTGCGATCAAGAGCCTCTCCCCTATCAAGGCGAACTGTTGTATCCTTCTGCGCATGGACAATATCTCGGCGGTGAAGTATGTCCAAAAATTGGGGGGAGCCCGTTCCCGCATGTTAGCGGAGATTGCCAAAGATTTTTGGCACTTTTGTCTACAACACAGGATCTTGGTTATTGCGGAATACCTACCAGGGAGCAACAATCTAGTTGCTGACTGGCATTCTCGACATCTGAGGGATTACAGCGATTGGAGACTTCATCCCAAGGTATTCCGGGCGCTCTATGCCTGGTGGGGTCCGTTTTTGATAGACTTATTTGCATCCCGCCTCAACCGTCAGGTCAAACGTTTTGTCAGTTGGAGGCCGGACCCGGAAGCATCAGCCACGGATGCTTTTCTTCAGAATTGGTCTCAGGAGCGTGGTTACTCTTTTCCTCCCTTCTTGATGATCCCAAGAGTGTTAGCGCAGATCAGGCGTCAACAAGCGGATCTGGTTCTGGTGACATCTCTGTGGAGGTCTCAGGCCTGGTTTCCGCTAGCTATGGAGTTGAGTTGCGATCATCCAATAATACTTCCTTTCAGGAAGAACCTTCTCCAGGACCCTCTGTGCCTCCCTCATCCATTGGTTCTGTCGGGTCAATTGTCCCTGATGGCGTGGCATCTTTCAGGGAAAGATGGAGTATCCCAGGACTTTTGCAAGAATCTTCCAACTTCATTGCGGGTTCCTGGTCATCCAGTACACACAAAAGATACACTTCTGCTTGGAAACGATGGAGTACTTGGTATAGTGCTCGGGATGCAAATCCTTCTTCAGCGGATTGCAGTCTGGTCCTAAATTTTTAATATTTTTTAGGTTTAGCTTATCGTCAATTAATAATTATCGATCTGCTATATTGGTGGGTCATTTACCTATTGAGGGCAAACCCATTGGTGAGCTTCCCATTGTTTGTAAACTGTTGAGAGGTATTAGATTAGCTAATCTGCCTTGTCCTCGTTACACCACTTTATGGGATGTAGTAATTGTTCTATGTTTTTTGGAATCATGGCCGTCCAATAGATTTCTGTCCAGAAAGCAACTTTCGGCCAAACTCACGATGTTGTTATGTTTAATTTCTTGTAAGAGAATCTCGGATGTTAGAGCCCTAGACTTGGCAGGCAGAGTTTTTTCTCCCAAAGGAGTGACTTTTTCCATTTCACGAAGAACTAAATGTAATCTGAAATCGGTATTTTACCCCAGTTTTGTGGCTAATCCCAAATTGTGTGTGGTGCAGTGTCTCAGAGCTTATGAGGTGAGTACAGAAGAGTTTCGTTCGGATATGGGGGGTCAATTACAAATTTCATTATTTAAACCTTATCACCCTGTTTCTTCAGCCACTCTGGCTAGATGGATGCAATGGTTATTGAATTGGCCAACCACAGGCTCAAACGTTTTGAATTCTTAGACAGCTATACACCTAGCCTGGCTTTCAATACTAAAACCTGTGTGAATGAATTCTATGTCAGGACCGGAGGCTCAGATTATGCTTCTCTTTCCATGCTTTATTTTTAACAGCAGCCAATGAAAGTCATGGAAAACAAAAAAACTACATATCCCAACACTTGCAATATCACGTGATGATCATAGAGGAGGAAGCCTATAAAGTGTTGAACCACAGCCAGCCACGCCTCTTTCTTTGCTGCTTCGCAGCCAGTTAAGTGGTTTTCCCTTTTTCCTCTTATAAGTATATATAAATGTTATTGTGTATGGGAGCGGTTTTCCCTCCTTATAAAGCGTCCGTTGGGATCGCTTTTTAATTGTGTGGAGTGGGAGCAGGGGAGCGAGGACTCGCGCGTTCCCACGCAGTCCTCTCTTTATAGCAGGTGTTGTGCTTTAATTAATTATATTGTTTTATTGCACGCGCACTACGTGAGCGCATTATCCGGAGCAGTGCAGCCCATGTGCACGCTTCTCTCTGGAGTTTTATTCTGCCTCGAGGAACTCAGCGTGAAGCTGCGTGTTGTTTGCTCTGTCCCGGGGGGCCTGGAAATTACTCGAGTCCCGAGCGCTTTGTCAGCCGGGCCGAGTCTGTTGTTTGCTTTGCCCCAGGGGGTCCCCTGCCTGAGCGCTCGTGCCGGAGCATGTCGATTCTTATCCTAAAGCCTTTACAAGGCGATTCTACAGAGGTTCTTCCTCTTTTCCCGAATAAGCGCAGCAGCGCTGTTAATTTACTTTCTATTTTTCACCGGCTCAGCTCCCCACCTACACCCCAGTACCTGTACACTGGAGTTCAAATAAATTATTATTCAGGCTGGGCCTGCTTACAAGGGTATAATTAACCTCTTCACAGGGCAGCTCCCGCCACATCCTAACTGATTTGTTTTTTCTGCCCTGCTTTTTTCAACTGCTTATACTGCTCCTTTGGAGCCCTTTCTGCTGTTCAACAGTATGGCTGGCTACGATGACCAAGCCAATGAATTGTATTATCTGGATGATACAGCTGGTTCTTTTGACCAAGATTTAGTATATGCTCTTGACGCAGGAGTGCGTCACTCAGTCAATCAAGCTTTAGCTCAAGCCATTCAGCCCATCAAACACCATTTCTTGGGTTTGGTGGAACAACAGGGCTGGGTAGCCCCGGCGGGCCCCCAACCCATTGGGGAATCTTCCCTTTCAACGAACACCCAGGCTTCTAAGCAGGTTACTAACCTGCATGCTGCGGACTTTGAATCCCTTATAAGAAATATGGCAAGGGAGCATGACTATAATGCGGGATTGCAAAAGAAAGCTGTTAGTGACCCAGCTTCTTCTTCTTCTGAGCACTCCTCCGAGCAGGGAGATGACCCCCCTCATAAGCGCAAGAAGAAAGTTCATCACCAGGAGGCACCTACCCCTAAGGTTCTGACATTCGAACCAGAGGACATCGTGCACCCCAGATCTTCACTTTGGTTACCACCCCGTGAGGTGGCGGATTATGTGGAAGCCCACATTAGACACAGCTTTGATAAGGATATTCGTTCTAGGCTGAGGTCTGAGTGCCCCAGACCAGATTTTCCCTCCAAAGTTACTGAGACCCCCGAATAAGATCCTACTCTGGTCACTTTCCTCAAGAAATCTGCAAAGACCCAAAGAAGGGTATTGATCGTGCCTGGAGCGGATGCCAGGATAAGCTGTTGGACATTTCCGGTCCCTTAACTAAGATCTTAGAGTTGGCCTTTTAGGCCAAGGAGTCGGGTGAGCCTATCAACCTGGACATTCTAGTAGGTTGGGCTCAGAGAGCTCTTTGCTTCTTGGGCAATGCCAATTGCGCCGTATCTTCTGAACGTCGCCGATCTGTGTTGATGAAGCTAGACCCCAAATTGGCAGAGCTCGCTGCATATGAATCAGGCCCCGTGGCCCAGGGTTTGCTGTTTGGGTCCCCCTCTATGAAAGAACTTTTCAAGTTTGTTTCCACTTACGCCAGTTTGGACAAGGCACAAGGATCCATCAGGAGAGTGCTGCGTCCACTTTTTAGAGGGGCCGGACGCTACAGAGGGTGTTCCTTCGACCGCTTGAACCAACAAGGCCCTCAACGTGGCTTCTGCCAGCAAGGAAGAAGATGTTTTCAGGAGTACGACTCCTCCTCTTCTACCTTCTACCCATCGAGACCAAGATCTGGTCGGGGGAGATTCCACAGGGGGAGATCCAAAGGCCATCAATCTTTCTCCCAGGAGTTGGGAGGCACAGGTGAGATTGATTGTAAGTTCAGAGGTAATGTTGGGGGGCAGAACTCAGAGTTTTTTGGAGGCTTGGCGTCTGATTTCTTCAGATGCTTGGGTCTTAGAGACCGTGCAGGGGTTCAAGCTAGAATTGTACGAGTCCCCGTATTAAGAGTGCCTTCCCAGGAAAGTATATTTTTCCCTTCAAGAACACAGTCTCATTTCCGCAGAAATTTCAGCTCTAGTAAAGAAGGGCGCCATTGTCAGGGTTCCTCATCACCCTTCAGGTTTTGTCAGCCCAGTGTTTCTAGTGGACAAGAAAGGTGGCGGTTCTCGCCTGGTTCTAAACTTAAAAGACTTCAACGTTTTTTTACTATATCATCATTTCAAGACGTTCTCCAAGAGGGAGACTGGTTGGTCCGCTTAGATCTAAAGGACGCTTACCTGACCATTCCTATTTTTCCTCCGCATCGGAGATTTCTCCATTTCTGTTGGGAGACCGAGTATTACGAGTACAAAGTTCTCCCCTTTGGTCTGTCTTCTGCCCCTTGGTGTTTCACGAAGGTAATTTCTCTAGTCGTGGAATTCCTTCGCTCCCAAGGGGTCCGGTTTATAATTTATCTAGACGACATTCTGATCATGGCCCAGGATCGAGACCTGCTGTTGTCTCATCTGGAATGTTCAGTGTCTCTACTTCAGAGTCTGGGTTTTATAATCAATGCCCAGAAATCCATTCTGGTCGCCCTCTCAACGGATAGATTTTCTGGGTTTCCAGATAGACTCGATACAATCTCTATTGATTCTTCCCCCCCGGAAAGATTCATTTGATCAAGAGAGAGTTGAGGTCTCTATTATCCAAACAGAATGGTCTCAGTTATGCGGATCAGGTTCCCCTATCAGAGGAGTCTCATGCAGAGATGAATTGGTGGTTGGATCATATGGAAGCCTGGAACGGCAGAGCCATCTTCAGCTCTTACCCAGACGTAGTGATAGAGTCCGATGCCAGTCGTTGGGGCTGGGGAGCCCGGTGCGGATCAGTGTCCACAGGAGGCAGATGGTCCAGCACGGAGTTGAACCTCCACATCAATTGTTTGGAACTCCTAGCCGGCTCATTTGCAATCAAGAGTCTCTCTCCCATCAGGGCGAACTGTTGTATTCTCCTTCGCATGGACAATATCTCGGCAGTGAGATATGTCAACAAGTTGGGGGAACTCGTTCCCGCATTTTAGCGGTGATAGCCAAGGAGTTTTGGCACTTTTGCCTTCAGCACAGGATTTCAGTTGTGGCGGAATACCTTCCTGGGGCCAGCAACTTGGTGGCGGATTGGAACTCTCGTCACCTGAGAGACTTCAGCGATTGGAGGTTACATCCCAAAGTTTTCAGAACTCTGTCTGCACAGTAGGGTCCATTTTCAATAGACCTGTTTGCGTCTCGCCTCAACAGGCAGATAAAATGTTTTTTCAGTTGGAGACCAGATCCGGAAGCATCGAAGACGGATGCCTTTCTTCAGGACTGGTCTCAAGAACAGAGTTACGCTTTTCCTCCCTTCTTAATGATACCCAGGGTTTTGGCTCAGATCAGATGTCAACAAGCGGAATTGGTCCTGGTGACTCCTCTTTGGAGATCCCAGGCATGGTTTCCGTTAGCAATGGAGTTGAGTTGCGATCATCCGATCCTTCTTCCCTTCCGGGAGAATCTTCTCCAGGACCCTCTGGGTCTTTTGCATCCATTAATCCTGTCAGGTCAGCTATCCCTGGTGGCTTGGCGTCTTTCAGGGAAAGATGGAGCATCCCAGGGCTTTCGCAAGAGTCTTCCGAGTTCATTGCAGGTTCCTGGTCCTCCAGTACTCACAAGAGATACGCTTCGGCTTGGAAGCGATGGAGTTCTTGGTGTAGTTCTAGGAGTGCGGATCCTTCTTCAGCAGGTTGCTGTCTGGTCCTAAATTTCCTATCCTCTCTAGTGGCGTCAGGTCTAGCTTATTGCTCTATCAATAATTATCGGACTGCTATTTCGGCAGGCCATTTACCAGAGGAGGGTAAACCATTGAGGAGTCTCCAATTGTGTGTAAATTAATGAGGGGTACCAGATTGGCTAATCCCCCTCGTCCTGGTTATTCTTCCCTTTGGGATGTGAATATTGTCCTTCGTTTTTTAGAATCTTGGCCTTCCAATAGATTTTTGTCTAGGAAACAGCTGTCAGCTAAACTCACTATGTTGTTATGTTTAATTTCTTGCAAGAGAGTTTCAGATGTTAGGGCTCTGGATTTGGCTGGCAGAGTTTTTTCCCCGGAAGGGGTGTCTTTTTCTATTTCGAGTACAACTAAATGCAATCTGAAGGCCGTTTCTTATCCCTGTTTTGTGGACAACCCCAAACTTTGTGAGGTGCAGTGCCTTAGAGCTTACGAGGTGAGTACAGAAGAGTTTCGTTCTGATATGGGGGGCAATTACTCATTTCATTAGTTAAGCCTTATCATCCTTTTTCGTCAGCCACCCTCGCTAGATGGATGCGTTGGTTACTGAATGAAGCAGGCATTGATATTTCTAGATTTGGTGCTCATTCTGCCAGAGGCGCTATGGCTTCAAAGTATTTGGCTTCGGGTTCTCGTTTAGAGGACATTTTAAGGGCAGCAGACTGGTCTTCTCCTTCGACTTTTAAAACTTTCTACTGTAAACCTATTGTGGATATTGAATCGGTGGTTGTGAATCAGCTTTGAACAAGCATAATCTGAGCCTCCGGTCCTGACATAGAATAAAAACATTTCTAGCATTCGCGTTAAGAATTTTTCAATTCTATTAAGGACACGGAGGCGAGGATTATCCCGCCGCACTGTTGTATATGTTTTATTGTGGTACATATTATTGCTTGAAGTTCATGTACAAGTTACTGTATTTCAGTGCTAACTCACCCTGTTTAGTAGTAGATATAAGTATTTCTTTATGGTATTCAGTTTTTCTGGCCTGAATTTTTCCTTTTTTTGCTAGGAAAGGACGAGAAGTAGTTTCAGCCCATTCTGGTATTGTTCTAATTCCAGTCAAGTTGGATTCCAGTTTCAGGATTTCGTTTTCATGTTTCATGTTAAGACTTTGACTTATCTGTTGCGAGTTTGGACAAAGAAAGAGGAGTGGCTGGGTGTGGTTAACACTTTATAGGCTTCCTCCTCTATGATCATCACGTGATATTGCAAGTGTTGGGATATGTAGTTTTTTTGTTTTCCATGACTTTCATTGGCTGCTGTTACAAATAAAGCATGGAAAGAGAAGCATAATCCTCGCCTCCGTGTCCTTAATAGAATTGAACAATTCTTAACGCGAATGCTAGAACATTTTTTATCCTCCAATCTACATATTGTGGGAGCAATGCCAGAAGACTACACCATTAGAAAACTGGATATAAAAGGCAAAATGGGAGGAGGGATATCATAATTCATTGTGATTCTCTGAAATTAGTGTGTGAGTTGCTTCATTTATTGACTTATGAAGCATTCAAATTGAAATCCAAAATTTCTGAAATATATACTTTTCATGGATTATTAATCTACAGACCACCAGGGCCTAAGGCACCATTTTCAGAGAAAATCTGCAATGTATTCGATCTCAAGATACAGCATCCCAATGTTGCTATTCTTGGTGATTTTAACTTTCACTTGGAAAACTCAAGCAATAAAGTTGTGGCAGCCATAATCAAAACTTTACGCTGTTTTGACATCACACAGCAGGAGCCAATGGTGACCCATAAATGTGGACATACCTTGGATGGCATATTCTCTAATGACTCCAACCTTATCTTTGTAACTACAATGCCAGTGCTCTGGTGTGATCACATGGTACTACAATTTATTCTTAATATTTCAGGACCATCATCTAAAGATAGCACCAAATCTAGTCATTCTAAATCCATCACATTGGAGTAAATTAGACTTTCAAGAATTAAGAGGACAGCTCAACCAGACATCACCATATTTAGGCCCAAATCCAAATTCAGTGGCGGTCAGTTATCATGACTGGTAAAACACTGTATTATTGAATTTAGTCCCTGAGAAAATTATTAAATCCAATAGGATACAACCATCAGCTCCCTGGTTTTTACCAGCTTTAAAAATGGTCAAATAAAAATGTCAGAGAATGGAATTAGAGTGGAATCGAGATTACAGAGAGGACCGTAGGAAAGCATATTGAGTCCTTTTCAGAGAATATAAAGACCTGATTCAGAAAGAAAAATCTAAATACTTTGGACTTAAAATAGAAAAGGCTTCAAACTCTCCAGAAGAGCTTTTTATCCCTCCATGCCACGCTCCTACCCAGGGGTCCCCTGAGTTAGGATTTCTGCAACTCTTTAGTGTCTTCTTTTAGAAATAAGGTGGAATCAGCCTACATTGAGTGTGATGCTAATATTTCCTTATCCGTGTCCTGCATAAATTCCTCTGCCTTTTTCCATCCAACTGGATTAGATAATTTTCCCACTTAGAGCTTGGATCAGATGATCAATCTCTTTGATCAAGTTAAATCCGGTGCTCAATCGGATCCGTGCCGACCCAAAGTCATGCAGGATGCTGCTTCCTGTATTGCGCCAAGGCTAACCTCCTTGCTCAGTTTGGTTCTCTAACTGGTATTTTTGGGGCTAACTGGAAAAAGCCATCTATTTTGCCTCTGTTGAAAAATCTCTCGGTAGATCACAGCCCAGAGAAAACTATTGCCCTATTTCAAGACTTCCTTTTCCCATCATGTTGCTGGAAAAATATGTAAATCTCTTTATATCAGATTACCTAGAGAAGAACACACTTCTGGAAATAACACAACATGGCTTCAGACCTAGGGCCGTATTTATACTCCGTTTGCGCCGAATTTGCGTCGTTTTTTTCGACGCAAATTCGACGCTAAACTAACGCCAACTAACGCCATATTTATACTATGGCGTTAGAGGCGTCTAGCGCCAAAGTTCCCGGAATGTGCGTCATTTTTTAGCGTGAACCCCTTCCTTGCGTTAATGATATGCAAGGGAGGCGTTCCCGTCTAAAAAATGACTCCCAGGCCTTTACGTGGTATTTATACTCCCGGGCAAAAGAGACGCCCGGGAGTGGGCGTGGCTAAAAACGGCGCTTTTGCGCCGCTTTTTAACGCCTGGGTCAGGCATGGCGTTAAGGGACAAGTGGGCTCAAAATGAGCCCAGAGTGCCCTCCCCTGCCCCCAGGGACCCCCCCTGCCACCCTTGCCCACCCCAGGAGGACACCCAAGGCTGGAGGGACCCACCCCAGGGACATTCAGGTAAGTTCAGGTAAGTATTTTTTTATTTTTTTTAATAATATTTTTTGGCATAGGGGGGCCTGATTTGTGCCCCCCTACATGCCACTATGCCCAATGACCATGCCCAGGGGACAGAAGTCCCCTGGGCATGGCCATTGGGCAAGGGGGCATGACTCCTATCTTTACAATGATAGGAGTCATGTTGATGGGGGATGGGCGTCGAAAATAAATGGCGCAAGTCGGGTTACGATGATTTTTTCGACGTAACCTGACTTGCCCCATTTTAAGACGCCCATGCGCCATTTTCCCCCTACGCCGGCGCTGCCTGGTGTACGTGGTTTTTCTCGCGCACACCAGGCAGCGCCGGTCTGCTTGCGCCGGCTAACGCCATTCAATAAATACGGCGCCCGCATGGCGCTTCAGAATGGCGTTAGCCGGCGCAAAACTTTTTGACGCTAAACTGCGTTAGCGCAGTTTAGCGTCAAAAAGTATAAATATGGGCCCTAGTTTTAGTACCCAGTCTGATCTAATTGCCATCTTAAAGAGATTCAATCCATAAAATATAATAGGGGGAGTGTAACAGGGATCCTTCTTGATCTCTGAGCCGCATTTGAGACGGTCAATCACTCTGTTTTATTAGATTGACCATGGCGGGTGTTGAAGCAGATATGTTAATTAGAAATTATTAATGAATGTTTATGCATTTTGGTTAACAATAAAATGATAGAAAATGAAATGTAGAGAAAAATGTATGTGCACCTTTGAAAATGTGTCCACAAAGAGTGACTACCAACTTACACGAGTTGTACTAAAATGATTAAAAATGCATGAAATATTGGAAATGTGCAATAACAATGTAGTAATATGACATATTAAGAAGTATAGCATATGTTTTGCATTATATTGTAGAGCTAACTCAGCCGAAGTTGTGGCCTAGTTTTGCCAGTCCTCATGCAGCAGTGGAATAATCATGCTAATATGTTGAACTGACCCTGAACCACTCGATGTTAATAAAGTCTGCTTAGCTAGAATTTTCTGCAATGTACCGAAGGACAGGAGATGAGGGAATCAAATTTGTATCAAAGTCTGTGTAGAGCAGACAAGATGTACTTTCCCAGGACTCGAACAATAGGGACACTGACTGGAGAAGAAGATGTAACATTTTCGATACCTGATAAGCCGGATGATGAGGACATTGTACCGTGAACCAGTTGACAACCTGAGAGCGACAAAATATTAGAATTCATAGATTTGAAGAATTGAATGTATTGGGTTGCTTCACACATGGTGATTATCTGACCAATTAGGAATTAGGGGATGGAAGGGGTAACTTTAATATAATGTCATGACAAAGGGAGAAAACTTCAGATGTTTGAGGTTAGACGTGGAATTTCGAAGAGATTCAAGATTCTGTCATTGGGCTCATGCTCCTGAGAGCTTGATCGTTTGCTGTTCGATTGATGACTTGTAAGACGAAGACTGACTTTGTTGCTGATCCATTCAGTGGATAGGTAGCTATGACAACGTGACTGATTAATTGTGTGCCTTTCTTATCTAGGTACCAACTGCGCTGTCTAAATAGTTTTCTCTTAGGTAGATGTTTTCCAAAAATAATGTTCTAAATTGTTTTTGCATGAAGTCCCACATGCTAATGCTATTCTGGGTTAGGTAGGGTTCCTTTGGGTGATGTTGACAGTGACAAATGATTGACAAACTGATTGTTGAACTCTGCTAATAATGTTGTTATATTCATCTTCGTTGGCTCATGCTGAAGCATTAGAGTATAGTTTTTCTCAAGTTCTGACTAGATTATGTTATTGGTGGTCACTAATGAACTAATTCTGATCTGATTGAATAAAGTTTGAATTAACCATAAAGATTAGTATAGTAACTAATAGGGAAATAAAAATTGTTAAACGTATATTGAGTTGTAGTTATTCATGAAATGTTGCCAATAATGACTAATGATTAATGATATCTGTGGTGGTTATTGATTTATGTAATGATTATTGATGAACATTGGTTACTACATATCCAGGATACTCCATGCAAATCAAAAGGTTTATCAGCCTATACGTGTCCCCTTGTAAGTTTACTTACTAAGGACCAGGCACGCTAGCACGGGTATCTGAGGCCTCTCTCAAAAGCTCATTGCCTCTTTTTTAAAGGACAGCGATCAATTTGTGGCCATCAGGTACTTTCAAACTAAATCCTTTTCTCTCACTTGTGGGGTTCCCCAGGGTTCGTCACTTAGTCCTGCCCTTATTAATAGCTATGTCGCCTCACTGGCCAAGCTGATAGCTCTGCATGGCTTTGCATTAGCAGCTTACACTAATGACACGCAGGCTGTAGTCTTAGTCTCAGGCAACCACGAAGAGGTAGCTGTGAGGTGTGTATGAATGCAATAGCCACCTGGATGACACAAAATAGTTTAAAACTTAGGGGCATATTTACACTCTGTGCTGGATTTGCGTAATTTTTTTTATGCAAATATGGCGCAAACTTAACTCCATGTTTATACTTTGGCGCTGAACCCGTCCAGCGCCAAAGTTATTGAGTGTGAATCATTTTCTGTACGTGAAAGCCTACCTTGCGCTAATGACATGCAAGGTAGGCGTTCCCGTGCAAAAAATGACTTTAAGGCATCTGCGCCTTATTTATTCTCCTGCATTATTGTGACGCACAGGAGGAGGTGGGCCTTTAAACATGGCACCCAGCCGGAATTGCGCTGTTTGTTTCACGCCTGTATCAGGGCAGGCATTAAGGGACCTGTGGGCTCATTTCCATGGTGGGAGACCATGGAAGCAGCCAACACGTGCTAATCCCTGCACTCAGGGACACCTCCTGCCACCCTTGCCCACCCATGGAGGACACCCATGGATGGGGGGACCCATCCATGGAGCGTGCTGCTAAGTATAAAAAAAAATTAAGTGGCATGGGGTGCCTAAATTGGGCCCCCGAACATGCCACTGTGCCCAATGGCCATGCCCAGGGGACAGAAGTCCCCTGGGCATGGCCTTTGGGCAGGGGGCAAGACAGGAGTCATTTCCATGGGAGTTGTGCCAATATTTTTGACTCCAACCTGACTTGCACCATTCTTTGACACACAACCCCCATTCTTCCCTACGCCTCCACTGCCCAGATAGAGTCATTTATTTTTCCATGAATAAGGCACCCGGCTGGTGCGTTGGAATGGCATCAGCTGACGGTAAACTTTTTGGCGCAAATCTGCCCTAGCGCTGATTTGTGTCAAAAAGTATAAATATGGGCCTTAATTCTGATAAAACGGGAGTGCTCATTTTTGGTAAAGATCCCATCTTCTGTGGCCACTCATGGTGGCCCCTAGAACTGGGCTCACTGTCAACCCAAGCTCTCAAAGTCTGGAACCTTTGAATTCTTTTTGACACTGAGCTGTCTTTTAAAGAGCGGGTTAACAAGCTTTCATCTTCCTATTTCTTTTGTCTGAAATTGATAAAGAATGCGCTTCCTTTAATTCTCTTTGAGCATCAAAAAGCTGTAATGTTGGCTGGGGTCATATCCAAGCTTGCATACTGCAATGCCTTGTATTTAGGGGCTAGACAAAAATATTTAAAAAACTTCACATTCTACAAATGCAGCTGTGCAACTTCTTAAAAAAATGCCTAAGTCTTTGTCAGTGTCAAATGCTCTTGTAGATCTCCACTGGCTTCCAATAAAAAAGTGGGTGGCTTTGAAGGCATTGTGCTTAGTTCACAAAACCCTTTATTATACCAAGCCCAACTATTTAGGGATGAAAATCAGATGGTACAGTCCACCTCGTCACTTAAGATCCTCATCATTCCATTTGGTAGCAGTCAGTGAGATAAACTAAGTCTCTTGGGGTGGTCGTGGATTCATCCACACAGCAATTCGGCTTTGGAATATATTGCCACCAAACCTCAGAAATCTTTCTAACTATCGGAAATTTGGCAGGTTGCTGAAAAATTGGTTATTCACGTCTTCTCTTTAGTGAATTATCTTTTAATGGCTCTAAGTATGTTATTTTTTTATTCTTTTTATTGTCCCCCTTTTTACCGGTATCGTACACAATTATCTGTTCCTACAATGTTGTCTTTTAGTCTGCGCCCAGATCTTAGCGCCAAGACACCTTCGGGTATTTGGACACTCTACAAGTATTATTTCACTTCACTTCACTTCACAAAGCATTCACAAATGGGAAGGGGCTCCCCACAAGACCTCTTCCCCTTTGTGAATTGTAGCAAAAATGTTTTTTTATGCAGGAAGTGGTCCCGCGGAACATTGAATACTCTGAAAAAATGAAAAGAAAACTTTTCATTTTTAGTTTTGAAATGCATCCTGTCTTATTGAAAAAAGTAGTCACAGACATGGCGGTCTGCTGATCCCAGCAGGCCATCATCCTTGCGAGTGCAGCCATTACTAAATGGGTTGCAAATTGTGACCTGCCTCATGAATATTAATGAGGCAGGTCCTTTGCGACCCATTTGGTAATCGCTATCAGTTTCTCAGACACTATTGTACATTACAGATTGCGACTCACAATTTGCGAGTCGTAATCTGTAATAGTCGTACTTTGGGTCCATAATGCCTTGCCCACTAAGACCTCTGTACTGGGTGTGTGTTGTAGTAGTATGTATAAAACTGATGTCTGCATTTAAACCTCTTTCCATGTTTATGGGTGTTGTTGTTGTGTGATAGAGTAACCTATTGTATTGCTTTCACTAATGACCGAGCTGACATAAATCTCTGGAATGCACTTCTTAGTTTGAAGAAGACATTTATTATTATTCCACCACTAGGTTCCTAAAAAAATGAAGGAGATTAGAAGGTTGGAGGCACATGTTTAAAAATAGTCACAGCAATGAAAGGGAAATACATCAAAGTGATTCTCAACCTCAATGTACACAGAAAATATATGTGATTATATTATAGCATAATTGCAAAACAAAGGATAAAGTCAAACTTCATCACAGTAGGACCTGCCAAGCTCGTCATCTTTCTCATGCCAGCAAAAAGACGACCCCTGTTCAACTGCGAGAATGAGATATCCACCCTCAGGGGACACGTGTCTGTGTCATGCATTTGACGTCCAATCCTGGCCGAGGTCTCGGAAATTCCCCTCCCTACTGACCAGGGCCACCTTTTTATAGCTTAAACAATCATGGAAAAAGCCTTCTGAAAGGCCCTCCCCTCTCAGATGGAAATATTCAACCATGCTGGCTACTGTAGGTGAGAGTTGGATGAAAAATGTTGAAAATTGCCCAACCTTTCAAGGTTTTTAAACCTGTTCCAAGCACTGGAGAAAAACAAAAAATATGTGCTTTATTATCATGCTATCGTGTTCGTTGGTAAGAAAAAATACGAAGAAACAAGCTTAGTTTACCATGTGGAAAAACACAGCTCATCTGCAATGTCTCAACTGCAATGTCTAACACCACAATAAAGTCAATAGGCAGCTAAACTGAATACAAAATGTAATCTGCAACTCGTGAACATTGAACAACTAATATGCACAGTGGTGAAACACAAACTCAGTGGTCAAACCTACCTATTTTTGCTACACCTATATGGATAGATTTCTTACTTTGATGATTAGAGATTAGAACAGTAATTTACAAGAGTCCGGATTATCCACTCAGAACTCTCTCCTGGGTAATAACTGAGTGTAGAGGTTGATAAGGTTACAGCGAGCCCAGCTTTATACTTTCCAAAGTTTATTGAAGTTTGCTTTGGTGGATGATGCAACCAATGATGCCGTTGGTGATGTCATTTGAGATGTCATGAGTTATGTAATATATGAGGTTATAAGCAGTACATTTTAGGGATGTATGTTATAGGTAGGTAAGGTAACTACAACTCCTGAATTTAAATGGTTTAGTGCATGTAAAATCTGAATCTAACTACAATGTCCCTGTAACCCTTGTTTTTTTGTGTCGATTGCTAAGGCTTTTTAGTTATATTTCTTAACTATAATGTCTCTGTGTTGGAAAGTGGATTATTTGTAAGGGAAGGTAGATAACTACACTTAGCAATAGGCCACACACTCCTAATAGGTCCAGTAAGGTCTTAGTAAATTAATCCTTGCTCAACCCTTGGTAGATTGGCCCAAAAGCAGCTAGGCTTAACTTAGGCGACAAGTGTGTAAAGCATGTAGTATCAACAAAATAGTAAATAAGTAAAACATAACACACAACAAAAATTCAACACCAATTTATAAAAAATAGGAAATAATTTTCTCTTAAAAAAGGCACCAACAGAACAAATATCCAATGTCGGGAGCCGGAGATATGAATTTATAAAGGTTACATTTGAAAAAAATGCTTTTTAGAACCTAAAACCCAAAAGCTCCAACCAGGGACATCTGGTCGCACTCAATTAGGGTAAAGTGAAAATTTGAGGATGACCGTGATAGAGCCCTGCTCATATACACTAAGCGGAAGCCCTCGGTCAAAGTTTTACCTTTGAAAGTGGAAACTATTCTCAAGCTTTTCTTCCTTGATGTCATGCGGTCCTCCTCAGCAATCCAATTTTGATGCAACATCATTGGATTGCCTTTCTGATATTCAGGCCAGGTCGCGGTTGAAGGTAGCTGGCTTGACTCTAAACATCGGGTTGGTCCACTAATGAAGCTTGTTTTTTAAAGCTGTTCCAAACATCCGGATCTTCTTCCAGAAATCCTTTTTGGGTCCTTGAAGTGTTCACAAATTTGATCAAAGGTTTCAGAAGCTCTGAGTTGCTCCTTGGGAGTTGGGACTACAATTCCCAGAATGCTCCTGGTCAGATTCCTTAAAAGGCCACTGGACGCTGATCAACTGGGATCCCCTTGCAGGACTTGATGCAGGGCATTCTAGTCAGCTCCTTTGTACCTGTAGCTCCTGGAGTTAGAGTTGCAGAAGCAAGGCAAAGTCCTTTTGTTGGTGAAGCCCAAAGTGTTGAGCTAGTGCAGTCCTTGTAAGTGCAGTTCTCCAGGTGCAGGCCAGGAGTCCAACAGGGCAGTCCTTCTTCTCCAGTATCTTCTTCAGTAGGGATCTGGATTGTGGGGAGGCTCCGCCATTTCTATCCTTGCTCTTGAGTTGGGAAGCAGAGGGTGTGCTAATGTTTAATGGGGTGCATGCCACCACCCTCTGGGGGCACCACTTCATGTGAACTGTATCAAAAACTATCTCAGAAAGCAGCATTCTCTAAAAATCCAACATGGAGAAAAACCCTCCGTGGAGGTTACATCTGGCTGACTCCACTCAATGGTGTGGCTAAGTCTCCCTAACACACCCCTTTCAGCCCCCCTCCTAATCCAATCATTGGGGTTCCCATCTGTCTGAGGGTGCAGGAAATGGATGAGATCTAGTTTATGTCCCAAGTGGCTCTACCTCTTTCAAAGACCAGTATGGCTACTTTTTCCCCATCCTGCTCTACCATCTGCTACAGCAGTTCTCCTCCCACCATATGCTTAATTTGTCTCAGCCCAGGCCATCCCACACCTCATTAAGCTAGTATTGCTCATGCTGCCAGAGGCTGACCAATAGGAAAGGACACTACAAGGCTGCTAAGTATAATAAATTCAACCTTGGCAAGTTGTTGGATTTATTATAACATTTCATTTGGTACCAAACATGATATATTTAGTTTATTCCTATTGGAAATAAGACTTTATTATTTTAAAATAGGTTCTCCCAATGTTAGCCTATAGAACCAATTGACTTCAATGGGGAAAAACAAATTTGACTGTTTTGCAATCACCCGGGCTTACAAAATATCTTTCATAAAATCTCTGTTTATATTTACAGTACACCCAACTCTTGTGGCACCGAGGGAGGAACGGAGGGGTGAACCATATTAAAAAATAAGGTAGTTTGAGACTTTGGAAGTACTTTTAATTCCAAAGTCGATCTTGGAGTAAATTTAAACTTAAAAGCAGCCAGCAAGCCAGGCCTATTTTTACAATGACTCTGGACACCAAAGTAGTGCACCTATGGGTGCACTAACTATTCTGGGGCCCCTAAACCTGCATGTCCTACCATGTACTAGGGACTTATAGGTCGGTTGTCAGAGTCAATTGTAATTAGGCCTAATTTGCATATATCATTTGAAACAGAGCACTGGCCCTGGGACTGGTTAGCAGTGTCAGCTTAAAATGGGGGGAAAAAGTGAGGGGGCTTCTGCAATTTGCTGAGTTTTCCAATACCCTGTAACCTGAGAATTTAACAGTGAATTTCTATGTTTTTTTCAAATATATTTCCTAACTATAAACTCCCTGTAACCTTAGGTTTTTTCTGTGAATTTCACTATTTTTAATATAATTTACAGTAGAATTTCACCTATAAATTCAGATTAGTAATACTAATGTTTATAACTTTATAAATACATTTTAAAAGTAACAGTTCACAATTCAGGGTAATGCAAGTTATTTAGTGCTTTTCTTTAATATGCAATAAAACAAGTTTTTCTCTTTTTTAAATAATTTCATGGATCTGTCGGTTCGCTGCAAATTTGGCAAGGGAGTCCGGAAAGGTACCCTCGTGTATATTTAGAACAATAGTGGTGAAGGGCACAGCAGCAAATGACCTATTTATGAAATATGGTGCCTTTCTGTCCCTCCCGTACTGATGCACTATTGGCTGCCTAGAATAACACAGGCATCCATGCACCATGGTGCTTGCATTGTAGGCAGGATTCATGGTGGTGTTTTCCTCTTTCTATGTATGCTGCAAGCACCCTCTCAGACTTCTACTACAGCAAGATCATAACCATGTACAACAGCTACGACCCCCAACCCACAATCTCCAAACTCAGCTGTCTCGACCCACCAGCACGCACCAACAGCACTATCTCCACTAGGGCACTGCTCACCACTCAATCCACCTCAGCCATCATTTCATCCATTCACTTCAGGACACCCACTGACCCATGCCTCACCACCTTTTCAATCTTGCAACCAACATTATCAGCACTTAACTCACCAGCATCCTCAACATCTCCATCACCTCAGCAGTTTTTCCAGACAAATTAAAACAATCAGAAATCAAACTCCTCCTGAAAAAATCCTCCCCTGACCGGAATAAACTCAAAAATTACTGACCCATCTCTTTACTTCACTACCCGGCCGAAGTACTTGAGAAGGCCACCAATCAGCACCTCAACTGCTACCAGGAAGAAAGCAACCTTCTGGGTACCTCCTCATCAGGTTTTCATTCCAACCACAGCACCGAGACCACATCAGAGCTCTCCTCAACCACGGGGAAACCACTGCCTGATCCTCCTCAACCTATTACCCACATTGTACACCATCCCGCCACCACACCCTCATCAACAGACACCACAGCATCAGAATATAATACAACTCCCTCAAATGAATCAGAGCATCCAACTACCCTATTTTACCTAATGTTCATCCCTCAGCTCTACTTTGTTTAATACCAACATGACCCCCTAGCTAACATCATTTGATCCTACAGAATCAAATACATCTCATACGCAGATGATACTCAACTAATACTCTCGCTTACTGACATATGTCCCCTGGACATGGCCTTTGGGACCAGTGCCATGCTTTGCACCATTATTTAGCCCCTCCTCCCACTTATGCATCATTTTAGCATGGGGGAGAAAATGTGGGGCTATAGGGTTAGCACTATTTTTTAAATGGGAGCACCTACCTTGCATCTCATTAACGCAAGGTAGGTTCACACATCAAAAAAATGGTGCAAACTCCAATATTTTGACATTAGACACATCTAACGTCAAAATATAAATATGAAGTTAGTTTTGCGCCAAATTTGTGTAAAAAAATGATGCAAATTTGGCGCTAAATTTCACATTTTTATATGATGAATAGCCAACATTCTAAAGTCATGAAAAGTACTTGTGCACATTTTCCTGAATAGACATGCACATTAGTATATTACCTAACTTTGCATGGATCTAACACTTTGAACATTGCAATTTTTTGTTTAACGCTTAGTATATCAATTGATTCCTAGTGAACACTACAAATACTGCTGCAGTCAAATTTATACACAGGGCATGTCTATGCCTTCTCTGTACCTCTTCCTGTATCTCTTCCTCTACATTCCTAGGAACCATCTCCTCTTTTGCAATGGGAGTACCATCTTTTACTTCATAGCATCGCCAGTTGATTCAACTCCATTTCTCCTGAAAGTAGCTTTCTTCATTAAAGAAATCCTTAGTACTAGTTGTATGCTTACATTTTCCTTTGAACATTTTGCAAAAATCACTTTTAATAATACACTTTTTTTACAACAATGTTTGATTCAGTTTTCTCTTTCTGTTTGTGCTTCAGCCAAACTGTATGTCGACCACATTCTCCATATATTGTTTCTACTTCTAAACATTCTCATTCATATTTCTTTAAATTGTTTCTGACTCTTTGTCAAACTAGCAGTGTTCAAATAAGATTATAAGATTTTTCACTTCAATGTGACTTATGCCTTCTCCTTTGTGAGTTGATTGCCAACCTCACCTTTTATTTGAAAGTTTTTCCACATTTTGCGTTTTTCTACACGTTTAAAAAAACAAAAACCTTTATTCTCTATCCAGCAACTCCTTTTTCTAATATGTTCTCCACATTATGGGGGTCATTACAACCCTGGCGGTACAAGACCGCCAGGGCAGTATGTCTGACTGCATAGCAGACAGTGAAAAGCGCGACGGGTGCAACTGCACCCGTCACACGTCCATTTGGAGCCGGCCCCTGTGTTGTGGCTGAGATCCCCGCTGGGCGGGCGGGCGGAACCTGGGTTTCCGCCTGCCGGCCCAGCGGGGATCTCCAAATGGCTGCGGCGGGGGTGCGGCTGTATTGGCGGCCGTCCGGCGGTCCGAAGCCGCCCACCAAGGTCGTAATGAGGGCCTATGTCTTTTTTTGACTGGTTTTGAAGCAGATAGTACTCTTTCTTCTGGTTTTTCTTCTTTTTTGTCTTTCTCTACATTAAAAAGCCTGCTCTTTAAACACAAGTAGGCAAGTAGCTATTTGAAAAGTAAGAAAATATAGAATATATTTGCTTTCTTTTACATACTATTAGATTACATACTATAATCAAGTGAGTAGCTACATAAGCGGTTATGCCAGTGTGTAGGAGACTGTGCAAGTGTCTCAGTATGGGTGTATATATGCATATATGAGTTATCGTATGGGTGGTTGTCTGGGTGTGTCACTAGATTACTGCATATGTGAATGAGTATATTAGTGCCTCACTGTGACAGATGTGTCACAGGATGTGTAAGTAAATGAATGAGTGTGTGCCTGTCTGAATTAGTGACTGTACGGGTGTCTAAATGGGTATGAATGTGGCTGTATGGATTTGTGAATGAATTTGTTAATAGGTGTTTGGGTGTTTAACTTTGTGTGCAATTGATTCTGTTAGTGATGGATACATATTCGTGATGTGAGGGTGTGTGAGTGGATGTGTAGTTACCTCTGTTGCTGTCTGACTAGGTGAGTGAGTGGGTCTATGGTTTTGTAAATAGGTATGTGAGTGGCTGTAGAGGTAGGTGACTGGGTATATCCCTAGGTGTATGAAAGCCTAAGCACATGTGCAACTGAGTGCTAGGTACACGAATGACTGCATAGGTGTGTGATTGGGTGTAACAGTGCCTGTATATGTCTGTGAATGACTAGGTGAGTGAGTCTATAGGTAAGTTA
The DNA here is from genome assembly GCF_031143425.1 of Pleurodeles waltl. Lineage (NCBI taxonomy): Eukaryota > Metazoa > Chordata > Amphibia > Caudata > Salamandridae > Pleurodeles > Pleurodeles waltl. The sequence goes on along the minus strand of NC_090437.1, from coordinate 257,443,778 downwards.
ATACATGTTTGAATGCTTTTATTGGTATCTTTCTGAGGGTGTAAGTCAATGTCTGTCTATATTAAGGTGAGTACATAAGTGCTTTTCTGGGAATGTAACTGGGTGTGTATGTGAGTGATCCAAATTGCATGCTATTAAAATACATAACATAATCAAATACTCACATCTCCTTCCAAACACACTCATTCATTCCAGCCTAATGAAGTATCAATATCATCTCTATACCCATTTCTCTTCCTCCTTTGCTGCTCACTTTGGGCCATGTATACAAGCAGCTTGTGCTGCCAATGTATCACTGTTTTTGATGCACAGATGGCGCAGAATCCAGGCCCATATCGACAAGGCCACGCAAAGCTACATTGCGTGGCTTTTTATGACATTGTTAATATGGAGTAAGGCAATGCAGTGCAAGTCACTGCACTGCCTTACTTTGCATCAGAGGCCTTACATGGGTGCTGCAAAGGGGATTCCCATGCAAAACCAATGTATTTTAACACATTACCAGATTTACAAGGATTTGTAAATCTGGGAAAGTGTCAAAAGCCTACTACTCCTCGGGGGGCGTAAGGGATGCACAACAATGGGAAATATCTTTATTTCTCCTCATTTGTTCCTTTTTATATGTGTACTGTATTCTGCAGCACCCATAGAAAGAGAAAAATGCTTCTCATTATTGTTTTTGTGCAGGAAGTTGTCCCTAATTGCACAAAAACAATCATCCCTAGAGCTCCCAATCATCCTGGCAGCCCATTGTGCTCCAGCGCAGGGGAAAAGGACAAGAATGTGCTTTATCTTGTAGATACAGTACATTCCTAACCTTTTCTTTTGACTAAGTGCAGTGCTGTAACATTTTTCTTTACATATACTATTGAAAAGTGCACTCTAATCCACATATTTTTGAACTCTCTTTGCTGCTCTCCAGTTTTTATCCCAATATCACTTAATAGCTCTTGTCAGTGAAAATCTCAAGTCAGAAATATTCCACTCTCAGAACAAAAGCACCAATAACTGCTATCCTTCCCACTGTGCTTTCACTGATACTACTGAACTTAGCAAATCACATCCTTCCTTTCATCTTTTATTTTTGTTAAACAGCTTCGAAATGGTCAGTATGTTTTAACCCTTTTTAAGATTCCTGTTAAGAAGCCCAATTTGGTAGTATTTTTAGGTGGACCTCTGCGGCACACAATGTGGCCCCCTGTGTAAATTTGTAGAGGATCTGCAGACCGACACTGAAGCCCATAAAAGCATTTAGCAATCTGCTAATGCTTTGGATTTATAATTTACTTCGTACTTTATCAGTTATAAACCAAACACTAATGGGTGTTTTTGATTTTCTCTTTGGTTCCCTTCCCCCACCCTCTTTTAGCTTTCTTCCCATACTAACAATGTTTGGAACACTCTCTGCTAACACTACGTCAAAAGTTCACAAGACTTTCTCTGAGCAGCATACTAGCTTCAAATTAAACTACAGCAGGCAAGGTTGACTGTTTGCAATTCCATGCATACCCTGAAATCTATAACAGTTTATTTATTTTTCCAAAGCCAATCACAAAGTTACTTTATTTTTTCCTTAAATTTGCTACCTAGATTTACTTCCCTGCAAATCTTCACCATCTGATCAAATATGTTCCCTTATATCTTAGACACTGTCCTTTTTAACTATCTTTCATCTTCTAAACAGCCTAATTTTTCTACAGCCTTTTCCGCTGTGCTACTGCTGCTTGTCTCCAAAATGGAGTGTGGATTGTGAGCTATAGTTTTGTGTTTTGGGCCAGAGAGATTTCTAGAAAGAGTGCCATTGACAGGAAGCTAGGTTTACCTAATGTAAACATTACTTGGTCCAGCCAAAGAGGATTAAAGTGGAATCAATTGCTTCCTTTTGTTCAAAACATTGAGGATTGCCACCATCCAGACCTTATGATTGTGTACTGTGGTGGCAATGACCACGGCACAATTACTTGGGTAGGACCTGATGAATGACACATTTGGTAGAACAATGAAACTTTTTCCACATACTAGCTTGGTGTTCTCCAACATTTGTCAAAAACAGAAGTGTCGGTGGCCAACTAAATCTTGTTCACAGATAGAGAAATCCAGAAAAAATGTCAATAAAACTGTTTCTGCATTCCTCCAAGACCACAACATGGGCTCTATAAGCCATAAGAACTTATGCTTCAATATGGATGGGCAAAATATTCCATCCATATTGAAGCTTAAGTTCATATGAGAGATTGTGTGGGACTTTGAGTAGGTATGTGGGTGGCTCTATGGTTGTGTGATAGAGTGTAGAAGTGGCTGTATTAGTGTATGGGTGGGTGTGTGAGTAGCTGTATGGGGTCAGTGAGTGGATACCTGAGTGATTATGTGAGTCTGTTAGTTGGTGTTTGGGTACTTGTGTAGGTCCATGAGGGGGTGTCTGAGTGGCTATCTAGGTGTGTGAGGGGGCATGTGTTGGCCTATGAGTTGGTTTGTGAGTGGGTGTCTGAGTAAATATGTGAGTGGCTGTATGGGTGTGTGTGTGACTGGGTGTGTGAGTGACTGTATAGGTGTATGTTTGGATATGTGAGTAATTGTGTGAGAGGGTGTGTGAGGGTTTTTGTGGGCCAATGAGTGGCTGTGTTAGTGGCTGTGAAGGTCTGTGAGTAGGTATGTGAGTGTAAAAATCGGTATGTGAATAAGTGTGTGAGTGGCTCTATCGGTGTGTGAGTGGGTGTGTCAGTGGCTGTTTGGGTCTGTCAGTGGGTGTGTTAGACCTGTGTGGGTTTGTGAGTGGTATGTGAGAGTATCAATGAGTATGGGTCAGTGAATGGGTGTATGAGTGATTGTGTGAGTCTATCAGTTGGTATGTGAGTGGCTGTATGGGTGTGTGGGTAGCTGTACAGGTATGTGAATAGGTGTGTGAGTGGCTGTATGTATCTGTGAGTGGGTGTATGAGTGATTGCGTGGGTCTGTGAGTGGGTGTGTGAATGGTTTTGTGGGTCTCTGAGTGGATATATGAGTGGTGGTATGGTTGTGCGAGTGGGTATGTGAGTGGCTGTATTGATCTTTGGGTAGGTGTGTGGGTCTGTAAGTGGGTATGTAAGTGAGTTTCTGAGTGGGTTTCTGAGTAATTGTGTAATTGTGTGAATGGGTCCGCGAGTTTGTGTGTGGCTCTGTTTTTTCTGTGAGTGGATATGTGAGTGGGTCAGTGGTGTGTGAGTGGGTGTGTGAGTGGCTGTATTAGTGTGTGAGGGCGTGTGGATCTGTGAGTAGGTGTGACTGTGTGAGTGGGTCTGTGAATGATGTATGTGATTTTTTGATTGGGCCTATATCATCAGATCTGTTTAATGTCAGAGCGTAGGTGAGTGGGTGTGGGTGTGGTTGGATTAGTGTGTGAGGGGTATGTGAGTGGCTGTGTGGGTCTGTAAGTGTGAAAGTGTTTTTTGGGGGGTGGGATTGAGTGTGTGAGTGAGTCTTTGAGTGAGTGTATGTGTGTTTATTGGGCTTGAATCTGCAGATTTACACAGGGGCAGTGAGCACCACAATGGAACCACGAATCCTCACAATTAAAAATATATATATATATATATTTATCAGTTTCCTTTGTATGGCTTATCACAGCTAATTATTCCACTTATTATATCATTGATCAGTTCTTGTGTAGCATTTTTGATATTATAACTGCAACATTTGCAATAAAATGATTGATAAGGAAACTACGCATGGCAAGGGCACGAGTTATAGTTACTTTAGGGCGCAAGTTATGGTTACTTGAAAGAACTCTATCTATAACTGCTGAATTTCTATGGTTTTGTACGAGTAAATTCGGAACCTTACTATAACATTCCTGTAACCTTTGGCTTTTTCAGTGAATATGTGTATATATATATATATATATATATATATATATATATATATACTGTATATACATACATATATATATATGTATATATATATATATATATATATATATATATATATATATATATATATATATATATATATACACATATATATATATATTTCCAAGAAATCAAGTTGCCATGGCCCAACTCTCTCTTCCTTTTTGAATGCCCTTTTAAAAAGTATTGTGTGTATTCAACTGGGGTATGGGCCAATACTCCCCATGGTCACGGATTTGAAAATATAAACGATTGAGAACCCACTAAAAGTGTATATGGTATTTATTGGTTGCCAATTCAAACAACATTTCTGAAAATTTGATCCAAGAGCCTTGAGGTCCAAGGTTATTGATTGTTGTCCATTTTAAATAAAAGACGTAGAAGTTTGAGGCATTGAAACAGAAAGCCGACACGTGTTTCGCCCCCCTGTGGTGTATATACCTGGGGCTTTTTCAAGGCTAGTGAACAAAATCACAATATTTCCATTATTGGAAACATATGTAGTTGGTCAAAACATTCATTATTGTACAAACCAATGGTGTCTTCAGAGAAGCCAATAGTGCCATTCGGCATCTTTGTTGAGTCCTCGTCGAACTGTGTCAAATCGGATGATAAGGGAGCTTTCACATTGTCGTAGTTTTAATTTGAGGTCCCCATCCCGAGGGTGTTGTTTTAGTTTTTGTATGCCACAAAAAGTAAAGGTACGCGTGAAGGGGTGGCATTTGACAAAGTGTTCTACGAGTGGAAGTCTTACATCATCCTTTTGTATATTTCGATAGTGCGCCTTTATTCTCACTTTCAATGCCTTAGTTGTACTGCCTATGTAAGGGCTGTTACATGGGCAGGTGATGAGGTAAACTGTATTGGTACTCTCACAGTTGATGAAGTCACGTCTAGTGAAATGTTGTCTATTAACGGCAATTTCTTTAGATTTAGATAGGCCCAGTTTGCGTATAGAGCAGTTAGTGCCGGTATAGAATCCTGTAGTTTGTTTCAAGAAGTGTTGGATAGTTTTCTTTTCGTGGAAGAATGAGGAGCATGTTTTGTCTCTGAGTTTTTTGGTGCTCTTCTGAAGCCCATCTGTGGGATTGATTGTATATTTTGTGCAATTAAGGGATTCTTTGTTAATAGGTACCAGTGTTTATGAAGCAATCTGCGAATGTATTCGTGGCCATTATGGAATTGGGTGATGAAGTGGAAGGATGTCTAAATAGTAGTCATTTTGCCCTTGTTCAAGATGACATTATGGTCAATTTTGGCAAAATGTTCTTTGGTACAGTTCAATCCGGAGATGTTGTACTCTCTTCTGGCTAGATGTTGCGAAATTTCTGACGCTGTTTTCTCATAGTCCTCTGTGTTGCTACAATTGCGCCTACCCCATCTATATTCCCCAGCTGCGGTGTTGCATATTGTACTTTGTGGGTGTCAACTAGTCGCATAAAGAATAGAATTGGCAGCTGTGGTTTTTCTGTGAAACCTGGTATGCAATTGGGTCCGATCTATTTAAAGAGTGAGGTCCAAGTATTCTAGTGGTTCCCTTGCGATTTGATGGGTCACTTCAATGCCCCATTTGTTAGGTGTGAGAGTGCATAGGAATTGCTGAAGAATGGATTCTTGCCCCTGCCATGAGGAGAATATCATCAATGTATCTTCTCCAGAAAATCAAGTGTTGTGAAAAATCCTCCACATTTTCATTCTAATGCCAATGTCTTTCTACTTCTCCAATGAGGATACAGGCTTACAGTGGAGCAAAGCGAGCTCCCATTGTGGTCCCTTATTGCTGCAGATAATAGTCCCATTTAAATAGGAAATAGTTGTTCTCAAGACAGAAAGACAGCATGGCTACAATCATTTTGTTTCTTTCAAGAAGGTGTACAGATCTAGTGGATAAACACATTTGAATTGTTTCGATGACATCTTCATGTTTTCTTGAGGTATAAAGATTAACCACATCTATGGTTACAAGTATATAGTCTGATTGCCAATCAATATTTTGATGTTTCTGAAGTATGTCCTTAGTATCCTTGATTTAAGAAGGTAGATTCTTCATAAAGGGTTGTAGTTCAGATTCAAAAAAGATGCCCAGATTTGAACACATTGAGTTTATACCTGAGATGATAGTGTTGCGTAGGATCTCATTATTCTAATGAGACTACTGGATTTGAGCGGCAGAATCGCCTGCGGTGTGGGAGACTGAGTCTTAACCCACTAAAGGTGACACCTGTTGCCCCAATCGGGTTTTGCTTCGGCTAACTAGCAATGCCTCATCTCTACCCAAGAGCAGGGATGAAGGGCAGCCGAGCGCATGACACAATTGATTCCTCAGGGAAATCGTGGTCACTCAGATCTCATCCGTTTCTCTCATTTACTTTGGTCTCACATACACAATGACAAACAGAGGCAGTATATGTTTCAATAAGGTTTTAATGAAGCAACTGCATCTTAGATAAGAAAGCATGAACTGCAATAACCAGGACGATAAAACATGATAGGATTAAAATTGTGACAAGGAGAGTAAAGCATAGAAATAATGCTACAATATCCCTAGGATCAATATACTTATTCCTACCTAGGCTATATTAGAGCACAGCATGTTAAGCTCTAGTTCTGCCCTTCAGGTTCCCCTCGGAAGGCATCATCCCCCATACCTGGGCAAAGGCCTGAAGTCTGCGTAAAAAGCTGTAGCAAAGCGTTAACCAATCAGCATAAAGTTGTGGTCATCTGGCTGGAATCTCCCTCTAATACATAGGGGACAGGGAAGTGCTCTTATAACAGCTGATATTCTAAGAAAATGTCCCTACGTAAGGATGTGTATATTTCTATGAATACCGGAGACAAATCGCTACCACGTTTTACTGGCAACCTATCTCACTGCAGCCTTGAAAGAAGCACAGAGTGAACAAAAATGTCTTGTTTGAAAACGTAGTGCTGGCCTAAGCAAAGAACAGCCTGATAGAGAGAAATAAAATAAGACTCAAAATGGCTATTATTAAAATAATAAATGAAGCTGAATAAAATATATCTAGGTTAAAGTTCACAGCGGCAGGCCTAGTGTGCTAAAATAACGTGCATGGAGCTAAAGCTAAAATGGGTACACAACAATAGGTCTACCTTTGGGTAGGCCGTCCCCCTTATGTATTTTTGGAAGGATGTAGAGGGTGGATGTACTATGGTGTTTGATAAATAGAAACTTCCTCTCTTCCAGGGTAAGAATACCCCTTGAATACCAGTGGTCCAGTAATTCCCATAATTTACCTTGAACCTGCTGTGGTGGATTATGTGTGAGCTTTGTGTAGCATGAAGTATCGTCGATTTGTCGATACCTCTTGTAGATAGCCTTTTTTGTTGAGAATGACAATGTTTCCCCCTTTGTCTGATTCCTTTATCAGAAATTGATCATCTGTTTGAAGTTCACGTATAGCCTGCCTTTGTTTAAAGTTATTGTTCGGGGAAAGGTATTTTAGTTTTTTTGTGTATTTTTGATATTCCTGATCTAGGTCCTCCATCATAGCCGTGAAAAAAAGATCAATGGTGTTGCCAGGTTCCAATATGGGTTGAAGGTAGACTTAATCGTTAATCTAGATTGTTTGGTTTGGGATGTGTCAATGTTGAGTTCCAGTGCTATCTCTGTTAGTGATTGTTCATGTTCCTCAGTGCTGGAGAGATTGAGTAGTTGTATGGTGGTTAAATCTTGCACTGTGAGGTCACTGGTAGTATATTGTTGTGCAGATTGGGTTTTATCACGTTCATGGATAGCAAAGAATGACTGGAGTTTCAATTTTCTGGTGAATTTTGTTTGGACTAAGTCCCAATTTTGAGTGGGGCAGAAGGAGAGACCTTTTGTTACGATCTCCGTTTGAGATTTTGAAAGGACTCTGTCAGATAAGTTGACAATTAGATCATTCTTTAATATTTGTTTCCGGCTTCTTTGCTCGTGCCCGTGTGTGTATGCCTGATGTGCCGGGTTCTGGGGTTGTAGTATTTGGTGATCTTGTGCGGCTGACTTGTGCTGTGCCCAGACAATGTAATCTCACTTCCTCGTAAAAATGTACTCCTGGTCTTAATGTTTGACACATTCCTGTTACCACCGCCTAACGTCATGCCAACGCGCAAGCCGGGCGACTTATTTATGGAAAGATGTTAGCTGGCGCTGCAGCTTGGTTAGCCTAAAAAAAAATAACTCTAACCGGGCAGTGGAGGCGTAGGAAAGAATGGGGGTTGAGCATCAAAGAATGGTGCAAGTCAGGGTGGAGTCAAAAATATTGGCTCTAACCTGACTTGCACCATTTTTTGATGAACAACCTCGATGGAAATGACTTCTGTCTTAGCAAAGACAGGAGTCATGCCCCCCTACCCAATGGCCATGCCGAGGGGACTTCTGTCCCCTGGCCATGGCCATTAGGCACAGTGGCATGTAGAGGGGCTCAAATTAGGCCCCCCTATGCCACTTAAGAAAAAATAATTATACTTACCTGAACTTACCTGCACTCACCATGGATGGGTCCCCCCATCCATGGGTGTCCTCCAGGGGTGGACAAGGGTGGCAGGGGGTGTCCCTGGGTGCAATGAAGGGCACGTGTGGACTGCTTCCATGGTCTCCCACCATGGATATGAGCCTACAGGTCCCCTAACACCTGCCCTGACCCAGGCATTAAAAAACAGCATAAATCCAGCTGGGCGCCATGTTTTAAGGCCCACCTCCTCCTGTGCGTCAAAATGATGTAGGAGAATAAATAAGGCGCACATGCCTTAAAGTCATTTTTTGCACAGGAATGCCTACCTTGCATGTCATTAGCACAAGGTAGGTTTTCACGTAAGAAAATGACGCACACTCCATAACTTTGGCGCAGGACGGGTCCAGCACCAAAGTATAAATATGGAGTAAAGTTTGCGCCGGATTTGCATAGAAAAAAATGACTCAAATCCGGTGCAAACAGAGTATAAATATGCCCCTTTATGTCTTGATATTGTCACATTTTTTGCTAAAGGTGTAGACTCTGCCGAGTTGGTAATCAGTGAGATCTCAACAAAAGTTTCTGTTTTTTCCTTGAAATATATCTTCTTAATATTCGTCAATAATCTTATTAAGGATATCAGTGATATAGCCCCAGTTTGCTTCCTCAATTTGTCTATTAAGTGAGTCCACTTTGTCCCAATGTTTTCCGAATTCCTCTCGTGTTATTTCAATTAATTCTTGGAGCATATTATTTGAGGTTGTCTGTAAGTTGGCTTCCCATTGTTTGAGCCTTTCCTGGGATGTAATTTCAATGGGTGGAAAGATCAAAATTTGAAGGCCTCTTGGTATAAGGTCATGCTCAACATACTCCTTGAGTGAGGTTGCCTCCCACCATTTGGAAGTTTGTTTTTTTTAACAGCATGTTCTAAGGCTTGAAAAGTATTCCTGGCAGAGGACAGGTTTGAAGCATTTGGGCGATATTTATATACACATTACGTGAGGAGATTGCCACCAAGTAGTTATAGTGAGGACTTAGTTTCTGTATAAAAAGCATTTTTTTACCTGACTATGGCCCTCATTCTGACCCTGGCGGTTTGTAACCGCCAGGGCAGAGGGCAGAGGAAGCACCGCCAACAGGCTGGCGGTGCTTCCGGGGCAATTCTGACCGCGGCGGTAAAGCCACGGTCAGAAAAGGGGAACCAGCGGTTTCCCGCCGGTTTTCCCCTGCCCCAGGGAATCCTCCATGGCGGCGCTGCATGCAGCGCCGCCATGGGGATTCCGACCCCCTTCCCGCCAGCCTGTTCCTGGTGGTTTACACCGCCAGGAAGAAGCTGGCGGGAACGGGTGTCGTGGGGCCCCTGGGGGCCCCATTAAGATTTTCAAATCAGACACTGAAAATCGCGACGGGTGCCACTGCTCCCGTCGCACCCCAGCAAATCTGCTGGCTCCATTCGGAGCCGGCTTCATCTTTGCTGGGGCTTTCCCGCCGGCCCAGCGGGAAAGTTGTGATCACCGCCGCGGTCATTTGACCGCGGTGCGGTGTTTGGGCGGTTTCTGCCCAGCGGGGTCTGAGTGACCCTATATATCTTGATGACACTTGAGGAATCTTCACAAAACTTTCCAAAAAAATTTGCTGTCTGGAAAGTTTCAGGGTGATCCATCCAGTGGGGAAGGGGTCTCAAAACATGTTTTCCCCATTCATTTTTCCATAGGGATTCTGAACAGCAGTAGTGCCAAAATTACTCAACGGAATTAAACCAAATTTGGCAGAAAGGCAGGTCCTGGCCCAGAAAGCTCCCTCTTTCAGTTTTGGTGTAATTTCATTAAGTATTTTTTGGGAAATTAATGAGGAAACAAATTTGTATGTAGAGGGACAGGGATCCTTTGCAGATCCAGTGTTGATCGCCTTGAATCCGCGAGCCACACAGAGGAGTTTGATTGGCTGGGTGCAAGCTCTTCAGAAAGTTGTGGCTGCCATTTTATCGACCGGCAATGGTCCAGGGGTAGGATTTTTTTTCAGAAATGGGTAGAATGGGCCAGAATAGAGGTACTCTGACCACATGAGGATAAGATATGAGTTGTTTGTAAGGCATATATTATGAGTTTCAATAGGTGAAAACCTTTTTTTTTGCAATTGTGAATATGCAACTCCATCACAGTGCTCAGCGCAGCCCCCCATGTAGTGTTGCAACAAAGCTGTGAAGCTGCCAATGAAAGAAAACTCACAATATATATATTTCAGCAGATACTGCTGCACACACTGTCACACCCTCTCACAGACCCAGTCAGAGACTCATGTACCCACTCATACACACTCAGATTGTCATAAAAGCACTGATAAGGCTAACAAAGACAGTCATGCACCCACTCACTGACCCACTCAGAGAGTCATGCATGCACTTAGAGATTGCTCAAAAAGCCTCATGCACCCACTCACAGATCCACTCAGAGCCTTATGCACCTACTGACAGACCCACTCAAACACACACTCACTCTAAGATCCACTGAGAGACTAATGTACTCACTCAGAGATACACTCAGTTCCTCATGCACCCACTCACTGACCTACTCAAACACTCACACACATTCACAGACCCACTCAGAAATGCATGCACACACTCACATACTCACTGAGATAGTCATGTAGGTACTCAGAGGCCCACTGAGACACTCATGCACCCACTTACAGATCCACTCATGCACCCATTCATAGACCCACTGAGAGACTGATGCACTCACTCAGAAGTCCACCCAGAGCCTCATGCATCCACTCGCAGACCAACTCAAACACTCACTCACAGACCCACCCAGAGACTCATGCGCCCACTCACATACCCACGCAAATAGTCATGTAGGTACTCACAGGCCCACTGAGACACTCATGCACCCACTCACATACCCACTGAGATAGTCATCTAGGCACATTGAGACATGCACCCAGTTACAGACCTACTCAGAGACTCACGCACCCACTCACAGACCCAGTCAAACACTCACACACTCACTCACAGACCCACTTGGAGACTCATGCACCCTCTCACATACCTACTCAGATAGTCATTTAGGTACTCACAGGCCGCTCAGAGATTCATGCACCCAGTCACAGATCCACTCAGAGCCTCACTTATACACTCACTCGAAGACCCACTTAGAGCCTCATGAACCCACTCACGGACCCACTCAAACACTCACACACTCATTCACAGACCCACACTGAGACTCATGCACCGACTCACATACCCACTCAGATAGTCATGTAGGAACTGACAGGTGCACTGAGACACCCACTCAAGACCTACTGAGAGACTCACACACGCACTCACAGAGCCACTGAGAGACTCATGCAGTCACTCAGATATCCAATCAAAGCCTCATGCATTCACTCACAGATCTACTAAAACACTCACAGCAACACTCAGAGACCCATGCACCCACTCATATACCCAGTTAGGTAGTTATGTAGGCACTCACAGGCCCACTGAGACACTCATTACCCGAGTCACAGACCCACCCAGAGATTCATGCACCCACTCACAGACCCCCTCAGAGAATCATGCATTCACTCAGAGGTCTACTCAGAGCCTCAAGCATCTACTCAGAGACCCACTCAAATACTCACACACTCACTCAGAGACTCTTGCACCCATTCACATACCCACTCAGATAGTCATGTAGGTACTCACAGACCCACTGAGACACTCACACACTCACTCACAGAAAAACCGAGACTCATGCACCCACTGACAGACCACTCAGAGCCTCATGCCCCCACTCACAGACCCTCTCAAGCACTCATACATTCCCTCACAGACCCACTGAGAGACTAATACAACCATTCAGAGACCCACTCAGAGCCTCATGCACCCACACAGAGACTCACTCAAATACTCACATAATCATTCACAGAACCACTCAGAGACTCATGCACCTACTTCCTATGTCAATGTGGAGGTTATTACTGTACACTGAGCCCATGTTATGGGTTCTGAGAAATGTTGAAACAGCTTTATTAACATGTTTCATGACTTTGTCTATTTGTGGACAGAATTCAGTTGACCTCTGCCATTTCTGCCTCTGGCATATATTAGAGAACACAAAGGCAATGTGAGGGAAAAGGTGCATTAACTGAACAAAGGCCGTGGCAGTCGTATCACCAACATGCTGGAGGAGAAGACTGCCAAATTATGACATTGTCGGTTTTCGGATCAGAATACAACCAAAGCACGGGCACCACAGCAGCCTGGCCACCACAGACAATGTTAGCCACCTGCAGGCCAGCGGAGACCATGTTTCTGCCAGACAGATTACAAAGTTACATACTGCCAAGTTTCCACCTAGGTCACACCACCACGGAAACCCAGGTAGAAACAAACTGCATAAAAGGAGACACTCACCTTCAGGAAGCCATGCTCATCCAAAGCCGCCATGGAACCAGAACTTAAAGTCATCCCGCTGCTCCTACTCACCCAGAGACTCCGGAATCAACGTCAAAGATGACAACAGCAACCGTAAGTACACACTCTTACGTGGCACTGTTGTATATTGCCAACGTTCGTACGCTCAGACTGCATACCATCAGGAATCCGGGGGGGCAACACACATACATAACCTAGCACTGACATGCACATGCAAGTACAGCCACATACACACCCACACTTACACAGTACACACACTCCGGTCATCACACACATACACATACCAACCCCCGTAAACGTAGCACTGACTCAGTCACACACAATAACACACAACACCACAACAGGTCACAACAACACCACAACCACAAAACCATCAATGCATGTGCAAGCACCTACAATAGACACTACCCAGCGACAAATTACACATACAACACAACGTACCACCAATAGGGAATGAACACACACAATCACACAAAGATACAGTGCAGCAATCCACATACACAACAAAGAAACAGCACATCATATCTGAAATACCTTGCACCAAACACACTTTAAAAGGACACAAAGCCAAACAAAACTGCAACTAACACATGTCAACACAAACACCACTCAATACCATCACAACAACCTGTCCTATTCCAATTGAATTATATAAAATGTTGGGGGATGCTATCGTCCCGATAATGTTGGCTTTGTTCGAGGAGTTATATGACAAGGTACTGGCAGAGAAACTAAACAAAGTGGTGGGTGGTCTCATACAGAAGGACCAGAAAGGATTTTTGAAGGGGAGGTATTTACACAAATTGACAGGGAGTTTAATAGGGACAATTGATATTGCCACTTCATTTAGTCTTCCTTTAGATGCAATAATGTTAGATGCTGCAAAGGCATTTGATAGGGTGAATTGGGTCTTTCTTTTTAATATTTTAAAAGAATAAGGGTTTGGGGATAATTCTTGTCGGGCGAAGCGTTTAATTTATTCGAAACCTGCGGCTAGGGTTCTGGTAAATGGAATTTTGACCCCTCTGATCCAAATATTTAGGGGTTCAAGACAGGGATGCCCACTTTCGCCGCTATTGTTCAACTTATATATTGAACCTCTTGCTAGAAGAATTAGACAGGAGCAGAAAATTCCTTCCTTTGTATACGGAGAGTGGGAGAAAAAAGCCTCCCTTTCTGCAGATGATTTGTTAGTTTGCACATCGGATTTACAGGCGGCTTAATCAGCCGTTTTGGATATAATTAATAATTTCGGTAAGGTATTGGGTTATCAGATAAAGGTGATAAGACAGTAATAATGGCATGGAATCATAGTATGGGGAATCGGACAAGTAAAAACGAAATGTGGTATCTTGGTATTAAGATACTCCAAGATATTGAGCAAATAGCAGAGGTGAATCTCTGCCACAGCCCTCAAGAGCGCCACCCGCAGACACCACCAACTCATCAGGACCGCCAAGAAGACCGCCTTCAAGGACCGCCTAGACAACAACGCACACAACACCAAAGAGCTCTTCAGCATCGTGAAAGAACTCTCCAACCCCAGCTCCATCACCAACGACATCATGCCATCTCAAGACCTGTGCGACTCCCTGGCCACCTTCTTCCAGCGCAAGATCACCGACATCCACGACAGCTTCAACCCCGACCCCCTGCACCCACCACCGAGTCCACCACCCCTGCGACTACCACTCGCACAAGTTGCCTGACCGTCTGGTCCAGCGTCAGCGACGAAGACACCATCAAAACAATGAACTCCATCCACTCCGGATCCCCATCGGACCCCTGCCCTCACCGCGTCTTCAACAAAGCCAGCGCAGCCATTGCGCCCCACCTCCGGAAAACAATCAACTGTTCCTTCGAGACAGCAACCTTCCCAGAAAGCTGGAAGCACACCGAGATCAACGCCCTTCTGAAGAAGCCCAAGGCGGACCCCAAGGACCTCAAGAACTTCCGGCCCATCTCCCTGCTCCCTTTCCCGGCAAAAGTGACCGAGAAGATTGTCAACAAACAGCTGACCCGCTACCTCGAAGTTAACAACATCCTGGACCCTTCCCAATCCGGTTTTCGCAGTAACCACAGCACCGAGACCGCCCTCAATGCCTCCACTGACGACATCCAGACCCTGAAGGACAAAGGAGAAACAGCCGCCCTCATCCTCCTGGACCTATCAGCAGCCTTAGACACGGTCTGCCACCGCACCCTATCAGCACGCCTCCATGATGCCGGTATCCAAGAGAAGGCCCTGGCCTGGACCACATCCTTCCTTTCCGGCAGAACCCAGAGCGTCCGCCTCCCACCCTTCCGCTCCAAAACCACTGAGATCAACTGCAGCGTCCCACAGGGATCCTCCCTCAGCCTGACACTGTTCAATATCTACATGGCCCCCCTCGCCCACGTCGCACGACAACACAACCTCAACATCATCTCCTACGCCGACGACACCCAGCTGATCATATCCCTCACCGAAGATCCCCACACCAGCAAAGCTAACCTCCACCGAGGAATGAAGGCCGTAACCGACTGGATGAAGGACAGCAGATTGAAGCTGAACTCAGACAAGACGGAGGTCCTCATTCTCGGACCCACCCCATCAGCCTGGGACGACTCTTGGTGGCCACGTCACTAGGCACAGCCCCGGAACCCACGGACCACGCACGCAACCTGGGGGTCATCCTCGACTCCACTCTCTCCATGACCAGGCAAGTCAACGCCGTCTCCGCGTCCTGCTTCAACACCCTCCGTATGCTCCGCAGGATCTTCAAATGGATCCCCCTTGACACAAGAAAAACCGTTACCCAGGCCCTCATCACCAACAGACTCGACTACGGGAACGCCCTCTACTCAGGAACTACAAACAAGCTCCTGAGACGACTCCAACGCATCCAGAACGCCTCGGCCCGAGTCATCCTCGATGTCCCCCGCCAAAGCCACATCACACTCCACCTGAGAGGCCTGCACTGGCTCCCCGTCAACAAAATGATCACCTTCAAGCTCCTGATCCACGCACACAAAGCACTGCACAACACCGGACCCACCTACCTCAACAACCGACTCAGCTTCCACACCCCCAGACGAAGCTTCTGCTCAGCCAACCTCGCCCTCGCCACAGTCCCCCGCATACGAAAAACCACTAGCGGCAGCAGATCCTTCTCCTACCTCACCGCCAAGACCTGGAACACTCTCCCCACCATCCTACGACAGACCCAGGACCTACTGGCCTTCAGAAGACTCCTCAAGACCTGGCTCTTCGACCAGTAGCACCCCCCCTCCCCAGCGCCTTGAGACCCTTGCGGGTATGTAGCGCGCTTTACAAATGCAGTGATTGATTGATTGATTGAATCTCAGCTTGTTAATGAGGGAGTGCTGTAAGATTATGAAAAATTGGATGTAATTACCTTTAACAATTTTGGGTAGAATTAATTCAGTCAAAATGATAATTTTACCTAAAGTTACTTTCTTATACAACACAATTCCCTTGCTGTTTGATAAAGTTTTGATTGGCAAATTTCAGCAAGAAATAAATTCATTTATCTGGGCACAGAAGGGAGTGAGGATTTCTTGGAAAAAGCTGTGGAGGAAAAGGGAAAAAGGTGGATTAGCATTACCTGACTTGCTAGTGTATGGTTGGGTGTTTCAACGTAAGAATGTTAGGATTTTGGGCTCTTCTTTAGGTACCACAGACTTGGGTTGTATGTTCAAGGCTATGTTAGCACAAGTATGGGAGGGGTTAAACCATTATTTGTTCAAATCTGGGGATCCCAAATTCTTCAAAAAAATCAAGCTTAAACTTCTGAGGGATGCCACCCAATTATGGTTTAGTGTCAGGTCTCTGTTTGGGATTGATTATTATAGTAAATGGTCACCTATCTGGGACTCGCCAGGCACGCTAGAATGTTTGAAGGACGTTTTAGCCATCCCAATTAAAAAGGTAGGTTTTAAATATTGGGGAGAGCTAGTAAAGGAAGGAGACTTGTTGTCTTGGGAGGAAATTTCGCAGAAGACAGGTGGGGCTTTGTCGAGGCTAAAATATCTCTAATTGAAAGGGTGGATAGCTAAGGATAATAAGAGATGTGGTTGCAGAATGCAGAAGACAGGCAACACACGGCCGCGGTAATCCACCACAGCTATTATAACCCACATCTCGGAATCTGCCAAAAGTCAGACACCCACACAAGTCCGCCACACCAAAGGTCAGTGATAAACCTGCGAAAACAAAACCTCCACCGTCACGCCAACAGAAATACGCCCACACTATCACGACACACGAATACACGCGGCGGTCATTCATCCGCGGTATTCCATTGGCGGTAAACACCGCCGCGCTCAAAATACATACACTCTTACAAAACACAGCCACATTGGACAATTCAAAATACACACACATGATACACATGCACACACCACTCCCACACACCCATTACAATATAAAATACACACCCACATCACCCACAAACCCCCACGAAAAAAAATTCAGAAAGAAGGCCAGAGAGAGACACTACCAGCAAGAACAACAGCTTCCTCAGGCACACAACACCATCACCCACACAATTTCCACGCACCTCACACAACACACCACTACATATCACCACACTTATCACCACACACTCCACCCCCCACATCACCTACACCATCCCATGGCACGACAAAGACACCCCAGGTTCTCGGAGGAGGAGCTCAGGGTCATGGTGGAGGAAATCGTCTGGGTAGAGCCACAGCTATTCGGATCACAGGTGCAGCACACCTCCATAGCTAAGAAGATGGAGCTATGGCGAAGAATAGTGGACAGGGTAAACGCAGTGGGACAGCACCCAAGAAATCGGGAGGACATCAGGAAGAGGTGGAACGACCTACAGGGGGAAGGAGGCGTTGCGTGGTCTAAAGAAACCACCTGGCGGTTCAACGGACTGGCGGCGGACCCCCACCTCCTCCCCCACAACTAACAACATGGGAGGAGCAGGTCTTGGCGATTCTGCATCCTGAGGGCCTCGCAGGAGTAGCTGGAGGAATGGACTCTGGTAAGTCAAACCTTTAACTACCATATCCCCCACCCTACCTGCATGCTAACACATACCCCCATCCTCACCCACAGCACCCCAACTCCTCACATTTGTCCCAACATCACAAACCACACATCCCAACACCAAACCCTGCATGCAGCAACAAAGCATGGACACCCATCACCAAAGCATGCCCACTGCACATACCCATACACCCCCCTAAACCATCATCACACAAGCTCCCACACAGGAATGCTAGCACTGGGGTACACAGTCACCCACCCATTGCACACCATTACACACACAGATTTAATAAACATCCTTTTATACCCCTGCAGGACCCCTACCCAACGTCGCCGGACAGGAGGGTCCACACATGTCCACACCACCAACAGAAGAGGCCCACAGTGATGACAGCACCTCTGTCCAACTAGATCTAGATGACCAGCCCGGACCATCAGGGACCTCTGGACAGTCAGTTCCCCTCACACAGGCACAGGCCACCACAGGCCTTCCCCCTTCTGCAAATACCAGCACAGCACCCACCCAGTGGGCCCATACCTCCGTCCCCAGGACATGTCAATCAGCAGTGTGTCCACCACTACAGGGAACCAAGGATAACTCACCACCCCAAAACAACATGGACCTGGGGGCAGTGGTAGTGGGCACACGGTCCAGGGGCCGGAGGCCCAGGAACACAGGGGAACTGGGAGGGCTGCTGTGCGACACAGGCCGGACAGGCCAAGGGAACCCACTCTCCACGAGGCCCTCTCCTCCATCATGGGAGCCTACCACCACTCCCAGGAGATGATGGCAACGGTACTGGCCAAGTTTCAGGAGACCCAGCGCATGCAGGAGGAACAGTATATGGGCTTCAGGGAGGAACTCAGAACAATCAGCTCCACCCTGGGCACCATCGTAGAGGTGCTGAAGGAACTACTCAACACCAGGAGGGACACAGTGGAACTACAAGGGGCCCCTGACACTAGCATGGACGATGAACTGCCCACCACCTGTGCCGGCGCTAGTGGACAGGACACCCCACCACAGGACCACCACACCAGCACCCCACCCCCTGCAGACGGAGAACCACCCCGCAAATGGTCCCTGAGATCCAGGACAAAGACAGAGCACAATGCTAAGACCCCCGCCAAGAAATGAGACCACCCTGATTGTCATCCTACTGTCCCACTTTGTCACCCTGTCCATAATTAAACTGCCCCAGCTCCACTTCCTATGCCCATATGGGCAATGCACCTGTGAGCCTGATAGACTGCACTCTGCCATGGACACTCCTCTGCCATCACCCCTCGCCATTTCACTACCCCCTCCAATATTGAGCATTTAAATAAACACACCTAAAGCACAAAACGATCTGGAGTCTGTCTGTGATTTCGAAATAGTGTATTAGCAATGACAGTGCTAAAATGTGTTTTAAATAGTAATGTCAACATACCTATATCACACAGCTCTAGTCCATGAGGAATCTAAGCAGATGTCACACAGTGGGACCCACATCTGTGAAATCGTAAGGGAAAGTGACAACTCAGTGACCATACACTGGGTGAAAACGACAGACAGGAGAGAGGTAGTAGTGTCAAAGTACATGTAGTAGGCAGGTTTGGATTCCTACCTGTGTCACACTGGAAATATTGCAGGATCACTGAGTCCCTGTTGTGCATGTCTTCTTCCTCTGCTTCTTCCTCATCACTGTCCACAAGCTCCACAGCTGCCACAACACCGCCATCTGGACCATCCTCCTGCAGAAAAGGCACCTGGCGTCGCAAAGCCAAGTTGTGAAGCATACAGCAGGCCACGGTGATCTGGCACACCTTCTTTGGTGAGTAGAATAGGGAACCACCTGTCATATGGAGGCACCTGAACCTGGCCTTCAGGAGGCCGAAGGTCTGCTCGATCACCCTCCTAGTTCGCCCATGGGCCTCATTGTAGCGTTCGTCTGCCCTGATCCTGGGATTCCTCACTGGGGTCAGTAGCCATGACAGGTTGGGGTAACCAGAGTCACCTGCAAATGGCGAGGGACAACTTTTAGACACAAACTAACCTGTGGGGATAACCCCAGACCCAGACAACCATTCCCAATGACTTGCTTCCAGGTGCTCACCTAATAGCCATAAACGGTGCCTCTGGAGTTGTCCCATCACCTAAGGGATGCTGCTATTCCGCAAGATGTAGGCGTCATGCACTGAGCCAGGGAACATGGCATTCACATGGGAGATGTACTGGTCTGCCAAACATACCATCTGTACATTCATAAAATGATAACTCTTCCGGTTTCTGTACACCTGTTCACTCCTGTGGGGGGGGACCAAAGCCACATGGGTCCCATCAATGGCACCTATGATGTTGGGGATATGTCCCTAGGCATAGAAATCACCTTTCACTGTAGGCAAATCCACCACCTGAGGGAAAACGATGTAGCTCCACATGTGTTTCAGAAGGGCAGACAACTCTCTGGACAAAACGTTGGAAAACATAGGCTTGGACATCCCTGATGCCATGGCCACAGTTGTTTGAAAAGAGCCACTTGCAAGGAAATGGAGCACTGACAGCACCTGCACTTGAGGGGGGATTCCTGTGGGATGGCGGATAGCTGACATCAGGTCCGGCTCCAACTGGGTACGCAGTTCCTGGATTGTGGCACGGTCAAGCCTGTGGGTGATTATCAAGTGTCGCTCCTCCATTGTCGACAGGTCCACCAACGGTTAGTACACCGGAGGATGCCGCCATCTCCTCACATGTCCCAACAGACGATACCTATGAAGGACAACAGCGAGCACAGAGTCAACCAACTCAGAGGTACGTACCCACAGTTTACACAGAACACCATCCATACACAAAAGGTGGCCTGTATGTGTGACGCAGTTGAAAATGAAGCCATGTGGGCCCCTGAAATGGCGGCTGCCTGACCTCTAAAGTGGGACAATGGGATGTGAGGTAACTGCACTGGCATTGTACACCGTTGCGGTAGGCGGTCGAAGACCGCGGCGCAATGCTGCATTGGTTAACATTGGACCCTATGGGTCCCAGGAGCCAATGACGATGTCCGCCGGCGGTGACGGTACACACCCCCACAGACGTGACCGCCATTTCTATCTGTTCAATCACTCAATACCTGATCTCCGACAGGAGAGGACCTACACTGCAAGTGCTGCTGTGACCTCGGTCTGGAAGAGACAATGGCTCCTGCGTCTGGGGAAAGGGCCCCTGCCTTCACATCGGAGGAGTTGGAGAAACTCGTGGACGGGGTCCTCCCCCATTACAACCTACTCTACGGTCCTCCAGACAAACAGGTAAGTACACAGGGAGCATGTTTTATGGGCTATGCCTGTGTGGAGTGGGCTGGATGTAAGAAGGAAGGGGGCAGAGTGCTGCATTCATGAAAGACGGTGAATGCATGTGCCACATGGCAAGGGTAGGGATGGGGGCCAATCACTTTGACGGTGCAGTTGGTAATGACTTCTCTTTTTCCCCTGTACATTTCATGTAGGTCAGCGCCCACCAGACGAAAGATATTTGGCGTGCCATCGCCAAGGACGTCCGGACCCTGGGGGTCTACCACAGACGGAGCACCAACTGCCGGAAAAGATGGGAGGATATTCGCCGCTGGAGCAAGAAGATGGTGGAGGCTCAGCTGGGGATGGCCTCCCAACGTGGGAGGGGTACCCGTCGCACCATGACCCCCCTGATGTTCAGGATCCTGGCGGTGGCGTACCCGGAGTTGGATGGGCGCTTGAGGGCATCACAGCAGACACAAGGGGGTGAGTACACTCTCATTCTTCTGACTTTGCACGCAGTGGGGGTGTCTGTGTGGGGGAGGAGGGCTGTGGGTTTCCCTAGTCCAGGGTGAGTTCCGTAAGCAAGGTCCCTAAGTAAGGCAGGCCATGTGGCACCCCCCCCTCTGTAGAGTGCCAAGTACAGCTATTCATGCCCCTGTGTCATCTATGTGTGCAGATGTTGTCCATAGCCTTGTAGGCCATTTCCCAGGAATTGAACAGTGGAGCCCAAGAGCGCGGCGTAGTGCAGGGGCTTCTGTGTTTGTTGTGTCTGCCAACGGTAGCGGTAATCCATGCACTCAACATGTCTTTCTTCTGTCGTCGTCCCCCTTTTTGTGGTCTCCCTGTTCTTGTGTGCATTAGCATCATCAGGCGGAGGAGCAGTGGCACCGGAGCACGAGGGAGCTGCATCCCACATGGCCCTGGAGGGCAAGACTACGGACTCGGAATTCACCAGTGTGACGGAGGACGAGGGGAGCTCCACGGTGGGGACAGGAGCTGACACCAGCGACACAGACTCGTCCTCTGATGGGAGCTCCCTTGTGGTGGTGGCAACATCTGTGCCCCCCACATCTACGGGTACAGCCACCACCCCCCCTACCAGCACCGCCCTCCCAGCAGCCCTTCAGCCTTCACCCCGTGCCCACTCACCCAAGAGGGTAGGCATCACCTTCGCCCCAGGCACCTCAGGCCCTGCCCCAGTCACCTCTGCTGCCCTCAGTGAGGAGGCCATTGACCTCCTCAGGTCCATTACTGTTGGGCAGTCTACCATTTTGAATGCCATCCAGGGTAGAAAGGCAGTTGCAACAAACAAATGCATTCCTGGAGGGCATTCATTCTGGTCAGCCGCCCTTCACCGAGCTTTTCAGACTCTGGCTCAGCACTGATGGCAGTCATTGTCCCCTTCTCTAACCTCCCCCCTTCATCTTCCTCCACCCAGATCCAATCCCCTGTACCTCTGCCTATCCCACGCACACCATCAGACCAGCCTGCACACATCTCGACACACAAGGGAAGCTCAGGCAAACATAAGCACCACACATCCCACAGGCACTCACGCAAGCGACACAAACATGCAGACACACCAACATCCACTGCCTCCACTGTGTCCCCCTCCTCGTCGTCTATCTCCTCCCTCCCAGTCTCGTCTACACTCACACCTGCATGCACTACCTCTACAGCCACTACGTCCCTCACCAGCACACCCACCAGCACACCCCGCTCATGTGCAGTCACCACCCCAACTACCATTCACACGTCCCCTGTGTCCTCTCCCAGTGTGTCTGTGACGCCCCCTCCCAAGATACACAAACGCAGGCACACACCCACCCAACAGCCATCCACCTCACGACAGCCTCCAGCGCATGCCCCTTCACCCAAAGTCACCAAACGTACACCTCCTACTACCACCACCTCTTCCTCCACTCCCAAACCCTCTCCAGCTACCCGTCCCAGTGTGTCCCAAAAACTTTTCCTGTCCATCCTTGACCTTTTTCCCACACCTCCCCCACCCCGTCCATCTCATAGGTCCTGAAGTTGCACCTCAGCCACAACATCTCCGGGACCAGTGGTGCCTGTAATCACCGGTATGTGGAGTGCACCGGCCACCAGGACAGCCAGTGTGGCACGGAGCAACAGCACAGACAGTCCCCCACCTGTGAAGCATCAGAAGATGGCCAGTGCCCGGCGGGAGATGGGGGAAGACTCCAGCCACCAAAGCCGCTCCCAGGGGTCCCGTTGGGAGTGTGGAGTCAGCTGTGACACCTTCCAAGGTGGGGAAGGGCCACAAGAAACCCGGAAAATCTGGGAAGAGCAGGACAGCGGAGAAGACCGCCATCATCCCCGCTGCCCAGGAGGCCACCGCCAGCCCCAGCCCCAGCCCCAGCCCAGCTGCCCAGGAGGCTACCACAAGCCCCAGCCCAGCTGCCCAGGAGGCCACCGCCAGCCCCAGCCCAGCTGCCCAGGAGGCCACCGCCAGCCCCAGCCCAGCTGCCCAGGAGGCCACTGCCAGCACCAGCCCCGCTGGGCCATGAAGGACCACCAGCACCAGCCCCGCTGGGCCATGAAAGACCGCCAGCACCAGCCCCCCTGGGCCATGAAGGACCGCCAGCACAAGCCCCGTTGGGCCATGAAGGACCCCCAGCACACGCCCCGCTGAACAGGGCACCGCCATCTCAAGCACCGCTGAACAGGGCACCGCCATCTCAAGCACCGCTGAACAGGGCATCCTCATCTCAAGCCCGGCTGAACAGGGCACCGAACAGGGCACTGCCATCTCAAGCACCGCTGAACAGGGCACCGCCATCTGAAGCACCGCTGGACAGGGTACCGCCATCTCAAGCACCGCTAGCCCATGAGCGGCAGGGGCACTGACACAACTGGGTCCGTCACAGGGTGAGTGATGCACTCTGGGCACCAGTCCCCCTCCAGAACCAGTGGAGACTGCCATCCACTACCTCTGTCCTTAACAGGATGAAGCACTCTGGGCACCAGTCCCCCTCCAGAACCAGTGGAGAGATCCATCCACTACCTCTGTCCTTCACATGAGGAAGCATTCTGGGCACCAGTCCCCCTCCAGAACCAGTGGAGAGATCCATCTACTACCTCTGTCCTTCACAGGATGAAGGACTCTGGGCACCAGTCCCCCTCCAGAACCAGTGGTGACTGTCATCCACTACCTCTGTCCTTAACAGGATGAAGCACTCTGGGCACTAGTCCCCCTCCAGAACCAGTGGAGAGATCCATCCACTACCTCTGTCCTTCACAGGATGAAGCACTCTGGGCACCATTCCCCCTCCAGAACCAGTGGAGACTGTCATCCACTACCTCTGTCCTTAAGAGGATGAAGCACTCTGGGCACCAGTCCCCCTCAGAACCAGTGGAGACTGTCATCCACTACCTCTGTCCTTCACAGGATGAAGCACTCTGGGCACCAGTCCCCCTCCAGAACCAGTGGAGAGATCCATCCACTACCTCTGTCCTTCACAGGATGAAGCACTCTGGGCACCAGTCCCCCTCCAGAACCACTTGAGAGACTGTGGCTTTGCACTACCCAGGATTGAACAGTGGGCAAGCCACCCACTGTAGAGACTTGAAAGACTGTGGCTTTGCACTCCCCAGGATTGAACAGTGGGCAACCCACCCACTGTAGAGACTTAAGAGACTGTGGCTTTGCACTCCCCACGATTGAACAGTGGGCAACCCACCCACTGTAGAGACTTGAGAGACTGTGGCTTTGCACTCCCCAGGATTGAACAGTGGGCAAGCCACCCACTGTAGAGACTTGAGAGACTGTGGCTTTGCACTCCCCAGGATTGAACAGTGGGCATGTGGCCCCCTCGTGGATTTGGCGTTGTGCACTCAAGCGGCTGAGGTGCCCCCTTTTCCCTCCCCCTGAGGTGCCTGTTTTCTTGCTGTCTGATGCCCCTGCAGTGTTCGCTCCGTGATGGTCGGGGATCTTGTGTAGGCCTTGCCCATACCGTGTGGTCCCAGTGTTCCAGGAACTTTCTTTTTGCAGTACCTGGACTACTATGCCTGGTACTTATTTTGTACATGGTGTATATATATATTTCTGCCTACTTGTTTGTAATATATTCCGATGGTTACACTCATTTTCTTTGGTCTTTGCATTCTTCCAGGGGGGTTTGGGGGGTGTAACTGTGATGTATTGATATGCATTAGTGTGTGTGTTGTGGTGGGTGAGGGTGGGGGTGTTGCTTTTGTGTGTCCCTGTTTTTTGCCTCCCCCCTCCCCTGTGTCGTAGGTGCTGTACTCACCGTGGTATTCGCCACTGGCATTCGTGCTCCTGGTAGAAGAGCAGGAAGACTATCGCAGGGAGAATTTGGAGTTCCGGTTCTATGGTGTCCTCGTTCCTTGTGGAGTGTGTAGAGGTGAAGGCTTTCCCTTTGAAATTCCTGTTTCCGCCGTGTTTTTATCTGCGGTGAATCCGCCCCGGAAAAGGTGGCAGATTGGCCTGTCATAATAGTGTGGGCTGTACATTGTCTCCCGTCTGTCTGTTGGCGGTTACCGCCGCGCTGTTTGTTTGTACCGCCGTGGTGGTCTGAGTGTTAAAGTGGCTGTCTTTGTTGGCTGTTTCCTCCACGGTCGTAATTGCAATTTTTTTTACCGCCGTCCTATTGGCAGTC
Organism: Pleurodeles waltl; assembly: GCF_031143425.1. NCBI lineage: Eukaryota > Metazoa > Chordata > Amphibia > Caudata > Salamandridae > Pleurodeles > Pleurodeles waltl. The sequence goes on along the minus strand of NC_090437.1, from coordinate 257,418,084 downwards.
TTACCGGTGCTTTAATACCGTCCGCCAGGGTTGTAATGACCACCAAAATCATGGTAGATCCTCTCCCAAAAAAAGTTGGGGGATTGTGGTATTGGGAGTTGCTAGAGGTTGGGGATAGCAAATTTAATCTGCCTAAAGAACTTTGGGGTGATGTTTTTTCGGAGTTACAATTGGGAGAGGCTTGGGAGGTGTCTATGCGCACTCTATACCAAGTGGTTAAACCTGCTCCGTTTAGACAAAATCATATATTTACACTACATAGAGCTTTTTTTCTCCATACAGACTGTCTAAGATGGCGAAAGGTGAGGTGATCAAATGTGGAAAGTGTGGGATGGAAAAGGCGTCGCACGTCCATATGTTTTTCGAGTGCTCGGCGATACAACTTTTCTGGGATGCAGTGAGACATACGATGTCGGAAGTGTTGGAGATTGAGATCGAGATTACCCCACTATTACTTATTTTTGGTAGATCGGAGCAGTTAATAAATGTAAGGGCGGATATGCAGAAGTGGTTATTTTATGCAGTTTTATTAGCTAGAAGAGAAATTTGTAGGAAATGGGTGGGTAGTATTATTCCCTCCTATAAATAATGATTGGATCAAGTAAAATATGTATTTAAAATGGACACGGTAATGGGCATCACTAAGTCTAAGAAATTCTGGCTACCTTTTAAAGCCTGGTTTGATGCTCTATTGGTGAATGCATAAAAATGTTGTCCGATGATTATTTCTTCCCTGTGGTCTCTCAATTTTTCCTCTTTTCCTTCATCATGAGGAGGATTTGGTGAGAGAGAAAGAGGGAGGCTCCTTTTCCTCCCCGGGCGAAGGAGCATGGTCCGGTATAAGAGCGAAGGAAAAAGATCTGGTGCCTGGGATGAATGAGGACAAAAAAAACAAAAAACTGCCTCCAACTACACATGCCCATCACTCAACACACACCCATCACTGATGGACAAAAGCACTGCACACAACCTCACATGCTGCCCAGACAAAACAAGTAGCACAAGCACCACTTACATACAAATACTCACACACAAACAATGACAGCCATTAACAAATCTGCCCTAAGAAAAGAAATGTAGAACCAACAACTGGTTGGTCTAAATATGTATTAAAAATTTGAATTATTATTAAAATGTTCTAGACCATAGGCCAGTACAATGGAGAAATGGGCAACATGCACACAGTGCACATCTGTTTGCCCCGAACATGTCTCCTGACTGCCTTGTAACCTCCACAGTTAGGTGCATCAAGGTGGTAGGCAGGCTCCTTAGGAATTATTGGGGGGGGTGGGATTGGGGTTTGGCCTAGGCTTTGGAAGGGGTTCTTTGAGATTGGGCTTGGGAGGGAGATTTAGGTCTAGGCTTAGGTGAGGGTTCGGTTATCTTGGGAGGGTTAGATTTCTTGGTGGGGGAGGGGCTTGGGTACTTTCAGAGGGGTAGGGGAGGCCTTGGATGTGGAAGGGACAAGCCTGGGGAGAGAAAACAAAGCATTTAGGGGTCTCACAGGGAAAAGGGTAGGGAAAAGGTCAAAACATGAAAGGAACACTTTTTTTGACACACAGGGACGGTCATCAGTAGGGCGTTTGGGTGTGGAGGTTGGGGAGTGGTTACCTGACATATATGTGTGGGAGTTGTGGGTGTGTGTTTGTGGGAGGTATGCTTGTGGGTGGTGGGTGTCTGGATGGATGAGTGAGGGTGTTTATATGTACGGGCCTGAGGAGGGATGCTGAGGTAGGTGGGTGACTGTTGTGTTGGTGGCTGCAGGTGGGAGAGTCAGTGGTTGTAATATCTGCAGTTCTGGGGACTGGGGTGGATGTCTGAGGGTCTGCTGTTGTGCTGACTGTGGGTAGAAAAGGTGTAGTGGCTGGATCTGTGAATGTTGGTGTGGTGTCTGCAGGTATGTCAGGTGTAGTGTCAGTGATGCTGGTTGTGGTGGGGGTATCAGGGCAAGTTGTGACTGTTGCTGTATCTGCATCTGTATGTTGCTTGTGTACATGCCAGTGGTGTGTCTTGTGGTGCCTATGTTTGTCTGAGCTACCCTTGGATGTTGAGGTGGATGCATACCTATCTGTCTGTGTGCTTTGGCTGGGTCAGGGAAGGGGGTTTGGGTTTTGGAGGAGGAAGGTGGAGGGGAGATGGCGACTGGATGCCATCAGTGTGGAGGCCAGAGCCTCAAAGTATCTCTGTAATCCAGCCAGTGCATTGTGAATGCCCTCCAGGAATGTGTTACTCTGTTGGACTTGAGTTGCCAGTCCCTAGATGGCATTCACGATGGTCGACTGAACCACAGAGATCGACCTGATGAGGTCACTAGCCTCCTTACTGAGGACAGCAGGGCTGACAGGGGTGGGGGCAGAGGTGCCTGTGGCAAAGGAGACACCATTCCCTTGGATGAGTGGGCATGGCCAACTGGGTGGGGAGCTACAGGGAGGGCAGTGGTAGTAAGGGGGGAGCTGGACTTAGATGGTGCTGGGGTGGTCTCTGACTGGAGACAGCAGACTACCACGTCTGTGACTGCTTTTTAATAAAGCAGTTTTTTTTTTGTATAGCAGCCCGTTTTCCTTAAAGGAAAACGAGTTGCAATACACTCGAGAAAATGAAACTTTTTTGTTTCATTTTTTTCAGAGCAGGCAGTGGTCCAGAGCCATTCACAAAGGGGAAGGGGTCGCATAGGGACCCCTTCCCTTTTGCGGATGGGTTAGCACCCATTTGAAATGGTTGCTAACTGCGAATTGCTTTGCGTTCGCGGTCACAAAGCAATTCTGCATCGCAATGCGAATCGCAAATAGGAAGGGGAACACCCCTTCCTATTTGCGAGTCGCATTCCCATTTTGCAAGTCGGTAACCAGGATACCGACTCGCAAAATGGGAATGAGCATTGCGATGCGCGTTTTGCATGGCGCAAACAGCGAAATTTGCTGTTTGCACCATGCAAAACGCTTTGTACATCCGGCCCTAGATCCTGTCTCCCTCATGGCAGGTCCACATACCCTCTGGGCCACTGGGTCCCTCAGTATCAGTGGTACCATGACTTTGGGCCACATGGCCAGCAGCTTCCCCACTCAGCTGTCCCTGTCTCCTTTGCTTGCCAATGCTGATGCTGAGAAACAGACAGAGAGGTAGGGTCATCACATTCTATACATACACATACATTACACAACAGTAACATCACATCTATGTGTAAAACACCGCCAGGTAGGAACCATGTTGAGCCAACATCATCTCACAATAAGATACTTTCACAACCCTATTTGACAACAATGTCACACACAACATAAGCCAACTATCTGAACACTACATTACCAACTAACAAGTACAGCTATAAGCCAAACTATTCCTGCACAAGATGGTTTCTCAACATAAAAAGTTTGTCCCCATACAAAGCGTTACTGTGAAACAACAATCCATAAATAGGAATCATTTTTGACTTTGATTTCACATTCATAAATTTTCCAAATCTACACTTGCACAGTCCATTACCAGATGTCATGTCCCATGAAAGTTACATCATCACATTCCAATTACAACACAGCATGTCGCTTAGCAATCATATTTATAACACGTAACTGTATCTATAACATACACAATGGCAAAAAGCACAGATGCATCTACTTCATTTGGCATACCCAAAGTTGGAGTATAATAGAATTCCAATCCATTTCAACAACAAATGTATCAACAGTGTTATTGAAAAGGTTTATCCATACTTTGTGGACCTACTTATCTTAGTCATTCTCACATGAAAAAGTCATGTACAGCAATTGAGGCCTGCTCAGCATATAGGATTTACCCACAGACAACCCCATGGAGCATACCAACACCTTCACAGCAATGGACACCTGTCAAGTGCAATAAGGCCACATGCGGTTCTACTAATCCTGATGATTATCAACCTCAAATCATCAATATCAAAATGTCAACATCACTATCAGCACTTCAGATATAAGTAGCCTTACATCTTTATATAGTTACAATGACGTAAACAATTTCTTAAGTGACCATGATTGAGACATACACCTAGAGTCCAGGAAATTGACTGATAACATATACCGTTCCACCAACATGTGAATGTCAACTACAAAACCTGCATCACACTGAATTCAGTGTAATTTGAGCTTAGCCATACTCTAATACTTATAAACAGATTCAGAATAGCAAAAGTAAGTATGCCAAACTTGTATCACAAATCTTGAAAATGACAGGAATTACCAATATACACTGTCTATTGTATCATATAGGAGATGTCCACATTACATTGGCTAAGGGAATAGCAGGCTAGCCTCTTACCTTCATAATACCATGTAAATTGTGCAAATAGTCTGAACTCACATTTCAATGATATGTCTTTCAATGAGAATATAGAAATACCACCAGGCTTTTCATCATGTAGGATCCCCACCTTGATTGTACATCACATTTGCCAATGTACAGTCCACAGTTAACAATGGGGACACCTCATCACACCTCTGAGTAAGTGTAGCAAGTATTTCATGTGACATTTCAGATTGAGATCACACCCTCACATGAACTTTACAACTGGTTCACAACTCATGAATAATTAGCCTGTTTCTCACCTGTCAGACCCTATATTGCACCAAGAGCTCGATCTAGTGGAATAGGAATGGACAGAGACCAAAGACCTGGACAGCTTGCTAACAGGGGATCTGGAGTCTGGATCAGTAGGTGGGAAGAATGAGAGAGCAGGTTGCATATAGAGCAGTATAGTAGTACACATATGACACTGTCAACATGCTTCAGTGCAATATGTTTAACATTGGTCAGTTTCATGTCACTGTACACATTAGAAAGTCCACACCTGTATATCAATGTTATGACCTGTACACCTAGGTGTACCTAGTGGACCCTTTGCCTTTAGCACTTACCACATTGTCCCAGCTTAAATACTTACACATTATACTCTGAAGTGGCGGAGGGATGTATATATGTTTCATAAGTACTTACCCCCTCGTGGTTGCTGTGTTACCCTCAGATGCCCATCCAACTCAGGATAGGCCACCACTAAAATGTGGACAATTAGGGGGGGTCAAAGTCCGACGGGCACCTACCCCTCTTTGGGAGGACATCCTTAGCTGGGCCTTTGTGGACTTCTGGGACCAGCATCTCAGGTCCTCCCACTGCCGCCTACAGTGGGTGCTCCATTAGGTATGGCCCCAGAGGGTCCGCACTTGCTTTGTGATGGCACGCTAGATTACTTTTTTAATGGAGGTTGACCTGCATGGATAACACAGAAAAAAGGAGAAAGTTATGTTCACATGCACTATATCAACACAAGTGGTCAGAACACTTCAGTCACAGCAAGTAAGCAAACATTTCCTTCCTCTCAGTTCAAACTCCACCCCAATTTGCCATCTGCGGCCAGCCCATGTGTGAAGTGGTGTCACCCATACAACATGCATGATCAGTACCAGGAATTGACTAGACAGATCATTGTCCATAACATAATATGTCTCTATTAACAATTCTCACACCATTATTGTTAAACATGCTGCAATCTATGTTGTGTATAGAGGAATTTTGATTACACACTATCTACCATATATCACTACTGTATGTCTGCCTATGCACATGTGCACATGTCCATACACCCACACATAATTACACAATCCTTCACTACTGCAAATTTCATGTACCCCATCATACACTCCACCTTTCACACATTGGCATACTGTTGGACTCACCTGCTCCTCCGGTGCACCATATAGCTGTTCATACAGGGGTAGAAGCTCATCCACAAGCTTGTCCACCTCTTCTGGTGTAAAGGCTGGGGCCCCATCACCTGCAGGATTTGGCACGATAGCTCCCAGAGGAAATACACAGCAGCTCAGGTAGTGGAGGACCTGCTGACAGCAATGTCAGGTGTCAGGTAAGGGATTCTGCAGAAGATGGTGTCCACATCCACCACGCACATGACCATCACCACCGGCAGACGTCATCATTGGCCCCAGTCTGCCAAAGACAACAATGTGTTCCAATGGCAATGTCCACTGCGGTTGTAACCACCTACTGCCATGACAGCAACTGCTGGTGGAGTTAGGTCACTTTCTCATGGCCAGGACAGTAGGTCAGGAAACTGCCATTTTGAGGCAATTATATGTATGGGAAAGTAATGTAACGTGTGTCATTTACTATTAACTTTATAGTGCAAACTCGGTTCAAGTTCTGCTCTCAAGTTTAGTAGTCTCAATGTGCATGTGAGTACTAAAAGCTGTGTAAAAGAGGTATGGGTGGTAATGGCAATGAAAATCTATTCTCAGCATCCTATTTTCTATGTCTGTGCAGTATAGCTGCAACTAAGATGTTTCACATGTAAACTAGCTTGTGCTATCAAACACTGCCAGTCACATATATATGTATGTAAAGTACATTTGAGGGTTTAGGGAATCTGCATCAAAGGGAACTGACATAGAATACATAGCAATATGCTGTACTTCAAATATCATATTTTTCATCCGACATAATATGGAGTATGTGTGACTTGTATATGAACATATTTATTATGTGTAAATTTTAGAGTACACCGACAATCGGTTTCTGTCCCACATAAGTGCCTTGGCATGAGGACAGGAAGACAACCTCTAGTGTGCCAGCCACTAGTAGACCTGCAAGACCATGGAAGAGAGATGCATAATACCGATATATCGCCTGAATAGGCATACAATCATGGATCTATGTCATCAGTTGGAGCCAGATCTGATGCCGGCCATTCTCAATCACAATAGCATACCTCCTATGTTCAAGTCATGTCAATGCTATACTTCCTAGCTTCTGGGTCCTTTCAGAATACAGTGGCCCTAACTGCAGGGAATTCTCAGCCCATGTTAATTCTGGTTTTGAAGGCTGTACTGTCTGCATTTTTTAAACACCTGGACAGCTTAAACAGGTTTCCCCACTGTGCGGATTTAGCCTATGTGAAGGTAGAGTATTATGCTTTGGGACACATTCCACATGTGGTTGGAACCATAGATGGTACTTAGGTAGCCTTGGTTCTCCCAGTGTCAATGAACAGGTATATAGGAAGATGAAAAACTACCCCTCCATCAACCTCCAAGTGCTGTGTTTTGCAGACCAGTACATTTCCCAAGTTTGTGCAAAGTATCCAGGATCAGTCCATGATTCCTTCATCAGGCGGAACAGCAATATCCCACTGATGATGACACGACTCTACACAGAGAGGGCCTGGCTGATTGGTAAATTGCATTTGGCATGTGAGTCTGCAAAGTTTTTCTCCTGCTGTCACAAATGTGCATGTCTAAGACATTTTTGTGTTGTTATACCTATTCCTCACAGGTGACTCTGGCTATCCAAACCATCCTTGGTTATTGACACCAGTGAGGTACCATCCATGCCAGGGAAAGTCTGATTTCACAAGGCCCATTGAAGGACAAGGCATGTCGTGGAGCCAACTTTTGGGCTCCTGAAGGCAAGATTTTGCAGCCTGGACAAATCTGGAGAAGCCCTCCTCTGCTCACGCGACAAGGTTTGTGAAATTATTGTGGCCTGCTGCATGCTCCACAACGTTGCTTTGAAATGTAATATACCATTCATACCGGATGAGGGGGAGCCAGCAGAACCTGTGGGTGGAAATGCAGATTTGCCAAGTGAAGATGGGGTCTACTGACATAAATATTGATTATTTTGTAAAAAAATGTTTATATGATGGTACTAGACATTTTGGGTCAATGTGTGAGAATTGAAAATAAGTTTTTATGTGGAAAGGCATTTGAAGCATTTTAATTTTTTCTTTATATAGGTTATGGTTGAAATAGGAGGTTCATAAGTTATAGGAGGTACTGTCGGGGCCACTGGAATTATACAGGAGGGATGGGCCAAATTATGTGGCAGTGTTGAGTGAATTATGTAGGAAGATAATGGATATTATACACCATAATGCAGCTGGAGTTTCTGATACTATTACTTAATTATTTTGTAGTTTTGAAACTTATGCACATTGTGTGTAGTGTTGGACTATCAATCAATCAATAGTTTATTCGGTCCAAATTTGGGCCATTTAAAAGGTTTAAAAATATATACATACGTACAGAAAGATAAAAACCATAAACCAATACACAGTAAAAGGAACAATAGTAAAAAAGTAGGGGTCCAGTAGCTGCCTGAGAAAGATTACATAAATAGGTGGGGTGAAAGAGGTGCTCGGAATAGTCTCTGGATCTTACCCTGTACATAACCCTGAACAGTAAAATAATAATAAAAAAACTGTTGTGTGGCACATCTCTATATAAAATCAGGCATTGAAACTCCAGGCAGTAAAACCGATTAAAAATTTAAGAAGTCAGACAGTGGTAGATGATGCTCTAGGTTAATTAGTTCTTTTGGGTTAATTAATCCAATAAATTGCATCTTGACAATTATAAAATTAAGTATAATTTTAAATTTATAAAACACTTTAGTTAAAATAACTCAATGTAGCACTTATTCAGAGATATGGTCTTTTGGGCTCAATAAGTCGCGGTTTACAATTAGAGCCCAAGGCTGATATAACAGGATGCTGATTTACTATTTTCTAGACAGCTCTTCAAACAGTGAGTTAAAATCTAGAATAGTCCTATTACGAATTTTCCATGCTGCTGCCAGATATTTAGAAACAGCGCTGATTATCAGTATGGAAGTGTCGTATTTACATATTCTGAATAGACTGTTGCGGGATAGTGGTTGGAGTGTTCTGCACAAGGGAATAATCCACTTCCCTCGGGGACCTTTGTACAGAGGGCAAAAAAATAGGACGTGTTCAGCAGTTTCCTTGCATAAGTGACAATTTATGCATTTGTCCGATGGGGAACTGTTAGTCGACCAACCAGCCGTGTAGCTATTGACCGCCAATGTCCCGTACCTGAGCTGGAGTAATAGAGAGCGAGCACGGGCTGGTATGGGTAGATCCAGGGAGCTTTCAGGGAAGGGAACGTGTTTGACCAGCAGGAATTCTGCTGTCAGCCGACCTGACCCATTTGAACCGAGAGATTCCTCGTTGATTTTTGCCCAATAGTGTTCTTTGATCAGGCGTTTAGCACTGCCAGGAATCATCTCGGGGTTCTCCCAGTACTGGGATAGACTCAGTTTGGTCCATGCCGCTTTCATCTCCCTAAGCCACCGTACTTTTTCCCATCCGTGATGAGGTGGTAATAGTTCTTTAACTGCTGCCCTGTAGGGTTCAAGTTCGTCTGTTTTCCATAGTCTGACCCAATACAGGAGTGGTCTTAGATATGCTATGTCTTTGATACTATTTAAGCCCAGGTCCAGTCTGAGGGGGAGCATTGGCGTGCCCCTCCCCAGTCTAGATATTTGTCTAAGGAAGTTATTTTCTTTGATTTGGAGAGTATCCATCTGTCTGTGTAATCCCCAAAGTTCTGCTCCGTATAGGGCCGCAGCACGGATTTGTGCTTTATATATTTCAGAGATAAGGATCAGAGGGGGGCTTGTGGCAGTGCTAGCTTTGCGTCCTATTACTCCACATCTTTGGCTAATTGTTAGTGCCCCTTTCCTTATGGCTGGCTCCCAGCTGCCCTTGTCAGATAGTCTAATGCCCAAGTAGTCATATTCCATTACTCTCTCCAGGGGAGTTAAATCCATCTTTATGTTTGCGCTGAGCTTCTTGTTCGGGGCGCTGTATATCATAAGTTTAGTTTTCTTATGGTTTATGTCTAATCCATAGTTTCTGCAGTATACACCAAACTGGTTTACCAAGTTTTGAATTCCCATGGGTGATTTAGACAAAAGAATAGTGTCATCTGCGTAGAGTAGGCAGGGGACTTTGGTTCTAGCCTGCTTGGGAGAATCATTTGTGCAGTTTACTAAGTACTTGATACAGTTGTTTATGTATAATAGGAAGAGAGTTGGGGCCAGGACGCACCCCTGTCTATCTCCCCTCTCAATAGCCACTGGTTCTGTGAGATCACCCTTCTTGCCGTTCCTGATTTGGGCATAGGTATTTTCATGTAGGCGGGTAATAAGTTTCAGAAGGCCATGTGGGACACCCATATTGGCTAGCGTCAGCCATAACTGGTTTCTGGGGACCAGGTCGAACGCGGCTCTGAGATCGATAAAAACTACGTAAAGGTTACCCCTTCCTATTTCTACAGTTTTCCATTTTATTGTTAAAAATCTTAGCACCTGATCTATAGTACTGACTGCTGGTCTGAACCCTGCTTGTAGATCAGAGATGGCATTTGTTTCTAAAATCCAGTCTTCTAGACAGGACAAAATTTGCTTTGCAAAGATTTTTTGGAAGTTGTCGAGTAAGGAGATTGGGCGATAGTTGGCAGGGTTAGAGGGGTCGCCTTTCTTAAAAATGGGGACTATCTCTGCTCCCAACCAGGAGCTCGGAACAGGTGCTCCAGCAGCTATCTCATTGGAAATGAGGTTTAAGTATGGGGCCCTTACATCTGGATTCGTCTTGTAAAGGTCTCCTGGTATTTTATCAAGGCCGGGGGCCTTTCCCCATTTCATTGAGGCAATCGCAGCCTTGGTATCTGCCAAAGTGAATTCAATTTTGGGGGTCTCGGTGGTCATGATATGGATCAGATCCTGGGAAGCAGCATCGGTGGTCCCCAGGTATAATTGGGAAAAATGGTCGGACCATTCTGCAGGGAGTATTGAGGCACCAGGCGAACGGTGTGGTTCATTGCTGGCATCAGCTACCAATTTCCAAAATTTCGTGGTGTTGTTTGTTTTAGCAGATTCCAGGAGGAGGACCCATCTTGATTCATCCCATTTCCTACGGGCTCTACCTTGTTCCTTTTTGTAGTCTTTTCTAGCTTCCCTTATATAATCCATCTGGCCACCTCTTAGGGCTCTCAGCAACTTATGCTGTGCTTCTCTGCATGCAGTGTTGAACCATCTTGCGTTAGAGTTCTGTTTAGGCTCTGTTGCCGACTCTTTAGTAAGTAGGGTTTTTAAAGAGTTAAAAAACAGTGTGTGGGCTGCTATAAGCCCACCACTATCTTTCGTGGGTTGAAGTATATATTCCATATGATCCGCCAGCTGCCTGTATACTTTTGCCAAAGTGGTTATGTCAGTGTTCAGGGATTTCCATCTAACATTTCGCCTGTTGTTGGTCAGTGCGAGCTGCTGTCTATAGGACTTGGGGCAGGAGGCTTCAAGTAGGGGTAGTAGGTTCCTGAGAGATAAAATCAATGGTTCATGGTCGCTTTCCTCATGTTCTGTGATGTTCATATCGACCATGTGGCCCCAAAGGCGGATGTCGAGCAAGATGTAATCAATCTGGCTCTTCTGCAACCCACGCCTAAATGTGGGGTGAAGGTTAAGATCCGAGCGGGAACGGCCATTGCAAGCCCGGAGGCCGTGTGCCAATGTAATGTCCATGAGCTGGTATGATAGTCTGTTGATTTTAGGTCTTTTGCTTGACACCAGCTGGGGGATGCCCCAGTGAGCATCTTCATCTTTATATAGTTCCTGGGCCAGCGAGTAGGGTTCAAAAGTGGTGTTAAAATCTCCGGCAATGAGAATAAAATGAGAGGGTGATTTATCGGTGAGAAAATTGTCTAAAATAGTCAGTGCGTTGGACTCATATTTATTGCCCAGGCTCCTATTATAGATGTTAATTATTAAAAGTGGTTTCTCTCTAAGGGATGGTATTGATAGACCCATTAGATCAGGGCAGCCCAAGTCAATTGGTTCAATTTGACATTTGAGAGAACAGCTGAGCCATATTAGCAGGCCACCTGAGGGTCTCCCTGAATTCGCCTTATTTGCTGGAACCCAGTAGCTTTTGGAACCGATTCTATATTTAGGCTCCAGCGCCCATGTTTCTTGGAAGAGACATATTTTATGTTTGTCTATAAATTTTCCCCATTCAGGGTTGTTCATTTTACTCTCCAACCCGGCAATGTTCCAACTGAGGATGGTATCTAAGCCATCTGGTTTGTTATGGGGAGCTTCAGCCACAGGATTCTCTCTTGGGGCTAGGGTACCGTGGGGAAGCATTATGCCCTTCTCAGTCGTGTCTAGGGTGCTTCCAGCCCCATCTAGGTCAGGGGGTGGCCTAAGCCAATCAAATACCTGGAGTAGAGGTGGGTCTGCGGGTTTGCTGTGATCTAGTGGGTCTGTAGCTAAATTAATCTCAATCACCCTGCGCTCCTTATCTGTTCCCCCGATATGGATTTCAGAACATTTAAGATAGTCTGACTGGGCGAGAGCGGGAGTTAGAGTAGACTCACTAGTGTTGCTAATGGGAGTATATTCGGCCCCACAGTTGATTTGCCCTGTTTTATAAGTTTCATTTTTCCCAGCTATAGGATAGTTTTTGTTCCAGTTGCTTGAACCTCGGGAATTAGGAAAAGTCATGTGTAATAGTCAATCGTTTTCGGAGAGTGTGGGCGAGGCAGCATTGCAACTTGGCTGGAAATCAGTTGGCATCTGAGCCCTAGGAAAATCTCTGGATGTCATTGTCACCCCCTTGAAGCCTGGTGCAGCTTTATGGGGGTAAAAGGCCTGAAGCCTGCAAAGTGAAGTGGCCCCCCCTAGGGGGTTGGGATGGCATGCATTTAGGGAAAGCTGTTCGACAAGGGAAGGCGCATTAAAGTTAATAGCAATACAGTCCCCAGTACCAGGGTTTTTGAGTGGACCCACCCAACCCACCCTCCTCACCATTAATATTGAGGGTATCATATGGAATGCGAATCTAGCATGTTTATGCAACCAATGAATAACCTTATTTTTCAGTTCTGTGAATGATTCTGGGATGATGGACTTGAGCTTAGGGACATTCGTAATAACAAGCACGTAGGGGCAGGCTTCTGGTGGTAGATGTAAAGTTCCCATGTTAGTTCCTGAGTCCCTGCGCATCCGATCTACTGGGATATTTGGGTGGGTTCTATGGGGTTTGGCGCCCGTGTTTGTGGAAGGGGCAATTTCACCAGTCCGCCTTAGGTAAGAGGAATCGCTCTTTGGGTACCACATTTTAGGGAGATTAGCCAGACTAGGTGTAGAGAGCTTCGCTGGTTGATGTAGTGTGTCAGAGCAAGGTGGTTTTGGCTTGTGAACCATAGGTGGTGGGAGAAGGGGACTACTGGCATCATTGACAGGGGGGCCAAGGATAGGGTGTTGTCGCAAGCAGTGCAAACCCGATGGGGAAGGGGGGATTGGCTGGCTGGGTTTAATGAGGGCATCGAGTTTCTCCTCGATGGCTGATAGACGGATTGTTATAGGATGTAGTTGTTTTAGAAACTCATCTTTAATAAAGTCTGTGATAGAAGTAATATCCAGATTGCCATAGTTGGTAGTTTGGGCAGGTATATGATCCTTAGGTCTGGTAGATACGGCACGGACAGAGGGGTCCAGGACACGGGCCCGTTTGTTCTTTAGATTCGTCTCCCCCCGTTTCCTTTTGCCCTTTGTGCCATGATTTGGGGAGGGTGTAGGCCTGATTGGCATAGGCTGGGTAGATCCCGAAGAATGTATGGTTCTGTCCAAGGGTTCTGTGTTGAGTGTTTGAATTGTGAGGGTGGTTGGTGCTGGTGGTTCTGCAGAGGGGGGCTGGGAAGCTGGTGAAAAGAAAGATGGGGGAGCAGTTAGACGGCGCTCGACCAGTTCAATTTCTTTTTCTAGTGCCCCTACCGCTTTTTGGAGGAAGCCGTCTAAGGTCTTGTTGTTGCCTGCTTCTTCCAAAGGTATCCCTCCCTTCCGTCTACCCATCTTGTTTTGGTAGGACACTCAGATCCTGTGCAAAAGTTTAACAATCTATTTCCTGTGAGCACTCTCCCTCTCTTTTCCTCACCCTGTTTAGCTCTGCTGAGGTTTGTGTTAGGGAGTGCTGAGATATCTAAGAGGCATGAAGGGCTGTTCACCTATGTTTGAGAAGGTGTCCGGGTAGGTAGATAGTTGTCAGCCACTGCCCAAGTCCTGCATCTGTGGAACCTGTTTAGGGCGTTGGAGTTCCGAACTGTTGAAGATCTTTCTGGGTGCCTCACTCCACCCACAGCACCATATGGTGCTTCCTTCAGGCAGCCTTTACCTATTACAAAATGACAGGGGGGTGGCCCTGCCCTGGCTCTTCCTGGCAATGACGGGCAAGGACGGGCCCGCCCTTGGCCCGGGCTTCGCCCGGGCGCCGCCCGCGCGCGTCCCGCGCGGCGGGAGCGCGAGGAAAATTTAAAGGGCTCCTGCCCTTCTAATTGGACACTGGGCTCTGGGCTCTGGGCTCCTGCCCCTCCGGATTGCTCTGGTGATGCGCGCTTCCCGCGACGGCGGGAGAGCGAGGAAAATTTAAAGGGCTCCTGCCCTTCTAATTGGACACTGGGCTCTGGGCTCCTGCCCCTCCGGATTGCTCTGGCGATGCGCGCTTCCCGCGACGGCGGGAGCGCGAGGAAAATTTAAAGGGCTCCTGCCCTTCTAATTGGACACTGGGCTCTGGGCTCCTGCCCCTCCGGATTGCTCTGGCGATGCGCGCTTCCCGCGACGGCGGGAGCGCGAGGAAAATTTAAAGGGCTCCTGCCCTTCTAATTGGACACTGGGCTCTTGGCTCCTGCCCCTCCGGATTGCTCTGGCGATGCGCGCTTCCCGCGACGGCGGGAGCGCGAGGAAAATTTAAAGGGCTCCTGCCCTTCTAATTGGACACTGGGCTCTGGGCTCCTGCCCCTCCGGATTGCTCTGGAGATGCGCGCTTCCCCTGTGTTGGACTAGTTATTAGTACTAGTTCAACACCCAAATATAGTTATGCAGCAAAAAAGATAAAACTATAGAAGGGTCTTGCACTGAGTGAGAATGCATGTGTTGTATTTTTACTAATTCTTTTATCATTTGAGCTAGAAACAACATTTGTATTTGTTAAAAATGTGCAGATTATGTGGCAGATGTTGCATTATTTGGCAAATGTGGCACATGTATAATTATGCAGAAATCGCTGCAGCCTCACAATTGTGTATTTACAGTGGCCCTGCTTATAACAGGTGATCATAATAAAAGGTATATAGGAGCAGATTTCTCGGGGTTATGTTGTAAAGACGTTTTGGTACTAATGTGTATAATTGTGCAACTCCATTTTAACATGTGAAAAATGTTGACTATTTGCAATATTAACGTGAATGTGTCCTATTTCCTGTTGTGATGATGTAGAAATTTGTGAGTAGGTCTAATGCCAAGAATCATTCACCATAGTGGATGGCTTGTTGTGGACAATAATATTTTTCATATGGGCAAAATGAGACTATTGTATAAAGAAGCAATCTGAAATATGGCTTTATTAGCGCAGATCTATTTCTGCAGTAGAAGACATTGGAAAAATTACAAAGAAAACTCAACAGAGAAAGAAAGTGTGCAACTTATATTATCTACTTGCAACTCATGAAAAACAAAAACAACATTTATAGAAAGACAGTAAACACAAAAATGTTGCTGGTAAGCCAAATTATTATTTTTTTAAACTGTATGTAGCCAACTGAAATATTTGCAAGAAGGAGAAAAGCAACAGAAAACGTCTAAATCAGCTGTGCAAAGTAATATAAGCTATGAGAACAGAGGGAACAAGTCAAACAAGAAAGACTAAAGCTCTACCAGCAGACAGCAAAAGTTCAAGGAAATTAGAGTGAAGATGTTTTGTGCTGCAGTAATTCAGAATCTAATGAAGAATAAGAAGAAATACAGCAGGAGAACAAAAGTAGTGAAACAAAAACAATTTTGAGGATATACTTGACAAGGCATTTGAGTTGAAGAGGAAACTTTCATTTTGAGATTTAATAGGATGAGAACCTTCGACAAAATGGTGTTGAGTATGAAAAGATTCAGCCAAAGGAAAAGACTTGTAAATAAATGTATTTTTTGTCAAATATTTAGTGGAGAACCGAACCTTACTTTAATGAAGAAGCATATTTGCAAAAAAAACACATTAGTATATGCAGTGGATTCAACTGGTCAATGTTATAAAGTGAAGGAAGGGACTCCAATTGAAAAATAATATATTCTTCCCATAGATAAGGGAACATTAATAGCTGAAGATGTTCATAGGAGACATACAGACCGCCCTGTTTACCAGTGAAGTTGTAGTAGCATCTGTACCATTCTGCAACAATATATTGATTTATTATGAGTATTTTTACATGAATTTCCAAGTAGATCTCTCAAAAGGAAAATTTCAATTTTGTGAGGCTTAGGTTCTTGCAAAGTAAGAAAGCTAACACATTCACCAGGACATTCTTAAGCATGTTTATCTTGGAAAGTGTGCCAGAGCACGTTTTATCATTTTACAATGTTAGTAGTTCACCATTCAAAGATAAGAAGTTTAGTTAGGAGACTTTACTATGTGAAGATGCCAGGAGTATGTTTAGGAGAGATGAATTGAATAATTTTGCATGGCACTGTACAAGAGCAAAAAAAGTTGTCCAGTTTCAATTTGGGAGAGAGAATTCAGGAATTGGTACTGAGAACTTCCAGGAAGAGATTCCAAAATGTAATAGAACTAGTTCTGAGAAGCCAAACTATGTTTGCATTTGCTGTAGACGCACTCACTATAAGATACAAACACGAAATGTAGATGAAACTGAAAGGGCAAACAAGGAAAAGTGGCAAGAACTTGCTGCCTATTAGTTTATAGAGGAACGTTTTGATTTGTCAATTCAACAAATGATTTGTAAGTATTCCTATGACAAGTTAGAGAATGAGAGAACACCAGCTGTAACCGTGTATAATGGGCTAAAACTTACAACTATCCCAGAACAACTACAAGATTTAAATGTGTATGAATCTATCCTTATACAATCTGTACATCGATTTCAAGCAATTATACATTTGGAACCAAAGACAGATAAATTGCATCCAACAGAGTTATTGAAAAGGCTTAAAGGAACAGTACTGTATTTGCCATAAGACTTTAAAAGAATGTTGAAACTATACAATTTGAGAAAGATAATGAAGAGCCACTTATTATTTTGATAAATGATATACCTAATAAGAATAAGACAATTTGGCAGGAGTTGGTCGATGTTAATAAAGTTAAACACCCCACATTATACCTGGTGCAAAGTAATGTTTAGTTATAAAAATGTTGATGTTATATTATATTGAAAATGCTGATGATGATGGTGAGACTTTGTCTGCAAGAGGACAAATAGAAAAAGTAGATTCATCCTGTTCAGAAAACATCTATGAGCAGTACAACATCCATCCATTACATTTCAAAGAAGTCATTGGTGATGCTATAGACCTGTATCAGAGGAAGCAAATAAAGGGAGT
This sequence comes from Pleurodeles waltl, assembly GCF_031143425.1. NCBI lineage: Eukaryota > Metazoa > Chordata > Amphibia > Caudata > Salamandridae > Pleurodeles > Pleurodeles waltl. The sequence goes on along the minus strand of NC_090437.1, from coordinate 257,400,864 downwards.
TCTAATGAGTGTGTGGGAAAAGAGTTTGGAGGCTCACTTCTTTCCAAACTTATTACCAACAGGAGTATGAGTTCTCTATGATGATTGGCCTATACAAATATCAGCAGCTGAATACCAATCAACAAGATTATACTCAGAGGATCCAAGATTTAGACAGTGTATTCCATGTATATATTACCTTCTATTTGAGAGTGACTTGTCTATGCAGTGAATCATATCTTAAAAACAGGAGTTCATCTTAAAAATATGTCTGGAAGAAAATTTCTTAACAAAGTTGAAGAAAAGGATGAAAACTTGGAGTATAACTTATCCAATGTAATGGTGCGCCTACGTGGTACTAATGAATACAGGTTCCATCATCATGGAGAACTAAAATGTATGCAGAGAAACCTAGGACCACCAATGTGGTTTTTGACATTGAGTTGTGCAGCATATGCATATGATGATCTGATAAAATCCTTGAGAGATGCAAACTCTAATCTAAAAAAAATTAAATTGAAAACATCTGGAGAATTCTGCTCATTAGACCCTCCTAATGTTTGTGGATATTTCAACCACAGGTTCCAAGCGATGCTTGCTTTTATGTGCAACAAAACTAATCCTCCTCTTGGAGAAGTAACTGATTACTTTTGTTGGAAAGAACACCAGGCAAGAGGTGCTCCTCACATTCCATGCTACTATGGATAAGAGATGCATCTAAGTTTGGAGCAGAAAGTGATGACTCTGTGTTGTCTTTTATGGAGCAATATGTGACATGTAGTATACCAAAAGAGACTACTGAATAAGATCTCAGAGAACAAGTTTTGCATTTCCAGACACACAGATGTATAAAGTATTGTCATTGAAGGTACAGGTTCAAAGAAAAATTCTATACTCTATGTCAATTCGGATTTCCACTACCTGTTATTTCAAAAGGAAGAGTAAACAGCTTCTTGTCTTCAGTGAAACAGACACTAACACGAAAGTCACCAAATAACTTATATAACTTAAAAAGAAGTTAATAGTCCAAATATATTAAAGACTACAATCCTGTGATTTAAAAAGTTTGGAATGCTAACATGGGCATTGAAATTGTTGCAGACACCTCCATTTCTGTGGCTTGCTACATGACATCACACGTCACAAAATCTGAGAAACCTGAAATGAAGAAAATGTGGGAGGAGATGTCTACAGAAAAGACTCTTAGCAACAAATTGTATTCGTTCAGCTTGAAAATACTTTCCCATAGAGAAATGGGGAGTTACGAGGCTTGTGACAGGTTAAGTTTGTCAAGTTTGTTCTCAAAATCCAAAGGAATTGTGTAGGTTAGTCTTGGTTTGTCTTCCACAAGAAACAGTATTGAAGGCTTTTCCTAAAATTCAGTACCTGGAAGAGTTTGACCCACAAAGTACTGAAATAAAATATGTTGGACACATACTAGCCAAGAAGAAGTGCACATCTAGAGGACAAGTGTCTTTATGAAATTCTTCAAAATTAAACATATAAAGTAATGTATCTGAGAACACAGATGAAGGAAAATATGTAGTTCATAGATGTGATGGATGCTTAGTCAAACATGAAAAAGACAATTTAATTAACCATTAGAAAATGACCTGTTAAACTCATGAAAAAATAGATTTTTTTTATTTAGCATTCCTCCAGCTGTTCAAACCTTGGCTTGGAAAATTTGAATTTTTGGGGGATTACAACTGCTATGAAGATAGTTTTAATGCTTTCAAAGATACATTTCAGTCTCCCATGTTCAATAACTACTTAAAAATGTTAACAGGATGAAATATTGCAGCTGTGGTAGCTAAGGATAGCTTTCAAAGAATTCAGAGCGCAGCACCTTCAAGTCAGGATCCTCTTGGAAAACCTATTATTGAAAACGAAGCTGCAATAGATATGAATGAAATGGAACCTGCAATGGAACAATCTAGACACAAATGAGTAGATCTAGAACAGTTGGTTGGCCAACTGAACAATGAGCAAAAGGATGGAAAAATGCAATGATAGCAGTCTCCAATTTAAACAGAAACTACCTTTTAAACTTCCTAACTCATACTTATTGTTTCTACAACCAAAGTTCTAATGTGGATCAGTCGGACAGGTTGGATGAAATATTTTTTTTTTTATCTGAATCATTAGTACTACAGACATCAATCGGCCTAACAAGGGTAGTGCCTTCAACAACATATGAAAAAATGTTGTGTGCTTACAAGGTTTCCTAATAATTTTTCCCAAAATAAAATCTGGTACCCTGTCTACTTTATTCATCGTTCATCATTCATCACTGGTTCAGATAATTTGGCCTATGAGGGATGATGTCAATATCACCTATGGAAAATACAACTGTGAATGAAGTTGTTGGTACTGGTTCCATGAAAACAATTGTTTTGTACCAGATATATTCATTATGAACATCTTTGAAGGATCTGTAATTTAGTTTAGTGCAGGAATTATAGGATAAGGTACATTTTATTCAGAAATTATATTGAGTACAAATTATGTGTATATAAAGAAATATATTGAAAGTTTAAAGTTAATATGCATAGTATGGTTAATTTTGATTAATGTACTATGTGTTTGGTTTTTTTAAGTCCACATGACTGTTTTTCCTCGCACTGTTCAGTGATGAGCAGCTATATACACATATTTATAGTGTAATAATATAGACTAGTGAAGAAGGAAACATAACATGTCTATCAAATGAGTAATTGCTGAGTTAAAAATTAAAAGGTGTTTGCATTTTGTTGATAATATTGTAATTTATGTTGCAGATATAAAAATTATATTCAAATATAAATATATATATATTTTTTCTCTATAATACTAAACAAAGGACAATTTCCTGTGACAAATAAACGTAAGTAAGCAGCTTTCACTAACGCTTGTCCGCTTCGTTATTTTATAAACCATACAGACACGTATTCATCCATACACTAAGGTGCTCATTCTGTGTTTGGCAGTCATTACCGAAGACCGCCGTGCAAACAGCCACAGAAACACCGCCAGCGGAGTGAAGACCGCCACAGTACGAGTAACTGACACAACACCGCCAAAAAAAGACCGAAAAAAACACACAGTCGGCCCAAACGACAGTGTGAAGGTGGCAGCTGCACCATCACCACACTTCTCCGAGAAAATATCGCCTGCCAAATTACGAGTCACAAATCAGCATTGCGGATCCAAACACATCGGCAATCCATTGGTGGCCTAAACTGCCCCAGGAAAAAAAAGGCACCACCACATAACACTGTACCAGAGTGGACAACACCAATACCCAACACCTGAGACACCTACACACACCTGTCCAATGCACTACAAAGCACCCCCCCACACATACCCAGCACCTATTGCAACTAGAAACTGTGACAGAGCAAGAGTAGAGCACACTGAAATGAGGCACTGCACCTAGATACCTAGATACCACAGGCACCATCATACTGAGCACGCATCACACAACACACCACTGCACACAAACATCACAGAGCGCACACACATACCACCACTTAAATTCACAACTATAAACAGCACACCCAGAATCCCTGCACACCCTACATCCCCACCCACAACACAACCACCATAGCAGCACCAAAAAAAAAACAAATTCACAGAAGAGGCAATGTTGGAAGAAAGCATAAAAGTGGAGCTGTGACTGTTTGGAGCACAGGTCCAGCAGACATCCATAGCCCCGAACAACGACTTATGACAGAGGATAGACAACAGGGTGAATGCAGTGGGGAACCATCCACATACAAGGGAGGACATAAGGAAGAGGTGGAACGACCTTAGGGGGAAGGTACGGGCCATGGCTTCCAGGTATCAAGTAGCCGTCATGAGGACTGGTGGAGGACCCCCACCACCTCCCCCAGAAATGTGACAGTGGGAGGAGATGGTACTAGACATACTACACCCGGAAGGGCTGATGGGAATAGCTACTGGACTGGACACTGGTAAGTCTACTGTACTCACTGGCACAGCATGTACCCCCACCACCCTCTCACACCACCCTAACGTGCACCAACACACCATGGACCCTATACCCACCCCTGCATGCCATAGCTCCCCATTGGTACCATTCCCTCACAGCCCCACCTAGTGCATGTATGCCTCACACAGCAGCAAGTACCACAACTACCACATGGAACACTCCCTGCCTTTGCCTGACTGCTACATCCAGATCACTGCTCTGAAATTGCAGGTCAACTCATGTCACTTCCCATCATCAATAAGTAGTAGGAATGCTCATCAGTACATGGCTTTGACAGTAGCAAGACAAATAATAAATGTACTACAAAATAGGCCCATTGCATCTTTCCACTGATGGTAACACAAGCCCAGGCCTGGAAGCAGGTCCAATAGAGGAGGACTCCCCTGGAAGTCTGGATTTAGACGATAAACCTGGCCCATCAAGCATGAGTGGTCAGTCCACCACCACCAGCCTCACCCTACCCACAACTCAAACCACCTCTCCTGTGGCAGCCAGTGCACAGTAGAGGCCACCTTCCCATTCCTGTGTCCCAAGGTCACATCAATCATCAGTATGCCCCACAGGACATGTGCAGGAGTCAACGGTGCAAACACAAGACAATTACGGTCCTGGTGTCAGTCGGAGGGGGCACACTGCATCAGGGGCGCAGGTACAGGGGGCAAGGGCTAGTGGGAGGGCAATTGTAGGATAAGGGATGAGGCAGGTACAGGACACAACTGTCCAGGAGTCTGTCTCCAGAGTCCTGGAAGCCTACCAGCAAACCCACAACAAGATGGGCCAGATACTCACAACTTTGCAGGACACCCAAAGGCTGCAGGTGGAATACCACCAGGAGGCCAGGCAACAGTGGCAGGCACTCAATGCCACCATGGTCTCCATATTAGGGGAGCTCAAAGAACTCAATAGCATCCTGCAGACATTCTCCACCCAACAGCAGGCCCCATTGAGTAGTCAGTCAACACCACTGACCTCAACATCAGCACCTGCTACTGAAATGCAGGTCTAGCAGGAGGACCCTCAGGCCACCAGCACCCCTACCCCTGCAGCTGTGGACCCCCCCCCACAAAAGAGGTCATCCATCCATACATCATGCAGGACCTCTGCACCTAGACTAATCCCCCCACCAGGGAGTGAACTCCCTTCTGATCTGTCACCCATGTGTGCCACTATTAAACCCTGTTGGCTGTCCAATACCAAGGTCACATTTTTCTGAGGCAAATGGATAAAGGAATTGTGAACCAAACAGCTGTACCACCCACTCTTATCGTCACATAGAGTATCACCCCACTCCTCAGGACTGTGATAGTCAACACTTAATAAACACCAATTATCACAAGTCATGGTGCATGTCTCTTCATTGTTTGTATTGGAAATGTTGTCACAGGACAACAAAAGAATACACATGTCTACGCAACAGTAAGGTCAAAGTCACAGATGTAGTGGGATACTCCAGCAGGTGTGGAAGTACATCCAAATTGTAGTAACATCCACTGTCAACTATTCCAACTGGCAACTCAGCAAGCAGATTGCAAACAGAGATGTGACCTGAAGCGAGAAAAATAAATGGCATGAGTTAAAATGTTGTAAGGAATGTAATCCACAGTCATGCATCAATAGCAGTTGCACACAAACACAGGGTGAGTGTCCGACCAGCTATGATACACCATATGTAAGGGCCTGCATAGGCATTCACGCATGTGTGGGACAGGAAAGATGTGAAATAGGTAACATCCTCTATTGTATGCCTCCCTGAGTAGTCAGGGACATGTTCTTGGCACACAGCAGATGACAATGCAGCATGACATGCCTACGCAACAGGACAAGACTGATAAGTCCCCCTAACATACCCCAACAATGGCAGACTGAGGGCACTAAGGGCCATATGTACGAACACATTTTCCCATTGACACAGAATGGGAAAAACCCTTTGCTACATCTGGCCCTAAACCTTTAGTACTACTATAAGGCTGTACTGCAATGGCACCAACATTCCACATATCTACTTAGCAGCTGTGCATTTCCACTATCTCTCATGGGATGTCACCTACCCTTTAAGGTTGTTGACCAACATGTAAGGCTCTAGTCCCCACATATCCCTTGATGCATGCAAATACTGGCTATAGATTGGCTTCAGCAATACATCTCCCATATGCAGATGATATGCAATGCAGACATATCTGTACATCAATGAAAGTAGTGATGAATCATGTCAGTCCTGGTGTTATATGTCTCATCCTCGTTAGCTTCCCACTCAGCATCAGAGTCACCGGCCACAAACATCGCTCCAGCATTAATGTCCCCTTCCTCCAACGGTAGGATGTGCCTTCTGAGGGCCATATTATGGAGCATGCAACAATGATCTTGCAGACTTTCCCTGGTCGGTACTGTAGGGCACCACCAGACACATGAAGACAATGAAATCTAACTTTCAAGAGACCGAAGGTCAGCTCAATCACACGCCTCATCCGGCCATGTACCTCATTGTACCTGTTCTCCCCTAATGTAGTTGGATTTCTCACAGGTGTCAGGAGCCAGGGCAGGTTGGGGTATCCAGAGTCACCTGTGGGAAAAAGGGATCATGACCATAGGTAACAATGCTAGGCAGAGAGCTGACTGTGTTGTGAGAGACAAAAATGTCTGAAATGGAGAGCAGTATACCTACCTACGAGCCAGGTCCTTTCTCCCTGTAGCTGTGACATCATTGCAGGGACACTGCTGTTCCTCAGGATATAGGAATCATGTACTGATCCAGGTAATTTAGCGTTCACATGTGTAATGTATTCATCTGCAAAACACACAACTTGTACATTGAGCTAATATGTACTCTTCCGGTTTCTGTAGACGTATTCATTGATCCTCTGAGGTACCACGGCAATGTGAGTCCCATCAATGGCCCCAATTACATGTGGGACATTTGACGCAGTTTTGCGTCAAAAAAATTAGCGCCGGCTAACGCCATTCTGAAGCGCCATGCGGGCGCCGTATTTATTGAATGACGTTAGCCGGCGTTAGCCGCCGGCGCCGTCTGGTGTGCGTTAAAAAAAACGACGTACACCAGGCAGCGCCGGCGTAGGGGGATATGGAGCTTGGGCGTCAAGAAATGGGGCAAGTCAGGTTGAGGCAATTTTTTCACCTCAACCCGATTTGCGCCATTTTTTTTCACTCCCAACCCCCATAGAAATGACTCCTGTCTTAGCAAAGACAGGAGTCATGCCCCCTTGCCCAATGGCCTTGCCCAGGGGACTTCTGTCCCCTGGGCATGGTCATTGGGCATAGTGGCATGTAGGGGGGCACAAATCAGGCCCCCCTATGCCACAAAAAAAATAAAAAAAAAACACTTACCTGAACTTACCTTAATGTTCCTGGGATGGGTCCCTCCAGCCTTGGGTGTCCTCCTGGGGTGGGCATGGGTGACAGGGGGTGTCCCTGGGGGCATGGGGGGGCACCTCTGGGCTCCTTCAGAGCCCACAGGTCCCTTAACGCCTGCCTTTTGCAGGCGCTAAAAAACGGCACAAAAGCGGCCGTACGTCATTTTTTTTGACCCGCCCACTCCCGGGCGTGATTTTTGCCCGGGAGTATAAATCCCACGCACATGCCTCGGAGTCGATTTTTTAGACGGGAACGCCTACCTTGCATATAATTAACGCAAAGTAGGTGTCCACACTAAAAAATGACGCTAACTCCATGGACTTTGGCGCTAGACGCGTCTAACGCCAAAGTATAAATATGGAGTTAGTTTTGCGTCGAAATTGCGTAAAAAAAACCGACGCAATTTCGGCGCAAACGGAGTATAAATATGCCCCTAGATATTTTGTAGAAGACTGCTTTTAAAGTGGAAAATTCTGGAGTTAGTGGGAACCTAACATACCTGTGCACATGCCTAAGTAGGTCATCCAGCACATCCTGCAACACCTTACAGAACTGGGTTGTGAGAACTCTGCAGCCAGTCCCGCTGTGACCTGAAAAGAGCCACTCACCAGGAAATGCAGGACTGCCAACACCTGGACTGTTGGACTAATGGCATGGGGATTCCTCAAACCAGGCAGTAGGTCTTGGTCGATAGGTCATAATAATGTGGCACTCATCCATGGTTTCAATATCTGTGAGTGGCCAGTAAATTGGTGCGCTCCTCATCGCTCCATAGTGGCGATATCTGTGAGGGGATGGAAACAACACTCTGTGAACCTCCCACATTGTACGCTACCAAGTATGTAACATGACAGTCATGAGGTTTAAGTCATGCAAGTTGCCTGTCATGTTGTGGGAATATCCATTACTCCACCTTCCATTCCTCACCAGACGATGTCACATAATTCCTGTGGGAATGGACGTATACAGGACATGTACACGTACACCTTCCATGTGTTCATATATGCTGACAAATGTTGTGACAAGTATGGTAAAGTCACCAAACACGCACTACATGTGTCAATATCTACAATGTGTGACCTAAAGTATGTACTTGTGAGGAAATGCAGGTAGTTGCGCTGTGTGAACTCAGGACAGTAATGTCACAGACTAATATGGCATCCACATGTCCGGCATGCATTAGACAGCTGGAAGTGACTACATTCTGCCGGCGGAAGTCGTCATGATGGAGGGCGGTCTGAATTGCCGTGCAATTCCTCATTGGTTAATATTGATGTCTATGGGAGACTGGGACCAATGACGATTAGCACCGGCGGTGATGGTCATGACCGCTGAGGTCGTAACCACCATTTTGTGTGGGCCAGCTAACTTGAGTCCTGGCAGTCAGGCAGAACAGACCTTCACTTTGTTTGCTGCTGTGTCCTGTCTCTTGGAGCAACGATGGAACACACTTCTGGGTAAAGGACCCCAGCCTTCTTAACGGAGGAACTAGAGAAACTGGTGAAAGGGGTCCTACCCCAGTATGGGAGGTTGTACAGTGCTCCAGGCCAGTACAACGTCCTTTGTCAGACATTTTGGGTGGTGTATGACGATGTATGTGTGTGCACATTGACATGTCATGACTGATCAGGCGTGTAGCATGCACATGATTTGTCTGGGATATTGGCAGTGTGCATGGTCCGTGATTGTTGTGTGTCGCCAAAGCTTATTGCTGTATTGGTATTATTTATATCATGTCCTCCCTTTTCTCACTGTTTTCTCGTTCAGGTGAGCGCCCACCAGAAGAAAGGGTTCTGGCGAGCCATTGCCAAGGAAGTGCTGACCCTGGGGGTCCATTGCCGGGGGAGCACACACTGCAGGAAGCAGTGGTAAGACCTGCGACGATGGGCCCGGAAGACAGCAGAGGCCCAGCTGGGGATGGCCTCCCAACGTGGGAGGGGTGCACGACGGACCCCAAACCCCCCTAATGGCCTGCATACTGGCAGTGGCGTTCCCTGAGTTGGTTGGGCATTTGAAGGCAGCACAGAAGCCACAAGGGGTTAAGTGTTGACTATCAGCTGGTCATATTGGCAATGTATATGGGTAATGACAGGCATGATACGTGAAGATTAAAATTGCTTCACTTCCTACATCAATGGACCTCTGTACTCCACACATTCCTGTCAGTTAGTTAGGCCCTCATTACAACCCTGGCGGTAAATCCCGCTTTCCGCCGAGCAGAAGACCGCCAACATACCGCTGCGGCCACGTAATTCCACTACAGTTATTACGACCCACAGCTCGGAATCCGCCACGATACAGACACCCACACAAGTCCGCCACACCAAAGGTCAGTGATAAACGGGCGATACCAAAACTGACACCGTCACGCCAACAGGAATACGCCCACAGTATCACGACCCACGAATCAACGCGGCGGTCTTTCAACCGTGGTAAACCATTGGCGGTTACACACTGCCGCGCTCAAAATACACACACACTAACAAAACACAACCACATTGGACAATTCGAAATGCAGACACTTGATACACATACACACACCACACCCACACACCCAATCCAATATAAAACACACACCCACATCACCCACAAACCCTAATTACCAAAATTTAGAAAGAAGGCCAGAGAGAGAGACTACCTAAAACAACAGCAGCATCTACAGACACACAACACCATCCCTTACACAACATCCACGCACCTCAAACAACACACACCAACACATCCCCTCACACATCACAACAGACACCACCTCACACATCACCCACACCACATCATGGCACTTCAAAGACACCCCAGGTTCTCTGAGGAGGAGCTCAGGGTCATGGTGGAGGAAATTGTCCAGGTAGAGCCACAGCTGTTCAGATCACAGGTGCAGCAGACATCCATTGCAAGGAAGATGGAGCTATGGCACAGAATTGTCGACAGGGTCAATGTAGTGGGACAGCATCCAAGAACACTGGTTGACATCAGGAAGAGGTGGAACGACCTACGGGGGAAGGTATGTTCCGTGGTATCCAGACACCAGATTGCTGTACAGAGGACTGGCAGTGGACCCCCACCTCCTCCCCCACAACTAACAATATGGGAGGAGCAAGTCTTGGCAATTTATGCATCCTGAGGGCCTCGCAGGAGTAGCTGGAGGACTGGACTCTGGTAAGGCAAATCTTTACTACTTTATCTCCCACACCCCACCTGCATGCCCTCACATACCTCCACCCTTACCCTCACACCCATCACCCCAACAACCCACAGATACCCCAATAACACAACCCACACATCCCAAAACCAAGCCCTGCATGTAACACCAATGCATGGACACCCATTACCAAAGCATGTCCAGTACAGAGACTCACTCATGCCCCAAAATCACCAATCACACAAGGACCAAGCCAATAATGCAAGCACAGGAGTAGAGGGTCACTCACCCATTGCACAAGATGGCACACACACATACAATAACTATGCATTTACACCCCAACAGGACCCATACCCAACGTCACTGGACAGGAGGTGCAAGACATATCCAGTCCCTCCACAGAAGAGACCCACAGTGATGACAGCAGCTCTGCACGCCTGGATCAAGATGACCAGCCCGGCCCATCAGGGACCTCGGACAGTCAGTTCCCCTGACACAGTCACAAACCACCACAGAGCCTCTCCCCTCAGGAAACACCAGCACAGCACCCACCCAGCTGGCCCATCCCTCTGACCCCAGGACACGTCAATCAGCAGTGTGTCCACCACTACAGGAAACCCAGGCAAACCCACTAACACAAGTCGATCAGGGACCTGGGGGCAGTGGCAGTGGGCACATGGTTCAGGGGACAGAGGCACAGGATAACAGGGAAGCTGGGAGAACTGCTGTGCGACAGGGGTAGGACAGGCCCAGGGAACCCACTCTCCACGAGGCACTCTCCAACATCATGGGAGCTTACCACCGTTCCCAGGAGACCATGGGCACAGTACTGGCCAAGTTTCAGGAGACCCAGTGGCTGCAGGAAGAACACTACCTGGGGATCAGGGAGGACTTGAAGTCCATCAACACCATCCTGGTCACCATTGCAGGGGTGCTGGCAGACCTTCTCAACACCAGGAGGGACACTGTGGCACACCAACGTGCCCCTGACACGAGCCTGGACGATGAACAGCCCTTCTCCTCCGCCGGTGCTAGTGGACAGGAGGCACTGCCACAGGAACGACAGCCAACCAGCACCCCACCCCCTGCAGATGGAGAACCACCCCACAAACGGTCCCTGAGATCCAGGAACAAGACAGAGAACATTGCCAAGACCCCCTCCAGGAAATAAGACCCCTTGAATGTTACCCTGTCCATCCTTAAACTGCCATTGCTCCACTTCCTAGGCCCCTTTGGCCAATGCACCTGTGAAACAATTAGAACTCTGCCTTGGACATACCTCCACCATCAACCCAGCCCATTTTACACCACCCTCCACTTATTTTTACAGGAATAAACACACTTCAATCACAAAACAATCTGGAGTCAGTCTGTGCTTTCACAAATGTGTAATTGCAATATCTATAGAATATAGTAATGTCAATTTACTTGTTCACATACCAATGTAACACAGCTATAAGCCATGAGTAAACATAGCAGAGGGCACAAAGTGGGACCCAGATCTGTGAAATGGAAAGTCAAAGTGACATGTCAGTGTCCATACACTGACTGAAAATGACTGACTTATGCTAGCCCCAACAATAGTAGGAGATGTGGGAAGCAGTGGCATCTTCTTACCTGTGTCTCACTGGAAGTATTGCATGATGATGTTGTTTCGGTTGTCGATATCCTCTTCTTCTACCTCCTCTTCTTCACTATCCACAGGCTCCACAGCTGCCACAAGACCACCATCTGGCCCATCCTCCTGCAGAAAAGACACCTGGCGTCGCAAAGCCAGGTTGTGCAGCATACAGCAGGTCACGATGATCTGGCACGCCTTCTTCGGTGAGTAGTGTAGGGAACCACCTGTCAGATGGAGGCACCGGAATCTGGCCTTCAGGAGGCCGAAGGTACGTTCTATTTTCCTCCTAGTTCTGCCATGTGCCTCATTGTAGTGTTCCTCTGCCCTTGTCCTGGGATTCCTCACTGGGGTCAGTAGCCATGACAGGTTGGGGTAACCAGAGTCATATGCAAATGTCGAGCAACAAATGTTAGACACACACTAACCCTTAGAGAGAACCCCATACCCAGACACCTATGTCAACTGTATTGGGACCTTGGCCTCACCTATTAGCCACACACAGTGCCTCAGGAGTTGCCCCATCACATAAGGGATGCTGCTATTTCTCAAAATGTAAGCATCATGCACAGAGCCAGGATACTTGGCATTCACATGGGAGATGTACTGGTCTGCCAAACACACCATCTGCAAATTCATTGAATGGTAGCTTTTCCGGTTTCTGTACACCTGTTAATGCATGCAGGGTGGGGGGAAATGCCACATGTGTACCATCAATGGCACCAATGATGTTGGGGATATGTCCCAGGGCATAGAAGTCACCTTTCACTGTGGGCAAATCCTCCACCTGGGGGAAAACGATGTAGCTGCACATGTGTTTCATCAGGGCAGACAACACTCTGCTCAGCACGTTTGAGAACATAGGCTGTGACATCCCTGCTGCCATGGCCCATGTCGCTTGGAAGGAGCCAGTTGCCAAGAAAGGGAGCACGGATAGGACTTGCACAAGAGGGGGCATCCAAGTGGGGTGACGAATAGCAGAAATCAGGTCTGGTTCCAATTGGGCACACAGCTCTTGGATTGTGGCCCTATCAAGTCTGTAGGTGAGAATAATGTGCCTGTCCTCTATTGCTGCAAGGTCCACCAGGGTTCTGTACACGGGGAGATGTCTCCATCTCCTATTCATCCGCAGCAGTTGAACTCTAGGGTGAAAAACGGTGATCAGATGGTTATATCCAAACCTATCCTCAAAGTAAAATGCCTTGCATGTTCTGACAGAAACAGTATGTGAACATGTAATTCTGTAAATGTGCCTATGTCTCCTGTGACTCAGTTAGGTGCCATTGCCTGCCTCCCCCTGAAATGGCAGCCGCCTGACCTGTGTGGAGGGACAAGTGGAAATTAGGTAATTCCGCTGACATTGTGTGCAGTTGCGCGAGGACCGCCGTGCAACACCTCATTGGTTATCATTGGGCCCTATAGGTTCCAGTGGCCAATGGTGATGTACGCCGGCGGTGATGGTACGCACCGCCGTGGATGTGACCGCCATTTTCTATCTGTTCACTCACTTGCTGCCTGACCTTCAACAGGAGAAGACCTACACTGCAAGTGCTGCTGTGACCTGTGTCTGGAAGCGACCAGGGCTCGAGTGTCTGAGGAAGGGCCCCAGCCTTCCCTTCGGAGGAGTTGGAGAGACTGGTGGATGGGGTCCTACCCCAGTACTGTTTACTTTACGGGCTCTAGACCAACACGTGAGTACACTGTGAGCACGATGCATGGGGCATGAATGCATTGAGTGCTGTGTGTGTAAGCCTCCTGTAAGGGGGGTGGCTAAGGGGTCCTGGGCAGAGTGCTGCATGTATGGTGGTCAATGTATTTGCGTAAGGGGATGGGAGGGATATGGTGGGCCATGAGTGTAACAGGCCGGACAGTATGACTAATACCTTTTTATTATGTATCTTTTTCTGCAGGTCAGCACCCATCAGAAAAAGGGTATTTGGAATGCCATTGCCAAGGAGGTGTGAACCCTGGGGGTCTTTGACAGGCGGAGCACCCACTGTTGCAAACGGTGGGAGGACCTGTGCCGCTGGGCAAGGAAGACGGTGAAGGCCTAGCTCGGGATGGCCCCCAAAGAGGAAGGGGTGCCAGTCATACCCTAACCCCCCTGATGTTCTGCATCCTGGTGGTGGCCTATCCAGAGCTGGATGGGAGCTTGAAGGCATCACAGCAGCCACAAGGGGGTGAGTACAGTTCAAGAATCTGAAAATGGCACATGTTGAGGTGTTATCAGGGTGGGGGATGTGGGTCTGTGGGTGCCCCTAGGCCAGGATGAACATGGCAGGGTAGGTTCCATGATGGGCAGGGTCTGATGCCCTCCAACCCCAAATATGCTTTTGGACATCTACTACTGGGAAGGGTCCTGTGGGTTTCAGCTGTGCAGCTATTGGCGTTAGGCATTGTACTCCATGGCCTGGTGACTAGCATTTCAACCGTTAGTGCATGGCCTAGTGCATAAGGCTGTTCCCCATTGTGTAGTGTGCGCCAACGGTGGTGTTGTTGCTGGCATTGACCTAATGTATCCTCTGTCTCTTCCCCCCCTTTTTGTTTTGTGACCCTATCCTCATGTGCATTAGCATCATCTGGCAGAGGAGCAGAGGCACTGGTGAGGGAGGGAGCTGCATCCCACATGGTCCATGAGGCCGAATCCACCAACGGTGAGGGCAGCAGTGGGACAGAGGGTGAGGGGAGCACCACGGCAGAGACAGGAAGGGACAGTTCAGACAGCGACACCTCCTCGATGGAAGCTCCCTGGTGGTGGCAGGCACCTCTGTGCCCACCCCAACTACAGGTACAGCCGCCACCCCCGTACCAGCACCTCCCTCCCAACAGCCCCTCAGCGTGTTTCCCGTGCCCGCTCACCCAGGAGGGTGGGTATCTTCTTTGCCCCAGGCACCTCAGGCCCTGCGCCAGTCAGCCCTGCTGCCCTCAATGAGGAGCCTATTGACCTCCTGCGATCCATCACTGTTGGGCAGTCAACCATAGTGAATGCCATTGATGGTCTGACAGGACATTTGCAACAAACAAGTGCATTCCTGGAGGGCATTCACTCTGGTGTGGTGGCCCAACAGAGATCATTCTAGGCTCTGGCCAACTCCCTGATGGCAGCCATTGTCCCTGTCTCTACCCTAACCCTCCAACTTCCTCTACCCAGTCCCATTCCCTCAATCCCAGCCTATCCCAAGCACACCTTCAGACCAGCAGGCACCCAAATCAACACACAGAAGTGGCTCAGGCAAACACAAGCACCGACTTCATCCAACAGCACTCACAGAAGCACCATCCAGATGCAGACACACCAACATCCACTGCCCCCACTGTGTCCCCCTCCTCCTCCTCATCCACCACCCTCCCAGTAGCATCTCCACTCACACCTGCATGCACCACATCCTCATCCACTACATCCATCACCAGTACGCCTATCACTACACGCCCCTCACTGGCAGTCACCACCCCCACATACATGCACACGTCCCCTGTGTCCTCTCCGACTGTGTCCCCTCCTCTGAAAGTACACAAATGCAAGCACTCAGACGCCCAACAGCCATCCATCTCACAACAGCATCCAACCCATGCACCTGCACCCAAACACAGCAGACAGACACCTCCTACCTCCACTCCCTCTTCCTCCACTCCCAAACCTTCACCCTCTTCCCAGCCCAATGTTCCAAAGAAGCTTTTTCTCTCCACCCTTGACCTCTTCCCTGCCCCTCCCCCCATCGTCCACTTCGGGACAGGGTGGTCAGGACCCAGGTCAGCACCTCAGCCACCCAGGCCACGGCCACTATCGATTCTGCAGCCACTGGAGTTGTAAGAGGCTCCGTGAAGACACTCATCCACACAGCCAGTGTGCCTGCACCAGCTGCAAAGTGCAAGAAGTCAGCACCTGTGGTCAAATCCACAAAGGCACCACAAGCTGGCTGAAACAAGGAGGGAGTACCAGCTGGCAGAAGCAAGGAGGCACCACCAGCTGCCAGTCACAAGGAGGCACTACCAGCTGCCAGATTCAAGGAGGCACCACCAGCTGCCAAGGGCAGGAAGGGAACACCAACTGCCAAGGTCATTGCTAAAGGCAAAGACGCAGGTAGGATGGATGTGGAGCCTGGGGCTGGAACAGCATCTGAACATACACCAGCCATGACACTTCTGCCGACCAAGGCTGCGGGAGAAGGCCTGGAGACTCCCCCCACCACAGGCAGCACTGCCACCTGCACCGCCGCCAGTACCACCACCTGCACTGCCAGCAGCACTACTGCCATCAGCAGCAGCCCCAATGGGCAGCAGTCCGAAGCTGGGGGAGAAGGGCTAGAGCTTCCCCCCTCCACAGGCAGCACCACCACCATCACCGCCACTGCAACCACCAACGGGCAGTATGTAATCTTGCCTCCATGGGCTGTAGTGCATCCTAACCCCTGCAAAGACTGTAGGTGTGACACCCAGGTGAGAGACTGTGACCTTGCACTCCCCAAGACCTGCATCACATGGCTCAAGGTCCCCTCCAGAATCAGTGGAAGAAGGCATCCACTCACCCCCTCCTTGCCAGGATAAGGCACACTGGGCCCAAGCCTCCCTCCAGAACCAGTGGAAGAAGGCATCCACTCACCCCCTCCTTGCCAGGATAAAGCACACTGGGCCCAAGGCCCCCTCCATAAGAAGTGGAAGAAGACATCCACTCACCCCCTCCTTGCCAGGATGACGCACACTGGGCCCAAGGCCCCTTCCAGAACCAGTGGGCAAGCCACCCACCTGAATGACTGTGGCTTTGCACTCCCCAGCACCAAGCTGTGGGCAAACCACCCACTTGAGAGACTGTGGCTTTGCACTCCCCAGGACCAAGCAGTGGGCAAACCACCCACTAGAGAGACTGTGGCTTTGCACTCCCCAGGACCTAGCAGCAGGCAAACCACCCACTAGAGAGACTGTGGCTTTGCACTCCCCAGGACCAAACAGCGGGTAAACCACCCACTTGAGAGACTGTGGCTTTGCACTCCCCAGGACATCACAGAGGGCATTTAGCACCCCTCTAGAAGCAGTGGCATTGTACCATCTTCTGGCTGAGGTGCCCCCTCTTCCCCTTCCCCCTGAGGTGCCTGTGTATTTTTGACCTGATGCCCCAGCAGTGTTCTCTCCATATTGAGGCAGGAGTAAGATGTGGCCTTGACCTCTGTGATATGGCCCTGTGGGCCACGGACAATTTGGACCGGGCAGTGTCCCTCCATTTGTATATATTGTAGATACTGTTTTGTGCTTTGAGGATGTATTTATTGAAATTTATATTATTACACTGACTTTACTCACTTCCTCTTGTCCTTGTGTTATTCCTGAGGGATACGCGGTGGATGTGTACTGTTGTTGCATCTGTTTGTGTGTATTTTGTTGGGGGTGGGGTTGGGGTTGTTACGTGTTGCATGTGTATGTCACTCTCTTTTTCCTCCCCTCCTCCCTTGTGTGCTATTTGCGGTACTCACAGTAGTCATCTTTGCCGCCTTTCGTGTCCTGGTGTAGGAGGAGGTAAATCAGTATGGGGAAGATCTGCAGTTCTGGCTCCATGGTGTTGTGGTTCTTCCTTGAGTGTCGAGAGGTGAGTTGTTTCCCTTCTGTGTACTATTTGTGCCATGCTTTTGATGGCATTGGTACCGCCCCGGAAAAGCTGGTGGACTGGCTTGTTGTAAGAGGGTGGGCGGTACATTGTATTTCGCCTGGCTGTTGGCAGTTACCGCCACGGTGCTTGTTGCTACCACTGTGGCAGTCAGTGAGTGTATTGCTACATGCACTACGTGCAAGGTGAACAGTGGTGCAGGGTAAGGGCAATGAAATATACTATGGACCATTGGCCTCTGCTTCCATTTTACAGTGGCTCACGACTCCATTTTGTTGAGTCTGGTTCTGTGCGTAAAGCACTGTTCTGTGTTTTTCCACAAGCTTCTGCAAGCTGCAGGGTGGGGTGTTTTTCTGCTCAACTTCGCTCCATCTGCCTGGTACGGAGGGCGCTATTTACATTCCACGAGCTATCAGTTAGGACAACAGGGGGACAACAGGGGGATGCACCTGTACTCAAGCAGGAATGCAAGCTTCACCTTAGAGCCCTCTTCTGGGAACCTGGCCCGTTCCGAGGAGACGTCTCGAAGAGTGAACAAGGTACCGCCGATTCCACAATTTGTAAAGGAGGGGGTCTTTTTCTAGAAAAGACTCCTGGGCGTTAGTAAATACTATAAAGGTCAGGAGCCCTGGTGGTCTGGTTTAGGAACTCTCTTCTGGGTTGGATGCAATGCCAGGAGGACTGATTGTCCCGAAGGAGACTCCCTGTGCCAGTCGATTTGGGTTCCCCGGCTTTGTGTGCGGCGGAGGGATGCAGAATCTCTTTTCGGTGAAGCCTTTCAATTTATAAGCATTGAAGTATATTGTGTGTGTGTAATATGCACTTATTCCTGCAGCTATTTTTGTGTTATTTCTCATGATATCACAGAGTGTTTATATTCTCGCAGTTATTCTCATGTTATGGTTCATGGTATGTTAGTGTGGTCAGTTTTGCTATATAAGAATTTGCCCCATAAATAAACTTGATTATTCTACTTACTAAGGTGTGTGAGAGTGATTGTTTCACATTGTGCCCTAAACTATCCTGAAGTGCATAGTTTGGTTATTCTGAAGAGTGAAGCAACACAGTGAGTTAAAGTGGCTGTCTATGTTGTTGGTTTCCGCTGTGGTCATAATTCCATTTCTTTGACCTCTGGCCTGTTGGCGGTGTAACTTCCGCTTTATCACCAACTGCCAGGGTTGTAATGAGGGCCATAGTCACTTGCCTTAAAGACACATATGCACCCAGTAACTAACCCATTCCCTTGTTGACACACTCTGTCACTCAATCATAGAGGCACTCATGCACTGAGACATTTACCCATGCACCAGCTCACACATATAGTCACTCAACCACACAGACGCTCATGCACCCAGTCACTCCCCTATACAGCCACTGAAGCATCCACTTACTCATGGATACAACCACAGTCACTCACCTCTACAGCCATTAACGTATCCAGTTAGTCATCAATGAAGGCACTCACACATCCAGTCACTTACCCTTGCAAACACTTGTGCATCTTGACACTCACCATTCAGCACTGACACATGCAAGTTACTCATCCACAAAATCACATATACACCTAGTCACTCAACTGTAGAGCACTAATACACTGACACACTCACTCTCTCATCTGTATAGCCACTCACACACGTGGAGACTCCTTTATCCACTAAGTCACTCACTCACCAAGTCACTGAACCATATAGCTACTTACATAAGCAATCTCCCACGTATATAGACATTCAGACATTCATACATGCCTAAACTCACTGTTAGATCCACTCATACACTCTGGGCCTCATTACGACCCAGGTAGGCCAATGACCTACAGGGTCACTGTGGCGGCCCGACTGCCACCAATGCAGTGGTCTGAGCACCATATTATGACCACGTGCTAGCGCCCCGGTCAGACCAGCAGCACCACCAGTTTTCATCTTCACAGCGGTCTGGCGGTGCTGGCGGTCCTAATCCTCCAGGGCAGCTCTGCAAGAAGGACCTCCCTGAGGATTACGACCCCCTTCACTGCCATCAAGGCTGGCAGAGACTGGGTGCAGTGTGCTCCAGGGGGGGCACTGCACTGCCCTTTAACTTGGCAGGGGGAGTGCAGGCCCCCCCCTGGCCAGCCCCTGTGCAATGTTCACTTGCTGCAGACAGTGAACATTGAAACGTGTGCTGTGCACCTACGCACTACAGCATTGCCACCGGCCCCATTATGAGCCCTAGGCAATGTTGTAGGCCATTTCCCGCTGGGTCAGCGAACCCAGTGGGAAACTCGCAGCCACAATGGCGGCAACCTCCCCATAGGACCTTCGGCAGAGAAGTTTGTCCATCTGCCGAAGTCATAATCAGGGCCTCTGTCACTCTTCAAACATATCAATATACTTGTTTTATAAAAATAAAAAAAATATGTGTTCCTAATGAGGCCTGGTTTTTGTTTTTGTATGTTTTGCTTTTTGTTTTTTTTAACAAATTTTGTGTTTTTTTGTGTTTTTATTTTTTGTGTTAAAAAAATAACATTAGTTAGAACAGCAATTAGAACAAACTCACATTTGTAGAAAAACAGAAACACCCAAAGGGAAAAAACCAACATTTGTACATGTTGATAGTATTTTTAACATTAGACATAGCTTGCTGTCCAATACTCAGAACTTTATTGCAGTTTTTGCAAAAAATACCGACTTGTCCAAGCTCAGGTAGTGATGAAGGGATGGTTGAAATGACTTCTCCTGCAGAAGTTTGTGCTGCTTGTTGTCCCGAGGTGGTAGCAGTGCCATCTGCTTGCAAGCGCTGCATTTCTGTATGAGACAATCGGGTTGAGTGCAATATACTTAAGTGCTTGTACATGCTGCTTGTGCCAGAGGAATACATTTTTTCACCCCCCCAGGATAAAATTTTATCACACAGCATGCACGTAACGTTTCATGCATTTACCTTTTTTTCTCCTTCTACTGTACTAAAAAACCACCGGTCGACACTTTGGCCCTCATTACAACCCTGGTGGTCGGTGATAAAGTGGCAGTAATACCGCCCACAGGCCGGCGGTAAAAAAAATGGAATCCCAACCATGGCGGAAACTGCCAACACAGACAGCCACTTTAACACTCCGACCGCCACAGTGGTAGAAAAAAACACCGCAGCAGTAACCGCCAACAGACAGGCGGAAGACAATGTACCGCCCACACTATTACAAGGCACCAATCCGCCAGCTTTTCCGAGGCGGTACCAACGCCATCAAAAGCATGGCGGAAACAGTCTTTGGAAGGGAAACAACTCACCTCTCGACACCCAACAAGGAACCAGGACACCATGGAGCCCGAGTTACAGGTGTTACCAATGTTGGTTTACCTCCTCATCTACCAGGAACATCAAAGACGGTGGTGATGACCACAGTGAGTACTGCACATAGCACACAGGGGAGGGGAAGGAAAAAGAGAGTGGCACATACACGCAATACGCAACACTTCCACCCCCACCCTCACCCACACCACCATATACATAAACACATCCATATACATCACAGATACACCCCATCACCCCCTGGAAGAATGCAAGGACGTCTCCTGCAGCCTCGGACGGCTGCCCACTGGGGATGCCCCTGTGGTGGCACTGACTGGGCACATCGCGGGGCAGGTGGCTGCGGTGGTGTCTGCGGCAGAGATGCTGCCGGTGGTGCAGGTGTCTGCACCTGTGGAGGGAGACACCAGGCCGTCTCCTGCAGTCTCGGACGGCTGCCCACTGGGGATGCTGCTGATGTCCGCTGTGGTGACACTGGCTGGGCACGTCACAGGGCAGGTGGCGGTGATGCGGCGGTGTCTGCTGCAGAGATGCTGACGATGGTGCAGGTGTCTGCACCTGTGGAGGGAGACACCAGGCTGTCTCCTGCAGTCTCGGACGGCTGCCCACTGGTGATGATGCTGTGGACTGCAGTAGAGGCAGCAGACGTGCAGGTGGTGGTGCAGGTGGCGTTCATTGCGGCGGTGGCCACGACCGTACAGGTTGCTGTTCTGTCTTGCAGAAGGGGTGACACCAGTCCCTTAGCCGGAGGCTCCGTGCCCTGAGCTGACTTCCCTTTAACCTTGTGTCCCTTCCCCACCTTGGTAGTCGCTGCTGGGACCTTGGCACTGTCCTCTTTGGTTCTGGAAGATGCCTTGCTGGGTGGTTGGTGCGGCTTTTCCCTCCGGCATGTGGGCCCCTTCTTTAGGCAGGTGGTGGAATAGGGTGGTCCTTGGCCTCACTAGGTGGCACACTGGCAGCCCTGATGGGTGCCGCCTTCGCTTTTCCCAGACTTGCAGGGACCACAGTTGTTGAGGATTTTGTGGCTGAGGTTCTTGGCTGGGATCTGGACATCCTGGCCCTAGGGGTAGGACGGGGGGTAGAGAAGAGGTCAATGGAAGCTAGGAAAAGTTTTTTAGACACACTGGGACGGGAAGATGGAGGGGGTTTGGGAGTGGAGGAGGAGGTAGTGGTCGTAGGAGGTGTACGTCTGCTGAGTTTGGGTGAAGGTGCATGGGCTGGAGCCTGTTGTGAGGTGGATGGCTGTTGAGTGGGTGTGTGCCTGCGTTTGTGTAATTTGGGATGAGGGCTCACAGACACACACAGATTTCCGAGGAGACGTCTCGAAGAGTGAACAAGGTACCGCCGATTCCACAATTTGTAAAGGAGGGGGTCTTTTTCTAGAAAAGACTCCTGGGCGTTAGTAAATACTATAAAGGTCAGGAGCCCTGGTGGTCTGGTTTAGGAACTCTCTTCTGGGTTGGATGCAATGCCAGGAGGACTGATTGTCCCGAAGGAGACTCCCTGTGCCAGTCGATTTGGGTTCCCCGGCTTTGTGTGCGGCGGAGGGATGCAGAATCTCTTTTCGGTGAAGCCTTTCAATTTATAAGCATTGAAGTATATTGTGTGTGTGTAATATGCACTTATTCCTGCAGCTATTTTTGTGTTATTTCTCATGATATCACAGAGTGTTTATATTCTCGCAGTTATTCTCATGTTATGGTTCATGGTATGTTAGTGTGGTCAGTTTTGCTATATAAGAATTTGCCCCATAAATAAACTTGATTATTCTACTTACTAAGGTGTGTGAGAGTGATTGTTTCACATTGTGCCCTAAACTATCCTGAAGTGCATAGTTTGGTTATTCTGAAGAGTGAAGCAACACAGTGAGTTAAAGTGGCTGTCTATGTTGTTGGTTTCCGCTGTGGTCATAATTCCATTTCTTTGACCTCTGGCCTGTTGGCGGTGTAACTTCCGCTTTATCACCAACTGCCAGGGTTGTAATGAGGGCCATAGTCACTTGCCTTAAAGACACATATGCACCCAGTAACTGACCCATTCCCTTGTTGACACACTCTGTCACTCAATCATAGAGGCACTCATGCACTGAGACATTTACCCATGCACCAGCTCACACATATAGTCACTCAACCACACAGACACTCATGCACCCAGTCACTCCCCTATACAGCCACTGAAGCATCCACTTACTCATGGATACAACCACAGTCACTCACCTCTACAGCCATTAACGTATCCAGTTAGTCATCAATGAAGGCACTCACACATCCAGTCACTTACCCTTGCAAACACTTGTGCATCTTGACACTCACCATTCAGCACTGACACATGCAAGTTACTCATCCACAAAATCACATATACACCTAGTCACTCAACTGTAGAGCACTAATACACTGACACACTCACTCTCTCATCTGTATAGCCACTCACACACGTGGAGACTCCTTTATCCACTAAGTCACTCACTCACCAAGTCACTGAACCATATAGCTACTTACATAAGCAATCTCCCACGTATATAGACATTCAGACATTCATACATGCCTAAACTCACTGTTAGATCCACTCATACACTCTGGGCCTCATTACGACCCAGGTAGGCCAATGACCTACAGGGTCACTGTGGCGGCCCGACTGCCACCAATGCAGTGGTCTGAGCACCATATTATGACCACGTGCTAGCGCCCCGGTCAGACCAGCAGCACCACCAGTTTTCATCTTCACAGCGGTCTGGCGGTGCTGGCGGTCCTAATCCTCCAGGGCAGCTCTGCAAGAAGGACCTCCCTGAGGATTACGACCCCCTTCACTGCCATCAAGGCTGGCAGAGACTGGGTGCAGTGTGCTCCAGGGGGGGCACTGCACTGCCCTTTAACTTGGCAGGGGGAGTGCAGGCCCCCCCCTGGCCAGCCCCTGTGCAATGTTCACTTGCTGCAGACAGTGAACATTGAAACGTGTGCTGTGCACCTACGCACTACAGCATTGCCACCGGCCCCATTATGAGCCCTAGGCAATGTTGTAGGCCATTTCCCGCTGGGTCAGCGAACCCAGTGGGAAACTCGCAGCCACAATGGCGGCAACCTCCCCATAGGACCTTCGGCAGAGAAGTTTGTCCATCTGCCGAAGTCATAATCAGGGCCTCTGTCACTCTTCAAACATATCAATATACTTGTTTTATAAAAATAAAAAAAATATGTGTTCCTAATGAGGCCTGGTTTTTGTTTTTGTATGTTTTGCTTTTTGTTTTTTTTAACAAATTTTGTGTTTTTTTGTGTTTTTATTTTTTGTGTTAAAAAAATAACATTAGTTAGAACAGCAATTAGAACAAACTCACATTTGTAGAAAAACAGAAACACCCAAAGGGAAAAAAACAACATTTGTACATGTTGATAGTATTTTTAACATTAGACATAGCTTGCTGTCCAATACTCAGAACTTTATTGCAGTTTTTGCAAAAAATACCGACTTGTCCAAGCTCAGGTAGTGATGAAGGGATGGTTGAAATGACTTCTCCTGCAGAAGTTTGTGCTGCTTGTTGTCCCGAGGTGGTAGCAGTGCCATCTGCTTGCAAGCGCTGCATTTCTGTATGAGACAATCGGGTTGAGTGCAATATACTTAAGTGCTTGTACATGCTGCTTGTGCCAGAGGAATACATTTTTTCACCCCCCCAGGATAAAATTTTATCACACAGCATGCACGTAACGTTTCATGCATTTACCTTTTTTTCTCCTTCTACTGTACTAAAAAACCACCGGTCGACACTTTGGCCCTCATTACAACCCTGGTGGTCGGTGATAAAGTGGCAGTAATACCGCCCACAGGCCGGCGGTAAAAAAAATGGAATCCCAACCATGGCGGAAACTGCCAACACAGACAGCCACTTTAACACTCCGACCGCCACAGTGGTAGAAAAAAACACCGCAGCAGTAACCGCCAACAGACAGGCGGAAGACAATGTACCGCCCACACTATTACAAGGCACCAATCCGCCAGCTTTTCCGAGGCGGTACCAACGCCATCAAAAGCATGGCGGAAACAGTCTTTGGAAGGGAAACAACTCACCTCTCGACACCCAACAAGGAACCAGGACACCATGGAGCCCGAGTTACAGGTGTTACCAATGTTGGTTTACCTCCTCATCTACCAGGAACATCAAAGACGGTGGTGATGACCACAGTGAGTACTGCACATAGCACACAGGGGAGGGGAAGGAAAAAGAGAGTGGCACATACACGCAATACGCAACACTTCCACCCCCACCCTCACCCACACCACCATATACATAAACACATCCATATACATCACAGATACACCCCATCACCCCCTGGAAGAATGCAAGGACGTCTCCTGCAGCCTCGGACGGCTGCCCACTGGGGATGCCCCTGTGGTGGCACTGACTGGGCACATCGCGGGGCAGGTGGCTGCGGTGGTGTCTGCGGCAGAGATGCTGCCGGTGGTGCAGGTGTCTGCACCTGTGGAGGGAGACACCAGGCCGTCTCCTGCAGTCTCGGACGGCTGCCCACTGGGGATGCTGCTGATGTCCGCTGTGGTGACACTGGCTGGGCACGTCACAGGGCAGGTGGCGGTGATGCGGCGGTGTCTGCT
Organism: Pleurodeles waltl; assembly: GCF_031143425.1. Taxonomy (NCBI): domain Eukaryota; kingdom Metazoa; phylum Chordata; class Amphibia; order Caudata; family Salamandridae; genus Pleurodeles; species Pleurodeles waltl. Next base: position 257,375,291 of record NC_090437.1, on the reverse strand, counting down.
GCAGAGATGCTGACGATGGTGCAGGTGTCTGCACCTGTGGAGGGAGACACCAGGCTGTCTCCTGCAGTCTCGGACGGCTGCCCACTGGTGATGATGCTGTGGACTGCAGTAGAGGCAGCAGACGTGCAGGTGGTGGTGCAGGTGGCGTTCATTGCGGCGGTGGCCACGACCGTACAGGTTGCTGTTCTGTCTTGCAGAAGGGGTGACACCAGTCCCTTAGCCGGAGGCTCCGTGCCCTGAGCTGACTTCCCTTTAACCTTGTGTCCCTTCCCCACCTTGGTAGTCGCTGCTGGGACCTTGGCACTGTCCTCTTTGGTTCTGGAAGATGCCTTGCTGGGTGGTTGGTGCGGCTTTTCCCTCCGGCATGTGGGCCCCTTCTTTAGGCAGGTGGTGGAATAGGGTGGTCCTTGGCCTCACTAGGTGGCACACTGGCAGCCCTGATGGGTGCCGCCTTCGCTTTTCCCGGACTTGCAGGGACCACAGTTGTTGAGGATTTTGTGGCTGAGGTTCTTGGCTGGGATCTGGACATCCTGGCCCTAGGGGTAGGACGGGGGGTAGAGAAGAGGTCAATGGAAGCTAGGAAAAGTTTTTTAGACACACTGGGACGGGAAGATGGAGGGGGTTTGGGAGTGGAGGAGGAGGTAGTGGTCGTAGGAGGTGTACGTCTGCTGAGTTTGGGTGAAGGTGCATGGGCTGGAGCCTGTTGTGAGGTGGATGGCTGTTGAGTGGGTGTGTGCCTGCGTTTGTGTAATTTGGGAGGAGGGCTCACAGACACACTGGGAGAGGACACATCTGATATGTGCATGGTAGTGGGGGTGGTGATTGCACGTGAGTGGTGTGTGGTGATGGGCGTGCTGGTAATGGAGGTAGTGGCTGAGTATGTAGTGCATGCAGGTGTGAGTGCAGACAGGACAGGGAGGGAGGTGGAGGATGTGGAGGAGGGGGACACAGTTGAGCCAGTGGATGTTGGTGTGTCTGCATGGGTATGGTGCTTTTGTGAGTGCCTGTGAGATGTGTGGTGCTTATGTTTGCCTGAGCCACTTTAGTGTGTTGATGTGTGTGCATGCTGCTCTGATGGTGTGCTTGGGATAGGCTGAGGTAGAGGGAATTGGGTCTGGGTAGTGGAAGTTGGAGGGGGATGCTGGACACAGGGACAATGGCTGCCATCAGTGCTGAGGCCAGAGCCTGAAATGCTCTCTGTTGGGCCACCATGCCAGAATGAATGCCATCCAGGTATACAGTTGTTTGTTGCAAATGCCTCTCGACACCCTGCATGGCATTCAAAATGGTTGACTGCCCAACAGTGAGGGATCTCAGGAGGTCAATAGCCTCCTCACTGAGGGCAGCAGGGCTGCCTGGGGCAGGGGCTGAGGTGCCTGGGGCGAAGGAGATGTCCACCTTCCTGGGTGAGCAGGCATGGGAAACACGTTGAGGGGCTGCTGGGAAGGCAATGCTGGTGGGGGGGTGGCGGCTGTACCTGTTGTTGAGGTGGGCACAGAGGTTCCCACCACCGCAAGGGAGGTCCCATCAGAGGAGGAGTTGCTGTCGCTGGTGCCTCCTCCTTTCCCGGTCGTGGAGCTCCTCTCGCCCTCCATCCCACTGGTGCCTTTAGACTCTGTACATTCACCCTCCTGGGCCATGGGGGTTGCAGCTCTCTGCTGCTCCGGTGCCACTGCTCCTCTGCCAGATGATGCTAATGCACACAAGGATAGGGTGACAAAACAAAAAAGGGAGGAAATGGCTGGCACCTCTTGTCCGGTGACGTTGGGTAGGGGTCCTGTTGGGGTGTAAATGCATAGTTATTGTATCTGTGTGTGCCATCTTGTGCAATGAGTGAGTTTTCCTCTACTCCTGTGATTGCATTATTGCCTTGACCCTCGTGTGAGTAGCGATTTTGTGGCCTGGATGAGTCTCTCTACTGGACATGCTTTGGTGATTGTTGTCCATGTAGATCTGTAATGGGTTCCCATGCATTGGTGTTACATGCAGGTCTTGGTATTGGGATGTGTGGTTTGTGATAGTGGGGTATCTGTGAGGTGTTGGGGTGATGGGTGTGAGGGTAGGGGTAGGAGTTTGTGATGGCATGCAGGTAGGGTGGGGGGATATAATAGTAAATAGTTGCCTTACCAGAGTACAGTCCTCCTGCTACTCCTGCTAGGCCCTCAGGATGCATGATTGCCAAGACTTGCTCCTCCCATGTTGTTAGTTGTGGGGGAGGAGGCGGGGTTCCACCGCCAGTCCTCTGCACCTACCTGGTGTCTTGATATCACAGAATGCACCTTCCCCCGTAGATCGTTCCAACTCTTCCTGATGTCATCCCGTGTTCTTGGGTGCTGTCCCACTGGGTTGACCCTGTCAACGATTCTTGCCATAGCTCCATCTTTCTTGCAATGGAGGTCTGCTGCACCTGTGATCCGAATAGCTGTGGCTCTACCCGGATGATTTCCTCAACCATGACCCTGAGCTCCTCCTCAGAAAACCTGGGGTGTCTTTGAGGTGCCATGATGTGGTGTGGGTGATGTGTGAGGTGATGTTTGTTGTGCTGTATGAAGTGTTGTGTTGGGGTGTGTTTTTTGAGGTGCGTGGATGTTCTATGAGTGATGGTGTTGTGTGCCTGTGGATGCTGGTGTTGTGTTTGCTATTCTGTCTCCAAAAATTTCGTTGTAAGGGGTTGTGGGTGTGTGTTTTATAGTGGTGTGAGTGTGTGGGTGTTGTGTGTGTATGCGTATCAGGTGTGTGTATTTTGAATTGTCCAAAGTGGTTGTGTTTTGTAAATGTGTGTGTATTTTGAGTGCTGTGGTGTGTACCTCCAATGGATTACTGCGGTTAAAAGAGCGCCATGTTGATTCGTGGGTTGTGTTACTGTGGGTGTATTTCTGTTGGGCTGATGGTGTAGGTTTTGCTATCGCCAGTTTATCACTGACCTTTGGTGTGGAGGACTTGTGTGGGTGTCTGTATTGTGGCGGATTACGAGATGTGGGTCGTAATACCTGTAGCGGATTTCTGCCGCGTCCACGGTATCTTGACGGCCGTCAGCACGACGGAAAGCTGGAATTACCCCCAGGGTTGTATTGAGGGCCTTTCTGTTTTTTTCTTCATGGAACTTCCTCCTCCTCATCCAAGACAACTGGCTCCTGCATCCTACACTGGGTCCTGCTGTGAAGGTGCCATTGTCTTCTCCAAAGGAAAGGAATGCAAAAGACAGGAGCAATAGCTGTGCCTGGTTTTGACAAGTGTGAAAACAGAGCGCCACTCCTCAGATCAGTTGAGATAGGTGGGACCTGTCACAATTTGAAAGGTAAAAATTATTTCATCCAATTAAAACCATATGGGGCAGATTTAGGAAAAGTGGCACTGTACCTAGTGTAGCGTCACTTCTGTTGTGATTTACATGGTCCTAGCTCCACCGAATCATCACTTTTCGTGACGCTCCGGTGGCACTGTGCTTTGCACCGCATTCACAAGTTGGCGCTGAGCCTCTTTTTGTGGCTTAACGTTGCATTACAAATGCAGGCTCTTCCGATGCAGTTTTCTGCGGCAGAAGGACGTGCAATAGGTGTTGATGTGGGCGTTCCACCACAATACCCATCGCTTTTGAAGCTGCCACTGATATACTAGAAAGTGTAAATCTGTGGCAGCATGGCAAAACGAGGATAAATATTTTTATTCCTCCACGTTTTTTGTTTTTTTCATGTGTGCTGCATTCTGCAGCACAAATAGACAGAGAAAAAGGCCATGAATGGTTGTTTATCTGCAGGAAGGTGTCCCTTCCAGCACAAAAACTAATCATTCAAAAATGATGATTTGGTACTTCTACGTGTGCCGCATTGTGCAGCACACATAGAAGTGCCAAATATCCATTGTAGATTGTTTATGTGCAGGAAGGTACATAAACAATCACTTCCCTCAATGCAAACACTCGTGCACTATGGGTGCAAGGATGCCTGCATTGACTCAGACTGCTTAATTTAGCTCCAGAGCAGGGGGAAATGCAGAGATGCACCTTATTCTTGTAAATTCAGAGCATCCCTGTGGTTCAAAACTGGTGCAGCTTGGCGCTGCTATTTTTGGCGCACCACAGCGCTGCACCAGTTTCCTGTAGTTCTGGCCTATCTGATTACCGCCAGTGGACTACTCTTATGATTAGCTGGTATTCTTCTGGAGAAAGCCTAAGTGGAGGATGACATATGTGTTAACACATGTTTTATTAAACTTGTGTTTGTTCCATTTGTGTTAGAATTACCTTTTACTCTTATTTACCAATTAACTCGGCAAAAGGAATGAACATTTATCATTATTATAAGTTACATCTGTTGTTGTCTGTTTCATTTTTTTAAGACAATCTATCATTCTTACCTGATTAGTAAAGGGCCTTAACTGAGAGAGAGAACCAGGCTTCAGAAAAGCAAAATAAAAAATCAAGGGGCTGATTCTCGGCGGGCGCTTTGGCCGCGGTCAGAAAGGGTAAACCGGCGGTCTCCCGCCGGTTTACCGCTGCCCTCAGAATCCCCCATGGCGGCGCAGCTTGCTGCGCCGCCATGGGGGATTCTGACCCCCCCCTACCGCCATCCTGTTCATGGCTGGAAAGCCGCCATGAACAGGATGGCGGTAGGGGGGGTCGCGGGGCCCCTGGGGGCCCCGCAAGGTATTTCAGTGTCTGCCTTGCAGACACTGAAATACGCGACGGGTGCTACTGCACCCGTCTCACCTTCCCACTCCGCCGGCTCGATTACGAGCCGGCATCCTCGTGGGAAGGGAGTTTTTCCCTGGGCTGGCGGGCGGTCTTTTGGAGACCGCCCGCCAGCCCAGGGAAAAACTCATAATACCCTCCGCGGTCTTCTGACCGCGGAGCGGTATTATGGGGGCGGAATTCTGGCGGGCGGCCTCCGCCGCCCGCCAGAATTAGAATCACCCCCCAAGTCTGCTAATTTGACAACAGAACAACACACCAAAGCACACAATTTAAATGGTAAAGTGCCCCATTGCATAAATTGTAACAGTGACTCTTGCATTCTGCATCTGTATTTCTAAATTATACAGATCTTGTTGGTGGCATCGCAGCTTGTCTCAAAACGTACACTGATCAATTCAAAATGTAAGTTTTGCAATGGATCATCCAGTAAAAATTAGGCCTGGGCAGAACAATCAGAGTTTTGCTATGCAGAGTTCCCCAAAAACTCTGAAAGATTCTTCCTAACTCAGCAAATGGAGGGAATAATGCTCAGTCACCGGTTTGTGCTGCATTTTCATGCCACTAGCTCATTCGCACTCAGAGGAAAGTTAATTTTAAGTAACGTTATGAATATTATGTGATCCAGTTTGAGCAAGCCAGGTGCTCGGGGCTACCTAATTATACTCTTCAGTGATTGCTTGGGCTAATTATTTAAGAAGTCATGCAGACTCTGCTGTCAATAAGATAGTGGTAGTAGTAATATCAGTGCATTACCGCTATCTGAGTCTTTCGTTATGTAGCTCGTACAGTCACAAACAATCTCCCAGTGATTTGTAGTATGCTTCTATACATTGAAAAGGCCATCAAAGGGGGTTGAGAAGCAAAGATCATTTGTTGCAATGCATTAGTAGTTCTGAATATAGTTTAAGTGTGCACATTTTGAATTAGTGTTTAGGTTTAAGAAATTAGGAATAGGTCAACTCGATACTAGTAATACAGGCAAGCTGATTTAGAAAAGTACAATATGTTACTGCGTTTGCATTTTCATGTCAAAGTATTTTCTGAGAGATTAACTATACAACTAATCTAATTTTGTTATCTTCTTTATTTCTTACATCAGCACCCAATGTCAAGAAGAAGGCATCAGAAGAGGGTAAGGGTGAAGCCAGGGCTGCCACCACTGATGTCATGGTGGGTGGAAGTACCACTGCCACCACGAGCGTCATGCCTCGGTTGATAGCTCTGTTAACCCCAGTAAGTCCTCCTGTCAATATTCTTTCCCTAACTTTTACCTCTCCCCATTTAGAATAATTATTCCTTTTTTTCATACTGTGACTGTTTTTTTATTTATTCTTCATTTGTTAATTCTTGTTATCTCTGCATTATCTTTTTTTCTACATTTCATGTTTCTGTCGCTGATGTCCTCCTGTCTGAACTAGTCTGTATCTTTCTTCTGCTTTGTTAGTAAGCTTTCCCTCTCCTCTTATGTATCTTGTGGACTAATACTGTAAGACTAGGGGAATAAATATGAGGTACTCTTCTGTGAAGCTTGCAGGACCAAGTTATTCCTCATGTTTGTTGAGAAGACTTTCTTTTTCTTGCTCTTGCTCAAACAGTAAAACAAGAGAGCGTGGCCACGGTCATGGTGGACCCCCAGACCCTTTGTGTTGTATGTATTATCATTCAGTATACTAGCAGTTTCGATGAGAGTCCAGCATAGCAGGAAAGTATTATGAGGACAGTCCCATTGCATTTGCCAACCTAGGCCAGATGTCCTTCATTGACTAATTTATTCCACCCCTTCATTGCACTTGAAATGACTCACAGTCATCATAACTCTGCCCCTCCATCACGAAAAGATTTTGGCTAGCTTGACTACCTTACGTTTCTAACATTGTCAACCAACAAAATGCCAAAAGTGATATTTTCAATAGAAAAGAAGATAGTGCTAACAGATCTGTAGTGATGTATTGCAGTTGTATTTTGTTAAAAAAAAAATAATGGGAGGTGTTTCTGACATCTTCAATATTACCACATAGACCACCAGTGCCGGGGCAAGCTGCAGCACTAGTCTGCCATGCACAGAGGCAGTTGGAGGGGAATTCAAAGCAGTGGCAGGGACAGGTGGTCATAAGTCACATTGCTTGCTTGCTGACAATTACTAGTATACTAACTGTATTTGTTAAGGGAGGCAGGTCACACCCATTATAATTCATCACCTCCCAGCCCATGGCATTTCAGGACCCATAACCTAACTGCAGCATGGTTCAATTTGGCACAGCAGTGTTGGCTGTGCAATGTGCGTGTGTTTCACTTAATGCAGCATTTATAACATTTTCAATGCATTGAAAATGGGAAACAAGTTGTGTTTCCCTTCCCTCCCAGTCACCTCCTAGTATTTCACTCTTATATTCTTTCCTAAGTTCTATACCAGCCTGTCCAAAAAAAATGAAAAATCCATTCTTGGCATGTGCCACATTTTTCTGGCCAAGTGTTTCGTATATTCAACAGCTTCCATAATGGATTTATACATGTTCAAATTTTTGTCTGAGACACATGCTACTGCCCAGGGCCTCAGTTTCTCATGCTGGCTGCCTGCACCTCCATCCCCCGGGCAACAGATTTCCAGTGCTGCTGGCAGCCATCCACACCACTGTAACTGCTCCCTTTAACTCAGACCACCCGTTCCAGTGTGATGTGCTGCATGAGCTGGCACAGTTGGGCTGAGAACTGTGGACACAACTCAAAAATGCTTTCTTCTGAGCCGTTTTTAATTTTTTGTTTTGGTGGGAGGGACTTTTGTTTTTTGTGGAGAGGTTGGGAATTGGGCAGGGCAATTACTTTTGGTCTTTGTTTTGGACTTTTTGTTGGACACTTACTTTTGAACATTTGTCAGGGCAATATTGTTTGGGCAGAGGGGTGGACCTGTTGCGGGTAAAAAAGGTTGGTTTACTTTTGTTTTGATGAGTAAAAGGAAACATTTTTATATATTTTGTCCCTAAATACATTCATTTGTGTTTTATTTTTACTTTGCACCCTTTTGGGCAACCTGTTCCTTTAATCCGCTTATCAAAGTGAATACCAGTTAGTTAAGGTTAATTATACCCTTGTCCTGCTACCCTCTGCTATCAGTCTGTTGCGGAAGGAACTGAAGGAGTGAGTATGATATAATTCAGTTGAATGTATTGCAAACAGTCCTTCAGCCCCAAAGGCACAAGTTATTATTATATATTTAAATGTTCTGTCCTCTAGGTTTGGAAAACTAAAAATAATAGAGGAGTGAAGTAACCCCACCCAGTTGTAAATAATGACTGTTAAAAGAAAAATCCTAAGGTATTGCTAAATTGGGAAGTGCATCTGCATTCTTCTCAGAACGTCTGTCACTCTTAGTTGCCTGACTGAACCAGTCCAGTAAGGTAAACATGATTGTTGATCTTTTGCCTTTCTTGCAGGAGAAGAGAAGGCCTGCAGATTGTACAACAGAAACAATAAAGTAGAGTCAAAGAGAAGGATAGAAGGTAATATTCATGAGGAGTGTAGCAAGAAGACCCAGCAAGAGCATAGTCTGCTGCAGTCATTCAGGTGCGATATATTAACTGAGTATTGGGAGCAATTAACAACCAAACACTGACAAGTAGCTGCATGTACCAGGCTGATAAATCTCACAACTGTGATCATAACATTTAGCTGAGTGCTTGCCTAATGTGATGATGCAGCATCATGGCTGTGTCCAATTACAAGCAACAGCCCCTGACCACAGCCACATAAGAGGAGTTTCACATTTGAGCCAGCAGTGCAGCACGCACTCTCAGCAGAATTTCCAAAATCAGTGCACCTCTCTACGGTCCACAGAGCTGAGTAGGCCTCAGAGTCATCATAATCATGGTTTCCCTTCAAAATCAATAATTTCCTTCTTCTGGTTATTGAGTTAGTCCCACCCTGTGTCCTTCCTTCCTCCTCCTGACCTTAAGTAAGAAAATCAGTCCAACTCTGCCCAGACCTGAGCGATATAGACCTGTACTGCACTGCTGTTGAACAACAAGTAGAGAAACAGAACAGCAGAATTTTGTGTAGATTTGTGTTTATTAACAAAAGTGACTGGTCTGGCATCCAATTAGGCAGTAAAAAGGAAGGGACCCTGCAATTAAATTTCGCTAAGTGTGAAAGGGCCAATCACTTGAGGAAAATTGATCTCCCAACAGGCCCTGAGCATTGCAAATCATTGAAATCAAGTTTAAAAATTAGTTGAACACCCTCCCTCACTGTCTGGTACCACATAAATCATTGATCATCACTCTCAATCACTCAATAATACATCATCACTCATTGATGCAATAGTTACCTTTTCCAGTCCACACACGGTGGCAGGTACACAATTATATCTCCTTTTTGATGCAAGCAACACATTGTAATTTGCCATTTTTGCAAATCCAATGATCTTCTGGTCGAGCCCTGCTTGGTGATGAAAAATAGAAGGTTAGGCATGGGAGGCGGGCAGACATTGTCGCCAATGTCTTGAAGGGAATGAAGAGACTTGTTCACTGCACACTGGTCCAACTCCAGTCCAGCCATACATGTGCCTAAAAAATGTTGAAGCTGCACAAGTCAGACACAAAAATAATGTTCCACTAGCTATATTGTTTTTTTTTGTTTTGCAAAGACATTTGACTATAAATAAAAAAGTTCAATGGTGGCCTACTCAGTCAGGGAAGTAGAGTTTATCCCCAAACTCATCTGGTTTGCCCAGAAGTTGGTCAGCTAACACACTTGAGTCTGACCAATCCCTGTTATCCTCCTCTGTCTCCTCTCTTGGTTAGTCTCTCTCCGTATTGAGATGAGAGATTGGTCTTTCTCACTGTGACAACTGCATTCAGCAGACACACTGGCTACTGGACAAGCCAGGTACGCTATTGCCAGCCTGCTCACCTCTAGCTATTTGTGCATCTTTCCATACCAATATACCATTGGCTTTTGATCCACATAGATCTCTTTTGTGTCATCCAGATAGTCCTGGGATATTCCTTGAATGGCTATTGGTGCTGCCACTTGCTCAACCACTTTTGCCTTCATCTCAGCACTTGACTTAAGACTTGCCACACGAATCCAAGCTAATACAGAGGTTGGGGCCAATCCTCCTGTTCCTGTTGTTGTGGTTGTTGCCGGTGTCCTTGTTGCTGGTGTTGGTTGCTGTGAGACAGCAATACTGCCCTCCCTGAAAGTTGAATGCAGCACCCCAGAACCTCTACCTGGGTATGGTACTCTAATTTCCAGCCGCTCTTCCAAGTCTCTGGCTTTCTCAATAATCCATGTCTTGTAGTGTGAAACATCCCCTTCAGAAAATGGAATTAAAGTGGCCAGAATTTTTTGTACCGTGGATCAAGTACTGTGGCACAGATGTACTCTTTGGACAACATGATGTCCCTTTGCAGCCTTGTATTAACAACCAAGCAAAGGATCAAGCTTTCAACCAAGGCATGCACTTCTGCATTTTTGTTCACACCTGGAAACCTTTTAGATAACTTTTTTAACCGGTTCTGTAGCAGATGCAGCAATGGGATAGCTTGGCCCATCAGACTGTCCTCCTTGCTGACTTACTGTGTGAAAACCTCAAAAGGAAGACACATCTGTGTCAGGCATTCGACTAGGACCCATTTGTGTACTTCAGTGGTCATGCTTTTCCCGAGTGCACCCCCTCCCTGGAATGATGTAGTCATTGGTCTGTCTGTACTGCTCAAACAGATGTTGCAACATGTAATAGGTCAAGCTTCAGTGAGTTGGCACCTCCTGGCTTTAACTGGTACTCTATTAGCATGCTGATTGTTCCCCCTGCTTCTTCCGGGCTTTAAAAGAATGGCTGAAATATGTGCAGATTCTTCTGGAGATGGTCAGTAACTTGTTGACTATACCATTTTTTAGCAAGTCCTGCACAACCAGGCTAATGCAATGCTCCAAACACAGACCCTGAAATAGCCACCATCTGACATGGCCTACACTATACTACTGCGACTGCCAGTGGCAACAAATCTAATTCTGACACCTTTGGGTCACAGCCACTCAAACACCTTGCTGTTAAAGTCTTCCAAGATGTTTCCAGCTGTATGGGATTTCTCCATGGGGAATATGGCTAATGTTGCATACCACTGAACACCTTTAAAAGTTCTTCAGTGCTGAGACCTGTAGATAGCTGTTGCCTAGCTCCTTCAAAAGAGATCCTACAAATCTCCCTAGAAAATGGCTTTGAAATCTGAAAAAAACGGTGGCTGCACAAAATGGCTGCCAGGCACATGATCAACCAACAACAGCAAGCAAGGAGACATGACCACAAAAAAAGAAAACATGCAGGCCTACGGCTAAAGTACGCTAGCTAGCTGCACAAAATGTCTGCCAGAAACATGGTCAAACAACAACAGCAAGCAAGGAGGCCTGGCCACAGCAGAGAAAACATGCAGGCCTGTGGCAAAAGCACTCTAGGTGGCTGCACAAAATGGCTGCTGAACACATGGACAACCAACAACAGCAGGTAAGGAGGTATTACCAGAACGAAGAAAACATGCAGGCCTATGGCTAAAGCACCCTAGCTGGCTGCAAAAAATGGCAGCCGGTCACATGGTCCAACAGCAAGCAAGGAGGCATGGCTACAACAAAGACCACATGCAGGCCTTTAGCGAAAGCATACTGGTTGGCTGCACAACATGGACACTGGCCACATGGTCAAACAATAACAGCAAGCAAGGGAATATGGCCACAGCAAAGAACAAATACATGTCTATGGCAAAAGCACACTACCTAGCCACACACAATGGCCATCATCCACATGGTCAACCAACAACAACAAGCAAGGAGGCATGGAAAACAAAGAACACATTCAGGCCTTTGGCAACAGCATACTGGCTGGGTACGCAAAATGGCCACCTGCCACATGGTCAACTAACACAGCAAGCAAGGAGGCATGGTCATAACAAGGAACCCATGCAGGCCTATGGCAAAAACACACTAGCTGGCTGCACAAAATGGTCATACAAAAACAGCAAGCAAGGAGGCATGGCCACGACAAAGAACACATGCAGGCCTTTTGCAAAAGCCCACAGGCTGGCTGCACAAAATGGCCATCAGCCACATGGGCAACCAACATCAACAAGCAAGGAGGCATAGAAAACAAAAAACACATATGGACACTGACTACACACAGAAAAATGGCAAACACACTCACACACACACTGGCACAGGAGGCACACAAAGACTGAGGAAAATTAGACTACCTTTAATTCAGCAATGCCAAAAAGTAAAATTAACTGAGCTTTGAAAATCTAACAATAATGCACATACTCCCAAAGCATCAAATATTAGCCTACCTACAGACTTTTATGCAAAAACATGAAATGCAGATAATAACCTACATTTTCAACTTAATCTGGGGCACCCTTATCCTAAATGATGTTTTAAAACAAATTATATCAAAGAAACAGTTATTTCAATGACTAATGATAATTACTGGGCATATTGGCTGGACGGCCCATTGGCAGACTAGGCTACACAGTTGAAAAAATGAATATTGTAAATGTAACAAACACAGAGAAAATGTACTGAACTTTTTTTTCCTTTACAAGACAGAAAAAGTTAAATGCAAAAAAAATAACTAGGACCCTATTGGACTTCCAGGACACCCACCACTGCCAAAATAAAATTTGAAAATTGAATAAAAGTACAAATAAATACTGCTGCATGCCCTTTATCAAACAATTAGCACCTTTGTACCAGAGTTGTTTTACTTACTTGAGATATCACAAAAACAAAGTCCCTAAATCCAATATTATATATGCAGTAGAAAAAGAGAGTGATGCTTCCACCTTGAAATCCAAGTGAAAAGGGAGCAGGAGATGGAAACAGCACTGGGAGGAGGCTGCTGGGCGGGAAGAGGAAGTTGGAATCTCTGGGGCACTTCTTTTCTGTTGAAAAAAAAGAAAATAGAAAAAAGTTTCTCACACTAAAAAACAACTTGAACAGTCCTTTGTAGTAGAATATCAACTCAAATATGTCCCTATGAATAGATTTAGCTTATGCCTGAAAGTATGAATGAAAAGGTTAATCTTATGTATTTAATGTCATATATTTGACAGATGTATATAGTGCTGAACAAACTTTGCAGAAACAGAATATTGTGCATTGAAAATATTCACTGCACAACATTCTGAGTAGAGAAATAGGAAAATATTCACCCCTCCTACCAAATACGTCTAGCAATGACTACAACCTGATGCACATAAAGAGAATCAATTGCCAGAGTGATGCCCTTTTCACCTTCTGACTCAGGTTTGGATCCAAGGTGCCTAATTCCAAGCATAGGTGGAGGCCATCTGACTCAAAGGGAAGAGTGACATCACTGAAGAGTGTTACAAATGAGCATTGTTTGAGTGTCATTCCCAGGTTTTTGCCTTTTTTGGCTCAACCTGTTTTTGTTGGCACTATGAATGCACACTTCTGCTAACCAGTAGTAAAGTACTTTTGCTTCTTCTATTAAACATGGGAAAAATTGCATTTACTTAATTGCCACATTTAGTTTACTTATAGGTCCCTATTATATGGTACAAAATGTACCCAGTGTAAGAAAGTGCCCTTTTTTGACATGGTCACTCCTTCTTTTTGCCTGGTACATGATGCAATTTTGACTAAAAGTGGACTGGGTTCCTGATACCAGGTCCTGATTGCAAGATCTCTTTCCCTAAAACTGTACAATTATTTCCCAATTGACATATCTTTGGCCCCCCTGTTAAGTCCTAGTAAATGGTACCCCGGTACCTTGGACCAGGGTACCAAATAGGGTCATCACGGGCTGCAGCATGCATTGTGTCACCCTCAGGGACCCCTCACCTAGCACACAGACTGCCATTGCAGGATGCATGTCTTTGTTCAACTTAAAGTGAGAACATTACATAGCACACAGCTATGTGCCATGTACCCTAAACACAGCATGCAATATATGTAAGTCACCTATACAGCAGGCCTTCCAGCCCTAAGGCTGGGTGCATTACATTGCATGTGAGGACGTACCTGCATGAGCAGATATGCCCCTGTTATGTCCTTGTTGATTCTTAGACATAGTGAGTGAACAGGGGAGTCTTTTTTGTACACTGGTCATTACGAGTTCCTACAGCTACATGATGACCTCACTGAAATTAGAGATGTTTGGTTTCAAACATCTTGTATTCATCAGCTCTCACTGATTCCAGTGATGGACTTATTAATACATGCACCCAGAGTGCACCTTAGAGGTGGCCCCTAAAACCTTACCAACTGCCTGTGTGCAGACTGACCAGTTTCAGTCAACCTGCCACCACCAGGCACAAGCCTGATTCCCCCAAAGGTGAGAGCCTTTGCTCACAGGGTGGTCATAAACCAAGCCTACTCTTGGAGAGGTGATTACTAGGCCTGGACGGAGTTCGCTGAGTCATGTGGACAAAAAACACTGCCATGCTATGCAGAGATCCACGGGCAGGTGGACTTTCCCGTCACACTCGTCCATGTTGCATTCAAATTCAAGCATGAACAGCACAATGTGGCTCACATGGGGACAGCCATCTTGTTTTCTTACTCTGTTCATGGTGCTGGGTCTGTTTCTTTAATCCCTTCCTAATCTTTTTAAACCTCTCCCCGCTTAATCTACCCTTTATTTTTATTTATTGATTAGTGTGTGTTTTTGTGTCTGTGTATTTTTACTTTTTTAATTTTTTTGACTTTTCGTATTTTTGTTTATTTTTTCCCTTTCCCTCCTTAGATAATATATCTTACTTCCTTCTCCTGTTTCTTTCTTCATTCCACCCAGCTGCTTGGCAGAGCAGGGCAACGAACAGGGGAGCAGTGATGCCAAGCCTTCACAAACAGCCGGCAGAAGTTGCCTACCTTGTGGGTGGCGGCGCCACCAAGTATTGCAGTCCCAACTCAATTTGTGTAACATGGATTTGAAAACACTGTTTTTTCTGTGCAGCGTCACCCCCTCTCTATGTAGGCAGCAGACGGTAGACCTGGGTGCAGGTGCCCCCTAAGGTAGCGTTGGCTGCATTGCAAAAGGGTGTGCAGCAGACCAGCCAGGTCTAGCACACCACCCAGCAGCCCACCCAGCAGCTGATGCACCACTAGGCAGATATCCTCAAGCAGGACCTGCTCGACCTGCCAGGCATCAAGATCCTGGGGCTCAGTGATGATTAACTACATTATTTGTTGTGTATGTGTTCTACAATGCTAACTTTTTTTCTCAATAACATGCTCCTCACACTCAGAGGTAATTTACATTTGCTTTACATTAAGAATAGTATCATGTTTGAGCTAGGTAGGTGCTCGGTGCTACCTCACCTACTCATAGGCACTCACTTTGGCTGATTATTTAAGAAGCCATTGAAGTGCAGACTCCTCTGTCATACTGTCACCATAGTAAATTAGTGATATCAGCAAGTTAGTATTCTCTGTGTCTTTTCTTATGTATCTCGTACAGTCCCAAGCAATTTCACAGTAATGTGTAGTACTAGTATGCATCTACGTATTGCAAAAAAGGGAAACCGAGTTGGTCCATCATGGGAGTTGGAAAACAAGAATAAAATCAAAGATCATTAATTGCAATGCATTTGTTACAAATATATCTTTTGTTAAGGAAATTCTGAACATGAATTTTAGGATTAGTTTAGCTAACTCAACAATAGACAATACTAGTACAATAGTCACACTGGTATATATAAGTACAATGTTACTGTGTTAGCCTGTTATAATAATGTAGTAGAGAATTAACTGTACCACTAATCTATTTTTTTGATCTTCTATATTGCTTGTACAAGAACAAGCTTTATTCAATCAATTAACCATCAAAGCATCACAATACATAAAAATAGAAATAACATATCATTTTATAATCTATACAATCATTAGATAATTTAATTAAAAAAAATAATAATAAATACGTATACAATCGAACTACTTATCTAAAATCGTGCCTGGGCAATCTTCATGAGTCCTTATTTAAAAGGCGATAACGCATCTGCCATGCTTCCACTAAAAACGTACTAACAGCAGGAATTAATTCATTTGAAATGTGACTTTTTAAAACCCTTATTGCTATACTACAATTTTTTAGCCACATTTCTCGACAAGTTTTTCTAATCCATTTTGACCGCGGAATAAAATATGCAGGGCAAAAAAACATAAAATGTTCAACTGTTTCCGGGGCACCACCACATGCTGGGCATATGTTAGAAATAGCAGTTGGCGCCCAGCTACAGGATAAGGACAACAACTGTAAAGTCCCAAAACAAAATCTAGCATGGAAATGTAATTGTTCCACACATAGGACCAGTAAGCTGATTTCAAAACAGTTTTATGGGATTTCACTAAATTGTGGGGATTCTCCCAACAATCTCCCAACCCCAAAACATGAAACCAGTTAGACACATGTTTAATCCAAGGAATAAAAGCAGCATTTGGTCTCTTTAACAAATTGAGCAATGAGGCCTTATATATATCCAATTCGGGGATAGTCCAAATCCTTATCCAGTATAATAGAGGTCTTAAGGAAATTAAATCAGCTACCCAGTTTAGCCCCAGGTCGAGAAACATTGGAATCAGTGGTGTGCTGCAAGGGCATGCAATCAAAGCCCTCACAAAATTGTTTTCTCACACAATTAACTTATTACTATTGGAGGATCCCCATACCTCTGCACCATAGACAGCAGCTCCATGCCGCTAGCCATATAAATGTTGATAGCTGGGGATACTGGTTTTGTTATAGAACTTTTATAAAAGTGCAGGATAGATGCTGCTCTGTGTTGTAATAGCCCCACACTTTTACTAATCTGGTCCTCCCAATGTAATTTACTGATTAACCTCACCCCCAAATGATCTATTGAGCTAACTTTGCTCAAAGGGACTCCATCCAATTTAATAATGCATCTTTTACAAGGGCCTAAGTAAAACACCATCAGTTTGGTTTTATTGATATTCACCTCCAACCCATAATCCCTGCAAAATGAATTGAATCTATCAACAAGAGTTTGTAGACCCATCGGTGTCTTTGAAATAGGAATTGAATCATCTGCAAAAAGAAGAATGGGGATTTTCTGTGCATTCAAGGAAGGGGCATCATTCTGACAGGAAATCAAGGCCTGCACCACCTTGTCGAAGTAAGCCTCAGCAAGGCTCACTAGTCCTCAGACCATATAGGAAGAAGTTGGCACAGAAACTGAAATAAAAGACAAAGGCCCATATTTATACTTTTTGACGCAAAACTGCGCCAATGCAGTTTTGCGTCAAAAACATTAGCGCCGGCTAACGCCATTCTGAAGCGCCATGCGGGCGCCGTATTTATTGAATGACGTTAGCCGGCGTTAGCCGCCGGCGCTGTCTGGTGTGCATTAAAAAAACGACGTACACCAGGCAGCGCCGGCGTAGGGGGAAAATGGCGTATGGGCGTCCAGAAATGGTGCAAGTCAGGCTGAGGCAAAAAAATCGCCACAACCCGATTTGCGCCATTTTTTTACGACGCCCATCCCCCATTGAAATTACTCCTGTCTTAGCAAAGACAGGAGTCATGCCCCCTTGCCCAATGGCAATGCCCAGGGGACTTCTGTCCCGTGGGCATGGTCATTGGGCATAGTGGCATGTAGGGGGGCACAAATCAGGCCCCCCTATGCCACAAAAAAAAAAAAAAAAAATTACTTACCTGGACTTACCTTAATGTCCCTGGGGTGGGTCCCTCCATCCTTGGGTGTCCTCCTGGGGTGGGCAAGGGTGGCAGGGGGTGTCCCTGGGAGCAGGGGAGGGCACCTCTGGGCTCATTCTGAGCCCACAGGTCCCTTAATGCCTGCCCTGACCCAGGCGCTAAAATCCTGCGCAAATGCGGGTTTTTTAGTCCCGCCCACTCCCGGGCGTCATTTTTGGCCGGGAGTATAAATCCGACGCAATAGCATCGGAGTCATTTTTTAAGACGGGAACGCCTACCTTGCATATCATTAACGCAAGGAAGGTGTTCACGCAAAAAAATTACGCTAATTCCATGAACTTTGGCGCTAGACGCGTCTAACGCCAAAGTATAAATTTGGAGTTAGTTTTGCGTCGAATTTGCGTCGAAAAAAACGACGGAAATTCGGCGCAAACGGAGTATAAATATGCCCCAAAGTTTATTAAACCTCATGAGGTGGTACTACAGTTCAAACAGCACCCTTCGGTAATGTTTGAAGTAGCACACTGAACTAAGAGAGCATGGTCCTTTTATACCCACGCAGGGGCTAAAAGAAGGTGGTACAATTATTGAAGCAAGACTTATATACATATAAGGTCATATGGAAATGCACAGTCGACAGGTAGGAGGGCCTAACAGTTTTCAAGGACTAGTAGACACATTACTGTTGGTTACTAATTACTAAAATCTGCAGACCTTACTGGGCATGTGCAAAGTGGGAGATGCTAAATATAACTTGTCACTAGACAGATTATCAAGAGTAGTTAACAGGAAGGTAGGACAGAGCAAATGGCGAGCACATGGCAGCATGTGGCAGAGATAATGGCTGCCATGAATACAAAATGGATTCCGCGAAATGTTCACAATAGTTGCTAAATACAAGATGTCTTCTGCTAATGCTTAATCTAATCGCTACTAAATTACAACTACCTCATTAATAAATAGGCTAAATAACAGCAGAGCCATCACACAGCCTTGACGGACTCCCCTTTGAATGGGGATCTTTTCAGTCAGCTCACCTTGATTACCCCATTGCACTTGCACATATGTGTTTTCGTGCAATCGCTTTAACAATTGGATTATGTTTGCTGGGGTTCCCAGTCTACGCAACACTTCCCACAGTTTTTCTCTTGGGACCAAATCAAAGGCAGATCATAGATCAACAAAAACAACATATAGATGTTGCTTGGCGAGTACTACACATTTCTAGTATAAAATAGCCAGCCTGAAAACCTGTGGCTGATTGGTCTATAATTAATTGGGAGGTTTGCACTGACCTTTTTATAAATGGGAATAATTTCAGCCCCTTTCCACTTGCCTGGAATTTGACCCCCTGTGGAGATTCTGTTCGAGATCAAATTTATATACCAGGGCCATATAATTGGCTCTGATCTATAAAGATCTCCTGGTAACTTGTCCGGCCTGGGAGCTTTGCCAGGTTTTAATGAATTAATTGCATCAAGGGTTTTTTCCATTAAAAAAAATTACAATCCTCAGGGGCATTAGCACCCTCCCCAGGTGAATCAAAACTGAAATTTGCAATAGACCTCAATGAGAGGACATACTCTCCAACGTGTGGATCGTGTGCCAAAACATTAGATGGGAAAAATGATCCACCCAACTTTCGGGTTGTATGTGATTTCAAATAATATTCCTACCCCCTTTGTCTTTCAGACAACAATTCCCAGAACAACATATTATTGTTTGCTTTTGAGGCATCTAATAATTCCTGCCATACAGAATCTTCCCATGATCTTTTTGCTTGTAAAATAGTCTCCTTATATATAGGTCTGGCTTGTTGGATCTCCCCCAGAAGACCAGTCATAATAGCTGTTTTTACCTCAGACTTCGCCATAGAACAGGTCTCATCAAACCATCCATTACTGGCCCTTTTCCCACCACAAGGCCTAGAATCAACCTTTTTGTAAAAGAAGCTCTGCAATTTAATGGCCAAGCTATCATGTATACTAAGTACTGGGATGTTATTGGCAACCTGTCCTTCGTAGACAGCCAGATTATCTATGAATAATTGGCAGATCCCTCCTATCAAGTGGGGGTTAGACATCACCTTTGGCCAACCAACACTTATTAAGTGTCCTCCTGGACACCTCCCAAGAGAGAGTGAGAAGTAAAGGATAATGATCACTCTCACATCTCCAATCCACCCTCATGTCCCTCAGAAAAGACCACAACCTAACATCAACCAAAAAATGATCAAGGACACTTGTGGACATACATCGTTTAAATGTCGGCGTGAGGTTTAGGTCAGAGGGTGTACGACCATCACAAGCCCTAAGGCCATATTTTAAACATAAAGAGGCCAGTTGGGAAGCCACACAAGAGCGAGTACAATGCAGAGAATTAGTTATCTGTGGGATTCCCCAAAGTTCATCCTTTTCATCTGTTAACCCACTGAGCAAGGCAGAAGACTCAAAAGTACAGTTCAAATCACCTGCTATGATTAAGAAGGTTGAAGATTGTAAAGTTAGCTAAAAATTCGGACAATGCAACTAAGGTCTGTGACTCAGAACCACGTGAGACAGACCGAGCATAAACATTAATAACAATTACTTTAAAATTCTGCTGAAACGAAATTTGCATGCCCATTAAATCAACACAATCAATATCTAATATCATGTGATCACATTGCAATTTCTTATTTAAAAGTACTAACAGGCCTCCTTTGGCACGGCCTAAACCCTTCTCTGGAGGTTGGGCAGGAATGCTAAATAAAAGAAACCTATCTATATTGGTTTCACCCTCAGCCCAAGTTTCCTGAAACAAACAAATGTCCTGATTGTTGATATACATAATCCATTCTGGATCGGCTAATTTCCTATCAAGGCCTGCTAGATTCCAAGTCATTAAAGTTAATTCATGATTGTCTGACTTAATTTCATGGGTTGAACATCCAGGCTCCCTCAAGTCCATTTCCTCGTTACAAATCCCAGGAGACACCACCCTATTTCTCTCATCCGTATGCAAAACCTCAGAGCAGATCCCCACAGGTACTACCCGGTCAGTAGCTAGTCATACAGGGTTTGACAACAAACAAGAAGTTTTGATTATCGTAGGTGGATCACTTCCCTGGGAAAAATTTGGACTACCCTGAATAGCAGTTGGGGAAACACCAGCTGGCTTCAATGTAAGTCTAATCCCCCCCCACTCGACTCCCTTTACTGGTGGGTACATAAATCAAAAGCCATAAGTTGGTTCACCAGAGTCTTATAAGTGAAGTAAACAGAAATTATATCAAGATTTGAACCCGGGATACTACATCTATCTGCTGCAAGAATATCCTAATGAATAACTGAAAGACAGTTCCGTTGGATACGTAGCCAGTGTATTCCCTTGTTGATCAAAAATCATGGTTCTCAACAGAACCTGGTGTCAATTTTGGGACATCAACCATATGGATTATACCATCTCCACTTTTTGGGCCCAGATCCTGGGCCCTGGTTAATAGACCACTGGTATCATTACAAAAGGGAATATTATTGTTGGTCAATGGTTCCAAAAACTTAATCGCGGGGAGGGAAACCACCCTCCGTGCCAGCTGTTTTTGAGACATCATACCCCCTTGCTCTTCGCCTATCTTTGGGGACCTCAGGGTAAGTAATATTGCATATCTGATTTGCTTAAGAGACTCTACAGTTAGATGCTCTATTGGGCCCTTCTCTGTCACTCGTGTGATCACTTATAGAAATTAGCTGGTGACCCTCAACGCCAAATGAAATTTTTTTTCGCAAGCTGGGGGATTTACTAGGCCCCTTAAGAGGGTATCATTTGATGTATTTGGTTTGGCCTTAGCAAGAATTTCATCCCCCCTTACCTCCGCACCAACCCAACTACATTGATGGGTCACTTTCTCCTTCTTTAAACCTGTTAGTGCTAGAACCATGACCTAACTTCATCCACCTTCTGTAAAATAGGAGCCATGGTAATCCCATTATCTAACGATTCCAATCCTTTGGAATCGGACTATGGGGTTGGACAGAATGTTATCATAGATGGCTACTCCGGGCACGGATTGAAGCGTGCCCATAGGTAAATCTCCTTCCTCTGACAGTGGGTCAAATCGGTTAGTATACACTATATTTGGACCCACCCTTACTGCTGGACTTAGCGGAAGAGGGGGGAGCATTAAGCCCTTCTGGCGAGGTGGAGAGCTAGGGGCACTACAAGGTATTTCCAGCGATGGAGATCTAACAGTGTTTCTTGGAACATGCAATTACTCCCTTCTAGCAACCTCTAAAATAGTGTCCTCTTCTTGATAAAAATCTCTGGGAGTTTCTTATTTCAAAATAAATCCTTCTTGGCAGGCGTACTCCCAATTGAATGAGTGTTCAAGATAGCCTCTTGTTCCTCAAATAAAAGATCAATTTTATCAAGAGGATTCAGTCCACAAGCAGATGCCAAATTCTCTTGTTTACTTGAGCATTTTTTTTTTTTTGTGCTTTCTACTGGCACTGGTAGATCGACAGCCTTCCTTTTCCCCATGATGAATAAATGATATAACAAGTCGAATAATATAATAAATAAAGACCTCTTACTTGCTTGTAAGTTCCTTCGCCAACCAAGTTAATAGGGCCAGCCTGGCCTCTTCCGGGCGATGATGGGCCCGTTTTGGCCTGGTCTTCACCCTGGTGCATGCCCGGTCGCGTCCTGTGCCGCGCGAGGTCAGGGCAGTTGATATCAAGAGCAGGGAGTCTGGGGGATGTAGTCCCACCCCAGGCTTTCGGAAGAATGCCAGTAGCGCGTCCTGCATGGTCAGGGCAGTTGATATCAGGAGCCGGGAGTCTGGGGGATGTAGTCCCACCCCAGGCTTTCAGAAGAATGTCAGTAGCGCGTCCTGCGCCGCGCGAGGTCAGGGCAGTTGATATCAGGAGCCGCGAGTCTGGAGGTTGTCGTCCCACCCCAGGCTTTTGGAAGAATGCCAGTAGTGCGTCCCGTGCCTCGCAAGGTCAGGGTAGTTGATATCAAGAGCCGGGAGTCTGGGGGATGTAGTCCCACCCCAGGCTTTCGGAAGAATGCCAGTAGTGCATCTTTATTGCTTACATCAGCACCCAAGGGCAAGAAGAAGGGCAGTACAGAGTCTGGTCTGGGAAAAGCAGGAGGCGCCGACCACTAGTGCCACTACTGAAGGCTCTGCTTACCCCATTAAGTCCTATTATTTATTTAATTATTATTAGTATTTCCCTAACCTTTACATCTACCCACTATTATAATACTTTTAATTGTGCTTATTAATTTTATATACTGTCTCCTTTTTTTCCAACTCCCCTTTCTCATATATGTCTTGTGGCACTGTAAGAAAAAGAACAGACTTTTGGTCCTCAACTGCCTACTGTGAAGATTGCAGGCCTAAGTAAGCTAGTAGTATAAATAATATATGTATATTTGTTGAGAATGTTTTCTTTTTCTTGTCCATGCTCTAATAATTAATGAGAGAGTGGGCATGGTCATGGACCACCGCCCCTCAACCCCCAATGTTGCTATGTTATTCATTCATACAGTATACCAGCAGTTTTCATGACAGTGCAAGTCCCACTGCATTTACCAACCAACACCACATGTCTTTCATTGACCATTATTATTCCACCTCGTCATTGTGCTTCAGTGATTCAGAGTTATCATCATCATAGGCTATAGCTCTGTCCCTCCATTACAACAAGTTTGTTTTTGGTTTGCTTGACTACCTGGCTTTTCTAACATTGTGAACCAACAAAATGCCTAGAGTGATATTTTTGATAGAAGAAACTGCACTGCTAACCGAACTGTATTTATGCATTGCAATTGTATTTTTTGGATTAAAAAAAATGAAGGAGGGGTATATCTCACACTTAAAAAATGTATAATGTTTTTTTCTAGCTAAATAGAGTGCAGCCGGCTCAATAAGTGCCACTGCAGGAACAGAAGGAGCTGGGGGAAAAGCGGTGGCATGGTGGTAAGTCACATTGCTTCCATATTGACAATTACTATTATACTCAGCTACAAGGGTGTTGTTGACTCATGAGACTGGACCCATGACCATGAACCCACCACTTTAACAGCAACATCAGTGGCTGAGTTATAGTCTCGTTGATCTGCAACTCAGCAAAATTCACATAATGTATGTTCATAATGATGGCTTGATTGAGACAGGAAATAACAGAAGGTTAAAAGAAAGGATGGACGTAATGAGTGAAAGTAAATGATGTGTGGATGGGTGAAACGATGCATGGGTGAGTGTTGTGTAAATGGATAGATTGGTGATAAAAGGGATGATTCAATGAAACAGTGGAAACTGAATGGATGGATAATTGTAGGAGGCTGGACTGGCTTGCAGTGGGTACCTGATGGTACTTACACCTTGTGCCAGGTCCAATTATCCCTTATTAGTAGATTAGTAGTGTTCTAGCAGCTTAGGCTGATAGAGGTAGCTATAGCAGAGCAGCTTAGGCTGAACTAGGAGACATGAAAAGCTCCTACTACACACTTATATCATATAGCACTATATCGTAAGAAACAGAATACTCAGGGTTACTAAAAATAAAGGTACTTTATTTTAGTGACAATATTCCAAAAGTATCTCAGAGGATATACTCCCTTAGGAGGTAATTAATATACACAAAATATACACACAAACCAAAATCAGGTAAGTAAAACACTCAGAAAAATAGTGCAAACACTGTAGAACACAATAGAATTCAATAGGAGACAATAGGCCTATGGGCAACAAAAACCATATACTCCAAAAGTGGAATGCGAACCACAAATGGACCCCAGGCCTAGTGTAGTGTGCAGAGGGTCGCTGGGAGTGTAAGAAAACACTAAGGTTGTCCAAGATACCCCACCCCAAGACCTTGAAAAATAGGAGTAAACTTACCCTTCTACCCCAGAAAGACAGTAAAGTCGAGATAGGGGATTCTGCAAAGGCAACAACTGACTGCAAAGCACTGAAGACGGATTCCTGGACCTGAGGACCTGCAAAGGAAGGGGACCAAGTCCAAGAGTCACGCACGTGTCCAGGGGGGCAGGAGCCCACTAAAACCCGGATGAAGGTGCAAAAGGGCTGCCTCTGGGTGGAAGAAGCCAAAGATTCTGCAACAACGGAAGGTGCCAGGAACTTCTCCTTTGGTCCGAAGATGTCCCACGGCGTGCCGGAGGATGCAGGGTTATTTCCATGCAGAAAGACCACAAACAAGCCTTGCTAGCTGCAAGAGTTACAGTTGAAGATTATGGGTGCTGCCAGGGCCCAGGAAGGACCAGGAAGTTGCCCCTTGGACGAGGAGACAGAGAGGGCGCTCAGCAACAGAGAGAGCCCATACAGAAGCAGGCAACACCCGCAGAAGCACCTGAACAGGCATTCAGGAAATCTGAGCACAGCAGTCATCTCAACACAGCAAAAGAGGGTCCCACAAAGCCGGATGTCAACTCAGTAAGTTGGGCAATGCAGGACGGAGTGCTGGGGACCTGGGCTGTGCTGTGCATGAAGTAAGTCTTGTAAAAGTGCACAGAAGCCCTAGCAGCAGCAGATCACACAGTACACAGGATAACCGGCTGGCGTGGGGAGGCAAGGACTTACCTCAGGACCACTGGACTGTCGGGTCACTTGGATCCAGCTCCTGTGTTCCAGGGACCACGCTCGTCAATATGAGAGGGGACCCAGAGGACCGGTGATGCAGAAATTTGGTGCCTGCATTGGCAGGGGGAAGATTCCGTCAACCCACAGGAGATTTCTTCTTGGCTTCCAGTGCAGGGTGAAGGCAGACAGCCCTCAGAGCATGCACCACCAGGAAACAGTCAGGGAAAGCCGGCAGGATTAGGCGCTACAATGTTGCTGGTAGTCTTCTTGCTACTTTGTTGCGGTTTGGCAGGCGTCCTGGATCAGTCAGCGGTCGATCCTTGGCAGAAGTTGAAGAGAGAAGAGCATGAGGAACTCTGGTGAGCTCTTGCATTCGTTATCTGACGAAAAAACCAAAGGAGAGACCCTAAGTAGCCCTCAGAGAAGGATTTGCTACCTAACCAGGTTAGAGCCTATCAGGATGGGTCTCTGACATCACCTGCTGGCACTGGCCACTCAGAGGTCTCCATTGTGCCCTCACACCTCTGCATTCAAGATGGCAGAGGTCTGGGACACACTGGAGGAGCTATGGGTACCACCCCTGGGCTGGTGATAGACAGAGGAGTGGTCACTCCCCTTTCCTTTGTCCAGTTTCACTCCAGAGCAGGGGCTGGGAGATCCTTGAACCGTGTAGACAGGTTTATGCAAGGAGGGCACCATCTGTGCCCTTCAAAGCATTTCCAGAGGCCAGGAGAGGCTACTCCTCTCAGGCCCTTAACACCTATTTCCAAAGGGAGATGGTGTAACACCCTCTCTTAGAGTAAATCCTTTGTTCTGCCTTCCTGGGACTGGGCTGCCCAAGCCCCAGGGGGGCAGAAACCTGTCTGAGGGTTGGAAGCAGTAGTAGCTGCAGAGAAAACCCCAGAGAGCTAGTTTGGCAGTACCCGGGGTACATGCTGGAGCCCCAGGGATGCATGGGATTGGCACCCCAATACCAGATTTGGCTTGGGGGGACAATTCCATGATCTTAGACATGTTTCATAGCCATGTTCGGAGTTACCATTGTGAAGCTACACATAGGTATTGACCTATATGTAGTTCACGCGTGTAATGGTGTCCCCGCACTCATAAAGTCTGGGGAAATTGCCCTGAACAACATGGGGGCACCTTGGCTAGTGCCAGGGTGCCCTCACACTTAGTAACTTTGCACCTAACCTTCACTAAGTGAGGGTTAGACATATAGGTGACTTATAAGTTACTTAAGTGCAGTGTAAAATGGCTGTGAAATAGCGTGGATGTTATTTCACTCAGGTTGCAGTGGCAGTCCTGTGTAAGAATTGTCTGAGCTCCCTATGGGTGGCAAAAGAAATGCTGCAGCCCATAGGGATCTCCTGGAACCCCCAATACCCTGGGTACCTAAGTAGCATATAGTAGGGAATTAGAAGGGTGTTCCAGTGTGCCAATCAGAATTGGTAAAATTAGTCACTAGGCTGAAGTGAGCATAAACCCTGAGGTAAACCCTGAGGTTCTGGTTAGCAGAGTCTCAGTGTTACAGCTAGGCACCACACAGGGAACACATACAGGGCACAAGTTATGAGCACTGGGGTCCTGGCTAGGCACCGGCAAAAACAAACATACACACAAGTAAAAATGGGGGCAACATGATACTTTCCTACAATAATGTATTAGACATTTTGGTGAAAGACTGTATGAAAGTAAAGCTTAAATCATGGTGGCTATGGGTGAATATACTTAGGAAGAAAGAAAGGATGATTAAATAATTGCTTGGATGAATAAACAAGGGAGCTCTTCTGGATTGGTGCATGCTGCCCACCTATTACTTTGTTTTATGGTTATCAAGGCTATGATTCAAAGTGGGGGATATTTTCATATTTGGTCTAATACCTTGACTCCCTGTCCATGGCATTTCACCACCCATGACCGAAGTGCTGTATGGCTCATTTTGTGACTTCAGTGTTGGGTGTGCAATATGTGTATGCATCTGTTATTGTGGCATTTACAAAGTTTTTAATACATTGCAAACCGAACACACAAGGCATGTTTTCATTCGCCCACTCAGTCACCTCTTAGTACATCAATCCTTTATTCCTCCTAAAGTTTGCCATTCTAGTCTAGCAAAAAATTGGAAAATCCATTCTTGGCATGTAACACATTTTTAAGACCATATGAAGTGATTTCAAAATATATTTCATGGTTTCCCACAGCAGATTTATTTTATGCCTGGTTAGATTTTTCCTTTAAGAGATTTGTCAAACACAGTAACTGAATAAGCCAAAGCTTAGACACATGACCAATCAATGATCAGTGACACCCCTCCATTCTATAACAAAAGCTCTTCCTACCCACCTAATCCTTATACCTTACCCTGCAGTAGAGTACGTCAAGTATCCATTCCTTACTGCCCAATAAATAAATTTGTTGGAAATAATTGGTGGTGGTGGCCTAATCCAGTGAGTAAAGTGGGACTAAGGGGGTCATTCCTACCCTGGCGGTCCGAGAACGCCAGGGTAGGGGACAGAGGAAGCACCGCCAACAGGCTGGCGGTGCTTCTGGGGCTATTCTGACCGCGGCGGTAAAGCCGCGGTCAGAAAAGGGAAGCCGGCGGTTTCCCGACGGTTTTCCGCTGCCCCTGTGAATCCTCCACGGGGATTCCGACCCCCTTCCCGCCAGCCTGGTTCTGGCGGTTTTCACCGCCAGAACCAGGCTGGCGGGAACGGGTGTCGTGGGGCCCCCTAACAGGGCCCCACATTGATTTTCAGTGTCTACTTGGCACTGCACCCGTCGCACACCAGCAACTCCGCCGGCTCCATTTGGAGCCGGCATCCTCGTTGCTGGTGCTTTCCCGCTGGGCGGGCGGGTGGCCTTTTGGCGGTCGCCCGCCAGCCCAGCAGGAAAGTCAGAATGACCGCAGCGGTCTTTTGACCGCGGTATGGTCTTCTGGCGGTTCACGCTTGGCCGGCTTCGACCGCCGCCCACCAAAGTAGGAATGAGGGCCTAAGTGCCTATTTTGTTTTCAAGTTTGGCATAAGGGATACTTTGTAAGGAAAGTGTCAAATACAATCTATATAGCCCATTCCTTTCCCTCTAGCATAGTGCCTTGTTTTCCCCACCATCTACTTAGGGCAGACAGGATCATAATAACAATATTTTATACATGAAGTGTGTGATGTAGTGTCCTATTTATGAATCATTTGGAGTCAGGGTAGAAAGTGTAAGGCATTTGGAGAAGAGTAGAGCCAGTGGAATAAAAGTTAGACAATTGTCAGCTGCAGTTGTCCGAGCTGCAGACAGTAGCAAAAATAGCCGAAGCGCTGGCTAGCATGCCCCCATTAATTTAGCTCAACAATATGTACTCCATAGCGCACAATTCCTTACTCATAAATGAGAGGTAATTTATTTTTTTCTACTCAAAGTGTCTGTGTAGTTACTAGAAAAGCCATTAAAAGAAAATCAAATCAATATTCTTTTAATCCGGTGTTATTCTGCCTTAATTCTTTTCTACCTGTCAGTGTTTTCTATGTGATACATTTGTGAGCAAACAAATGTAATTTTCCCTGTGACTTTCCTAATTATATTCACATCAAATTCCAAAGTCCCTAGGGGACCAGCAATGTACTGCTACAGTGCCACCCACCATTTAATTTTAAACAAGTGCTTGCACAGTGCGAGTTATCTTTGTTTATTTTGTTTTTCTTCATATGGCTACTCCTGCTGGTCTTCCTGCACCACCCACCAGGCAGGAGACAGTGGCCCATCTGCAGCAGCCAGAACTGTAGACGATCCGGGCAGAATACCGTCAGCTAATGGGCCTGGAGGATGAAGAGATGGAACTAGCTGCCTCTGTCCAAGGCCCCGGTTCAGCATGCCAGCCCAACCTCCAACCTCCCAGCCACTGCATTACTGCATTACTGCTGCCAGTTGTCAGGGGCCCAGACTGCCACTGCTGCTACCCACTCCAGCCTTCAGGGGACATTGTGGCGGCCCATGCAGCAGCTGGACTGCCTGAAGCAAGTGAAGAGCCAGTTGGAGAGGATTGAGCAGAGTCTGGACCAGCTTCGGACCCAAATTGCCCTCTACTAAGACATTTTTCAGATTTTTTGTTTCAGGGGGAGGGACTTGTGTGTGGCGAGGGTGTGAAGTGATTAGGGACTGGGTTTTCCACTTTGGACTTTCATTGGACTTTTGGGGATGGGGCCATTTGTTTGGGGAGAGTGTTGGGCCTGTTGTTGGTAGAAAGGATGGATTTTCTTATTTGTAAAAAATAAAATTGAATAATTTATTTTACTTCATTTATGCCTCCAATGTTTATTTTGGTGTTTCAGTTTGCACTGCTTTCTTTTAGTGTAGCCTGTTTTTTTTTCAAATTCTGCTAAAAAAGTGTATGTCATGTACTTATACCCTTGTTCTACTGCCCTCTGGAACTATATTGACGACTAGAAGATGCTTGCATTGCATATTTTACCTTAAAAAATGTAGATAAACACAACAACATCTTTAGTTAAAGTTAATTACTAACTAAACAAGTTCACTTCATCCATAGTTCTTCTCTTACCTGAATAGATTAAGCGAGGGCTAATGCTTCAACCTTTTTACTGCATGCTTTTATCAAGGTGGCATCTTATCTTAACTTAAGGGGGTAATAGTAGTAGGAGGCCGGCGGGCTAACAGCGAAGACACAAAGATCTGCTCCCACTCGTACAAACTCCAACTGCAGGATTAATCAAAGGGTTATCCATCACTGTCAAATAGATTGAAAGAAAACATACAGTTGGTGGTTTATATATTATATCATAACTTTAGGAAGACTGAGACCAGACTAACACAATAATAGTATTTGACACACAACAAAGAAGACCTGATATATTAATAAAAACTAGCAATAGCAATATATTCTGAGCAATGGGCAGCTAGCATTTAAAAACTTAACTTAGGAAATGAAATCCTTGAGTCAGGAAAATTGGGCTCAGAGTCAGGAATGGTTGGACAATGTTAAGCATTTCCTAAATTATGACGTTGTTGATGGGACTGGTGTGGAATATTGTTCAGGAAACAGAAGGTCATGCAGTGAGTTAGTGTCACTTTCACCATGTCCGTCCCAGCAAGTGTGTGATCCATTTATGGTGTAAAATTAAGTCACACCTCAATACATCACGCAGCCTACGGGATGAGGGTTAGGGGCTTGATGAATGGATGGGAAAGGGGATTTGGTCAAAAGTATGTCAAACACAAACACTACACAAAATAAACCACAACAATATTCATCAGGTGCTGAGCAGCACACCATCATCAATTTGTTGTGGAAGGAAATGATAGTGGGATATGTATGACACAGTTCAGTTAAATGCATTGAAAACAGTCCTTCTGCCCTAGAAAGAAAATAAAAAAGTGTATCTCTAAATGTTATTTTCCAGATTTACTGAAAAGTGGTTCCAGCGTAGTACTGTGACAAAACTTGTAGTGCAGCACTGCCCCACTTTAGAAATGCAAGGATGCTCCGTATTTACTGAAATATGGTGCACCCCTGTGTTTCCTCCTGCACTGGTGCTAAATTTACCTGCCAACACAGGCCTCCTTGCACCATAGTGCAGAGGGGTCTGCATTGAGGAAATTGATTGTTTAAGTACAGGAAGGAGTCCCTTCCTGTACATAAACAATCTACAATGGCGATTTGGGACTTCTACGTGTGCTTCAGAATGGAACACTTGTATAAGTAGCAAATCGTCACTTTTGAATCTGCAGAAAGAGTGTGCACCTAAAAGCAACCAAGCAAGAAAAACATGTAGTTAGTGAAAGTGGCATTGTTTCAAGTGCAAATAATACAGACAAATGCAATATTAGTGTGGTTGTTTACTTATGCAATAAATATACATTTAATGAAACATTGTAAAGTCAAACCACACCACACCATAAAATGTAATTTCTAATCAGGCAGCACAACATGCAGATATAGCTCTTTGCTTTATCGCCATCTGTAAAGGAGACCCCTGTGGTAGTCTGAGAGAGGTGCATGGGCAAATTGAATAATCCTCAAAAAACCAATGGCAGCAAGGTGTTCATAGAGCAATGCAATAATCATTAACAAAAATGATTTATGTTGCTGATGTGTCTGCAATGCACCACAGCCAGGATGTCCAGCAGGAAATGAAATTAATATACACCTAAAGAAACCCAATGTTGTAAACCAGCTGTAATACTTTGGTGGATAGATGGATTGAGGAATGGATGGATGGGTAGATGGATAAATGGATCAAGGCAAAATGTAGAATTAAATAAAATGAAATAAAATTAAAAAAATTAAAAGCGAACACAAATTCAAAAAAAAAAATACAAAAAAACAATACATAAAAGAGAGTAAAAAATTAAAATAAACAAAGTAAAAAAAAATTACAAAAAATCCTAAAATTAACATATGATCAATAATTGATTCACAAAAAAAATGGCCACCAGCCACGTAGTCAAACAGCTTCAACAAGGAGGAAGGAGGTCTGGCAAACCAAGAACACATGCAAGCCTATGGCAAAGGGACACTGGCTGGATGTACAAAATGGCTGTCAGCCACATGGTAAAACAACAAGAACAAAGAGCAAGGAGGCATGGGGAACAAAGAACACTTGCAAGCCTATGCCAAATGCACACTGTCTGCATGCACAAAATGGCTGCGAGACTAATGGTCAAACAACCACAGTAAGGAGCGAGGCGGCCTAGAAGACTGGAAAACAAAGAACACATACAAACCTATTGCAAAGGGACACTGGCTGGATGCATAAAATGGCCACCAGCCGTATGGTCAAACAACAAGGAGAAAGGAAATGTCAGGAATCCCCAAGGTGCCTCCTGCGTTATCTATCAGCTTCCCCAGGGATTAGGATTAAATCATATCTCTGTTCTTGGTTAAACCTTCATGTTTCTAAGTAAACATAATGTGCTGTGTTACACAATTGGTTTTTATCAATGCTTCTAATTGGGCGTGGTGACTCATCTCAACTGCTTTCCTGATTGGCTATAAATAGCAGAGTGAAGCATGCCTCCCTGCTTGGCTTTGTTTTGCTTCCTGATCTCAGCATTTGACTTGGCAGTCCAGCCCCTGCTGTCATCATCGTATACAGGACTTTTGAGGCAATCCTTTTCTTCGTTCCTGTACCAGCTGATACCAGGCATTCCTCCAGCACACCGGAAAAGACTGCAGCAAAGTGACTAGTATTTTCCAGGGAGATTGTTCATTGAGTACAGCGCGTTCCTAGAACAGCTGGTGTATTTCAGACCTCCTATTTTGGCGAGTGCTTATCTTGAAGAGACAAAAGCATTTCTGAACATTCTGCTTTATTATTGTAGTTACTTGCCTAAATGTGCTTCAGGAAATCTGCTTGAACTCAAGTACTACAAAAAGTGACAGTGCAATTTTAAAAGAGCATTTACGTGACTTTCTTTCTCTAATAGCATAACTCTTGGATTTAAATAGTGTCATTCATGCTTGTGTTTCAGGCTTAAGGAATTTGCTTTTTAAAGGGTTTTTCACACACAGAGTGAAACCAAACCAAACTGTGCCACCCTAACTGTTTGAACTCAGAGTGGAAATTTGTATTTCTTGGATTGTTTTTGTTCTTTTTAATTTATCCCTATGCACAAAGGAAAGTTATATGTGATATAATTAATGCCCTTGTTTGTCTTTCTTGTGCATCATAAGTGCAACTACAGTTCTAATTGTAGTTAGCAACAGTGAATATTTGTGAAGCCAGCCCTAGTGTTGCAGTCCTTATTGATATGGTACTCAGTTTGGGTTTTTGGTAATGCAGTGTAGTAATTGTGCCAACAGTTATTATTATCCAAGAAAAGTGCTGAAGCATCCAGGTGTTCTTCTACCGCTCCCATGCCTATATCAGAAAGAGTGATTCAGTTTCAAGGAAGTTTAGTGCACTAACTCTACTTTCACTCTGTCAACAACGACCTGCCCCCCAAAGATACAGGGTGCCTGCCTGGATCGGCAAGACATGGCAGTGTTTTGCCTTTTTCTCTTCCCCTCCACCTTTCCTTTTGGGACATCTGCCGGGGTTTCTGTGTCCACCAGGAAGTGCAGAGAAGTGTTCCAGGAGGTTGGGGGGCATACCATTGCCCCTGCAGACATCCTGCTTTTCAGGTGAGTGGCCCCGTCTCGACATAAAGCCAAGCCACGACATACAGGGCTGCCTGTGCAATGGATTCCTCAATGGGTACTCTCAAAGGTTTAGCACAAGCTTTACCAGCTGCTCAGGATGTTCCATCCTCATTAGATTTAACTTGGGGCCTAGCGGGATTACAGAAGGAAGTTCTTTCCTTAAAGCAAGAGAACCTGGAGTTGCACCCTGAAATACAGCGGCATAAACTACAAGACAGCTCCTGGGGAGGAGTCAAACTAAAACAAAGATCTCCAGTACTACAGGCCCCTCAGGTTGAACCGTCT
This sequence comes from Pleurodeles waltl, assembly GCF_031143425.1. Taxonomy (NCBI): domain Eukaryota; kingdom Metazoa; phylum Chordata; class Amphibia; order Caudata; family Salamandridae; genus Pleurodeles; species Pleurodeles waltl. The sequence goes on along the minus strand of NC_090437.1, from coordinate 257,341,897 downwards.
AATCATGTTCCTATACCCGATTCAGGCCCAACGATTTCCACCACACAACCCATGCAGGTAATGGTCACATCACCAAACCCTGTGCCCTTCGCTCCTCCAGACAGGTTTTTTGGAGATAGTGCCAAGTTCAACATTTTTCTTAACCAGTGCCAGCTACAGTTTTTGTGTCTGGCAGCTGCATTCCCCAACAATGCTGCAAAGGTAGCTTTTATTATCTCTTAGTTGGGAGGCAATGCAGCTAGTTGGTCTATTCCGCTGGTGGAGCGCAATGACCCTATACTGTATGATTTCAACCGGTTCAAGGAAGCCTTGCAGAAACTGTTCGCCAAACACCTCTTCGTGCAAACCAGTGACAATGAGTTGCTGAATTTGCGCAGGGAAAACAAGGATCTACTGTCCTAGTTCACCTCTTTCAATCAGTTGGTGGCAGAGACTGAGTGGCCCGAGGAGAAGAGGACCGCCCTCTTCTATCGTGGCCTTCGGGAGGATCTCAAGAATGTTCTAGCACAAATTGTGGAACCTCCTATGGAGTGTTCCGAGTTCATTGACCTGGTAGTATGATTGGATCACCGCTTGAGTGAATGTAAGGGAGAAAAATTCTGGGGTAACACACGCTTAGTGGTGCTTAAAACTGAGAAAAAGGAGTCCACCATTCACCACTCATGATACACCTGATCCCATGCAAATTGGCAGTGTGCAGGGCCCACTATCTAAGGAAGAGAAAGAACGTAGGAAAAAATGTAAACTGTGTTTATACTGCAGTAAGGCAGGGCATTTTGCTCGTGAATGTCCTAACAAGCCTACTGCTCCAAAGAAAGCCATCTGAGTGGTAACAGGGCATGAATTCTCTCTTTCCAGGGGGAAAACTAACTGGCTCGATAACTTCTGAGACCATTTTATCTAGGGCTTCTTTCAATATGGTCTCACATCTTCTGGCTATTACCACCAGTCCAGTACCTGGATATCTAACTCTTATTGTGACGTTAGTGTTGTCCCCTCAGGTTTGTAAGGTCATTCCCATATTGCTTGACTCTGGGGCTACTGGAAACTTTTTAGACTTGGGTTTGGCTAAAAGCCTAAATATTACGACTGTCAGAAAAGACGTCCCTGAACCAATCAGAACCGTGGATGGCTCAGAATTGTCCTCCGGGCTTATCGTTTATCAAACAACACCCTTGTCCATGCTTTGTGCAAACAACCATACAGAACAAATTCAGTTTGACCTCATACACACCCCAGTATTTGGAGCCATTTTGGGGAAACCCTGGCTTCAGTTAACCAATCCCAAATTTGACTGGGCAGCAAGGACAGTGACATTAGACTCTAAACATTGCTGCCACCCCTGTTACCAAGACAAACCATTACTAGTGACACCCTTGCATTGTGGGTCCACACATAGTACGGCTATCAAGCCGGTTGACACACTGGCCATTCCTGCACCGTATAAAGACTTCCATCATGATGTCTTTAGTGAACAGAAGGACACCCAGCTGCGGCCACATAGGTCATACGATGGTCGTATAGACTTGATTCCAGGGGCAACACTTCCATGTAGTAGGGTGTATGTTCTTTCTGAGCCTGAGAATCGCTACCTGCGAGACTACCTGGATGACCTATTGGCTAAGAGTTTCTTTCGTCATTCAACGTCACCAGTATCGTTGTCTTTGTTCTTCATGCCCAAGAAGAAACGCAAGCTGCATGCCTGTATAGATTATCGTGCAGTGAACAAAGTGGCATAAAAATTGGTATCCTCTTCCATTGATCACGATACTTTTAGATCAGGTACTTCAGTCAACCATTTATACTAAACTTGACCTCCGGGGCGCCTACCACTTGATCAGAATGATGAAAGGGATGAGCGGAAGACAGTGTTCCAAACTAAATTCGAACTCTTCGAGTACACAGTGATGCCCTTCGGATTGTGTAATGCTCCTGCAGCACTTCAATTTTTCATCAATGAAGTGCTGTAGGAGTTTCTGGATATCTGTGTAGTGGTATACATAGAGGACAATTTGATCTATTCGTCTTCCACTAAGGAACATATAGGACATGTAAGAGTGGTTTTACAACGGCTTTGTGAGCATCATCTCTTCACCAAGCTGGAAAAATGTGTTTTTCACGCTACATCTGTAGAATTCCTTGGATATGTGATCACTCCCGATGGAATTTCCATGGATAGGTCCAAGGTAGAGGCCATCCTGGATTGGGTAGCCCCAAGATCCATCAAGGAAGTGCTACAGTTTTTGGGCTTTGCTAATTTTTATCAGAGATTTATACCCCACTTTTCTACTGTGGTATCTCCCATAACTCATCTCCTATGAAAGGGGTTACATTCCTCTGGGATGCAGACGTTGAGAAAGCCTTACAACATCTTAAAAACACATTCACTGAAGCACCCATTCTCCATCATCCCAACCCGGCTCAGCCATTTTTCATGGAAGCAGAAGCTTCCCAAATGGCAGTGGGTGGTGTCTTGTCCCAATGAGATCCTGAGTCTGGGCATTTCCATCTAGTAGCTTGCTTCTCAAAGAACTTGGCCATCAAGCTTGCCTTCCAGGAATGGCGTCACCACCTACTAGGAGTCAGACACACTATAACTATTTACACAGATCACCGTAATTTACAGTTTTTTCAAGTGACCAAGGCCCTGACACTTTATTAATTACGCTGGCTTCTATTTTTCAATGAGTTTGACTTCGTAATCACTTATAGGCCCGGTACTACACAACTAAAGGCATACACGTTGTCTACGATGGGTTTCTCCTCTGATGTTGCGCTAGAACAGGTCAGAAGCATTATACCCCCAGAAAAAATTGTGGCTGTGTGCACTTCCCAAGAGTTCCTTGAGAAAATACGGGTACCCCAACACAAGGTTCCCTGTTCAACTGAAGAGTATGAAAAAGAGAGTTTACTATACAATGCTGATCAGTTGTACTTCCCTATCAAGGAATTACGGGACACAGTGTTACGTTGGGGACATGATTCTGTCCTCGCAGGTCACCAGGGTGAGAAAAAGATGTGAGATCTCTGTCAAAGATGGTTTTGGTGGCCCACACTTGTGCAGGATGTCAGAAGCTACATTCAGACTTGTTCCACCTATGTTCGGGATAAAACCCCACATATTCCAGCCACAGGATTATTACTTCCCATGCTAATTATGGTGGCCCCATGGCATACCATAAGTACGGATTTTATTTCTGATATCCCAGCTTCCAATGGACACACTGTCATATGGGTGGTTGTAGATTACCTAACTAAAATGGCTGATTTTATTCCATTAAAATACCTCCCTACGGCTTCTAAGCTCTCTGATTTATTTGTCCAACACATTGTATGGCTTCATGGGTTGCCCACCACAATTGTTTCCGATTGTGAGCCCCAATTTATATCACGGTTTTGGCGCAGCTTCTATTCCTCTGTCGGTATGGACGCCCGCTTGTCCTCTGCATATCATCCACAAACTGATGGGCAGACGGAACGTGCCAACCAAACGCGGGAGCAAATCCTGAGATGTTACATTGACACATGGTCTACTGAGTGGGATGAGGCTTTAACTCTTTTTGAATTTGTATATAACAACAGTGTCCACATGGATACAGGAGTATCCCCATTTTACTGTTTGTTTGGTCTGCACCCAAGAATGCTACCCATAACTGGGTCACAAACATCCACAAGAGTCCCAGCAGTACAGAAACACCATAATGGGTTACAGGAGACTCAAAAACAAGTACAACACCATTTAAAACTCTACCAAGCTCAAGTAAAAAAACAAGCAGATAAAAGAAGGAGACCTGCTCCCTCTGATCAGATAGGAGATCAGGTGTGGCTCCCATCAAAAAATCTCCATCTTGCAGGATCCAGAGAATGAAACCCTCAATTTCTAGGCCTCTTTCCTATTGCCAAAATCATCAATCCCGTGGTAGTAGAACTGACTTTGCCAGATGATTTTAAGGTACACCCCGTGTTTAATGTGTCGTCCCTATTCCCCTGATACCCACGATGCCCCACCACCTCTCCCAGTAAAAGTACATGGGCAATGGGAATTTTAAGTAGCCAAAATCCTTGATTCCAGGTGCGTCCGTGGTGTTCTACACTATCTTATGGCTTGAAAAGGCTATGGGTCTGAGGACAATTCCTGGGAACCCGCATCCACAGTTCATGCTCCACGTCTTACAAAAAAATTCCATCTCCTGCACCCTTCCAAGCCCCACCCTTTCAGAAGGTCCTTGGTGAGGAGGACTGTCAGAAATCCCCAAGGTACCTCCTGCGTTATCTGTCAGCATCCCCAGGGATTAGGATTAAATCATATCTCTGTTCTTGGTTAAACCTTCATGTTTCTAAGTAAACATAATGTGCTGTGTTACACAATTGGTTTTTATCAATGCTGGTTTTTACCAATGCTTGTTTGATAATGTGAGCAGTTGTAGACATGTGCTTCTAATTGGGTGTGGTGACTCATCTCAACTGCTTTCCTGATTGGCTATAAATAACAGAGTGAAGCATGCCTCCCTACTTGGCTTTGTTTTGCTTCCTGATCTCAGCATCTGATTTGGCAGTCCAGCCCCTGCTCTCCTTTTTTTTGTTCCTGTACCAGCTGACACCAGGCATTCCTCCAGCACACCAGAAAAGACTGCAGCTAAGTGAGTCGTATTCTCCAGGGAGTTTGTTCTTTGAGCGCCGCGCTTTCCTAGAACAGCTGGTGTATTTCTGACCTCGTATTTTGGCAGAGTGCTTATCTTGAAGAGACAAATGCATATCTGAACATTCTACATTATTATTGTAGTTACTTGCCTAAATGTGCTTCAGGAAATCTGCTTGAACTCAAGAACTACAACAAGTGACAGTGCAATTTTAAAAGAGAATTTACGTGACTTTTCTTACTCTAATAGCATAACTCTTGGATTTAAATTGTGTCATTCATGCCTGTGTTTCAGGTTTAAGTAATTTGCTTTTTGAAGGGTTTTTCATACACAGAGTGAAACCAAACCAAACTGTGCCACCCTCACTGTTTGAACCCAGGGTGGACATTTGTATTTCTTGGATTGTTTTTGTTCCTTTTAGTTTAACCCTATGCATGCAGGAAAGTTATGTGTGATATAATTAATGCCCTTGTTTGTCTTTCTTGTGCATGATAAGTGCAACCACAGTCCTAATTGTAGTTTGCAACAGTGAATCTCTGTGAAGCCAGCCCTAGTGTTCCAGTACTTATTGTTATGGTGCTCAGTTTGGGTTTTTGGTAATGCAGTGTTAGTAATTGTGCCAACAGTCATTATTATCAAAGAAAAGTGCTGAAGCATCCCGGTGTTCTTCTACCGCTCCCATGCCCATATCAGAAAGAGTGATTCAGTTTCAAGGAAGTTTAGTGCACTAACTCCACTATCACTCTGTCAACAAAGACCTGCTCTCCCGAAGATACAGGGTGCCTTGCTGGACCGGCAAGACGTTGCAGTGTTTTTTCTCTTTCTCTTCCACTCCCCCTTTCCTTTTGGGACACCTGCCGGGGTTTCTGTGTCCACCAGGAAGTGCTGAGAGGTTTTCCAGGAGGTCGGGGGCATACCATCGCCCCTGCAGACATCCTGCTTTTCAGATGAGTGGCCCGTCTCAACAGGGGGAACAAAGAACACATGTAAGCCTATGGTACACGCACTCTGGCTGTATGCACAAAATGACTGCCAACCACATGGTTAAAAAACAACAAGGAGCAAGGAGAACTGCCAAACAATGAACACATGCAAGCCTATGGAGAAGGGACACTGGTGGGATATAAAAACATGGCTGCCAGACACAAAGTCAAACAACAACAACAAGGACCAAGGAGTCATGGGGAACAAAGAACACATGTTAGCCTATGGCAAAGACACACTGGCTGGATGCACAAAAGGGCTGCCAGCCACATGGTCAAACAGCAACAACAAGGAGTAAGAAAGTCTGGCAAGCAAAGAACACTTGCAAGGCTGTGGCAAATAGACACTGGCTAGCTGCACACATTGGCTATCAGCCACATAGTCAAACAACAAGTGTGAACAAGGAGGCATGGTAAACACATGCAAGCCTGTGGATATTGACTACACAAAATGACTCCTGGCCCCATGGTATGGAGAACAAAGACAAATGGTGGACAATGACAAACACATACACACACACAAACTGCCATAAGGAGGCATGGTGGTAACACTGAAGAAAACACTAACATTAATTCAGCAATGCAGAACACAAAAATTAACAAAGCTATAAACATGTCACAACAACAGTGCACATCCTCCCATGCCATCAAATATTACCCCACAACATGTATACTTTTTGCAAAAAAAATGAATTGCAAACAGTAGCCTACATTTTTAATTTAATCTAATGCCATCCCTTCCCTAAATGAAGTTTTAAAAATATATACTACTGAAACATTTATTTCATGCACTGATGATTGATAATTCTAGGCCTTCTGGCTAGATGGCCCTTTGGAAATTTAGGCCACATAGTAAAATAATGTTGTACATTTTACAAACATGTAGAAAAGGTCCTGAGCTGTGTGTCAAATTTCCTTTACAAAAGATGAACAGTGAAGTGCAAAATAAATAATAACTAGACCCACACTAAAACTCCAGCCCCCCACCACTATATTTAAAAAAAAAAAAATTAAAGAACAAAGAAATACTAGTGCATGCCCTATCAAACAAACACCCTTATGCAAAAGCTTTTTGAACTTACTTGTGCGATTTCACAGCAACAAACTCCTTAAATCGAAAAGTAAATCCAGGAGACAATAGAGAGGGATCCTGCCACCTTGAAATCCAAGTAAAAGTGACTAAGAGATGGGCAAACCACTGGGAGGAGCCTGCTGGAAAGGAACAGGAATTTGGAGTAGCTGGGGCTCTTCCTTCCTGTTTGAAAAAAAATAGAAAAAAGGCTTCTCACACTAAAACACAAATTAAATGGTCCAATGCAGAAGAAAATCCACTCAAAACCCTCTTTTTGACTAGATTTAGATTTATCTTGAGTAGAAAATGTACTCCAGGTGCATTCACACTTGCGAGCTGGACTGTTTTGGGCACTGTCACAGCCAGAAGCGGCACAAGTTAAAGTGAAGTCTTGTGCACACGGCTGTAAACAGAGCAAGAAGGATTGCCTACCTTTGATAAACACACAAGACCCCCTGTGAACAGTGGACTTGTTCTCCTCCAAACTAGACAGAAGAGACTCTGAGGCCTCAGAATGGCCAAAACACAACACTCAAAGCCACCTCTGCGCCCGTTGCTTCTGGATCGAGTTGAAGTGGGTCAATGGTGCCAACACAGTCCCCCAGCCCTCCAGAGTCTGAGTCCATTGCGGTTTCATCTTTCCTGGATTCCCTGACAACACCTGTGTCCTCTGCATGCAGTCCCTTTCTACTGCGATCGCTCCGGTATGAAAAACCCAACACCTGAAGACACCTCTGCACCTGTCGCCCCTGGGCTGTAGACAAGAGGACCAAAGGTGCCCAAGCATTGTGAGGCCTGAGCCCCACTGTTGGTTCAGCACGACTGGACATGTATAATTTAGTTTCACTTTTGCATGGCTGGCTCTCCCTATCGGTTAATGCTAGTTTACACTATTATCTCCAATAAGTGCAAAATTTAGTTTGGAAGTGTATAGAAGTATGTGTCAGGGACTCATTTTAATATTCATTTAAAATCCAATGTAATGGTCAACTTAGATTTTATATAACCATTTTGGAAACTACACCTTTAGAAAGTTGCCATTTTCCTGCTTAAAATCAAAGGGTTTCCAGCCAGTGTCCAGCTTTAGCCTGGCCCCTGATGCCTCCCTAGTGGTGGGATCTATTTTGGTTACAGACAGGGCACAAAGGGTCCCAGAGTGGGGAGTGGGACTCCTTCCTTGACAGAGTGGCATGAGGGGTTGTGCCCAGCCTCCCTGGAGGCTTCAAAAAGTGCTTACCTTATCACTGGCAGATGAAGCTCACATAGAAATCTGTCAGCCTGTCTCCAAATATAGTGGTGGCACAGGAACTGACCATGTCTTGGTTACAGGGTGGATAAATCTTAGCATCCACCCTCGTGCTGGCACTGGTTATAAAAATGCACCCCTTGAGACCTCCCCGAAGAACACTCCTGGACCTGTGGAGAATAAGAAGATGGACATCCCTTTTTGTTTCAAGAATCTCAAAGAAGACTGTAACTGCTTTCCTTGAACTGGATCCCAAAGGTGATTTGAAACATCAGCTGGCTGACCTCCTGTTTGAGCTACAGGGATGCAGCAAGCTTCCGGAGCCTTCCTTCTGTGTGACAGGCCAACTGACCAGTACCAACTGGACCTGACTTGGACCCTGCTGGTCCTATGCACAAGGTCTCTCTATAGATTCTCTCCAGCCTGGGCTCCTGTAGGGTTAAGCCCACAGTGACCAGCTGAACCCTCATGGCGTCGCAAGTACTTCTAGCTTTTGTGTCCCTTCAGCCTCAACAGATAGCCAATGATTTGGCCCTTTGAAAGTAGTACCAGAACCATAGCAATTGCAGGAGTTAGAAGCCCATTATTAATCTTTCTTCCAGCTTTAAGGAAGAGTCTTCTTAATTTAGGTGATGTCATCTCAAGTTGAATGTTCTGAGGAGGTGGGGTGAAGTGAACGTTTTATCCTGGGTCCTAGCCATGGATTTGAAAATTCTTTACTTGTAAACCATCCCAGAATCCCTCAACCAAAACGTCCCTAACCTTCTTCTAGCTGCAGGAGATTATTACCTCCTTCTAATTATGCCCCTAAGGAGGTTATGCATCCTTCCACTTTGATTGGCCACTCCTTTACCTCATCCAAGAAATCATAAAGTGACTTTTATTCATATGACAGCCATTCATGGGAAAAATATATTTACCTGAGCATCATTTTTTCAACTGTTTACTGTGGGCCATACATATCTGTAATATGTAGCTTGCTTTTTGATCAGTCACAGCTCACGGGGATTAAAAAGAGTGGGGTGACCCGTGTTGGGGAGAAGAGTGGGAGAATAATAATTATAAAATGTAAAAAAATAAAAAATAAAAACTTAACTGCTTCGTCTCGCTGCTACTGCACAGCTGCTACTCTTTCCCTCAATCCTTCTAGGCGCAGGCTACCATCCTGCCCTACGGCCAGTCTGGAATGGCTGGGAGCTCCCAGCCATTGTGCTCCCAGGCAGACTGGGAGCCTGTGCAGGCTCTCTCCAGCCCGTTAACACAATGCTGGTCTGGAGAGAGCCTACAGAGCATGTGTGTTTAGCTGGCTGAGATGGCCGGCCAAACACACATACACACTGAGGGGAGTGAACAGTGCACTTCCCTTCTCCCCGTCATACCTCACAGCCCCACCCCTTTAACAACCAAATGATGATAAGCATAGTTTATTCCTGTTTGATTGTGAAAGGTTTGCAGCTGCTGGCGGAGGGGTGACGCTCCTCTCCCCCAACGAAGGAACGTCCGCTGTGTTTGATTATATATAAAGCACCCAGCCCAGTGGTCTTTCAAGGCTTACTTCAGTGATGACATAGCTAATATGTTAAACTATATACTTTGTATGTGCAAAGGTACTTTTCCTTGCCAAATTACGTCGCAGTGGTTTTGAACTGTAGTGAAGATCTCAAAACCAGTACATAAAGGTTTTAGTAGTAAATATAGAAAAGAGAAGGGAAAGAGGTGGGAAAAGAGTAACACATAATGGGTAGGATATACTGAAATGAAAGAAAGGGTTTGGGGAGGGACATGGTAAAATGTATATATATATATATATATATAAATATATATATATATATATATAAAAGAAAAACACCAAAGCTCTATTGCAGATCATCCAGAGTGGCAGCACAATTCTAACGCGTTTCAGCTGAGGGGCCTTGTTCACAGTTGAGCTACTCGGCTGTAGTTGTATCTGAAGGTCATATGGGAATTATCATAGGAAACGCAACTTTTTTGACCACCTATTTTTCTCACGACCCGCTTGATTGATCACCCTGAATCTTTCCTGTGCAACAAGAATCACTGGGGCATTTTATTTTATTTTTATTTCAGGAAGATCTGTCAAATGGTTTCAAAGATATAGGCAAGTCAAAAAACTATTTTTCTATGGAAACATGGTCCTTACTATAATCACCTAGTGGCAATATACACATATTTTATCACTTAAAAAAACAAGATTACAGGGACGTTATAGTTAGGTTCTGAATCTACTCGCACAAAACCAGAGAAATACATCAGTTATAGTTAGAGGTATTTGAAGTGACTAAAACTCATGGTATAAGGTAACAATATCTTGCGCACCCGCCATGCACAGTTTTTTCTTCAATAATTATACTTCTAATGTTTAATTGATTTTTTGTATGTTATAAAATGTGTCATCAGTGCTGTAATATTTGGGGAAATTAGGAGTGCACGGTGAGGGCAGGAGTTATAGTTACCTTAGGCTGCAAGGTATATTTACCTGAAATAACTCTACCTATAACTGGCCAATTTCTCTGGTTTTATGCAAGTAGATTCAGAACCTAACTGTAACATCCCTGTCACCTTTGTTTTTTTCCCAGTGGAATTCTATTCTGTTTTAATGTAAAGTAATTTACATTACTTTAAGTTAATCTATTCACCGCCACCCATTGCCTTCGGCTGTATGTGGCAAGGGTAGGCTGCAGTCAACCGCCTATACCCACCCCACCCCACAACTCACATGGCCTTTTGTCATGCACGGTGGGGGTTAGCTGCAGGTTGTGGCCTGCAGCCAGTCCCTCTGGCCAACCCCGCTAATTACCTAACCCCACACTGCTCATGGCCCAATGTGGTACATCTGGGACGAGACCTGTGCCCTCCACCATAAATAATCTGTAGCCTGTGTGCTGTCAAGTATGTCATAGTGACATAGTTAAATTGATTGTACTTAGATTTTATATTCCTGGAGATTCTCTTGGGTATTCCAGAACCCTAATCCCCTCTGCGTCTGTGAACTACTGACCCAATGATGCCTACCACTTCTCCCCCGTCTTTACTAAGGGCCTTCTGGTCATTTCTGTCAGTGGTTTGTAATGCCATATCACGAGGTGACTCACAGAGCCCATAAATCGTAAAACTGCATGTGTCTTTGATTGTCTGTTCTGCCAGATCATAGGTCCCTAAAGGTCCTCACTAATTCCTCATATGTTGGAAACTGGACAGGAGGTAAGTCACATTGGTCCATTAAGTCTTCTATTAGCATCAGCATGTTTATTTGATAACAGTCTCCCACTGTTGTCAGCCCGGCATCTGTCCAAGCCGTAAGCTGGGCCTCTGTAAAGAGAGCAAGTGGGTCTCCATGTTGAAGTTCCACAAGGGGTAATGCTGGAGCATAAAGTGGAGTATCAGAAACCTTTTCCAGCATTTTAGGGACGCTGTCAGTAGTTCCCCTGGCTGGGGCACCTCAACCACTGGATGGATTAGTTTGACTAGTAGTATCCCTCTGTAGTAGGTTAATCCCACTGCATTTATTTCCTCCTGGTGGGTCCCATTGAGCCAGTGGGTGATCCACTGGAGCTGTGCTTCCAGGTAATACAATTCAAAGTCCGGGGTCCTCAGGCCTCCCTCGTCCGGGGGGGCATCGAAGAACCACCAGTGACGACCTGTGTTGACCTCTATCCCAGATCAATTCTGTCAATAGCATGTCTAGCTATTTGAAACAGGAACCTGGGGCCATATGTACAAACACATTTTCCTATTGACACAGAATGGGAAAAACCCTTTGGTACATCTGGCCCCTGGTATCTTGAATGGGAAGTTAGTAAAGAAATACAACAATCTGGGCAGCATGACCATTTTGGACAGTGAGACCTGGGCCATAATGGGGAGGTTCAGTGATCACCAGAAGGGAACGCAGGATTTAAGGGAGCGAGGAGCGTTCCCCAGATTTTCTTCATGTGAATGAAAGGCGCAGATGCCCAAATACCAGATGGCTGATGGCGACCATGTCAGGTGTGCTGGTAAATTTCTGGGCATTGGACCCCCTGGTCTCAAGGGAAATACGTAAGTCTTAGAGCTATTAACTCTGAGACCTGACATGGCTGCAAATTTGCTTAGATTTATTATTAAGGCTGTCCCCAGGTAGAGCAGAATAACAGCTACATATAAGGATATAATGTGTTCACTAGCCCCCATCATTATTCAGGTCAAACTGCCACCCTGCAGACGAGTTCCATCAGCAGCTCAATGGCCAGAGCAAACAAGAGGGCACCTCTGTTTAGTGCCTAGGTATACATTGTACTGTGTGGAAATGATATAGCCTGTTTTGATCTGGGCTGTAGGGGCAGAATACAACAGTTGAACTCATTTGAACCAGGTTTCCCCCAATTTCACCCTGCACATTAACTCGAAAAGAAAATTCCACCTCACTTTATCAAAGGCCTTTTTGAGGTCCACTGACATAATTATCATGAGGGTGGACCAGGGCGTGTGGATGGTAGAGTATGTGATACAGCCTTCGGACGTTTAGAGAAGTGCTCTGTGCCAGAATAAACCCATTTTGGTCACTATGTATTCATTTTGGCATGTGGGGAAGAAGTCTGATGGCCACTATATTTGATAGTGAATAAATCCTGTTGGACAGAGTATTCATGCCGTGGTCGACAACAGCTAATGCTTTTTCAAAATTGTCCTTATCCAATTACCTTAAACGTGCAGCAGCCTCAATCTATGAAAATTTCCAAATTTCATTGTACATAGCATATAAAAACCTTTTCAAGTGCTTTTTTCTAGGACCCAGCAGAAAATCCTGCAAGTCTACATCTTCAGAAAGAGTGTTCAGGTGTTTCTTAACTGCGGCTAACGTGTTGGCTTCTACCCATTGCTGGCACAGCTTACCCACACTGTATGTTGTAACTATACCTGTATTTTGACCCGATACAAAGCGAGGGTCTGGTCTGTCAATTGAAAAAACCCCTGAAGAGTTCATAAAACGTGCTTGACACTAATTAGTGTCAGCGGGCCATATTAACCACCTGCCGGGACTGGAAAGTGAAGAATTATAGGTACTAGCCGTAACCATTGCATCTAGCCTGTCCTCTGTGATATTAAGGAAGTATTGCCAATATTTAAACCTTGCCGGAGTGGGGATACTGGGCGTGTTCAAGTCTTTAATTTCTGCTAACCCCAGACAGGATGTCTGCTGAATAGTGTCATTTAAGAAAATCATTTGCACAGCAATCAGGCATGCTCGAACTGCGAGCCGGGAAACAAAGGGATCTGAATAAATCATTTTTGTGTCAGTAAGCAATATTTTCCTAATTTGTGCTGAAGGTATTTTAAAATAATACAACTGCTTTTTTTGTGTCATGCCCAGAAAAGTATGTAAGGTTATCACTATAGTACTTTGGGCTCCCCACCGGTGGTGTAGAACAGTGTTCCCACAGTGTGTAGTTTAATACTGGCCTGTATCTAGTGGCACAGTGTAGGTAGTAATGTCCCCAATTGTTATAGCAGAACATTTCCTCATAATTCATTGTATGTATATACACATCATCACTTTCAAAAAGTGGAACAGTCCTTCATCTGAGTTAGCATGGAATAAACTGTTTGAACATCCCAATCATCAGAGACAACATCAGGTGTAATTACATCTGTCATAGAAATTCTGAACATGTATGGTATTTGAATAATTTCGGTAGGCCCGTATATATCAAATGGAACCTTGTCCCACATAATCAATCAAAAATCGGTATTGCTGTAACATTTACAGGGGACAAGTCTCTTCGGACCTTATGTGAGGAATGATATGGAGTTAAAACTTCATCAACAGGCTCAACAGAGGAGCGATCGCCCGCCAGCCCAGCAGGAAAGTCAGAATGACCGCAGCGGTCTTTTGACCGCGGTATGGTCTTCTGGCGGTTCACGCTTGGCCGGCTTCGACCGCCGCCCACCAAAGTAGGAATGAGGGCCTAAGTGCCTATTTTGTTTTCAAGTTTGGCATAAGGGATACTTTGTAAGGAAAGTGTCAAATACAATCTATATAGCCCATTCCTTTCCCTCTAGCATAGTGCCTTGTTTTCCCCACCATCTACTTAGGGCAGACAGGATCATAATAACAATATTTTATACATGAAGTGTGTGATGTAGTGTCCTATTTATGAATCATTTGGAGTCAGGGTAGAAAGTGTAAGGCATTTGGAGAAGAGTAGAGCCAGTGGAATAAAAGTTAGACAATTGTCAGCTGCAGTTGTCCGAGCTGCAGACAGTAGCAAAAATAGCCGAAGCGCTGGCTAGCATGCCCCCATTAATTTAGCTCAACAATATGTACTCCATAGCGCACAATTCCTTACTCATAAATGAGAGGTAATTTATTTTTTTCTACTCAAAGTGTCTGTGTAGTTACTAGAAAAGCCATTAAAAGAAAATCAAATCAATATTCTTTTAATCCGGTGTTATTCTGCCTTAATTCTTTTCTACCTGTCAGTGTTTTCTATGTGATACATTTGTGAGCAAACAAATGTAATTTGCCCTGTGACTTTCCTAATTATATTCACATCAAATTCCAAAGTCCCTAGGGGACCAGCAATGTACTGCTACAGTGCCACCCACCATTTAATTTTAAACAAGTGCTTGCACAGTGCGAGTTATCTTTGTTTATTTTGTTTTTCTTCATATGGCTACTCCTGCTGGTCTTCCTGCACCACCCACCAGGCAGGAGACAGCGGCCCATCTGCAGCAGCCAGAACTGTAGACGATCCGGGCAGAATACCGTCAGCTAATGGGCCTGGAGGATGAAGAGATGGAACTAGCTGCCTCTGTCCAAGGCCCCGGTTCAGCATGCCAGCCCCAGCCTCCAACCTCCCAGCCACTGCATTACTGCATTACTGCTGCCAGTTGTCAGGGGCCCAGACTGCCACTGCTGCTACCCACTCCAGCCTTCAGGGGACATTGTGGCGGCCCATGCAGCAGCTGGACTGCCTGAAGCAAGTGAAGAGCCAGTTGGAGAGGATTGAGCAGAGTCTGGACCAGCTTCGGACCCAAATTGCCCTCTACTAAGACATTTTTCAGATTTTTTGTTTCAGGGGGAGGGACTTGTGTGTGGCGAGGGTGTGAAGTGATTAGGGACTGGGTTTTCCACTTTGGACTTTCATTGGACTTTTGGGGATGGGGCCATTTGTTTGGGGAGAGTGTTGGGCCTGTTGTTGGTAGAAAGGATGGATTTTCTTATTTGTAAAAAATAAAATGGAATAATTTATTTTACTTCATTTATGCCTCCAATGTTTATTTTGGTGTTTCAGTTTGCACTGCTTTCTTTTAGTGTAGCCTGTTTTTTTTTCAAATTCTGCTAAAAAAGTGTATGTCATGTACTTATACCCTTGTTCTACTGCCCTCTGGAACTATATTGACGACTAGAAGATGCTTGCATTGCATATTTTACCTTAAAAAATGTAGATAAACACAACAACATCTTCAGTTAAAGTTAATTACTAACTAAACAAGTTCACTTCATCCATAGTTCTTCTCTTACCTGAATAGATTAAGCGAGGGCTAATGCTTCAACCTTTTTACTGCATGCTTTTAGCAAGGTGGCATCTTATCTTAACTTAAGGGGGTAGTAGTAGTAGGAGGCCGGCGGGCTAACAGCGAAGACACAAAGATCTGCTCCCACTCGTACAAACTCCAACTGCAGGATTAATCAAAGGGTAATCCATCACTGTCAAATAGATTGAAAGAAAACATACAGTTGGTGGTTTATATATTATATCATAACTTTAGGAAGACTGAGACCAGACTAACACAATAATAGTATTTGACACACAACAAAGAAGACCTGATATGATAATAAAAACTAGCAATAGCAATATATTCTGAGCAATGGGCAGCTAGCATTTAAAAACTTAACTTAGGAAATGAAATCCTTGAGTCAGGAAAATTGGGCTCACAGTCAGGAATGGTTGGACAATGTTAAGCATTTCCTAAATTATGACGTTGTTGATGGGACTGGTGTGGAATATTGTTCAGGAAACAGAAGGTCATGCAGTGAGTTAGTGTCACTTTCACCATGTCCGTCCCAGCAAGTGTGTGATCCATTTATGGTGTAAAATTAAGTCACACCTCAATACATCACGCAGCCTACGGGATGAGGGTTAGGGGCTTGATGAATGGATGGGAAAGGGGATTTGGTCAAAAGTATGTCAAACACAAACACTACACAAAATAAACCACAACAATATTCATCAGGTGCTGAGCAGCACACCATCATCAATTTGTTGTGGAAGGAAATGATAGTGGGATATGTATGACACAGTTCAGTTAAATGCATTGAAAACAGTCCTTCTGCCCTAGAAAGAAACTAAAAAAGTGTATCTCTAAATGTTATTTTCCAGATTTACTGAAAAGTGGTTCCAGCGTAGTACTGTGACAAAACTTGTAGTGCAGCACTGCCCCACTTTAGAAATGCAAGGATGCTCCGTATTTACTGAAATATGGTGCACCCCTGTGTTTCCTCCTGCACTGGTGCTAAATTTACCTGCCAACGCAGGCCTCCTTGCACCATAGTGCAGAGGGGTCTGCATTGAGGAAATTGATTGTTTAAGTACAGGAAGGAGTCCCTTCCTGTACATAAACAATCTACAATGGCGATTTGGGACTTCTACGTGTGCTTCAGAATGGAACACTTGTATAAGTAGCAAATCGTCACTTTTGAATCTGCAGAAAGAGTGTGCACCTAAAAGCAACCAAGCAAGAAAAACATGTAGTTAGTGAAAGTGGCATTGTTTCAAGTGCAAATAATACAGACAAATGCAATATTAGTGTGGTTGTTTACTTATGCAATAAATATACATTTAATGAAACATTGTAAAGTCAAACCACACCACACCATAAAATGTAATTTCTAATCAGGCAGCACAACATGCAGATATAGCTCTTTGCTTTATCGCCATCTGTAAAGGAGACCCCTGTGGTAGTCTGAGAGAGGTGCATGGGCAAATTGAATAATCCTCAAAAAACCAATGGCAGCAAGGTGTTCATAGAGCAATGCAATAATCATTAACAAAAATGATTTATGTTGCTGATGTGTCTGCAATGCACCACAGCCAGGATGTCCAGCAGGAAATGAAATTAATATACACCTAAAGAAACCCAATGTTGTAAACCAGCTGTAATACTTTGGTGGATAGATGGATTGAGGAATGGATGGATGGGTAGATGGATAAATGGATCAAGGCAAAATGTAGAATTAAATAAAATGAAATAAAATAAAAAAAATTAAAAGCGAACACAAATTCAAAAAAAAAAAATACAAAAAAACAATACATAAAAGAGAGTAAAAAATTAAAATAAACAAAGTAAAAAAAATTTACAAAAAATCCTAAAATTAACATATGATCAATAATTGATTCACAAAAAAAATGGCCACCAGCCACGTAGTCAAACAGCTTCAACAAGGAGGAAGGAGGTCTGGCAAACCAAGAACACATGCAAGCCTATGGCAAAGGGACACTGGCTGGATGTACAAAATGGCTGTCAGCCACATGGTAAAACAACAAGAACAAAGAGCAAGGAGGCATGGGGAACAAAGAACACTTGCAAGCCTATGCCAAATGCACACTGTCTGCATGCACAAAATGGCTGCGAGACTAATGGTCAAACAACCACAGTAAGGAGCGAGGCGGCCTAGAAGACTGGAAAACAAAGAACACATACAAACCTATTGCAAAGGGACACTGGCTGGATGCATAAAATGGCCACCAGCCGTATGGTCAAACAACAAGGAGAAAGGAAATGTCAGGAATCCCCAAGGTGCCTCCTGCGTTATCTATCAGCTTCCCCAGGGATTAGGATTAAATCATATCTCTGTTCTTGGTTAAACCTTCATGTTTCTAAGCAAACATAATGTGCTGTGTTACACAATTGGTTTTTATCAATGCTTCTAATTGGGCGTGGTGACTCATCTCAACTGCTTTCCTGATTGGCTATAAATAGCAGAGTGAAGCATGCCTCCCTGCTTGGCTTTGTTTTGCTTCCTGATCTCAGCATTTGACTTGGCAGTCCAGCCCCTGCTGTCATCATCGTATACAGGACTTTTGAGGCAATCCTTTTCTTCGTTCCTGTACCAGCTGATACCAGGCATTCCTCCAGCACACCGGAAAAGACTGCAGCAAAGTGACTAGTATTTTCCAGGGAGATTGTTCATTGAGTACAGCGCGTTCCTAGAACAGCTGGTGTATTTCAGACCTCCTATTTTGGCGAGTGCTTATCTTGAAGAGACAAAAGCATTTCTGAACATTCTGCTTTATTATTGTAGTTACTTGCCTAAATGTGCTTCAGGAAATCTGCTTGAACTCAAGTACTACAAAAAGTGACAGTGCAATTTTAAAAGAGCATTTACGTGACTTTCTTTCTCTAATAGCATAACTCTTGGATTTAAATAGTGTCATTCATGCTTGTGTTTCAGGCTTAAGGAATTTGCTTTTTAAAGGGTTTTTCACACACAGAGTGAAACCAAACCAAACTGTGCCACCCTAACTGTTTGAACTCAGAGTGGAAATTTGTATTTCTTGGATTGTTTTTGTTCTTTTTAATTTATCCCTATGCACAAAGGAAAGTTATATGTGATATAATTAATGCCCTTGTTTGTCTTTCTTGTGCATCATAAATGCAACTACAGTTCTAATTGTAGTTAGCAACAGTGAATATTTGTGAAGCCAGCCCTAGTGTTGCAGTCCTTATTGATATGGTACTCAGTTTGGGTTTTTGGTAATGCAGTGTAGTAATTGTGCCAACAGTTATTATTATCCAAGAAAAGTGCTGAAGCATCCAGGTGTTCTTCTACCGCTCCCATGCCTATATCAGAAAGAGTGATTCAGTTTCAAGGAAGTTTAGTGCACTAACTCTACTTTCACTCTGTCAACAACGACCTGCCCCCCAAAGATACAGGGTGCCTGCCTGGATCGGCAAGACATGGCAGTGTTTTGCCTTTTTCTCTTCCCCTCCACCTTTCCTTTTGGGACATCTGCCGGGGTTTCTGTGTCCACCAGGAAGTGCAGAGAAGTGTTCCAGGAGGTTGGGGGGCATACCATTGCCCCTGCAGACATCCTGCTTTTCAGGTGAGTGGCCCCGTCTCGACATAAAGCCAAGCCACGACATACAGGGCTGCCTGTGCAATGGATTCCTCAATGGGTACTCTCAAAGGTTTAGCACAAGCTTTACCAGCTGCTCAGGATGTTCCATCCTCATTAGATTTAACTTGGGGCCTAGCGGGATTACAGAAGGAAGTTCTTTCCTTAAAGCAAGAGAACCTGGAGTTGCACCCTGAAATACAGCGGCATAAACTACAAGACAGCTCCTGGGGAGGAGTCAAACTAAAACAAAGATCTCCAGTACTACAGGCCCCTCAGGTTGAACCGTCTAATCATGTTCCTATACCCGATTCAGGCCCAACGATTTCCACCACACAACCCATGCAGGTAATGGTCACATCACCAAACCCTGTGCCCTTCGCTCCTCCAGACAGGTTTTTTGGAGATAGTGCCAAGTTCAACATTTTTCTTAACCAGTGCCAGCTACAGTTTTTGTGTCTGGCAGCTGCATTCCCCAACAATGCTGCAAAGGTAGCTTTTATTATCTCTTAGTTGGGAGGCAATGCAGCTAGTTGGTCTATTCCGCTGGTGGAGCGCAATGACCCTATACTGTATGATTTCAACCGGTTCAAGGAAGCCTTGCAGAAACTGTTCGCCAAACACCTCTTCGTGCAAACCAGTGACAATGAGTTGCTGAATTTGCGCAGGGAAAACAAGGATCTACTGTCCTAGTTCACCTCTTTCAATCAGTTGGTGGCAGAGACTGAGTGGCCCGAGGAGAAGAGGACCGCCCTCTTCTATCGTGGCCTTCGGGAGGATCTCAAGAATGTTCTAGCACAAATTGTGGAACCTCCTATGGAGTGTTCCGAGTTCATTGACCTGGTAGTATGATTGGATCACCGCTTGAGTGAATGTAAGGGAGAAAAATTCTGGGGTAACACACGCTTAGTGGTGCTTAAAACTGAGAAAAAGGAGTCCACCATTCACCACTCATGATACACCTGATCCCATGCAAATTGGCAGTGTGCAGGGCCCACTATCTAAGGAAGAGAAAGAACGTAGGAAAAAATGTAAACTGTGTTTATACTGCAGTAAGGCAGGGCATTTTGCTCGTGAATGTCCTAACAAGCCTACTGCTCCAAAGAAAGCCATCTGAGTGGTAACAGGGCATGAATTCTCTCTTTCCAGGGGGAAAACTAACTGGCTCGATAACTTCTGAGACCATTTTATCTAGGGCTTCTTTCAATATGGTCTCACATCTTCTGGCTATTACCACCAGTCCAGTACCTGGATATCTAACTCTTATTGTGACGTTAGTGTTGTCCCCTCAGGTTTGTAAGGTCATTCCCATATTGCTTGACTCTGGGGCTACCGGAAACTTTTTAGACTTGGGTTTGGCTAAAAGCCTAAATATTACGACTGTCAGAAAAGACGTCCCTGAACCAATCAGAACCGTGGATGGCTCAGAATTGTCCTCCGGGCTTATCGTTTATCAAACAACACCCTTGTCCATGCTTTGTGCAAACAACCATACAGAACAAATTCAGTTTGACCTCATACACACCCCAGTATTTGGAGCCATTTTGGGGAAACCCTGGCTTCAGTTAACCAATCCCAAATTTGACTGGGCAGCAAGGACAGTGACATTAGACTCTAAACATTGCTGCCACCCCTGTTACCAAGACAAACCATTACTAGTGACACCCTTGCATTGTGGGTCCACACATAGTACGGCTATCAAGCCGGTTGACACACTGGCCATTCCTGCACCGTATAAAGACTTCCATCATGATGTCTTTAGTGAACAGAAGGACACCCAGCTGCGGCCACATAGGTCATACGATGGTCGTATAGACTTGATTCCAGGGGCAACACTTCCATGTAGTAGGGTGTATGTTCTTTCTGAGCCTGAGAATCGCTACCTGCGAGACTACCTGGATGACCTATTGGCTAAGAGTTTCTTTCGTCATTCAACGTCACCAGTATCGTTGTCTTTGTTCTTCATGCCCAAGAAGAAACGCAAGCTGCATGCCTGTATAGATTATCGTGCAGTGAACAAAGTGGCATAAAAATTGGTATCCTCTTCCATTGATCACGATACTTTTAGATCAGGTACTTCAGTCAACCATTTATACTAAACTTGACCTCCGGGGCGCCTACCACTTGATCAGAATGATGAAAGGGATGAGCGGAAGACAGTGTTCCAAACTAAATTCGAACTCTTCGAGTACACAGTGATGCCCTTCGGATTGTGTAATGCTCCTGCAGCACTTCAATTTTTCATCAATGAAGTGCTGTAGGAGTTTCTGGATATCTGTGTAGTGGTATACATAGAGGACAATTTGATCTATTCGTCTTCCACTAAGGAACATATAGGACATGTAAGAGTGGTTTTACAACGGCTTTGTGAGCATCATCTCTTCACCAAGCTGGAAAAATGTGTTTTTCACGCTACATCTGTAGAATTCCTTGGATATGTGATCACTCCCGATGGAATTTCCATGGATAGGTCCAAGGTAGAGGCCATCCTGGATTGGGTAGCCCCAAGATCCATCAAGGAAGTGCTACAGTTTTTGGGCTTTGCTAATTTTTATCAGAGATTTATACCCCACTTTTCTACTGTGGTATCTCCCATAACTCATCTCCTATGAAAGGGGTTACATTCCTCTGGGATGCAGACGTTGAGAAAGCCTTACAACATCTTAAAAACACATTCACTGAAGCACCCATTCTCCATCATCCCAACCCGGCTCAGCCATTTTTCATGGAAGCAGAAGTTTCCCAAATGGCAGTGGGTGGTGTCTTGTCCCAATGAGATCCTGAGTCTGGGCATTTCCATCTAGTAGCTTGCTTCTCAAAGAACTTGGCCATCAAGCTTGCCTTCCAGGAATGGCGTCACCACCTACTAGGAGTTAGACACACTATAACTATTTACACAGATCACCGTAATTTACAGTTTTTTCAAGTGACCAAGGCCCTGACACTTTATTAATTACGCTGGCTTCTATTTTTCAATGAGTTTGACTTCGTAATCACTTATAGGCCCGGTACTACACAACTAAAGGCATACACGTTGTCTACGATGGGTTTCTCCTCTGATGTTGCGCTAGAACAGGTCAGAAGCATTATACCCCCAGAAAAAATTGTGGCTGTGTGCACTTCCCAAGAGTTCCTTGAGAAAATACGGGTACCCCAACACAAGGTTCCCTGTTCAACTGAAGAGTATGAAAAAGAGAGTTTACTATACAATGCTGATCAGTTGTACTTCCCTATCAAGGAATTACGGGACACAGTGTTACGTTGGGGACATGATTCTGTCCTCGCAGGTCACCAGGGTGAGAAAAAGATGTGAGATCTCTGTCAAAGATGGTTTTGGTGGCCCACACTTGTGCAGGATGTCAGAAGCTACATTCAGACTTGTTCCACCTGTGTTCGGGATAAAACCCCACATATTCCAGCCACAGGATTATTACTTCCCATGCTAATTATGGTGGCCCCATGGCATACCATAAGTACGGATTTTATTTCTGATATCCCAGCTTCCAATGGACACACTGTCATATGGGTGGTTGTAGATTACCTAACTAAAATGGCTGATTTTATTCCATTAAAATACCTCCCTACGGCTTCTAAGCTCTCTGATTTATTTGTCCAACACATTGTATGGCTTCATGGGTTGCCCACCACAATTGTTTCCGATTGTGAGCCCCAATTTATATCACGGTTTTGGCGCAGCTTCTATTCCTCTGTCGGTATGGACGCCCGCTTGTCCTCTGCATATCATCCACAAACTGATGGGCCGACGGAACGTGCCAACCAAACGCTGGAGCAAATCCTGAGATGTTACATTGACACATGGTCTACTGAGTGGGATGAGGCTTTAACTCTTTTTGAATTTGTATATAACAACAGTGTCCACATGGATACAGGAGTATCCCCATTTTACTGTTTGTTTGGTCTGCACCCAAGAATGCTACCCATAACTGGGTCACAAACATCCACAAGAGTCCCAGCAGTACAGAAACACCATAATGGGTTACAGGAGACTCAAAAACAAGTACAACACCATTTAAAACTCTACCAAGCTCAAGTAAAAAAACAAGCAGATAAAAGAAGGAGACCTGCTCCCTCTGATCAGATAGGAGATCAGGTGTGGCTCCCATCAAAAAATCTCCATCTTGCAGGATCCAGAGAATGAAACCCTCAATTTCTAGGCCTCTTTCCTATTGCCAAAATCATCAATCCCGTGGTAGTAGAACTGACTTTGCCAGATGATTTCAAGGTACACCCCGTGTTTAATGTGTCGTCCCTATTCCCCTGATACCCACGATGCCCCACCACCTCTCCCAGTAAAAGTACATGGGCAATGGGAATTTTAAGTAGCCAAAATCCTTGATTCCAGGTGCGTCCGTGGTGTTCTACACTATCTTATGGCTTGAAAAGGCTATGGGTCTGAGGACAATTCCTGGGAACCCGCATCCACAGTTCATGCTCCACGTCTTACAAAAAAATTCCATCTCCTGCACCCTTCCAAGCCCCACCCTTTCAGAAGGTCCTTGGTGAGGAGGACTGTCAGAAATCCCCAAGGTACCTCCTGCGTTATCTGTCAGCATCCCCAGGGATTAGGATTAAATCATATCTCTGTTCTTGGTTAAACCTTCATGTTTCTAAGTAAACATAATGTGCTGTGTTACACAATTGGTTTTTATCAATGCTGGTTTTTACCAATGCTTGTTTGATAATGTGAGCAGTTGTAGACATGTGCTTCTAATTGGGTGTGGTGACTCATCTCAACTGCTTTCCTGATTGGCTATAAATAACAGAGTGAAGCATGCCTCCCTACTTGGCTTTGTTTTGCTTCCTGATCTCAGCATCTGATTTGGCAGTCCAGCCCCTGCTCTCCTTTTTTTTGTTCCTGTACCAGCTGACACCAGGCATTCCTCCAGCACACCAGAAAAGACTGCAGCTAAGTGAGTCGTATTCTCCAGGGAGTTTGTTATTTGAGCGCCGCGCTTTCCTAGAACAGCTGGTGTATTTCTGACCTCGTATTTTGGCAGAGTGCTTATCTTGAAGAGACAAATGCATATCTGAACATTCTACATTATTATTGTAGTTACTTGCCTAAATGTGCTTCAGGAAATCTGCTTGAACTCAAGAACTACAACAAGTGACAGTGCAATTTTAAAAGAGAATTTACGTGACTTTTCTTACTCTAATAGCATAACTCTTGGATTTAAATTGTGTCATTCATGCCTGTGTTTCAGGTTTAAGTAATTTGCTTTTTGAAGGGTTTTTCATACACAGAGTGAAACCAAACCAAACTGTGCCACCCTCACTGTTTGAACCCAGGGTGGACATTTGTATTTCTTGGATTGTTTTTGTTCCTTTTAGTTTAACCCTATGCATGCAGGAAAGTTATGTGTGATATAATTAATGCCCTTGTTTGTCTTTCTTGTGCATGATAAGTGCAACCACAGTCCTAATTGTAGTTTGCAACAGTGAATCTCTGTGAAGCCAGCCCTAGTGTTCCAGTACTTATTGTTATGGTGCTCAGTTTGGGTTTTTGGTAATGCAGTGTTAGTAATTGTGCCAACAGTCATTATTATCAAAGAAAAGTGCTGAAGCATCCCGGTGTTCTTCTACCGCTCCCATGCCCATATCAGAAAGAGTGATTCAGTTTCAAGGAAGTTTAGTGCACTAACTCCACTATCACTCTGTCAACAAAGACCTGCTCTCCCGAAGATACAGGGTGCCTTGCTGGACCGGCAAGACGTTGCAGTGTTTTTTCTCTTTCTCTTCCACTCCCCCTTTCCTTTTGGGACACCTGCCGGGGTTTCTGTGTCCACCAGGAAGTGCTGAGAGGTTTTCCAGGAGGTCGGGGGCATACCATCGCCCCTGCAGACATCCTGCTTTTCAGATGAGTGGCCCGTCTCAACAGGGGGAACAAAGAACACATGTAAGCCTATGGTACATGCACTCTGGCTGTATGCACAAAATGACTGCCAACCACATGGTTAAAAAACAACAAGGAGCAAGGAGAACTGCCAAACAATGAACACATGCAAGCCTATGGAGAAGGGACACTGGTGGGATATAAAAACATGGCTGCCAGACACAAAGTCAAACAACAACAACAAGGACCAAGGAGTCATGGGGAACAAAGAACACATGTTAGCCTATGGCAAAGACACACTGGCTGGATGCACAAAAGGGCTGCCAGCCACATGGTCAAACAGCAACAACAAGGAGTAAGAAAGTCTGGCAAGCAAAGAACACTTGCAAGGCTGTGGCAAATAGACACTGGCTAGCTGCACACATTGGCTATCAGCCACATAGTCAAACAACAAGTGTGAACAAGGAGGCATGGTAAACACATGCAAGCCTGTGGATATTGACTACACAAAATGACTCCTGGCCCCATGGTATGGAGAACAAAGACAAATGGTGGACAATGACAAACACATACACACACACAAACTGCCATAAGGAGGCATGGTGGTAACACTGAAGAAAACACTAACATTAATTCAGCAATGCAGAACACAAAAATTAACAAAGCTATAAACATGTCACAACAACAGTGCACATCCTCCCATGCCATCAAATATTACCCCACAACATGTATACTTTTTGCAAAAAAAATGAATTGCAAACAGTAGCCTACATTTTTAATTTAATCTAATGCCATCCCTTCCCTAAATGAAGTTTTAAAAATATATACTACTGAAACATTTATTTCATGCACTGATGATTGATAATTCTAGGCCTTCTGGCTAGATGGCCCTTTGGAAATTTAGGCCACATAGTAAAATAATGTTGTACATTTTACAAACATGTAGAAAAGGTCCTGAGCTGTGTGTCAAATTTCCTTTACAAAAGATGAACAGTGAAGTGCAAAATAAATAATAACTAGACCCACACTAAAACTCCAGCCCCCCACCACTATATTTAAAAAAAATAAAATTAAAGAACAAAGAAATACTAGTGCATGCCCTATCAAACAAACACCCTTATGCAAAAGCTTTTTGAACTTACTTGTGCGATTTCACAGCAACAAACTCCTTAAATCGAAAAGTAAATCCAGGAGACAATAGAGAGGGATCCTGCCACCTTGAAATCCAAGTAAAAGTGACTAAGAGATGGGCAAACCACTGGGAGGAGCCTGCTGGAAAGGAACAGGAATTTGGAGTAGCTGGGGCTCTTCCTTCCTGTTTGAAAAAAAATAGAAAAAAGGCTTCTCACACTAAAACACAAATTAAATGGTCCAATGCAGAAGAAAATCCACTCAAAACCCTCTTTTTGACTAGATTTAGATTTATCTTGAGTAGAAAATGTACTCCAGGTGCATTCACACTTGCGAGCTGGACTGTTTTGGGCACTGTCACAGCCAGAAGCGGCACAAGTTAAAGTGAAGTCTTGTGCACACGGCTGTAAACAGAGCAAGAAGGATTGCCTACCTTTGATAAACACACAAGACCCCCTGTGAACAGTGGACTTGTTCTCCTCCAAACTAGACAGAAGAGACTCTGAGGCCTCAGAATGGCCAAAACACAACACTCAAAGCCACCTCTGCGCCCGTTGCTTCTGGATCGAGTTGAAGTGGGTCAATGGTGCCAACACAGTCCCCCAGCCCTCCAGAGTCTGAGTCCATTGCGGTTTCATCTTTCCTGGATTCCCTGACAACACCTGTGTCCTCTGCATGCAGTCCCTTTCTACTGCGATCGCTCCGGTATGAAAAACCCAACACCTGAAGACACCTCTGCACCTGTCGCCCCTGGGCTGTAGACAAGAGGACCAAAGGTGCCCAAGCATTGTGAGGCCTGAGCCCCACTGTTGGTTCAGCACGACTGGACATGTATAATTTAGTTTCACTTTTGCATGGCTGGCTCTCCCTATCGGTTAATGCTAGTTTACACTATTATCTCCAATAAGTGCAAAATTTAGTTTGGAAGTGTATAGAAGTATGTGTCAGGGACTCATTTTAATATTCATTTAAAATCCAATGTAATGGTCAACTTAGATTTTATATAACCATTTTGGAAACTACACCTTTAGAAAGTTGCCATTTTCCTGCTTAAAATCAAAGGGTTTCCAGCCAGTGTCCAGCTTTAGCCTGGCCCCTGATGCCTCCCTAGTGGTGGGATCTATTTTGGTTACAGACAGGGCACAAAGGGTCCCAGAGTGGGGAGTGGGACTCCTTCCTTGACAGAGTGGCATGAGGGGTTGTGCCCAGCCTCCCTGGAGGCTTCAAAAAGTGCTTACCTTATCACTGGCAGATGAAGCTCACATAGAAATCTGTCAGCCTGTCTCCAAATATAGTGGTGGCACAGGAACTGACCATGTCTTGGTTACAGGGTGGATAAATCTTAGCATCCACCCTCGTGCTGGCACTGGTTATAAAAATGCACCCCTTGAGACCTCCCCGAAGAACACTCCTGGACCTGTGGAGAATAAGAAGATGGACATCCCTTTTTGTTTCAAGAATCTCAAAGAAGACTGTAACTGCTTTCCTTGAACTGGATCCCAAAGGTGATTTGAAACATCAGCTGGCTGACCTCCTGTTTGAGCTACAGGGATGCAGCAAGCTTCCGGAGCCTTCCTTCTGTGTGACAGGCCAACTGACCAGTACCAACTGGACCTGACTTGGACCCTGCTGGTCCTATGCACAAGGTCTCTCTATAGATTCTCTCCAGCCTGGGCTCCTGTAGGGTTAAGCCCACAGTGACCAGCTGAACCCTCATGGCGTCGCAAGTACTTCTAGCTTTTGTGTCCCTTCAGCCTCAACAGATAGCCAATGATTTGGCCCTTTGAAAGTAGTACCAGAACCATAGCAATTGCAGGAGTTAGAAGCCCATTATTAATCTTTCTTCCAGCTTTAAGGAAGAGTCTTCTTAATTTAGGTGATGTCATCTCAAGTTGAATGTTCTGAGGAGGTGGGGTGAAGTGAACGTTTTATCCTGGGTCCTAGCCATGGATTTGAAAATTCTTTACTTGTAAACCATCCCAGAATCCCTCAATCAAAACGTCCCTAACCTTCTTCTAGCTGCAGGAGATTATTACCTCCTTCTAATTATGCCCCTAAGGAGGTTATGCATCCTTCCACTTTGATTGGCCACTCCTTTACCTCATCCAAGAAATCATAAAGTGACTTTTATTCATATGACAGCCATTCATGGGAAAAATATATTTACCTGTGCATCATTTTTTCAACTGTTTACTGTGGGCCATACATATCTGTAATATGTAGCTTGCTTTTTGATCAGTCACAGCTCACGGGGATTAAAAAGAGTGGGGTGACCCGTGTTGGGGAGAAGAGTGGGAGAATAATAATTATAAAATGTAAAAAAATAAAAAATAAAAACTTAACTGCTTCGTCTCGCTGCTACTGCACAGCTGCTACTCTTTCCCTCAATCCCTCTAGGCGCAGGCTACCATCCTGCCCTACGGCCAGTCTGGAATGGCTGGGAGCTCCCAGCCATTGTGCTCCCAGGCAGACTGGGAGCCTGTGCAGGCTCTCTCCAGCCCGTTAACACAATGCTGGTCTGGAGAGAGCCTACAGAGCATGTGTGTTTAGCTGGCTGAGATGGCCGGCCAAACACACATACACACTGAGGGGAGTGAACAGTGCACTTCCCTTCTCCCCGTCATACCTCACAGCCCCACCCCTTTAACAACCAAATGATGATAAGCATAGTTTATTCCTGTTTGATTGTGAAAGGTTTGCAGCTGCTGGCGGAGGGGTGACGCTCCTCTCCCCCAACGAAGGAACGTCCGCTGTGTTTGATTATATATAAAGCACCCATCCCAGTGGTCTTTCAAGGCTTACTTCAGTGATGACATAGCTAATATGTTAAACTATATACTTTGTATGTGCAAAGGTACTTTTCCTTGCCAAATTACGTCGCAGTGGTTTTGAACTGTAGTGAAGATCTCAAAACCAGTACATAAAGGTTTTAGTAGTAAATATAGAAAAGAGAAGGGAAAGAGGTGGGAAAAGAGTAACACATAATGGGTAGGATATACTGAAATGAAAGAAAGGGTTTGGGGAGGGACATGGTAAAATGTATATATATATATATATATATATATATAAAAGAAAAACACCAAAGCTCTATTGCAGATCATCCAGAGTGGCAGCACAATTCTAACGCATTTCAGCTGAGGGGCCTTGTTCACAGTTGAGCTACTCGGCTGTAGTTGTATCTGAAGGTCATATGGGAATTATCATAGGAAACGCAACTTTTTTGACCACCTATTTTTCTCACGACCCGCTTGATTGATCACCCTGAATCTTTCCTGTGCAACAAGAATCACTGGGGCATTTTATTTTATTTTTATTTCAGGAAGATCTGTCAAATGGTTTCAAAGATATAGGCAAGTCAAAAAACTATTTTTCTATGGAAACATGGTCCTTACTATAATCACCTAGTGGCAATATACACATATTTTATCACTTAAAAAAACAAGATTACAGGGACGTTATAGTTAGGTTCTGAATCTACTCGCACAAAACCAGAGAAATACATCAGTTATAGTTAGAGGTATTTGAAGTGACTAAAACTCATGGTATAAGGTAACAATATCTTGCGCACCCGCCATGCACAGTTTTTTCTTCAATAATTATACTTCTAATGTTTAATTGATTTTTTGTATGTTATAAAATTTGTCATCAGTGCTGTAATATTTGGGGAAATTAGGAGTGCACGGTGAGGGCAGGAGTTATAGTTACCTTAGGCTGCAAGGTATATTTACCTGAAATAACTCTACCTATAACTGGCCAATTTCTCTGGTTTTATGCAAGTAGATTCAGAACCTAACTGTAACATCCCTGTCACCTTTGTTTTTTTCCCAGTGGAATTCTATTCTGTTTTAATGTAAAGTAATTTACATTACTTTAAGTTAATCTATTCACCGCCACCCATTGCCTTCGGCTGTATGTGGCAAGGGTAGGCTGCAGTCAACCGCCTATACCCACCCCACCCCACAACTCACATGGCCTTTTGTCATGCACGGTGGGGGTTAGCTGCAGGTTG
The DNA here is from genome assembly GCF_031143425.1 of Pleurodeles waltl. Lineage (NCBI taxonomy): Eukaryota > Metazoa > Chordata > Amphibia > Caudata > Salamandridae > Pleurodeles > Pleurodeles waltl. The sequence goes on along the minus strand of NC_090437.1, from coordinate 257,311,842 downwards.
TGGCCTGCAGCCAGTCCCTCTGGCCAACCCCGCTAATTACCTAACCCCACACTGCTCATGGCCCAATGTGGTACATCTGGGACGAGACCTGTGCCCTCCACCATAAATAATCTGTAGCCTGTGTGCTGTCAAGTATGTCATAGTGACATAGTTAAATTGATTGTACTTAGATTTTATATTCCTGGAGATTCTCTTGGGTATTTCAGAACCCTAATCCCCTCTGCGTCTGTGAACTACTGACCCAATGATGCCTACCACTTCTCCCCCGTCTTTACTAAGGGCCTTCTGGTCATTTCTGTCAGTGGTTTGTAATGCCATATCACGAGGTGACTCACAGAGCCCATAAATCGTAAAACTGCATGTGTCTTTGATTGTCTGTTCTGCCAGATCATAGGTCCCTAAAGGTCCTCACTAATTCCTCATATGTTGGAAACTGGACAGGAGGTAAGTCACATTGGTCCATTAAGTCTTCTATTAGCATCAGCATGTTTATTTGATAACAGTCTCCCACTGTTGTCAGCCCGGCATCTGTCCAAGCCGTAAGCTGGGCCTCTGTAAAGAGAGCAAGTGGGTCTCCATGTTGAAGTTCCACAAGGGGTAATGCTGGAGCATAAAGTGGAGTATCAGAAACCTTTTCCAGCATTTTAGGGACGCTGTCAGTAGTTCCCCTGGCTGGGGCACCTCAACCACTGGATGGATTAGTTTGACTAGTAGTATCCCTCTGTAGTAGGTTAATCCCACTGCATTTATTTCCTCCTGGTGGGTCCCATTGAGCCAGTGGGTGATCCACTGGAGCTGTGCTTCCAGGTAATACAATTCAAAGTCCGGGGTCCTCAGGCCTCCCTCGTCCGGGGGGGCATCGAAGAACCACCAGTGACGACCTGTGTTGACCTCTATCCCAGATCAATTCTGTCAATAGCATGTCTAGCTATTTGAAACAGGAACCTGGGGCCATATGTACAAACACATTTTCCTATTGACACAGAATGGGAAAAACCCTTTGGTACATCTGGCCCCTGGTATCTTGAATGGGAAGTTAGTAAAGAAATACAACAATCTGGGCAGCATGACCATTTTGGACAGTGAGACCTGGGCCATAATGGGGAGGTTCAGTGATCACCAGAAGGGAACGCAGGATTTAAGGGAGCGAGGAGCGTTCCCCAGATTTTCTTCATGTGAATGAAAGGCGCAGATGCCCAAATACCAGATGGCTGATGGCGACCATGTCAGGTGTGCTGGTAAATTTCTGGGCATTGGACCCCCTGGTCTCAAGGGAAATACGTAAGTCTTAGAGCTATTAACTCTGAGACCTGACATGGCTGCAAATTTGCTTAGATTTATTATTAAGGCTGTCCCCAGGTAGAGCAGAATAACAGCTACATATAAGGATATAATGTGTTCACTAGCCCCCATCATTATTCAGGTCAAACTGCCACCCTGCAGAAGAGTTCCATCAGCAGCTCAATGGCCAGAGCAAACAAGAGGGCACCTCTGTTTAGTGCCTAGGTATACATTGTACTGTGTGGAAATGATATAGCCTGTTTTGATCTGGGCTGTAGGGGCAGAATACAACAGTTGAACTCATTTGAACCAGGTTTCCCCCAATTTCACCCTGCACATTAACTCGAAAAGAAAATTCCACCTCACTTTATCAAAGGCCTTTTTGAGGTCCACTGACATAATTATCATGAGGGTGGACCAGGGCGTGTGGATGGTAGAGTATGTGATACAGCCTTCGGACGTTTAGAGAAGTGCTCTGTGCCAGAATAAACCCATTTTGGTCACTATGTATTCATTTTGGCATGTGGGGAAGAAGTCTGATGGCCACTATATTTGATAGTGAATAAATCCTGTTGGACAGAGTATTCATGCCGTGGTCGACAACAGCTAATGCTTTTTCAAAATTGTCCTTATCCAATTACCTTAAACGTGCAGCAGCCTCAATCTATGAAAATTTCCAAATTTCATTGTACATAGCATATAAAAACCTTTTCAAGTGCTTTTTTCTAGGACCCAGCAGAAAATCCTGCAAGTCTACATCTTCAGAAAGAGTGTTCAGGTGTTTCTTAACTGCGGCTAACGTGTTGGCTTCTACCCATTGCTGGCACAGCTTACCCACACTGTATGTTGTAACTATACCTGTATTTTGACCCGATACAAAGCGAGGGTCTGGTCTGTCAATTGAAAAAACCCCTGAAGAGTTCATAAAACGTGCTTGACACTAATTAGTGTCAGCGGGCCATATTAACCACCTGCCGGGACTGGAAAGTGAAGAATTATAGGTACTAGCCGTAACCATTGCATCTAGCCTGTCCTCTGTGATATTAAGGAAGTATTGCCAATATTTAAACCTTGCCGGAGTGGGGATACTGGGCGTGTTCAAGTCTTTAATTTCTGCTAACCCCAGACAGGATGTCTGCTGAATAGTGTCATTTAAGAAAATCATTTGCACAGCAATCAGGCATGCTCGAACTGCGAGCCGGGAAACAAAGGGATCTGAATAAATCATTTTTGTGTCAGTAATCAATATTTTCCTAATTTGTGCTGAAGGTATTTTAAAATAATACAACTGCTTTTTTTGTGTCATGCCCAGAAAAGTATGTAAGGTTATCACTATAGTACTTTGGGCTCCCCACCGGTGGTGTAGAACAGTGTTCCCACAGTGTGTAGTTTAATACTGGCCTGTATCTAGTGGCACAGTGTAGGTAGTAATGTCCCCAATTGTTATAGCAGAACATTTCCTCATAATTCATTGTATGTATATACACATCATCACTTTCAAAAAGTGGAACAGTCCTTCATCTGAGTTAGCATGGAATAAACTGTTTGAACATCCCAATCATCAGAGACAACATCAGGTGTAATTACATCTGTCATAGAAATTCTGAACATGTATGGTATTTGAATAATTTCGGTAGGCCCGTATATATCAAATGGAACCTTGTCCCACATAATCAATCAAAAATCGGTATTGCTGTAACATTTACAGGGGACAAGTCTCTTCGGACCTTATGTGAGGAATGATATGGAGTTAAAACTTCATCAACAGGCTCAACAGAGGAGCGATCAGGAATATAGTGACCATTTATGAGCAAAAAGAAAACAGTCACAAAACCAATCCATAAAAATAATTAAAAAAAAGTCAAACAGAACCATGGATATATCAAATAGTTCTTTTTAAGCCATTGACACAGCTTACTCTTTTTTGAAACATTGTCAATCACAGTAGTGGATAAGTCTGAAGAAAAGTCATCAATGTCAATGAAATAGCCAGAGGCAGTCTCTGCAAACACGGAAGCCGGTGCATCATCCATACTTTGGTCCACTTCACGTGGAGCCTCTTGGTAGACAGTGTCATTAGTCTGTGATGGGTTTGTGTAAAAAACAGCAAAATCTTGGACCGGAGTAGTCACTGAAATGGTGACTGGAACTAACAAGAGTTCATTTTCCGCCCTCCCCATGGCCGAGGAGGTATCTGGAACAGTGTTGGACATTGTTGATTAGTCTGTAGTAACGTTGTTCATCCTACTATGTAGATGTATGTCCTTTTGGGTAGTGAGAGGGGATCGGGAACCACCCAAGGGACCTCTTGGTCTACTGTGAAGGATCGGCCACATGGTGTAGTTTGATGTCATCAATGGAGATAAATCTGTTCATTCTAGAGCCGGACAGTGGTGGTAAGATGACAGTCCTGGTACCTTGGATTCCCAAGACCGGTACAGGTGCTCTGTATGATGGACGGAATTCCTTCTTCACAGCGATCTTCTCACGAACCAGATCCCCAACTTTAGGAATCCAGCCAGTCGAAGTTTTCACTAAATCCCTTATTCCTAAGGTGGCAGCACTTGCAGATGATTTATCATCACAAAATTGCTGAAGTTTCTGTAAAACAGTGAGACGTTCATTTATGTCAAATGGTGTTTCTGCAGCCACCATACCAGGGGCATCAAGATCTGGGACATGCATAGGTATCCCAAAGAGAACCTCATATGGAGTGCGTCCCCCCAAGGACCGTCTTGGTAGATTATTCAGTGCTCTCTGGACCCCATATAGGTGATTTAACCAGCTGTGGCCTGAACCTAATACTCGAGCTGTTAAGGACTGCTTTAGATCCTTATTCCGCCTCTCCACGACCAAATTTCCCTCAGGATGGTATGGTGAGGAGCAATGGAGTTCAACACCCATCGTCCCCATGGTGTCCCTGAATGCCTTAGAGGCAAATACAGGGCCCTGGTCCAAATGGAATGCTGCAACTGCATATGTACCAATAAAGATCAGCAAGTCTTTTATAATAGTTCGAGCGTCGGCTGACTGCTGTGGCCATACCCACAGGAATCTAGAACAGTAATCTACAGCGACTAGAATGTATTTGTATGCACCATCAGGCTGTAAGGGACCACAATGGTCCAGGTACACACACTGTACTGGCCTGTTGGACACTAAGAGGGATGTCTGCGGTGGGCGTTTGATATTAGAGCCCTTTATCTGCAGGCAAATGTCACAGCAAAGGACATACTTTTTTGTTCGTCTGCATAGACCAGGCCACCAGAAGCGTTTCTGTAAGAGTGTTATTGTGGCCGATATACCAGCATGTGCAGAAGCGAGCCCCTCATGCGCTGCTTTAATTAGATCTAATCTCTGGTCTTCGTTGGGGATCACTTGTGTAGGCAACATTCTGTGCACTGATATGGTAAATATAGTTTGTAGGGTATCCCTTCGGAAGGGGCTTGCCTGCAGCTGAAGCTTTCACGGCAATCAAAATGTCATTATCCAATCTCGTCTATGAACGAGTCACTGCAGCCACAGAAGCCGTAGCTACTGCTGCCTTGGCTGCTTCATCAGCCAATGTCTTACCGGTAAAGTGTACTCCTACACGTTGGCTGCCCACTGTATGTACTACATGGACATACAGTAGCTTATCCTTAAGATCAGTCACCCTCCCCCACAATATTTTGTGTTTAATTGTGTTCCCTTTAGAATCTCTAAACCCGTTCAGCTTCCAATGATTAAGATAATCGTTGTATTACTGAACGCAATAGTATGAGTCACAGACGATTAAAGTCAGGGTTCATGGCTCGGTATGTTTGAGCACTAGTATTAGAGCTTTAAGTTCAGCCAACTGGGCTGTGCAGTCCCCTCAGGTCTGCGTGTAGGTATTGTGAGGGTGGAAGACTCCATCTTCCATCACTCCGTTCACGGCAGCGCAAGCTGCTGAGTGTTGATGTGTAGTACCTATAGCCGGTTGTGCTGAACCATCAGTGTATATGACAGAATGGTATCTGTCTAGTGGCAAGATATTTAGAGGAGCGGGGTACTCTTGTACGTACTGGTGAAACTCTTGTGTCTAAAGTTTTGGATCAAAAATGTAATCTACATCAGTGGCGGTCAGAGACGTTGCTCATTGAATCCAAAGTGGATGTAATGCTTTAGTGTTAGGAACGCTTGCTTTGGTGACAGCCTCTAAGGCCGGCACCGGGGAGACAACAATTATACGTTTCCCCTGGGCGAGTGGCCTCGCATTTATGACGGCCATCTGAACTGCCATCACAATCTTTTCTGTAGGTGCAAAACGCTGTTCTGCATTGGAGTATAAATGTGATTTATATGCTATGGCTAACGTGTCACCCTCATTGAAGTTGACATAAGTAAATCCAATTGCACCAGCAATTATTCTTATGACCAAATTTGTTTTATTGTCAGTTGTGTGCAAGTGTTTAGCTTCTAGCATGTCCTGTTGCATTTCCCTAAGGATGTGGGTGTGTTCAATTGTCCAGTGTCTGCTAGAAAAATTGGGCTGAACCAAGTCATAAAGTGGCTTGATACGTTGTGCATAATCTGGAATGTATATTCTGCCAAAGTTAAAGAAACCCAGTAATGACTGTAATTTCTTAAGTGTGTTAGGAGGGTGCAGTTGAGCACATTTTTCTAGAAAGTGCTGGCCAGGCTCTCTCCCTCGTTTGATAGCTTATATCCCGGGAATAATACGCTGAGAAAGGCGATCTTGCTTTTCGTAAGGTTGAATTTGTAACTGAGGTCTGCAAATCCCAAGACGATCCGATCGACCCTTGCAAACTGAATGTCGAGGTCGTCGTCTGTGAGATATATGTCATTCACGTAGGATAAAGCCTCTGAATCAATATCATGTAATATTGATGTTACACGAGCTGAAAATAGTCCTGGGCTATTTTTATAGCCTTGAGGTAAACGACAAAAGCGTTCTGAGAACCAAATCAGAATGCATTCAGGTCCCGACTTTCATGTGCTAAATTGTGGCAGAAAAAGCCATTAGATGTGTCTAATGTTGTTTTATATTTTTTACGCACTATATTGTTTATTAGTGCTGTGCTGTGTGAATTTTGTATTGCATATGCGCGTGTATGGCTATTTAAATGTCTATAATCAATGACTATTCTAAATGAATGGTCTGGCTTTGTAACAGGGAATAACGGATTATTCATGGCAGATGTACAGGGCTCAATTACTCCCTGGTACTCAAGCTGGGTGAGGATTTCCCTCACCGGAGCTTTCGTTTCATGTTTGACAGGATATTGTGGCTGCAGTTGGGGTGTAGACCTAACAGTAATAACATGGCAAGGAGACTCCTTGTCCCAACCTACATGATTGCGATATAGCGCAGGTGCCTGCGCTAAAGCCCATTTAGCAGCATAGGCTTCTTTTTCTGCTTCCGGAACAAGATCGGAGAAAGAAGGCAAAATGACATTTTCCCCATGCAGGAGCTTACGGACGTGTTAAGGTGGCCAATCTCTTTCGGCTAGTAGGATATCACTAGTAAGTTCATCCCAAAATATCACACTAATGGTGCGCTCCACGTCTCCCTCTATCTGAATTTTTAAATCATAAACCCTGTCGGGGGGAGAACGTGGCCATCCGCTGTTTTAACTGCGATTAAATCGCTAGCTGCTGTGACATCCAGATGATCTTTCAGACTCTGGTGACATATCGTGACCTCTGCTGCGCTGTATAACAGAGTCACGTCTTGTTCCTCAACAGTGTTCTCAATTATACTGGCATTTTTTGCTGTCAGTGCTGCCACCTTTTTCTTTTTAAACTGTGGCTTTTGCTGAGGAGTCTTTTCTTCTTTTTTAATAGTAGACTGCTGCAAGTCTTTCTTTTCTTTCACGTATTCAGGACGTCGATCTGGACAGTCCCCTCTCTCGCTACGTCTATACGGTGCATCCTGAAAGGAACGAGAGAGACGTGAATCAGTATATCTGTCTGGAGTTTTAATGTTCTCCCTATTTCTGAGATTGTATCTCCTTTCGGAGTTCTCTGGGTGTGAAGAATCAGCTCTCTTATTTCTTCTATCTTTGAAATCTTTTTGTTTGTCCTAGCGCTTCCTAGTGCCCTCTTGTGCCTGCGTTGTACCTTCCTTATGGGTGGTACCTTGTAACTCCAATTTCTTTGGTTTGGCTCCCAAACTATCCCTATACTATACTAGTATAGGTGTCGGAAATTATTTTCGGTAGCTGTCTTTCTTGTTCCTGGTGTGGAGTTTCCCGGAGACGCTGGCGTATTGCCAGTGCTACCGCTTCCCCTTTAATATTACTGAGTATTATTGAGGAAACCGCGTCAAAGTTACGCATTAATTTCATCCCCAAAATCCAGAGCTGGTGCAGACCCATGCTCATTTTGTATTTGTTTTAACAGTTCTGGTAAATTGGCAAGTGTTGGGGTACCATGTGTGGTAGTATATAGGACAGCGAAGACTGTACCCCATGTGGTGCAGTCATCACCGAGGGAACCATCCCAAAGGGCAAGCACAAAGTGAGCAGTTTATGTTTTTCCTGTAGTCCCGTATGGGGAAACACAGCTTTCAGCTGATTAGTTTTCTGGGCAATCCTGAATAGTATTTTTTCCCGTTCCACGGGAACTTTACCCATGATAGTATGCACTGTTTGTGGATTAATCCCAGTAGCTAATTGGTAACCACCAGGTGCTGGCGGTGCTGGACGCGCTGGTGTTGTGTTCAATGTTCGCATTACGAACTGAACTAATCGTCCATATATTGTCACTAATTCATTATATAAATCTTGCAGACCTGCTATTGGCATATTTTGTATGCCTGGGTGAGGTGTGTATGTGGCAAACATAGGCCATGTTGGTCCGTCATTACTTAAGGGACCTAGCCTCACTCTTTGTAATACATGTGGTAGGGCACCTTCAAACCAGTTCTGATGCTCTTGGTATGTGAGAGATATTTCACGATACTGGTATGCTCGGTACCGTAAAGGTACGTTTGCAATTTCATATGTGTGGAACGTATGTGTTCTTTGGTCTACCTCTGAAAGGTGACCCAACCGTAAAATGTTTCTGTTTGGTATGCTTCATTAGCTTCCCTCTGATTATCTGTCTAAAGTGCGATGTATTTATACAGATCTACCAGGACCCCTGACGTAGGTGTGTTCCCAAACAATAGGTAACAGACATGCTTGGGACGGCAATGAATATAAACAATCCCTCGAAAGTATAGAGAGGGAAAATCCCAAGGTGTGAACACCTACTGTTTGTTTGTCTTTGTTGCTTGATCTTGACGCCTTAGCGCTGTGGCACTGATAATGTAAAGCATAACAAGTGGCCTAACTATAAACAAGGCAGCCATCTTAGAAGAATTCAATAATTATATGGGCTAAAACAGAGCAAGCTAAGTAGGTTAAAAGCCAATAGGTGACGGGGGCACAAGTCTGCAAGCCAGAGGCTAAGCTAACTCCTGTTATCCCATTAAAACGAACTAGGATTCACTACAGCGGAGGGCCTACTTGACGTTCGGGAAGGAAGCTCCTTGTGCCTGGACTGTCGTGGTAAAGTCTGGAAATATCAAAACTTTGCCATTTTCCACTGTAAAGGGGCCATCCGTCCGTACCCACTGGCGTATGATATCTCTATCATGATAGTGAAGCAGTCTGGCCGTCACTGGGTGGGTGTCCCAGGGCTTGTGGGCGGGCCAGGACTCTATGGACTCTTTCTATGGCAAAGAAGGGGATAAGTTGATTAGCTGTCACTTCTGTCCTAATAACTTTTTCCAGCTATGTCATCATGTCAGGCCCCTCTGCGTTTTCCGGTAGCTCCACCACTCTGATATTGTTGCAGTATAATGCCCTTTAGCGTCTTTGGTGTGCCTTTCCAGTGTGCACACTCTTTCCAACAAATCTTCCACCCTGTGTGGCAACGCTTTTTGTTCAGGGTCTATGTCTTCCACAGAAGTTCTATCTACTGCAGTGTGGTCCGTCAGTTTACAGTGTTCAGCCTGTAGCAGACCCAGTCCCACAGAAATTACACTGATGTCCTGTCATAGAGTGGTCTTAGTGTCCACTATGGTTGGAAGGACTTTATAAAAGTGTGAGTGTAGAGAGGTCCCTGGGCATTCTGGCTCTGTAGTTTCTCCAGTCTGCAGGGGAGAGTGGTCGCAGATAGTCGATTGCACCCCTTATAACTTAGCCTTTGGATTCTCCATCACGATGATGCCTTTTGTCTCCACCCCAAACTATATTGCAGATCTACAAAGCATTGCAGGGTGGCCACGGAGGTCGAGGGCTCTAGAGTTTGGTTGGGGCAACAGCTAGGGGATATGTCATCAAATTCAGCAGTATCTTCTGGGAGTGCCCAGGGCCGATGACCATCCCCTCCTCTCTCGTATTTGGTAAGCCTCAAATGTACTGATCATAAGGGTATTGTCTTATTGAGAGCACAATTACCTCCAGTTATGTGATGTGCTGGTCTCTCTCCCCAGCCAGTAGCACTTCACTATGTGGTGAAAGCAGACGCCGCTAGGGCTAGTCCAGTGGAGTGTTGGGGACTCAGATTCTCATCCACAGCTGGTTTAAGCCCTATGTTTATATGTACTGGGTCACCCCCAGTGGCAGTCCCGAGGCCCTCTTTCAGTCCCTCAGTGCAATGAGGGTGTGCTCCCAGGCTCCTCAGGGCTCTGCATGGATCTGTGCTGTATAACGGACCTGATGCTCCCGCACTGCCAACAGCAGGTTCTCTGAATCATAAATAGGGTGCCATCAGTGATCCCCCTCACTCCATAGCAGCTTATGGGAACAATCTGAGCACCTCAACTACTCTCACCTTCAGGGGGCCAGAGTTCATACAGGGCTGTCCATACTCCAACACGTAGGCTCCCAAGTTTATCCTTAGATCCCTCATGTGTGACATGTGGAGGGGGAAAGCAGCCCTCAGCCGCCAGGTGGCCCCTATCTGAACCCCAAAAAGTAGTCCTACAGCAGCAACCTGTGGTAGACGCCCCCGGCCACACATATTGGGTATTAGTTGTGCATGGGGCAGCACTAGGTTTCAGGCTGCATATCTTTCAGGGCCCACTAACAGAGCCTTGGTACTCCTGCAGGTCATCTGAACTCTACAGGTCAGGGAAGACCTCGGCCCGTAGACTTCACCGAGCCTCCGTTGCAGGTGGAGAAATCAGTCCTAAGGTGGAGATTTCAGATGGTGACAGAGTTCAGGCTTCCTAGGAGCGCCCTCCCCAGGTCTCTGCGGCAGTGCTCAAAAGCATCACTCACCTTCGGGCCAAGCAGCTCAGGACCCAAGCTCCATGCACCTGCAGGAACATGCCTGTCTCACCCTCAGTGCTGGTGGCCCAGGGGTCCGCCCTGGGGTGCTGCTCCAGCAACCAGAAGATGGGGGAAGGAATCCGGTATATACCCACCTCAGGGTGCGCAGAAGTTGAAGTCTACGCCATGCGTATTGCTGCATTTCTATGAGTCCCTTGGCACACATATGCCGCCGGCTTATCGGGTCTGGATTGGGCAGGCTGCCCCTGTTTCAAGAGCAGCTGCGGCCACGGCAGCTCCTATTTGTCGCCCCTGGCTTGCCTCTACTGGTACCCTGACTTTACTGCTGCAAATGTGGTCAGTTCTCAGTTGCTCTCGGTGTTGATGGAGCGGGATAAGGATTGGATTGATGCAGAGTAGCAGGCTCACACGTTCGCCATCTTAGGCATCCAAGCCAAGCCACGTCCCCTGCCCTGACCACGCCTTGCCAGAGTTGAGTAATGTCAGTATTTGGTTGCTTCTTAGTCTAAAACATCTCTCTTCTTCAGTAATTAATATATTGTGCTGTTAATGCACACTTAATATACATTAATATCTCAATATCAAGAGTCTGAAAACTTTTAAGAAAGCATTGGGAAATCATCCCTGTATACTGGAAGGAGTTCTCCTAAAACTAACGGACTGAGGTAAAAATTATCGTGTGCTATAGGTGTGTTTATGGGCGGGTGTATGTCTGGTTAACTACTTCAATTATTAATGTTTGTTATAAAAACAGAAGCAATATGCATGCATTGTGTTTTGAGATAGGCTGATCTCATCAACCTACTGAAGAGTAAAATCGAGTCGACTTTTTAAGGCAGTGCAGATCGATTGCGATAATACTTAACACCTGACTAGGTTTTTACTATACAGTGTGTCAACAAGCCCAGTCCTAGGTGCAACGCAAAAAAAAAAAAACGGAGAATTTATTTTTAGTTCAGATTTTTTAATGCATATGTGCGTTAACAGCCACACCAGGTCAGTGGGACGAGCAGAAATATGACATACTGTTAAAAGAGAGAAAAAAGCACAGTAGCCTTAAAGGTCCTATCTCCTGATGTGAGATGGGATAAAGATGATAATGGCGTGCACCGGCTGCCCACAAGGCAAAAAAAGCAATATAGGATATTCAGTTTGTCAGACACTTAGCTGGATATTCATACGATAAAAATCTAACTCATGAATACTGCTTTATCAAGAAGTGTCACCATGCAATTTGTAATCTTACTAAAGGTTACAACCTCAGTGCCTTCATCTTCAATCTGGTCTTGCCTAATCATATTTTCCTCGATTTCCTAAATCTGCTTTATTCACACTTCTAACTTCTTTTTTTTTTAATAGGAAACGATGCAAATAGATTTGATATTCTGTTGTTTGAAACGTTTTGAATGCGTGGATCTGTCTGATTCATGGGTACGAATTCCATTTCCCAGAAACGATTCCCTTTTTAATCGCATGAGGCTTTTGCAGAGGCTAAAAAGAACTCATCACAGGACCACTGATGGAGTTCATCACATTTGTGATTAGCTGTCCAGAAGAATCAGTGGCAAGCAATCGCCCCTTATAAGCTGAAGATTTATTAGCCCACATTACTGGTCCTGCCACTTATCATTCTTTTCCAATGATAAATCATATATTTCCCAGTGTTTATGCTGGGAATATATTACGCTGAATCAATGCGGCGTGATAATCATAAAGTAATGAGGAAGTTCGAAAAGCAGCCACATTTCGTGGTTGCACATAATTATTTTCCTCATAAAGTCGTGTGCTTACTCGATATTATTTGGAAGTCAAACATTCTATTTTCTTGCTTCATATGGCAACATTATTTTTGCTTGCCTGAAATGGCCGCAGGGCACCAAGGTTTTTCATAACCGTGAAAAAGGTAACTTTGATTACTGATTCTACTGTCTTGAAAGATTAACAGGAGGGGTCTGTTCATCTTAACTTGTAGATTCTGTGAATGTAAAATGCAGGGAAAACTTCACCAGCCTCTTCCGTGCTGTGTTCCAGTGATGTCCTGAGTAGGTTTGATTGTAAATTCTGGCCCATATTTACACTTTTTTAGTGCCGCATGTGCGTCATTTTTCGACGCAAAAGCGGCGCAAAGTTACAAAATACAATTGTATTTTGTAAATCTGCGCCCCTTTTGGTCATAAAGCGGCGGAAATGAGGCATTAAAAAGTATAAATATGGGCCTCTGTCTGCTAATTTAGGCAGACCAAACCTAAAGGTTCTTTGACATGCGTCAGCAGCTGCTTTAAAAAACACTTCGCACCTGTCGAATTCAAACGCAGGGACTGGTGTTTCCTGTCCCCCCTCAGGCTTCCATTCCTACATTAGCAGGCGCCAATAAGTGGAAACTAAGGCCCATATTTATACTTTTTTAGCACTGCATTTGCGCCATTTTTTTACGCAAAAGCAGTGCAAACTTACAGAATATAGGCCCACATTTATCCTTTTTTTGCGCAACATTTGTGCCACTTTTTGATGCAAAAGTGGCGCAAACTTACAAAATACAATTATATTTTGTAAGTTGGCACTGCTTTTTCGTCAAGAAATGATGCAAATGCAGCACAAAAAAACGATAAATATGGGCCATAATTGTTTTGTAAGTTTGCGCTGCTTTTGCGGAAACAAAATATGCAAATTTGGCGGTAAAAAAGTATAAATATGGGCCTAAATGCCCTCTGCTCCATTAATGTGAATGAAGCAGGAAGGTTTGTGGGCTCATGCTCATGGGTACATTTTGCGATGCAACTAATTAGAAGCCCATGTCAAAAACACCAACAGGTTTCCCCCATGGGCTTAGTACATCGACTACTAGGGGTATATTGATACTCTGTTGGTGCCGAATTTGCATCAAAATGGCGCAAATTTGGCGCTAACCTAACACCATATTTATACTTTGATGCCCAAGCCCGCAAACGCCAAAATTCCTCCATGTGCGTCATTTTCTGGATGCGTGAAACCGCCTTGCGTTAATGACATGCAAGGTAGGCGTTTCTGTCTAAAAAATGACTTAAACACCTGAGCGCCATATTTATCCTACCGTGCAAAATTCTTGCATGGCTCGTAGGCGGAGTCGGAAAATGGCGCACAGACCGATTTGCTTAAAAAATTAACACCTGGGTCAGGGCAGGGATTAAAATGGGGCAAACACGCCAGTACTTAAGGAAAACACACAGAAGCAACATCAGAGCTCCAAAAGGAAGACATGGAGGTTCTATTCATCCAGCATGCACGAAGACGCAGAGCACAGGACCAACACCAGCAGATTCCACCACAACAGTAGGGACTCCAAAGGCAACGCAGAAGGCAGGAGAGGATATTCCGGACCAGGACAACCCTGCTGGGCCTCAGGGAACATGACATCATCCAGAGGTACAGACTAAACTGGTAAGCCAAACAGCAGCTGCTGCACCACATTGAGCCACAGTTGGCACCCAGCTTGCAGACACCCCACATCATTCCACCAGAGACCAAGCTGCTAACTGTCCTCCACATGTTGGAAAGTGGCTCTTTTCAAACCACTAGTGCCCTGGTTGCCAGGATCTCACAGTCCTCATTCTCTGCCTTCCTACCCAAGGTACTGGATGCCATCATCTCCCTCACACCCACCACATCAGCTTCCCCAATGCACAGCAGAAGCAGCAGGAGACCAAACAGGGCTTCTACCAAATCAACGGCTTCCCACACGTGCTTGGTGCCATTGACTGCACACATGTACGGATTTTGCCACCTGCTGCAACCCAGCATCTACACCGCAACACGAAGCACACACACTCCATCAATGAGCAGGCCATTGTGGATCAGCGGGGTTTCATCACCAACATCGTGGCAAAGTATCCTGGGAGCGTACATGATTAATTTATCTTCCGCCACTGCACCATCAATCAACACTTCCAGGATGGACAATATGGAAATGGCCTAATTGTTGGTAAGTACAGAAACCCAGTTATATACACACAGCACTGCAACCCTGTAGGACACACAACACATACACCACTACGTTGACACGTGGCCAGGAAGACACTGAGGTTGTGACACTGCTAGTCATGTTTGATATCCTGACCCAATGGGATAAAGACCTAAGGACAAATGAGAGATGCAAATAACAACAGATGCAACTCCAGAGACACAAGGGAACAATTTAAAACCCAACTGTGACAATGACATGGCCTTAACTGGCAGTACAACTTGGAAGATGAATCTTAAAATATCACATCAATAACACTCAATCACAAAGCCTTGCAACCAATACGTACTGTGTAAGGGGTGTACAATGTGTTTCACTGCAGGTCAAACACCATGAGACACATAGCATGATGATGATGACTCTAATGAAGGGGACATGGAATCATTGAGGCTGTACCAACATCTCACATCACTCCTGGGCTGACATTGCCCACTACCAATAAGCAAGTGGACTGTGCAAAGAACACATATTGATGTGACAATATTGCAAAGTGCACATTGTTACACATACAGATTGAGACAATTACACATATACACAACAGATGTACAGGCATATGGACCTTCTTACAATTAAACCTTCACCCCCACAGCCAAGTTAGCCACATCACGTGGACCAGGTTCAGTAGTGTAGGTACACGTTTGAACATGAGCCAACTCGTTGAGGGCAGAAAAATAGTTTTGAATAGAACTTGTCACACATGGGATATTTGTGTATTGTCAATTGTCAACACTTCAGTGCTGCCAACTTATGGAGATGTGTTGTACATTGTCACCTAGCCAAATCAAAGGGCCTCACTCTTGTTTAACAAATTCTATTGCATATGTTAAATTGGATGGGATGTTCAAGCCCTATAGATGCAACCGTGTTCCCACCACTGTGAAATTTATTCAGTGTATGGAAGTATCATGTCACCCCCAGTTAAGACACATGGAAACCTCTTTCACATGACATAATGCATGGGAGTACACAATGTACTTCAAGTGTACAAAAATACCGCTGACATCCGGTCAATCAGCCAAACACCAGTTCAGATAATGAAACAACCCAATGCTGATGGTACATCCCAGAAGCCTAGGATTCCACAATAACACAAACACAGATGAGTCACAGACACCACAAGATAGCAACTGCCATGCAAAGTGATAATCATGGTGCAACTCCATCACAATTTTCCACTAATTTTCTCTTTCAACTGATCAGGGGTATGGGATCCAGCCAAGGATCATGACCCCATTTGTAAACCCAAGCACTGCAGCAGAGCGTGCTTATAATGAGGCACAATCAGAGGACACACACCATAGCAGAGAGGACCTTTGGCATCCTGAAGTCAAGATTCAGGTGCCTCGACATCACCAGAGGCAGCCTCTTATATTCACAAGAAATGGTCTGCAAGATCATTCTGACCTGTGCCATCCTGCACATTATATGTGTAAGGAGGAAGGTTCCCCTCTATCTCTATGAACCAGACTCACAAATGCCTGAAGAGGAGGAAGAGGAGGATGCTCTCCATCAACATGAGGGGGACCATCCAAACACTGCTTCAGGATTGCATCGGAGACAACACATTCTAAAAAACTTCTTTTAACTATAGTTACCATCACCACTTTTTTACCATATCTCATTAAACACCTAATCTAATCACTAAATCATGGTCTGGGTAATTATTTATGCATCACATGATCCATAGGAATCACAATCTTTGTTTAGCCTCATGGAGCAGTGCAGTAATACAGATTAGGATACTGAAAAAGCCATATCACATTTGTTGGGTATAAATGTACACCCAATTTCACACACAGGGTAAATGACATATATGGTGTTCATTTCACATTTGAAGGGCAATGTCAGAGTAGCAAAACTATGGGACACATCCATGTTGGCAACATGGTTCATTGCAGCATATGGCACACAACTAAGACACCATCAATCACAAGTAAAAAAACCTGCTTCATACATGAGGCAGTGGATTTGCAATTGCATTAGTAACAGGAATGTATGACCGCACCCTTGACAGCAGTAAGTTTGACATCAGCTATCTCTGCAAGGAGCATGTATGACAAGATAAGTCCATGTAAGCTGCAAATGGATAGCACGAGTGCCCTAAGTATGACAAGCATTGCTCACAAGACATGCCCTGTGCATGCCATCCCAGGTTATAAATTCTGTCACAGGCATTTATTCAGTCTCCTCCCCCACCCTTCTCTAGGTGGCCCTGTAACAGGACTATTTGTACCCTGATAATCCATCATCTACACACACCCAGACTCACATTCTGACTCCAGTGTGCTTCCATCTTTAGTATGGTATGCCATAGTCCTAGTTCATCTGACTGCATGGACTGCACGTCCCAAAATGCACTGCCTGGTAGTCTATAGGACCTATAATCACCTGTCCATTGCTTCCCATGTGAAAGGTACTGTTGGTCCTTTGAACTGGATTCACACCTACAGGACTTCTGAGAGACTGAAGCTGCACACACATGTGAGCACTTCCATGCAGATCAGCCATTTGCCTGGAACTGCTTAGAAGCTGCCATTTTCTGAATATCCTTGTTGTGCATTGCCGTATAAACCACTTGCGTAACACATCCCTTGGGTTACTGTGTAATGTTGCATCCGACAGCACAAATCCAGTTTTAGTTTTCCACAGTGTTGTTCAGCCTTTTCCTTGTCTGAGTCTGCTCACTGTGCATTTGCCTTGTTCATGTTAGTTCCTGACAGAGCATGTATCCTGTTAGCCTGATTGTTTCCTGTCTTTGTATTACCATAGAGGTTGTCTGTGGCTATATTTCTCTCATAGTTGCTTTCCTTTCCCTCCCTTCGCTCCTGGGGTATTGTGTCTGGTAGGTCTATGATGAATCCACAAATATATTTTATAGTTTAATCAGTTTACATATGGTATCACGGTCTGGGACATTTATTCAAATAGCCTAATCCCGGCACTATCCCTTGCCTGTGTTTCATGTATGCATGAGTGACAAACAGTGACAGTGTACTATGGCTGTATGCATGGATTGGGGATGGTGCCTCCAGCACAAAAAAACAACATTTGCTAATGTGCATGAATGGACAAAACATGTTTGTGCCCTCACGGTCCACACACAGATTCACATTGGCTGCAAACCAATGATGGTGGTTGCGTGGTGACTAGCTGTGAGATTAATCAGCACAAAGGCACTGATGTTCCCTTTTACAGTGGGAATCTTCAATACCACCCTGTGTACAAATGTTGTGATGAAAGCTGCCGGGTTCTATTTACTGATCCATTATGTTTGTGAGCACACAAAGGTTGCCCTACTGTCAGCCTCATAAAACTTCTGCAGTCCTCAAATATCCCCATGTGTGTTGTTGATTCCCCTTTGGCTTTGGTCAATTCTGCTTTGAAGGGTACTCTGTTAATGCAGGGAATGGATCCACAGACTCATGAGTAGACATACACACAACAGTGGCAACATGGAGGACAATAATGACACATGGTACACATGGCCACACACTTGAACTGGACACCTTTGTGCAATTAACCACTGAAAATATGTGAACACATGCAGCTTGGTCTGCTGGTCCTCCACTGCCACACGAGAAACATAGGTCACATATAGGACTCAAACTGTGGAGTGACATAACATTTGTGGATTGTTTTCTGACTCTGTGCCATAAACACTTTACCTACATAGCATTTTCAAATGACTGACTCATGGCTAGCATACAAACAAGTTTCCAGGATGTGGTATCCAACATTCCTGTACATGGGATGGCTTACTCATTGCCATTATTAACCATCCTCTATCTATCCTGTGCATAGTTTGTCATGGGAGATGTATTGTCCCAAAAGTCATTGCAGTTCACACAGCATTAGACGCTACATGTATGACAAACACATATCCTGACTCACATCTACACTGAATAGTTTCTGATGGTTATCTACATTTACAACACATGCATACAAGCACATTAATGAAAGCACGTCTTGTGATGTTTACACAGAGGCCCAACAAAAATTGAAATAGCCAATCCACAGACATTGACACACAGGCAATGAGTTAATGTATTAAGTTGCATAGCCTTGCTAACCTCTATTGACGCACAACCTGCTCAAACTGGGTAATACTAATTTGTATTAAAAAAGTCTGGGTATGTATTGTGTCAGTGATGAGTACTCATCCGGTACTATAAGATGAGTATCATGGTCTGCAGTAGTGTAGTCTGCCATATGTGCCTAAACACTGGAATACACAATGCAGGTTCAAACAGCCTATCTCTGTACAGTTACAGCTGTCATGTACTTTAAAAATGTGAGAAATTACACAAACACAGTAAAAGACATATTTTGATGCAAACTTGTCAAAAGAGACGCAAATGTGTAAAAAAGTACCCCATATGCGTTGAAAAATGACGCTCACACCCATTATACATCCATTGGCCCCGAGCGGTAATTCCTACACTGTACCCCATGAAATTGGTTACCAATGCAAAATATTTGGAACTATGAATGTGGGGTAATTTTTAAGCATTTGCGTAAAAAAAAAAATGACACACAGACTGTAAGCATCATAAAATTGTGATGCATCATATAATATAAACAAACTGCATTTGAGGCAGGAAGTGATGTAATAGGAAATCCTGTTTACAGAAATGGTACAGTGGGTGTACTTTCACTTTCACTTTGCAGTCTGTGATTTTTCTAGACTGTGTGGCTGTGCTGAGAGTTTTGTCTGCCCAAATTGTGCTTTTGTCTCCTGTGTGTCATCCTATTTGTCATCTGTTTTATTTGTAATTGTCTTAGTTGTTCATTGTAAATGTGTATTTGTCTTATTTGGTGTCTAATTTTGTCTTTGTACTATTGGGAGTATGTAGTGGGTATTGTTAGTTTGGGGATAGTTGGGCTGTTTGTGGGCCACTTTACTTTCATTTTCCTCCCTCCTTTCCCTTTATTTTCCTCTGTACCCTTTATTAGTACTATTATTTCTGTCATGTTGTGTAGGCCACGTCTGGGGAGAATGGGTGAGGAGGTGCTGGGGGCATTCATTTGGTTGGTGTGCCACTTCCTCTCCCTGATGATTGAATCAGGTGGCAGGGTGATACAGGGGAATCACACGGAGGCGAGGAGGCTCAGGTGGTCCAAGGTGCTGTACCATCTGCGTCACATTTTCAACACACCACGCAATGACCACCAACTGAAGCACTGCTGGGCTGACCTTGTTGACAGAGAGCAAGACCTGCTGGACCACCTGTGTGGTGGCCCTGTTTGTGAGTACAATTCATAGTACTGTGCACATTTAAATTCCCTGTAGCGACAGTAGCAGATTTGTTGATATGCTGCAAGCAATGATTTTGGACATGTGGAATGCAAGTTAAACATGCAGTGGCCCTGTGTTCTGCAATAATTGCTACACATTACAGTCATTTGTTGACGCAACAGCTGCACAAACTTACCAAAGACAACTTGATCTTGTAAATTAGTGCTGCTTTCATGTCAATAGATGATGGTAATGCGGTTCAAATATATGTTTTATCCATGGTCTGTGAGTGTACCAGGAAAGAGATGTTTTCCAGAAGCAAGGAATTAATGTGGTCCCCAATTATTTTGAATACATGTCTGAACTGTATTCTGGGCCATACATACAAAGTTCTTCCTAACCTCAGGTAATATCTTAGGCTGATAGTTTGACTTGGTTTGTGCTGCAATTAAATTAGGAATGGATGCCAAAGTAATGCACATGGGTTCATATCTAAATGTTTGGTGCTTCTTTCCATAGCTGTAGTGTAAGACATGAAGCAAATGCTACAAATTAAAGAATAACAAATATCAAACAAAGTTCATTGTTCCTGTGTGTTTTAAATTGGCCTTGGGCACAATAGCTGGATCTGAGCTGATGCATTTGTCATTGGTGTTACTTTATAGCCATGCACTTCTCATATGTTATTGGGTCATCATGGGATACCTGAAGTTGGGGAATGCATGGTCACAGTGTATTACTTGCATGATGTTGTGCAAGGGACCCCTGACCAATTCCATCATGCATATAAAGTCCCCAAATACGTTGCTACTTTATGTTTGGTACACCCCTGCTGATCTAGTGAAGCATATGTACAATAGGTAACTTCCCAGTATGAAGGCTATCACAGACATGGGTGTATGCTAAGATCAGAAGACCAGCATTCCTCTGACTGCTGCCTTTCCCAAGGTACATACAAATTCAAACCTACATCATCATGATTGACACAGTAGGACATTTGCTAAACCATGCTTCAATAATGGGACAGTGTCAGTTTGCTGTATACCAGCTGATCTCCCAACTTGGCTAATGTAAGATGATGAATGTGGCTAACTGTGAATTCCAATACCCAATATGGGTACACAGGGCAATGAGTGACACATTTCAGGTGCAATGACTACACCTGTGCCCATGCATTCTGTCATGGATGACCAAAATATACACTGTCAGCATATATTTCTTTGTTGTATTAATTTCGATCAATGGCCAATCCATGTTTAGCGTCAGATTGTCATGAAGTAACGCACAGGATCCCTGCCATTATGGTGTCATAGGGGGCATCTGTGGCTCAGGGTACACTGTAAATGTAGAATTTGTAATCTACACACAACACAGGCCCACATGTAAGGGACCATAGAAAGCATAATAAATCACAAGCTTTACTCAAACCACATAAGCATCACACAGTAAATGATTGTCCCTTGATGCACAAGCCACAATACCTGAGTGACTGGTATTGCAGTGCACCAGGAATGTGGCTCTGCATGTTTCTAATACCAACAAATGATGAAATGGAGTACACTTTATCTTTTTCAACAGCAGCCAATATGGATGCCAACCAGATCCACGAATTTCAGAGGAGGGCGATGCATTACTGCCACATTCTGGATGTAGAGTCTGGGTTCTACCATATGGCATGGCCTTATCGCCATAAGAGAGCCTCAGGGATGTGGAGAGGATTTGCCCAAGGGGGCCCATCTGTGTCCACAACAGCCACCACCACCAGAACCACCACTAAGACCCAAGTGGCAGGAAGGATGACAGTCATCACTGCAGGTCCATCAACATCCTCCGCTCCTGGACCACTGACAGCAGCCACTGCACCTCCCCCTCCAAGCATTGCACCAGCAACTGCACAACCCTCCACAACTGGCACACAGACCACCCCTGCTGCAGTGATTGACAATGTGGAATTTCGTGCAGTGCAACGTGACATGCAACAGATGTTGTGCAGACTGGACAGGCTGCAGAAGGAGGTGTCCCAGATCAACAAGGGAGTGCGTGGGATTAAGAAGACCCTGTGGAGGGCAAACTTGTGACTTGGAGACCCTCAGCCATGATTCCTCCCCTCCCTCCTCTTTCCTGGCTCTTATATTTAGTGGGTTTGGGGGGCTTAGTGTTAGATTAGAATAGGTTATTAGTTTAGTTAGTTTTAGTGGGTTGGGGGTGGAAGGTATGATATTTTTACATGTGTTTTTTTTGTGGGTGGGTGGATGGGGGATGATGTTGGGGTTTTTGTGTATTGAAAAAAAATTAAAAGAAAAGAAACTCTAAAAAAATATATTTTTGTTTAGTATAAGATAGCATGTGTTTAGGTTAGTATATGTTGTCCTCCATGTGTCCGTCATTTAAGGGGGGTGGAGGGTTGACGTTTAGGATGTTTAGTTAAATGTGATAAGTTAGTTTACCTTAGGGTAGTTAGGGCCAGTTATGGGTAATGTGTAGTTAGGACAGGTTAGGTTAGTTACGGTGTTTCCCCTAGTTTTAGCATCCTGTTTTTACAGTTAAATAAATATTTAGGTTCTTCTTTACAGTATGTGTCATATGCTTGGGGATCAGGGCCTTGGCATGGGTAAACAGTGTAAATTTAGTATTTGCATTTGTGTTCCATCCTGCATCCAAATCCCAATTGAGCTGTCACATTGGCAGCTACACCAAAGCTACTTCGCTAGGAATCTTCCATCCATTGCACCCACCACTCAAGTTTACTATGATTCCCAATGTGTATTTACGTTTGGATGTATGTTTTCAATCTGTCATACTTTGTGACCAGATTTGGTATTGAGGACACTGTGGTACGTCTGCCTGCAGTCTGATGTTCATGTGAACCCTGATAAGGTGAGTGATGGTATAATCTCATGTAGTATAGTATACATAACTCACACCTATCATTTGTTGCAATGTACTGCCAGGTTACGTATTTGTACGTACACTCGTACACATCCATTCCTGCTGTATGGTGAGTATGAAGAAAAATTTGAGTCAAATGTCACATATCTAAAGATTGTCTTGAAGAAAAATTTGAAGAGAATAATTTCTTGCTTAGACGCCCCTTGAAGAAGATTTATTCTGTCCAACACAGCATTATACTGTAATGTTTCTATTTACTTCATATTTAACCCTCATAAAGGGCAGATGATGGTGCAATCCAGACCACAGTGCATAGTTATCAGTCCACAATCTTTCAGGGCAGTTGTATTGACATTCTATTGGCACTGACATGAGGAAAACATCACTAATCTCCCTTACGGTTGATGTGTCACATTACACAGGGACAAAGTGATTGTGTAAGTGCTATTTATTTTAAAGTGCTGTAGTGCTATATTTACATAGTACAGGATTGTGAGTCAATTAGGGTGATGCCTTGTATTGTGATGCTACACAAGTGCAAAGGGACATGTCATTGGGCATGCTGGGGTGAAGTGTTATACAGTGCAGAGGGACATGTATTGCCAATGAGGTAGTGAGAGATAATCACAGAGCAGAGAGTCAAGGTCAACAGTGGGCTGGAGAACAGTGCTTGTGAGCAGCTGTTGCAAGACTGGCATGTTACAAAGCACAGGACCTTAGTTATAAGTGCCCATGTGGCAGGGACTAGTGCTACTGGGTACCCTTACGTGTGAAGGTAATCTGTTCCACGTCTTCATCTTCTGATGTGTGTGTCTTCTCCTCTGCCCTTGGTGGTAGTGGATTTGAAGGAGCAACACACATTTCAGTATTTGAAGACGTGGAGTCAGAAATCCCGGTAGCTGCCAAGAGTGGGGCTACTAAGGGCATGCTTTGAAAGGTTTGTTGTTGGAGGTGTTGTGTCAGCTCCCTTACTGCTGTGCTGATTTCCTTCACACTTTGTTAAAGTTCTGGCAAGATTGATGTTCGCCCTTGCATGGCTGCTGCCTGTTCTGCAGATGACATCATACACGAACGCACCCCCTCTAAACTGGCTGCCATATTTTGCATCCCCACCCGCACCTCTTTGGCCAGCTCCTGCTGTACTCCAGTGTCATCAGAGTCCTCAGATGGGTTGGAGCTGGCAGGTCGTACAATTGGGGTGGTGGGTGATTCCTCTGTGATGGCTGCTACTTCTGTGCTCCTCCTTGCGACTGAAGGTGGGGTCTGGAGGGTTCCAAGGACATCTTGGAGGGTCTGCTGGCTGATGTTTGTCAGCTCGTCATCCATGTCATCAGGGAATTCCAGGACAGGCATATCCCCAGGAGAGCCATCGTTCTCTGCAATGAGATATAGTACAATTAGTGTGTCTGTGTTGTGCAATTTGTAACGTGACGTGCCTGACTTCCTATTAGTTGCACATTGTGATCTTGATTCCTGTTCATTGTTCCTGTCTTTAATATTAGCATTCTCCCAGGCCTATGCCCCACCTGCATGTCACATGTGGTGTGGGCAGTTTGGGGAATTGTCTGGGTCACATCCTCTAGGTGTTGGTTCTGCCCAAATTGTATGTTGCCACCTTATTGTACAACTCAACCCTCCGTCTACTTCCATTCTCATGTTCTCATGTTCTCATGTCCGTGCACTGGCTGTGGGTGTTCTGATGGCACTTGCACCAAACCTAACATTCTGGAACTGCCCCAGCCTCAGATATTTCACTTCCAGCTATATGTTGCTGAGACCTAGCATATACTGTGTATAGCATTGGCATGGCACGATACAGATGTCAGCATCGGTAGTGTGTAATGTTGATGTTGGGGAAAGTGTGCTACATTGGAGTGCACTGATTGGCCTAGCAGTGTTCCATTTCCTCATCGGACTGTGCGGGTATGTTTCACTAGCCCGAAACATATGACCTCCCCCTCAATGCTGTTGTCTGAGCAGTGTGACAGTTGGGATGTTGCATGGTGTCTTTGCAGCTATTATGACCCAGGCACAGGGTGGACCCTGACATGTGCAGCATGGGCATGACATTACTGCTGTGTACCTCATAATGTTTATGACAATGGCTGATGTTTGTAGCGACTATGGACATTTACATTTGACAGGATTAGCACATTTTTATTGATTATAGGGGAGTGATAATGTCATCATCCTGAACCCTCTAATTTGGGTGTGTTTGATCCATGGGCACGTAGCTACCATTAGCTCCTTGACCTGCACACACAGCAGAGGTGGTAGTGGCAACTGTTGTCAATGTTAAATTCCACTTTCGGATATGACCTGAGACTGTTAATTGACCCCTAGTTCATGTAGCGAGAATACCAGCTGTCATGTGACAGAAGGCCAGTTTTACGTTGTACCCTACCCTCCTGGACTGGCTTTACCTTTCCAACATCCTTGGCATGGCAGCATACCCCAATTCAAAGGTTGTTGGTGTAGTGTTGTACTGTGCCCCAGGTTTGCCCTGCACAGCCCATGCCCCCATGCCGTGCCCCTTTGCCCTTTCCACTCCCTGAGTATCATGACTTACATGCATTTTGTAGTAGGTATGCCCTTTCTCTTACAGTTAACATTTAGGCATTTTAGTTCCCCATGCCATTTACCCTGCATCTGTGTTGTCTCCTGGTAGTCTGCGCTGTCCTGTCCTTGAAACCCTGTGACGATCTCCTCAGGGATTACGGCTGCAACCATCTCCTCCATGTGGTCCAGGACCTCCTGCACTGCTGGACTCCCACCTCCAGTCTGCAGTGCTGCCTTCCTGTTCCTGGCCATCTTTTCCTTGGTCCTGCGCTTGCAGTCATGCCAGCGTTTCTTGCACTAGATGACTGTTCTCTTTACTTCTACCATACTGTTTATCATGTCAACAATTTGTTGTCAAATTGCCTCTCTCTTACTAATTGGCAATTTAGAGGTGACAAAATGTTGGTGCTCATGTTCCGTCACCTCTTTCACTAGTATTTCCTGCTCCTCTGCACTGAACCGACACTTCATTTTCTTCTCCCTCTCCTGGGTCTTATGTGGGTCCTCCTAGCTGGTTCCTGGTCAGTTGTCATTTCCTGGGGTCTCTCAAAGCTTCTGGGATCCATTTTGGCTCTCCTTTGCACATTTTGCTGTGTTTGCGGCACTTTTTGCCGCAATTGCAGCAAAAAAAGGCACGTGTCCATTTTGCGACATCATAAACCAGATCAAAGTCATTTTCACCACATTAACGTTGTTTTTCTCTACGACGTGACGCATTGGTTTGAGTAAAAAAATATGACTCACACCAGTGGTTTGCACCACCGAGCATCAAAGTATAAATTTGCTGCACGAGCAGCGCAAAGAAATGGCCTTAGCCGGTGTTAAAATTTTTGATGCAAAACTGCATCGGCGCAGTTTTGCATCAAAAAGTATAAATATGGGCCCAAGTGTTTCGATTTGGCTGCGTGCACACAATTGTATGAAAAATGCATTCATTATTAGTTAATTTGTTTTTATTCTAGAAATAGCTTGTCACCATCTACAGCTTTGGAGAGCTGCTTGGGTTGAGGCTCAGGCATTTTCCTGTCAAGCATGAAGATGGAGCATGTTGAATGCTTCGAGGCCTCTCACATCCCGTTTCAGGAGGTTTAGTTTGGCTTCTGAGGGATCTTCTTTGGGGTCCCTGTCTCCTCTTGGAATGGGTTTGTATGACTTTGGCTGTTTATAAGATAGCTATATGTGGTGTCAAATTAAATAATATTGTAGACACAATATAAAGTAAGAGGCATATTTATTGTCACCTCATCCAGTCACCTCATATCCAACTGTCGTTCCCAATGGTTCTCCTTAGTCCCCGTGACATTCTACATTCCCATAAAGTAATAAGAACATAGCCATGTCACACTTCTCCCTCTTTACAACAAAATGAATACCAGTATCAATATATTATTATTATTATTATTATTATTATTATTAATTATCATGAACATCTATTATTTTACCATTAAACAGATGAATATATATATATATATATATATTTACAGTTGTCAAATAATAATTCCATGACATTTTAGTTGAATGATTGAATTCTAACAATTTACATTTATCACATCTGATATAATCCTTTAGATACTCTGGAAAAGTGTGTGCTCTTAAACTCCTCCTGTTTACAATTTTATGTTTTTCATTTGTAGTAACTTTAATTGCACCAAATGTATCTTGCACCATAGGATCTTTCATATTTTCTTCCTTCGGGGAAGATACAACACTATTTAAATTCCAGATACTACCATCATTCGTCTTTACAGCATTTTTTAACACCTTTACAATTTGTTTTGTTTTAGTGAATTTCAACCATTGTTGACACCCCACTGGTGCCTTAATCTTTACACAATCCCCAACTTAAAACTCAAAGTTCTTAACGCACTTGGGAGCATCATAATATTTCTTTCTACTCTGTTGAAACTGAATTTCCCTTTCCCTCCATTCTCCAATAATGTTCTTTTTTATGCTTTTGTCAAAAGATATCCACCCAGGACTTAGTTTCATATTTGCTGCTCTTTCTTTAAATACCTCAAATGGAGTTTTGCCCATTGTGGAATGGGATGAAAACCTATAAGTATTAATTCTCCTGTGGAGTTTGCTTTTTCAATCTAAATTGTTCACTCTTGCCAAATGGATACTCTCCTTTAAAGTTTTCTTGAGTCTCTCAATAGCTCCATTAGTTTTAGGATGTTACATTGAGGATTTCTTATGAATAATCCCACATCTATTCGGATACTGTTCCATTTCTTGTTAACAAAATTGTGGGCTGTTATCTGAAAGCATATATCATGGATAACTCTCTTTAAACTCTTGTTCCAGAAATGTTATCACATTAGAGGTAGAAATGTCACATACACAAGTTACTTCTGCCCACCTTGAGTATAAATCCAACATTACAATCAAATATGGAGTATGATACTCTCCATTAGTGGTTCAACAATGTCAATGGCCACCTCATCCCAGGGATACTTATGTAGTTCCCTACAGACCATAGGCACATTGCAAGTTTTGTATACCTTATCACTCATTCTATATGGAATTCAATCTCTGACTGCACGTTCCACCATAATATCTAACCCAGGCCACCAGAAATACAAACTTATATGTTCTTTAGTTTTAGCAATACCCATGTGTCCTTCATGAGCTATGTGAATTAACTTTTCTCTTAAGGACACTGGTGAAATAAATCTAGTGCCCCGTATCAATACACCATCTTTTACTGCTAATACTTCCTTAAGACTTGCCCATGGTTTACTCAACCCTTCTATCCATCCCGACATTAACAACTCCATGATATTGAGTAATTCAGTATCTTTTGAAATCTCACTTTTACATTCATCCTCTTGTATAGCGCCCAAAGTTATCTCACACACCATAACTTCTTGCTCATTCAATTCATCCCATTCATCTTGCATATCTTGGGACTCTACAATTTCAACTAATCGTGATAAACGGTCTGCAGTAAAGTTTCTTACACCAGGAATATTCTCCATAGTAAAATCAAAATCTTGAAGGGCAACTACCCACCTTCTAATTCTTGATGATATGGAAGCCAACCCTTTTTTCTCAAAGACTTCCTTCAATGGTTTATGATCTGATTTTACTCTAGAAGTAGAACCCGAGATCAAACTATTTCTGAGCCCAAAATATGGCCAACGCTTCTTTTCCAATGACCAAATAATTTATTTCAGCACTCTCAAAATTCTTGATGAAAATGCTATAAGGCATTCTTTTCCTTCTCTATTTTGAACTACTGCTGCACCTAAACCTAAGTCTGCTTGCAGACTAGGAGCATTAGCAAGATAATTTTTTACTTGTACAAATTCTTCATCACACACTTCACTCCATTCAAATTACACTTTTTTAGCCTCAAGTGAATAGTATTAGCCCCAAAACCTCTCACAAACTTACTATAAAAGTCAGCCATTCCAAGAAATGTTGTTAATTCTTCTTTAGATTCTGTTTTGTTTTAGATTCCTGATGGTTTTAAACCAACTCCTTCTTTGGCTTTATGCCTTGACCTTAGATCTGATGTCCCAAATAATTAACTTCAGTTACACAAAAGTTCCATGTGTCCTTCCTTAATGTCAAACCTGCCTTTTGTAACCTCTCCAACACACTATTAACTCTGACATCATGTTCTTCTATAGTTCTACCAAAGATTAACACATCATCCTGATAACAACGAACACAATCACACCTTTCAAAATATTATCCATATTTGAAATACTGAGGCAGCTGAGACTAACCCAAATGGCATTCGTAGAAATTTGTACACACCCATTGGTATGATAAAAGCTGCTGTGGCTAAGTCTAATGTTGTAAAATACTTAGCTCCTCCTGTGGTTGATACCGTCTCATCAATGTTAGGAAGTGGAAATCTATCCACAATAACTTCTCAGTTAAGTGCTCTCAGATCACCACATAAATGAATCTCGTTATTGGGTTTCTTCGCTACTACAATGGGAGATAACCGTTCTGTGGCTTCTACAGCTTTTATAGTTCCTTTTTGAATGAGTTTTGTAATTTCATTCTGAACCTCTTCTTGTATCTTGATGAGTATTCTCCTCATTTTAGCTACAACAGATTTGGTACCTGCTCGCAACTTAATATGATGTTTGTAACCACTCAAACAGCCTAGTTTTCACTGTGACAGATCTATGAACATAGCAACAAACTTGATTCCATCACCTAAAACTTCATTTATTTGTACTGGTGGATCTGCATTGGGATTTAGCGTGACACCTAAATGACCTTGATGTGGCCAACTTAATAAATTATCACCTTTATCTGCTACACATATTTGAGCATCTGCAAACCTTTCATTGTAATCCAACAACCCACAGAAATAACCAAACATTTTTAAAGGCATGCCTCCATATCCTGTTGGTTTCACATCAGGTTTGTGTAATTGTACTCTACTTGCAAAATTGTTATCAAATTCTCTTTTTTATATAATAGTGAGTTGTGAACAAGAATCAAATTTCATTTTGATCCTACAATTCTCCACTTTTACCCACTCTGAAGGATGGTAATTATTTACATCATTTACCTGAAAAACAATCTCCATTATTTCTTGCTTAGTTCCTTCTTATTTCTTCCTTTACAACATCTAGCATAATGACCTTTCTTACCACACTGATTACATACCACATACATCACTGGATACATATTTGCATTGGCCTTGTGTTCCGTCCCGCCACATCTAAACAAGTGCCTTTGAAATCAATTGTCATCTTAGATTCAACTTTATTATCTTTAACTTCTGTAGTACCTGGTTTAGGTTAAACCATGCAAACTACCTCATCCACATTCTAACCAGAATTTTTCAGCTTTTTTTCTTTGAGCAGTTCTCCCACACATTTCATCATATGTTCAACAAGCTAGGTTATAGCGATAGCCTCCTCTAAACGTGATTCATCTTTTAGCCATAACTTCCCTTATCTTATCATTGAAACATTTTAGTTCAAAATCATCTCTAATTCTCTCTTCTGTTAATGACCCAAATTTACAACTGGCCACCAACTTCCTTAAGGTTGTTACAAAATCTTCCACAGACTCATCTTTCCCTTGTTCTTTTATGCCAAAGTAGTATTGCTAAATTATCGTGCTCACTCTAGGTAAGTAATGCATATCTAATTTTGTATTACTAATTTCATGCTCATTCAGATTTCTTTGTTCAGCATTGCTTGAATCTAGCAAACTTTCTAATACCTCCTGACCTTCCCCAACTAAACAATGAAGCAAAAAGCATTTTTCCGCTCAGAACTAAGATGTGTTCCACATACTCTTGCATAGTTTGCAAAGATTCTTTTCCACTTTTGCCATTTCACTGCAGGTTCTCCTGGACTTAACAGGAAAATAGGAGATGTGACATTGTGCATTTCTCTTCTTTCTTTTCCTCCAAAAATAAAATATGAAACCACTAGATTGTTTTTTACTTGAGAAAAAAAGAAAAAACACTTTTCTTTTATCTTTTTTTTTAATTTGGTGTGCTTGTGACCGTGTCTTAATCTATTAACTAAAAGTTACAGAAATGATGTGCACATCATCATCACCCACTTAACAGTGTTCCCGAACAGGCCTAAGGGCCTTATTTATACTTTTTGGTGCAAAACTGCACTAAGGCAGTTTTGCCCCAAAAAGTTTTGCACCGGCTTGCACCATTTTTTAGCACCAGCTGGGCACCATATTTATGGAATGGTGCAAGCCGGTGCAAAGGGTAGGCTAGCTTAAAAAAAATGACGTTAGGCAGTTTTGAGTCAAAATAAATGATTCTGACCAGATTAACATCATTTTTTGACGCTAAGGGGCATACTTATACTCTGTTTGCACTGAATTAGCATCATTTTTTTAAAACTCTAATTCAGTGCAAAACTAACTCCATATTTATACTTTGGTGCTAGACCCGTCTAGCACCAAATTTATGGAGTTAAAGTCATTTTTTTGGAAGTGGAAACCTACCTTGCCTTAATGAGATGCAAGGTAGGCGTTCCCGTGCAAAAAAATGACTCTATGGCCTTAACACCATATTTATACTCCCATGTAAAAATGGTGCAAGGGAGGGAGGAGGGGTCAAAAAATGGGGCAAAGCTTGCTTTGCCCCATTTTTTAAGACCTGGGTCAGGGCATGTGTTAGGGGACCTGTGACCCTATTTCCATGGTGGAACACCATGGAATAATCCCAGAGGTGCCCTCCCTAGGCCCTAGGGGAACCCGCACCCACACTAGAGGGACTGCGAGGATGGGGGACCCCATCCCAGGTACGTACAGGTAAGTGCATTTTATTTTTGAAAGTGCCATAGGGGGCCCTGAAATGGACCCCCATACATGGCACCTGATGCAATGGCCATGCCCAGGGGACCCCTGTCCTCTGTGCTGGCCACTGGGGTGGTGGGCATGACTCCTGCCTTTTCTAAGGCAGGAGTCATGTGGCATGGTAGGTTTAGCACCATAAATTTACGCTAATCTGGTTAGAGTCATTTTTTTTACTCTAACCTGCCTAAAGCCATTTTTTAGTGCTAAACCCTCTTCTTCTATACTGCCAGCCCCACCCGAATAAAGTCATTTTTTAAAACTCTAGCCTACCCTTTGCACCGGCTTGCATCATTCCATAAATATGGTGCCCGGCTGGTGCACAGAAATGGTGCAAGCCGGTGCTAAACTTTTTGGTGCAAAACTGAGTTAGTGCAGTTTTGCAGCAAAAAGTATAAATAAGGGCCAATATTTTGTAAGTTTGCGCCACTTTTGTGTCATGAAATGACGTTAATGCAGTGCAAAAAAAGTTTAAATCAGGGCCTTGGTGCAAGATGGGTCTAGCACCAAAGTATAAATATGGAGTTAGTTTTGCACCGAATTAGAGTAAAAAAAAATGACACTAATTTGGTGCAAACAGAGTATAAATATGCCGCAGAGTATAAATATGCCCCTAAATATGGCGTTAAGGCCATAGAGTCATTTTTTGCACGGGAACGCCTACCTTGCATCTCATTAAGGCAAAGTAGGTCTCCACTTTCAAAAAATTACTTTAACTCCATAAATTTGGTGCTAGAGGGGTCTAGCACCAAAGTATAAATATGGAGTTAGTTTTGCACCGAATTAGAGTAAAAAAAAATGACATTAATTCGGTGCAAACAGAGTATAAATATGCCCCTAAATATTTTGTGTGTGCCTGTCACAGAATAATAATTTGTGTGTGTCTGCCACAGAATTTTCCTGCTGATAGGCAGTAACACTAAGGGGGTTATTCTAACTTTGGAGGAGGTGTTAATCCGTCCCAAAAGTGACGGAAAAGTGACGGATTTACCACCAGCCGTATTACGAGTCCATTATATCCTATGGAACTCGTAATACGGCTGGTGGTATATCCGTCACTTTACCGTCACTTTTGGTACGGATTAACACTCCTCCAAAGTTAGAATAACCCCCTAAGTTCCTTTCCCTTCCTGATCAAACATTTATCTTCCCAAGATGGCCGCTTAACCTTTGGTTTGTTAAATATCTTCCTTCTCCACATTTCAGCTGTTTGAATAAGATACAAAGTGGAGAAACATATGTCATCTCATTTACAGAGTGTGTCTCATGCTTCCAGTAGCTTGCACTTGACACGGCAACGGCTTGCACATGTGCATCAGCACTGGTGCTCACCACTCTATTCACGCTTAATAATAAAAAAAGCTATCCCCTAAATTGAATTCTCCTTACCAACGATCAATCCTCACTCTGCTGCAACACTGAATAGCTACACCGGCCTTGAGGTATCCCCAAATGGCTGAAACGCTTCTTGCCTGCTGCCACCTTGGGATCAAAGTAGTCCCAATCTTCAAAATCCGTTGCCAGTTGCTGCCTCAGAACCAAAATACTTCACTCTGATGAGGGACGTCTTCCTTGTAGCTGCTGTGCCCCGGAATAGAAAGCAGCGAGGTTCCAGCCAGTCACGGGAAGTGTCGTTGTACCTCCGATACTCCAAACCACTGTTGAGGAGACAGCCACAGATCCCGTCCACTGTCACCCAAATGTGGAATTGAGTTATATAATATGGAAGACACGATAAAAGGCAAGACGTATATTTATTGTCACCTCATCCAATAAGCTCATATCCAACTGTCATGCCTAATGGTTCTCCTTAGCCCCAGTGACATTCTACGTTCCCATAAAGTCATGAGAACATAGCCAAGTCAAACTATATTATTGAGAAAACATCTTTAAAAGCTAGGACTCTGAGCTGTTTTCTGAAGTAATTTCTCAAAGCATTAGTATATACCCAACAATCCGAAGGATCTTCCCTCATGTCTCATCTGGCTGAACATGATTTGTGTTACCAAAGTTTCTTTGCCTGACCTGAGATTAATATTGAGGATATAATGTGATTTGTGACAGTTTATGAATGTAATTAAAGCTACAACCATATATTCTTTGAAAGCACTGCAGAGAATTGTGGGTCTTATTCTCTGTACCAGTGTGAGTCAGGGCATCTTTTCAAAGCCAGACTGATATATAGGTTGATTTTACTGTTTTTTTCAAGCTCCAGATATCTGGCTGATTTTGCATTTTTTGGCCCTTATTGCAGTCAGACTGCTAAACTCGGCCCATTTACACCTAACAGGATTACAAATTGGGTGCAAACTGCACCCAGTGTGGGTGTTTATGCTCCTGATTTGTAACAGGTAAAACCTCCTGCTCTTTGAGAGGACAAACAGGACACATTATTTTCTTTTAACGTTTTGTTTTCCACCATGTTGCTGTGGAGATTTAACTATTATATATACAGTTTTGAATCAAATCCAAATTATTATCAAAGATGTATAAGAATACTTATGAACATATTGTGAGAAAGTAGCCTCTTTCTAGCCTTGTTACCCCCACTTTGGGCCTGTTTGTGAGTGTATGTCAGGGTGTTTTCACTGTCTCACTGGTATCCTGCTTGCCAGGGCCCGGTGCTCATAGTGAAAACCCTATGTTTTCAGTATGTTTGTTATGTGTCACTGGGACCCTGCTAGTCAGGACCCCAGTGCTCATAAGTTTGTGACCTAAAGGTATGTGTTCCCTGTGTGATGCCTAACTGTCTCACTAAGGCTCTGCTAACCAGAACCTCAGTGGTTATGCTCTCTATTTACAAATTGTCACTAACAGGCTAGTGACCAATTTTACCAATTTACATTGGCTTACTGGAACACCCTTATAATTCCCTAGTATATGGTACTGAGGTACCCCGGGTATTGGGGTTCCAGGAGATCCCTATGGGCTGCAGCATTTCCTTTGCCACCCATAGAGAGCTCTGACAATTCTTACACAGGCCTGCCACTGCAGCCTGAGTGAAATAACGTCCACGTTATTTCACAGCCATTTTACATTGCACTTAAGTAACTTATAAGTCACCTATATGTCTAACCTTTACCTGGTAAAGGTTGGGTGTTAAGTTACTTAGTGTGAGGGCACCCTGGCACTAGCCAAGGTACCCCCACATTGTTCGGGCCAATTCCCCGGACTTTGTGAGTGCGGGGACACCATTACACGCGTGCACTACATATAGGTCACTACCTATATGTAGCTTCACAATGGTAACTCCGAATATGGCCATGTAACATGTCTATGATCATGGAATTGCCCCCTCTATACCATCCTGGCATAGTTGGCACAATCCCATGATCCCAGTGGTCTGTAGCACAGACCCTGGTACTGCCAAACTGCCTTTTCTGGGGTTTCACTGCAGCTGCTGCCAACCCCTCAGACAGGTTTCTGCCCCCCTGGGGTCCAGCCAGGCCTGGCCCAGGATGGCAGAACAAAGGACTTCCTCTGAGAGAGGGTGTTACACCCTCTCCCTTTGGAAAATGGTGTGAAGGCAGGGGAGGAGTAGCCTCCCCCAGCCTCTGGAAATGCTTTCATGGGCACACATGGTGCCCATTTCTGCATAAGCCAGTCTACACCGGTTCAGGGACCCCTTAGCCCTGCTCTGGCGCGAAACTGGACAAAGGGAAGGGGAGTGACCACTCCCCTGACCTGTACCTCCCCTGGGAGGTGCCCAGAGCTCCTCCAGTGTGCTCCAGACCTCTGCCATCTTGGAAACAGAGGTGCTGCTGGCACACTGGACTGCTTTGAGTGGCCAGTGCCATCAGGTGACGTCAGAGACTCCTTCTGATAGGCTCCTTCAGGTGTTGCTAGCCTATCCTCTCTCCTAGGTAGCCAAACCCTCTTTTCTGGCTATTTAGGGTCTCTGTCTCTTGGGATTCCTTAGATAACGAATGCAAGAGCTCATCCGAGTTCCTCTGCATCTCTCTCTTCACCTTCTGCCAAGGAATTGACTGCTGACCGCGCTGGAAGCCTGCAAAACTGCAACATAGTAGCAAAGACGACTACTGCAACTCTGTAACGCTGATCCTGCCGCCTTCTCGACTGTTTTCCTGGTGGTGCATGCTGTGGGGGTAGTCTGCCTCCTCTCTGCACTAGAAGCTCTGAAGAAATCTCCCGTGGGTCGACGGAATCGTCCCCCTGCAACTGCAGGCACCAAAGAACTGCATCACCGGTACCTTGGGTCTCCTCTCAGCATGACGAGTGAGGTCCCTTGAATCCAGCAACTCTGTCCAATTGACTCCCACAGTCCAGTGACTCTTCAGTCCAAGTTTGGTGGAGGTAAGTCCTTGCCTCCCCACGCCAGACTGCATTGCTGGAAACCGTGACTTTTGCAGCTACTCCGGCCACCGTGCACTTCCGGCGGAAATCCTTTGTGCACAGTCCAGCCTGGGTCCACGGCACTCTAACCTGCATTGCACGACCTCCTAAGTTGTTCTCCGGCGACGTGGGACTCCTTTGTGCGACTTCGGGTGAGCACTGTTTCACGCATCCTCGTAGTGCCTGTTTCTGGCACTTCTGTGGGTGCTGCCTGCTGCTGCGAGGGCTCCTTGTCTTGCTCGATGCCCCCTGTGTCCCCTGACGCAATTGGCGACATCCTAGTCCCTCCTGGGCCATAGCAGCATCCAAAAACACTAACCGCACGATTTGCAGCTAGCAAGGCTTGTTAGCGGTCTTTTGGCGGGAAAACACTTTTGCACAACTCTCCACGGCGTGAGGGATCCGTCCTCCAAAGGGGAAGTCTCTAGCCCTTGGCGTTCTTGCAGAAACCTACGCTTCTACTGTCCAGTAGCAGCATCTTTGCACCCATAGCTGGCATTTCCTGGGCATCTGCCCATCTCCGACTTGCTTGTGACTTTTGGACTTGGTCCCCTTGTTCCACAGGTACCCTCGACTGGAAATCCATTGTTGTTGCATTGTTGGTTTGTGTCTTTCCTGCAGAATTCCCCTATCACGACTCCTATGTCCTTTGGGGAACTTTAGGGCACTTTGCACTCACTTTTCAGGGTCTTGGGGTGGGCTATTTTTCTAACCCTTACTATTGTCTAATAGTCCCAGCGACCCTCTACAAGGTCACATAGGTTTGGGGTCCATTCGTGGTTCGCATTCCACTTTTGGAGTATATGGTTTGTGTTGCCCCTATCCCTATGTGTCCCCATTGCATCCTATTGTAACTATACATTGTTTGCACTGTTTTCTAATACTATTACTGCATATTTTGGTATTGTGTACATATATCTTGTGTATATTTGCTATCCTCATACTGAGGGTACTCACTGAGATACTTTTGGCATATTGTCATAAAAATAAAGTACCTTTATTTTTAGTATATCTGTGTATTGTGTTTTCTTATGATATTGTGCATATGACACTAAGTGGTACTGTAGGAGCTTCACTCGTCTCCTAGTTCAGCCTAAGCTGCTCTGCTAAGCTACCATTATCTATCAGCCTATGCTGCTAGACACCCTATACACTAATAAGGGATAACTGGGCCTGGTGGAAGGTGCAAGTACCCCTTGGTACTCACTACAAGCCAGTCCATCCTCCTACACATATATTACATATTTCAATTATTTTATGCCCATAAAAAAACTCAAAATGAAATATGTAAAATGATTTCACAATATTCACATCAAACGCTTTCTTTCAACATAAAGTTTCAAAATGCATCTAGCTATTGAAATCTCCACATCCTAGTATTTCATTCACAGTAGAGGTTTTCCATAGATGCCAGTATAGACATGGTTTTCAGCTGATGGCAACAATACATTTTTGCTTTGTTATTCTGTTTTTCAATTGAATAAAATCACATTAGTTGCTAACATCAGGGCTCTTAAGAGTTACACGTTTTCCACCCAAGAAAGATTTCTATTAACTCTTTTCCTTGATTGCAGGTATTTTCCCAATGCCAAGCTCATTTTACAGAATACCTTTGGGGTCATTTATAGTATGGCAGGCAGCCTGCCTGCAGACCTCATGGAGGGTGCTATGACTTCTGGTCTCCGGGAAGGAGGCGAATTGTGATATTTAGAGATCCTCTCCAAATAAGTGGGGATCTCTGCACCTTGACCAGAGCCACGCTATGATGCCTCTGCTAAAAATACTAAAGCTTGGCTGAGACAGCTCCTTGTTTCATACTCTTGCTTACCAAAGGTTTTTGCTCTTCATTATCAAACTTCGAAAGTGGGACTTTGGTCCTGAAAAACAAAAACAAAAATTATGATCCTGAGACACTGGACATCTCCCCTCTGTGCCTTGGGGTTATTTCTCTTGTTTCCTGTTTTGAACTACCAAGATTTCCCTGGTGGTCCCAAGCAGAATAAAATGTACCTGCGAATGTCTACCCTAAATTGGGCAGACATCTCGATCAACATTGACCAACAGACCTGTGGCAGATGAGTCATTGTTCAAAGGTTGCTGCAGCCAGCGCCAGCTGAATCTCTGTTATTGAAACCTGGTGCTTCCTTGACTCTAAATAGAAGGGGGGGGGTAACTGTAAATGACCCCCTTTACCTTTTGTTTATAATAATAAGATCTTATGAGTAATGAGAACTCTGGGCCCAACCACACTGAGGTTTTTTGCTGCTAAAAGAAGTGCAGGCCCCAGCTCCAACTGACCTGGATTGTTTTTTTGACCAGTCTAAGGCCATTTCAGGACCCAGCCTTGCTGTCTCGATCCCCAGCTTGTTCTTCTCTCTCACTCTCCACTCCTTCTTTTTGCCCCTCCGCTGACCTTTTCTCTATTTTTGTGTGCGTTTTTCACATTCAGCTCTCTCTCTTTGCACCCATTTTTCACTCTCCACTCTTTCTTTTTGTGCCTTTTTTCCACTCAGCACTGTCTTTCTTCAGGCCCCTTTTCCACTCTCCACTCTATCTCTCTCTCTCTCTTTGTGCCTCTTTCTCAACTCTCCACTCTCTCTCTTTGTGACACATTTTTGCTTTTTTCTTCTCCCCACTTTTTTTCAAGCCTGCTACTATTGCATTTTTCCATCTCCTGCTTCCCCTCCCCCATGCTTTCCCACTACCCCCTGCACCTTACCTGCATTTTTGTCCCATGCCTTCTTCTGCCTCCTGCACCCCGCATGTCCCTAGCCCCACTCTCCACCCCGCCAGGATCTACTTAATGGTAGATGCTGCTGCCAAAGGCAAACCTCTCTGTGCCAGGACCATGCCTGTAACATGGACCCTGGTCTGACCAAGCACAACGCTACACGGTCTCCAACCTGCTTGCACTCAAAACTGGATGCTGCCACATCAGCTGCTTCTGAGCCTCACATTGCTCAATGGTAGAACCTCTCTCATGCACTCACTACCATTTCACCTGCACCAATACACACTCCCCATGTTCCACACATGCCTCACCTCATCTGGCATGCATGCTCCTCAACACCAGATTTCCAGGCAAGCACTTTACCGAGATCTAGAACACCAACAAAACACACTCCCAAGACATCTTCTTTCTGACAGACATGTTCCCAAACTCCACATTGACACCCACCATTGCCACAGTCATTCCAACAGGCTACAAGATCTCCCACCAGGACAAACTGAACAAACCAGCCTTCATGCACAAGGAATCCATCACCTGCACCACCTCCACCAACAAGGACATAATCATCATGGAACCCATGCATTACCTACTTCTGACCAGCTGGTCCACACTACAGCTTCAGCAATCTCCTCACAGACTTCACTGCCCAGTGAACATCAGCTTGAATTAATTCATCTGACTCTGTAAACTCAACTTCGATCTCTATGACTGAAAATGTCTCAACACCACAACCCTAACTGAGAGCCTTGAGATCCTAGGACTTAACCAGATTTTCCAGGGCCCCACCTACAACACAGGACTCCTCCTTGACCCCATTTTCGGAGCAACAAGTTCAAGTTCAGGAACCTCAATCCGCTCACCTGGATGGGCCCCTCTATCATCCACTTCTTCATTTGATGCACCCCAAGTTCCCTCTGCCAAGACAACCTACAACCTCAGACGTAGCTGGAACAAGATAAAGGACACAGACTGGACCAACACCCTCACTGCTCACCAACCAAACCTCATCAGCGAACTGCATGCCAAAATCAAAAACAAAATTCAAAACTCTGGTACACCGAAGACCTCAGAAACTCCAAATGACTCTGCAAACTACTAGAGTGAAAATAGGAGACCACCGCAAGAAACATCTAAAAGTCTGAACTTAGGAAATGTCACACCCAACTCAACAAGGCAAGAAAAACTATGCTAGCTCTCAGACTGGAAAACAGCTCCAAGAACTGCTTTTCAACATCCTCAAGAATTCTCCAAACCCACAGTTACCACCAGCTCTACCACCCCTTCACAAGATCTTTGCAACAACCTCTGCAATTTCTTCCACAACAAAATCTTCAACATCTACAGCAACTTTGACACCCAAAACAAAACACAAGAACTCCTCAACTAGCTGCCCACCACTGCCAAATCAGGCCACCAAATCACAAACTGGAAACCCCTCACCCCAGAAAGTACTGCTGAAATCATGATCATAATCCATGCCAGGACCCCCACTGCCCTCTGCCCTCACCATATCTTGTACCTAGGAAGAACTCTAATCAGCTCCGACCTCAACATCATCATCAACACCTCTATCTGAAGAGAAACCTTCCTGGACAACTGGAAACACACAGAAATTATAGATCTCCTGAAAAAACCCACAGCAGACCAAAAAGATCTCGGCAACTACAGACTCATCTCATTCCTGCCCTTCCCACCCAAAGTCATGGAGAAAGCTAACAAACAACTCTTCAACTATCTCAAACAACACCACCTACTAGACATCTCAAAGTCTGGATTCTGCAAAAACCACAGCATGGAAACCAATCCCATCGATGTAACTCACATTTGGACCAACATTGAGAAAGGAGAAACCACAGCACTCATACTACTTGACCTCTCAGCAGTTTTCAACACCGTCCCCCCAGCACCCTATTCACAAGACTCCACAACTCCAGAATACACAGTCCTGCCCTGAGCTGGCTGACCTCCTTTCTCTCCCATAGGACTCAGTGAATCAGGCTCCTGCCCTACTCCTCTCAACGCTATAATCTCCTCTGTGGAGCCCCTCAAGAATAATTTTTGAGCCATACCCTCTTCATCATCTAATGTGCCAAACAGCCACATCATAATATCCCACTAAATCAACATTGTATCCTATGCTAATGACACCCAGCTCATCCTCTCCCTCACAGACAACAACTAAACCACGAAGAACAACTTCAACACTTGTATGTCTAATATAGCAAATTGGATGAAACAGAACTGCCTCAAGCACAACACAGATTAAACTGATACCTGATCTTCGGGATTTAGAACTCCCCATGAGACTACTCCCAGTGGCCAATGGACCTGGGATCCATGCCCACTCCCACCAATCATGGCACAAATTTCAGCAGCATCGTGGATGATAGACTCATGATGGACAAACAGTGAACACAGTCACCTCCTCATGCTTCTTTATCCTACCCATGTTCCACTAAATATTCCATTGGTTCCCCATCGACACCAGATGCACAGTCCACCTAGGTCCTTATCTCCAGCAAACTAGACTATGGCAACACACTCTACACCAGTATCACAAATCAACTCATACAAAGACTACACACCACCCAGGACACTGCCTCCAGACTCATCCTCAACATTTCCCACTACGCACACATCAGGCCCCACCTCTGAGAGCTGCACTAGCTGCTAATCGAGAAGCAATGGCAATTTAAACTGCTCATCTATGCATACAATGCCCTCCAAAACCTTGGATCTGCCTACCTCAACCTCCAACTCAACTTTCACCGACCTACCAGACAACTGTACTCAGCCTCACTTTTCCTCAGGCAGATACCCCACATTTACAGGAATAAGTCAAAAGGACTCTCCTTTTCCTACATCACCACCAAATCATGAAATGACCTTCCAAACCACATCATGACCTCCCCATCCTTTCTCAAATTCCACAAGAAGATGAAAACTTGTTATGATGATGGGTGACCAAAAGGGAGTAAGTGGCGCTGCTTGTCAACAATCCAATGTATTCCAAATGATACTGATGGTGCACGTAAAAGAAGATCACCCTTTACTCCTTAATCTCAGTGATAAATCACTGATAACAGTATTAATTTATATAAGGCACACATCCAACTTGAAGTCCATTAGAGATCAATGTTCATGTCTTTATTCCTCAATTCAAAAACAAACATGCATATCCTTGTTCTTCAGATCCTCAATTTCCAGCCGTTAATTTTCAGTTGCTACCAGAACTCGCCAAATTCCATGCCAACACGTGTTTCGTCAGGGGTGTACCCCATGACTTCATCAGGGCTGTCAAATCTTATTTTTGTCTTTCATAGGTTTCTCATTAATTTCGATTAATGACTCCGCATTACCGGGGCTTTCAAATTATCACGAGCAGAGCAGGCGTATTCGTGATCATTTTTGGCCTTCAAAATGTATTGCAACCAAATGTAGAAATCTTCACTGTAGCCTCATCCACCTGCTCCCCGATGACAGGGCTCCTTCTTTAGAAACTGCTTGTAGCCTTGCTCCACTGAACTTTAGATTCTCAGAATACTTTCTCACAGAATTTATTTTAAGTGCGAAGGTAAGCTCTGACTGGGTCAAATCCACCAGTGTTTGATCACGGTCTACATGTCTGCTGTTGGCACTTTGATCTTTTAGATACTAGTTTTTAAATTTAAAAATGTATAGCTGCAGTTCTATTGATGAAAGTTTTGTTGTTTTTGTGTGAAATCATTTATTAAATGTTACTCTGTTTGGCTAAATTGGTATTTTTTTTATTTTTTATTTTACTGTGTTTTTACTTTAGTACTGCTTGTGTGCTGCATAAATACTTTACATTTTTCCTTTAAGTTAAGCCTAACTGCGTTTGTGCTAATTTACCAGTGGGTTAAGAACAGTTCAATTTAGTGAATTTTGTGGTTCCCCATGACAGGGATTGTGGCTGTTACTGTCACCCCTCTAACCAACTAACAACCCAATTTCTCAAAAATGTACGGTAGACATTAATAGTATGAGGAATGTACAGAGAAATTATAAAATTAATTTGGGTAACAGGGAAATACAAGAATTGTGATTGGTGACTTTACAAGCTCACATTATGGATCTAGTTGAGAAAAATAAATTCTGTAGAGATCTGAAGAAGTACCGCGGAAAGGGGAAAAAAGAAAGTTGTTACTAAAAATATAGCCACAGAGGTGGGCAAGAAAACCAAGAGGTCTGTTAGTGCTTCAGGACTAGAGACAATTCAAGAATTTCCCCCAAGACAAATACATGAAGGGCATTATGTGCCGGCACCTTGGACTAGAGGTGATATTTATGCAATTACAACACATTTTCCAAAACTGAGAGAGGGACCTGACAGGTGGTAGAATGCAGTTCATAGTTTTACAAATATTTAGAAAATGCTTTGGACTGATTTAGATGCATTATTTGAGAGTACATTCCTAGCAATCTTTGGACTGAGTATTTAGCTGCTGTTAATTGGCAGACTGAGGACTATGTTGGATTGCAACTAACAATGCTCAATCAGAGCTGGTAGCTGATAAACATAAAGCAGGGACAGAGTTTTTGAAAAAGAAAGTGCAGAGAAGGAAACTAATGGAGTAAAGGTTCTGAGAGATGCATAAGAGCCACATGAGTCATTTCATGCTTACTATGAGAGGCTTATGCTGATTTATAAAAAGCACATGGGAGTTGAAGATCCTGAGAAAGAAGGTGTCAGTGGTTTTGTATCCACTTTTGATATAAGTTTACAACATGAGCTTAGTTTGCATATTCATCAGAGTGTAATGTGATGGCAGACTAAGGTTACCAATGGGAT
This sequence comes from Pleurodeles waltl, assembly GCF_031143425.1. Classification (NCBI taxonomy): domain Eukaryota; kingdom Metazoa; phylum Chordata; class Amphibia; order Caudata; family Salamandridae; genus Pleurodeles; species Pleurodeles waltl. The sequence continues at coordinate 257,268,414 of NC_090437.1, read as the reverse complement.
CCTGAAGTATGGTACAGTAGTGACTAGTTTGATGTGAAGCAGAAGAGAAATAAAAATAAGTTGCTGAATGCCCAGACAAAGTAGATCCAGAGAAGTAACAGAAAACAGATGATAGATTCCGATTTTGATTGTGTGTCTCCTGATGATTCTGGAATTAATGTAGTGCATCCTAATGTAGTGCATCCTAAGAAAGGTGGGAAAATGGGAAACAAGATGGTATAATGCAAGGTCATAGTCGAAGGATTATCAATAATTTTGGATACATTTCAATGTTAATTTGCAAAACAGGAGCACTGCTTGTCATTTCTGCAGTAATATCAGATACTGGAAGCGGGGGAGTAGAAATAATCCAGATTGAATCCAGAAAGATGTGGTTCTCCAAATGCAGTGAAAAGTAAATTAGATGCAGGCACAATCTGTAACCCCCAGCTCAACCTGCTCCAGTGTAGAATGTTCAAATTCAAGTTCAGTTTTCTAGAAAAATGTTGGTAAATCTAGTGATGTTGCAAAACATGACACAAAAAAAGCTTCACAGTTCAGGGTACTAGCAGAATTAATTGATTCTGAATAATGATTTCCCTCAGTTTTCCCCAAAGATGGCATCTGATAAGGGGAGGAGGATTACATGCTTAGAGCAGCCCCAGTGGTAGACCAGAGTGGCCCTTATGTAAATGGTGAGGTGAATGAAAACTATATTTCATTTCTGATAGACACAGGTGCTAACTGCTATACCTTTCATTATGTGGAGGTTCCAAACCTACCCCTCTCTGGAAGAGTGGTCCAAGTTGTAGGCATTAGCAATAAACACATTGTTAAACAGGTTACAGCAGATGCCCTGTTAAAACCTGATCACTGGAGATGTCACGACTCATGTGCTGCTTGCGCCTGGAATTTGCAGATCTGGTGGCGTGGATCTTCAATGTTCGACTTTGGCCCAAAAAGGGGCGACTCTTTCTGGTAGCCACGGTGCTGTAGGCAATGGAGACGCCAAGAACAGACCGTGCCCTTCAGAAAATAGCGCCAGAGGGAAAAAAACCCTTAGAAAAAGGGGAAAAACCTCCAACAGGAAGATTCCTGGAAAAAACAAGAACAAACAAACAAGAATCCAAAAGGAGCAAAAGTCAGGAAACACAGAATGCTGAAATCCAGAACCAAAAAGGGGAGGAAATCAGGAGCGAAGACACTAACTGAGCAGAAAGTGTTGCAGCGCAAGGAAATGAAGAAAACACAGCCCTTATATACCAAAAGACAGGAAGTGACCCACAGGAAGTAAAAGGACACCATATTAGACAGGGAGAGGTACATAGAACAAAACAGAATAGAAACCATAGAGAATAGGGAACAATGAATGCTGGGAAGAGAAAGGTAACCTGGGAAGGGAAGAAGACATAAAAAAGGTACAACAAAACAGACCCCAGAAAGAAGAAAAGAAAGAGGATAAGAAGGAAGAAAGAAGAACAGGTAAGGGGGGTCAGGAGACCCCAGCAAGGCGGTGGAAAACGACAGAGCGAGGCCCCATGCAATGCCTGGGGCCTCGAAAAGTGCATGAAAGGCTGGGGGCGCGCCGCGTTTTAGAAACGCGCTGTGCGGCCCCAGCCGAACGGCCGGCTTGTGCCGAACATTCGGCTCGCGCCGCACCATGCGGCGCGACAGTAGGTCCCCCTCCCGAAGGTCCAGGTTTGAGAGGAAATAAACGGTGAAAGCGTTGAATCAGGCGAGGAGCGTGAACAGAAGATGCATCTTCCCAAGAGCATTCACTGAGAGGATAACCCTTCCAATGAATCAGATACTGAAGGCGTTTGTGAAAAAGACGAGAGTCACAAATTTCCTGTACTTCATATTCAGGAACATCATCCACGAGTACAGGAGGTGGACAAGGAAACTGACGTGAGTAAGGGTCAGGCACATAAGGTTTAAGCTGAGAAACATGAAAGACCGGATGAATCTTCCATGTATGAGGTAAGTGAAGACGGACAGTGACAGGATTGACCAACTGAAGAATACGGAAAGGCCCATAGTAACGAGGTGTGAACTTATTTTGAGAAAGACGTGAGGGTAAGAATTTGGAGGAGAGCCAGACTTTATCTTGCGGATGATAGTCTGGATTGGTAGCACGTCTCTTGTCTGCAGCCTTCTTCATATATCTCTTGGTATGTAACAAATTAGATCGAATTAGTCTATGGATTTGGAGAAGGCGTTTGGAGAAACAGGTAATAGCGGGTAGAGGAGAGTTGGATTGTGGAGAAGTAGGAAAAGAGGTAGGATGAAAACCATATGAACAGAAAAAGTGAGTGACCTTGGAGGCACTATGGACTGAGTTATTGTAGGAAAATTCTGCTATAGAGAGGTAAGTGTTCCAGTTACTTTGGGTAGAATTGCAAAAGCATCGAAGATATTGCTCTAGTCCTTGGTTCAGACGCTCGGTCTGGCCGTTGGTCTGAGGATGGAATCCTGAAGACAGGGCTCTATTAATATTTAGTGTTTTACAAAAATGCCTCCAAAATCGGGAAATGTACTGAGGTCCTCTATCAGATATTATGGTATGTGGAAGTCCATGGAGACGGAAGATATGATCAATGAATATTTGACTTAGTTCCTGAGAAGTAGGTAGCCTTTTCAGGGCAGTGAAATGAGCCATCTTCATGAAAGAATCCACCGTGACCATGATGACCCGGTTTCCCGCTGATGGTGGGAGTGAACACATAAAATCAGTAGAGATGGTATGCCATGGGGCCGGTGGAACAGGCAAAGGCTGTAGTAATCCTGCCGGTCTGGTATGGGGTATCTTGATTTGGGCACATATGGGACAGGCCTGGACGTATCTTTCCACATCCAGCTTCCAGGTAGGCCACCAGAAAAATCGTGAAAGAAGTTCTTGTGTGGCCTTGATGCCTCTATGACCAGCTACAGGTGAATCATGGCACATTTGTAATGCCTTTTCTTGCACCTTGTTAGTGGGGAGGAATATCAGGTTTTGATAATAAAAATATCCTTGTTTCTTATGTATTAATGGTCTTAGTTCTTCAATGTCGTGGTCCGATAGATTGGCGTATTCCAGTTGTACTTCTTCCAGGAAAGACTGAGCCACTCCAATGATCTTACGGGGTTCCAGAAGATACTGAGATAAGGAAGGAGTACACTCTGGATATCGGCGAGACAGAGCATCAGCCAGAATGTTTTGAGATCCAGGAATATATGTAATAAAAAAATCGTACTGACTGAAGAAAAAGGCCCAGCGGGCCTGACGACTATTCTGGCATACAAAATTTCGTAAACATTGTAGGTTACGGTGGTCTGTCCTCACCTCAAATGGTTCCTTGGAACCCATCAGAAACTGTCTCCACTCAAGGCAGGCTGTTTTCAGAGCCAATAATTCCCTTTCCAGTACAGAATAGTGTTGTTCAGCTGTGGAAAGGATATGAGACAAGTAGAAAACAGGATGTTCAAGACCATCATCCTCTTGTCGTTGGAGTAAGACAGCTCCGATGGCTCTCTCAGAAGCATCAGTTACGACTATAAATTGTTTGGTGGTATCTGGATGTCTCAAGATGGGGGCTTGGGTGAAGACTCTCTTTAATTCTTGAAAGGCTGCTTCACCCGCCTCAGTCCAGATAAACCCTTTCTTTAAATTTTCCTTTTTTAAGGTGTGAGTTATGTGGCTAGTCAGTCTGGCAAAGTCTAGAATGAATTGTCGATAGAAGTTTGCTAACCCTAGGAAACATTGTGTTTCTTTTATGGAAGAAGGAGAAGGCCACTCTAGGATAGCTTGTACCTTTTCTTGATCCATAGCTATGTCGGTGGGACTTAAATGATAGCCCAGATATTTGACTTCCGTCATGTCAAACTCAAATTTTTCTGGTTTGCAAAATAGTTGATGAGCACGAAGTCTTTGAAGAACTTGTTTCACATGGGAAGAATGGAGTTCAGGATTTCTAGAATAAATAAGAATATCATCTAGGTAGATCACGACTGTCTGATTCAGAAGGTCTGAAAACACTGAGTCCATAAATCTCTGGAAGATTGCGGGGGCGTTAGTGAGACCAAACGACATAACCCTATATTTAAAATGGCCAAATGGAGTCCTGAAAGCTGTCTTCCATTCGTCGCCTTCTTTTATGCGTAAAAGGTGGTAAGCTCCTCGTAAATCTAATTTAGTAAAACGTTGAGCCCCTCTGATAGCTTCTAGTATGTCCCTGATGAGAGGGAAAGGATAACAATCTTTAATTGTTATTTTATTCAGACCTCGAAAATCCAGGCAAGGACGAAGATCCTTTGTCTTCTTGGGCACAAAAAAGAGAGGAGCCCCAGCCGGAGACGACGATGGAACAATAAGACCACTCTGTATATTTTCGTCCAGATACTCTTTTAGAACTTCTCTTTCGGGTTCCGTGAGAGAGTACATCCTCCCAAAAGGAACAAATGTGCCGGGTTCCAATGGAATAGCACAATCATATTCTCGATGTGGAGGTAGCACAGGTTTCGATGGTTTTTGGAAAACATCCTGAAACTCCAAATAGTGGTCTGGGACCCCTTGGACCGTATTAATGGACATACCAGTGGCACCTTCAGTATCTAAGGATCTTTTCGGAGACCAATACTTGTCGGAAGTAAAACAGTTCTCATGACAAAATTGCGAAGACAAAGAAACTGTCCGGGTTACCCAATTTATATACGGGTTATGTCTGATGAACCACGGAATTCCAAGAATGATGGTATGGTTGGGGGACGTGATAAGATCGAAGGAAATGTGTTCTTGATGGTTTCCCACCTGTAGACTTAACATCAGGGTAGTGGTGTCTACAGGACCCGAGGATATCAAGGATCCATCCACGGTGTGTACCTGTTCGGGTACTTCTTTTGCTTGTGTAGGAACTTGGTGAGCAGCAGTGTAGGAGGCTGGACTGGCTTGTAGTGAGTACCAAGGGGTACTTGCACCTTGCACCAGGCCCAGTTATCCCTTATTAGTGTATAGGGTGTCTAGCAGCTTAGGCTGATAGATAATGGTAGCTTAGCAGAGCAGCTTAGGCTGAACTAGGAGACGTGTGAAGCTACTACAGTACCACTTAGGCCCATATTTATACTTTTTGACGCTAAACTGCGCTAACGCAGTTTAGCGTCAAAAAGTTTTGCGCCGGCTAACGCCATTCTGAAGCGCCATGCGGGCGCCGTATTTATTGAATGGCGTTAGCCGGCGCAAGCAGACCGGCGCTGCCTGGTGTGCGCGAGAAAAACCACGTACACCAGGCAGCGCCGGCGTAGGGGGAAAATGGCACATGGGCGTCTTAAAATGGGGCAAGTCAGGTTACGTCGAAAAAATCGTCGTAACCCGACTTGCGCCATTTATTTTCGACGCCCATCCCCCATCAACATGACTCCTATCATTGTAAAGATAGGAGTCATGCCCCCTTGCCCAATGGCCATGCCCAGGGGACTTCTGTCCCCTGGGCATGGTCATTGGGCATAGTGGCATGTAGGGGGGCACAAATCAGGCCCCCCTATGCCAAAAAAAATTATTAAAAAAAAATAAAAAAATACTTACCTGAATGTCCCTGGGGTGGGTCCCTCCAGCCTTGGGTGTCCTCCTGGGGTGGGCAAGGGTGGCAGGGGGGGTCCCTGGGGGCAGGGGAGGGCACTCTGGGCTCATTTTGAGCCCACTTGTCCCTTAACGCCATGCCTGACCCAGGCGTTAAAAAGCGGCGCAAATGCGCCGTTTTTAGCCACGCCCACTCCCGGGCGTCTCTTTTGCCCGGGAGTATAAATACCACGTAAAGGCCTGGGAGTCATTTTTTAGACGGGAACGCCTCCCTTGCATATCATTAACGCAAGGAAGGGGTTCACGCTAAAAAATGACGCACATTCCGGGAACTTTGGCGCTATTCGCCTCTAACGCCATAGTATAAATATGGCGTTAGTTGGCGTTAGTTTAGCGTCGAATTTGCGTCGAAAAAAACGACGCAAATTCGGCGCAAACGGAGTATAAATACGGCCCTTAGTGTCATATGCACAATATCATAAGAAAACACAATACACAGTTATACTAAAAATAAAGGTACTTTATTTTTATGACAATATGCCAAAGTATCTTAGAGTGTACCCTCAGTGAGAGGATAGGAAATATACACAAGATATATATACACAATAGCAAAAATATGCAGTATAGTCTTAGAAAACAGTGCAAACAATGTATAGTTACAATAGGATGCAATGGGGAAACATAGGGATAGGGGCAACACAAACCATATACTCCAAAAGTGGAATGTGAACCACGAATGGACCCCAAACCTATGTGACCTTGTAGAGGGTCGCTGGGACTATTAGAAAATAGTGAGAGTTAGCAAAATAACCCTCCCCAAGACCCTGAAAAGTGAGTGCAAAGTGCACCAAAGTTCCTCTAAGGACAAAATAGTCGTGTTAGAGGGAAAATGCAAGGAAAACACAAATCAGCAATGCAACAACGATGGATTCCTGACTGAGGGTACCTGTGGAACAAGGGGACCAAGTCCAAAAGTCACAAGCAGCTCGGAGATGGGCAGATGCCCAAGAAATGCCAGCGGTTGGTGCAAAGAAGCTCTTACTAGGCTGAAGAACTGTGAATACTGCAGGAACGACAAGGGCTAGAGACTTCCCCTTTGGAGGATGGATCCCTCACGCCTTGGAGAGTCACGCAGAAGTGTTTTCCCGCCAGATGGATGCCAACAAGCCTTGCTACACGCAATTCGTGCGTTTGGCGTTTTTGGACACTGCTGGGGCCCAGGAGGGACCAGGAGGTCGCAAATTGGACCTGCAGAGAGAGGGAACGTCGAGCAAGACAAAGAGCCCTCACTGAAGCAGGTAGCACCCGGAGAAGTGCCAGAAACAGGCACTACGAGGATGTGTGAAACGGTGCTCGCCGAAGTTGCACAAAGGAGTCCCACGTCGCCGGAGACCAACTTAGAAAGTCGTGCAATGCAGGTTAGAGTGCCGTGGACCCAGGCTTGGCTGTGCACGAAGGATTTCCGCCGGAAGTGCACAGGGGCCGGAGTAGCTTGCAAAGTCGCGGTTCCCAGCAATGCAGCCCAGCGAGGTGAGGCAAGGACTTACCTCCACCAAACTTGGGCTGAAGAGTCACTGGACTGTGGGGGTCACTTGGACAGCGTCGCTGGATTCGAGGGACCTCGCTCGTCATGCTGAGAGGAGACCCAAGGGACCGGTAATGCAGCTTTTTGGTGCCTGCGGTTGCAGGGGGAAGATTCCGTCGACCCACGGGAGATTTCTTCGGAGCTTCTGGTGCGGAGAGGAGGCAGACTACCCCCACAGCATGCACAAGCAGGAAAACAGTCGAGAAGGCGGCAGGATCAGCGTTACAGAGTTGCAGTAGTCGTCTTTGCTACTATGTTGCAGGTTTGCAGGCTTCCAGCGCGGTCAGCGGTCGATTCCTTATCAGAAGGTGAAGAGGGAGATGCAGAGGAACTCGGCTGAGCTCATGCATTCGTTATCTAAAGTTTCCCCAGAGACAGAGACCCTAAATAGCCAGAAAAGAGGGTTTGGCTACCTAGGAGAGAGGAAAGGCTACTAACACCTGAAGGAGCCTATCACAAGGAGTCTCTGACGTCACCTGGTGGCACTGGCCACTCAGAGCAGTCCAGTGTGCCAGCAGCACCTCTGTTTCCAAGATGGCAGAGGTCTGGAGCACACTGGAGGAGCTCTGGACACCTCCCAGGGGAGGTGCAGGTCAGGGGAGTGGTCACTCCCCTTTCCTTTGTCCAGTTTCGCGCCAGAGCAGGGGCTAAGGGGTCCCTGAACCGGTGTAGACTGGCTTATGCAGAATTGGGCACATCTGTGCCCAACAAAGCATTTCCAGAGGCTGGGGGAGGCTAATCCTCCCCTGCCTTCACACCATTTTCCAAAGGGAGAGGGTGTCACACCCTCTCTCAGAGGAAGTTCTTTGTTCTGCCATCCTGGGCCAGGCCTGGCTGGACCCCAGGAGGGCAGCTGCCTGTCTGAGGGGTTGGCAGCAGCAGCAGCTGCAGAGAAACCCCAGGAAGGGCAGTCTGGCAGTACCAGGGTCTGTGCTACAGACCACTGGGATCATGGAATTGTACCAACAATGCCAGGATGGCATAGAGGGGGCAATTCCATGATCATAGACATGTTACATGGCCATATTCGGAGTTACCATGGTGAAGCTACATATAGGTAGTGACCTATATGTAGTGCACGCGTGTAATGGTGTCCCCGCACTCACAAAGTTCAGTGAATTGGCTCTGAACAATGTGGGGGCACCTTGGCTAGTGCCAGGGTGCCCTCACACTAAGTAACTTTGCACCTAACCTTTACCAGGTAAAGGTTAGACATATAGGTGACTAATAAGTTACTTAAGTGCAGTGTAAAATGGCTGTGAAATAACGTGGACGTTATTTCACTCAGGCTGCAGTGGCAGGCCTGTGTAAGAATTGTCAGAGCTCCCTATGGGTGGCAAAAGAAATGCTGCAGCCCATTGGGATCTCCTGGAACCCCAATACCCTGGGTACCTCAGTACCATATACTAGGGAATTATAAGGGTGTTCCAGTAAGCCAATGTAAATTGGTAAAAATGGTCACTAGCCTGTCAGTGACAATTTGAAAGTAATGAGAGAGCATAACCACTGAGGTTCTGGTTAGCAGAGCCTCAGTGAGACAGTTAGGCACCACACAGGGAACATATACATGCACACCTATGAGCACTGGGGCCCTGTGTGACAGGGTCCCAGTGACACATACATATAGGCCACAAACCTATGAGCACTGGGGTCCTGACTAGCAGGATCCCAGTGACACATAACAACCATACTGAAAACATAGTGTTTTCACTATGAGCACTGGGGCCTGGCTATCAGGATCCCAGTGAGACAGTGAAAACAGTGACAAACACCCTGACATACACTCACAAACAGGCCAAAAGTGGGGGTAACAAGGCTAGAAAGAGGCTACTTTCTCACACAACCCCCCCCCAAACGAAGGACAATAAGGCTAACCTTGGCCAGTTGAGACTTTATTGTCTAAGTGGTGATAAGTAGAGAGTAACTCTGCAATAGACTGGTTACTCCCTTTATCATCCACTATATGGTTACTTCCCTGTGGGGATGTAAACCACCCTGTTTGAAGTTTTTTAGCTAAGCAACAATGTGAAGATGTATTTTCAGAGTTTCTATCAGTAAGTTTTAGCTTAGAGCAGTGGGAATTGTCCACTGAACCTATTTGTAGTGATGGAAATGCCAGACAGGGATGCTGTCTCAGAAAAGCCATAGCTTGGCAAAAACTTTGTCCATATGGCTGGAAGAGAGAACAGGGATGCTGTTTCTCTTGGGTTGGAGCAGGGCAGGGATGCTGTCCTATCAGCTCCACACTAGGGCAGGGATGCTGTCCTAAGTGTTGTGAGGCAGTGCAGAGTTTCTGCACTAAAGTTTCTCTGGGAGGGTTGGAGGGATGCTCCATGTTAACTAAAATGGTGCTCTTTTTCTCACCAATGTTAGTTATCCCACAGAGAGGTACTTCCACCTCAGGGAGTCCAGCTTTGCCAGCTGATGATTCCCTTGGAACAGGTGCCACCCCAGGAGAGGTTTCTCCCACCACAGGAATAGTATCCTGAATGGTAGGGTGGTTAGGGGATACTGTGATACCCTTTTTACCTGTTGATGGAGAGGGATCCTGAGTTTTCAGGCCTTCTCTCCTTTGCTTTTTCATTTCACTTGAAATGAGAGGGAACAATTCCTCAGGGATGCCCAGCATGGCTGCATGGGCATAAAACTCTACATCAGCCCAACCTGAGGCCTCTAGGTCATTACCTAAGAGACAGTCTACAGGTAAGCTAGGTGATACCACCACCTGCTTAGGGCCAGTAACTCCACCCCAACTAAACTGAATTATAGCTAAGGGAAGAAACTTAGTGGAGTTATGGACATCAATAATCTTATACTGTTGTCCAATGATGTGTTGTTCAGGAGGCACTAGGTTTTCAGTCACCAAAGTGAAACTGGCACCTGTGTCCCTGTAGGCCAAGGCCTCAACACCATTTATTGAAACTGTCTGCCTGTACTTATCCATTGTAAGGGGACAAGCAGCCAGTGTGGCAAGGCCAATGCCACTAGGTGTGACAGAAACTGTCTTGGGACTGATGACATCAGTTTTCACTATGGACCCATAAGTGAACCCAACTACACCCTTTGCTTGACTGTTGCCAGCAGTCCCACCACTAGTACCACTACTGCTAGGGGCACTAGAGCTTGATGTATTAGTGGTGGTAGGCTCAGGGGGTTTACCTGGACAGGACTTATCCCCTGGCCTATGGCCTCTGTTTTTACACACAAAGCACCAAGGCTTTTTAATGTGTGCAGGTTGGGAAGAAGAGGAAGAATTTGTTTTATCCCCACCCTCTGAAGAGTGTTTAAGATTTGAAGTGGGATCTTTGGTTTTACCCTTATCCCCATGCTTATCTTGAGATTTTTCACAATCTTTCTTCTTATTGCCATCTTTGTCACCCCCTGTATGAACTTTTCTGTTCACCCTTGTTCTGACCCATTTGTCTGCCTTCTTTCCCAATTCTTGGGGAGAGGTCAGATCAGAGTCTACCAGGTACTGGTGCAACAAATCAGACACACAATTATTAAGTATATGCTCTCTCAGGATTGTGTTATACAGGCTTTCATAATCAGTAACTTTACTGCCATGTAACCACCCCTCCAAGGCCTTCACTGAATGGTCAATGAAATCAACCCAGTCTTGTGAAGACTCCTTTTTGGTCTCTCTGAACTTTATCCTGTACTGTTCAGTGGTTAAGCCATAACCATCCAGGAGTGCATTCTTAAGAACTGTAAAATTATTGGCATCACTTTCTTTCACAGTAAGGAGTCTATCCCTACCCTTTCCACTAAATGATAGCCATAGGATAGCAGCCCACTGCTTTTGAGGGACATCCTGTACAGCACAGGCCCTCTCAAGTGCAGCAAACCACTTGTTAATGTCATCCCCCTCCTTATAAGGGGGAACTATCTTGTGCAGATTCCTGGAATCATGCTCTTTTGCAGGATGACTATGGGGAATACTGCTGCTGCCACCATGGGTTTCTAAACCCAACTTCTGTCTTTCCCTCTCTACTTCTAAAGACTGTCTATCCAAATCCAGCTGTTGCTTCTTGAGCTTCAGTCTGGTTTGTTCCACTCTCAATCTATTGAGCTCCCTTTCTAACAATCTGTCATCAGGGTGGGTGGAGGGACATTTCTAGATACAGAGGTATGATGGGAATGAACAGAAGGAGACCTGTCCCTTACAGAGGGCACCCTAACAGCTTGGCTACCAGTATAATGTGAGAGCACACCATTAGTATGGTGTGATTCAACCTCTGTACCAACTATGCTAGACTGTCTAGTAATGGGCAGGCTGAGAAGTTTCTTTCCTGAACCTTTTCCTGGGGGAGTCCCTGGATCAGATTGAGAACCATTAGCTACTTTTTCTACAGATTGGGCACTTATGGCCTTATCCTGTACTCTAAGCATATTAATTAACAGTTCTAAGGAAGGATTCTTCCCTACACTCAAACCTCTCTCTATGCAGAGACTCCTTGCTCCTTTCCAGCTAAGGTGATCATATGCAAGTTTGGACAGTTCAACATTTTTTCCTGTGCCAGACATTTTTTAGAGAGAGTTAAAGTGACAGAAAAAGAGAAAAAAAGTTTTCAGAACTTTTTTTGGAAAGACAGAAAAAACTTTTTAAACTTTTAAGAACTTTTTGAAAGTTTAGAAGTACTTTTCAGCACTTAGAAAAGAGTGAAAAGAGGAAATGCAAAACTTTTTGGCTATGTGTATATACACTGACCTTGTTTTGTATATTTTTCTCTTATGAAAAGTACAATGACAAGAGTGGTAAGTAGTCTCAAGCACTTATCCCACCACTGCACAACCAATGTAGGAGGCTGGACTGGCTTGTAGTGAGTACCAAGGGGTACTTGCACCTTGCACCAGGCCCAGTTATCCCTTATTAGTGTATAGGGTGTCTAGCAGCTTAGGCTGATAGATAATGGTAGCTTAGCAGAGCAGCTTAGGCTGAACTAGGAGACGTGTGAAGCTACTACAGTACCACTTAGTGTCATATGCACAATATCATAAGAAAACACAATACACAGTTATACTAAAAATAAAGGTACTTTATTTTTATGACAATATGCCAAAGTATCTTAGAGTGTACCCTCAGTGAGAGGATAGGAAATATACACAAGATATATATACACAATAGCAAAAATATGCAGTATAGTCTTAGAAAACAGTGCAAACAATGTATAGTTACAATAGGATGCAATGGGGAAACATAGGGATAGGGGCAACACAAACCATATACTCCAAAAGTGGAATGTGAACCACGAATGGACCCCAAACCTATGTGACCTTGTAGAGGGTCGCTGGGACTATTAGAAAATAGTGAGAGTTAGCAAAATAACCCTCCCCAAGATCCTGAAAAGTGAGTGCAAAGTGCACCAAAGTTCCCCTAAGGACAAAATAGTCGTGTTAGAGGGAAAATGCAAGGAAAACACAAATCAGCAATGCAACAACGATGGATTCCTGACTGAGGGTACCTGTGGAACAAGGGGACCAAGTCCAAAAGTCACAAGCAGCTCGGAGATGGGCAGATGCCCAAGAAATGCCAGCGGTTGGTGCAAAGAAGCTCTTACTAGGCTGAAGAACTGTGAATACTGCAGGAACGACAAGGGCTAGAGACTTCCCCTTTGGAGGATGGATCACCCACGCCTTGGAGAGTCACGCAGAAGTGTTTTCCCGCCGGATGGACGCCAACAAGCCTTGCTACACGCAATTCGTGTGTTTGGCGTTTTTGGACACTGCTGGGGCCCAGGAGGGACCAGGAGGTCGCAAATTGGACCTGCAGAGAGAGGGAACGTCGAGCAAGACAAAGAGCCCTCACTGAAGCAGGTAGCACCCGGAGAAGTGCCAGAAACAGGCACTACGAGGATGCGTGAAACGGTGCTCGCCGAAGTTGCACAAAGGAGTCCCACGTCGCCGGAGACCAACTTAGAAAGTCGTGCAATGCAGGTTAGAGTGCCGTGGACCCAGGCTTGGCTGTGCATGAAGGATTTCCACCGGAAGTGCACAGGGGCCGGAGTAGCTTGCAAAGTCGCGGTTCCCAGCAATGCAGCCCAGCGAGGTGAGGCAAGGACTTACCTCCACCAAACTTGGGCTGAAGAGTCACTGGACTGTGGGGGTCACTTGGACAGCGTCGCTGGATTCGAGGGACCTCGCTCGTCGTGCTGAGAGGAGACCCAAGGGACCGGTAATGCAGCTTTTTGGTGCCTGCGGTTGCAGGGGGAAGATTCCGTCGACCCACAGGAGATTTCTTCGGAGCTTCTGGTGCAGAGAGGAGGCAGACTACCCCCACAGCATGCACAAGCAGGAAAACAGTCGAGAAGGCGGCAGGATCAGCGTTACAGAGTTGCAGTAGTCGTCTTTGCTACTATGTTGCAGGTTTGCAGGCTTCCAGCGCGGTCAGCGGTCGATTCCTTATCAGAAGGTGAAGAGGGAGATGCAGAGGAACTCGGCTGAGCTCATGCATTCGTTATCTAAAGTTTCCCCAGAGACAGAGACCCTAAATAGCCAGAAAAGAGGGTTTGGCTACCTAGGAGAGAGGAAAGGCTACTAACACCTGAAGGAGCCTATCACAAGGAGTCTCTGACGTCACCTGGTGGCACTGGCCACTCAGAGCAGTCCAGTGTGCCAGCAGCACCTCTGTTTCCAAGATGGCAGAGGTCTGGAGCACACTGGAGGAGCTCTGGACACCTCCCAGGGGAGGTGCAGGTCAGGGGAGTGGTCACTCCCCTTTCCTTTGTCCAGTTTCGCGCCAGAGCAGGGGCTAAGGGGTCCCTGAACCGGTGTAGACTGGCTTATGCAGAATTGGGCACATCTGTGCCCAACAAAGCATTTCCAGAGGCTGGGGGAGGCTACTCCTCCCCTGCCTTCACACCATTTTCCAAAGGGAGAGGGTGTCACACCCTCTCTCAGAGGAAGTTCTTTGTTCTGCCATCCTGGGCCAGGCCTGGCTGGACCCCAGGAGGGCAGCTGCCTGTCTGAGGGGTTGGCAGCAGCAGCAGCTGCAGAGAAACCCCAGGAAGGGCAGTCTGGCAGTACCAGGGTCTGTGCTACAGACCACTGGGATCATGGAATTGTACCAACAATGCCAGGATGGCATAGAGGGGGCAATTCCATGATCATAGACATGTTACATGGCCATATTCGGAGTTACCATGGTGAAGCTACATATAGGTAGTGACCTATATGTAGTGCACGCGTGTAATGGTGTCCCCGCACTCACAAAGTTCAGTGAATTGGCTCTGAACAATGTGGGGGCACCTTGGCTAGTGCCAGGGTGCCCTCACACTAAGTAACTTTGCACCTAACCTTTACCAGGTAAAGGTTAGACATATAGGTGACTTATAAGTTACTTAAGTGCAGTGTAAAATGGCTGTGAAATAACGTGGACGTTATTTCACTCAGGCTGCAGTGGCAGGCCTGTGTAAGAATTGTCAGAGCTCCCTATGGGTGGCAAAAGAAATGCTGCAGCCCATTGGGATCTCCTGGAACCCCAATACCCTGGGTACCTCAGTACCATATACTAGGGAATTATAAGGGTGTTCCAGTAAGCCAATGTAAATTGGTAAAAATGGTCACTAGCCTGTCAGTGACAATTTGAAAGTAATGAGAGAGCATAACCACTGAGGTTCTGGTTAGCAGAGCCTCAGTGAGACAGTTAGGCACCACACAGGGAACATATACATGCACACCTATGAGCACTGGGGCCCTGTGTGACAGGGTCCCAGTGACACATACATATAGGCCACAAACCTATGAGCACTGGGGTCCTGACTAGCAGGATCCCAGTGACACATAACAACCATACTGAAAACATAGTGTTTTCACTATGAGCACTGGGGCCTGGCTATCAGGATCCCAGTGAGACAGTGAAAACAGTGACAAACACCCTGACATACACTCACAAACAGGCCAAAAGTGGGGGTAACAAGGCTAGAAAGAGGCTACTTTCTCACAAGCAGCCCACGTCTTGTCCATGTATATACCACTAGCACCACAATCCAGTAATGCCATAGTCTTTTCTTGACGACCGTCAGGAAGTTGTAACAGGACAGGAAAAATGAACAAGGCGGTTGTATTGTCATTAAAGGAGCTGATGGAAGGTATAGCTGTAGATCCCGTCCCCTCCCTTCTTACAGAGGACGGGAGGTGGCGTTTCCCGAAGGCCTGGGCGGACGTACAGGACAGGTACGAAGCATGTGACCAGCAGAACCACAGTACAGGCACAACCCTCTCTTGCGTCTGTCTTCTCGTTCACTAGCAGAGAGCGGACCTCGGGTAGTATCCACCTGCATGGGTTCCCCTTCGATGTCTCTAGCAGGAGTGCGAGGTTCCTCGGAACGCTGCAGGCAAACTCGTGAGCTACTTGGCTGGGAAAACCCTCTACTCCTTTTCTTTTCCGATCTCCGTTCCTGAAGACGATATTCGATGGACAGTGCTTGATCCATCAGGCCACGAAGCTCTTCTGCTCTGGTAGAATGTACTAGTTCATCCTTTATTTCTTCTTTGAGTCCTCTACGAAATAAAGTTACCAGAGTACGTTCCACCCAAGTGGTCTCTGCCGCCAGCTGACGAAAACGGGTTATATATTGCAGGACGTCTTGCGAGCCTTGTTGGATGTCACATAGGGCTTCTTCAGCAGAGCCTTCCAATCCAGGACGGCTAAACATCTGTTTGAAGCGACTCACAAAGGTGGAATAGTCCGACAATACAGGGTCGTTGGAGGACACCATCGGGGTTGCCCAGGCCAAGGCTGGACCGGATAAGGCACTGATAAGATAACCCACCTTGGTCCTGTCGTGGGAGAATTGGGTAGGTCGGAAGGCGAAGTACACTGTTAATGCATCCAGGAACTCGCGAAGCTTGGTTGGTTCACCAGAGAAACAAGGGGTGGAAGCGGAGATAGTTGGAACATCACTGGTGCGGAGAGCCAAAGCCTGTCGTAACGCAGCATTTTCATTGCGTAGTTGTTGCAATTCCTGAGCTTGTTGCTGAATCGTGGTCAAAAGAGATTGTTCCGGATCTGCAGCAGCCGCCACTGAGTCATCCATGGTGTTTGAGGACGTCGGAATGGTTGGGCGCTGCAATCTGTCACGACTCACGTGCTGCTTGCGCCTGGAATTTGCAGATCTGGTGGCGTGGATCTTCAATGTTCGACTTTGGCCCAAAAAGGGGCGACTCTTTCTGGTAGCCACGGTGCTGTAGGCAATGGAGACGCCAAGAACAGACCGTGCCCTTCAGAAAATAGCGCCAGAGGGAAAAAAACCCTTAGAAAAAGGGGAAAAACCTCCAACAGGAAGATTCCTGGAAAAAACAAGAACAAACAAACAAGAATCCAAAAGGAGCAAAAGTCAGGAAACACAGAATGCTGAAATCCAGAACCAAAAAGGGGAGGAAATCAGGAGCGAAGACACTAACTGAGCAGAAAGTGTTGCAGCGCAAGGAAATGAAGAAAACACAGCCCTTATATACCAAAAGACAGGAAGTGACCCACAGGAAGTAAAAGGACACCATATTAGACAGGGAGAGGTACATAGAACAAAACAGAATAGAAACCATAGAGAATAGGGAACAATGAATGCTGGGAAGAGAAAGGTAACCTGGGAAGGGAAGAAGACATAAAAAAGGTACAACAAAAAAGACCCCAGAAAGAAGAAAAGAAAGAGGATAAGAAGGAAGAAAGAAGAACAGGTAAGGGGGGTCAGGAGACCCCAGCAAGGCGGTGGAAAACGACAGAGCGAGGCCCCATGCAATGCCTGGGGCCTCGAAAAGTGCATGAAAGGCTGGGGGCGCGCCGCGTTTTAGAAACGCGTTGTGCGGCCCCAGCCGAACGCCCGGCTTGTGCCGAACATTCGGCTCGCGCCGCACCATGCGGCGCAACAGGAGAGCAATCATCAGTTCATATTGTGAGATTCAAGTCCTGTTAATTCACTGGACAGAGGGTTGCTTTGGAAGATGGACTGTGTGATCTATTGCACACCTGATAGCGCTCCAATTAAAACTCATGATGACGTCTCAGGGCCCAATTATGAGTTTGCCAGTTGGATCCCCAGACCGCCATGTTGGTGGTTCCAGGAAGACTGTCATAGTGGTGGTCCCTATTATGAGTTACACAGGCATGACCGCCCACCACTAAGCAAAAAAAGGCAGACTGCCAGTAGCGTGGTAGCCTTGAAATGTTTGGTCTGACCTCCAGCACCATCAGCAATGCGACCAACCACTGAGCATATTACGAGCACATGGTCACCGTGGCAGACACTGATGGTGGTTAGCCAATCACGGCCTAAACTACAGCAGTTCGCGGTCAGCAGGTAACAGACAACTGCACATTGGATGAATTTGAAAACAACACAGCTGACACACATTGCCACGGTGGAAACACCTGCAAAGGACACTATAAAACACACTCCTTCACAGTCCACAATCCTTTGCATTTTCAATGCAAAACACAGAAGCTAGAGCCTCTTATTCCCAAACCACTACATGAATTAGTACCCCTTTTTTCACCATCCCAGAGAATACCCTGCATACACTTTTGTCCATTCAGACCCTTTTGCACTTCCCCTGATAAGAAAGTAACACGTTTTCTTTTTTCACCATGTCACAGTCAAAAAATCTACCTTTTGCTGAAGATGGGTTAAGAGTCATGGTGGACCGCCCGACGTCTCGCCAGCCAAAAGACCTCCAGGGATGGGGGTCTTCAGACCACCATATTATGACTGCTGGCGGCTCTACATCTGAATTTGGGTTGAGAGCCACCAGCACCCATACTGGCGGTCGGCAGTGCAGTGGAGGCAGCTCCACTTGCACCGCCACGTCATCACAACATCCCCACGCCTATTACGAGTTTGTAATAGGCATGGTGGTGTTGTGGTGATGGGGTGCTGGTGGCAGAGCAGGCCCCAAGGATCCCATCCCCTCCCGGACGACCACTGAGAAAAGGTAAGTACCCGTCTGATTGCGGAGGGTGATGATGAGTAGTGTGTGCGTGCATGGGGTGTGCGTTTGTGTGATTGGAGGGGGTGGTGTTTGTGTGCGTGTCTGTGTGTGATTGTGAGTGTCTGTGTGAGTGCATGAATGCATGATTGCAGGTGTGTGTGGTGCATGCATGCTTGGATGGGGTGGGAGGTCTCTATGGGCGCTGGAGTTCCCTTCGGGCTTAGGGGGAACCATGGCTGTGTGGGAGGGGCTGGTGGAGTCCATACTGGAGACAGAAATTTAAATTGCTGTCACGAGTATCCTTTCTGCCAGGGAATTCCTGGCGGAATTGCCGCTAGGAAATCCCTGGCAGAAAGGAGACTCCAAATACCGTAGGCGGTCCAACCTCCCTGGCGGTACAGGAGGTGAACTGGCTCCTTTGCAGCCTGTTCACCGCCGTGGTCATAAGCTGGCAGTCCAGCACCACCATGCCCTCGTCAGTGTTACGGCCACCACCAGCCTGGCCGAGCTGGACCGCCAATGTCTTAATGAGGGCCTATGTGTCAAATGTGTGAAGTAGAGGAAATAACCTGGCTGCAAATCCAAGAAGGCACTGTTTTTCTGATTCCAAACTCTGCACCAGTATTCAGTTGTCTACTTGCTTGGTTTGGCACGTTGTAATTGAAGTGTACTAACCTAGGAGGATACCTTTTGCAAAGTGTTGGGAAGTAGAGGGAGTGACAGGACTGCAAAGCCCAATAGGCCCTGAAACTCTAACTCCAAACACCAGCACAGTGGCCACTTGTCCAACTACCCTTATTTGACAACTACCAAATGTAATATACTCAACTGGGACTGAGCAAGCACAGATCATGCCCAAATCACAGACCTATCTGCCAACATTGCTCCATCATACTTTGCTAACCTACGATGAAATATTGGAGGACAGGAATAACACCTTAACCACTGTGTATAACAAGTATTCATAAGGCCTCAAGATTGGTATTGGCATCAGACACATTCACATTGCACTCCAGATATGTTGACTCCAGTCACATATACTGCAAGGTCCTGGGTCTGCCTGCATCACACTCAACTAGCCCTTCTAATGGGCAACACCATATCTTGCCTAGCCACTGTTTTGACTGCACTGGTGGCAACATGGCATTTTCAGGCCACCCCCCAGTGCTAATGATCTGCACATGTCAGCAGCAGAATGAGTGAAAATTAATTGGAATGATTCACCCATGGCACATCAATTTACTCAATAACATGGTGACTTGCCTCAATAGGATTAACTGCAACTTTACTTTGTACAAGGTCTCTGCTTACTGTAACAATAAACCGTTGGAGGTGGCTGTCACAATACAACCAGTAACATTGCATGTTTTACATCAACAGGTACAGCAACCACTGGGCACACCGAGGTCACAGAACAGATTGCCACTACCTCCCTGGATGAAGCCCTCAGTGACCAGGCCACTCCTGGACCTCTGGATGTGGAGGACAGTTCTGGTTCATCTGAGCAACCTGGTCAGATGGCAACAGTGATTCTCAACATCACAGGCAACCATTTGGCCCCCAACTGGTGTCAGAGCACAGTGCCTACCATCTTGTGCCCCCCGTTCTGGATCCTGAGTTGCAGCACAACACTTCTGACAGTGAGGGTCCAGGAACAAGTAGGAGAGGAAACCCTGTGGCAAGGGCACAGGCTGGTGGGGTAGGGTTTGTTGGAGGGATGCTGTGGGCCAGCGAGTGAGGCCAACAGGGCTGATTTTGGCCCAGGGTCCATCAGAAGTACCAAGGCATGATGGGCCAGGTATTGACTAAACTCCAGGAAATCAACCAGCTACAGAGGGGCATGCACAGAGATATGCAGGAACAGCTGGAGGCCCACAATACCAATTGGCTTCCATAATAGGGGTGCTGAGAGACAGTCACACCACCATGGACAGGGCTTTTTAACAACAGTCTACCCCTTCCTTTGGCTCATCAACACCAGGCACATCAACATCAGGGCCAGCCACTGGAAGGGAGGCCCTGCAAAAGGAAGAACCAGCCCCAGACACCCCTGTCTCTGCATTAGCAGATTCCCCTCCATGCAAGCGGGGACGTCCAGCAAGGAATCCAGGAGGTGTGGCTTACAAGACACCCATAACTGCCAGTAAGTGACCTCTTCCTAAAGGACCTGCTATATGTGCCACACATTAACTCTCTTGACTAATCCTCAACTACCTACCAGTTCCAATGGGAGACGTACTCTGGACTTTGGACTCCCAATTGTGTGACATCTACCCCAATCATTTCACTCAACATGACTGACCCCTTCACTTTATATCTTATGTTTCTTTCTGTCCAAATTTTCTTTTCAGAAATTTCACTGCAATGAATTTATCCATCACAAACTCATTGTCTGCCTGCTTAATTTTCACATTTAACTATGTAGACACGAAAGACCATGTGAACATATGATGAAGACACAAACTACTTGTGCCAGCAGGGATAAATTACAGGTGCACAGTGTCCAGCTCAGGATTACATACATTGCACACCAACACTTTAATGCAAGTGTCTGGTCAAACCAAAATGTTATTACAGTGTGCAGCACATAGTCTGTCTATATGTCTAGACTCTTAGGAACAAGAATGTGTGACTCTTCACCTCTACCCTAGCCCTTGTTCCCTCTGCTGCCTGAGTGAGGAGGCTATTGACCTCTTGAGGAGTATCAGTGAGGGTCAGACTACCATTGTGAATGCTACGGCAGCCCCACAACCCTCACCGGCCCACACACCATATCAGGCATACCCAGAGGTACCCCCAGAACAGTCAGTGACACACCCACCAAACCCACAGACACCACCCCAACAGACACACAGACCCACCATATATGCAGACACCACTGCAGCAGACACACAGATGTCTACCACATCCACCATACCTACAGATACCATCCCAACAGAAACCCACACATCCACCACTACAAACATACCTGTAGACACCACCCAAAAAAGACACACACATACACCACTCCCACATCACTCTGCACCTTCACCTCCCAGCTCCCAGGACATGCAAACACACACACTCACATACCCAAGAGACAACACCCAAAAATGCATACCTCACACACCTACGGACCCAAGACATCAACACTGACACACCAGACAACCATTCCCTCAACCTCCAAAGCCCCAACCACTTCTGATGACTGTCTGATGACTATCCTCCTGTTCCCTCCACCCACAGTCCGAAACTCAAGAGGTTCTGACCCACATCCCATCCAATTCCTTCCACCTCCAAGTCCTCACCTGTCACACCTACCCCCTGCAAGCACCTATACCCTTCCCCTGAGAAGAAGCCCACCCCTCCTAAGAGACTACCACTCTGAAACCCAAACCCACCCATTCCAAATCCGAACCCCACCAAAGATGATCCCTGAGGAGCCTGCCTGCCCACTTGATGCCCCTTCCAGTGGAGGTTCCCTGGCAGTAAAAGGAGTCAAGTGTGGGCATAGTACTATGCACTTAAAGCCTACTGGACTGGCCAAAGGCCTTTGACATTTTGGCTCATATTTAAGAAAAATGACACACAACTGCACTAGCCCAGTCATGCTTCATTTTTCCTAATGCGAGCAAATGCCATTAGTGTGCAATATTTAATGAATAATGCACGATGGTGCTAAAGAATGGCTAGTGTCAAAAAAAAAACGCTAGCCGGTGATGGATGGCATTCGGGGAAATGGCACTAGTGGATCAAAAATGAAGGTAGGATGATTAGCGGCAAAGTATCTGCTGATAGTAAGCCTAATGTCATTTTTTAACACACAAGCAGCCAAACAATGACGCCTGTCTAAGTGTAGACAGGAGTCATTACACAACCCCAATGCCCACCACGGGGGACCAGTCTCCCGAGGGCAAGCCCAATATACCCAGTGCCAGCCAGGGAGCCCCATGTATAGGGCCCCCAGTGGCACACCACACTTAAGCACATACATTTACCTGCAACTTACCTGGGAGGGGCTCATTCCTCCTGTAGTGTCCTTGTGGTGTGGGTGGTGGTGATGCTGGGGGTTGGGGTGGACATCTTTGTGCCCATTGCATGGTGTTTCCCCAGGGAAATAGACCTACAAGCAAATTAACACCTGGTCTGACCAGGCTTTAAATAATGATGCTAATCGGGCTTAGCGCCATTGTTTAGGTCCACCTCCTAGTTGCTCATCGTTTCTGCATCAGGAGTTAAATATGGTGCTGCGGGGCTAGCACCATTTTTAGGAAGGGAACACCTACCTTGCATCTCATTGACGCAAGGTGGGTTGGCACTTCCTAAAAATGGTGCTAACTCCAATATTTTGATGCTAGATGGGTCTAGTGTCAAAATAAAAATATGGAGTTAAGTTAGCACCGCTTTAGCATCAAAATAAATTACACTAAGGCGACTGTTAGAAATAGGGTCTTTGGTTGGCAGTCAGGTTTCCCCCTGTTCAAGCAAGGACCCTCACTCTAGTCAGGGCAAAGGAGAAACACACCCAGTTAACCCCTGTTCACCCCACTGTTAGCTTGGCACAAGCAGATAGGCTTAACCCAGAGACAATGTGTAAAGTATTTGTACCAACACACACAGTAATACAGCAAAAACACTACAAAATGACTCAATGCCAGGTTAGAAACATAGCCAATATTTATCTGCGAAAAATGACAAAAATCTAACATACACAAGTCAAGTTATGAATTTTTTAAGATTAAACACAAAAATAGTGCTTAGAAACCCAACTGCTTTGCTTAGGTGATATCACGGTGTCGTGACGGAATCACTCCCAACAAACCAACATCAATGGCGCCGGTCACAGAGTCACATGGACCCCAAGGTACAGTACTTTGTGAACATGAGGAAAGAAGCTGGTGCACGGAGTCAGGGATTGTGGCATCGCTGGATCCGAGGCGCTGTCCGTTCCGGTGCTGCGGAGTGAAGCAGCAGAGGCATCATGAAGAGTCATCTGGTCCTTGCTGCGAAGCGGTGGAGGTGAGGCGAAGTCAGTGGCAGCACTTTTCTTCAGCTCTTCCCCTTGGCAGAGGTTCCTCTTGAATCCAGAAGTGATCTTGAAGAAATCTAACGTATTGGGTGTTTGGGTTTAATACTAATACCCCTTTCTGCCTTTGAAGTTGCCTAACTTCAAAGAAAAGTCACTTTTGTTTACAGGATCCTGCCTTGCCTAGGCCAGACCCAGACACGCACCAGGGGGTTGGAGACTGCATTGCGTGAGGACAGGCACAGCCCGTTCTCGTGGAAATGACCACTCCTCCCTCCACTCAGGCCCAGATAGCTCATCAGGATATGCAGGCTACACTCCAGCTCCCTTTGTGTGACTGTCTAGAGGATATTCACAAACAGCCCAACTGTCAGTCTGACCAAGACAGGAAATAGACAAACAGGCAGAGTCACAGAATAGTTAAAGCAAGAACCTGTCCACTTTCTAAAAGTGGCATTTTCAAACTAACAATCTACAAAGCAACTTCACTAAAAGGTGCATTTTTAAGTTGTGAGTTCAGAGACCCCAAACTCCACATCTCTATCTGATCTCAAATGGAAACTGCACTTTAAGATTATTTAAAGGCAGCTCCCATGTTTACCTATAAGAGAGGTAGGCCTTGCAACAGTGAAAAACAAATTTGGCAGTATTTCACTGTTAGGACATGTAAAACACATCAGTACATGTCCCACCTTTAACAGACATGGGGCCCAGCCCATAGGACTACCTAGAGCCTACCTTATGGGTACCTTACATGTATAAAAAGGGAAGGTTTGGGCCTGGCAAGTGGGTACACATGCCAGGTCGAAATAGCAGTTTAAAACTGCACACACAGACAGTGCAGTGGCAGGTCTGAGCCATGTTAACAGGGCTACTCATGTGTGTGGCACAATCAGGGCTGCATGCCCACTAGTGATTTACAATTTGATTTACTAGTCATAGGCACCTCTAGTGCACTTTACTTGGGACTTACTAGTAAATCAAATATGCCAATCACGGAAAAGTCAATTACATATGCAACCTCACATAGGGAGCATTTGCACTTTATCCCTGGCCAGCAGTGGTAAAGTGCCCAGAGTAATAAAAACTGCAAATACAGAGTCCAGCACACAGTAACAACCTGGGATGTAGAGGCAAAAAGTTAGGGGAGACCAAACCAAGGATGCTAGGTCTAACAGCAACACTAACATTCCTTAGATATGGGCCTTGGTGCTTGCTTGTTAATAAACCCAAACAGCTGTTGTTTTGGGAACATAGTTGTCCTGCAATTCCTTTTCTACCTTTATGTTGTTCCTGAGTAACTTGTGTTGTCTACTTCCAGTTGTATGTCTTTCAGCCCGCTTGCTGATCATTTGCTATTGTTTGCAATCTCTGACTTTGTGGACAGTGCTGCTGTCACCCAAGACAAAGGTAGATTTTGACTGTATGGATACATGGATGTTAATGCTATTGTGGTGTCATTGCATTGTGTTCTGTTTGGTATGGTAAGTATTTCATTTTGTGTTGTTCAATGTCAGTATTTATGGTGCTAGATGTGTCCCCATGTTATGCATTGTACATTCCTCTCATGTGTGGGAGTTCAAGTTTTTGTTTCTGCAGACACGGAGGGTGTTCAATTGTGCTACCTTTGTTTGCATTTGACAGACATTATGTCCATTTTGCTGTGTGTACCTTGCAGGTACCCCATCTAGATTTGTAGCCCATTCTGTTGCTGTTCTATGTGCTTTTTTAACTTGCATTCCCACATTGTGCAGATAGGCATGTCACTTGGATCTAGTGTTGTTTGTCCCTGAATTCCCTGACTGGCCAGTGGGTGATGTGTGGGTCCATTGCAGGGCTGATTCACGGGAGGGGTGTTTGTGTTCCATGAGACATCCATACATATGTGTGTTGAATCAATGGCATGTGTGCAACGCGAGTGTTTCAGTTGTATTTGTAGATGTGATGTTGCTGGGTTGTTGGTGTTGTTTGACACCATGTTGTGTACACTTCACTGTCCCTGTGTCTGAGATGGTCAGACGTGTTTTTCTGTAGTGTTGCACTGCAGTGTGAGTGGCCTGCTCAAAGGGGACTTTGTATACAATGACACATGTACTTGGTGCCTGTCGCATGACCCCATATGATGTGGAAGACGGCATGGCAATCTGTTTTTAAAATTAATGACACAGGTATGTGTATGTTCTTACTGTCATTTGCATCCACAGCAGCGTAGATTTTGTGCTTCATCAATGAGCAGCAGCAGCGGGATGGGCTACATGGAAGCACAGGACATATAACATTGTCTGCAGGTGATATGCTCCCTTTTTACTCTCAAGTTTCCACCTGCTGAAATCTGTTGTTTAGACCACCCTTGTCACATTGGCAGTGTGAAACCTCATAATGTGTCTGGCAGAAACACTGGCTCTACCTGCCTGTTTGTGATGCCTCGTGACCGCAGTGGTCTGTGCTGCCTGCCGGTGCCAGAGGGACCACAGTTGTCTTTGCTCCATAGGCCCGCATGACCCGTAATATGGTACTCCAACTGCTAAGCCAATGGAGGTCAGTCTGCCACCACCACCATGGTGGTGCATGGACCGCTAAACTTGCAATGAGGCCCTCAGTGTTTAAAATCAGTTCACAATATTTATTAATTCCATTGTTCTCAGTTCTTTGTAAAGATTATTTGCATCTGGAATTAAGAAGTGCATGGGATTTCACAGGAAAAGAGATAGGATTGATAAAAAAGTGCAAAACCTGTTAGGAATAATGTCATACCAAGTGCATATTTCCCTAGCATTAGGCAATATAGACTTTCCAAAGAATCAGAGGAGGGAATGAAGCCTGTTAATGAACAAACTACAGAGCATGACATTCTGAGAGAGGTGGTTGTTAGTTCTTGCAACTCACTGATAACAGCTATAAATACTGCATCCTTGATGCACAGCCCTGCTTAGCTTTGTTCTTCAAAGCATACAAAAAAGGTGATGAATGGAATGCTTGAATTCATCTCAGCCACCAATACTTACTTGGGGCCTCACCACAGTCTATCAGTACTTTGCACATCATGCCAGCTCGATTTGTACCAAGCCATATGCAAATGGTTCTTAATCCTGCTCCAATGGGAACTTTGAAGCCGAAAATACCCAGTCCTCCCTAAACCGGAAAACAAGCAACACTGGTCTGGTTTTGCCCAAGAGAGGGATCACCAGCCTGCTTCAGCTTGGTTTTAGTAACACAGTGTGTATGAGAGCCACACCTGGACATCCCCATCACACCTAGAGTGGCACATCAATGTGTAAAAATAATTGATGGATGTAATACTTGAAATAAAGTCAGCCACTGGTACTTACTTCAGGCAGCATCCAAGGCCATCATTAATTTTCACACCATGCCACCTCAGTTTGGACCAAGCCATATGCAAATTAGTCTTAACTCTGCTCCAATGGAAACAGTCCAGTGGAACTGCTGCCAGGTCCTACTGGCCAGGTGTCACTGGCCAGTGCCTGACTGATGAGCCCTAACTAAGAGCAAACTGGTCTTGGAAGCTGTGGTCACAAAGGTGTTTTATGCAAGTCTCTGGTACACACATCAAGAATGGTGCGCATAAATGTGCAATGTAATGTGTGTAAACTGTATTTCTATAATATACACTTGATGTATACTGTCATTGCCTCCCAACCCTTCATGTAATGTACAACGCTCTGTTACTTTACTGCTAGTTTTACATACATACATATGCTGATGGGGTGAAAGAGTGAGCATCTGATACATGGAGGGATTGCAGGGGGAGTACAGGAAATGATGGTAAATTAGTAGAGAAAGAAAGTGACAATGAGTGCTGGTACGGAGATGTGAAAGGCAAAGGTATTGTGGTGGGGATAAGAAAATGCATAGTTTAATGGACCCAATATTCAATGTTCAGGTATTTTGAAGCTTGGTTTAAAGGTCAGAAGCTTTCATTCTTTGGCTAAAATAATGATAGTTTTGTTGCTGTGAATGCTACTGATTTTGTAGGCTACCTGTTGAGATAATAACATAAAGGTTCTGCACCCTTTGGCATTCAGGGCACTTATCATAGATAATATTTCCCTGAAATACTTCAGTCCATGATCTTTAGTCAGGGAATGTAGGGCCAGATGTAGGAAGAGTCCAAATTGCGACTTGCAATTTGCGAGTCCCTGCGACTCGCAAATTGCAAGTCGCAATTTGGAATGCAGAAAGGTGTCTCAGACACCTTCTGCAACTCGCAATGGGGTCGCAAAGACCCACCTCATTAATATTAATGAGGTGGGTCGCAATTTGTGACCCCATTGCGAGTAGGGGCATTCACGGGGATGGTGGCCTGCTGGAGACAGCAGACCACCATGTCCGTGACTGCTTTTCAATAAAGCAGTTTTTTTTTTTCAAAGTGCAACCTGTTTTCCTTAAAGGAAAATGAGCTGCACTTTGAAAAATAAAACGAAACCTTTAGTTTCGGTATTTTTCAGGGCAGGTAGTGGTCCATTGGACCACTGCCTGCTCTGAAAAACTATTTTTTTTTCCAGACACAAAGGGGAATGGGTCCCATGGGGACCCCTTCCCGTTTGCGCCTGGGTTACCATCCACTTCAAGTGGATGGTAACTGCGCTTTCATTTGCGACCACTTTCGCGGTCGCAAATGAAAATGAATAGCATTGCGAGTCGCAAATAGGAAGGGAACACCCCTTCCTATTTGCGAGTCGGAAATGCATTTTGCGAGTCGGATCCGACTCGCTAAATGCATTTCTGCATTCCGGTGAGGCTTTTGCGACTCGCAAACGGCGTTTTTCGCCGTTTGCGAGTCGCAAAACCCTTGCTACATCTGGCCCGTAGTCTCTAGAATTGTACAGACCACAACAATGAGAGTTTCTAGGTTATAAGAAACAGTATGTTTCTTTTTTTTCTTGCATTTGGAGTTTTACGTTGGTGGTAATAAGATGGATAAGCTATAAGGTCCTGTGCCTGTAGTTGTAGTCTATGGATGTTTCTACTGTGGTTTGAAATTTCCTTTAGGGGCAGTAATGAGAATGCTTTCTAGTTCCAAATGTTTGGAGGACTGATGACTGGACAAGAGCATCCACTGAAGGTCAAGAGCCTATTCCTTTTACCTGTAACTAGCAACTTGTGTCATGGAGTGCCTAGTGTGGGGATGAGAACTATTACCTCCAAAGTGAGGTAATTGGTGACCTGTTGAGTACTTCAGTGGAATGCAGGTCTGCTAGGTGTGAATACATTAACAATCAGCTATGTTTTGAGAGGTTGAGTGTGAGTAAATGAGGCATGAGATTTAGGGAATACAAGTTCTTTATGGTTTGATCCTAGCACTCACTGATACAGGTTAATGAAAAAAAGAGGTTGCAGGCTAGTACATTGGTAGCAGCTCATTGTGGTACATTATCATGGTAAGGTCTACGTGTTAGAATGAAAGTCATCAGCTGACACACTAGAGACAGTGTGGCAGCAATAAAAGGGCCAACTGGGCAGCAGTCTAGTTGTTAGTGTACTCCCCAGCTCAGAGGGAGAAAAGATATGTCGGTCTCCTTTGCAGAATGATGGAAGATCAACCAGTGGCTGTGGCAGATGGTGGATTATACTCTCATGCCATTTTTCTTGGAAGTTAGTCTTACTTTTTTCTTTTGGCCACTCAATGCATGGCACACACAGCAGGCTTGAGGGCAGCTGGCTGACCACACACTGACATGAAGTTTATGATATGTAAAGCTCATCTGCAGCCCAGCTCGGCAGTCTACTAGGGAGAATGTCTCAGAGAGACAGCAAAAAGCAGAGAAGGTGCTGGTGATCTAATGGCAGTCTCAAGGCTAACTGAGCAGTGGTGTTGAGTCTGTACATATTTGTCAAAAAATGTGTGTGCAAGCAGAACTAATGGGTTTAGTGTAACATACGTTGTGGGCTGTTGTCTGGATAGAAACAGAAATGTAACTATAATAACCTGAAGTTAAGCAATCGTTTAATTGGTAGCTGTTAGACCTGACAGCCTTAGGATGGACACCCACAACGTTTTGCCTGCCTCCCTCCACTTTTTGACACTGTTTTGCTCTCCCTTAAAACATGGTGACATTGGCTCATACCCAATTGGCATATTTAATTTACTTGTAGTCCCTAGTAAAGTGCACTGCATGTGCCCAGGGCCTGTAAATTAAATGCTGCTAGTGGGCCTGCAGCACTGATTGTGCAACCCACATAAGTAGCCCCTTAGCCATGTCTCAGGACTGCCATTGCAAGGCCTGTGTGTGCAGTTTCACAGCCTGAAACTCCCCTTTTTCTACATATAAGTCACCCCTAAGCTAGGCCCTGGATAACCCACAGGGAAGGGTGCTATGTAGGTATAAGGAAGGACATTTACTTGTGTGTTTTATATGTCCTGGAAGTGGAAAACTCCTAAATTCGTGTTCCACCGCGGTGATGCTGGCTCCTTTCATAAGCTAACTTTAGGGTTATCCTCATATACTGTTTGAGTGGTAGGTTGTGATCAGAAAGGGGTAGACAGGTCATATTTAGTATGTACAGAATGGTAAAACAAAATCCTGCTGACTGGATTTTATATTACTGTTTTAGAAATGCCACATTTAGAAAGTGAGCATTTCTCTGCACTTAAAAACCTTTGGTGCCTTACAACCTGTCTCTAATCCACGTCTGGGCTGGGCTGGTTGACAGCTCCCTTGTACATTTCACCCACTCAACAACAAACACAGGATGCTCAGTCACACCTGCACACATCTGCACACTGAATGGGTCTTCATGGGCTAGAAAGGTGGAGGACCTGACACTTACATTACAAAGGACAGTGGCCTGCCCTTACACAGGGGACTGCCAAACCCCCTACTGGGACCTTGGCAGACAGGGTTGAAAGGGGACCTTGTGCACTTCAAACCCACACTTTAAAGCCTCCCTCAATTCAAAGGAACTTTTGGGTATAAAACCTGGGTCCCTGACTACCAACTTAGACACTTGCTGGGACAGAAACTCTGAACCAGATCTTGCAACCTGCCAAGAGAGTCTGCCTGGCTGCCCAAAGGACTCACCTGGACTGCTTTGCTGTGAAGGACTGCTGCCTTGCTGTTGCCCTGCTGCCTTGCTGGCCTCTGGCACTGATGAGCAGTACTCTCCAAGCGCTTGGATTGAGCTTGCCTCCTGTTTCCTGAAGTCTCAGGGCTAAAAAGACTTCATCTCTGTAAAGGAACTCTTTGTGTGGCAAAAATCAATGCATAGCCTGCCGGAATCGAGGCACAGTCTGCCTAGCGGTGAAAGTATCACTGCATCGCTGAACCAGAATGATGCAGCCAGACTCCCCGAGTGGAGATCGACACATCGCCAATGTTGCGACCGGAACTTTGACACACAGCCAACTGGATCGACGCATTCCTAAGCCTGAACAACCCAGTAGGACTTCCTGCAGGAGGAATTGACGCAGAGCCTGTCGTGCAACATAAACTCCTGCGGATTGCCCACCAGATCAACACAGCCCCTGTGCCTTTGTCCTCCATGCCCAGGATTTCCATGCATTGTCCCTGGGTGTCAAAAGACCCCGCATCACAAAGAGGATTCAGGCCTGTGCACTGGAATTCGACACAAAGTCCTTGCGGTGTGAAAATAATTGACGCATCGTCTGTGTGCACCTGGAGATCCGACGCACACCCTTCATTTTCCTTGCATACCCTCATTTGTGGTCCCGTGCTTGTAATTTTGATGCATACCAGGTACTTTGTTCTTGCAATAGACACTTGTTGCTTTTTAAAGACTGAACACTCTTCTTATCATTAGAAAAGTGATATTTCAATTTGTACTTATCAAATCTTGATCGTTTTGACCCTAATTCACTCAGATAAATATCTTATATTTTTCTGAACTTGTGTGGAATATATTTGTAGTGTTTTCAAAGTGTTTTTGCATGACCTATTGCACAAATACTTTACACATTGCCTTCTAAGTGAAGCCTGACTGCTCAGTGCCAAACTACCAGATGGTGGACACAGGATAATATGGATTGTGGGTGACTTACCCTGACAAGGATTGTGGCCCCTTCTTGGACAATGTTGTATACCTCTGCCAACTAGAGACCCCATTTCTAACAGTAGGGTTATGTGCAGCGCAATGTATATGTTTATCAGCCACCCAGTAATTCTTTGCATTGAAATAACTGTGAACAGTAGGTTGCTGGTTGAAGGTTCTTTGAGAGCATTTTCAATTGTAAGCTTAGTAACCGGCTAGTGACTTTACATTCTTATTGGATTTCCAAAGATTCTACAGGAAAACAATATTTGTTTACATTTCAGGATCAAATTGAATGAATTGGGATGTCCCGTGTGACCAACCGCGTTCGAGAGACACATTATCCAATTTTAAATTAATTACTTTCTGGTATCCTCAATTAATAGCAAGTATTCCAGAGTTTCCTGAGCTGCTATCGATAAAAAAATCACCTGAGTCCTCGTGTGTTCATGCGCTAGAGTCCCAATATTAAACTTCTCTCGTTTCTGTACACTTACAAATGCTTTTAAATAAAAGTGAGGTCTTAATTTGTCTGTTAAAAAGGAGTGAGAGATCCTTTACATTTACTTAAGCAGTGTTACAAAAGCAACAAAATTACTAATTGAAAACGTGTTTACAAATAAAGACCATGAAAGTATACAAACATATATTAATGGATTCCTTAGGATCCAATGTTTCCCCAAAACGACATATAGGCAATATCAGAAGTTCCTTGGTTTACAAAATTAAGCCTGTTAATTGACGTTAGTTAACTATTTCTTGCGTGTTCCCCAAGCATCGCGTCAAAGAACTAATTGTATCAGCCAGGCCCCTTAAATCTGTTCTGTGGTAGTGGTAAGAGGGTAACTGACTATTAGGGAAACAAATAACAAAGCAGATTCGTAGTAAATAATTTCTTTCTGTGTATGACAAATGCACAAACGTTTGTCT
The DNA here is from genome assembly GCF_031143425.1 of Pleurodeles waltl. Lineage (NCBI taxonomy): Eukaryota > Metazoa > Chordata > Amphibia > Caudata > Salamandridae > Pleurodeles > Pleurodeles waltl. The sequence continues at coordinate 257,236,428 of NC_090437.1, read as the reverse complement.
CTTGAGAAGTTACGGGTTTTGGAATTAGTTTATCAGGTAGAAGAACACAAGGAAATCGTGGGAACAGAGCAAGGAAACCGCTTGAAACATTAGGGGGCATATTTATACTCCGTTTGCGCCGGAATTGCGTCGTTTTTTTTTACGCAATTTCGACGCAAAACTAACTCCATATTTATACTTTGGCGTTAGACGCGTCTAGCGCCAAAGTCCATGGAGTTTGCGTCATTTTTTAGCGTGGACACCTACTTTGCGTTAATGAGATGCAAGGTAGGCGTTCACGTCTAAAAAATCGACTCCGAGGCATGTGCGTCGGATTTATACTCCCGGGCAAAATTCACGCCCGGGAGTGGGCGGGTGAAAAAAAATGACGTACGGCCGCTTTTGTGCCGTTTTTTAGCACCTGCAAAAGGCAGGCGTTAAGGGACCTGTGGGCTCTGAAGGAGCCCAGAGATGCCCTCCCATGCCCCCAGGGACACCCCCTGTCACCCTTGCCCACCCCAGGAGGACACCCAAGGCTGGAGGGACCCATCCCAGGGACATTAAGGTAAGTTCAGGTAAGTGTTTTTTTTCATTTTTTTTTGTGGCATAGGGGGGCCTGATTTGTGCCACCCTACATGCCACTATGCCCAATGACCATGCCCAGGGGACAGAAGTCCCCTGGGCATGGCCATTGGGCAAGGGGGCATGACTCCTGTCTTTGCTAAGACGGGAGTCATTTCTATGGGGGTTGGGAGTCGAAAAAAATGGCGCAAATCGGGTTGAGGCGAAAAAATTGCCTCAACCTGACTTGACCCATTTCTTGACGCCCAAGCCCCATATCCCCCTACGCCGGCGCTGCCTGGTGTACGTCGTTTTTTTCCACGCACACCAGGCAGCGCCGGCGGCTAACGCTGGCTAACGTCATTGATTAAATACGGCGCCCGCATGGCACTTCAGAATGGCGTTAGCCGGCGCTAATTTTTTGGACGCAAAACTGCGTTAGCGCAGTTTTGCGTCAAAAAGTATAAATATGGCCCTTGATTTATTTTCCTTGAATGTTTTTAGTTAGTATTAGAATTTGATTTATTTCACCTAACAAAACAGTTATTTACACTAACTGCATTGTATACCAGCAGAAGGACCCATAAAGAGAGCAATGGAAGTGCTAAGCTAATTCAGAGCCTATGTCACTTATTTAAGCTGATTGGTGTTTTAAATAGTCGTCGAGTCTGAACAGTTGTATTTTACCATCATAGGAAGGGTATGTTTTGTTATGTTAATTCACTTGTAGAGCGCATGGCTACCCGAAGGCCTCCCAGCGCTAAGGACAACCCCCATAACTAAGAGAGAGAAGCGGCTAGATCTCTAGAACAGTCAGGTTTTAAGTGCCTTTCGAAAATTGAGTTCGTGACTGGTATCATATAAAAGTTAGCACTGTGAGTGGTAATTTAAAAAATGCTCTCTAACACAATTCTGGGTTGATTGGGCTCTAAAACAGTTGAAGAGTTTAATTAGTGGCAAAAGGTGTATTGTCACAGAAATTTTAAGGCACACACTACATTTGGCAGGAAACATAGCAGGTGTTGTCGACAAACTTGAAATAAACAACAGAACATAACACAATAATATACAGAGAGCAACATAATACAATTATAGTATGACAGGTCACAGCACAAGAAAATATCCGAAACAGAACAAAAAACAGTGACAGCACAGCACAACAATATCACGTTATCAAAAAGGCAGAATAATAACAGGGCAGAAAAAATAACAGCAGAATACAAGTACTACCTTTCCTCACTTCCAATGAAAGGAAATAGCTCCAGCCAAAATATTATGTGATCGTGTCCACTGGCGTAATGCAAAATCGTATGGCCAGATATTTATTGGCCTTTGGTTGAGTGGTGCCCCCTGAGAAGCAGGGGCTGCAGGGGCTGCAGGGGCTTGTGTTTCACCCCTGTCCATGCCCACATTCTCTGCCTGAGTTTTGGCTAAGTGTGGTAAATACTTGAAGAACTGAAGCAGTGATACTGTACAACCTTATATACAGTAGTGGAAAATAGCTGTTTGCTACATGTTAAAGGAATATGCTGCTTTTGTCTGGAAATGTAGCATATTTGCTGATATCCCTAATGTAACCAACAAGACATAATGCAATTATATACACAGAACAATATCATTAAAAAAAAAAAAATAGAGCTCAGCACAAGAAAATAGTCAATGCTTAATGTAGCATAGCAAACACAGCACAACACAAAAACATCACATTGCATTAATGCAGCACAAGAAACAAGCGTCATAACTCCACAGAGCTCAACCCCCAAAACAAAATGTTCACAACAAATATGCATAAACATTCTTATCACACATTATCATATTGACGAGACTGCTTTTAAAATACAAAACAAAACGCATCGCAACAAATATGCACATTCTTATCACACATTATGATCATGACAGGACTGTTTAAAATAGTATGGAAAACAGTGTGAGCACACATCAGTGCCTAGACTTATCACAAGGAACATGAAGTATTGCCAGTTAAAATGTTTTATGATCAGCCTTCAATGAGGCAAATAATTGATTGTTATTGGAAAGTGTTGCAATTGGTCAAAAATCGAGCACAATGTATTGATATCTCTAAACTAATGACTGAACTCAACACAATAGCATAAACCAAGGCAAAATTCCACAACATAAATATAACAGGGCACAAGACAACAAAATGTCAGAACAAAATGCAACACAAAAACAATACAATTCACCAACAGCATGCAGTGTGATAAAATATAAACGTAACAACACAAAATATAACAAATCTCCACAACAATAAAATGATACAAACAAATAGGCATAAGTATTCTTCACACATAATTGTGATTTCATATTTTAGTGGGAACAGGTTTTTACACTAAGCACTCCCTTACTTAACTGCTAGTACATGTAAGAGCACACAAAATGTTCTGTGATCGGACTCACATTGTCTAATTTCTCATGTCTGCCCCATGACCATATGTCATGTCAGTCGGGGTTGCTTGTGTTCCAATAGAGGTAGGACCTTTCCTGGCAGTTTGGGATGGACTGTTCCATTCTCACTGTGCCACTGGAATGAAGCTACATTGACTGAATAGCTCCATTCATGCCTAAACTGGTCTGGGGTTGCTTGTGTTCCAGTTCAGTTCTTACCTAGTCTAGCAGCTCGGACTAGACTGTCTCTGTTGGAGCGGGGTCAATATTGACTTTCATATGACTTGGTCCAAGCGGGAGTGGCACGGTGGGAAAAAATGAAGTGCTGGAATGCTACCTCGGGTAATTGCCAGTGGTTACAAGTATTGGAATCACTCCGCCCATTACTTTTTGTGTGTCATGATATTTTACAAATGGTCTGGTGCTTCAGTACCCAAAACTATCATTAGTCACAGATTACTGGGCAGTGAGCCACATGAAGTAATACCATGGGGGAAATTCAGCTGCAGAAGATAGAGGCACAGTGTGCCACAGCCCACCTTCTCCACCACATAGAAGTATTCCGTGCTCCTCCCAGAGAAGCCACAGACTTCCCACCAACCAGAATCTCTAATGACATCTCACAACCTGCACAGCCTCACCACAGATATTTTCCACCTGCTCAGAGTAGGTTGTAAATGTCAGACTTAAACGTCTCAGAATCAAGAAAACTGCATTAATAATTTTGCTTCTAGTAGCTTATTCAGGTAGTTTAACTTGTGGTCCCCATTAACTCACAGGGAGATAGAGGCAAGAAAGATTAATTCTAAACCCAGTATCTCATTGAAGATTTTACAGAGAGCTCAGATTGGAGTCCTCAAAGCTTTGATGATGTAGCATGGCCTAAAGGCACATTTAAGTTTCATTCACTAAACATCTCTTGTAACACATGAGCTACAAATCAACATACATCATATTAGGCAGTTAGAATCAATCAGCCCACAGAGAAGTGCACAAAATTACAATCTAGGACAGTCAGGCTCATATCAATTTTATTTTTTGTGGCTACAGATCTAGCTTGTGCCATAGTCTTCAAGGAAATAGTGTCTGCACTAGGCGACACTACCAGCCCCACAATGTACAGAGAGAAATCTTGTTAGCAAACTTCCAGTTAATGATAATGATTTTGACTCCTAATACTAGGAGCCAATATATGGGAAAGAGGTCAGATGAACTTAAGTTACATGGCCCTTTGATTGTTTGAGCACACTGATAAACCATAACTGGATTAAAATGTAACTTGATGTTTTAATTATTAACATAAAATCACCAAATTATGTTTGCATTATCAGCACAGATCACATTTTCTCATTTATTTCATACCACGTTCATTCAAAGCATATTTTAGACCCTGAGCTTCACGATCCATGCTCTAACATTATGTCTATGAACGGCACTAAACTAGAAATGTTGGTCCCTATTTACAAAGGTAAACTTACTATCATGTAAATCTACTCCTTCACCAACATGTAAATCTACTGGTGTGTAAATGTAAATTCACTATTTCTGAGTGTGGATTTACACCTACATGAAGTCGTGCATGTCTTCGCCTCCTCAGTTCAGGGGGTGGAGACAACTAAGACTGAATTTTGAAGTGTAAAGTTACTACTGGTATATTTTAACAGGGAGCTGGAGCTCTCTGTAACACCGGCAGAGTCAGCCCTATGAGAATGTGAAAGAAAATGAGTAAAGTTATGAACTTAAAACAATGATCAAACATTTTATTGTAAAATAATTTATAATAATTATTTTAACCTAGAACTAATAAAACAAAAATAAATTACTGCACATTATCTTGTTAACATAAATATTTAATACATAATTAAATTACGTAAATATATTAATTAATTTAAGAAATATAATTTTTAAACAATTCAAAACTCATTCTCTGTAGCATTCTTGTAGTAACTAATGTTTAGTACATTTATTTTAAAACTTAATATTAAAACTGTTAATTTTTTAAGAAAACTTTACAAATATAATTTAGGCCCTCATTATAACAATGGCGGTAAATGCCACCTACTGCAACGACGATAGCTGCCGACATACCGTCTCCATGGATACAACCGTCCACCAAAATATGACCATAGCCGGAATTCCACTAGAAGGCTGGCGGAATTCTGCCTACGGTCATGGCGTCTGACGGTGGTAAGGTGGCGCTTCTGCCAGCAGCAGCACCACACCAGCAGAAAGCCGCCGACCCTATCATGACACATGATACGGCCTGGCAGTGTTCTGCTGGTGGATGCTGCTGCTGGCAGCAGCGCCGCGTCCCGTCTCCTGCCAGAGGACCCCTTGCAAGCAGGTAAGTCGGGTTCTCCTACAGGAGAGGGGGTTGGGGGTTGTTGTGTGCATGTGGGCGGGTGTGTGTGACTGTGTTTGAATGTGTGCATGCATGTGTAATGCGTGTGTGCCTGGATGTATGTTAGTTAGTTTTGCTGTGAGTGTGTTTGAATGCATGCGTGGGTGAATGTGGGTATACATGTGTGTATGGGTGTGTATGTATGTGGGTGTATGTGTGTATATATCGGGGAGTTGGGAGGGGGAGGGGGAGAGAGGGGGACGACTCTGGAGAGGGGAAGGGGGGCAGGGGAGACCCCTATCAGTGCCAGGGAAGGAATTCCCTGACACTGATTGTCCCTACCGCCATGGTTTTCGTGGCAGTACAGAAGCCACGGAAATCTTGTTGGTGGGATTGGTCATAATGTCATGGATGGCCTAGTGACGGCCGCCGGGCTGGAGACTGTAGTCTCCAGCCCAGCGGTCGTTACCTCTGTGGTGGTCGGTGTGTTAAATTGGCGACCGCCAATGTCATTATAGTGGCGGTATGTACCGGCAGCCTGTTGGCGGAACTACCGCCACTATTACTCTGACCACTGGGGTCGTAATGACCCCCTTAATGTGTTTTATATAGGTTAACTATGAAATTTGAATTTAACAACACATTTAATTATTAATTTTCAATATCTTTTTAGCATAATAATACATATATATTTTTATTTATGCCACTAAACTTTCTTTTCTTCCACATTTAGGAGAACCAATGGATTTTCCATCACTAAGCCTTAACCATTTTCACTAATAGCAAAGTGAACCTAAGACTGTAAGAATGTTGCATGCAGGAAAACAAAATAATGACTCCTATACTAGCAGAGAATACTTCCTGTTTATCAGGGCCACTGACTGTTGGAGTCAATAAACCCCATGAACGTCATTAAGGGGTTATCAATAGTTGCAGCTAAAACCCCTATCACTGGTATTTTGGCTACTGCCTCAGAGGAAAGCAACAGATTTGCAAAACAATTATTTATTCTTGCAAGTGGAGTGGGCAGCAGCAAAAAGGTATATCTGTGTTTCCTGATACAACTAAACATCGAAAGGGAATAAGAGAGGTAACAGTATGGGACGGGGTATATGTGAATGACTTTGAGGAGAACTGGGTTAAAAATAACACAAGAACGAAGAAGGAAAGTACTCTACAAAGAAGCATGTCAGAAATTGGAAATGAAAGCAGGGGAGCTTCTGTGAGAAAGAGATGGCAAGGGATTTAAAAGGCATCAGAGAGGGGAGACAGATGTGAGCATGATACAGACGTGTGAAATAGAGTGAGATAGATGAGAACATTAGGTGATAGACAGGCATGGGCATCTGCAGAAATCTTTTCATGGGGGTGCGGTCTGTGGCATCAACGGCAGCTCCTCCACTGTGGCTGAGAAGCTCTGCCCTCCTGCCAGCAGCAGCCACTGCAAGCCACTGCAAACCTTTAACAACAAAACAATAATAAACTATGTTTATTATCATTTTGTTGTTAAAGGGGCAGGGCACTGGGGAAGACGGGGATGAGGGGGAGTGCACTGTGCACTCCCCTCAGTGCGCATGTATTTTTGGCCAGCCGTCTGAGGTCGACAAAAGACACATGTGCTCTGTGTTCTCTCTAGCCCGGCACTGTGTTGCCGGGCTGGGAGAGCACACACAGGGTCCCAGTTTCCCTGGGAGTGTCCTGCCTGGGCAATCCAGCCAGTACTAACACTGCTTTGAACAGTGTCAAGATTGGCCGCAGGGCAAGCTGGGAGCCTGTGCCTCCTTTCAGGAAAAAGGAGCTGTGGCACGCGAGGATTGAGACAGATGTTTTATTGCGGACCTCATCACAACTTCGGCGGTCTTTGCCAAAGACCGCCGAAGCCGCGGGTGCCAGTATACCGCCAGTGCTGGCGGTATAACTGGGTCCCTATTTTAACTTTTCCGCTGGGCCAGAGGACGGTAACAGTGTTTCCGCCCGCTGGCTCAGTGGAAAAGTCACATCAACATTGCAGCCGGCTGGTAATGGAGCCGGCGGCAATGTTGATGTGCAGCGGGTGCAGTATCACCCGTTGTGCATTTCACTGCCTGAAATTCGGCCAGTGAAATGAGCGATGGGGCTGTGCCTTGGGGCCCCTTACTGCCAGCCTTTCCATGGCGGTGTTTACCGTCGTGGCCAGTCTGGCAGTCGGGGACTCCTAATCCCCAGGGCAGCGGTACATGCACCGCTGCCCAGGTATGTTGGAGGGGCAGGTGGGGTGGCCATGGCTATTGCGCCACGGTCATAATAGATGGCAGAAGACCGCCAGCCTGTTGGCAGTGTTACCGCCAGCTTACCGCCGGCTGCCAGGGTCGTAATGAGGGCCTTAATGTGTATTCCTGTGTCCAGCCCCGCCCCTTCACTGTGCAGTGTGCCATGACTGCGTGGCGTCTGGTACTATTTTGGGTGGGGGCCACGACCATACTATTGCAGGAGGCGCTACACTATGGCAGCCGTAGTGTTACACTGCACTGTCCCACTGCACACCAGGCTGTACCTAAATCCTGGGGGTGCAAGCGCCCCCTTGCCATCACTGCAGACGCCCATGTAGAAAGGTGACAAAGAGATAGCAGAGATTCATAGGGAGGGATAGACCGATAAAATGGCATAAAGTATGAGGGATGTATTATTGATAATAACAAATGAGAAAGAGATAGATAGGAGAGACAGAAAGAGATTGAGAGGCAGGTGTGAGAAAACAAGTAAAGGGACAGCTGGTGATAAACCACCCGGAGGCAGAGGGTGTAGGGTAGACTCACAAGAAAGAAACAGCACAGAGATGGACACGTAAGATAAGTAATAAAGAGGAAGCTGAGAGAGAGTGTGCAGGCAGGTGAGAGTCGTGAGAGACTACTGAGGACGTGTCTGTTCAGAGTGAAGGAGCAGTAGAGGGTGGCTGATACAGTTGAGAGAGTTATTAGAGACAGTCATGAGAGACAGCTCAGAGAGAAGGGAAGACAGGTGTGAGCGAGAGGCACAATAAAGAGAGAGGTCTGAATGACAGTGAAGAGAAGTGGTGAGGTGGACAGACCAGAAAGTGACAGCTGAAAATAAAGATACAATTCAATGAAGGTGATAAAGTGACAGAGATAAATAGGAGAAAGAGCGGGGAAGCAGTTTCGAAAGAGACACATAGGCAGGTTAAAAATGCAGCTGAAATAGACGTGGGGAGGAGAAAAGGTGAGTGATATAGAGGTGAAAGTGTGACAGAGACAGAAGAGAAAAAGACAAGTGGGAGACAGATTAAGGAGAGGTAAAAAAGACAGAACAGCTGAGAAAATCAGACATGTGAGTTAAGGAGATCAGTGAGGAAGACTTAGTTGAAATAGATGAGGACACAGGAGGGGTGAGAAAGAGACAGCAACAGATGGGACACTGGTGACTAAGAGGTAAAACAAAAACTACTGAAAAACAGACAGCTGTGGGTAGGTGACAGAGGATTTAAGGTCACAAGATATAACGTCCTGTGATGTCATTGAGGTCAATACATGTGAAATCACCTCCACTACCCTAGACATTTTAGCAAATCGATATCCATGATAAACCCCTCCTGGGGGGTCTCAGGTATTTCAGTTTTACTGAAAGTGGAATAAGGTTCAGCAAAATAGATTTTAACTGACACAGTTGCAATCAAATTAAATATTAAAATACACTGGGGGGTGGGTTTCTGCTGAGAACACATTCCGACCCACTAGGCTGGTCCATTCATCTCTAAATTAGTCTTTAGTACCTTATTTTATTGCGTTTTTGGATTTCAAAGTTGATATCACAATGTATTGTGAGACAGTTAAAGAGGGGTCCTTCTTTCCAGCCAGTTTCAACAGTTCATGTACACTTTCATGGAAACTGACTAGAGGAATTATTTCAAAAGTGGAAAAGTGGATTGTCACCTGCAAACGAAGGGCCTGATTTAGAGTTTGGCAGAGGGTTTACTCCATCACAATGGTGATGGATATCCCTTCCACCAAAATTTAAATTCCATAGGATACAATGGAATTTATATTTCAGCAGGCAGGATGTCCGTCACCTTTGTGACAGAATAACCCGTCTGCCAAACTTTACATCATGCCCTACATTTTCGGATATTGGAAAGCAATGTCATTTTTTTGTTTTGAAAGGGGATGTGTGGTTCCAAGTGGATTGTTTTGTTTGCACAGTCATACAGCAGCACATTTGAGGATATTAAAGTAATATCTTTTATATCTTATTCACCTGACCCGGAGCAACACCGGGAGTAGTAGGACTTTTCACACATAAATGAGATTTGCTCACACATTAATTCTGACAATATGACAAATTTTCTGTTTGACTTCCTCTGCTCGCAGAGGTCAGAAATGTACTCAAAGTAATCAAAAGCCAATGTGAGCGAATATCGTATTTTCAACATATGTGTTTAGTGCCCCTTTTACATCAACACAAACAAGTGGGCCAAATCACAAAGAGTTTTCTGTAAACAGCATTATCTTTCTGCGGCCTAAGATCTGAATTCCTCTTGACTGCCTAGGCCACACTCACAAAGGATTTCCTGTGAGTAGTGAAGTAGTAGACATCTTACTCGAGGCTTGGGTCTTGCAATTTCATGAATTTCCAGGAGTAAATAAATCCAGCACAAGGATAAGACAGCATTAACAAAATGTTTTTTTCACTGTACCACCTACAATCATGGCTGTCACCATTTATTTCCTGCCCCCGGTAAAAAATGAAAGTTGTCACTAAAGAATATTAGTAGCACTAAGCATGCAGAGTGTAAAACTATGTATGTACTTCAGGGTACAGTTCAACTGTAACCGCATAAAACTATGTATGTACTTCAGGGTACAGTTCAACTGTAACCGCAGAGCATGTTAATACTCCTTTACAGATAAGAACTCTTAACGTAACCTCTTTGGAACAGTGCATAACAAACCATCTTAGCCTCTGCCACAACCCTCCCTGTTTCCATGACTGATTCCTAGTAGTCCACCCAGATCCAAATTGAGAAAACCGACCAGGTTGGTTAATATATGTGCTTTGCCACACAATCACAAATCTCACAGTCCCATACCAACAGCCTTTCACATCCATTTTAGCTTACGTTATTTCTCTAGTTTTCCAGAGCAGGCAGAAACTCTAAAACATTTTGCTGAGATTATAACATCTTTTTAGAATGGATTTTTTAGGTCCAAAATGTGCAAACACTACATTCATCCAGCCACAAATTCAGCCTCATTTAGACTGCATCTATAAATGGTACCACTTGTAGAAACGGTAAACTACCTTTAATGAGTGTTAGTCCTCTTTATTTGCTGGTGTGTATACTAAAGTAGGGGCTAACGTCCAATAAAATGATCATCCCAGGATGGAGCATTTTCTCCTGCTTTAGAAAGGACTCATTAATGAAACAAATGGAGTAAACAATAAGTTTAGACTGGATTCAAGCTTTCCTTACCACTAAAGTGTAATGCAGTTTTTTCTGAATTTTGATCCTGTTTATGCCAGGATTTTCTCTAATAGCTTCCATATGATTGTCTGTGTAAGTTCTATTTTAGTATTATTATTAAAATCTGGCATTAGTCTGATACCCTCATTAACATGATGTCTGAAACCAGCTTGCTATGATATATGGAAGCAGAGACACCCTTAATGTGAACTTTGACAGAGCTCCCACTCACACCAACAGCCTGTCCTATACAGGTGAACCAGTTTCATTGATGGCTGCCTTTATTAGCTTAGCTTGAGAGACAAGGTTACTCTTGGAAAAAGTCCATGTTGTCATTGTGCTAAAACGTCATACAATACAACAATAAAGTAAGGAATAAAGAACTTTTGAGGTTCATAACAAGTTCTGGCATTAAATAAAATGTATACAAGGGAATGCAAAACATGGCCTTTAGATGGCTCAACATCCACCATGTCCTTCTCTCATGATGTTTCAGACATTTTAAGTTATTTCCACTCATAAATATTTGTGACAGATGCAAGGGACATTAACTTGTTGGAGGACTTCTCTTGAAAAGGTCAGCAAATGCAGTTTTAAGCACATCATTACAAAAATAATTTCTCGAGTACCTACATCCTCTCTCTATTCAAGACTCCCATTGTTTCAAGGCACTTTCGGATCTCATCTCGTTTCAGTCCACTCTTAACACCAGCACTTCTAGTTAACTAGAAATCCTCAACAGGTCGGCATCTTTCTCTTGATATGTAGGACCTGAGCAAGCAACTCAGCTTCAAACAGATTGTTTCATAGAATGCCAGAATACCAGCAATAAGCTTATATCCGCCATATCAGGAAACAGGCTTGCTAAATCTGTGAATATTACACTGCGAAAGGGGTTACAAGCAGCCGTTAGGAACAGAATATTTAATGCTCACATGCAACTATGTAGCACCGGCTTTGACAAGGAAATTGTTCCTTTCTAATTCAATTCCAACTCTTGACCTGGGGAAAAAACAACTGTGTGGAAGAGATTATGAGCAGATAGTCTCATATATGACCTTTAGAAAAATGAGATTCATAGATGGTATGCTCAGCCAAAAGAGTTACCCCCGAGTCTATTTCTTCACTCATTCCACCTCACAGGAGAGAACAAAGGAATTCCTCATCTCCATTAAATATGATGTAGTGTGCTATAGAGGCCAAGACGAAGTAACAAACCTAAGAAAACCCCATTTTTAGTTACCTGGTAAAGGGAGATTAATCCATGATAGCTCTTCCCCTATTCCTGTGCTTGTCCTGATAAAGCTTTGAACTCTGGTGATGATGAAGCTCACAACTGGGCTACGGTCTGAGTAGAGTTACCCTCAGCTACAAAAAATAAATTATATCTGTGTTAGAAATGGGGTCTTTGGTTCGTAGTCAGGTTAACCCCTGTCTAAGCAAGGACCCTCACTCTAGTCAGGGTAAAAGATAATCACCCTCAGGTAACCCCTGCTTACCCCTTTGGCAGCGTGGCACGAGCAGTAGGCTTAAATTCAGAGTGCTAGGTGTAAAGTATTTATACCAACACACACAGTAACTTAATGAAAACACTACAAAATGACACAACACAGGCTCAGAAAAGTAAAGAATATTTATCTAAACAAAACAAAACCAAAATGACAAAAATCCACAATACACAAGTCAAGTTATCAATTAAAAAGCAAAAAAAGTCTTCACGTAGTTTTAAACACAAACTAACACTGTTAGCGTGAAAATGAACCTTGGGTGCATAAAAAATAATGCCGCATGGGTGAGGGTGCGCCAAAAAGGGCTTGCGATGCATCGATTTCACTCACACGCGAGACCTTGCATTGTTTCTCCATAAGTCGTGGGGCACGTTGTTTCTTCTCTCTGCAGGAGAGCGATGCGGCGATCTGGGTCCAGGCAGGTCTTGCATTGTTTTTACACGCCCAGCAGTGTTTGAGTCGGAAATCCAGCCGCACAATGATCTTCAAAGCATGCAGCACGGGTTGCAATCTCACCAGCCTCCGTCAGCGATGCTGAGCATCATTTCTCCAGCTCTGTGCGTCAATTCTTTGGTCGCGTTGCAGGCGAGCTTTGATTTTCAGCCGCAAAGCCTGCAGTGTGTCGATTTTTCAGCTGCAGATCGGAGTTGCATCGATCTTTTCCCCGCACGGTGTTCTGTGCGTGGATTTCTTCCTCTTAGGCTGCCAGGTTCTCCTTTCAGGGTCCCAGGAACTGGATTGGCACTACAGGGCAGAGTAAGAGTCTCTCCAGAGACTCGAGGTGCTGGCAGAGAGAAGTCTTTGATGTCCCGGAGACTTCAAACGACAGGAAGCAAGCTCTAAATCCAGCCCTTGGAGATCTTCATTAGATGGAAGGGACACAAAGTCCAGTCTTTGCCCTCTTACTCTGGCAGAAGCAGGAACTGCAGGATAGCTCCACAAAGCACAGTCACAGGCAGCTCTCAGCTCTTTTCCAGGTAGAGGTTCCTGTTGGTTTCTAGAAGTGTTCTAAAGTCTGTGGTTTTGTGTGCCCTTCTTATACCAAATTTCTCCTTTCGACGTAGGCCTACTTCAAAGCAATGTCTCTCTTAAATGTGAAATTCTGCCTTGCCCAGGCCAGGCCCCAGACACTCACCAGGGGGTTGGATACTGCACTGTGTGAGGGCAGGCACAGCCCTTTCAGGTGTGAGTGACCACTCCTCCCCTCCCTCTCAGCACACATGTCTCATCAGGATATGCAGGGTACACCCCAGCTCCCTTTGTGTCACTGTCTAGTGTGAGGTGCAACCTGCCCAACTGTCAAAATGAGTCATACAGGGAATCCACAAACAGGCAGGGTCACAGAAATGGCATAAGGAAGAAAATGCTCATTTTCTAAAAGTGGCATTTTCAAACACACAATCTTAAAATCAACTTTACTAAAAGATGTATTTCTAAATTGTGAGCTCAGAGACCCCAAACTCCACATGTCCATCCGCTCCCAAAGGGAATCTAGATTTTAAAAAGATTTAAAGGTAGCCCATATGTTAACCTATGAGAGGGACAGGCCTTGCAGCAGTGAAAAACGAATTTAGCAATATTTCACTGTCATGACATATAAAACACAGTACTATATGTCCTACCTAAACTATACACTCCACCCTGCCCTTGGGGCTACCTAGAGCCTACCTTAGGGGTGCCTTACATATATTAAAAGGGAAGGTTTAGGCCTGGCAAGTGGGTACACTTGCCAAGTCGAATTTACAGTTAAAACTGCAAACACAGACACTGCAGTGGCAGGTCTGAGACATGATTACAGAGCTACTTTTGTGGGTGGCACAACCAGTGCTGCAGGCCCACTAGTACCAGTTGATTTACAGGCCCTGGGCACCTCTAGCACATTGTACTAGGAATTTACTAATAAATAAAATATGCCAATCATGGATAAGCCAATTACATACACATTTTGTGAAGGAGCACTTGCACTTTGGCACTGGTTTGCAGTGGTAAAGTGCCCAGAGTAAAAGAAACAGCAACATCAGAGTCCAGCTTACATCAACAACCTGGTAAATAGAGGCAAATTTAAGCGAGACCAGGCCAAGGATGAAAAGTCTAACACGTGTCCCCCCAGCTGAAAGTGGGGAGCAACTACCCAACCTCATGGAAGTTCTCATCACTAAGGCGGAAGAACCTGGACAGACCATCAGCACTGGCGTGTTCTGTAGCAGGACGGTGTTCCACCGTAAAGTCCATCCCCTGTAGGGAAATGGACCACCTCAACAGTTTTGGATTCTCACCCCTCAACTGCATTAACCATCTGAGGGGCCTGTGGTTGGTCTGAACTCGGAAGTGAGTCCCAAACAAGTAGGGTCTTAGCTTCTTCAGTGCCCAGACCACAGCAAATGCTTTAAGTTCTATGGCACTCCACCTACGTTTCCCTAGGTATTAACCTCCTGCTAATGAAGGCTACAGGTTGATCTAGGACCTCTTCATTAAGCTGTGAGAGTACTGCTCCAATACCATGCTCCTTGGAGTAGTCAGGTGCCTTCAGCAGAGGTGCTGTGCGATTGGTAGCTTTCAGGGCATTAAAAGCGTTCTGGCAAGCCTCAGTCCAGATCACTTTCCTGGGTTGCTTCTTCAAAGTCAACTCAGTTAAGGGGGTAACAATGGTACCATATCCCTTAACAAACCTCCTGTAGTATCCTGTGTGACCTAAGAAGGCTCTCACTTCAGTTTGGGTTTCGGAAGGCTCCCAAGCCAGAATTGTGTCAATCTTAGGCTATAGGGGTGCCACCTCGCCACTCCCCACCTGGTGTCCTAAGTACACCACAGAAACATGCCCTATTTGGCACCTGCTTGCCTTCATAGTGAGGCCTGCCTTCTGCTGGGCCTCTAATACTTTCCAGAGGTATTGCAGGTGTTCCTCCCATGTGGAACTAAACACAGCAATGTCATACAGGTAGGCGGCACTGAACTCATCCAGCCCAGCCAACACCTGGCTGACCAACCTCTGAAAGGTGGCAGGGGCATTCTTCATCCCAAATGGCATGACTTTAAATTGAAAGTGTCCATCTGGGGTAGAACATGCTGACCTCTTCTTGCCCCCCTCAGTTAAGGCAATCTGCCAGTACCCAGGTGTTAAATCAAATGTACCGAGGTACTTGGCAGCTGCTAAGGGGTCAATGAGCTCATCAGCTCAGGGATGGGGTGTGCATCAGTCTTGCTGACTGCATTGAGTCCCCGGTAGTCCACACAGAACCTGAGTTCTGGAGTGGCACCAGGTGCAGCAGCCTTTGGGACCACTGGGCTGGCCCAAGGACTGCTGGAGTGCTCCATAATCCAAAGGGTTAGGATCTTGATACCTTATCCTTAATGCATGCCCTGACACTGTCAGTCACCCTGTAAACCTTTGGTTTAATAGGTGTACTGTCCCCAGTGTCCACATCATGTGTGCACAAGTGTGTGACTCCTGGGATCAGGGAAAACAGTGAGGCAATCTGTCCCAACACTGCTCCTCAGTCAGGGAGCGGGAGAGGATCACTCCCTCCACAGACCCATCTTTTTTCCTGCAGACAGGAGGTCAGGAAGAGGCTCACTCTCCTCTTCTACCCCTTCATCTGTCACATGGAGCATGGACAGTGTAGACCACTCAACGTGAGTTTTGAGGCGGTAGAATGCAAGACCCTTAAAGGGTTCCTTGAAGACCGCAAGTCCACCAGGTAGGTGCACTCCACCACCTCAAATGGCCCAGTCCTCTAATCCTGGAGCGTCCTAGGGTCCACTGGCGCCATCACCCACACTTTCTGACCAGGTTGAAACTCGACCAGAGTGGCATTCCGGTCATACCACCATTTCATATCCTCCTGGCTTGCTTCCAGGTTCTCCTGAGCGAGACACCAGAAGCAGACAATCTGGTTTCTCAAAGCCAGCATGTAGCTAAATACATCCTGGGGGGCTACTAGGAGCTTTTTCCAAAGCCTCCTTTACCAAACTCAACGGTCCCCTCACAGGGTGGCCATAAATGAGTTCAAAAGGACTAAACCCAAGTCCCTTTTGAGGCACCTCCCTGTAGGCGAACAGAAGGCATGGCAAGAGAACGTCCCACTTTCACTTCAAGGGCTCTGACAGGCCCATGATAATGCCTTTCAAGGTGTGGCTGAATCTCTCAACCAGACCATGACCTCAGAGGAATGGTTCTGGTTACCGGGTGGCATGGTCCACCAAGACCAGGATAAACCTGTAGCCCAAGGCTGTCTAGGGGTCCAGAGGCCCCACAATGTCAATACCTACCCTCTTAAGGGGAGTACTAATGACAGGTAAAGGTTGGAGGGGAGCCTTACATTTCCTCCCACTCTTGCCACTTGCCTGGCAAGTCTGACAAGACCTGCAATGTGCATCTGAGTGCCTGCACATTAGGGACCAGTAAAAGTGGATGACAAGCCTCTCAAAGGTCTTGTCCTGCCCCAAAAATCCAGCTAAAAGCACACCATGAGCCAACCCCAGTAATAAGGTCCTGAAGCACTGGGGTACCACCAGCACAGGGACTGACCCAGGTTCAGGAACCTTAGGCTTGCTATACAGGAGGTCATCCTCCCAATAAATCAGGTGTGATCCTGGCTTCTTGCCAGCCGCCTGGTCTGCAGCCTGCTGTTGCAAACCCTCCAGAGTGGGGAATGTCTTCTGTGCTGCACAGAATGCTTCCCTAGTGGGTCCCCCTTCCTGCTGCCACTGTGACAGCTCAGGGACTTCCCCCAGTTCAGCCACCTGTTCCCCTGTAGACTCTGGGACGTCACCCTCAGGCTCTGCCTCCCCCCAGACCGTGGGAACTTCTGGGGCCGTTTCCCGTGCCCCCTACCCTTCCTCTTCTTGACGGTCCCCTGGGCCACTGTTTCAGGCTCCAGGGGCTCTTGATCACCGTAACGGGCTGCCATTGACCGGGTGGATACGCACACCCACCCAGGCAGACCTAACATCTCCAAGTGAGACCTGTGTTCCACCTCCTTCTAAGGGGAATCCACCAGGTCATTGCCTAGCAAACAATCAACAGGCATGGTTGGACTCACAGCTACCTTCAAGGAACCTGAGACCCCCCCATTCAAATGGAACCTGCGCCACTCTGTACAGGAGCTCTGAGTTGTCCACTTCAACTACTTGGTGAAGTACCCATGGATCAATCTGCTCTTCAGACACCAGCTGACTCCTCATTGTAGTCATGCTGGTTCCGTTGTCTCTCAGCACCTCCACCCTCTGTCCATTGATGGTCACCCACTGTCTGTATTTCTTAGTGTTCTCAGGCACGAGGGTTCCCTGGATCATCTCACTGTCCCCTAGTGAGACAAGGGTCATCTCAGCTGGCTCCCACCCACCTGGAACCAACTCCTCCCCAGGCACTACACTGGCCAAACCCTGGGATGGCGCTCCAGTGGGTGCCGGTGTACTTTTGGGGTATTTGATGTCCCCCCTCACATGACCCACCTAATCACATGCATAGCACTTATGTGGGGGACCACCTGCCACTGGCTTCCCTTTGGAGAACCATGGCTTCTTCTCACTGGGGGGTTAGGAATCCTTACCCTGGAAATCATTTTGGGTCCCTTTACAGAACTCCCCCCGTTTACCCTGCCCACCCTTGGTGTGGTCTCCCCCATACCTCTTTTGGACCCTGGTGCTCTCCCAGTGGTTCACTTCCTGTGAAAGCTTCCTGGGATCAGTCAGCTTGCTGTCAATCAGGTGCTGGCGCAGCTCTGGAAAATATAAACTGTACAAGTGCTCCAAGCAATTAGATTGTAAAGCACCTCATACGTAGTTACCTTGTTGCCATTCACCCAAACATCCAGTGACCTTCAATAAGAATCAACACATTCCAACCATGTTCGGGATACCTTCTTCTTAGAGGAACTAAACTTGTCCTTATACTAATTAGGGGTGAGACCATATCTTGTGAGTAGGGCATCTTTCATGATAGTGTAGTTGAGACTGAGCATCCCCTAAGGCTGTCAGTGTATCCCTTCCCTCTACCTCAAAGTGCTTCCACAGTGCCTCCCCCCAATGAACTTCAGGAACCAGATTCATGTGGAGAGCAGACTCATACCCCTTGAACCACAAGTATATGTCATCCTCCCTCTTGAAATCCTTCACTAGGGCCCTCATTACAACCCTGGCGGTAGGTGGTAAAGCGGCGGTAATACCGCGAACAGGCCAGCTGTAAAAAAAATCAAAAGCGTCAACACATATAGCCACTTTAACACTCCGACTGCCACGGTGGTAGCAACAAACACCACAGCGGTAACTGCCAACAGTCAGGCGTAAGACTAGGTTCCTCCCACTGTATTACAAAAGGCCTATCTGTCACCTTTTACGGAGCGGCCACCAAAAGCACGGCAGAAACAGTGTTCTGGAGGGAAACAACTCACCTTTGAACACTCAAAGAACACCATGGAGCCCGAGCTGCAGGTCTTCCCCATGCTAGTGTACCTGCTCATATACCAGGAGTACCAACACCGGCGACGATCACCACAGTGATTACTGCACCTAGCACACAGCGGAGGGGGGAGAAAAAAGAGAGTGACACACACATGCAACATGCAACACCCCCACTCCCTACCCCCAACACCATACACACAAACACATGCAACAACATTAGATATACACCCCGTAACCATCTGGAATAACGCAAAGACAAAAGGAATGGATTAAAATGAGTGTTATATTAGAAATAGTTAGAATAATTCAAAAGCAGTATTTACAAAATACACAATATTTACAAAAGGCAGGACACTGTCCCCTCAAAATGTCCGTGGCTCACTGGGCCAAAACACATAGGCCAAGCCCACACTTGACTCCTGCCTCAATACAGAGAGAACCCTGCAGGGGCATCAGGTCAAAAACACATAGGCACCTCAGGGGGACAGGGAAGGGGGGCACCTCAGCCAGAAGATGGTAGAACGCCACTGCTCCAGGAGGGGACTCCATGCCCACTGCTTGGTCCTGGGGAGTGCAAAACCAAAGTCTCTCAAGTGGGTGGTTTGCTCACTGCCTGGTCCTGGGGAGTGCAAAGCCACAGGCCCTCATTCGGACCTTGGCGGGCGGCCTCCGTCCCGCCGTCAAAATACCGTACCGCGGTCGCAAGACCGCAGCGGGTATTTTGACTTTTCCCCTGGGCTGACGGGCGGCCGCCGAAAGGCCGCCCGCCAGCCCAGGGGAAAACGACCTTCCCACCATGAAGCCGGCTCGTAATCGAGCCGGCGGAGTGGGAAGGTGCGACGGGTGCTACTGCACCCGTCGCGTATTTCACTGTCTGCTATGCAGACAGTGAAATACTAGCGGGGCCCTCTTACGGGGGCCCCTGCAGTGCCCATGCCATTGGCATGGGCACTGCAGGGGCCCCCAGGGGCCCCGCAACACCCCCTACCGCCATCCTGTTCCTGGCGGGCGAACCGCCAGGAACAGGATGGCGGTAGGGGGTGTCAGAATCCCCCATGGATTCAAATGGGCAACGGAAAACAGGCGGGATACCGCCGGTTTTCCATTTCTGACCGCGGCCAAAGCGCCGTGGTCAGAATGCCCAAGGGAGCACCGCCGGCCTGTCGGCGGTGCTCCCGCCCCCGTTGTCCCTGGCGGTGCAACACCGCCAGGGTCATAATGAGGGCCACAGTCTCTCAAGTGGGTGGTTTGCCCACTGCCTGGTCCTGGAGAGTGCACGGTCACAGTCTCTCAAGTGGGTGGTTTGCCCACTGCTTGGTCCTGGGGAGTGCAAAGCCACAGTATCTCAAGTGGGTGGGTTGCCCAGTGCTTGGTCCCGAGGAGTGCAAAGCCACAGTCTCTTTAGTGGGTGGGTTGCCCACTGCTTGGTCCTGGGGAGTGCAAAGCCACAGTTTCTCAAGTGGGTTGGTGGCTGAGGTGCTGGGCTGGGTTCTGGCCACCCTGGCCCGAGGTGAAGGATGGGGGAAGGGGCAAGAAAGAGGTCAATGTTGGCTAGGAAAAGCTTCTTAGGGACATTGGGGCAGGAAGAGGGTGATGTTTGTTAGAGACAGGGACAATGGCTGCCATCAGTGTGGAGGCCAGAGCCTGAAATGCTCTCTGTTGGGCCACCACGCCAGAGTGAATGCTCTTCAGATATACATTTATTTGTTGCAAATGCCTCCCGACACCCTGGATGGCATTCAGAATGGTTGACTGTCCAGGGATTTCAGGAGTTCAATAGCCTCCTCAATGAGGGCAGCAGGGCTGACTGAGGCAGGGCCTGAGGTGCCTGGAGCAAAGGAGATACCTACCCTCCTTGGGGGAGCGGGCACGGGAAACACGCTAAGTGGCTGCTGGGAAGGCGGTGCTGGTAGGGGGGTGGCGGCTGTACCTGTTGTTGGGGTCGGCTCAGAGGTGTCCGATGCAGCTCCCTCCGTCGCCGGTGCATCTGCTCCTCTGCCAGATGATGCTAATGCACACAAGGACAGGGTGACAAAGCAAAAAGGGGGGGAGACAGAGGATACACTTGGTCAATGCCAGCAACACCACTACCGTTAGCGTACACAACACACAAGGAGCTGCCCTGTGTACTAGGCCATGCACTACCATTTACAATGCAAGTCACCAGCCCTTGGGGGACATGGCATAACGCCGTCAGCTGCAGACCTGAAACCCACAGGACCATTCCCAGTAGTAGATGCCCACTAACACCATTGGGTTTGGAGTGCTTTAGAGCTTGCCCAACAAGGGTCCTACCCTGCCATGTTCGCCCTGGCCTAGGGGCACCCACAGTCCACATCCCCCACCCAGGTAAAACCTTAGTGCGTGTCAAATCATGAATCTGAATTTGTACTCTCCCCCTTGTGACTGCTGTGATGCCCTCAAGAGCCCATCCAACTCCGGATAGGCTGCCACCAGGATGCAGAATATTAGGGGGATCAAGGTACAACAGGCACCCCTTCCTGGTTGGGAGGCCAGCCCCTGCTGGTCCTCCGCCATCTTCCTTGCCCAGCAGCGCAGGTCCTCCCACCATTTGCAGCATTGGCTGCTCTGCCTGTCAAAGACCCCCAGGGTCTGCACCTCCTTGGCGACGGCACACCAAAAACCCTTTTTCTGATGGGCTCTGACCTGCAGGAACAATAAAGCAGAGAAGGGATTAGTAATATCGTCTGGACTGTCACACTCATGGTCCACCATATCCCTCCCATCCACTATTGCACATACATTGACCTCCATACATGCAGCAATCTGGCCAGGACCCCTCAGACCCACCCGACACGGGTCTTACACACACACAGCAATTCATACATTCATGGCCCATGCATCATGCTCACAGTGTACTCACCTGTTTGTCTAGAGGACCATAGGGTAAAGTGTACTGGGGTAGGGCCCCATCCACAAGTCTCTCCAACTCCTCCACAGTGAAGGCAGGGGCCCTTTCCCCAGACACATGAGCCATTGTCACTTGCAGACACAGGTCACAGCAGCACTTGCAGTGTAGGTCCTCTCCTGTTTAAGGTCAGGTAGCAAGTGAGTGAACAGATAGAAAATGGTGGTCACGTGTGCGACAGTGCGTGCCGTCACCACTGGCGTATATCGCCATTGGCTCCTGGAACCCACAGGTCCGAATGATAACCAATGCGAAGTTCCGCGGCGGTCTTCGACCGCCTACCGCAATGGCGCACAACACCAGCGGACTTACCTCATTTCCTCTTGTCTCTCCACACAGGTCAGGCAGCCGCCATTTCAGGGGGGTACAAGCGATGGCACCTAACTGCGTCAGAGCAGACATTGGCACATTAACTGACTCTTGGATTCACATACTGGTTCTGTAAATGAAGAGACACATCATTATTGCAGTAGATGTCTGAAAATGACCCACTGCTTACCGTTTTCCTCCCTATGCTTCGACCGTTGAGGATGAATATGAAACGGAGACATCCTCCAGTGTACAGACCCCTGGTGGACCTTGCGACAATGGAGGACAGACACATTATCCTAACCTACAGACTTGATCGGGCCACAATCCAAGAACTGTGTGCCTAATTGGAGCCATACCTGATGTCAGCTATCCCCCCTCTAGTGCAGGTCCGGTCAGTGGTCCATTTCCTGGCAAGTGGTTCCTTCCAAACAACAGTGGCCATGGCATCAGGGATGTCTCAGCCAATGTTCTCCAATGTGTTGAACAGAGTGTTGTCTGCCCTGTTGAAACACATGCACAGCTACTTCGTATTCCCCCAGGTGGAGGATTTGGCCACAGTGAAAGCTGACTTTTATGCCCTGGGACATATTCCCAACATCATTGGTGCCATTGATGGTACACATGTAGCATTTGTTCCCCACCCCGGAGAAATGAACTGCTGTTCAGGAATAGAAAAAGTTATCACTTTATGCATGTGCAGATGGTGTGTTTGGCTGACCAGTACATATCCTGTTTGAATGCCAAGTATCCTGGCTCTGTGCATGATGCCTTTATCTTGAGGAATAGCAGCATCGCATATGTTATGGCTCAACTCCAGGTGTGGCTAATAGGTGAGGCCAAGGTCCCCATCCAGTATATGTTGGTGTCTGGGTATGGTTTGTCCCTAAGGGTTAGTGGGTGTCTAACAGTTGTCCCTCAATGTTTTCAGGTGACTCTGGTTACCCCAACCTCTCATGGCTACTGACCCTAGTGAAGAATGCCAGGACAAGGGCACAGGAATATTACAATGAGGCACATGGGCGAACAAGGAGGATAAACCTTCGGCCTCCTGAAGGCCGGGTTCTGGTGCCTCCATCTGACAGGTGGTTCTCTCTATACTACTCACCCAAGAAGGTGTGCCAGATCATCGTTGCATGTTGCATGTTGCACAACCTGGCCTTGAGACGCCAGGTGCCTTTTCTGCAGGAGGATGATCCAGGAGATGGTCTTATGGCAGCGGTGGAGCCTGTGGACAGTGAGGAAGAGGAGGCAGTGGAAGAAGATGTGGACAACAGAAGTAATATCATACAACAGTACTTCCAGTGACACACAGATAAGACACTGTAACTTCACATTACTTTTCAGTTTTCTGTTGGACATTGTACATGGCAGCCTGATTTCCTTACGTCAATGGCCACTTACTGTACCCTTTGGCATCTCTATTTTCAGATCTCTGTGGCCCACTCTGGCTCCTGGTATGTTTACTGCTGCCCACCAAAGGTCATACTAATGTATTAATTACTGTACATATGAATTGCAATGTTTTCAGAATGTTGTACTAATACATATTTCAATCAATGGACAGACTTCAGATTTGTATTTGTTCTAAGGGTGTTTATTTAAGTGCTAATAAGTAGAGTGGGATGTGCAATGGGCTCTGGTGGAGGAATGTCCAGTCTCTTGGTATCACAGGTGCATTGTCCAATGGGGCATAGGAAGGGGAGTAATGGCAGTTCAAGGTGAACAGGGTTCAGAATGGGACAGAAGGGTGACAATCATGAGAGTCTTATTTCCTGTCAGAGGTCTTGGCAATGCTCTCTGGCTTCTGCCTGGATCGCAGGGACCGTTTGTGGGGTGGTTCTTCTTCTGCAGGGGTGGGGTGCTGGTGGCCTGTTGGTCCTGTGGTGGGGCCTCCTGTCCACTAGCACCGGTGGAGGTGGAGGGCTGTTTATTGGTGTGGCTAGTGTCAGGGGCCGGTTGGTGTGCCACGGCCTCCCTCATGGTGTTAGCCATGTCAGCCAGCACCCCTGCAATGGTGACCAGGATGGTGTAGATGCGTTTGAGGACTTACCTGATCCCCAGGTACTGTCCCTCCTGCAGCCGCTGGGTCTCCTGCAACTTGGCCAGTATCTGGCCCATGGTCTCCTGGGAATGGTGGTATGCTCCCAGGATGTTTGTCAGTGCCTCGTGGAGAGTGGGTTCCCTGGGCCTGTCCTCCCCCTGTTGCACAGCAGTCCTCCCATCTTCCCTGTTGTCCTGTGCCTCTATCCCCTGAACCGTGTGCCCACTGCCACTGACCCCAGGTCCCTGATTTTCTTGGGTTTGTGGGGTTGCCCGACGTCCCTGTAGTGGTGGACACACTGCTGATTGACATGTCCTGGAGGCAGTGGCATGTGCCCGCTGGGTGGGTGCTGTGCTGGTGTTTGCTGATGGGGGAGGTTCTGTGGTATGGGACTCTAACACGGTAACCAGCTGTCCAGAGGTCCCTGATGGGTCAGGTTGGTCATCAGGATCCAGGCATTCAGAGCTACTGTCATCACTGTGGGCCTCTTCTGGGGGGGAATAGATGTAGCTGGCAACTCCTCTCTGGTGATGTTGAGTTTGGGTCCTGTGGGGATGCAAATGCAGTGTTCTTCTATCTGCGTGTGCCATCTTGTGCATGAGTGTGTTTCCCTGTATGGTTGTGATTGCCCTGTCAGCTTTGCCTTGTGTGAGTGGTGATTTTGTGGGCTAGGTGATTCTCTCTAATGGGCATGCTGTGGTGATGGGTGTCCATGCAGGTCTGTGATAGGGGTCCATGGATTGGTGTGGCTTGGTATTGGGATGGGGGATTGTGATAGTGGGGTATATTTGAGGTGGTGGAGTGATGGGGGTGAGGGTAGGGGTAGGAGTTTGTGATGGCATGCAGGTAGGGTGGGGGATATAGTAGTAAAGGTTTGACTTACCAGAGTCCAGTCCTCCTGCTACTCCTGAGAGGCCCTCAGGATGCATGATCGCCAAGACTTGCTCATCCCATGTTGTTAGTTGTGGGGGAGGAGGTGGGGGTCCACCGCCAGTCCTCTGTACAGCTACCTGGTGTCTTGAAACCACGGAACACACCTTCCCCCATAGGTCGTTCCACCTCTTCCTGATGTCATCCCTTGTTCTGGGAAGCTGTCCCATGGCGTTGACCCTGTCCAGGATTCTCCGCCGTAGCTCCATCTTCCTTGAAATGGACTTCTGCTGCACCTGTGATCCGAATAGCTGTGGCTCTACCCGGATGATTTCCTCCACCATGACCCTTAGCTCCTCTTCTGAAAACCTCGGGTATCTTTGGGGTGCCATGGATGTTGTGTGAGTGATATGTGTGAGGATGTGTTGTGGTGTGTGCTGTGAGGTGCGTGGATGGTGTATGGGTGATGGTGTTCTGTGTCTCAGATTGGATGGGTGCTCCTGGCTTGTCTCTCTCTCTGTTGGCAATCTTTTTTTTCGTTGAGAGGGTTGTGGATAATGTGGGTGGGTGTTTTATAGTGGTCTGAGTGTGTGGGTATGATGTGTGTATGTGTGTCAGGTGTGTGTAGTTTGAATTGTCCAATGTGGTGTTGTTTTGTTAGTTTGTGTGTATTTTGAGTGCAGCGGTGTGTACCGCCAATGGTTTACCACGGTTGAAAGACCACTGCATTGATTTGTGGGTCCTGATACTGTGGACGTATTCCTGTTAGTATAACGTGTGGGTTTTGGTACCGCCAATTTATCACTGACCTTTGGTCTGGCGGACTTGTGTGGGTGTCTGTATAGAGGCTGATTTCTCTGTGTGGGTCATAATACCCCTATCTGTATACCGCCGTGCTCACAGTATGTTGGCTGCCGTCAGCACGGCAGGAGGTGGCATTTACCGCCACAGTTGTAATGAGGACCTAAATGCCTAAATACTGAATGATATCCATTTATTGTAGCCAACTTTAATGGTCTGTTGTAACTGAGTGTAATTCACGGGAGAATACTGATTCAGGTTGAAAGTCCTGCAGTTTGACATCCTAGGGCTAAGACCCATTTTAAGAACTTTAAATTTTAAAAAGCACATCTCACAATACATGAATACCCTCATGGCAGGTTATAATGAAAACTGATGTTGTAATACCTTGCTCAGAATTTTAAAGACTGCAAATTATGTTATTTGAAAGGTGCCCTATTTCTTCACCATGACCAGTTTTCACTCTTGACGTTGGAATCGTTAGTGTTCCAATCCTTATCATCTTTTGCAGTTACTTTAAGGACATTTTCAAGTTAAATTATACATGCAAGATGTGTTTCGAGAAATACATGAAGGTGTGAGTTGTACTCGGAATCAATATTTCTAAATATTCCTCAACTTCTATTGTCAAGATTTCGTGTCAGGAGGAAGAACGGCTTGCACAGAAAGTGAAGATAAATGCCATTTTCCAAAACATAGTGGCAAAGCCCCATTGGCTGGATTTGCAGCACAATAGAGGTCAAAACCTGCCAGCTCAATAAACAAAAAAAATACATAATAGGACAGTGCTGATAAGGTTTCCCACACGGGACATTTTAGTTTAATAAACAAAATGTCCATCCTTATTTTCTTTTGTGTGGAAAATCATAGCGTTTCGTTTCTCTTTTCTTTTGTCGAAAAATAGTTTGAAGATTTAAAGCCTATCTCACAACGTGTCATGGTTGTTTTGCACCAAAAATTCGGAACAGCCTGCCTTTGATAATATTCATAGGAACAAATGAGCATTCTGCAAAAGGCAGTTTCAAAATTCCCCTCTAAACATTGTTGATTTGGTTTAGTCTTTTTAATACATGCGAGCTCAGCAACATAATCACAGGAAAATAATGCTTATTTTCTTTAGACATTCATTTAGATTCACTGGGAGCTCTAGCTATCTGAACTGAATGACAAATGAGGTAAACTGATTGGAAGTGGTCGAGTCTTGTGAATGCCTGAAGAATAAAATATTTGTATGGAAACCATGGCAGTCAACATCTAAATATTCTGCGGAGGCAAACGGGTTGCATTCTCTTTCATCTTTGATGTAAGCTATGTTAATCCTAAATACTTGAATTGAATACATTTCATTACTGATATTATCAGACTATTAGACTAATGAACATAAATAATAATTTGTAGGTGAAGAAAATATAATCACCAAAAAGTAAACGCTATATTGGTTAAAAAACGCTGTCACCGATTTTAATATGTGCATTCAAGTCACTGCTTGAATTATGTCTTTTGATAATGAAAATAATCATGTTTCTATATAAGGGAGAGAATTGCTCAGTTATTAATTTCCGATTAGTCGACAGTGCGTAACTTTACCATTGTTTCATTATGATTATTAATTTTAAAACACCAGATAAAAAGACAGGGAGACTGACTTTGTGTACGGAGAGTCCCAATTAGTGAGCAAAAGTGCTTTGCGATTCGTATTTGCCAATAAAAAATGCAGTAAACTCATTGCGATCTCACAAGCTGAATCTTACACATTTATCATTAATGACACATTCTTTTGAGAATCTCTCGCACCACAAAGAGGGAGGTGGGTTGCAAGGCAATGCAAATAAATCTTTGTAGGGCGGGCAATAATTTTTGTGCATCATAGGGGCCTACTTACGAGAATGTCACATAGTGCAGCACAGGTTACCTTATTGTGCTGCACTGTGTGAGAGAAAAGGAAAGTAATGCACCATATTGAAGGTGATATGGTGCATTCCTGCCTTTTTCCCTTCACCGGCGCCCTTTTGGGACACCTTCCTGCACAAAAACTATCTTGAGAGGCATATTCCTCATCTATGAAAGAGGGAGTGACATGGGGAAATAAAGGTATTTCTCCTTGTTATGCCTCACCTGAGAAGGTATATCTTTTTGGCACATTCCCAGGTCTACCAGTTCTGGTAAATCTGAGAATGCGACAAAAAAACATGGGATTTGTGGTGTGGGAACACCCACAAAACCCCCATGGGATGCCATCCCAGGGAAGAGTAAGGCATCACAGCGATTTGCGCTATGTTGCCTTACACCAGATTTATGGAGCCACCCAGGGCCAGTCAAAGTGGCCTTGTGTGGCTTCATAAATCACATGTAAGGTTTGCATCACTTTTGCACCATGTTGCGTGGTGCAAGAACGACGTCAACCAGCTCATAAATAGGCCCCTAAGTGTTTTCCTTAATATGGTGATTATTGATTTGTACCTGAGGACATGTAGGAGTTAATTACTTGTAGAACGTCTTATAATGTTTCTTGTTTTAGAAACACATGACCATTATATCCTCAGTTTTACAAACTCATTCTTAAGCAATCTTTCAATAACCTTTGTCCAGCATATTTTTTGTTGTGAGGGCACGTCTTAAGGCTTACACTCAGTCTTAGTGGTAATAAATAAACCAAAGTCATGTTAAATTAAAAACAAATTCTAAACTAAGGCAATAAAACATAAAATATACTACCTACCAGCCAAGAACATCAGAAGAGAATGATAAAGAGAAAATTACAGCTTGGTTTTGAGTTTGGCCTTTAAACACGTCTGCTCATCTCATGCACAGGGACAGTGCAATGTATACAGCATTGTCTCATACAACACGAACAACACAGCAACCTCACATCTACAAATACAACTCACACATACCATGGACTGTCATCACGTTCAACACATATATGTATGGATGCGGCATGAAGCACAAACACCACTACCAACAAATAGCCCTACAATTGAAACACACATCACCCACATTGCAACACAATGGAAGGACAAGGGGGTGCACAATAGACAGAGAGACAAATATACAAAGCTTGCTATGCAAACAATACTTGCATAATAGGGATGGGGAAATTATGAACGTTCAGGAAAGAAGGCTGCACTGTGAGGCATATCAATTTGCACATGTCACTTAAACAACATTTGCATGGGAACAGGCCCTACATGTATCTCAGGGACAAACAATACTTGAGCCAAATGACATTCCTATCTTTACAATGTGTTTGTGCAATTCAACAAAGCACATACAACTCCAACTGCATGGGACATACATCTACACAAAGTAGCTGCAAGGTGCACTTAGCTAAATGGACACATGCACTGTCAAATGCAAAGGAAGCTAGCACAATTGAACATCCTCCATGTCTGCATAAACAAAACTTAAGTTGCCACACATTCGATGAATCTACAATCCATATCAGGGGGAAAAGTCTAACACCATACATGCTCAATTGGACAACACTTGATGAAATATTTACCATATCAAACAGTAGATAATGCTATGACACCACCATTGCATTCCCACCCACATATCCATATAGTAAACATATACTGTTAGAAATGGGGTCTTTGGTTGGCAGTCAGGTTACCCCATGTCCAAGAAAGGACCCTCACTCTAGTCAGGGTAAAAGAGAATCATCCTCAGCTAACCCCTGCTTACCCCCTTGGCTTGGCACGAGCAGTAGGCTTAACTTCAGAGTGCTAGGTGTAAAGTGTTTGTACCAACACACACAGTAACTTAATGAAAACACTACAAAATGACACAACACAGGTTTAGAACAATAGGAAATATTTATCTAAACAAAACAAGACCAAAACAACAAAAATCCACAATACACAAGTCATCAATTAAAAAGCAAAAAGAGTCTTCATGTAGTTTTAAACACACACTAATACTGTTAGCGTGAAAATGTACCTTGGGTGCGTCAAAAAAAAACCTGCATGGGTGAGTGTGCATCAAAAAGGGCTTGCGATGCGTTGATTTGGGTCGGGCGCGTCGTTTCTTTTCACCACAGGAAAGCGATGCGTCGATTCGGTCAGCACTCTCGGGTCTGGGCAGGCCTTGCGTAGTTTTTACACGCCCAGCAGTGTTTGCATGGGAGATCCAACCGCACGATGATCCAAAAACCACGCAGAGCGGCTTGCGATCTCACCAGCCTCTGTCAGCGATGCTGTGCGTCGTTCCTCCAGCCCCAGGCATCGATCTTCGGGCCGTATTGCAGGTGAGTGTCGATTTTTCAGCCACAGATCGGAGTTGCGTCGATCATTTCCCCACAGGGTGTTCTATGCGTGGATTACTTCCTCTTAAGCTTTATCATATTTAAAGTTAGTCCCCATGTTAACCTATGAGAGGGACAGGCCTTGCAACAGTGAAAAACTAATTTAGCAATGTTTCTCTGTTAGGACATATAAAACACAGTACTATGGTGGTCATTACAACCCTGGCGGTCGGTGTTAAAGCGGCGGTAAGACCGGCAACAGGCCGGCCGAAAAAAATTGAATCACACTCAATACCCGAACATGACGGAGAGAACTCTGCTGGGGCATCAGATAGAAATAAAACAGGCACCTCAGGCGGAAGGGACAGGGGGGGCACCTCAGCCGGTTGAGTGCACAACGCCAAATCCACGAGGGGGCCCCATGACCACTATTCAATCCTGGGGAGTGCAAAGCCACAGTCCCTCAAGTCTCTACAGTGGGTGGTTTGCCCACTGTTCAATCCTGAGGAGTGCAAAGCCACAGTCTCTCAAGTCTCTACAATGGGTGGGTTGCCCACTGTTCAATCCTGGGGAGTGCAAAGCCACAGTCTCTCAAGTGGATAACAGTATCCACTGGTTCTGGAGTGGGCCTTGTGCCCAGAGGGCTTCATCCTGCCAAGGACAGAGGTAGTGGATGTATCTCTCCACTGGTTCTGGAGGGGGCCTTCTGCCCAGAGTGCTTCATCCTGCCACGGACTGTGTGAGTGGATGCCTTTCTCCACTGGTTCTGGAGGGGGCCTTGTACCCAGAGTGCTTCATCCTGCCAAGGACTGTGTGAGTAGATGCCTTTCTACACTGGTACTGGAGTGGGGTTTTGTGCCCTGAGTGCTTCATCCTACCAAGGACAGAGATAGTGGATGTATCTCTCCACTGGTTCTGGAGGGGTCTTTGTGCCCAGAGTGCTTCATCCTGCCAAGGACAGTGTGAGTGGATGCCTTTCTCCACTGGTTCTGGAGGGGGCCTTGTGCCCAGAGTGCTTCATCCTGCCAAAGACTGTGTGAGTGGATGCCTTTCTCCACTGGCTCTGGAGGGGGGTTTGTGCCCAAAGTGCTTCATCCTGCCAAGAACAGAGGTAGTGGATGTATCTCTCCACTGGTTCTGGAGGGGGCTTTGTGCCCAGAGTGCCATATCCTGCCAAGGACTGAGTGAGTGGATGCCTTTCTCCACTGGTTCTGGAGGTGGCTTTGTGCCCAGAGTACTTCATCCTGCTCATGGCGGAGTCAGTAGCGTCAGTGCCCTTGGCGCTCATGGGCCAGCGGTGCTTGTGGTGGCGGTGTCCTGTTCAGCGGTGCTTGAGGCGGAGGTGTCCTGCTCAGCGGTGCTTGTGGCGAAAGTGTCCTGTTCAGCGGTGCTTGTGGCGGCGGTGTCCTGTTCAGTGGTGCTTGAGGCGGAAGTGTCCTTGGCAGCGGTGCCTGTGGCGGAGGTGTCCTGTTCAGCGGTGCTTGTGGCGGCGGTGTCCTGTTCAGTGGTGCTTGTGCGGCGGGGTCCTTGGCAGCGACTCAGCTGCTGGTGGTCCTGTCTGGCCCAGCGGGGCTGGTGCTGGCGGTCCTGTCCGGCCCAGCGGGGCTGGTGCTGGCGGTCCTGTCTGGCCCAGCGGGTGGGGCTGGTGCTGGTGGTCCTGTCTGGCCCAGTGGGGCTGGTGCTGGCGGTCCTGTCTGGCCCAGCGGGGCTGATGGCGGTGGCCCCTGTGCCGCGGGGCTGATGGCGTTGGCCTCCTGGGCAGCAGGGATGATGCCGGTGGCCTCCTGGGCAGTGGGGATGATGGTGGTGGCCTCCTGGGCAGAGGGGTTGATGGCGGTGGCCTCCTGGGCAGCAGGGCTGATGGTGGTCTTCTCCGGCGTACTGCTCTTCCCAGACTTGCTGGGTTTCTTGTGCCCCTTCCCCACCTTGGAAGGTGTCGCAGCTGACTCCACACTCCCACCTGTACCCCTGGGAGTGGCTTTGGTGGTTGGAGTCTTCCCCCTCTCCCGCCGGGCATGGGCCAACTTTTGATGCTTGACAGGTGGGGAACTGTCCGTGCTGTGGCTCCTTGCCACACTGGCTGCCCTGCTGCCTGGTGCACTCCAGAATCCGGTGACTACTGGCACCACTGGTCCCGGAGATGTTGTGGCTGAGGTGCTAGGTTGGGACCTGGAGAGTCGGGCCCTAGGAGACTGATGGGGTGGGGGAGGTGAAGGAAAGAGGTCAAGGGTGGACAGGAAAAGTTTCTTGGGAACACTGGGACGGGTAGCTGGAGGGGGTTTGGGAGTGAAGGGGACGGGTAGCTGGAGGGGGTTTGGGAGTGAAGGAAGAGGTTGTGGTTGTAGGAGGTGTACGTTTGGTGACTTTTGGTGAAGGTGCATGCGCTGGAGGCTGTCGTGAGGTGGATGGCTGTTGGGTGGGTGCGTCCCTGCAGTTGTGTACCTTGGGAGGTGGCGTCACAGACACACTGGGAGAGGACACAAGGAACGTGTGAATGGTAGTGGGGGTGGTGACTGCACGTGAGCGGGGTGTGGTGGTGGGTGTGCTGGTGATGGAAGTAGTGGCTGTAGATGTAGTGCATGCAGGTGTGAGTGGAGACAAGACTGGGAGGGAGGAGGGAGACGAGGAGGAGGGGGACACAGTGGAGGCAGTGGATGTTGGTGTGTCTGCATGTGAGTGATGCTTGCGTGAGTGCCTGTGGGATGTGTAGTGCTTATGTTTGCCTGAGGTTCCTTTATGTGTTGAGGTGTGTGCATGCTGGTCTGATGGTGTGCTTGGGATAGGCTGAGGTACAGGGGATTGGGTCTGGGTGGAGGAAGTTGTAGGGGGGAGGCTAGAGACAGGGAGAATGGCTGCCATCAGTGCTGAGGCCAGAGTCTGAAATGCTCGCTGAAGGGCTGCCTGAAAAGAATGAATGCCCTCCAGGAATGCATTTGTTTGTTGCAACTGCCTCTGTACACCCTGGATGGCATTCAAAATGGTAGACTGCCCAACAGTAAGGGACCTGAGGAGGTCAATGACCTACTCACTGAGGGCAGCAGGGGTGACTGGGGCAGGGCCTGAGGTGCCTGGTGCAAAGGTGATGCCCACCCTCCTGGGTGAACGGGCATGGGGCAAAGGCTGAGGGGCTGCTGGGAGGGCGGTGCTGGTAGGGGGGTGGCAGCTGTATCTGTAGATGCGGGGGCACATATGTGGCCGCCACAACAATGGAGCTCCCATCAGAGGACGAGTCTGTATCACTGGTGTCAGCTCCTGTCCCCGCCGTGGAGCTCCCCTCGCCCTCTGTCCCACTGGTGAATTCAGACTCCGTAGTGTCGCCCTCCAGGGCCATGTGGGATGCAGCTCCCTCCTGCTCCGGTGCCACTGCTCCTCCGCCTGATGATGCTAATGCACACAAGAACAGGGAGACCACAAAAAAGGGGGGGGGGAGACAGAAGAAAGACGTGTTGAGTGCATGCATTACTGCTACTGTTGGCGGACACGACAGACACAGAAGCCCACTGCAGTACGCCTAGCACTTGGGGTCCACTATTCAATCCCTGGGACATGGCCTACAAGGCTATGTCCGACATCTGCACACATGGATGTCACAGGAGCCTGACTAGGTGTAGCTGGCACTGTACACAGATGGGGTGAGGTGCCACAGGGTCTGCCAGAAGAAGGGGACCTAACTAGCACACTCGCCCTGGCCAAGGGAAACCCACAGCCCACCTCCCCCACCCAGACACCTCCACTGCGCGCAGAAGCAGCTGAATGAGAGTGTACTCAACCCCTTGTGGCTGCTGTGATGCCCTCAAGCACCCATCCAACTCCGGGTACGCCACCGCCAGGATCCTGAACATCAGGGAGGTCATGGTGCGACGGGCACCCCTCCCAAGTTGGGAGGCCATCCCCAGCTGGGCCTCTGCCGTCTTCTTGCTCCAGTAGGGAATGTCCTCCCATTTCTTACGGCAGTGGGTGCTCCGTCTGTGATAGATCCCCAGGGTCCGTACGTCCTTGGCGATGGCACGCTAGATGTCCTTCTTCTGCTGGGCGCTGACCTACATGAATTGTACAGGGGAAAAAGAAAAGTTATTACTAACTGCACCATCACAGTCATTGGCCCCCATCCCTACCCTTGCCAAGTGGCACATGCAATCACCGTCGTTTCATGCACTCCTCATTCTACCCCCCCATTTTTCATCCATCCCACTCAACGCAGGCATAGCCCATACAACATGCTCCCAGTGTACTTACCTGTTTGTCTGGAGGACCGTAGAGTAGCATGTACTGGGGGAGGACCGCATCCACAAGTTTCTCCAACTCCTCTGTGGTGAAGGCAGGGGCCCTTTCCCCAGACGCACAAGCCATTGTCTCTTCCAGACTGAGGTCACAGCAGCACTTGCAGTGTAGGTCCTCTCCTGTCGAAGATCAGGTATCGAGTGATTGAACAGATAGAAAATGGTGGTCACGTCCGCAGCGGTGCGTACCGTCACCGCCGGCGTACATCGTCATTGGCTCCTGGGATCCATAGGGTCCAATGTTAACCAATGCAGAATTGCGCCACGGTCTTTGACCGCCTACTGCGACGGTGTACAACGCCAACGCAGTCACCTCACATCTCATTGTTCCACTTTACAGGTCAGACAGCTGCCATTTCAGGGGCCCACATGGCTTAATTTTTAACTGCGTCACACATACCTAGGCTTTGCCTAAACACTCATACATGCAAATTTCGGATTATGAATCGTGTTCTGTGTAAGCTGTGTGTACGCACCTCTGAGTTGGTTGACTCTGTGCTTGCTGTTGTCCTTCATAGGCACCGTCCGTTGGGACATGTGAGGAGATGGCGGCATCCTCCGGTGTACAGACCGCTGGTGGACCTGACGACAATGGAGGAAAGACATGTGATCATCACCTACAGGCTTGATCGTGCCACAATCCTGGAACTGTGTGCCCAGTTGGAGCCAGACCTGATGTCAGCTATCCGCCATCCCACAGGAATCCCCCCTCTAGTGCAGGTGCTGTCAGTACTCCATTTCCTTGCAAGTGGGTCATTTCAAACAACAGTGGCCATAGCATCAGGGATGTCCCAGCCTGTGTTTTCCAACGTGTTGTTCAGAGTGTTGTCTGCCCTGCTGAAACACATGCAGAGCTACATCGTTTTCCCTCAGGTGGAGGATTTGCCTACAGTGAAAGGTGACTTCTATGCCCTGGGACATATCCCCAACATCATAGGTGCCATTGATGGGACACATGTGGC
The DNA here is from genome assembly GCF_031143425.1 of Pleurodeles waltl. Lineage (NCBI taxonomy): Eukaryota > Metazoa > Chordata > Amphibia > Caudata > Salamandridae > Pleurodeles > Pleurodeles waltl. Next base: position 257,201,338 of record NC_090437.1, on the reverse strand, counting down.
TTTGGTACCCCCCCACAGGAGTGAACAGGTGTACAGAAACCGGAAGAGTTATCATTCGATGAATGTGCAGATGGTGTGTTTGGCAGACCAGTACATCTCCCATGTGAATGCCAAATTCCCTGGCTCAGTGTATGACGCTTACATTCTGCGGAATAGCAGCATCCCTTATGTGATGGGTTAACTCCAGAGGTACTGTGTGTGGCTATTAGGTGAGCACCTGGAAGCAAGTCAGTGGGAATGGTTGTCTGGGCCTGGGGATATCCCTACAGGTTAGTGTGTGTCTAACAGTTGTCCCTCGCCATTTGAAGGTGACTCTGGTTACCCCAACCCTGTCATGGCTACTGACCCCAGTGAGAAATCCCAGGACAAGGGCAGAGGGATGCTACAATGAGGCCCATGGGCGAACTAGGAGGATTATAGAGCGGACCTTCGGCCTCCTGAAGGCCAGGTTCAGGTGCCTCCACATGACAGGTGGATGCCTATTCTAGTCACCAAAGAAGGTGTGCCAGATCATTGTGGCCTGCTGTATGCTTCACAACTTGGCTTTGCGACGACAGGTGCCTTTTCTGCAGGAGGATGGTCTAGATGGAGGTGTTGTGGCAGCTGTGGAGCCTCTGGACAGTGAAGACGAGGAAGCAGAAGAAGAGGACATCGACAACAGGAACTCGGTGATCCTGCAATACTTCCAGTGAGACACAGGTAAGAATTCAAACGTGCCTACTGCATGTACTTTAACACTACTACCTCTCTACTGTCTGTCGTTTTCACCCAGTGTATGGTCACTGAGTTGTCACTTTCCCTTATGATTTCACAGATGTGGGTCCCACTGTGTGACATCTGCTTTGTTTCCTCATGGACTAGAGCTGTGTGACCTAGCACATTTGACCTTGAGCATTTTGTCACTGTAATTGCTAATACACTATTTAGAAATTACAGACAGACTCTAGATTGTTTTATGCTTTAAGGGTGTTTACTTAAGTGCTCAATATTAGAGGGTGCAGTAAAATGGTGAGGGGTGATGGTGGAGGAATGTCCATGGCAGAGTCCAGTCTATTAGTCTCACAGGTGCATTGCTCAAAGGGGCATAGGGAGTGGAGCTGGGGCAGTTTGAGGATGGACAGGGTGACAAGGTGGGACAAAAGGATGACATTCAGGGCGGCTTCATTTTTTGGCGGGGGTCTTGGCATTGTTCACTGCCTTTGTCTTGGATCTCAGGGACCGTTTGCGGGGTGGCTCTCCCTCTGCAGGGGGTGGGGTGCTGGGGTGGTCCTGTGGCGGTGCCTCCTGTCCACCAGCGCCGGTGGAGGTGGTGGGCAGTTCATCGTCATGGGCTAGTGTTAGGGGCCCCTTGTTGTGCCACAGTGTCCCTCCTGGTATTGAGGTCAAAGCCCAATATTGTTCCTCCTGCAGCCTCTGGGTCTCCTGAAACTTGCCCAATACCATTGCCATCGTCTCCTGGGAATGGTGGTAGGCTCCCATGATGTTGGAGAGGGCCTCGTGGAGAGTGGGTTCCCTGGGCCTGTCCTCCCCTGTCGCACAGCAGCCCTCCCAGTTCCCCTGTGTTCCTGGGTCTCTGTCCCCTGGACCGTGTGCCCACTGCCACTGCCCCCAGGTCCCTGTTGTTGTTGGGGTGGTGGGTTAGCCTGGGTTCCCTGTAGTGGTGGACACACTGCTGCTTGACGTGTCCTGGGGACAGAGGTATGGGCCCGGTGGGTGGGTGCTGTGCTGGTGTTTCCTGAGGGGGAAGCTCTGTGGTGGCCTGTGCCAGTGTGAGGGGAACCGACTGTCCAGAGGTCCTAGATGGGCCAGGCTGGTCATCTAGATCCAGTTGGACAGAGCTGCTGTCATCACTGTGGGCCTCTTCTGTTGGGTGGGTGACCGTGTACTCCAGTGCTTGCATTCCTGTGTGGGACCTTGTGTGATGGTGTTTTAGGGGGAGTGTATGGGTATGTGCAGTGGCCATGCTTTGGTGATGGGTGTCCATGCTTTGTTGTTGCATGCAGGGCTTGGTGTTGGGATGTGTGGTTTGTGATATTGGGACATTTGTGAGGAGTTGGAGTGATGGGGGTGAGGTCGAGGGTGGGGGTATGTGATAGCATGCAAGTAGGGTGGGGGATGTAATAGTTAAGGTTTGACTTACCAGAGTCCATTCCTCCATCTACTCCTGCGAGGCCCTCAGGATGCAGAATCACCAAGACTTCCTCCTCCCATGTTGTTAGTTGTGGTGTAGGAGGTGGGGGTCCGCCGCCAGTCTGCTGAACCGCAAGGTGGTGTCTTGATACCACGGAACGCACCTTCCCCCGTAGGTCGTTCCACCTCTTCCTGATGTCATCCCTATTTCTTGGGTGCTGTCCTACTACGTTGACCCTGTCCACTATTCTTCGCTATAGCTCCATCTTCCAAGCTCTGGAGGTGTGCTGCATCTGTGATCCAAATAGCTGTGGCTCTACCCGGACGATTTCCTCCACCATGACCCTGAGCTCCTCCTCAGAGAACCTGGGGTGTCTTTGCCGTGCCATGGGGTTGTGTGGGTGATGTGTGGGGTGGTGTGTGTTGTGATAATTGGGGTGATATTTAGTGGTGTGTTGTGTGAGGTGCGTGGAAGTTATGTGGGTGATGGTATTGTGTGCCTGTGGATGCTTGGTAGTAGTTTGTAGTGTCTCTCTCTGGCCTTCTTTCGGTATTTTGGTCGTAGGGGTTTGTGGGTGATGTGGGTGTGTGTTTTATATTGTATTGGGTGTGTGGGAGTGGTGTGTGTATCAGGTGTGTGTATTTCGATTTGTCCAATGTGGCTGTGTTTTGTAGGAGTGTGTGTATTTTGAGCGCTGCAGTGTGTACCGCCAATGGAATACCGCGGTTGAAAGACCGCCACGTGGCTTCGTGGGTCGTGATAGTGTGGGCGTATTTCTGTTGGCGTGATGGTGGAGGTTTTGTTTTCGCCAGTTTATCACTGAACTTTGGTGTGGCGGACTTGTGTGGGTGTCTCAATTTTGGCGGATTCCGAGCAGTGGGTCATAATGACCGTGGCGGAATTCCGATGCTGCGGCGGTATGTTGGCAGTCTTCTGCATGGCAGTAAGCGGCTTTTGCCGCCAATGTTGTAATGAGGGCCTATATGTCCTACCTTAACCATACACTACACCCTACCCTTGGAGCTACCTAGGGCCTACCTTAGAGGTGCCTTACGTGTAAGAAAAGGGAAGGTTTAGGCCTGGCAAATGTGTACAGTTGCCAAGTCGAATTTACAGTTAACAACTGCCCACGCAGTGGCAGGTCAGAGACATGATTACAGAGCTACTTATGTGGGTGGCAAAACCAGTGTTGCAGACCCACTAGTAGCATTTTATTTACAGGCCATGGGCACCTCTAGTGCACTGTACTAGGAACCTACTAATAAATCCAATATGCCAATCATGCATAGGCCAATTATATACACATTTTGTAAAGGAGCACTTGCACTTTAGCACTGGTTAGCAGTGGTAAAGTGCCCAGAGTAACAAAAACAGTAAAATCAAAGTCCATCACACATCACCAACCTCGGAAACAGAGGCAAGAAGTTAAGGGAGACCACACCAAGGATGAAAAGTCTAACATATACCCTTGTTTTGGGGGACACCAGCACTGCCTACACAGTCAGATACTGCAAACAACAGCAAATGGATCAGCAAGCAGGCTGAAACAAACACACCTGTAGGCACACAACACAAGTTACTCAGGAACACAATAAAGATAGAAAAGGAATTGCAGACCAAATGTGTACCCAGCAAACCAACTGTTTGGGTTTATTTTGAACCAGACATGCCAAGGCTATTGGCCATTCCATATCATTATGTCCAGGCATACCACTGTGCTGTAACTTGACGCTTAACTGCCAGGGAACCTCCACAGGAAGGGGCATCAAGTAAGCAGGCAGGTACCTCAGGGATCATCTTTGGGAGGAAGAGGGTTGAATTTGGGATGAGTGGGTTTGGGTTTGGGGTAGGGAGCAGTGAACTGTTCTTAGAAGGGGTGGGTTTCTCAGGGGGAGGGGTATGGGTGCTTTGTGGGGGGCAGGTCTGGCAGAGGAGGACTTGGGGATGGAAGGGATGGTTTGGAAGGTGGGTGGGGGCTCTTGGGTTTGGAATGAGGTAGAGAGAACAGGGGAAAGGGCAAGCTCAAACAAAGAATCAGACTTAGGGACACAGGGATGGTCATCAAAAGGGGATGGGGTTTTGGAGGTAGTGGTTGTCTGTTGTATCGGTGTTGATATCTTGGGTGTATGTGTGTGGAAGGTATGCTTGTGTTTGTGTGGTGTCTGCTGCATGTTTGATTGTGGGCATTTGTCTATCTTGGGGAATGGGAAGTGGAGATTCTGGGTGATGTGGGAGCGGTGGATGTGTGTGTATGTCTGTTGGGCTGGTGTGTACTGGTATGCTGGATGTGGTAGATGTCTCTATATCTATTGAGTTGGTGCCTGCGGGTATGGTGGGTGTGATGGATGATTGTGTGTCTGTTGGAGTGGTGCCTGCAGGTATGCTGGGTGTGGTGGGTGTGTCACCGACAGTTGTGGTGATTCCTGTGGGTATGCTTTCTGTTGTATGTCTTACGGTGAGGGTGGTGGGGGTGTCTGGGGAAGTGGTGACTTATGTATGTGTAGGTGTCTGTTGTTTGCTTGTGTGTGTTGTGATCCTTGTGTCTAATTGTGGTGTTTGTGTGTGTTGAGATGGGTATGTGCAGATCGGTGTGTGTGTTTAGCACAGAGAGGGGTGGAGGGGGGACAGATGGTATAGAGCGACTGGCTGCCATCAGTGTGGAGGCCAGAGCCTGAAAAGTTCTCTGTAGACCAGGCATTGTACCATGAGTGCCTTCCAGGAATGCATTGGTCTGCTGCAGTTGGGTTTCCAAACACTGGATAGCATTCACAATGGCTGTCTGACTCACAGAGATACTCCTCAGGGGGTCAATAGCCTCCTCACTGAGGGCAGCAGGGATAATAGGGGATGCTTGTGGCAAAGGAATTGCCCTTGCTCTTGGGTGAGCGGGCACGGCCAACTGGGTGGGGAGCAACAGGGAAGGCGGCAATAGAACTGGGGGTGGCAGACGCAGATAGTACAGGGGTAGGCCTTGATAGGTCCACCACCACTAGGAAGTACCCACTGGAGTAAGAATCTGTAAGAAAGTACCCGCTTTTGCCATAGTTACCCACATTTTCTGCCTGATGTGAGTGTGCTTGACTGTGTTCTTGGTGATCCTGCTAAGCAGGACACCAGTGATTATGCTCTCTCTCCTCCAAATCTTGTTGTTGCCTACTGTTAACTTAGTATTTCACCCATAATTGGCATACTTATGGCCCCCTATAAGTCCCTAGTATATGGTACATAGATACCCAGGGCATTGGGGTTCCAGGGGATCCCTATGGGCTGCAGCATATCTTTTGCCACACATAGGGAGCCCATGAGGGCAGGGTGCAGAGTACCTGTGTGTGAGGGCACCCTTGCACTAGCAGAGATGCCCCCATGACCTCCATGACCATTTTGCCGGACTTCGTGATTGCGGGGACACCATTTTACACGTGTCCTAGACATAGATTACTACATATGTCCAGTTACATAATGGTAACCCCGAACATAGGCATGTTTGGCATCAAACCCCAAGGATTTGACAAACATTGCTTGTATCATTCGATGCACTCTGGGGGCTCCTTAGAAGACCCCCAGTATTACCATTCCAGCCATCTGAGGTTTTCCAGGCAGCCCCAGAGCTGCTGCCACCTCTAAAATAGGTTTCTGCCCTCCTGTCACTTGAGCAACTCACGCCAAGGAAGGCAGAACAAAGGATTTCCTTTGGGAGAGGGGTGTTACACCCTCTCCCTTTGGAAATAGGTGTTACAGGCTTGGGAGGGGTAGCCCCCCCAAGCCACTGGAAATGCTTTGAAGGGCACATTTCATGCCCTCCTTGCATAATCCAGTCTTCATCAGTTCCGGGACCCCACAGTCCCTGCTCTGGCATGAAACTGGACAAAGGAAAGTGGAGTGACTACTCCCCTGTCTTTCACCACCCCAGTGGTGGTGCTCAGAGCTCCTCCAGAGGGTCCCTGGGGTTTGCTATCTTGGATTCCGAGTTGATAGAGAACTCTGGGAGCATCTTTGTGGCCAGTGCCAGCAGGTGACATCAGAGCCCTCCCCTGATGGGTGCTTACCTGTGTAGCTGACCAATCCCCCTTTCAGGGCTATTTAGGGTCTCTCTCTTGGGTGGTTCTTCAAATTCAGATTGCAAGACTCCAGCAGGAATCCTCTGCATCCTTAGCTTCACCTTCTCACCTAAGAAACTGCATGTGGACCCTCCAGGAACTCTACAAAACTGCAACAAAGAAGCAGCAATGACTTCTGCAACATTGTATCTTCAGCTTCTGCCAGCAACTACAACTGTTTCCTGGTTGTGCATCCTCAGAGGACAGCCTGTCTTCAGCCTGCACCAGAAGAATGAAGGAATCTCCCCTGGAGTGAAGTGGTCACTCCACTGCTTCAGCAGGCTCCTCTCTGCATCAACGACCAGCTGCATGGGTCCCCTTTCCTGACGAGTTGTGTGGATCCTGCATCACAAGTGGTAGACTGAAGTGGTCCTGATAGTCCTGACACCCTACTGTCCAACTTTGGTGGAGGTCAGAGCTTGCCTCCCCACACAATACAGTACCCCATGCACCACATGTTTTGTAGTTGCCAAGACTTGTTGTCAACCATCCACGAAGTTCTTCATCCGCAATGCAGCTCCTGCTCCTAGCACTCTATCTTGTGATGCACAGCTTCCCAAGTGGTTCTCCGGCAGTATGGGATCCTTTACTGTAGTGCTATGTGGGCTTCCTTTTGCACCTTCTTTGTCCCCTTGCTGTGGCACTCCTGTGTGTGCTGCCTGGTCCCCTGTGGGATCTCTGAGTTGTTGAGAGCCCCATCTGACTGCCCTTCCTGGGTAGAGTCCACTTGGTCCTTCCTGGTCCCGGGCAGCGCCATTTTCTGCTAACCGCGAGCTTTGCAAGTGCCAAGGCTTGTTGGTGGAATCCAGCAATGAAAACAAGACTGAAATCTTCTATCCAGCATTGGTCTCTTCTGGTTCTTGCATTATCTTCTTTCTCGTGTTCTTGTGTGTTCTAGGAAAGTTACTGTGATTTAAATCTGCTTTCCTGGGCTCTGGGGTGGGTTCTATTACTTACCTTTGTGTTTTCTAATACTCCCAGTGCCCCTCTATACACTACTCTTGCCTAAGTGAAAACCGACAGTCGCATTCCACTTTCTTAGTATATGGCTTGTGTTCCCCAGGCCCATTTCTAACTATTGTGATTTCCACTATTTGCACTGTTTTCTAACTGTTTTTATGCCTGTTTCTGCATACTAGTGTATATATTTTGTGTAGTACTTACCTCCAAAGGGAGTATAGTCTCTTTGGTATTTTTGGCATTTGTGTCACCGAAATAAAGTATCTTTATTTTTGTAACACTGAGTATTTTCTTTCATGTGTGTGAGTATTGTGTGACTACAGTGGTATTACATGAGCTTTGAATGTCTCCTAGATACGCCTTGGCTGCTCAGCTACAGCTACCTCTAGAAAGCCTGGTTTCTACTCACTGCCTACATTTCACTAATAAGGGATAACTGGACCTGGTGTAAGGTGTGAGTACCTTAGGTACCCACTACAAACCAGACTAGCCTCCTCCAGAATCCGATGACGAAGAGGATATTGATCCAGTCTCCCCTGTGGCACTCACCTCACTCACTTAGTCCCTCTGTGTCAATTGTGTCTTGACCCTAGATCCCATGGCTAGATGAGTCATCACTTGGCTGTGCCCTGCCTCCTTACTTCCCTGTGATGTTGCTGCAAATACAAAGATAAATAGAGTCATTACATGTCCATGATCACACTTGAACAACAGCTTAGATTAGCAAACATTACCATGATGTCAATTAGGCATCAGCAACAAACTCCACCTAAGTGATCCATACATGAGCCATACCATATGCATGCATGCCAATTAAACCATCAACAGTTCCCCACTGTGAGATCAGGATGTCAGACAACTACAATTGCTTGGCTGAAGTTGTGCAATCATAGTAACCATTGAACTAGTAGGAGACCTCATAACCCTCGTTGCTGTCCCCATGCAGTTACTTGTTGTAGACCAATGGCTAATGCATTCCAAAAGATCCCTCACAAGGTCATGCACACATCTATATGTCACATACATAATGACCCAACAATAAGAAATGATGCTCCAAAATCCTGCCAAGTTGCTGACAAACGTACATTAGCCTGGAAAAAGTAACATAGAAATACTCATGCAAAAAGAACAGATGAAGGATGGAATGCAGAACAAATCAGATATTTACCCCAAGTAACAGATCTGGGTTTAATCCATCATCTTTTTTGCTCACCATGACATTCCAATTTGGACCCCCACGTGTGCAAATCAGTCATGTGCCTGCTCCTCATGGGAACAGTTCAGCCGGAGCTGCCAGGCCAGGTCTTCCCGGAAACCGGTCCCAGGATGCTTGTTTCTGATCCAGGGATTAAGACCAGATCTGTGACTGTGGGATTAATGTTTGATTTGCTTTTCAATCCATCCATTTGTCACCCTAAGTAGGAAGTGCATGCCCAGATGTGGATCCCGGGCATGCTATGCCACCAGGTTCAAGCTAGCCTGGCTGATGAGGGATGATATCAAGGAACAGATTTCAGGATGCTTGTTTCAGGTCCAGTTAGGACATGCCCTGGCAGTTCTGGCTAGGCTGTTCCCAAGGAGAACAGTGTCAAGATTGATTTGTATATGGCTGGGTCAAAACTGGAATGGCATGATGAGCAGAAAATCTGATCGATTAAACTCAGATCTGTGACTGGGGTAAATGTTTGATTTACCACATCACATCCATCATCTTTTGTTTTTGCGTTTGTCACCCTAAGTGGGAAAGGTATGGCTGCTTGAAGAGTAACCCTTGGACATATGCCACCGTGATGATGTTGCTTGCTAAGTGATTTGTGTAATATGTATATTTTCATGCCTATACACCTTGTTTTGTCTATGTACAGGTACTGTTACCATGACGTCCTCATGTGTGCATTTCAGAGTTGTAACATTGCCAGGTATCCAATGCTTTTCTAACATACAAAGTAGACATGGATTGTTCTAGGTAATGTACGTCACAGATTTGGGGTATGTGAAACCTGTGCCAAGGCAGCTTGCACATTGTTTGGGTGGAAGGTCAGAAATGCACATTGCACTTGTTTTGTGTCTTGTGGTGGGCCTGATGCATCATTTGTGTCATCAAGTTTTCTGAAAATATGTAGTCCTAGCTTTTGATCACGTAATTTTTCCTTCACATTGGCTAAACACTCTTTTTACATGACCCGTATCTAGCTGTAAATGTGTTTTATCATTGGAATCCACAACACTGTGGCCCTCATTACAACCCTGGCGGTAAATGCCACTTACCGCCGTGCTGATAGCAGCCAACATACCGTGACCATGGCGGTATTCCGCTATGGGTATTATGACCCACTAAGAGAAATCTGCCACTATACAGACACCCACACAAGTCTGCCAGCCCAAAGGTCAGTGATAAACTGGCAGTACCAAAACCCACACCGTTACGCCATCAGAAATACACCCACAGTATCAAGACCGACGAATCACCGCAGCGGTCTTTCAACCGCAGTAAACAATTGGCGGTACACACAGCCGCGCTCAAAATACACACACACTAACAAAACGACACCACATTGGACAATTCAAAATACACACACCAAACACCCATTTACACACCACACTCACAAATTCAGACCACTATAAAACACACACCCACATTACCCACAATCCTTTCAACGTAACAAAAGATTTATAACTGAGAGAGACTAGCCAGGAGCACCCACTCAATCTTAGCCACAGAACACCATCACCCATACACCATCCATGCACCTCACAGCACACAACCCAACACAGCACCTCACACACCCTCACACATACCACTCACACCACATCCATGGACACCCCAGGTTTTCAGAGGAGGAGCTGAGGGTCATGGTGGAGAAAATCATCCGGGTAGAGCCATAGCTATTCGGATCACAGGTGCAGCAGACGTCCATTGCTAGGAAGATGGAGCTATGGCGGAGTCATGGACAGGGTCATTACTGTGGGACAGCACCCCAGAACAAGGGATGACATCAGGAAGAGGTGGAACGATCTACGGGGTAATGTGCGTTCCATTGTTGAAAGACACTAGGTAGCTGTACAGAGGACTGGCGGCGGACCCTCACCTCCTCCCCCACAACTAACAACATGGGAGGAGCAAGTCTTGGCAATTATGCATCCTGAGGGCCTCGCAGGAGTAGCAGGAGGACTGGACTCTGGTAAGTCAACTCTTTACTATTATATCTCCCACCCTACCTGCATGCCATCACAAACTCCTACCCCTACACCCATCACTCCACCACCTCACATATACCCCTGCATGGACACCCATCACTAAAGCTTGCACATTAGAGAGATTCACCTAGCCCACACAATCCCCACTCACACAAGGCAAAGCTGACAGGGCAATCACAACCATACAGGGAAACACACCCATGCACAAGATGGCACATGCAGATATAATAACACTGCATTTACATACCCACAGGACCCCCACTCAATGTCACCGGAGAAGAGGTACCACCAACATCCAGTACCCCCCAAGAAGAGGCCCACAGTGATGACAGCAGCTCTGCATGCCTGGATCACGATGATCAACCTGGCCCATCAGGGACCTCTGGACAGTCGGTTACCCTGCCGCGGTCCCATACCACCACAGAGCCTCCCTCCTCAGGGAACACCAGCACAGCACCTACCCAGCGGGCCCATACCTCTGTCGCCAGGACATGTCAATCAGAAGTGTGTCCACCACTACAGGGACTCCAGGCAACCCCACAAACACATCATGATCAGGTTCCTGGCATCAGTGGTAGTGGGCACACAGTTCAGGGGACAGAGGCACGGGACAACAGTGAAGCTGGGATGACTGCTGTGTGACAGGGGGAGGACAGGCCCAGGGAACCCACTCTCCACAAGGCACTTGCAGGGATCCTGGGAGCATACCAACATTCCCAGGAGACTTTGGGCCAGATACTGTACAAGTTGCAGGAGACCCAGCGGATGCAGAAGGGACAGTACCTCGAGATAAGGGAGGACCTCAAACACATCCACACCATCCTGGGCACCATTGCAGGAGTGCTGGCTGACATGGCCAACACCATGAGGGAGGCAGTGGCACACCAACGGGCCCCTGATACTAGCCACACCGATGAACAGCTCTCCACCTCCACCGGCGCTAGTGGACAGGAGGCCCCACCATAGGACCAACCAACTACTAACACCCCACCCCCTGCAGAAGGAAAACCACCCCAAAAACGGTCCCTGCGATCCAGTTAGAAGCCAGAGTTTATTGCGAGGACCCCCACCAGGAAATAAGGCTCCCCTTCCTATGCCCCCTTGGACAATGCACCTGTGATATCAATAGACTGGACACTGCCCTGGACGTTCCTCCATCAGCAACCCAGCCCATTGCAATACCCCCTCCACTTATTTGCACAAAAATATACACCCATGGAACTAATACAAGTATGGAGTCTGTCAATTGATTCAAATATGTATTAGTTTAACAAGCTGTAAACATTGCAATTCAACTGTACAGTTATGTATACATAGGTATCACCTGTAGTGGGCAGCAGGGAACACACCAGGAGCCAGAGTGGGGCACATAGATCTGAAAATAGAGATGCCAAAGGGTACAGTAAGTGGGCATACAATATGGAAATTCAGGCTGCCATGTACAATGTCCAACACAAAACGGTAATGGAAAATGAAGTTACAGTGTCTTACCTGTGTGTAACTGGAAGTACTGTTGTATAAGTGCTCTTCTGTTGTCCACATCTTCTTCCTCTGCCTCCTCTTCTTCACTGTCCACAGGCTCCACCACTGCCACAAGACCATCTCCAGGCTCATCTTCCTGCAAAAAAGGCAACTGGAGTCTCAAGGCCAAGTTGTGCAACATGCAACATGCAACGATGATCTGGCACACCTTCTTGGGTGAGTAGTACAGGGATCCACCTGTCAGATGGAGGCACTGGAACCTGGCCTTCAGGAGGCCAAAGGTTCTTTCAATGATCCTCCTTGTTCGCCCATGTGCCTCATTGTAACGTTCCTCTGCCCTTGTCCTGGCATTCCCCACTGGGGTCAGTAGCCATGAGAGATTGGAGTAACCAGAGTCACCTGTAAATATTTGAGGGACACCTGCTAGCCACACACTCACCCTTAGGGACAACCCCACACCCATATACCTATATCAACAGTGTGGAGACCATGGGCTCAACTATTAGCCACAGCCTGTGGCTCTGGAGTTGAGACATCACATATGGAATGCTGCTATTCCTCAAGATGAAGGCATCATGGACAGAGCCAGGATACTTGGCATTCACATGGGAGATGTACTGGTCCACTAAACTCACCATCTGCGCATTCAGAGAGTGATAGTTTTTTCTATTCCTGAACACTTGTTCATTCCTCCGGGGGGGGGGGGGACAAATGCTACATGTGTACCATTAATGGCACCAATTATATTGGGGATATGTCCCAGGGCATAGAAGTCAGCTTTCACTGTGGCCAAATCCTCTGCCTGGTCAACACGTTGGAGAACATAGGCTGTGACATCCCTGATGCCATGGCCACTGTCGCTTGGAAGGAACCACTTGCCAGGAAATGGAGCACTGACAGGACCTGCACCATAGGGGGGATACCTGTGAGCTGGTGGATAGCTGAAATCAGGTCAGGCTCCAATTGGGCACACAGTTCTTGGATTGTGGCCCTATCAAGTCTGTAGGTTAGGATAATGTGTCCGTCCTCCATTGTCGCCAGGTCCACCAGGGGTCTGTACACGGGAGGATGTCTGCATCTCATATTCATCCTCAGCGGTTGAAGTCTATGGAGAAAAATGGTGAGCAGAGGGTCATATTCACACATAGGTTGAAATAATGATGCATCTCTTCCTTTACAGAAACAGTATGTGAATTTGAGAGTCAGTTGATGTGCCAATGTCTGCTGTGACACAGTTAGGTGCCATGGCATGTGCCCCCCTGAAATGGCGCCTGCCTGACCTGTGAAGAGAGACAAGTGGAAATGAGGTAATTCCGCTGGCGTTGTGCGCCGTAGAGGTCGGCGGTCGATGACCCCGGCACAACATCACATTGGTTAACATTAGGCCCTTAGGTTCCAGGAGCCAATGGCGTTGTACGCCGGCGGTGACGGTACGCACCACCGCGGACGTGACCACATTTTTTAAATGTTTACACACTTGCTACCTGACCTTCAACAGGAGAGGACCTACACTGCAAGTGATGCTGTGACCTGTGTGTGGAAGCGACAATGGCTCATTTGTCTGGGGAAAGGGCCCCTGCCTTCACTTCGAAGGAGTTGGGGAGACTGGTGGATGGGGTCCGACCTCAGTACACTTTACTCTATTGTCCTCTAGACAAACAGGTGAGTACACTGTGAGCAAGATGCGTGGACCATGATTGTATGGAGTGCTGTGTGTGTAAGTCACATGTGGGGGGGGGCTGAGGGGTCCTGGGCAGAGTGCTGCGTGTATGGTGGTCAATGTATGTGCGTAAGGGGATGGGTGAGATATGGTGGGCCATGACTGTAACAGGCCGGACGGTATGATTTATAACATTTTCTATGTTTATTATTCTGTAGGTCAGTACCCATCAGAAAAAGGGTATTTGGCGTGCCATCGCCAAGGAGGTGTGGACTCTGGGGGTCTTTGACAGGCAGAGCACCCACTGACGCAAACGGTGGGAGGACCTGCGCCACTGGGCAAGGAAGACGGTGGAGGCCCAGCTTGGGCTGGCATCCCAACGAAGAAGGGGTGCCCGTCGTACCCTGACACCCCCTTATGTTCTGCATCCTGGTGGTGGCCTATCCGGAGTTGGATGGGCTCTTGACGGCATCACAGCACTCACAAGGGGGTGAGTACAGATTCAGAATCAATACTTTGCGCGTGTTAAGGTTTTAGCTGGGTGGGGGATGTGGACTGTGGGTGCCCCTAGGCCAGGGCGAACATGGCAGGGTAGGTCCCTTGTTGGACAGGCTCAGAAGCACTCCAACCCCAATGGTGTTAGTGGGCATCTACTACTGGGCAGGACCCTGTTTGTTTCAGGTGTGCAGCTGATGGCGTTATGCTATGTACCCCATGGGCTGGTGACAATCTTTGTAACAGGTAGTGCATGGCCTAGGGCATAGGGCTGCTCACTGTGTGTTGTGTAGGCCAATGGTAGAGTTGTTGCTGGCTTTGACCAAGTGTATCCTCTGTCTCCCCAACCCTTTTTGTTTTGTCACCCTGTCCTTGTGTGCATTAGCATAATCTGACGGAGGAGTTGAGGCACTTGCAACGGAGGGAGCTGCATCCCACATGGGCCTGGAGGCTGAATCCACCGAGGGTGAGGGTACCAGTGGGACGGAGGGCGAAGGGAGCACCACGACGGAGACAGGAGGGGACACTACAGACAGCAACTCCTCCTCCGATGGAAGCACCCTGGGGGTGACGGACACCTCTGTGCCCACCCCAGCAACAGGTAGAGCCGCCACCCCCCCACCAGCACTGCCCTCCCAGCAGCCCCTCAGCGTGTTTCCCGTGCCCGCTAACCAAGGAGGTTGGGCATCTCCTTCGCCCGCAGGAACATAAGGCCCTGCCCCAGTCAGCCCTGCTGCCCTCAGTGAGGAGGCTATTGACCTCCTGAGATCCCTCACTGTTGGGCAGTCAAACATACTGAATGCCATCCAGGCTGTCAAGAGGCATTTGGAACAAATGCATACCTGGAGAGCATTCACTGTGGAGTGGCGGCCCAACAGAGAGCATTTCAGGCACTGGCCTCCGCACTGATGGCAGCCATTGTCCCTGTCTCCAGCCTCCCCCCTCTGACTTCCTCTACCCAGTCCCAATCCCCTCAACCCCAGCCTATACCAAGCACACCTTCAGTCCAGCATTCACCCAAATCAACACACAGAAGTGGCTCAGGCAAACACAAGCACCACACTTCATCTCACAGGCACTCACACAAGCACCATCCCCATTCAGACACACCAACATCCCCTGCCTCCACCGTGTCCCCCCTCCTTGTCGTCCACCTCCCTCCCAGTAGCATCTCTACTCACACCTGCATGCACTACATCCTCATCTACTATCTCCATCACCAGCACGTCCATCACTACACACCCCTCACTGGCCGTAACCACCCCCATATTGATGCACACGTCCCCTGTGTCCTCTCCCACTGTGTCTGTGACCTCTCCTCCCAAAGCACACACCCACCCAACAGCCATCCACCTCACAACAGCATCCAGCTCATGCAACTGCACCCAAACACAGCAGACTGACACCACCTACAACCACTCCCTCTTCCTCCACTCCCAAACCTTCACCCTCTTCCCGCCCCAATGTCCATAAGAAGCTTTTCCTGGCCAACAATGAGCTCTTCCCTAGCCCCTGTCCTTCACCTCGAGCCAGGGTGACCAGAACCCAGCCCAGCTCCTCAGCCACCTAGTCCTGTGATTTCTGCAGCTGGCAGAGGCTCTAAGGGGGCACCCGTCAACCCAGCCAGTGTGCCACCAACCCCTGCCAAGGCCAAGAAGATTCCAACACCTGGCAAGGTCAACAAGGGGACAGCATCCAGCAAGGAGAAGGAGCCACAACCACCCAGCAAGGCCACGTCTAAGACACCAGCTGCTAGACCCAAGGTGACACCACCATCTGTCAAGGGCAGGAAGGGGCAGAGAACAGCAGCCACGGCACTTCTGCCGTCCGAGCCTGCAGGTGAAGGCCTGGTGGCTACCAGCACAACCACTAGCACCGCCATCTGCACTGCGGACAGCACCGCCACCTGCGCCGCCGCAAGCACCGTCACCTACACCGCCACCTGCACTGCCACAAGCACCTCCATCTGCACTGCTGAAAGTGGCACCACTGCCAGCAGCAGCAGCCCCAGTGGGCAGCCATCCAAGGCGGCAGGGGAAGGGCTGGAGCCTCCCCCTACACTGCCAGCACCCCCACCAGCACCGCCACTACCACAACTGTGCAGCCATAACCGGCGGAGGATGGACTGTAGCCCTGCCTCCATGGAGTATCATGCATCCTGGCCACTGCAAATCTCGTGGCTCTGACACCCAGGTGAGGGACTGTGACCTCGCACCCCCCAAGTGCTGCGGCACAAAGCCCCCTCCAGAACCAGTGGAAGAAGGCATCCACTCAGCCCCTCCTTGCTAGGAAGAAGCACATTATGCACAAGGCCCCCTCCAGAACCAGTGGAAGAAGGCATCCACTCACCCTCTCCTTGCCAGGATGAAGCACACTGGGCACAAAGCCCCCTCCAGAACCAGCCAAAAAAGGCATCCACTCACCCTATCCTTGCTACGAAAAAGCACACTGGGCACAAATCCCCCTCCAGAACCAGTGGAAGAAGGCATCCACTCACCCTATCCTTGGCAAGATGAAGCACACTGGGCACAAAGCCCCCTCCAGAACCAGTGCAAGAAGGCATCCGCTCACCCTATCCTTGGCAGGATGAAGCACACTCGGCACAAAGCCCTCTCCAGAACCAGTGGAAGAAGGCATCCACTCACCCTATCCTTGGCAGGATGAAGCACACTGGGCACAAAGTCCCCTCCAGAACCAGTGGAAGAAGGCATCCACTCAGCCTATCCTTGCCAGGAAGAAGCACACTGGGCACAAAGCCCCCTCCAGAACCAGTGGAATAAGGCATCCACTCACCCTATCCTTGGCAGGATGAAGCTCACTGGGCACAAAGCCCCCTCCAGAACCAGTGGAGAAGGCATCCACTAGAGAGACTGTGGCTTTGCACTCCCCAGGACCAAGCAGTGGGCAAACCACCCACTTGAGAGACTGTGGCTTTGCACTCCCCAGGACCAAGCAGTGAGCATGTAGTCCCCTCCAGGAGCAGTGGCGTTGTACCATCTTCCGGCTGAGATGCCCCCCTTCCCTGTCCCCCTGAAGTGCCTGTGTGTCTTCGACCTGAAGCCTCTGCAGTGTTCTCTCCGTTTTGAGGCAGGAGTCAAGTGTGGGTGTGGCCTCTGTGTTATGGCCCAGTGGGCCACAGACTATTTTTGTGTGGACATTGTCCCTCATATTGTATATATTGTACATACTGTTAATTTATTTATGTACTTATTTCTACAGATTTCTAATATTACACTAATTTGACTCCATTCATTTTGTCCTTGCATTATTCCTGAGGATTATTGGGTGTATATGTAATGTTATTGCATCTGTTTGTGTGTATGGTGTTGGGGGTGAGGGTGGGGGTGGGGGTGTTGCATGTTTGTGATTGTGTGTCACTCTCTTCCTCCCACCCCCCTGTGTGCTAGGTGCAGTACTCACCGTGGTCACCATCGCCGGCGTTGGTGCCCCTGGTATATGAGCAGATACACCAGCATGGGGAGGACCTGCAGCTCGGGCTCCGTGGCCTCCTGGTTCTTCCTTGAGTGTCGAGAGCTGAGTGGTTTCCCTTCAAAGTACTGTTTCTGCCGTGCTTTTGATGGTATTGTTACTGCCCCGGGAAAGCTGGCGGATGGGCGGGTTGTAATTCTGTGGGCAGTACATTGTCTTCCGCCTGGCTGTTGGCGGTTACCGCTGCGGTGTTTGTTGCTACCACCGTGGCAGTCAGTGGCTGTCTGTGTGGGTGGTTTCCGCCATGATCATGATTCCATTTTTGTTACCACCAGCCTGTTGGCGTTATTACCCCCGTTTTAACACCGACCGCCAGGGTTGTAATGAGGGCCTGTGTGTCATACCATCAGATACATGCAAATTGGATTATGATGGGCCTGTGATCAGGGACTGTTGTACTGCCATCTGTCTGTGTCTTGGATTATGTGTTGCTGGACTAGTTTGGTGTGCTATGTGATAAGGCTGAAGCTGCTGACAACATCCACTTTGATGTTTGCCTATTCTACAGGATAAGGGCATTTGGACAAGTGACCACTGGGCTGGTGTTTGGAGTTACTGAAACAGTGCCTCCTGGGAGTTGCAGTCAGGTCACTCTCCATACAACACACACTTGACAAAATGTTATCCTCCCAGGCAAGTAAACTTTAATTGAGGGTTCATATAAAGATGGATTTGGGGAAGTGAACGTTGCTATTGTGGTTGGAGTTAGAGACACGGGGCCTACTGGGCTTTGCTTTCCGGTCACCCCCTTTACTTCACACAACCATATAAATGTTAAACTCCCAGAAGAGTACATTTCATTTGAGAGTTAAGACACAGGGGTATTTGGGCATGAGAACACTGAGCTTGTGTTTAGAGTTAGGGAGACAGAGCCTCTTAGCCTTAACAGTCATGCCACTACCTCTACTTAATACACTTGATAAATGTCAGCCCCCCAGGCGGGCACACTTCATTTTTATGTTTCCGAAGAAGGGAATTTGGGGAACTAAACACTGGACTGATGTTTGGAGTTAGTGAAACACTGCCTCCTGGAAGCTGAACCATTTAATAACCTCCCAGGTGAGTAGATGTCAATTGAGAGTTAAGACACAGGGGTCTTTGGACAAAAGAGCACTGGTCTGGTGTTTGGAGGTACAGAAACAGGACATTCCGGGAATTGCAGTAATGCCACTCTCTCCAGTACACACACTATACAAATGTTATCCCTCCAGGTGAGTACACTTCATTTGTGAGTTTCCAAACAGGAGTCTTTGGAGTTGAGGATACTGGGCTGGTGAGTGAAGTAACAGTGTCAAACCCTCCTGTCCTTAGCAGTCATGCCTTTCCCTCCACTATACAAATGGTACCCTCCTTGATCTAACTTACATTGAGAGTTGCCAAACACTGGTTTTTCCATGAAAGAACACCGTTCTGGGGTTTTCAGTTGCTGAAACAGTGCCTCCTGTGAGTTGCAGTCAAGTTATTCCATCTAGTTCACACACTTTTCCAATGTTATCCCACCAGGTGAGTATACTTCATTTGGGAGCTGACACACATGGGTATATGGACTAGTGACCACTGTGCTGGTGTTTGGGCTTATAGGTACAGGGCCTGCTGGGAGTTGCTGTCAGCTCATTCTACTAGTACACACACTATAAAAATATTATCCCCCAGGTGAGTACACTTCATGTGTGAGTTACCAAACAGAAGTCTTTGGAGAAGAGGACACTGGACTGGTGGTTGGAGTGACAATATCAAAGCCTCCTGGGAATTACAGTCATGTAACTCCCTGTATACACACACTATACAAATGGGGTAGTCACAGGTGAGTCCACTTCAGTTGGGAGTTGCCAAACAATGGCTTGGACAAGAGAACACTGGGTGGTGGTTAGTTTTAAAGACATAGGGCTTTCTTGGCTTTAGTAGTCATGTCACTCCCTCTACTTCCCACATTTGACAAACAATATCCTCCCAGCTGAGCAAACGTAAATTGTGAGTTGCTAGACAGTGGCATTGGACAAGTTAACACTGTTCAGGTGTTTGGAGTTGCTGAAATAGTGCCTCCTGTGAGTTGCAGTCAGGTCACTCTCACTACTACATACACTTGACCTATGTTCTCCCCCCAGGTGAGTACACTTCAATTGAGAGTTCACTAACAGATGTATTGTAGCATGTGACCACTGTGCTAGTGTTTGTAATTACAGGGATAGTGCCTCCTGGGAGTTGCAGTCAGGTTACTCTCTCTACTTCCCACACTTGACAAATGATATCCTCCCAGGCCAGGTAACTGAAGTTCATTGGTGATTTGCCAAACAGGGGTATGTGGACAAGTGACCTATGGGATGGTGTTTGGAGTTATGGAACAGTGCCTACTGGAAGTTGGAATTAGGTCACTCCCTGTACTACACACACCATAACAATTTGATCTCCCCAAGTGAATACACTTCAATTGTGAGTTGAGTTGCCAAATAGAGATCTTTGGACAGGGGAACACTGGTCTGCTGAGAGGAGTGACAGTATAAGTGGTAAAAGGTGAGCTGCAGACATGCAGGACATTACATTTTGGTGAAATTGTTAGTAAATTACCCGACTACACTCTATATTATTCCTGCAAAGCCCTTGTGATGCAGGATGGCCAATACCTTCTTCACCTAGGGAAAGAGATGTAATGGGGCACTGTGAGGGCCACTGACTGTCTTCTTGGTCTGCAGCTGGTGCCTGGAGACAGAGGGAACAGACTTTGCCTCTAAAGTTATTCCATCTCTTCCTGATATCCTCCTTTGTGCTCAGAGTGGTGCCTAAAGCATTCTCTCTATTGACTATCCTGTCTAACATTTCCATTTTCCAACTGAGAGGAGTCTGATGGACTTGTGCTCCAAACAATTGTGGCTCTACTCTTATGATTTTATTCATCATGACTCTTAACTCATCCTCAGAAAAACAGGGATTTTTGAAATGTGATGTGGTGGAACAAAAAATAAAAATGGTTGACTGTGACATACTTACCAGGGGAAGTGCAATAGGGTGTGAAAAGACAAAAAAGTGTGTGCAGGGGGTTCAGTGGGATGATGAAAAAAACAGTGCCTAATCTCCGAAATAATTGATTGCTGGTAGTGGTTCTTTGGCTCTGAGTAGAAATTAAAAGGATTGTGGTGCGTAAAGGAGTGTGATTATAGTGTCATTTGCAGGTGTGTCCAATGTGGCAATGTGTTTCAGCTGTGTTGTTTTAAAATTCATCTAATGTGCCGTTATGAATTACTTTGGTGACTGCGGACTGCAGTGGTTCGGACCATTATTTGCTGACCAGCATGAGGGTCCTCCGTGGCGACTGTGTGCTTGTAATAAGGTCAGTGGTTGGTCACCTCGCTTGAGGTCAGACCACCTATTTTCATGCCTCTGCACTACTGGCGGTCTGCTTTTTTTGTGTGTCGGTCAGCGGTCCCCTGACTATGTAACTCTTAATAAGGTGCTCTGGAAGACTGCCAATATGGCAGTCTAGCGGTCTGACTGCCAAACTCGTAATGAGGCCCCGAATCTTTAGAGTTCTAATAATTGTTTAAACCATTTCTCTGAAAGGGATTTAAATATAAATACAATGCCTACAACTAAAAATAAAAATGAACTAATGAGAAAAAAAGTCTTACATTTTTTATGCTATTTTTCTTGGAAAATAAAGAAACATCTAAACCCCCCAAAAAATAGTTCCACATCAAATGTGTCCAGTAACTAAAGTCAAATATGCAAAATCTAGTAGGAATTATGAGGTGGCACCTCACAACTTGTGTGACGTTCCACACTTCCAAGGCGGTACTAAGCTAATATTATGATAGAGTGATTTTTGCTCCATTATCTTATGATTAGTGTGAAGTCTGCACACCACCAGGCATCCTTGCTCAAAGGGAATAGGTCTTTATCTGCTTAACCAGAACATTATTCATTCCTTTTAAGAAAGGATAAAGCAGGTCACACTGATGTTTGTGTATTTGTGTACGCACTTTGGCTTTTGATATTTTCGTTTTGTTTTTTTTAAATGACAGTCAAGAAGCATAATATCAGGAAAAAAAGTTTGGCTTTTGAGACATTAATTGTAGATGAGATATACCTTAGAAGTGTCAAAGGATTTTTGCTATTTTATAGATAATACAAAGGGTGCTTCATATTCTTGTGTCTTGCAACTGATGTTGCATAGAGCCAACAAAACTGCTAAAACATGGTAACTGGAAAGAAATTGGATTCATCTACTGCTTAATTTTAAAAGAAGCACAGGAAGATCCATATACAAGTAATGTGACCACTTTGTAACACAACAAAGTCCTGGGATACACAATATTTGAGCTGACATTGAAAAGGTTGTACTTAGACTGTTGTGCATGCGTCGAAGATTTAATCTATTTTTATCAGAGAAAATATACAGCGTTCCTAACAAGTCAGATATATTCCTTACACAGACATGTGATACTTTAGGGGTGTCTACTACGTAGAAGAATTCATCAGTTTGTTAACCATAATCACTCACAGACGCACACAATCGCACATGCGCGCACACACACGCACACACTGCCCACGTGCTGAATTGCAGTCTTTGACAACATCAGTGGCGGCCCGTCCTTTAGGGCAGAGGGGCCACGCCGCCCACCCCATGAAGAGTGTCTGTCAGGCTGAACAAAGGCCAACCTGACAGACACTCTTCATGTTCAGGTCAGGCAGCCAGGAGTGAGCCATGCGCGATTTGCGCAGACTCCTGGCTGCCTGAGCTGAACTTTGCTGGGCTGAGGAGATCACAACCCCTATGGGCGTGACCTCCTCGGCCCAGCAAAGGTGCCTCGAGGCCCTCCCCTGGGTGACGAGGAAAGCGTCACCCATTGACACTATCCCTGGCCGCTTCAGGTTTAAGCCCTGAAGCGCCCAGGGCGAGTGTCAATCAGTGACACTTCGTCACAGAGTGGGGTGGGGTCAGCAGTCTCACTGACCCCATCCTACTCTGTGACGAGGCTGGGACTGCTGCCTTCCCTCATTGGCTGACCTTAGGTCAGCCAATGAGGGAAGGCAGCAGTCCCAACCCTCCTGGGACCTGGAGGCTAAAGGTAAGTGTGTGTGTGTGTGTGTGTGTATGTATGTGTGATATGTTTTACATTGAATGCTTGGTGCGCGCGTGCATGTTTGAGTGTTATGAGTGTTGTCAATGGATGTGAGTGCGTGTGTGTGTGAAAGAATGAATGTGTGTGATCTTGTAAAATGAATGTTTGGTGCGTGCGTGCATGTTTGAATGGAATGAGTGTTGTTAATGGATGAGCGTGCGTGCATGCGTGTCTGCGTGTGAAAGAATGAGTCTGTGTGTGTTGTGTGTGTGTGTGTGTTTGTGTGTGTGTGTGTGTGCCCCGCCCGCCCCCCTCCCAAAGCTGCCGGCCGCCACTGGACAACATTATCCTCCTCTGATGCTCTGGCAAGTACAACAAATATAATAAACTGCTTAACACACATGAATGAAATATAGGCATATTCTATAGGTAATTTATAGGATCATAGTCTAAAGAAAGACTTTATGAGTCATTTTGTTCCCTTGAAACTGGAATTTAACCTGGAATTAAATACCTTTTATGTCCTTATATTAAATGTATGAAGCAAAAATATTCACAACCATCAAACATGCTAACAGGAGCATTGTGAAACCTTTCTGTAGTAGGCAATTCGTTTTTTTGAAGGCATGCACAATTTTCCCACGTACTGCAAGTATGCTCTTTAGGACCAAAATAAAACTTGGAAATTAGAAAATCTACCTTAATTGGCATTAGGTTGTTGATGACAAATAGGCTTGACAATTATTTTTCAAGTGTAATATTTATATAAATCACAAATTTTGTTCATTCGTGCCACGGATGTAAGATTGTCTTGGCCCAGATATTCTAAAAGGTATTTTTCTGACGATCAGCTAATTTTCCCTTGCTCAAAGACATCACTCGCCATGCTACTGAAGTTGAACCTGCACACACAAATTCTATCCTGAAAGTCAAGAAGTACATCTACAACCCCTGATGCAAGTGTGAATGTGTACTTGCGAGACAACTTGTATATAAGTCCAGTTCTATGGACCCCAAATTGGCATGAGTCCCCTTTTTAGAGACGTAGTACAGTGCATGAAGTTGTGTAGCTGTCCCACAGAAGACCACATACAAATCTGCAGGATCCATGTCACATGTGCACAAATTGACTACAAATCTGTCTCAAATGTACACAACATTACAACACTGTGATATGCGAACATGGATTGGGAAATGGAAGTTCTCAAACCAC
The DNA here is from genome assembly GCF_031143425.1 of Pleurodeles waltl. Lineage (NCBI taxonomy): Eukaryota > Metazoa > Chordata > Amphibia > Caudata > Salamandridae > Pleurodeles > Pleurodeles waltl. The sequence goes on along the minus strand of NC_090437.1, from coordinate 257,177,556 downwards.
ATCACTCAGTTGGGATTTGTGAGGGCACTATGTGAATGGCATCATGTCAACTGTCATGGACAGTGTGAGACAATCAACAGCATGAGCACATGTAATGTAGGGCAATACCAACATCTGGGGAGGAGCCTGGACCTATACATGTGTCTTTGTAAACCATCTCTGGCAAGTCACCAACAGCCTAGACTGGACATGAAAAAAATAATTCACAGTCACAGTCTGTCCCACCACACATGTAGTGTAATGCAAAACATTGAGTGGACGAGAGTGATGGGAATCTGGCACCATCCAACCCTGCTGCACAACTATGCCCTTCAGGACGTTGATTAGTATGATGTGGCTGCCCATGCACTGTATTAGACTTCACATACAGTCAATGAACATGCCTCTGGAAATGGCACTTCACTGCCATAATGTCCATATCATATGTTCATAATTGGGAGAAGAGCCAAATGTGCAGGATGTATGCAAATGCAGTAAACCATAGCAATGACATTTTGTATCCTCTAACATTTCAGCTGACAAAGGGTATGGCATCCATCCATGGGTAATAACTCCTTTTGCTAGTCCACAAACAGACCCAGAGAGGGCCTAAAATCAGGGATGTGCTCGGACCAGGAACATTGCGGAAAGGACCTTTGGCTTGCTAAAAGCCCACTTTCTCTGCTTGGTTGTATCAGGTAGGTGACTGTTGTATTCTCCACCCATTGTCTGCAAGATGAACCCAGCATGTACCATTTTTCCCAATATTTCTATAAAAGCCAATGTCCCCTTGGATGACGAGCAGGAGTCTCCCCGGGAAGAGGAGGAGGATGAAATGCCAAATAATCTAGACATACTGAACACTGCTACTGGTGCATGGCAATGTGCCCACATTGTATTACATTTCTTCAACTGAATAAATGTGGAGTAGGTCATGACTGCCAAGCATGCCAATAAATAATGATATACAACATATGTCTCGGATTGTTTGGCACAGTCTCATTTCCAAAACAATCTACATTCAGGAAACCATGAGTAGGCCCCAAGAGTTGCCAATCTACTGTGAACAGTGTTGTCATCCTTCTAAGTATCAGACACAATGCAATGAGCTCAGAAAAGTGTGGTGTGTAATATTTGCATTGCCTGCCAAACAAACAAGTTTTAATGAAAAACATCATATCTGCCATTGAACTGTTGTTTCATTTGGAAAACAGATAGGTGTCACTACATGATGCATCAGGGTAACACTGTATGCCAAGGTCTGTAAATAGTAGTCAGGATCTTCAACAGTTGATTGGTGTGAGATATGTGTCAAATCAATGGCTGAAAGATCCATTACATTGCTGAGAACTCACAATATTAACATATTTTGCACTCACATGTATGACAAATAGTAAGTGTATCACAGAGAACAGAACATCTGTATGTGTAGCACAGTGTCGAAAAAAACAGTGATCATCTTGCATGTATACCAATCAATGTCACTGAATGTCTCATAATATTGTTAATAAGTATGAGTACATCATGACATAGAATGACTTGTACATGTATGTTGGAACATTGACTGGAAGGACCATTACCCAAACCACCCCTATTCACTGTGAAGCTGACAAAGTATAGAGTCTATAGCTGTGGGTGACTACTCCTCACAAACACACCCACATGGAAGCCCAGCACAGTCCAAATCATGGCCTAAACAGGACCAGCAACATTGTGGAGGGGACTCCCAGAGTACCCCAGTATCACTGCTGGAGTCAGGATAGTTTTTGGGACAATTTACCCCACTCCCCATAAATAGGCAACAAACCAATACTACTGTGCTGCATATTGGAAAACACATGTGCAGGCCACAATCGTTCACAGCCCAATGACAATGTGGAGCTGGAACAACTGGATGATGAGTATGTGGAAAATGGGCAGCACGCACAAAATGTAACCAATGGCAACAACCTTGCTGAGTTACCAAAACTAGTCACGTGTATGGAACATGCATGAGTGACTCACACAATGTCAGAAGAGCATGATAACGAGAAAGAGTGTACCTATGTAAGATTACACATATCATAACAACCAGTGTGTGGCCACATTTCCTGCCCATTTGCAGTATGTGAAAGTCATCCAGTTTTAATATACTGCAAATGTTCGGTCACTGAGAATAGTGTTGACTTACCTTGGCTGTACACCGGGTCTGCTAACCAGGCTTAGGGCCACTACTCTGAATAAGAGGAATAAGCTATATTGGCACCAGCAGAATTGCCAACTACAGACTCCTGTAATTCCCTAGTGGATAATAGGGCAATGGGGGATTTGAACTACCTATAAGTCCCTAGTAGATAACAGGACATGGTTGAATCGCACTACCTATAAGTCCCTAGTAGATAATAGGGCAAGGTAGAATCATCCTACCTATAAGTCCCTAGTAGATAATAGAGCAGGGAAATTTTGACTGTCTGCTGTATGTCAAATGTAGTGGCAGGTGCAAATACCATATCCTGTTTGAAACTGTGTCGCCTGGTAGAATGCCCCTGGATGAGCGGAACATGAAGAAATTGCACCATTCACATATCAACCCACATGTGTGTACTAAGCGGCTCATTTACAAGCCCCTTGTGCCACCGGAGTGTCACTCTTTTTCAACGCTCTGATGGCACTGTGCCCTGCTTCATACTTACTAGGCAGCATCAAGACAATTTTCATGTCTTGGCGTGGCCTTGTAAATATTGACCGCCCCAATGCAGTTTTATCTGGCAAAGGGGTGTGTAATGGGTGTTTCTGTGGGCATACCCAAGCAACAGCCATTTCTTTTTTGAAACTTTCCCTGATTTACATGGAAAGGTAAACCTGAGGCAGCACAAAAAATTATGCCTCCCTAAGGGTGGCAGTTGAGTGCCGCAATGAGTAGAAATACTTTTTTCTCCTGATTTTTTACACTGCACTTTCAAGGGCCTCATTTTTGACACAATGATGCTGGGTGCTGCCACAAGCTAATTTTTGCTGCACCAAGCCGCGTCATATCCAGAATGCAGGGATGTGCCGTATGTGCAAGAATAAAGCACATCCATGTGTTCTCCCCTGCACCGGTGCTGAAGTAGCTGCCTACCACAAATGCAGGAGTGATTGTTTTTGGGCAGGAACAGGCACCTTCCTTCACAAAAACAATCATAAATGGGGATTTGCACCTCCTATGTGTGCTGCACAAAGCAGCACACATAGAATGAGGAACAAATTAAGAAAAATATTATTTCTCCTTGTTGTGCCAATCTAACGCCACCCCTGTGGCGGTATTAGGTTTTGCAACTGCATCAGGGTTACGAGTGCTTGTAAATCTGGGGTAGTGTCCAGTCGTGGCTAATGGCAGGGAGAGGGGGTGGAGGGGTGCAATGTGGGCCGCGTGGGTGTGGGGGGTAGCGAGCAAAAAAATATATAATAATAAAAATAAAAAACTTACCTTTTTCATTGGCAACCACTGCGCAGCTCCTCAGCTGCAGGCACAGGCTCAGGTTCCCAGCTTGCCTTGGGTCCAATCCTAACACTTCTTGGTAACATTAAAGCAGCATTAGGATTGGATGGAATGCCAAGCCAGGGTGCTTTGAGGCACAGTGGGAGCCTCTGCCTGCTCTTTCCAACCCTGCAACGCAGTGCCTGCGTTGCTGGGTTGGAGAGAGCCTAGCATGCATGTATGTTTGGTCGGCCCAAGACGGCACAGCACTCCCCCCTGTTATGCCAGTGGCCCCATTCCTTTTGCAGTAAAAAAAATAATAAATGTAGTTTATTATGTTTTTACTGTAAAAGTTTTGCAGCTGTTGCTGCCAGCGACCTGCAATGCTCCTCTCCCATAGCAAAGGGGGCGTGGTAGTGTAAAAAAACAATGGGTGTTGCGTGGGTATGCCAAACAGCAACACATGTTGTGCGCCTCCTTGCTGAAGAAAAGTGGGTCGGGCTGGCGCATATTTACAAGGACGCTTTAAGCCACGAAAAGTGGCTTAATCCCACCTTGTAAATCTGGTGCAGGGCACAGCCCTAATGGAGCGTCTCTAAAAGTAATGCTCTGGTGGCATTAGTGGCTTGTAAATGTGACCCTAGGTATCACAACATTTGCCTGCACACACACTGTAACATTGCCCAAGCCCTTGCATATCAGCCTGCAGTATGCACTTTGGGATGCAGTACATATTGTTTGATGTCTGTCTGTCCTGTCCTAGATGTGGATGAGTGGGCCACCTTCCACGGCTAGTACATTGCATCCCTAGCGGTAAACTAAGCAATAGACTGAGGTGCCAACTCATAGTTGGAATATGGGGCAGCTCTCTGAAGGTGTTGTGTCCATGAATCGTAGGAAGTGTGGCCCATGCATTGTCTGATCCTTGTGAAGCATGAATTCTCACCCATGTACACTTTCTATACACACATTGGAAACATGGAAAAAGAGGCGTGTGTGAAACCCAACTATCCACATGACTGTAACAATGATTTCCACATCACACCATACATGTATATACATGTTACAGTCATTGCGTCAAAAAAATTGACACATTGTCCCAATGGGTGTTTTTCGAGCCCATTGTGTCTGCCAAAAAATGACGCATCCCATGGGATGCATCGGAACTGCCTCATGGTATGTCGTCATACATCATAAAATATCCACACTTTGGCATGTAGCATCGAAAAATACAACTCATTGGCTCAAAACGTACCGCATCAGCACAGGAAGTGATTTAATGGATCAGCCGTGCTGTAAACCTGAAACTCCAAAGTTACTTTCACTTTCGACTACAGTCTAAAGTCACAGTCCTTTTGTCTGTGTTTGAGAGTTGTTGAAGCTGTGTTGAGGATTGCTGCTGGAGATGTCTTTTGTGTTGTCTTCAGTCTCTGTAGTGTCCTTGATGTATGATTTGTCCTGTCTATTTGTGTATTGTATTGTATGTTTTTGTGAGTGTATTGTCGGTGTCTTTCGTTGGGGTAGTTACATCTGTTGGGATAGTTGGGGGTAGTTTGGGATTTCATGTATTCATTTAGTTAATTATGGGTACAGTTTGGGACATGTCGGGGAAGGGCCCATGGTATGAGTGTAGAGGAGTTGGATGGGTTCAAATGGCTGGGGAACCAGTATCTCCCACATATTGTGGCCAAGGGCAGTCGACATCCAGGGCTATGGGGCACATGCATGGAAGCTGCGTTAGAGGAAGGTTCGCTTCCACATGCTGCAAATCTTCAAGATGGAGAGTCCGGCCCACAGCTGAAACATCAATGGGCAGATCTCATGAGCAGGGAACGTGACCTCCTCGACTACCTGGGAATTGAGGTCAGGGAAACTGTTGGTAAGTGCACATTCTTTGTGGCAGATTACTTGTATTTCACTTCCAATCAGGTGTCTGCTGGCCATAGGGCCTCCTTCACTAAGTTAGGACACAAGGCAGGGCTACAAGTGGTGTTGCTGTGCCAACATGCATACCCAAAAAGTGCAGCAATGCACCATAACTATGACATATGGCACATTCCTGTTCTTGTCACCTGTGCTTGCGCATAAATTGCTGACGGACACCAATGCAAGCACCCTTGAATCATGGTGCAGGGGTACATGGTTGAGAGGGACGAGTGTTCTTGTGCAGGAAGCAACACCTTCCTGCCCATACACAATCATCAATGGTGTTTTACATCATCTATGTGTGCTGTGGTAAGCAGCACACATAGGTTGAGTACACACGTGGAGAAACCATGTATTTCTTTCTCACTGGGCCACTACAATGCTACCCCTGAGGTGCCATTTGAATCAGATGAATTGCCAGCCTTGGGATCATTGCCTGGCACACTGTGCCATACAAATGTAACTGAAATGTTGCTCTAGTGGTGCAGGGTGACACTTGGGCTTGTAAATGTGGCCCATAATGTAAATGGTTCACATATGTCAGGGCACAAATGCCATCGCACCCCAAAACACTAATTTCATAGTGAAAGCATGACAGAAAGGAGTACGATTGCTGGGTTGCCATGGGACCACACTGGGCAGTGTCCTCGGAATATCTGTCGGACACTTTCCTGTTAGCACCACAGTGCATGTCACCAGATGCGCTGTTGGCAGGCTGAGGAAATGTGCACAATTCCTGTATGTGGCCTGCTGCTAGGGCATTTGCCAAGACATGCCACCGTGAGAGATGTCCCTTGCATTGGAGATCTAAATTGTAAACAATTTAGGGGATTATGTCTCATGAAGATGAGGCATGATATGCGTGACTATGAACATAGTCATCACATGTTGAATGTCATATGGCTGATCATGCCACACACATTTGTGTACCTGAAATGGTAATTTAGTGGTTTGGGGATGTAGAACAACTGCATTTTTATTGACTTTGAACATGTATCAAATACATTGAATGATGTTTGTTAAATGAAGGGATAAGGATGACTAACTATGGTTGTATGTTGCTTAGTCATGTACATGTGATGACAAGAGTGAGGCAGAAGTAATGCTAAGCATGGCTGAGTGTGTTCTGTGACTCACGTAGGTGCACAGTGCCACTATACTCAGCTAGCCTTGACAAAACTTGGAGTAGTTTGTAATTCACTATGTACTGGAGACATGTATATACAATACCAAAAATATCTTAAGATATCATCCTGGCCTACCAATGTATAACATTGAGACAGCACCAATGGCCCATTTGAGTAGTCACAACCATTAAGCCAATTAAGCCATAAAGTTCATTTGCAAGTCAGGTGTAATGTGCAATATCTGATCATAGTGTTCACTGTTCAACATTCACAATGCTAAGTCTCATGTCATATCTTGAAGGTGGACCCGGGCCCTACACAACAGGAGAGTTGGAGAGATTCTTTGACCCCGATGCCACCAGTGAGTGTCCTTCATCATGTGTAATGGCTAGCGCAAGGGTTGTGTGTGAAGTGGAAAGCTGTGTGCAATGCAATGTATAAAGTGCATGAATACAAACTCCAGAGGCTAAACATGTGTGTGGACAGGAAGGTGGAGTTTGGGTCCAGGAAGTACCTTTGCATCTGACAAATGCCAAGGTGGTTCTGATTGCTACATCTGAGGGCCCACAAATATACTGGTATGACCAAAGAATAATGCCCACAATGCCAGGACATGTGAACATATGCAGGAGTGGAATCAGAAATGGACATGGCAAGGCACTGTGTACCATAGCTAGGTTTTTCATATGCACAGATAGTTTGTTGTTTCTTATGGTGCAATCTATGACTGATGTGCCTGGCTAGCCCACACATGATGTATGAGTGAAAACACTGTGTTAACAGTAAGAACATGTGCCAGGATTGGAGGTTCCTACACATCCATGCAGTCTGACAATACCTGGTTCACATGACATAATCCTGCTGTGTGTGCCCGAGGTACATCACAGTAAATCATTTACTAAGAGGACTGAGGACCGTGTGAATAGGGCCCTAAAATGTTCAGGGCAGTGGTTGTGAGAAAGTAGCCTCTTTCTAGCATGGTTACCCCCACTTTTGGCCCGGTTGTGAGTGTGTGTCAGTGTGTTTTTACTGTGTCACTGGGATCCTGCTAGCCAGGATCCCAGTGCTCATAGATAAAAACCTAGATGTCAGTGTGTTTTGCCTGTCTCACTGAGATCCTACTAGCCAGGACCCCAGTGCTCATAGTTTGTGGCCTAATTTCTGTGTTGTCAGTAGGGCTTGACTGTGTTACTGAGGCTCTGCTAACCAGAACCTCAGTGCTTATGCTCTCTCTGCTTTTACATTTGTCACTATAGGCTAATGACTTCATGTACCAATTTCAATTGGCACACTGGACCCCCCTTATAAGTCGCTAGTAGATGGTACCTAGGTACCCAGGGCATTGGGGTTCCAGGAAATACTTAAGGGTGGCAGCATTTCATTTGCCACCCAGAAGGAGCTCAGACAAACCCTTCCACAGGCCTGCCATTGCAGCCTACGCAAAATAGTGCACACACTATTTCACAGCCATTTTCACTGCACTTAAGTAACTTATAAGTCACCTATATGGCTAACCTTCACTTGCTGAAGGTTCTGTGCAAAGTTACTAAGTGTGAGGGCACCTTTGCACTAACAAAGCTGCCTTCACAGGGCCAATTCCTGAGACTTTGTGAGTGCAGGGACGCCATTACACTTGTGCACTACATATAGGTCAATAACTATATGTAGCTTCACAATGGTAACTCAAAATATGGCCATGTAAGGTGTCTAAGATCATTGAATTGTCCCCTATTCCAAATCTGGTATTGGGGACCCAATATCCATGCATCCTGGTGGCTCCACCATGGAGCTCCAGTACTGCCAAACCAGCTCTCTGAGACTTGCAATGCAGCTATAGCTGCTGTCACCTCACATACAGGGATCTACCCTCTTGGATTCTGAGCAGCTCAGTCCCAGGAAGGCAGAACAAAGCATTTCCTTTGGGAGCAGGGTGTTACACCCTTTCCTTTTGGAAATAGGTGTTACAGGCTAGGGAGGGGTAGCGTCCCCCAGCCTCTGGAAATGCTTTGAAGGGCACAGATGGTGCCCTCCTTGCATAAGCCAGTCTACACCGGTTCAAGGACCCCCAGTCCCTGCTCTGGTGTGAAACTGGACAAAAAAAAGGGGCCTGACAACTCCCCTGTCCATCACCACCCTAGGGGTGGTGCCCGAGCTCCTCTAGTGTGTCCCAGACTTCGGCCATCTTCTTTTCCATGGTATGGGCACACTCTGGAGGACTCTGAGGGGCCAGTGCCAGCAGGTGACATCAGAGACCCCTCCTGATAGGCCTACACCTGATAAGGTAGCCAATCCCCCTCTCACGGCTATTTAGGGTATCTCCTGTGGGTTTTTCTTCATATTCTACTTGCAATTTTCCAGCAGGAATCCTCTGCAACTACTCCTTCATCCTCTGACCTCGGATCAACTGCAGACTGCTCCAGGAACCACTGTAACAGCAACAAAGTATCCAGAAGGGCTACTTTACTCTGCAACTTCAGCTCCAGCCAGCAACTGCAAGAGTTTCCATGGTGTGCACACTCTGTGGACTCCATGTTTTTACCCTGCACCAGAAGGACCGAAGAAATCTCCTGTGGAGTGACAGAGTCACTTCCCTGCAAAAGCAGGTACCTTCTTAGTCGACGACTGGTTCTCTCGGACCCCTCTCCTAGCAACGAGCATGCTCTTTGCAACACAGGTGGTGGACCCCTTCGACACAGACTGTCCTGAGGTCCTGCTGTCCCAATTTGGAGGAGGTAAGACCTTTCCTTCCCTGAGAACTACAGTACCCCTGTGCACTGCATCTTCTTCACCTCCTGAGGCCTCTGTGAACTCTCTACAAAACTCCTTTGTGCACAGCCTGGCACAGGTCCCTAGCACTCTATCCTGTGACGCTCAACTCGCTGAGTTGTTCTCCGGCGGCGTGGGACCTTCCTTTGTAGTGCTGCACCAACCTCATTTTGCATCTCCTTTGTCCCCATGTCCTGGGACTCCTGTGGGTGCTAACTAGTGTTCTGATGGCTCCGTAAAGTGCTGAGAGCCCTCTCTTCCTCCTCACACAGAGTTTAGGCCCCCAGGTCCCTCCTGGGTCCAGACAGCGCCATTTTGATACAAAACACAACTTTGCTGGAACCACGGCTTGTTGGAGAAATCCAGCACCAAAACTCACCTGCATCCAACTTTTCTTTGAGGGACATCCAGTGCATCATGCAGGAACCCACTGACATCTTCTGCAGTCTTTGTCCAACCGGGGACTCTTCTTTTCTACCCTCGTCTGGGTTGTCAGAGGCTCCTGTCCTTCCTGGAACTTCTTTCAACTTCTGGACTTGGTCTCGTTCCTTTCCTGGTCCAGGAATCCACCATTTGTTGTTTGCAGTCTTGCTCGGTTCTTGCAATAACTCTAATCATGACTTGTAGTGTGTACTAAGGAAACTTGTGGTATTTTACTCCCGCTTTTCTGGGCTCTGGGATGGGGTAATTTACTTACCTTTACTGTATTCTTACTCTCCCAGCGATTCTCTATACACTACACTTGTCTAGGGGGGAATTTGTGTTTGCGTTCCACTTTCTTAGTATATGGTTTGTGTTCCCCTAGACCTATTTTCTCCCATTGCATTCTATAGCATTTCCTATTGTTTGCACCATCCTATGTCTAATTACTTACCTTATGTTGGTGTCTCTTGTATATATTGTGTATAATACCTACCTCCAGAAGGAGTATTGTCTCTAAGAAATGTTTGGCCTTGTGTCACCCAAATAAACTACCTTTATTTTTGGTAACACTGAGTATTATCTTTACTTGTGTATAAGTACTGTGTAACTATAAGTGGTATTGCAGGAGCTTTGCATGTCTCCTAGTTCAGCCTAAGCTGCTCTGGCTAAGCTGCTAGAAAACTACTACATTTCACAATTAAGGGATAACTGAACCTGGTGTGGGGTGTGAGAACCCAAGGTACCCACTACAAACCAGGCCATCCTCCTTCAGTAGACAACATACCACACTTGGATTTGCAGTTGACTTGCCCACTCCTGTGGTGTTATGCCCCATACTCTGTGTTGTGTATCACAACATTGCTGTCCCCTGTCATCTTTAGAAATCTGGAAATGTGTGTAAGCCTAGAGGGATGCCCATACAGCAGTGCCATATGACATACCAATACCAAATGAAGCTTCTGATAGTGCTGGCCCTGATAGTCTACATGATGTAATACAAACTGCTACATACAATGTTAAGCATTAGCCGTTGCTATTGAAAGATCGCTTTGCAGATGAGATGTAGGGCATCCATGCACTCACCAATTAAATGGCTGTGCTGCATTGTGGTGTGCATCCAGCTGACATGATGTGTGCACCCAAATATACAGGCAATGGCCTGCATAGTGAGACACATTGAGATATTCGGGGAGAATTGTAGGAATCATGTCACAACCCACCATGTATGTACATGAGTGGGTATGGGAGTAGTATCATGTACCTATGTGTGATGTGATTGAGCTATCCATACTCCATTCTAACATATGATGTCTGATACATGTATTGTCCATTTAGCAATAAGGTCCAGAAATGTGTACTTGGCATATCAGGCACATAATGTTGTGGGACATACCATCTAACTTACAGTCCTGCTCAAATGACTTTGCTTATTGTCAATGGAACCGTGGGAAATGGAGTATGCAGAAGGGACATTGATGAGCAATGCAACATGATGAGAGTGCCATACCATGTGCACAAAACCGTGTTTGTCAAAACCATTGTCATTCAAAGATGTCCTAAGAGGTGGCTTTGCTATCGTGTAACGTTTGCTTATCCTTCATACCTTGACCATGTTCAATGTGGTGGTAAAGGGCAGATGTCTATTCACAGTGACCTTCAAGATGTTATTGTGATTTGTGATGGGCACCATGTGAAGTATGCAGATAGTGTTCATTTGCCCAAGGGACCTTTGTATGACATGTCTTCCTCTTGTTTCCTCAGGCAAAATTACCCATCCCAGAAGAAAGAATTTGAGAAAAGAGATCATCGTTATCGGCACATCCGCCATGTGAAGAAGGCATACAAGAGGATGGCGGACATATGAGTGGGAGAGAGCGTCAGTGTCCTGAAGTGCCTTTCTCCAAGGGCCTCTAACCATTGAAAAAGCCACCTCCACCCACCATCAACAGGGCAAGTCTCAGGCCACAGATGGGGTGGATCTGCAGGGGTAGATCCATCCACCTCCACTGCCACCTGGCAATACCAACCACACAACAGGGCCCACTGCTAGTCTTTTGGGCAGATTTTGAGTGGGACATAAGGACTGAGATAACTGACATAAAGCATCAGCGATTTAACCTGGAGCACGAACAGGATCAGGTGTGCACCACCTTGCATGAACTAAAGGCTGCTGGAATGAGAACATGAGGAGCAGGATGAGACACAGAAGGACTTCCCATTGTAAATAGTTTTAGTTAAGTTAGTGTAGTGTAGGGTAGATTTAGTAAGTAGAAGTTTTTTATTGAGGGTGAGTACTTTCTTTGGGCTTCCTTAGTATGTTGGGAGGGCTGATGTTTTACGTATGTGTACTTGATCAAAAAATAGAAATTACCAAAAAAATAAAAAATACATATATGTGTTTAGGCCTAGTTATTTAGTTAGCTTATGTATAGTTGTGGTTACTGTTGTCGTTATCTATAGATGTATTTTAAGGTGAGGTGGGGGGTTGATGTCTATTATGTGGCGTTAAATGTAAAAGATAAGTTAAGTTAGTTGTTGTTATTAAGTATTTTAGGGTAGTGTAGGTTAGGTAAGAGTAGTTAGGTTAGTTAATTTAGGGAGTTTTTAGTTTAAGATTGATATTTTTATATAAAAATTGTTGTACCATACATTATGGTTTTCGTCATGCTTTCCTGTCTATGAGTTAGCATGTCTGCACAGGTTATGATTGGTACATGCATATGGCTTTGAAAGCCGTTCATTTTTAACGTGCTACAAGGTGTATTCCTAATGGTCAAGTACATGTTGGGTTGGCAATGGGATCCCAACAGCTAGCTACAAACATCATGTGAGTGACAATCTCTGTGTTAAGGGCTACATTTCCCATCACAGGAGTTTGTGTGCATTTGCTCTGTGTTGGTAAGTCATGGGACATGCATTTGTGGAATGCTGTTTTATTGCACTCATCCTAAATCATGCCTGCCCCTAAATGACCTAGACTAGCAATATAGGTTGTCACATCAATGTGAGAGTTATGCTACTATCCTTGCTTACACCAACCACTTGTGGTTTGAGTTACATCAGCTGTCACAATTACTACATTAAACCTGTTGCATTACATGCTTAGGGGCCCTAAAACCTTTTTTATTGACATATATATCACACACAACATGTATGTTCACTAAGTCTGTGTGGATTTGTCTTGGTTTGCAATCCACAGATTTTCCTTTGATGAGTAGTCAATGTATTTGCTTCACACAATGTAACATGTCCATGGTAGTCATGCTTTAGACACACAAACAACACCAAGGTTTTGGTTAGTGAATGTATTTCAATTTATGTGCAGTACTTATGCACTTTCCATGAGACAACAACCTCAACAGATGTATTTGGCCACTGGATGTCCAGACAGGGTCCTTGGGGTTAAATATGTCATGGTACGTGTTGAAGAAGAGTGCTTTAGCGAGGAGGAGGACCACAGTGCCATTAGGGAAGACTGGCCACAATGGCAGTCCACATATGTGAGAGGAGATTCCTATAGAGTACGGTACCAGGCGTATTGACACATGATCTTTTGCACAGAACATAGGGGAAAGGGCCTTGCCCCACAGAGAAAAGCGACTGGGCAGTTTTCCGTCTGAAAGCTGTTCCTCCCACATCTTCCTCCTCTGATGTATGTGGTGCCTCCTGTGACTGGGGTGTTGTAGGTGCTAAAGTAGAGAGAGGCGCACACATTAGGGGCAGAAGATGTGGATGCTGTGTCCATGGCAGCTCTCATCTGTGGGAACACATGAGGCAGCATAGCAGCATGGATAAGCTGTAGGCTCTGCACCTCAGCAGAAACATCTCGGTGAAGTACACACAAGATGGCAATGAGGGAATCCTGCTTCCTCTCCATGGACTCTGAGACATTTTAAATTGTCTCTTGGAAAGGTCACTGGTGGCACTTGGGCTGGACATTTGCTCATGCTTCAGCCACATGACACCAGCAATGTCAGCCAGGGACTGCTGAAGGTCAGAGATCAAAGAGTTGGTGCATTGTATGGCGGATGAGTTGTCCTGAGTTGTAGTGAGGCACATCAGGACTGCCTCTAGGGTATACGCCACAGTCTCCATTCCCACCCGAACTATATTATCCAGCTCACCCTGGACTCCTACAGCACTCCTATGAAATATAAGTGCTAGGTCCTGGGAGTCCAGGGCTGTGTTTGAACTGGCAAATGGTGCATGTTGGTTGGATCATCTGAAGACCCTGCAACGCTGTCTAGCCTCCCTGCAACTGGAGACGGTGTCTGAATGGCACCAAGGATTTCCTTGATGGTATCTGGTTGTATGGTTTGCAGCTGGTCTTCCACATTATCAGAGAAGTCTGACAGGCAGCTGGGCAGGAGGTATGGTGTCATCATCTGCAATGAAATAGTGGTATATAATGTTGCTCCCTGGTAAATGTTCAGCTGCTTGTTTCTGAAGGCCTATTTTCAGAGGCCCTAGCAGCACACTGTGTAACTGGGGTGTCATTGATGTTGATGCTTCAGTGGTACAGTGTGCTGGTCCATATTTTAACAAAGCACACCGTAGCTACTTGTGCCTCTTGTCATGGTTCTGAAATTGTGTACTCCTTTCACCCATTACACTACACACATGGTGAGTTCCTTGGGTGTTGCTGTGCACAACACCCAGTGAGTCTGTAGGAATGTGACACATTCCCAGATTTAAATATCTGGATATGTGTCAGATTCCTATTCAACTTCAAAGATGGCATTGCAGTGGTTAAACAGGGAGACTGGACTGTGATGTGTCATACACGTGTTGGCCATGGGTACAGTTATACAGTATTCCTAGTCTTGCATTGCTAATAGATTGTAATCACATGTACTGTGTGCCAGCTCTGAGAACACTGGCTTCTATACTACTGTACAATTTGGCTCACCTACAATCCTTCTGTTACATCCTGATGTGTATTGTTGATCTACAGAGTGTCCCACATCATATGACTCAGGGCCACACTACTGTATGTGTTCATACCTCCTCAGATTACCCATTTGTAAGTTCAGGTACACAGCTAAGTGGCACACAGTGATCCTACCCAAATCAGACATTGATTAGCACATGGCTACAACAGGTTAATAATGCATGTCCATCACAAGTGGGACTCCATGTTATTTTGTTACAGACAGTAATTTGGGACTCACCCCACATTGTAGTGGTGTAGTGATTGTTCGCAAGTACCCTCATCTGGAACTCTCATCAGTGGGACTACCCACTCCAACCTGAGATCCTCCTCGTGTGCCATGAATTGTGGTATGTAAGACTCCACATTCAGACCACATGGAGCGTTGCCATGTGGAGTCAGCACCTACCATGCAGAGCAGTAGCAGTGTTCCACCATGCCCACACATAATCATTGGTTTGCACACACATGGTTAAGCGTTGTACATTTTGTCGCATCACCCACCCTCAAATTGCTATTTTGTGATGAGTTTCTGAAGTCCCTTCCATGGCAGATGCCACCTGTGTGTGTTCCCCTGTCCACCATGTTAGCTTGGTGCAAATTTCATGCAGGGTGCTATAGACATGTCCCTTGCCATGTGCATACGAGTGTTTGCCTCCCATTGCCCACACCTGACCCCTCTCAGATGAGTTGTTTATCCTGTAACATAACCATTCCATTCAGAGGATTTCCATCCTAGATTAGTCTGCATAGGCCCAAGTGAGACTGAGTAGCTACATGGTGCAAAGATGCCTGTAATGGAGCTAAGCAGCAGTTGTGGAGCATCACTGGGGAAAATGCAGGGATACCTTGAATTCCATTGCATACCACCATTCCCTGCACTTTCTACATGAAACAGTGTTGTACAACAAGCTGGGTGACTGCACTGCTCTGCGTCTTTTCCTTGTACATGATGCACAAAGGGCCTCATTCATGTGGAAGGTGGCACAGGCCAGCACAGCAAGTACCTTGCTGCACCAGCCTGCACCACGGGGAAAGGACAGAAATGGGAATCAACAAGCTAAGGCATATTTCTTTCCCCTCCCCCTTCTCTTGTGCACAAATTGCTGCATAGTGCCAATGCAGGCACCCTTGCACTATGGTGCAAGGATGCCTGCCTAGTGGGTATGAATGCTTTTGTGCAGTAAGAGACACAAGCTACAATCCCAAGAGGTGTTTTCTTCTTTCTATGTGTGCTGCATCCTGCAGGAAGGGGTACAAACAGAACAACATGAAGATATTTCTCCCATTGCATCATTGTTACGTCACCCCTGGGGTCTCATAGGCTTGTTACACATTCCCAGACTAGTACATCTGTGACTGCATGATATTCCTTTGTGTTCCATGGTTGTTTCATGTGAACACCTCAAGCAACAACCATGGTTTGGCCATTTCATGCAGTGTTATGCATGAAAAGTGTCCATATTTAAATGCCCATTAAAAGCAATGCAAGGTGGCTTTGTGTGGCCTTGTACATACAGGCAGGCACACTGGACCTCCGGAGCGTCTAATAAAAGTGACACTCCTGTGGTGCAGTCTGCTGCTAGTGCCTTGTAAATGAGGCTTGAGATGTGTTAATTATTTGAATTTGTACACATTACATATATTTGATGTTTACCCACAAGTGCACCAGCATACTACATTATAGCCTGCAAGCAATATATCTGGCACAGGGTCATGGCTACCACCCCTTTTTGACCTTACATAGTGACCACATTGCCCCCACTGTGACTTACCCTGTGGTTGTTGTAGTTCATCTTATGCTCCACTGTCGAGTCCTTGGACTCCAGGAAACAACTCCCCAGGGATGACAGTTATCACCATATCCTCCAGTTCGTCTATTTCATCTTGGGATGCTGGATTTCACCTCTGGTCTGCACTCCTACATTGTGGTTGCTGGGCAGTTTCTTCTTTGTTCTTTGCTTACAGCTCTTTTTACAGTCAATGGCTGTCCTTTTAACCTCTGCCTCTGCTGTTGACTTTGTCCACTTTGGACTGCCCTATGGCCTCTTTCCTCCTTAATGGCAATTTGGCAGTGACAAAGAGCTGTTGTGAATGCTGCATCACCGCAGGGATCAAGATGTTGTTTTCCTCCTCACTGAAACTGCACCTTCTCTTCCTCTTTCCCGGGAGTCTTTCTGGACATCCTTACTTGTACTATGGTTGTTGGGGTGTACTGGGGTCTCTGGTCTTCAGGGGTCTCTATTCCAGCTTCCTGCAGTATCTCTTTTCAGAATTTATTTTGTGAAGTGGCATTTAGCAGGTGTTTTTCTGATGCTTTTAGGCACAACAGTGACATTGGGCTGGTTAGCGTCAGTTTACGTTGTGCTAATCAGGCTAGCATCACTTTTGCAGCACTAGCAGCAGTTTGCTTTACGACGCAGAACACATTCTAGCATCATTTTCTTTTGCTGCAGACCCAATCCTAACACCACAAATCAGCATTTTGTAAATATGGCGCAAGCACGGCATTCTGACCGCCTAGGGTAATTTCTTGTAAATGAAGCCCTAGACATCTAGACTTGCATGACTCTGTCCAGGGCTTACTACCCAGATGCCTTTGGAAACCTTAAATCTTTAATTGAAACACATATTTCCTGACATTTACTTGAGGAAATCTTCTGGGGTCTGTGGGGAGCTGTACGTTTTCTACCTCCCAGCATTCCTCCAATTCTCCCAATAAAAATGGTACCTCACTTGTGTGGGTTGGCCTAACGCTTGCAAATGGGCAGGCCCAATACACAGCATAGGCACATTGCATTTTTCCCCTAACAACTGATCCTTTTTACAATGTGGGTAGCTGGGGATTTTGGTCCCTAGAGCAGCCAGTACCTATGGAAACCTACCAAATCTCTACATTTTTTAAAACTAGACATATACAGGGATCCTGGGTGGGAGATATGACTGCCCTGAGATTTGTTTACTAAGAATCTCTTGCAAACTTCAAGCTTTGACTAAGAAACACATTTTCCTCATATTTCTGAGACATAAAGTTCTGGAATCTGCCTGGACCCACAAACCTCCTATCAACTTAAATTCTCCTAAGCCTCTCAATGAAAATGGTACCTCACTTTTGTGGGTAGGCCTTGTGTCTGTGACAGGAAATAGGCCAAAACACAACACACACACATCACATCTTTCCACTGAAAACCTTTGCAATGTGAGTAGCTGTGAATTTTGGGCCTAGCTGAGCTGGCATCTAGGGAAACCTAGAAAACCTGGATATTTTCAAAACTTACACCCATTGGGAAATCCAGGGTTGGGTGACGTGCATGGTTTCACCAGGTTTTCTTACCCAGAAGCCTTTGCAAACCTCACATTTTGACTAAAACACACATTTATCTCACAATTCTGTGAGGGAAACATCTGGAACCTGCAGAGAGCCACACATTTCCCACCACTCACCAAGTGTCACAATAAAAATGATACCTTACTTGTAGGTCTGGTGCCCGTGATAGGAAAGGGCCCAAAACACAACATGGACGCATCACATTTTTTTCACTGAAACCTGATCCTTTTTTGCAATGTGGGTGGCTGTGGATTTTGGGTCCTAGCTCAGTCAGCACCTAGGGAAACCTAGCAAAGATGTACATATTTGAAAACTAGGAGTTATGTGATGCAGAGCAGCAAGCCACCTTGCTGCTCTGCACTGCATGACATGGAAAGGGCGGGAAGGTTCCATATTTAAAATAATATGGTACATTCCTGCCTTTTCCCAGTGTTAAAGCACAATGTGCTGCCTAGAGCCAATGCAGGCACTTTTGCATTATGGTGCAAGGGTGCCTGCATTGTAAGCAGAATTATTTTTGTGAACGGAGGGGCACCTTCCTGCATACAAACAGTCCCCTGAGGAATTTTCCTCTTTCTATGTGTGCTGCAGAATGCAGTACACATAGAAAGAGGAACAAACGAGGAGGAATAAACATATTTCTTCTCCTTATGCCTCATCTGGGGAGGTGTATCAGTTTTGGCACATTTTCAGTTCTACCATTTATGGTAAATCTGGGAATGCATCAAAATCCGTGGGTGTTGCATGGGAACTTCAGGGACCCACACATTTCCTACCCCCAGCATTCTGCCATGTCTCCCAATGTAAATGGTACCTCAGTTGTGCCTGTGATGGGAAATAGGCCAAAAAGCAACATGGACACAGCACATTTTTCCACTAAAAAGAGATTTATTTCCATTGTGGGTAGCTTTGGATTTTGGCCCTATCTCAGTTGTACCTAGTATGAGAAAGTAGCCTCTTTCTAGCATGGTTACCCTCATTTTTGGCCTGTTTTTCTGTGTGTTTAACTGTGTCACTGGGATCCTGCTAGCCAGGACCCAGTGCTTATGCTCTCTCTTCTCCTACATTTGTCACTACAATCTGGTAACCCACTATTTCATCCCAATTTGGCACACTGGTCACCCCTTATAAGTCCCTAGTATATGGTGCTTAGGCACCCAGGGCATTGGGGTTCCAGAAGATCCCTATGGAATGCAGCATTACTTTTGCCACCCATAGGGAGACCATGCAAAGGCTTCTACAGGACTGCCATTGCAGCCTGTGTTAAATGGTGCCTCCACCATTTCACAGCCATTTAAACTGCACCAGGTCACGTATAAGTCACCTATATGTTAGGTCTTCCAACCCTGAAGGCTGGGTGCAAAGTACCTGTGTGTGAGGGCACCCCTGCACTAGCAGAGGTTCCCCAATGTTGTCCAGGACCATTTTCCAAGACTTCATGAGTGTGGGGACACTATTTTACGTGTGCACTGGACATTGGTCAATACTTATATCCAGCTTCACAATGCTAACTCTGAATATGGCCATGTAAGGTGTGTAACACCTGGGAATTGTACCCCAATACTGATTCTAGTATTCATTGCACAATTCCATGCACTCTGGGGGTTCCGCAGTGGACCCCTAGTACTGCCATACCACCCTTCTGAGATTTTCCAGGCAGCCTAAGCTGCTGCCACCTCACAGACAGGTTTCTGCCCTCCTGTTGCTTGAGCAGCTCAAGCCCAGGAAGGCAGAACAAAGCATTTCCTTTGGGAGAAGGGTGTTACACCCTCTCCCTTTGGAAATAGGTGTTACAGGCTTGAGAGGGGTAGCCTCCCTGAGCCTCTGGAAATGCTTTGAAGGGCGTAGATGGGGCATTTCTTGCATAATCTTGTCTACAATGGTTTAGGAACCCCAGTCCCTGCTCTGGTGCGAAACTGGACAAAGGAAAGGGGAGTGACCACTCCCCTGTCTATCACCACCCCAGGGGTGGTACCCAGAGTTCCTCCAGAGTGTCCCTGGGCTTTGCCATCTTGGATTCCAAGGTGGTGGGGCAATCTGGGAGTATCTGAGTGGCTAGTGCCAGCAGGTGAAGTCAGAGCCCTCCCCTGATAGGTGCTTACCTGTGTAGCTGACCAATCCCCCCTTCAGGGCTATTTAGGGTCTCTCCTCTGGGTGTTTCCTCAGTTTTGGATTGTAAGACTTCAGCAGGAATCCTCTGAATCCTTTATTTCATCTTCTACCGATGAAACTGCATCTGGACCCCCCTGGAACTCTACAGACTGCAACAAAAAAGCAAAAATGACTTCTGCAACATTGCATCTTCAGCTCCTGCCAGCAACTGCAACTGTTTCCCGGTCATGCGTCCTCCGAGGAGTGACTGTCTTCAGCCTGCACCAGAATAAGTGAAGGAATCTCACTTGAACTGAAAGAGTCACTTCCCTGCTTCAGCAGGCACCCCTCTGCAGTGACGAGCATGGATCCAGCAGAACGGATGGTGCACTGAAGTTTCCCCGATTGTCCAACTTTGGTGGAGATAAGAGCTTGCCTCCCCAAGAAAGACACTACCTCAGTGCACCACATGATTTGCAGTTGCAAAGGCTTGTGTGCAATCTTCCACGAAGTTCTTCGTGCACAGCACAGCTTAGGCCCCCAAAACTCCATCCTGTGACGCACAGCTTCCTGAGTGGTACTCCGGCGGCATGGGATCCCTTTGTGTCTTGCTGCATGGGCCTCCATTTACACCTTGTTTGTACCCATTCTGTGGGACTCCTGTGCACACTGCCTGGTCTTCTGAGGGCTCTCTGACTTGCCGAGAGCCAACTCTGTCTCGTCCTCCTCGGTAGAGGCCACCAGGTCCCCCCTGGTCCCGGACAGCGACATTTTCCGCTAAAAGCAAGCTTTGCGTGTGCCAAGGTTTGTTGGCAGAATCCAAGAATGCAAACCAGACTGCAATCACCCATCTGGCACAGGACATCATCTGCACCAACCAGGAACCCAAATCTGTCTTCTTTGGTGCAGTACGGACTGTTCTTCTTCACTGGTGCTTTTTCTTTTACACCTTCAACCAGGTTAGCAGGGGCTCTTGTTCTCCCTGGACTCTTCAGTGCTTCTTGGACTTTGTCCCCTTCTTCTAAAGGTCTTCAGGTCCATGAATCAATCATTGGTGTCTTGCAGTCTCTTCTAGTTCTTGCATTATCTTCTATCATGACATCTTGTGTGTTCTAGGAAACGTACTGTGATTTACTCCTGTTTTCCTGGGCTCTGGGGTGGGTTCTATTACTTACCTTTGGAGTTTTCTTACACGCCCAATGCCCCTCTACACAGTACACTTGCCTAGGTGGTAAAACGACTTTCGCATTCCACTGTTTTAGTATATGGTTTTGTGTTTCTCCTAGGCCCATTGCAGCCTATTGTGAGTTTCACTATTTGCAGTGTTTACTAACTGTTTTTACAACTATTTCTGAATTCTAGTGTATTTACTGTGTATATTACTTACTTTTGAGGGAGTATAGTCTCTAAAGTATTTTTGGCATTGTGTCACTAAATATAAAGTACCTTTATTTTTGTAATACTGAGTATTTTTTTTCATATTTGTGAGTACTGTGTGACTACACTGGTAGTGCATGAGCTTTGCATGTCTCCTAGATAAACCTTGGCTGCTCAACTACAGCTACCCCTAGACAGCCTGGCTTCTAGACACTGACTACCTTTCACTAATAAGGAATAACTGGACCTGGTACAAATTCCTTTGCTACCCACTACAAACCAGGCCAGCCTCGTACACCTAGGGAAACCTAAGAAACCTATACATTTACAAAAACTAGACACATTGGGAAATACAAGGTGGGATGACTTGCATGGCTTTCACCAGGTTTTCTTACTCAGCTGCCTTTAAGAACCTCAAATTTCAACTAAAAACACACATTTCCCTCATGTTTCTGCTTGGAATTCTTCTGAAATCTGTGAGGACCTGCACATTTCCTATTACCCAGGATTCTTCCAAGTCTTCCAATAAAATCTGAGCCTTACTATTGTCGGTAGGCCTATTGCCTCTGACAGGAGAGGGCCCAAAAGGCATTATGAACACATCATATTTCTTCATTAATAATGGTATCATTTTTGTAATGTGGGTAGCTGTGGATTCTGGGCCCTGGCTCAGCCCACACCCATGGAAACCTAGCAATCCTGTACATTTTTAAAAACTAAATACATAAGGGAATCTAGGGTGGTGTGACGTGCATGGCTGTTGTGAGACTTTATTACCCAGAATTCCTTGCATACCTCAAATTTTGACAAAAAAATGTTTCACATAT
Source organism: Pleurodeles waltl (assembly GCF_031143425.1). NCBI lineage: Eukaryota > Metazoa > Chordata > Amphibia > Caudata > Salamandridae > Pleurodeles > Pleurodeles waltl. The sequence continues at coordinate 257,155,343 of NC_090437.1, read as the reverse complement.
TTCTATGATGGAAAGTTCTAGATTCTGCATAGACCAATAAAACCCCCTATCACCTTGCATTCCCTAAAGTCTCTCAATATAAATAGTACCTCACTTGTGTATGTAGGCTTAGGGTCTGTGACAGGAAACGCCCCAAAACACAACAAGGAAACATCACATTTTTCCACTAAAAAATTACCCTTTTTCGCAATGTGAGTAGGGCAAGCCAGATTTGGGAGACTTGCATGGCTGTCACCAGATTTCTTACTCTTAGCCTTTGCAAACCTCAAACTTTGACTAAAAACACATATTTTCCTCACATTTCAGTGAGAGAAACTCCTAGAATCTGTGGTGATTGCCAAGAAAAAATGCACCTCACTTGCATTGGTAGGCCTAGAGTCTGCAACTCTATGTGGCAGCCCACATCCCTATTTTTATTTTTCGTTTTCCCTGGTGACTAGTGGGCTTTCTGCCCCCAGGGGTGGCAGATGGTTGTAATTGCCCCCATCTGCCCCCCAGGGGGCAACGAAAAGTCTGACATTTTTGGGAGGCTGGGGGACACCAAGCCCTTTCCCAAGTGATGCTCCCCTAAATCCCTGTTATCTAGTCGGTGGATCCCTGCTTGGGGATCATTCTGCTGTGGCGTTCTTGAAGCAGAGATCCCCTTTCCAACAATACAACTCCCAAGTGAATCAAATCTCGGGCTGAGATATGCCTCCCAAGCACTAATGCAGTAAAAGTATTCCATTGACTATTTTTATTTTCATGTTACTGTAATGATGTCAGCATGCCCTCTGTTCTGATCATCATTACAGTAAGAAAAAAAAGACTCAGGCTTCTCGGGAAGCTTTTCTCAAGCAGCCCAAGGTAAAACCAAAATAAAGGCATCTCTCTGGTGTACAGCCCCAGAGGGATGGTTAAAAAAAGCACTGGTGAGGCAGTGCACCATCAGGCAGTTGGTTGACAGTCCACTTAAGAGGTTAAACAATCATTTAGGACAGAGACTGTTCTAGTCTCTGCTGATAATAAAGTTTTGTGCGTTGATAAGGGTGGAAAAGCTGAACTGGTGCTCTTGGACCATTCTGCAGCCTTATGCATGTTTCATCATCCCACCTTGTTGGATGACCTCTTCAAGAGCAATTCTGTTGGTTCTGTATTGATCCCAACACTCTTTATAATGTATGTCTTACCACTAAGTCCTTTGATTTGTGCATTCAGCATTGTTTTGTATCTCTATTCCAAGGCCACCCTTATTCTCTGACTAAAAGTAGATATGGCCTCTTTTAAAAATAATTTTAATAACTGTATGTGCTCTTTTTTTTGTATAGATGCAAATTCAATGACATTTTGCTAAAGATTAAGTCGTTAGCTTTAGCATTTGCTCTCTGTGGAATACACGTTTGATCTAGGACCATTTCTGACACTGAGAACATGGTAAGCAAGCTTTTGATGCATAGTTATCCTTCAAGGAGGACATTAACATACACCCCAGTTTTTATCTTAATGCTTATGTGCACATGCAAAACATTTCTCTGTTCCTATGTAACTTTTAGAAAAGTGTAGTCTAATGAATGTTCTAAATCTTGCTGGACTAAGTGAACTCTTGTTGCATAGGTCTTGCTTATGAATATTTGGTTCTCCTTCTTCTGGTTAACAATGCTGCAACTCTTTTCTGAACTCTATAAACACTCTTGAAAGTTCACTCATTCAAATAATTTTCAGTTGCTTCTGGTTCAGAAGACATGCTTGTTTAAATCTCCTTACTGATGCTGTCCTTCCCACTGCCCGTAGCTATATATAGTACCTGTTGATTTGCAACCTTCCTTCCAGATTTCTACACTTCAAGTATCTCCTTCTGCTTCAGATCTCAGCCCAGCTGAGTTAATATAAAAGGGTTGGGGTTTTCTGTCTTGGCTGCAGGCTTGCAAGTGGCTGCCTCTAACTTAATGCTCTCTCAATGTGCCTCTTACTTTGTGAAACAGCTGAACCCTCATCCATTTCCTTTAGTCTAGCCTTTCTTTAATTGTTTTTGCCTCTTTTGGCACCAGGGTGTTCTGTTGCAAACTACCCATGATCTTTATAAATAAAAATTAATGTGCCAGTCAATCAGTCAGTCAGTGTAATTTTCTCAATTCAGTAACATGTTGAAGCGCATTATGGTGAAGTTTGTTGTGAACCACAGTTACTCTTTAAAAAGCATCTAAGGTTATATCAATTTGTCTCTCAGAACACCTGATCAAGCAGAAGTAATTTTTGAAGTCCAGCTTGTTTCTAGAGACTGGTTTAGTTACCTACAACATGTCTACTAAGACGTCCATGGTTGGAAGCTAAATGAAACCTTTATGTGAATTGTTGCCAATAAGGACTGTAGATTATTGTCCTTTCTGTACCCCTAAAGAATTTGAAAGAGAATGAGAACACAGTCCCTGAAATAGACACCACGTCAGGTTCACAAACCTGTTTCAAGCTGTAAATAGCTCTATCTTAGCTCATAGCTATCTCTAATTGGGGTCTTGCCAAATTATATGTTTAAATCACACAGTAGTAAAACCCACACAAGTAATGAGTAGTGGGAGAAACAAAAAGTGGTTTGCCTTGTAATTTTGTGATTGTTAAAAGATTCTGAATTTGTGGACATTCACAAACTCCTCTCTGACTTTGGACACAGTTGGAGCTTTTCTGCAGGAAAGGCTGAAGAAGCCCCTGTAGAAAGGTGGGAAGGGGAATAAATCACCCCCCAAGCTGGATGGGGTGTAGTGGTAGGAATGTTTCCATATAAAATATCTATAGCCTCTTAGAGAGGAAGAAGAAAAAAATGTGCATTTTCCCATTGGGCTACAGAGGGAATGAAGTATTGTTTACAAAAATCACATCACTGCGATGTGTGCCTGAAGATTATAGCCTGGCACCATTTCCCAGGCACACTGCTAAGTTTTTTGAATAAAATAAAAACATAAGTTTGCAAACTTGAGAAATAGAACTTATGCGAGCTCAGATTTATGATTCACTTTGTAAATTGCAATCCCTGGATGTTAACGACAAAATGTGCACGCATGTAGGAGAGTGGAATCTGTGAGAAAAACACAATAGAGCCTAGTCACAAAGGTAAACATACACATGTATATTTACAGAATTGTAGATTTACTACTGCACTCACATAAACTCCACACTTTTTTTGTTATGCACCATTTTTTGACTGTGGATTTACACCAAGGTGTAGTTTACATATCTCCAACATCTACAACAAGATAAGTGTAAATTTACTGCTGAAACTTTGTACGCATAGTTGGAGAGCTCCATAATTAGGGTGGAGATCTCCCTATGGCAAAGTGTAGGGTCAACTATTTAAATATTTTATTCTTTAAACCATTACTAGAGTATTTTAATATACAGCATAAGCAAGTTAATGTAAAATGTTTTAACAGAGAAATAATACAAAATGATGTAAATTACCTCATTAAAATAAAACTTGTATGAAATTATTAATGGATTTATATCCATTATTTTAATTTATAAATATATTTAAATATATAATTTAAAAAGTTCCATCCTCACTAACATTTTTGTTTAAAATGTAGTAATTGTTGTTAAAAATTATGTGTGCAATTAATTTCAATTATTTTTCATTTTTAAGTTTAATATCAACTTATGTAGTGGCAATGAACACAATGAGATTAATAAAAAATACAAAATGTACATTAAACAATCCTTCTTTGGGGAGTCAAAAAGATCATATACATTTTAGGGAGGTATTAGTTAGGAATTTATCGAATTATGAATTCTGGAAAACTATGAATTCAGCACATTAACGTCACTACTTAGGAGCACCAAAAATATGTTTACGTGGTGTACACTGATTGATGGGTTGCAACTCCCATTTCAGAATCTCAAGCTCCCAAAGATTACATATAACTGACTTCATGAGAGAGAGACAGGGAGCATGGCCTGGAAGAATTGATTTGATAAAAGTGTGACCTTTTCCTATTGAAGGTGAATGGGTTCAAATCTTCTATGAAAATCTGTAGTGGATGACAGTTATTCAGATGATCCTATATTCACCTATTGCCAAAACCCACTGATATTTTATGTGAGAAAAGTAAGTAAATGTTGAAAAAAAAAAGGGAGCACACTGCCTCACACTCCAGCAAAAAGTTGGCCCCAATGCATCTTGATAAATGCAGTAAGATTCGTTTCACATTAACAAAAGTAATCAAAGTCTTTCACCTTAGTAGGTGCAGCAAGTGCTGTGTATCTCTGGACACTTGTTTCTGGGTTTCGCCCGTCATCAGCAGAGAGCAGCATATTTTGTGGGGTTGCTTGAAATGCCACCAAACGTCTTCTCAGGTTTGTGTACCACTCTGGTGCGCAGGTGCCTCAACAAGGCTCGTCAGCCCGTTAGCTCAAGGGAGCCGTCATTCGACACAGTGCAAAAAAAAGGGAGCACACTGCCTCACACTCCAGCAAAAAGTTGGCCCAAATGCATCTTGGTAAATGCAGTCAGATTCGTTTCACATTAACAAAAGTAATCAAAGTCTTTCACCTTAGTAGGTGCAGCAAGTGCTGTGTATCTCTGGACACGTGTTTCTGGGTTTCGCCCGTCATCAGCAGAGAGCAGCATATTTTGTGGGGTTGCTTGAAATGCCACCAAACGTCTTCTCAGGTTTGTGTACCACTCTGGTGCGAAGGTGCCTCACCAAGGCTCGTCAGCCCGTTAGCTCAAGGGAGCTGTGATTCGACACAGTGCAAAAAAAAGGGAGCACACTGCTTCACACTCCAGCAAAAAGTTGGCCCCAATGCATTTTGGTAAATGCAGTCAGATTCGTTTCACATTAACAAAAGTAATCAAAGTCTTTCACCTTAGTAGGTGCAGCAAGTGCTGTGTATCTCTGGACACGTGTTTCTGGGTTTCGCCCGTCATCAGCAGAGAGCAGCATATTTTGTGGGGTTGCTTGAAATGCCACCAAACGTCTTCTCAGGTTTGTGTACCACTCTGGTGCGCAGGTGCCTCACCAAGGCTCGTCAGCCTGTTGGCTCAAGGGAGCCGTGATTCGACAGAGTGCAAAAAAAAGGGAGCACACTGCCTCACACTCCAGCAAAAATTTGGCCCCAATGCATCTTGGTAAATGCAGTCAGATTCGTTTCACATTAACAAAAGTAATCAAAGTCTTTCACCTTAGTAGGTGCAGCAAGTGCTGTGTATCTATGGACACGTGTTTCTGGGTTTCACCCGTCATCAGCAGAGAGCAGCATATTTTGTGGGGTTGCTTGAAATGCCACCAAACGTCTTCTCAGGTTTGTGTACCACTCTGGTGCGAAGGTGCCTCACCAAGGCTCGTCAGCCCGTTAGCTCAAGGGAGCTGTGATTCGACACAGTGCAAAAAAAAGGGAGCACACTGCTTCACACTCCAGCAAAAAGTTGGCCCCAATGCATTTTGGTAAATGCAGTCAGATTCGTTTCACATTAACAAAAGTAATCAAAGTCTTTCACCTTAGTAGGTGCAGCAAGTGCTGTGTATCTCTGGACACGTGTTTCTGGGTTTCGCCCGTCATCAGCAGAGAGCAGCATATTTTGTGGGGTTGCTTGAAATGCCACCAAACGTCTTCTCAGGTTTGTGTACCACTCTGGTGCGCAGGTGCCTCACCAAGGCTCGTCAGCCTGTTGGCTCAAGGGAGCCGTGATTCGACAGAGTGCAAAAAAAAGGGAGCACACTGCCTCACACTCCAGCAAAAATTTGGCCCCAATGCATCTTGGTAAATGCAGTCAGATTCGTTTCACATTAACAAAAGTAATCAAAGTCTTTCACCTTAGTAGGTGCAGCAAGTGCTGTGTATCTCTGGACACGTGTTTCTGGGTTTCACCCGTCATCAGCAGAGAGCAGCATATTTTGTGGGGTTGCTTGAAATGCCACCAAACGTCTTCTCAGGTTTGTGTACCACTCTGGTGCGCAGGTGCCTCACCAAGGCTCGTCAGCCCGTTAGCTCAAGGGAGCTGTCATTCGACAAAGTGCAAAAAAAAGGGAGCACACTGCCTCACACTCCAGCAAAAAGTTGGCCCCAATGCATTTTGGTAAATGCAGTCAGATTTGTTTCACATTAACAAAAGTAATCAAAGTCTTTCACCTTAGTAGGTGCAGCAAGTGCTGTGTATCTCTGGACACGTGTTTCTGGGCTTCGCCCGTCATCAGCAGAGAGCAGCATATTTTGTGGGGTTGCTTGAAATGCCACCAAACGTCTTCTCAGGTTTGTGTACCACTCTGGTGCGCAGGTGCCTCACCAAGGCTCGTCAGCCTGTTAGCTCAAGGGAGCCGTCATTCGACACAGTACAAATAAAAGGGAGCACACTGCCTCACACTCCAGCAAAAAGTTGGCCCCAATGCATCTTGGTAAATGCAGTCAGATTTGTTTCACATTAACAAAAGTAATCAAAGTCTTTCACCTTAGTAGGTGCAGCAAGTGCTGTGTATCTCTAGACACGTGTTTCTGGGATTCGCCCGTCATCAGCAGAGAGCAGCATATTTTGTGGGGTTGCTTGAAATGCCACCAAACGTCTTCTCAGGTTTGTGTACCACTCTGGTGCGCAGGTGCCTCACCAAGGCTCGTCAGCCCGTTAGCTCAAGGGAGCCGTCATTCGACACAGTGCAAAAAAAAAGGGAGCACACTGCCTCACACTCCAGCAAAAATTTGGTCCCAATGCATCTTGGTAAATGCAGTCAGATTTGTTTCACATTAACAAAAGTAATCAAAGTCTTTCACCTTAGTAGGTGCAGCAAGTGCTGTGTATCTCTGGACACGTGTTTCTGGGTTTTACCTGTCATCAGCAGAGATCAGCATATTTTGTGGGGTTGCTTGAAATGCCACCAAACGTCTTCTCAGGTTTGTGTACCACTCTGGTGCGCAGGTGCCTCACCAAGGCTCGTCAGCACGTTAGCTCAAGGGAGCCGTCATTCGACACAGTGCAAATAAAAGGGAGCACACTGCCTCACACTCCAGCAAAAAGTTGGCCCCAGTGCATTTTGGTAAATGCAGTCAGATTCGTTTCACATTAACAAAAGTAATCAAAGTCTTTCACCTTAGTAGGTGCAGCAAGTGCTGTGTATCTCTGGACACGTGTTTCTGGGTTTCGCCCGTCATCAGCAGAGAGCAGCATATTTTGTGGGGTTGCTTGAAATGCCACCAAACATCTTCTCAGTTTTGTGTACCACTCTGGTGCGCAGGTGCCTCACCAAGGCTCGTCAGCACGTTAGCTCAAGGGAGCCGTCATTCGACACAGTGCAAATAAAAGGGAGCACACTGCCTCACACTCCAGCAAAAAGTTGGCCCCAATGCATCTTGGTAAATGCAGTCAGATTCGTTTCACATTAACAAAAGTAATCAAAGTCGTTCACCTTAGTAGGTGCAGCAAGTGCTGTGTATCCCTGGACACGTGTTTCTGGGTTACACCCGTCATCAGCAGAGATCAGCATATTTTGTGGGGTTGCTTGAAATGCCACCAAACGTCTTCTCAGGTTTGTGTACCACTCTGGTGCGCAGGTGCCTCACCAAGGCTCATCAGCCCGTTAGCTCAAGGGAGCCGTAATTCGACACAGTGCAAAAAAAAGGGAGCACACTGCCTCACACTCCAGCAAAAAGTTGGCCCCAATGCATCTTGGTAAATGCAGTCAGATTTGTTTCACATTAACAAAAGTAATCAAAGTCTTTCACCTTAGTAGGTGCAGCAAGTGCTGTGTATCTCTGGACACGTGTTTCTGGGTTTCGCCCGTCATCAGCAGAGAGCAGCATATTTTGTGGGGTTGCTTGAAATGCCACCAAACATCTTCTCAGGTTTGTGTACCACTCTGGTGCGCAGGTGCCTCACCAAGGCTCGTCAGCCTGTTAGCTCAAGGGAGCCATCATTCGACACAGTGCAAAAAAAAGGGAGCACACTGCCTCACACTCCAGCAAAAAGTTGGCCCCAATGCATCTTGGTAAATGCATTCGGATTCGTTTCACATTAACAAAAGTAATCAAAGTCTTTCACCTTAGTAGTTGCAGCAAGTGCTGTGTATCTCTGGACACGTGTTTCTGGGTTTCGCCTGTCATCAGCAGAGAGCAGCATATTTTGTGGGGTTGCTTGAAATGCCACCAAACGTCTTCTCAGGTTTGTGTACCACTCTTGTGCAAAGGTGCCTCACCAAGGCTCCTCAGCCCATTAGCTCAAGGGAGCTGTCATTCGACACAGCGCAAAGATAGAAAAGAAGGACAAAACTAATCCAATTCACACAAAGTAAAAACAGAAAGCCCTCTATAAATACCTAGCACAAAAATCAGATAACTTTTAAGATATTAAGTAACTTTAAAAGCCCAGAAAAAAAGCTCTAACGTTGAGCAGAAACAACCCTCTGGGTTTGCCTAGGGCACCTGGCAAGAAAACAGCCACGCTAAAACAGATCAGAGATGTTCACAACATTTGTCAGTAAATTAGAGCAGGCCTGCCTGTAAAAAACCTTTCCCTCGCAGCAGAGGTAATATATAATGCCATCTCAGTGCAATATAATGGTAAAAAAAAGGAAGTACATAGTACCCTGATTTGAAAAATTGTCACAGGAACATGGAGGCTGAATAACTTCTTTAAGGACTCTAAGGTAAGGGAACATCATGACCCTCACTATCTTGTGTCCTTCTCCGAAGAATTTCTTACAGCGCTACTTCCTTTCTCCAATTATCATAGCATGATATTTGGAATGATTTATATTCACATCAAGAGAAGACATAAAATGAACAAAGGAATCAAGAAGCATCTGAAGCCCAACCATGGTTCTGGCTATCAGCACAGTGTCATCCGTATATCCCAGGGACAGGATCAACAAAGACCCAACCCGTGGAATGTCCCTTGTGACTGAACTTAACACTGGGCGCATGTTATTAATATATAGTGTGAACAACAAAGGGGCCAATGTGCAGCACTGCCTCACCCCTTTGAAAATACTAAGCTGCTCTGTATGAGACCTTTCATGATTATACCTCACCACTGGCATTTATCCCTGGTGAAGGTCATGCAAAAAGTTAACTTGACTAGTATTCATTCTCATATCAATTAACATGGAGTTTGATTCATGATTAGTTTGATGAAGCAAAAGAGATAGATACCATATCAGTGAATTGTGTAATCTTGAGAATACATGTGAGCTTTGTAAAAATGTAATGGAGTAATTTGTACCGTGTTATTAGACAATGAGAGATATCTTTTCTCTGACAAGACAGTGACAAAATGAAGAACTACTGGAGATCAGAAGTTGGAGATAGCAAGAGGAGCATCATAGGCAAAGTACAGGAGGGAAGTTTCAAATTACCGAAGACAGACAACATGCTTACAAAACTAGAAGGAAATAACTTAAGTGCATATATGGAGGTTAAGAAGAAAAGGGTGGATAGGATATATTGTTTCAAGGGAAGGAGAACAAAATAGCAGGGGCGAGATTAATGTACTAGTGGATGGTCAGGATTGGGTGGATTCATAGCTAAGAATGGACACTTCTTAGGCTTGAAAAGAGCACAATAAGTAGGGATTATAGCTTTCAAAGACTCAGAAAGAAATGTCAGTCCTGTTGGTTAGTTGTAGCAAACGTCTATATTTGATTTGATAATTGTTGCTTTTGGGAGACAGAATTGCAGGAACGGCTTCTCCATTAGGACGAAGAAGCACTGTCCCACCCCCCTGAATGCCTCCCAGGAAAACCCCAGAAATGAAATACAAAATGATAATAAAGTTGGCTTTTTCACATTTTATTTTTAATCCACCAATCCTGAACCGAGTGTCAAGAGGAGGCAGGCCATTGCTGTAGCAGGGACGATTGGTGGGCTGGCTTTGCACCTAGCTTTAAAGTGAGCATGTCTCTTTGGACAGCTGTCTTGCACATTTTAAACCCTCTAACCCAGCTGTCTTTGATAGCTGGGTTAGAAAAAGGATAGGCCTCCAGTGCGCTGGAGAGCACTGAAAGGCTGCTCCCTCCAATCCTGGCACTTCTCTTATGCTGGTTACATGCATGAGAGCAACACCAAGATTGGCTAGGGGAATATACCGAAGCCTGAGGAGACAGAGCAAAACACAGACCGGGGTGCGGAGGACATTGGACGTTGTGTAGCAAGCGAGGTAAGTTGTTATTTTTTAAAAATTGACACTTGCCACTCACCTTGCATGCAGGTATCCATCAACCACACACTTGCTCGCCTGCCCCTACTCTGCCTAGTTGCCAGCCGCCACTGCAGAAATGCTGTATGCTATTTTACTCACCTCTGACAGTTCTAGTTGGCTCACCTAGTATCATCAATTAATTTGATCTAAATGGGCCTGGGATATGCCATCAAAGTGGGAAAGGACAATTAAACAGATAGAAACTGAGCTACCTAGAAGGTCTGGGAGCTCCAGCACAGAAAATATTTATATGAAAATCCCACCAAGGTGAGAGAATGATATTCTACAAATCCTAAGAACAGTCCTATATGGACATCAATCCGAAGGTAACTATAAAAGTTGATGCCCTTCAGGAAGCAGCTTAAAATAGTGGCACTTTGATAAGTGGTTTTTGACTGTCTACTCAGCCCCTTATGTAGTTAAAATGAATGAGCTGGCTACAGCCTGCTATAACGCAAGGCAGCAATTGAAGATCCCTATTGACCTTATGCCAAATTATTTCCAGTTTCCATTTATTAAATATGTATGATCTATGACATAATGGTGACTGACAATGAGAGTTTTCTTTTGTGAATGGTGTACAGGCAAGAAGACTTTCTTTTGAGGGAGGCAGCATAGAGTATCCACCTCCGAAATGTCCTGGACATCTTTACCAAGATAAAGGGCAATGCAATATTTATTGTATTTATTTATGGTTATTTATAGAGCTCATGGCTCCCCATAGGCTTCCCACCGCTAGGAAATACCTGCTACACCATTTAGAGGGAGACAAGCTACTAAGCGCACGACCATTGAGATGGCTAAGTAAACAACCAGGTTCTTAGCTGCTTACGGAACAGACGTTCTGAGTCCAGGACTCTCAAAGGGGTGGGCAGGGAGTTCCACAACTTGGTTGTATTGAAATTAAATGAACGGCCTCCACTCCTGGCTGTTTTGATGCGGGGGACAATAGCCAAAGAGGCATTTGATGATCTCAAAGACCTGGTCGGCACATAAGGGGTTAAAAGTCATTTGCAAGCACAGTATTGGTACGGTGTTTGTCAAGGCCCTGCTGGCGATACAGAGAGATTTTACATTTGATCCTCTGTACCACCAGGAACCAATACAGTAATTTAAGAGCTGGTTGGGTGGGCAAATGTCTAGGAACATTAAAAAGTAGGAGAGCAGTGGCATTATGCACCACTTGGAGTTTCCTTGTTGTATATTTAGGAGTTCCCAGGTACAGGGAATTTCCATAAGCCAAATGCCTGGACAACTAATATTTGGGATGAAAAAGGGAGTAGGTGGAGAACGTTCCTCTGTGGTCTGAGCAACCCATAACAAGTTGATGCTAATTTCTTATTCATTCGTAAACGTTTTACAGCAGGCTTAGGGATGGGCGGAACATGCAAAGTTCTGGGCCATCCCAGGTTAAACTGAGGGGGAGAAGAACTATCGAGAATCAACAGTTCAGCCTGTTCACAGTTCAAATTTAAAGCAGACAGTTTATTCCAATTGGCTACTGCTGTGAGGCATGGTCCTAATGTTAATGAACAAGGGTTCTGAGTATGACTGAGTGAAAAAACAAGTTGTCATCAGCATAAGAAATAATCAAGATGCCATGGGCCATCACCACATCTGCTAGTGAGCACATGTAAACATTAAGCAATGACTAGGACTTAGAGAAGAACCTTGTGGGAGACCACATTTCAGAGAAATCATCTTGGAAGTGGTGACATTTTCCACAAATACCTAGAAAGATCTATTGCTCAGAAAAGACTGGAACCAGGTCAGGACTTGGCCATACACACCAAACTCTGAAAGTCTATTAACCAAAATGTTCTGGCTAACAGTCTCAAACACTGCACTAAGGTCAATAAGGATGATTGAAACTGTACTTCCCTTATCAAGTCACGTTTTGGTCTCCTCTACTACCACTATTTGGGCACTTTCTTTCTTATGTTTAGCTCTGAAGCCCATCTGCGTAGGATGGAGGAAATGATATGTCTCTAATAATTCAGACAGGTGTGTATTAATGTAGCTTTTAATTATTTTGCTTGGACCTGGCAGCAAGGAGATGGCCCTAAAGTTCCCAGGGTCTGCAGGATCCAGATTTTGTTTTTTCCAGAGTGCTTTTACTTTTGCATGCTTCCAAGGAGCACAAACCACTTCTTTGGCCAAAGACAAATTTAAGATCTCAAGAAGAGCTGGACCAAGCTGTTCATGAACTTTGACTAAGATGAATGAAGGAAGAGGATGGAGTGGGGAACCAGATTTAAGTTTAGTTAAGCTAGTCATAAAAACCTCAGAGGTGATCTTAGGGAAGTTTATAAGAACAACAATTGAGATCGAGTTGGAAGAGTCCAAAAAAGAGATGAATATCTTCGATCTTTTTCACAAAAGCTTTGGCAATATCATTGAAATGGATTGATGATGGTTGAGGAATTGAAGAAGTGAAGGTGGGATTTGAAAGAATTTTGACAATCTGGAAACCTTTTAGCAGCAGTGATTTCCAGATTACATTTCCTAATTATCTCCCATATCTAGTCTTACTACTCGGAGAATAATCCTTTCTCCAAATTCTCTCTACTTCTTGCATTGGTGTTTTAGCAGCTTGAGCTGAGGTGTATACCACATTGTGATTTGTTTTACCATTTTTCCTTGGTGGTTTGTTCTAGGGGCAATTGTACGAAGTGATTCATTAATCCGCTGTGCAAATTCAGCATAAGCGGAAGGAGGGTCTTGGGGAAACACCGGTCTTGATGCTATAAGAGACTGTTTAAGAACATCAGTGGTGACGTTCGACCATTTGCGCTCTATGCATGAGGGAAGGTCAGAGGGGGGAAGAGTGAGAGGAAACCCTAAGCTAAAAGGAATAATAAAATGATCAGACCAGATCACGGAAGGGGGGGCCTGGGTTCTTAACCTACTTCCATTATGAAAGATAGGATCAAGTAAATGTCCCTTCTCATTGGTATGATCAGATACTAATTGGGTCAAACCCATTGCGAAGAGATCTTGCATGAGCATAGCTGCTTGCAAATCTACAGGATTCTCAAAGTGAAACTTACAATACAAGTGCAATTACATTACTGTTTTGCACACTTTCATTGTGATGTAGTTGGATGGCCCTATAAAATTGGCTTTACTATGCCTCAGGAAACATTTGGGACCATTTTTATGCTTTTATTGCGCCGCCTTTTTGTCATTTTTTGACGCAAAATAGACCCAAACTTACAAAATACAATTGTATTTTGTATGTTTGCGCTTCTTTTGCGTAAAAAAATGATGCAAAGGCGGCGCTAAAAAAGTATAAATATTGGCCTTGGATTTTCATACAATTACTCAAAGCTACAATAATAGGCTATTTGGCAACACAGTGATTTCCCACCCAGGTTGATCAGTGTGGCAAGAGCTGAGTCACCTGGTTACACAAAGATCACTGTCAGTTGAACTTGGGAAGACCTCTATAGTGAGATGGAAGCCAGAATAGAAAAAAAATAATTACAGTTATTGTGATTTCCCTGCTGTGCAGTTCTTGTAAGAGGAGTATTGTAATGAAACGCTGTCAGGTTGAGGGTCAAAATTCCATGGGTAAATACTAAGATAGTTATCATCTTGATGATAAATGACTGCACGGTCAGTCCTGTTATTTGTCCTCTCTCTATATCAAATAAAGGGGCATATTTATACTCCGTTTGCGCCGAAATTGCGTCGTTTTTTTTGACGCAATTTCGATGCAAAACTAACTCCATATTTATACTTTGGCGTTAGACGTGTCTAGCGCCAAAGTCCATGGAGTTAGCGTAATTTTTTACCGTGGACACCTACTTTGCGTTAATTATATGCAAGGTAGGCGTTCCCGTCTAAAAAATCGACTCCGAGGCATGTGCGTGGGATTTATACTCCCGGGCAAAAATCACGCCCGGGAGTGGGCGGGTCAAAAAAAATGACGTACGGCCGCTTTTGTGCCGTTTTTTAGCGCCTGCAAAAGGCAGGCGTTAAGGGACCTGTGGGCTCTGAAGGAGCCCAGAGGTGCCCCCCCATGCCCCCAGGGACACCCCCTGTCACCCATGCCCACCCCAGGAGGACACCCAAGGCTGGAGGGACCCATCCCAGGGACATTAAGGTAAGTTCAGGTAAGTGTTTTTTTTTTTTTTTGTGGCATAGGGGGGCCTGATTTGTGCCCCCCTACATGCCACTATGCCCAATGACCATGCCCAGGGGACAGAAGTCCCCTGGGCATGGCCATTGGGCAAGGGGGCATGACTCCTGTCTTTGCTAAGACAGGAGTCATTTCTATGGGGGTTGGGAGTGAAAAAAAATGGCGCAAATCGGGTTGAGGCGAATACATTGCCTCAACCTGACTTGCCCCATTTCTTGACGCCCAAGCTCCATATCCCCCTACGCCGGCGCTGCCTGGTGTACGTCGTTTTTTTTAACGCACACCAGACGGCGCCGGCGGCTAACGTCATTCAATAAATACGGCGCCCACATGGTGCTTCAGAATGGCGTTAGCCGGCGCTAATTTTTTTGACGCAAAACTGCATTGGCGCAGTTTTGCGTCAAAAAGTATAAATATGGGCCAAAATGTTTTGGTGGCTTTATTATCAGTTGCTTTAGTTAGTGTTTTCGGTTATTGTGTGTGGTCAAAAAATTGTAGTGTGTGCGCTAGAAATATTCCTATGATGGGCGGTCCTGCCTCTCCTACCACAGAAATTAATTTATTGTAAGAATATTTTTGAGGTGCCCAGTTCTTTCTTGGCTTTTTGAGGAAGCAGTTCTTGCAAAACCATTTAAAGTATCATCATTGGTTGCAACAATAAAAGAGTTAGTATTCACAAACTTGTGAGTTTATGGGTATTTAGAAATTTCCAAACATAAAGAAATATGCTAAATGCTCCCATTTCAAGGTAGTTGTTTCAGTGTTCTGCGGTTGACATCAGCACTCTCCCTGGAACTCTGCTCTTGCTTCAAAACGGCTCTCACTGCTAAGCCAGATAAACGCTCAGCGTATAAATGCAGATCACGGCAAGATATCACATTTCTTGACATTTGTTCGGATTCGCAGTCATTGATTTGTTTCTTCGCTGTGTTATAGTCAGTGTTTCTGTGGTGCGCTAAACTTCTTGCCTCCTTGCTCTGTCCACTTTTTATCACGTGAGCAATCATGTATACTATCCAGTACAGAACACGGTAATCTATTTAGCTTTGATATGATTATGACTTTTTTTGTATATGTCACATTTAAATAGGGTGACCAGATTTTTTAAAACAACCACGTGGACATTTCACAAACATAAAAGCAGGACTACAATTTCATATGACCCGGAATTGCTTAAAACAGCGCTTACCATCCTAGAAAACAAAACTTAGGGGCATATTTATACTCCGTTTGCGCCAAATTTGCGTCGTTTTTTTCGACGCAAATTCGGCGCAAAACTAACGCCATATTTATACTTTGGCGTTAGACGCGTCTAGCGCCAAAGTATGAGGAAAGAGCGTCATTTTTTTGCGTGAACGCCTTCCTTGCGTTAATGAGATGCAAGGTAGGCGTTCCCGTCGAAAAAAATTACTGCGACGCAAATGCGTCGTATTTATACTCCCGGGCAAAAATCACGCCCGGGAGTGGGCGGGGCAAAAAACCCCGCATTTGCGCCTCTTTTTAACGCCTGGGTCAGGGCAGGCGTTAAGGGACCTGTGGGCTCTAAATGAGCCCAGAGGTGCCCTCCCATGCCCCCAGGGACCCCCCCTGCCACCCTTGCCCACCCCAGGAGGACACCCAAGGATGGAGGGACCCATCCCAGGGACATTCAGGTAAGTTCAGGTAAGTATAAAAAAAAAAAAAATTATATTTTTTTTGGGCATAGGGGGGCCTGATTTGTGCCCCCCTACATGCCACAATGCCCAATGACCATGCCCAGGGGACAGAAGTCCCCTGGGCATGGCCATTGGGCAAGGGGGCATGACTCCTGTCTTTACTAAGACAGGAGTCATGTAAATGGCGTCTGGGCATCGTTAAAAATGGCGCAAATCGGGTGGAGGCGATTTTTTTGCGTCAACCTGACTTGCACCATTTTTAAGACGCCCTAACGCCATTTTTCCCTACGCCGGCGCTGCCTGGTGTACGTGGTTTTTTTCCACGCACACCAGGCAGCGCCGGTCTGCTAGCGCCGGCTAACGCCATTCAATAAATACGGCGCCCGCATGGCGCTTCAGAATGGCGTTAGCCGGCGCAAAACTTTTTGACGCTAAACTGCGTTAGCGCAGTTTAGCGCCGAAAAGTATAAATACGGGCCTTAAAGTATTATCCAGCATTTTGCAGACCTTTATTCTGAATCCCGCTTGACTATCTTTTTCCCACAGATGACTGATAAACAGACAAGTATGATATCTGAGGACGCTATAAATACCAAACTTAAACTAAAAATCAACTGGCAGGAAACTATTGAGGATATTGAGACTTTGCTTTAAAAAAATGGGAAAGCCACTCCGTCAGTCAAGATAACGGTGATCTATATAGGTCGGAACCTATGATTTGGGGACCCTATATTAATTTACTACTTAATGCCATTTTGGTTAGAGCCTATATGCCCCAGTGTTGGAAAGGGACATTTGTACGCTGGTTATGTGGCCCTAATGGCAACATTTTATCTGTTTCCCATATCTGTGATGTGCAAAACGTACACATGCATGGGTATACGAGGGCTCTATATTAATGTGCATGCATATCAAAAATTGTGCCCAATTAAGGTCGATAAAAAGATCAGAGAGCTGGCTAATCATATTAACATGCAAAAAGGGGTTAGACATAGATGTACTCTATTTCCGCTGATGATGTAACTGGCAGACTTATAGGTGGTCATTACAACCCTGGCGGTCAGTGTTAAAACGGCGGTAAGACCGCCAACAGGCCGGCAGTAAAAAATTTGCAATTACGACCGTGGCGGAAACCGCCAACAAAGACAGCCACTTTAACAATCTGACTGCCACAGCGGTACAAACAAACAGCGCGGCGGTCACCGCCAACAGACAGGCGGGGGACAATGTACTGCCCACACTATTATGACAGGCCAATCCGCCACCTTTTCCGGGGCGGATTCACGGCGGATAAAAACACGGCGGAAAAAGAATCCCGAAGGGAAAACGCTCACCTCTACACACCCCACGAGGAACGAGGACGCCATGGACCCGGAACTCCAAATTCTTCCTGCAATAGTCTTCCTGCTCCTCTACCAGGAGCACGAACGCCAGCGGCGAAGACCACAGTGAGTACTGCACCTACGACACAGGGGAGGGGGAGGCAAAAAACAGGGAGACACACACGCAACACCCCCACCCTCACCCACTGCAACACACACACTAATGCATATCAATACATCACAGTTACACCCCCCAAGCCCCCCTGAAGAATGTAAAGACAATAGAAAATGAGTGTAACCATTGTAATATATTAAAAACAAGTAGGCAGAAATATATATATATATATATACACCATGTACATAATATATGCCAAGCATAGTAGTCCAGGTAGTGCTCTAAAAAAGTCAGTGGAACACTGGGACCACACGGTGTGGGCGAGGCCCACACAAGATCCCCGACCATGACGGAGAGAACACTGCAGGGGCATCAGAGAGCAACTAAACAGGCACCTCTGGGGAGGGAAAGGGGGGGCACCTCAGCCGATTGAGTGCACAAAGCCAAATCCACGAGGGGGCTACATGCCCACTGTTCCATCCTGGGGAGTTTAAAGTCACAGTCTGTCAAGTCTCTACAGTGGGTGGGTTGCCCACTGTTCAATCCAGGGGAGTGCAAAGCCACAGTCTCTCAAGTCTCTACAGTGGGTGGGTTGCCCACTGTTCAAACCTGGGGAGTGCAAAGCCACAGTCTCTCAAGTCTCTCCAGTGGGTGGGTTGCCCACTGCTGTATCTTGGGGAGTGCAAAGCCACAGTCTCTCAAGTCTCTACAGTGGGTGGGTTGCCCACTGTTCAATCCAGGGGAGTGCAAAGCCACAGTCTCTCAAGTCTCTACAGTGGGTGGGTTGCCCACTGTTCAAACCTGGGGAGTGCAAAGCCACAGTCTCTCAAGTCTCTCCAGTGGGTGGGTTGCCCACTGCTGTATCTTGGGGAATGCAAAGCCACAGTCTCTCAAGTCTCTACAGTGGGTGGGTTGCCCACTGTTCAATCCTGGGGAGTGCAAAGCCACAGTCTCTCAAGTCTCCACAGTGGGTGGGTTGCCCACTGTTCTATCCTGGAGAGTGCAAAGCCACAGTCTCTCAAGTCTCTACAGTGGGTGGGTTGCCCACTGTTCAATCCTGGGGAGTGCAAAGCCACAGTCTCAAGTGGTTAACAGTCTCCACTGGTTCTGGAGGGGGCATGGTGCCCAGAGTGCTTCATCCTGCTAAGGACAGAGGTAGTGGATGACAGTCTGCACTGGTTCTGGAGGGGGCATGGTGCCCAGAGTGCTTCATCCTGCTAAGGACAGAGGTAGTGGATGACAGTCTCCACTGGTTCTGGAGGGGGCATGGTGCCCAGAGTGCATCATTCACCCCGTGACGGACTCAGTTGCATCAATGCCCTTGCCGGTCATGGGCCAGCGGTGCTTGAGACGGCGGTGCCCTGTTCAGCGGTGCTTGAGATGGCGGTGCCCTGTTAAGCAGTGCTTGAGATGGCGGTGCCCTGTTCAGCGGTGCATGAGATGGCGGTCTCCATTGCAGGGTCTCAGCTGCTGGCTGTCCTTCATGGCCCAGCGGGGCTTTTGCTGGTGGTCCTTCATGGCCCAGCGGGGCTTTTGCTGGCGGTCCTTCATGGCCCAGCGGGGCTAGTGCTGGCAGTGGCCTCCTGGGCAGGTGGGCTGGTGCTGGTGGTGGCCTCCTGGGCAGCTGGGCTGGTGCTGGCAGTGGCCTCCTGGGCAGCTGGGCTGGTGGTGGGGGTGGCCTCCTGGGCAGCTGGGTTGGTGCTGGTGATGGCTTCCTGGGCAGCTGGGCTGGTGCTGGGGGTGGCCTCCCGGGCTGCTGGGCTGGTGCTGGCAGTGGCCTCCTGGGCAGCTGGGCTGGTGCTGGGGGTGGCCTCCCGGGCAGCTGGGCTGGTGCTGGTGGTGGCCTCCTGGGCAGCTGGGCTGGTGGTGTGGGTGGCCTCCTGGGCAGCTGGGCTGGTGCTGGCGGTGGCCTCCTGGGCAGCTGGGCTGGTGGTGGGGGTGGCCTCTTGGGCAGCTGGGCTGGTGCTGGCGGTGGCCTCCTGGGCAGCGGGGATGATGGCGGTGTCCTCTTGGGCAGCAGGGCTGGTGCTGCTGGTAGCCTCCTGGGCAGCGTGGATGATGGCGGTCTTCTCCGCTGTGCTGCTCTTCCCAGACTTGCAGTTTTTCTTGTAGCCCTTCCCCACTTTGGAAGGTGTCACAGCTGACTCCACACTCCCACCGGGACCCCTGGGAGCGGCTTTGGTGGCTGGAGACTTCCCCCTATCCCGCCGGGCACTGGCCAAATTCTGATGCTTCACAGGTGGGGGACTGTCTGTGCTGTGCCTCCGTTCCACACTGGCTGCCCTGGTGGCCGGTGCACTCCAGATTCCGGTGACTACAGACACCACTGGTCCCGGAGATGTTGTGGCTGAGGTGCTAGTTTGGGACCTAGGAGACGGACGGGTTGGGGGAGGTGTGGGAAAGAGGTCAAGGGTGGACAGGAAAAGTTTTTGGGAAACACTAGGACGGGTAGCTGGAGGGGGTTTGGGAGTGGGGGAAGAGGTGGTGGTTGTAGGAGGGGTACGTTTGGTGACTTTGGGTGAAGGTGCATGCACTGGAGGCTGTCGTGAGGTGGATGGCTGTTGGGTGGTGTATGCCTGCGTTGTGTATCTTGGGAGGGGACATCACAGACACACTGGGAGAGGACACAGGGGACGAGTGAATGGTAGTGGGGGTGGTGACTGCACGTGAGCGGAGTATGGTGGTGGGTGTGCTGGAGAGGGACGTAGTGGCTGTAGATGTAGTGCATGCAGGTGTGAGTGTAGACGAGACTGGGAGGGAGGAGGGAGAAGAGGAGGAGGGGGACACAGTGGAGGCAGTGGATGTTGGTGTGTCTGCATGTGTGTGATGCTTGCGTGAGTGCCTGTGGGATGTGTAGTGCTTATGTTTGCCAGAGCTTTCCTTGTGTGTTGACGTGTGTGCATGCTGGTCTGTAGGTGTGCTTGTGATAGGCTGAGGTAGAGGGGATTGGGTCTGGGTGGAGGAAGTTGGAGGGGGGGAGGCTAGAGACGGGGACAATGGCTGCCATCAGTGCTGAGGCCAGAGTCTGAAAAGCTCGCTGAAGGGCCACCTGACCAGAATGAATGCCCTCCAGGAATGCATTAGTTTGTTGCTACTGCCTCTCTACACCCTGGATGGCATTCCAAATGGTAGACTGCCCAACAGTGAGTGACTTGAGGAGGTCAATGGCCTCTTCACTGAGGGCAGCAGGGGTGACTGGGGCAGGGACTGAGGTACCTGGGGCGAAGGTGATGCCAACCCTCCTGGGTGAGCGGGCATGGGGCAAAGGCTGAGAGCTGCTGGGAGGGCGGTGCTGGTAGGGGGGTTGGCGGCTGTACCTGTAGATGCGGGGGCACAGATGTTGCCACCACCACAAGGGAGCTCCCATCAGAGGACGAGTCCGTGTCGCTGGTCTCAGCTCCTGTCCCCGCCGTGGAGCTCCCCTCGCCCTCCGTCCCACTGGTGAACTCTGAGTCCCTAGTCTCACCCTCCAGGGCCATGTGGAATGCAGCTCCCTCGTGCTCCGTGCCACTGCTCCTCCACCTGATGATGCTAATGCACACAAGAACAGGGAGACCACAAAAAGGGGGGGGCGACAGAAGAAAGACATGTTGAGTGCATGCATTACCGCTACCGTTGACGGACACGACAGACACAGAAGCCCCCTGCACTAAGCCACGCTCTTGGGCTCCACTGTTCAATTCCTGGGAAATGGCCTACAAGGCTATGGACGACATCTGCACACATAGATGACACAGGGGCATGACTAGGTGTACTTGGCACTCTACAGAGGTGGGGTGGGATGCCACATGGCCTTCCTTACGGAGGGGCCTTGCCTACGGAATTCGCCCTGGCCTAGGGAAACCCACAGCCCTCCTCCCCCACCCAGACACCTCCACTGCGAGAAAAGTCAGCAGAATGAGAGTGTACTCACCCCCCTTGTGGCTGCTGTGATGCCCTCAAGCGCCCATCCAACTCCATGTAGGCCACCGCCAGGATCCTGAACATCAGGGGGGTCATGGTGCAACGGGCACCCCTCCCACGTCACGCCAAATTTCTTTTTTCTGGTGGGCGCTGACCTACATGAAATGTACAGGGGAAAAAGAGAAGTTATTACCAACTGCACTGTCAAAGAGATTGCCCCCCATCCCTACCCTTGCCATGTGGCACATGCATTCACCGTCTTTCATGCACGCAGCACTCTCCCCCTTCCATCTTACATCCAGCCCTCTCCACACAGGCATAGCCCATACAACATGCTCCCTGTGTACTTACCTGTTTGTCTGGAGGGCCGTAGAGTAGAGTGTACTGGGTGAGGACCCCATCCACGAGCTTCTCCAACTCCTCCGATGTGAAGGCAGGGACCCTTTACCCAGACACTCGAGCCATTGTCTCTTCCAGACCGAGGTCACAGCAGCACTTGCAGTGTAGGTCCTCTCCTGTCGAAGATCAGGTATCGAGTGATTGAACAGATGGAAAATGGCGGTCACATCCGCGGCGGTGCGTACCGTCACTGCCGGCGTACATCAGCATTGGCTCCTGGGACCCATAGGGTCCAATGTTAACCAATGCAGCATTGCGCTGCAGGCATCGACCGCCTACCCCGACGGTGTACAACGCCAGCGCAGTTAACTCACATCCCATTGTCCCACTTTACAGGTGGCTTCATTTTCAACTGCGTCACATATACCTAGGCCTACACTCTACACACATACAGTCCATCTTTTGTGTATGAATGGTGTTCTGTGTAAAATGTGGGTACGTACCTCTGAGTTGTTTGACTCTGTGCTCGCTGTTGTCCTTCATAGGCACCGTCCGCTGGGACATGTGAGGAGATGGCGGCATCCTCCGATGTACCGACCGTTGGTGGACCTGTCGACAATGGAGGAGCGACATGTGTTTATCACATACAGGCTTGACTGTGCCACAATCCAGGAACTGTGTATACAGTTGGAGCCAGACCTGATGTCAGCAATCCATCATCCCACAGAAATCCCCCCTCAAGTGCAGGTGCTGTCAGTGCTCCATTTCCTTGCAAGTGGGTCTTTTCAAACAACATTGGCCATAGCATCAGGGATGTTCCAGCATATATATTTTCCAACGTATTGTCCAGAGTGTTGTCTGCCCTTCTGAAACACATGCAGAGCTACATCGTTTTTCCTCAGGTGGAGGATTTGCCTACAGTGAAAGGTGATTTCTATGCCCTGGGACACATCCCCAACATCATAGGTGCCATTGATGGGACCCATGTGGCTTTGGTCCCCCACCACAGGAGTGAACAGGGGTACAGAAACCAGAAGAGTTATCATTCCATGAATGTACAGATGGTATGTTTGGCAGACCAGTACATCTCCCATGTGAATGCCATGTTCCCTAGCTCAGGGCATGATGCCTACATCCTGCGGAATAGCAGCATCCCTTATGTGATGGGTCAACTCCAGAGGCACCGTGTGTGGCTATTAGGTGAGCACCTGGAAGCAGGTCAGTGGGAATGGTTGTCTGGGTCAGGGGATATCCCTCCAGGTTAGTGCTTGTCTAACAGTTGTCCCTCGCCATTTGCAGGTGACCCAGGTTACCCCAACCTATCATGGCTACTGACCCCAGTGAGGAATCCCAGGACAAGGGCAGAGGAACGCTACAATGAGGCCCATGGGCGAACTAGGAGGGTGATCGAGCAGACCTTCGGCCTCCTGAAGGTCAGGTTCAGGTGCCTCCATATGACAGGTGGATCCCTATTCTACTCACCAAAGAAGGTGTGCCAGATCATCGTGGCCTGCTGTATGCTTCACAACTTGGCTTTGCGACAACAGGTGCCTTTTCTGCAGGAGGATGGTCCAGATGGAGGTGTTGTGGCAGCTGTGGACAGTGAAGATGAGGAAGCAGAGGAAGAAGACATGAACAACAGGGACTCAGTGATCCAGCAATATTTCCAGTGAAACACAGGTAAGAGTACAGACCTGCCTACTACATGTACTTTAACACTACTACCTCTCTGCTGTCTGTTGTTTTCACCCAGTGTATGGTCACTGAGTTGTCACTTTCCCTTACGATTTCACAGATGTGTGTCCCACTGTGTGACATCTGCTTAGATTCCTCATGTACTAAAGCTGTGTGACATAGGTATGTTGACATTACAATTGAAAGAGCATTTTGTCACTATAATTGCTAATACACTATTTCGAAATCACAGACAGACTCCAGATTATTTTGTGCTTTAAGGGTGTTTATTTAAGTGCTCAATAATGGAGGGGGTAGTGAAATGGTGAGGGGTGATGGCGGAGGAATGTCCATGACAGAGTCCAGTCTATTAGTCTCACAGGTGCATTGCCCATATGGGCATATGAAGTGGAGCTGGGGCAGTTTAAGTATGGACAGGGTGACAAAGTGGGACAGTAGGATGACAATCAGGATGGTC
The DNA here is from genome assembly GCF_031143425.1 of Pleurodeles waltl. NCBI lineage: Eukaryota > Metazoa > Chordata > Amphibia > Caudata > Salamandridae > Pleurodeles > Pleurodeles waltl. The sequence continues at coordinate 257,131,563 of NC_090437.1, read as the reverse complement.
TCATTTCTTGGTGGGGGTCTTGGCATCGTGCTCTGTCTTGTTCCTGGATATCAGGGACCGTTTGCGGTGTGGTTCTCCCTGCAGAGGGTGGGGTGCTGGTGTGGTGGTCCTGTGGCGGGGCGTCCTGTCCACTAGCGCTGGCGGAGGTGGTGGGCAGTTCACCGTCCATGCTTGTGTCAGGGGCCCCTTGTAATGCCACAGTGTCCCTCCTGGTGTTGAGTACTTCCTTCAGCACCCCTACGATGGTGCCCAGGGTGGAGCTGATGGTTCAGAGTTCCTCCCTGAAGCCCATATACTGTTCCTCCTGCAGGCGCTGGGTCTCCTGAAACTTGGCCAGTACCGTTGCCATCGTCTCCTGGGAGTGGTGGTAGGCTCCCATGATGGAGGAGAGGGCCTCGTGGAGAGTGGGTTCCCTTGGCCTGTCCACCCCCTGTCGCACAGCAGCCCTCCCAGTTCCCCTGTGTTCCTGGGCCTCCGTGCCCTGGACCGTGTGCCCACTGCCACTGCTCCCAGGTCCCTGTTGTTGTTGGGGTGGTGGGTTATCCTGGGTTCCCTGTAATGGTGGACACACAGCTGATTGACGTGTCCTGGGGACGGAGGTATGGGCCCGGTGGGTGGGTGCTGTGCTGGTGTTTCCAGAGGGGGGAAATTCTGTGGTGGTCTGTGACTGGGTGAGGGGAACCGACTGTCCCGAGGACCCCGAGGGGCCGGGCTGGTCATCTAGATCCAGTTGGACAGAGCTGCTGTCATCACTGTGGGCCTCTTCTGTTGGTGGTGTGGAAATGTGTGGACCCTCCTGTCCAGTGACGGTGTGTAGGGGTCCTGCAGGGGTATAAAAGGATGGTTATTACATCTGTGTGTGTCAATGTGTGCAATGGGTGGGTGACCATGTACCCCAGTGCTTGCATTCCTGTGTGGGACCTTGTGTGATGATGGTTTAGGCGGTTGTATGGGTATGTGCATTGGGCATGCTTTAGTGATTGGTGTCCATGCTTTGTTGTTGCATGCAGGGCTTGGTGTTGGGATGGGTGGTTTGTGATGTTGGGACATATGTGAGGAGTTGGGGTGCTGGGGGTGAGGGTGGGGGTATGTGCTGGCATGCAGGTAGGGTGGGGGATGTAATAATTAAGATTTGTCTTACCAGAGTCCATTCCTCCACCTACTCCTGCGAGGCCCTCAGGATGCAGAATCACCAAGACCTGCTCCTCCCATGTTGTTAGTTGTGGGGGAGGAGGTGGGGGTCCGCCGCCAGTCCGCTGAACCGCCTGATGGTGTCTTGAGACCACGGAATGCACCTTCCCCCGTAGGTCGTTCCAACTCTTCCTGATGTCCTCACGATTTCTTGGGTGCTGTCCCACTGCGTTGACCCTGTCCACTATTCTTCACCATAGCTCCATCTTCCTTGCTATTGAGGTGTGCTGCACCTGTGATCCGAATAGCTGTGGCTCTACCTGGACAATTTCCTCCACCATGACCCTGAGCTCCTCCTTGGAGAACCTGGAGTGTCTTTGCTGTGCCATGGGATGGTGTAGGTGATGTGTGGGGTGGAGTGTGTGGTGATAAGTGTGCTGATATGTAGTGGTGTGTTGTGTGAGGTACGTGGAAGTTCTGTGGGTGATGGTGTTGTGTGCCTGTGGATGCTGTTGTTCTTGCTGGTGCTGTCTCTCTCTGGCCTTCTTTCTGAATTTTTGGTAGTAGGGGTTTGTGGGTGATGTGTGTGTGTGTTTTATATTGTATTGGGTGTGTAGGAGTGGTGTGTGTATGTGCATCAGGTGTGTGTATTTTGAATTGTCCAATGTGGCTGTGTTTTGCATGTGTGTGTGTATTTTGAGTGCAGCGGTGTGTACCGCCAATGGAATACCGCGTTTGAAGGACCGCCACGTGGATTCGTGTGTTGTGATAGTGTGGGCGTATTTCTGTTGGCGTGACGGTAGAGATTTTGTTTTCGCCAGTTTATCACTGACCTTTGGTGTGGCGGACTTGTGTGGGTGTCTGAATTTTGGCAGATTTCTTAATGTGGGTCATAATAGCTGTGGCGGAAATCCGCGGCCGCGGGGGTGTGTTGGCGGTCTTCTGCACGGCGGTAAGTGGCTTTTACAGCCAATGTTGTAATGAGGGCCATAGAATGTGATAATGACTTCCCTAAATTAGAAAATCTTATATATCCAGTATTGTATTTTTTACTGTTGATACCCTCATAATGTCAAAAATCCCAATGGGATTACAAACACTACTGAATAATTTCTTATGGTTTTGTTACCAAAGTGAGTTGATATCAATTAGACTAAGACAAAATATATGGCAATGAATCCCAATACATCTTTAAGAAGTGAGTTGAAGCTAAGCAATAGGATTTTACAGAGAGTCAACAGTTTTGAATACCTGGCTATAAAATTAGCTCATACATTCTGTTGAATTCCATAATCTTTAGAAGCTGCCTGTTACGACAGCATAGAGCAGGGGTCTTCAAACTGGGAGGCGGGCCCCCATAGGGGGGTCTCAAGTGATCCCAGGGGGGGTGCCAGGCTCTGATGAAAAGAAGAATTTTAGAGATAACAGGGCTTTGTTTTAAGCAGAAACATGTATTTGCATTTTTTAAAAAGGTAACAGTAATTAACTGCAATGTTTAAATAGGTCTAACCATATTTAAACATTGTCAGCTTAAAAAAATAATTGTAAAAAGTTCAGAGGGGGGACCACTGATTTTTATTCTTCAACTGGGGGGTGCAGCATTATAGAGTTTGGAGACCACTGGCATAGAGCAACACCTCTTTGCAAATGCACAGACCAACTACTTTTAGGTCTGTGTCACCAGTTCTGCAAGTTTGCCATGCAAATACCTAAGACGCTGCATATTATAGAGCAGAGATCCTGGGAGAATAGTAACGCTGATATCCTGACTGGAATGGAGAATACGTTTGTAAGATCTCTGGTCAATTTGCCACAGAGGACCCCAATGATCCCTCTTATTTTGATCTAGGCTTCGGAAAAGTGTCCTAAGTAACTAATTTCAAACACCTGTAACACATAGTCAATCTCAAAATGTCTTAAAGGGCTAATTTCAAACAAATTTGGTTAACCGTAGTACTTTAATCCTGTAAGAATATGCTAATTGAGCTGCACATCTTGGACAAGGCCCACACAATACCTTACTTCAGATATCTGAAGTATGGTTTAATTCTCTGGACCATAATGAGCTGTGGGATAATCCAGACTCTATATTTGGTGGCACTATGAGATTGTTGAAGTAAAGATGCTGGTCTCAGGTACTAGAAAGCTAATGTCATACAGCAAACCATGGTGACTTTGTGGAAACATTCCTTGGCCACAAGAATATTTTAAAACTTTGAAGGCTACGTGGTTAAGAAAGTGCCATCAAGATTTAAAAATCGGCATGTAAATTATATGTTAGACGTGACAGCCTTAGGATGGTCACCTACAACTTTTTGCCTACCTCCCTCCACTTTTCTGACACTGTTTTTGCTGGTTTTAGGACTCTGCGCACTTTACCACTGCTTTTACCACTACTAACCAGGGCTAAAGTGCAAATGCTCTCTCCATTAAAACATGGTGACATTGGCTCACAGACAATTAGCATATTTAATCAACGTATACATCCCTAGTAAAGTCCACTGCATGTGCCCAGGGCCTGTAAAATTAAATACTACTAGTGGGCCTGCAGCACTGATTGTGCCACCCACATAAGTAGCCCCCTAACCATGCCTCAGGCCTGCCATTGCAAGCTCTGTGTGTGCAGTTTCACTGCCACTTTGACTTTGCATTTAAAAGTACTTGATAAGCCTTGAACTCTCCTTTTTCTACATATAAGTCACCCCTAAGGTAGGCCCTAGGCCACTGCTGTGAGGCCTGCTCCTTCCATAGGCTAACATTAGGGCTACCCTCATATATTGTTTGAGTGGTAGTTTCTGATCAGAAAGGGGTAGAAAGGTCATATTTAGTATGGCCAGAATGGTAGTAACAAATCCTGCTGACTGGTGAGGTTGGATGTTATATTACTATTGTTAGACTTTTGAGTTTATGCAGGGTCATCCCAAATCTTTTTGTCTCCTGCCTCCTATTTTTTCTGACCTGTTGCTGTTGGTGTTTGAACTCTGAGCACTTTATCACTGCTAACCAGTGCTAAAGTGCATATGCTCTCTGTGTAAACTGTATTGTTGATTGCTTTATCCATGACTGGCATATTTGATATACTAGTATGTCCCTAGTAAAATGCACTAGAGGTGCCAGGGCCTGTAAATCAAATGCTACTAGTGGGCCTGCAGCACTGGTTGTACCACCCACATAAGTAACTATGGGCCTGATTCTAACTTTGGAGGACGGTGTTAAACCGTCCCAAAAGTGGCGGATATACCACCTACCGTATTACGAGTTCCATAGGATATAATGGACTCGTAATACGGTAGGTGGTATATCCGCCACTTTTGGGACGGTTTAACACCGTCCTCCAAAGTTAGAATCAGGCCCAATGTAATCATGTTTCAGACCTGCCACTGCAGTGTCTGTGTGTGCAGTTTTAACTGTAAATTCGACTTGGTAAGTGTACCCACTTGCCAGGCCTAAACCTTCCCTTTTCTTACATGTAAGACACCCCTAAGGTAGGCCTTAGGTAGCCCCAAGGGCAGGGTGTAGTGCATGGTTAACGTGGGACATATAGTAATGTGTTTTATATGTCCTGACAGTGAAATATTGCTAAATTTGTTTTTCACTTTTGCAAGACCTGTCCCTCTCATAGGTTAACATGGGGGCTACCTTTAAATCTGATTAAAGTGTAGATTCCCTTTGGATGCAGATAGACATGTGGAGTTTGGGGGTCTCTGAGCTCACAATTTAAAAATACATATTTTAGTAAAGTTAATTTTAAGATTGTGGGGGTCATTCCAACCCTGGCGGTCATCGACCGCCAGGGTGGAGGACCACGGAAGCACCGCCAACAGGCTGGCGGTGCTTCCCTGCCCATTCTGACCGCGGCGGTAAAGCCGCGGTCAGAAATGGGGATCCGGCGGTTTCCCGCCGGATTTCCCCTGTCTGGGCTGAATCTCCATGGCGGCGCTGCGCCAGGAACAGGATGGCGGGAACGGGTGTCGTGGGGCCCCTGGGGGCTCCTGCACTGCCCATGCCACTGGCATGGGCAGTGCAGGGGCCCCCTAACAGGGCCCCAGCATGATTTTCACTGTCTGCTTAGCAGACAGTGAAAATCGCGACGGGTGCAACTGCACCCGTCGCACCCTTGCAACACCGCCGGCTCCATTCGGAGCCGGCTTCTATGTTGCAGGGCCAGCGGGAAAGCCAGAATGGCCTCCGCGGTCTTTTGACCGCGGAGCGGCCAAATGGCGGTGACCGCATGGCGGTCAGAATGACCGCCTGTGTGTTTTAAACTGCCACTTTTAGAAAGTGAGCATTTTCTTGCTTACATCATTTCTGTGACTCTGCCTGTTTGTGGATTCCCTGTCTGGGTCAATTTGGCAGTTGGGCTGGTTGCACCTCACACTAGACAGTGACACAAAGGGAGCTGGGGTGTAGTATGCATTTCTTGTTGAGCCATCTGTGCTAGGAGGGAGGGGAAAAGTGGTCACTTAAACCTGAAAGGGCTGTGCCTGCCCTCACACAATGCAGTCTCCAACCCCCTGGTGAGTGTCTGGGGTCTGGCCTGGGCAAGGCAGGATTTCACAATCAAGAGAGAATTTACTTTGAAGTAGGCCTACTCCAAAGGAGAAAATGGGTATAAGAAGGACACCCAAAACCACAGACTTTAGAACACTTTTGGAAACCGAGAGGAACCTCTGCCTAGAGAAGAGCTGAAGAGCTGAGGAAGAAGAGCTGCCCTGCCTGGGACTGTGCTTTGTGGAGCTATCCTGCAGTTGCTTCTTCTGCCAGAGTAAGAGGGCAAAGACTGGACTTTGTGTGCCTTCCATCTTGTGAAGATCTCCAAGGGCTTGATGTAGAGCTTGCCGCCTGTTGTTTGAAGTCTCAGGGACAGCAAAGACTTCTCTCTGCCAGCACTTGGAGTCTCTGGAGAGACTCCTACCCTGCCAAGTGGTGTCCATCCAGTTACTGGGGCCCTGAAACGAGAAGCTGGCAGCCTAAGAGGAAGACATCTACTCACAGAACGCCATGCAGGGAAAAGATCGACACAACTCCAATCTGCAACTAAAAAATCAACGCGCCGGCGGCTTCGCAGTTGAAAATTGATGCTCGCCTACAACGCGACCTGAGAATCAACGCACGGAGCTGGAGAAATGACGTGCAGCATCGCTGGTGGAGGCTGGAGAGATCTCAAACCGTGCTGTGAGGTTTTCGGATCATCGTGCGGCTGGATTTTTGACACAAGCACCACTGGGTTTGTAAAAACAACACAAGGCCTGCCCGGACCTGAGAGTTCTGACCAGATCGACGCATCACTCTCCTGCAGAGAAGAGAAATGACACACCTGACCCGATGCAAGGAGAAACGACGCAAGGTCTCACTCGTGAGTGAAATCAACGCATCACAAGCCCTTTTTGATGCACCGTGGCCCGTGCAGGGTTATTTTTGACGAACCCAAGGTACATTTTCATGCTAACAGCTTTAGTGTGTGTTTAAAATTACTCGAAGACTCCTTTTGCATTTTTAGTGATAACTTGACTTGTGGATTGTGGATTTTTGTCGTTTTGGTCTTGCTTTATTTAAGTAAATATTTCTTATTTTTTAAAACCTGTGTTGTGTCATTTTGTAGTGCTTTCACTAAGTCACTGTGTGTGTTGGTGCAAATACTTTACACCTAGCACTCTGAAGGTAAGCCTACTGCTCGTGCCAAGCTACCAAGCTGGTAAGCAGGGGTTAACTGAGAGTGAATTTCTTTTACCCTGATTAGAGTGAGGGTCTTTGCTTGGACAAGGGGTAACCTGACTGCCAACCAAAGACCCCATTTCTAACAACTACTTTAGAAATGCCACTTTTAGAAAGTGAGCATTTCTCTGCACTTAAAATCCTTCTGTGCCTTACAGCTTGTCTCCAGTCCACGTCTGGGCTGAGCTGGTTGACTGCTCCATTATGCATTTCACCCAGACAACCACAAATACAGGATGCTCAGACACACCTGAACACATCTGCTTACTGAATGGGCTTTCCTGGGATGTAAGGGTGGAGGGCCTGATACTTACATTTCAAAGGACAGTGACCTGCCCTCACACAAAGGACTGCCAAACCCCCTTACTGGGACCATGACATACAGAGTTGTACTGAAAGAGGACCTTGTGCACTTAAAAAAACACTTTTTGAAGTCTCCCTCACTTCAAAGCACTTTTGGGTATATAAACTGGGCCCCTGACCCTACCAAATCAGACAATTCTTGGGAAAGACATTGTGCACCAGAACCTGCAACCTGCCAAGAGAAGCTGCCTGGCTGTCCAAAGGACTCACCTGGACTGCTATGATGTAAAGGACTGCTGCCTTGCTGTTGCCCTGCTGTCTTTCTGGCCTCTGGCACTGCTGAGAAGTGCTCTCCAAGAGCCTGGATTGAGCTTGCCTCCTGTTTCCTGAAGTCTCAGGGACGGAAAGACTTCATCTCTGCAAACAAATTCCTTGTGTGGTGAAAAGTGAAGTACAGCCCGCCGGAATCGACACAGAGCCTGTCCATTGGTGAGAAAATCACTGCATCACCGAACCAGAACAAAGCAGCCTGGCTCTCCGAGTGGAGATCAACGAAGCGCCAACTTTGCAACTGAAACTTTGACGCAAAGCCCACTGTATCGACGCATCGCTAGCCCGAAACATGCAGCCTTTATTTCTGCAAGCGGAACTGACGCAGCACCAGCCGTGCAGCAGAAACTTCTCCATATCACCCACCTGATTGATGCAACAGCTGTGACTTTGTCCCGCACACCCAGGATTTCCACACATCGTCCCTGTGCATCAAAAGATCCCGCATCACAAAGAGGATTCAAGCCTGCGTGCCAGAATTAGACGCAAAACCCTTGCTGCGTGGAAAAGAATCCACGCATCGTCTGTGTGTGCCCGGAAATCCGACGCACACCTACCTTTTGCCACATATGTCCTCCTCTGCGGTCTTCGTGCGTGTAATCTTGATGCAAACCATGGACTTTGTGTTTGCAAGAGACAATTGTGCTTTTAAGAACTAAAGGCTCTTCTTATCGTTACAAAAGTGATGCTTCAACTTGTGATGATCAAATCTTAATCGTTTTGATCTTGATTTAACCAGATAAATATCTCATATTTTTCTAAACCTGTGTGGTGTTTTTTTATAGTGTTCTCACTTTGTTTTTGCATGACTTATTGCACAAATACTTTACACATTGCCTTCTAAGTTAAGCCTGACTGCTCCGTGCCAAGCTACCAGATGGAGGGCACAAAATAATTTGTGTGTGACTTACTCTGACTAGGATTGTGATCCCTATTTGGAAAAAAGGTGAATACTTCTGCCAACTAGAGACCCCCATTTCTAACATTATGGATTTGTGACTTTACCTATCAACTATTTTAGATCAAGACGGGCATCTAGTGACCCTAAATCAGATATATACCCAGGGTACCTGTCTGCATTTGAAACAGAGGCATATTTATTCTTTTCACTGCTTATAATAACATCAGAAGGAAATTAATCCTAACAATTTGTCGTAATGTGGTACAAGGCAACATTGTATTCTATTAAAGATTTTTAAGGCACATATCAACAGCAGTAGAGTCTTTGGACTCTTTAAATTGTTGGCTTTCTGCTTGGTACGTGAGGATTATCATGAGTTGAAATGAAGAAGAATGAGCACTTCATATGACTTATAATGCAAATTATGTACTTAATTAGAACTCAAGCAGCATCCTTTTAATCAGATTTTTTTAATGCAAATTGTATACTGAAGCAAGTCTTTGAGGGGATAGGTTGGCATCTGAGGCACCTTACTGTCACTGAATTTTTTGTTGCCCTTTATCCGATAGCACATTTATGAATTATGTATGTGTGGCGAAGCACCTTCCTTACCTGTCGCATCTCTGGGTACTTCAGCAGGGCTCCGGGGTGTTCCCTGCCTGTTGCCGTTCCAAGACCTGGAAAATAAACTAAACACCAAGGACACGGAGGCCAGGAAAGTAGCTTCACCAACATTAACAAAGGACTTCTCTTTTCAAGAGCGAAGACCCGTAAGTACAGTGAGTGTGGGGGACCCGCATTGGAGTAATAAAGGGGAAGGCTGCAGAAGAGGAGGGATTTCTGGGGCACAGAATGAGAGTGCGAGATGGAACACAACGAAGGAAGGAGAGGAGGAACAGAAACCCAGAGACCCAGGAGAGAAGGAGCCTATGGCTTATTCCGAGGAAGTAACAGGGAGAGGTGAAAAGGACAATGACTGCTCCAATACGGAGCAATAGTGGAGAGAAACCACAGTGGTAGTGGAGACAAGCAACAGCACGATGAGGAAGAGTCGTGGTCGGAGGACTGGTGGTGTCCACCACTGCCATTCGCCAGCGCCAGCCACAACTCATGTAGAGTTGTAGCAATCGTGGTGAGTGGGGAGGAAGCCAGCTGTTAATTTTTCACATTTGGGTGTCTGTTTTTACTTGTTTAGGTTTTTCCTTTTGTTCTCTTGCTCTTTCCCTCTTGTTTCCTTTAACATTCCTTCACAAGTTGAGGGGCTATTCAGGACAGTGTCAACCTCCCCCACCACTTTCTACAGTAATGAAAGCATGCTGTTTAGGGAACCGTTTGTAAAAATGCCTAGCAAATTCTGACCTTAAAGTGGTTACGTAAAGGACACTGCCTTTCCCGAACACTCCTACCCTTTACAGCATGAGCGAATAGACACCAGCGTACTTTTCTTTCCCATAAAACACTCCCTGGGTGTTATGGTGGCAGGGTAATCTACCTAAATTAGCTAGCTACTCACTGCGTTGTGTTTCTTCTCAGGAGGGTGTCGGTGGGCAATAATACCTATGGGAAAAGGAAGAAAGCAGACAAGAGCCACCCTACTGACCCAGATCTGCCAAGAAAAAACAAGAAGATCCTCAAGATGAAGGATATTTACTCAATCAGTGCAATAACTTTTGAATGTTATTGGCAAATATTCTGATGTGCAAATGTTTCTTTTTGTGTTGGTCAAAATAAACACCAATATTCACCAATGAGTAAAGTCTCTTAAACCATATTTCTGACCCTCCCTCGAACAAGTGGTTTTCAGAAGTGGGATCTGAGGAAGTGGAGGCTGTGGTGGACAATATGACAGAAGGACAACAAAAGTTGGAAAGAATAATGGAACAGTTAGTTTCAGTAGCCGCTGAGAATACAGAAAAGATGTAGAAAGCACTAATGGGACAAAAGGAGCAGCTGGAAAAAGTGGCTCAGTCCCAGGACACCGCTATGGGGGAGCTGGACAATCTCTTGGGGCAGCAGAGGGGGCATACAACCTTTCCCTCAGATTTGATGCAGAAATACACAGAAGGAGAAGATCCTGATTATTTCTCTAATAACTTTAAAAGAATGTCTCAGCCAGGTGCTTGGCCGGCGGATCTATGGATCCCCTTACTGAGGAATTGCAGACTGCATATCAGGCAGTCAACCCTCGCAGGGCTACAACCTATACAGACATAAAGAAATGTATATTGGAACAAATAGGAGCAGATAGGGAAACCTATCGTATACGTGAACAAGAGGTTTGAGAAGGCCCCCAAGGAACCCTGATAGTCCTCCATTATTGTGTTAGGGATGTGGCTGACCAATGGCTGAACCCGGAAACAGCAACCAAAGAAGAAAACTTGGGGAAAATATGCACCCAGGTGGCACATTAGAGGTTGCCTACCTGTTTGCCACCCTTCTTTGTGCTCTGGCCAAGCAGCCTGTGCTTTTTCCATGCCTGCTGCTGCCAAGACAGGTTTCTGACCTCCTATCAGGCAGCCTTGCTGCTCCCAGAGGTCAGAAACAAAAGGCTGAGGCAGGAAGGAGGTCACACCCCCCCTCCAAACCGGGATGGCGAATAGAGCCATTAGGGCACTGAGCTTCAATGGGTTCATCGCCCCTGATACCCAATTGTGCTGTCCTCCAGTGAGGAAACAGCCCTCTCTCTGCCCCCAGGCACATTTGCTCATGGGCAGGCAGGAAATTGGGTATGTATGACTGTGCATCCTCCCAGCAGGCTGACCATACCTCTAGGGTGAGCAGCCCATCTGTGCACTAAATTTTGATTTCTGCCATCTTAGGAGTGGCTGGAAAAAGGGTTCAGGGTAGCTGAAGAGGACCTGTCCCACTAGATGTGGCCACCTCAGGGGCAGATGACATGTAGCACCTAGCTGCCTATTGGTCATTAGTTACCACACCCCTAACGGCCCTAAATCTAGGATTTAAGGGACACCCCAACACTAGAACCTCAGATCTGATCGCCCAACTTCAAAGAAGGACTTAGAGAAGCTCTGCATCACTGACAACCGGACTGTGTCCACTGCCCTAATTTTAGGATTTAAGGGACACCCCGACACCAGAACCTCAGATCTGATCAACCAACATCAAAGAAGGACTAAGAGAAGCTCTGCATCACCGACAACCGGATTCTGTCCACTGCTCCAAAGCAAAAGTGGGATTCTCTGTCACTGAGTCAACAGATGGGGACTGCATGATCGACCTTCATCAGTGGCTGAAGCTCGTCATTCCTGACCAGAGTGACACCTGTGGAAGCGAGAAGCACCTTCAGTCTCCCTTGGACTAGTGGCACTATTCCCCTGTGAACAGCAGATAAACGCAACCGCAGATTCGTAATCTTCACCAGCCATCAGGGCCATCATGGGATTGTCAAAAACCAGGTGGTCCAGCATCTTCTGGGAGTCGTAGTCCAGCCTGCCTCCCAGTTTCAGACCGCTACACTGCTCCCTCGGACAATGGTAAGTTCTCAAAGGAATCCTGCACCTTTACTGCTATTGGTTGCCAGTCTGGTAACTAACCCCCACACTTGACGCCACAGGTGCAGGGTCAGCATGCAGCCTGCAGCCAACATCTGCAATACAGATGAGATTTTACATCTCTTTGTCAGCGACATCCTGTAAGCAATAAAGTCAGCACCAGTGTGAGTTCCGATCAGCACCACATATAGCCAGGACCACTCTGCACCTGGACTCCACTGCCCTGGATAAAGTGAACTGACTGTTGTGACCTAGTCCCAGGACCCACACAACTTTAACCCTGCAAATATTCCCTGCAGCATGACCCCAAAGAGGTCAAATTTCACCAGTGCCTGCCTGCCATTGACTTCAATGCGAGTCCAGTTCAGCATCACGGACAGCCAAGACCACTCTGCACCCAGATGCCATGGGCCAGGTAAAACTGCACTGACTGTTGTGATCTGGTCCTAGGGACTGCACAACCTTAACCCCAAAAGGCTTCCACACAACTTGCTTTCTAAGTGTGTTTTTGCAACTGGAGACATGTCTCCCATAGACTATAGTGCAATGTTTAAATGTCAGTTCTGCTGTAATTTATTATTGCTTCCAAAATCCATAACCCTGGTGATACTTGTACAATTCTGTTTGTTTTGGTGTGGTTATTTATATTTCAGATTTCTATCGGGTTGTGTCAGTTATCTATTGTCCATGTTGGTGCTCTGAAATCCTTAACACATGTTTCTCTAGGTAAAGTCTGACTGCTCTTTGCCACCCTACCAGGATTGAGCTAAGGACTTACTAGTATGATTCCAAAGACCATCTTTGGGGTACTGAGAGAGTATTACACGGTAAGGACCAACCCCCTACATAATATAATACTCCTCTTTTCTACATTAATCATACCATGATTGGGCACTAGATTGGTCAATTACAGGATCAATACATATCTTCAAGTACCACAGTCAATACTTTAAGTCTGCCAAATTATGTGAGGGCTCTGTGGAAATAATTGAAAGCATGCCTCACTTAGCTACTTAGGAGAATATACAAAAACCATAACCAAAGTACATACCTGGGAAGGAACTTTAACAAAAACACAATGACCAGTCTCACCTGTCCATGTTTTTATAGCTTTATTGGTTAAACATTTGTGGAACAGGATGTTAACATCATGGGGCTTATTTACATAGTGCAGGCCCATATCTACAAGGCTTTTCATGGCCTTGTAGACATGTTATAAGGCAACACAGTGAACACCACTGCATCACCTTACGCTGTGTCAGGGAAGCATTCTATGGGAATTGCACTTTGTTTTCCCACGCAACACCCAATCCAGGCATTCCTGTACAGAATCTGTAAACCTGTTTTACTTTAAACTTTTAAAAATTCATCTCTCTGGCTCCCTGCACTGGATTTTTGTCGTCAAAATATTATGTCTTCCCAAGGGAGGCACAACAAGGAGAAATATCTTTATTTGTCCTTGTTTTTTCTTCTTTGGATGTGTGCTGCATTCTGCTGCTAACATAGAAAGAGGAAAAAGCCTCCAGGGATTGTCTTTTTTCAGGAAGGTGTCTTTTTCAGGAGAAAAACAATCCTGTCTGCGATTCATGGTCCAAGGGTGCCTGTGTCTGAGCTAGACAGCCCATTGTGTGTATCTTCTAGATACGTCACATTTCTGCCCTTTACCTGTGGTGCAGGGGATGCAGCAAGTTCACTTGCTACGCTTTGCTGCACCACAGGACTTGCAAATATGCCCTCATGTTTCTTGAAATTAAGCCAGTAATAAGTAAAAGGAGGTGGTCAGTCTGCTGAGAATAGAAGCATAAAGAAAGTAGTCACCTGAAACCTTCAACGTGTCTGACTCAAAGGAGCATTGGATGGCTTCATAATAAGGGCAAAATCTGAGGATTAAGAATAAAGCAGACAATCTTCTTGTGTTTGAAATAATGTGATAGACTGTGGAGGATCAGTATGATGACTCCAAGAGATTCATACACAAATCACTGGGTAGGGTGGATCTCCATGAAATCTGTTGCCAAGTACATTTGTCCATCAAAACTGTATGGATCTCGGAATATCATCCTGTAATGCAAAAGAGGGACTAGAGCACAGTAGTGAGAAGAGACATCAGTGTAGCCAAAGATGTTGCCAGCTGGCATAGCAGTTTTACAAGAGGACACAGTCACAGGAGGAATGAAAAGGGATAAGAAACAATAGGGTGGAAAAGAGAAGATAACGATGTAATACAGGAGAAGGATAGGCACATTTATGGGTGTCACTAACCTTCAGCTTTAAGCTTGAAAGCTATTCAATTAGTTTCTCCACCCAATGCTCAATATAGAACAGCACAGGACTAAGGAAGGACATGGGTCATGAAGCTGGCATGGGGAGACCAGGTCAGATGAAGGAGCGGGTATCTATCAGAGGAAGCGATATCGACAGAATGCAATGCTAGTGTGGAATGTCGAAGGTGGACAGGACTACTGGTAAAGGGGCATAAATAGGTCACAGAAAAAGGAAGTGTAATATAGGGTGCCAGAAAAGACCAGGGCATTTTGGGCTGAGGAACAATGACAGGAGTTCTAGCAAGAGGTACATTTAGGGAACACCCAAAACAGATGAATAAAACAAAAGGTGGAAAATAGGTAATCTACAGTAGAGGGGTTTGTACCCATATATCCAGATGATAGTTTTGTCCAGCTAGATATAACCAAGGCTCAAAGAGCAAAAGCGAAGGAAGACGGCATCAAGGATAGAAGCAATGGCAGACATCAAACACATTTCGAATGAAAGATAATGTGGTGACATCTATTTTTCCCCATTCTGAGGCCCGTATCCTCGCATTTTTCATTTTGCCCAGGTTTACATGACGAGTTAACCCATAACAGATCGATAATGCAGTAAGATTTGCAAAATGAGCCATTTTAATTATCAGTCTGTATTTATTTTGATCAAAAGCACGTTTAGCTTGAATAAATAAGAGCGAACAACATTAACTGCTGCACTGTGACAACTTATCATAAGTTGAAATGATTTCCTTTGGTTACACAAGGCTACATCTAGGGCCTCCCTACAAATAATCCATTGTGTTGCCTTCCCTGTATAAACACATCTTTGAGCAAGGATCACAATTGTAAGTTGATGCATCATGTTAGGTAACATGATAATTTTCAGGTGCGATAACATGTGAACCTCTGTCATGATTCACAGGCCAGAAGTACAGGAACCTATTAGGGAGAAAATGGCTGGCATTTATAAGGACTTGTATATTTTGGTACAGTAAAGGCAAAATCAGAATCTTATTCACATAAAAGTCATAATAGGTGATAGCAATGGCGCACATTACATTTGAAGGCTTATGTTGTGGACTTTTTTCTATTGCAATAGTTATAAAATGGACAAAGGGCACTTGTGTGCTTGATAAAATATTTTGCAGTGTGTTGGAATCAAATAGATATAATTGTGTGCACAATCAGAATTTAACGTTTATATTTGTTATTTCACCATTTGAAAGGCATGATTAGAAGTTCAAGGGGTACATCCTTAACTGTGTGTAGGTTTATGGGGAGACTGGGCTGACTGAAGAAGCCCCTTTGCACTCATTTTAGCTTATATTGGTGTGTTCCGACTCTGACTATTTCCTAGCCACTGCTAACAAGTCCCATGGGCAGTGCTCTGTTTAAAATGGCGTATGAAAATTAGGCCTATTTATAATTGGTTCTAACAACTTACCTATAGGTCCCTTGTATCTGGTAGGGCATGTAGGTTTAGGGACCACACGGTAAATAAGTACTTCCAAAGTCTCATACTACCTTTTTTTTACATATAAGTCATCCATAAGATCTGCCCTAGGTGCACCCGGGGTTGGGTGCTGGGTAAATATAAGCAGATTCCTTATAAGATATATGTTGTATCAGCTGGTGAGGGGAGAACAGCCAAATTCATTTTCCCCTATGGTAGTCATTAGGCTCTAAATGCTAACATTGGGAGACTTTATTTTAAAATAATAAAGTCTTATTTCCAATAAAGATGAGCAGAATATATATGAATTTCTGTATGGAATTAAGGGCCAGATGTATCAAGCGTTTTGGCATTCGCAAACGGTGCGAATGGGTGTTTTCAAATTTCTGATGTATGAAAGGCATTCGCTGTGTGAAATTAAGTAATCGCAAAAATAGCAAATGTTTGTGATTGTGACATGAATTTGCATGTCACAAACAGCATATAGCAAATTGCGTCACGAATTACAGAATCGCTATTTGCGAAATGCTAATTGCGTTATAAATTAGTGAATCGCAGATAGCGATCCGCTGAATCGTGATGCAAATTTCTATACGCAGACTGCGACATGCAAAAATGGATTTGCGATGCGATGCATAAAAAATTCGCAATTTGCGATTATTCGCAGAATGGCCATTTGCACATGCAATTTACCGTGAACTGAACCCAGGTGGTAACCAGGTGCAACCTATATAAAGAGGCCCAGAATGCCTCAGCTCCACTTCCACAATGGCTGTACTCTACGTCATGGCAAAGAGAATGAGGATCTTGGGAGGTTTGATGAGAGAGAGGAGGAGACAGGAGCCCATAACCCTTTTTGACCAGACTGAGGAGGAAATTTATGAGAAGTACAGGTTAAGCTCACACATGATCCTTGACCTGATAGCTGAGCTACAACCCTTACTGCAGCGCACCACACACAGGACCAATAGCATACCCACTCATGTGCAGGTATTATGGTCCCTGCACCTATTAGCCTCAGGGAGCTATCAAGGGGTCATAGCAGCAGCTGGAGGGGTATCGCAGAGTACCCTCTCTAGATTTTTCAACGCATTTCTCAGTGCCATGCTGAGCAGAATACAACTGTACATAAGATTCCCCAACACCTCACAGGCATTACAACAAACTAAAATTAAGATCTACCAGACAGCACAGTTCTCACATGTCCTAGGTGCCATCAATGGGACACATGTAGCAATCTGTCCACCATCGGCCAGCAAGTATGTGTATCGCAACCGTAAAAACAATCATTGAATGAACATACAGGTGATCTGCAATGCCTCCTACATCATTAGCAATGGAGAAGAAGGAAGGTGACAATGTTTTACAGAGTTTTCTTCCCATCTCTGAGGAAGTAGCTTTGGGGCTCCTCAGCAAATTAAAATCAGGCTCTCCACTTGATCCCGCACCTCCCCATATTATTATGCAGGGTAGAGTAGCGCTAAATCCGGTAATTACCGAGCTGTTAAACAGCTCACTACAAAGTGGGTTGGTGTCGGACTCCTGGAAACATGCAGTGGTCAAGCCCCTTCTAAAGAAGCCTAATCTAAATGGAGCGGTCCTTAAAAACTACAGGCCTATTTTGCTCCCTCCCATGATGGCAAAACGTACTGATAAGCACGTAAATATACAACTATATATACAACTATCGGGCTTTTTGGAGGAACATAAGATTTTGCATATAACTCAAATGGGCTTTAGACCGGGCCACAGCACTGAATCTGCCATGATTACGGTTACGGAAGAAGCGAGAAAACAAATGGACCAAGGTCAGGCTACTGTAATAATAATGCTAGATTTGAGCACGGCATTTGATACGGTCAATCATGATCTACTCCTTCAAAGAATGGAAAATAGTGGGATTAAAGGAAGGGCGCTAAGGCCCGTATTTATACTTTTTGACGCTAAACTGCGCAAACGCAGTTTAGCGTCAAAAAGTTTAGCGCCGGCTAACGCCATTCTGAAGCGCCATGCGGGCGCCGTATTTATTGAATGGCGTTAGCCGGCGCTAGCAGACCGGCGCTGCCTGGTGTGCGTGGAAAAAAAACACGTACACCAGGCAGCGCCGGCGTAGGGAAAAATGGCGTTAGGGCGTCTTAAAATGGTGCAAGTCAGGTTGACGCAAAAAAATCGCCTCCACCCGATTTGCGCCATTTTTAACGACGCCCAGACGCCATTTACATGACTCCTGTCTTAGTAAAGACAGGAGTCATGCCCCCTTGCCCAATGGCCATGTCATTGGGCATTGTGGCATGTAGGGGGGCACAAATCAGGCCCCCCTATGCCCAAAAAATTAATTAAAAAAAATATATATATACTTACCTGAACTTACCTGAATGTCCCTGGGATGGGTCCCTCCATCCTTGGGTGTCCTCCTGGGGTGGGCAAGGGTGGCAGGGGGGGTCCCTGGGGGCATGGGAGGGCAGCTGTGGGCTCATTTTGAGCCCACATGTCCCTTAACGCCTGCCCTGACCCAGGCGTTAAAAAGAGGTGCAAATGCGGGTTTTTTTGCCCCGCCCACTCCCGGGCGTGATTTTTGCCCGGGAGTATAAATACGACGCATTTGCGTCGCAGTCATTTTTTTAGACGGGAACGCCTACCTTGCATCTCATTAACGCAAGGAAGGCGTTCACGCAAAAAAATGACGCTCTTTCCTCATACTTTGGCGCTAGACGCGTCTAACGCCAAAGTATAAATATGGCGTTAGTTTTGCGCTGAATTTGCGTCGAAAAAACGACGCAAATTTGGCGCAAACAGAGTATAAATATGCCCCTAAATTTTTAAGCTCGTTCTTACAAAATAGAACCTTTCAAGTCTTCTCAGCCCAGTTGAAACTTTTATGCAGAGTTCCGCAGGGCTCATCTTTGAGTCCCACTCTGTTCAACATTTACATGCCCCCCTAGCAGAAGTCATAGAACCCTTTGGGGTATCCCTGGTGTCATATGCAGACGACACACAGCTGGTGGTTTCCTTCTCCCCCAATAAGGAGGCGGACAACTTGGCCTTGCCTGCCTGTCTCCAGGCGATTGCTGCCTGGATGACAGAAAGCAGGCTGCAACTCAATGAAGAAAAGACAGAAATTATGTTTTTAGGAAAACTGGCCAACCCTGCTAAAAATATAGGACCAGTAATACATTTAGATTACTTACGCGCCCCCAAAGCTCAGATTAAAGCCTTGGGAGTTTGGTTGGATCCCAAACTCACCATGGAACATCAAGCCAAGAGAACGTCAGCCACCTGTTTTGGGATTCTTAAGCTACAAAGGAAAATTATTGGTCTGCATCCGCCATTGGCCAAAAGATTGGCCGTACAAGGCCTGATTTTATCCAGATTAGATTATGGAAACAGACTCTTTTTGGGATCTCCAGGTTATGTGGTTAACAAACTACAGGTGGTACAAAATGCTGCAGCACGTTTGCTCTTTAATCTGCCTAGGACCACATCAGCTAAAAAAGCTCTGATTGGACTGCACTGGCTTCCAGTGGCAAAAAGGATAACGTTTAAGGCTCTTTGCTTCTTCCACAGAGCTTTATATAAAAAGGATCCTCATTATCTAAAATCATTAATTTCACTATACACACCCACAAGAGTTTTGAGATCGACATCTAAAGTCCTGGTAGTGGTACCCAAAGTAAAGAGAACATCATGGGGAGGAAGATCCCTGAAGTACCACGGAGCCCGACTTTGGAACTCTCTACCCACGAATATCCGCATGATGAATCAGGAGGCTGAATTTAGGAAGGCCATTAAAACCTGGCTATTCTAAATTCTTCTATGTTCCCCCTCTCCAGTGAAGTTTGAGATTTCTCCAGTATGTTCTAAACTTTTCAAACTGATCAGCGCTACGAGGCCTCCGGGTAGCTGGCACGATATAAGCAGCAATAACATAACATAACATAACATAACATAACATAACATAACATAACATAACATAACATAACATAAAATAACATTACATCATTGTGGCCAGATACCCAGGGAGCACACATGACTCCTACATCTTTTGCCACAGTGGGATACACACAAGACTGCTAGCTGGGGAGTTTGGTGAAGGATATCTACTAGGTAATTTGATAGTTCAGAATGGCGCATTGATGTAAGCGTGACGTCAGACAGCACATGAACTCATTTCACTCTCTGTGCATTCAGGAGACAGTGCCTACGCTGTGCGCCCCTATATGCTTACGCCCTACCTGAACCCTGCAACTCCAGGAGAGAGGAGGTACAATGCTGCACATAGGGCAACCCGCAATGTGGTGGAGCGCACTTTTGGGCTGATGAAGAGCTGCTTCAGATGCATCCATAAGAGTGGAGGTGCACTACAGTACAGCCCAGAGACAACATGCAAAACCGTGGCCACATGTGCCATCCTGCACAACATAGCAGTCACCAGGTGCATACCAGTGGAACTCATGGAACCTGACTCAGATGAGGATGATGATCCCTTACTACCCCTTCTACCAGCAGACAGGACCAGTGCAGTAGAGGGCAGGCAAAGACGTGCTGACATCATGTGCAACCATTTTTGATGTAAGTAATGAAAAATCCACTTTAATGAAATGTATTTCTGTAGTGAGCATCTTTATTACCTTGACTTCAGGTAAACAATGTGTCATTAGGACATAGCTATTCACAATGGGCAGACATGAACAAGCCACAGTGTCGCACTATTAGCATCATAGCATGCCTGTATTTCTACATGTTTATGGGGTCCCCTGTAGCCCTCAACATCACTTTGTATGTCCACGCACTCCACTTCAGTGCTCTGTGCCCTCGCTGGCACCTCTAATAGCAGGTTCACATGCAGTACTGTGTCTGGCACTGTGACGCCTCGGATCAATCACAGGTACTGTCAGACTACTGAGGCTAGAGGACTCCTCACTGTCCCCAACACCCAGTTCGCTGGTTTTGGCACTGCATGCTGTTTGCATGGCATCCACTACGTTGGCAATTCGCACCAATGCCTGTGCAATGTCCCGACTGCAATGTGCCATCTCCACCTGTGTGGCAACGGCATGCCGTGATATCTGGGCTGTAGAACTTGTGAGCCGATTGACAGATCTACAGAAGCTATCAAACCTTCCCAAATATTGGTGATGGTGCCTGCGCTGGCTGACACGCTCCTGCCATATCTCTGTGCAGCGTTCCCCAATGGCCTGTGTCAACTCCTTGGTGTTTTCAGTAGCTGTTTGCTGTCCCTCAATCAGAGTCTCCAACTGCTTGTGTAGTAACCCCATATTGCTATTGTGAGACACAAACTGTCTGTGCAGTGACTTCAATTGTTTGCAATGCAGGTGCTGCACCTTCAGCATGGAAGCTTCAAGGCCGCCGAAGATTGATGTGCCCACTCCTTCTTCTGTGTACTGTCTGCCTACTTTGTGGCGCCTCCTGAGGTGAGTTGGCTGGTGCTGGCGCAGGGACTGCTGTCTTTCTGTGGGACTCGCCTGTGGTGGTGGTGTGGGTTTGTGTTCTAGCATCTCATCTGAGTCCTGGTTATACTCTGACAGTGGTAACAACTTTACCCTGCATCTCGTTGGAACAATACTGTAGGATTCACTGTTATGTGAGTCAGACTGTGGTTGTGTTTCTGCTTCCCCCACTTTTTCAGATCCTGCAGCAGCAGGGACGAGTCATCTGCAAGGACAATGTGCAGCATGTCAGTTGTAGCATTTTTCACAGATTTCCACAGTGTTGCTTTCAATGTACAATTAAAATGTGTCACCCTGAGTCGTTTGTGGTGTTTCTCTATGTGGCTGACCACTATCTTGCTATTGATGTTGTGCTTTAACCTAAGGGTTGTGCACTACCACTCCCATCAGGCACTGTTGTGTTGTATGTAAGATGTGACATGGACTACTTTTCACTGTGCATCGAGCTATGTTCTATTTCCTAAGGGGCATTTGTACATGCACATTTGGGGATACACATAATTACTGGCCTTACCTTTGCTGGTGCTGGGTATCCCTGAGATGTCAATGTCAGTTACACCCCTGACAGCTTCTGGCAGCAATGTGGACTCCACCAGGTCTTCCATAGGGGTGGACGGTGTATGGGTGGATGGTCTGCCTCCGGTGCTCCTTGCCTCCATGAGCCTGCTGGCCACCCTCTCCTTGGCATGGGACCGTAAGTCATATCATCGCTTGCATATCTCATCCACAGAGCGCTACGCAACACTCACTGTACATATTTTTATCTGGATGTCAGACCAGAGTTTCCACTTCTCACTCTCTGGTACTTGGAGTGAGTTTTTTCCAAATATTCTATCATGATTCCCAACAACCTCTTCGATGTGCACCTCCAATTCTGCCTCACTAAATTTTAACTTCCTCTTCCTGTCTCCCTTCTCCTTCCTATTTCCAGCATTGGCCATGTTGTAGTTTGGTCCTGGCTTCCTCACAATGCTGACTCCCTGGTGCTGGGCTGTATCTCTCTCCCTGCTCCTGTGGGTGTGGCTCCGGTAAACAGCATGGGCTGACTCACTTCCTGGTTGTGATGTCATCAGGCTGTTCCGGTTTGCCGTTTTCGCAATTTGTGATTTTCAAATACCGAATCGCAAAAATGTTTGCGATTCGGTACTTGCATCTCGCAAATTGCGTTTGCGAATTTTTAAGAAATCGCTAATAGTGATTTTCAAATTTTATACATCACTTTTTGCATTTCCTAAATTTCAATTTCTTAAAAATCGCAATTTGAGAATCGCTAACTGGAATCATGATACATCTGGCCCTAAATGTTATAATAAATCCAAAAACTTGTCAATGTTGAATTTAATATAACTAGCACAGGGAAAGAGTTTCAGAACTCTTTCTGAAAGTTACCAAATTCAGCCCTGTAGTGCCCTTTCCTGATTGGTCACCCTCTGTCAGCCAGAGCCAAGCTATCTTAATGAGGTGTGAAGTGGCCTGGGCTGACACAAAGAAAGAATCTGGTGGGTGTAGAACTGCTGCAGCAGATGGCAGAGCAGAATGGTGGAAGAATGTCTTCACAGAAGGGAAAGCCACTTAGTACATAAACTGGAATTCCACAATTTCCTGCTCTCCCAGATATTTAGGAGCCCCACAGAGTAGATTAGAAGAGGGGCTCGAATGGGTGTTTCAAAGGGGGACTTTGCCACACCAGTGGGTGGACTCATCCAGATCTAACCTCCTAGGAAGAATTTCTGCCATCTTGGGTTTTTAGAGAATGTTGCTCTGTGGGATTGATTTTTGCCACATTTCACAGAAAGTCATCACCCCAGAGGGTGGTGGCCTGCACCAATTGGACAGGAGCACCCCCTGCTTCCCACCCCAGAAGCAAGAATAAATATGGCAGAGCTGTCCCACAATTCTGATCCCTGCTTGAAGAATGTACTGGGGAAGAAGGACGGCTCTGTTGTGCCCCTAGCCTTCACCTAACGAACTGCACTCACAAGGACTGCACCAGCTGCACACTTTGGGCTTCTCCAAGAAAATGACTTTGCCTTGCTTTTACAACTCCAGGAGTGGACTCCCTGAAAGCTACAGGTACAAAGCAGCTGACCAGAATCCCCTCCATCAAGTACTACAAGAAGAGCCCACCTGACCAGCGTCCAGTGGCTATTTGAGGATTCTGACCAGGTGTATTCTGGGTACTGTAGTCCCAATTTCCAAGGAGCAAAACAGAGCTTCTGGAACCATGGATCAAGTCTGTGGACAATTCAGGGACCCGAAAAGGACCTTGAAGAAAATCCAGAAGATTGGAGAAGTTTGGAGCATCTGTTGTAAAAAGCTACATAAGTTGATCAGGTGCACAGTGGGAGTGGTAGTCCCAGACCTTAAGGAACAAACCAGAGTCTATGAAACCTTGGCAGGGGCTGTTGACCACTTTCCTGAAGCAAGAAACACTTCTGAAAGTAAGTGTAACTGTGTTTCATCGTCAATGTCCTGAACCCTGGATGTATCCCTTTCCTGTGCTACCTTTTTAACTCTGAGTGCTGACTGCTTCAAATCTATAGTTTTACTTTAAACCTATAAAAGTTCATATCTCTAGTTCCCTACCTTGGAGTATTGTCATTTGGGTGTCACTTTAAAGATATATTTTTCAATTGGTGTTGGATTTTTATTGTGTGTTGTGTTTTACTTATTTTGTTCATATTAAATGCTTTATACACCTGTCTCCTAAGTTAAGTCTAACTGCTAGTGGGCCAAGCTACCAAGGGTTGAGCAAGGATTCATTTATTGAGAACTTGACTGGGCCTAGTCGGTAATTGTGACCTATTGTTAAGTGTAGGTACATACCTGCCCTTACCAATAACCCACTTTCCAACAAGGATGAACCCAACTAAGTTTATCCGAGGGGTGTAGTTCCAAATAAAAGCCAAAGCACACACAAATTTGATGTGAGAAATATTGATTCTGCATGTTCTGTCTCATCTTCAATTTGAAAACGTGTTATAGGAGGTATTTACTATACTGAGTAAATACCTCACCCAGGAATATTGTATGTGATGACTACTCTAACAATTGAACATCTTTGAGAGAATAAAGAATAAACAATTTGCTAGCATTCACACCAATAATGTTTGATTCTATGAAGCACAAGGAGGCGGGGATTTTGCTTCCCTTTCTTTACTACTTAAAAAAACAGCAGCCAGTGAAAAAACAGTTTACTTATTATACAAACTATACATTCCAAGATGCTCTGTCCATTAACCTACCAATTATGGCCTACTAGCCCATACAAATAGAGTCAGCACCATCTTGGCTGCCTCTTTC
The DNA here is from genome assembly GCF_031143425.1 of Pleurodeles waltl. Classification (NCBI taxonomy): domain Eukaryota; kingdom Metazoa; phylum Chordata; class Amphibia; order Caudata; family Salamandridae; genus Pleurodeles; species Pleurodeles waltl. The sequence goes on along the minus strand of NC_090437.1, from coordinate 257,107,180 downwards.
TTTGCACAATGGAAGTCCAGAAGAAACATAAGGAGCAATAAGACCAAACTAAAATTGAAGAGACACACTCCATCGAACAGCATCAATCCATGAGCAAAGCTCAACCACTTGAAGTGCCAATATTTTGAACAACATCCAGACTTCTTCATTCCATCTTCTGATCCAAACCTCAAAGGAAGAAAGAACACCATCATATCCATATGTCAAGCACAATCATAAACAGGGTTAGGGCAGATAATATAATAAATCATTCAAGATCAATAAAAAAGACATTAACATCATAACTCAATTAAAGATTGAAATTCCAGGGTGAGATTATCCTAAACTCCATGTACTTAATAGAACTGAAAATTCTTGGTGGAAATGCTAGCAAACGTTTTATTATATGTCAGGACAGGAGGGTCAGATTGTGCTAGTTTAAAGGCTTATATGCTTATAATAGACCTGTATAAAAGTGGAATTTGACAACCAAGCATCCGTTTTTATAATGTCTTGAATGGTAGAACCCAAAACAAATGTTTAGAAGCCATAACATCTCTGGATTAGCTCCAAATTCCTGAGTGTCTACTCCAGCTACTGACATCACTGATTCTAACCATCCATTAACAGTGGCCGCCGAATCGGGTTTAAAAGGTTTGTGTTAAGAAATCAGCAGTTGACGTGAAGAATCATTTCATAATACAATTTTACTGGCTTCATAGGCTTTCAAACATTTGACGACACATAACTCCCTCTGGAGTAAATACTCTACCTGCAAGGTTAAGAGCTTTGACATCTGACGTTCGTCTACATAAAGTCTGGCATAAAACGATGGCCAGTTTCACCATCAATTGCTTTCTGGATAACTGTACATTACATGGCCCTTTGTCAAATAAACTGAGGACCAAATTCACATCCCAAAAAAAAAGAATACTTTGGTTTAGGAGGGTTGGGCACCCTGATACCTTTAAGCAGATTATATATTGCTGGATGCATGCCCAGAGGAGCATTATCTATTTTTGAGCGTCATGTCAAAATTGCTGAACAAAAGGTGTTTATTGACCTGTAAGACATACCTTTTTTGATACAAGAAATGTATTATGTCACAGATCTCTGATGTCACAGGATGTAACTGCCATTCGAGGGGGCACATGCCTGCTGAATGAAGTCAGATTCTGCATCACCAATGACTGTCATATTCCACTATTGCTGGAAAGTCTCCATGCCGTCAGGGACAGTTGCTCTGAGACAACCATTGTATGCAACTCCCTCTGAGGTCCCTGGAGCATCACCTGAAACCAAGGAAGAAGGAGAGGAGTAGCGCAGGTCAATTCCCAAAGAGCTGGAAACCACGGTTATGGTTTCCAAACAGGAGTGACTAACTTCAGTTTTTCTGCTTGCCACTTTATCTTAGAGCCACTCTCAAAATAATCTTGAAAGGTGGACAGGGGTAAAGAAGAGGGCTTGACCAATACTGGGAAAAGTCAACTCTTACTTTCATCAGAGGGTCTGGCAACCAACTGAAGAACTCATCCAGTTGACAATTCAGTCTGGAGGCAAACAGATCTATCTGAATCAGATTCAACATCTGTAGAAGAAGTGTCCAGTCAATGTGATCTATCAACTATCTGGAATACCAGTCTGCTACAACATTGGATTGCCCTAGAATGTACTCTATCACAGATATTTTGTGGGTCAGATAATAATGCCAAAAATCCTTTGCTATTTCCACTAATAGCCATGATATGGTACCTCCCCCCAACTTGTTGATGTACCTTACCACTGAAATGTTGTCCATTCTGAGTAGAATGCAACAAGACATCTTCTTGGGGGAGTGGGTCCAGATGGCAAATTATCCTGTTAGCAGCTCCAAGCAATTGATGAGGCGATCTGACTCATGAAGGGACCATCTGCCTCCTGGAGAGAAATCTCTGCAATGTGCGCCCCAACCCCAGCAGCTGGCATTAGATCCTATATCTATTTCTGGTTGGGAACTGAAAATGGTTCTTCCATTACTTGCATCTATGTGTGCCATCCATCAATGAATCTCAGCTCTTACCTCGTCCGTTAGCAGGACTAGATCTGTGTATGTTAAACCTTTCTTCAGGTGTTGAATTTTAGGCCTCTTAAGGGCTCTGTAATAAAGAGGTCTGTGGAATGCTGCCTGGAAGGAAAGCACTAGCAGCCCCACAAGGGGAGCACTCACCCTCAGAGATAACTCCTGGCGAGAGAGCATCACCTTTAGTACCTACTTTATGTTCCTCCATTTTGTCTTAGGTAAGAACAGCTGAGTCATCTCTGAGTTTATCACAATCCCAAAGAATTCTATTGACTGGCAAGGAGACAGAATGGATTTGGTCTTGTTGATCACAAACCCTTAATCTTGAGAGAGAGAAACCGTAATCTGAAAATGTGTAATGGCCAACTCCTGAGACTGTGCAATGATCAATATTTTGTTGAGATATATTATCAAACATACACCTATCTCCCTTAGGTGTGTACCAATTGTTTCGTCAACTTGGTGAAGCATTAAGGTGCTAAAGAAAGCCCAAACAAAAGGACCAAATATTACAGCCACTTGCCCTTCCATCTGAACCTAAGGAAACACCTGTGGGGGTGAAAAATGGGAATTCTTAGATAGGTGCCCTTCAGGTCAAAATGGACCAACCAATCTCCCTCTTGCAACAAATCCATTACAAGATGGATCCCCTCCATATTGGAGTGACTGTACATTATGAAGTCATTGAAATCTCTCAGGTTGAGAACAGATCTATGACCTCCTCCTCTTTTTTGCACCAGGAATATATTGCTGCAGAAACCCTGTGCTTTTCCAACAACTCTTCTATTTCAGTATCTATGAAGGCTGTATCTTGTTGGAAAAAATACAGTTGAGGGGCAACCATCTGTTGACAAGGAGTCTGACACAATTCCAATCTGAAACCTTTATCGTTTGTAATACCCATGCATCTTGAGTCAATCAACTCCAATTGTGAAGAAATAAATGATCACGACCACCTAATTTCACTGTGGAGGGGTCAATGACTCTTACCTGTGACATTGTTAGACTGTAAGTTGTTTCTGGAACTTCCTCTGTTGAACTGCCTTCTGGCATACTGGTTTCTGAATGGGAAGAAAGTACCCCCTCTGGTGAAGTCTTGTCAGTCACTGCATCCGCAGATGAAAAATCCTCTCTGGGAGCCTTAACAATATTGATGGTCTGGTGAGTGGCCACTGCCTGGCCTAGTCCTACTGAAAAGGTTAGCATGAAAGACCTTTTTAAGGTTTGATTGGGCCTTGTTCAATTTAGTAAAAGTATTAACATGCAAGGTGATGTCTTTAACAAACTTGTCACCAAAAAGTAATCCCTCTGCATGGGGGCCGGAATCCACAGTGGGCAGTTCTGTAGGGTTAGAAACTGTATGCATAAGGATTAATTTTCTTCTCCCAGTAGATATGATGCAGTTTGCGTTACCAAGAAGGTAAACTGTGTCCATTCGGCCAAAACATCTGGGCTTATGGGAGATCCAGCTTCCATAGAGGCTAAGGGCATCTGGAAGATTTTTGCAAGGAGACAGTGTCTAGCATCTTCTCTTGACACACGCACCAAAGACAGTCAATACATTTTTTGGGATATTTGGCATGCTTCCTTAAAACGGTCATTATACTGGAGTCTATGTCGGGGGGGTCTCCATGACTTTGTTAGGCAAGTCTGGCCTAAGGCACTCAGCCCTGAGTCTATTTCAAACTTCTTTGTCAAAGCTCCTGCATAGCTTGTCATGGAGGTACTCTAAAACTGCTGGAACGGAGGCCCAGTCTGAGCATCTGGGGGTGAACAATATCCTCTTTGTTAAAAGTGAAAGGACTGTAAGGGTCACAGCTAGATGCCTGTGAGTGGGCCAGAGAGGACTATTTGTGTTTCTTGCACTTACAATGAGAATGAGTACATTCACTATCTGATGTATCTGAATATGTGCATGCCTTCTTTTTAAAACTGAGCCCCTTTGAAATAGAAGGAGCAGAAACATACTGGTGATCTACAATAGAGTCATGGGATAGGGTTGTCAATACCTCAGCATGAGGGCAATATTTCAACCTTGTTTTTTGCCTTACAAGGCTGATCAGAACTGTCTTCTGTAGTGTTGGAGGTAGAATGCGCTCAAAACATTGCAGTTTTGGGAACATCTCAAGTTGGGACATAATAGGTCTGAGGGTTGCAGCCAATGGTTTATTCACTGATAGAATAACTGAGTTTTCTAATGCTTTATTGATAGATTGCTGAACTGATGCATCCAGAGCATCTATTAAGTAATAGCTGAAAGGGAGATCTTGCTCGTTAGGGGAATGATACTGGCCATAGTCATCCTCCTCAAAAGGTTTCCAATCTGTCATGTTCATTAATATGTTCCAGGAATTATGATTATTACCAAGCCTACCCCAAAGGGGTCAGTCAAAAGGGGGGGAGCCAGACCCAGGAGTAGGAGAAATCAAAGATGAAAGCCAGGCTCCTCAGCTCTTGCTGTGTCTTATTTTATTGCATTCACCAGCAACTCTGTGAATTGAATGTGTCGGGAGAGCCAGAACCACAATTTGAACAGTGCCCATCCTGCTCAATCCCACCAGCCAATCTATTTATTGCAGTCTGATGGAGAGTCACAGAACACTGCGCAGATGAAACCCGTGCAGTGCCAGTGTGAAAACAGAAAGAGGATTGCGCAGAACCCAATCGGCTACGAGTGTAGCCCAATTGGGCTGCATGTGCATGCCTCAGGTTCTCGACATGGGCCTGATTACGGAAAGGCTCTTTGATTTAACAGTACCTGCTTGGGTTCAAGTGAGCCGTAGGTGGAAGATTTGAAGCGCAAATCACCCCAGGAGGGAATCGAGATGAAGGAAAAACAAACAATAAAGCGTGTCGCTGGAGCAACTGCAGGAAAAGACAACAGTGACAATGCCATAAATCTTGCAGTACCAGTGCTATGTTACCGGACAGGCACGTGATACGGTAATGCTGAGAATAACTACAGTACACTCGGTGTTGTGGTCAACTGCCCTTGGTGCGAAACCGCAGGCATATTTATTACATCGCCCCTTACATCAGGGGCATACCACCACTACTGGCTGGAGTGAGGGAAAACTAAACATTGTGAGGATGGAATCCCCCATCACTTTGAACAATCCCCTTTGCAACATAACATTCCTCCATTACACATAAACAAATGAAAATAGAGAGACAAAAAAAATAATGTCACTTACAAATACCCAGCCATTTCAGAAATCTCTTAGTTGAGTACTATGACCACCCATAGCAATACACAACCTCCTTTGCATGGTACTTCATCATAGCAATACAAAGTCTTGCAGCTTAGTGGGCTGCAATGGTCGAGGCCTGAGATGATATCTCCCAGAACCAGCCTTCATCGGAACACTCACCACCGCCTCTTAAGAGTCATATTACCCAGGGGTTTCTCACTGGCTATCTCTCCCTGAGATAAGCTCCCAGGAAGAAACAGGTTCTTCTCTTGTGGATTACCTCGAGTTGTCATGTCCCGAGACCCCGGGGTGCAGAGAAAACAACAACAGTCTCCAAACCATCAGAGCCACTGAGTTGTGTGATGGCACCGGCATCCGCAGGGATGTTCTCAGAAAGGTAGCGCTTGACAAATGAAATGCTCCATGTCATAGATTTGTCGCCTTTTGTTGCAGCAACCATAGTACACAGGACCCACACAACAGTCCAGTGTGGTATTGCATCTCCTTCCTGTCGGTTTATGCACAAAGTAGTCGGGATATTTTTATAGCAGTCTGGAGTGTGAGCCTATACTCCCTCAATAAAGCATACAAGGCACAGTCAATACTGTGTGACTTGGCCACTGCAATCCTCAGGACTTTATTCAATGTCCGATTGAAACACTCTTCACCATTGGCTTGGGGCCATCAGGACGTGATTTTTCGATGAGTAATGCCATGGAGAGCCAGATATTCTGCAAAGTCCTGACAGGAAAACAACAGGCTCTTGCCCATTCTGAGTTCCTGAAAGATGCCATTATTTTTTCAAAACCAGGATTGATCACTTCGTATCCAGGATTTCCACTTCTGGATACTTGGAAAAGTTGTCTGACCACAAGCGTGTGCCACCCGTCAGGTAAGGTGCCCAAACTGGCACTGGTCCGGTTTCACAAGCTTGATTATGGGTGCTGGAGGCTCACAGAGGTGAAAGTGTTGCACCACTCTCTCCATGTGATGATCCAGCCCCGGAAACCACACTTTGCAGTGAAGCCTCGCTTTCATTTTGACGACCCCTTGGTGTGCCACATGAGCCAGATCCACTATGCGTGATTGCAATGACCTGGGAACTACCAATCACAAACCACGGAGCAAACATCCCTCCGAAGACACCGACAGGTCATGCCGTATGTGAGGAAAAGCAGCTTGTGTGCAGCCATCCTCCTTAGTCCTTTTTGACAGATTATGTACCATCTCATGCCACCTTCCTGTGTGGACACCCAGTATGGCTAGTTGATGCATTCATCTTCTTGGGTGGCGGTCTTAAACTCTTAATTAGACCTGGATGTGGTCGAGATCACTCAACTACCAAGCGTACATAGTCCTCCACATCTTCTGCCTCCCCTTCTTCTTGAGCCACTGCCAGCCTGGCATGCCTTGACAGATAGTCTGCTGGATTTTGAGACCCCAGTAGATACATCACAGTGAACTGATATTCCTGTAACTGTAGAATCCACTTTTCTATCCTGGGGGGGGAGGTGGATGTGGACCTGTTGAAAAGCGGAACAAGGCGATTGTGCAAAGTCACCACTGTGGAAGGCTGGCTATACAGATGGGGTAAAAATGGCGGCAACATCAGTGAACAGCAATGGCCTCTTTTTCAATGTCGGAGTATTGTTGGTCAGTCTCCGTTAGGGCTCGACTGGCATAGGCCGCAGGTGCCCACTCCACTTTGTTGCTACATTGAGACAGAATGGAGCCTAATGCCCTCTAGACTCACATCAACAGACAGTTCAGATTCTTTTGCCAGATCAAAATACCTCAATGTGGGATGAACTGACATCTCACTCTTGTTGGCATGGAAGACCTCTTCTTGATTGGGTCCCCACTCCCAGAGACCATTAATCTTTGTCAGTTCTCTGAGAGGAGTTGTGAGAGACGCCATGTTCTGAATGAATCTCCCATAGTACGTGACCATGCCCAGGAAGCTTCTGACACCTGTGACAGAGGTGGACTCCTCTGCATCCTCTGCTTCAACTTCTCACCATTGGATCAACCGCAGTCACTGCAACAAAGTATCCAGGAGAACTCCTGTGACCTGCAACCTCAGCTCCTGCCAGCTTTTTCAACAGTATGCTAGATGGGCACGCTCTGAGGACTGCCTGTCTTCACCCTGCACCAGAAGAACCAAAGAAATCTCCTGTGGAATGATGGAGTCACTTCCCTGCTTCTGGAGGCACCCTTCTGCGATGATGACTGGTACTCTGGGACTCCTCTCCTGATGAGGAGCATGCTCCCTGGAACAAAGGTAGTGGACCGAAGTGACCCAGATTGCTGTGACAGTACATCTGTGTCTTCTGCAGCATTTCTTCCAAAAATCCTTTGTGCACAGCTTAGCCCAGGTCCCCAGCACTCCATCCTGCAAAGCACAGCACCCGGAGTTGTTCTCCAGTGGCGTGGGACCTTCTTGTGTAGTACTGCATTGACCGCCCTTTCCATCTTCATTGTCCCCATGTTCTGGGACTCCCGTGGGTGCTGCCTGGTCTTCTGAGGGCTCTCTGAAGTGCTGAGAGCCCCACTGTCTCCTCTGTCTTAGTTAAGACCCCCAGGTCGCTCCTGCGTCCAGGCAGCTTCTTTTTGACGCAAACAGCATACTTGCTTGAACAAAGGCTTGCTGGCGGAATCCAGCGACGCAAACAGCCTGCATCCAACAACTCGACGTGGGACATCACCTGCACCAAGCAGAACTCTGCAGCCATCTTCTTTGGTACTCTTCCGTACTTTTCTTCCTACCAGAGAATCCACTTTTACAAAATCTTCTAGGATGGCAGGGGCTCCTGTCCTTCCTGTACTTCTGGACTTGGTCTCCTTTCTCCACAGTTCTTCAGGTCCCGGAATCCATTGGTTGTTGCCTGCAGTCTTGCTTGATTCCTGCAAAATCTCCCATTACAACTTGAAGTGTGTCCTGAGGAAACTTGCTGTACTTTACTCCTGCTTTCCTGGGCTCTGGGTTGGGGCAGTTTACTTACCTTTGGTGTTTTCTTACACTCCCAGTGCCCCTCTACACACTACACTTGCTTGGGGGGAATTCATTATTCACATTCCACTATTTTAGTATATGGTTTGTTTTGCCCCTAGGCCCGTTGCAACCTATTGTATTTTCTACTGTTTGCACTATTCTATGACTGTTTACTTAACTGATTTTGGTTACTAGTGTATATATTGTGTGTAATACTTACCTCCAGAAGGAGTATTGCCTCTAAGATAGTTTTGCCCTTTTGTCACTAAACTAAATTACCTTTATGTTTGGTAACACTGAGTATTGTCTTTCATGCAAAGTGCATGGGCAGTGCAGGGGCCCCCAGGGGCCCACCGAGTCACCTATTCCACCAGCTGTTCCATGGCAGTATTTACCACCATGGAACGGCTGGCGGATGGGGACTCGTAATCCCCAGGGCAGTGCTGCTTGAGCCGCTGCCCTGGCAAATTACAGCCGCTGGGACCTCCATGGCAGTAGCCTGGCGGTCCTGGTGCTATGACCGTGGCGAGACTGCCACGGTCATAATGCGGGCTTTAGTACCGCCTGCCTGTTGGCGGTACTACCGCCACTTTTGCCCTGGCGGTCAAAGACCGCCAGGGTTGTAATAAGGGCCATAATTTTAGGAGATTTAATGGTGCACATGTTTTTAAATTTCCAAAAGGATGAAACCCTGAGCTTCAAAGTATTGAATGTGTGGCTTGCAGCCTATTCATGTTGCTGCGACAGTGGCCAATTACACCGAAGTGTCAAATGTTCAGCCATTTAAAATACTATGAACCCAAGTAAAGTACTTAGATACAATATCAGGTGTTTTATCATCATGAAAAATCGATTTGCGTGTAATTGTAAGAGAAATGCATCTGCACCTATTTTGTTTTTTTGCATGTGGAAAACATTCTCAGACACTTTTTTGTTTGAAAAAAACTGCACAGATCTAGATCACGATGCCTCATTCCTAAGGTCGTGCCGTTTTGTTAAACTGGCTTGAAAACAGAGCCTTGATTAAACTAAAGCATGGATCTGGGAAGAATTATGCATTTAGTGAGCCATACAATGCAGGAGCAGGGTGGTCCGTGCCAGGGACAAAGCTGTCAGTTGCACACTAGTTGTAGTGGCCCATGGAACTATTAAAATGATAGTAATCTATGAAAATCGTCTATTCTCAAGCATACTCTATCTGCCTCATGAGAACACCAGTGATGTACATGGCAGGTAATTCAACAAGGATGACGAATTTGTGCAAAAGCTCGTTTTTATTTTTACATTTTAAATTTGCACGGAATCCGAATTACAAGTTGTGTGATAATTATCACAAGCTGGCATTTTCCCCTAATAAATTCCATAAGGTCAAACCTGGAGAAATTTATCAGGGAAAAGGTCTGTGAAAAAAGGCGAAACCCGCGTGATTTCGTCCAATAAGATAATAATCTTAAAGACTTCATCAGGGCTGAAATAAATGAAACAGTAACAGTAGCTGTAGTATACACAATCCAATTTCGTTTGATTGACAAATAAAAGAATATTAATTAACTTCAGCCCATGGCAATTGTGTAAACAAACTAATACAAGGTTAATAACTCGAAAGTGGGAAAATTAAACGATTACAAGTAAAACAAAATAGGAGGTTTCCAGAAACATTTACATGAAAGCTGAAGGGCTTAGATCGTCTTTGTTAATTAATATTCTTTTATTTGTCAATCAAACGAAATTGGATTTTGTATACTACAGCTACAGTTACTGTTTCATTTATTTCAGCCCTGATGAAGTCTTTAAGATTATTATCTTATTGGACGAAACACGTGTTGGCGTATGGCTGTGTTGACTCATGAATATTGAATCGATGAACGTTTTCGTTTTCTGAAATGATCTGCTCTTCTGAAAGAATAAATTGAGTTCTACTCACTCATGAGTGCCTGTGCATCAACGAAATTTATCATATTATTTTGGCACCAGATATTCAATATGGACCAGGAAATATTTACTTGAATACTAAGTATTGATACACGAGTGCTGTGACATTTTGTTCTTAATGCATATTTATATTCTGTTTGTGCCGGATTTGAGTCATTTATTTTTTCCGGACGTTCTGGCGCAAACTTAACACAATATTTATATTTTGACGCTAGACCCGTCTAACGTCAAAATAATGGTGTTAACATAATTTTTCGGATGTGTGAAACATCCTTGCATCAATGACATGCAGGGTATGTGTTCCCGTCCCAAAAATTACTCAACCACCTAAGCGCCATATTTATCCACTTGGGCAAAAAAGACGCACTGGTGGGAGGAGGACCAAAAGAAATCGTTAACAATGATTTGAGTCAATATTTAATGCAAAGGTCAGGGCAGGAATTCAAATGAGGCAAACACACCACTACTCAAGGAAAACACACAGAAGCAACATTACAACCCACAGGACAAGATTGAGGTGATAATGATACAGCTTGCAAAACTGCGCAGAGGACAGCAACAACTTCAGCAATCACCACCACTACAAAGTGACCCACAAAGGCAAGGCAGAAGGCAGGGGAGGCTCTTCAGAACCAGGTCAACCCTCCTTGGCCTTAGGGGCCTGGACATCATAAGGACTTATAGCCTGAACCGGCAAGCCATACTACACCTGCTGCACCACATTGAGCTACAAATTGCAGCCTGGCTGCAGACCCCACACAACATACCACCTATAACAAAGCTGCTTGCTGTCCTGCACATGCTGGCAAGTGATTCATTCCAAACAACAGGTGCACTGGTTGCTGGTGTCTCACAGCCATTGTTCTCTGCATTCCTGCCAAGGGTCTTAGATGCCATCCTCTCCCTGACAACCAGCCACATCAGATTCCCCATCACCCAGCAAAAGCAGCAGGAGAAAAACAGGGGTTCTATCAAATCCATGGCTTCCCGAATGTGCTTGGTGCAATGGATTGCACCCATGTCCGGCTCGTACCACCTGCAGCAAATGAGCACTTATACCGGAATTGCAAGCACACACATTCCATTAATGTGCAGGGCATAGTGGACCACCGCTGAACATTTTGGCCAAGTATCCTGGAAGTGTCCATTATGCCTGCGTTTTCTGGCACACTACGATAAATAAACAGTTCCAGGATGGACAATTTGGAAATGACCTACTTGTGGGTAAGTCTACAAATCTAGTAATGTACACACAACACCCCAACCCTGTTGGACACATAAGACATACACCGCTACAGTGACATATGACCAAGGTTACACACATGTACAGGTGATAACACATGTGCAACATGCTGCAGTACAGCACAATCAGTGCACACCACCAATACACACACCCACATGTACGTAACACACCCACAACTTGACAGGCACACCACAGGAGGGACAGGTGCAGACCTGTACCCTTTGAAAACAGCAGAACTACACCGACCACTACAAGTGGCTTCAGGTTGCCCACTATGTACACATCACATACACTACACCAAAAAAACAATAGCACAGATACATCAAGGGCTTGAACCATGCCCATGTCATGTGACTTCGAAATAAGCACAGATATCTCAAGTCATGTTGTGCTTATCACTGCCGGATCAAGTATCAAACACCACACAACCTGCGCCAATACCTGCTGCATCTCATCAACACATACCTAACTTACCAGTAGTGGGCAGCGACATCTGCCTGACATAGTGGCTCACACACATAAGAATACAAAATCAATCACCAACACATACTATGTGCCAGATGTGTTAGAAGTGGAACCACAGTCACTGTGGTGCAACTTAATATGCAACATTCACTGACTCAAAACACCATCATGTCTGTACCAGATACAAGAAATGAACAAACAGGGGGCAGAGACACAGACAGTGAAGAACATGGATGTCATAGTGGGACCCAGTAGGAGACAGGACATCACTGACCTCACATGCACTGTGCTAAGGGACACATTTGCTAAGTACCTGAGCTACATCCTATAGCCTGCACTGTGTATGTGTCAACAGGAGAAATGCACAGTATTGTTTTGGGAGATAGGAGAGGCACTGCTAGTTATGTTGATCATCCAGTGACAATGGGATACACACCCTTGGACACCTCATGGCTGACACAAACATTAGCTGCCACTCTGGAATACCAAGGGATTAATGTAATAGCCCACAGTTCCATAGACATGGCCTGCACTGTATGTATATCTTGGCAGATGGCCATCTCTACATTACTTTAAGCCACATTCTAAAATGGCCACCCTCTCATGCTGCATGTAGCGTGGAAGGGATGTGCAATGTTTCTTGCTGCAGGTCTGTTACTACAAGATACATAGCATGAAGGTAGCATTAAGGTTCAGACTCACATGTTGCTGTCCCTTGAGACCTGAGGAAGTGCCAACAAAATACACCACCCCAGGGGTGCACTATGCAGTTTGCAAATAGATGGTAAACGGTGCTATGAATTCAGATGAATGTGGCACAAATACATGCTGCACACAGCTGCACACACAGAAAGAGCCAATTGACCATCAAAAAAGCATATGCCCAGGGCAGAGTACTCTACAGAACAGATACATCCACCTCCACATGACAGATGACCAAGTACCCTGCTGTAGGGTAGGTTGCATTGGTGCATGGCTACAGATTGTCAACTAGCGCAGGGGACAACAAAGGGTTGCCAAATAACATGTCACACATGGGGCATCCTTGCATTGTTGAAATGTTGCAGGACATAGCATCCAACTTAGGAGACATGTTGTGCATTCACACTAACCAATTTCATCTGCCCTAAGTGTCACACCTCATCTGCAATGACACATGTCAAAAGGGATGGGATGTCCAGGCACTATTGTACTACCATGTTGTCACTAAATCTGACCACATTGTGTTGTCAGGATGTGTCATGTCCCCTCTACTGATGGCACACTGATAAAAAAGTGCACTACAAAATGCATGCTACATACATAATGACTATCAGTTTGAAATCCAAATAAAGTATTCTAGGTCCTTGACCCATACACAAGATTGTCATGTCCAACAATCTAGTGCTGAGGAAAGATCACACAAGGTTAGGAATTCACACCAAAACACAAATACATATGAGCGACAACCAGATCCTAATATCAACTGCCATGCTACATTACTTACATCTTGCAAGCCCTCACAATGATTTACTCCTGTAATCTTTTGCAGCGGATATGAGTTATGGCATACAGCCATGGATAATGACCCCATTTCACAACACAAGCACAGCAGAGTGTGCATAAAATGAGGGACATCTGAGGACATGGACCATTGTGGAGAGGGCATTTGGAATCCTGAAGTCCAGATTCAAGTGCCTGGACATCACAGGAGGAAGCCTCCTATATGCCCCAGAAATGGTCTGCAAGATCATATTGACCTCTGCCATCTTGCACAACATATGTCTGCGGATGAATGTACTGTTGATCACCTGCATGAGGAGGAAGAGGAAGATGGTGGAGAAGTAAATGAGGGGGAAGGCCACAACACAGCTGCTGGTACACGCCTCAGACTGCAAATTGTACATAACTTCTTCACATATTCATCACATAAATCACCTTGTAAATTTTGACAATAAACATTTCACGCATCCACACAATCTGCCTTTGGAGTCTTCAATCGCACCAACATATACTTTAGGATTATTAGTCTAACCTCAGGGAGCATGTCACAGACACAAATCTGAAGAGTACTGTAGCAACACATCACACGTGAGGTGTAAGCGTGAACTGATACCATCACACACATCACAATGAGCCTTATCACTTGAATGTGACAACTGAAGGACGCAGTTTATGGACCACAACATATAATTTACATCCATGTTGCCAACTTGTATAACAATAGTAAATCACACACAACAACAACATATCTAAAAATGACGTAAATAAGGGGTCCACACATGAGGCAGTGGATGTCAAAATATGGTGAGACTGTAATGTTTGAACAGACCACTAACACAACTCAGTGTGAGATTTGCAGTGGCTACTTAGAGCATCTGTGACAAGGTGGGGCATCATTGGTGACAGTGCCCAACATGATTAGCTGAGGTATGACAAACAATGGTAGAAATGGAGCATGTGCAGTACATCCATATAAATCACACCTGCCACTGCTATGGTACCCAATCCTGTCACAGGGTACACAATACCTCACACTTTGCACAGACATGTCTATGGAATGCACATCAGAATGGATCAGAACATATGCCGCTATGGCTGCAGATCCACCACAAAGTAATTGTAATACAAAGCAAAATGTTATGATTTTCAACTGGCTATTGTGTTCAATACGTGAAATGGTAGGAATGTAGTCAGAGTGTGTCAATCACAGTATGTAGCAAAGATGCACACATGTCAGACATATGTGTAGTCTACACACAAGCCATCCACATACTCAAGATCAACATATGGAGACATTTTTTGCATAACATTTGCCAATTTGCAAGCATCAGCCATCGTCAACAATCCCTAAGCTGTGAAAGTTGCATGAAATGTGATGCTCTGTAAGACAACTACACACAGCACATAAGTGAACACAAATCATAGTCACATACCATGATGCTTGCACAGTATTGACTGGCATAAATATGTGGATACACTGTTGTCACAAATACAGACATATGCATGATGTCTATACATTTGCATGCTGTTGATTCTGTAACACACACATTGGTGGTACACAACTATCACACACAAATCACGTTGTACAATGGACTACCACATGTGGCCATACACAAAATGCCATACTGCAGCCCAGCACACACAATTATTATGTTGATACGGGGTGCATACTTCAACAATCTCAAAATCTTGCAATCACGATTACAGTAAAAAAAAAACACGCAAATGCGTCAAAAATATCCACAACCGCAAACGACATGACCCATGGTCCCTTACCGTATTTTCCACTTTTGCACTCCTCACAATACTGATTTACTGTTAAATCGACATATAAAGGTAATGTGTCAATATAAATAGATGCACGTAAGTAATGCATCAGAAATACTCACACAAATATCAGATGCATCAAAAAATACACACATAACAGAAAACGTGACACAGGGGCACAGTAAGTGATGTAATAGGATATCCTGTTTACAGGCATGGTGCAGTGGGTGTACTTTCACTTTCTCTTTACAGTCTGTGCCTCTTTTGACTGTGTGGTTGTGTTTTGGAGTCGGTGGTGTCCTCTTGCGATTTAGTCTATCTTGTGCTGTCCCTCCTGTCATGTTTACTGTTGTATTTTATTGTCATTTGTCCCAGTGTCAGTGAATTTGTTGTGTTTACTGTATTTTACATTGTACTCATGCTGTTGGGTGTCTGTCTGGGTTAGTACTATAGGTGGGTTAGTTGGGTTATTGTTTTTTTGGGTGTTAAGTTTCCTTTCATTATTTCTGTTTCTCCATTGTACTGTCTAAACAAAATTTCTACCTGTACCCCAGTGCAATGTCTGGCAGGGTGAGGCTGACCAGAATGGGGAAGGAGGATCTGTCAGGCTTTATTTGACTGGTAGCCCACTACCTCCTATTGATGCTGGAGAAGGATGGCCGTGTGATCCAGGGCTACCTTACTGATGCAAGGTGGCTGCGTTGGGAAAAGGTGCTCTACTACCTTAAGAGGGTGTACCACACCAGTCGCAATGACCATTAGCTGAAGCATCGCTGGGCTGACCTTGTGGGCAGGGAGTAGGATCTTCTGGACCATCTTGGTGTGGTGATTGGTGGGCTTGTTGGTGAGTACCCCACTGGCTAACTAATTACTGTTCACCACACTCGAATGCCAGTAGCAGATGTGTTGGTGTGCTGCATGCAATGCTTGTGGACAGGTCGTATGCAACCAAGATGAAGTGTCAATGTGCCAGTATAGACATGGGCTTCACATATACTAACATTTAACCAATGCAAGTCAGAAGTTCGTATAGTCATGCACATCCATCACTATGTCACACATTTTATGGGCCATGACAACATCTGTGCCCCAGCATTGTGTCACGTATGATAAGGTTAAACACTGCCAGCATACCAATTGTGAGTGGATTGTGATAACTAA
Organism: Pleurodeles waltl; assembly: GCF_031143425.1. Lineage (NCBI taxonomy): Eukaryota > Metazoa > Chordata > Amphibia > Caudata > Salamandridae > Pleurodeles > Pleurodeles waltl. Next base: position 257,090,909 of record NC_090437.1, on the reverse strand, counting down.
GTACAACAATCCATGTATGGTTCAATAACGTCAGTTTCACATACATCAGCCCTGCATTGTGTTTACAAAGGGAGAATACCCGCCTTAGGGGGCACTGGCAATTGGCCATTTGATGTCATCAGCCAATTGTGACACATCAGTCATGGATTACTCAATGCATGTGAATTGCAGACTAACTATTTTACCGCTTGTCCGCCACAAAGTGCCTCTGTGTGCCTTGCAGGACAAGCCAGAATATCAGAATCAGTTGTCTTGTAGATCACAAGGGTCATGTAATTTATCTATCACCCAACTCCCCTCATACCATGGAGTTCCATCTTCTACAGATTGGCCACACTTGATTGTTGCAGGGTGTAGCACTACATGAGTCTCAGGCCCAGTGTAAGAGTGCAGATGTACGGCTCTCATACACCAGAGTGACAGTTTCATTGTGAGTATGCAGTGGTGTGTCTGTTGCACTGTCCACAACCTGTATGAATACTTCACTCTTCTGAAATAGTACATACTGCTATACATTGTCAACTATAAGTGACAGTCATATGATACTAACCATGGTTTCCAACCATATATTTTAGGTGGATTCCCCCCTACACCATAGGTGAAGTGGCAAGGTGTTAGGACCCAGATGTATCCACTAAGTGTGAATTTGTCTGTCCTGTGTAGTGTTGAAGTGTTTAGTGTGAGTGAGTCATGAGTTCAGCACCCAATGCTAGGAGTGATGAGCGGTAAAATTATCAGAAAGCAGAGTAGGATGGATGGTGACAATGTGTCACATTTAAGGGGGTGCCCATGCACGAGCAGAGAGTCATATTTTGTGAGGCTTGCGGCACTAAATGCCCAGCAATGTGTAAACAAGGTGATGACAAGCCCCATGCAGCGCCTTATTTGACTTAGATGTGCACCATTGTGTAAGTAATGGCACTGGAACACACTGTCATTCACACAACACAGTGATGCACCATTTTATTGACAAATTGGGGCATCCCTGTATTGTGATATGCATGTAGGAATGTGTGGGCATTTGTCCACCAGCATGGTGCCAATAATCTTGTAGTCCACCTATGTGAAATCCAAATGCAATGTGATAGGAGTGCATGCAGGTCAAGTACAATTGTGACCAGGCATGGTTATGGGTATGTGAGGATTGGTATTGGCTGATCAGGTATTGATGAGTGTCTACACCTGGGCACATTAATGTAGAAGTGAGAGAACTATGGATACCAGCTTCATATTTTGTCATCACCTAAATTATGGTCTACCCCCTGACTCCATGTGGGCATGCAGTGGTGGATGACCTGCACAGTTGAGATGTTGATCTGCATGGCCATCCCCCTGGGGCACAGGGGGTGAGATCAACACATATGTAGGTAGATGTGATGCTCATGTTGTAGGTTACAGTCCTTTTGATCAGGCTTGCATGTGTACCTATTAACACTGAACCCTGAATGATAAACAACATCATCCCATACTCACAGTACCAGCATCAAGTTTCAGATGATGTATGTTTGAAAATGTGACACTTAAGAAGAGGAATAGTGGCCCTGTTCAATGTGAATGTGATGCTGCCTTAGCATTGTCACACTTGGTGCAAAGGCTAAGCACATCTGAATTTGTTTGTTACCTAATCTTGTTTTGGATGGCTGTGGTGTAAGGGAAATGGTGCTAAGGCAGCATTGTCATTTCATCCATCAGGGCCATTGTATAATCTGGATTTTGAGTAGGAGTGCTTGCGCTATTCGATGTTGGTGGTAAGCTGGTTTACTGTACATACTCCACACAATGCTGACACTCATGGTTGCCTGTCTCATTTTTACATCTGCCAACATGAATAAGTACCAACTCCTTGCGTTTCAGAAGAGGGCAGTGCGTTATAGGCACATTTTGGCAGTGGAATCCGGGTTCAGGAGGATGGTACACCGCTATCGCTCGGAGCAATCCACTGGTGAGTGGCGGGCATTCAGTCAAGGGGGACCCAAACTGCCCACACAGGTCGGACCAGGCACAACTGCTGTGCTGGGGCCCACAGCTACCAACATTACTATTGCTCCAGCTGCTGCACCCAAAAATACCATGACACAGCCAACCACATCAGCTGCCATCGACATGAGTGCCATAAAAGATCTTCAGATGGATTTACAACTGGTTCTCCAAAAGTTGGACTCCATTGAGCAGGAGGTGGCCAATAATAGCAAGGCCCTCAAGAATATTAAAAAAATACTCAAAAGAGCGTACCTCTGAATGACATTATGTCACTTCTCCCAACTTGCCTTCCCCTCCTCTTTTTCTAGATTTTTTGTGGATATTAGGGGGTTAGTTGTAGGATAGAATAGTTTAGTGGGTTAGTTAGGATAAGTTCGTTTGGGGGTGCGTTTACTATGTTTTATATTTTACTATGTGGGTGGGGACATTGGGGCTTTTATATGTTTATTAAAAAAAATTGAAAAAAATATGTATATTTTTAGTCATAGTTAGTAAATCTGTTGTTTAGTGTATGTTGTCCTGCATGTGTCCTGTGATATAAGGGGGTGGGGGTGAATGCTTAGAGTGTGTAGTTAAATGTGTAAGGGAAGTGTAGCATAGAGTAGTTAGGGTCTGTTGTGGGTTATGTATAGTTAGGATAGGTTAGATTAGGATAGGTGTTAATTGATATTGTTTTTTTATTGATTTATCATAATAAATGTTATTGGGTACTCCCTTGCTTCATGTGTCATATGCTTCGGTCTCAGGGTCTTCCCATGGGTGTACAATACAAATTGTGTGTTGCCTGGGGCCTCCGTCCTGCATCCAAATCCCTCTCTTGTCATTTTCAACACCTCCTTATGACTGAGTTGTTACATTGGCAGCTACAACACATCTACTTACCTGTGCACCTGCCATCCAGTGTTCCCACCACTCAAGCTGACTATGTTGACCATCTAGAGGACAGGATAGGTGTGAGAATTCAGCTAACATTGCATGTGTTTTGTTTTGGGATGCAGGGCACTGTGGAACATGTTACTACTGCCTACATATCATTCCTATCATGCTAAACTGACCGGTGGCAATAATGGATGAGATGGAGACCCTCTCTTTCACACCAATGAGTTCTAGTGGTACTTCCAGCTGACAAAATTGCCTGATGACTGTTTCACACTCATTCTTGCAGTATGTAGTGGGTGTAGCATACATGTTTTCAAAATATATCACATATTCAGTGATTTGATTGTAGGGGATGAGGCCAACATCAACGTACAACATGTAGGTACCATGTGGATAGATATGTGCCCACATATACATGAACTCTTGTACTGACACTCTGTGACTTGAGACATGTTACACACATCACAAACACTAGGCATAGTAGAAGTGTCACAACACACATAAACATGCTGGTTGTGTAAGTGGTGTTTATTTACAAGTGTAACAGTGCAAAGTATATACAGTGTCCAGGTCTGTGACCTAATTTGTGGAATCCATCCAATTAGGACAAAACACAAGTCCAGGGTTGAAGGACATGTCACGAGACATGTTTGGGTAAAGTGTCTTTCAGTGCAGGAGTACATAAATTGTCATATGGAAAGCTAGGGACAATAATAATCCATAGCAGAGTGTTAACGTGGAATGCATATCTATTAGAGTGCCAACACTGGCATGATGTCAAGCACAGGACTAAGGAAAACACTGCCCATGTGGCATGGGTTGGTGGTCCCAGGAACTCCTACAGGTGAAGATGATCTGTTCCACATCTTCATCCTCCAATGTGTGTAGTGCCTCCTTTATTCTTGATGGTGGTAGTGCTGAGGTAGAAGGTGCCACACACACCTCAGTGGTTGGAGATATGGACTCCCAATTCCTGGCAGCTTCTATCTGTGGCACTACATATGGCATCACTGCAACATGGAGGAGCTGCTGGTTTTTAAGTTTAGCTGCAACATTCCTGTGGTAGGCAGCCATGTCTGCCCTGAGGGAGACCAATTCCAGGTGCATGGAGTTCGTATTGTCCTCAGGCACATGGCCACCAGTTTGGTAGGGCAGTTGTTGTGGCCTCTCCCTCATGGCAGCAGCTACGTCCCTCAGGCACTTCTGGTCTCCACGCATTGGGGAGTGTGTGCGCTGGTTGGCTGCAGTCTGTTCAGTTGCCGTGACCATGCACGTCTGCATCCCCTCAAGGCTGCCTGCCATTGTTTGCATCCCTGCCCACACCTCCTTGGCCAGCTCCCGCTGGAGTCCCACCACTGTCCTCTCGAAGTTGGTGCCTGTGTCCTCGGAGTCCTCTGCTGTGTCGGTGCTGGAAGGTCGTACTCTTGGGGTGCTAAGTGGGGCCTGTGGGATGTCTGCTAATTCAATACTCCTCATTGTGACTTGAGGTGGTGTCTGCATGTTCACAAGGACTTCTTGGAGGGTCTCTTGGCTGATAGTTGCCAGCTGGTCATCCAGGTCAACAGGGCACTCCAGGACAGGCAGATCTGCAAGAGAGCCATCACCCTCTGCAATGAGATGGTGTAAAATCAGTCTATCTGAGTTATGGTAGTTGACAAGTCACTTCACTGACTTAATATTTGAGACTCATTGTCATGTTGATGTAGAAGTGGTGCAGCACATTGCTTTGCAATTATAACCGGCGCTGCACTGCTTTACTTTGGTGACACAAGATTGCACCGTATGCAAGTGATTATGGGGCACCCTGTGTTGTCCCCCATACTGGTGCAAGATTCAGCTGCCAACGAAATTGTAGACATCCTTGCACCATTTTGCAAGGATGTATGCGTTGAGGGGTGTGACTGTTAATGTGTGTGAAAGTGTCCCTTCATGCACATAAACAATCCCCAATGGCACTTTGGCACTTCTGTGTGAGCTGTAGAATGCAGCCCACTTGGAAGAGCCAAATCGTCATTTACATATGATTGTTTTTGTGCATGAAGTTATTCCTTCTTAAACGATAATTTCTGGCATTTTTCTCTTCCTATTCATGCTGCATATTGCAGCAGACATAGGAATCTAGAAATGAAGAAGGTACAAATGTATTCTTCCTCGTTGCACCGTGCTAAGGCCACCCCTGGGGCTGGCGTAATAAGTACGGCCCTACTTCAACTTTACAATATTCCATTTATCTGAGGCTGCATTGAAATATATTGTGTGTTGCTATGGCACACCCACAGCAACACCTATTGCACCACCTTCCATGCACTGTCATGATCAGGTGCCTACGTATTTATAAGGTGATATAGGGGGTCATTATTACCCCGGCGGTCGGAGGTAATGTGGCAGTAGTACCGCCAACAGGCTGGTGGTACTTACCGCAACATTATGACATTGGCAGGTTGGCTGAAGCCAATCTTCCAATGTACCACTCTGACTGCCATGGCAGTAGCAGCTGCCGGGCTGGAGATAAGAATCTCTAACCCGGCGGCTGCCATTGTGCTCCCGGCGGTATCATGATCCTGCGTACCGCCATTGCTTTCGTGGTGTTCCTAAAACCACAAAATCCATTGTGGTAGGCTCTAACAGTGACTGATAGGAGGCCCCCTCCCCCATCCACACCCCCAATACACACACACGCTGGCACACACTCATCCACACATACATACAAGCATGCATTCCTTCATTCACCCACACATTCGCACACACATCAAAACATACATGCAGACACACATTCTCATTTCCATACATACACATACTCGCATTCACGCACACACTCACACATACATGCACACACACCCCCCACACACACACACATACAACACCCCCCACCTCCCACCCCTGTCGCACACCCGACTTATCTGGATCCATGGGGTCTTCCTATGTCCTCCCCCTCAATGCAGCCCTCCTTGCACTATGATACATCAATGCAGCATGGTGACAGTACAGCTCATGTGCCAAAAGCACAGTTTTGAACCCAGGGATGGCCAATATAGGTATGACATTTCTGCTGTGTACACCATTCTGTTTGTGACAGTGCCTGATGGTAAATGTGTCTATGGACATTGCCAATTCTGATGAGTTGTACTCAGGTCAGGGCCTGAGGTAAGTTCATATTTCATGTGCAACAGTCCGAGGGACACCTGACTGCCACTCTGCAATTGTTCACCCCCTACAGTACAGGTGGTGGTGGCAACTGTTGTCAATGTGTAATGCTCCATGGGCCAATGGTCTGGACATGGCAGGTTACCAGCAGCTGAGAGACTGGCTATGGCATCAGTCCTGTGACACCAGATTAGTGATTCATTCAACACTACCCTCCAAGTATATTTCCAAATTTCCTTCAGCCTTTGCATGGCGGTGTGACCCATATAAAATGGTTTTTGGTGAAGTGGTACAGTGTGCCCCTGGGTTGCCTTGCACAGCCCATGAATGTGGCATGGGCCGTGCAGGGTGTCCCATACCTTGGCCCTTTGCCCTTTCCACTGCCTGATTTGCAGAGCTCGGTGCACCTGTTACACTCAATGCAGGCCACAACTGGCACTGACTCTATTTGATCCATCTATATAGTCTAGTGTGTGCCCCACAGAGCTACCATGTGCAGACATATTACCAGCCGCCATCCCAACGTGTGACTCATACTGCCAAGTGCAGTGGGTGTACTACACTGGCAGTCTTACCAACACCGGGCTTGCCCATGTAGCACCCCCGGTCCGCTGATGTGGAATTAACAGCCATTATGTAAAAGCCATACTGCATGTGTTGTACGAATATGTTTATTTCCCAAATCCCATGTGTCTGACATGGTTGTGTCCAAATAGTTGTGGACTCAGCCTGTGACTGTTGTGATCTACTGTTTGCTATCTGTGGTACATATTTTGTGTATTGGCACATTTCAGTTCAGCATCAATATGTGTGTTGAACACAACTTCAGTTTAGTTGGTCTGGGTAGTAGCATGTTATCAATGATCCCAGTCCAGCCTGCTATTTCGCCAGCACCTGTTGAGTTAATTGCTCCATGCACCCAGGGGACACCCTGACTGCGTGATGTAGGGATGGCTGCCTCATGTGGATGTTTTGTCTGAGTGTGGTGGTGCTAACGGCACATGCCTGGGTACTGTTGGGACAGTTGCAATGACTAGTGTGCTGTGAGATGCAGCACACATGCATACGGGCAATGAGGCAAGGCTGTTACAAAATGTTACAGCAAGGGACACCACTATGTAGTAGCTCCAGGAATGGTGTTGATGTACTACCTGGTCTCTGAGGTCTTGGTCATGTTAGTGCTGTCCATAAGACCACTGCCTGCTCTGCAAAAATGTTTTTCATGCCATTCACAAAGGGGAAGGGGTCCCATGAGGACCCCTTCCTTTTTGCGAATGGGTTACCACCACTGTGACACTGGTGGTAACTGCGATTGCTTTATGACCAGTTTTGCAGTCACAAAACAATACAGCATCACACTGCGCCTTGCAATTAGGAAGGGGAACACCCCTTCCTAATTGCGACTCGCAGTCCCGTTTTGCGAGTCTGTAACCAGGTTACCGACTCGCAAAACGGGGATGGGGCATCGCAATGGGCTTTTTGCAAGTCGCAAACAGCGAAATTCGCTGTTTGCGACGTGCAAAAAGGTTTGTACATCTGGCCCTTAGTGATATTACAACCAGTGGCACAGTGATTATACATGCTATCCATCCCATGTGCTACATTTGTAGATGTAAGTATTTAGGGCTGGTGTTCTTAATGTGTCCAGGTTGCCTGTGTTTCAATGGTGCATGGCACTCCCAAGGCACAGGTACATGGGTCAGCTTAGGTAGGCATGGTGCAAGTTGCCTAATGGGCATTGTATCCCTCTGAGCTCCTTTGACATACATTGAATGAGTCCTATGTGCCTCACACTTTTTGCACTTCATTGCCAGAGCAGTGCCACACATGTCAGCTGATGTAGATATTCTATTGAGTATCTGGTGGGAGATGAGGCTAAATGTAACAGAGAGATCAAGAAGTATCAGTGCACATGAACTGACAGGAGCTCTCCTGTGATATTTAACAGGGTGGTTTTGGTATTTATGTATAGCCTAAATCTAGACAAGAAGTCACTAAGGAGACCATTGGGATAAACATGAGAGGAGAATATGATTTCTAGTATATTAGTAGCACAGGGAAGGCCCCAAATGAGTGTGTAGTTAAATAGGATAGCTTGTTCTACTGTGAGTTCCTTCAGAATGTGGTTAATGATTGCAACTTAAGGAACTGCGGGATTGCCCCACTAGTTATGGAGCAGTTTGATTAGTAATGATCAATAACAGTGCAGAGAGGATAAGGTTGATGGGGTTGGTGTTGATGTAGTCCCAAGAAGGAGGGGACATTTTTAAGGATGTTAAAGTCAGCTGGGCGGTGCAACCCCAAGCAGAACCAACCCCTTCCTGCTGCTGAATGGATTAGAATATCACAAGTATTTGCATCACAGCCCATCTCCACATCGTAACTGCCACTGCGTGACGCATCCTGAGTGCAGGCCCACGCATCCATCCTTGGCAGAAGTCTTGATGTCACACACTTTTGAGATGTCATTTGGGATGTCATCAGTGATGTCACTGATCATGTCATGAGTGATGTAATATCTGAGGTCATAAGCAGTGTTCTGGTAAGTATAAGTTTTTAATTTCTATGGTTTTGTATGAGTGAAAACTGAGCCTAACTATAACGTCCCTGTAACCTTTGTTTTTTTCACATGTTATATGTATATATATCAATTAAACCGAAACAGGGGGCACTCACAAATGTAAATGCAGCAGGTTTCCCAGTTGAAGATCAGCTTCGGGAAGGAACAAATAATACTAACTCCTGGGCCTGGCGAGTACAAAGCAATTGTGCGTACTCTGTGATTCCATATTGAAAAACCATCTGAAATTCTTCCTGGAGGAGAATGCATCTTTTAACTACTGGAGCACAATTAGACACTCTCAGACCCACTCTCAACCCACATAGACCCTCTCAGAGCCACCCTCCCAGGTACTTTCACAGCCACTCTCACACCCAGAGACACCCTCTATCATCTATTCTCACACCCAGACAGGCCCAGTGGCCAACTCCCAGTGAGTATGGCCAAAGGCCGTGCACAGTGTGGGGTTGGGTGGTTAGGGGTTTGACCTCAGTGAGTGGCCTTAGGCTTTCGGCCATGCACAGCGGTGATTGAATTAACGTATAGTAATGAAAATTACATTACGTTAAAAAGCCATAGAATTTCACTGAAAAAAACAAAGGCTACAAGGACCTTATAGGTAGGAACTAGAATGAAAAAAACTAAAAAAAAATCACCTAAAAAAAACGAAGGTTACAGGGACGTTATCGTTAGGTTCTGATCTTACTCGCACAAAACCAGGTTGGGGTGCGAGTTTTAGTTACCCTAGGCCACAAGTTATAGTTACTTGAAATAACTCTAACTATAACTGCTGAATTTCTTTGGTTTTGTCTGAGTAAATTCAGAACCTAACTTTAATGCCCCTGTTAAGTTTTTTGAAGTGAACATATATATATATATATATATATATATATATATATATATATATATATATATATATATATTTATATATATATGTGTGTGTGTTACTTACTCGCAATCCCCAGTAGGTGGTTATAGTTAGGACCATGTTTCCATAGACTTGTCTATATCTTTGGCATCATTATCGAATCTTCATAACAATTATCAAAAAAAAAGTGTCACCATAAATCTTGATTTGGGAAGTTTCAGGGTGATCTGTCAAGCGGGGCTGAGCAAAGGGGGTTCAAAAAAAGTGTGTTTCCTTTTGCAATTCCCATAGGGATTCCAAACACGACCACAGCCTGAACTGCTGGACGGAATTACACCAAATTTGGCAGGAAGGTAGCTCTTGGTCCAGAAAGAATGCTTTTTGTGTTTTTGGTATAAATCCATTCAGTAGTTTTTGAAACATTAAAAGAAAACTAAATATAGACATCAGAAGGCATAAGCAATTCACAAGTATACCTTTGATATATTTGTGATCCCTCAAGCCACAGGAATACTCTCATTGGCTGGCTGCAACAAGATCTGATTTTGTAAAAAGTGGATTAGTCTCTTTGGCTGGGTGGAGGTACTCTGACTCCATGAATGGAATGGGAAAGTGATATTTTGAAAAGTTTTGTGTGTTAACTATGGCAGGGTGTTTTTTTACCACATCATGGATATTCCCGAACCTGCTGCAATGCCCAGCATGGGCCCCTGTGTAGTGTTGCAGTGAATGAAGCAGTTATGGACTTATAGAGGTACTGAGACACTCATGCACCCACTCACAGACCCACCTCACACACTCATTCATTCACTGACAGACTCGCTCAGACACTCATACCCCCACTGAGGGACCCACTCAGACACACATGCACTCACAGACCCTCTCACTCATGTACCCACTCATAGACCCACTTAAAGACACATTAACTCAGACACCCATGCACCCAATCACAGACGCACTCAGACACTCACATGCCCATTCACACACCCACCCAAGCACCTATGCACCCACTCAGGGAGCCATACAGATACTCATATACTCACTGACAGACCCGCTCAGCCGATCAGGGTCCCACCCACAAACCCACTCAGACTCTCAAGCACCCAATCACATACCTACTTATGCACTGATACACCCATTCACACACCCACCCAAGCACCCATGCACCCACTCAGAGAGCCATACAGATACTCATATACTCACTGACAGACCCGCTCAGCCAATCAGGGTCCCACCCACAAACCCACTTAGAATCTCAAGCACCCAATCACATACCTACTTATGCACTGATACACCCACTCACAGATCCACTCAAGCAGTCATGCACCCACTTACAGACTCAGTCAGGCACTCATGCACCAACTTACAGGCACACTTACAGGCACACTCTGCCACTGACACACCTACTCAAATACCTACTCAGTAAGCCATGCACCTACTCACAGATGCACTCACACACTCACGCAGCAACTCACAGAGACAGCCACATACTGACGCATCTATTCACAGACCCCCCACACACTTATGTTCACACTCACAGACACACTCACTTATTCACCTACTCACAGACCCACTCAGATACTCACTCACAGACCCAGTCAGAATCATGCACGGAGTCACAGACCGAGTGGCACACTCATGCACCCACTCATTTGTTTCTCATAATGTAGATAATCTGCTGAGACACCCAACGCAGGCCCCCTGTGTAGTTTTGTGGCAAATTCACAAACATCAGGAAAAATCAAAGAAAAACCTAAAAACATTGGCATTCTCACCCATGCATTCAGAAAGTTATGCACATACTCCGAGAGGCACTCGGACACTCATGCACACAGTCACAAAAATGGCCTCTTTTGACATGGTAGCCCCCCACTTTTTGCCTGGAAAATGATGTGGTTTCAAATTATAAGTGCCCTGGGCTCCAGCTAAGCAGGTTCCCAGGGCCTCTCTTTCCCCTAAATGGTCATATGTTTGGCACTTCAGCTACTTTATAAGTCATAGTAAATGGTACCCCTAGTGCCTAGGGCATGGATACTGATGAGGGCTAAGCAAGATGCAACACCAATTGTGCCACTCTGAGAGGCCTCACTCCAGCCTCAAGCAGACTGCCATTGCAAGTGCATGGCGAGGTGAGTCTAAAAGTTGCAAACTTGACATAGCACTCACCCAGAGTGCCATGTCCACTAACACTGCATGCAATATAGGTAAGTAACCCCTCTGGCAGGCCTTGCAGCCCTAAGGCATGGTGCACTATAATGCATGTGAAGGCATTTGTGTGCACGAGCAAATATGACCACATGGTGTCTTTGCTAAACCTTACTACATAGTAAGTATACGGGGTAGCCACAGCAAATGCATGTGCTGGACCCTGGTCATTATGAGTTCCTCAGTTACATGATGGCCTCCCTGAGCGCCGAGTTGTTGGTATCATACAACTCAGAATAACAAATCCACACTGATGCCAGTTTTGGATTTATTATAAAATGTCCCCAAGAGGACACCTTAGAGGTGCACCCTGCAAAATGGCATGGTTGCTGGCTGGTCCTAACCAGCCTACCACTATCAGACACGATTCTGGACTCCTAGGGTGAGAGTCTTTTGCTTTCAGGAGATGGAACACAAAGCCTTTTGTGGGTGGAGGTGTGCAGGAGTCTGGCCTGGCTTGTAGTGGGTACCAGAGGTACTTACACCTTGTGGCAGGTCCAGTTCTCCCTTATTAGTGTAGAAGAGGTGTTTCTAGCAGCTTGGGCTGATAGAAGGTAGCTATGGCAAAGCAGCTTAGGCTGAACTAGGAGACATGTAAAGCTCCTACTATACCACTGGTGTCATATGCACAATATCATAAGAAAACACAATACACAGATATACTAAAAATAAAAGTACTTTATTTTTATGGCAATATGCCAAAAGTATCTCAGTGAGTACCCTCAATATGAGGATAAGAGTTATACACAAGATATATGTACACAAACCAAAATGATGCAGGTAATAGCAAAAGGAAGTAATGCAAGCAATGTAAAGTTACAGTAGATTGCAATTGGAGCACATAGGTATAGGGGCAACACAAACCATATACTCCAAAAGTGGAATGCGAACCACGAATGGACCCCAAACCTATGTGAGCTTGTAGAGGGTCGCTGGGACTGTAAGAAAACAGTGAGGGTTAGAAAAATAGCCCACCCCAAGACCCTAAAAGGTAGGTGTAAAGTGCACCTACTACCCCCAGGGTGCACAGAAGTCGTGATAGGGGGATTCTGCAGGAAGGACAAACACCAGCAATGCAACAATAGTGGATTTCCAGACCTGAGTACCTGTAAGACAAGGGGACCAAGTCCAAGAGTCGCGACAATGTCAAGAGTGGGCAGGAGCCCAAGAAATGCCAGCTGAGGGTGCAAAGAAGCTGCCACCTGTTGGAAGAAGCTTGGTGTTCTGCAAGAACGAAGAGGACTAGGAACTTCCCCTTTGGAGGATGGATGTCCCACATCGTGAAGAAGCTTGCAGAGGTGTTCCCACGCAGAAAGACCGCAAACAAGCCTTGCTAGCTGCAAGGGTCGCGGTTAGGGTTTTTGGATGTTGCTGTGAACCAAGATGGACCAGGATGTCGCCACTTGGATGAGGAGACAGAGGTGGTGCCCAACAACGTAGGGAGCCCTCACAGAAGCAGGCAGCACCCGCAGAAGTACCTGAACAGGCACTTAGAAGAAAAGTGAACTGGAGTCCACTCGAAGTCACAAAAGGGAGTCCCACGAGGCTGGAGGACAACTCAGAAGGTTATGCACTGCAGGAAGGAGTACTGGGGACCCAGGCTTGGCTGTGCACAAAGGAAATCCTGGAAGAGTGCACAGGAACCAAAGCAGCTGCAAATCACGCGGTACCCAGCAATGCAGTCTAGCGTGGGGAGGCAAGGACTTACCTCCACCAAACTTGGACTGAAGAGTCACTGATCTGTGGGAGTCACTTGGACAGAGTTGCTGAGTTCCAAGGACCACGCTCGTTGTAATGAGAGGGGATCCAGAGGACCGGTGATGCAGTCTTTTGTTGCCTGCAGTTGCAGGGGGAAGATTCCGTTGACCCACAGGAGATTTCTTCAGAGCTCCTGGTGCAGAGAGGAGGCAGGCTACCCCCAGAGCATGCACCACCTGGAAACAGTCGAGAAAGGCGGCAGGATGAAGCGATACAAGGTTGCTAGTAGTCGTCTTGATACTTTGTTGCAATTTTGCAGGCATCCTGAGCAGTCAGCGGTCGATCCTTTGGCAGAAGGTGAAGAGGGAGATGCAGAGGAACTCTGATGAGCTCTTGCATTTGTTATCTGGTGAGATCCCCAAAGCAGAGACCATAAATAGCCAGAAAGGGAGGTTTGGCTACCTAGGAAGGAGGATTGGCTACCAATGGAGGTAAGAGCATATCAGAAGGAGCCTCTGACGCCACCTGCTGGCACTGGCCACTCAGAGCAGTCCAGTGTGCCACAAACACCTCTGTTTCCAAGATGGCAGAGGTCTGGGACACACTGGAGGAGCAGGTCAGGGGAGTGGTCACTCCCCTTTCCTTTGTCCAGTTTTGCGCCAGAGCAGGGCTGGGGTATCCCTGAACTGGTGTAGACTGGCTTATGCAGAGATGGGCACCATCTGTGCCCATCAAAGCATTTCCAGAGGCTGGGGGAGGCTACTCCTCCCCAGCCTTCACACCGATTTCTAAAGGGAGAGGGTGTTACACCCTCTCTCAGAGGAAGTCCTTTGTTCTGCCTTCCTGGGCCAGGGCTGCCTGGACCCCAGGAGGGCAGAAATCTGTCTGAGGGATTGGCAGCAGCAGCAGCTGCAGTGGAGACCCGGGAAATGCAGTTTGGCAGTACCCGGGTTCTGTGCTAGAGACCCGAGGGGTTCATGGAATTGTCCCCCCAATGCCAGAATGGCATTGGGGGGGACAATTCCATGATCTTAGACATGTTACATGGCCATGTTCGAAGTTACCATTGTGATGCTGTACATAGGTAGTGACCTATGTACAGTGCACGCGTGTAATGGTGTCCCCACACTCACAAAGTCCGGGGAATTTGCCCTGAATGATGTGGGGGCACCTTGGCTAGTGCCAGGGTGCCCACACACTAAGTAACTTTGCACCCAACCTTCACCAGGTGACGGTTAGACATATAGGTGACTTATAAGTAACTTAAGTGCAGTGGTAAATGGCTGTGAAATAATGTGGACGTTATTTCACTCAGGCTGCACTGGCAGGCCTGTGTAAGAATTGTCAGAGCTCCCTATGGGTGGCAAAAGAAATGCTGCAGCCCATGGGGATCTCCTGGAACCCAATACCCTGGGTACCTCAGTACCATATACTAGGGAATTATATGGGTGTACCAGTATGCCAATGTGAATTGGTAAATTTAGTCACTAGCCTGTTAGTGACAAATTTGGAAAGCAGAGAGAGTATAACCCCTGAGGTTCTGGTTAGCAGAGCCTCAGTGAGATATTAGGCATCACACAGGGAACACATACATATAGGCCACAAACTTATGAGCACTGGGGTCCTGGCTAGCAGGGTCCCAGTGACACATAACAAACATACTGACAACATAGGGTTTTCACTATGAGCACTGGGCCCTGGCTAGCAGGATCCCAGTGAGACAGTGAAAACACCCTGACATATACACACAAACAGGCCAAAAGTGGGGATAATAAGGCTAGAAAGAGGCTACTTTCTCACAAGGTGTTACACCTCCTCCTCCAGACAGGTACACTGCACCAGCTGTCAGCTTCAAAGGCTTTACCGCCTTTGAAATCTGCCCCACACCTCTGCTGCTAGCAGCAGATGGCTGCCCAATGGTTCTGTCCCCACTTTAGGTGGGAAAACCAATGTGAAAACTAGCAAGGAGAGGAGAAGTGGCCATCTCCCCCGCACCACACCTCAGGTGTGGAAGGTGAGGTGACCAATCCATTTCATTTTTAGCCATCTTGGATGGCATGAAAATAACCAATAAAGGTTAGGGATGTGACCCCTTCTCACAGGAAGTGGTCACCTAGTGGGTTTAGCCACCCTAAGGTAGGTGGCAAATTGGCCAATACCAGGTATTCCCTCTTATGCCAGCCTAATGTTGGCATCCCTAGGCCAACAGATCAAATTCAATGGACACAAGAAGACCATAAACAAGGAAGACCCGGGGCATGAGAACAGAAGTCCTGCTGCAAAAAAAGAAATAAGAGCTAAACCCTGCCTGCTGCTCCAAGGACTCAACCATCACCTCTGAGGTGTTGCCTGGAAACCTGAAGGACTCTACAAAACAAAGAGCACCTCTGCCTTCTGAAAATCATCAAGAACCTCCCTCAGAGTGAAGGTTTCACTCTCCTGCACCCTGCAAGCAAGGAACTACTGAAGTCCAGTACACTGACTGGCTGCTGACCAATGAACTAGACCCAGGAGTCCAACCAAAATCCACATGACAGACCCAAAGGTCAAAACATAACAGTGTGCCAAGATTGGTCACACTTGGACTTTTAGGGCCTGAGAAGTACCTTTACCCTGAGTACTAGAACCCTAACATCAGACAGCCAGAAGCAAAGTCCATTCCAGACACCCAAAAGCCAAGAAGTAGGTATCCGGCAAAGGACTTTAGGACACCCAAGAACGCCCCAACAGAGCGACCCTGCTGACCTCTAATCTATCTGCCAAGTGACTTGCTCCTGGCACCAAGGACTCCAAGACGCAGAACTCCTGGCTGACCAACCTGGACTACACCCGGCCTCTGTGGCCCAGCATCAACAAACCAACTGTGTTCTAGAGGTTTCTAACTCCTTGCGATTTCCACTCTCCAGGGGGACCCCCGAGACTTACCTTTAAGTCCATCTGTGCAGTGTGTTTCCAAGTGGTCCCTCGCTACATTTGTACCAGCTCCAAAACTTTAAGCTGCTGCTCCTGGTTGAACCGGAAACTGCCTGAAGTTCTCCGACTGGCTCAATGACCTCGACCTAAAATTAAAAGGTGACACCTGTGAGAGCATTGCCTGATTTTATATGCATTTTTAAAGATTTTCCCGTTCATTCTTATAGTCCGTAACTATGCACGAAAACAGACAAAATCGTAACTTGGTTTTGAGGTATTCTTTTGAGTGTGTCCACATTTATTGATACTATGAGTACAACACGTGCTTAGCACATCTCCGAGATAATCATAACTGCTCGCCCACACTACAACAAAAACAAAGCTCTGGATACCAAAGTGGGGTTGCTTGGACTCTTTGCACAGTGTATATCTTTTTCATACACTAGATAGAGAGCTAGCCTCCTTCACAGACCCACTCAGACACTCATGCACCCACTCAGAGACCCACCCAGGCAGTTATGCACCCACTCACAGACCGACTCAGACACCCATGCACCTAATCAGAGACCCACTCAGACAGTCATACCCCCACTCACAGACCCACTCAAACACTCATGCGCCCACTCACAGACCCAGTGAGTCACAAATGTACACACTCTGAGAGTCACTCAGACACTCATGCACCCACCCACAAACGCACTCAGAAAATCATGCTCCTATTCACAGATCTACTCAGACATTCACACATCAACTGAGAGACACACTCAGACACTCACCCACCCATTCACAGACTCACTCAGACACTTACACACCTACTCATAGACGCTCTCAGTCACTCACACACTGACTCACAGATACATTCATACACTCATGCAGCTACTAACAGACCCACTCACACACCCACTCACCGAACCACTCAGGCATTCATGTACCAACTCACAGATACACTCTCACACTCATACAGCGGCTCACACAAAATCTCAGACACTCATGCTCCTACTCATAGACCCATTCAGAGATACTTGCACTCACTCACAGACCCACCCAGACACTTATAGACTCACTTATAAACCCAGTCAGACACACACCCACTCACAGAGCAACTTTGGCACTCATGCACCCACTCACAGACCCAGTAAGATACTCATGCACCGATTCACAGAATGTAGGAGGCTGGCCTTCTATGTAGTGTGCAAAGCTGGGCACACTGTGCAGGGGGCCCAGGCAATCGCATGTTGTTTTACAGAGGTAAAAATTAGATCATCTAATTTGCTAATTTTTATGGTAGCTTGGTCGAGCAGTTAGGCCAATCTTGGAGAAGTACAAAGCATATTTTGTACTCACAGTATCAATCGTGCAACTCACACATTCAAAGGAGGAACTTGAGGCCAATTTATAAAAATACTTCAGATTTTTCTATAAATTATAAGACCAATATTATCAAAATTGGTGAAGTACTTTTGGAGATATTAATTTTTTAAGTTTAAAGAAAATAGTCTTTCTGTGCGTAATTATGCACCATAGGAATCAATGGAAAGTCCCATTCAAAAATACATATAAAATCATACAGTTGAGTTGTCAAGTTCTCCTTTTGCAGGTTGGTCCAGGTCATCAGTGGGCACATTGTTCCAGCTTGAGAAGTTTGAGCGCGTTCCGGTTCCGGCTGGAGCAGCTGGAAAAATTATTTGGAGCTGGTGCAGGGCCACTGTGGGGGACCACTTGGAAAGGTCTGTTTTGGTCAAGTTAAACGTGATTCCTTGGGGTCCCCTTGGAGTGTTGAGATTGCAAGGGGTGAGGGATCCTTCAGGCACAGCAGGTCCTTTGTTTCAAGGCACAGGATGGCCGGGTGCAGAGCGATTTGGTGATCCAGGAGCTGTGCGCAAAGATGCCCTTTGGATCTTGAGGTAAGTCTCCTTCAGGGTCACTTGCAGGACAACAATGGCACTCTGGTAGGTGGTCCAGGGTGTTTTTGAAGTCTCTTGACTGGGATTTCCTCCTGGTCCTTTTTCAGATCCCGGTGAGCTGGTTTACCAGGTGTCCGACGTCAACTGACAAGTACCACGGGTATTTGTACCTTATGGCCACTTGAGGGCGCAGTGCCACCAAACGTTTGCAGAGTTTGTCCTTGTAGTCATCAGTGCGTCATCAGGTCTGGCTGCAACTTCCAGTTCAGGAGTTAGTGGCTGGTCAGTGAAGTGACCCTCACTGGGTTGCTGGTTCCTTGTTTCTTGCAGAGTGGTACCTCCAATCTGGAGGGAATTATTGGGTGATTGGTGAAGTCTGGAGGTCCTCTGGGTTTCTTGAGGTCAGTCCAGTTGTCCAGCAGCTCCTCAGCGATGATTGTGAGGTCCTGGGTGCAGCAGGCAGGCTTTGGCACCTTGTCTTTCTATGCCAGGTCCACAATTCTCTTGCCTTGGATCTTCTTTGTGCTGGTATTCTTTGTATTCTTTGAATCTCATTTCTTGGTTCAGGGATGTCCATTAAATACTGAATTTAGTGGATGTTTTAGGGGGTACTCACTACCAGGTACCCCCTTTGTGTCGCTACACCCACACCCTCTATAGTTACCACTTCCTGTAGGAAGTGTCACTTATCTGAACAGGCTTGGCTATTTTCCTTCCATCTAAGATGAAGGAAAATGAAATGGAGTGTCCACCTCGCAGGCAACACCTTAGGAGTGGTGCATGCCGGGTGGGGCCACTCCTCCTACCCTTTGAGTGGTTTCCCACCTTTGCTCCCACCAAATGTGGGGATTTGCAAAGGGGGAGGCTATCTGCTGCTAGCAGCAGGCCTGGGGGCAAAGTTTCAAGGGTGGTAAGCCCTTTGAAGCTCACCGCCAGGACAGTGCACATTCCTGAGGGAGGGGATGTTAGCTCCTCCACCCAGGAAGGGCATTGTTTTACAAACCACAGAGACAGGGCTCCCCACCAAGGTTTGTATATTGGCTGTCTGGAGGTGGCAGGCTGGATAGAACCAGTCAGAAACCATGCCAGGGTAGTTAGCTTTTGCAGGGAGCACCTCTAAAGTGATCCCTGGGTACATTTAAGGATAAATCCAATACTGGTACCAGTTTGGATTTATCATTCTGAGTTGTTTGATACCAAACAACTCAGGGTTCAGAGTGGCCCTCATGTAGCTAGGAAACACGTGTTGACCAGTGCCCAGCACATGTACTAACAAATGGCTTCTCTGTTCACTCTCTATGTCCCAGGTTTGGCAAGGACACAGTGGGGACGTTGACCATGCAGCTATGCCTTCACATACAATATGGAGCACCCTGCCTTAGGGCCATAAGGCCTTGCGGAAGTGTGTCTTTCCCATAGTAAATGTAGTGAATGGTGAACAGGGCACACAGGCAGTGTGCTATGTTGAGTTTGGGTTTTAGGTTTATACCAGGACAGGCAGCTTGCAGTGGCAATGCTGGGTGCATCTGGGTGCATGGCCCTAGAGAGTGGCACAATCAGTGCTGTGCCCTCAGGGGCCTACCCATAGTTCCCCATGCCGTGGGTACCTAGGTATCCATTTACTAGGGGCTTATAGTGGTAGTTAAGGGGCCCTGGGCACTACAACCTCTTGGCTACATCAAACATCAGTCAAAAAGTGGGGACTAACCATGTCAAAAAGAGGCATTTTCTCATACAGAAGCACTCAGGCACTCCCACAACCTTTCACAGACTCACTCAGACACTCCTGCACCAAGTCATAGACTCACTCAGACAATCATGCACTTACTCAGAGACCCACTCAAACAATCATGTACCCAGTCACAGTCCCATTCAGACAGTCACACAAACACTCACAGACCCACTCAGACAGTCATGCATCCACTCATAGACCTACTCAGACACTCACACACCCAGTCACAGACCTAGTCAAACACTCATGCACCCAGTCACAGACCCACTTACGGACTCACACACCCACTCACAAACCCACTTATACGGTTATGCAGCTACTCACACATGCAGTCAGATAGCCACACAACCAGTCAGAGACTCACTCAGCTGTTATGTAGCCACTCAGAGACCCACTCATACACTCACACAGACATTCACAGATCTTCCTAGATACTCATGCACCCACACACAGACCCACCCAGATCATACTGCACACACTCACAGACCCACTTATACACTTGTGCATCCATTCACAGAAACTGTCATGCACCCACTCACAGCCCCAGTGAAATATTCATGCATCCATTCATAGACCCACTCAGATGATGACACACCCATTCACAGATCCACTCAGGCCCTCATGCACCCACTTACAGACCCACTCATACCCTCACATGCCTACTCATAGTAACAGTTATATACTCACACACCCTATCACAGTCCCAGTCAGGTACTCGCGTACCCACTCACAAACCCACTAAGACTCTTATACACCCACTCAAGGACCCACACAGATGCTCATACAGTCATTGACAGATTCACTCAGCCACTCAGGCACCAACTCAAATACCCACCTAAACACTTACACACCTGCTCACAGACCCACTCAGAGACTTACACACCCATTAACAGACCCAGTAAGCTACTCACACACCCACTACCAGATCTATTCAGCTAGTCATGCACCCACTCACAGACCCACTCAGCCACTCATGCACTTACTCACAAACCCACTTAGACACTAATGCACCCTCTCACCGACGCACTCAGACATTCAGGCACCCACTCACAGACCTAGTCAGACTCTCATTGTGGTATTCTGAATTAGTAAAGCTGTAGTAAAAAATAAAAGTAGTGTTGTGCATTTAATGCATCCTTTTGTTTAGCATTTTCATGAGGATTCACAAATTCTGAAATGGGTGAAAAAAGATGTTAAAATAAAATTACTTTGAGCCCGTCCGCCTAACTCACGAATGGGTGGTTGCCGCCTTTATGGCGACCATCCCATCAGACCTACTTGGTTTCCACCCACTGGCCTAGCAGGAAACAGGGTGCAGCATTGTCTCTGGCTTGCAATTGAGTTGGCGGCAATGCTGCAGCCTGTAGGGTGAACCAGCACCTTTGCAATGTTGCGACAGTGCTGGGCAGGGATCAAGGGGCATGGACAGTGCAGGGGTGCCCCTGTGGCCCTCCTGCACCTGTCCTCTGCCAGCATTTTCATGGCAGAGAACGAAGGCATAATCCCCATGGCAGTGCTGCATGCAGCTCTGCCTTGGCAGATTACGAACTCCGCCATCACCAGGCCATCAGGATCATGGATCCTGGTAGTGCTGGAAGAACTCGGGCAGTCAAACTGCCAGTGTCTTTATGTGGCAGTCGGACCACAACAACAGCAGCGGTCCTGAACGCCACTGCCAGGTTGGCGGTCTGGAGACCGCCAGCCTCGTAATGAGGCCGTTAATGTTTGGAAACTAGGGAGGCTCTAAGAAGAACCTTTGTGTTTATTGTGTAGAGGACAATAATTACACATAATATAGGATACAGTGTTTCAAGTTGGAGATAAATACCCTGTTTTGTTTGTCTGTGAAGTGACCACCATCACTTCTATAAATTTCATCCATGTCAAAGCGAGGTTGTTATTGTAAATAGAGCCCATGTTATGCTCTCTGAGGAATGCTGAAACAGTTTTATTCACATGTTTCCTGTATTTGTCTATCTGTGGACAGAATTTGATAGGCAATTTCCATTCAAAAATACCATGATAGTATGCAGAAAAAGTGTTATTAATTCTGCAAAGGTATCTTTCATTAGCATTTCTAGTCCTACCCAGTAAGTGTGCTGAGGTCTTTACTACCACAATGCACAAACATGAGGTGAGGGGGTTTGGAATCTCTAATACTTTTTAGCAAAGACAGCAATTGATGCCACTTTTAACCTCCCTGGCCAAACAATTTTATTTCCACATTTGACAGACGTAGGGCCACATGTATCAAGCTTTTTGGCATCCGCAAACGGTGTGAATTGCAAAATTCGGATGTTTGCGGATGCAAAAATGCCTTTCACAATGTATGAAAGGCATTCGCTGTGAAATTTTAAGGATTCACTAAAATAGCAATTCCTTACAATTACGACCCCACTTAGAGAATCGCAAATTGTGATTCTCTAAATTGGAAATTGCAAATAGAGAATTCCTATTTGTGATTTCCAAAGCACATGTATCAAGCATTTCCTAAATGCGATTTGGGCATTTAGGAAATGCAATTACCACAAACTAAAGTTTGGTGGTAACCATGTGAAAATTAAAAAAAATGCATTATAAATTGTCATGTAGCGCACATATGCCCCTAAGGCATGTGTGAGCTTCACATGTCCTTAAATTTTTTTTAGGTGCAGCAGAGGGGGGTCTTAGGCCCCTAGCACCTTGGGATTAGCATTTCTTAATTTGCGAAAACCTAACTGGAATTAGCAATTTGGGAAATGCAAAAACATTCGCAACTAGGGGCCTACAGGCCCATAGGTGCAAATGGGGTCGGATTCTCTATTTGCGATTTGGTAATAGCATTTGCGAATTTTAAGAAATCACTATTACTGAATCGCAAAATTCATACATACCTTTTTACATTTCTTAAATAGCGATTTCTTAAAATCCACTATTTAAGAAATGCAATTAGCTTTTTGATACATCTGGCCCCAGTTCTCTCTCAATGCCATTCTTTCTACCAAACTCCCTTGCCCAAAACACAAAGTTGTGCCCTACAATCCACACTCTGAGAATTATGAAGAGAAGGATGAATATCTCACAGGAGAAGGCTGCAGAAGATTGAAATATTTCAATAGTGAAAGGCAGCTAAAATGGAGATAGCACTTGTTTGAAGAAAATTTATAAATTCCTTTGGGTTATTTCAATATAGAGATACCTAAAATTAGGCTGTGATTATTGAAACTAAGAAAGCACATATGTGATTGGCAGTGTTAGAAATAAAAAGGTAATATTTACTTTGACATGGTTACATTTGCTAGGAGTCAAGCACACCTGCTGAATTTCAGTTATACAGGAATGTGCAGTTTGTAAAACATAAGTTGCACTATTGACCTAGTGGTTCCATTGGGTTGCTATAGAAACCCTGCCAAAGGAGTATAGGGGGTAGGGTATTTAAGAGATATCACTACATTTAAGTGAAATTACACATCTTTTAAGTTTTTATACCAGGATTGTATTTCCCTAATGAGGAGTTATGTGTAATATAACAGTAACATTTTAAAAAATGTAAAGTGAGTATGTTTTTGGATCACTGTAAATATTCACAAATTTGTTGTGCAGTTACACTTGGTCCTGGCTGAGGATCGCAAACAAGTAGCCATTCAAAACTCCAGTAAAGAAAGATAAAAATGGAACGCATCTTTTGATTGGCTACCTTTCCAGTTTTAGAGAGTGCAAAGCTGAAAAGGTTGCCATTTATGGTTGTTTTGTGTGAGAGTGACATGTCATTCTTATGTTGAGTTTCAATATTTCCTGAGGGACTTGAAAGTGTTTACTAAGAGCAGAAAAATAAAGATTTTCACCTACAAACTCTTTCTACAGGTATTTAAAAATATAAATGTACTAAAAAAGACAATTTAAAATATTGTATATGTCAGGTGTGCAACAATTTATGTGAAATACAGAAATCTGTGAGCGATCATGTGGCTCTTGTTATATATTTAAGAGATATATGTGTATTATCCATTTACAGAACAGGATTTTTATGAATGTTGGTGCCTGAATTGCCATTTTATATATTGTAAATCTATTTGACAAGTCTCAGAATTCATAGTAAAAACAGTACAGTGTAACAGGTTTTCACCAACTTTGTGGGGTTCACATCTATATATCACATACAGATGTGTTATGTACTTATATAGAGAAAGATTATTGTTTAAATATTGCATTTGTATAGTCCTTATTACCATTGTAAATGAGTGCTACAAGGCCCAATATTCATAGTAAAAATAGTAGACTACAACACTACTGTATATGATGCACTTACACGTAAACGTTTTTAGCTATGTAGTATGCAGTTTATAGTCACGGATTGAGCCCACATTTAGGAAGGCCTAGCACCACATTAGCATAATGTTTTGATGCTAAAGTGGCGTTAGACTTGCAAAATCTCTGCACCATATCTACAAAGTGGTGCAATGCACGCATTGCACCACTTTGCGATCCTTTGCGCCACATTATGCATACATCATGCATAATGGATGCTAAAGGGGTGTTCTGGTTAACAAAAATGGGGCAATGAAATTTAGAAGACTCAGCCGCACCAATTTTGGCATTATTTTAAATGCCTGCTGAAAGCAGGCATTAAAAGAATGCACCCATTGTAATCACAGGGCCTCCCTGCACTTTGCTCCACTAGCGTCAACATTTTTGATGCTAGTGGAGCAAAGCACCACAATAACGTTAAAAAGTTTGACGCTATTGCTCCCAATACTGCCATGGTGCACCGGATCATTCGTACAACACACACATGGTGGCATTAGAAGGGCGCAGGGGATCACAAGAAAAGTGGCAGTGCATTGGATGCAGCACCACTTTTCTTAATTATAGACTTAGGTATGTCAGAGATAAGTACTTTTAAAATGATTAAGTTGTAGTGATGCTCAGTCTTAGTGTGTACTTTTATATATCAGCTGGACTTTGTAAAAAAAAATATGGTTGGCAAGTCTTTGTTAATGAAGAAAAGTCACCCCTCACCTACCCTGTGGGTAGGCCATGAGCTATGGTGGTATGTGATTAAAAGTCGAGACATGTCCTTCAAAGTATAGGTGAGTTAGATATACATTGGCAGATCCCTATGTCCAGTTACACGTGGAGTGCCACTCATACTAGAAGTATTTTACCTAATCATACAAGGACAGAAGTACTTAAATAGGCAGTCAGACAGTGAAGCAGGCGCTTATGTATTGATGCAGACATGCAAACAGCACCTCTGTATACTGCAGTATCAGAAGTACTTGCTAACTGATACAGTCAATCATATTTTTAGGCATCTGCTGAGAGAAGGTAGTCTTCCATCTAGAAAAGTTCAGTTGTTTTATTAATTTGGGTTGGCCCTACTACTGCTGAACATGTAGTTTTAAATATCAGATCAACTTAGCAGTAGTAAACCTATTTGACAAGTCATGCATTGTCCTCTTACTGCAGAAACGTCACCCCTCACCTAGGCTGTAGTGAGGCCATAGGCATTGGTGTCATGTGATTAAAAGGTGAGCCAGCCACGTGAGAATTTCACTGAGTTAGATGTGCACTGGCACACCCCTAATTTTTATTAACTATGTACAGTTCCACTCATACTGTAACTCATATACCTACTAATAAGAAGATAGAAGCACTCAGAGAAGCATTCCGACCCTGGAACTGCTACTCAGACATTGATGCAGACATCTGACCAGCAACTGTACATACTGCAATATCATAACCAGTTGCTTACTCTTACACTCACTCACATTTGTATGAAGCTGCTGAGACAAGTTAGTCTCTCATACAGAAATATATTCCTTTAAACATGGGTCAGACCTACTATTGCTGAGCTAACTGTACATTGGCATAACCCTATGCCAAGTTACATATCTAGAGTGTCACTCATGCTGCAACTCCTGTATCTACTTATAAGAGGATAGAAGCACTTAGACAGGCAGTTAGACACTGAAAAGGTAGCCTTGCATACTACAGTATCAGAATAAGTTGCTAAATGACACACTCACTCACATTTGCAGGAAACTATTGAGAGAAGTGAATCTCCCATCCAGAAAAGTACTTCTTTAAAATGGGTGGGGTCTACTACTATTGACCCTGAAAGTGTAGTTTTAAATATCTGCACAACTTGGCAGTAGAAATCTGCTTGACAGATCTTTAACCCCATAAATTTGGGTGTCGCCCACTGGCCGACGCCTGCACTACCTCACTGGTGCGGGTCACGACCAGTGGCCGACACCAGGGACGGGCTTAATTTTACCCCCATGGGAGACGCGGAACAACTTCTGCGGCTCCCAGCCGCCCCCCTCCCACCCCTCTGTGACGTCTGATGTCACATTTTCCCCACCGGAGCAGCGAGAGAAACAGGTAAGCGCTCTCTCCCTACTCCGGTGGGGAAAAAAGGCCAAAACGGCCTCCCCAGATGCCAGGGAGGCATCCATGGAAAGGGGAGAGTCTCCCCTTTCCATCAATACCTTCCTGGCACCATTTTCTGGCCATGGATCGCAGTGCGGCTGCGATCCATGGCCAGGAAATGCCCCTAGGCACCAGGGATCTTCTTTGGGGGGGGTCGGCCCCCGTGTAAATGAGCTGCCCCCTCCCGTGGGGGCATACATTAAAAAAAAAATATGTGGGGGTTGTTTTGAGGGGCGATCGCTCCCCACAGATTTAAAAAAAAAAAACATTTAAAAAAATAAAATAAAAGGCAGGGTCGGCCCTCTAAACACAGGCCGACCCCTGGGGCAATAATTAGTTGTAGTTTTCCCTGGGGGTGCGATCGGGCTCCCCCAGGGAATATAAAAAAAAAAATAGAAAATGTTGGGGGTCAGTCTTTAGGCTGACCCTCTATGGGGCCATTTTTTTTTTTATACATGTGTGCTTTGCCAAGGGAAAGCACACATGTATGAAAAAAAAGTGATTTAGAGAGTCAGCCTCTTTCTCTCTCTCTCTCTCTATATATATATATATATATATTTATATATATATATGACAAAATTCAGCTTCGCTTAGTAAAGACATTTGGATCACGGATTGGTGTCCGAGTATTCTC
Source organism: Pleurodeles waltl (assembly GCF_031143425.1). Classification (NCBI taxonomy): domain Eukaryota; kingdom Metazoa; phylum Chordata; class Amphibia; order Caudata; family Salamandridae; genus Pleurodeles; species Pleurodeles waltl. The sequence goes on along the minus strand of NC_090437.1, from coordinate 257,063,978 downwards.
CAAATATTTGGAGGAAGTGTGGGCTTATATATGTGGTTGCTGGAACCACACTCTGACCGCCCGCAATTGAGCCTTGGGATTCCGGCAGTCTTGGGTGGTGTTTTATATATATATATATATATATATATGCATATATATATATATATATATATATATTTATTTATATGTGTGTTTTTTTCATGTGTTGTTTTCCCGGAGCCACAATTGGCCCCCCAGGGAAACCACACATATATAAAAGTGATATATATATGTATTTATCTGTCTTTTGTCTAGTGGCAGTTTTGATGACATAAAGTAGCGCAGATGGTTTATTGTCCTGCTGCAAAGGATATACATTTATATGTATTTAGCTGACTGTCGCACTGGGTGCCACCAGCGCTAAAGGCTGTGATGATGGGTATGTGGTAAGGTGAAGTAATACTATCTTTTTTGTTTTTCTCATTGTCTTCAGAGAATCTGCCGAATTGGAGAAGAAGCGAAGGTAAGGTGACAACATTTCCTATTGGACACATCAAACATACCCAGGAGCAATTTTGTGACTCTATCTGCCTTCTACATAGGCTAGTACTCTAGAGGGACAGTTTAGCCAGTAACAGAGATGGCGTCTCGTTGGATGACTGCTGCTCAAGCCCTAACTCTGGTTATAGAGGACAGCTCTGATGTAGGATCAGAGACTGAGACAGCACATACTGAGACAGCATCTGAGGGAGAGGACAATGGGGTAGAATCTGGGAGTGATTTTTCAGTCTGTGGAGTCCCATCTGACAACACCTTGTCCAGTGATTCTGAAGGAGATGATGACGACAGCCATGCTGTCCCTTCGCAAGCACATTCTGTGCAGCGGGACAACATCGGGTTAGTCGAACCCAGAGAGCAGGTGCATGCGGCCACAGGCACTCTTGGCAGCCCCCCGGTTTAGTTCAGCCCAAAATTCCACCTTTTACTGGTGATGCTGGATGTAAAGTCGATACAGCTAACTTTTTGCCAGTTGCCTACATCCATCTATTTTTGGATGTTGACTTCCTTCGGGAAATTGTGCAGCAAACAAATTTGGGAGGGAGCGTGGAGGCACCCTAGGGCCCCGTTCTAGGGCACGCCAGTGGACTACCACTTCGATGGTGGAGTTGAAAATATTTTTGGGCCTTATGCTCAAAATGGGGTTAGTGCAGAAACCCACCTTGCAGTCTTACTGGACGGCTCGCACGGTTTGGGTAACCCCCATCTTTGCACCATACATGAGCAGAGATCGTTTTTTGCTACTGCAGCGCATGCTGCATTTCAATGGCAATTCTGCTGCATTGCCCCGGGACCATCCAGACCATGACAGGTTGTTCAAAATTCGGCCTGTTGTGGAACATTTGTCTGCCAGGTTTCCAGAGATCTATAGTCCTGGAAAGAATATAGCAGTCGATGAGTCCTTGATCCTGTACAAAGGACGGCTGCTTTTTGGACAGTACATTGCGAGCAAAAGAGCTCGCTATGGCATAAAGCTGTACATGCGGTGTGAGAGCTCTTCTGGCTATCTGTACAGCTTGAGAGTGTATACAGGGAATGACTCTACCCTAAACCCTGTAGGTTGCCCTCCCGCATTAGGGGTCACAGGTAAGATTGTATGGGAACTTTTCCAGCCACTTCTTCACAAAGGTTATAACCTTTATGTGGACAATTTCTATACAGGAGTAGAGCTGTTCAATGAGCTCTACAAAGCTGGCACTGTCTTCGTTGTAACCGCAAAGGATTCCCGCAGGAGCTTGTTTGAAAGAAGCTCCAGAAATCCCAGAGTACTGCATTGCTTTCTAACGAACTGCTCGCAGTCAAGTTCTTAGATTGGCATGATGTATATGTGCTCATTACAATTCATGATCAGAGCACTTCTCCCATCACGGTTTGGGGTCAGATGGCCGAAGTCCACAAGCCCATCTGTATACTTGATTACAATAAGTACATGGGTGGAGTGGACAAGAATGACCAGGTTCTTCAACCATACAATGCGTGTCGTAAAACTTGCACTTGGTACAAGAAACTGTTTAATGCGTATTTTGTTTACCGTCAGACAACCACAGGAAGACTCATGACTTTCCTTGACTTCCAGTTTCTGTAATTGAAAGCCTCACTGCTGTTACAGAAGCAGCAGCAGCCTCCACCTCATATGTTCTGGAGGATGTGGGAAGGCTGCAGGAGCGACACTTTGCTGATCGCATTCCTAAAACACCCAAATAGGATCGTCCATGTCGTCGCTGTAAAGTGTGCTCGAAGCATGGAAAGCGGCAGGAGAGTCGGTATTACTGTCCCAGGTGTCCATCACAACCAGGCCTCTGTATCCCTACTTGCTTTACGTTGTATCATACTAAAGCAAAGTTCTGGGAAATTGACTGAGGTTGAGCTGCCGTTGGGTAAACCTTTCAGTGGCAGTGCATGGATACCGAACATCCATGGGCCACTGCTTCGTTAGGCAAGGAGCCACAGAATTTTACTTTATCATGAACTTCCTTTTGGACTGCTTGAGAGCTAAACCCACCGTCAGAACGTGGTCAGTGTTCTGTTCAATTAACATGCATTATATTCCCCCTACTGCATATACTAGTGGACAGAACATATGCCACATTGTCACGGAGTACCCTTTCTTCACCAGCATGTCTACCTTACTTTCAACATTAGATATGCTCTCTCAGTTCGAAGAATCACTTTGTACGGCATACTTGGAAACCCCCAACTTGCATCCACAAACTAGTATAGGTTCACTTGGCAACTATACAGGATTAGCCAGGACTCTGATGAGAACAGAGACATGAATGGGTAAGGAAAGCTTATGGTAGGTGTGCCTTCACAGGGTTATTGCATAGGTAGAAGGCAGATAGTAAAGGTAATACAGATGTACATCATCTATACCTATGGATTCAAACCCATTGGTGCCATCCCAGCACTGAAGGAGAATCACTTGTATAGGTCAGTGTTTGACCTGCTTTTCATGTTCATCCTCCATCAGAACTTAGTAGATGTTCAGTTTGCTGCATAAGTGCATTACAGTCACATCACTGCACATAATGTTGGCTGGGACATATGCTACGTTCTCATGGACTCCCCTATGTACCAAACACTACCCTTTTTCATAGCCTATGACCTTCTCTTTAGGGAACATCATGAGAAATCCCCAGCATGTCTTCCTTAGTTTCAAAGGTAGCTATGCTCACTCAGTTTGAGGAATCGCTTTGTACGGCATACTCGGACACCCCCAACTTGCATCCACAAACTGGAAGGAGTTGGAAGGAGTTGGAATTAGCACAGAGAGTGCGTTAAAGGCGCATGAAAAACATGTCTTCCTGAGCCTCAGGTGGCTGTCACAGGAGTCATTAGTAAAGGTTTGTTACGCATGCATTTGGTAATGTTAAGGAAGAAGGAGGCAGTTACTTGACAGGTGGTAAAATGTAGTCAAACTTATTCCGTTCTGTGGCGTGTGAATGTGATGGGCCCTTGTCTGGCAGCGATAAGTTAATGTGAGTGCAGTGATTGGTTGGATTGGGCCCGTGGCTGGCGTTATGAAAGGGTTGTTTGTTGTGCGTGAATGGCATGTGAATGGACCATAAAGAGGTTGGTGCCTGGACGCAGCTTTATGGCCCATCTTCAGAAGGCTTGGTTTCAATATTCAGATACTTTGATAAGTATTCATGCTTTGAAACCATAATTTTCTGGAGGTGCTAAACCCAACCAGTGTGAGTGGTGGATTAACTTTAAAAAACTAGTACCAGGGGAGTCTAAGGGTGCAGGACTTGCGTGGCTCTCACCAGTTTTCCTTCACCCAGAATCCCCTTGAAATCACAAAATGTGCTTAAAAAACACATTTGCCTTGCATTCCAATGAGCAGAAGTCCAGGGATCTGCAGGGAGCCCCAAGTTCCACTAAGTCTCCAGCGAAAAACTGCCTCACTTTAGTAGTGGGCAAGTGACTACAACAGGGAAGTACCCAAAACGGATTGTGGAGACATTAAAATTACCTACCACAAAACAGCATCGTTTTTTAAGACAGTCACCTAAGTATTTGGTCCTGGGCTCGGCAGCCATATACCAACCTACCAAACACAGACATTTCTGGAAACTAGACACCCAAGGCAGCCCACGTAAAAGTGAAACGTTGATTAAAACCACTATTTTTCCTTTCTTTTTTATCACAGAAACTACAGGAATGTGCAGGGATCCTCAAAATTCCTACCACCCAGTGTTTCCCCACTTGTCCTGATAAAAACACAACCCTGCTTGTGTGCCTGCGCCTAGTGCCTGCTTCAGGAATGGATCACTCCAGGGTTAACAGTAGCCTTCATACAAGGACTACCATTGACCCTTGTGTGATCCATTCCTGTCGCGGGCACTAGGCCTACCCACACAAGTGAGGTACCATTTTTATCGGGACACTTGGGGGAATGCTTTCTGGAAGGAAATTTGTGGCTCCTCTCAGATTCCAGAACTCTCTGTCACCGAAATGTGATGAAAACATGTTTTTTTAGCCACATTTTGAGGTTTGCAAAGGATTCTGAGTAACCGAACCTGATCAGAGCCCCACAAGCCACCCCATCTTGGATTCCCCTAGGTCTCTAGTTTTCAAAAATGCTCAGGTTCGGTAGGTTTCCCTAGGTGCCAGCTGAGCTAGAGGCCAAAATCTACAGGTAGGCACTTTGCAAAAAACACCTCTGTTTTCCGTCCAAAAATGGGATGTGTCCACGTTGTGTTTTGGGGCATTTCCTGTCGCGAGCGCTCGGCCTACCCACACAAGTGAGGTATTATTTTTATCGGGAGACTTGGTAAAACGCTGGGTGGCAGGACATTTGTGGCTCCTCTCAGATTCCAGAACTCTCTGTCACCGAAATGTGATGAAAACGTGTTTTTTTAGCCAAATTTTGAGGGTTGCAAAGGATTCTGGGTAACAGAACCTGGTCAGAGCCCTACAAGTCACCCCATCTTGGCTTCCCTAAGGTCTCTAGTTTTCAAAAATGCACAGGTTTGATAGGTTTCCCCAGGTGTCGGCTGAGCTAGAGGCCAAAATCTAAAGGTAGGCACTTTGCAAAAAACACCTCTGTTTTCTGTCAAAAAATGGGATGTGTCCTCGTTGTGTTTTGGGGCATTTCCTGTTGCGGGCGCTAGGCCTACCCACACAAGTGATGTATCATTTTTATCAGGAGACATGGGGGAATGGTGGGTGGAAGGAAATTTGTGGCTCCTATCAGATTCCAGAACTTTCTGTCAACGAAATGTGAGGAAAACGTGTTTTTTTAGCCAAATTTTGAGGTTTGCAAAGGATTGTGGGTAACAGAACCTGGTCAGAGCCCCACAAGTTACCCCATCTTGGATTCCCCTAGGTCTTTAGTTTTAAAAAATGCACAGGTTCGGTAGGTTTCCCTAGGTGCCGGCTGAGCTAGAGGCCAAAATCTACTGGTAGGCACTTTGCAAAAAACACCTCTGTTTTCTGTCAAAAAATGGGATGTGTCCACGTTGTTTTTTGGGACATTTCCTGTCGCGGGCGCTAGGCCTACCCACACAAGTGAGGTATCATATTTATCGGAAGACTTGGGGAAACAGTGGGTGGAAGGACATTTGTGGCTCCTCTCAGATACCAGAACTCTCTGTCACCAAAATGTGACGAAAACGTGTTTTTGTAGCCAAATTATGAGGTTTGCAAAGGATTCTGGTTAACAGAACCTGGTCAGAGCCCCACAAGTCACCCCGTCTTGGGTTCCCCTAGGTCTCTATTTTTCAAAAATGCACAGATTTGGTAGGTTTCCCTAGGTGCCAGCTGAGCTAGAGGCCAAAATCCAAAAGTAGGCACTTTGCGAAAAACACCTCTGTTTTCTTTGGGAAAATGTGATGTGTCCACGTTGTGTTTTGGGGCATTTCCTGTCGCAGGCACAAGGCCTACCCACACAAGTGAGGTACAATTTCTATCGGGAGACGTCAGGATCATAGAATAGTAAAACAAGTGTTATTGCCCCTTTTCTTTCTCTACATTTTTTCCTTCCAAATATAATAGAGTGTGTAAAAAAGATGTCTATTTGAGAAATGCCCTGCAATTCACATGCTAGTATGGGCACCCCGGAATTCAGAGATGTGCAAATAACCACTGCTCCTCAGCACCTTATCTTGAGCCCTGATACATTGGTTTCTTGATACCTATTTCTCACTCTTCATATTTCAGCAAATGAATTGCTGTATACCCAGTATAGAATGAAAACCAACTGCAGGGTGCAGCTCATTTATTGGCTCTGGGTACCTAGGTTTCTTCATGAACCTACAAGCCCTATATATCCCCGCAACCAGAAGAGTCCAGCAAACATAACGGTATATTGCTTTAAAAAATCTGACATTGCAGGAAAAAGTTACAGAGTAAAACAGAAAGAAAAATGGCTGTTGTTTTCAGCTCAATTTCAATTTTTATTTTATTTTAGCTGTTATTTTCTGTATGAATATTTTGTAGGATCTACCCAAATGAACCTTTGCTGAATTCAGAATTTTTTTTATTTTTCAAAAATAGTTAGCTTTGGTTTCACACACATTTCTGTCACTAACTGGAAGGAGGCTGAAGGCACAACAAATAGTAAAAATGGGGTATGTCTCAGAAAAATGCCAAAATTGTGTTGAAAAATGTGGTTTACTGATTCAAGTCTGCCTTTTCCTTAAAGCTGGGAAGATGGTGATTTTAGCACTGCAAACCCTTTGTTGATGCCTTTTCAGGGGAAAAACCACAAGCCTTCTTCGGCAACCCTTTTTTTTCCAATTTCTTTGAAAAAAACAAACTTTTTGCTCTATTTTGGCTAATTTCTTGGTCTCCCCCAAGGGAAACCACAAACTCTGGGTAGCTTTAGAATCCCTACGATGTTGGAAAAAAGGACGTAAATTTGGCATGGATAGCTTACGTGGACAAAAAGTTATGAAGGCCTAAGCGCGAACTACCCCATATAGCCAAAAAAGGGCTCAGCACGGGGGGAAATGGCCCAGAAGCTAAGACTGCAAATACATCACCCCTCACTTAGGCTTTAGTGAGCCCATAAACCATAGTGCTATGTGTTTATAAGGTGAGACAATCACTTGAGAGTTTTACTGAGTTAGATGTACACTGGCAGATCCCTGTACCTAGTTATATATGCACATTCCCACTCATACTGTAGCTCATGTTCCTTTCAATAAGATGATAGAAGCACTCTAAAACAAGACAGATACCGAAATAGCAATGCATACATTGATGCAGACATCCAAAAGGAGGTGTGCATGCTACAGTATCAGAAGTACTTGCTAACCTAAACACTAACTCACATTTCTAGGCAACTACTAAGAGAAGCTATGGTCCAGTGCAGAAAAGTGCAGCTTTAAACATGGGTTGGGATTACTACTGCTGCACCTGAGAGTGTGTTTTTAAATTTTAAATGTCAGTTCGATTTGGCAATTGAAAATCTTAATCTGACCTGCTACTGCAGAAAATTCAACACTCAGCTAGGTTGTAGTTAGGCTATGAGCCATAGTGCAATCTGATCAAAAGCTGAGACATGTCCTTGAGGGTTTCTGTGACTTAGATGTGCTCTGGCATGCCCCTATGTCCAGTTATATATGCAGAGTCACACTCATACTGCAATTCATCAACCAACATGTAAGAGGATAGAAGCATTCAGATACGTAGTTAGACACTAAAAAAGCCACTCATACATTCATGTAAACATGCAAACAGAAGCTGTACATACTGCAATATTGGAAACAGTTGCTAACTGATATACTCATTCACATATGTAGGCAACTACTGAGACAACTTACTGTCCCATTCAGTGTTCCTGTTCAACTTGAGTGGCCCACATCTCTGAAGTCTTCAAACGGGGTGGTTGACATACCTGGATACAAGGATCTCAGGTGTGGGAACCCCAACAACCTAAATATCATCATTGAGGAGGTTGTACTGGCTGTCTCTGCAACTGCTGGGGGCAGGCCCCTGGCCCTGATGGGCTACCTGTGGATGTTTTTGAATCAAACACTAACCGCTTGGGCCCAATCCTTACCAGGGTGTTTAATACGGTCGTGACGGGTGAGGTATCATGGACTTCCTCTATTATTGTACCAATGTATAAAAAGGGAGATGAATCAGATCCTGAAAAATACCAACCAATATTGTTACTGGATCGACTATGAAAGTATTAAGCAGGATTTTATTGGCAAGGTTTGACAAGTGCATATTGGTCATTAACATTTTTCTCCTGTCCAATTTGGCTTTAGAAAAGAATTGAGCACCATTAAGCAATGTGTAAATTTAGATTTGTTGATAGGGAAATATATACGAGGGCTAAACCAGGGGCTTTTATACCTCTGTTTTGAAGAACTCAGCAGTCCCTTCGATTTAGTACATCATGCATATAGTTGCCTACATTACTAGAATTGGGTGCCCGAGGGAAATCATTTACTTTTTGGCCATCCTGTATTAAAATTTAATATGCAAAGTCTGCTTTGGTCTAAAAGGTAATAGTACCCCTCCTTTTAAGGTTGGCAGAGTCATCGGCTAAGGTTGTGTCCTTGTCCCGCTACTATTTTCTTTATTTATTAATGGGAGGGATACATTTTTTCAGACCATTCAAGTGGATCCACCGTGAACTACATGCAGATGATGCTGTCCTGATCTCCAGGACCCCGCTGGGTCTCCAGAAACTAATGAATTGTTTCAAGGAATTCATGATGCTAAAGGGTATGATGAATAATAAATCAAAAACTTTTATCATGGTTTATGGTAAAAGACCTAGAAATATAGAAGTTTTTTCATCCAGAACACACCAATAACCAATGTTAATTCATTCAGTTATCTGGGGGTCCTATTCTCAAATAAAGGGTCATGGGAACAGCAAAATTTATATGAGCAGAAATAAAATGTGTAGGAGCTTGTATAGCATTTTTAGATTTGCTAGTAAACTGGCTAGTCTCCCTATAAGAGCTATATCCGAAGGGTTGGAGCTTTATCTATGGCAGCTTATGGAACAGTTTATGGAACAGAGGTATGGGATTACACTAAGAGCACTCCCCTGCAAACAGAGGAAAACAGAGGAAAAATGTTGTCTACCTATTTCAGCATCAAACTGGATTATACATCAGGAGATCACCCTCCAGTATTTGTAAGATTTGCTGCCTGTGAGCCCCCTGCTATTATTGTATAACATTTGGGCCAGAGACAAAAGTGTTTTCACTGAACAGCTTCTTTTAGTTTGTTTAAAATTGAATAATGCCTTCTGTATCCCCTGGCCTGCCTACATTGATTCTACTTTGAATACTATGTTCAACATTGCTATAAAATCAGACTCGGAATGTGTTCTGACACTTTCAAAAAATCAGTCAAGGATACATTCCTGTAGCATAGGCTGGAGAGCAGGATAGCCACCAAAATGATGGAATCTACCATTGGTGCTTATATGTCCCTTTTCTTTGAGGAAAGTAGTAAAGGCTATTTATTTAGTGCTATTAATATGCAGCAGTGCTTTGTCCTGATAAGATGTAGGCAGGGACTGGCACATCACTTAGCAGCATTTCCTAAAATGAGGACTTGCCCCACTGAAGCAGAACTTAGATTTTTTTTTTATCTCAAACCAATTTTGAATATAAGAACCCATCTGGCTGCATTGGAAATTTTAGTTGACCTAAATAACTCCCACTTGTGCTACAAGATGACATTATATATCTTAGATGCTATTTATGTAAGGAAAAGTCTTATCTTTTAGATGTGTTTAATTCGGATATGAATAATTGTATGTGTTTTAATTAATTATGAAGGGTGATATTTTGACTGGGCTTGTATACAATGATTTATTTATGTACCTTCATGGCTATTTTGTATTTGCCGAATCATGCGCTATTCCAAAACATACCTGTGAAAATGTTTTGCAGCAACACGTTCCAAAATCACACATGTAGGAAATACTGCAGATGAAAATATAGCACCAAAGGTACATTTTATACAAAATGCCATTTTGGACTCCCTCGGCCTGTGATTTCAGAAGGTAGAGTAAACAGCTTTCTGTCTGCAGTGAGACATACATTGACACAGAAGTCTCCAAAAATACTTACAACTTGAAAAAAAGAGAGGCTTCAAAGTACATTAATGTTCATAATCCAGTCTTTTCAAAGATGTAGAATACAAACATGGACATACTGTTCATAGAGGATAACTCTATTGCTTTTGCTTGGTACGTAACAACATATATTACAAAATCTGAGAAGACAGAAATAAAAGAGATGTGGGAGGTGATTTCTGCAGAGAAGAGCCTTACTAAAAAATGTTATAATTTTAGCTTGCAAATACTTTACCACAAGGAAATTGGATCTCATGAGTGCTCAGATAGGTTGAGCTCATCTATTTTCTTCTTGAAGTCTAGAGGAATTGTTTGTGTAAGTCAAGGCCTTGCCGCAACACAAAAGAGAGTGTTGAAGTCTTTCCCAGAAACTCAGTGCCTAGCAGAGTTTGATCTGGAGAGTACAGATATTGTAAAAACAAATATGTTGGACACCTGCTATCGAAAAAGAAGTCCAAACCCAGAAAATAGTCTTTATGAAATTCTGCAACACTATAGTTAGAGAAACAATGTGTCTGAGAGCATTGAAGAACACAAATATGCTGTAGCTGCTTGTGACAGTTGTTTTGTTTGGCATGCAAAAGGTAACTTAATAAATCATAGAAAACATACTTGTCAAACTAATGAGAAAAAACTATTTTTCTACTTAGCACTTCTCCAGCTATTCAAACCTTGACGTTCTGAAGGAGGGTTACTTGGACAATATGACTGCAATGCTGTAAAAGGCACTATTGAGTGTCCAGTATTTCCCAACTATCTGAAAATGTTGAATGATGAAAATTCAACAAGAGGAAACAATTGCTACTGAGATAGCAAAGTATAGTTCACAAAGCAGCCAGAGTTGCAGACCTCTCAATCAAAATGTTCTTGGACAGCAAATAATCAAAAATTAAGCCACTATAGCAATGAATGAAATGGAGACAGCAAAGCGACAAAGGATTAGATGCACACAACCGCAAAGGAATTATATTGCATTGAGTACTAATGCTACCTGTTTAACACAATAATAAACTGAAATACCAAAAGTTGTCTGGAGAAGCTTATTGTGAAGTTCCTAAAGCTTGAAGAAAATAAGTCCCCTTGCTATGAAAAGTTTGCGCACCTTTGTGTCATTTTATTTTATGCAAAAAATCCCGTAACCTACAGCAACATTTATATTTTGACTCTATTCCCATCTAGAGTCAAAATATCTGAGTCAGCATCATTTTTTCGGAGCACCAACTCACCTTGCATCATTTTGTGACCATGATATGCAAGGTAGGCTTTACCTTCCAAAAAATGATGCTAACTCCCTAGTGCCATATTTACACCCGATGCTAAAAATATGCACAGAAAGGAATTGTCTCAAAAAATGACGCAATGCCAGGTTTTCATAAAATTTTAACACCTGGTCAGACCAGGTGTTAAAATTAGACCCATACACCAACACTTACGGAAAACACAAAGGAGCATTGGCAACCTCCTGGACTACATGGAACTTTTAATGCTCCACCTTGGCATACACCACAGATGACAGCGACAACAATAGGTCCATCCAGCACCACCCCAACAACCCCAAACACCACCACAGCAGCCACAAAGGCAGCGAAGAAAGTGGAAGAGGATATTCTGACAGCCCACAACCATCCTTGGGCTCAGAACTTACCTTCTGAAACAGGAGTCCATTATATGCCTACTGTACCACATAGTGCCAGAACATCACTCAAGGGTGGAAACTCCAACAAATGTTCCACCCATGACCAAACGCCTCGCAGTACTCCATAAGCTGGCATCAGGATCATCCCATACAATGGCTGCACAAATGGCTGGTTTCTCCCAGCCACCCTTTTTGGCCTTCCCACCAAAGGTTTTGGGTGTAATCATTCAACTCTACCCTACCACATCTGCTTCCCCAACACCCACCAACTGCAGCAGGAGACTTCTACTTAATTGTTATGTTACCACATGTGCTGGGTGCAATGGACTGCACCGTGTCCAACTTGTGCCACCTGCTGCAGTGGAACATCTCTACAGGAACCGCAAACACACCCATTCTATAAATGTGCAGGCCATTGTGGACCACCGTGGGCTCTTCACAAACATCCTAGCCAAAGGTCCTGGCAGTGTCCCTGATGCTGGGATATTCTGGCATTCCACCATCAATGAATGGTTCCAGGATGGGCAATATGGCAATGTCCAACTCATAGGTAAGCCACCATACCAACCAGTCTACAGACAACACACTAAGCTTGTAGGACAAACAAGACATACACCACACTAAACACACATGGACAGGGGAACAGAGATGTGCAGACAGAAACACATATGCATACAGAAGTTGGGGCCAGACCACTACAAGTGTTCACTGGTACCAAACTAAATACAGATCCCACATACATTACACCAAACAATGAAATACTGAGGTATGTGAATAGCATATGCCATGTCAAGTCACACATAGGCACAGTCCCACATTTGTCATGGTGTTTAAGCCTCTGCCAGGACCAATATCAAATGCCACCCAAGTTTTAACATGACCAACTACATATCACCTACACATACCTGATGTACCTGTAGTATTCACCTTCACCAGTCTGCTGCATTGTGCCGCACACACACGAGTACAACATCACCAGCCACAAAAGACCATGGGGCAGATAAATGAGAAGTGGTGATGCACCTAGTCCATTGTCACTTCAGATGATCCCCTTAAGCCCCTAAGGCTGTACACAAGAAACGGCCCACCATGGCACAGAGTAGGTGCAATAACATAAGGATAATAGATGCCATAGTAAGACTCTGTATGATTATTGAGAACATATCTGACCATTCATGCACCGTACACAGGGGCCCATGCAAAAATACGATTGGCCCCCTCCCAATGCCTGTACTGTGCACATGTTCAAAGTGTGATAAATCATGCATAGGAACCTTGGAGATTCCACTGCACCTAATTTGTTGTTACTCCAGATTTGTTAATCACACCTTGTACACATAATGGCTGGCAGAACCATCATCTGCCAGAAAGGGTCACAAAGTGTTGCACTGCATGCATAGTGCCACATGGTAACATGGAGGCCTGAGTTTGGCTTTGTAGGGCTACCATGGTGTCAATACAAATGACACCATTGTGGTACAAGGAGGAGGCAGGTTCTACTAACAATAGAACACAGCCTCAGATATGGACAACACAACACATGTTTGGCATGGTTAAACTGTCAGTTTGTATTAATTTGACAATCACCAGGAACCTGAGCCACAAACCATTGTAGTGATGCCCATCAAGACAAACAAATGGAACTATACTACAAAACAGGAACACACACAATACCAGAAGCAAGTCGGAGTTACCACTCCACCTAAAACTAACATTTGCCCTGGAGCATACAAAACCACAATTATGCATTACCAACACATGTGATCTCATTCCTTTTCAGCCAACCAAGTTTAAGGCATACAGCCATGGGTGATGACTCCTTTTGGCAACCTGACAATGGTGGAAGAGCGTGCATACAATAAAGGGCACATAAGGACACAAAATGTGGTGGAGAGGACATTTGGGCTCCTGAAGTCAAGGTTCAGGTGTCTGCCCTGACAAGAGGAAGCCTGTTGTATGTACCAGCCATGTTATGCAAGATGATACTTGTATGTGCTATCTTGCATAACGTATGTATATGGATCAATGTCCCCAATTAGGAGAAGGAAGACAATGGTGCAGCACAGATGAAGGGAGAATTAGAAAACACTGCTGCTGGAGTTCACAGGAGACAACACATTGTACAGTATTTCTACACCTAGACCCTGTACAAATAATATCACTTTGTAAATATCACCATTAGATAAATTTGCACCAGAATTGCCATGTTCTACTCATTCACCACTACGTATGCCATTGGAATTTTGCTAATACCTCAAAGAGCAGGAAAGAAACACAACAGTAACAAAAATGTCTGTGATGTAAGAGGATCTCAAAGGCCTAGATTCACATGTCAAAAACATATGTGGCATTAAGTGGGCATTGTGAAAATTCCTACCTCCTTCCCCATATCATTCCCATGCCTGGCAAAATGTATGCAAGGGGATTTACAAACAGTAGGGACAGTTTCTAAATCATGCATTAGAAAAATAGGATCTGAACTGTGCCACATCTCAGGCATCTATCTGTTACTCCAACACTAAGCACATGTGTCAAGGGTGGGGACCATTGGTATTAATGGACCTTCATTGACTGTTCAGGGTTAGGAACCAAAGTATGAGCCCAAGCCTGCATCATATATCAATGGTGTTACGTTCCAGCACCGCCATTGTCCCCAACCATGCCACATGGTGTGCTGTACTTCAAACATAGCACACACATGTTGGCTGTGGAGTGTGCTGAAGGTTGCTAGACAATTGAAGCAGCAATGGATGCTGATCCACTCTCCATACATATGACCCATAGCCAGGATTGCACCACCAAATGAATGTCTGAGTGAAATGTAGGTAGACACTGTCCCAATCCCTATGTACATTCTAACACACTTGTCACACAAATCTGCTTCTTTGCCACGTGCCTGCAGCTAATCCGGATATACATGTGAAGAGTGATGTACGGGCATATGGCTTAGGTAGGAAAGGCTTTACAATTACCTACAATGGTTGAACTGTGTTAGCAAGGTTACCCAGTATAGTCTGTATGATACCATCACACACCACATATGAAAACAAACCTCTCATTGACACTCACATGACAGACCAAGAAAAAGTTACCAACAGTGATGAAATTCCCAAAAATGTCTAGGTCTCCAATATGCCACTCAGGTGTGGTATATGCAAGTATGTCTAGCAATGTCCAAACATATCACAGACCAACGCTAAAATGTATGGCTGAAGAAGGAGACAGATATTTGCATGTGACAAATAAATAATACAGCTCTGAGATGATTTTGCTCCCTAACAAGATACACTCATGGTGACAGTGACATAGGTTGTAGAATGCAGAATTTAGTGCAAACCCATGTACACCAAAGGATGTGGAAGGAAAGCGGAGAGAATCCCACAGATACTTTGAGATACAACATTGGGAGGTCACTTAGAGACTACATAACTGCTGTGGCAGGTGTACTGTCATGTGTGTGTGGAAGTCATGTAATCTCGCGAAGCCTGGAAATGAGACGGGAAATATCATGTAGCCAGTAGTAGAAGATGTGTACATCTTCAAATTACACAAGTCACGCTTTACATCCTGTCCATGTATGACTGGAAAATATTACAGTAGAAGATGTGTACAAAGCCTAATCAGCCTGAAGAATGCCAGCAATAAGGAACCTAATCTATTCCAAACAAGATATTCCATAAATGATGGAGAAGGTACACACATAGACTAACTGTGCAACACAACAATGCTACCATGTGATCACCCAACAAATGTTCAGAGAGGGTGCCTAGGTCAGTAAATAACTCACTCATGTGTGCTATAATAACAACATTGTAGTTGTCCACTGAATATTATTCTCACAGAATGCAGTAATAGATATCATCTATCCCCTGAGTCGCACAAAAATTATAAGTTACACTTGAGATTCAGGACCTAACCAAGCGGCAAATTGAAATTACTAAGAATGTATTACCATGTCTGACAGACCATGCCAAATGATACAATTATCATACATGCACAAGTAGACAGTCCTCTGTACATAATAGGGCAATCCTGGCATCAAGTACCCCAAAGGAAAACGAAAATCCCAGGCCATTTGATCACAGATGTGCAATGTCAGCCTGCAGGGGACTGCACATTGCTCTGCTGAAGAACTATGATGAGGAGACTAGGGGCCAGATGTACCAAAACTCCAAATTGTGACTTGCAATTTGTGAGTCCCTGCGACTCGCAAATTGCAAGTCGCAATTTGAAATGCAGAAAGGTGTCTCAGACACTTTCTGCAACTCGCAATCGGGTTGCAAAGACCCACCTCATTAATATTAATGAGGTGGGTCGCAGTTTGCGACCCCATTGCGAGTAGGGGCACTCACGGGGATGGTGGCCTGCTGGAGACAGCAGACCACCATGTCCGTGACTGCTTTTTAATAAAGCAGTTTTTTTTTTTCTAAGTGCAGCCCGTTTTCCTTAAAGGAAAATAAGCTGCACTTTGAAAAAAAAAACGAAACCTTTTGTTTTGGATTTTTTCAGGGCAGGTAGTGGTCCCTTGGACCACTGCCTGCTCTGAAAAAATTTTTTTTTGTCCAGTCACAAAGGGGAAGGGGTCCCATGGGGACCCCTTCCCGTTTGCGACTGGGTTACCATCCACTTCAAGTGGATGGTAACTGCGATTCCATTTGCGACTGCTTTCGCGGTCGCAAATGGAATTGCATAGCATTGCGAGTCGCAAATAGGAAGGGAACACCCCTTCCCATTTGCGAGTCTGAAATGCATTTTGCGAGTCGGATCCGAATCGCAAAATGCATTTCTGCATAGCAAAGAGGCATTTGCGCCTTGCAAACGGCGTTTTTCTCTATTTGCGAGGCGCAATCTCTTTGCTACATCTGGCCCTAGATCCCCGCACAACATCACCTAACCCCAATACCGAGGCTACATTTACTCTTGCCACAGTCAGGGGCCTGTTCAGAGTGGAGCACTGCAAACCTGTGCCAAAACATGCAATGATGTGGCTGTGTAGGCATAAAAAGTCACACAGTATAAATGATCACTAGGCTGCCATCAATGCCTGACTGTAATGCTGCTACACAGTTGTACGCCATTGTATGTGACAGTCATAACAAAAATGTTGTGGTTGATTCTAAATACCTAATTTGTGGCACGCACACTTATGTCTGATATCTCTGCACACATGTACCACTTAAATGGCACAAGCCTTGTATTGTGTGTTGGAGTCTGTACAAAAGTCAACTTTCCACTAATAAAAATGCATTTGAATCACATGATCAGTGACAGACTTAAATGACCATCAGATGTGTTTCAACATATGGAAACAGGTGGCACTAATATGACCACACATCCATTTAACAAAGTTCAACATGTGTCTATGCAGGAAGGTAGATATGTGAGGTTTCATATCCCGTGAACATACCACTGTGGTAAATGTTGCACATATTACTCTACACATGTCTTCCAAACCACACAGCACATGTGAGTACACCATCTCCTGCATCATAGATGCATGGGGAACTATATGTCACAAGTACAGCAGATTAAGCAAATAAAGCCTGAACCTAACAACACACCTCAGTGTGGACACACATGCACTGACATTGCCGGGTGTAACGTGAAATCAACTCAACCGTTATCCACTATATCCTCTGAGTACAATTTGTCATGGATATCACATGCATTACCATCTATTGGACATAGCCCATCATATCTACTGTGTTGTTGCTAAATATACATTTGGAAATCAGACATTATAATGTGGTAGATTCACAAATATGTGTTAGATCACATATGTACACTCTTAGTGCACATGTGGTAACATGTATGTGTACAAAGTCTAGTAACACATGCACATATGCAAACAGTATCAGTCATTGCATGCGTCACACACACATACAAACATAATGGTAAGACATAGCAATTTTACAGTTAAGATATGAATGAGCATGCACACACAGAAAACCATACCATACTTAACATACATGTATAGCCCCTGTGACTTGGTATGTGAATCAGGGTGCACTGTCAGCCTTTCCAACAAAATCAGCGCATTTCCGTTATGCATCAAAAATGTTGAGGCAACTGCAAAATTCCATACTCGCTATGCCAAAAATGTGACGCCTGGCCCATGCATGTCAATCGCAAGTCCACAGGCCTTGTCAGGCTTCAATGGAAGGAATACCATGCATGACCATCATCCATCAATTTTTTTTTTTGAAAAACCCAAAACTTCTTACTTTGCCAAGCAAACAATTGATGCCTGCCCCTGTGCGTCAATCGCAAGTCTTGAGGCCTTGTCAGCCTCAATGGGAAAAAAATCGATGCATGACTGTCATGCATTAAAAAAACAAATACGTATACAAGAAAACGTGACGCACAGGTCCAGGAAGTGATGAAACAGGACTTCCTGGCTGTATATGTTAAGGAGTGCATTCCTTTTCACTTTCACTTCACAGTCTTTCTGTCTGTGACTGTGTGAGGGTGTGTGGAGCTGGTGCTGGTGGAGGATTTGTGTTGTTGGAGAGTTTTGTGCTGTAACTTGTTGCTTGTGTGTGCTTTTTGTCTTTTTCCACAGTCTTTTGTAGTGCTTCAGTCCTGTATTTTTCATTGTATTGTGGGTTGTTTGTCTCAGGGTGGCATAGTTTGTTGGGGTAATTGGTATTAGGTGGGGTAGTTAATTAAGTTATTTTTTGGGGGGACTATTACATTTGCAGTTTGCACATACTACAATGTCTGGGAAAGGGAGGACAACCAAGATGCACATACTGCATAATATCTGGGAAAGGGAGGGAACCAAGATGGTACCAAATGAATTGGGAGGGTTAATTTGGCTGGTGCCGCATTGCCTTCCGATGATGCATAATACAGGGCTACCCCAGAGAGCCATTGAAACTGCAGTGGGGCAAGGTGCTCCACCACCTACACAGAATATTTGGAGTAGTGTGCACCAACCACCATTTCAAACAGCTTTGGGCTGACCTGATAGCACAGGACCAGGATCTACTGGATCACCTGGGGATACAGACTGATGGACCAGTTGGTAAGCACCCTATTTGCATTAAAACATTCTTATTTGTATGTGCATGATAGGCAGATAAAGGTTTGTTTGAGTACAGCATGGTTTGCCAAGGGGAAGTACAGGATGTTGTGGACCAGATTTAAGTGACCATGGCACTACCTTAGCATTGTCATTCTGAAATTCATAAATGACACTGAGGCAGGGCTGACGTGCTATATTAACAATGTGGTGTGATGCATGCATAGCACCACTTTGTTAATTCTTGTACAACATGATGGCTGTTCTAGGCATCATGTATGGGAGGGGGGCCTACCCCTGTAATGGGGCAAAGTAAATGGGGCAGGTAATAACTGTATATGTCCTAGTCCCATTCCTCCCACACTTTGAAAGCATGCTCGGAGCAGACATCAAAGGGCACATATCTGTATATATGATAGGCCCCTATGTACTCTGCAGGACTAGTGCAACATTTTTGGTGTCACTCCTGCTGAGTACATAATTTGTGTTTATATGAAATGACACAACTGTCCCCTACCCTGTGGCATGGTGCGCCGTATATTTAATATGGCACACACATGGTGGGGAGAATGGGGGGGCTACAGAGTGCAAGGAGAGTTGTGAGGCACTAGGTGCAGCACCACTTTCCTTAAATCTGCCACTTTGTGTCTTTGGCCAACAGCCTTTAAGGGAGCTTAGCTAGACACCGGGTCCAGACTAATTGCACATTCCTCACTTTATACATTGTGTATCACATACACTCCATAATGTTTCTATTACATGACACACCTGTGATGAATTTGTACCACAGGCCTGCCCCATTTTACCGACAGTATAGGCCAAGCCTGCTTCTGCAGCAGCACTAGCACATTACTCAGAAGCCTGCAACAACGCAGGCATACTTGGACCACAGTGCAAGTGTGTCTGTGTTGAAGGGACTGCATATGTGTCGGTTGGTGTCTCTTGCTGGACATAAATGGTCTACTATGTTGACAATGGCTGCCCAAACAGTATTGCAAAACATCTGTAATGTGACAAAGTTAATGTGCAGGAAGGGACAACTAAGTGAACATGAGGAAACTGCCATGCCATTTTAGTTCTAGTGTGTGTGTCTTGAAATGGCACACACATATTAGTGACAGGAAAGAAGGATGAATCAATGCATTCATCAACACTTTGCTTTGCTCACACCACCCCTAGGCAGTTGTTAGTCTTTTTGCACTGATAATGAGTAAGATGTCTTCAACATCTGGGGCAGGGTCAAAAACAATGGGTGTTACAATGGGAAGGCCACTGGAACAACCATTGCATACCCCTCTAATGCAGAATACTGTGTCATGCTGCCACATATAGACATGGAGGTGTAATGCAAAAAATAGCTGCACGACAAATCCACGTACATATGGTGCAGTGAAATGCACCAACGGAGCGTCAGAGAAAATGTTGCTTTGGTGGTGCCAGGGTCTCCATAATCTGGCCCTTCATCTCACAGGCAGATTATTAATGTTTGGCAGTTGTTCTGACCTGCCACTAAGTTGACTTGGTTACTCAGCTTAACAAATTGAATGGGAAACTGTTATCCGGGCACAGAAATGTTCAAAACTCACTAAGTTCTGTTTTCCCATCTTGTATTGCAGGTGGGCCTCCACCATACACTACTGGAGAAGTGTCGCGATTCGAAGACCCCAATGCAGCCAGTAAGTGTCACCTTGTGGGTCACGTGTGTCATTCCATGGTTTTGTTTGAGAGGGTCTGATGTGTGCAATGCAATGATGAATTGCAATCTGTGACCAATGAGATGATGTCACCTGAGTTAGGATAAGAACATCAGGTCTGATTGTATTTTGAGGATGGAGTATGAGTTTATTTTTGCAAAAGTGCCAACGTGTGCTGCTATGGAACAGTGGGTGTCAGTCATGATGTGTGTCTGAGCTGCTGTTTATCTATTTAGCATGCCTGTTGCCAACATATATGTCACAGCACTTTTGACAGCGCTGTGTGCCAGATGTAGCTTTCAATTACTCAGGAAACGGTAAAGATGAACACTTGAACCACTGGTGCCTCACTACTTTTCAGATTTTAAGTGAGGCAGGAGTTGTGCAGGAAGCCTTATTGTGCTGACCAACAGTCAGGTGAGTAAACAATGAGAATACAACTCTGCTCCAGTAGGTTCTGGGACATGTCTATGGTATGTAGCAAGCTAGATGTGTGAAGATTTTCCAACATGGTTTACCCATCATGATGTTTGTGAGTGATCTTGGTCACATCAAGTGTGCATAGAATGTGAATGCTGAGTGTGTACCTGGTACCTAGGAGATGTCTGACATGTATCTGCACATGTTGTAGATTAAATAAGAGTACTGTAGCCGTATCCAGTGCAGTGCCAATCTTACTGCCACCATGTGTGTGCCGCATTACCCAATTTGCAAAACTTGGCACAGGGTAGGGGGAAATAAGTACCACATTTGTAGACAACATAGATGTGCTGTTCATGGTTTGGCCAAACTACATGGCCGCTAAGCCTGAACTGTACATGTGGGCCCATTGTGTGCTGTAATGCGTGCTCGGAGCAGGTGTTAACCCAAGGACACATGAATGATGCTTTGTCAAACTTTAGAATTGCCAGTGGGAAGTTTCCTGTCCCCTTATCATATGATCCCCACCCTGCATTCATGATGCCTGGCCAAAGCTAGATGTAGCACCAGGGGTGTCAAAGTGGTAGATTGCATACATTGTGCTGCATATTGACAATGTCACATGGACTCTGGACTTGTAGGACCACTTGATCCTTACTAGTTTGATGTTGAGCAAGGACACAGTTGTCCACTTACCTCTGTGCACTTATGGTCAACAATGGATAACTGTTACCCCAGTGACATGTACATGATGCCGTAGATGGCTTGTAGGAAGTTAGTATAGTTTTGGAGTTTTTCAGTGTTGTGGAATGTGTGGTGGACAGCATGTGTCATTTGAGCATGCTATTTATATTGCATGTCTGGTATATCTCCACCCAATGCTGTATTTAATGTCATGTTCTCCTCATGTTTGAGCTGCCAATAGGACTCCAACTGAGAAACATGCTTTTGAGGAAAGGGCTGATAGGGAAAGGCACATAATGGCGGTACAGACCAGGTGCCAAAGGTTGGAGAAGAAATAGATGAGGGAGAGATCCACTGGGGCTTGGCATATATTTTCTCATGGTAGACCTCCGCTACAGCCCACATCTGTGCAGGCCACATCGGGAAAGAAATCTGGGTTGAGGGGGGCCTCTGCTGCACCAATCCACTGCCAGGCACCCCAAAGGCCACCTGCTCCAGCCACAACCTCAACCTTCGGAGCCGACATAAGGCGGGACATGGCAGCCATAATGGTAAGGCTAGATAAGTTAGAAAGAGACAATGCAAGAAATTATAAGTTACTTAAGTATTGCAAGAAGAAACTAAAGAAGTTGTAAACTATTTGTGCCACAGCCTCCCAATTCCTTCCCTCTCCATTTTACAAATGTTAACATTTTTTGTGTGTTTTAGGTGGGTAGGGAAATAGTGTAGGTTAGTTATAGGTTAGTGTAAGTATTGTTGGGAGGTGCCTTTTAATAATTTATTTTATTTTGGGGGGGGGTTGGGTGAGGAGTTACTTTGGGGTTTCTATGTTAATTTAAAAAACAAATCTAAAAAAACTTACAAAAAAAAAATATTTTTTAGGAAATAAGTTAGGTTAGTACATGTGTAGCCTTAGTTTATGTTGTCCTACTTGTGTCTTGTCTCTTAAGGGGAGGGTTGGGGGGCAATGTTTAAAATGTGGTGTTACATGTGTAAGATACATTTAGAATAGGATAGATAGGTGTAGGTGTAAGGTAAGATAATGTAGTTTAGGGTAGTTTAGTATAGGGTAGTGTATGGGTTAGGTTTTTATATGTTATTATTAATATGTTTAAAAAGAAATCCTGTTAGTATTAGACAAATATCTATCCATGTTAATAGAGTGTCTGGATGTTCTCATGTATGCACTGCTCAAGTAGTAGGAATGGCTTAGGGTATGCTTCTGTCTTTATTTCCATGAATGACCATGTGCATCCCCTCTGACCAAGGAGCTGTCAGATTGGCTGCTAAATGACATCAGCTACTCAAAACATTTGTCATCCATAGTTCCAGCCATTCACATTGTGTATGTATATGGAATCTTAGACAGGTAAGTATGGAACTTCAACTGTCAGTGCTGGGGGTCTGGCAGTATTATTGGTGGAAAGAGTGGCACATATGACATCAGCCATTTTAGGGTCTGTATCCTGCCACACTGACAGCTGCCCGTCACTGATGAGATTTGCCTCTTCTGAATCTCACATATTAGTTGTACTGGTGCATTCACCTGGGTAAATTACCAAACACTTGGTTCAGACCCATACATGCAGTATGTCAACTTCCATGGATATCTGTTCAATACTTCAATACATGTATGTGAGACTCTGTAAGTTGGTTGAAGCCTGCAACACCATCATTCATCTTTTTCATGATGGGATCCTAGTGTGTGGCTTTGTGTCTGTGTGGGAGGCTGGCCTGGTTTGTAGTGGGTATCTTGGGTACTTACACCTTACACCAGGTCCAGTTATCCCTTGTTAGTGAATGTAGTAGTGTTCTAGCAGCTTAGGCTGATAGAGGTAGCTATAGCAGAGCAGCTTAGGCTGAACTAGGAGACATGCAAAGCTCAGGCAATACCACTTATAGTTACACAGTACTTATACACAAGTGAAGGCAATACTCAGTGTTACCAAAAATAAAGGTATTTATTTGGGTGACACAGTACCAAAAATATCTTAGAGACAATACTCCTTCTGGAGGTAAGTATTATACACAATATAACACTAGACACCAAAATTAGGAAAGTAAATAGTCATAGAACAATGCAAACAGTATGAAATCCTATAGAATGCAATGGGAGAAAATAGGTCTAGGGGCAACACAAACCATATACTAAAAAAGTGGAATGTGAATCACACATTCCCCCCTAGACAAGTGTAGTGTGTGCAGACTTGCTGGGAGAGAAAGACTACAGTAAAGTTAAGTAAATTACCCTACCCCGGAGCCCAGAAAAGCAGGAGTAAAGTACTACAAGGTTCCTTAGGACACACTAAACCTCGTGTTTGGGATTTTGTAGCAGCCAACCAAGTCTGCAAAGAACAACTGCTGGATTAATGGACCTGAAGACCTGCAAAGGAAGGGAACCGAGTCCAGAAGTTGAAAGAAGTTCCAGGAAGGACATGAGCCCCTACCAACCCAGAAGAGGGTGCAAAAGAAGAGTCCCTGGTTAGTAGAAGACTGCAAAAATGCACCCTAGGAAGATAGCAGCAGGTTTCTGCATAATGCAAAAGATGGCCCATGGTGTGAAGATTGTTGCAGATGAGATTTTGTATTGGAAGGCACCAACAAGCCTTGCCTATGACAAAAGTAAAATTTTCATCAAAATGGCACTGGATTGACCCAGGAGGGGCATTGGGGCCTCAACTGTGTGAAGATGAAGAGGGGTCTCTCGGCACTTTAGAGAGCCCTCAGGATGCCAGCCAGCACCCCCAGAAGCTGCAGGATCTGGGTTCGAATGAGGTACAAAACACAGTTGAGGCAGCACAACAAAAGAAGGTCCCACGCCGCCGGAGAACAACTTAGCGAGTTGAGCATCACAGGGTGGAGTGCTGGGGACCTGGGCCAGGCTGTTCACAAAGGAAAGAGTGCACAGAGGCCTCAGGAGGCGAAGAAGGCACAATACACAGGGGTACTGTCGTTCTCAGGGTAGGAAAGGTTTTACCTCCTCCAAATTGCCTCAGCAGGACCTCAGGACAGTCTATGTAGATGATGTCCACCCTCTGTGTCCTTAGGAGCAGGCTTGTTGCCGTGAGAGGACTCCCAGGGTACCGGTCATCACCTTGGAAGGTGCCTGCTTGGAGCAGGGGAGTGACTCCATCACTCCAAGGGAGATTTCTTCGGTCCTTCTGGTGCAGGCTGAAGACAGGGAGTCCCCAGAGCATGCACAGCATGGAAACTGTTGCAGTTGCTGACTTGGAGCTGAGGGTGCTGAAGAAGTGTCTCTTGTAGACACTTTGTTGCAGTTACAGTGTTTCTTGGATCAGGCTGCGGTTGATCCGTAGTCAGAAGAGTCTGAAGTTGTTGCAGAGGATTCTTGAAGGAAACTTGCAAGCAGAATCTGAAGAGAACCCACAGGAGAGACCCTAAATAGCCCTGAGAAGGGGATTGGCTACCTTACAATGTATGGACCTATCAAGAGGGGTCTCTGACGTCTCCTAATGGCATGGCCACTCATAGCCCTCCAGAGTGCCCCACACCTTGCAAAGCAAGATGGCTGAAGTCTGGGACACACTGGAGGAGCTCTGGGCACCACCCCTGGGGTGGTGATGGACAGGAGAGTGGTCACTCCCCTTTCCTTTGTCCAGTTTCCTGCCAGAGCAGGGGAGAAGGGGTACCTGAACCAGTGTAGACTGGTTTAAGCAAGGAGGGCACCATCTGTGCCCTTCAAAGCATTTCCAGAGGCTGGGGGAGGCCACCCCTCCGCAGCCTGTAACACCTATTTCCAAAGGGAGAGGGTGTAACACCCTGCTCTCAGAGGAAATACTTTGTTCTGCCTTCCTGGGACTTGGCTGCCCAGACCTCAGGAGGGCAGAACCCTGCCTGTGAGGTGGCAGCAGCTGTAGCTGCAGTGCAAGCCTCAGAGAGCTGGTTTGGCAATACTGGGGGTCCATGGTGGAGCCCTCAGGATGCATGGAACTGGCTCCCCAGTACCATATTTGGAATGGGGGGACAATTCCATGATCTTAGACATGTTGCATGGCCAGATTCAGAGTTACCATTGTGAAGCTACATATAGGTATTGACCTATATGTAGTGCACATAAGAAATGGCGTCCCCGCACTCACAAAGTCCAGGGAAATGGCCCTGAACTATGTGGGGGCAGCTTTGCTAGTGCAAGGGTGCCCTCACACTCAGTAACTTTGCACCTAACCTTCAGCAAGTGAAGGTTAGACATACAGGTGACTTATAAGTTATTAAGTGCAGTGAAAATGGCTGTGAAATAGTGTGTGCACTATTTAACGCAGGCTGCAGTGGCAGTCCTGTGTAAGGGTTTGTTTGAGCTCCCTGTGGGTGGCAAAAGAAATGCTGCAGCCCATATGTATCTCCTGGAATCCCAATGCCCTGGGTACCTAGGTACCATATGCTAGGGACTTGTAAGGGGTATCCAGTATACCAATTGAAATTGGTAAATGAAGTCACTGGCCTACACTGACAAATTTAAAAGCAGAGAGAGCATAAGCACTGAGGTTCTGGTTAGCAGAGCCTCAGTGACACAGTTAGGCACTACACAGGCATACACATTAGGCCACAAACAATGAGCACTGGGGTCCTGACCAGCAGGATCCCTGTGAGACAGACAAAAACATACTGACATACATGTGAAAAATGAGGGTAACATGCCAAGGAAGATGGTACTTTCCTACAGTCTGACTGTAATCCACACATGTAATTAACCCCTTCAATGCCATTGGCCGACGCCCGAACTACCTCCCTGATGCGGGTCAAGACCAGTGGCCGACACCAGGGAGGGGATTTATTTTTTTTGCCCTAGGGAGACACAGAAGCTCTTCCGTGTCTACCCCCGGCCCCCACCCGTCCCTTTGTGACGTCAGCGCGCTGCGAGGTATGCTGACGTAACAAAGTTGATTTCCCCATCGGAGCAGGAAGCAGCCTTGCGGCCGCTTCCTGCTCTGATGGGGAAAACGCCCTTCTCCACGTTCGGGAAGGCCTCATAAGAAAGGGGAGAGTCTCCCCTTTCTTACGAGGCCTTCTGAAAGTGTTTCCTGGCCCCTCATCGCAGCACAGCTGCGATCGGGGGCCAGGAAACACCACTAGACGCCAGGGATTTCACTTGGGGGGATCGCTCCCCTCGGAAAACGGGCCATCCCGCCTTTAAAAAAAAGGTAGGTGCCCCCTGGGGGCCCCCTCCAGGGGCAACATTTCCCCCCCCAAAAAATAAAAAATAAATAAATGGACAGGGGGTCGCCCGTGGGCAGGGTGACCCCCTGTGGGGGCACTTTTTTGTTGTTGTTGTAGGGTTTCCCTGGGGGCCATTTTGGCCCCCAAGGAAACCATACAACAACAAAAAAAAAAGATCTATATATGTAGATATATCTATGTACATGGATAGATCTATAGATAGATCTATAGATATATATAGATCTATCTATAGATATATATATATATATATATATATATATATATCTATATATATATAGATATATATATATATATATATATCACTTTTGTCAATATGTGTGTGGTTTCCCTGGGGGCTGCGATCGGCCCCCAGGAAAACCAGACCTACATATAAAAGTGATACATATATATATATATATATATATATATATATATATATATATATATATATATATACATATATATATATATAGATTTGCCACCAGTTGTCTTGCAGTTGCAGCTTGCGTCTTCAAAGCAATGCACATACTTCA
This sequence comes from Pleurodeles waltl, assembly GCF_031143425.1. Lineage (NCBI taxonomy): Eukaryota > Metazoa > Chordata > Amphibia > Caudata > Salamandridae > Pleurodeles > Pleurodeles waltl. The sequence goes on along the minus strand of NC_090437.1, from coordinate 257,036,737 downwards.
ACTGACGCATTTCACCTGTAGCTTTTAGGCAGCAATAAAAAAGTCAAGTAAGTATTGTGATTATGTTTCTGCTACGAAAGGATCAGACATTTGTCTAGTGGCAGTTTTAGTGCCATAATGAAGCGCAGAAGGTTTATATGCCTACTGCAAAGAGCAATTCTGCATTTTATGTCAAAAGCTGAGTACATTAGTAAAGTCAGCCATTACCTGTGCTATAATACAAATGAAATGTATGTGCTGGCGGCTGTGGAGAGATGAAGGGCACTTTTGCTGGGTGGTAATGAGGGAATCCGAGGAGGAGGGAGTGGGAGCACCAATAATGATTGTTGGACTGGGCGCATGAAGTGCTAAAGACTGTGACAAAGGGTATGTGACAAGGTGTTTTTTGAGTGTCTTGAAAGAACGTGCTGATTGAGGGAAGAAGCGCAGGTAAGGTGGCCTCTACTGTTGCACGTATCTCACACACACACCATCGATTTTGTGACTGTCTACTTAGGCTAGTGTTTTAGAGCAACAGTTTAGGCAATATCAGAGATGGCATCTTGATGGATGACTGCTGCCGGCACTCGGGTTATAGAGGACAGCTCTGACATAGGATCAGAGACTGAGACATCAGATACTGAGACAGCATCTGAGGGATAGGACAATGGTGCAGACTCTGGGAGTGATTTTTCAGTCGGAGGAGTCCCATTCGATAACTCCTCTTCCAGGACATTAAGAGGGAGGTGATGAGGACAGTCCTGCTGTCCCTTCGCAAGCAGTCTGTGCAACTGGGAAATAGTGGGTTAGCCCAACCCAGAGAGCAGGTGAATGCGGCGGCAAACAGAGAGAGAGAGAGAGTGCTCTCTTGGGAGCTCCCCAATTTAGTTCAGCCCCAAATTCCACTGCCCAAATCGTATTGTGGAGACATCAAAATTATCTATCGCAAAACAAACTGGTGTTGTAAGGCAGGCACCTGTGTTTTTGGTCCTGGGTTTGGCGGCCATATAGAGAAACACACTAAACCCAAACATTTCAGTAAACTAGACATTCGGGGGAGTCCACAGAGGTGTGACTTGTGTGGATTCCCCAAAGTTTTCTTACCCAGAATACCCTGCAAAGTTGAAATGTTGAATAAAAACTCTATTTTTCTCGCATTTCTGTCACACAAACTACGGGAATATGCTGGGATCCACAAATTTCCTACCACCCAGTGATTCCTCACCTGTCCTGATAAAAACACTACCCCACTTGAGTGCCTACACCTAGTGCCTGCTTCAGGAATGGATCACCCCAGGGTGGGTCAACAGCTGCCTCATGTAAGGACCAACATTGACCGTTGTGTGATCTATTCCTGTTGCGGGCACCAATAATGTGATGTGTCCACGTTGTGTTTTGGGGCATTTCCTGTCGCGGGCGCTAGGCCTACCCACACAAGTGAGGTATCATTTTTATTGGGAGACTTAGGGGAACGCTGGGTGGAAGGAAATTTGTGGCTCCTCTCAGATTCCAGAACTTTCTGTCACCGAAATGTGAGGAAAACGAGTTTTTTAGCCACATTTCTGGGTAACAGAACCTGGTCAGATCCCCACAAGTCACTCCATCTTGGATTCCCCTAGGTCTCTAGTTTTCAAAAATGCACAGGTATGGTAGGTTTCCCTAGGTGCCGGCTAAGCTAGAGGCCAAAATCTACAGGTAGGCACGTTGCAAAAAACAGCTCTGTTTTCTGTCAAAAAATGGGATGTGTCCATGTTGTGTTTTGGGGCATTTCCTGTCGCAGGCGCTAGGCCTACCTACACAAGTGAGGTATCATTTTTATCGGGAGATTTAGGGGAACGCTGAGTGGAAGGAAATTTGTGGCTCCTCTCAGATTCCAGAACTTTCTGTCACTGAAATGTGAGGAAAACGTGTTTCTTTAGCCACGTTTTGAGGTTTGCAAAGGATTCTGGATAACAGAACCTGGTCAGAACCCCACAAGTCACCCCATCTTGGATTCCTCTAGGTCTGTAGTTTTCAAAAATGCACAGGTTTGGTAGGTTTCCCTAGGTGCCGGCTGAGCTAGAGGCCAAAATCTACAGGTAGGCACTTTGCAAAAAAATCTCTGTTTTCTGTCCATAAATGGGATGTGGACACGTTGTGTTTTGAGGCATTTCCTGTTGCGGGCTCTAGGCCTACCCACACAAGTGAGGTATAATTTTTATCGGGAATATTGGGGGAACGCTGAGTGGAAGGAAATTCGTGGCTCCTCTCAGATTCCAGAACTTTCTGTCACTGAAATGTGAGGAAAACGTGTTTTTTTAGCCACATTTTGAGGTTTGCAAAGGATTCTGGGTAACAGAACCTGGTCAGAGCCCCACAGGTCACCCCATCTTGGATTCCCCTAGGTCTCTAGTTTTCAAAAATGCACAGGTTTGGTAGGTTTCCCTAGGTGCCGGCTGAGCTAGAGGCCAAAATCTACAGGTAGGCACTTTGCAAAAAACAGCTCTGTTTTCTGTCAAAAAATGGGATGTGTCCACGTTGCGTTTTGGGGCATTTCCTGTCGCGGGCGCTAGGCCTACCCACACAAGTGAGGTATCATTTTTATCGAGAGACTTGGGGGAACGCTGGGTGGAAGGAAATTTGTGGCTCCTCTCAGATTCCAGAACTGTCTGTCACTGAAATGTGAGGAAAATGTGTTTTTTTAGCCACGTTTTGAGGTTTGCAAAGGATTCTGAGTAGCAGAACCTGGTCAGAGCCCCACAAGTCACCCCATCTTTGATTCCCCTAGGTCTCTAGTTTTCAAAAATGCACAGGTTTGGTAGGTTTCCCTATGTGCCGGCTGAGCTAGAGACCAAAATCTACAGGTAGGCACTTTGCAAAAAACAGCTCTGTTTTCTGTCAAAAAATGGGATGTGTCCACGTTGTGTTTTGGGGCATTTCCTGTCGCGGGCGCTAGGCCTACCCACACAAGTGAGGTATCATTTTAATCGGGAGACTTGGGGGAACGCTGGGTGGAAGGAAATTTGTGGCTCCTCTCAGATTCCAGAACTTTCTGTCACCGAAATGAGAGGAAAACTTGTTTTTTTAGCCACATTTTGAGGTTTGCAAAGGATTCTGGGTAACATAACCTGGTCAGAGCCCCACAAGTCACCCCATCTAGGATTCCCCTTGGTCTCTAGTTTTCAAAAATGCACAGGGTTGGTAGTTTTCCCTAGGTGGTGGCTGAGCTAGAGGCCAAAATCCACAGCTAGGCACTTTGCAAAAAACAGCTCTGTTTTCTGTAAAAAAAATGGGATGTGTCCACGTTGTGTTTTGGGGAATTTCCTGTCGCGGGCGCTAGGCCTACCCACACAAGTGAGGTTTCATTTTTATCGGGAGTCTTAGGGGAACATAGAGTAGCGAAACAAGTGTTATTGCCCCTTATCTTTCTCTACATTTTTTCCTTCCAAATATAAGAGAGTGTGTAAAAAAGACGTCTATTTGAGAAATGCCCTGCAATTCACATGCTAGTATGAGCACCCTGGAATTCAGAGATGTGCAAATACCCACTGCGCCTCAAACCCTTATCTTCAGGCCATTTTGGAAATGCAAAGGTTTTCTTGATACCTATTTTACACTCTTCTTATTTCAGCAAATGAATTGCCGTATACCCAGTATAGAATGAAAACCAACTGCAGGGTGCAGTTAATTTATTGGCTCTGGGTACCTAGGGTTCTTGATGAACCTACAAGCCCTTTATATCCCCGCAACCAGAAGTGTCCACCAGACATAACGGTATATTGCTTTAAAAAATCTGACATCGCAGGAAAAAGTTACAGAGTAAAATATAAAGAAAAATGGCTGTTGTTTTCAGCTCAATTTCAATATTTTTTTATTTCAACTGTTATTTTCTGAAGGAAAACCTTGTAGGATCTACACAAATGAACCCTTGCGAATTCAGAATGTTGTCTAGTTTTCAGAAATGTTTAGCTTTCCGGGATACAGCATTGGTTTCACACCCATTCCTGTCACTAACTGGAAGGAGGCTGAAAGCCCAAAAATAGTAAAAATGGTGTGTGTCCCAGTAAAATGCCAAATTTGTGTTGAAAAAAGTGGTTTTCTGATTCAAGTCTGCCCATTCCTGAAAGGTGGCAAGATGGTGATTTCAGCACCAGAAACCCTTTTGTTGTCCCATTTTAAGGGAAAAAACCACAAGCCTTCTTCGGCAGCCCTTTTTTCCCATTTTTTTGGGAAAAAATGACATTTTCACTGTATTTTGGCTAATTTCTTGGTCTCCTCCAGGGGAAACCACAAACTCCGGGTACCATTAGAATCCCTAGGATGTTGGAAAAAACGGACGCAAATTTGGCGTGGATAGCTTATGTGGACGAAAAGTTATGAAGGCCTAAGCGCAAACCACCCCAAATAGCCAAAAAAGGGCTTAGCACTGGGGGGGGGGAAGGCTCAGCAGCTAAGAGGTTAAGGGCCAGATGTTCCAAACCTTTTTGCATGTCACAAACAGCCCAATCCCCGTTTTGTGAGTTGGTAACCTGGTTACCAACTCGCAAAATGGGACTGCGAGTCGCAATTCGGAAGGGGTGTTCCCCTTCCTGATTGTGAGTTGCAGCGCGATGCTGTATTGTTTTGTGACCGCGAACGCGGTCGCAAAGCAATCACAGTTACCACCAGTGTCACACTGGTGGTAACCCATTTGCAAAAGGGAAGGGGTCCCATCGGACCCCTTCCCCTTTGTGAATGGAGGAAAAACATTTTTTCAGAGCAGGCAGTGCTCCTATGGACCACTTCCTGCTCTGAAAAAATGAAACAAAAACGTTTCATTTTTTAGTTTTGTAACGCATCTCGTTTTCCTTTAAGGAAAATGGGCTGCATTACAAAAAAAAAAACTACTTTATCTAAAAGCTGTCACAGACATGGTGGTCTGCTGTCTCCAGCAGGTCACCATCCCTGTGAGTGCCTCCACTCGCAAGGGGGACGCAAATTGCGACCCACCTCATTTATATTAATGAGGTGGGCCTTTGCGACCCCCTTGCGTTCTGTTCTCATTGACATAGCTTCACCCAATGCATACATTTAACTGAGTTGATGGATCACAGTTAACGTTGAAATGTTACATGTGAACAAGGTGATTTATTTACAGGTGCAAGTGTATTTTCCAATGATATACAATGTCCAGTTCACAGACCCCATGAGAGATCCTGAGCCATTTGTTGTACGATCAGAGTCCAGGGGTGAGGGGCATGTCATGAGCCGTGGTTAGGGGAAGTATGTATTAGTGAGGAGGTGTCCACATTGCCAAAAGGTACGAGTTGTGACAATGACCATACATAGCAGATGAGTCAACAGTGATTGAGTGACGAGAGTACATTGCCAGATATCACATCACTGGCATGATCTTAAACAAGGAACTAAGGAGATGCTGTCCAAGTGGCACAGACTGGTGTTACTGGATGGTTTTCCTTGTGAATGTTGTTCCTTCCATATCTTCAGCCTCTGATGTGTGTGGTTCCTCCTGTGCCATAGGTGGTGTTGTTGATGAGGTTAAGGGGGCCACACACATTTATGGGGGTAGAGATGTGGAGTCAAAGGTCCCATCAGATGCCATTTGTGGGAGCACATAAGGCATCGCTGCAGCAAGGAGGAACTGCTGATTTCTCAACACCTCAGTATCATCGCGGTGGTAGGCAGCCATGTTTTCCCTGAACACAAAAGGCATCACTGCATCACTGCAGCAAGGGGAACTGCTGATTTCTCAACACCGCAGTAACATCACAGTGGTAGGCAGCCTTGTTTTCCCTGAGGGAGGCCACTTCTCGCTGTATGGACTCTAAGTTCTTCTGTATATCCCCCAGCCTGTTGTCTAGCATGCTGTTGCCACTTTGGGAGGAAAGGTGTTGAAGCCTCTGCCTTATGACAGAAGCTATGTCAGCCACGGACTGCTGGAGTCTATGTAGCGAGGAGTGAGTGTTCTGATGGCAGCTGAGTTCTCCTTAATTGGACTGAGGCACCTCTGTACTCCCTCTAGGATGCCTGCAATAGTCTCTACCCCCACCTTTACCTGCTTGGCCAGCTCCTGCTGGACTCCCATGACTGTCTTCTGAAAGGTTATGTCTGGGTCCTCGGAGTCCAGGGCTGTGTCAGAACTGGTTGGTGCTGTGTGTTGGTAGCTGGGTGGTTAATGTGGAGACCCTGCGATGCTATGAGTCTTCCCTGTAACTGGAGGTGGTGTCTGGAGAGAACCTAGGACATCCTGGAGAGTCTCTTCATTGATGAATGGCAGCTGGTCATCATGTCAGCTGTAAAATCCAGGACAGGCAGGTCGGCAGGTGGAAAGGCATCATCCTCTGCAATGAGATAGTGATATGTCAATCTTTGACTGTGGTGGCTGCTGGCATGGAACATCATTTACTTGCTACTGGAGGCTAAGTGACATGTTAAAGACCCCAGGTTGTAGCTGCATATTATGTATCGCATTGTGCATCACACATGGGGCAACCTTTCAAGGTATTGTGGCCCAGATTTATACTCTGTATGTGCTGAATTAGTGTAATTGTTTTACACTGATTCAATGCAAACTTAACACCATATTTATATTTTGATGCTAGACTAGTCTAACGTCAAAATATTGGAGTTAAAGTAATTTTTTGGGATGCGTGAACACACCTTGCATCAATGAGACCCATCCAAAAAATGGCTCTAAGACCCTAGCGCCTTATTTATCCTCCCGTGCAAAAATGGTGCACTGGAGGGAGGCTGGCCTTAATAATGGCACTAAGCCTGCTTAGCGCCATTATTTAACGCCTGGATCAGGGCAGGCATTAGGGGACCTGTGGACCCATTTCCATGGTCACGCACCATAGAAAGAGTCCACAGGTGCCCTCCCCAAGCCCCAGGAACACCCCCACCCACATCAGTGGGACACCATAGGATGGGGTCCCCATACCAGGTAAGTAGAGGTAAGTATTTAAAATGTTATTTTTAAAGTGCCTTTGGGGTCCTGAAATGGGCCCCCCTACATGGGACTAGGTGCAATGGCCATGCCCAAGGGACACTTGTCCCCTGTGCTGGCCATTGGTGATGTGGGCATGACTTGTGTCTTTTATAAGACAGAAGTCATGTGATATGGAGTTATATTTTTTAATCTAACCAGTCAAATGTCAATTTTTGGTGCAATACCCTCTTCTCCGATACTGCCACCCCCACCCGGCTAACATCATTTTCCATGGCGCTAGCCCATTCTTTGTGCCCGATTGCGCCATTCCATAAATTTTGTGCCTGGCTGGTGTCCTGGAATGGCACAAGACGGTGCTATACTTTTCGACGCAAAACTGCGTAAAGGCAGTTTTTCTTCAAAAAGTATACATATAGGCATTTGTGCTTTGATCCCACATCACCAATGGCACAAGCGAAATGTGCAGCTAGGTTCCAAATGGGCAGCTTTTTGTATGATGGTACAGTTGTATCATGGGCTAGTGACTATGTGCCGGGTAGTGCAACTTTGATGCCACTTGTGCCAGTTCTTACACATGTTGAATGTCCCATTAAGCAGTACCCAAACCATTCCACAACATACTCAATTGTGTTAGATGGTGAGATTGCATCTACTTGTACAGCTCACAAATGATGATCACAGACATGCAGTATTTGTTGTATGAGTTCACTTTTGTGCCCACTCCCAAATGGCACATGGAGGTGTGTGAGAGTTGTTCTTGGTCTACCCTGTGCGGTTTGCATTCCACAGGTTGCACTCTTAGGGCCTGATTTTTTCTCAAGTGGCACAGCTCAGTGCAGCAGCAATATGTGTTGCACAGCGCTGCTCCAGTTTTGAAATGCAGGGATGCGCCATGTTTACTGGAATATTGAACACCCCTTTGATTCCCCCTGCACCTGCGCAGATTTGCCCTCCCTGCACCAACGCAGGCATAATTGCACCATGATGTGTAGAGGGGATAGTTTGATAATATGCAGGGAAGTGTCCTTTCCTGCACAAGTACAAGCAATTATGGCAAAGTAGCATTTCAATGTGGATGCAGCACACATGAGAAGGGGAATGACACAAGGAGGAAGGAAACCATTTTGCCTTGTTGCACCACCCTGACACCACCCCTGGGGTGGTATTGGCTTAATTCCCAGTCTGTGATGAACATGTTGTGTTGGATCTGGGGCATGGACAATATGCAATGTTTGTTGTTATGGCACAGCCACACTAATTGCACGTCCCTTTAAGGCAATGTGCTGCATATTTACATGGTGGTATAAAGCGATAGTAAGTGGCTTAAGTCCACGATGTGTATATGTCAGAGTGCATTGCATAACCAGAGCATCCCTACAAGTGTGGCTTGAGTGGCAATGGGGCATTTTGATTCAGGGCCTATGTGCCCTGATGCTACCCTTTAGCATGCATTGAGTGTGTCCTATATGCCTCTCCCGTCTGCCATTTGTCACAATTTACCCTGATAGTTTTTGGTAGTCTGTGCTGGCCTGTCATGCAATTTCAGTCACCAGCTCCTTCTGTATGACCACTGCGACCATCTTCTCCAGCTCATCTTGGTCTTCCTATGGTGCAGGACTTCCACCACCAGTCTACAGTGCTGCCTTTCTGTTCCTGGCCACTTTCTCCTTAGTTCTGCACTTGCAATTGTGCCAGCATTTGCTGCAATCAGTGACAGTCCTCCTCACCTCTGCCACACTGTTGACTTTGTCTACTATTGCCTACCATATGGCCTCTTTTCCACCAATTGGCAATTTGGAGGTGATGAAGATCTGGTGTTGGTGCTCCGTCACCTTTCTGACCAATATGTCATGCTCCGCCTCACTAAAGCGACACTTCCTCTTCTCTTTCTCCTGGGACTTTGCTGGACCTTCCTGGCAGGTACTTGGCTGATTGTGATCTCCTTGGGGTCTCTCCAGGCCTACAGTCTCAATCTTGTCATCCGAAATGTTTTTTACTTGCTTGCGCATTATTTTTACCCCAAGGAGGTTAAATATGGCACTAATCTGTTTCACATAAAAAAGTCCTGCAAAATGGTCTAGCACCACTTTTGCAGCATTAGCATCATATCTGATTACAGCATGTTGCAATGGTTACCGTAATTTTTTTGAGTGGTAACCATTCCTTATCGCCATTGTGTGTTGTTTTTTAAATATGGTGCTAGAGAATGATGTTAGCTCAAGTTAACATTTTTAACGCACATGTATGCTAGTGCAGTTATGCATCATTTTTCATAAATCTGGGCCCAAAACCTTTAATCATCAATGAGGTGAGCATGGTCTCAAACTTAATGCTCACCTTTGTGCATTTCAAATTGTAACAAATATTGAAAACAGAGTATGATGTATTTTTTGGAGGGTTAATTGTTTATGGTGATTTATGGCAACCTACCCCCATAAAAGGACAGCCTGTCTTTAAGAAACTCTTACATGAAGAAATGCGTAATTCTTTTGGAAGCATTGAAAATGTAAACATTTGGTTGAATTGCCAATACAATTAACAAACTAGAAGCATGCGTCAAGCATCTGATATGCAGTAATCTTAATCTTAAATATATTAGAGTAGGAATACTGTAAAAAAAAGAAAACAATGCTTGCAAGCTTGACTTTTAAAGAACATATGGGAAAATGGGAAAGCACGACTCTGCGCCAATATTGGCAGCGCCACTCTCCGTCATTTTCACAATGCAGGGATGCACTGTATTTAAGTCAATACAGCACATCCTTATGTAGTCCCCTGCTCTGGTGCTCAATTTAGCTGCCAGTGCCATCACAGGCATCCTTGACCATTGTGCAAGGATGTCTGCGTTGAGGGGTGTGATTGTTAATGTGCAGGAAGGTGTCTCACACATGCAGCACACACAGAAGTGCTGAAGCGTAATTTTCAAATGATTGTTTATGTGCAGGAATGGACACCTTCCAGCACATAAACAATAATTTCTGGCATTTTGCTCTTTCTATGCATGGTGAAGAATGTCAAAATTGGCAGCGCTGTGATCCGTCATTTTCACAATGAGGGATGTGTTGTATTTAAGTGAATACACCGCATCCCTGTGTTGTCCCCTGCGCTGGTGCTAAATTTAGCATTACACCTACTTGTAAATATGGAGCACCACTGGAACGTCACATAAAGTAATGCTCCAATGACGCTAGGGGCTCATAAATATGCCCCATATTTCCTTCCAAAAAATGTCCCACAGAGCTAATGTTTGAATTTATTCACCACAAAAATCCATTTTGTGTCTAATGTCTACTTTTCAAAAGTGTACCTCATTTAATGTGGAATTGCTACAACTGGGGAAAGAACAAATATTGGAACACACATCAATTGATAAAATGGAACACCAAGGAGAGACAATACTGTTGACTGGAAAACTACAATCAAAACTAAGGGCCAGATGTAGCAAAATGTTGCGAGTCGCAAATGGCCCGAATCGCAATTTGCGACCCCGCAAAATCGGAAATGGGATGCAAAAACCCCATTTCCGAATTGCAAATTGCGACGCGAGCCATTACTGACTCGCAAAATTTGCGACCGCATAGTGCGACCCGCAAATAGGAACTCGCAATTTGCGAGTTGCAAACCATATGAAAAAGCCACTCGCAAATTGCGACTAGTCGCAAAAAGCCCATTTTGCACACCCAATTTACCACTAACTCAGAGCAGGTGGTAACCAGAACCAAAGTATAAAAGGAGACCCAGAAGGCACCTGGGTTACTCAAGATGGTGGAGATATATGTGATAGCAAGGAAGAGGAGAGTCCACGCCGCACAGCAGAGGAGGAGGAGGAGCCAGAGACAGGAGAGGATATACAGAACCAGGCAGACACTTTTCCAACAAACAGAGGAGGAGATATATGATAAATACAGACTCAGCAGTGCAGTAATATTAGAATTAATAGATCTACTCAATCCGCAGCTGCAACGCCAGACCATGTGCGGCAGCGCCATCCCCACACATGTGCAAGTGCTATGCTCACTGCACCTTTTGGCCTCGTGTAGCTATCAGGGGGTGATTGCTGTGGCAGGCGGGGTATTCCAAAGTGCACTCTCACCGTTCTTCAGATGTTTCTCAGATGCCATACTCATACACACATGTCCAGATGCATATACCTACCCAGGAATGAGGCAGAAATCAACAGCACCAAGTTGGAATTCTACAGGATTGCCAACTTCCCTCATGTAATAGGGTGTGTAGACGGGACACATATACAAATCTGCCCTCCTGCAAATCTGGAATATCTGTTCCGCAACCGGAAGTGTACCCACTCAGTGAACTTCCAGGTGGTATGCGATGCCCATTATGTCTTCACTGACATGGTAGCCAAATTTCCTGGGAGTACGCATGACTCATACATTTTCAGGCACAGTGGGATACACCAACGCCTAGAATGTGGGGAGTTTGGATACGGATATCTCCTAGGTATTGCTGAATACACCCTGCAGCCATACACACAGGTCACTGTAGAAACCATCCATGCCCTGCTAACATTGTCCATTTATGCCAAACAGGTGACAGTGCATATGCGCTACGACCATGGATACTTACCACGTACTTAACACCCAGCAATGAGAATGAGAGGCGATACAACAGTGCACATAGGAGGACCCAAAATGTCATAGAGAGGACCTTTGGACTGTTGAAGGCAAGATTCCGATGGCTCCACAGAAGTGGAGGTGCGCTCCAGTATGCCCCAATAACAGCATTCAAGATAGTTGGCGCATGCGCTATACTGCACAACATTGCTACCAGACGTGGGCTACATCTCACCCCTGAAGACCCAGATTCGGAGGATGACGAGCAAGAGCTACCACATTGCCATCATGGGGATAGAAGCATTGCAAATCAAGGCAGACAGAGACAGGACCACATTGCAAACCAATACTTTGGAAGGTATGTGCTAACTGTCACCACACACACTAATGTCACACACAAAGAGCCCAGTTATGAAGTGGAACAAACAAGAACTTTTATTAAGTGAACCTAAGTAATTATGAACTGAACTTTTGGGAAGGGGCTGTAAATGTCCACCTGCAATGAGGACACATTCACCTCATGTGCCTCAAGTGTCCGCAAGTGCATTAGCTCAACTCCTCCGCCTGGGACGCCCAGCATGGCTAGTGCTTGGAGTGTCCGCAGATCCCTGACGTGCACTGCCACTCCTCAATACCCTTGTGTCCGTGGCAGATGCACTACTGACGGTGGAGCCCTCCTCACCATCTTGAGGTGTGTCTGGCGTGCCCCTAGCCACCTGTCTTGCCTCCATCATTTCCACAGCATGGCTAATCCGTCCCAGTCCCCGAGCCACATCCGCTGCAAAGAGGCCCAAGTCAACCTGCAAACTGACTGTACGGCATGACAGCTCTGTGGTGTTGACTGCCAGCCGGACGATTGATGCAGCCATGTGGTCCAACCGGTGTATGAGTTGCCGCTCACGGCACCTTGCACTCTCTCTCTCTGACACTAGTTCAGTTACAAGTTGACGGATGGAGAGTGCAAGGTCACCGACATGATTGTTCAGGCTTTGGAGGTCTGTGTGCACCTGTGCCAGCCCTCTGGTGAAATTCCGCTCCATACGCTGCATGGCCCCTGATATAACTCTCATCTGTCTTGTTTGCAGGCACTGACCACTGATGAGGGCTGCCTCCGCGGCAGACATGGAAGTGTCATCTACATCCTCCAGGGACACTGCAGGGACATGGACTTGGCGTCTGCGACACGGTGGAGCATCAGGGTCCAGCTGTATGGCACTGTGGCTGGGACCGGGTGCTGTATCGATCTCCCCAATATCCATTGGTGCAGCTAGAGGGGACTGTGGTTGGGTGGTGCTGTGCCCTGTAGTGGCTGCTCCTGGCTCCTGTGCTGCCTGTTGGCTGCTCTCTGCACCCTGGATGGACTGGCTGGTGGGGATGTCTTGTGGGAGACCTGTGGGACATAGGGAACACACTGTCAGCATCCAACATCTGTTGTATGCTTCCTAATAAACTGTTGCCTATCAGCTGACTACTGAACTACATTGCCCATAATGCACCATTCTGGTGGTTGCAAGTCTGGAATGGCGCTAATTTGGTTGTGCATGCTGCTGTGTACTGGGTGGGTGGGGGTATGGCAGATATGGGTGTACATGCATGTTTCATGGTACTCACTTGTTGATGTTCCTGGCGCTGACGTGCCCAGCTCTCCCATTCCAGCCACTGCCTCAGGCTCAAGGGTCTGTTCCACACGTTCCTCCATGGGTGTGGGTGGTGGGACGGTGGATGGACCTCCTCCTGTGCCCCTCATCTCCCGGAGGTGCTCTGCCACCCTCTCCTTGGTCCTGGAGCGCAGGTCATACCATCTCTTTTTGAGTTCATCAATACTCCTGTGGCTCACCCCTATGGCCTTGACCTTCTCCTGGATGTCATTCCAAATCCTCTTTTTTTCAGTCTCTGGCACGCTCAAGCAGCCCTTCCAAATAGCTGCTCATGGTGCTGGCAGCATTCATCTGTCAGCACCTCCAGTTCCTTTTCTGAAAACGTCAGTTTTCTCTTCCTGCCAGAGTCCTCCACTCTTGCTGCTGTTCCTCCAGGTGGTTGTTCAGCAGTTGGAAAAGGGTGTGGTTCTCCCTCCTCCCAGGTGTATTTGTAAACTTCCTGACTGTGATGTCATCAGCAAGAGCCAATAAGTGTTTTCCAGACTGTTCTGCTGCACCTGCATGCAATTTGCAGCACAGTCGCAATTTGCGACTCCCACTCACAATTTGCATGTTTGTTTTTAGCGAGGTCGCAAAAAGCGACCTCGCAAACAGCGGACTCACAATCTGCGGTGCGACTTAATTTGCGAGTCGCAAAATGAAGTCGCTTTTTCTTGTTGGATACCAGTTTGCGAGTCGGAAATTGCGAGTCTCAACGACTCGCAATTTCCGACTCGCTATTTATTAGCTACCTACATCTGGCCCTAAATTCTTTGGAGGATTCTGTTTCCAAAAATGCGAGATAAGAAAAGTGTTTATGTATTTGTAAGAGCTGTACGGCGACTTTGAAGAATGATTAGTTAATAGAGTCATGGGTAAAATAATTGATTTCATTTTGTATCCAAACAGAAACGAGGTTGAGTACCTTGAAATTAAAATTGATGAACCTGAAGGTGTAAAACAGATTGCAAGGTCTGTTGTGTGTTGCTGGCTTGTAAACAACTTGAATGTTCGCAGTTTCCAATATCTCCTGCATATGCTGTAACAATACATAAGTCTCAAGATTTAGGTGTGGATGCAGCATTTATTAACATTGGTAGCACCGTATTCAAGAAAAGTATGTCATATATAGCGTTGCCACTGGTTAGAACTTTGTCCAGTTTGTATCTGATAGAGTTTGTTGACAGTAAAGTAAATGCTGATTTGAGTTGTGTGATAAAGCATAACCATTTGAAAAGCCACTAACCTCCTGATTGAGGACAGTGCCCAATTTACGAAAAGCCTAGAATCTTACCCAAACATAAGACTTCAAAAGATCTTACTGACGGTCCTGAGAATAAGAGACAAAAAGAGAAGAAGGATGTTTAGGAGAAAAAGAATACTAAAAATGCTGGTGAAACTGTAGGTTACCAGCTCTCAAACATCTCTTGAGTCAGCTGTTATGCCAATGTAATTCTCATTGCACTGTTCTCTTTACCTGCACTAGTTCATGCAATGAAACAAAAAAATGATAAGAGTTTGTACTCTACAATATTTAGCTTGTTAGTACATGTATTCAGTGATAGAACAGATTCATATTCCACATCTACTATTAGAGGTTATGCATATCTGTGCACTAGATTTGTACACTTCACTCAATACACTCAAGAAGATGCATAAGAAGTTTTGATGTTACTATGCGGTATCCTGGAAGGAGAGACAGTACCTATTGATGAGCTATTTAGACTACATTACTCATGGCAGCATTATTGTGAAAAGTATTATTTTACTTCAAAAACAAATAGATTCAGTATAATTTATCTCCTTAACTCTACCACACAGTTTCGACAATTGTTTAAAGATGCATCACAGGATAATACCTGCACAAAATGTAACTCAGATCATCTATCAACTTTAAACATAAAAAGAACTGACAAATATACAGTCCTAATGCTACAACGATGTACTGCAGATGGAGCTAAATTGCAAACACAAATTACAAATTTGAAAGCAGGACAAATCTCTATCGCTGGTAAAACATAGCTGTATGGCTATTCTTTTTCATGAAGGAGTAAGTATTACATCTGGACACAACACCATCTACTTAAAAATACAACTGGATGGACGGAGTGTAATGATAGCAACCGTACATTCAAATAGAGATTACCCTATAAACTACCAAATTCTTGCCATTTCTTACTTGACCAAAACACACCCACACATACTCTGATGCATATACCAGCATACCAGGACACACTCTGATGCATACACTAACATACATAGACACACTCTGATACATACACTGTCACACCTAGACACTCATTCATGCATAGACTGATACACCATCCTACACATTGATACGTACACTGACACATCCAGGCACACACTGATGCAAACACTGATACATCCAGACATACTTATCCATACACTTACACAACCAAAGATTCACTGATACATCCATCAACACTCCCAGAGACACACTTATACATACACTAATACATTCAGACACACTCATCCATACACTCAGACACCCAGGCACACTCTAATGCATACACTAACACATTCAGACACACTCTGATATATACAGTCACATACCCCTACACACACATTCATGCATTCACTGACATGCACACTGATACATACACTAACACACCCAAGCACACCCTGATGCATACACTGATACACTCAGGTGCACACTGGTGCATAGACTAACACACCCAGGCACACTCTGACGCTTACACCAATACACTCTGATACATACACTTACATATAACTAGGAACACATTCATGTACACTGGCACACCTAGCCACATATTCATGCATACACTAACACACCCTTGTACACACTGATACATACACTGACACAGCCAGGCACACAGTGATACATATGCAGGTACACCCAGTGTCAGGAATCCCCAAGGTGCCTCCTGTGTTATCTGTCAGCATCCACAGGGATTAGGGCTAAATCAAATCTCTGTTCTTGGTTAAACCTTCATGTTTCTAAGTAAGCATAATGTGCTGTGTTACACAATTGGTTTTATCAATGCTTGTTTTACCAACGCTTGTTTGCTAATGTGAGCAGGTGTAGACATGTGCTTCTAATTCGGTGTGGTGTAGACATGTGCTTCTAATTCAGTGTGGTGACTCATCCACATGTGGAAACTCAACTGCTTTCCTGATTGGCTATAAATAGCAGAGTGAAGCATGCCTCCCTGCTTGGCTTTGTTTTGCTTCCTGATCTCAGCATCTGATGTGGCAGTCCAGCCCCTGCTGTCATCCTCGTATACAGGACTTTTGAGGCAATTCTTTTCTTTGTTCCTGTGCTAGCTGACACCAGGCATTCCTCCAGCACTCCGGAAAAGACTGCAAAGTTACTAGTATTCTCCAGGAGTTTGTTCTTTGAGCGCTGTGCTTTCCTAGAACAGCTGGTGTATTTCAGACCTCATATTTTGGCAGAGTGCTTACCCTGAAGAGACAAAGGCATTTCTGAACATTCTACATTACTATTGTAGTTACTTGTCTAAATGTGCTTCAGGAAATCTGCTTGAGCTCAAGTACTACAAAAAGTGACAGAGCAATTTTAAAAGAGCATTTACATGACTTTTCTTTCTCTCATAGCGTAACTCTTGGATTTAAATTGTGTCATTCATGCCTATGTTTCATGTTTGAGAAATTTGCTTTTGAAGGGTTTTTCACACACAGAGTGAAACCAAACCAAACTGTGCCACCCTAACTGTTTAAACCCAGAGTGGACATTTGTATTTCTTGGATTGTTTTTGTTTCTTTTAGTTTAATCCTATGCATGCAGGGAAGTTATATGTGATATAATTAATTCCCTTTTTTGTCTTTCTTGTTCATGATAAATGCAACCACAATTCTAATTGTAGTGTGCAACAGTGAATTTCTGTGAAGCCAGCCCTAGTGTTGCAGTACTTATTGTTATGGTACTCAGCTTGGGTTTTTGGTAATGCAGTGTTAGTAATTTTGCCAACAGTTATTATTATCCAAGAAAAGTGCTGAAGCATCTCGGTGTTCTTCTACTGCTCGTGTGCCCATATCAGAAAGAAAGATTCAGTTTCAAGGAAGTTGAGTGCACTAACTCTACTGTAACTCTGTCAACAACAACCTCCCCCCGAAGATACAGGGTGCCTGGCTGGACCGGCAAGACGTGGCAGTGTTTTGTCTCTTTCTCTTCCACTCCCCCTTTCCTTTTGGGACACCTGCCGGGGTTTCTGTGTCCACCAGGAAGTGCCAAGAGGTGTTCCAGGAGGTCAGAGGCATACCATCGTCTCTGCAGACATCCTGCTTTTCAGGTGAGTGGCTTTTATTTTATGCAAATAGGTGGTTCTAAAAAGAACCTTTTTCTCAGTTTTCAAAACTTTTGTTTTTCTAACTATGTTAATTTTTTTTTTTTTTTTCTTTTGCTTTTTCAATTGGAAAAACTGTCAAAAGCACAAAACGTTTCTTCAGAGAACTGGTGATTAACACTTGTGGCACAATTTAGCTGCAAGAATGTCAGAAAATGATTGATCGCCGACTAAAATACCCATATTACACTTTCAGCAAAATGTCCCCATATATTTGAATTCAGTCATAATGGCAGGAAACACTTCTGTTCCAGGTACTTGGATAGTGTTTCCAATCTGTAACTCTCCAGGTTTTTGTTGAGATGCTGCTTCTTTATCCTATTCTGCATGAAACTAGTGCCTTTGGTGGAAAAATTGAAGTTGTTTCGAAGTGAACATAGTCCCATGACTTTACTTCTTAGATGGTCTTCTGGAGAGGGTTTTGCTACTTAAATTACATTGCACCTGCTGTGCAAAACCCTTTTTTCACCAATGGTAATAGAGAAGTACTTCCACGCTATGCTTTCATTCCTTCTTGGCTGCTCATATTCAGATGATGATGAATCTCTTTCATCAGCCTCATCAGCAGAACTCTGCTTTGTTCTTCCCCCTTCCTTTAGGGGTGTGACAGCCCCGGCTTTTGTTTCCTGTTCCGGGACATCACATGATGCGCGTCGGAGAACATCAGAAAACCGCGAGGAGGGAGGGAGAGAGGAGCCCGTAGAGGAAAACATGGACCAAACATAAGGCAGCCATAATCAGCCACAACGAGCCACTGGAGGCAGCTGAGAATTTAGCTCTGAACAGGTGTGGTGACATGCCGTCGCACTTGGTTGATTCTTTAATAAGAACACATATTCTCAAGGATGCCTCTTCCAACCTCACTATCATGTGGGCACACAAGGTACTAAACCAACGCCTCCCCAATTCAACATATCCTTGCACAATTATTGTCAGTTTTGCTGACTATCCTTTCCAGGACAGAATTCTTACCAAAGCTATTCAGAAGTCGGGTTTTGCCTTACCTGACAGAGGCCAACTCTGCAAATGTTTTCGGACATGTCAGCATCAGCAGCCCGCAGGAGGAGAGACTTTTTGGGATTAATCAATCAGTTTGAATATGCTGGTTCCCAAGCCTCACTTATTCAGCAGTCAAAATTGAAAAGGTTGTTGAAAGGCAAATTTCATGTTTGTTCTACTGTGGAAGAAGGACAATCCCTTCTGCATCAGGCTAAAAGATTTATACATGGTATATTTGAAAGATGGTTTTGGATGCGCTGTATTTTTAAGTTACCAACCTAACTTTGGCTACCAGGCTTTAATTTAGGATAGATAGGAGGCATACGAGATGCTAGAAAGGACAAAACATTAATCCTTTTCTTGCTTTTTGCCTAATATATATATATTTTTTCAGAGTATGTTTATGGTTTAAAAAGTATTAAGGACTAAGCACAGTGTGCCGGGGAGTTCACAAATCTGGGTGAAGGGTGTTATTGCGAAGGGCCAGAGCAGGCTTTGGAGTGCATGTACATGGCACCCAAATTGTGCAGGAGGCAGGAAAAAAGGTGGGCACTCCTTCTGGCTGGTGCTGGGTCATGGGCAGTGGGGTGACTTGGGATGGAAGTGGGGTGTAGGGATAGTCTGTTCATCAAAAATGTGCAAAAGCAGAGTGTCAAAGATGGATTTAGGAAGGTGTTGTGCAAGATCGTCCAGATGTGGGAAATTTTGGCCAGTTATTGTGTCTACTTAGTGATATTCGAGGGGAATTCTAGTTGGTCTGAGGAGGATTCATGAGAATATGTAGAGGTGCAGTCTGATCTTCTTGAATCAAAGTACTGCAGATAAAAATGATTACCTGTAATGGGAATGGCCTCCTGACAAACAAAAATGTGGTGCTTTGTTAAAATGGGTTGTGTAATTTAATCCAGAATTTATTGCAGGAAATGCACTTCAAAACAAGTGCTCCAAGGGTTTCCATTCCAGCCAAGTATACTGAGGTATTTCACTCATCAGCGGGAATGCCAATGCAGGGAATGGAGATACTGGAGTCCAACACATTGAATTGGAAGATAAAAGAGGTCCATAGGGACAATAAATGGAGGTGGATATGGATAGAAGCCAGAGTAGCTGGAAGGGCTTTACATTTTTGTAATTATTATTGTCCAATCATGGATGAGACCGAAGCCTTGGAACAAATATATAGCCATGCTCTTCAGACAGAGGGATTTATAGTTCTTGGTGCTGTCTTCAACTTCATACACAACTTGTCCTTAGATACCTCCAATAAAAAAAAAAGACAGCTGAAGTCGAAGACTGCTATAATCCTAAATAAAATCAAGCAGGATTTGGCCTTGAATGATCTGTGGCATCTTAAAAATCTTGAATTCACTTAATATGCATGTTATTCAGTCAGGTTTCAGTCTGCCACCCACTTAAACTTTATTTTTTTACTCTCTAGGTGGTTGAAAAGTGGAAAGGTCAGACTTAAGCAAATTCTTTCACAGACCATTCCATGGTTCATCTGGAGATTATTTGGGAAGGTGGGGAGGTAAAGAAGTCGCAATAGCATTTTGATAAGTCTCCGCTTTCTAACCAAATATGGCTAAATGGAATACACAAATTTATCCGGGACTACACCACCCCTATCTTCGTGATCTGTGAGGCATTTCAAGCAGCATTTAGAAGACAGGCAATATCGTATAAAGCAAATCTAGCCAGGGCTTGGATGTATAAGATTCAGAATCTTTAGGCAGATTTAGAGACAGCAATGAGAGAAGCCTCAAAGCCAATGGGCACATCGACCAGGCAGGTAGTGTGAGATCAGCTCATGAGAGCAAAACTAGAGATCAGGGATTTTTTTTTACTTTAAAGGTAATTGCTGGGAGTAAAGTTTTTCAACAGAAGCTTTAGGAAAAGATTCAGCATGTGGGAAAGAATCAGACATGGTCGAAAAAAGTCAACAAAGTAGTTCGTTAATTAACAAAATAAAAGACCCAGCCAGGCACGGGGATGATTGAGGACAGCACTGTAGGAATAACAGAGATATTCCTCAATCATTATGGGCAGATTTATGAAGAAGGTCAGGCAGTATCACAATGCAACTGTCATATTATTTCTCCTCCGTCCACCTTCCTCAAAACCTTAGTAGTCAAAAGGATGCTCTGTCGAAGCAAATAATGGCTGAAGAGGTAATTTTCTGCCTTGTAAGGCATGGCAAATGCTAAAGTCAGTGGGATTGATGGTATTCCCATCGAAGTATAAGTATAAGACCTTTGTTGTAGAACTTCTCCCATTCCTAATGATACTCTTTAACTATATAAAGTGGTCCAAATCCACCCGATGACTTTTAAAGAGTCTGTAATAGTCAGCTTTCCCAGAAAGGACAAGAATCCCCTAGATCCATATTCCTATCATCCTATAAGCCTGCTGAACATTTATTATAAAATATTCTTGAAAATATCGGCTGAACGCCTTACACCTTGTGTGCAGCTGGTAATCCAAAAATATTTGGTCCCTACTAGGGAGGTGGCCACCAATACTGATCTTTAAGCAATTGATTACTTTGCCATTAATAAGAAAAAGGAGGCAATCTTAATGATAGACGCTGAAAAAGCATTTGATCTTGGGAACTGGCAAGCACTTTTATACATTCTGGGAGAATTTGGGTTACCGCCCTCTTTCATCGCTTTGCCTTGAGAACTGTATAGTGGAGCAGAAGCCAAGATTATTATTAATGGCAAAGAAGCAGAGGTCATAAGGATTAAATGTGGCAAGTGGCAGGGCTGTCCTTTGCCTCCATTGCTGTTTATTCTGTTTATTGAACTTCTAGCTATTAGGATTCGTTCTAACCCCCTGATCATGCCTCCTAAAGCTGGGATGGTGAGGGTTCAACTATTTGCTGATGATGACATTTTATTTATAAAGGTTAAGTAACAAAATGTTCAGAATGCCATCGAAGAAATCACACGCTTCACACAGATAGGTGGGTATAGTGTTAATAAAGTGAAAACAGAGCTTCTTCTATTCAATGCAACCCGCTCAATACGCCCCGCTAGCCTGCAGTTGTCTCCAAATCCTCCAATCAGGTACCTAAGAATTTAGGTGCCAAATAGCTATTCTCAGCAATTTCAGCTAAACTATGGGGCTATGTTGCTGAAAATCAAAAATCTGTTATAGTGATGGACTCTTTTACCTCTGTCATTGATTGGGAGGGTTGCACTAATTAGGATGTCTATCTTTCCTTTATTTTTGTTTTTATTTTCCAAGTTCCCCCTTAGAGTTTCTAGTTCATATTTTAATGAGGAAGAGTGTCTTTAGAACCTTTATATGGGCAAACAAAGCCTAGAGTTAAACTCCCCATATTGCAATTAGATATAGACTAGGGAGGTTTAGCCTTGCCTCATTTTCAGACATATTATCAGACAACGTTAGTCGGTTACATGGTCCATCTAGCATCAGACTCTCTCGTATACAACAACTTTTTGTTGACTTTTATGATCAATGAAAGCCAACTTAGTCTACCAACTTTGATACGTACTGCCAGACTCCCAAAGAAAACTAGATATGAGGCAGTGTCTGTATTGGCATGTCGGCAATTAAATATTTAGATCATGGTGTATTCCATTTTGTCATGCTTTTATTCCATTACAAGACTATGATATTTTGGGCTAGTTACAACCTAAACATGTTATAGAAGCTTGGAAGGCTCTCTAGTTTAAAACACGGCCTATATCTGTGATGGGGTAAATCTGATAACATGGGATAGTATGGTACAGCAATTGGGGAATTTAGGCACATTAATTTGTTGTAGTTTCAATTAAATTAGTAGCTTCCTAAAGTAAAACTATATCGTAAGGAATGAAGTTGCAAGGCTGATATTGTGTGACTGGAACTAAATTGACAGGCATGGGGAATTGGTACCATTTGTTGTGTCATAATGCCAACCAGGAACTACTTCCTGAACTACTGCAGAACATTTTCTAGGAAACAAACTGTAAATTTAATACTCAGGAATGGGATCTTCTTTGTGAAGGTTGGTGTATATTTTTAAGATCAGCAAATTTCAAGCATGTGGCTTTTCTATCAAGATGATGTTCATATTAAACACCCTACAGGCTCCATAAGATGTATTCTTTGGTGTCCTATCAGTACTTTAGGTTCTCTGCTACGGGTGAGGTGGATGGATTCTTCTTTTCCTTGATTGTCCCAGCCTCCAGCAATTCTGGTGTTTGTTTTAAATGCAATTAGGTATAGTGCCCGGATTAAGATTAGCCCAACCCCAATGTTGGTACTTTTTAAATTTTCGAATGAGATGCGTAGTTTATGACAATATCAAAAGTATTTTATATCAATTGCTGTTTAGTAGCTCGTTCACTGATTTTACAGGGTTGGAAAACATCTGTAGTCCCATCTACTCAGCAACGCTTCCCCAAAATGAAAAGGACCCAAGCTTTTAAATGGGCCTTCGTCAAAGAATGGGGGCCAGAAGAAAACATGAGGCGATTTGGGTGGCTTTTTCAGGTCTTAGGGGGTTATTACAACTTTGGAGGAGGTGTTAATCAGTCCCAAAAGTGACGGTAAAGTGACAGATATACCACCAGCCGTATTACGAGTCCATTATATCCTATGGAACTCGTAATACGGCTGGTGGTATATCTGTCACATGTGGGACAGATTAACACCTCCTCCAAAGTTGTAATAACCCCCTTAGTCTTCACTGCTTGCACTTTTAATTTTGACATTGTTTATATTTCAGTGAGATAGTGATGGGGCCTCCTTGATTGAGGGTATAGACGATCTGCCTGCAAAAAATACATTATTTTTGCACTTTAATATTGAAACTGCACTTTAACATTGGCATTTATTTTTTCATAAATTCTGGCTCTGGGGCAAGATTAACTTGATATTTGAGGTGGTGCCCATGGGACAGAATTTGAGATTCTTTTTTGTGATGGTCTATGTATTTTGCTATATAGGTGATGTAGTTGAATGTTTTTATATGGAGCATGATCCAAATATTTATGATATTGATGCACTTGTTTCATGTTATATCAGTAAAGATCTTCAAAGATACTGATTTGAGTATCCAGCCATATTTAAGGCACTGTTCCACTTTTTTACACTCCTTCTGTTTGTTTGTATTTGTTATGAATCTATTATTGCTGCTAATTCTTGCTCAACAATAAAAAATAATAATAATGATGATGAATCTCTTTCAGGATCTGGTACCTGTAATGAAGTTGAAAAAGAATAAGCACCCAAAAGAAAACTACTCTCATAACAGGTCTCCAGGAGTCTTTCCAAACTGGTACTTAAAGACAAATGAAAAGAAAACTGGGTTACACATCAAGACTCTTTTACCCAACCAGATCCCTTTATTCCTGCGTGACATGATAGTCATGGAGACGTCAAAATCACGTCGGAATGTAACCACAAATGCCAAAATCAGTATTAAAATGCATTAATAATGTTAAATGAAAGTAGTAAACCTCCCACCTCAAAACAATTTTTACATTGTGCATATATGATTTTCTCACTTCGTAAAAATCACTGCAAATTTTGCAATTACTTTGCAGAACCAGAACCATGCACTGGCACAATTTGAAAAGAATTTGCGAATATCATTTAAAAAAAAAAAACAAAAAAAAACATTAAATGCATTAACATAGGAAATGCCAGTGCAGTAATCTCTTTAGGCTTTTTTCAACATGAAACAACCCCAAGTCTTTTGTGACCTTCCAACCCTACCCAGGGGAAACACCTACCTGCCAGGTTTTCAGATTGCTTATCTGTACCATTTTCATAGTTTTAGTGTACATAAGAGTGACATTCTTTGCCAAATGCGTGACACAGTGGGTCTTTCTAGCTAGTAAGTAAAACCAAGGAATACAGTTGATACTTTCCACTTCAACAAGGTCCAAAGGTGGCCGGAGTAGCTACACTACACTCACTTGTTGGCTGGAAGTATTGATCTACATAACACCTCTTCCTTCATAACACCTCCTCCCAACCACAGTTTAGACAATAAGGCGTAGTCAAATACTGCTGCAGTTGTGCTCAGTATTCATTTAACTCACTCCACTTTCAAGTGCCCCATGATATATGACCCAGTGACAGAAGATTTCAGTGGCTACTCTTCACTATATATTCTTGCTGCTCCAGTTAATGAACAACCTCATTATGGACTGGTCTATTATTGTGGGCTACTTTCCACTGCTGTCTCCAGTCACTGTGAAGTCTGCTAAATTTTGCCTTCAACTGACTTTGTGGAGCTGGAAGTAGACAGACTTTCTCTGAGGGGCTCACTGCTGTACAAAAGTGGTTAACGATCAGGTCATCACCCTCCTGGCAGAGACTACGAGAGGGCTGATTGTCAAAATGATAACGCATTCTCTGCTGCATGCACTCATTTCCTTGGTGCTATTAGCTGATTCCTTTGATACATGTACACACCCAGACACACACGGATATATACACTAACATACCCAGATACACACTGATGCATACACTAACACACCCAAGAAGACACAGATGCATACACTAACACACCCAGGCCCACATTGATGCATACACTGACAGACCCAGACACACAATCATGTATAGACTAACACGCTCATACAGACTTTGATGCATACACTGGCATACCCAATCACATACTCATGCATATACTGACACACCCACATGCACACTAATTCATACACTGACATACCCAGGCACACACTGATACATACACTGACACACCCAAGCACACACTGACATATGCACGAGACACCTAGACACACACTCCTGCCTACAGTGGTAAACCCACACACACACTGATGCATACACTGATACACCCAATCACACATTGATGCAAATACTGACACACCCAGACATACACTGATGTATACACTGACACACCCAGGTGCACACAGGTACCCACATTTGCTGAGACACCTAGACACACACTCATGCATACACTGACAAACCCAATCACACTCTGATGTATATACTGAAACACCCAGGCAGACACTAATACATACATGGTTGTACCCTGGCACACACTGATGCATACACTCACTCACCCAGACACATTGATGTATACACTGGCACACCCGGACACACACTGATACATACCTGGACACACCATGCACACACTAATACATACACTGAGACACGCATACACTGACATGCCCAGGCACACACTGAGACATACACTCATACACCCAGACACACTGATTCATACTACACTGGCACACTCAAGCACACACTGATCCATACACTAGCACACCCAAGCACACACTGATGTATACGCTGACAATCCAAGGCACACACTGATGAATACGCTGATAGTCTCTGGCACACAGCAATGCATACACTGACACAGCCAGGCACACTCTAATGCATACACTGAGACATCCAGCCACATAACAATGTATACACTGACACACCTAGGCACAAACTGACACATTCACTGAGACACCGAGGCACAAACTAATGCAAACATTAACACTTCCAGGCACACAACCATGCAAACACTGCCATATCCAGGTACACATTCATACACACACTGACACACCCAAGCACACATTTATGTGTACATTGACACATCCTTGTATACACTACTGCATACACTCAAATCCCCAGCTACATTCTGATATATAGGCTGACACACCCTGGAACACTGTAACGCATACGCTGTCACACCCAGGCACTCATTCATGTATGCACTGATACACCCATCCACACATTCTTGTACTCACTGACATACCCAGACACACATTTATATGCACACAAATTCGCCCCAGTATAGATACATAAACTCATATCCGAGGTACAGTCAGATGTATATTCTGACACACCCAGACACACAGTATTCACTAATACTTCCAAGCACACACTGATGCATACTCTGGCACACCCATGTCCACACTGATTGCTGCACTAACACACCCAGGTACAACCTATTACATAGGCTATTACACCCAGGCATGCACAGCAATGCATACGCTAACAGCCACTTAATACATGTAAATTCACACATACTAACACATGCATACAATAACATACAAATAAAAACATTAGGTTATCTTTATTTTAACCAGATAAGGAGGTTCTAACAAGAACCTATGTTTTTTTCCTTGGATTCTCAGGAACTGCCTTTTTTGTGATTTTTTTAATTCTTTTTTATTTTAGTGCTTTTTTTTAATAAAACATCTTTCAAAAAAACAAGAAATGAAACCTGCACAGACATTATGCATTCATATTAAACTAGAAAATAAATCAGCATTTATGGCAAGGCGTTGCTGCTAGGATAGCAGAAAAAGATTGCTCCTTAACAGAAGTAGCTTTATTGCATTTGCTGCAAAAAGTACCTATATCCTTTAAATCAGATATAGCTGCAGGAAACAACTTCAGTCCCAGGGATCACAATAGCATCCCCCAACTACAGCTCTTCAGCTTTTGGATGAGAGGCAAGTTCATGTTCCTTCTTACAGCAGAATTATTGTCGAGATGGAAGACTTGAAGATGTTTGAGCATTGATGTAGTGCCATGGCTGTATCTTTTTGCTTTGACTCACTAGCTGCCCAGCTTGCACTGCACTTTGCGTGTCAGGCTCCTCTTCTCTCCAGATGGTATACAGAACAACTTCTCTGCAATGCTCTTTTTCTTCCTTGGTTGCTCATCTTCAGAAAAGGATGATGACTGTTCCTCTGGACCTGGAGCCTGTGGAGAAGTTGAAGCAGCCATTTAAAAAAGAAGAAAGTAAAAACAAAAACATTTCAGAAAGGTATCAAACAGCCTTTCCACCCTAACAGCTAAAGTCAAATGGAAAAACACTGTGTGTGGACTTACTTTTCACACGTGAAGGTTGCTTTACCCAATCAAATCTCTTTATTTCTGTTTCCCATTATATTTTTCAATGCGTCGTGATTACGTGGAGACATAATCAAAAATATTGAATAAGCATAAAAACATGCTTTCAAAAAAGTTATATTAATCATTAATGCCTACCTGAAACATTAAAGTATTAAACCTTCCACCCCAAAAATAATTTTAAGAATGCATATATAGAATTTTATCAGTTTCTACAGATCATGACGCAGTCCATGAATAATTTGCTAAATGGAATCTACGAGATGGGACAGTTTGAGAAGTATTCACGTATATTAGAACATGTTAAAAAAACAATCCAATATATACACATAGGCAATACATTTTCAGGACCAGACTAATAACACAAATCAGGTGTGTTCACTTTGTCAAACCGGCCTCATAGGGTGCGTAACAAAGGATCATCACAACTACAATGGGCCTTAGCAGGTTTACACCCCTCCACAAAATATAACACAAACTTCAAAAACTCTTCTTTGTACAATGTGTTTCATTTTTAGATTAATCATTATGTATATGTGACACATACTAAACATTGACCGAATGGTACACCATATCATATAAATCTTTACTATGTTACTAGAAGCTTAGCTGTGGACTGCACAATGCAAGGCCACACCCTGCCTTTAGCTCCTCCTCTCCCCCAACATCTATTGCACACTGCTTTTCACATAATGTTACAAAAAACTTTAGAAATCCACTGAAAAACCTGATAGTTGCAGAGACGTTGTAGTTAGTTAATAGTCACTCACTCACCTAACCATGCACTGATGCACTCTGTTAGTCACCCACACAGCACTCATACAGTCACTCAGTCACATATATATCACTGGTGCACTCACTCAGTCACCAATACATGCATTCTCATACTCAGTCAATAAACAATACACAACTCATACACTCACTCACTTACTCATACATGTATTCATACACTCAGTCAATCCCCATACACCACTCATGCACTCACTCAGTCACCTACACACCACTCACACACTCACTCACCTATAAAAACACTCATGTACTGTCAGTCACCCATATATTACTCCTGCCCTCACTCACACATACACACACTTATACCCAGTGAATCACCCATACATCATCCATGAACTCACTTGCTTGAACATAGTTGCACTGATGCACTTAGACAATCACCCATTTACCACTTGTGCACTCATTCACTAATACATACACCACTCAAACACTCACTCTCTCCCCCACATGCATACTATTGAACCTGTTCACCCACCCACACACATACTCATGCACTTATTGACCCATACATGAACCCCTTATGCAGTCACTCACTCACCTATGTATGCACTCAGGCACTAATATATATATTTAAACATCATATTAATATAGACACTTGCAACCACCCTAAAACTGCAAGACCCCTAAAAAGAGAAAAATATATGGGTTGCAGTTAAGAAATTAGATTACAAAAACATGTATACTCACTGAAAAAACAAAGGTTACAAGGATGTAATATTTAGGAAATACCATTTAAAACAACATTGGAATTCACTGAAAAAAACAAAGTTGACAGGGACTTTATAGGTAGGAAATAGAATTAAAGTTACAGGGATGTTATAACTAGGCTCACATTTCACACATACAGAACTATAGAAATTCAGCAGTTAAACTTACCTGAGCTAACTATGACTTGTGCCCTCGTAATGCACTGCTTATGACCTCACATATTACATCACTCATGAGATTTTAATATTTTAAAATCAGATCCGGTCATTGGAAATGAGCTGCCTGATCATCTGTGAATTAACTAGAGGAAAGGAAAATCCATTAAGGATCTTGTGGTGCATAGTCATCTTCCTAAAGAAGATATCAGGGGCACATTTAAAGAAGTAATGCGGTTTTTCACATGTACCAAATGTAAGGCCTACAGGAAAAGCAGCAAGTTCATGACATACAAAAACCCAGGATATAAAACACCTAGAGGAATTTTAAAGTTCAACAATTGTAACGCTATCTATTGTCTAGTGTGTCTATGTGAGAAGAAATATATTGGCAGTACCAAACATCAGGTGAAAAGACGTATTTTAGAGCACATGAGGGCGATAGATATTCGAGATACCTCATATACAGTAGCAAGACACTTTGAACTGTTTTATAACAGTGACAGAAAATTATTGAGATTCTTCTGTATTGACTGTGCACTCCTAGGAGAATGAGGAGGTGAACTGGAAATATAATTATGATGCTTAGAGTCCCGGTGATTGAGCTTCAGACAAAAATTCCATTTGGATTGAAAAGTGAGGAAGAGTTGGTCATTTATATGGGTAGAAATATGACTGTGAATGTCATTCAGGGTGTTATGGTTTATTAAAAATATACAATTTAGGTAGAATGATGGCTATACGAAGAATTGGTAATTTGATGCATTAACTCGTGGGTGCAATTGCTTGGTTCATCTTTCCCTCATCCTCTGATATGACAAAATTGAAACATTTTAATTGATCATGGCAAGATGATTTTGAATGACATCGTTGTCATTGAAAGCATGGGGAGAATAGATTTATTCATATATATTACCCATCCAGGGCGTAATAATATTTTTGAGTGTAATAGAGGGTGTGATAATATTTTTAGTGTAATAGAGATGATGAACTGAAGGTAAATTATGGTCCAGTATTGTGAAGAAATGTTGTAAGATGGTGAACAGTGTTTCAATAGAGGTTATGTTGGAATATGCTATGTTTTTTTGTCCGTCTTTTATGTTGTGGAGAATAGATTAATCAATAAAAAGTGTATAAAGATGTATGACTCGCCGTGATACCCCGTAACTAAAGAAGGTGCATGCCGAAATGCGCTTGTTTACTTTGCCAATGTTCAAATAACGAACTAAGAATACTTCCCCAGGAGTACAGTCGCGCTCTGTTTTGTGAAGAATGTGGTCCGTGGGGACCAAATTTATAAGAAGCGAGGTAGCCTGCATTTTTAAAATTTTATATTTTGAACAATTTCGATCCATCTGTGGATTTTGCTGAAGAATTAAAAAAAAAAACTTTTTTGCTCTGGTGGGGTCCCATAGGGACCCAGAACCTAGTCTAGGGTGTTAGGGTATCCATAACATGCCCCCTTTTCTTATTGTTATATTTTTAAATGGTTGTCAACACTTCCTGGTCAAAGTGTTGGCAGCCAATCAAATTTGGGACTGTTGGCTCCACGGAGAATCCGCGCCCCTACATATCTACATTGTTTTCATTAATATCTCTAAAACTACTGAAAGAATTAACACCAAATCATAGAAATATAATCTGTGTACCAAGATCTAGCTTCCTGCCAGTATGATGTAATTCCGTTAAGCGGTTCAGGTTGCAGGCGTGACTGAAGACTCAATGGGTATTAACATGGGAAGCACTTTTTAACCCATTCTTTTTCTCAGCCATTGTATGACAGATAGCCCAACATTCACAGAATCATGCACCTAATCACACATTTACTGAAAAACTCAAGCACCCTCTCACAAACCCAGTCAGACACTCACACACCCACTTACAGACCCACTCAGAGACTCATGCACCCACAAAAACTCCCACTAAGGTACTTATGAACCCACGCCTGGGGTTAGATGGTTATGGGGAGCCATAGGCTAGGCCCTGTGGCCAACCCCTGACATACACAGCAGATGTTTTTGGTGGCGGTGGTTGGATTAGCATATAGGTGGTTATTACAACCCTGGTGGTCGGTGTTAAAGCGGCGTTAAAACCGGCAACAGGCCGACGGAAAAAAATTGAATTACGACCGTGGCGGAAACCGCCAACATAGACAGCCATTTTAACACTCCGACCGCCATGGCGGTACAAACAAACACTGCGGTGGTAACTGCCAACAGACAAGCGGAGGACAATGTACCGCTCACAGTATTACAACAGTCCAATCCGCCACCTTTTCCGGGCCGGATTCACCGCGAACAAAAACGCGGCGGAAACAGGACTCCGAAGGGAAACCGCTCACCTCTACACACCCCACGAGGAACCAAGACGCCATGGAACCGGAGCTCCAGATTCTACCAGCCTTTATCTTCCTGCTCCTCTACCAGGAGCACGAACGCCGGCGGCGAAGACAACGGTGAGTACTGCACCTACGACACAGGGGAGGGAAAAACAGTGACACACACGCAACACGCAACACCCCCACCCCCACCCTCACCCACTACAACACACACGCTAATACATATTGATACATCACAGTTACACCCCCAATCCCCTCTGGAAGAATGCAAGGACAAAAGGAAATGAATCAAATAATTGTGATATATTCAATTACATACATAAAAAATATTTACAAATATATACATTTATACTATACACAATTAAATACACCAAGAACACAAGTCCAAGGGATTCCACCATCATAGTCCGTGGATCACTGGGCCCAAAAGGCATGGGCGAGGCCCATACAAGCTACCCGAACAAGATGGAGAAAACACTGCAAGGGCATCAGTTAGAAATAAAACAGCACCTCAGGGGGAAGGGAAGTGGGGGCACCTCAGCCGGTTGAGTGCACAACGCCAAATCCACGAGGGTGCTCCATGCCCACTGTTCAGTCCTTGGGAGTGCAAAGCCACAGTCTCACAAGTCTCTAAAGTGGGTGGTTTGCCCACTGTTCAATCCTGGGGAGACCAAAGCCACAGTCTCACAAGTCTCTACAGTGGGTGGTTTGCCCACTGTTCAATCCTGGGGAGACAAAGCCACAGTCTCTCAGGTGGATAACAGTCTCCACTGTTTTCTGGAGGGGGCCTTGTGCCCAGAGTGCTTCATCCTGACAAGGACTGAGGTAGTGGATGCCTTTCTCCAGTGGTTCTGGAGGGGGCATTGTGCCCAGAGTGCTTCATCCTGCTCGTGGCGGCCTCAGTAGCGTCAGAGCTTTTGGTGCTCATTGGCCTGCGGTGCTTGTGGCGGTGGTGTCCTGTTCAGCGGTGCTTGTGGCGGCGGTGTCCTGTTCAGCGGTGCTTGTGGCGGCGGGGTCCTGTTCAGCGGTGCTTTTGGCGGCGGTGTCCTGTTTAGTGGTGCTTGTGGCAGCAGTGTCCTTGGCAGCGGTTCAGCTGGTGGCGTTGTTCAGTTCAGCGGTGCTTGTGGCGGAGGTGTCCTTGGCAGCGGTTCAGCTGATGGCAGCGGTGTCCTTGGCAGCGGTTCAGCTGCTGGCGGTCCTGTCTGTGGCAGCGGGGCTGCTGGCAGTCATGTCTGTGGCAGTGTGGCTGCTGGCGGACGCCTCGTGGTCAGTGGGACTGCTGCTGGCGGTCCTGTCTGTGGCAGCGGGGCTGCTGGCGGTCGCCTCCTGGGCAGCGGGGCTGCTGCTGGTGGTCCTGTCTGGGGCAGCGGGCTGCTGGCGGTCGCCTTCTGGGCAGCGAGGCTGCTGCTGGTGGTCTTTCCCTGGGCAGTGTGGCTGATGGCGGTCTTGTCCGCCGTGCTGATCTTCCCAGACTTGCCGGTTTTCTTGTGCCCCTTTCCCACCTTGGATGGTGTCGCAGCTGTCTCCACACTCCCAACTGTACCCCTGGGAGCGGCTTTGGTGGCTGGTGTCTTTCCTCTCTCCCGCCGGGCACTGGGCAACTTTTTATGCTTGACAGGTGGGGGACTGTCCGTGCTGTGGCTCCTTGCCAGACTGCCTGCCCTGCTGCCTGGTACACTCCATAATCCGGTTGACTACTGGCACCCCTGGTCCCGCCAATGTTGTGGCTGAGGTGTTAGGTTGGGACCTGGAGAGTCGGCCCTAGGAGACTGATGGGGTGGGGAAGGTGAGGGAAAGAGGTCAAGACCGGCCAGGAAAAGTTTCTTAGGAACACTGGGACGGGTAGCTGGAGGGGGTTTGGGAGTGGAGGAAGAGGTTGTGGTCGTAGGAGGTGTACGTTTGCTGACTTTGGGTGAAGGTGCATGGGCTGGAGGCTGTTGTGAGGTGGATGGCTGTTGGGTGGGTGTGTGGCTGCGTTTGTGTACCTTGGGAGGTGGCCTCACAGACACACTGGGAGAGGACACATGG
Source organism: Pleurodeles waltl (assembly GCF_031143425.1). Lineage (NCBI taxonomy): Eukaryota > Metazoa > Chordata > Amphibia > Caudata > Salamandridae > Pleurodeles > Pleurodeles waltl. The sequence continues at coordinate 257,003,421 of NC_090437.1, read as the reverse complement.
GATGTGTGAATGGTAGTGGGGGTGGTGACTGCACGTGAGCGTGGTGTGGTGATGGGTGTGCTGGTGATGGACGTAGTGGCTGAGGATGTAGTGCATGCAGGTGTGAGTGGAGACGAGACAGGGAGGGAGGAGGGAGACGAGGAGGAGGGGGACACAGTGGAGGCAGTGGATGTTGGTGTGTCTGCATGTGTCTGATGCTTGCGTGAGTGCCTGTGGGATGTGTGGTGCTTATGTTTGCCTGAGCTTCCTTAGTGTGTTGAGGTGTGTGCATGCTGGTCTGATGGTGTGCTTGGGATAGGCTGAGGTACAGGGGTGTGGGTCTGGGTGGAGGAAGTTGAAGGGGGGAGGCTAGAGACAGGGACAATGGCTGCCATCAGTGCTGAGGCCAGAGTCTGAAAAGCTCGCTGAAGGGCTGCCTGACCAGAGCGAATGCCCTCCAGGTATGCATTGGTTTGTTGCAACTGCCTCTCTACACCCTGGATGGTATTCAAAATGGTAGACTGCCCAACAGTGAGGGACCTGAGGGGATCAATGGCCTCCTCACTGAGGGCAGCAGGGGTGACAGGGGCAGGGACTGAGGTGCCTGGGGCGAAGGTGATGCCAAACCTCCTGGGTGAGCGGGCACGGGGCAAAGGCTGAGGGGCTGCTGGGAAGGCGGTGCTAGTATGAGGAGTGGCGGCTGTACCTGTAGATGCGGGGGGGCACAGATAGGGCCACCACCGCAAGGGAGCTCCCATCAGAGGAGGAGTCCGTATCGCTGGTGTCAGCTCCTGTCCCCGCTGTGGAGCTCCCCTCGCCCTCCGTCCCACTGGTGAATTCGGAGTCTGTAGTTTCGCCCTCCAGGGCCATGTGGGATGCAGCTCCCTCCTGCTCCGGTGCCACTGCTCCTCCGCCTGATGATGCTAATGCACACAAGTACAAGGAGACCACAAAAAGGGGGGGAGACAGAAGAAAGACATGTTCAGTGCATGCAATACTGCTACCGTTGGCGGATACAACAGACACAGAAGCCCCCTGCACTACGCCGCGCTCTTGGGGTCCACTATTCAATCCCTGGGACATGGCTTACAAGGCTATGGCCGATTTATGCACACATGGATGTCACAGGAGCCTGACTAGGTGTAGTTGGCACTGTACACAGGTGGGGTGGGGTGCCACAGGGCCTGCCTGAAGAAGGGAACTCAACTAGCAAGCTCGCCTTGGCCTAGGGGAACCCACAGCCCACCTCCCCCACCCAGACACCTACAATGTGCGCTGAATCAGCTGAATGAGAGTATACTCACCCTCTTGTTGCTGCTGTGGTGCCCTCAAGCGCCCATCCAACTCCGGGTACACCACCGCCAGGATCCTGAATATCAGGGGGTCATGGTGCAACGGGCACCCCTCCCACGTTGGGAGGCCATCCCCAGCTGGCCCTCCGCCGTCTTCTTGCTCCAGCGGAGAATGTCCTTCCATCTTTCCGGCAGTGGGTGCTCCGTCTGTGGTAGACCCCCAGGGTCTGGACTTCCTTGGCGATGGCACGCCAGATGTCCTTCTTCTGGTGGGCGCTGACCTACAGGAACGTACAACGCCAGCGCAGTTACCTCATATCCCCTTGTCCCACCTTACAGGTCAGGCAGCCACCATTTCAGGGGCCCACATGGCTTTATTTTCGACTGCGTCACACATACCTAGGCCTTGCCTAAACACTCATACAGGCAAATTTCGAATTATGAATAGTTTTCAGAGTAAGCTGTGTTTACGTACCTCAGAGTTGGTTGACTCTGTGCTCACTGTTCTCCTCCATAGGCACCGTGTGCTGGGGCATGTGAGGAGATGGCGGCATCCTCCGGTGTACAGACCTCTGGTGGACCTGTTGACAATGGAGGAAAGACATGTGATCATCACCTACAGGCTTGATCGTGCCACAATCCAGGAACTGTGTGCCCATTGTGAGCCAGACCTGATGTCAGCTATCCGCCATCCCACAGGAATCCCCCCTCAAGTGCAGGTGCTGTCAGTACTCCATTTCCTTGCAAGTGGGTCATTTCAAACAATAGCAGCCATAGCATCAGGGATGTCCCAGCCTATGTTTTCCAATGTGTTGTCCAGAGTGTTGTCTGCCCTGTTGAAACACATGCGGAGCTACATCGTTTTCCCTCAGGTGGAGGATTTGCCTACAGTGAAAGGTGAATCCTATGCCCTGGGACATATCCCCAATATCATAGGTGCCATTGATGGGACATATGTGGCCTTGGTCCCCCCGCAGGAGTGAATAGGTGTACAGAAACCGGAAGAGTTACCATTTGATGAATGTGCAGATGGTGTGTTTGGCAGACCAGTACATCTCCCATGCGAATGCAAAATTCCCTGGCTCAGTGCATGACGCTTACATCCTGCGGAATAGCAGCATCCCTTATGTGATGGGGCAACTCCAGCGGCACCGGCTGTAGCTATTAGGTAAGCTCCTGGACCCAAATCAGTGGGAATAGTTGTCTGGGTCTGAGGATGTCACTAAGAGTTAGTGTGTGTCTAACAGTTGTCCCTCACCATTTGCTGGTGACTCTGGTTACCCCAACCTGTCAAGGCTACTGACCCCACTGAGGAATCCCAGGACAAGGGCAGAGGAACACTACAATGAGGCCCATGGGCAAACTAGGAGGATAATAGAGCGGTTCCGGTGCCTACATATGACAGGTGGTTCCCTATTCTACTCACCAAAGAAGGTGTGCCAGATCATCGTGGCCTGCTGTATGCTTCACAATGCTTCACAACTTGGCTTTGCGACAACAGGTGCCTTTTCTGCATGAGGATGGTCCAGATGGAGGTATTGTGGCAGCTGTGGAGCCTGTGGACAGTGAAGACGAGGAAGCAGAAGAAAAGGACATTGACAACAGGAACTCAGTGATCCTGAAATACTTCCAGTGAGACACAGGTAAGAAGACAAACCTGCCTGCTACATCTACTTTAAAACTACTACCTCTCTACTGTCTATCATTTTCACCCAGTTTATGGTCACTGAGTTGTCACTTTCCCTTACGATTTCACAGAAATGGGTCCCACTGTGTGACATCTGCTTTGTTTCCTCATGGACTAGAGCTGTGTGACATAGGTATGTTGACATTACATTTGAAAGAGCATTTTTTCACTGTAATTGCTAATACACTATTTCGAAATCACAGACAGACTCCAGATTGTTTTGTGCTTTAAGGGTGTTTATTTAAGTGCTCAATATTGGAGGGGGTTGTAAAATGGTGAGGGGTGATGGTGGAGGAATGTCCATGGCAGAGTCCAGTCTATTAGTCTCACAGGTGCATTGTCTAAAGGGGCGTAGGAAGTGGAGCTAGGGCAGTTTGAGGATGTACAGGGTGACAAGGTGGGACAAAAGGATGACAATCAGGGTTGTCTCATTTCTTGGCGAGTGTCTTGGCATCGCTCTCTGTCTTTGTCCTGGATCTCAGGAACCGTTTGCGGGGTGGTTCTCCCTCTGCATGGGGTGGGGTGCTGGTGTGGTGGTCCTGTGGCGGTACCTCCTGTCCACTAGCGCCGGTGGAGGTGGTGGGCAGTTCACCGCCCAGGCTAGTGTCAGGGGCCCCTTGTTTTGCCACTGTTTCCCTCCTGGTGTTGTGGAGTTCCTTCAGCACCCCTACAATGGTGCCCACATTAGAATTGATGTATTTGAGTTCCTCCCTGAAGCCCAAATGCAGTTCCTCCTGCAGCCGCTGGGTCCCCTGAAACTTGGCCAGTACCGTTGCCATTGTCTCCTGGGAATGGTGGTAGGCTCCCATGATTTTGGAGAGGGGCTCGTGGAGAGTGGGTTCCCTGGGCCTGTCCTCCCCCTGTCGCACATCAGCCCTCCCAGTTCCCCTGTGTTCCTGGGCCTCTGTCCCCTGAACCGGGTGCCCACTGCCCTCAGGTCCCTGTTGTTGTTGGGGTGGTGGGTTAGCCTGGGTTCCCTGTAGTAGTGGACACACTGCTGCTTGATGTGTCCTGGGGACAGAGGTATGGGCCCCCTGGGTGGGTGCTGTGCTGGTGTTTCCAGAGGGGGGAATCTCTGTGATGGCCTGTGACTGTGTCAGGGGAACCGACTGTACTGAGGTCCCAGATGGGCCGGGCTGGTCATCTAGATCGAGTTGGACAGAGCTGCTGTCATCACTGTGGGCCTCTTCTGTGGGTGTTGTGGACATGTCTGGACCCTCCTGTCCGGTGCCGTGTACCCCAGTGCTTGTATTCCTGTGTAGGACCTTGTGTGATGATGGTTTAGGGGGGTGTATGGGTATGTGCAGTGGCCATGCTTTGGTGATGGGTGTCCATGCTTTGGTGTTGCATGCAGGGCTTGGTGTTGGGATGTGTGGTTTGTGATATTGGGACATGTGTGAGGAGTAGGAGTGATGGGCTGAGGGTGAGGGCATGTGATGGCATGCAGGTAGGGTGGGGGATATAGTAGTAAAGATTTGCCTTACCAGAGTCCATTCCTCCAGCTACTCCTGTGAGGCCCTCAGGATGCAGAATAAACAAGACCTGCTCCTCCCATGTTGTTAGCTGTGGGGGAGGGGGTGGGGGTCCGCTGCCAGTCCTCTGTACCGCGATGTGGTGTCTTGAGACCACAGAACACACCTTCCCCTGTAGGTCGTTCCACCTCTTCCTGATGTCATCCCTATTTCTTGGGTGCGTTGACCCTGTCTACGATTCTTCACCATAGCTCCAACTTCCTAGCTATGGAGGTGTGCTGCACCTGTGATCCGAATAGCTGTGGCTCTACCCGGACGATTTCCTCCACCATGACCCTGAGCTGCTCCTCAGAGAACCTGGGGGTGTCTTTGCTGTGCCATGGGGTGGTGTGGGTGATGTGTGGGGTGGTGTGTGTTGTGATGTGTGTGATGATATTTAGTGGTGTGTTGTGTGAGGTGCGTGGATGTTATGTGGGTGATGGTGTTGAGTGCCTGTGGATGCTCGTTTGTAGATGGTGGTGTCTCTCTGTGGCCTTCAGTCGCAGTTGTTCTCGTAGGGGTTTGTGGGTGATGTGGGTGTGTGTTTTATATTGTATTGGGTGTGTGGGAGTGGTGTGTGTATGTGTATCAGTTGTGTGTATTTCGAATTGTCCAATGTGGATGTGTTTTGAAAGTGTGTGTGTCTTGAGCGCGACGGTGTGTACCGCCAATGGAATACCACGGTTGAAAGACCGCCACGTGGATTCGTGGGTGGTGATAGTGTGGGCGTATTCCTGTTGGCGTGACGGTGGAGGATTTGTTATCGCCAGTTTATCCTTGACCTTTGATGTGGCTGACTTGTGTGGGTGTCTAAATTTTGGCGGATTCTGAACTGTGGGTCTTACTAGCTGTGGCGGAATTCCACGGCCGCGGGGTGTGTTGGTGGTTTTCTGCACGGCGGTATGCGGCTTTTTCTGCCAATGTTGTAATGACCCCCATAGTTATTAAATTTACTTTATTTTAAAAAAGCCAAAGAAATTCACTGAAAAAACAAAGGTTACAGGGACGTTATAGTTAGGTTCGGAATATTTTCACAAAACTATAGAAAATTCTGCAGTTATAGTTAGAGATATTTAAAGAAACTATAACTCGCACCCTAAGGTAACAATAACTTGCACCCTCACCATGTGCTGTTAATTACCCTAGATATTACAGCACTCTTGACAAGTTTTATAACAACAACAAAATATCAATAAACCATTAGCAGGAAAATTATTTAAGAAAAAAACTGTGCATAGTGGGGGGCACCGAAGGCCGCGCGCAGCAATGTTATGATTAACGTATAGTAATGAAAATTACTTTAGGTTAAAAAAACATAGAAATTCACTGAAAAAACAGAGGCTACATGGACATTGTATTAACTATAACTCATGTCTTAGGGTCACATAACTAGTGCCCTGGCCATGCACTGCTATTTACTCCACAAATTATGGCACTCATGACATCTTTGATAACATCATTGATACTATCAATGTACTATTTGCAGTAACATTTTTGAGTAAAAAACTGCATGGTGTGGGCATGAGTTATAATTGCCTTAGGGCACGAGTTACAGTTACTTGACATAATTCTAACTATAGTAGGTACGTTTCTATGATTTTTTATGTTTAAGTGTGAGCGTAGCTAAAACTTCTGTGTAACCTTTGGTTCTTTAGGTAAATTTCCATGTTTTTTAAAATTCTATTTCCTAACCATAATGTCCCTGTAACCTTTGTTTTTTTCAGTGAATTTCAATGGCTGTTTTAATGCAAAGAAATGTTTATTTCTATCCGTTAATCCAACCACCTCCGAGCATGGAATTTGGCCATGTGCAGCAGGGGATGGCCCCAGGGCATGGAGCCAACCTCCCTGTCCACCCAACCCCATGTTGTGCACAGCAGGAGCTGCCCATGCCTTGTCTCTCTGAGTGTGAGAAAAGGTATGGGAGGGTGTATCTGGGGTGAGAGTGGCTGTGAGAGGGTCTGTCTAGGTGTGAGAGTGGGTGTGTGAGGGTTTCAGTGGGTCTGTGAGTGGGTGTGTGAGAGTCTCAGTGGGTCTGGAAGTGGGTGTGTGAGTGCCTGAGTCGGTCTGTGAGTGGGTACATGAGGGTCTGAGTGGGGCTGTGAGTGGGTGCAAGAGGGACTGAGTGGGTCTGTGAGTGGGTGCTTGGGTGTCAGAGTGGGTCAGTGAGTAGGTGCTTAAGGGTCTGAGTGGTCTGATCGGATGTGTTAGTGGGGAAAATAGTTTTTTAGGCTTTGATGAATGATATACTTAGAATGAGATATTTCTAAAAAAAAAAAAAAAAAAAGTCAATTAAAAAGAGTGGGATCACCTTTCAGTATGAACCTTAAATGTTTTAAGCTTAAATGAAACTAAAGAAGGGAAATGACAAGCCACACACCAGGAGTAGAACATTCCACTTTCAGTGTGAGAGTCTGTGCCCTTAACCTTTAGGCCATGGGTGACTCATTACTGTGATGATTTTAGACATACCTAAGACAGTCAGCCCATGCATGTGATTGCAAAGAAACATGAATGTTCCATCACTTGGAAGGTTTAACAGTCAAAACACTAGTAAATGAACAAACACAATGCAAAGCAATACTAGGATATGAACCTTCAGCCTACTGAGTGACAGTACAAGTCATTGACCATCAGACCAGAAGTGACTCTATTCCCCTCTGCATCCAAACGTAACTAGAATATTCATATATAATGTCTTGCTAGTCTGACTCTTTGAAGTCATTATATGGAGAGACCATTGCAATGACAATCCTCCTCTATCTTCTGTTCCTTTATGAGATGAAAGAGAGAGTGATAGTGACAGGACTGCAGTGGGAGCCTGAATGTCCCCGCAGTCCTAGCCGGCTCCCCACCTCCTGCAGGAGCTGGCATTGCTCCCACAAGCAGGGAGCTGCTTTAAATATCAGCTCCCTGCTTGCCGGAGCAATGTTTTCATTAATCCTGCAAGTGAGAGCTATTTGACAGCTCTCACTTGCAGAGAGTGAAGTGTTTGCTCTGACTTGGTGGGAGCTATAAAAACTCCGCCAAGTCACAGCAAATTTAACAGTCCCAGGGAGGTGTTGGTCTCTGGGGCTGGTGGGACCACAGTGGCCCCCCTACATTCTCTTATTGTAACCCTGGGGAGGTGGTGGTTCCCGGGGCTGTAGGGGGCTGAGTAGCCACCCTGTATTCAATTTGTATAAAGCCCTGGGGAGGTGGTGGTCCCCGGGGCTGTGGGGGGGCACATGGCTCCATGTTAACAGAATATCTTTGGCCCGGGGTGGTGGTGCCCCCCAGGGTTATGAGGGGACAAGGCAGCTCACTAACATTCAATTTGTGTAATGTCCTGTAGAGGTAGTGGTCCTAGGGTATGTGAGGAGGCCACGGGCCCCGACAAACCCAGAATAACTTTGGCCCCAGGATGTTGGTGGCCCCCAGGGCGGCCTGCATTACATTTTATTAAAGCTCTGGGGAGGTAGTGGTCCCTGGGGCTGTGGGTGGGGCATGTGGCTCCCGCTTTTAATGAAACATTAACCCTGGGGAGGTGGCAATTCCCAGGACAGCAAGGGGGCTAGGTGCCCCCCTCAAACCTTATTAGTTTAGCCCCAGGGAGGTGGCAAGCCCCATGTGCCATCCTCATTAATTTTTGGCATGCCCCCGAGACATGACCCACCTGGGGTGTTCATTAAAAGTGTGGGAAACCACCCATTTATTTTTGTAAATGTGTTTAAGCCCTGGCAGGGCCCACCTTGGACCCCAGCACCAGAGCTAAAGGGGTGAAGGTGTTCCTACCCTGGCCTCTTCTTTTTTTTTTTTGGGAGTCAGCTGAAGCCGAGTTCCAAGGTGACTGCCAACACTTACTGCTTGAAGTCAATCAGATATCAGCACAGGAACAGTTGGATCCACGAAGGGTTCGCGGACCAATAAATCTATATTTTAAAACTCTTTTTTCTCTAAAACTACTCAACATATTTACACCAAATCCCAAAAAAGCATGAGTTTGGGACAAACATCTAGCTTTCTACCACATTTGGTTTAATTCCATTCAGTGGTTCGAGCTGTAGTTTTGTTCAAAAGTTTGAAAAAATCAATCAATGTAGAATGGGTAAAAAGTGTTTTTGTACCCCCCCCCCCACTTTATTTCTCTAGTCCTGCTTGACGGATGACCCTAAAAAATTTCAGATACCAACTGAATTGGCCAAAGTACACATTTTGAAAATTTAGTGAAGATTCGTGCAACAGCACTAAAGTTATTGGCAACACAAAAAATGACCTGTCTATTGTAAAAATTGTCCTAACCCACACATATATATATATGCTACAACGCCCTGACTAAAAAGAATTGCTACAGCAAAGGGCAACACAAACCCTTGATAGAGTAGAGGAGTGGTCATGGTGACAGCCCAGCTGGAAGGATGCAAGAAGTTGGGAACCTAGGAGGGTAGTCGAAGTCAAGTGAATGATACTGCCAGGATTCGGTTCCAACGTGAGGTAGGTAGGTGGTTGCTTGAGCTGATTTAAGGCATGACCGTCAGCTCATCATGTCACTCACTCTTACAATGGCTGTATATCAGAGTTACTGCATAACTAACTTGCATTCTGCTCTTTGGCTTTATCTCTATGTATCTCATAGACCAGTCTTCTGGAAGTGTGCTTTATACAAAAGGGAACCAGTTTGAGTCATCAAAAGGAGGTGGGGAAGCAAAGATCACTGTTTGGAATGCATGAATCATTCAAAATGTTATGGTCTGAGGATTAAGATAACAAAACAAGAGATAGGCTGAGTGATTGAAAAAGTAGAATGCTCTGCTTACCAAAGATGGATTTGTCCAGAGGACTAACAATCATTGGGGGTCATTCCGACCCTGGCGGTTGACTACCGCCAGGGCCGGGGACCGCGGATGCACCGCCAACAGGCTGGCGGTGCATCCATGGGCATTCTGACCGCGGCGGTACAGCCGCGGTCAGAAACGGGAAACCGGCGGTGTCCCACCGGTTTCCCGCTGCCCTAGGGAATCCTCCATGGCGGCGCTGCAGGCAGCGCCGCCATGGGGATTCTGACCCCCTTACCGCCAGCCTGGTTCTGGCGGTTTTGACCGCCAGAACCTGGCTGGCGGTAACGGGTGTCGTGAGGCCCCCCTAAGAGGGCCCCACCAAGATTTTCAGTGTCTGCCTAGCAGACACTGAAAATCGCGACGGGTGCAACTGCACCCGTCGCACCCCTTCCACTCCGCCGGCTCCATTCGGAGCCGGCATCTTCATGGAAGGGGGTTTCCCGCTGGGCTGGCGGGCGGCCTCCGCCGCCCGCCAAAGTCAGAATGACCCCCATTGTCTTTTGTCTTCTTTCTTAAGCACCCAAGGGTAAAAGGGCATCTGTTCTGACTACCGCCAGTGCCACAGTGGGTGTGACCACCACTGCTACCCCCACCAACAGTGCTACAGGGGATGGTTCTGCTGCCCCATGTAAATCATTTTTATCCCCACTAGTAAAATGATACCATTTTGTATGGTTGTCTGACAGAATTTTTAAAGTGACAAATTTTGATTGGCCATACATTTATGTCAAAAACATCAAGGGCCAAACCATACAGAAGGTAAGTGCAAATAGGTAAGTATATTTTCTATTCTAATCTCCACATCTATGTACTTTGAAGACATTTATATGATGAATGTACATATATATGTAGATCAGCATAGTAAAATTTGCTTTCCCGTATACTTTTGTCCTCGATAAGCTTGACACCATATTTTGTCCACACAATGTTTTCTCTTTGATATTTTGCCCAAAAACCTTTCAGTATTCTACTAAATGTTTCAGGTTGGATGTTATTTGTTATCCCTGCATTTCCTGTGAGTTTTCACATTTCCTTTTTCCACAGGTTACATTATCTTGGCTGTATTTTTCTTCTACTCTTTTTCTGATGCTTTATGTTGGACTTGGCCCTTTTTGCAGGGTCATCCCTAATCTTTTTGCCTCCTTCCTCCTATTTTTCTGACCTGTTTTCGTTGGCTTTAGGACTCTGGGCACTTTACCCCTGCTAACCAGTGCTAACGTGCATATGCTCTATGTGTAAAATGTATTGTTGATTGGCTTTACCATGATTGTAAAATTTGATTTACTAGTAAGTCCTTAGTAAAGTGTACTAGAGGTGTCCAGGGCCTATAAATCAATTGCTAATTGTGGGCCTGCAGCACTGGTTGTGCCACCCACATGGGTAGCCCTGTAAACATGTCTGTGTGTAGTTTTAAACTGCCAATTCGACTTGACAAGTGTACCCACTTGCCAGGCCTAAACCTTCCCTTTTCTTACATGTAAGGCACCCCTGAGGTAGGCCCTAGGTACCCTCATGGGCAGGGTGCAGTGTATGTTTAAGGTAGGACATATACTAATGTGTTTTATATGTCCTGACAGTGAAATACTGTCAAATTCGGTTTCACTGTTGCAAGGCCTATCTCTCTCATTGGTTAACATGGGAGCTGCCTTTAAATATCATTAAAGTGCAGATTTCCTCTTGGAGCAAATAGAAATATGGAATGTAGGGTCTCTGAGCTCACAATTCAAAAATACATCTTTTAGTGAAGTTGGTATTTAGATTGTGTGTTTGAAAACGCCATTTTTAGAAAGTAGACATTTTCTTGCTTAAACCATTCAGTGGCTCTGCCTTTTTGTGGATTCCCTGTCTGGGTCAGTTTGACAGTTGGGATCCTTGCACTCTCCTCTAGACAGTGACACAGAGGGAGTTGGGGTGTACCTTGCATATCCCGATGAGCCATCTGTACTGGGAGAAAGGGAAGGAGTGGTCACTCACACCTGTAAGGACTGTGCCTGCCCTCACACCATGCAGTATCCAGCCCCCTGGTGTGTGTCTGGGGCCTGGCCTGGGGAAGACTGTTCTTTGAAGTATGCCTACTTCAAAGCAGAAAGGGATTTAAGAAGAGCACCCAAACTCCTGAAAATTAGATCGTTTCTGGATTCAAGAGGAACCTCTGCCAAGGAGAAGCGCTGAAGAGCTGAGGAGAAGTGCTGTCCCTGCCTGTGAATGTGCTTTCTTGTGCTATCCTGCAGTTACTGCTTCTGCCTGTGAAAGGGGCCAAAGATTGGACTCTGTTGTGCATTTCTGCTTGTGAAGAATCTCCAATAGCTTGAACTGAGCTTGCCTTCTGTTGTTGAAGTCTCAGGGCCATCAAAGACTTCCTCTGCCAGCACCTGAACTCTCTGCTGAGACTCCTGCCATGCCAAGTGGTGCCCTTTTCCAGTCCCTGGGCCCTTGAACGGTGAAGCTGGCAGGCAAAAACTGAAAATACATGCACAGAACACAGTGTGGGGAAATTCAATGTACCTTCCACAACGTGGCTGATAAAGGATGCAACACTGGCTTTGCAGCTGAAATCGACTCTCACTACTGGAGAAACGGCACGCAACAGGAGCTTTTGGAGGCTGATAACAACGCAAACCCCATGCAGGACGGTTTTCTAGCACAGTGCAACCGGATTTTCCACACATCATCCATGGGCTTCCAAGTCAACCTCACTGCGCGGATCCGTGGTGTCCTTCTGGAAATAGATGCATTGCTCTCTTGCGAGGAAGAAAAATGGCGCATCGCCAACCCGACTGGAGAAGGAAACGATGCAAAGCCTCACTTGGGAGTAAGGTATAAACGCATTGCTGACTTTTCCGATACGTGCTCACTTGTGCGGCTTTATTTTTGAACTACAGTATTCGCACTGTCTTCTAAGGATTAAGACTCTTTTGAAAATTCATATCTTGACTTGTGTATATTGGATTTTTGTCATTTTGGTCTTGTTTTGTTTAGATAAATAATACCTATTTTTCCAAACCTTTGTTGTGTCATTTTGTAGTTGTTCACTGTATTACTGTGTGAGTTGGTAGAAATACTTTACACATTGCTTCTGAAGTTAAGCCTGCCTGTTCATGCCAAGCTTCGAAGGGGATGAGCAGGGGTTAACTGAGTGTGAGTCTCCATTACCCTGACTAGGGTGAGAGTCCTTGCGTGATCAGACGGTAACCTGACTGCCAAGCAAAGACCCCATTTCTAACACTTCCTCTTGACCCTCCTTTACAATTCCTTTTCTTGTTGTTGTATAGTACCAAAGAGGGGAAACATTTTTGGTAATGTAAAGAGGATTAGACAGCCAGCATAGTATGCTAGCACTGGTGCTGCTCCTACAATAAGTGCATGCAGGGATTGAATTCATATGCATCTGCCGTGCCACAGCAGCAAAACTGAACTGAGGGGCATATTTCATTTAAGGGTAAGGGTAGTACCATTGAGAAGGGAGTTGGAAAAGAGTTGGGCCTTTGGAACAATAAGTTCACACAGCATGCTACAGCTTGTGCTGCCCCAAAAACATGCTGAAGAGAAATCAAACCTGTCAGAATGGCTCAATTATGTTGCATAATCAAGTATCAATTGTTCAGCATGCATACTTTCATGTGTTGCTCATTAATGGTAAGTGATTCAAAATTTTGAACAAACAAAGGCCCTCATTACAACACTGGCATTTGGTGTTAAAGCAGCGGTAATACCGCAAACAGGCCAGTGGTAATTACCGCCAAATTATAACCTTGGCTGTGTTATATCCGATAGACAGCCAATATACCACACTGACCGCAAGGGCAGAAACAACAGCCACCATGATGGGAGCCGCCTACAGCCAGGCAGAACTCAATGTTCTGACCACCATATTAAGACACACAATTCCACCACCTTCTCCGGGGCGGTACCAACGACATCAAAAGCCTGGTGGAAACACTGCACAGAAGTGAAAGGACTCACCTTTGGAGATACAGGGAAGAATCACGCCGCCATGGAGCCTGAGCTGCATGTCTTACCCGTGATTTTCCACGTGCTGCTCCACCACGAACATCAATGCCAGCGAAGATGACAATGGTGAGTACAGATGCCTAGCACACAATGGAGGGAGGGAGGAAAAAGAGAGTGACACACACACTCGCACTCCCCAATACCATACACACATTCAGCTGCATTACCAAAACATGTGTACCCCTTACCATGGATGAATAATGCAAGGACAAAACAATTTCGAGAAAGTGAATGTAATGAAAGAAACACATCAAGATAAATAAGTGAGGCAAGACAAGAGATATATACATATGTACACAAAAAGGGACACAGCCCAGTCCATAATATACGCAGTCCACATGGCCAGAGGCCAAAGTCCAAGGCCAAACATGGCACCTGCCTCAACACGGACAGAACACTGCAGGGGCATCAGTTGGTAAATAGGCAGGTACGTCAGAGGGACGGGGGTACCTCAGCCAAGAGATGGAACAACATCTCTGGTTCTGGAGGGGGCAACATGCCCTGTGCTTGGTCCTGGGGACTGCAAGGCCACAGTCTCTCAAGTGGATGACTTGCCCACTTGCTCTGGAGGGAGCAACATGCCCTGTGCTTGGTCCAGAGGAGTGCAAGGCCACAATCTCTCAAGTGGGTGACTTGCTCTGGAGGGGGCAACATGCCCTGTGCTTGGTCCTAGGGAGTGCAAGCCCACAGTCTCTCAAGTGGATGACGTGCCCACTTGCTCTGGAGGGAGCAACATGCCCAGTGCTTGGTCCTGGGGAGTGCAAGGCCACAGTCTCTCAAGTGGGTGTCTTACCCACTGGTTCTGGAGGGGGCATTGCGCCCTGTGCTCTTGATCCTGGGGAGGCTGGGGTAGGTGGGTGTCTTACCCACTGGTTCTGGAGGGGGCATCGTGCCCTGTGCCCTTGATCCTGATGAGTGCAAGGTCACAGTCTCTCAGGTGGGAGTCATAACCACTGGATTTGCAGGGGGCAGGCTGCACAGCAGCCCATGGAGGCAGGATTACATACCGTCCACCGGCGGTGACGGCTGCTCACTGGAGGTGGTGGTGCTGCTGGTAGGGGGAGGCTCCTGCCCATCCCCTGCAACCTCAGACGGCTGCTCACTGGAGGTGATGGTGCTGTTGGCGGGGATGTTCCTGACCATCCCCTGCAACCTCAGATGGCTGCTCACTGGAGGTGGTGGAGGTGGTGCTGCTGGGGGGAGGCTCCTGCTCATCCCCTGCAACCTCGGATGGCCACTCACTGGACTTGGTTGTAGTGGTGCTGCTGGGTGGGGCTCTTGCCCATCCCTGCAACCTCAAACGGCTGCTCATTGGAGGTGTTGGTGGTGGTGCTGCTGGGGGGAGGCTCCTGTCCATTCCCTGCAACCTCGGACAGCTGCACAACCATGGTTGGTGGTGGGGGCTCCCTGGAATGCTTCCAGGAGCATTGAGTTCCTGCCCCAGGCCCCTTGCTCTTCCTGTCTGCTGGTGGAGGCTCCTTTCCCTTCTTGGCAGTCACTTGGGCAGGCACCTTTGCCTTCTTTTCAGCAGCTTGGGCAGGCTCCTTTCCTTTCTTGGCAGCAGCTTGTGCAGGATCCTTTCCCTTCTTGGCAACAGCTTGGGCAGGCTCCTTTGCCTTGAGGCTGCCTGTTGCAGGCTCCTTCACCCTCAGGACATGTGCCCTGAATCCTTTTCCACCACGAGTGGGTGTGGTGACGACTGGGCCTGTGGACTGAGTGGCTGAGGTACTTGGCTGGGTTTTTCCCACCCTTGCCAGACGTGCAGGACGGGGGTAGGGGTGGGGAAGAGGTCAATGGTGGATAGGAACAGTTTTAAGGGACACTAGGGTAGGAAGAGGGAGAAGGTTTGGGAGTGGAGGAAGATCGAGTGGTTGTTGGAGGTGTCTGTCCACTGATTTTGGGTGCAGGTGCATGGGCTGGATGCTGTTGTGAGGTGGATGGATGTTGGGTGTCTGAGTGCTTGCATTTGTGTACCTTGGGAGGGGGGGTGACAGACACAGTGGGAGAGGACACAGGGGACGTGTGCATGGCTGTTGTAGAGGTGTCTGCCAGTGAGGTGTGTGTTCTGTCTGGTGTGGTGGTGATGCCGGTAGTGGATGATGATGTAGTGCATGGAGGTGTGAGTGTGGACAGAACTGGGAGGGAGGTGGAGGGAGAGGCGGACGGGGAGACAGTGGGAATAGTGGATGTTGGTATGTCTGCATATGGATGGTGTTTGTGAGAGTGCCTGTGGTATGAAGTGTGGTGCTTGTGTTTGCCTGTACCACTCTTGTGTGTTGTCTTGTATGCATGCTCGTCTGCCTGTGTGCTTGGGATGAGCTGGGGTTGAAGGGAATGGGACTGGGAAGTGGAAGTTGGAGGGGGAAGGATAGAAGCAGGGACAAAGGCTGCCATCAGAGAGGAGGCCGGAGCCTGAATCAATCTCTGTTGGGCCGCCAATCCAGTGTGAATGCCCTCCAGGAATGCATTTATCTGTTACATCTGGGCTGCCAGCCCCTGGATGGCATTCACAATGGTTGACTGCCCTACAGAGATGGATCTCAGGAGGTCAATAGCCTCCTCACTTAGGGCAGCAGGGTTCACTGGGGCAGGGCCTGATGTTCCTGGGGCGATGGAGATGCCCACCTTCCTGGTTTGAGCGTGCACGGGCAACTTGATGAGGGGCTGCTGGGAGGGTGGTGCTGGTACGGGGGTGGCGGCTGTACCTGTACCTGGGATGGTCACAGAGGTGTCCGCCACCACCAGGGAGCTTCCATCGGAAGAGGTATCTGTGTCAGAACTGTCCCCTCCTGTCTCCGCCATTGTGATCCCCTCGCCTTACGTCCCACTGGTGCCCTCAGCATCGGTGGACTCTGCCTCCTGGGTCCTGCGGGATGCAGCTCCCTCTGTCGCCAGTGCCTCTGCTCCTCCGCCAGATGATGCTAATGCACACAAGGACAGGGTAACAAAACAATAAGGGGGGAGAGACAAAGGATACACTTGGTCAATGGCTGCACCAATACCACCGTTGGCATGCACAGCAAACTCACACACAGGGAACAGCCCTACACAATATGCCATTACACTGCCAGAGAAAAAGTTAGCATCCAAGGCATGGGGAGGGGCACACACTGCCAAATGCAGTTCACCTGGAACCCACGTAGCCCTGACCAGTAGTGGATGCTTACAAGCTAGGTAGCAGGATTTTCCCCTCAGAACCCTAGCCACCAGGGGACCTATGCTGCAATATCAGGCCTGGCCTAGCAGCACTCACTGACACACATCACCCACCCGGATACCCTGCATAAGTTGTAATGATGGGCACTGTATTCACCCCCTTGTGGCTGCTGTGATGCCCTCAAGTGCCCATCTAGCTCAGGATAGGCCACCGCCAGTATGCGGGCTATCAGCGGGGTCAGGGTTCGACGGGCACCCCTTCCTCATTGGGAGGCCATCCCAAGCTTCCATGTCCAGCTTCTCAGGTCCTCCCACCGTTTCTGACAGTGGGTGCAACACCTGCCATAGACACCCAGGCTCCGCACGTCCTTGGCGATGGCACGCCCTATACCCATCTTTTGATGGGCGCTGACCAGCAGAGGAAATACACATAGGAAAATAGTATTAGTCAAACAGTCCTGCCTGTTACACTTATGGCCCACCATACCACTTCACATCACCATTTACACACACATGGCCCAGCACACAACCAATACACCGCCTAGAGGACATCCACCCACCCCGTACCCGAGACCTTCACACAACTCCATGCATTCATGCCACATGCATCGTGCCCACAGTGTACTCACCTGTTGGTCTCGAAGCCCATACAGCAGTCTGTACTGGGGTAGGACCCCATCCACCAGTCTCTCCAACTATGCCAAAGTGAAGGCAGGGGCCCTTTCCCCAGTCACACAGGCCATGGTAGGTACCAGACACAGGTCACAGCAGCACATGCAGTTTAGGCCCTCTCCTGTGGATGATCAGGTAGCCAGTGAGGAATATGATAGAAAATGGTGGTCACGTCCATGACGGTGCATATCGTCACCACTGGCGTAAATGCCCATTGGCCACTCTATCCCATAGAGGCCAATGTTAACCAATCAGGAGTAGCATGGCGGTTCACGACTGCCTACCGCAACGGTGCACAACGTCAGCGGAATTACCTCACTTCCACCTGTCCCTCCACACAGGACAGGCGGATGCCATTTCAGGAGGGGTGCAGGCCCTGGATATTGGCTGCATCACTGGTGCAAATTGGACATACTATACGAATCACACTTACCCATTACAAGTTGACAGGATGCAAAGTTCTGTTATAGCTCCATTGTTCAGTTTGTGACTGGGTCCTCACTCTTTTGTCCCATAGATTGCTACCGCCTCAGATAAATAGAAGATGGAGATATACCCTTGTGTACAGACCCCTGGTGGACTGGGAACAATGGAGGACAGGCACATCATCCTCACCAATAGACTTGACAGGGCCACAATCACAGAGCTGTGTGCCTAATTGGAGCCTGACCTGATATCTGATATCCGTCACCCCACTGGCATCCCCCCTCTTGTGCAAGTTCTATCAATTCTCCACATCCTGGCAACTGGTTCTTTCTAAGTGACAGTGAGCTTGGCAGCAGGAATTTCACATCCAATGTTCTCAGTATTGCTGATCAGTGTGTTGTCTGCCCTGAATAAACATATGTGCAGTTACATTGTTTTCCACCAGGTTGAAGATTTGGCCACAGTGAAGGCCGAGTTCTATGCAATGGGACATATCCCCATCATAACTGGGTTGATTGATGGAACACATTGCATTTGTCCTCCCCGTCAAAATGAATAGGTGTTCAGAAATCGTAGGAGTTTCCACTCTATGAATGTACAGATGGTGTGCTTGGCAGACTAGTACATCTCCCACATAAATGCTAAATATCCAGGGTAGGTGCATGATGCATTTGTACTGAGGAATTGCAGCATCCCAAGTGTGATGGGCCAACTACAGAGGCACAGGGTGTGCCTAATAGGTGAGCCTTGGTCCCCACCCAGTATAAGTTGGTGTATGGGTATGGTGTGGGCCATATAGGATAGTGTGTTGCTAAATATTGTCCCTCAATATTGCAGGTGACTCTGGTTACCCAAACCTCTCATGTCTGCTGTCCCCTGTGAGGAATGCCAGAACAAGGGCAGAAACACGTTATAAAGAGGCACATGGGTGAACCAAAAGGATAATAGAAATAACTTTTAGGCTCCTGAAGGCCAGGTTCAGGTGCCTCCATCTGGCAGGTGGATCCCTGTGCTACTCACCCAAGAAGGTCTGCCAGACAATAGTGGCATGCTGCATGTTGTACAATCTTGCCCTGAGATGCCATGTGCCTTTTCTGCAGTAGGAGGAGGCTGGAGATTGCTGTGTGCCAGCAGTGGACCCTGTGGAAAGTGAGGATGGGGTGGCAGAGGATGAGGATGAGGACAACAGAACATCAGTCATCAGGCAATACTTCCAATGACACACAAGTAGGACAGTGTTACTTCACTTTTCAATGATATTTGTTTGCATTTCTGTGGCAGTTTCCCACTTCAATGCCCACTTACTGTTGCCTCTAGCAAATATTTTTGCGATGTTGGTGACCTCACATACACTCCTGGTGTGATCACTGCAGCCAGCTAAATGTCATTAATCTATGCTCATTCTCTGTACAGTTGAATTGTAATGTTTGTTCCTGTTTCAATGATACATAATTGAAAAACATGACACACTCCATACTTCTTTTTTCCAAGGGTGTTTATTGAAGTGCTAAAATATAGAAGGGCAAGTGCAATGAGCTGGGGTGATGATGGAGGAAAGTCCAGGGTATTGTTCAAGTCTGTTTGTAGCACAGGTGCACTGTCCAAGGGGACATAGGAAGGGTAGCAATGGCAGTTCAAGGTGGACAGGGTGACAGGGTGGGACACAAGGGTGACAATCAGGAGAGTCTCATTTCCTGGCGGGTGTCTTGGCAAGTGTCTCTAGCTTTTGACTGGTTCACGGGGAATGTTTGCGGGTGGTTCACCTTTTGCAGATGGAGGGGTGCTGTTGGCCTGTTGATCCTGTGGCAGGGCCGCCTGTCCACTAGCAGCAGCGGAGGTGGAAGGCTGTTCAGATGTCTGGCTAGTGGCAGGGGCCCGCTCTTGTGTGACTACCTCCCTCATAATATTGGCTATGTCTGCCAGCACCCCTGCTATGGAGACCAGTGTGGTGTTGATAGCCTGCAAGTCCTCCCTGATCCCATTGTACTGTCCCTCCTGCAGCCACCTGTTCTCCTGCACGTTGTCCAGGATCTGGCCCATCATGTCCTAGGAATGTTGATAGGCTCCCAGGATCTCTGCAAGTACCTCCTGGAGAGTCTGTTCCCTGGGCCTGTCCTCCCCCTGGCGCACAGCACTCCTCCCAGTTTCCCTGGAGGCCTGTGCCTCTGTACCGTGAACCAGGTGCCCACTGCCTCTGACCCCAGGTCCCTGATTATCTTAGGTATGAGGTGTGGCCTGGGGTTCCGGTAGAAGTGGACACACTGTTGAATGACGTGTCCTGGGGAAAGAGGTGTGGGTACACTGGGTGGGTGCTGTGGTGGTGTTTCCTGATGGGGGAGGCTCTGTGGTGGTGTGTGAGTGTGCCTGGGTAACCGGCTGTCCAAAGGGCCCTGATGGTCCAGGTTGGTGATACAGATCCAGAAGACCAGAGTTGCTTTCATTACTATGGGCCTCTTCTGTTATGGGACTGGACAGTGCTGGCACCTCCTCTCCGGTGACATTGGCTGGGGTACCTGTGAGCATGTAAATGATGTATTATTGTTTTTGTGTCTGACATATTGTGCATCTGTGGCTTGCCCTCTTTGTTTGTGTTTGCCCTGGCAGCTTTCACTTGTATAAGTTGGTAGGTGGTGGGATAGCTGATTCTATCCAGCTTGCATGCTTTAGTGATAGGTGTCCATGCAGGGCTGTGAGTGGTATCAATGCATTGTTATGGTATGCAGGGCTTGGCATTGGGAGAAGTGAGATGTGATGGTGGGGTGCGTGGGAGGTAGTGGAGTGATGGGAGTGAGGGTCAGGGTATGTGATGGCATGTAGGTAGGGGGGGGATAATATTAGAGAGTTCACTTACTAGAGTCAAGTCCTCCTCCTAGTCTGGCCAGGCCCTCAGGATGCATGATTGCCAAGACTTGCTCCTCCCATGTTGTTAGTTGTGGGGGAGGAGGTGGGGATCCTCCGCCAGTCCGCTGTACAGCAAGTTGGTGTCTTGCTGCAATAGAACGTACCTTCCCCCGTAGGTCATTCCACCTCTTCCTGATGTCATCCCTAGTTCTTGGGTGTTGTCCCACGGGTTGACTCTTTCTACAACTCTCTGCCATAGCTCCATCTTCCTAGCTATCAACATCTGCTGCACCTGTACTCCAAATAGCTGTGGCTCTAGCCTGACGATTTCCTCTAACATGACCCTTAGCTCCTCCTCTTTGAATTGGGGGTGTCTTTGTGGTGCCATAATTGTTGTGTGAGGTGTGTAGGTGAGGGTTTGTTGGGTAATGTGTTGGGCTGTGTGATGTGGGGTACATGGGTGGTGTATAGGTGTAAGTGGTGTGTGGCTCTGGTTTTGTCAGTGGTCTTGGTGTCTGTCTCTTGGCTTTTTTGTGTTTGTAAAGGGTTATAGGTAATGTCTGTGTGTGTTTTACAGTGGTGTAGGTGTGTTGGTGTGGTGTGTATGGGTGTCAGATGTGTGTTATTCAAATTGTCCAATGTGGTGTTGTTTTGTTTGTGTTTGTGTATTTTGAGCGCAGAGGTATGTACCGCAATTGGTTTACCACCATTGAATGTCCACTGTAGTGATTCGTGGGTGATAATGTGGTGGGCATTGTTCTGGTGGCGTAATAGTGTGGGTTTTGATGCCTCCAGTTTATCACTGACCTTTGGGCTAGTCGATTTGTGTTTGTGGCTGAATGGTGACGGATTGGTGTGTGTGTGCCATAATACGGTGAACGGAAATCCTGCGCAGCAGCAGTAAGTTGCCGGCAGTCAGCATGGCTAGAAGTAGGATTTACCGCCAATGTCATAATGAGGGCCAAATTGTGTGTTCTGTTTCACTGTGAAATCAAATCCTTTATCACATTTTTTTTTCTTTTGTTTATGTTAGTCGTCTGTCTTAATGCTTCTTTGCAGTTACTGCTATGATTGATCACCTTGCTATGATGTGATGCATACGTGGGAAACACTTGGCCCAATATCATCAATCCTCACATCCAAATAAAATTCCAATGACCCAAGGGGAACAGCAAAGTTCTGCTCCTGAACTGTGCTACTATAGACAGTATAAACAAGTGTTTGAACTGAGCATCACATTTTGTGTTTTTGTATTTTGTACTTCTTACTTTCTTGATATAGCTACTCCTGCTGCTGAGGACAGGGAGCAACAACTGCTGCCTACCCTACAACATGGCAGGAGATAGCTGCTTGACTGAGGCAGCAAAAGGTAGAGGTAGTAGCTTCCGAATAACACTGGCTGGCGGCCCTGGAACCGGAGGAGGAGGAGGAGGAGGAGGAGGAGGAGGAGACATATCCCAAGTGTCATGACTTACGTGCTGCTTTAACCTGGAGTCCGCAGAACGAGTGGCGAGGATCTTGTTATTGAATATTCGGCCTTGGCCCAGGTAGGGGCGACTCTTTCTGGTAGCCACGGTGCTGCAGCCAAGAGCAGGCCCTGAAAGGGGAAAAAACCTCCAAAAAGATAGGTTCCTGCAACAGGAACAAAATGAATAGGTAACAACAGGAGAAAAATACAGGAAAAAACACTGGAACAGATGAGAACCAGCACAGGATACAAGGAAGCAGGAGCGAAGACATCATCCAAATAGAAAGTGTTACAGTGCAAGTAGAGAAAGAATCACAGCCCTTAAATACCAACAAACAGGAAGCGACCAACAGGAAGTAAAAGGACACCAACTTAGATAGGGAAAAACACATAGAACAGAATGGACTGGGATCCATAGAGCGTAGGGAACAAGGAATGCTGGGAAGAGAGGGGTAATATGGGAAAGGGAGAAAAACATAAAGGAAGGCACAACAAGACAACAAGAAAAAGAAGAAGAGGAAAAGAACAGGTGAGTGGGGGAGGTCAGACCTGCCTGGGAGCGCGGTGCGCTAAAAATGAACGAGGCTCCATGCCCAATTTGGGGCCTTGTAAGGTGCAGAGCAGGCTGGGGACGCGGCGCGTCTTTAGACCGCATGCCCCGGCCTGAGCCGAATGTTCGGCTTGTGCCGCGCACAGCGGCGCGACACCAAGGGCCAGTCCTCAGTTACCTCGGGGTGCCAGCCAGGCCTATTCCAACTTGGCCACAACACCACTGCTTCCACCAACTGCAGCCAAGATCTTCCATTGCCACCTGTACCAACACCACCCTCCCCTCCTTGAGTCCAACACAACACCTCCTCCACTGCACACTACGATGACTGGCACACCCCACCCACAAGATTGCATTTCTCCGGCAAGGGCAGGAGGACTTTGCCCATGAAACTGATGCCCTACAGGCCCATATTTCTATTGATTTTTTTGTTTTGGTGGGAGGAAATGCTGTGGGTGAAGAGTGTGGGAAGGGCACAAAGTTGGGAAAAGGTTTTGGTTTTGGACATTGGGCTTTGTTACTTTGGACTTTTTTTGGACATTTCGGCTTGGGGAGGAGGTCGGCCTGTGGGTGGAAAGAGTGAGTCCTAAAAAGAAAGGGGTTTTACTTGTTCTCTTTATCATGATTATCTGTCTTTCTATTGGTAGTTTGGGCTACAGCATTGGTAAGTGCACTGTTGACAAGAGAGTGCAACATGGAGCTGCCCTCTGTAATGTTTTTTCATATTATCATACAATATTTATACATCAACTTTTCCCCAAAAACCTTCTCAACCTGAAGCCCTTTGCCATGTATTATTATTCAATAGTTTACTTACCTCTTCCTGCAGTCCACTCTTACCCCAGCACCAAAATGGCACTAGCTGAAAACTGGTTACATTTAAATCTGTTTCACTAGATGAGGTTTTGCCGCACCCAGCCACCAATCAATTATACAGTATAGTTTAGTAGTAGTTAGGGGCATATTTAAGTGCCCCTAGCGCCATCTTAGCACCGACATAGCGTCATTTGTTTTACGCTAAGGTGGAGCTAGAGAAGTCTTTTCCCCGTGCCATATTTACAAAGTGGCGTAATGCATGCATTGATCCACTTTGTAAACCTTTGTGCCACATTATGCCTGCGCCAGGTATGATGTATGTAAGGGGAGCATTCTCCCATAAGGGGGGGTGATAAAATGTAGGAAGGAAATCTAGGAGATTTCCTTGTGCCATTTGTTTTGTCACTTTAAAAGCATGCTCAGAGCAGACATTAAAAGGGGGTATACTATTATTTTTATTGGGCCCTTATGTACTCTGCAGGAGTAGCGCCAAAATGTTGGTGCTAGTCATGCAGAGTACATCAATATCGTAACAAATGACACTACCACCCCCTACCCTGTGCCACGGAGCAACATATTTTAAATACGACACACATATGGTGGTGGTAGGGGAGGTCTAAGTAGTGCAAGGTAAGTGGTGCTGCACTGAGTGCAGCTCCACTTTCCTTAAATCGCCCCTTAGTGTATAAGCTTCCCTTTCCTACCATCTGTAACTATTTGCCCAGTAAGCGGTCTGCTGACATACACAAAAATGTAATTTATCTCTCCTTCCAAAGAACAAGTTACTACTAAGTTAACTAGTTTTTCTAGTTCTTTCACACCTAAATTGATTAGGCTATGGTACCTTTCAAAAATCTTCCCAATTCTTATTGTAGTGTTTCCCAAAATTGCCTTCTGATTAATGGTGGTAGCTTAGTTTTCTCTTCTTGTGCTACCAGGGAACCCATCACAAAGCGAGGCCCCCCTCACACCTACTCCAATGAGGCGAACTTCAAATGTCAGATTCATCAGAAGGAATATTCATTACATACAACTAGGGTTAGTGGGTTATCAAAGTCTGAGACCACCATGATAAAAAAACTCTTGTACTAGTGTGCACCATTGTGGGACACTGGACCAGAGCCATGCAGTGTGTAATCCCTTTCATGCTTGATGGGAAACTGGGGCTGGTGTGGGTTACTAAGGAGATCCTCCATTGAGTTGGTGACACCTTCACCACATCTGCCCCAAAGAGTATGTGATCCATTAATGGTGTAAATTAAGTTGCATCTCAATAAAACACACAGACTCGGGGAAGAGGATTAGGGGTTTGATGAATGGATGGGTATGGGGAGTTGGGGAAAAGTGTGACAAAGACAAATACTACTTGACAACAATATTTATCAGGTAGATGAGCAGAACATCATCACTGTTGGGGAAGGAAATGAAAGACACCATTCAATGAAATTAATTGCAAACAGTTCTTCAGTCCCAGAGACCAAAGTTGTTATTACATACCTAAATGTTCTGACCCATGCAGTTATAGAAATTATAATTGTCATAAGAAAAATGATACTGTACATAAATGCCAAATTAGGCAGTGCATCTGCATTTTTCTCAGACTGACCGTCTTGGGTGCCTGGCTGAACCGGTCCAATAAGGTATGCACTAAGCAGGGGCGTTATGGAGCTTTCACCTTTCATGTTGAAGAAGAGAAGGCCTGTGAATTGTAAAACAGTAACAATATGTAGAGTCAAGGATATAGACAGAAGGTAAGTTTCATGAGAAGTGCACCAAGAGGCAGATCAAGAGCACAGGCTGCTGCAATCATGATGACTCATGTGCAATTAACTTAGAAGTGAGAGGAATTTAACAACCAATCTCAGACAAGTAGTTGCACGTACCTGGTTGATAAATTTCACAACTGTTATGACATGTAGCCGAGTGAGTCCATCATATGATGATACAACATCACATGTTTGTCTCCAATTACACGCCCTCAACCACAACCACATACTAGAGGAATTTCACATTTGACCCAGCATACTACTCAGCATTTTCCAAATCAAGCCCCTCTCTCCAGTCCACAGGGCTGAGTAGGCCTGTTAGAGCCATCATTATTTTCATTTTTCTTTGAAGAAAATAACTTCTTTCTCCTGGCTGTTGAGGAGTCCCACCCTGAGTTGTAGCTCTAAGTACTAAATCAGTCTGACTCCCGATGTGATTGAGAGAGATAGACCTGTAGTGCACTGCTGTTGATGAACAAGAAGAGGAAAAGAATTTAAGCATTTTAGGTAAATTTATATTTGATAACTAAACTTTCTGGTATCTGAAGAACCAGAAAATATAGTACAGCAAGGAGTGGACCGTACAAGTAAGTGTGAGAGGGACAATCACCTTTAGGCAACATCACCCATCAGCCCCTAAATATTGGAAATCATTGACATCAAGTTTACAAATATTAGCTGAACAACACCATGTCTGTCTGCCACCAGCAAGCAATCATCATCACCACCACTCACTCTCACTTAATAATATCACTCCTTGGTGGAATATCTACCTGTCACAATCCAAGCACAGTGTACTCAATTGCCTTTGTTGTGTCTCTGCTTTTTTCCCATGGAAGCAACCCAAAGGTAGTCTTGTAAATTAATTATCTTTACTGGGGCTGTCCATCCACAATTAAAGAAAGATGGGGATGGACAGAGGGAGACATTGTTTTCATGTCTTTTTAGGGAATGGTATGGCTTCTGCACAGCACACTGGTCCAACCCCAATCCAGCCATTCATGTGAATAAATGGGAGGCTGCATATGCCAGACACAAAATACATAGTGTTCCTCCAGTGTAAATATTTATTGTTTTTGCAAAGCAGTTTAAGGATAATCTGAAAGTTCTATCATGGCTCACTCAGTGAGGGAGTTCGTCCTCAAACTCAGGGGATTCGCTCAGAAGTTGGTCAACTAATGTATTTGAGTCTGACCAGTCACCCAGGAACAGTCTAATCATGTGGTATGAAGTTTTGCTTCATTTTAATCATGGTCAATCTTTCCACATTTGAGGCAAGAGACTGATCCGTCTGACTGTGATAACTACACCAGCTGAACTGAACTGACTCCTAGCCCACACATTGACTTTTGGACAATCCAGATACTTTATTACCAGCCAGCTGAGCTCTTGCCATAAGCCATTTTCCCATTCCAATAGACCGATCAATTTTGATTCAGATAGACATCTTTTGGTCTTGGACCATCCTCTGAATGGCCATTAGTGTTACAACTTGCTCGACTTCTGTTGCCTTTGTCCCTATACTCAAATTAAGCCCTGACACTTGAAACCAAGCCATTGCAGAGGTTGGGTCCAATTCTCCTGTTGCTGGTGTCATTGCTGGTGTTGTTTCTGTTGTTGGTGGTGTTGACTGCAGTGAGACAACAGCACTGTTCACTCTGGAGGTTTAAGGCTTCACACCAGAACTTCTGCCAAGGACCCTAACTTCCAGCCATTCTTCCAGGTCGTTGCTTGCTCAGCAATCCATGTCTTGTCTAGTTCAATATCCCCTGATGAAAATGGAATAAAAGTGGCCAGTATTTTTTTGTACCATGGATCAACTATTGTGACATAGATGTACTCCTTTGAGAACAAGAACTCTCTTTGCAGTCTTAGAATAAGAGCCACACGAAGGATTAGGCTCTCAACCAACTCATGCATTTCTTCATTCACACCAGCAAGCTTTTGTGACACCTATTTTAACTGGTTCTTTAGCAGATGCAACAATGTGATAGCTTGGCTCCACGTACTGCCCTTCTTGCTTACTTCCTGTTTGAAAACCTCTAAAGGAAGTATTTGTCAGACATTTGATGAGGGTCCATTTGTCCATCTCCATGGTCATGCTTTTCACAGTTGCATCCCCTCGTCTTTGAAGGACATAGCTGGTGATTGGTCTGTACTGCTTGAACAGACTTTGCAACATTCAGCAGGGAGCATTCCAAAAGTATTGGCACTGCCTGTATGAGGGCTTTAACTGGTACTCTGTTAGCGCGCTGAATAATCCTCAACTGTTTCTGGGCTTTAAAACAATGGCTGAAATGAGTGCAGATTCTTTTGCAGATGGCCAGTATGTTTCTGACTTAGGGTCTAATTTAGATCTTGGTGGAGGGGAATACTATATGGAGATCGTAATATGTGGATAGGAAAGCTGTCATGTTTGTGACGGGGTAACCCCTCTCGAAGATCTAAATCAGGCCTAGTCTCTCCTTTTTTTTAAATAGTCCTGCTGAATCAGATGAAAGCAATGCGCCAAACACAGGACCCTGAAATATCCACCATCTGCCATGGCCTTTACTATATTACTGCCATTGTCAGCGGCAACAAATCCAATTCTGTGACCTCTGTGTCAAGCAATTCAAACACATTGCTGTTAAAGCTTCCAAGATGTTAGCGGCTTTATGGAATTTCTCCATTGTGAAAATCGCTACTGCTGCTTGCCACTGAATGTCCTTAAAAGTTTCTTTAGTCCTTATGTCATGTGGGTACTATTATGGTAATAAGAATTGTGTTTAGGGCAGCAGCACCAGGGAGTAAGTAGCCCCATGCTACTTTGGAAGCTGTCCGCGTAACTCCTTGTCTGCCTGCAGTGCCTCACACAACCCTGAAAAAGAAGAGGTGATTTGTGGCAACCTAAACCTGACACTCTGAATTCTCAGGGCAGTCATGTAATTAGATCATACCACTTTCACTCTGTTACTCAGTGACTTAAACATGCCAAAGCAGGACACAAGATGTAAATTGGAATTCAATTTATTGAAGCAATTGCTTTGTAATATAAAAAGCATGAGCTGAGATAATAAGACAGATGAAACATTATATGGTAATCATCATTACAACCAGTGTAAAGAAGATAACCAATCTTACCATTTTGTATGGTTCCTAGAAGGTCTAGTGATTCTTGTGTAACCTCCATGTCTAGATCTGAGAGCATAATGGTTGTAAAGTTTTTGCCTGCCCTGACCTAAGGGAGTAACCGGCCCCATAGCCGAAAAAGAAAGCAGGAGTCTGCCTTCTGTCTGGATAGAAATCCTCTTGGGAAGCTGAAGAGTCAGTGTCAAGATCATCAGAGATATATGTAAAATGGTGTCTGTGCCAGGATGGTCATGACTGGAATGCTTGCTACCTACCTTAGGACTATATGTTGTTTATATAATAACCCACACAAAGTTTTTAGAATAGGCCTGACGTACTATTGTGTCTTTCTGGATAGAACTGGCTCCTGGGCTCCTTGACTGGCTATAAGAGTTAGCATATTATGTACCATAAAGGACAGCTTTGAACAGGGCACAGAATTCATGTTGTACAATGCCCTGATAAAATGTGCAGCATGAATTGTGTCTTCGTAGAAAGAGGCAACTGATTAAAATATAAAAAAACTAGTTAAAAGGAGTCTTTGCCAAATAAATGTAAATATCGATAAAAATGTATATATGTGTAAAAGGCACAGGGTACAGACCTAATTCGAAAATAAAGGTGTCCAACCTAGATGCCAAAGCGGTTTCACAACACTGAGACCTACAGATAGCTGTTGCCTAACTTCAAACAAAAGAGATCCAATGTGCAGTGGTAGACATGCAATCCGTTGCTTGACAACTGGTCCACATGCATGTCATCAGGTGGATAGTGTGAAAAGCACTCTACTGCAAAGCTAGTCCAACCAATTGCAGCACATTGTGATGAAGTGCTTCAACAGCAGAAAAGAAAAAGGGAGGAAGTTCAATGCTATCATTTTAGCCAGCTTCCCATTGTACGAACATGCCATTGGGTTTTTGCATTCCTAGGGCCCCTCCTACCCAAAATGACCTTAATACTAGCTTGGATTGTTTTCTTTTGGGGTACCACTGATGCAGGTGATTTCTGAGAGAACCAGGAGATGGTAGACTCAATGTGTGCCTTGGGGAGATTATTGCTGTATGTTGTAGTGTCTGCATCCGAGTCTTGTGCCATTTGGAATTTGCTGATGCAGGTGATCCTGGCACACTGGAGGGACAGGGCTGCTTTGTGTAATAAAGCTGTCATCCTCTTCTTCCTCATCTTCTCATCTTATCACCATGATTGAACTCAGAGATGTGTCCCCTCTCTCATCATCTCCACCACAACAAACAACTTTTTAAGCTGCTCCTCCCACTTGATTGTTAGATGTTTTTTCATATGGGTCGTTTGGCCTCCACCACCATAAGGTGAACCAGGCTTACCCCGACGAACACACGCATGGAAAATAGAGCATATTGCAATGCTATCCTCTTGCTTGCTAGTTGTAAAGAAGTCCCAAACTTGGAGGGAAAACGTTTTTAGTGCACTAATGATGCCACTGCCAATGCGTGAAGAACTGGAGGCATGTGGGTGTGCTGACAATTGAATACTTTGATTGAGGTAGTGGTGGATGCAGGTCTCAGTGGGAACCTTACAAATATAGAAGCAGGCGGTGGTGGAACCTTTACCACATTCCTCTGAGCAGGTTAAATAGGAAGGGTGCTGTTGGTGTCAGTGACAATCACCGGCTCATTCTCCTCATCCCTTTCCATAATCCTAAAGCTTTCAGGAATATGCCTTTTCCCTTGTCTCTTGCAGAAGGTATTGAACTAAGACCTGCATAAGCCTGGGTCTAATCCTTGTCCAGATCATCAGAAGGGGGCCTTGAAGAAGATAGTGGAAAGCCCTTTCTTTTTGTTGCTGGAGATCATGAAACCAATGGTTCAGAAAGAGGTACACCTTGCTCAGCAGAAAGCTCAACCTCCTGTTATGCGCCTACTTCAAAAAAGATGGTTGCTGGCTGCAGCTTCTGTTGTCCACTTTGGTCAGTTTCCTATGATGATTGAGTAATTTGTAGCTGAGACAATTCCAATTCAGACCCACTGATTGTGCTAGTGCGCCTGGTCCTTAGTAAGTAAACTTACAAGGGGACACGTATAGGCCGATGAACCGTTTGATTCGCATGGAGTATCCTAGCCATGTAGTAACCAATGTTCGTCAATATTCAATATACAAATCAATAAACACTAAGAAAAACATTAGTCATTAGTCAATAGTGATGACATTTCATGAATAACCACAACTTAATATACGATTTAACAATTTTTATTTCCCTATTAGTTACAATACTAATCCATACGGTTAATTCAACTTCATTCAATCAGCTCAGTATTAGTTCAGTAGTGACCACCAATAACATCATCTAATCAAAACTTGAGAAAACATATGCTCTAATGCTTCAGCATAAGCCAACAACGATGAATATATCAACATTAATAACAGAGTTCAGCAATCAGTTCATCAATCATTCGTCACTGCTTCACCCAAAGAACCTTACCTAACCCAGATTAGCATTAGCATGTGGGACTTCATGCAAAAACAATTTAGAACATGAATTTGGAAAACATCTAACTAGGAGAAAACTATTTAACAGCGCAGTTGGTACCTAGAAAGAAAGGCACAAAAGTTAACAGTCACATTGTCATAGATACCTGTCCACGGAATGGATCAGCAACAAAGTCAGTCTTTGTCTTCAGGTCATCAATCAATCAGCAACGCATCAGGCTCTCAAGAGCATGAGCCCAATGACAACGTCGCGAATCTCTTCTCCCCCAATATCGCATCAAATTCGGAATAAGGTCTGAAGAATTTTCCCTCTGTCACGACATTATATTAAAGTTGCCCAGTCCAATCCCTAATCCCTAATTGGTCAATTAATCACCATATGTGACCCTACCCAATACATTAAATTCTCCAAATCTAGGAATTCTAATATTTTGTCGCTCTCAGGTTTCAGATTGGTTTACGGTACAATGTCCTCATCATCCGGCTCATCAGGTATCAAAAATGTTGCATCTTCTTCTCCAGTCAATGTCTCTATTGATTGAGTCCTGGGAAAGTACCTCTAGCCTGCTCTACACACTGTATGTTGCAACTTTTATTCCCTCATCTCCTGTCTGTCGGTACATTGCAGAAAATTCTAGCTAAGCAGACTTTATTAACAGCGAGTAGTTTATGGTCAGTTCATCACATTGGCTTCTCTACATTTCATGATTATTCTGCTGCTGCTCGAGGCATGGCAAAACTAGGCCACAACTTCGGCTAAGTTAGCTCTACAATAAAATGCAAAACACATGTTAAACATCTTAATATGACATATTACTACACTGTTGTTGCACATTTTCAATATTTCACGCATTTTTTATCATTTTAATACAACTCCTGTAAGTTGGTAGCCACTCTTTGTGGGCACATTTTCAAACGTGCACATTAATTTTTCTATGTTTACTTTTTCTATCATTTTTGTTGTTAATCAAAATGCATAATTCATTAATAATTTCTAATTAACATATCTGCTTCAACACTTGTCACAGTGATTGAAGTGGATGCGTCTCTGAAAGACATGGTTTTGGTTTTAGGTTAGGATGGTGCAGTTGTTGGTGCGGGGGTGCATGCTGCCCAGAGGATGGTGCAGCAGGCACATGAGGCTGCCTGAAAAATGGCACTTAGCTGCGCAAGCAGAATCAGAGGAGACATATGTTGTGGTCACGTCACATGACTTTGTGCTGTCCTTCTATCTGGCAGCACTGGGTGATGTCTGTTGTGCACCTGAAAGCAAACAAACAAGAAAAACATTAAGTGAAACGTGGCATTTTTGCAGTTTGAATTATTCATTGTACAGACAATATCATTTAGTGAGGTTATCCCAAATGATTAACAATAATAGTGTATTGATTAAAATCCACACCATAGCCTACAACTGCAATCTGGATAACAGCATACAGATGTAACTGTCTGCTTTATGTGGATGCAAGGGGGGACTCCTGTGGCAGGCAAGGGATGTGGGGAAAATGGAATGATCCTTAAAACAAATGACTGCTGGTGTGCACCTGTGGCAGGCAGAGGGGTGAAAATTGAATTCTCTTTACAAAATGAATGTTGGTGTGTGCTTATGGTAGGCAGGGGGTGCAGGGAAAATTGAATAATCCTTGAAAAATTGAAATTGAAACCTGTGGCAGGCAGTGAGTCCAGAGGGAAATTACATAATCCTCAGAAAATGAGAGCTTGTGTGCACCTCTGGAAGGCAGGGGAGCGGGTAAAATTAAATAATCCTTACAAAATGAAGGCTGATGTGGATCTATGTTCTAAGAGAAAAAGACCTATGGCTGGCAGGTGGTGAAGGGAAAATGTTAGAAAAAGAATAATATTAATTGCTGGTCTATCAGTTGTGACTATGAAAATTCCATTGGGAAGCAAAGAGGCACAGGGAAAAATTGAACAATGGATATAATATTACATACACACTGTTCATGCATATACTTCAATGATCCTCAAGCACATTAAAATGATTTCAGGGAAAAAAGATAAAAAAATGAACAGAAAATGGCCCTAGAAAATGGCATAAAAAACTGGAAAAAAGGTTTGATTAATACACTAGGTGGCTGGCTGAAAATGGCCACCGGCCATGAGGTCAAACAAAAAGAGCAAGCTTGGAGTCATAGGCAACAGAGAACAAATGCAGACCCAAGGCAAAAGCACATTGATTGACAACATAAAATGCCTGCCGGCCACATGGTCAAACATCAGTAGCAAGCAAGGAAACATAGAGAACAAAGAACACATGCAGGCCTACACAAAACACACTGAGTGATACACTTAATGGCCACTGTCACAGGGTCAAACAGCAACATCAAGCAAGGATGCATGGACAACAAAAAACACATGCAGGCCTATGGCAAAAGCACACTGACTGGCTCTACAAAATGGCCACTGGCCACATGATCAAACAGCAACAGCAAGCAAGGAGGCATATATAACAAAGTACACATACAGGCCTATGGCTGCACAACATGGCAATCAGTCACATGGTCAAACAATACCAAAAAAGCAAGGACAGATGGACAACAAGATTACATGCATGCCTACGGATGGACATTGACTACAAAAAACGGCCACCAGCCACATGCCATGGAGAACAAAGACAAAATGGTGCACTATGGCTGACATACACTGACCAGACAAAGGAGGCATGTTAAACAAAGTAAAATACACTACCATTAATTCAGCAATGGCAAAAACGAAAATGGTCAGCTATGAAAACATTTACAGCAGCACACATCCCCCCAAGGCATAATATTACCCCACCAAAATACACATTTTGAACAGCAAAAAATGTGAAATACTAAAAGAGATTTCTTTTAAGCCAGTACCATCCCTAGTCAAATAATAATAAAAAAAACATTGTCAGAAGGGAGAGAGAGAGCAGCGTAGAAGACTGGGTTCCATTGTCCATCTTTGTTGATGATGACACCTGGAAAAGAGAGAAAAAAAATGCTTTTATTTTCTCAAGACATTAAAGCAGAAGTAGAAACTGAAGACAGACAGCAAGAGAGATGAAAGGGAAAATGACAGAGAGTAAGGATGAGGAGAAGAATAAGTAAGATGCAATGGTCAATAGAAAGCATAGTTGAGTGACATGCTGGTAGAATCATGGAAGGAGGAAATGTCTGCTGCAATGGGTTTGAGCAGAGCGGACCCCAACTGAATGAGAGGACTGGACAAGGCTACAACTGAGCGGGAAGAACCAGCAAATGAGAAATGTCAGTGTGGTTTCAGTGGTCCAGGCAGACTCTGGGAATTGCTAAAAAGACCCACCAGTTACATGAACTGTCTGGCCACATTCCAGGAGGAAGGTGGCTCACCCAGGTGTGTAACTGTGTATTGAATTGTCCTGGGAGGGGTGCAAGTGGAAATACAAAGTAGTGGTTTAAGGTGGTGAGAATGCCCAATCCCATAAATATTACAGTGTTCCAAACAGCCTGATAAGGACACACCTTTAAAATTACAATTCCCTAACGGTTAGGCCAATAAATAGCGCGAGGGCAAAATACTAAAGGCCTCATTATGAGTTTGGCATTTTTTAGGTAAGAACGTTGCGGTGGCAACCCCCAAAAGACCGCCATGTTGGTGGCAATCCTACCGCTGTATTAGGAATCACACAGAGAAGTCTGCCAAAATCCAGCCAAAGTTCCAAAACTGCCAGGACACTGGAGGGCGGGAAAGAGGTGGTCCCACCACCAGCATCACCTGGCAATCAAAAAAAAGCTGATCATATTACGATCCACAAATCATGATAGCAGTTCTTTCTGGTAGAAAATGAATGGCTGTGAACCGCGGAGCTCACCACAGTAATACCCCACACCATAGTTTGAAATGCCCACTCCTGACACACACCCGACACCCCTCCACACCCTGCCCTATAAAACACATGCTGTCACACCCCACAATCCTTTGCAGCAAAAATGCCAAACACAGCCAGATAGAAGCAACTAAAAAAAATATTACAAAGCATACAATAGGCACCCCTACTCATTTCACCTAGCCCACACCTGCACAACATACACAACACCCAAGTAAGTATCCCACACAATAGACAGCAGCCCATTCACATCACAGCACCCACACATCATCACCAATTTATTTTATTTTCCATTTCTTTGACCTCGCTGTCTCGTCCACCACTACCATGTCCCCGCAACATCCATGTTTCACTGATGGTGAGTTGTGGGTCATGGTGGATGAAATCATCAGAGTAGAGCCACACCTATTTGGAGCACAAGTCCAGCAAACATCAATCACCAGGAAAATAGAGTTGCGGAAAAGGATAGTCAACTGGGTCAGTTCTGTAGGCAGCCATTCACACACAAGGGAGGACATCAGGAAGAGGTGGAGCAACCTTAGGGGGAAGTTTTGTTCCATGGCTGCCAGTCCAGATGGTCCTCAAGACTGACGGTGTGCCCCAATGTCCTCCCCCAACTTTAACATCATGGGAGGAGAAGGTCTTGGATATCCGGCTTCCTCACGACCTGATAGTAATACCTGTGGGAGTAGAATCTAGTAAGTCAGTACATCATCAGTTGAACCTAAAGGTTTTGTCTTGCATGCTCACTGAACACTCTTGGCCACCTCAACAACCAACCCACCTACCACCCCTGTGTCCAAATGTCCAAATACCTCTCTCTGGCATCCCTCATGTCAAATAGACTCACATGACTGTCTGTGCATGACATGGGCAGTACAGGGACTGACATCACTACAACTCCCAACAGGCACTCTTCCACCTTTAAGAAAACCAGAACAGAGTCCTATAATTAAAATAGCTTTGCATGTGAAACTAACAATCAAGTTTAAACATCTGAATTCTCCACCATTGTATAGTCTATGGCAATGACATCAATGCTATGGCCTACTACCAGTACTATTAGAAGCCACACAGAGCTACAGCTGTGTTCCCTAATAAATTGGCCCCTGAAATTACCATCCAAACAATGTCATGTACTCACCTGGTGGGGAAAACTATATAGGGAGCTGGATGTACTTGCAATACACCCATATAGAGGCCTGGGTTAAGTGATAACTCCCATACTGATGGCCATCTTTGTAACCATAGGATATTTTGCAGCTGTTAGTTGACTCAGTGATACCATATACCTTGCTTGGAGATAAGTTCACATTGTCATGTTTTTACTCAGACAAGATCTGTGTAAATAAACAGTCACCTAACAACCAAGATACTCATGATGGATCATGGTGTATAAAATTGGAAATCTCTGTGTCCCACCTAGCTCTAAACCAGATTTGGAAGCAGGTGACATTGTCATATCAGGGGATCACGTAAAGGCTTTGAATGCATTTTGCGTAGCATGTCTAGCAGTCAGACTTTGAAAACACATGTTGAATTACTTTCAACAATGGTGTGTTCCACTTCTCCTACAGGTGACATTGCCATTTTCACCATGGAGAGTGTTAGAAATGGCGTCTTTGTTTGGCAGTCAGGTTACCACCTGTCCAAGCAAGGACCCTCAATCTAGACAGGATAAAGAAGAAACACACCTGGTTAACCCCCACTTACCCCCTTGGTATCTTAGCACGAGCAGAAAGGCAGAACCCAGAAGCAAGGTGTGAAGTCTTTGAACCAACACACACAGTAATACAGTCAAGACACTACAAAATGGACACCACACCAGTTTAATGTAAATGTAAAATGTATCTAATTTAAACAAGACCAAAACATCAAAAATCCCACAAACACAAGTCAAGACATGAATTTTCAAAAGAATAAGAGTCTTACTCCATAGAAAACAATGGAAACATTGATTTTACACAAAGTACCTAGTTTACGTAAAAAATAAAGCCACACCGGCGAGCATGGGTCAAAAAAATCAGTGATGTGTTGTTTCCTTACTCACAAGTGAGGCTGTGCGTTGTTTTCTTTTCTGGTCAGGTCTGCAATGTGTTGTTTTTATCCCTTTTAAGAGAAGGATGTGTCGATTTACAGACAGGACACCTACCAAAATGCCACTTGGCTACCATTGCAGGGGTGCTGAGGGGTTATGAGTACCACCGGAGTAGATTTTGTACCTAACATCTGGCCTCTTTCCCTAGCAATGAAACATCAGTCCCATCTCATTTGTAGCAGCTACTGGAATGGAGGACCTGCCAGGGGAAGGATATGGCTCAGACACCTCAACCCTTGTAGCTGAAGAAACACCCCCTACAAACGTGGACATCCTGCAAAACATCCAGGAGGAGCAGGTGCCAAGACTAAAATGACTGCTAAATAGTTAACCTCCCCTGATTGGTTGTATGGCATAGATACACTCTGTTGACTGTTCTGAGATCTATCTCCATTTTCCTATGGTAAAAAGGACACTGGACTTGTGTCCCTAAATGTTGTTTCATCCACCATGACTGAACCCTTCACTGTTAGCTCTGTGTAATGTTTTGTTTAATTTCACTCATTTTGCTGTTCACTCCCCAATAAATACCACCTAAACACTGATCATGTGTTAGAGTTGTTCATAAACCATATACAACTGTCAAGTATAAAAAGCTCTTGCACAAAAACTTTTCTCTCAAATGTAAAACCTTTGTTATGTTCCACACATATGTACTGCATAACCAGGCTAGGTTTTGTATTGCCTAATAACTATAGACATAACTCATATCAGTTGTAATTACCTTTCCAAATATATAGGTTTGGAGAATGCCAAAGATCACACAATGAGGTACTGCTGCTAACTTCACAGCTTCAGTATAGGTGTCATGCACTACCACCCCACAGACCTCTGAAGTGAGGGACATGTCAGTCTTACACTATCCCAGGAGGCAACATAATGATTCAATGTATTATTAGCTAAAGTCTTATCACATACCCATACCATTGCTCCCAAATTATCATACCCCATGAAAAAGATGCAGGTCAGTACAAATGTCTCAAATCATGGAACCTTCTACTTACCATGGTCAGGTATCTGTAGGGTTGCTACTTACTTATACCAGCCTTTAGACACATGCACATTGGTCTGCACTGAGGAAACACACTGACATCTGCATACAAGTTTGTTTTTACCAACACAAACCATTATGATGTTAGAGGGCATGTTTTTGAAACAAATGAACAAACACATTGAATGACAAACAGATTTTTAGTGTGGAATAGGACACTACCATCCCACTGTCCTGACAGTCTGGGCATAGAATTCACCCACAACAAATCTCAAGCCTGACAGTGCCTGGTTCAATTCATGACCATCTCAATTGCAAGTCTGCAAATCCCATCTGCCTGTGACACTGTCTGATATGCCAAATTAAAATTAGCCTGTTCACTTAACCTACAATTTGTACATAGGGTGTAGGCCACATTGCTACATATACATTACACAGCCAATTCATACATCCAAATGTGGCTCTGTTTGTGCACTGTGAAAAAACGTAGATCATTTTGATCAAATGGCTGGACACTACACCATGTGACAAACTGCATGCATATCTGAGTCATGGGCATTGGAGCTACTTGTGACTTCTCTGATGGCCATACCAAGACCCTCATCAAGCATTCCAAACTTCACTAATTCTCCACTTAATAACTTCAAATATATCACATCACATACATAAAGTCAGGTGAACTACTGATTGATTAGATCAGCCCTGATGTCTCCAGATTCAGCATCAAGAGACTCATCCTCACTTGGCAAATCTGCATTCTCACCCGCTGGAACTGCTGGCTCCCCCTCATCTGGTATTAATGGGAGTTGACGTCTCATGGCGAGGTTCTGGAACATGCAGCAGGCAACAATAATGTGACATAATATGGTGAGTGAGTAGAGGAGGACTCATCCAGACTTGTCGATGCAGCGGAATCCTGCTTTTAGGAGCCCAGTAGTCTGCTCCACGACACACCTTGTCTTTCTGTCTGCCTCACTGAAGCAGACATCCCCTGGCATGGTTGGGTACTTCACTGGTTTCAAGAACTAAGGATTGTTTCGATAGCCAGAGTCCCCTGAAGGAACAGTTACAACAGGTTAAACATAAATCTTGGACATCCACATATTTGGTAGCAGACATAAGTTACAGACTCATATGAGATATATGACTTACCAGCCATCCAAGCCCTCTCTGTGTATTATCGTGTCATCAGCAGTAGGATATTGGTGTTCCATGTGATGAAGAAATCATGGACTGACCCAGAGTACCTTGCACAAACTTGTGAAATGTAGAGGTCAGCCAAACAGACCACTTGGACATTGATGGAGTGTACGTTTTTCCTGTTCCTATACCCCTGTTCATCGGCATTTGGGGGTACCAAGGCCACATGGGTGCCATCTATGGCTCCAAGCACATGTCGAATGTGTCCAAAAGCATAGAAATCAGTCTTTACGTGGGCCAAATCTTCACGTTGTGGAAATCAGAAATAGCTGTCCAGGTGTTTCAACAATGCAGACAGTACAGCCTTCAAGACCAGAATGAACATAGGGTGAGACATCCCTGCAGTCAGGGCGACAGTATATTGGAAGGAGCCTGTGGCCAGGAGGTGCAGCACTGACATTACTTGTACAATGGGAGGTATGCTATAGGGAATATGAATGGCAGGCATCAGATCTGGCTCCAGCTGACAACAGAGATCCTTAATAGGATGCCTATCCAGGCGGTAGATCTGAATCACATGTTGCTACTCCATGGTCTGCAGGTCTGCTAGGAGGTGGTACACTAGAGGTTGTCTCGCTCTTATCATGCCTGGGTATCACTCAAGCTGTACAGCATGAGTATGATCACACCTGCATCACATATGATGCTAAATGTTGAAACATGAAACTGCACATACGCTGTACACAGCACATACCTAGGCAAATCCCCTAATACTTATAATGTTCATAAAATGGAGACACATGTCACTGACAGTCTCTGTGACATTAACTTTCTTAACATGTTGCACATATTTGGTACACCTATACAAATTTCAGATTGCCATCACTCTGCTTACAATACTATTACATGTACATAACTCAGGATGCATCAATTTTACATCCTGTATACAATACATGCACATTTCAACATGTTTGTTTAAAGTCAGCAGTGAACACGATGTTGTAGATATGTTTCACAACTTGTGATGCAACTTTTTAAAAAGTTTCTTTCAGATATGAGCCTTAAAATGGCTGACCTGCCGTACTGGACATTAGGAAGTGACCTAACTCTGCTGGCTGATGTCGTCATGGCAGTAGGTGGATACAACTGCATTGCCATTGGAACACATTACTGCCTTTGGTAGTCTTGAGCCAATGACAATGTCTGCATTGGTGAGGGCATTGTACATGGTGGATGTGGCGCTATCTCATACTTCATCTCTCACTTGACTGCTGACACTGCTGCCTGCAAGACCTCCACTACCTGAGATGCCACATCCTCCAGGTGATAGGGGCCCTGCCTTCTCAGTGGAAGAGCTGGACAAGCTTGTGGAGGAGATCCTACCCCTGTATGAACAGTTCTATGGTGTACCAGAGGAGCAGGTAAGTGCAATACAAAACCAATGTTTGAAATGTTGAGTGTATGATGATGATCAAGAAATGTGGTTAAATGAAGGATTGACATAGTATATGTGGGTAGATGGACATGTGTGCATGTGCATAGATAGATTTTTAGCCCTGCCACATAGTAGAGATAGTGTGATGTATGTACCCTGACCTACCTACATTCTCTATCACATGATAATTGAAGGTAGTGTGAAAAATATATTTGGACAGATACAACATGTTTAGAGATATGCTTGTGGTCTGGTCACATGTTTCAAGCTGACACCTGGTGCTGGATATGCATGTTGTATGCCTGTCTCTACGTCACACATGGACTGACTGCGGATGGTCATTCCTTATTGAAGGGGATGTTGTAGGCAGTCAGTGTATAGCTACTTGCACTTACTTGTATTTTCACCCTGGTTGTGTTGGTATAGTGCATGTGGACATGACATTCTCTACATGTCTGTATCATCCATGAGTATCAGAAAAAGGGGATTTGGCGTGCCATCGCCAAAAAAGTGTGAACCCCAGGAGCTCACATATGGAGTCGCACCCACTATAGGAAGTGGTGGGAGGACCTGAGATGCTGGGCTACTGAAGGACCGAAGAGGCCACTGGACCTCCAGTCATGGAACACAGCACCAAGGGACCCAGTGGCCTGGGGGGCAAGCAGAATGCCATGGGGGAGAATGGATCAAGTTCTTCATTGTCAGAATTCTCCTCCAGTGGATACTCCCTGGTGGTGGCGGACCTATCTGGGACCATCTCTGTCCACCACCCCCATTTCTATCACCGCCCTTCTGTAGCTTCTCACCCAGTTGGCTGTAACTTCTCACCCAAGAGGGTGGGTATTTCCTTTTCCACAGGCACCTCTGCCCCAGCCTCTTTAAGCCCTACTGCACTCAGTGAGGAGGCTATTGACCTCCTGCAGTCTATCTCTGTGGGTCAGTCCACCATTGTGAATGCCACCCAGGAACTGGCAACAAAGGTAAAACAGAGTAATGCTTTCTTGTAGGGCATTCACAGTACACTGGCTGGCCTACAGAGATAATTTTAGGCTCTAGCCTCCAAACTGAAGGCAGTCAGTCACCCTTTGTCTGCTGTCCCCTCTCCACCTTCCTCTTCTCTCTCCCAATCCCCCTTCCCCGACCCTGCCAAAGCGGTCAAACAGACAGGCATGCATCCACCTCGACATCCAAGGGTAGCACAGACAAACCAAAGTAGCGCAAGACACACCACCAGCATACACACAAGCAAGATTCACCTGTACACACAGCAGGAGTCACATCCTGCCCTGACACCCCCACCCCCCCAGCATCACAGACACCACACCTGACACACTTGTGGACACCACACCAACATTCACAGATCCAGCCACCACACCCATCACACCCAGAGACAGCATCCTAGCAGACCCCCAGACATCCGCCCCAGTCACCACACCCGCAGACACCACAACCACAGATATGCCTACATGCAGCACATCCACCATACCTGCAGACACCACCCCAGCAGACAGCCACCCACCCAACACCGGCATCCCCCTGCACCTCCAACTCCCAACTCAAGACACATAAAGACCCTTTTTTTTTCACCCACCCAGCAGACACTCACACCTACAAGCATACCTCCCACAAAAATGCACCCAAGACATCTACACCAGCACCTCATACAAGCACTCCCTCTTTTTCCACACCCAAACCCTTTTGTTACGACCTTCCCTGTGTGTACAAAAAAGCTTTCCTCTCTGAGTTTGACCTTTTCCTACTCCTACCTGTGACATCCCTAAACATTCAGTCTTCCTCCCCAAGGCCAGCTCTTCAACCTCCAAGGACTCACCTACCCCCTGTCAGTACTGATGGTCCTCCCCCTGGGAAGAAGTTAACCCCTCCCAAGAAGAGCCAACCCTCCCCAAGCCCAAACCCTCCTCCCAAAGTAAACCCCAAACCCCTTCCCAAGCCTAAGTTTAACCCCCCACCCCACAACCCCTCCAGATCTTCCCTGAGGTGCCTGCATGCCCCTTTGAAGCCCCTACCTTTGGAAGTTACATGGAAGTCAGCAGTCAAGTTGGGGCAGCATTATGTGCCTTTGGTGCACATTCTTTGTACTATGGACTAGTCTATGGCCTTTGACTTTGATCTTATTTCTCAAAATATATATATTCAGACCAACCAGTTGTTTTTTTGGTTAAATCTTTGTCCTGCATTTCCTTTCCTAGGTTTGAGTTGTTCCTGGCTGACATTGGTTGTATGTGAGTATTTGTGTGTGTGTGGTGCTTCTACTTCCTGTATTGTGTGGGTAGTATGTGAGGGTGTGTGGTGTGCTTTTTGGTGAACATTTTGGGGGTGTGCAACCTTGTAATAGTTCAGAAGGATACATGGTCTCTGCCGGCCTGTGGCTCCACTCATCCATCGCAGTCTGACTGTACTTGTGGTGCTGGTGGTGCATTGGCTGTATTCCACTGGGATCACCGCCAAAGTCATAATTTGTCAGTCTTCTCTGCCAGCGTTTGAGGACCTAAGAGTTTTTTTTTTTTCTCTCTTTCCCTTCTCTTCTTGCCTTCATTTTTAGTTTAGTTTGGTTAAGCCTTCCTTTAAAAAACACAATAAACCAATCTAAGTACTTGTG
Source organism: Pleurodeles waltl (assembly GCF_031143425.1). Classification (NCBI taxonomy): domain Eukaryota; kingdom Metazoa; phylum Chordata; class Amphibia; order Caudata; family Salamandridae; genus Pleurodeles; species Pleurodeles waltl. Next base: position 256,960,715 of record NC_090437.1, on the reverse strand, counting down.
GTATAACTAAGATCACATAGAGAAAGGTAATAATCAGTAGCACAGCAGAAAAAAAGGGGACAGTAAAGTTAAAAAGAGGAAAACATAGACAAGGGTGAGCAGGAAATACTACATAAGATCAATCTGAGGCAAAGGAGTTATTAAGAACCCAATTATAGATAAAACCAAGGATAAGAAATGAGGGAAGAAAGGAAAAGAAAGGGAATCATACGAAATAAGACTTCTGATTACTTACTCGTGGATTCTTTTTGTTTATACAGAGTATGCTGGTGAGAGGAAAGGCTGGAGGCACCTAAGGAGCATAACAGAAGAGGGATTAATATTTCCAGAACTTAGTAAAGCAGGACTTGATATTAATAATTAAGACTACTACAAATTTGTTAATCACTGGCCATTGTTACAAATTGATAAGTAAGTACATAATCATGCACCTGAACTAAAACTTGTGGAGAATAATTTTGAAAACCAAGCAACAAACATATACCACAGAAACAGTTGTTTAATACACACAATAATAATAACATAAATGAACAGTGCAAATGTAACAAATGTGGAGAAAATTTACTTAAATGTGCCAGTATTTTCCATTTTGAAAGGTAAAAAATATTATGCAGAAAAATACTAGCTTCCTACTGCAAATCCAGGCTACCCACTACACTCAAATTTAAAAATTGAATAAAAGTACAAGTAAAAATACTGGAACATGCTATATAATAAATAACACTATTACCCAAAAGATTTTGATCCTACTTGTTGCGATATCAAAGAAAGGGCCCGAGTCTGGCATTCACTAGACCGTCAGTCTCACAGTCTCGGCCTGGACCATCGCTGCTGTGGTTGTTGGACTGCCAAATTAAGACCCTGGTGGTCCAACTGCCAGGGTACTGTCCTCTCAGCTGGATCGGTAATCCTGACAGCTCACCGCAGGTGCAGGTTGTAATCAGCCAGGGCGGTACTGCACACAGCGCTACCCTGCTGATTACAACCTTGTTCTCTACCAGCTTTTTCATCACCATGAAAAGACTGGCAGAGAACAGGGGCATAGGGCCATAGGGGGCCCCGTGCACTGCCCATTCCCATGGCATGGGCTGTGCAGGGGGCCCCCTGCAAAGCCCCCACGTAGTGTGCACTGTCTGCTGTGCAGACAGTGTACATTACGAGGGTGCTGGTGGCCCTTGTGTGTGGCAGCGTTGCCGCTTGCTCTATTATGAGTCTGCAACAATGCTACTGCCATTTTCCCACTAGGCTGACCCCCAGAAGCCTTGGTTTCCAGCCGTCAGCCCAGCGGGAAAGTCATAATGGGCCTGTGGGGAAGTTGCCAGTCCTGTGACGACCACCCTGTTGGGAGTTTGGTGGACAGGTGTTCCCATCTCCCAAACTCATAATTAGGGCACAGTTCCTTTAAACCCAATAGTGTATGTGGAACATGAATTGTAGTCTCTAAAGCACTTCCTTCCTGTCCAAAAATAAAAGTTAAAAAAATGCTTTTTGCAGTAAAAGAAACAACCCATACCGTCCACTCGACTAGAATATCAACTTGAAAAGGTAATTTGGAGTTGATTTAACTGCTTCTCAAGTAGATACCCCACTTGAGAAGCAGTCATTGCCACTCATGATCGACAGCATCAGAAAATCGTGCCAGAAGGCTCTGTGTGACTGGAGAACACACTAGCTGGTGTCAAATTTCACTCACGAGCACGCATTTACAGAGCCTCACATGCACCAACAGGAATATAATTCTGCCACATGCTGGATGGTAGAATTTGATAGGAACTCTGCATTACATACATAATGTGGAGTTACCCGAATTTTGCCAAATCTGTGGGCGGAATTAGATTTCCGCTCAGGCCTAATATAGATTTGCCTGTACACACCCCTAAATATCCCTCAATTCTACACTAAAGGAAATAGACAACCCATGCTACAGTTAGATTGTATGAATTTGTGAGACTTATTTTCAAGGGGAAATGACACATGATGCTGAATGTATGATCTATTTATGGCACCTTTATGTTCTATTTTTTTTTTTTCAAAGAAATATCTGTAAATTACACATTTGTAAATTTAAGTAGATATTTACGTATTATTACAAAGGAGAAAACTGTTGAACTGGCGACATTATGATATAAATATGTCCTGGTCATTTTCATTGTTTAAAATATTTGGTCGAGGTGTAAGGGGAAGAAGTGAGTAGCCAATGGTTGTGGTGAACATTAGATGGAGAGGGTGCATAATGCACAATAAGAGTTTACCTGCTATAATAGTAACACAGTAAAGATTGCACCTTTTATAGTTACCTTTCCTCCTCGTTCTTTTCTTCCAGCCCAGGATAAGTCCCAGTTAGGGCAAGTATCCATGCCTCGGATAAATCAGGTCCATTTCACTGGAGGTAAACAAAGAGGATAGGCATGTCTAAGAAGTGTGCTGTCTGCACTGTTCAATGAAGGAATGTCTTAGCATACTCTTTCAGACAACATGAGTAGGTGAGCTCCAGGGGAGTTACGGTATCAGATGAACTAAAGTAATTGTCTGTTTTTGGACTGATGTAGTTAGGATATAATTGAAGGCACTTTAGAAAGAGGATGGGTCAGAGTAGGAGGGCTCCCAGGGACAACTTTTATCTAGAACACTGCTTCCTAACTCCCATGACCTCTAAGGGTCTGCAAAGTCTCCTAAGTGGGTCTGTGGCTACTTAGAAAATGAAATGAAATGATAATAACATTTTAAGAAAGTATGTATGAATAAAGGACCAGAATACAGAATTGAAATGGTCTCTAAATGTGAAGGGATTTGAAAATGGATGCTAAGATTGATTTGTGGGAGCTGTGCAAGTGCATAAAATATAATATGGATGAGAAGTGGCCTCAATTGCATTTAGAAACACTCCAATCTTCCCAATAAAATTAAACTTCTAGCTTTTTATTTGTTTACGAATTAAACATTTAATCATTTGTGTAGTTTGATGAATGCTTGTTTCAGTACTTTTGTGTAATATTTTTCAGGTCAAATCATCAAAAGTGCTCAGGCCAGGGTCCTGGCTTCCAGTGATGACTCCATGGGGGCCCCATCTTTCAGAAATGAAGAAGTAAGGGAGCCGCATAATTTTAAATGTTAAGAACCACTGTACTAGTTGAAACCTTAATGATATGAGGTAAATGCATACATATAGGTTGTATAACAGAATACCATCCACAAAAATCTGGCAGGACAAAAATATCTTTGTCAAAATATTGACAACCGGAATAGCCACTTTACAGACATATAATGTAAAGTACAACAATAATAACTACAAAAATAACACAAATCAAAAAATCAATATTACATTGATTAGCATAAGTATTTAAATGTACATAATATTTTAATTAGAAAAATGAATTAATGTTTTAAAACATTAATACATTAAAAAAAATAACATTAACATATAGACATAAGTGTATTACCTTATAACATTCTAATTCTTTTTTTTTTTTTTTAATATATAAATTAGAGACACACTATATAATACTTGCATAAAATATTGTTAAAATATATCAAATAATAAAACTTTGGGAAAGTACCAACTTTCTTGGCATGTTACTCCCATTTTTACCTGTATTTCAGTATGTTTTTTCCTGTCTCACTGGGATCCTGCTGACTGTGTCACTGAGGCTCTGATAGCCAGAACTTCAGTGCTTATGCTCTCTCTCCTTTTAAATTTGTCACTGTAGGCTAGTGACTTCATTTACCAGTTTCAATTGGCACACTGGACCCCCCTTATCAGTCCCTAGTATATGGTACCTAGGTACCCAGGGCATTGGGGTTCTCGGAGATCCATATGGGCTGCAGCATTTCTTTTGCCACCCATAAGGCGCTCAGACAAACCCTTCCACAGGGCTGCCATTGCAGCCTGTGTGAAATAGTGCACACACTATTTCACAGCTATTTTCACTGTCCTTATGTAACTTATAAGTCACCTATATGTCTAATCTTCACTTGCTGAAGGTTAGGTGCAAAGTTACTAAGTGTGAGGGCACCCTTGTACTAACAGGGTGCCCCCACATAGTTTATGGCCAATTCCCCGGACTTTATGAGTGCGGGGATGCCATTACTCGTGTGCACCACATATAGGTCAATACCTATATGTAGCTTCACAAAGGTAACTCTGAATATGGCCATGTAAGGTGTTTAAGATCATGGAATTGTCCCCCTATTCTGAATCTGGTATTGGGGAGCCAATTCCATGCATCCTGGGGCCTCCACAATAGACCTCCAGTACTGCTAAACCAGCTCTCTGAGGCTTGCACTGCAGCTACAGCTGCTGCCGCCTCTCACACAAGGTTCTGCCCTCCTGGGGTCTGAGCAGGTCAGTCCCAGGAAGGCAGAACAAAGCATTTCCTTTTGGAGCAGGATGTTACACCCTCTCCCTTTGGAAACAGGTGTTACAGGCTGGGGAGTGGTGGCCTCCCCCAGCCTCAGTAAATGCTTTGAAGGGCACAGATGGTGCCCTCTTTGCAAAAGCCAGTATACACTGGTTCAGGGACCCCCTGTCCCCTGCTCTGACGTGAAACTGGGCAAATGAAAGGGGAGTGACCACTCCCCTGTCTATCACCACCTTAGGGGTGGTGCCCAGAGCTCCTCCAGTGTGTCTCAGACTTTACCCATCTTGCTTTGAAAGGTGTGGGAGCACTCTAGAGGGCTCTGAGTGGCCAGTGCCGGCAGGTGACATCAGAGACCCCTCCTGATAGGTCCTTACGTGATAATGTAGCCAATCCCCCTCTCAGGGCTATTTAGGGTCTCTCCTGTGGGTTCTCTTAAGATTCTACTTGCAAGTTTCCAGCAGGAATCCTCTGCAACTACTACTTCATCCTCTGACCCCGGATCAACCGCAGCCTGCTCCAGGAACAGCTGCAACAGCAACAAAGTATCCAGAAGGGATACTTTTCTTCTGCAACTTCAGCTCCAGCCAGCAACTGCAACAGTTTCCATGGTGTGCATGCTCTGAGGACTCCCTGTCTTCATCCTGCACAAGAAGGACCAAAGAAATCTCCTGTGGGGTGACAGAGTCACTCCCCTGCTCACGCAGGCACCTTCTAAGTTGGCATCCGGTACCCCTGTACTCCTCTCACAGCGACGAGCGTGCTCCTGGAAACACAGAGGGTGGACCCCATCAACACAGACTGTCCTGAAGTCCTGCTGACGCAATTTGGAGGAGGTAAGACCTTGCCTTCACTGAGAGAGCCAGTACCCCTATGCACCACATCTTCTTCACCTCCTGTGGCCTCTGTGAACTATTTGCAAAATTCCTTCATGCACAGCCTGGCCCAGGTCCCCAGCACTCTGTCCTGTGATGCTCAACTCGCTGAGTTGAACCCTTCTTTGCAGTGCTGCACCAACCATGTTTTGCACTTCCTTTGTCTCCATGTCATGGGACTCCCGTGGGTGCTGTCTGGCGTCCTGAGGGCACTCTAAAGTGTAGAGAGCCCACTCTTCCTCCTCACACAGAGTTGAGGCCCCCAGGTCCTTCCTGGGTCCAGGCAGCGCCATTTTGGTGCAAAACGCAACTTTGCCGTAACCAAGGCTTGTTGGTGACTTCCAACACGAAATCGCATCTGCATCCATCTTCACATCTCGGGACATCCTTTGCATCATGCAGGAACCCACTGGCATCTTCCTAAGGTGCATTCCTGCAGTCTTCCTCCAACCAGTGACTCTTCTTTTGCACCCTCTTCTGGGTTGGCAGGGGCTCCTGCCCTTCCTGAAACTTCTTTCGACTTCTGGACTTGGTCTCCTTCTTTTGTAGGTCTTCAGGTCCAGGAATCCAGCAGTTGTTGTTTGCAGACTTGGTTGGTCACTGCAGTAATCCATATCACAAGGTGAAATGTGTCCTAAGGAAACTTACAGTACTTTACTCCTGCTTTTCTGGACTCTGGGGTAGGGTAATTTGCTTAACATTACTGTATTCTTACTCTCCCAATGATTCTGCACACACTACACTTGTCTAGGGGGGAATTCGTGGCTCGCATTCCACTTTCTTAGTATATGGTTTGTGTTGCCCCTAGACCTATTTTCTCCCATTGCATTCTATAGCATTTCCTATTATTTACACTATCCTATGGCTAATCACTTACCTTATTTTTGTGTATAATACTTAACTCCACAAGGAGTATTGCCTCTAAGACATTTTTGGTACTGTATCACCCAAGTAAACTACCTTTATTTTTGATAACACTAAGGCCCATATTTATACTTTTTGACGCACAACTGCACCAACGCAGTTGTGCGTCAAAACTTTTACCGCCGGCTAACGCCATTCCAACGCGCCATGCGGGCGCCTTATTTATGGAATGACGTTAGCCGGCGCTGCGGACTGGTGTGCGTCAAAAAAAATGACTCACACCAGGCAGCGCAGGCGTATGGGAAAATGGGGGTTGAGCGTCAAAAAATGGGGCAGGTCAGGTCTGAGGCAAAATTCAGGCCTCAAACCCGATTTGTGCCATTTTTTTTAACGCCCAACCTCCATTGACATGACTCCTGTCTTAGCAAAGACAGGAGTCATGCCCCCTTGCCCAATGGCCATGCCCAGGGGACTTATGTCCCCTGGGCATGGTCATTGGGCATAGTGGCATGTAGGGGGGCCCAAATCAGGCCCCCCTATGCCACAAAAAAAAACGAAAAAAATACTTACCCCAACTTACCTCAACTTCCCTGGGATGGGTCCCTCCATCCTTGGGTGTCCTCCTGGGGTGGGCAAGGGTGGCAGGGGGTGTCCCTGGGGGCATGGGAGGGCACCTCTGGGCTCCTTCTGAACCCACAGGTCCCTTAACGCCTGCCCTGACCCAGGCGTTAAAAAACGGCGCCCATCAGGCTGTGCGTCGTTTTTTAAGGCCCACCCCCTCCTGTGCATCAAAATGACGTCAGAGTATAAATATGGGGCACAGGCCTTAAAGTCATTTTTTGGAAGGGAACGCCTACCTTGCATATAATTAACGCAAGGCTGGGTCCCCCTTCCAAAAAATGACGCACAGGGTGGAATTTTGACACCCGCGTGGTCGGACGTCAAAGTATAAATATGGGGCAGGGTTTCCGCCGATTGTGCGTCAAAATTTTTGACGCACATTCGGCGCAAACAGAGTATAAATATGCCCCTCAGTATTCTCTTTACTTGTGTATAAGTACTGTGTAACTATAAGTGGTATTGCATGAGCTTTGCATGTCTCCTAGTTCAGCCTAAGCTGCCCTGCTATAGCTACCTCTATCAGCCTAAGCTGCTAGACACTACTACTTCATTAATAAGGGATAACTGGATCTGGTATGAGGTGTAAGTACCCAAGGTGCCCACTGCAAACCAGGCCAGACTCCTAAAAAACACTTTGTAAACAGGTATAATTATGAATAAGGGGTAAAAAACCCAAGTACATAATTCATTAAATTACATGTAAAGTGGGAAAAAAAAAAAAAAAGGGAAATCATTAAAAAAATGTATTGTTTGAGATGTAATACCCACAAAGCAAAGCATTTTATTAAAAAATGGAATGAAGAATTAAGTAAAAGTATATAATCAATGTCCTTTCTGAACACATTAAGGAGGTCACCAAAAAAGGAACAATTTAATTACACTACTCCATCTACAATCCCAATAATACCTGAGTAAATTCAATAATTATGGGTGGAGAAAGAGTGAGCTTTACTTTTCTAACTCCACTCTAACAAACAGTGAAGAGAATTAAACCATTGGAGGAGATAAGAGATGCATTTTAGTATTTAAACTAGATGAAAAAATGTTGGGGAAAGTGTAGGAGTCTGGCCCTCTATGTAGTGTGCAAAGTTAGGCACATTGTGCAGGGGGTCCAGACAACCTCACATTGGTTTACAGGGGTAAAAACTAGATCACCTAATGCTCTAATTTTTAAGGTAGCTTTGTCGAGCAGTTAGGCCAACCTTGGAGAAGTGCAAAACATCTGTTGCAAACTTGCAATTCACACTCTCAAAAGAATAACTCAAGACCAATGTATATCAACACTGCAGATTTGTATGTAATTTTTAAGACCAAGACTATCAAAATTGGTTAAGTACTTTTTGAGATATGGATTTTTGAAGCTTAATAAAAATAGTCTTTTTGTGCGTAATTACGCACCATAGGAATCAATGAAACGTCACATTTAAAAATACATATAAAATCGTGCAGTTGGTTTACTAAGTTCATCTTATGCATTTTGGTCGAGGTCATCAGCACACACTGTGCCAGCTGGTTGTCTAGCTCCTGGTTCTGGCAGATTCAGTGGTGAAAGATTCCAGGAGCTGATGAAGGGCCACTACAAGGGACTACATGGAAAAGTACAGCACAGGTATGTTTGGAGGGGTTCCTTGGGGTCCCCTTGGGATGTTGAGGTTGCAAGGGGTGAGGGACACTTAGGGCACTATAGGCTCTTAGTTGCAGAGCACAGGGTGGTGGGGTGCAGAGGAATTGGTGAGCCAGGAGCTGTGCACCAAGATGCCATTTGGAGTGGGAGGTAAGTTGGTTCAAGGGTCATTTGCAGGTCAACAGGGGCACTTTGGTGGGAGGTCAAGGGTGTTCCTGAAATTCCTCCATTGAGGCTTCCTCTGGGACCTTTTTAAGCCCCAGGTGGGCTGGTTTTCCTGGTGTCCGATGTCGGTTGAACAATACACAGGGTATTAGTATGGTTTGACCACTGGAGGGCAAACTTAGCAGACTTGTAGGGTTTGTCCTTGTGGTAGTTAGTGTGTCATAGGGTCCAGCTGTGCCTTGAGATTCTGGAGTTAGCAGCTGGTCAGTGAAGTGACCGTCACTGGTTTGCTGTTCATTTCTTGCTGCAAAGTGGTATCTCCAATCTAGTGGGATTTTCAAAGCCCGCAGGTCCTCTGGGGTTCTTTGGAGTTTTTCCAGTTGTCCAGCAGCTCCTCAGTGGTGATTGTCCGGTCCTGGGTGCAGCAGGCAGTATTTTGGTGCCTTTTCTTTGTGCATCAGATCCACAATTCTCATGAATTGGATCTTCTTGCTACTGGTGTTCTTTTTGTCCATTGAATCAGTTTATCTGGTCTAGGGATGCCCACCAAATACTGAACTTAGTGGGCGTTTTAGGGGGAACCTGGTAGTGTCCAATGGGACATCTACCTTTGGGTGGCTACATTAACAGCAGTGACCACTTCCTGTGGGAAGGGTCACTTCCTTATCCCTGACTGGATATTTTCCTTCTAACCAAGATGGTGGAAAATGAAATGCAGTGCCCACCTTGCAGGCAACACCTTTGAGGTGGTGCATGACAGGTAGGACCACCTCTCCAACACTTTGTGTACTTTCCCACCTTTGCTCCCACCAAAAGAGGTGGCTAGCAAAGGGGGTGACCATCTGCTGCTAGCAGCAGGCCTGGAGGTAGACTTTCAAAGGCAGTAAACCCTTTGAAGCTCGCTGCCAGGGCAATGCACATTCCTGAGGGAGGGGAGGGGGTGTTAGCACCTCCACCCAGGAAGGGCATTGTTCTACAGACCAGAGAGATTGGCCTCTCCCCCATGGTTTTTAGATTGGATGTCTGGAGGTAGCAGGCTGGATACAACCAGTCAGCAACATTTTCAAGGTAGTTAGCTTTTGCAGAGCACACCTCTTAGGTGACCCCTGGGGACGTTTGGGGATAAATCCAATACTGGTAGCAGAGTGGATTTATCATTCTGAGTTGTTTGATACCAAACAACACAGGGTTCAGAGTGGCCATCATGTAGCTAGGGGAAACTCGTGTTGACCAGTGTCCAGCACATTTATTAAAATGGCTGCTCTGTTCACTCACTAAGTCCCAGGTTTGGCAAGGACACAGTAGGGGTATATTGCTCTTGAAGCAATGCCCTAAGATATGATATGGTGCACCCTTCCTTAGGGCTGGAAGCCTGCCAGAGGGCCAGAGGGGTGTCTTACCCATAGTATATACAGCGTATGGTGGAGAGGGCACACAGGCAGTGTGCCATGGCGAGTTTGTGTTTTAGATTGGCACCAGTACACCCAGCCTGCAAAGGCAGTGCTGGGGTATTTTGGATGCATGGCCCTGGAGGGTGGCACAATCAGTACTGCTGCCCTCAGGGACATACCCATAGTACCCCATGCCCTGGGTACCTAAGTACCTTTTACTAGGGAATTATAGTGGTAGTTAAGGGTGTATCCAATTGTTCCAATGCATCACAACAGATTTAGGGAAAGAGCTCTGGCCCAGTGAACCTGCTTAGAAGAGGCCCTTAGCACTACAATTTCTAGGTTACATCATACATCAGGCAAAAAGTGGGAGCTAACCATGTCAAAAAGAGGCCTTTTCTCACTGAAAGTGCGTACATTAGAGAGGGGTGAGATTTAGTGCCTGATTATGATCTGGTTTGATGGGATACTCTGTCACAAGCATGACAGATATCCCATCTGCCATATTACAGGTTCCATTACATCCTCTAGGACTAGTAATATTGCCGACGGGATATCTGTCACGTTTGTGACAGAGTATCCCATCCGCTAAGATTGGAATCAGGCCCATACTGCTCTAACTCACATCTAACAAACATCTAACTAACATGGGAAAGTGTAAACTTTGGGAGGGATCACATTTACAAATCTAAATCCACTTTAGTGCTGGGAAACACTGTAGTGCATACCTGAGGAGAGAGTCAGATTTACTATTCAAGCTCCAGTCCCTCCAGCCCAAGAAATGTTGGGGAAAGTATGTACAGCAAGCAAGCTTGTCTGATTTATTAATCTAACTCCAGTCTAAAAATATCATTTAAAGTCTACACAGTGATTACTGGGGGCAAGACATTAGATTCACTATTCTAATTTCAGTCCAACAACCCTTAGGGAAAGTGCAAAGTGCAGAACTTTGAGAGCGGATGTGTCAGTTTTATTATTCCAGCCGCAATGAAGCAAACATTGCAGAAAGAGCACATATTTGAAGGGGTCAAAATCCGTACAGCTCAATAATAGAGGTGTCCATTCAATTTTATTTACAAATTTAAATGAGGAAATGCCAAAACATCAATAGAATACAATAACATTGGAAATTGGACATCAATATTTAAAAAAATAAAAGTTAAAAGGATTATTAAAAATGTCAAACTATGAAATGAACAGTTTTTATGGTATTGCCAAAACTCTCATATAAAATACAACATAAAGGCAAATTTGTTCAGATATTGAACTATTATTTGCAGAGCAAAAGAATCCATGCAATATTGTTAAATTACTTTATAATTATAAATTCATAGCTCATAAACTATACACCCATACTGGAAGCATAGCATCCAACTCTACCTTTCAACTCAGGGCCTGATTTAGAGTTCTTTTTACGGTTTACTCCAGCACAACATAATAAATATCCTGTTCAACGTTTTACAAATGCAATGGATACAATCCATGTTTGTGACAAAGTAACCCTTCCATTGAACTCTAAGTTATCACCCTAATTCTCCGAAATGGAAGTTAAAATCCTTCAGCAGGCATTGTTGGCTACCATGTATGGCAAAGTCTCCTAAATATGGCTAGTCGCTGGTCAATGTCCCACTGAAGTAGCTGATTTTTTTCTGAGAAAGCTATGAGTGGATGAATTCAAATTTCAAGATGCCAAAATCCTCACATCAGTCAGATGCCTTTCGTACCTTTGCCTGGTCATGATTTCTACCTTTAGGGTTAGTCTCTTTTTTGGAAGCTGTATCCCATGAAGGCTCCTTACCAAGAGGTCCCACTGACACTTCTGAGATCTTTGAGGACCAAAACTGTTCATAATTTTTCATCTTTCCGAAGTAGTTGCTCTTGATCTCTTTTAAGGCTCACAGGACCTGAGGAACAGCATATAGTGGCCATGTTTCACTTCAGCATTGGCCAACCACAAGATCCAGTCCTGCTCCAGTTGCTACTGGTCAGTGGGTCACTCAGCTTGATAAGTCCCTATAGCCACACAGGAGGTCAGCCAACTGACTCTTGGGTTCTAGCTATCAGTCCTGTTAACAAGTCGGAGTAGGTCCAGACCCTTATCCCCTGAAACAGGTCACAGACAGAAGGTCCATTCTCCTTCTGTTCTTGATAGGTCCAGATGTGCTCTGATGAGCTGTGGGTAAGGTGGCACTTTTGTAGGATTCACTAGCCAGTGGGTGGAGGTGTGCCCTTGACACTCCCTAAGCTTTGAGGAAAATATTCCCAGGTGCCACCATTTATACTTTTATAGTACATCTCGTTTGCCTTTCTGCATACTATCTAGCAGTGCACTACTACTACAGATCAAAATGTCCAACAAGGTATCCCAGACAGGAGTGTATCTAGGGAAATGAGCAGTTCCTTCCTATTCAGCCACATCAAACCAGTTGTGGGTCCGGGTCCTCTTCCCCCTATTATGGTGCCAGGTTACCAACAGATGGTTCAGGGAACAAAGGCTTCTTTTCCCCAGGACTCTCTTTGTACTTGACTATGACTGGGCAGACCTAAACATGGTCCCTTTCAAGATAAGTTCCTGAGCCCTTCGAACCTGCCCTTCCTGAGCTGAGAGTAGTCACACACATCACACCTAGGCTATCTGCCAAAAGGCTTAAGCTATTGCTTCTGGTGTTGGGTCAGTTTCCACACCTTATTAATGGGAAGCACTGACAGGGACCTACTTCTGATTAGCCTGCTGGAGGTTAAGGGGCACAATGCCTAACTTTAACAGTTACTTTTACCAAATATTTATAAATAATCCAAGTGCAAAATTTAATTAAAAGCCGTTGAATAATTTCTGTAGCTTGTCCCAAACCAGAGTTAGCAGAAGTGTTTTATCTGAACTTTATTTTTTCTGTGAGGAGTAGCTACAGCCCATTACAGAGCGAATAGCTTTTCACAGCTAATCACTGAAATATGCTGACACTAGATTCTTGAAATTGTCACTAGGCACCCTATCTCTTATGCTACAAGGGTTATCTAATAATATTTAAAAGTAGGATTTGCTCCTGTCAAAATTGGTTATTTTGTCTTGTTTCCTTCTGGCATAGAGGCTGCAGGATTCAGACTACGCATGTAGGCCTGATGGCAGGTTTTTCTTTATCAACTGTGTAAATGATATAATAATTTCTGCAGTCCATGTGTGACATTTAACTTTGCATGTCATTGATGTAGTATTCTGCACACATGTTATGGCGTCAGGATCATACCAGGTAACGGATGCACAAATGGCTGGCATCTCCCAGTCATTCTTCTCCATCTTCCTCCCAAAGATCCTGGACACAATCCTAATCCTTACAACCCACTACATCTGCTTACTAAACACCCAGCATCTGCAGCAGGAGACCAAGTAAGAGTTCTATCAAATTGCTGGGCTTCGTAGTGTGCTGGGTGCAATGGACTGTACCATGTCCAACTGGTGCCACCTGCAGCAACATAACACCTTTATAGGAACCGCAAGCCCAAACATTTTATCAATGTGCATGCCATCATGGACCACCATGGGCTCTTCAGCAACTTCGTGGCAAAATATCCCAGCAGCATCCATGACACAGACATCTTTCATCATTGCACGATCAACCAGTGGTTCTAGTATGGCCAAATTGGCAATGGGCTACTCATAGGTAAGTCACCATACCAATCATAACACACAACACACTAACCATCAAGGAAAAACAAGACAAACACCACACTGAATACACATGGGCAGGGCCACAGAGATATACAGGTAACAACACATATGCAACATGCCACACTACACTGCATACATTTCATGTCACAAACACATACATCCACATGTTCACAACACAGCCACACTCTAACTGGCACACCACGTGTGGAAAGGTGGAGCCACATTCCCATTGCCTACATAAGCTGTTCACAAACCACTACAAGTGTCCACAGGTTTCAACTATATACAGATCTCACACACACATTACACCAAAGAAAGAAGCGCACAGGCATGTCAAGGGCATGGGCTATGGTCATTTTGAGGAAGTCACACATAGGCACAGTCCCACATAAACCATGGTGTGCAGGCCTCTGGCAGAACGTAAATCAAATGCCACACAAGGGGTGCCATAACCAAATATGTATGTCAGCTACACACACCTGACATTCCTGTTTGCTGCATTGTGTCGCATACATACAAATACAAAATGATCTGCCATTAAAGATCCTGGAGCTGGATCATGAGAAATGGGGCAGCACCTACTCCAGTACCACCTCACAGGCGCCCCTAGAGCCCCTTAACAACACCATGGGCCTGATTACAACTTTGGAGGAGGTGTTAATCCGTCCCAAATGTGACGGATATACCACCAGCCATATTACGAGTTCCATAGGATATAATGGACTCGTAATACGGCTGGTGGTATATCCGTCACTTTACCGTCACTTTTGGGACGGATTAACACCTCCTCCAAAGTTGTAATCAGGCCCCATGTTCTGTTGCAAATACTAGAAACAGTCCACCATCGGTCTGAGTCTGCAAAAACAACACTAATGATCATGGATGTCTTAGTAGGACTCGTTAGGAGTCTAGAGGACATAACTGACCTTACATGCACTACACCAAGGGACCCATGTTACAAGTATCTATGCCCCCTCCAAAAGCCTGCACTGTGCATATATAGAAAGTGTCTGTCAGAAATCATGTATTGGACGCTAGGAGATACTACTGCACCAAATTACATCATCCTATGAATGTGTGATACACACCCTCGTACACTTGATGGCTGGCACAACCATCATCTGCCACAAAGGTTCACAAAGTGTTACACTGTATGTGAAGTGTCACATGGTAACATGAACAGCACTGTCTGGCCTTGTAGGCCAACTATGGTGCTTCAACATCTGACACAATTGTGGTGCTAGGAGGTGGTAGGTTCCATCTAACAATAGAACACTGCTTCAAATGTGGACCACACAATGCACTTACCTAAATCATTGCTATCATTTTGGAATCAACACAAATTTACCCAGGCCCTTGAGCCACTACCCAAGATTGCCATGTCTATCAACACAGTCCAATGAAACCATTTCACAAGAACAGGAAAATACACAATAACATAAGCAAGTCTGTGTCACCATGCCAGCTAAAAATGTACACCCACCATGGTATGTTCCAAACCACTATCAACACTTACCAACACATCTTCTCTCTGTCCTTTGCAGCTGATCAAGGGTAGGGTATACAGCAGTGGGTGGTGACCCCATTTGGCAATCCCACTTAGGTGGAAGAGCAGGCCTACAACGAGGGACACAGGAAAACTCACAATGTGTGGAAAGGACATTTGGACTCCTGAAATCAAGGTTCAGGTGCCTGGGCCTGACAGGAGGAATCCTCTTGTATGCTCCACCACTTGTTTGCAAGATCATTCTGACATGTGCAATCCTGCTTAGTATTTGTGTTCAGATAAATATCCCCTGGGATAAACAGGTTGATGTTCCCAGTGAAGAGGAGGATGACAAGGGAGAAGATAATGTGGAGGGGAAACAAATGAACACTAGGAGAACTTCTACACATAATCACTATACAATAAACATCACATTATTAATAGCACAAATAAATCACTTTGCACCTGAATCTCCTTGGTCTGCTCATTCTCCACTACATACACCATTGGAATGTGACTCAAACCTTAGTGGGCAGGTAAGTAGCACAAAGGTGACCACTATGGTAGCAACATTGTTTGTGATGTAAGAGGGTCTACTGCCACCATCTCACATATCAGTAACACACAATTTGGGGCCATGTGTCTCCTCAAGGTCTAGATCCATGCACCACTACATATCTTATTCTTTCAAGAGGGCAAGGTGCAAAGATCTAGCCAATTCAATGACAACACCATGCATAACAGGATGCGTGCAAAGAGCACACACATAAGGTAAGGGCTGTCAACCAATGCTTATCAAGTTAAGTAGGAACTGAGCACTGTCACAGCTCATGGTGACAGTAGCTTTGCCTGCACAGTACGTGTGAGACAAGGGTGGAACATCATTGCTAACTGTGGGTCTTCAGAAAATATCCTTGGATTGTAACTAATGTCCAATGCTGAGCCTACACAGTCCTTGCACAAAGAGGACTGTACCTCACTTATGGCACACACATGTTGTCTTTGGAGTGCGCAATGGGTTGCTTTACTAAATTACCAGCTATGGGTGCAGAATAATTATCCAGACATGTAACGCATAGTCACGATCCATGCAGTTATTGGGACTGGGATAATGCACCACCAAAGTTTCTTCTCGGTTGATGGTAGGCAGAGTGTTACATTTTCACTATGTACATCAGGTACACACTTGGCACACAAATCTGCAGTCTTGACACATGCCTAGAGCAAATCCAAGCAAACGTGTGAAGATGAACGTACGGGTGTATGTACTAGGTGGCAACGGTTTCGCCAGTATAAAAAATTAATGACGTATCTGCATGTATACCTAGAATGCTGTGTATAAATACGTCACACAGCAAAAAGCAATACACACCACTCATTAGCGCTCACATGACAGAACAGGTGCATGATAGCAAGAGTAACAAATTGTCCCATTCATGTTGTGGCCTCCAACATTGCAGACAGGTATGATATGTGCTACTATGTTCTATATCTTGAAAAATGTCTGAGACACAATACCAATCTGAGTGTGAGTAGAGCTAGCCATATATGTAGCAATTGGCATGTGAACTGTACAACACTGAGATGATTTCACACCTCAATATCATTCAGGCATAGTAAGAGTTACCTAGGTTGTGGCATGCTGGAAGAAATGCGTATCCTTGTTAAATGGAGGTTCTGGATGGACAGCTTTGAAACACCCACAAATACTTGCAAATATAACACAGGAGGCAAAAGGGAGACAACACAGGTGTTGTAGCAGGAGTAATGTCCTGTGTGTGGAACTCGTGACATCTCACAAATACCGTCATGGAACAGTAACTATCAAGTAGCCAGTAGAAGGAGATGCCCATCGAATGCCACCATGACAGTAGGCTGTGGCAGACACCACCATCTGTACCTTGGCACATTTCCAATATTGAAGTCACAACAGATATACAAGCCCAACAAGCTGGCCAAAGAAACAACTAAATACATCAAATTATGTCACATGTCCCACATGTGTAAGCAATTTATCTCTGTACATGCGATTGGAAAGCTTATATCAAGTACCGCAGACGAAAATGTATTAGCTTTTTCTGTATGACCACAATTGGGCATAGTTCTGCTTAGTAGCTATCATGAAGAGGATAGGTCCCTGTTCAATAAATCCACACACTACTGTTCTCGCTACATTAACAAATTACATTGTCAGGTGCCTGATGCACATGCACAGGGGGCTGAGTAAACGGGTGATCCATAAACTTGCCCCTTTACTTGCAACCATGGGTTTGTGTTGTCATACAAATTCACACAGTTGTGATGATGAGTAGGCTGCCATCTATGCCAGACTGCAGGACTGTTACACAGTGGTATGCCATTGTTTGTGACTGTCGTAACAAACATGATGTGGAAAAATGTGAGTGCCTAGTTGATGGCATGCACACATATGCCACATTTCACAGCACACATGTACCACTGCAATGGCTCGGGAATGGAAATGTGTTTGGATTCTGAGCAAATGCCAACCTAGCACCATAGTAAGGGCATAGGTGTCACAAGATCAGTGACTAAAAGAGATGACTTTCACATGTGTTCCGACATGCAGAAGCAAAGGTGGCACTGATGTGACAATGCATGCATTTGTCAAATGCCAACATGTGTCCATGCAGGAATATAGTAATCTAAGGTTTCACAACCCATGAATACATCACTGTCTCTATATGTTGCAGACATTACAAAACACGTCAATACATACACAAGGCATATACCGGTCTTCACCAACACATGTGTACAGTACATCTCCTGCAACTAAGATGTATGGGAACCAAATGGCATAAGTTAAGCAGAGCAACACGCAGTAAAATCCAACAACACACCGCAGAGTGGACACACATGCACACACAATTTGGCAGTGTTTACGTGATGTCATTGCAGTACAAGTCTACTGAATACTGTGAGTGGAAACTGTCATGATTGTCACATGCTTTATCATGTGTTGGACATAGGCCATCATATATATTGTTTTGTAGTTATGTATACATTTGTATCTCTGACATAACAATGTAGTTCACCCACAAATGAGTATACATACATATATGTACACACATCGCACTCATGTGCGAACATGCATGTGGACATAGTGTAGCTACACATGCACATATGTACAAGGTATGAGTAGTCACATCCAGCAGATTCATAAATAAACCAATAGGTTGCACATAGCATTGTCACTGCAATGACAGTACTGGACATGCACGCATGTGTTGCCATAACACATATTCGACATTCTTGCACAGCCCATGTAACATGTTAAGTTAATCAGGGTGCCCTCAAGGGCTACAATGCAAAAATCCATGCAAATTCGCCATGCATCAAAAAATTTGATGCGAACGCATTAACCACACTTTGCAACATTTGTAAAATGACGCCTGGGGCCTGAGAGGCAATTACACATACACATGCCTCTGAACGCACCATAGTGTATAATCCATGCATGACATTCATGTGTCAAAATTGTTCACGCATATACATATACCATACAATACCCATAAGCAAAAAGACGCCTACTCATGGAGCGTCTATCACACGTCCACAGGCCTTTTCATGTTAATGGTGTGAAAAGCAACGCATGGTCATTATGCATCAAAGAAATTACGCATGACTGGAAATGTGACACCCACACCCAGGAAATGATGAAAAATGACATCCTGCCTCCAAACATGATATAGTAAGTTCACTTTCACTCAATTGTCTTATTGTCTGTGACTGAGTGAGGGTGTGTGGAGGTGTTGCTGGAGTTGGATTGATGATTTTTGGAGTCCTTATCATGTTTCTTGTGCTGTGTCTTAATGGTGTTGTCCTTAGTTGTCCTTAAACTTGTATTTTGCAGTGAATTTGTACTGTCTCTGTACTGTGGGGGTGTTTGTCTGGGTTAGGGGTTAGGTTTACTTTCAAATTTTGTTTAGGGTGAACTGCAATTGAAGTATGTCTGGAAAGGGGAGGATGCGGCGGATGTCTGCAGATGAGCTGGGAGGTTATCTGGCTTATACAGCACTTCCTCCCTTTGGTGTTGCAACTGAGTGGCCGGGTAATCCTTGGATGCCCCACAGAGGCATGGTTGCTGCGGTGGGGCAAGGTGCTCCACCACCTCACCAGAATATTCGGCAGTGAAAGGAACGACCTTCAACTAAAACATTGACGGGCAGATCTGGTGACAAGGGTTCTGCTGAATTGAGATTGGTGGACCAGTTGGTAAGTCTCACATTTCCATACAAAGTCCTTACTTTTGCATGTGCATGACTGTTTCCAATATGGTTGAGTGCTGCATGTCATGCCTGTGGATGTGGACATGTTGTAAGCTACCTGTATGATGAGTCCCAGTACCACCTTTGGCCTGCAAATCATGGGCCAGATGTATCAAACAACCGATTTGCAATTCTCAAATAGCGATTTTTAAGAAATCGCTATTTTAGAAATGCAAAAAGGTATGTATGATTTTTGAGATTCGGTAATAGCGATTTCTTAAAAATTGCAAATGCTATTACCGAATCGCAAATAGAGAATCTGTCCCCATTCGCGCCTACGGGCCTGTTGGCCCATATCTGCAAATTTTTTGCATTTCCAAAATTGTGATTTCTTAAACTTCCAATTTGACCTGGCAAGTGTACCCACTTACCAGGCCCAAACCTCCCCTTATTATACATGTAAGACACCCCTAAGGTAGTCCCTAGGTAGCCCACTGTGCAGTGTGCAGTGTATGTTTAAGGTGGGACATGTACGGATGTGTTTTACATGTCCTAACAGTGCAATACTGGCAAATCCATTTTTCACTGTTGCAAGGCCTATCTCTCTCATAGGTTAAGTTGGGGGCAGCCTTTAAATATCTTTTAAGTGCAGTTTCCCTTTGGGAGCAGATGGAAATATTGAGTATGGTATCTCTGAACTCACAATTTAAAAATACATCTTTTGGTAAAGTCGTTTTTTTTAAATGCCACTTTTAGAAAGATTCAAGCTAGCCTGGCTGATAAAGGGTTATACCCTAAACCGGTCCCAGGATACTTGTTTCTGGTCCAGGGGGGACCTGGCCTGGCAGTTCAGGCTAGACCGTTCCCATGAGGAACAGGGCAAGACTGATTTAAATATGGTTGGCCCCAAACTAGAATGACGTTGCAAGCAATAAACCGATGGATTAAACCCAGATCTGTGACTGGGGCGAATGTTTGATTTGTTCTGAATTCCATCCAGTATCTGTTGTTTTTCTATTTGTTGCCCCAAGTGGAAGGGCATGCACAGACGTGGGTCCCGTGCTGGCTATGCCACCAGATTCAAGCTAGCCTGGCTGATGAAGGGTGATACCCTGAAACCGGTCCCAGGATGCTTGTTCCTGTTCCAGGTAGGACCTGGCATCGCAGTTCGGGCTGGACTGTTCCCATGAGAAACAGTGTCAAGATTGATTTGCATATGGTTGGGTCCAAACTAGTATGGCATGGCAAGCAAAATAATTGATGGATTAAACCCAAATCTGTGACTGGGGCTGAATGTTGGTTTTGTTCTCCATTCCAGCCATCATATTTTGTTTTTTCACTTTTAGAAAGTGGACATTTTCTTGCTTAAACCTTTCTGTGACTCTGCCTGTTTGTGGATTCCCTGTCTGGGTCAGACTGATAGTTGGGCTGTTTGTGAATCCCCTTAAGAGAATGAGACGAAGGGAGCAGCGGTGTAACCTGCATATCCTTATGGGCCATCTTAGCTAGAGTGGAGGGAGGAGTGGTCACTTACACCTGAATGGGTTGTGTCTGCCCTCACACAATGCAGTCTCCATCCCCCTGGTGTGTGTCTGGGGCCAGGCTTGGGAAAGGCAGGATCCTGTGACTTTTCTTTGAAGTTTCCCTACTTAAAAGGCAGAAAGGGGTGAACGTAATGGACCCAAAACCCCCGATTTTAAAAGTACTTCTGGACTCAAGAGAAACCTCTGCCAAGGAGAAGAGCCAAGGATCTTGAGGAGGTGTTGTGCCCTTTTGCCAGTGACTGTGCTTTGCTGGGTTGGCCTACAGTTGTTGCTTCTCCCTGAAAGAGGACACAGACTAAACTTTGTTTGGCATTCCTTCTTGAGAAAATCTTCAAGGGCTTAAACTGAGCTTGCCTCCTGTTTTGAAGCCTCCAGGCCATCAAATACTTCCTCTGCCAGCACCTGTACTCTCTGCTGAGACTCCTGCCCAGCCAAGCGGTTCCCTGTCCAATCTCTGGGCCCTTGAAAGGTAAACTTGGCAGAACAAGGACTGAAATCCATGCACAGAATGCAGTGCGGGAAACATTTTGACGCACTACCTGCAACACATCTGAAAAACGGGGCACCACCCGCTTCGTGGTAAAAATCAACTTTCCACATGCATTGTGGCTGGGAGATCGACGCATCATGGCTGGAGAAACAAAGCAACACCAGCTTGCGGCTGCTGATAACGACACAAGCTCCATGTAGCGTGGCTTTCCAGAATCGTGCGACCGGATTTCACATGCATCATTGCTGGGCGTCAAAGTCATTGTGAACCTACGCGGATCTGAGGTGCCATCTGACGGAAATCGATGCATTGCTCTCTTGCGGGAGAAAAAAATTATGCATTGCCACCGTACTGGAGAAGAAATGATGCATGGCCTCACTTGCAATTAAGGAATTGACTCATCGCTGACTTTTCTGACGCACGCTCACCCATGAGGCTTTATTTTTTTACGCAAACCAGGTACTTTGTGTACAATCAACGTTTCCATTGTTTTCTATAGAGTGAGACTCTTATTCTTTTGAAAATTCATATTTTCACTTGTGTATGTTGGAATTATGGGGGTCATTCTGACCCTGGCGGTAAATACCGCCAGGGCGGGGGTTGGCGGTAGCACCGCCAACAGGCTGGCGGTGCTCCGCCGGGCATTCTGACCGCGGCGGTACAGCCGCGGCCAGAAGCGGAAAGGCGGCGGTGTACCGCCGACTTTCCGCTGCCCATGGGAATCCGCCATGGCGGCGCAGCTTGCTGCGCCGCCATGGGGATTCTGACACCCCATACCGCCATCCTGTTCCTGGCGGGTCGCCCGCCAGGAACAGGATGGCGGTATGGGGTGTCGTGGGGCCCCTGGGGGCCCCACAAAGAATTTCAGTGTCTGCTTTGCAGACACTGAAATTCGCGATGGGTGCAACTGCACCCGTCGCACCTTCCCACTCCGCCGGCTCCATTCGGAGCCGGCTTCCTCGTGGGAAGGGTGTTTCCCACTGGGCTGGCGGGCGGACTTTTGGCGGTCGCCCGCCAGCCCAGTCGGAAACCCAGAATGACCGCTGCGGTCTTTTGACCGCGGAACGGTCTTCTGGCGGTTCCCGCTTGGCGGGCGGCTCCCGCCGCCCGCCAAGCTTAGAATCAGGCCCTATGTCATTTAGGTCTTGTTTGATTTAGATAAATATTACCTGTTGCTCTAAGCTGGTGTGGTGTCCATTTTATAATAGTTTGACCGTATTACTGTGTGTGTTGGTACAAATATCTTACATATTGCTTCAGGGTTAAGCTTTTCTGCTTGTACCAAGCTACCAAGGCTGTGACTGAGGCTTGACCAGGTGTGTTTCTCCTTTCCCCTGACTAGAATGAGCATCCTTGCTTGGACAGCGGGTAACCAACCAAGGACACCATTTCTAACACATTATAAATTCCATTCTCAAATATCCCACAAAGAGTTAATTCACAAAGTTATGCACTCATATATTTAGCACATATTGAACCTACAATTGGAAATGAGGCCCTGAAATCCTGCTAAGTGGATCACAAAAGTTCTATATCCTGGAGTATGTAACATGGAAATCACCATGTTACACAAGAAACATTTTAACAATGTACACTTCAAGTGACATCTGTCATAATAGATTCAAGGAGATAATAACCAGGTCACTCAGGAAATGGAACACTGTTAACGTCAGATTCAGTACGTCAGGGAGCGATGTCCCCAGAATGAATAACACAATGATTTTTCAAAACCCAGGATAGTCATCACTAATGTTTGACACCCATAACATTGACATCCTCTGTGGGTTTCTGTAGTAGACTTCTGTCCTTTGCATGTTGAAGGGACATAGAATGTTAAAAGAATAATAGAAGACCCTCAACCTGTTGTCCAATGAGTACCAACATCACTAACCACTCCTTGCGCATTCCAATCCTGTGTCTCGAACATCACTGCAACTCACTCCATGATGCATGCTAACAGTCAGGTCACAATCCTCAATCATTAAACATGTGCAGTGCTCTTTTCCACTTGATTTAACATTAAGGGCATAGATAAACACAAAGTGGTTCCACAGTTTGGGTCTACCTGACATCTCCATCATAGTTACTGCAGTTCTAAATGCCAAATGATATAGTAGGACCCACGAAGTTATATGTCAGACAATGAACAATGGAGACTCACTGCTGCCTGTGGCACCACATGAAATGGATGCCCTTTGTAAATTTACTATGCCACTAACAGTTTCCCATATACATATATGTGAGGGAATACAGACATCATCTCATCAACATAGGTAGACCATGCATGGAACTGCAACATATACATTTTTCCTAAAGAGAAAGGGACACATGCTGACATGTATGCACAAGGAATGTTGGTAACAGTGCCAACACATCATACATGTCAATAGACATTTCCCACTTACCAAGGGAAAGTAGTTTGCTACAGCAGCAAACAAATATTTATTTATGCCATGCCATGTGTATGATGGACACCTACACATCACAGACTGCACTGAGGCACCAGCACCCATCATACACAGAGGACAACTAGATGTTGGGTGGCAGGTGTCCACATATATACTCAGACAAATGGCAAAGTGCAGTGATCCACAACCTACTTACCTTTGACCTGGAAGAAATAGGAAGAGTGATCTGATGGATAGAAATTAGATCCACTAGAAAAACAATCAGTAAATGAATGATCGCTGTACACATTTATTTGTGGTCCCTGACAGGCAAATGGTCTGAGGATTCCCCCCAGTTTTGTCCTAGTTCCCAGGTCCAAAAGGCAGGGCACACCAATTTGGTACATATGACATGTCAACACAAAGAATCTCCCACTTATTATGTGACACATGGCTCTTCCCTCATTGTCAGGTGGGAGCAGTCAGTACCTCACTCAATCACCTTGCAATGGGGCAGGCAGGAATTAGCCATGTTCTCAACCCCTTGTGGCTGCTGTGCTGCCCTAAAATGTTCATCCAGCTCTGGATAGGCCACCACCAGAATGCGGGCCATTAGGGGGATCATTGTCTGACGGGCATCCCGCCACATTGGGAGGAAAGCCACAGCTGGGCCTCCATGATCTCCAGGTCCAGCGTCTCAAGTCCTCCCACCTCTTGCGGCAATGGGTGCTCTGCCACCAGTGGGCCCCCAGTGTCCACTCCTTCTTGGTGATGGCTTTTCAAATCCTTTTCTTCTGATGGGCTTTGACCTGCATGGATGCAAAAGACAAGGCAGGAAATTATGTCAGCAAGTACCATGCAATATCACCAACATGTCAGTATACCAAGATGAGAACATCCTGTCTTGCCCATACTGCCTAAGTGTGGAACATAGCAATCATTGAATACAGGGAGATGACTACAAACACTTCCTAATATGCAGCCACACCCACCACCCAGCTCATGCCCTCCATTGACTAGGTAGGTCCACTGACATGTTGTGGTACATGATCTAGCAATCTGACAGAGATCAGAAACACTATTAGAAACATCACACCTATGTGGCTTCTGGAAGGTAAACCCATCACCCATGAATGTATCCAAATACTCACATTCTGTGAGAATGATGCATACAGTCCCTACAGGCTTCTGCCAGGGTAGAAATGCATAATGCATGTGTGGACATGTGTAAACAGAGATACAGACTCATGCCTCTTCAGGGGATCGGGATCTGTGTTGCATCAACACAAAACACACTTTTTGATATATGTGTCCATAATATATAGATTACCTTCAGAATAAAATAATCATGCATTGTACATTTTCTGTAATGTGACCAGACAACTGAGTCACATATCATGGGTTATCTGTAAACAACACACAGCTTGTACTTATGCAATATCAGAAATGCAATGAGCCTGCACAGGACACATGTGACCTGTATAAAGGTGACAACAGGGCTGTGGGATCAAGGGACCTGTCAAGGCTCTGAAACATACATTAACATAGATGCCAAGTGCACATCAGTCACAGATCATCAGCTCTCCTCTTATCAGAAGGTACATTCTTATCAGAGGATAGAGTCTCAATATGCTGCATATTTACACTGAGGGAAGATTTGGCCTCATAACATGTTGTGCTGGGATACAGGGAGTGAGCACAGTGCCCCAGTTGCAGAACAAAAGTGAATCAACACCAGCCCAGAATAGGACAAATACAGTGAGATACAGTTGACATGAAACTCCATTCCCAACACTTCCATGCATGACAGTACATTACGTAGCCAACAGTCAATTGGCATGTGGTGTTTTTGTGTCAACCTGAGGGGTAGAGTAAGTCAGGATACGCCTTTCAAACAGCAGTTTAGCAAGGGCAGATGTGGTTTGAAATGTCTGTGACACCATGCACATCACTCACATAGCACACAACTGACACATACAACATGCATACCATGCTCATGCATTCATTCAAATACATGTGCCCGCAAATTGATGACATACACAAGGTAACAGATGTCTTGGGATGGCTGTTATGTCACCTCACCTAGTTAGGTGCCTCCAACTCAAGGTGGATCAGGGTACACTCAATACACACACACTGAAATGTATCAGAAATCAACACCTGGCACCAATGCATGCACATTGAGTCCACCATTGATGCACACTGACTGCACCTACAAGGCGTAGAGCTGAAATTCTGCCACACATGGTCTCACTCTAACCTGTGAGGAGGATATATATATGTCAAAGTACAGAGTAAACTGTGCACATATGGTACTTACCTGATTCTCTGGTATACAACAGAGCTGCCCATACAGGGGTAGGACCTCAGACACCTATGTATCCAGCTCCTCTGGTAGGAAGACTGGGGCCCTATCACCTGCTGGATCTGGTATCCCAGAGGCGGTACACATCAGCTCAAGTAGTGGAGGTCTTGCTGGCAACAGTATCAGGAGCCAAGTGAGGGATTTTGCAGAACATGACAGTCACGTACGGCATATATGCCAGTGGACACAGACAGTGCTTCAAAGATGCCCATGGAAGAACACAGTGCTCTATGTAATGGTCTTTCAAGCTGATGAAGGCCAGGTTTAGGTGTCTGGACAAGAGAGGTGGAGCCCTCCTCTACACACCCGAAACGTTGTGTGAGATAATTGCGGCCTGCTGCAAGCTCCACAACATTGCCCTGCAGAAGTATATCCAATGCATCACAGAGGAGGGGGAGCAAGGAGTGCCTCCAGGTGAGAATCTTGTAATGCCAAGTGAGAGTTACATTGATGAGGAGTAAGGTGAAGACTTGCGGGCAGATCTCATCAATCACTATTTTACCCGAGTAAGTGAGTATTGGTATTTCATCACTGCAACTGTATGAGGACCTGTAGTTGTCAGGATGTGTGGACTAGGGTGTTTTGCCTATAGATTGTAAATGTAATACTTTGCCGTATACACCCAAGCTTTGCTTGCTAAATCAGATGCGAACATTTCACTACCTTGATAATCTTCAGGGTTTGTCTCATTCTCATTGCAATGTAAATGTATCCACTTATGCTTGATATGAGCCTATGGTCATAGGTATAACTTTCCCAGCTAAACTCCTTGTATTATTCATTATCCAGGTACCTTCACTATGACATCCTCATGAGGGTATTTCAGAGTCATGACATTGGCTGGTATCTTATGTTGTTCTGACATAGAAAGAGGGCATGGATTGATCCAGGTAATGTTAATCACAGATTTAGGGTGTATGAATCCTATGCCAAGGCAGCTTGGACAGTATGTGGATGGAAATCTGAAGAACAGGAAATGCTTGTTTGATGAGCTGTGTTGGTCCAGTTGTCACATGTGTGCTATCATATGACCTGGAAATATGTTCTAATTAAGTGCAATCCACACATTCTCCCTTCACATTGTGTTGACAATGATCCTGTATGACATATTTGTAGCTGAAGATGTGTTCCCTCATTGCAGGCCAGAGTGCCCATGCCACAACACTGGCAGATGCTTTGTCATTGCAATGGGATGAACCCATGATCAGTTATTTTTGTCCCTCTGTCTGTGCCATGGCTTATGTAACATTGACAGAGCATTTTTTGGTATGTGATACAGCTCAAGCTAGTGACAACATCCACTAATCTGTTAGCCTCTGCTACGGGACAAGGTCTGAGAAAGCCCTTTCTTCTGTGGTCTGGGGGACGGTACTTTGGCATAGCTAGCCTGATTCAATATGGTTCAGACATTCTTGACTAAGACAGCCTAGGTGCAATACAGTGGAATAAAATGTTTCGTGTGACCAGACTCTTGTATCATTGTGTTGCTATCAATCCTCAGCATGATGTTACCTGTGACAAATCCCTCCATTACCATCTTGTGTCTTGCTCATGTGCATCACAAGGGCTCACATCCTAACATTTCAACATGTGGAACTGAAGCAAGCAGGCAATGTTTTTCTGTTTGGTTTGTTTATTTACATAGGTGCAGGACATAAACAACTGATGCTAGAGGAGATGAAAGTGAGGAGTGGATGTCACCATATTATTAGATGCTACAAGATTTGGAGTCCAAAGTCCAGTGTCCTACTACCATGGAAGATGAAAGTGGTTGGAGAACAGTCAACAGAGTGAATATTTGGCACACAGAGGAGTGAAATCAGCAAGAGGTCACTCTCTGGCAGTGGTTGGTGTAATGCCATCTGCACCTCCTGGACCCTTGGGTGGATGTCCCCACTTATGGGGGTTGTTCTGCAGCTACAGAGGCAGGGGTGTCTGAGGCAGGTGCTTCCTCTGACAGGACTTCCCTTCCACTGGCTACCACTGATGTAGAAGGGCCTGGTGTTGCTCGGCCATATGATGGGATGTGTTGTTGCTCATGGTCCCAGATCATGGTACTGCTAATCTCCCTGAACACCACCGATAGGGAGGCCAGGATGGTGTTTATGGCATCCCACTTTAACAATGACTCTCGATGAAAGTCCCTCTGTAGCTGCTTGATTTCCCTGAGTTCGGTAAGTATCTGTCCCGTTATGCCTTGGTATTGCTGATAGGCTCCCAAGACTTAGCTGATGGTGTACTGACTGGGACCATCCCCTGTGGTCTCATGCTGCTGGCCCACAAAATCCCTCCCACGCACCTTACCCCCACATGTTTGTACCCTTGGCACAGATTGCCTTCTACTTCTGGTTCCAAGACCACCATTTTTGGAGGTGCATTGCTGTGACTTAGGATCCTGGACTGGGGGCACAAGATGGTAGTCACAGTCCTCGGGACACAGGTTGGGGGCAAATGGCAACCTGAGATGCACATGCAACTGAGCTGGCAGGTGTCAATGTGGTCATAGTCACTGGTGTCGTCTGACCAGGTTGCCATGATGGGCCAGAACCATCCTCAACATTCAGGCACCCAGGAATGTTGTTGTCACTGAGGGCCTTATCCATGGGGGAAATGGCAGTCTCTTCAGCAGTCTTGGTGTTCCCAGTGGCAGCTCTACCTGTTGATGTGAGAGATACAGGTTGTATTGTGACATCTGCCTCCAATAGTTGATAGCAACATTTACCCAAGGTAGTGTACACATTGATTAGTAGCTTTTCCTTATGTGACTAGTACACATGTTATCAATTGTATAGACGTGACATTTCTGAGATATGCCAATTCCCTTTCAGTCAACAAGCTGAAGATTGTATAAGTTGATCAGCTTTTGGGAGGATGGTCATAGACTTATATCTTGCCAGCTGTGCTGGCAAAACAGTGGCTGGGCAGGAGGTGGCTTTGAGCCTTTTAAGTCTTAGTTGACTGTTATGCTGGCAGACATTGTTGTGTATGTGATTGTAGTCATCATGTGGTCAGTGAATTGTGAATGTGTCTGCTGCCAATACCATTTGGGTAATGCATCTTGAGGCCTTTGGTTCATTCTTTTTTGGGTGCACACAAGTTGAGCTGTCCTACCTATCCACAATAATTACTTCTTGGCCTAGCTGCTCAAGATGGATCTGGGTTTTTAGACACATCACAGATTGTATCATGAGCTATCTCTTGGTCCCTTCCAGGTAAGTTAAGTTCATTTGTGAGTTCACAGAGAGATGCATTGTGACATATGTACAGTGTCCTGGTAATAGGAGTTACAGGGACTGGCTCTCTTGAAATTTACAGTAATGTTACTGCACGTACTACACAGTATCCCTAAGTTATCCTTCTAGGTGTGTATACTGCCATTGAGAGGTTATAAACAAGGATATTAGGACAGATGCACACTGGGCTTGTGTTTGGATTTTGTGAGACAGAGCCTTCTGGCCTTAGCAGTCATGTCACTCCCTGTACGTCATGCAGTTGTTATATGTCATCACCCCAAATGACTGCACTCCATGTGTGAATTCCCAAAGATGGGTATTTTGGAAAGTGTACACTGGACTGATGTTTGGAGTGACAGCAAGGGAGCCTCCTGTGAGTTGCTGCCATGTATCTCCCTGTATTGCACAAACTATTCTGATGGTTCCCTCCCATGTGAGTACACATTAGTGATTATTTGGTACACAGGGGTATTTTGGGGAAAGACACAGTTTCAGAGTCTTGATTTGGAGGAGCATTGCCTGCTGTGAGTTGCAGTCCTGTCACTCTCACTGCTTCACAATACCTGACAGCTGTCAACTACCCCAGTGAGTAAACAAAATATGAGCTTTTACATACTTTTGTCTTCTTCAAAAAAAGACACTGTTATAGTGTTTGTAGTGACAGTGGCAGTTCATCCTGGCCTTATGAGTCCTGTCAGTGCTTGTAAAACCCACAAACTATACAGATATCAGCCTCTCAGGTGAGTACACTTCAATGGTGAGTTCAGGGACAAGGATCATTTGAGCAGAGGACACTGTAGTGGCTGAGTGGAGTAATAGTAGCAATGCCTCCGGGCCTTAGCAGGCCTGCTAGTGATTGTACTACCAACACACTATACAGATATCAACCTGTTAGGTGAGTACACTTCATTGGTGTGTTCAGGGACAATGGTCATTGGAGCAGAGGAAACTGTGGTGGCTGAGTGGAGTGACAGTAGCAATGCCTCCTGGCCTTAGCAGTCCTGTCATTGCTTGTACCACCCACACACTATACAAATGTCATCCTGTCAGGTGGCTACACTTCACAAGGGATTTGCCAAACAAGGTAAAGTTGAGTATGATACATTGTTCTGGTTTTTGGACTTGTAGAACACAACTATTGTTCTCCCAGGTGATTCTAGTTCACATGTGAGATGCCAGACAGTGGTCTATGGGCTGGTGGACACTGGGCTGGTGAGTGGGGTGACAGTGACGGTGGTCAAAGTTGAGCAGAGAGCATTCTTGGCAATACATTTTGGTGATATTTTAGTGTTGTGACTTACCCAGCTCCACTCTCCCAGGTATTCCTGTCAAGCCATCAGGATGCAGGATGGCCAAGAAATTCTTCTCCCAGGGTGTGAGCTTTTAGGGAGGAGTCCACCACCACTCTTCTGGATATGCAGTTGGTGCCTGGATGCCATGGAACAGACCTTCCCTCTCAGGTCATTCCACCTCTTCCTGATGTTCTCCCTTATGCATGTGGTGGGGCCCACAGAATTCACTCTGTCGACTAGCCTTTGCCACATTTCCATTTTCCTGGCGATAGTGGTGTGCTGGACTAGTGCTCCAAATAAATGTGGCTCTGCTCTTATGATTTCTTCAACCATGACTCTTAACTCATCGCCAGTGAAACAAGGATTTTTTTGGAGTGAGATTGTGGTGCTAATCGAATGTATTGAAATTAACAGGTGACCGTGAGTTTGTGGAGTTGGGAAGTGCGAATGAATTTGCTTGAAAACAAATGTGTGAAGGGTGTGGTATGTAACGTGGGAAAATTGCAGGGGTGCCTATTCTCACTCTTTGTTCTCTGTTGTGCACTTTGTCTACAGTGTGTGGTGTTGGAGATTTAAAGGATTGTGGTGTGTGAAGGCGTGTGTTTATGGTATGCGTTTCTGGTGTGTCTAGTAAGACAATGTGTGTCAGCTGCGGTGTTTTCAAATCCATCCAATGTGGTGTTGTATATTACTGTAGTGATCACAAACCACTGTGGTTTGGGCAGCCATTGGTAGACCGCTATTTGCTGAACCGCCACTGTGACTTTTGACTTGTAATACGGTCAGTGGTTGGTCGATGTACTGTTGGTGCTGGTGATGGGCTCCCCTACTTCACGCCCTCCACAGGACTGGTGATCTTGAGTTTTTGGCAGACTTTTGTCAGTCCTGCCTGTGTAACTCGTAATATGGCGGTCTTTGTGACCACCAACATGGTGGTTTTATGGAAACCGCCACCATGGCAGTCTGAAAGTCCAACCGCCAAACTCATAAAGAGGCACTTAGTTTATACCATAAATTTCTATCAGATGAATTATACCTGGAATGACATTGTTTTATCGCTATATGATTACTATTTAGAACCCCAAAGTGAAAACTTGGAAAGCAACATTTGCAATGCATCAAGTAATGTAGGTAATCATGTATCGTACCAATGTAAGAAGAAATGAAATATCCAGGGATTACCAAAGTAATTGGAGAAATATATCAGCTGAAGATTGCAAGTAAGTTGACTGAAATAAAGTGGGATTTGGATCATATCCAACAGTTGCTTTTTTCAATCAATATAAAAAAATCTGACTTTACATAAACTTCTGTTCCCACAACTTCTCATACATGTATATGATTCATTTTTGAAGCAACTTGGATCAGGTATCAGTAGTTTCAAATGGCATAATAAAAGTTCTAGGATATCAAGGACAACCTAATAGAGCAGCAGGTGAGACAGAACAGCATATTAAAACATTAAAATATATTTCTGGACAATTTAATATTTTATTTTGATCTTGTGAGAAATGGAATTTGAAGAATTAAAATTTCCCCTTTAGTTAAGCCTTCCAGGTTCTGCAAAATGGTTTCTGACAAAGACTAATAGACCACATTTTAAAAACTGTGGCACATCTGGTTGGATGTTCTGAAAATTTTTATGTTTCCTTTACTTACTCATATTCAGTGAGCGGAGAAAATGACAATGTATTCTTGAGGAAGCCACCAGTTAACTTGAATACATATATTAAGATATTTTACTTGGTAGGCATGCTTGATAATGATGGGTTGATTAGTTCCATTAACTATTACATAACTCAAATATTCAATTCATTATTTCATTGTACTACTGCTAATAAAATACACATTGATGCAGATTCATGCTTTTGATTATAATAGAAAAGGCCCTCACGCAGCTGATTTGTACATGGTTGGGTCTAGTCTGAGGTAGCATGATAGGCAAAAAAACTGTTGATTGTTTTCAGGCCCTAACTAATTATCAGTGGCTAAACTCAAATCAAACATTATATCCATCTCATTTGAATTTACTATAGTTTATTGTATACCAGATGCAAATAATATATGTTAGTTTCATGACATAGCCAAACCAAACTTAGGAAGGTTAATGATTGTTCATTTAAAGAATGAAGCATGTGTAGAGTATGTGCATAGTAATTGTTTTGATTTCTGATTTAGAATAGAACCAGCTGAGTATAGATTACAGAGGTAACAGCACTTAGTTGCTTCTTCTTTTCTGCCCTGCAGTTCTGATCTGCACACTAAAAGGATCAATATGTCCCACCAAACACATAACTCCTTTTCCATGCATAGTATCATATTCTGGTACTCCCCCAAGGCCTCATTTTAATATGCTGGTTTTGATTTTGATTTTTTCTAATTTCTATATGATTTGTTATCCTGGGTCGTGTCATTTAATTCCTTCTCCTATACTGGGGGGAACTATGACCACTGGTTCATCAGGACAAACATCTAAAGATTAAGCTTAAAAACTACAGAATTGTGGTTAGGGTTAACATTATGACAATGCATCTCTTAAATAAGGTTAAAAGCCATGCAAATTGTATGGACATTTCTAGAATGAACAAAAGTCTGAAAGAAAGTAGATGCAGCCAGAGGAAATTATTATGACTTTCATTGAGCCTTCTAAATAGAAAATAATCTCCCTTACGAAATATGGCAGTCTTTACTTTGAAGTATAGTCAAATCTTAGGTATTATCTGAAAGATCCAAGTGGGTTTCGGGAGGTTCAGTTGCCTTCATTATGACAAACTGTTGTGGTCCTACATTATGGAAGATTAGTCCATGAAATAGGGAAAAGTGGACATTGATCAATGGATTATCTATGGGTTGTGTCAACTAGGTCCATGGGGAATCTGTACACTACAGATGTGTTGCCAACTCCACGAACAATCTATTTTGAGCGTCATATCCAGGGAGAAAATGCAGTAGTTTGTAGTGGACTCAGGGAAAGGGGTATTTTGGAAGTTCACCAAAAGTATGTGCACTAGGATATTCTGTATATTTCAGCCTGAATTTCCCAGATAGAGGGATAGACACAAGAATGTCCAGTCCATGGTAATTGGAATGAGGGGAAATAGGTCCACAGGTAAAAGCACTTGACATCTAAAGATCTTTCTTTGGTTAAAGTGGATGGGATGATAAGGCTCTATCACGTTATTCAGACACATACAGAAAATGACCTTTCTCACACAGATGTTTGGAGTATTTTCTGTTCAGAGTATAGGTGCAGTATAAAGGATATTACAGGAATTTAATTACCATTTCAAAACAGCTGCGTTGATGCCTCTATCAATTAGAAAATATGATAGTGCTGGGTATAAATTTGAAAAGGCAAATGGTGCTGTACAACTGATAAACATATCCCATTCTAGCCCAAGGATGCTTGCATGAATGACTTTGTATGACTTTCTTTTGTCAATGATACAGGATGTGGGTCCCATTTTTATCTGCAAAGTAAATTCTATTAAGGGCTATACATTCTGCACTCTGTTTAAGATAGTTAGAATGTGTCTTAAATGTCCTACATGAGAAGGTGATTCTCATTATCAAGAAGACAAGAATATGTTGTGATTATAGAAAAGAAGAAAACAGAAAGGTGATGGATGTTTGCTTGGAAAACATATCAGCCACTGGGAATATTTTGGGCCTGCATTTCAGTCCATCATTTTTCACTAGCTTTGCCATTCAAGACACAGGCTAACTGTATGCAAATCAACCCTTGCTCTTGCTTCAGTTGGAATATTCTTGCCTGAACTGCAGAACTTGGTGAGCTATGAATATTACCACAACTAACTCGAGGAGGGTTTTGACCTACTAAAGTATCTTCCATGAGGTTTATCCTGAGTCCTGTAATGCAGCAAGCATCTGCCCACATCTCGGCATACCCATTGTATTTAGGATGTCTCCCTGAGGAAAAGACAAAGGTAGTGATTGAATGTTTATATAGAGTCTCAACCACTGGCAATCAATCGGGCTGCATTTCAGTTCAGAATTTTTGAGTGGGATTGGGCTCAGTGTATTACTAGAGGCTGAAATTAACTCAAGCATTCCACCCATCACTTTATTTCCTTTCATCATAATTATAGGAACGGGAGATTTCCTGTAGAATTTTGAGGGCGTAATAGCATCCTTTGTTTAAATGGCAAAACACATTGTTGTGCTACTGCTGACATGAAAATCAAGGACTGGCAAAAACATAAACATTTTTGGGTATTCAATTGGATTTTATCTATGTTCTAGATATGTATAATATTTCATGTATTTAGATATATCTGCTTCATAGTGATGTTGGAAGTCTGCGATGGTAAGAACCAATCAGGGTGAGATTACAGAGTTTAAAAAGATCATTGCATCTCTAGGAATATTAGAATCATCTTATAGTTTAGCAGGTAGGTAGTGCCAAATGACCATTAATAACAAAGGTGATACTGGTGGACCTCAGAGGTTAGTGTAGAATATAATTTTTTGTTCTTCCGGAAAATGTAATGAAGATCATTGGGGAAATGCAAAGAGTTTTGAATTTCATGCATTTCTCCAATAGCCAAAACAGACTTTTCAGCACTTCTCCAGTATGGTCCTGTTAGTTAGGAATTTAGGGCCAGATGTAGCAAAGTCCGAGTTTGCGACTCGCAAATTGCGAGTCTGAGCGACTCGCAATTTGCGACTCTCAAACCCGGATGCAGGCTGGTGTCCCTGACACCATCTGCGAATCGCAAGGGGGTCGCAAAGACCCACCTCATTAATATTAATGAGGTGGGTCGCAATGTGCGACCCCATTCCGATTCGCAGCACTCACAGGGGTGGTGGCCTGCTGGAGACAGCAGACCACCGTGTCTGTGACTGCTTTTCAATAAAGCATTTTTTTTTTTTTTTTGTATTGCAGCCCGTTTTCCTTAGAGGAAAAAGAGTTGCAACACAAACGAAAAAATTTAACCTTTATGTTTCATTTTTTCAGAGCAGGCAGTGGTCCTATGGGGAAGGGGTCCCATAGGGACCCCTTCCCTTTTGCGAATGGGTTATCACCCATTTGAATTGGGTGGTAACTGCAAATTGCTTTGCGACCACATTCGTGGTCACAAAGCAATTCTACATTGCGATGCAAATCGCAAATAGGCAGGGGAACACCCCTTCCTATTTGCGAGTCGCATTCCCATTTAGCGAGTCGGTAACCAGGTTACCGACTCGCAAAATGGGAATGAGCATCGCGATGTGCTTTTTGCATGGCGCATACAGCAAATGTTGCTGTTTGCGCTATGCAAAAAGCTTCGTACATCTAGCCCTAAGAGTATTAATGCTTTAGTTTGGGTGATTTAAAATTTGTTGGTGAGGGTGAAAGACTGGCCGAGCAAGAGAGACATCAAATAGTCAAATCTCAATATAAAGGTCCAGGTTTGCTAATTTTTTAATGGAGGTAGAATCCACATTTTCAGTGCTTTGCAAATGGGAAAACACAATGTAAGGCAGATCTACTAAGACTGGCATGCTACTGGTGTCAACTCATGCACTGGTGCTCAAACAAGGCTGTTTTGCACAACAGATTCTCGCACCATGGAGAAGAGATGAGTGAGCACTCTCCAGCATAGGCGTTGCACTGAAGGCATATCCTGGCAGCAAAAATTCTGATATTTAAACAAACTCTGAATTTTCCTACACATTAGGTATATGCTTTGTACTGGAACACACACGTAATGTGTTGTTTTTATTGAGAAATCAAAATGTTGCCTTATCTGCAATTAGCATTGCCCTTGAGTAGGCCTTAGTTTGTGATGCAAAGCCTAGTTTGACTATCTTAGTAGATAAGCTTTTGCATGAACATCTATGCACTGATCTAACCGAGTAGTGCCCTATAATACCACCTTCACACAAAATACCACAAAGCAGAGCAAAGTGATTTAACACTTAGGAAAAGGCACCTTTCCTGCACAAAAAACCTTTTGCTCTGGATATTACACATGCCACTTTGCATCACTTTGCATCACTTTGCATCACTTTGATCATGCTAGTGCCAGCTCAAAGTCTATTAATTCTTGGTGAGTGACTGCTGTTATCTGACACTTGGAGCTTTCAGATGAGTGAACAGGAATGATGTGAGATTTGTGAGAAGATGACAGCTGCAAAATGTAATGAACTGATTTATTTTCAATAGTTAGCCTGCCTGCGGCTAGCTTAACGAGTTGAAATATCTTTATTTTGACTTATTTCCTTCTCAGCCTCAAAGGATAATTTATTTTCAACAAGGTGCCCCTTCCCTTACAAAACTATCCTGACCACAATGTAGGCACCATTGTACTAAGTGGTCCCTGTGTTGGCACTAGGCAGCCCGAAATGCGTTTGTGTATGAATAGCGAAGAACTGCTTCATTTCTTTGACAATATAGCACAGTTCTGCTCTCTTCAGGAAGCACAACAAAAAGCAGCATTGTGCTACTTCGTTGTAAATATTCTCCCTGGTGTTCAGGATGATTACTGTCCTGTTAAAGAAATAAGAAAGAGTGAAAAATGTTTTTTCTTAAATGAAAACTAATTTTTGAGTGGAAGATTGTAAACTATGGCATTGGCTATCCGTTGCAAATCCCTAGGGCGATTTTACTGCATGGTAAAGTTGCATGCGTAATTTTTTAGAGGGGTGTCGGATTCTGTGCTTGCTCATGTTAAAAAAAGAGTGGGACGAGTCTTCCCTGCTGTTGTAGTCAAAGTCTTGTGTGATTTTCCCGGTTGTTTTTTCGGGTTGGAAAAATCAGGTCACGTTGTTTCACACCTGGAAACAGGTAACCGATAATAATTTGGCACAGCGAAATTAACAAATGCGAGCATGCATTCATTTCCTTCCGTCTGGTTCGTAATAAGGCTGTATGCACAATTCCCAAATTCAGTATTGACTTTGCCTGGGTGTAATTTTAAATTCGCAGATGTTTTACTGAAGTACCCTCAGAAAACTTGTCAGATGTCAAAAATTAAAATCTGCAGCCAAACTTGAAAGTAAACGTACAAATGTAAATTCACGATGTATTTATTAATAACCCGTTCCTGGGTGTGCAGCAGTTAAATGTATTTTTACTAGGCATATGCCTGCACTATTACGTTATTATGCAGCATCGTAGTGTTGCACTGCCATCATATTTAGTACATTTATACTTGCCATGAGTGGTTGTCAAGTTTATTAGCGAAATTTATCGACGCATCCGCAGAAAGATTTGCTGCTGGCTCTCATTCTCTAAAAATTAATATGCATTTTTATTGCAGTTTTTCATAATAGTGATAATGTTGCTTTATTGGTTGGTAAGCTTCATTTATGACCTGAAATGCCTTATATAATTTCACAGACTAGTATTAATGATCTCTTGGAGATGGCATTTAACTTGAGAAATGGAGGAGGCAGATTTAGGGATTCTTTGTTTCACATATTGTATACTTTAAAATTAAAATGTGAAACAATTACCTGGGACAGGAGGATAAGGAAAATAATAATGTTTCCACCCACATTCATTATTCAATAATTTTCCATGATTTAACTTAACAAAGATAGAGTTACTGGAATATGTCACTGCAAACTGAACAAGCACTGTATTTCAATGTTAAATATTAGATCGCTGTGAGTAAAATGCCAAATGGAGGAGAACATGATCATTTGCTCATAGTTTGTTACCGCGACTTCTTCTCATTAACAGTCTTTCAGGGCTCATTCTTCTGTGAAGCCAAGGACTGAAACCAGTTTATTGTGCTCAAAGCGAAATAAAGAACAGCAACAAAAAACATGGAGCCAGATTTACAAGGCCCTAGCGCCTCCTTTTGGCATACTAGCAGCATATTTTTTTACACTAATGTGGCTCAAGAAGGCTATTTTAGCCGCGCCATATTTACCAAGTGGCGCAATGCCTGCATTGCACCACTTTGCGACCCCTTGTGCCACATTATGCCTGCATCAGGCACAATGTATGCAAGGCAGGTTCTGGGATTAAGAGGCCCGTAAAAATAGCACAGAGAGATCTATAAGATTTCACAGCACCATTTTTGGCGTTATCATTTTTATCGCCTGCTGAAAGCAGGTATTAAAGTGACGCACCCATTTTAATCAATGGGCCTCCTTGCACTTTGCTGCACTAGCTTCAATATTTTGGACGATAGTACAGCAAAATCCTACAATAACGGAAAAAATGTTGATGCTTTTGGCTTAACCTGTGCCATGGTGCACTGTACTGTAAATATGGCGCACCCATGATATTGCTCGGTGGGGCAGGGGTGACGCAAGAAAACTGGAGCATCAGCACTGATGCATCAGTTTCCTTTAAATATGCCCCATGATGTTTTCCAATGATGAAGTGAGGGTGGGGTTGAAGGGCTTTTTGTATTTTATGTTTTAGTGCTACTTTCGAAAGTCTTATGTGAATCACTCATGCATTTAAGAAAATGATTACATAAAACACCAGCCTTTTTACAGAGACAATCATATATTGAACTCTATTTTTCTTCTGGTGCAAGAAAGCATTAAACAGCTTTAAAGAAATAGGTCAAGTTGCAAATGGAGGTAATATTTATTGAATTGTAAATAGCTTCCAAACACACCCATTCTATCAAAATACAGACTCATGTGACCGTTGCTAACTATTGTGACATCACATGATAAAAATGATAGCACCATAGTTGGATTGAGCATGCCTGCTGTCTCTTTCACCCACTCACCCCGATCCCTCTCACTTTCCCAAGTAATATACTTCATGACCTCACTAAACATTCCTTCTTCACATGCCCAGAGATCTGTAATACTACTCAACAGTGATCTCCCAGTTGCCTTTTCACACACTGACGTAGGTAAATAAGTAATTGTGTTTATGCATAGTTAAATAAAACCTTTACATGTACATAAAAATATATAAAAAATGTTACAGTGATAATACAATATCACCACTGAAACATTATGCTTAAGAAAACTATGATAAGGCAATGCACGGTATCAAATTTGATTTTGTATAATTGGAACTTCGTGCAGTAACAATTTAACACAATCAGTAAAAAACTATACAATATAATAATAAAAAAATTGACCAACGCCAACTTCACGGAAAAACTTTTGTATAGCAAATAAAATGCAACCTTGCAGTGCAAACATTTGCCATAAAGTGCATCTGTTTTACTTTATAATACACTAAGTAAAATCATGTTATTCTTAATAAGAAGGTATAATGAAGTCAAGGGGAGAGCTATTATAATGCATACTACAATTCCAGGCCTAATAATGTTGGTCCCTTAAAATTTTTAAAATACACATCAGACCACAGAATACAACCTCTGCAGAGAACCATAATTCTGACCTCAAATGGGAACCCAAGTCAAAAAGTCCCCACCTTTTAGTGTTGGTCACTTAAAAAATATAAAACTTAGTAAGAGAGATCACATTTTACTAATATGTTAGTTGCATAGAAGTTAACACATGGTGATTAATTAACCTACATTCAAAAGCCTAACAGAGAAAATACCATGAGTTGTAAAATGTGCATTTTTGATTAATAGTGAACCATGTGAACACCATTCTTATTAAAACCTGCGTTTTAACATGACATTTTTTCATTCATATTAAATGAAATACTAATGGGAATAAATATTAAGAGTGTTATTGAAAATATTAAATGACTATAAATTAATCATGCTTATAATGAATTAAATGAATATTATTAATGCAAATTACATAGGGCCTGATTATGACCCTGGCGGACGGCGGAGGCCGTCCGCCAAGGTACCGCCGCTGAATGACCGCACCGCGGTCAAAAGACCGCGGCGGCCATTTAGACATTTCCTCTGGGCCGGCGGGCGCTCTCCAAAAGAGCGCCCGCCGGCCCAGAGGAAATGCCCCTGCAACGAGGACGGCGGCTCAGAATTGAGCCGGCGTAGTTGCAAGGGTGCGACGGGTGCAGTTTGCACCCGTCGCGTATTTCAGTGTCTGCTTAGCAGACACTGAAATACTTTGCGGGGCCCTCTTACGGGGGCCCCTGCCGTGCCCATGCCATTGGCAGTCTTAGACCTGTCGGCGGTGCTCCCGCCGACCCTGGACCGCCGGGGTCAGAATGACCCCCATAGTGTGCAGAAAAATAAATGCATGCTTCAATTAGTTTTAACATGTTATAAATAATGTTTGAGATTAAGGGCCTGATTACAACTTCGACGAGGAGGGTTAATTCGTCCCAAATTTGACGGATATCCCGCCCGCTGAATTACGAGTCCATTATATCCTATGGAACTCGTAATGGGGCGGGCGGAATATCCGTCACATTTGGAAGGGATTGACCCTCTCCGGCAAAGTCGTAATCAGGCCCTAAATAATTTGCTGTGCATATATAAATCGTAAGGTGCGCAAAATTTTTATTAATGCATTAATGTGTATTAAGGCTTTCTTAGCTTGACTAGGCCTGAAAGATTCAATTTGCAGCAGTAATGGAAAACCACTTGTTTATTCTGACTCCTGTGACCAGAATTCTTCCCTAAGCTGTTAATTTGAATTTTGAATGTCCTATTGTATTGAAGACAAGAAACATGTTTTAGAAATAACAATGTTGCAATATTTGTTCTAGCTGTCGATCAAAACAGGAAATCTGTAGTGCTCATGTGAAATGTATTTGTTTAGTTTATTGTGTGTCGTGAGAAA
The DNA here is from genome assembly GCF_031143425.1 of Pleurodeles waltl. Classification (NCBI taxonomy): domain Eukaryota; kingdom Metazoa; phylum Chordata; class Amphibia; order Caudata; family Salamandridae; genus Pleurodeles; species Pleurodeles waltl. The sequence continues at coordinate 256,919,471 of NC_090437.1, read as the reverse complement.
GGATCTCAAGTAACAAATAACTAGAGATTGTTATATTTTGTCAGAAATGTGTGAAATCATACAGATGGCAATGTACTTTTGAGGCAATGTACTTTTGATGAGAAGATTCAGGATAGTTGCAAATGTGATGGTGCCACCAGCGGCCATTGGATGCTGAATCTGACATATAAAGTGCTCCCACCTGAAGGACCAATCAGGAGAATTGTAGTTATTTTAATTAGTGAGAGATTTTGAAGCTTGAAGTTAGTTCTTCTCCTGCCTCAAGGATGTCCAGAAACCATGTTTGAGTCAGCTGTCTCATCTGTTTCTTTAAGTTTCCAGAAGGGTTTTCTCATCTTACTCTTAACTGTCCTATTCTGTTCTGTGTTTCAGTACTAAGAAGGCCGACTAATTCTGAACTGATGATCTGTCCTGTGTGCAGCCCGTGTTCTGCACTGTCTTGATGCTGCTGGCAACTGATGCCGGAAGAAGGTGACAGTCCTGCCTGATTAATCATCGCTGTATGCTGTCCAATGAGAAGAGGTATAATTAAATGTGGTTTCTTATTTCCTTTTGAGTTAGGTACTTACACCAGTGTATTTTTTTGTGACTTACCCTAACTAGATATTTTCTAAATTATTTTTGTCTTTCTTTTATTTTTGCCTTTTCCCACATGTGTTAGCCTGTTCCTACACATGCAAATCCAAATTTGCATTAGTGGTATGAATGGGCCAGCTCTGAAACTTGCAATCTGAAATTGAATGTTAAACTGCATTTCAATGATTTTCTGATGTCACCATCATCCGCTTTGAATTCTAACAATAATGTGCACATTGTGTTGTTCCTAGTTTATATTATCTTTTTGGAGTGTTTAACAGTGTTGATGTTTAGTAGGTTAACTCTTTTTAGAATTTTTGGTCAGAATATGATTTTCATGCATGTTTATAGCTTAGTTTTGCACACCATATACGTGACATTGATTTCAAATTTGTAATAAAGCTTTGAAACTTTATTCAGTTTGGAGTCTGATTTCGTGCAAAATTGTTCATGGTGTTTAGGATTTTTTTGATATAATGTCATTGATTTGTGATTGAATGGTTCTAACTACTACACCCTTCACCAAGTCTAAAGATTCAGGCGACCTCAATAGGTGAGAATAATGATGGTGTCTCATCTGCGTTCCGGTGGTCTTCCCAGGCCCAGTGTGCCAACCGATTTTGAAAGCACAGTTATGGTTTTGTCGTGTGAGGTGGAGAGACAGAATTTTCTCACATTGTGAGTTGTTCTTGGTGTATGTAAGGCTTGATGAAATTCCAGTGTTGTGTTACAAGTGTACGCTATGGGGGTGATTTTAACCTTGGCGGACGGCGGAGGCCGTCCGCCAAGGTACCGCCGTGAAATGACCGCACCGCGGTCAAAAGACCGCGGCGGCCATTTTAACATTTCCTCTGGGCCGGTGGGCGCTCTCCGAAAGAGCGCCCGCCGGCCCAGAGGAAATGCCCCTGCAACGAGGACGCCGGCTCAGAATTGAGCCGGCTTAGTTGCAGGGGTGCGACGGGTGCAGTTGCACCCGTCGCGTATTTCAGTGTCTGCAAGGCAGACACTGAAATACTTTGCGGGGCCCTCTTACGGGGGCCCCTGCCGTGCCTATGCCATTGGCATGGGCACGGCAGGGGCCCCCAGGGGCCCCGCGGCACCCCCTACCGCCATCCTGTTCATGGCGGGTTTCCCGCCATGAACAGGATGGCGGTAGGGGCTGTCAGAATCCTCATGGCGGCGGAGCGCGCTCCGCCGCCATGAAGGATTCCCCCGAGCAGCGGTAAGTCGGCGGGAGCCCGCCGACTTGCCGCTTCTGACCGCGGCTGAACCGCCGCGGTCAGAATGCTCGTGGGAGCACCGCCAGCCTGTTGGCGGTGCTCCCGTGGTCGGTGGCCCTGGCGGCCAGAATGACCCCCTATGTCTTTTGAGTAGGGTTTGCACTTGCTATGCTTGGGCTAAATCAGAGTGAAGTGTCATGTTTGAAGTGGGTAGATAATTGAGTAGGGAGTTTGCGTACTCCAGGTAAAAGAGTGGGGAGCTTGTTTTCTCAAAGGGAAATTTGCACTTTATGCTAAAAAATTGCCCATGCGGTTATTGTTGTTAATGGATCCTTCGAGGCATAAGACTCCAGAGTATTGTACAAGTGTATGGAGACACATTGTTAATTTATTGTCTGCAGGTAAGGTATTGGTTGATTGAATGCTGTTGACAATACCTTGAATATGTGTGTTGTTGTTGGTTGGTATTAGGTGAATCCTGAGTGCTCATGGAGGATCTGCATCAATCAGAGTGAGCTTTTCAGGTCAAATCTTACTTGAGTTTGTGAGAAAGCTATAGCCGGAATAGTAGCTGTTTGTGCAAAAGGACACAGTCACAAGTTCTGTACAGATTTCAAAGTGTTTGAGTCCTACCCGTAGTGAGCAGACAGGTTTTGGCTTTTGTCCTCGCAATATTTGCATTTAGGTTTTACATGAGAGGTGTATGAGCCGCAGCTGCGGAGTGAAGTGAGTGTGACGTCATGTGGTTTGCGCTGAGATAGGTGGTTGATGAGAATAGTTGTGCACGGATTGGGAGACAAGACTTCATTGCTGTAGGTTGAGAACAGCTAATAAAAAGGATTGTGGGATTAAAAATAAGCTTCTGGTTTGATAGAATTTTTGTTTGTGATTTAGAATTATGTAAAAATGAAGTTTTTCAACACTTCAAGGAGCACGTTGGGAGGAGATGTCTTTCCTCAAGTTAGTGAGGGTGACCCTTCTCAACCTGAAGGTACACCAGCATTTGAGGTAAAGGAGGAAAGAGGAGTTCAGTCTTTGGGTAAATCAATGGTGCAAACTAACTAAGAAGAACGGCTTTACCCTGTTATAGATCCTTTAATTTGAGAATTTTGGAGAATTTGAGGAGGGTATTGTATGAATCAAAACCCCTTCCTAGACCTGCACAATTTGAAGCACTTGCTATTTGGGAATTAGTTGTGAGACAAAACGAGGCTCAGAAATGTATAAGGACAGTGAGGAAAGAAGAGAAGATACTGGCAGAAGCTAGATGGGATGCAAAGCAGAGAACATGGAGAGCAGTTACATTACATTTTATTTCCAGCAATTTTTATGCAGGAAAGTTATGGACGTGTTAAACCTAAAGCCAAAAAGAATTTGAGGAAAATACTGAACAGAAATAGGGTGAAGATAAAAGGGTAGCTGATGTTGAGAGTTATTCAGATATAAATGTATAATTCAGTTGTTGCAGAATCATCCCTCACTGTATAATGCAGTCACATTGGTAAGCCTAAATGTAGTTCCGAGTGTTACCACAGCTCCAGTTGTAGATAGCCAGATTCAGATAATTCATAAAATGCCTATTGGTAACGTTGTCCCGGTGCCAGTAGTTTATTTGACACTTCCAAATGTTATTACAGTTCAGAATGTTCCAGTTAAAGTTATGTCACAGCCAATTCAAACTGCAGGTATGACTCTGTTTAAATTCACACCTTATGTACACACACCTGCACAAGTTGTGAACCAGAGACAGACAATGCCAATGTATCCCCAGTAATGACACCAAGAAATGTCAACCTAAATCAGTCAAATCAAGCCTTTGGGACAGTATTAACTGGCCAAAAGTAAAGGATGAATATCCCCACAAAGTCAGAGAAATTTGTCAGTACCAGAAGCTTTACAGTTCCTGTAACCATGTGTCCAGTAATCCCACTGTATGCCTAGGGTAGTAAGGAGAATGGTCCCCAGATTCCAATTCCAGAATCGACAATTAATTAACCTTTTGTAACTAATGCAGAAATGGAGTAGGTCCACTGATTGATGTGACATGCCCCGTGCTTCATGGGATCATCTGTGAACGCTCAAGGGCAGGCTATGAGAGCCCCATGCAATGCGCCACAGTTTATGCCCTGAGCTAGGGGTAATAACATTAGTCTACAAGGGTTATCGTCACAACAGTTGACTGATTGGTTAGATAATTTGAGCGGAGCAACAATTCCAGGAAACACACCGGAAGGAGAAAGAGCTTTACACAAGGCTAAATTAAAATTGGAATTAAATGTGATGATTGAGGGAACACTTGAATTAGACAGATAAGATTCTTACAATAAAAATGAATTGTGCTTCATATGCAAGGATTTTGCCCTTCTAGCAGGAGAGGTTTATGAGAAATTAGCTAATTTGGCTGAGAAATATAAAATGGAGATGAATAAATCCAAACAGTTGAATAAGAGCTACAGATTAGAATTTGATGTGAGAGACATTGCGAACATGAGATCAACTAGAATGAAAATTAACATTAAGAAGTTGATTCAAAGCATTCAAACACAGGGAGCATTAGATAACTGGGAAGGCAGATGGGCAAAGAAATCAGAAGAAGAAGTCGACTACATCTTCAAGTGATGTACAGCAAGCTGAGGGAGCTGTAAAAATGATGCCAATGAGATAAATTCCTGGAGGGAATTTTTTTCATGTTCCTTGGAGTAGAAGTGACATACTGTCATTTAAAATGAATCCACAAATTTGAGGGTGAAACCAGTCGAATAGTACTAGCAAACAGAGTGTTGTTTCAAGCTAAATATGTGTTTGTGGGAAGATCTGAATACTTTATTTGAAACTGTGGTTCCAGCAGATTTGTGGGTTTAGTTTAGGAGTAGCATTGATTGGCCAATTCTTGTGTCACCAAGTGATGGAGTAACAGGTATGCCGTCTTTAGAGGTGATAAAAAACTGTTACAAGGTGATTGAGTTTTTGAAACCTAGAGTTTACCCTAACTATATTGATTAGCAAAGGATTAAAAGGACAGCTCAGGAGTCCAAAGAGTCTGTTCATGCTTATTATGAGAGATTGCTGAAAGCATTCAGACAATACAGTGGCACAGAAGTTATTGAGCCGAGGGAAATGATTAATTTTGTGTTAAGATTTCATCAAGGATTGAAGCTGCAATTAGCAATATGATTAAGAATCATGGGATTTGTTTGCAAGGAAAGCTAATTGATTAAGTATTGCAATACTCAAAATACTGTAGTCATGAGATTGATTTGATGCAAAAAAGGTTGAAGAAAAAGGCAATAGTGATGCAGATCTAGTCTACCCAAGCAGCAGATGTGCAGAGCCTGCAGGGAATGGTAAACATAGGAAGAATGCAGGAAATACAACAGCGATGCAAAATGGTGCCTCAGTTCAGAGGTAGAGGTCGTGGAATTCAAGTAGGTCTGAATGTGAATGCGACTGACGTACAGAACATGAAGAAAATGCTGTCTTGTCTTGCGAGTGGTAGTGTCGGACATTGGAAATGGGAGTGTCCCTTTAATAATGTGAATAATTTGGTACATTGTGGTGGTGGTGTTGCTCAGATGGTTGACAACAGCCAGTTTCAAAAGCATAGAATTCAAAGGCCCCGAAATCTAAACATGAGTGTTCCTACTGGAGCAGTCCAAATGCAGGGTTCCCACCAACAAGTACAATTTCCCTGATAGCAAATTCAATCCCTACAGCAAATGTAGGTCCTACAAGCTCCGATGGCACCACAACAGTTATGGTTCCTCAGCAGAACTTGATCGAAAGAACAACTGCAAATGTAAATCAGTTAATCAAAAAATACCCATTGATTGATTTCAGTGATGATGAAAAGAGTGAAGAATACATGAGTGAGAGTTCAGAAGAGGAAGAATGTGTGAAGGCTGCCTCACTGGAGATAGATAAGAGTGTTATATGTGTGTTATGGGCCATGATGTTTCATGCCTGGTTGACACTGAAGCAACTTTTTCCACTGTCAGATCTGCAGAAGTCCCAAATGTGCCCCTTTCAGGAAAGACAGTTCAGGTTGTAGGAGTAGCAAACCAGCATTTTGTTATTCAAGCCCTATGGGTCTATCAGGAAGAGATTTGCTATGCAAATTAAACTGTTTCATCACTTGCACACATGAAGGATAGCAATTCAATCCAATAGTGATGATAAGACTTTCAGTCAAACTGATGAGATGTATCCTCTCATTACATTGTTTCCTGCCATGACTGTTAAAGATTTGGCTGATAAATTACAAGAGACAGTAATGCTAAGAGTTTGGGATCTCTCTGGAAAAGATATTGGACTTATTTGAGGTGTTGAACCAGTCAAGTGATTGAAGGTATTACCCCAGTAAATACAAATTTTGTTGAGCAGGGAGTTTTAAAGGAAGTGACGGGCAGCCCATGTAATTCACTGATTATGGGATTTTGATTTTATTTCAGATTCCATGTGAAGCAGAATGGTTTTTAGTTATCGATTTGTCACAGGCATTTTTCTCAGTGCCTTTGCACAAGGATAGTCAATTGCTCTTTTCATTCTGGTTTGGCAACCATGTGAATTAGTGGCATCGTACTTCACAGGGGTTTTTGGAATCTCCATCCATTTTTAATCTGATCTTGAAGAAAAACTTCTGGGAATGTTTAAGAGCCCATAGCACCATTCCATTAGCATCATTTTGTAAAGCTAATGTGGCATTAGAGGACCAAAAATGCTGCACCATATTTACAAAGTGGTGCAAAGCATGCATTGCGCTGCTTTGTAACATTTTGCGCTACATTAGGCCTGTAGCAGGCATAATGCATGCAAAGGGGGCTTTACCCCGTTAGGGGGGGCTGAAAAAATGACACAAGGAAATCTAAGAGATTTTCTTGCACCTTTTATTTCAGCACTTTTAATGCCTGCTCATAGCAGGCGTTAAAAGGAGGCTTCCATTGTTTACATTTGGCCTCTGGGCGCTTTTCAGGATTCGTGTCAGAATCTTTGATGCTAATCCTTCAAAGCACCAGACTAGCATAAAAAATTCAGATGCTAGCCCCCTAACTATTGCCGTTTTAAATACGGTGCACACATGGTGGCATTAGGGGGGCATTAAGGGGCACTAGAAAAGTTTCTTAAATATGCCCTTTAGAGTCTTTGAACATGCCACTTCAGTCTGCTTTATTGCAGTACATTGATGACCTGATGGTTGCAATTTATGTACAAGAAGCTTGCAGACAAGATACCATAGTGTTATTGAATTATTCATGGGAAAACGGACGCAAAGTTTCTCCTGCTAAGTTACTGTATTGTCAGAAGAAGTAAAGTATTTGGCTCACCAAATTGAGAAAGGCCGCATAGGCAGATTAGGAGGTCCATGTGACAGAATGCAACTTGATTTCATAAACAAAATGCCTGTAATGGATTCAAGTACGTATTGGTCATTGTATGTGTGTTATCCAATTGGGTTGAGGCTTATCCAACACGTAAGAATGATAGTCTCACTGTAGCCGAGCTGCTGCTCTGGGAACTGACTACTACACTCTTCGCCAAGTCCAAAGATTCAGTTGACCTCAATAGGTGAGAATAGTGATGGTGTCTCATACCCGAGCTGGTGGACGTTGAACCTGGAATGGGGAGAAAAATCTTCCCTAGGCCAGAGTGCCAACATTAGCAGCTAAGTTTAGAAACCTTACTGTTTTACATGCCAGTCACACAGAAGCTCCCCCAAGTAAGGATATGACAGCTGGTCGACTTGACGTAATTTGCAGAGCACTTACAGTCGGACATAAAAGTCTTTGTCTATATGTTAGCAAGGCCAGGTAAACACAAATCAGATGAAGCAAAGATTCTTTTTTTTGGCCACAGAGCTGGTACTCTGAAGTTGTCCACAGCTGTTTCCAAGAGGGCATAAGATCCTTCAATGCGAACACCCCAAGAAGTACTAGCAAGATATCATGTTTCTTGGCTCCTGTGAAGCGTGCAGAAAAATGTGGCTGAGAACTGACGTGTGTTTTATTCCTTCACATGGGGATCCTTGCGCATTTCTGCATGCGGGGTTCATTGCACATGGTTTTGTGTTCTAGAATGGAGAGCTTGGTATGACAGTTGGTAGCAGCCTCCCTCCCAGTCGGATGTATAACATTAAAGGAAATCTGTTTCACTTATCCTACTTTCTGCATTGTTTTACTGGCCATGGGGAAGCTAAGACGGATCATAACTAAGAGGAGAGCCACAAAGGAAGCTGGCATTAACATTCCACTCATTCTGGCTCATCCACCATTTCTATGAGCATAACAGAAAGTCAAACGAGGTGAGGTGGAAGGCCCAGAAGGAAAGTGGCAAACGATTCCCTGTATGCTAGAAGACATAAGTGAGTGACATTGACGTCTGGGCATTGTTCTTTGGGAGGTAATGTAGAGGGGGCAGTGTGAGCACAAGGAACAGGGCGGAACACCTGAAGATAGCACAAGTTCTGCGGCCCTCTCCAACAAAAGTGCAACCCAGTGTGCTTGTTCTTGCATGCCAGCGAGGAGAGTTACCTAGCAACATATCATCAATGCGAACATGGGTGCTACATCAGCGAAGAGAAAGAACAATCTGTTGCCTAGCAACACAGTAGCAAAGCGAGCATTGCTGCTCCCTGCACACAGATCTGTGTCAGCTGTTCTCTGTTGGATGATCTAATGCAACACAACAAAGTTTGTGTCATCAATAAGGATTTTGACTGCAAAATATCTGCTTGCAGGCAATGGGGATGTGTTGATAACAAAGAGAAAGCCCTGAAAATAGCCAATTACATATACTACTGTACCTGAAGCATCATATTGAAAACTAATAGTATGTTAAGCAAGATTGCAGGAACTTCAAAGGCGGTGATTCATTTTGTTAAAGGCATATAAGCTCAGTGGATTCTGGCATGGAGCATTTGATTGCACCCAGAATTTTTTTATTTTTGCATATGGCTAGTAAACCCATTGTAACCTGGGAAGCCTGAAAATATGGGTTTGAGAATTATGGGTGGCAAGCTGTTGGAGGAGACATATTCACAGCATCTAGGAAGTTTACCATGCTTCAGCATTGTCTTGTAGTGCAGGGAGATTAATTTTAAGGCATCTTCCACCCATGGAGGTGAAGAAGAGAGAAGATTATGAAGACGGGAATGAATATATAATGGCATTCAGACATTTAGATACAGATTTTGAAAAAAAAAAGAAATGAAGTATTAGCGGGCTCACACTTCTTAAAAGAAGTGAGGTGCCTGTTGAATCTATGGATAGTTATGTGGCTAGCATAAGGTCACCGGCAGCCACATGCAAATACAAAGAGTTTCTTGATGAGATGTTGAAGGACTAGTTGGTCAACAACAGGAAGGTTCTAGAGGAACTATTGAACACTGAGAGATTAACTTTGCAGATGGCTGTTGACATTAGATCAGTGGTTACAGATGAAGGATTTAAGTAATTGGCTTCTAAGGAAAGTGCAGGTGCCATTCAAAATAATTGTCAGACACTTAAAGAGAAAGTGAACAGTATATCATTCATATTGGGGGACAAACCTTGTTACATATGTGACTTAAAGGGGCATCTTTTTGATGGACGCAACTTGTCCAGCCTTGGGCAAGTATACAGGACGTTTAAATTCAAGGGGCATTTAGCCAGAGTGTGTTGTGGCGAATTCACTGGGTTCAGGAAAGTTAAGAATATATAGTTATTGCTATGGATAGTAGTAATGATTATGAGCTAGCCCAGGACATCAGCTTTCAAATACAATGCATGCAAGGTAATGGAAGGGATTGTTCTTATTGTGTGATTAAAATAGATGGAGATGAGATTAATGTAATGGCAGACTCTGGTGTCAGGTACATTCTCACTGGTGAGGAATACATTGGCAAATTTCGAGACAGTACTTTGAAGTTGCTAGATGTTATGCTGGTAGCATATGGCAACAAACCAATAGACTTAGGGGCATATTTATACTCTGTTTGCACCAAATTAGCATCATTTATTTTTACTCTAATTCGGTGCAAAACTAACTCCATATTTAGACTTTGGTGCCCATCTAGCACCAGATTGATAGAGTTAAAGTAATTTTTTGGAAGTGGAAAACTACCTTGCCTTAATGAGATGCAAGGTAGATGTTCCCGTGCAAAAAATGACTCTACAGCCTTAACGTTATACTTATACTCCCCTGCAAAAATGGTGCACTGGAGGGAGGAGAGGTCCAAAAGTGGTGCAAAGCTTGCTTTGCCCCCTTTTTTAACTCTAGGGAAGGCGTTAGGGGACCTGTGGGCCTATTTCCATGGTGAAACATCATAGAATAAGCCTGCAGGTGTCCTCCCCAGGCCCCAGGGGCACCCCATCCCAGGTAAGTATTGCATTTTATTTTTAAAGTGCCATAGGGGGCCCTGTAATGGGCCCCATACATGGCACAGGGGACAAGGGTGCCCAGGGGACCCTTGTCCCCTGTGCTGGCTGTTGGGGTGGTGGGCATGACCCCTGCCTTTTTCTAAGGCAGGAGTCATGTGGCATGGTAGGTTTAGCACCATAAAATGACGCTAATCTGGTTATATTCATTTTTGTTTACTCTAACCTGCCTAAAGTCATTTTTTTGATGTTAAATCCCCTTCTTCTATACCGCCAGCCCCACCGGACTAAAGTCATTTTTTTTTTACTCTAGCCTACCCTTTGCACCGGTTTGCACCATTGCATGAATATGGTGCCCGGCTGGTGCACAGAAATGGTGCAAGCCGGTGCAAAACTTTAAGGTGCAAAACTGCTTTAGTGAAGTTTTACACCAAAAAGCATAAATAAGGGCCTTAGTGAGGTTTAAGGATTTTCAATGGGTGGTGGTTCCCTCTAAGGTTTATTTTGCTTAACATGGTGCCTGTCTTTTGGGAAGATCACAGAAATTTTTTGGAAGATATGCTTGGACCCAAGTCATCCTGATCAGGTCATGGGTGGGCAATTGGGCATTAGGAGGGTAGGCGAAGTGCCTTTGATAGAAAAGTTGTCTTCTATGTTTGATGATATGTTGGGTAAGCTAAAGGAAGATCATGCATCAAATCATTTCAAAGCCTAAAGTTATGCCTAAAGCCATAAGACCTGTAGGGTGCCACTAACATCAGGAGCTGCAAAAGTTGCATAGTGAGGGAATCATAGAAGAAATTGAAGTGTCAGAGTGGTTTGACCTGGTTGTGCTAGTAGAAAAAGGGAATGGGAACTTGTGCCTATTTACGTGACCTTAATGCAGCTATTCGGATCGACAGGCACTTTTGCCCAACATAGGGGATTTCCCACCATTAAGGGGGCTAAGGTGTTTTTCCACCTTAGATTTGTCTTTGGCGTACCATCAAATAGTACTTCATCCTGATTCTAGGCTGTTGCCCTCTTTTGTTATATCAGACGGTGCTTATGGCTACAAGTGGATACCATTTGGCTTAGGCTCCAAATCTGCTGTTTTTCAATGGGCAAAGCATCACTTCAATTCAATTCAATTCAATTCAATAAACTTCCATTTGATTTTCAAAGAAAATCATACAAGTGTACTGTAAAACAAACTTATTTAGCTACCAAAACAACACATGAAATATTTACAAACAACAATCACATAATCTACTGTATATTTACAAACACTAAAAAAAACTTCATAAAATCCTTGTTGAAGGCTCGCCTGGTTTGTAGTGGGTACCAAATGTACTTTCACCTTATACCAGGTCCAGTTATCACTTATTAGTGAAATGTAGTCAGTGTCTATAAGCCAGGCTGTCTAGAGGTAGCTGTAACAGAGCAGCCAAGGCTGAACTAGGAGACATGCAAAGCTCTTGCAATACCACTGTAGTCACACAGTACTCACACACCTGAAAGAAAATACTCAGTGTTACAAAAATAAAGGTACTTTATTTTGGTGACACAAATGCAAAAAATACCTTAGAGACTGTACTTCCTTAGGAGGTTAGTATTATACACAATATATACACTAGTAACCACAATCAGGTAAGTAAACTGTCATAAAATAGTGCAAATACTGAAAAACACAATAGGTTGTTGCAATGGGCCTAGGGGCAACAAAACCATATACTAAAATAGTGAAATGCAAATGTCGGTTTCCTCCCTAGGCAGGTGTAGTGTGTAGAGGGGAGCTGGGAGTGTAAGAAAACACCAAAGGTAAGTAAATTATCCCACCCCAGAGCCCAGGAAAGCAGGAGTTAAGTACATCAAGTTTCCTCAGAACACACTAGAAGTCGTGGAGAAGAGTTATGCAAAAACCAAGCAAGACTGCAAGAAACCAGCAATGGCTTCCTGGACCTGAAGACCTGTGGCGAGAGGAGACCAAATCCAGAAGTCGATGAAGAGTCTAGGAAGAACAGGAGCCCCTGCTAAACCGGATGATTGTACAAAAGTGGATTCTCCGGTTAGAAGAAGCCAGAAATGCACCAAAGAAGACTGCTGCAGGTTCCTGCTTGGTGCAAGAGATTTCCCACATGGAGTCGTTCGATGCAGGCTGGTTTTCGTTGTTGGATTCCGCAAACAAGCCTTGGCTCACACAAATGTCATGATTGGTGGAAAAAGGCGCTGCCTGGAATCAGGAAGGACCTGGGTGTCTCAACCTGGACTGAGGAGACAGAGGGGGCTCTCAGCACTTTAGAGAGCCCTCAGAAGACCAGGCAGCACCCACAGGAGTCCCAGAACACGGGGACAAAGGAGTTGCAAAAATGCAGTCATCGCAGCACTACACAAAGGGGTCCCACACCACCGGAGAACAACTCAGGGAGCTGAGCATCGCAGGATACAGTGCTGGGGATCTGGGCTATGCTGTGCACAAAATACTTTTGGAAGAAGTGCACAGAAGCCCAAGGTGCTGCAGAACACGTGGTGCACAGGGGTACTGTCTGGCACAGGGAGACAAGCCCTTACCTCCGCCAAATTTGGACAGCTGGACCTTTGGACAGTCAGGATCACTTCAGTCCACCACCTGTGTTCCAGGGATCAGGGTTGTTGACAGGAGAGGAGTACAAGAGTACTGGTTGTCATTGCACAGAGGTGCCTGTTGAAGCAGGCAAGTGACTGCATCACTCCACGGGAGATTCCTTTGGTCGCTCTGGTGCAGGATGAAGACAGGCAGTCTTCAGCGCATGCACAACCTGAAAACTGTTGCAGTTGCTGGCTGGAGCTGAAGTTGCAGGGTCACAGTAGCCTTCTTGGATGCTTTGTTGCAGTTACAGTGTTTCTGGAGCAGTCTGCGGTTGATCCGATGGTCCGATGCTGAAGCAGAGGATGCAGAGGGGTTCTGGTGGAGTCTTGCAAATCGAATCTGAGGAAGCACCCAGAGGAAAGGCCCAAAATAGCCCTGAGAGGGGGACTGGCTACCTAACCAGGTATGCACCTATCAGAAGGGGTCTCTGACGTCACCTGCTGGCACTGGTCACTCAGAGCCCTCCAGAGTGCCCCCACACCTTGCAAAGCAAGATAGCGGAAGTCTGAGGCACACTGGAGGAGCTCTGGGCACCACCCCTAGGGTGGTGATAGACAGAGGAGTGGTGACTCCCCTTTCCTTTGTCACAAGTTTCGCACCCGAGCAGGGGAGAAGGGGTCCCTGAACCGGTGTAGACTGGTTTATGCAAGGAGGACACCATCTGTGCCCTTCAAAGCATTTCCAGAGGCTGGGGGAGGCTACCCCTCCCCAGCCTACAACACCTATTTCCAAAGGGAGAGGGTGTAACACACTGCTCTCAGAGGAAATGCTTTGTTCTGCCTTCCTGGGACTGGGCTGACCAGACCCCAGGAGGGCAGAACCCTGTCTGTGAGGTGGCAGCAGCTGTAGCTGCAGTGCAAGCCTCAGAGAGCTGGTTTGGCAGTATTGGGGGTCCATGGTGGAGCCCCCAGGAGCATAGAATTGGCTCCTCAATACCAGTATTGACCTATATGTAGTGCACGCGTGTAATGGCATCCCCGCACTCACAAAGTCTGGGGAAATGGCCATGAACTATGTGGGGGACTCCTTTGCTAGTGCAAGGATGCCCTCACACTTAGTAACTTTGCACCTCACCTTCAGCAAGTGAAGGTTGGACATATAGGTGACTTATAAGTTACTTAAGTGCAGTGACAATGGCTGTGAAACAGTGTGTGCACTATTTCATGCAGTGGCAGTCCTGTGTCAGGGTCTGTCTGAGCCCCTATGGGTGGCAAAATAAATGCTGCAGCCCATATGGACCTCCTGGAACCCCAATTCCCTGGGTACCTGGGTACCATATAGTAGGGACTTATAAGGAGGGTCCAGTGTGCCAAGTGAAATTGGTAAATGAAGTCACTGGCCTACAGTGACAAATTTAAAAGCAGAAAGATCATACGCACTGAGGTTCTGGTTAGCAAAGCCTCAGTGACACAGTCAGGCACTACACAGGCATACACATTAGGCCATAAATTATGAGCACTGGGGTCCTGACTAGCAAGATCCCAGTGAGACAGGCCAAAACATTCTGACATACATGTGAATAATGGGGGTAACATGCCAAGGAAGATGGTACTTTCCTACAAACACACCTCTCATAAAGGAAAATTCATTGTTCTGCCATCCTGGGATTCAGCTGATTAATCCCCAGGAGGGCTAAAACCTGTCTCTGAGGTGGCAGCAGCTGGGACTGTAGTGGAAACCTCAGAGAGCTGGTTTGGCAGTACTTGGGGTCCATGGTGGAGCCCCAAGGGTGCATAGAATTGCCCCCACATAGCAGAATTGGATTGGGAGTACAATTTCTCAATCTTAGACACCTCACATGGTCATATTCGGGGTGACCATTGTGAGGTTACATATATATATATATTGACATTTATGAAGTGCACACTTATAACGGTGTCCCCACACTCACAAATTCTGGGAAATTGGTCATAGACAATGTGGGGGCACCTTTGCTAGTGCAAGGGCGCCCTCACACACAGTAACTTTGCACCTAGCTGTCAGTAACTGAAGGTTAGACATATAGGTGACTTATAAGTTACCTGGTGCAGTGAAAATGGCTGTGAAATAGTGTGTACACTTTTTCACTCAGGCTGCAGTGGCAGTCATGAAAAATTGTTTGTATGAGATCCTTATGGGTGGCAAAAGAAATGCTGCAGCCCATAAGGATCTCCTGGAACCCCAATGCCCTGGGTACCTAGGTACCATATACTAGGGACTTATAAGAGGGGTCCAGTGTACCAATATTGATTGGAATATGGAGTCACTAGACTATAGTGACAAATTTGCAAACAAAGAGAGCATAACCACTGGAGTTCTGGTTAGCAAAACCCCAGTGACACAGTCAATCATACTGATAACACTAAAACACACTGACATATAGGCCACAAACTATGAGCACTGGGGTCCTGACTAACAGGATTCCAGTGAGACAGTAAAAACACACTGACAAACAGGCCAAAAATGGGGGTAACCATGCTAAAAGAAAGCCACCTTCCAACAGGAGAACAGAAGCCCCTGCTATCCCAGATGAAGGTGCAAAAGAAGAACCTGGTGGTTTCTGGTTAGTGCAGAAGATGTCCTATGCTGGATGGAGGATCGCAGTCTGGTTTGTGTTGCTGGATTAAGCCAACAAGCCTTGGCACACTCAAAACTTTCAGTTGGTGGAAGATGGAGCTGCCTTGGACCAGGAGGGACCTGTTGGCCTCTACCCAGGTGAGGGAGGCAGAGGGGGCTCCCAGCAACTAAGAGAGCCCTCAGAAGACCAGGCAGCACACACAGGTGTCCCACAGCATTTGGACAAAGAAGGTGCAAATGGAGGCCAATGAAGCACGACACAGAGGGATCCCATGCTACCGGAGAACACCTCAGGAAGCTGTGTGTCACAGGATGAAGGGCTGGGGCCTTAGCTGTGCTGTGCACGAAGAACTTCTTGAAAGGTCGCACACAAGCCTTGGCAACTGCAAGTCACATGGTGCACAGGGGTACTGTCGTGTGTGGGGACACAAGCTCTGACCTCCACCAAACTTGGACAGCTGGACCTCAAGACTGCTGGGATCACTTTAGTCTACCACCTGTGTTGCTGGATCCATGCTCATCGTCTGAAGAGGGGACCCACGCCACTGGTTGTCGTTGCAGGGAGGTGCCTGCTGAAGCTGGGAAGTTACTCTGTCACTCCACGGAAGATTCCTTTAGTTCTTCTAGTGCAGGATGAATACAGGCAGTACTCTGATGGTGCACGACCTGGAAACTGTTGCAGTTGCTGGCAGGACCTAAAGATACAATGTTGCAGAAGTTGTCTTTGCGTCTTTGTTACAGTTTGTAGAGTTCCTGGAGGGATCCGCTGCATTTCCATCAGTAGAAGATGAAGTAAAGGATGCAGAGGAGTCCTTCTGGAGTTTTGCAATCCAAATCTGAAGAAACACCCAGAGGAGAGACCCTAAATAGCCCTGGCAGGGGGATTGGTCACCTAACCAGGTAAGCACCTATCAGGGGAGACCTCTGATATCACCTAATGGCACTGGCCACTCAGATGCTCCCAGAGTGCCCACCACCTTGGAATCCAAGATGGCAAAATCCAGGGACACTCTGGAAGAGCTCTGGGCACCTCTCCTGGGATGGTGATTGATAGGGGAGTGGCCACTCCCCTTTCCTTTATCCAGTTTAGTTCCAGAGCAGGGACTGGGGGTCCCCTTTCCCGGTGTAGACTAGATTATGCAAGGAGGGCATCATCTGTGCCTTTCAAAGCATCTCCAGAGGCTATGGGAGGCTACCCCTCCCATGCTTGTAACACCTATTTCCAAAGGGAGAGGGTATAACACAAGTCTCCCAAAGGAAATCCTTTGTTCTGCTTCCTAGGCTTGAGCTGCTCAAGCAATAGGAAGGCGGAATCCTGTCTGTGAGATGGCAGCAGCCGTGGCTGCCTGGAAAACCTCAGAAGGCTGGTATGGCAGTACTGGGGGTCCACTGTGGAGCCCCCATAGTGCATGGGATTGTACAACCAATACTGGAATCGGTACTGGGGTGCAATTCCCAGTTGTTAGACACCTTACATAGCCATATTAGGAGTTACCATTGTGAAGCTGGACATAGCTATTGAGCTATATGCAGTGCACACATAAAATGGCGTCCCGCACTCACAAAGTCACGGGAAAATGGTCCTGGATGACGTGGGCACCTCTGATGGGGCAGGAGTGCCCTCACACACAGGTACTTTGCACTCAGCCTTCAGGTTTGGAAGGCCTGACATATAGATGACTTATAAGTGACTCGGTGCAGAGTAAATGGCTGTGAAATGGTGCATGCACCAATCCACACAGGCTGCAATGGCAGTCCTGAAGAGGCTTTTACATGGGCTCCCTATGGGTGACAAAAGTAATGCTGCAGCTCATAGGGATACCCTAGAACCCTAATGCTCTTGGTACCTAAGTACCATATACTAGGGACTTATAATGGGTGACCAGTATGCCAATGTGGGATGAAATACTGGTAGTGACAAATTTGGGAACAGAGAGAGCATAAGCACTGGGGTTCTGGCTAGCAGGACTCCTTTGACACAGTCAGGCATACTGACAAATAGGCCACAAACCATAAGCCCTGCGATTCTGGCTAGCAGAACTCCAGTACCACAGTCAAACCTTCTGACAAATAGACCAAAACTTGAGGTAGTCAGCTAGAAAGAGGCTACTTTCTCACAATCCTGAAACAAAATACAGAACTAATGGGATGCATCTAAAACCCCAGATGGAAAATGGGAAACAAAAAAGCACAGTTGGGTAGTGGCCAGGACCTGAAGGTATAAAAGACAAGTTTAATTAGCCTAAATCC
The DNA here is from genome assembly GCF_031143425.1 of Pleurodeles waltl. Classification (NCBI taxonomy): domain Eukaryota; kingdom Metazoa; phylum Chordata; class Amphibia; order Caudata; family Salamandridae; genus Pleurodeles; species Pleurodeles waltl. Next base: position 256,901,913 of record NC_090437.1, on the reverse strand, counting down.
CTCTGCAACTGAAATAGGTCTTTGAAATGTGTTTTGTACAAAGCAAAGCTTTATGCACACTGGTGCAAATGGAGGTATGGTCACAGGTACAAGGGAGTAATGTGGATTGTGAGAAACAGACAACCTTTGGAAATAACATCTGTTAAAAGATATTCAGTCTCAGGAATGTTAAGAGATGCTGTGATGATTAGACATATCCAGAAGAAGATAAGTGAAAGTAGGGAGCAACTACCCAACCTCATGGGAGTTCTCATCACTAAGGTGGAAGAATCTGGCCTGACCATCAGTATTGGAGTGCTCTGTACCAGGGCGGTGTTCCACCACAATGTCCGTCCCCTGTAGGGAAATGGACCACCTCAACAGTTTGGGATTCTCACCCCTCATCTGCAGTAACCATCTGAGGGGTCTGTGGTCGGTCTGAACCTGGAAGTGAGTCCCAAACAAGTAGGGTCTTAGCTTCTTCAGTGCCCAGACCACAGCAAATGCTTCACATTCGTTGGCACTCCACCTACGTTCCCTGGGCAGTAACCTCCTGTTAATGAAGGCTATGGGTTGATCTAGGCCCTCTTCATTAAGCTGTGAGAATACTGCTCCAATACCATGCGCTGAGACCTCTCTTCGCACAACAAACTCATTGGAGTAGTCAGGTGCCTTCAGCACAGGGGCTGTGCACATGGCAGCCTTCAAGGCATCAAAATCGGTCTGGCAAGCCTCTGTCCAGATCACCTTTTTGAGTTGCTTCTTAGAAGTCAACTCAGTCAAGGGGGTAACAATGGTACCATACCCCTTGACAAACCTCCTGTAGTAGCCAGTGAGACCTAAAAAGGCTCTCACTTCAGTCTGGGTTTTGGGAGGCTCCCAAGCCAGAATGGTGTTAATTTCTGGCTGTAGGGGTGCCACCTGGCCAGGCCCTATCTGATGTCCCAAGTACACCACAGAACCCAGCCCTGTTTGGCACTTGCTCACCTTAATTGTGAGGCCTGCTTTCTGCAGGGACTCTAACACTCTCCAGAGGTGTTGCAGATGCTCCTCAGAAGTAGAACTAAACACAGCAATGTCATCCAGGTAGTCAGAACTGAACTCATCCAGCGCAGCCAATACCTGGTTGACCAACCTCTGAAAGGTGGATGGGGCATTCTTCATCCAAAATGGCATGGCTTTAAATTGAAAGTGTCCATCTGGGGTAGAAAATGCTGACCTCTCCTTGGCCCCCTCAGTTAAGGCAATCTGCCAGTACCCAGACGTTAAGTCAAACGTACTGAGGTACTTGGCAGCTCCCAACTGGTCAATGAGCACATCAGCTCAGGGGATGGGGTGTGTATCAGTCTTGCTGACTGCATTGAGTCCCCAGTAGTCCACACAGAAACTGAGTTCTAAAGTGGCACCAGGTGCAGCAGCCTTTGGGACCAATACCACAGGGCTTGGCCAACGACTGCTGGAATGCTCAATAACCCCTAGGATTAACATCTTGGATACCTCATCCCTAATGCTAGCCCTGACCCTTTCAGTCACCCTGTAAACCTTTTGTTTAATGGGTGTACTGCCCCCAGTGTCCACATCATGTGTGCACAAGTGTGTGACCCCTGGGATCAGGGAAAACAGTGAGGCAAACTGTCCCAATACCTGGGGACAGTCCCTCTGCTGCTCTTCAGTCAGGTTAGTGGAGAAGATCACTACCTCCACAGACCCATCTTTTTCTCCTGCAGACAGGAGTTCAGGAAGAGGCTGACTCTCATCCTCCACCCCATCATCAGCATGGAGAGTTCAGTCCGCTCACAGTGTGGTTTGAGGCGGTTGACATGCAGGACCCTTAAAGGATTCCTTGGAGACCACAAGCCCACCAGGTAGGTGACTTCACTCTTGCGCTTCACCAACTCAAATGGCACAGTCCACTTATCCCGTAGCGCTTTAGGCTCCACTAACTCCATCAACCACACTTTCTGACCAGGTTGAAACCCGACCAGAGTAGCATTCCGGTCATACCACTGTTTGATATCCTCCTGGCTTGCTTCCAGGTTCTCCTGTGCAAGACTCCTGAAGCGGGCAGTCTGGTTCTCAAAGCCAGCATGTAGCAAAATACATCCTGGGGAAGTTTACCAGGAGCTTTCTCCAAAGCCTCCTTCACCAGACGCAGGGGTCCCTTCACAGGGTGGCCATAGATGAGATCAAAGAACTAAACCCAAGTCCCTTTTGAGGCACCTCCCTGTAAGTGAACAGAAGGCATGGCAAGAGGACATCCCACTTCCACCTCAAGGGCCCTGACTGGCCCTGAATCATACCTTTCAAGGTGTGGTTGAATCTTTCAATCAGACCATTATGTTGGGTGTGGTAAGGTGTGGTGAACTTGTAGGTCAGCCCACACACCTTCCACAGAGACTTCATATACATGCATATGAAGTTGGTACCCCTATCAGATACCACTTCCTTGGGGAACCCCATGCGGGTAAAAAAAAACATCAGTGCACGACCCACCGCACGGGAAGTAAATTACCTCATTGGAATGCCTTCTGGGTACCGGGTGGCATGGTACACCAAGACCAGGATGGACCTCTTGCCCATGGCTGTCGGGGGATCCAGAGGCCCCACAATGTCAATACCTACCCTTTCAAAGGGTGTACTAACAACTGGTAAAGGTTGGAGGGGAGCCTTACATTTCCCCCCACTCTTGCCACTTGCCTGACAAGTTGGGCAAGAACTACATTGTGCAGCAGAATGCTTGTGCATCAGGGGCCAATAGAAGTGGGAGACAAGCCTCTTATAGGTCTTGTCCTGCCCCAGATGTCCTGCCAAAGGCACATCATGAGCCAACCCCAGTAGGAAGGCACTGAAGCACTGGGGTACCACCAGTATACGAGCTGACCCAGGCTCAGGAACCTTATGCTCACTATACAGGAGGCCGTCCTCACAATAGATCAGTTGAGTACTGGGCTCCTCGCCAGCCGCCTGGGCTGCAGCATGCTGCCGCAGTCCCTCTAGAGTAGGGCACGTTTTCTGTGCCTCACAGAATGCCTCCCTGGTGGGTCCCCCTTCCTGCTGCCACTGCAACAGCTCAGGGACCCCCCCAGTTCATCAACCTGTTCCCCTGTAGGCTCTGGGATGTCACCCTCAGGCTCCGCCTCCTCCTTGACCGTGGGAACTTCTGGGGCTGGTTTCCTGGGACCCCTGCCCTTCCTCTTCTTGGCTGTCCCCTGGGCCACTGTTTCAAGCTCCAGGGGCTCTTGACCACCCTGACGGGCTGCCATTGGGTGGATAGGCATTCCCACCCAGGCAGACCCAACATCTCCAAGTGAGACCTGTGTTCCACATCCTTCCAAGGGAAATCCTCCAGGTTATTGCCTAGCAAACATTCTACAGGCATGACTGGACTCACAGCTACATTCAAGGAACCTGAGACCCCCAGCCCCATTCAAAGGGAACCTGTGCCTCTCTGCACAGGGGCTCTGAGTTGTCCACTGCAACTACTTGGTGAAGTACCCGGGGATCAATCTGCTCTTCAGACACCAGCTGACTCCTCACTTTAGTCACACTGGCTCCTGTGTCTCTCAGAGCCTCCACCGTCTGTCCATTGATGGTCACCCACTGGCTGTACTTTTTAGTGTTATCAGGCATGAGGGTTCTCTGGACCATCTCACTGTCGCCTAGTGAGACAAAGGCCATCTCAGCTGGCTCCCACCCACCTGGAACCAACTCCTCCCCAAGCGCTACACTAGCCAAACCCCAGGGCTGCACACCGGTGGGTGCCGGTGTGCTCTTGGGGCATTTGGGGTCCCCCCTCACATGACCCACTTGGTCACATGCATAACACTTACATGCGGGTCCCCCTGCCACTGGCTTCCCTTTGGAGAACCATGGCTTCTTCTCACTGGGGGTTGGGAATCTTTACCCTGAGAATCAGTTTGGGGCCCTTTAGAGAACTTCCCCTGTTTATCCTTACCCCACCCCTTTCTTCTGTGAGGGACCCTGCCCACCCTTGGCGTGGTCTCCCCCATACCTCTTTTGGACCCTGGTGCTCTCCCAGCAGTCTGCTTCCTGCACAAGCTTCCTGGGATCAGTCAGCTTGCTGTCAAATGAGGTGCTGGCGCAGCTCTGGAAAACATAAACTGTAAAAGTGCTACCAAGCAATCAGACTGTAAAGCACCTCATACATAGTTACCTTTCTGCCCTTCACCCCACCATCCAGTGGCCTGCAATAAGAAACAACACATTCCAACCATGTTTTGGATTCCTTCTTCTTATAGACCTAAACTTGTCCTTATACTGATCAGGGGTGAGACCATATCTTGTGAGTAGGGCATCCTTCATGATAGCGTAGGTGAGATTCTGAGCATCCCCTAAGGCTGTCAGAGTATCCCTCCCCTCTACCTCAAAGTGCTTCCACAGACTCGCCGCCCAATGAGCTTCAGGGACCAGATTCATGTGGAGAGCAGACTCATTCACCTTGAACCACAAGTATATGTCATCCTCCCTTTTATAATCCTTTACTAGGTCTTTTGGGATGTGTGCCCTTCTTTCAGGCTGCACTGTGCTGTTGCTGACACCATCTCTACTGGACTGGCTCCTATGATCTAACTCCTTTAAGCTAAGCTCATGAGCCAACAATATCTTCCTTTCCTCAATGGCCATCCTTCTCTCTTCCATCTCTAGACAGAGCTTCTTCAGCTCCAATCGGTATTCTCTTTCTGCCTGTCTGTCCTGTAACTCTTCAGGTGTCAGACCCTTGGAGGACACAGTGCTACCTGCCATGGAGACTCTCTCCCTGGACATAACAGGCCTACCCACTACATCATTGTGAGTGACTTGCACCTCTTCCTCCCCTTCCTGATTAACATCTGTTTGCCACTCCGCTTCTTTGGCTGTCACCCAGGCCCTCAGCGCCTTTACAGCTCCTCCTTCTTGGATGAGCTCTTAATGGGACAGGCAAAATCTTTGCAGAATTGCTTCAACTGAGCTACTGTGTAGCTCTCTACTTTCTCTATATCAAAAGCAACTCCAGCTGATGCATCTCCAGATTGAGACATGATGAAGAGTTAAAAAAGTGCAAAGTTCCAAAGGCATAAAAACAAGTTCCCAAACGGAGTTTCAACAAAAAAGTCAATCGAGGGTTCAGCAAGAAGTAGAACAAAAAGAAGTCCCAAAGAGAAAAGCAAAAATCACAAGAAAGTAGTATGGGGTCACGTAGTGGTCTAAACTCAAAACTGTAGTGTACACTTAATTACTGTATGTCAAGTACAAATACAAGTCCAATCCCATCCGTGATCACCAATGTTAGAAATGGGGTCTTTGTTTGGCCGTCAGGTTACCCCCTGTCCAAGGAAGGACCCTCACTGTAGTCAAGGTAAAAGAGAATCACCCTCCGCTAACCCCTGCTTACCCCCTTCATAGCTTGGCACGAGCAGGTAGGCTTAACTTCAGAGTGCTAGGTTTAAAGTCTCTATACCAACACACATAGGGGGTCATTACAACCCTGGCAGACGGTGTTAAAGCGGCGGTAAGACCGCAAACAGGCCAGCGAAAAAAAAAAGGGAATTATGACCGTGGCGGAAACCGCCAACATAGACAGCCACTTTAACACTCCGACCGCCACGGCGGTACAGACAAGCAGCGTGGCTGTCACCGCCAACAGACAGGCGGAAGACAAAGTACCGCCCACAGTATTACAACAGGCCAATCCGCCACCATTTCCGGGGCGGATTCACCGTGGATAAAAAAACGGCGGAAACAGCCATTTCAATGGGAAAACGCTCACCTGAACAAACTCCACGAGGAAGGAGGGCACCATGGAGCTGGAACTCCTCTACGAATATCAGCAACGGCGGCGCCGAAGACAACGGTGAGTACTGCACCTACGACATAGGGGAAGGGGGAGGCAAAAGTCACGGACACACACATGCAACACCCCCACCCCCACCCTCACCCACTACAACACAAACACCAATGCATTTCCGAACATCACAGTAACAACCCCCAACCCCTCCGGAAGAATGCTAAGACAAAAGGAAATGAGTTCAACCATTGTAATGTATCAAAAAACAGTAAGCTCATATATACATCAGTATATACACATTCCAAATATATACATCACGATTAGTAGTATAGGTATGCACATTTCAATGTCCGTGGACCACTGGGCCCAAAATGCATGGGCGAGGCTCACACACGATACCTGTCCTGGAACGGAGAGAACACTACAGGGGCATCAGACGGAAATACAACAGGCACCTCAGGGGGAAAGGAAGGGGTGGCACCTCAGCCGGATGACTGCACCATGCCAGATCCACGACAGGGCTCCATGCCCATTGATGTATCCTGGGGAGTGCAAAGCCACAGTCTCTCAAGTCTCTACAGTGGGTGGTTTGCCCACTGTACCATCCTGGGGAGTGCAAAGCCACAGTCTCACAAGTCTCTACAGTGGGTGGGTTGCCCACTGTACCATCCTGGGGAGTGCAAAGCCACAGTCTCTCAAGTGGATAGCAGTCTCCACTTGTTCTGGAGGGGGACTGGTGTCCAGAGTGCTTCATCCTGTGCAGGATAGATGGAGTGGATGCATGTCTCCACTGGTTCTGGAGGGGGACTGGTGCCCAGAGTGCTTCATCCTGTGCAGGATAGATGGAGTGGATGCATGTCTCCACTGGTTCTGGAGGGGGACTGGTGCCCAGAGTGCTTCATCCTGTGCAGGATAGATGGAGTGGATGCATGTCTCCACTGGTTCTGGGGTGGGACTGGTGCCCAGAGTGCATCACTCACCCCGTGACGGTCCCTGTTGCATCACTGCCCCTGCCGCTCATGGGCTAGTGGTGCTTGAGTTGGCGGTGTTTGCCCTGTTCAGCGATCTTTGCCCTGTTCAGTGGTGCTTGCCATGGCGGTCTTTGCCCTGTTCAGCGGTGCTTGACTTTGCTGTCTCTGACCTGTGCAGCAGTGCTTGCCATGGCGGTCTTTGCCCTGTTCAGCGGTCTTTGCCCTGTTCAGCGGTGCTTGCCATGGCGGTCTTTGCCCTGTTCAGCGGTGCTTGACTTTGCTGTCTCTGACCTGTGCAGCGATGCTTGCCATGGCGGTCTTTGCCCTGTTCAGCGGTCTTTGCCCTGTTCAGCGGTGCTTGCCATGGCAGTCTGCCATGTTCAGAGGTGCTTGCCCTGTTCAGCGGTGCTTGACTTTGCTGTCTCTGACCTGTGCAGCGGTGTGTGCCATGGCGGTCCCTCATTGCCCAGCGGGGCTGTGACTGCTGGGGCCCTCCTGGGCACTGACTCCGGTGGTGGTCTCCTGACCAGTGACAATAGTGCTGCCCTCCTGGGCACTGACTCCGGCGGTGGTCTCCTGACCAGTGACGATAGTGCTGCCCTCCTGGGCACTGACTCCGGCGGTGGTCTCCTGACCAGTGACGATTGTGCTGCCCTCCTGGGCACTGACTCCAGCTGTGGTCTCCTGACCAGTGACGATAGTGCTGCCCTTCTGGGCACTGCCACCGGCGGTGGTCTCCTGACCAGTGACGATTGTGCTGCCCTCCTGGGCACTGACTCCGGCGGTGGTCTCCTGACCAGTGACGATGGGGCTGGCGGTGGTCTTGGGCAGGGGGGAGGATGGCGGTCTTCTCCGCCGTGCTGCTCTTCCCAGACTTTGGAGACTTCTTCTGCCCCTTCACCACCTTGGGAGGAATCACAGCTGACTCGACACTCCCCCCAGGATCCTTGTGGGCGGCGTTGCAGGTAAGTGTCTTCCCCCTCTCCCGTCGGGCACTGTCCAACTTCTGGTGCTTCACAGGGGGTGGACTGGCAGTGCTTTGGCTCTGTGTCACACTGGCTTCCCTGGTGCCCGGTGCACTCCACATACCTCGAACAGGCACCACTGGTACCGGAATCTTTTTGGCTGAGGTGCTACTACGGGACCTATGAATTGGAGGGGTGGGGGTGATGGGACAGAGGTCAAGGTTGCTCAGGAAAAGTTTCTGACAAACACTGGGACGGGTAGCTGGAGGGGGTCTGGGAGTGGAGGAAGAGGAGGTGGTTGTAGGAGGTGTAACTTTTGGTGATTTGGGTGCAGGTGCATGTTCTGGAGGCTGTCATGAGGTGGATAGATGTTGGGTGTGTGTGTGCCCGCGTTTATGTACTTTGGGAGGGGGCGTCACAGACACACTGGGAGAGGACACTGGGGACGTGTAAATGGTAGTGGGGTGGTGAGTGCAGGTGAGCGGGGTGTGGTGCTGGGTGTTCTGGTGTGAGTCCTAGTGGCTGTTCTGGTAGTGCATGCAGGTGAGAGTGTAGATGACACTGGGAGGGAGGAGAGAGACGAGGAGGAGGGGGACACAGTGGAGGCAGTGGATGTTGCTGTGTCTGTATGTGGGTGATGCTTGTATGAGTGCCTGTGGGATGTGTGGTGCCTATGTTTGCCTGAGCTGCCCTTGTGTGTTGAGGTGTGTGCAGGCTGGTCTGATGGTGTGCTTGGGATAGGTTGAGGTACAGGGGATTGGGTCTGTGTGGAGGAAGTTGGAGGGAGGAGGGTAGACACAGGGACAATGGCTGCCATCAGTGCTGAGGCCAGAGATTGCAGGGTTCGATGATGGGCAGCCTGACCAGAATGAATGCCCTCCAGGAATGCATTGGTGTGTTGCAATTCCCTCTCTACACCCTGGATGGCATTCACAATGGTAGACTGCCCAACAGTGAGTGACCTGAGGAGGTCAATGGCCTCCTCACTGAGGGCAGCAGGGGTGACAGGGGCAGGGGCTGAGGTGCCTGGGGTGAAGGTGATGCCCACCCTCCTGGATGAGCGGGCACGGGGCGAAGGCTGAGGGGCTGCTGGGAGGGCGATGCTGGTAGGGGGGGTGGCAGCTGTACCTGTAGAAGTGGGGGGCACAGATGGTGCCGCCACCACAAGGGAGCTCCCATCGGAGGACGAGTCTGTGTCGCTGTTTGCTGATCCGCTGACCACCGTGAAGCTCCCCTCGCCCTCCGTCCCACTGGTGTATTCAGAGTCCATGGTGTGGCCCTCCATGGCCATGTGGGACGCAGCCCCCTCATGCTCCAGTGCCCCTGTACCTCCGCCTGATGATGCTGATGCACAAAAGAACAGTGAGAGCACAAAAAGGGGTGGGGAAACAGAAGAAAGACAGGTTGAGTGCATGGCTTACCGCTACCGTTGGAGGACAATACAGACACAGCTGCCCACTGCACTACGCCATGCTCTTTGCAGTTCCTGGGATATGGCCTACTTGCCTATGAGTGTCATCTGCCCACATAGATGACACTGGGACATGTATACCTGTTTTTGGCACTCTACAGAGGTGGGGTGGAGTTGCACATTGTCTGCATTACGGAGGGGCCTAGCCTACGGAACTCGCCCTGGCCTAGGGAAACCCACAGCCCTCCTCTGCCACCCAGACCCCTCCACTGCGCGCAAAATCATGAGAATGTGAGTGTACACACCCCCTTGTGTCTGCTATGATGCCCTCATGCGCCCATCCAACTCAGGGTAGGCCACCGCCAGGATCCGGAACATCAGGGGGGTCATGATGCGACAGGCACCCCTCCCACGTTGGGTGGCCATCCCCAGCTGAGCCTCCGCTGTCTTCTTGCTCCAGCGGCGAATGTCCTCCCATCTTTTACGGCAGTGGGTGCTCCGTCCCTGGTGGACCCCCAGGGTCCGGACGTCCTTGGCGATGGCACGCCAAATATCCTTCTTCTGGTGGGCGCTTACCTACATGACATGTACAGGGGAAGAAGAGAAGTCATTACCAACTGCACCATCAAAGTGAGAGGCCCACATCCCTGCCCTTGCCATGTGGCCATGTGGCACATGCATTCACAGTCCTTCATGCTCGCATAACTCTGCCCCCTTCCTACTTACATCCAGCCCTCTCCACTCAGGCATAGCCCATACAACTTGCACCCTATATACTCACCTGTTGGTCTGGAGGACCGTAGAGTAGCATGTACTGGGGGAGGACCCTGTCCACGAGCTTCTCCAACTCCAGTGCAGTGAAGGCAGGGGCCCTTTCCCCAGACGCACGTGCCATTGTCTCTTCCAGACCGAGGTTACAGCAGCACTTGCAGTGTAGGTCCTCGCCTGTCGAAGATCAATTATCGAGTGATTGAACAGATAGAAAATGGCGGTCACGTCCGCGGCGGTGACATCCACGGCGGTGCGTATCATCACCGCCGGCGCACTTCGTCATTGACTCCTGGGATCCATAGGTTCCAATGTTAACCAATGCAGCATTGCGCCGCGGTCTTCGACCGCCTACCGCAAGGGTGTACAATGCCAGCGCAGTTACCTCACATCCCATTGTCCCAGTTTAGAGGTCAGGCATCCGCCATTTCAGGGGCCCACATGGCTTCATTTACAACTGCCTCACACATACCTAGGCCTGGACTCAACACACATAAAGGAAGATGTTTGTATTTTGTGTTGTGTTCTGTCTAGCTGTGGGTACATACCTCAAAATTGGTTGACTCTGTGGTCGCTGTTTTCCTTCCTAGGCACCGTCAGCTGGGACATGTGAGGAGATGGCGGAATCCTCTGGTGTACCGACCGCTGGTGAACCTGTTGACAATGGAGGAGCGACATTTAATCATCACCTACAGGTTTGACCGTGCCACAATCCAGGAACTGTGTACCCAGTTGGAGCCAGATCTGATGTCACCAATCCGCCATCCCACAGGTATCCCCCCTCAAGTGCAGGTGCTATCAGTACTCCATTTCCTAGCAAGTGGGTCATTTCATACCTGGAGGAATGCTGACAGTTTCTTCGCTGTTGTCCTTCTTAGGCACCGTCAGTTGGGACATATTGGAAGATGGCGGAATCCGCTGGTGTACCGACCGCTGGTGGACCTGTTGACAATGGAAGAGCGACATGTCATCGTGACCTACCGGTTTGACCGTGCCACAATCCAGGAACTATGTACCCAGTTGGAGCCAGACCTGATGTCACCAATCCGCAATCCGACTGGAATCCCCCCTGACGTGCAGGTGCTGTCAGTGCTGCATTTCCTTGCAAGTGGGTCTTTTCAGACAACAGTGGCCATGGCATCAGGGATGTCCCAGCCTATGTTTTCTAACGTATTGTCCAGAGTGTTGTCTGCCCTGCTGAAACACGTGAGGAGCTGCATCGTTTTCCCTCAGGTGGAGGATTTGGCTACAGTGAAAGGTGACTTCTATGCCCTGGGACATATCCCTAACATCATAGGTGCCATTGATGGTACCCATGTGGCTTTGGTCCCCCCCCACAGGCGTGAACAGGTGTACAGGAACCAGAAGAGTTATCCTTCGATGAATGTACAGATGGTATGTTTGGCAGACCAGTACATCTGGCAGGTAAATGCTATGTTCCCTGGCTCAGTGCATCACGCCTACATCCGGCGGAATAGCAGCATCCCTTATGTGATGGGTCAACTCCAGAGGCACCGGGTGTGGCTATTAGGGGACTCTCGTTACCCCAACCTGTCATGGCTATTGACCCCAGTGAGGAATCCCAGGACCAGGGCAGAGGAACGCTACAATGAGGCCCATGGTTTGACTAGGAGGGTGATCGAACGCACCTTCGGCCTCCTGAAGGCCAGGTTCAGGTGCCTCGATATGACAGGTGGTTCCCTATTCTACTCACCAAGGAAGGTGTGCCAGATCATCGTCGCCTGCTGTATGCTGCACAATCTTGCTTTGCGACGCCAGGTGCCTTTTCTGCAGGAGGATGGTCCAGATGACGGTGTTGTGCCAGCTGTGGAGCCTGTGGACAGTGATGAGGAGGAAGCAGAGGAAGAAGACATTGATAACAGGTACTCTGTCATACAGCAATATTTCCAGTGACACACAGGTGAGAACAATTCTTTTACTATTATATTTACTTTCACACTTCTACCTCTCTCCTGTCTGTCAATTTGAAGCAGTATTTGCTAAGTGAGTGGTACAATTCCATTACGGTTTCACAGGTGTGGTTACCAACGTGTGTCATCTGCTTGCATCCTTCATGGGCTTGTGATGTGTTACATAGGTATGTTGACATTACATTTTCGAACGGATTTTGTCATTGTCATAGATAATACACATTTACAAAATCACAGACTGACTCTAGATTGTTTTGTGGTTCAAGGGTGTTTATTGAAGTGCTAATTATTGGAGGGGGTGGCAAAATGGTGATGGGTGATGGTGGAGGAAAGTCCATGGCAGAGTCCAGTCTATTAGTCTCACAGGTGCACTGCCCATATAGGCATAGGAAGTGGAGCTGGGGCAGTTCCAATCTGGACAGGGTAACAAAGTGGGACAATGGAATGACAATCAGGGTGGTCTCATTTCCTGGCAGGGGTCTTGCCATCTTGCTCTGTCCTGTTCCTGGATCTCAGGGACCGCTTGCGGGGTGGTTCTCCGTCTGCAGGGGGTGGGATGCTGGTATGGTGGTACTGTGGCGGGCGTCCTGTCCACTAGCGCCGGCGGAGGTGGTGGGGAGTTCATCGTCCAGGCTAGTGTCAGGGGCCCCTTGGAGTGCCACGGTGTCCCTCATGGTCTTCTGTATGTCCTTCAGCACCCCTACGATGGTGCCTAGGGCGGAGCTGATGGTTCTGAGCTCTTCCCTGAACCCCAAATACTGTTCGTCCTGCAGGCGCTGGGTCTCCTGAAACTTGGCCAGAACCGTAGCCATCGTCTCCTGGGAGTGGTGGTATGCTCCCATGATGGAGTGGTGGTATGCTCCCATGATGGAGGAGAGTGCCTCGTGGAGAGTGGGTTCCCTGGGCCTGTCCGCCCCCTGTCGCACAGCAGCCCTCCCAGTTCCCCTGTGTTCCTGTGCCTCTGTCCCCTGGACCGTGTGCCCACTGCCACTGCCCCCAGGTCCCTGTTGTTGTTGGGGTGGTGGGTTATCCTGGGTTCCCTGTAGTGGTGGACACACAGCTGATTGACGTGTCCTGGGTACGGAGGTATGGGCCCACTGGGTGGGTGCTGTGCTGGTGTTACCAGAGGGTGGAAGGTCAGTGTTGGGCTGTGCCTGTGCGAGGGGAACCGACCGTCCCGAGGCCCATGATGGTCCGGGCTGGTCATCTGGATCCAGTTGGCCAGAGCTGCTGTCATCACTGTGGGCCTCTTCTGTGGGTGGGTGGAGATGTCTGGACCCTCCTGTCTGGTGACGTTAGGTAGTGGTCCTGCAGGGGTGTAAAAGCATGATTATTGCATCTGTGTGTGTCATGGTGTGCATTAGGTGGGTGAGCGTGTACCCCTGTGCTAGCATTCCTGTGTGGGGGCTTGTGTGATGATGGTTGGGGGGGTGTTATGGGTATGTGCAGTGGGCATGCTTTAGTGATGGGTGTCCATGCTTTCTTGCGTCATGCAGGGCTTGGTGTTGGGATGGGTGGTTTGTGTTATTAGTACATTAGTGAGGAGTTGGAGTGATAGGGGAGGGGGTGAGGGTGGGGGTGTGTGATAGCATGCAGGTAGGGTGGGGGATATGTTAGTTAAGATTAGACTTACCAGTGTCCATTCCTCCACCGACTCCTCCGAGGCCCTCAGGATGCATAATGGTCAAGACCTGCTCCTCCCATGTTGTTAGTTGTGGGGGAGGAGGTGGGGGTCCGCCGCCAGTCAGCTGAATCGCGATGTTGTGCCTGGGGACCACTGAACGCACCTTCCCCCGTAGGTCGTTCCACCTCTTCCTGATGTCCTCCTGATTTCTTGGTTGCTGTCCCACTACGTTGACCCTGTCGACAATTCTCCGCCATAGCTCCATCTTCCGAGCTATAGAGGTGTGCTGCACCTGTGATCCAAATAGCTGTGGCTCTACCCGTACGATTTCCTCCACCATAACCCTGAGCTCCTCCTCTGAAAACCTGGGGTGTCTTAGGCGTGCCATGGGGTGGTGTAGGTGATGTGTGTGGGGTGTATGTGGTGATGAGTGTGGTGATGTGTAGTGGTGTGTGGTATTTTGTGCGTGGATGTTGTGTGGGTGATGGTGTTGTGTACCTCTGTGTGGTGGGGTTGCCTATTGCTGTGCTATCTCTCTGTCGCCTTCATCTCTAATTTTTGGTCGTAGGGGTTTGTGGGTGATGTGGGTGTTTGTTTTATATTGTGTTTGGTGTGTGGGAATGGTGTTTGTATGTGTATTTTGAATTGTCCAATGTGACGGTGTTTTGGAGATGTTTGTGTATTTTGAGCGCAGCGGTGTGTACAGCCAATGGAATAGTGGGTTGAAAGACCGCCACATGGATTCGTGGGTCGTGATAGCATGGGCGTGTTTCTGTTGGCGTGACGGTGGAGGATTTGTTTTCGCCAGTTTATCACTGACCTTTTGTGTGGCAGACTTGTGTGGGTGTCTGAGTTTCGGCAGATTCCTAGATGTGGGTCATAATAGCTGTGGTGGAATTCCTTGGCCGCGGTGGTGTATTGGCGGTCTTCTGCACGGCGGTAAGCGGCTTTTACCGCCAATGTTGTAATGACCCCCTTAGTAACTTAAGGGAAACACTACAAAATGACACAACACAGGTTTAGAAGAATAGAAAATATTTGTCTACACAAAACCAAAATGACAAAAATCCATAATACACAAGTCAAGTTATCAATAAAACTGCAAAAAGAGTTTTCATGTAATTTTAAACACAACGCTATTGCTGTTAGCGTGAAAATGTGCCTGAGTGCATCAAAAATAACACTGCACGGGCGAGTGTGAGTCAAAAAGGGCTTTCAATGCGTCGGTATCACTCACGAGTGAGACTGTGCGTTGTTTCTTCTTCAGTCCAGTCGGCATGCGTCGTTTCTTCTCTCTGCAGGAGAGTGATGCGTTGATTCGAGCTACAGTCTCGGATCCAAGCAGGCCTTGCGTCATTTTTACATGCCCAGCATTGTTTGTGTCGGAAATCCAGCCGCACAATGATAAGAAAACCACGCAGCGCGGGTTGTGATCCTACCAGCTGCCGTCAGCGATGCTGCATGATGTTTCTCCAGCCGCATGCGTTGCTCTACCAGCCGCACAACAGGCGAGTGTCGATTTCAGCCTCAAAGCTGGCGGCGCACTGATTTTTCAGCTGTGGATCGGAGTTGCACCGATCTTTTTCCTGCACGGCGGTCTGTGCGTGGATTTCTCACTCTTGTCCTGCCAGCTTCTCTTTTCAGGGCCCTTAGAACTGGATGGGCACCACTTGGCAGAGTAGGAGTTTAAGCGGAGGCTCTAGGTGCTGGCAAGCTCTAAATCAAGCCATTGGAGAGTTCTTCACAAGATGGAAGGCACACAAAGTCCAGTCTTTGCCCTCTAGCACAGGCAGAAGCAGCAACTGCAGGATAGCTCAACAAAGCACAGTCACAGGCATGGCAGATCTTCTTGCTCAGCTCTTCAGCTCTTCTCTAGGCAGAGGTTCCTCTTGGTTTCCAGAAGTGTTCTAAAGTCTGTGGTTTTGGGTGCAATTCTTATACCCTTTTTGCCCTTTGAAGTAGGCTTACTTCAAAACAAAGTCTGTCTTGTTTGTGAAATCCTGCCTTGCCCAGGCCAGGCCCTAGGCGCACAGCAGGGGGTTGGAGACTGCATTATGTGAGGGCAGGCACAGCCCTTTCAGGTGTGAGTGACCACTCCTCCCCTCCCTCCTAGCACAGATAGCCCATCACTACATGCAGACTACACCCCAGCTCCCTTTGTGTCACTGTCTAGTGAGAGGTGCAACCAGCCCAACTTTCAAACTGACCCAGACAGGGAATCCACAAACAGGCAGAGTTACATAAATGGTTTAAGCATGAAAATGCTCACTTTCTAAAGTTGTCATTTTCAAACACACAATCTCAAAATCAATTTTACTAAATTATGTATTTTTAAATTGTGAGCTCAGAGACCCCAACCTCCACATGGCTCTCCACTCCCAAAGGGAATCTACACTTTAATCATATTTAAAGGTAGCCCCCCATGTTAACCTATATGAGGGACAGACCTTGCAACAGTAAAAAATGAATTTAGCAGTATTTCACTGTCAGGACATATAAACCACATTACTATTTGTCCTACCTTAACCAAACACTGCACACTGCCCTTGGGGCTACCTAGGGCCTACCTTAGGGGTGCCTTACATGTAAGGAAAGGGAAGGTTTAGGCCTGGCAAGTGGGTAAGTCAAATCTATAGTTAAAGACTGCACACACAGACACTGCAGTGGCAGGTCTGAGATATGATTACATAGCTAATTATGTGGGTGGCACAACCAGTGCTGCAGGCCCACTAGTAGCATTTGGTTTACAGGCCCTGGGCACCTCTAGTGCCCTTTACTAGGGACCTACTAGTAAATCAAATATGCCAATCATGGATAAACCAATTACATACACGTTTTGCATAGGATCACTTGCACGTTAGCACTGGTTAGCAGGGGTAAAGTGTCCAGAGTAACAAAAACACCCAAGACAGAGTCCAGTACACATCACCAACCTGGGAAATAGAGGCAAAAAGTTAAGGGAGACCATGCAAAGGCTGTAAAGCCGACTGTAGGCCTACTTCAAAGACAGAAAGGAGTATAAAAAGAGCCCCCAAACTCCTGAAAATCTGATTATTTCTGGAATTAGGAGGAACCTCTGCCCAGGAGAAGTGCTGAAGAGCTGAGGAGAAGTGCTGCCCCTACTTGTGACTGTGCTTTGTTGGGCTATCCTGCAGTTGCTGCTTCTGTCTGTGAAAGGAGACAAAGATTGGACTTTGTTGTGTATTCCCCGCTTCAGAAGAATCTCCAAGGGCTTGAACTGAGCTTGCCTCCTGTTGGTGAAGTCTCAGGGCCATCAAAGACTTCCCCTGCCAGCACCTGGACTCTCTGCTGAGATTCCTGCCCTGTCAAGTGGTCCCCTATCCGGTTCCTGAGCCCTTGAAAGGTGAAGCTGGCAAACATAAGAGACGTGGCTCAGGCTTTGTGGCTGAAATCAACACTCCACCTGAATCTTGGCTGGAAGATCGACTCAACACGGCTGGATAAACGACGTGCAACACCCGCTAATGGAGACTGATAATGGGGCAAACCCCATGCAGCACGGTTTTGAGATACGTGCAACCGTATTTTCAATGCAACATCGCTGGGTGCGGAAAAACAACGCAAAGCCTGTCCAGACCTGAGGTGCCCATTCAGATCAACGCAGTGCTCTCTTGCGGGAAAGAAGAAACGACACACACACACACCGGATGAAAAACAATGCATTGTCATGCTTGGTAGTGAGAAATTGACGCATCACTAGCCTTTTCCGATGCACACTCGTCCGTGCGTTGTTATTTTGATGCTACCCAGGTACCTTTGTATGCTAACAACGTTCTCACTGTTTTCTAAAGTATTTAAGACTCTAATTCTTTGAAAATTAATAACGACTTGTGTATGTTGGATTTTTGTCATTTTGGTATTTTGTTGTTTAGATAAATATTACCTATTTTTCTAAATCTGTGCTGTGTCATTTGTAGTTTTTTCACTGAGTTACTGTGTGTGTTGGAACAAATAGTTCACACATTGCTTCTGAAGTTAAGCCTGCCTTCTTGTGTCAAGCTACCAAGGGGGTAAGCGGGAGTTGACTGAGGGTGATTATCCTCTACCCTGGCTAGAGTGAAGGTTCTTGATGGAACAGGTGATAACCTGACTGCCAACCAAAGACCCCATTTCTAACATTTATGATGACTCTTGTCTGTCTCAACAATCTTATCATAATTAACAAATACTGGATTTGATCAGCTTAATAATTGTATTGACACTGTCCTTTCCTCATTTCAGTGGCATGAATGGAGAAATTCTGGTTATAGCGTGGGGAGGGATTCCGTAGCCCTAATTATATGCTCTTCTGCTTTTCCTGTCATCCTACGGGCAATAAGAACATACAATCACTACTTGACTTACTTTGCTAACTGTTCTTAAAGACTGTTAAACCTTTTACTGTTCAGAATGAACCATGCATGAAATTAATTGAATACATTTTTAGGGACAGATTATTTTTCTCAATGTCCACCTTGGTGTTGTGGCTTTGTTCATCCAAGTACCACCAGTTTGCTGTGATAGTTTATTGGTAACAAAATATAATTTTCACGCAACACAAACATTTGAAAATAGTCCCATGATAGTCAAGGTAGATTGCATAGAAGCTTTAAAAGGTGCTTGCACTAGCAACCAAAGTATTTTGCATACAAGTAAGACCATATCATCAGCATCGCGAGAAATACTGTTTTGCTCAGTTTGTTCCTTCAAAGTCTGCCCCTCAGAAAAGTAATAGGACTGACAAACACACTGTTTATTTTCTCCTTTAGTATGATTCCTCTCTAAAGGAGATCTACACATTAGCAACTCAGTCTATCCTCTTAGTCGTTTCAGAAGAACAAGCTTTATGCTTCCCATATGTTTTCATTACACAACATTTCAACAATCAAAAGCTTTGTGGTGGAGTTTAGGACTTCTTGGCCATCCCTGCACTATACAAATATTCACTTACTTAAAAAATGAATGATTCAAAAATCTTCCTTTTTCACTTTCTTGTTACTATCATGCTCCTGGAAACATCAGTAAACAAGCAACTGATATATATCGCAGGTCTGGTCAGTGATCTAACAAGGACTTATATCATTGTACCAAAATACTAATTTTGGTGATTTTCTTATGCCACACTGTGACTAATTAAAACTATTTCTCTAGATCGAAGTATTTCTGATTGATATGATACCTCTGACAAATAGATTGCAATGTGTTCTATGGACCATCTACAGGTTGTCTCCCGACCTGTACCTGAGTGGTTAATCTCTGCTTCTTTGAGTTTAAACTTTTTTGTGACCACCTTTCCTTCAACAACTTTAGAAAAGTTAGTAACTAGTCTCTTACACTTCTGTTCCAAGTTTCACCACTCCTGAACCTCACATCAAATCTTACAAATGATGGAGACGCGCAATTTCCTTTTTAGTTCCCAATTCAGAAAGTGACTTTTTTCAGAGGAATGTAGTTGTCTGTGAGTGACAAGCCTGAAATTCAATCTGAGGCTGTGGAATGCAAATCAGATACTTTTCATAGCAGGTCCTCCTGAAGCTCTGAAATAAAAGATTTTTAAAAGTTTACAAACTTTTTTTGGGCCCAAGCAACCACTGAAGTACAGTTACCGGGCCCCCAGGACCCAGAGGGATACTTACAAACTCTCAGGGTGTCATTCAGAAGCCACCATGAAATCACAGACTAAGTTCCAGTTGCCACTGGTTGAGTGGGAATTTCCAGCAAAAGGTATCTTGCAGCTTAGTGTATCACTGTAGCAAAACAGAATGTCAGCCAGCTGACCTTGGACTCTACTTTTTTGTACTGGATACAAGGTGGTGCAACTCCAGAATTTCAAAGCTCCTCTCAGGTTACAGACATCAGGTCCAGTCCTCTTCTGTTCTTCTGCAGGTCCAGTAAGTGTTCTGAGGAAGCCCTTGCGAGGATCCAGCTTTGTATGGTTCACCGGCCTATGGTTAAAGGACCACCCAACATACTCTTAGTCCTTTTTTGAACAATGATGTAAATTTACTGTGGCATACGTACCTTTTTAGTAGGTCCTGACTGTGTTACTGCAAACAGGACTAAATGCAATATACCAAGACAAATATAAGAAAAGCAAAGTCTGCAGCAACATTAAACTTGGGCTCTGAATTCTGGAGGTTTGTGAGGGAGTGGACTATGGAAATCACCAGTGTCCACCCACAACTAGCGTTAACATCCAGTTTAAATCCCTGTACCCACAACAATCCAGAAAAAATAAGTCTGGGAGGAGCAAAACAGGGTCATTCAGTCCTAGATAGGAGATACCCATGAATTGTTCTGTCATCCGATTTGCTCCCTTTCAAGGGTGCAAATATTTTACAAGTATCTCAACCAGACATGTCATGTAGGATTTGATACTTAGGAGACAACAGGAGGGGCACAGCCTGCCACCCTTTTGCTGACCTCAAAGGAATCATCCTGCCTATCCTGGTTGACCTGTCCATCACAGTGACCTTGTGCTATTGCTCCTGGGAAAAACCGCACACCTCATTCATATCTTATTCAGGTCAAGTACAGTCTGGGAGAAGCTGGAGAGTGAATACAATTGAGTCTTGAAGAACATCAGGCACGGAAAAGGTACATTTGTAAAGGTTACTTTTCTTTAAGCTTTTGTTGAAATCTGACCTCAACAAATGAATTTGATTTTTGATAGCTATTTAAATAATGGTTTAATTATTTTTCCAGCTAGTCCCAATAGTGAGATACAATATTGCTTTTTTAATCTGTACTCTTCACAGGACAACTAGGCCTACCACAGTGACAATAGTTTTTAGTTTACAGCCTTGTCACCATAGGGACATGGTAATATTAATTTTCTATATGTCCCACTTTGAAATACCATACACTCTACCTTGTGAGCAAAACATCCCAACTCCATGGCTTCTAGCAAGCAAGCAACACTGCTATGACAATAACATGGTTCTTTAGTGTTTGTGTAAGTGTCTGTGGCCAATATAACCTTGGTTAGTGACTATTGTTTGATGAAATCATCACTTAAATGCATGTCGCATGACTTACATACACAGTGCAACAGTTGGCAAATACCTGTTTGGGGCTGTGTATCCCTTCAAAGCAAGAGTGCCAGTTACAGTGATTAACTATGTTTGAATACCCCTTAAGTGATTCCATGGAATTCAATGGCAAGGTTGACAGGTTCCTTTCCTTTCACCTAGTAACAGGTCTACAAATACTGCTTGGAAATCCTACTGCATGTACTTAAGCAGATCTGTCAGCTCCTACACAATACATCTTGAAACAGACTTGTACATAGAAAGGATTGCTATCTAATATACATATACAACTTATCAAACCTAAAACTACCTAGACTATACTACCTTACTTATCTATACTAAACTACACCTAAAAAACTATGCTACTTAAACTACACTACCTTATCCTAAAATCTGTTTAAAACTACCTTTGCTTAACTTATCTTACCTAATACATATAACACAACAGACAAATTAAACATCACCCCCCACCCCCTTAATACACATTTTCACACTACAACAAAGACTACACTTATACACTAACTACCTAAACATAGAAAGCAAATTAAATATATATATTTTTTGTATTTTGCATTTTATATTAACATAAACTACACATCAACCATCCAGACTGTCCGGTGGTTGGGGGCATGGGCTGTTGTAGTCCTGTTGACTGACTGGTTGATAGGCTTGGAACAGACACTGGTGCATCTCCATGGGGCGCAGCAACATCATGGCTGGTGTCCTGCTTCTCATGGGTTTGTGGGCCCTGGGTGACAACTTCTATGTGCCTGCTGTGGTCGCCACAATGAACTGGTGAGACCTTCAATGGTAGGCCTTTGCTATGTATTGGATGTAGCAGTAATGCTCAAGATGAATGAAGTGGGCCTTCTGCTGCTCAGTTGTCATTATTTCTCTTGGAGCAGAAGAAAATAATGTATCAGACAAAACCGAATAAGAAACTATGCCAATCTTTAGTATGCTTCATCTAGTTTATAACATCACATGGGGCAACTATAATACCCCAAATTATACTTTTATTAAAAATTGACCATTCATCAAAAAAACATTAACCTCCTAATGTAACAAAACCAAAGTACCCATGTGTTGCTAATGTAGACTCATGAAATGGCATTGTCTGCCCAAATCTAGGTAGAACCATGTTAATACTAAAACTGATTAGAAACTTTGTTGCAGTATACACGTGGTATGGTACATAGATCTCTATTAATTCATCCTTGGAGTTCCTTATGCAGGATGCAACATGATTGATTCCATGGCCATTAACCTATGTACAATTAGCAATCTCTGGCAAGTACCTCAGCATTCTGTGCTTGATATGACAGAAGCACAACTCCAAACATATTGCTATATAGATTTACTCCATGCCAGGTATATGAAACATTGATGGAGGGTGGCTAACCACCTCACATCAAACAGCCATATTTGGCACATCTCCTATATTGCCTAATGGAAATACCTGGAGGAGATTCCATGGCGCATTACATGCAAATCAAGCAATAACATGTGTCTCTCTACATAGCCTAGGGTCTGTCCATACATGCCAGCAGCAATGTCACCTTGATTCACATCACCTCTCAGCATATCCATTTGATGGGTATGCACATGCATGTTGTAGATCTCAGATGCACACATATCTTGTGTTGTAACTTGCAGGTCTTTGTCAAACCTTTATCAAGTTTTTTGGAGAGCCACTATGTGTAACACCACCAATAGGTGGACTTTGTAATGGGCTGTATGGTGACAACACTGTGCAGATAAGACTTTGGTCCAAAACACATTGGCCTTTTCGGTAAAAAAAACAGCACAAAAGTGTATATGTCAATTATGGAACATGGGGCATAAGACAGCATGAGTGAGGCATCAAGTGCATTACCATGTGGGAATTCGGACATCCGGCCCATCTATCCATACCTATTCTGTCTGCACTGAGGTGTGAATCCTCACATCCTATCTCGGCTTGCTACGCAATATGTACCTAGAATGCAATGTGGACAATTACAATAGTAATATGCATCTGACAGGCAGATTGAAGTTGAACCATCCAAAGCTATGTTCACTAATAATTCCTCTCCTATATACATTAAAATACGATGGCATTTTGCTCATTGCTCATCTGTTATCCCATCTATCATGTGGGCCTGCATAGACTGGCAGTACATGCACATTGACATTAGTACCTGTCTAGTGCACATGGAATCTTGCCCTAATTCATTTGTGGTGCAACATGTCTGGAACAACATTTTTCAGTGGAATGAGGATGCCACTAGAACATGTTATCACAAACATTATACAACATCACCTTCAATCCTTACACATCTTGCAGAGTGTGTTTTTAGGAGACTGTTTTAATCTGTTTCTGTGATTTAAATTGTGTTTAGAAACTGTCTGCCGCCCTGTTTTTTGCCTTTAAAAAAGCCACATTTCAGTGTGCGTGACCAGCAGTATTCCAGTGTTTGTTTTTAAACAATCTCTCCCTTACCTGGAAAGAAGACTCTGCTAGCTTGGAAGTGTGGATTGAGCCTGTCTGTATCCAAGGAGTTTCTTAATAGAGCAGCAGCTGCCTCCTCCCTGCCTACAGGGTCTGGACTTAGCTGATTGGCTCTCTGAGTCCCTGTTGAACCTGAACCCTCCCCCCCACACCTGCTCTGGCCCCTTAAGTTTGTGGAGGGAAGCCCAATACAGCCACCTCCATTTTGTGAGCCTCAGCATCTTCCCTGTGTCCTAATACAGCCCAGTGTTCAAGGATTGCAAACAGACCTAGGTAAGGAGCCCCCAGCATTTTCTGGGTAAATAGTATTATTTGTTCAAAAGTGTTTATTCAGCTACCTGTGTGTGTTTTACTCTGGACTCTCTATGTTTCAGGCAGCCTGGCCTTTTTAAAGTGGTGTTTTTTTTTTATTTGTTTTTGCCGTGACTGTGTGAATTACCTTGCTAGTTTGTGGCACATTACTTCATGACTCCCCCCCCCTTTTTTCTAAGTAAAAAGGCAACATTCATCTTGCAGAGTGTGTTTTTAGGAGACTGTTTTAATCTGTTTCTGTGATTTAAGTTGTGTTTAGAAACTGTCTGCCCCCCCTATTTTTTGCCTTTAAAAAAGCTACATTTCAGCGTGTCCGACCAGCAGTATTCCAGTGTTTGTTTTTAAGCAATCTCTCCCTTACCTGGAAAGTAGACTCTGCTAGCTTGGAAGTGTGGATTCAGTCTGTCTGTATCCAAGGAGTTTCTGAATAGAGCAGCAGCTGCCTCCTCCCTGCCCACAGGGACTGGATTCAGTTAACTTGCCCCTTATATAAGTTCCTATTGGTTGTTGCATATGTTGTTGTGATAGGCTGTTGGGAGCTGGTCGTCCCATTGGTTGCTGGCTCCAGGGCTGGGGTTATGATTGGTGGATAGGGCTGGGAATCTGATTGGCTGTTGGTTCTAGGTCTGTGATTGGTGGATAGGGCTGGGACTCTGATTGACTGCTGGTTCTAGGGCTGTGATTGGTGGATAGGGCTGGGATTCTGATTGGCTGCTGGTTCTAGGGCTGTGATTGGTGGATGGGGCTGGGACTCTGATTGGCTGCTGGTTCTAGGGCTGTGATTGGTGGATAGGGCTGGGATTCTGATTGGCTGTTGGTTCTAGGGCTGTGATTGGTGGATAGGGCTGGGATTCTGATTGGTTGCTGGTTCTAGGGCTGGGGCCGTGATTGGTGGTCAGGAATAGGGCTATGATTGATGATTAGGGCTGGGTCTCCCATTAGTTGTTAGAATCAGTGCTAGAAATTGGATTGATTAGGGTTAGGACCAGGTTCTTATTGGCCAGTAGGGCAATTTAAGCCTAGGACTCGAGGCTAAGGGCGGAGAGGACAAGGGCAGTTGCCTGTTTGGGGCTGTTCGGGACAGGTTCGAACTAGGGCCTAGGGCCAGAAATGCTACCCATTTCACTATGGACCAGGAATGGTTTCAGTACCTACACATCCATCAACATGCAAACACATTATCTGCAAAGACATCCAACTCATGCATCACAAACTGACTGCAGACAGATTGCAATGTCCCATCACCCAGCACAATACCCTTTATACAACACATATACACATATCCTCCACAACTACAGCAGTCAAACACCTTCATTCTCACAGCAGACACTACTCTGTCTACTCCTACTAACACAACCTGCCATCACCCACACAACACAAAACTACAGTATACATTTCTCTCAGTCTCAGCCTTCCAGATACACACTCTCTGCTCATACTAACCAACAACACTATCCGCTGTTTGCTCCACACAGACCACCTGTCATCATAACAATGCCAAAACCCAGCCTTCCAACAGACAATCTACAAACACCCTTCCCCTCTCTTCACCAATTACACACAACCATACAATACCCACATTTCACTCCACCACACATATTACCTCTTCCAGTCATCACAACTAACACTAACTCCAGTGACAAACATCCATACCCTCTTACACACCTCGAACATTCATCTCCAAAACACATCAACACCCCATCGAACACTCTAATTCCACTCAGCAGCACTAACTCACATACAAATCCCTCACCAAAAACAACTACACCAATATCCCCTCTCACTATTCCACAAAAACAATACAGACCACACACATCAGCACATCAAATCAACACAAACTTTCATTACACTTATCGTCATACCCACTCCCACCCTCAGGACTACACAAAGAATACAAATCCCATCCTCTCTTCACCCCTACTTTCTCACTCTTCACAAACACCTACCACAAGCACCCCAACCCAGCAACTTTCTTTCACTCGCCTCTCCTCCATTGCACAATTTAGAGCTTTACATCATGATCCAAATGCTCCTCCACCACCCCTAACCCTGACTCCATCCACACTAAACAAATGCAAACAAAATAAAAAACATGCCACTCTTAGCAACCTCGCATCCCCTTGTCTATTACATAACAAGACTATCCTACAAAAAACAGTACACTCTTCATGTCTCTCTCAGCCACCAAGTCCACCACCCACACACACAGACCCAACAAAATACCACTAACACACCTTTTCTAAACTGCCAGCTCATAAATACTCGATCACTCTAAAAAAACAAGCACCTCATCTGCAACCTGCTCACAAACACACAACCTGACTTACTATTCATAACAGAATCCTGGTTGGGAGATGACATGGCCCAAGTGTTGCACAAAGTCGTTCCTCCGGGCTATCAAACCATCACACAAAACCGTACAGGCAAGAGAGGAGGTGGACTAGCTATTATATTCAAACAGGCAATGAACCTCAGCAAAACAGACAACATCTCCATAGAAGGTTGTGAAGCCCTCCTCACCAGGTGCCACCCTACTCCAACTTCCTCCTGTAACTTTCTCCTCCTTTACAGACCTCCACCTAACAACTCCACATTCCCAGATGCTTTTCTAGATACAGTCTCAAACCTTATTACACTGTACTCCAACCTAAGCATTCTTGGGGATCTGAGCATTTGGTTTGACAAACCCAATATGCCCCATCCAAAAGCTATCACCACTGGCCTAGTCGCATTGAACCTACATCAGATTATACACAATCCCACACACATCGCTGGGCACAACCTAGATGTCATTTTTGCTAAGCCTGAACTAGTTACCGTTCATAGCATCACACCAGTCACTTGGTCAGACCACCATTTGATAACTTTCCGACATACAACTCCACAGATCAACACACCCCACAACTACTTACATACATGCACCTATCGACCATGGAGCAAACTCAATTTTGATGACTTAAAAACACAACTAACAGCCAACACAGATCTAGATACAATTAATTATGTGCCAAACCTTTATGAGTGGCCACAGGAAGCTTTTGATATCCTTATACTGTAGGAGGCTGGCCTGGCTTGTAGTGAGTGCCATGGGGTACTTACACCTTGCACCAGGTCCAGCTATCCCTTATTAGTGTAGAGGAGTGTCTAGCAGCTTAGGCTGATAGAAAATGGTAGCTTAGCAGAGCAGCTTAGGCTGAACTAGGAGACGAGTGAAGCTCCTACAGTACCACTAGTGTCATATGCACAATATCATAAGAAAACACAATACACAGATATACTAAAAATAAAGGTACTTTATTTTTATGACAATATGCCAAAGTATCTCTGTGAGTACCCTCAGTATGAGGATAGCAAATATACACAAGATATATGTACACAATACCAACATATGCAGTAATAGCAATAGAAAACAGTGCAAACAATGTAGAGTCACAATAGAATGCAATGGGAGCACATAGGGATAGGGGCAACACAAACCATATACTCTAGAAGTGGAATGCGAACCACGAATGTACCCCAAACCTATGTGGGCTCGTAGAGGTTCGCTGGCACTGTAAGAAAACAGTGAGGGTTAGAAAAATAGCCCACCCCAAGAGCCTGAAAAGTGGGTGCAAAGTGCACCTAAGTTCCCCAGAGAGCACAGAAGTCGTGATAGGGGAATTCTGCAAGAAAGACCAACACCACCAATGCAACAATGATGGATTTCCAGACGAGAGTACCTGTGGAACAAGGGGACCAAGTCCAAAAGTCACGATCAAGTCGGGAGTGGGCAGATGCCCAGGAAATGCCAGCTGTGAGTGCAAAGAAGCTGCCACCGGATGGTAGAAGCTGTGGATTCTGCAAGAATGAAGAGGGCTAGAAACTTCCCCTTTGGAGGATGGATGTCCCACGTTGTGAAGAAGCTTGCAGAGGTATTTTCGTGCAGAAAGACTGCAAACAAGCCTTGCTAGCTGCAAGGGTTGCGGTTAGGGTTTTTGGATGCTGCTGTGGCCCAGGAGGGACCAGGATGTCGCCAATTGCATGAGGAGACAGCGGGGGCGCCCCGCAAGACAAGGAGCCCACTCAGAAGCAGGCAGCACCCACAGAAGTGCCGGAACAGGCACTACAAAGTAGAGTGAACTGGAGCTCACCCGAAGTTGCAAAGGAAGATCCCACGATGCCGGAGGACAACTCAGGAGGTCGTGCACTGCAGGTTAGTGTGCCGGGGACCCAGGCATGGCTGTGCACAAAGGAAATCCTGGAAGAGTGCACAGGAGCCGGAGCAGCTGCAAATCACGCGGTTCCCAGCAATGCAGTCTAGCGTGGGGAGGCAAGGACTTACCTCCACCAAACTTGGACTGAAGAGTCACTGGACTGAGGGAGTCACTTGGACAGAGTTGCTGAGTTCAAGGGACCTCGCTCGTCGTGCTGAGAGGAGACCCAGAGGACCGGTGAAGCAGTTCTTTGGTGCCTGCGGTTGCAGGGGGAAGATTCCGTCGACCCACGGGAGATTTCTTCGGAGCTTCTAGTGCAGAGAGGAGGCAGACTACCCTTACAGCATGCACTACCAGGAAAACAGTCGAGAAGGCGGCAGGATCAGCGTTACAAGGTCGCAGTAGTTGTCTTTGCTACTTTGTTGCAGTTTTGCATGCTTCCAGCGTGGTCAGCAGTCGATTCCTTGGCAGAAGGTGAAGAGAGAGATGCAGAGGAACTATGATGAGCTCTTGCATTCGTTATCTAAGGAATTCCCCAAAGCAGGGACCCTAAATAGCCAGAAAAGGAGGTTTGGCCACCTAGGAGAGAGGATAGGCTAGCAACACCTGAAGGAGCCTATCAGAAGGAGTCTCTGACATCACCTGCTGGCCCTGGCCACTCAGAGCAGTCCAGTGTGCCAGCAGCACCTCTGTTTCCAAGATGGCAGAGGTCTGGAGCACACTGGAGGAGCTCTGGGCACCTCCCAGGGGAGGTGCAGGTCAGGGGAGTGGTCACTCCCCTTTCCTTTGTCCAGTTTCGCGCCAGAGCAGGGCTGAGGGATCCCTGAACCGGTGTAGACTGGCTTATGAAGAGATGGGCACCATCTTTGCCCATCAAAGCATTTCCAGAGGCTGGGGGAGGCTACTCCTCCCCAGCCCTGACACCTTATTCCAAAGGGAGAGGGTGTAACACCCTCTCTCTGAGGAAGTCCTTTGTTCTGCCTTCCTGGGCCAAGCCTGGCTGGACCCCAGGAGGGCAGAAACCTGTCTGAGGGGTTGGCAGCAGCAGCAGCTGCAGTGAAACCCCTGGAAAGGCAGTTTGGCAGTACCCGGGTCTGTGCTAGAGACACAGGGGATCATGGGATTGTCCCACCAATGCCAGGATGGCATTGGGGGGGCAATTCCATGATCATAGACATGTTACATGGCCATATTCGGAGTTACCATTGTGAAGCTATACATAAGTAGTGACCTATGTATAGTGCACGCGTGTAATGGTGTCCCCGCACTCACAAAGTCCGGGGAATTGGCCCTGAACAATGTGGGGGCACCTTGGCTAGTGCCAGGGTGCCCACACACTAAGTAACTTAGCACCCAACCTTTACTAGGTAAAGGTTAGACATCTAGGTGACTTATAAGTTACTTAAGTGCAGTATAAAATGGCTGTGAAATAACGTGGACGTTATTTCACTCAGGCTGCAGTGGCAGGCCTGTGTAAGAATTGTCAGAGCTCCCTATGGGTGGCAAAAGAAATGCTGCAGCCCATAGGGATCTCCTGGAACCCCAATACCCTGGGTACCTCAGTAACATATACCAGGGAATTATAAGGGTGTTCCAGTATGCCAATGTGAATTGGTAAAATTGGTCACTAGCCTGTTAGTGACAATTTGGAAAGAAATGAGAGAGCATAACCACTGAGGTTCTGATTAGCACAGCCTCAGTGAGACAGTTAGTCATAAAACAGGTAACACATACAGTGCACACTTATGAGCACTGGGGCCCTGGCTGGCAGGGTCCCAGTGACACATACAACTAAAACAACATATATACAGTGAAATATGGGGGTAACATGCCAGGCAAGATGGTACTTTCCTACACAACCCCCGCCAAACGAAGGACAATCAATCAATCAATCACAGATATTTATAGAGCGCGCTACTTACCCGTTAGGGTTCCAAGGCGCTGAGGGGGGGGGGGACTGCTACTGCTCGAAGAGCCAGGTCTTGAGGAGTCTTCTGAAGGCCAGCAGGTCTTGGGTCGGTCGGAGGTAGGTAGGGAGCGTGTTCCAGGTCTTGGCGGCGAGGTAGGTGAAGGATCTGCCGCCGGAGGAGGTTTGTTGGATGCGGGGGACGGTGGCGAGGGCGAGGCTCGTGGAACGCAGTTGGCGGGTCGGGGTGTAGAAATTGAGTCTGTCGTTGAGGTAGGAGGGGCCGGTGTTGTGGAGTGCTTTGTGTGCGTGGGTGAGGAGCTGGAAGGTGACCCTTTTGTTGACGGGGAGCCAGTGGAGTCCTTTGAGGTGATGGGTGATGTGGCCGTGGCGGGGTGCGTTGGTGATGAGTCGGGCTGAGGCGTTTTGGATGCGTTGGAGTCGCTGTAGGTGTTTCGCTGGGATTCCTGCATAGAGTGCGTTGCCGTAGTCAAGTCTGCTGCTGATGAGGGCGTGGGTCACTGTCTTCCTGGTGTCAGTCGGGATCCACTTGTAGATCCTGCGGAGGGTGCGGAGGGTGTTGTAGCAGGAGGAGGTGACGGAGTTGACTTGTCTGTCCATGGAGAGTGCGGAGTCGAGGATGAATCCCAAGTTGCGGGCGTGGTCGGTGGGCGTCGGGGGAGTCCGGAGGGTGGTGGGCCACCATGAGTCGTTCCAGGCGGAGGGGGAGGTCCCGAAGATGAGGATTTCTGTCTTGTCGGTGTTGAGGTTCAGGTGGCTATTTCTCATCCAGTCGGCGACTGCTTTCATTCCCTCGAGGAGGTTGGCTTTGGCGGTGGCAGGGTCGTTGGTGAGGGAGAGGATGATCTGGGTGTCGTCGGCGTAGGTGATGATGTCTTATGACAATAAGACTAGCCATGACCTGATGAGTCTTCATTGTCTAAGTGGAAATATCTGGAGAGTCCATCTGCATTGGAGTGGGTACTCCCAGGTCTATGTTCCACTGTATAGGCCATTCCCTGTAGGGATATGGACCACCTCAACAATTTAGGGTTTTCCCCTTTCATTTGTTTTAGCCCAAGTAGAGGTTTGTGGTCTGTCTGAACAATGAAGTGAGTGCCAAACAGGTATGGCCTCAACTTCTTCAGTGCCCAGACCACAGCAAAGGCCTCCCTCTCTATGGCAGACCAACGCTTTTCTCTAGGGGTCAACCTCCTGCTGATAAAAGCAACAGGTTGATCCTGGCCCTCAGAATTAAGTTGTGATAAGATTGCCCCTACCCCTAATTCAGATGCATCAGTTTGGGCAATGAATTTTTTGGAGTAACAGGGGCTTTTCAGGACAGGTGCAGAGCACATGGCCTGCTTCAGCTCCTCAAAAGCTTTCTGACAGCTAGCTGTCCACAATACCTTTTTAGGCATTTTCTTAGATGTAAGGTCATTAAGAGGGGCTGCTATGGAGCCATAGTTCTTTATGAACCTCCTGTAATACCCAGTGAGGTCTAAGAAGGCTCTCACCTGGGTTTGAGTTGTAGGGGGAACCCAATCTATAATACTTTGGATTTTCCCCTGAAGTGGTGCAATCTGTTCTCCACCTACCAGGTGTCCCAGATAAACCACTTTGCCCTGCCCTATCTGGCACTTTGAAGCCTTGATAGTGAGGCCTGCCTTTTGCAGGGCCTCCAAAACTTTCCACAGGTGGACCAGGTGATCATCCCAGGTGGAGCTAAAGACAGCTATATCATCTAGATATGCTGCACTAAAAGCCTCCAACCCTTGCAGGACTGTATTCACCAACCTTTGAAAAGTGGCAGGTGCATTCTTCAACCCAAAAGGCATTACTGTGAATTGGTAGTGCCCTCTAATGGTTGAAAATGCAGTTTTTGCTTTTGCATCCTCTGATAACTTGATCTGCCAATACCCTGCAGTCAAATCAAAGGTGCTTAGATACTTGGCAGATGCCAGTGTATCTATTAGCTCATCTGCCCTGGGTATAGGGTGAGCATCAGTTTTGGTTACCTGATTGAGACCTCTATAATCTACACAAAACCGCATTTCCTTCTTTACATCTTTGGAGTGAGGTTTTGGTACAAGTACCACAGGAGAGGCCCATGGACTTTCAGAGTGCTCAACCACTCCCAGTTCAAGCATTTTCTGCACCTCTTGTTTTATGCAGTCTCTGACATGGTCAGGCTGCTTATAGATCTTACTTTTGACAGGCAAGATGTCTCCAGTATCTATAGTGTGCTCACACCAAGAAGTGGTGCCTGGCACAGTAGAAAAGAGTTCAGAAAACTGACCCAGGAGATTTATGCAGTGGTCTTTCTGCTCAGCAGTAAGACAATCTGCCAGTACTACACCTTCCACTAGAGCATCTTGTTCTGTGGAAGAGAAGAGATCAGGGAGAGGGTCACTCTCTTCTTCCTGTCCCTCATCTGTTGCCATGAGCAGGGTGAGATCAGCCCTGTCATAGTAGGGTTTCAGGCGATTGACATGGAGCACCCTAAGGGGACTCCTGGCAGTGCCTAAGTCAAGTAAGTAGGTGACTTCACCCTTTTTCTCAACAATAATGTGGGGTCCACTCCATTTGTCTTGGAGTGCTCTTGGGGCCACAGGCTCCAAGACCCACACTTTCTGCCCTGGTTGGTACTGAACCAAAACAGCCTTCTGGACATGCCATTGCTTTTGGAGCTCTTGGCTGGCCTGAAGGTTTTTACTGGCCTTTTTCATGTACTCAGCCATTCTAGATCTTAGGCCAAGTACATAGTCCACCATGTCTTGCTTAGGAGCGTTTAAAGGTTGTTCCCAACCCTCCTTCACAAGTGTTAGAGGACCTCTTACAGGGTGTCCAAATAGGAGTTCAAAGGGGCTGAAGCCCACTCCTTTTTGGGGTACCTCCCTGTAAGCAAAAAGGAGGCAAGGTAACAGGATATCCCATCTCCTGCAGAGTTTTTCAGGGACTCCCATTATCATTCCTTTGAGAGTTTTATTAAACCTCTCAACCAGTCCATTTGTTTGTGGATGATAGGGTGTGGTGAACTTGTATGTAACACCACATTCCTTCCACATGGCCTTAAGTAAGCAGACATGAAATTGCTTCCCCTGTCTGATACCACCCTTTTTGGGAAGCCCACCCTGGAAAAGATTCCCAGGCGGGCCTTTGCCACTGCAGGAGCTGTAGTGGTCCTTAGAGGAATTACTTCAGGATATCTGGTGGCATGGTCCACTACCACCAAAATAAACCTATTGCCTGAAGCAGTAGGAGGGTCAAGGGGGCCAACTATGTCAACCCCTACCCTTTCAAAGGGAACCGCAACCACAGGCAGTGGAATAAGGGGTGCCTTTGGAGTGCCACCTGTTTTGCCACTGGCTTGACAGGTTTCACAGGACTTACAAAATTCCTTTGTGTCCTCTGACATTCTAGGCCAATGAAACAAGGGGACAAGCCTGTCCCAAGTTTTCATTTGCCCCAAATGCCCAGCTAAGGGAATGTCGTGGGCTAGAGTTAGGATGAAATTTCTGTATTCCTGAGGAATCACCAATCTCCTGGCAGCTCCAGGTTTTGGATCCCTTGCTTCAGTGTACAAAAGGTTGTCCTCCCAGTAAACTCTGTGAGAGTCACTGACATCCCCATTTGCTTGTTTGACAGCTTGCTGCCTTAGACCCTCTAGTGTGGGACAGGTATGCTGTGCCACACTCAGCTCCTCCCTGGCAGGCCCCCCTTCACCCAGAAGCTCAGCAGTGTCTGCTTCCAGCTCTTCTGGTGTAGGTTCTGCACAGGGTGGAAATTCTTCTTCCTCAGAAGTTGAATCCACTGTAGAGGGAGGGATAGTAGGTAGTGTTTTACCTTTGCTAACCCTACCTTTAGGGAGCACTTGGTCCATTCTTCCAGGATCCAAGTCACCCTGTCCTTTTTGCTTTTTGGCCTGGGCCCTGGTTAAAGCAAAAATATGCCCTGGAATGCCCAGCATTGCTGCATGAGCCTCCAACTCCACATCTGACCAAGCTGATGTCTCTAAATCGTTCCCTAGTAGACAGTCTACAGGTAAATCTGAGGCAACCACAACTTTCTTTGGAAGAGTAACCCCCCCCCCAGTTGAGATTTACAACAGCCATGGGGTGGCTAAGTGTGTTGTTATGAGCATCGGTTACTTGGTACTGGTGACCAAGTAGGTGTTGTTCAGGGTGGACCAGTTTCTCTATTACCATGGTAACACTGGCACCTGTGTCCCTGTAGGCCTGGACCTCAACACCATTTATTAGGGGAAGTTGCTTGTGCTTATCCATATTAAGGGGACAAGCAACCAAGGTGGCTAAATCAATAGCCCCCTCAGAGACTAACACAGCCTCTGTGGTCTCCCTAACAAGACCAACCCCAACTAAGTTACCAAAAGTGAGCCCAGCTACTCCCTTGGATTGGCTATTAGTAGGTTTGCTCCCACCACCACTGCTATTACTAGGGGCACTATGTGTAGCAGTAGGGGTTGTAGTGGTAGGAGGCTTGGTGCCTTTCTTTGGACAACTGGGATCTGTTGTCCAATGGCCTTTTATTTTACATAAATAGCACCATGGTTTCTTTTCTTTGTTTTGATCGAAGAGGATTTGGGCCCACCACCCCCACCAGAGTGTTTTTGTGGGCCTGATGAAGACTCATTTTTAGATTTGTCCCCACCCTTGTCAGAAGACTTACCATCCTTCTTCTTGCCATCCTTGTCACCCCCTGTATTAACTTTTCTGTTCACCCTTGTTCTGACCCATTTGTCTGCCTTCTTTCCCAATTCTTGGGGAGAGGTCAGATCAGAGTCTACCAGGTACTGGTGTAACAAATCAAACACACAATTATTAAGAATATGCTCTCTCAGGATTAAGTTATACAGGCTTTCATAGTCAGAAACTTTACTGCCATGTAACCACCCCTCCAAGGCCTTCACTGAATGGTCAACAAAGTCTACCCAGTCTTGTGAAGACTCCTTTTTGGTTTCTCTGAACTTCATCCTGTACTGTTCAGTGGTTAAGCCATAACCATCTAGGAGTGCATTCTTAAGAACTGTAAAATTATTGGCATCACTTTCTTTAACAGTAAGGAGCCTATCCCTACCCTTTCCACTGAAAGATAGCCATAGGATAGCAGCCCACTGCCTTTGAGGGACCTCCTGCACAACACAGGCCCTCTCAAGTGCAGCAAACCACTTGTTAATGTCATCCCCCTCCTTGTAAGGGGGAACTATCTTGTGCAGATTCCTAGAATCATGCTCTTTTACAGGATGACTATTGGGAATACTGCTACTGCCACCATGGGGTCCAAACCCCAACCTCTGTCTTTCTTTTTCTAAATCAAATGCTTCCCTGTCTAGATCCAGCTGTTGCTTTTTAAGCTTCAGCCTGGACTCTTCCACTCTCAATCTATTGAGTTCCCTTTCTAACATTCTGTCTTCAGGGAGGGTGGGTTGGGCATGCCTTGACACAGAAGAATGGTGTGAATGAACAGAGGGAGACCTGTCCCTAACAGATGGCACTCTAACATTCTGGACTATAGAAGTCACACTCATACTATGATGAGAGGTAACACTCTTACTGTAATGAGAAGTCACATTAGTACCAGCTATGCTAGATGGCCTGCTAAGGGGCAGGTTTGGAAAGTTTCCTTCTAACTCTCTTACTAGGGGTGCCCCAGAATCAGAGTGGGAACCATCAGCTAATTTCTCACCAGAAGTGCCAACAAAGGTCTCATCTTGTTCAACGAGCATGTTAACTAATAGTTCTCTAGAGGGATTCTTCCCTACCCCTAAACCTCTTTCTACACAGAGGGGAGTATTCCAACTTTGGAGGAAGTGGTAATCCGTCCCAAAAGTGACGGTAAAGTGACGGATATACCACCAGCCGTATTACGAGTCCATTATATCCTATGGAACTCGTAATACGGCTGGTGGTAAATCCGTCACATTTGGGACGGATTACCACCTCCTCCAAAGTTGGAATAACCCCCAGAGACTCCTTGCTGCCTTCCAGCTAAGGTGGTCATAAGCAGTCTTGGACAGATCCAGAGTTTGACCTGTACCAGACATAATAAAGAAGGTTTAAGGGACAGAAAAAGAAAGAAAAAGTTTCAGAACTTTTTAAAGAACAGAAAAAAAACTTTTAAAACTTTTTAAGAACTTTTTGAAAGTTTTAGAGGAACGTTTCAGCACTTAGGAAAGAAGTTAGAGGAGAAAATCAAAACTTTTTGGTTAGGTGTACATACACTGAACTTGTTTTGTATATTTTTCTCTTATGAAAAGTACAATATGACAAAGTGGTAAGTAGTTGAAAAGTACTTATCCCACCGCTGCACAACCAATGTAGGAGGCTGGCCTGGCTTGTAGTGAGTACCAAGGGGTACTTACACCTTGCACCAGGTCCAGCTATTCCTTATTAGTGTAGAGGGGTGTCTAGCAGCTTAGGCTGATAGAAAATGGTAGCTTAGCAGAGCAGCTTAGGCTGAACTAGGAGACGAGTGAAGCTCCTACACTACCACTAGTGTCATATGCACAATATCATAAGAAAACACAATACACAGATATACTAAAAATAAAGGTACTTTATTTTTATGACAATATGCCAAAGTATCTCAGTGAGTACCCTCAGTATGAGGATAGCAAATATACACAAGATATATGTACACAATACCAAAATATGCAGTAATAGCAATAGAAAACAGTGCAAACAATGTAGAGTCACAATAGAATGCAATGGGAGCACATAGGGATAGGGGCAACACAAACCATATACTCTAGAAGTGGAATGCGAACCACGAATGGACCCCAAACCTATGTGAGCTCGTAGAGGGTCGCTGGGACTGTAAGAAAACAGTGAGGGTTAGAAAAATAGCCCACCCCAAGAGCCTGAAAAGTGGGTGCAAAGTGCACCTAAGTTCCCCAGAGAGCACAGAAGTCGTGATAGGGGAATTCTGCAAGAAAGACCAACACCAGCAATCAACAACGATGGATTTCCAGACGAGAGTACCTGTGGAACAAAGGGACCAAGTCCAAAAGTCACGATCAAGTCGGGAGTGGGCAGATGCCCAGGAAATGCCAGCTGTGGGTGCAAAGAAGCTGCCACCGGATGGTAGAAGCTGTGGATTCTGCAAGAACGAAGAGGGCTAGAAACTTCCCCTTTGGAGGATGGATGTCCCACGTCATGAAGAAGCTCGCAGAGGTGTTTTCGTGCAGAAAGACTGCAAACAAGCCTTGCTAGCTGCAAGGGTTGCGGTTAGGGTTTTTGGATACTGCTGTGGCCC
The DNA here is from genome assembly GCF_031143425.1 of Pleurodeles waltl. Lineage (NCBI taxonomy): Eukaryota > Metazoa > Chordata > Amphibia > Caudata > Salamandridae > Pleurodeles > Pleurodeles waltl. The sequence continues at coordinate 256,865,271 of NC_090437.1, read as the reverse complement.
AGGAGGGACCAGGATGTCGCCAATTGCGTGAGGAGACAGAGGGGGAACCCAGCAAGACAAGGAGCCCACTCAGAAGCAGGCAGCACCCGCAGAAGTGCCGGAACAGGCACTACGAAGTGGAGTGAACCAGAGCTCACCCGAAGTCACAAAGGAAGGTCCCACGACGCCGGAGGACAACTCAGGAGGTCGTGCACTGCTTCTAGTGCAGAGAGGAGGCAGACTACCCCCACAGCATGCACCACCAGGAAAACAGTCGAGAAGGTGGCAGGATCAGCGTTACAAGGTCGCAGTAGTCGTCTTTGCTACTTTGTTGCAGTTTTGCATGCTTCCAGCACGGTCAGCAGTCGATTCCTTGGCAGAAGGTGAAGAGAGAGATGCAGAGGAACTCTGATGAGCTCTTGCATTCGTTATCTAAGGAATTCCCCAAAGCAGAGACCCTAAATAGCCAGAAAAGGAGGTTTGGCTTCCTAGGAGAGAGGATAGGCTAGCAACACCTGAAGGAGCCTATTAGAAGGAGTCTCTGACTTCACCTGCTGGCCCTGGCCACTCAGAGCAGTCCAGTGTGCCAGCAGCACCTCTGTTTCCAAGATGGCAGAGGTCTGGAGCACACTGGAGGAGCTCTGGGCACCTCGCAGGGGAGGTGAAGGTCAGGGGAGTGGTCACTCCCCTTTCCTTTGTCCAGTTTCGCGCCAGAGCAGGGCTGAGGGATCCCTGAACTGGTGTAGACTGGCTAATGCAGAGATGGGCACCATCTGTGCCCATCAAAGCATTTCCAGAGGCTGGGGGAGGCTACTCCTCCCCAGCCCTGACACCTTATTCCAAAGGAAGAGGGTGTAACACCCTCTCTCTGAGGAAGTCCTTTGTTCTGCCTTCCTGGGCCAAGCTCTGGGCACCTCCCAGGGGAGGTGAAGGTCAGGGGAGTGGTCACTCCCCTTTCCTTTGTCCAGTTTCGCGCCAGAGCAGGGCTGAGGGATCCCTGAACTGGTGTAGACTGGTCCTTTGTTCTGCCTTCCTGGGCCAAGCCTGGCTGGACCCCAGGAGGGCAGAAACCTGTCTGAGGGGTTGGCAGCAGCAGCAGCTGCAGTGAAACCCCGGGAAAGGCAGTTTGGCAGTACCCAGGTCTGTGCTAGAGACCCGGGGGATCATGGGATTGTCCCACCAATGCCAGGATGGCATTGGGGGGGCAATTCCATGATCATAGACATGTTACATGGCCATATTCGGAGTTACCATTGTGAAGCTATACATAGGTAGTGACCTATGTATAGTGCACACGTGTAATGGTGTACCCGCACTCACAAAGTCCTGGGAATTGGCCCTGATCAATGTGGGGGCACCTTGGCTAGTGCCAGGGTGCCCACACACTAAGTAACTTAGCACCCAACCTTTACTAGGTAAAGGTTAGACATATAGGTGACTTATAAGTTACTTAAGTGCAGTGTAAAATGGCTGTGAAATAACGTGGACGTTATTTCACTCAGGCTGCAGTGGCAGGCCTGTGTAAGAATTGTCAGAGCTCCCTATGGGTGGCAAAAGAAATGCTGCAGCCCATAGGAATCTCCTGGAACCCCAATACCCTGGGTACCTCAGTACCATATACTAGGGAATTATAAGGGTGTTCCAGTATGCCAATGTGAATTGGTCAAATTGGTCACTAGCCTGTTAGTGACAATTTGGAAAGAAATGAGAGAGCATAACCACTGAGGTTTCTGATTAGCAGAGCCTCAGTGAGACAGTTAGTCATAACACAGGTAACACATACAGGGCACACTTATGAGCACTGGGGCCCTGGCTGGCAGGGTCCCAGTGACACATACAACTAAAACAACATATATACAGTGCAATATGGGGGTAACATGCCAGGCAAGATGGTACTTTTCTACATATACCACTCAGAAAAACTAAACACGACAAAAGAAAACCAACACCTTGGAGAAACACATAACTTGAAAAGATAAAGCAACAGATCAGAAAGTTGCAGCGGACCTGGCTCAAAACAAACAATAGTCAAGACAAACTGCAGCTACACAAGCTTAACAGATTATACAAATCATCAATCAAAAAAGCAAAAAAAAGGTACTACTCAGACAGAATTCAAAATGCTGAATCTACAACCAAGGAATTTTATAAAATTCTCAATGAATTTCGAAAACCTACATGCATGGAAGGAAGTCAGCCCACTACTCAAGATTTCACAAACAAATTGGCAACTCACTACACAACCAAAGCAGACACATTGGACTCCTATTTAAAACAGAAGAAAACCATCAGCACCAACCCCTTTTCTAAAATACCCTTTAAGAATAAACCAACCCAACCTCTACAGTCCTTCCAACAAATATCCCACGGTGAACTTATGGATTTTGTCAAAGCAAGCAGACCTTCTGGTTGCCCTTCTGACCCTTGCCCACCACAAATCTTCAAGAACATTCTTCTATCTACTTCTGCTGCCACACCTGTAAGAAGAATCATCAACAACTCTTTAACTACAGGAACTTTTCCTGTAGACCTGAAAAAGGCATACATACAACCATTTTTATAGAAAACAAACCTAGACCTGCAAGACCCCAACAACTACATACCAATCACAAATGGACCTTTCCTGGGCAAATTGATAGAAAGAGCAGCTTTTGCCCAGATGTCACAATTCATTGAAGACAATTCTATACTTTCAGACTTCCAAACTGGATTCCGCCCAGGAAGAGGCACTGAATCAGCACTCATAGCAATCTGGCATGATCTTAAAAACACAGTTGACTGCAATGGAGTTGCTGTACTACTTCTCTTGGACCTCTTGGCTGCCTTTGATACGGTTGACCATGACACCCTAATTCAAAGACTCCATGAAGCCGGCATACAAGGAACTGCTCTCGACTGGATTACTTCCTATCTTCAAAAAAGATCTAATATCATCTACTTGCCCCCCTTCTCGTCCAAACCCTACCTCACAAAAGCAGGGGTCCCCCAAGGATCAATGATCTCACCTTTGCTTTTCAACATATACATGATATAATTACCAGAACTGATCAATGATTTCCATCTCACATGATACAACTATGCAGATGACACACAAATACTACTTAAATTAGAATGCCACAAAAACATTGAAAACTCAGAAATCTGCCTCAGAGCCATTGATCAGTGGATGACTGTGATGCTATTAATTGTGTTTGACCAATGACTTTGTGTTTCACAACTGCGCATATTAGTTGCTCAATGTTATAAGTAGCACATTACATGTTGTGTTTAGTTTAGTTGCCTATTGGCTTTAACATGGCATTAGCCATTACATTTGGTATTTAGGTTAGTTGCCTATTGGCTTTAACATGGCATTAGCCATTACATTCTGTATTTGGGTTTAGCTGCCTATTGGCTTTCACATGGCATTAGACATTAATTTGGTATTTAGGTTAGCTGCCTATTGGCTTTAATGTGGAGTTAGACATTGCAGTTGAGACATTGCAGATGGGCTGTGCTTTTCCAAGCTTTGTTTTTCCACAAGATAGACCCAAGCACACCAGACCCTAGCTGATAAGAGCGCGTGGATTTTGTGCTTACCTCTCAATACAGTCTGAGAACGAGTGAGGCTTGGAGAATTGGCCACTCTCCAAGTTTCTTCGGTTCTCACACTGAGTTTGCTTTTAAGGGGTGGCTCTGGACAACAGGGATTAAAACTATCTTGACTTCAGACAGGAACCAGACGTCAGTTGCCTGTCCCTGTTTGGGTAGAAAATCTCTTTCTCGCTGTTGAACTGGAGTTATCAACTTGAAGCCCCAGAAAGATGAAGCTGAGTTATAGGTGACGGCTACGGTGATGCAATTTTGACTTTTATGCTTTGCTTTGAAGTTATGCTATAATATAATCACATGTATTTGTTGTGTACATTACAACTGAGAAGTACTTTGATATATTTTGCTTTCATTGCTGTGACTACTTTTGAACGTGTGCTTCCAATCTACTAATTTCATCTCTCAGGAACCTCGTGGTGAAGTAATAATAACAATAAATGTCTTCTTTAAACTCAGAAGTGCATTCCAGAAAGGTTCTGTAAGATCGGTCATGAGATAAGAGCAGGAAAGCAGAACATTTCGGCAGTCTTGAGAGTCGGAATTGGAGATTGGAAGTGAACTATTTAAAAGTGTAATTGTTTTTTTATTGTTTAGAGAATTGAAGAAGAACGGCAGACCCTGTTTGAAAATGCATGTGAAGTTAAACTGCCTTATGGTGCTGTGAGAAACATGTTTTCTTGTTTATCAGGACTGTGTGAGTCTTGGGATGAGTGCTGTGATAAAGCATATTTAGAAAATGTGGCTTTTGAAATAAATAATGTTCCTTTTGTTCTTGACAGAAGGGTTTTGAAACATTTGTCTGCTTACAGCAAATTAGCCAGAACACATTAATGCAAGATAATGCTGAAATCTATAAAACTGCTGTTTTAGAAGAATCTGGCTTTTCCCATTCCAGTAATGAGGGGGTTAAAACAGCTGTGTGCCAGTCTGAGCCTCAGAGCGTAGCGCTGAACACCCCACAGTTTTTGGCAGTTGAAGAGCATTCCTTAACAGATAACACTGAGTACAGAGTTAGGAATGTGATTTACAGACCGCTTTTGCAAAATAAAATTAATTCGCACAAGGCAGAAGTACTGTCGCAAAATGTGCAGTTACTGGGAATTCAGTGGAACCCAGAAAATAGACAGATGTTGTCACAAGTAAAACAAAAGATTTTAGAGTTTTTTACTATTTGCACTAAGCAAGAGACACAGAGTTTCATGAGCTTGTTTGATTTTTGGAAACAGAATAGCCCTCATCTGAGTGAAATCTTAACACTTTGGTACTAAGTAACTAGGAAAAAACATGAGCAGCTGCGCGCTTTTGATTTGGCAAATGAAATAATTCATACTTTAGGTTTCTGCACATTGCAAGAGGGAAACACTGATTTACATGTAAATCAGGAACAGGGGAAGACAAGAGCGCCCATGGAACTTTGAAGTAAACTTTTGAATAATGTAATTCTGAAACCTGAAATATCAAGCATGCAGTGGGTGATGAGTTCACCTAACTCTCACAGTTAAGGACAGGCACAGGAGGCTAGTATCATACATTGGATCTGGTACATGCAAGACAGGGCTAGAGTCACTGCAGACCTACATGAACAGGTGTCACAAGCCCCTTTTCAGGATGAGGAGAGGGTGCAGGGAGTACCACAGATAAAAGAGTCACCAGTGAAATTGAGTGCACCATTTGAGGTTCTGTAAGCTCGGTCATGAAATAAGAGCAGGAAAGCAGAACAATGACCTGGAGCAATCTCAAACTAAATACCTCCAAAATAGAAATACTCATATGTGGTGACTGGAAAAGTTATGACCCTCAGTGCGTCTGGCCTGACGATCTCGGACCACCTCCTCAATTATCCAAGGAAGTTAAAAACCTTGGAATCACCATGGATTCCAATTTAACTATGAATGCCCAAGTGGACAAATTAGCACGAACAAGCTTCATCACCTTGAAAACTTTACGACGCATCTTCCCCCACCTCAGATTTCCACACAAGGTGCAAGCTAGTATCTCGCTTGTACTATCCAAACTGGATTATGCCAAAGGCCTCAACCATGGATCATCTCTATCTATTATGAAAAAACTGCAACGTATTCAGAACTCCGCAGCCAGGCTACTATTACAAGTAAAGCCGCAAGCCCACATCTCCCCTGCCTTGACAGCCCTACACTGGTAACCCATTGCCAGAAGATGCACTTTCAAGCTGCTTTGTATCACCCACAAAGCTATACATGGAACAGGACCGCTTTTTATCAGAAACAAAATAACCAAATACATCCAACAAAGAAACCTCCGCTCAAGATTTGCACCCCGCCTTAGAACACCACCATACAAGAAAAAGACTATAGGTGGTACATCCTTCTCCGTTCAAGCAGCCAAACTATGGAATTCATTACCCCCAACTATAAGAGCCACAGATAACTTTCTTGTCTTCAGAAAACTACTCAAGAGTTGGCTCTTTCCTCCATAACGACCATATTCAAACAACTATGGACTGCATATGGCTATGTTGATAAAAAAAAATTCTGAATATGTGTCTATTTCTAGTTATGTATAGTTCTTTAGAAAATATGCATCGCTGCTATGTCATAACAATAAAATACACACACACTCTTTAAACCTTTTTGACTAAGTACATTTACCCATGGTTCTAATTATGTATTGTATATACATATATGTGCGCATATGTGTGTGTATTCATGCGTGTTTGTATGTGTGTATGTACGTTTGTATGTATGTATATATATATATATATATATATATATATATATATATATATATATATATATATGTAGGTGCATATGTTGTTTCTGTGCTCGGCATGTTCGTGGGTCATTGCATGGCTCCTGGGTGGGTTGTTATACTAGATATCTATGAGTCCCTGCTCTCATCTTATCACACATATCTACCCATCATTATATGTCATGTCTCTATCAAACTATCCTCCATTCCCACTCTGACTCATCCCAAATCCATTCTACTACTTTCATGTCCTAAATAACTCTGCCTAAGCTTTTCCCTCCGCTTCCACATATAACTCACCAAACCTCACTCTACTACCATGACCTCCCAAACAACCCTACTAAATTCTCCCTCATTTATCTCACCCTGCTACTATGATCTCCCTAACCCTTCCACCAACTGTTCCCTCCTCAATCCCCCTTTTCTCATCCCAAGCCTTTGGGAAGAGTAAATGAGGGATATACTCCCAATTAACACTTCTGGACTTCTTTCCTCCTCCACCACTCCATTACTCCAGTTAATCTAACTAACAAACTCTCATATCCGCGGCTCAAATTAACTCATAATACTACTAAAACTATACTCATACTCATATTTCCCGATAATAATCCATCACTAATTCTTGTTGGGTTCCGGAGTAGCGTGCTACTCGCCGGAAAGCGCTTCGTCGCCTTGTCAGGGGTAGTAAGCGCTATATAAATACTATTACAATTACAATACAATACAACACAGAAAACTTTCAGGTGACACTTACTAGTAGCATCCGGATCCTTGAATGTGTCCACCTCAGCTGTCGTGTAGCGTGCTGGTCCACCTATGAGACATAACATGGTACATTGCACTGTGAATGTAGAACACATACACTGTTTACGTAAGAAACGCAGTACATTGACTTTGCAAATGTCTATGTAAGTATGCACGTTGAACATCTAGCATATGGCACAGCTGACGTGGCTTAAAGATACACATATTTAAGGGAGGTTGAAGGGTTCACTGACAATTTCTGTAAAATCAGGAATCAGAGGCACTGAGAGTGGACAAAGTTCAAACATATCACTGCTTGCTAAATGGTGCAAGGGTGCCTTACTTCAAAGGGTATGTGAACAGAAGGATTTGACATTCCACACTCTGCAAGGTATCATTTTAGTTGGCACTTTCCCAAATATATACATGTCCATGACAAAGCTCCACACATCAGACAATAGCCATGCATGTTAATACTGCACACTAAATAGACATTGTCCATCTATGCCCTATACAGGCACAGTAAAGATTTGGGAACATCTGCACGATTATATGTATAAGAAATGGTTAGGTGTGCCTCAAACAGCCTGTCCAAGCTTTTGTGTGATTACATATGAGTGTGCTCCCCTGTAACTTACATGAACTTTGACACACATATTTGTGAGTCAGTAATGACCTGGCGTGCCCGGTGACAATATTACCTGCACAGTGCTAATGGGTCCACAAGCAGTTCTGGGGCTGGTATGCACTGCATGGTCCGTGTGGGCCTGTGCTGGGCAAGTGTTCGAATGCCTCTGTGGCATGCTTCTTTTTCTTAACAGAGTTAGGCTGAAGCATTGCATTATAACCTCAAAACATATGTGACCCTTAGAGTCATGAAAGCAATAACAGATATTAGCAAAGGAGAATCAGCTACAGGCTCCTGGAATATATGTACCTACCAACATCTTCTCCCACTTCAAGGATGAGACGATTCAGAGGCTGACCACATCTGTATATCAATGCTTCCGCTGATACGGTATTTTATTGATTTTGAAGATACAGACCATGTTTTGTCACACATTCTCCCATTGCTGCTTCCGTTCCTGTGTTGTGTACTCCTGGCCCACCTGACCCCCAGTGGCAATCAGGTTGGGTAGGTAGCACATAAAGAGCCACAGGAAGCCACCAAACACCTTTTCAGACATACTCTTTGATCTGCCTCTCCCATACATATCCTTCCCCAAACAAAACACTCTGAAGTAACAATAAAATCCACCTAACCCCCCACCCTTAAGAATGCAAATCCCTTAAATGACAAACACTCAACAATATAGTGAACAAACCCATACACAATACAAATAGAAAATACAAAACAAATGTTTGGGACACAACAGGGTCACCGGTGACACCAACAAGAAACAACACCAAACTCTCCAGAAAGACTGTAAGGGAAATTGAAAGTAACTTCACACTTCCTGGTTAGCAGCATGGCAGAGCCATTGCATTATTTCTTGGGTGGATGTTTCAAGTTTGCTTCTTTGGCAAAATAGGCAATGCATTATTTACGCACAATGCATGTTAATGAACAATGCTGTTTTTTTACGCATCTGCATGGATGCTTGTCTTACAGATGACACAACAGGTGTAGTGCTTCACACATAGGGCTAATGTTTCAGTTTATATTGACCCGATTGGTCAAATGTGTGTTTTACAGTATAGTGTATTCTGAAAAGCATGCAAATACTTCCAGGGATCAGCGTTTTGACCGTAAATTTCCAAGGTGACATGCTTGATGACTTGTAATGTGTTGCATGTGCATGTTGACAGTGCATATATGAGTGACGGATAGCGTTAATGGTGTGAAAATATGGGACAGGCCATGTATCAATATGAAATAGTGTGTATTTCTGTTAGTATCATGTTTGGGTGAATGTGGCTAGCTGAGTTGTTCTTTAATTATTTGCAAAGAAATAGCTGTTGAATGCAAATGTTATACACATTGCAATACATGATAATGGGCACACGTTTGTGACTTACTCTAGACCCTTTGTACAGTTAATTTGCAGAGAACTGCTCCACAAGTCTTCTTGCTGCATTATGCCAATGTGAATGTGGCAGGAAAGCATCAATGTCATGAACTACAGTGCATTTCTTCCCGTAACCCCTTTGTCAGCGCAGAATTTGCACCAGGGTGGAAGGGTGTCTTTGTTGGATACAGAATTTTCTTTGGGAAGGTATGGGCACCTTCCTGCACAATACAAAATCACAAGAGAAGAGTTATTCTTTCTATGTGTGCTGTATAATGCAGCAATATGGAACAAGATAGAAATGAGGAATTACAGAACTATTGTGCCGAGTTATGTCTGCTCGGGGTGGCATAAGCTTTTGCATGGCATCAAGTTTACATCATGAAATAAATCTGATTCAGGCTAAATATCCATGGGTGTTGTCAGAGAATCTGCCTGCCCTGCAATGCCCCCCTGGCACAGAGTAAAACAAGTCCGCAAATTGCAGTACCTTGACTTACTCCATATCTGTGAGGCCATGAGGAGCCACACAAGGTGACTTAGCATGGCCTCATCAATATAGTTGAGAGGCTTGTGCCATATGAGGTAAAAAATGAGCCTCTGGTAAATATGCCCATATCTGGCTCCATTGCTAACCTAGGATGTGTTATGGATGCATTGCCCACTCAGGGATGACATACACTGGCTGGTTCAGCTAGTCTACAGGGTATGTAGCATCCAGGGACAGATTGTTTGGCTAGATATGTAATGTATGTGGTTAGGCCTATATGACACATGTTGATATGTGCAAAACATTTACCATACAGAAGTAACCAACAAAAACCATACCATCTGTTGTCTGGAACAGTATGTTGGGCACATGCAGATTGCCACTACATATTAGAGTTTGCCCTAATTATTCACATATATTTGTGTGATCACAAGGCCAGCTTGGATAGCTGATTAGTTGATTACTTCAAAGGAGGTATATGTTTCGAATTAGCATACATCACAATATATTTTAGTAGTGAGGGGTAGAATGTGGGTAAGCATTCACCCAAAATGGAAATATGTTCATTTATTGACACCTTATGCCACCACAAACTGGAATGCATCAGTGCATGCATGCTTGGCAGGCGTTATCTTGCATATAGTCATCGTTTCAAATCAGTTCATGTATTTCCTTAATCTTTGTGTCCTGTTTATATCAAAACACATAGATAGAGCTGTGGGCGTGACAGCATTATTTGTTTCTGAGCGAAACACACCAATATGGTCAGATACATCCATGCAGGTTACAGTTGTACCCTTGCCTAGTGGATCAAGTGTGCCAGTACTAGGCCTAGGTAGACAATCTTGCACCAGCACAGTTAGGGAATACACACTTACATGTGATATATGAGACCCCACCTTGATTTTTCTCTGTGCTTGCAAACATTGATGTAGCATATCGTGACTACATGTGTTGGACCGTGTGACCATGCACATCTTATGTTCCTTATGTCACAGTCATTGGAACATAATTTCACTATGCTGCCCTCCATAAGTAGGAGGCACTACAAATGGTGAGATACACAACACACACACACACACACACATAGTCATTGCACACTGTTTACATTTACACTTGCTTTGGATTGTGGTAGTCTGACAATCAGTACACTGCAGCAGCACACATACTCACAACATGTCCACACTGTGCCACATTGGTAGCTTGGTTTGGTATAAGTCTTCTCAAAGCACATGTGTATGGCACATGTTGTTGACATGCACAGATATTTTGCTACACATAATGTTGTCCTGCTGTATTTGTAACACATAGCTCCATACCTTTGTGATGGGGCAAAAACTATTACGTGAGATGTGAGTGCCTTGATGTTCACAGTGACTGTCAGTGTTGTACACACTTTAAAAACAATCAATAAATTAATGTCCAAAAAGATACATCATTCATCTGTAAAAACAATGTGTACAATGTTGTTTCTTCACCAGGTACCATCAATTGTGTACATATTTTGGTCTTGGTTCTCATACTCATTTTCATTTGTTCCTGGGACACTGATCAGGACACATATGTTGTGAAATATGTAGAACACAAGGATGATTTTACATACCAAGGGGAGAGTATAGTAATCTCCTCCCGGACATGTCGAGGCAGCGGAATCGGGACTTCGGGACCCCAAATGCCTGCTCCACTATACCCTTGGTCCTGAAAACTGCATGGTTTTTGTTCCGCTCAGCATCAGTCTGGGAATGTGCAAATGGGGTCATGACTCTTCGCTACAGACCATATCCTTGGTCAACTGAAAAAACAGGAAATTAAAAACAGTCAATGACATGATGATTGATTGACCCACATTCAAGTATGCCATTGAGGAGAAACTGCTTTCACACTTCTCTATTGGTTTGGATTGGGACTTCTCTTGGCAATAATGCCCTGCTACATGTATAGACTTAAAATATTTACCCGGTGCAGATGATGGGGTCCCATTCATTCCCACAGATTTGGATGTAGTATTCAATGTTGTTCAGTAGCTACTGCCATTGATTTATTAGTGAGTGCATATCAAGTTGTGACATCATTGTCTACATGTGACAGTGTATTGTGTCTGCTATGTTGACAGGGTACAAGGGCACAGACATTTAGGAATATAGCACTGTACAGTGTAACTAGTAAGTTGAAAGCACTGCCTCACTTTATAGGGACAGTTTCGGACCTGTAATAGGCCATACAGCACAGTCCTGAGATTTCAGGCTGCACTGGCATGAAATAGGCAGAGTAGCAGCAAGATAGGGACAATTGTGATATGGTGAATATGAGGCTGCATTTCAAGTGTGATGTACTTTGTGCATGAGGGGTTTCCTTCCTGTACAACCTGTACCCTTGTAGGACTGATTGTGTATGTCTGTGTGCCACAGAATGCAACACACATAGGTAGCATGAGTGTTCAGGATAACTGAAGTTATATTTCCATGGTACAAATGACCTGAGGAGAGCAATTGGTTAGAGATATTTCCCATTTTTAGCTGGTGTTAGATACATGACATGCCTCATGACCATAGACGTTACATGTGGACCCACAGACAACTGATGTGAAAGCCCTTCCTTGCACAGGGTGTTGCAGCACAGATTTTTTCAAAACATTACATTGCTCAGGGTCTTCCTGCTATTGTAAGGCACATACAGTGGTTTAGTGGGTCTTCACATGTGTGACTTGCAGGGTTGAATTTCACATGTGCCATGGTGTATGCTTCAAGTATGAGGCGAACCCCTCCTACACATGCACTGTTTTATTCACCACACACACACAGAGGAGAATAGAATATCCTGCTTTACTGATGTTGTGCCTGTCATGTTCTTCAGATGGACTTACCAACCAGTAGGCCATTCCCATATCTCCAATTCTCGGAGCGCTTTTTGATGATGGAGTGCCTGAAGATGAAGGCATCATGAGCACTCCCAGGGTACTTTGCTAGCCCCTTTATGATCCTTGCCAGATGGTCCACTATTTCCTGAACGTTGATTTTATATGCATTCTCCCTATTGAGGTACAGGTGGGATGTAGCAGTAGAAGGCAACAGTTGCACTTGGGTACAAGCCATTGAACCCAGGACATGAAGGAATCCAGCAGTGGCATAGAAGCCCTGCTTGCTCACCAGTTGTTGCTGCTGTGTCTTGGGGAACATAATTTACTGGGGCATCAAGCTGATCATAGCGTCCAGGACAAGGGTAGGAATGCCAAAAAGGATGGTTGTGATATTCTTGCCAAGGTGGTCTGGAATGACCCAGATGCCAGCAGGTGGAGGATTGATATCAGCTTGACCTGCATAGGAATGTTGTGCACTGCTGTGATTTGTCTGCAGCCTTGGCACCAAATCGAAAGGGAAGGAATGCACCATATTTACAAGATAGAGGGGGTCATTCTGACTCCCGCCGGGCGCGGTCACCGCGCGCCCGGCGGGAGCCGCCAAAATACCTTACCGCGGTCGGAAGACCGCGGCGGGTATTTTGAGTTTTCCCCTGGGCTGGCGTGCGGCCTTCAAAAGGCCGCCCGCCAGCCCAGGGGAAAACGACCTTCCCACCATGAAGCCGGCTCGTAATCGAGCCGGCGGAGTGGGAAGGAGCGACGGGTGCTACTGCACCCGTCGCGTATTTCACTGTCTGCTATGCAGACAGTGAAATACAAGCGGGGCCCTCTTACGGGGGCCCCTGCAGTGCCCATGCCATTGGCATGGGCACTGCAGGGGCCCCCAGGGGCCCCGCGACACCCCCTACCGCCATCCTGTTCCTGGCGGGCGAACCGCCGGGAACAGGATGGCGGTAGGGGGTGTCAGAATCCCCAAGGCGGCGCAGCATGCTGCGCCGCCTTGGAGGATTCTGACGGGCAGCGGAAAACCGGCGGGAGACCGCCGGTTTTCCTGCACTGACCGCGGCCAAAGCGCCGCGGTCAGAATGCCCTGCGGGGCACCGCCGGTCTGTCGGCGGTGCTCCCGCCGACCCTGGCCCCGGCGGTCTGAGACCGCCGGGGTCAGAATGACCCCCATAGTGCATTTCTATTCTTTCAGCCAAAGCCGGCATAGAATTTGGTGCTTAGCGCCAATGCAGGCACCCTTCCTCCATGGTGCAAGGGTGTTTGTGTTGGTGGTAGGATTGTTTTTGTGCAAGAAGGGTCACCTTCCTGCAAAAATACAATCCAAGAAGGCCTTTTTACTCATTCTATGAGTGCTTCTGAATGCAGAACACATGGAAAGAGGTAAAATGGCATAATTTAAAGCATTTCTCTTCATTACACCTGTCTGGGAGGCTGAAGGTTGTGGGCACTGCCTCAGATTTACGTGATCTTGTAAATCTGGGACAGTGTCAATACCATGGGTGTTGCGTGGTAACACCCATAGCAATACCAATGGAATTCCTCCTTGACATAGAGTAAGGCAATGCAGCACTTTGTGTTGCTTTGCATTACTTCATATATATGAGGCCATCCAAAGTCAGCAGGGTGGCTTTATATCATCTCATTGATATGATTAGATTAGGTGGCCTGCACCACTGGAGCGTCTAAAAAAGTAACACTCTGGCAGCACAGGCCTCTTGTAAATAAGCCCTTGAGTGGTTACCTTACACCGAAAATCATAGCTGCTACATGGTCCACTGTGATGTGTGACAGCTCCGGCCAGTCCTGGCTTATTAATTTACAAAATTATTGGAATTACCTCTTTTGCATCAAAACATGATGCAAACGCGGAGCTAAAAAAGTATAAATACGGGCCTTAGTTTTTTCTTTCGTTCCATGAAGCATGCAGGAAAAAATCAGAAATGCTAAAAACCCATGTGCAGCTAAAAGTGACACATTTTGCCTTTTTGATGGTTACCTGCAGTTCTTTCTTCACATTTAAAGCACCAAACCATCTAGACACACACAGCAACCTATTTTCGAATAAAAGACAATTAGTATTCCGTCTGTAGTCCCCCTTGAGGGACTCACATGTTCCACCAAATGATGTAGGTAAACGTGCTTCTCTTCGAAACATGCTTAACAAGTATTTGGACATAATTCTACAGGAATGTGATGCCTTTATCAGCCAGCGCCCGCTATAATGACATGACCAGGCCAAACCAAATTAATTTCAATTTTCCAAATTTACATACCAGCTGGATAGATTAGACTGTCAGATACTTTCAACATTCCCAAATGTCTAAAATTGGCATGGGTCGTCAGTACCAGTACTTTTTAACCAACCAGAACCTTAACGGAAAAGTTCCAATGCATTAGCCAGAGTGAATAATAATAATAACTATTTTTGCAAAGTGCATGTTTTACTGTTATGGGAGTGATCTGCTTAAAATGGCGGTTGAGCAACATGATTATTACTGCTCAGAAATGAGCTTCCAAAGCAGTTATTTAGCATCTGTTGTTTTTGCCAACCTAATTTTTTCTGCGTTAAGCGTGTTTTCAAATTTTAATAACAATGTTCTGTTTTAGAAATTCAAATTTTATGTCTGTGACGAAGGCAGCGCAAGCACAAAAGACATGTGCATTTATTTAAAGCAAAATATATAGGATTATATGCAGGGTAAGTGGGACTTCAGCCTGTTTGCAGAAGAGATTCTCCCAAGAAGACTCAGGGTTTTTTAAAGAGAGGAGGGTCTTGAACTAGAAATAAAGACCAGAGCCACTTATTTCCATGACGGTAGAACCTGCCCATGCTGTGCTGTCTACCAATGAAAACGTTGTCACTTGAGTAGCAATTAATTTGTCCATTAGTCAATTAAAACCATAAACGTTATTAAATGCATAGATAAAAACACAATAAGTAAACAGAGAATCGAAAAAGGAATAATCAATCATATACTAACAATATGCGTAAGTACGGGCTCATCCAGCTCTAATGATACCTGCACATGCAGATCAAGGTGTAAACTGCGACTGTGCTGATCTTATTTACCATTTGATGATTAGCCAATAAGCAGGGCCAGGAAGCCCTTCTTCTATCAAGCATCCCATGACGACCTGCAACAATACAGGCATGGTCGAAGCCTTTAGGATGTGCAAAATTGTGCTAAGGTGCAGGCTAGCGCAAGCCTATGTAATTTGCAAATACACAAGATGTGCAACAGATACTATTTGTTCATGTAAGTGGTTGAAGAAAACAGGCCTAATCTACATCCAGAAGAAGTGGGAGGCCCGCGAAGTTGCTTTATCCCTAATAGCTCCACCATGTTCTGTGGGGATTTCAGGAGCTTCTATCCGAAGCCTCTTTCACCGCCCATCCAGGATTTTTCATAAGAAATAAATAATAATTGAAACAACACAGAAAAGTAGTAGATCACGTATAAACAATATGCCCTGGTGCAGGCTCTTCCAGTTCCAGAATTACCAGGACATGCAGATTAGTACATAAGGTGCAACTGCACAGAATTTCTTTCCAATTTGATAATTGGCCACTAACTACAGTCAGGTGGTCCCAATTCTATCTAACATCTTAGTAGTGGCCTACTCTTATACGGAGTTGGTCATGGCCTGAACAATGTGCAAAATTACGCAAAAGTGCAGGTGTGCTCATATGTGATGTACAAGGCTAACAGAGGCTTAGTCAATGTGCAAAGATGCACAAAGCATTCAAAAGATAAAGTTGTTTCATCATACCAGTGCTAGTGGTCACGGAGAGTAGACCTAGGTGGTCATTACAACATTGGTGGTATAAGGCGTTTACCGCCCTGCAGAAGACCGCCAATACACCGCCGCGGCCACGGTAGACTGCCACAGCTATTATGACACACATCACGGAATCAGACACCCACACAACACCGCCACACCAAAGGTCAGCGATAAACTGGCGGAAACACATCCTCCACCTCCACGGCAACAGAAACACGCCCATGTCATTACGACCCACGAATCCACGCGGCGGTCTTTCAACCGCGGTATTCCATTGGCGGTACACACCGCCGCGCTCAAAATACACACACAGCTCCAAAACACCGCCACATTGGACAATTCCAAATACACACACCTGATACACATACACACACCACTCCCACACACTCAATACTATATAAAACACACACCCACATCACCCACAAACCCCTACGACCACAATTCACGAACGAAGGCCAGAGAGATAGCACAGAACAGACAACCACATCACACAGAGGCACACAACACCATCACCCACGCAACATCCAAGCACAAAACACCACGGTATCCAGGCACCACATCACGGTACAGCAGACTGGCGACGGACCCCCACCTCCTCCCCCTCAACTAACAACATGGGAGGAGCAAGTCTTGTCCATCTTGCATCCTGAGGGCCTCGGAGGAGTCGTTGGAGGAACGGACACTGGTAAGTCTAATCTTAACCATCATAACCCCCACCCTACCTGCATGATATCACACCCCCCCACCATCACACCCTCACCTATCACCCCAAATCCTCACCTATCTACCCATGACACAAACCACCCATCCTAACCCCAAGACCTGCATGACATAACTAAGCATGGACACCCATCACCAAAGCATGCCCACTGCACAGACCCACAACACCCCCCAACCATCAGCACACAAGCCCCCACACAGGAATGCCTGCACTGGGGTTCACGAACACCCAACCATTGCACACCATGAAACACACACATGCAATAATCATGTACTTATACCCCCGCAGGAACCTGAAGGAACGTCACCACACCAGAGGGTCCAGACAACACCACTCCACCCTCAGGACAGTCGGTTCCCCTTGCCCAGCCACAGCCCTACACCAAGCTTACACCCTCTGGTAACACCAGCACAGCACCCACCCAGCGGGCCCAAACCTCCCTACCCAGGACAGGTCAATCAGCGGTGTGTCCACCACTACAGGGCACCCAGGCTAACCCACCACCTCAACTACAACAGGGACCTGGGGGCAGTGGTAGTGGGCACACGGTCCAGGGGACGGAGGCACAGGGGAACTGGGAGGGCTGCCGTGCGACAGAGGGAGGACAGGCCAAGGGAACCAACTCTCAACGAGGCCCTCTCCTCCATCATGGGAGCATACCACCACTCCCAGGAGACGATGGCCATGGTCCTGGACAAGTTGCAGGAGACCCTGCATCTGCAGGAGGAACAATATTTGGGGTTCAGGGAGGAGCTCAGGACCATCGGCTCCCCTCTGGGCACTATCGTAGGGGTGCTGACGGACATTCAAAAGACCTTGAGGGACACCGTGGCACTCGAAGGGGCCCCTGACACTAGCCACGACGATGAAATGCCCACCACCTCCGCCGGCGCTAGTGGACAGGACGCCCCGCCACAGGACCACCACACCAGCACCCCATCCCCTTCAGACGGACAACCACCACGCAAGCGGGCCCTGAGATCCAGGAACAGGACAGAGCAAGATGGCAAGACCCCCGGCAGGAAATAAGACCACCCTGTTTGTCCCCCCACTGTCCCACTTTGTTACCCTGCCCAAATCGGAACTGATCTAGCTCCACTTCCAATGCCCAGATGTGCAATGTACCTGTGAGACTAATAGACTGGACTCTGCCATGGACATTCCTCCACCATCACCATTTTACAACCCCCCTTCATTTTTTTACACTTAAATAAACACCCTTGAAACACTAAAAACAAATGGAGTCAGTCTATGATTTGTAAATCTGTATTATCAATTACAGTTTCATAATGGGTTACCCATTGGAAGGCTAACATACCTATGCCACACATCAGAAGCCCTTCAAGGATGCAAACAGTTGACACGTAGGTTACCACATTTGTGAAACTGAAATGGAAGGGGACAACTCAGTCAACAAATAGTGAGTCAAATGTCGGTACAGGATAGAGGTAGATGTGTGAAAGTTAATGTAATGTTAAAAATGAAAATGTTCTCACCTGTGTCTCACTGGAAATATTGCTTTATGACTGACTCCCTGTTGTCGTTTTCATCTTCCTCAGCTTCATCCTCATCACTGTCCACAGGCTCCACAGCTGCCACAACACCGTCATCTGGATCATCCTCCTGCAGAAAAGGCACCTGGCGTCGCAATGCCAAGTTATGGAGCATGGAGCAGGCGATGATGATGTCGCACACCTTCTTCGGTGAGTAGAATAGGGATCCCTCTGTCATATGGAGGCACCTGAACCTGGCCTTCAGGAGGCCGAAGGTGCGCTCGATAACCCTCCTAGTCCGCCCATGGGCCTCATTGTAGCGTTCCTCTGCCCTGGTCCTGGGATTCCTCACTGGGGTCAATAGCCAGGAAAGTTTGGGGGAACCAGAGTCCCCCAATAGCCATACACGGTGCCTCTGGAGTTGACCCATCATATCAGGGATGCTGCTATTCCGCAGGATGTAGGCGTCAAGCACAGAGCTAGGGAACACAGCATTTACCTGCGAGATGTACTGGTCTGCCAAACAGACCATCTGGACATTCATTGAATGATAACTCTTCCTGTTCCTGTACACCTGTTCACTCCTGCGGGGGGGGACCAGAGCTACATGGGTCCCATCAGTGGCACCTATGACGTTGGGGATATGTCCAAGGGCATAGAAGTCACCTTTCACTGTAGGCAAATCCTCCATCTCAGGGAAAATGATGTATCTCCTTACGTGTTTCAGCAGGGCAGACAACACTCTGGACAACAAGTTGGAAAATATAGGCTGGGACATCCCTGATGCCATGGCCACTGTTGTTTGAAAAGACCCACTTGCAAGGAAATGGAGCACTGACAGCACCTGCACGTCAGGAGGGATTCCAGTCGGATGGCGGATTGGTGACATCAGGTCTGGCTCCAACTGGGTACATAGTTCCTGGATTGTAGCACGGTCAAACCGGTAGGTCACGATTAAATGTCTCTCTTCCATTGTCAACAGGTCCACCAGCAGTCGGTACACCGGAGGATTCCGCCATCTTCTCATATGTCCCAGCTGACGGTGCCTAGGAAGGACAAAAGCGAAGAAACAGTCACTATTCTTCCAGGTATGTACCCACAGTTACACACAAGACTACACCAGACACAAAACCCTTCCTGTATGTGTGTTGAGTGTAGGCCTCAGTATGTGTGACGCAGTTGAAAATTAATCCATGTGGGCCCCTGAAATGGCGGCTGCCTAACCTCTAAACTGGGACAATGGGATTGTGGGGTAACAGCGCTGGCGTTGCGCACCGTCGCGGTAGGCGGTCGTAGAGCGCGGCGCAATGCTGCACTGGTTAACATTGGACCCTATGGGTCCCAGGAGCCAATGAACAGGTGCGCCGGCGGTGATGATGCGTCCCGCCGCGGACGTCACCGCCGTGGACATCACCACCATTTTCTATCTGTGCAATCACTAGATACCTGACCTTCGACAGGAGAGGACCTACACTGCTAGTGCTGCTGTGACCTCGGTCTGGAAGCGACGATGGCTGCTGTGTCTGGGGAAAGGGCTCCTGCCTTCACTGCACAGGAGTTGGAGAAACTTGTGGATGGAGTCCTCCCCAGTACATGCTACTCTACGGTCCTCCAGACCAACAGGTTAGTGCACAGGGAGCACGTTGTAGGGGATAGGCCTGGGTGGACAGGGCTGGGTGGAAGAGGGAAGGGGGCAGAAGTCATACTACAGTAAAGCATGAGAATAAATGGGCCACATGGTCAGAGTATGGAGGGGGCCACACACATTGATGGTGCAATTGGTAATGACTGTTCCTCTTCCCTTGTGCATGTCATGTAGATCAGCGCCCACCAGAAGAGGGACATTTGGCGTGCCATCGCCAAGGAGGTCCGGACCCTGGGGGCCCACCAGAGACGGGGCACCCACTGCCGTAAGAGATGGGAGGACATTCGCCGCTGCAGCAAGAAGACGGCGGAGGCTCAGCTGGGGATGGCCTCCCAACGTGGGAGGGGTGCCCGTCGTACCATGACCCCCCTGATGTTCCGGATCCTGGCGGTGGCCTACCCGGAGTTGGATGGGCGCTTAAGGACATCACAGCAGACACAAGGGGATGAGTACAACCTCATTCTGCGGACTTTGCGTGCAGTGGAGGTGTCTGGGTGGGGGAGGTGGGCTGTGGGTGTCCCTAGGCCAGGGCGAGTTAGGTAGGCAAGGCTCCTCCGTAATGTAGGCCATGTGGCACTCTACGCCACCTCAGGAAATTAGCAAGTTGAGGTATAGTTGCCCCTGTGGCATCCATGTGCGCAGATTTCCACCATTGCCATGTAGGCCATATCCCAGAAATTACATGTGCAGAGGGCAGGAGCACGGCGTTGTGCATGGGGCTGCTGCGTCTGTCTTGTCCGCCAACGGTAGCGGTATGCCATGCACTAAAACTCTCTTTCTTCTGTCTCCCCCCCTTTTCCTGCTCTCCCTGTCCTTTTGTACATCAGCATCAACAGGCGGAGGTACAGTGGCACCGGAGCACGAGGGAGCTGCATCCCACAAGGCCATGGAGGGCCACACCACAGACTCTGAATACATCAGTGGGACGGAGGGCGAGGGGAGCTTCACTTCGGCCACCGGATCACCAACCAGCGACACAGACTCATCCGCCGATGTGAGCTCCCCTGTGGTGGCGGCACCATCGGTGCGCCCCACTTCTAACGGTACAGCCGCCACCCCCCCTACCAGCACCGCCCTCCTAGCAGCCCCTCAGCGTTCGCCCCGTGCCCGCTCACCCAGGAGGGTGGGCATCACCTTTGCCCCAGGCACCTCAGGCCCTGCCCCAGTCACCCCTGCTGCCCTCAGTGAGGAGGCCATTGACCTCCTCAGGTCACTCACTGTTGGGCAGTCTACCATTGTGAATGCCATCCAGGGTGTAGAAATAGCGTTGCAACACGGTAATGCATTCCTGGAGGGCATTCATTCTGGTCAGGCTGTCCTTCAGCGAACCCTGCAATCTCTGGCCTCAGCACTGATGGCAGCAATTGTCCCTGTGTCCAGCCTCCCCCTCCAACTTCCTCCACCCAGACCCAATCCCCTGTACCCCAGCCCATCCCAAGCACACCTATAGACCAGCATGCACACAAGTCAACACACAAAAGTAGCTCAGGCAAACATAGGCACCACACATCCCACAGGCACTCACACAAGCATCACACCCATACAGACACAGCAACATCCACTGTCTCCACTGTGTCCTCCTCCTCCTCTTCTCCCTCCTCCCTCCCAGTGTCGTCTACACACACACCTGCATGCACCACATCTACAGGCACTAGGACTCGCACCAGCACACCCAGCACCACACGCCGCTCACCAGCACTCACCACCTCCACTGCCATTTACACGTCCCCTGTGTCCTCTCCCAGTGTGTCTGTGACGCCCCCTCCCAAAGTACCCAAACGCCGGCAATCACTCACCCAACATCCATCCACCTCACGACAGACTCCAGTACCTGCACCTGCACCCAAAACAGCTAAAGTGACACCTCCTACAACCACCTCCTCTTCCTCCACTCCCAGACCCCTTCCAGCTACCCATCCCAGTGTTCGTCAGAAACTGTCCCTCTGTCAAATTGACCTTTTTGCCCCCACCCCCCCCCTCCAATTCATCAGTCCCGTCGTAGCGCCTCAGCCAAAAAGCCTCCAGTACCAGTGGTGCGTGTTCCAGATTTTTGGAGTGCACCGTCCAGCAGGGCAGGCAGTAGGACCCGGAGTCAAGGCACTGGCAGCCCACCCCCTGTAAAAGCTCCGAAATTGGAGAGTGGACGACGGGACCGTGTCAAGACTCCTGGTGGGACAACAAGTGAAATGGGATCGAAGGCGATTGGTGAGTCAGCTGTAACTCCAAACAAGGTGGGGATAGTCCAGAGGAAGTCTGCCCATCCTGTTGTGAGTGTCACGGTGGAGAAGTGCGCCATCATTTCCGGCGGTCCAGACACAACCACCAGCACCGTCGTCACTGGTCCAGAGACCACCGCCAGAGTCAGTGCCCAGGAGGGCCCAAGTATCGTCACTGGTCCTGACACCACCGCCAGAGTCAGTGCCCAGGAGGGCCCAAGTATCGTCACTGGTCCTGACACCACCGCACAGGACACAGCCCAGGAGGGCCCAAGTATCGTCACTGGTCCTGAGACCACCGCACAAGACACAGCCCAGGAGGGCCCAAGTATCGTCACTGGTCCTGAGACCACCGCACAAGACACAGCCCAGGAGGGCCCAAGTATCGTCACTGGTCCAGAGACCACCGCCGCAGTCACAGCCCAGGCGGGGCCAGGATGCCACAGCCCCGCTGGGCAATGATGGAACGTCATGCCACACACCAATGTCCAGTGTGGAAATCGTCATGCCACACACCAATGTCCAGTATGGAGTTCGTCATGGCACACACCAATGTCCAGTGTGGAAATCGTCATGCCACACACCAATGTCCAGTGTGGAAATCGTCATGCCACATACCAATGTCCGTATCAGAACCGCCATGTCAAAGCACCGCTGAACAGGGCAAAGACCGCCATGGCAAAGCACCGCTGAACAGTCCAGAACCGCCATGTCAAAGCACCGCTGAACAGGGCAAAGACCGCCATGGCAAAGCACCGCTGAACAGGGCAAAGACCGCCATGTCAAAGCACCGCTGAACAGGGCAAAGACCGCCATGTCAAAGCACCGCTGAACAGGGCAAAGACCGCCATGGCAAAGCACCGCTGAACAGGGCAAAGACCGCCATGGCAAAGCACCGCTGAACAGTCCAGAACCGCCATGTCAAAGCACCGCTGAACAGGGCAAAGACCGCCATGACAAAGCACTGCTGAACAGGGCAAAGACCGCCATGGCAAAGCACCGTTGAACAGTCCAGAACCGCCATGTCAAAGCACCGCTGAACAGGGCAAAGACCGCCATGGCAAAGTACCGCTGAACAGGGCAAAGACCGCCATGGCAAAGCACCGCTGAACAGGGCAAAGACCGCCATGGCAAAGCACAGCTGAACAGTCCAGAACTGCCATGTCAAAGCACCGCTGAACAGGGCAAAGACCGCCATGGCAAAGCACTGCTGAACAGGGCAAAGACCGCCATGGCAAAGCACCGCTGAACAGGGCAAAGACCGCCATGGCAAAGCACCGATGAACAGTCCAGAACCGCCATGTCAAAGCACCGCTGAACAGGGCAAAGACCGCCATGGCAAAGCACCGGTGAACAGGGGAATGCACCGGGTAGGAATGAATGGCCCACCACATCAGGCATCCTTATCCCATGTGCAGCTGGGACAGTGACAGGACACTACCTTTCACGGGGAGACTCATCCAGTCTGGGCACCAGTCACCCCCCAGTACCAGTATGGACCTGCATCAACTTGAGAGAATGTGGCTTTGCACTCCCCAGGATGGCACAGTGGGCAACCCACCCACTGTAGAGACTTGAGAGACTGTGGCTTTGCATTCCCCAGGATGGCACAGTGGGCAAGCCACCCACTGTAGAGACTTGAGAGACTGTGGCTTTGCACTCCCCAGGATGGCACAGTGGGCAACCCACCCACTGTAGAGACTTGAGAGACTGTGGCTTTGCACTCCCCAGGATACATCAATGGGCATGGAGCCCCGTCGTGGATCTGGCTTTGCATTCAGCTGGCTGAGGTGCCCCCCCTTCCCTTCCCCCTGAGGTGCCTGTAGTGTTTCTATCTGATGCCCCGGCAGTGTTCTCTCCGATTTTGGTCAGGTATCTATTTTGGGCCTCGCCCATGCATTTTTGGACTGTTTGTACACGGACATTGTTGTGTACATATCTGCAATACTTCTCGGATTGTATATGTAAATATGAGTGATTTTGGAATACATATATTTGTATATTTTTGTATGACATGTATAGTGGCACATTACAAAGTTTGCCCGAAATTCGCATTGTCTTTGCATTCTTCCGGGGGGATTGTGGGTTGTTGCTGTTATGTTTGTGACTGCATTGGTGTGTATGTTGTAATATGCGAGGGTGGGGGTGTTTGGTGGGTGTCCCCCTAACTTTTGCCTCCACCCTCCCCCGTGTCGTAGGTGCAGTACTCACCGGTATCTTCTGCGCCTACGTCGCTGTTGGTTGTGAAGGAGCAGAAAGACAAGGGCAGGTAGTATTTGCAGTTCCGTGTCCATGGAGTCGTCGTTCCTCGTGGGATGTGTAGAAGGTGAGCGTTTTCCCATAGCAAAAGCTGTTTCCGATGTGTTTTTATCCACGGTGAATCAGCCCCGGAAAAGGTGGCGGATTGGCCTGTTGTGATACTGTGGGCGGTACATTGTCTTCCGCCTGTCTGTTGGCGGTGACCGCTGCGCTGCTTGTCTGTACCGCCGTGGCGGGCGGTGTGTTAAAGTGGCTGTCTTTGTTGGCGGTTTCCGCCAGGGTCATAATTCCCTTTTTTTGTCCGTCTGACTGGTTGCGGTATTACCGCATCTTTAACACCGTCCGCCAGGGTTGTAATGACCCCCCTAATATTCTAACCAGCAGGATAGGGAATCAACCAACTTACAATGTGCCTAGCAGCCCGACATGGCCTAAATGGATTTTAAAAGCTTCTATCTAGGGCCTTCTTCGCTGTTCATCTTGACCTCCTCCTGAGGGTAAGTCTTTAATCAGAGATTTAAAAATGCCTTGGAACTGTACCAATCCAATATTAAGCTTTGTGTTCCTTGGGTTTAATGACTCAATAGTGGCTGATCTGCAGGACCTAATCCCTAATGCATTAAATTCTTTTTTCAGCATACTGCTTCGCTGTTGGCCAAGAACAGGGCAGATAGAGATAACACATTAAACATGATAATCAAACATAAATGTAGATTTACTCTCCTTTAAATATACTACTGCATTCAGATTAAATCTCACGTCTCCACTTCCTTATGGAGAATTTTACAACAGGGTTTAAGAGTGTAAAGTTATTCCAGTTCTTTGGCAGAGATACCCCTACTGAAAAGTATTGGGAAACATATGACAGTTTATTATTTTTCACATATTATTTTTTGAAACCATAATGCAAAACATAGTTATTGTTTACACTTAATTATCTCTCCATTATTATAAATAATGAATTACTACTATATATGTATTTATTTATTTAAATATTTATTACAAAAATAATTATTTAAAATTCCACCAACACTAGCAATTTTATTTTTATTTGATATGCATTACGTTTTGTTAAAAGTGAGGTGTGGAGTTAATTTCAATTATGTTTTATAAAGTTTAGCGTTTTAATTACATTTTATTTTTAAATCAATTTTATCATTACATTTTAAAATAATGGATAATGTGATAATTATGTATAATCGTTTTAGCATTAAACACACACACTCACACATCCTTGGAAAAAATCTTTTTAAAATTCAGAATACTTTTATCTACTTGACATGATTTCCAATAAGTGTGTTATTTTGAGCCCCCGCCACCAACATTTTCTACGGGAGTGTGTTGCAGTACCCGTGATTTGCCTTGCATGCCATTTGAATTACTCCAGGCGTGAATGTAGTACATTTACTGCTGTTTTGTCACGTTTTGGGCAGTAGTAATTGTAGAACTGTAGTTTGTGAATAACAATGATCTCACTCTTTTGTGTGTGTGTTTTTATTAGCATGCCCCTCCCTAAACACCTCCTTAAAGTTTCCCACACCCCTTCCCTTTTCCTATTCAGGAGTATGTAATCACAAATTTCCCACAACTTCCTCTTCTGCACTCCACATTTAGTACTAAAACATAGATAATTGCAGATATCTCTTTCACATTGTCAAAGTTCTGTACACACAAAAGATAGGAGAGACAGTCAGAGGTCTCATAAGTTGATGAATGCAGTATGAGCGTAGTATTGCTGTAGTACTACTCAACAAATTACAAAATGCAGTTTTGTGAATAGGCCTCATGATATATATACAAAGGGGGGTTCACTTCCTACCTCTGTGTACTGTTTTCGTAAAGAGAATGTTAAGACACAGGCACAATTTGATAATAAAAAAGATTAAAGAAAAGAAAAAGATATATGAGAAAGAATGATTATAGAGCAAGCAGTTTTCCTTTCGGGGAGTTTTTAAAAACACAATTCTTTAAAACCCTTCAATTAGTACTCCTGAAAAATGTACACTTCAGGCCAGATTATAATTTTTTTGTGCACAAGCACTCACTTGGTGCAAAATGACATTTTCCAAAGGAATGTTGTTTTATGCCAAAAATGGTAGTTTCTGAAGCCAGAAAACTCCTTAGTGATGGTCTATGCAAAAGAGTCAAGTGTGTCACAGAGTGCACTCTAAGCATTCATGTCATTTGTCTTTAAGAGTACTGTAAGAATCATGCCCCTACACCTTCATTGCCACAAAGCTGAATCAGAAGATGAGCATTTTAAGCAAGTGACATCAGTTAGTCTTTTTCCCCATAACTAAATATAATGGGCTGTAAAAAAGTGAATTTGTCAAGGATCCCTTCATATTGAAAAATTACTGCCCCAAGGCATTGATACCTTTCCTAGCAAAAGTGTTGGAGGCCCATGTGGCACAATGTTTTTGTTACTTTCTTAAAGACTTCTAATTTTGAGACACTCATCAGGTTGGCTTCCCCCCTGCACATTTTACGGAATCAGTCATCTTCTCTGTGGTCGATGACATGCATTGGGAATCTGACATAGATCCTACAAAGGCATTAGTTCTCCTAGACCTCTCTGGGCCTTTGACTCAGTCAACCATAATGTTTTGGGGCGCGATGTCGAGGTCGCATGGTTGCGAGGCCATGTGCTCAGCTCTGTCAAGCTGTTCTGAAAGGATCATTCTCAATCAGTTTGCCTTACTCTTTTTAAGGCTCCAAAAGTCCACTTGGATTGTGGAGTACCTACAGGTCCTCCCTTTCACCTCATCTATTTTTTTATATATACATATGCCTTCTTATCCATGCTCTTATACACATGAAATACACATTTTACAGCTGTGATGTTGAAAAAGGAACCCTTTCTAAACACCAAGCTTTTTATTTTCAATTGGATGAATAGTAACCATCGTAAACTTGATGCAGATAAAACAAAGATCGTCATTACAAAGAATAGGATTGGTTACTGAAATGCCTCTTTTTGGCCTTGTGATATGGACATCTGTAAAAAGCATTGGTTTCCTAATTAACAGTGATTGTCAATGAAACCCCAACTAGGTGCAGTGATTTCATCCTGTTTTTTACTGCTCCAGAGGATAAGGAAAATATCTAAGTTTCTCACCTTGGATGCTCTCACCCAAGTTGTAATTGCCTTGGTTATATCATGGCTAAATTACTCTAATTCCCTATGAGTTGGCCTCCCAAAAACTGCCCTTTACAGGCGCCTCATGTTTCACAAAATCAGTAAGCCCATTAAATTCTTTGGCAGGCTAAATACTGCCATAGTTACACGTTATTGAAGGATCTCCACTGGCTCTCTGTGGAAGAAAGGAATGTTTTCAAACAGGGTGCATTGTTTTCAAAACCCTTGAAGGTAAAAGCCCTGCCTTCATCACGTCTCAGTTTCTGAAATATACTCCCCACAGGACAGTAGGCTTCTCTTCCCTCCAAGAAAATTTTTGGGGTCATTACAACCTTGGCGGTAAAAGCCGCTTACTGCCGTGCAGAAGACCGCCAAAATACCGCCGCGGGCGCGGAATTTCGCCACAGCTATTATGACACACATCTCGGAATCTGCCGAAATTCAGACACCCACACAAGTCCGCCACACCAAAGGTCAGTGATAAACTGGCGAAAACAAATCCTCCACCGTCACACCAACAGAAACACCCCCATGTTATTATGACCCACGAATCCACGCGGCGGTCTTTCAACCGCGGCATTCCATTGGCGGTACACACCGCTGCGCTCAAAATACACACACATCTCCAAAACACTGCCACATTGGACAATTCAAAATACACACACCTGATACACATACACACACCACTCCCACACACCCAACACAATATAAAACACACACCCACATCACCCACAAACCCCTACGACCAAAAATTAGAGACGAAGGCCAGAGAGAGCGAGCACAGCAATAGACAACCCCACCACACAGAGGCACACAACACCATCACCAACACAACATCCACGCACAAAACACCACACACCACTACACATCACCACACTCATCACCACATACACCACCCCACACATCACCTACACCACCCAATGGCACGCCAAAGACACCCCAGGTTCTCCGAGGAGGAGCTCAGGGTCATGGTGGAGGAAATCGTACGGGTAGAGCCACAGCTATTTGGAGCACAGGTGCAGCACACCTCTATAGCTAGGAAGATGGAGCTATGGCAAAGAATAGTCGACAGGGTCAATGCAGTGGGACAGCACCCAAGAAATCGGGAGGACATCAGGAAGAGGTGGAACGACCTACGGGGGAAGGTGCGTTCCGTGGTCTCTAGGCACAACATCGCGGTTCAGCGGACTGGCGGCGGACCCCCACCTCCTCCCCCACAACTAACAACATGGGAGAAGCAAGTCTTGACCATCATGCATCCTGAGGGCCTCGGAGGAGTCGGTGGAAGAATGGACACTGGTAAGTCAAATCTTAACTATCATATCCCCCACCCTACCTGCATGCTATCACACTCCCCCACCCTCACCCCATCCCCTATCACTCCAACTCCTCACTAATGTATTAATAACACAAACCAACCATCCCAACACCAAGCCCTGCATGACACAACAAAGCATGGACACCCATCACTAAAGCATGCCCACTGCACATACCCATAACAACCCCTAACCATCATCACACAAGCCCCCACACAGGAATGCTAGCACTGGGGTACACGGTCACCCACCCATTGCACACCATGACACACACAGATGCAATAATCATTCTTTTATACCCCTGCAGGACTACTACCTAACGTCACCAGACAGGAGGGTCCAGACATCTCCACCCCACCCGCAGAAGAGGCCCACAATGATGACAGCAGCTCTGGCCAACTGGATCCAGATGATCAGCCCGGACCATCGTGGGCCTCGGGACAGTCGGTTCCCCTCGCACAGGCACAGCCCAACACTGACCTTCCACCCTCTGGAAACACCAGGACAGCACCCACCCAGCGGGCCCATACCTCCATACCCAGGACAGGTCAATCAGCTTTATGTCCACCACTACAGGGAACCCAGGATAACCCACCACCCCAACAACAACAGGGACCTGAGGCAGTGGTAGTGGGCACACGGTCCAGGGGACGGAGGCACAGGAACACAGGGGAACTGGGAGGGCTGCTGTGCGACAGGGGGCAGACAGGCCAAGGGAAACCACTCTCCACGAGGCCCTCTCCTCCATCATGGGAGCATACCGCCACTCCCAGGAGACAATGGCTACTGTCCTGGCCAAGTTTCAGGAGACCCAGCGCTTGCAGGAGGAACAGTATTTGGGCTTCAGGGAGGAACTTAGAACCATCAGCTCCGCCCTGGGCACCATCGTAGGGGTGCTGAAGGATATACAGAACACCATGAGGGACACCGTGGCACTCCAAGGGGCCCCTGACACTAGCCTGGAGGATGAACTGCCCACCACCTCCGGCGGTGCTAGTGGACCGGACACCCCGCCACAGGACCACCACACCAGCACCCCACCCCCTGCAGACGGAGAACCACCCCGCAAGCGGCCCCTGAGATCCAGGAGCAGGACAGAGCACGATGGCAAGACCCCCGCCAAGAAATGAGACCACCCTGATTGTCATTCCACTGTCCCACTTTGTAACCCTGTCCAGATTGGAACTGTCCCAGCTCCACTTCCTCTACCCATATGGGCAGTGCACCTGTGAGACTAATAGACTGGTCTCTGCCATGGACATTCCTCCACCATCACCCATCACCATTTTACCACCCCCTCCAATATTTAGCACTTCAATAAACACCCTTGAACCACAAAACAATCTGGAGTCAGTCTGTGAATTGGAAAAAGTGTATTAGCTATAACAATGACAAAATCCGTTCACAATAGTAATGTCAACATACCTATGTCACACATCACAAGTCCATGAAGGATGCAAGCAGATGACACACGTTGGTAACCACACCTGTGAAACCGTAAGGGAAATGTACAACTCAGTTACCAAATACTGGTTGAAATTGACAGACAGGATAGAGGTGGAAGTGTGAAAGTAAAAGTATTAGTAAAGAAAGTGTTCTCACCTGTGTGTCACTGAAAATATTGCTGTATGACTGAGTCCCTGTTGTCAATGACTTCTTCCTCTGCTTCCTCCTCATCACTGTCCACAGGCTCCACAGCTGCCACAACACCGTCATCTGGACTATCCTCCTGCAGAAAAGGCACCTGGTGTCACAAAGCAAGATTGTGAAGCATAGAGCAGGCGATGATGATCTGGCACACTTTCCTTGGTGAGTAGAATAGGGAACCATCTGTCATATGGAGGCACCTGAACCTGGCCTTCAGGAGGCCGAAGGTGCGTTCAATCACCCTCCTAGTCCGCCCATGGGCCTCATTGTAGCGTTCCTCTGCCCTGGTCCTGGGATTCCTCACTGGGGTCAGTAGCCATGACAGGTTGGGGAAACCAGAGTCCCCTAATAGCCACACCCAGTGCCTCTGGAGTTGACCCATCACATAAGGGATGCTGCTATTCCGCAGGATGTAGGCGTCATGCACAGAGCCAGGGAACATAGTATTTACCTGCGTGATGTACTGGTCTGCCAAACATACCATCTGTACTTTCATGGAATGATAACTCTTCCGGTTCCTGTACACCTGTTCACTCCTGTGGGGGGGGGGACCAGAGCTACATGGGTCCCATCAATGGCACCTATGATGTTAGGGATATGTCCCAGGGCATAGAAGTCACCTTTAACTGTAGCCAAATCCTCCACCTGAAGGAAAACGATGTAGCTCCTCATGTGTTTCAGCAGGGCAGACAAAACCTGGACAACACGTTGGAAAACGTAGGCTGGGACATCCCTGATGCCATGGCCACTGTTGTTTGAAATGACCCACTTGCCAGGAAATGGAGCACTGATAGCACCTGCACTTGAGGGGGGATTCCTGTGGGATGGCGGATTGGTGACATAAGGTCTGGATCCAACTGGGTACACAGTTCCTGGATTGTGGCACGGACAAACCTGTAGGTGATGATTAAATGTCGCTCCTCCATTGTCAACAGGTCCACCAGCGGTCGGTACACCGGAGGATTCTGCCATCTCCTCACATGTCCCAGCTGACGGTGCCTAGGAAGGACAAAAGCGACCATATAGTCAAGCAATTCAGAGGTATGTACCCACAGCTACCCAGAACACGAAACAAATTCCAAAAAGTTGTATGTATGTGTGTTGAGTCCAGGCCTCGGTATGTGTGACGCAGTTGAAAATTAAGCCATGTGGGCCCCTGAAATGGCGGCTGCCTGACCTCTAAAGTGGGACAATGAGATGTGAGTTAACAGCGCTGGCGTTGTACACCATCGCGGTAGGTGGTCGGAGACCGCGGCGCACTGCTGCATTGGTTAACATTGGACCCTATGGGTCCCAGGAGCCAATGAGGAAGTGCGCCGGTGGTGATGATACGCACCGCCGCGGACGTCACCGCTGCGGACGTCACCGCCATTTTCTATCTGTGCAATCACTCGATACCTGATCTTCGACAGGAGAGGACCTACACTGCAAATGCTGCTGTGACCTCGGTCTGGAAGAGACAATGGCACGTGCATCTGGGGAAAGGGCCCCTGCCTTCACTGCACAGGAGTTGGAGAAGCTTGTGGACGGGGTCCTCCCCCAGTACACGCTACTCTACGGTCCTCCAGACCAACAGGTGAGTACATAGGGTGCAAGTTGTATGGGCTATGCCTGGGTGGAGAGGGCTGGATGTAAGAAGGAAGGGGGCAGAGTTCTGCGACCATGAATGAGTGTGACTGCATGTGCCACATGGTAAGGGCAGGGACGTGGGCCACTCACTTCGACGGTGCAGTTGGTAATGACTTCTCTTCTTCCCCTGTACATGTCATGTAGGTCAGCGCCCACCAGAAGAAGGATATTTGGCGTGCCATCGCCAAGGACATCTGGACCGTGGGGGTCCACCAGAGACAGAGCACTCACTGCTGTAAAAGATGGGAGGAAATTCGCAGCTGGAGCAAGAAGACGGCGGAGGCTCAGCTGGGGATGGCCACCCAACGTGGGAGGGGTGCCCATCGCACCATGACCCCCCTGATGTTCCGGATCCTGGCGGTGGCCTACCCTGAGTTGGATGGGCGATTGAGGGCATCACAGCAGACACAAGGGGGTGAGTACACTCTCATTCTGCTGACTTTGGGTGCAGTGGAGGGGTTTGGGTGGTGGAGGAGGGCTGTGGGTTTCCCTAGGCTAGGGCGAGTTCCGTAGGCTAGGCCCCTACGTAATGCAGGCCATGTGGCACTCCACCCCACCTCTGTAGAGTGCCAAGTACAGGTATACATGCCCCTGTGTCATCTATGTGTGCAGATGTCCACCATAGCCATGTAGGCCATATCCCAGGAACTGCATCTGTAGAGGCCAAGAGAGCGGCGTACTGCAGGGGGCTGCTGTGTCTGTATTGTCCGGTAGCGGTAAGCCATGCACTCAACCTGTCTTTCTTCTGTTTCCCACCCCCTTTTTGTGCTCTCCCTGTTCTTTTGTGCATCAGCATCATCAGGCGGAGGTACAGTGGCACCGGAGCACGAGGGGGCTGCATCCCACATGGCCATGGAGGGCCATGACACGGACTCTGAGTACACCATTGGGACGGAGGGCGAGGGGAGCTTCACACCGGTCACCGGATCAGCAAACAGCGACACGGACTCGTCCTCCGATGGGAGCTCCCTTGTGGTGGCGGCACCATCTGTGCCCCCCACTTCAACAGGTGCAGCCGCCACCCCCCCCTACCAGCACCGCCCTCCCAGCAGCCCCTCAGCCTTCGCCCCATGCCCACTCACCCAGGAGGGTGGGCATCACCTTCACCCCAGGCACCTCAGCCCCTGCCCCTGTCACCTCGGATGCCCTCAGTGAGGAGGCCATTAACCACCTCAGGTCACTTACTGTTGGGCAGTCTACCATTGTGAATGCCATCCAGGGTGTAGAGAGGGAGTTGCAACACACTAATGCATTCCTGGAGGGCATTCATTCTGGTCAGGCTGCCCATCATCGAACCCTGCAATCTCTGGCCTCAGCACTGATGGCAGCCATTGTCCCTGTGTCTAGCCTCCTCCCTCCAACTTCCTCCACCCAGACCCAATCCCCTGTACCTCAACCTATCCCAAGCACACCATCAGACCAGCCTGCACACACCTCAACACACAAGGGCAGCTCAGGCAAACATAGGCACCACACATCCCACAGGCACTCACATAAGCATCACCCACATACAGACACAGCAACATCCACTGCCTCCACTGTGTCCCCCTCCTCCTCGTCTCCCTCCTCCCTCCCATTCTCGTCTACACTCTCAGCTGCATGCACTACCACCACAGCCACTAGGACTCGCACCAGAACACCCAGCACCACACCCCGCTCACCTGCACTCACCACCCCCACTACCATTTACACGTCCCCTGTGTCCTCTCCAAGTGTGTCTGTGACGCTCCCTCCCAAAGTACACAAACGCGGCCACACACACACCCAACATCCATCCACCTCACGACAGCCTCCAGAACATGCACCTGCACCCAAATCATCAAAAGTTACACCTCCTACAGCCACCTCCTCTTCCTCCACTCCCAAACCCCCTCCAGCTACCTATCCCAGTGTTCATCAGAAACTTTTCCTGAGCAACGTAGACCTCTTTCCCACCACCCCCCCTGCAATTCATAGGTCCCATAGTAGCACCTCAGCCAAAAAAAGTCCGGTACCAGTGGTGCTGTTAGAGGTATGTGGAGTGCACCGGGCACCAGGGCATCCAGTGTGACACGGAGCCAAAGCACAGCCAGTCCCCACCCCCTGTGAAGCACCAGAAGTTGGACAGTGCCCGATGGGAGAGGGTGAAGACTCCTGCCGGCAAAGGCGCTCACAAGGGTCCCGGGGGGAGTGTCGAGTCAGCTGTGACTCCTCCCAAGGTGGGGAAGGGGCAGAAGAAAGCGCCAATGTCTGGCAAGAGCAGCACGGCGGAGAAGGCCGCCATCATCCCCGCTGCCCAGGACGCCACCGCCAGAGTCAGTGCCCAGGAGGGCAGCACAATCGTCACTGGTCAGGAGACCACCGCCGGAGTCAGTGCCCAGGAGGGCAGCACAATCGTCACTGGTCAGGGGACCACCGCCAGAGTCAGTGCCCAGGAGGGCAGCACAATCGTCACTGGTCAGGAGACCACCGCCGGAGTCAGTGCCCAGGAGGGCCCCGGCAGCCACAGCCCCGCTGGGCAATGAGGGACCGCCATGTCACACACCGCTGCACAGGGCAGAGACAGCAAAGTCAAGCACCGCTGAACAAGGCAAGCACCGCTGAACAGGTCAAGCACCACTGAACAGGGCAAAGACCGCCATGGCAAGCACCGCTGAAGAGGGCAAAGACCGCCATGGCAAGCACTGCTGAACAGGGCAAAGACCGCCATGGCTAGCACCGCTGAACAGGGCACGCACCGCTGAACAGGTCAAGCACCGCTGAACTGGGCAAAGACCGCCATGGCAAGCACCGCTGAACAGGTCAAGTACCGCTGAACAGGGCAAAGACCGCCATGGCAAGCACTGCTGAACAGGGCAAGCACCGCCAACTCAGGCATCGATAGCCCATGTGTGGCAGGGACAGTGACTGAACTGGGACCGTCACGGGGAGAGTGATGCACTCTGGGCACCGGTCCCCCTCCAGAACCAGTGGAGAAAGGCATCCACTTGAGAAACTGTAGCTTTGCACTCCCAAGGATGGTACAGTGGGCAAACCACCCACTGTAGAGACTTGAGAGACTGTGGCTTTGCACTCCCCTGGATGGTACAGTGGGCAAACCACCCACTGTAGAGACCTGAGAGACTGTGGCTTTGCACTCCCCAGGATGGTACAGTGGGCAAACCACCCACTGTAGAGACGTGTGAGACTGTGGCTTTGCACTCCCCAGGATGGTACAGTGGGCAAACCACCCACTGTAGAGACTTGAGAGACTGTGGCTTTGGAATCCCCAGGATGGTACAGTGGGCAAACCACCCACTGTAGAGACTTGAGAGACTTTGGCTTTGCACTCCCCAGGATGGTACAGTGGGCAAACCACCCACTGTAGAGACTTGAGAGACTGTGGCTTTGCACTCCCCAGGATACATCAATGGGCATGGAGCCCTGTAGTGGATCTAGCGTGGTGCTGTCATCCGGCTGAGGTGCCCCCCCTTCCCTTGTCCCTGAGGTGCATGTTGTATTTCTATCTGATGCCCCTGCAGTGTTCTCTCCGTTTCAGGACAGGTATCGTGTGTGGGCCTCGCCCATGCATTTTGGGTCCAGTTGTCCACGGACATTGGATGGTGCATACCTGCACTACTGATCGTGATGTTTATTTTTGGCATGTGTATATGTTTCTGTATATATTGGCTTACTGTATTGTGCTACATTACAATGGTTATACTCATTTCCTTTTGTCTTTGCATTTTTCCGGGAGGGCTGCGGGTTGTTAGTGTGATGTTTTGAAATGCATTGGTGTGTGTGTTGTTGTGGGTGAGGGTGGGGGTGGGGGTGGGGGTGTTGCATGTGTGTGTGTCCCTGACTTTTGCCTCCCCCTCCCCTATGTCGTAGGCGCAGTACTCACCGTTTTCTTCGGCCCCGCCGTTGCTGATGTTCGTAGAGGAGCAGGAACACAATCGCAGGGAGTATTTGGAGTTCCGGCTCCATGGTGCCCTCCTTCCTCGTGGAGTGTGTTAAGGTGAGCGTTTTCCCATTGGAATGGCTGTTTCCGCCGTGTTTTTATCCACGGTGAAACCGCCCCGGAAAAGGTGAATAAAAACATGGCGGAAACAGCTTTTGCAATGGGAAAACGCTCACCTCAACACATCCCACAAGGAACGAGGACTCCATGGACCCCGAACTCCAAATACTCCCTGCGCTTGTTTTTCTGCTCCTTTACGACCAACAGCTACGTAGGCGCAGAAGATACCGGTGAGTACAGCACCTACGACACAGGGGAGGGGGGAGGCAAAAGTTAGGGGGACACCCACCAAACACCCCCACCCTCGCATATTACAACATATTACAACATACACACCAATGCAGTCAACCCACAATCCCCCCGGAAGAATGAAAACACAAAGCCAAAATCGGGCAAACATTGTAATGTGCCAATATACATGTCATAAAAAAATATACAGATATATAAATTTCAAAATCACTCTTATTTACACATACAATCCGAGAAGTAGTGCAGATATGTACATAACAATGTCCGTGCACCAACAGTCCAAAAATGCATGGGCGAGGCCCAAAATAGATACAATACCAAAATCGGAGAGAACACTGCCGGGGCATCAGATAGAAATAAAACAGGCACCTCAGGGGGAAGGGAAGGGGGGGGCACCTCAGCCAGATGAATGCGAAGCCAGATCCACGACGGGGCTCCATGCCCATTGAAGTATCCTGGGGAGTGCAAAGCCACAGTCTCTCAAGTCTCTACAGTGGGTGGGCTGCCCACTGTGCCATCCTGGGGAGTGCAAAGCCACAGTCTCTCAAGTCTCTTCAGTGGGTGGGTTGCCCACAGGACCATCCTGGGGAGTGCAAAGCCACAGTCTCTCAAGTCTCTACAGTGGGTGGGCTGCCCACTGTGCCATCCTGGGAGTGCAAAGCCACAGTCTCTCAAGTCTCTACAGTGGGTGGGCTGCCCACTGTGCCATCCTGAGGAGTGCAAAGCCACAGTCTCTCAAGTCTCTTCAGTGGGTGGGTTGCCCACTTGACCATCCTGGGGAGTGCAAAGCCACAGTCTCTCAAGTCTCTACAGTGGGTGGGTTGCCCATTGGACCATCCTGGGGAGTGCAAAACCACAGTCTCTCAAGTAGATGCAGGTCTCCACTGGTTCTGGAGGGGGACTGGTGCCCAGACTGGATGAGTCTCCACGTGAAAGTACATGTCCTGTCACTGTCCCAGCTGCACATGGGATAAAGATGCCTGAAGTGGCGGTCCATTCATTCCTACACGGTGCATGCCCTTTTCAGCGGTGCTTTGCCATGGCGGTCTTTGCCCTGTTCAGCGGTGCTTTGCCATGGCGGTTCAGGACTGTTCAGCAGTGCTTTGCCATGGCGGTCTTTGCCCTGTTCAGCGGTGCTTTGCCATGGCGGTTCTGGACTGTTCAGCGGTGCTTTGCCATGGCGGTCTTTGCTCTGTTCAGCGGTGCTTTGCCATGGCGGTCTTTGCTCTTTTCAGCAGTGCTTTGCCATGGCTGTTCAGGACTGTTCAGCGTTGCTTTGACATTGAGGTTCAGGACTGTTCAGCGGTGCTTTGCCATGGCGGTTCTGATACGGACATTGGTGTGTGGCATGACGATCTCTACACTGGACATTGGTGTGTGGCATGACGATCTCCACACTGGACATTGGTGTGTGGCATGACGATCTCCACACTGGACATTGGTGTGTGGCATGACGATCTCTACACTGGACATTGGTGTGTGGCATCACGATCTCTACACTGGACATTGGTGTGTGGCATGACGTTCCATCATTGCCCAGCGGGGCTGTGACATCCTGGCCCCTCCTGGGCTGTGACTCCGGCGGTGGTTTCTGGACCAGTAACGATACTTGTGCCCTCCTGGGCTGTGACTCCGGCAGTGGTTTCTGGACCAATAACGATACCTGGGCCCCCCTGGGCTGTGACTCCGGCGGTGGTTTCTGGACCAGTGACGATACTTGGGCCCTCCTGGGCTGTGACTCCGGCTGTGGTTTCTGGACCAGTGACGATACTTGGGCCCTTCTGGGCTGTGACTCCGGCCGTGGTCTCCTGACCAGTGACGACAGTGCTGGCGGTTGTATCTGGACCGCCAGAAATTATGGCGCACTTCTCCGCCGTGACACTCACAACAGGCTGGGCAGACTTCCTCTGGACCTTCCCCACCTTTGTTGGAGTTACAGCTGACTCACCAATCCCCTTCGATCCCATGTCACTTGTTGTCCCACCAGGGGTCTTGAGATGGTCCCGTCGTCCTCTCTCCATTTTCAGAGCCTTTACAGGGGGTGGGACGCCAGTGCCTTGGATCCAGGTCCTACTGCCTGCCCTGGTGGACGGTGCACTCCAAAAACCTGGAACACGCACCACTGGTACTGGAGGCTTTTTGGCTGAGGCGCTACGACAGGACTGATGAATTGGAGTGGGGGGGTTGGGGCAAAAAGGTCAATTTGACAGAGGGACAGTTTCTGATGAACACTGGGATGGGTAGCTGGAGGGGGTCTGGGAGTGGAGGAAGAGGAGATGGTTGTAGGAGGTGCCACTTTAGCTGTTTTGGGTGCAGGTGCAGGTACTGGAGGCTGTTGTGAGGTGGATGGATGTTGGGTGAGTGATTACCGGCATTTGTGTACTTTGGGGAGGGGGCGTCACAGAC
This sequence comes from Pleurodeles waltl, assembly GCF_031143425.1. Taxonomy (NCBI): domain Eukaryota; kingdom Metazoa; phylum Chordata; class Amphibia; order Caudata; family Salamandridae; genus Pleurodeles; species Pleurodeles waltl. The sequence goes on along the minus strand of NC_090437.1, from coordinate 256,826,386 downwards.
ACACTGGCAGAGGACACAGGGGACGTGTAAATGGGAGTGGAGGTGGTGAGTGCAGGTGAGCGGCTTGTGGTGCTGGGTGTCCTGGTGCGAGTCCTAGTGCCTGTAGATGTGGTGCATGCAGGTGTGTGTGTAGACGAGACTGGGAGGGAGGAGGGAGAAGAGGAGGAGGGGGACACAGTGGAGACAGTGGATGTTGCTGTGTCTCTATGTGGGTGAGGCTTGCATGAGTGCCTGTGGTGTGTGTGGTGCTTATGTTTGCTTAAGCTACTTGTGTGCATGCTGGACTGTAGGTGTGCTTGGGATGGGCTGGGGTACAGGAGATTGGGTCTGGGTGGAAGAAGTTGGAGGGGGAGGCTAGACACAGGGACAATGGCTGCCATCAGTGCTGAGGGCAGAGATTGCAGGGTTCGCTGAAGGACAGCCTGACCAGAATGAATGCCCTCCAGGAATGCATTACCGTGTTGCAACTCTCGTTCTACACCCTGGATGGCATTCACAATGGTAGACTGCCCAACAGTGAGTGACCTGAGGAGGTCAATGGCCTCCTCACTCAAGGCAGCAGGAGTGACTGGGGCAGGGCCTGAGGTGCCTGGGGCGAAGGTGATGCCCACCCTCCTGGGTGAGCGGGCACGGGGCAAACGCTGAGGGGCTGCTGGGAGGGCGGTGCTGGTAGGGGGGGTGGCGGCTGTACCTGTAGAAGTGGGGCACACAGGTGGTGCTGCCACCACAGGGGAGCTCACATCGGCGGACGAGTCCGTGTCGCTGCTTGGTGATCCAGTGGCCGACGTGAAGCTCCCCTCGCCCTCCGTCCCACTGGTGCATTCAGAGTCTGTGGTGTGGCCCTCCATGGCCATGTGGGATACAGCTCCCTCGTCCTCCGGTGCCACTGTACCTCCGCCTAATGATGCTGATGGACAAAAGGACAGGGAGAGCAGGAAAAGGGGGGGAGACAGAAGAAAGAGAGTTTTAGTGCATGGCATGCCGCTTCCGTTGGCGGACAAGACAGACGCAGCAGCCCCCTGCATTACGCCGTGCTCCTGACCTCTGCACTTGCAATTTCTGTGACATGGCCTACATGGCAATGGTGGAAATCTGTGCACATGGATGCCACAGGGGCAACTATACCTCAACTTGCCACTCTGCTGAGGTGGGGTTGAGTGCCACATGGCCTACATTACGGAGGGGCCTTGCCTACCTAACTCGCCCTGGCCTTGGGACACCCACAGTCCACCTCCCCCACCCAGACCCCTCCACTGCATGCAAAGTCAGCAGAATGAGGTTGTACTCACCCCCTTGTGTCTGCTGTGATGTCCTCAAGCGCCCATCCAACTCCGGGTAGGCCACCGCCAGGATCCGGAACATCAGGGGGGTCATGGAGCGACGGGCACCCCTCCCACGTTGGGAGGCCATCCCCAGCTGAGCCTCCACCGTCTTCTTGCTGCAGCGGCGAATGTCCTCCCATCTCTTATGCAGTGGGTGCCCCGTCTCTGGTGGGCCCCCAGGGTCCGGACCTCCTTGGCAATGGAACGACAAATGTCCGTCTTCTGGTGGGCGCTGACCTACATGACATGCACAAGGAAAGAGGAACAGTCATTACCAACTGCACCGTCAATGTGAGTAGCCCCCCTCCCTACTCTGCCCATGTGGCCCATTCATTCCCATGCATAACTGATCTATGTACTCTGCCCCCTTCCATCTTCCAACCAGCCCTCTTCACCCAGGCCTAGCCCACACAACGTGCTCCCTGTGTACTAACCTGTTGGTCTGGAGGACCGTAGAGTAGCATGTACTGGGGGAGGACCCCATCCACAAGTTTCTCCAACTCCTGTGCAGTGAAGGCAGGGGCCCTTTCCCCAGACGCAGCAGCCATCGTCGCTTCCAGACCGAGGTCACAGCAGCACTAGCAGTGTAGGTCCTCTCCTGTCGAAGGTCAGGTATCTAGTGATTGAACAGATAGAAAATGGCGGTGACGTCCGCGGCGGTGCGCATCATCACCGCCGGTGCACCTGTTCATTGGCTCCTGGGAGCCATAGGGTCCAATGTTAACCAATGCAGCATTGCGCCGCGGTCTACGACCGCCTACCGCGACGGTGTGCAACGCCAGCGCAGTTACCCCACAATCCCATTGTCCCAGTTTAGAGGTCAGGCAGCCGCCATTTCAGGGGCCCACATGGCTTAATTTACTACTGCGTCACGCATAGCTAGGCCTATACTCAACACACATACAGGAAGGGCTTTTGTCTGGTGTAGTCTTGTGTGTAACTGTGGGTACATACCTGGAGGAATAGTGACTGGTTCTTCGCTGTTGTCCTTCTTAGGCACCGTCAGCTGGGACATATGAGAAGATGGCCGAATCCTCCGGTGTACCGACCGCTGGTGGACCTGTTGACAATGGAAGAAAGACATATCATCGTCACCTACTGGTTTGACCGTGCCACAATCCAGGAACTATGTACCCAGTTGGAGCCAGACCTGATGTCACCGATCCGCCATCCCACTGGAATCCCCCCTGACGTGCAGGTGCTGTCAGTGCTCCATTTGCTTGCAAGTGGTCTTTTCAGACAACAGTGGCCATGGCATCAGGGATGTCCCAGCCTATGTTTTCCAACGTGTTGTCCAGAGTGTTGTCTGCCCTGCTGAAAAACGTAAGGAGATACATCGTTTTCCCTGAGGTGGAGGATTTGCCTACAGTTAAAGGTGACTTCTATGCCCTTGGACATATCCCGAATGTCATAGGTGCTATTGATGGGACCCATGTAGCTCTGGTCCCCCTCCGCAGGATTGAACAGGTGTACAGGAACAGGAAGAATTATCATTCGATGAATGTCCAGATGGTCTGTTTGGCAGACCAGTACATCTCGCAGGTACATGCAATGTTCCCTGGCTCTGTGCATGACGCCTACATCATGCGGAATAGCAGCATCCCTGATATGATGGGTCAACTCCAGAGGCACCGTGTATGGCTATGGGGGGACTGTGGTTACCCCAACCTGTCCTGGCTATTGACCCCAGTGAGGAATCCCAGGACCAGGGCAGAGGAACGGTACAATGATGCCCATGGGCAGACTAGGAGGGTTATCTAACGCACCTTCGGCCTAATTTAAGGCCAGGTTCAGGTGCCTCCATATGACAGGTGGATCAATATTCTACTCACCGAAGAAGGTGTGCGACATCATCATCGCCTGCTCAATGCTCCATAATTTAGCATTGCAACGCCAGGTGCCTTTTTCTGCAGGAGGATGATCCAGATGACGGTGGTGTGGCAGCTGTGGAGCCTGGGGAGCGAGTGGACAGTGATGAGGATGAAGCTGAGGATGAAGAAAACGACAACAGGGAGTCAGTCATTCAGCAATATTTCCAGTGACACACAGGTGAGAACATTTTCTGGTTTAACATTACATTAACTTTCACAAGTCTACCTCTATCCTGTACCTCCATTTCACTCACTATTTGTTAATTGAATTGTACCCTTCCATTTCAGTTTCACAGGTGTGGTAACCTACGTGTCAACTGCTTGCATCCTTGAAGGGCTTGTGATGTGTGACATTGGTATGTTAGCCTTACAATGGGTAACCCATTATGACACTGTAATTGATAATACAAAGTTCCAAATCATAGACTGACTCCAGATTTTTTTGGCTTTGAAGGGTGTTTATTTAAGTGCTAAAAAAATCAAGGAAGGTTGTAAAATGGGGATGGGTGATGGTGGAGGAATGTCCATGGCAGAGTCCAGTCTATTAGTCTCACAGGTGCACTGCCCATATGGGCATAGGAAGTGGAGCTGGGGCAGTTCCAATCTGGACAGGGTGACAAAGTGGGACAGTGGGGGGACAATCAGGGTGGTCTTATTTCCTGGCGGTGGTCTTGCCATCTTGCTCTGTCCTGTTCCTGGATCTCAGGGCCCGCTTGTGTGGTGGTTGTCCGTCTGCAGGGGATGGGGTGCTGGTGTGTTGGTCCTGTGGCGGGGCGTCCTGTCCACTAGCGCTGGCGGAGGTGGTGGGCAGTTCGTCGTCCTGGCTAGTGTCAGGGGTCCCTTGGAGTGCCACGGTGTCCCTCAAGGTCTTTTGAATGTCCGTCAGCACCCCTATGATGGTGCCCAGGGCAGAGCTGATGGTCCTGAGCTCCTCCCTGAACCCCAAATACAGTTCGTCCTGCAGACACAGGGTCTCCTGCAACTTGTCCAGGACGGTCGCCATCGTCTCCTGGGAGTGGTGGTATGCTCCCATGATGGAGTAGAGGGCCTCGTGGAGAGTTGGTTCCCTTGGCCTGTACGCCGCCTGTCGCACAGCAGCCCTCCCAGTTCCCCTGTGTTCCTGTGCCTCCGTCCCCTGGACCGTGTGCCCACTACCACTGCCCCCAGGTCCCTGTTGTTGTTGGGGTGGTGGGTTACCCTGGGTGCCCTGTAGTGGTGGACACACCGCTGATTGACCTGTCCTGGGTAGGGAGATTTGGGCCCGCTGGGTGGGTGCTGTGCTGGTGTTACCAGAGGGTGGCAGCTCGGTGTTGGGCTGTGGCTGGGCAAGGGGAACCGACTGTCCTGAGGCCCACGATGGTCCGGGCTGTTCATCAGGATCCAGTAGGGCAGAGCTGCTGTCGTCACCGTGGGCCTCTTCTGGGGGTGGTGTGGTGTTGTCTGGACCCTCTGGTGTGGTGACGTTCCTTCGGGTTCCTGCAGGGGTACAAGAACATGATTATTGCATGTGTGTGTGATGGTGTGCAATGGGTGGGTGTTTGTGTACCCCAGTGCAGGCATTCCTGTGTGGGGGCTTGTGTGGTGATGGTTGGGGGGGTGTTCTGGTTATGTGCAGTGGACATGCTTTAGTGAGGGGTGCCCATGCTTAGTTTTGTCATGCAGGGCTTGGTGTTAGGATGGGTGGTTGGTGTCATGGGTAGAATAGTGAGGATTTGGGGTGATAGGGGAGGGTGTGAGGGTGGGGGTGTGTGATAGCATGCAGGTAGGGTGGGGGATGTGATAGTTAAGAATTGACTTACCAGTGTCCCATCCTCCACCGACTCCTCCGAGGCCCTCAGGATGCAAGATGGTCAGGACTTGCTCCATCCATGTTGTTAGTTGTGGGGGAGGAGGTGGGGGTCCGCCGCCAGTCCGCTGCACTGCGTTGTTGTGCCTGGAGACCGTGGAACGCACCTTCCCCCGTAGGTCGTTCCACCTCTTCCTGATGTCCTCCCTATTTCTTGGGTGCTGTCCCACGGCGTTAACCCTGTTGACTATTCTGCGCCATAGCTCCATCTTCCTGGCTATTGATGTGTGCTGTACCTGTGAGCCAAATAGCTGTGGCTCTACCCGTAGGATTTCCTCCACCATGACCCTGAGCTCCTCCTCGGAGAAGCGGGGGTGTCTTTGGCGTGCCATGGGGTGCTGTGTGTGATGTGTGGGGTGGTGTATGTGTTGATGAGTGTGTTGAGTGTAGTGGTATGTGGTGTTTTGTGCGTGGATGTAGTGTGGGTGATGGTGATGTGTGCCTCTGTGTGATGGAGTTGTCAATAGCTGTGCTGTCTCTCTGGCCTTCTCTCAGAAATTCTGGTTGTAGGGGTTTGTGGGTGATGTGGGTGTGTGTTTTATATTGTGTTGGGTGTGTGGGAGTGTTGTTTGTATGTGTATCAGGTGTGTGTATTTGGAATTGTCCAATGTGGTGGTGTTTTGTATATGTGTGTGTATTTTGAGCGCGGGTCGTAATAGCATGGGGGTGTTACTGTTGCCGTGGAGGTGGAGGATGTGTTTCCGCCAGTTTATCGCGGACCTTTGGTGTGGCGGACTTGTGTGGGTGTCTGAATTTCTGCGGATTCCGTGATGTGTGTCATAATAGCTGTGGCAGTCTACCACGGCCGCGGCGGTGTATTGGCCGTCTTCTGCACGGCGGTAAGCGCCTTATACCGCAAGTCTTGACCATCTTGCATCCTGAGGGCCTCGGAGGAGTCGTTGGAGGAACGGACACAAGTAAGTCAAATCTTAACTATCACATCCCCCACCCTACCTGCATGCTATCACACACCCCCACCCTCAAACCCTCCCCTATCACTAATGTACTAATAACACAAACTACACATCCCAACCCCAAGACCTGCATGACACAACTAAGCATGGACACCCATCACTAAAGCATGCCCACTGCACATACCCAGAACCCCCCCCCCCCAACCATCACCACACAAGCCCCCACACAGGAATTCCTGCACTGGGGTTCACGCACACACAACCATTGCACACCATGAAACACACACATGCAATAATCATGTACTTATACCCTCGCAGGAACCCGAAGGAACGTCACCACACCAGAGGGTCCAGACAACACCACTCCACCCCCAGAAGAGGCCCACATTGACGATAGCAGCTCTGCCCTACTGGATCTTGATTACCAGCCCGGACCATCGTGGGCCTCAGGACAGTCGGTTCCCCTTGCCCAGCCACAGCCCAACACCGAACTTCCACCCTCTGGTAACACCAGCACAGCACCCACCCAGTGGGCCCAAACCTCCCTACCCAGGACAGGTCAATCAGCGGTGTGTTCACCACTACAGGGCACCCAGGGTAACCCACCACCCCAACAACAACAGGGACCTGGGGGCAGCGGTAGTAGGCACACGGTCCAGGGGACGGAGGCACAGGAACATAGGGGAACTGGGAGAGCTGCTGTGTGACAGAGGGAGGACAGGCCAAGGGAATCAACTCTCCACGAGGCCCTCTCCTGCATCATGGGAGCATACCACCACTCCCAGGAGATGATGACGACGGTCCTGGACAAGTTGCAGGAGACCCTGCGTCTGCAGGAGGAGCAGTATTTGGGGTTCAGGGAGGAGCTCAGGACCATCGGCTCCACCCTGGGCACCATCGTAGGGGTGCTGACGGACATTCAAAAGACCTTGAGGGACACTGTGGCACTCCAAGGGGCCCCTGACACTAACCACGATGATGAACTGCCCACCACCTCCGCTGGCGCTAGTGGACAGGATGCCCCGCCACAGGACCACCACACCAGCACCCCATCCCCTGCAGACGGACAACCACCACGCATGCAGTCCCTGAGATCCAGGAACAGGACAGAGCAAGGTGGCAAGACCCCCGCCAGGAAATAAGACCACCCTGATTGTCCCCCCACTGTCCCACTTTGTTACCCTGTCCAAATCGGAACTGCCCCAGCTCCACTTCCAATGGGCAGATGTGCTATGTACCTGTGAGACTAATAGACTGGACTCTGCCTTGGACATTCCTCCACCATCACCCATCACCATTTTATAACCCCCCTTCATGTTTTAGCACTTAAATAAACACCCTTGAAACACTAAAAAAACTGGATTCAGTCTATGATTTGTAATTTTGTATTATCAATTACAGTGTCATAATGGGTTACCCATTGGAAGGCTAACATACCAATGTCACACATCACAAGCCCTTCAAGGATGCAAGCAGTTGACACGTAGGTTACCACATTTGTGAAACTGAAATGGAAGGGGACAACTCAGTTAACAAATAGTGAGTGAAATGTCGGTACAGGATAGAGGTAGACGTGTGAAAGTTAATGTAATGTTAAACCTGAAAATGTACTCACCTGTGTTTCACTGGAAATATTGCTGTATGACTGACTCCCTGTTGTCGTTTTCTTCTTCCTCAGCTTCATCCTCATCACTGTCCACAGGCTCCACAGCTGCTACAACACCGTCATCTGGATCATCCTCCTGCAGAAAAGGCACCTGGCGTCGCAATACCAAATTATGGAGCATGGAGCAGGCGATGATGATGTTGCACACCTTCCTCAGTGAGTAGAATAGGGACCCACCTGTCATATGGAGGCACCTGAACCTGGCCTTAAGGAGGCCGAAGGTGCGTTCGATAACCCTCCTAGTCCGCCCATGGGCATCATTGTACCGTTCCTCTGCCCTGGTCCTGGGATTCCTCACTGGGGTCAATAGCCAGGAAAGGCTGGGGTAACCAGAGTCCCCCAATAGCCATACACAGTGCCTCTGGAGTTGAGCCATCATATCAGGGATGCTGCTATTCCGCAGGATGTAGGCATCATGCACTCAGCCAGGGAACATAGCATTTACCTGGGAGATGTACTGGTCTGCCAAACAGACCATCTGGACATTCATCGAATGATAACTCTTCCTGTTCCTGTACAACTGTTCACTCCTGCGGGGGGACCAGAGCTACATGGGTCCCATCAATGGCACCTATGACGTTGGGGATATGTCCAAGGGCATAGAAGTCACCTTTCACTGTAGGCAAATCCTCCACCTCAGGGAAAACGATGTATCTCCTTACGTGTTTCAGCAGGGCAGACAACACTCTGGACAACACGTTGGAAAACATAGGCTGGGACATCCCTGATGCCATGGCCACTGTTGTCTGAAAAGACCCACTTGCAAGGAAATGGAGCACTGACAGCACCTGCACGTCAGGGGGATTCCAGTCGGATGGCGGATTGGTGACATCAGGTCTGGCTCCAACTGGGTACATAGTTCCTGGATTGTGGCACGGTCAAACCTGTAGGTGACGATTAAATGTCTCTCTTCCATTGTCAACAGGTCCACCATCGGTCGGTACACCCGAGGATTCCGCCATCTTCTCATATGTCCCAGCTGACAGTGCCTAAGAAGGACAACAGCGAAGAAACAGTCACTATTCCTCCAGGTATGTACCCACAGTCACACACAAGACTACACCAGACAATAAACCCTTCCTGTATGTGTGTTGAGTATAGGCCTAGCTATGTGTGTCGCAGTAGTAAATGAAGCCATGTGGGCCCCTGAAATGGCGGCTGTCTGACCTCTAAACTGGGACAATGGGATTGTGGGGTAACTGCGCTGGCGTTGCACACCGTCGCGGTAGGCGGTCGTAGACCACGGAGCAATGCTGCATTGGTTAACATTGGACCCTATGGGTCCCAGGAGCCAATGAACAGGTGCGCCGGCGGTGATGATGCGCCCCGCCGCGGACGTCACCGCCATTTTCTATCTGTTCAATCACTAGATACCTGACCTACGACAGCAGAGGACCTACACTGCTGGTGCTACTGTGACCTCGGTCTGGAAGCGACGATGGCTGCTGCGTCTGGGGAAAGGGCCCCTGCCTTCACTGCACAGGAGTTGGAGAAACTTGTGGATGGGGTCTTACCCCAGTACACGCTACTCTACGGTCCTCCAGACCAACAGGTTAGTACACAGGGAGCACGTTGTATGGGCTAGGCCTGGGTGGACAGGGCTGGGTGGAAGAGGGAAGGGGGCAGAGTTCATACTACAGTAAAGCATGGGAATAAATGGGCCACATGGTCAGAGTAGGGAGGGGGCCACTCACATTGATGGTGCAGTTGGTAATGACTGTTCCTCTTCCCTTGTGCATGTCATGTAGGTCAGGGCCCATCAGAAGAGGGACATTTGGCGTGCCATCGCCAAGGAGGTCCGGACCCTGGGGGCCCACCAGAGACGGGGCACCCACTGCCAGAAGAGATGGGAGGACATTAACCGCTGTAGCAAGAAGACGGAGAAGGCTCAGCTGGGGATGGCCTCCCAACATGGGAGGGGTGCCCGTCGCACAATGACCCCCCTGATGTTCCGGATCCTGGCGGTGGCCTACCCGGAGTTGGATAGGCGCTTAAGGACATCACAGCAGACACAAGGGGGTGAGTACAACCTCATTCTGCGGACTTTGCGTGCAGTGGAGGGGTCTGGGTGGGGGAGGTGGGCTGTGGGTGTCCTTAGGCCAGGGCGATTTCGGTAGGCAAGGCCCCTCCGTAATGTAGGCCATGTGGCACTCTACCCCACCTCAGAAGAGTGGCAAGTTGAGGTATAGTTGCCCCTGTGGCATCCATGTGCGCAGATTTCCACCATTGCCATGTAGGCCATATCCCGGAAATTGCATGTGCAGAGGCCATGAGCACGGCGTTATGCATGGAGCTGCTGCGTCTGTCTTGTCCGCCAACCTTAGTGGTATGCCATGCACTAAAATTCTCTTTCTTCTGTCTCCCCCCCCCCTTTTCCTGCTCTCCCTGTCCTTTTGTACATCAGCATCATCAGGCGGAGGTACAGTGGCACCGGAGCACGAGGGAGCTGCATCCCACATGGCCATGGAGGGCCACACCACAGACTCTGAATGCACCGGTGGGACGGAGGGCGAGGGGAGCTTCACGTCGGCTACCGGATCACCAACCAGCGACACGGACTCGTCCACCGATGGGAGCTCCCCTGTGGTGGCGGCACCATCTGTGCGCCCCACTTCTACAGGTACAGCCGCCACCTCCCCTACCAGCACCGCCCTCCCAGCAGCCCCTCAGCATACGCCCCGTGCCCGCTCACCCAGGAGGGTGGGCATCACCTTTGCCCCAGGCACCTCAGGCCCTGCCCCAGTCACCCCTGCTGCCCTCAGTGAGGAGGCCATTGACCTCCTCAGGTCACTCACTGTTGGGCAGTCTACCATTGTGAATGCCATCCAGGGTGTAGAACGAGAGTTGCAACACAGTAATGCATTCCTGGAGGGCATTCATTCTGGTCAGTCTGCCCTTCAGCGAACCCTGCAATCTCTGGCCTCAGCACTGATGGCAGCCATTGTCCCTGTGTCTAGCCTCCCCCCTCCAACTTACTCCATCCAGACCCAATCCCCTGTACCCCAGTCCATCCCAAGCACACCTACAGACCAGCATGCACACAAGTCAACACACACAAGTAGCTCAAGCAAACATAGGCACCACACACACCACAGGCACTCACGCAAGCCTCACCCACATACAGACACTGCAACATCCACTGTCTCCACTGTGTCCCCCTCCTCCTCTTCTCCCTCCTCCCTCCCAGTCTCGTCTACACACACACACCTGCATGCACCACATCTACAGGCACTAGGACTCGCACCAGGACACCCAGCACCACAAGCCGCTCACCTGCACTCACCACCTCCACTGCCATTTACACGTCCCCTGTGTCCTCTCCCAGTGTGTCTGTGACGCCCCCTCCCAAAGTACACAAACGCCTGCAATCACTCACCCAACATCCATCCACCTCACAACAGCCTCCAGTACCTGCACCTGCACCCAAAACACCTAAAGTGACACCTCCTACAACCACCTCCTCTACCTCCACTTCCAGACCCCCTCCAGCTACCCATCCCAGTGTCCGTCAGAAACTGTCCCTATGTCAAATTGACCTTTTTGCCCCCACCCCCCCTCCAATTCATCAGTCCCGTCGTAGCGCCTCAGCAAAAAAGCCTCCAGTACCAGTGGTGCATGTTCCAGGTTTTTGGAGTGCACCGTCCACCAGGGCAGGCAGTAGGACCCGGAGCCAAGGCACTGCCAGCCCACCCCCTGTAAAGGCTCTGAAATTGGGGAGTGGACGACGGGACAGTGTCAAAACTCCAGGTGGGACAACAAGTGAAATGGGATCCAAGGCGATTGGTGAGTCAGCTGTAACTCCAAAGAAGGTGGGGAAGGTCCAGAGGAAGTCTCCCCAGCCTGTTGTGAGTGTCACGGCGGAGAAGTGCGCCATCATTTCCGGCGGTCCAGACACAACCGCCAGGACCGTCGTCACTGGTCCAGAGACCACCGCCAGAGTCACAGCCCAGGAGGGCACAAGTATCGTCACTGGTCCAGAAACCACCGCCAGAGTCACAGCCCAGGAGGGCACAAGTATCGTCACTGGTCCAGAAACCACCGCCGGAGTCACAGCCCAGGAGGGCACAAGTATCGTCACTGGTCCAGAAACCACCGCCAGAGTCACAGCCCAGGAGGGCACAAGTATCGTCGCCAGAGTCACAGCCCAGGAGGGCACAAGTATCGTCACTGGTCCAGAAACCACCGCCGGAGTCACAGCCCAGGAGGGCACAAGTATCGTCACTGGTCCAGAAACCACCGCCGGAGTCACAGCCCAGGAGGGCACAAGTATCGTCACTGGTCCAGAAACCACCGCCGGAGTCACAGCCCAGGAGGGCCCAAGTATCGTTACTGGTCAGGAGACCACCGCCGGAGTCACAGCCCAGGAGGGCCCAAGTATCGTTACTGGTCAGGAGACCACCGCCAGAGTCACAGCCCAGGAGGGCCCAAGCATCGTCACTGGTCAGGAGACCACCGCCGGAGTCACAGCCCAGGAGGGGACAGGATGCCACAGCCCCACTGGCCAATGATGTAACGTCATGCCACACACCAATGTCCAGTGTGGAGATCGTCATGCCACACACCAATGTCCAGTGTGGAGATTGTCATGCCACACACCAATGTCCAGTATGGAGATCGTCATGCCACACACCAATGTCAGTATCAGAACCGCCATGGCATAGCACCGCTGAACAGGGCAAAGACCACCATGGCAAAGCACCGCTGAACAGTCCTGAACCGCCATGGCAAAGCACCACTGAACAGTCCTGAACTGCCATGGCAAAGCACCGCTGAACAGGGCAAAGACCGCCATGGCAAAGTACCGCTGAACAGTCCTGAACCGCCATGGCAAAGCACTGCTGAACAGTCCTGAACCGCCATGGCAAAGCACCGCTGAACAGTCCTGAACCGCCATGGCAAAGCCCCACTGAACAGGGCAAAGACCGACATGGCAAAGCACCGCTGAACAGTCCTGAACCGCCATGGCAAAGCACCGCTGAACAGGGCAAAGACCCCCATGGCAAAGCACCGCTGAACAGTCCTGAACCGCCATGGCAAAGCACCGCTGAACAGTCCTGAACCGCCATAGCAAAGCACCGCTGAACAGGGAGACTCATCCAGTCTGGGCACCAGTCCCCCTCCAGAACCAGTGGAGACCTGCATCTACTTGAGAGACTGTGGCTTTAAACTCCCCAGGATGGCACAGTGGGCAAGCCACCCACTGTAGAGACTTGAGAGACTGTGGCTTTGCACTCCCCATGATGGCACAGTGGGCAACCCACCCACTGTAGAGACTTGAGAGACTGTGGCTTTGCACTCCCCTGGATGGCACAGTGGGCAACCCACCCATTGTAGAGACCTGAGAGACTGTGGCTTTGCACTCCCCAGGATACATCAATGGGCATGGAGCTCCGTCGTGGATCTGGCTTTGCAGTCATCTGGCTGAGGTGCACCACCTTCCCTTCCCCCTGAGGTGCCTGTAGTGTTTCTATCTGATGCCCCGGCAGTGTCCTCTCTGATTTTGGCCAGGTATCTATTGTGGGCCTCGCCCATGCATTTTTGGACTGTTGGTGCACGGACATTGTTGTGTACATATCTGCACTACTTCTTGTATTGTATATATAATTATGAGTGATTTAGAGATATATATCTGTATATTTTGGTATGACATGTATATTGGCTCATTACAATGTTTGACGAAATTCGCTTTGTCTTTGCATTCTTCCGGGGAGATTGTGGGTTGTTAATGTGACATTTTTTACTGCATTGGTGTGTATGTTGTAATATGCGAGGGTGGGGTGGGGGTGTTTGGTGGGTGTCCCCCTGACTTTTGCCTCCCCCCTCCCCTGTGTCGTAGATGCAGTACTCACCGGTATCTTCTGCGCCTACGTCGCTGTTGGTCGTAAACGAGCAGAAAGACAAGGGCAGGGAGTATTTGGAGTTCCAGGTCCATGGAGTCGTCGTTCCTCGTGGGATGTGTTCAGGTGAGCGTTTTCCCATAGCAAAAGCTGTTTCCCCCCTGTTTTTATCCACGGTGAATCCTCCCCGAAAAAGGTGTCGGATTGGCGGCTTGTAATGGTGTGGGCGGTACATTGTCTTCCGCCTGTCTGTTGGTGGTGACCGCTGCGCTGCTTGTCTGTACCGCCGTGGCGGACGGTGTGTTAAAGTGGCTGTCTTTGTTGGCGGTTTCCGCCAGGGGCATAATTCCCTTTTTTTGTCCGCCGGCCTGTTTGCGGTATTACTGCACCTTTTCCACCGTCCGCCAGGGTTGTAATGACTTCCTAAGTTTGTAATGTGTCAGTTATATGTTTTATAAGTAAAATATTTTATTTGTTTAACAGATGTTGTTGGGAGAAAACATATAGAGGGTCATTCTGACCCTGGCGGCGACCACGGGAGCACCGCCAACAGGCTGGCGGTGCTCCAACGAGCATTCTGACCGCGGCGGTTCAGCCGCGGTCAGAAGCGGAAAGTCAGCGGTCTCCCGCCGACTTTCCACTGCTCGTGTGAATCCTCCATGGCTGCGGAGCGCGCTCCGCAGCCATGAGGATTCCGACCCCCCCTACCGCCATCCTGTTCATGGCGGGAAAGCCGCCATGAACAGGATGGCGGTAGGGGGGGTCGCGGGGCCCCTGGGGGCCCCTGCCGTGCCCATGCCAATGGCATGGGCACGGCAGGGGCCCCCGTAAGAGGGCCCCGCAAAGAATTTCAGTGTCTGCCTTGCAGACACTGAAATACGCGACGGGTGCCACTGCACCCGTCGCACCTTCCCACTCCGCCGGCTCGATTACGAGCCGGCATCCTCGTGGGAAGGTCGTTTTCCCCTGGGCTGGCGGGCGGTTTTTCAGCAACCGCCCGCCAGCCCAGGGGAAAACTTGTAATACCCGCCGCGGTCTTTTGACCGCGGTGCGGTATTTCGGAGGGGGGAATTCTGGCGGGCGGCCTCCGCCGCCCGCCAACATTGGAATGACCCCCACAGTTATTAGTCCTGAAGAAAGTGGCGTACACACGTTGGTACCACCAAAATGTGTTGATGGAATACAAAAGCAGGACTTACAGACCATAGATGATGACTATAAGTTATTGAACATACCCAGTAAGATCCTGCGACACTTGTAGTGGGAGTGCATTTTACTATGAAAGGTGAGTTGAACCGTCTAGAGAAATGTCCCCTTTTTGTACTATTTTGTGTATTGTATTTGTGATGTTGGTTTATTTGTGTTTTCATTTAATGAGAATTTCTAAATGTATGCTGCATGTTTTTTTAATTCCCGTGGTATTGAGCCAGAATGAATAATGGCATTCTAGTTGATGAGTGAGTGAGTGTTTATAAGTATTTATTGGGGGAATCTTGGGCTTTTTGGCAGTCCTAATGAAGTCCTATAGCCTTTGAGTAAGGCTCCACTGAAGTTATTCGCAATGGCAAGTATTCAAATTTCACACCTGCTGAAGTTGTTTCGTCAGTCAGATACATTTTATGCCTTTGCCCAGCCAAGAATTCTACCCTCAGTCTTCGGGCCTCAACTAGAGTGTGGCAGATGGAGCATCAGCTCTGCATCATGAAGGATGTGATGCTTCCAATAGGCAGGTGGTTATCTGTTCTCCATATTTCAGGCTTGGCCTGATGGACTAGATTCCGTATTGATGAAGGAAGGCCCATTGACTGAATTTCAGTCCACTGTCATCAGTCCCCCTGTCCTTTGTTGACGCCCACTACTGCATCAACCTTGGTATGGCAGTCATCGATCTGCTGTATTTAGAGTTGTCCACCTTCAAAGTGGACAGAGGGACCATCATGACAGAGGGCTGGGCTTCTGATGCCGGGCATGTCTGTCGAAATTGACAACCATTTTCATTAATACACAGTTGATTAAAATCTTCTCAAATATAACATCAACAGTTTTTGCTACAAAATCCACACAAACTATTCACCATTAACAGCACAAAGCACCTCTTACAGAGCTGTGTCTTACATATTATGTAAAATGCCTACAAGAAGATAACCCATATATTCTAAAAACGTGTTAATGTGATGATGGATAAGTCAATGAGGTTGTGTCCCAGTTGTCTGGAGTACTGGTCCAAACAACAACCACGAAACAGAAATGGGAAATGTAGGTCAGAATCCTACGCAAGGTGAATGCTGTTGGGAAGGGTCTATTTCTGCTCTGCCAGGGTACACCAAGTAGCCCTTTCAACTGGTGATAGGTCTTCTAGACATCTTGGCCTCATGCCCATGAAGGATAGGGTGGTGTCCATACTTTACATTGAATTAATTTTAGGAATTACAGGCAAAGTGGAGACTGGTAACTACAAACACTAGGTCTATCACCATCACTAATCAACCACATTCTTCCACCCCAATCACTAACTCTAATAAATGTTATTGTTGCAGTTAATTAAAACCATATCAATTTTGGCTTGAAAATTGAAGGAGGTTCTCCCAGTTCTCCCAAACTCGTGCCCTGGGCTGAGAAGGTGTTGTCGATACTCAACACTGCAGGTATTGGGCCATTTCCAGGCAGAGCGGAGACTGGAAAGTACCAACACTACCTCTTACACAATAAATAGTTCACCCTCTCTACACATTCACACCCCTAGTTCTTAGAGTGAACCTCAACTCTAATTACAAGTTATTCACAGAAGTATGCTAACTGATGTCTTTTTTTTAGGCCAGGGTGGAGTGTGCAGAATCGTGCAATGAATAACTCCTCGAAGTGGCTAATGAACTCTGCCATGCTATGCGGAGTGCCACTAGCAGGTGGAGTTCTCAATTGTGCCCGTTGGCAATGTGTGTGATGTCAAACACAATGCAAAGTACGTACTTGCATTCAAAATCGCGAGTCAACAGCACCAAGCGGTTTGCATGAGCACAGCCATCTTGTTTTTCACCCTATTTGTGGTGCTAGGCCTTCAACTTTTCAAGTTTTTGATCCATCCTCAGTCTTTTTGATCCTCCACCCTCACACTTGATCTACCCCTAATTTTTATTTATTGTATTAGTGTGTCTTTTTGTATCTGATTATTTTCATGTGGTTTACATTTTTTGTGTTATTTTTTACTTTTTGTATTTTTGTTTATTTTTCCCTTATTTCTTCCTTCCTTCCATTTCCTCATTTCTTTTCTTCTCTTCTACACCCTACCTCAGTACCCCAGAGCAGGGCAGCAGTGGCCACCTCCCTTGTAGGGGCACAGCCTTGGCGGATCTGGATATGTGGCACCATCTCCCCTCCGAGCTGGCAGCAGACGCAGGCCTGGGAGCAGTTATCCACTGTGGGAGCGTGGGCAATGCTGTGCTAGGTGAACCAGTTGGTCAGGGCTGACACTTAGGTCCAGCACACTACCCAGCAACTGACACACCGCTGGGCAGATATCATTGAATACGAGAAGGACCTGGTCGACTTGCTAGGCGTCAAGATCCCAGGACTTGGTGAGTATATTTTTATTGTGTTTGTGTTCCACAATGCTAATGTTTTTTCTGAATAGCATAAAGCTTTCACTCAGAGGTAAGTTACGTTTAGTTTATTTTAAGAATATTATTTATTATGTGATCTAGGTAGAGCTAGGCAGGTGCTCAGCGTTACATCATCGCACTAATAGGTAAGCACTTGCTTTGGCTGATTATTTAAGACGCCATTGCAATGCAAACTCCTCTGTCCTCCTACCTCCATAGTGAATATGTGATATCAGTGAGTTAGCATTCTCTGTGACTTTACGTAACTAGTACAGTCCAAACCAATTTCACAGTGATGCAAGTATGCATGTATTGCAAAAAAGGGAGACTAAGGGGGTCATTACAACCCTGGCGGACGGTGTTAAAGCAGAGGTAAGACCGCCAACATGCTGGCGGTCTTATTTTTGGAATTATGACCATGGCGGTTACCGCCATGGTCATCCGCCACTTCTCTGTTCCGCCTGCCCCACCCTGACCACGACATTACCTTACACACACACACCTGACACGCACGCAGGCACCACCAACACACATACACGCACACACACTGACACACATGCCAACATCCACACACACACACAGTCAGACACGTACACCCACATTCACACATTCACGCACACATCCACACAGACATACCTACAGACATACACGCACTCATTCCCAAAACACGCAACACCCCCGCAAGCATACACGCACTCACACCCGACTACATACACAGACGCACACCCCCATGCACCCACACAACACACAAAACCCCCCCACCCTCTCCCCCAACGGACGATCGACTTACCTGTTCCGTCGATCCGCCGGGAGGGGACGGGAGCCATGGGGGCAGCTCCGCCGACACCACACCGCCAACAGAACACCGCCGCGCAGAATCACAGGATGGCGGTACGGACGCTACATTACCCCTGTAATGACCCCCCTAATGTCTTACACATGATAAATGAGAGGTAATTTTAGTTACTAGAAAAGCCTTTAAAAGAAAAAAAAACATTGTTTTTTTAATCTGGTCTTATTCTGCCTTTATTCTTTTCTACTATATAGACAGTGCTTTTTATGTATAAAATATTCGCCCTTTGGCTCTCCTAATCATAATAACATCAAATTTCAACATCCCTAGGGCACCTGTAATTTGTGGTACTTTACCATCCCTTATCTATCATTTGAAGAAGTGTTTGTCCCCAATTTGTATTTTTTATTCTTCTTTTTCTAGATATAGCTGCTCCTCATCGAATATGTCCACTCATGCAGGAGATAGCGGCCCATCTGTTGGAGCAGAGGCCATCCAACATCTGGACAGAATATCAGTGGCTGATGATCCTGGAGGAGGAAGAGGCGGAAACAGCTGCCTTGGACCCAGGACCCAGCAGAGCAGCACACCAGCCCCCAGCCTCCAGGCCAGTACTTCGCCAGCACCACCGCCAGCAGTCAGGGTCTCTGACTGCCCCTACTGCTGCACCCTCCCACTCCAACAGAGCCTTGCTATGAGGTATCCTGCAGTGGATGGACTGCATGAAGAGCTGGCTCACCAGCACTGAGCAGAGCATGGACCAGCTCTGGACCCATATTAACAGTGCCCTCTTATAATTTTTTTGTTGTAATGGGAGGGGCTTGTTGTGGATGGAGAGGGTGGGGAGGGATTTGGGCTAGAATTTGGACATTTTGTGAGAATATTTTAGGGAAGGGGTATTTGTTCAGGGAGAGGGGTGGGTGTGTTGTTGGTGGAGAGAGAGGGTTTTCTATTAGTAAAATAATAAAGGGGATTTACTTTTAACTTCATTTGCATCTCAAATCTTTATTTGAGTGTTTTAGACTTTTAGTTTGCACTGCTGTCTTTTAGTGTAGCCTTTTATTTTTATCTGCTTAAGAATTATGTCATTCACTTATACCCTTGCTTTATTGCGCTTTGCATCTATATATTGACCATTAGTGGAAGATTGTCCTTGCCTTTTTTGCCTACAAAACCCCAGTACACCCGGACAACATCTTCTTCAGTAGGAGTTAATTACTAACTAAACAAGTTCACTTCAATTCATACTTCTTCTCTTGCCTTAATAGATTAAATGAGGCAGTCTTCTTACTGCAGGTTTTTCCTAAGGTGGCACCTTAAGTGGGTGCTGGGGTAGTACTAGTAGCAACGTGTGCACTAACAGGGCAGACAGAAGGTGCCTCTCCCACTTAGGCAAACTCCAACTGCAGGATTTATTAAAGGGTTATCCATCACTGCCAACTAGATTGAAAGAAGACAGTGAGTTTATGGGTCACATGTCATAACTTTGGGAATACTGAGACCAAACTACCACAATGACAGCATTAGACACACAACAAAGATGACCATATGATAATAAAATCTAGCAATATCTATTTCTTCTGAGTAATGGTGGGAGCTATAGAACTAAACTCAGGAAATGAAATCATGGAGCAGGAGAAGTGGGCTCAGACTCAAGAGTGTTTGGACCAGGTTAAGCGTTTACAGAACACACACATAAAGCATGAATGAATATGTTTATGGGGCCGGTGAGGAATATTGCTCAGGCGATGGAAGGTAAAATTTCATGCAGTGAGTTGGTGTTGCTTTCACAACATCCGCCCTAGCAAGTGTGTGATCATTTATGCTGTAAAATTAGGCCACACCTCAATAAATCACACAGCTCGGGGACAGGGGGTTAAAGGCTCAATGAATGGATGGGAAAGGGGATTTGAAGAAACCACAACAATATTTGTTGGGGCGCTGAGCAGCACACCATCATCAATCTGTTGTGGAAGGAAACAAAGGAATAAGTAAGTGCGACACATGTCAGTAAATTCATTGGTTATGTCATCTAGTTTTGAAATATGGAAGAATGAATGTAACCCACTCAGTTCTAAAAATTATGATTGTGAAAAAGAAAATCATATTGTATTGACAAATTGGTCAATGCATCTCCATTATTGAATGTCCGTCACTCTGGTGCCTGTCTGAACCTGTCTGGCAGGTAATCCGGAGTCATGAGCTTTCCAAGTTTTGTTCATGCAGGAGAGGACAAAGAGAATGCCTGTGTATTGAAAAAAAACAGTAGCTGTTTTATACAGTAAAGGGAAAGGGCAAACGAAAACAAAGTAATTTTCATGAAGAGTCAAGAGTGTACCAAGAAGACTCAGAGGCAGAGCAATAACACATGAGGAGTTTCACGCTTGAGCGAGCAATGCAACAAAAACATACTAAGCAACATTTCCAAATCAACGCATGTCTCTAGTTCACAAAGCTGAGTGAGTACCAGGCATTAGAATCTTCGCCATCATCATGGGTTCTCTTTGAAGTTGATATCTTTCAATTTTTTAGCTGTTGAGTCCTTCTTTCTTCCTCCTCCAAAATCAGAGTAACTCCGTCCCATCCTAAACTGAACAAGGTAGACCTGTGAAGTGTACTGCTGTTAAAGAACAAATAGAGTATTGAAACAGGAATATTTTTTATGTAGATTTGTGTTTGGTAATTAAAGTGGCTAGTTTGTTGTGAGGAACCAGAAAAAGGAGCAGACCCTGCAGGTAAATTTCACTTCTTTTGGAAGGCTAATCACTTTCATGGAAAAATGATCACCCATCCACCCCCAAACAGTGCAAATTATCAGAAACAAGTTGAGAAATTTGTTGTATTCCCTCACTGATTGTCAGCTACCACATGCATCAATCATCACTCACAAAAAATCACAATCAATCAATATATCACCACTCATTGGTGCAATAGTTACTTAGTAGTTACCTTTTCCAATCCAAGCACAATGGTAGAACAAAAAAAACTCCACTTTGGTGGAATCCACACATTAGAACTAAGCATTGGCACTGGGAGCATTTTAATCAATGATCTTCTAGGGTAGTCCTGCTAGGTGATGTAAAACAATAGGATAGGCAATGGCATGTGTGTTAGGCAAACCCAATTTCCAATGTCCTGAAGGGTATGTGGGGGCTTCTTCACTGCAAATGGGTCCAACTCCAATCCAGGCGTATATGTGACTATACAATCAATGGTGGGCCAGCACAAATCCAACACAAAAATAATGCTGCATTAGGATATTTTTCTTTTTCTTTGCAAAGACAGAAAGAGACAAAGAAGATGAATGAGAAATAATTTAAAAGTTCTATGGTGGCATTGGCATACTCAATCAGGGAAATAGAGTTCATCCTCAAACTCTGGTGGTTTTCCCAGAAATAGGTCAACTAACATGCTTGATTCTGAACAATCATCTTCTTCCTCCTCCTGTGGTGTTTCGGGAATGGTGTATTCAGGTAGTACAAAATGTTTGTTCATTTTGTTCATGGTCAATCTCTCCAAGTTTTTAGGTGAGAGATTGGTCCTTCTAACTGTAGCAACTGCACCAGCTGCATTGAACACACATTCAGCAGAGAGGCTACAGGACAAGTCAGAAACTTTATTGCCAGCTGGCTGAGCTATGGCCATTGGTGCATCTTCCCATACCAATGAAACATCCTCTGAAGTATCAATGGTGCTGCCACCTGCACGACCACTTTTTCCTTTGCCTCTGCACCAGCTCTGGCACTTGAAACCAAGCCAATGCAAACTTTAGCTATGATTCTTCTGTTGCTGTTTTCACCAGTTTTCATGTTGGTGGGGTTGGCAGATGTGAGACAAGACTGCCCTCTTTAGAAGATGAAGGCGGCACCCCAGAACTGAGGAGTGGGACTCTACGTTCCAACCATTCTTCTTCCATTTCTCCTGCTTGCTCAACAGTCCACCTCTTGTATTGTGGAACATCCCCTTCAGAAAAAGGAATGATACAGGAAAGATTTTTTTGTAGTGTGGATCAACTAGGCTGGTACAGATGTACTCTTTGGATGAGATGATGACATTTTGAAGCCTTGCATTACAAGTTAAGCGATAGCCTAGGCTATTAACCATGGCATGTGCTTCTGGGTTTTTGTTCTCACACCCAATGCGAACCTTTCAGACACCTTCTTTAGCTGCTCCTATAGCAGATGCAATAACAGGATAGCTTGGCCCATTGCTCTGTCCTTCTTGCTAACTCCCTGTGTGAAAACCTCAAAAGGAAGGAGAAACTGTGTGTGGCATTTCACTAGGCCCCTTTGTCAGCATCCATGGTCTTAGCTTTCCCAATTGCATCAGCTCCTCTTTAAATGACATAGTCACTGATCTGTTTGTACTGCTCCAACAGACGTTGCAACATATAATAGGTTGAGTTCCAGTGTGTTGGCACCTCCTGTATCAGGGTTTTAACTAGTACTCTGCTATCATGCTGAATAATCCACAACTGTTTCCAAACTTTAACAAATGGTGTGTAGATGTATTTGTAGGTTGTCAGTATGTTGCTGACTGTGTCTTCTTTTTTTTTTTAAAAGTCTTGTACAACCAGGTTGTTGCAGTGCACTAAACGCAGGATCCTGTAATAGCCATCATCTGCCATGGCCTTGACTATGTTACTCAATTAGAAAACAGGGTCCCTAAATCAATATAGGGAGAGATCTAGGGTCATATATCAAAAGTACAGAAACATCTCTCTCCTACATCCTATCATATACAGAAAACTTCTTAAAAAAAACAATATAATGTCTCAAACATCAAAATGTATTCATAATAATTACAAAAATATCAAAACTTATATAAATATAGAAATTATTCTAATATACAAACCCCCCCTGGGTGAAGCAAACACACATAGGACTAAGACAAAAAAGACCAATCACAAACAATGACAACAAGGACCACAAATATCTGTCACATAACATTACAAAATAACAAACTTGGAGACACTCAAGGAACAAAAATCATGCATATCCCATAACAATCATATAATCATTTAAGCCATACAGCATATTACAAACATTACAAGAAAATCAAGAATAACAAATGTACATGAACTCATAAATATCTTTCAAGTATTTGATGACAAGATTTTCCAATAATAGTCATTCAGTAATTCACTGACTGAGTTCAATCGCATATATTCTGCAATGTGGGAGACCTTTCCAACTCTCTCTCTCACTTGCACATAGTTCATTTCCAAATGGGTTCCAAGGTATTGTTCCTTGTATTGGATCTCATATTCGATTTGGTAATCAAACATCCAAATCGCCATAAGGTGTATCATCCAATTTTATGATAAACCATCCAGTTCGCCGACGCGCGTTTCGGTGGACATACACAACCAATATATCCAAATTAATTGACTCCACCTTCCTCAGGGCATTCGTTTATCATTGTAGGGTCTTCTTAGTTGCTTGATATATGGTAGCCAAATTCCTAATGCAGCTTCTGCTTGTGGACAACTACCGCACGGAGACACAGATAGTTACTCGATCCTTTGTTAAACTTTTTGAAGAATGCTGTCCCAGTATACAAACGGGGGAGGTACAACTGGCATGATTTCAGACAGCTTTGTTTGGTCTAGTTTGGAACCTTCCATTTCAGGCATAGAGCTGCCACACACTCCAGGAATCCCACTCATTTCAGAAAAGAAAAAGTGAGGCTACCCAGCACTAACACTTTTGCCAGCTTCCCATTGTACAAACGTGCCATTGGGTGGTTGCAGTCATAGTGCCCCTGCTGCCTAAACACACCCATAATTATAGCCTGGATTTTCTTCTTTTACGGGGCCACTGACACAGGTGATTTTTGAGATGTAGGAGGTGGTAGACTCAGTGTGTGTCATGGTGCAGTCATCGTATGCTGTGGTGTCTCCATCTGACTCTGAGTCTTCCAGTGCCATTGTGAGGTCACTGAGGCGGGTGATTCTGGAGCACTGCTGAGGGCAGTGCTGCTTTGCATGAGGATGTCACCCTCTTTTTCCTTACCTTGCACTGTGATTTGACCAGTTTTAACTGATGTTTCCAGGCTCTCGTTACCTTCACCACTGAAAACATGTTGAGCTGTTTTTGTAAGATTCACCTCCCATCAGACTGTGTGATGTTTTTTCAAAAGGGTCTCCTGTACTATAATGTTGACTTGGCTTACCTTGATGGACACTTGTATGGCAAAAGGAGCATATGGCGATGTTCTCCTCCTGTTTGCTAATAGTTAAAAAGCCCCAAACAGGGGGGAGTACTTTCTTATTAGGCCACTGCAAATGTCTGAAGAAGAACTGGATGTTGGTGGGTGTGACAATATCCTCTCCACAGTGCATTCTTTTCCTGACGTACAGGTTGTTGGAGGTCTCTGCTGGGGCCTTACAAATATGGGAGATAGTGGTGCTGCCTGTGCCACATCCCTCATAGACGGTTCAATAGTAATGTCGGACTCCTCTCTCCCATCTTCCACAATCACTGACTAGTCACCATCATCCTCCTCCTCATCATCATCATCCCTTTCCATGATTTGGAGGCTTTCTGGAACTTTTCTTTTCCCTTGTCTCTCCTGGCATCTCCCAGACTATGCTGGGGTGCACTCCATTTCCCTATCATAGTTCTCAGAAGTGATGCTTGGAGAAGATGGTAAAGCAGTACCCTTCCTTTTTCTTGCTGGAGATCTGGGAGCCATTGATTCTATAAGAAGAGGTTCTTACTCAGCAAGAAGCTTGACCTGCTGTTCTGCTCCAACTTCAGGAGCAGCTGTGGCTGCTGTCCACTTTGCTCTGTTTCCTGAAATGATTGGGTACTACTTTGCAAAAAGAACAAATCCAATTCAACATCACTGCTTTTTGGCATTGCTATGTGTGCAGTGGCTGCCTCACTGACAGACATGGTCTAGGGCTTGGGTTGATGTGGTGCTGTTAATGTGGGAGTACTGCTCCCAGGTTCCTCCCCGGAGGCCGGTGTGGCAGGCATCAGTCTTTCGAAAAAGGTTGCCCTTGGCACGCCACTGGCAGGAACCCACTTCTTCTCAATGTCTACTTTCTTTGGAGTAACTTTCTTTGGGGAAGTGTTAAGCTCTAGTTTGGCAGTGGCACTACGATGCACAAGTGAAAGAGTTTGGTGCCAGTGGACCGAGGCGACTGTAAGGCCTTCTCTTTGGCAGTACTGCCGGTAATATGGGGTCTCTTCTCTTGTGCCCCTAAAAACAACCAATCAAGAACAACATGTAGTTAGTGAGATGTGGCATTATTGCAGGTTGAAAATAGTACAGAGAAATACAATGTTAGTGCGGTTGGTTACTTATGTAATATATCTATTTAATAAAACATTGTAAAGGCAAACCGCAAAATTAAAAAAATTACATTTCAAATCAGACAGCATAACAGCCATATCCAGCTCTTTGCTTTATCTGCATCTGTTTTAACAGAGACATGTGCGGTAGTCAGAGAGAGGTGCATGGGTAAATAGAATAATCCTTGAAATAACCCATGGTGACAAGGTGGTCCAGGGGAAATGGAAAATTCATTAACATAATTAATTATGCTGTTGATTTGCCTGCTGTGCTCCGCTGCCAGGGTGTCCTAAGAAACTGAGGCCCTCAATACGACCCTGGCAGTTGGTGATAAAGTGGCAGTAATACCGCCAACAGGCTGGCGGTAACGGTGATATCTCCGAAAGACAGCCAATTTACCACACCGACTGCCAGGGCAGAAACAACAGTCACCATGGCAGTAGCCACCTACAGCCAGGGCGAAGACAAAGTTCTGCCCACCATATTATGACTTAGCAAACCGCCAACTTTTCTGGGGCGGTACCAACACCATCAAAAGCCTGGCGGAAACAGAGCATAAAAGTCAAAGGACTCACCATTGGAGACACAGGGAAGAACCACACCACCATGGAACCAGAACTGCAAGTCTTTCGATGATCTCCTACGTCATGCTCCACCACGAACTCCAACGGCGATGAAGACGATGACACCCCACACACACATGCCATATTCACAACCAGCTGCACAAGAAAACAATTAGTCCCCGATAATTGGATGAATAATGCAAGGACAACAGGAATTAATGAAAGTGATTGTAATAAGATCAACATCAAAAATAATAAGTCAATGTGGCAATGCAACAGATATGTAAAAATGTACAAAAAAGGGACACTGCCCAGACCACAGTTCACAGGGGCCACATGGCCACAGGGTAAAGTCCAACACCCAACTCGATCCCTGCACCAATATCGAGAGAACACTGCAGGGGCATCGGTTGGCAAATAGGCAGGCACCTCAGGGGGGGGCTGGGGCACCTCAGCCAGATGCGTAAAACAACCACTGGTTCTGGAGGGGGCAACATGCCCTGTGCTCTTTGTCCTGGGGAGTGCAAGGCCACAGTCTCTCGAGTGGGTGTCTTTCCAACTGGCTCTGGAGGGAGCAACATGCCCATTGCTCTTTGTCCGGGGGAGTGCAAGGCCACAGTCTCTCAAGTGTCAGGAATCCCCAAGGTGCCTCCTGCATTGTCTGTCAGCATCCCCAGGGATTAGGGTTAAATCATATCTCTGTTCTTGGTTAAACCTTCATGTTTCTAAGTAAATATAATGTGCTGTGTTACACAATTGGTTTTATCAATGCTTGTTTTACCAATGCTTGTTTGCTAATGTGAGCATGTGTAGACATGTGCTTTTAATTGGGTATGGTGTAGAACTGTGCTTCTAATTGGGTGTGGTGACTCATCCACTTGTGAAACTCAACTGCTTTCCTGATTGGCTATAAATAGCAGAGTGAAGCAAGTCTCCCTGCTTGTCTTTGTTTTGCTTCCTGATCTCAGCATCTGATTTGGCAGTCCAGCCCCTGCTGTCATCCTCGTATTCAGGACTTTTGAGGCAATTCTTTTTTTTGTTCCTGTACCAGCTGACACCAGGAATTCCTCCAGCACTCCAGAAAAGACTGCAGCTAAGTGACTAGTATTCTCCAGGGAGTTTGTTCTTTGAGCGTTGCTCTTTCCTACAACAGCTGGTGTATTTCAGACCTCTTATTTTGGCAGAGTGCTTATCTTGAAGAGACAAATGCATTTCTGAACATTCTACATTGTTATTGTAGTTACTTGCCTAAATGTGCTTCAGGAAATCTGCTTGAGCTCAAGTACTACAAAAAGTGACAGTGCAATTTTAAAAGAGCATTTATGTGACTTTTCTTTCTCTAATAGCATGACTCTTGGATTTAAATTGTGTCATTCATGTCTGTGTTTCAGGTTTGAGGAATTTGCTTTTGAAGGGTTTTTCACACACACTGAAACCAAACCAAACGGTGTCACCCTAGCTGTTTAAACCCAGAGGGGACATTTGTATTTCTTGGATTGTTTTTGTTCCTTTTAGTTTATCCCTATGCATGCAGGAAAGTTATACGTGATATAATTAATGACCTTGTTTGTCTTTCTTGTGGATAATAAGTGCAACCACAGTTCTAATTGTAGTGTGCAACAGTGAATCTCTGTGAAGCCAGCCCTAGTGTCGCAGTACTTATTGTTATGGTACTCAATTTGGGTTTTTGGTAATGCAGTGTTAGTAATTGTACCATCAGTTATTATTATCCAAGAAAAGTGCTGGAGCATACCGGTGTTCTTCTACCGCTTCCGTGCTCATATCAGAAAGAGAGATTCAGTTTCAAGGAAGATGAGTGGACTAACTCTACTATTACTCTGTCAACAACGACCTGCCCCCCAAAGATACAGGGTGCCTGGCTGGACCGGCAAGACGTGGCAGCATTTTGTCTCTTTCTCTTCCACTTCCCCTTTCATTTTGGGACACCTGCCAGGGTTTCTGTGTCCACCAGGAAGTGCCAAGAGGCGTTTCAGGAGATCGGGGGGCATACCATTACCCCTGCAGACATCCTGCTTTTCAGGTGAGTGGCCCTGTCTCGACATGAAGCCAAGCCACAACATACAGGGCTGCCTGGGCGATGGATTCCTCAATGGGTACTTTCAAAGGTTTAACACAGGCTTTACCAGCTGATCAGGATGCTCCATCTTTATTAGATTTAACTAGGGCCCTAGCAGGATGAGTCAAACTAAAACAAAGATCTCCAGTACTACAGGCTTCACCCGTCTAATCATGCTCCTAGACCTGATTCAGGCCCAACAACTTCCACTACACAACCCATGCAGGTAATGGTCACAACGCCAATCCCTGTGCCCGTAGTTCCTCCAGAAAGGTTTTTTGGAGATAGTGCCAAGTTCAATATTTTTCTTATCCAGTGCCAGCTACAGTTTTTGAGTCGGGCAGCAGCATTCCCCAACGATGCTGCAAAGGTAGCTTTTATTATCTCTTATTTGGGACGCAATGCAGCTAATTGGTGTATTCTGCTGGTGGAACGCAATGACCCTATACTGTATGATTTCAACTGGTTCAAGGAAGTCTTGCGGAAACTGTTTACCAAATACCTCTTCGTGCAAACCAGTGACAATGAGTTGCTGAATTTGCGCCAGGGATACAAGGATCTCCTGATCTATATCACCTCTTTCAATCGGATGGTGGCAGAGACTGAGCGGCCCAAGGAGAAGAGGACCTCCCTCTTCTGACATGGCCTTCGGGAGGATCTCAAGGATGTTCTAGCCTAAATTGTGGAACCTCCTACGGAGTGTTCCGAGATCATTGACCTGGTGGTATGATTGGATCACCGCTTGAGTGAACCTAAGGGAGAAAACCTCTGGGGTGACACACACTTAGTGGTGCTCAAAACTGAGAAAAAGGAGTCCTCCATTCCCACTCATGATACACCTGAGCCTATGCAAATTGGCAGTGTGCGGGGCCACTATCTAAGGAAGAGAAAGAATGTAGGAAACAATTGAAACTGTGTTTATATTGTGGTAAGGCAGGGCATTTTGCTCGTGAATGTCCTAACAAGCCTACTGCTGCAAAGAAAGCCTTCAGATTGGTAAGAGGGCCTGAATTTTCTCTTCCTGACCAGACGGAAAACTAACTGGCTCGATAACTTCTGAGTCCATTTTATTGAGCGCTTCTTTCAACATGGTCTCACATCTTCTGGCTCATACCACCAGTCCAGTACCTCGACATTTAACTCTTATTGTGACTTTATTGTGGTCCCCTCAGGTTCGTAAGGTCATTCCCATATTGCTTGACTCTGGGGCTACTGGAAACTTTTTAGACTTGGGTTTCGCTGAAACCCTAAATATTACGACTGTCAGAAAAGACGTTCCTGAACCAGCCAGAGCCGTGGATGGCTCAAAATTGACCTCTGGACTTATCGTTTATCAAACAACACCCTTTTCCATGTTTTATGCAAACAACCATACAGAACAAATTCAGTTTGACCTCATAAATACCCCAGTATTTGGAGCCATTTTGGGGATACCCCTGCTTCAGTTACACAATCCCAAAATTGACTGGGCAGCAAGGACAGTGACTTAGACTCTGAACATTGCTGGCACTCCTGTTACCAAGACAAACTATCACTAGTGACAACCTTGCATTGTGGGTCCACACAGTCCGGCTATCATGCCGGATGACACACTGGCCATTCTTGCATGTATAAAGACTTCCTTGATGTCTTTAGTGAACAGAAGGTATCCCAGCTGCTGCCACATTGGTCATACAATTGTCATATAGACTTGATTCCAGGGGCAAAACTACCATGTAGTTGGGTTTCTGAGTCTGAGAATCGATACCTGCGAGACTACCTGGACGATCTATTGGCTAAAGGTTTCATTCGCAATTCAACGTCACCAGTATCATCGTCTTTGTTCTTTGTGCCCAAGAAGAATCGTGAGCTGCGAGCCTGTATAGATTATCGCGCAGTGAACCATAAAAAATCGGTATCCACTTCCGTTGATCCCGGTACTTTTAGATGAGGTACGTCAGTCGCCCATTTATTCTAAACTCGACCTCCGGACACCTACCACTTGATACGAGTGATGAAGGGGGATGGGTGGAAGACGGCATTGATGCCCTTCGGGTTGTGTAACGCTCCTGCAGCGGTTCAATTTTTCATCAATGAAGTGCTGCAGGAGTTTCTGGATATCTGTGTAGTGGTATACATAGACGACATTTAGATCTAATTGTATTCCACTGAGGAATATATAGGGCATAGCGGTTTTCCAATAGCTTTGTGAGCATCATCTCTTCGCTAAGCTGAAAAAATGTGTTTTTCACGCTACAACTGTAGAATTCCTGGGATATGTGATCACTCCCGATGGAATTTCCATGGATAGGTCCAAGGAACAGTCCATCCTGGATTGGGAAGCCCCAAGATCCATCAAGAAAGTGCAACAGTTTTTGGGCTTCGCACATTTTTATCGGAGATTTATACCCCACTTCCATAACTAATCTCCTACAAAAGGGGGTTAAGTTCCTCTAGGATGCAGAAGCTGAGAAAGTCTTACAACATCTTAAAAACACATTCAATGAAGCACCCATTCTCTATCATTCCGACTCAGCCATTTTTCGTGGAAGCAGACGCTTCCCAAATGGCAGTGGGTGGTGTCTTGTCCCAACGAGATCCTGAGTCTGGGCATTTCCATCCAGTAGCTTACTTCTCAAAGAAATTGCTACCTGCAGAGCAAAATTACACAGTGGCGGAACGGGAACTTCTGGCCATCAAGCTTGCCTTCCATGAATGGCGTCACCAAATACTAGGAGCTAGACGCACTGTAACTATTTACACAGATCAGCGTAATTTACAGTTTTTTGAAGCAACCAAGGCCCTGACACATCGTCATTTATGCTGGCTTCTGTTCTTTAATGAGTTTGACTTCGTGATCACCTATAGGCCCGGTGCTACACAACAAAAGGCAGACACGTTGTCTATGATGGGTTTCTCCTCTGATGTTGCACTAGAACAGGTCAGAAGCATTATACCATCAGAAACAATTGTGGCTGTGTGTACTTCCCAAGAGTTCCTTGAGAAAATACGGCTAGCCCAACACAAGGTTTCCTGTTCAACTGATGTGTATGAAAAAGAGGGTTTACTATACCATGCTGATCAGTTGTACGCCCCTACCAAAGAATTACGGGATACAGTGTTACACTGGGGACATGATTCTGTCCTTGCAGGTCACCCAGGTGAGAAAAAGATGTTAGATCTCTGTCAAAGATGGTTTTGGTGGCCCACACTTGTGCAGGATGTCAGAAGCTATGTCCAGACTTGTTCCACCTATGTTCGGGCTAAAACCCCACATATTTCAGGCACAGGATTGTTACTTCCCATGCCAATTCCGGTGGCCCCATGGCATACCATAAGTATGGATTTTATTTCTGATCTCCCAGCTTCCAATGGCCACACTGTCATATGGATGGTTGTAGATTACCAAACTGAAATGGCTCATTTTGTTCCATTGAAATGCCTCCCTACGGTTTCCAAGCTCTCTGATTTGTTTGTTCAACACATTGTACGGCTTCATGGGTTGCCCACCACAATTGTTTCTGATCGTGACCCCCAATTTATATCACAGTTTTTGGCGTAACTTCTGTTCCTCTGTCAGTATGGACGTCCGCTCGTCCTCTGCATATCATCCACAAACGGGTGGGCAGACGGAACATGCTAACCAATCGCTGGAGCAAATCCTGAGATGTTACATTGACACATGGTCTACTGAGTGGGAGAAGGCTTTACCTCTTGTTGAATTTGTATATAACAGCAGTGTCCACATGGCTACAGGAGTATCCCCATTTTACTGTTTGCTTGGTCTGCACCCAAGAATGCTACCTATAACTGGGTCCCAAACATCCACAAGAGTCTCATCAATACAGAAACACTATAAAGAGTTACAGGAGATTCAAAAACAAGTACAACACTACTTAAAATTCTACCAAACTCAAGTTAAAAAAAGAAGCAGACAAAAGAAGGAGACCTGCTCCCTCTTATCAGATAGGAGATCAGGTGTGGCTCTCATAAAAATATCTCCATCTTGCAGGATCCAGAAAGTGAAACCCCGATTTCTAGGCCCCTTTCCTATTGCCAAAATCATCAATCCTGTGGTAGTAGAACTGACATTGCCAGAGGATTTCAAGGTACACCCCGTGTTTCATGTGTTGTTACTCCGTCCCTATTCCCCTGATAACCACGATACCCCACCACCTCCCCCGGTAAAAGTAGACGGGCAATGGGAATTTGAAGTGGCCAGCATTCTTTTCAAGGCGTGTCCGTGGTGTTCTACACTATTTATTGGGTTGGAAAAGCTATGGGCCTGAGGACAATTCCTGGGAACCCGCGTCCACAGTTCATGCTCCACGTCTTACTAAAAACTTCCATCTCCTGCACCCTTCCAAGCCCCACCCTTTGAGAGGGTCCTTGGTGGGGAGGACTGTCAGGAATCACCAAGGTGTCTCCTGCGTTATCTGTCAGCATACCCAGGGATTAGTGTTAAATCATATCTCTGTTCTTGGTTAAACCTTCATGTTTCTAAGTAAATATAATGTGCTGTGTTACACAATTGGTTTTATCAATGCTTGTTTTACCAATGCTTGCTTGCTAATGTGAGCAGGTGTAGACATGTGCTTCTAATTGGGTGTGGTGTAGACATGTGCTTCTAATTGGGTGTGGTGACTCATCTACATGTGGAAACTCAACTGCTTTCCTGATTGGCTATAAATAGTAGAGTGAAGCAGGCCTCCTTGCTTGGCTTTGTTTTGCTTCCTGATCTCAGCATCTGATTTGGCAGTCCAGCCCCTGCTGTCATACCTCATATTCAGGACTTTTATAGCAATTCTTTTCTTCGCTCCTGTACCAGCTAACACCAGGCATTCCTCCAGCACTCCGGAAAAGACTGCAGCTAAGTGACTAGTATTCTCCAGGGAGTTTGTTCTTTGATCGCTGCTCTTTCCTACAACAGCTGGTGTATTTCAGACCTCGTATTTTGGCAGAGTGCTTATCTTGAAGAGACAAATGCATTTCTGAACATTCTACATTATTATTGTAGTTACGTGCCTAAGTGTGCTTCAGGAAATCTGCTTGAGCTCAAGTACTACAAAAAGTGACAGCCCTAGTGCCGCAGTACTTATTGCTATGGTACTTAGTTTGGGTTTTTGGTAATGCAGTGTTAGTAATTGTACCAACAGTTATTATTATCCAAGAAAAGTGCTGGAGCATTCCGGTGTTCTTCTATCACTCCTGTGCCCATATCAGAAAGAGAGATTCAGTTTCAATGAAGTTGAGTGCACTAACTCTACTATTACTCTGTCAACAACAACCTGCCCCCCGAAGATACAGGATACCTGGCTGGACCGGCAAGACGTGGCAGTGTTTTGTCTCTATCTCTTCCACTCCCGCTTTCCTTTTGGGACACCTGCCGGGGTTTCTCTGTCCACCAGGAAAGGCCGAGAGCTGTTCCAGGAGGTCTGGGGCATACCATTGCCCCTGCAGACATCCTGCTTTTCAGGTGAGTGGCCCCGTCTCAACATCAAGGGGGTGTCCTTCCCACTGGTTCTGAAGAGTGCAACATGCTCAGTGCTTTTTCCTTGGGAGTGCAAGGCCACAGTCTCTCAAGTGGGTGTGTTGCCCACTGGTTCTGGAGGGGGCAACATGCCCTGTGCTTTGTCCTAGGGAATGCAAGGCCACAGCCTCTCAAGTGGGTGTCTTTCCCACCAGTTCTGGAGGGGGCACCATGCCCATTGGTCTTTGTCCTGGGTAGAGCAAGGCCACAGTCTCTCGATTGGGTGTCTTGCCCACTGGTTCTGGAGGGGGCAACATGTCCTGTGCCTTGTCCTGGGGAGTGCAAGGCCACAGTCTCTCAAGTGGGTGTCTTGCCCACTGGTTCTTGAGGGGGCAACATGCCCATTGCTCTTTGTCCTTAGGAGTGCAAGGCCACAGTCCCTCGAGTGGGTGTTCTTCCCACTGCTTCTGGAAGGGGCAACATGCCCATTACTTTGTCCTGGGGAGGGCAAGGCCACAGTCTCTCAGGTGGGTGAATACCCTACTGGTTCTGGTGGGGGCCGGCAACACAGCAGCCCATGGAGGCTGGATCATATGACGTCCGCCAGAGCTGACGGCTGCACTGTGGTGGTGGGTGTGGGAGGCTCCTGCTCAGCCCCTGCACCCTCCGATAACTACACTGTGGTGGTGGTGGTTGTGGGAGGCTCCTGTTCAGCCCCTGCATTCTCTGACGGCTGCACAACCATGGCTGACGGTGTGGTCTCTGTGACACCTGCTGCTGCAGGCTCCTTCCCCTTCTTGCTGGCTGGTGCAAACTCCTTCCCCTGCTTGCTGGCTGGCGCAGGCTTCTTCCCCTTCTTGCTGGCTGGTGCAGGCTCCTTCCCCTTCTTGCTGGCTGGTTCAGGCTCCTTCCCCTTCTTGCTGGCTGGTGCATGCTCCTTCCTCCTCATGCTGGCTGGTGCAAGCTCCTTCCCCTTCTAGCTGGCTGGTGCAGGCCCCTTCCCCTTCAGTATTTGTGGCCTGGAATCCTTTCCTTCATGAGTAGGTGCTACTGAAACTGGGCCCGTGGACTGTTTGGCTGAGGTGCTTGGCTGGGACCTTGATACCCTGGCCATACTTGCAGGATGGGGGAGGGGTAGGGAAGAGGTCAATCTGGGAAAGGAAAAGCTTTTTAGGGACATTGGGGCAGGAAGAGGGAGAGGTAATAGGAGTGAAGTTTGAGGGAGTGGTTGTTGGAAGTGTTTGTCTGCTGGGTGCAGGTGCTTCGGTTGCATGCTATTGTGAGGTGGATGGCTGTTGGGTATCTGGGTGCTTGCTTTTGTGGACTTTAGGAGGGGGGACAGACACAGTGGGAGAAGGACACAGGGGACGTGTGCATGGATGTTGTGGAGGTGTCTGCCAGTGAGATGTGTGTTCTGCTTGGTGTGGTGATGATGCAGGTAGTGGATGATGATGTAGTGCATGCAGGTGTGAGTGTGGTCGTAACTGGGTGGGAGGTGGAGAAGTAGGGGGAGTCAGTGGAAATAGTGGATGTTGTTGTGTTTGAAAATGAATGGTGTTTGTGTGAGTGCCTGTGGGATGAAGTGTGGTGCTTGTGTTTGCATATGACACTCTTGGGTGTTGTCTTGTGTGCATGCTCATCTGGCTGTGTGCTTGGGATGGGTTGTGGTTGAGGAGAATGGGACTGGGAAGAGAAATTTGGAGGGGGGACGGTAGAAACAGGGACAATGACTGCCATTAGAGAGGAGGCTAGAGCCTGGATCGATCTCTGTTGGGCCGCCAATCCACTGTGAATGCTTTCCAGGAATGCATTAGATTGCTGCACCTGGATGTCATTCACAATGGTTGACTGCCCTACTGAGATGGATCTCAGGAGGTCAATAGCCTCCTCACTCAGGGCAGCAGAGCTGACAGGGTCAGGGCCTGACGTGCCTGGGGCGAAGGAGATGACCACCCTCCTGGGTTAGTGGGCATGAGCAACTCACTGAGTGGCTGCTGGGAGGGCGGTGCTGGTACGGGGTGGCAGCCGTAGCTGGGGTGGTCACAGTAGTGTCCGCCTCCACTAGGGAGCTCCCCTCAGAGGAGGTATCTGAGTCTGTATTGTCCCCTCCAGTCTCCGCCATGGTACTCCCCTTGCCCTCCATCCCACTGGTGCCCTCAGCATCAGTGGACTCTGCCTCCTGGGTCCTAAGGGATGCAGCTCCCTCTGTTGCCTGTGCCTCTGCTCCTCTGCCAGATGATGCTTATGCACATTAAGACAGGATGACAAAACAAGAAAGGAGGGTAGAGAGACAAAGGATGCACTTGGTCAATGAATGCACCCACACCACTGATGGCGTACACAGCACCCTCACACACAGGGAACAGGCCTACGCACTATGCATTGCACTACCAGTGATATTGCTAGCCGTCATGGCATTAGAAGGAGCACACCGACAACTGCAGCGCACCTGGGACTCACGCAGCCCTGACCAGTAGTGGATGCTAACAAGCTAGGTAGGCTAGTATTTCCCCTTCAGCCCCATAGCCACCAGAGGACCTACGCTGCTATGTCTGGGCTGGCCTAGGGGCACCCACTGACACACCACCCGGATACCACCCGTCCAGCCGTTTCCCTCAATGATGGCCACTGTACACCCCCTTCTGGCTGCTGTGATGCCCTCAAGCACCCATCCAGCTCTGGATAGGCCACCGCCAGTATGCAGGCCAGCAGAGGGGTCAGAGTCCGACGGGCACCCCTTCCTCATTGGGAGGCCATCCCCCGTGGTCTTCCGTGCCCAGTGTCTCAGGTCCTTCCACCGTTTGTGACAGTGGGTGCTCCGCCTGGCATAAACCTCCAGGGTTCCCACCTCCTTGGCGATGGCACGCCATATACCCTTCTTTTGATGGGTGCTGACTGTAGTGAAATATGTGTTTTTGACCACTGACTTTGTGTTGCACAACTTTGCACCTGGATTAGCTGTCTAGTGTTCACCTGTTACAGACTACATTTTGTATTCAGATTAGCTGCCTATTGACTTTATCGTAACGTTAGACACTGCCATGTTAAATGTGTTTGTATTTTTCCACATTGTAAACTGTGCTTGTTTTCATGCTAGGACATATTATGGGGGCGTTAGTCAGTCAGCATGATAAGGACAGCAGGGAACAGCTAAGGCTTGGGAGAGACACCTTGGGAAAATGGCCAGTTCCAACCTGTTTCTTTCAACTCTGACCTAAATTAGCCAGAATGCTTGAATTGCTAAATAAGGGTTTTTTTTTTTTGCAGAAAGCTCCTTCTGGTTTTTAAGGTATAAATGCCACAGTGTGACAGCGAGAGAGAGAATGGCTCAATCAGGATTCTTGACGTCAGATGCCTGATATCTGTCCGGTGAGGGTGGTTATTACTTTCTCGTCTGCAGTCGAAAGGGGTCATCGTCTTAATGGCATGAGAAAGATGAAGAGCTTGGCAGGCTCTATGGTGATGAATTTTTACTTCATGATTTGCTTTTCATGATATAATATAACTACATAAATTTGCTGTGTACATTGCAGTTGAAAATCATTTTGGTATGTTTTCCTTTCATTGCTGTGACTATTTTTAAACATGTGCTTTCAACATGCTAGCCTCCTTTTTAGGAACCTCGTGGTGAAATAATAATATCTCTTCTTTGAACTGAGAAGTGCATTCCAGAGATTTTTGTTAGCTTGGTCATTAGTGAAAGCAAAACATTTTGCCATAGGTCGGACAGTCTAAAAAGAGAGGTTGGAGGTTGAGAGTGCACAATTTAAAAGTGTAAATATTTTTTTATTCAGAGAGTTAAAGGAAGCACCGCAAACCATGTTTGAAAATAAATGTGAAATTAAAATGCCTTATGATGTCTTGGCAAATGTGTTTTCTTGTTTATTGGGACTTTTTAAGTTTTGGGATGGGTACCTGGATAAAAGAAAAGTACTGAACGTTTTTTCATGTTTAGAAAAGGTGCTTTTTGAACGGAATGATGACCCTAGGAGGGTGTGGAATTTTTTTTCTGCTTATAGAAAAATACATGAGAGATGTAAACAGTTAGAATATGAAAAGAAGAAATTAAAAGAACAAGTTAGTCAGAACAAGTTATTGCAAGATAAGGCTGAAATCTAGCAAGCTGTTACAGGAGAATCTAACTTTTCACATTCCAGTAATGAGGAGGTTAAAAAAGGTGGGGGCCGGTGTGAGCTGCATGAGCAGAATGTAGTTTGTGCATAGAGTAACCCACAGTTTTTGGCAGGAGTTGAAATGCATTCTTTAAAAGATTTCACTGAGCAAGAAGTTGACGATGTTACCGGTATATTCAGACCACTTTTGCAGAGTACGATGTGTACAATTAATTCAAACAAGACACATGTACTGTCGCAAAATGTGCAGTTTCTGGGAATTCAGTGAAATTCAGAACATAGCGGGATGTTGTTATAGGTAAAACAAAAGAAGTTGGAGTTTCTTACTCTTTGCACCAAGCAAGAGACATAGAGTTTCATGAGATTGTTTGATTTTTGGAAACAGTATGACCCTCATCAGAGTGAAATCTTAACCCTTTTGGTACAAAGTAACCAGGAAAAAACATGAGTTTGAATGGAGTGAAGAGCAGCTGTGTGATTTTGATTTGGCAAAAGAAATAATTAAACAGACTATAGACTTGTGACCAGTGCAAGAGGGAGACATTGAGTTACACGTAATTGTTCAGGGACAATATGCAAATTGGAGTATGTGGCAAAAACAGGGGAGGACAAGGTTGCCCATAGGATTGTGGACTAGAAAACTACCTGACTTTGGGGAACACTATACTCCTGATGAAAAACAGCTTTTAGCCTGTCATTGGGCTCTAGTGGATACTGAGCAAATAACACTAGGTCATAATGTAATTCTGAGACCTGAAATACCAATCATGCAGTGGGTCATGAGTTCACCTAAATCTCACCGTATAGGACATGCACAAGAGGCTAGTATCATACACTGGATCTGGTACATACAAGACAGGGCTCGAGTAGGTCCGGCAGGCACTGCAGCCCTACATGAACAGATGTCACAAGACCCTGTACAGGATGAGGAGAGGGTGCAGGGAGTACCACAGGTAAAAGAGTCTCCAGTGAAATAGAGTGCACCATTTGAATTCTTGTCCTCTGAGGCTTGAGGATAGAAAGCATGTTTGGTTCACTAATGGTTCATTCAAATATGTGGGTACCAAAAGACATTGGAAAGCAGTGTCATACAATCCAGTTGCCAAAAAGTTGTTGACCACTACAGGAGAAGGAAAAAGTAGCCAATATGCAGTGTTGTACACTGTGTGTCATGCTCTAAAGCAAGAGCTGTCTGGGACTCGTCAATTTTACACCGATTCTTGGTCCAATGCCAATGAATTAGCGATTTGGCTTCCCACATGGCATGCACATAACTGGTTCATTCATTCAAAGGAGGTGTGGATTAAGGGGTTGTGGCAGGAAATTAGGGAAATGTTAGAACAGAGTAAAGTCAGAGATGTTCATTGTCCCATTGACTCACTAGAATGCTGGTTCAATTCCCTTGCAGATGACAAAGACAAAAGTTCAGAGGCAAAAGTATCAACCCAGAATTCTGACTTGGTGGGGATGGCTAAGTGGGCGCAACAGAAATATGGACACCTGGGAGAAAAAACCACTTACAGGTGGGCAGAGATTAGAGGTATGCACATTCACCTAGATTTGATCACAACTGTGATTTTGCAATGTCCTATTTCTCTGCACCCACAACACAGATCTGTCTCACAAACAGTCAAAGATCAATTGGGGAGTGGAATGATACCAGGACAGATAGGAATCAAAGCTATTCTGTTAAATAGTGGAAACACTGATTTATTCATACAGATTGGAGACAGAATTGTCCAACTTGTCATAAGTGAAGTATGTGGAGGATTGGTGAGGAATAGAACAATTACCATCACCGCTTACACTTAAATATGGAAATGTATGTTGCGATACAGCTTCTGTCAGGGCATCCTCAATGACAGCATCCTAGGGTTTGGGAGATATCCTGGCTGCAGCAGTCAATCCCACTTCCATCCATTCAATGGGTAATGGTACCATACAGTGTTGTATGCTATTGAATCCCAATTCATTCACAATAATCACATATTTGTGGTATTAAATTAGTAGATATAGCCACTTTAGTATGGCACCTGAAGTTGGTGTGTAAAACGTTGCCAACATAATCAGTGATGTTTGTGTCAAGTGTGCATACTAACTTGTGAGTCATGCAGAATATTAAGTTGTTGCCACTTCCTTCTCAAGCTGCTGGATCAAGGAAAACATCTTCTGCCACACACTTGAGGAGCCAGGATCAGCAGCTGACATCAAGGCAGATCTCAATACAACACAGAACTGTGGCTGTTACTGGTGAGTTTCCTTTTGCATTGCACTTCTGCATTGAACACTTCAACGCCACAGTGTGAGGTGTCACGGGTAGGTGTACACAAACCTGATCACATGTTGGTCATCAGGCGATGCACAGATCATTTTATTCAACCACATGTTATTCTAAGGCAAATACTTATTCTGTTGCAACCTCTGTATTCCAGGTGCTGAGAAAGGGGAGTCGATTCTAGGAGAACTACCACCTACTAGTGGTGGGTGACAGGCAATCCAAAGGGAGAATCCAGTCTTGTTTCAAGCAGCCTTGTCAGCTGTCAGTAATATACTGCAGGAGGACGAGGAAGGAGAAGGAAGCAGAGGAGGACGAAGGATATCTTGAGCTGTTTGCTGAGGATGATGAGACTGATCCCCTGCCCACCATTGTTGGCCCACTGGGCAAAAAATCTAAGTCTGCACATACATCAGCCAGCATAGTGCCTTCAACTCCACCCTGAGGATTGTCCATATCCAGCAGTCAGCCAACCAGCCACAGCATTCACATGTCCCAACACAAACATCAACTCCTCACATCCCTCACATCCAGGTCAGACATGTTGGTTCAACCACACACTCCTCCCATGATAGTGTATCCGAGGCCTTCACTCCCCATTTGAGGAAGAGCAGATATCCCCTAGGATCCAATCTCTGGCCCACAGCCTCCCACCTGCCATGCCACCGCTGGTGGACCCATTGGTGGTATTCGAGGCAATTGTATGTGGAGGGATTAGGTGGATGGTCATGGTGGCCATTGGGAGGAGGACTTCTTTCAACAGCAGGCTGATGTGAGGCAGGACATTTGTACCATAGGGGCTACCCTGTCTGAAATTTCAGACTCAGTACAGGACATGCACACCTTCCCTTAGATGATCAACCAGGTGACCCAGGTCTTCGACAGGATAGATAAATCTTGGCAAGATCATTGACATCATGGCGATACATAGGGAAGAGAGTGTAAGACACCATTCCTTGGCTATGAAGATGATAGATGGCATGCTGAAACTGATACAAAGTCAGCCTTCACAGTCAACACATGGAGAGGACCCAGCACATCTACCTGCACCACTTCACACCTAGCCTCTGGAACCAAAACCTGCACAGACACCCCCTAATCTTCAAAGGTACCACTCCCCTTAAACTTGCACCCCACTGCACAGTTATGTCCTCCACCTCAACAGCTACCATCAGTCCCTGTACAGTCACATCCCCCAACTGTACAGCCACCCACAGGCCCTGTACAGGCACAGGCACCACACCCACCCACACATCAGCACCAACACGTTCAACACACTTTAGAGGTCCTCACCACTACAGTTGCAAAGCCGCAAGAGGGATACCCCGCCTGACACACGCTCAACCCCATCTTCTCTGCCAGCAGCCACGTCACCTTCCGCCACACCACCGAACTCCACTGGACCGACCACTGCTGCACCCACTTCACTTTCGAGAAACCCACCACACACCACCACCTGCAACAGATCCCCTGCTGCAGCTGGAACAAGGTCACCAATGACCAGCTGATCTCCGCCCTCACCCAAGCCCCACCAGCCGACACTACCAACACCAACACAGCTGCCTGCAACCTCAGGCAATGGATCAATGACTGCGCCAATGCTCTCACCCCAATCAATAAACCTTCCTACAACTGCACCGTCAGAAAGGCCACCTGGTTCACCGCCGACCTCCAGACCTCCAAACAGACTTGCCAAAAACTCGAGAAGAAATGGCGCCGAGAGCAGACCCCGGCCACCCTCACAGCCCTCAAGAACGCCATCCGCAGGCACCACCAGCTCATCCGGGCCGCCAAGAGATCCTTCTTCAAGGAACGCATCAACAACAATGCGCACCACGGCAAAGAGCTCTTCAACATCGTGAAGGAACTCCCCAGGTCCAGCACCAATGACATCCCACCTTCGCAAGACCTCTGCGACCCCCTTGCCACCTTCTTTCACCCCAAGATCGGAAGACATCCACAACAGCTTTAACACCAAGACCCCACCAGCAGTCACCAACACGTCAGACTCACCGCCCCCCAGTCTCACCAACCGCCTGCTCTCCTGGACCCACGTCAGTGACAATGACACCACCAAACTCATGAACACCATCCACTCCGGCTCACCATCCGACCCCTGCCCGCACCACATTTTCAACAAAGCAAGCTCCATCATCACCCCCCAACTCCGGATGATCATCAACAGCTCCTTTGAGACCGCCACCTTCCCGGAAAGCTGGAATCACAGTGAGATCAATGCCTTACTCAAGAAACCCAAGACGGACCCACAGGACCAACGCCCATCTCCCTGCTCCAGCTCCCAGCGAAGGTAATTTAGAAGATCATCAACAGGCAACTGACCCATCTCCTTCAGGAAAACAACACTCTGAACCTGTCCCAATTCGGTTTTCACAGAAACCACAGCACTGAGACCACCCTCATTGCCGCCATCGAT
The DNA here is from genome assembly GCF_031143425.1 of Pleurodeles waltl. Lineage (NCBI taxonomy): Eukaryota > Metazoa > Chordata > Amphibia > Caudata > Salamandridae > Pleurodeles > Pleurodeles waltl. Next base: position 256,784,308 of record NC_090437.1, on the reverse strand, counting down.
GACATCAGGACCCTGCTGGACAAAGGCGAGACCGTGGCCCTCATCCTCCTGGATCTCTCGGCTGCCTTTGACACCGTCTTCTACCACACCCTATGCACACGCCTCCACGACGCATGGATCAGTGACAAAGCCCTGGACTGGATCACCTCCTTCCTCACTGGCAGAACCCAGAGAGTCCACCTCCCTCCCTTCTGATCTGAAGCCACCAAGACCATCTGCAGTGTTCCCCAAGGATCTTCCCTCAGCCAGACCCTCTTCAACGTCTACATGTCACCCAGCTGATCCTCTCCTTTACCAAGGACCCCGCCGCCGCCAAAACCAACCTCCACACAGGAATGAAGGCCGTCGCCAAATGGATGGAGGACAGTCGCCTAAAACTGACCTTGGTCCCACCCCCTCCACCTGGGACGACTCCTGGTAGCCAACCACACTGGGAGCCGCACCGACGCCCACCAACCATGCACGCAACCTGGGTTTCATCCTAGACTCATTGCTCTCCATGACCCAACAAGTCAACGCCGTCTCATCCTCCTGCTTCAACACCCTCCGCATGCTTCACAAGATCTACAGGTGGCTACCCACTGAAACCAGAAGGACGGTCACCCAGGCCCTCATCAGTAGCAGACTGGACTACGGCATCGCTCTCTATGGGGGAACCACAGCCAATCTCCAGAAAAGACTGCAACGCACACCTCATCCTTGACATCCCCCACCGCGGCCACATCTCAGCCCACCTGAGAGACCTACACTGGCTCCCCGTTAACAAGAGGATCACCTTCAAGCTCCTCACACATGCCCACACAGCACTCCACAACACCAGATCAGCATACCTCAATGAACGACTTACCTTCTAAACCCCAAACCGACGGCTCCGTTCAGCCGACCTTGTCCTCGACACAGGACAACAACCGGTGGCAGATCATTCTCCTACCTCGCCACCAAGACCTGGAACACCCTCCCCCTCCAATTACAGCATACAAAGGACCTGCTGACCTTCAGGAGACACCTCAAGACATGGCTGTTCGAACAGTAGCAGCTCCCCCACCCTTCCCCCTCAAGCACCTTGAGACCCTTTCGGGTGAGTAGCACGCTGATTGATTGATTGATTGATATGTATTCACTACAATTTGTGAATAAAAATTAGCTTTCACATTTCAAATTAGTTGAGTAAAAGTTGATGATGATCAATTGGTCAATCTGGTTGTAGGCCACACGTTTTGAAAAATTTCTGTAAATCATATATGTAAGTATAAACATCTGTGTATAAGGATATCATGTGGAAAACATAACCAACCACATAGCAATCTGACTTACAGCACAAAGAGATATAGATTTTTTCATATTTTATCATGAAATTTCCTTTTAAATACAAATACAGTCCATTGTGAGGGTAGAAAGAAAGTAAAATAGCATCTTAAAGCAGATTGGTGAAGGGGACTTGGAGGGGTTGGGGAAAACTAAATATAACACATCAGGAAGCACCAGGGGAACCAGTCTATGTACAAGGGGGAAAAACAAACATAGTCCACTGTCCAAACAATGTGCAGTCACTGGCCATCCTCACTCTCATCTTTCACTATGTCCAAATCCTCTGCCCTTGTGGACTGGTCTTGGTTGCCCGGGGTAGGACCAGGCAGCCCATGGGAGTTGACAACATGAGGGGTAAAAGGGGTCGGAGGGGAAACAGGGAAGGCAGACTAACCAGGAGACACAGCAACAGTGGAGGGGGCACTGGGAAAACACAGGCAAAGAAGTGATGGAGGCACTGATGTGAGCAATGTGCCTCTCGGAACATACAAAGTGCAATGTGAATATCCTTTAAGGTCTGAGAGGACACATTCCCCTCAAACTCAGGTACCAGCACCTGTTCCTGTGAGGCACCTGATGAATCACAGTACATGAAGGGGTCTGGGTCAGACAAGAGGGATGTGGGGTGTAGGGAGCAGGTGCCTCCCTTAGCTCTCCTGAGCAAGCACATGGAAGGGGAGTACTGGCAGGGGGCACAGCAGGAGGCCCAATGGTATGGGGGGCCTCAGGAGTTGGGGAGGGGATGGTAGCAGGCTCAGATGGCCATGGGGCCTGCCATGGGAATGACACATCAAAAGCCTGGTCTCCTGTGCCAGGGGGAAACCTTTGTATACCTATATATACCTGCCCTGGTCTTCATCTCTCTCCTCCTGCTCGCCCCTTGGATTGAGAGGTCATACCCACCTTCGAGCAGGGGCTCGGCTTCCCTGCCTCTGGTCCTGGGTTGATGTCCCTTAGCCAGCCAAGTTCACTGAAATATAAGGCAAACAATTATGTAGTTGGTGTTCAAATAAACAAAAGGCAGACTACAGCAATAAGCAAGTTCTGACTTTGTGATCTTTTGTCCTCACTGGGCCAAAATGATGTGTATGTTCACTGTAAAGTCCTGATATGAGACACACAATAACATCTGTCTCTAGGTCGCTTTATATATCCTTCAATACTTATTAATCCTAACCAAATCTTTGGCGTGGTGTGAGTTTCTGGACATTGAAACACTTAATTAAGTATGTTAAAGTTTATGAGTGGGGATAGCACACAGAATAGATGTATCCAAACATAAAGGGGATTTGGGAATATTTGAGAATGGGCAAATGCCATCAGGTGTGCAGCATACAGAAGCACTATAACCTGCAAAATAGGGAGTACAGATACAAGCAAAGCATTGAATATAACCTTGTCAAAGAAGTGTGTAAAACTATTTGAATATCCCTAGAGGCCAATGGCCAACGTACATGCCAAGAGTCTCATTTAGCATGTAAAGACAGCTCTGTCTATGCTGTATACTGGTAAGCACATGTGCATAGTTAGGACTTTGACTGGGAAAACAGAAATTACATATGTGCTACTGCGATGAAGATGTGTACATGTCCTCTTTTAGATCCTCATATTATTTTGATTGAGACGAGTATCACAAAGTCAGTCCTTACTTCATTGACACGAAATGTGTCTTTCAACGTATAAACCAATTGGCCCAAAAAAGCATGCATGAGATAGTATCCAAGCCCCAAAGCACAAGCCCTTCCTTCCCCATTGGATATAACAGTTATAAGGTCTTTGGAGCCTAGTTCTATTTTTGGCAAGTTCATTTTTCTTGAAAATGCAGCTAGAAGCTGATATTACCCCAGTTGTGTTTACTAAACTACAAGTCCAAGAATGCCTTCATAAAACATCCTTTAATTTGTTCCAAGTAGACCATGACCTCATAAATACTGTAAGCATTTGGCACATAGGCTGAAAGCTGACAAAAGACGCACCCAAAAAGCATGCGTGAGGTAGCATCTAAGCCCCAAAACACAGGCCCTTCCATCCTCATTGCAAAAAAAAAACTTTGAGGTCCTTTGGAGCCTAGTTCTGTTTTTGTAAGTGCATTTGTATTGAAAATGCAGCTAGATGCCAATATTACCCCAGTTGTGTTTACTACACGACAAGTCTCAGAATGGCCTCATAAAGCTGCCTTTATATTGTTCAAAGGAGATCCTGGCCTCATAAATACTGTAACCATTACAAACATAGGGTGAACTCAGACACCTAAACATGAAGTAACTTCACTTTCATCCCTAAATATCATACTACCAGACACATAAAGCAGTTCATGAGCTTACCAGGTCTCTGCTGCTCAAGCTCCTCCAGCTGAGCATGGAGGGTCAGCCAGGCTGGTCTCAGGACCCTCTGTTACAGTGGGCTAAGGCGGGACCTATGGCTGGGAGGACAGGCCTAATAGTTCCTGGGCCTTCCCAGCAATTTTTGCACATTCTGACATGCTGATGGAAAACACCCACTGCACTGCAGCAATTGGTGATGTCTTCCCAAAGAGAGTGTGCGCTGCAATACTCAGCTGTTGTTCTGGGTCCCCATAAAGCTGAGGGTACTGAGCAAGCACCCCCTCTGCTAAGATGCTGTCTCAGTGAAAGGTGGTGCCTTGTCATGAAGTCGCTCAGCCACGTTAAGGACAAGTCAGGTACACAGAGCTGCAGGATGGCAGAGGATCTTGTCGGCAGGTGAGAATGGCTTAGAAAGACTGTAAAACAGCTGTCAGGAGCTGCCTGTTTTGAATTTCCTGCTGTTTACTTTCTGTGTGTCATTTTCTGTATGAAATTGTTGGGCTCCAGCCTGAGTGGGGAGTCTCCTCCCGAGTGGGGAGCCTTTGCTCCATGTGCCAGATGCAAGCATTCGGTGTGAGGACTTTTCTGCAGAAAAGCTGTGATATAATCTAGAAAATGATACACAGGCAACCTAAAGGCAGGAAAAAAAACAGTACCTACTGTGACACACAGCGAAGTTATTATTTTCTAAGACATCCTCAACACATACATTAGAGCAAAACACTCCTACAGCTGACTTAAGGTGGGCAAACTGGATAAGGAATATGTCTGATTGTGCTGCATCACATATGCACCACACAAAGTGGTACATGCATGAGGCAACACTCTAGATCAGATATAAGAAGCAAAACCAAGCAATAAGAAGCAGCAGAACACTGCACAAATTGCTGCATTACACTACTGTGTCCTGGCTAGCAGTGGTTATTTACATGCAAAACAAAAAGATTTGGACAAATCCACAAATTTATAAAGCTATGTGACCTTGGAAAAATGCAAGAGGCATATGCTTCTCCAGGTGAGGCACAATGATGTGCCAAATCACTATTTCCCCCATGCAGCATACAGAGAAAAAGACTAAAGCCTCCCAGGTGCCTCTGTCTGGACAAATACAATTGGGCATGCAACACAGGCACCCTTGCACCATAGTGAAGGGTGCCTACATTGGCACGAGGCACAACATTTAGCCCCAGCTTAGGGGTAGAGGGCATGAGTGCACTATATGCCTCTGCTATGGCCTTTGTCTGACCTTTCAAAATTAAACAGTACATGGCAGCAAGTTGACTTGCAGTGCAACACTGGGGCATCTTTTATTATATATGCCCACAACATCATTACATGGCCTGACATCCTTATGTCACATGTGTATAAGGGCCTTTCTCCACCTTATAGTCTGACAAACAGCCAACCTCCTCTAAACAATGGATAAGGTGTGCTTGTTTGAAGTGTCAGATTTTCAAAATCTTAACAACTTACTTTTGATTGTACCCTTTTCAGTTACAATCCTAACTTTTCATGGACACAGTGCAAAATGTAAATGGCTGCATGCATAGACTTCATTCATAGTGACGTTTGGGTGCTGATTGTTGTGATTTTTTCACACTACTGTGCAGCTAGCCAGTTTGCAGCACTGGCCTGCATCCTGATGAAATGGTAAAAAAGCAGCATATCTATAGTATACTGTGCATTTGTGACCTTCACCCAGCACTGGCCTAGAGCCAAAAAAGGAATCCATGCACAATGGTGCAAGGTTGTCTGCGTTTCATGCAAGATTTTTTTGTGTAGGAAAGCAGCATATTCCAGCACAAAAGCAATCCTGGAAGGCATATTCCTCTTTTTATGTGTACATCACAATGCAGCACAATGCCACTGATGAACAAAGGATGTGAAGAATGAGATTACTCCTTGTTGTGCCTCACCTGAGGAGGCATAACGTTTTAACACATCACCAGGTCTACAAGGTCCTGTGAATCTGAGTAGTCCATGTGTTTTGGGTGGGAACACAGAATGCCTCCTGTGTGCAGAGTGAGATAATACAGACATTTGCACAGCCTTGCCTCACTCTATGAAGCCATTCAAAGCCATGCAAAGTGATATGGTTGCAATGTCTGCACTTCCATTGCGTCACAGAAAGAGATGCTTCATTGTCACAGGGGCTCATGGATATGGTCCTTGGTAGGTGGATAGTTCAAGAAGCCCATTGTCCAGAAGGCTAACCCAACTAAACTGACATGTTCTCCCCTTAGGCAATGGAGTCAATTGCAAATTTGTCAGCACTTTGCGCTGACATGTTCACAAAATCTGTAGCAGGGCCTGACGTTTGACTCATGAAAACATCTGTTGCTGACAACCTGTGTGTATGGTTTACAGAGCAGTCTCAGGATATAATTTATAGTCAGAGTGTTAAATGTCCATCAATCATCATTAACAACAGACTGTTCAACCACATAAAGTCTGTAACAGAACTAGTTGCTCCTGAGAAAAAGTATTAACCAGCTGGTCATGCACCTGCATACCCTGCCCCTTGTTGAGTCGAATGGCCTGGTTCCCTGGATTTAGACCTAGGTGAGGGTTCGGAGGTATGTGTAAGCCATGATTAACTGCAATGTTGTGTAAGACACAGCAAGATAGTATAATGCTGCACACAACTTCAGAGGGGTACAGCAGCACACCCCCTTTGTGGTCGAGATATCTGAAACACAACTTTAGGAGTCCAAAAGTACACTTGATTATGTTTTTTGTCCAAATGTGTGACCTATTGTACCTATACTGAGATACAGTGATTGCATGTCTGCATGGTGTGAGGAGATGAGGGGAGAGTGCATATGCAGCGTCACTTGAGGAAGGAAAAGCACATATTTTGTTGAATGTCCCCTTTACATTTATTAAGTTACTAAGAGATTAAATGGTACATGCGATGTCTCTTGGCATAATGTATGTGCAGTAAAAAATAATTACATTGCAAAGGATTTGTATGTAAACAATGTTACACATATGTAAACTTCTCTGTAGTCTGTGTACTTACCCAGAAGCTGCATGTTGCCAAATTCACCTGTTGCCAGCTGCCAGGCCAAAGGTGCCCTGTAGAATATGTAGCTGTCATGTGTACTACAGGAGAATACTACATGCACCTCAGTGAAGGTGCCTCTGGCATAACACAAACCCTGCATATTATTAGAGTGTCAGCGGTGTATGTTGCAGAAGATGTGGGCATTGTGCCAAGGTGGCTGAAGTGCCACATAAGTGCAATTCATAGCACCAACCACACGTGGGACGCAGGACAAGATGTAAAAATCAATGGCAACCCTTTGCCTTCCTGCCAGTGTGTGGGGTATATATATGTACTGATGTACTCTCCTAATAATGTATCACAGTGCTTGACGCAAGCATCAGGAATAGCTTTCCTGTGATATGGTTACAATGCCACTGGACACACTCTGGAATGAGCCAGTAGCAAAGAGATGGAGAGCTGCTAGGATCTTGACATAGGCAGGATAGGATAGGAGTGTCAGGTAACAGAATCAAGATCCTGGTCCCACTGAGAAACCATCTCCAAGATGGCATAAGGGGGAAACCTGAATCTAGCCCTGACATCTTGATTGGACATCCCAAAGAGGTTGCCTTTGACTGAATATCCACTCTGCTCTGCTTCTCCTCCTTCTTCTCCTCATATCATTCTGTCGCATTACCAGGAGCAAACAGACAAACACATTGAGCGAGATGTTGAATATCCTGAAAGGGGTTTGTGTGTGGCAGCTCAGCTTTTATGGCTGTAGCCAGGATGTGATTGGCTACTGAGTTCCATCTTGAAGTGGGTGGGGGGGTTGTAAGCACTGAAAAAAGGTGTGAGGAACTTAGGGCCATATTTATACTTTTTGACGCACAACTGCGCCAACGCAGTTGTGCGTCAAACTTTTTAACGCCGGCTAACGCCATTCCAAAGCGCCATGCGGGCGCCTTATTTATTGAATGACGTTAGCCGGCGCAGCTGACTGGTGAGCGTAAAAAAAAATGAATCACACCAGGCAGCGCCGGCGTAGGGGAAAATGGAGCTTGGGCGTCAAAAAATGGGGCATGTTAGGTCTGAGGCAAAATTTTGGCCTCAACCCGATTTGCGCCACTTTTTTTTGACTCCCAACCCCCATTGAAATGACTCCTGTCTTAGCACAGACAGGAGTCATGCCCCATTGCCCAATGGCCATGCCCAGGGGACTTATGTCCCCTGGGCATGGTCATTGGGCATAGTGGCATGTAGGGGGGCACAAATCAGGCCCCCCTATGCCACAAAAAAATAAAAAAATAAAATACTTACCTGAACTTACCTTAAGTTCCCTGGGATGGGTCCCTCCATCCTTGGGCGTCCTCCTGGGGTGGGCAAGGGTGGCAGGGGGTGTCCCTGGGGGCATGAGAGGGCACCTCTGGGCTCCTTCCGAGCCCACAGGCCCCTTAACGCCTGCCCAGGCGTTAAAAAATGACGCAAAAGCGGCTGGACGTCATTTTTTAAGGCCCGCCCACTCCTGTGCGTCATTTTTGCACGGGAGTTTAAATAAGGCGCACATGCCTTGGAGTCATTTTTTAGAAGGGAACGCCTACCTTGCATATCATTAACGCAAGGTAGGTGTCCACGCTAAAAAATGATGCAAACTCCAAGATCTTTGGCGCTAGACGGGTCTAACGCCAAAGTATAAATATGGAGTTAGCTTTGCGTCGGATTTGCGTAAAAAAAAACGACGCAAATCTGGTGCAAACAGAGTATAAATATGCCCCTTAGTATTCTGAAATTTGTTCATAGATTTAAAGTGCATATTACCTCCACAATTTGTTTACGTAAGAGGTTGTACTGCCAGATTGTCACTTTTAATGACTGTCCTGTGGCACACAATGCAGAACCATAATGTGAAGAAATCACATAGTTTCTCCTCATTTTTTCCTCTTTCTATGTGGGCTGCATTTTGCAGAATGCATAAAAGAGGAAAACACCTCCATTGATTGTTTTCGTGCAGGAATATGTCCCTTCCTGCACAAAAATAATCATGCTAAAAATGCAGAAAGGGTGCCTGCGTTGAGGCTAGGCACCAATTTGTGCACTGGTACAAGCAGAAATTACAGAAATGCACTATGGCTCATATTTATCCTTTTTTTGCGCCACATTTGCGTCATTTTTGTGACGCAAAAGCAGCACAAAATTACAAAATATAATTGCATTTTTTAAGTTTACGCTGCTTTTGCGTCAAAAAATGACGCAAATGTGGCACAAAAAAAGTATAAATATGGGCTTATTTGTCAATAATACAGCGCATTCCTACCCTTTCTTTTGACGCAGCGCAGTGCAGCAAGAAGCCATGCAGCTCTGCCCTGCACCAAGAAGAAGTAAATATGGCAGGGTGGTTCTCTGTCTGTCTGTCTGTACTTTTGTTTTCCTTATGAATTGAGCTGTCAATCTTTTGACTGTGTCACTCAAGTGGCATTGTAATGTGAAAGGAACTCACACTGACGCTTTGTGCAGATGATCTGCAGTTATCTGCCAATTCAGGTAAAGAAATTAGTGTACCATTAACAATCTATTTTGAATATGGCAACGTCGTTGGCTTTTCCATAAACACAGATAAAACACAATTGATAATCCGGATGCATTACAACTAATAATGCAACAATAGTGACTTACATGAGCTATACGAGTAAAGTGATGGGAGGTTATCCCCATTAAATGCATAATCATATTTTCCTTTTCATGAGGAAGAGATATCAAATATAACGAAATTACACAGTCAATTTAAATACCATTCCTTAATGGAGTGATCTCTTGACAATGTTTATCTCGCCTGAACTCTTACTACTATTTTCAAATACCCTGTCTCCTGTCGCTGTTTTCAGGAAACTAGAGTCGAGTGGTTTACATTTTAATTACGTCTAATCTCTTAATGCTGGTTTATGGTAACTAGAGGCTAAATATTGTTTCTGGTTCTTGCTTTCCGGTTGTATCCAGTTTCAAATCAAGATCTATTTATGTCACGCACACCTTATTTACACTGACCTCTCTGCTTTTATCTCTTGACCTTGGAATTTCTTTATTATACATGTTACAGGAACAATCTGGCAATATAATTGTATTAGCAAAATTTGTCAAAACCATTATCATTGTATTATTATTTCTAGTTTGGAATAATTTGAAAACATGCAATATTCAAACAAGCTTACATAATGTGTACATTTTCACAAGTGGCTTTCCAACAAAAATTATGCTGCAGGAATCACATATCAGCTTTAATCTTGGGAGGTATGTAACTGTACTGTACTGTTCAGTGCAAAGTTTGTAGGTTCATCAAAGCGCCATCAAAGCATGTTCTATGTGACCACATTCGGCATAAAAATAACAAAAGATGAGCCAAAAAGACAAGAAAATTCCAAGATTACCCTGCAAGGTAAAAAGAAGAGATCGTTATGAGAAAGGTCATCACTGACACAATGAACAAGAAGCAAAGGATTGCTATATAGTTCATTGCTGAACACTAATGATGTGAAGACTAAAAGAAATGGATGGCTATAAGGACATTTCAGTGTTGGGTGCATGCAAACGTTTGCATGCATTTACATTTGTGTGTTATCCAAGGTGATGTTATGATATCCTGTGTTATGTTATGTAAATTTGTATAGTGCACTATCACCCAGGTGGGTATCCTGAAGGTGAGCATGTGCGAGTTTGGTACACCTAGGGCCTAGGCGGACTACTCTAAAAAAGCCAAGTCTTCAGTTTCTTGTGGAATTTAAGAAGTGAAAAAAAGGCTCTTATTTGCAGCGGCAGGATATTCCATGCTTTAGGTTTCTTCTGGGGTGACGACAAGCCTTGTGGTTAGCTTTGGTTCTTTGGTTAAGATCAGGATGTGCTTGGTGAGGTCGGTCTGATCCGGTCGTGGGCTAAAACTGTTCTAAATGGTAATAATGCTGTTGCTGAAAAATTGGGAATAATTGTTGCGGGGGCCTGAGAAGGAGTGACCAAGTTTGTGGTGACTGGTGGTGAGCTGAAATCTTCCACAATGGTAAAGATTTCTTTGTTTTTGTTGGTGCTGGCATCAATGCGGTCCACCAGAGCAGCATGTTTCGTGGTCCATGTCATTTGGTGGTAGTGTCTCAGAGTGGAATTAAATGTGCCTCTGCCCTCAATGTCCTCGCTTATTCTCCATTTGCACTGTAGTTGATTGCAGTGGTGCTTCATCAGTCTGAGTTCCTCCATGTACCAACTATTTGCGGTCTAGATCTTGTTGTATTGTTGTGTTTGAGGGGGCTAGGGAGTCAGCATTTGAGGTGATCCAATTGTTGAAATTCTTGATGTTTTTGGGGAAGCTGTTCCTGGTCTTGAGTCTGTTAGAGTTCAGAGAGGTGTTCCAGTCCTTGCTAGTGATGCTGTTCAAGTTTCAAGGAGCTGGTATAATGGATGTGCATTGGACCAGGATAGGGATGCTGAACATGATATGGGCATGGTCTATCCAGGGAACTGCTGTGGACTCATCAACTTGGATGATGCTGAAGTTGGTAAAAATCAAGTCCAGGAGGTGCCTGCCAGGTGAGTAAATTCTACTAGTCAAAAGGTGAGGATCAGGCTTCCAAAGGTGTTCAACAAGTCCTCTTGAGGTAGAGTTGGACGGGTCCTTATAGGTGGAAGTTCAGGTCCTGAGTCGGATGTAATTAGTAGCATTGAGAGCAAGTGGTGCAACAAAGGTTGGTGTCAGTGGAGTTGGTGAGCAACCCCAGGAATCTGTAGTTGAGAGTGCCACTTAGGGTCAAGTTGTCTATGATGTGGACAGACGTTCCATATTGGAAGATGACGTGTCCATTGATGTGTGCAGCTGATAGTGTTTGTGTCGATGATGGCAATTCTGCCTCTGACCTTGTAAAGTCTGTCTTGTCTAGTGTGAGAAAACTGGGCTTTTCACAAATGTACCCTCACTTTGTGCCCCCATTTGTGACTGATACTGGTGCTTTCGTACTCTAATTGTGCCTTGGGCTCTGCCAACCAGGCCCAGGGCCAGTGTTCAGGGTAAGAGTGTATGGGTAATTAGACATAATTCCAATTAGAACTGACGACCTACCTATAAGTCCCTAGTATATCGTAGGGCATGGGTTTAAAGGCTCAGTAGATTTAATGCACTTAAGTGTGCACTGCTGTATGGACTTCTTTCATTTTAAAAGTCAGCCGTGCTTTACAGGCTGCTTGTAAAATAAAATTATACCCAAAATCAACCTTGAAATTAAAGGTACTTCCAAAGTCTTAGGTGCCATAGGGGTAGGGTTCTTACTAACAGGAAGCAGGGACACTATATCATATGTTTTATAAGACCTGCTCAGGAAAAAACTGCCAATTTTGTTTTTACCCATTGTAGTATATTAGCCCCCTAGGCTAAAATGGGAAGGCTTTGTTTAACATTAATAAATTCTTACTTTTAATAGGAGTGAGCTAAAATACCATTCAGGGTTTCAAATCAAAAGTTTGGATAACTCATACAATTAGCCAATGTTTGATGTGTAATAACACTTACAGGGAAAGAGTTTTAGAATTATTTCCTAAAGTTACTTAAAATCAGCCTTGTTGTATTCTTTCCTGATTGGTCAGCCTCTAGCAGGCTGAGCTGAGCTGCCTTAATGAGGTGTGAAGTGGCCTGAGCTGAGACAAAGGAACTGTCTGGTGGGTGGATAACTGCAGCAGCAGATGCCAGAGCAGTAAGAGGAGTTAGTCGCCAAACTGGTCTTCAAAGGAGGGAAAGACATTTGGAACAGAAACCAGACTCCCACTGTTTCCTGCACCCACACCCAAATGAGAGCCTAGTTAGATTAGGAGCGGGCTGGAAGGGGAGCGTAGGGAAAAGTTAGCAACAACTGTGGGTAGGCTTGGCCTGACCTGAACCTCCAGGAGGGATTTTCTCCATCTCGAATTTTTGAGAACCAGTGCTTTGTGGGACTGAAATGTGCCACACTTCGCAGGAAGTGATCATCACAGAATATCGCACCCTGCACCCTATTGGTTGGGGTGCTCCCCTGCTTGCCAGCCCAGAAACCTGGGTAAAAGTGGAAGAGCTGCTGATCAACTCCAATCCCTACCTCAAAATAAGAAGTAGAAGAACTTCCCTGCTGAACACCCGGTCTACTCCAAGGACTGCACTCTAAAGGACTACACCTGCTGCACACTCTGGGCTTCGCCACAAGAAGGACTTTGACTTGGTTCTAAAGATTCATGAGTGGACCCCAGTAAGTAACAGGTAGAAAAGTGCAGAAAGGGCTACCTGCAACATGAACTCCAGCTGACAAGCTTCACCTGGAATTTATCTCAATTGACTGGGTGCATTGTGGGAGTTGTAGACTCAGACTCCAAGAGGCAAATAATAGCTTTTTAACCCATGGCTGGTGCTGTGGACCACATTTCCTGCATCAGGAAACACTTCTGAAAGTAAGTGTAAAAGTGTTTCATTGTGGGCAGCCTGAACTCTCAACTTTTTTTCCTAGCCCAGCGTGAACCTTTTTAAACCTTTTGAGAGCTATTTACTTCTAAGCCCTATTTTTACTTTTAATCTATAAAAATTCATATCTCTAGTTCCCTACATTAGATTTTTGTCATTTTGGTGTAATTTTAAAGAAAAACATATTTCCAGTTTTTATACACTGGTGTTAGATTTTTATTGTGTGTAGTGTCTAACTTATTTCCTGTTTTGTTGTTTTTAAATGGTTTAACACACCTGTCACCGAAGTTAATCTTGAATGCTTGTGAGCCAAACTACCAAGGGTTCAGCAGGGATTAATTTATTCAGAACTTGACTGGACCTTGTGTGGGATTGTGGTCTTATTACTAGCTATCTGTACCTACATGCTCCTACTAGCAATCCACTTTCCAACACCTGGCAATCTTGTAGCCAGGGGGTATGGTGATGGCGATGTCAGGTGGTGACAGAGGGTTCAGCCAAGTTTCCTTGAGAAAAAGTATGTAATGGCGATTGTCATGCAGTAGGTCCAAGATCTATGTAGTGTACTTGATGAGTGAGTGGGTGTTGAGGAACATGCATGTGAGTGTGAAGTGTTGTAAAGGTGATTACTAGACTGTGTGTGTATCAGAAAGTGCATGAATGCTGGGTGTTGTTAGGTGTAGAAAAAGTTGTAGGAAGCTCAGGGGAATGGTCCTTAATTTTTCTGTGGCGCAGTGAGGCAGGAGAATGTGGAGCAGTTGGCTGTGTTTAGGGTGCGGAGAGTCACAGCATGATAGTGTTGAAGGAGGGACCAGCATTCTTATCATTGTATGCGAGGCTCAGATGAACGGTCTCTGCTACATAGTTATAGTTATCTCCACTTTTCCAAAAAATGTGTGTTTTTTAGGTTTACTAATAATTCTGGCCCTGTTTGACAAATCTTCACAAACATTTCCCAAAATAAAGTTCATCAAACCTCACTGGAAAGTTTTGAGGTGATCTGTCAAGTTGGGCCCAAGAAATAAACAGGGTCCCAAAATTCAAAATCCCCACACATTTTCCATATACTTCTTTAGGATGAACTACAACAATAACCGCTGAAGGGAATTATACCAAATTCGTCAGGATGCCACATCTTGGTGCACAGAATGTGTTTGTTATGATTTGGTATAAATAGGTTCAGCAGTTTTTGAGAAGTTAAGGGTAAAAAATAATTGTATATTATGTCAGTTGGGCTTGTGAGAGTCTCGAGAGTCTCTTGTGGGACTGCCATTTTAAAAATAGTGAGTTCTGATTGGCCAATAGAGCTTTATGTCCCTTGGGCTATCTCACTTCTGCAGGAGTCAGACTCCCACAAGAGCACACATTCTTATTGGCTGCCAGCAACATAAGAAAAATGTTGGTGATGATCATTAGAGGGCTCAAGGTCTTAGGTAGTCATTATGACATTGGCGGTCAGGTTACCGTCACACCGGCGATGGTGGTCGTAGCCAGGCTGGCAATTATGATTGCCAAATAATGACCACAGCGGTGATCCCTCCCATAGACAGCCAATGTATCACACCACGTGGTACGAACACTGAACACGGCTGTAGCCACCTACAGGCAGGTGGAAGACATGGATCCTCCTACCATATTATGACATAGCACACCCCCAGGATTGCCAGGATGGTAGCAATGACACCAAAATCCTGGAGGAAACACATCATATAAAAGGAGACACTCACCTCCAGGGACACAGAGGAGTCTGCGGCCACCACTGAACCAGAACTGCATGTCTTCCTGATGCTGTATCACGCCATGGCCGTCCTGGAGCACTAACGCCGACAAAGACGACGACAGTGAGTACAGCCGCCTAGCAAACATGGGAGAGGGTGAGAGGGACATAGACATGCAAAACACACACCACACATACACACCAAACACCCAGAACCAACTGCAGAGCAAATTGACAGGAACAGGACCCACGAGCAAAGAGGGTTGGGACACATACCTCTGTTCCAACTACTGCAATCATGTTGGATGACAAATCAAATTCAAAGAACATACAACTGCATAAGTACATGCAGGCCCAAAGGCCAGTTCAATGTCACAAATGCCCACAGGGCAAAGTCCAAGACCTAACTTGACTCCTGACAACATCGGGACTCCACTGTTTAGGGGAATCATGGTGGAAATGGGCAGGCACCTCAGGGGGCAAGGTGAATGGGGGGGTGCAACACATTGTGAGGGTGTTCCTAGCGCTCTGGTTCTGAAAGGGCTTCTTGCCCACTGGATACTGAGGGGGATCCTAGCCCACTGACTACTCGGGGGCTCCTTGCCCACTGGAAACTGAGGGGGCTCCTCGCCCACTGAAAACTGAGGGGGGTCCTTGCCCACTGGTTCTGAAGGGGACCCTTGCCCACTGGTTACTTAGGGCTGTCCTTTGCCACTGGTTCTTGAGGGGTGTCCTTGACCACTGGTTCTGGAGGGCTGTCCTTGGCCTCTGGTTCTGGAGGTTCTGTCCTTGGCCACTTGTTCTGGAGGGATGTCCTTGGGCTTTGTTTTTGTTGGGGCCTCATTGGGCTTTGTCTTTGTTGGTGCCTCCTTGCCCTTGGTCTTTGGAGGGGTCTCCTTGGACCTGGGTTTTGGAGGTGGCGCCATGCTCTTGGTTGTCTGTTTCGTGGGGGGCAGCAATTTAGCTCTCCATTTTGTGGGTGGAGGAGGGTCCTTGGGGCGGGGGGCAACATCGCACTCATGTGCCCCTTAGTGGCTGCTGGAGACTTTGGGGGTGGTACTATTCCAGATTGTGTGTTAGGGGTACTGTCCTGGAGGAGTGGGACCTTCCTCTTACAGGCAGGACAGGGGAGGGGGAGCGAAGAGGTCAAGGCGGGCAAAGAAAAGCTTCTTAGGTCCAATGGGGCTGGATGTGGGAGGAGGGATGGAAGTGGAGGTAGAGGGAGGGGTTGTAGGAGGAGGAGGTATGCTGGACATGGGTACAGGTGCATGGACAGTGTGCATGTGTGAGGTGGATGCCTGTTAGGGGTCTGAGTGCAAGCGTTTGTGTGTCTTTGGAGGGGTGAAGACATGGTGGGAGAGGACAAGCAGGACATTTGGATGGATGTTTTGGTGGTGTCTTCAAGTGAGGTGGGTGTGCTGCATGATGTGGAGATAGTGGTGGTGGTGACTGCGCATATAGTGTGTGAGGTGCAATTCTGCGGGTCTGCTGTTGTGGTGACTGTGGGCAAGGCTGTGTAGGTGGCAGGTTCTGTTCAAGGACTGGTGTGAGTGCAGATGTGACTGTGAGGGAGGAGGAGGAGGGGGAGACAGAGGAGGCAGTGGATGATGTGTGTGCATCTGTCTGTTGGCTGTGTGAGTGCTTGTGGACTGAAGTGTGCTGCCCGTGTTTGTGCAAGTCTTATGTGATGTTTTGTGTGCATGCATGTCTGAATGTGTGCGTGGGATGGTTGGGGGTGAGGAGACTGGGACTGGGAAGTGGTAGTTGGAGGGGGGACGGAAGAAACAGGGACACTGGCTGCCATCAGTGAAGAGGCCAGAGCCTGAAACGATCTCTGTAGGTCCTCCAAGCCAAGACACCATGAATGCCTTCCAGGAAGGCACTGCATTGCTGCATCTTGGATGCCAGCCCCTGGATGGTATTAACTATGGTTGACTGCCCCACAGAGATGGAACTCAGGAGGTCAATAGCCACCTCACTGAGGGCAGCAGGGCTGACTGGGGCAGGGCCTGAGGTGCCTGGGGTGAAGTCACTCCCGTGACTGGAACTCCCTTTAGATAACAAGCTAAGTTAGCAACCGAGGCATTACACGCCCCGTGCAAAGACAGCTGTTTATAAACCATTGAATGGCTGACAGAAGTTTCGCATTCACTACCGCTAAGAAAAACCTCCCTCAAACCATTAATACATCTGTATAAAAAGGGAATGTAACTGTCTCCCAACCGTTCATATCTACCCACCAGAATGTGCTTCAAACAAGAAGTAAACTGCAGAGTGGAGATAGGCAAATTAATAACCCCGAGAATCAACCACTCAGCTGACGGAATCTCAGCCACAGTAAAAGGCAATTTCTCCAACTTTTCAATATTTAGCATAATATATGTCGCTTCCTTCTTAGCCATCAGTTGTTGTTGACGGGTCAAATGAAAGGAAATAAATATCTCCCTGGCACGATTGTGCTGCCACAGAACGCGACCTGCCTTCAAGGTCTGTAGAGTCCAACCCAACTGCATGACGGACCGCGTTTGACTCTGCCCATGATATACAGAAGACATATCAGATTTAATAATGTCTATAGCAGAGGAAACAATGTTATCAATTGTGTATACACGGTCTGAAAGGGTATGCATCCCATTATCTACAACAGACAAAGCCTGCATCAAATTTTCCTGATCAATTTGCCTCAACCGGGCCGCTGCCTCCTGTTGTGAAAGTTTCCAAATCTCATTATATACTTCATACAAAAAACGTTTCTTCCGCGGTATTCTAGGTCCTGACAAAAAATCTTGCAAGTCAGTATCATTAGACAGTAACGTGAGATGTGTCTTAACTGCATCCAGCGTGGATGACTTCGACCATTGTTGACAAAGTTTCCCCACGCTGTATGTAGTAACGATATCAGCATGTTCTGGTGAGATGTAGCAAGGGTCTGCCCTACTAGTCCTGAACCCCCCGAAGAGGTGACAAAACGTTGATGACATCCATTAGTGTCTATGGGCCACAATAACCACCCGCCCGGACGTATCAATGAAGTGTTAAGTGTACCATTCTGGACCCAGTCTGTAAGCTCAGTAAATGTGGCTTTAATATATTGCTGCCACTTGTTCAATTTGGAAGGGACGGGTATGCTAGGCAAATTCAAATCTCTAATCGTTGCTAAGCCCAAACAACTAGTCTGTTGTACAGTGTCATTTAGGAAAATCATTTGGGCAGGAATAATACATGCCCTAAACAATGTGTCCCTGCCCCGCATTTGCCAATTTTTCGATCCCCAGACACTCTTCAAATCAACAGTTTTGGACCAGTATTCATACCCCTCAACCGAAAGTTTGGATACAAACAAATTTGAATACAGTAATTTAGTATCAGTCAAAACCATTTGCTTATTAGTATGCGGAGTAACCTTATAATAGTAAGACTTAGCACCCTGTTGATTATGCCCAGAAAAATATGCAAATTTATCATAATACGTTTTAGAACTCCCCAGTGGAGGAGTCGGGCAATGTTCCCATTGCATATATTCAAATATTGATTTAAGGCTACTAGCTTTATGAATAAAGTGGTGTCCATAATAATTGTAGCAAAACATGTCACCATAATTATCTCTAAATTGGTAAGCATCTTCATTTTCATAGACAGTATAATATTGCAATTCTGTCAACATAGAATCAACTGTCTTTACATCCCAATCATCAGATACAATGCCTGGTATAACGATATCATTCATTGACAATTTGAGAACATACGGTATTTGAATTATTTCAGTGGGACCATATATATCAAACATCACTCTATCCCACACAATCCCATCCGGAATTGGTACTGCAGAAATGTTCACAAAGGACAAGTCTCTTAGAACCATATGTGACGAAAAATGTGGTCTCAACACCGTCTCCACGTGCTCAATGTCAGATCGTTCAGGAAGAAAATGACCATGTATTACCAGAAAAAAGGTAACTGCAAACCCCAACCATAAGAAAAGAGTCATCACAGTCATAAAAAGCCACAGATAGTTCCAAGGAACAACAAAATATGTGTGTTTAAGCCAACACAACAGCTTACGTGGACCTAGGGCTGATGTTAAAGAGGATGAGGAGTCCGACACGGTATCATGGGTGCCGTTGAAGCAGCCAGAGGCAGTTCTCGCAAAAGGTGCAACCGTAAACAAAGAAGCAGATGGTGGCTCTCGCCTAGGCATGCTATAAACCACATGTTCAGCAATATCAGTAGAACGTACAGCAACTTGATCAAAAGATTCAAAAATTTTCGCCGTCTGTGGAACAATCGCAAGATCAGCATCCACCCTCCCCAAGCTCGGAGAGGAAATAGCGTTGGTGCAAATCACCTGCAGCGGAACTTCTTCCCCAGTAGTGAGAGGGATTCCAGAACTACTGGGTGTCCCTCTTGGTCTGCTATGTAGAATCGGCCACATGTTATAACTTGACATTATCAATGGAAACAAAGCGATTTCCTTTGGCACCTTGCAACAGCGGTAAAATTACAGTTCTCGTGCCGCTGATCCCTATCACAGGGACAGGCACCCGATAAGAAGGACCAAATTCTTTTTTTACTGCGACCTTTTCACGCACAAGATCCCCAATCCTGGGAATCCAACCAGTAGGCGTTACTGGCTCATCCTTAATTCCTGTGGAGGCAGCACTTGCAGAACAGTTATCTTCATG
Source organism: Pleurodeles waltl (assembly GCF_031143425.1). Classification (NCBI taxonomy): domain Eukaryota; kingdom Metazoa; phylum Chordata; class Amphibia; order Caudata; family Salamandridae; genus Pleurodeles; species Pleurodeles waltl. The sequence continues at coordinate 256,764,831 of NC_090437.1, read as the reverse complement.
GAATTGTTGTATATCCTGCAAAACAGTGACACAATCATTTATGTCAAAGGGCGTATCTGCCGTCTCCACACCAGGACCATCTAGATCAGGAACATACATTTGTGTTCCAAACAGGCACTCATATGAAGTACGACCCCCCAGGGACCTTCTAGGCAAGTTATTAAGTGCTCTCTGTACTCCATACAGGTGGGCTAGCCAACTACGACCCGCACCTATAACTCTGGCTGTTAAGGATTGCTTTAAACGCTCCATGACAGAATTTCCCTCAGGATGAAATGGAGACGAGAACTGGAGCTGGACCCCCAACGAAGCCATGGTATCCCTGAGTGCCTTAGAGGCAAAAGCAGGGCCCTGGTCCGAATGAAAAGTCGCAACTGCATATGTATCGACAAAGATGCGCAAATCTTTAATAACAGTTTGAGCGTCAGCCGAGCGCTGTGGCCAGACCCACACAAATCTGGAGCACGAATCTACAGCAACCAATATATATTTGTATGCACTATCAGGTGTCAGCGGACCACAATGGTCCAAGTACACACACTGTAAATGTTTATTTGATATGAGAAGGGGCGTCTGTTGCGGGCGTCTAGCAGTGGAAACTTTAATTTGTTGACAGATGTCACAACAAAGGACAAACTGCTTTGTCTCTTTATAGAGACCAGGCCACCAGTGACGAGCCTGTAAGAATGAAATTGTGGCAGCCACGCCAGCATGCGCAGATGCCGCCCCCTCATGTGCTGCAGTAATTAATCGTGGTCGCTCAATTTTATTGGGCATTTCACGTACACCAACGCCTGGGATTTTAACTACAGCGGGTAACATACCACCCATACAGTAACTATATTTAGAAGGGAATCCTTTAGGAAATGGCGTGCCATCAGCGGTAGCTTTTATGGCAGCCAAAATCTCTGTGTCTGGTTTGGAACTTGAATGAGTTACTGCAGCCACAGTGGCAACAGCCACTGCCGGTTTGGCGGCTTCATCAGCCAAAGTATTCCCAGCAATGTGTATTCCAACGCGCTGGTGTCCAAGTGTATGCACAACATGGACTTTAGGAAGCGTTTCTTTCAGATCCGCAACTGTCCCCCACAGTAATTTGTGTTTAATGGTGTTACCTTTGGAATCTCTGAACCCATTCAATCTCCAGTAGTGCAAATATTTGTTGAAAGACTGAACACAGTAATAGGAGTCACAAACCAGCAATGTCAATATTGCCGGATCCGTGTGTTCCAAGGCTAACAATAGAGCTTTCAGCTCAGCCAACTGTGCCGTACAATCTCCCAAGGTCTGTGTATAACTATGTCGGGGCAGAACACTTCCCCCTCCATATAGCCGCTCACCACCGCACATGCAGCAGAATACTGTTGTTTAGTCCCAACCGCTGGTTGCGGAGAGCCATCGGTATACATGACCACTTCATATTGGTCAATAGGCAATGTGCCAGCGGGAACTGGGTACTCCATTTCATATTGAAGGAATTCTTGAGTCTGAAGTTTAGGGTCAAATATGTAATCTACATCAGTGGCTGTCAAAGACGTTGCCCATTGTATCCATCGCGGGTGGAAAGCTTTTGAATTAGGAACACTCGCTTTTGTAACAGCCTGTAGGGCCGGAATCGGGGAAACGACAACAATGTGCTGGCCCTGGGCAAGAGGTCATTCTTTAATAACAGCCATCTGTACAGCAGTGAGAATTTTCTCATTTTGTGCAAAACGTTGTTCTGCAGCCGAATACAAGTGGGACTTGTATGCTATCGGGACTGTCTCACCCTCATTAAAGGTGACATATGTAAATCTAACGGCACCAGGTATAACCCTGATGACCAGATGCGTTTTATTGTCGTGAGTGTGTAAATGCTTTACTGCCAAGAGATCAGTTTGCAAATCTCGAAGAATATGTGTATGCTCATTCGTCCAAAATCTACTCGAAAAATTCAGGCGAATCAACTCGTATAATGGTTTTACACGTGTAGCATAATCAGGAATGTAAGTTCTGACAAAATTTAGAAACCCCAATATCAACTGGAGTTTCCGAACCGTATTAGGAGGTTGCAACTGAGCACATTTCTCCAAAAAGTGTGGCGCTAAGCTCTTGCCCTCATTCGACAACTCATATCCCAGGAAAATGACGCTGAGGAAGGCAATCTTTGATTTTTTTAAATTAAATTTGTAGCCTATTTCAGCAAATCCCACAACAATGTGTGCTACCCACCTCAGATGTTGCAGTAACTCATCGTCCGTCAGATATATATCATCAACATACGATAAAGCTTCAGGGTCCAACTCGTGCAGAATCTCAGTTACACAAGCCGAAAATAGTCCTGGGCTATTCTTGTACCCCTGAGGCAGACGACAAAACTTTTTTTGTGAGCCAAACGCACTAAAGCTCGTATAGTCCCTACTTTCGGGTGCTATATTTTGGCAGAAGAAACCATTCGAGATATCTAATGTTGTTTTGTATTTCTTACGCACGATATTATTCATGAGCGCTGCGCTGTGTGAATTTTGTATTGCATACGTGCGTGTATGTCCATTTAAATGTCTGTAATCCACTACTATCCTATATGAATTATCCGGTTTAGCTACTGGAAATAAGGGATTATTCATCAGTGATACACAGGATTCAATTACTCCCTGGTACTCCAATTGTGTTAGTATTTTCCTTACCGATGCCTTTGCTTCAAATTTTATAGGATATTGCGGTTGCGGCTGAGGTTCGCACTTTATCGGAATTACATGATAAGGTGAATTTCTATCCCACCCCACATTATTTCTATATAGGGCGGGAGCCTGCGCCAGAGCCCATGTTTTACTATAGGACTCTGCTAGTTCTCCCGGAACAAGCGGTGAGAAAGAAGGTGTAATAACCTCCTCCCCAACTGGACAGTCACGAACAAAGTCAGGTGGCCAATCCTGTTCGGCCAGCAGAATGTCATACAATTTGACCACACGATCCCAAAAGATGGCTTTTATAGTGCGCTCAATGTCCCCTTCTAATTGTAAAGTTACTGTATAAACTCTATCGGGATCAGAGACACGCATATCTGCTGTTTCGACCTGTATGAAGTCATCAGTTGCTTTCCCCTCCAGATGCTCTAGAAGATTCCGGCGAACTATTGTGACCTCTGCCGCGCTGTCTAACAGTGCTAACGCCCATGTCTTGTTCTTCAAGAGAACTCTCTTATTGAGTGGCATGTCTAATTGAGACCGCCGCCACCTTCTTCTTTTTAAATTGTTGCTTCTGTTGGATCGGTTTCTCTTCTTGTTTGACAGAAACCTCAGTTGAGCGTTGTGATTCCTGTCTCGGTTTCACGTACTCTGGCCCGTATTTATACTTTTTTACGCTAAACTGCGCTAACGCAGTTTAGCGTCAAAAATTTTTGCGCCGGCTAACGCCATTCTAAAGCGCCATGCGGGCGACGTATTTATTGAATGGCGTTAGCCGGCGCAAGCGGACCGCCGCTGCCTGGTGTGCGTGGAAAAAAACCACGTACACCAGGCAGCGCCGGCGTAGGGAAAAATGGCATTAGGGCGTCTTAAAAATGGTGCAAGTCAGGTTGACGCAAAAAAATCGCCTCCACCCCATTTGCGCCATTTTTAACGATGCCCAGACGCCATTTACATGACTCCTGTCTTAGTAAAGACAGGAGTCATGCCCCCTTGCCCAATGGCCATGCCCAGGGGACTTATGTCCCCTGGGTATGGTCATTGGGCATTGTGGCATGTAGGGGGGCACAAATCAGGCCCCCCTATGCCAAAAAAAAAATATTAATTTTTTTTATTTTTATACTTACCTGAACTTACCTGAATGTCCCTGGGGTGGGTCCCTCCATCCTTGGGTGTCCTCCTGGGGTGGGCAAGGGTGGCAGGGGGGGTCCCTGGGGGCATGGGAGGGCAGCTGTGGGCTCATTTTGAGCCCACAGGTCCCTTAACGCCTGCCCTGACCCAGGGGTTAAAAAGAGGCGCAAATGCGGGGTTTTTTGCCCCGCCCACTCCCGGGCGTGATTTTTGCCCGGGAGTATAAATACGACGCATTTGCGTCGCAGTCATTTTTTTGGACGGGAACGCCTACCTTGCATCTCATTAACGCAAGGAAGGCGTTCACGCAAAAAAATGACGCTCTTTACTCATACTTTGGCGCTAGACGCGTCTAACGCCAAAGTATAAATATGGCGTTAGTTTTGCGCCGAATTTGCGTCGAAAAAAACGACGCAAATTTGGCGCAAACGGAGTATAAATATGCCCCTCTGTTCTCCGCTCTGACCGCCCACCTCTCTCATTTCTCTTTTCCGATGAGTCCTGAAAGGAACGAGATTGGCGTGTATCAGCATATTGATATCTATCAGGCATCTTCAAATTATCCCTATTCCTGAGATTATACCTAGTCTGTGGGGTCTCCGTTTGCGGAGATTGTCCCCTATCTTTTTTAGGTGTCTGCAGTTTTTTCTCCCAGCGCTTTTTAGTACCCTCAGGTTGCTGTTGTTTAGTAGTATCTTTACTATTCTTACCCTGTAATTGGGGTTTTTGCAGTCTAGCCCCAAGGCTATCACGACCGATACTTGAATATGTTTCTGCTATTATTGTCGGCAGCTCCCGCTCCTGATTAATCTGCGGGACATCTCGAAGACGCATACGCACTGCTAGCGCTACTGCCTCTCCTTTGAGATTACTCAAAATAACAGAAGAATCTGCGGCAAAATTGCCCATCAGCTGCATCCCCAAATCTAAGGCTGGGGCAGCCCCATATTCATCTTGAATTTGTTTAAGCACTTCTGGTAGATTAGCCAATGTTGGTGTACCGTGTGCTGTAGTGTAGAGCGCGGCAAACACCGTGCCCCAGGTATTACAATGGTCCACAGTAGGAACCATCCCATACGGCAAACAAATTACAAACTGAACTAATCTTCTATACGTAGTCGCTAAGTCTATATATAAACGACGAACTTCAGCCACTGCCAAATTAGCAACCGCAGGATATGGTGTGTATGTAGCCAATAAAGGCCAGGTAGGACCATCATTACTCAGTGGACCTAACCTAACTTGTGCTACTGTGTGTGGGAGGGCGCCATCAAGCCAATTATGGTGTTCTTGATAAGATAAAGGTATCTCTAAGTATGCATATGCCCTGTACTGTCCAGGGACATTCGCAATAGTGTAATCATGAAAAGTGTTTGTACCCCCATCAACTGCTGGAAATACGACCCAAGAATAAAAAAGCTCTGTTCTATAAGCTGCATGGGCGTCCACCACAAACGTGACCGGACCCTCCTGGTTCGTTAGACAATGTGCTATCAGATGTCCTGTGAGAGGTTGTCGCATATTAAGTGCGATGTTTACTACCTGGGGATTCGCCATTATGAAAACAGCGCTAGTTCGGAGAAGGCACACCAATATCGGGGTTTTCCTTTCAAAGTTCAAGCTTGAACAACCGACCACTAAGTAATAGGATGCACGTATCTCGCGGTGGTGGAAATCCTCAGCCCCACGAACGTCTCCGTTAACGGAACCGAGGAGTCAATATACATATGAGACCGAGAGAGTCAACCGGACCCGAAAATTAGAGCCAGACCAATTGTTGGCGGCGCCATGTCACGTGGGCTCTCATTATCCTAAATGAGACTACTGGATTTCTAGGTAGCAGGATCGTTCACGGTGTGGGGGACTGAGTCTGACCCACTTGGAAGGACCTCTGTCACCCTAAATCCGGTTTTGCTCCGGCTAACTAGCAGTGCCTCATTTCTCCCAAGGGGAAGAGATGATTGGGCAGCTGAGCGCATGACATCTTTGGTACTTCTCAGGGAAGTTGTGATCACTCAGATCCAAACCAGCTCTCTCATTTACAGTATGATCTCATATACAAATGACAAAGGCAGTTTGAGTTTCATAGTTGGTTTTAATAAAACGACTGCATTTTAGATATTAAAGCGTGAGCCTAATAACCAGAACCATACAACACAGTAGGATTGAAATAGTCACGAGGAGAGTGAAACATAAGAATAACGCTATCATGATGTTAATAATCTCTACTCTCTCAGCTAGTTCTTTTTCGAGCATCTGCAACGAGGCAGTCAGCGTCTAGTTGTGGTTCCCTGGTCGGAATCTCCCTCCTCTCTGTATTGGGACAAGGAAGTGTTTTTATAACTAACATGTCAGCGTGATCACAAAATGTCCCTACGCAAGAACGCCAAAGACTAAACTCCTACCACGTCTATCGGCAATGTACCAGACTGTATCCTTGACCGAAGCACAGAGTGAACAGGAATGTGTTATTGAGAACTCCAGTGCTGAAGTAGGCTAAACAGTGTGATATAAAAATAAAACAAGACCGTAGAACTGGTTATTCGAAAAATAACAGTACGAAGCCGAATAAAAAGCATTTAGAGCAAAGTGCACAGAGGCTCTAAGCTGCGAGCAAAGGAATAAAATACATCCAGGGCAAAGTGCACAAATGCCTAAAGCCTGAAGCTAATGCGCAAAGGATACATAAAACTGCCCACACTACAAGGGCATCCACTGACTAGTACCCTGCACCCAAAACCCATGCCAGGCAACAGAGATGGTTATCAAACATACTGTACTCACCCCCTTGTAGCTGCTGTAATGCCATCAAGCGCCCATCCAACTCAGAATTGGCCACCGCCAGTATGTGGGCCCTCAGGGGGGTCAGGTTCCAATGGGCACCACTCCCTCATTTGAAAGCCGTCCCCAGCAGGGCCTCTGTGATCTTCCATGCTCAGTGTCTCAGGTCCTTCCACCGTTTCCTGCAGTGTGTGCTCTGCCTGTTGTAGACCCCCAGGGCCCTCACTTCCTTGGCATTGGCAAACCACAACCCCTCCTTCTGATGGGCGCTGACCTGCAGAAGAAACACAAATAGTGGGGCACCATGAACAAGACAATCCAGCTTGTTACACATATGGCCTACAAACTGCATTAGCTCCTCATCAGACACACACATGACCCATACCCCTGCATTAACACTGCCACCAAGGATACCCCCCCCCCAATGGGACACTGGTGGCACACTCATACATCTCCATGCATCCATGTCACATTCAATGTACCCATGATGTACTCACCTGTTGGTCTGGAGGCCCATACAACTGCCCATACAGGGGTAGGACCACATCCACAAGCCTCTCCAACTTTTCCGACGTGAAGGCTGGGGCCCTTTCCCCGTCGCATGTGCCATGGCAGGTTCCAGACACAGGTCACAGCTGCACACGCAGTGGAGATGTCATCCTGTGGAAAGTCAGAAATCAAATGAAGTGGTAGAAAGAAAATGGCAGTCACGTCTGCGGCAGTGGACACCGTCACCACCAGCGTTGATCATCATTAGTTCCTATACTCCATAGAGGGCCATGTTAGCCAATGAGAAATTGCACGGCGGTGCAGACCGCATCCCGCCATGACTGGAACGCCAGCGGAGTGAGGTCACTTCCACCTGTCCCTGCATACAGGACAGGTGGATGCCATTTTCTAATGCTAGTACACATGTACAGATTTAAAACTGCATCATTGTAGTCCAATGCGCTCACCTATACAATTCCAATGTCCCACATACAAGCATGCTCTGTGTACACTGCTGTGGTGAGTTCATGGTTCCTGTTGTCCCTCCCTCCTTACTTTTTGGTCCATTAGGTACCAACCACTGTAGAAGAATAGGATGAGGAGGCAAACACCCGTGTACAGACCCCTTCTGGACTTGGCTACACTGGAGGACAGGCACTACATTTTAACCTATTGTCTGTACAGGGCCACAATCACAGAGCTGTGTGCACGATTGGAGCCTGATCTGCTAACTGCTATCAGTTGCACCACAGTAATAACCCCTCTTGTGCAGGTACTCTCAGTGTTCTATTTCCTGGCAAATGGCTCTTTCCAGGTCACAGTGGGCTTGGCTGCAGGAATGTCACACCCAATGTTCTCTATTGTGCTAGCAAGAGTTTTGTCTGCCAAGCTACAACATGTGCTGCTACATCGCATTCCCCCAAGTAGATGATTTACTCTCTGTGAAGGCTGTATTCTGTGTGATGGGACATATACCACATGAAACTGGGGACATATACCATATGAAACTGGGCCCATTGACTGGACCCTTATTGCCTTAGTCCCCCCAAGGACCAATGAACAGGTGTACATGAATCAGAAGAGTTTTCACTCACTTAATGTCCAGATGGTGTGCCTTGCTGACCAGTACATCTCCCATGTCACTGCCAAGTATCCTGGGTCGGTGCATGATGCCTTTGTCCTGAGGAATAGCCGCGTCCCACTGCTGATGGCTCAACTACAGAGGCACAGAGTGCAGCTTATAAGTGGGCCTGAGTCCCCACCCAATGTATGTCAGTGTATGGCTTCTGGAGTCATACCCCATGCCACCGTGCAGGATTAATGTGCGTCTCTCACTTCCTGCTGGTGATTCCAGCTACCCAAACCTGTCCTGTCTCCTGACCCCTGTAAGGAATCCGAGAACAGGGGCTGAGAATAGGTACAATGATGCTCATGGGCGTACCAGGAGGATTGTTGAAAGGGCATTCGGGCTACTGAAGGCTAGGTTCAGGTGCCTCCATCTTGAAGGTGGATCCCTCTGCTGCTGCTTTCCTGAGAAGGTCTGCAGGATTGTTGTTGTGTGTTGCATGTTTCACAATTTGGCTCTCAGACAACTTGTGGCCTACCTGCGGGGAGAGGGGGGTGACAATGAAACTGTGGCAGCAGTGGACACTGAGGACAGTGATAAGGAGGAAGAGGAGAAGGATGTGGACAACTGAACACATATGATCCTGCAGTACTTCCAATGACACTCAAGTAAGACTGTTGTACTAAACATTTCTCAATTTGTATGTTGTGGTGTGTGGCTCTAGAATTTTGCCAGTCATTACCTTTGCATTCCATCATATTGTCACCTATGCCCTCCCTTATTGCAGATGTTGCTGTGGTTACAACTGTTTAATGCTGTGATGTGTACAGACTGCTGAGACACATTTGTAGGGTGGATTAACATGTAACTGGACACTGGTTCATGCAAATCATAACACTTCTATACATTGTACATTACCTTCAGATAAAGCACTATTACTCAAGTTGTGCCCAAGGGTGTTTATTATTAATTGGTATACCATGCAAAGTCAATAGAGTGAGGTGATGGTTGGGGAAAGTCCAGTGTAGTGGGCCAGTCCGTTTGTGGCACAGGTCCGGTGTCCAAGGGGCCGTAGGAATGGAGCAATGGCAGTTCAAAGTGTACAAGGTGACACAGTGGAATACAAGGGGGACATTCTGGAGAGGCCCATTTCCTGGTGGTTTTCTTGGTCTTGGCAACTGTCTCTGGTGTTTGTCTGGGTCGCAGGGAATGTTTGCAGGGTGGTACATCTTCTGCAGGGGAGGGTTCTTGAGGACTGTGGGTCCTGTGACAAGGCCTCCTGTCCACTAGCTGCAGCAGATGTGGAGGGCTGGAGAGTACACTGGCTAGTGGAAGGGGCCCGTTGGTGTGCTGTATAGTCCCTCATGATGTTGGCCATATCAACCAGCACCCCTGCAATGGAGACCATAGGGGTGTTCAGGGATTACAATTCTTGCTTGATCTCCTAGTGGTGTTTCCCCTGCAGCCACTGGTTTTCCTGCATGATGTTTATCACCTGTTCCATCTTGTCCTGGGATTGTTGGTAAGCCCCTAGGACATTACTGTGTGACTCCTGGGCAGTCGGTTCCCTTGGCTTGTCCTCCCCTGGTGCACAGCTGTCCTCCGACAATCTCTGGCACCCTGTGCCTGTGTCCCCTGAACGATGTGCCCACTCCCACTGACCTCAGGACCCTCATTGTCTTGCCTGTGAAGTGTGGACTGGGTCCCTGTTCAGGTGGACACACTACTGATTGACGTGTCCTGGGGACACCAGTGTGGGGACGTTGTGTGGCTGCTGTGATGTTCGATTCTGAGGGGGGAGGGTCTGTAGTGGACTGGGTATGGGCTGTGGTAACTGACTGACCAGTGGTCCCTGATGGGCCAGGGAGTTCATCCAGATCCAGATCTCCAGAGTTGCTGTCATCATTGGGGGCATCTTCTGGTGGGGGACTGGGTAGCCGTGGCACCTCCTCACCACTGAGATTGGCAGGGGCACCTGTGGGGATGTAAGTGGTGACTTATGCTATATGACATATACTGCATCACTAGCATTCCCTCAAGTATTGCTGTTGCCCTTCCACCTTTGTTTGTGTATGGTGCTGGATTGTGGGATTGGTAGTTCTCCATGCTGTGCATGCATTGGTGGTGGGTGTACATGCAGGGCTTGGCATTTAGGTTTATTAATTGTGGTGGTGCACTGTGTGGGATGGGGTGGGGTGAAGGGAGTCAGGGTGAGGGGTCGAGATGGCATGCAGGCATGGGGTGATAGGTTGTAAATGTTGACTCACCACTGTTGTGTGGTGTGTGTAGGTTGTGCAGAGGGTGATGTGTGATGAGGTGGGGTGTTGTGTGTGGTGTGTGTGGGATGAATAGGTAGTTGTGATATGTGTGTTAGTGTCGCTATGTGTATCCATCTTGTGTTATCAAAGGATTGTGGGTGATGTGGGTGTGTATTTTATAGTGCTGTTGGTGGGTGTGTGAGGTGTGTGCATTAGTGTTAGGTGTAGATTTTTTGTTCTGGCCAACGTTGTCTTGTTTTGTATTTTGGTGGCCTTATCCGCCTTGGTGGTGTTCACCACCAATGATTTACCGCTGTTGAATGTCCACTGTGGTGATTCGTGGGTAATTATTTGGAGGGTATAGTATTGGTGGCGTAACAGTATGGGTGGTAGTTCTGACAGTTTATCACGTTCAGTGGGTCTGGCAGATTTGTGGTTGTGGCTGTTTTCTGTTGGTTTTGCCTGTATGTGTCATAATATGGCGGACGGATGTTCACCTCCGCGGCGGTATTCGGTATTCACCGCCAATGTCATAATGAGGGCCTTGGTCCCCTCTCCTGAAGTTATAAAAAATAAAGGTGTATGCGGGCAGGGTAAGGATACCCTGACAACCTAGGCTCCTTGGCGTGGGACTCTCATGGATTGAGAAAACAAAATACAGACCAGGGCACACCTAAATACATTATGCCCTGGGAACCCACCCCCAGAGCTAATTTCATATATCGGAGGGTTGCCACATAGCCCCCCTCACTGAGCCTCAAAAGGCCATGAAGTGCCTACAATCAGGGCCAGAAACTGTTTATATGGGGAGGAAGGATGTGCAGCACCCCTTCCTGAGCCACCTTAGACCTTGGGGAGTCCACCTCAGGGGTGACATTACTTTTTATTGGGAGGGGGCTGTATGGCCACTGACCCGAAGCGTCAGGAGGCTCCATGGAGCTCATCCTGTGGAAATGTAAGACTATCTCCGAGTCTGAAAAGGTACTGAGCAACACATCCCAGGGACTGATTCCTTTAAAGGAGGAAGGTCATGAGGCCCCCTTCCCTGAGCCATTAACGCCCCTTGGGCCCTACCCCCTAGCCAACTCACAGGCTATGTTCAAGGGATCCCACCCCTGGGGTATATTAGTTTCTGTCCTTGCAGCAGCACAGGCAGGGAAACCTGTGTCTGTTCTCACTTGGCAGGAGCACTTTTAAATCTCCCACCAAGCGGAAGCAGACTTAAAGTCTGCAGGGAATAGAATTTTCATCTGTTCCCTTTCTGCATTAAATAGGCAGGAAAACAGATGAAAATATTACTCCCACCCACAGGGAGCAGCATATAACTAAGGGATGCAGTTCCCAGGGACAGGTCCTATGCCCAACCCCCCCACTGTGCACAGCTAATGACCATTTGCAGTATAGGGTTGAATGTATAGAGGGTGTTCAACCCCCAGCCGAGCACAGACGAAAGTTGGATTTACACAAGATAGTCAAATATTATCTTACGTTTTAAAAACCCTAGACATTCACTGAAAAAAGGCTAAAGTAATTAACATTTTGAACTAAACAAAACACAAAAATGCACCAGTTATAGTTAGCAGCACTAACTATAACTTGCACCCCCACCACTCACTGCTTATGTCCTCACATACATCATCACTCATGACATAATTTATGGCATCACTGATGACATCTCAAATGTTATCATTAACGACATCACCAATGACATTATTGAAGCTTCATTTTCCTGCATATTGGCCTACACTTCATTTGATTAAATTGCAATATTTCAAGGAAAACTCCAGGATTGTGTGAACATTGCAAAAAATTGAATATTGCAATTGAATTGCAAAAATGCAACATTGCGAGAAAGATTGCAATCCTGCATGACAGCTTGTAAAATGTAATATTGTAACATTGCAATATTGCTACAACTTTGCAAGATTACAACATTGCAAGATAAACCGAAGCATTCCATAAAAAAATGCAAAATTGCAACAATTCAATAAAAGTACAAGATTCCAATATTGCAACAATAATTGTAAGACTAGAATAGTACTATTAAATTGAGAGATTGCAATATCCAAACAAATAATGTGGGATTGCAAGGAATATAGTAAAACTGCAATAAAATTGCAACATTGCAAAATTGGAAGACAGTTTGCAGTATTGAAAGAATGATTGTGGGTAGATTGCAATATTGCAAGAAAATGTGTAACATTGCAGAGGGAGTGCAACTTTACAATATCTAACAAAAAATGGAAAGATTCCAATATTACAAAAATGATTGCAAAATTATAAGACTGAAAGAAAAAATGCATGATTGAAATAAAATTGCAAGATTATAATATTGCAAGAAAAAATGTAAGATTGCATGAAAGAATGCACGACTTCAGACAACAAAAAAATCACAAGATTGCAACATTGCATGAAAGATTGCAATAATCGAAGAACGTTGAAAGAATGCAATGTAGCATTAAACTTGCAGGACTGCAATATTGCGAGAAAATTTGCAAAATTGCAAGACTGCTGGATTGCAAAAAAGAATGCAAAATTGCAATACTGAACCAGATGTGCAAGATTGAAATATTGCACGAAAGATTGCAAGATTACTATAAATGATCGAGAATGGCATATCGTGTGATGGATTTCAAAATTCTAATATTAAAATAAAATCACAATGTTGCAGTATTGCAAAAAAACTAATGCAATATTGGAGAAGATACGGAAATTCAATATTGCATTAAAGGGCAAAATTCTATTTATATTGCAAAATTGTAAACTTGCAAGAAAGATGGTAAAATAATTTGAAAATTTGCAATTTTGCAATAATATGGAAAGATAGAAATATTGCAAAATATGACTGCAACTTTGCAATATTGCAAGAAGGAATGCAATATTGCAAGTAAACCTGTGGAATTGCAAAGACAACTATAAAATTGCAATGGTGTGTTATAGCTGGCATCCTTGGTGTAGTTTCCACTTTTTGCCCCTGCTTCCTATATTTTTGATTGTGTGCTGGACTTTGTTTTTACTGGTTTTTGGTACTCTGGGCACTTTACCACTACTGACTAGTGCTAAAGTGCAAGTGCTTCCTGTTTAAATTGTGATTATGATTGGTAATCCCTGATTGGCACATATGATTTATTAGTAAGTCCTTAGTAAAATGCACATGAGGTACCCAGGGCCTGTACATCCAATGCTATCTGTGGGCTGGGGCACTGATTGTGCCACCCACATGAGTAGTCCTGTAAATATGTCTCAGACCTGCCACTGCAGTGTCTGTGTGTTTTGCACTGCCAATTCGGCTTCACAGGTGTATCCACTTGCCAGGCCCAAACCTTCCCTTTAACTACATCTAAGTCACCCCTAAGATAGCCCCTATGTAGCACATGGGCAGGATGTGATGTATTTAAAATGTAGGGCATGTACTGGTGTGTTTTACATGTCCTAATAGTGAAATACTGCCACATTCTTTTTGCACTATTGCAAGACCTATCTCTCCTATAGGTTAACATGGAAAAAGCCTTTAAATATCTCTTAATTGTGGTTTCCCATTGGGAGCAGATAGAGATGTGGAGGTTGGGGTATCTGAACTCACAATTAAAAAAAACAAAAAAATGTTGGAGTTGGTTTTCACATTTTCAGTTTGAAAATGTCATGTTTAGAGAATCCACGTTGGGGTCAGACTGACAGTTGGGCTGTTTGTGAATTCGATCCTGCAGCAACACAAAGGGAGCTGAGGAGTGTCCTGCATATTCTGATGAGTCTCCTGGGCTAGAGTGGGAAGGGAGAAGGTGACACTTGCACCTGAAAGGTCTATGCCCTGTCCTCACACAATGCAGTCTCCAGACTCCTGGAGTGTATCTGGGGCCAGGTCTTGGCAAGGCAGAATCTTGTGAGCAACAGAGACTTTCCTTTGACATTTTCCTATTTCAAAGGCAGAAATTAACATAAGCAGTGGAGCCAAAACCCCAGACCTTTAGAATACTTCTGGATCAAGAGGAACCTCTGCCAAGGAGAAGAGCTGAAGAGCTGGAGGAGGAGTACTGCCTCTTCGCTGTGTGTGCTTTGCTGGGATGGCCTGCAGATGCTGCTTCTGCCTTAAAGAGGTCAAAGACTGGAATTTGCTGTGTATCCTGCCTGTGAAGTTTCTCCTATGGCTTGGGCTGAGCTTGCCCCCTGTTTTGAAGTCTCAGGGCCATCAAAGGCTTCATCTGCCAGTGCCTGAGCTCTCTTGCTAAGACTCCTACCCTGCCAACTGGTGCCACTTTCAGTCCTTGGGCCCTTGAAGGGGAAGCTAGTGAACCCAAGGTGAAAATCCATGCACTGGAGCCGAGCAGCAGAAACATTTATGTAGTGCCTGTACCACAGCTGAAAATTCGACACATTGCTGGTAAAGTCAACGCATAGCTAGCTGAGCGCTGATTCATCGCTGCTGTGCATCCGGATTTTCCATGCATTGTTTCTGGGTGTCAAAACCTGCAACATCACCACACTGACCTGAGTCTGCTTGTCCAGAAATCGACGCAACTTTTCCCTGCGAGGAAACGATCGATGTACAGCCTCACTCGTGATTAAGGAATCAACGCATCACTTGCTTTTCTGACACATGCTTGCCCGTGCAGCTTTATTTTTGACACATACCAGGTACTTTGGTCTTGTTTGATTTAGATAAATATTGGCTATTTTTCTAAAATGGTGTGGAGTCCTTTTGTGGTGTTTTCACTGTGGTATTGTGTGTTTTGGTACAAATACTTCACACATTGCTACTGAGATAAGCCTGACTTCTTGTGCCAAGCTACCAAGGAGGTGAGCAGGGGTTATCAGAGCTGTGTATCTCCCTTACCCTGACTAGTGTGAAGGTCCCTGCATGGACAGAGTGCAAACTGACTGCCTACCAGGGACCTCATTTCTAGCACGGTGCAATAAAATAACAAGATTGTTTTATTGCAAAACAGATTGCAATATTGCAAGAATGCAATATAGCATTAAATTGCAAGATTGCAAATTTGCAGGAAAGCATGCAAAACTGCAACTTTGTAAGATTGTATGAAAAACTTGCAATATTGCAATTAAATTTATAAATTGCAATACTGCAAGAAACATTGCAAGATTGCTATAAAATTGTAAGAATGCCATATTACATGAAATTTTGCAAAGTTGGACTATTGCAAGAAAGATTGTAGTATTGCAAAAATAGTAGATTTTAAGAAGGCGATTTTGCAATATATTTGTAAGAGTGCAATATTGCAAGCAAGATTGCAACTTGCACTATTGCAATATTGCAAGAAAGATTGCAAGCATTCAATAATGCTTTTAAATTGCAAGATTGCAATATTGTAAGAATGCAAAACAATTGCAAGACTGTAAAACTGCAAGAGAGACGGCACCATTGTAATATTGCAATAGAATGAAAAGTTTGCAATATTACACGACCAATTTCAAAATTACAGGAACGAAAAACAAATTACAAGATTACAATAAATTGCAAGATTCAATATTGCAACAAAGACAGCAATGTTGCAAGATTGTAATAACATTGCAAAGTTATAATAGTGCAAGACTACAGTATTGCACAAAAGATTGCAACATTGCAAGATTTTAGGAGTGCAATAGGGCAAAAAAGATTACAAGATTACAAGAATGTAAAACACATGCACAACTGCAAGAAAGGTTATTAGATTGTAATAAAATTGCAAGAATGATATAAAATAATAGTAGAGCCTAGTAGAGTGGCTTAGAGGGTGGAACGTTTTCTAGAGTGAAGTTATATATTATGGAGGGGGGACATTTGAGTGGCATGGAGCTGAGTAGCATACAGTGGAGTGGGAGAAAGTAAAATCACATATAGTATAGCAGCAGATAGTGAAGTAGCATAGAGTGAAGTGGTTTAGACTGGAAGGCTGAATTGTGAGCTGGGATAGAGTGCGATACTATATAGTGGAGTGGCATGCAGTGGAGTGGGGTAGAATACAGGAGCATGAGTTACAATACAACAGTGAAGAATTGAGTGGTATACAGTGTAATAGCTTGGAGTGGGGGGACGTAGAGTAGAATAGTGTAAAGTGGAATAGCTAAGATTAAACAAGTATACAGTAGTGTACAGTAGAGTGTGTAGAGTGGAGTAGTGTATAGCGGTGTGGGATAGAGTGAAATAGCATATGGCGGAGTGATGGATTGTTGAGTGGTGCTCAATGATCTAGTGTGAAATGGAGGGACGTATAGTGGAGTGGTGCTCACTGGAGTGGCATAGACTGGAAAAGCCTATAGCTGAGTAACGTATAGTGCAGTGGTATACAGTGAAGTGGTGTAGACTAGAGTGGCATACACTGGAATCGGATAGAGTGTGATAGCATACAGTGGCGTGTCATACATTGGAGTGGGGTCCAATTGAATAGTTTAGAATGTAGTGACTTAAAGTGGTGTGCCATACAATGGAGTAGTGTAGAGTGGAACAATATACAGTGGAATGGCACACTGTGGAATAGCAGAGAGTGCATTTGCTTACAGTGGAATGGCATATAGTAGAATAGCATATAATGGAGTAGTCTATAGCAGAGTGGCACACAGTGAAGAGGAGTATACTGAAAAGGCGTAGATTGGAGTTGCATACAGTGTAATAGCTGAGAGTGGACTGGCATAGAGTGAAGTTGTGTACAGTGTAATAGCATAGAATGAAGTGGTGTAGAGTGGAGTGCTACACACTGGAAAGGCATAAAGTGGAATAACGTTCCGTGGAGTGGCATACAATGGAATTTTGGACAGTGGAGCATGGTAGAGAGGACGAGCCCACAGTGAAATATATTAAAGTTGAGTGGCATAATAGTAAATGGCATGCAGTAGAATAGCATATACCGAAGTAGGATCCAGTGGAGTGAGGTAGACTGGAGTGGCATGCAGTGGCCTTGTGTACAATGCAATAGAATAGAGTGGAGTGGCATAGAGTGAAGTCTCGTACAGTGGAGGGACATAGATTGGAGTGGTATAGAGTGCAATAGCTACAGTTGTGTGGCATACAGATGTATACAAAATTTACAAGCAATGTAGATTATGGTGTGCAGAGTAAGACAACACAGCATAATTGTGCTGACTTGTGTTTCTCCAGATTTACCAATCAACGCAGGGCCACACATGGTGGCCTTGCATTCACTCGTGAATCTGACTTAAGTACTGCATTGCCAATGCATTACCATGAGTGACGTAAGGATACAACAACCCAATAATTCAGATGGGAATGGTACGCTGTTATAGCTTTGCAGTACACCGTGGTTCATGGTGATGGCAAGCCAGTATATACTTGGGTAATGGGTGCTTCTTGAGAACGAAAAGGCAGCCATATTGTTTTCATAGTTTTTTATATATTTTTAAATACGTTTCTAGCCATGTACCACAATAGTCTCAAACATTTTTGTGAAACTCTGTGAAAGTACAATAGTGACAGATGTCAATAGGGTTAAATGCCTTATAACTCAAAAATACTTACCCTACTGCACTACCCCAAAATAATCCTTTTTGCACCTTAATGTATAATCCTGCCAAATTTGATGTAGACCCATTCAGTCGTTTTCATATTATGTCAAATACAATTGTCTATGAAAAATGCATTGGTGGAAAAATGTGCGTTGGGATCCCCTTTTATCTTTGTACCCTCTAAAAGATTCACCACATAAATTTACATAATTTTAAATTATAGAAAATGCTATAAGTCTGGAATGTTTTGTGGTGATTCGTCAAACTGGTATAAAGGTATTAGGAAGGTAATATCCAAGGAATTGTTTTTTTCTATCTATTGAATGTGTTATGTATTTCTTTATTGGTTTACACAATCATGTGACCGTACATGTGTCTTTTATTTGTTCATGTAGTAATTCTGAAACTTTTCATATTTATTTCTAATGGCCAATTATCATGTCCACCAAATAGTTGTTTGTGTGGCTCACAGCTAACACAATTGTTCATTTTGTTGCACAGCGGTGAATAGAAAGGACGTTTTTGTTCTGCTTGTTGGGCCACTTTGAGAAAGCAGGCAAAGAAAACATATGTAAACTTAGATGTTTCTATTTGTTGTGTATTTGTTTATAGGTTTCCATTAGAATGTGACAATACATTTTTATGTTGTAAATTTGAAACTTTACAGATGCATTCTAGTTACCTTTTTGGGCTTCCCTGCTACTTTTAGTAGGATTGTGCTACATATGAAGACCAAAGTGAATGAAAACAATCATTGTTATTGTTTTTTTAAGTCCTCTTCTGTGACAAGAGGCACGAGGTACTGGGTATGTACAAGTTGCAGCCCAACCTTCATAACGTTAAAGCCTCTTGAGCTGAACCTCATTCAACATCTTGATGGAGAGAGGGTGGGACCTGCCCAAACCTCCTCCTCTGTTAAGCCTTGTCTTTAATCATAGAACCATTGAAGTTTGAGACACACCCATCTGAGGTTTACCACCTTCCCTGCTTGCAATATGAATTAAGTTGGTGCATAGGCAAGGAAAGGTTCCCACATCTCCACTTGCCTCTCTGACCCGTTAACACAGTCCAACCTACCCATGCTTTTTCCAGAATTAATCCATACCTTAATAGTGCAAGAGGAGTTTGATATCCACCTAATACACATTTCTATACATGCAATTAATATCAATGTACAAACTAAGTGAGCCTAACAATTCCCCACCTTTCCTCTCAGTCCTTCACCTTCTTCTATAGTGAATATGACCAATGCCAGACTTTATTTCTCTTCTTGTTACTGCAGTTCATACCTTACTCACATCATGCCAGAAATGTTGGTTGATTGGATACTGCCAGAGCAAATTAACATTATCTGCATTCTCCAGGGCACACTTTGGACAGCATCTCATCCTCTGCCCTCCCAATGTTGCAAGCATTTTCAGAGACCAAAAAGCCCTGTAAATAGTAAACAGTTCTCTTGAGAGGTGCAGGCTTCACAGCAGACCAAAGCATAGACCATGATACTTCCCAAAGGTGAGGAATAGCCAACGTTGGCAGGTCTGCTTTCCAAACTTCTTCTGATACTGGGGTGGACCATCTTCTTCCTGTACCAAGATCCAATAACATTTGGAAATCTCCTTCTTTGATTGCCGGCTGATCTGTAACTGTTCCTCCCACTGTACTCTGATGCCCACTTCACATTTTCCCCAGAACCAACTCACTATTTTAAGGTATTTGAATCTGGAGAGGGTATTATTTGTAAGCCTGGCTAGAGCATGAGTTCAGAGTGTCTCTGTCAAGCAACTGGCCCCATCATATTATTTCTGCCTCCAGTAATGAAATATCCAATGCATCTTGCAAGCATTGTGGAGTTCCAGGAGACTTCCATATCGGGCCATACCTCAAGAGTATGGGATTCCCAGAATCCATAGTGGGGCCATACCTCTATAGAATGGGATTCCCAAGATCCTTCCGATTTGATACCACACCTCACAGGCCACAATTAGCACTCTAAATTGAATCCTTTCAAAGTACTTAGGATGGCCAAATGTAAAAAGAAAGTGGCTGCCTTTATCCCGAAAATCTGCTGCCAATGCCTGATAGTATGGAGAACAAAATTGTTGATCCTTATGGACACAGTAGCCTGAAAGGGCAGCTACATACAGTATAGAGCATTTTTTACTTTGCATCATACAGAAGAAAGCTCACCTTTTAATATGTTATGTAGCTCATTTGTTATGCCATCTGGACCTGGTGCCTTCCCCTTTTTTTAGCCCACTAATCATCTTATCTACTTTTACCATACTAATCTGTGGATTACGAAGGTGCTGTGAATCTTAGTCTAGTGTGGGGGAAGCATACTTCTTGAGACAATCATCTATGAATTCCTCTATAGCAAGTACATTGTCAGTGTATGTCTTGAAAACAATTATGAAAAGCCCTTTCAATATCGAGATCTTCTGAGTAGCATCTGTTAGTCTCTTTAATCACTATCTCCTTGATTATGTTTCTGCTATTCTCTGTCCTGACATTACAGGCCTGTAACTTCTCACATCCCTCACCATATTCATAATGTGCTAGCTTGCTAGCTTCCCGTCTCTTTCATATAATTCCCTTCAGGAATTCTGATAGATAAAGTTTTCAGTACAGTTTTGTAGTATAACCTGTCTAGATGTGTCACAACAACTATTCAGGACCCAATGAGCTCAAACTCTTTCAGTTTATTGTTCTTTTCTTTCTTCTTGGGTTCAACTAGACTGATCGGTTTCCCCCAAATAAAGGCTTTAAATGTATCCCATATATCATGGATTGGGGCTGAATCTTTATTTAATCCAAAAAATTCTAGGGTATCTCATTTCAATTGATTGACAAGTTCTTGCTCTCTTAGTAGTGACCTTTCAAGAGTCCATCTAGGAAGAGTGGAGGGGCTGGCCAGCAAGAGCTCCATTTTTCTTCAGAGTGATCTGAGAGATGTTCTGGTTGATGTGTTACCCCTTTAATCGTATTTCCCAACCTGGCATCAATCAGAAAAAAGTATATCCTGGAGGCATGGCAATATTTCTTGTTATAATAGGTATATCCCCTAATCCAACCAGCCACCCTTTGCCCGGCATCTGTTAAGCCCAAGTTATTCATTATGTGATTGATATATTCTTGTATACTTGGGGAGTTAACTGTTGGTCTGGAGATAGATTTATCCTCATTAGGATCTAACAAAACATTAAAGTCACCACCCATTATTATATAATTCCAATTTCCCACCAGCTAATTATCAAGCTCCATAAATGGGGTTGGATCATCTGTGTTTGGGCCATAATACACTACAAGGGTTTAACCAAAACCATGTATTTTAAGATTGGCACTCAGCCACCTACCACTAGGGTCAGCCATATATTATTCCAGACACACTTGAGTCGATTTCTTTATTATAATAGCCACCCTCTTCACTTTACATTTTTAGTCAGAACATGCAAATTGACTGATCCAGCTCTGGCCTTTTACTACTTCCCCCCATTCCTCTTGGAATAAATGCATTTCTTAAATACAATCATTATCACACTGATTCAGGAATTGTAGGATTCTCCTCCTACTACTAACTATCCAGAGAACATTTATATTCCAGGTTAGAAATTTCTGACTGCATACTTTTTTAAGTCCTTCATTATGTTCCTAGTACCCCGAATGGGATCTTCATAAAGGAGGATTATTATTTATTTTATTTTATTTTCGCCCCATGCTCCCCACCGAGTGATTAACTAACCTTCCAATTATACTCAGTGTATATCTTCCTCCCAAAAGTGCCCTTACCCTTCTCTCCCTTCCCTACCTGGGGAATTCTTCCTTTAACAAATATGGATAGTTAAACATACCCTGTGAGGTCTGCCTCCCTGGTGCGCCTACTTTTTCATCTTTGTCTGAGTTATCAAACTCTCTACCTCTGGGGGATCCCTTTTGTTGAACATTGTATTGTTTGACATTACCCTTAAAGTGGCTGGAAAATTCAATTATGGTAAAGCTCATAATGATTTTAAGTCCTGTATATAGTTCCCCAGCTCTCATTTGCTGTTCAGGGTTGCCTTGGAGATATCGGACGTGATAAGCAAAGATCAGTCTCCCTTTTTAAAGCTTTTTGCTTTTAAGATCTCTGAGAGAATCAGTTCTTCTACAGAGTAGGAACAAAAATTGATCAGGATTTTCCTAGGTTTATCCTGTAGGAAAGTACCATCTTGCCTGGCATGTTACCCCCATATTTCACTGTATATATGTTGTTTTAGTGTATGTGTCACTGGGACCCTGCCAGCCAGGGCCCCAGTGCTCATAAGTGTGCCCTG
Organism: Pleurodeles waltl; assembly: GCF_031143425.1. Lineage (NCBI taxonomy): Eukaryota > Metazoa > Chordata > Amphibia > Caudata > Salamandridae > Pleurodeles > Pleurodeles waltl. Next base: position 256,742,675 of record NC_090437.1, on the reverse strand, counting down.
TATGTGTTCCCTGTGTGATGACTAACTGTCTCACTGAGGCTCTGCTAACCAGAACCTCAGTGGTTATGCTCTCTCTGCTTTCCAAATTGTCACTAACAGGCTAGTGACCAATTTCACCAATTCACATTGGTATACTGGAACACCCTTATAATTCCCTAGTATATGGTACTGAGGTACCCAGGGTATTGGGGTTCCAGGAGATCCCTATGGGCTGCAGCATTTCTTTTGCCACCCATAGGGAGCTCTGACAATTCTTACACAGGCCTGCCACTGCAGCCTGAGTGAAATAACGTCCACGTTATTTCACAGCCATTTACCACTGCACTTAAGTAACTTATAAGTCACCTATATGTCTAACCTTCACCTGGTGAAGGTTGGGTGCAAAGTTACTTAGTGTGTGGGCACCCTGGCACTAGCCAAGGCGCCCCCACATCGTTCAGGGCAAATTCCCCGGACTTTGTGAGTGCTGGGACACCATTTCACATGTGCATTATACATAGGTCACTACCTATGTATAGCGTCACAATGGTAACTCAGAACATGACCATGTAACATGTCTAAGATCATGGAATTGTCACCCCAATGCCATTCTGGCATTGGGGAGACAATTCCATGATCCCCCGAGTCTCTAGCACAGACCCAGGTACTGCCAAACTGCCTTTCCCGGGGTTTCACTGCATCTGCTGCTGCTGCCAACCCCTCAGGCAGGTGTCTGCCCTCCTGGGGTCCAGCCAGGCCTGGTCCAGGAAGGCAGAACAAAGGACTTCCTCAGAGAGAGGGTGTTACACCCTCTCCCTTTGGAAAAAGGTGTCAGGGCTGGGGAGGAGTAGCCTCCCCCAGCCTCTGGAAATGCTTTGATGGGCACAGATGGTGCCCATCTCTGCATAAGCCAGTCTACACCGGTTCAGGGATCCCCCAGCCCTGCTCTGGCGCGAAACTGGACAAAGGAAAGGGGAGTGACCACTCCCCTGACCTGCACCTCCCAGGGGAGGTGCCCAGAGCTGCTCCAGCGTGCCCCAGACCTCTGCCATCTTGGATTCAGAGGTGTGCTGGCACACTGGACTGCTCTGAGTGGCCAGGGCCAGCAGGTGACGTCAGAGACTCCTTCTGATAGGCTCTTACCTGTGTTACTAGCCTATCCTCCTTCCTAGGTAGCCAAACCTCCTTTTCTGGCTATTTAGGGTCTCTGCTTTAGGGAATTCTTCAGATACCGAATGCAAGAGCTCACCAGAGTTCCTCTGCATCTCCCTCTTCACCTTCTGCCAAAGGATCGACCGCTGACTGCTCAGGACGCCTGCAAAACCGCAACAAAGTAGCAAAGACGACTACTGCATCCTTGTATCGCTTCATCCTGCCGGCTTTCCTGCCTGTTTCCTGGTGGTGGATGCTCTTGGGGTAGCCTGCCTCCTTCTTGCACCAGGAGCTCTGAAGAAATCTCCTGTGGGTCGACAGAATCTTCCCCCTTCAACCGCAGGCAACAAAAGACTGCATCACCGGTCCTCTGGGTCCCCTCTCAGCACGACGAGCGTGGTCCCTGGAACTCAGCAACTCTGTCCAAGTGACTCCCACAGTCCAGTGACTCTTCAGTCCAAGTTTGGTGGAGGTAATTCCTTGCCTCCCCACGCTAGACTGCATTGCTGGGTACCGCGTGATTTGCAGCTGCTCCGGCTCCTGTGCACTCTTCCAGGATTTCCTTATTGCACAGCTAAGCTTGGGTCCCCGACACTTTAACCTGCAGTGTACAACGCCTGAGTTGTCCTCCGGCATTGTGGGACTCCCTTTTCTGACTTCGGGTGGCCTCCGGTTCACTCCTCTTCTAAGTGCCTGATCCGGTACTTCTGCGGGTGCTGCCTGCTTCTGTGAGGGCTCCCTGACTTGCTGGGTGCCCCCTCTGTCTCCTCATCCAAGTGGCGACATCCTGGTCCCTCCTGGGCCACAGCAGCATCCAAAAACTCTAACCGCGACCCTTGCAGCTAGCAAAGCTTGTTTGCGGTCTTTCTGCGTGGGAACACCTCTGCAAACTTCTTCACGACGTGGGACATCCATCCTCCAAAGGAGAAGATCCTAGTCCTCTTCGTTCTTGCAAAACACCAAGCTTCTTCCATCCAGTGGCAGCTCCTTTGCACCCTCAGCTGGCATTTCCTGGGCATCTGCCCACTATCGACACTGTCGCGACTCTTGGACTTGGTCCTCTTGTTTCACAGGTACTCAGGTCCGGAAATCCACTGTTTTTGCTTTGCTGGTGTTGGTTTTCCTTGCAGAATCCCCCTATCACGGGGGTTGTAGGTGCACTTTACACCTACCTTACAGGGTCTTGGGGTGGGCTATTTTTCTAACCCTCACTGTTTTCTTACAGTCCCAGCGACCCTCTACAAGCTCACATAGGTTTGGGGTCCATTCGTGGTTCGCATTCCACTTTTGGAGTATATGGTTTGTGTTGCCCCTATACCTATGTGCTCCTATTGCAATCTATTGTAACTTTACACTGCTTGCATTACTTCCTTTTGCTATTACTGCATATTTTTGGTATTTTGTACATATATCTTGTGTATATTTGGTAGCCTCATACTGAGGGTACTCACTGAAATACTTTTGGCATATTGTCATAAAAATAAAGTACCTTTATTTTTAGTATATCTGTGTATTGTGTTTTCTTATGATATTGTGCATATGACACCAGTGGTATAGTAGGAGCTTTGCATGTCTCCTAGTTCAGCCTAAGCTGCTCTGCTATAGCTACCTTCTATCAGCCTAAGCTGCTAGAAACACCTCTTCTACACTAATAAGGGACAACTGGACCTGGTACAGAGTGTAAGTACCCCCTGGTACCCACTACAAGCCAGGCCAGCCTCCTACATATCCCTACTGGGGTTACTTCTTAAGGGATCACGGTGCACTCTCTGTATCTCCGAGTCGAGGTTCTTGGAGGTAACCGAATGAGTATATTCCTTAATTAAGCCTTTATAGTACCAGCCTCTATTCCTTCTGGAATATTCAGAAATTTTTAATTGTTCCATCTTGAGTTGTTCTTCAAGGATTCTAGCTTGTCTCGAAGTTCTTTTTCCCTTTGTTTAAATGTTTCTATTTCTTTGCTGTTGTTCTAGACCCCCCCCAGAGTGCCCCTAAGGAAAATTCCATAGTGCTTAGTCTCTCAGTGAACTCCATGATTTTGAGATCCAAACTGTCACAATTAATCATTGTTATTGTTATAAAAATTTAGATTATTATTTTTTTCCTAATGGCCAATGATAATGCCCTTCAGATTGTAGTTTGTGTCGTTCACTGCTAGGTTGGTTTTTAAACTGTTGCACAGGGCTCCATAGATGGTTTTTGTTTGGTTTGTTTCGGCAGTTTTGTTTCGTGAACGAGAGAGCATGCCTTGAAAGAATATGTAGATTATGATGTATTCTATTTGTTTATATGTTTTCATTATGATCATAAATGGATCTTTCAGTTGTTCATGTAGTAAAACTTCAAGTTTATTTATGCAGTCAAGTTTATTTTTTGGGCTTCCTTGCTACTTTTAGTAGTGTTGTTCTACAAGATATCACTAAGTTGCAAAACTTTATAACTTAACCTTTACTTAGTCTACTTATTTGCAGTCCTCCACCAGAATTATCTGTGCCCCCTAATATATAATACTGCTACATTTCATTAAAATCCAGATGACCATTGTTGCACTACATGAAATAAAAAAGTCTATGGAAAATGCATTGGATTTGAAGTTTATGGACCCCTTTTTTTTTTACACCCCTGTCACTAAACTCTGCAAGACTTTCAGTCCTCCAAAAATGAATTGGGGGTAGCTGGTCTGCAAAGTTTCATGTTCATTCCTGAAATGGGTTCAAAGTTATAAAGGGACAAACATCCAAAAAAATCGCTTTCTCTGGTCACCCTAACCAAACTGACCCCGCAAAGCCCTTGGGACCACAACTTCCCTTTTTTGGGGGAGGAGGCAGTGCAGCCCCCCACTCCAGGCTTATCTCAGCCCCATAAACCCCATCCCCCGGGGCCCAGCCCTGTGACCTGGGTGTCCCCCGGGAGACCTAGTCACAATGTTGGGGACCTTTGGGGGAGCCTGAAGGCCCCTGTGGTCCCAGCTGGCTCCCCTCCTCATGTGGGAGCCAGCAGTTCTGTCACAGAGAGGGAGCTTGTTCTGTGAGAGCATTGTTTCCTCTGTTTCCCTGCCCTGCCAGTTTGGCATCTCTCCCTCTCTGTTAGCTGAGTATTTGCTCTGGCTTGGTTGGAGCTGTCACAGCTCCCACCAAGTCAGAGCAAACAGCTATGTACCAGAGCAGGAACCCCAGGCAGGAGCTGTCCCTTGGGGGTGGCAATCACCAGGGCCATCAGTGACTCCTCAAGGGGGGGCCGCACAGCCCCCTCCAACTAAAATATTCCCGGGAACGTGGTGGTCCCTGGGGTTCAAAAGGGACCACCTATCTGTTTTAAAAAATGTAACCCTCCGCATACCATATTACATTGGCCCCAGGCAGGTGGTGGTCCCCAGGGCTTTGAGGGACTACACAGCTCCCAGCAAAAAACTAAGGTGGTCATTAAAACCCTGGCGGACGGTGTTAAAGGTGCGGTAATACCACAAACAGGACGGCGGACAAAAAAAGGGAATCATGACCGTGGCGGAAACCGCCAACAAAGACAGCCACTTTAACACTCCGCCCGCCACAGCGGTACAGACAAGCAGCGCGGCGGTCACCGCCATCAGACAGGCAGAAGACAATGTATCGCCCATAGTATCACACCCCGCCAATCCGCCACCTTTTCCGGGGCGGATTCACCGTGGATAAAAACACTGCGGAAACAGTTTCTGCAATGGGAAAAGGCTCACCTTAACACATCCCACGAGGAAGGAGGACACCATGGAGCCGGAATTACAAATCCTACCTGCCCTTGTATTCCTACTCATCTACGAAGTCCCGTGCTGGCGGCGGCGAAGACAACAGTGAGTACTGCACCTACGACATAGGGGAGGCAAAAGTCAGGGGGACACACACGCAACACCCCCACCCTCGCATAGTACAACACACACACCAATGCATTTACAAACATCACAGTAAAAACCCACAACCCCCCCGGAAGAATGCAAAGACAAAACGAAATCAGTTCAAACATGGTAATGTATCAAAATAAATGTGTCAAATATATACAGATATATATAAACTCATACAAAGGTATATACATTACAAGAAGTAGTGCAGATATGCACATCTCAATGTCCGTGCATCACTAGGCCAAAAATACATGGGTGAGGCCCACACAAGATACCTGTCCACAAATGGAGAGAACACTGCTGGGGCATCAGAGAGAAAAACAACAGGCACCTCAGGGGGAAGGGAAGGAGGGGCACCTCAGCCGGATTACAGCACCACGCCACATCCACAACAGTCTCCATGCCCATTGATGTATCCTGGGGAATGCAAAGCCACAGTCTCACAAGTCTCTACAGTGGGTGGGGTGCCCACTGTTCAATCCTGGGGAGTGCAAAGCAACAGTTTCACAAGTCTCTACAGTGGGTGGTTTGCCCACTGTTCAATCCTGGGGAGTGCAAAGCCACAGTCTCACAAGTCTCTACAGTGGGTGGGTTGCCCACTGTTCAATCCTGGGGAGTGCAAAGCCACAGTCTCTCAAGTAGATAACAGCCTACACTGGTTCTGGAGGGGACTGGTGTCCAGAGTGCTTCATCCTGTGAAGGACAGAGGTAGTGGATGGATCTCTCCACTGGTTCTGGAGGGGGAATGGTGCCCAGAGTGGTTCATCCTGTGAAGGACAGAGGTAGTGGATGGATCTCTCCACTGGTTCTGGAGGGGGACTGGTGCCCAGAGTGCTTCATCCTGTGAAGGACAGAGGTAGTGGATGGATCTCTCCACTGGTTCTGGAGGGGGAATGGTGCCTAGACTGGATTAGTCTCCCCGTGACAGTTCCTGTCCAGTCACTGTCCCAGCTGCACATGGGATAATGATGCTTGATGAGGCGGTCTTTTCCTTCTTCAGCGGTGCATGCCCTGTTCAGTGGTGCTTTGCCATGGCGGTCTCTGGACTGTTCAGCGGTGCTTGCCCTGTTCAGCGGGGCATGCCCTGTTCAGCGGTGCTTTACCATGGCGGTCTCTGGACTGTTCAGCGGTGCTTGCCCTGTTCAGCGGTGCATGCCCTGTTCAGCGGTGCTTTGCCATGGCGGTCTCTGGACTGTTCAGCGGTGCTTTGCCATGGCAGTCTCTGAACTGTTCAGTGGTGCTTTCCCATGGCGGTCTCTGACCTGTGCATTGGTGTGTGGCATGACGGTCCCTCATTGCCCAGCGGGGCTGTGGCTGCCGGGGCCCTGCTGGGTACTGACTCTGGTGGTGGTCTCCTGACCAGTGACGATACTTGTGCCCTCCTGGGCAATGACTCTGGCGGTGGTCTCCTGACCAGTGACGATACTTGGGCCCTCCTGGGCAATGACTCTGGCGGTGGTCTCCTGACCAGAGACGATACTTGGGCCCTCCTGGGCACTGACTCTGGCGGTGGTCTCCTGACCAGTGACGATACTTGTGCCCTCCTGGGCACTGACTCTGGTGGTGGTCTCCTGACCAGTGACGATACTTGTGCCCTCCTGGGCAATGACTCTGGCGGTGGTCTCCTGACCAGTGACGATGGTGCTGGCGGTGGCGTCCCGGCAGCCGGGAAGGATGCCGCCCTTCTCCGCCGTGATGCTCACACCAGGCTGTGCAGACTTCTTCTGGCCCTTCCACACCTTTGGAGGAGTCACAGCTGACTCTGCAATCCCCCTGGGACCCCTGTGAGTTGTTTTGCCGCCAGGAGTCTTCACCAAGTCCCGTCGGCCACTTTCCAACTTCAGAGCCTTTACAGGGGGTGGACTGGCAGTGCCTTGGCTCCGTGTCACACTGCCTGCCATGGTGGCCGGTGCACTCCACACACCTGTAACAGGCACCACTGGTACTGGAGGCTTTTTGGCTGAGGAGCTACGACAGGACTGATGAATTGGAGGGGTGGGGGTGGTAGCAAAAAGGTCAACTTTGCAGAGGGACAGTTTCTGACGAACACTTGGATGGGTAGCTGGAGGGGGTCTTGGAGTGGAGGAAGAGGAGGTGGTTGTAGGAGGTGTCACTTTAGGTGTTTTGGGTGCAGGTGCAGGTACTGGAGGCTGTCGTGAGGTGGATGGATGTTGGGTGTGTGGGTGCCCGCGTTTGTGTACTTTGGGACGGGGCGTCACAGACACACTGGGAGAGGACACATGGGACGTGTAAATGGGAGTGGAGGTGGTGAGTGCAGGTGAGCGGGGTGTGGTGCTGGGTGTTCTGGTGCGAGTCCTGGTGCCTGTAGATGTAGTGCATGCAGGTGAGAGTGTAGACGAGACTGGGAGGGAGGAGGCAGACGACGAGGAGGGGGACACAGAGGAGGTAGTGGATGTTGCTGTGTCTGCATGTTTGTGATGCTTGTGTGTGTGCCAGTGGGTTGTGTGGTGCCTATGTTTGCCTGAGCTACTTTTGTGTGTTGAGGTGTATGCATGCTTGTCTGATGGTGTGCTTGGGACAGGCTGGGGTACAGGGGATTGCGTCTGGGTGGAGGAAGTTGGAAGAGACAGGGACAATGGCTGCCATCAGTGCTGAGGCCAGAGATTGCAGGGTTCGATGATGGGCAGCCTGACCAGAATGAATGCCCTCCAGGAATGCATTAGTGTGTTGCAACTGCCTTTCTACACCCTGGATGGCATTCACAATGGTAGACTGCCCAACAGTGAGTGACCTGAGGAGGTCAATGGCCTCCTCACTGAGGGCAGCAGGGGTGACAGGGGCAGGGCCTGAGGTGCCTGGGGCGAAGGTGATGCCCACCCTCCTGGGTGAGCGGGCACTGGGCGAACGCTGAGGGGCTGCTGGGAGGGCGGTGCTGGTAGGGGAGGTGGCGGCTGTACCTGTAGAAGTGGGGGGCACAGATGGTGCAGCCACCACAAGGGAGCTCCCATCGGCAGACGAGTCCGTGTCCCTGGTTGGTGATCCGGTGACCGACGTGTAGCTCCCCTCGCCCTCCGTCCCACTGGTGCATTGTGAGTCCGTGGTGTGGCCCTCCATGGCCATGTGGCATGCAGCTCCCTCGTGCCCCGGTGCCACTGTACCTCCGCCTGATGATGCTGATGCACAAAAGAACAGGGAGAGCAGAAAAAGGGGGAGGGGACGACAGAAGAAAGACAGGTTGAGTGCATGGCTTAGCGCTACCGTTGGCGGACAATAGAGACACAGCAGCCCCCTGCACTACGCCGTGCTCTTGGCCTCTACAGAAGCAAATCCTGGGATCTTGCCTATATGCCTATGGTGGACATCTGCGCACATGGATGACACAGGGGCATCTATACCTGTACTTGGCCCACTACTGAGGTGGGGTGGAGTGCCACATGCCCTGCATTATGGAGGGGTCTAGCCTATGTATTTCTGCCTGGCCTAGGTACACCAACAGCCCTCCTCCCTCCGCAAGCCCCTCAACTGCGCGCCAAGTACCCAGAATGAGGTTGTACTCACCCCCTTGTGTCTGCTGTGATGCCCTCAAGTGCCCATCCAACTCAGGGTAGGCCACCTCCAGGATCCGGAACATCAGGGGGGTCATGGTGCGACGGGCACCCCTCCCACATTGGGAGGCCATCCCCAGATGAGCCTCCGCCGTCTTCTTGCTCCAGCGGCGAATGTCCTCCCATCTTTTCCGGCAGTGGGTGCCCCGTCTGTTGTGGACCCTTAGGGTCTGGACTTCCTTGGCGATGGCACGCCAAATGTCCTTCTTCTGGTGGGCGCTGACCTACATGACATGCAGAAGGGAAGAAGAGAAGTCATTACCAACTGCACCGTCAATGTAAGTGTCCCCCCTCCCTACCCTTGCCATGTGGCACATGCATTCACATGCATTCATGTTCCCTGAACTCTGCCCCCTTCCCTCTTACAACCAGCTCTCTCCACCCAGGCCTAGCCCATACAACGTGCTCCCTGTGTACTTACCTGTTGGTCTGGAGGACCGTAGAGTAGCGTGTACTGGGGGAGGACCCCGTCTACTAGTTTCTCCAACTCCTGAGCAGTGAAGGCAGGGGCCCTTTCCCCAGACGCAGCAGCCATCGTCGCTTCCAGACCGAGGTCAAAGCAGCACTTGCAGTGTAGGTCCTCTCCTGTCGATGGTCAGGTATCGAGTGATTGAACAGATAGAAAATGGCGGTGACGTCCGCGGCGGTGACGTCCGCGGCGGTGCGTATCATCAACGCTGGCGCACTTGTTCATTGGCTCCTGGGACCCATAGGGTGCAATGTTAACCAATGCAGCATTGCACCGCGGTCTACGACCGCCTACAGTGACGGTGTGCAAGGCCAGCGCAGTTACCTCACAATACCATTGTCACAGTTTAGAGGTCAGGCAGCCGCCATTTCAGGGGCCCACATGGCTTCATTTACTTCTGCGTCACACATAGCTAGGCCTACACTCAACACACATACCGGAAGGGATTTGTGTTTGGTGTCTTGTTCTGTGTATCTGTGGGTACATACCTGGAAATTTGTTGACTCTGTGGTCGCTGTTGTCCTTCCTAGGCACCGTCAGCTGGGACAATTGAGAAGATGGCGGAATCCTCCAGTGTACCGACCGCTGGTGGACCTGTTGACAATGGAGGAGCGACATTTACTGGTCACCTACAGGTTTGACTGTGCCACTATCCAGGAACAATGTACCCAGTTGGAGCCAGACCTGATGTCACCAATCCGCCATCCCACTGGAATCCCCCCTGACGTGCAGGTGCTGTCAGTGCTCCATTTCCTTGCAAGTGGGTCTTTTCAGACAACAGTGGCCATGGCATCAGGGATGTCCCAGCCTATGTTTTCCAACTTGTTGTCCAGAGTGTTGGCTGCCCTGCTGAAACACGTAAGGAGATACATCATTTTCCCTGAGGTGGAAGATTTGGCTACAGTCAAAGGTGACTTCTATGCCCTTGGACATATCCCCAACATCATAGGTGCTATTGATGGGACCCATGTAGCTCTGGTCCCCCACCACAGGAGTGAACAGGTGTACAGGAACCGGAAGAGTTATCATTCCATGAATGTACAGATGGTATGTTTGGCCGACCAGTACATCTCCCAGGTAAATGCTATGTTCCCTGGCTCAGTGCATGACGCCTACATCCTGCGGAATAGCAGCGTCCCTTATATGATGGGTCAGCTCCAGAGGCACCGTGTGTGGCTATTAGGGGACTCTGGTTACCCCAACCTGTCATGGCTATTGACCCCAGTGAGGAATCCCAGGACCAGGGCAGAGGAACGCTACAATGAGGCCCATGGGCGGACTAGGAGGGTGATCAAACGCACCTTCGGCCTCCTGAAGGCCAGGTTCAGGTGCCTCCATATGACAGGTGGTTCCCTATTCTACTCACCAAGGAAGGTGTGCCAGATCATCATCGCCTGCTCGATGCTTCACAATCTTGCTTTGCGACGCCAGGTGCCTTTTCTGCAGGAGGATGGTCCAGATGACGGTGTTGTGGCAGCTGTGGAGCCTGTGGAACCTGTGGACAGTGATGAGGAGGAAGCTGAGGAAGAAGGCATCGACAACAGGGAGTCAGTCATACAGCAATATTTCCAGTGACACACAGGTGAGAACATTTTCATTTTTACCATTACATTCACTGTCACACATCTTCCTCTATCCTGTGTGTAATTTCATAGCAGTATTTGGTAACTGAGTTGTACCTTTCCATTACGGTTTCATAGGTGTGGTTACCAATGTGTGTCATCTGGTTGTATCCTTCAAGGACTTGTGATGTGTGACATAGGTATGTTGGCTTTAAAACTAGAAACGCATTTTGACACTGTCATTGATAATACATTTTACCAAATCACAGACTGACTCCAGATTGTTTTGTGGTTCAAGGGTGTTTATTTAAGTGCTCAAAAATGGAGGGGGGTTGTAATATGGTGATGGGGGACAGTGGAGGAATGTCCATGGCAGAGTCCAGTCCATTGGTCACACAGGTGCACTGGCCATTTGGGCAAAGGAAGTGGAGCTGGGGCAGTTAAAGTATGGACAGGGTAACAAAGTGGGACAGTGGGAGGACAATCAGGGTGGTCTCATTTCCTTGCGGGGGTCTTGCCATCTTGCTCTGTCCTGTTCCTGGATCTCAGGGACCGCTTGCGTGGTGGTTGTCCGTCTGCAGGGGGTGGGGTGCTGGCGTGGTGGTCCTGTGGCGGGGCGTCCTGTCCACTAGCGCCGGCGGAGGTGGTGGGCAGTTCATCATCCAGGCTAGTGTCAGGGGCACCTTGGAGTGCCACGGTGTCCCTCAAGGTCTGCTGTATGTCCTTCAGCACCCCTACGATGGTGCCAAGGGCAGAGCTGATGGCCCTGAGCTCCTCCCTGAACCCCAAATACTGCTCCTCCTGCAGGCGCTGGGTGTCCTGAAAATTGGCCAGGACCGTCGCCATCGTCTCCTGGGAGTGGTGGTATGCTCCCATGATGGAGGAGAGGGCCTCGTGGAGAGTGGGTTCCCTTGGCCCATGTCGCACAGCAGCCCTCCCAGTTCCCCTGTGTTCCTGTGCCTCTGTCCCCTGGACCGTGTGCCCACTACCACTGCCCCCAGGTCCCTGTTGTTGTTGGGGTGGTGGGTTATCCTGGGTTCCCTGTAGTGGTGGACACACCGCTGATTGACCTGTCCTGGGTACGGAGGTATGGGCCCGCTGGATGGGTGCTGTGCTGGTGTTACCAGAGGGTGGAAGGTCAGTGTTGGGCTGTGCCTGTGCAAAGGGAACGGACTGTCCCGAGGCCCAGGATGGTCCGGGCTGGTCATCAGGATACAGTAGGGCAGAGCTGCTATTGTCACTGTGGGCCTCTTCTGTGGGTGGAGTGGAGTTGTCTGAACCCTCTGGTGTGATGACAGTCCTTCGTGAACCTGCAGGGGCATAAGTGCATGATTATTGCATGTGTGTGTGTCATGGTGTGCAATGGGTGGCTCACCGTGTACACCAGTGCAATCATTCCTGTGGGGGGCTTGTGTGATGATGGTTAGGGGGGTGTTCTGGGTATGTGCTGTGATCATGCTTTGGTGAGGGGTGACCATGCTTAGTTGTGTCATGGAGGGCTTGGTGTTGAGATGGGTGGTTTGTGTTATTGGTGCATTAGTGAGGATTTGGGGTGATAGGGGAGGGTGTGAGGGTGGGGGTGTGTGATAGCATGCAGGTAGGGTGGGGGATATGATAGTTAATATTTGACTTACCAGTGTCCATTCCTCCACCGACTCCTCCGAGGCCCTCTGGATGCATGATGGTCAAGACTTGCTCCTCCCATGTTGTTAGTTGTGGGGGAGGAGGTGGGGGTCCGCCGCCAGTCCGCTGAACCGCGATGTTGTGCCTGGAGACCGCTGAACGCACCGTCCCCCGTAGGTCATTCCACCTCTTCCTGATGTCCTCCCGATTTCTTGGATGCTGTCCCACAGCGTTGACCCTGTCCACTATTCTGCCCCATAGCTCCATCTTCCTGGCTATGGATGTGTGCTGCACCTGTGAGCCAAATAGCTATGGCTCTACCCGTAGGATTTCCTCCACCATGACCCTGAGCTCCTCCTCGGAAAACCGGGGGTGGCTTTGGCATGGCATGGGGTGGTGTGTGTGATGTGTGGGCGGTGTCAGTGTTGATGTGTGTGGTGATGTGTAGTGGTGTGTGGTGTTTGGTGCGTGGATGTTGTGTGGGTGATGGTGTTGTGTGCCTCTGTGTGGTGGGGTTGTCTATTCTATGCTCTCTCTCTGGCCTTTGTCAATCAGTTTTGGTCGTAGGGGTTTGTGGGTGATGTGGGTGTGTGTTTTATATTGTATTGGGTGTGTGGGAGTGGTGTGTGTATGTGTATCAGGTGTGTGTATTTCGAATTGTTCAATGAGGCGGTGTTTTGGAGATGTGTGTGTATTTTGAGCACAGCGGTGTGTACCGCCAATGGAATACCGCGGTTGAAAGACCGCCGCGTGGATTCGTGTGTCGTAATAGCATGGGCGTGTTTCTGTTGGCGTGGAGGTTTTGTTTTCGCCAGTTTAACAATGATCTTTGGTGTGGTGGACTTGTGTGGGTGTCTGAATTTCGGCGGATTCCGAGATGTGTGTCATAATAGCTGTGGCGGAATTCCACGGCATCGGCGGTGTATTGGTGGTCTTCTGCACAGCGGTAAGCGCCTTTTACCGCCAATGTTGTAATGACCCCCTAAATCTTTGTCCTGAGTAGTAGTGACTGCCACTAGGTAGTTATAGTTAGGACTTTTTTCACATAGACAAAGCGTTTTTTGTTTTGCCAATAATTCTGCATAAACGTATACTTTGGTCAGTTTAAATGCTGCCTTGAAAGTTTTGGGGCGATCCCTCAAGTGGGGGCTGAGAAATAGAGTGGGGTCACAAAACACTTTTTTCACACATTTTATCATAATGGGATTTTTCCAATTTTTGAACACTCTTACAGTCTGAACTGCTGACCTGAATTACACCAAATTTAGCAAAAAGCTAGATCTTGGTATGCAGATTGTGCTTTTTGTTATTTGGTGTAAATCCAATCAGTAGGTTCTGAGATTTTAGATTTTAAGAAAAATAGATATATAGGGATGCAGATCCTCCATGGATCTGGACCAGCGGTTTATGGTCTGGCTCTGCGGATTCAGGGGAAAAGCAAGGTCCTGACTGGCTGCAACCAGACAGAAAAGTTGTGACTGCCATTTTCTTTTGTCTCATTGCCTCGGGGCTGGGAAAAAATCAGTGAAAAAACACAGAAGGGATGAGCATACAGGTATGCTGACCCCATAGGACACATAGAAGAGTCCCTTAGGGATCCTTCGTGGGCAGAAAATTGCCAATTTTGTTTTTGTCTGATCCATTGATTCACGGGTGGATCCTTGGATCTGTTCCCACAGATCCACTGCTGGATTTGCGGTTCAAGACAAAATAATAAAAAAGCATCCACTGCATCAAACTTCATGCTGCACAAGGCCAAAGGCTGTGTACAGCTTGGGTTTGGGTGCATGCATAAGGGTTGGCCATAGCCCAGGCCCTGCAGCGAACTGCTGCCATGCATGGCCAAAGGCCGTGCGCAGTGCTGGTTATATTTATTTCTGTGCATGCTAAAAAAACATTGAAATTCTTTAAAAAAACAAAGGTTATAGTGACATTATAGTTAGGTTCTGAATTTGCTCGCACAAAACCAGAGAAATTCAGCAGTTACAGTTAACTTAAGTAACTATAACTTGCAACCTAAGGTTCTCTATAACTTGCGCCTTCGCCATGCACAGCTAGTTACTCTACATATTACATCATTGATCACACCTTCTATGGCATTATTGATATTATTACTGCAACATTTGTAATAACAGTATTGATGAGAAAACCTCTGTTGTCTCATCTAAGCGTTCATAACAATGCGCAAAGAAACAGACCATGGCTCCAATATCCAAAACATATTTTGCCCCAGTGGGCTAATGTTGCAATCAACTCCAAAATGTTTCTAAGAGAACTGATACAAAATGATCTTAAATATTTCTCCTTCCCTGAAGCCCTTAGGACAGGTATATTAGGCTCTCTTACATTCCTTGCTTCAATATTGGCCTGTTTCCTCCTATAAAAAAACAATAAAACAACATGTGTCCCCAAAAAAATAATACGTTACCTATCACCCATACAAATGTTGTTAAAAAAAAACATCACCTTATACTCATAAAAACCGCAAGGGACTTGGCTAACTTAAATACTCTCATATACACCAAAATACAGTTTGCCTCACCACTCATCATCCTAAATGTCCTGACAATTCCTCTTCCATGTTTAGTCCTCCTGGTTGTAGGGTCTTATACTTAATAATAAGTTTAGCCTACAATCTTCTTAATCCCTGCACTCCGTTGCCTACTCTTATACGGTTTGGAATTCTATCTAATACACATAACCTTAATAAATTGATATTTTTCTGATTATATAACCCAGAGTGCCTAGCAATAGGGTATTGTTTATTCATAGTTGTTAAAGCTCTCATGTGCTAGAGCACTCTTTTTTGGCTCTGTGAATTGTGCTTCCAACATACTATTTTTCACATGGACAACCTCATGCATAGACACAACAGTCAGAATTGCAAGTGAGGTGTTTCTCCACTATATATTCTTTTGACAATTATATGTATATATATACATGCACATGCATACATGCATAAAATATGTATGTGTGTATATATATATATATATATATATATATATATATATATATATATATATTCTATATATACATGCAGGTTGTACGACGGAATGCCGACTGACAAAACAACGGGTGCCTAAACAACGAGGTCGGAACACCGACCTCGTTGTTACTACTAATGCCTTTACCACGAATGCCTTAACAAAGATATTTTGTTGTAAAGGCATTCCTGGTAAAGTCATTAGTAACAGGCACCCATTGATCCTGCATGCCTCACCCCACCCCCCCAACCCCACCCCAAAACCTAAAACCCCCGACCCCCCACCCCCTCCCCAAAACCAACAACGCCCCACCCCCCCAACCCCACCCCAAAACCTAAAACCCCGACCCCCTCCCCAAAACCAAAAACGCCCCACCACCCCAACCCCACCCCAAAACATAAAACCCCCGACCCCCCACCCCTCCCCAAAACCAAAAACGCCCCACCCCAAAACCTAAAACCCCGATCCCCAACCCCCTCCCCAAAACCTAAAACGCCCCACCCCCCCAACTCCAACCCAAAACCTAAAACCCCGACCCCCTACCCCCTCCCCAAAACCTAAAACGCCCCACCCCCCCAACCCCACCCCAAAACCTAAAACCCCCGACCCACTCCCCAAAACCAAAAACGCCCCACCCCCCAACCCCACCCCAAAACCTAAAACCCCCACCCCCTCCCCAAAACCTAAAACCCCCCACTTACCTGAGTTGTCGCCTCGTCATCTGCGTCGTCCTCCTCAGCCGACTCCCTTGTTTGTACCTTAACCATGCATGTTCGTTGTTCAGGACATGCGTGGTTAAGGCACAAAATAACGAAGTCGTTGTTAAAGAAAGCGTTGTTCCGCTTTCGTTAACCAGGACTTCGTTATAAAAAAGTCGGCATAAAGGATGTTTCCCATACATGCATACCTACATATATATATAGAGAGAATATTTGAAATTTTGTAATTACTACCTTACATTTTGCAATTTTTAAAAAATTATTTTAAAATATTTAAACATGTAAAATTTGAATATATTTCCTGAATGTTGACTAAAAATTTTAAATGCTAATAAAGATGAAAATAATTACATATTTAATATCACTTTTAAATGACATTAATATATTTTAGAAATGTGAATATGTATTTAATTAGATTAGTGAATATCCTGGCCCAAATTACATTTTTATTTTTGCATTAAAATATGTTTAATATTAAACAATATAAACTATATCATTTTTTCCATACTTTAACATAGGGAGATCTGTGTGACACAGGCAAAGATCTCTGCCACAGTGATGAAGTTCACCACCTATGAGTGAAAAGTTATTAGTAGTAGCCTTACAGCCCTAAACTCAGTCCTAGACTTTTCCACCCCCTGGCTCCATGGGATGAAGCCATATATATCTACACTCACTAGTGAATAGCAAGAGTAGATTTACACCTAGGCACCAGAGTAAATTTACTCAGAAGTAAATCTGCATGTCTACATTTATCTTGTCAAGAGAGTCAACAACCTTTTATCTCATCCCAAAAGGTTGTACTGCGCAATGCACAACCTCATCTCATGGGGCAGAGGCAAATGTACACAGTCTAGGATAGGATTTGCCCTGGAAGCATACACTTCCAGTACAAATGACTAAGCCTTGACAAACTTATAAGGATCTCTTCCCTTGGGTGTGTGAGGTACACTACAGCACATATACAAGTTGCTAGTTTTTAATGAAATTAAATAATTTACTCATGTTCCTGCCTGTCTCCATTAGATAATAGTTCTTGTTGCAATGCCCTCAGTGACAACCTTAGTAGGTCACTGTTTCAGTCAAGACCTATATGTGTTTTTACTAATTTGCCCCCTTATTTCTACCTTGACACAAAGTGATGCAAAGTGATACAAAGCAATGCAAAGTGTTTTTGAGCTGTTAAAAATGTACCTTTTCAGCACAAATGTTTGTTTACTAAAAAGGTACCATGCAAGACTTTGGGCCTGATTTAAGGCCTTGGCAGATATGGATATCCCATCTGGTGTACTATGATCCCATTCTATCTAATGGGGATTGTAACATGGCAGATGGGATATTCGTCACGCTTCAGATGGAGTATTCCTTCTGTTAAGACCTAAATCAGGACCTTTATGTCACATCATACTACATTGCAACAGTGCAAAGCCTAATTAAATGTGTGCCCTAAGGTTCTCAAATTGATGGCACAATCAATAAGGCTGACTTGGGGACAACAGATATCAATCAATGGTGCAAAGCCTGTTTTGTGAAAGAGTAGACTCAATAAATGGCACATTAAAGTCAATAAAGACTGCAAACTACTTATTTCCCTATGTCAGTTCTTCTTTTGCACTTTGTTACTGTGTCATGCATCAGCCATTCTATATTGGGTGTTCGTGTGTGATTCTGAATTGTATTTGTCTACCAAGGGCTTGCTTTGACAAAAAGCACCAAATGGTAATTCTAATCCAACCTTAACATTATGTACACAGATTGTCGTGCTACTTTGCCTCTGCACCAAGGGCTAATGCAACATACTGCTTTCTTTCTGACATATTCTGTATAGAGTGGGAGTTGTCATTCATCTTTAGATGTTGTGAGACCCCTTAAGTCTATTGTGGTGTCACAGGCAGAAGTATTTTTTGTAATCTCTGTGGCTCATTATTGAAAGTGGCTGAATAAAGTGCTCTCTATGCTTGAGAAAAGTATGTGTGCTAGGTATTCCCTTTCCAGAATACAAACAAGGAACGTTCTACTCAAAACAATTGTGTATTCTGGCGGTATCATTTATGGACAATTAAATTTTCAGTAGAATTACGTAATATAAGTTAAGTACTTATGCAGACCATTTTAAAATCTAATGATTGTGTTTGACTTTAAGTACGCATTCTCAAAATACAAGCCTGTTTCATTTCTGGTTTAGATGGCGTGGGAGTCCATTCCTAGTAGCTGAAATTGAAATTAATCCTTTATTTTGGCTCACATAAAGCCATAAGAGCAAACACATATGGATTCATGTAAAACATTGTATTCATTAAAATACAAAAATAATGTTGAAGTAAATTGACACAATATAAAAGGATAAAAACATTTTGAGATCCAAAGTTTAATTATTAACACCAGAATAGTGCAATCTATAAATCTCTCTACAAGCAATGATGTTCATTCCTAGACAAGGACATTTAAAACATAAACCATATTACTGATAAACATTTTGCAACAGAAAATACAACCAGGCTGCTGGTGTTGGTTTTGCACACCCTCATGGCTAAGTGACGACCACTAAAGCCCTTAGGTTTGCATAAGGGTATGATCCAGGTTTAGCCAGAAGTCCTACAAGCCTAGCTTAAATAGCAATCTCTTTAAGTGGCTGCACTAGGGAATCTTATCTACATGAGAACCATCTATCAGGTTTTGGATCCATTCCCTATAGGGATCTGTGTCCTCTGTTGACCACAATCTTATCCAATATTGGAGGGACCTCAATGCTGTCACATTGGAGATGGATCTAAGGTTTAAGTCCATATGGATGTGAAGTGTATGGGAGCTTTGGGGGATTTTTAATGATGACTTTAAAAATGCTTTCCTCTGCTTTCTCTGAGATAACCAGATTACAATGTCTTGAGATAACTGGCCCATAAAGAGCTGTGCCACAGACCCTTGGTCTTGTAAATTGTCATGGGTGGGGAAAAGGGAAAGGTGGATGCCCAGTCTGCGAATTGTTAATAGACCATGCTCTCTGTTTTATAATCATAGCCCTCACCTGCAGGTGGGCTTGCCACCTATGAGACTCTTCAAGTCTGACTCCCAAGTAGTCAAACTCGGGAACTCTTTTTAACGCCTCCTCTTCCTATGTATATTTTTATTTTTATTTTCGTCTTGCGGTCATTAAATACCACGTATTTTCTAGGATTTCAGGATTTTCTGTGTCAATTCCCTAGACAGTCCCACCTAAATCTTGCATAATAGTCTGTGTACAGCTCCTGTATTAGGAACAACAATACCCTGGGTACTCCAATTCTAGACAAAACCTCCCATAGCTTAGCCCTTCTCAATGTCAACTGTCCTCCATTTGATGGTTAGAAATCATATAATCTGGTCCACAATGCTGATGTTTTTCCCAAACCCCTTCTTCAAGTGGGATAACAAATGGGATAAAACCTTATGCTGAGTAATCCAGTCTATTAGTCTGATGAGTATTTGCGTACAAAACACTTTCTGGATGTTATCATCATCAATAGTTACCCAGGCTAGATGGACCCCCCTTCTTGTGGATCAGGATTATTACAGCTCCTTTCGAGGAACTTGGGAACTGATCTCCTGCAATCAGAGCGCTTGAGAAGGCATTGATGAACTGGCCCAAAATCAGGTGTTCACTGCGGTGGAGATCTATAGGGATGTTATCTAAGCCAGAGGCTTTACTGGGTTTCTGAGCCTGGATATCTTTTTATGAAAATTCTATTTGTCCATCATCCTGATGATCATGAAGGGATATTGGCATCTGATGTACCAGTGAAATTATAATTTTTTTCCCCCCATAATGACCCTAAAAGTGATTGAACCACTCCTCCGGGGGAATGTGACAATCAGGTCATAGTGAATCAGTGTACGCATTTTGGGTTACCAGCTGCCAAAAGCACTTATTATCTTTGGCCCTAGCTGCTTTGAGGACATTTTCCCAAATACCATCCTCCTACTGAGCTTTGCTGGCCCTAAAGGTTCTGGCATACTTCCGTCTGGCCATGGCAATCAATGGCCTTTCGTTGAGCTTCAGAGCTTTGACCAGGGCACTTTTAGCACTTTTGTACTTCATTAAACCACTAATTTGATCTCATGGTCCTTTGGCCCTGTGTCCTCTTGTAATTTTCTTCACAAATAGGTTGCTCAACATAGCATACATTTATTATGGACTGCCACCACCTGCCCCCAAAAGATCTTCACTTCCTATTAGTATACCTAATTCTTCATACACTGGTTGGTATAACTATGATATTGATTCCTCAGATTTGGAGAAAGCCTCCCATTTTACTGTACGCTTAGTATTACTAACCACTACTGGAATCAAGGAACCTGGCCTATCTGAGACTCCACTCCTCCTATGGACCTCCCTGTACCAAAGCAGCAAAAATCCGAAAGTCATCACTGTCATGGTGACCAATAACTACCACATCTGAAATTTCAAGCCAAATTCTTAAATCCACAAGAATAAAATCAATATGGCTATTGTGGTGCCCTCTAGTGTAAGTGGGTTTTGCACCACTATCTGAGGGAAATCAGCCATTTCCATGTCTTAAGCCAGAAGAAACCATTATATCTATTACCTGGAGAGCCACGGTAATCATTTTAGGCAGTTTTCACATTCTACTATGGCGTGGGATTCCCCAGTAGTGATCCTCCTCCTTAACCCCTTCACTGCCAGGCCTTTTCCCCTCAGGTGTCAAGCCTTTTTTTGGCTGTTTGGGGAGGTTTGCGCTTAGGCCCTCATAACATTTTGTCCACATAAGCTACCCACGCCAAATTTGTGTCCTTTTTTTCCAACATCTGAGAGATTCTAGAGGTACCCAGACTTTGTGGGTTCCCCTGAAGGTGTTCAAGAAATTAGCCAAAATACAGCAATTGTGTTTGTGTTTTTTTCCCTGAAAATGGCATCAACAAAGGGTTTGTGGTGCTAAAATCACCATCTTCCTAGCTTTCAGGAACAGGCAGGCTTGAATCGGAAAATCCCACTTTCCAACACAAGTTTGGCATTTTACTGGGACATACCCCATTTTTACTATTTTTTGTGCTTTCAACCTCCTTCTATTTAGTGACAGAAATGGGTGTGAAACCAATGCTGGATCCCAGACAGCTAAAAATTTCTAAAATGTAAATGAAATTATGAATTCAGCAAGGGGTAATTTGTGCAGATCCTACAAGGGTTTCCTACAGAAAATAACAGCTGAAATTAAAAAATATTTACATTGAGGTAAAAAAACAGCCATTTTTCTCCACGTTTAACTCTGTAACTTTTTCCTGTGATGTGCACCTTGCAGTGGGTTTTCATTACATACTGGGTACACAGTAATTCATTTGGTGAAATATAAAGAGTGAAAAATAGGTATCAAGGAAACCTTAATATTTCCAAAATGGGCACAAGATAAGGTGTTGAGAAGCAGTGATTATTTGCACATCTCTATATTCCGGGGTGCCCATACTAGCATGTGAATTACAGGGCATTTCTCAAACAGAAGTCTTTTTTAAACACTATCTTGAATTTGGAAGGAAAAAATGCAGAGAAAGATAAGGGGCAATAACACTTGTTTTTGCTATTCTGAATTACCCTAAGTCTCCTGATAAAAATGGTACCTCCCTTGCGTGGGTAAGCCTAATGCTCACGACAGGAAACACAACATGGACACATCACATTTTTACATGGAAATCTGACTTGTTTTTTGCAAAGTGCCTCGCTGTAGATTTTGGCCTCTAGCTTAGCCGACACCTAAGGAAACCTACCAAACCTTCACATTTTTTAAAACTAGACATGTAGGGGAATCCAAGATGGGGTAACTTGTGGGGCTCTCACCAGGTTCTGTTACCCAGAATCGTTTGCAAACCTCAAAATTTGGCCAAAAAAACACTATTTCCTCACATTTCGGTGACAGTAAGTTCTGGAATCTGAGAGGAGCCACAAATTCCCTTCCACGAGCATTCCCCCAAGTCTCCCGATAAAAATGGTACCTCACTTAGGTAGGTAGGCCTAGCGCCCGTGACAGGAAATGTCCCAAAACACAAAGTGGATACATAATATTCTCTGAAAGAAAACAGACCTCTTTTTTTGCCTAGCTGTGGATTTTAACCTCTAGCTCAGCCCGCACCTGGGGAAACCTACCAAACCTGCACATTTTTGTAAACTAGACACTTAGGGGAATATAATATGGGGTGACTTGTGGGGTTCTCACCAGGTTCTGTTACCCAGAATCCATTGCAAACCTCAAAATGTGGCCGAAAAAACACAATTTCCTCACATTTCAGTGACAGAAAGTTCTGGAATCTGAGAGGAGCCACAAATTTCCTTCCACCAAGTATCCCGATAAAAATGCTACCTCTCTTCTGTGGGTAGGCCTAGTGCCCGTGAAAGGAAAGGCCCCAAAACACTATCTGGACACATCAAAATTATCAAATACAAAACTACCTGCTTTTGGGGGAGGGCACCTGCGTTTTTGGTCCTGGGCTCAGCAGGCATCTAGGGAAACCTGCCAAACCCAGACATTTCTGAAAACTAGACACCGAGGGAGTCCAGGGAGGTATGACTTGCATGGATCCCCCAAAGTTTTCTAACCCAGAATCCTCAGCAAACCTCAAATTTAGCTAAAAAATAAAATTTTACCCTTATTCTGTGTGGGATCACTGCACCGGGACAAAGTTCCTACCACCCAGCGTTCCCCTCAGTCTCCCAATAAAAATGATACCTCACTTGGGTAGGTGGGCCAAGTGCCTGTGACAGGGAAGAGCCAAAAACGTGTCTAAATTGCGGGGGAACCAAAGCGGGTCCAAAAGGGCAGTTTGAAAAAAAACATTTTTAGGCTGGCAAGTGCAGCAGAATTTTTATCGGTATAGATGAGACAATGCTAGGTAGTAGGAATTCTGTGGATTCCTGCACATTCCGGAAGGTTCCATCACAAAAATGTAGGATAATTTGTGTGATTTCCAGCAAAGTTAGAGGTTTGCAGGGCATTGTGGGTAAGAAAATGGTGTGGGGTGCATGTGAAGCACACCACCCTGGAATCAACCAGATGTTTAGTTTTCAGATGTGTCTAGGTCTTGTGGATTTTTCTACATGGCAGCGTCCCACAGTCCAGAAAGTGCAGCGCTCACCATTCCAAGTGGGATGATTTTGAGAGTTAGCCAAGCTCTGATGGCCCAAATGTAAAACCGAAACCCAAAATAATCAAATGTCCTCTTGCTTGCCTTGGGATAAGATGATTTAGTGTGCGGGGGAGAGCTGACAGACTGTTACCCCCTTCAGTTGGGGGCATAAACCAGGGCCATACTGGTTGGTAGCCTCCACCACACCATTTTTTTTTCACATTCCCTGGCATCTAGTAGACTTTCTGCCATCCCAGAGTGTGGATCCGGGGTAATTTTCCTATCTGCCCAGTGGTGGGCAGAACAACTTAGGCCCCATTTATTTGGGATGGGGGTGTGGCCATACAACCATCCTCTTATTTTGGAAAAAAAATCTTCCCTGGTCTCTGGTGGGCTTTCTGCTCCCCTTGGGGGCAGATGGGCCTTCAAAAAATAGGTCAGCCAACAGTAATGTGCACCATGGGGAGCGACCCTTGCCCAAGGGACTGCCCCCCCAAACAAAACACTTACACACACACACACACAAATCCCTGGTGCCTAAGTGGTTTCTGCCCCCATGGACAGATCGGCCTAGTAAAAATAGGCCGATCTGCTCCCAAGGGGAGCAGAAATGGCCTAAAATAAATCTGTCCTCCCAGGGGACCGACCCCTTAGGCAAGGGGTCACTCCCCCCATGTGAAACTGACAAAAAAAAAATCCCTGGTGTGTACTGATTTCTGCCCCCCCTTGGGGGCAGACTGGCCCGATCTGCCCCCAAGGGGGGGCAGAAATGGCCTAAATCAATTTTGCCTCCCAGGGGAGGGGTTCTGCCTAAGGGGTCACTCCCCATATATAAAAAACAATAATAAACATAACAAAAAAGATATCCCTGGTGTGTAGGAGGTTTCTGCCTAATAATAATCCCCCCCCACCCCCCCCCCCCCCGGAGCGCTCC
Source organism: Pleurodeles waltl (assembly GCF_031143425.1). Classification (NCBI taxonomy): domain Eukaryota; kingdom Metazoa; phylum Chordata; class Amphibia; order Caudata; family Salamandridae; genus Pleurodeles; species Pleurodeles waltl. The sequence goes on along the minus strand of NC_090437.1, from coordinate 256,718,706 downwards.
CCTCATAACAATAACCTACAAAAAAATCCCTGGTGTCTAGCGGGCATTTCTGCTGCCCGATCGCATCGTGATTGGGCAGCAGACATGCTGAGAAAGACATCAAAGAAATGGAAAGGCCTTTCCTTTCCTTTGATGCCGCTCTCGGCCCGTCCACGTGATCAGAGGAGAAATGCAAGCGCATTTCTTCTCTGATCAGAACAAGGAGCAGGCCTCTGATGAAGTCATCCGACACCACGGGGGCTGGGATGAAAAGGAAGTGATTCCCCTTCCATCTCTGCAGTGGGGGGGCGCTGAGGCAAGCTTCATAGGGGGAGCGCTAGCGCTCCCCACATGAGCCAGTCCAAGGACATAACAGTTACGTCCTTGGCGCCTCAGCGCCGCAGCCAAAGACTTAACGGTTACGTTCTTGGCTGCCAAAGGAGTAATTAGTTCCAAATAAGGTGAGTAGGGTTCAAAAGAAGTTTTAAAATCACCAGCCATGATCACATGATGAGTGGAAAACAAATCATTTATAGATTAGTTTTAAATATTCAAAGTGTGAGATGCTTGGGCAAAGGGGGTTGAACTATGATATATATTTACTACCAGATATGGGGGCCCACACTTTTGTGTCATACTGATAACTAATAGTCGTGGGAGTCAATATTAATTTTCTTTACAGTGCATCCAAGAGATATGTTTATCCATATTGTGAGCCCCCGATGGCCTTCCTGCAGATGGCATTATGGCCTCAGAGCTATAAGTTATGAAACTCTGTCTATGCACCTGAGTGATGGCCCACATTTTCTGGAAGAAACACAAAGTAAAAGTATCAATAAACTTTCCCCAAGCTTCATCTTCCATTTTTGCCCTTAGCCCCACAATGTTCCAGGAAATAAGAAGGGGAGGAGACCCAGAAATGTTCGCTGGAATAAGGGGTTCTGGATTTAGCACAGTTGTTGTTGAAGTTTTCCCCATTGTAAATGTGGAGGCCAATTTCTGAAATTCAGAAGTATCAGTGCTTTTCCTTGAAGCAGTGGTCAAACCCTTTCCAATCTGCTGAAGGGACATTCAGTCCACCTCATTACAGTCTGAGAGGGTTGCAAACCTTTTCTCACATATCAGGCCACATCGAAGCTGGGGGAATGTCTGTAGGCATTTTGAAGGACTATTTGTTTGGCTGGTTTGTAAAAATACCCCAGAGGTAATATGACAGACTTAGGGCCACTTGCAAACTCCTACGAGTAAGCAACCAGCAAGCCAGCATACAGAATTTTCCTCACACTGTTTGGGCATCTAAAATTGACTGCAATGCAATCCCCTGCTATAGTTTTCCTTGATGGCCCAATGCAGCCAGCTCTTCATACCATTATTATTTCACTTCTCTTGGCGGGAGGGAAGTTCCTATACATCCTGGGCCATGGCGGTGGCTTCCTCCCGCACGTTTGGCAGTCCCACGTTGGTACCACAAAACTCATAATGAAGCAGCTAGTATCCAATATATTGAAGGTGCATGAAAAAGGTGAACCGTCCTATACAGACTTCAAACATGAGACTCCTACCTTGCCAGGTGGTGCCCAATCCAGTCCCTGGGCCCTTGAAAGGAGAAGCTGGTAGAACCAAGAATGAAATCCATGCACAGGAGACGAGCAGGACAAAAATCGACACAGCACCCGCTCAGCAGCTAAAAAAAACAATGCACCACCTGCATCATGGCTGGAAAATCGACACAACGCCCGCTTGTGGCTGCCGAAATCAAGACATCTATCACACAGTGCGGGTTTTCACCACAGTGCACCAGGATTTCCCACACATTGTCACTGGCCTCAAAACCATACTGAACCTGCACTGACCTAGGTTGCCCATCTGGAAATCGAAGAATCGCTCTTCTGCAGGAGAGAAAAATGACACATCGCCAATCCGACCAGAGAAGAAACCCTGCATGGCCTCAATTGTGAGTCAGGAATAGATGCATCGCTGGCTTTTCCGTTGCACGCTCGCCCATGCAGCTTTATTTTTGATTCAAAACAGGTACTTAGGGGCATATGTATACTTTTTGGTACAAAACTGCACTAACACAGTTTTGCATCAAAACATTTTGCACCGGCTTGCACCATTCCTGAGTGCCAGCCGAGCACCATATTTATGGAATGGTGCAAGCCAGCACAAAGGCTAGGCTAGTGCGTAAAAAAATGATGTTAGCCAGGTGGGGGTGGCTGTGTGGGAGAAGGAGGTTTTGCACCAAAAAATGACATTAAGCAGTTTAGAGTAAAAAAAATGACTCTAACCAGCCTAGTGTCATTTTCTGACACAAAACCATCCATACCACATGACTCCTGTCTTAGAAAAGACAGGAGTCATACCCACCACCGCATTGGCCAGCACCGGGGACTAAGGTCCCCTGGGCATGGCCTTTGCACCCACTGTCATGTAGAGGGGCCCCATTCAGGGCCCCCAGTGGCACTTTAAAATACAAATCCTTACCTTTACTTACCTATACTTACCTGGGATGGGGTCCCCCATCCTCCACTGTCCCTCTGGTGTGGATGGGGATATCCCTGGGGCCTGGGGAGGGCACCTGTGGGTTTATTCAATGGTGTTCCACCATGGAAATAGGGCCATATGTCCCCTAGTGCCTGCCCTGACCCAGGCATTAAATAATGGTGCAAAGCAAGCTTTGCACCATTATTTGACCCCTCCAACGCCGTGTGTGATTTTAACACGGGGGAATAAACAATTTTTGCACAGGAACGCATACCTTGCATCTCATTGACGCAAGGTACGTTACCATGTCCCAAAAAATTACTTTTACTCCATAACCTTAGTGCTAGACAGGTCTTGCACCAAAGTATAAATATGGAGTTAGTTTTGCATCAAAAAAGTGATGCAAATTTGGTGCAAAACAAGTACTAATATGCCCCCTAGAGTCATCAATTGATTTCTATAAATTAAGACTCCTTTTCATTTAAAAATTCATATCTTTGCTCGTGTTTGATGAATTTTTGTCTTGTTTGATTTAGATAAATATTGGCTATTTCTCTAAATTGGTGTTGCATCCCTTTTGTAGTATTTTCCCTGTATTACTGTGTGACTGGTACAAATACTTTAGACATTGCCTCTGAGATAAGCCTGACTACTTGTGTCAAGCTTACAAGGGGGTGAGCAGGGGTTATCCTAGGTGTCTCCCTACCCTGACTAGAGTGAGGGTCTCTGCTTGGACAGAGTGCAAACTGACTACCAACCAGAGAACCCACTTCTGAGATCCACTACCTCGTCTGGCTTCCCGACATAGTACTGCACCCTCTGCACGTCTGCTGCCTCAGCAACAGTCCCCAGGCACCCTCTTAGCCTGCCCACCTAACAAGTTCCTGTTTCCCCTTGGTCCACCTGGGGCCCCTTGAAGACTTCCGGTTTTATGTAATCTCCCTTTTCGCTAGTGTCAGGGATAAATAAATCTGGTGGTCATTTTACATTTCAAAAGGCCTGAGGAATCCTCCCAACAAACATAGCATTGGAAAGAGTGGGATCTCCCTTAAAGTCACATCATTAATGTGTTGTACTACCTCTTATCAGTATTCTGTTAATGCTGGGCAGGCCCACTCCATATGGAACATCTCTGCTCCCACATGGCCACATTGTGGAAAGGCGGCATCGTGGGCTCCACAATGTCATATAAAACGTCCTAGGGATAAGTATGCCCTGTGTAAGAAGTAAAAATTTATCAGTTTGAATCTGACATTCTGAGCCACAGTGTAGGTATTCTTAAAGGTTTTGTCCCTGTCAGTGTCTGCTATTGATGTAATATGTCTTCCTCCCATTGCCCACATAGCCATCCTAGCGACTGGAGAAGATCTTGTTGCATGGCTCAATATAGGCAAGTGACGGCTTTGTGGTAGCCACATGTAGTGCACAATATCTTGCACCCTCCACATGGAGGGGGTTCCTTCATTGGCACATTACTGTTGACTGCACCATTTCGCAGGAATTTATCCCGCATATGTTATTTACATCAGTGAAATCTTCAAATGCCAGGAGCTACCCATCTCCATAGAGGTTACCCACAGGACTCACTCCATAAGCTGACCACTCTGCCATATTTTGCAGGCCAGGATTCTGCACTAGTTTTTCTAGGCTCTGCAGTGGGAGGTCAAGGGAGTAAGGCACTTTTGTCTGGGTGCATTGAAGGGTCCATTACCAGCAATGAGGAATTACCTCCAGCTCAGTGTTATTATCCTCCAAGGGGCTCTGCAGGTCCAGGAGAACCCAATAGAGAACCCTCGGCCACGGTTCCATTGTAGTCCTATTGTCTTTGGGCTGCCCCAGGGAATATAGCCAATGGGCGAACTACTGGAGCTGGGCCAACAAGTAGTATGTCTCCATATCTGGAACTGCTAACCTTCCATTCACTGTCAGACGCTGCAGATTGGCCAATGACATTCTCCTTCTTCCTGCACCCCAGATGAACTCATTCACTAGGGTAACCACTTGCCTAAATGTCTTACGGGGTATGGTAAGGCTCAATGTGGAAAAGAAGTATAGCAACCTGGGAAGGGCAATCATTTTGGTTAATGCAATTCTGCCCACCCCTGACAGCAGTTGAGTCTTCCTAAAAGCTACACTCCAATTCAGATTCCACACTGCAGCCTCCATGTTACATTACAGACGATCTGCTGGGTCGTGGTATATTTTGACTCCAAAGTTGAAAAAATTGTTTCTACCCAGGTAAGACCCTGATGCTTCTGTGGCGAGAGGTTGGTCTACTAATGGGGAAAATGCTGGATTTCTGCTGGCTGATGCGGAAGTCAGAGGCACCACCAAAGCTGACAAGAAAAGCATATGCTTTAGGTAATTCCTCTTCTGCATTTCTGCGGAACAGCAACATATCATCCTCAGACAGTGTGTAGTAATGTAACCATGCCTTACTAGCCAGTAGCTCCATTGCAATAAGGGGGACAGCGAGTACCCCTGTCTGGTGCAATGGCATACTGCATACTCTGATTTGTGTCTGCCAGTTCCCATTTGAGTACAGAAGTTTGACCCACTTCATGAACTCTTCTTCCAGGCCCACCTTTGCCATCACTTGATATATGAAGTCCTATCGGAGACTATCAAAAGCCTTCTTTGTGTCAGTTGTTACAATCATTGCCTCCATGTGAACAGAAGGTTCATTATCGAGACTCCAGATTTTCCAGGCTGTATTATGCCCAGGTATAAAGCCTGTTTGATCTACATGAATCAGGGCAATCATTTGTGGAAGAAAGTGAGTAGCTAGTACCTTAGGGGCATATTTATACTCCGTTTGCGCCGAAATTGCGTCGTTTTTTTTTACGCAATTTCGATGCAAAACTAACTCCATATTTATACTTTGGCATTAGACGCGTCTAGCGCCAAAGTCCATGGAGTTAGCTTCATTTTTTAGCGTGGACACCTACTTTGCGTTAATTATATGCAAGGTAGGCGTTCTTGTCTAAAAAATCGACTCGGAGGCATGTGCGTGGGATTTATACTCCCGGGCAAAAATCACAGCCGGGAGTGGGCGGGTCAAAAAATATGACGTACGGCCGCTTTTGCGCCGTTTTTTAGCGCCTGCAAAAGGCAGGCGTTAAGGGACCTGTGGGCTCTGAAGGAGCCCAGAGGTGCCCCCCCATGCCCCCAGGGACACCCCCTGTCACCCATGCCCACCCCAGGAGGACACCCAAGGCTGGAGGGACCCATCCCAGGGACATTAAGGTAAGTTCAGGTAAGTGTTTTTTTTTTTAAATTGTGGCATAGGGGGGCCTGATTTGTGCCCCCCTACATGCCACTATGCCCAATGACCATTCCCAGGGGACATAAGTCCCCTGGGCATGGACATTGGGCAAGGGGGCATGACTCCTGTCTTTGCTAAGACAGGAGTCATTTCTATGGGGGTTGGGAGTGAAAAAAAATGGCGCAAATCGGGATGAGGCGAAAAAATTGCCTCAACCTGACTTGCCCCATTTCTTGACGCCCAAGCTCCATATCCCCCTACGCCGGCGCTGCCTGGTGTACGTCGTTTTTTTTAACGCACACCAGACGGCGCCGACGGCTAACGCCGGTTAACGTCATTCAATAAATACGGCGCCCGCATGGCGCTTCAGAATGGTGTTAGCCGGCGCTAATTTTTTTGACGCAAAACTGCGTTGGCGCAGTTTTGCGTCAAAAAGTATAAATATGGGCCTTAATATTTAGTAACCTGTGTTGAGCATAGATAGCGGGCTGTATGATCGGACATCCTGTGGTAGATGTCCAGGCTTCAGCAAGTGGACTACCATGGCTTCCCTAATTGTCTCAGGAAGATGGGCTGCTTCTCGGGCCTCTGTATGAAGCTCCACCAGTTTGGAGCCAAGTCATCTACGTGTGCTGCATAAAACTCCATGGGGGGCCATCTATTTTGGGGACATCCTGCAAAACAGTGGGGAGCTCAATGGTGTCAAGGACATCATTTGCCTGATCTAGTCCTACAGGTAAACCATACAACTATTTATAGTACTCTTCAAATCAATTGTTTATGCCCCCCTACTTGTATAGGCAGTCTCCTGACTCCACTCGACTTCCAGGATAAGAAAGCCCTTAGCAGAGGGGTTTGCTAACCCTGCTATTTCCTCCCATTTCTCAAGTAACTGTTGATTCAAGGCAGCGTTCCCTTGCCTGGCATTCACTAGCTCTCTAAATGCTCTTTCATGTTGCTTGATATCTTTAAACAGGGTGTGCCTCACTCCCAAAACTTCAGCAATACAGTGTCTCCAAATAGCTGTCTTAAAGGCTTCCAATTCAATTAGTGGGGAAGACGCCGTAGTCCTATTTTCTGTAAAGAAGAATCATATGGCTTCACCGATGTTTTGGTGTAACACCAGGTCTTCTAGCATCTCCACTACGAGCCACCAATCGGGGATGTAAGGATTTCCTCAAACCCAGTATAGGGGCAACAAGACAGGGTTGATATCCAATGTTGTTCTGCAAAGGTATACAGTGCTCTGGACAGTGTTCTGGACACTTGATGAGCACAGGAAGGTATCCAATTAAACATGTGGGTCATGCATTCCTGAAAGATATGAATACTTTCTAGTGCCAGGGTATGGGAGTCTCCATGAATTTATCAACTCCCCCCTTTGTTGCCAATTTGTGAGCATACACACCAGGCGATGGACTGGCGAGTCAGGGATAGGCGGATGGGACCTATTTAGTACCGGGTGAAACATAGAGCTAAAATTCCCTCCCAAAAAAATGCTGCGTGTCATGTAGTGTGCTAGCACCGGGATATGTCATTAAAAACCTCTCCCTAGGAGCATATAGGCTGACCACTGTCAAGTCACGGCCAGCCAGCCGCCCCTCCACCACCACATACCTCCATCCAGGGTCAATGAGTTCAGCTGTTAGTGAATGCTAAGTAGCTGGTCTCATTAAACGAGCCTCACCATCACTTTCTTGGGGTTTCTTCTCAGTTGTGTCAAGGTGTGTCTCATGCAATATAGCAAAGTGAGTGCCTCTCCTTTTGAAGTAAGTATATACCTTATATCTCTTCGTCATATTGTTGAGGCCCTCACATTCCAACTGAGGACAATAGATGCCAAGTGGAACGCCAATGGTTTGAATGTATAGCGGGAAGGGAGGTGGGTAGGCAGAGGGCCCTGCCATGTATCTCAGGTCAGAATTATTAGGGAAGTCATGCCCAGGATTCCAGGGTCAATAGAGGGGGCAATGCATAACTACCAAAAAACAACAACAAATTCCCCAAGTCCTTAACCCCACGACAAGAGGAAATAGCCATCCCATCCAAACCAGCCAAACAGCTTGAAACTTTCCTGAAGTCAACTTCCGCATAACAGTGGGAGGTGCCAAATGTTGCGCTTCCCAGCCTCACGTCATGCCAACCGGAAGCAACTCAGGGTAACAGTGGCCCTACAGGCCTAAGCATGCAAAATCATCATGTCAGGCCACCCCTCAACTAGTTCGCTAGCACAGTGCGGGACAACAGTGTAACAGTACAAAGATGTTCCTCATATAATGTGATAAGAAGTGCTCGGTGTTATCTGCATTATTGATGAAATAGTATCTTGTGAAGAGATCGAGGCCCATCCAAAGTCCGAATCTCCTGAGTTGTCATCATCTCTGATGGAGGGAGGGTTTGATCTGGTCACACTAAGCGCTGCCAGTCCCCGCACCACTTTCTGTCATTTCTTCATGGCTTGTGATCTTGAAGGGGCCCCCTCCGCTAGGCTCTTCAATTTTTTCCCTGGGGACCTTGAGTCAGGATTACGGGCAAAGGATCCGGGAGAGTACCACGCTTGGGAAAGACTGTCAATCCAATCCTAGAGCACCGTGGGGGTAGTAAATAATTGCCTGTCATTGGCGTTATTCATATGTAGTCTGGCAGGAAATAGCATTGCCTATTGTATGTTCAGGGTGCGAGGGCGGGGCTTGGCTGCCAGGAAAGAAGCCCTTTTTATTTGGATTTCTCCGGAGAAGTCAGGAAATATCATGACTTTTTGATTTTCTACTTTAAGGTTTCCCTTGAGCAGGGCTTTGTTCAGAATGTGGTCTTGGTCCGAGTAGTACAATATTTTGGCTACTACAGGTTGCAGTCCTTCCCCACTCAGAGGGGGGCCTGCAGGTACTCAGTGAACACCCTTCAGGGTGTAATAGGCAGACAGTCCCTCGGGTGCTACTGTCTCACATAGCCATTTCTCTAAATAGGCTATAAATAGGCCACCACGTCCCTGCTAGAGGCTTCAATTTGCTGAGGAAGCCCAATGATGCATTTATTGTTCCTTCTGGCCCGGTTTTCTGAATCCTCTGCCCTCCTTTCTAGTTCCTTGGTCTTGAGTTCTACTTGGGTTAGTCGGTCCAGCACAGTTGTCATCACAGGAGCAATTGCAGCCAGGGACCTTTCAATTATTCTGACCTTCTCAGCTAAGCGTCTGCCATCATCTCTAAGTAGACAAAAGACTGCTATGATAGTATCAATTTTCAATTCTAGTGCCTCATGGGAGGCCGTGATAGCCTGCAGGATAGCATCTAGAGTGGCATGCTGGTAGTCTGGTTGAGCGCTCTCTAGGGGTTTATTCTGATGGGCATCCATGCAGGGTGCAACTCCTGGGATGTGGTTCGGTCAGTTGTGTCTTTTTTCCTGGAATATTTGCCCATTGCAGGAGTACTGTGTCTATGGAAATGAGGAAAGGACCACATGGAGGGGTGCTTTAATCCCTTACATATTGGAGGAGAACGAGGGTATGCAGGGCTCTAGGTTTCCTGCTCCACTCTGCCCCGATGTTCCTCTCAGGGGCAAATATGGTGAGCGTAGATGGTAGCCATCACTTAGGCGACAGTCAGTAATAGCAGAAGGGGACACCAACTCACATCGTCTGTGAAGTAGGGTGATATGCAGTTTTTGGGAGGTCCTACATTCGTCCCTACGTGGTTGTTACATCATCAGCATTCTGCAGCAAGCATTGGGACTTCCTGATTCCCAGTTGTTGGTGGCACCTATAGCCCTGGGGAGCGTGTCTGTGAGAAACTGCCTCTTTTTGACATGGTTAGCACTCACTTTTTGCCTGATGTTTGATGTAGCCTAGAAATTGCAGTGCCCAAGGCCCCTGCTAACCAGGTTCCCTGGGCCAGAGCTATTTCCCTAAAACTGCTGTGACGCATTGGCACAATTGGATACACCCTTCGTTACCACTATAAGTCCCTAGTAAAAGGGCACTTAGGCCATGGGGTACTATGGTTTGACCCCTGAGGTCAGCAGCACTGATTGTGCCACCCTCTACAGTAGAGCCATGCATCCAGATGCACACAGCACTGCCATTGCAGGCTGAGTGTCCTGGTACAAACCTAAAACACAAACTCAACATGGAACACTGCCTGTGTGCACTGTCCACCATACACTGCACTTAGTATAAGTGAGACACCCCTCTGGCAGGCCTTACAGCCCTAAGGCAGGGTGCACCATATCATATGTGAGGGCATAGCTGCATTTGCAATATGCCCCGACTGTGTTCTTCACAAACCTGGGACATAGTGGTGAAAAGAGCAACCATTTTAATACATGTGCTGGACACTGGTCAACCTGAGTTTCCCAGCTACATGATGGCCACTCTGATCCCAGGGTTGTTTGGTATCAAAAATCCAGACTGGTACATTATTGGATTTATCCCTAAGCGTATCCAGGGGTCACCTTAGAGGTGCCCCCTGCAAAAGTCAACTACCCTGCCATGTTTGCTGACTGGTTCTATCTGGCCTGCCACCTCCAGACACCCAATCCACAAGCCTTGGGGAGAGCCCTGCCTCTTTGGTTTATAGAACAATGCTCTTCCTGGGTGGAGGTGCTAACACCCCCTCCATCAGGAATGTTCACTGCCCTAGCGGTGAGCTTCAAAGGGCTTACCGCCTTTGAAACTCGACCCCCCAGACCTGTGTCTAGCAGCACATGGCCAGGCCCTTTGCAAACCCCCACTTTTGGCAAGAGAAAAAGCGGGAAACCACACAGAGTAAGAGGGCCCCACCTGGCATGCACCTCCCCTTAGATGTTGCCTGTGAGGTGGACGCTCCATTTCATTTGTCTCCATATAATTTGAAGGAAAATAGTCAATAAGGGGTAGGGAAGTGACCCTTCCAATAAGAAGTGGTCACTGTAGTGGGTGTAGCCACCCAAAGGTAGGTGTCCCATTGGACACTACCAGGTTCCCCCTACACCCTAAAACGCCCACTAAATTCAGTATTTAGTGGCCACCTCTAGACCACATAATCAGATTCTAAGGACACCAAAAAGACCAGCACCTAGAAGATCCAAGGCACTGTGGACCTGCGGTACAAAGAAAAAGTGCCAAAACCTACCAGCTGCACTCAGGATCCAACAATTGATGCTGCGGAGCTGCTGGACACTGGACTGACCTCAAGAACCCAAGAGGACTTCCAGGCTTTGCCAATCCCTCAAGAACTCCCTCCAGAGTGGAGGTATCACTCTGCAACAAAGAAAAAACCAGCAACCCTGTGAGGGTCACTTCACTGACCAGCCAGTAACTACCGAACCTGAAGACACAGCTGGAACTGATGACACAGCAACAACCATGAAAACAAACCCTGCAAGTGTGCCAAGTTTGGTGACACTGCACCATCCAGTGGCCAAACCATATCAATAACCTAGTTACTGGTCAGCTGACATCTGACACTGGGAAAACCAGCCCACCCGGGTCTGAAAAAGGACCAGGAGGAAGTCCCAGTCAAGGGATTTCAGGAACACCCTGGATTTCCTGCCAGAGTGCCCCCGTTGTCCTGTAAGCAACACTTGAAGTGACTTACCTCCAGATCCAAAGGGCATCTCTGCGCACAGCTCCTGGCTCATCAATTCGCTCTGCACCCGGCTGCCCTGTGCCCTGCAACGAAGAACCTGCTGTGCCTTAAGGATCCCTAATTACTCCAAGGGGACCTCAAAGAACCACCTCATAACTTAACTGTACAGACCTTTTCCATGTGGTCCCCCACAGTGGCCCTGCACCGGCTCCAGATACTTTTTCCTGCTGCTCCCGCTGGAACCAGGAGTCACCCAAAATTCTCTTGCTGGCAAAGTGTGTGCACTGACGACCTCGACCAACCTGCAAAAGAAGAACTTGGTAAAGCAATTGTATGATTTTAAATGTATTTTTAAAATTGACTTTTCATTGATTCCTTCGGTGTGAAATTTAATACATAAAAGAATTTAAACTTCAAAAATCCATATCTCAAAAAATACTTTACCAATTTTGATAATGTTGGTCTTAAAAATTACATGAAAATCTGAAGTATATTTATAAATTGGTCTTGAGTTATTCCTTTGACTGTGTGAGTTGCATGATAGATACTGTGAGTACAGCAAATGCTTTGCACTTCTTTAAGACTGGCCTAACTACTTTCCCAAGCTGTCACAAAAAGAAGAGCATTAGATGATCTAGTTTTTACCTCTGTAAACCAACTTGTGGTTGCCTTGACCCCCTGCACAGTGTGCCTAGTTTTACACACTACATAGAGGGCCAGCCTCCTACAGTGTCCCCCACCGCATCTTCCAAATACAGCCAGTGGTAATGTTCTAGGGGTCATGTACCACACTACACAGGGTGGGTCAGTACTCCGAATCCAGGACCCACTAGTCCCTCAGGCATCCCCAGTCCAGGTCACCCAAATCTATAGCAAAACCTCCAATGCCGCCCATGGTGGGCTCTCCTCCCCAGTTCCTAGGGTTAATGCCAAGCCAGGGAGATCCTATAGGCATCCAGAACCTCCTTCCTCAATCGGGGTAGAAGGGTGGGGATTATGTTGTTATCTACAATGTGGCAGGCCCATTCTGCATTTCTGATGCGTTGACCCTGGAATGGATTATTCTCTACCTCCATTGTAATCAGGTCATGCTGGTAGAAGATCTTGTCAGTTCAAGTCTGTCTGCTCGCTACCTCCCAGGCTTCTTTCTACAAGATCGGAATAGCAGGCAGAGGGGATAGGATGGGCAGCGGGTGCCGTAAATGGCTTCATTTCTGTGTAGGCTTGTGTTTTTCCACACCTCCTCACTATTAGCCACCACTGGCTATGCGCATTCCTGCACGGGTGCCATCACCTCTCAGGACCAGCTATGCTGTCATCCAAGCTCCTTTATTAGAGCCTGTCTTTCTTCCAGTCCATGGGCACATCGCCAACGTGGAGGCTGCTCTCTTCACACTTGATGCCAAGTTTGTGTCATTTCACTCTCTTGTCACACAGAAGGGGACTTCTCAGGCTCACTTGTAGCAGTGGAGGGTGCTCCTGATCTGAAACCCTGGGAGACGCTGGGTCACTTCATTGTCATTTGTTAGGCTGCTGCTGGGTCTCCGTTGCTGCCCATTATCCACATAAACATGTTTCCCGTTCTCTGCAGCAGGATGGTTTGATGGCAGAGGATTGTGTTATACTTTTTTAGGGCAAATGTGGGCTGTTTCATGTGGTTGATGGTGCCAGATGGCAGAGTTTGGCTGGGGGGCCTCAGTTAGGGTCTAGTCGCCTTCCCTTGCTTATGTTCACTCATGATATACATTGCCTATGTAAGATGTGACAACTATTATTGTTATTATTTTAAGGACTATATGGTTATTATTACCCTTAATAATCATAATTATTTTAAAATTATATTGAATTTAGCCAATCTAGTAGAATTAGATTTATTTTTCCACATAATAGGTTGAATTTGTATGCTATTTATTACAAATAAAAAAATATTATTTTTTTCGGCTTTGGTTGCTGATCCAATAATATCAGACACAAGAATGATGACTTGCTATCACACATTTTCCATCTCTAGGTATCCATATCTTGCAAAAACATCATGTTAGAACCCATCTATCTGAGTGGTACCAGTGGCATACATTTGGGGTCCTGGCTCAAGTCGTAAGTGGTTTAGGGCCAGATGTACCATCACGGCCCACTGCGATTCGGTAATAGCGATTTTTAAGAAATCGCTATTACCGACTCGCAAAGGGCCATGTATCACATTTGCGAATCGGTAATAGCGATTTCTTAAAAATCGCAAATGCTATTACCGAATCGCAAATTGCGATACCGGCCCCATTCGCAGCTATGGGCCTGTTGGCCCATAGCTGCAAATATTTTGCATTTCCAAAATTGTGATTTCTGAACCAGAAATCGCAATTTTGGAAATGCAAAAGGCCAGGGTGCTGGGGGCCTAAGGCCCCCTCTCCTGCACCCCAAAAACTTTTTTTTCAACATGTAAGGTACGCACATGCCAAAAGAGCATGTGTGCTTTACATGTTTAATTTAAAAATGCAGTTTAACTGCATTTTTAAATTTTGCACCAGGTTACCACCTGGTTGCAAAGCATGGTATTTTGCAAGTGCAAAATGCAATTTTTGGAAAAATCACAATTTGCGATTTTTTCCAGCATAGCCTTGCGACCTGGAAATTGCGATTCGCAAATTGTGACTCGCAATTTCCAGGTCACAACGCAAGAAATCACAATTATAGCGATTTCTTATTTGTGGTCTGCGGATGCATTTCATGCATCGCAGACCACTGTTTTGCACTCGCAAACGGCCAAATTTACCAATTGCGAGTGCAAAACCTTTTAATACATCTGGCCCTTAGTTTCTGTTAAGTGCCTGTGGCCCAATTCTTTCTCTGAACTCTTCACCTAGCACTGACAAATGAAGGGAATGAGTAAAACGAAGGCTTCATTGCCTTGAATCAATCTCATACTTATTTTGTCCTCGACCCTGCATTCCCTTCCTTTTTCTTTCACTCTTGAAAGTTCTTTGTCATCCATGATTTCCCTTTTGTGATTGGTTTTCCATCTTTCTTCCTGCTCCTTTCCTCCTTTTCTGTTTTTTTTTTTAACTTTAAATAAGTTCTGGTGTCTACAACTGAATGCTGGTGAGCCCCACCTGTCATTACCTGGCCAAATTAAGTACTGAGTAGTTATGGTTCTTGAAATTGACTAACAAGTTATGCTTTGTCGGTTTATCATACAATATCGTGTACAATCATCCAATTGCATCGGCGACGTTAAGGTCTAAGAAATGAATAGTTTATTATTAACTTTCCTGATGAGGCACAGGACAGGGCTCTGACTGTCAATCCAATTATACAATTATACTACAAAAGTACAAAGTTCTGAACACAATCATTAGAGTTTTGGGGGCATATTTATAATCCCCTAGTGCCACCTTACGCCACATTAACGTAATTTTTAACGTTAATGTGGCCCAACGAGGCCAAAATCCCCACACCGTATTTACAGAGTGGTGCAATGCATGCATTGCGCCACTCTGTAACCCTTTGCGCTACATTATGCCTGCGCCAGGCATAATGTATGCAAAGGGGGAGTTCCCCCGTTAGGGAAGCCGGAAAAATGGTGTTTCCTTGCACCATTTTTTACTGCACTGTTAACGCCTACTCAAGACCAGGTGCTAAAAGAGGGCTTCCATTCTTTAGAATGGGGTCCTATGTACTCTGTAGGAGTAGCACCAATATTTTGGTGCTACTCCTACAGACTACATCAATAGCATTATGAAAAATGACACTATTGCCCATACCCTGCACCATGGTGCACCGTATTTTACATACGGTGAACACATGGTGGCGTTAGGGGGGTACTGAGGGGTGCAGGGAAAGTGGCGTTACACTTGGTGCAGTGCCACGTTCCATAAATATGCCCCTTAGTATACAAGTTTTCAAAGTGGGTCAAAAAAAGTTTAACTAGGTCTGGGGCAAGAGAAGCCCTCATCTTGTTTTTTTTTATTTGGAAGAAACATTTCTAGATTTCAAAATTCACAATAAATTTGCTCAGTTATTTTGGACTGATTTAGAGTTTGGCATACGGGCACTCTGTCACAAATATGAAGGATATCCCACCTGCCATATCACAAGTCCTATAGCATATATAGCATTTGTAATAAGGAAAATGGGCTATCATTCCCATCTGTAATGGAGTAACCTCTTCTCCAAGCTCTAAATCAGTCCCTTTTTGTAAGGTTGTGTAAGCCTAACCTAATATCAATTTGATTATCAATTTCATAGGTTCCGTCTTCAACATGTGTATGGAAAATCTTTCTTTGACCATAGGGACTAGAAAGCCATATACAGGTTCAAAAGCCTAATTCTCAACTATATTCATAAGAGTTTGTCTATCCCTCACATATGCTTGTACTAGGACAAAGGCTCCCATATTATTTGTTAACGAGCGACAATTACGTGAACAGTCAGTGAATTGAGAGGTTTTTTTTCACCTTGGCTAAGGTATACGGTACTAGTGCTTTTTTATCTGAATACTGACTAATCTATCATTTGTTTGCTTATCCAGCTTGTCGTCTGCATTAGATTATTTGTGGCATGTCACTGTACCGTTCTTTGGATGGCTCTTTGCATCAAGATACACAATGGTTAATATAATTTTGTTGGTTTAGATTTTCAAACTACTTTCCCTCCCACCTTGTCGGCTGAAATCCATTGTTTTATCACAGTAAACCTATCCTTAGCAATATTAACTTATATATATTTTCTTTCTCTAGCAGGTCATCAATTTCACGCAGAATTACACTTCTAAAAGTGAGAATTTATTTAAAGTTTCGATGAGAAGATAATCTCCGAAACATGACAATGCATGATGTCTTCTTTAATCTTAAAAATATGTAATGCTAATATTGTACAAAAATATGTACATGTCCATTTTTTAGCCCAAAAGAGCCCAAAAAAGTGATGTTGCTATGCACAAATGGCAGACCGCGGCACATAAGAGTATCAATTTGACAATATACCTGGGTGGATACAATAAAAATAGGAACTGTGTAACACTTTCTGAAGATTTTCTACCACTTGTGGTACTTGTTTTCTGTTTACTACACACCTGGGTGTAATAATTCAGATGTCAAGCCATGTGGCTTATCTGCACCCCCTACTTTGCCCCTCTAAGCTAATAGAAAATGGTAGCTGTATAATCATGGCAATAAATATAGATGGTGGTTTTTGCGGGGTGTCTCATCTGGCATTTATTCAGAAAATTGCTAGATGATTCATAAAATATCACTGTGGGCCACACAACGAGTCACCAGAAGCAAGGGTTTTGTTTCATTCCCACAAAGTTAGGCATATGGGGGGCCCATTATATGAACAATGCAAAATTAATAGTATTTGCGCTTGAACCCTTAAATTCACCTGGTAAATGTGAAATTACTGGAAGAATCAGTAATTTCAGCCCTGGTTCACTGTTATCCGTAATTTCCCCCCACAGTTTTGAATAAAGATTTTGGTTGTTTTCAGCAAATGAAAACTTCGGGGAAAACAGTAGAGGTCCATGATAGTGCAGCAGACATCATAATTCCTCCGGCAAGAGAATTCTCAATGTATTTTGAAAACCTACATGCATGGAAGGAATTCATCCCACTACTCAAGATTTCACAAACAATCTGTCAACTCATTAGACAACCAAGGCAGACGAATTGGACTCCTATTTAGAACAGAAGAAAACCATCAGCACCAACCCCTTTCCTAAAATACTTTCTAAGAATAAGCCAACCCAGCCTCTACAGTCCTTCAAACAAATATCCTAGGGTGAATTTATGGATTTGGTCAAAGCAAGCATGCCTTCTGGTTGCCCTTTGGACCCTTGTCCACCACAAATCTTCAAGAACATTCTTTTATCTACTTCTGCTGCCACACCTGTAGGAAGAATCATCAACAATTCTTTAACTACAGGAACTTTTCCTGTAGACCTGAAAAAGGCATACATACGACTGTTATTAAAGAAAACAAACCTAGACCCTCAGGACCCCAACAACTACAGACCAATCACAAATGGACCTTTTTTGGGCAAACTGATAGAAAGAGCAGCATTTGCCCAGATGTCACAATTCATTGAAGACAATTCTATACTTTCAAATTTCCAAACTGGATTCCACCCAGGAAGAGACACTGAATCGGCACTCATAGCAATCTGGGATGATCTTAAAAACACAGTCGACTGCAATGGAGTTGCTGCACTACTTCTCTTGGACTTCTCGGCTGCCTTTGATACGGTTGACCATGACACCCTAATTCAAATACTCCACGAAGCCAGCATAAAAGGGACTGCCCTCGACTGGATTACATCCTATCTTCAAAAAAGATCTAATATCATCTATTTTCCCCCTTCTCGTCCAAACCCTACCTCACAAAAGCAGGGGTCCCCCAAGGATCTATCATCTCACCTTTGCATTTCAACATCTATAATGATATAATTATCAGAACTGATCAATGATTTTCATCTCACATGCTACAGCTATGCAGATGAAACATAAATACTACTTAAAATAGAATGCCCCAAAAACATTGAAAACTCAGAAATCTTCAGTTGCCTTAGAGCCGTTGATCAGTGGATGACCTGGAGCCATCTCAAACTAAATGCCTCCAAAACAGAAATACTCATATGTGGTGACTGGAAAAGTTATGACCCACTGTGCGCCTGGCCTGACGATCTCGGACCACCTCCTCAATCATCCAAGAAAGTTAAAAACCTTGGAATCACCATGGACTCCAAGTTAACTATGAATGCCCAAGTGGACAAATTAGCACAAACAAGCTTCATCACCTTGAAGAATCTACAACACAAATTCCCCCACCTCGGATTTCCACACAAGGTGCAAGTTACTATCTCACTTGTACTATCCAAACTGGATTATGCCAATGGCCTCTACCATCGATCATCTCTAACTATTATGAAAAAACTACAGCGTATTCAGAACTCCGCAGCCAGGCTACTATTACATGTAAAGCCACAAGGCCATGTCTCCCCTGCCTTGAGAGCACTACACTGGTTATCCGTTCCCAGAAGATGCACTTTCAAGCTGCTTTGTATCACCCACAAAGCTATACATGGAACAGGACCACTTTTTATCAGAAACAAAATAACCAAATACATTCAACAAAGACACCTCCACTCAAGATTGGCACCCCGCCTTAGAACACCACCATACAAGAAAAAGACTATAGGTGGTACATCCTTCTCCGTTCAAGCAGACAAACTATGGAATTCATTACCCCCAACTATAAGAGTCACAGATAACTTTCTTGTCTTCAGAAAACTACTCAAGAGCTGGCTCTTTCCTTCATAACCACCATATTCAAACGCCTACGGACTGCATGTGCCTATGTTGATAAATATTTTTTTCTGATTATGTGTATAGTCTAGTTATATATAGTTCCTTAGAAAATATGTATTGCTACTATGTCATAACAAAAAACTACACACACACTCTTTAAACCTGTTTAACTAAGTATATTTACTCATGGTTTTAAATATGTATGTGTATGTACTTATATGTGTGCATATGTGTGTGTATTCATGTGTGTATGTATGTGTGTGTGTGTGTGCATATATATATATATATATATATATATGTTTGTGTATGTTATTCTATGCTTAACATGTTCATGGGTCATTGCAAAACTCCTAGATACTTTGTTATACTAGGTACTTATGAATCCCTGCTCTCATCTTATATTACACTTGTCTACCCATCACCATATATCATGTCTCTATCAATCTATCCTCCATTCCCACTCTGACTCATCCCACATCCATTCTACTACTTTCATCTCCTAAAAACTCTGCCTACGCTCTTCCCTCCACTTCCACATCTAACTCATCAAACCTCACTTTACTACCATGACCTCCCAAACAAACCTACTAAATTCTCCCTCATTTATCTCACCCTGCTACTATGATCTCCCTAACCCCTTCCACAGACTCTTCCCTCCTCCATCCTCCTTTACTCATACCAAGCCTAAATCCTATTACCATATACTCCCGATTAACACTTCTGGATTCTTTCCTCCTCCACCCGTCCATTACTCCATTCAATCTAACTAACAAACTCTCACACCCGCGGCTCAAATTAACTCATAATAATTCTAAAACTGTACTCATATTTCCTTATACTAATCCATCTTGAATTCTTGTTGGCTTCCGGAGTAGCGTGCTACTCGCCGAAAAGGGCTTCGACGCCTCGTCAGGGGTAGTAAGCGCTATATAAATACTATTACAATACAATACAATATAAGAGGGTTACCACCCACATCCGAAACAATGGGCTCTCATAATGCATTTGTTAGACTAAAAACAATTCTGTTCTAAACTGAACTGGGAACAGAAGAAAGAAATATGTATGACTATCTTTTTTCTTTGATGTAAAATCTTTGTTCTCTCTCTCACACACACACTTTTTCTCATGTGTTATGAGGAGTTTAGAATTTGGTTAAATTTTTCCAATAGTGAGCTACAATTGTGAAAAGTGACATTATAATAACTGTATTTCTTGGGAAGACTCTATATTTTAAACACAGGTTTTTTTTCATTCCTAACACAATTCAGTTACATGAGCAATGTTTTGCTATGTTATATTATAGGTATTTAATGTAGCTTAAAACTCGCCTATCCGGCGCTAACAGCTTAAGAGTGAAGGCAAAACTCATCCTGGCACTCAAAGCCGTCAGGTTAAAAAGCTATGTTTTGATAAGCTTTTTAAAAAGCAAAAAGGATTTACAGGAATAAATGTGAACAGGTAACTTGTTCCAGCGGTAAGGAGCAAGAAAAGAATGGCTATCATTTTGAGTAATCAAAATTCTGCATGAACCAGTCAGAGAATAAAAAGAGAACCTCAAAGCCTAATTGGATGGTAGAAACTAATACAGAACCGGAGATATAATGGGCCTGTCCTATAGAGGGCCTCATGAGAGAGACAAAGATGCTTAAAGATGCAGCTTTTTCTTACTGGGAGCCAATGCAAGTAGTAAAGCACTGGGCTTAATATAGTACCTATAGGTAATTGGCATACCAGACAGGTAACTGAAATTTGAACAAGTTGAAGGCAAGACATCAAAGAGGAGTTCAAGCCCACCAGCATGGCATTGCCACAATCCAGGGAACTGGCTATCAGTGCCTGAGCAGCCGTCCTCATACAATATAAAGGCAGCCATCCAACAATCTAAAAGCAGCCATGAAAACACCTTCCTGAGAAGGTGAAATATGCCAAAACAATTACCGCATGTGGCATTGGGATGATTTACCATTGAGAGTTTATCATCCATAAATAAGCAAAGATTTCTCAGTGCATTTTTGCAGAAGGGTGTAGCTCCAAGTTCCTGGGGTCATCTGACTTCTGACCTAGCTTGAGTAGCGTTTCCAAAAACCATAGCACAAGTCTGATCTTCATTCAACCGTAGAAAACTCTGGGGGTCATTCAGACCTTGGTGGACGGCGGAGGCCGTCCGCCAAGGTACCGCTGACAAATGACCGCACCGCGGTCAAAAGACCGCGGCGGCCATTCAAACATTTCCGCTGGGCCGGCGGGCGCTCTGCAAAAGAGCGCCCGCCGGCCCAGCGGAAATGCCCCTGCAACGTGGACGCCGGCTCAGAATTGAGCCGGCGTAGTTGCAGGGGTGCGACGGGTGCAGTTGCACCCGTCGCGTATTTCAGTGTCTGCAACGCAGACACTGAAATACTTTGTGGGGCCTTCTTACGGGGGCCCCTGCAGTGCCCATGCCATTGGCATGGGCACTGCAGGGGCCCCTAGGGGCCCCGCGGCACCCCCTACCGCCATCCTGTTCATGGCGGGTTTCCCGCCATGAACAGGATGGCGGTAGGGGGTGTCTGAATCCCCATGGCGGCGGAGCGCGCTCCGCCGCCATGGAGGATTCAATGGGGCAGCGGTAAACTGGCGGGAGACCGCCGATTTACCCTTTCTGACCGCGGCTGAACCGCCGCGGTCAGAATGCCCTTGGGAGCACCGCCAGCCTGTTGGCGGTGCTCCCGTGGTCGGTGTGACCGCCAGGGTCAGAATGACCCCCTCTGTCTTATCCATGTGGCCATGGCATGCAGTCCACAAATCTAACTTTAGTGAGCTTTGTGTTCTGCCCGAATGACACAGAGAGCTGAGTATCGTCAGCATATGGGTGGAAGCATAGGACTCAGAGTTGATCCCTGAGGTACCCTGAAGATGCTATTAGCTGGCTTAGACTTAAAAGTGATGATTAGACCACCAGGAAACGCTTATCCAAGAAATCTTGCAATCACTCCAGGGCCCATGTATTAAAATCGATATTTCAACTTAAGGCTTATCAGTGAAAAACACTGGTGAATGGCATTATTGGGGGTCCACAAGAATTATGTTAATATTTAGGCAATCTGTGGTCTTTTTGGCATGTTGTTCAGTATTCACAGTTTTCTTGCAACGTTTTTCAGTCTAAATCAGTTCATTTTGGTGTGAAGCCTGAGTTGAAGGTGTTCTAGTACCTGGTAGGAATGGGCTACTCACAATGCCAATTGTTGGAAATTGGGGGACTGCTTCTAGGGGATGAAACCCTACTCAAACAGCAGCCACATTTTCTGTCAAAGTGAAGTCACAAGCACCCCAGATTAATCTGTGCTTAGCGTTCTGGTAGACTGGCGTAAAAGCAGTCAGGCTTAATATAGATGCAATGTATAAAGTGTTTTTCAAACAGTAAGAAATAAGAAACACAGGAAAAATCCCTGACCAACTTAAAAATAGAGTAACATTTAACAACCTATTTAAGACCAACACAACATCATTCCAATCAGTAGAACTGAAGATATGCAACTTTAATTATTTAATTGAAAAATAGTGCCTAGTAGCACAAAGTGCACACTGTGCTTATCTGGTTACTCTGGACCAGGACAAAGCCACAGTTCAGGTTCACCGTGATCGAGCAAGGACCAAGGTAGGCACACTGAACAAGTACCTCAAATCCTGGTTATGGAGCGTTGTGAAATCCTAGGTCAAAGATGTTTTGCACATCGGAGGTTCTGAGGAGCTTCAGGACTGTCCTCCGTCTGCAGGAGAGAATAGGATTGTATTACAGTGGACGGGATATCCGTCACATTTGTGATGGAGTATTTTCCTCCTAAGACCTAAATTAGTCCCTGATTCCATGTGCTGGGTTCAAGGTAGTTGGAGCCTTTTCTGTCACTGAAGCTCTCTTCAGGTGGCCGGCCAACTAGCCCTTCTAGTCACTCTGGTACTCCTGGGTTCAAGATACAGTTCCAGTCATTCTTACTCAGGCAACAGGACAGATGAGGCACAGCATTGCAGTCCATCTTGCAGAGCAGCACAGTAGTCCTTTTGAGTCTTCCACAGGTCTTGAAGTGTACTAAAGAGTTGGTTATTATGGTCCACTATTTATAACTGGCAGCCATTTTGAAGTAAGAGAACGTTCTGGAGGTTTTCCACTCTCAGAGTTGATTGAAATTGCCTGTCTCTCTGCCCTGGCCCAGGCTTGTCTGGGGAAACAAAAAACTAGTGTCAAAACACTTTATGAGTGTGCTGGGTAGATCCTTTGTGATGTGCAAGTGTGGTAGGGACAACTCTTCCCCTCCTTAAGTCAGGGATGGCTAATTCTGCCAACACTTGTCTCCCTTTGTCTCCCTGTCTGGGAGCAATACAAAAATAGCAACTGCTAGCTGCATCTAGTCATGTGACCTAGGATGGAGGCTGTAGGTACCAAATGGTTGGGAAAAGAAAATGCCAATCTTCTAAAAGTGGTATTTTCAGATTTGTGTCTTAACATCTGACTTTACTATTAACGGGTGTTTTAAATTACAATTCTTTAGACACCAAACACAAAATTCCTATCTGCTCCCAATTGAAAGTGATCACTTATCAAATGCAATAGGTTAAGCCAGTGTTATCCTATTGGAGAGGCAGGCCTTGCAGAGTGAAAAACTACTTTAATACATTTTCAATACCGGGACACACAAAAGTTAAAAGTACATGTCAATTTCTTAAATGCACTGCACCATGCCCCATTGGTTGTTTAGGGATACCCTAGAGGTGACTTATATGAATTAAAAAGGAAGCTTTACGCCTGGGATAATCTTTGTTTTGCAATGTCAAAATGGCAGATTATTGCACACATAGGGTACAATGTTACCATGTTGTGAGGAGTGAGCAGACACTTTAGCATTGGTTAGCAGTGATAAAGTGCACAGAGTCCTAATGCCAACAAAAACGAACTTCAAAAAACAGGAGCAAAGAAAAACTTTAACTTCAAGGGCTTATGCGTTGCAAAATCAAATATTTATTTCCACTCAAAGAATTTCACATCCTATTCCCATCTCTCGTCCTTTGTATAAATGATTTTACCTATACAGGATGATATTTGTATAGCACAAACTTAGCTATGAAGAAATGGAGTGATGAACAAGGGTCAATAATGCTTAGGACTAATGCAGCTTCTTATTGGAATATACAGTGTCATTCTGGAGCAGATGAAAGAAGGACAGAGGTCCTGCCATGCTCTGTGACAATTGTACATGACTTTAAAAACAGATGTTTTTTTTTCCACTGGATAGCAGATGATCAGAAATAGAACAATGAGGTGGGATGTGTATTAGATGCTTGGTAGTAAGATTATGACTACATTTTATATTGTTTGTGAAAATATTGGAAAGGCCTAAGTAAAAGGAATGACTAAACCCAATACAGGGTAAGATCATGGCCTGATTTTGATGAGTCAGGAGGGAATACCAGTAACATTTTGCAAACAGTAAAAGCATGAGGATGTGCATTGTTTCTTCATAAAGGTAACTGAGGCTCAACTTCTATGTCACTGTCATTCTCTTTCACTCTAGAGCAATTGTGCTGTTGGACCTATCTCTAGAGACCTCAAAATTAGGAATACATTTACAAGATCCAAATTCAAGATATTACCAGAATACTGAGGGCCTAATTTCTGAGTTTTTGCCGCAGGGCAGCACAGCAAGTCACATTGCTGCGCTGCCCTAAGTCAAAAAGAAAGGGCAGAAATGTGCTGTATGAATGAAATACTACCATTAGAGACAGGGTAACCCAATATTTCTCCAAGATGTGGGTCCTTACAATTCTAATGTATCATATGTTCAAGGAGGACTCATTTTGATAATTAACTCAATATAGATGAGTCTAGGACTAGAACATTAGGGCCCTCATTACAACCCTGGTGCTAAATCCTGCTTTCTGCCGTGCTGAAGACCGCCTACATACCATTGCGGCGGCGGAATTCTGCTACAGGTTTTACCACCCACATCTTGGAATTCACCACAATACAGACACCCACACAAGTCCTTCACACCAAAGGTCAGTGATAAAATGGCAATACCAAAACCTACACCGTCACGCCATACTATCACGACCTACGAATCAATGCTGCGGTTTTACAACAGTGGTAATCCATTGGCGGTATACACCGCCGCGCTCAAAATACACACACATTTACAAAACCCACCTACTTTGGACAATTCAAAATACACACACCTGATACACATACACACACCACACTCACACACCCACAACACTATAAAACACACACCCACATTACCCACAAACCCTTATAACAAATATTTTGGAAGAAGCACAGAGAGCGGGATTAACAAACACAACACCAGCATCCACAGGCATACAACACCATCACCCATACAACATCCACACACCTCAAACAATACACACCAACACGTCCTCCCACACATCACAACAGACAGCACCTCACACATCACCCACACCACATCATGGCACCTCAAAGACACCCCAGGTTTTCTGAGGAGGAGCTCAGGGTCATGTTGGAGGAAATCATCCGGGTAGAGCCACAGCTATTCGGATCACAGGTGCTGCACACCACCATAGCTAGGAAGATGGAGCTATGGCGAAGAATCGTTGACAGGGTCAACACAGTGGGACAGCATCCAAGAACACAGGATGACATCAGTAAGACGTGGAATGACCTACGGGGGAAGGTGCGTTCTGTGGTTTCAAGACACCAGATTGCTGTACAGCGGACTGGCGGAGGACCCCCACCTCCTTCTCAACAACTAACAACATGGGAGGAGCAAGTCTTGGCAATACTGCATCCTGAGGGCCTCGCAGGAGTAGCAGGAGGACTGGACTCTGGTAAGTCATATCTTTCTTACCATATCCCCCACACCCCACCTGCATGTCATCACATACCCCCACCCATACCCTCACTCCCATCACTCCATCATCTCACATACGTCCCACTATCACAACCCACACATCTCAACACCAAGGCCCTGCATCAACACCTATGCATGGACCACTGTCACCAAAGCATGTCCAGTACAGATACCCACACAGACCCCAAACCATCTATCACAAAAGGGCAAATACAATTATGCAAGCACAGGAGTAGAGGGTACCTCACCCAATGCACAAGATGGCACACACAGATACTAAAAGTATGCATTTACATCCCAACAGGACCCATACCCAACGTCACCGGACACGAGGGGCCAGACATATCCAGTTCCGCCCACAGAAGAGGCCCACAGTGATGACAGCAGCTCTGCACGTCTGGATCAAGATGACCAGCCTGGCCCATCAGGGACCTCTGGACAGTTGGTTCCCCTGCCACTGTCACTAGCCACCACCAACCCTCCCCCTCAGGAAACACCAACACAGCGCCCACCCATCGGGCCCATCCCTCTATCCCCAGGACACGTCAATCAGCAGTGTGTCCACCACTACAGAGAACCGAGGCAAACCCATCACCCAAAGACAATCAGGGATCTGGGGTCAGTGGCAGTGGGCACATGGTTCAGGGGACAGAGGCACAGGATAACAGGGAAGCTGGGAGGACTGCTGTGCGATGGGGAGGACAGGCCCACGGAACCCACTCTCCACGAGGCACTCTCAAACATCATGGGAGCACACCACCATTCCCAGGAGACCTTGGGCACGGTTCTGGCCAAGTTTCAGGAGACCCAGCGGCTGCAGGAGGAACACTACCTGGGGATCAGGGAGGACTTGAAGTCCATTAACACCACCCTGGTCACCAGTGCAGGGGTGCTGGCAGAGCTTGTCAACACCATGAGGGACACAGTGGTACACAAACGGGCCCCTGACACTAGCCTGGACGATGAACAGCCCTCCTTCTCTGCCGGCGCTAGTGGACAGGAGGCACCGCCACAGGACCAACAAGCCACCAGCACCCCACCCCCTGCAGAAGGAGAACCACCCCGCAAACGGTCCCTGAGATCCAGGAACAAGACAGAGAACATTGCCAAGACCCCCGCCAGGAAATAAGATCCCCCTGAATGTCACCCTTCTGTCCCACTTTGTCACTCTGTCCACCTTGAACTGCCATTGCTCCCCTTCCAATGCCCCATTGGACAATGCACCTGTGAGACCAAGAGACTGGACTCTGCCGTGGACATTCCTCCACCATCGCCCCAGCCCATTGCACACCCCCATCCAGTTATTAGCATTGAAATAAACACCCTTTAATCAACAAACAATCTGGAGTCAGTCTGCTCTTTCACAAATGTGTAATTGCAACATCTCTGAAATACAGTAATGTCAATGTACTTGTTCACAAACCAATGTTACACAGCTGTAGGCCAGGAGTAAACATAGCAGAGGGCACAAAATGGGACCCAGATCTGTGAAATGGAAAGCCAAAGTGACATGTCAGTGTCCATACACAGAGTGAAAAAAGCAGACTAATGCTAGGTCCTACAATAGTATGAGATGTGGGAAGCAGTTCCATCTTCTTACCTGTGTCTCACTGGAAGTATTGCATGATGATGTTGCTTCGGTTGTCTACATCTTCTTCTTCTGCCTCCTCTTCTTCACTGTCCACAGGCTCCACAGCTGCCACAAGACCCCCATCAGGCCCATCCTCCTGTGGAAAAGGCACCTGGTGTCGCAAAGCCAGGTTGTGTAAGATACTGCAGGCCACGATGATCTGGCACACCTTCTTCGGTGAGTAGTATAGAGAGCCACCTGTCAGATGGAGGCACCAGAATCTGGCTTTCAGGAGGCCGAAGGTGTACTCTATTATCCTCCTAGTTCACCCATGTGCCTCATTGTAATGTTTCTCTTCCCTTGTCTTGGGATTCCTCACTGAGGTCAGTAGCCATGACAGGTTGGGGTAACCAGTTACCTGCAAATATTGAGCGACAACTGTTAGACATCCTCCATACATTAGGGAATCACCCATACCCAGACAGCAAATGAAACGGTGTAGGGACTTTAGTCTCACCTATTAGCCACACACGGTGCCTCTGGAGTTGCCCCATCACATAAGGGATGCTGCTATTCCTCAAAATGTAAGCATCATGCACTGAGGTAGGATACTTGGCATTCAATGGGAGATGTACTGGTCTGCCAAACACACCATCTGCACATTCATTGAATGGTAGCTTTTCCAGTTTCAGTACACCTGTTCATTCCTGCGGGGGGAGCAAATGCCACATGTGTACCATCAATGGCACCAATGATGTTGGGGATATGTCCCAGGGCATAGAAGCCACCTTTCACTGTGGGCAAATCCTCCACCTGAGGGAAAACAATGTAGCTGCGCATGTGTTTCAGCAGGGCAGATAACACTCTGGACAACATGTTAGAGAACATTGGCTGGAACATCCCTGATGCCATGGCTACTGTTGTTTGAAAAGACCCACTGGACAGGAAATGGAGTACTGACAGGAGGTGCACTAGAGGGGGGATTCCTGTGGGATCGCGGATAGCTGACATAAGGTCAGGCTCCAACTGGGCACACAGTTCCTGGATTGTTGCACAATCATGTCTGTAAGTGATAATGATGTGTCTGTCTTCCATTGTCGACAGATCCACCAGCGGTCTGTACACCGGAGGATGCCGCTATCTCATCACCTGCCCCAGCGGACGTGCGCTATGGAGGAGACGGTGAGCCGAGGGTCATACAACACATAGGTTTCACAAGGCTGTTTAGCACTAACGTTAAAATTTCTCTATGTGCCTTTGTCTGTCGGTATTCCTGGCTTAAATAGGTGTGATGCAGTTATTTGGCCTGCCATGTGGCCCCCTGAAATGGCGCTGCCTGACCTGTAAGGTGGGGCAAGGGCAAATGATGTAACTGCGCTGGCGTTGTACACCGTTGCAGTAGGCGGTCGAAGACCGTGGCGCAATCCACCATTGGTTATTATTGGGCCCTATGGGTTCCAGGAGCCAATGACGATGTACGCCGGCGGTGACGGTACGCACCACCGCAGATGTGACCGCCATTTTCTATCTGTTCCCTCACTTGATACCTGACCTTCAACAGGAGAGGACCTACACCGCAAGTGCTGCTGTGACCTGTGTCTGGAAGTGACAATGGCTACAATGTCTGGGGAAAGGGCCCCTGCCATCACTGCGGAGGAGTTGGAGAAACTGGTGCATGGGTCCTCCCCCAGTACACGCAACTGTATGGTCCTCCAGACAAACAGGTGAGTAAACTGTGTGCTTGGTGTATGGCACATGATTGCATGGAATGTCGTGGATGGAGGAGACGGGGGGGACAGGCCAGCATGTGAGGATGGTGTGTGTATATATGTCTGGGCCAGGGTGGGATGTTTGTGGGCAATGTGTGAGAAGAATTAAACGGGAGAGTAACATCTATGATAACTTCACTTTTCCTCTAGGTCAGCGCCCACCAGAAGAAGGGGATTTGGCGTGCCATCGCCAAGGTAGTGAGGACCCTGTGGGTCTACCATAGACGGAGCACCCATTGCCGGAAAAGATGGGAGGACCTGCGCCGCTGGACCAAGAAGACAGCGGAGGCCCAGCTGGGGATGGCCTCCCAAAGCGGAAGGGGTGCCCGTCACACCATTACCCCCCTGATGTACTGGATCCTGTCTGTGGCATATCTGGAGTTGGATGGGCGCTTGAGGGCATCACAGCAGCCACAAGGGGGTGAGTACACTCTCATTCAGCTGATTCTGCACACATTACGAGTCCATTGATTTGCAGCCTCATTCCCTGTCCAACCCCAAAGGTGGTATTTGCCCTCTACACCTAGTCAGGCTACTAAGGCTTCCAGCTGTGCAATGGGTCTAGGCAGAGTCCCCCATAGGCATGTGCTTTTCCCCTGCCCTGTCAGTGCATGGCTTAGTGCATAGGGCTGCTCCCTGTGTGTTGTGTCCGCCAACAGTAGGTGTGCTGCAGGCATTGACCATGTGTCTCCTCTGTCCCCCCCCTTTTGTTTTTTCACCCTGTCCTTGTGTGCATTAGCATCATCTGGCGTAGGAGCAGTGGCACTGGAGCAGGAGGGAGCTTCATCCCACATGGCCCTGGAGGGGGCAGTAACAGAGTCAGAAGGCACCAGTGGGATGGAGGGTGAGGGGAGCTCCACAACGGAGACAGAAGCAGACACAAGCGACAGCGACTCCTCCTCTGATGGGAGCTCCCTTGCGCATCAACAGGTACAGCCGCCACCCCCCTACCAGCACCGCCCTCCCAGCAGCCCCTCATCTAGTTTCCCGTGCCCGAGAGCATCTTCTTCGCCCCAGGCACCTCAGCTCCTGCCCCAGTCAGCCCTGCTGCCCTCAGTGAGGGGGCTATTGACCTCCTGAGATCCCTCACTGTTGGGCAATATACCATTTTCAATGCCATCCAGGGTGTTGAGAGGCATTTGCAGCAAACAAATGCATACCTGGACGGCATTAATTCTGGCCATGCGGCCCAACAAAGAGCATTTCAGGCTCTGGCCTCAGCACTGATGCCAGCCATTGTCATGTGTCCAGCCTCCCCCTCCAACTTCCTCCACCCAGACCCAATCCCCTGTGCCTCAGCCTATCCCAAGCACACCATCTGACCAGTATACACACTCATCAACACACAAGAGTGGACATGGCAAACATAAGCACCACACATCCCACAGGCACTCACACAAGCACCATCCCCATGCAGACACACCAACATCCACAGCCTCCACTGTGTCCCCCTCCTCCATTTCCTCCTCCTCCTCCCTGTCTCATCTTCACTCACACCTGCATGCACTACATCCTCATCCACTACCTCCATCACCAGCACACCCATCACCACACACTGCTCACGTGCACTCACCACCCCCACAACCATTCACAGATCTCCTGTGTCCTCTCCCAGTGTGTCTGTGAGCCCTCCTGCCAAACTACACAAATGCAGGCACACACCCACCCAACAGCCATCCACCTCACCCAAATTCAGCAAACGTACACCTCCTACAACCACTACCTCTTCCTCCACTCCCAAACCTCCTCCATCTTCCAGTCCCAATGTGTCTAAGAAACGTTTCCTGGCTAACATTGACCTCTTCCCTACACCCCCGTCTTTCCCCTAGGGCCAGAATGTCCAGGTCCCAGCCCAGCACCTCAGCCACCGAATCCTCCATTACAGTGGTCTCAGCAAGTCCGGTCACATCGCGGGCGCCACCCATCAGGGATGCCAGTGTTCCACCTAGCGAGGCCAAGGAGCAGGCCATTCCACCACCTGCCAAGGTGAAGAAGGTGCCCACATGCCAGAGGGAGAAGCCGCACCTACCAGCAAGCAAGGGCTCCTCCAAGCCAAAAGGGGACAGTGGCAAGGCACCAGCGGCGACTTCAAAGGTGGGGAAGGGACAAAAGCCGAAGAGCAGGTCAGGACAGGGCACGGAGGCTCTGGCTGAGGGACCAGAGTCACCCTTCTGTCAACCACAACACCAACCTGTACAGCGATGGACACCGCCACCTGCACCAGCACCGCCACCTGCATGTCTGCTGCCTCACCAACAGTCCCCAGCATCAACCCCAGTGGGCAGCCATCCAAGGCTGCAGGAGACGTCCTGCTGTGTCCCTTAACAGGTGCAGACACATGCACCACCGCCAGTACCTCCGCCACAGACACCGCAATAGCCACCGCCACCAGCCCCGCAATGTGCTCAGACAGTGCCACCACAGGTGACATGGCAATCATCCCCAGTGGGCAGCTGTCCGAGGCTGCAGGAGACGCCCTGGATCCTGCCCAGCGTACATGAGGCATGACTCCCACCACTGTTTGTACCAGCAGGTGCCAGGCGAAGCAACAGGGTGGAGTGTGTCTCTGCCTCCATGGAGCATCATGCTACCTGTTCCCAGGCAATCTCGTGGCACATACACCCAGGTGAGGGAATGGGACCTGCTACAAAGCATGTGAAGCACTCTGAGCACCAAGCCCCCTCCAGAACTAGCGGAGATTCACATCCACTACCTCAGTCCTCGGCAGGATGAAGCACTCTAGGCACAAAGCCCCCTCCAGAACCAGTGGAGAAAGGCATCCACTACCTCAGTGTAGGAGGCTGGACTGGCTTGTAGTGAGTACCAAGGGGTACTTACACCTTGCACCAGGCCCAGGTATCCCTTATTAGTGTAGAGGGGTGTCTAGCAGCTTAGGCTGATAGAAAAGGTAGCTTAGCAGAGCAGCTTAGGCTGAACTAGGAGACAAGTGAAGCTCCTACAGTACCACCAGTGTCATATGCACAATATCATAAGAAAACACAATACACAGATATACTAAAAATAAAGGTACTTTATTTTTATGACAATATGCCAAAAGTATCTCAGTGAGTACCCTCAGTATGAGGATAGCAAATATACACAAGATATATGTACACAATACCAAAACATGCAGTAATAGCAATAGAAAACAGTGCAAACAATGTATAGTCAAAATAGAATGCAATGGGGGCACATAGGGATAGGGGCAACACAAACCATATACTCTAGAAGTGGAATGCGAACCACGAATGGACCCCAAACCTATGTGACCTCGTAGAAGGTCGCTGGGACTGTAAGAAAACAGTGAGGGTTAGAAAAATAGCCCACCCCAAGACCCTGAAAAGTGGGTGCAAAGTGCACCTAAGTTCCCCAAAGAGCACAGAAGTCGTGATAGGGGAATTCTGCAGGAAAGACCAACACCAGCAATGCAACAACAATGGATTTCCAGACGAGAGTACCTGTGGAACAAGGGAACCAAGTCCAAAAGTCACGATCAAGTTGGGAGTGGGCAGATGCCCAGGAAATGCCAGCTGTGGATGTAAAGAAGCTGCCACTGGATAGTAGAAGCTGAGGATTCTGCACGAACGACAAGGGCTAGAAACTTCCCCTTTGGAGGATGGATGTCCCACGTCGTGAAGAGTCGTGCAGAAGTGCTTTCCCACAGAAAGACCACAAACAAGCCTTGCTATCTGCAAGGGTTGCGGTTAGTGTTTTTGGATGCTGCTGTGGCCCAGGAGGGACCAGGATGTCACCAATTGTGTGAGGGGACAGAGGGGGCGTCCAGCAAGAGAAGGAGCCCACTCAGAAGCAAGCAGCACCCGCAGAAGTGCCGGAACAGGCACTACAAAGTGGAGTGAATCGGTGCTCACCTGAAGTTGCACAAGAGAGTCCCACGCCCCCGGTGGACAACTCAGGTGGTCGTGCAATGCAGGTTAGAGTGCTGGGGACCCAGGCTTGGCTGTGCACGAAGGAAATCCTCGGTGAAGGCACAGGAGCCGGAGTAGCTGCAAAACACGCGGTTCCCAGCAATGCAGTCTGGCGTGGGAAGGCAAGGACTTACCTCCACCAAACTTGGACTGAAGAGTCACTGGACTGTGGGAGTCACTTGGACAGAGTTGCTGAGTTCAAGGGACATCGCTCGTCATGCTGAGAGGAGACCCAGGGGACCGGTGATGCAGTTCTTTGGTGCCTGCGGTTGCAGGGGGAAGATTCCGTCGACCCACGGGAGATTTCTTCTGAGCTTCTAGTGCAGAGAGGAGGCAGACTACCCCCACAGCATGCACCACCAGGAAAACAGTTGAGAAGGCAGCAGGATCAGCGTTACAGTGTCGCAGTAGTTGTCTTTGCTACTTTGTTGCAGTTTTGCAGGCTTCCAGCGCGGTCAGCAGTCGATTCCTTGGCAGAAGGTGAAGAGACAGATGCAGAGGAACTCTGATGAGCTCTTGCATTCGTTATCTAAGGAATTCCCAAAGCAGAGACCCCAAATAGCCAGAAAAGGAGGTTTGGCTACCTAGGAGAGAGGATAGGCTGGTAACACCTGAAGGAGCCTATCAGAAGGAGTCTCTGACGTCACCTGCTGGCCCTGGCCACTCAGAGCAGTCCAGTGTGCCAGCAGCACCTCTGTTTCCAAGATGGCAGAGGTCTGGAGCACACTGGAGGAGCTCTGGGCACCTCCCAGGGGAGGTGCAGGTCAGGGGAATGGTCACTCCCCTTTCCTTTGTCCAGTTTCGCGCCAGAGCAGGGCTGAGGGATCCCTGAAACAGTGTAGACTGGCTTATGCAGAGATGGGCACCATCTGTGCCCATCAAAGCATTTCCAGAGGCTGGGGGAGGCTACTCCTCCCCAGCCCTGACACCTTATTCCAAAGGGAGAGGGTGTAACACCTTCTCTCTGAGGAAGTCCTTTGTTCTGCCTTCCTGGGCCAAGCCTGGCTGGACCCCAGGAGGGCAGAAACCTGTCTGAGGGGTTGGCAGCAGCAGCAGCTGCAGTGAAACCCCGGGAAAGGCAGTTTGGCAGTACCCGGGTCTGTGCTAGAGACCCGGGGAATCATGGGATTGTCTCCCCAATACCAGGATGGCATTGGTGGGGCAATTCCATGATCTTAGACATGTTACATGGCCATATTCGGAGTTACCATTGTGAAGCTATACATAGGTAGTGACCTATGTATAGTGCACGCGTGTAATGGTGTCCCCGCACTCACAATGTCCGGGGATTTGGCCCTGAACAATG
The DNA here is from genome assembly GCF_031143425.1 of Pleurodeles waltl. NCBI lineage: Eukaryota > Metazoa > Chordata > Amphibia > Caudata > Salamandridae > Pleurodeles > Pleurodeles waltl. The sequence goes on along the minus strand of NC_090437.1, from coordinate 256,684,688 downwards.
TGGGGGCACCTTGGCTAGTGCCAGGGTGCCCACACACTAAGTAACTTAGCACCCAACCTTTACCAGGTAAAGGTTAGACATATAGGTGACTTATAAGTTACTTAAGTGCAGTGTAAAATGGCTGTGAAATAACGTGGACGTTATTTCACTCAGGCTGCAGTGGCAGGCCTGTGTAAGAATTGTCAGAGCTCCCTATGGGTGGCAAAAGAAATGCTGCAGCCCATAGGGATCTCCTGGAACCCCAATACCCTGGGTACCTCAGTACCATATACTAGGGAATTATAAGGGTGTTCCAGTATGCCAATGTAAATTGGTAAAATTGGTCACTAGCCTGTTAGTGACAATTTGGAAAGAAATGGGAGAGCATAACCACTGAGGTTCTGATTAGCAGAGCCTCGGTGAGACAGTTAGTCATAACACAGGTAACACATACAGGGCACACTTATGAGCACTGGGGCCCTGGCTGGCAGGGTCCCAGTGACACATACAACTAAAACAACATATATACAGTGAAATATGGGGGTAACATGCCAGGCAAGATGGTACTTTCCTACACAACCCCCCCCCCAAACGAAGGACAATAAGACTAGCCATGACCTGATGAGTCTTCATTGTCTAAGTGGAAATATCTGGAGAGTCCATCTGCATTGGAGTGGGTACTCCCAGGTCTATGTTCCACTGTATAATCCATTCCCTGTAGGGATATGGACCACCTCAATAATTTAGGGTTTTCACATTTCATTTGTTTTGGCCAAAGTAGAGGTTTGTGGTCTGTCTGAACAATGAAGTGAGTGCCAAACAGGTATGGCCTCAACTTCTTCTGTGCCCAGACCACAGCAAAGGCCTCCCTCTCTATGGCAGACCAACGCTTTTCTCTAGGGGTCAACCTCCTGCTGATAAAAGCAACAGGTTGATCCTGGCCCTCAGAATTAAGTTGTGATAAGACTGCCCCTACCCCTAATTCAGATGCATCAGTTTGGACAATTAATTTTTTGGAGTAACAGGGGCTTTTCAGGACAGGTGCAGAGCACATGGCCTGCTTCAGCTCCTCAAAAGCTTTCTGACAGCTAGCTGTCCACAATACCTTTTTAGGCATTTTTTTAGATGTGAGGTCATTAAGAGGGGCTTCAATGGAGCCATAGTTCTTTATGAACCTCCTGTAATACCCAGTGAGGCCTAAGAAGGCTCTCACCTGGGTCTGAGTTGTAGGGGGAACCCAATCTATAATAGTTTGGATTTTCCCCTGAAGTGGTGCAATCTGTTCTCCACCTACCAGGTGTCCCAGATAAACCACTTTCCCCTGCCCTATCTGGCACTTTGAAGCCTTGATAGTGAGGCCTGCCTTTTGCAGGGCCTCCAAAACTTTCCATAGGTGGACCAGGTGATCATCCCAGCTGGAGCTAAAGACAGCTATATCATCTAGATATGCTGCACTAAAAGCTTCCAGCCCTTGCAGGACTGTATTCACCAACCTCTGAAAAGTGGCAGGTGCATTTTTCAATCCAAAAGGCATTACTGTGAATTGGTAATGGCCTCCAATGGTTGAAAATGCAGTTTTTGCTTTTGCATCTTCTGATAACTTGATCTGCCAATACCCTGCAGTCAAATCCAAAGTGCTTAGATACTTGGCAGATGCCAGTGTATCTATTAGCTCATCTGCCCTGGGTATGGGGTGAGCATCAGTTTTGGTTACTTGGTTGAGACCTCTATAGTCTACACAAAACCGCATTTCCTTCTTTCCATCCTTGGAATGAGGTTTTGGTACAAGTACCACAGGAGAGGCCTATGGACTTTCAGAGTGCTCAACCACTCCCAGTTCAAGCATTTTCTGGACTTCTTGCTTTATGCAGTCTCTGACATGGTCAGGCTGCCTATAGATCTTACTTTTGACAGGCAAGCTGTATCCAGTATCTATAGTATGCTCACACCAAGAAGTGGTGCCTGGCACAGTAGAGAAGATTTCAGAAAACTGACCCAGGAGATTTATGCAGTGGTCTTTCTGCTCAGCAGTAAGACAATCTGCCAAAACTACACCTTCCACTAGAGCATCTTGTTCTGTGGAAGAGAAGAGATCAGGGAGAGGGTCACTCTCTTCTTCCTGTCCCTCATCTGTTGCCATGAGCAGGGTGAGATCAGCCCTGTCATAGTAGGGTTTAAGGCGATTGACATGGAGCACCCCAAGGGGACTCCTGGCAGTGCCTAAGTCAACTAAGTAGGTGACTTCACCCTTCTTTTCAACAATTATGTGGGGTCCACTCCATTTGTCTTGGAGTGCTCTTGGTGCCACAGGCTCCAAGACCCACACTTTCTGCCCTGGTTGGTACTGAACCAAAACAGCCTTCTGGTCATGCCATTGCTTTTGGAGCACTTGGCTGGCCTGAAGGTTTTTACTGGCCTTTTTCATGTACTCAGCCATCCTAGATCTTAGGCCAAGTACATAGTCCACTATGTCTTGCTTTGGAGCTTTTAAAGGTTGTTCCCAACCCTCCTTAACAAGTGTTAGAGGACCTCTCACAGGGTGTCAATATAGGAGTTCAAAGGGGCTGAAGCCCACTCCTTTTTGGGGTACCTCCCTGTAAGTAAAAAGGAGGCAAGGTAACAGGATATCCAATCTCCTGCGGAGTTTTTCAGGGAGTCCCATAATCATGCCTTTGAGAGTTTTGTTAAATCTCTCCACTAGTCCATTTGTTTGTGGATGATAGGGTGTGGTGAACTTGTATGTCACACCACATTCCTTCCACATGGCCTTTAAGTAAGCAGACATTAAATTGCTTCCCCTGTCTGATACCACCTCTTTTGGGAAGCCCACCCTGGAAAAGATTCCCAGGAGGGCCTTTGCCACTGCAGGAGCTGTAGTGGTCCTTAGAGGAATTGCTTCAGGATATCTGGTGGCATGGTCCACTACCACCAAGATAAACCTATTGCCTGAAGCAGTAGGAGGGTCAAGGCGGCCAACTATGTCAACCCCTACCCTTTCAAAGGGGAGCCCAACCACAGGCAGTGGGATAAGGGGTGCCTTTGGAGTGCCACCTGTCTTGCCACTGGCTTGACAGGTTTCACAGGACTTACAAAATTCCTTTGTGTCCTCTGACATTGTGGGCCAATGAAACAAGGGGACAAGCCTGTCCCAAGTTTTCATTTGCCCCAAATGTCCAGCTAAGGGAATGTTGTGGGCTAGAGTTAGGAGGAACTTTCTGTACTCCTGAGGAATCACCAATCTCCTGGCAGCTCCAGGTTTTGGATCCCTTGCTTCAGTGTACAAGAGGTTGTCCTCCCAGTAAACTCTGTGAGAGTCACTAACATCCCCATTTGCTTGTTTGACAGCTTGCTGCCTTAGACCCTCTAGTGTGGGACAGGTATGCTGTGCCAGACTCAGCTCCTCCCTGGCAGGCCCCCCTTCACCCAAAAGCTCAGCAGTGTCTGCTTCCAGCTCCTCTGGTGTAGGTTCTGCACAGGGTGGAAATTCTTCTTCCTCAGAAGTTGAATCCACTGTAGAGGGAGGGGTAGTAGGTAGTGATTTACCTTTACTAACCCTAGCTTTAGGGAGCACTTGGTCCATTCTTCCAGGATCCAAGTTACCCTGTCCTTTTTGCTTTTTGGCCTGAGCCCTGGTTAAAGCAAAAATATGCCCTGGAATGCCCAGCATTGCTGCATGAGCCTCCAACTCCACATCTGACCAAGCTGATGTCTCTAAATCATTTCCTAGTAGACAGTCTATAGGTAAATCTGTGGCAACCACAACTTTCTTTGGACCAGTAACCCCCCCCCAGTTGAGATTTACAACAGCCATGGGGTGGCTAAGTGTGTTGTTATGAGCATCGGTTACTTGGTACTGGTGACCAAGTAGGTGTTGTTCAGGGTGGACCAGTTTCTCTATTACCATGGTAACACTGGCACCTGTGTCCCTGTAGACCTGAACCTCAACACCATTTATTAGGGGAAGTTGCTTGTAATTATCCATGTTAAGGGGACAAACAGCCAAGGTGGCTAAATCAATAGCCCCCTCAGAGACTAACACAGCCTCTGTGGTCTCCCTAACAAGACCAACACCAACTAAATTACCAAAAGTGAGCCCAGCTACTCCCTTGGATTGGCTATTAGTAGGTTTGCTCCCACCACCACTGCTATTACTAGGGGCACTAGGTGTAGCAGCAGGGGTTGTAGTGGTAGGAGGCTTGGTGCTTTTCTTTGGACAACTGGGATCTGTTGTCCATGGCCTTTTATTTTACATAAATAGCACCATGGTTTCTTTTCTTTGTTTTGATTTGAAGAGGATTTGGGCCCACCACCCCCACCAGAGTGTTTTTGTGGGCCTGATGAAGACTCAATTTTTAGATTTGTCCCCACCCTTGTCAGAAGACTTACCATCCTTCTTCTTGCCATCTTTGTCACCCCTTGTATGAACTTTTCTGTTCACCCTTGTTCTGACCCATTTGTCTGCCTTCTTTCCCAACTCTTGGGGAGAGGTCAGATCAGAGTCTACCAGGTACTGGTGTAACAAATCAGACACACAATTATTAAGAATATGCTCTCTCAGGATTAAGTTATACAGGCTTTCATAGTCAGCAACTTTACTGCCATGTAACCACCCCTCCAAGGCCTTCACTGAATGGTCAACAAAGTCTACCCAGTCTTGTGAAGACTCCTTTTTGGTTTCTCTGAACTTCATCCTGTACTGTTCAGTGGTTAAGCCATAACCATCTAGGAGTGCATTCTTAAGAACTTTAAAATTATTGGCATCACTTTCTTTAACAGTAAGGAGCCTATCCCTACCCTTTCCACTGAAAGATAGCCATAGGATAGCAGCCCACTGCCTTTGAGGGACCTCATGTACAACACAGGCCCTCTCAAGTGCAGCAAACCACTTGTTAATGTCATCCCCCTCCTTGTAAGGGGGAACTATCTTCTGCAGATTCCTAGAATCATGCTCTTTTGCAGGATGAATATTTGGAATACTGCTGCTGCCACCATGGGTTTCACAACCCAATTTCTGTCTTTCTCTTTCTATCTCTAAGGACTGCCTATCTAAATCCAGCTGTTGCTTCTTGAGCTTCAGCCTGGATTGTTCCACTCTCAATCTATTGAGCTCCCTTTCTAACACTCTGTCATCAGGGTGGGTGGGTTGGGCATGTCTTGAGACAGAAGAATGGTGAGAATGAACAGAAGGAGACCTGGCCCTAACAGATGGCACACTAACATTCTGGCCTACAGAAGTGACACTTTTACTGTGATGAGAAACAACACTATTACTGTGATGTGAAGCAACACTCTTACTGTGATGTGAATTCACATCAGTACCAGCTATGCTAGGTGGCCTGCTAAGGGGCAGGTTGGAAGGATTCCCTCCCAAATCTTTTGCTAGGGGTGCCCCAGAATCAGAGTGGGAACCATCAGCTAATTTCTCACCAGAAGTGCCAACAAAAGTCTTGTCTTGTTCAACTAGCATGTTGACTAATAGTTCTCTAGAGGGATTCTTCCCTACCCCTAAACCTCTTTCTACACAGAGACTCCTTGCTGCCTTCCAGCTAAGGTGGTCATAAGCAGTCTTGGACAGATCAACAGATTGGCCTGTGCCAGACATTTTTAGAAAGTGTTTAAGGGATAGAAAAAGAAAGAAAAAGTTTTTAGAACTTTTTAAAGGACAGAAAAATACTTTTTAAACTTTTTAAGAACTTTTTGAAAGTTTAGAGGTACTTTTCAGCACTTAGGGGGTCATTCTGACCCTGGCGGTAAAAGGCTCTTACCGCCGGTCAGAAGTCCGCCACTCTACCGCCGCGGCCGCGGCAAACCGCCACGGTCATTCTGACCCACAACTTCAAAACCGCCAAAAACCCGACATCCACGGAAGGCCGCCTCATCAGCGGTCAGCGATAAACTGGAGATGACCAAACCTCCACCGTCACGCCAACACGAACACGCCCATGCCATTACGACCCACGAGTCCACGCGGCGGTCTTTCAACCGCGGTATTCCATTGGCGGTACACACTGCTGCGGTCAAAATACACACACCTTTACAAAACACAGCCACATTGGACAATTCGAAATACACACACCTGATACACATACACACACCACACCTACACATCCAATCAACTATAAAACACACACCCACATCACCCACAAACCCCCACTACTAGAAATTCGGAGAGAAGGCGAGAGAGAGAGAGAGAGAGAGAAAGAGAGAGAGCACAGCTAACGCAAACCCCAACACACAGAGGAACACAACATCATCACCCACACCACATCCACGCACAAAACACCACACACCACCACACACACCACACTCATCACCACAAACACCACCCCACACCACCCCATGGCACCCCAAAGACACCCCAGGTTCTCGGACCAAGAACTCAGGGTAATGGTGGAGGAAATATTCAGGGTAGAGCCCCAGCTATTCGGCACAAAGGTGCAGCACATCACAATAGCCAGGAAGGCGGAGCTATGGCAAAGGATCGTCGACAGGGTCAACGCTGTGGGACAGCATCCCAGAAACCAGGAAGACATCCGAAAGCGGTGGAACCACCTATGGGGGAAGGTGCGGTTGATGGTGTCAAGACACAACATCGCTGTGCAGAAGACTGGCGGCGGACCCCCACCCACTCCACCCGAATTCACATCATGGGAGCAAGAGGTCTTGAACATCCTGCATCCTGCGGGCCTCGCTGGAGTAGGCGGAGGAATGGACTCTGGTAAGTCTAATCCCAAATACTTCACCCCCCCAACCACCAGCATGCCAACCCGCACCCCCACCCTCACCCCCAACCCCCCAGCACACTTCCACCCTGCCAATGTCTCACCAGCACAACCCACCCAACACAACCCCAATCCCTGATTGCCAACACAAACCATGGACACCCATCACCCAAGCATGACCACTGCACAGACCCAACCCCCCCCCAAACCACCCTCACAACTCCTCCCACAAGGGAATGCCAGCACTGGGGGACAAGGGCACCCGCAAATCGCACGCCATGGCACACACAGAAGCAATAACCATACTCTTTTACCCCTGCAGGGCCCGAAGGCCAACACACCGGCCAGGAGGGTCCAGATTTGTCCATCCCGCCCCCAGAACAGGCCCCCAGTGATGACAGCAGCTCTGTCGACCTGGAACCTGATGACCAGCCCGGACCATCGGGGACCTCTGGACAGTCGGTTCCCCACACACAGACACAGGCCGCAGCAGACCCAACCCCCTCTGGGAATACCGGCACAGCTCCCACCCAGCGGGCCCATGCCACTATCTCCAGGACGCGTCAATCAGCGGTGTGTCCGCCACTACAGGGCACCCAGGCTGACCCACCACCCCAACAACAACAGGGACCTGGGGGCAGTGGTAGTGGGCACACCATAAAGGGGACAGAGGCCCGGGGAAACAGGGCAACTGGGAGGGCTGCTGTGCCAGAGGGGGTTGACCGGCCCAGGGAACCCACTCTCCAAGAGGCCCTCACCACCATCATGGGAGCATACCACTGCTCCCAGGAGACAATGGCGACGGTTCTGGCCAGGTTCCAGGAGATCCAGGCACAGCAGGAGGAACGGTACATGGGTTTCAGAGAAGAACTCCGGCACATCGGGACCGCGATGGGGACCATCGTCCTGGCCCTCAACCAGATAGTCACCACATTGCGGGACCATGTGGCACCCCAAAGGGCCCCTGTCACCAGCCCGGACGACGAACAGCCTACCACCTCCGCCGGCGCAAGTGGACAGGAGGCCCCCACACCCGACAGGCCACCAGAACCCCACCTCCTGCTGAAGATCAACCACCCCGCAAGCGGAACCTGAGATCACACAAGAAGACAGAGTAGGATGCCAAGACCCCCGCCAGCCTAAGATACCCCCTGATGTCATCCCACTGTCCCACATTGCCACCCCTTCCAACCTTGAACTGCCCCTGCTCCATCCTTCCACAGGCATATGGACATCGCACCTGTGCTACTGAGAACTGGACTCTGCCATGGACATGACTCCACCTCCACCCATCACCGTTTTACTATCACGGACCTATACGCAGCACTTAAAATAAATCACCAATTGCACTTCAAATGTCAGGAGTCTGCTTGTATTCTTTACAAATGTATTACACATAACGGTGCAATAATGTTCTTTTACATTGTGATGACAACATACCAGTGTCAAGAAGCATTAGTCCATGGGCAAACAAAGCAGAAGTCACGCTGTGGGTCATACAGCTCTGAAAAGGGAAGGGAAAGTCAAGAATCAGTTAAAAGGAACTGGGGGGAAACACAGAAAGTAGAGATGCAGGAGGCCAGAAGTAAATGTAAAATGGCGTGGGTGATTCTTACCTGGGTGCTACTGAAAATACTGTTATATAACTGTGTCCCTGTTGTCCGTGTCGTCCCCGTCGTCTTCCTCTTCTTCACTCTCCACAGGCTCCACAGCTGCTACAACACCACCATCTGGACCATCCTCCTGCAGGAAAGGCACCTGGCGTCGCAATGCAAGATTGTGAAGCATACAGCAGGCCACGACGATATGACACACCTTCTTTGGTGAGTACATGAGGGATCCCCCTGTCATATGCAGGCACCTAAACCTGGCCTTCAGGACCCCGAAGGTCCTTTCTATGATCCTCCTAGTTCGCCCATGGGCCTCATTGTACCGTTCCTCTGCCCTGGTCCGGGGATTCCTCACTGGGGTCAATAGCCAAGGCAGGTTGGGGTAACCAGAGTCACCTATTAGCCACACACGGTGTCTCTGTAGCTGTTCCATCACATAAGGGATGCTGCTATTTCGCATGACATACGCGTCATGCACTGACCCAGGGAACTTGGCATTTACATGGGAGATGTACTGGTCAGCCAAACAGACCACCTGGACATTCATCGAATGGTAACTTTTTCTATTTCTGTACACCTGCTCATTGTCTTTTGGGGGTACTAAAGCCACATGGGTCCCATCAATGGCACCAATGATGTTGGGGATATGTCCAAGGGCATAGAAATCACCCTTCACAGTGGCCAAATCAGCCTCCTCAGGGAAAACAATGTATCTCCGCATGTATTTCATCAGGGCAGACAACACTCTGGACAAAACCTTAGAAAACATAGCCTGAGACATCCCTGATGACATGGCCACTGTTGTCTGAAAAGAGCTACTAGCCAAAAAATTGAGTACTGACAGAACCTGCACCAGAGGGGGAATCCCTGTGGGTTGGCGGATGGGGGACATCAGGTCTGGCTCCAGCTGGGCACACAGTTCATGTATAGTGGCTCGGTCAAGTCGGTATCGAAGTATAATATGTCGTTCTTCCATTGTCGACAGGTCCACCAGCGGTCGGTACACGGGAGGATTCATCCTTCTCCTCGCAAGTCCCAGCGGACGGTGCCTAGGAAGGACAACATTGAGCACAGAGTCAAGCAACGTTCAGGTTCGTTCCCACAGCTTGCACATTACACGATTCGCTAGGCATTGAATGGCTTGTATGAGTGGCAATGCAAGGCCTAGGCCTGTGTGATGCAGTAGAAATCAGGCCATGAGGGCCCTTGAAATGGCGGCTGCCTGACCTGTGAAGTGTAACAGTGGGATGTGAGGTCACTGCGCTGGCGTGGCTCACCGTGGCGGTAGGCGGTCGAAGACCGCAGCGCAAAGCAGCATTGGTTAACATTGAACCCTATGGGTCTCAGGAGCCAAAGACGATGTGCGCCGGCGGTCGCGGTACGCACCGCCGCGGTACGCACCGCCGCGGGCGTGACCGCCATTTTCTATCTGCTTAATCACTCGAGACCTGATCATCCACAGGAGAGGACCTATACTGCAAGTGCTGCTGTGACCTCGGTCTGGAAGAGACAATGGCTGCTGCGACTGGGGAAAGGGCCCCTGCCTTCACTTCTGAAGAGTTGGAGAAACTTGTGGACGGGGTCCTACCCCAGTATGCGCTACTCTACGGTCCTCCAGACCAACAGGTAAGTACACTGGGTGCACGTTGAATGGGCTATGCCTGGGTCGTGTATGGTGGATGTAAGATGGTGGGGTGGGAAGCGAATGAGGAGTGCAAGGCACGACAGATGAGAGCATGTGCCACATGGCAGGGTTGGGGAGGGGGGGGCAATCACATCTAACATCCGGAAAAATGTTGAAAATTCCTTTCCCACCCCGTACAAGTCAAATAGGTCAGCGCCCATCAGAAAGTCGACATTTGGCGTGCCATCGCCCAGGAAGTCCGAGCCCTGGGGGTCCACACAAGACGGGGCACCCACTGCCGAAAGAGGTGGGAGGACATCCGCCGGGGGACCAGGAAGACCGCCGAGTCACTGCTGGGGATGGCCTCCCAACGTAGGAGGGGTGCCAGTCGTACCTTGACCCCCCTGATGTCCCGGATCCTGGCGGTGGCCTACCCCGATTTGGATGGGTGCGTGAGGACATCACAGCAGACACAAGGGGGTGAGTACCAGCACATACTGCTATCTTTACGCGCAGTGGAGGTGTCTGGGTGGGGGAGGAGGGCAGTGGGTGACATTAGGCCAGGGCGCTTTCTGTAGTGTAGTCCCCTCCTTTAGGCATGGCCCTGTGCCCCCGCCCACCACCTCTGTAGGGTGCCAAGTACAGCAATCCATGGTCCTGCATCACCCATGTGCGCATATGTTGTCCATAGACCTGTTGGCCTAGTCACAAGTACTGAGTAGTGTACCCCGATTGCGCGGCGTAGTGCTGGAGGCTCCTGTGTCTGTCCTCTCCGCCAACGGTGTTGACAATGCATGCACTCAACCTGTTATTATTTCTCCCCCCACCCTTTTTCTTTGTCTTCTTGTGCATGTGTGCATTAGCATCATCAGGCGGAGGAGAATTGGCATCGGAGCACGAGGGAGCTGCAACTCACAAGGCCCCGGTGGGCCATGGTACAGACACCGAGGTCACCAGTGATACGGAGGGCGAGGGAAGCACCACAACGGGGACCCGTGGTGACACCAGCGACACCGACACGTCCTCGGAAGGGAGCTCCCCAGCGGTGGCGGCAACATCCGGGCCCCCCGCCTCTACAGGTACAGCTGCCACCCAGCGCACCAGCTCCGCCCTCCCAGCAGCCCCTCAGCCTTCGCTCCGTGCCCGCTCGCCCAAGAAGGCGAGCATCTCCTTCGCCCCAGGCACCTCAGGCCCTGCCCCCGTTACCCCTGCTGCCCTCAGTGCGGAGGTCATTGACCTCCTCAGGACGCTCATTGTTGGGAGGTCTACCCTTTTGAATGCCATCCAGGGGGTAGAGAGGGAGCTGCATCGGAGCAATGCATACCTGGAGGGCATTCATTCGGGTCAGGCTGCCCATCAACGATCGTTCAATGCTCTGGCCTCAGCACTGACGGCAGCCATTGTCCCTGTTTCCAGCCTCCCTCTTCTATCTGCCTCCACCCTGTCTCTGTCTCCTGTTCCTCAGCCTATCCCATCCACACCATCAGACCAGCCTGCACACACCTCAACACCCAAGGGCAGCTCATCCAGACATAAGCACCACAGATCACACAAGCATTCACCCAAGCAACACCCAGATGCAGACATGCCAACAGTCACTACCACCCCTGTGTCCCCCACCTCCTCGTCTCCCTCCTCCCTCCCTGTGACGTCTCCACTCACACCTGCATGCACACCACCATCAGCCAGTACTTCCATCACCAGCACACCCTCCAGTACAGTCCGCCCACGTGCAGTCACCACCCCCACTGCCATTTACACATCCCCTGTGTCCTCTCCCACTGTGTCTGTCACCCCCTCTTCCAAGACACACAAACGCAGGCAGCCACCCACCCAACAGCCAACCACCTCACGACAGCCTACGTCACAAGCACCTGCACCCAAAGACAGCACACCTGACTCTCCTACAACCACATCCTCTTCCTCCACTCCCATACCCACTACACCTACCCTTTACATTGGTCCTAAAAAACTTTACCTCTCCAAACTTAACCTCTTTGCCCCACCTGACCCACCCCCTCCATCTGCTAAGAGTCCCAAGAGCACCTCAGCCACCACCAGCCCTGCTTCAAGTGTCACCGTTGTGCAGGGGTTTTGGAGTCCACCCTTCCCCAGCACAGATACATCGGCCAGCAGCAAGGGAACAGCCAGCCCCCCCCCCCTGGGAAGAGGACCTGTAAAATCAGGGGCCGCCGTGAGAAGACTGACACGGCTGCCCCCAAGGAGCGAAGTCCTGGGCCCTCACCTGCCACAACATCCGGGGGAGGCAAGGGCCAGAGAGCCGCATCGAAGGAGGGCAAGGGCAGCAGGGCGGAGAGGTCAACCAGCAGGGGCGCGGACCAGGAGGGCCCCACAAGCCCCATCCCGGGTGTGAGGGAGGACACCCACGGGCCCAGGACTCCGTCACAGAAGGGTCCAGCAACTGCACGGTCGGAGGGCGACTAAGCAGGGCGTCCTGGCCAGGTCTGGCTCCCTTGGATGACTGTACAAGCACCGCTGAAGAGGGCCCCGCCGTGCAGAAAGACACCGCTGAAGAGGGCCCCGCCGTGCAGAGAGGCACCGCTGAAGAGGGCCCCGCCGTGGAGAAAGACACCGCTGAAGAGGGCCCCGCCGTGCAGAAAGACACCGCTGAAGAGGGCCCCGCCGTGCAGAGAGGCACCGCTGAAGAGGGCCCCGCTGTGCAGAAAGACACCACTGAAGAGGGCCCCGCCGTGCAGAAAGACACCGCTAAAGAGGGCCCCGCCGTGCAGAGAGGCACTGCTGAAGAGAGCCCCGCCGTGCAGAAAGACACCGCTGAAGAGGGCCCCGCCATGCAGTAAGACACTGCTGAAGAGGGCCCCGCCGTGCAGTAAGACACCGCTGAAGAGGGCCCCGCCGTGCAGAAAGACACCGCTGAAGAGGGCCCCGCTGGGCAGAGAGGCACCGCTGAAGAGGGCCCCGCCGTGCAGAAAGACACCGCTGAAGAGGGCCCCGCCGTGCAGAAAGACACCGCTGAAGAGGGCCCCGCCGTGCAGAAAGACACCGCTCCGCTGGGCCCTTCCTGTCAAGCACCGCTCGGCTGGGCCACGCCGTCTCAAGCACCGCTCCGCTGGGCCCTTCCTGTCAAGCACCGCTCCGCTGGGCCCTTCCTGTCAAGCACCGCTCCGCTGGGCCCCGCCGTCTCAAGCACCGCTCCGCTGGGCCCTTCCTGTCAAGCACCGCTCTGCTGGGCCCTGCCGTCTCAAGCACCGCTCCGCTGGGCCCTTCCTGTCAAGCACCGCTCCGCTGGGCCCTTCCTGTCAAGCACCGCTCCGCTGGGCCCCGCCGTCTCAAGCACCGCTCCACTTGGCCCTTTCCTGTCAAGCACCGCTCCGCTGGGCCCCGCCGTCTCAAGCACCGCTCCGCTGGGCCCCCGTCTCAAGCACCGCTCCGCTGGGCCCTTCCTGTCAAGCACCGCTCCGCTGGGCCCTTCCTGTCAAGCAACGCTCCGCTGGGCCCTTCCTGTCAAGCACCGCTCCGCTGGGCCCCGCCGTCTCAAGCACCGCTCCGCTGGGCCCCGCCGTCTCAAGCACCGCTCCGCTGGGCCCTTCCTGTCAAGCACCGCTCCGCTGGGCCCTTCCTGTCAAGCACCGCTCCGTTGGGCCCCGCCGTCTCAAGCACCGCTCCGCTGGGCCCCGCCGTCTCAAGCACCGCTCCGCTGGGCCCTTCCTGTCAAGCACCGCTCCGCTGGGCCCCGCCGTCTCAAGCACCGCTGGCCCATTGGCAGTCCCGGTTCTGTGTCGGGCAGGCCTTCACGCCGCACTCTGCCCACCATGGCTCCTCCATGACCAGTGGTCTCTGTAATCCACCTGATGGACTGTGGCTTTGCACTCCCCAGGATGGCACGGTGGGCAACCCACCCACTGTAGAGACTTGTGAGACTGTGGCTTTGCACTCCCCAGGATGGCACGGTGGGCAACCCACCCACTGTAGAGACTTGTGAGACTGTGGCTTTGCACTCCCCAGGATGGCACGGTGGCCAACCCACCCACTGTAGAGACTTGTGAGACTGTGGCTTTGCACACCCCAGGATGGCACGGTGGGCAACCCACCCACTGTAGAGACTTGTGAGACTGTGGCTTTGCACTCCCCAGGATGGCACAGTGGGCATGGTGGAGCCTTCGTGGATCTGGCGTCGTGGACTCATGTGGCTGAGGTGCCCCCCCTTCCCTTCCCCCTGAGGTGCCTGTTGTTTTGTCATCTGATGCCCCAGCAGTGTTCTCTCCAACGGACTCAGGTCTCCTGTGTGGGCTTTGCCCATGTGTTGATCCACTTTGGCCCACGGACAGTGGAAATTTAGGTGACTGTGCAGGACTTATTGCCTATGTATATCGGTTTCGTTATTTTCTTACTTGTTTTTTTACTATTCATATTGCTATTTTACCATGACTTCAAAGAACCTCTTATATACATAAATGTTGTTTCTCACTTTAATTATGTCTTTGCATTATTCCGGGGGGTTTGGGTGGTGTCACTGTGACTTGGTGCTCTGCATTGGTGTGTAGATAGTTGGGGGGGGGGGTCGCATATGTGTGTGCCCGTAAGCTTTCCTCCTCCCCCCTCCCCTGTGTCGTAGGTGCAGTACTCACCGTTGTCATCTGCGCCGGCGTTCGTACTCGTGGTAGATGAGCAGGTAGACAATAGCCGGTAGGATGTGTAATTCGGGCTCCATGCTGTCCTCCTTCCTCGTGGAGTATGTATAGGTGAGCGTTTTCCCATTCGTAGTCTGTTTCCGCCGTGTTTTTATCGGCGGGGCTCCCGCCCCGGAAAAGGTGGCGGATTGGTGGGTCGTGATAGGGTGGGCAGTACATTGTCTGCCACCTGGCTGTTGGCGGTGACCGCCGAGCTGTTTGTCTGTCCCGCCGTGGCGGTCGGAGTGTTAAAGTGGCGGGCTGTGTTGGCGGTTCCCGCCAGGGTCAGAATACCTTTTTTTTGACCGCCTGCCTGTTGGCGGGTTGGCTTTTATCACCGGCCGCCAGGGTCAGAATGACCCCCTTAGTAAAGAAGTGAGAGAAGAAAAGCAAAACTTTTTGGTTAGGTGTACATACACTGAACTTGTTTTGTATATTTTTCTCTTATGAAAAGTACAATGACAAAAGTGGTAAGTAGTTGAAAAGTACTTATCCCACCGCTGCACAACCAATGTAGGAGGCTGGACTGGCTTGTAGTAAGTACCAAGGGGTACTTACACCTTGCACCAGGCCCAGGTATCCCTTATTAGTGTAGAGGGGTGTCTAGCAGCTAAGGCTGATAGAAAAGGTAGCTTAGCAGAGCAGCTTAGGCTGAACTAGGAGATGAGTGAAGCTCCTACAGTACCACCAGTGTCATATGCACAATATCATAAGAAAACACAATACACAGATATACTAAAAATAAAGGTACTTTATTTTTAAGACAATATGCCAAAAGTATCTCAGTGAGTACCCTCAGTATGAGGATAGCAAATATACACAAGATATATGTACACAATACCAAAATATGCTGTAATAGCAATAGAAAACAGTGCAAACAATGTATAGTCACAATAGAATGCAATGGGGGCACATAGGGATAGGGGCAACACAAACCATATACTCTAGAAGTGGAATGAGAACCACGAATGGACCCCAAACCTATGTGACCTCGTAGAAGGTCGCTGGGACTTTAAGAAAACAGTGAGGGTTAGAAAAATAGCCCACCCCAAGACCCTGAAAAGTGGGTGCAAAGTGCACCTAAGTTCCCCAAAGAGCACAGAAGTCGTGATAGGGGAATTCTGCAGGAAAGACCAACACCAGCAATGCAACAACGATGGATTTCCAGACGAAAGTACCTGTGGAACAAGGGGACCAAGTCCAAAAGTCACGATCAAGTCGGGAGTGGGCAGATGCCCAGGAAATGCCAGCTGTGGATGCAAAGAAGCTGCCACCAGATGGTAGAAGCTGAGGATTCTGCACGAACGACAAGGGCTAGAAACTTCCCCTTTGGAGGATGGATGTCCCACGTCGTGAAGAGTCGTGAAGAAGTGTTTTCCCACAGAAAGACCGCAAACAAGCCTTGCTAGCTGCAAGGGTCGCAGTTAGGGTTTTTGGATGCTGCTGTTGCCCAGGAGGGACCAGGATGTCACCAATTGTGTGAGGGGACAGAGGGGGCACCAAGCAAGAGAAGGAGCCCACTCAGAAGCAAGCAGCACCCGCAGAAGTGCCGGAACAGGCACTACGAAGTGGAGTGAATCGGTGCTCACCCAAAGTTGCACAAGAGAGTCCCACGCCGCCGGTGGACAACTCAGGAGGTCGTGCAATGCAGGTTAGAGTGCCGGGGACCCAGGCTTGGATGTGCATGAAGGAAATCCTTGTTGAGTGCACAGGAGCCGGAGTAGCTGCAAAACACGCGGTTCCCAGCAATGCAGTCTGGCGTGGGGAGGCAAGGACTTACCTCCACCAAACTTGGACTGAAGAGTCACTGGACTGTGGGAGTCACTTGGACAGAGTTGCTGAGTTCAAGGGACCTCGCTCATCGTGCTGAGGCGAGACCCAGAGGACCGGTGATGCAGTTCTTTGGTGCCTGCGGTTGCAGGGGGAAGATTCCGTCGACCCACAGGAGATTTCTTCAGAGCTTCTAGTGCAGAGAGGAGGCAGACTACCCCCACAGCATGCACCACCAGGAAAACAGTTGAGAAGGCGGCAGGATCAGCGTTACAGTGTCGCAGTAGTCGTCTTTGCTACTTTGTTGCAGTTTTGCAGGCTTCCAGCGCGGTCAGCAGTCGATTCCTTGGCAGAAGGTGAAGAGAGAGATGCAGAGGAACTCTGATGAGCTCTTGCATTCGTTATCTAAGGAATTCCCCAAAGCAGAGACCCTAAATAGCCAGAAAAGGAGGTTTGGCTACCTAGGAGAAAGGATAGGCTAGTAACACCTGAAGGAGCCTATCAGAAGGAGTCTCTGACGTCACCTGCTGGCCCTGGCCACTCAGAGCAGTCCAGTGTGCCAGCAGCACCTCTGTTTCCAAGATGGCAGAGGTCTGGAGCACACTGGAGGAGCTCTGGGCACCTCCCAGGGGAGGTGCAGGTCAGGGGTGTGGTCACTCCCCTTTCCTTTGTCCAGTTTCGCGCCAGAGCAGGGCTGAGGGATCCCTGAACCGGTGTAGACTGGCTTATGCAGAGATGGGCACCATCTGTGCCCATCAAAGCATTTCCAGAGGCTGGGGGAGGCTACTCCTCCCCAGCCCTGACACCTTATTCCAAAGGGAGAGGGTGTAACACCTTCTCTCTGAGGAAGTCCTTTGTTCTGCCTTCCTGGGCCAAGCCTGGCTGGACCCCAGGAGGGCAGAAACCTGTCTGAGGGGTTGGCAGCAGCAGCAGCTGCAGTGAAACCCGGGAAAGGCAGTTTGGCAGTACCCGGGTCTGTGCTAGAGACCCGGGCAATCATGGGATTGTCTCCCCAATACCAGGATGACATTGGTGGGGCAATTCCATGATCTTAGACATGTTACATGGCCGTATTCGGAGTTACCATTGTGAAGCTATACATAGGTAGTGACCTATGTATAGTGCACACGTGTAATGGTGTCCCCGCACTCACAAAGTCCAGGGATTTGGCCCTGAACAATGTGGGGGCACCTTGGCTAGTGCCAGGGTGCCCACACACTAAGTAACTTAGCACCCAACCTTTACCAGGTTAAGGTTAGACATATAGGTGACTTATAAGTTACTTAAGTGCAGTGTAAAATGGCTGTGAAATAACGTGGACGTTATTTCACTCAGGCTGCAGTGGCAGGCCTGTGTAAGAATTGTCAGAGCTCCCTATAGGTGGCAAAAGAAATGCTGCAGCCCATAGGGATCTCCTGGAACCCCAATACCCTGGGTACCTCAGTACCATATACTAGGGAATTATAAGGGTGTTCCAGTATGCCAATGTAAATTGGTAAAATTGGTCACTAGCCTGTTAGTGACAATTTGGAAAGAAATGAGAGAGCATGACCACTGAGGTTCTGATTAGCATAGCCTCAGTGAGACAGTTAGTCATAACACAGGTAACACATACAGGGCACACTTATGAGCACAGGGGACCTGGCTGGCAGGGTCCCAGTGACACATACAACTAAAACAACATATATACAGTGAAATATGGGGGTAACATGCCAGGCAAGATGGTACTTTCCTACACTCAGTCCTTGGTAGGATGAAGCACTCTGGGCACCAAGCCCCCTCCAGAACCAGTGGAGATTCACATCCACTTCCTCAGTCCTTGGCAGGATGAAGCACTCTGGGCACAAAGCCCCCTCCAGAACCAGTGGAGAAAGGCATCCACTACCTCAGTCCTTAGCAGGATGAAGCACTCTGGGCACCAAGCCTCCTCCAGAACCAGTGGCGATTCAAATCCACTACTTCAGTCCTTGGCAGGATGAAGCACTCTGGGCACATAGCCCCCTCCAGAACCAGTGGAGAAAAGCATCCACTACCTCAGTCCTTGGCAGGATGAAGCACTCTGGGCACAAAGCCCCCTCCAGAACTAGTGGAGATTCACATCCACTACCCCAGTCCTTGGCAGGATGAAGCACTCTGGGCACAAAGCCCCCTCCAGAACCAGTGGAGAAAGGCATACAATTGAGAGACTGTGGCTTTGCACTCCCCAGGATAAAGCAGTGGGCAAACCACCCACTGGAGAGACTTGAGAGACTGTGGCTTTGCACTCCCCCGGATAAAGCAGTGGGCAACCCACCCACTGGAGAGACTTGAGAGACTGTGGCTTTGCACTCCCCAGGACCATCTAGTAGGCATGGACCCCCCTCGTGGAGCAGTTATGTCGTCCCTTCATCCGGCTGAGGTGCACTCCCTCCCCCTCCCCCTGAGGTGCCTGTTTATTTTTCATCTGATGCCCCTGCAGTGTTCTCTCCATTTCGAGTCAGGTATCTTGTGTGGGCTTCGCCCATGCATTTTGGGACACTGATCCACGGACAATGATTTCATTAATATCCGGACTTGTGTAGTTGGTTTACATATTTGTATATACCGATTTTTGATTTTGACCTATCTGATATTTAATTGATTGCACCTGTTACAATCATTTCCTTTTGTCCTTGTGTTCTTCCAGGGGATGACGGGGTGTATATGTGATGTTGCTGCATGTATTTGTGTGTATGGGGTTGTGGGTGGGGGTGTTGCATGTGTGTGTCACTCTCTTTTCCCTCCCCCCCGCCCCTGTGTGCTAGGTGCAGTATTCACTGTGGTCGTTGCCGGCGTCTTTGCTGCTCCTGATACAAGAAGCGGTAGACCAGCATGGGCAGCACCTGTAGTTTGGGCTCCATGGCGTCCTGGTTGTTCGTAAAGTGTCGAAAGGTGAGTGGTTTCCTTTCAAAGTCCTGTTTCCGCCGTGCTTTTGATTTAATTGGTACCGCCCCAGAAAAGGTGGCGGATAGGCGTGTTGTAATACAGTGGGCGGAACCTTGTCTTCCGCCTGTCTGTTGGTGGTAACCGCCGCGCTGCTTGTCTGTACTGCCGTGGCGGTCGGAGTGTTAAAGTGGCTGTCTATGTTGGCGGTTTCCGCCATGGTTGTGATTAAATTTTTATTTTCTCCAGCCTGTTGGCGGTATTACCGCTGCTTTAACACCGACCGCCGGGGTTATAATGAGGGCCTAACTGTTGATACTCATCTATACTGAGTTAGTTATCAAAATGAGTCCTCCTTGAACATTTGTTACATTAGTATTAATGAAATACAGCACATTCCTGTCCCTTCTGCTGATGCACAAATCGATGCCTAGCACCAACACAGGCACCCTTGCACCATGGTGCAAAGGTGTCTGCATTGTAGGCCCAATAGTTTTGAGCGGGAATGGACACCTTCCTACACAAAAACAATAAATGGAGGCGTTTTTCTCTTTCTATGTGTAGAAAGAGGAAACAATTATGAGAAATAAAGTTACTTCTCCTTGTTACTCCTTCCCTGGGAAGGCGCACAGATATGGTCCATTCACAGGTTTACAGAGCCTCATAAATATGTTAATGTGTCAAAACCAGCATATTTAAGAGCACACGCCACGACACATGGGCCTCCACCCCCACTTATTTGTGCTAAGCTGGAATGGAAGGTACTGTACGCAAAATACTTTTCGCTCTAAGGAAACGACTAATGCCCATACAGTTTTCTTTCTGTCACGAAAAATGCAAGAAACAGGTTAGTGAAGAATATCCAAAGACAACCTATGGGAGAAAAACAAGCAAGACAAATAAATCTGAGATGAAAGGGCGAAACGCGCGGTTTACATCAAGATGCAGACATTTTGGGGGTCATTCTGACCCGGGCGGGCGGTGGACCGCGGAGGCCATTTTGACTTACCCGCTGGGCCGGCGGGCGCCCGCCAAGGGAGCGCCCGCCGGCCCAGCGGGAAAGGCCCTGCAACACAGAGGCCGGCTCCGAATGGAGCCGGCGGTGTTGCAGGGGTGCGACGGGTGCAGTTGCACCCGTCACGATTTTCACTGTCTGCTATGCAGACAGTGAAAATCATGCTGGGGCCCTGTTAGGGGGCCCCTGCACTGCCCATGCCAGTGGCATGGGCAGTGCAGGGGCCCCCAGGGGCCCCACGACACCCGTTCCCGCCATCCTGTTCCTGGCGGTCAAAACCGCCAGAAACAGGCTGGCGGGAAGGGGGTCGGAATCCCCATGGCGGCGCTGCTTGCAGCGCCGCCATGGAGGTTCAGCCCAGCCAGGGGAAATCTGGCGGGAAACCGCCGGATCCCCTTTTCTGACCGGTCAGAATGGGCACTGAAGCACCACCAGCCTGTTGGCGGTGCTTCCGTTGCCCGCGGCCCTGGCGGTCTTAGACCGCCAGGGTCGGAATGAGGGCCTTTGTTTTGCTTCCATTTAGAGTTCCTGCAAGCTTGTAAATATATTGTAGCTCAGTGCCAACAGTTGTATTTTTAAGCACATAGAGAATTACATTTGTTGCTGCAAGCACTGGTTGCACAAGCTTATCTTTGAAGTCAGAGTACTAGACTACGTCTTGAAACACGTTTTGATAAGTGGAAGAAAGTAATGAAGTCTGCTTGTTTCTAGGCCGGTGGTAGCCTTTTTAACACGTTCACAAAATATCGCAAGAATGCCCTGATTCTGTCTGAAAGGCGAAGTATCTCTTTAGGAAACCGTGCATGGGAATGTACCAGAGCACGGTCAACGCCAAGAGGTAGATAACACCCTCTCAAGATGACTCAGATCATAGACTGTTAACAAGTGAGGTTTAACACTCCACGGTGCAATGATATCATAAACCCAGAGCTAGATGCACCGAGAGATTCCTCCTATCACAGAATGCAAAGTGAGAAATTGTAGGAATGGAAACACAATTTCTACAGTAATTTCTCACACAAAATAGGTCCCTTGAACTCTTACAGCAACCTATACATTTTCTGGAGATTTTTAAACAATTTCTTTATAACTTTCAAAGTAATGTGCAAACAGCATGCGACGTATATTAGAACACTGGAGTGTTGAGCGCTCCATTAAAGAAATGGAGCAACAGCAGCCTATAAAAGCTTGCATGCCCTAATACACATACTGTCTCTTTTTGTATTCCTCTCTAAAATATTTTGATTGGGCAGGAGAAAGAGAAAGGCAAAGCATGTTCAGCAAGGCACACAAGAGCCTTTCCCCTCCCATAGCCTGCAGTGTCACTAGAGCCTTAGAAGGAGGGAGGTGGGAATTCTGGTCCGCTCCTAGGTTTCCCTTGCTGGGGAGAATGACGAAAAGCAGTTCAGCAAAGCACTGTGACAACTAGGGGCTGACATCATCCTTCTTTTACAGCTATTCCTCTGAATGTTCAACAGTTAACAGCTGTGACCATGTGCGAGTCTGTTAACTGCTGAACATTCACAGCAACATCTCTGGAATGAAGGCTTCAGAGCCCCAGGGGGATTTTAACTCCCTCGATTCAGTGAGGACTTTGGATTTTTTAACTAGGACATTCTTCCCTTATAGAGCACAATGTTTTAATTGCCTTATGACGCTGCATAGCAGGCTACACAGCATTTAAGGCCTGTGACTCAGACCTTGAATGCTGGAACATGCCTTTAATGGCCGCAAAGCCTGCTACAGGGGCTATAAGACTATAAAAGAAGACTTGAAACACCAGATATAAGTACCCGAAAAAACTGCATAGCCAGCTTCAGTCATCTTTTTGCAAAACTCCACATAAGCAGAAAGCAGAAAGGAATTGCATCCCTTCCGTCCACACAAGGATTATATAAATGTAAATAGTAAGAGTGCCTTCAAGACTAAAGGCCTCATTAGGAGGCCAGTGGTCCTGGAGGTGGTTGGACCGCTGCGGATTTGGCAGTCCAACCACCACATTACAAAATTGGCAGTCGCACCGTCAACCGACCATGGTCTCCGCCAAGATCCATGATACCAATGGTGTGACGGCCAGGGCAGTGCTGAACTCAGTGCTGCCCTGCTGATTACAACCTTGTGCTCTGCCAGTCTTTTCATGGTTGTTTCACCACCATAAAAAGGCTGGCAGAGAACAGGTGCAGGGGGCCTCAGTGTAGCCCCTGCACTCCCCGCGCCAATGGCATGGGCAGAGCAGGTGCCCCGTTGCTCAGCACCCTTGGAACGCCTACTGTCAGCTTTACAGACAGTGCGCATTATGAGGGCACTGGTCACCTCCCTCTGTGCTACTAAATAGCAGTCAGCTCCTTTAAGGGAGCTGAGTGCATCAAATACTCTATTTCAAGGTTTCCCCCGGTCAGCCAGGTCAGGTCAGTGAAAACATTGCAATAGGGCAGGGGGATGCCATCACCATGGCTGTGGCATCCCCCCTGAGAGGCTGGTGGTCCCACATTGGCTATCCCCTCCACTGAATAACTAGTACAATGGGATATAGGGGGTCATTCAGGGCCGGGGACCACGGAAGCACCGCCAACAGGCTGGCGGTGCTTCCAGGGCTATTCTGACCGCAGCGGTAAAGCCGCGGTCAGAAAAGGGGAACCAGCAGTTTCCCGCCGGTTTTCCCCCGCCATGGGGATTCCGACCCCCTTCCCGCCAGCCTGTTTCTGGCGGTTTTCACCACCAGAACCAGGATGGCGGGAACGGGTGTCGTGGGGCCCCTGGGGGCCCCATACAGATTTTCACTGTCTGCTTTGCAGACAGTGAAAATCGCGACGGGTGCCACTGCACCCGTCGCACCCCTGCAACTCCGCCGGCTCCATTCGGAGCCGGCTTCCTCGTTGCAGGGGCTTTCCCGCTGGGCCGAAAGCCATTGGAAAGCCAGAATGGCCGCCGCGGTCTCCTGACCGCGGAGCGGTCATTCGGCGGTAACCGCATGGCGGGCGGCGGTCAGAATGACCGTCATAATGTGCTTGTAATTCAGTGGGTGGAGCATCAGTCATATTTGTGGCTGAGTGTCCTTGTTGCCAAACCCTATAAACACCCAAAAGTCTTAGCAATAACACTCAGAAGACTAACAATAAGAATTATGATAAGAATATGTTTAAAAGTCACTTCCTTTAACAGTTTGTGTTATTTCCACGAACAAGAAATACCTTAAAATGCAAACATGCCTAGGAATGCAATTGTCAAAATTCCTATTAAAAACTAATTGCATCAGATACACTTCTTGAACCACCACGTTACTCCCAAAGTACAGACATTTATTTCAAAACACTCATACAAAAAGAAAAAAAAACTGACACAGTACCGACATATATGTGTGAAAGAGCATGGAATCTGGTTGGAATTCTCAGCTTTTACAGGAAATTGTTGTGAGCCTGCAGAATACAGCTATTCACACCGTATTAAAAAATTCTCTGTCTTGATAATATTTGGTGATAATACTAATCAATGGGATACTTAATGGTAAGACACAATTTAGATGGACGAAAATGTTTAATATTTTCCACCTATGCACCCAAGAGTGAATTGGGATATGTGTCTGATAAAAAGACAATGCAAATTAATCAGGTAGAACAGGCTCTGGACATCTCAAGAAAAAATGACATTAATGTATTAGCTTTTCTCACCACTGACATATCAACTACAAGCATTGGCAAGCAAAGCCAATGGGCCACACCTCGGCCTAGCAGTTAGCTCTACAAAATACTTTTGACCATGGAACATGCCTAGCTGCCACTCTGAAAGGGGGCTTTGTATTAAGCAAAACCCATTCTAAGATTGTCTCCATTGCACAAGTATGAGTTGTGGCACACGTGTAGGGCATTGAAACACTTGTACCCACATATCTCATGAACCATTTGGCCATTTTTAACCTCTTCTCTGCCAGGCCTTTTTACCCTCCAGTGCTGAGCCTTTTTTTTGGCTATTTGGTGCAGTTCGCGCTTAGGCCCTCATAACTTTTTGTCCACATAAGCTACCCACTCCAAATTTGCGTCCTTTTTCCCCAACATCCTAGGGATTCTAGAGGTGCCCAGAGTTTGTGGGTTCCCCTGGAGGAGACCAAGAAATTAACCAAAATACAGCGAAAATGTTGTTTATTTTAAAAAATTGGGAAAAAAGGGCTGCAGAAGAAGGCTTGTGGTTTTTTCCCTTAAAATTGCATCAACAAAGGGTTTGCGGTGCTAAAATCACCATCTTCCCAGCTTTCATGAAGACACAGACTTGAATCAGAAAACCACATTTTCAACACAATTTTGGCATTTTACTGGGACATACCCCATTTTTACTATTTTTTGTGCTTTCGGGCCCCTTCCAGTTAGTGACAGAAATGGGTGTGAAACCAGTGCTGGATCCTAGAAAGCTAAGCATTTCTGAAAAGGTTGATGTAATTCTGAATTCAGCAAGGGGTAATTTGTGTAGATCCAATAGGCATTTCTTAAAGAAAATAACAGCTGAAATAAAAAAAGATTGAAAGTGAGGTGAAAAAAACAGCCATTTTTCCCCACGTTTTACTTTGTAACTTTTTCCTGTGATGTCATATTTTCAAAATCAATATACCGTTACGTCTGCTAGATTATTATGGTTGCGAAGATATATTGGGCTTGTAGGTTTATCAAGAACTCTAGGTACCCAGTGCCAATATAGGAGATGCACCTTGCAACAGGTTTTCATTGTAGACTGGGCATACAACAATTAATTTGGTGACATATAAAAAGTGAGAAATAGGTATCAGGAAAACCTTTCTATTTCCAAAATGGGCACAAGATAAGGTGTTGAGAGCAGTGGTTATTTGCACATCTTTGAATTCCGAGGTGCCCATACTAGCATGTGAATTACAGAGCATTTCTCAAATGTAAGTCTTTTTTACACATCGTCTTACATTTGGAAGGAAAAAATGTAGAGAAAAGCAAGGGGCAATAACACTTGTGGGTCTTAAATTAACTGCTACGTTGGAGAACATGGCGGCTGCGCGGCTGGCAGCGTGCTGAGGCACTCACAGGTCTTCCCCGGCGGGCACCGGCACTCGGATGCAGCGTTTCGGCGTCCGCGGGGAATCTTCGGCTCCCCTGAATGGGAGCGTTTCTGGAGTTCTGTGAGGCCGTCGGTGGTGTTCCTGACGGCTACCCCGGGTTGTCCTTGTTTAGGTCGAGGTCGGAGCTTGGTTGCTCCAGACAACTCACGTCCCGGCTTTCCTTCCGGGTTAAGACCATCAGAGACATCACTGTTGCTGTCAAGCTGCCAGTCGAAGGTGGAAGAGCTTCGTCCTTGAACCTGGGAGGAAGGTGGTGTGCTGGATACACTGTGATTTTGTCTCTGCCTGGTAAAGGAGCGCTCCAAGGCAAGGTAGGAGGTATTGGGTGCGGAGACTCTCAGTTGGATTTTATATACCCCAATCTGGGTTCTATGAGGCGCCATAACCCTCCGGATAAGCAAAGTCTGCCTTGCGCTAAACTGGGAAGTTGGGAAATATGCGAAAAGGCGGGATTAAAGCCCCAAAAAAACATGAAAACTAGGAAAAAAACTGTGAGCTCCAAGTTGACCCCCTCAGTGAAAGCTTTCCTTAAAGTTAAGACTCTAGCTAATTTGGCCACTATGGAAACAGGGATGAATGGTAGAGTTTCTGAGACGCATGGAGATGGAGGGAGAAGGAGGTGGTCAAGGAGAGAGCCATCCTTATGATCAGCAACAACAGCCTTTTATGGCACCTTATGGGTCCTTAGTCCATCAGGAAAAAGGTGGAGAGAGTACGGGAAGTGAAGTGAGAGCCCCTGAACCTGAAACTTCTTCGGCTACGACGCTATTAGGAAGAGGGGCACTAATTCCCCCCCCAAACCTCCAATTCTGGCACAGATTTAGAAAGTAGTAGCCCAGTTTCCCTTATTGAGGAAGCGCTTTTGGCACTGTCTAAAGATATTAAAAGTGGCCTTGCCATTTCGGAGTACAATCATGGGGAGATAAGGGAGGTTTGCGGAGCCTTGGAAAAAAAACTTGACCTTTTGGTGTTGAGGACACAGGCATGAGAGGAGGCAGTGGAAGGAATCAAAGATGAAATCAGAGACCATAAAAGGGAAATTAGCGTATTAAAGGAAAATGAGCAGTCCTTGCAGAACAAGCTGGAACAGTTGGAAAATAACTCTAGGAGGAACAATTTGAGGGTGTTGAATGTTCCGGAAGGTGTGGAAGGCGAGAATTTAAAAATGTTTTTGAGTTCTCTTTTTAAGGTCTCGCTCTCATTGGAAGAGTCTCTGCAAGAAATAGCAAGGGACATCCAGCGGATTCATATGGACCCCTTTAACAAAAGGGCAAATAGTCTTAAGCCTCGGAGGATTCTGATACATTTTCATACATATTCATTGAAGGAGAAAATCCTGACTTGGGCACTTAGACAGAAAACATTAAAAGGGGATAATGTCACTTTTGAGGTTAGGTCTGATCTGTCCAGCATTACCATAAACAGGCAGTAGGAGCTGGGGAAGCAGATGGAGGATTTCAGGAAACAGGGTGCCGTAGTTCAGATGAGATTTCCGGTAACTCTTAGGATCATGCATAATAATAAAATGTATAATATAAGAGAGGTGAAAGCAGCGGATGAGTTGCTGGAGACCATTAAAGATGGAGGCTTTGAAGCATAATTTGTGCCTGCCGAGGGATGACCAATTGGTGCTTCTAAATTGGGTCATTGATCCATATGAAGGGAGGCTTCTCCAAGGTAGGGAAGGAGGGGCACGGTGGTGGGGGTGTTTGGGGGAGCACAGGGTGGGGAGCAGACGGGAGAAAATAGTGGGAAAAATAAATAAAAGCACAAGAAAGTCCTCTACACCTCAGTATTTTAGACAAACCGTAAGGGATGTATAAGAAGGAGGCAGCTCAAGGGGTTGGCTGTAATCAAAGTCTTCAAATGTTCTCTTGGAATGTAAATGGATTGAGGGTGAGAGATAGAAGAGATAGAATTTTACAGTATCTGAGGGATTCTTCTGCCCAGGTTCTGATATTGCAAGACACACACTTAACTGGGAACAAATGCAAAGATTTGTTTAGAAGTCAGAATTGGGTCCGCTCATGTGTATGTACTGAACAGGATTTTAACACTAGAGGGGTTGCAATATTGTTTAAGCATCAGTGTGATGCAGTAATATTAAAGGTCAATACAGATAATACAGGTAGATGGATAATAATTAAAGTAAGTATACTGGGTAGGTACATCACTCTTGTAGGATATTACGGCCCCAATAATGATGATATTGAGCCTCTCAAGAAGTTGTTTTGTCAGCTTTTGGATTTCTCTGAGCCAGTGTTAATGGCAGGAGATTTCAATTTAATTCTAGACAATAAGATGGACAGATCAACCAAAAGTAGATAGACTGTTAACTCGAAAACCCTGCAGTTTCTAAGAAGGATGATGAAGGAAAGGGCACTTGATGATTGGTGGAGGAAAAGAGCAGGCCCTCAGCAGGTTTTTTCATATAATAACAAGAAATATAGCCATTCTTCGCATATTGATTACTTTTTGGTCGATCGAGCATGGCGTGATGCGGTAGAAAATATAGTTTATCTTCCCCCTCATTTATCAGATCATGGAGAAGTAGTACTTAAAATGAACCTATTAAAAGATAGGGAGGTGAGCAGGTGGATGTTAGATCTTACTTTATTGCTTGATGAAGATGTGGGAGTTAAGTTACGTGTAGAGACTGAGGAGTTTTTTAAAGCGAATTTAGGTACTGCTGCATTTCATGTGGTTTGGGATGCCTATAAGGCAGTGCTTCGTGGGATACTTATAAACATTGCCAGCTATAAAAACAAGCAATATAGAGATGAGTTAGAGCAGTTGGAAACAGAGATGAGGTGCTGTAGAGAGCAGCTATGGGAGAGTAAGGAGGAAGAAGAGAAGCAGGTAGGGCATCAGAGGTTGGATCAGCAACTGGAAGCCCTTTTGCAAGCAAGGGTTGCAAAGCGGTGGGAGGCAAGTAAGCTAGTGCACTTTGAATATGGGGAGAGTCCAGGGAAACTTCTGGCGTGAAAAGTTAAAAGGGATCAAGTGAGGAACTGCATTAAGGAAGTCGAGGTAGAGCAAGGACAGAGGACTAGTGAGTGTGGAAAAAGGGCCTTTTTGCAATTCTTTTCCCAACTCTATACTGAGGAAATAATGGTTTCACAATCAGCCGCTCAAATTTGGTTGGAGAAAGATACTCTCCCTTCTTTATCCCTAGAGCAGCAGTGCTGGTTGAACAGACCTATCACCTCAGGTGAAATTATATCTGTCTTGAGGAGTAGTAAGGGGGGAAGGCGCCAGGCCCAGATGGTCTGCTGAATGAAGTGTATAAAGTTTTGGAGCAGCCATTAGTGCCTTTTTTGTTAAGATTGTTTTCCAAAGTCTTTGCAATGGACTCCCCCATTACGGTTCCCTGGAATGAGACAGTAATTTCACTGATTTTGAAACCGGGTAAAGATCCGGTTAGGTGTGAGTCATACAGACCCATTTCGCTGTTAAACTCGGATTATAAATTATTTGCAAAGATCTTAGCGGATAGATTAAATGTTGTGGTTAAGGATCTGAATAATGTAGATCAGAAGGGCTTTGTTAAAGGCAGGTATTTACATGAGCTTACCCATACTCTAATCGGGGCAATTGATGTGGCAACTGTCTATATTATCCCCCTGGGGGTTATAGCTTTGGATGCTTCGAAAGCCTTTGACAGGGTTAATTGGGGTTACTTAGCCTTGATTTTGAGGAGTCACAATTTGGGCAATAATTTTTGTACAGCTATTAAACGGATCTATCATGACCCTTCTGCTACAATTTTAATCAATGGGAAACTGACAAACCCCTTTAGGATATCGAGAGGTAGTAGGCAGGGATGTCCATTATCTCCACTTTTGTTTGATTTATACATCGAGCCTTTCGCTAGAAGAATAAGACAGCATCCTGAAATAGTGCCTTTTAAGTGGGAACAGTGGGAACAGTGGGAGAGGAAAGTAGCACTTTATGCAGATTACTTTATGGTGTTCACCGCAGATGTGTCAACCGCCCTCCCAGCCCTGCTACAGTTAGCCGAGGAC
This sequence comes from Pleurodeles waltl, assembly GCF_031143425.1. Lineage (NCBI taxonomy): Eukaryota > Metazoa > Chordata > Amphibia > Caudata > Salamandridae > Pleurodeles > Pleurodeles waltl. The sequence continues at coordinate 256,655,319 of NC_090437.1, read as the reverse complement.
TTTGGTTCTGTTGCTTGCTATCAGGTCAATTCAGAAAAGACTGAAATAATGGCATGGAACCAGGTTGGGGAGAGCTGGCATGGGAAGGCTGAAATGCGGTATTTAGGTGTACTAATTACACATGACTTTGAGAAATTGCCAGTGAAAAATCAGGAAATGGTGTTAGAGGAGTGTATTAATTTAATGAGGGGCTGGGTTCATCTTCCGTTGACGATATTGGGCAGGGTGAACCTGGTTAAAATTATTCTTCTCCCAAAGATTAACTTTATTCAGAATGCTATTCCACTACAAATGGACGTCAGATCTTAATAAGCTTCAACAGGCTATTACGTCATTTATTTGGACATGCAAGGGTGCCAAAATTGCGTGGAAAAAAGTTGCGGAGGAAGAGGGAGAAGGGAGGTTTATCATTGCCGGAACTGCAGTTGTATGCATGGGCCTTCTTGTTGAGAAATTTGTGGTTGTTATTTACCCAGTTGGACGATTCAGCAATCGGTGCTATGTTCAAGGCTATGACACGACCCATTATGGGGGCAGCAAACCACTTCTTTTTAAATTTGGTGATCCAAAATTCTTTAAGAAAATTAGATTAAAATTATTGAGAGATTCAGCAAGGTGTTGGCACCAGGTGAAATACATCACTAAGATAGATTGTTATAATCAGCTAGCTCTGATTTGGGATTCTCCGGGTACTCCAGAGTGTTTGAAAGATGCCTTGTCTAACCCAATAAGGGAAGCAGGCTTGGAATACTGGGGAGATCTTTCACAAGAGACGGGATTACTTCCCTGGGATGAACTGAGAGATAGTACAGGGGAATCCCTGTCTAGGTTTAAATATATTCAACTGGTATCTTGGGTACAGTCTATTCGACGAAGCCGGCAGGGAGAAAACCCCTTAGCAGAAGATTTTTTTAATGGCTCCCCCAACTGTAGTAAGGTTGCAAGGTGGTATTGAGAGATCATGGAGTTGATTGATGGTGACTTTAAACTGCCGGAGCAGTTATGGCAAGGATTTATGATGAAAGAAACAGCACAGTTAGGATGGCAAGAATCCATGAGAATGTGCTTCAAGACAGTCAAGCCTTCCCCCTTGAGGAAGAACCATCATACACAGAGCTTATATCACCCCAGCAAAATTAACTAAAATAAAAAAAGGGGAAGTGGTGCATTGTGTTAAATGTGAAGTTCCAAATGCCACGGACGTACACATGTTTATGGAGTGTCCAGGAGTCGTTGCTTTTTGGACTGAGGTGGTGGGAGCACTGTTGCAGATTATAGAGAAGGAAGTTATTGTAAATCTCCCTCTCATTATTTTTGCGAAACCCAATGATTTGGTTGGGTTGTCGAGAAACAGTAGGGGTCTGCTGTTCTTTGCCATTCTACTGGCTAGAAGGGAGATTTGCTTGAAATGGGTGATGGCAATCCGCCTGAATACAGGAGTTGGCTTGAGATGCTTGTGAAGACTGCCATATTGGATCTGAAGGTGGGAGGTCCTGAGCAGAGGCTGAAGAAAAGAAAGCTATGGGCTCAACTTTTGCAATGCTCTCCATCTCTAAGAGTGTATAGTCCTATGATTTAAAATCCCTCTTTTCATCCATGTCAGCTTTCAGGGGTAACACCCTAGGAAGGCTGAACTTGATGACACGGGAGCCTCCTTGGGCAGTCTGTCCACTTTTGCTTCGGGCAGAATTAAGGTGTAACAAACCTGTGAGGTGTATGAGGACAAAAGAAAAAAAAAGGGGGCACTAACACTTGTTTTGCTATTATGTATTCCCCCAAGTCTCCCGATAAAAATGGTACCTCACTTGCATGGTTAGGCCTAATGCTCGCAACAGGAAACACAACATAGACAAATCACATTTTTACATTGAAATCTGACATGTTTTTTGTAAAGTGCCCAGCTGTAGATTTTGGCCTCTAGCTCAGCCGACACCCAAGGAAACTTTCCAAACAAGACACCTATGGGAATCCAAGATGGGGTGACTTGTGGGGCTCTGACCAGGTTCTGTTGCCCAGAAGCCTTTGCAAACCTCAAAATTGGGCCAAAAAAACACTTTTTCTCACATTTCGGTGATAGAAAGTTCTGGAATCTGAAAGGATCCACAAATATCGTTCCACTCAGCGTTCCCCCAGGTCTCCCGATAAAAATGGCACCTCACTTGTGTGGGTAGGCCTAGAGCCTGCGACAGGAAATGCCTCAAAACACAACGTGGATACATCACATTTTCACAAAGGAAACAGAGCTGCTTTTTGCAAAGTGCCTAGCTGTGGATTTTGGCCTCTAGCTCAGCCAGCACCTAGGAAAACCTAACAAACCTGCACATTTTTAAAAACTAGGCACGTAGGGGAATCCAAGATGGGATCTCTTGTGGGGCTCTGACCAGGTCTGTTACCCAGAATCGTCTGCAAACCTCAAAATCTGGCCGAAAAAAAACTTTTTCCTCTCATTTCGGTGACAGAAAGTTCTGGAATGTGAGATGAGCCACAAATTTCCTTCCACCCAGCATTCCCATATGCCTCCCGATAAAAATGGTACCTCATTTGTGTGGGTAGGCCTAGAGCCCGGAACAGGAAATGCCCCAGAACACAATGTGGACACATCACATTTTCACAAAGGAAACAGAGCTGTTTTTTGCAACGTGCCTAGCTGTGGATTTTGGCCTCTATCTCAGCTAGCACCTATGGAAACCTACCAAACCTGTACATTTTTAAACACTAGACACCTAGGGGAATCCAAGATATGGTGGCTTGTGGGGCTCTGACCAGGTTCAGTTACTCAGAATGCTTTGCAAACATCAAAATCTGGCCAAAAAAACACTTTTTCCTCTCATTTCGGTGACAGAAAGTTCTGAAATTTGAGAGAGGAGCTACAAATTTCCTTCCACTCAGCGTTCCCCCAGGTCTCCCGATACAAATGGCACCTCACTTGTGTGGGTAGGCCTAGAGTCGGGGACAGGACATGCCCCAAAACACAACATGGACACATAACATTTTCAAAAAGAAAACAGAGCTGTTTTTTGCAAAGTGCCTAGCTGTGGATTTTGGCCTCTAGCTCAGACGGCAGCTAGGGAAACCTAGCAAACCTGTACTCTTTAAAAAACTAGGCACCCAGGGGAATCCAAGCTGGGGTGACTTGTGGGGCTCTGACCAGGTTCTGTTACCCAGAATCCTTTGCAAACCTGAAAATCCGGCCAAAAAATACCATTTCCTCTCATTTTGGTGACAGAAAGTTCTGGAAGCTGAGAGAAGCCACAAATTTCCTTCCACCCAGCATTCCCACAGGTCTCCCGATAAAAATGATGCCTTACTTTTGTGGGTAGGCTTACTGCCCATGAAAGGAAATGTCCCAAAACACTATCTGGACACATCACAATTATCAAATACAAAACTACCTGTTTTGCGGGGGCACCTGCATTTTTGGTCCTGGGCTCAGCAGCCATCTAGGGAAACCTACCAAACCCAGACATTTCTGAAAACTAGACACCCGAGGGAGTCCAGGGAGGTGTGACTTGCATGGATCCCCCAAAGTTTTCTTAGCCAGAATCCTCACCAAACCTCAAATTTAGCTAAAAAATCATATTTTTCCCACATTTCTTTGTGGGATCACCGCACTGGGACAAATTTCATACCACCCAATGTTCCCCTCAGTCTCCTGGTAAAAATGATACCTCACTTGTGTAGGTGGGCAGGTGCTTGTGGGAGGGAAGAGCCAAAAACATGTCAAAATTAAGGGGGAACCAAAGGGGTTCAAAAGGGCAGTGTGAAAAAAAAAAAATTTAGGCTGACAAGTGCAGCTGAATTTTTATCGGTATAGATGAGACAATGCTGGATGGTAGGAATTTGGTGGATTCCTGCATATTCCGGAAGGTTCCATCACAAAAATGTGGGAAAAATGTGGGATTTCCAGCAAAGTTGGAGGTTTGCAGGGCATTGTGGGTAAGAAAATGGTTTGGAGTGCATGTGAAACACACCACCCTGGAATCATTCAGATGTTTAGTTTTTAGATGTGCCTAGGTCTTGTGGATTTTTCTACATGGCAGCGTCCCAAAGTCCATAAAGTGCAGCCCTCACCATTCCAAGTGAGACAATTTTGAGAGTTACCTAAGCTCTCATCGCCCAAATGTAAAACCAGAACCTGAAATAATCAGATGTCCTCTTGCTTGCCGTGGGATAAGATGTTTTAGTGTGCGGGGGAGAGCTGAAAGACTGTTACCCCCTTCAGTTGGGGTGGGGGCATAACCAGGTCCATACTGGTTGGTAGCCGCCACGCCACTATTTTTTTTTTTTTAATTCCCTGGCATCTAGAAGACTTTCTGCCCCCTCCTTGGGGTGTGGACCAGGGGTAATTGCCCCATCTGCCCACTGGTGGACAGAACAACTTTGGCCCCATATATTTGGGGTGCGGGTATGGCCTTCCAAAAATAGGCCAATCTGCCCCCAAGGGGACAAATATGGCAAACATTAATGTGCCCCCATGGGGAGCGACCCTTACCCAAGGGGCTGCCCCCCTAAAGAAAACACACATACACACACACACCAATCCCTGGTGCCTAAGTGGTTTATGCCCCCCCGGGGGCAGATTGGCCTAATAGAAATATGCTGATCTGCCCCCAAGGGGAGCAGAAATGGCATCAAATAAATTTTCCCCCGAGGGGGGCGACCCTTGCCTAGAGGGTCGCTCCCCTTTTGTGAAATTGGCGCAAAAAAAATCCCTGGTGCCTAGTGTTTTCTGCCCCAAAAGGGGGGCAGATCGGCCTAATAAAAATAGACCGATCTGCCCCCAAGGGGGGCAGAAATGGTCTAAACACAATTTGCCACCCAAGGGAGCAACCCTTGCCGAAGGGATCACTCCCCACCTCTAAAAAAAAAAAAAAAAAGAGCCCTGGCGCCTAGAGGTTTCTGCCCCCCCCGGGGCCAGATCGGCCTAATAACAACCTTTGCCTTAGGGGTCGCTCCCCTTGCATGAATTCAACTTTGAAAAAAATACTCCCTGTTGCCCTGTGGATTCTGCCTCCCGTGGGGGCAGATTGCCCTCATAAACATAGGCCGATCTGCCCCCAATGGGGGCAGAAATGGCCTAAATATAATTTGCAATTAGCCCCCTAGGGGAGCGACCCCTCTAAAAAACAAAAATATAAAGAAATGACCGGCTAAAAACACAAGAGGCTGATCTGCCCCCGGGGGGCAGAAATGGCCTAAAATAAACCCCCCCCCCCAAGGAGCGACCCTTGCCTAAGGGGTCGCTCCCTTGCATGAATTTTCCCTAAAAAATAAAACTCCCTGGTGTCTAGTGGATTGGCCTTATAAAAATAGGCTTGGCGGCAGAAATGGCCTAATTATAATTTGCCCCCTAAGGGAGCGACCTTTGCCCAAGGGGGGCGCAACCAACCTCTAAAAAAAAAAAAAAAAAAAAAAAAGATTCCTGGTGCCTAGAGGTTTTTATCCACCCTTCTGGGAGCAGATCAGCCTAATAATAATAGGCCGATCTGCCCCGGGGGGGGGGAAAGCCTTGAAAAAAATTGCCCCCCTGGGGAGCAACCCTTGCCCAAGGAGTTGCTCCCCTTATGCCAATTTCTGTTTAGGAATAAATCCCTGGTGTCTAGTGGGCATTTCAGCAGCAGGATCGGTCACGATCCAGCTTCTGAAATGCTCTGAGAGACTTTAAAGCCTCTCAGGCTCCGTCACATGATCGGAAGAGAAATGATTTGCATTTCTCATCCAATCGCACTGGAAGCTGAGCTTCCAGCACAATGGGGAGGTGGCTTCTGATGATGTCAGACGTCACTCGGGGGGGTCAGGTGGAAATGGGAAGGGCTTCCCCTTCCATCCCTGCCTTGTGGGGGTGGGAGGGAAGCCCACAGATGGAGCGCTCCCTCTGAGCTCATGTCCGAGGACGTAATGGTTACGTCCTCAGCACAGGACTACTGTGCCGGTGGACGTAACCATTACGTCCATGGCACAGAAGGGGTTAATGTAGCTTTCTAGTGAGGTGGATGAATGTGGCTGCATGGTAAATATATATGTAAACAAAACAAAAATAAGAAGGTATGTGTCACGTAAGTTGGAAAATTGATACAAGTGCTTTGGGGCTGCTGAAACCATTGTAAAAAGTAGATAAATAAATAAAAATATCGTCAGCATAGGGATCCTGATCAGGAGTAAGACAGGAGCAAGGTGGGAAAAATTGGAGAGAGTAGAAAATGAAGAGCTCACACTTTGTAAATTTGCATATACACTTTTGCTCCTCTAATGAGCTGTGATTGTTTCCATAGGCTAAATTAAAATGCCAAAGCTGTTTTGTGATGATGAGTCATTGTTTTAGATTTCAATAGATGTCTTTTCTTTTAATGGAGAAATGAGACAGTACCGTAACTTAAATAATTACCACCATTAACTGTAGTAAACATTTACCACAGTGGATGAATATTTAGGTTGGTGAATATATGTTCTTTCTTCAGCACAGTGAGTAAAGCACAAAACTATGTATTCTTCCAGCACTGCCATGGACCGGACTGTGTAATTACCCTAATGGTAATGACATTAAGTTAATTATACAAGCTGGCTCCTGAAGGTGCTTTTAAAGCATCCTTATTAGCATGGGAGCTAATGTGTGGTGCCTGTTAGACACAGTATCAGAAGGACACTACAGACAGGCATGGCACAGGACTGCTCTGCTGTGAAATTTGCTCTGAAACGTACAATTTTTATTGTTGTGTGCGACATCGTGATACTGTAAAATCACTTGGAACTGACAAGACTACTTACATGATATGAGTAGGAATTGCACAGGCTACATTACTTGCCCTCCAATCGGCACTGGGACCTAATTAGAAGCAAAAATGTTTGCACAAAGGAAACCTTTGAATGTTGAGTGTTAAATCAACGTATAAAAATAAATAGTATGTATGGACTCTTGTGTGGACGCTGATGTTACATTGGTTTGACTGTTGTATTTAGGGATGTGTGAAATTTGCATCATTTGATTGTTGGTAATCAAGCACAATTTCTGGAATATCACACAAAATTTGGGGGAAATTACATGAAATGCAAATCTGCTAATGTGTACCCTATTTTAGCAAAATAAATAGGTCTTGATATCTGATGTGAGGATGTTGCATGCACTAAAATAGGTCGAAATACAAAAGTGCTGCGAACAACAACCGCTCTCATTCTGATTATCCTCGATGTTCCCATGCCTTAATTTTGCTGTGTGGTGTTTTTAAGTGAATCAGTGCAATAGCATACTTTTGAAAAATTCACATAGCAAGCATATGTAAGATTACCAAAATCAATCCAATTTCCGCTACGTGGAAGGAGCAAAAAGGGGGAAAATATCAAATTTTTCTGTTACTATGAGGGAATTTCACCCACCTTTACTAGCATGACATTCATAAAGTTACAGTTTTGCAAGGCTTTTTTCGATGTCCATCTTAAATTAGAAACAACAAATTGATCAGTCTTTCACAAAGCAGCACTACTGCAAGGCATTACTAGATGTCCTTCTCAAGTCGAATGCAAGTGTTTGAAGAATCCTTCAAAGCTGAGGGGTTGAAACCTCAACATATAATTGTGCATATTCATGTTTACTACTCTTATTATTTGTGCTTGGTTATTAGAGACTAAGTGGTATGTGCCACACTTGGTGTATGATGACTCAATGACACAAAACTATACATAGGTACTGCAAGTCACTGATAAATATTTAATGTAAAAATGTAATCTTGGTTGATTAATGTCTAGGTTGTGGGTGTGAGGAAATGCCTCTTTTTGCTTGATCAGCTGATGCTCCCATGGTCTCCAGCTCTCCCTGCTGGCCTCAGCATCATACCCCATAACACCAATTCCTTTCCCAGGGACTCTGGGGGACACGTTCTTTTCAAGTGGAGCTCTGAGGGCAGGTTTCCTTTTTTCCAAGCACATACCCCCTTCATACGCAAATCCTGTCTATGCCCAGTGCCGCCCCCATGTGTACATAGAAGAGAAAATGAAACAAGGGTCTTACCTGGGTTCCAGGGTCCCCGTTGCCAGCGGCCTGGCTCTCTGCCACCCTCTGCACCCTAGTCCTGGGCTGCTGAGTACAGTGAAAAGAGGGAGGTTTGTATCTGGTGCCAGTGCAGCCCGGCAGCTTGCAGTAGCTCCACGCCTTTGATGTCCAGCCGAGTGCGCTTTGCAGCCCAGTTATGGGCCACACAGCCCAGACAGTCTGTGCTTGCACTGTGTAGCCCATAACTGGGCTGCAGTGCACATGTGGTCAGCTCCCTCCGCGGCTGAGGTTAGCAGACTTTTTCGCCAAACTCTGCACTCCAAGTGAAGCACGGAGTTGCAAAAAAGCTAGTGGAGCGGAGCTCACTGCCTCATATAAATGGTGTGCCTAGACATGGGTCCCATGTTCTCTATATGAGGGGTGATATCCCAAAACTGGTCCCAGGACGCTTTTATTTTAACCAGGGAGGACATGGCCTGGCAGTTCTGGCAGGACTGTTTCCATGGGAAGCAGGGTCAAAACTAATTTGCATATGTCTGGGTCCAAACTGGAATGGCATGGTAAGCAAAAAAACTGGTGGATTAAACCCAGATCTGTGACTGAAGATGAATGTTTCATTTGTTCTGCATTCCGTACATCATCTGTTCTTTTTGCATTTGTTGCCCTAAGTGGGAAGGGAATGCCCAGACATGGTTCCTGTGATCGCAATGCCACCAGACTCAACCTAGCCTGACTGATGAGGGATGATACCCTGAAACCAGTCTGGGAATGCTTGTTTTTTTGGTCCAGGGAGGATGTGTCCTGGAAGTTCAGGCTGGACTGTTCCCATGGTGAGAAAGGCCAAGACTGATTTGCATATGGCTGGGTCCAAACTGGAATGACATGGTATGCAAAAAAACTGATGGATTAAACCCAGATCTGTGACTGGTGAATGTTTGATTTGTTCTGCCTTTCATCCATCATCTGCTCTTTTTGAATTTGTCGCTCTAAGTGGGGAGGGTATATCCAGACATGGGTCCCCTGCTTGCTATGCCACCAGATTAAAGTTAGCCTGGCTAGTGAAGAGTGATACCCCAAAACCAGTCACAGGATTCTTGTTCTTGGTCAAGGGAGGGCCTGGCCTGGCAGTTTAGACTGGACTGTTCCCATAGGGATCTGGGTAAAGACAGGTTTGCTTATGAATGTGTTCAAACTGGAGTGGCATGGCAAGCAAACAATCTGAGGAATTAAACCCAGATCTGTGACTGGGGGTGAATGTTTGGTTTATTCTGCATACAGTCCATCTTCTGTTCTTTTTGCATTTGTCTTTAGTGGCCAGGGTCTGCCCAGATGTGCATACACGAAACTTGCTGCAGAAATAACTAGACATTGGGGGTCATTCTGACCCTGGCGGTCACTGACCGCCAGGTCCAACGACCACGGAAGCACCGCCAACAGGCTGGCGGTGCTTCCTGGGCCATTCTGACCGCGGCGGTAAAGCCGCGGTCAGAAAAGGGGAACCGGCGGTTTCCCGCCGATTCACCCCTGGCCCAGGGAATCCTCCATGGCGGCGCTGCTTGCAGCACCGCCATGGGGATTCCGACCCCCTTCCCGCCATCCTGTTCCTGTCGGTTTTTACCGCCACGAACAGGATGGCGGGAACGGGTGTTGTGGGGCCCCCTAACAGGGCCCCACAAAGATTTTCAGTGTCTGCTTTGCAGAAACTGAAAATCGCGACAGGTGCCACTGCACCCTTCGCACCCCTGCAAATCCGCCGGCTCCATTCGGAGCCGGCTTCCTCTTTGCAGGGGCTTTCCCGCTGGGCCGGCGGGCGATCTTTTGGAGATCGCCCGCCGGCCCAGCGGGAAAGTTAGAATGACCGCCGCGGTCATTTGACCGCGGTGCGGTCTTTTGGCGGTCGCCGCCCGCCGGGGTCGGAATGACCCCCATTATTTCCATAAGCTAGTAAGCTTTAAGTCCTTATAGTAGTTCAAATGTCTCCAGTTATCAATCGCTCTGATTCTAAAAGTACAGTTAGAAAATAGCCTTAGGAGTTCACAAGTTGTCCAATTGCCTTTAAACTCTAAACATTAGTATCTGAGAAGATTGAGTTTCAAAAGATATGCTGCCAACGGTTTAAAGCCAATTCCAGAAGGTGCAGTTATATAAAACAAAGAATTTGCTGTATTAACTTTAAGTGAAGACCTTGTCCCAAGGATTGTTTCTGGAAACAATTAAATAGATTTGACAGTGCTGCGTATTACAATCCAAAATAAATTAGATGTTTTTTTACCTTTTTTAAGATGTCTCTTTTCCAGTGTACGAGGCGCGATGAAAGAGAGAAATTAATAATCTCTAATTCTGCTGCACATTAATTACAGGCACTGTGGTAGATGAAAGAGATCCGTGAACGAAAAATGGATTCCAAAGAGCAGGGACCCAGGAAGAATTACCGCTGCGGAGAGAAGAATGCCGCCGGACGGAATCTGGAATCCGGTAATTGCTGTTACTGGTCCTACAAGGTTAAGTGAGAGCTTGTTCTGAAACGAAGGCTATTATAATTGTCCAGAACCAGTAGCAGGAAAACATGTGGAGAGCGGACACATCACATTATGAATGAAAGTCAATGGTATACTTGTTTTGTTAATTGCCTCTTTCATCGTTTAGATTAGTTTTGCATATCGGGCACATATATGTCAGTTGTCAATTGATTCCACGAATAATCATAGTGCACTTCACGTGTCGAGCAACAACATAAAAGCAGGCATTACTCTACGATCTTTCCAGAAGTAAACAAGCATTGCTCCCAACTCCCCAAGAATACTAAAACGTTTATAGCTGTATTACCAAGCTAGATCAGAAGCACTCCAACCATACAAAGTCAAAACACAATTATTATAAGTGCTAATTTGGAGAGGGCACAATGTGAGCAACACATGGGCTATTTTGGATAGCCAGTAGTGTCACAGCTAATACACAGTGCGGGGGACATGACACCTAGCATTCTAACAGGTGGAAAGACATTTCCTCATCCCAGTTTATCCCCAACAGCATGCCTATATTGTTGTCTATTGTGAACCATGAATCCAGTATCCTCAACAACAATGTTCTGCCCCCCAGCATGCTTGAGGATATGACCAATACCAAATAAACTTTATTTGTCCCATCATGACAGTCTTTGAAGTGGTTTGCAGTGCTGTAATTTATATGTTGCTTGTTTACTGCTCCAATGTGTTTCAAAATTAATTTCTGAACTGAATACATAGTGCTCCCAATTTATAGTTTGGGACATAAACAGCTGATACAGCAAACTATAAACTTCTTATTACAAGTTAGACTTTTTTTCTTGCTCTGCCGATGCTGTTTATGCTGTCAGGTTACAGCCCCTGTCACCCTAGATGCAGTCCACTCCCTTCCTATTACCTTGACCCTCCCACCTCCCTATAGAACTGTTCCTGATGTACAGAGATCCATGGCCCACACTGTCAATGCCCTTTTAGCTTTGGCCTCCTTCCTACAGCAATTGCTCCTTTAGTTTTAGCCTCCTCCCTACAGCTCCTGGAAAACCTGCCTACACATATAGCCTAGGACAGTGACTAGCATAAAGGGTGGGGTCCAGTATAAAAGCTGCCCCACTACATGTGTCAACTGCTTGGCTTTCAGACTTCCCAAGAAGAGAGCCTGTTGGTCCAAAGATCCTATTGACTTGACACCACTTATCTGATCCTGCAGACCAGACTCTACTGTGGCATCCGCTTTCCATCCTGATATCAGGAGTCAATGTTTTGTGCTTGCGGAGATCGCCGGCAAGGAAAACAAAAGACACAGGAGGTCATTCTGACCTCGGCGGTAAAAGGCCCTTACCGCCGGTCAGAAGTCCGCCATTTTACCGCCGCGGCCGCTGTAAACCGCCACGGTCATTCTGACCACCAACTGTGAAACCGCCAACAATCCGACATCCAAGGAAGGCCGCCTCATCAGCGGGCCGCGGAAAACTGGAGATGACCAAACCTCCACCGTCACGCCAACACAAACACGCCCATGCCATTCTGACCCACGAATCCACGCGGCGGTCTTTCAACCGCGGTATTCCATTGGCGGTACACACCGCCGCGGTCAAAATACACACACAGCTCCAAAACACAGCCACATTGGACAATTTGAAATACACACACCTGACACACATACAAACAACACTCCCACACATCCAATCAACTATAAAACACCCACCCACATCACCCACAAACCCCCACTAGTTGGAAATCGGAGAGAAGGCGATAGAGATAGAGATAGAGAGAGCGAGCACAGCAATCGAAAACCCCAACACACACAGGAACCCAACTTCATCACCCACACCACATCTACGCACACATCACCACATATCACCACGCACATCACCACAAACACCACCCCACACCTCATCCACACCACCCCATGGCACCCCAAAGACACCCCAGGTTCTCGGACCAAGAACTCAGGGTCATGGTGGAGGAAATTATAAGGGTTGAGCCCCAGCTCTTCGGCACACAGGTGCAGCACACCACTATAGCAAGGAAGGCTGAGCTATGGCAAAGGATCGTAGACAGGGTCAACGCTGTGGGACAGCATCCCAGAAATCGGGAAGATATCAGAAAGCGATGGAACGACCTACGGGGGAAGGTGCGCTCGATGACCTCAAGGCACAACATCGCTGTGCAGAAGACTGGCGGCGGACCCCCACCCACTCCACCCCAATTCACAGCATGGGAGCAAGAGGTGGTAAACATCCTGCATCCTGATGGCCTCGCTGGAGTACACGGAGGAATGGACTCTGGTAAGTCGAATCTCAACTACTTCACCCCCCCCAACCACCAGCATGCCAACCCCCCCCCTCACCCCCAATCTCAACCCCCCAGCACACAACCTCCCTGCCAATGTCTCACCAGCACAACCCACCCTAAACAACACCAACCCCTGAATGCCAACACAAACCATAGACAGCCACCACCAAAGCATGACCATTGCACATACCCATACACCCCCCCCACCACCCTCACAACACCTCCCACAAGGGAATGCCAGCACTGGGGGACAAGGGCACTCAAAATGCACGCCATGGCACACACAGAAACAATAACCATACTCCTTTACCCCTGCAGGGCCCGAACGCCAACACACCGCCACAGAGGGTCCAGATTTGTCCATCCCACCCCCAGAACAGGCCCCCAGCGAGGACAGCAGCTCTGTCGACCTAGAACCTGATGACCAGCCCAGACCATCGGGGACCTCTGGACAGTCGGTTCCCCACACACAGACACAGGCCACAGCAGACCCAACCCCCTCTGGGAACACCAGCACAGCTCCCACCCAGCGGGCCCATGCCTCTGTCTCGCGGACGCGTCAATCAGCGGTGTGTCCGCCACTACAGGGCACCCAGGCTGACCCAACACCCCAACAACAACAGGGACCTGGGGGCAGTGGTAGTGGGCACACCGTCCAGGGGACAGAGGCCCGGGGAAACAGGGCAACTGGGAGGGCTGCTGTGCCAGAGGGGGTTGACTGGCCCAGGGAACCCACTCTCCAAGAGGCCCTCACCACCATCATGGGAGCATACCATCACTCCCAGGAGACGATGGCGACGGGACTGGCCAGGTTCACCGAGATCCAGGCACAGCAGGAGGAACGGTTCATGGGGTTCAGCAATGAACTCAGGAACATCGCTACCGCTATGGGGACCATAGTCCAGGCCCTCAATCGGATAGAAACCACATTGCGGGACCATGTGGCACCACAAAGGGCCCCTGTCACTAGCCAGGAACAGCCTACCACCTCCGCCGGCGCTAGTGGTCAGGAGGCCCCCACAGAACGACGGCCCACCAGAACCCCACCTCCTGCTGAAGAACAACCACCCCGCAAGAGGAACCTGAGATCTCAAAGGAAGACAGAGTAGGATGCCAAGACCCCCGCCAGCCTAATATCCCCCCGGATGTCATTCCACTGTCCCACAGTGTCACCCTGTCCAACCTTGAACTGCCCCTGCTCCATCCTTCCACAGGCATATGGACAATGCACCTGTGCGACCGAGAACTGGACTCTGCCATGGACATAACTCCACCCTCACCCATCACCGTTTTAATATCATGTACCAATATCTAGCACTAAAAATAAATCACTCATTGCACTGAAATCATTCAGGAGTCAGCCTGTATTATTTACAAATGTATAACACATTACTGATCAATAATGTTCTGTTATTTTTGTGATGACAACATACCTATGTCAATAAGCATTAGTCCATGGGCTAACCAAGCAGAAGTCACGCAGTGGGTCATACAGCACTGAAAAGGGAAGGGAAAATCAAACATCAGTTTAAAAGAACTGGGGGGAAATACACAAAGTAATGATGCAGGGGGCTTTCAGTAAATGTTAAATGGCGTGGGTGATTCTTACCTGTGTGCTACTGAAAATACTGTTGGATAACTCTGTCCCTGTTGTCTGGGTCGTCCTCTTCGTCTTCCTCCTCTTCACTCTCCGCAGGCTCCACAGCTGCTTCAACACCACCATCTGGACCATCCTCCTGCAGGAAAGGCACCTGACGTCGCAATGCCAGATTGTGAAGCATACAGCAGGCCACGATGATCTGGCACACCTTCTTTGGTGAGTACATCAGGGATCCCCCTGTCATATGCAGGCACCTAAACCTGGCCTTCAGGAGGCCAAAGGTTCTTTCTATGATCCTCCTAGTTCGCCCATGGGCCTCATTGTACCGTTCCTCTGCCCTGGTCCGGGGATTCCTCACTGGGGTCAATAGCCAAGGCAGGTTGGGGTAACCAGAGTCACCAATTAGCCACACACGGTGTCTCTGTAGCTGTTCCATCACATAAGGGATGCTGCTATTTCGCATCACATACGCGTCATGCACTGACCCAGGGAACTTGGCATTCACATGGGAGATGTACTGGTCAGCCAAACAGACCACCTGGACGTTCATAGAATGGTAACTTTTCCTGTTTCTGTACACCTGCTCATCGTCTTTTGGGGGTACTAAAGCCACATGGGTCCCATCAATGGCACCAATTATGTTGGGGATATGTCTAAGGGCATAAAAATCACCCTTCACAGTGGCCAAATCAACCTCCTCAGGGAATACAATGTAGCTCCGCATGTGTTTCGTCAGGGCAGACAACACTCTAGACAATATTTTAGAAAACATAGGCTGAGACATTCCAGATGACATGGCCACTGTTGTCTGGAATGAGCCACTTGCCAAAAAATGGAGGACTGACAGAACCTGCACTAGAGGGGGAATTCCTGTGGGTTGGCGGATGGGGGACATCAGGGCTGGCTCCAGCTGGGCACACAGTTCATGTATAGTGGCTCGGTCAAGTCGGTATCGTAGTATGATATGGCGTTCTTCCATTGTCGACAGGTCCACCAGCGGTCGGTACACGCGAGGATTCATCCTTCTCCTCGCAAGTTCCAGCGGACGGTGCCTAGGAAGGACAACATGGAGCACAGAGTCAAGAAAATCACAGGTACGTTCACCACAGCATGCATAGCACACGATTATCTATGTATTGAAAGGCGTGTATGTGTGGCAATGCAAGGCCTAGGCCTGTGTGACGCAGTACAAATTATGCCATGTGGGCCCTTGAAATGGCGGCTGTCTGACCTGTGAAGTGGGACAATGGGATGTGAGGTCAATGCGCTGGCGTGGCCCACCGTGGCGATAGGCGGTCGAAGACCGCTATACGAATCCGCATTGGCTAACATTGAAACCTATGGGTTTCAGGAGCCAATGACGAGGTGCGCCAGCGGTCGCGGTATGCACCGCCGCGGGCGTGACCGCCATTTTCTATCTGCTTAATCACTCGAGACCTGATCATCCACAGGAGAGGACCTATACTGCAAGTGCTGCTGTGACCTCGGTCTGGAAGTGACAATGGCTGCTGCGACTGGGGAAAGGGCCCCTGCCTTCACGTCTGAGGAGTTGGAGAAACTTGTGGATGGGGTCCTCCCCCAGTATGCGTTACTCTACGGTCCTCCAGACCAACAGGTAAGTACACTGGGTGCACATTGAATGGGCTATGCCTGTGTGGAGTGGGGTGGATGTAAGTTGGTGGGGTGGGGGGCGAATGAGGAGTGCAACGCACGACAGATGAGAGCATGTGCCATATGGCAAGGTTGGGGAGGGGGGCCAATCGCATCTAACATGCAGAAAATTGATGAATTTTTCCTTCCCACCCTGTACATGTCAAATAGGTCAGCGCCCATCAGAAAGTGGACATTTGGCGTGCCATCGCCAAGGAAGTCCGGGCCCTAAGGGGTCCACGTCAGACGGGGCACCCACTGCCGCAAGAGGTGGGAGGACATCCGCCGCAGGACCAGGAAGACCGCCGAGTCACTGCTGGGGATGGCCTCCCAACCTAGGAGGGGTGCCAGTCGTACCCTGACCCCCCTGATGTCCCGGATCCTGGCGGTGGCCTACCCTGATTTGGATGGGCGCTTGAGGACATCACAGCAGACACAAGGGGGTGAGTATCAGCACATTCTGCTATCTCTCTGCGCAGTGGAGGCGTCTGGGTGGGGGAGGAGGGTTGTGGGTGACATTAGGCCAGGGCGCTTTCTGTAGTGTAGTCCTCTCCTTTAGGCATGGCCCTGTGCTCCCGGCCCCCACCTCTGTAGGGTGACAAGTACAGCTATCGATGGTCCAGCATCACACATGTGCACGTTTGTCGTCTCTAGACCTGTTGTCCTAGTCAGAAGTACTGAGTAGTGTACCCCGAATGCGCGGCTTAGTGCATGAGGCTCCTGTGTCTGTCCTCTCCGCCAACGGTGTTGACATTGCATGCACTCAACCTGGTCTTCGTTTTTCTCCCCCCACCCTTCTTCTTCATCTTCTTGTGCATGTGTGCATTAGCATCATCAGGCGGAGGAGAATTGGCATCGGAGCACGAGGAAGCTGCAAGTCACAAGGCCCCGGTGGGACCAGGAACAGACAGCGAGGGCACCAGTGATCCGGAGGGCGAGGGGAGCACCACAACGGGGACCGGTGGTGACACCAGCGACACCGACACGTCCTCGGATGGGAGCTCCCTAGCGGTGGTGGCAACATCCGGGCCCCCCGCCTCTACAGGTACAGCCGCCACCCAGCGCACCAGCCCCGCCCTCCCAGCAGCCCCTCAGCCTACGCTCCGTGCCCGCTCGCCCAGGAAGGCGGGCGTCTCCTTCGCCCCAGGCACCTCAGCCCCTGCCCCTGTTACCCCTGCTGCCCTCAGTGAGGAGGTCATTGACCTCCTTCAGACCATCATTGTTGGGCAGACTACCCTTTTGAATGCCATCCAGGGGGTAGAAAGGGAGGTGCATCGGAGCAATGCCTACCTGGAGGGCATTCATTCGGGTCAGGCTGCCCATCAACGATCGTTCAATGCTCTGGCCTCAGCACTGACGGCAGCCATTGTCCCTGTTTCCAGCCTCCCTCTTCTGACTGCCTCCACCCTGTCTCTGTCTCCTGTTCTTCAGCCTATCCCATCCACACCATCAGACCAGCCTGCACCCACCTCAAGTACCAAGGGCAGCTCATCCAGACACAAGCACCACAGAACCCACAAGCATTCACGCAAGCAACACCCCGATGCAGACATTCCAACAGTCACTACCACCTCTGTGTCCCCCTCCTCCTCGTCTCCCTCCTCCCTCCCTGTGACGTCTACACTCACACCTGCATGCACACAACCATCAGCCAGTGCTTCCATCACCAGCACACCCTCCAGTACAGCCCGCACACGCGCAGTCACCACCCCCACTACCATTTACACGTCACCTGTGTCCTCTCCCACTGTGTCTGTCACCCCCTCTTCCAAGACACACAAACGCAGGCAGACACCCACCCAACAGCCATCCACCTCACGACAGCCTCCAGCAGAAGCACCTGCACCCAAAGACAGCACACCTGACTCTCCTACAACCACATCCTCTTCCTCCACTCCCATCACCACTTCTCCTACCCTTTACCTTGGTCCTAAAAAAGTTTTCCTGGCTAATCTTGACCTCTTTCCCTCCACTGACCCACCCCCTCCATCTGCAAAGAGTCCCAAGAGCACCTCAGCCACCACCAGCCCAGCTTCGAGTGTCACTGTGGTGCATGGGTTCTGGAGTCCACCCTTTGCCAGCAGTGACACTTCAATCAGCAGCAAGGGGACAGCCAGCCCCACCCCAGGCAAGAGGACCAGGAAACTAAAGGGCCGCCGTGAGAGGACTGACACGGCTGCCCCCAAGGAGCAAAGTTCGCCCACTTCACCAGCCACAACATCTAGGGGAGGCAAGGGCCCGAGAGCCCCATCTAAGGAGCGAAAGGGCAGCAGGGCGGAGAAGTCAGCCAGCAGGAGCAGGAGGGGCCCACAAGCCCCATCCCGGGTGTTAGGGAGGACACCAAAGGGCCCAGGACTCCGTCACCGAAGGGTCCAGCCACAGCACGGTCGGAGGGCGACTGAGCAGGGAGTCCAGGCCAGGTCTGGCTCCTTTGACTTACTGGACGAGCACCGCTGAAGAGGGCCCGCCGTGCAGAAGAGCACCGCTGAACAGGGCCCCACCTTGCAGAAGAGCACCGCTGAAGAGGGCCCCGCCGTGCAGAAGAGCACCGCTGAAGAGGGCCCCGCCGTGCAGAAGAGCACCGCTGAACAGGGCCCCGCCGTGCAGAAGAGCACCGCTGAAGAGGGCCCCGCCGTGCAGAAGAGCACCACTGAACAGGGCCCCGCCGTGCAGAAGAGCACCGCTGAAGAGGGCCCCGCCGTGCAGAAGAGCACCGCTGAACAGGGCCCCGCCGTGCAGAAGAGCACCGCTGAACAGGGCCCCGCCGTGCAGAAGAGCACCGCTGAAGAGGGCCCCGCCGTGCATAAGAGCACCGCTGAACAGGGACCCGCCGTGCAGAAGAGCACTGCTGAACAGGGCCCCGCCATGCAGAGGAGCACCGCTCCGCTGGGCCCCGCCGTCTCAAGCACCGCTCCGCTGGGCCCTTCCTGTCAAGCACCGCTCCGCTGGGCCCCGCCGTCTCAAGCACCGCTCCGCTGGGCCCCGCCGTCTCAAGCACCGCTCCGCTGGGCCCCGCCGTCTCAAGCACCGCTCCGCTGGGCCCCGCCGTCTCAAGCACCGCTCCGCTGGGCCCTTCCTGTCAAGCACCGCTCCGCTGGGCCCTTCCTGTCAAGCACCGCTCCGCTGGGCCCTTCCTGTCAAGCACCGCTCCGCTGGGCCCCGCCGTCTCAAGCACCGCTCCGCTGGGCTCCGCCGTCTCAAGCACCGCTCCGCTGGGCCCTTCCTGTCAAGCACCGCTCCGCTGGGCCCCGCCGTCTCAAGCACCGCTCCGCTGGGCCCCGCCGTCTCAAGCACCGCTCCGCTGGGCCCCACCGTCTCAAGCACCACTCCGCTGGGTCCCGCCGTCTCAAGCACCGCTCCGCTGGGCCCTTCCTGTCAAGCACCGCTCCGCTGGGCCCTTCCTGTCAAGCACCGCTCCGCTGGGCCCTTCCTGTCAAGCACCGCTCCGCTGGGCCCCGCCGTCTCGAGCACCGCTCCGCTGGGCCCCGCCGTCTCAAGCACCGCTCCGCTGGGCCCCGCCGTCTCAAGCACCGCTCTGCTGGGCCCCGCCGTCTCAAGCACCGCTCCGCTGGGCCCTTCCTGTCAAGCACCGCTCCGCTGGGCCCCGCCGTCTCAAGCACCGCTCCGCTGGGCCCCGCCGTCTCGAGCACCGCTCTGCTGGGCCCCGCCATCTCAAGCACCGCTCCGCTGGGCCCTTCCTGTCAAGCACCGCTCCGCTGGGCCCCGCCGTCTCAAGCACCGCTCCGCTGGGCCCTTCCTGTCAAGCACCGCTCTGCTGGGCCCTTCCTGTCAAGCACCGCTCCGCTGGGCCCTTCCTGTCAAGCACCGGTCCGCTGGGCCCCGCCGTCTCAAGCACCGCTCCGCTGGGCCCTTCCTGCATGCACTGTTAACGGTTCACTGTGCCCACCATGCCTCCTCCTTGACCAGTGGAGACTGTAATCCACCTGATGGACTGTGGCTTTGCACTCCCCAGGATGGAACAGTGGGCAACCCACCAACTGTAGAGACTTGAGAGACTGTGGCTTTGCACTCCCCAGGATGGCACAGTAGGCATGGTGGCCCCTTCGTGGATCTGGCGTCATGGACTCATGTGGCTGTGGTGCCCCCCCTTCCCTTCCCCCTGAGGTGCCTGTAGTTTTTTCATCAGATGCCCCTGCAGTGTTCTCTCCAGAGGACTCAGGTCTCCAGTGTGGGCTTTGCCCTTGTGTTGTTACACTTTGGCCCACGGACACTTCGATTTTCTTTTGATGTGCAGGACTAATTGCCTCGGTTATCCATTGCACTGTATATGGAATTATTTTGATATTGATTATTTGGCTAGTTGACCATTACTTTTCAGAGCCTATTTTGTACATAAATTTTTATTCACAATTTAATTATGTCTTTGCATTTTTCTGGGGGGTTTGGGTGGTGTCACTGTGACTTGTTGCTCTGCATTGGTGTGTACATAGTTTGGGGGGGTGGGGGTCGCATATGTGTATGCCGTAAGCTTTCCTCCTCCCCCCTCCCGTGTGTCGTAGGTGCAGTACTCACCGTTGTCGTCTGCGCCGGCGTTCGTACTCGTGGTAGATGAGCAGGTAGACGAGAGCAGGTAGGATGTTTAATTCGGGTTCCATGCTGTCCTCCTTCCTCGTGGAGTGCGTAGAGGTGAGCGTTTTCCCATTCGTAGTCTGTTTCCGCCGTGTTTTTATTGGCGGTGCTCCCGCCCCGGAAAAGGTGGCGGATTGGCCTGTCATAATAGTCTGGGCTGTACATTGTCTGCCGCCTGTCTGTTGGCGGTGACCGCCGCGCTGTTTGTTTGTACCGCCGTGGCGGTCGGAGTGTTAATGTGGCGGGCTGTGTTGGCGGTTCCCGCCAGGGTCAGAATTCCATTTTTTGGACCGCCGGCCTGTTGGCGGGTTGGCCGCCGCTTTATCACCGACCGCCAGGGTTAGAATCACCCCCAAAGTCATTATCTATATGGTAAGGAGGATTATGTGAGCTGTGCTAGCCAAGAAAAAGAGCGTAGAACTGAATAAAGTATTGTTGGCTGATGGTATGCTAAGATTTGTTTTTTTTAGTATTTTGGTTAGAACAGCAGCCGAGTACATTCACAATAATAAGGCCACAGCAAATAAGGCAGAAGAGAAGAACTAAGAGGACCCTGAAGGCAAGGCTCCTCTCTAAACTTTAGGAACTGGTAAGACACGGTGAAGAGCCCATAAAAGAGGTTACTGAATAAAAGAGAAAACACAATTATATGGTTTTGTGTAACTAACCCAGAGGCTAACTCTCTCCTTGTATCTTTAGGGAAGAACAAAACCACAGACCCTAATTTGGGAAGGAGATACATGATTAACAGCCACGCTAATTACTGACACACTACATCCCTCATAGAAACAAGGTGCACAACTGGGAAGCGGGGGTCGGGTGGAACCTGGTGGGACAGGATAATAGTTAAGGAGTATAGCCTTTCCTCCACTTCCTCTTAACAGAAGGGATCCTCAGCTCCACTAAAGGTGCGGCCTTGGAGATCAGTGGCTAAGGAAGTCAGACAAAACCTGCACAATTTGTAGAAGAAGACGGCCAGCTATCTTCTTTTTCTCTTTCTCAACTCCCATTCCCCTGGTTCCTGCTCCCTGAAACACTTGATGGTGCAGTATGCATAATGCCAGCCTTCGGGGGGATGTGTGATGTCAGCTTTGCTCCTGCAGACTCCTGGAACAATTCAGGTTAGTGTTTTCCTGGTCCTAGCTGTAAGCCAATCCCATGAATATGAGGTCTTCTTGGGTGAAGATGCATTCCCAAAACACCCTTCAGACCCAGGACTTCATCCAGCCATGTTTCAAGAAACTCCACATTTCTCAGATCTTGCTAAGGTCCTGTCGACTCTCCAGACAGAGGTAGTAACTCTACAACAAGAGAATCAGGAGTTAAAGACAGAGCTAAATGATACAACCATTGGACTGTTCCTTGGAGAGAGAGATGAGGCTCCCGTCCCAAAATGCCTCTATAAGTACTAAAACCAGCCGCATTTTTTGCTCCAAGTTGCGACACCCCTGTCCCCGGGACTTCTCCCCTCCCAAACTCAATTTCTGTACTATAAGCCAAGAATATAACAGTTGCAAAACCAACTCCAGTTTCACTAGCTCATTTCAAATGCTTCTCAGGAGCTAGCACTAAGTTTAGTTTTTTCATGAACCAGTGATGCTTATACTTCTTTTGCAAACCAGTGTCCTTCCCCAATGATTACTCTAAGGTGGCCTTCATGATTTCCTATTTGGCTGGAAATGGTGCTACTTGGTCTACTCCAGTAGTGGGGAACAATGGCTGCTCTTGGGCAGTTTTGCTTGCTCTAAGGAGGCCATTACAAAACTGTTTGCTCAACACACCTTCAAACAGAGAAGCGGTAATAAGCTTTTGAATTTGAGACAATGGAGAAAGGATTTACTTGCCTAAATTTCCTCATTTAATATATTAATTTCAGAAGCACAGTGGTCACAGAATAATATAACCTCTCTTTTCTATTGAGGGCTTCACAATGAGTTAAATGATGTTCTATCCCAAGTCATTGACCATGCAGAGGAGTGTTTTGACGTATTGATCTTGTGTTCAAATTGGATCACAGGTTAGCAGAATGCAGAGGGGGAAAAATCTTGGTTGGAAAATAGAGGTATCATTTCTCAAGGAGAAAAGAAAGAGTCTGAAAATAAAGGTGCCAACTCACCAGAACCCATTCAGTTTGGAGGACTTTGATGTTCTGTCTGCTGAAGAAAGAGAAGCAAGAATAATCTATGTTTGCATTGCAGTAAGGAAGGATATTTCACCAGGGAATGTCCAACTAAACTCAAGGAACCAGCTGCTCTGAAAATATGTTTCACTTCTGATGCCTGACCCACTGACTTAGAAAACTAGAGGGCTCAAGGAACGTGGAGAAAGGTATCCTGAGGACTCATATTAATAAGGTTGTGATGACCCTGTCCAACCCACAAAACAATCCCCCTACACAACTAATGATCACTGTGACCTTCATACTCTTTCCTCAACTTAGGAAATCCCTCTCCATTCTAGTGGAGCTAACAAAATCTTCCTTGATTCAACTCATGCTTGGACTCTCGGTCTAAAAATGGTGTAAAAGAACATCCCTGAGTCAGCTCGAGCAGTGGATGGGTCCAAGTTGTTGTCAGGGCTGGTAAATTTACAAACCAAACCCCTCTGCTTACTTTGTGACAACAAACATTCTGAAAATGTAAGTTTTGGCCTCATTGATATCCCCACTCCTAGCATCATTGCCATGGTTACAAAGCCATAATAATAAAATAGACTGCCTCCGTAGTCACTCTAGATTCCAAGTTTTGTTGCCGCACCTGTTTCAGATTAGCTACAGACTGGCCAACACATTTAACCTGTGGCAGTACCCCATGCCCTCAGATAGTATCTGAGCTACCCCTGGAGAAGACATTAAGGATGCATTTGATTAAAAAAATGAAAACAACCCTACTTCTTATAGTATTTTTCATTCGCACAGACCTTGAACACAGGTCTACCCTACCTTGTAGTCAGCTATACGTCCTTTCTGAACCTGAGACCCGTCATCTTCAACAGTATCTAGATGAGCAGCTATGCTGCAGTTGTGTTCAACATTCTACTTTCACAGGCTTGTGTACACTCTTTTTTTGTCCCAAAAGACAACAGCAGTTTAAGAGCCTATGTTGATTGACGTGCTTTAAATAAGGTGACAATAAAACATCTTTCTTCTCCTCATTCCAGTTTTCTTGTATCAGGTGAGGCAATCTATGATATATAATGAGGGTCAGATTTCTTAATGTTTTACATCGTCCTATTGCCATGTAATGGGGTGCAATGATGACTCAAAACCTAAGTGAGATTTATCATGCCACACAAGGCCACCTTCCACGGCCCTGCATGGCTTGATAAATCTGGAGTAACGGCAGGCAGCCAAATCCCTGCCATACATTACTCTGGCCCAGGGAGGCACTCCATGGGTGAAGCATGGGTGTTCCCATGCATCCACCCATGGATTTTAGCACATTTTCAGATCTACCATTAGTGTAGATCTGGAAATGGTCCAAAATGCTACCTCTTCCCAGGTGAAGTGTAACAAACAGAAATATCTGTACTTCTTGTTTTCCCTTTCTACATGTGCTACATTCTACATCGCATATAGAAAGAGGACAATGCCTCTCAGGCCTGTTTTTGTGCAGGATGGTGTCCTGTTCCTTCCTGCACAAAAACGATCCTGCCTGAAACTCATGCACCCTTGCACCATGATGCAAGGGTACCTGCATTGGCGCTAGGCAGCTAAATGTGCACCAGCATTAGGAAAGGATTTAACTGCGCCATATAACGTCAAGGCATGTTCCTGGCCTTTCACACAGCAAGGTGGCTTGCTGTGTTGCATGAAAAGATGATAAATATGATAAATATGGGCCCAAGTTGGATCTCAACGGGCATATGATTTCATCTTTGTGTGAGAAGGGGATGAATGGAAGATGGCCTTCTGCACCAAGTATAGCGTTCATGAGTACTGTGTAATGTAGTTTGGACTTTGTAAGTCTCCTGCGGCCTTTCAGTACTTCATCAATAAGGTATTATGAGAATTTCTAGATTTGTTATCATCTGTATAGACAACATCTTAATATACTCCAAAAACACACAAAAACATTTAGGAGAAGTCATGGTCATCTTGCAAAAATTGCAAGAAACTCATCTATACCAAATTGAAAAAATGCGCCTTCCACACTGAACAGATAGATTTCTTAGGCTTCATAATTTCACCCACAGGGATCCATAAGATGACACAAAGATAGAAGTGAATCTAAACAGGCCAACCCCAACAAGTGTGAAAGAAGTGCAGCAACTGTTGGACTTTGCAAACATCTATTGCAGGATTATTATCAATTTTTCTTATTTACTTGCTACAATCACTAAGCTATTGAAGAAATGAACTCCATTCAAACAGTCCAGATATGCAGGCCACACCTTTCCTTGCTAAAGGAAAGATTCACTTCAGGCACCAATTATCAACCACCCAGACCTGACCTAACCATATTTCATTAAGGTGGATGCTTCCCAGTTAGCCATCAGGGGAGTCCTTCAAAAAAGGATGAACACACAAAATATGCATTCAATAGCATATTTGTCCTGCAAATTACTACCAGCAAAAATAAAAAGATGGTCACCAAGCTTGAACCCCTAGCTATCAAAATAGCCTTCCAGGAATGGAGAAATTAATTATTAGGGGATCACCATACAACACAATATATTCCGATCAAACAAATCTGCAGTTTTTTGGCTCTGCTAAGGCCTTGACACCTTACCAGATGCATTGGATGGGTTGTCCCCTGTTCCTTAGTGAGTTTGATTTTGTGATAACATCCTGACCGGGGACCAAAGTTTCTAAGGCCAATTGCTTGTCTTCTAAATACCTCTGGTCCTCGGACCATTCCATGAGCACTCCCCACCACTATTCTATCTCCTGAAAAAATTGTAGGAACTAATACTGTATCTGACTTTTAGGAAAGATTGCAACCATAGTTTCACAAAATGGATCCCAGACATTGGTTAAAAAAGCCTGGCAATACCATCTGACGGGGAGGATTCTACCATTCTGGGCTACTGTATATCACTACTCAAGACATGTAAAAAGAAGTTATACACTGGAATCATGCCACCTTCTTAGTGGGACATTCCGAGGAGCAAAATAAATGGACTGAATTGCACACACTGTTCCTAGAGGGAGGAGATCTCCAAAGACATCACAACCTTTGTGCAACAATGCCCAACCGGTTTACTAAATAAGAGTACAAACACCTACTGGCTTGTTATGCCCAATACCCATACCCCCAACTCCTTGATACACACTCAGTATGAATTTCGTCACTGACATGCCTACTATGAGAAGGGAAAGCCACTATCCTTCTAATTGTGGCTATGTTAGCTAAACAAGCTTACTTCATACCTCTGTGGAAACTACCTACGGACATAGAACTAGCCAATTTATTTTTGCAGCATGTGATTCTTAAGCATGGCATTCTTTCAATCACAATCTCAGATCATGGACCCCAAATTATCACCAAATTTTGGCACAAATTGTGTGCATCTTTGGGGAACGGATAGCTATCTATCTATGTAAATATGCATATACACATGTGTGTATATATACTTATATAGATATATTTACATATATGTGTGTGGGTGTATGTATGTAAGATATATATTACCGGTAATATATATATATATATATATATATATATATATATATATATATATTACAATAGCCAAAAACAAAATGCTGCGGCCCAGTTCCAGTAAACTTCCAAGCACTCTTATTCAGAATAAAATAACAGCTCTCACAAAGTCCTGGTGTGTTTCAGGTAAACACTATTGATCGCAGGTAAGTTGTTTCAGATGTGAAGCCAGTGCTTTTAAATCACATGTCACGTGACTAAATATTAGCAGCATACATCTCCCATAATGCACTGTTAGTGTCAACATTTTGTACTGCAGAGTTGTTTTCATAATCCTGCTGTAATAGCGTTCAAGAATTCCACAGTTCAATTCTATCAATAATCACAGTTCATCAAATATCTTCATAGATTAGCCATGTGATCCAATACAATTCATATACTGTTCTGAAAAAAATCACTTTACCAGAGCTGCTGCTGTTGTTGTTTCACCAAACACAAGCTCTAGCTTAGCTTCAGACTTCCTTGTGTTTGGCGAAACAACAATGGCAGCAGCTCCTGAAGAGAAGTCACTTCTTGAATTCAAGTTCTATTTGATTAATGTGGTGTATATACAGTACTACATTACCCACAATGCAAATGGAAAAAGTTTCATCAACTGGCAAATAGAATAAGTGAGCCATAACAAAGTATGCATGTCAGAAGTACAATATTTAATTGTGATGTCAAATTTATGCACCTTTAAAATCAATCCCCTTTATTTCTTTTCTTTTCTGTGTAACACAAAGGGGAGGACACAATATGTAATGTAGATATAGAGTGGATCACTTTAAGTATTAGTTATAACATATATGCCCTGGGGACCTACTTGAAAAAAAAATGCTTGTGAACAAGGTTGGATTGACCGAAATGCGTAAAGCATTGTTGGCTGCCACAATGGATATTCTTAAATAAATTATACTATTGCGGTGAGCTTGGATTGCGGTTCATAGTTTCTCTGAAGAAGGCAAAGAGGAAATGTTTGGCTCATATATATATATATATTCCTCAGTTATAGTAGGAGTAACTCACAGGGACGTTCCTAGAACACACACAAAAATGAAAAAGAAGATAATGCAAGAACCAGAAGAGAATGCAAGACACCAACATTGGATTCCTGGATCTGAAGACCTGCAGAAGAAGGGGACCAATTCCAAGAAGCACAGAAGAGTCCAGGAAGAATAGGAGCCCCTGCTAACCCGGAAGAAGGTGCAGAAGGAGAACCACCTGTGAGAAGACAAAGTCAGTATTGAACCAAAGAAGATAGATGCAGGTTCCTGGTTGGGGCAGAAGATGTCCCATGCCAGATGGATTAAAGCAGTCTGGTTTGTGCTGCAGGATTCCGCCAACAAACCTTGGTAAACATAAAACTTGTGTTTCACAACAAATGGCACTGCCTGGGCCCAGGAAGGATAACGTTGTCTCTACTCAGGAGGAGGAGACAGAGGGGGCTCTCAGCAACTCAGAGAGCCCTTAGAAGACCAGGCAGCACGCACAGGAGTCCTACAGCACAGGGACAAAGGAGTTTTAAATGGTGGTCATTGCAGCACTACACAAAGGGATCCCACACCACTGTAGAACAAGTTAGGGAGCTGAGCATTACAGAATAGTGTGCCACGGACCTGGTCTAGGCTGTGCACAAAGGAAGCACCTTTGGAGAACAACAGTCAGTACTGCACCTAAGAAGATGGATGCGGGCTCATGGTTGGTGCAGATCATGTCCCATGCCAGGTGGATGATTGCAGTCTGGCTTGCATTGCTGAATTCCACCAACAAGCCTTGGTAAATGCAAAGCTTGAGGTCAGCGGTAAATGGCGCTGCCCGGGACCAGGAAGGACCAGGTTGCCTCTCCCCAGGAAAGAGAGTCAGAAGGGGCTCTCAGTAGTCCAAAGAGCCCACAGAAGACCAGGTAGAATGCACAGGATTCACACAGCATGGGGACAAAGAAGGTGCAAATGGAGGCCCACACAGCACTACACAAAGGGATCCCACGACACAGAAGAACCATTCAGGAAGCTGTGCATCGCAGGAAGGAGTGCTGGGGGTTGGAGCTGTGTTGTGCATGAAGAACTTCGTGGAATGTCACACACAATCCTTGGCAACTGCAAATCATGCAGTGCACAGGGGTATTATCTTTCATGCGGAGGCAAGCCCTTACCTCCACCAAAGTTGGACAGCTGCACGTCAGGACCGTCAGCACCACTTCAGTCTACCACCGATGATGCTGGATCCATGCACTTTGTCAGGAGAGTGGACCCAAGCCACTGGTCGTCAATGCAGAGGGGTGCCTGCTGAAGCAGTAAAGTGACTCCTTCACGCCAAGAGAGATTCCTTCATTTTTCTGGTGCAGGCTGAAGACAGGCAGTCCTCATAGGATGCATGACCTGGAAACAGTTGCAGTTTCTGGCAGAAGCTGAAGATACAATGTTGCAGAAGCCATCTTTGCTCCTTTGTTGCAGTTTGTAGTGTTCCTGGAGGGTCCAGATGCATTTCCTTCAATGAGAAGGTGAAGTAAAGGATGCAGAAGATTCCAACTGGAGTCTTGCAATCTGAATCTGAAGAACTACCCAAGAGAGAGACCCTAAATAGCACTGAAAGGGGGATTGGTCAGCTAAACAGGTAAGCACCTATCAGGGGTGGGCTCTGACATCACATGCTGGCACTGGCCACTCAGATGCTCCCAGAGTGCCCTGCCAACGTGGAATCCAAGATGGCAAAACACAGGAACACCTAAAGGAGCTCTGAGCACTATCTCTGGTGTGGTGATGGACAGGTTAGTGATCACTCCCCTTTCCTTTGTTCAGTTTCATGCCAGAGGAAGGACTGGGGGTCCCTAAACAGGTGTGGACTGGATTATGCAAGGAGGGCACCATTTGTGCCCTTGAAAGCATTTCCAGAGGCTCTGGGAGGCTACCCATCCCATGCCTGTAACACCTATTCCCAAAGGGAGAGGGTGTAACACCTCTCTCCCAAAGGAAATCCTTTGTTTCTGCCTTCCTGAGCTCAAGCTTTGTGAGCAACAGTAGGACAGAAACCTGGCTGTAAGGTGGCAGCAGCTGGGGCTGCCTGGAAAACCTCAGAAGGCTGGTATGGCAGTACTTGGGGTCCACTGTTGAGCCCCCAGAGTGCATGGAATCATACCACCAATGCTACAATTAGCATTGGGGTATAATTCCAAGATGTTAGACACCTTACATGACCATATTCGGAGTTACCATTGTGAAGCTGGACATAGGTATTGACCTATGTCCAGGGCACGCATAAAATGGCATTCCTGCACTCAGAAGATCTAGGAAAGTGGTCCTGTACAATGTGCGGGCACCTCTGATAGTGCAGGGGTGCCCTCACACACCGGTACTCTGCACCTAGCGTTTAGGACTGGAAGGCCTGAAAGATAGGTGACTTATAAGTGACCTGGTGCAGTGTAAACGGCAGTGAAAAGGTGCATGCACCATTTCACACAGGCTGCAATGGCAGTCCTGTAGAAGCCTTTGCATGTTCACCCTATGGGTGGCAAAAGACATCCTGCAGCCTATAGGGATCCCCTGGAACACCAATGCCCTGGGTACCTAGGTACCATATACTAGGGACTTATAAGGGGTGACCAGTGTGCCAATTTTGGATGATATACTGGGTTACCAGTATGCAGTGACAAACTTTAGAGAAGAGAGAGCATAACCACTGGGGTCCTGGTTAGGAGGATCCCAGTGACACAGTCAAACACACTGACAAACAGGTCAAAAATGGGGGTAACTATGCTAGAAAGAGGCTACTTTCTCACACCGGTCTGTGAATTTACTTTTTGAAGATGGGGCAGTGTGTCCCAACTCCCCAGGCTCATCTTGGCCCAGGAGACCCAAACCGCTGGGGCACGGCCTAATCATTTACATTTTTTTGGCATCATTGTAAACAGGAACACAGAGTAAACCTCCGCTTGCATGACGTGAGAGCTGTTTGGCAGATCTCTCTTCATCTGAGCGGAGTGGTTGCTGCGACTTTGTGGGGGCTGTCAGCTCCCACAAAGTCAGAGCAAGCAGCTATGTCCCAGGGGTGGGTACCCCAGAACCTGGAAGGAGCTGACCCTGGGGGGTTTGAGGTCCCCAGGGTCTTTATTGGCTCCTCAAGGGGGGCTGCGTGGCCCCTCCAACTAAAATAGCCCCAGGGAGTTGGTGGTCCCTGGGGTGCTGGGTACCCCCTGTATTAGTTTACATTAGTGCTCTGGACAGCCCCCGCATGCACAGTTTTTTCAGAAATAATTTTAATTCTAATGTATCATGGATACTTTTATTCACATTATAAAAGTTGTCATGAGTGCAGTAATATCTGGAGTAATTAGCATGCCATGGCAAGGGTTCAAGTTAGGGTTCAAGATATAGTTATCTTTGGCCCCCCTAACCACCCAACCCCATGTAGCGCACGGCCTTTGGCCATGCGCTGCAGGAGTTAGCCCTAGGGAGTGAGAGTGTCTGATTGCACTTCAATAGGAAAAAGATGCATTCACCTTCACAAAGGATTTCAGATCATTTTTCAACATGTGTTCGTGGAGTAAACTCTTGCTTTTCCTTCACAAAGCCCCAAACTTAGGATCACTTGTCCTTTCCAGAAGTGACGCTTAATCAGGGGCACCTCCAATGTTTATATTTGTAAGTGCTTCGTGCTGAGGTTTATTTTCTGTGAAATGAGCATCATGGCCAGAACGGAAATTCACCTGCTACTTTATCCAACAAGAGGCCACAGTTTGCAAAAAATGTTTACCCAACTGTAGCATTTTCTACTGGTTAGTTAGTAAGTGCTACCTTGTTGGGTAAATGTGAAGTATGGAGAAGGGGGGCATGCAGCCCCCTTCTCTGGCCAAGTTTGGCCCCAGGGACCCCATCCCTCTGAGCTCAACTTTTAATAAATAATTTCAAACATATGCAAAAATATATTCACTTAAAAAAAACAAAGCTCACATTTTACACATACAAAACCATAAAACTTCAGCAGTCAGAGTTAAAGTTATTTCAAGTAACAATAACTCAATCCCTATGGTAACTAGGTTGGCATGCAGGGAAAGAGGAGAAAACTCCACTATCAGCCAGATGGGAGCTGTTTGACAGTTCCCGCTTGCTGAAAGTCGACTTTTGTTTGCTTTTGCATGGTGGGAGCCTGGGGAGGTCTGCAGGATCCCCTCTTATATTTGTTTAGTAGTTTGCCCCGGGGAGGTGATGGTCCTTGAGGCACGGAGTCACCCACCCACCATACTTTATATTCATTGCCCCGGGGAGGTGGCAGTCCCTGTAGCATGGGGGTCTACAGGACCCCCATTATATTTACTGACTAGTTTGCCTTGGGGCAGTGGTGATCCCTGAGGTACGAGATCACCACACAGCCCCCCTCATCGTTTATCTACTTAGCCCCGGGGAGGTGGCTATTGCTGATGTTTTAGTAAGCCCTACGAGGGGGCCCCGTGCATCCTCTTCTATAATATAACTAAAATAGTGTGCTCGCAGTATCTGGCCGGCCCGGGGCAAAAATAAAGCAAGCTCAGGTGACCCCGCTTGCTTTTATTTTTGCCCCCAGATGGGCCAGATCCCAGGGACATACTGTTTTAATGGAATATTTCTAATGGCTAATTAGTGAGTACTACCTCTTTGGGTAAATGTATAG
This sequence comes from Pleurodeles waltl, assembly GCF_031143425.1. Classification (NCBI taxonomy): domain Eukaryota; kingdom Metazoa; phylum Chordata; class Amphibia; order Caudata; family Salamandridae; genus Pleurodeles; species Pleurodeles waltl. The sequence goes on along the minus strand of NC_090437.1, from coordinate 256,623,411 downwards.
AACATCTCAAACATTGGACACTGAGGAAATGTCTTCAGTGACCTTGTGTGTCTGTAACTTTGCCAGTGTGATTGTTCCTTGAGCATCTTCATCAGGGAACTGCAGAGAAAACACACTTGCATCAAGTGCTTTTGGGACCGCAGGGGGTGCTCAAGGCCCAGCTGTCCTAGCTGGCTCTCATTTCCTGTGGGAGCTGACATTGCTCCCGGAAGCAGGGGGCTGCTTTAAATAGCATCAGGAGCAATGTTTTCATCTCTTTCCCTGCACATGTGTTAGCGTGCAGTGAAAGAGATGAAACCTCCACTTTCAGCAAGCAGGAGCTGTTTGACAGCACCCGTTTGCTGAAAGCAAAGTTATGTTTGATTTCTCTTGGTGGGAGCTGTCAGCTTTAGCTTAGGAAAGCTAACAGCTACCTCCTGAGGATGGGCACCTCAGGAGGTAGCAGGAGACAGCCCTGAGGGGTGGCTGTCCCCAGGGCCAAGTATGGCTCCAAGAGGGGGACCGTATGACCAGCCTCAATCCTTTAAAATTTGTCCTGGGGAGGTGGTGGTCCCTGGGGGCAGGGGTCCATGATTGGTCCCCTGTCTAATTAATTCTGTAGCCCCAGGGAAGTGGCAGTCTCCTGGTCCTGACACATCCACAGCCTACAGGACCCTCCTCATAGTTATTACTAGTTTGCCCCAGAGATTGGACAGCTCCTGCCAAGTAAAAGCGAACATAACTTTGTTCCAAGCAAACAGGAGCCTTAAAACTGCTCCTGCTTGCTGGGAGCAAAGTTTGTTTCTCTTTCCCTGCCTGCCATCATGCAGGCAGGGAAAGAGATACATAGATTGCTCCTGCGAATAGAGTGCTGCATTTACAGCAGGAGGCAGAGAGCTGACTGGGACCCTGGGGGCCTTGAGGCTCCCCCAGCGGTCCTGTCACTTTCTTTCTCTCTCTTCCATCCCATATTGGGATGGAAGAGAGATACAGATTGTTATTGCAATGGTCTTTCCATGAAATGACTTGAAAGCATCACACTAGAATGATGTTTTGTACGAATGTTACAGTTATGTTTTGATACACAGTAGAAAAGAGTCTCTTCTGGCTTACTGGTAAAGCTCTTGGATGGTTATTCAGAAGGTTGAAGGGTTAAATCCTGATATCCAATGGTAGTGTGTCTTTTTACTCATGTTTTGAATGTTAAACATTGCTAGTGATGGAACATTTACATCTACTTCCCATCATTAATCTTTGGTTTGAATGTCACAGATATGTCTGGTTAGCACCACCGTAAGGAGTCCCCTGTGGCCTAGTGGTTAAGGTTTCAGAAAGAAGATTGAGGGTTCAGGTCTAGTTGTGTCAATTGTCATTTCTCAGCTTTAAAATCTTTTCAACTTCAAATATTTTAGTTACATAGAAAAAGGTGACCTCAGTCTAACTTGTCAAATTCATTTTTTTCAATTTGTCAGAACATTCATCTACGTGGCACGGGGTTGGATGGTTAGAGGGAGATGTGCATAAGGCCTGACCATTGGTCAGGCCCTGCATCAAACCCCCACTGCGCAGGGCCAAAGGCCATGTGTGGGGGTGGGTGGGTATAGAGGTTTACTTCAGGGCCTGACCACAGGCCCTAAGCTAACTATAACTCTCACCATGCACAGTTTTCTCAGCAATAATTTTACTGCAGATGTTACAGTGATACAATCAATGATGCCAAAGAAGATGTCATGAGTGATGCAATAACTGGAATGATTAGCAGTGAATTGCGAGGGCAGGAGTTATAGTTACCTCAGGGCATGAGTTATAGTTGCTTGAAATAACTCTATTTCTAACAACTGAATTTCTATGGTTTTGTGCGTTTAAAATCCAAAGCTAACTGTAACGTTCCTGCAACCTTTTGTTTTTTAGTTCATTTTCAATTTTTTTAAATCTATTTCCGGACTATAGCATCACTTTATCCTTTGTTTTTTTCAGTGAATTTCTAGGGCTTTTTTAACGTTGAGTATGATGCCCATCACAATGCACTGCGGGGGATTGTCCATGCGCATGGACCTGTCCCCTCCCTATTGCTTTCCATGGTCTGTTATGCTGCACTGCTGTCGTTCTTGCCCTGTGTGGTGTATTGTGGTGTTGCAACCCCTGAAAATTACCCTGTAAAGTCAGTTAGGTACCCCTGAACATCTCCCTTCTGCTCTCTGTTTTTCGAATCCATGTCCTTACCCCATTCCTCATGCCCTTCGTGATCCAATGTACCATACTTGCCAACATTTGGAACTTGGTAAGAGGGAGATTTTCAAAAACAAACAGGGGAATTGATTTTCCCCTTTGACTTACATTAAAAAAGAAGGGGTTTTAGGCAGGACGAAGATAAATTAAAGCCCTTTTGGGCTTAAAAACATCAGTAGTCCCCTGCCTGAATTGGGTTTGTTGGCATGTATGGTTGTACTGCTACTGCCTCTTCCTTCTGTTCTCAACTGTTGGTTATCTTGCCACAACCTTTCTTGCCTGTCTTGCAACGTTAGTTTGTTGCCCGATCCCCTTTCTCCTCCTCTCCATGGTCCACTGTAGTGCCACTGCCACTCCGTCTGCTGAGTGAGGTCTACTTGTTGCATCTGTATGCTCCTCCCTGCCCTCAAATATCTGAGTCGGTTCCCCTGTCCTCTGTCTTCCCACAGTATTCTAATTAACAACTAGATTTCTAACATTCTATAGTTATAATAAAAGTGTGGCACGCCTGACATAATCTTGATGTAATCAATACTGTAATACCTAAAGCATTTCTTTTAGAAATTATAAAAATGAGAGCATCTTATTCCCATAAAAATTATGACTAGTGCTGTAAAAAACGAAAATGAGGACATATTTTCTGAGTTCTCAAATAGTTATAAAGCAATTTTAAATTATTTGCTATCTTTATGTCTTTTATCCAGTTGATCACTTAATTATTTGTTACAATTAGGGGAGAGGATGTGGTGTTATGGCCAAAGCTGCAGACTTTGTACCTGGGGAACAGGAACCATGATCGAGTTTTGGTTTCAGCTCAACATCCTGTGATTCTGGGCAAAACACTTACTCTCCCCATGCCGAAAGCCAAAATGATTGTGTGCTTGTGTAATATAACTGATTCTCCTGCAAAGCACACCAATTCCTTCGGGTCATGTTTGCAGGATATAAAACTGCAAAAAACTTTAAAAAATGAGGCCCTCATTTACGAGGCCCATGACGCAGGGTGGGGCAGCAAAAGGCTTGCTTAGCTGCCCTGCACCACTGAGAAAGGACAATAATGAGCAATATCTACAAGATACAGTGCATCTCTGTCCTCTCACCCTGCTCTTGTGCACAAATTGCTGCCTAGCACCAATGCAGTCACCCTTGCACCACGGTGCAAGGGTGCCCGCATTATGGGGCTGATTGTTTTTGTGCAAGAAGGGTCATCTTCACCTTCACAATCACAAGAGGTGTATTCCTCTTTTTATGTGTGCTGCAGAATGTAGCACACATAGAAAGAGAAATAATGAAGAGAAATAAAGATATTTCTCCCTGTTGCATCACTCTTACGTCACCCCTGAGGTAGCACAGGAATCTGACGCATTCCCACACTTGTAAATCTGGGAATGCGTCAGATTCCTTCGGGTTCCATGGGTGTTGCTTGGGAACACCCCAACCAACACCCATGGAATGTTCCTTTCACGCAGTGTTATGCGTGAAAGGGGTCCATATTTACAAGACCATGAAAAGCCACTCAAGTTGGCATTGCGTGGCCTTGTAACTAAGGGCTGGTACATTGCACCATTGGAGCTTATAAAAAGTTATGCTCTGATGGTGCAGTGTGCCATTAGGGCCTCGTAAGGGGCATATTTAAGAAAAGTGGTGCTGCACACAGTGCCCCTTTGTGCCCCCCATGCCACCATGTATGCGCCATATTTAAAATACGGTGCCCCATAGCTGTAGTTAGGGGAGTAGCGTCAGATTTTTGTATGCTAGTCTGACGCTAATCCTGCAAAGCTCCCAAAGGCCCATTGTAACCAATAGAAGCCTCCTTTTAATGCCTGCCTCGAGCAGGCGTTAAAAGTGCTAAAAAAAGGTAATGGGGGAAGGCCTTCTTTCCATAAATTAGGCGTGGCTCAGGCATGATGTAGCGCATAGGGTTACAAAGTGGTGCAATGCATGCATTGCACCACTTTGTAAATATGGGAAATGTGTTTGGCCTTCTAACACCACATTAGCGTCAACAAATGATGCTAATGTGGCTTTGGATTGGCTGTAGGGGCTCTTAAGTATGCTCCGAAGAGTTTTACACACTTCTGTACTTGGGCTATTCTTGGACTTCTTTTGGGTGATACGTGTGCTACATTTGGTGTCTTTTTTCCTCTGGTGGCCATCTTGGGGGACTTATTTGAGTTGAAGCTTCCTAATTTCCTTTTCTACTTCAGTGTCCTCAGTACAAAATGCTTTAAATTTTCCATTACAATTCCATCAACTTGGCATTCAGATATATCACATATATCAGAATGTTAGCACTGTAGTAACTCATTAGACCACTGTAAGCTACATATCACCAGGGAATTAACTGGCAGTCTGCTGCTTCTGCTACTGGTGTTGAAAGTGCATGTGTTAGACCTGGCATCCTTGGCGTAGCCTCCCCTGTCTGTATTGCCTCGGCTTCCATTGTTTTTACTGTGTGCTGGACTCTGTTTTTTCTGATTTTAGTACTCTAGGCATTTTACCACTGCTGACCAGTGCTAAAGTACAAGTGCTCCTATGTAAAGTGTATGTGTAATTGGCATTTCCATGATTGGCATATTTGATTTACTAGTAAGTCCCTAGTAAAGTGCACTAGAGGTGCCCAGGGCCTGTAAATCAAATGGGGAAACATCCGGAACAATGACTCCAGAATAACAATTACATTGTTAACACAAGCGGAATCACGCTTGTGTTAACAACAACTCCCTTTTTCTCTGCCTTAACCACGCATGTGCTGAACAACGCACATGTGTGGGTAAGGCAGGGAAAAAGCGAGAGTGCATCGGGAGAGGATGTGGTCAGGTAAGTGGGGCTGGGGCACGGTTGGGGTTAGATTTTGGGAGTGGGGAGGATGGGTTATTTTTTTTATGGGTGGGTGTGGGGGGACATTTTGTTTTTAAGGGCAGGGTGGGGGGTCAGGGTAGTTTTGTTTTTAGGGACTGGGTGAGGGTAGCAGTGATTTTTTTTATAGGAGCGGGGTGGGGGTATGGTTGTTTTATTTTAGGGGATGGGTTGGGGTAAGTTTTAGGACTCAGGGTGGGTGGGGTTTTTAGGGTAGTTGTTTAGGGGTGGGGTTGGGGTAGTTTTTTTTTGTGGTGGGGTGGAGGAGCAGGGTAGTTTTGTATTTAGGGGTGGAGGTGGGGGGCCAGGGCAGTTTTGTTTTCAGAGGTGGGGGGTTGAGGTAATTTTGTTTTTAGGGGTGGGGCAGGGTGGGTGGTGGACTAGTTTTGTTAGGGGCGGGGATAGGGGTAAGGTATTTTTATTTTTGGGGTGGGGTTGATTGTTTTTAGGGCATGTGGGTGGTCAGGGAAGGTTTTAGGGCTCAGGGTGGGTGGGGGTATTGTGGTAGTTATCTTTTTAGGGGTGAGGTGGGGGTTTGGAGTAGTTTTGTTTGATGTGGTAGGGGGTCAGGGTAGTTTTGTTTTTAGGGGCAGGGTGGAGGAGTCAGTTTAGTTTTGTTTTCAGGGACGGCATGAGGAGGTTGCAGTAGTTTTGTTTTCAGGCAAAGGGGTCATGGGTTCGGGTAGTTTTTTTTTTAGAGTTGGGATGGGGGAGTCGTAGTAGTTTTGATTTTATGGCAGGTGGGGGGCTGTTGTTTTTAGGACAGGTGGGGGGTCGGGAGGTTTTAGGGCTCAGGGTGGGTGGGGTGTTGGGGTACTTTTGTTTTTAGTGGCGGGGTGGAAGGGTCAGGTAGTGTTTTTAGGGCAGGTGGGGGCGGGTCGGGGTAGTTGTGTTTATAGGGCTGGGGTGGCATGCTACAACCAAGCATGCTGTTCCACACATGCCTTTACTAGGCATGCCTTTACTATGAAAACTCGTTGTAAAGGCATGCATGGTAAAGGCATTCGTGATAGCAACACAGTGGTAGTTCTGACTGCGTTGTTCAGGCATGCGTGGGTGGCGCATGCATTGTCCCATCATAGAGCCATCAAATGCTACTAGTGGGCCTGCAGCACTGGTTGTGCCACCCAGATTAGTAGCCCTGTGAACATGGCTGAGACCTGCCACTGCAGTGTCTGTGTGTGTAGGTTTAACCTGGCAATTCGGCCTGGCAAGTGTATCCACTTGCCAGACCTAAACCTCCACTTTTTATACATTTAAGGCATCCCTAAGGTAGGACCCAGGGACCCCATGCGCAGGGTACAGTGTATGTTAAAGATGGGACATATACTGATGTGTTTTCCATGTCCTGACAGTGAAATACTGCCAAATTCGATTTTCACTGTTACAAGACCTGTCTCTCTCACAGGTTAACATGGGGGCTGCCTTTAAATATAATTAAATTGCAGATTCCCTTTGAGAGTAGATAGAAACATGGAGTTTGGGGGTCTCTGAACTCACAATTTAAAAATACATCTGTTAGTGAAGTTGGTTTTTAGAATGTTAGTTTGAAAATGCCACTTTTAGAATGTATACATTTTCTTGTTTAAACCATTCTGTGACTCTGCCTGTTTGGGGATTCCCTGTGTTTGTCAGACTGATAGTTGGGATGTTTTTGAATCTCCTCTAGACAGTAACATAAAGGGAGCTGGGGTGTGGCCTGCATATCCTGATTGGCCATCTGAGCTAGAGTGGATGGAGGAGCGGTCCCTTACACCTGAAAGGGCTGTGCCTGCCCTCATACAATGCAGTCTGCAACCACCTGGTGTGTGTCTGGGGCCTGGCCTAGGTAAGGCAGGATCTTCTGAACAACAGAGACTTTCCTTTGAAGTTTGCCTACTTCAAAGACAGAAAGTCATGTAAGTAGTGGACCCAAAACCCAATACTTTAAATCATTTCTGGAACCAAGAGGAACCTCTGCCAAGGAGAAGAGCTGAGGAGAAGTGCTGCCCCTGCCTGTGACTGTGCTTTGTTGGGCTATCCTGCAGTTGCTGCTTCTGCCTGTGAAATGGGACAAAGACTGGACTTTGTTGTACATTCCTGCTTGAAGAAGAATCTCCAAGGGCTTGAACTGAGCTTGCCTCCTGTTTTAAAGTCTCAGGGCAATCAAAGACTTCCAGTACCTGGACTCTCTGCTGAGACTCCTGCCCTGCCAAGTAGTGCTCCATACAGTCCCTGGGCCCTTGAAAGGTGAAGTTGGCAGAACAAGAGCTGAAATCCACGCTCAAAATGCAGTGCGGGGAAATTTTTGACGCATCATCGACAACGCAGCTCTTAAATGATGCGCCACCTGCTTCACGGCTGGGAGATCGATGCATCGTGGCTGGAGAAATGGCACAAACACCCTATTGTGGCTGCTGATAACGACGCTAACCCCATGCAGCATGGTTTTCTAACACAATGTGACCAGGATTCCTCACGCATCATCCCTTGGCGTCAAAGTCATTATGAACCTGCGCAGATCCGCGGTGCCCTGTCTGAGAGGGAAAGGATGCATCGCTGGCCCGACCGGAGAAGAAATGACACAGAGCCTCACTTGCGAGTAAGGAATCAATGCATTACTGACTTTTCCGATGCACACTCGCCTGTGCAGCTTTATTTTTGATGCAAACCAGGTTCTTTGCATAAAATCAATGTTTCCATTGTTTTCTATGGAGTAAGACTCTTATTCTTTTGAAAGTTTATATCTTGACTTGTGTATGTTGGATTTGTGTCGTTTTGGTCTTGTTTGATTCAGATAAATATTACCTATTTCTCTAAACTGGTGTGTTGTCCATTTTGGAGTGTTGTCACTGTATAACTGTGTGTTGGTACAAATACTTTACAGATTGCTTCTGAGATAAGCTTGACCAAGCTACCAAGGGGGTAAGCAGGGATTACCTAAGTGTGTTTCTCCATTACCCTGACTACAGTGAGGGTCCCTGCATGGACAGAGTACAAACTGACTGCCAACCAGAGATTCCCAATACTAACAGCATGCTTCAATCCACATGTCAAAATGTGTTAATGAGATAGAAGAGAAAGATATTTGAGATCTCACTTTAAACATGTATTATTTTTTCTACCATAATTTCTATGACAAAATAAACACCATCATTTTGTTCCTTTTTGATCCCTTCTAAATGAAGGGTCTCATTTACGAGGCCTTAGCGCACCGCATGCCACAGAGCATCATTTCTTTGACCATCCAGCGCTCTAGTGTGCCGGCCCATATTTAAAAGGCCTTGCAAAGCCGCCTTGCATGGCTTTTGTAGGCCTTGTAAATATGGATCCCTTTTTCGCATAACACTGCTTGAAAGGTGTGTTCCATGGGTGTTGCTTAGGGTATTCCCATGCAACAACCATGAACCTGGAAGAATCTGATGCATTCCCAGGTTTACAAGTCTTGAAAATAGTGAGATTCCTATGCCACCTCAGGAATGGCATAAGTATGACAAAACTGAGAGAAATATCTTTATTTCTTGTAAATGAGGCACTAATTGTTTTAAGTTTTGCCAGATTGATTCAATCAAGATGGCTTCAGGTGCACCACAGATTTGTCATATTTAAGACTTAAGACTGTACATCCTTCCCCATGGCCCAATGGGACTGCCACCTAACTGTGGCTGAATGTGAAATGCATATGGGGGCCCACACGCCCTCCCCCAGAGCCCTAGGGACCACTACCTTAAATTGCAATGGGTGAGGCCTGTATGGCCTACCCAACAACCCCAGGGACTACCAACTCCCTGGGGCTGAAAATAAATAGCGAAGGGGATCTGTTGTGGACCCACAGCCCTGGAGACCACCACCTCCCTAGCCCCTCCCATAGAGTCAATATTGGCCCTGGAGGCCTACATCCCCCAGGGCTGGCTCCTGCTGTGCCCAAGGGTGCCCACCCCAGAACACAGCTCTTTGCTCTGACTTGGTAAGAGCTATGACAGCTCTTGCCAAGTCAGTGGGAACATTCTTTTCCAGCGTGCAAGAGCTGTCAAAGTGCCCTTGACGACTGGAAGTAGAGGTTTCATCTCTTTTCCTGTCCATAGAGATGCAGGCAGGGAAAGAGATGAAATGATCACTTTTGCCGACAGGGAGCTTCATGTTAAACAGCTCCCTGTGTGTAAAAGCAATGCTGACTCCCGCAGAGAGCTGCTGAGATGGTGGGGGCCTTGAGGCTTCCCCCACGGTTCCCATCATGCACACTGGGTGCATAGGCCACCCAAGTGACATGGCCAGGCAATTGGGGTTCCTGGGGTCAAATTCAATTCAGAGATGGGGCTCATGCCCCCCCATTGAATAGAGGAGAGCTCCAGGGGATGGGGTCCCTAGGGCTGAAATCGACAAGGGGAATGGGGCTGCATGGCCCCCATAGAATTGTTGTTGGCCCTGGAAAATGTGGTCCCCTAGAATGAAATTGGCTGGAGGAGGAGGACAGCTTGCTCCCCCCCCCATTGAATAGCTGTGGGCCTCAGGGATGGGGTCTCCAGGGCCACAGTAGGCCCAGGGAGGTGGGCGTGCAGCCACTCTCTCCTACATTACATGGTTCTCCCTTTAAATTGCTGTGAGTATAAAAATGGGCAAATCACCTGGAAGCTGCACTCACTTGACCCCTCACTGTCCACCTCTGTAGTATGCAAAGGTCTTCCCCCTTTTGCCAGGATGATGTACAGCTTCCCAAAGGGCTCCCAGTGCATTTCCCACTGATGTTTATGGCACATTCTTGATGTCGAGGAATATGAGGACATCTTCACAAAACAAAGAAGCCCTTACTTCATATAGATAAGAAGAAGGACCTTGGTTTTGTTGAGATTTACGTCTTTGTAGCCCCATTGGCCTTTCTATAGAAAGATTCATGTTATCACAGACTTCTAGAGAAATATGCAACAGGAATATTCATGTTGCCAAAATGTACACAAGGTCACTGATGATGTTTCCATGTGCTCCATTACACAATTGTAGTGTAGAATACATACTGGACATTTACACAAGATGGTAGAAGGAGCTCCACTTGGGTAAATATTTCATGTACAGCTGTAGACTTTTGTTGGATAAAAGGATAGGTGAGGTTTCTTTGAGGCAGAGTCACTCATACAGCTACTGACATACACATACAGACACTTACACACCCACTCACAGGTGCACTCAGCCACTCATGCACCCCCTCACAGACCCACTCAGAGACTCACACATCCACTCACAGACCCACTTATATACTCATGTACCCACTCACAGGCCCATTCAGAGACTCACACACCCACTCACAGACCCAGTCAGACTCATGCACCCACTCACAGACCCACTCAGAGACCTACACACCCACTCAGAAAACTCACTGAGACTCACGCACCCACTCAGACACTTATTCACCGACTCACAGACCCACTCAGACTCACACACTCATTCATAAACCCCCATAACTACTTGTGCAGCCACTCACGCACCCACTCAGACATTCACGCACCAACTCACTGATCCACTCAGACTCACACACATACACTCACTGACCCACACAGACACTCACACACCCACTCAGAGACACTCTCACATCTACTGTCACACCCAGAGGCACCCTCTTACACTTATTTTCTTACCCAGACAGACACTTTTATACCCAGTCTCACATATACATAGACCCTCTCACACCCATTTTCATACCCAGACAGGCACTTTCACACCCACTCTTATACCCAGAGACTCCCTCTCACACCTATTCTTACACCCAGAAAAACAGGCCCTGTAGCCATCTCCTATCGCACATGGCCAAAGACTATGCTCAGTGCGGGGCTGGGTGGTTAGGGGTGTTAGCCGCAGGGCCTGCAGCCAATCCCGGCCATGCATGACAGATAGCTGCGTGCAGCAGTGATGGATTAACATATAGTAAGGAAAATTACTTTATGTTAAAAAAAAAACATAGAAATTCACTGAAAAAAGGTAACAGGGATGCTATAGTTAGGAAATAGAATTAAAAAACATAAAATTTCACCAAATTATCCAAAGGTTACAGGAATATATATAGACCTTGCCATGCACTGCTAATTACTGCAGTCATGACAACTTTTTTAATGTCAATAAAAATATCAATAAAACATAAGCATTCAAATTATTGAAGAAAATACTGTGCATGGCAGGGGTATGAGTTATAGTTACCTTAGGTCGTGAGTTATAGTTACTTGCAATAACTCTAACTATAACTGCTGAATTTCTGTGTTTTAGTGCAAGTAATTTCAGAACCTAACTATACCTTCCCAGTAACTTTTATTTTTTTAAGTGAAAAAAAAAAAAATATATATATATATATATATATATATACATGTTCACTTGAATCAATCAAAGGCTAAATGTACATTATACAAAAAAAAGCATAGAAATTCTGCTGTTATAGTTATAGTTATTTCAAGTATCTATAACTTGTGCCCTCAGGTAACTATAACTTGTTCCCCCGCCGTGCACAGTTTTCTCCTCAATAGTTTTACTGCGATTATTACCTTGATATTATCAATGATGTTATCAAAGATGTTATGAGTTGTGCAATATGTGGGATAATTAACAGTGCATGGCAAAGGCACGAGTAATACTTACTTACAAAAACTCTAGCTCTAGCAGCTCAATTTCAGTGGTTTTGTACATTTAAAATGTGAGCCTAACTATAATGTTCATGTAAACTTTGGTTTTTTTAAAGTGAATTTCTTTATTTTTTTTAATTCTATTTCCTAACTATACCATCCATGTCACCTTTGTTTTTTTCAGTGAATTTCTATGTTTTTTTTTTAAAGTAAAGTAATTTTAATTACTATATGTTATTCCAACCACCACCGTGCATTGCCTGCAGCCAGACCCTGTGGCTAACCCCTATAACCGCCCAACTCCGCACCACTTAGAATGAGAAATGTTCTGCAAATCGGAAAAAAAAATATTTGACAATTTATAAGAATGAGATCACCTTTTTGTATGTACCCTAAGCATTTGAGGTTGAAAAGAACTTAGACCTAAGAAATGACAACGTACACTTCTAGACTGGAACGCTCAACCTTCTGTGTGAGAGTCTGAGACCTTAACCACTATGCCCTAGGTGAATTCTTTTTGTGCATTATCCAGACATAGCTATGATTTTCAAACCAAAGATTATTTGTGGGGAAAAGATTTACATTTTCTATCACTAGCAATGTTTAAAATTTAAAACAACAGTAAATAGACACACTGCCATTAAATTCCAGGATTTGCACCTTCAACCATCTGAATGAAAGTCCACGAGTAGGCCAGAAGACACTCTTTTTCGCTGTGCATCAAAATGTAACTATAACATTCGGACCAAACATCTTGCTAGTGTGATGCTTTGAAGTCTTTGTGTGGAGAGACTATTGCAAAAGCAATCTCTTTCTCTATCTCTCTCTTTCTCTCTTCCGTCCCATTATGGGATAGAAGGGAAAAAAAAGAAAGTGACAGGACCATGGGAGAACACTTCAAGCCCCCTGTTGTCCCACTGGCTCCTGTCTCCTGCAGGAGCTGGCATCAATCCCGCACACAGGGCATAATAGCGGGCAGGGAAAGAGATGAAAACTCTGCTTTCAGTAAGCGAGAGCAGTTTTAAAGCTCCTGCTTGCTGGAAGCGGAGTGCTTGCTTTTGCTTGGCAGGAGCAGTCACAGTTCCCGCCAAGCAAAAGCAAACAGCTACCTCCCGAAAGTATGCACCTCTGGAGGTAGCAAGAGCTGGCCCTTGGGCATGGCAGTCCCCAGGGCCATATTTGTTTCCAGAAGGGAGGCTGTATGCCCACTGCCTTTAATGAGCTGGCCCTGGGGAGAGTATGGTCCTAGGGGCTGTATATTGCCCAGGAGGGTTCCCCGTGGCCCCTCCTAAATTTGTAATAAAGTTATTGGCTGCTAGGAGGTGGTATTCCCTCGGACCTGAGGGGTTCATGCGGCCCCCATTGTATTTTAAGTGTAGTCCCAGGAAGGTGCTGGTCCCTGGGGCAAAGTGGGGTGTGGGCAGCCACCCACTTTATTTGGTTATTGTGGCCCCAAGGAGGTGGTGGTCCCTGAGACCTGGGGGGTCTGCATGGTTCACCTGCACACTTTCAGCACCAGGGAGGTTCTGTTCCCCAGGGCCCGGGGATCCATGCAGCCCCTGATTGTATTGTATTACAGCAGTACTGGGGAGATGGTTATCTCTGGAGTCCAGGGGGGTCCACAAGGCCCCCCACATTAGCTGGTTTCCATGACCCTGGGGAGGTGGTGGTCCCCAGGCCCTAGGATGTCTACTCCTTACCACATACTTTTGCTTTTTCCCCAGGGAGGTGGTGGTCCCCGGGGCTCAGGGGTACGCGCAGTCCCCCCTAAATTTGTTTCTTCACCTCCCAGGAGGTGGTGGTCCACGGGGCTTTGATTAGCCCTAAAAGGGGGGCTCAAAATGGCTACCAGCAATTTTTGTTTGAAGTGTTGGCAGCCAGTTAGATCTCAGCTTGGGATCTCCATAGATCCATGACCCTAAATATACACATTTATTCTCCCTTCAATATCTTTATGACTAATGTATGGAATTACACCAAATGAACAAATTTGATCTGTAGACCAAAAGCTAGCTTTCTGCCAAATGTGATGTAATTCCGTCCAGTGGTTTTTGCTGCAGACGTGTCTAAAGAGCCTATGGGAATTAACATGGGAAACACACTTTTTTGACTCCTTCCTTTTTTGCAGCCCCCCACATGACGGATCATCCCAAAACTTTCAAAGCACAACAAGGCACTTTAAAAAAAAATGTTCTGAAGATTCATCAAACAGTGCTAAAGACACAGGCAAGTGAAAATACACTTTTTCTGTAGAAACTAGGGGGGTCATTACAACCCTGGCAGTCAAAGACCGTCAGGGCTGTTTTGGCGATTGCACCGCCAACAGGCTGGCGGTGCAATCTTGTGTATTTTGACCGCGGCAGAAGCGCCGCAGTCGCACCACCGGGCCGCCGGTTTCCCGCCACATTTGCCCCGGTGGTGATAATCCGCCAGGGCAGCGCTGCCCAGGGGATTACGAGTCCCCGACTGCAAGCCTTTTCCTGGCGGTTTGAACCACCAGGAAAAGGCTGGCGGTACGGGGAGTCGCGGGCCCCCTGAGAGGGCCCCATTCAGCTTTTCACTGTCTGCGCAACTGCAACCGTCGCATGGCCGCAACACCGCCGGCTCCATTTGGAGCCGGCTCCTGTGTTGCGCCGAGATCCCCGCTGAAGCAGCCCGCCAAGGTCATAATGAGGGCCTAGCTCCTTACTATCACTACCAACTGGCGACCACCTTTGGATAGTTATAGTTAGGACCTCGTTTCCATGGGAAAAACATTTTATGTTTTGCTAAGAACTTTGGTGAGAATGTTCCAGAAATTTTCAAAACTAGTACGCAACTCAGTTTTGGGGTGATTTGTCAAGCAGGTGCAGGGAAAAAGGGAGGGGGGCAAAATGCATTTTCCCGATGCAATTTCGCACAGGGATTTTGGACATGACTACAGCTTTAAACAACATGGCCCATATTTGTATTTTTTTAGCGCCGCATTTGCATCATTTTTTTAAGCAAAAGCGGCGCAAACTTACAAAATACAATTGTATTTTGTACGTTTGTGCCGCTTTTGCGTCAAAAAGCGGCGCAAATGCAGTGCTAAAAAAGTATAAATATGGCCCCAAATTTGGCAGAGAGGTAGCTCTTGGCCCACAAATAGCTCTTTTTGTTATTTAGTGTAAATCTGTTCAGTAGCTTCGGAGTTATAAAAGGAAAAATAAATATAGATATCAAGGGATTCGGATCCATCGCAGATCCAGTGCAGTGAATTCATGGATCCATAGACCAACAGCAATGCCATGAGTGGCTGTTCGCAACCTAAAAGGAAAGTTGCGCCCACCATTTTATGTATTAGGATGTGGTCCCGAGACCTCACAATTTAAGTGCATAGTGATTGAAAGGGTCAGGTTAGAGGTACTCTGATCCCCTTGGACGGATAGAGGGTTTGCAGAGGGTCCCCTGAAGGACAGAAAATTGCCTTAAATATCTTATTTTTCCAAGTGCATGATCCACTGATCCCTTTTGGAGCTCAGCACGGCCCCTGGTATGAATTTGTGACAGGTCTGCAGATCCAGCCCCAATGGGAAGAAAATACACACATTCTCTGATCCACTTATACCCCTACACTACTACTGATAAACCCACTCACACCCCCTGTCAAATACCCTCAAAACCACTCATGTACCCATTCTGCCACTCACACAGCAATACAGCCACTCACACCCACTCACAGACCCATACAGCTACTCACACACCCACTGACACACCCTTGAAATCTCTTACACACTCACTCACACACCCACACTGCCAATCACACACCCATTCATACAGCCATGCAGCCACTCACACACTCTCTCACATATCCATGTCAACAGTTTAATGCCCACTGTTTCAAATGTATTGTTGTTATATATGAATATTTTTGATTAGGACGGATCTGCGGATCCGTTGTGGTGCCAAAATGTGTTGCTATTTTGTGTGAATATGTGCTTTTGTTGTGGAATTCATTCTCCGCGGATCTGAGTGACAAAATAAAAATAAAGAACTTTAAAAGAAAATGAACTAAAGTTTGGGAATATGGTTGACTCTGAAAAGAGGAGTTGCGCTTATGATTGGAAGATGATTATTACGCATATGACAGGATGCAGTCTTTCAAGTTGTTGAGGCATACCCTGTTGCCTTTATCTATTAAATGCCCTCAAAACCGCTCACGTACCCATACTGCCACTCGTACAGCAATACAGCCACTCTCACACCCACTCACGTACCCATACAGCCACTCACACATCCACTGACATACCCTTGAAATCTCTTACACATTCATTCATACACCCATACTGCCAATCACACACCCATTCATACAGCCATGCAGCCACTCACACACTCTCTCACATATCCATGTAGACAGTTTTATGCCTAATGTGTCCTATGTATTGTTGTTTTGTATGAATATTTTTGATTATGACGGATCTGAGGATCCGTTGTGGTGCCAAAATGTGTTGCTATTTTGTGGGAGTATGTGCTTTTGTTGTGGGATCCATGCTCTGCGGATCTGAGTGACAAAATAAAAATTACGAATTTTAGAAAACAAAGTAGTGTTTGGGAATATGGTTGACTCTGAAAAGAGGAGTTGTGCTTATGATTTGTAGATGGTTATTACGCACAGAACAGGATGCAGTCTTTCAAGTTGTTGCGGCCTACCCTGTTGCCTTTATCCGTTAAATGAACTCCATTGTTTCCTTATATCCCATTCATATCAAAGCACAATTTGTTGTAGTAGACAGAGCCAGTCCATATTGTGGTCTCTGAGGAATGCAGAAACAGTTTTTTAGACATGTTTCTTGGATTTGTCTATCTCTAGACAAAATGGTGTTGTACACTGCCACTTCTGCCTTTGGCAAATGTCAGAGAACACAAAGGCAGTGTGTGGGAAAAGTGCCAATAATTTACCAAAGGTATCTTTCTTTTTATTTATTTTTTTATTTTATTTTTTTATTTTAATATATCGGAGGGAGGGGGTTACACAAGAAATAAACAAGAGAAGAAGACATAATATATCCGTGCAGAGAAACAGAACAATAAACAGAAAAAAAAAAACAACGGGAGAAAGAAGACCTTAAACAATAAAACAATTGTATATATCACATATCAAAACTATGAACACTATGAACACATTTTTTTTTTTTTTAAACTGTGTCTTGATATTCCAACCATCTAGTCAGTGGTGCCCACATTCGTTCTCCTCTATATCTCTTTTTATGACCCTTTAACTTATAAAGACTTAATTCAGTATTATAAATGGCAAATAATCTAGAGCGCCAACCCTCAAACGTGGGGGGTTCTTTTTTAAGCCAATCTGTAGCAATACATAGGCGATATATTGCCATTGACAAAAATAAGAATCGCCTTATTTTATACAGTGCAGGTTCCATACTTTCGGGTGAGTCCACGACTCCCAATACTACCAGCATAACAGTAATTCGAATATTGCAATCCGTGATCTTCTTAAGGAATACCTCTATCTCGTTTAATATTCCCTGCAACATTGGGCATGCAAAAAACATATGCGTTATCTCAGCTTCAACTCCCCCACATCGATTGCAGCTTCCAGAGGATATCCCCCACTTTTTCAGCTTTGCTGGAGTATAATATAAGTCCATCAGTGTTTTGTAATGCTGGGTTTTCAAATTAGCTGAAAGAAATGTTGTATCAGCCATGGCTAAGGATTGGTCCACCCACTCTCCAGCCACCCCAAGTCGTGCAATCCATCGCTCATTCTGTTGTACCATATCATCTATTTGTAACTCTGTTAATAGTTTATATAACTTGCCAATCTTTGCCCCATTTTTAACAGCCTCAACTACCGGGATCTCCAACAACTGTACCCTGCCGTACTTTTGAGACTGTAAAAAATTTCGTATTTGCAAAAATTTAAAAAAATGGGTCTTAGGTAAGCCAAATTGGGACTGCAATTCCATGAATGATTTACAACCGGATTTACAATACAAGTCTCCGACTTTATTTATTCCCCTAGAACGCCAAAAATCTAGTATGGGATCCCTAAAAATGTGATTTGAGATAGCTGAAAATTTCATTGGTGTATAACCCGTAATCTTTCCCAGTCCCATATTCCGTTTTATCTGAGCCCAAACCTTAAAGGCGGATAAAAAAGGCTTAAATCTTACTTTTTTGAAGTAACTTGGTTCCTCAAATTTTTATAACCAACCACTTGTCTCCCTACCCGCCATCATAGTATAAATAGGGGTTGGTTTTTCTTCTTCATTACCCTTAAAACTTCCCCTTATAAGTTCATCCATATGTTGAAGACAGCAGGCGTAGTAATACAGTGTAAAATTAGGGAATGACCACCCGCCTCGATCTTTGGGAAGTGTCATATACTTCATTGCCCTTCTCGTTTTAGCATATCCCCATAAAAAATTATTCCCCATCTTTTCCAATTTTTTAAGCCATTTTTTATCAACCTCAAGGGGAATGGCCCGAAATAAATATAGGATTTTTGGCAGAACCATCATTTTCAATACGTTGCAGCGACCCTCTAGTGATAGGTGCAAATTATGCATACGGTCTAAATCCCTCTTTATTCTATTTAATAGTGGGATAAAATTGATTTCCACCAACCGATTAACCACTGATGTAATCTTCACCCCCAGATACACCGCTTCAGATACCAGCCGTTTATCTACTAATGAAACGTGCTCAGAACATACTATCTGTGTTTTATCTGAGTTCAGCTTATATCCGGAGTATCTTCCAAACTCTCTTGCCTCTGTTTCTATTGCCTTAATAGCTTCCTCCATATTGCTTGTCACTATAGCTACATCATCAGCATATGCAAACACCTTATATGTTTCTCCATGATATAGTAGAGGTTTAATATTTTTGCATTCTTCTAATCTCAGCAAGAAAGAATCAATATATAGAGCAAAGAGCAAGGGGGAACATGGACACCCTTGTCTAGTCCCCCTAGAGATTGAGATAGTATCTGATTCCAAACCAGCGATGCATATTCTAGCTTTTGGGGCTACATATAAAGCTTTTATAGCTGTAATATATCCACTCCCTATACCTTTCCAGCGCATGATTTCCCATAGAAACTTCCACGATACACGATCAAATGCCTTCTCGGCGTCCAGAAGTAATAATCCTAAATTTGTTTGATATAGTTCTGCAAGATCAAACATGGATATTATTCTTCTTATATGATCTGTTGTGTCTCTACCCGGAATAAACCCATGTTGTTGTTTTTTAACCAACCTGACTATCACATTCGCTAATCTGCTGGCCAGAATCTTTGCATAAATCTTTCCGTCTACGTTTAACAAGGATATAGGTCTATATGAACTGGGGAGCTCTGTCGGTTTATCCTTTTTTTTTTTGCATTATAATACTTGCACATTCCCATGATAAAGGCGCCTGACCTGCCTGCGCTATACAAAAAATACTATGCATATCCTTTTTGATGTCTGTCAAGAAAGTCTTGTAGAATTCAAGTGGTATTGCATCTAGCCCAGCAGCTTTCCCTGTTGCCAGGGAACTCACTGCCCCAATTATCTCATCAATATGAATTAGTGCGTCTAATGTAACTTGTTCCTCAGAAGAGAGCCTTGTGCTTTTTAATTCCCCCAGAAATTCACTAACCTCTTTTTGTAGCTGTTCAGAATACACTATATCTTCACTATACAGATCCTGATAGTAACCCTTAAAAACCTCTAGAATTCCTTCTAACTCTGTATGTTTCCGCCCATTGCCATCGATTATATTCAAAACATTCTGTTTGACCGCCTTCTGTCTGACCCGTCTAGCTAGGACTTTTCCTGTGTATTCACCATATTCATAGCACTCCAATCGGTGATTTTGATAGGCGGCTGCCACTGTTTTATTCAAGTGAGCATTAATTTTAGCCTTAAGAATCGCCATCTGGGTCTGAGTGAGAATAATGTCTTCTCTACTAGCAATTTTACTAGCTAATTCCCTCTCTTTTATTATTAATCTTTCTTGAAGTTCTACGATTTCCTTTCCCCTGATTTTCTGAATTCCCAAACTATAGCTAAGAGTTTCACCTCTCACCGCAGCTTTAAATGAGTCCCATACCATCCCCGGATCTGCCGTATTCCTATTAATATCAAAAAAGCGGTGAATCCACTCTTTCATATGGGATATATATCCTGGGTCAGCCAACAATTTCCTGTCAAATGTCCATACACGATGCAGATTAGATGGTCCCTTTATTATTATAGACAATACTAACGGATTATGATCTGATAAGAATCTGGGTTTACATTCTATTTCAGCCCCATGAATTAAATTTTGTGATATAAAAAAATAATCCAACCTTACTAATTTGGCATGTGGGAACGAATAATAGGTATACCCTGGATCTAAAGTTTTCTAAATCACAGATAATTCTATGAGAGCCCACCGTCCATAATTACTTGCTCGGGATCTAAAAGCATGTACATTATTATTTCTGGCAAGTATCGTCACCCCACGTGTCGACACCTCCTGTCTGGTACAAACAAGAGGCGTCAACCCAAGCTCTCGTATGAGTTCTCGCTTACTCCATGCAATGTGCGTTTCCTGCAAGCAGTATAAATCTGATTTGATTAGTTTAAGACCTGCTGCCACTCTTTTCCTTTTCTGAGGGCTATTAAGACCGCAAATATTCAATGTACAAATCCTTAATCTATTTGCCATATCGCTCAGTTTGGTGTACCAGTCTCACGTCATTACTTTCTCCCTTAAAGAAACCAACTTGTTGATATTGAATCCTATACTTAATCTTCTTTTGATATGTCTTCATTAAATTATTCTGAACATTTCTCCCTATATTAGTGCCCCCCCACACCCCACCACCCATCTCCCATCCTCCCGCCCCTTGCACCCCAGCCCTGTTACCAACCACCCCCCCATCCACCTGCACCCCCCCTTACCCCTACCCTTACACCCAGTTTATGGAGAGTATGGGATCTCATTGTCCCTGATGATGGTAAAGCTTCCGCTCCGACCGTCCCCACCCAGTGCATTATTTTATTTTTATTTTCTCTTTTGCCTTTTCTCCCTTTCTTTGCCTCTATCTCTTTGTATCTAAACCCTATTTTTATCCAAAAAAACAAGATTTTTATCTAAATTTTTATAAAAGGGGGGATTAATCCTAAGAGGTTTCTCTCTTACCCCCAGCTCGACTTCTCAGGGCTTAACTCCTAACCCTCTCCACTTTGCCCCCACCCTGTGTCTTAATCCAGGAAATCTATTTTAGGAAGCTGGACCATTAAGTTCACCCAAAAAAGCCCTTGCTTTCTCCTCTGACGTGAAGTAGTAGGTCCTGTTATATATTACTACTTTCAGTTTAGCTGGATTTAATAAAAAAACCTGTGCCCCCTTACTTTGAAGTGGCTGAATTAACTGACGGAGCCTCCACCTTTTATCAACAGTACTATGGCAATAGTCTGGTCTCACAAAAAACTCACATCCCTTAGCCTTACTTCTAGCGTTGGGTCGAGCTCGGTCGTATATGACCTGTCTTGCCTGATAGTTAAGCAAAGAGATTAATATTACTCTAGGTCTACCACTTCCTCCTTCTGAGTTTGGTCCTCTTTTGTTAAAAGGAAATCGATGGGCTCTTTGAACCTCTTTGTCCCAATCCCACTGTTGTAAGTCCGGAAAAGCTTCCTTGAAAAGTGCAACCATAAAGCTATGTGTGTCTGATCCTTCAAGTCCTTCTGGTACACCCAGGACGCGCAGATTATTCCTCCTCTTTCTGTCCTCTAAATCTGTCAATTTCCACTGAGTGTCCTCAAGTTGTTTCTCCATCACTTCTCGAGATGACTGGTGAGCTCCAGCCTCATCCTCCAGACCCGAGATCCGGATCTCGGCTTCTTCCATCCGTGTAGTAAACTCCGAACATTTCTTGGCTACTCGACGAATTTGGATCTGCATCTTACGGCAAGCCATTTGAGTCCTACGGCTCTCTAATTTGGATTCCTCTCGGTGTTCCATAATGCTTTGATATATGGTTTCCAGTGACACAGAATTGGGCTGTTTTTCACCATTGTCGTATAGAGTTAAATCATCCTTGGAATACTCCCACTGAAGCCCCTGAATAGAAAAAAAACAAAAAAAGCCTACTAATAAAAGTAATTTTTGCATAGTTTACAGAGGAGAATAGAAGACTATGGGCCTGATTACAACTTTGGAGGAGGGTGTTAATCCGTCCCAAATGTGACGGATATCCTGCCCATGGTATTACGAGTTCCGTAGGATATACTGGACTCGTAATACGGTGGGTGGTATATCCGTTACATTTGGGACGGATTAACTCCTCCAAAGTTGTAATCAGACCCTATGTCTAGTACTGAGGCTTTCCTTAATGAAGAAAGCTACTTACAAGAGAACACATTAGTACATGCAATTGAAACAACTGGCAGATGCTATGAGGTAATTGCAAAAGAGGAGATTGTTCCTACAAATGTAGAGGAAGAGATAGCTGAAGAGGTTTAAGGGTGGTGTATACATGCTCCTATATATATATATATAAGTGGGACTGTGGTAGTATTCATAGTTTTCACCAGGAATCAATCACTATATTAGGAACTTTTCTATGTAAACTTCCAGGTAAAAGTGTGAAGTGGAAAATTGCAAAGTTGCAAGCATTAGTTCCATGCAAAGTGAGGAAATTACCTACTTTACAAGGACATTCACTGCGGTGTCCATCTAAGAAACAATGCACAAGCACTTTTCAACATTTTAGAATATTGGCTGTTCATCATTCAAAAATGTGAAATTTAGTTAGAAGACTTTACTTCGTAAACGGTCCTGCATTGTGCTTGGGAGAAATGACCAAAATCACTTTTGTATGGTACAGTATCAGAGGTTGAAAATGCTGGTGAAGATATGTTTCTTTGGTATTGAAGTGGAGTCTGAGCAAAATTGTGAGTTGGTGTAGTGGAAATGAACACAGATATTAGTACTGATAACTTTGTGTGAGAAATAGCTAATTTTAATGCAGTTGCTATAGACAAACCAAACTATGGGCCTCATTACGAGTCTGGGCATCACTAGACTCGTGGATGGTGGTCGGACCACCGCCAATGCGGTAGTCTGAGAGCCATATTACAACACAGGAAGTCGGGCCACTAGGAAACCACCAGCTCTGCCAGGATCAGAGATCCTGGCGGTCTGGAGGTCGTTCTACACCAGCTTTTTCACGGCAGTAGCAGTGTAGTGTGGTCAGTTTTATGTATATTTTGCGCATTAGCTTCAGGCCTTAGGCCTCTGTGCACTTTGCCCTAAATATATTTTATTCATTTGCTAACAGCTTAGAGCCTCTGTGCACTTTACTCTAAATGCTTTCTATTAGGCTTCGTACTGTTATTTTACAGAATAGCCAGTTCCACGGTGTTGTTTTTTATTCATATCACACTGTTTTGCCTACTTCAGCACTGGAGTTCTTCATAACATATTCACTCTGTGCTTTAGTCAAGGATACAGTCTGGTACATTGCCGATAGACGTGGTAGGAGTCTAGACTTGCCATTCCTGCGCAGGAACATTTTGTGATCACGATGACATGTTAGTTATAAAATCACTTCCTTGTCCCAATACATCAAGAGGGAGATTCCGACCAGGGAACCACAACTAGACGCTGACTGCCTCGTTGCAGATGCTGAACCAGATCACAGGCCTTTGCTCAGGTATGAGTGTGTCCGTCTCCCTAGTGATACAGAAAGGCAAGCTGAAAGCTTAACATGCTGTGCTCTAAATAGAACAAGCAGAGGGAGAGTAGAAACGGTTAGGAATTATGATAGCTTTATTTCTATGTTTTACTCTCCTGGTTACTATATCAATCCTACTATGTTGTATTGTTCTGGTTATTGCGGCTCACGCCTTAATATCTAAAATACAGTTGTTTTATTAAAACATTATATAAAACTTATACTGTCTTTGTCATTTGTATATGAGACCATATTGTGAATGAGAGAGTTGGTTTGGATCTGAGTGACCACGACTTCCCTGAGAAGTTCCTAAGATGTCATGCGCTCGGCTGCCCAATCATTTCTTCCCCGTGGGAGAAATGAGGCACTGCTAGTTAGCCGGAGCAACAACCGGATTTAGGGTGACAGAGTTCCTTACACGTGGGTCAGACTCAGTCCCCCACACCGTTATCGATCCTGCTGCCTAGAAATCCAGTAGTCTCATTTAGAATAATGAGAGCCCACGCGACATGGCGCCGCCAACGTTTGGTCTGGCTCTAATGTTTGGGTCCGACTGACTCTCTCGGTCTCGTATATATTTTGACTCCTCGGTTCCGTATGCGGAGACGTCCGTGGGGCTGAGGGTTTCCGACACCACGGGTTGGGAACATCCTCATACTTTGTGGTTGGTTGTTCAAGCTTGAACTTTGAAAGGAAATACCCCGATATTGGTGTGCCTTCTCTGTCCTAGAGCTATTATTGTTATACTAATGGCGAATCCAGTTGTAGTAGATATACCGCTTAATATGCGATTTCCGCTCACGGGTCATCTGATAGCACATGGACTGACGGTCCAGGGGGGTCCGGTCACTTTTGTGGTGGACGCCCATACAGCCTATAGATCAGAACTTTTTTATTCTTGGGTCGTATTTCCAGCAGCTGATGGGGGTACAAATACTTTTCACGAATATACTGTTGCGAATGTCCCTGGACAATACAGGGCTTATGCATACTTAGAAATACCTTTATCTTATCAAGAACACCATAATTGGCTTGATGGCGCCCTCCCACATTCAGTAACACCAGTACGGTTAGGTCCGTTGAGTAATGATGGTCCGACCTGGCCTTTATTGGCTACATATACACCATATCCTGGAGTGGCAAATGTGGCAGTGGCTGAGGTGCGTCGTTTATATGTGGAATTAACTGCAACGTACAGACGATTAGTTCAGTTTGTGATGCAGACATTAAATACTAATGCAGCGCGTGCTGCTCCAGCTCATCCACATGCGGTGGTGCCGGGAATAAATCCGGCCACTGTACACTCTGTAATGGGCAAGGTACCGGCTAAACGTGAGGAGACTCCATTTTGGCTGGCGCAAAAAATTAATACGCTGGAAGCAGTATTTCCCCATACGGGACCTCAGGATAAGCATAGAATTTTGACGATGTGTTTGCCGTATGGGATGGTTCCTACGGTGGATCTTTGTAATACTTGGGGCACGGTGTTTGCCGCTCTCTATACTACAGCACACGGTACACCGATTTTGGCTAATTTGCCGGAGGTGCTTAAACAAATTCAGGATGAATATGGGGCTGCCCCTGCCTTGGATTTAGGCATGCAATTGATGGGTAATTTTGACGCGGTTTCTTCTATTATTTTGAGTAATCTCAAGGGGGAGGCTGTAGCACTAGCAGTGCGAATGCGTCTTCGGGAAGTTCCGCAGATTAATCAGGAGCGGGAACTTCTGAGAATAATAGCTGAAACATATTCTAGTATTGGTCGTGATAGCCTAGGGGCTCGACCGCAGAAACCACAATTGCAGGGTAAAAATAATAAGGATAATTCTAAGCAACAGCAACCTGAGGGTGTGAAAAAGCGCTGGGATAAGAAACAGCAAACACCTAAGAAAGATGGTGGGCAGTCTCCGCAACCGGAGACCCCACAAAATAAGTATAATCTCAGGAATAGGGATACTTTGAAGACGCCTGATAGATATCAATATACTGATACACGCCAATCTCGTTCCTTTCAGGACTCCTTGGAAAAGAGAAGTGAGAGAGGTGGGCGGTCAGAGCGGAGGACGGAGTACGTGAAACTGAGACAGGATTCACAACGCTCAGCGGAGGTTTCTATTAAACAAGAAGAGAAACCGCTGCAACAGAAACAGCAATTCAAAAAGAAGAAAGTGGCAGCTGTCTCAGTTAGACATGCCGCTCAAGAAGAGAGTTCTCTTGACGAACAAGACATGGGCGTTAGCGCTGTTAGACAGCGCGGCAGAGGTCACAATAGTTCGCCGGAGTCTTCTAGAGCATCTGGAGGCGAAAGCAACTGATGACTTCATACAAGTCGAGACGGCGGATATGCGAGTCTCTGATCCTGATCAAGTATATCTTGTGACTCTACGATTAGAAGGGGACATTGACCGCGTTGTACACGCCATTTTTTGGGACCATATGGTGAAATCATATGATGTCCTGTTGGCCGAACAAGATTGGCCACCTGACTTTGTTCGCGACTGTCCAGTTGGGGAGGAGGTTATTGTGCCTTCCTTTTCACCACTTGTTCCGAGAGAACTAGCGGAGTCATATGGTAAATCATGGGCTCTAGCACAAGCCCCCGCCCTATATAGAAATAATGTGGGGTGGGATAAACAATCACCTTATCATGTCATTCCCATTAAAGGAGAACCTCAGCCACAGCCGCAATATCCTATTAAATTTGAAGCAAGGGCATCGGTTCGGAAAATTCTTACACAATTGGAGTACCAAGGTGTGATTGAGCCTTGTGTCTCGCCGATGAATAATCCCTTATTTCCGGTTGCTAAACCGGACCATTCCTATAGGATAGTGGTGGATTACAGACAATTGAATAGTCATAAACGCACATATGCTATACAGAATTCACATAGCGCTGCGCTTATGAATAATATAGTGCGTAAAAAATACAAAACAACATTGGATATCTCGAATGGATTTTTCTGCCAGATTATAGCACCCGAAAGTCGGGACTATACCGGTTTCAGTGCGTTTGGCTCTCAGAAAAAGTTTTGTCGTTTACCTCAGGGGTATAAGAATAGCCCAGGACTGTTCTCGGCTCGTGTGACTGAACTTCTGCATGAGTTGGACCCTGAGGCGTTATCATATGTTGATGACATTTATTTGACGGACGATGAGATACTACAACATCTCAGTCGCGTATCGCGCATTGTTGTGGGTTTTGCTGATATTGGTTATAAGTTTAATTTTAAGAAATCGAAGATTGCCTTCCTCAGTGTTATTTTCCTGGGATATGAGTTATCGAGTGAGGGCAAGAGCCTGGCGCCACATTTTTTGGAGAAATGTGCTTTACTGCAGCCTCCTAATACGGTTCGGAAGCTCCAGTCTTTGTTGGGGTTTCTGAATTTTGGCAGAACTTACATTCCTGATTATGCTACACGTATAAAACCATTATATGAACTGATTCGCCTGAATTTTTCAAGTAGATTTTGGACGATTGAGCATACACACATACTGCGAGAGCTGCAGAATGATCTCTTAGCGGTTAAACATTTACACACGCGGGACAATAAAACTCATTTGGTCATCAGGGTGATTCCTGGGGCTCTTGGATTTACGTATGTCACCTTTAATGAAGGGGAGACAGTCCCGATGGCATACAAGTCCCAATTGTATTCTGCTGCAGAACAACGTTTTGCACAGACTGAGAAAATTCTCACTGCAGTACAGATGGCTGTGATCAAAGAAAGACCGCTAGCCCAGGGCCAACGTATTATTGTTGTTTCCCCAATTCCGGCCTTGGAGGCTGTTACAAAAGCGAGTGTTCCTAATTCGAAAGCTTTACACCCGCGGTGGATACAATGGGCTACGTCTTTGACGGCCACTGATGTGGATTACATATTTGACCCTAAGCTGCAGACTCAAGAATTTCTTCAATATGAAATAGAGTACCCGGTTCCTGCTGGCACATTACCTATTGACCAATATGAAGTGGTCATGTATACCGATGGCTCTGCGCAACCGGTGGTTGGGACTAAACAACAGTATTCAGCTGCATGTGCGGTGGTGAGCGGGACTATGGAGGGGGGAGTCTTCTGCCCCCGACATACTTGCTGGTCTGTGACTCCTACTACTGTGTGCAATCCTTCAATGAATATCTGCATTATTGGAAAATGAATGGGTTCAGAGATTCTAAAGGCAACACCATTAAACATAAATTGTTGTGGGGTAAGGTTGCGGGTCTGAAAGAAACGCTTCCTAAAGTCCATGTTGTACATACACTTGGGCACCAGCGCGTTGGAATACACGTTGCTGGGAATACTTTGGCTGATGAGGCTGCAAAGTCGGCAGTGGCTATCGCCACTGTAGCCGCGGTAACTCGTTTGAGTTCAAAACCAGACTTAGAGATTTCGGCTGCCATAAAAGCTACGGCTGATGGCACGCCATTTCCTAAAGGATTCCCTTCTAAATATAGTTACTGCTTGAGTGGTGCACTAAATGCTGTTGTTAATATTCCAGGCGTTGGTGTATGTGAGTTACCGAATAAGATTGAGAGACCTCGATTAATTTCTGCAGCGCATGAAGGGGTGGCATCTGCGCATGCTGGTGTGGCTGCCACGATTTCGCTTTTACAGGCCCGTTATTGGTGGCCTGGTCTCTATAAGGAGACAAAGCAGTATGTCCTTTGTTGTGACGTCTGTCAGCAAATTAAAGCATCGTCGGCTAGACGCCCGCAGCAGACTCCTCTTCTGATATTAAATAAACCATCACAGTGTGTGTACTTGGACCATTGTGGTCCACTGACACCAGATAGTGCATACAAATACATATTGGTTGCTGTAGATTCGTGCTCCAGATTTGTGTGGGTCTGGCCACAGCGCTCGGCTGACGCTCGGACTGTTATTAAAGATTTGCGTATCTTTGTCGATACATTTGCAGTTGCGGCTTTTCATTCGGACCAGGGCCCTGCTTTTGCCTCTAAGGCATTCAGGGACACCATGGCTTCGTTGGGGGTCCAACTCCAATTCTCGTCTCCATTTCATCCCGAGGGAAATTCTGTCGTGGAGCGTTTAAATCGTGATTTAAAGCAATCCTTAACAGCCAGGGTTATAGGTACGGGTCGTAGTTGGCTAGCCCACCTGTATGGAGTACAGAGAGCACTTAATAACTTGCCTAGAAGGTCACTGGGGGGTCGTATTTCATATGAGTGCCTGTTCGGAACACAAATGTATGTTCCTGATCTAGATGGTCCTGGTGTGGAGGCGGCAGATACGCCCTTTGACATAAATGATCGTGTCACTGTTTTGCAGGATTTACAACAATTTTGTGAAGATAACTCTTCTGCGAGTGCTGCCTCCTCTGGAATTAAGGATGAGCCAGTAACACCTACTGGTTGGATACCCAGGATTGGGGATCTAGTGCGTGAAAAGGTCGCAGTAAAGAAAGAATTTGGTCCTTCTTATCGAGCACCTGTCCCGGTGTTGGGGGTGTGCGACACGAGAACTGTGATTTTGCCGCCGCTGCAAGGGGCCAAAGGAAATCGTTTTGTTTCCATTGATAATGTCAAGTTACAACATGTGGCCGATTCTGCACAGCAGACCAAGAGGGACACCCAGTAGTTCCGGCATCCCTCTCACTACTGGGGAAGAAGTCCCGCTGCAGGTGATTAGCACCGACCATGTTTCCTCTCCGAGCTTGGGGAGGGTGGAAGATGATCTTGCGATTGTTCCACAGTCAACGATTGATATCGATTCTTTTTCTCAAGTTGCTGTACGTTCTACTGATGTTACTGAACATGTGATTTATAGCGTGCCTAGGAGAGAACCTCCATCAGCTTCCTTGTTCACTGTTGCACCTTTTGCAAGAACTGCCTCTGGCTGCTTCAACGACGCGGATGCGGCTGTATCCAGCTCTTCGTCTTCGCTGTCTTCAATCCGAGGTCCACGTAAGCTACTAAGTTGGCTTAAACGTACATATTTTGTTGTTCCTTGGAACTATTTGTGGCTTTTTATGGCTGTACTGACTATTTTTTTATGGTTGGGATTTGTGGTTACCTTTTTTCTGGTAATACATGGTCATTTTCTTCCGGATCGATCAGACATTGAGCACGTGGAGACTGTGTTGAGGCCACATTTTTCGTCTCATATGGTTCGAAGAGACTTATCCCATGTGAACATTTCTGCAATACCAATTCCGGATGGAATTGTGTGGGATAAAGTAATGTTTGAAATATATGGTCCCACTGAATTGATTCAAATACCGTATGTTCTTAAGTTATCAATGAATGATATTGTTATTCCAGGCATTGTTTCTGATGATTGGGATGTGAAGACAGTAGATGCTATGCTAAAAGATTTGCAATATTATACTGTCTATGACGATGAAGATGCTTACCAATTTAAAGATAATCATGGTGATATGTTTTGCTACACCTATTATGGACACCACTTTATTCACAAAGCGAGTAGCCCTAAGTCCATCTTTAATTATGTACAATGGGAACATTGCTCGACTCCTCCACAAGGGAGTTCGAAAACGTATAATGATAAATTTGCATATTTTTCTGGGCATGATCAGCGAAGCGCTAAGTTTTACTATTTTAAAGTGACACCGTATTCTAATAAGCAGATTTTGTTGACCGATACTAAATTACTGTATTCTAATTCGTTTGTATATAAACTTTCGGTCGAAGGATATGAATACTGGTTGAAGACTGTTGACTTGAAAAGTGTTTGGGGTACGAAAAATTGGCAGATGCAAGGCACAGATACATTATTTCGAGCATGCATTATCCCTGTGCAAATGATTTTCCTCAATGACACAGTACAACAGACTAGTTGTTTGGGCTTGGCGTCGATTAGAGAATTGACTTTGCCTAGCATACCTGTCCCTTCTAAATTAAATAACTGGCAGCACTATGTGAATGCTACTTTTAGTGAATTTACGCATTGGGTCCAGAATGGTACACTTAACGCTTCATCGTTACATCCGGGCGGGTGGTTATTGTGGCCTGTAGACACTAATCAGTGTCATCAATGTGTTGTTACCTCTTCTGGGGGTTTCAGGACTAGTAGGGCAGACCCTCGTTACATTTCACCAGAACATGCAGATATAATAACTACATACAGTGTGGGGAAACTTTGTCAACAATGGTTGAAGTACTCCACGCTGGGTGCAGTTAAGTCACACCTCAAGTTACTGTCTAATGGTACTGATTTACAAGATTTCTTGTCAGGTCCCAAGGTGCCTCGGAGAAAAAGGTTCTTATACGAAGTGTATAATGAGTTTTGGAAACTTTCCCAGCAGGAGGCTGCAGCCAGGTTAAGACAGATTGATCGAGAAAATCTGCTGCAGACTTTGTCTGTTATTGATAATGGCATGCATACCCTTTCTGACCGTGTTTACACGATTGACAGCATTGTCTCTTCTGCTATTGACATTATAAAATCAGACATTTCTTCTTTATATCATGGGCAGAGTCAGACACGATCTATCATGCAGCTGGGTTGGACTCTTCAGACCTTGAAGGCGGGTCGCGTTCCATGGCAGCACATTCGTGCCAGAGAGATCTTTATCTCCTTTAATTTAACTCGTCAACAACAATTGATGGCTAAGAAGGAAGCAACGTATGTTATGTTAAATATTGAAAAATTGGAGAAACTGCCTTTTACGGTGGCTGAGATTCCGTCAGCTGAGTGGTTGATTCATGGGGTTATTAATTTGCCTATCTCCACTCTGCAATTTACTTCTTGTTTGAAGCACATTCCGGTGGGAAGATATGAACTATTGGGTGACAGTTACATACACGAGGTGTGGGAGCTTCCTTTTCAGTACAGATGTGTTAATGGTTTGCGGGAAGTTTTTCTTAGCGGTAGCGACTGCGAAACTTCTGTTAGCCATTCCATGGTTTGTAAACAGCTGTCCTTGCATGGAGCGTGTAATGCTTCGATTGCTAACTTAGCTTGTTATCTGAAGGGAGTTCCGGTCCCGGTAATTAAAAACACTTTCCAGGTGCTTTCTAACGGCAGTTACATTGTTCTTAACAGCGAACGCTGCTGTGGCATGCGTGCCGGAATAGTTTACATCGTCGTTGTCAACAAGGCCGTTACGTGCTGCGGGAATGTGTTATTTCCCCCTACTGGATTTAGGGAGGTAGCGGACATCTGGCCTCATATTGCTACTTCCAAGGTTGATTTCGACAAGTTGAGTCGGCTGAAAGCTTTATTGTTTCAAAAGCATGTGGCCCTTACATCTCCTAGCGAGACCTACGCACTTCAAGTGGCAAGGTCATCGGCGGAGATACAGTCCCTTTTGAATACTAACTTTCCGAGTCACTTCGGTGAACTTGTGGGACGTATATTTAATGCATCCAGCACTGCTGGTATTGCTCACTTTTTCAAAGCCATTGGTGTTGGTTTCGTTCACACCTTCTCTTCCATATTCGGTTTGATACCTTCGGCTATACACTCTATTTTCGGAAGCATTTTTGGGGGTTTCCCAATTACTTTGGCTTTATTGGCTGGAGTTTTGCTATTGTTGCTGTTTTTTCGCAATGGCTGTCCCGCCACGACGAGATCCTGTATTGCTGCTCCCGTCAGCGCAGCTTTGTCGTGAACGCATGATGCAGTGTTTTGGAGCAACACTCCTGGCTCATTTGGAGTGTGACTGGTCTTTGTCGTTCCGACCGGTTTTGGATTGTGTGCAACCCGTGTTTCGATGCCTTTGGTGCTCATTTGAACATGCACTGGCTTTCTGTCTCTCGCTGCAGCGCTCTCCAGTGGTTGATCTTGATCTGTTGATGTTCCCGATTAGGGCTCATTCCCAGACTTGTGCACTACGGTTGCGTTTGCTTCGTGAAGCGGATTATGAGATTCCCTTCCTGGAGGAAGATGGTTTTGTCTCTTTCCTTGGCACTACACGGGGTGCCGCCCTGAATGGTTTTGGGGCTTTGGAACACACCTGCTCCATGGTACTTTGTGGCGTGGATCTTCCGATATTGACATATCTCGAAGTGGAGGAGCTTCTACGTTCTATTGCTTCTGTCTGACAATTGGATTTTTTTTCTCTCTCTCCTGACTAAATTGACACTATATTGCAATTCGCTCTCTCGTCACATGTTTCCTAAATTTATGACTTTGCTGTCTTCTCATCTTGTCGAAATGTTGGGTTTAAATTTAGGTCATGTTTTTTTTTTTTTTATGTTGTTAGAACCACTTGCTACCGACAAGGGGAGGGTGTAGTGTGGTCAGTTTTACGTATATTTTGCGCATTAGCTTCAGGCCTTAGGCCTCTGTGCACTTTGCCCTAAATATATTTTATTCATTTGCTAACAGCTTAGAGCCTCTGTGCACTTTACTCTAAATGCTTTCTATTAGGCTTCGTACTGTTATTTTACAGAATAGCCAGTTCCACGGTGTTGTTTTTTACTCATATCACACTGTTTTGCCTACTTCAGCACTGGAGTTCTTCATAACATATTCACTCTGTGCTTTAGTCAAGGATACAGTCTGGTACATTGCCGATAGACGTGGTAGGAGTCTAGACTCGCCATTCCTGCGCAGGAACATTTTGTGATCACGATGACATGTTAGTTATAAAATCACTTCCTTGTCCCAATACATCAAGAGGGAGATTCCGACCAGGGAACCACAACTAGACGCTGACTGCCTCGTTGCAGATGCTGAACCAGATCACAGGCCTTTGCTCAGGTATGAGTGTGTCCGTCTCCCTAGTGATACAGAAAGGCAAGCTGAAAGCTTAACATGCTGTGCTCTAAATAGAACAAGCAGAGGGAGAGTAGAAACGGTTAGGAATTATGATAGCTTTATTTCTATGTTTTACTCTCCTGGTTACTATATCAATCCTACTATGTTGTATTGTTCTGGTTATTGCGGCTCACGCCTTAATATATAAAACTTATACTGTCTTTGTCATTTGTATATGAGACCATATTGTGAATGAGAGAGTTGGTTTGGATCTGAGTGACCACGACTTCCCTGAGAAGTTCCTAAGATGTCATGCGCTCGGCTGCCCAATCATTTCTTCCCCGTGGGAGAAATGAGGCACTGCTAGTTAGCCGGAGCAACAACCGGATTTAGGGTGACAGAGTTCCTTACACGTGGGTCAGACTCAGTCCCCCACACCGTTATCGATCCTGCTGCCTAGAAATCCAGTAGTCTCATTTAGAATAATGAGAGCCCACGCGACAGCAGTTGGCAGAGATCGGGTGCAGATGGCTCCAGTGCACTTTGCAAGGGCAGTGCAGGGTCCCCCTGGCCAGCACCTTCACAATGTTTTGCTTCAGTGAATATTGCAAGGGTGCTGGTGCATCCTGCAGGCTACAGCATTGCCACTGGCTCGATGATGAGCCAGAATCAATGCTGCAGCTTGTTTCCTGCAGTGGGCAGAAACTCAGATTTCTGCCCGCTGACCTAGCGAGAAGCTCCTAATAACTCTGGTGGGGAGGTCACAGCATAGGAGGCGACCACTCTGTCGGGAGTTTGGTTGACGGAGTTTTCTGTCTGCCAAACTTAAATTCAGGCCCTTCATTTGTCATTGGTGTTGGCGCAGTCGCTACAAAGGCCAAACTTGAAATGTGTTTTTGAATACTGAACAAAAAAAAATAGAATTGCAGTGTTCTTATTTGTGGAATACCATTTTGATTTGTCAACCCACCAGATTATCTTAAAATATTGATTAGATAAATTACAGGACAACAAAATGCTTGGTAGAACAATAAATAATAAGTTAGAGTTGGTTGGAGGTGCTTCGACATTTAAATATATATGAAGCAATACTGATACAATCTATACATCCTTTTCAAGCAATAGTTTGTACGGAACTAAAGAGTAGGAGACTACCACCAACTGAGCTAGAAAAAGGCAATGAAGGTAGAATTGTGTACTTACCTTTAGATTGTAAACCAATATTGAAACTGCAGGAGTAGAGAGAGATTTAAAAGAACAACTTGTTATTCTAGTGAATGGTGTGCCCACAAAAAACAAAAAAGTCTGACAGAAACTAGTGGAATGTGGATATGAATAAGATTAAGAAAGCTACATTCTATCTGAAACAGAATAATGTGTATTACAAAGCTGAGGATGTTTTTCAACATGGAAGTTGTATGGAGGAAGAAATCTTGCCTTCCCCCCTCCCCTTCTTAAGGGTGGCCGCTGCACAGTAAGGGGTGACTGGACTGACCTTTTGGCCAGTGTCTGCCGCTCCTCCCTGCATGGCCACTGCTGCTGCTGGCCTCATCACAGAGTCTGTCAGCTCCATGTTCGAAGGTGTCTGTCTGGTTAGTCTTTTTTCTTCTATCCTTTCTTTTGCTCCATTTTGTCCCTTTTTTCTTGTTTGTCTCTTTTTTCTCATTCCCTCTCCCTTTGACTCCTCCTTTCACTCTCCATTCACTCCTCTCTCACTCCCGCACTTTCCCTGCCACTGCTGCCCCCATGGCCTCACCCCCTCACCCTTGTAGCTCTTCCCACCCTCCTGCCTCCCAGCTGACCAATCCCCCCTTCTTAAGGGTGGCCGCTGTGTGCCCACCAAAAGAAAGCCCATCTGTGCCCTCCACGCCTGGACCAGGCCCAGCACCATTGACACTGGATCTCACATGACCCATCGATATGACACCAGGACCCTCCACACTCTGAACCTGGGACGTCAGAACAACTGTCACCCTGCCTCCCAGGAACACCCATGGACCTTTCTACTGCCGCCACTGCCACCTCACTTTCTGCACCCGCCAGCCCTCACAGCACCAGAACCATCTCCAAACGACCTCAAGTGCATCCTCCTGAACGTCTGCTCCCTGCACAAATACACAGAGGAAATTTGGGACCCGATATACACACCACCCAGACATCACTTTTGTCATCGAGACATGGACAAACACAGCATCTGGCCTGGACTTTGCCATCCCCAGAGACTACAAGCTGCTACGCAAAGACCACCTTTCCAGACCAGGAGGCGGCATAGCCATCAACCACAAGTCTACCCTCCGACTGACAATAAACACACAAGAATTCATCCCCCTCATGGAGAACCTGCATTTCCAAGTTCACACTACCCCAAGGACCACCATCCGTGACGCCCTCATCAATAGATCACCCGGACCGTGACCAGCGTTCACTGATGCCATCATTGACCTCATAGCTCCCACACACTACCGGCCAGCAACTACCTTCTCCAAGGTGACCTCAAGTTCCACTTCAACGATCTCAGCCACCACAACACCTTAACCCTACTCAACAATCTGGACACAATCGGACTCAAGCAACAGGTTACTTCACCAATGGACACCGTCGGACACACTCTCCACCCCATTTTTCCCACAAACGGCAACCTCTCCATCAGTGACTCAACCCCGCTTCACTGGACTTACCATCACTGCATTCACTTTTCCATCGCCACACCCACAGCGCACACTCACTCAACCCTCCCCACCTACAGAAAATAGAATCAGATCTCAGAGGAGCAACTCATCAGTATCCTCAGCAACTCTTCTCCCTCCGACACATCGGGTGCCAACACATTAGCACAGAACCTCCGCAAATGGTTCACAAACTATGCCAACACCTTAGCCCCACTCTGATCAACCACAGGGAAGCACTCCTCCCAAAAAAGCTAGCTGGTTCACCTCTTCACTCCAGGATTCTAGGTGCTCCTGCAGGAGGCTGGAGAAGAAATGGAGAAATACACAAATCCCCACAAGACCTGGAAACCTTCAGAGCTGCCAAAAGATCCCACCACAGTCTGATCAGGTCCACCAGGAAGGACGCCCTGCAGGACCGCATCAACTCCACCTCGTACAACACAAAATAACTCTTTAACGTCTTCAGAGAATTCATCAGATCACAAGCCGAGACCACTGCCATCCCTTCATCTCAGGAACTCTGCGATAGATTGGCCACTTTCTTCCAAAGGAAGGGCATTTATGACAGCTTTGGCCCCCAAGACTCCCTGGACCTGCCTACAACACCCCTGCCAGGCTCAGCCAAAACCCCCGACTCCTGCACTCCTGGATCCCTCATACGATGGATGACACCATTTCCATCATGAGCAGCATCCACTCTGGAGCCCCAACCGATCCTTGCTCACACTACATCTTTAACAAGGCCAGCACTGCAGTCATGCCAGAACTCCGTAAGACCATCAACTGCTCTCTTGAAGCATCAACCTACCCTAAAACTGGAAGCCTGACAAGATTTCCCCACCCACAGCCAACCCGACTGACCTCAAAAACTACCACCTCACCACACTGCTACCTTTCCCAACTAAAGTCACAGAGAAAGCAATCAACACTCAACTACACCAACACATCGAGGACAATGACATCATAGACGTCTCCCAATCAGGATTCATAATCAACTACAGTACCGAAACCATCCTGCTAGCAGCCTTGGATGACATTCGCTCCCTCCTTGACCAAGGTCATACAGCAGCCCTCATCCTTCCTGATCTCTCTTCCCCCTTCGATACAGTATCCACCGTACACTATGCAGTAGACTCCACGCAGCAGGCATATGAGGCAAGGCACTTCAATGGATTCACTCCTCCCTGACAGGCAGAACACAGAAAGTCAGCCTTCCACCTCACCCGTCAGAACCCACCAACATCAACTGCAGAGTACCCCAAAAATCATTGCTAAGCCCAATGCTGTTCAACATCTACATAACCCCGCTCACACCCATCATCAGGAGCCACGGGATGAATATAGCATCCTACGTGGATGACACCTGGCTGATCATCTCCCTGTCTGAAAACCTATCAACAGCCAGGAAGAATTTCAGAAATGGGATGGAAGCAGTAGTCACCCGAATGAGTGAAAGCTGCCTCCAGCCAAACTCCGACAAAACTGAGATCCTCATCCTGGGACATTTACCGTCAGCCTGGGATGGCTCATGGTGGCCCTCAACACTCGGCAAACCCCCCATCTCTACAGACCACACACGCAACCTCAGCGTTATCCTCGACTCAACACTCACCATGACCATGCAGGTCAACTCCGTCACCTCCACCTGCTTCCACACCCTCCGAGTCCTACGAAATATCATCAGATAGATACCAACCGACTGCGGGAAAACCGTGACACACACCCTTATCACAAACAGTCTGGACCACAGCAATACCCTCTATTCTGGAAGCCCTAAAAAGAACCTGAACAAGCTGCAACAGATTCAGAATGCTGCCCCCAGATTTGTCCTGAACATCCCCCACCGAGTACACATCATAGAACACTTGAAGAACCTCCACTGGCTCACCATTGAGAAGAGGATCAGCTTCAAACTCCTTGTACAAACCTACGATAACAGACCCAACTACCTCAATGCCACATCAACTGGTACTCCCCCTCCAGACCTCTGCGCTCATCCCAACAGTCACTCACCAGCATACCACGCATAAAGAAGTCATCGACTGGAGGAAAATCTTTTTCTTACCTAGCGGCAAAAGGCTGGAACACCTTACAAATGCACCTCACACAGTTGCCATCACTGACCCAGTTCAGGAAGGACCTTGAGACCTGGGCCCTCATTACAACCCTGGTGGTCGGTGTTAAAGCAGCGGTAAGACCGCCAACAAGCCAGCGGTAAAAAAAAATTGAATCACGACCATGGTGGAAACCGCCAACATAGACAGCCACTTTAACACTCCGACCGCCAACAGACAGGCAGAAGACAATGTACCACCCACACTATTATGACAGGCCAATCTGCCACTTTTTCTGGGGCAGATTCAATGCGAATAAAAACACGGCGGAAACAGGACTTGGAAGGGAAAACACTCACCTCTACACAAACCACGAGGAACCAGGACGCCATGGAGCCTGAACTCCAAATACTCCCTGCGATAGTATTCCTGCTCCTCTACCAGGAGCACGAAAGACAGTGGTGACGACCACGGTGAGTACTGCACCCACAACACAGTGGAGGGGGGAGGGAAAAGAGAGTGACACACACACGCAACACCCCCACCCCCACTGTCACCCACAACAACATACACACCAATACATGCAGCAACATTACATTTACACCACCCCACCCCCCTGGTAGTGGATGTGATTCTCCACTGGTTCTGGAAGGGGCTTTGTGCCCAGAGTGCTTCATCCTGCCAAGGACTGAGGTAGTGGATGCCTTTCTCCACTGGTTCTGGAGGGGTCTTTGTGCCCAGAGTGCTTCATCCTGCCAAGGACTCAGGTAGTGGATGCGACACTCCACTGACGGTGGTGCAACATGCAAGCTGCCCATGCTCCTGGAACTGACCACTAGCCTCCTACGACTGACCACTGGGAATGGCAGCCATGTTTGTGGTGGTGCCACTGGCTCAGGATGTTTCGGGCCGCTGGCGGTGTTGGCGGCAGTGTCAGTAGCGGCGGTGCTGGTGGCGGGCTCACTGACGGTGGTGCTGGTGAAGGGCTCAGTGTCTGGGGTGGTGACAACGGTGTCAGTAGTGGCGGTGCTGGTGGCGGGCTCACTGACTGCAGTGCTGGCGGCGGTGTCAGTAGCGGTGGTGCTGGTGGCGGGCTCACTGATGGCGGTGCTGGTGAAGGGCTCAGTGTCTGGGGTGCTGGCGGCGGTGTCAGTAGCGGTGGGGCTGGTGGCGGGCTCAGTGTCTGGGGTGCTGGCGGCGGTATCAGTAGCAGCGTTTCTGGTGGCGGGCTCACTGACGGCGGTGCTGGTGATGGGCTCAGTGTCTGGGGTCCTGGCGGCGGTGTCTGTGGCGGTGGTGCAGGTGGCCGTGCCAGTGGCGGTCTTGTCCGCCGTGCAGGTTGGCGTCGACGTGGACTTGCCTTTGATTTTCAGGCCCTTCCCCACCTAGCCACGTTCAATTTTTGTTGTGACTGAGCCTTTGGTAGCAGTGGTTTTGGCCTTCTCCCTCTGGGATGTGGGCAACTTTTTCTGTTTTGGAGGTGGCAGAATGTCTTTGCCCTCGCTCCTTGGGACACTGGCAGCCCTGTTGCTTGGCACACTCCAAAATCCCGTTATTGCTGGAACCACTGTGCCCGGTGATGTGGTGGCTGAGGTGCTGGGTTGGGCCCTGGAAAGACGGGCCCTAGGGAACGGACGGGGGGTAGGTGTAGGGAAGAGGTCAACATTTGATAGGAAAAGTTTTTTAGACACACTGGGACGGGTAGATGGAGGGGGTATGGGAGTGGAGGAAGAGGTATTGGTTGTAGGAGGTGTTTGTTTGGTGGCTTTGGGTGAAGGTGCATGGGCTGTAGGCTGTTGTGAGGTGGATGGCTGTTGGGTGGGTGTGTGACTGCGTTTGTGTACTTTGGGAGGAGGGCTCACAGAGACACTGGGAGAGGACATAGGGGATGTGTAACTGGTAGTGGGGGTGGTGATTGCACGTGAACGGTGTGTGGTGATGGGCGTGCTGGTGATGGAGGTAGTGGCTGAGGATGTAGTGCATGCAGGTGTGAGTGGAGATGAGACTGGGAGGGAGGAGGGAGACGTGGAGGAGGGGGACACAGTGGAGTCAGTGGATGTTAGTATGTGTGCATGGGTATGATGCTTGTGTGAGTTCCTGTGGGAAGTGCCTTGCTTATGTTTGCCTGAGCCACCCTTGTGTGTTGAGGTGCGTGCATGCTGGTCTGATGGTGTGCTTGGGATAGGCTGAGGTACAGGGGATTGGGTCTGGGTGGAGGAAGTTGGAGGGGAGAGGCTGGACACAAGGACAATGGCTGCCATCAGTGCTGAGGCCAGCACCTGAAATGCTCTTTGTTGGGCTGCCTGGCCAGAATGAATGCCTTCCAGGTATGCATGTGTTTGCTGCAACTGCCTCTCTACACCCTGGATGACATTCAGAATGGTAGACTGCCCAACAGTGTGGGATCTCAGGAGGTCAATGGCCTCCTTACTTTGGGCAGCAGGGCTGACTGGGGCAGGGCCTGAGGGGCCTGGGGCGAAGGAGATGCCCACCCTCCTGGGTGAGCGGCCACGGGACACACACTGAGGGGCTGCTGGGAGGGCGGTGCTGGTAGGGGGGATGGCGGCTGTACCTGTTGATGCGGTGGGCACAGAGGGTCTCACCACCGCATGGGAGCTCCCATCAGAGGAGGAGTCAGTGTCGCTGGTCTCTGCTCCTGTCCCCGCCATGGAGCTCCCCTCACACCATCCCACTGGTGACTTCAGACTCCGTTGTCTCGCCCTCCAGGGCCATTTGGGATGCAGCTCCCTCCTAC
Source organism: Pleurodeles waltl (assembly GCF_031143425.1). Classification (NCBI taxonomy): domain Eukaryota; kingdom Metazoa; phylum Chordata; class Amphibia; order Caudata; family Salamandridae; genus Pleurodeles; species Pleurodeles waltl. The sequence continues at coordinate 256,582,901 of NC_090437.1, read as the reverse complement.
TCCGGTGGCACTGCTCCTCCGTCTGATGATGCTAATGCGCACAAGAACAGGGAGACCACAAAAAGGATGGGGTAGAAAGAAAAAAGACATGTTCAATGCATGCAATATCGCTACAGTTGGCGGACACTACAGACACAGCAGCCCTCTGCACTACGCCATGCACTTAGAGTTCCCTAATTAATCACAGGGACATGGAGTACAAGGACTCTACCCGATTGCTGCACACATGGAGGTCACAGAAGCCTGACTAGGTGTAGATGGCTCTTAACACTGGTGTGGTTGGGATGCCACATAGCCTGCCTCACAAAGGGTCCTTGCCTACAAAGCTCGCCCTGGTCTAGGGGAACCCACTGCTCACCTCCTCCAACCAGACACCTCCTAATGCACGCAGAGTCAGCTGAATCAGAGTGTACTCACCCCTTGTGGCTGCTGTGATGCCCTCATGCACCCATCCAAGGCCATGTTGGGAGGCCATCCCCAGCTGGGCCTCCGCCGTCTTTTTGCTCCAGTGGCGAATGTCCTCCCATCTTTTGCGGCAGTGGGTGCTCCGTCTGTGGTGGACCCCCAGGGTCCAGACATCCTTGGCGATGGCACGCCAAATATCCTTCTTCTGGTGGGCGCTGACCTAGAGGAATAGTACAGTAGAAAGGGAAAAATGTTAACCGTCCGGACCGTCACAGTCACTGGCCCACGTTCACACCCTTGCCCTGACACACATACACTCACCGTCCGCTCATGCAGGCCTCAGTCCCCCCCTCCTGTATCTTCCATCCACACCACTCCAAACAGGCATTGCCCATACAGCATGCTCACAGTGTACTCACCTGTTTGTCTGGAGGACCATAGAGTAGCGTGTACTGGGGGAGGACCCCATCCAGTAAGTTCTCCAACTCCTCCGAAGTGAAGGCAGGGGCCCTTTCCCCAGACACATGAGCCATCGTCGCTTCCAGACTGAGGTCACAGCAGCACTTGCAGTGTAGGTCCTATCCTGTCGAAGGTCAGATATCAAGTGAGTGAACAGAGTGAAAATGGCAGACACGTCCGCTGCGGTGCATACCGTCAACGCCGGCGTGCATCGTCATTGGCTCCTGGAACCCAAAGGGCCCAATGTTAACCAATGCAGGATTGTGCCGCGGTCTTCGACCGCCTACCGCGATGGAGTACAACGCCAGCGCAATTACCTCATATCCCCTTGTCCCACATTACAGGTCAGGCAGCCGCCATTTCAGGGGGCCACATGCCATTATTTTTTAATGCATCACACATATCTAGGCCTTGCATACACACAGAGACAGGCACATAGCGGATTGACAAATGTGTGCAATATATTCTTTTTTTACTACCTCAGTGTTGGCTGACTCTGTGCTCGCTGTTCTCGTCCATAGGGCACGTCCGCTGGGGCAGGTGAGGAGATACCGGCATCCTCCAGTGTACAGACCGCTGGTGGACCTGTCGACAATGGAAGAGAGACATGTAATAGTCACCTACAGACTTGATTGTGCCACAATCCAGGAACTCTGTGCCCAGTTGGAGCCAGACCTGATTTCAGCAATACGCCATCCCACAGGAATCCCCCCTCTAGTGCAGGTCCTGTCAGTACTCCATTTCCTGGCAAGTGGGTCTTTTCAAACTACAGTGGCCATAGCATCAGGGATGTTCCAACCTATGTTCTCAAAAGTGTTGTCCAGAGTGTTGTCTGCCCTGCTTAAAGACATGCGCAGCTACATCGTTTTCCCTCAGGTGGAGGATTTGCCTACAGTGAAAGGTGACTTCTATGCCCTGGGACATATCTCCAACATCATAGGTGCCTTTGATCGGACACATGTGGCCTTGGTACCCCCCAGCACGAGTGAACAGGTGTACAGAAACCAGAAGAGCTATCATTCAATGAATGTGCAGATGGTGTGTTTGGCCGACCAGTATATCTCCCATGTGAATGCCAAGTTTCCTGGCTCAGTGCATGACGCTTACATTCTGAGGAATAGCAGCATCCCTTATGTGATGGGGGCAACTCCAGAGGCACCGTATGTGGCTAATAGGTGAGGACAAGGGCCCTATACCCTGTGAATAGATGTCTGGGGTTGTCCCTAACGGTTAGTGTGTGTCTAACAGTTGTCCCTCGACATTTGCAGGTGACTCTGGGTACCCCAACCTGTCATGGCTACTGACCCCAGTGAGAAATTCCAAGACATCGGCAGATGAACGCTACAATGAGGCACATGGGCGAACTAGGAGGATTATAGAAAGAACCTTCGGCCTCCTGAAGGCCAGGTTCCAGGGCCTCCATGTGACCGGTGGTTCTCTGTACTACTCACCAAAGAAGGTGTGCCAGATCATCGTGACCTGCTGTATGCTGCACAATTTGGCTTTGCGGTGGCAGGTGCCTTTTCTGCAGGAGGATGGTCCAGAAGGAGGTCTTATGGCAGCTGTGGAGCCTGTGGACAGTGAAGAAGAGGAGGCAGAAGAAGAGGATATCGACAACAGAAACAATGTGATCCAACAATACTTCCAGTGAGACACAGGTAAGAAGACATCACTGCCTCCTACATCTCATACAATTGTTAGACCTATCATATCTCTGTCACTTTCACCCAGTGTATGGAACCTGACCTGTCACTTTGCCTTTCCATTTCACAGATGTGGGTCCCACTGTGTGACCTCTGTTATGTTACCTCATGGACTAGAGCTGTGTGACATAGGTATGTTGACAATACAAAGGACATTGCTATTTTCATCAGTTATTGCAAATACACTTTTGTGAAAGCACAGACTGACTCCAGATTGTTTTGTGATTCAAGGGTGTTTATTTAAGTGCAAATTAGTGGAGGGGGTTGTAAAATGGTCAGGGGTGATGGTGGAGGAATGTCCATGGCAGGGTCCAGTTATTAGTCTCACAGGTGCATTGTCCTAAGGGGCATAGGAAGTGGAGCTAGGGCAGTTTAAGGATGGACAGGGTGATGAAGTGGGACAGAAGGATGACATTCAGGGTGGTCTCATTTCTTGGCGGAGGACTTGGCATTGTTCTCTGTCTTTGTCCTGGATCTCAGGGACTGTTTGCGGGGTGGTTCCCCATCTGCAGGGGGAGGGGTGCTGGTGTTGTAGTCCTGTGGCGGTGCCTCCTGCCCACTAGCGCCGGCGGAGGTGGTGGGCAGTTCATCGTCCAGGCTAGTGTCAGGGGCCCCTTCTTGTGCCACTGTGTCCCTCCTGGTGTTCACAAGGTCCTTCAGCACCCCTACAATGGTGACCAGGGTGGTGTTGATGGACTTGAGTTCCTCCCTGATCTCCAAATACTGTTCCTCCTGCAGCCGCTGGGTCTCCTGAAACTTGGCCAGTACCATTGCCATCGTCTCCTGGGAATGATGGTACGCTCCCAGGATGTTGGAGAGGGCCTTGTGGAGAGTGGATTCCCTGGGCCTGTCCTCCCCCGTCGCACAGCACTCCTCCCAGTTCCCTGGTTTTCCTGTTCCTCTGTCCCCTGAACCGTGTGCCCACTGCCCCCAGGTCCCTGCTGTTCTTGGGTTTGTGGATTTGCCTGGGTTCCCTGTAGTGGTGTGCACACTGCTGCTTGATGAGTCCTGGGGACAGAGGGATGGGCCCACTGGGTGGGTGCTGTGCTGGTGTTTCCTGAGGGGGGAGGGTCTGTGGTGGTATGTGCCAGTGTGTGGGGAACCGACTGTCCCAAGGTCCCAGATGGGCCGGGCTGGTCATCTAGATCCAGTTGGACAGAGCTGCTGTCATCACTTTGGGCCCCTTCTGTGGGGGGAGTGGACATGTCTGGAACCTCTTGTATTGTGACGTTGGGTACAGGTCCTGAAGGGGTGTAAAGGCATGATTATTGCATCTGTGTGTGCCATCGTGTGCAATGGGTGGGTGACCCTGTACCCCAGTGCTTACATTCTTGTGTAGGACCTTGTGTGATAATTGTTTTGGGGTCTGTGTGGGTATCTGTAGTGGACATGCTTTGGTGATGGGTGTCCATGCTTTGTTGTTGCATGCAGGGCCTGGTGTTGGGAAGGGTGGTTTGTGATAGTGGGACATATGTGAGGTGATGGAGTGATGGGATGAGGGTGAGGGTGGGGGTATGTGATAGCATGCAGGTAGGGTGGGGGATATGGTAGTAAAGATTTGACTTACCAGAGTCCATTCCTCCTGCTACTCCTGCGAGGCCCTAGGATGCAGTATAGCCAAGACCTGCTCCTCCCATGTTGTTAGTTGTGGGGGAGGAAGTGGGGGTCCGCCGCCAGTCCTCTGAACTGCAATCTGGTGTCTTGAGACCACGGAATGCACCTTCCCCGTAGGTCGTTCCACCTCTTCCTGACGTCATACCATGTTCTTGGATGCTGACCCACTGCGTTGACCATGTCCATGATTCTGCGCCATAGCTCCATCTTCCTAGCTATGGAGGTGTGCTGCATCTGTGATCCGAATAGCTGTGGCTCTACCCGGATGATTTCCTCCACCATGACCCTGAGCTCCTCCTCAGAGAACCTCTGGTGTCTTTGTGGTTCCATGGGGTGGTGTGGGTGATGTGTGAGGTGGTGTGTGTTGCGATGTGTGAGGGGATGTGTTTGTGTGTGTTGTGTGAGGTGAGTGGATGTTGTGTGAGTGACGGTATTGTGTGCCTGTGGATGCTAGTTTGTTGATGGTGGTGTCTCTCTCTGGCCTTCTATTGCAATTCTGGTCGTAAGGGTTTGTGGGTGATGTGGGTGTGTGTTTTATGTTGTATTGGGTGTGTGGGAGTGGTGTGTGTATATGTATCAGGTGTGTGTATTTGGAATTGTCCAATGTGGTTGTGTTATGTAAATGTGTGTGTATTTTGAGCGCGGCGGTGTGTGCCGCCTATGGAATACTGCGGTTGAAAAACCGCTGCGTGATTTGTGGGTCGTGATAGTGTTGGCGTATTCCTGTTGGTGTGATGGTGGAGATTTTGTTATCACCAGTTTATCACTGACCTTTGGTGTGGCGGACTTGTGTGGGTGTCTAGATTTTGGCGGATTCCGAGCTGTGGGTCGTAATAGCTGTAGCGGAATTCTGCAGCTGCAGCGGTGTGTCTTTGTGGTCTTCTGCACTGCTGTAAGCGGGATTTACTGCCAATGTTGTAATGAGGGCCCGGGTTCTTTGACTGATCTCTGAGGTCACCCCCCCAGCATCTTGAGACCCTATGGGTGAGTAGTGCGCTCTACAAGCTCATGATTGATTGATTGATTGATTGCCTTCAGGTGTACAGTTTAAAAAGTAGATACAAGTAGATGTGAAGAAATATATGAGCACTACAGTATCCGTCCACTGCTTTCAAAACAGATCAAGGGGGATGCCATTGAACTGTATCAGATGAAACAAGCTATAGGAGCACAATGAGTGTGTAGGAGAAGTTTAGAGGCTCAGTATTTTCCGCAATTATATTCAACTTGAGTAGGCAGGTGATATGATGACCGGCCTGTGGAAGTACCTGCATCTGAGTATATATCAACAAGATTATATTTAGAGGAACCTATATTTTTACAAAGCATTCTATATATATATATATTTATATATTCCATCCATTATTTGAAGGTGATTTGTCTGAACTGTGATATGCTGTTAACCATATTCTTAAGAATGGAGTTAATCTGCAAAATATGTCTGCAAAAGACTTTGTTTACACAATTTATGGAAATTATAAAAAGTTGGAGTACAGTTTGATCCACCTGATGCCATACCAACGTGGGACCAATGAGTATTGGTATCGCGTCAAGGTGAACAGAAGTGTGTGTTGCAAAATTTAGATGCACTAACTTGGTTTGTGACCCTGACTTGTGCACAGTATACATGGGATAACTCACATGACGTTTTGAGAGAAGCAAATTCTAACATTAGGGACATCAAAATGAAGACACAAGGAGAACTTTACTGTTTAGATCCTGCAAATGTTTGCAGGTATTTTAATTTCAAGCCATGCATTTCTTCATCAGCAGCAAACTTAATCCAACTCTTGGAGAAGTTACTGATTTCCTTTTTCATAAAGAGTACCAAGCAACAGGTGCTCCTTATATTCATATGCTGTTGTGGATAAAAGATGCACCAAAATTTGGAACAGACAGATGAGTCTGTACTTTCTTTTATAGAACAGTATCTTACATGTGGCATCCCAAAAGACACTGAGGAAAAAGGCATACCACAGAAAGTCCTGTGCTTTTAATCACATTGATGTGGGAAATACTGTCTGCAGAAATGCAGAACAAAAGGAAAGGTTTATATAAAATGTCATTTTGGATTTCAAAGACCTGTTATTTCATAAGGAAGATGAACAGTTTTTTTGCCTGCAGTGAGGCATATTCTTACTCGCAAATCACCCGAAAACACTTAGGCCCATAATTATACTTTTTGGCGCAAACCAGCACCGGCGCTGGTTTGCGTAAAAATTTTTACCGCCTGCTAGCGCCATTCCTACGCGCCATGCGGGCACCTTATTTAAGGAATGACGTTAGACGGCGTAGAGGAAAATGGGGGTTGTTCATCAAAAAATGGTGCAAGTCAGGTTTGAGGCAAAAATCATGCCTCAAACCGGACTTGCGCCATTTTTTGATGCACTACCGCCATTGAAATGACTCCTGTCTTAGCAAAGACAGAAGACATGCCCCCTTGCCCAATGGCCATGCCCAGGGGACCTCTGTCCCCTGGGCATGGTAATTGGGCACAGTGGCATGTAGGGGGGCCCAAATTAGGCCCCCCATGCCACTTTAAAAAAAAAAATATATATACTTACCTAAACTTACCTGTACTTACCTGGGATGGGTCCCCAATCCATGGGTGTCCTCCAGGGGTGGGCGAGGGTGGCAGGGGGTGTCCGTGGGGGGCAGGGAAGGGCACCTTTGGACTGCTTCCATGGTCAGAGACCATGGAAGTGAGCCCACAGGTCCCTTAATGCCTGCCCTCATCCAGGCGTTAAAAAACTGCACACATCAGGCTGTGCGCCATTTTTTAAGGCCCGCCCCCTCCTATGTGTCAAAATGACTCAGGAGTATAAATAAGGCGCACATGTCTTAAAGTATTTTTGGGGGCGGGAACGCCTACCTTGCACGTCATTAACGCAATGCAGTTTCCCGCATCCAAAAAAGTACGCACACCGAGGAATTTTGACATCCGCGGGCTTGGGCGTTAAAGTCTAAATATGGTGCACGGTTTGGACCAAATGTACGTCAACATTTTTGACGCACATTCGGTGCAAACAGAGTATAAATATGCCCCTTACTACCTGTGGAGAACAGTGGCTTCGAAATATATTAATGAATACAATCCTGTGATTCTGAAAATGTGGAATACCAATATGGATATTCAGTTTGTGGCAGACAACTCTATAGCTGTAACTTCATACATAAAATCTGAGAAGACCTAGGTAAAAGATGATGTGATCGGTTGAGTTCAGCTAATTTATATTCTAAATCGATTCAAATTGTTTGGGTGAGTCTAGGCTTAGCGTACACTCAAAATGGAGTTTCAAAGTCTTTTCCAGAAATTCAGATGACCCAGAGAGTACAGACATTTTTAAAACAAAAATGTTGGACACATACTACCCAAAAAAGAGTTTGCATTCTGAAAATGTTTGTCTTTATGAAATACTCAAAAACTACACATATAGAAAAAAACTAACTGAAAAAGTAGATGAAGGTAAATTTGAAGTAGTTGGTTGCGATGGTTGTTTAGTATGACACAGCAAAGACAGTCTAATTAACCATAGAAAACTGAGTTGTTGGACTGTTGAAAAGTGTGTTTTTCTATTTGCCACTTTTGTAGCTCTTTAAACCTTCGTGTTCTGAATCAGAATTGTTAGGAGAGTTTGACTGCTATGAAGACATTTTGAGTGCTACAAAGGATACCATTGAGTGTTCACTATTTCCAAACTAGTTGAAAATGTTGGGTGATGAAATTGAACCGGAAGAAACAATTGCTTCTGACTTTTCTATGGAGAGTTCACAAAGCAGGCAACGTTCAGGTCCTCAAGGTCAAGATCCACTTGGACAGCCAATTAATGAAAATGAAGCTGCAATGGAAATGGCAAGACAGGAAAAAAATTATTTGGCAGACTTAAAACTAAATGATGAACAAAAGGAAATGTATATGGAAGTGAAAGCCACAATTGAGCATGGATTGCTCCATGACAAGAAAGAGTGTTCATTCTCAGCATTAAAGCCTATACTGTTGTATATCAGCAGTCAAGCTGGTACCAGTAAAATATTCTTCATACAAGTACTCTCTGCTTTTCTACAGAAGACTACAGACTGTAATTTGCCATGTGTAGTTACTGCACCCACTGGTTATGCTGCGCACAATATCAAAGGAATTACTTTACATCGAATTTTGATGCTGCCTGTAGAACATGAAAACAAACTGAAATGACAAAAGTTATCCAGTTAAACTTGCCATGAAGTGTCAAGAGTGCTAAAAACTTTCAGACATTTACTGACATTTAACCTGTGAAAGGACAACCTTTGTTCAAAACACCGTTCAATGATAACACTCAGATTTAGTTGGAAAGCAATGGAAATGGGACTTTTTGGTTAAACTTCCAATACAAAAAATTGGAAGATGTGACAAGTATCCGACGCTGACTATGGGAATATTCTGAAGGATATTAGAGTGTTCTTTCAAAAGAGAGAATGCGTGTGATAAAAAGCTTCTTCTCAAAAAACTGTTTACAACAAAGGAGGCAGTAGCAGAGCTAATGATCTCTTTCATACAAGAAGGAAACCCTATTGTGCACCTAATGCCTACAATGGAAAAGTGTACCTCTTTCAACAAAGCATTGCTGGAATTGGAGAAAGAAGACATTTTGGAACTGAAGGTAATAGACAAAATGGAACCCTGTGGTGTCATATTATTGCTAAATGAAAATTTACAAGTGAATCTAAACTCACAATCTGTTTCACAAACTGCAGGATTGGAGAAGTGCTTAAGTGTTTGCAAGAACTGTAAGTAATTTTATATCAAAATTTAAATGTTGAAGAAGGATTAGTTAATGGTGCTGTGGGTAACGTTATTGATTCCATTAGGTTTTTGAATAGGAATGAAGTGGAATACCTAGGAATTAAATTTAATCAGATTGATAGCACAATGCAGATTGGAAGGTCTATTGTATGTTTTTTGCTAGTGAGAGATTTTTATGTGAATAAAAGTTTCCAGTTTCTCTAGCATACACTTTTGCTATTCATACATCTCAAGGTTGAAGTGTAGATGCAGCATTTACTAATATTGGAAGTACTGTGTTTAAGGACAATATGGTATATGTAGCCTTGTCTCGTTAGGACATTGTCCAGTTTTTGTCTAGTTGCAGTTTATGATAGCAAGTTGTGTTAAAGGATACGACCGATTGAGAAGTCTTTATGGTCACATGGCCTAGGCCTAGGGGATAGAGTCACCAGAGCCAAGATCGATCCTGGGGAGGACAGCTATGCAGCATCCCCCCCAATAAAACTAAATATTTAGGCCTGGCCCTGGGGAATTGGCTCCCTGGGGCCGAGATCAGCATAGGGAGGGAGGCCGGGCATCATCCCAAAAATTAAATATTTGGGCCAGGCCCCAGGAGATAGGGTCCTTAGGGCCAAGATTGCCCTAGGGAGGGGTCCACATGGCCACCCTCCTCTCCAAAACATTTAGGGGCTGATTATGAGTTTGGCGGACGGTTTACATTTTCCACTGAATTTGCGACAGTTAGGTTGCTGCCATAGTGGCTACCTCCTCACCGGTCCCATCAAGAGTTTCCCGCTAGGTCAGCGGGCTGATACTTGACTTTCCGCCCGCTGGCCAAGTAGGAAACAGCTTACGGCATTGTCACCAGCTTGTAATCAAACTGGCGGCAATGCTGTAGAGCGCATGGGGGCACCAGCACCCATGCAATGTTCACTGTCTAAAGTACAGAGTGAACATTGCCATGGTGCTGTCCAGGGGGGCACCTGAACTGCCCACCCAAGCCCAGTGCATAGGCAGTGCATGTCCCCCCCTAGGGACCCATGCACCCATTCTCTGCCAGCTTGTTCTTATTGGTGATACTGCCATGAAACTGCTGGCGGAAATGGGAGTTGTAATCCCCAGAGTAGGGCTGCTGCAGGACTGCCCTGGCAGATTAAGACTGCTGCCCCTGCCAGACCACCGGGATCTCTGATCTTGGTGGATCTGGTGGTTCCCTGGCGGCCTGACCCCCAGTGTTGTAATGTGGCTGTTGGTGGCGGTCTGACCCCCATCGGCGAGTCTGGTGGTCTAGTGACCTCCAGACTCATAATGGGGCCCTTAATGTTTAAGTTGGGTTCCAGGGGATAAGGTCTCTGTGGCTGACATCAATCTGGGGAGGGGGTCCATGTGACCCCTGTACTTACGAAAAAATATTAAGGCCTATATTTATGGATTTTGGTGCAAAACTGCGCCAACGCAGTTTTGCGCCAAAAACCATAGCACCTGCTAGCACCATTCCATAACACCAGCTGAGCGCCATATTTATGAAATGGTGCACAGTGGCGTAAAGGACAGGCTAGCGTCTAAAAAAAAGCTGTTAGCCGATGGGGTATGGGGAGAGGGGAAAAGGTGTTAGTGGGTCAGAAATTACGCTAGGCTGGTTAGCAGCAATAAATATGCCGCTAACCAGCCCATAATCATTTACTAACACACTATCACCCAAACATGACTCCTGCCTTAGTAAAGACAGCACTCATGCTCACCATCCCAATGGCCAGCCCAGGGGAACAGTATCCCCTGGGTAAGGCCTTAGCAACCAGTGCCAGGCGGGGGCCCCATATAAGGGGCCCCCAATGGCACAGAAAAAAAAATAATACTTACTAATACTTACCCAGGATGGGATCCCCCATCCTATGGCGTCCCTCTGGTGTGGGTGGGAGTGTTCATGGGGCTTGGGGTGGGCATCTGTGGGCCCATTCCATGGTGTTTAGCCATGTAAATGAGTCCATATGTCGCCTAACGTCTGGTCAGACCCAGGCATTAAATAATTACGCTTATTATTTGGTTTTGCCTACTCCGTGTGTGTCATTTTTGTGCAGAAGTATAAATAAAGCATTAGGGGGTTAGCATCATATTGTGGACAGGAACGCCTACCTTACTTCTAATTAGTGCAAGGTAGTGTGCCACATTCACAATATGACGCTAACTCCTATATTTGGACAATAGATGGGTCTAATGTCAAAATATGAATATGGAGTCAAGCTTGCGTCATATTTGCATCAAAATAAATGACGCTAAAACAGCACACACTAAATATAAATATGACCGTAAATGTCTAGGCCAAACCCCAGAGGATGGGATTTCCTGGGTAAGTGGCTCTCTTCCACCTCAAAAAAAAATATATTTAGACAAGGGCCTTGGGAATGGGGTCAGTTCACGATCTCCTCCTCCTCTGACACTAGGCTTTATGTGTTGGATGTCATAATATTTGAATCCTCTATGATTACCCTGATGTTGTTCCCAAATATGTTTGACCATTGAATATGTTGGGTCCTTGTTGTTGATTCCTCTGAGATGCTGTAATATGTGAAGTTTCAGTTTATTCACTGTATTGTCTACATAGTTTTGCCACAGATGCATTCTAATACACAAATCACATATGGGATGTCACAGCTTATTCTTTCCTTAATTTGCATTACTCTCCTGTCAATTACTTAGAACATTATTGTGCTTTTTCCAAATATGCATGCTTTGCATTTTGTGCATTCCAGAAGCCTTTATGTTTGTGCATTAGCCAATTAGATCCACATTCATTCTGAGGGATCATGTAACTTCTTGTCGAATGGTCACCTAATGATGGTGATTTCTTATAGGTGATCTGCCGGTGATCCGACAATGTCTTGTGTAATGTCTAATCTAGTAACAACAATTTCCAATTGTCTTCTAACAATTGCTTCGTCTTTTGGCTAGATGCATTAAAACGCATAATGTATCTCAAGTCATTATTTCCTAATCCATCCAAATTGTTTCCTTGCTTTGGTATCAGAAGTTCATCCCTTTTACGTTTTATTGCCCTTTCTATAGTATCAATTAGAACTGATCTAGGATACCCTCTGTGGGAGAACCTCTCATACATGTCATCCATTTAGGTTTTTAGTTCCACATCTTCTGAGCAATTCCATTTCACTCTTAGGAACTCACCACATGGAACACTCTATTTAATCTAGGATGTCCACTGTTTGCATGCAATAGACTAATGGCACTAGTTTTCTGTGCATTCTTGTACAAACTGTCTCACATTTGATATAAATCCCAATATCTAGAAAATTGATCTCCGTTCTACTGATCTCATATGTAAATTTTAGATGCTGGTGATTATCATTGAAGCAAGTTATGAATTCCACTAAAATCTCCTGTTCTCCCTCCCATATAAGAAAGAGGTCATCAATATAATGGACCCATAAGATTACATGTTATAATGTTTCCTGACTTTTATCTTGCCATACTGTTTCTGACTCCCACCATCCCATTGTGAGATTTCCATATGTTGGTGCAAAGAAAGTCCCCATTGCAGTTTCTTGTTTTTGTAAATAATACTTTCCATCAAATACGAAGATGTTGTGGGTCAAACAATATTGCAGCATTTTCAATAACATCTCAGGGTGTTCTAGAAAACTGGATCTAAATCTCAAAAAGAATCATCGTGCTTCCAGACCATCTTTATGCCTTATTGAAGTATAGAGGGAGACTACATCAATCGTTGCCATTATGTAGTTATTTTTACATTAAATGTTGTTAATACTATTTAAGAAATCCATGGAATCCCATAGGTATGTTGGGAGATAAGAGACATATGGAAAAAAGAAGATATCTACAAATCTGGGAATATTTTCAAGTAGTGATCCAATGGAGCTGACAACTGGACGACCAGGTGGGTTGGACTTGTTTTCATGTATTTTTGCCCAAAAATATTTTGTAGAGATAACAGTTCTGAGGCATCTATATTCTTCCTCTTCTAACAATCCCTTATCCCCCATACCTGTAACTTCTGATGGTAATCTGCAATGTATATCTCCATGGGATTACTTTCTGATTTTCTATAGTTCTCGCTGTCTTCCAGTTGTCTCCTGGCTTCTTTAATGTAATCCATACAATCCAACACCACAATATTCCCCCCTTTGTCTGATGGTTTGATAACAATTGTATTGTCTTCTTGTAAGTCTTTTAATGCTGGCTAATATAGATGTATATCTATCTATCTATCTATCTATCTATCTATCTATCTATCTATCTATCTATCTATCTATCTATCTATCTTTGTGTATATATATATATATATATATATATATACACACACACACATATATATGTATATCTATAGTAATTATAGTTAGGACCTAGTTTCCATAGAAAGTGAATTTTTTTGGTTTTGCCATAATTTTAGAGTCGTTTCTGAATTTTTCACATAAAACCATAGATATTCAGCAGTTACACCCGAACTGACTGTCATATTAGTTTTGACAATTTTGTACAGGAATGTTATAGTTAGGCTCACATTTGAAAAGTACAAAACCATAGAAATTCACCAGTTACATTTATAGTTGGCAAAGGCGTGAGTTATAGTTACCTTAGGGAATGAGTTATAGTTATTTGGAAGAACTCTAACTATAACTGCTGAATTTCTCTGTTTTTTATGAGTAAATTCAGAACCTAACTATAACCTAACTATAACGTCCCTGTAACCTTTGTTTTTTTCAGTGAATTTCTATGTTTTTGTTAACGTAAAGTAATTTTAATTACTATATGTTAGTCCACCCCGCCGTACAAAAATGGAGGAAGCAAGAAGAAAAGAGTGAGAACAAGAGAAAGGCAAGCAGCAGGCATGCACCAAATGGGGCTGAGAGCAAGGAGAAAGCAATGAGAAGGATGGAAAGGCAAGCAGCAGGCACCCAGAAAACCAGGCTGAGAGCAAGGAGAAAGCTGTGAGACTGAGGGAAGGCAAGCAGCAGGCATGTACAAAGTGGGGCGGGGAGCAAAAACAAAAGTTACAGGAATTTTATAGTTAGGTAATAATATCAAAAATCCATAGAAATTCACTGAAATAACCAAAGGTTACAGGGACGCTATAGTTAATGAAATCAAATTAAAAACAACATACACATTCACTGGAAAAAAACAAAGGTTACAGGGATGTTATATTTAGGCTGAGATTTCACACCCCTCCACCATGAATAGTTTGTGTTAAGAATATTGACTGCTAATGGCCTTGCACCCAACTCCCTATAACCAACCAGAGAGTTTTTTTAGACTTTGATGGATGATATCCTTACAGTGATATATTTCTGGAAATATTCTAAAGAAATAGGTATTTGTGAAGTAAAGAGTGTGATTAGATTTCAGTAAAAATCTTAGTTATTTGCATTTGAAAGACAAATAAACCAAGAATGTGATTTTTGACACACCTAGACTGGAACACTCAATCTTAAGGGTGAGGGCCTGACACCTTAAACTATAGGTCACACGTAAGTCTTTGCTATTTTGATGGCAAAAAGAGATAAATGTTCCATTACAAGGAATATTTAACAGTCAAAACACTAGAAAATAAATAGACACAAGCATTGAGATGCCAGGATTTGAACTTTCAACCTATGAGTGACACTCCAAGGCACTTACCAGTAGGCTAGACATCACTCCATTCTGCTGTGCACCAAAACCTCATTATAACATTCAAACCAAGGCCCATATTTATACTTTTTGACGCAAACCAGCGCCAGCTCTGGTTTGCGTAAAATATTTTACCGCCGGCTAACGCCATTCCTATGCACCATGCAGGCACCTTATTTAAGGAATGACGTTAGCCGGCGCTGCGGACTGGTCAGAGTAAGAAAAAAGACTCAAACCAGGCAGCACCGGCGTAGGGGAAAATGGGGGTTGTGCATCAAAAAATGGTGCAAGTCAGGTGTGAGGCAAAAATCCTGCCTCAAACCGGACTTGCACCATTTTTTGATGCACAACCCCCATTGAAACGACTCCTGTCTTAGCAAAGACAGGTGTCATGCCCCCTTGTCCAATGGCCATGCCCAGGGGACTTCTGTCCCCTGGGTATGGTCATTGGGCACAGTGGCATGTAGGGGGGCCCAAATTAGGCCCCCCATGCCACTTTAAATTGTTTTTAAAAAATACTTACCTCAACTTACCTGTACTTACCTGGGATGGGTCCCCAATCCATTGGTGTCCTCCAGGAGTGGGCGAGGGTGGCAGGGGGTGTCCCTGGGGGCAGAGAAGGGCACCTCTGGACTCCTTCCATGGTCAGAGACCATGGAAGTGATCCCACAGGTCCCTTAACGCCTGCCCTGACCCAGGTGTTAAAAAGCGGCGCACATCAGTCTGTGCGCCGTTTTTTAAGGCCCGCCCCCTCCTGTGCACCAAAATGACACTGGAGTATAAATAAGGTGCGCAGGCCTTAAAGTCATTTTTTGGGCTGGAACGCCTACCTTGCATGTCATTAATGCAAAGGCAGTTTCCCGCATCCAAAAAATAATGCACATGGAAGAATTCTGATGTCCGCGGGCTCGGGCGTCAAAGTTTAAGGCCCATATTTATACTTTCTTAGCGCCGCATTTGCGCAGCTTTTTGATGCAAAAGCGTCCCAAACTTACAAATTACAACTGTATTTTGTAAGTTTGCGCCACTTTTGCTTCAAAAAGTGACGCAAATGCGGCGCAAATAAAGTATAAATATGGGCCTAAATATGGTGCACCGTTTGCACCAAATGTGCATCCGACATTTTGACGCACATTCAGAGCAAACAGAGTATAAATATGCCCCCAAATATCTTGCCTGTGTGCCGCTTTGAAGTCATTCTATGGTTAGACTATTGTTATTGCAATGGGCTCTCCATGGAATAACTTCAAATTGGCATACAAGCAAGATGCTCGCTGCCAAATGAGTTCTGTGTGGGGAGCCTGAAAGCCCCACAGTTCTAGCCTGTTCCCTGTGTCCTGCAGACACCGGCATTGCTCCCCAAAGCACTGAGCTGCCCTAAATGACAACTTCTTGGCCACTGGAGCAATGTTTTCATCTGTTTCTCTGCACACATATTTACATGCAGGGAAACAGATGAAAACTCTCCTTTCTGTATGCAGGAGCTGTTTTACACCTCCCTATTGCAGAAAACAGAGTTATGTTTTGCTTTAGCTTGGTGGGAGCTTTAAGCTCCCTCCAAAGCAAAAGCAAACAGCTACCTCCTGGTGTTAGGCACCTTGGGAATAGCAGGAGCCAGCCCTAGAAAGTGGCAGACCAAGGGCCATCCATGGTTCCATAAATGGGTCCACAGGCTTCACTTCATCATCTAATTTTGCCCCAGAAAGGAGGTGGTACCTGGGGCAGGGGTCTGACTTGGACCCCATTCATTATTTTATTTCAGCCCCTGGGAGGTAGCTGTCCCTGGAGTGGAGGGGGCCACGCAGCTCCCCCCATTAATTATATAAATTGTCCAGGGGATGTGCTGGTCCCTGGGGCTGAGGGGGACTGCACAGGCTATTCTGCATTCCTTCAAGAACCATTTCCCCGAGGAGGTGGCAGACCCTGGCATCTGGGCAGGCCCAGTGGACCTGCCAGCATACATCGTATTGAGTGCCCCAGTGAGGTGGCAGTCCCTGGGGCTGTGGGGCCACGCAGGCCCCCTGCATTAATTTTTTGTTTAGCCAAGGGGAGGAGATGGTCCCTAGGGCTACAGGGTGGGGGCAAGTGGGCCCCTCTGCTTTATTTTACCAGGGTTTCTTGTTCCCACCTCCCCGGTCCTTGTTGTTGTTTTACCATGTAGCTGGCAGCCATTTTGTGCATGCAGCCAGTGCTCCTTTGCCATATGCTTGCACATGTTTTTTCTTTGTTCCTCATGCATCCTTGCTCTTTGTTGTTGTAGTTTGACCATGTGGCAGGTGGCCATTTTGGCCATCCTCCAAGTGTCCCTTTGCCACAGACTTGCATGTGTTCTTTGTTTGCCATATCTCCTTGCTGTTGTTTACCATGTGTCAACACCAGGGCAGTGTGCGCTCTACGGGCAACATAATGCACAATGACAAACCTTATGCAATGTAATAATTCATGCATTGTGTGCTGATATTGCATATTAACTTTTTGCATTGAAGGTATTTATCTTGAAATGTCATTTAATGCTGTCGGTAATGTAATGCTCATTTGCAAGCTTTTCCTGCAGCCTGGCTGGGTGTGGCATGTGGGTGGGCTTGGGTCTATTTAAGGAACCCAGCCCAGCTCCACATGCTCACTATTCAGAGATCCCGATGCAGAGCAGCAGCATTTTCCAGGGCTCCTGTTCGGAGGCCTACTTGGACATTTCCTGGCCCTGTCCTCATTATCTTGCTGATCTTCAAGCAGGGTGGTAAGGCGGAGTTCGGGGTAGGCCCTTGACTCCATTTTCTAGAAACATTTGAGTTTTTGGCTTTGTGATTTATAGTGAGTGCGATTTACTCTTGGCACTTAACCCTTGCAGTTCGGATCCGCAGAGTGTGCAATCATTTCAAGGCATTTGAATCTTGATGGTTGAATCGGCAACAGTGTGCGTGATTCATTCTTGGCAATTCACCTTTGCAGTTTGGATCGGCAGAGTGCGCGATCATCCCAAGGCATTTGAATCTTGATGGTTGAATCGGCAGCAGTGTGCACAATTCATTCTTGGCAATTAACCCTTGCAGTTCGATTCAGCAGAGTGCACGATCATTTCAAGGCATTTGAATCTTGATGGTTGAATCAGCAGCAGTGTGCCCAATTCATTCTTGGCAATTAACCCTTGCAGTTCGGATCGGCAGAGTGCATGATCATTTCAAGGCATTTGAATCTTGATGGTTGAACCGGCAATAGTGTGCACAATTCATTCTTGGCAATTAACCCTTGCAGTTCAGATCGGCAGAGCGCGCGATCATTCCAGGTACTTAAGTCTTTGTGTGCAGTCTGACAATAAGGTGCGCAATAATTTCTGGGCAATTGAATCTTGAAACTTAGATCAAACAGAGTGTGATCTTTCTAGTCAATTTGACTATTCTACAGTATCATTCATGAATCCTATAGCAGTTGATTCTTTGGGAACAAATGTACTCATTGACTCTTGTTGTAATGTAATTGCTATTGTAAGGATTAACTCGAGAGAGTTCAATGTTCAGATTATATGATTATAAAAAGGTCACGTTATTGAAAAGTTCTTGATCTCTCATGTTATTAGAGCATAAAGAATTAAAACAAAGTTCATGAAGATTAATGTGAATGACCTTGCTATTGTGTTCTTAACTCTTGCTTCCACAGGTCTACTTCCCCGCTGTTCCCAACCTAAACCCCATCCCCCGCTTACCCATTCTTTAACTCTGTGCTATGATAGCTAGTGGAGTTTGGAGCTGCCAAGAGGTGGACATATTGGAAACAGGTGCAAACCCCGAGGATCCGGTCTTGCTGACACCATGTGGCTGGCAGCCATTTCGTGCATGCAGCCAGTGCTCTTTTGCCCTAGGATTGCATATTTTTGTCTTTGTTCCCCATGCCTCCTTGCCTCTTGTTGCTGTTTGATTATGTGGCTGGAGGCCATTTTGTCAATCCTGTCAGTATGTCTTTCCCATGCGCTTGCGTGTGTTCTTTGTTGTTGTTTTACCATGTTTTTGGCAGCCATTTTGTGCATCCAGCCAGTGTGTCTTTCCCATGGGCTTGCATAAAATCATCAGTGATTATTGATCATCTTACTTGTTTAATTTAAGTTTCTATTTAAATTTTTAATTCCAATGTATTATTATTTTATTTTATTTTATTTTATCTTTTTTTTATTGTAATTTTATATTTTATTTCATTTTCTGAGATGGCCCCAAAGAATGTGTCTCACAAGAAAGTGTTCGGTAAGAAGAAGCAGGGTCCCATCAGTGGCATGCTAAATGCAAATTTGTTCGGGAGACATGTGCTTGCCACACTGGCCTCTAAGGGGGGGGCTGGGAGCAGAACTCCTGCATTAACAGCACCACACCAACCTAAATGCAAGACTGTTTGTCAGTGAGTCAACCACTGCAATCATGGTGACGCCAATGAGCAGTGACACTGAATTGGATCTGTTCCTTTAACAAAGTAGTACAGAATTGTTTCAGGAAACAGAGCAAAATGGAGAGCAGCTGCAACCAGCAATAATAAAACTTCCCAAAGTTAGAGCAGACAAAGAAAGACCTGCTGAGAAAGAACCTCCTCTTTTAGAATCAACGGCTCCCAGATCTCCAGCAAGAAAAAGGAATGGTACCATTCCAAAATCTTCTCTAAGCACTAATTCTCATGACAATGATAGGGACATGGAGTGGACCCTGGCAAAGTCCGGGGGGATGACTGGAGAGTCATGGGAAGAGAAAAGTTCCAGAAAGACTTAGAATCATGGAAGGGGATGATGATGAGGAGGATGACAAGCCAGTCGTCATTACTCTCCAACTTGCTCCGAGGAATGTGACACAGGCTGCACCGTCAGCTCCCATATTTGTAAAGCCTCAGCAGAGACCTGCACCAACCCATACCTCAGTAGAAGTATCCACTGCAGAGAAGCAATCAACACACCCACCTACCTTCAGTTCTTCTTCAGGCATTGGCAGTGACTCAATAAGAAAGTACTCCGCCACAGCTTAGAACTTTTGTATGATTCCCAAACAGGAGGAGAACAATGCAATATGGTCCATTTGCCACACAAGTGTTCATTAAGATAAGCCTGGTTCACATTATGGTGCTGGAGGCCAGACAACCCCTATGAAAAAACATCACATATTCTAGTGGGAGGAGCCCCTTAAAAAAACAGCTGAACGTGGGTACAGTTGTGAAGGTGAGGAGAGCTGACACACATCGGCTACAACTGGTCAAATCACGGTGGAAGGTGAGGAAGAAGAGGGTGACATCCTCATGCAAAGCACCCCTATCCCCAGTGCACCAGAATACTTGCTTCAGCTACCTCACAATGGCACGGGAAGACTCAGAATCATACGGAAACACAACAGCATGTGGTGACTGCCCCACAACACACATTGAATGTGCCACCACTTACATCTCAAAATTCACCTGCTTCAGTGGCCCTACAAAAGAAGAAAATCCAGGCTACAATTATGGGCATGTTTAGGCAGAAGGGGCCTTATGACCGCAACCACCCAATGACACGTTTGCATAATGGGAAGCTGTCAAAAATGTTAATGCTGGACCTCCTCCCTTTTTTATGTGAAAGAGGTGATTTTTAGAGATTGTGAAAGCCACTGGCTGAACTAGAAAGTTTTAAGTTGGACCTATTTATCCAGAATTGCTGTTCCTGCGCTGAACCACGATGGCTGGACAAGCTTTACTGAATAGTGTTATTCACACTATCCACCTTCTGCCAGACATGTGGACCAGTTGTCAGGCTACTGATTACTTGTACATCACTGCACACTGGATCTCTTTTGTGGGGTTAAAGGAAAAACTATCTACAGGTCTTGCCCTGATGACATTTTTAAGAGCTTTCGGCAGCATGCAACAGTAGCAATGTTCACCATGGAGAATTCACTCACAGCTGCAAACATCCTGGACAAATTTAATAGCAAGGTGTCTGAATGTCTGTGACCCAGAGGTCTCCAAACTGGATTTGTTGTCACAGACAATGGCAATAACATATTCAATGCAATGGCAGGCAATGGCTATTTCAGTGTCCTGTGTCTGCTACACTGCATCAACCTGGTTGTGCAAGAGTTTCTCAAATAAAGAAGACATAGTCAGCAAGATACTGACCTCCTGCAGACAGATCTGCTCTCATTCCAGCCATTCTTTCAAAGCCAGAAACAGTGGTGGATTAAGCCCTTATACAGGAGGTGCCAGCACGTTGAAACTCAACGTATTATATGTTACAACGTCTGAGCAGTACAGACAGATCAATGACTATGTCATTCAAAGAGGAGAGATGATGCAATTTGAAAGCTATGACCATAGATGCAGACTGTGCCACCCTACTTGATCCACTCTTCAAATCTTTCCTCTTTCATTCCTTTTTCTGAAGGGGATGCTTCAAAATACAAAAGGTAGATAGTTGAGCAAGCCAAAGACCTGAATGAAGATTGGCTCAAACTTAGAGTCCCACTCCTCAGTTCTGGGTTGCCACCTTCAACTTCCAGAGAGGGCAGTCTTGTCTCACAGCAGTCAACACCAACAACAAGAACACTGGCAACAACTGCATCAGAAGAATCAGATGCAACCTCTTCATTGGCTTGGTTTCAAGTGGCAGGGTTTAAGTTCAGTGCAGATGTGAAGGCAAATGAGGTCGAGCAAGTGGCAGCACCAAAGACACTTCAGGGAAGTATCTGGATGACCCAAAAGAGGTGTATGTGGATCAAAACCCATTAGTGTGTTGGCATGGAAAGATGCACCAATGGCTAGAGCTCAGGAAGCTGCCAATAAAGCATCTGGCTTGTCCTTTAGCCAGTATGTCTGCTGAACGTGTGTTCAGTGCAGCTGGTATAGTTGTTACAGTGAGAAAGACCAATTTCTTGGCGCAAAACATGGAGAGATTAACCACGAACAAAATAAACCAGCATTTTATACTACCTGATTACACTTTTCCAAAACATCACAGGAGGAGGAAGAGGATGCTTGGTCAGAATCAAGCGTGTTTGCTGCCCGCCTTGTGGGTGAACCACCTGAGTTTGAGGATGAACTTTACTTTCCAGACTGAGGTGCTCATTCCGAGTTTGGCGGTCATACCCAAAGACCGCCATGCAAAAGGCAGCCGAAACACTTCCAGCAATGGCAGTGTGAAGCCCGCCGTATTATGAGTGACCAACACAACACTGCCAAATTTGGATCAGAAAAACAACAACATCGGCCCAAATGACAGAAAGAAGGAAGCGGTTGTACCACTTCCATGCTGAGAAAATGCCACCCCTGATACACAAATCAGCAACGTGGACACCAACACAGCGGTAATCCTTGTGTGCCACTGTACCACCCTGTTGGTTGTCCAACACTAAAGTCACATCATTCCGAGGCTAATGGTCACAGGACCTTTGAACCTAAAAGCTGGACCACTCACTCTGATCATCACGTAGACCACTACCCCACTCCTCTGAACTACACTAAATGAACACCTATAACCACAAGTCATGGTGAATGTCTCTTTATTGTTAGTATAGCCAAATGTGTTGAAGAACAAAAACGTAATACACAGGTCTACAAAACACAGATGCCCAAGTCACATATGTTTTGTGATACTCCAGCAGGTGAGTAAGTGCATCCATTTTGTTTTAACATCCACTGTCAACTACACCAACAGGCAAATACAGCAAGCAGACTGCAAACTGAGATGTCACCTGAAGGGCAATAAATAAATGGAATGAGGTACAAAGTGGTAGGAATGTAAATTACAGTCATACATCAATAGCAGTTGAGCACAAACACAGGATGAGTGTCCCAGCCTCTATGTTGCACCATAAATGAGGGACTGCATTGGCATTCACACACGTGGGGTACAGGAAAGATGATACATAGGTCATACCCTCAATTCCACAACTCCCTGAGTACTCATGAATAGGTACCTGACACCCAGCAGATGTCAAAGCATGATATGCCTACGCAGCAGGACAAGAGTGAGAAGTTCCCCAAACATAACCCCAAATAGGCAGTTTGAGGACCGTAAACCTTCACAACAACTTTAAGGCTGTTCAGCAATAGCACCAGCATACCACAAATGAATTTAGCAGCTTTGCATTTCTACTACCCCTCATGGTGAGTCACCTACCCTTCAAGGTCATCAACCAATATGTAAGGCTCCAGTCCCCACACATACATTGATGCATGCAACTACTGCCTACAGACTGCCTTCATAAATACATCTACCATGCACAGATGATGTGCAATGCAGACATACCTGTACACCAAAGAAAGTAGTGATGAATCATGTCAGTCCTGTTCTCATGTGCCTCATCCTTGTCTGCCTCCCCCTCAGCATCAGAGTCACAGGCCACAAAAACAGCTCCAGCATTAACGTCCCCCTCCCCCAACAGTGGGATGTGCCTTCTGAGGGCCAGAATATGGAGCATGCAGCATGCAACAATGATCTTGCAGACTTTCCCTGGATTGTACTGTAGTGCATCACCAGACACATGGAGGCAACAAAATCTGGCTTTCAAGAGACCAAAAGTAGGTTCAATCACACGCCTTGTCTGGCCATGTGCCTCATTGTACCTGTTCTCCCCTAATGTAGTTGGATGTTTCACAAGTGTCATGAGCCAGGGCAGGTTGGGGTATCCGGAGTCACCTGTGTGGGAAAGGAAACATGGCTGTGGGTAACATTGCTAGGCGGAGTGCTGACTGGGGCATGAGGGGTATAGACGTCTGACAAGGAGAGAATTGCACATACCTATGAGCCAGGCCCTTTCGCCCTGTCGCTAGGACATTATTGCAGGGACTCTGCTGTTCATCAGGATGTAGGAATCATGTACATATCCAGGGAATTTAGCATTCACATGTGTTATATATTGGTCTGCAAGACACACCACTTGTAGATTGAGTGAATATGTACTCTTCATGTTCCTATAAACCTGTTCATTGATCCTCGGAGATACCAGGGCAAAAGGAGTCTCATCAAAGGACCCAATTACATGTGGGACATTTGAGATGTTGTAGAACGCTGCTTTCACAGTGGGAACATCTGGAGGTAGTGTGAACCTAATGTACCTGTGCACATGCTTGAGTAGGCCATCCAGCATACCTGAAACACCTTACAAAACTGTGGCTGCGAAAAGCCTGCAGCCAGTCCCACTGTGCTCTAAAAGTAGTCACTCACCAGGAAATGCAGGACTGACAAAAGCTGGACTGTTGGAGGGATGGCATTGGGATTCCTCAAACCTGGCAGGAGGTCTGCCTTCAACTGGGTGACCCGTTTCCTGATGCACAAATGGTTCAGTCAATAGGTCTGGATGATGTGGCACTCTTCCATGGTTTCCAGATCAACAAGTGGCCGGAAAATTGGTGCATTCCTCCTCACTCCATTCTGGCCAAATCTTTGCAGGGATACAAACAACAATCAGTATGTCTGTCACAATGTAGGCTATACATTATGACACACAAAAGTCATTATGCAATACTCATGCAAGTTGCCTGTAATATGTCAGTACACAATACTCTACCATCCATACCTAACCAGATGATGGCACATGATTCATGTGTGGATGGACGTATACAGGACATGTACACCTACACCTTTAGTGTGTTTTACCTTAGTGGTCAAATATTCTGACAATTGTTATTCCAAGTCTGTACATTTCACTAGACATGCACTACATTTGTCCATATTCACCATGTCAGACCTGCAGTATGTTTTTGTGTTGACAGGCAGGTAGTGAAGCTGTGTAAACTCAGGACAGCGAAGTCACAAAGCAAAATGGCATCCACGTGTCTGGCATGCATTAGACTGCTGGAAGTGACCTCATTCCGCCGGCGGAAGTCGAGATGGCGGAGTACGGTCAGAACCGCCGTGCAACTCCTCATTGGGTAACATTGATGTCAATGGAAGACTGGAACCAATGACGATGACCGCTGGCGGTGACTGTCATAACCGCCATTTTGTGTCAGACAGCTCACTTGACTCCTGGCATTCGGGCAATACAGACCTCCACTTTGTTTGCTGCTGTGTCCTGCCTCTTTGAGCAATGATGGCACGCACTGCAGGGGAAAGGGCCCGAGCCTTCTCAACAGGGGAGCTGGAAAAACTGGTGGAAGGGGTTCTACCCCTGTATGGGCGGTTGCATGGAGCTCTAGGACAACAGGTGAGTACAACGTCCATGGTTCCACAAGTTGTGTGTTGTTTGACAATGTATTTGTGAGCTCATTCACATGTCATGTCTGCCCATGTGTGTAGCATGCACATGATATGTGTGGGACATTGCCAGTGTGCATGAGCAGTGTTCGTTGTGTTTCGCCAAAGCTTACTGCTGGATTGGTGTAATTTACTTCTTGTCCCCCCTTTTATCACTGTTTCAGAATTAGGTCAGTGCCCACTAGAAGAAAGGTTTGTGGCAAGCCATTGCCAAGGAAGTGAGGACCCTGGGGGTCCATTACTGGTGGAGCACCCACTGCAGGAAGCGGTGGGAGGACTTGCGTCGCTGGACCCCTAAGACTACAGAGGTCCAGCTGGGGATGGCCTCCTAACGTGGGAGGGGTGCACGTCGGACCCTGACCCCCCTAATGGCCTGCATACTGGCGGTGGCGTACCCCGATTTGGATGGGTGCTTGAAGGCAGCACAGCAGCCACAAGGGGGGAAGTGTTGACTGTCAGGTCACTACTCTATGGTTGTGCACTGTCACCCTCCTTGGACTTGGAATTAATGTAGTCAGATGTGATAAAGGGAATGTATAGTCCTGGTTGCCACATCCATCAGGTAGGAGTGTGTGATGGATGCTATGTTCAGCCATGTCGGATGAGTAGTGGTACAGTGACATATGTTCTGCTGTAGATAGGGTTCTCTCTAGTCTGCTATCATGTTAATGGCTGCATCCTCCATCTCTGTGTGTACTGTAGTAGTTTGAGTTGGTCATGATGGCACTGCATATGGGTAATGACAGGCATGTTAAGTGAGGGTTGCAGTTGCATCACTTCCTACATCAATGGATCCTCTGTACCACAGGTACTACTCACATTCCTGTCAGTTAGTGTCAGAGTCCCTCTCTGCTTAGATTTATATCATCCTGAAGTGGATGACGTGATTGGGTATAGTCCATGGCTTGATTCTAGGAGTAGTCCTTTTGGCAATGAAGGGCATGTAGGTGTCTCCATGCAGGGGTTTGGTCTGCAGGGTTTTCATGGGTTTGGACATAGCTTGCATGACTCTTTTTGGTAAAGACATTTATATTGTCCAATGTTTGGCAGGCAGGGACTGTTTTCTGCATTGTTTGTTTGTTGAGTGGATGTGTCGGTTCTAATATTTTCCTCCCTTTCTGTTTCTGTCACCCTCCTTTTCTCTCTCCTCCTCTGTCTATGTGTGCATTAGCATCATATGGTGAGGGAGGAAGGGCACCGGTGAGTGGGGATGCTGCAGCCCACGGGGCCCAGGAGGCGCCCAGTAGTGAAGACGAGGGGACCTGTGGGATGGAGGGCGAGAAGGGCACCACAGCGGAGACTGGAGCTACCACAACATCTGACTCAGAATCCTCCTCTGATGGTGGCTCCCTGGCAGTGGCGGACCCTTCTGGTACCACACCAACACCACCGTTGTCCACCCCCCCTTCCAGCACCGTCCTCACTGTAGCACCCCACCCAGTTGCCCGTGCCCGCTCACCCAGGAGGGTGAGTGTCTCTTTCGCCGCAGCCACCTCTGCCCCTCCCCCAGTCAGCACTGCTGCCCTCAATGAGGAGGCTATTGACCTCCTGAGGTCCATCTCTGTGGGGCAGACAACAATCGTGAATGCCATCCAGGGACTGGCATCCCAGATGCAGCAGACTAATGCGTTCCTGGAAGGCATTCACGGTGCCTTGTCTGGTCTCCAGAGATTGTTTCAGGTACAGACTCTTCATTTACACATAACATAGCTACACGATCACATAGCTCATGGAACAAACATATCCCATCACAGGGGACCCAGTACACTAACCACACACAAACATAGGGCCTGTACATGGAGTAATGTTCTTACTGATTTGTCACTTTACCATCATCTGCACCTTGTACAGCAACGTCAGAATACAAACACAGCTAGGCTCCATGGTCATCACAAACTACTACATCCACTGTGTAGCCAGAGCCCATGATCCATCCTCCACACAAGTGCCACATACTTCAACTGACATTACAAATACCACTTCACATCCCCCATCCCCACTGGCAATAGGAAAGGACAAAGCTGTCACATTTCCACTTGAATGAATGGAGTACAAACAGGTTTACATCCCACTGTAACTGTATCCAACTTACCTGCTATCTGTCATTAACAACTCTCATGTCTGTCATCTACCAACATTGGCTACTGACAATGAATACCTCAAGCCATAGGTTGCATATGCAAACAGTAAAATACAACTTAAGTGAGTGGAAGGAAAAGAAAGAAGATAGGAGAATGCAAGAAAAGGAGGTACTTTTGTGGACTATAGCGATTCCTCCTCCTGGTTTATTGGTGCGGTCTCTCCTGGTGATCTTATAGCCTTCAGGGATGGCAATGGCAATGTCGGGTTCAGAGACCGAGCTTGTCCAGGTTTCGGTGAGGAAGGCGATGTCCAGTGATGTGGAGGTCAACAGGTCCCAAAGTTCGATAGGGTTTGTGGATGGAGCAGGTGTTGAGTAGAATGCAGTTAAGGTGGTTGTTGGCATGTCTGTCATGGTGCTTTAGGGTGCAGGTGAAGTGGCAGGGTCCTTGGTGGTCCCAGGGGTGGACTGGAAACAGGTGGAGGAGCGTCCTCCACAGTGTCTGGTGGTGTGGGGGGCCGCAGGCCTGGGGGACTGGAGCTGGGCGCGGTCCACGAGCGGAAGAGCTTTCCTCTGGCACGCCTCCAGTGCGCCAGCGGCAGGAGCAGCTGGGAGGTGGGAGGGGAAATCGAATGGGGGCGCGAGGGGGGTGGGACGCAGGGACGCAGTGGCGGGAAGGCAGAGGATCGGCTCAGGGAGAGCCGGCAGAGGAGCGCAAAAGGGGCAAAATGGCACAAAATATGCTGAAGCAGGAAAAACAAGGCACAATAAAAACGATAGAAACAGTCACAATAAAACAATGCACAAGTCTAGGAATGCTTACCTGCAGCCCACTAGACACCAGGGATGAGGCGCAGGCTGGTGCCTGCGGGTGGAGGAGGGCCTCGAACACGCGATCAGCAGCGTGGGCGGGGGTCAGGGACACGGGCACAGCTAGGTGGTGCTGTGAGCGTGGGGGACCAAGCTACCGACCAAAAGCAGGTCAGAGGTCACTCACCCGCGACGCGCAGCGACCGCCATTAAGAAGGGAGGAGGGAGGGAGAAGCAGCTGGGAGGCAGCAGGAAAAATCAAATAGGGGCGCGAGGGGGGCGGGGCCGAAGGGACGCAGCGGCGGGAAGGCAGAGGATCGGCTCAGGGAGAGCCGGTAGAGGAACGCACAAGGGGCAAAATGGCACAAAATACGCTGAAGCAGGAAAAACAAGGCACAATAAAAACGATAGAAACAGTCACAATAAACCAATGCACAAGTCTAGGAACACTTACCTGCAGCCCACTAGACACCAGGGATGAGGCGCAGGCGGGTGCCTGCGGGTGGAGGAGGGCCTCGAACATGCGATCAGCAGCATGGGCGGGGGTCAGGGACACGAGCACAGCTAGGTGGTGCTGTGAGCATGGGGGAGCAAGTTACTGACCAAAAGCAGGTCAGAGGTCACTCATCCGCGACACGCAGCGACCGCCATTAAGAAGGGAGGGGGAAGGGAGGAGCCGCTGGAAGGCAGAGGGGAAATCAAATGGGAGTGTCGGGGGGGTGCGCCGCAGGGACGCAGCAGTGGGAAGGCAGAGGATCGGCTCAGGGAGAGCCGGCAGAGGACCGCACAAGGGGCAAAATTTCCTCTATGGTTGCCAGGTCAACTAGTGGACGGTACACTGGTGGTTGTCTCACTCTCCTCATTGCAGGACATCTAGGTGAGAATGTACAAAGAATTATGCAATAGGCACACATCACCAACACATTGTATATTACCTGACAACTAACATCCGTAGAGGTGGTGTAGGCCTGCTGACATATATAGTACAGAACGCAGATATGTACCAAATTCACCGTCATTGCTGCACTTTGGCTTACATGCAAATTGGTATGTGCATATGAAACATATGTCATTGTACATGGGTGGGTGACTTTGCTGTCATGGACTCATTACACATATGTTTTGGTATCTACCTATACCTAATTGTGGCCTGTATAGACAGCCTGAACACATCATTGTGTAAAGATTGTCACAATATGTTGCACAACCATGATGGCTCAACATACGGTTACACTGAAAATAGGGGGAGTAAGTGACTGGTGCAGATTATTTTGCACACTCATTGATTACATATGCCCAAAATGCCAGGCACCTGACCTACTGTAGTGGACAATTGGAAGTGGCCTAAGTCCGCTGGTAGAAGTCGTCATTTCTGTAGGCGGTCACAACCACTGTGCAACTTGAAATTGCTTAACATTGCTGCCTTTGGTGGACTGGGGCCAATGGGCATGAGCACCGGCAGTAACGGTCCTGTACATGGTGGCCATGACTGCCATTTTCAGCAGTTTTGCTCACTTGTCTCCTGACACTGTTGCCAGCAAGACCTCCACAACGTGAGCTACGGTGTACTGCCTCTGGGTGCCATCATGCCAGTTCTGCAGTTCATAGGGCCACTGCCTTCAACCCCAAAGAGCTTGATAAGCTAATGGAAGAGGACCTACTCATTTATGGACTGCTATATAGGGCACCAGAGGAGCAGGTGAGTTCAATGGCCCAGCCATGTGTGATAGGTGTTGTGTGTGACATTTATTTGGGCATGTGAACTGGTGAGGGTGTTGATGAATGCAGAGGCCATGTTGTGAAGGAGTGTGAGCACAGAGTATGAGTATGTGTGCCTACTTGCTATGACAGATGTATAGTGACCACTCCTATTGGTATGGTGCATGTATACATGACATTCTCCTTTTGTCTATGTCATCCATGCAAGTGAATGTCCATCAGATGAAGGGGATCTGGCATGTCATCACCAAGCAAGTGCGGACCCTGGGGGTCCACAGCCGGCGGGAGGAGGCCCAGCTAGGGATGTCCTCCCAATGAGGGAGGGGTGCCCATCAGACCCTGACCCCCCTAATGGCCCGTAGTTTGGCGTTGGCCTACCCTGAGGTGGATTGGCTTTTGAGGGCAGGACAGTAACCAAAAGGGGGTAAGTACTGACTATATCTTTGTACTTGGCTCTGGTTGTGTGGTGTTTGCAGTAACACTGTAGCAGCTGTGACAATGTTGTAGGTGCTACATGTATGTAGATCAGTGGGAATACAAAGTATCCACATAGTATGATTATAAGATGTAGATCTGATATTCTTGGTTTACTATGTATACGCTTAGTTTACCTATGTCAAGTCATTTCCATGACTGCATGTGGTGATGCTCAGATGACAATGCCACATATTTGACTCCACCCAGCCATTTTTATGGCTTTAAGCTTCTGTTTCATCCTACCCATAGAGTATGTCCTGGTCTATCCTTCGGAATATGTGCTCAAGTAGCTCTAAGGTGTCTGAGCACTCTGATCTTTCTTCATCACCTGTATTTGCAATTGGGTGCCTGACATATTTTGTACAGGGGCTATGTGACATTTGTCCTGGTACAGGTATTGACTCCATGTGAGGCAGGCCTCTCAATCACTACACAGATATGACCAGGATAGGACAATGCATATGGGTTTGTCAATGTATCCCATTGTCCTATCATCTTTATAATATGGGGTATGTGACGGTAGCAAGAAAAGGCTATTCTACTTTGGGTGTCTGATTTTGTCTATTTGCCCTTTTCATGCATTTCTATATCATTGACATATGGGCCAATCACATGAATCCCAAAGGCTTTCTTCCCTAGATGGTAACTGGCTAGGCAGAGCTACCCTTTCACAATATGCAATTTCCATGCTATGTGTGCCAATGTCCTACCAATTACAGTGACCTGTGTGTTATTATCTATCTACATCATGCCTCAATGGTTACTTGAGTTCACATATAATGGAGTTGGTCAATCATTGCTACCCTCTGCCTAGCTGATGTGGGCAGTGTCGACAGGAATTGTCCTAGAATTACTTCTAATTTCAAGGTATAATGGTTTATCTGTATTACAAACTAATATGTTATCAGTGCAACAGTAGTCGTGTAGTTCCATGTGTACATCTTGTGTACATATCACTTTAGTGGGATATGTGTGTTGTCTGGGCTTAGCTATAGATAATTACATGTCAGGAAAGATGTGAGTGGTGTTGCTTTCTTCATGTAGTCAAGGGGTGGAACTGTAACAGCATGTCAGGCGGTATGTTAGGTACCCTGTGAAGTTTTCATGGCTGGCTAATGTTTAGGTATTCTCACACTACACTCAGTGATTGTCAGTGGATGTATCAGGTGTGCGATGTAGCCCAGTGTAGTTGCACATACATGCATGAAATAATGTGGTGTCTCTGTGTTCATTGTCTGAAGAGGTTCCTCTGGAATTCGGTATATGTAGTCACATGGCTGTTCTCCAGACATGTATTATGCAAATCAGATGTCACCTGTATTGAAGTGCCTCATGTTGTGCCTAAATCAGTGATTGTTTCCATCATGTCATATTTGTATGGATGGTTCAGCCAGGCCTGTGATTAGATTGGCAGGTGCTGTGTGGTCAGTGAATTGAGTTTCTTAACTCTCATGTGATATTACATATGGACATGGACTGGTCAGGTGTAGATTCAGAACATGCATGTTATGTTCTGATCAGTAAACTGTTTTTCCTAAAGGGTATAGGAGTATGGAAAGTTCTGATCCAGATTAGGACAAATCTGCTTCAGCCAGGGCATGATGAGCATGCTGACATAGCTTTATAGGTGATTTCTTGGAATGCTCGAGTTCTGCTACCTCATTTGGATTATGATGTGGGTGAGAGTGAATAGGATGAATAGGAGTAACATGTTGTGACATAATGTAGGTTATGTGGGTTACTCGATGACATAGCCGAGCCAGGAGATGTATAACTACAATTGTCCTTGTTCTAATGTGTGTATGTAAAGAATGTGATGACCCTCCCTCACCTTCTCTATCTTGCCATCCTCTCTCTCTATTTGTGCTCATCAGCATCAGCAGGTGAAGGAGACAGGGTACAGGCAAGTGGGGATGCTGCAGGCCACAGTGATTGGTGATATCACCGACAGTGAGGGACCCAGTGGCCTGGAGGGCGAGGGTAGTGCCACAGGGGAGACCTGATATTCTGCTTCATCATCCTCAGAATATTCCTCCAGTGGACACTACCTGTTGGTGACGGACCTTTCTGGGACCACCCCAGAACCATCTTTGTCCGCCACTCCGCTTACTACCACTGCCCTCCCTGTAGCTTCCCCCCCAGTTGTCAGTGCCTGGTTAGCCAGGAAGGTGTGTGTCTCCTTCACTGCAGGCACCTCTGCCTCTGACCCTGTCAGCCCTGCTGCACTTAGTGAGGAGGCTATTGACCTCCTGAGGTCGACCTCTGTGGGTCAGTCGACCATTGGGAATGCCATCCAGGGTCTGGCAATTCAAATCCAACAGAGCAATGCATTCTTGGAGGGCATTTACTGTGAACTGGCTGGCCTAGAGAGATCCTTTCAGGCTTTGGCCTCTACACTGACAGCAGCCAGTCACTCTTTGTCTTCCATCCCCCTCCACCTTCCTCTTCCCATTCCCAAACCCTTATTTCCTATCCCAGCCAAAGCACACAGGCAGACAAGTATGCATCCACCTCAACATCCAGGGGTACCGCTGACAGAAACAAGCACCACTGACATGGACACAGACAACTCTCACCTGTAGACATGCCAACACTCACTACCAGAACTGACTCCACCACCACCCCCACCCTCACAGACACTACACTGGACACACCTGCAGGCACCACACCAACATTCACCAATACAGCCACAACTCCTATCCCCACCCACAGTCACCACAATAGCAGACCCACATACATCGACCCCAGCCACCACATCTGCAGATACCACAACCACAGACACAACTACATGCAGCACATCCACCATACCTGCAGTCACCACCCCAACAGACAGTCACCCATTCACCAAAGAATCTACCAGCACCTCCACCCCCTATTTCCAAAACACATAAAAACCCACCCACACTCACCCACCCAACAGACACCCAGCACACACAAACCTACCTATCACACATATGCTCCCAAGACATCCACCGAAACACATCTTACAATTAATCCCTCTCCCTTCACTTTCAAACCCTTTTGCCATAACTGTCAGCTGTGTACCTAAGAAAGTTTTCCTATCGAAGTTGAACCTTTTCCCTTCTCCTCTTCCACCCCATGTGACCCCCAGAAGATTTATATCCCTCCGCAAGCCCAGCCCTTCCAACTCCAAGTCCTCTCCCTGACCCCCTGTAGATACTCATGCCCCTCCCCCGCCAAGATATCGACCTCTCCTAAGAGTTACCTGCCCTCCTCGACCTAAGCCTCCCCCTCCTAAGCCCAAGCCCACGGACCCATCTCCCAAACTGAAACCCAATCCCACCTACCGTTGCCCCATTCCATAAGGACCCTGCCTGCCCTCTTGACGCCCCTACCTATGGAGGTTTTATGGCAGTCAGGTGTCAAGTAGGGGTACTGGAATGTGCAATATGTGCCGGCAGCACATATGTGTAGCGACTAGCCTATGGCTTCTTATCATGTACATAGTTCTGTATTTATTTAAATTTATATCTTGCTAAACATCTGGGCCAACCAGTTATTGGTCCCAAGGTCAGATTTTTGTCTTGCCTTTCTTTCCTTATGGCTGTTTTGGTCTTGGCTGCTTTTGTTTATGTGTGAGTACGTTTTGTGTATGTGGTGGTTGTGCTGTCTGTGCAGCATGTGTGGGTGTGTGCATTGCCTTTGTCCTTCTGAGATGGCTGTGTATTGTATGGTGGGCATGTATGATTTTGGGACATGGATTAATGTTGATATTGTGTGTAGTGATTGTGTTGATATGTGTTATTTTGACTGTTGTGTGCCCTTGTGTGGTTGTATTGTGTGTGTGAGTGGGTGTTTTGATTGTTATGCCAGATCCATTGGCAGGATTTGACGTATGGCTTGTTATATGGATGTGGGATTGTGTGAGTTGGTTCTCTGGTATTGTTAGGTTGTGGTGCATGTATGTTTTTTCAAGTGGAGGTGTGTATTGTGGATAAGTGATGGTGATTTAGATGTGTTGTCGTTGCAGTGTTGTTGTGTCATTTGGTTGTGTTGTGTGTTGTACTGTTTGACTGTGCCGGTACTGTGTAACTGTGTGTTAACGTGTGTTTTGAAAGTGTGTGTGTATTTGTGTGTTGGCTGTTGTGTGTTTATTATGTATGTGCGTGTGTGTATGTGGTTGTGTGAGAGAGTGCATGTCAATGTGAGGTTACGTGTGTATGTCACCATCGTCACACATTCAGGATGTGTATCTTGTGTACATTGGCATTGTGCAACGGTGACAGGTAAGTGTGTGTACTCACGGTTGCTGTCATCATCGCAGGTTCCTAAGTTGTTGGGAGAGCAGGAGTGGTGGGAAAATGTATAGGTCAGGTTCTATGGTGGTTCAAGACAGGTATGTGTTCCTGAAGATAATTGTCTCCTTTCATAGAGTTGGTTTCCACCAGGGTTTCCATGGCGGTGCAACCGCAGCAGAAACTTTGGCAGTGTGCAGCCTCGTAATCTATCCAGTGGGAACATTCTCCCTGCCAGCCTGACGGTGGCTGCCATCATCTGTGGTACCCTAAAGCTCACATAATATATGCTAAAAATTATGCCTTGATAGAAAAGGGAAAGAACAGAAGGAAAAAAGAAAGGGTGGGTAGAAAGACTGGAAGGCAAGGATGTGTGGGTGAGTGAAATGATACGTGGGTGAGTATTGGGTTAAATGGATGGATGGGTGATAGAAAGATTAAAAGAAAGACTGGATACTGATTGGATGGGTAATGGATTTGAAATTCTGGGGAAAAACTGGATCAGAGAATGTAAAGCTTAAATCATGGTGGGTATGTATGGAAATACTTATGAAGAATTAAATGATTGAACAATTGCTTGGATGAATAAACAAGGGAGCTTTTCTGGAGAGGGGTATACTGCTCACCTACTTCTCTTAATTTGTTGTATAGTTATCAAAGCTATAGTTCAAATTGGTTGGTATTTTAATTTGTTTTCTTCTAATCCCTTGACTCACTGTGCTTGTTAAACAAGGCAGATATGAATCCCAATTATCATCAATTATCAATCCCCTACCTACCCATGGCATTTCACCACCCAAGCCTGAAGAAGTGCAGTATGGTTCAATTCATGGCTGCAGTGCTGGCTGTGAAATGTGCATCTGCTTGTGTTAATGCAACAGTTACAAAGCTACTAACAGATTGCAAACCAAAACAAAATCAAGGTGTCTTTCCCTTCCTTCCAGTGCCCACTCAGTCACCTCCTAGTAGTGCACTCATTTATTCATTACGAAGTTCTGTCCAGCCCACCAAAAACATTGAAAACATATTTTTAGCATTTGCCACATGTTACCGGACAAGTGGTTTATATGGCTTCAATGAAGGATGTATCCCTGTTCAAATTTTTACCTTTTGACATTCATCGACTTTAGTTTCAGCTACAGTGACTGACCAAGTCTAAGCTTAGCCACGTCATCAGTGACCCGCTCACTATTCTATAGCAAAATCTCTGCCATACCTACCCGTTCTTTTCACTGTACCTTACCATGCTGCAGCAGACTAAGTTAACTTTCCTTCCCTTACTGCCAAGCAAATGTGTTTGATTGAAATAATCTGGGGCATATTTATACTCTGTTTGCGCCGGAACTGCGTCGTTTTTTTTTACGCAATTCCGACGCAAAACTAACTCCATATTTATACTTTGACGTTAGATGCGTCTAGCGCCAAAGTCCATGGAGTTTGCGTCATTTTTTAGCGTGGACACATACTTTGCGTTAATGATATGCAAGGTAGGCGTTCCCGTCTAAAAAATTGACTCCGAGGCATGTGCGCCGTATTTACACTCCCGGGCAAAATTCACGCCCGGGAGTGGGCGTGTCAAAAAAAATGACGTCCATCCGCTTTTGCGCCGTTTTTTAGCACCTGGACAAGGCAGGCGTTAAGGGACCTGTGGGCTCGGAAGGAGCCCAGAGGTGCCCTCCCATGCCCCCAGGGACACCCCCTGCCACCCTTTCCCACCCCAGGAGGACACCCAAGGATGGAGGGACCCATCCCAGGGAACTTAAGGTAAGTTAAGGTAAGTATTTTTTTTTATTTTTTTTTGTGGCATAGGGGGGCCTGATTTGTGCCCCCCTACATGCCACTATGCCCAATGACCATGCCCAGGGGACAGAAGTCCCCCGGGCATGGCCATTGGGCAAGGGGGCATGACTCCTGTCTTTGCTAAGACAGGAGTCATTTCAATGGGGGTTGGGAGTCGAAAAAAATGGCGCAAATCGGGTTGAGGCAAAAATTTTGCCTCAGCCTGACTTGCCCCATTTTTTGGCGCCCAAGCTCCATATTCCCCTACGCCGGCGCTGCCTGGTGTACGTCATTTTTTTTCCACGCACACCAGGCAGCGCCGGCGGCTAACGCCGGCTAACGTCATTGAATAAATACGGCGCCCGCATGGCGCTTCAGAATGGCGTTAGCCGGCGCTAATTTTTTTGACGCAAAACTGCGTTAGCACAGTTTTGCGTCAAAAAGTATAAATATGGCCCTCTGTGTTTGAGGGCGAGGCCAGAAAGTAAAGAGGGATTAATTGCCTGTGATTTTGTGTTTTGTGTATGGGCTACTCTGTGATGAGTGTGTCCAATAAAATCTATATAGCCTGTTCCTTTCCCTGTACTGCAGTGCAACGTTTTTCCATTATCTACTTACAGTAAACACAATATCTATTATCTGCATGTTATAGAAGACATGTTTGATGTATTATTCATCTCACTCTTTTAGTCAGGGTAAACTTGAAAGACATTTGGATAAGAGCAAAGGCCATTGGAATCAAAGGCAATTTGTTGTCCATTGTAGATGCCCCAGCTACAGACTGCAAAGAGTAGCAAATTTGTACCCGATACTAACTAGCACAACTCCAGTCATTTAGCACAATAAGATTAGAATACTTGTACTCCATAGTGGATAATGCCTTATTCATTATTCATTTTCTTTTTTCCCCACAAAGTGTCTGTGTTGTGTGGTTTACTTTTTTTTAGAAAATCCTTTACAGAAAAAAAAAACACTTAGGCCCTCATTACAACCGTGGCGGTAAATGCCACCTACTGCCGTGCTGACAGCCGCCAACAAACCGTGACCACGGCGGTAATCCGCTACTGGTATTATGAACCACACAGAGAAATCTGCCACTATACAGACACCCAGACAAGTCCGCCAGCCCAAAGATTAGTGATAAAATGGCAATAGCCAAACCCACACCGTTACACCACCAGGAGTACGCCCACAGTATCAGGACCCACGAATCACTGCAGTGGTTTTTCTACTGCGGTAAACCATTGGCGGTACACCCCACCGCGCTCAAAATACACACACACTAACAAAACTACACCACAATGGACAATTCAAACTACACACACCTGACACACATACACACGCCACACCCACACACCCACAGCACTATAAAACACACACCCACATTACCCACAACCCTTTCAATGTGAAAAAAGATTGTTAACAGAGAGAGAGACAGGCCAGGAGCACCCACTCAATCAGAGGCACAATATATGATCACCCATACACCTTTCACGCACCCCACACATCAACCCACACATCCTCACACATACCACTCACACCACATCCATGGCACCACAAAGACACCCCAGGTTTTCAGAGGAGGAGCTAAGGGTCATAGTGGAGGAAATCATTTGGGTAGAGCCACAGCTATTCGGATCACAGGTGCAGCAGACGTCCATTGCAAGGAAGATGGAGCTGTGGCGGAGAGTCGTGGACAGGGTCAACGCCGTGGGACAGCACCCAAGAACTAGGGATGACATCAGGAAGAGGTGGAACGACCTACGGGGAAAGGTGCATTCCGTGGTTGCAAGACACCAGGTAGCCGTACAGAGGACTAGCGGTGGCCACCCACCCCCTCCCCCACAACTAACAACATGGCAGAAGCAAGTCTTCGTGATCATGCATTCCTGAGGGCCTCGCAGGAGTAGCAGGAGGACTGGACTCTGGTAAGTCAAATCTCTACGACTATATCTCCTACCCTACCTGCATGCCATCACAAACTCCTACCCCTATCATCACCCCATCACTCCACCATCTCACGCATAACCCACTATCACAACCCACACATCCCAATACCAAGCCCTGCATGCAACACCAATGCATGGACCCCCATCACAGACCTGCATGGACACCCATCGCCACAGCATGCCCAGTAGAGAGACTCACCCAGCCCACAAAATCACCACGCACACAAGGCAAAGCTGACAGGGAAATCACAACCATACAGGGAAACACACCCATGCACAAGATGCCACACGCAGATAGACTAACACTGAATTTGCATCCCCACATGACCCCCTATACAACGTCACCGGAGAGGAGGTGCGAGCTACATCCAGTCCCCCCCCCCCAGAAGAGGCTCACAGTGATGACAGCAGCTCTGCACGCCTGGATCAGGATGATCAACCTGGCCCATCAGGGACCTCTGGACAGTCAGTTCCCATGCCACAGTCCCAACCCACCACAGAGCCTCCCCGCTCAGGAAACACCAGCACAGCACCCACCCAGCGGGCCCATGCCACTGTCCCCACAACACGTCAATCAGCAGTGTGTCCACCACTACAGGGACCCCAGGCAACCCCACAAACCCAGGACGATCAGGGACAAGGGGTCAGTGGCAGTGGGCACACGGTTCAGGGGACAGAGGCACAGGACAACAGTGAAGCTGGGAGGACTGCTGTGCGACAGGGGAAGGCCAGGCCCAGGGAACCCACTCTCCAGGAGGCACGCACCAACATCCTGGGAGCATACCACCATTCCCAGGAGATCATGGGCCAGATACTGGCCAAGCTGCAGGAGACCCAGCGGCTGCAGAAGGGACGGTACCTGGGGATCAGGGAGGACCTCAAACTCTTCTATACCATCCTGGTCACCATTACAGGGGTGCTGGTTGACATGGCCAACATGATGAGGGAGGCATTAGCACAACAATGGGCCCCTGACACTAGCCAAATCAATGAACAGCTTTCCACATCCGCCGGTGCTAGTGGACAGGAGGCCCCACCACAGGAACAACAGGCCATCAACACCCCACCCCCGGCAGAAGGAGAACCACCCCACAAACGGTCCCTGCAATCCAGGCAGAAGCCAGAGAACATTGCCAAGACCCCCACCAGGAAATAAGACTCTCCTGATTGTCACCCTTCTGTCCCACTCTGTCACCCTGTCCACCTTGAACTGCCATTGCTCCCCTTCCTATGCCCCACTGGACAATGCACCTGTGATACCAAGAGACTGGACTCTACTCTGGACTTTCCTCCACCATCAGCCCAGCCCATTGCACATCCCCCTCTAGTTATGAACACTTAAATAAACACCCTTGGAACAAATACAAATCTGGAGTCTGTCAAATGTTTCAATTATGTATTAGTTCAACATAATCAAAGCATTGCAAGTCAAATGTACTGTCAAATATACTTTGAAATGACCTTTGGTGGGCAGCAGTACACATAGCAGGAGCCAGTGTTTGCCACAGAGATCTGAAAATATAGATGCAAAAGGGTTCAGGAAGTGTCCATAGACATAGAGAAATCAGGCTGCCATGTACAATGTCCAACAGATTACTGATATGTTAAGTGACAGTGTCTTACCTGTGTGCCACTGGAAGTACTGTTGTATTGTGTTGTTGCTGTTGTCAACATCTTCTTCCACTGCCTCCTCTTCCTCACTGTCCACAGGCTCCACCACTGCCACACGCCCATCTCCAGGCTCATCCTCCTGCAGAAAAGGCACCTGGAGTCTCAAGGCCAGGTTGTGCAACATGCCACGATGATCTGGCGCACCTTCTTGGGTGAGTAGTACAGGGATCCACCTGTCAGATGGAGGCACCCGAACCTGGCCTTCAGGAGGCCGAAGGTCCTTTCAATAATCCTCTGTGTTCGCCCATGTGCCTCATTGTAACGTTCCTCTGCCCTTGTCCTGGCCTTCCTCACTGGGATCAGTAGCCATGAGAGGTTGGGGTAACCAGAGTCACCTGCAAATATTGAGGGACAAATGTTAGACACATACTAACTCTTAGGGACAACCCCATACCCAGACACCAACTCATACTGTGTGGGGACCTTGGACTCACCTATCAGCCACAGCCGGTGCCTCTGGAGTTAGTCCATCACGTATGGGATGTGGCTATTCCTCAAGATAAAGGCATCATGCACAGAGCCAGGGTATTTGGCATTCACATGGGAGATGTACTGGTCCGCCAAACACACCATCTGCACATTCATAGAGTGAAAGCTTTTTCTATTCCTGAACACTTGTTTATTTTTCCGGGGTGGGGGACAAATGCCACATGTGTACCATTGATGGCACCAATGATGTTGGGGATATGTCCCAGGGCATAAAAGTCAGCTTTCACTGTGGCCAAATCCTCCACCTGGGGAATTTGATTTAGCTGTGCATGTGTTTCAGCAGGGCAGACAACACTCTGGTCAACACATTGGAGAACATTGGCTGAGACATCCCTGATGCCATGGCCTCTGTTGTTTGGAAGGAACCACTTGCCTAGAAATAAAGCACTGACAGGACCTGCACTAGAGGGGGAATACCTGTGGGCTGGCGGATAGCTGACATCAGGTCTGGCTCCAATTGGGCACACAGTTTTTGCATTGCGGCACGATCAAGTCTTTAGGTTATGATAATGTGTCTGTCCTCCATTGTCGTAAGGTCTACCAGGGGTCTGTACACCAGAGGATGCCGCAATCTCATATTCAGCCTCATTGGTTAAAGCCTATGGAAGAAAACGGTGAGCAGAGGGTCATATTCACACATCTATTGCACTAATGATGAATTTCTTCCTTTACAGAACCAGTATGTGAATCCGACAATCAGTTTCTGTGACAATGTCTGATGTGACGCAGTTAGGTGCCATGGCCTGTGCCCCCCTAAAAAAGTGGCTGCCTGACCTGTGAGGAGGGACAAGTGGAAATGAGGAGATTCCGCTGCCGTTGTGCACCGTCGGGGTAGGCGGGTGATGACCACCACGCAACTTTGCATTGGTTATCATTGGGCCCTATGGGTTCCAGGAGCCAATGGTGATGTACGCCGGTGGTGATGGTACGCACCGCCACAGATGTCACCGCCATTTTCTCTCTGTTAACTCACTTGCTACCTGACTTTCAACAGGAGAGGACCTACACTACAAGTGCTGCTGTGACCTGTGTCTAGAAACGACAATGGCTCATGTGTCTGAGGAAAGGGCCCCTGCCTTCACTGCGAAGGAGTTGGAGAAACTGGTGGATGGGGTCCTACCCCAGTACACGTTACTCTACGGTCCTCCAGACAAACAGGTGAGTACACTGTGAGCATGATGCATGGGCTATGAATGTATGGAGTGCTGGGTGTGTAAGCCACATGTTGGGGGGGCAGAGGCATCCTGGCCAGAGTGCAGCATGTAAGGTGGTCAACGTATGTGCATCAGGGGATGGGAGGGATCTGGTGGTCCAGACAGTTGACTAATTCACTTTTCTGCTGTCTTTTCCATGCAGGT
The DNA here is from genome assembly GCF_031143425.1 of Pleurodeles waltl. NCBI lineage: Eukaryota > Metazoa > Chordata > Amphibia > Caudata > Salamandridae > Pleurodeles > Pleurodeles waltl. The sequence goes on along the minus strand of NC_090437.1, from coordinate 256,541,532 downwards.
CAGCGCCCATCAGAAAAAGGGTATTTAGTGTACCATCGCCAAGGAGGTGTGGACCCTGGGGGTCTTTGACAGGCGGAACACCCACTGCCGCAAAGGATGGGAGGACCTTTGTCACTGGGCAAAGAAGACAGCGGATGCCCAACTGGGGCTGGCCTCCCAACGAGGAAGGGGTGCCCGTCGGACCATGACCCCTCTGATGTTCCGCATCCTGGCGTGGCTTATCCGGAGGTGGATGGGTGCTTGAGGGCATCACAGCAGCCACAAGGGGGTGAGTACAGATTCTGAATCCAGACTTTGCACGCGTTAAGAGTTACCTGGGTGGGGGATGTAGTCTATGGGTGCCCCTAGGCCAGGCCGAAGATGGCAGTGTAGGTCCCTTGTTGGGCAGGCTCTGAAGCACTCCTACCCCAATAGTGTTAGTGGACATCTACTACTGGGCAGGGTCCTGTGGGTTTCAGGTGTTCAGCTAATGGCGTTAGGCATTGTACCTCATGGACTGGTGACTATCTTGGTAACTGGTAGTGCATGGCCTAGTGCATAGGGCTGCTCCCTGTGTGTTGTGTACGCCAACGGTGGTGTTGTTACTGGCATTGACCAAGTGTATACTCTGTCCCTCCCTCCCTTTTTGTTTTGTCACCCTGTCCTTGTGTGCATTAGCATCATCAGGCGGAGGAGCAGAGGCACCGGCGACGGAGGGAGCTGCATCCCACATGGGCCTGGAGGCCAAATCCACCGATGGTGAGGGAACCAGTGGGACGGAGGCTCAAAGGGGGCACCCGTCAGCCAGGTCATTGTGTCACCAACCCCTGCAAAGGACAAAAGCATTCCACAAACCTGCCAAGGTAAAGAAGGGGCCAGCATGCAGAAAGGACAAGGAGCATGAACTACCCAGCAAGGCCTCCTCACAAACGCCAGCTGCCAGAGCCAAGGTCACACCACCATCTGCCAAGGTGAGGAAGGGGCAGGAAACACCAGGCAGAGCACTTCAGCCATTGGAGGCCGCAGGTGAAGGCCTGGTGGCTACCAGCACAACTGCCAGCCCTGCCACCTGCACCACAGCCAGCACCGCCAGCAGCCCTGCCCAAAGCACCGCCACCTGCACCACCGCTAGCACCAAGACTGTCAGCAGCAGCCCCCAGTGGGCAGCCGTCCGAGGCTGCAGGAGAAGGGTTGGAGCCTCCCTCCACCACTGGCAGCACTGGCACCATGGCCAGCACTGCCATATGTACCTCTGCCAGCACCAGCTGACAGTAGGACCACTACCAGCAGCAGCCCCAGTAGGCAGCCATCTGAGGCTGCAGGAGAAGGGCTGGAGCCTCCCACCACCACTGTCTGCACACCCACCAGCACTGGCACTACCACCAGTTTGCAGCCTTAGCTGCCCAAGAATGGAGTCCAGCCCTACCTCCCAGGACTATCATGCCACCTGTCCCGTGCAAATCTTGTGCCTCAGACACCCAAGTAAGGGAATGTGAACTGCCACACCCCAGGCATCCACTCACCCAATCCTTGGCAGAATGAAGTGCACTGGGCAAAAAGCCCCCACCAGAACCAGTGGAGAAAGGCATCCACTCACCCAATCCTTGGCAGGATGAAGCACACTGGGCACAGAGCCCCCTCCAGAACCAGGTATGGAAAGGCATCCATTCACCCAATCCTTGGCAGGATGAAGCACACTGGGCACAAAGCCCCCTCCAGAACCAGTGGAGAAAGGCATCCATTAGAGAGATTGTGGCTTTGCACTCCACAGGACCAAGCAGTGGGCAAAGCACCCACTTGAATGACTTGAGAGACTGTGGCTTTGCACTCCCCAGGACCAAGCAGTGGGCAAAGCACCCACTTGAGAGACTTGAGAGACTGTGGATTTGCACTCCCCAGGACCAAGCAGTGGGCAAACCACCCACTAGAGACACTTGTGAGACTGTGGATTTGCACTCCCCAGGACCAAGCAGTGGGGAAACCGTCCACTAATGTGACTTGAGAGACTGTGGCTTTGCACTACCCAGGACATCACTGTAGGCATGGAGCCCCCTCGAGGAGCAGTGGCGTTATTCCATCTTCTGGCTGAGGTGCCCCCCCTTTCCCTATCCCCCTGAGGTGTCTGTATGTTTACGACCTGATGCCCTTGCAGTGTTCTCTCCGTATTGAGACAGGAGTAAAGTGTGGGCTTGGCCCATGATTTTTGGCCCAGTGGCCCACGGACATTTTGCATGGACAATGTACGGCCTTATGTACATATTGTATATTTTTGTAAATACTGTTTATCAAATTGTTACATATATCTGCCTATTTCTAAAATATCAATGATTTAACTGAATTCCTTTTGTCCTTGCGTACTTCCAGGGGGTTATGCAGTGTAAATGTAATGTTGATACATGTGTTTGTGTGTGTGGTGTTGGGGGTGAGGGTGGTGGTGGGCGTGTTGCGTGTTGTGTGTGTGTCACTCTCTTTTTCCTCCCCCTCCCCTGTGTGCTAGGTGCAGCACTCACCGTGGTCTTCGCCGCTGCCTTTCATATTCCTGGTAGACGAGGAGGTAGACCAGCATGGGCAGGACCTGTAGCTCGGGCTCCATGGTGTCCTGGTTCTTCATTGAGTGTCGAGAGGTGAGTGGTTTCCCTTCCAAGTCCTGTTTCCACCGTGCTTTTGATGGCATTGGTACAGCCCCGGAAAACTGGCAGATATGTGGGTTGTGATGTGGTGGGCCGGACATTGTCCTCTGCCTGGCTGTTGGCGGTGATCGCCGCAGTGTTTGTTGCTACCGCCGTGGCGGTCGGCGTATTAAAGTGGCTGGCTGTGTTGGCGGTTTCCGCCGTGGTTGTGATCCCATTTTTTTACAACCAGCCTGTTGGCAGTATTACCGCCGCTTTAACACCGACCACTAGGGTTGTAATGAGAGCCTCCGTTTGTTAATCTGGAGGTAATGCTGCCTCCTTTCAATCAGTCAGTGCTTTTATGTGAGGTATGTGTTGGTAAAATCATGTCCTTGTGATTTTCCTAATCACATCAAAAATTCCAATGGTCCTAGGGGGTATTTGCACGGAACATTGTTTACAATTTGTATTTTTTCTTTTTGTTTTATTTCTTGATGTAGGTAATCCTGCTGGTTCACCACCACCACCAACCTTCAGGGTATAGTGGCCTGGCTCCAGTGGAAGAGATTGGAGGTCACCCTGGCCCAGTACGAATGGCTGGTGGATGAGGATGGTGAGGCACATGCCCCAGGCCCCAGTTCCACCAGCCAACCACCTGTGAATCCACTCTCCAGGCCACACCAGTACTGCAGGCAGCTTGGAGCTGCTGTTCTCCGTACCACCATTACTGCTCCCCTTCAGACCGGCTACTCCATCGCCAAGTGCTGCGTGAGCTGGCACACTTGGACTGTAGGATTGCAATCCTCAAGGCCCAGATGCAACACCTGCAGACCATCATTGAGAATGCCCTCTTCTAAAGCCCTTTTTAAATTTTTTTGTTTTGGTGGGAGGTAGTTTTGTTGTGGGTGGAGAGGGTGGGAATTTGGGTAGGGCATTCATTCTTTAGACTTGGATATTTATATTTATTTTGGACATTGGTTGGGGATGGGGAGAGATATTGTTGTAGAAGAGGGGTGAGTCTGTTGTGGGTGGATAGGGAGGGTTTTCATTGTTAATGTTATTTTTAGTAAAGGGAACATTTTTCTATTCTACTTTATATCTGATTTTTTGTGTGCTTTACTTTAACTTTGCACTGATGCTTTTTTGCACAGTCTGTCTTTTTAAACTACTTCTCAAAGTCTATGCCAGTTAGTTTTAGTTAGTTATACCCTTGTCCCACTACCCTTTCTAATGATATTCCTAATTAGGAGGGCATGCCGCCTATCCCTATATTGCCCACAGAAACTTAGATAAGCAATTACTTATCTCATCTGCAGTAGAAGCAAGTTACATTTAATTGAACTAGTTAATATCACCACATACTGTAGTTCCCTTACCTTAATAGATGAAGTGAAGGTTGTTCCTCTGTCAATCTTCCAGCACCTCACTGGAGGGTTTCCAAAGGTGGCTTGTTTATGGTAGTGGTAGTGAGTGAACAGGGAATGCATCACAACCCATGAGTTCCCACTCTCACCTTGGAGCTCCCCAACTATAGGATTAATCAAAACACAGAGTTAGAGGGTTATATATATATATACATGTATATTATAGCTTAGCGTGAGAAAGACTGAGGACAGACTACTACCACTTTGACATATCAAAGAAAACCACATATTATAACAAAAAGTAGCAATAGTAAATTATTCTGAGCAATGGTGAGCATGGAATTTAATGAAAACAAAAATTCCGAAATCTTTAAGTCAGGAAAACTGTGCTCAAAGTCTGTAATCTGGAGGCGGCAAGGTTAAGTATGTATGCACAACAAAGACCTGAATGGTGATGTTGACATTGAGGAATGACGTTCTTATGTGTGGTTGGATGGGGGGTGTGGTGTAGGCGATAGCTCAGGGAATAGAAGATCCTGCAGTGAGCTGATGTCACATTTAACCACATCCACACCACCAAGTGTGTGATTCTGAATAGAGGAGCACCTCCCTACCCCCTCTACAGTATCCTGTGCTTGGTGATTTGCTCTCTAGATTCCAGGCAAACCTAAGTCCTCCTCTCACACTGGCACATTTAAACCTTTGCGACGCACAACTGCGCTAACGCAGTTTTGTGTCAAAAAAATTAGCGCCGGCTAACGCCATTCTGAAGCACCATGCGGGCGCCGTATTTAATCAATGACGTTAGCCGGTGTTAGCCGCCGGCGCTGCCTGGTGTGCGTGGAAAAAGACGACGTACACCAGGCAGCGCCGGCGTAGGGGGATATGGAGCTTGGGCGCCAAAAAATGGGGCAAGTCAGGCTGAGGCAAAATTATCGCCTCAACCCGATTTGCGCCATTTTTTTAGACTCCCAACCCCCATAGAAATGACTCCTGTCTTAGCAAAGACAGGAGTCATGCCCCCTTGCCCAATGGCCATGCCCAGGGGACTTTTGTCCCCTGGGCATGGTCATTGGGCATAGTGGCATGTAGGGGGGCACAAATCAGGTCCCCCTATGCCACAAAAAAAAATATATATATATACTTACCGGAACTTACCTTAATGTCCCTGGGATGGGTCCCTCCAGCATTGGGTGTCCTCCTGGGGTGGGCAAGGGTGACAGGGGGTGTCCCTGGGGGCATGGGAGGGCACCTCTGGGCTCCTTCCGAGCCCACAGGTCCCTTAACGCCTGCCTTTTCCAGGTGCTAAAAAACTGCGCAAAAGTGGCCGTACGTCATTTTTTTTGACCCGGCCACTCCCAGGCGTGAATTTTGCCCGGGAGTGTAAATACGGCGCACATGCCTCGGAGTCAATTTTTTAGACGGGAACGCCTACCTTGCATATCATTAACGCAAAGTAGGTGTCCACGCAAAAAAATTACGCAAACTCCATGCACTTTGGCGCTAGACGCGTCTAACGCCAAAGTATAAATATGGAGTTAGTTTTGCGTCGGAATTGCGTAAAAAAAAACGACGCAATTCCGGCGCAAACAGAGTATAAATATGCCCCTTAGTTTTTTTTTAAAAAATGGAAAAAAGGGCTGCAGAAGGCAACTCGTGGTTTTTTCCCTGAAAATGGCATCAACAAAGAGTTTGCGGTGGCAAGATCACCATCTTCCCAGATTTCAGGAACAGGCAGACTTGAATTGGAAAACCCCATTTTTCAATACAATTTTGACATTTTACTGGGACATACCGCATTTTTACTATTTTTTGTGCTTTCAGCCTCCTTCCACTTAGTGACCAAAATGGGTGAGAAACCAATGCTGGATCCCAGAAAGCTAAACATTTACTGAAAAGTAGACATAATTATGAATTCATCAAGGGGTCATTTGTGTAGATCCTACAAGTGTTTCCTACAGAAAATAACAGCTGAAATAAAAAAATATTGAAAATAGGTAAAAATAAACAGCCATTTTTCTCCACGTTTTACTCCGTAACTTTATCCTGCAATGTCAGATATTTTAAAGCAATATACCGTTACGTCAGCTGGACTCTTCTGGTTGTGGGGCTATATAGGGATTGTAGGTTCATCAAGATCTCTAGGTACCCAGAGCCAATAAATGAGCTGCATCTTGCAATGGGTTTTTATTCTATACCGGGTATACAGCAATTAATTTGCTGAAATATAAAAAGTGAAAAATAGGTATCGAGAAAACCTTTGTATTTCCAAAATGGCCACAAGATAAGGTGTTGAGAAGCAGTGGTTATTTGCACATCTCTGAACTCCGGGGTGCCCATACTAGCATGCGAAAAACAGGGCATTTCTCAAATAGACGTCTTTTTTACACACTGCCTTACATTTGGAAGGAAAACATGTAGAGAAAGACAAGGGGCAATAACACTTGTTTTGGTATTCTGTGTTCGCCCAAGTATCCCGATAAAAATGGTACCTCACTTGTGTGGGTGGGCCTAGCGCCCATGACAGGAAATGGCCCAAAACAGAACATGGACACATCACATTTTTTCACATAAAACAGAGGTGTTTTTTACAAAGGCCTACCTGTGGATTTTGGCCTGTAGCTCAGCCGGCACCTGGGGAAACCTAGCAAACCAGTGCATTTTTTAAAACTAGACACCTGGGGGAATCCAATATGGGGTGACTTTTGGGGCTCTGACCAGGTTCTTTTACCCAGAATCCTTTGCAAACCTCAAGATTTGGCCAAAAAAAACTTTTTCCTCTCATTTCGGTGACAGAAAGTTCTGGAATCTGAGAGGAGCCACAAATTTCCTTTCACCCAGCATTCCCCCATGTCTGCTGATAAAAATGGTACCTCACTTGTGTGGGTAGGCCTAGCGCCCACGAAAGGAAATGGCCCAAAAGACAACGTGGACACATCACATTTTTTCATAGAAAACAAAGGTGTTTTTTACAAAGTGCCTACCTGTGGATTTTGGCTTCTAGCTCAGCCGGCACCTGGGGAAACCTAGCAAACCAGCACAGTTTTGAAAGCTATACACCTAGGGGAATCAAAGATGGGGTGCCCACGAAAGGAAATGGCCTAAAACACAACGTGGACACATCACATTTTTTCACAGAAAACAGAGGTGTTTTTTACAAAGTGCCTACCTGTGGATTTTGGCCTCTAGCTCAGCCGGCACCTGGGGAAACCTAGCAAACCAGCACATTTTTTAAAACTAGACACTTAGGGGAATCCAAGATGGGGTGACTTGTGGGGCTCTCACTAGGTTCTGTTACCCAGAATCCTTTGCAAACCTCAAAATGTGGCTAAAAAAACACTTTTTTCCTCACAATTCGGTGACAGAAAGTTCTTGAATCTGAGAGGAGCCACAAATTTCCTTCCACCCAGCGTTCCCCTAAGTCTCCAGATAAAAATTATACCTCACTTGTGTGGGTGGGCCAGGTGCCTGCAACAGAATAAGGCCAAAAACTTGTAGAGATTGAGGGGATAGCACAGCGAGTTGATAAGCACATATTTTTCTTTTATACATCTTTTTGGCCGGCTCTGCTTTGGGGTCCCATGCAAGTGAGGTATCATTTTACTTGGGGGACTGAGGGGAACGCTGGGTGGTAGGAACTTTGTGCCACAGCGGTGATCCTACAAAGAAAAGTGAGGAAAATATGATTTTTTATGCAAATTTTGAGGTTTGTCAAGGAGTCTGGGTAAGAAAATGATGGGGGATCCAGGCAAGCCACACCTCCTTGGACTCCTTGGGGTGTCTATTTTTAAAACATGTCTGAGTTTGGTAGGTCTCCCTAGATGAAAGCCGCACCCAGGACCAAAACCATGGGTGCCCCTCTACCCCCCAACACAGGAAGTTTTGCAATAGATCATTTTGGTGTGTCCACATACTTATGTGATGTTCTAAACACTAAAATTGTGAAAAGAAATGCACTTAGGTTATGTTAAAAAGACCCCTCACCCACCAACTAAGTTGGTGGCATGATTCATCATCGGGGTCCCACCCGTAGCATCTAGCGTGTCACAGGTGTGCTGCGACGCCTGATTACAGCGGAGCAGGTTTTGTCATTTTTGCCACACATACTGGTTGGATTTGGCACGAGGGTGAGTGATGGTTCAGTGGATCAAATTTTATTAACAAGCGATTTCACAAAAATGAAAAGTACTGTTAATAACTGAAAGGCCATAAAACTGAACCAATGACTCACAGCTCGTGAGCTGTAAAGCCATGGCAAGGCACCAACCACTTTACAGTCCATTCACACACCTTTCATACATGACACGCACAAGACCATTCACTCCGCCAGCCACGGGCCCAGCACATTACAACACTAGCATCGACAGAGAGCGCTACTCCAGGGCCCATCACTTACATACGCCCACATGCCTGATTCAGCAATCACACCAGCTGATGGGAGTGTGTGGACTGGTGTTTGGCTGGCAGTGTGTTGCAGTAGCCAACAGCAAGTCAATATGTACACTATGTACACCCTCAGCCAAGCACCACTCCACACACAATGGCATCACTTTCTTTTTTTTTAACAAAGAAACCACTAACTAATTAGAAATAATTACAAAACTACAAACACAAAAGCTCTAGCTAAGTACATGACAGAAATGCCAACCATGAAACTGAACACATGAAAATACAAAACAGACAGTTTACACTCATGGTTGTTCCCAGTAATTCTTTTGGGTGTGGTAATTCTTAAAACAACCACCCACACACAGCCCAGGCTTTGAAGGACAATCTGGGCAGTACATTCAAGTCTCCCTCCAGATACCTATTTGAAAACACACTCTACATTTCTTAAATGGAAAGTCTTTTTTGGGTGTGGGAGGAATGTGCTCAGAAAAGTGACGATCTTTCAATCTAGCCACATCCTCCACCACTGCTTCTCTAGGAACTCTGGCCTGTTCCACCACAATAAGGCTCTCTATCACTGACTGAATTTCACAAATGTCATCTTTGACTCTGGAGACCTATCCTTACACACAATAAAAGCATTAAAAGTTGCTAAGTGGAAGAGGTGAATTGCTAACTTCTTATACCAAACATAAGACTTACGAACAGCAATTCACTTAAACCTGCATTTAGTACACCACCTACAAACATGTCATTCATGCATGGCAAAAATACTCCTTTGGAGTAAATTGTTTTTACTTACCTAAAACATGCAACTATGCAAACCGCAGGTCAACCACCGCCAAAACTGCAAGGAGCCACAGCAAAGAAAGCAAAAGCTTTGAACTAGAACAAAAGGAGGAAAAAATTATCACAAATGCAAATACTTCGTCAGTTGACAAACATCCTACCATCAAGCATTTAGAAATTGGTGCCTAAGTGGATTCTGCCATAGGGGGAGGTGGGCATACTAAAAAATAGGCCTATCTGCCCCAAGGAAGGCAGAAAATACCTTTAGTTGTGTGTCCCCACGGGGAGCGACCCTTACCCAAGGGGCCACCCCCAAACAAAAAAAGAAAAAACACACACACACTATCCCTGGTGCCTACGTGGCTTCTGCCCCCATTGGGGGAAGATGGGCCTAAAGAAAATAGGCCCATCTGCCCCCAAAGGGGGCAGAAATGGGCAACAGTTCAATGCCCCCCTTGAGGGGGCACCACTTGCCCAAGGGGACGCTCCCCACATAAATAAACATATTAAAAAAAAATCCCTGGCGTTCTAGTGGTTTCTGCCCCCGTTGGCGGCAGATCAGCCTAAAAATAATAGGCCGATCTGCCCCCAACAAACATGCCCCACACATGGGAGCGACCCTTGCCCAAGGGGCCGCTCCCCAACACAAAACACAGCAGATATAAAGACGAAAAAAAAAAAAATGGTGTCAAAATATAGCTATGCATGGAACAGGACCGCTTTTCATCAGAAACAAAATCACCGAATGCATTCAACAAAGAAACCTCCGCTCAAGATTGGCACCCAGGCTTGAAACACTGCCAAACAAGAAAAAGACAATAGGTGGTACATCCTTCTTTGTTCAAACAGCCAAACTATAAATTTCGTTACCCCCAAATATAAGATCCATGGATAACTATCTTGTCTTCAGAAGACTACTCAAGAGTTGGTTCTTTCCTTCATAACACCATATCCAAACTGTATCCAATGAAAGGCATGTGCCTGTGTTGATAAATATTTATAATCTGATTAGGTGTATATTCTAGATATGTATAGTTCCTTAAGAAATATGTATAGTTACTATTTCATAACAATAAATTATACTCATACTCTTTAAGCCTGTTTAACAAATGTATATTTACTCAAAGTTAAATATATATATATGTGAGTATGTGTGTGTGCATGTGTGTATATGTATATGTCTGAATATTATTCTATGCTTAACATGTTCATAGGTCATTTCATAGCTCATAGATAAGTTGTTATATTAAATACTTATGAGACTCTGCTTTCTTTAATCATAATGAGCAAATATTATCTTAGCTATTTAAGAGAGACCAATTCGCTATTGAAAAATTGAGGAAAGATAAATTAATGTTAGAAAAGTACACTTTTTAGTTAACATCAAATATTACAAATCATTAAAAGTCTGTGTTTATATAATACGACTTTACTTCTCATATCATTATATCTATTATTATATTCCTTCCACATATATTCACTTACTATATATTTGCATGTCTATTTATTAATTACTCTAGCCCAACTGTTCTAGAGAAAAAAGAAATATAAATAAATAAAATTAAATAAACAAATACATTCCAAAAGTTAATAATTACATTTAGAAAAAGTACTCTCTTGTAAGCTTTACTCTGTCGTCCCATCACCCTATTTCTCTATCAATCTATCCTCCATCCTCACTCTGACTCATCGCTAACCCATTCTACTACTTTGATCTCCAAAATAACCCTGCCTAAGCTTTTTCTTCCTCTACCACTCCTGGCTCAGCCCACATCTCAATTTACTACTAGATCTCCCAAACCACCCTACTAAATTCTCCCTCATTTATCTCACCTTTGACTCATCCAAACCCCTTCTGCTACTATGATCTTCCTAACCCCTTTCTACAGACTCCTCCCTCCTCCATCTCTCCTTTGCTCATTCCAGACCTCATCCTATTTCTATAAACACCCAATTAACACTTCTGGATTCTTCCCTCCTCTAGCCCCCATTATTTAGTCAATCCAATTAACAAACTCATGTATCCTCTGCTCAAATTTCCTAATACTAAAACTGTACTCATAATTCCCTATACTAATCCACCACTAATTCCTCTTGGGTTCCGGAGTAGTGTGCTACTCGCTGAAAAGCGCTATGACACCTCGTCAGGAGTAGTAAGTGCTATATAAATACAATTACAATTACAATTAAAATTTACATGAATTCATTACCGGCATTGATCAATGAATTTCAGCTCATGTGCTACAACTATGCAGATGACCCACAACTACTCCTTAAAGTGGAATGCTATATGACATTGGAAACTCACAAATCTTGAGTTGCCTGAGTGCTGTTAATCAGTGGATAAGATCGAGCCATCGCAAACTGAATACTTACAAAATGGAAATACTCACATGTGACAATTGGAAAAGTTATGACCACTCTGCTACTGGCCTGATGCTCTGGGACTAGCTCCTAAAGTATTTAAGGAATTAAGAAACCTTAGAATTACTCCATGGACTCCAAGTTAACAATTAATGCCCAAGTGGACAAATTAGCAAGTTCAAGCTTCATCACCATGAAAACACTGCAATACATCTTCCCTCACCATGGATCTCCACACAAACTCCAGGCTATTATCTCATGTGTACTGCCTAAACTGGATTACGCCAATGGCCTCCATCATGGATCATTTCTATCTACTAATAAAAGACTACAGTGGATTTAGAACTCTGCTGCCAGACTACTCCTAGATGTAAAGCAATAGCCCACATCTCCCCTGCCTTCAGGGCCCTATATTGGTTACCGGTTACCTGAAGATCCACTTTCAAGCTGCTTTGTACCATCCACAAAGGAATACATGGAACAGGACCACTTTTCATCAGGAATAAAATCACCAAATACATTCAACAAGGGAACCTCTGCTCAAGATTGGCTCCGTGCCCCAAAACCCCACCATACAAGAAAAAGACAACAGGTGGTACTTTTCTCTGTTCATGCGGCCAAACTATGAATTTATTTACACCCAATTATAAGATCCAGGGATAGCTATCTGATCTTCAGAATACTACACAAAAGTTGGCGCTTCTCTACATATGTATTTCTTTAAACAAATATGTATAATAACAGTTTTTTTCTATTAAAATATACACATACTCTTCTCGTACCAAATCCGCTCATTTATAATAAAGTAAGGAGGAACCTGAATCAGCATACATTTGAATCTCAACCCCACCAATTGTCATGTTACATACAGGTTTCTTCTTGATCTTATCATAATCCACATTTAAAATCTTATCTTCACTACCTTTAATATGTAGTACAAATTTGCCAATTTCTCTCCTATCAAATTTAATATTTTGATTATTTCTCTTCCTGCAAACTTTAGAAAAATGACCTACAAAACCACATACTGAATATTTTTTTTAATGCAGGGCAAAAGTTACTTTTGGCCAAAAGTGATTTACTGTCACATCTAAAACACCTAAGATTTTCTCTTGGAAATTATTTTAAAATATCTTTATTTCCTTCCTGTTTTTCCTCCTGTTTTTCCTTGACTTTTATTGTGTACCTTCCTTATGCATTCCTCTTGTTTCGTCTCTTTTTGTATAATTTTAACACTTCTGCTAGACATTTCCACTTTCTGACAAAATCTGTTGTAAAGTAGAATCTCCATTTACCCACAGTCTTTCCTGTATAGATGAATCATTTACATGCATGGCTACCTGATCTCTTATTGAATCCTCTTATAGATGTCAAAACTTGAAATATAACAATAATGTTCTTGGTGCTGCTACGTATTCATCAATGTTTTCATCAATTTCCTTTTCATATGGAAGAACTTGAATCTTAGTATACCTATGCACGCCTTCGGAGAAAAATACTTATCAAAATCATAAATAATACAATCACATACGTTTCTATCCCTACCCCCCCCGTTTCCTTAGTCATTTAGTTGTAGGCCTTTAATCCTTCTGGACCTACACAATGTAGAAATATGTGTTTCTTCTTTTAAGTTAGCATATCCCCTTGAATATCAATAGTATCAATATCAATATAGTAGTGAAAAACACTTTCCATTCCGGCCATTATATACAAGGCACACTGCCTGCTGCCCAAAACACTTGTGGGGGAGGATGAGAAAAGCTTTGTGCACACATTTTGGTAAATTAGAAGAAATATGTATCTGTCCACTTGGGGAATGGGAAAGAAAAAAAACTGTAAAAAAAAAAAAAACGTTTGAAAGTCACAGTAAATTTATATAAAATGATTCTCGCGCTGAAAAACGTGTGTGGCAGTATGCTCTCAAATTAGAACCCAGTGATTTATCCCACAGAGAAACGATGATGTTAACTTCCCAGGATTCACTATGTGTAGGAGCCATATGACTGAAAGGCAGAGATGTGAAGGAACGTCACAAGTCATACTGTACAGGGTGCGTAGGACGAGCAGAAAAACAACCATGAGGACACAGATGCTGAAGTCTGTTCTGCACGAAGGATCATGTGACTGTAATGCGACTAGCAAGGATTCTGTTCCATATGCAGAATGCGCCAGTCAGGTAACAGTACTTTCCGAATGTTATTATATGAATAGTACTGAGTTGAGCGCGATAAGGAATATGGACATAAAACTTAAAACGTGCCTCACGTCTCACGTATACTTCCAAGCAAACACAAGGTATCAGACAAATATGGAAATACCCGAGCTGCCAGCAACAGTCATAGCAGTCATAGCATTCCCTCACGTATAGTGAAAGCACATGAAATCGACTTACTTTAAAATGTGCTGACTGTAATGTGGGGCCCTAGGCCCTCATGCTTGTAAGGAACGTGACGCAGACACGGTGGTAGGGTGGTACTAGACTGGCCTCAGGCACGTGCGCCCGGCCCCTTTTATTGGCAGGGTCACCTGACTGGTGACGCCTGTGTTGGGTGGGTGTGGGTTACATCTGTAAGACCAGCCCTCAGCAGAGTGGCTGGCAGAAACACTAGAACGAGTCCAGCTGGACTCTACATCCCTCCCAAACTTTATTGAGGAACCAAACAAAAGTCCAACCTGTAAAAGAAACAATAACAAAGCACCACAATCAGTCTCTCGGCCTCGAAAAGGCAGACTGCAGAATTGCAGTGGACATGGTGCAGCTGGGAGCATCCGGACACCTCCGCACGAGTCCATAATTTAACCAGGTACAGCTGGGCACGAACACGGTGTGGATGAAGTCCAGATACTTCAGTTGCTTGTCCACGACCTCACAGTTCACTGGATATAGTCGATCCGGTCCTGCCTGGGCTCATGTGGTCAAAGTCTATTTACAGTTTCTGATGCGGGTGCATCTGGAGCAGTGGGGAGTCCACTGTACACAGTTCTGGACGGCATTCAGACTCTGGAGATTGTCTACCTCCTAAGACTGCAGATGACGTGACGGCCTGGGGCGCCTGGAAGTCCAGCGGCAGAGCAGCAGCAGTCTTCCCTCTCGTGCCAGACCTCCATCAAGCAGGAGTCTCATCGAGGCCCTTTCACGGGCTTCCACGGAACTCTGTGGGCTGTGCTTGCCTATCTCAGGCCCAGCAAAGACGTCTCAGAGGAACAGCCTACAGGACCACATCCTAGTCTCGCATGGAGCCACAAGAGTTGTTGATGCAGGGTCTGCTTGCTCGAGCCATCCGGATTCAGGTGCTCTGGCCATAGTGCAAAGTCTTCAGGTGACCAGTCTCTTGATATGAGACCTCCGTGCTTCCGGATGCCTGAGGTGGAGCTGTCTCAGATGCATTCTCTCTCAGCGATATACCGCTCTCACAGGAATTTGTTGGAGGCCCTTGTCCCTGGATTGCGGCGGGACTGCGTGGGCTGTGCGGGCCAACATCGGCCACGCCAAAGGAGTCTCTCTGAACTCCCAACAGGGCCACGTCCTAGTCTTGTGCAACCCCAAGGGTGGATGGTCCAAATGATCTGGTCTGCTCTCACCGGCAGGTGTCTGGTTCACAGAGCTCATGGCAAGTGTTCAGATGATAAGTTTCTACATTGCCAGACATGCCTTGTCAGCGTCGGTTCTTGTTGCTGACTGTCTCCACTCAGGTGGTGCTGTGCTCCTCCTTCGATGATTGGGCGATGCACCTCATCATGATGATGTTTTTTCATCCATCTGCAGATCAAACAGGTGGCGGCGGCTTCATCAGCGGAAGGACCACTTGATGGACTTAGTGGCCACAGCGGTTCTTGTGTGGCCTGTGCAGTCGGCGTCAGGGATGCCATCACAGCCAAGCAGCCGGTGACAGGTCAGTCGTACTGGGAAGCGTGGGGGACCACCCGCATTGCTGTCTTCAGTGACGTCTGCTCACCCCGGTGACTGTCTTGTACTGATGGGTACCTCCTCATCTGCTCGCACGAGTCCTCAGTTGTGTCACTCTACTTCCTTCCACTTTCACACCTGTGATGGAGTTGATCTGTGGTGTGACCGGTCTGTCACACTCCTGTCCTCATTTCTTGTTGGCATTGTGCCACACTCTCTTCTCCCTGGTGTGGCGTTGTGCCACAGGTCACATGATGCGGCACATGGACCTATCACTGCACCTTCGCTGGTGCATCTTCCTCGGTCGTCCTCGATGTGGCGTTGTGCCACAGGTCGCATGCTGCTTCACATGGACCTATCACTGCACCTCCTCTGGTGCATCTTGCTCGGTCGCAGCCTCTCACTGACTGAGTCCTGCGGGTAGGACATGATCTGCTCTTCAGGAAGACCTATCCCGGTCTGGTCCGTTCCCGGATCCTCTTGGTGGACCTCTCTCTGGCAGGAGGGTCCCCGCTCTCTTCCTCCTTCTCTTGACTCGAGGGCGCCATTCTTGCGCCTCGCGGCTGCGCTGTTGTGGCGCTCACTCCTGCCATCTGCTCTGGCAGGGTCGGTCAGTTCAGATGACCTGCTCACTGATGGGCCAACAGTGGCCATCTTCCGTCGCTGCGCGGCCAGCTGACATGGCCTCTTGTGCCGTGCGTTACGTCACGCTCTCGGGTACTCTCTCCATCTTCACGGACTTTACCCATGTCGTCACATTCTCTGGCGCAGCTCTCTGTGCTCGCTGCACATGTGTCAGTCTCTTTTTTTTTTTCTGGCCGTCCTGTGGCAACGCCTGGCATGTCCCTTTCTTGTCCTGCGGTGATGTCCATCACTGCTGGGGCATGTGGCGTTCTCTCGTCGGTGGCGGCGGACGGCCGCCAGAGGCTGCGCAGACCATGCGCGCTCTCTTCGTACCTCACGTGGCACTTGCGTCCGTTTCTCACTGTTGCAGCTTGGCTGGGACAGCTCCAGTTTTCTCCTTCCCTTTTGCAGCGTCGCCCGCGTCGCTTCCTTCTTCTTCGTCGTTTCCGTCTTCTGCGCCGTTTCTGTCCACAGGCGCACTTTTGGTTTGGAGCAGTCACTTTCTGAAGGTGCTGCTGTAAACTTGCCTTCATCCAAGCTTGTTTTCCCTTTAAAACAGAAATAGGGTGCAATACCAACTCTGGCCACTGGATGCCAGTAGTGCACTTTTTTTTCTAGCTTCAAGACAGTCTTTCCTGTTACCAGCCTCGTTTATTTCAACAGATGCCGGTGAGGAGGGCATGCTGCTGGGAGGACTTCTCATGCTGGTGGGGGCTGCAGGTAAGTTCACTTTTTATTTATCTTTTCTCTTCTCACCCTTTTCTCTTCTTTTTTTTTCTTCTGTCCACTTTTTTTCTTCTAAAACTGCACAGCTTCGTTTGAAGAGGCGTGCAGATGGCACGAATTTTAGTGAGGGGGTTGGGGGCTCCGGGTACTGTTTTTTTTTCCTTTACTGTAGGTGCGTGTGATCACCTCTTTTCTGTATTCATTTCTGGGAGGTGGGGGCGCGGCCCTGGGCACCTGGTGCGTGTCTGCGCCATGCTATTTCAAATTATTTCGGTGTGTGTCTGCACCTTGTGCTTCTCTCGGTTGTTTCCTTGTTCTCTGTTTTTTTTTTTTTTTATAAAGGTGGGGGGGTGGGGCGTCCCTTGGCAATTATCGTCTGCTTGGTGCGTGTCAGCACCATGTATTTCAGCGTTTTCGGTGCATGTGTGCACCCTGGTATTTCAGTTTTCAGTGCGTGTCTGCACCGGTGCACTTTCAGTTTAGTTTTTGGCCGCGGCAGCCTTCCTTTGTGCTGCGGGCCGTCTTGGTGGCATTTTTCGGGGTGGGGGCGGCCCTGGGCATATTTTCGTCGTTGTGCGAGGGCACCCCGAATTAAAATTAAAAGGGGCGACCGCCCGGCACAATTGGGCACCTCTTCTCTTCACTGTGCACGGCGCGCGACAGCGCCACTTTAAAAGTAAAAGGGGGGAAGCGGCCCCAGTAATTTTCTTTTTTCCCTCGGTGCCGATCGCACCATGTTCTTCATACGCGGCCGCAGCAGCACGGGACACGCTGCGGACCGCGTTTATTTTTCTTGGGGGCGGGGGCGACCGGCCCCAGTCATGGTTCAGGACATTCTCTCCCCTTCTCCACGGCGTACAACAGCGCCTTTTGTCCATGTGCTGCGCGGACTCCCGCAGCCCTGCGGGCGCGCTCTATCCGACTCTGGGGGGGGCGGGCTCAGGGCAATTTCTTCTGGGGCACCGGTAACCCAGCACTGGGCGCCTCACAGCGCTTTACTTATTTTCGACACCGCAGCCTTTGATAGCGCTGTGGGACGCTGTGATCGACAGCACTCACCCCCTTCCTTGGTCCCAATGGGGCTGGGGCTGCGACGGCCTCACTTCTCCTCTTTCCTCCACCGATTAGGTACATGTCTGCAACCACGTGGGGTTGCAGATCCCACTCGTCGCCAATGTAATGTGGGGCCCTAGGCCCTCATGCTTGTAAGGAACGTGACGCAGACACGGTGGTAGGGTGGTACTAGACTGGCCTCAGGCACGTGCGCCCGGCCCCTTTTATTGGCAGGGTCACCTGACTGGTGACGCCTGTGTTGGGTGGGTGTGGGTTACATCTGTAAGACCAGCCCTCAGCAGAGTGGCTGGCAGAAACACTAGAACGAGCCCAGCTGGACTCTACACTGACCATCGAGCGGGTTTCACACAGCTGCGGTTCCACCCCTATGAAAGTCAGCAGGAATGCAGGAAATCTCATTCCAATGAAAGCCAGCAGGACATTTCATAAAAACATCCAAGGTAGATGGCAACAATGGAAATCGCAAATAAATACAGGAAGCAGGTCCACGCTAAAAAGGTGCAATGAGTGATGCCCCTTGTCGCCACTTGTAAAGCACAAGTCTACGAGTGAAAGTTGTGAAGGATATAAATTAAATAGGCAACACTCCAAACACACATCCCAATGCTACAAGAGCTGGATGTAACTGTGCCACTTCAAATAACAATACATTCTGAAATAAGCATAGAATAGAATATACTTCACATGCGCTCTCAATAATACAAAACACATGCTTGTACAGGTCATCTGTTTGGCAGTACTGTGGGTGATGTCTCTTCTCTTGTGCACCTAAAAGCAAATAAGCAAGAAAAACATTTAGTGAAACATGGCATTGTTTAATTTTGAAATAAATATAATTTAGTGTGGTTAGTTACTTAAGTTATTATCCTAAATAATTAACAACAATATATATACAACCATTTTAAAGTCAAACCACACCCTTCCACTAAAACATAAAATGTCATTTTCAATCATGATAACAACACACAGATGTAACTACATTTTGCTTTAGGTTTGTCTATTATAACAGAGACATTTGTGGCAATCAGGAGGTGCATGGGAAAATGGAATCATCTTTAAAAAAAATGAAGATCTGTGTGCACCTATGGCACACAAGGGAGTCCAGGGTAAGTGGAATAATCCTTAAAAAATGAATGATTCCGGTTTGTGCAGTGTACCTACTATAACTGGCTGGGGGGCCAGGGGGAAATGGAATAATACCTAAAAAATGAAAATTATTGTGGGGCTGTGTTCAAATGGCAGCCATGGGGTGACTGGATCATGGGTGGAGGCAAAAGAAAACATATAAAAAAATAAAAAATAAAATAGAATCAAAAAATTACAATTGAAATTTACCTAAAATTAAAATGTAAAAATTAAAAAAACGAAATTAATTGTTGATATTTGTACTAAAGGAGTAAGAGAAACCTATTGGAAGGCAAGGAGGTTCAGGTGAAAAATGCAATAAAATACATGTAATATAAAGTGCTGATAATCATAATCATATTCATAATATTCATATACTACAATGATCCTCAAGCATATTATTAAACTGATATCACATTCAAGCCTATGGCAAAAGCACACTGGCTGGCTACACAAAATGACCACCAGCCACATAGTGAATCAACAAGAATGGAGGCATGGAAAACAAAGTACACATTCAGGACTATGGACACAGACTAGACAAAATGGCCCATGGCCACAAGGCATGGGGAACAAATACAAATGGTGGCCTATGGCAAACACACTCCCACCCACGCTGGCCAGACAAAGGAGGCATGGTAACACTGAAGAAAACACTACCATTAATTCAGCAATGCGAAACACAAAAAATTAACTAAGCTATTAGAATTTTACAACAATACACATCCTCCTATGACATCAAATATTACCCCATGTATACGCTTTTGGCCAAAAAAAGTAAAATACAGAAAATGCCCAACATTTTGTATTTAATCCAATGCTATCCCTGCCCTAAATGATGTTTTAATTAAAATAACATATACCACAGAAACACGTCTTTCATACACTGATGACTAGTACTGGGCCTACTGGCTAGATGGCCCGTTGGCAGAGTAGTTCACAAGAGTAAAGTAAAAGAATATTGCATATGTAACAAACATGGAGAAAATATACTGAACTGTACAGCATTTTTCCTTTCTAAAAGGTGAAAAATGAAATGAAAAAAAAATAACTAGGCCCCTAATGACACTCAAGGCCACCCACCACAATGAAATGTAAATAAAACAAATAAAAGTAAAAAAAAATACTGGTGCATCAAACAAACAACACCCTTCTACTATAGTAACTGATGTGATATGACCAAAATAAAGGGGCAGTTTTAAGAGCCCCCTAGCTCTGCCAGAGTATCACTTTACGTGGTGCTCTGGTGGTGCTAACCACTGCTCCATATTTACATGGAGGAGTAACATCACTTTTGTGGTGTTACGCCGACTTGTAAATATGGGCCTCTCAGATGCAGTTTCCTGTGTCAGAGGGGCGTGCAACGAGTGTTGCAGTGGTTGTTCCACAACAACACCTATTGCTTTTGGCATTGCCCCAACTTTATGAAAAATCGTAAATCTGTGGCAGCGACAAACATTAACACCACCCCATGGGTGGTGTTAGCTTGGGAAAACGAGGAGGAATGCAGAATGCAGCACACATAGAAGAAGCAAAATGCCATGGATGATTTTTTATGTGCAGGAAAACACACCTTCCTGCACATAAGCAATCTATCCCGTCAACACAGTCAACCTTGCACTGTGGTGCAAAAATGCCTGCATTAGCCCAGGCAGCTTAATTCAGCGCCAGCGCAGATTGAAACGCTGTTGTGTGAGTATTTCTGTATATAAGGTGCATCCCTGCATTTCAAAAGTGGTGCAGCGCTGCGCTGCTATTTTTGTCACTGAACTGCGCTGCACCACTTTGGCATAAATCAGAGCCAAAGTTCTTCTATCCGAAGGTATATGTTCAGCAGACAAAGAGGGTGATCCTTCCACCTCAAATTCCAAGTGAAAACTAACCATGAGATGGACAAAGCACTGGGAGGAATATGCAAGATAGGAACAGGGAGTAGGAGTCTCTCGGGCACTTCCTTCCTGTTGGAAAGAAAAGTTAAAAAGGCTCCTTGCACTAAGAAAAAACTTGAATAATCCGTTGGAGTTGAATACCCACGTGAAAATATAATTTAAAGTAGATTTAACTTTACTCACCCGTGGTCACCTATGCTCGTGAGTGACACTATAATGGCTCTGTTGTGGCCCGGAGCCACACTAGCGCGCATGAAATAGTATGTGCACTTGCAGGCAGCCAGAGAGTATTTTAACACTCGTGAGCATGCACCAAAAGCAATGCTCATGCATGCTAATGGAAAAAATATTCCACCATGTGCCAGATAGCGAAATTTGGGAACTCCGAGTTGCTCTGCATAGTGCAGAGTGCCCATGCCTAATTACTAAAAGGAAAAAGGGGCTGATTTTGGCCACTAGGGCCCCATCACATGGGGCCCTGCCAATTTATGAAGTGAGAGAAGGGCTGCCTGGCCCCCCTTCTTATTCCTGATTTTGGCCTCTGGAGCCCAGCCGATCCAAAATAGTAAAAGAAAAGGGGGGCATGCAGCCCACTTCCCCAGGATGATTTCGAAACAGGGACCCTATCCCCTGGGACCCAGCCAATTATTGGAAGGGGAGGGGGGCCCTGGGTTGATTTTGGCACTAGAGACCACATCCCCCGGGGCCGAGCAAATGTAAAAAACAAAGAAGATGGGAGCCACACCCCACCAACCAGGGCCTATGTTGTCCCCTGAGGTCACACCCCCGGTGATTGGCCACTTACTGAAAGATGAGGGGGGCCATGTAGTTCCCCCTCCCTGGGCTGATTTTGGCCCCAGCTACCCCATCTCTAGGGGCCCAACCACTTCTTCCTGGCTGCCCTGGCCACATCCTAGGCACCCGGTGTGCACTTCTGTGGACCTTGGGGGATCCTCAATTTCTTCGCAGTCCCATTGTTCCAGCACAAAGGGAGCAGCAAGAATTATTGCAACCTGCATGCAGGATCAATTGTTTCATCTGTTTTCCTGCCTGCTTGACAGTGGGCAGAAAAAAAGATGAAAAGTCTGCTCCCAGCGAGTGGGAGTACTTTTCCTACTCCTGCCCGCTGGGAACAGTCTTCCTGTTTGCTCTGACTTAGTAGGAGCTGCAATAGCTTCCCCCAAGCAACAGCAAACTATTCTGTCCCGAGGGTGGGCACATCAGGAGATTAGGAGTCAACCCTGGGGGGTGCTGTCCCCAGGGCCATTAATGGCTCCAGGAGGGGCCTTCCTCCTTTGTAACTTTGAGGGCCAACCCCAGGGATGAGGTAGTTCATGGGTCAAAAACTGCCCAGGAGGGGGACCAAGCATCCCTCCTCTTTTTTAGAAATTGGCCAAGTCCTATGGAGGTGGTGGTCCCCGGGGCCCTACTGAACAAAAAAGGGGGATCTGCAGGGCCCCCCTCCAATTTGTTGGCCAAGCCCTGAGGATGTGGTGGTCCCTTGGGCTATTATGGGACTTGGGTGAGGGGCTGCGCACCATCTCCAATAAAATGTAAATTTGGACTGCCCTAAGGAGGTGGCAGTGCCCTGAGCCAAGATCGGCCATGGGGAGAGGGCCACAAGTGCATCTTCTCAAAAAATTTAATAATTTATTCCCACGATTAATGGTCTCCCAGTAATCACTTGAAACCTCTAGGCCCTCCTGACGAGCCCATTTCCTCTGAGCTTTTGTCCCACGATCTACTTTGTCCCTGTCTGGCAGAAGCCTACTCATCGACCCTGCAGTCCTTATCCCAGGAGGATCCACTAATTCTGTTACCAACGACTGGACGTTGACAATAGAATTGACGTCTAAATCCCTTAAAATATGTAACAAATGTTATAAGATCCGACCAACAAGAAATCATTTTTAACAGTGGTCAGAATATTTATTGGAGTTTCCCAGTTATCTTATTTTACTAAATCCAGCAAGCTCCCACCTCTTTACTAAGTCTTCATTAAGCTGACCACCAGAGTGCAGCAAAATCTGTGAAAGAGGAGTGTGAAAATGTAAAAAAGGGATTGAATATTTTCTAAAGAAGTCTGATCTTCTCTTGAAAAACCATTTAAAAATCTTGTAACAAACTTTTTTTTTAGGTGTTTTCGCCAAGAGTGCTGGGTTCTGAATATTATGCTCCCTACATATTAATACCCAAAAATCAATAAAAAACCGGCCAAATGATTTATGTTAAAGCTGGCATAGTAATGTGCGAAAAATGCTAAATAATAATCTTTGAAATTTGGAAAGGCTAATCCCCCCTTTTCTTTATCTGCATATAGTATACTTAAAGCGGCTCGAGCCTTTCGGTTTAGCCAAATAAACGGGCGAAATAGGGATTCCAGTTTTCTAAAAAAAAATTGCGTTAGAACACATGGAATAGCCGCAAACAAGAAATTGAAAAGTGGTAAGATTGACATTTTAATTAACGCAGTTCAGCCTAATATAGAGAGGAAGAGAGGCCCCCAACGAGCCAGCAGAGCCTGAGTTTTCTGAAGTAAAGGAGCAAAATTTAAATCATACAGGTCTCCTACATTGGCTGAGAAATAAATCCCTAAATATCTCTTTGGATTTGCATTTACACAGTCTCTTAATTCAGGAAGGAGGTTGATAGGAGAAGTGCCACAAAGAATAATATCAGTCTTACTCATATTGACCTTATAGCCCCCAATTTGCTCAAATTCATTAAATAGATTAAAGACTGCTTTCTGAGAAGAACGTTTTATATCTAAAAACATGATAATATCGTCTGCGTAAAGTTTGATCTTTCCCATTGACTTTAACGGAGGTTGGATCTGAAAATGTTGTCTAATTTTAATGACGAGAGGCTCAATAAAAAGGGCAAATAAAATGGGGGATAAAAGACATCCCTGCCTAGTCCCTCGTTGTATTTGAAGTTGGCCAACGCACTTTGAGTTTATAATGATATTGGCCTCTGAGTTTGAGTACAACCTTTGAATTAGTGCGGTGACAAGAGAAGGTACCTTGTAGCTAGACAAAACTGAAAAAAGCGTGTCCCAAACAACCAAGTCAAATACTTTTTCTGCGTCTAGCAAAAGAATAATAACAGGGACTTTATTAGAAGCAAAATAATCAAGAGCCTCAGCTAAGTAATGTGTGTTTGTAGCCAGTTGTCGGCCAGCTATAAACCCATTTTTCTCGGGATGTACCAGTTTATTAACTACCCCATTAAGCCTACTGGCCAAAAGTTTTGTGATTGTTTTATAATCTGAGTTTAACAGCGAAATTGGACGATATGCATTTGGATCCTCCCTGTCCTTGGTTTTCTTAGGAAAGCTAACCACGTTTCCTGAATGCCAGGTCTTAGGAATCTGCTCGCCACTCAGTAGGCCATTAATTAAGGCCAAAAAATCCTTGGTGAATGCATTTATGAAAGTCTTATAGAAATCAGCCGGGAAGACATCCGGTCCACAGGCTTTCCCCGTGGCAAGGTTCTTAACAACGTCTAGAAGTTCTGGCTTCGTAAATGGCTGTCACAGCGCCACACAGTCTTCCTCTGAGAG
Organism: Pleurodeles waltl; assembly: GCF_031143425.1. Taxonomy (NCBI): domain Eukaryota; kingdom Metazoa; phylum Chordata; class Amphibia; order Caudata; family Salamandridae; genus Pleurodeles; species Pleurodeles waltl. Next base: position 256,517,128 of record NC_090437.1, on the reverse strand, counting down.
GCTGGGAATATCCAGGTCCCTCAGGAATTTCTCAATAGTCCTGGGATCTATAACTGGGGCATAACTATAGATTTCCCACGGAACCCGGCCTAACCTTGTGGCTCAACTTTAAACAAGCATGGGCGACTGCACTTTTTTTTTTTTTCCCTTCATGGCAAAAGTAAAAAAATGTTTTGTGGCCCCTGGCTGGATCCCAGAGGGACTCCACCACCAGGCCTAGGTGCTCAGAGTATTTCTGCCCTGCCTCCTTCTCTTTTTTTAACTTTTGTTTTGAGACTCGGCTGAGTCTCAGTCCCAAAATGGCTGCCATCACTTCCTGGTTGAAATGTTGTTAGCTAATTAGATCTAGCATGACATCTGTTGAATCCGCAGAGAAAAAAAACAGAGGTAAAAGGATGTTATGGATGGATTTCACACACACAAATCAATAGAAATTTAGGAGGTATAGTTACCTGAGCTGCAATTCATTGCTTATGACCCCACATATTACATCACTCGTGACATGGTCAATGACATCACTATTGATATCGCTGATGACACCTAAAGTGACATCACTGATTACATCATCCAGTGAGTGCAGGTGTTTTGTAAAAGTGTGAGAAAGTGATGCTTTTTGCCCTGATCACCCCCATTTTGTGTTGACATACTGGTTGTTACTGACTCTGAGTGTGCCATGGGCTCTGCTAACCAGACCCAGAGCCAGTGATCAATTTAATAGGTATATGTTATTAGGCATAATTATAATTGGACCTGTAAGTCTCTAGTATACGGTAGGCCTTGTAGGTTTAGGGACTTTTCCCCTTTGTATTACATTATCTCCATATGCTAACATGGGAAGGCTTTATTTCATACTAATACAGTTTAACATCTGATAGGAGTGAGCTAAAAATATGATTCAAAGTGTTGAAATGATAGTTAATATACATCCAACAACTAGCCAATGTTAGATTTATCATAACTATTACAGAGAAAGAGTTTTAAACCTTTTTCCTAAAGTTAACCCCTAGCAGCCTCTTCTGATTAGTCAGCCTTTTACAGGCTGCTCTGATGCGGTGTGAAGTGGCCCGGGATGAAACAAAGACAGCATCTAGGGTAGAAGAACTGAAGCAGCAGATGCTGCACTTCTAGTATTCAATGCGATATCAAGTGTAATTGCCTGGGGAGGAATAGGAAAAGACAGTCATTGCTGTTTTAATTTGTTTTGACTTTCGATTTTAAAAGATTTTTAAATTGCTGCATGCACTTTGTACACTTTTTATATTGTTGCTTGCACTTTATTCAGCAAAGTTTTTCTCTTTTTGCACATCCTGTGGCAATTAGCTTTGGGAAAGCAGTGTGGGTGAAGAAAGTGACATGGGGAGATACCATTTTGGTTAGCTCGCCAGAAATTCAGCCTCATTATAAAATGAAGCCCAGGTCATGGATACACAGCAGTCGTGCTGATGGCACGATGAAGGCGTGTCTTCGGCAAGCCCATCTGAGCCCATCCACACCGAAACAGGATCAGGGGATAGGAACCCTGCACCTCTGAATGCAGGTATGAGGACATATTCTGCCTCTCAGCTACTTGCCCTTTGAGGGAGCCATAATGAGAGACGTTTGCATTCAGTTGAGTCATTAAAAGGACATACTTAATGTTTATACTGCTAAGATCACCTTCCACAGAATATTAAGCCCAGAATTACCCCCTGTAAAGTCAATCCACAGCTGTATCTAGTCAATTGTAGGTCACTCCTAGGCCATGAATTAGATATTTACTCTTTTTTGGAAGAGAAAAACCTGATGCCATCTTCCTGATGAAAACTTGGCTGCATGAGGACACAGGACCAGATCTTGCTCAGGTCTTGCCTCCAGATTACTATATTTGTAGGAAACTTCGGGTAATCAAGAGAAGAGGGGGAAATTGCCATCACCTTTAAGACAGATTTCAGATGCCTTATGGAACCTTGTCAGCTCATTGGCTGGGAAAGTGTGGTCTTCACTATAGCACTGGCCCCTACCTACACACTTTCAGGAATTCCGTTATATGGCCCTCCAGGTCCCTATAGTGACATTCTAGACACCCTCCCTGGAATGATTGCCAACCTGACTAACCTAAAACCCAAACTTAGGCCCATATTTATACTTTTTGACGCTAAACTGCGCTAACGCAGTTTAGCGTCAAAAAGTTTTGCGCCGGCTAACGCCATTCTGAAGCGCCATGCGGGCGCCGTATTTATTGAATGGCGTTAGCCGGCGCAAGCAGACCGGCGCTGCCTGGTGTGCGCGAGAAAAACCACGTACACCAGGCAGCGCCGGCGTAGGGGGAAAATGGCGCATGGGCGTCTTAAAATGGGGCAAGTCAGGTTACGTCGAAAAAATCGTCGTAACCCGACTTGCGCCATTTATTTTCGACGCCCATCCCCCATCAACATGACTCCTATCATTGTAAAGATAGGAGTCATGCCCCCTTGCCCAATGGCCATGCCCAGGGGACTTCTGTCCCCTGGGCATGGTCATTGGGCATAGTGGCATGTAGGGGGGCACAAATCAGGCCCCCCTATGCCAAAAAAAATTATTAAAAAAAAAAAAAAATACTTACCTGAACTTACCTGAATGTCCCTGGGGTGGGTCCCTCCAGCCTTGGGTGTCCTCCTGGGGTGGGCAAGGGTGGCAGGGGGGGTCCCTGGGGGCAGGGGAGGGCACTCTGGGCTCATTTTGAGCCCACTTGTCCCTTAACGCCATGCCTGACCCAGGCGTTAAAAAGCGGCGCAAATGCGCCGTTTTTAGCCACGCCCACTCCCGGGCGTCTCTTTTGCCCGGGAGTATAAATACCACGTAAAGGCCTGGGAGTCATTTTTTAGACGGGAACGCCTCCCTTGCATATCATTAACGCAAGGAAGGGGTTCACGATAAAAAATGACGCACATTCCGGGAACTTTGGCGCTAGACGCCTCTAACGCCATAGTATAAATATGGCGTTAGTTGGCGTTAGTTTAGCGTCGAATTTGCGTCGAAAAAAACGACGCAAATTCGGCGCAAACGGAGTATAAATACGGCCCTTAGTATCCATTGGAGGACCCTTTAGACTCACAAGCAGTTTTGCACCTGCAGGAGCTATCTGCAATAGGCCTAACCCAACTGGTTCTGACCCTATGCATGAGAAAGGGCACTTTCTTGACCCAGCTTTTTTCAACAACTCTGGTTAAAGACTCTGGACCAGGTCCCTGTTACATGGTCCAACCATTTCGTGATTCCTTTCACTATTGACCTCCCTTACTCTCACCCTTCTCCTGGCACTCCCCCACTGGAAGAGCGCCAGTGGTCTAAACTTAACATCAGTGCCTTAATACGAATATGAAACGTGAACTAAATTGAGATCTCAATTTGGCCTACTCCGACTTCTTGCAGTGGATTAATCAATCTTTGGATTCTATAATTCCCATAGCTATGCAAACCAGGAAACCCCATTCTCAATTGGCCCCATGATACACTCATCAACTTAAAATCCTAAACCAATTTTGGAAGAAAGCAGAGAGATCCTGGGGAAAAGATTATCCAGAGCCGCTCAAAGCTAAATATAGGGAGACCATCAGAAAATACCAGTGTGAAATTATGTCAGCAAAAAGAGTTTACTATAATGGCAAAATAAAAACAGCCCTGAAAGCACCAAGAGAAATATTCTAGATTGTTAAACCCTTTTAAATCTACCCTCTAATTTGCCATCTCTGGAACCCTTATCAACCTGTTGTAATGACATTGCAAAGTCTTTCTTGAAAAACATTGATGATATATATCTTACCCTCCATCCCTCTAACTTAGAGCCAGACCCCCAAGTTTGCAATCATAAACATCTGGGCCACAGAAATCCTTGCAACACTTTAAAAAATAAAGTTAAATCAGGCCAATTAGCCAAAGTATGCAAACAGATTCAGCCAACTCTGCTCAGTAGTCTGATCTCCTCCCTGGCCGAAGGATTGGTACTCATTACCTAGAACCATGCTATGATAAAGGTCCTTCTTAAAATGACTAATCTGGATCCACTGGACCCTGAGAACTACAGGTCTATATCCCTTCTGCCTGAAGTAAGTAAACTGTAGAGTCCCCCAGGGATCCTCAATAAGTCCAACACTGTTCAATGTGTATATCCACCCCCTGGATGATATTGTGCTGGCATTTGGGATTTCCATAATCAAATACATACAAAGATCATACACAACTGGTCTTCTCCCTCTCTCATTGCCAGGTTCCCTGTTTCCCAGACTTTGGCCCTTGTCTTACAGCTGTGGCCAACTGGATGAACAACTCTGCTTTAAAATGTAATGGAGAGAAGACAGAACTCATGATCCTGGGTAATTCTCTACATCCTAAATCAACTTTGGGATGGCCTAGCACTGTAGGCTCTCCTCCCCGCCCCTATGCCTGCTATTAAAAGCTTAGGGGTTTGGCTGGACAAAGGACTAATGATTGACACTTAAGCTACAATACTAGCTTCAACATATTATGGATTCTTAGAACCCTTAAGGAAATTCTTCACCTGCTTCACTGCCCTTCAAAAATAATAGCAGTCCAGGTGCTTATTTTCACAAGTCTGGACAAAAGAATCTCCTTGCATTTAGGGGCTTTCAAATCTGAAATCAGGAAACTGCAGGTTGTACAGAATTCTGCTGCCTGATTACTTTATAATATTCCCAGGCAGGTGCCAGCTCAGCAGGCTCTTAAATCTCTTTGCCATCTCACTGTGGCCCAAAGGTTCAAATTTAAATCCTTTGCGTTGAGCGTGGAGCTTTAATGAATACCGTCTCTTTGATTTGCCAATCGCTGATTTCTTTTTATACTCCTTCCAGGTGCCTGTGGTCTACCAATGCCTGACTTGCAACAGCCCCCGCTTCAAAAGAACTAGGTGTGGCGGTCGCTCATTCTAATACAGTGCTGCCAGGTTATGGAATTCTCTCACCCTCCCTTTATGGGCAATTGATTCCAAATATTGTTTTTGCAAATTCGTGAAAGCCTGGCTGTTTGACCACTTTTTTGCATATTCTTGAATTTTGGGCTGTGTGGATCAATCTTTCCAACAATTGTCTGGCTTGTCAAGTAGCATACTTAGTACTGCAATGCCTATGGGTAGCAATGTGCTCTATAAATGCAGAATGATGATGATTACGAGATGCCCCAGCAGGAAGGGGGCTGGGTATCCAAACTTGTCTTCAAATGGGGGAAAGACAGCTGGGACAGAAACCAGACCTCCCCATTTCCTGCACACCCTGGCAGGAGCGAGCCTCTCTAATGAGCCTAGGAGAGGTGCTGGAAGGGGACTCTAAGGAAATGCTATCCACACCTGTGAGTGGGTTTAGCCAGGCCTGATTCACCAGGAGAGATTTTAGGCATCTTGAATTTTTGAGAAACAGTGCTTTCTGGGACAAAAATGTGCTGTACTTCACTGGAAGTGGTCGTCACAGAAGGTAGCACCCTGTACTCCATTGGTCAGACCATCCCAGAAACCTGGTTAAAAGTGGGTGAGCTGCCCAGCAACTCAGATCCTGCTGGAAGAAAATCAGAAGAAGAAGGACTGCCCTGCTGAATTCCTGGTCTGAAACAAGAAGGACCGCACTCTGAAGGACTGCACCTGCTGCACACTCAGGGTTTCACCACAAGGAGGACTTTGCCTTGTTTCTAAGATCCAGGAGTGGACTCCCTGTAAGCAAGAGACACAAAGGAACTACAATAGTCCCCTGCAAAAAAAGCCCAGCTGACTAGCGGCTAGTGGACATTTAAGGATTTGACCAGGTGCAATATAGGAATTGTAGTTCTAACTCTCCAAGAAGCAATTCAGAGCTTCTAGAACCGTGGCTGGTATTGTGGACCCTTCAAAACCACAAGGAGACCTTCTGGAAAAAGATCCAGAAGTTTAGAGGCATTTGGGGCATTTTTTTAAAAAACTCAATAAGGTGACAGACACATCTGAGTCATTAAGAGTCAAATCGCAGATGTTGAACCACGATCTGGCCTGGAAATCAGGTATATCCCAGTGAAAGCTCTGAAGGTCCTCAAATCATTAAGGCCTTGTGCTGAAGCAAGCCTCTGTCACTGACTCGAAAGCCAGCCAGGAGATGCACTCGATGTTGAGGAAGAAAGAACCACAAAAGTGACTAAGTGGAAAGGTAAAATTCTGACCAAGGACTACCGCTCAGCATACCCAACTTGAGCTCCATTACGGTCGGCCTCAAAATGTGACATTGACCTGGTCAGGTTGCGACCCGATGACCGTGGTTGATGCTTTTAATTTTTAGGCACTTGTTAGTACATATTTTAGTTTACTAGTTAAAAATTCATATATCTGGTTTTGGATTTTTGTCATTTTATTGTCATTTTAAATATAAAAATATGTCCTATTTTCATAAATTGGTGTTTTTTCTTCTGTGTTCTGTTTTACTTATTTACTGTTTTGTTAATATTAGATGCTTTACACACCTGTCTCCTAAGTTAAACCTGACTGCCCATGGTCCAAGCTACCAATGTTTAATCAAAGAGTTAATTTATTGAGACCTTAACTGGACCTTATTTGTGATTGTGGTGTTATTAATAAGTGTACATACCTACCTGCCTTTACTAATAAACTACTTTCCAACAAGAGGTGTGCAGTGGTGGGATTGGTTACTTGACTTTAACATCACAATTTAGCAGTAAGTGAGGACATGAGAAATCCTCTAAATAGTCCTTGTGCAAACATTGTTTTTTGATTTTTAATTTGGACTAATTCATGTTAATTCATTTGTTTGATTTTTCTAAATTACAGACTCAATTTTTGTAAACTTTTTTGTCTGTGACCGCACACCTAGGCATACCATGGAGCTTGATCTGGCTAGCCTATACACACTAACAATAGTTCAGTTTAGGGGGTTGTGTAGGCCCAGGGGATTAGAAAGTCACAGTCAGAGCAATTAGCCACAGAAATGATCCAGAGATGCAAGGGGGAGAAGGACCACTCCATCCTCAGTGAAGAGAAGACAGAACATTTGTCCACTAATGCAGTAACAGGGCCCTTACCTAGACCTAGTGGGAGGAGAGGATCTACCACAGAAGAGACAGAACTGTCCCTTAGGGAGAGAGAACTTGAGGCTCAGTGAGCTTAGATAGCTTTAGAGGAGATGCAAATAGCCCTGGTCAGTAAGAAGTGGGCAAGGGAAGAAGACAGAAAAGATGGTGACAGTGAAGGAGAGTTTAAGGTGTCCAGTGGCGGTGGGTTTGATCCAAGCTACCCCCCAAAAAATTGTCCCTAAATACCAGGAGGGTGATGACATTGACAATTGTCTGACAGCGTTTGAGAGAGTCCTTAGGATGAGATGGGTTAGCTGCAGTATAGGGGTTCACAATTGTGGGAGTTGATTCCAGTAGCTAGAAGGGATAGGCTCCTGACCATAGTGTGTGAAGAGGCAGAATACTACCCATACATGTCGGATCAGGAAGTTTGGTCTCACTCCATAGCAGTATAGGATAGCATTCAGGGACATCCAGGAAGTCAGTACTCAGTACTGGTTTGACTTTTTAAACACCTCAGTTAAGGCACAAGAGGGCTGGATACAGGGTAACAAGGTAAGTACATATGAGGGGTATTCAATTTAAGCATGAAGGAGCACATCTTGAGTAATAGTACCTTAGAGAATGTACACCAGTATCTGGTTGACTCTTAGTTGTCTAGCCCTATGGAACTGGAAGACACAGCTGATGAGTGGGTAAGAACCAGGTTTTCCAAGAAACACTAGGAGGGTGATCAAAAGAAAGGAGGACATGTCCCATCTCAGGGGAAAGCCCTGGGTAACCAAGATAAAAAAACGCAAAAGCGTTGTCTAATGATCCATAAATACTTGAACAAGGAGGGAGGTCCCGAGCCATTTCACTTCTAAGAGGATGGAGTGTCAGAGGAAACACTTTGATCCTGCATAGGCAGGGAGGTTCTTTGACCCATCAAAGGCAGGAAGTGTTTAGACTGATTGCAGTTAGGACACAAAAGTCCACTCAAAGAAGCCCCCACTGGTGGGCTGTCGCAAGGGATTACTAGTTTAGGTGTGGAGGTAGAAATTACCCCAGAGATCAGAAAGGATACACAGAGGTAACCTTAGTGTCTGTGGGTGGGGTAGAAGTTTCAGCCCGGGCAGCCTTACTTCCAAGTGTGGCAAAGTACAGGTAGAAGCCTAAAATCAACTGGACTGACATTGAGGCTCTCAGGTATACAGGAGCCAGTGTGACTTTGGTGATGGACAAAGTGGTTTCTTCAGAGCAGATCTTACCTGATGTATTTCACCAGGAAACTATGCAGACAGCAGAGCTGAGGTCCATCCCATGGCAATAGTGATCCTGGAATGGTGAGATGTGACTGGCCTAAGAAGGCAGTTGTTTCTCCTGCCCACCCAGTAGAGTGTCTACTGGGAAATTATATTGATGCTTCTGAATGATCAGTGGTGGAAAGGAAGGTCCATGTGCAGATGTTAAACATTCCTGAGTGGGTATGTGCTAAGACCATGTCAGTGCTAGACACTTGGACTCTGTAACAATGGGACAAGCCTCCAAAGCTAGAGAAAGGAAACAGGGTCTGGTGAGCCAGCACAAAAGACTTCAGAGGTGTAGGAGTAATCTATCCCTGAGGGGGAATATGTGGACTCTGAGGTAGGTTCTGAGGGCGTTTTTTTCAAACAGGAAGGAAGTGCCCCAGAGACACCAACTCCCAGTGCTTTGCCCGTCTCCTGTTCACTTTTCACTTGGATTTCGAGGTGGAAGGATCGCTCTCTTTCTCTCCTGGATATACCTTTGGATTTCAGGACTTTGTTTTTGTAAAATCACACACGTAAGTTAAAAAACTATTGCATAAGGGTGTTGTTTATTTGTTTGGGAGTACACAATCTTTCCAACTTAGCAGAGTTGCAAGGAGCTGGTGGAGCCACCAGTGAGTAGTTTTGTCAGGGACAAAGGGAGTGTCTCACTCTTGAGGGCATGAGGCAGGCTACCTTCAGGCAAGAACAGGGTGATGTAAGTGGTTTCTCTAGGGAATATTGGGAGGATGGAGACCTCCATACTGAGGCAAGGGAGCCCCAAACTAGGGGCAACCAGGAGTCGTGGTCCCCCAGAAGTATAGGAATTCCTACTCACTTCGAACCATGACATCTTTTTGGCAGGACATCTGGGGTAGACCAAGACCTGGAATAGGCTAATCAACCATTTCTATTGGACCAACATGTATGCCAAAGTGAAGGAGTTTTGTAGCTCCTCTGTCACCTGTCAGGCCAGTGGAAAGACAGCGGGCAAGCCAAAGTCTCCCTTAATTCCAATGTCAGTGGTTGGGAATCACTTTGAGAGGGTGGGGATATACATTGGTGGTCCCCTAGACCCACACCTGCCTCAGGCAATAGATATATCTTGATGGTGGTAGACCATTCTGCCAGGTATCCAGAAGCAATACCCCTCAGGACATTCACTGATCCTACAGTGGCTAGGGCCCTACTTGGTCTGTTCATTAGAGTGGTATTTCCAAAGAAGGTGGTTGCAGTTAGGTGCACAAACTTTATGTCTGCCTATCTGAAGGCAATGTGTGATGAATGTGGTGTTACCTACAAGTTCACCACCTCATATCATCCCAAGACCAATGGTCTGATAAAAAGATTTAATAAGACCCTGAAGGGCATGAATATGGGTTTGTCTGACAAACTCAGGAGGGGATGGGGTGTTCTCCCTCCATGCCTGCTCTCTGCATAGAGGGAAGTGCCACAGAAGGGGGTTGGGTTCAGCCATTTTGAGTTACTGTTTTAGCACCCTATAAGAGGGCCGTTGTGTTCAGTAAGTGAGTCCTGGGAGAAGCCTCTAAAAGAACCCAAGCAGAATGTGCTTGATTTGGGCTAGGGCTATGGACTCACATGGCAGAGTACATGAGGAAGGCAAGCAGAAACCTGAAGGCCAGCCAAGAGCTCATGAAACTCTGGCATGACCAGAAGGCTACTATGCCTGAGTACCAGCCCAGCCAGTTGGTGAGGGTGTTGGAGCCTCTGGCTTCCAGGGCCCTCCAGGAGAAATGGACTGGGCCATACCCCATTTCCAGTGAAAATGGGTGAGGTCACCTACTTGGTGGACCTTGGTACCCCCAGGAAACAACACCGGATCCTGCATGTCAATAGACTGAAAGCCCACCAAGACATGGCAGACATGACCATGCTGACTGTCACAGATGAAAGAAGAGAGGAAGAGAGTGAGCCTCTGCCAGACCTCCTCTCTACCAATGTGTAAGATTGATCAGTGGAAGGAGTTGTACTCTCTCCCAAGCTGACAGACAGGCAGCAAAAAGACTACAAACAAGTGTTGGAGCAGTTTGCAGAGCTGTTCTCCCAGACCCTACACTCACCACTTGGTGTGTCCATGACATTGATACTGGTAACAACATACCTGTCAACTCCAAGCTGTACATATTGTATTACTAGGTGAGAGCCAATATCAAGGCTGAAGCAGCCAAGATGCTGGAGATGGGGGTAATTGAAACCTCTGATAGTCCCTTAGCCAGTCCAGTGATACTGGTACCAAAGCCTAATTCCCGAGGGGGGAAGAATGAGTTAAGAGTTGGTTTGGACTACAGAGGTTTGAATGCAGTCACCAAGACTGACACTAATCCCATTTCTAGAGCAGATGAACTGATTGATAGGTTGGGGGATGTAAGATTTTCTTCTCCTCTGGAGCCTTCAAGTAGTTTTTTTGTTTGAAAAGCCTTTTTTTCAAACACAAAAGTGCCCCAGAGACTCCAACTTCCTGTTCCTGTCCAGAAGAATCCTCCCAGTGTTTTATCCATCTCCTTGTCATGTTTTACTTAGAGTTCAAGGTAGGAGGATCACTCTCAATGTCTCTTGGATATACCTTTGGATTTACGGACTTTGTTTTTGTGAAATCACACAAGTAAGTTAAAAAACTATTTTTGGGCATGCACCAGTATTTTTTTGTACCTTAATTTGATTTTTAAATGTTATTGTGGTGGGTGGCCTGGAGTTTAGGTATGGCCTTAATTATTATTTATTTTGCATTTCATAGATTTTTCCCCTTTTGTCGAGGACAATTGTTGCACATCTCATTAGTACCTGTCATTATCTACATGTTTGTAACAATTGCAATATTATTTTACTATTTTGTCTGTATTTCTTAAGAGACATCTTCTGGCAGATTGCCCATAGTTGAGAAGCAATGGAAAATCAGCATTTTTCCGTTCTTGAGGGCAACATTCGCTTCAAGGTGATTTTTTTTTGTTTAAGAGTGCCTCTGCCACATTCCAAAGGTTCGTGTACAGAGTCATGTCTGGATTAGAATCCTTTAGTGCAGCTTATCTTGATGATATAGCTGTATTCAGTTCCACCTGTGATGATCATCTGGTCCACCTGAAGGAAGTGTTTAAGGCCCTGCAACAAGCAGGTCTGACTATCAAAGCAAGCATATGCCAGATAGGGTAAGGTTCAGTGTTGTATATAGGCCACCTTGTTGGTGGAGGCCATGTACATCCTCTCCAGCCTACAAAGAAGACCTTCCTGGATTGGTAGGCTCCTAAAATCCAGGCACGGCTCAGGGCTTTTCTTGGCCTGACTGGGTATTAAAGAAAATTTTGTAAAGAATTATGGGACCATGGTGGCTACCATGACAGAACTAATTTCAAAGAAACAGTCCAAAATGGTGATTTGGACCCAAAAGTGTCAGAGGGCCTGTGACACCTTGAAAGAGGCTATGTGTTCAGCACCAGTGTTACTGGCCCGGACTACAACAAGGAGGTTATTGTACAAACAGATGTTTCAGAGCAAGGGATTGGGACATTATTGGCACAAGTAAATGATGAAGGCCAGGATCAACCGGTTGCTTTCATTATCAGGCAACCATTCCTCAGACAACAAAGATGGACTGCTATTGAGAGGGAGGCCTTTGCTGTGGTGTGGTCCCTGAAGAAGTTGAAACCATACCTGTTTGGCCCTCACTTCCATGTTCAAACTCACCACATTCCTCTCAGATGGCTCATGTAGATGAGGGGTGGAAAATCCAAAACTGTTGAGGTTGTCCATCTCCCTACATGGTGTTATGCGGTGCCTACTTTAGTAATAGCACTGCATGTTTAGGATGGGGGCACCACAGAGTGTGGGAGACTGAGTGCAAGCCACATCGCGTGGTAGCTGTCAGCTGTACCTGGCTAGCTCAGAGTGCATCACCCACTCTGATTTCTCAGGAAAATTGTGGAAACAGATCATAACCCTTTCATTCAGTTTCTCACGCATGCTAAGACAAAACACAAGATGCAAAATGGATTTCAATGCATTTATTGAAGAAATACTATTCTGGTATAAAAAGCATGTGCTGTCATACTGAGTCAGATGAATCACAGCATGGTGACCCACATTACAACCAAAGTAAAGAAGATGGATAACCCCACCATGTTCCATTCTCCTAGATGGTCCACAGATTCCTACCAAATCCCTATGTCTAATTCTGAGAGCATAGAATTGTAACTAAGCCTGAGCATAAAACTCCATTCCACCAGCAGAGTTTGTGGAATTCAGGCACTTTGCTCTACGTGGAGTAGCACGGGGTTTCTTAATTTCACAATCAGGTGCAGAGCAGAGTTTATTCGCATGAGCGAGGTTGGGTTTTAGTGCTCTCTTGCAAGTGCCACAATAGCTAGCCGCTAGCTAGCATATGCAAAAATGTGTGTTCAATCACACTTTTTCAAACTGCGTGTGTGAGACTTTGCGTTTACTCGCGCTGCTTACGATCGCGACGGCGGCCAAAACATTCCCACTCGTGAGCATGAATGCACCTAGAGTGCATTTTCTGCTCCACACACATTTAAATCTAGTCAAAACGTGTTTTTGAGTAGATTTTCTTTTCCTATGGACCCTTCAAGGAGTTTTGTTATTGAGAAGCCTTTTTTTTCAAACAGTAAGGAAGTGCCCCAGAGACTCCAACATCCTGCTCCTGTCCAGCAGGCTCCTCCCAGTGTTTTATCCATCTCCTGGTCATTCTTTACTTAGATTTCAAGATAGAAGGATCACTCTCTTTGTCTCTTGGATATACCTTTGGATTTATGGCCTTTGTTCTTGTGAAATCACACAAGTAAGTTAAAAAACTATTGCATAAGGGTGTTGTTTAATTGCTTGGGCATGCACCAGTATTTTGTGTACTTTAATTAGATTTTTACAGTTTATAGTGGTGGGTGGCCTGGAGCTTAGGTATGGCCTTAAATATTATTTATTTTGCATTCCATTGATTTTTCACATTGTGTCAAGGAAAGTTGTTGCACACCTTGTCAGTACATGTTTGTAACAACTGCAATATTATTTTACTATTTTTTCTAGATTTCCTAAGAGCCATCCAACCAGTAGGCCCAGTAGTAGTAGTTATCAATGCATGAAATAAATATTTCTGTGATATATGTTTTTAAAACTTCATTTAGTGCAGGGATGGCATTGGATTAAATACAAACTATCGGCTAGTTTCAATTTTTTGACAAAAAAAGAATATGTTGTGTGGTAACATAGGAGAGTGTGTGTACTATTGTTGTGAGCATTTTGTAGCTCAGTTAATTTTTGTGCTTTGTCTTGCTGAATTATTGTTAGTGTTTTCTTCAGTGTTATTACCACCATGCCTCCTTATGGCCAGTGTGTGTGTTTTGCATTGTCCACCATTTGTCTTTGTTCTCCGTGCCGTGTGGCCAGGGTCCATTTTGTGTAGTCTATGTTTATAGGCTTGCATATGGTCTTGGTTCCCCAAGCTTTCTTGTTCGCAGTTGTTTGACCATGTGATTGCATGTGTTCCTTCTTTGTTCCCAGTGCCTCCTTCTTCCTTTTTGATGCTGCTTGACCATGCAGCTGGTGGCCATTTTGTCCATTCAGCCAGTATCTCTTTGCCATAGGCTTGCATGTGTCCTTTGTTTGCCATGTCTCCTTGCCCCTTGTTGTTGTTTACTTTTAGAAATGAGGTCCCTAGTTGGCAGTCTGCTTGCACCCTGGCCAAGTAGGGAGCCTCACTCTAGTCAGGATTAGGGAGATAACCACTCAGATAACCTCTGCTCAATCTCTTGGTAGCTTGGCACGAGCAGTCAGGCTTATCTCAGAAGCAATGTGTAAAGCATGTGCACATAACACACAGTAGTCCAGTGAAAACACTACAAAATGATACCATACCTGTTTTAGAAAAATGGCCAATATTTATCTATGTAAAACAAGACCAAAACGAGAAAAATCCAACATACAGTAATAAAAGATATGATTTTTGCAATAATTAACTTGAAAATACAGTTTCTTGAAGTCGATAGCTCCACCTGGGGCTATCACGGCATTGTCATCAACAAAACCAACAGTTCAGCCGGCCGCGGGGTCATGGGCTAGCTACGGTGTCGGGAAGACCCGAAAACAGTATCTTGGAAATGCAGGGTGTCGTAATTCCTCGCAATGAGATCCCAAGAGTGGCCTTGCTGGTGTTGCGGTGTCGGTTCCGGAAGTCGGTGCTGGGGTCATTGGGCCCTTGAAGTCACACGCGTTGTGGATCGAACTCCGGGCTGATGAAATAAGGAGTGCTGAAGTGGATAGCATCGAGGCTGTCATGGGAAGTGAGGCGTTGCGATGTGCACTGTCACCAGGTCATGGTGCCGGCTGCGGTGTAATCATTGCTGAAGCACTGTTGTCAGTAGGCCCAAGTTGGCGGTGCAGCGTGGGACGGGCTCCGTGCGGTGTCCACGAGTTGCGGTGTAGACAGGGACACCTGGTGACAACACTTGAGTTGATGGTGATGGGGTCGGTGGACCAGTACTGCGGTCCGGGACAGGACGGTGCTTCATGTACCTCACAAGTGGTGTCCACAGGCAATGGTGCAGGCAGCGGAATTGGTGTCAGCAGTAGCATCGCCATTGGGGCTGCCCAGGCTGCCATCTGAGCAAGGCAATGCTAGAGTTCGGGGCACACAGTGCAAGCAGCGGCTCAGTGGCAGCATCAGATGGCGGCATCGGTGAGACCAGGGTTGTGGTGCAAAGCGGGGCATTGCAGCTATAGATGCATCAGCAGGTCACAGTGGAGGCCAGCGGCATAGTTGGCGGCATCACAGTGTTTTTTTTCTTGAACAGCACAAAACACACAGTTCCCAGTGCTGTAGGCAGATGAAACTGAAGACTCTGGTGACCCTGAGAAAAGGAGGCAAGCTCGACTCCAAGCACTTGGAGAACGTTCTCAAGCAGGATGCACAGCAAAGTACACCCTCTGCTCTCTTTTAAGGCAGAAGCAGCAATTGCAGGCTAACCCAACAAAGCACACATAGAAAAGGGGCGGTACTCCTCCTCCAGCTTTTTAGCTCTTTAGCTCTTCTCCTTGGCAGAAGTTCCTCTTGATCCAGATCCAGAAAGATTCCATACATCTGGTGTTTTGGGTCCACTACTGATACCCCTCTCTGCGTTTGAAGTGGACATACTTCAAAGGAAAGTCTCTGTTGTTCGCAAGATCCTGCCATGGCCAGACATGGCCCCAGACACACTCCAGGGGGTCAGAGACTGAATTGTGTGAGGGCAGGCACAGCTCTTTCAGTTGCAAGTGACCACTTCCCTCTCCACTCTAGCCCAGATGGCCCATCAGGATATGCAGGCTACACCCCAGCTCCCTTTGTGTCACTGTCTGGAGGGAATTCACAACAGCCCATCTGTCAGTCTGACCCAGATGTGGAATACACAAGCAGGCAGAGACACCGAATGGTCTGAGCAAGAAAATGCCCACTTTCTAAAAGTGGCATTTCCAAACTAACAATCTAAAAAACATTTTCACTAAAATATGTATTTTTAAATTGGGAGTTCAGAGACCCCAAAGTCCATAGTTCTATCTGCTCTCACAGGGAAAAAGCACTTTAAGGATATTTAAAGGCAGCCCCCCATGTTACCCTATGGGAGAGATGGGCCTTGCAACAGTGGAAACCAAATTTGGCAGCATTTCACTGTTAGGACATGTAAAACACATCAGTACATGTCCCGCCATTTACATACATTGCACCCTGCCCATTGGGCTACCTAGGGCCTACTTTAGGGGTGCCTTTCATGTATAAAAAGGGATAGTTTAGGCCTGGAGAGTAAGTACACTTGCCAGGGCAAATTGGCAGTGCAAGACTGACACACAGACACTGTAGTGGCTGGTCTGAGATATGTTTACAGGGCTACTTATGTAGATGGCACAATCAGTGCTGTGGGCCCACTAGTAATTTTTGATTTACAGGCTCTGGTCACCTCTAGTGCACTTTACTAAGGACTTACCAGTAAATCAAATATGCCAATCATGGATAAACCAATCAACAGTACAATTTATATAGGAAGCACTTGCACTTCAGTACTGATTAGCAGTGGTAAAGTGCTCAGAGACAATAAACCGGCAAAAAGTCCAGTATACCATAAAAACAGGAGGTCAGAAGGCAAAAAGAGAGGGAAGCCACACCAAAAAGCTGCCAGGTCTAACATTTACCATGTGGTTTGCAGACATTTTGTGCACACATGCAGTGTTCCTTTGCCATAGACTTGCATGTGTTCTTTCATTGTTCTCCATGCCTCATTGCTCCTTGTTATTGTTTGAACATGTGACGGGCAGCCATTTTGTCCATCCAACCAGGATTCCTTTGCCATAGGCTTGCATGTGTTCTTTCTTTTTTCCCTATGCCTCCTTGCTCCTTATTGTTGTTGGTTGACCAAGTGGCTGGTGGCCCTTTTGTCTATCCAGACAGTATCTCTTTGCCATAGGCTTGCATGTGTTCTTTGTTTGCCATGCCTCCTTGATCTTTGTTGTTTTACCATGTTGTTCGCAGCCATTTTGTACTCGCAGCCAGTGATCCTTTGTCATAGGCTTGCATGTGTTCTTTCTCTGTTCTCCATGCCTCCTTGCTGTTGTTGTTTAACTATGTGGCTGGAGGCCATTTTGTCTATCCAGCCGGTGTCCCTTTGCCATAGGCTTGCATATGTTCTTTGTTTGGCATATCTCCTTGCTCCTTGTTGTTGGTTTACCATGTTGTTGGCAGCCATTTTGTGCATCCAGCCAGTGTGCCTTTCTAATAGGTTTGCATACAACCATCAGCAAATACTGATCATATTAATTATTTAATTTAAGTTCATATTTTATTTTCTTATTGTAATTTGTTTATTCTAGTTTTGTATTTGAATTTTTAATTCCAATTTTTTATTTTTGTATTTTATTGTTTTGTTTATTTTTTACAATTCTTCTTTTTTATTGTAATTACTATTTCATTTTTAAAAAATGTGTATGATATTATTTATTTTTTAATGTATTTCTTTTAATTCAGCAATATGCATTGTTCTATCCATCCATCCCTCATTTATTCATCTATCCATCCACCAAAGGCGCACAGCCACAGTACAGCATGTGGTCTCTTTAGGTGTAAAATAATTCAATTTCCTCCTGGATACCCTAGATGCGTGCACTTCAGACACATCAGCAGCATAATTCATATTTTTAATGAATATTCCATATCCCCTGGACCACCTTGCCGCCGTAGGTTTTTTAAGGATTATTCCATTTATCAATGCACCTCTTTTCATCTACCATGGGTGTCTCCTTGAAAACTGACAGAGATAAAGTAAAGAGCTATATTGGCATGTTTTGCTGCCTGATATTAAATGAAACCTTATTGGGTGTAGGTGTGGTTTGATTTTAAAATGGTTGATTACATTTGCATTTATTACATAAGTAACCAAAATGCACTAATATTGCATTTGTCAGTACTATTTCAACCTGCAACAACGTCACGTTTCACTCACTACATGTTTTTCTCACTTGGTTGCTTTTAGGTGCAAAAGCGAAGAGACGTCACATCACCCACAGTACTGCCAAAGAGAAGGCCTGTACCGTAACTTCAGTCCTCCAAACACTTCCGCTAGTGCATCTTATTGTCACTGCCAATTGAGAGCTTAAGATGGCCCCAAAGAGAGTTGCTCCTAAGAAAGTGTTCAGTGAAAAGAAGCAGCTTTCCACCAGTGGCGTGTCAATGGCAACGTTTTTCGAGAGACATGTGCCTGCAACACAGGCCTCCAGGGAGGAACCTTGAACCAGCACCATCCCAACAGAAGCCCAAGACCATGTTTGTCACTGAAGCAGCCACTGTAATTATGGCAACATTGCTGTGCAGTGACTTGAAGTGGATTTGTCCCTTTCACAAAGTAGAACCCAATCGTTTCAGGAAACAGACCAAAGTGGACAGCAGCCGCAGCCAGCAATAGTATGTCTTCTTGAAGATGAAGCAGAAATGGAGACCAAGCTTCCTGCTGAGCACAAACTTTCTCTTTTAGAATCAATGGCTCCTTGGTCCTAGCAAGAAAAAGGAAGCGTACTACTCCAACTCCTTCTCCAAACTCAACTTCTGATGACAATGTTAGGAACATGAAGTGAACTCCAGTGGGAGACGCCAGTAGAGGCAAGGAAAAAGAAAAGTTCCAGAAAGCCTTAGAATCATGAAAGGGGATGATGATGATGAGGAGGATGATGAGGACGAGCCAGTCATATTGTCGAAGCTGGCACAGAGGAGTCTGATATTGCTAAACTGCTCTGAGCGATGTTGCACAGGCAGCACCGCCAATTCCCAAATTTGTAATGCCCCACCAGAAACTGCCCCAACTTGTACCACAATAGAAGTATGTACTGCAGAGAGGCAATCAACACACTCATCTGCCCCCAGTTCTTCCTCAGGCATTGCCAGTGGCCCAATAAGAAAGTACTCCTCAATTTTGGACTTTTTCATGATTAGCAAACAGAAGGAGAACATTGTGATGTGCTCCATTTGCCATGCAAGTGTTTGTTGAGATAAGCCTGGTTCACATGATGGTACTGGATGCCAGAAGACCCATATGAAAAAACATAATGAAATCCAGTATAAAGAGCACCTTAAAAATTGGCTGAATGTGGTTGCAGGTGTTTAGGTGAGGAGAGCCGAGAAACATCAGCTGCGACTGTCAAGTAACAGTGTAAGGTGAGGAAGAAGAGGGTGAAATCATCATGCAAAGCAGCCTTGTCCCCAGCAGTGCACCAGAATCACCCACGTGAGCGACCTCACAATGGGAGAGGAAAGTCTCAGAGTCAGATGGAAACGCTACGGCATACGGTGACTGCACCACAATGCACATTGAGTTTACCACCACCGACATCTCAAAAGTTGCCTGTATCAGTGGCCCCAGAAAATAAGAAAGTTCAGGCTACTATTATAGGCATGTTTAGTCTGGAGGGGCCCTACAACCGCAGCCACCCAATGGCTGGCAAAAATCTTAGTGCTGGACCTCCTCCAATTTTCTTTTGAGGAAGAAGTAGGATTCTTAGAGTTCGTGGCAGACATCTTCCCAAAATGGAACGTTCCAAGTCGGATCTATTTAGCTAGAGTTGCTGTTCAAGTGCTGCATCACGATGTGCTGTAATTGTTTGGCCAAACTTTGCAGTAAATTGTTGTCCACACTATCCACCTGATGATAGACATGTGGGCCATTTGTCAGGCTACTGATTACATGTGCACCACCTCACACTGGATCTCTTTTGCGGGGGAAAAGCAAAAGCTAACTACAGGTCTTCACTGTGAGGACATTTTCAAGAGTGCTCTGCAGCACACAACAGTAGCCATGTTCGCCATCGAGAAATCACATATAGCTGCAAACATCTTGGACTGTTTTAATACCAAGGTGTCTGATTGGCTGCGACCCAGAGGTCTCCGAATTGGACTTGGTGCCACGGGCACTGGCAGTAACATAATCATTGTCATGGCAGATGGTGGCTATTTCAGGGTCCTGTGTTAAGTGCACTGTACCAACCTGGTTGTGCAAGAGTTTCTCAAGAAAGAAGACATAGGGGGTCATTCTGACCCCGGCAGGCGGCGGGAACCGCCAGAATACCGCTGCGCGGTCAAAAGACCGCCACGGTTATTCTGGGTTTCCCACTGGGCTGGCGGGCGACCGCCAAAAGGCCGCCCGCCAGCCCAGTGGGAAACAGCCCTCCATGAGGATGCCGGCTCCAAATGGAGCCGGCGGAGTGGAGGATGTGCGACGGGTGCAGTAGCACCCGTCGCGAATTTCAGTGTCTGCTGAGCAGACACTGAAATTCAAAGTGGGGCCCTCTTACGGGGGCCCCTGCAGTGCCCATGCCATTGGCATGGGCACTGCAGGGGCCCCCAGGGGCCCCACGACACCCCTCACCGCCATCCTGTTCCTGGCAGGCGGAACCGCCAGGAACAGAATGGCGGTGAGGGGGTCGGAAACCACATGGCGGCGCAGCAAGCTGCGCCGCCATGGCTGATTCCCATGGGCAGCGGAAAGTCGGCGGTACACCGCCGACTTTCCGTTTCTGGCCGCGGCTGTACCGCCGCGGTCAGAATGCCCGGCGGAGCACCGCCAGCCTGTTGGCGGTGCTACCGCCGACCCCGGCCCCGGCGGTCCTTGACCGCCGGGGTCAGAATGACCCCCATAGTAAGCAACATAGGGCCTGATTACAACTTTGGCGGAGGGGGTTAATACGTCCCAAATGTAACGGATATCTCACCCGCCGTATTACAAGTCCATTATATCCTATGGAACTCGTAACATAGCGGGCGGGATATCCGTCACATTTAGGACAGATTAACCCCCTCCCCCAAAGTTGTAATCATGCCCATAGAGACCACCTGCAGATGAATCTGCACTCATTTCAGCCATTCTTTTAAAGGCCGGAAGCAGTTGTGGATTATGCAGCCTGGTAACAGAGTACCAGTTAAAGCTCAGATACAGGAGGTGCCAACATGTTGGAGCTCAACATATTATATATTGCAACATCTGTTTGAGCATTGCAGACAGACCAATGAATATGTTGATTTTAACGGAGGGGATACAATTGTAAAAGCTATGACCATGGATGTGGACACATGGTGGCTTGTCCATGCTGCTCCCTTTTGAGGTTTTCATGCAGGAAGTTAGAAAAGAGGGCAGTATGATGGGCCACACTTTTTCTTTGTGGAATCTGCTACAGGAGCAGCTAAAGAAGGTGTGTGGCATTCGGAGGTGTGAACAAAAACCCAGAAGTCCATGCCTTAGTTGAGAGCTTAATCCTTCACTTGGATTGTAATGCTAAGCTGCAAAATGACATTATCTTGTCCAAAGAGTACATCTGTGCAACCCTACTTGATCCACGCTACAATTAAACTATTTTGTCTTTTATTCCTTTTTCTGAAGGTGATGTTTCAAAATGCAAAAGGTGGGTTGTTTAATAAGCTGGAGTGCTGGGGTGCCGCCTTCAACTTCCAGAGATGGCAGTCTTGTCTCACAGCAGTCAACACCAGCAACAAGAACACCAGCAACAACAACATCAGAAGAATCAGACCCAACATCTGCATTTGCTTGGTTTCAAGTGGTAGGTCTTAAGTCCAGTGCAGAGGCAATGATAGAAGAGGTCGAGCAAGTGGCAGCACCAATGACACTTCAGTGGGTGTTTCAGGAGGATCTGGAAGTCCCAAAATAGACGTATGTGAGCAAAACCCATTGGTGTATTGGAATGGGAAGG
This sequence comes from Pleurodeles waltl, assembly GCF_031143425.1. NCBI lineage: Eukaryota > Metazoa > Chordata > Amphibia > Caudata > Salamandridae > Pleurodeles > Pleurodeles waltl. Next base: position 256,495,604 of record NC_090437.1, on the reverse strand, counting down.
TGCACCAATGGCCACAGTTTAGCATGCTGGCAATAAAGTATCTGGCTTGTCCTGTAGCCAGCGTGTCTGCTGAATGTGTGTTCAATGCAGCTGATACAGTTGTATCAGTGAGAAGGACCAGCCTCTCACCTCAAAATATAGAGAGATTAACCATGATCAAAATGAACTTGCATTTTATAAAACCTGATTACACTGTTCCCAAAACACCACAGGAGGAGGAAGAGGGTGATAATATTTTATTCAACCACCATTCTTGAATTGGAAGTGGGTACCGTTAATTATTGCACTAATGAGTGGTGAGAGTTTATTGAGTGACTATGAGTGATGACCGATGATGTATTGGGTGGCTGACATTGAGGGAAGGAGTTCAACAAATTTGTGAACTTGATTCTTATGATTTGCAATGTTTGGGGACTGATGAGTGATAATTTTTTTTTCCTGAAAGTGATTGGTCATTCAAACTTAATGAAATTTACCTGCAGGGTCCACTTCTTCTTTCTGTTTCCTCAGACCAGACCAGTCACTTTATGTATCAAACACAAATCTACACAAAATGCTCCAGTTCTGTTTCTCTATTTGTTTTTCAACAGCAGTGCACTTGACTACACAAGTCTAGCTTGCTCGGATTAGGATTGGGATGGAGTTCCTCAGAATCATGAGAAGGAAGATGGAAGGACTCAGGGCAGGACTACCTCAAGAGCTAGAAGGAGAAAGTTATCAACTTCAGAGAAAAACCATGATGATGGCGAAGTCTCTGTGACCTAGAACTCACTCAGCTCTGTGGAATGGAGAGAGGTGCATTGTTGAGAAATGCTGCTGAGTATGTGGTTGCTACATTGCTGGCTCAAACATAAGATTATGTTCTTGCTCTGCCTCTGAGTCTTCCTGGGACATTCCTTACTCCTCATGAAACTTACCATGCTTCATGTTCTCCTTCTTTTTTAGTCTATAATAGAGTTACTGTTTTTTCAACACACAGGCCTTCTCCTACTCCTCTCTTGCACGAGCAAAACCTTGTAAAAACTCAGTACTCTAGCTTATCTACCAGACAAGTTCAGCCAGCAGGCAACAAAGAGTGATGGACATTCCAAGAAGAATCAAGATGCACCGCCCAATTTGGCAATGCAGTATTGTTTTTCTTTTAATAATCATAATTTTTAGAAATGAGTGAGTTATCTTTAATACTCCATAATTTGTATTTTTCCAACCTAGAAGACATAACATTTAGAGATATACTATCTTGGGTCTCTCTGGGGCAGAAGGGCTATTTGCAATGCATTTAACTGTACTGTGTCATACTTATCTCTTCATCGTTTCCTTCCACAACAGATTGATGATGGTGTGCTGCCCAGCGCACCAATGAGTATTGTTATGGTTTCTTTTTGTGTAGTGTTTGTTTTTGTCACACCTTTCCCCAAATCCTCTTTCCTATTCATCCATCGAGCCCTTAACCCTCTTCTTCTGGACTGTGTGATTTATTGAGGTGTGACTTAATTTTCCACCATAAATAGATCACACACTTGCTGGGGTGGATGTATTGAAACCGACAGAAACTCACTGCATGAACTGCTATTAACTAAGTAATATTCCACACTGGCCCCATCAACATCATCATTCATGCCTTATGTTATGTGTTGCATAAATGCTTAACATTGTCCAACCTCTCTTGACTCTGATACCACTTCACTTGAGTCCATGATTTCATATCCTAAGTTTAAAGTTGATATTGCTGGTTTTATTATCATATCAGGTCTTTGTTGGGTGTTAAATACTGTCATTATGTTAGTCTGGTATCACTCTTCCTAAAGTTATGATATAATAAGACCCACTAATTCTCTGTTTTCCTTCAATCTAGTTGCAGTGACGGATAACCCTTTGAATAATCCTGCAGTTGAGGTTTGCATGGGTGGGAGTGGCACCATCTGTTTTCCCTGTTAGCACATTAGCCTGCTACTACTACTACTAGTAATTAACTCCTGATGAAGTTGTCTGTGTGTATCTAGGTTTTTGTACGCAAAATGTGCAATGGCAGTCATCCCCTAGTGGTCAATATAGTTGCAGAGGGCAGTAGTGCAAGGTATAAGTACATGAAATGCAATTTTCGGAGCAGATGTAAAAAAGAGAGGCTACACTAAAAGACAGCAGTGCAAACTAGAACACCAAAATAAACATTAGAGGCATAAATCAAGTAAATAAGTTATCCTCTTTTTATTTTAACAAATACAAAACCTACAGTTTCCACCCACCACAGGCCCACCCCTATCCCCAAACAAATAGCTCCATCCACAAAAAGTCCAAGTAAAGTCCCAAGTGAAGCCCAGTCCCAAATCCCTCCCCACCCTCTCAATCCCCTCCACCCCCAACAAGTCTCTTCCACCAAAACCAAAAATTAAAAAGAGATCAGGACAGAGCATTAGCTGTAAGGGTCTGGAGCTGGTCCATGCTCTGCTCTATGCTCCCTAGCCGGCTTTCAATGTGGTTAAGACACTTCAGGGCACAAACTTCGAATTGCCTGTCAGAGCAGAAGGTATTGGCAGCAGTGGCAGTCAAGAGACAGCTGGTGGCAGTGCCAGCAATGTAGTGGAGACTGGCACTGGCATGCTCCTGAGCTGTGTCCTGTGACTGAGGCAGCTATTTCAATGTCTTCCTCCTCCAGGAGCATCAGCCACCGGTATCTGGCCCATATGTTCTCCATCCACTGCTACAGCAGACTGACCGTTATCTCCTGCCTGGTTTGCGGTCATTCAGCAGTAGTAGCTACATCAAGAAAAACAAAAATAAAAAAGACAAATTGTAAACAATGTTCTAGCCATACACTTCTTCAAAAGTAGGTAGTGGGTGGCACAGTAGCACTACATTGCTGGTGTCCTGGGGATATTGCCATTTGATGTGATTACGAGTAGCAAAGTCACAGAGCCAATTGTAGTTGTTTAACCATACATGCCTGACATAAAAAAAACGCTGACTGGCAGAAAAGAATTAAGGCAGAATAACACCATAAAAAACAGTGATTTCATTTTTTGTTCTCTTAAGGGCTTTTCTAGTAACTAAACAGATTCTTTTAGTGGAAAAATAAAATTGAATTACCTCTCTTACGAGTAAGGCATTATGCACTATGGAATACAAGTTGTTGTGCTACCTGTATGAAGCCATGCTGGCCAGTGTTTTGAGTACTTTGCTACTGAGTGCAGCTAGGGCAGCTTTCTATTTTAAATTCCAGTGTCCCTTGCTTCCCCAAATGCCTTTCCCTTAGTTTCTACCTTGACTCCAAAGAGGCAGATGAATAAATAAGATACATAACACATGTGAAGTATAAAATGCTGATATGTTATTTATCCTAAATGCTGTAATTAGATGGTGGGGCAAATAATACACTACAAGGAAAGTAACTGGCTATATAGATTGTATTTTTCACATCTGTTACAGAGTATCCCTCATGCCAAACATGAAATCAAATTGGGCTATTACTAGTCCGCCTACACTCACTGGCCTCACCCACCACTATAATTTCTTTCTAACAAATTCAGGAAGGAAACTTGACTTACTCTACTACAGATTAAGGCAGAGGGATTAGACGGTAGGTAGCGCTTTTGCTATAAATATGGGGGTGTCAATGATCCTCGATTCATCATGTGTCTACTTTTTGCTTATACAGTCACTTTGTAGAAGAAAATCTAAAGAGAAAAATTTGAACAGGCATAAAATAAATCTGATAAGGGAAACTATGAAATATATTTTGGAAACACTTCATATAGCCCTAAAAATGTGGCACATGTCAAGAACGGATTTTTCAATTTGTTTGGTAAGCTGGGATGGAAGAACCTAGGAAAAAATAAAAGAGTGAAGTACTAAGAGGTGACTGAGTGGGCGAAGGGAAAACAGCACATCTTGTGTGTTTGGATTGCAATGCATTGAAAACTTTGTAAATGCTAAAATAGCTGAAGCAGAAGCACATTGCACAGCCAACACTGCAGGAATGAATTAAACCATACTGCAATTCTTCGGTCATGAGTGGCAAAATACCTTGGACATGGAGGGGGTGGATGAATAATGATAATGGAACACAAATTAAAATACCCCACAATTTTAACCATAGCTTTGATAGCCATAAAGTGGCGGGTGAGCAGCATGCCCCTCTACAGAGCAGCTCCCTTGTTTATTCATACAAGCAATTTTTCAATCATCTTCTCATTTTTCCCACTATATTATTCACCCATAGCCACCGTGATTCAAGGTTTACTTTCTCTAATCCAGTCTTTCACCAAAATTCCCAATCCATTATCCATCCATTCAGTATCCACTATCCAGCCTTCAATCATCCTTTCACCCATCCATCCATTGACCCAATACTCACCCACACATCCTTTCACCCACCCACGCACCCTTTCCTTTCACTCATTTTACCCATCCTTTCTTTTAACCTTCCATTCTTTCCCATTTCCATCAAGTCATCATTTTTAGCATTCATTATGTGTGCTTTGGCTGAGTTGCAGATAGAAAAGACCATAAGAAACCCAATCACTGCTGTAGCACTGCAGTATCTTCTATCAAAAATATCACTCTGGGCATTTTGCTGGTTCACAATGTTAGGAAAGCCAGGTAGTCAAGCCAACCAAGACCTTTGCATAATGGAGGGGTAGAGCTATAGCCTATGATGATGATGATGACTCAGAATCATTGAAGTGCAATAAAGGGGTGGAATAAAAATGGTCCCTGAACGACAGAAAAAAAGATAATGCAAGGATAACAGGAATTAAACAACAATTGGATAGGGGAGTTGAAAAAAAGGAGACAGGATAAAAAAAAAGTAAATGAGGTAAAATTAAAAGTAGTATAATAGTGGGGGATGTAAAAGTTAAGAATATATTAATAATAATATTACTTACTGGGATGAGCAGAGCCTGCAGCATTGGTGTTTGTTGTTGGCAGCTCTTCGGCTTCTGCTGGACCCACCACTGTGATACCCCTCTTCTTGCTCTTGGGTGTTGATGTAAGAAATAAAGAAGATAAAAATAGATTTATGGTACAGTTAATCTCCACATCATAACAGGCAAGCGCAGTAACAGTGTACTTATCTAAATCAGATTGCCTATGGTACTAGTAATCGACTATTGTTGAGTTGGCTATGTTCCTAAAATCCCTATTCCAAATTTCCTTAACAAAAACTACACTTGAAAATAATGCATTGCAATGAATAATTCTTGATTCTATTCTCATTTCTCAACCCCCCCTGAAGGACCAACTCAGTCTCCCTTTTTTCAATCCATAGATGCATACTAATACTGCACAACACTGTGAATTTGCTTATGACTGTACGAGCTAGATAAAGAATGCCACAGGGAATGCTATCTCACTGATATCACTAATTCACTATGGTGACTGGAGGACAGAGCTATATGTATTAGAATTAATTCTTAAATATTCAGCCGAAGCGAGAGCCGAAGAGTACGATTAGGTAGCGCCGAACACCAGCCTACCTCAAACAGGATCACATAATAATATTCTTAATGTAAACTAAACTTAATTTACCTCTGAGTGTGAGAAGCATGTTATTAGGAAAAGTTAGCATTGTAGAACACAAATACAACATATAATATAATTAATACTCACAAGCCCTGCCATCTCAATACCTAGCAGGCCGAGCAAGTCGTGCTTGAGATTGAACCTGGGTGGTGAGTCTGACACACCGGTGCATCCTACCCCAATGCAGCTGCGGCTCCCAAAGGAGGTAAGGGCTACCAGGCCTGGTACCACCTGCTAGCATGGAGGGGAGGTAGCACTGCACAAAAACAGTGCTACCTCCTCCTCCTCACTAAAGGTGCACCGAGGCTGCATCCTTTGGTGGTGCCATCACCCACAAGGTAGGCGGCTACTGCTGCCTGTGTTGGGGGGGCTGGTGCTTCCGCTCCTCTGTTTGTCAGCACCAGCCTGCTCTGCCATGAGAGGTGGGGTGAAGAAGAAAAGAAACTGGAGGAGAAGGGAGGAAGAAATAAGGGGAAAAATAAACAAAAATAAAAAAAATCACAAAAAGCATGAAAAAATATAAAGATAATCGGACACAGAAAGACACACTAATACAATAAATAAAAAATGAGGGGTAGAGTAATTAGAAGGAGGGAGGATTAAAAAGATTAATGAGGGATGAAAAGATAGACCCAGCACCATAAACAGAGTGGAAAACATGATGGCCGCACCTATTTGAAACAAGTTTTGCCGTTTGCATATTGTTTTGAACACAAGAATGTAATTCATATTTCAGTTGATGTAAAATGCAACACGAATGGGTGCGATGGGGAACTCCACCTGGCCATGGTACTCCACGTAGCGCTGCGGAATTTGTTTGCTACTTGGCAGAGTTCTTAGCTGTAATCCTCTGTCTGGCCTGACCTAAGGGAATATCCCCAGCCTCATACCTGAATCGAATAACAGGGGTCTGCCTGTTATAGGATTGGGAGTCTTCTTGGAAGCCTTAGAAGTCAGTGCCTGCAAAAAAAGTCAGAATGCATCCCAGGATGGTCATGACCGGAATGTCCTTGTGCCTCAATGTAGTTTGTACAATGGTCCATGCATCATTAAGGCAACAGTTCTGATGTAACGATGTTTCCCGGAGACAGAAGCTGTCTCCTGGGCTAGTAAGACAAGTTAGTATATCATGTGCTATATGTAACAGCCTTGGACAAGGAATTCAGATTATGCATGGGACACAGTCTCATTAAAATTTTGCGGTGTGAACTCTGCCTTCTAAGAATGAAGCAGCTGATACGCCTTTACTATCAAGGACATCAAGACTGGTTCAATGGCGACCTACCACATCTAATACATCCCATGAGATTAGGTTCCTTAACTAATGATGTACCAATGTGGCCCATATTTGCCACATACACACCACATTCTGGCATATAGGCACTGCAAGTAGCTGACATACAGGCACTTTACAATGAGCTAGTACAACTATACAGACAAATACTACAATTTGCTATGTGGACCTTGAACGCTGCCCCAGCATAGGCTGCATCAGCTGGTCACCAATTGGCCGTTACTGGCATTACCCCACAAACAATACGTTCTATCATGGGCAAAGCATCCATGGAACATGAGAATTTTCCATTCTGGATAGCACAAAAATCTAACAGCAGGAAGCAGTGTTTCCCCATACAAGACCCCAAGATAAACATAGAATTCTCACAATGTGTTTGCCATTCGGCATGGTTCCCTCACTGGATGACCGCACCACATGCATCTTTGTTGCAATTTACACTATCACGCTTGGTACCTCAACACTTCCCAATTTACTGAAACTGTTAAAATTCTAAATTAGCACGTGGCGGCTCCAGTCCTGGATTTGGGGATGAAACTGATGCGCAACTTCAACACAGTCCCCTCAATATTACTCAGTAACATTAAAGGGGAAGCAGTAGCATTGGCTATATGCCATCGGCTCCAGAAAATTCCACTGCTGGAAATTATTTCTGCCACCTATACTAGTATAGGATGGGATAGTTTGGATGTCAATCCGAAGAAGCCTGAAATTCAGAGTCCCACACCTAAGGAAGGTACTAGATAATGGGTTCTAAAAAACTCTGGGCTAAACAAAAACAAAATAAAGACAGACGAAGTCCGAAAGCTGACTCTCCGCTTCCAGAGAGCTCTGAAAGGAGATATAATCTCAGAAATAGAGAAAATGTAAAGGCTCCTGACAAATATACTGATTCACATCCCTCTCATTCCTTTCAGGACACACCGGATGGACATAGTGAGAGTGTGGGCCAGTCAGAGCAACGTCCTGGCTATGTGGAACAGAAGAAACACTTACAGTGGTCTTAAGACAAGAAAAAAGACAATCACCACAACAAAAGCCACATTTTAAAAAGAAAAAGGTGGCAGCAATTTCAATTAAGCATGCCAGCAAACTTGAGAACATTGCTGAAGAGCAGGACGAGGCAGTGACCCTGCTGGACAGAGCGGGGGAAGTCACAATAAGTTACCAGAGTCGGAACGATCATCTGGATGCAACAGCAACTAACAACTTTCTTGCAGTCGAGACTGCGGACGAGAGTGATCACCTGCCCGACAGGGTTTATGATTTTATTATTCACAGTGAGGGAGACACAGAGCACACCATTAGTGTAATTTTCTGGGATTAACTTAATTGTGATATCCTCTTGCCAGAAAGAGACTGGCCACCCAAACACGTCTGTAAGCTCCCACATGAGGAAGATGTCATTGTGCTTTCTTTCTCTGATCTTTTTCCAGAGGTGGTAAAAGGAGCCTACATTTTTGACTCAGCTTTGATGCAGGTACCTGTGCTATACCGCAGCATGGTAGGGTGGGATAGAGATTCCCCGTACAGTGGAATACCTATTAGGTCTACAGCAAAGCCTCAGTCCCAATACCCTGTTAAGCACAAGGTTAAAGCTTCAGTGAGAGAGATCCTCACTCAGCTTGAGTACTAGGGAGTAATAGAGCCCTGTGTTTCTGCAATGAATAACCTGTTATTCCCAGTTTTAAAACCAGACCATTCATATAGAATAGTCAGACTATAGACACTTAGACAACTATACACACACATGCGCAATACAAAACTCACACAGCACCACACTAATTAAGGTTAGGTTAATGATTTATAGAGCGCATGGATACCCGGAGGCTTCCCAGCGCTAAGGGAGAGGTCTATATCTTATCAGTGCCACAAAATTACCTAAGAGGAAAATAAGAATGTCTTCAGTTTCATGCAAACAGATAGTTCAGTGTGATCTTGACGAAGTTCCAAAGGCAGAGTGTTCCAAAGGTGTGCAGCCTTTAATGGAAATGATTTACATCCCCATCTGGTCTTCTTAAAGCAGGGCGTGTGAGCTAATAAGGCAGCAGAGGACCTGAGGGGCCTGGTCAGAACATAAAAGGACATATTTTGTCTGAGATATCTGGGCCGCTTATCATGCAACCTTATGAGTCATGCACATAGCCTTGAAATTGATTTGTTGCTTTATGGGAGGCCAATGAAGAGAGACTAAAGCCAATTTGGTAGAAGTGTGTCTGGGAATATTTTTAAGCAGTCATGTAGCAGAATTCTGCACAAGCTGCAACCTCCTGGATACATAATTTGGGGAGCTAAGAAAAAGGGAGTTGCCATAATCTAAGCAGCACAGTATTAATGCTTGAATGAAGGGTCTTCTGATCAGAAATGGTAAAAGGTTAATCATTTTCCTTAGGGTTCTTAATAGGCCAAAACAGGATGCAGCAAGCCTCTTGGATTGGTAATCCATGGTAAGGCAAGGGTCTAGCAACAAAACAAGCTTTTTATGTTGTCCTTAGGTGACTGGAGTTTTTTGTAAGCATCTGAAAAGACTGTCAAGGAATTAGAGAGAGTGTGGCTGCCAATGCTCATTATTTCAGACTTGTTGTCGTTGAGTTTGAGTTTAGACTCCATCATCCATTTGGCTACATCCTCCAGACAGGATGAAAGGTTAGATTGAGGAATATTTCAAGAATTTGAGAGAGAGACTACTAATTGGGTGTCATCCGCATATGAGATCAAAGAAAGGCCATGAGTTCCACGATTTTGGCCAAAGGAGAGAGATAGATATTAAAAAGAGTAGGACTGAGCGACGAGCCCTGTGGGACTCCACATGCAAGGGGTAACGTGTTAGAGTAAAATGCACGATCCAAAACCTGAAAGATTCTGACCTTCAAGAATGAAGAGAACCAGCACAGTGTATTACCTTCAATTCCTATACCAGAGAGTCTTTGAAGGAGGATGTTATGGTCTACGGTATCAAAAGCGGCACTGAGATCTAATAGAATGATAACTGTCCGACCGCCATGGTCTAGTATTTGGTGAGCATTATCCATAACCGCTAACAGGGCTGATTCAGTACTGCATTATGGCCTAAACCCCATCTGAGATGGGTCTAGAAGTTCATGTTCCTCAAGAAAACATGTTAACTGATTATTGGTGTGCTTCACCATAATTTTAAACAGAATAGGAAGAAGAGCAATGGTTCTATAGTTCTTCAATCCCAAGGGGTCAAGATTAGGTTTTTTCAGTAGGGGTTTGATGACAGCATGCATAAGAGATTGCGGTATCATGCCCGAATTTAAGGAATGATGTAAAATATTATTCAATACAGGAGAGATTATATTAGAGGCTAGAACAAGTATATGTGGTGGAGCAGGATCTAAAGGTGAGCCTGATTCTATCGTATGAAGATAGTTAGTAATAAGAACATCGGTCACTGGCTGAAAAGACAAAAAAGAAGCCCTGGAACTCTGAAACTCCTTGTGGGGGTTTCTGTCTATTGTATGGTCCGGTGAAGAAGAGAAAGAGGCATAGATATCAACAATCTTTCTCTGAAAAAATCCTGCTAAGCAATTGCTGAGATCCAAGGAAGCCTCTATCGGGCAATCCATTGAGGGGGTAGAGGTAAGTTCTTTCAAAATCATACAGATTTCTTTGTGAGAGTTGGCAGACTGTTCTATTCTTAGACTGTAAAATGCAGCTAGAGCTGATTTGATTGACTCATGAAAAGGTCTGATTGCTTCCCTTTACTGTGTCTTGGAGGAGATGCTGCAATGTTTTCTCCACCTTCTTTCTAGTTTTTTACATTTCTTTTTCTGCTCAAGCAACTGGGGGGGAAACCAGGGATTAATCTTGTGGCCCATTGTTCTGACCATCAACTTAGTAGGAAGGACAGTATTCAAAGAAGTAAAAATCCAGTTGTTAAAATTTTCTACAAGACCTGTATTGGGTTCATCATGACTAGGTAGCGAAGCATGAAGAGTGTTCTGCCAGTCTGTGAGGTCTCGTTTTGACCATTGGTGAGAGACTGATTTTGTAGAATGGTGATGAGAAGAAGATGGGGCCCAAGACAAAGTAAGTGATAGTAGATGATGGTCCGTCCAGATCAGTGGACAGAAGGTGTGGGGGCATAAATTGGAAAGGTTACTAAAAACTAAGTCAATAGTATGCCCTATAATATGAGTTGGTCCTTTGATGCAGCTAGATTATAAGTAGAGATTTGGTAGAGAAGCATTGTTCATCATCTACATGGATACTGAAATCACCAAGAATGGTGAAATTTGGAGTTTTGCTGGATATATCAGCTACAAGGTCTAATAAGGTCTGCAGAAAATTCCCATATGGGCCATGAGGATGATAAATAAGTATCCCGGAAAGGGTGAATGTAGCATTAGGGGTCAGGTAAAAAGACAGACTTTCGCAATCAGGAATATGCAATGGGGTAACAGAACATTTGATAGATTTCTTCTGGATAATGGCAACCCCTGCACCCCTAACTTGGGGTCTGTCTAAACGAGAGATTGCAAAATCATAAGGTAGTGCCTTTAGCACATCAGGGGAGGAATCTTCATTTAGCCAAGTTTCTGTGAGAAACAGGATGTCTGGGGACCATTTTTCTAACAATGAGTAGATGTGAAGGCTATGCGCTGGTAAAGATCGACAGTTGACCAAAAATAGTTTACCCAAATGTTCCTTGGCATTAGTTAGGGGGGATGTTAAATCAGAGGAAGGGGTCCAAAGACAACTCTTACATGCCCAATTCTCCGACTCAGTAGAAAGAACAGAATGATCTTGTGTCATAAAAGGTATGTTACATGCCAGCATCTCCTGACATGAATAGACTGACCTTTTTTCCTTAATACAGGTCATATAGCTGGTCTCTGCCAGGCGCGGATGGGCGCAGACGGGCTTGCATTTGACATGCCTTCGACGCACCAGCGGCTCATCCACTGTGCGCAAGGTGCGCAGGGCTGCTTATATTGGGCATGAAAGTAAATGATTCTAATGACTAGATCACCCACCAATATGGCGGCCGTCAGAGTGCCGATGAGATGCATAGTGCATAAAAAATATAAAACAACCTCGGTTATTTCTAATGTTTTTTTTCTGCCAAAATTTAGAGCATGAAAGTCTGGACCTGAGTGCTTTCTCATTTTCCTCAGAAAAACGGTTTAGCCATTTGCACCGGGCTATTAGAACAGCTCAGGGTTGTTCCCAGCCTGTGTAACATCAATATTGCATGATATTGATCCTGAGGCATTGTCTGATATGGATGATATCTATCTCACAGACAACAACATCAACATTCATCTTGCCAGGATTGATCGGATCATTCTAGGATTTACAGCCCTTGGCTACAAATACACTTTCAAGAAAAATAAAAAACCCTTTCTCAGTGTATTGTTCCTGGGATTCAAGCTATCAAATGAGGGCAAGAGCCTGGCCCTGGACTTTTTAGATAAATGTGCTCAACTTCAACCACCAAATACTATTATTAAAAAACTGCAGTCTTTCCTTGGTTTCTTTACTTTTGGCAGAACTTACATTCCTAAAACTGAGAGAAAAGTGTTTTTTTTTTCTCCAAATGGTGAGGTTTGTAAAGGATTCTGGGTAACTAGACCTGGTGACAGCACCACTAGTCACCCGCTACATTCCCCTAGGTGTCTAGTTTTCAAACATGCACAGGTTTGGTAGGTTTCCCTAAGTGCCGGTTGAGCTAGTGGCTAAAATCCACAGCTAGTTACTTTCCCAAAAACACATCAGATTTCAGTGTAAAAATGGGATGTGTCCACGTTGCATTTTGGGGAGTTTCCTGTAGCGAGCACTAGGCCCACCCACACAAGTGAGGTACAAGTTTTATCAGGACACATGGCGCCCAGTGCCTTGGAACCCTAACGGGTATGTAGTGCGCTCTATAAATATCTGTGATTGATTGATTGATTGAAACACAGTATAGAAGAACAAGTGTTACTGCCCATTGTGTTTCTCTACATTTTCTCCTTTCAAATGTAAGACAGTGTGTAATAACGAAGTGTATTTGAAAAATGTCCTGTAATTCACATACTAGTATCGGGACCCCCAAATTCATAGATGTGCAAATAACCACTGCTTCTCAACATCTTATCGTATGCCCATTTTGGAAATTCAAAAGTTTCCTTTATACCTATTATTGATTCTTTATATTTTCCCAATAAATTGCTGTATGCCCGGCATACATTGAAAACCCATTGCAAGGTTAAGCTCATTTATTGGCTCTGGGTACCTAGGGTTCTTGATGAACCTGCAAGCCCTATATATCCCCATAACCAGAAGAGTCAAGCAGATGGGACGGTATGTTGCTTTTGAACATCTGAAATCGCAGGAAAAAGTTACAGAGTAAAACGTGGGGAGAAATGGCTGTCTTTTTCACCTCAATTTCAATATTTGTTTATTTCAGCTGTTATTTTCTGTAGGAAAACCTTGTAGTATTTACACAAATTTGCTGAATTCAAAATTCTGTCTACTTTTCAGAAGTGTTTAGCTGTCCGGGGACCAGCATTGGTTTCACACCCATTTCTGTCACTAAGTAAAGGAGACTAGAAGCACAAAAAATAGTAAAAATGGGGTATGTCCCAGTAAAATGTCAAAATGGTGTTGAAAAGTGTAGATTTCTGATTCAAGTCTTCCTGTTCCCAAAAGCTGAGGAGATGGTGATTTTAGCACTGCAAGCCCTTTGTTGATGTCATTTTTTTAGGGAAAAAAACACATGCCTACTTCTGCAGCCCTTTTACTCCATTTAAAAAAAAAAAAGAAATTTTAGCTGTATTTTGGCTAATTTCTTGGTATCCTCCAGGGAAACCCACAAACTCTGTGTACCTTTAGAATTCCTAGGATGTTGGAAAAAAAGGACACAAATTTGGTGTGGATAGCTTATGTGGACAAAAAGTTATGAAGGCCTAAGCGCAAACTACCCCAAATAATCAAAAAAGGGCTAAGCACTGGGGGGAGTGCAACAGCTAAGGGGTTAATATCACGCTTCATTACTTTCACACTCCTGACACTCCCATCACTGTACAGAATGGTATAAGCAAGCAGTCCTATTAATACTACCTTTCATTGCCCACAAACCGCTAAGCCCCGTCACTGTACAGAGCGGTATTAGCAAACAGTCTTATGAATATCACCCTTCTTCGCCCTCACACTGTTGATCCTCCCATTATTGTTACAGATGGTCAGAGCAGCATTAGTGCTATCAATATGACTTTACAACCTTCACACTCCTGAGCATCAGGTCACTGTCCACAGTGGTAACTCCACTGATTGGGAAAAAAAGGTGTCTCATTCGTGCCAACACACTGAAGTACACATCTTCCCAGTTCCAAATGCACCAAGCAGAATCTGAAAAGCCAGGGTGGGATTTCAGGAACACACCTGACTCCTCTTTCTGTCGCAGGGCATTGTGCATAGTGGGCACCGTGCTGCTGTCACAGACAAAATACTTGGAAAGCCCAGGGCTTTCCATTTATATCTAACAATAGTACAGAATGGGCTCCAGGCACATTGTACAAGAAATGGAAACATGGCCAAAATCCATTTGAAATTTTGCTGCTTTACCAAGCAATTAGAGAATAATTTCCCTCTTAGATGTTGATCTTAAGCACTTTTCAACTTGCCTACTACAACATTTAGAGACCTGGATCGCAGACAACAACATATTGCCCTTAAACCAAAGCGGTTTTACCAAGTATCAGGGGACACAAACAGATCTTATGGCATTGGGACAGATTAACAACAGGGACTTCCACATACCTATGCTTTGTTGATTTTAATGCTGCTTTTGATTGCGTCCCCCGGTGCAAGTTATGGGCCAAACTACAGCAATGGGGGTTACCAGCAAGCACTTTAAATGCCATCAAACTGATTTTCTCTGACACATGGATGAAGGTTAAACTAGGGGAGGCTCACATCCATCTTGGGCAGTTAAAACAACAGTTGGTGTTAAACAAGGTTGGGTATTGTGGCAACTATTTTTAATCTGTACATAGCAGATCTTTCGGCCAAGTTAGACAATCAATCACCCCACTCCCCCTCTCTTGGTGGCCAACAACTATCTAACATGCTATATGCAGATGACCCATTATTGCTTAGCAATACTAGAATAGGCATGGAAAAATTGCTAAACAACCTAGAAGAGTACGCAAGAACAAATGAACTAGAAATTAACCATAGTAAATCTAAAATTATAGCTCTTAACTGTAGACCCAGTAGTCGACGTAAATGGCATTTGAATTGGACAGACTTAGAGGAAGTAAACTTGTATAGATACCTAGGAGTGATGATAGATCCAGGAGGCAATTATGCGCGTCAAAAAGAAGCAATAAAAAATAAGGTCCTTGCACTTGTTCACGCTTTTGGCACACTTGCAAAATCTATTCGTGACCATGCATCGAATCCACTGACAGCCATAATGAGAGCAAAATTATACCCAACCCTTGCCTATGGGACTGAAATAATGATGGGGATGGAAGAAGCTCTCTTGGATAAACCTTTGGTAAAGGTGTATAAGCATCTCTTTCGGCTACCAGGGCATGCTTCTCCAGCCCAGATCAGATTGGAATTTATGTTGGTTAAGCAGACATTGGCTCGACCTGCGGCATACATTAAATGTTGTTACAAACTGTGCTGCACCCCAAAAGGGACATTGGCTAAATTAGCTTGGCAGGAAATTAATCTAGAAAGAGGGAATAGTAACTATAAAAAGTATCTGGAAAAAAGCCTAACCCTTTTGAATTTAGGAGATGTATAGAAACAGTCACTTCCTACTCTGGCATTTAGTAAAGCAGTGAATAAATCAAGTAAATTATGTAGTTGGCTGGAAGACAAGGGAAGTCTTGGCTAAAAGGTTGGATGGTTGGCTGATTCTTAATTCATATAAAGTTCCCAAAGAATCACCACTGCTGGCTGCCCCCTACTCATTGAAAATCAAACAGCGTTTTCTAAAGCTAAGGCTGGGTGAAGTGCCAATGTTAGACCTCATGCCAAAATTGAAGAAGGGGCCATTAGTAGATACCCATGAGTGCCACTTATGTCATCTGGCAATAGAAAATCTAGTACAAGTGGTCTGCATTTGTCCAGCTTTGTCTACTGAAAGAAGACATTTGTGGAAAAAATAACTAAACCAATTAGGGGTCAGAACATGCAGACAAGCCTTAATTGAAGCATTTAATCCAAGAAACACCATACTGAATATTAGGCTTATCCAATTTTGTGAAATTTTTACCTCTGAAATTTCCTGTACCAAAACAAGCCACCAGATTGGAATGGTCTCAGCAGAAACAAAAGGTACATACTATGAATAAAAAAGGGAAAAATCAGGTTCTGTACTAGTAATTGGAGATAAGTGGGGGCAAATCCGCAGAATGTATTACATTTTCTTTTTAGTCTTATTAGTAATATTGCTTCACTAATGTTTTATCATATCACTTTTATTTTTTCCTTAATCTTATGTTGAAGGAATATATATATATATATATATATATATATATATATATATATATATATATATATATATTTTTTTTTTATGGTTTTAATTAACTAATAAAATAAAATAAACATTAGAAATGTGTTACACACATGAGATTTTTGAGAGTGACAGGACTGAGCATTTATGAAAATGGAGTACGCCTGGGGATCTCATTTCAAAGACTTTGTCTCATGCCAAGAAGCTATTTGCAGCCCTGATAGGGCAGCACAGAAACTCAGCAAGAGATCAACTTTGGAGGCAGAAGTTGGTTGCTGCAGGTAGAACTAGATGGTTTTGAGAAGAAGAGTCCTTGTTTCTTGGGCCAGTTGCATATTAATATATAATACTAATTTAATTCAGAGTGAAGGATGAGGGGTTAGACACCGGTTAGGTTGTTGGGTAATAGCGTTCCACTGGTGTCTTTCCAAGAATAGTAAGATATCTCACAGTGGTTTGGGATTTCAAGAACAGGTACCATGCGTAGAACCTTTTTTTCAGAGCTCCCTTCCCTAAAGAGGAGATAGAGAATAACTTGTACTTGTTTAAAGATTTCGGCCCATATTTATACTTTTTTAGTGCCGCAGTGCAAACGTACAAAATACAATTGCACTTTGTAAGTTTGCGCTGCATTTGCGTAAAAAAATGACGCAAATGCGGCGCTAAAAAGTATAAAAATGGGCATTCTTGTTTCATTGGTATCAAACAGTCATCAACAATAAAAACCTGCTGCAAACCGATGTGACTATGTGCTCTCTCTTATGGAAAGTTCTATTAAATTAATTGCATTTTGTGTAACCGTTTTCATGGAATGGCATTTTGTGAAATCAAAATTCATGGTGTCAGGATCTTGGATCGTCATTTTGTGGACTCATTGTACAAGGGTCAGCATTTCTGGGATTCCCTTTCAGGGAATGGCTCATTGTAGAATTCGAGCTGATAGAATGTCACTTGAGAAAAGTGTTGATCATTAAATGTCACTCAGAAAATCAAGATCAAGCAGAGCATTTTGTATGCATACCTTGAAAGTAGGGTTATCAGATACTTGTGAGTGTATTAATGCCCCACCAACATCCTCAATCGACATTCCTGCAAGAATGTAGTGTCTGCCCGAACTATGGGCGTGCCCACCTGTGCGGGATTTAGAAGGGGTCAACCTGGTGACCCCTCCTTGCCGTCCACATTTGGGATGTGCCTACAGTGACGCAGGGCGAAGGGTTATATAGCGAAGGAGGGTGGCGGGAAAGTTATATAGGGAGAAAGTTTTGAGTGGTTAACCACGTTTGGCAATAAAGCATTGGAACACCACAACCGGGCCTCGTGTTATTATTTGGATGCAGACACGACATTGGCTACGAGGCGGCTCACCCATTCTGCAAGCCTCTGCTGCCGCTACTACTCTGCCGGCCGCAGCCGTGAGACGAAGTTGCCGCTACTGCAGCTCAGGAGTGCCGGCTGGCCGTGCCTCATTAGCGCTTCCCAGTCGCTGCGCCACGGTGCTACTAGACGCCTCCCTCCGGCTCAGCCTCCAGCATTGGCCCCTTGGCCCATCACGGGAGCAGACCTCCGGCATCTGCAGCGGCATCGCCCTGTGGCCCCGCCCAGCTCACCTCCCTACTGCCGCCTGGGAGCATGTGCAAGCCGCTCTTTGAAGGGGGAAGGTCACTTCTCTCTCGGCGTGGCGAAGACCTACAAACAGATGTACAGCACCTTCAGGTACTACCTCGCCACCCCTTTTTGTCCAGTTGAGTGATAGAGACTTGGACCAGTGCCCGTGGGGTACAGCTCTGTCCCCGCTTAACCTCATTTCTCTGCATGGTGCACGCAGCTGAGTGCCTGTCACCCAGTCACAGCTAACAGGCTCCTAATGTCGATTGAAAGGGCCAAGACTGGCACCCTCTGAAGTTGACTGCCCCGCCTACCCAAGAAGGCCCCTCTCAAGCTAACCCACAGCCATTGGTTTCGCCTCCCGTCATGGACAACAACCCGGCTTTAGAACCCTTCACGGTAAGTGAGGCTCCTCCCACGCAAGCCGCGCGGTGGAAAGCCTGGATAGAACGGTTACAAGCATATTTGGAAGCACTGGACATCAGAGATGAATGTAAACGGCCGCTAGTGCTGCACCTTGGTGGTGCTGACATCCACAAAATATCCAAATCAGTGATTGAGGCCGCCCCCCACACCTACACCACATTGAACGATGCCATATCTGCACATTTTAAACCATACGCCAACCCTGACTATGAACTGTTCCTTCTATGCCAGGTGCATCAAAAAACAGAGGAATCTGTCGATGTATTTTACGCATGTTTAAAGGAGCTAGCCAGCATATGTACCCTACCGGACGAGGAAGACGAAGTCCGGACCCAGTTCATTCAGGGTTGCACCTCTTCAATGCTCCATGAACACACTCTGCAAGAACCAAATATGAGAATGAAGGACATCCTCACCTTTGGGTGTTCCCAGGAACTGTCCAAAGCACGGGCTGCCACCATGGAGCAAGCCACACCTGTCCAAGTGAAAACAGAGCCAGTGAATGCTGTAGTCACTCGCAGCCCCAAGAACAAAGACATGCAACGTGGCGCACGACAGAGGGACAGGCAGTGTAGATGGTGCGGTTGTTCCCTACCCCACCCATGGGGTTGTCCAGCCCATGGAAAAATTTGTAGCGCCTGTGGCAAGATCAACCATTTTGCGAAGGTGTGTCGGTTGACACCCAAGGCACCACCTATCTCCTAAAAGATTGTCAAAGCAGTGACAGCACTCCCCACCACATCATCTAGCAGCGACATGGACAATGACCCGCAGGTGGTCCACGTAATAAGAACACTCGACTAAAAGACAACCCATAGTTGATGTTTGCCTACTTGCCAGGTTACCCTGCAGAACCAGCCTGTACCAGCGCTGATTGACACGGGCGCCTCCATCAATCTCATGGCTGCTGAGGTATACCACAGTCTCCCAACACGGCTTCAGCTGCGGCCGACCAGCGTACTCGTTTACGCCTTCGGGAATGCTCAGCCTCTACAAATCATGGGGACCTTCACGGTGGAAGTTGGACACGAGGGCACGGACTCCCCGCAAAAATATATCTGTCTCAAGAAGGGTCTGGTTTCTTGTTAAGTTGCCAGACCGCCCAGAGCTTTGGCCTAGTACAATTTGCTTTCTGTGTCCACGCCAGCAGCCTAGAAGATCTTGTCAAAGAATTTGACACCCTCTTCAGTGGCATTGGCTGCCTCAAAGGGCCGCCACTCTGATTACACATTGATGAGTCAGTGGCTCCTGTCGCCTTCCGACACAGGCGAGTAGCTTTCCACCTGCGCTCCAAGGTGGAACAAGAACTGGTGCTCCTACAGAGGGCTCATGGGTCATGGGTCTCACCGATTGTGGTCGCAAAGAAACCCAAGCAGCCTAACGCTGTCCGTATCTGCATAGACATGCGTCTACCTAACCAGGCTATCAAGAGAGAGAGGCACCTCACCCCAACAATCAATGACATAATAGAGGAAATCTCAGGCTCTAAGTGGTTCTAAAAAATGGACCTCTGGTCAGGATACCATCAGATGGTACTGCACCTCGACTCCAGACCAATCACGACCTTCTCCACCCATGTAGGCCTGTGGAGATACACGTGTTTTAACTTTGGTATATCGAGTGCTGCCGAAATCTTTCAACATGCCATCAAAGGTCGCAGGACTAACATGTGTATTTAATGTAAGCGATGAAATTCTTGTCCACGCCCCCATGCCCGAAAGCCACCTAGACCACCTATGCGCAGTGTTCCTTCAGGTGCAAGACCATGGCCTTAAACTGCATTGCAAGAAGTGCAAATTCCTGAAAGACAGCAGCAGCTTCTTTGATTACCGTTTCTCTCAACACAGGATCGGCCCGGACCCAGCCAAAGTGAGGGACATCCAAGAGACGCTAGCTCCCACCTCAGTGTCCGGAGTCCAGAGTTTCCTGGGATTGGTCACAAATTGCTGCCGTTTCATATCGAATCTATCAGACCTTACAGGACCTTTAAGAGACCTCACCAAAGACGACCATCCCTGGGTGTGGGGTGAAGCCCAAGAGACAGCCTTTAGGAATACCAAGAAGGCCCTATCAGCTGACACAACCCTGGCCTTTTTCGACCCTCGACGAGAATCCCAACTGTCTGTTGAAGCCTGCCCTACAGGACTAGGGGCTGTATTAGCGCAGATGCAAGATTGTGGAACATGGGCCCCCATCGCTTTTGCAAGTAGAACTTTGACGCTGACAGAGCATCAGTACTCCCAGATTGAGTGTGAGGCTATAGCCATCCACTGGGAGTGCTGTCATTTTCATTTGTACGTGTACGGCAAAGCATTCACAGTGGTGACAGACCACAAGACACTATTGCCACTTTTCAAAGGCTCGTCCTCGAAACTGCCCCGGCAAATTGAAAAGTGGATCCTGCAACTGCAGGAATTTGACTTTCAAGTGGAGTACCAACCCGGTGCCAAAATCCCAGCAGACTTTTTATAGCGCACGTGCTCCCAGCCACTCCTCAAGAGGCTGAGGAAACCTTTGAGACCGAAGAATATGTGCGGCTAGTAGTCGACAGGGCTCGAACTTTGCCCATCCCTCTCCACGAAGTACTGGAAGCCACCAAGCAAGATGACTGCCTGCTGATGGCTATCGAGGCTGTGCGCTCTGGTGACTGGCGGCAACTGCAACACCCTGCCAGTTTTCATACCACAGAAGCCTGGACAACGTTCCAGGTGTTGATCCGCGTAAGTCATGAGCTGTAAGTGAGCAAGGATGGCTGCCTTTTGCGTGGACCCGGCTGGTGCTTCCCGCATGTCTAGGGCAAAGGGCGGTACTGTTGGCACATGGAGCCCATCAGGGCATCGTCAAATCCAAGAGCAAGTTGAGAAGCAAGGTCTGGCTCCTGGGACTTGACCAGCAGGTAGAGGACACTGTCAAAATCTGTTTGGTCTGCCAAGCCATTGGCACTCCTGATCCCCCAGCTCCTGTCATCGCGGCAGAAGGTCCCACTGTCCCATGGCAAAGGGTGAGTGCCGACTTTGGGAGTCTACCCGACGGATCGTATATGCTGGTGGTAATGGACGACCGGTATCCAGAGGTTGAGCTAGTTCCCTCTACCACTGCTCCTGTGGTCATCCCAAAAATGGAGAAACTAATGGCCACCCACGGCCTCTTCGGGGAACTGTGCACTTATAACGGGCCTCCTTTTAACAGCTATGAGTGGGCTGAGTTTTTGAAGTCCAGGAACACTGTTCATCGCCGAATCAGACCCCGTTGGCCCCAAGCCAAAGGCGAAGTGGAAAGATTCGTAAATACATTGTCCAAGACTATCCGCATTGCCGTGGCTGAATCACAGAACATTAAAATTGCCATTTACATCTTTCTGCAAGAATATAGAGTCACGTCTCATGCCACCACGGGCATTGCCCCCCACCAGTTGTGTTTCGGACGAGTCGTAAGGGACGCCATCCCTCATCACACTCTCTGGGCCGATCAGCCTACCGCTCAGAATCAGTCTGCGAGTAGAAGGTCCAGTAGCAATGATTATGCTTTCCGGAAGCGGAGAGCTCGGCATAGCATGATTCAAGTGGGGGACATGGTGCTAGTAAAACATCACCACCCAGGTGGCAAGTTCCGGCTACCATTTGAAGCTAGGAGGTGGACGGTGACTGGCGTCAAGGGAACCATGGTCACTGCGACCACAGGTGATGAAAGCGTCACGAGAAATATATCGCACTTCAAGCTTCTTCCTGTTCCGCCGGTGGCCAGTCACGTAGAGCCTGGCCTCATGGACAGCCAGTCCGCAAGTGATTAAGACGGCACGGATCCGATACTTACCACGTCCCAGCTGCCTGAGCCCCCTGCAGAAAGCCGGGTCACCTCTGAACCTGTGGCCCGGGTGCATCACCCTTCCTCAGCGACAAACGGAGCACCATCGCACGCCCAGGGTTCACGGACTCCAAGTGACATGACCCCGGTGAGGTCAGGGCGGTCAGGAATTGAGAGGTATCACCTGCGGTCCAACTCAGACCCGTACCGGCGATATGCTGATTTTATATCTGACTAAGTACCTTCTTGCCGTAAGGCGTTTTATCAGAGTCATAATGATATTTGCTAAAGTACCTCACCAAGACTGATTTAGTCCCTCAGTCTGGGCCTGCCCTTGTTTTTGTGTTTGTGGGTTTTTATCTAGTTGGGGAGGAGTATAGAGTCCGCCCGAACTATGGGTGCACCCACCTGTGCGAGATTTAGAAGGGGTCAACCTAGCGACCCCTCCTTGCTGACCGCATTTGGGATGTGCCGGCAGTGACACAGGGAAGGAGGGTGGAGGGAAAGTTAGATAGGGAGAAAGTTTTGATTGGTTAACTACGTTTGGCAATAAAGCATTGGAAAACCACAACCGGGCCTCGTGTCGATATTTGGCTGCAGACACGACAAAGAAGTGCTTAATTGGATTGCTAAAATGAAACCCACTAATTCCAAAGCATGTTTCCTCTTTGTTGACAGCGGGTAGTGTGAAGTTAATGCTTGCATTCTAATGTTGCCTTTCGGAAAGACCTCCAGTCGCGGTTTAACTACCTAAAAAGAAACCTTCAACGAATGCCAATATGAATGATACACCAAGCATGGCGCACAGGCTATCCTGACGATGTGAGAGGTTTGAAAAGAAATTCTGCTAGTTGTTCGCACGGCTGAACTTTCACCTTTTCACACATACCAGCAACGACTAGAACGGGGAAGAGAACAAAAGAGGCACAGTTGTTGAAGAGATTAGGATAATGTGCTATGTGTATCTGTGCATGGGAGGCATGGACGAGAATGGCAAAGATGCGCTATAATATTTTCTGACCAGAGCGCTAAAGAAATTTGCAACTCACAACAGAAATATGAAACTCACAGGTCTCCTTCGTCAATTGAAATTTGTCTTCCCACTATAGAGGGGCATTTGTTCATAGCTAAAATGCTAATTGATAAATTAATTCTCCTTGATAAGTCCCCGTGCTTGTTGTTGCCAACTTTTTGGCCCAAAATATATTTCTTATGGGAAAGTCGATTGACAGTGCAGTTGACATCCTCTGTATTACGTGTGTATTTGTGAAAAGGCATAGTAAATATGGGCTTAAAGGTCTTAACACTCACACCATACATTTCTAAGACTCCAAAACCACGACTAGTGGGTTGTTTAAGTAAAAATATATATGCTTATGTCCGAAATTACCTGTATTGCTGCATTTAAAATTGGTGTATATTATTATACTTTACAAATTAACCAATCCCAATGGCTAGTAGAATCCTTTCAAAAGGCGATTGAATGTGCTTGATTTGCTCCTTTTTGTTTTTAATAATTACCTTGCAGTGTGCAAATTAGTTAAAAATAATTTTGAAAAAAGACGGAGCCTCCACCTGATGGTAACCTATAAATGGGTAATGATGTTCTTTTCTGTATCCAGTTGATTTCCTAGCACTGTCAACAGGATCTTTCTTGCAATACATTTGTGTAACATGCTGCTTCACAAACAAGACAGTGTTATTACAGCATATGGAAACATAAATATCGAAGGCTGACAACATGCGGTTTTCTTTACTTGGTGTTGTGTGCTTCTGCGAAAAATATGGAGGATGAAAGTATGTTTTTATATAAAATCCAAGGTGTAATTCACTTGGGCATTGAGGAGATATAGGGATATGTTTTAGTTGTCTCACTTTGCCCAATGCAGCCCTTGTAAATCCCACCACTGGGATTTTCTACACTCAATAGAAATATTATATTTTATATAAGCATTTATCCTTCGCGAGACCGTAGGCGCAGTTGAATACAATCCGTAAAATTCAGGGAGCAGAAACTAACTTAAGAGTATGAACTGCAACTTTATAAAAAGTTCTAATGGTTACTTTACTGAAGTACGTGTTGTTAAAACTGAATTTCTAATATATAAATGCATTTGTGTGTCTGGCTTGAAAATTCTGCCAATTTACATTTTATCTTCCATTAGTGCCAATGAACATTCAATTTATTCAGGCAAAAACAATTAGTGTGGAGCATCAGGGGCTTAGCTATCACCCGTAAGACAGATGCAGTGAAAGTGGTGCCCAGGGTATAAAGGTTCCTACCAGAAATAGGCTCCTAACAAAAACCAACCCTGACAAAAATGTTCAAATGAACCTCAAACTGAAGGAGGCAACAACTACAGTAGGGCCACAGGGGCGTAGTTCAGTCATGAAAGCCCATCCTGCTCCGAAGGAAGACCTTTAACCTGCACCATGTGGGGGAGAATCTGAGTGGCAGAATCGCTAGTCTAGCCCACGGGGTCACTGCACTTAGTTATCATTCTTTCACTAATCAAACAACTCTAACTAAGGAAGCGGACTCCAAAAATGTCACTAAGTCTGATTAGCATAAAAGTTTAATGCCTGGTCAGACCAGGCATTAAAAGGAGGCTCACACACCACCACTCAAGGAAAACACACAGAATGTGCTTTGGAAACCTCCAGGACAACATGGAAGTGGGACTGATCCAGCTTGGTACATGCTGCAGACGTCATCGCAGACAGCATATCCCTCCACCACCACCGCAGCAACCCCCAAACACCACCACAGCTGCCACAAAGGCAGTGTAGAAGGAGGGAAAGAATAGTCTGACAGTGCACAAATGTCATTGGAATGAAGGAACAAGATGTGGTCCAGATATGCAGGCTCAACTGGGACTCCATTGTATGCCTGCTGCACCATATTGCGCCAAATATCATATGAAAGGGTGCAAACTCCTTTGAGTCTGAATCATTTCAGATAACGGGTGCACAAGTGGCTGGTATTTCCCAGTAATCCTTCTCGATCTTTCTACCAAAGGTCTGGACACAATCCTACGCCTCACACCCCACCACATCTGTTCCCCAAACACCCAGCATCTGCAGCAGGAAACCAAGCAAGGTTTCTATCAACTTGCTGGGATTCCACATGTGCTGTGTGCAATGGACTGTACCCATGTGCAACTGATGCCACCTGCAGCAACATAATGCCTACAGAAGAACCACAAGCACACACATTCTATCAATGTGAAGGTCATCATGGGCTCTTCACCAACATCTTTGTGAAATATCACAGCAGTGTCCAAGATGCATACATCTTTCACAATTGCACCATCAACCAGCGGTTCCAGGATGGCCAATATGGATATGGGCTACTCATAGTTAAGCCGCCATACCAATCACAACACACAACTAGCCACCCATCTTGGACAAACTTGACAAACACTGCATTAAATACACATGGGCAGGGCCACAGAGATGTACAGACAACAACACATATGCAACATGCCACACTACACTGCATACATTGCATGTCACAAACACATACACCCAAATATACATAAGGCAGCCACACCCTGACTTGCACAACACGTGTGGACATGTGGAGTGAAGTCCCCTTTGCATACAGAAGCTGCTCTCAAACCACTACAAGTGACCACAGGTTGACAACTAAATACAGATCACACACACACATTACACCATACAAAGAAGCACACAGGCATCTCAATGCATAGGCTATGGTCATTTTGAGGAAGTCACACAAAGGCACAGTCCCATGTAAACCATGGTGTGCAAGGCTCTGGCAGAACCTAAATCAAATGCCACCCAAAGGGGGCCATAACCAAAAATAAATTAGCTACACATACCTGGCATACCTGTATTGTACACATACACCTGTCTGCTGCATTGTGTCGCACACATACAAATACAAAATTACCTGCCATTAAAGACCATGGGGCTGAATCATGAGGAATGGGCAGCATCAACTCACATGCACCCCTAGTGCCCCCTAAAAACACCATGACTGTTGCAAATACCAGAAACAGTCCACCATGGTGCTGAGTCTGTGAAAAAACACTAGCAATAATATATGTCATAGTAGGACTCGGTAGGGGTATAGAGGAAATACCTCACCTTACATGCACTGAACTAAGGAACTCATGTGAAAAATAGCTGCGCCCCTCCCAAAGCCTGCACTGTGCATGTGTCGAAAGTCTCTGCCAGAAATCATGCATTGGAAGCTAGGAGATACTACTGCACCAAATGACATCATCCTACTAATGTGTGATACACACTCTCGTACACTTGATGGCTGGCACAACC
This sequence comes from Pleurodeles waltl, assembly GCF_031143425.1. Taxonomy (NCBI): domain Eukaryota; kingdom Metazoa; phylum Chordata; class Amphibia; order Caudata; family Salamandridae; genus Pleurodeles; species Pleurodeles waltl. Next base: position 256,469,169 of record NC_090437.1, on the reverse strand, counting down.
ATAATCTAGCAAAAAGGGTAGTGCCACATGGTAACATGGACGGCAAAGTCTGGCTTTGTAGGACAACTATGGTGTTTCAACATCTGACACCATTGTGGTGCTAGGAGGTGGTAGGTTCAATATAACAACGGAACAATGCTTCAAATATGGACTGCACAACACATTTACCTAAATCATAACCAGCATTTTGGGATCAACATAAATATTTCCTGGCCCTTGAGCCACTACTCAAGATTGTTATGTCCATCAACACAGTCCAATGAAACCATTTCACAAGAACTGGAACATACGCTATACCACAAGCAAGTCTATGTCACCACTCCAACTGAAAAGTGCAACTGCCATGGTATGTTCCAAACCACTATCAATGTTTACCAACACATCTTGGCTAGAAGAGTGGACCTACAATGAGGGACACAGGAAAACTCACAATGTGGTAAGAGGACCTTTGGGCTCCTGAAATCCGGGGTTCAGGTGCCTGGCTCTGATAGGAGGAAGCCTCTTGGATGCTCCATCACTTGTTTGCAAGATAATTCTGGCATGTGCAATCCTGCACAACATTTGTATCAGAACAAATATCCCCTGCGAGGAACAGGTTGATGTCCCCAACAAGGAAGAGGATGATGATGGAGCAGATAATGTGGAGAGGGAACAACAGAGCACTGCTGCAGGAGTTTGTAGGAGATTCTGCATTGTTGAGATCTTCTACACATAGTCACTATACTATAAACATCACATCTTACCTGATTTTCCTTGGTGTACTCATTCTCCACCACATACACCACTGGAATGTGACTCAAACCTCAGTGAGCAGGTAAATAGCACAAAGATAAACAGTATGGTAGCAACATTGTTTGTAACTTAAGAGGGTCTACTGAACCATCTCACATATGCAATTTGCAGCCATGTGGCTCCTGAAGGTCTAGATCCATGCACCACTAAATATATTGTTCCATCAAGTGGGCAAGGTGCTAATACCTAGCCCATTCACTACAACAACACCATCCAGAACAGGATGTATGGAAGGGGAGCACACATAAGGTAGGGGCTGTCAACAAATGCATATCAGGTTATGTAGGAACAGAACACTGTCACAACTCATGGTGACAGTATCTTTGCCTGCATGGTACATGTGTGACAAGGGGGGAACATCATTGCTAACTGTGGTCCTTCAGTAAATGTCCAGGGATTTCAACCAATCTTCGATGCTGAGTCTGCACAGTGTATCCATGCGATTGTGTCCTGGCACTGCCATTGGGCACAACCGTGGCACATGGTGGACTGTACCTCACGTATGGCAGACACACACGTTGTCAGTGGAGTGCGCAATGGGTTGCCTGATTAAATTATCAGCTATGGGTATAGAATTACTATCCAAACACATGACCCATAGTCACAAACCATGGATTTATTGGGACAATACACCGCCAATTTATTATCTGGGTCGAATGTAGGCAGAGTGTTTAATATTCACTATGTACATGAGGTGCACACTTGGCACACAAATCTGCTGTCTTGACACATGCCTAGAACAAATCCAGGCAAATATGTGAAGATTGATGTAGGAGTTTATGTAGTAGGAAGCAACGGGTTTGCCAGTATCAACAATTCTTGACATGTCTGCATGTATACCTAGTATGCTGTGTTTAACTACATCACAGAGCAAAAAGCAATAAACACCACTCTTTGTCACTAACATGACAGAAGAAGTGCATGATTGCAACAGAAACAAATTGCCCCATACATGTTTTGGCCTCCAACATCACAATCAGGTGTGCGATGTGTGACTATGTTCAGCATTGTTGAAAAATGTCTGAGACACAACACCAATGTGAGTGGGAGTAGACCTAGCCATATATTTAGCAATTGGCAAATTAACTGTATAGCACTGAGATGATTTCACACCTGAATATCATTCAGTCATTGTAGAGTTACCTCGGTTGTGGCATGCTGGAAGAAATACATACCAATGTTCAATGTTCAATGGAGTTTGTGGATGGACAGCTTCGAAACACCCACTGATAATTGCAAATACAACATGGGAGATGAAAGGGAGACAAAACAACTGCTGTGGCAGGAGTAATCTCATTTGTGTGTGGAACTCATGGCATCTCACGAATAACATCAATGGAACCATAATTATAAAGTAGCCAGTAGAAAGAGATGTGTACATCTTTCAACTACAACAGTCACATGTTGCATTATGTCCATTTATGACCAGACAATGTTGTTGTAGAAGATGTCTACAAAGAGGAAGCAGCCTAAAGAATGGAAGCAATGTAGGTGACAATACATACCTTACCAATATTGCAGGAATACATGGAGAAGGGACACACATAGACCAACACTGGCTATACAACACATCAATGTATATATTGCAACATTTTACATATGTACAGAGAGGGTGGGCAGGTCAGTACATAACCCAGTCATGTTGGACAGTAACATACTATGGTATTTGCCCATTGCATGCCATCATGGCAGGAGGCTGTGATAGACAACATCTGTACCCTGGCAGGTTTCCAATATTGAAGTCACAACAGATATACTAGCCCAACAAGCTCCCCAAGGAAACAACTAAGGACATCAAATAATGTCACATGTCCCACATGTGCAAGCACCCAAGCTCTGTACAGCGAAAAGATGACATCAAGTACCGCAGAGGAAAATGTGACATCCTGGACTGTATGACCTCAACTATGCATATGTCTGTCCGCTGGGGAGTATGCATAGTTCTGCTGAGTAGCAATCATGAAGAGGCTAGTTCCCTGATCAATAAACCCACACACCACTGCTTTTGCTACATTAATGTATCACATTGTCAGGGGCCTGATGCATGTGCACAGGGGACTGAGTTAACTGGAGCTCCATTTACCTGCCCCTTCACATGTAACCATGGGTTTGTGTTGCCATACAAACTCACACAGTTAGGAGTAGGCTGCCATCTATGCCAGACTGCAGCATGGTTACACAGTGGAATGCCTTGTTTGTGACAGTTATAACAAACATGATGTGGACAAATGTGAGTGCCTGGTTGATGGCATTCACACATATGCCAAATATCACAGCACACATGTACCACTGTAATGGCTCAGGCATGATAATGTGTATGGATTCTGAGCAAAAGGCAACCTAGCACAATAGTAAGGTCATAGGTATCACAAGATCAGTGACTGTAAGAAATGACCTTCACATGTGTTCTGACATACGGAAATATAGGTGGCACTGATGTACACAACATCTCCTGCAACTAAGATGCATGGGGGACCAAATAGCACACATGTACCAGAACACCATGAACTAAAATCTAACAATACACCACAGAGTGGACACACATGCATACTTAAATTGGCAGGGTTTACGTGATGGCAATGCAGTTCAAGTCCACTCAATACTATGAGTAGAAACTGTCCTGGTTGTCACATGCTTTACTATGTGTTGGACGTAGGCCACCATATCTATTGTGTTGTAGGGATGTGTACATTTGTATCTCAGACATAACAATGCAGTCCACTCAAAAATAGGTATACATACACATGTGTACACATATAGCACACATGTGCCAACATGTATGTTGACACAGTGTAGCAACACATGCACATATGCACAAGGTCTGAGTAATCACATACGGCAGACTCAGAAACAAACCTATAGGTTCAACATACTGTTGTCACCATAATGACAGTACTGGACCTTCAAACACATGTTGATATACCACATATACAACATTGTTGCACAGCCCATGTAACATGTAAAGTTATTTAGGGTGCACTCAAGGCCTACAATGCAAAAATCTATGCAATTTGTCATGCATCAACTACACATTGCAACGTTTGTAAAATGATGCCTGGGCCCTGAGAGGCAACTACACGTACACACACCTATGATCGCACCATGATGTATAATCCACGCATGACCATCATGCGTCAAAACTTTTCACACATATACATATACCATACAATACCCCTAAGCTAAAAGATGCTTAGCCTCTGAGCATCTATTGCATGTCCTCACGCCTTTTCACGCTAATGGTGAGAAAAACGACACATGATCACAATGTGTCAAAAAAATGACGCATGACTGGAAACGTGATGCACACGCCAAGGAAGTGATGAAAAAGGACATCCTGCCTCCAAACATGGTATGGTGAGTTCACTTTCACTTTCACTTCACAGTCTTATTATCTGTGAATGAGTAAGGGTGTGTAGACTTGAAGTTGTATGTGGATTGGTGTATTTTCTGAGTGTTTGTAGTGTTTTTTGTGCTGTGTCTTGTAGGTGTTGTCTTTAGTTGTCTTTAAAATTGTCTTTTGTAGTCTAATGCTACTCTTTATGTCTCTGTATTGTGGGGTGTTTGTCGGGGGTAGAATAGTTATTGGGGTAGTTGGGTTAGATGTTAGTTTTCCTTTAGTTTTTTGTTTTGGGTGAACTGCAGTTGCAGTATGTCTGGGAAGAGGAGGATGCCGTAGATGTCTGCCGATGAGCTGGCAGGGTTCATCCGGCTTGTTCAGCATTATCTCACTTTGATGCTGCAACCGGGTGGCCGTGTAATCCTTGGCCACCACAAAGAGTCACGGCAGCTGCAGTGGGGCAAGGTGCTTCACCACCTCACAAGGATCTTCCACAGTGGAAGGAACAACCACCAACTCAAACACTGATTGGCAGATCTGGTTACAAGGGAGCAGGATATGCTGTATCATCTGGTAGTTGAGATTGGTTGAGCAGTTGGGAAGTCTCACATTTCCATACAAAGTCCTTACTTTTGCATCTGCTTGACAGTTGCAGATATGGTTGATTGATGCATGTAATGCCTGTGGATGTGAACATGCCATATGCTACCCATATGATGAGTCCCAGCACTACCTTAGACCTGCAAGTCAGATGTACAATGATGAAGCCGATGCTGGGCAGATGTACCATTTTCCCTGCACAACTATTACAAAGTGTTGTGATGCATGCATAGGGCAACTCAGTAATGAGGAGCACCAAATTAGGCCTGTGCCATGCATCATGTATGAAAGGGGGTCCCAAAGTTTGTATGAGTGGCATATGTATAAGCCACTGAGTAAGAAGAGAAATCCCTTAGCACAATAATACCTACACTCTGAATAGCTGCTGAGAGCAGGTGTGATATGGGGGGATGAAAAATGTATGAGATGGACCCCCGATGTACTCAGCAGAAGTCGTGAGGATCTGTTGCAAATCCTGCTGAGTACATCATTTACCTACACAGAAATAGATGCATTAGGACCCTACCTACCACATGCTGTGCCTTAATTCTCAATAGTCGCACACGTGGCGGGGGCAAGGGGTACAATGAGGGCCACAAGGACTGTATTGATGCAATTGGTGCTACACCCCTGTAGTTCTATTGGCCCCTTTGTGTCATTGGCCTAGGCCATATAAAGAAGCTTGACCATGTACTGGGTCCATACTACTAGCACTTCCCTGTTCCAGTTCCTTGTATATCACATACACCTTATACTATGTCTGTTACCACACACATGTGCAGAGTCTTTTCCACAGGCCTGCCACTTCTCATTGACAGTACGGGGCTGCCCTGCATCTGCTCCTTCACTGGCACATCACTCAGTAACCTACACCAACAAATGCATCCTTGCACCACACAGCAATATGTCTGTGTTGTGGCATTTTCTATGCCCATATCCTTATCCCACCCTTGACAAAAAATGGTATACCATGGCAACAACGCCTGGCCACAAACTATTGGCAAGACATCCATGATTTCAATTAGACAATATGCAGGTAGGTACAATTATCTTCACATTAATATACTCCCATAACATTATTGCTCATGTGTGTGGTTTGTGATGGCACACACACATTACTTACTTCACTGAAGGATGCACCATGTCATTCTTAAACACCTTGGAATACCCGCACAACCCCTGGACAGTAGTTTGTCAGTTCACAGTGACAATGAGGTAGATGTCTACGACATCTGAGGCAGCCTCAAATGCTATGGGTGTCACAATGGGACAGCCACTGCAACAACCACTGCATGCCCCTCAGATCCAACATACAGTGTCAAGAAGTCCATATGGTCATGGAGGTATAGAGCTAACAGACACCTGTATGACAATGCCATGTATTAATGGTGCAGTGAGAAGCACCACAGGAGTGTCCGGGACAGTGATGGTTTGTAGGTGTGTGGGCCTACATTATCTGAGACTATGGGCCTCATTAGGACATTGGTGGGTGGCAGAGGCTGCCCGCTAATGTCTTCCTGCCAACAGGCCACATGGGCAGCCTGAACTCCGCTGGCCCTATTTTGACTTCCCCGCTGGGCCGGCGGGCGAAAACAGTGTTTCCGCCTGCCGTCCCAGCGGGGAACAGGGCCAGGGTCATAATTACCCCCTATGTGTGATTGACTGATCACAGATGTTTGTTAGTTGCTCTGCTCTGCCTCTAGGATGACGTGCTCACTCAGCCTATCAAGTTAACAGTATACAATGTCGTCCATTTACTGAAATGTACGATTTACACTAACCAAAGTTTTCCATCGATGTCTTGCAGGTGGACCTGCACCCAACACCGTAGGAGAGGTTGCGTGATTCGAAGACTGTGATGCATTCAGTAAGTGTCATCTTGTGCGTCATTGGTTCTAATCCAGGGTTTGGTGTGAGTCAGTCTAAAGTGTGAAATGCTATGAAGTATGGTTTTGTCTGACCAATGATCTGTTATCATTGGAGAATGGATGGTGACATCATATATGTTGAAATGTTGTGCAATGAGAATGGATTGCATGTAGTTCAAAGGGCAACATGCGCTGGCATAGAATTGTGTGAATAGGGATTTGTTACGGCTGGCCAATTATTCATTGGTGTCAACCATGACAGGGCTCCGGGCAGCTATCTATGTACATAGCATGCCTATTTACAACCACTTTGTCACAACGCCATTGTCAGCACAGTGTGCCACACATAGCTTATACTTACTGACAAGACGGTAGAGATGTGGGTGACATCTGCAGAGGTCTAGAGGGCTTACGCAGGAGACACATACACCATAGGTGCCTCAGTACCCTTCAGATATAATGAGTTTGTAGAACTGCAAGGAGCCATCTAGTGCTGCACAACTATCAGTAGTATTCACATTTATTAGACAACTAACCTCCAGATGGTTGTGTGAAAAGTCTATGATTCTTCCCACACCAGATCTCAAGCAGTTTTCACAACATGGTCCTGCCACCATGATATTTGTGAGTGATGTAGGTCACATCACATATGCATGTTATGTGAATGCTGTGTGTGTGTACCCGGTACTTTGACTGCAGTGCCAAACTCACCTTGGGCCTAAGGGCACTCATACAGCCACCATGTGTGTGCTGTTTAACACATGTAGCACTACATAGCACAGGGTGGGGGCTTCAGTTCTGGAATGTGTTGACAACTCTGATGTGCAGCTCAGGCTTAAAGCCAAACTTTCTGAGAAGTTTCAATCAGTTGTAAATGTGAGCACATCATGGGCAGTGGCGTGCCCCCTTATTACGTAAGCTCAGGCCAGGTCTTACAACAGGACCCATTAATGTTGATTTACCAAACCTTAGAATTGCAGGTGGAAAGTTACCTGACCCCCTGTCATATGGCCCACTCTTGCCTCCTTGATGACTGGGCAAGCCTTGATGTTTCACCAGGTGTGTTGAGGTGATAGATTGCATGCACAGCCCCCCTTATGCTCAGAGACGCAAGAAATCCAGACTTGTTAGGGCACATGACTCTCACAAGTTAGAATATTGATCATGTACAGTTTTGTCCACTCAGCTCTAGTCCCCTGTTGTTTCAAATAGATTTCCGTCATCCCAGTGTCATGTACGTGATACTGATGATGGCTGGTAGGAAATAGTAATACATGAAGAGTATGTCTTTTTTGAAGAATGTGTGTTGGACTGTATGTGTTATCTGCAGTTGCAGTGTACATTATATGTCTGTACAGCCTCAACCCAATGCTGATACTGATGCTTTCCTCTCCTCATATTTCAGCAGCCTGACTGAAGCACAGAGGTGAGACTTCCATAAGAGGGCCGAACGATACAGCCACATAAGCAGGTTGATGATGCCTACCGCTGAATGCTCAGGAGGTTCTGAAGGGAAAAAGCATCAGGGGAATGACATGCCTTTCCCTTGGGGGACCTCCAAGACAGCCTGACAAGGAGACTGGAGTCAAGCCATCATGGTGCAGTGGGCCACAGCTGGACCACGGCCCTCAACATCAGCTGCACCAGTGATCACGCAGCCACCACTATGGCCACCTGCAGCAGTAGTCCTGAGTCAGTATTAGCAGAACATGAGGAGGAACTTTGGGCAGATTTTGGCGAGACTTACTAAATTGGAGGAGGATGCAGCAGAGGAACGCAAAAGTGAACTTTTAAAGTATCGTACAACATCCCAGTTAATTACTCTCCCTTTTACTGTTTTGTATAGTTTTATATGGGTTTTAGATGTGTAGTGTTAGGTTAGTGTAGGGTAGACATAGGTTAGGTTAAATATAGTGGGGATGGGTTTTTTCTACAGTATTGCATTGTTGGGGGGGGGTTAGGTGGGGGTTATATTGGAGTATTTGCATATTTAAAATAAAGAACAAAAAAAATACCAAAAAACTATAAATGTGTTTAGTCCATAGCTTAGGTTAATACATGTATAGTCATAGTTTATGTTGACCAACTTGTATCTCATCTTTTAAGGGGGGTAGGGGGCAATGTTTGGAGTGTGGTGTTACATGTTTAAGATAGGATTAGAATAGGTTTGATATGTGTTGTTTTATTTTAAGCATAGTTAGTATAGGTTAGTTTAGAATAGGATAGGTTTTAGGTTTTCATTTGCTTGATGGTTTTAAAATAAATACTGTTCATCTTAGCGTAATTAGTTTTGTAACTGATTGTGACTTGCGCTTGTCTTGATAGCACTGTCAAGTTGGGGGTATGGCCTAGTGTATGCTAACTGTCTTGATTTCCCAGGTTTTCCATATGCATCCCCCTGACCAAGGAGCTGTCAGAATGGCTGCTACGTACTGTCTACTAGTGCATACATTTGCGATCCTGTGTTCCAGCAACTCACAATGTGTATATAATCTTTATCTGAGACAGGTAAATATGGTACTTCACATGTCATTGGTGGGGTCTTGCTAATTCAATATTGGTCAGTATGTTACATCTGACAACTCCCAATTTTGGAACAGTATTCTGCAACACTGACAGGTGGCCATCACTGGTTAGGTTAGCTTTTTCTGTTCCATACAAATTAGTTGTACTAGTACTCCCATATGAGTAAATTATAATTGATTGGGTAATGAGCCATACAAGCCGTATGTCTACTTCAAAGGACATGGGTTCCAAAGCATTTACTATACACAGTTAGTTGCTTGTAGCCCACAACACCATCATTCAGCTTCCTCTTGTTTGGATCCTAGTGTGTGGCTTAGTGTCTGACAGTCATGCACTCATGTACTGATGTTCTGTACACAATGACATGGATTGACACAATGTTATTTTTTAGCTGAGCAGATGGATCACAGTAAACGTAGAAATGCTACATGTGTATACGGTGCTTTATTTACAGGTACAATTGTTGTTGTGATTTCTATACAATATCCATTTCACAGATCTAATGAGTGAAGGTTTGCCATATGTAGTACAATCGGAGCCCAGGGTTGAGAGACATGTCATGAGACATGGTTAGGAGTAGTGTGCATTAGTGAGGAGTGCATACCATTGCTGTTTGGTATGGTAGAGACAATGACAGCACATAGCAGATATTTCTATAGTGGTTAGGTGAAGAGGGTACATTTCATACTGTCACAACACTGGCATTATCTTAAGCCCAGAACTAAGGAGAAACTGTCCATGCGGCACAGAGTGGTGTTACCATGAGCTTTTCCTTGTGAATGTTATTCCTTTCATATCGTCATCTTCTGATGTGTGTAGTGCCACCTGTGCTATGGCTGATGCTGTTGTAAAGGTAGAGGGAGCCACACACACTTCAGGGAATAGAGATGTGGAGTCAAAAGACCCGGCAGCTGCTATTTGTGGCAACACATAAGGCATCACTGCTGCAAGGAGGAACTGCTGATTCTTCAAGACTGCAACAACATCACAGTGGTAGGCAGCAATGTTCTCCCTGAGGGAGGCCACTTCCCCTTGCACGGAGTCCAGGGTGTTCTGGGTGCAGCTGGCATTTTGGGAAGGCATTTGTCGTAGCCTCTCCTTCATGACAGCAGCTATGTCCACCAGAGAGTGCTGGACTCCACGTAGCGGGGAATGGGTGCTTCTGATGGCAGCTGAGTTGTCCTTATTTGGACTGAGGCATGTCTGCACACCCTCTAGGCTGCCTGCCATGGTCTCCATCCCAACTCAATGGAGACCGCTGGAGTCCTACCACTGTCCTCTGAAAGCTGATCTCTGGGTGCTGAGAGTGCAGGACTGTGTGAATACTGGCTGGTGGCATGTGGTGGTGGTGGCAGGGTGGTTCATGAGGAGACCTGGAGGTGGTGTATGGAGTTCTCCTAGGACACCCTGGAAGGTCTGTTCATTGAGGCTTGGCAGCTGGTCATCCATATCATCAAGGAAATCCAGGACAGGCAGGTCGGCAGGAGGTAAGCCATAATCCTCTGCAATGAGATAGTGTAAAATCATTATTGGATTGCATCATCTGTTGGCATTGGACAACATGTATTTGCCCCTGGAGGCTCACTTACACGTCACTGACCAAAAGTTGTGGTTGTACTTATATGTAGCATTGTGCATCACACATGAGTCAAGCTCACTAGTAATGGAAAGTGACAGCACCCCGCTGCATCAATTGCACAATGCAGGGGTGCACTAAATTAATTTGCATACTGTGCACCTCTGTGTTGTCCCCTGTGCTGGCACTATATAGAGCTGCCTGGCGCCAATGCAGGCATCCTTGCACCATCGTGCAAGGATGTCTGCGTTGAAAAGTTTGATTTTTTTTGTGTGGGAAGGTGTCCATTCCTGCACATACACAATCACTCATGGCAATTTGGCTCCTCTATATGTGCTGCATAATGCAGCTCACAAAGAAATGAATAAACAAGGGGGAATACATGATTGGCTCCTCGTTGGGCCTTGCTGACACCATCCCTGGGATGGTGTTAGAATCTTGCACTGCCACAGGTTCTTTGATACTCGTAAATTTGAGGCAGCGTGCAAATGCAATTGGTGTTGCTGTGGGCGTCCATTGCACTCAGCTTCCACAAAAAGTGCTGGGTATGAAGAAGCCATTTTTACAGGGTGGCATTAATGCACAAAAAGTGGCTTAACACCACCTTGTAAATACGGCACAGGGCATTGCTCCTCCAGAACATCTCAAAAAGTGATGTTCCGGTGGTGCATGGGGCTCATGAATATGCCCCTAGATATTTTTTGCCATATGTAGGTCCCCAAAATGCCACCTGAGTGTAGCTTATGGTGAGGCTCAGGTGGCACAAATGCCCTGCCCCATATGTACTAGATGGCAAGAAGCCACTTTATGTGCCTTGATGCCACCTTGTACATATGGCCCCTTCACACCCAATACTTTGCGTGAAAAGTGTGTCCAATGGATGTTGCAGTCGACATACCACGGCAACACCCTTTGCGTTTTGACACATTTTTAACTATTTCTACTCTGGACACTGGGCCTATAACTGACACCAGCCCAGGGGTGAGTTTCACATGTCAAGATCTAGGAGTAATGCTTACATTTGTACTGCATTTCTAGCTTTTACTATGTGTGCTGTACCACACTTTCGGGTTGTTGTGCAGGACGGTGTTCCTTTCTGCTCAGAGACATTCTCACCCTCAATGCAGCACTATGGTGCAAGGGTGGTCGCATTGGCACACATCATCTGATTGCCACTTGGGAAGGGATGTATGCAGGGGAGCGGTGTATTCTAATGTATATGATGCATCCCTGTCTTTTTTAATACAAAGGTGCGTGATGCTGCCTAGTTTTGCACAGCAGCACACACCATCATTTTCTGATTGATGTAGACCTTTAACTGGTCAAATAGCGAGGATCCAGCCACTTGTTCAGCATCACACATGATGTTCACATACATGCACCATGTGTTGTATGCATTTATTCAGTGGCCATTCACACGTGAAGCATATGGTTGTGTGTGAGCTGTTGTGGGTTCAGCCTGTATGGATTGTGTTCCACCGGCTGCAAGCTTTAGAGCAGATATTTTCTCATTTGGCTTGGCTCAGGGCAGCCGCAATATGTGTTGCAGTACACTGTAGCAATTTTGATATGCAGCGATGTGCCATATTTAACTGTATACAGTACAGCCATCAATCAATCAATAGTTTATTCGGTCCAGGTTTGGACCATTTGATAAATTAAGAAAAAATAGTCATACATACAGAAGGATAAAAACCATAGACCATTGGATAAAAAAGGGACATTTAGCAATTAGTACACTGCTTAAATAGAAAAAAGGTTCATAAAACTACATAAAAAAGTTTCATAAATAATTAAGACAAGTCTCTTAAAATAGTGTCTAAATCTTACCCTATACAAGACGCTAAGTGCTAAAATAATACAAATCAATTGTTAAAAACATGTACACTATTCTAAAACAGATTTATACATGAAATAAAACATAAAAACTACATACGATAGCTCCTATTTGCAAAAGTTAGAAGTCAACAAATGGAAAATGGAGCCCTAAGTTAGTCAGTTCTCTTAAATACGTTAATCAGATAAATTGCATCTTGCCATTTATAAAATTATATGTGCTAGGGAGCTATGAATCACTTCAATTGGGGCTACCCACTAGACAACATGCTCGGAGATACAGTCTTATATCCTCGATAGATCACACTAATGATTTTATTTAAAATCCCAGACTATTGTGACAGGGTACTAGTTCGCTAACTTCTAGACCGTTCTTCAGCCGATGGATTAGGATCTGTAATGATTCTACTACGGATTTTCCATGCTGCTGCCAAAAATTTAGAAACAGAGCTCACTATCAGCATGGAGGTGTCATATTTACACATTCTGTATACACTGATTCGATTTTGTGTTGACAGTGTTTTGCACAGAGGAATAATCCACTTCCCTCGGGGGCATTTATACAAAGGACAGAAAAATAGGACATGCTCAGAAGTTTCCTTGCATAGATGACAGTTTATGCATTTGTCAGATAAAGGACTGTTAGTCGACCAGCAAGCCGTGAAGCTGTTAACTGCCAATGTACAGCCAGTACAGCCATGCAAATCACCCTACTCCTGCACAGAATGGTGCTCCCTCCACCAACACAGGCATTGTTGCAGCATGTTGACGGGGTAACTGCCTTGAAGTGATGATTTGTTCATGTGCAGGGAAGTGTCCGTTCCTGCACATGTACAAGCAATTTTGGGGAGATGACATTTCAATCTGTGCTGCAAGATCTAGCACACATGAGTAAAGGTAATGTGACATCGAGGTAGGGAAGCATTTTGGACTGATACACCTCCTTGACACCCCCCCACCCCCGGGGTGGTTTTGACTTCCGTTCTAGTCTCTGATGTCTATTTTGTGTCAGTAAAGGGCCTTTGACTATATGCAATGGGTGTTGTGATGGTACAGCCACAGTATTTGCACATGCATACCTGGCAATGTGGTGCATGTTTACATGGTAGAGTATAGCCATAGTGATTGGCCTATGTTGATGTTGTGTATATGTTGGTGTGCATAACACAACCAAAGCATCAGTACATATATGGCTTGATTCAGGGCCTGTGTGTCCAAATGCAACCCTTTAGCATGCATTGAGTGTGTCCTATGTGGCTTCCCTTTTTGCCATTAGTGGAGTTCCAGATATTCCCCCTGCAACCTATCCTGCATTTGTGGTGGTTCCTGGTAGCCTGCGCTGTCTTGTGATTCCATTGACCAGCTCCTCCCGGATGACCACAGCTCTAGCTCATCAAAGTCCTCCTGTGGTGCAGGACTTCCACCTCCAGTCTGCAGTGCTGCCTAACGGTTTCTGGCAAGTTTCTCTTTAGTCCTGCGCTTGCAATCGTGCCAGGGCTTCTTGACCTCAGTGACAGTTCTCATCACCTCAGCTACACTGTTTATTTTGTCAACTATTTGCTGCCATATTGCATCTCTCCTCCCAACTGTCAATTTGGAGGTGATGAATAGCTGATGTTGGTGCTCCATCACCTCTCTGACTAGGATATCATGCTCCTCCTCACTAAAGTGACACTTGCCCTTTCTCCTCTCCTGTGCTTTTTCTGTACCCCCTTGGCTGGTACTTGACTGTTTGAGGTCTCTCTGGGGTCTCTCCTGGTCTGTTGATTCCATCTTCTGTTGCAATTGCACTTTTTCCTGCTTTTGCATTTTACTTTGACGCTAATGTGGTGTTAAAATGAAGCTACTCCTTTTGCGACCTGTTTATGTGCCACAAAATGGTGTAGCACCATTTTTCTAGCATTAACATAATTTTTCCTTGCGGCATTGCGCAGCTGTTAGCGCCTTTTTTTAATGCAATCCATTCCTTAACGCCACCCTATGTCATTTCATAAATATGGCACAAGGATGGCGCTAAGGAATGACCCTAGCTCACATGAATAAAAATGACACACAACTGTGCTAGTGCAGTTGTGCGTCATTATTCATAAATATGTCCCTTAGTTTTGCTGTGGGTCTGTATGCACATTTTACTTTACTTGTCGGGCTCTTACTTCAAATGGTCACTCTCATTGGATTTGTGTAAAAAACGTATTCATAAAAATAAACTAATATAAATGCAAGTAATGGGAAGGTGTAACACCAAATTAACTAAAAAAACAACGGCAAGGAAATGATATACTTGGTGAGAGTGTTACAAGTAGAGGAAAAATAAAGAAAGCGTGAAAGAAGTTCATTCAGCTACAACAAGTTGATTTTAAGTTTAGGGGTAAGTCAAATAAAAGACTTCAAACAAGATGTGATGCAAGGAAAAATACGACTGATAAAATTTGACCTTTGCACTAGGCCGCCTCACCAGACATCCGTCTTTAAGTATTTTGAACTTTTAAATGAATTGCTTTTGTTACTCGAACAGTGTGGGCTTTTAACTCTCGATATTTCACTGATTTGTTTAATTGTTTTAGAAGTGGCCTGTTAGAGCCCTGGGGTATACTTTTCATTTATTAAAACTTGTTTCTCGGAAACGGCAGATTGGATTTTAATTGCACCTGGAGCCACCCCTTTTTAAATCACACGGGCACTTCAGCCCTTCATAGTCAGAAGACGATGCCCTCTGCTGGTCCCAGGCAAACGAGATACTATACTGGTCCCAAACTTTTGAACCTTGAGTCTAACTCCTGTAGAGGGAGGGAAGAGATGACCCTTCTTCCTTTCCCCCGCAGGGCAAGTTGGAAATGTGAAGCCTGTACTTGGACTCCTGATTGTACACATTATAATGATAGGGCAACGCATCCCCATGTGACTGGATCTCAGAATCAATTGCAGTATGCTAGCATTAGTTCAGAGGTCCTTATTAAATGGCGTTTGATTAACGCTCAGTCGCTCACTAAACATAGTCTTGAAATTGGGGAATTTATTCGAGATAGAAATTTGGATTCCCTATTCATAACAGAGACTTGGACAAAAGCAGACTCAGACCCAGACCTTGTAGCTGCTCTACCGCTGGGATATGGGGTTGTAAGAGTGAACAGACAGAATAAAAGTGGTGGAGCGGTGGCAATCCTTTTAAAAAATTCACTGAGCTGCAGCCTTGTTCCCCTAGTAGATAACCTCAATGTCTGCAATGGTTTTCATTTTAAGATTACAATGGGAAATGCACCAAATTTTGAAGGGATATTGCTATACCGCCCTCCTGGACTAAAGAAGTGGTTCTTGGAGATGTGAGCCCAAATTGTTGAACCCCTATCCCTGTTGGACCAGAGCATAATTCTTGGTGGCTTTAACTTCCATTTGGAAGATAGCACGGATAAAGTTACCGCCACTCTTTTAGACTTTGGGGGTAATTCCTACTGCCGCCCGCCAAGCGGGAACCGCCGACTGACCGCACCGCGGTCAAAAGACCGCAGCGGCCATTCTGGCTTTCCCGCTGTGCCGGCGGGCGACCGCCAGAAGGCCGCCCGCCGGCCCAGCTGGAAACCCCCTTCTACGAGGATGCCGGCTCCGAATGGAGCCGGCGGAGTCGAAGGGGTGCGACGGGTGCAGTGGCACCCGTCGCGATTTTCAGTGTCTGCTTAGCAGACACTGAAAATCTTAGTGGGGCCCTGTTAGGGGGCCCCACGACACCCGTTACCGCCATCCTGTTCCTGGCGGTGAAAACCGGCAGGAACAGGATGGCGGCAAGGGGGTCGGAATCCCCATGGCGGCGCTGCAAGCAGCGCCGCCATGGAGGATTCCCTGGGCCAGGGGGAAACCGGCGGGAAACCGCCGGTTGCCCTTTTCTGACCGCGGCTTTACCGCCGCGGTCAGAATGGCCAAGGAAGCACCGCCAGCCTGTTGGCGGTGCTTCCGTCATTTTAGCATTGGCGGTCGCCGACCGCCAGGGTTAGAATGACCCCCTTTATGTTAGGGTTGGGATGGACTCAGATGGTTATTGCTCCTGCCCACTTAGCAGGCCATACTCTGGATGGCATTTTCACTACAACTAACACTCTCATTACAGGGGAATGTAATCAACTAGATTGGACTGATCACAGTGTTATCTCATTTGAGATAATTCAGAAGGGCTGAAATAAATCTTTTAACCCTCATATTACGACTTAAGGGAAATGGTATCAGATAAAGAGTGAAGATCTTTTTGCCATCCAAGAGGCTACTCAGAAAGGGCATTTGGAAAAAACTGGCTCCCATGTTTCTGATTTTAATACCTGGATTAAGGATGCCATTGACTCGGTGGCCCCTTTGAGGGTAGCTCATTTCACAGAGGGGACAAGAACACCTGCCCCTTGGTTCTCTCCCGAACTGAAGACTCCCCAAAGGGACTGCAGAAGACAGGAAAGGAAATGGAAACTCTATCCTAGCCTACCGGAAAGCATCAAACTGAGAGAAATTAGAAATTAATTAAATCACCCATTAGACAGGGTAAGACCGTTTATTTTTCTCCGAAAATTCTGAATGCCTCAAATTCCCCCCAAGAATTGTTTAAAAAGGTTAAGACCCTCTCTACTCCCTCGGTACCTCAAGGACTAGACAAATCGCAATCTCTCTGTGAAAGGATAGCTAGCTTCTTTAACAACAAGATCATAAAAATGTTTTCCGGATTTCAGGAATCTCAATTACTTATGAGAGACCATGACTCTGGTCCCTACCTAGAGCAGAGTGAGCTTCCTACGTTGGAGAATTTTGCGTGAACAGGGTGTGTATCCTTCGGAATGGAAAGAAACGTTAATTGTTCCCATTAAAAAAAAAATGGGGGTGACCCAGAAGACCTTAAGAATCTGCACCCAATCGCTCTTCTACCCACACTAGCAAAAATTTTAGAGGAACACTTAAATCAAGAGCTTACTTCTTACTTGACAGCTCATGAGTGCCTAGATAGATCCCAACAAGGGTTCCGGAAACATCATAGCACGGAAACTGCCCTGTTGGGGACTACTGACTCAATCAGAAAACAGGTGGATGCAGGAGGGGGTGCAATTCTAATCCTGCTGGATCTGCCGGTGGCCTTTGATACCATCTCGCCCCTTAGATTAACTGACCATCTTTCCCAGGATGGATTAAGAGGACCAGCCTTAAATATACTTACATCTTTTTTCCAGGACAGATCACTATTAGTTAAATATGGTGATCATAATTCAGATCCATTTCAGCTCCCCCGTGGAGTTCCTCAAGGATCCTCTTAGCCCAACTTTGTTTAATTTGTATGTCGCACCTTTGGCAGATCTGGTGCTCTTCTTTGTATTTCAGGCGTCTTCCTATGCACACAAATGATTGTCTCCTTTCGAGATAAGACACAGGACATAGCTAAACTATTTCAGTCTTGCATGATAGAAGTAAATAACTGGATGGACCGTAACTGGCTTAAGATGAATGGAGACAAAACTGAGGTCATTATCTTTGGGGCCAAGTCATCTATTTGGGATTCAAACTGGTGGCCGGAGTCATGTGGGACATTACCGGTCCTCTCAGCCGCAGTTAAAAACCTTGGAATTGTTTGTGACTCTCCCTTAACTTTCGATACCCAGGTCAATAAAATCACCAATTCATGCATCTAGATTATTAAGATGCTTAAGAAAATCCTCCCTTTTTATACCTCAGGGCCTGAGAGCAATGGTAGTTCTAGCCTTGATCGGATCCAGATTGGAATACGGTAATGCTCTTTATTTTAACATCAATCATGCCTCACTAAATAAGTTACAACTTATTCCGAATCAAAGTGCACGTCTGGTTCTGGATTTAGACAAGTTCTCATCTTCCAAAGATAGTTTGAATGAACTCCATTGGCTACCAATTGTGTTTGGCTCACAAGTCCCTCTATTTACAGGGTCCTCACTCACCTCTTCCATCAATTAAGTGGTACATATCTGGGTGGACCCTCAGATCAGCTGACCTTAAGTTAGCCTACGCTCCTAGGACTAAGAAAGTGAAATGGGGGGACAGAGCTTTCTCAACAGCAGTTGTCAAGCTATGGAATTCCCCTCCCTTTAAAATTAGGAATATACCCTTCCTTTTGCTTTTTTGCAAACAACTCAAAACTTAGCAATTCCAGTCTTAATTAAGAGCGACCGCAGAATTCTTGTTTTGCCTTCTGAGCGCTTTGATACCTCTGGTCGAAACGCGCTTTATCAAACACTCTTACATACATACATATATACATACATAAATTAACCAATGGTTAGAAATCTGATACAAAGAGTTTTGAGCAGAAAAGGGAAGATAAAAATAGAAAAGCAGGGAAGAAATAAACATAGATTAAAAAGGATTAAAGGAAAAAAAGAGTAAAGAATAGGAATGAATCACCAGGTGGCACTGAACACATTTGTCTTATCTTATGTTATGTTACATTACATTATGTTGGGTTATATTATGATATGGTATGTTGTGTCATGTTATAGACATTTATTGACTGCCCATACACCCAGGAGTCACTTGGCAATATCTGTTGGATATAACTGAATAAAAGCAATTTAAAGGCTGAAAAGAAAGGTTTAACACTTTTTACTGAATCAAGATAGGGCAGGATTCACTCTCAGTTCCTGAGTTCAAAGTGATTTATTCCCTTAATAGTTAATCACACTGAAACAATTTGCTAAAAGCAAAACACTAACAATGACCAATATTGCACATTAAAATGAATAGGTTCAATCAGCTACAGATACGCAGACACACTAGTAGCATGTTATTATATGTAACAGTGGACATTGGGCCAACCACTAGAGTCCTCCGAAAGAAACCTTCCCCTAAAATGGCCACCATCAAAGCAGTCCAAAGATTTCAAACAGACTGGTGGGCTAAGTTCAAGGGTCACTGTCCCTAAAGCAGCCACACTTAATAATCAGTGGTGAGGTCAACAACAGAAGGAGAATTCTCCCAATACTTAGGAGTATCCCGAAAAGTGCAAAGTGCTTTCTTATCAATTGTTAATCACACTGAAACCATTTACTAAAAGTAAAAACCCATATATGACTAATATGATGCTTTAAAATGGGCAATCATCAGCTATGCCCAACAGCATTGATTCAGTCAACTACAGATGCTGGAAGTTGAAAGCAAAGGGACAAGAATAAATGTGCTTTGAGAGAGAGAAAGAGGAGTCACAACTACACTGATGTTTTTATCTTGTGAAAAAGTGGACCATGTGCTGGTGAAAAAAAGATGGTGTGGAGAAATGGAATGTGGATGGTTAACCTGTAATTGAATTGTTAAGCTATAATGAGTGAAAGGGATGCTGCGTGCTGAGGCAATTGGAAACGTAGACATAAAGTGGAGGGGTAAATTAAGTTAAGCTTAGAAAGATCATGTACAGCGACACTGAAGTGGTACAACAAGAAACAGAGAGAACTATTAATTGACAGAGATGTGTAGTTGAAGAGAGATCTGCATAAAACCCCTTAGAGTAGACAGAAGAGCAGCAAGCAACATTTAGTCAAGAATAATCTAAGAGAGCCAGAACATGAAAGCTATGAGCAAGAAGTGCCAGAGTCACAAAGGCATTCTTGTTGTACTTTTTAAAAATATTTTGTATTTTTAGACAACTAGGGAAAAGGTTTTAATTAGAGAATTTCTTTCTGGTTGACAGTAGTTTTGAGCAGTGAATGAGAAAGGAAAATATTAAGGGCCTAATTTAGAACCCGGTGGACAAGTTACTCATTCGCAACAGTGTTGGATATCTTGCCCACTGAAATCTAAATCTTATTACATACAGCAGGATTTCGATTTTGGCGAATGGGATATCTGTCAACCTTGTGATGGAATGACCCATCTGCAGGGTGCTAAATCATGCCCTAATTGTTTTGTGATGTTTCTTATAAGTAAGAGATATGGGTCTCTGCTAGATATTGTAGTGTTCTTTAAGGGGTGAAAACTTGGAGAAAGGTAATATTTGTACACACTGGAGTGAAAGTTTTACATTTAAAATTTTGGAGTGCTTTAGATGGTTATTTTAACAGAGACTTAAAAAAATATCTGAATCCTTATTCTCACCAGGGGTGGTGTAACATCTCTTTTAGGAGTTCCCTAGTTTTCACAGCTGCCTCTTGCAGACTCTTATTCTGGTCTGCCGGTCGATCCAGCAAGAATGATAAATAAATGATGGTGCATCAAAGTTGATTCTCCACAAAGTTATCATCTTTAACAGGGGCATAGCTTAGTCAGTGACATTGGTGAAGGTGTGAATATCAAATTTCCCAAATGAAAAAAACAAAAGGTTGGGATGACAAAGGTTCAGAATGTACTGTTTTCATAAGGATCAGGGTCTGTACTGTTTTGCATTAAGTCAGTCTCTGCCTAGAGTGGCACAGTGGGGGGAAATGGCTTGCAGTGCTACCTCTAGCAATTGCCACTGATTAGACTTTTTGCAAGCATCATTCCATCACCTTGTTTGCTGTATGATTTCCAAGAGCATGCCTGGAAACTTGAGACTTACACAGCTTTCCAAGACTACTGTTGCCAATATTTGTGCATTCCAAAAAATAGTACATATGCACCCATTCAAAGGGTATGTCTATGGGTGCAGATTTCCTTTTCTTGGTAAACTGGTTGCTATATACATTTAATTTTCTTATACAAAAACTGAATAATCTAAAAGCTCTTAGTGAAATGTGACTAAAGAGGAAAACACACAAAGGCATAGCAGACCTGACCTAGGGCTCCCAGACCCAACTACCAACACTAGAATGCATTCAAAGGGTGTCACATCCCAAACAACCCTGCTGAAGCTACTTTCCTGCTTGTCCCACCTGGGCCTGGAAGTTGGCTACAAGAAGGCTTGATTGTAGAATCGGTGCATGTGGACAATGGCCCATGTTTCTAGTGACTGACAGCCCAATGTACAAAGCCCAAATCACACAAAAAATTAAGGATGTCCAGGCAAATTAATACGGTGAACCAAGCCACCGCCGAGCCAAGCATCTGGCTTGGCTTTTAGAGTCAATGCATGAGCGAGCCATTAAGACATGTGGCATTTATGTAGTGCACTGAACATAATGTAAACATATGATACAATTTCTTCAAAATGAAAGAAAAGTATATTTCATTAACAAACAGAAGTGTTTCTCTTTCGTACATCAGACTATATCTCTGCCTAGACAGACATTTATTAAAAGTGATAGTTTTTTTTTAAACATTCCAGAATCACTCTCCACCGGCAATGGCATTAATGAACTAAGAGGCAGGTCAATAGTTAGGTAAACCATAAACATGGCCTAGATTCCCATCATAGATGGAACAACATTACAGTCTATTAAATCAAATATAAAAATGTACTTGTACAGTGTACATCCTGAACTAATAATAAGGATTCACTGTGAAATAAAATATGTACCTAGGATCGCAATATATTAGACAAGCAGGAAAGCCGGTAGTATTTCCAGGATATCTGGTTGCACATTTTACAATTCAGCCACAAGATGAGTGTATATCTATCTCAGGTTCTCTCTTATTGTCTTTCTCTCTCTATCTCCTATTTACGGCAAAGTCATGGTTTTGTCTGTCATTCTTGGCACAGGGTGAGAAAAAGCACACAGAGACATCAGACCTGACTCACCAAGCCAGAATACATTAATGTAGAATGTGTCACACCCCAAAATCCCCCCAAGCTATGACCCTGATCTTTAAATACCACCATCAAAAAGATGTTAGGTGTTCGTAACACAGCAGGACACATATGAAAACCAGAGATGTGGGCACTGAAACTGTGCTTCCATTTGAAGCACATTTCCCATGCCTACGTTTGGTGATGAGCACTTCAGCAACAGTCTCAGGTCTCAGGTGATTATGCAACAGAGTATTACACCACACAGTCTCTCCTTAAAAGGATGAAAATCATCACACTATCAGAATGTTCAAGATATGCAGCTTGCAGAGATGGTAATAACCCCACAATTTGTCAGCTAAGCTCTATGTCAGTCCTTGTGTCTTTTTTTATTTGTATTGCCTTATCATTTTCATTCAATATTATTGACTTTCTAAAATTTTATTTTAAACATTTCATCTAGGTCTGTCCACAAACACACACACACATGATACTGAGCATAATTGTGGTATGAACTGATGATGTGGGTGAAAACAGATCAAATCCACATCTTTGTTCTACAATGCAAATATGTAAGGTGATGGTTTACTGTGGGTGTTATGAGTATAGCGGAAGCTTCAAAATGCCCTGATGAGTACTCCTCCTTCTTAAAATGTGTTACTTAATTAGGTATTGTATCAGGAGCGTGGCTCACACTACCAGTAAAACAATCCATGACAATGTGTCTACCTGAACTTCCTTCCCTATGATTTATCCCACATGTCCCACTTGATCATCCAGGAAACATGCCTCCAGTAGCATCCAGGGATGCATGACCATCTTCCCAGGATGTCACAGTCCTTCATTCTCACCACCCTCATGCATCAGACTCTAGTGCTCTTTTTTTCCCCAGTTATTCTGCATGCTTGATGTAACCTTATCATATCCACAAGCATCATTGTCGCGTGGGCTCTCATTATTCTAAATGAGACTACTGGATTTCTAGGTAGCAGGGTCTATAACGGTGTGGGGGACTGAGTCTGACCCACGTGTAAAGAACTCTATCACCCTAAATCCGGTTTTTGCTCCGGCTAACTAGCAGTGCCTCATTTCTCCCATGTGGAAGGAATGATTTGGCAGCCGAGCGCATGACATCTTTGGAACCTCTCAGGGAAGTCGTGGTTACTCAGATCCAAACCAACTCTCTTATTTCCAATATGATCTCATATACAAATGACAAAGACAGTATAAGTTTTATATAATGTTTTAATAAAACGACTGTATTTTAGATATTAAGGCGTGAGCCGCAATAACCAGAACAATACAACACAGTAGGATTGTAATAGTTACCAGGAGAGTAAAACATAAAAACAAAGCTATCATATTGTCAAACAGTTTCTACTCTCCCTCTGCTTGTTTTATCTAGAGCACAGCATGTTAAGCTTCTAGCTTGCCTATTAGAATCACTGTGGATACATCAGCCCTCATACCTGAGCAAAGACCTGTGATCTTGGTTCAGCATCTGCAACTAGGCAGTCAGCGTCAAGTTGTGGTTGCCTGGTCGGAATCTCCCTCTTCCGTGTATTTGGACAAGGAAGTGATTTTATAACCAACATGTCATCGTGATCACAAAATGTCCCTACGCAGGAATGCCAAGTCTAAACTCTTACCACGTCTATCGGCAATGTACCAGACTGTATCCTTGACTGAAGCACAGAGTAAATATGTTATGGAGAACTCCAGTGCTGAAGTAGGCAAAACAGTGTGATATGAATAAAAAACAACACCGTAGAACTGGCTATTTGAAAAATAACAGTACGAAGCCTAATAAAAACCATGTAGAGCAAAGTACACAGAGGCTCTAAGCTGTCAGCAAATGAATAAAATATATTCAGGGCAAAGTGCACAAAGGCCTAAAGCCTGAAGCTAAAGCGCAATGAATACGTAAAACTAACCACACTACATCATCAAGAAAGCTGCCTACATGTCCAGGTACTAGAGGAGGATCAGGGGCCACAAAGGGAAATCTATATTCTTTTTAGGATAAACTAGAGAAAAAGGATAGCGTAGCACATACTGACTTAAAAAGAATATTTACTGAAGTACTCATAAGGGAAAAAGACAAAGGGGAGTTTTATATTCAAAAAGTGATGTGTATGTAGAACATTTGAATGCATCCTTTCTCTAAATGGAATTAGCACTAAAAGGACATATTTTTAGTGTTGTGAGTCTATGTGCGCTAGTACCCATGCAATTTTAGGCAGACTCAAAAGAGGAATTATGTAACTTGTTGCAAGGTGTTAGGGTATGGTTTTTAATGGTTTTGACGTGATCAGAGAGAAGTGTGTGATTGTATGCTGAGAAATAAAGACATCTGTTGCAGAGCTCCCTGTCTGGTGTGGTCATTTACCTGCTCCTGGTCTGGGGAGGATGCCACAACTGGTGAGGAGTAGGGGATATGTACCCCTAAGAACATAGACTGCTCTCACTGAGAGTTTGCAATGACACAGCAAACTGCTTCTGAGTTTCACATACAGCCAAATCTATGAAAAGCAATTTGAAGTTGGCCTTTGTGGAATCGAAGCCCTGCACCAGCCACACATGGCTCTCAAAGAAGTGAAAGGCCTTACTGAGGACAGCATTAAAAAAACTCACCAGAATCTCTTAGTAAGGCTGAAAGAAGGAATATGGTGCCTTTAAGGAACCTTGTCAGCGATGGAGTGAAAGAAGTGCTGAAGGAAATTGCACAGCCTGATGTAATATTGTACCATTGGATCAAAGAAGCATTGGGTTCCAAGTTCAATCCAATGCCGAATGTCAACTATGAAAGGTCTATTTTCAATCAAGCAAAACAGCAAGCTGCTGAAACAATGGGTGTTTGTTGAAAGATTTGACATGCTTAATAAACTATGCAAAGTTAGTGAATTCAATGATGAAGAAGCCATTTGCCTCAGAGTTATACATGGCTGACGTTCACATTCTTTCAGAAGACCCTTGCCAGGAAAAATGCTCAGTCTAGAGAAAATACTAATGGCTGAAAGAGTTGATGAAAGACAACTAAGCACAAGTACCAGGTATACGTGCGCCAGAAATATTTGTGCTTCCAATGTGGGCTTTCATTGCCCCATGAGAGTAGACGTCCAACCATAGGACACACATGTACAGTCTGAAGGGAAGAGAAGCACTTCATAATGGTTTGCAAAGCGAAAGAGAAATCAAATACCTTACAACGACAAGAGAAAATGGATGCCAGAAGATTCCAGAAGCATTCCAGCCATGCCTAAAAGGCGAAAAAGCAGCACCAGTTGCGACAGGTAGAAATCCTACAAAGATGATCATCATCAAGCACATCTTACATAGGCTCTTTAACGTTGTTTATTAAGCATTAGTGAAGAAGATGGATGTGTCATGATAATGTTGACCAAGGAATGACAAGCGCATTTCTGGTTAGCTGCTTGCAATAAAGAACAAAATACAATTGTAAATCATTGAAAGAAACAACTTAATTAATTTGGAGACTGCCTCAAGATTACAATAAAAGTCAAAGGTTGCCCCATAAGCTTTATCATAGACAGTAGTACATCAATTAACATCATGCCAGTCAAGAAGTTTAATAGCCTGTCTCCTGTGCCACACCTCGAGCCATCAAACACGAAAGTATACACATGGGCTGCCTCTAAACCGTTGCAGAGTCAAGGTTCATTCATAGCAACAGTACAACATAAAGCAATACAAGTGCAAGAGCCAATTCACGATCTTCAAGGAACTTCGTCTAGTGCATGCCTACTCAGTTTTGCCACTGCTGCTAACATGGGACTGATATCTCCTCATCACAACCTTCACACTCAATCTAAAAAAGTATGTCAGTTTCTGTCATTGTTTCGTAGCCTAGGAAGGCTCAAGACAATGAAAGTGTGACTTCACATTAATGAGGACATTTGACATGTTGCCCAGCGCCAACGCCACGTTGCTTTTCACTTGCAAGACAGAGTTGACAAAAGAACTCAAAATGTTGTTGAAGCATGACATCACCAAGCCCTCCACTGTTCCTACACCATTAGTTTCACCTATAGTGGTGGTGCCAAAAAAGAACAGTGGAGGTGCAGTGTGCATTTTTGTTGATATGCGCCGGACCAACAAAGCATTTGAGAGAAAACAACATCCTGGTCCACACATAGAGGATATGGACATGCAATTGAACATTTCTTAACTCTTTTTCCGCCTTCACCTGAACAAGGGATCCCATCAACTTGAGTTGGAAGAGAACTGAAGGTACATTTCTACTTTTTCCACTCATGTTGTTTCATTCAGATACAAAAGGTTGAGTTTGGAGTGCTGTAAGCTACTTAACTATTTCTGAATGTTACAAGTCGAATAATTCAGCCTGTCAAGCATGCTTTTAATTACAGTGATGACATTTTGGTTTTTGGAGCAACGCAAGAGGATCATGACAAGGCTCCTACTCAAGTGTGCCAGCTACTTGCTGATGCAGATCTCACTCTAAACACAGCAAAATGTGAGTTTCACAAAACCAAACTTAAATCCTTTAGGCACATTTCTGATGGGGGAATGACTCCTGACCCAGATACATTGCTAGCACTGTCAGTTACTTGCCCCTCACAAGATGTCACCATGCTGCAATCATGGGCAGTTATTGCTCAAGGTACATATATGACTTTGCTACAGTGAGTGCCCCATTAAGAGACTTGATAAACTAAATTATCCCTTTACAGTGGTCTCCTAAATGTGATCTAAACTACAAACAATAAATCATGCGATTGAGAATGCCACTGAGATGGCCTATTTTGACCCCAACTTACATACTGAGATCACAGTGAATGCAAGCCCGGTGAAGGTGGGAAAATACTTGGTTAATATATTTGTCATGTGAATGCTTAGAGACACATCATTGCTTATGCCAATCAGAGCCAGTCTGATACAGAACATGCATATTGCCAGCTGGAGAAAGAGGGTCTGGCTGTAGTGTCATTTTAATGGGTTTCCATACAGAAAGCGTTTCACTATCCTTACAGACCACCAAGCGCTGCTCTTTTTTTTCAAATTCGAAAGTCAAGATGCCCCCTTGCATTGACAGATGGGGGTTGTGACTACAATAGTACTACTATGCAACTACACATAAGCCAGGTAAAGGACGGAACCCTGCGGATTGCTTTTCACAAGTACCACTACAGTGTCACAGTGCTACATCTTTGTGAGGTTAAATGTGCCAGCAGCCCTATCCATTGAACAGATTTTTGCTGCTACTAACGCAGATAAAAAAAACAAAAAACATGCTACTCCTCAAAGACATCTTTTCAACTCAATCATGGAAGAGAAACACTCAACCTTTTGCTGACAATGCTGAATTTCAAAAATTTTAAAATGTACATGATGAACTGTCTGTAACAAAGAAAGGTCTTGTATTGAAAGGCTCAGGAATCGTCATACCTGAGAGCCTCAGACAGCAAGTCATTAAACTAGCCCATGAAGGACATTGTGGCATTGTAGCCACCAAAAGAGCCCTAAGAGACTATGGGCCTGACATGGAGTTTGGCAGAGGGGGTTACTCTGTCACAAATGTGACAGATATCCTGTCCGCCATATTACGATCACATGACAGCCTATGGGGATTGTAATATGGTGGATAGGATATCCATCACGTTTGTGATGGAGTAACCTGTCCACCAAAATCAGGGCCTAAGTGTAGTTCCTGTGCTCAGATGAGCAAGTTAAGAAGGAACTAAAAAAGTGCCATCCTTGCAAATGCCTTTCGCCCAAAGTGACACAGCATACATTGACAATGCTTGATTTTGCTGCAAAATTTTGGGAAAGAGTTGCAGTTGACTTATTTGGACCCACATGGAACGGATATCATCTCATTGTAGTCATTGATGAGTATTCATGCTTTCCTTCAGTAGAAGAACTATCATCAACAACCTATGATAAGGTCATCGAGTGGCTGGACAACATCTTTGCAGCATCAGTTATCCCTGCCATTCTCAAATCTGACAATGGTCTGCTGTCCAGAAGCAAAGAATTCACAGTGCTTCTAATAAGACTAAGGGGCATGTTTACATGCCCTAGTGCCAACAGAGCAACACTTTTAGCCATGCTCTGGTGGTGCTGTGCACTGCACCATGTTTACAAGGTGGCACTAAGCCACTTTTTGTGGCTGAACGCCAACCTGTAAATTCAGGCCCCTCTGACCCAGTTTTCTGTGGCAGAGGGGCGTGCAATGGTTTTTGCTGTGGGCGTTCCACTACAACACCCATTGCTTTTGATGCTGCCCTAGATTTACAAGAATTCATAAATCTGTGGCAGTGCCAAAAACGCTAACGCCACCTTTGGGGTGGCGTTAGCAAGGTGCAACAAGGAGAAATACTTTTATTTCTCCTTGTTTCTGCTTTTACTATGTGTGCTGTACTCTGCAGCACAATTAGAAAGAGCAAAATGCCGTGAATGATTGTTTATATGCAGGAAGGTGTCCTTCCCTGCACATAAACAATCATTCAATAATGACAATTTGCTACTTCTTGTGTGCTGCATTCTGCAGAACACATAGAAGTAACAAATCGCCATTGTGGATTGTTTATGTGCATGAAAGGACACCTCCCTGTACATAAACAATAATTCCCTTCAATGCAGACACCCTTGCACTATGGTGCAAGGACGCCTGCTGTGGCCCTGGAAGTTAAATTCAGCACCAGTCCTAGGGGAAACACAGGGAGTGCCATATTTTTGTAAATACAGTGCATCTCTGCATTTCAGAAGTGCGCAGCACTGCATTGCCAATTCTGGTGCAGCACCACGCTGCACCACTTCTGTGTATATATGTCCCTGAATGTCAAGCATCAGAAGAGTACACCTCTACAAGCCAATGGTGTTGTTGAACGATTCATGAGTACCCTCAAAAGGGTAATTCAAGTATCATTGATTGAGAGAATCAAGTTAAGCCAAGCCTTGTGTCAAGCCCTCCATGACTATTGTTCAACTCCTCATTCTACAACTGGTCACTTAGGAGAACCATCAGAACCAAAGTGCCGTAGTAGACTGACCTTTGAATGTTAATAAGGTTTGTGTCACAGACACTTCTCAAAAGTGAAAGATGGAAATATATGATAACTGGCGTCGATGAGCTCTGGAAACAGTCTTTGATGAAGGTGACTGTGTCCTGGTCAAAATGAAAACAAAGTGGAAAACAGTCACCCCATTTGCTGACAATCCTCCCAGGGTAGTGAAGTGCGAAAGACAATTGGTGACAACACATAGTCCCAGTCAGTCCATCACTTGGGACTCGTCACATTTTAATCACCTGCCTCAACATTCACCAGCTCCTACACTTATGAATGTGGTGATCCCACCTAACAGTCCATATCAAGCATCAGAACTGGTGCTATTAGTGCACAATCAGAGTGCATCTCAACTACCTCATACCACTCAATCTGGTGAACTAGTGCAAGTGCCTCAACAACTTATTGAAAAATTATAATGTGACTGTAGTTTATAATTTTTAAGTAACAAGGGGGGAGATGTAGTGTCATGTTAGTCTATGTGCGCTAGGATCCTTGCGGTTGTAGACATGCTCAACAGAGGAATAATGTAACTTGCTGGGAAGTGTCAGGGTGTGGTTATTAATGGTTATGACATGATCAGAAGGGGAGTGTGTGATTGTAAACTGAGGAATAAAGATGTCTGTTGCAGAGCTCCATGTTTGGCGTGGTCATTTACCTGCTGAGGAGGACACCACAATATTGATATTATTTATTTTATATTTTTAACATGTTTGTACAGCACACTGGAATCTAGAGATATTTGGTTCCTTTACATTGTACTTAGCATTCACACAAGAAAACAAGGAAAGTTAAAAATAGTAGTTTGAAGCACCTTTCCAATAGAAAAGGTGTATTACTGTCAAATATAAAGATGTGGTAGATAGATAGGAGCAGAATTAAACTGAGCATTTTTAGGAATAACAATAAGATTAGGAAAAAGCAGAGTAGGTTTGCCACTTTGAATAGGAAAGCATGGAGGTCTGAGATCTGATGTTTACCTGTAGTGTGCTTCAGGCAGTGGTTGCCAGGATAGACTATGATCTTTTTTTGGAGAGAGATGTTCTTAATCTAGAGTCCCTGAGCTGTGAGATTTTTTGACATTCTTTTTATTTTTTTATCTGAAAGTTCTTTGAGTCTGCCTCCTATTGCGTGAGTAATTCAGAAAGATAATAGAAGATTGGTTTTGTGTTGTTTTATAAAAAAGGTTGCATGGGTGGGAAGTTATCCTTGAATTTATTAGCAGGCCAAGGGGGTCCCAGAGAATGAGTGTGGTCAAATTACTTTGAGGAGGCAATCAGTCTGGCTGCTGAGTGGAGAGTTACTTGAGCAGTGGTGGAGCTGATTATGAAATAGCTGCTGAGATTGGATTTTTTTCAATCAAACCTGGAGACAGAGATAAAGCATGGATAACCACTTTCCAATGATCTGTGGAAGCAAATGTTAACCATGAAGTGGACAAATATAAAACAGGCTGCATGAGTGGAAAGTTATCCTTGAATTTATTAGCAGGCCAAGGGGGTCCTAGAGAATTAGAGTGGTCAAATTACTTTGAGGAGGCAATCACTCTGGCTGCTGAGTGGAGAGTTACTTGAGCAGTGGTAGAGCTGATTATAAAATAGCTGCTAAGACTGCATTTCTGAAATCAAATCTGGAGACAGAGATAAAGCATGAATAGCCTCTTTCGAGTAATCTGTAGAAGCAAATGTTAACCATGAAGTGTACAAATAATTACAAAAGTTAGCCAGCCAGATTGTTCATTAGGATGGAGACAAAGGTAAAAAAGGGGATTTTACTTTGTGCATGAGTAAATGATCCAATATTATTGGGTCAAGCTTCTACTTGTGAGAAACAAAAAGAAAATACTATGGGCCCCATTTAGAATTTGGCATAGCAGAAGCACCATCATCATAAATTGATGATGATCCTACCTGTCTGTCAGTTCTCCTACTTTATTTAAGAGCAGGAAAAAGTGAGTTTTGTACAGATTTTGGACTCTTTGAACACAAAGATGTGTGCAGCTTTTTTCTGCTAGGCAAATCTTCTGTGCTGTGAATAGCCATGCAGCTGCGGTAGTTCCCTTCACCTCACCACACAGATTGACTCAAGGTACGTGGAAACGTTTCAAAAAGACATACAGTCGTTCACCATGGTGACAGAGGTTACTATCCTGCCTCTAGGCCTGGGCAGTACTTGCAGAGTTCTGTTACGTGGAATTCTGCAAAGTGGCTGACAAATCCAGTGAGTTCTCCACCTCACTCCACAAAATGGCAGAGTTGTGCTCGGCCATCCATTTGCACTGGTTGGTGCTAGTAGCATGTTTCGTATTACAAAGCGAGTGCAAATGGAGCCATGTGGTTGCACGCACACACAGCCATTTTGTTTTCCTGTTCTTTGCATGGTACTGGGCCTAATTTCCAATTTACTGTCTATCTCTCTAATCTTTCCCTTCCCCACTTATCCACCCCTGTGTAACACTTCATTATATTAGTGTGTGTATTTTTGTATGTGTATTTTACGTTTTTGTCTTTTTTTATTTTCTGTAACTTTTTATCCTTTTTTTGTTTTCACTTAACTTTTTTATTTCTTCCTTTATATTTCTTCTCTTTCCTTTTTCTTTTCCCCCACCCAGTGCCATGGCAGAGCATGCGTGAGATGGCACCAGTGCAGGAGGTGCTGCAAACCACACACCTTGTCGATGCCAGTGCCGCCAAGGGGTGCAGCCCCACACCATTTTTACATAGGAAGAATTGGCCATACTTACGTCCTGATTTATGAAAAGTTAGCACTGCCTTTGCATAATTTTGTATGCAAAAGTGGCACAAACTTACAAAATATAATCCTATTTTGTAAGTTTGTGCCACTTTTGCGTCAAAAAATTACGCAAAGGCGACGCTAACTTTTAAAAAATCAGGCCATAATTTTTTTGTGCAGTGCTTCCTTCCCTTAATGCTAAAAGCAGGTGGCAGGCCCTGGAGTGGGTATAGCTTGGGAAGCATTGTCCTCCATGGTGCATGGTACACCAATGTGCGCACAGGCATAATTGAGTTTGGCGCACCAGGCAGCAGTTGACGCACCACTGTACCGACTTCCTCGACCAGGAGCAGGACCTAATCCACCTACTGGCTGTCCAGGTTTTGGGGCTTGCTAAGTAACTTTTTTATTATGTATTTGTTGCGTCCTGCAACGCTTATTGTTTTTTTCAAATAGCATGCTGCTCACACTCATGTACCATGAATATTATGTGATCCAATTTGAATAAGCTATGTGATTGGTGCTACCTAGTTGTACTCATCAATGTAGGTGCTTGCTTGGGCTGATTAATTAAAAACTCATGCAAACTCCTCTTCTCTGTCACTAAGACAGTGGCACTGTAGTAGTAGTAATATCAGTGAGTTAGCATTCTCTATGTCTTTATTTGGATCTAGCTCATATAGTCTAGAGCAATCTCCCAGTGATATGTAGTAAGCATCTCTGCTTTGAAAAGAGAAACTGACAGAGTTGTCCCATCAGAGAGTTTGCGAAGCAAAGATCATTCATTGCAATGCATTAGTAGTTCCAAATGTAGTTTAGGAAATTTGAAATAAGGCTTAGGTAAGGTTACTAGTAACATAGGTGATCTGATTTAGAAAAGTGTGTCAATATGTCACTGCATTTGCCTTTGCCTGTCAACATATTTTCTAGGAGCTAAATGGTACCACTAATCTATTCTTGTTATCTTTTTTATGTATTACATCAGCACCCAAGGTGCAGTAAGAGGTCATCAGAGGGTCAGAACGAGGTTGTCAACACCAGTGCAGTTGTGGGTGGAAGTACCACTGCCACCACAAGTGCAGCGGCTGATGGCTCTGCTGCCCCTAGTAAGTTCTTGTTAAATGTATTTGTTTCTCTGACTCTTACCTTTCCACATTAGAATTGTTTTTTCTTGTTTTCCTTATACTGTGACATTGTTTTCAAATCTCTTCTATTTTATTTTCGTTAATGCTTGTTATCCCTCCCTACATTATCTTTTTTCCACATTTACTGTTTCTGTAGCTGATGTCTTCCTGTCTGTAATAATCTGTAGCCTTCTTCTGCTTAGTTATTAAGCTTTCCCTCTCCCCTACCTTATATACCCTTTGGACTGGTACTGTAAGACTAAGAACATAGATTAGGTACTTGTCTGTGAAGATTTCAGAGTTTACAGACCCAAGCATGCTATTCTACACTTGTTTGTTGAACAGGTGCTCTATTCCTTGCTCATGCACAATTGACGAGAGAGTGGCCATTGTTATAATGACCCTGCCAATGTTATGTGGTATGTATTATTCAGTATCTCAGTAGTTTCCATGACAGTGCAGCTTGGAAGGAAATTAGGATGAAGATAGTCCAATTGCATTTGACAGCCAAAACCATATGTCTTTAATTGACCAATGAATTCTACCCCTTCATTGTGCTTCAAATGACTCCCAGTCATCATCATATCTCTTCCCATCCATTACGGTTGGCTTGATCACCTAGGTTTCTAACACTGTCAACCAATAAAATGCCCAAAGCTAAATTTTAGATAGAAGAGACGATACTGAGAACCGATCTGTAGTCAAGTATTGCAGTTATATTTGGTTAAAAAAAATAAAAGAGGGAGGCATATCTGGCATCCAAAATGTTTAATTTTTTTTCTAGCTGCACAGACCACCAGTCCCTGGGCCAGTTCCAGTGAGCCAGACAACACAACAGTTGAAGGGATTAACTCCCTGCGTTGGCATGGACTGGTGGTGGTAAGTCACATTGCTTGGTTATTGACAATTACTAGTAAACCCAATGTATTTGTAAAGCAGGATAGATCCAACCCATCAGCATCCTTGACCTTGCTGCCCATGACGCTTCACTATCCATGGGCAATGGCCCCACCTAACTGCAGCATGGTTCAATTTGGCACTGCAGTGTTTGCTGTGCAATATGTGTCTGCTTCTGTTAGTGCAGCATTTACAAATCTTTCAATGGATTGGAAACCAAAACAAAACCAAGGTGTATTTGCCTTCCCTCCCAGTGCCCACTCAGTCACCTCCTAGTACTTCACTCCTTTATTCATTCCTAGGTTCTGTCCCAGTCCTCAAAAACATTGAAAAAAACACTTTTGTCATATGCCACATGTCACGGGATAAGTGGTTCATATATTTATTTAATGGCTTCCACAATGGATTTAAGCCTGTTTAAATGTTTCACTTTTGACATTCATCAACTTCCACTTTCAACTACACTGACTGACTAAGACTAAACGTAGGCAAATGTTGATCAGAGACACTCCACTACTTTATAGCAAAACCTCTTCTGTACCTACCCAGCTTTTTCCCTTTACTCTGCAGTAGAATAAGTCACGTTTCCTTTCATTACTGCAACGCAAATGTGTTTGTTTGAAATAATTTGTATTTGAGGGTGAGGCCAGGAAATAATGAAGTAAAATGCAATTAAGTGCCTGTGATTTGGTGTTTTGCAGATGAGATACTCTGTGACGAACGCATCCAATAAAATCTATATATTCCATTCCTTTACCTGTTCTGCAGTGCGTCGTTTTTGTTACTGTCTACTTATGGCCGATAAGATATTAATCATTGTCTGCATGTTATACATGATGTGTGTGATATATTAGTCATGTGCCTCTTTGGAGTCAGATTAGAATTGAAAGGCATTTGGAGAAGATCAGGGCCGTTGGAATCAAATTAAGATAATTGTCCATTCCTGGTGTCCCAGCTGCAGACTGCAGTGATTAGCAAATTAGTATCCACTGTGCTAGCTAGCAAACTTCCATCTATTTAGCACAACAAGAATAGGATACTTATACTCTATAGTGGATGATGCCTTACTCAATAATGAGAGTTATTTTTCTTTTTCCACACAAAGGCCCTCATTACAACCCTGGCGGTCGGTGGAGAAATGGCGGTAATACCTCCAACAGGCCGGCGGAAAACAAATGCCATTACAAGCATGGTGGTGACCGCCATGCTAAACCGCCATTTCTCCACTCCGACCGCCAGGGTGGTAACGACCGCTGGGCTGGAGACTTCGGTCTCCAGACCAGCGGCTCTCACTACACCGCCGGCGGTATCACGACCCTGCATACCGCCATGGATTTCGTGGGGTTCTGTACCGCCACGAAATCCATGGCGGTAGGCACTATCAGTGCCAGGGAATTCCTTCCCTGGCACTGATAGGGTTCTCTCCCACCCCACCTCCCCCACTCCCGAGTCCTCCCCCCACTTCTCCAACCCCGTACCACCCCCCAAAGGTGGTAGTACCCCCTTCCCCACACCCCCCACATCGAAAACCACCCCCCTTCATGCACACAGACACCACCACCACACATACCCGCACACATACTAACAAACATTCCAACAGACACACACAGTCATACACACACACATACATATAGACATACACGCACACATACTCACAGACAAACATACAGACACACATGCACACATTTCCAAACACACAACACCCCCTGCATGCATACACACACTCACACACCCCCTCTACACACACACACTCACACCCCCATGCATGCACACACCACACAACACTCCCCCATCCCCCTCCCGTAACAGACAATCACCTTACCTATTCCCGTGATCCTCCGGAGGGGACGGGATCCATGGGGGCTGCTCCGCCGCCAGCACCCGTCACCAGAACACCGCCACACCGAATCATGGGATGTGATTCAGTGGGCGGTCTTCTGATGAGGTGGTGGTGAAGGTGGAGCAGACTCCACTTCCCCACTTACCGCCAGTATGGCTGCTGGTGGCTCTCCATCCGAAAAAGGAGAGAGGGCTGCCAGCAGTCATAATACGCTGCGCGAAAAACTGCCTGCACTGGCGGTCTTCAGCACGGCAGTACCTAGGCGGTCTTTCCAAAAGTCTGCTGAGGACTAAATGAGGGCCAAAGTGTCTGTGTGGTTTACTTTTTTAGCAAATCCTTTACAAGAAAGAAAAATCACTCTGTTCCTGCAGGAGACAGAGGCCTGGCTCTGGCGGAGGAGGCTGGAGGCCACCAGGGTAGATTATCAATGGCTGGTGGAAGAGGAGGGTGAGGCACATCCCCTTACCTGGGCCCTAGTTCTGACAGCCAGAAGTCAGTGCTCCAGCCTCCTTGTCACATCAGCAATAGTGCTGCCCTCAGCTTGGAGCCACCTACACCTGTACCACCATTTCTGCTCCCACCACAGACCAGCTACTACATCATGAGTGCTGTGTCAGAGGGTGCATTTGGGCCATAGGAGGGCATGCCTTGAGGCTCAGCTTCAAGACCTGCGGACCCTCCAGGAAAATGCCCTCTTTAAAGCCCTTTTTAATTTTGGGGTTTTGGTGGGGGGGGGGGTTGTTGTGGCTGGAGTGGGTGGGAATGGGGCAGGGCATTTTATTATTTTGGACTTTGTTTTGGACTTCTATGGCTATTGACATTTTGGACATTGGTTAGGGTGATATTGTTTTGGGAGAGGGGTGGCCCTTTTGTGGGTGAATAGAGTGGGTTTATTTTTGATTTTTTTAGTAACATTAAACATTTTTATTATACTTTATGTTTGAATATGTTTTCTGTGTATTGCTTTAACTTTGCACTGATGCCTTTTTGACAGCCTGTCTTTTTAATCTGCTTTCACAGTGTATACCAGTTAGTTATACTTAATTATACCCTTGTCCTACTACTGTCTGTAACGATATTAACCATTAGGGGGTATGCTGCCATTCTCTATTTTGCCTACAGAAACCTAGATAAACAATTACTTATTTCATCTGCAGTAGAAGTTAGTTACACACTAACTAAACTAGTTCACTTCACCCCTTATTTCTCTTACCTGAATACATGAAGCAATGGCTGCTCCCTCTCTGAATCTTCCAATACCTTACTGGAGGTTTTCCCTAGGTACCTTATTAATCATAGGGGTAGTGCGCTAACAGGGAAGGAATCACAAGCAAGGTCACAGTCCCACCTAGGTGATCCTCAACGATCTGATTACTTAAAAGGATTGTCCATCACAGGCACTAAATTGAAAGAAAAACACAGAGTTAGTGGCTCATACTTATACATATAGATTTATATAATAGCTTTTGAAAGACTGAGATCTGACTAGTACCACCATGACAAAAAAAAGAATGCCAAATATTATAACAAACACTAGCAATAATACATTATTCAGGGCATTGATGAGCATAGAATTTAATGAAAACCAAAGATACAAAATCCTCTAGTCAGGAAAAGTGTACTCAAAGTCTGGAGTGGACATGGTTAAACGTTTATGCAAAACAAATGCGTGAATGATGATGTTGACGTTGCAGAATGATGTTCTTTTATGTGTGGTTGGGTAAGTTAGGCTGGTATGGGCTATTGCTCAGGTAATTGAATATCCCACAGTGAGTTTGTATCGCATTTAACCACATCTGCCCCACCAAGTGTGTAATCCATTTGGTGTCATTTAAGTCACTTCTCAATAAATCACGCAGCCCAGGGGAAGAGAGTTAGGGCTTTGATGAATGGATGTGAAAAGAGATTTAGGAAAAAGTGTGACAAAGACAATCACAACACAACAACAATATTCATCAGGGAGATGAGTAGCACATCATCGTCAATCTGTTGTGGAAGGAAATAAAGGAATGTGTATGACACAGTTCAATTGAATGCATTGAAACAGTCCTTCTGCCCCAGAAACCCAAATTATTAGATATGTAAATGTTCTGTTATCTAGGTTTAAAAAATTCAGTTATGGAGAAGTGAATCAGTTCTAAAAAAAATATGATTGTTAAAAGAAAAATGATACTGTATTGTCGAATTGGGTGAGGCATCTGCATTCTTCTTGAAATGTCTGTCACTATTGGGTGTCTGGCTGAACCGGTCTGGTAGGTAAGCAGGAATGTTGAGCTCAGCTTTCGCCATTTGTTCATGCAGGAGAGGATAAGGCCTGCGGATTGCAAAACAGAAACTGTATTGTAGGCTCAAGAAGAAGGACTGGAGGAAGATAAGCTTCATAAGCAGTGTACCAAGAAGACTCAGAGGCAGAGCAAAAGCAAGAGGAGTTTCATGTTTGACAGCAGTGCAGCATACACACTCAGCATCTTTTCCCAAATACGCACACCAACCCCCATTCCACACAGCTGAGTACTAGGCCTCTGAGTCTTCATTACCATGGTTTCCCTTTAAAGTCAATAACTTCCTTCTTCTAGCTGTTGAGGTAGTCCCTTCCTGAGTACCTCCAAACTCCTCCTGACTCTGAGTAACTCCTTCCCAGGCCTTACCCAGTGAGATAGAACAATGGTGCACGGCTGTTGCAGAACAAGTAGAGTAAGAGAATTTGAATATTTTGTGTAGATTTGTGTTTGTTAACTAAAGTGACTGGTCTGATCTCTGAAGAACCAGAAAAAAAGGAATAGACTCTTCAAGTAAATGTTCACTTAATTTGAAAAGGCCAATCACGTTCAAGAAAAATGATCATCCGTAAGGCACCAACACTGCAAGTCATAGAAATGAAGTTTGCTAATTAGTTTAATACCCTCCATCACTGCCTGTCACCACATAAAGCATCATTCATCACTCACAGCCCTGGGTAATGCTAAAAAAGGATAGGCATGCAAGGGAGGGTGGCATTGTCTGCAATCTCCTGAAGGGAATGAGGAGGCTCCTTCATTGCACACTCGTCCAACTCCAATCGGGTATACATGTGACTAAAAATGGCGAGCAGCATAAATCAGTCACAAACATAATGTTCTACCAGCTATATATATATTTTTGGCCAAAGAAAGAAGTTTGAAGGTACATAATTAAAAAGTACTAGGGTGGCAGACTCATTCAGTGAAGTAGAGATCATCCTTAAACTCAGGTTAAACTCCTGAGTTAAACTCAGTTAGCTGACCAATTTCACCCAGAAATTGTTCAGCTATCACACTTGATTCTGACCAATCTTTTTCCTCCTCCTGCGATGTTTCAGGAATGGTACAATTATGTGATATAGAATGTTCTTTAATTTTGATCCTGGTCAATCTCTCCATGTTTCGAGGTGAGAGGCTGGTCCTTTTCACTGCGACAACTGTGCCAGCTGCACTGAACAAATGTTCAGCAGACACACTGGCTACAGGACAGGCCAAATACTTCATTGCTAGTCTAAGAACTGACCATTGGTGCATCTTTGCATACTAATAGACCAATGGGTTTTGATCCACATAGACCTCCTTTGGGACATCCAGATACTCCTGAAACATAGTCTCAATGTTCATTGGTGCTGCCAGTTGCGCAACCTCTTTTGTATTCACCTCTTCAGTAGACTTCCACTTGAAACCAAGCAAATGCAGAAGGGGGGGCTGATTTGTCTGTTCCTGTAGTTGTGGATTTTTCTGGTGTTCTTGTTGCTAGTATTGGGTGCTGTGAGACAAGACTGCACCCGCTGGAAGTTGAAGGCAGCAACCCAGAACTTCTGCATGGGAATGGGACTCAAGTCAATTCCAGCCATTCTTCTTCAAGGTCTCTGGCTTGCTCAGCTATCCACCTCTTGTATTTTGAAACATCCCATTCAGAAAAATAAATGAAAGTGGACAGAATTTGTTTGTACTGTGGATCAAGTAATGTTACACAGATGTACTCTTTGGACAACATTATGCAGCCTTGCTTTACAAGCCAAGCAAAGGTTTAGGCTCTCAACCAAGGCATATGCTTCTGCACTTTTGTTCACACCCGCAACTGCAAACTTTAAGTTTAAGACTCTGTCTTGAGCTGGTCCTGTAGTAGATGCAACAACCACATAGCTTAGCCCATCGTACTGTCCTCCTTGCTAACTTCCATTGTGATAATTTAAAAAGGGAGTAGTATCTGTTTCAGGCATTTGACTAGGTCCCATTTGTCTACATCCTTGGCTATAGCTTTCCCAATTTCATCCCCTCCTGTTTGATATAGTCATTTATCTGCCTATACTGCTCAACAGATGTTGCAACATATACTAGGTTGAGTTCCAATGTGTTGGTACTTCCTGTGTGGGGGCTTCAACTGGTACACTACTATCGCACTGACTTGTGCTCAGCTGCTTCAGGGCTTTATAAGAATGGCTTAAATGAATACAGATTCTCCTACAGGTGGTCAGTATGCTGGTGACTATGGGTTTTGTTTTAGAATGAATGTGGTTTGCCCACTGTTTAAAGAGTCAGGGAATGTGTTTTAGGAAAGAAACCGTTGAACAAACATCATCGAGTGGGTGATGGCATTCTCTATAACAAAGTTGACTTGTAGATGGCCCATGCAGTAGTTTTTTTCATTTAGAATTCTTTGTTTAGGAGATGTGTTCAGTCAGAGATGTGGGTCCCTTGCTCCCCATGCCACTGGAGTCAAGCTAGCCTGGCTGATGAAGGGTGATACCCTGAAACCGGTCCTAGGATGCTAGTTTCCAGTCCAGGGAGGACCTGGCTTGGCAGTTCATGCTGAACTGTTGCCATGGGGAACAGGGTCAAGACTGATTTGTATATGGCTGGGTCCAAACTGGAATGGCATGGGTAGCAAAAAACGACGGATTTAGGCCCAGATCTCTGTACTGGGGGGGAATGTTTAACATTGTTCAGCATTCTGTCCATCACTTGTTCTTTAAGCAATGGTCACAAGACATGCCCTGCACAGTCCTTTCCTGGTAATAATTCCTGCCCCAGCCATGTTTTAAATCTCTGCCCTCCCTTCTCTAGGGGGCGCTGTAAATGGACTATCTCTACCCTGGGAATCATCATCAACACTCACCCAGGCTCCCATTCTAACTCCTGTTTGCTTCCCTTTTACCATAGTACAACTACATTAGCCTGCATGTACTTCAGGTACCATAATGCACTGCCTGGTAGTTGGTAAGACCTGTAATCTTCTGTCCATGGTTTCCAATAGGAAAGGTCTGGTTGTCCCTTTATACTGGATTCTCTCCTCTAGGGCTTATGAGAGACTGAAGCTACACAAACCTGTGCAATCTCTCATGCAGCCCAGCCATTTGACTCTGTCCTGGCCTTCCTGCTGCCTGAACTACAATTCATTTGTGTACCAGAACCCTTGTTGGCTTGTGTTACAGTCCTGATTACCCCTGAAACTGCTCTCTCTGTTTACACAGTGTTGTTCCTGCTTGTTTTAGTCAGACTCTGCTCCCTGTTTTTCAGCCTTCTTCATGTTGGTTCCTGACAGAGACTGCTTCCTGTTAGCCAGGCCTGTTCCAGTCTTTGCATCAACCAGAGCCTGTTCCCTGTGCCTGCATTTGCCTCTTAGTTGGTTCCCTTGCCCTCTGTTTCCTCTTGGGGTATTGTGTCTGGTAAGTGTACTATCAGTCCTCAACTGTATAGAATTGTTAAAATTTGTATTTGTACTGGCACATGGTTTCCAGGAGGCTAATCCAGCACCCATACTTTGTCTAGTTTTGCATGTATTCATTAGTGCCGAACAGTGACAGTGTGGTATGACTGTATTCCTGGATTTGTTACTGTGCCTCCAGCCCAACAAACAAGGGCTAGTCTTGTGTATGTAAGGACAATCCATGTTTGTGCCCTGAGGGTCCAGACACAGATTCACTTCTGCTGACACCTTTCGATGGGGCTTACGTGGTGACTAGCTGTGAGATTAATCTGCACGGAGGCACTGATGTTCCCTGTTGCTGTGGGAATTTCAGAGCCCTACCCTGTGTACAAACATAGTGATGAGCCCTGCTTGTTTGTCCATTACTAATCCGTTACATATTTGTCCACACTAAGGTTGCTCTGTCTTCACTCTTCTGCATTATCTGCCGTATCATAGCTGCCGTATCCCATTGTATGCCTTTAGCTGATCTCTGGCTATAGGTCAAATCTGCTTTGAAAGATACTCTGTGAACTGAAGGATTGCCCCAACAGACTCCTGACTAGACCTGCACGAAACCGTAACAACATGAAGCCCAATACGGAAACTGGGTACATATACCCACACACATGAACTGGACACTTTTGTGCAATACACCTCTGACAATGTGTGAACACA
The DNA here is from genome assembly GCF_031143425.1 of Pleurodeles waltl. NCBI lineage: Eukaryota > Metazoa > Chordata > Amphibia > Caudata > Salamandridae > Pleurodeles > Pleurodeles waltl. The sequence continues at coordinate 256,426,994 of NC_090437.1, read as the reverse complement.
TGCAGGCTGGGCTGCTGGTCCACCACAGCCACAGGAGGAACATAGGTAATATACATTAGTCAAACTGACGTGTACATGACAATTTTATGATTGGAATTGAGGCTCTGTGTCGCAAACACTGTACCTACCAAACATGTTCAAATGCCTGACTTATGGGTAGTCTACACACAAGTCACCATGAAGTGGTAGGCAACAATTAATGACATGTGAGGGGTAACATATCCCACACAGCCCTCATCAGCCATCCTCGATCTTCCCTGTGTATTGTTTGTCAGGGGGAATGGATTGTCCCCAAAGTCAAACAACTACACACAGCAAATGAGTCGACACATATTACAAATACATATCATGACTGTTGTACCTCATTGATTGCCATCTGATGTTGATACCCATTTGTAACACATTCATACATGAACATCACACCAAATGTATTGTATGCCTTTCCAACAGAAGCACACAAATAGTTGTAACAGTCAATTCACACACAAAACACACAGGCCATGATTTATATTTTTGTTGCACAGTCTTGCCGTCATTTATTGACCAAAAATCTAAGCAAATTTACAAATTCCATTTTAAATTTCCTAACTTTTCGCTGCTTTTGTGTCAGTAAAAAAAAGGGAATTCCTGCACAAAGGTAGTAGAAAGTGGGTTGCAGTTGCATGGTCTACCACATCCGCCCAAACATTAGAACACACATTGCAGGCCATACCATCCTATCTTCGTCTAGATATAGGCTTCATGCATGTTAAATAATGAAAAATTACTCAAACACAGTTTGAGTCAAAAATGTTGATGCAAATAGGTCGAAAAAACATGCAAACACACACTAAACATCAATGGGCCCCTAGTGTTAATTCCACCAGCGCACCCCAGGCATGCAGATTTCCCAAAAAACAGTAGTTTCCCAGTAACGCGTGGGATTTTGACACACATGTAGCTTATGTGTCTAAAATAATCACGCGAACTACGTATATGTCAAAAAAATTACACGTAAGACGGAAAGGGGTTTCAAAGGGGGCAGGAAGTGATGTAATAGGAAATCCTGTTTATGGACATGGTACAGTGGGTGTACTTTCACTTTCATTTTGCAGTCTGTGATTTTTCTTGACTGTGTGGCTGTGTGTTGGTCTTGCTGTCTTGTGGATTCTGTATATTGTCTCTTGTGTGGTCTATCTTTTGTCTTTTGGTGTATCCTTATTCTATTTTGTACCTGTGTAAGTGTTTTTGTGTCTTTTATTGTTTTCTGAATTGTATTTGTACTGTCGGGTGTCTCTTTGTGGGTTGGATTAGTTGGGGTAGTTGGGGTCTGTCATTGGGGTGTGTAAGTTTCCTTTTTTCTACTTTCTTGTCCTTTATTTTTCATTTTATTGTCAAAATACTGTACTGTACCATGTTGGGAAGGGCGAGGCTGGGGTGCATGGGTGAGGAGGAGCTTGGGGCATTTGCGTGGCTGGTGTGCCACTTCCTTCCAATTATGCAGGAGGCAGGGGGCCGTGTGATACAGGGGTATCACACGGAGGCCGTCTTGGCTGCATTGGGCGAAGGTGCTCTTCCACCTTAAATGAGTATTCAACACGTCCCAGAACAAGCAACAGCTGAAGCATCGCTGGGCTGAACTGGTGGCCCGAGAACAGGACCTGCTGGACCACCTGGATGTGGTGATCGGTGGCTCTGTTTGTGAGTATCACATTGACAAAGGTGTACAGTAGAATGCTCCTGAGTGACAGTAGCAGATGTCGTGACATGCTGCATGCAATGTTTGTGGCCATGTGGAATGCAAGTTGAACATACTGTTAGTGTACCAGTAATGAGATGTATTACACATGTTATTACATGGTAACAATGCAGTCCAAAGTTTTGTTGGGACATGTCCGACTATCATTCAGGGTCATATGTACCAAGCTATTTATAACTTTCACTAACGGCTAAGTTTACTGAATTTCTGTGTTTACATCAGGACATATATTCATTCAAATGCACAAACCAAAATTTGCCATTCTGCTATCAGATTGCACAGTCACAAAACAGGGTTTTCTAGTCGCATTTAGGATTAGGCGTTCCAATCCTATCATAGAGGCGCAGGCGGCTATTTGTTTTATTCTTGGGCACAAATGCCGGCACTAAGCTATTGAAGTTACCATATGTTTCAACTTGGTGCTAACCCATTTTCAAAAGGGGAGGGTTCCCCATGGAATCCCTTCCTCTTTGTGAATGCATGGTCAAAAACTTTTTCTGAGCATGAAGTTGTGCTAAGGACCACTGACTGCTTCCAAAAATGTCTTTCAGTAATGAAATAGGTTGTTAAAATACTTTCTGTTCACCCCTGCTGAAATAATGCTGCATTTCAACAAATATTTACATCCCAATATGAAAGCAGTCACAGACATGGTGGTCTGCTGAGCTCAGCAGGCCTGCATCCCTGTTAGTGCCGCCATTCCCAAGGGGTTTGCAAAATGAGACCTACATCATCATTATTCAAGACGTAGGTCATTTACTACCCTATTTTTGAATTGCAAACAGTGTCATATCGAGTGTTCTACCTCTGATCATCCAACTTGCTAATGGCTAGTTGCTAAGTCTTGCAATGTGTGAATCACAATACCTGATATAGGTACATATGGCCTTGAGTGACACATTTCAGTTGCAATGACTACGCCTGTGCCCATGCATTCTGTCAATGATGATCAGCTAAGACACTGTCAGCATACCATATTTTGCAGTTTTGGGACAGCAAAGTGGGCAATCCATGTTTAGCGCTACATTGTCATCATTACACACACACGATCCCTGCCATCAAGTTGCCATAGGGGGCATACACGGCTTAGGGGACACTGCCAATGGGGCATTTGTTACCTACATACAACTGTGCCACATCTGTTATGGACCACTGAAAGCATGATAATTGCTGACTGAAAATTGACCCACATGTCCATCACACACTTACTCATTGTCCCTTAATGCACAAGCCACAATACCTGAGTCACTTGTATTGCAGTGAACCAGGGAAGTGCCATTGTCACTCAATTACAAATAATGAAATGGAGTACCATCTGAAATGGATTTGCCACAAAAGTTTGCAGTCAGGTTTAGCACCACATGATTGCTAGGGCCAGTGCATGTGTGCATATGTGTGTCTATCACTCACTGGAGTGTCAGTGTCAATGCAAGTTTGCAGTGGTATGTCTATTGGAGAGTCTTCATGCCTGATCTGCAGCTCAATCATATAAAATGTCACACGCTGTGATATGTTGTTCCCACGTTTGTACAGTGATCAGACATTGAGCATATATCTCCTTTCCATGTCTTACAGGTAGACCGGCTCCTTATACCATCGGGGAAGTGGCTCGATTCGAGGACCCAGACATATCCAGTAAGTGTGAAAATGTCTGTCCTGTGTTGTGATTGCAGTTGTTGTGTTATTGACTCTTGTGTGTTGGACTCATTGCAAGATATGATGAGCTGGCACGTGATCTGATAGATGACTTGACTGGAGGTTGACATAGTGTTCCATGGGAGGGTTGGACATTCACTGGCAGAGAGTCATATCTTGGGAGTCTTGTGCTGCGCAATAGGCAGCAGCAGGTTAACAAGGTGATTGGTAGCCACATGTAGGCCCACATTTGATTTGGAGGTGGTCCAGTGTCTGAATATTGACAGCAAGTCATACCCTAATTTACTAAAAAAAAGTGATGCATCAGTTTTCCACACTAAGTTGTGCATCCCTGTATTGTAATGTACATGTAGGACTGTATGGGTGACTGTCCCCGAGAATCTATCCCCAAATGTTGTACTCCATTTACATGGCACTTAAGTGGTATGTTATAGGTGTGAATGCAGGTCAAAGCCAGATGTGTGCTTGCATCAATGTGGGGGATTTAGGAAATGGGTCAGTGAGATCTGATGTTGATGATTGTACACAAATGAAAACATGAATGTAGATGTGACCAATGGATACCTCACTCCTAGTTGGCAGGCCTCCTTTCATGTGTTCCACTCAATAAATCCATGTACAGCTGGACAAGGCTTCATCGTTGTCCTTGACGGTTGTGATGTTGTATCGCATGACCATCCTCCCTGAGGCACTGGGGTAGGAGGAGAAAATATATGTAGTTAGGTGTGATGGTCACAGTGTAGATGACAGACATCTAATTCAAGCATGCATGTGTCCCAAACAACACTGACCCCTTATGATTAGCAACTGCATATCATCCTGCCAATTACATATACAAATCACAGGTCTTCTGTGCCTTGATGTTGATCCAGCTGATAGGGATTAGTCGGCCTGGCACATGTTGAGTACTTGCTGCATTTGCATTGTGACACATTGCACTACATAAATGCATATATCACTTAATTTGGTACACACCTTTTTGTGCTTTGCCGTGCTGTTAAATACTTGATGGGTAGGCCACGTTGCCATGTCATTCCTCAGGGACAATCTATCATCTGTACTGTGATTTGAACTGCATGTGCAATTTGAGGGAGATTGTTAGATTATCATCTGTACATACATCACACCATGATGACACTAATGTTTGCCTGTCTCTTGTTGACAGCTACCAACATGAATGCCGCAGAGATTAGAGAGTTCCAGAGGCGGGCAGTGCTATACAGGCATATCCTGGATGTGGAGACTGGCTTTCGAATGATGGCAAGACGCTATCATCGGGAGAGAGCCACTGGAGCATGGCGGGCTTTTAGCCAATGGGGCATTTGACCACAACAGGTGTCGCCACCACCACGACTGCAGGCAGTGGCATTGTAGCCACCAGTATATCAGCCATACCTGCTGCACCCTCAACCTTGGGAGCAACAGCCAAAACAACTACTGCACTGTCACTTCCAGCACCCCCGGCCACAGCACCTGCAGTTGCTACAACATCAGGGCCACAGACCACCACAGAAGCTGCTTTGGACATGGCCGCAATCAGGCAGCTACAGAGGGACATGCGGAAGGTCCTGAAGAAAATGGACATTGCCGCAATCAGACAGCTACAGAGGGACATGCGGAAGGTCCTGAAGGAAATGGACAGTCTCCAGCGGGACGTTGATTGGAATAGCTGGAGGCTCAAATTAATTCAGAAAACTCTGAGGAGGGCGAACCTCTAAGTCCTGCATTGCCTCACCCCTAATTCCGTCCCCTCCTTCCTCTTTCCTTATCCTGTTTATTATTGGGTCTAGCGGGTTTAATGATAGATTAGTGTAGGCTATTAGTTTAGATAGGATAAGTAGGTTGAGGGCTTATATTATTACGTTAGTTTGTGGGTGGGTGGTGGTTGATGTTGGGGCTTATGTGTGTTCTATCATAAAAAATATTTTAAAAATGCAAAACATATATATTTGTTTAGTATTAGTTAGTATCTTTTTAGTTTAGTATATGTTGTCCTACATGTGTCCCATCATATAAGGGGGATGGGATTAATGTTTAGAGTGTTTACTTACATGTGGTAAGTAAGTTTAGCATAGGGTAGTTAGGGCCAGTTGTGGGTAATGTATATTTAGGATAGGTTAGGTTAGTATAGGTGTGTGACATAGTTCAAGTTTTCTTTTAGACATAATTAATAAAGTTTTAGGTACTCCTTTACAGTATGTGTCATATGCTTGGGGATCTGGGCCTTTGCATGAGTGTGCAGTGCCAAATTTGTGTTGGGCTGTGTATTCCGTCCTGCATCCACATCCCACTCTTGACATGTTAATTCCCACTTCCAACTGAGCTGTCACATTGGATGTTACAACAAAACTACATCTCTATGCATCTGCTATCCATTCGACCCACCACTCAAGGTGACTATGGTTTCCATGTACTGGACAGGTAGGTGTGATTTGTAAGCTGTCATCCTTTGGGTCCTGTGTTGGAAACTTAGGCATCAAGTAGCACAGATGATTTTAAAATCCAGACCCTTGTGCATAGATATCAGCCCACATTATTTTTGTGGTCTTGTATTGACATTCTGTGACCATTGACATGTTACATGCATCACAAATCTCCAGCAAAGTAGACGTGTCACATTACACAGAGAGAAAGTGGTTGTGTAGGTACTGTTTATTTTAAAGTGCTGTAGTGCAATATTTACATGCAGGTTTGTGAGTCCATTGGTGTGAAGCATTCAATTGTGATGTAACACAAGTGCAATGTTGGACGTGCTGCGATGGAGTGTTATTCAGTGCAGAGGAACATGAATTGCCAATTGGGTAGTGAGAGTCAATTGCACTTCATAGTGGTAAGGTCGATAGTGTGTCAGAGAAGAGTGCCTGTTACCAACTGTAGCAAGACTGGCATGTTGTCAAGCACAGGACAAAAGAAAAACAGTGCCCATGTGGCATGGGCTGGTGCTACCGGGTATTTCTACGGGTGAAGGTGATCTGTTCCATGTCTTCATCCTCTGATGTGTGTGTCATCTCTTCTGCCCTTGATGGTGGTGGGTTTGAGGGGGCAACACACACTTCAGTGGTTGGAAAAGTGGACTCCGAATTCCTGATAGCTGGCAACTATGGAACTATTAAGGGCATAACTTCAGCAAGGAGCAGCTGCTGGTTATTGAGTATGGCAGCAACATCCCTGTGGTAGGCAGCCATGTCTACCCTGAGGGATCCCAGCTTTTTATCATGAATGCAGCTAAAATATTGGGAGGCCAGGTGTTGAGGTCCCTCACACACTGTTGGAGTCCTTGCAGTAGTGAATGTTGGACTTGCATGGCTGCTGACTGTTCTGCGGATGTCATCATGCACATGAGCATCCCCTCCAGGCTGGCTGCCATAGTTTGCATCCCCACCCCCACCTCCTTGGCCAGCTCCCTCTGTACTCCCACAACTGTCCTCTCAAAGGTGGTCCCAGTGTCATCAGAGTCCTCAGCTGTGTTGGAGCTGGCAGGTTGTACTATTGGGGTGGTGGGTGTGTCCCCTGGGATGGCTTCTATGTGTGTGCTCCTCCTTGCGACTGGAGGTGGTGTCTGGAGGGTTCCCGGGGCATCTTGAAGGGTTTCCTGGCTGATGGTTGTCAGCTCGTCATCCATGTCATCAGGGTAGTCCAGGACAGACAGATCCACAGCAGAGCCATCGTCCTCTGCAATTAGATATTGTACAATTAGTGTTTCTGTGTTGTGGCAGTTGTAATGTGACATCACTGACTTCCTATTGGTGCTACTTTGTAATCTGGGTTCCCATTCATTGTTCCTGTCATTAATATTTGCATTCTCTCAGGCCTATGCCCCACCTGCATGTCACATGTAGTGTGGGCAGTTTGGGGAATTTTCTGCGTCACATCCTCTAGGTGTAGGTTCTGTCCAAATTGTGGCTTGCCACCTTCTTGTCCTAATCAACCCTCTGTCTGCTTCCATTAGCATGGTGAGGCATTGCAATGCCTGTTGGTGTGCTGATGCCACATGCAATACACATAACAATATGGCCCTGTACTAGTCTATCATTTTTCATATACACCTAAAAAGTGCTGAGACCTAGCACCATATCATGTATTGCATTGGCATGACACGATACAGCTGTCAGCCTTGGTAGTTTCTCATGTTGATGTTTGCGTATGTGTGCTACATTGCATTGCACTAATGGGCCTGGCAGAGTTCCATTTCCTCTTATGACTGTGCAGGTGTGTTTCACTAGCTACACACATATGTCCTCCCCCTCAATGCTGTCATAGCACTATGACACATGAGATGTTGCATGGTGGCTTTGCAGCAATTCTGACACAGGCACAGAAGTAGACCCTGGAATGGGCAGCATGGGTATGAGATTACTGCTGTGTACTTCATAATGTAAGTGACAGTGCCTGATGTTTATTGAGTCTATGAACATGAGCAGTTGACAGGAGTTGCACTTGGATAGGGATTGAAGGGGATTGATTACGTAGTCATACTGAACCTTCTTTTTGAGTGTGTTTGTGCCATGGGCACCTAACTGCCATTTTCTAATTGACCATCACACACAGCACAGGTAGTAGTGGCAAGTGTTGTCAATGGTAAGGCGCCAAAATTGGCAGCACCGCGCTGCATCAGTTCTGAAATGGAGGGGTGCGTTGTAATTACAAAAATATGGTGCACACCTGTGTTGCGCTAAATTCAGCTGCAAGCACCAATGCAGGCATCCTTGCACCATATTGCAAGTATGTCTGCATTGAAGGGAAATATTGTTTATGTGTAGAAAGTTGTCCCTTCCTGCACATAAACAATCTACAATGGTGATTTGGCATTTCTATGTGTGCTGCAGAATTCAGCACACATAGAAGTAACAAATTGTGATTATTGAATGATAGTTTATGTGTAGGATGGGACACCTTCCTGCACATAAACAATCAAAAATGACATTTTGTTCATTCTATGTGTGCTGCAGAATGCAAAAGCACAAACGAGAAGAAAACGCAAAAATGAGAAGAAATCAAAGTACTTCTCCTTGTTGAGCAATGCCAATGCCACCCCTGTAGTGGGGTTAGTTTTGGCGCTGCCTCAGATGTACAATTCCTTGTAAATCTGGGGAGCGTTAAAAAAATGAGTTTAGAGGTGGAACGCTGACAGCGACCCCTATTGCACACCCCTCTTCAGCAGAAAATTGCATTGGAGGGGCCCATATTTACAAGGCGACAATAAGCCACAGAAAGTGGCTTAGCGCCGCCTTGTAAATATGGAGCAGTGCACAGCGCAACCGAGCATCACTAAAAGTGATTCTTTGGTGGCACTAGAGGCTTGTAAATATGCCCCTTAGTATGGATTTAAGGTGCTGCGATGCAGGAAACAAACAGTGATGTTGCACATATTGTATGGGAATGCCCTATAATTCAGGGCTATTTTTTCTAGATATGAGACTATATGGTACCTGGATTAAACATGCATTAGAATTTGTCAGCTCAATTGGTGCTCTTGCAGAATATCAATGACTTCCCCACCAGTCTTGGGGACAGCTAAGATTGCCATGGGATGCATGTGGTAAAATGAAGTAATACCGTCTTTCAAGATCTGGTTTTTAAACTTGAAAACTGAATACAAACACAATAAAAAGAAAAGACTAAGAAGAGTTTATCATTGCTGAAACATTAAAAAAACTCACTCAGCCTTCTTTACGCCCCATACCCCACTCCCGAAAGTCACACCCTGGAATTTCTGACAATTGGAAACTATAAGTATATACTTTGCGAACTGAAACGACGGCGCTCTCGAACGTCCTAAGCAGCAGTGATCAAATTCCTTCTGTTGTGCAGGGCCCATTTATTGACAAAAAAAAGTTTGACAGCTTCACTCTTTCAAAGGTGGTGAGGTTTTGCAAACAATCAGTGCCCTAACACAAAGTGAGGTGGCTTACCTGCAAGACATGCTAAAGGGGTTTCTCCACATCTAAGGATCCCAACCTGCCACCCTGCCATACACTCCCACTATGTCTATCTTGCTTTGTCTTTCTCGCTGTCTCACTTTATCTCAGTGTGCCTTCCCTGCTACCACTGTTTCTCTGTACGTATTTACAGTTAAATGTTACATACTAGTGCTCAGCAGTCGTTTCCTATTCCCCAATGTTACACAGGTGCCTGTGTTCCTACATAGGATTATTGTTGTACCCTTCCATGTATGTGTAATTTCCCATCTAGACACTGCATTTTGCCATCTTGGAATACCACTGCAATACAGTTCCACATTCATCTTTCCCTGACAGGTATAGTAACAGCTGGCAATAGGGCATGCGACCCTCCACCTTTTGTTCTTTTATAAACATTCCTGCTTCACGGTAGCACCACTGGTTTCTGGAGTATTCAGTACCAGTGCAAAAATCCCACTATGAGAAGATAGGTGCCCTGCTACCATGGCCCCAATAATGCAACTCTGTGAGAACTGTGGGAATGCTACAGAGTCATGACTAAGTAAGGTATCTTACAGCGTAATCGTGATTGCCTACACCTGTCACTGTACTTTGAATGTAGCATTCTGATTTCCTATTTTTCAAATGCATCTGGCCAACAGTTCATGTTATCTTGAAGAATAACAGAATTAGTTACAAGCTGACTTTCTTAAATACTTGATAGATTGTGATTTTTGACACACGACTACCTCTTGCCACTAATCATAATTCTTTTACTGCAAATACCATGTTTCTTTATTAACAATAAATAACACAGCTTGAAAATATATTTGTGGGTATTAATTCTGCTAGTTGAATATAGCGTCTGATTTAGAGTATGGGTGATGGTTACTCTATGGCAAACGTGATGCATTTCAAGTCTGTCAGTCTTATTTCAAGTGCATTATGTCCTGTAGCACTTCAACTGATACCACAGCAAGTTTGTGACAGACTACCTCTCTACCAAACTGTAAATCAGGCATTAGGTTTTTTACACCTCAATTTTCTTCAGTAGTAAAACTAGAATCCTTGATTTCACTATTCCCTGTAAGTGAAATTCTAAGAGAGTTTACTTGACATTTAAATGAGATTGTATTGAAATACGATATCTGTGTTTCCAAGGACTCTAACTCACAGAGATTAGTTTGTCTGACCTAGCATTAGTCTACTAGTCCACCGACCCATCTGTTACGGAACAATTTCATAACCTCTTCTCTATGACTGTGTAGATTTTAGCAGGAAGATTTAATGAATGAACCAAAAAATATTTCAGTGAGATTTCGTGAGCTACAGAATATATTAGGTCTGGGCGGAATTTCAATTATACCAGAGTAATTAGAGACATTTTCAGTAATTCTGTATTACTCTTCCTGCCAATTATGCAATTACACCTCCTCACGTAATTAAGATTTATTTTGGGGAAAATCCTAATGCAAAACCACATTTAGCAAGTGCAAAGGTTGCTCATACTCTGCTGCATTTAGCGCTGTTCCTTAGCGCAAAATGCATCCTTGCATTCTTCTTGGATGCAGGGTGAATTTTGCACTACGACAATAGCACTACATGCCTGCAGTAGGTTGGGGAGAAACCCTGCCCCACAATCACATTTACCTGGCGTGAGCAGCCACACACACTCAATATTTGTGTTTTCATTGCATTTAGTGCTATTTCCTAACGCAAAAAGCATCCTCCCGCCCATTTTGAGTGCAAGAGGCATTCTATTACTAACTCAAAGGAAGATGAATGTAAAGCATTGATCGGTACCAACATAGTTAATAATTAGAAGATACAGCACAATAAAAATACCACTCCAATGTATAAAAAAATTGCATATATTTTGATTGTTGTTTTTAAATAGACAATGTTAGACCTGGCATCCTTGGCGCAGTCTCCCCTGTCTTTTTTTGCCTCTACTTCCTGTGTTTTGACTGTGTGCTGGACTTTGTTTTTGCTGGTTTTGTTACTCTGGGCACTTTACCACTGCTGACCAGTGCGAAAGTGCAAGTGCTCCCTGTGTAAAGAGTATATGTAGTTGGCTTTTCCTTGATTGGCACATTTTATTTACTAGTAAGTCCTTAGTAAAGTGTACTAGAAGTGCCCAGGGCCTGTAAATCAAATGCTACTTGTGGGCCTGCAGCACTGATTGTACCACCCACAGGAGTAGCCCAGTAAATATGGCTCAGACCTGCCACTGCAGTCTCTGTGTGTGCAGTTTTGCCAATTCGACCTGGTAAGTGTACCCACTTGCTAGGCCCCAAACTTCCCTTTTTCTCCATACAAACACCCCTAAGGTCGGCCCTACGTAGTCCCATAGGCACAGTGCAGTGTATGTTAAAGGTAGAACATGTAGTGATGTGTTGTACATGTTCTTTCAATGAAATACTGGCAAATTCGGTTTTCACTATTGCAAGGCCTATTTCTCTCATAGGTTAACATGAGGGCTGCCTTTAAATATCTTTTGGGTTAAGTATCCCTTTGGGAGCAGATAGAGATAAAGAGTTTGGGGTCTCTGAACTCACAAGTTAGAAATACATCTTTTAGTAAAGCTGGTTTATAGATTGTCAGTTTCAAAATGCAACTTTTAGAAAGTGGACATTTTCGTGCTTAAACCATTCCATGACTCTGCCTGCTTGTGTATTCCCTGTCTGGGTCAGGCTGACAGTTGGGCTGTTTGTGAATCTCCACTATACAGTGACACAAAGGGAGCTGGGGTGTAGCCCACATATCCTGATGTGCCATCTGGGCTAGAGTGGAGGGAAGAGTGGTCACTTATACCTGAATGGGCTGTGTCTGCCTTCACAGCATGCAGTCTCCAAACCCCTGGTGTATGTCCAGGCCAGGCCTGGGCAATGCAGGATCTGAGGAGCAACAGAGACTTTCCTTTGAAGTTTGCCTACTTCAAAAGAAGAAAGGGGCATAAGTAGTGGACCCAAAACCCCATTTTTAGAATACTTCTGATACCAAGAGGAACCTCTGCCAAGGAGAAGAGCTGAAGAGCTGGCGGAGGAATACTGCCCCTTTGCCTGTGACTGTGCTTTGCTGGGTTGGCCTGCAGTTGCTGCCTCTGCCTGAAAGAGGACAAAGACTAAACTGTCAGTCGGAAGCTTTGTCCCACTGTAACCAAACAATATCCAACTGATGAGCCCTAATAAGAGTGAAACCAGTCTTGGGCTGCTTGTGTTCCAGCTCAGGAAGGACCCGGTCTGACAGTTCTTGCTGACCTGTTGCTACTGGAACAGAGTAAAGGCTGATTTGCATATGGCTGAATCCAAATAGTGATCACACAGTGTGCAAAATAACAATGCACTGAGATGTGTCCCGAGTTATTACCAGTGGCTGAGATTAATTCAAGCATTCTTTCCATCACATTTTTGTATCCTTCAGTGTGGTACGAGAATGCCCATAATGGGTCTTTTTCCCACTGTGCCATTGAAAACAAGGAATACCCGTCTGATGAGACCTAATAAAGGTGAAACCAGGCCTCAGTTTTCTGAGTGGAGGTTTAAGAATGACCTGCCCTGGCAATTCGGGCTTGACTGTTTAGTTTGAAGCTGGATCAGGACTGATTTGCATATGGTTGGTTTCAAACGGAGGTGGCATGGTGGGAAAAGAAAAATTAGTTGGAATGCTACCCTGAACTACTGCCAGTGGTTAGACTTATTTTAAGCATTTCTCCCTTTATCTTTTGTGTGTTTGACCTAAATAATTACAGTTAGAAGGTAAAATCTTTAAGTAGGAGAAACCTAGTTAGTAGATCCAACCCCCTCCATCGTGTTCAGTGTCAAATTGCACCTAGGTCCTGTCTACTGTAACTAGTGACTATCAATGGCACTTTGATCTTCTAGGAGCTACTTCTACTAAAAAAATTTAAAATCATATCTCATTTTGGACTTGCCCATCTCTGTATTGTCACCCTCAAAGCTTTTACCTTAACCCCTTATTTTTTCTCAATTTTGTTTTTGTTGGCATTAGGACTCTGTGCTTTAAACGGCTAACCAATGTTAAAATGCTCATATTCTCCCACTTATACATGGTAAAATGAGCCTACACCTGATTGGCACATTTAATTTACTCATAAGTCCCTCGTATATGGTACTACCTAGTATCTAGGGCTTGTAAATTAAATGCTACTAGTGGGCCTGCAGCACTCACTGTGCCACCAATTAAAGTATCATTTTAAAACATGTCACATGCTTACCATTGCAGCCTGTAGTGCAATTTTAAACTACCGTTTTGATCTGTTACAATAAACCTTTTTCCAGTCCTTAACCTTCCTATTTAATATACATAAGTCCCCATTAAGGTAAGGTCCTAAAAGGTAGGTCCTACAGACTCGTAGAGCACTGTGCATTGTACTTAAAAAGTAGTGTGTGTTTAAGTTTTACTTGTCCTGGTGGTGAAAAACTCCTAAATTTGTTTTTCATTATTGTAACACCTCTCTCACAGATTGACAAAAATGGGGCTACCTTATTACATTTAATAAGTCAATACTTTGATTGGGAGCAGATAGAGGTGTGCTGTTTAGGTTCAGATGAATTGTAATTTAAATCCTTTTAAATGGTAAAGTTGGATTTTATGCCACAGTGCTGAAAATACCACATTTGTAGAGCTGTCATTTCTTGTTCTCTTGGATATCCTGGGTCACATGACTGTGAATGGCCCTGCTCTTGGGGTTTGTGTATTCCTGTGAGACAGTGAGACAAAGGGGACTGGGTGTAGGCAGGATGGTGGATTGCTAGGGACAGAGCTGTTCCTTGCTCCACTTATATTTCAAAGGGCTGCCTCCAGCACACACACAATGGAACCTGACACTAGTCTTTTCTCACCCCAGACTTCTTGGATCCTTGACAAGAGAATGAAAGAACTTTCTAGGACCAGATGTAAAGTTGTCTAGAAGAATCCACTCACTTCAAAGGCTGGCAACAGGTATACATATTAGACGCATACAACACAGTACACTCCTGGAACAGTGGAACACTTCAGAAGGTCTGCTTAGACTTCCAGGGGACTGCCATGCTGCTTAGGTCCTTGCTTGCCCCACATGGAACTGCCCTGCTGCTACCAGAGGACTGCCCTCTGCTTGACGTTTGACTTGTTCTCCAGAGTACTACCCTGCTGCTTGGAGGCTATCTTGCTGGTGATACCCAGGACTACCAGAGAGACACCAAGAGCTGGTTGGCTGGCCTTCCGTTGGAGCTACTGGGGCATAACAATCTCAAGAGAACTTGAACCCTATATCTGGCCTCTTTAGGAGGCAGTCCTGACCCCCACCTGTCCCCTCCAGTCCTGAACCATTGGAAGTGGTGTTAGAGGTGCTGTTCCTGCCTATCAGTGAAAGTTGGGACTTAGAGCCTGATTTAGAACTTGGCAGATGTAATACTCCTTCGCAAAAGTGATGGATATCCCGATCGCCATATTATGATCCGCATTGGAGATAATGGGATCGTAATACAGTGGACAGAATATCTGTCATGTTTGCGACTCAATATTTCTCCCAGCCAAAACCTAAATCAGGCCCTTAGACTTTTCACAAAAAAAGTGACCTGAGAACCGACAGGAGACTAGGACCTACCTGTCGGTCCATAGTGTATCGCTGATCGGCCTGAATATGCTGTAACTCCGTCTACCTTCTCCACAGTAGCCAATCCTGTTCAGCAGCACCTCTTGGCAAATGTAGAGTCCTTATCTGCTACAGTCTCCAGCTGGAGATTTTCGACTTATGTGACAAAGTCCTAAGGAAGACATTTTCATCACAACTTCATCCAGTGGCTCAACGGCGATGATGCCTCATCCCTGGACACTGCCTGGTGCTTTGCTCCACTGAACTTTATTTTTCGAGAACATTTTCTTCACAATTCCTTTTAGAGGCAAGCTGAGACTTGCCTCAATGAACCTTGTATATCTGACCCAGGCTCAATTGTGGTCAGTCTGAACTTTTGACATTGTCCCGGTCTCATGCAGCTAGATATTATATATTTTATGTGAGTATAAAGTATCATAACTTTGGTTCTATTGACTGGATTTATTCTTTTGTGGTGTAATTATATTCACTATAATTTTCTCTATATTTCTAAGTTGTTTTGGCATTAATCTTGGGTTGTGTTTTCACTTTATTACTGAATGAGTTTTGCATTTCCTCTAAGTTAACTCTGGCTGCTTTTGGCCCAAACTACCAGTGCATTAAGCACTGGTTCATTTAGTGACTTTGGTGGGTCACCGAGACAAGGATTGTGGTTGGACTTGCACCCACCTAAAACAGTCAAATAATTTTCTACAGATATGTGTAGTTTTGGTGTTGTTTTATTTAATACATTTTTTTCTTGTTTTGCAATGCATTACTGTTTTAATACTGCATAAATACTGTACATATTGCCTCTAAGTTAAGTCTGTCCCCTCTGTGACATAGCCACCAGGAGATTGAGCTCAGTTTAATTTACTGTCATGTCCACTGACAAGGATTGTGATCCTTACTTGGGGTAGGTTGTTACCCCATTAAATGTTAACCCAATTCTTTACATTGGCGTTCATGGACGAGATCAAGGATTGGTGTTTTGTAGTAAATTTCAATTATTAAAATTGAAATTAAAAATCCCTTTAGAAACCTGACATCAAAATTACTCTCATTTTTCATATTGACCTTATTTTTAATTGACCTTTTTTAGATTTTTCCTAAATTTTATTTCTACCATCTGTCTTTTTGCCCATGTGATTTGTGGTAGAATGGAAATGGATCTGTGCAACATTAAGAGCCTCAACATGACAGAGCTGAGGAAACTATGCTAGGAAAGACTGCTGAAACTGGAAAAATTGGCCATGAAAGTGGAGTACCAGATTGCCCTCAGAGCCTGGGAGGAGGTCGTCTGCTGCAGGTCCACATACAGGAGCATGAGGATGATAGAGTAGAGGATGAGGATGGGATAGATGAGGAGGTAGAGGATGGCCTTGCAATGGCCCCTGCAGAGGCTAAAGTGCCAGGAGAGAATAGACCTAAAGAAGCCAGATCCCATGTCCTGTCCAGAGCAAAGACCCATTTGTCCTCTTGCAGCATGACCCTGGCTGAGATAGAAGACAGAAAAGCAGAAAGGGACCTGAAGGGACAACTAGCGATCATTGCCCTGGAGGAAAGAAAGGCAGCTGTAGAAAAGGAAAGTGTGGCAGCAGAGGTGGCAGTGGAAGAGAAAAGATTAGACTTGTCCTTGGAGGAGAAAAAAACCCTGCTGACCCATGGGATGGGTCAGAGAGGACAGAATCTGAAATCCAAGAGAGCTTCAGAGTCATATGGAGATGATGGATGGAGGCAACAGTGAAGTGCGTAGGAGATGTAAAAGAGTCTCCATCCCTCAAAAACTGGTGTCTACCTATGTGGTGGGGAATGACATAGGCAGCTGAGGTCTATGTGGTGGCTTGTATGTGCATGGTGTCACAGAGAATGATTGAGGGCTACCCTGTGGAAGCACATACCAACTAACTGCAGGAAAGGGTACCTTATTGCCTTTGCGAAAGCTGATAGGATGAGATATGCCCCCAGGAAGGAAGCCCTTGTTGCGAAGTCTGGCCTAACCCCAGGAAAGTATCACCTGAAATTCAGCGCTAGCCAAAAAGAGTCACACCAGTTATGAGAAAAAAACTATGGGGACATTTTAGAGGTTTTTAGATGGTTTATTCAGTTGGTATGGTGGACAACAATATGTCTGCCATCCTGAGAGACCTCCATCCACCAAATTTCGATATTTCTACCAGCCATAAAGATATAGCTGTACACTGACAGGAACTGCAGTCATGACATTTCCTGTAAATGTAGGAAATGTTAAGGATGGTATTGTCAATCATGACAACTGGTCATCAAACTTTGCAAAAGCTTTTTTTTCTCAAAAATAAACTTCTGAAGTGAGAGTTTGTTTTTGAAAAACCTTGGGAGCTTTCTTCAAGGCTCTGTTGGTCATTTGGTTTTCAACTGTTCTCCACCACCAGTTGTTTTCTGACAGTGATTGACAGAAACAAAGTTACATTATCTGGCTTAAATGGAGCAAATGAGCAATGCCTTTCTTCAATGGCCCCCACTCTAGCTGGCTGTCAGAAGGAATATTCTGTCTATGGAGCCATCAAGGACTCCATCTACGTAATACTGATGGTCCACCCATCCCTAAATGAGGAGGTCAAACCAGAGGTTTATCCACCAGACTCTAAATCCAGCCATAAATGTTGTGTTATAAAAGGTAAAGAGTCTTTTGAACAGCTGATGAAAGAATATATTCATTAATATGGAAACAATAATCTTTGAGGACACTTCAAATGTCACTATTACTAACTTCTGAAACTCAGCAACACAAATTCCAATGAGTGGTTAAATGTTTTCTTGAACATAAATACACAGGTTAATAACCAGATGCATAAACAATATGTTATATAAATAAGGAACTAAGGGCCTGCATTATATAGTGGCAGTAAGGAAATTACGCAATATCCTTACTCCCAGCATAATGGTCCACCCACCGGATTTAAATGTAGGCGGACCTTTGGTGTATCTATGAGGGGAACTACCATGGCATGGTTACACCTCTCTACGATGGCCCAACAGATTAGGGGCCATTGCAGGTTGACTTCTATGTCGGCCCACTTATTTTAGATGGGCATCCATACAGGTCAGTTTTCACTGCTCATCACTGACAAGGAAAATCCTTGTGGTAAGATGCAGTGAAAACTATCTAAAGCCCCCCTCACCATAGGAGATAACTACTTTGGTCAGACAGCATTGATTTTTTTGTTTTGTTCAAAAAGAAAATGGTGCTTCATGATTTCATTTTAAAAATAAAAAAATATAAGGTTGACGGATGGCTCTATCATGTTGACGGAGCCCTGCATCAAACGTAGAAAAACATTGACTTACTTCCACCTACCAATTTATAACTCTGCCCTTCAGGTTTAGAATTGACCACGAGCCTGGTGGTCATTTCTGAAGCATTGGCAGGAACAACCATCCCGGCTGTTGTTGTCAATGCTTTTTTACAGCTCCATCAATATTACAGAGCCATCCGTCAATTTGTTTTTCATTTTCCAAAAGAAAATCCTACAGAAGGATTTTATTTTTGAAAATTAATAAAAACAATACCCCTCATCATGTGAGTTATCTCTTCTGCTGAGAAGGATATTAGACATTTTTCACAGCCTCTTACCACCTGGATTTTCCTGGTGGTAATAGTGAAAGCTGTGATTTCCTGGTGGTAATTGACAGAATAATCAATCATTCTGAAATGTATGAAATTTCCAAGACCTCTGTGTAGAAAGATATGAAAATGCATTTATATTTACCATTCTGGACATCTGTTACCATTCCTTCAATATGGAGAATCTAAACCATGAATTTTGTGAGGGTGGCCCCATATTTGAAGCTATTGATGCTGAACACATTGCTTAATTTCACTATTTTCTTGAAGCCTGCCTTGCAAGGCACCAGAACAGAAACAAGCTTGCCTAGTCTGAGCTCGAAGAAGGAAGGACAATCAGTCAGCTTTAAGTGACTTGTCTCCTCTTTGTCCATTTTGATGCAAGCAACTGCCCTCTCAAAATGGAACACCAACATAAGGTAGAACAGTATAGACTTGGGGGAAATGGGCAAAATACCAGCAGGGACGAGTAAACACTTCTTACTATTTCATCTTTTTAGTTCTGGCAAGAGACAGATTTAGTTGCATGACAGAACTCATGCAATCACCATGGAAGAGTTAAAACAATAGCATTGAAAGAAGGGCATTAGCTCCACACCTACAATGGTCTTTGCATCGACTGGGCAGCACTTCTGTTGCTCTGCGTACCAATCAGTTTTATTTTGCTGCCTGGCCAATGACCCGCCAATGCACTGCAATGGAGGTGCATTGTTTATTTGTTGCTCTCAAGGAGCTAAATTAAACACCTATGTTTATTAGAAACCACTGCAGGTGTTTTATTTTAGACACCATGTTTTGTCGAATGAGCCCCGAGCAGCAAGACCAGCTTGGCACCACTTCCTGAACCCTCCCAGGACAACTACACATGCTGGAGTACATTTGGGCCAGTATTTTAGCACACTAGGCCTGCCACTGTGCACTTTAACCTAGATATATTTTATTCAGCTTTTTTTATTATTTTAACAATAGTCACATTTGCGGTCTTGTTTTATTTCTCTCTATCTAGCTGTACTTTGCCTAGGACAGCACCACAATCTTGAACAAGACATGCTTCTCTCAAGGCTGCAGTAAGCCAGGTTGCCGGTAAAATGTGGTAATTCTATGTCTCTTGTATTCGTAGAAATATACACATCCTTCTGTAGGGACATCTTCTCAGAACATCAGCTGTTTTATTATAGGAACACTTCCCTGTCCCATACGCGTTAGAGGGAGATTCCAGCCAGATGACCACGACTGTATGCTGATTGCTAAACTCTTTGCTACAGCTACTTGTGCAGACTTCAGGCCTTTGCTCGGGTATGGGGGATGATGTCTTCCCAGGGGAACCAGAAGGGCAGAACTAGAGCTTAACCTGCTGTGCTCTAATATAGCCTAGGTAGTAATTAGTATACTTGACACTAGTGACAATATGGTAGCATTATCTTTATGCTTTACTCTCCTTGTCATAATTTTTATCCTGTCAAGCTTTATCATCCTGGTTATTGCAGTACATGCTTTATTGTCTAAGATGCAGTCACTTCATTAAAAACATATATTGCCTCTGTTTGTCAATGTATATGTGAGACTAATGTAACTGAGAGAAACGGATGAGATTTGAGTGACCAAGATTTCCCTGAGGAATCAATTGTGTCGTGCGCTCGGCTGCCAAATCATCTCTGCTCTTGGGTAGAGATAAGGCACTGCTAGTTAGCCTAAGCAAAACCCCAACTGGGGCGACAGGTGTCACCTGTAGTGGGTTAAGGCTCAGTCTTCGACGCAAATCCAGTAGTCTCAGAATAATGAGAGCCTATGCAACATGGGGTGGGGGGAGTGATATCACATGCCATTTGACCTTCAGTTTCACTTACTCAAATAAACAAACACTCGTCTGCAAGCATGCACACAACATACATTTGAAAGCACTTTGTTTACTTACCTCAGCTACCAAGGGGCACCATATTCCAGCTAATTGTTATCCCTTTTTAATACTAACAGTGAATAATGAAAAATTATTTACTGTTAGTGTAATAAAAAAGATGAGAGAAAACAGAGAGGGGAGCTCCCACTGACGTCCAACTGCCACTGTGTTCCTACCACTGAGTTTTCCACTTCTCAAGTCAGGGGTCACAAAGGGCAAGCCAGTGGTCGTGACTGCGATAATCCACCACTTCGCCCACATAGCAGTATAAAAAATGTCAGGTCATTGATGGAGAGAGACACCCACCTTCCAGAAGTAGTAAGTGTTTCTGCTTTGTGTTTGGTGGAAGAAAGACATGTGAGCCTGTTTCTGGGCTACCCATAACGCTCCTGGGAATGACATGTTATTAGTCCAGACCCATGTTAACAGGAGTCTGCTAATTCCTGGCAGCAGCACCAGAATACAGGGCAACACTGCCTCCAATCCCAGATCTTTCTTACTGGCATTGCCTCTTAAACCTATCAGTGCGTGCGTCAGCCACTGACCGATGTGAATGCACTCTCCTTGGTGCGGATCACGAGCAATGGCTGACTCCAGGGAGGGGTTCCATTTTTATTTATTTATTTATAACACCCTCAGAAGACAAGGAAGACCTTCTCTATCTCGCCCCTCATGCCACCCACCCCTCTGTGACGTCAGCATGCTGAGATACGGGCTGATATCACAATTTATTTTCTCCACCAGAGCAGGAAGCATCAGGAAACTCTGCTTTCGGGTCTGGTGGGGAAGATAGGCCCGAAAAGGCCTCCCTACTGTTCGGGAAGGCCTTCCTGAAATGATTGTCTGGCAGTGGATTCACAGCCAGGAAACCCCACTAGACACCAGGGATTACACTTGGGGGGTCGACCCTCTCCGAAATGGGCCATCTCCCCCCCCCCCACAGGGGCATATATATATATATTTTTTAAATGTTAGTTCACCCATGGGGGGGCCGCTCGTGAGCAGCGCTGACCCCCTGTGGGGGCAATTACTTTTTTAATACCTGTATGGTTTCCCTGGGGGCCATGATCGCCCGCCCCCCCACGGGGAAACCATACAGCTATTGAAAAATATATATAGATCTATATATATCGATCTATATATAGATATATAAAGATTGATATATAGATATATATATTTATAGATCTAGATATATATATGTATATATAAATATATATATATATTCTATATATAGATATGGATTTAGATATAGATATATCTATAGATGGATATATCTATATCTATAAAAACATATACATATCAATAGATATAGATATACATATATCTAGGGAGATCACTTTTGTCAATGCGTGTGTGGTTTCCCTGGGGGCTGGGATCGGCCCCCCGGAAACCACACCCAAGCATAAAAGTGATATCTTTACATATACATATATATTAATAGGTTATCTCTCTCTCGCTCTTTCTCTCTCTCTATATATATATATATATAAAATATATATATATATATATATATATATATATAAAAAAAATATATATATATATATATGCACATACTCCAACCAATGCGTTTCAACTGTAGCTTTTAGGCAGCAACAGAAAAGTCAAGCTAACTCTTGTGATTATGTTTTTACTAGAAAAGGATCTGATTTTCTCTAGTGGCAGTTTTGATGCCATAAAGTTGCGCAGGTTTATATGGTCCGCGGGAGCACCGCCAACAGGCTGGCGGTGCTCCTTTGGGCATTCTGACCACGGTGGTACAGCCGCGGCCAGAAACGGAAAGTCGGCGGTCTCCCGCCGGCTTTCCGCTGCCATGGGGAATCCTCCATGGCGGCGCAGCTTGCTGCGCCGCCATGGGGATTCCGACCCCCATACCGCCATCCTGTTCCTGGCGGTTTCGGCCGCCAGGAACAGGATGGCGGTATGGGGTGTCGTGGGGCCCCTGGGGGCCCCTGCAGTGCCCATGCCAATGGCATGGGCACTGCAGGGGCCCCCGTAAGAGGGCCCCATTTAGAATTTCAGTGTCTGCATTCGGAGCCGGCTTCCTCGTGGAAGGGTGTTTCCCGCTGGGCTGGCGGGCGGCCTTTTGGCGGTCGCCCGCCAGCCCAGTGGGAAACCCAGAATGACCGCGGCGGTCTTTTGACCGCGGTACGGTCTTCTGGCGGTTCCCGCTTGGCGGGCGGCTCCCGCCGCCCGCCAAGCTCAGAATCACCCCCCAAATCTCTATTTTAGGTGAATAGTTGAGTGGATTAGAAAAGCCCGCCATTACCTGCGCTATAATACAAAAGAAATGTATGAGCGTGGGGGGCTATGGAGAGATGAAGTGCACTTTTGCTGGGTGGTAGTGAGGAAATCCAAGGAGGAGGTCATGAGAGTGGGAGCACCAGTAATGATTGTCGGGCTGGGTGTCAGAAGCGCTGAAAATTGTGACGATTAGTATGTGATAAGGTGAAGAAATAGTGTGGATTTTTTTTTAGTGTCTTGAGAGAACGTGCTGATTGAGGGAAAGAAGAGAAGGTAAGGTGACCTTTACTGTTGCACGCATCACACACACACTAGCAATTTTGTGATAATCTACGTAGGCTAGTGTTTTAGATGGCTAGTTTAGCCTGTAGCAGAGATAGCATCTTGTTTAATGACTGCTGCTCAAGCCCTAACTCAGGTTATAGAGGAAAGCTCTGATGTAGGATCAGAGACTGAGACAGCAGATACTCAGACAGCATCTGAGGGATAGGACAATGGCACAGACTCTGGGAGTGATTTTTCAGTCTGAGGAGTCCTATTCGATAACTCCTCTTCCAATGATTCTGACGGAGGTGATGAGGACAGTCCTGTTGTCCCTTTGCAAGCACAGTCTGTGCAGTGGGACAATAGTGGGTTAGACCAACCCAGAGAGCAGGTGCATGCAGTGGCAAGCACAGAGAGAGTGCTCTCTTGGGAGTTCCCCAATTTAGTTCAGCCCCGAATTCAACCATCCAAATCATGTTGTTGACACATCAAAATGATCTATTGCAAAACAACCTTATTTTTTAAGGCAGGCACATGTGTTTTTGGTCCTGACCCAGACATTTCTTGAAACTAGACACCTGGGGGAGCCCATGAAGGTGTGGGTTGTGTGGATTCCCCAAAGTTTTCTTATCCAGAATACCCTGCAAAACTTGAATAAAAACTTGTGCCCATATTTATACTTTTTAGCGCCGCATTTGAGCCGTTTTTTTTCTGCAAAATCGGCGCAATCTTACAAAATACAATTGTATTTTGTACGTTTGCCCTGCTTTTGTATCAAAAAATGATGCAAATGCGGCGCTACAAAAGTATAAATATGGGCCTCTATTTTCTCTTCCATTCTGTCACACAAACTGCAGGGGTATGCTAGGATCCACAAAAATCCTACCACCCAGTGTTTCCCCACCTGTCCTGATAAACACGCTACCCCTCTTGAGTGCCTGTACCTAGGGCCTGCTTCAGGAATGTATCACCCCAGAGTCAACAGTTACCCTCATGTGAGGACTAACATTGATGGTTGTGTGATCCATTCCTAACACTGCCATTAGGCCTACCCGCACAAGTGAGGTACCATTTTTATTGGGTGACTTGGGGGAATGCTGGGTGGGAGGAAATCTGTGGCTCCCTTTAGATTCCAGAACTTTGCAGCACGGAAATGTGAGGAAAGAGTGTTTTTTAGCCCAGTTTTGAGGTTTGTAAAGGATTCAGGGTGACAGAACCCAGTAAAAGCCACACAGGTCACCCCATCCTAGATTTCAATAGGTGTCTACTTTCCATAAATGTATAGGTCTAGTAGGTTTCCATAGGTGCCGGCTGAGCTACAGCCCAAAATCCACAGCTAGGGACTAGGCCTATCCACACAAGTGAGGTACCATTTTTTGAAGAAGACTTGGGAGAACACAGAGTAGAAGAACAAGTGTTATTACCAATTATCTTTATTTACATTTTTGCCTTCAAATGTAGGGGGGAGTGAAAGAAAGAAGTCATTTTTTCAGAAATGCCCTGTAATTCACATGCTAGTATGGGGACCCCTGAATTCAGAGATGTGCAAATAACCACTGCTCCTAAACTCCTTATCCTGTGCCCATTTTGTAAATACATAGGTTTCCTTGATACCTATTTTTCATTAATTATATTTCACCAAATGAATTGCTGTATACCAGGTATACAATGAAAACCCATTTCAAGGGGCAATTCATTTATTGGCTCTGGGTACCTTGGGTTCATGTTGAACCTACAAGCCCTATATATCCCTGCAACCTGAAGGGTCCAGCAGACATAACAGTATATTCTTTCAAAAATCTGCAAAATGTAGACATAAATTGCTGTTTTCTCAACTCAAATTTCATTTTTTTAAATTTCAGCTCTTTCTTTCTGTAAGGAAACCTTGAATTATCCACAAAAATGATCCCTTGCTGAATTCAGGATTTTGTCTACTTGTTAGAAATGTTTAGCTGTCTGGTATCCACCATTGGTTTTACACCCATTTCTGTCACTAACTGGAAGGAGGCTGAAGACACAAATATAGTAAAAATGGGGTATGTCCCAGTAAAATGCCAAAAATGGATTGAAAAAAATTGCTATTCTGATTCAAGTCTGCCTGTTCCTGAAAGCTGGGAAGGTGGTGATTTTAGCACTGCAAACTCTTTGTTGATTCCATTTGCAGGGAAAATAATGGATGCTTTCTTCTGCAGCACTTTGTTTCCCATCTTTTTAAAAAAGCACATTTTAGCTGTATTTTGGCTACTTTCTTTGTCTCCTCCAGGGGAACCCACAAACTCTTTTTTATTAGAAACAAGACACAAATTTAGCCTGGATAGCTTATGTGTGCAAAAGTTTATGGGGGATGAAGCTCAAACTATCCAAAATAGCCAAAAAAGGGCTCAGCACTGGGGCAGGGGGGCGTGAGGCCCAGCAGCTAAGGGGTTAAGAAGCATGTGCCAAACAGGGTCAGACTGGGACAAAAAATAGTATGGGGCATCAACATAAAAATGCACCCCATTCGTGAACTAGATACCTGAAAAAGTGGCCGACTTGCAATTCAAAAATGTGAACGCTGTCTGGGTATTTTACAAGGTATGAGAGACTGCATGAATTTATGTTTGCTGCATGCAATGCTTGCGGTACCATCGGAAAACTCAACAGTAAGATCTGGCCCACCTTGTCATGAAATAGACCAACCCATCCGCACTGCCTGTTTGCCCTATAGTCAAGTACGATCCTGTCCACCAAACGTTTTAACAGCAGAGCTTGAGGCTTTAATGAAACTGGATAATGTGTACAGGAAGTGTTTATACGAACTTGCATGAATGTACCTTGGTTGTAAGTTGCTGCTTCCACTTCTAGGGCTCCCATATCTTCTGACTGTTTAGGGAATTACTCACATTGTTTACTAAATATTTTGCCTTCTGACCTCATTCAGTAGATTACCAATTACAAATGACGTACTCATTTCAAACAACCATACTAATACACTCTTCTCACCATCCTTATATATGGCTGTATCAACCCACATTCATCTGTTCGTCAACCGTTCTAGTCAAGCTTCACACTGTACATCGTCTACACTCACCTATGCATTCATCCATCAAGCCACATAGAAGCATTCATCCATGTAACCAGACTTGCAATTAACATCTATGCAACAACACCCATCCACCTAACCATCAACTCGCCATCCAGCCAACCAATTCTTTCTATAATTGTCCCTAGACTAAAAAAAGACAATTGTTATCGTTCATGCCCTATACTAACTTGCTCAATGAAAGTCCAGAGTTTAGGGCAGAACAAAGATACAACTTTTTCTCGATTTGGCAAACTAAAAATTGTGTGGATCGGTATTTGAATCCTTCAGTTTAACTTTTTTTCTTCAAAATGTCTACAACTTAAAAAAAAAAAATACCTGGGTTTCACAGTTTTGGTGATGGTATATCATGATTTAAATTTTCACTTTTACCACCCATTATTTTCCTAGTTTGTTTGACTAATTTGACAATTCGTTTTTTAACGCTTGTTTCCTTTTATTACATTTACTGCCCTATGTCTATTCTATTTAAGAATTGTATATTTGTATTCGTTTTTAGGAAAGCTTACGTGATTTGTGTAAACCAAAACATTAAGGCCCATATTTATACATTTTGACGCAAAACTGCGCTAACGCAGTTTTGCGCCAAAAAAATTAGCGCCGGCTAACGCCATTCTGAAGCACCATGCGGGCGCCGTATTTATTGAATGGCGTTAGCCGGCGTTAGCCGACCGGTGCTGCCTGGTGTGCGTGAAAAGAAACCACGTACACCAGGCAGCGCCGGCGTAGGGAAAAATGGCGTTTGGGTGCCCAAAAATGGGGCAAGTCAGGCTGAGGCAAAAAAATCGTCTTAACCCGATTTGCGCCATTTTTTTACGACGCCCATCCCCCATTGAAATGACTCCTGTCTTAGCAAAGACAGGAGTCATGCCCCCTTGCCCAATGGCCATGCCCAGGGGACTTCTGTCCCCTGGGCATGGTCATTGGGCATAGTGGCATGTAGGGGGGCACAAATCAGGCCCCCCTATGCCAAAAAAAAAAAAAAAAAAATACTTACCTGGACTTACCTTAATGTCCCTGGGGTGGGTCCCTCCATCCTTGGGTGTCCTCCTGGGGTGGGCAAGGGTGGCAGGGGGTGTCCCTGGGGGCAGGGGAGGGCACCTCTGGGCTCATTCTGAGCCCACAGGTCCCTTAACGCCTGCCCTGACCCAGGCGCTAAAATCCGGCGCAAATGCGGGTTTTTTAGACCCGCCCACTCCCGGGCGTCATTTTTGCCCGGGAGTATAAATCCGACTCAATAGCATCGGAGTCATTTTCTAAGACGGGAACGCCTACCTTGCATATCATTAACGCAAGGAAGGTGTTCACGCCAAAAAATGACGCTAACTCCATGAACTTTGGTGCTAGACGCGTCTAACGCCAAAGTATAAATATGGAGCTAGTTTTGCGTCGAATTTGCGTCGAAAAAAACGACGCAAATTTGGCGCAAACGGAGTATAAATATGCCCCTATAGGGCTTATTGACAAGGCTCTTGCGCCGCCGGTGCGTCACCTTGTCTTGTCACATTTAAGAAAGTGACGCACCGGCGGCGCAAGGGGGTTGTAAATAAGCCCCTATACTCGAGTTCGACTTTATGCAACAAGGTCAAATGTGCATGCCATTCTTGAGGAAAATAGTAACCGGATGCTTCTTGCAGTCGCTCATTATAGACTATTTAGCTTGATTGCAAAGCACTTTGAAGTTTTTATAAGGAACACAAAACGGGATATACATTCTGGATTAACTATTCACAACAGATGTGCCTGCCTATAACGAGATATATTAAACCTGAGTTTCATTTCGCTTCATTGTTTGCTTTAATTTGAAATGGAACAGATTACGCGTTTTATGAGCTGGCTTCTGTTAAATTTAATTTGTGATGGCAACCTATACGAGCTCAATTGAACAGGGTGTGGGGATAGGCTGTTACTTTTTATATCCATTAGGTGTTCGGAGCTGTGTTAAATGTTGTTTGCTTTCTTGTTAACGTGCTTGACTGTATTTTTTTAGATTGTTTTTTTTAGAAAGTAAAATACACTTTCACAAGTCTAGAAAACGTACGCACTGATTGTTTGCAGGTTGGTGACTACTGTAAATGTCTTCAAATATAGACATTTAACTTGACCCCAGTAAACACGCTTTTGTTGGTGTAACAGGATCAAACTGTAATCAAACCAACATTCCTTCTAAGGCACTTTTATAAAACCTGCAAAGTCGTATTGGAAAAAACATACTTTTACGGTGGTATGTGACTGTTCTCGCCCTGAACCCAGCTATTCACAAATGGACGCATGTTAATTGTAAATTCTAATACTAATGAGGAGTTCTCACCCATCAGTGTTTACAATCAGGGCCTGATAGGTCTTTTATTGGTTGGAGGTCGATTTTGAAAGCCCAAGCAACTGCTGGTGTCTTTCTTACTTTCCCAAACTTTCCTAGGTTGATTGTGGCAGGCAACTGAGGCTTCAAGAGAGAAAGAGAGATGGGGAGGGAAGGAATGTAAAAATATTTTCATCAGAGGGGGAGAAGAGAGAGGGTAGGGAACATTGATGGATGGAAAGAGATATTGAAAAGAAACGAGGAGATTGTGCCTTTTCGCCAGAGCAGCTTGTTGGTTTCCCAGTCCAGCCCTCCTTACAATTGTGCAGTAGTAAACCATTTCTTTATAAATATAAATATGCAAACATGTCCAGGGTATGACTATCAGGGTGGCTAAATACTCACCCCAATACTTTCAAAATGTTTTGTGAATCTGGAAGGCAGAAATTGTCACTGATAAGTGGAGCAATAAAAAGACCAAATACATTATTCTTTGTCTTGATTATCCATACCTCTACTGCTGTCACTCACAATCTTGGTACGATTATTCTAAAGATCTGACCATGGACCAATAAGTATTGGTAATTTTCTACATGTCATGTCAGCATCAGGGTTTAAATGGCAAGAAGTGTTAATATTTGAAGCACTACGCTCACTAAACCATAAGCCTCATCATGCATTTTGTCATTCTGATCCATAATGTTCACTCACGAAATTAGTGAACCTCCAATGTTGCACGATTCGCTACAACTCTTCCAGACATTATACTGTGCAGCACATAGAATTTGAAACATATGGTCAGTCTAAAGCTGATAGAAGGCAAAGACCAGTGAGACATCTTCTGTGACATATGTATTGATAAATATAGGTGCACACACCCAATAGCACAATGTGGAAATAACTCACTAAGGACCTCATCTACAAGGAAATGGCACAGCATGGTACTGCAATGAATCTCACTCTGCCAGGCTGCATCATTTCCAAAATGTAGAGATGTGCTGTATTTAGTAGAATATGGCACATCCTTATGTTTCCACTGCGGTGGAGCTAAATTAGCTGCCTAGCGCCAATGCAGCTACCCCTGTGCCATGGTGCAAGGATGACTGCATTGACTTTTTTGTGCAGAAAGGGCCCCCTTCCTGCATAAAAACAAACTTTAAAGGCAATTTGCTCCTTATCTGTGTGCTACAGAATGCAGCACACATAGAAAAAGCAAAAAACGAGGAGAAATACAAGTATTTTGCTTGGTTGCGCCACTTTAATGCCTCCCCTGGGGAGGCATTAGTTTTTGGCGCTGCCTCAAGTTTACGATTTCTCATAAATCTGTGGCAGTGTCAAAAAGTAATGAGTGTTGTATGGGTACGCCCACAGCCACACCCATTGCATGCCCCTTAGCCTCAGAAAACTGTGTTTGGCCAGCCCAGATCTACAAGGCCACGTTAAGCCAGGAAAAGTGGCTTAACGCCACCTTGCAGCTATGGTGCACTGCACAGCGTTACTGGAGTGTCACAAAAGGTGACACTTTAGTGGTGCTAGGGCCTTGTAAATGAGGCCCTAAGAACAGTGTCCAAGATCACTCGACCATTTGGAATTTTCTAAAGTTCAAGTCCATGTTGGAGCACTGTAATGTTGGGATCTCCGTTGAATATAACAGAGAATAAAAATAATCTTTTCCAGTACTCCAGTACCTCTCTTTCTGTTTCTCTCTGTTTTAATTAGAACAGTGTAATCTCTGTGGCTGGCATGGTTTAATTGCATTTTAGAAGTTCATCCTCGGGCTGTACAGATTACCTATGGCCATCACCCTTATAACAAGTCCTTATATGTGATTCAAGCATATAAATCGAGTAAAAGCACTTACACACAGGAGTAAACTCAACAGCTGACAATTATGCTACAAAGCAGAACCAACTACTTATAGAAGTGTCTGTAAAGCTTAACTTTTATCAGAAGTTAAATGTGAGAATGGAAAATGGCAATCAAAACAGTCAAGTATAAGTTGTATGTCAGTAGTACGTCATGGTTTCTAAAGAGCAGATTCTTAATTTAAACGAAAACAATCAGTCATTGGTACAGAAAAACAACCATATAAAAGTTGCATGCATTGTAAATCCACTGTTCACATTTGACTAAATAGTGGCATATTGCCCTTAGCTCTAAACCATATCACATTTTGGCTAACTTATTACTTTTTAGAATTGAAGTTTCAGTCACTGCACTAATGCAAATATGCTTCATTAGCACAACATTCATTATGCAATGGTCACATGGCATGGAGTTAGTATTTCAGACTAACAACATACAAATTATTTACACATTTTTGGTTAATATTAGTCATGAAATGCGCGTATCTTTCTTTTGAAAGCCCACATTCCAGGTGTTCCTGATGTCTGTTAGTGCATCAGACTTTATTAAGTAAACTTACAAGGGAGAAGCAACTAGGCCGATAGAACTTTTGACTGCGCTTCAAGTTTTTCCCACCATGTAACCCATACCAATACAAAATCAATAGCAAACAGCAATCAATGACATCAATAATCAACAGGAGTCAGTAATTTGCACACACCATGACCTCTCGGCCATGAATAACTACACCTTTATGTCAAAGCTAGAATGTTTATTTCCCTATATTAACAATGCAAATGTCACATAACCTAATTTCAATATCAAATGATACACATACAAAAACAATACTGGCTGACCAAAGTAGCGAAAGAATAGCAATCTAATCAAAGCTGGAGCTACTACACATTCTAAGGATACAGTACAAATTAATATCAAGGATAACTGTGTAAACAAAATAACATACATTTAAATTCAGCATAGAAAAGACATCAACTGTTATTACATGTAGCAAACTTCATCAGTGAGAATCCTACCTAACATCAGATTAGCTTCATGCAAAACAATTTAGTCAACACAAATTTGGAAAAACATCTAACTAAGCTCTATCAAAATAGCGGTTGGTACCTAGAAACAAAAGGAAATAGACATAGCCATCAGTAACATGGTCAGTATACCTGTCCTCAATATGG
The DNA here is from genome assembly GCF_031143425.1 of Pleurodeles waltl. Taxonomy (NCBI): domain Eukaryota; kingdom Metazoa; phylum Chordata; class Amphibia; order Caudata; family Salamandridae; genus Pleurodeles; species Pleurodeles waltl. The sequence goes on along the minus strand of NC_090437.1, from coordinate 256,395,679 downwards.
TTCAGCAAGCGGTGACAGTCTTTGTCAATAGTACATCAGTTTGGTCAGCAAGATCTCAAGATTCAGCATGAAAGTTCAGAAAAGCAAAAGTCTCTCTAAGCAGTAAAGTTCAACCTGTCTCGTCTCGGGATGGTAAAAAATAATGGCGGCATATCCTCTCAGTGTAGTCTGGCTAAGTTAGATTTCCTAAAATTACTCCCCTTACCCTCATTGGTCAAGGAATTGCATGTTTACATCTAGTCCAATGAAAATAAAACTTCAAATCTACATTTCTACTAATACAGTATGATTGGCTCCTCTTCTCCCACTTCCAGTTATTTGGCTCATCAGGTATCATATTGTTGCAGCTTATACTACAGTCAGTGCATCCATTGGCTTCTCCTGGGAAGGCTAGTCTTACACACATTACATTAAACATTGTTTCACTAGCAAGTACAGCATCTTCCAGCAAGCAATATCTCATGAGAACTAACTTCAGCTACGCACACATGGTCAGTACAGTGGAAAATCACAATTTAATTCTCTAAGCAGACATTTTACAAAACGCTAGAAAATGCAGTTTGACATGAGGACGTGCAACTAGGACCAAGACCTCACTAAGTTAAGGCCTACAATGAATAGAGCTAATACATAATGCATAACCCTTAATATGACATAATACTACATTAATCAAACATAAGCTTAATATTTTCATATTAATAAGGCATTAATAAGTACACTTTGTGAACATTGGCAACCACTCACGGGGGGCATCTACAAATGCGTGCATTATTTTTCTTTAAGTTAATATTTTTCTAGGGAAATTCAAGACTCAAAATGCATAAATATTCATTAATTAACTAATTCATAAACTCAGCGTTAACAATCCCTCCACTGATGACTAAATATGTCATCACACCAAATCTTCCCACACAAATCTCGGCATCAACTAAAATTCTGTCTTTTCAATCCCCTCAAATCTTCGTTCTCATTTTGAATTTCCATTAAACCATTTTTCTCTTTTCATTTTCTTCAATTTAATCATCCTACACAATTTACATATTCCCCATGCTCAAATTGTGCAAAATAACAACAATCAATATCCCTTGTATTTTTTTCAATATTATTCCTTTCCCAATGTTGCTGAGCCAATTTCCCACTGAAACAAATCCTTTGACAACTTTCTCCTAAACACCCAGTTCTTTCAACTCTTTGAAATCAGCACTCTCAGTCAGCACTCTCAGTCAGATTAGTAAATACGCTTCTAATTTCTTTACTATTATCAGGAATTTATGAACAGCAATGCCTCCAATTAAGCATTTTGCAAACTCTGCCATCTTTTGCTAAAAGAATGTGTAATGTAAGGTGGTTCTGAAGAGTCACAGCTCTTTCCGTGGCCAATTCTGTGTTAATCAGGATCATGGCTCCTGAAAAATGTGTTACCATGTTATCCACAATAGTAGACAACTTTCGAATCTTGATAGAATTCAGAACAACTACTCCCAAAGGAATCATTGCTCCAAATATATCTCCCACTATACCAGAAAGAGACTCTCTTCTTTCTCTACTGTGATGTAATTCTGTCAATTTTGGTAATCTTTTCAAGCCACCCAACTGGAAAATCTTTGGGAAAACTATCTCCAAGAAACATGTACCATACCATCCTCTTGGAAGATGGTAATAAGCATTAAGGCCACAAATGTAATATACACCAGGAATTGCTGGATCCTGTCCATTCAACATAAATGTCAATTTACTCTGAAACAAAAACACATTTCTACAATCACTCATTCCCACAAACAAAGTGTCAGTACTAGATCTAGGCCTGTATACACAAAGCTTCCCTGCTAATTTCCCTTGTGTTTTTATTTCACTAAAAGCAAAATCATTTATAAAAGTCATTTTCTCTAAACCCTTTTCTAACCTCTCCTTTAATGCCTTTCTCCTGTCCTCTGTCTGATCTAAGAAGCTTTTTTCTAAAAGTGTAAGCAAGCATGTCAGGTTATTCCTGTGGGCATAAGCCATGCCAAAAGGTAATGTAGGCTCAAAGAAACCCCTCACTAATACTACATCATTGTCCTTAGCTACTCTACCCAGATACCTTATTATGGTGTCAAACGAAAATACTACATCATGATTGGAATACGAATACTGAATGGACTTCTGGTTAAAGAATCTTGTTAGTAACAGACTACAACTTATCCCATAAGTAAGAGGCAAAGTATGATAGGTAACTCCTTCTTCAATTGATGGAGGAATCTGCTTACACACAAAACAATTCCTTGCATCCATCGTCTCAACATACTCACTCAATAAGCAATAGAAAACATTAGAAGAAAGTTCCCCTTGTGCATTGTCTACAGCCAGATACTTCTCATCTAACCCAAACTTCTCTATCGCTATTAATGCAGTAGTTGTCTCTAAAGCTGAAGTATGGTTGGCTTTACTCTTGTCAAAAACAGGTATTCCCACAATCAATATCACACACAATATCACATGCACAATTGCCGAACCAATACTCATGTATTTACAGCAGCACTTCCTACTCTGGTGTCTAATGTTACCCATGATCTGTAAAGAATCAGAAAGTAGAAGAGAAACTTTAGGAACTATGCAGCAAAAATCAAAAAACAAAAATCTTCTTTCAGCAGTTATTTACAGCTTCAGTCTCACTTCCAGGATCCCTTTTCTCAAAAATCGGTAAGTTTGTCAAAAATCAGTTTAGCAGCTTGTCAAATCAGGTTATCTTATCAAATCAGGGTATCAAAGTCTTTTCCAGTCAATTTCAACAGCCTCTTTTCTCTTTGTACGTTTCTCAATTTGTCTCAACAGTACAGTTCATCAGCTTCCTTCAAGTGTCAAAATATTGACCTGGAATGTCTCGATCAAAACAAAAAGACAAATATTATCTTTGCCATTCACTTGCTTTTGCATATGCCCATTTAGGACCTGCGTACATTTGTCTTGCTATTTTCTTTCTTTTCAACTTTCGATATCCATTCCATTCTCCTTCACTTAGGTCTTCTCTCCTTGTTTTGTCAACTTCTCCCTCGATTGCTGTCACAACAACTGCTTCCTTTCTCTTTGCTTGTGACTCTGACTACTTATCTCCTTTCAGTGGACCCTTGGTCAATGCTCTTTTCAATGTTGAACTTGAAACTTCTTCTTGCTCTGCAGGATTTTCTCTTGACGGATCCTCAACTGGGTCTGGAGGAATCAGACCACATTGGCTTTGGTCCATCTCAACTTTTTCCCCCTCGGGGTCCGGTGGTTGCTCTGTTTGTCTCTCAACATCGTCTACTTCTGGGAAAGCCCTCCTCTGACTAGGCTCTCCTGATGCCTCAATTGACATTGGTTCACTGTCACTCTCCTGGAGGTCTTCTCCTTCATCTCTTACAGGAGTAGCTGAACCGTTCTCAACTTGCTCAGATCCGCCTCAGTTCCTCTTTCTTCTCCTTCTGGGTCTGAGGCTTGTCTGGTCATTGTTGGTACTCTCAACAACTCCTCTTCATTGTTCAAAGGACATGTCACTTTTCTCGTGTGGCTTGCGTGAATTCAATTCGTAACTCCAGTGCACTTCACAGCTGTGGTAGTGATCAAAACTACCTGGAATGGGCCTTTCCACCAAGGTTCCAAACACATCTTCCTCACATGTTTTCGGACCACAAACCAGTCACCCACTCTCAGGTAGTCTCATTGATCTTGTGACGGTGGCAGTGTGGTGGCTTCCATCTGCTGAGAGAAAGAGGGAACCACATCAGCCAGACTTTTGTAGTAGTCTAACACCATATCATCTGTTATGTTAACAAGAGCATTTGAAGGAACCGCTGGCAACCTCATTGCTCTGCCCATGAGGATTTCGTGTGGTGACAATCCTGTCTTCCTGTCGGGTGTGTTTCTCATTGTCATCCGAACTGATGGCAGTACGTCAGGCCATTTCCAATTTGTGGACGTACACATTTTTGCCATTCCTGATTTCAAAGTACCATTCATCCATTCCACTAGTCCTGAGGCTTCAGGGTGGTAACTACAATGAAACTTCTGCTCAATATATAAGGCCACACATAGCAATTTAATTACTGCATTGTTGAAGTGACTTCCCCTATCTGATTCTAAAGAGATCAGAAACCCAAAATGCGGTATCAGTTCCCTAAGCAGTAGTTTCGCAACTGTGAGGCTGTCATTTCTCCATGTAGGGTACTCTTCAATCCAATGACTAAGGATGCAAACAATCACCAACACATATCTCAAACCTCCACACACAGATATCTCAACAAAATCCATTTGCATTCTGCTGAATGGACCTCCTGCTCTTCCAATGTGGCTCAAATTAGCCACTGTCCCTTTTCCCACGTTCATTTGCTGACAAATGACGCAACAATGACAAACTGCTTCAGCATCTTGTCTAAACCTCGGGTTGAACCAATTCTTGAAAGTGCAAATCATTGCATCCCTCCCAACATGTGCTTGACTATGATAATGTGTATCCATTTGAGACAACAGACTGTTCGGAAAAAACAATTAACCTTCTTCTGAAACCCACAATTCATCCTGTTGCTGTACACATTTCATTTTACTCCATGATCATTTCTCTTTCCTGTCAACATTATCCTGCAGTGTTCTCATTTCTTCCAATGTATCTGTTGCATGCAATGCAAAACTTGGACATGTTTCATCGTCTTCATGGAACAATTCCCACTTATCCTTGAACGATACACAGTTCAATGCACAAAACCTTGCGACTTGATCCGCATAGACATTATATAGCCTGCAACAAATCTCCAAATCTCTCACCATTTCTCACTGGTGAACCAGAAGAGCTCATGAGACCTCTCTGTGACAACAACTGGACAAAGTCATGGACTATTCCAAATCTATACTGGCCATCCCTATGGATGGTAACTTTACGCTGAGCAGAAACATGGCACACTCCAGTAAGGGCTAACAGTTCTGCTACTTGTGCAGATAATACTTCTCGAAGCCAGGAAGCTTCCAGAATACCAGTAAGTGTGCACACAGCATATCCAGCTCTCACTACTCCTATATTGTCTCTTAGACAGGAACCATCAGCAAAGATAATTTGGTCATTTTCTTCCAATCGGGTATCTCTAGTATCAGCTCTCGGTTTCGTGCACAAATCAGTTACTCCAAGACAATCATGCTCAATGTCTTCCAACTTTTCAACTTCAGCATTTTCATTCGGAAGCAAGGTTGCCAGGTTCAGCACTGTACATCTTTTCAATGACTCGTTTGGTGACGACAGAATGCTCGTCTCATACTGTGTCAATCTTGCACCTGTCAGATATTGGGTCTTGGTTTGGGTAAGCAAAAACTTCAACTGAGTGAGGGACCATTATTGTTAAAGGATGTCCAATCACAGTGCCTTCACACTGTCTGAGACTGTGTCCAACCGCTGCAACTGCACGCAAACATCCTGGTAAAGCTGCTGCAACTGGGTTTAAAGTAGCTGAAAAACATGCTACGGGGGTTCACACCTTCATGGACCTGCGTCAAGACACACAAAGAACATGCATCACACTCATGACAAAACAATGTGAAGAAGTTTGTGTAATGTGACATTCACAAAGCCGGAGCTTTGCACAGACTCTCAATTCAGAAAATGCTTTCATGCAAGCCTGCTGTAACATTGGGGGATCGGTAACCTCCTTGTGGGTCAGCTTCTGCAATGGTTTCGAAATGACTGAAAAATTGGGAATCCACTGCAACAATAGCATACCATCCCTAGGAACATCCTGACATCTCTTTGGGTGGTCGGGGGACACATCTGCAGTATGGCTGGAATCTTTTCTCTAGATATTTTTCTTATTCCTTTCTCAATCTGGTGACCTAAGTATTTCACTTCTTTCTGACAGTATTGTAATTTAAGTGGAGACACCTTATGACCTTTACTTCCCTAATGGTTCAGCAAGGCAATCGTGTCATACTTGCACTCAACCCCTTGATTTGGAAGCAACCAGCAAGTCATCAATGTACTGTACTGTTAGAAATGAGGTCTTTGCTTGGCAGTCAGGTTACCCCCTGTCCAGGTAGGACCCTCCCTTTAGTCACAGAAAAAGAGAATCACCCTCAGCTAACCCCTGCTTAACCCCTTGGTAGTTTGGCACGAGAAGTAGGCTTAACTTCAGAGTGCTAAGTGTAAAATATTTGTACCAACACACACAGTAAGTTAATGAAAACACTACAAAATGACACAACACAGGTTTAGAAAAATAGAGAATATTTATCTAAACAAAACAAGACCAAAATGACAAAAATCCACAATACACAAGTCAAGTTATCAATTAAAAAGCAAAAAAGAGTCTTCATGTAGTTTTAAACATACACTAACACTGTTAGCGTGAAAATGTGCCTTGGGTGCGTCAAAAATAACCCTGGACGGGTGCATCAAAAAGGGCTTGCGATGCATCGATTTCACTGACGAGTGAGACCTTGCTTTGTTTCTCCTTTCTCCGGGTCAGGCGTGTCGTTTCTTCTCTCCGCAGGAGAGAGATACATCGATCCGGTCAGCACTCTCGGGTCCAGAGAGGCCTTGCGTTGTTTTTACACGCCCAGCAGTGCTTGCATCGGAAATCCAGCTGCACGATGATCCGAAAACCACGCAGCACTGTTGCGATCTCGCCAGCCTCCGTCAGCGATGCTGCACGTTGTTTCCCCAGCGCCGTGCATTCATTCTTCGGTTGCGTTGCAGGGGAGCTTAGATGTTCAGTCGTGAAGCCAGCGGCATGTAGATTTTTCAGCCGCAGATGTGAGTTGCGATGACCTTTTCCCCACACAGTGTTCTGTGTGTAGATTTCTTCCTCTTAGGCTACCAGCTTCTCGTTTCAGGGTCCCAGGAACTGGAGGGCATCACTTGGCAGAGTAGGAGTCCCTCCAGAGACTCCAGGTGCTGGCAGAGAGAAGCCTTTGCTGTCCCTGAGACTTCAAACAACAGGAGGCAAGCTCTAAATCAAGCCCTTGCAGATCTTCACAAGATGGAAGGCACACAAAGCCTTTGCCCTCTTACTCTGGCAGAAGCAGCAACTGCAGGGTAGCTCCACAAAGCATAGTCACAGGCAGGGCAGCTCTTCTTCCTCAGCTCTTCAGCTCTTCTCCAGGCAGAGGTTCCTCTAGTTTCCAGAAGTGCTGTAAAGTCTGTGGTTTTGGGTGCCCTTCTTATACCCAATTTCTCAGTTGAAGTAGTCCTACTTCAAAGCAAAGTCTCTCTTGAATGTAAAATCGTGCCTTGCCCAGGCCTGGCCCCAGACACTCACCAGGGGGTCGGTGACTGCATTGTGTAAGGGCAGGCACAGACCTTTCAGTTGTGAGTGACCACTCCTCCCCTCCCTCCTAGCACAGATGGCTCATCAGGAAATGCAGACTACACCACAGCTCCCTTTGTGTCACTGTCTAGTGCGAGGTGCAACCAGCCCAACTGGCAAACTGACCCAGACAGGGAATCCACAAATAGGCAGAGCCACAGAAATGTTATAAGCAAGAAAATGCTCACTTTCTAAAAGTGGCACTTTCAAACACAATCTCAAAATCAACTTTACTAAAAGATGTATTTTTAAATTGTGAGCTCAGAGACTTTCAAACTCCACATGTCCATCCGCTCCCGAAGGGAATCTACACTTTAATCATATTTAAAGGTAGCCCCCATGTTAACCTATGAGAGGGACAGGCCTTGCAACAGTGAAAAATGTATTTAGCAATATTTCACTGTCAGGACATACAAAACACATATATGTCCTACCTTAACCATACACTGCACCCTGCCTTTGGGGCTACCCAGGGCCTACCTTAGGGGTATCTTACATGTAAGAAAAGCGAAGGTTTAGGCCAGACAACTGGGTACACTTGCCAAGTCGAATTTACAGTTAAAACTGCACACACAGACACTGCAGTGGCAGGTCTGAGACATGATTACAGAGCTACTTATGTGGGTGGCACAACCAGTGGTGTAGGCCTACTAGTAGCATTTGATTTACAGGCCCAGGGCGCCTCTGGTGCACTGTACTAGGGACTTACTAATAAATCAAATATGCCAATCAGGGATAAGCCAATTATATACATTTTGTAAAGGAGCACTTGCACTTTAGCTCAGGTTAGCAGTGGTAAAGTGCCCAGAGTAACAATAACAGAAAAATCAGAGTCCAGAACACATTGCAATTTGGAAACAGAGGCAAAGAGGTTAAGGGAGAACACGCCAAGGATGAAAAGTCTAACATGTACCAATGTCGATTGGAAAGGCAATTCCAATGACTCCAAATTTTCAAGATCTGATTGATTATGGAAGGTGACACTGAAAATCCTTAAGGAATTCAACACCATCAGTAAACTTGTCGAAAAATTTTAAACAAAAGAGAAATTGTCTAATCTCGTGAAGAGGCACAGAAAAGAAGGCTTGGCGACAAGTCTATAATGGTGAACCATTCAGCATCACATGGAATCTGAAACAGAATCACAGCTGGATTTAGTACCACTGGCAACATTTGATCACGTCATTTTTTTTCTCTGAAATCCTGGACAATTCGAACTTTCCTAAGGGCTTTTTCAATCCCATTATCGGTGTATTACATGGGCTGCTCAACACTTCTTTCAAGACCCCTTGTTTTACAAATTCTGCAATTATGTGAGCAACCTTTATAAGAATATTCTGTGGCGTGTTTACTGGGGAATCTAAGGACAAATTGTGTTTGGCTTTACAGGAACTTTAACCTCTTAGCTGCTAGGCCGTTCCCCCCCCCCAGTGCTGAGCCCTTTTTTGGCTATTTGGGGTAGTTCGCGCTTAGGCCCTCATAACTTTTTGTCCACATAAGCTAACCAAGCCAAATTTGCGTACGTTTTTTCCAACATCCTAGGGATTCTAGAGGTACCCAGACTTTGTGGGTTCCCCTGAAGGAGGCCAAGAAATTCGCCAAAATACAGGGAAAATTTCATTTTTTTTTAAAAAAAATGAAAAAGTGGCTGCAGAAGAAGGCTTGTGGTTTTTCCCCTGAAAATGGCATCAACAAAGGGTTTGCGGTGCTAAACTAAGAAGCTTCCCAGCTTTCAGGAACCGGCAGACTTGAATCAGAAAACCCAATTTTTCAACACAATTTTGGCATTTTACTGGGACATACCCCATTTTTGCAATTTTTTGTGCTTTCAGCCTCCTTCTAGTCAGTGACAGAAATGGGCATGAAACCAATGCTGGATCCCAGAAACCTAAACATTTCTGAAAAGTAGACAAAATTCTGAATTCAGCAAGCAGTCATTTGTGTAGATCCTACAAGGGTTTCCTACAGAAAATAACAACTGAAAAAGAAAAATATTGAAATTGAGGTGAAAAAAACATAAATGTTTCTCTACGTTTTACTCTGTAACTTTTCCCTGCAATGTCAGATTATCGAAAGCAATATACCGTTACGTCTGCTGGACTCCTCTGGTTGCGGGGATACATATGGCTTGTAGGTTCATCAAGAACCCAAGGAACCCCGAGCCAATAAATGAGCTGCACCCTGCAGTGCGTTTTCATTCTATACCGGGTATACAGCAATTCATTTGCTGAAATATAAAGAGTAAAAAATTGCTATCAAGAAAACCTTTGTATTTCCAAAAAGGGCACAAGATAAGGTGTTGAGGAGCAGTGGTTATTTGCACATCTCTGAATTCCGGGGTGACCATACTAGCATGTGAATTACAAGGCATTTCTCAAAAAATAGATGTCTTTTTTACACACTCTCCTATATTTGGAAGAAAAAAATTTAGAGAAAGACAAGGGGCAATAACACTTGTTTTGCTATTCTATGTTCCCCCAAGTCTCCCGATAAAAATGATACCTCACTTGTGTGGGTAGGCCTAGCGCCCGCGACAGGAAACGCCCCAAAGCGCAACGTGGACACATCCAAATTTTTGGAAGAAAACAGAGGTGTTTTTTGCGAAGTGCCTACCTGTAGATCTTGGGCTCTAGCTCAGCCGGCACCTAAGGAAACCTACCAAACCAGTGCATTTCTGAAAACTAGACACCTAGGGGAATCCAAGGAGGGGTGACTTGCGGGGCTCGGACCAGGTTCTGTTACCCAGAATCCTTTGCAAACCTCAAAATTTGGCTAAAAAAACACATGTTCCTCATACTTCTGTGGCAGAAAGTTCTGGAATCTGAGAGGAGCCACAAATTTCCTTCCACCCAGCATTCCCCCAAGTCTCCCAAAAAAAATGATACCTCACTTGTGTGGGTAGGCCTAGCGCCCGCGACAGGAAACGCCCCAAAGCGCAACGTGGACACATCCAAATTTTAGGAAGAAAACAGAGGTGTTTTTTGCGAAGTGCCTACCTGTAGATTTTGGCCTCTAGCTCAGCCGGCACCTAGGGAAACCTACCAAACCTATGCATTTCTGAAAACTAGAGACCTAGGGGAATCCAAGGAGGGGTGACTTGCGGGGCTCGGACCAGGTTCTGTTACCCAGAATCCTTTGCAAACCTCAAAATTTGGCTTAAAAAACACATGTTCCTCACATTTCTGTGGCAGAAAGTTCTGGAATCTGAGAGGAGCCACAAATTTCCTTCCCCCCAGCGTTCCCCCAAGTCTCCCGATAAAAATGATACCTCACTTGTGTGGGTAGGCCTAGCGCCCGCGACAGGAAACGCCCCAAAGCGCAACGTGGACACATCCAAATTTTTCGAAGAAAACAGAGGTGTTTTTTGCGAAGTGCCTACCTGTAGATTTTGGCCTCCAGCTCAGCCAACACCTAGGGAAACCTACCAAACCTGTGCATTTCTGAAAACTAGAGACCTAGGGGAATCCAAGGAGGGGTGACTTGCGGGGCTTGGACCAGGTTCTGTTACCCAGAATCCTTTGCAAACCTCAAAATTTGGCTAAAAAAACACATGTTCCTCACATTTCTGTGGCAGAAAGTTCTGGAATCTGAGAGGAGCCACAAATTTCCTTCCACCCAGCGTTCCCCCAAGTCTCCCGATAAAAATAATACCTCACTTGTGTGGGTAGGCCTAGCGCCCGCGACAGGAAACGCCCCAAAGCGCAACGTGGACACATCCAAATTTTTGGAAGAAAACAGAGGTGTTTTTTGCAAAGTGCCTACCTGTAGATTTTGGCCTCTAGCTCAGCCGGCACCTAGGGAAACCTACCAAACCTGTGCATTTCTGAAAACTAGAGACCTAGGGGAATCCAAGATGGGGTGACTTGCGGGGCTCGGACCAGGTTCTGTTACCCAGAATCCTTTGCAAACCTCAAAATTTGGCTAAAAAAACACATGTTCCTCACATTTCTGTGGCAAAAAGTTCTGGAATCCGAGAGGAGCCACAAATGTCCTTCCACCCAGCGTTCCCCCAAGTCTCCCGAAAAAAATGATACCTCACTTGTGTGGGTAGGCCTAGCGCCCGCGACAGGAAACGCCCCAAAGCGCAACGTGGACACATCCAAATTTTAGGAAGAAAACAGAGGTGTTTTTTGCGAAGTGCCTACCTGTAGATTTTGGCCTCTAGCTCAGCCTAGGGAAACCTACCAAACCTGTGCATTTCTGAAAACTAGAGACCTAGGGGAATCCAAGGAGGGGTGAATTGCTGGGGCTCGGACCAGGTTCTGTTACCCAGAATCCTTTGCAAACCTCAAAATTTGGCTAAAAAAACACATGTTCCTCACATTTCTGTGGCAGAAAGTTCTGGAATCTGAGAGGAGCCACAAATTTCCTTCCACCCAGCGTTCCCCCAAGTCTCCCGATAAAAATGATACCTCACTTGTGTGGGTAGGCCTAGCGCCCGTGACAGGAAACGCCCTAAAGCGCAACGTGGACACATCCAAATTTTTGGAAGAAAACAGAGGTGTTTTTTGCGAAGTGCCTACCTGTAGATTTTGGCCTCTAGCTCAGCCGGCACCTAGGGAAACCTACCAAACCTGTGCATTTCTGAAACCTAAAGACTTAGGGGAATCCAAGGAGGGGTGACTTGCTGGGCTCGGACCAGGTTCTGTTACCCAGAATCCTTTGCAAACCTCAAAATTTGGCTTAAAAAAACACATGTTCCTCACATTTCTGTGGCAGAAAGTTCTGGAATCTGAGAGGAGCCGCAAATTTCCTTCCACCCAGCGTTCCCCCAAGTCTCCCGATAAAAATGATACCTCACTTGTGTGGGAAGGCCTAGCGCCCGCGACAGGAAACACCCCAAAGCGCAAAATGGACACATCCAAATTTTTGGAAGAAAACAGAGGTGTTTTTTGCGAAGTGCCTACCTGTAAATTTTGGCCTCTAGCTCAGCCGGCACCTAAGGAAACCTACCAAACCTGTGCATTTCTGAAAACTAGAGACCTAGGGGAATCCAAGGAGGGGTGACTTGCGGGGCTCAGACCAGGTTCTGTTACCCAGAATCCTTTGCAAACCTCAAAATTTGGCTAAAAAAACACATGTTCCTCACATTTCTGTGGCAGAAAGTTCTGGAATCTGAGAGGAGCCACAAATGTCCTTCCACCCAGCGTTCCCCCAAGTCTCCCGATAAAAATGATACCTCACTTGTGTGGGTAGGCCTAGCGCCCGCGACAGGAAACGCCCCAAAGCGCAACGTGGACACATCCAAATTTTTGGAAGAAAACAGAGGTGTTTTTTACGAAGTGCCTACCTGTAGATTTTGGCCTCTAGCTCAGCCGGCACCTAGGGAAACCTACCAAACCTGTGCATTTCTGAAAACTAGAGACCTAGGGGAATCCAAGATGGGGTGATTTGCGGGGCTTGGACAAGGTTCTGTTACCCAGAATCCTTTGCAAACCTCAAAATTTGGCAAAAAAAAACACACGTTCCTCACATTTCTGTGGCAGAAAGTTCTGGAATCTGAGAGGAGCCACAAATTTCCTTCCACCCAGCGTTCCCCCAAGTCTCCCGATAAAAATGATACCTCACTTGTGTGGGTAGGCTTAGCACCCGCGACAGCAAACGCCCCAAAGCGCAACGTGGACACATCCAAATTTTTGGAAGAAAACAGAGGTGTTTTTTGCGAAGTGCCTACCTGTAGATTTTGGCCTCTAGCTCAGCCGGCACCTAGGGAAACCTACCGAACCTGTGCATTTCTGAAACCTAAAGACTTAGGGGAATCCAAGGAGGGGTGACTTGCTGGGCTCGGACCAGGTTCTGTTACCCAGAATCCTTTGCAAACCTCAAAATTTGGCTTAAAAAAACACATGTTCCTCACATTTCTGTGGCAGAAAGTTCTGGAATCTGAGAGGAGCCACAAATGTCCTTCCACCCAGCGTTCCCCCAAGTCTCCCGAAAAAAATGATACCTCACTTGTGTGGGTAGGCCTAGCGCCCGCGACAGGAAACGCCCCAAAGCGCAACGTGGACACATCCAAATTTTAGGAAGAAAACAGAGGTGTTTTTTGCGAAGTGCCTACCTGTAGATTTTGGCCTCTAGCTCAGCCGGCACCTAGGGAAACCTATCAAACCTGTGCATTTCTGAAAACTAGAGACCTAGGGGAATCCAAGGTGGGGTGACTTGCGGGGCTCGGACCAGGTTCTGTTACCCAGTATCCTTTGCAAACCTCAAAATTTGGCTAAAAAAACACATGTTCCTCACATTTCTGTGGCAGAAAGTTCTGGAATCTGAGAGGAGCCACAAATTTCCTTCCCCCCAGCGTTCCCCCAAGTCTCCCGATAAAAATGATACCTCACTTGTGTGGGTAGGCCTAGCGCCCGCGACAGGAAACGCCCCAAAGCGCAACGTTAACACATCCAAATTTTAGGAAGAAAACAGAGGTGTTTTTTGCGAAGTGCCTACCTGTAGATTTTGGCCTCTAGCTCAGCCGGCACCTAGGGAAACCTATCAAACCTGTGCATTTCTGAAAACTAGAGACCTAGGGGAATCCAAGGTGGGGTGACTTGCGGGGCTCGGACCAGGTTCTGTTACCCAGAATCCTTTGCAAACCTCAAAATTTGGCTAAAAAAAACACATGTTCCTCACATTTCTGTGGCAGAAAGTTCTGGAATCTGAGAGGAGCCACAAATTTCCTTCCACCCAGCGTTCCCCCAAGTCTCCCGATAAAAATGATACCTCACTTGTGTGGGTAGGCTTAGCGCCCGCGACAGGAAACACCCCAAAGCGCAACGTGGACACATCCACATTTTTGGAAGAAAACAGAGGTGTTTTTTGCGAAGTGCCTACCTGTAGATTTTGGCCTCTAGCTCAGCCGGCACCTAGGGAAACCTACCGAACCTGTGCATTTCTGAAAACTAAAGACTTAGGGGAATCCAAGGAGGGGTGACTTGCTGGGCTCGGACCAGGTTCTGTTACCCAGAATCCTTTGCAAACCTCAAAATTTGGCTTAAAAAAACACATGTTCCTCACATTTCTGTGGCAGAAAGTTCTGGAATCTGAGAGGAGCCGCAAATTTCCTTCCACCCAGCGTTCCCCCAAGTCTCCCGATAAAAATGATACCTCACTTGTGTGGGAAGGCCTAGCGCCCGCGACAGGAAACGCCCCAAAGCGCAAAATGGACACATCCAAATTTTTGGAAGAAAACAGAGGTGTTTTTTGCGAAGTGCCTACCTGTAAATTTTGGCCTCTAGCTCAGCCGGCACCTAAGGAAACCTACCAAACCTGTGCATTTCTGAAAACTAGAGACCTAGGGGAATCCAAGGAGGGGTGACTTGCGGGGCGCAGACCAGGTTCTGTTACCCAGAATCCTTTGCAAACCTCAAAATTTGGCTAAAAAAACACATGTTCCTCACATTTCTGTGGCAGAAAGTTCTGGAATATGAGAGGAGCCACAAATGTCCTTCCACCCAGCGTTCCCCCAAGTCTCCCGAAAAAAATGATACCTCACTTGTGTGGGTAGGCCTAGCGCCCGCGACAGGAAACGCCCCAAAGCGCAACGTGGACACATCCAAATTTTAGGAAGAAAACAGAGGTGTTTTTTGCGAAGTGCCTACCTGTAGATTTTGGCCTCTAGCTCAGCCGGCACCTAGGGAAACCTATCAAACCTGTGCATTTCTGAAAACTAGAGACCTAAGGGAATCCAAGGTGGGGTGACTTGCGGGGCTCGGACCAGGTTCTGTTACCCAGTATCCTTTGCAAACCTCAAAATTTGGCTAAAAAAACACATGTTCCTCACATTTCTGTGGCAGAAAGTTCTGGAATCTGAGAGGAGCCACAAATTTCCTTCCCCCCAGCGTTCCCCCAAGTCTCCCTATAAAAATGATACCTCACTTGTGTGGGTAGGCCTAGCGCCCGCGACAGGAAACGCCCCAAAGCGCAACGTTAACACATCCAAATTTTAGGAAGAAAACAGAGGTGTTTTTTGCGAAGTGCCTACCTGTAGATTTTGGCCTCTAGCTCAGCCGGCACCTAGGGAAACCTATCAAACCTGTGCATTTCTGAAAACTAGAGACCTAGGGGAATCCAAGGTGGGGTGACTTGCGGGGCTCGGACCAGGTTCTGTTACCCAGAATCCTTTGCAAACCTCAAAATTTGGCTAAAAAAACACATGTTCCTCACATTTCTGTGGCAGAAAGTTCTGGAATCTGAGAGGAGCCACAAATTTCCTTCCCCCCAGCGTTCCCCCAAGTCTCCCGATAAAAATGATACCTCACTTGTGTGGGTAGGCCTAGCGACCGCGACAGGAAACGCCCCAAAGCGCAACGTGGACACATCCAAATTTTTGGAAGAAAACAGAGGTGTTTTTTGCGAAGTGCCTACCTGTAGATTTTGGCCTCTAGCTCAGCCGGCACCTAGGGAAACCTACCAAACCTGTGCATTTCTGAAAACTAGAGACCTAGGGGAATCCAAGATGGGGTGACTTGCGGGGCTCGGACCAGGTTCTGTTACCCAGAATCCTTTGCAAACCTCAAAATTTGGCTAAAAAAAACACATGTTCCTCACATTTCTGTGGCAGAAAGTTCTGGAATCTGAGAGGAGCCACAAATTTCCTTCCACCCAGCGTTCCCCCAAGTCTCCCGATAAAAATGATACCTCACTTGTGTGGGTAGGCTTAGCGCCCGCGACAGGAAACACCCCAAAGCGCAACGTGGACACATCCACATTTTTGGAAGAAAACAGAGGTGTTTTTTGCGAAGTGCCTACCTGTAGATTTTGGCCTCTAGCTCAGCCGGCACCTAGGGAAACCTACCGAACCTGTGCATTTCTGAAAACTAAAGACTTAGGGGAATCCAAGGAGGGGTGACTTGCTGGGCTCGGACCAGGTTCTGTTACCCAGAATCCTTTGCAAACCTCAAAATTTGGCTTAAAAAAACACATGTTCCTCACATTTCTGTGGCAGAAAGTTCTGGAATCTGAGAGGAGCCGCAAATTTCCTTCCACCCAGCGTTCCCCCAAGTCTCCCGATAAAAATGATACCTCACTTGTGTGGGTAGGCCTAGCGCCCGCGACAGGAAACGCCCCAAAGCGCAACGTGGACACATCCAAATTTTTGGAAGAAAACAGAGGTGTTTTTTGCGAAGTGCCTACCTGTAGATTTTGGCCTCTAGCTCAGCCGGCACCTAAGGAAACCTACCAAACCTGTGCATTTCTGAAAACTAGAGACCTAGGGGAATCCAAGGAGGGGTGACTTGCAGGGCTCGGACCAGGTTCTGTTACCCAGAATCCTTTGCAAACCTCAAAATTTGGCTTAAAAAAACACATGTTCCTCACATTTCTGTGGCAGAAAGTTCTGGAATCTGAGAGGAGCCGCAAATTTCCTTCCACCCAGCGTTCCCCCAAGTCTCCCGAAAAAAATGATACCTCACTTGTGTGGGTAGGCCTAGCGCCCGCGACAGGAAACGCCCCAAAGCGCAACGTGGACACATCCAAATTTTAGGAAGAAAACAGAGGTGTTTTTTGCGAAGTGCCTACCTGTAGATTTTGGCCTCTAGCTCAGCCGGCACCTAGGGAAACCTACCAAACCTGTGCATTTCTGAAAACTAGAGACCTAGGGGAATCCAAGGAGGGGTGACTTGCGGGGCTCGGACCAGGTTCTGTTACCCAGAATCCTTTGCAAACCTCAAAATTTGGCTAAAAAAACACATGTTCCTCAAATTTCTGTGGCAGAAAGTTCTGGAATCTGAGAGGAGCCACAAACTTCCTTCCCCCCAGCGTTCCCCCCAGTCTCCTGATAAAAATGATACCTCACTTGTGTGGGTAGGCCTAGCGCCCGCGACAGAAAAAGCCCCAAAGCGCAACGTGGACACATCCAAATTTTTGGAAGAAAACAGAGGTGTTTTTTGCGAAGTGCCTACCTGTAGATTTTGGCCTCTAGCTCAGCCGGCACCTAGGGAAACCTACCAAACCTGTGGATTTCTGAAAACTAGAGACCTAGGGGAATCCAAGATGGGGTGACTTGCGGGGCTCGGACCAGGTTCTGTTACCCAGAATCCTTTGCAAACCTCAAAATTTGGCTAAAAAAACACATGTTCCTCACATTTCTGTGGCAGAAAGTTCTGGAATCTGAGAGGAGCCACAAATTTCCTTCCACCCAGCGTTCCCCCAAGTCTCCCGATAAAAATGATACCTCACTTGTGTGGGTAGGCCTAGCGCCCGCGACAGGAAACGCCCCAAAGTGCAACGTGGACACATCTAAATTTTGGGAAGAAAACAGAGGTGTTTTTTGCGAAGTGCCTACCTGTAGATTTTGGCCTCTAGCTCAGCTGGCACCTAGGGAAACCTTCCAAACCTGTGCATTTCTGAAAACTAGAGACCTAGGGGAATCCAAGGAGGGGTGACTTGCGGGGCTCGGACCAGGTTCTGTTACCCAGAATCCTTTGCAAACCTCAAAATTTGGCTAAAAAAAGACATGTTCCTCACATTTCTGTAGCAGAAAGTTCTGGAATCTGAGAGGAGCCACAAATTTCCTTCCACCCAGCGTTCCCCCAAGTCTCCCGATAAAAATGATACCTCACTTGTGTGGGTAGGCTTAGCGCCCGCGACAGGAAACGCCCCAAAGCGCAACGTGGACACATCAACATTTTTGGAAGAAAACAGAGGTGTTTTTTGCGAAGTGCCTACCTGTAGATTTTGGCCTCTAGCTCAGCCGGCACCTAAGGAAACCTACCAAACATGTGCATTTCTGAAAACTAGAGACCTAGGGGAATCCAAGGAGGGGTGACTTGCGGGGCTCGGACCAGGTTCTGTTACCCAGAATCCTTTGCAAACCTCAAAATTTGGCTAAAAAAATACATGTTCCTCACATTTCTGTGGCAGAAAGTTCTGGAATCTGAGAGGAGCCACAAATTTCCTTCCACCCAGCATTCCCCCAAGTCTCCCGAAAAAAATGATACCTCACTTGTGTGGGTAGGCATAGCGCCCGCGACAGGAAACGCCCCAAAGCGCAACGTGGACACATCCAAATTTTAGGAAGAAAACAGAGGTGTTTTTTGTGAAGTGCCTACCTGTAGATTTTGGCCTCTAGCTCAGCCGGCACCTAGGGAAACCTACCAAACCTGTGCATTTCTGAAAACTAGAGACCTAGGGGAATCCAAGGAGGGGTGACTTGCGGGGCTTGGACCAGGTTCTGTTACCCAGAATCCTTTGCAAACCTCAAAATTTGGCTAAAAAAACACATGTTCCTCACATTTCTGTGGCAGAAAGTTCTGGAATCTGAGAGGAGCCACAAATTTCCTTCCACCCAGCGTTCCCCCCAGTCTCCCGATAAAAATGATACCTCACTTGTGTGGGTAGGCCTAGCGCCCGCGACAGGAAACGCCCCAAAGCGCAACGTGGACACATCCAAATTTTTTGAAGAAAACAGAGGTGTTTTTTGCGAAGTGCCTACCTGTAGATTTTGGCCTCTAGCTCAGCCGGCAACTAGGGAAACCTACCAAACCTGTGCATTTCTGAAAGCTAGAGACCTAGGGGAATCCAAGATGGGGTGACTTGCGGGGCTCGGACCAGGTTCTGTTACCCAGAATCCTTTGCAAACCTCAAAATTTGGCTAAAAAAACACATGTTCCTCACATTTCTGTGGCAGAAAGTTCTGGAATCTGAGAGGAGCCACAAATTTCCTTCCACGCAGCGTTCCCGCAAGTCTCCCGATAAAAATGATACCTCACTTGTGTGGGTAGGCCTAGCGCCCGCGATAGGAAACGCCCCAAAGTGCAACGTGGACACATCTAAATTTTGGGAAGAAAACAGAGGTGTTTTTTGCGAAGTGCCTACCTGTAGATTTTGGCCTCTAGCTCAGCTGGCACCTTGGTAAACCTACCAAACCTGTGCATTTCTGAAAACTAGAGACCTAGGGGAATCCAAGGAGGGGTGACTTGCGGGGCTCGGACCAGGTTCTGTTACCCAGAATCCTTTGCAAACCTCAAAATTTGGCTAAAAAAAGACATGTTCCTCCCATTTCTGTAGCAGAAAGTTCTGGAATCTGAGAGGAGCCAAAAATGTCCTTCCCCCCAGCGTTCCCCTTAGTCTCCCGATAAAAATGATACCTCACTTGTGTGGGTAGGCCTAGCGCCCCCGACAGGAAACGCCCCAAAGCGCAACGTGGACACATCCAAATTTTTGGAAGAAAACAGAAGTGTTTTTTGCGAAGTGCCTACCTGTAGATTTTGGCCTCTAGCCCAGCCGGCACCTAGGGAAACCTACCAAACCTGTACATTTCTGAAAACTAGAGACCTAGGGGAATCCAAGGAGGGGTGACTTGCGGGGCTCGGACCAGGTTCTGTTACCCAGAATCCTTTGCAAACCTCAAAATTTGGCTAAATAAAACACATGTTCCTCACATTTCTGTGGCAGAAAGTTCTGGAATCTGAGAGGAGCCACAAATTTCCTTCCACCCAGCGTCCCCCCAAGTCTCCCGATAAAAATGATACCTCACTTGTGTGGGTAGGCCTAGCGCCCACGACAGGAAACGCCCCAAAGCGCAACGTGGACACATCCAAATTTTTGGAAGAAAACAGAGGTGTTTTTTGCAAAGTGCCTACCTGTAGATTTTGGCCTCTAGCTCAGCCGGCACCTAGGGAAACCTACCAAACCTGTGCATTTCTGAAAACTAAAGACCTAGGGGAATCCAAGGAGGGGTGACTTGCTGGGCTCGGACCTGGTTCTGTTACCCAGAATCCTTTGCAAACCTCAAAATTTGGCTAAAAAAACACATGTTCCTCACATTTCTGTGGCAGAAAGTTCTGGAATCTGAGAGGAGCCACAAATTTCCTTCCCCCCAGCGTTCCCCCAAGTCTCCCGATAAAAATGATACCTCACTTGTGTGGGTAGGCCTAGCGCCCGCGACAGGAAACGCCCCAAAGCGCAACGTGGACACATCCAAATTTTTGGAAGAAAACAGAGGTGTTTTTTGCGAAGTGCCTACCTGTAGATTTTGGCCTCTAGCTCAGCCGGCACCTAAGGAAACCTACCAAACCTGTGCATTTCTGAAAACTAGAGACCTAGGGGAATCCAAGGAGGGGTGACTTGCAGGGCTCGGACCAGGTTCTGTTACCCAGAATCCTTTGCAAACCTCAAAATTTGGCTTAAAAAAACACATGTTCCTCACATTTCTGTGGCAGAAAGTTCTGGAATCTGAGAGGAGCCGCAAATTTCCTTCCACCCAGCGTTCCCCCAAGTCTCCCGAAAAAAATGATACCTCACTTGTGTGGGTAGGCCTAGCGCCCGCGACAGGAAACGCCCCAAAGCGCAACGTGGACACATCCAAATTTTAGGAAGAAAACAGAGGTGTTTTTTGCGAAGTGCCTACCTGTAGATTTTGGCCTCTAGCTCAGCCGGCACCTAGGGAAACCTACCAAACCTGTGCATTTCTGAAAACTAGAGACCTAGGGGAATCCAAGGAGGGGTGACTTGCGGGGCTCGGACCAGGTTCTGTTACCCAGAATCCTTTGCAAACCTCAAAATTTGGCTAAAAAAACACATGTTCCTCAAATTTCTGTGGCAGAAAGTTCTGGAATCTGAGAGGAGCCACAAACTTCCTTCCCCCCAGCGTTCCCCCCAGTCTCCTGATAAAAATGATACCTCACTTGTGTGGGTAGGCCTAGCGCCCGCGACAGAAAAAGCCCCAAAGCGCAACGTGGACACATCCAAATTTTTGGAAGAAAACAGAGGTGTTTTTTGCGAAGTGCCTACCTGTAGATTTTGGCCTCTAGCTCAGCCGGCACCTAGGGAAACCTACCAAACCTGTGGATTTCTGAAAACTAGAGACCTAGGGGAATCCAAGATGGGGTGACTTGCGGGGCTCGGACCAGGTTCTGTTACCCAGAATCCTTTGCAAACCTCAAAATTTGGCTAAAAAAACACATGTTCCTCACATTTCTGTGGCAGAAAGTTCTTCACATTTCTGTGGCAGAAAGTTCTGGAATCTGAGAGGAGCCACAAATTTCCTTCCACCCAGCGTTCCCCCAAGTCTCCCGATAAAAATGATACCTCACTTGTGTGGGTAGGCCTAGCGCCCGCGACAGGAAACGCCCCAAAGTGCAACGTGGACACATCTAAATTTTGGGAAGAAAACAGAGGTGTTTTTTGCGAAGTGCCTACCTGTAGATTTTGGCCTCTAGCTCAGCTGGCACCTAGGGAAACCTACCAAACCTGTGCATTTCTGAAAACTAGAGACCTAGGGGAATCCAAGGAGGGGTGACTTGCGGGGCTCGGACCAGGTTCTGTTACCCAGAATCCTTTGCAAACCTCAAAATTTGGCTAAAAAAAGACATGTTCCTCACATTTCTGTAGCAGAAAGTTCTGGAATCTGAGAGGAGCCACAAATTTCCTTCCACCCAGCGTTCCCCCAAGTCTCCCGATAAAAATGATACCTCACTTGTGTGGGTAGGCTTAGCGCCCGCGACAGGAAACGCCCCAAAGCGCAACGTGGACACATCAACATTTTTGGAAGAAAACAGAGGTGTTTTTTGCGAAGTGCCTACCTGTAGATTTTGGCCTCTAGCTCAGCCGGCACCTAAGGAAACCTACCAAACATGTGCATTTCTGAAAACTAGAGACCTAGGGGAATCCAAGGAGGGGTGACTTGCGGGGCTCGGACCAGGTTCTGTTACCCAGAATCCTTTGCAAACCTCAAAATTTGGCTAAAAAAATACATGTTCCTCACATTTCTGTGGCAGAAAGTTCTGGAATCTGAGAGGAGCCACAAATTTCCTTCCACCCAGCATTCCCCCAAGTCTCCCGAAAAAAATGATACCTCACTTGTGTGGGTAGGCATAGCGCCCGCGACAGGAAACGCCCCAAAGCGCAACGTGGACACATCCAAATTTTAGGAAGAAAACAGAGGTGTTTTTTGTGAAGTGCCTACCTGTAGATTTTGGCCTCTAGCTCAGCCGGCACCTAGGGAAACCTACCAAACCTGTGCATTTCTGAAAACTAGAGACCTAGGGGAATCCAAGGAGGGGTGACTTGCGGGGCTTGGACCAGGTTCTGTTACCCAGAATCCTTTGCAAACCTCAAAATTTGGCTAAAAAAACACATGTTCCTCACATTTCTGTGGCAGAAAGTTCTGGAATCTGAGAGGAGCCACAAATTTCCTTCCACCCAGCGTTCCCCCCAGTCTCCCGATAAAAATGATACCTCACTTGTGTGGGTAGGCCTAGCGCCCGCGACAGGAAACGCCCCAAAGCGCAACGTGGACACATCCAAATTTTTTGAAGAAAACAGAGGTGTTTTTTGCGAAGTGCCTACCTGTAGATTTTGGCCTCTAGCTCAGCCGGCAACTAGGGAAACCTACCAAACCTGTGCATTTCTGAAAGCTAGAGACCTAGGGGAATCCAAGATGGGGTGACTTGCGGGGCTCGGACCAGGTTCTGTTACCCAGAATCCTTTGCAAACCTCAAAATTTGGCTAAAAAAACACATGTTCCTCACATTTCTGTGGCAGAAAGTTCTGGAATCTGAGAGGAGCCACAAATTTCCTTCCACGCAGCGTTCCCGCAAGTCTCCCGATAAAAATGATACCTCACTTGTGTGGGTAGGCCTAGCGCCCGCGATAGGAAACGCCCCAAAGTGCAACGTGGACACATCTAAATTTTGGGAAGAAAACAGAGGTGTTTTTTGCGAAGTGCCTACCTGTAGATTTTGGCCTCTAGCTCAGCTGGCACCTTGGTAAACCTACCAAACCTGTGCATTTCTGAAAACTAGAGACCTAGGGGAATCCAAGGAGGGGTGACTTGCGGGGCTCGGACCAGGTTCTGTTACCCAGAATCCTTTGCAAACCTCAAAATTTGGCTAAAAAAAGACATGTTCCTCCCATTTCTGTAGCAGAAAGTTCTGGAATCTGAGAGGAGCCAAAAATGTCCTTCCCCCCAGCGTTCCCCTTAGTCTCCCGATAAAAATGATACCTCACTTGTGTGGGTAGGCCTAGCGCCCCCGACAGGAAACGCCCCAAAGCGCAACGTGGACACATCCAAATTTTTGGAAGAAAACAGAAGTGTTTTTTGCGAAGTGCCTACCTGTAGATTTTGGCCTCTAGCCCAGCCGGCACCTAGGGAAACCTACCAAACCTGTACATTTCTGAAAACTAGAGACCTAGGGGAATCCAAGGAGGGGTGACTTGCGGGGCTCGGACCAGGTTCTGTTACCCAGAATCCTTTGCAAACCTCAAAATTTGGCTAAATAAAACACATGTTCCTCACATTTCTGTGGCAGAAAGTTCTGGAATCTGAGAGGAGCCACAAATTTCCTTCCACCCAGCGTCCCCCCAAGTCTCCCGATAAAAATGATACCTCACTTGTGTGGGTAGGCCTAGCGCCCACGACAGGAAACGCCCCAAAGCGCAACGTGGACACATCCAAATTTTTGGAAGAAAACAGAGGTGTTTTTTGCAAAGTGCCTACCTGTAGATTTTGGCCTCTAGCTCAGCCGGCACCTAGGGAAACCTACCAAACCTGTGCATTTCTGAAAACTAAAGACCTAGGGGAATCCAAGGAGGGGTGACTTGCTGGGCTCGGACCTGGTTCTGTTACCCAGAATCCTTTGCAAACCTCAAAATTTGGCTAAAAAAACACATGTTCCTCACATTTCTGTGGCAGAAAGTTCTGGAATCTGAGAGGAGCCACAAATTTCCTTCCCCCCAGCGTTCCCCCAAGTCTCCCGATAAAAATGATACCTCACTTGTGTGGGTAGGCCTAGCGCCCGCGACAGGAAACGCCCCAAAGCGCAACGTGGACACATCCAAATTTTTGGAAGAAAACAGAGGTGTTTTTTGCGAAGTGCCTACCTGTAGATTTTGGCCTCTAGCTCAGCCGGCACCTAGGGAAACCTACAAAACCTGTGCATTTCTGAAAACTAGAGACCTAGGGGAATCCAAGGAGGGGTGACTTGCGGGGCTTGGACCAGGTTCTATTACCCAGAATCCTTTGCAAACCTCAAAATTTGGCTAAAAAAACACATGTTCCTCACATTTCTGTGGCAGAAAGTTGTGGAATCTGAGAGGAGCCACAAATTTCCTTCCACCCAGCATTCCCCCAAGTCTCCCGATAAAAATTATACCTCACTTGTGTGGGTAGGCCTAGCGCCCGCGACAGGAAACGCCCCAAAGCGCAACGTGGACACATCCAAATTTTTGGAAGAAAACAGAGGTGTTTTTTGCGAAGTGCCTACCTGTAGATTTTGGCCTCTAGCTCAGCCGGCACCTAGGGAAACCTACCAAACCTGTGCATTTCTGAAAACTAGAGACCTAGGGGAATCCAAGGAGGGGTGACTTGCGGGGCTCGGACCAGGTTCTGTTACCCAGAATCCTTTGCAAACCTCAAAATTTGGCTAAAAAAACACATGTTCCTCACATTTCTGTGGCAGAAAGTTCTGGAATCTGAGACGAGCCACAAATTTCCTTCCACCCAGCGTTCCCCCAAGTCTCCCGATAAAAATGATACCTCACTTGTGTGGGTAGGCCTAGCGCCCGCGACAGGAAACGCCCCAAAGCACAACGTGGACACATCCACATTTTTGGAAGTAAACAGAGGTGTTTTTTGCGAAGTGCCTACCTGTAGATTTTGGCCTCTAGCTCAGCCGGCACCTAGGGAAACCTACCAAACCTGTGCATTTCTGAAAACTAGAGACCTAGGGGAATCCAAGATGGGGTGACTTGCGGGGCTCGGACCAGGTTCTGTTACCCAGAATCCTTTGCAAACCTCAAAAAGTGGCTAAAAAAACAAGTTTTCCTCACATTTCGGTGACAGAAAGTTCTGGAATCTGAGAGGAGCCACAAATTTCCTTCCACCCAGCGTCCCCCCAAGTCTCCCGATAAAAATGATACCTCACTTGTGTGGGTAGGCCTAGCGCCCGCGACAGGAAACGCCCCAAAGCACAACGTGGACACATCCACATTTTTGGAAGTAAACAGAGGTGTTTTTTGCGAAGTGCCTACCTGTAGATTTTGGCCTCTAGCTCAGCCGGCACCTAAGGAAACCTACCAAACATGTGCATTTCTGAAAACTAGAGACCTAGGGGAATCCAAGGAGGGGTGACTTGCGGGGCTCGGACCAGGTTCTGTTACCCAGAATCCTTTGCAAACCTCAAAATTTGGCTAAAAAAATACATGTTCCTCACATTTCTGTGGCAGAAAGTTCTGGAATCTGAGAGGAGCCACAAATTTCCTTCCACCCAGCATTCCCCCAAGTCTCCCGAAAAAAATGATACCTCACTTGTGTGGGTAGGCATAGCGCCCGCGACAGGAAACGCCCCAAAGCGCAACGTGGACACATCCAAATTTTAGGAAGAAAACAGAGGTGTTTTTTGTGAAGTGCCTACCTGTAGATTTTGGCCTCTAGCTCAGCCGGCACCTAGGGAAACCTACCAAACCTGTGCATTTCTGAAAACTAGAGACCTAGGGGAATCCAAGGAGGGGTGACTTGCGGGGCTTGGACCAGGTTCTGTTACCCAGAATCCTTTGCAAACCTCAAAATTTGGCTAAAAAAACACATGTTCCTCACATTTCTGTGGCAGAAAGTTCTGGAATCTGAGAGGAGCCACAAATTTCCTTCCACCCAGCGTTCCCCCCAGTCTCCCGATAAAAATGATACCTCACTTGTGTGGGTAGGCCTAGCGCCCGCGACAGGAAACGCCCCAAAGCGCAACGTGGACACATCCAAATTTTTTGAAGAAAACAGAGGTGTTTTTTGCGAAGTGCCTACCTGTAGATTTTGGCCTCTAGCTCAGCCGGCAACTAGGGAAACCTACCAAACCTGTGCATTTCTGAAAGCTAGAGACCTAGGGGAATCCAAGATGGGGTGACTTGCGGGGCTCGGACCAGGTTCTGTTACCCAGAATCCTTTGCAAACCTCAAAATTTGGCTAAAAAAACACATGTTCCTCACATTTCTGTGGCAGAAAGTTCTGGAATCTGAGAGGAGCCACAAATTTCCTTCCACGCAGCGTTCCCGCAAGTCTCCCGATAAAAATGATACCTCACTTGTGTGGGTAGGCCTAGCGCCCGCGATAGGAAACGCCCCAAAGTGCAACGTGGACACATCTAAATTTTGGGAAGAAAACAGAGGTGTTTTTTGCGAAGTGCCTACCTGTAGATTTTGGCCTCTAGCTCAGCTGGCACCTTGGTAAACCTACCAAACCTGTGCATTTCTGAAAACTAGAGACCTAGGGGAATCCAAGGAGGGGTGACTTGCGGGGCTCGGACCAGGTTCTGTTACCCAGAATCCTTTGCAAACCTCAAAATTTGGCTAAAAAAAGACATGTTCCTCCCATTTCTGTAGCAGAAAGTTCTGGAATCTGAGAGGAGCCAAAAATGTCCTTCCCCCCAGCGTTCCCCTTAGTCTCCCGATAAAAATGATACCTCACTTGTGTGGGTAGGCCTAGCGCCCCCGACAGGAAACGCCCCAAAGCGCAACGTGGACACATCCAAATTTTTGGAAGAAAACAGAAGTGTTTTTTGCGAAGTGCCTACCTGTAGATTTTGGCCTCTAGCCCAGCCGGCACCTAGGGAAACCTACCAAACCTGTACATTTCTGAAAACTAGAGACCTAGGGGAATCCAAGGAGGGGTGACTTGCGGGGCTCGGACCAGGTTCTGTTACCCAGAATCCTTTGCAAACCTCAAAATTTGGCTAAATAAAACACATGTTCCTCACATTTCTGTGGCAGAAAGTTCTGGAATCTGAGAGGAGCCACAAATTTCCTTCCACCCAGCGTCCCCCCAAGTCTCCCGATAAAAATGATACCTCACTTGTGTGGGTAGGCCTAGCGCCCACGACAGGAAACGCCCCAAAGCGCAACGTGGACACATCCAAATTTTTGGAAGAAAACAGAGGTGTTTTTTGCAAAGTGCCTACCTGTAGATTTTGGCCTCTAGCTCAGCCGGCACCTAGGGAAACCTACCAAACCTGTGCATTTCTGAAAACTAAAGACCTAGGGGAATCCAAGGAGGGGTGACTTGCTGGGCTCGGACCTGGTTCTGTTACCCAGAATCCTTTGCAAACCTCAAAATTTGGCTAAAAAAACACATGTTCCTCACATTTCTGTGGCAGAAAGTTCTGGAATCTGAGAGGAGCCACAAATTTCCTTCCCCCCAGCGTTCCCCCAAGTCTCCCGATAAAAATGATACCTCACTTGTGTGGGTAGGCCTAGCGCCCGCGACAGGAAACGCCCCAAAGCGCAACGTGGACACATCCAAATTTTTGGAAGAAAACAGAGGTGTTTTTTGCGAAGTGCCTACCTGTAGATTTTGGCCTCTAGCTCAGCCGGCACCTAGGGAAACCTACAAAACCTGTGCATTTCTGAAAACTAGAGACCTAGGGGAATCCAAGGAGGGGTGACTTGCGGGGCTTGGACCAGGTTCTATTACCCAGAATCCTTTGCAAACCTCAAAATTTGGCTAAAAAAACACATGTTCCTCACATTTCTGTGGCAGAAAGTTGTGGAATCTGAGAGGAGCCACAAATTTCCTTCCACCCAGCATTCCCCCAAGTCTCCCGATAAAAATTATACCTCACTTGTGTGGGTAGGCCTAGCGCCCGCGACAGGAAACGCCCCAAAGCGCAACGTGGACACATCCAAATTTTTGGAAGAAAACAGAGGTGTTTTTTGCGAAGTGCCTACCTGTAGATTTTGGCCTCTAGCTCAGCCGGCACCTAGGGAAACCTACCAAACCTGTGCATTTCTGAAAACTAGAGACCTAGGGGAATCCAAGGAGGGGTGACTTGCGGGGCTCGGACCAGGTTCTGTTACCCAGAATCCTTTGCAAACCTCAAAATTTGGCTAAAAAAACACATGTTCCTCACATTTCTGTGGCAGAAAGTTCTGGAATCTGAGACGAGCCACAAATTTCCTTCCACCCAGCGTTCCCCCAAGTCTCCCGATAAAAATGATACCTCACTTGTGTGGGTAGGCCTAGCGCCCGCGACAGGAAACGCCCCAAAGCACAACGTGGACACATCCACATTTTTGGAAGTAAACAGAGGTGTTTTTTGCGAAGTGCCTACCTGTAGATTTTGGCCTCTAGCTCAGCCGGCACCTAGGGAAACCTACCAAACCTGTGCATTTCTGAAAACTAGAGACCTAGGGGAATCCAAGATGGGGTGACTTGCGGGGCTCGGACCAGGTTCTGTTACCCAGAATCCTTTGCAAACCTCAAAAAGTGGCTAAAAAAACAAGTTTTCCTCACATTTCGGTGACAGAAAGTTCTGGAATCTGAGAGGAGCCACAAATTTCCTTCCACCCAGCGTCCCCCCAAGTCTCCCGATAAAAATGATACCTCACTTGTGTGGGTAGGCCTAGCGTCCACGACAGGAAATGCCCCAAAACGCAACGTGGACACATCAAATATTTTGAAAGAAAACAGAGGTGTTTTTTGCAAAGTGCCTACCTGTAGATTTTGGCCTCTAGCTCAGCCGGCACCTAGGGAAATCTACCAAACCTGTGCATTTTTTAAAACTAGAGACCTAGGGGAATCCAAGATGGAGGAGCCACAAATTTCCTTCCACCCAGCATTCCTCCAAGTCTCCCGATAAAAATGATACCTCACTTGTGTGGGTAGGCCTAGCGCCCGCGACAGGAATGGATCACACAAGAGTCAATGGTAGTCCTTGCTTGAGGTCTACTGTTAACCCTGGAGTGATTCATTCCTGAAGCAGGCACTAGGCGCAGGCACACAAGCGGGGTTGTGTTTTTATCAGGACAAGTGGGGAAACACTGGGTGGTAGGAATTTTGAGGATCCCTGCAGATCCCTGGACTTCTGCTCATTGGAATGCAAGGAAAATTTGTTTTTTAAGCACATAATGTAATTTCAAGGGGATTCTGGGTGAAGGAAAAGTGGTGAGAGCCATGCAAGTCCTGCACCCTTGGACTCCCCTGGTACTAGTTTGTTAAAGTTAACCCACCACTCACACTGGTTGGTTTTAGCACCTCCAGAAATTATGGTTATCAAAGTATCTGAATATTGAAACCAAGCCTTCTGAAGGTGGGCCATAAAGCCGCATCCAGGCACCAACCTCTTTATGGTCCATTCACACGCCATTCACACACAACAAACAACCCTTTCATATCGCCAGCCACGGGCCCAATCCAACCAATCACTGCACTCACATTAACTTACCGCTGCCAGACAAGGGCCCATCACATTCACACGCCACAGAACGGAATAAGTTTGACTACATTTTACGACCTGTCAAGTAACTGCCTCCTTCTTCCTTAACATTACCAAATGCATGCGTAACAAATCTTTACTAATGACTCCTGTGACAGCCACCTGAGGCTCAGGAAGACATGTTTTTCATGCGCCTTTAACGCACTCTCTGTGCTAAATCCAACTCCTTCCAGTTTGTGGATGCAAGTTGGGGGTGTCCGAGTATGCCGTGCAAAGCGATTCCTCGTACTGAGTGAGCATATCTACCTTTGAAACTAAGGGAGACATGCTGGGGATTTCTCATGCTGTTACCTAAAGAGAAGGTCATAGGCTAACTGCCTCCTTCTTCCTTAACATTACCAAATGCATGCGTAACAAACCTTTACTAATGACTCCTGTGACAGCCACCTGAGGCTCAGGAAGACATGTTTTTCATGCGCCTTTAACGCACTCTCTGTGCTAAATCCAACTCCTTCCAGTTTGTGGATGCAAGTTGGGGGTGTCCGAGTATGCCGTACAAAGCGATTCCTCGAACTGAGTGAGCATATCTACCTTTGAAACTAAGGGAGACATGCTGGGGATTTCTCATGATGTTCCCTAAAGAGAAGGTCATAGGCTATGGAAAAGGGTAGTGTTTGGTACATAGGGGAGTCCATGAGAACATAGCATATGTCCCAGCCAACATTATGTGCAGTGATGTGACTATAATGCACTTATACAGCAAACTGAACACCTACTAAGTTATGATGGAGGATGAACATGAAAAGCAGGTCAAACACTGCCCTATACAAGTCATTCTCCTTCAGTGCTGGGATGGCACCAATGGGTTTGAATCCATAGGTGTAGATGATGTACATCTGTACTACCTTTACTATCTGCCTTCTACCTGTGCAATAACCCTGTGAAGGCACTCCCACCATAAGCTTTCCTTACCCATCCATGTCTCTGTTCTCATCAGAGTCCTGGCTAATCCTGTATAATAGCCAAGTGAACCTATACTAGTTTGTGGAAGCAAGTTGGGGGTTTCCAAGTATGCCGTACAAAGTGATTCCTCGAACTGAGAGAGCATATCTACAGTTGAAAGTAAGGTAGACATGCAGGTGAAGAAAGGGTACTCCGTGGCAATGTGGAATATGTTCTGTCCACTAGTATATGCAGTAGGGGGAAGAAAATGCATGTTAATTGAACAGAACACCGATCACGCCAAAAGGAAGTAAAATTCTGTGGCTCCTTGCCTAACGAAGCAGTGGCCCATGGACGTTCGGTATCCATGCACTGCCACTGAAAGGATTACCCAACAGCAGCTCAACCTCAGTCGATTTCCCAGAACTTTGCTTTAGTATGATACAACGTAAAGCAAGTAGGGATACAGAGGCCTGGTTGTGATGGACACTGGGGACAGTAATACCGACTCTCCTGCCGCTTTCCATGCTTTGAGCACACTTTACAGCGACGACATGGACGATCCTTTTTGGGTGTTTTAGGTATGCGATCAGCAAAGTGTCGCTCCTGCAGCCTTGCCACATCCTCCAGAACATATAAGGTGGAGGCTGCTGCTTCTTCTGTAACAGCAGTGAGGCTTTCAATTACAGACAACTGGAAGTCAAGGAAAGTCATGAGTCTTCCTGTTGTTGTCTGACGGTAAACAACATACGCATTATATGTTGCCATCTGAATCAGGTGGGTAAACAGTTTCTTGTACCAAGTGCGAGTTTTACGACACGCATTGTATGGTTGAAGAACCTGGTCGTTCTTGTCCACTCCACCCATGTACTTATTGTAATCGAGTATACAAATGGGCTTGTGGACTTCGGCCATCTGACCCCAAACCATGATGGGAGAAGTGCTCTCATCATGAATTGTAGTGAGCACGTATACATCACGCCTATCTAGGAACTTGACTGCGAGCAGTTCGTTAGAACGCAATGCAGTACTCTGTGATTTCTGGAGCTTCTTGCAAACAAGCTCCCGCGGGAATCCTTTGCGGTTACAACGAACTGTACCGCAGGCCACAGTGCCAGCTTTGTAGAGCTCACTGAACAGCTCTACTCCTGTATAGAAATTGTCCACATAAAGGTTATAACCTTTGTGATGAAGTGGCTGGACAAGTTCCCATACAATCTTACCTGTGACCCCTAACACGGGAGGGCAACCTACAGGGTTTATGGTAGAATCCTTCCCTGTATACACTCTCAGGCTGTACACATAGCCAGTAGAGCTCTCACACAGCATGTACAGCTTTATGCCATAGCGAGCTCTTTTGCTCGCAATGTACTGTCTGAAAAGCAGCCGTCCTTTGTACAGGATCAAGGACTCATCGACTTCTATATTCTTTCCAGGAGTATAGATCTCTGGAAACCTGGCAGACAAATGTTCCACAACAGGCCGAATTTTTAACAACCTGTCATGATCTGGATGGTCCCGGGGCAATGCAGCAGAATTGTCATTGAAATGCAGCATGCGCTGCAGTAGCAAAAAACGATCTCTGCTCATGTCGTGCCCTAGAACGGGGCCCTAGAGTGCCTCCGCGCTCCCTCAGAAATTGGTCTGCACGCAAATTTGTTTGCTGCACAACTTTCTGAAGAAAGTCAACATCCAAAAACAGATAGATGTAGTCGACTGGCAAAAAGTTAGCTGTATCGACTTTACATCCAGCGTCACCAGTAAAAGGTGGAATTTGGGGCTGAACCAAACAGGGGGGCTGCCAAGAGAGCACTCTCTCTGTGCTTGCGGCAGCAAACACATGCTCTCTGGGTTCGGCTAACCCAATGTTGTCCCGCTGCCCAGAATGTGCTTGCGAAGGGACAGCACGGATGTCGTCATTGTCTCCTTCAGACTCACTGGAAGAGGTGTCGTCAGATGGGACTCCGCCGACTGAAAAATCACTCCCTGAATCTGCCCCATTGTCCTCTCCTTCAGATGCTGTCTCAGTATCTGCTGTCTCAGTCTCTGAGCCTACATCAGAACTGTCCTCCATAACCCGAGCTAGGGCTTGATCAGCAGTCATCCAACGAGACGCCATCTCTGCAACTGGCTAAACTGTCCCTCTAAATTACTAGCCTACGTAGAAGGCAGATAGTCACAAAATTGCTTGTGGGTATGTTTGTTGTGTACAACAGGAAATGTCGTCACCTTACCTTCGCTTCTTCTCCAATTCTGCAGATTCTCTGAAAACACTGAAAAAAACAAAAAAAGAATGTATTACTTCACCTTACCACACACCCTGTGCAACAGTCATTTGTGGTGCTCTGCCTCCCATTACCTCCTCTTCTAATTCCCTCAATACTACCCAGCAAAAGTGCCACTCATATCTCCTTAGTCCCCCTGGCATTACATTTGTTTTAAAGCGCAGGTAACGCTTGCCTTTACTAATCCACTCAGCTACTTTATGGCAACTGCCACTGCAGAAAAGACATGAACAAGATTTTCACCCCACTCCACGAGTTTCAAATTGGCATCTTTTATTGCAAGCAACAGCCACGTACGCGTTTCGACTCTCAAGGAGTCTTGATCACAGTAAATCATTGTTTATACTTGCAATAAAACATGTCAATTTGAACCTCGTGGAGTGCAGTGAGAGTCTTGTTCCCAAAATATTTTCGAGGTTGCTCTCCTCCATCACTGAGCACCGGCAGTGGAGTGCGCTTCGCAACAATCTTTTTAACCAATTTGTGTTGCATATATATATATATATATATATATATATATATATATATATATATATATATAATAATAATATATATATATATATGTTTAGAAACAAAGTGGTTGAAGGGTTGCTGGGCGGCACACTCCACTGCCGGTGCCCAGTGACAGAGAAGACCAATCTAGAAATTATCTAATGCCGAAAAATTTCACCGCACTCCACGAGGTACAAATAAAAGTGTATTTTATTGCAGTCAATAACCACCAACGTGTTTCAACTCACCAAGGAGTCTTGATCACGGTCCTCGTGGAGTGTGGTGAAATTGTTCACCATTATAAAACAACGCACACAAGAATAACAAGCATTTACAATGCAATGGGTCTTGCATCTGCTCGAGCTATTAGCGTTATAAACTCCTAACCCAACTTTTCTTGCCACATAAATTGATAATTGAAAGTTAAACTCTTTCACATGAGCCGATTCACAGCGCCACGGCCACCGCCACCATGAGCATCATGTGAAGAGATACACAAAAGGAAAAGAAGTTTGCTCGCAGTTAAACGTAACAGCAAAAGTGCAATTAGCCATGTACCAGAGGCGATGGCCAAGGCGGTAACAAAACCTCCCCAAGGAGGGACAAAGGTAAATCATTTTCCAATGTAATCAAAGGATTTTTGAAGGGCAAGCC
The DNA here is from genome assembly GCF_031143425.1 of Pleurodeles waltl. Taxonomy (NCBI): domain Eukaryota; kingdom Metazoa; phylum Chordata; class Amphibia; order Caudata; family Salamandridae; genus Pleurodeles; species Pleurodeles waltl. Next base: position 256,361,875 of record NC_090437.1, on the reverse strand, counting down.
CACGAACGAGTGGTAGTGATGGGCGTGAGGTGGGCGTTGTTAGAAGCCCAGATACACAGCAACAAGTCAGAAAAGCAGCACATGGGCGCTGCAATGCTTGTCCTGAAAAATAAAATAAATATATATATATATATATCTATATATATATATATATATATATATATATAGATATATATATATATATGTGTATACATATATACACATATATATGAGAGAGAGAGAGAGAAAACAAGACACTCATGTGACAAACCTTTTTTTTTTTTATACATGTGTGCTTGCCCTTGGCAAAGCACACATGTATAAAAAAAAAATGGCCCCATTGATGGTCACCCCAAGGGCTGACCACCAACAATTTTTTTTTTCTTTTTTACCCTGGGGGGGCGATCGGCCCCCCCAGGCAAAACTACATGTTTTTTTTTCCCCCTGGGGTCGGCCCGTGTTCCAAGGGCCGACCCCGCCATTTTTTTTTTTTTAACGTTTTTTTTATATTGTGGGGGGCGCGATCGCCCCCCAAAACCGTGTAAATAAATAAATATTGCCCCCGGGGGGGGGGGCCGGCCCTTTTTCAAGGGGGCCGACCCCCCCAAAGAAGATCCCTGGTGCCTAGGGGCGTTTCCTGGCCATGGATCGCAGCCGTGCTGCGATCCATGGCCAGGAAACGGTGCCAGGGAGGCATCGATGGAAAGGGGAGAGCCTCCCCTTTCCATCGATGCCTCCCTGGCATCTGGGGAGGCCGTTTTGGCCTTTTTTTCCCCACCGGAGAAAAAGAGAACGCTTACCTGCTTCTCTCCTTCTCCGGTGGGGAAAAACTGTGACGTCAGCGCGCCTCGTGGCGCGCTGACGTCATAAGAGGGCGGGAGGGGGGTGGGATGGAGACGCGGAAGCTCTTCCGCGTCTCCCACGGCAAAAATAAATAAATAATAAAATCCTCCGGTGCAATGCACCGGAGGATTTTTAACCCCCTCCCTGGTGTCGCCCACTGGTCGTGACCCGCACCAGGGAGGGAGTGTGGGCGTCGGCCAGTGGCCGACGCCCGCATCTAAAAGGTTAACTGGCCCAACTCCTTTTCATCAGACCTATCTCTTTCCCTGCCAGATCACACACTTTCTCTTTAACCATTCCCTGTAAATCAGGAGGAAGATCCTTCACTGTGAACATTGGAAAGAAAATAATCAGGGGGTACTCCTCATTTATCGTCTCACACTCGGTCTGTGGAGCTGGGTCATCCTCAACATCACTGTTCATCTGTATGTCGATTCCATCGTTTGAGCAAGTTATCGAGAACCTGGGCCCGTATTTATACTCCGTTTGCGCCGAATTAGCGTCGTTTTTTTCGACGCAAATTCGGCGCAAAACTAACGCCATATTTATACTTTGGCGTTAGACGCGTCTAGCGCCAAAGTATGAAGAAAGAGCGTCATTTTTTTGCGTGAACGCCTTCCTTGCGTTAATGAGATGCAAGGAAGGCGTTCCCGTCTAAAAAAATTACGGCGACGCAAATGCGTCGTATTTATACTCCCGGGCAAAAATCACACCCGGGAGGTGGCGGGTCAAAAAAACCCGCATTTGCGCCTGAATTTAACGCCTGGGTCAGGGTAGGCGTTAAGGGATCTGTGGGCTCAGAATGAGCCCACAGGTGCCCTCCCCTGCCCCCAGGGACATCCCCTGCCACCCCTGCCCACCCCAGGAGGACACCCAAGGATGGAGGGACCCATCCCAGTGAAGTACAGGTAAGTTCAGGTAAGTATAATTTTTTTTATTTTTTTATTTTTTTTGTGGCATAGGGGGGCCTTATTTGTGCCCCCCTACATGCCACTATGCCCAATGACCATGCCCAGGGGACACAAGTCCCCTGGGCATGGCCATTGGGCAAGGGGGCATGACTCCTGTCTTTACTAAGACAGGAGTCATGAAATGGCGTCGATAAAATGGCGCAAATCGGGTTAAGACGATTTTTTAGCGTCAACCTGACTTGCGCCATTTTAAGACGCCCTAACGTCATTTTTTCCCAACGCCGGCGCTGCCTGGTCTACGTGGTTTTTTTCCACGCACACCAGGCAGCGCCGGTCTGATTGCGCCGTCTAACGCCATTCCATAAATACGGCGCCCGCATGGCGCTTCAGAATGGCGTTAGACGGCGCTAAATTTTTTGACGCTAAACTGCGTTAGCGCAGTTTAGCGTCAAAAAGTATAAATATGGGCCCAAGTCTCTTCCCACAAGGGACACCTAACTTGAATCACAGACTACAAATTTGTGCAATCCTTTAAAGTTACCAATTTTAACCTGAACTGGTTCTGTAATTGGGTTGGTGAAATACTGATTTGCTACTCCTACAATCCGGACTGTCTTTCCTGAAAGGGGTAAGTTTGGAACTTCTGCAGTTCTTACTGTAGAACGTGTAGCTCCTCTGTCAACAAGAATGAAACCTTGTGACCCATTACCCTTTCCTTCACATATAGGCCTTTCTGATCTACTTATAAAGAAGCTGCAAGGACACATTCCTCTTCATCCAAACTCTCACTCACCCAATAATCGTTTATTCCATTCTCACTATGTAACGGGAATTGGTGAACGGTGTTATTACTCTGGTTAGACCTCTGACCTGTTGAGGAAGCATCACCTGCTGCTGTTCCATTTGGGCTTGAGGTATTGGAATTTTCTGTCTGGGTACCATTTGAACCTGCTGTTGGATTGGCTGCAACTGTGTCATTTCTACACGTGACATTTGCACCTGCTGCATGGGTTGAAAATTCTGCATTTGATTTACATTTTTTGGGAAATTCGGATTATGCCCTCTCATTCTCAGTTCTTTCATGTTTTGGAATGAGTTAATGTAACTTGCTTGCTGAACGACACCTTCCTGCACCATGACAAGGCAACAATCATTTCATTCCCTGCACATCATTCTGAACCACTAGAGTTCTCAAATCGGGACCATGATTTCCATTACCAATTCCTCCGCCACCTCTACCTCTCATCTGATTTTGAAACATCACATTTCTCTACTGCAGCGGCTGCTGTGGGAAATTTCCCTGCATCCCTGTTTGTGTCGCTTTAGTCTGCATCTCATCACCTTTTCCTTCAACTTTCTCTGCTTCAACTCAACCTCGTCACTACAGTACTTTGTATACTGCAACACCTCAGCAAACGGTTTTGCTTGCCAGCAAATCAAATGACTCTTAATCATCTGGCTAATTTCAGGTCTCACCCCTTCCACAAATCTGAACACAAAATGAATTGTGTCTTTTGGCTCAATTGTCTCTGTACCACTGTAAGCTTAAATGCCTGCAAAGATCTCTCATAATACACATGTATTGACTCTGTTGCTTCCTGAGCTGCCCTGTCTATTCTCTGCCAGTCAATGTTTTTGGTTGAAATTATCATTTTCAAAAAATCAATCACCTTGTAGTAATATTTCATTACTTCAGCAGACTGTGCACCCGTATCTGGTTCTTTTGTTGGCCAATCTATTCTTCTCTTACACTCCATGTACAGATCAGCTGGAACTACTATCTCTAAAAGAGTGTTCAAGTCTAAAGTTTAAAAAAACCTGTCTGTCTGAGGGTACCATTCTACTGGCTTCTCTCTCAACCTGGGATAGTCATTTGTAAATGACAGAATGTCACTTCTGTCCCAAGGGACATGACCAAAATGTCCTCCTGGGATCTCTCTCAGTGGTAAGATTTTTGCTGGATCTTTGCAGTCAAATCTGCAGAATCCATTTTTCTTTTATCTCTCTTCTTTGCCCATTTGCCTTCCCATTTGTCTAAGGCTCCCCATGTCTGGACACTTTGGAATAACTCCCTAAGGTGCCCCTTCATCCCTGCAGATCTCATGTGCTCAAAGTCTTTTGTGTCAGAATCTAACCTGTAACTCCTTTTCAAATGCTTTGTTTTCTCTATTTCTATGCCGTACTTCTCCACCAGGTCTGCTAACCTTTGATGCACATTGCTCACCTTCCTCGTAATTTTCAGGCACAGATATCTCAACTCTGCTTCTGTGTAGGACTCTAATCTGTTCACACCCATAGTTCCTTCAATGATCTCACCCGCTTCCATTCCTAGTCTAGTATAATTCAAGTACTCCTCACACCTAGGAGCACCCTGCGGGGTATTCATTTTGTCTAACCACTCAATTTTTGGGTTGTCAAACCTTGCACCAAAATATTATTAGCTTGGGCATGTGGCACTTGTTGCACCACTGTATTCGGGGACAGTGGTGTCAGTAATTTCAGGTTCTGACTAACTTTCGACCCTATGTCAGTATCCGGAGGGATTCCGAATGTCCGAATGGACTAAGGTCTAGCAATGACCTTGATCCATCAAAGGTCTGTCCCATTGGAGAGACTACTCAGATATTCTCATTAGGTCCTCCCCTCATTGAATCTTGACTCAGGTCACCCTGTCCACTTGCACTGTTCTTCTCCTATGCGAAGAAAGGTACAACTGGACCAATGGTAACTGGTACAGATACAACATCAGGAAATGGGGTCTTTGCTTGGCAGTCAGGTTACCCCCTGTCCAGGAAGGACCCTCCCTTTAGTCACGGTAAAAGGGAATCACCCTCAGCTAACCCCTGCTTAACCCCTTGGTAGCTTGGTATGAGCAGTTGGCTTAACTTCAGAGTGCTAAGTGTAAAATATTTGTACCAAAACAACATCAGGGCTTGGTCTGATACTCAAATTCTGTGGGTGCATAGTTCCCATATTCTGGCTCATCAATACAGGTGTCTCTGTTTGGGTCCCTGTTATCAGAATGTACATTGGCATCCCTTGTGATTGCACTTTCGTTAGTAAAAGTGGAGTTGGCTCTGTCTTGACCAACATCGGTTTTGGGAAAACCTGTTCTGTAGGCACTATTAGATTTGTGGCAGTTTGCACTACAGGTACATTAAGGTAAATCGTCAGAACATTTGGCTGTGGCACCTGATTCTGTGCTACTGGAGTAATAGGTACATTGAGACTGCTCTGCATTGGGCTCTGTGTCATACTAGGATTTGTCTGCACTGGACTCATTGTCTCAATAACTTGTGTCGGTACTGAAGAATGTATACCTGTACTCAGACCATTCTCTTGTGCTGCGTATGGTGGGGGAAGATTCTCAATAACTACAAAATAAACTCATCATCGTCTGACTCTTCTTCAAATGTCAAAGATCTCCTAGACTCCTTTAATCTCTGTTCTCTACTGTCTGAAGGCCTCCTGTTTGTTTTTCAGGTAGCTTTCCTTCCTTCTCACTCGTTGACTTGTGTAATTGCTGGAAATATTTTAATCCCCTGTCATGTCTCGGTCTACACAATTTCTGAGCACTTTCCCATCTAGCCTCCACTAGTGTCTTTTCTGCCTTTTTCATAATCCTCTCAAATTTCTGTTGCTGTTTCTGTCCGGCTACTAACTCCCAGATTGATAATGCCTCAAACTGTGCTGGTCTCCGAGGGGGTTTCAGATCATACAGGACCCTTCTCAGATTCTCTAAGATCCTCAAATTGAATGTTTCGTGGGCAGAAAACGCTAAGCTCCCATCTTTCTCTGTCACTTTGCACCATTGTTTCAACCAAATACATGGCGCAACACCCTGCTCTTCGATTATGATGTAAGCTGGTGTAAGCTGGTGTACCTTCTGGTGGTGCAATATCCCCTATTCTTGTTGTAGTGTACGTATCTCCCCTAAAAGCATTCTTAGAAGCTTTGAAAAATGTCATCTTCAACTAATGCAAAATTTTTGCAAGCACTAAACAAAATCAAAATCCAATTTGTCAGTTTACCGGTAAGGTAATACTATAGCTTCAGAAACTTTATGGATTTTTCACCGATGGCATTTCGCTCTAGCAGCTACTCCTTCTTTCTCAGTTTCCCTGATTTGCAAGCAAAATTTGACCACCAAATTTCACTTTCAACTGATCAGTGGGTCTGTCCTGATGCACATAGAACTTGCCAGATCTCAGTCGAAAAATTATTTCACTCACTTTGACTCCCACTTTCACTTGTCGACCACGCCTGATCGACCTATTAAACCAAACAAATTACAACACAATCCAAGTGTCTCATACACTTTTCTGTATACCCTGGAGTCTTAGACCACGCAGGGTCCGTATACCACCAACAACTTGGACAATTTTTTAGCACAAAGCACCACACACATGTGGTGAAGTTCAACAACTTACCTACTCTCACTCTTTGGAGTACACACACTCTTTCTACAACCTCATTTGGAGTATGAAAACTCCCTAAACCCTCACAAACATCACAATTCACCTGCAATTTGCGTAAGCGGTGCAAGCGCAAAACCTACTACATTCACACCATCACTAGAACGCCAAGAATATCTTCAAACAATCATTGCCAAGTTCCAAGATTCTAGGAAAGTCATTTTAGGTACTTAGGGTCACATTTTCTCTCTACTTTGTATCATTGAATCTAGAAAAAAATAAAAAAATTCACCAATTTCACCAAACATGTGAATTAATTTGCTCTCTGTAGGGTGTTAACCCTAACCCTACTACCATCTCTGGGGACACCTGTTATTTCTCCCTTACAATCTCTGGGACCAAACACTGTACTACCGATCTCTGGACTGTATGATGGGCTCTTAAGGAGGCTAAGGAGGCTAACTTTCAGTCTCTGCTACCATGTCTGTTAGTGTGTCAGACCTTATTAAGTAAACTTGCAAGGAAGACACAAATAGGCCGAGGGACCTTTTGACTGCGCTTCAAGTTTTCCCACCATGTAACCCGTTCCAATACAAAATCAATGGCAAATAGCAATCAATGACATCAATAATCAATAGGAGTCAGTAATTTGCACACAACCTGTCCTCTCAGCCATGAATAACCACACCTTTATGTAAAAACTAGAATGTTTATTTCCCTATATTAACAATGCAAATGTCACATAACCTAATCTCAGTATCAAATGATAAACATACAAAAACAATACTGGCTGATCATGGCTGCGAAAGAATTGCAATCTAATCAAAACTTGAGCTACTACACATTCTAAAGTTACAGTACAAATTAATAGCAAGGATAACTGTGCAAACAAAATAACTTACATTTAGATTCAGCATAGAAAATACATCAAATGTTATTACATGAAGAGAGCATCATCAGTGAGAACATTAACTAACATCAGATTAGCAAATGCATGTTTTGGCTTCATGAGAAACAATTTAGTCAACAAACATTTGGAAAAATATCTAACTAAGGCTCTATCTAAACAGCGGTTGGTACCTAGAAACAAAAGCAAATAGACATAGCAATCAGTAACATTGTCAGTATACCTGTCCTCATTATGGTTCACCAAGCGGTGACAGTCTTCATCAATAGGACATCAGTTCGGTTAGCAAGACCTCAGGATTCAGCATCAAAGTCCAGAAGAGCAAAGGTCTCTGTAAGCAGTAAAGTTCGGCACATCTCTTCTCGGGATGGTCAAAAATAATGGCGGTATATCCTCTCAGTGTAGTCTGGCTAAGTTAGATTTCCTAAAACTACTTCCCTTGCCCTCATTGGTCAAGGAATCACATGTCTACATCAAGTCCAATGAAACTAAAACTTCAAATCTACATTTCTACTACTACATGGTTCACATGTTGATGATTGGCTCCTCTTCTCCCACTCCCATCATTCGGCTCATCAGGTATTGATATTGTTGCAGCTTATTCTCCAGTCTTGTTTCACTAGAAAGTACAGAATCTTCTAGCAAGCAGTTTCTCAAGAGAACTAACTTCAGCTACGAGCACATGGTCAGTACAGTCGAAAATCACAATTTAATTCTCTAAGCAGACATTTTACAAAATGCCAGAAAAGGCAGCTTGACATGAGGCTGTGCAACTAGGCCTGAGACCTTGCTAAGTTAAGGCCTATGATAAATAGAGCTGATACATAATGCATAATGTTGGAAAATGGGTTATTGGTAAGGGCAGGTAGGTACCTACACCTAGCAACAAGCCACTAACCTCCAGCTAGGTACAGTTAGGTCTCAGTAAATTAATCCCAGCTCAACCCTTGGTAGCTTGGCAACGAGTGTCAAGGCTTAACTTAGGAGACAGTGTGTAAAGCATTCAAATATCACAAAACAGTAATTAAATAAAACACAGGAAACAGTTTAAAAATCCAAAACCAATTTATAAGAATAGTTTATATTTTTATCTTTAAAATGACACAAAAATGATTAAAATTGGTTCAGGGGAACCGGAGATATGAATTTTTAAAGAATTATTATTTTTCTAGCGCTTAGAAACAAAAAGCGCCAATCGGGTCATCTGGTTGCACCTCGACCGGGGCAAAGTCAAAGTTTCAGGCCGACCGCGATGGAGCCCTGCTCGGCTACAAGTCGCAGGAGGCCTCGGTTAAAAAGTTACCTTCTGACTTAGTCTTTATTTTGAAGTTTTTCTTCACCGGGACGAACCTGCCAGTTGAATCCGACATCCTGGAGCCCTTGTCCGGATACGCGATGTGGGTTTCCTCGGTGGAGATTTTTACCTTCGGACGTAGTCGTTTTTTCGAGATGAAAATCCTTCGACCGGGGTAAACCTGGATCTTGATCCGACGTCCGTGGAGCCCTTCTCGGATACGATGGCTGGGAGGTCCCGGTCAACTTTTTACCTTCGGACTTAGTCTCTTTTTCGGAGGTTTTTCTTTACCGGGACGAACCACCAAGTCAGGCCGGGTCGCAGTTGAGGCAAGCCGGCTAGAATTTCCGCGGCGGGTCGGTCCCTCTCTGGAGCTTTTTTTCAAAAATTCTCAAATCTTCTCCAAACTTCTGGGGCTTCACCCAGATGTCCTTTTAAGGTTCTTTTGGGGTCCACAGCTCACCCCAAGGGTCCAGAAGTTCTGTGATGGTCCTTGGGGGGTGCGGACTTCAACTCCCAGAATGCACCTGGCGCAAACTCCTTTTTGGCAACTGGACAGTGGTCAGCTGGTCACTTTTCAGGAGTTGGTGCAGGGGGACTCTGGATAGCAATTTTTCACCTGTAGCAAAGAGGGAGTCCCTCCTTGAACCAGTTGAAGCCAGGCAAAGTCCTTCTTGTGGTGAAGCCCAAGTGTGCAGCTGGTGCAGTCCTTCTGAGTGCAGGTTCCAGGTGCAGGCCAGGGGTCCAGCCGGGCAGTCCTTCTTCTTCTTTAGTTCTTTTCTTGTTGAATTCTGGAGGGGATCTGAGGTGTGGGGGCAGGTCTGCCAGTTTTATCCTTGCTCCTGGGTGAAAAGCAGGGAGGTCCTGGTCCTCCAATCAGGTACAGGGTCGTCCCCCTGTGATGACCACTTCCTGGGAAGTGTGGCAAAAATCCATCCCAAAAGGCTACAGTCTCTAAAAATCCAACATGGCTGAATCTGATTTTTGGAGGTTACATCTGGCTAAGCCCACCCACTGGTGTGGCTAAAAATCATAAACACACCCCTCTCCTGCCCTCTCCTAATCTAATCAAGGGGCACCTAGTTGTCTGGGGTTGCAGGATGTGGGGGTGTTGCTGGGTGCTCCAGATGTCCTTCTCTGCCTTTGAAGACCAGTTTGGCAGCCCTCCCCCTTCCTGCCTCACCATCTGCTGAGGGGAGATTCTCTCCCCCAAGCACATTCCTTTGTGTGAAGCCAGGCCACTTCACACCTCATCAAGGCAGCTTGGCAAAAGCTGCTGCAGGCTGGCCAATCAAAGCACAGCAGCAAAAACAATGCAGAGCTGAAATTGGCAACTTTTTAGGTAAAGTCTAAACTTTTTACCTGAACAAGTTATATTAAATCCAACTACTGGAAGTTGTGGGATTTATTACAACAATTAATTTGATACCAAATTCTTGGTATGCAACATTTAAGGAGACTTTAAAATTTAAAATAAAGTCTCCCCATTCTAGCCTATGAAGGCCATTTACTTCAATGAGGGAAAAACGAATTTGGCTGTTTTTACCTCACCAGGGCTTATAAATCTATTTTTATAAAGTCCCTGCTTATAGTTACATGGCACCCAGCCCTAGGGGCACATAGGGCACACCTTAGGGGTGACTTATATGTAAAAATAAGGTAGTTTAAGACTTTGGAAGTACTTTTAATTCCAAAGTCGAATTTGCATATAACTTTAATTTAAAAGCAGCCAGCAAGGCAGGCTTGCTTTTAAAATGACACTGGGCACTTCAGCAGTGCACCTAGGTGTGCACCACCTATGCTGTGGTCCCTTAACCTACATGCCCTACCATATACTAGGGACTTATAGGTAGGTTAACTTAGCCAATTATAATTAGCCTAATTTGCATATCCATTTTACACAGAGCACTGGCCCTGGGACTGGTAAGCAGTACCCAGGGCACAGCCAAGAGTCAGTAACCACCAGTACCTATCCAAAAAGTGTGGGGGTGATCAGGCAAAAAAGGAGGACTTTCCTACACTGCCCCCCCCCAGATGAAAGGTGATGGGTACTAACCTACACCCTGGTAGTCCTCATCAGCTAAGTGGAAAAACCTGGAAAGGCCATCTGCATTGGCATGGGCAGTCCCAGGTCTGTGCTCCACTGTGAAGTCCATCCCCTGTAGGGAAATGGACCACCTTAGCAGTTTTGGGTTCTCCCCCCTCATCTGCATCAACCACCTGAGAGGTCTGTGGTCAGTTTGTACACGGAAGTGAGTACCAAACAAGTAAGGCCTCAACTTCTTCAGGGACCAGACCACAGCAAAGGCCCCCCTCTCAATGGCACTCCATTTTTTCTCTCTGGGGAGTAGTCGCCTGCTGATGAAGGCAACTGGGTGATCATGGCCCTCTTCATTAACTTGTGCTAACACTGCCCCAATCCCTTCCTCTGAAGCATCTGTTTGCACTACAAACTCCTTGCTATAGTCAGGGGCCAGTAACACTGGTGCTGAACACATAGCCTGTTTTAGGGTGTCAAAAGCTTTCTGACACTCTGGGGTCCAAATGACCTTCTTGGGCTGTTTCTTGGAGGTAAGTTCAGTCAGAGGGGCCACTATGGTCCCAAAATTCTGAACAAACCTCCGGTAGTACCCGGTCAGGCCAAGAAAGGCCCTGACCTGAGTCTGGGTTTTTGGAGCCTCCCAATCCAGAATAGTCTGCTTGCCTTGATAGTCAGGCCTGCTTGAAGCAGGGCCTGAAGCACTTCCTTCAGGTGGACCAGGTGGTCCCTACAGGTGGAACTAAATACAGCTATATCATCCAGATAAGCTGCACTGAAAGATTCCAACCCAGATAGGACTCTGTTCACCAACCGTTGGAAGGTGGCAGGAGCATTTTTCATGCCAAAGGGCATCACCTTGAACTGAAAGTGGCCCTCTGGTGTGGAAAATGCTGACCTCTCCTTAGCTCTTGGACTTAAGGCAATCTGCCAATATCCTGAGTTCAGATCAAATGTGCTCAGGAATTTGGCAGCCCCCAACCTGTCAATGAGCTCATCAGCTCTAGGTATGGGGTGAGCATCAGTCCTAGTGACTGCGTTTAGACCTCTGTAGTCCACACAGAATCTCAATTCTTTCTTCCCACCTTGGGGATTAGCTTTGGGCACCAGTACCACTGGACTGGACCAAGGACTATCAGAGGGCTCAATTACCTTGAGGTCCAACATCTTAGCCACTTCAGCTTTGATGTTGGCCTTGACCTGGTCAGACAGCCTGTACAGCTTGTTCTTGACAGGCAAGCTGTCACCAGTGTCAACATCATGGACACACCAATTGGTGAGTCCTGGGGTCAGGGAGAACAGACTAGCAAACTGTCCCAAAACTTGCTTACAGTCTTTTTGTTGCTGATCTGTCAATTTGGGAGAGAGTACCACTCCCTCCACTGACCCATCTTTTGCCTTTGAGGACAGGAGGTCTGGCAGAGGTTCACCCTCCTCCTCCTTCCCTTCATCAGTGACCATTAGCATGGTCATGTCTGCCCTGTCCTGGTGGGGTTTCATCCTGTTTACATGCAGGATCCTGTGAGGATTCCTGGGGGTGCCAAGGTCCACCAAGTAGGTGACCTCACCTTTTTTCTCCAGAATTGGATAGGGCCCAGTCCATTTGGCCTGAAGTGCCCTAGGAGCCATAGGCTCCAAAACCCACACCAGCTGTCCTGGGTGATACTCAGGCATGGTAGCCTTTTGATCATGCCAGAGCTTCATGAGCTCTTGGCTGGCTTCCAGGTTTCTGCTTGCCTTCTTCATATACTCAGCCATGCGTGACCGCAGGCCTAGCACATAATCTAGCACATTCTCCTTGGATTCTTTGAGAGGCTTTTCCCAAGACTCTCTCACCAAGCACAATGGGCCTCTTACAGGGTGCCCAAACAGTAACTCAAAGGGGCTGAATCCAACCCCCTTCTGTGGCACCTCTCTGTAGGCAAACAGCAGGCAAGGGAGGAGGACATCCCATCTCCTCCTGAGTTTGTCAGACAAACCCATGATCATGCCCTTCAGGGTCTTATTAAATCTTTCCACCAGACCATTGGTCTGTAGGTGGTAGGGGGTGGTGAACTTATAAGTAACACCACACTCATCCCACATGGCTTTCAGATAGGCTGACATCAAGTTTGGGCCCCTATCTGAGACCACCTCCTTTGGGAATCCCACTCTGGTGAACACACCAAGTAGGGCCCTAGCCACTGTGGGAGCAGTGACTGTCCGGAGGGGTATTGCCTCAGGGTACCTGGTGGCATGGTCCACTACCACCACAATGTACCTGTTACCTGAAGCAGTTGGTGGGTCTAGGGGACCAACAATGTCAATCCCCACCCGCTCAAAGGGAGTCCCAGCCACTGGCAGTGGTATCAGGGGAGCCTTTGGTTTGCCTCCTGTCTTGCCACTGGCTTGACAGGTGACACAGGAGCTGCAAAACTCCCTGACTTTTTCTGACATTTGGGGCCAATAAAAATGGTTGACCAGCCTGTTCCAGGTCTTGGTCTGTCCCAAATGTCCAGCTAAGGGGATATCATGGCTTAAGGTAAGGAGGAATTCTCTATACTTCTGGGGGACCACTACTCTCCTATTAGCCCCTGGTTTGAGGGCCTTGCCTCAGTGTAGAGAACTCCATCCTCCCAGTAAACCTTGTGGGACCCACTGGTATCCCCTTGTTCTTGCCTGGTAGCAGTCTGCCTCAGGCCCTCAAGAGTGGGACACTCTCTTTGTCCCTGGCACAATTCTTCTCTGGTGGGCCCACCTGCCCCTTGCAGTTCTGCCAAATCAGGCATAGTTTGCAGGGAAAGTGTCCCTCCCTCAGAGTTCAGATCCTCCCCCTCAGGGTTGGATTCTTCCTGACCCTCTGTACTTGTTGGGGCTGGCAATCCAGACCCAGTGCCCTTTCTCTTTTTCTTGGAGGCTTGGCCCATTGTTCCAGGGTCCAAGTGTCCAGCATTTCCCTGTTGTGCTGCCTGTGACCTGGTCACAGCACACACCCATTCAGGGAGGTCCAGCATCTGTGCATGGACCCTTCTCTCCACTTCTGACCATTCAGATGCTTCAAGATCATTTCCCAGCAGACACTCTACTGGGAGGGCAGGAGCTACAGCTACCTTTTTAGGGCCAGTCACACCTCCCCATTCCAGACTCACCATAGCCATGGGATGGAGTTTGGTTCTGCTATCTGCATACGTCACCTGGTGGAAGACACCAGGTAAGACCTGCTCTGGAGAAACCAGCTTTTCTGTGACCATTGTTACACTGGCTCCTGTATCTCTCAGAGCTTCCACTTCAGTCCCATTGACTTTAGGCCTCTGCCTATACCTCTCCATGATGGGAGGTAAGGTGGCCATAGTTGCAATGTCCACCCCACCCACGGATACTAAGGTTACCTCTGTGTACCCTAATTCCACCCCTGGGCCAACTTCCACCCCCAACCCTACACTAGCAATCCCCTGGGATTGCCCACCAGTGGGGGGCTTCTTGGAGCAGATAGCATCTCCTCTTTTATGTCCAGGTTGATGACAATCAAAACACTTGCCGGCCTTAGCAAGCTCCTGAAACCTTCCTGCTTTAGCAGGATCATAATTCTTTCCCTGATACCCTTTCCCTTTAAAAGTGAATTGGCTCGGGGCTCCCCCTCCCTGAGAAGTTTTTGGGGACTCTTGTGAGGACTCTTTGGGCTTTTTATCATCTTTCCCCTGGTTCTTCCCCTGAGAAGAACCATGTCCTCCCTTTTTCTGATCACCCCCTGGGGGTTTCTGGTTAACCCTAGTTCTTAACCAGTCATCTGCTGCCTCCCCCAGCTCTCTGGGGTTGGTCAACCTAGAGTCAACTAGATACTGGCGGAGCTTCTCTTGGACACAATTAGTTAGAAGGTGCTCCCTCATAATCAAATTGTACAGCCCCTCAAAGGTACTTACCCTGTTGCCCTGTATCCAGCCTTCCAGTGCCTTTACTGAAATGTCCACAAAGTCCACCCAGGACTGGGTGCTTGTCTTTTGGGTGTCCCTAAACTTGAGCCTATACTGCTCTGGGGTCAGACCAAACTTTTTAGTCAAGCAACTGTTCATACTGGGGTATGAGTCTGCATCTTCCCCACTCATGGTTAGGAGCCTATCCCTCCCAGAGTTGGGAACTAACTCCCAAAGAAGTGAACCCCAGTACTGAGGCTTGACTCTCCTCATCTGGAGGGCCCTCTCAAAGGCCCCCAGCCACTTATCTATGTCATCCCCCTCTACATAGGCAGGAACTACCCCTTTGGGGAATCTGGGGGAAAACCCCCCACCCATGGACACCTCAGCTTCTTTATCGCTGCCACCATCTCTTTTTTCTTTGTTTGCCCACTTTTTCTTTTCTAGGGCCAGCTTATCTGCTTCCAAAGCTATGTATGCTAGCTGGGCCTCCAGCTCTCTTTCTCTGATGGATGGGTTCTCTCCTCCTGAAAGGACCCCCTTCCTACCACTAGCTTTGGGTCTGCCCCTAGTGACTGTATCTACTGAGAACCGTTCTTCCTCATCCTCACTTGGGCTCAGATGCCTTCCCTCCCCTGAGAGGTTAGAGCTAGCATCCTCCCCTTTTTCTTCCTCCTCTGGAGCTTTCTCTGTGCCTAGCTCTTGGGCCTCAGCCCATGCTGTCAGGGATTTAATCAGGATTTGCTTCCTGAGATCAGTGGTTGCAGGCAACCCTCTTTCAATACACAACCCCCTAAGCTGGACTACTGTCAGTGTGGGTAGGCTAGCCAGATCAAGCTCCATGGTTCCCTAGTTTTGTGTCAACAAAAAACTTTTTTGCAAAAATTGGAAACAAGAATTCAGAAAAATTACAAAAATTAAATAATTGAAATTAATCCAAATTAAAAAAAAAAAAAAATTAAAATAAAAAATGTAAAAAAAATAATTTTTGCACTAAGACAATTTAAAGGATTTTTAATTTGTTTTACTCAAAACTGTAACTTGATACTGAACACAAGTACAGGATCCCACCGCTGCCACCAAAAATGTTGGAAAATGGGTTATTGGTAAGGGCAGGTAGGTACCTACACCTAGCAACAAGCCACTAACCTCCACCTAGGTACAGTTAGGTCTCAATAAATTAATCCCAGCTCAACCCTTGGTAGCTTGGCAACGAGCGTCAAGGCTTAACTTAGGAGACAGTGTGTAAAGCATTCAAATATCACAAAACAGTAATTAAATAAAACACAGGAAACAGTTTAAAAATCCAAAACCAATTTATAAAAATAGTTTATATTTTTATCTTTAAAATGACACAAAAACGATTAAAGTTGGTTCAGGGGAACCGGAGATATGAATTTTTTAAGAATTATTATTTTTCTAGGGCTTAGAAACAAAAAGCGCCAATCGGGTCATCTGGTTGCACCTCGACCGGGGCAAAGTCAAAGTTTCAGGCCGACCGCGATGGAGCCCTGCTCGGCTACAAGTCGCGGGAGGCCTCGGTTAAAAAGTTACCTTCTGACTTAGTCTTTATTTTGAAGTTTTTCTTCACCGGGACGAACCTGCCAGTTGAATCCGACCTCCTGGAGCCCTTGTCCGGATACGCAATGTGGGTTTCCTCAGTGGAGATTTTTACCTACGGACTTAGTCGTTTTTTCGAGATGAAAATCCTTCGACCGGGGTAAACCTGGATCTTGATCCGACGTCCGTGGAGCCCTTCTCGGATACGATGGCTGGGAGGTCCCGGTCAACTTTTTACCTTCGGACTTAGTCTCTTTTTCAGAGGTTTTTCTTTACCGGGACGAACCACCAAGTCAGGCCGGGTCGCGGTTGAGGCAAGCCGGCTAGAATTTCCGCGGCGGGTCGGTCCCTCTCTGGAGCTTTTTTAAAAAAATTATCAAATCTTCTCCAAACTTCTGGGGCTTCACCCAGATGCCCTTTTAAGGTTCTTTTGGGGTCCACAGCTCACCACAAGGGTCCAGAAGTTCTGTGATGGTCCTTGGGGGGTGCGGACTTCAACTCCCAGAATGCACCTGGCGCAAACTCCTTTTTGGCCACTGGATAGTGGTCAGCTGGTCACTTTTCAGGAGTTGGTGCAGGGGGACTCTGGATAGCAATTTTTCACCTGTAGCAAACAGGGAGTCCCTCCTTGAACCAGTTGAAGCCAGGCAAAGTCCTTCTTGTGGTGAAGCCCAAGTGTGCAGCTGGTGCAGTCCTTCTGAGTGCAGGTTCCAGGTGCAGGCCAGGGGTCCAGCAGGGCAGTCCTTCTTCTTCTTTAGTTCTTTTCTTGTTGAATTCTGGAGGGGATCTGAGGTGTGGGGGCAGGTCTGCCAGTTTTATCCTTGCTCCTGGGTGAAAAGCAGGGGGGTCCTGGTCCTCCAATCAGGTACAGGGTCGTCTCCCTGTGATGACCACTTCCTGGGAAGTGTGGCAAAAATCCATCCCAAAAGGCAACAGTCTCTAAAAATCCAACATGGCTGAATCTGATTTTTGGAGGTTACATCTGGCTAAGCCCACCCACTGGTGTGGCTAAAAATCATAAACACACCCCTCTCCTGCCCTCTCCTAATCTAATCAAGGGGGCACCTAGTTGTCTGGGGTTGCAGGATGTGGGGGTGTTGCTGGGTGCTCCAGATGTCCTTCTCTGCCTTTGAAGACCAGTTTGGCAGCCCTCCCCCTTCCTGCCTCACCATCTGCTGAGGGGAGATTCTCTCCCCCAAGCACATTCCTTTGTGTGAAGCCAGGCCACTTCACACCTCATCAAGGCAGCTTGGCAAAAGCTGCTGCAGGCTGGCCAATCAGAGCACAGCAGCAAAAACAATGCAGAGCTGAAATTGGCAACTTTTTAGGTAAAGTCTAAACTTTTTACCTGAACAAGTTATATTAAATCCAACAACTGGAAGTTGTGGGATTTATTACAACAATTAATTTGATACCAAATTCTTGGTATGCAACATTTAAGGAGAAATAAAAATTTAAAATAAAGTCTCCCCATTCTAGCCTATGAAGGCCATTTACTTCAATGAGGGAAAAACGAATTTGGCTGTTTTTACCTCACCAGGGCTTATAAATCTATTTTTAGAAAGTCCCTGCTTATAGTTACATGGCACCCAGCCCTAGGGGCACATAGGGCACACCTTAGGGGTGATTTATATGTAAAAATAAGGTAGTTTAAGACTTTGGAAGTACTTTTAATTCCAAAGTCGAATTTGCATATAACTTTAATTTAAAAGCAGCCAGCAAGGCAGGCTTGCTTTTAAAATGACACTGGGCACTTCAGCAGTGCACCTAGGTGTGCACCACCTATGCTGTGGTCCCTTAGCCTACATGCCCTACCATATACTAGGGACTTATAGGTAGGTTAACTTAGCCAATTATAATTAGCCTAATTTGCATATCCATTTTACACAGAGCACTGGCCCTGGGACTGGTAAGCAGTACCCAGGGCACAGCCAAGAGTCAGTAACCACCAGTACCTATCCAAAAAGTGTGGGGGTGATCAGGCAAAAAAGGAGGACTTTCCTACACATAATATGACATATTACTACATTAATCAAACATAAGCTTAACATTTCATATTGATAAGCCATTAATAAGTACACTTCTTGAACATTGGCAGCCACTCATGTGGGCGCACCTACAAATGTGTGTATTATTTTTCTCTAAGTTAATCAATTTCCTATGCAAATTCAGTACTCAAAATACATGAATATTCATTAATACACTCATTAATTAACTCAGTGTTAACATATCCACATATCATGATGGTCAGGGAGTCTTAGGGGAAGGTGCTAGAAGACAATGCAAGACTGGTCAAATGCATACCTATATTTATCAGAGCAGACACATATTCACTACTCCTCCTGCCGGAACAAACAATATTTCATTTGTATTGTGGATGTTTAGTAGGTAGCAGCCTGCCATAGAAAGAAAATCATGAACCTTCATTTGAGGCAGCGTGCCCTGGTCTCATACAATGTGTGCCATTTAATAGAAGTTGCAAAATTGTACAGTACCTTATTATCCTCCTAAAGACCCAAAACAGACTTCCTAAATTGGGCAAAGCAGAACCTGGCCAAACTATTGCATGCCCAAGGAATGGCCCAAGTTATCAATGATATGGCTGCAGCCCTTACGTGCAAAATCACCGACTGGTTACATGTCTCAGGCAGCAGTGCACCTGCCTAGAGATATTGACTGTCTAATACTATGATTCTGTCTTGGATCTGTGCCTGAGAAGTATAATTGACATTTTGGGCCATATTTATACTTTTTGACGCACAACTGCGCCAACGCAGTTGTGCGTCAAAAATTTTAACGCCGGCTAACGCCATTCCAAAGCGCCATGCGGGCGCCTTATTTATGGAATGACGTTAGCTGGCGGAGCTGACTGGTGTGCGTAAAAAAAATGACTTACACCAGGCAGCGCCGGCGTAGGGGAAAATGGAGCTTGGGCGTCAAAAAATGGGGCAAGTCAGGCTGAGGCAAAATTTTGGCCTCAACCCGATTCGCGCCATTTTTTTTGACTCCCAACCCCCATTGAAATGACTCCTGTCTTAGCACAGACAGGAGTCATGCCCCCTTGCCCAATGGCCATGCCCAGGGGACTTATGTCCCCTGGGCATGGTCATTGGGCATAGTGGCATGTAGGGGGGCACAAATCAGGCCCCCCTATGCCACAAAAAAATAAAAATAAAATAACTTACCTGAACTTACCTTAAGTTCCCTGGGATGGGTCCCTCCATCCTTGGGCGTCCTCCTGGGGTGGGCAAGGGTGGCAGGGGGTGTCCCTGGGAGCATGGGAGGGCACCTCTGGGCTCCTTCCGAGCCCACAGGTACCTTAACGCCTGCCCTGACCAGGCGTTAAAAAATGACGCAAAAGCGGCTGGACGTCATTTTTTTTTACCCGCCCACTCCCGTGCGTCATTTTTGCACGGGAGTGTAAATACGGCGCACATGCCTCGGAGTCATTTTTTAGACGGGAACGCCTACCTTGCATATCATTAATGCAAGGTAGGTGTCCACGCAAAAAAATGACGCAAACTCCAAGATCTTTGGCGCTAGACGGGTCTAACGCGAAAGTATAAATATGGAGTTAGTTTTGCGTCGGATTTGCGTAAAAAAAAACGACGCAAATCCGGCGCAAACAGAGTATAAATATGCCCCTTTGAGTCTAAGATAATTTGGAATGTTGGTGTTGATTTTACTATTTTTCTAAACATTCAGATATATTTTTGGTAAGTTACTATGGGCCTGATTCTAACTTTGGAGGACGGTGTTAAACCGTCCCAAAAGTGGCGGATATACCACCTACCGTATTACGAGTTCCATAGGATATAATGGACTCGTAATACGGTAGGTGGTATATCCGCCACTTTTGGGACGGTTTAACACCGTCCTCTAAAGTTAGAATCAGGCCCTATATGACTGAAATGTGGTAAATTCACGCAATGATGCAAGTTCACTTGCACATGCCTTTATTTATTCCAGGTTTTGCTGCAGACTAGAGTCAGTAAAGAAGTAGACTTCACATGAAGTGATATCTTGAGCGTGAGCTGTCACATTCTTCCACAAGGTGGGGAGCAGATCACAAGCAGCAAACACTGTATAAAGCCAAATATCCAAGTGCTAAAGCTTGCGTTGGAGCACTGTGTTATCCTTAGCCACAGCCATGGTCAGTCACTTTAACATCAGAGTACAAATGAGCAGGAAATGAGAAACTGTAGGTTTGCTTTAAAGGCTTGATTATATTAGTGTGTACTGTGTCCTGTTGGTCATTGGGCACAAACTATTGGTGCAATCCATACATGGATATTTAGAATAAGAAGAATTGATGCATGTGACAAGTCCCCTGTTTTAATTTGAACTAATCAGTACACTGTAAAGAAGACACTTGATGTACAATGAAATGATAAAGCAGGACTCAAGCAGGATAGCATGGCGATTGGGTCATGATTAAATGTGCAGTAATCAGTCTGAAAACATACACAAAAACAGTGGCAAACAAAACTAGTGCCAAATGCCACACTCCATATATATTTTTGTAACTTAAACTTTAAAAATGAAAGGAGATTCAGAAGGGGAGGGTGCACAGGGATTCATCAGGTGCAAGGGTACATTAACAAAATTCAGTACAACATGTCCTGGCCATTGGAATGGAGGGGGATGTGGTTAAGATTGACATCAACATAGACTGAGCTCAAAAACCAGAGGAAAAGGAGGAACCAAAGTCAACTCATCCCATGGTTTGCAACTGGGTTTGCAACTGGGTAGGCCACAGCCTTTAATAATCACAGGTGTCACCTCTTTTGTTACATTTGTCCTTCTGTTTCAGCCTGAGGA
The DNA here is from genome assembly GCF_031143425.1 of Pleurodeles waltl. Taxonomy (NCBI): domain Eukaryota; kingdom Metazoa; phylum Chordata; class Amphibia; order Caudata; family Salamandridae; genus Pleurodeles; species Pleurodeles waltl. The sequence continues at coordinate 256,341,217 of NC_090437.1, read as the reverse complement.
CCAGTCATCGCTGAAGGGCACACTGTGCACCTGCCACTAAACACTACACACCTCCTTACACCTCTCCTCCATTGTTGCTTCCCTAGTAGCATGCTAATAGATTCTGTCTAATCTGATCAGCAGGTTCTGATGGCAGCCACCAAGAAGGGGCTCTCCATCCTGATTAATGAGATTAATAACAGAGATACTCTTAATTTTCTGATATCACTGCTTTGCCTCTAGGAAGCACAAGAACTTATGACTCAGCTCTCCGCTTCCTCTGGGTTGCAAATAGTGTCAAGTTTATTGTACACACTAAATTTTGACCTATTCGTTATATATTCTCTTTATTAGTTTGACCCCTATCCATCTCTGTCACACTCCTGTCCATCTTCAGGGGTATTCAGATCAGGCAAACGTATTCTACTGCATATCTATAAGAATTGATGAGAAAATGGTAAAGATATATATATATATATATATATATATATATATATGTATATATATATATATATATATATATATTTATAAAATCCTCAGAGATTTATTTAGGACATTGGAGTCTGTCACTCTTTTATTTAACATGTTTCATGGTCAAATTTTTTCATGTGATTTTTCGCAAAACACTCTGTGAAGTTGCATATAGTTTTTTCCCTCTCACATATTTTGTATCATCCCACATTCTACCCTCTATATAAATGGAAGCACTTCTTCACCTCACCCCTTCTTCCTAATGGTTGTTGTGCTTACCTGAAGCTGAAACATGAGACAGACAGGTGGTTGTCAGCACAAGGAACTATGGGGGTCATTACGACCCCACCGGTAGTCGATAATGTGACGGTAAGTACCATCAACAGGCTGGCAGTACTTACCACCACATTATGACATTGGCGAGTTGGCTGAAGCCAACCCGCCAATGTACCACTCCGACCGCCACAACGGTGACACCCGCCGGGCTGGAGATGTCCATCTGCAGCCCGGCGGCAGCCATTGTTCCAGCTGCAAGATTATGACCCTCCTACCGCCATGGTTTTCGTGGCGTTCATAACACCACAAAAACCATGGCAGTAGGCCATATCAGTGACTCGGAATTCCTTCCCTGTCACTGATAGGGGTGTCCCCCACCTCTCCAGTTACCCACCCACCCCCTACCTCTCCACACACACACACATATATATATATATATATATATGTATATATATATATATATATATAGAGAGAGAGAGAGAGAGAGAGAAAGAGAGAGATACATTTAAGGGCTGAGGGGCAGGTAGAGGTATGGAGTGGTAAGGCTATTTTTAGGGTTTAGTGGTGGGTAAAGTTATTGTGTTTTAGGAGTGCTTTTAGGGATTAGGGGTGGGTATGGATTTGGATTGCAAAGTTATTTGTAGGGTTTGGGTTGGGCAAGGGTATTGCTTTTTAAGGTTATGCTTAGGGCTTGGGGTAGAAAAGGGTATTGGGTAATAAGGGCATTCTTATGGCTTGGGGTGGGTAAGGGATATGGGTGGTAAGGGTGAAATTACATTTTAGTGGTGGGTAGGGATATAAGGTGGTAAGGGTAATGTTAGGGTATGTTAGTAGGAGTAGTGGGTTGTAAGAGTAGTTTAGGTTTTAGGGCTCGGTAAGGAATATGGGTAAGGGAGATTTTAAGGTTTTGGGGTGAGTAAGAAGATTAGGTAGTAAGGGTTGTTTTAGGGTATTAGGGGAGTGTAAAGGTATTGTGTTGTAAGGGTATTTTTAGGGTTTAGGGGAGGAAATGGCTATAAGGTACCATTTCCACCCCTAAAGGGTAGGGTTTAGGAGTGGGTAAGAGAATAGGGACAAAGCGTGTTTTAGGGTTTGAGGCAATGGGTGGGTCAGTTTGTTAATACTTAGCTATTATTTGTGATACCTGAGTATTCATTTGATAGCAATTTATATGTTGTATTGAAAAAATATACTCCCAGGACTGGGTGCAGGCGCTTTAGGGGTAAGTATTTTGAAAGTCCATTATTTATTTTTTCTGTGAGACATACGCCTGTAAAATATATATATATATATATTATATATCTCTGAATAAAAAATGTATATATATATATATATATATACATATATATATATATATATACATACATTATTTTTCAGAATATTGGCATTTATTGTGTGTGTGTTAAGGTTTACCTCTTTAGGTTGATTTTGGAATTGTTACTCACATTTGTCAGTAGGCAACAGTGCCACACTGTTGTGAAAAACTGGTACTGTTTAGTTATATTATTATTATTATTAACAATAGAAAGTAATGGTAATGGTATGTGTGGGGTAAGTGTGCATGCTAGTCGTTTGCCTGGTAAGTGTATTTTTCATTTAAGCAAATGTGAAAGTGTGGTAATGGTATGTGTGCTAGAACCTATGATGTATAGATTTGCATGTTAAAACAATGCATGGTCATGTCATACAACTGTCAAGATCTAAATCAGAACCTATTTAGAGATTAACAGAGGGATTACTCCTTCCCAACAGTGACAGATATGCCGCCCGCCTAAATATAGATCCAATTTGATGTAATGGGACTTATATTTCACCAAATGGGATATCCATCACATTTCAAACTCTCAGTCAGGCCCTTATTTATATCTCAGTAACATAAATGTAGTTTTTGCTCTTAAGTTAGCTGATGATAATATATTTTCCACTTTTATAAAACACATCATTACAATTCTAAAAATCACAACTCTATTGTCATCATCAAATTATTAGCATTAGGGTGCCACCACTCCTTTTACTTCTGGGCAAAATGTGTGGTCAATATGTGAGTTGTTCTTCATTGATCATTTCTTGTATTTTCTTGTTTGTTTGTTTGAATGTATTTTGTTGTAGTTAATGTCAAGGTTCAAAACCCCATCCATTATACCATGAAGGTGTGGTGCTGCAAGTTGTTTTTTACCTTTTAACATATTTCACATATGTCGTAATTTAGTAAATGTTTGTACATCTTCACTGTATATATTTCACTACGAATGTTCAATGTACGATTTCCCAAGTGTTGGCAGTGTCAAATGTAAAGGACTACAACAATTATGATGCCTTGATTTGTATCTGCAAAATATACTTGTAATGTGCTGTTTGTTGTTCTCTCTTTACTTCCATATATGCACATATGTCAAAATGTCAGGCATTTCTCATACCACATTTTAGGCAATGAATAAAAAGTGTACTATTTCATGTAATTTTGTATGTTGTCACTTTCTTGTCATTTCATTTAAGTGATGTAATAGGGTTCATAAGTCAAAGTATATTGACTTAAAGAATGTACATTATGTTATATTGCATGCAGAACATAAATAGTAATGATAATAAATTTACTCAGCAAATTCATAGTTTGACTAATGCCATTCATCCTGCAAAGTGAACTAATAGTCTGAATTTTAGCCAGCTATGCCTTTGAATGATTACATTCTCATTTCCACTCTTTACTGAGTTGGGTTGAATATGTGGTAGCATTTATGTTCACTTCCTAAGTAATCTTTTTATGCTTCAGGATATCTCTTCACATGCCTTTTTGAAGTTTGCATGTGTGTAATTTATAAGGTTTGGGTATTTACCAATAAACCACTGAAAGGTCTAAACATACTATAAGTACTAATTTATTAATTTTAGTTTGCTTCATTTGTAGCTCAAAACACATTTCATGCATAATACAGACTTTTACAATTTGTTTTCTTGTAATTCATGTTAGGCCCTACACCCAGAGTATGTGGACAACCATCTACCACTGAGAATACCTCCAATCCAGACTAAGATCAAACCTTCACTGAGGCCTCCTCTCCTGCAAGTCCATCATATGTGGAGCAGCCGGGTCCATCTAGTCTATCGGACTGCTATCTTTTAAAAATAATGTGAAAATAATACATTTTAAATGTATTATTTATAAATTATTTTTTGGGGTTTTTTAAAATTCCAACAATAGAAGTACAAGATTAAATCAAGTCACTGTTGCATTTAAATGCAGTAACACATTATATTTGACTGTTTCAAGTGTAAAACAAAAAAACTGAAATGTACGCATTTTGCATATATAAACAAACTAGCCACCATTTTGACTCGTGGTGATGCACTTAATATTTAAAAATATACTGGTGCACATTCTAAAATGATGGCTTCCTGACATTGCCATCAGGAAATTTGCAATCCAAGGGCAGTCAGGGGAAGTTGACTGTGTGGTGCGACGTACAAAAGGCAATTTGCTGTGTCTGTCTCCATTGATGATCACATATGTCCTGTATATGAACACAGCATTATCAAGAAGCTCACTTGTTTTCTAACACTGCAGCCACTAACATCTCCCCTGCTTTTGATGCTGTCACTGACCTCTGGGAGCCACTATGTACAGCAAAGCAGGTGACAGGGCCTCTAGCTTTTCAGCAGCGGAGTTGGAACTGCTGACCACGGAGGTCCTGTCCCTGTACAGCCAACTGTATGGGAACCCAGAGGAACAGGTACATGTTCGAATGCAAAATGTATTTCTAACTAACTTTTTAAATTAAAACACAGGCTAAATTGTCCCTTTTAGTTCCTGAGTGAAGTATTGTGATTGGACTATAGTCAACTCAGTAATGTGACTGGGGACAAAATGATGTTTAACAAAGTTTTTAAATGTCTGTCGACTGAAATGAAATGTTATCTGGATCAAAAGGATAACTTTTCATTTCAATTTATTCATAATTGAAAAATATCTGTGTACAACCTGCATGCCCCTTACCTACAGTGGCCAGTAGACACTATACCAGAAGTATAATTGAAAAATACACCCATGTGTCACAGTGAGAGCAATGTAAAGTGCAGGAAAAAATCAACAAGTTATGAACTATTCAGATTTTTTTTTGGCACTTTCAATTTATCCCATTTTTACAATAATCAGTATCTGGATGTATTATACATGTAATGGTGCCACATATGGGGAAAGGTATATGATTCAAGTACATATGCTATAGAATTTCAGTCACCCGTACAAATATGTCCCATTCCTACACACACATATTCAAATATCACCAGAAACTGTGCTCTCAATTGCACACATGACAGCTCTTCCATACTGCCCTCACTCATAGTATGTGGTTCTAACCATAGTATCTGGTTCTAAAAACATTAGGCATTAAACCAATGAAGCTGGACGTGGTGGTCTGTGCTACCAATTTGCAAGTTGTATAGCCTTAAGAAGCTGTACAATGATCTGTACTGATCACAAGTAACTCTCACTACAAGACATGTTTCAGACCTCTGGCCTAGATGATGTTTGTAGCCTTGATTTGTAAAATGAGGGCTTGAAAAGTGATGGGGGTACTCAACAGGTCACTACAAATTAGTATTTTGTAGGAAATAATCCATTATATATAAATAATAATCTTTACTAATGTTGAGAAATGCTTGTGATAGATTTTACAAAATTGTGTTACAACAATACAGACAAACAAAACCTCACCAACATTGTTTTCTTTCTTTTTTCATATCCATACAGGTCAATGCCTTTTGGGAAAAAAAGTGATATGGATGGTCATCATCAAGAAGGTGCAGACCCTGGGGTCTACAAGCGGCGCAGCATTCACTTTCAAGAGAGTTAGGAGGATGTACAACACTGGCCCCAAAAGTCATCTGAAGTCTAGCTCGTCCAGTCCTTCCAAGTTGGGAAGCATGTGCGCTGCACCCTGATCCTGATCCTGCTAATGACTTGCATACTTGCGGTGGCCTATCTGGACCTTGATGGGCAGTTGAAAACCCAACAGAAGCATCAAGGGGGTAAGTTATGTTTTAAGTTCTTATTGTTTGTTAACTTTTTTTATTACAGCAATAATTTCTGGCATCAAGATAAAGGTTGACATATTCAATGCTCAAGAAGAGTTCTGGAAGGCGTACGTTTTGCACAAGGTGTTTGTATATGTTTTTTTTTTTACATTGATTTGTAGTAAATATTGCCACTAGATTCCATATCACTACCAAAGGACTATTTTGGGCAGACACATGCCTGCCTAAGAAAAAAGAGTACCTGGATTTTGTCTGTGTTATGATGGACAGTTGTACCAAACAGGCCACAATTTATGATTCTGTCAGGTGTGATGCTCCATCACAATTCTGAGGAGGTTATATTTGCCCTATTATGGTTGACAAAGCATACTATGCACTTATGATGCAGTGGATGTTCCAAACTTCACATTGTTGAGTTGGCATAATGACAAAACAATATGGAGCATGTGATCGAAAATGACTAGGAACATCAAAACAATTACCATATTTCTTAGCAAAAACATTTAATAAATATGTTTTCACTGCAAAATTCAAGTCAGTACATGTTAACAGTTGCAGATTGGCATAAAGCCTTACTCCTTCTCAATTTTGCATGTTAGCCGGTCTATTTGAACAAACATGAATTTGGTAGGCAAACATTGATCGAAACAGACAGGAATGTGTACTCATTGGTGACAGAGTAACACATATCGAAAAACAATATTTTTCTGTCCTTTTGGTATGTCCAAATGATAAATCAATGTTGAAGCAAGGGAGTTATTGAAAGGCACTTTTGCAGATGAACAATGTTACTAAACTTTCTTGCTAGATATTTATTTTTGTGACATGATTTTACTATTCAAAACAACCAATCTGTACCATTCAGAGGTGTAAAACAATTCCATGAGAAACTTGAAATGTTTACAAAGAATTATCTAAAATGAAATAGGAGTAATTTGGAAAACTGTGAGCAAATGGGTCCATATTATTTTCCATGCATGCAGGGGTTAATGGTAAAGTATACCTAGGTTTTGTAGCCTTGAAGCGGGTGAAAATGTATTATTAGGAAATGTTTTGTTAAAGAACATTGTGATCATTTTTATTTGCACAGATATAATACAAATGTTGTATGTTCTCTTTTCAGCATCTTCAGGAGCAGGTGAAGGAGATATGGCCACAAAGGTGGTGAAGCTGCTGGCTATTGTGTGTCAGGTGGAAAAATATTGGATAGCGATGATATACATAGTGGAATGGAGGGTAAGGGGGCTCACATGGAGGCAACCAGTTAAACATAATTTTCGTAAGCCCTTCACAAATGACCAGTCCCCAGTGCTGGACCTGTTCCATCTGCATCCTTGTCTGCCATTCAGATTCCCATCTCTACCCTCCCTTTTGCTCCTCCTCAGTTGGCCAAACTCAACCCCTAAAAGGTCCGGCTTCTCCTTTGCCGCAGTCCTATCCCCCGGCTTCTGTCCCCCTGTCTACACTCAGTGAAAAAGCTACTGCCCTCTTACACAGCATCTCTGTATCCAGACATTGATCATGAATGGCATTCAGGGCCTTAGTTCCCAAATGAAATAGATGGTTGCATTCCTGGATGCCATTCATAGTTCAATGACTTGCAAGCAGAGATCGCTAGCAAAAATAGCCCCTGCACTGACTGCAGCCCCACAACGGGCGGAATCTTGTGCCCCTCCTCCAGTCCCTTCCTCATCTTAAATCCCAATTCCCACACCAATCACAAGCACATTCACTTCTTTGCACACGCCCACTCCATCAGATACAAGCTGCATACCCACACATAAACACAACCACACCCACACCCACAACCACCAGCACACCCACAAGCACCACAACCACATCTTCCACTTTAACAGCACACTCATCCAAATATGCACTGTCACACACCCACCAAACCCACATGCTCACAGTCACTGAAATACAAAACACCTACAAAACCACACATCCAAACATGCACCAGACACACATGCATCTAAAACACATACAGATACATGTACCACAACCACAGCAACCACCTCAACAGCACAACCATCCAAACAAAGATACAGAAACGCACACCCACCAAACGCAAATGCATACACTCACCTGGAACAACACATTTTCCCGGAAACACACACCCAAGCATACACCACATATATCAGTCCCACATGTACCAGCAAAACAGACAGGCACACACCCAACACCTACTCCATCTCCCTCTACCTCCCAAACACAAGCCTCTCCTACCCCTTCTACCCCTTCTTCTCTACCCCCTTTTACTCCTTCCCTGTCATGCATCCCTAAGAAATCTAAACCCAGAAAACACCCACCCCTCCCAGAACGAATCATTGAGGTGTATTCTCTGCCCACTTGATGTCCTTTACTGAGGAGATTGCCCCTTGACAGGGTCATAAGGAGGCAAGTTCTGGGCCAGAAACACAATTTTTGGACAAATATTATTTTTGTGCAATAAAGATTATATGAAAGAAATATAACATTTGTAAATAAAATGTATTTTCTTTTCACAAAGTTTATCCTGACAGTACTTTTTAATTAAAAGTAATTGATTGAATTTTGTCCTGACCTTATTTTGAAATTAAAAGTGATGACAATGTTACTTATAAAAATGTGAACAAAACAAGTTTTATTTTTGAGACATTTGTATAGAGCATACATTTGTAATGGAAATGTAAATTTTGGTGCAAGCCTTCATCATGATAATGGACATGTACAGCAAAATGAAACATGTTTATATTCTTGTAACTTGTGAATGCTGGTGTCTTTGTTTAAAAATGGTAAGAGTTAATAATAAAAACATATGGATTACACCTAAAAACACTTTTGAGTTAAATGATATTGAATGATTTATAGTTGCACTGTGTACTGAAATTACTACATTTTATAAGGTTTATGTAGTTCAAATAATGTGTAAAGCATATGTATCTGATTTGGTAATATAGGGAAAATTATAAAGCACACCTGTATGGACACATTGTGAATTTGGGATTGATGTGACTTTTTGTGTAGGTGTTCATTAGCAAGAAGGAAGATTGGATCAAATTGGTAAATGTTAATAAAAGATACTGCTCGATGGTCGAAGAACAGTTCTGAGGCAAAAATTTGGTCAAAATGTAATACATTGGATGAATCAATCAAACGTGTTCTGTTTTTTTTTTTGTTGCTATTATATGACCGAGCTAACACCTATAGAATTTGCAAATATGACTCGTCTCCATTGGTTGTAAGCACAGTCACTAAGGGGGTCATTCTAACCCTGGCGGTCCAAGACCGCCAGGGCTAAAATGACGGGGGCACCGCCAACAGCCTGGCGGTGCCCCGCTGGGCATTCTGACCGCGGCGGTTCGGCCGCGGTCAGAAGTGGAAAACCGGCGGTCTCCCGCCGGTTTTCCGCTGCCCAAATGAATCCTCCATGGCGGCGCAGCAAGCTGCGCCGCCATGGAGGATTCTGACACCCCATACCGCCATCCTGTTCCTGGCGGTTCTCCCGCCAGGAACAGGATGGCGGTATGGGGTGTCGCGGGGCCCCTGGGGGCCCCTGCAGTGCCCATGCCAATGGCATGGGCACTGCAGGGGCCCCTGTAAGAGGGCCCCAAAAAGAATTTCAGTGTCTGCTTTGCAGACACTGAAATTCGCGACGGGTGCAACTGCACCCGTCGCACCTTCCCACTCCGCCGTCTCAATTCTGAGCCGGCGTCCTCGTGGGAAGGGTGTTTTGCACTGGGCTGGCGGGCAGCCTTTTGGCGGTCACCCGCCAGCCCAGTGCAAAACCCAAAATACCCTCAGCGGTTTCGACCGCGGAGCGGTATTTTGGAGGGGGAAGTCTGGCGGGCGGCCTCCGCCGCCCGCCAGACTTAGAATCACCCCCTAAATGTTTGACAGCAGCTTGGTCTATTCGTTGTAGGCCACTCTCAGTGTTTGACTTCCAATGTTGAGCTTTGTAGCAGGTATAGCGAGGAACAACAGATGGTTATGATTTTTGGATGGTTTATCCCCTTTTTCCTGTTTCTATTTAATGGTTTTAGAGATTACATTTTATCCATAAATCTTATTATAACTTATAGTGACAATATTATGATAACAACAGCATTTGCTTTTACTATTTTTAGTTTTCATGGTCAATGGCTGAGATAAAGCACTTATCTCTCAATCTATTTACTGTATTATAGCACACTTCACTTTAGATTGTTACAATCAAAACAGTTTTTATGACTTACGGCTGAGATATCACATCTATTCATAAATCTATTTACCATATGATAGTACATTGCATTTCAGACTGTTAGTATCTGAATTATTTTAATAAGAGTAGTTTTGGCTACAAAATGTGTTTTTCCTTTTTAGGCTAACAGTATACTGAACCTTATATTAGTAGTCTCAAAATAATTTTTATACTGAAGTCTTGATTCCATGTATTTATACATGTACCAATGGTTAAAAGCACATCTCATTTCAAATAGCTGTGAATGGGAATCCAATATCTTCTAGCAGGAGCTTGCTGAAATGTGCTGACAATCGTTTTTTAAGTAGGTAAGGAGGTTTCCTGTTACTTATTTCTCTTAAACTATGAAGAAACCAAAGATTGTTCCTGTTTTTAATATTTATTAAGAGGTTTTTATTATTTCTTTCTCGTTTTTCTTCTTTTTATGTACTGATGTATGGCTGATTGTACTCCAATGGTCTAAATTTTGACCGAATAGAGAGAATTGAATTGAATTGAATTGAATTGATACAGGTGTGTTTCTTTAAATTTCTTAAACTACCACATTACACACATATGCATTGTATTTATTGTACTAATGCTTACAAGCATTTTTTAAAGGTGCTTCAGTCCACAGCTAATGTTCATAGACAATTCCTTTGGTGACAGGGTTGATTTTCATTGTGGTCCAGTAGCAGCATCACAGGTAGGACTTGTAAGATTGGGTTTATGGCGGCAAGAAAAGTGAGAAGTAGGAAAAAGGTATTCCACCAACTCATGTGTGGAGGTTTAGCCATCGCAGTTACATCGGTGGGAAGGCACATCTTGATTGGCCCAGCAGTAAAACTGGATGTGGTTTCACCACCAGCAACTTTTGCCTATGACGGTGTTGACACCAGTGTACAATTCTGGCAGTGATGGCAGTTTGCCAACAGACTGTTATCTATGGGTTCAACAGCATCTAAATAAAGCAGGTGGATGGATTATCTGACAATTAACAAAGACGGGACCAGATCCACCAAGATCTAAATCAGGCCCTTAGTCTGTTAGTCTCACTTTGGGGCTGATGTAAGAGTCCCTAGGGCCTCCTTGTGCCAAATTAGTGCAATTATTTTTATTTTAATGTGGCCCAACGAGGTTAAAATTGCTGTGCCAAACTTACAAAGTGGCGCAATGCATGCATTACACCACCTTCTAACCCTCTGCACTACATTGCATGTATGCGCCAGCCATAATGTATGCAAAGGGGATGTTCCCCTGTTAGGGGGGCTGAAAAAATAGCACAAAGAAATCTAAAAGATTTCTTTGCGCCATTTTTTTTGGCAATTTTTAATGCCTGCTCAGGGCAGGTTTTGAAAGGAGGCATGCCATTGTTTTCAATGGCCCTCAATGGGCTTAGCAGGATTAGCATCAACATTTGTGATGCTAATGCTGCAAAGCGCCAAACTAGGGTCAAAAACTTTGACGCTAGTTCCCCTAACTGCCATCATGGTGCACTGTATCTTAGATATGACACACACATGGTGGCATTAGGGGGGCACTAAGGGCCACAAGAAAAGTGGCACTGCACTGGGTGCAGCACCACTTTTCTTAAATCAGGGCCTTATTCTCATTTAGTCTATTTTAGTTGCTACCCAAGCTCACACAGGGTTATTGGGTTGCCCTCTTTGGTGGCAAATGGAGGGTAACTCTTGTCTATTATTCCAGCTATTGACAATGATTAATAACTTTAAAATGACTCCTTGTCATGTATATTGTGGTGGTGCCACAGGCTGCACTCGTCATAGCTCAGAAAAGGCTGCGCTATTGTACTTTGGTTTAATATAAAACACCATTGCATAGCTCTAATTGTTTCATGTGTGGTTTTTTGTTCAGATCCATTTTGGGTTTATTTGAATTGTTCTGTGAATGGAGAAGCATTAACACTGCAAGTTGTCACTGCTTTTTAGACACAAACCTACACAAGCTAGAAATAAACTTTAATAGACACCTTTTTTAATTCCACGACGAGAAAGATAACGCAGATTCGAGAACTTGACCCTTGCCTAGTGGATGTACCATCTGTTTTTTACCACCCATACAATGGCAAAACAGTGCAACCTCTCAGTCAACCAGTAGGTGGATACCTCCTGCCTCAAACTCTGTTATGCAGACAATTGTGGTTGCTTAAGTTAGTAATACCCTAAAAAGTAGGTCTTAAATGCCAATTGGCTATAAACACCTAAAACCTGACTCCACAAATTAGTTCCACACTAATAACTTTATAAAAATGTTAAAAACGTCCTTTTAAATGATAATACAACTATTAAGAGATAATTAAAACCTCCTTTTATTGCATCCAAGGACAGAGCTAGGAGTAACAATAAATAATATGTCCTTCTCAAATAAGTGTTGTCCTCAGTATTGCTTTATGAATCTGATAACTCCAAACTAAATGACTTCTTGAAGCCACCAAATGAACAAAGTAAAGCATCTGTGAGAAAACCATGAAAAGTTTAATCTGGTGGTCTTGAGAAATCTTACTGCTCATTGATGGTGTGATGCTCACAGCGCATTGTTACTCTCATCTTATCAAATCTAGCTGGTATTAATGAGGCACTAATGAAAGTTGTTCAACCTTTGGTGCTAGTTTGGCTGCCCAGCTGAAAAAGTCCAACAACCAAACCAGTTCACAAAAAATTACCACTGGACGACCTCAAGATGACATCTACTTTATTACCACGTTTGCCTTGTAATCCAATAGAACTAATGTGACTATAATAACCTTAAGGAGAAGAAAGATGAAGCAATTTTTTTTTTATCTCTATGTTCATCCCTCAGCTTGCTTTGCTTCTCACTCTAAATTACCTCATTCAAGATAATTCCTGCAGTTGCATGCATAGATGATAGGAAAATTCAGGGTTGCATTATTATTATTATTATTATTATTGTTATTATTATTTTCCAAAACCAGTAAACGCATCAAATTATTGTGAGAAATATTTATTTGAAGGGCATAAACTGGCTGGTAGCAGTAATGGAAAGTATTTTCTCAGGTTGATATACATACTGGTTTAGATCAGTTTGACTTTGTTATTATCTTTCTAAGCATGATCTGAAAAGAGTTAAAATTGCCCCACCATTGCCCCAGCTGAAAATCTCCCTCGGACAATTCTCGGATCACAATTGGCTTGAAATCTGTAATAACTTTGGTGTTTGCATGTTTGCAAAAACATGGATTTTGTAACATTTTTAAGACTTAGCTTTATGGACTAAAGATTTAAGGTTAGTAATTTACCTTCAATGGCTTGGTCTCATGAATTCGAACTACCCTTAAATGCAAGGTTAGCATACAGGATTTGAAAAAAGAAACTGACTACTCCCATGACAATTTTTGCTGGGGATTTCAACTGCCAATTAAAGCCATTACTTGTCACAGATAAAGCTATTCTGTTTGAGGAGTAAATGAAGCATTGCTCAAAATATCGGACTTGTGATTAATCCCTTTCTTGCTCTACCCTGAAATTTATTAATGTTGCCTGAGAGAGGGGTTGTGTGTATATGATGGAAGGACAGTTTTATCAAGTACCTGATCAAAGCCATCAGGTGTTTGTATATGTATTGTGTTACCGTAGAACTTTGAAACTGATAGAAAGGTGAAGGTGGTTCAATTTGTTTTAAAGTGATTTTGACACCTTGGCATTGACTATGAAAAAATACCATATGGGAAAATCATTGGTCACTGAAAGGTCATAAATATACCTATGCTGTGGCCTGCAAACTCTTTTTTCATCCACCTATGGGGTTGGTGCTCTGCAGTGGATGTGGGGAGCCGCTCTTGAACTCATATCATATTCCCAAAATTATTTGCCCAAGTGTTGTCATTTCTGGGGGATTGTCTTAGCATAACAATAGAAATAGAGGTTATATTTTTAGTGGACCCAAAATGTTATGATTATCAGCCCAGCCTGTGGGGTAAGTGGAGAATCTGGGTTTGTTAACTTATAAATGTTGTGATACAAAACAATTAAAAAATATCCCTTATTTACATCCTGCTAAGCACACACATTGACTTGCAAGTAGTTTACTGTATTTCCTCTCTTCAGCAGAAGTACCATGTGCTGACTTAATTAGAGTACACATGGTGATTACTTAATCAGGTGAGGCCCATCTATAAATACCAGTATAACTGCCTAACTTGTGCACGTGATTCAGCTTCTCTCCTGGCAGCTGGTGATGACTGATAAGCTCCTGAATCATGGTAAGCCTCCTTTGGGAGTTGTCAATGAAAGCTTTGTGATTTATGTGAGAGGCATCAGAGAGTTACAACTCTGTGCTTACTTATAGGCAGAGATTGTTTTGTGAAAACAGAAGGAACAATTTACTCAATCTGGTTTGTGAAAACTAGTAGAAATGTCAAGTTGAAGTTAATTTATAGAACAGATTGACTCTGACGTGACAACAGAGCTCTTTGAAAGGATGTTAAGTGGAAGTTAATTTAAAGAAACTGAATATTTCTGATATGTCATAAAATAATTTTCTTTTTTGAGAAGGTCAAGTCAAAGTTAAGTAATAGAAACAGGCTATTTCTGAGAAGTGATAAAAAAGCATTTTTTAAAGACTGTCAAGTCGAAGTTAATTTGTAGAAACAGACTATTTTTGAGATGTGATAAAACAGCTTTTTGAAAGACTTTAATCAGAGAATCACAAAACATTCATGTATTTTGGAGAAAGAGAACACAAGTGAATTTACAAGGTGTGGGCAAGCTTGAAAGCAAACAGTACTTTCATTTTGGTGAATATTCTTTTGGTGATTTTTGTCTTCTGGTATTTTAAAAGACTAAGGCCCTCATTATGACAGTGGCAGTAAAATCCACCTACCACCACGGCAAGGGGCGACAAAAGACCGTCGCCGTGGCTACCAGCCGGCCGCCATATAATGACCGTAGCCGGAATTCCGCCAGAAGGATGGCATAATTCAGGCTACAGACATGGTGGCAGTAAGGTGGCGCTGCTGTCAGCAGTAGCGCCACACCAGTAGACTGCGGCAGACTGTATTATGACCCATGATATGGCCTGGCGGTGTTCTGCTGGTTGATGTTGCTGCTGGCAGCAGTGCCTCGTCACGTCGCCTGCCGGAGGACCCCCCTGCAATCACGTAAGTTGGGTGCTCTGACAGGGGAGGGGTGTTGTGTGGGGGTGTGGGGGTGTGTGTATGTCTGTGTGTGCGTGAATGCAGGTGTGTGTTGCGTGTGGTATGTGTGTGCATGTGTGGATGTGTGAGTGTGTGTATGTTGTGTTGTGTGAAGGCGTGTGTGCTTGTTTGTATGTCAGTGTGTTTAGATGTGTATGTGTGAATGGATGAATGCATGCGTGGGTGCATGTGGGTATAAGTGTGTGTATGAGTGTGTGTGATGGTGCATGAAGGTGCGTGTATGTTGGGGGTGGGTCTAGAAAGGGAGGGAGTGGGGGGAAACCTGGAGAGGGGGAGGAGGAGGGGGTGGGAAAGACCCCTAACAGTGACAGGGAAGGAATTCCCTGTCACTGATAGTGCCTACTGCTATGGTTTTTGGGGCAGTAAGGAGGCCACGAAAACCATGGCGGTAGGTGGGGTCATAATCCCGTGGGTGGGCTTGTGGTGGCTGCCGAGCTGGAGACTGACATCTCCAACCAGGTGACTGTTACCGCCATGGCAGACAGAGTGGTACATTGGCAGTTTGGCTAGAGCCAAACAGCCAATGTCATATTATGGGGAGAAGTACTGCCAGCCTGTTGACAGTACTTTTTTCCATAAAACCGCTGTCCTCCAGGGTCATAATGAGGACCATAGTGCTATTTTAAGGAATCCTGCATAATTTGTTTAAAGGTTAACACAGTTTCTGAACTTTTAAGTTACATGAATATAAGACTGTATATTCTTGGTAAGAATAGAAACCAAATTCCATCAACAATCCTAAATTACCTGGTATTGGTAAGTAATCCAACAAACTACAGATTTCATTCATTCATCATCAATCCAACAGATGAGGGTAGGTTCATACAATCATATCTGTTGAAAGTATATGAAGCCATTTAATATATGACATCTGATTTCATCGTCTTTATTATTGTCATAGGTTTCCCTCCCTGCAGTACCCTCCCCAAGATCCCTTTCCCTCATCTGGCTACTCCAAACCTCTGCTAACTAATATATTCACAGAGTCGGTGCTGCCAAAAGGTAGGCATTGGAGAGTACTGCTTCTGAGGAAAGTACTCCTGACACAAAATTGCTGTACCAAAAATGTGAGAAAGAGTGTTTTGACCCACAATCTCCAGTTTGTCTTTATTGTTTTTTGGACCTTCTGGTTATTAGATCTCTGCTATGAGGGTGACCTCAGTAACTCACTGTAAGATTCTGTGAAGATGGTTCTGAGCTGCAATCACCAGTGATCACATTTGAAAATATTGTCTGCCTATGTACAGCTAGGTAAGAGGCCCTGTGGAGGTTACATGTGTGTGCATATGTGTGCAGGATGAGCAAAGTGGACTGATTTCTGACTCAACCTAGCATCTGCTTACAGGTAACGCTGTCACAGACAGGACATAGTATAAATTGGTTATGACCAGTGTGGGTCTTGTTTAATTGGAAAGCCAATGGAAAAGTCTCATTCATTTTTACTAAAGTGGAAGTCTGTGGTGCATAACAGTATTTGTACTTGGTGAAAAATGTTAAAAGCACAACTTTGGATTAGCTGAAAGGACCAGTCATTAACATGGGTTTCACATATTTCTCTGGGTTTTGCTCATATATAATATACATTTTGAAACATATGCATTCCATCATGTTGTTTTTTGTAACATTTTCTTGGCTTAGTCCTGGTCAAATTTGGGTTTTCAACTATCCTGCTGGCTAGGTTGGCAGTGCAAAGTCTGTCCATGGACAACAGGCCTGTTTGGAAAAATTATTCCTATCCTGAGAGAGACAGGGCAGGAGAGCAATTTGACAAACCTGATCAGACCTTTCTCACAGGATATGAGAGCAGAAAAATCAATTGCATCAGTCCTACCAAGGGATTAATTGAATGTCTTGGAGCAAAGAAACTAGTTTTGCCTGGGCAAACTCAGTCTCAGAGAAGAGGTCTTACAGACCATCTCTTAATTGTGCCATCTTGAACAAATCACAGAATGCTGTACAAAGAGTGGGCCTTCTTATAGGCTGCTCCCAGTATGTCATGTAGTGAAGAAATGGTGATGTGGCTAGTCTATATTCAGTTTGGATGCCTACCTTGCAGAACTATTCACCAACACCTTTAAAACAACTTGTTAGAATTGGACTTCTGGTTTGCTAGGGTATGCAGCTAAGCCAGGCAGAACCCACCACTCTAGTCAGGGTTAGTCAGATACACACCAAAGATAACATGTACTCGCAGAGCAGGCAGGCTTATGACCGGAGGCAACAGGTAAGCATTTGAGCAACACACTCACACACTAACACAATGCATACACCACTAAAGAGACCCCACACATGATTATATAATACATAAAACAAGACCAAAATGACATGAATCATAAATACTGCACACACTATGCAGTTACTCAATAAGTACGCGTTATCCTGAAAAAGGAAAGACCCAAAATGACATACATCATCTCAGTGCATGTAATACTAGTTAGACTAGGGAAGAGCATATAAATTACAATCGCTGAGAAACTAAACACATGAATCATCCATGTAACCATAAAAACATAGGTCCCAGTGCATCTGTGCTCCTACTAGTTGGGTTACGATGAATCCTTGTAAGCCCAATTGAAATTAGTGTAACTATGATAAAGGTGTAGGTTGCAGGAGTACCTGCGTGCCTACTCGATGTGATACATTACTTTAGTGATCATCCTGAACAGCAGAAAAAGACAGGGATCCTTCCCTTTTTTTCTGCTGAATGTGGTACTGTTTCTTGTTATCAGGGACCGTGGTCATCTGCAGGATGATGATCCCTTTCTCCCTCAGTACATCCTGAAAAGGGGGTACCCACACATCAGGTTTGCATGGGGTAGGCATAGAGAGCAGAGTTGACAAGTTGTGTTATTGCCCCAGGGTACACGCGGAAGAACTCTCTTGGGTCCTCATAAGCGGGTGCGGTTCAATCCTGGTTACCTGCAAAAGCGCAATGCCACTACAGTGGGAAGAGGGCACAGAATCTGTTGTCCAGCATGTGGCAGGGGCAGCCCCATGGCACCAGGGGTACTCTTCAGGCTGCAAGAGACCTTCAGGCACCACTAATATGCCTGCAGAGGTACTGCCAGGCGTTGAGAATGGTCTCACCTCTCCAAATCCTATCCTCGCTCTGCTAGTTTTAAACGGCACTGCTCCGGGGGCGGGGCGGGGCCAGGGTACCGGATCTCATGTGCTTGGCCCACCCATGGTTGCTGAACAACACGGTGCAGCAGCTCCTTTTTAGATGGCTGCCATCTTGAATGGCCACCTGCGGCAGCTATGGCCAGTAATGCAACAGGAGTTGTGAGCAGCATGAGGCAGCGGAGACGCACTGACCTTGGCCACAGCACTAAGCTGGGCTCCATTGACAGACACAGAAATTTAGAGGCTATCACAGTCCTCAAGGTTGGATGTTGCTTTAAGGGAGAGGGTCAAACTGATTAAAAAGGCTGTGCTTGCAGAACTCAGCAAAGCAGTGATGAAGCAGAGTCTTTTCTGGTCCGAGACTCTGGGAGTACAAGGGGCAAGCCAACAGGCCTTGGAGATTACTTGGGGGCACACAGGGAGCAGCAGGCAGGCAGGCCAGCACATAAGGTTACTTGGCACAGTGGCAATTTTTCCAGTAGCCCAGCAGGCAAGCAGGTCAGCAAAGCAAGTGTCAGTTCATCCTGGCAGCACAGCAGCTCTTTGGCAATTATGCAGTTTGTAGAGCCAATTGCATCTGGTTACAAGTCCCACGCAGTGTCGAAGAAAATGGGCAAGATGCTTGTTGAATCACCCTTTTTGGGTTACCCATGAATCTTTCAACACCACCATTGGATTGTAGTCCCAGAGGTGTATTGTTTTGATGCCAGACATTTAGGTGGTCATTCCAACCCTGGCGGTCCATGACCGCCTGGTTGGAGGACCGCGGGAGCACCGCCGACAGGCCGGCGGTGCTCCAATGGGCATTCCGACCGCGGCGGTAAAGCCGCGGTCGGACCGGCAACACTGGCGGTCACCCGCCAGTGTACCGCCGCCCATTGGAATCCTCCAAGGCGGCGCAGCTAGCTGCGCCGCCGAGGGGATTCCGACCCCCCCTACCGCCATCCAGTTCCCGGCGGTCCGACCGCTGGGATCCGGATGGCGGTAGAGGGGGTCGCGGGGCCCCTGGGGGCCCCTGCAGTGCCCATGCCACTGGCATGGGCATTGCAGGGGCCCCCGTAAGAGGGCCCCTACATGTATTTCACTGTCTGCTGCGCAGACAGTGAAATACGCGACTGGTGCAACTGCACCCGTCGCACAGCTTCCACTCCGCCGGCTCGATTCCGAGCCGGCTTCATCGTGGAAGCCTCTTTCCCGCTGGGCTGGCGGGCGGTCTGAAGGCGACCGCCCGCCAGCCCAGCGGGAAAGTCAGAATTACCGCCGCGGTCTTTCGACCGCGGAACGGTAAGCTGACGGCGGGACTTTGGCGGGCGGCCTCCGCCGCCCGCCAAGGTCAGAATGAGGGCCATAGTCTGATTAGAAACTCCCTGAATTCTTTGCTATTAAATGGCAGACCATTTTCAGATTTGAGAATGGTGAGGATAACTGATGCTGCAAAAAT
This sequence comes from Pleurodeles waltl, assembly GCF_031143425.1. Lineage (NCBI taxonomy): Eukaryota > Metazoa > Chordata > Amphibia > Caudata > Salamandridae > Pleurodeles > Pleurodeles waltl. The sequence goes on along the minus strand of NC_090437.1, from coordinate 256,321,504 downwards.
GTCATCCAGCTGCTCGATGACCTTGTTGTGCATTGTTGATGATAGTTCTTCCACTAAAGGAAAGCATAAATATTCATTAATGACTACCATGATATTTTTATGTTTGTTTACTAAGGGTTCAAAGAAATCAACTGCAACTCTTTTTCAGACCTGTGAAGGAAGGTCAGACATTGTCATTGGAAGCTGCTTCACTTTGGGAGAAAGGCAGCTGCAAGGATGGCAGTTTTTTAGTTCCTTTTGAGCTCACTCGTCTAAACATGGGAACCACACCCATAGACCGACAAACCCGCTATGGTGGTCTGGACTGCTGCCAATGCAGCGGTCCAACCTCCACATTACAACCTTGACGGTCGGACTGCCAGGGAACTGCCAGTACCACCAGGATCTTGGATCTCTTGGGGATTACGATCTTGTTCTCTGCCAGCCTTTTTAATGTGGTAATACCTCTGTGAAATGTCTGGTGGAGAACAGGTGTGGGGGGCAATCGAGGGGGCCCTTGCACTGCCCATGCACTTGGCAAGGGCTGTGCAGTGGTCCCCCTGCTCAGCACCATCGCAATGTTCACTGTCTGATTTGCTGGTGCACCCTGCTGGCTACAGCATTGGTACTGGCTCGATTATGAGCCAGTGACAATGCTGTAGTCTGTTTCCTGCTAAGGTCAGCAGGCTGAAACTCAGCCCGCCGACGTAGCAGGGAACTCTAAATGACTCCGGTGGGAAGGTCGCCACATAGACAGCAGCCACCCTGTTGGGGGTTTAGCGTACACAGTTGTCTGTCCATCAAACTCATAATGACTCCACTAGTCTCTCAGGCCCTGATTTATACTTTTTGGTGCAAAACTGCACTAACACAGTTTTGCACCAGAAGGTATAGCACTGGTTTGCACCATTTCTGTGCACCAGATGGGCACCATATTTATGGAATGGTGCAAGCTGGTGCAAAGGGTAGGATAGTGTCCAAAAAAATGACGTTAGCGGGGAGGGGCTAGCGGTATGGAAGAAGGGGTTTTGTACCAAAAAATGACATTAGGCAGGTTAGAGTAAATGAAAATGACTCTAACCTGCCTAGAGTCATTTTCTGGTGCAAAACCATCCATACCACATGACTCCCCTGGGCATGGCCATTGCACCCAGTGCCATGTATGGTGGCCCATTTCAGGGCGCCCTATGGCACTTTAAAAAATAAAATAAAATACTTACATGTACTTACCTGTACTTACCTGGGATGGGGTCTTCCATCTTCTGTTGTCCCTCTGCTGTGGGTGGGCATGTCCCTGGGACCTGGGAGGGCACCTGTGGGCTTATTCCATTGTGTTCCACGATCTAAATAGGCCCACAGGTCCCTGACCCAGGCATTAAAAAATGGGGCAAAGCAAGCTCTGCACCATTTTATGACCCCTTCTCCCTCCTGTGCACCATTTTTGCACAGGAGTATATATATGATGTTAAGGCCATAGAGACATTTTTTGCACGGGAACACCTACCTTGCATCTCATTAAGGCAAAGTAGGTTTCCACATCCAAAAAATGACTTGAACTCCATAAATTTGGTGCTAGACAGGGTCTAGCACAAAAGTATAAATAGAAAGTAAGTTTTGCACTGAATTAGAGTTAAAAAAAAATTATGCTAATTTGGTGCAAACCGAGTATAAATATGCCCCTTAGTGCTATTTTGGTGGCTACAATGCCAGGCTGTCCTTCATGGGCTAGTTCAATGACTAGTTGTCTGGGAAACTCAGGTATGAGAATTCTAGTGCCTCTCAATACAAAACTTTCCTTTCATACTGGTCACTCATCTTCTACATTTTTGAATTTTTGCAATTCAGCATCATTCGCACAAAATTGAGCGTTCTTCTTCCACGATTGAGTTGAAATGATATCTTTGAGGATAAGCATGTTTTTATTGACATTAATGCCTGCAATATTCTGTTTGATGGATAGGGCTTCTGGCTTACTGAACCTCACACTTAAGTTAAAGTACTCCTCAGAAGTTTTGGATGTTGAACTCTGACGATGTAGCGATACTCATGAAATGTAATCAGCAGGGTTATGATCTTTACCCAGCTTGTGTGCAATTTCATAGTCATACTCTTGTAGTCACACTCTCCACCTCTCAATGGGGGGGCATCTTGGCTTTTGCGTTTCCAAAAATAGTGAGCAGCGCTCGGTGATCAGCAATGATAGTGAAACTCTTTGTACATAAAAACACATGAACATTTTCACAGGCCCACACTACAGCCAAACTCTCCTTTCTGGCTGAAAATGGGCACCTTCTTTGTAAGACAGGCATTGGCTGGAATTAGCTACATGTGTCTCTGAGCATTCGGCTGACCAACATGTTGAGCAAGAATTGCCCCTGGCATCACCTGGCTTGCATCTAAGAGGATCTCAGTATGTACCTTTTGGTCAACATAGGCCATCTCAATGGTATTCTCAATCATGTGTGGTATTCCTTTGAAGCTTTGAACACATTGAGGACACCACTAGAAAGGGACATTTTGGCCCTCATTACGACATTGGCGGTAAATCCCACTTACCGCCATGCTGACTGCTGCAAACATACCGCTGCCGCGGCAGATATCCGTTCACCATATTATGACACACACACACCAATCCGTCACTATACAGCCACAGACAAAACTCCGACACACCAAAGGTCAGTGATAAACTGGCGGTATCACAACCCACACTGTTACGACAACAGAACTATGCCCACCACATTATGACCCACGAATCACCACAGCAGACATTCAATGGCGGTACACACCGCTGCGGTCAAAATACACACACACACATACAAAACAACACCACATTGGACAATTTAAATTACTCACACCTGACACACATACACACACCACACCCACATCACTATAAAACACACTCCCACGTTACCCACAACCCTTTACGAATACAAACCATTGCTAACAGACTGACATCACGACTACAGACAAGACCAGACCCACACACCACCATCACCTATACACCACCCACGCACCTTACATCACACACCCCAACACATCATTCTACACACCCACATCACTCACACAACCCCCATGGCACCACAAAGACACCCCAGATTCTCTGAGGAGGAGCTAAGGGTCATGGTGGAGGAAATTACCCAAGTAGAGCTACAGCTATTTAGAGCACTGGTGCAGCACATATCCATTGCTAGGAAGATAGAGCTGTGGTGGAGGATTGTGGACACGGTCAACGCCGTGGGACAGTACCCCAGAACAAGGACAACAACAGGAAGAGGTGGAACGACCTCCGGGGGAAGGTGCATTCCATTGCAACAAGACACCAACTAGCTGTACAGAGGACTGGCGGTGGACCCCACTTCCTCCCCCACAACTAAGAACATGGGAGGAGCAAGTCTTGGCAATCCTGCATCCTGAGGGCCTGCTGGAGTAGGAGGAGGACTGGACTCTGGTAAGTCAACTCTCCACTTTTATCACCCCCTTACCTGCATGCCATCACATACCCCCACCCTCACTTCCATCGCTCCACCACTTCCCACACACCCCACAATCACATCTCACTTATCACAATGCCAAGCCCTACATGCTCTACCAATGCATGTACACCACTGACAGCCCTGCATGGACACTCAGTACTAAAGCACGCACACTATAGAGAACTAATCATCCCACCATACACCAACGTACACAAGTGATAGACGCCAGGGCAAATACGACCAAAGAGGGCAAGTCACGGATGCACAATATGTCAGACACAGAAACCATGACACATCATTTACATCCCCACAGGTACCCCAGCCAATGTCAGCGTAGAGGAGGTTGCCAGCAATATCCAGTCCTCCAACAGAAGAAGCCCACAGTGATGACAGCAACTCTGATCTTGTGGATCTGGATGTCCAACCTGACCCCTCAAGTACCTCCAGCCAGTCGGTTACCCAGCCACAGTCACACACCACCACAGAGCCTCCTTCCTCAGGAAAAACCACCACAGCACCCACCCAGCGTGCCCATACCTCTGTCCCCAGGACATGTCAATCAGCAGTGTGTCCACCACTACAGGGACCACAGGGCACACCACAAACCCAAGACAATCCGGTACCTGGGTTCAGTGGCAGTGGGCACACGGTTTCAGGGGACAGAGGCACAGGACAACAGGGAAGCTGGGAGGACTGCTGTGCGCCAGGGGGAGGCCAGGCCCAGGCAACCGACTCTCCAGGAGGCACTCGCAGAGATCCTGGGAGCATACCAATATTCCCAGGATAGGCTGGGCCAGATCCTGGACAAAGTATAGGAGAACAGGTGGCTGCAGGAGGGTCAGTTTCAGGGATCAGGGAGGACTTGAAGGCCATTAACACCACCCTGGTCACCATTGCAGGGGTGCTGGCAGACATGGCCAACATTATGAGGGAGGCAGCGTCAAAACAGTGGGTCCCTGCCACTAGCCAGACTACTCAACAGCCCTCCACCTCTGCTGCCATTAGTGAACAGGAGGCCCCACCACAAGACCAACAGGCCACCAGCACCCCTCCCACTGCAGAAAGAGAACCATCCTGCAAACGTTCCAGAGACTATTGCCAAGAACCCTGCCAGGAAATAAGACTCTCCCTATTGTCACCCTTGTGTTCCACTTTGTCACCCTGTCCACCTTGATTTGCCATTGCTCCCCTTCCTATGCCCCCTTGGACAATGCACCTGTGCTACAAATAGACTGGAACTATACCCTGGACTTTCCTCCATCATCACCCCAGCCCATTGCCCTTCTCCCTTTTCTTCATAGCACTGAAATAAACACACTTTGAAAAAATACAAGTATGGAGTATGTCAAATGATTGAAGTATATATTCGTTTAACAAGGTTTAAACATTGCAATTCAACTGTACAGTAATGTTAACATAGGATAGATCTGTAGTTGGCTGCAGTGACAACACTAGGAGTGATAGTGGGGCACCAACATCTGAAAAAAGAGTTGCCAAAGGGTACAGTGATTGGGCATAGAAGTGGGAAATCACAGCCTGCCAGTGACAATGTGAAACAAAAAACTGAGAAAGAAATGTGAAGTAACACTGTCTTACCTGTGTGTTATTGGAAGTATTGTCTAATCACTGCAGATCTGTTGTCGTCATCCTCATCCTCTGCCTCCTCATCTTAACTGTCCACAGGGTCTACTGCTGCCACATAGCCATCTCCAGCCTCCTCCTCCTGCAGAAAAGGCACATGACGTCTCAAGGCAAGGTTATGCAACATGCAGCATGCCACGATTATCAAGCAGACCTTCTTGTATGAGTAACACAGGGATCCACCAGTCAGATGGAGGCATCGGAAGCTGGGCTTCAGGAGGCCAAATGTACGTTCAATGATCCTTCTTGTTCGCCCATGTGCCTCATTGTAACATTCCTCAGCCCTTGTCATGGGATTCCTCATAGGAGTCAGTAGCCATGAGAGGTTGGAGTAACCTGAATCACATGCAAATATCGAGGGACAACTGTTTGCCACACACTATCCCTTATGGCCCACACCATACCCATATACCAACATCCACTGGGTGGGAACCAGGGCTCACCTATTAGCCACACATGGTGCCTTTGTATTTGGGCCATCACATTTGGGATGCTGCTATTCCTCATGATAAAGGCATCATGCACTGACCCAGGATACTAAGCATTGACGTGGGAGATGTACTGGTCTGCCAAACACACCATCCGCACATTCATCAAGTGAATTTCTGAAGACATGTTCATTTTGCCGGAGGGGGGACAAATGCAATATGTGTTCCATCAATTGCTCCAATTATGTTGGGGATATGTCCCATTGCATAGAAGTCAGCCTTTATCGTGGGCAAATCCTCCACCTGGGGGAAAACAATGTAGCTGCACATGTGTTTAATCAGGGCACCCAACACTCTTGTCAGCACAATTGAGAATATTGGCTGTGACATTCCTGCTGCCAAGCCCACTGTCACTTGGAAAGAACCAGTTGCCAAGAAATGGAGCACAGATGGCACTTGCGCAAGAGGGGGGATCCCAGTGGGGTGACAGATAGCAGATATCAGGTCAGGCTCCAATTGGGCACAGAGCTCTGTGATTGTGGCCCTGTCAAGTCTGTAGGTGAGGATAATGTGCCTGTCCTCCAATGTTGCCAAGTCCACCAGGGGTCTGTACACGGGGGTGTCTCCATCTCCTATTCATCTCCAGAGGTTGCAATCTGTGGGGCAAAAGAGTGAGGAGCCGGTCATAGAATGTATGTTTGTAGCCACTACAGTTCAATGCATGATGTGAATTTAAAATGTATTAGTGGCATATGTCCTGTTTGTACAATTGTGATCTGTGACGCAGTTATGTTCCTTGCACTGCCCCCCCCCCTTGAAATGACGTCTGCCTGTCCTGTATGGAGGGACAGGTGGAAGTGAGGTAATTCCACTGACGTTGTGCACCGTTACAAGAGGCGATCAGGATCCTCCATGCAACGCCTCTTTGGATCAAATTGGGCCCTGTAGGGTACAGTGGCCAATGGAGATGTACGCCGGCGGTGACAGTATGCACTGCCGCGGACATCACCACCATTTTCTATCTGTTCACTTACTTGCTACCTGACCTTCAACAGGAGTGGACCTACACTGAATGTACTGCTATGACCTGTGTCTGGAACCTACCATGGCCCATGTGACTAGGGAAGGGGCCCCTGCCTTCACCTCAGTGGAGTTGGAGAGACTAGTAGATGGGAACCTACCCCAGTACGGACTGCTGTATGGGCCTCCAGACCAACAGGTGATTACACTGTGAGCACAATGCATGGGGCATGAATGCATGGAGTGCTGTCTGTGAAGGCCTTGTGTAGGGGTTATTGGTGGATGGGCCCTGGGCACCATGCAGCATATATGTTGGGCCATGTCTGTGTGAAAGGAGATAGGAAGGACTATGTTGGGCCATGAGTGTAACAGGCAGGATGGTCTAACTAATACCTTTCCCTGTGTATGTTTCCTCTGCAGGTCAGCGGCCATCAAAAGAAGGGTATATGGCATGCCATCGCCAAGGACGTGCGTACCCTGGGGGTCTACGGCAGGCAGAGCACCCACAGTCGGAAACAGTGGGAGGACCTGAGACGCTGGGCACGGAAGACGGACGAGGCCCAACTGGGGATGGCCTCCCAATGAGAGAGGGGTGCTCGTCAAACCCTGACCCCCCTGATGGCCCTCATTCTGGCAGTGGCCTATCTGGATTTGTGCTTGAGGGCATCACAGCAGACACAAGGGGGTGAGTAAAGTGCCCATCATTACAAATTACACCTGGTGGGGTGATATCCGGGTGGGGGATGTGTGTCTGTGGGTGCCCCTAGACCAGTCCTTACATTGCAGAGTAGGTCCCATGTTGGGCAGGATTCTAATAGGAAATTCCACCAAACTAGCTAGTACGCATCCCATACTGGGCAGGGCTGTGTGGGTCCCAGGTATGCTGCAGTTGGCGGTATGTGTCCCTCCCCATGCCCTGGTGACTAGCATTGTTACTGGTAGTACATTGCGTAGTGCGTAGGGCTGTTCCCTGTGTGTGAGGGTAGTATGTACGCCAACGGTGGTGTTGGTGTAGCCATTGACCAAGTGTATCCTTTGTCTCCCCCACTTTTTGTTTTGTCACCCTGTCCTTATGTGCATTAGCATCATCTGGCAGAGGAGCTGAGACACCGGTGGCAAACCGGACCCAGGAGGCAGAGTCCACCGACACTGAGGGCACAGTGGGACGGAGGTCGAGGGGAGCACCATGGTGGAGACTTGAGGGGACAGTTCAGGCACAGATACCTCCTCTGATGGAAGCTCCATGGTGGTGGCAGACACCTCTTTGACCACTTCAGCTCCAGGTACAGCCGCCACCGCCCGTACCAGCACCGCCCTCCCAGCATCTCCTCAGCGAGTCGCCCATGCCCGCTCACCCAGGAGGGTGGACATCTCCTTCTCCCCAGGCACCTCAGGCCCTGCCCCAGTGAGCCCTGCTGCCCTGAGTGAGGAGACTATTGACCTCCTGAGATCCATCTCTGTTGGGCAGTCAACCATTGTGAATGCCATCCAAGGGCTGGCAGCCCAAATGCAACAGACAAATGCATTTCTGGTTGGCATTCACATTGTCTTCTGTGCAGTGTTTCCGCCAAGCTTTTGATGTTGTTGTTACCGCGGTCGGTGTGGTAAAGTGTCTGTCTGTCTGAGCTCTTTCCGCCATTGTCATAAGTTGGCGGTATTTACCGCCAGCCTATTGGCGGTATTGCCACTGCTTTATCACCGACCGCCAGGGTTGTAATGAGGGTCTTTGTTTGATCAAGTCTCTGAATGGGGTACTCACTGTAGCAAAGTCACAAATGTATCTTGACCAATAACTCGACATGCCCAAGAAAGATCAATATCTTGTTGGGGGGCAGGTAGCTGACAGTGTTTGCACTTTATCTGGATCAAGAGTCATTCTGCCATAAGAGAATACATAGCTAAAGAATTAAAGTTTGGTTTTGTAAACTCACACTCAGCCACGTTCAGAGTGAGACTTAAACCAACAAGTAACTGCCACACTTATGTAAGAGCCTTGTCATGCTCCTCTTGCATTGCTTCTAACACTAGTATGTCATCAACTGCAATTAAAAGCATGCACGACAAGTTGAATTGTTCTACATATAATATCCTGAAATATTTCAGCAGCTGACAACACTCCAAAATTCAACCTTTTGTATCTGAACACCCTAACATGAATTAAACAAGTAATGTACCTGCAGTTTCCCTCCAATTCGAGTTGAGGGTATCCCTTGTTCACATAAAGACAGAAGAAGATTCTGGCACTGTTCAGTTTCATGATCATGTCTGCTATGTGTAGACCAGGATAGATTTCTCTCTCGATTGCTTTGTTAGCCTTGTGCACATCAAAGCAGATGCACACTGCAACTCCACTGCCCTTTTTTGGCACCACCACTATGGGCGACACCCATGACATAGGACTGGTGGAGAACTCAATGATTTCATACTTCAACACCATTTCTAGGTCTTCTCAACAGCTTCTTGCAAATAAAAAATGACTTGTCGGTGGGGCTGGGCAACAGGGTGAAGGTCCTCATTAATGTGAAGTCACACTTTCATTGTCTCGAGCCTTCCTAGGGCATCAAATGGTGACAGAAACTGACAATTTCAGTTTGAGTGGGAAGGTTGTAATTAAGGGATATTAATCTCATCTCAACAGCAGTGGCAAAAATGAGTAGGCATGCACTAGACAAAGTTCCTTCAAGAACATGAATTGGCACTTGCACTGATACTGATTTATGTCATATTGTCACTATGAATGACCCTTGACTCTTCAATGGTTTGGAGGCATCCCACATGTATACCTTTGTGTTTGACGGTTTGAGGACTGGTACAGGAGAAAGGATAATAAACGTCTTAAATGGCATGACGTTGATTGATGCACCACTGTCTATGATAAAAGTTGTGGGGCAACTGTTGACTTTTATTGTAATTTGGAGCAGTGTCCAAATGAATTCAGCTGTTTTGTTCAATGGTTTTCCTTTGTGCCTTGTTGTTCCTTGCAAGCAGCCAAACTGACATGCAACTGTCATTCCTTGGTTGACATCATGGCACATCCATCTTCTTCACTGGCACTTGATAATGATGAAAAAAGCCTGTGTAGGATGAGCTTGACAACAATAAGCTTTGTTGGGTTTCAACATGTTGTAACTGATTGTTAGATCTGGCATCCTTGGTGTGGTTTTTCCTGTCTTTTTGCCTCAGCTTCCTGAGTTTTTGACTGTGTGCTTGATAGAAATGATAATTTCAGTGGGGCAGTACACCTCCTCGAGCTCTTCAGCTCTTCTCCTTGGCAAGGGTTCCTCTTGATTCCATAGACAGCAAAAACAGAGTCTAGCACACAGTCAAAGCATAGGAAGCAGAGACAATCAAAGACAGGGGACACCATGCCAAGGATGCCAGGTCTAATAGTGCTGGGCTGTGTTTTTGCTGGTTTTTGGTACTCTGGGTACTTTACAACAGCTGACCAGTGCTAAAGTGCAAGTGCTCCCTGTGTAAATACTTTACATATTGCCTATGAGATAAGCCTGACTGCTTGTGCTAAGCTATCAAGGGGTGAGCAGGGGTTATCTGAGCTATGTATCTCCCTACCCTGACTAGAGTGAGGGTCCCTGCTTGGATGGAGTGCAAACTGACTGCCAACCAGAGACCTCATTTCTAACACGGGTGCTCCTTTTTGTCTTGTGGGCAGGGCTAGAATGTGTCTAGAAGCTTCTGGTATGTATTTTCTCTTCTTGCAGTGGCGTATTTAGTTTCTCTTTTACTCTGCAAATCATTATGAAGTAGTTTTGTTTTCCAACAACCTGTACGCGTCTGTCCAATGGCTGATAATCTACCTTCATGGGAAGCTGAAATCCCACATCGGAAACACAAGTTTTTCTTATTTGAAGACTTGCGTGCATCTCCTTTGTACTTGTGCTTGGTTTAATGATCAATGCTGATTCATTTTTTGCTTTCAGCTTCTATATCAGCAGCTTGTTGATCTGCTCTTTCATAGGCTCTTGCAGCTATTAATTATTTTCTCCAGACTGAGCGTCTCTTTCAACATACGCCTTCCGAAAGAGTCTGAAAGACAGCCATTAATGACTCTGAGGCATGTGGTTTCTTCATTATTGAATTCACCAAACTTGCAGTGTTTGATAAGCATGTCAAGTCTTTCAACAAATTCATCCATCGTTTCGCCAGCTTGCTCTCTTACTTAATTGAAAATATATCTACCATAGTTTCCATTCGGCATCGGATTAAACATGGAACACAATGCTTCTCTGATCTGCAATATTGCACCATTCTGTGAGATTTTCTTCAGCACTTCGTTTACTTCTTCAGTGGCAAGGTTCTTTAAATACTTAGGGCCTCATTACAACATTGGCAGGCGGCAACCGCCGCCCGCCAATGCGGCTGCACTCCCACGGTGCCCATTATGACATCCCCGCTGGGCCGGCGGGAGGAAACAGAGTTTCCTCCCACCGGCCCAGCGGGGATGTGGGCCGCAACATGGGAGCCGCCTCCAAATGGAGCCGGCGGTATTGTGCCCGTGCGACGGGTGCAGTTGCATATCAGACAGTGAAAAGCTGCATGGGGCCCTGTCAGGGGGCCCCTCGACTCCCTGTACTGCCAGCCTTTTCCTGGCGGTTCAAACCGCCAGGAAAAGGCTGGCGGTAGGGGGACTCGTAATCCCCTGGGCAGCGCTGCTAGCAGCGCTGCCCTGGCGGAATACTACCGCCGGGGCCATTGTGGCGGGAAACCGCCGGCCCCGGCAGTGCGACCGCAGCGCTTCCGCCGCGGTCGTAATGACCCTGGAAGCACTGCCAGCCTGTTGGCGGTGCTTCCGTCATTTCAGCCCTGGCGGTCCTGTACCGCCAGGGTTGAAATGACCCCCTCAATGATTTTCTTCTCATCTACTTGTCCTGTGACATTTATGAGGTCATCCAATGTCTCGATCCACGCGGTCCATCTGGCACCAATATTTTACATTTTGGTTGTGTGGAATGGTGGTTTCAGAGACACAGCTGCATCATACTTTGCAGGGTATGTGTCCCCTACCCATCACCAGTTTTAGCGTCCTTCTGAGCCCAAGAGAAAGCAAAAGCCCACATCACACACAGAGCTCTATAACAGACATCTTTATTCCACAGGATACGATCACACACTGCTCTCAGATCACATCATAACAGTTAATAACCACACCTTAACACCTCTTCACAAGTTACACAATCTCTCTAGTTAGTCTGCCAAGAACTGCAAGGGTTCTAGCGCACAAAGGCCCAGATACAAACAAGTGGTAGGGCACTGTGACAAAATTTGCAGCACCACTAAATCTAGCTGCCAATGCAAGCATCCTTGCACCATAGTGCAAGGGTGTCTGCATTGAGGGCTGTGATCGTGTGTATGTAAGAAGGTGTCCTTTCTTGCATACAGGGATTGCAGAATTATTAGGCAAATGAGTATTTTGACCACATCATCCTCTTTATGCATGTTTTCTTACTCCAAGCTGTATCGGCTCGAAAGCCTACTACCAATTAAGCATATTAGGTGATGTGCATCTCTGTAATGAGAAGGGGTGTGGTCTAATGACATCAACACCCTATATCAGGTGTGCATAATTATTAGGCAACTTCCTTTCCTTTGGCAAAATGGGTCAAAAGAAGGACTTGACAGGCTCAGAAAAGTCAAAAATAGTGAGATATCTTGCAGAGGGATGCAGCACTCTTAAAATTGCAAAGCTTCTGAAGCGTGATCATCGAACAATCAAGCGTTTCATTCAAAATAGTCAACAGGGTCGCAAGAAGCGTGTGGAAAAACCAAGGCGCAAAATAACTGCCCATGAACTGAGAAAAGTCAAGCGTGCAGCTGCACGATGCCACTTGCCACCAGTTTGGCCATATTTCAGAGCTGCAACATCACTGGAGTGCCCAAAAGCACAAGGTGTGCAATACTCAGAGACATGGCCAAGGTAAGAAAGGCTGATAGACGACCACCACTGAACAAGACACACAAGCTGAAACGTCAAGACTGGGCCAAGAAATATCTCAAGACTGATTTTTATAAGGTTTTATGGACTGATGAAATGAGAGTGAGTCTTGATGGGCCAGATGGATGGGCCCGTGGCTGGATTGGTAAAGGGCAGAGAGCTCCAGTCCGACTCAGACGCCAGCAAGGTGGAGGTGGAGTACTGGTTTGGGCTGGTATCATCAAAGATGAGCTTGTGGGGCCTTTTCGGGTTGAGGATGGAGTCAAGCTCAACTCCCAGTCCTACTGCCAGTTCCTGGAAGACACCTTCTTCAAGCAGTGGTACAGGAAGAAGTCTGCATCCTTCAAGAAAAACATGATTTTCATGCTGGACAATGCTCCATCACACGCGTCCAAGTACTCCACAGCGTGGCTGGCAAAAAAGGGTATAAAAGAAGGAAATCTAATGACATGGCCTCCTTGTTCACCTGATCTGAACCCCATTGAGAACCTGTGGTCCATCATCAAATGTGAGATTTACAAGGAGGGAAAACAGTACACCTCTCTGAACAGTGTCTGGGAGGCTGTGGTTGCTGCTGCACGCAATGTTGATGGTGAACAGATCAAAACACTGACAGAATCCATGGATGGCAGGCTTTTGAGTGTCCTTGCAAAGAAAGGTGGCTATATTGGTCACTGATTTGTTTTTGTTTTGTTTTTGAATGTCAGAAATGTATATTTGTGAATGTTGAGATGTTGTATTGGTTTCACTGGTAATAATAAATAATTGAAATGGGTATATATTTTTTTTTGTTAAGTTGCCTAATAATTATGCACAGTAATAGTCACCTGCACACACGGATATCCCCCTAACATAGCTAAAACTAAAAACAAACAAAAAACTACTTCCAAAAATATTCAGCTTTGATATTAATGAGTTTTTTGGGTTCATTGAGAACATGGTTGTTGTTCAATAAGAAAATGAATCCTCAAAAATACAACTTGCCTAATAATTCTGCACTCCCTGTATAAACAATCTACAAACTCAAAACTCAGACAAAGTGAGATCATGGTAATAACTCAGTATTTTGTAGTGCTACTCAGCAAACAGGTCACTACTTTTCTTTTGTTGAGGAAATAAATAAAAGTCCGAAACGGACAGGCACAATCACAATTTACATTTGGGATCTGCAGGGAAAGACTGAAACAGAAAGTAAAAATGTAATTCTGAAAATATGGTTGCATAAAAAAGTTAGATCACAGTGTTAACTGCAGTAATATAATACCACTGATAATAATGTTGAAACACACCCTTTTACATTTTAGAACTAATTTTTGTTTGTCTCTCTCTGAGTTGGTAGCAACAGAGGTTTGAGGCACTCGCTGTGTTCATGCTGTGAGATGGCAGCCATCTAGAATTAAATTGGTTCTCACTGGCTTCTTCTATACAACCTCTATCTGTGGTACGACAAAAGAACAGCAATAATGCTTCATTTTGACATCTCCTATGGAAATCCTGGTGGGTATCTTCGATAACAATATTTCAAGACAGCGAGTGAACTTTGCTGTATTGGAGGCTTGCCATTGGGAGTTGTTTAAAATAACAGCGCTAACTATATGTGTAGACGATGATATATCTGTGGATGGAATTCATTGCACATTTCAAAATTGCAAAGCCTTGTGAATCTCACACCAGTTGTTCAGGAATTCATTTTTCAAGCAGTAAACAAATAGGCTTCTTCTGTGCAACGCAGCTAGAAGTGGCACATGGAAATTCAGTGTCAGAATTTTACTTTAAGGTTTACTTCATTGTTTTCGGACGGAGATTCCCTGTTGAAACACAGACTCTCCTGGGGCAAAAGGCCTTTGCTTGGTATTCACGATGAAAGGTAGCTGCCATTCTGTCAGCACTTTCAAAAGAATATACTCAGGGGAGAGTATGCTGATATGTGATAACTGCAGTCACAGGAAAGCGAGGTCAACATCATAAATGTGTGACATAGGTGTATTTACAATTGGTAAACCCAGGTGGGAAGCAATGTAACATTTTGGACACTTTACTTTGCAGCAATACCGTATACATGTTTGCAGAGTTTAAGAGTGCAGGGTCGAATGAATTACTATAAACATGAATCATAATTCAAAGATAATTCAGTCCATATTTCATTTTTGCAAAAAGGCTTCATACCCCAGGGCTGGTTACATGGCAGGTCAATTCAAGATGGCCACCTATGTTGGTTGCATTTTTTTCCTTGCAAGATAACTAAAGTTTAGAATTGCCCGTTCTCCCACAAAATGTCTAAAAAGCTTTTTTTTTTAATATTCGAAATATTTACTGTCCTATATAACGCAAAAACGAATAAACCCAAACCGTATAAAACAGACCAAGTTTAGTGAAGAGAGAAACTGTAATACTATAATAGGTGATAAAGTTATTGAAATAACATTAATAGATAAAATAAAACTATTAGCTACTAAGGATATTACTATTTAACAGGTAAATTACATCTTTTCAATTAGTCAAAGTTGCAGTATATGAATCTAGGGATTTCAGAATCACTTGTTGAAATCATTGGGCTTTAAAGATAACACTGAAAGATATATCAGAGCCTTTCAGGTAAAGATAATGCATAACCACCAAATATACATTGACAATGTGTGGCATTTTTACTTTTATTCATAATGGATTTAATAGCATAAGAAATAAGAAAATAACGTATTTTAAGTTGTGGTATAAATAGTGAGGTTAATAATGTGGATGACATACAAAGAAGAATATTATGATGTCAATAATGATGTCATTTCATATGTCATCAGCGATGTTAACAATGATAAAAAAGAGCATGCCATGATTTTTGTAATATGTGATGTCATAATGAGTGCACAAGTTATACTTACTCAACTTAACTTTAGCTTCTGAATTTCATTTTTTTTTTGTTTGAAATGTTATTTTTAACTGTCGTGTTCACCTAACTATAACATCACTTTAACAGTTTCTTATGGTGACTTTCAAAGGTTTTTTAAAAGTAAAGTATGGTATGACCATAACTGACTATAACTTTACTTTAATCTTTTTTTTTTAACGTGAAGTAAAATTTCCTAAAGAATCCCAACACTCTGCAGCTTTTGGCGGTGTGCAATTTGCGGTGTGGGTGTAGGGACTGGCATGAGGAGAAGTCCTGTGCCCAATCCTCCACAGGTGACCAACCCTGCCATTGCTGGGCAACTCCACAGTATTACACAATACTAAAAGACATCCATCCACCTTTTGTTCTGTCTTTTTTAATTTTGGTCCCACTGTGAGTATGAGGCGACACGAAAAAAAATATTCTTGTTCACTTTGGTCCCTCTAGGACCCCACCCCGCAGTAAGTGCCCAGGGGCAGCTTATCCCTACCCTGATCGCTTGTATGGTGATGTATTTTAATTTTTCAGGATATGAGAACCGGATCCCTGAGTCCTAAAATGGCTGTTGCATCATTTCTATTGATTCTGCAGACAGCAAATCACATTACTCAGTCTCACAGGACTGGGCTCAGTTCTGTGGGACCAGCCAATCAGAATGTTCAAAACTACTGAATGGATTTACGCCAAAACTCAAAAAGCACGCTTTCTGGGTAACAATCTAGATTTTTGCCAAAATGTATTTTAATTCTGTTCAGGCATTTTGGGTGTAGTGCTGTTTAGAATTTCTAGGGGAAATTGCATGTTGAAAACCTATTTTGGGCCTCCCCCTTTTTCTTGGCTCTTGTTTGAAGGTCAACCTGAAACTTTCCAGGAAGGAATTGAGGTTGATATCATTCTTTGAAAGTTTTGCGATGAATCATCAAATGATGCCAACGTTATTAATGAGCAAAGAAATGTATTTGCCATGAATGAAAACCCTTTTCTAAGTATATTTATATATATATATCCTTTCCAAAATTTCTTTCAACGAGGAGTCGTGGACACAGGAATAGTTCGACTACAATATTATTTTCTTCGGTGAATAGCCAGCCCCAGTAATGCGATTCAGCTAAACAGCCTTGCTCATGCTTAGGTCACACTAAAAAAAAGGATATACCAGAGACATCACATCTAGAAGGTAAGTGACATAGATTGTCTTACTACTTTGATTGATTTACAGGATGATGTGTAAGATTTGTGGAGCACACAGTCCAAATTCGAAAGACATGGGATAATTTATGATCAGAGTGCTCGCACAGGCTTTAGACGCAAATCTATGTTTACCCCCATGCTGGGCTTTGATATGATTGATGCCTTTCTTGGAAAAAAGAAAGTGAAAATGAAAAGTAGCATCACTTGGTCACAGATGAGGGCTTTAGAATCCATCATGAAGGATGAGGACATTGTAATTAGACCAGAAAATAAAGGGCCAATGTGGTAGTGATCTCATGTGATGTGTATGTATCTGAAAAAAAAGTAGGCAACTGGGTGATACAAATTGTTATTCAGAATTATCCACATCAGAGAACAAGGAAACCATTAACACCTTTTTTAGAAAATGAAACACATGGAGGGATAAGTCCCTGATTGAGATACAAGAAAATAACTTTTTTTAAAACCTATGCCCCAATATTCTAATTTTTTACCTCTTGCCGAAAGTTCATAAGTCTATGAGTAATCCACTAGGTAGACTGATAGTTGCCTCTATAGGTAGTCTATTTGAAAATACCTCTGAGTATATTGATTTCTTCTTGTTATCATTTGTCAGTTTCCTTCCCTCACAAATTGCAGATACCACAGACTTTTTGAGGAGGATTGATGATATACAATGGGATCCAGAGTGTGTACTCATAGCCTTAGATGTAAAATCATTGTACATGAGTTTACATCACACTGATGGCATTAAAGCTTATGAATATTTTTTACGAGCAACACCAGTGAGTCTATACCCGCATACACAGATGCTACTGGAAATGATGTAATTTTGTCTTGATAAAAATATCTTCTTTTTATAAGACTTTATAAAGGCCAAAACAGGGGACTGCAATGGGAACTAGCTTTGCTCCAAGTTACACAAATTCATTCAAGGGCTGGTGGGAGGAGCAGGCTTCCAAAGCTCTGGAACATACACAAGTAATGTACAAAATTGTCTTAAGGTTACGGTTTATCAATGACTTATTCCTGATTTTGCAAGGCAGTGAAATGGAGGCAAGGGAATCTGTAGTCAAGATGAACAAGAATTAATTAAATTTAGACTAGACAGCTTATTACAACACAAACAGTATAGTATTTCTGGATGTGAAACTGCAGATTGTGGGTGAAAAAATTATGTCCAAATTGCATCAAAAAGCTACGAGCAGCAATAGCTTATTACATGCTTGTAGTAGTCACCCCAGCCAATTCAAGTAGAATATTCGATATTGTGAATTTATTAGGGCCAAAAGAAACTGTAGTGACAGTAACCTCTTTGAAGAAGAAAGGAAAGTAATGATACAATGGTTTTAGAATAGGGGATATCCCATGGGTACTGGAAAAAGTGAGTCAGAGGGTAGATAAATGATCCAGGACAGAAATCCTTTTTTGGTACTAATATGGAGAAAGAGGAAGGAGATAATGATATGAGAATCATCACCACTTATAACATGAGTTCAGGAAGTGTAAGTGAAATTGTGAAGAAAAATTGGGACATGCTGAAATGCGACCCGCAGTGGGAATAGAGGTAGGAGAAAGGCTCAAGGTTACATATCAGTAGGATAGCTAAATCTTTGTGAGATTTGTTAGTGAAAGCAGATATAAGGAAAAGAGGAGACAACATAAGTCTTAGGAGAGACTCTATCATGGGTTTCTTTATCTGCGGGAGATGTAAAGCCTGTAAACATTCACCTGGCTGTAAAGCAATTACACTGCCAGACAAGAGTATGAGGAGCATTACTAGATTTATTCATTGGAACACCCCGTTTGTTGTATACGTTTTGGAATGCCCTTGTGATCTGAGGTGTGTGGAGAGTACTGTACACCCTGTTAAGAAAAGGATATTGGAGCATGGTCAAGTAAAAATGAACCATGATGCAACTTACCCGGTAGCTAGGCACTTTAAAATGTACCACTTAAGTGATCGTAATCTATTGCAGTAAATATGCATTGACTATGTTCCACCAATACCAAGAAGGGGTGGGTTTGCTGGGTGGAACTGAATCTAAATGGATCGTCAGACTCAATACTTAGGCTCCAAATGGGTTGAAGTCAGACGAAGCGCTACATGTACATCTGATGTAAATACTTTGGTAATCTGTTAAGGTGGGCAGATAGAGGTAAAAACATAGGGATATGGTAATTCAGTTAGGGTAAGATGCACAGTAGGCTGACTTTAAGATTATATGAGCCGTATAATATGTACATATTAATACTGATATTGATATTGCCCACTTGGGCAGAATTATGACATGAGCAGATGATCAGCTTAAATGCTTTGTTTTGTGGACATTGATAATTCACAGAATCCCATTCATGGAGGAGTGAGCGAGATTTGGAAATGAGCACATCATACAGTGATGTTTATTTATTTTGAACATGTTGTACTGCAGGTTCCGCAATGTTATCATTACCTATTCAGGTCTCTGATTATAACAGTGGCTATCAGGCATTAATTGAATCTGATTAGTTAATAATCTTTGGTTTATATAGAATTAAAGAGAGACTGAATCATGTACATGAGTATCATTACATTGTATGTTAGGATCATTACATTGTCACAATATATTCTGATTTATATTGTATATCAGTATCGTTCATCACTCATAAGCCTTTTCCAAAATGGCGGGGCCAATAGAACAAGAAAACAAGACACTCTTTAGTCATTATTATGCTATTAGGGTTGCTATGCACCACCATCCAAGTGCGAGCAAAGCTGTTTAGCCCAAAATGCGGTGTGTGGTGGTTATTCACCGATTAAAATAATATTGTGGCTGAACTATTCCTCTGTGCTCGTATCCTCGTTGAAGGAAATTTTGGGAAGGATTTTGTTGGTGGCAGCTGCACTGATATACAATGCATCTTTCCTGCGCTGGCTAACTCGACATTGGTGGTAATAAAGGGAAACGATATATCTATAGATATATATTTATCCATCTCTATATATTTATATATATTTATATATCTATATATATTTATATATCTATATATGCACATAGCAAAGAAATCCTTTCTGTATATAACTTCCGTAATCGCCTGCACATCGCGATGCCGTTTTGAACAGTTTATTCACACTTATGCATATTGACCAACAAGATCTTCATCAGCGCATCGAAAGTGGAACAAAGCACCATAATTTTTAAAGACACACATACATCTTTCACAAAATAAACATAATGAAAATACTTCAAAGGTTTTCAGTTTTTTGCCCTCTAATCTCCTGTCTTAATAACTCTGTACTGACAATTTCTTGCAACAAAGTATCATCTCAAGACCACTTCCTGAGAAAACAGTTCGAATGAAACGTCTATTCACAAAAACTTACTAAAACATTCTTGTAGCACTGTCAGCCAAACAGTAATAGAAAGCCAAGTGGTCTATTATATTTAGGTCCATATAGCAAAAATATAATGATAATCAAACTATATAACACAAAAAATGATTCATAATCAATAAAAGTTTATGCAAAAAAGTAGCCAATCCAAGTGGCATTTCATCAGAATGTGTAATTTTTAAACAAACTCATATTTCAATGGGTGGCAATCAGAAATGACCAGGACTAATGGCCCATATAAATGAAGAATGTTCCTAGTTTCATTGCGATTCTCATAGCCAAGGGGGAAAAAAGCAAACAACATTGATTGTCATTAAGATGTGTTAACCCAAACACAGTTAAAAAAAAGGAATAAATCAAAAAATAAAATGCCAATTTAGCCGAAAAATTGAGGCATGTCGGAATCATCGTCATCATGCAGTGAGGAACAAGTACCATAATTTCACATTAATAGAAAACATTTGCTGGAGACTGAAACAGCTTTACCCTAAATGCACATGAAGCTCCTCATCTAAATTGATTCCTCTGTAATACCTATGCCCAACCTTAATTATTTATTCTGATTCCAGTTTCTTCAGGGTCTTTCTCTGTCTCCTCCTCTGACACTTAAAGGAACCCTGTTGTGGGAAAACAGGGCTGATTGCAGAGGCCCCCTAACTTTTTGCCCCCATTTTCCACTTTTTGCTGGTGTTTTCCTGACTCTGATGGTGCCCTGGGTACTGCTAACCAGTCCCATGGCCTGTGCTCTGTGTAAAATGGATATGCAAATTAGGCTAATTATAATTGGCTAAGTTAACCTACCTATAAGTCCCTAGTATATGGTAGGGCATGTAGGTTTAGGGACCACAGCATAGGTAGTGCACCCATAAGAGCACTGCTGAGGTGCCCAGTGTCATTTTAATGGCAGGCCTGCCTTGCTGGCTGCTTTTAAAGTAAAGTTATATGCAAATTCGACTTTGGAGTTAAAAGTAGTTCCTAAAGTCTTAAACTACCTTATTTTTACATATAAGTCACCCCTAAGGTGTGCCCTATGTGCCCCTACGGCTGGGTGCCATGTAACTATAAGCAGGGACTTTATAAAAATAGTTTTATAAGCCCTGGTGAGGTAAAAACAGCTAATTCGTTTTTCCCTCATGGTAGTAAATGGCCTTCATAGGCTAGAATGGGGAGACTTTATTTTAATTTTTAAAGTCTCCTTAAATGATGCATACCAAGAATTTGGTATTACATTAATTGTTGTAATAAATCCCACAACTGGAAGTTGTTGGATTTAATATAACTTGTTCAGGTAAAGAGTTTTAAACTTTACCTGAAAAGTTGCCAATTTCAGCCCTGCATTGTTTTTGCTGCTGTGCTCTGATTGGCCAGCCTCTAGCAGATTGGCCAAGCTGCCTTGATGAGGTGTGAAGTGGCCTGGCTTCACACAAAGGAGTGTGCCTGTGGGAAGGAATCTCCCCTCCGCAGATGGTGAGGCAGGAAGGGGGAGGGCTGCCAAACTGGTCTTCAAAGGCAGAGAAGGACATTTGGAGCAACCAGCAACACCCCCACATCCTGCAACCCCAGACAACTAGGTGCCCCCTTGATTAGATTAGGAGAGGGCAGGAGAGGGGTGTGTTTATGATTTTTAGCCACACAAGTGGGTGGGCTCAGCCAGATGTAACCTCCAAAAATCTGATTCAGCCATGATGGATTTTTAGAGAATGTTGCCTCCTGGGATTGATTTTTGCCACACTTCCCAGGAAGTGGTCATCACAGGGGGAAGGACCCTGCACCTGATTGGAGAACCAGGACCCCCCTGCTTTTGACCCAGGAGCAAGGATAAAACTGGCAGACCTACACCCACACCTCAGTTCCCTACCACATCCAACAAGTAAGAACTACAGAAGAAGAAGGACTGCCCTGCTGGACCCCTGGCCTGCACCTGGAACCTGCACTCAGAAGGACTGCACCAGCTGCACACTTGGGCTTCACCACAAGAAGGACTTTCCTGGCTTCAACTGGTTCAAGGAGGGACTCCCTCTTTGCTACAGGTGAAAAGTTGCTATCCAGAGTCCCCTGCACCAACTCCTGAAGAAAGCGACCAGCTGACCACTGTCCAGTGGCCAAAAAGGAGTTTGCACCAGGTGCATTCTGGGAGTTGTAGTCTTCACCGCTCAAGGACCATCTCAGAACTTCTGGACCCTTGGGGTGAGCTGTGGACCCCAAAAGAACCTTAAAAGGACATCTGGGAGAAGCCCCAGAAGTTTGGACAACTTTTGTAAAAAAAGCTCCATAGAGCGACCGACCTGCCGCGGCAACTCTAGCCGGCTTGCCTCAACCGCGACCCGGCCTGATTTGCTGGTTCATCCCAGTAAAGAAAATCTCAGAAAAAGAGACTAAGGCCCTCATTCTGACCTTGGCGGTCTTTTCGCAAGACCGCCGAGTTACCGCCGCGGTGAAGACCGCCGACCGCGGCGGTGTGCCGCTGTGCGCATTCTGACCGCTGGGAGCGTTCCGCCGGAAAACCGCCAGCAGCCACACTGGCGGTCGGCGGGAAAGTGGAGACTGGTCAACCTCCACCGCCACGCCAGCAGAACACCGCCCACAGAATTACGACCCACATTTCTGTGTGGCGGTCTTCTGTTGGCGGTCTTCTGTTGGCGGTCACGTCCCTATGGCTCCCGTCGCCTCCCGGAGGACCAACGCACAAGGTAAGTTGATCGTCCGTGAGGGGAGGGGGTGGGGGGGTGTTGTGTGATGTGGGCGTGCATGGGGGTGTGCGTGTGAGTGTGTAGAGGGGTGCTGTTGTGTCTATGGGTAATGTGTGCTGTTCGGCAGGTGCGCATGTCGGCATGTATGTGTGCGGGTATGTGTCCCCGTTGTGTATGTGTGTGTAGGGGGTGTGTATATGTGCATGTTGGGGGTGTGTGCATGTCGGGGTACATGTATGTACATGTCGGGGTGGGGGTGGGGAGGGGGTTCGTACCACCTCTGGGGGGTGACAGGGGGGTGGAGGGTGTGGGGGGAGGACTCGGGTGGGTAGTGGGGGGTGGGGGAGACCCCTATCAGTGCCAGGGAAGGAATTCCCTGGCCCCGATAGTGCTTACCGCCATGGTTCGCACGGCGGTTCCCGCCCGCAAGAAACCGCGGCGGTAGGCAGGGTCATAATACCCTTGGCGGTCTTGGGACGACCGCGGGGCCGGAGTGCGCAAACTCCAGCCCCGCGGTCATGACCGCCGCGGCGGTCGGAGTGGAGAAGTAGCGGTCGGTCGCGGCGGGGACCGCCGCGGTCAGAATGCCATTTTTAATACCGCCGGTCTGTTCGCGGTCCGACCGCCGTCTCTCCGCCGACCGCCAGGGTCAGAATGAGGGCCTAAGTCCGAAGGTAAAAAGTTGACCGGGACCTCCCAGCCAGCGTATCCAAGGAGGGCTCCATGGACGTCAGAACAAGATCCAGGTTTACCCTGGTCGAAGGATTTTCACCTTGAAAAAACGACTAAGTCAGAAGGTAAATATCTTCACCGAGGATTCCCGCATCACGTATCCGGAGAAGGGCTCCAGGAGGTTAGATTGGACTGGCAGGTTTGTCCCGCTGAAGAAAATCTTCGAAAAAGAGACTAAGGGGGTCATTCCGACCCTGGCGGTCCATGACCGCCAGGGCCGGGGCCCGCGAAGCACCGCCAACAGGCTGGCGGTGCTTCCAGGGCTATTCTGACCGCGGCGGTAAAGCCGCGGTCAGAAAAGGGGAACTGGCGGTTTCCCGCCGGTTTTCCCCTGGCCCAGGGAATCCTCCACGCCGGCGCTGCTTGCAGCGCCGCCATGGGGATTCCGACCCCCTTCCCGCCACCATGGCGGGAACGGGTGTCGTGGGGCCCCTGGGGGCCCCTGCACTGCCCATGCCACTGGCATGGGCAGTGCAGTGGCCCCCTAACAGGGCCCCACAAAGATTTTCACTGTCTGCTTAGCAGACAGTGAAAATCGCGACGGGTGCCATTGCACCCGTCGCACCCCTGCATCTCCGCCGGCTCCATTCGGAGCTGGCTTCATTGTTGCAGGGGCTTTCCCGCTGGGCCGGCGGGCACTCTTTTGGAGGGCGCCCGCCGGCCCAGCGGGAAAGTTGGAATGGCCGCCGCGGTCTTTTGACCGCGGGGCGGTCATTCGGCGGTGACCGCATGGCGGGCGGCGACCGCCGGCCGCCGCGGTCAGAATGACCGCCTAAGTGTGAAGGTAAACTTTTAACCAAGGCCTCCCACAGGCTGTAGCCGAGCAGGGCTCCATCACGGTCGGCCTGAAACTTTGACTTTGCCCCGGTCGAGGTGCAACCAAATGACTCGATTGGAGCTTTTTTGTTTCTAGGCGCTAAAAAAAAAAAAATCTTTAAAGATTCATATCTCCGGTTCCCCTTATCTGATTTTATTCGTTTTGGTGTCATTTTAAAGATAAAAATATAATCAATGTTTATAAATTGGTTTTGGATTTTTAAACTGTTTCCTGTGTTTTATTTAAGTACTGTTTTGTGATATTTGAATGCTTTACACTCTGTCTCCTAAGTTAAGTCTTGACGCTCGTTGCCAAGCTAACAAGGGTTGAGCTGGGTTTAATTTACTGAGACCTAACTGGACCT
The DNA here is from genome assembly GCF_031143425.1 of Pleurodeles waltl. Taxonomy (NCBI): domain Eukaryota; kingdom Metazoa; phylum Chordata; class Amphibia; order Caudata; family Salamandridae; genus Pleurodeles; species Pleurodeles waltl. Next base: position 256,296,962 of record NC_090437.1, on the reverse strand, counting down.
TAGTGGAGGTTAGTGGCCTATTGCTAAGTGTAGGTACCTACCTGCCCTTACCAATAACCCATTTTCCAATACCTGTCAATACCCCCCAAAAAAAAATATATATTTTCAGTACTTGGTCCATGCATCCTGTGCCAGTGCTTCGCCACCGGGTACGAGGGGTCATTTTGTGCGATGGCTTGGTAACGATCCAAAATTCTCTCTGTAACAGGGAAGGTCGTACTTGCTACATAGTTCGATCCTCAAGGTCAGATCAAAACATACACCACATAATTGCAGTAATGAGGAATAAAATTGTTGATCTTTGCACTTCTACCAGTAAGTAAAACATATGTTTTTCTATTGATGCTGTGTCTACATGCTTTGCATTTCCCACACTTGAATAAACCCTTTTGTTGAAATGGTTATGGACCCGAATATCCTTTAAAGAGCTACTCTTCCTATATGTAACTAAGGGGCGTGGAGTCACCAAACTCCCAATCACCAGGTCAGATTTCATCAAATGACGGTGTTTATTTAAGACACATCTGACATTTTCAGATTCACTGTTGAAAGTGGTGATCATCCGAATCATATCAGTGTTTTCATCCTTTTTGAGCTTTTTGTCCATCAAGAGGCTCTCTCTGGGGATAACATTTAGGCCCATATTTATACTTTTTGACTTTTTGCCCTAGCGGCATATTTATACTCCGTTTGCGCCGAATTAGCGTCGTTTTTTTCGACGCAAATTTGGCGCAAAACTAACGCCATATTTATACTTTGGCGTTAGACGCGTCTAGCGCCAAAGTATGGGCAAAGAGCGTCATTTTTTTGCGTGAACGCCTTCCTTGCGTTAATGAGATGCAAGGAAGGCGTTCCCGTCTAAAAAAATGACGGCGACGCAAATGCGTCGTATTTATACTCCCGGGCAAAAATCACGCCCGGGAGTGGTCGGGTCAAAAAACCCTGCATTTGCGCCACTTTTTAACGCCTGGGTCAGGGTAGGCGTTAAGGGGCCTGTGGGCTCAAAATGAGCCCACAGGTGCCCTCCCATGCCCTCAGGGACCCCCCCTGCCACCCTTGCCCACCCCAGGAGGACCCCCAAGGATGGAGGGACCCACCCCAGGGACATTCAGGTAAGTTCAGGTAAGTATAATTTTTTATTTTTTGTAATTTTTTTTGGTGGCATAGGGGGGCCTTATTTGTGCCCCCCTACATGCCACTATGCCCAATGACCATGCCCAGGTGACATAAGTACCCTGGGCATTGCCATTGGGCAAGGGGGTATGACTCCTGTCTTTACTAAGACAGGAGTCATTTAAATGGCGTCTGGGCGTCGAAAAAAATGGCGCAAATCGGGTTGAGGCGATTTTTTTGCCTCAACCTTACTTGCCACATTTTAAGACGCCCTAACGCCATTTTCCCCCTATGCCGGCGCTGCCTGGTCTACGTGGTTTTTTTCCGCGCACACCAGGCAGCGCCGGTCTGCTAGCGCCGGCTAACGCCATTCCATAAATACGGCGCCCGCATGGCGCTTCAGAATGGCGTTAGACGGCGCTAAATTTTTTGACGCTAAACTGCGTTAGCGCAGTTTAGCGTCAAAAAGTATAAATATGGGCCTTAGTTTATTACTTGCCCCCTTAATAACATTTTTAGAATAACCCCTAACTCCAAATCTCTTAATCACTGCAGCTGTTTCCAATTCATAAGCTGCTACTGTGCTACAACTCCCTTTAGCGTGGAACAATTCCAAATAAGGGATACTCCACTTGAGTTTAGCAAGATGATGGCTCTGGGCATGTAAAATGCTATTGTTCGCAGTTTTCTTTCTAAACAGGCTGGTCTATACCATATCATTCTCTACATTAAGCAAAAGATCTAGGAAATCCATTTCAGATTCATGTTTTCTACTGGTGAATTTCAGATTTAAACTATTGTTAGCAATGAAGGCCAGAAACGCATTCAATTTGTCAAGTGGGCCCTCCCAAATGGAAAATATATCATCTATGTAGTGCATCCATAATACTAGATGTTTGGTCCAATCCTCATTTTCTTCTGTTCATATGACCTGTGATCCCCACCATCCCATAAAGATGCAGACATAGCTCGCGTGAACAGACCTTTGTATTTTTATGATCACTCTATGATGTTATTAGACATGCTAAGATTCGGTCTTGAGAATAATGTGTTTGTGAGCAAGCAGTGGTACCCGCAACTTACCAATATTACAATGCTAACGTTTTTATTTTATTTCGAATAGAATGCTGCTCACACTCAGAGGTCAATTACATTTAGTTTACATTAAGAATGATATTATGTGATCCAGTTTGTGCTAGGCAGGTGCTCAACACTACCTAATCAAACTCATTGGCACTTGCTTTGGCTGATTATTTAAGAAGCCATTGCAATATTGTACTTTCCCAACCAATTTCACAATGATGTTTAGTACCAATATGCATCTATGCACTGCAAAAAAGAGAGACTGATTTGGTCCATCATGGTGGTTGAGAAATGAGAATAGAATCAAACATCATTCATTGCAATGCGTTAGTTCCAAATGTAGTTTTCTGAAAAGGAACTTTGGAATGGGAGTATAGCCAACTCAACAATAGTCAATCATACAGTAACATATGCAATCTGATTTAGATAAGTACAATGTTACTGGGTTTGCATGTTATAATGATTTTGTGGAGATTAACTGCACCACTAATCTATTTCTTTATCTTCTTTATTTCTTACATTAGCACCCAAGGGGGAGAAGAGAGGCACCACAAAGGTGGATCAGGTAGGTGCTGGAGAGGCGCCGGCCAAAGGCGACAAAGCTGCGAGCTCTGCTTATCCTGTAAGTCCTAATGTTTAATATTATTATTTCCTTATTTTTTATCTCTCTCCGCTCCACTATTATACTGCTTTTAATTTTGCCTTGTTTACTGTCTTAATAATATCTCCTTTTTTCCAATTCCGCTATTCATTTTTTGTTTAATTCCTGTTATCCCTGCATTATCTTTTTTGTTCTGTCTTTCATTGACCAATTGTGTTTCACCCCTTCATTGTGCTTCAATGGTTCTGAGTCATCAACATCATAGGCTATTGCTCTGCCCATTCGTTATGCAAAGTTTTGGTTGGCTTGACTACCTGGCCTTTCTAACATTGTGAACCAACAAAATGAGCAGAGTGTAACGTTTCACAGAAGATACTGCAGTGCTAACCAAACTATAACGATGTATTTCAATTGCATTTTCTTTTTTTATTAAAAAATGAAGGGGAGGTGTTCCTCACATCTCAAAACTCTATAATGTTTTTTTTTTTATAGCCACACTGAACACCAGTGGAGCTGTCTCAAGTTCTGCTGCAGGAACAGATGGATCAGAATAAGAAGCAGCAGCAGGGATGGGTGGTGGTAAGTCACATTGCTTGCTTATTGACAATTACTATCACTCACTGGCTACAAGGACATTGGAATGATCGTGAACCCCCCGCATTACAGCTACCACAATGGTTGAGTTACTTATGGCCTCTTCTATAAGCAACTCAGCAAAAGCACACATAATGTACGCTACAAATGAAGGCTTGATGGAAAAAGGAAAGAACGGAAGGTTAAGAGAAAGTGTGGTTGAAATGAACACAATGAAAGGATGCATGGGTGTGTGAAAGGATACATGGGTGAGTATTGGGTGAATGGATGGATAGGTGAAAGTATGATTAAAGAAAAGGGGGATAGTGGCTATTGAATGGATGGATAATGGATTGTGAATTTTGTTGAAAGACTTGATGAGAGAAAGTAAAGCTTAAATCATGGTGGTAATGGGAGAATAAAATAGTGGAAGAAGGAAAGGAGGATTGAATCATTGCTTGAATGAATAAACAAGTAGAGGGGAATGCTGCTCACATACTTTGCTTATTTTATGTTTTATGGATATCAAAGATATGGGTCAAAGTGTGGGGTATTTTAATTTGTGTTCTAATCCCTTGACTCACTGTATTTGTAAAACAAGGCAGATAGGTATTCCACCCTTCATCATCATTCATCAACCCCTTCCCTGCCCATAATATTTTGCAACCGTGACCAAATAAGTGCAATATATTGTAATTTGTGCCTGCAGTGTTGGCTGTGCAATGTGTGTCGGCATCAGTTAATGCAGCATTTGCAAAGGTTTCAATGCATTGCAAACCAAACCCACAAGGTGTGTTGTTTTTCATTCGTCAACTGAGTCACCTCCTAATAATTCACTCCTTTATTTTATTTAAGTTCTTCTATCCTATTCTACCAAACAAATTGAAAAATGCATTATTGGCATGTGCTACATTTTTAAAGCTATGTGAAATGCTTCCAAAATATATTTAATTGTTTCCCATAACATATTTATTTTAAGCTTGTTCAGATTTTTCTCTTTAGACTTCCATCTACAAAATGATTGAATAAGCCAAAACTTAGGCACATGATGAATCAATGATCATTGACACACCTCTATTATATAGCAAAAGCTCTACCTATTTGCCTAATCCCACTGACTTACTCTGCAGTAGAGTAAGTCAAGTTTCCTTTCCTTACTGTCCAGATAATTCATTTGTTGGAAAGAATTTGTGATGGTGGGTGAGGCCAGTGAGTAAAGTGGGACTATTAAGTGCCTGATTTGATTTCAAGTTTGGAGTAAGGGATTCTCTGTGATGAACACACCCAACAATATTTATCTCTTTTCTGTTTTCTCATGGCAGAGGATAAATATATTCACATTTTATACTTGACATCTGTAATGTATCTTATTTAATTATCAGCCTCTTTGGAGTCTGGGTAGAAACTAAGTGAAAGTTATTTGGGGATGAGCAGGCCCATTGGAATTAAAGATAGATAATTGTCAACTACAGCTGCCCTAGTTGCAGATAGTAACACAGTACTTGAAGGGCTGGCTAGTGTGCCTCCATTAATTTGGCACAACAACTTATACTTCATAGTGCATAATGCCTTTCTCATTAATCAGAGGTAATTTGTTTCTATTTTTGCACTAAAAGCATCTGTTTAGTTACTAGAAAAGCCTTAAAAAGAATAAAAATGAAATCACTGTTTTTTTTAAATCTGGTGTTATTCTGCTTTTAATCTTTTCTACTAGACAGTCAATGCTTTTTGTGTAAGGCAAGTGTGGGAAAAAAAAAAAAAATTGTGACTCTCCTAAACATAATCACATCAAATTCCAATGTCCCTAAGGTACCAGCAATGTAGTGCTGCTGTGCCACCCACTACCTACTTTTGAAGAAATGTTTATTCAAAGCATTGTTTACAATTTGTCTTTTTTATTTTTGTTTTTCTCATATAGCTACTCCTGCTGGATGACCACGAACCAGGCAGGAGATAACGACCCATCTGTGGCAGCAGAGGCTGGTGAACACCCAGGCTGAATACGATCGGCTGGTGGAGTGAAACAGCTGTCTCAGACCCAGGACCCAGCTCAGCAGCACACCAGTGCCAGTCTCCAGGCTCCCGGACACTATATCGCCAGCGCCAGCTTTCAGGGTTATTGTCTTAGGTAATGGCTTCCCAGCTCCTCCTCTCTCATCGTTTTCAGAAGCTTTTAACAATCTTCCTTCTCCCAAAGCCTGGTTGAACCCTCGCTTGACTATGGATTTTCAAGCTAACAAAGTCTCTTCCACATGTTTTGGTCTCCTAAGAGTTCTTAGGAAGATCTTTAATCTCGTACTTTCCACGGCCAGAAGAATCCTAATTCAAACCCTGATTCTTTCCTGCCTCGAGTATGGGAACTCTCTGTTTCTTAGATCCCCGGCCTATGTGATAAAGAAGTTGCTTCTCACTAATCTGCCTAGACATCTGTCTGCGAAGCCGGCTTTTTCGATACTTCACTGGCTTCCTATCAAGCAGCGCATTCATTTTAAAGCCCTGTGCATTGTTCACAGGGCTTTACATGATGAGGGTCAGATGTTCTTTAGAAAACGGGTCCTTATCTACGCCCCCACCAGAAGTTTGAGATCATCTTCCTTCCGGCATGTTAATATTCCTCGGTTCAAGAGAGGCTAGGGAGGCAACTCCTTTTCCACCAAGGCTGCCCGCTTTTGGAATGCTCTCCCCTCTGAGCTCCGTCATGAACCCCCAGAGCGGCTCTCCAGGATGAAGCTAAAAACTATTCTTTTTTTAAGCTAACTTCTCTGGACTTTTTCTCTGTTCCTTGTAGTAGTCATGTTATGTCAGCGCTGGGTCGCCCTAGGGTAACTACGCACTTTATAAATCCTTTAAACTAAACTAAACTGCAATTGCTGCCACTCCCTCCCACTTGGCCAGACAACTCCGGGTCTGTGTCCTGCAATGGCTCCACCACATTTAAAGCCATCTAGGGAGCATAGAACAGAACCTGGACCATGCTCCAGACCCACATGGGCAATGCCTTTTTCTGAACCCTTTTTTAATTTTTTTGTTTTGGTGGGATATACTTGTGGGTGGAGATGGATGGACTTGTGGGTGGTGAGGGAGTTGGGACTGGGCTTCAGTTTGGAGGTTTGGGGATTGGGCTATTTGTTTTTGGAGAGGTGTGGGCTTGTTGTGGGTAGAAAGGGTGGGTTTTTCTATTTGTTAAAAATAAAAAGGGAAAATTGTTTTTACTTGATTTATGCCTCAAATGTTTATTTTGGTGTATACGTTTGCATTGCTGTCTTTTAGTGTAGCTGTTCTCTAAATCTGCTAAAAAAGTGTACTTATACCCTTGCACTACTACCCACTGCAACTATATTGAACACTAGGGGATGATTGCCATTGCCTATTTTGCCTACATAAACATAGATACATACAGACATCTTCCTCAGTAGGAGTTAATTACTAAATAAACAAGTTCACTTCAATCCATAGTTCTTCTCTTACCTGAATAGATGAAGTGATGGAGTCTTCTTACTGCAGAATTTTTCCCAAGGTGGCATCTTAAGGGGGTGATAGTAGCAGTAGCAAGAGACTAGGTTGCTAACAGGGAAGACAGAATGTGACACTCCCTCCTATGCAAACTCCAACTGCAGGATTAATCAAAGGGTCATCCATCACTCTCAACTAGATTGAAAGAAAACAGAGAGTTAGTGGGACTTATTATGTCATATCATTGGGAAGAGTATGACCAGGCTACCGTGAGGACAGTTTTTAATTGAGAAACAAAAAAGAAGACCTGATATAATAAAAACTAGCACTATCAACATCTTCTGAGCAATGGTGTGGAGCTAGTTTTTAAAAAGTACACTTAGGAAATGAAACCATTGAGTCAGGAGAGGTGGGCTTAGAGTCAAGAAAGGTTGGACAAGGTTAAGCGTTTATACAACACAAGGTATGAATGATGATGTCAATGGGTAAGTGTGGAATATTGCTCAGTAAATAGAAAGCCATGCAGTGAGTTGGTGTCGCTTTTGCCCCATCCACACAAGAAAGAGTCTGATCCACTTATGGTGTAAGTCACACCTCAATAAATCACACAGCCCGGGGAAAGAGGGTTAAGGATTCGATGAATAAATGGAAAAGGGGATTTGGGGAAAGGTGTGACTAAGACAAACAATACACGGAAAAGAAAAGACACCACAGCAATATTGATCAGTGTGCTGTGCAGCATACTAACATCAATCTGTTGTGGAAGGAAGCGATGAAGGCATAAGTATGACACAGCTTTGTTAAATACATTATAAACAGTCATTCTGCCCCAGAGAGACCAAGGACAGTATATCTCTAAATGTTATGTCTTCTAGGTTTGACAAATATAAATTATGGAGCATTGAAGTTAACCCACCCAGTTCTAAAAGTTATGATTGTCAGAAGGAAAATGATGCTGGTTTGCCAAATTGGGTGGTGCATCTCCATTCTTCTTCAAATGCCCATCACTCTTAGTTGCCTGCTGGCTGGATCTGTCCGGTAGGTAAGCTGGAGTTTTGAGATTTCACCAAGTTTAGTTCATGCAGGAGAGGACTGGGAGAAGGCCTGCATATTGAAAAAAAACATTAACTGTATTATAGACTAAAGGACAAAACGAAGCAAGGTAAGCTTCATGAGGAGTCTGGAGTGCACCATGAAGACTCAGAGGCAGAGCAAGAACATAAGAAGAGTTTGATGCGCGATTTGGACGCCGGAGGAGGGGGCGGGCCAGAGAGCCCCTTTAAACTTTTGGACGAGCATCCGCTTCGCGGGACGTGCGCGGGCGGTGCCCGGGCAAAGCCTGGGCCAAGGGCGGGCCCATCCTTCACCTGGCAGCACCTGGCAGAGGCTGGGCTAGGCCACCCCCCTGATATTCCCTCTGTGGTTTTCGGAATTGGTCATTAGGCCTTTAAATAGGTATATTTATCTTGATTTTTTGCAGCAGGGAGTACAACTCTGTATTTTTGGTGACCCTGCAAAACAGACTTCTAGCATCGTGAGTAGATCATTTTTATAATTTTTACTATCAACCCTGCATTGCTATAGTCATATAGAGATTGTTTATCTGTGTTAGTCTTTTATTTTTATTTACTAGTAAGGAGCGTTTTTAGACCATCATTGCTGAATCTTTTCTTTTGGGACTAAAATAATTAGTAACTAGTAAGAATGGGTAAAAGGAAGCAACCCAGTGCAAAAGATACTACCTCTCAGAAAGACCATTTATCAATATTAAAATTTATCTCGGGAGCCATGGGGGCAATTGATAAACAAATTACTAATGTTGAGTAAAAGATACTGGTTCAGAAGGGCCCATCAGGACCTCCTATTCCTCTCCCGCCAGCAATAACCTCTCCAAAACCGACTAAGTATTTGGAAAGCGGAACTCAAATTAGAGGTATAAATGGATGTATCCAAGATATAATTGATTCAATCTCAGACGCTGACGAGCACTCACCTTCACCTAAACGTATAAGGAAACCCAAATCAGTTAGGAAGGTCAAAGTTTCCAGTCAAGAGCCACCAGATAACATCAGACATGGTACTTCTGGAGCTCAATATCTGGAACCTACACAACACGTACAAACTGCTTGTGAGAACATAAAATCTGGTCAGAAGAATAAACAATCCACAGCGAAAGTGAAAACCTACCCCCTAGAGACCACTAATGCCTTGGAACATCTAGTTAGGTCATCTTTTGACCTAATGATAAAACGTTTATCTCAATTGGAGGAAAATGTGGACCTAATGTTCAACTTAATGAAGGCACAGTTTCCAAGCTTAACAGCCGCAACTACCCAGCATTGGGGCAATACAGACTCAACCGGTAATTCTAATACCCCAACAGAGCATCAACAGCCACCATCCATTCCTCAGAATACCCAAAGATACGCAGACTCTCGTACACCATCAGCTGGCATCAGAAGTCCCCATTACATAAAAGCGAAGACAAACAGAGGGGAAATAACGAACAGATTGAAAGTTTCCCGGGATTTTTCCCCAGTAACAAGAGACATATTAGATCTTCCTCCTGCGGCAACTCCCCACGTGATAGTCCTTGCAAATGTCCCTGCCCTATCCGGGGACCACAGGGAATCATGGTCAGCTTTGAGGAATAAATCCCTGAACTGGATAGGATCTCGTATTAAATCTGGTATGACAGGTGCACTTTTTGAGGACAAAAATATGGTTAGGAGGGTAAAATGGGTGGGCAGGAACCACAAGATGCTCAGGGGTGATTGTGTGGTACTCTCGTTTAAAACTCCAAAATTGGTCAAGGACATTCTGAGAAACCTAAGCCCGTGGCAGATCATGGACCATGGCATTGTACTACTTACTACCTCTGGGTTTTTTCTATACCCGTAATCTAGGTTATGATCATTTTAGTCCTAATCCTGAAAACCAAATAACTAGGTCTGAGAGACATTACACGATTCCTACTAAGAATAGATTTCACGCTCTTTGCGTGGAAGAAGTTGATTGACTACCATTTGATCAGGAAGCGGGTAGGATTAAGCCTATTATGATAACCCCAGTCCCTGACCTATTGATGGACGGTGATGGTTTGGTGGAGAATATTGGAGATGAATGGATGAACACGGAACAATCACCAAGACAAATTAATGATGAAGCGTTAATTAGTGGACTCCCTGTCCAATCACTCCTCTCTGCATCAATTTATCTTCCTCACAAAGAGAGCAATATTGTCCCACTAAAAAACAAAGTAATAAAACAGTATTTTGCGGGACGGGGTATTAATACTCAGAGAGAGGACTTTCTATTTTTATTTTGGAATGTGGTGGGTCTGTGTTCTAAAATCAAGAATGAGGACTGGTTAGAATACATTTGATCTTTTTCTTGGGTGTGTTTACAAGAGACTTGGTCTGTGGATCCCATTCATATAAACGGTTTTAGGGCATTTCATACCCCTGCAGTTCCTTGTTCACGGGGTAGGACAAAAGGTGGTTTGTGCACTTTTATCTCTAATAAGTTTGATTTAATCAAGGACATTAGCTTAATTTCTAATACGTTTTATCAATTGATTATATGTGAACTAAAAAATATAGTACAACTGGTGATCATTAATTTCTACAATAATGTCCCTCAACAAAGATTTGCACATATACTTAAGCTTTTGCAGGAAGACTTGTATCAAGCATGCAAGTCATCGCCTAAAGAGACTTTTATTGTGTGGGGGGGTGATTTCAACACACATCTGTGCCCTCAAACTGTTGAGAAATCTTGTTCCTTTGGCACAGGTGGAGACAATGATTTATTCCATTTTATACATAATTATTATGGTAACCTGTTGAACGAAGCATTATTTAAATTCGACCTTCTTTTGTGTAAAATAGTAAATCACAGCTAAAACCCACTTTTAATGGTAGGCAAGCCAATACAATAATTTATTTTATATTAGTATCCAATAATTTTCTATTTTATGTATCTGAGTATAAAATTCAAGATATTATGTTCAGTGATCATTATCCTCAAAGTCTAAGCCTTGCATTGCCACAAGCCATAACCAAATATAAGGAATCAACAGAGAAGGTAGTGAATATTGAATTGGGAGCAAGAAATGGATACACTCTTTGGTGGTCACAGATCAAACCCATAGGCTTCATGAAACAATTAACGAGAACATTTTCCAACGAGTTTGAAACTTGTCTCTCAGATAATATCAGTCCACAGGATTGTATTAAAACCTTCATCGCAATCACCACTGGAATGATACAGTCTCTTACAGTTAGTTTTGGTAAACCTAGATCACAGGTAGATAAAGGATGGTTTGATAGCGAATGTACACAGGCCCATAAGAATCTAAAACAGTATTTACAAAGACAAAATCCTGATAAACATGGAATAAGTCTACGGAGGAAGGAGTATAAAAAAGCTTTAAAAAAAAGGAAACAGAATTTAAAAGACGAGGCATGGCATTCCCTCCATGCCGCAAGTCTCCAGAATGACAATGTCAAATTCTGGAAAATCATGAATTGTTCTCTCTTATGTGATGGAACGTCACCTACAATTGAAATAGCCATCACGGAAGAGGATTGGGTTTCTTATTTTTCCGGCATATACTCCTTAAAAAACCTGGCCTTGGAATCAAATCCCCCTAGACTAGATTTTTATCCCATTACTCCACCATTTAGCTTAAACGAGGTCATTGATGCTGTAAACGCTAGTAAAAGTAGGAAAGCACCAGGCCCAGACGGAGCCCCAGTTGATATTTACAAGTCCAATGTTTCACTATGGGCCCATTATTGACACATGTTTTAAGTGCCTGTTGTGCCACAGCTTTTATCCCGAACTGGGCTGAGTCCATTATTGTTCCAAACTTTAAAAAGGGAGATCGTCAAAACCCTGCATGCTATCGTCCAATTTCTCTGCTCAATACTCTTGCAAAGATTGCTGGACGCATTGTCTTAAATAGGCTACGAGATTGGACGGAAGATAATAACATTCTTTTGGACTTGCAATATGGCTTTAGGGCTGGGATAGGGACCATTGAGCAGGCTCTGAATTTAGACATCATACTTTGTAAATATACAAGGGCCAGGGCAGGAGCCTTATACCTCGTGTTTGTCGACTTGACTTCAGCATTTGACTGTGTGGTTCACAGGAAACTGTGGCCTATCTTATTGGACATGGGGGTAGATACAACTATAGTTCACTTTATCAGGGAACTATATGCTGGAGCTAATGCCCGAGTGTGTAATGGGGCTCAGGGGGAATGTACCTCAGCCTTTCCTATTGAGCGTGGGGTATGTCAAGGCTGCGTTCTAGCTCCCTTACTGTTTGCTTTATACATTAACAAACTAGAGGGGGTCTTATCTGATGTCTGTAATGACCTCCCACAAGTTGGTTCCCGAAAGATCCATGCTCTTCTGTATGCGGACGACACTGTTCAGATGGCCCGCACTCCAGCAGCTTTGCAGCGGTTACTAACAACCTTTGATAACTATATGGAAGCCTTAGGCCTTAGAATGAATCCTTCTAAAACCTTTTTAATGACATGTGGCAGTGTAAGGAAATGCCTCCTTGGCATGGTTGCCCCCTGACTTTTTGCCTTTGCTGATGCTATGTTTACAATTGAAAGTGTGCTGAGGCCTGCTAACCAGGCCCCAGCACCAGTGTTCTTTCCCTAACCTGTACTTTTGTATCCACAATTGGCAGACCCTGGCATCCAGATAAGTCCCTTGTAACTGGTACTTCTAGTACCAAGGGCCCTGATGCCAAGGAAGGTCTCTAAGGGCTGCAGCATGTCTTATGCCACCCTGGAGACCTCTCACTCAGCACAGACACACTGCTTGCCAGCTTGTGTGTGCTAGTGAGGACAAAACGAGTAAGTCGACATGGCACTCCCCTCAGGGTGCCATGCCAGCCTCTCACTGCCTATGCAGTATAGGTAAGACACCCCTCTAGCAGGCCTTACAGCCCTAAGGCAGGGTGCACTATACCATAGGTGAGGGTACCAGTGCATGAGCATGGTACCCCTACAGTGTCTAAACAAAACCTTAGACATTGTAAGTGCAGGGTAGCCATAAGAGTATATGGTCTGGGAGTCTGTCAAACACGAACTCCACAGCACCATAATGGCTACACTGAAAACTGGGAAGTTTGGTATCAAACTTCTCAGCACAATAAATGCACACTGATGCCAGTGTACATTTTATTGTAAAATACACCACAGAGGGCACCTTAGAGGTGCCCCCTGAAACTTAACCGACTATCTGTGTAGGCTGACTAGTTTTAGCAGCCTGCCACAAACCGAGACATGTTGCTGGCCCCATGGGGAGAGTGCCTTTGTCACTCTGAGGCCAGTAACAAAGCCTGCACTGGGTGGAGATGCTAACACCTCCCCCAGGCAGGAATTGTCACACCTGGCGGTGAGCCTCAAAGGCTCACCTCCTTTGTGCCAACCCAGCAGGACACTCCAGCTAGTGGAGTTGCCCGCCCCCTCCGGCCAGGCCCCACTTTTGGCGGCAAGGCCGGAGAAAATAATGAGAAAAACAAGGAGGAGTCACTGGCCAGTCAGGACAGCCCCTAAGGTGTCCTGAGCTGAAATGACTCTAACTTTTAGAAATCCTCCATCTTGCAGATGGAGGATTCCCCCAATAGGGTTAGGATTGTGACCCCCTCCCCTTGGGAGGAGGCACAAAGAGGGTGTACCCACCCTCAGGGCTAGTAGCCATTGGCTACTAACCCCCCAGACCTAAACACGCCCTTAAATTTAGTATTTAAGGGCTACCCTGAACCCTAGAAAATCAGATTCCTGCAACTACAAGAAGAAGGACTGCCTAGCTGAAAAACCCCTGCAGAGGAAGACCAGAAGACGACAACTGCCTTGGCTCCAGAAACTCACCGGCCTGTCTCCTGCCTTCCAAAGATCCTGCTCCAGCGACGCCTTCCAAAGGGACCAGCGACCTCGACATCCTCTGAGGACTGCCCCTGCTTCGAAAAGACAAGAAACTCCCGAGGACAGCGGACCTGCTCCAAGAAAAGCTGCAACTTTGTTTCCAGCAGCTTTAAAGAACCCTGCAAGCTCCCCGCAAAAGGCGTGAGACTTGCAACACTGCACCCGGCGACCCCGACTCGGCTGGTGGCGATCCAACACCTCAGGAGGGACCCCAGGACTACTCTAAGACTGTGAGTACAAAAACCTGTCCCCCCTGAGCCCCCACAGCGCCGCCTGCAGAGGGAATCCCGAGGCTTCCCCTGACCGCGACTCTTTGAATCCTAAGTCCCGACACCTGGGAGAGACCCTGCACCCGCAGCCCCCAGGACCTGAAGGACCGGACTTTCACTGGAGAAGTGACCCCCAGGAGTCCCTCTCCCTTACCCAAGTGGAGGTTTCCCCGAGGAATCCCCCCCTTGCCTACCTGCAGCGCTGAAGAGATCCCGAGATCTCTCATAGACTAACATTGCGAACCCGACGCCTGTTCCTACACTGCACCCGGCCGCCCCCGCGCTGCTGAGGGTGAAATTTCTGTGTGGACTTGTGTCCCCCCCCGGTGCCCTACAAAACCCCCCTGGTCTGCCCTCCGAAGACGCGGGTACTTACCTGCAAGCAGACCGGAACCGGGGCACCCCCTTCTCTCCATTCTAGCCTATGTGTTTTGGGCACCACTTTGAACTCTGCACCTGACCGGCCCTGAGCTGCTGGTGTGGTGACTTTGGGGTTGCTCTGAACCCCCAACGGTGGGCTACCTTGGACCAAGAACTAAGCCCTGTAAGTGTCTTACTTACCTGGTTAACCTAACAAATACTTACCTCCCCTAGGAACTGTGAAAATTGCACTGTGTCCACTTTTAAAACAGCTATTTGTGAATAACGTGAAAAGTATACATGCAATTTTGATGATTTAAAGTTCCTAAAGTACTTACCTGCAATACCTTTCGAATGAGATATTACATGTAGAATTTGAACCTGTGGTTCTTAAAATAAACTAAGAAAATATATTTTTCTATATAAAAACATATTGGCTGGATTTGTCTCTGAGTGTGTGTACCTCATTTATTGTCTATGTGTATGTACAACAAATGCTTAACACTACTCCTTGGATAAGCCTACTGCTCGACCACACTACCACAAAATAGAGCATTAGTATTATCTCTTTTTGCCACTATCTTACCTCTAAGGGGAACCCTTGGACTCTGTGCATGCTATTCCTTACTTTGAAATAGCACATACAGAGCCAACTTCCTACATTGGTGGATCAGCGGTGGGGTACAAGACTTTGCATTTGCTGGACTACTCAGCCAATACCTGATCACACGACAAATTCCAAAATTGTCATTAGAAATTCATTTTTGCAATTTGAAATTTTTCTAAATTCTTAAAAGTCCTGCTAGGGCCTTGTGTGTTAAGTCCCTGTTCAGCATTGTCTTTTAGAGTTTAAAAGTTTGTTAAAAGTTTGAAATTAGATTCTAGAAACAGTTTTAGATTCTTTAAAAAGTATTCCAACTCTTAGCAGAATAATGTCTGATACAGAGATGCAGGTGGTGGAACTCGACACCACACCTTACCTCCATCTTAAGATGAGGGAGCTAAGGTCTCTCTGTAATATCAAAAAAATAACCATTGGCTCCAGACCTACCAAAATTCAGCTCCAGGAGCTGTTGGCAGAGTTTGAGAAAGCCAACCCCTCTGATGATGACATCACAGAGGAAGAAATTAGTGACTTGGAGGCCAATGTCCCTCCTCCAGTCCTAAATAGGGAGAACAGGACCCCTCAAGTCCTGTCTCCAACTGTGTTAGTCAGAAATAGTGAGTCCCTCACAGGAGGGTCCCACATTTCTGAAATCACTGAGGATGCTCTCAGTGAAGATGACCTCCTGTTAGCCAGGATGGCCAAAAGATTGGCTTTAGAGAGACAGCTCCTAGCCATAGAAAGGGAAAGACAAGAGATGGGCCTAGGACCCATCAATGGTGGCAGCAATATAAATAGGGTCAGAGATTCTCCTGACATGTTAAAAATCCCCAAAGGGATTGTGACAAAATTTGAAGATGGTGATGACATCACCAAGTGGTTCACAGCTTTTGAGAGGGCTTGTGTAACCAGAAAAGTGAACAGATCTCACTGGGGTGCTCTCCTTTGGGAAATGTTCACTGGAAAGTGTAGGGATAGACTCCTCACACTCTCTGGAAAAGATGCAGAATCTTATGACCTCATGAAGGGTACCCTGATTGAGGGCTTTGGATTCTCCACTGAGGAGTACAGGATTAGGTTCAGGGGGGCTCAAAAATCCTCGAGCCAGACCTGGGTTGACTTTGTTGACTACTCAGTGAAAACACTAGATGGTTGGATTCAAGGCAGTGGTGTAAGTAATTATGATGGGCTGTACAATTTATTTGTGAAAGAACACCTGTTAAGTAATTGTTTCAATGATAAACTGCATCAGCATCTGGTAGACCTAGGACCAATTTCTCCCCAAGAATTGGGAAAGAAGGCGGACCATTGGGTCAAGACAAGGGTGTCCAAGACTTCAACAGGGGGTGACCAAAAGAAAGGGGTCACAAAGACTCCCCAGGGGAAGGGTGATGAGACAACCAAAACTAAAAATAGTAAAGAGTCTTCTACAGGCCCCCAAAAACCTGCACAGGAGGGTGGGCCCAGAGCCTCTTCACAAAACAATGGGTACAAGGGTAAAAACTTTGATCCCAAAAAGGCCTGGTGTCATAGCTGTAAACAGCATGGACACCAAACTGGAGACAAGGCCTGTCCCAAGAAAGGTTCCACTCCAAACTCCCATCCAGGTAACACTGGTATGGCTAGTCTCCAAGTGGGATCAACAGTGTGCCCAGAGCAAATCAGGGTCCACACTGAAACTATTCTAGTTTCTGAGGGTGGGGTGGATTTAGCCACACTAGCTGTCTGGCCGCCTAACATGCAAAAATACAGACAGCAACTCTTAATTAATGGGACTAGAATAGAGGGCCTGAGGGATACAGGTGCCAGTGTCACCATGGTGACAGAGAAACTGGTTTCCCCTGGCCAATACCTGACTGGAAAAACTTACACAGTCACCAACGCTGACAATCAGAGAAAAGTACATCCCATGGCAATGGTTACTTTAGAATGGGTAGGGGTCAATGGCCTGAAACAGGTGGTGGTCTCCTCAAATATCCCAGTGGACTGTCTGCTTGGAAATGACCTGGAGTCCTCAGCATGGGCTGAGGTAGAACTAAAAACCCATGCAGCAATGCTGGGTATCCCTGAACTGGTGTGTGTGAAAACAAGAGCACAGTGCAAGGCACAGGGTGAACAAGTAGAGCTGGAGTCTGGAAGAATGGCCCAGCCTACCAAGAGGAAAGGAAAGTCAGTTGGGAAACCAACTGCAACACAGCAAAAGAAAGGGAACCTCTCTTCTCAGGAAGAAGTTCTGCCCTCTGAGGGAACTGAGCCTTTGGAGCTTGAACCTTATCAGGTTGAGCTCTTGGGCCCAGGGGGACCCTCAAGGGAGGAGCTGTGTAAGGGACAAGAAACCTGTCCCTCTCTTGAAGGCCTTAGGCAGCAAGCTGCTGAAGAGTCCAAAGGCAAGAAAAATGGAACGCATAGGGTCTATTGGGAAGATGGACTCCTGTACACTGAGGCCAGAGACCCCAAACCTGGTGCCACTAGGAGAGTGGTAGTGCCTCAGCTGTTCAGGAAGTTCATCCTAACATTGGCCCATGACATTCCCCTTGCTGGACATTTGGGACAAACCAAGACGTGGGATAGGTTAGTCAACCACTTCTACTGGCCCAATATGTCCAACATGGTTAAGGAGTTTTGCCTCTCCTGCCCCACCTGTCAAGCCAGTGGTAAGACAGGTGGGCATCCAAAGGCCCCCCTCATTCCACTTCCAGTGGTGGGGGTGCCCTTTGAAAGAGTGGGTGTGGACATAGTTGGTCCACTAGAACCTCCCACAGCCTCAGGAAATATGTATATCCTGGTAGTAGTGGATCATGCTACCAGGTATCCTGAAGCTATTCCCCTTAGGTCGACTACTGCCCCTGCAGTAGCCAAGGCCCTCATTGGTATCTTTACCAGAGTGGGTTTCCCTAAGGAGGTGGTGTCTGACAGAGGTACCAACTTCATGTCAGCATACCTAAAGCACATGTGGAATGAGTGTGGAGTGACTTATAAATTCACTACACCATACCATCCACAAACTAATGGCTTGGTTGAGAGATTCAACAAGACATTAAAAGGCATGATCATGGGGCTCCCAGAAAAACTCAAAAGGAGATGGGATGTCCTCTTGCCATGTCTGCTTTTCGCTTACAGAGAGGTGCCACAGAAGGGAGTAGGATTCTCACCCTTTGAACTTCTGTTTGGTCATCCTGTAAGGGGACCACTTGCCCTTGTTAAAGAAGGCTGGGAGAGACCTCTCCATGAGCCTAAACAGGACATAGTGGACTATGTACTTGGCCTTCGCTCTAGAATGGCAGAGTACATGGAAAAGGCAACCAAAAACCTTGAGGCCAGCCAACAGCTCCAGAAGTTTTGGTATGACCAAAAGGCTGCACTGATTGAGTTCCAACCA
Source organism: Pleurodeles waltl (assembly GCF_031143425.1). Lineage (NCBI taxonomy): Eukaryota > Metazoa > Chordata > Amphibia > Caudata > Salamandridae > Pleurodeles > Pleurodeles waltl. Next base: position 256,278,572 of record NC_090437.1, on the reverse strand, counting down.
GGGCAGAAAGTCTGGGTTCTGGAGCCTGTGGCTCCCAGGGCACTCCAGGACAAATGGAGTGGCCCTTACCCAGTACTAGAAAGGAAGAGTCAGGTCACCTACCTGGTGGACCTGGGCACAAGCAGGAGCCCCAAGAGGGTGATCCATGTGAACCGCCTTAAGCTCTTCCATGACAGGGCTGATGTGAATCTGTTGATGGTAACAGATGAGGATCAGGAGGCAGAGAGTGAACCTCTCCCTGATCTTCTGTCATCAGACCCAAAAGATGGCACAGTAGATGGAGTGATCTACTCAGACACCCTCTCTGGCCAACAGCAAGCTGATTGTAGGAGAGTCCTACAACAGTTTCCTGAACTCTTCTCCTTAACCCCTGGTCAGACACACCTGTGTACCCATGATGTGGACACAGGAGACAGCATGCCTGTCAAGAACAAAATCTTTAGACAATCTGACCATGTTAAAGAAAGCATCAAGGTGGAAGTCCACAAGATGCTGGAATTGGGAGTAATTGAGCGCTCTGACAGCCCCTGGGCTAGCCCAGTGGTCTTAGTCCCCAAACCTCACACCAAAGATGGAAAGAAAGAGATGAGGTTTTGTGTGGACTACAGAGGGCTCAATTCTGTCACCAAGACAGATGCCCACCCAATTCCAAGAGCTGATGAGCTCATTGATAAATTAGGTGCTGCCAAATTTCTAAGTACCTTTGACTTGACAGCAGGGTACTGGCAAATAAAAATGGCACCTGGAGCAAAAGAAAAGACAGCATTCTCCACACCTGATGGGCATTATCAGTTTACTGTTATGCCCTTTGGTTTAAAGAATGCCCCTGCCACCTTCCAAAGGTTGGTGAATCAAGTCCTTGCTGGCTTGGAGTCCTTTAGCACAGCTTATCTTGATGATATTGCTGTCTTTAGCTCCACCTGGCAGGATCACCTGGTCCACCTGAGGAAGGTTTTGAAGGCTCTGCAATCTGCAGGCCTCTCTATCAAGGCATCCAAATGCCAGATAGGGCAGGGAACTGTGGTTTACTTGGGACACCTTGTAGGTGGAGGCCAAGTTCAGCCACTCCAACCCAAGATCCAGACTATTCTGGACTGGGTAGCTCCAAAAACCCAGACTCAAGTCAGGGCATTCCTTGGCTTGACTGGGTATTACAGGAGGTTTGTGAAGGGATATGGATCAATAGTGACAGCCCTCACTGAACTCACCTCCAAGAAAATGCCCAAGAAAGTGAACTGGACTGTAGAATGCCAACAGGCCTTTGACACCCTGAAACAAGCAATGTGCTCAGCACCAGTTCTAAAAGCTCCAGATTATTCTAAGCAGTTCATTGTGCAGACTGATGCCTCTGAACATGGGATAGGGGCAGTTTTGTCCCAAACAAATGATGATGGCCTTGACCAGCCTGTTGCTTTCATTAGCAGGAGGTTACTCCCCAGGGAGCAGCGTTGGAGTGCCATTGAGAGGGAGGCCTTTGCTGTGGTTTGGTCCCTGAAGAAGCTGAGACCATACCTCTTTGGGACTCACTTCCTAGTTCAAACTGACCACAGACCTCTCAAATGGCTGATGCAAATGAAAGGTGAAAATCCTAAACTGTTGAGGTGGTCCATCTCCCTACAGGGAATGGACTTTATAGTGGAACACAGACCTGGGACTGCCCATGCCAACGCAGATGGCCTTTCCAGGTTCTTCCACTTAGAAAATGAAGACTCTCTTGGGAAAGGTTAGTCTCATCCTCTTTCGTTTGGGGGGGGGATGTGTAAGGAAATGCCTCCTTGGCATGGTTGCCCCCTGACTTTTTGCCTTTGCTGATGCTATGTTTACAATTGAAAGTGTGCTGAGGCCTGCTAACCAGGCCCCAGCACCAGTGTTCTTTCCCTAACCTGTACTTTTGTATCCACAATTGGCAGACCCTGGCATCCAGATAAGTCCCTTGTAACTGGTACTTCTAGTACCAAGGGCCCTGATGCCAAGGAAGGTCTCTAAGGGCTGCAGCATGTCTTATGCCACCCTGGAGACCTCTCACTCAGCACAGACACACTGCTTGCCAGCTTGTGTGTGCTAGTGAGGACAAAACGAGTAAGTCGACATGGCACTCCCCTCAGGGTGCCATGCCAGCCTCTCACTGCCTATGCAGTATAGGTAAGACACCCCTCTAGCAGGCCTTACAGCCCTAAGGCAGGGTGCACTATACCATAGGTGAGGGTACCAGTGCATGAGCATGGTACCCCTACAGTGTCTAAACAAAACCTTAGACATTGTAAGTGCAGGGTAGCCATAAGAGTATATGGTCTGGGAGTCTGTCAAACACGAACTCCACAGCACCATAATGGCTACACTGAAAACTGGGAAGTTTGGTATCAAACTTCTCAGCACAATAAATGCACACTGATGCCAGTGTACATTTTATTGTAAAATACACCACAGAGGGCACCTTAGAGGTGCCCCCTGAAACTTAACCGACTATCTGTGTAGGCTGACTAGTTTTAGCAGCCTGCCACAAACCGAGACATGTTGCTGGCCCCATGGGGAGAGTGCCTTTGTCACTCTGAGGCCAGTAACAAAGCCTGCACTGGGTGGAGATGCTAACACCTCCCCCAGGCAGGAATTGTCACACCTGGCGGTGAGCCTCAAAGGCTCACCTCCTTTGTGCCAACCCAGCAGGACACTCCAGCTAGTGGAGTTGCCCGCCCCCTCCGGCCAGGCCCCACTTTTGGCGGCAAGGCCGGAGAAAATAATGAGAAAAACAAGGAGGAGTCACTGGCCAGTCAGGACAGCCCCTAAGGTGTCCTGAGCTGAAGTGACTCTAACTTTTAGAAATCCTCCATCTTGCAGATGGAGGATTCCCCCAATAGGGTTAGGATTGTGACCCCCTCCCCTTGGGAGGAGGCACAAAGAGGGTGTACCCACCCTCAGGGCTAGTAGCCATTGGCTACTAACCCCCCAGACCTAAACACGCCCTTAAATTTAGTATTTAAGGGCTACCCTGAACCCTAGAAAATCAGATTCCTGCAACTACAAGAAGAAGGACTGCCTAGCTGAAAAACCCCTGCAGAGGAAGACCAGAAGACGACAACTGCCTTGGCTCCAGAAACTCACCGGCCTGTCTCCTGCCTTCCAAAGATCCTGCTCCAGCGACGCCTTCCAAAGGGACCAGCGACCTCGACATCCTCTGAGGACTGCCCCTGCTTCGAAAAGACAAGAAACTCCAGAGGACAGCGGACCTGCTCCAAGAAAAGCTGCAACTTTGTTTCCAGCAGCTTTAAAGAACCCTGCAAGCTCCCCGCAAAAGGCGTGAGACTTGCAACACTGCACCCGGCGACCCCGACTCGGCTGGTGGCGATCCAACACCTCAGGAGGGACCCCAGGACTACTCTAAGACTGTGAGTACAAAAACCTGTCCCCCCTGAGCCCCCACAGCGCCGCCTGCAGAGGGAATCCCGAGGCTTCCCCTGACCGCGACTCTTTGAATCCTAAGTCCCGACACCTGGGAGAGACCCTGCACCCGCAGCCCCCAGGACCTGAAGGACCGGACTTTCACTGGAGAAGTGACCCCCAGGAGTCCCTCTCCCTTACCCAAGTGGAGGTTTCCCCGAGGAATCCCCCCCTTGCCTACCTGCAGCGCTGAAGAGATCCCGAGATCTCTCATAGACTAACATTGCGAACCCGACGCCTGTTCCTACACTGCACCCGGCCGCCCCCGTGCTGCTGAGGGTGAAATTTCTGTGTGGACTTGTGTCCCCCCCCGGTGCCCTACAAAACCCCCCTGGTCTGCCCTCCGAAGACGCGGGTACTTACCTGCAAGCAGACCGGAACCGGGGCACCCCCTTCTCTCCATTCTAGCCTATGTGTTTTGGGCACCACTTTGAACTCTGCACCTGACCGGCCCTGAGCTGCTGGTGTGGTGACTTTGGGGTTGCTCTGAACCCCCAACGGTGGGCTACCTTGGACCAAGAACTAAGCCCTGTAAGTGTCTTACTTACCTGGTTAACCTAACAAATACTTCCCTCCCCTAGGAACTGTGAAAATTGCACTGTGTCCACTTTTAAAACAGCTATTTGTGAATAACGTGAAAAGTATACATGCAATTTTGATGATTTAAAGTTCCTAAAGTACTTACCTGCAATACCTTTCGAATGAGATATTACATGTAGAATTTGAACCTGTGGTTCTTAAAATAAACTAAGAAAAGATATTTTTCTATATAAAAACATATTGGCTGGATTTGTCTCTGAGTGTGTGTACCTCATTTATTGTCTATGTGTATGTACAACAAATGCTTAACACTACTCCTTGGATAAGCCTACTGCTCGACCACACTACCACAAAATAGAGCATTAGTATTATCTCTTTTTGCCACTATCTTACCTCTAAGGGGAACCCTTGGACTCTGTGCATGCTATTCCTTACTTTGAAATAGCACATACAGAGCCAACTTCCTACAGGCAGAAATTCCACAAAGAAACCCCAGATCATGTTAAAAGGTGGGAAACTAGATGAGACAAGAACCTTCTCATACTTAGGCATCATGTTTGATTATAAAGGTATATGGTCACAAGCCATAAAATCGAGGAAATTGTTATTTACAAAAACTATCATGGCTATAAAGAATTTTTCTAAAAAGGTTGGTAGAGCTACCCCTAAGGACATGATGACATTGTATAACGCAAAATGTGTTTCTGTTGCATTGTATGGGGCAAGACTCTGGGGATATAGGAATTGTAATATTTTACAGTTAGCTGAAAATGACTTTCTCTGGAAAGCTGTAAACCTGCAGCAATAAGGACAAGATAATAAAAAGAAATATGTTCTAGATGTATAAATAATATATAGTAATTTTATAAAAACTTACAGAAGTAAGGTAAAATGTAAGTTAAGAAATACTTTGACCCTCATTACAACCCTAGCGGTAAATCCCGCATACCGCCATGCAGAAGACTGCCAACACACCGCTGCGGCAGCGGAATTCTGCTACAGCTATTATGACCCACAGCTCGGAATCTGCCAAAATCCAGACACCCACACAAGTCCTCCACACCAAAGGTCAGTGATAAACGGGCGATAACAAATCCTCCACCGTCACGCCAACAGGAATACGCCCACACTATCACGACACACGAATCCATGTGGCGGACTTTCAACTGCGGTATTCCATTGGTGGTACAGACCGCCGCGCTCAAAATACACACACATTTACAAAACATAACCACATTAGACAATCCTAAATACACACACCTGATACACATACACACACCACTCCCATACACCCAATCCAATATAAAACACACACCCACATCACCCACAAGCCCTTATGACCAGAATTGCAATAGAAGGCCTGAGAGAGACACCACCCGAAACGACACTACCATCCACAGGCACACAACATCATCACTCACACAACATCTACGCGCCTCAGACAACACACTCAAACACATCCCCTCACACATCACAACCGACACCACCTCACACATCACCCACACCACATCATGACACCTCAACGACACCCCAGGTTCTCTGAGGAGGAGCTCAGGGTCATGTGGAGGAAATCGTCAGGGTAGAGCCACAGCTATTCGGATCACAGTTGCAGCACACCTCCATTGGTAGGAAGATGGAGCTATGGCGCAGAATCGTCAACAGGGTCAACGCAGTGGGACAGCACCCCACAACACAGGATGACATAAGGAAGAGGTGGAATGACCTACGGGGAAGGTGCGTTCCGTGGTCTCAAAACACCAGATTGCAGTACAGAGGACTGGCGGTGGACCCCCACAACTAACAACATGGGTGGAGCAAGTCTTGGCAATACTGCATCCTGAGGGCCTCACAGGAGTAGCAGGAGGAATGGACTCTGGTAAGTCACTCTTAACTATTATATCCCCCACCCTACCTGCAGGCCATCACATACCCCCATCCTCACCCTCACCCCCATCACTCCAACACCTCACATATGTCTCACTATCACAAGCCACACATCCCAACACCAAGCCCTGCATGCAACACTAAAGCAGGGACACCCATCACCAAAGCATGTCCACAACAGATACCCACACAGACCCCAAACCAAATATCACACAAGGACCTAGACAATAATGCAGGCACTGGAGTACAGGGTCACTCACCCATTGCACACGATGGCACACACAGATGCCATAATCATGCCTTTACACCCTGCAGGACCTCTACCCAATGTCACTGGACATGAGGTTCCAGACATGTCCAGTCCCCCCACAGAAGAGGCCCACAGTGATGACAGCATCTCTGCACAACTGGATCAAGATGACCAGCCCAGCCCATCAGGGACCTCTGGACAGTCGATTCCCCTGATACTGGCACAAGCCACCACAGAGTCTCCCCCCTCAGGAAACATCAGCACAGCACCCACCCAGCGGGCCCATCCCTCTGTCCCCAGGACACGTCAAGCAACAGTGTGTCTACCACTACAGGGAACCCAGGCAAACCCACCACCCCAAGAAAATCAGGGACCTCTGGGCAGTGGCAGTGGGCACATGGTTCAGGGGACAGAGGAACAGGAAAACAGGGGAACTGGGAGGACTGCTGTGCGACAGGGGGAGGACAGGCCCAGGGAACCCACTCTTCACAAGGCCCTCTCCAACATCATGGGGGCGTACCATCATTCACAGGAGACGATGGCAACGGTACTGGCCAACTTTCAGTAGACCCAGCGTCTGCGGGAGGAACACTATCTGAGGATCAGGGAGGAACTCAAGTCTATCAACACCACCCTGGTCACCATTGTAGGGGTGCTGCAGGACCTTGTCGACACCAGGAGGGACACTGTGGCACAACAAGGAGCCCCTGACACTAGCCTGGACGATGAACAGCGCACCACCTCTGCCGGCGCTGGTGAACAGGAGGCACCGCCACAGGACCACGACACCAGCACCCCACCCCCTGCAGATGGGGAGTGACCCGGCAAACGGTCCCTGAGATCCAGGAACAAGACAGAGAACATTGCCGAGACCCCCGCCAGGAAATGAGACCCCCCTGAATGTCATCCTTCTGTCCCACTTTGTCACCCTGTCCATCCTTCAACTGCCCTTGCTCCACTTCCTATGCCCCTTTGAACAATGCACCTGTGAAACAAATAGACTGGACTCTGCGACGGACATTCCTCCACCATCACCCCTGACCATTTTACAACCCCCTCCACCTATTTGCACAGAAATAAACACACTTCAATCACAAAACAATCTGTAGTCAGTCTGTGCTTTCACAAATGTGTAATTGCAATAACTATGGAATATAGCAATGTCAATTTAAATGTCAACATACCGATGTAACACAGCTCTAGTCCATGAGGAAATATAGCAGAGGTCACAAAGTGGGACCCACATCTGTTAAATGGAAAGGAAAAGTGACAAGTCAGGGTCCATACACTGGGTGAAAATGATAGTCAAACAATAGTATGAGATGTGGTAGACAGTGATATCTTCTTACGTGTGTCTCACTGGAAGTATTGCTGGATAACATTGTTTCTGTTGTCGATATCCTCTTCTTCTGCCTCCTCTTCTTCACTGTCCACAGGCTCCACAGCTGCCACAAGACCTCCAGCTGGACCTTCCTCCTGCAGAAAAGTCACCTGTCATCGCAAAGCCAGGTTGTGCAGCATACCGCAGGCCACGATGAACTGACACACCTTCTTTGGTGAGTAGTAGAGAGAACCACCTGTCATATGGAGGCACCGGAACCTGGCCTTCAGGAGGCCGATGCTTCTTTCTATAATCCTCCTGGTTCGCCCATGTGCCTCATTGTAGTGTTCCTCTGCCCTTGTCCTTGGATTTCTCACTGGGGTCAGTAGCCATGACAGGTTTGGGTAACCAGAGTCACCTGAAAATATTGAGGGACAACTGTTAGACACACACTAAACCATAGGGACAACCCCAGACCCAGACAACTATTCAAAGGGTATAGGGTCCTTGTCCTCACCTGTTAGCCACACACTGTGCCTCTGGAGTTGCCCCATCACATAAGGGATGCTGCTATTCCTCAGAATGTAAGCGTCATGCACTGAGCCAGGAAATTTGGCATTCACATGGGAGATGTACTGGTCGGCCAAACACACCATCTGCACATTCATCGAATGGTAGCTCTTCCGGTTTTTGTACACCTGTTCACTCATACGGGGGGTACCAAGGCCACATGTGTCCCATCAATGGCACCTATGATGTTGGGGATATGTCCCAGGGCATAGAAGTCACCTTTCACTGTGGGCAAATCCTCCACCTGAGGGAAACGATGTAGCTGTGCATGTGTTGCAGCAGGGCAGACAACACTCTGGACAACACGTTAGAGAACATTGGCTGGGACATCCCTGATGCAATGGCCACTGTTGTTTGAAAAGACCCACTTGCCAGGAAATGGAGTACTGACAGGACCTGCACTAGAGGGGTGATCCCTGTGGGATGGAGGATAGCTGACATCAGGTCTGGCTCCAACTGGGCACACAGTTCATGTATTGTAGCCCAATCAAGTCTGTAGGCGACTATTACGTGTCTCTCTTCCATTGTTGACAGGTCCACCAGCGGTCTGCACACCAGAGGATGCCGCCATCTCATCACCTGCCCCAGCAGACGTGCCCTATGGACGAGAACAGCGAGCACTGAGGTGTTACAAAATGTCATTTGCATACACTTATTAATCAGCAATGTGCCTGTTACTGTGTGTATGCAAGGCCTAGATAGGTGTGATGGAGTTATTATTAATGCCATGTGGCACCCTGAAATGGCGGCTGCCTGACCTGTAAGGTGGGACAAGGGGATATGAGATAACTGCGCTGGCGTTCAACACCGTCGCGCTAGGCGGTCGAAGACCGCTGCATAACCCTGCATTGGTTACCATTGGACCCTACGGGTCCCAGGAGCCAATGATAATGTACGCCGGCGGTGACGGCACGCACCACCGTGGACGTGACCGCCATTTTCTGTCTGTTCACTCACTTGATCCCTGACCTTCGACAGGAGAGGACCTACACTGCAAGTGCTGCTGTGCCTGGGTCTGGAAGCGACGATGGTTCATGTGTCTGGGGAAAGTGCCCCTGCCTTCATTTCGGAGGAGTTGGAAAAGTTAGTGGATGGGGTCTTCCCCCAGTACACGCTACTCTACGGTCCTCCAGACAAACAGGTGAGTACACTGTGAGCATGCTGCATGGGCAATGCCTGTTTGGAGTGGTGTGGATGGAAGATACGTGGGGTGTGGGGGACTGAGGCCTACATGAGCGGACGGTGAGTGTATGTGCGTCAGGGCAAGGGTGGGAACGTGTGCCAATGAGTATGACGGTTCCGACGGGTAAAGATTATCCTTTTCCCCTGTACTCTTCCTCTAGGTCAGCGCCCACCAGAAGAAGGATATTTGGCGTGCCATCGCCAAGGACGTCCGGACCCTGGGGGTCCACCACAGATGGAGCAACCACTGCCAGAAAAGATGGGAGGATTTTTGCCGCTGGAGCAAGAAGACAGCGGAGGCCCAGCTGGGGATGGCCTCCCAACATGGGAGGAGTGCCGTAGCACCATAACCCCCCTGATGTTCCGGATCTTGGCAGTGGCGTATCAGGAGTTGGATGGGTGTTTGAGGGCATCACAGCAGCCACAATGGGGTGAGTACAGTCACAATCATCTGACTCTGCGCGCATTACGAGACGTCTGGGTAGGGGAGGTGGCCAGTGGGTTCCCCTAGGCCAGGGCAAGCTTGGTAGGCAAGGTCCCTTGTGAGGCAGGCTCAGTGGCATACCAACCCCACTAGTGGTTAGTGCCATCTACACCTAGTCAGGATCCTGTGACTTCCATGTGTGCATCAAGCGGGAATAGGCCTTGTACCCCATGGTCCTGTGAATAATCTAGGAACTATAAGTGCATGGCGTAGTGCAGAGGTCTGCTGTGTCTGTAGTGTCCGCCAACGGTAGTGGTGTTGCATGCACTGAACAAGTATTTCTTCTGTCCCCCCCCCCTTTTTGTGGTCTCCCTGTTCTTGTGTGCAATAGCATCATCAGGCGGAGGAGCAGTGGCACCAGAGCAGGAGAGAGCTGCATCCCACTTGGCCCTGGAGGGCAAAACAACAGAGTCTGAAGCCACCAGTGGGACGGAGGGTGAGTGGAGCTCCACGGCGGGGACAGGAGGTGACAGCAGTGACAGCGACTCCTCCTCTGATGGGAGCTCCCTTGCTGTGGCGGGCACCTCTGTGCCCCCCGCATCAACAGGTACAGCCGCCACCGCCCCTACCAGCACCGCCCTCCCAGCAGCCCCTCAGCATGTGTCCCGTGCCCGCTCACCCAGGAGGGTGGCCATCTCCTTCGCCCCAGGCACCTCAGGTCCTGCCCCAGTCAGCCCTTCTGCCCTCAGTAAGGAGGCTATTGACCTCCTGAGATCCCTCACTGTTGGGCAGTCTACCATTCTGAATGCCATCCAGGGTGTAGAGAGGCATTTGCAACAAACAAATGCATACCTGGAGGGCATTCATTCTGGGCAGGCAGCCCAACAGAGAGCATTTCAGGCTCTGGCCTCAGCACTGATGGCAGCCATTGTACCTGTGTCCAGACTCCGCCCTCCAACTTCCTCCACCCATACCCAATCCCTCAGCCTATCCCAAGCACACCATCAGACCAGCATGCACACACCTCAACACACAAGGGTGGCTCAGGCAAACATAAGCACCACACATCCCACAGTCACTCACACAAGCACCATACCCATGCACACATACTAGCATCCACTGCCTCCACTGTGTCCCCCTCCTCCATGTCTCCCTCCTCCCTCCCAGTCTTGTCTCCACTCACACCTGCATGCACTACATCTTCAGCCACTACCTCCATCACCAGCTCGCCCATCACCACACACCGCTCACGTGCACTCACCACCCCACTACCATTCACACATCACCTGTGTCCTCTCCCAGTGTGTCTGTGAGCCCTCCTCCCAAAGTACACAAATGCAGGCACACACTCACCCAACAGCCATCCACCTCACAACAGCCTCCAGCCCATATACCTTCACCCAAATTCAGCAGACGTACACCTCCTACAACTACTACCTCTTCCTCCTCTCCCAAACCCTCACCATCTTCCCGTCCAACTGCCGCCGCACTGCCGCCACAGAGCCCGCAGCCAGCACCGCCGCCACAGAGCCCGCAGCCAGCACCGCTGCCACAGAGCCCGCAGCCAGCACCGCAGTGACTGACACCGCCACAAGCACCGCCGCGACTGACACCGCTGCAAGCACTGCCAGCACTGCCAGCGGTCCCGCGACATCCTGAGCCAGTGGAACCACCGCAGATATGGCTGCCATCCCCAGTGGTCATTCGTCCGATGAGGCATTCTGGGCACCAAGCCCCCTCTAGAACCAGAGGAGAGATACATCCACTACCTCTGTCCTTGGCAGGATGAACACTCTGGGCACAAAGCCCCCTCCTGAACCAGTGGAGAATTGCATCCACTACCTCCGTCCTTGGCAGGATGAAGCACTCTGGGCACAAAGCCCCCTCCAGAACCAGTGGAGAAACGCATCCTCTACCTCTGTCCTTGGCAGGATGAAGCAATCTGGGCACAAAGCCCCCTCCAGAGCCAGTGGAGAAACGCATCCACTACCTCTGTCCTTGGCAGGATGAAGCACTCTGGGCACAAAGCCCACTCCAGAACCAGTGGAGAAAGGCATCCACTTGAGAGACTGTGGCATTGCACTCCCCAGGATAAAGCAGTGGGCAACCCACCCACTGCAAAAGACTTGAGAGACTGTGGCTTTGAACTCACCAGGATACATCAATGGGCATGGAGCCCCCTCATGGAGCAGTGGCGTTGTGTGTTCATCAGGCTGAGGTGCCCCCCTCCCCCTTCCCCTGAGGTGCCTGTTTATTTTTGATCTGATGCCCCTCCAGTGTTATCTCCGTTTGGAGTCAGGTATCATGTGTGGGCCCCGCCCATGCATTTTTGGCCCAGTGGTCCACAGACAATGATTGGTGCACTATCCAGACTTGTGTAGTTGATGTCCATAATTGTATATACTGCATTTAGAGTTTTGAGTACTGGATTTTTATTGATTACAATCATTCAAATCAATTCCTTTTGTCCTTGCATTATTCAAGGGGGGTGGCGGGGTGTATATGTAATGTTGCAGCATGTATTTGTGTGTATGGTGTTGTGGGTGGGGGTGTTTTGCGTGTTCTGTGTGTGTGTCACTCTCTTTTGCCTCCCCCCTCTCCTGTGTTGTAGGTGCAGTACTCACTGTGGTCGTCGCCACCGTCTCTGGAGCTCCTGATAGAGGAGCAGGAAGATCATTGCCGGCAGGATGTGAAGTTCTGGCTTCATGGCGTCCTGGTTCCTCGTGGGGTGTGGAGAGGTGAGTGATTTCCCCTTCTCTGTACTGTTTCCGCCATCTTTTTGTTTGCGTTGGTTCCGCCCCTGAAAAGGTGGCGGATTGGCATCTTGTGAGAGGGTGGGCGGTACATTGTCTTCCGCCTGTCTGTTGGCGGTTACCGCCATACTGTTTGTTTGTACCGCCGTAGCGGTCGGAGTGTTAAAGTGGCTGTCTATGTTGGCGGCTTCCGCCATGGTCGTAATCCCATTTTTTTTTCTGCCGGCCTGTTGGTGGTATTACCGCCGCTTTAACACCGACTGCCTGGGTTGTAATGAAGGCCTATGTTTCTATGGGTAAAGGCAAAGATTTAAGGATGAAAAACAACAGAGGGCAATAGATATCATATACTAAGAGAGAAGAGATAAATTCATGGATTACCTCCACAAGGGAGACAGACAGTGTAAAATAGGTGATACATGTCAGGTTCTAGTCAGTAGATACATAATGCATATTCTACTATGTTTTATTACTAACAACATATGAATCTGTGATTTTCTAGCTGTAGAAAACACAGTAACTTATCTCAAAGCTTTATACGTGTTATTATAAGTAAACCATTTACACTGTCATTTAACATCTTCTAAATACCAGTGTACAGTAGTTTGGCATATTACATCAGGTCACAGTTCCATACAAGCAACTATATTTCTCTAATTAAATATATTTTTCCCATTTGTTCTGCACCAGTACTGACCAGCACCTTCCTCTTACTTTCTTTTCCAGGGGATGAGTGTAGAAATGGGTGAGATAAAGAAAATCAAAGAAAAAAAGAAGGGGGAAAATACTGGTATAATAGTAAAAACCGAGAAGAAGCCATTTGGGTAATGAAATGAAAGAAGAAAATATGAAAAAAGAACATGTCATGAATGGGAGAAAAACTTGAAAGGGGAGGTGTAGGGCACAGGACAGAGAAAATGCCAAAAGCCTATACCTACATTTGACACATTCAACCTGCCTACATTTTTAAACTGCAGCCCAGTCAGTGATCAAAGAAGACACACCAAGTTCATCAAGACATTCCATATTATCACTATTACTGTAACTAACTAATATGCACTGTCATTCTATACTATTTAAACATCACAAATACTTAAAAGCATTTTCTATAAAGCCTACTATTTATGCGCTGTACTGTAGTTTGGTCTCATAGGTCAGGCTCATAGAGACATGGAAGGATGTAATTTTCACTACTAGAAATAGTTTTCACCATGCCACAGTAGTAGTGAAGAGCACCGTACTCAAAATTCCCACTGAGAAGAGAAGAATGAAGGAAAGTACAAAGTAGAAACTACATAGAAGTGAACCGGGAAAGAAACAGATAGAAGTGGAGCAGAGAAAGAAACAGATTGGATATGGAAGGGAATGGGAGTCTATAAGGCAGAGAGGACAGAACATGTTAGCCTTAACTAGACACCTTCAAACTAAATTACGTTTACGACCATTATAACCTGTGACTTTTTACCTTTGCAAGACACTCTGAAGTAATCTGAAACACTTGATATTAGAAGTTCTTTCTACTGCAAATAAATAATGTATAGTCTCATTGAAACTACTTGAACATTGCATGCCTTGAATATATTTGTATGGTGTCTTGCACTACACCATAGTGTAGGTTCATAGATCTGGCCCACATTAACATAGACCCATACTATTTTCTCTCTCTGAAAACGGTTTAGCTATCATGTGTCTCCACCAGTGTTCAAGAGGACCTTTATCATACTTGATTTTCTGTGACCCAAGTGAATGCAAAGAGTGGATGAACAGAGGAAAAAAAACAAATATAATTAAAATAATGGATGAGGTACTAGAAAGTGAGGCAAATTGATTCTGGGAAAAATGGGAATGAGCAGTAGAAGACAAAAAACTTAGAGAAACCTAGGAATTCCATACATACATCAATAGAAGTAGGAGAGTGTATATCACAGGACAGAGAAGACTGCAAAAACATGGGCCTACATTGGACACCTTTTGCAGGCCTAAATTTAACTATATTAGAGTAAGTTATATTACTAACTAGAGAAGATACAATAAACTGCTCAAGTAAATTACATATACTCCTTATTACTATCACTAAGTAATGCATGTGCTGAATCTACACTATATACATTTAAAAATGTTCCTCTAGTGCCTAGTGTCTTAGCACTATCCATAAGACTGCAGTCAAAGGTCTGGTTCACAAACTCATTAACGCATGCAACTCTCACTATTCCAAAAGTGTTTGTCGTACTTCATTACCAGTCTTGAGGTTTCACTTTCCACCTCATTCCTTCTGTATACGGAACCAAGTAAATAGGTTTTGTGAAGAGAAGAGAAAAGCAAAGGACAATAAAAAGATGGATACAGTCGTAGAAAGTAATATAACTTGATTTGGGAAAGGAAGTCTAAGAAGAGAAGAGGAAAAGAAAAATAATAGATTGGATATGATAGGGAATGGGAGAGTGTAAGTCAGAGAATACATGATAGAGCACAAATGGGGACCTTCATTGGACACCTTCCACGTTACTTTGCTTTTAGCACCTATTAGAAATGGGGTTGTAGGAGGCTGGCTTGATGTGTTGTGGGTACCTATGGTACTTACACCTTATACCAGGTTCATCTATCCCTTATTAGTGTAGATTAGGCAGTGTCTAGAAGCCAGGCTCTCTAGAGGTAGCTGTGGATGATCAGCCAAGGCTTATCTAGGAGACATGCAAAGCCCATGCTGTACCACTGTAGTCACACAGTACACACACACATGAAAGAAAATAATCAATGTTACAAAAGTAAAGGTACTTTATTTTGGTGACACAAATATCAAAAAAACATAGAGAATATACTCCCTTAGGAGGTAAGTAATACAGAAATGATGTACATTAGTATATAGAAATAGGCATACAACAGTTAGAAAACAGTGCAATTAGTGAAAATCATAATAGTTAGAAATGGGCATAGGGGGAGAACAAACCATATACTAAGAAAGTTGAATGCGAAAGTCAGTCTCCCACCTAGGCAAGTGTAGTGTGTAGAGGAGAGCTGGGAGTACTAGAAAACCCCAAAGGTAAGTGCCAAAACCCACCCCAGCGACTAGGAAAACAGGAGTTAATCAAAGTAAGTTTCCTAGAACACACACACAAACAAGAAGAAAACTTATGCAAAATCCAGAAGAGACTACAAGACACCAACAGTGGATTCCTGGACCAGACGACCTGTAGAAGAATGGGACCAAGACGCACAGATGAGTCCAGGAAGAGCATGAGCCCCTGCTAAGGTACAAAAGGAGAACTACCGATGAAGAAGAAAATTCAGCACTACACCCAAGACGAATTTGGGTTTCTGGAGGATTCAAGTGGTTCCCCATGCTGGATGGAGGATTGCAGTCGGGTTTGCGTTGTTATTATCGTCCAACAAGCCTTGGTACACGCAAAGCTCATGGTTAGCGGGAAATGGTGCTGCCCGGTACCAGGAAGTACCAGGTGGACTCTTACCTGGGAGGGGGCCCTCAGCAACTCATAGAGCCCACAGAAGATTAGGCAGTGCACACAGGAGTCCCACAGCACAGGGACCAGAAAGTTGCAGAAAAGGCCCATGCAGCACTACGACAAAGACTCCCACTCCGCCGGAGAACCACTCAGGAAGCCTGTGCATCACAGCATAGAGTGCTGGGGGCCAGAGATACAAGATGCCTGAAGGACTTGGAGGAAGGATGCCAACGAGCCTTGGCAGCTGCAAAAGACGCAATGCAAGTGGGTACTGTCTTACATGGGGAGGCAAGGTCTTACCTCCACCAAAGTGGGACAGCTGGAAGAGAGGACCATCGCGATCACTTCAGTCCACCACCTGTGATGCAGGATCATTGCAGCTCAGCAGGACAGGGGAACCACACACCCAGTCATCACAGATGGTGCTAGCAGAAGCAGGGGGGTTACTCCTTCACCCCCAGGGAAATTCCTTCTTTCTTCTGATGCATGATGAAACAGCGCTGTCTCAGAGGATACACGACTGGGAAACTGTTGCAGTTGCTGGCAGGAGCTGGAGATACAATGTTGCAGGAGGCTTCTTCCTTCTTTGTTGCAGGTTCCTGGAGGGTTCAGATGTAGTTTCTTCAATGAGAAGTCAAAGTAAAGGATGCAGAGGAGTCTTGCAATCTGAATCTGAGGACCCACCCAAAGGACAGACCCTAAATAGCCCTGAAAGGGGGATTGGTCACCTAATCAGGTAAGCACTTATCATGGGAGGGCTCTGACATCACCTTCTGGCACTGGCCACTCAGATGCTCCCAGAGATCCCTGCCATACTTGAATCCAAGATGGCAAAACCCAGGGATCCTCTTGAGGAGTTCTGAGCACCAGCCCGGGGGTGGTGATAGACAAGGGAGTGGACACTCACCTTTCCTTTGTCTAGTTTCGTGCCTGAGCAGGGTCTGGGGGTCCCTGAACCAATGTAGACTGTTTAATGCAAGGAGGGCACCAAATGTGCCATTCAAAGCATTTCCAGTGGCTTGGGGAGGCTACCCCTCCCAGCCTGTAACACCTATTTCCAAAGTAAGAGGGTGTAACCACACCTCTCCCAGAGGAAATTCTTTGTTCTGCCTTCCTGGGCTTGAGCTTCTCAAGCAACAGGAGGACAGAAACCTGTCTGTGAAGTGGCAGCAGCTGGGGCTGACTGGAAAACCTCAGCATGCTGAAATGGCAATACTGGGGGTCCTCTATGGAGCCCCCAGAGTGCATTGAATCATGCAACCAATTCTTGCAAAAGCCTTTGGGTATGATTTCTACATGTTTGATACCAAACATGCCTATGTACGGAGTTACCAATATGTAGTTGGTCAAAGGTAGTGACCAATGTCCAGTACACACATAAAATGGCATCCCCACACTCACAAAGTCTGGAAAAATGGGCCTGGAGTTCGTGGGGGCAGGGGGCCCTCATACACAGGTACTTTGTACCCTGCCCTCAGGGCTGGAGGGCCATCTATAGGGGTGACTTATAAGTCACCTGGTGAGGTGAAAATGGCAGTGAAAGGGTGCTTACACCTTTTCACGCAGGTTGCAATGACAGCCTTTGCATGGGCTCCCTATGGGTCATAAACGATGTGCTTCAGCCCATAGGGATACCATGGAACCCCAACGCCCTGGGTACCTAGGTACCATATACAAGGGACCTATAAGGGGGCACCAGTATGCTAATTCTGAGTGAGATACAGACTTTTGGGAGCGAGAGGATAATCACTGGGGTCCTGGTTAGCAGGATCCCAGTGAACATAGTCAAACACACTGACATCAGGCAGGAAATGGGGGTAACCATGCCAAGAAAGAGGGTACTTTCCTACAGGGGTCTCTTCTCTTGTTGGCAGTGCTTTGCACCCTGTCCAAGTAAGGACCCTCACTCTAGTCAGGGTAAGGGATCCACACTAAGATAACCCCTGCTCACCCCCTTGGTATCTTGGCTTATCTCAGAAGCAATGTGTAAAGTATTTGTATTAACACACAGTAACACAGTGAAAACACCACAAAAGTATTCCATACCGGTTTAGAAAAATAGCCAATATTTATCTGAGTAAAACAAGACCAAAAAAACAAAAATCCAACATATCAATAAATCAATCAATCAGAATTTGTAGACCGCAATTGTCACCCTTAAGGGTTTCAAGGTGCTATGGGGATTCAACCTTCTGTGCTTCAGTCAAAGAGACAGGTCTTAAGGGCCTTCCTAAATTGAGGTAATAATAATGATTACCTGAGGTGAAGAGGCAAGATGTTCCAGCTCTTTACTGCAAGGTAGGTGAAGGATATTCCTCCAGCCGAGGTCTTCTGTATGCGGGGAATGGTGGCTAGTGCCTGTTGAGTGGAGTGGAGAGGTCTGACCGGGAAATAAAGGATGCAGTAGTGTGAGAAAGTAGCCTCTTTCTAATATGGTTACCCCCACTTCTGGCCTGTTTGTGAGTGTGTGTCAATGTGTTTTTACTGTATCACTGGGGTCCTGCTAGCCAGGACTCTAGTGTTCATAGTTTATGGCCTGATGTGTGTCTGTATAGTGCTTAACTGTGTCACTGAGGCTCTGCTGATCAGAACCTCAGTGCTTATGCTCTCTCTGCTTTTACATTTTTCATTATAGGCTAGTGACTTCATTTACCAATTTCAGGTGGCACACTGGACTCCCTTATAAGTCCCTAGTATATGGTACCTAGGTACCCATGGCATTGGGGTTCCAGGAGATCCTTATGGGCTGCAGAATTTCTTTTGCCACCCATAAAGAGCTCAGACGAACCCTTCCACAGGACTACCATTGCAGCCTGTGTGAAATAGTGCACACATTATTTCACATCCATTTTCACTGCACTTAAGTAACTTATAAGTCACCTATATGTCTAACCTTCATTTAATGAAGGCTAGGTGCAAAGTTACTAAGTGTGAGGGCACCCATGCACAAGCAAAAGTGCCCCCACATAGTTCAGGGCCAATTCCCGGAACTTGGTAAGTGTGGGGACGCAATTACATGCGCACACTACATACAGGTCAATACCTTTATGTAACTTCACAATGGTAACCCAGAATATGGCCATGTAAGGTGTCTAAGATCAAGGAATTGTCCCCCCATTCCAAATCTGGTATTGGGGAGCCAATTCCATGCATCCTGGGGGCTCCACCGTGGACCCCCAGTACTGCCAAACCAAATCTCTGAGGCTTGCAATGCAGCTACAGCTGCTGCCACCTCACAGACAGGGTTCTGCCCTCCTGGGTTCTGAGCAGCTCAGTCCAAGAAGGCAGAACAAAGCATTTCCTTTGGGAGCAGGGAGTTACACCCTCTCCCTTTTCAAATGGGTGTTACAGGGTGGGGAGGGGTGACCTCCCCCAGCCTCTGGAAATGGTTGGAAGGGCACAGATGGTGCCCTTCTCGCATAAACCAGCCTACACCGGTTCAGGGCCCCTTCTCCCTTGCTCTGGCAGGAAACTGGACAAAGGAAAGGGGAGTGACCCCTCCCCTGTCTATCACCACCCCAGGGGTGGTGCCCAGAGCTCCTCCAGTGTGTCCCAGACTTCAGCCATCTTGCTTTGCAAGGTGTGCGGATACTCTGGAGGACTCTGAGTGGCCAGTGCCAGCAGGTGACATCAGAGACCCCTCCTGATAGGTTCATACCTGATAAGGTAGCCAATCCCCCTCTCCGGGCTATTTAGGGTCTCTCCTGTGGGTTTTCTTCAGATTCTACTTGCAAGTTTCCAGCAAGAATCCTCTGCAATTACAACTTGAATCTCTGACCTCTGATCAACCGCAGCCTGCTCCAGGAACTGCTATAACACCTACAACATATCCAGAATTGATACGTTTCATCTGCAACTTCTGCTCCAGCCAGCAACTGCAACAGTTTCCACGGTGTGCACGCTCTGAGGACTCCCTGCCTTGACCCTGCAGCAGAAATACCAAAGAAATCTCCCGTGGGGCAACAGAGTAACTGCCCTGCTGAAGCAGGCACCTTCTAAGTCGATGACCGCTTTGCTTGGACTCCTCTCCTGGCGATGAGCGTGCTCCTTGGAACACAGTGGGGAGACCCCATTGACACAGACTGTCCTGTGGTCCTGCTGTTCCAATGTGAAGGAGGTAAAACGACAGTAACCCTGTGCACTATGTCTTCTTCACCTCCTGAGGCCTCTGTGCACTATTTGCAAAATTAATTCATGCACGGCCTGGCCCAGATCCCCAGCACTCTATCCTGTGATGCTTAACTCGCTGAGTTGATATTTGGCAGAGTGGGACCTTCCTTTGTAGTGCTGTACCAACTGTATTTTGCACCTCCTTTGTCCCGCTATCCTGGGACTCTCATGGGTGCTATATGGTGCTCTGAGGGCTCTTTGAAGTGCTAGGAGCCCCCTCTTCTTCCTCAAACAGAGTTGAGGCCCACAGGTCCCACCTGGTCCCAGATAGCACCTACTAGATGCAAAACACGACTTTGCTGGAACCAAGGCTTGTTGGAAGAATCCAGTGCCAAAACTCACCTGCATCCAACTTCATGACGTGAGACATCCAGTGCATCATGCAGGAACCTGCTAACATCTTCCTAGGGTGCATTTCTGCAGCCTTCATCCAACCAGGAACTCTTCTTTTGCACTCTCTTCTGGTTTGGCAGGGGCTCCTGTCCTTCCTGAAACATGTTTAGACTTCTGGACTTGGTCTCCTTCCTTTGCAGGTCTTCAGGTCCAGAAATCCACCAGTTGTTGTTTGCACGCTTGGTTGGTTCTTGCAATAACTCTAATCACCACTTGTATTGTGTCCTAAGGAAACTTGCAGTACTTTACTCCTGCTTTTCTGGGCTCTGGGGTGGCGTAGTTTACTTACCTTTACTATATTCTTACTCTCCCAGCGATTCTGCACACGCTACACTTGTCTAGGGGGGAATTTGTGAATCACATTCCAATTTCTTAATATGTGTTATGTGTTGCCCCATACCTATTTTTTCCCATTGCATTCTATAGTATGTCCTATTGTTTGCACTATCCTATGTCTAATTGCTTGCCTTATTTTGGTGTCTAATGTGTATATTGTGTATAATACTTACCTCCAGAAGGAGTATTGCCTCTAAGATATTTTTGGTACTCTGTCACCCAAATAAACTACCTTTATTTTTGGTAACACTGAGTATTGCCTTTACTTGTGTATAAGTACTGTGTGACTATAAGTGGTATTGCAAGAGCTTTCCATGTCTCCTAGTTCAGCCTAAGCTGCTCTGCTATAGCTACCTCTATCCGCCTAAGCTGCTAGAACACTACTACATTTCACTAATAAGGGATAACTGGACCTGGTGTAAGGTGTAAGTACCCAATGTCCCCACTACAAACCAGGTCAGCCTCCTACAAGTAGTTTAGGTATGTAGGTCCTAGGTCTGGAGAGCCTTGTATGCATGCATGAGGAGTTTGAAGTTGATCCTTTTGTCTACGAGAAGCCAGTGGAGGTCTCTCAGGTGTTTGGTGGTGTGTTTGCAGGGGATGTTCAGGATGAGTCTGTAGGAGGTTGTATGGATATGCTGTTGTTTCTTCAAATTCTTCTGGGTGGTGGTAGCATAGAGGGCCTTGCCATAGTCGAACCTGCTGGTTAATAGGAAGTGGATTATGGTATTGTGGCCGTCATATGTGATCCATTTGAAGATTTTCCAGAGAAGTCAGAGTGTGTGGAAACAGGAGGATGGGACAGAGATGACCTTGCGGGTCATGGCAAGAGATGAATCCAGGATGAAGCCAAGGTTGCATGTGTGGTTTGTTGGGGTGGTGGGGTGCAGGGCGTTGCAGGTTACCAGGAGTCATCTTAGGCAGATGTGGAGGATTCAAGGATGAGGACCTTTTTTTGTCTGAGTTGAGATTGAGGCAGCTCTTGTTCATTCAGGCAGCAACAGCTTCGATCCCGTTGTGGTAGTTCTTCTTGGCAGTTGTAGGGTTTTCGTTCAGTGAGATGATTAGTTGGGTGTCATCGGCATAGGATACGATGTTCAGTCCATGGCTTCTGACGATGGATGTGAGTGGTTCCACATAGATGTTGAAGAGTGTGGGTATAGGAGGCTGGCCTAGTGTGTGTGGTAAGTACACATTATACCAGGTATCCCTTATTAGTGTAAAATAGTCAGTGCCTAGAAGCTAGGCATTCTAGAGGTAGGTATGGATGAGCAGCCACGTTTTATCTAGGAGAAATACAATGCTCATCCAATACCACTGTAGTCACACTTAGTACTTACACACATGGAAGAAAACACTAAGTGTTACAAAAATAAAGGTACTTCATTTTGGTGACACAAATTCCAAAAATGCCATAGAGGCTATTCTCCCTTAGGAGGTAAGTAATACACAAATTATATACACTAGTATGCATAAATAGGCATACAAACAGTTAAAAAAACACTGCAATTAGTGAAAATCACAATAGAGAGAAATAGTCCTGGGGAAGCACAAACCATATACTAAAAAAGTGGAATGCAAAAGTCAGTCCCCCACCTCGGTAAGTGGCGTATGTAGAGGGGAGCAGGGAGTACTAGGAAAGCCCAAAGGTAAGTACCACCATCCAACCCAATCACCAGGAAAGCAGGAGTAAATCACTGTGAATTCCCCAGAACACCCTCTTAGAAGAAAAGAAGAATAATGCAAAACCCTGAACAGACTGCAAGAGACCAAGAGTGGATTCCTGGACAAGAGTACCTGTGGAAGTAGGAGACCAAGTCCAAGAACCATAGCAGAGTCCAGGAAGGGCAGGCGCCCCTACCCACCAGACTGAAGGTGCAAAAGGTGAATTGACAGTGAAGAAGGAGAGTCAGCACTGCATCCAAGAAGACGAAGTTCAGTTCCTGGAGGATGCAGGTGATGTTCCACACCGAAAGGAAGATTGCAGTCTTGTTTGCATCTTCAGATTCTGCCAAAATGCCTTGGCACATGCAAAACGCGCGGTTTAGCGGAAAGTGGAGTTGCCGGGGACCAGGAAGGACCAGGTAGACTCTACCCAGGAGGGGTAGTCAGAGGGGGCCCTCAGCAACACAGAGAGCCCACAGAAGCCCAGGAAGCACCCACAGGACTGGGACATGAAAGTTGAGAAAGAGGCCCATGCAGCACTACAAAAAAGGCTCCCACACCGCCGAAGAACGACTCAGGGAGCTGTGCATAGCAGCATGGAGTGCTAGGTGCAAGAGCTTCAAGATGCCTGAAGATCTCATGGAAAAGATGCCATCAAGCCTTGACAGTTGCAAAGGACGTGATGCATGGGGTACTGTCCTGCGTGAGCAGGCAAGGGCTTATCTTCACCCATGTTGGACAGCTGGAAGAGAGGACCATCAGGACCTCTTCAGTCTACCACCTGTGATGCAGGATCCACACAGCTCAGCAGGAGAGGGGATCCATGCAGTTGGTCGTCGTTGCAGTTGGTGCCTGCAGAAGCAGGGGAGTGACGCCTTCACCCCAAGTGAGATTCATTTTTCCTTCTGATGCAGGCTGAAGATGGGCTGTCTCAGAGGATGCACGACCAGGGGAATGTTTCAGTTGCTGAAAGGAGCTGTGGACATAATGTTGCAGGAGGTGTCTTGCTTCTTTGTTGCAGCTTGTCGGGTCCTGGAGCACCCAGATGCAGTTTCTTTGGTCAGAAGTCAAAGTGCAGGTTGCAGAGGAATCCTGCTGGAGTCTTAAAATCCTGAGGTACCTCCCAAGAGAGAGACCCTAATTAGACATGAAAGGGGGATTGGTCATCTAGCTGGGTGACCATCTATCAGGAGGGGGCTCTGACATCACCTGCTTTTACTGGCCACTTGGATCCGCCAAGAGTTCCCTGACAACCTTGAATCCAATATGGTAAAACCCAGGGACCTTCTGGGGGATCTCTGAGCACCACACCTGGAGTAGTGATAGACAGTGGAGTGGTTACTTCCCTTTCCTTTGTCCAGTTTCACACCAAAGCAGGGACTGGGGATCCCTGATCTGGTATAGACTGGTTTATGCAAGGAGAGCACCAAATGTGGTCTTTACAGCATTGCCAGTGGCTTGGGAAGGCTACCCCTCCCCAGCCTGTAACACCTATTTCCAAAGGGAAAGGGTGTAACACCCCTCTCCCAAAGGAAATCATTTGTTCTACATTCCAGGGCTTGAGCTTCTCAAGCAAAAGGAGGGCAGAAACCTGTCTGGGAGTTGGCAGCAGCTTGGGCTGCCTGAAACACTCAGAAGGCTATAATAACAATATTGAGGGTCCTCTAAGGAGCCCCCAGAGTGGATGGAATCATAGAACCAATGCTTGCAAAAACACTGGGGTATGATTCCAACATGTTTGATACCAAATATGCCTATGTTCGGAGTTACCATTATGTAGTTGGACATAGGTATTGACCTATGTCCAGTACACAATTAAAATGGCATTCCCGCACTCACAAAGTCTGAAAAAATGGGCTTGGAGTTTGTGGTGGCACCTCAGCTAGTGCAGGGGTGCCCTCACACACAGATACTTTGCATCCTGCCCTCTGGGCTAGATGGCCTGCCATAGGGGTGAGGGGTGAAATATAAGTGACCGGCTACAATGGCAGTCCTGCAGAATCCTTTGCCTGGGCTCCCTATGGGTGGCAAAATACACGCTGCAGCTCATAGGGATCCCCTGGAATCCCAATTCCCTGGATACCTGGATACCATATACTAATGACTTATAATGGGGCACCAGTGTGCCAATTCTGGGATGAAATACAGAGTTTTGGAAGAGAGAACATAATCACTTGGGTCCTGGTTAGCAGGATCCCATTGAACACAGTCAATTACACTAATATCAAGCAGAAAATGGGGTAACCATGCCAAGAAAGAGGGTACTTTCCTACCTAACTGATCTCTGCAGGTTCTGACAGGCAAGGCAGGAGTCTGACTCTCTGTGTGCTGCCAATCACAAAGGAGTGTAACCACTGTAGTGCCTTACCATGGATGCTAGCTGCGTAGAGTCTGGAGCAGAGGGTGTGATGGGTGACCCTGTCAAAAGAGGCCAAGAGGTTCCAGTGGGTTGAGGGCTGCTGTTTGGCTGTGGTTGAGCAGATGTCGTCTATGGCGGCGAGGAGGGCAGTCTCCTTGATGTGGTTGCTCCTGAAACCTGAAACCTGGCAGATGTCCAGGATGTTGTTTGCAGAGCTGTGCTTTGATGGCCTTTTCAATGGCCTTTGCTGGGAAAGGAAAAAGAGAGATGGGGCTGTAGTTCTTGAGATCCAGAAGGTCGGCTGTGGGTTTCTTCAGGAGTGGGTAGTTGTTGGCCTGCTTCCTGTCCCCGGGCAAGGTAGCCGTCTCTATGGAGCAGTTGAGAGTGTGGCAGAGCTTGGGTGCGATGGAGTTATTGATTTAATTGAAAATGTGGTGGTGAAAGGGATCACTGAAGGCTCTGGAGTGGATGCCTCGTCCGTGCTGAGGGTGGCCCAGCAGTGAATGATCTGCAAAGATATCACTTTTAAAAGATTAAATACAATTGTAGTTCCTTGAAATCAATGAAGCTCTTGACTGAGGCAAAGTACCTGAGATGCGTAAAAAACAAAGACAATGCAGGCCAAAGGGGAGTGATGCGTCTAAAGAGCCATAGATGCATTGGCTCCTTATTGTTGCAGGGGAGGTGATGTGTTGATTCCTTACTGCAAGGCAGGGGGAGTGACATGTTGGTTCCTTACTGTCACAGAGGAAGTGATGTGTTGTGATGCTTACTGCTGTGTTGATGAAGAAAATGGCACCCAGTGATGATACATTGGTGATGCATCAGAAGTCAGTTTGTAGTGCATCGATCTCGCAGCGATGAAGCAGGTGCTGTGTCGGAGTTGGGGTGGTGCGACACGGACTTCAGTGAGGCAGTACTCAAAACTCACCCAGTGGTGGGTCTTCTTCACCACTCTAGCTCAGAAAGAACATCAACCACGTGATGGGCTATCAGGATATGCAGGGAACACCTCAGCTCCCTTTGTGTGACTGTCTAGAGTGAATGCACAAGCAGCCCAGCTGTCATCCTGACATAGACGTGTATTCCACAGACAGGCTGAGGCACAGAATGGTTAAGCAAGAAAATGGTCACTTTCTAAAAGTGGCAAACTAAAATTCAAAAAACAACTGCACCAAAACTTGTTTTTTAAAATCGTGACTTCAGATACCGTAATCACCATATCTCTATCTTCTCCCAATGGAAAGTTACACTTAAAAGCTATTTCAAGGCAAGCCCCATGCAACCCTATGAGAGAGATAGACCTTACAACAGCAGAAATGCAAATTGGCAGTATTTCACTGCTAGGACACATAAAGCACACCAATACATGTCCTACCTTTCGAATACACTGCACCATGCCCATTGGGTTGCCTTATGCCTACTTTATGGGTGACTCACATATAGTAAAAGAGAAGGTTTGGGCCTGGCAAATGGGTGACTTGCCAGGTCAAAATGTCAGCTTAACACTGCACACACAGATACTGCAGTGGCAAGTCTGAGACTTGTTTGCAGAGCTACTCATGTGGGTGGAAAAATCAGTGCCTCAGGCCCACTGGCAGCATTTGATATACCGGCCCTGGGCACACCTGGTGCACTATACTAGGGGCTCACTAGTAAATCAAATAAGCCAATCATGGATAAACTAATCACCAACAAAAAGAGGTCAGATAAAATAGGAGGAAGAAGGCAAAAAGTTTTGGGACAACCCTGCAAAAAGGGTCAGGTCCAACATCACCATTCTAATCTGTAACTTTTTAATTGTGAACACACAATAAAGTAATCAGAAACATACAACATGATATTTTATTCTGTAATTAAACAAGGTATATTGTTAGTGGACACTATTTAAACACAGCATCTTTTTAACATATTTTAATAGTGAGCTGTAGTTTGGACTCATGGGTCTGCCTGTCTGTGTGTCATAGAACAATGTAATTTACGCTACTTGAAAATGTTTTGCCATCATTCTTCTCCACCAGTGTTGAAGATCAACATCCTCATACTTCCTTCCTGGCGAAGAAGCAAATAAATGATTTTTTTGTGAAAAGGAAAGTAAAGTAGCGTGAAAAAGATGGAGATAGTGGACACAACCACTGTAAGTTTATTTGGGAAAGAAGCAGAAAAAAGAGATGTAAATAGAGGGCATGGAAAGTAACATAATGGATATGGAAGGGAATGGGAGAGTGTAAATCAGAGGATACACGAGAGCAGAAAAGTGGACCAACTTTTGATACCTTCTGGCTCACTATATTTGTAGTACCTTTATAATTTGTGTCTTTCAAACTGTTAAAAATGCACTAAGGTAATCAGAAATATTCAATAATTTAAGTAAAGCTCCTGGTTTTATGGTATTTATGTCTTTGACATTTCATTATGTATTTATCAATATTTGTTTTTGCTAATTTTATCCATATTTATTTTGGGTTTTGGTGAACAAATAAAGCCGTAACTAGAACATTTCCATGTTTATCTAACTGTTAAATGCACAGTCATAATAGAATGCCTGACAGGTGTCAATGAGATGAACACCCACAGATGATCAATCAATACACTTATATGAAATCATGCAAGTTTTAGTATCAACTTTGTGCATATCTACTGCAGTTTAACACTCATTACTAAATGTCTTTCTGTTTTAACATCCTTAACTGTTGATCCCTAAAGCTATAGGCCTGGCAGTCTTGCATTTAAAATCACTGAAAAAACAACTTAGTTTGCATTCTTATTCATATTTAAAACTAAATACAATGAAAAAATACATGTTTTTTGTCTGTATGTATCAGAAAGTTTAGTAAAAAAAGAAAATATGGAGCCTTAGTGACAAGTTATATTGTAAGTAAACAAAGATTAGTGTCATTGGGCATAATTAAAATTCAGCATGCTATTGATATTGTTTGATAGTATCTAGCATTCCATTACTATACCGTAGTTTGGACTCATAAGTCTTGCCAACAGTGTCATAGATCTTATTAAATTACAGTACTGGAAACAGTATTTGTCATGATGCTTCTTTATCAGTTTTAAAAGACAATTTTATCATGCATTGTTTTCTACTTGGGAGTGAAAATGCCTTTGGCGAAGAGGTAAGAGAAAGCAAAGGACAATAAAAAGGATCAATAAGGTACTAGGGATTTCAGTAATGTGATTTGGGAGAGAATTGAAAATAAGAGAAGCAGAGAAGAGAGGACACAGGATGGGACGGATTGGTTGTGGCAAGAAATTGAAAGAATAAAGTACAGAACAAAACTATGGGCCTATATTGGACACCTTCTATCTCACTATACTTTTATGACCTTTATTTTTAACTATGCAAGCCACACTAAGGTAATCAGAAAAAAAAAACAATATGCTAATGCTACACTAAGTAATAAATATAGAGTGTTATTGGACAGTACTTCAACACTGTATCTCTTTTATATGTTTTATAATGCCTAGTGTCTCATTTCCATACCATAGGTTAGACTCCTTGGCCTGGCTCAGAGGGTCATAGAACCATGTACTTCTCTGAACTAAAAATAGCAATTACTTTCATTCTTCTCTACCCAGATATTCAAGAGGATCTGCCTTATACTTCCTTTTTTATGCCACATGTCAATACAAACCCTTTATAAAAAGAGTGAAAAAGAAAAGGAAGATAAACATGATGGCTTCATTACTACAAAATGAAGAAAAGTGACTTTTGAAGAGAAAGGCAGGAGAATAAAGATTGTAGAGAAACACATGGATTGCATACATAACTTAATGGAGAGTACAAAGCGCAGGGCAAAGAATACATCAAAAACTTGGTCCTATATCGGACAACTTCCATGGGCCTCTATTTTTAAATCCATTACATTTAGGCCCTCATTCTGACAACGGCGGTACTGACTTCCTACCACGGTGGCGGCTACCACCAAAATACCATCGCCACGGCTACCTGCCGTTCGCCATATTCAGGCTGCAGCTGGAATTCCGCCAGACAGATGGCCGAATTCCAGCTGCTGTCATGGCGGCGGACAGCTGTAAGGTGGCACTGCTGCCAGCAGCAGCGTCATGCTAGTAGATCGCCGCAGACTGTATCATGACCCATGATACGGCCTGGCGGTGTTCTGCTGGCGGACGCTGTTGCTGGTAGCAGCGCCCCGTCCCCTGCCAGAGGACCCCCTGCAATCAGGTAAGTCGGGTGCTCCGACAGGGGAGGGGGGTGTTGTGGGTGTGTGTGGGAATGTGGTTGTATGTTTGTGTTTGCGTGCATGTGGGTGTGTGGTGTGTGGAATGCGTGTGTGCATGCATGGTTGTGAGTGTGCGTGTATGTTGTGTTGTGTGAATGCGTGGGTACTTGTATGTATGTAAGTTTGTGCGGGTGCGTGTGTGAATTTATGTATGCATGCGTGGGTGAATGTGGGTCTGAGTATGTGTGTAAGCGTGTGAATGATGGTGTATGAATGTGTGTGTCTGTCAGGGGGTCTGGAGTCGGAGGGGTTGGGTGGGGGAGAACTCTGGGGAGAGGGCTGCGAAACCCCTCTCAGTGACAAGGAAGGGATTCCCTGTCACTGATAGTGCCTACCGCCATGGTTTTCATGCCGGTAAGGAAACCACAAAAACCAGGGCCGTAGGCAGGGTCATAATTTCATGGGTGGGACAGTGACGGCCGCCTGGCTGGAGACTGAAGTCTTCAGCCCGGCGGCTGTTACCGCCGTAGCGGACGGAGTGGTACATTGGCGGTTTGGCTTCATCCAAAACGGCAGTGTCATATTTTGGGAAAATACTGCCATCCGCCAGGGTTGTAATGAGGGCCTTAGTCTTTTCCAAACTACAAAAGATCCAATAAGCTGATCAAGAAGGATTTATATATTCGCCAATATTATTGCTAAGCAATGCTCACTCCAATATATTGTACTTAAACACCAAATACACTTAATTGTGTTCCTCTACTGCCTGGTATTTCAGTACTTTTCATAAGTCTGAGCTCATGTGCTTGGTTCACAAACTCATAGAAGCATGTAATTTGCACTACTTAATCCTTTTTTCTCTTCTTCCTTCTTGAGCAGTATTGAAGAGCACCTTCTAATACGACCTTTCAATGAGAGTGAATACATGAGATTTGTGACAATAGAAGAGTAAAACCAAGCACAATAAAAAGATTGACTACGATATTAGAAAGTGTTGTAGAGTGATTTCAGAAAGGAATGGAAAGGAGAAAAGAGGACAACAGAGGAAAGAGAGTGTAATGGATAGGATATTGATGGGAATAGGAGGGAGTAAGGCAGAGAATACAGGGCTGAGTAGAAATGTAAACCTACTGCAAACAACCTCTAACTCACAATAGCACCTTTTAAAACTCTTAAATAGTGCATTCCTTTAATCCCTTAATCCCTTTTTATAGTACCTAGGGGCATATTTAAGAGCCCCTAGCACAATTCTAATATCAAATTAGCATTCTTTTTTTACGCTAATGTGGCATTAGAAGGCCAAAAATGCTGTACCACAAATAAAAGTGGTGCAATGCATGCATTGAGCCACTTTGTTACCCTTTGTGCTACATTATGCTTGCGCCAGACATAATGTATGCAAAGAGGGTAATCCCCCTTGGGGGAGAGGGGGCAAAAAATGTTGCAAAGAAATCTAATAGATTTCTTTGAGTCATTTTTTGGGCACTTTTAATGCCTGCTCAGAGCAGGTGTTAAAAGGAGGCTTCCATTGCTTACAATAGGCCTCTCGGTACTTTGCAGGATCAGAAATTCTGACGCTAGTCCCCTAACTAACACCACGGTGCACCGTATTTCAAATACAGCACACACATGGTGGTGTTATGGGGGCACTAAGGAGTGAAAGAAAAGTGGTGCTGCACTGTGTCAGTGCCACATTTCTCAAATATGCCCCCTACTGTCTTGGCAATACAAAACAACTTGTCCTCATTAATCTGGCTCAGCGTCATACACGCACCTATATTTATCCACTGAAATCAGTTTTCTCATTGTTGTTACACATGAGTAATGACCACTACCTTCTTCATACATGCTTTTCCATGAAGGTAGCATACAAGAGAGTGAGGAAAACAAAGCACAGAAAAGCAAAATAGAGTTAAAAGGATGGATATGTTACCATGAACTGAAGGAACTCATCTGGAAAAAAAAGAAAGAGGAGGAGAAGAATGGGGGCTAGAGAACATGTCATTGATTTTATATAAACAAAAATGACAGGGTATAAAGCATAAGATAGAAGAGAGAGCAAAATCAAAGAATTATAATGGACACCACCTACCTACATCCATTTTAGAATCCACTACACTTAGGCCCAGATTTATACTTTTCTGCACGACATCTGTGCCATTTTTTGACGCAAAAGTGGTGCAAACTTACAAAATACAAATATATTTTGTAAGTTTGCATCGAAAAATGGCGCAATTGTGGTGCAAAAAACATATAAATCTGGGCCTTAATGATTTCCTCATTTGGAAAGACTTAGTAAGCTTATAAGGGAACATCCAATATTTTAATTAATACTGTAACTGGAGAATATACTGTGTCATGCTACTCAAATTCAACAGCAGATACACATTGAATTTGCCTATAGTGCCTAGTGTATCTGCACTGCAGTGTAGCTCATATCAAAAATCTGTGTGACAATGCCATATAACCATTTAATCTTCACTAATGAAACAACTTCCTCCCATCCTTATTATTCTGCATTGCTCTAGTGCGTTCTTTGTGCTCACTTTTCTATCAAATGAAGCAAAGAATCGAGTGAGGTGAAGAGATATCTGAAAAGTACAAATGATTAAAGGAGCTGAATATAGTAGTAGAATGCAAGGGAAAGTGGGGAAAAGGAGAAGAAAGGAGAGGGAAAATCCCTTTCTGGGTATGGAAGGGAAAGGGAGGGTGTAACACATATTATACAGGGCACTGGAAAAATGTGGACCTAAATTGTATATCTACCTCCCTGTAGATTAAGCTCCTTTATTATCTGTATGTTTTTAACGTTGCATGACACACTAAGAGAATCTCATAAGCTATGCTTTAAGTCAGTATTGTGTTGTGTCACAGGATACTCCTTAAACATGGCTTTCTCTTACTGTCATTTTCCATAGCACCTAGGGGCTTATTCACAAGCCCCAAGTGCCACCGGAGTGCCACTTTCAGCTACGCTTTGGGGGTACTGTGCCCTTTTCCATATTTACAAGATGACGCTAAGTCACTTTGCGTGGCTTAACATCACCTTGTATATACGCTCCCGGATGCAGTTTTCTGCAGCCGAAGGGCATGCAATGGGTGCTGCTGTGGGGTTTCTATGCAACACCCATTGATTTCAACACTGCCCCAGATTTATGACAAATCTTAAACCTGAGGCTGTGCCAAAAACGAACGTCATCCCAGGTGTGGCATTAGAGTGGTGCAACAAGGAGAAATACTTTTATTTCTCCTTCTTTCTGTTTTTTCTAGTTGTGCTGCATTCTGCAGCACATATAGAAAGAGCAAAACACTATTAATGATTGTTCATGTGTAGGAAGGTGTTCCTTCCTGCACATAAACAATCGTTAAATGAATAAGGATGATTGGCTACTTCTATGTGTGCTGCATTTGCAACACACATAGAAGTAACAAATTGCCATTATTGATTGTTTATGTGCAGGATTGGGCACCTTCCTGCACATAAACAATAATCAATGGCATTTTACAATAATTCCCTACAAGGCAGACACCCTTTACCCCATGGTGCAAGGGTGCCTGCATTAGTGCTAGGCAGCTAATTGTAGTTCCAGAGGTAGGGAAACACACAGGGGTGAGCCATATTGCTGTAAATATGGTGTATCTCGTGTTCCTGAAATGTTGGAGTGTGGCACTGCTAAATTTGGTGCAGCTCTGCGCTTCAACAGTTCCTTATAAATGAGGCCCCTAGCATCTTGGCACTGTAAAATAGCGTGGGTTGTAATGTGAGTGAGGATATCATACAAGTATCTACTTTTCAATAACCAATCCACTTTTCCTTATCCTCAACCTGTACTACTACTCAGCAATATGTTGCTAATACTTGTCTTCCAGATACAGTGCAGAATATTAGGAAACCATTAGAACTTTCAGCTGTTCACCTTATATACACTATGTTAACTAACCATGTTAAATTACATGATTGTACTAAAAACTAGACTAAAGTACCATGGGCCTCATTTAAGAGGAAGTGGCGCAGCAAGGCATTAAAATAGGCATCACAGCCCTGCATCACTTCAGAAACACAGAGCTTCACTGTATTTAAAAAATACAATGCACCACTGTGTTTCCCTTAGCGCCGGTGGTGAAATTAGCTGTGCAAGAAAACCTGCGTTGCTGGGAATGATTGTTTATGTGCAGAAAGATGCTCTTTCTATGTGTGCTGCAGAATGCAAAAATGAGGAGAAATAGAAGTATTTCTCCTCATTGCATCAAGCTAACGCAACCCCTGGGGTGACATTACTTTTTGGCGCTGCCTCAGGTTTACAATTCCTCGGAAATCTGGGGCAGTGTCAAAATGCAAAGGGTCTTGTGGTGGAACGGCCTCCAGGAACACCCATTGTACGCCCCTTTCATGCTAAGTAATGCGTGTTAAGGGACCATATAAATGAGACAGTGTTAAGGCACACAAAAAATATGGCGCAGGGCATTGCGCCACTCTAGTGCCACTAAATGTGCTGCTCCGGTGGCACAAGGGCCTTGTAAATGAGTCACCATGTTTCTACACTACCACACATATATAAGGAGAATGAAATACTTCTACCACAAATGTAAGAATACAAAGCAAATGATGTATGCACTGCACCCAATTTTCCAACTAGACAGTTGTACAAATAAAACAGACGTATACTCTGCAAAATTACATTTAATATGGTCTCTTATTTTTAGACAGTTTGTCATTTGTAAATGCAGAATTAAAAAATACAGTGTATAATTTAATTTCTTCAGAACATTAGTTTTCAAATTTAAAAAAACACTCATAGAAACAGACATAGTAAAAGACACTTTCAATCATATATAGTTGCACTACTATTCTGAATGTTGAAAAGCACATCCTCAGCATATACATGTTATAATATATCTTGTAACATTTGAGGATTCATTCTCTCTTCACAGCACAGAGACCATCTTCACTATTAGCATAGCTTTTTACTGCATTAGAAGCTGTAGTAGTTTGAAATGAAATTAATAAAGCTCTCTCCAGCACACCCAAAATACAATATCTGCTCT
This sequence comes from Pleurodeles waltl, assembly GCF_031143425.1. Lineage (NCBI taxonomy): Eukaryota > Metazoa > Chordata > Amphibia > Caudata > Salamandridae > Pleurodeles > Pleurodeles waltl. The sequence continues at coordinate 256,244,590 of NC_090437.1, read as the reverse complement.
AACAGTCATAGCTAACAGGAGAGTTCAGCTCCTCTGCGCCTGGCAAAAATACACTCAATTTGCAAGGGTTATGTAAAGCATGCACCTATCCTGAGGCTTAGGACCCTGCAGTAGCAGTGATTTTGTTTTTCAAAAATGTACTGGGAACATCAACAATTGACTGAAATTACTGTGAACTCTGTTCACTGTTCCAGGAATAACAAAGTCCTCTCTACTGAAGTTTTGGTGCTGTGGATAACATAGCACATTCTATTCCCTCCATGGTGCAACTGAAAATGCATATAATTTCAAATGTATTGCATATTGGACTCTAACAACACATGTAAGTACAATGTTGAACAAAAATGACTTTTTAAAAGCATGTATTAACATTTTGTTTATATTGGATGGATGATGTTATACATTATGATCCTCCATTTTACATTCTAAACAAAAAAGGGGCATAGATGATATTTGTCAATTGTTTAAGATTTTGTCAAATACACCATGTTAAAAACTGACTATTTCCTCGAAAACAGTTCAATTTTATATTTAATTTATTCTGAAGATCACTGGTACTGCGCTACCAAGACATATATCTATTTTACCAAACCTTTCTTGGGGTAGCACCTGTAACAGAACCTTCATAGTCCCACAGTATCCAAAATTGTAAAGTTAAAAAAAAATCAATATTATGATAAGTCCTCTTGTAAATGTATTACTAATTGAAAATCACAGTCTTCACTATGGCTTTCAGGTTAATTACTGTTCTATCACACTAAAAACACATAGGTTAACAACAGATATGAAAAGTAGCTGAATCATAGACATTTTTCCTTCAATATGGTGAATGTTCATATCACAATTCACTTTAAGTGTATTCTGATTAACAAGTGAAATTATAGTTCCTTTCTGCACCTTTCTCTTCGCCTTAGCTCTTCATTTCAGTCGGCCACCTATTAAGTTGCAGGTATGAGCAACTTTTCAGCTCTACAGAATGTAAGTGACTGGCAAAAGTTCAAAGTATGATTTGCACAACTTCAGACCTACGTTTACCTGTGTTAATCGGGCCCTTAGACTTCAGGTCTTTACTTAAACTTAAAGTCTCATTTTACCTTTCTGAATCAGGCCTTTTATTGGAATTCATGGGCAAGTGTTTGAATTTGCAGTTCAATTTATTGTTTTTATTTACCGAAGTCATCATGCAGACAAACAAGTTAAGGCTGTAGGAAGTTTATAATTAAATGATTTGAACTACTCTTCTAACTCACTTTCCAACTTCATTTCCATGTTTCCTTGGTTTACTAATGGAGTATTCCAGACATTTTCCCTGAGGAAAAAAGAAAACATTTGTAGCCTTTCTTTATTCTGAAAATTCATGCACTAAGAATAAAATGAATTATGCAACTCTCTACATGTTAACACTACACCACCTGCCACTGATGTTTTAGCACTTCGTGAAATGTGTTTCCAGACTGTTCCATGTGGGTTCCACATCAAATTTGTTCTCATTATGTAGAACTGGACTGAGCATGTATCTCACCTGGTATTTCTCCAGTAGGCTGGTGCATTTGGTGACTTGCTCTGTAAATGGCCACACTTGAAGCCTTTGGCACTTTATTGCAGAAGGAACAATATGAGGCATGAACAGATAGAGAAAGAGATGAGGGAAAGAGAGAGGAAAGGTGAGATTAGTAAGAAGAAAAGGATTGTGGTGGACAGTCGAAGACTGCTGCGCAATTCTGCATTGGTTAACATTGGGCCCTATGGGTCCCAGGAGCAAATGACGCCATTTTCTGTCTGTTCAGTCACTTGATACCTGACCTTCAACAGGAGAGGACCTACACTGCAAGTGCTGCTGTGACGTGTCTGGAAGCGACAATGGCTACAGTGTCTGGGGAAAGGGCCCCTGCCTTCACTTCGGAGGAGTTGGAGAAACTAGTGGATGGGGTGCTCCCCCAGTACACGCAACTGTACGGTCCTCCAGACAAACAGTCGGGACAGGTGAGTAATTTCCCTTCCTCCTGTACCTTTCCTCTAGGTCAGTGCCCACCAGAAGAAGGGTATTTGGCGTGCCATCGCCAAAGATGTCTGGACCCTGGGGTTCTACCACAGACGGAGCACCCACTGCCGTGAAAGATGGGAGGACCTGCGCCGCTGGAGCAAGAAGATGGCGGAGGCCCAGCTAGGGATGGCCTCCCAACGTGGAAGTACCGGATCCTGGCGGTGGCCTATCCGGAGTTGGATGGGCGCTTGAGGGCATCACAGCAGCCACAAGGGGGTGAGTACACTCTCATTCAGCTGACTCTGCATGCATTACGAGGTGTCTGGGTGGGGGAGGTGGGCAGTGGGTTCCCCTTGGCCAGGGTGAACTTTGTAGGCAAGGTCCCTTGTTAGGCAGGCTCTGTGGCACCCCAACCCCACTAGTAGTAATAGCCATCTACACCTAGTCATGCTCCTGTGACTTCCAGGTGTGCAGCAATTGGGCTTAGGCCTAGTACCCCATGGGCATGTGAATTTGCCAGGAAGTGTTAGTGCATCACATAGTGGAGAGGGCTGCTCCCTGTGTGTTGTGTCCGTCAACGGTAGTGGTGTTGCATGCACTGAACATGTTTTTCTTCTGTCTTTCCCCCCCTTTTGTTTTGTCTCCCTGTTCTTGTGTGCAATAGCATCATCTGGCGGAGGAGCAGTGGCACCGGAGCAAGAGGGAGCTGCAACCCACTTGGCCCTGTAGGGTGAAGCAATGGAGTCTGAAGCCACCAGTGGGATGGAGGGCGAGGAGAGCTCCACGACGGGGACAGGAGCATACACCAGTGACAGCGACTCCTCCTCTGATGGGAGCTCCATTGCAGTGGTGAGCACATCTGTGCCCACCACATCAACAGATACAGCTGCCACCCCCTACCGGCACCGCCCTCCCAGCAGCCCCTCAGCGTGTGTCCCGTGCCCGCTCACCCAGGAGGGTGGGCATCTCCTTCGCCCCAGGCACCTCAGGCCCTGCCCCAGTCAGCCCTGGTGCCCTCAGTGAGGAGGTTATTGACCTCCTGAGATCCCTCACTGTTGGGCAATCTACCATTTTGAATGCCATCCATGGTGTTGAGAGGCAACGGCAGCAAACAAATGCATACCTGGAGGGCATTCATTCTGGGCAGGCGGCCCAACAGAGAGCCTTTCAGGCTCTGGCCTCAGCACTGATGGCAGCCATTGTCCCTGTGTCGAACCTCCCCCATCCAACTTCCTCCACCCCGACCCAGTCCCCTGTACCTCAGCCTATCCCAAGCACACCATCAGACCAGCATTCACACTCATCAACACACAAGAGTGGGCATGGAAAACATAAGCACCACACATTCCACAAGCACCATCCCCACGCAGACAAAGCAACATCCACTGCCTCCATTGTGTCCCCCTCCTCCCTCCCTGTCTCATCTCCACTCAGACTTGCATGCACTACATCCTCAGCCACTACCTTGATCACCAGCATGCCCATCACCATACACCGCTCACGTGCAATCACCATCCCACTACCATTCACACATCCCCAGTGTCCTCTCCCAGTGTGTCTGTGAGCCCTCCTCCCAAAGTACCCAAACGCAGGCACACACCCACCCAACATCCATCCACCTCACAACAGCCTCCGGCCCATGCAACTTCACCCAAATTCAGCAGACGTACACCTCCTACAACCACTACCTCTTCCTCCACTCCCAAACCCCTCCTTCTTCCTTCTTCCTATCCCAATGTGTCTAAAAAACTCTTCCTGGCTAACATTGACCTCTTCCCTACACCTCCTTCCCCTAGGGCCAGGCCATCCAGGTCCCAGCCCAGCACCTCAGCCACCAAATCCCCAGGCACAGTGGTACCAGCAACTGCGGGGTCATCGAGAGCGCTACCCATCAGGGCTGCCAGTGTGCCATGTAGCGAGGGCAAGGACATTCTGCCACCTGCCAAGGTGAAAAAGGTGCCCATATCCCGGAGGGAGAAGCCGCACCTACCATCCACCAAGGGCTCAGCAAAAACAAAAGGGGATGGTGGCAAGAGAACTGCGGCACCATCAAAGGTGGGAAAGGGACAAAAGCACAAGAGCAGGTCAGGAGAGGGCACGGTGGCACCGACTGAGGGACCAGTGTCACACCTTCTGTCCACGACCACACCAACCTGTATGGCGGGGAACACCGCAAGCTGCCCCCCCACCAATATTGCCCCCTGCCCCGCCACCTGCACCGCCACCTGCACCGCCCCCTGCACAGCCACCTGGACAGCCACCTGCACAGCCACCGGCATGTCTACAGCCTCAGCAACATTCCCCAGCCTCTTCCCCAGTGGGCAGCTGTCCGAGGCTGCAGGAGATGTCCTGCTGTGTCCCTCAGAAGGTGCTGACCCATGCACCACTGCCAGCACCGCCGCCACAGACACCGCCGCAAGCACCGCCATTAGCCCTGCGACGTGCTCGGACAGTGGCTACCATCCCCAGTGGTCAGTCGTCCGAGGGTGGAGGAGAGTTCCTGGACCCTGGCCAGCTTCCATGAAGCATGACTTCCATCACTGTTTGCACCTGCAGGTGGAAGGCGAAGCCGCAGCAGTGTGGGGTATGTCACTGCCTCCATGGCGTATCATGCTACCTGTACCTCGGCAATCTCGCGGCACACACACCCAGGTGAGGGAATTGTACTGGCCACACTGCACGTGGAGCACTCTGGGAACCAGGCCCCCTCCAGAACCAGTGGAGAATGACATCCACCTGAGAGACTGGTTTTACAATCGCCAGGATAAAGCAGTGGGCAAACCACCCACTGGAGAGACTTGAGAGACTGTGGCTTTGCACTCCCCAGGATAAAGCAGTGGGCAAACCACCCACTGGAGAGACTTGAGAGACTGTGGCTTTGCACTCCCCAGGATAAAGCAGTGGGCAAACCACCCACTGGAGAGACTTGAGAGACTGTGGCTTTGCACTCCCCAGGATAAAGCAGTGGGCAAACCACCCATTGGAGAGACTTGAGAGACTGTGGCTTTGCACTCCCCAGGATAAAGCAATGAGCATGGAGCCCCCTCGTGCAGCACTGGCATTGTGCGTTCATCTGGCTGAGGTGCCCTCCTCCCCCTCCCCCTGAAATGCCTGTATATTTTCGATCTGATGTCCCAGCAGTGTTCTCTCAGTTTCCAGTCAGGTATCTTATGTGGTCTTTGCCCATGCCTTTTGGGGCCAGTGGTCCACGGACAATGATTGGTACACTATCCGGACTTGTGTAGTTGGTGTACACAATTGTATATATTGAATTTTGCTTTTTGACTATCAGATTTTTCATGATCACACTGGTTACAATCATTTCCTTTTGTCCTTGCGTTCTTCCAGGGGGTGATGGGGTGTATATGTAATGTTGCTGCATGTATTTGTGTATATGTTGTTGTGGGTGAGGGTGGGGGTATTGCGTGTTGTGTGTGTGTGTCACTCTCTTTTCCCTCCCTCCCTCCCCTGTGTTGTAGGTGCAGTACTCACCGTGGTCATCGACGGCGTCAGCACTGGTAAAACCTGTAGTTCGGGCTCCATGGCGTCCTGGTTCCTCGTTGGGTGTCGAGAGGTGAGTGTTTTCTCTTCTGTGTACTGTTTCTGCCGTGCTTTTGATAGCGTTGGTTCTGCCCCGGTAAAGGTGGCGGATAGGCCTTTTGTAATACAGTGAGCGGTACTTTGTCCTCCGCCGGTCTGTTGGCGGTTAACGCTGCAGTGTTTGTTTCTACCATCGTGGCGGTCGGAGTGTTAAAGTGGCTGTCTATGTAGGCGGTTTCCTCCATGGTCTTGCTTCCATTTTACAAGACTGTAACTAGTAAGAGTCCCTCAAAGTCTGATATTTCATCAAGCTCTCGTTGAAAAGATTTCATTACAGTTGAGGGTATTTTTGCATGATATGTTGCTAGTACAACATTGACAGTCATTATTTTGCAGGGCTTTACTTCACAGGTAAGTTCATTTTTATTGTTTTAAGTGATTTAATTTTTATATATTTTTTATGAGTATTTATATAGCACCCTATCACCCCTGAGGATATCCTGGTGCCCTTGCAGGTGTGTGAGGCTAGCCTTGAAGGGATTTCATCAAAGAGCCATGTCTCAGCTTCCTGCAGACTTCAACGAGATAAGAGGATGCTCTAATGTAATGTGGGAGGTGGTTCCATGCTTTAGGGGTTTTGTATAAGAAGGCTTGGCCTCCTGACCTGCTTTTATGTATATGCCGGTCATGTGCTAGTAAGAATCCAGCTGAGCAGAGGTGCATGGGATTTAGTACAAATGTATGCAGCTTTTCAACTAGTTTGGCCTTGTGTTGTGCAGTGATTTGTATATGTGGGTGGGACGCTTGAACTGTGTGTGCTATGGGGAACCAGTGGAATTCTGTGAGGTGAGGTATGATGCAAGCTCAGCATCAAAGGTTAAGCACAAGACTAGAAGCTGTGTTTTGGACAATCTGTAGGCTTTTGGTGAGATGCTTTCTGTTTCCTGCATTGAGTTGCTTTGGGATTCCTGCGTCGTCCAGTCTGCTGGTGATGAGTGTTGGTAATGGGGCCACAATCCGAGGGCCTGGAAGCAGGCTTTAGTGACTGTGTTGACATGGACAGACATGCCCAGCTTACTGTCAATGATGATCTTATGGTTTCTTGCATATGGGCTAGGAGTGGGTTCAAGTGCCACAAGGCGGAGTTTCACAGTAAGGTAACCTTTCAGAAGATCACCACATTGGTTATGTCTGTGTTCAGCTTCAGGCAGTTGGACCTCATTTTTGTGGCCACTTTGGTCATACAGTTGTTAAAGTTGTTCCTTGTGCTGGATGCTTTGTTAAAAAGGAACAGTATCAGGTGTAAATTGTTGGTGGGGGTAAGTATGTTGATGTTGTGTGCTCAGATGACATCTGCTAGTGGAGTCATTTATATGCTGAAGAGGGCTGGGTAGTGTGAGGAACCCTTCAGGACTCTGCAGATGAGTTCTCGGGCTCCTTAAGGATAGGGCTACATGTTGACTGTTTGGTTCTTCCAATGACCAATGTGGACTCCATTGGCAAGCAAGGCCTTGGCTGCCAGAGTCATGTAGTCATATGATCAGAATGGGATGGGAGACTGTGTTAAAAGCCACAGAGAAATTGGATAGAATAAGGGCCATGGTTTCTCTTCTGTTAAGGATCATCCACGTGTCATCTGTTACTGTGATGAGAGCTATCTCTATGCTGTGGTTTGGTCTGAATCCTGATTATGTTCCATTGAGGTGCTAGTGGTTGGCAAGGCATCTGTTGTTGGTTTTTCTGGGACCTTGGCTCAGTATAGAAGGTGGGGTATTAGTTGGTAGTTTGTGTGCATGGCTGGGTCTGCATATGGCACCCTTGGGAGGATGGTGGCATCTTGGTGTTTCCAAGCTTTCAAGAAGGTGGCTGTGTCAAAGGAGATGTTGAGGAGAAAGGTAAGAGTTTGCTGATTGGAGTTGTTGAACCTTTGTTGAAGGTATGGTGGGATAGAGGGTCTTAAGAGTAAATAGTCTTTATGATAGTTGCTGTTTCCTTTCTCTTGTAATAGCAATCCATGTGGTCAGGGTGTTTCCCTTGTTTGATATTGGTAAACATGTTCTAAGGCTTTTAGGGTCTGGTTGTCAGATGTGGCTGTGTAATGAATGCTGAAAAAGTTCACAAGGTTGTTGCACAGTTCTTTAGTTGGTGTAATGTTGCTGATGGTTTCTGCAGGTGTGGTAAGGTCCTTGATGATTGCCAAAAAATGTTTGCTGCTGTTGGAACAGGTATTTCTTCCTTCAGCTGGGGCCTTTCTCTTGGTTTCCTGGATTTGCTGATGATAGCACCTCAGGGTGAATTTGAATTTGAACACATCCTTGTCCTATTTTCCCTGTCTCCCTTACCACCTCCATTCTAGTTGCTTGCAGTGACATTTGGTCATTCCAAGTTCTTCTGTGTACCAGCTAGCCTTTGCTTGTGTTCTTTTTAATTTTGTGAGGGACCAGAGTATCAGCAGAGATCCAGTCATTAAACTTGTTGATGTCACTTGCTTGGTCCTTTTGGAGGTTGGCTTCCCAATATTCCTACATCATGTTGTGCCCTCTTGTGGAAGTTCTACTGTGGGAGGGATATTGATTGTGAAACTGATGATGGCATGGTTTGTCCATGTGATGGATGTGGGTGTGTTAATTGTAATGTCATGGAATGAGGCATAAATGGGGTCAACAATGTGTCCAGTGTCATGAGAGGAGGGCAGATCCATATCTACAAGGCCAGGCAAAGCCACCATGCATGGCTTTACATGGCCTTATAGATATAGTGTAAGGCAACGCAGTGCAAGTTGCTGCATTGCCTCACACTGTGTCAAGGAAGTGTGTGATGGGCATTGCTGTGGGTGTTCCCACTCAAAACCCATGATTTTTTACACTATCCTACACCAGTTCTTTGTAGATAAGACTCATAGTTCTAAGCTTTCAGTAAGGGGGGAGTTGTATGCAGAGTGCCTGAGCCTGGTAATAAGTGATGTGATGACTGGGAAACTGTCCTTTCCATGTAGTCCATTGCTATGATGCACTCATCTGGTTCCCACTGCAGAGATGATGCTTGACCTCTTGTCCCCCCAGAAAGCAGCCCGTGATTAAGGCACCATAACACTTAAATCACACATTGCCACTGAGGGGGAGGGAGATTGGGATAAAATAAGAAAATATAGACTTGCAACACCGGGTCAGCTCTACTGCCTTGCGACACCATGTAAGAAGGTCTGCACTCTTGACTTTTTGGTGTTGGTAAGGATGCAGTGCACTGGAAACAACAAGAATAGTTTATCAACAGTTTTTAGGATATATGGCCTCATTAGAACTCTGGCAGTCACAAGACTGCCAGACTCGGAGATGGCGGTCGGACTGCTTCCAATGCTGTGACCCGTCCTCTACATCACAACCCTGGCAGCTGGACCATCAGGGAACCGCCAGCTCCGCCAGGATCAGAGATTCCAGTGGTCTGTAGGTTGGTGGCGGTCCTAATCCACCATGGCAGCGCTACAAGCAGCACTGCCTTGGGGATTACTACCTTGTTCTCCGCCAGGCTTTTCGTGGTGGTAGCACTGCCCTAAAAAGGTTGGTAGAGAATAGGTGACAGTGCAGGGGCCCCACTGGCCAGCATCATCACAATGTTCACTGTCTACTTTGGGGCGTAGTGCCCAACTACCATGACCATGTTTGCACCATATTTAAAATACCGAGCACCATGGTGCAGGGTAAGGGGCAATAGCATCAACATTTTTGATGCTATTGATGTACTATTCAGACAGTTTTGGGGCTAACCCTAAACAGTACATAGTAACCATTGATGTGCCTCTTTTTAATGCCTGCTCTGAGCAGGTGTTAAAAATGCTGGAAAAAAAGGAGCAAATAAATCTTTTTGATTTCTTTGTGCTGTTTTTTCACCCCACCATGGGTGAATGATCCTCTTGCATACATTATGCCTAGCGCAGGCAGATTGGGGTGCAAGGGGCTACAAAGTGGCGCAATACATGCATCGTACTACTTTGTAAATATGGCACAGCGATTTCTGAACCTAACACCACATTAGCATTAAAAAAATGATGCTAATGTGGCGCTATATCTTCTTAAATTTGGGCCTATGGCCCATAGTTATAAGATTTTGGTGCCAAGGCAGCACATCAAGTCACTGTGCTGTGCTTCCCTGCATCAAAAGGAAAGGGCAGGAATGAGCCTTATTGTTAATGCCCTTTCACCCTGTACTGGTGCCCTTTTAGCACCCTAGTACCAGCACAGGCACCCTTGCACTATCATGAAAGTGCGCCTGTATTGCATGCAGGATTGTTTTTACGCAAGAAGAGACACCTTCCTCCACAAAAACAATCCTGGGACACCTTTTCCGCTATGTGTGCAGAATGCAGCACACACAGAAAGAGGAAAAAAACATGGAGAAATAAATATATTTCTCTTTGTTGCACCTCCCTTGGGGGAGCATGTTTTTTTTTAACATTCCCTGGTATAAAGGGTCTTGTAAATCTGGGGCCTTGTCATAATCAATAGGTGTTGTATGGGAACACCCACCGCAACACCAATGGATCGCCTCCCTGGAGCTGAGTGTTTTACTATTCACTGAAGCTATCATGCATCCCTCTTATTATTTCTAATTCTAAAGCTCTAGCTTTCAGTGGTAAGATTTCAGACAATTACAATTTCCATGGCCTTTTAACATACAGACCTCTGGGCCCTAAGGCCTCGTTTTTAGATGATATTGGTAATCATGTTGACACTAGTATACCACATCCTAATTTCACTCTATTAGTTGGTTTTAACTTTCATTTGGATGTCTTAAATGATGGAACAAGAAGTCCAAATTCTATGTGGTGAAAATAGAATTGGTCACAAACTCCACAAAGGAACTGTTTAAAGTAGTTCAGTCTTTTCTAGCTCCTATTTCCCCTCCTCCTATAAATCAGACTTTTTGTGACAGATTAGCAGATTTTTTCAGAATCAAAATAGAAATGGTTTACAAAGATTTTGATTCTTCCCGTTCTGAAGCCACTATTAATTAATAGTCTTTGATCTAAGAGCTCAAGGAAATGAACATCTTAGATGTTCCACAGCTGAGTATTGACTGATAAATCATGCTTCTGGATCAGGTAAAGTCAGGAGCTCCCTCTGATCCTTGCCCACCCAAGGTTATGCAAACTACCGCTACTGGCATTGCTCTGGTCTTAACAGCTTTGTCGAATGCTATTATTGTGACCAGGTTCTTTCCCACTGTAAAAGGTCTCAATTCTACTATTATTGAAAATAAACCCTCTCTGGACCCGAAGGAGGTAAACAAATTCATCCCAATATCTCGACTCCTTTATCCAGCTAAACTGCTCAAAAAACACATCAATGTCAGTTTATCAACATATTTAGAAGGGAATAATCTGTTGGAGATGGCAGAATATGGCTTTAGCACTGAGACAGCCTTGATATTGGTTGCGAAAGAGATCAGTGCCATTAAAGACAATGGAGGTAGAGCAGGAGTGGTCATGTTGGACATGTCCACTGCTTTTGATATAGTTAGCCACTGTGTTTTCCTGGATCACCTATCTGAAATAGGCACCAAGAGCAATGCAATGAACTTATTTCCTCTTTCTTAACTGATAGATGGCAGTTTGTGACTCATGGGGAATTCTACTCAAAATCTTTTTCTCTTTCGTGTGAGGCCCCCAAGGAATCAGGGCACAGCCCTGCGCTATATAATATTTATGTGGCACCATTTGTAAAGCTAATTCATTCCTACGGTTTTGTTTCCGTAGCATACGCTGATGACACGAAGATCATGTTATCAATTCCAGGTAAGGTGGAAGAAGTTGCTGCCAGGTTCAACAGCTGCATTAGCACAATTGTCCAGTGCATTGTCTGAAACTGAATTGAGACAAAACAGAGCTCATTGTTTTTTTTAAAACAATCCACCTTTTGTTGACATTTTTGTTGGCCTCAAGTATTGGGGTCTCCACTAGATCCTGTCTGAAAGTTGAGAAACTGGGGGGTAATTTTCAATGCCGACCTGTCCTTCTCTGATCAAGTTAATGAAATTAACTCATTTTGTTTTTACTGCTCAGGTCTTTTAAAAAAAGTATTGCCTTTTCTACCTTTCCAGCTTCAATAAACCATAGTCAATGCTCTGGTACTATCTAGAGTTGATTACTGCAAATACCCATCATATGGGCACTCGACAATCAGTTCTAAAAAAACTTCAGATGCTGCAAAATGCATCTGCCTGCCTTTTCAAGGAAAGTCCCGAAATACGGCATGTTGACCAATGACCTCACTGATCTGCATTGGCTCATAGCTAAGAAACGCGTAATATTTAATGCTCTTTGTCTAGCTCACACTACTAAAATCACCTGTTTGGCTGGCAAATTCAGATGGTATCAACTATCCAGAAAATTGAGATCAGCTGCATTGCTTTACGTGCAAGTTCCCAAGATAAAATTTCATGGGGCAGGCACAGCTTCGTTTACACCACTTATCTGCGGTATACATTGCCTTTTCATCTTAGAAATCAATTCAATCGTGCTATATTTCAGAAACAGCTGAAATCATATATTTTCCTTTTTCCCCTTTAAAATGTGTTGCATAGCTGTTTCTGTCATTTATGTTTAAGTTCTTTGCACCAGGACACCCTCGGGTAATCGCACGCTTTAGAAAATCTGCTCATTCATTCATTATTTTACATTACTTCCCGTTGTTCCTCTTTTTGACAAATATAATTGTCTTCTGTATTTTTGTAATGGCCACGGTTCATATCACGTGCATTAGGATCAGATTTTAACTTTAATAAATCTGGAAAACATTTTCCTAGCATACAAATGTTCTTGAGTTTGCCTGAAATAGGTTTTCGGTTCCACTAAATTTTCCTGTATCACAGAACTGATTGTTACCTAAAATGGAACTTGCTCAATTAATGCTCAGCGGGTTACAGGAGGTTTCAGTCCACATTGACTACGTTCTTAGTGCCAGAGGGTCTGGACAACTCCTTTCAGGGCTCTATTCTGGAGAAGAAGTCCAGAAATAAATCAGGTACTCGTTTGAGTCTAAGGTGATCTCTTGGTCTTACTAAAAGAGAAATTATGTTTATTGCTGTGCGATACCTCAGCATAATTGTATTGATAGCGGGCTGAGTTTAGGATTGAGTTGCCCTAATACTCACCACTTTGTATTTAACAAAGAGCTTAACACTGACTTGATATTTTAGGCCTATTCTGCTTCTTCGCTCATTCTGCACTAGTACAAAGTTGAAAATCAGGAGCACCAGGCTTGTCCTCTATATTTTGCCTAAATACATCTGTAACTGCCTTTAAGAGACCTCGTGTTACTAATACACATACCAATGCATATATGCATACCTACATTAGAGAAGAATGAGCTTTAGGTCAGCCACTTGAGTCATTGGCTTTTGGCATTTTTCACAACGTTCCGTTAGCTGGGTTGAGTTGTTGTTCAAGCTGTGACATTTTGTGGCAAAATATGTGGGAGCTGAATGAGTCCCCGAGGTAAACTCTCCACTGTGCTACTCCCCCATTTTTGTCTTTTTGTCCTACTTTTGCAGTTGTGCACTACACCACCCACCCCTTCACCCTCAGCGCAGAATGTGGAATCTGCTGTTCGTACATCCGTGTGCACTATCAGGCAAGAGCTCATTGATATTTTGGTTTTACCACTGTTGGTAAAATTGCTTTATTAGCAATGGCATAACTAAATCATTCCAAAAAGTTTGCAGTGCATAACATGTATGGTGGCTTTCTTGGAACGGAGATTAAAAAAACATGAAACACTCCATTAAAAGATGCCTGCCATCAGGTGTGGCTCATGGGGGCGGAGGGGCAGTGTGGTGTGTGGCAGGGGAAGGAGGGAAAGGACAAACAAAAAAATTATAATAAAAAATAAACTTACCTTCCTCACTGCCTTCGCAGTGCTTTTCCGCTCCTCAATTCTCGTAGCAGGCACAGGCTCCCAGCCTGCCCGGCAGTTAATCATAAGATTAAGATTGCCAAAACCGCCCTGGCTTAGCTCTCTGAGGCAGAGTGAGAGCCTCTGCCTGCTGGTTGGAGAGAGCGCAGTGCTCATGTGAGTTTGACCGGCCTGAGACAGCCGGTCAAAAATACATGTGCACACAGGGGAGTGCTGTGTATTCCCCCTCTGTCCCTGACACAGCCCATTGCCTCGCCCCTTTTACAATAAAACGATAATGAATTTAGTTTAACAATGTTTTATTGAAAAGGTTTGCAGCTGCTGCTGGGGTGGGGGAGTGACTCTCCTTCGCCATAGCGGAGGAGCCACAGCTGCCTGCCATGCATTTACATGCATGTCCATCTAGTGAATGAGTTGCTTATGATTTTTTAAGCACCATTAAAATATTGCTGCCATGCATTCACAAGCCTGGAAAACTATCCTATGGGGCAAAGAAAACAATAGTGTCAAAGTCATTAGCTTAGCACTAATTAGTGAAGTTCAGACCAATCGGCTTTGCCAACACTTTTTCACTTTGCATAAATGACGGGATTAGTACAAAGTGCACTTACTCTCGACATTGGCATATGCAATTTACTTTAAAAGTAAATTGTGTATGAATAATATTGCTGTAGGATTAACACCTATGCAATGAACACTTTTGGAACATTCAAACTACTAAAAGTAGTCATATGGCACACAAAAAAGAGCCAAATGCCACGTGCAATACTATTCCACTGGAGTGTTTGCAAACATCGCTAATGTATTAAGAATTAGTCCATTGGTCTTTGGATAAGTTTCAGAATTTTTCCAACTTTACATATAAGTTCAATAAATTGGGTACCACACAAAGGCCCAGTATCGTGCACATTTTTTCAACTTACCCTTAATATGACACACCATACCACCGACAAGGACACTAAGCTTACAAAAAACAGCTAACTCTGCTAAATAAATACCCACATTTAGCAGTATCCGTCCGCTAGTACTTGTTACATCTCTGGTCCGACTGTCCCTTCAGCCACCCTGGTGGAAATTCCATTCCACCTGTTTCAAATCTTTTTTTTTTTTAATGCTCTTTGGTTCCATACTGGTTTTGGCCATGGAACCAAATGTGTCTAGAAAAATAAACCAATGGGAGCCAAAACTAAGGCCCAGATTTAAGAGGGCTTAGCGCCATCCTAACGACCCATTAGCATAATTATTTTTACACTAATGTGGCGTTGCATGGTAAAAAATGCCACACCTTATGTACAAAGTGGCACAATGCACACATCACGCCACTTTGTGACCGTTTGTGCTACATAATACCTGCCTCAGGCATAATGTATGCAAAGAGAGCAATACTCCATTAGGGGGCCCACAAAAATGACACAAAGAAATCTAAAAGATTTCTTTGCATCATTTTTTCTGCACTTTTAATGCCTGCTCAGAGCAGGCGTTAAAAGGAGGCTCCCATTGGTTACAATGGACCTCTGCATGCCTTGCAGGACTAGCGTAAAAAATGTTACCCTAATCCAGCAAACTAGCATAAAAAAGTCTGATGCTAGCTCTCTAACTACTGCTGTGGTGTGCCGTTTATGGCGTTAGGGGAATGATAAGAGGCGCAAGAAAAGTACCTGCAGTATGTGCCACAACACTTTTCATAAACATGCTTCTAAGACTAAAGATGCTCATTGACTTACTGGAAACTTTTCTAGCAGTTGTTCATTATGGAAAAAACAACTAGATTCAGTGGAAGCCTGCTCTGAGCAGGCCTTCAAAATAATGGAAAAAATGGTACATTGAAGTGTTGTAAATTTCACTGTGCCATTTTTTCGGGCCTCCCTGCGTCGGAACACCCCCTAACATACATTAAGCCTGGCACCACTTCGTAAATACGGCGCTGGAGCAAGGCCTCCTTAACGCTCCTTTAGCGTAAAACAAAAATGAGATTAGGGTGGCGCAACGTGGCGCTAGGAGCTTGTAACTGAATCTTTGAAATCAAATCATTGGGTTTCTGTTATGATGTCATTAATCAGCTCTTTATTTGTAGATGAAAAGAAGTTAAAATAAACAACTACAATCCAAGGTAAAGTTTTAAGGATAAATAAGGGTTCCAATCATATACGATATAAAATGAGAAGAAGTTGCATGTCAAATTATGAATTTCTAATGGAAAAATGTCACCTCAAGTTCCAATTTAGAAAGAAAAAGTGCACACTGTCATTCTGTATATTCAAATACAGTGTTACAGGAAGATGACAATTATGATATCGATGTAAGGACATGTCATTCTTATTTTGAAGAAATTAACATATTAACACTGAAAGCTTTTTCCAGAATGATCCATTCAATGCTGCATGCCACCTGTCTTAAAGTAAGATCTCTTCCTCAGCATAACTTAGCTGGTGCATCCTACAACTGTTAAAGCTGAGTTTTTACTAATGAATATTCGTGTATTCTGAGTGTTGAATCTGCATAGAAAATGAGTCAATGTAGAAAAATAATACACCCATTTGAAATGTGCCTACTTGAGTGACCACCAATATTAATGAAGTGTACTTATTAACAGCCTATTAATGTGAAATGACAAGCTCATGTTTGGATTATTGTAGTAGCAAGTCATATTAATGGTTATGTATTATGTACTTGCTTTATTAATCATAGGCCTTAATTTAGCGAGGTCTTCGGCCTAATTGCCTGGCCTCATGTCAAGCTGCATTTCTTAGGCGAATTATAAAATGGCTGCTTACGAGAATTAAATTGTGATTTTTTATTGCTTGGACCGAATTTTAGTGACTAGAATTCTTTCTCATGAGACCTGCTTGCTTGAAAATGTTGAACTAGCTAGGGATACATTGTATAACTAAGTGTGTGTAAAGATGACCTTCCAAGGAGCAGACAATGAATGCACTGACTGGAGTATAAGCTGATACAAAGTTGTTAACAGACAAGCGCAACAACGGGAACAGGAGAAGAGAAGCCAATCATTGACATGGGAACAGTAGTCTAGTAAATTCTTAGATTTAAGGTACTACTTTCATTGGACTAAACATAAATGTACGAATTTTTGACCAATAGCGACATGGGGAGAGGTTTTAGGGAATCTAAGTTAGCCAGACTGCACCAAGAAGAGATACACCATTAGCCCTATTCTTTCAAATTGTTCAGAGACACCATTCTCCAGATTCTTCTGGAGAGTTTAGATATTAGCAACACAAAAGTATGATGGGCGGAGTGCTGAACAATGCAAACACTCACCCCCAGTCACAGATCTGGGTTTAATCCATCGTTCTTTCGCTCACCATGCCACCCCAGTTTGGACCCAGCCATATACAAATCAGTCTTGACCCTGTTCCTCATGGGAACAGTCCAGCCCGAACTGCCAAGCCAGGTCCTCACTGGACGGGAAACAAGCATCCTGGGACCGTTTTCAGGGTTTCACCCTTCGTCAGCCAGGCTAGCTTGAATCCAGTGGCACAGTGAGCAAGGGACCCATGTCTGGGCAAACTCTTCCCACTTAGGGCAACTTTAGCAGCGCAGAAGGATGATGGACGGAGTGCTGAACAATGCAAACACTCACCCCGATCACAGATCTGAGTTTAATCCATCGTTCTTTTGCTCACCATGCCACACCAGTTTGGACCCAGCCATATGCAAATCAGTCTTGACCCTGTCCCTCATGGGAACAGGCCAGCCCGCACTGCCAAGCCAGGTCCTCACTGGACTGGAAACAAGCATCCTGGGACCGGTTTCAGGATTTCACCCTTCATCAGCCAGGCTAGCTTGAATCCAGTGGCACAGTGAGCAAGGGACCCACGTCTGGGCTTACCCTTCCCACTTAGGGCAACTATAGCAACACAAATGATGATGGATGGAGTGCTGAACAATGCAAACACTCACCCCCAGTCACAGATCTGGGTTTAATCCATCGTTCTTTTGCTCACCATGCCACCCCAGTTTGGACCCAGCCATATGCAAATCAGTCTTGACCCTATTCCTCATGGGAACAGTCCAGCCCGAACTGCCAAGCCAGGTCCTCACTGGACCGGAAACAAACATCCTGGGACCGGTTTCAGGGTATCACCCTTCATCAGCCAGGCTAGCTTGAATCCCGTGGCACAGTGAGCAAGGGACCCACGTCTGGGCATACCCTTCCCACTTAGGCAACTGTTTAGGTATTATTCTTGCCGAAATGCATGAAGAGACACTACTTTCCTGAACTTTAATGCTGAATTCTGATGCATTGCTGGCTGACCGAGCAGATGTACGATTGACGAAGACTGTCACAGCTTGCTGAACCATACTGAGGAAAGGTATAAGATGATGTTACTGATTGTTATGTATATTTGCTTTTGTCACTAGGTACCAACTGCTAATTTTGATAGAGCCATAGCATGAAGTTTTTTTTCAAATTTGTGTTGACTAAATTGTTTTGCATCAAGTCCAAACATGCTATTCTAATCTGAAGGTTAGTTCGAATATTCACTGATGATGCTGGCTACCTATAATAACAGTTGATGTATTTTCTTTGCTGAATCTAAATATATGCCACTTCTCTTGCACAGTTATTCTTGCTATTGATTTGTAATGTAACCTTAGCATGTGCAATGGTCCAAGCTTTGATCAAATTGCGTTTCTTTAGAAGATTTGAGCAGCCAGTATTGTTTCTGTATGCTTATCATTTGATTTTGTTACATGATATTAGTATTGTTAATATAGGGAAATAAACATTCTAACTTTTACATAAAGGTGTGGTTATTCATAGTTGAAAGATCATGGTGCGTGTGTGTGGAAATTACTGACTCCCATGATTATTGATGCTATTGATTTTCATTGCTATTGAGATATACGGAGTCTCATGGTGGGAACTACTTAAATCGTAGTCAAAAGGTACATCGACCTATAAAATCGTCCCTTCTAAATTGATGTAAAGTAACCAAATAAGGTCAGACGTGCTAACACGATCCATAGTTGAAGCAAGTCAAGTGGAAGTGCACTAGGGCTGAAACCAAGGGGGGAATAGCTGATTTAAAATGAAGGCCTGTTAAAACCATCAAATTGCCCCTATATTTTCAAAATAGAAGAATATTATTTCACTCCAGCCTCTGTTCTCCCGCTGTGCTGTCACTGGACTGCTTCAGCACGGGGATTTCTCCCTTCACAAACATTACAAAGGTGGTCATTATGCCTTCAGATAACTGACATACACTATGCAGTGCATTGCAATTTAAATGATGCATAGTGAATACCTGAAAGATGTTGCATGTTTTTTACCTTGCCTTGCCTTACAACACAGCACAGAAAGAAAATAGGGCCTGATTCATAAGGCCCTTGCGCCACACCAGAGTCTAATGTGGCATTAAGGAGGCCATTTCCCTGCGCCTTATGCTTGCACTGCCCCCATTTAACCCCATGTGCCACAATATGACTGCACCGGGTATAATATATGGAAAGGGGGCATTCCCACACAAGGACACCCCAAAATATGGGGCAGTAAAATCTACAAGATTTCAGCGTGACATTTTTCCCATAATATTTATTCCCTGCTTGAGGCAGGCATTAAAAAATGACGGGCCCATAGTAACCTATGGGCCTCCCGAGTGCTTTGCAGCACTAGTGCCATAATTTATGGCACTAATCCAGCAAAGCACCACAATGGCATCATGAATTATGACGCTACTGTGGAAACGACTGCCATGGTGTGCCGTATTGTAAATATGGAGCAGCCATGGTGTTGTTATGTGGGGCAGGGCAAAGCATGGGACCGATGCACCACTTTCTTGTAGACCAGGCCCATCGTGTGGCTCTGTGACAAAGTGCTTTAATGTTAGTTTATTCACAGTAGTCCCTTCTGAACCAAATATCCTCAAATTCAGAGTGATTTGAGTTTTGATGAAACCCTGATGTATTCTGGGTTCAAAGTTTGAAATTTGCCTAAGGGAAGTATTATTGTTGTGCTGGCTGTGTTTTGGAAATGCTGTTTCAGCATGAGGAGGGGAGAAAGGTCAATTAGCTTGTTTACGTGTTACAAAAAATAATCCTATAGAAAAAATGATTACTTTTGTTTTGAGGTATTATTCTACATTAGGAGATGAGCTTTAGGCTGTGACTAGCATTAAATAATACTGGGTTTATTGGAGCCAAGGAAATGAGTCTGGAACAAACGAAAAAAGATTTTAAGTAGATTTATCAAACCGTCACCAGCGCAGCAAGCCACCATGCTGTGTTGCTTAAAAAGGGCAGGAATGTGCTGAATTTAACATTATATGGTACATTTTTTTTCTCTCCTTGTGCTGGCACACTTTTTGCTGCCTAACGCCAATGCAGGGAACCCTGAGCAATGGATCCTGCATTGTAGGAAGGAGGACCTTCCTGCACAAAAAAATCCTCAGAGGCCTTTTCCTCTTACTAAGTGTGCTGCAGAGGGAAGAACGAGATGAAATAAAGATATTTCTCCTCATTGCCCCTCCCCTGGGAAGGCGTAGCATTTTGGCACATTCTGAGGTTTACCACTGTTGGAAAATCTGGAAATGCACAGAAATCCAGGGGTTGATGCATGTGAACACTCACACTCCACCCATGGTATGCATCCCTTGAGCAGAGTAAGGCAATGTAAGGCAATGTAGTGATTTGTGCTTTGTTTTGTTCTTCTCGATTTATCAAGCCATGCAGGGCGATGCAAGGTGGCCTTGCATGGCTTCATAGAGCTCAATTAGCATTTGCACCACCAACACAACTTAATGATAAATATGGCCCTTAGTGTATTTAGGCCCATATTTATACTTTTTTTGCGCCGCATTTGCGTAAGTTATTTACGCAAAAGCGGCACAAACTTACAAAATACAATTGTATTTTGTAAGTTTGCGCCGCTTTTGCGTTAAAAAGCGGCGCAAATGCGGCGCTAAAAAAGTATAAATATGGGCCTTAGTGTAGTATAGGAGAGTCAAACCTTGAAATAAAAATACGTTTTATTCAGGACGCTGTAATTGGTTGGGTACCTGTCCTTGCCAGTATTGACTATGAGTAAAAAACTCAAAATATTTCGAGATGAGAGGATTTTCTCTCCTCAGCTGCAAATTCAGATTGAGGCTGAGTCAGTAACTATACTTACATTGAGGCATGCAATTTGCCTAAGAACATATGACTGATACTCGTCGAGAAGCGCGATATTACATGATAGCAAGTGTGCTTTAAATATGAGGACACTGTGTTGGAGTGACTGAAAAATAATTTCCGCTGAGTTACAGATCATTGACACGTATGGCAGCTCACTGAGCACTACCTTATGAGTGACCTAGCTCCGGATGCGATATTTACCTTACCACAAAATTAAAATCGAAAATATTAGGAATGCAATTTAACAGCTTTAACAAATATTAGTGATTTGAAGTTCACCCGTGCAAAATAAGTAGAACATGGAGTTTGAGTGGCATATGTACTAACCTCAAGGTCACAAAATGCAGTTGTAAATTTCCCATCGACTTTTTAAACCAGAATTTTTTTCGCAAGTAGACCTCTGTGCAAGAGCTCAGGGATTAGTCAGATCACACTTTGGAACACCTTTTGATTGTCTACAATCACAGGGGTGGACAGCGGACCACCATGCTTTAGTGATTTCATTCCAAATGGAAAACTGTATAAACCTGTGCTGCTTAAAAAAACTAAAAAACAATCAAACGTGGTCTCATGTACTACTTCCTACTCTCCTCAATGCTGTTTTCCCGATTTACACACGCAAAGGGAGGGAGCTTGAATGGAACTATTGTGTGGGGAAATCAGTGTTTGTTGTACGTAATACTACAGAGAAAGCAGCAGTGGCTATCCTGAAGATTTGAGATGTAGACCCTGATTTCGACTATTGCCCTAATTCATTTTGGGAGAAAAATTATGTTTGCTCACGAAAAAAGACTCCACGTTGTGCTAATTGCTTATGTCCAAATTGCATACCCTGCCTTTTTGGCCACTGGTGTGTAGCACGAAAAACGTGATGAGAATTTTGTTGGCAAATTGAGTAAAATTACATTTAACACAAACCACACATCTGAATGTTACTCCTTCAAACATGCACTGCGGTTCACAAATTATATTCTACGTTGTTTGCTAACACGATCCTCACCTGGGTGACCCGTTTCCTATTTCAGAAGTGTGCTTCACAGCAATAGCTTTTCTAGAGACCATGGAACTAAAAAAAAAAAAAAAAAGGTTTCAAGAGTCTGGGCCATTTCTTCCCCTCTACTTTCAAACGCATCCCCGGGTTAGGCAATTTCCTCCTACCATTGATCAAAACACATTGCTGGGGGCGTGGCCGGGCCACGAAACAAGGTGGCCGCTTAGAGAGAGAGCTCCGTGCCGAGGCGATCCCAGAGGGGCGACAAGACAGCCGGACAACACACCGGGTTCGGTGCCCCTCCACCCCTACAACAGCGGCGACACGGAATCATGTCCGGGGACCCCGTAGGAGCGGGACGCAAGGCAGGAAACTCGCGACTCGCCACATGCCGATAAGGCCTGACAAAAGGAGCGGAGTCGCGTCTTCGGATGACCGGGGACGGCGTGCCCGCAGCGGCAAGGAGCAAGCTGAACAGGCCGCAGGGACTGCGGGAGCCGTGACGACCCGCTCCCATCTCCCTACAACGCCAACAAACACCTGCGGACCTTCGACCCCCCACAGGGAGACGAGGAGACGCAGCGAAGGGGTGCGGCCCCTTCGACAGCTGGGAGAGAAACCCGGCCAGGGAGGTAGGATCGAATCTCTTTAAAATAAGAACGGCATCGCCGGAGGCAGAGGCAAGACTTCTCTCCTCTTTTCCATCACAGAGGGACAACAAAAACCCTCCCGCTGGGATAATAAACTTTCACCCCCCCCCCTCCAGACAGCTAATACTGAGGAGGGCAGAGGGGAACGACGGGAGGCACGTGGAGGCGAAGAGACGAGAGGGGTGAGCGACTGGAGGGGCATCGGAGATGAGGAGAGCCAGAGGGAGCCAAGAGAACAAAGATACAGGAGAAGGGAGAGGACTGGCACCAGTGTAAGGAATCAAAGCCTCCATCGCTTATACTTATACTTATACTTAGCGCGGGCTACTGACGGGGACAGCTGAAGAGCCACACATACCCCTGTTCAGAAAGACCTGGAGGAAAGTAAATCAGCCCCCTTCCCCCTCCCCCCTCAGCTATTTAACGTCAACCACTGAAGAATCAACCTTGGCAGACACAAGTCACAGCTCTCCAACAATAAGGGCCAATGTAGGCTCAACAACGACCCCATGGCAACTCCTTGAATATAACCTTCTCTGCCCCATAGACATAGACATTGACATTGTCAGGCCTCTGCCATTTACGCTAGGAGGATACACTAAAGAGAATGAGGGCAAAAAAGATATACGGAGAACAATAAATAAGTGAACGCGGAGACAGGAGGAGGGAAGGAAAGAGGGGGAAGTCAAGTCTATCACCAGCAACCAAAGACCCAGAAAAACGAGAAGAGACAATATAAATTCGAGACCAGGCTGGCACAGAACATCTATATCCTTATCGGAATCCACGGAGGGAGACCCGGGCCCCACGTGGCCAGACTCTGCAGACAATTGAGGCGATGCCCGGCAACAAACCGAACCATAAACCTGTCAGCAAGCCTGCACGACAACTATTATTCTCAGAAGCGCTACAACACAAACGCCTAACCCCCACAAAGATAAACCCTCAAACATCGCCACCTTTAAACAAGTCCACCACGATGTCTGATAAAGATCAATCTACAACTATGGACAGGATACTACAAGAGATCACCACCGTCAGCCGCCGCATAGAGGGATGGACGCCTCTATAACTTCATTGACACTAGAAACCAAATCCATGCGATCTGACATTGCAGGCTTTCAATCTAGAGTGAAAGGGCTAGAGCAACGCATAGGATCACTAGAGACGCAGATCAACACGTCTCAGGATCGAAACAAGACTTCATCTACCTCAGGAGCAAACTAACGGACATGGAGGACAGGAGCCGGAGAGACTATATCCGCGTACTTGGGATCCCGGAAAACAAAGAAGGCTCGGATATGCAGGCTTTTCTGACCTCCACTCTTCCAAAAATGATTTCATTGGACTTTGACCCGCCGCTAGAATTCCAACGGGCACACAGGATAGGCCCAAAACGCTCTGACAACTCCTCAAGGCCCCGCCCAATCATCGCATGCTTGCTGCGGCATAATCAAACCCGACAAATACTCCAAGTAGCACGCAACCACGGCCCTTTCCGAATAGACCAGCACGAGATCTGAATAACCGCCGATTACTCCAAGGAAACCAACGAACGTAGAAAGGCTTTCCTAGCCCTACGACCCCGGCTTCGTAAACTAGAGATGAAATACGGTCTCTTTGACCCTGCAAGAATGTGGGTTACCAAAAATGGAGTATCCAAGGACTTTTATAACCCCGACGAATTGAGACTCTTCCTTGACTCTTTCCAATCCCAGCCTATGGACTCTCTCAACACAGACAGTGAGCATGACATTGTAGGAGGCAGTGATAGGGCCGAAACCCCCCACTCGGGAATGGAAAAGGTGAAGACGGCTCTACATGACACCGGAGCCAGTCATAGAGGTAGAGACATGGAGAGACTAACCAGATCATATGATGACAGGGGTCAGATTTTACACGCAGTAGTAACCCACACCCAACTATCGGAGAGAGACAAATCCCGCTCCCCTTTAAAGCCTACAACTGGATCTTCTTGAGAAGGTAACGCGACAAGACGACTTGTGGGACTATCGCTAGAGAGTCGAAAATAACAACTATAGACTCCGCGGAAGGATGAGTACCTTTCCAGATCATATGCGTATTACTATTGTAATTGTCTAAGTCTGCTAGTATCAATGTTAAAACCAGATACATGAAAAATCTATGTTCTTCATGACTAGAGCCGAGGCCCTATAATGAAAAACTACCAGTAAATCGTTACTTGCCCTCAGTACACAACAGATGATGATTACTAGAACAGGGATCAGACCCCACCAACTCCCTGTTTGTTGAATAAGGGCCCGGTCCCGACCCTATAACCCTATAACAAGGTAACAAGGTAACAGGGGCATTAAACAGATAACAAAAAATAAACACTAACTAACTATCATGGAACTTACCTTATATTCCACACACTACAAAATATCTCATGGTAGTAAACAACAAAGTATGTGAAATCGTCCTAATACACACCACACTCGACCAGCGCTGACATTAGAACCGTTTAGCCCCCATTATCACCCCAAGGGATGGGACTAGACCACGTAAAGATAAATTAATTCCAATACAGGGACACACAAAACGATATAACCTGAGACATATCAAAGCTCCCATTACTTGACTTTACTTTATTCTACAATAAGAAAATGGGGGAAAAAAAATAAAAAATAGAACACAGGGACATAATACAACATAATACCGCATAACAAACTGAAATAATATGACATTCTACACTGCCACTCCACACCACATTATAACATCAGAATGTAAATTATAAACTATTAGCTATTCCTTCCCCCGGATGTTCGTACCTACCCCCATCCTAATCATTATTACTATCTTAAACTATTATCTACAACAGAACGACTATGATGGTGGCACATACCAAGTAAGACCTTAGTAGGTCAGTATTATGATGTAATAATACACGGCAAGGAGTTAGTAATAGGATGAGATACGCATTATCCTCGCGTAAGCCGGGGCTCAGCTACACTCATTACCTATCCTACGATTAATAGAGAGACGCTTGGCATAATGGCTCCTAACATGATAATGTGATAAGATACCAGGATATGTTATGTTGATCAACCTAATATGTCATTGAAACGTTGTAAGGCGAGACGTGACGAGGCAGTGTTATAGTTGAAAAGAAATGCTCAGGAAGTATTATATTATATTGTATATTGGTATCTTTATGTACCCATGCATACGCGAGAACCGTAATACTCTGTTTGAGCTCTTTCCCCCTCCTTCGCCCTGCCCCCCCCCCTCGCCAGCCGGTCTCGGCCTTTCTGTCTGCCCAGTCCCTACTTTAATTTACAACCCTATCTTATGAACTCCTAAACACCCTACGATCCCATACAACATCAAGTACTAGGCACAACATCCTAAACACCATACCCCATCAACACCCGACACCCCCCCCTCCTCTCCAGCGCTTCCCAGGTACTCTAGTTATCAACCGACCATTACTTCTGCCAATATACACTTTAGTTATATAACTAATACACTAGCCACCAACCACCGATGAACAGACCCACTTCCCGATACATAAACATAAGCACTGCTGTGTACCCCCCCACCCCTCCTTATCACCGACATATCGATAACTGGCTGTCTGTTGTTTCCCCCCTTGCCCCCCCCGATCGAGATCGCCCGACGGCACGAGAGCTCCGAGAGATATCGGTCCCGCTGTTTACAGACCTAACGAACGAAGGAGGTTGGACTCCTAACCTCCCTCATCCCTATCCTTCTCCACTTCTTCCCCCAATTGCACGCTCTCTTGCTATACTCTCAATCTCAACTTCAGCACACGCATCCATCCCTTCCCCCTCCCTCTCCCTCTTTTCTTCTCCCTCTCATTTCTCCTTGTCTTCTTTTCCCCTCATATTTCCCCTCCATCTGGCTCTCGTCCTACTTATATTGCCTCTCTTCCTTCACCCTCTCCTCTCTCTTCTCTTTCTTCTCCAGAGGACTCCCTTGGCCTCCACCAGCTGCTAACCCCCGTATAATATAAAACCCGTATCATATCGAAACACAACTCCCACTCTAACAACTAAGTCAATATCTCCCACCCTCCCTCCCCCCCCCACCAACACCAACCCCGGAACGAGGGTGCTTACTCACAATTATCCAAGATGTCGAAGTCCCACCCTCAAGCGACGCGACCATTACGCATACTCTCTTGGAATGTACATGGCATGACGAGCTATGTTAAGCGGAAAAATATACTGTCCTATCTTCAATCCAAAAAAACAGATATAGCTCTGATTCACGAGACTCACCTTGACACCCTGGAATCCAGTAAACATAAACGGGATTGGGTAGGGAGGGTTGCCTTCAGCTGCCGTCCAACGAGTCAGGAATCTGGAAGTAACGGACCCCGCAAATGTGGAGTGGCGATATTAGTGCGTAAATCCCTCCCGGTCACTATCATTAAAACCTGGAATGATACGGAAGGAAGGTATATATTTGCTAAACTAAAACTAGGGGACACTGTTTTATGCGTGGGATCCATTTACGCACCAATCGGCCCAAAACGCCCATTCCTTCTACATCTAAATCGCCTCCTGACAGAAATCGGAACTACTCGATACATAATCGGGGGAGACTGGAATCTCGTCCAAGACGCCATAATGGATAGGACAGGCCCTGTTGATATATGTAACAATCACGACAGAGCGCTTCTGACAGACCTGACCACCGACGTTGGTCTGGTGGACTGCTGGAGAATACAACACCCGAAAGATAAGGAATATACTTTCCTATCCACCGTCCATGGCACCCAATCGCGTCTGGATTATTTCTTAGTATCACACACTGCAATCCCTCATATACAAGACACCTGCATCCTAGACAGCGGGCTCTCAGATCACTCCCCAATACTAATCCGGATCCAGGTGGGACTCTCCTTCTCTGGTCGTAAACCATGGCGATTGGCTGTACACAGATACCGCTCTCCCCAAGGGAAGGAACAATTAAAAGCTCATGTAGCTACATACATGGCCGAGAATACAGGCACTGTATCCTCAACAAGGATCCTATGGGCGGCAGCAAAAGCAACCCTAAGAGGGAATATGATGCGAGATGCAGCACTGGCCAACAAAGACAGAATAGCCCGCCAAACCACCTTAGAGGCCACGATACAGGACCTCACTAAACAATATACCGCCCAACCATCCCCTAGGCTGCGACACGCCTTAGAACAGGCCCGCATGGCACACAATGAACTTTATACATCTCAGGCGGAATACGCACTGCAAAAACTGCGAGGCCGCCATTACGAACAAGGGGAAAAAGCAGGTCGCCTCCTAGCGGCGCAGCTCTGACAAAGAGAGGCAGCCTCTGCCATTGCGGCCATAACATCTTCTTCAGGAGCAGTGCTAACTCGCCCACAAGACATTGTAAACAAGCTCGCCAAGCACTACCGACATTTGTACACTCCTGAAACAACGACAGATCAAACACAAATGGAGACATTCCTTACCGCGGCCAATCTACCCCGTCTGTCTGAGGCAGGCAGGGCCCTCTTGGATGGTAACATAAGCAAAGAAGAGATAACCCAAGTTATAACAAGCCTCCCCTACCATAAATCTCCAGGAGAGGACGGATTCCCTGCGGAATTCTACAAATGGGCTGGGGAGAAGGCAATAACCGCAGTACATGAAGCACTGACGGAAGCATGTCAAGAAGGCTCCCTGGGCGCTCTATCCAATAAAGCCACGATTGTCATCTTGCCTAAGCCAGGAAGAGACCCCCTTCTCTGCGGCAGTTACCGTCCTATCTCCCTTTTGAATGGGGATGTCAAACTCCTAGCCAGTGTTCTAGCAGCGCGGCTCCTCAAGGTGATACCATCATTGATTCACAATACCCAAGTAGGATTTGTACCAGGCCGTACCTCCGGAAATCATATGCGAACTCTTTGCCATACACTGTTAGAATCCATACAATTACCTGACGAAGCCCTAGCCCTGTCCCTAGACGCGGAGAAAGCATTCGACCGCATTGAGTGGTCCTACCTATTCACAACCATGAAGCATTTTGGCCTGGGGGAACAATTTATCTCTAAAGTACGTTTATTATATGACCACCACACAGCACAGGTTAACTGTGGGGGCATCATGTCAGACCCATTCCCTATTGGAAGGGGCACACGCCAGGGATGCCCCTTTTCGCCACTTCTATTTCTATTGGCCATGGAACCCCTAGCTGCCACCATACGAAATTCTCACCAAATAAAAGGGATCCATATCACCGGGGGCATATCCAAAATCTATCTCTACGCAGACGACATTCTGTTAACAATGTCCGATCTAGAAACCTCGCTCCCAGCACTACTTTCCACTATAGAAGACTTTGCATCCCTATCCGGATATCGGGTAAACTGGGATAAAAGTGAGGCACTACCATTATCCCGCATAACGACGAGGGCAGCGATACATGGCCTCCAATTCAAATGGACCCCGACCCGCCTTAAATATTTAGGAACGTTCATTAACCGAGGTCTAGAACATATGGTCAGGGACAACATAGACCCCCTTATATCTAAAATGAAACAAGACTTTGCCAAATGGTCCCTTCTAGGCCTGTCCATGTGGGGAAGGACACAGGCGGTCAAAATGGTCACCTTACCACGCTTCACATACGTGCTAGGCATGCTTCTCCTACAGATACCTCTTTCCTCACTCCGATTAATAGACGCATCCATAAGGGCCTTCGTCTGGGGCTCCTCACGCCCAAGACTGAAACCTGCAATAATACTGGCCCGACGGCCCTACGGAGGATTAGGACTACCCTCGGTAGAACAATACTCTCTGGCCCTACAACTCTCACAGCTAATATATACACTTCCGGATATAGCCGATCCACCGCAATGGGTGATCACAGAGAAACTCCTATATGGACAGTATACGGAGATGGGAGGAACATACGCCGACCATGTTCCCTTAGCTAACCCCATCCTCAAGGCTACAAACACAGCGTGGTGCAGAGCCCATCGACTACTAGGAGTGCACCCCTCCCTGCATACTCAGGCTCCCATAGCAGGGAATAAAAGCATTAAAATAGGAGGGAATATTCTCAGATGGCCCCAATGGTCCGAGGCAGGTATCCACAATATATCCCACATAATAGATGGAGATAGCTTTCGCACATTCGCCTCCCTCCAGGAAGAATTCGGTATCCAAAGTAACCAGGGGTGGCGATATCTACAGCTCAAACACTGTATGCGGAGAACATTAGGAACCCCCCCGTGGATGCTCAAAACCTCACCCATCGTCACCTATCTTCAGAAATGGGGCCGACAAAAAGGCGTCTTGGCTGGCCTCTATACCGAATTAACTAACCACCTTTACTCTCAGCCTTTACTTGAACGACTACGCTTAAAGTGGCAGGATATACTAGAGATAACCTACACGGACGAAGAATGGCCAGACATACTAGAAGCCCTCGACAGGGGCGTACGTGAAGCACGCCTGAAATTTTGCCTATTTAAAATCCTTCAGGGGTGGTACTGGACCCCTGTTAAACTCTTCAGGGCAGGGTTGATACCGCACGCGAACTGTTGGAGATGCACAGAGCCGTATTGTGACCAACTTCATATTTTATGCCACTGCCCAACGGTACAGTCACTATGGGACGCGGTACGCCTCGCCTTATCGGACTTCATACAGATACCAAAACCGACCCCACCAGCATTTATCATTCTACATGACATTTGCCCGTATCCCTTCTCTATCGCGGGCACATAAACGATTAATTCACACGGCGCTTGCCACGGCCAAAATATGCATACTCCGGCACTGGAGATCTAGCATTGCCCCCACACCCATAGAATGGATGACGGCCATGTATCAAACGGCTACCCATGAACGAGTGATTTATAACCTACAGGACCAAGCAGAACAATTTGCGGAGGTCTGGCGCCCATTCTTGAAGAGACCATGAAGCAGCTGGTGGATGACCAACGGATGACCAATGTTCAATGACCAATGATTAGGGAATATCAATTACCAATCACCCTCTGAGAATCCTAGACCCCGGAAACACATTTAGGGGGTCATTCTGACCCTGGCGGCCGGTGGCCGCCAGGGCCACCGACCACGGGAGCACCGCCAACAGGCTGGCGGTGCTCCCACGAGCATTCTGACCGCGGCGGTTCAGCCGCGGTCAGAAGCGGAAAGTCGGCGGTCTCCCGCCGACTTTCCGCTGCTCGGGGGAATCCTCCATGGCTGCGGAGCGCGCTCCCCAGCCATGGGGATTCTGACACCCCCTACCGCCATCCTGTTCCTGGCGGGTCTCCCGCCAGGAACAGGATGGCGGTAGGGGGTGCCGCGGGGCCCCTGGGGGC
Source organism: Pleurodeles waltl (assembly GCF_031143425.1). NCBI lineage: Eukaryota > Metazoa > Chordata > Amphibia > Caudata > Salamandridae > Pleurodeles > Pleurodeles waltl. The sequence continues at coordinate 256,214,046 of NC_090437.1, read as the reverse complement.
CCCTGCAGTGCCAATGCCTATAGCATGGGCACTGCAGGGGCCCCCGTAAGAGGGCCCCGCAAAGTATTTCAGTGTCTGCTATGCAGACACTGAAATACGCGACGGGTGCAAACTGCACCCGTCGCACCCCTGCAACTACGCCGGCTCAATTCTGAGCCGGCGTCCTCGTTGCAGGGGCATTTCCTCTGGGCCGGCGGGCGCTCTTTTGGAGAGCGCCCGCCGGCCCAGAGGAAATGTTAGAATGGCCGCCGCGGTCTTGTGACCGCGGTGCGGTCATTTGGCGGCGGAACCTTGGCGGACGGCCTCTGCTGTCCGCCAAGGTTAAAATCAGGCCCTTAATCTCCTACTGTCCCCTCTCTCTCTCCCTAGCTACGCTCTCCTCTCCCCTTTCTCTCTTTTTTCTCTCTCTCTATCAATCCACAGGCCTCTAATTTTGACATATACCCGAGACCCTGAACTACCCAACATAGTAATACAAGTCGCTTCCTAACACAAACAAGGACTGAGAAATCAACTCATATAAGACGTAGACACTCTCTAACCGACCTCACCATATCTAACATACATACTATCTACCCCTAGATAATAATTTGCTACAGACGGAGAAGTACAGAACGATTTACTCTTAGGCCTGAACAAGCTAGTCTCAGGATACAAAGACCCCCTGCCTACCTCGAGTCTCTTCATCTTACATCCCCCTGCGATTACCCTTCCTCTTTCTTCCTCTTTCTTCCCCTTCTCTTCCCCTCCCCATTTCATATGACTATTTCGTCTCTCCCCTATACCAAGATCAACCCCCCCCACACAACCCTATCCTCGCTCCCCCTCCCCCTACCACCGCCCCCCCCCACCTGTTTTCCATTTTTCTTCAAACTAAGGGTACAAAACTCAACTATGCAACTGGGAATTTTTACTTACCTGACAGTACATGCATATATGCTCACAATGGAAATAATTGTGGTAAAAGAACAAAAACAATGTTTTGAAAGCTAAACAGTTGTTTATATGCTGTATGTACCGCCTTATATATTCTTAATAAAACTTTTGAAACTTAAAAAAAAAACAAAAAAAAAAAAAACACATTGCTGCACCCATTGCAATGAGAGGCAAAGGATGCTGTTTAGGTTTGTACAGCTAAAAATCCACATTCATTACTCTCTACCCCAACACACCCCAACAAATCTCAACTTGCGATTTGGCCACAAATCATGGAAAGAGTGCCTTCAAATTTCGTTTAGCTATTTATGTATTTAATTTGTCTAATGATTCATCTAAGAATTTGTATATAGTTCAAACAATGCTGGATATACTACTGAGCATTTTCCATGAGATCGGGTTCCATGTGATGTACAAATATATAGTTGCTGTGATGGGGAAAATTACAATTACGTGAATTATATACCATGAGTATTCCACGGAGGAAGGTAGCACTGGAGCAATAGCAGTTAATAGTATCTTAAGGAGAAATAAGATGTGTTTTCCTGCTTTTTATAAGGAAGATCGTTTCAAACACTTGGGGTGTTCCCTTTAAAAAGAAAAGCTAAACATTCGCGAGCAAAATTTTGATCAATTTAAGTGGCTCTTGCACCATCCAATGTGGTGCAAGAGAAACACAAATGAACAATTAGATTTATGAGGTCACACAAGGTCACCTTGTGGGGCCGTTTATGGCTTCGTAAATCTCAAGTAATGTGAGGCAGTGTAATGTGTTGTGTTGCAATACTCTACACCTAGGAGGTGTTTCAATGGGTGCTCCCATCCACCATCTATGGATTTTGATGCATTCCCATATTCAAAAGAACAGGCAAATCTAGAAATGTGTAAAAAACCTAAGCTTCCCAGGTATGGGGTAACTAGGAGAAATATATTTATCTCTTCTTGTTTTTACTTCTTTCCTTGTGTGCTGCATTCTGCAGTACACATAGAAATAGGAAAACGACTCAGGAGATTGTTTTTGTGCAGAACGATGCCCCTTCATACACAAAAACGACCCTACGCAATGTAGGCACCCTTGCACCATGATTCAAGGATGCCTGCATCAGCAGTTGGCAGCCCATTATGCAACAGGACAGGGGAAAGGATAGGAATGTGCTGTATACCTTGCTGTGCTGCACCTTGCGAGTTGACCATAAATATGGCCCTTTGTTTTTTTTTGTTGCATGGGATTTCAAAACGGAGGATGTAATCATATCCAAGATGCCACTAGCCACGGGAGATGCCCAGTTTCTTTGTGGAATAATTTAGGTTTCATTAGTTTACAGCTCTGAGTTTGATACATGTCAATTTATTAATATTTCTTATCTCAGATGGGAGCCATTTTACTGTCATCACGATGTGGTTACATTTTCTCATTCCTGTATCAGACATGGTGTTGAATGTGTTACCACTTTGAAAGGGTTTAATATAGACTAGCAATTATTCTGAGATGTGATATTTTTTTCCATAGTCCAGTCTCTATAGCACCGAAGACAGCAATGCTTGTTTGAATTCATCTTTCATGATGACGGCTTTGATGCTTCATAGTAACTTCTGTTAATATTGAGCTCTTTTTGGCAAATAATTAATGTATGCTTGTGTATTCAAGTTCTTATCCAGGTAGAAGCCAAGTAAATTTGAAACCGTCCACCGAGGAATGTTTGATTAAGTTAATATTTAAGTTCATATTTATTACATAAGTAACCAACCACGCTAATATTGCATTTGTCTATACTATTTAAAACTGCAACAATTCCACATTTCACTAACTACATGTTTTTCTTGCTTGGTTGCTTTTAGGGGCACAAGAGCAGGGATGTCACATCACCCTCACTACTGCCAAATAGAAGGCCTATTCAGTTAGCCCGTCGATCTCTTCCATTTGTGCAGCTTAGTGCCACTGCCAACTGAGATCTTTAGGATGGCCCCAAAGAAAGTTGCTCCTAAGAAAATGGTCAGTAAGAAAGGAAGCTTTCCACCTTTTTCAGGAGACGTGTGCTTGCCACAGTGGCCTTCAGGGAGGAACCTGGGAGTGGCACTCCCATATATGCAGCACCACCCCAACCTAAACCCAAGACCGTGTCTGTCAGTGAGGCCGCCACTGCAATCATGGTGATGCCGATGATAGTGATGCTGAATTGGATTTGTCCCTTTCACAAAGTAGTACCCAATCATTTCAGGAAACAGAGCAAAGTGGACAGCAGTCACAGCCAACAATAGTAGATCTTCCAGAAGTTGGAGCAGAACAGGTGGTCGAGCTTCCTGCTGAGCAAGAACCTACTCTTTTAGAATCATTGGCTCCCAGATTTCCAGCACAAAAATAGAAGGGTACTTCTCCACCATTTTCTACAAGCACCACTTTTGATGACAATGATAGGGACATGGAGTGGACCCCTTCAGAGTCTGGGAGATGCCAGGAGAGACAAGGGCAAAGAAAAGTTCCAGAGAGCCTTAGAATCATGGAAGGGTATGATGGTGAGCAGGATGATGACGGTGAGCTAGTCATTGTGGAAGCTGGTACAGAGGAGACCAACATTACTATCCAACCTGCTCCGAGGTATGTGACAAAGGCAGCACCGCCAGCTTCCATATTTGTAAGGCCCTACCAGAGACCTGCACTAACCCTTACCTCAGTAGAAGTATGCACTGCAGAGGCAATCAAAACATCCACCTAACTCTAATTCTTCTTCAGGCATAGTCAGTGAGGCAGTAAAAAGTTCTTCTCCCAGTTTGAGGCTTTTTTATGATTAGTGTAACAGGAGGAGAACAGTGCGATATGCTCCATTTGCCAACGAGTTTTCACCGAGGTAATCCTGGTTCACATTATGGTACTGGAGGCCAGGCGATCCATATGAAAAAACATCATGGAATCCAGTCGGAAGAGCACCATAAAACAATTGCTGAATCTGGTGGTGGTAGTGAAGTTGAGGACAGCTGGGAAACATTAGCTACAAATGGTTAAATCAAGGTGGAAGGTGAGGAAGAATAGGGTGACACCATCACGCAAAGCATCCCCGTCCACAGCAATGTGCCAGAATCACCTGCCTCAGTGACATTACAATGGCACAAGGAGACTCAGAGTCAGATGGCGACACCACGGCATACGGTGACTGTATAATGACGCACATTGAGACTACCACAACCTACATTTAAAAAACCACCCGTTTCAGTGGCTCCACAAAAGAAGAAAACCCAAGCTACTATTATGGGTATGTTTAGAGTGGAGGGTCCCTATGATCCCAAGCAACCCAATGGAACGTTTGTACTGTGGGAAGCTGGCAAAAATGTTCTCACTTTTATTTTTGGGAAAGGAGTGGGATTCTTAGGGCCATATTTATACTTTTTGACGCAAAACTGCGCTAACGCAGTTTTGCATCAAAAAAATTAGCACCGGCTAATGCCATTCTGAAGCACCATGCGGGCGCCGTATTTAATCAATGACGTTAGCCGGCGTTAGCCGCCGGCGCTGCCTGGTGTGCGTGGAAAAAAACGACGTACACCAGGCAGCGCCGGCGTAGGGGGATATGGAGCTTGGGTGTCCAAAAATGGGGCAAGTCAGGCTGAGGCAAATTTTTTGCCTCAACCCGATTTGCGCCATTTTTTTCGACTCCCAACCCCCATAGAAATGACTCCTGTCTTAGCAAAGACAGGAGTCATGCCCCCTTGCCCAATGGCCATGCCCAGGGGACTTTTGTCCCCTGGGCATGATCATTGGGCATAGTGGTATGTAGGGGGGCACAAATCAGGCCCCCCTATGCCACAAAAAAAAATATATATATACTTACCGAAACTTACCTTAATGTCCCTGGGATGGGTCCCTCTAGCCTTGGGTGTCCTCCTGGGGTGGGTAAGGGTGACAGGGGGTGTCCCTGGGGGCATGGGAGGGCACCTCTGGGCTCCTTCCGAGCCCACAGGTCCCTTAACGCCTGCCTTGTCCAGGCGCTAAAAAACGGCGCAAAAGCGGCCGTACGTCATTTTTTTTGACCCGCCCACTCCCGGGCGTGAATTTTGCCCGGGAGTGTAAATACGGCGCACATGCCTCGGAGTCAATTTTTTAGACGGGAACGCCTACCTTGCATATCATTAACGCAAAGTAGGTGTCCACGCTAAAAAATGACGCAAACTCCATGGACTTTGGCGCTAGACGCGTCTAACGCCAAAGTATAAATATGGAGTTAGTTTTGCGTCGGAATTGCGTAAAACAAACGACGCAATTCCGGCGCAAACAGAGTATAAATATGCCTCTTAGAGTTTGTGGCACCCATCTGCCTGAAATGGAAGGTTCCATTTTGGACCTATTTTGCCAGAGTTGCTGTTCCAGTGCTTCATCACAATATGCTGCAATTGGTTGGACAAGCTTTGCAGCAAAGTGTTGTCCACACTACCCACCTGACGATAGACATGTGGACCAGTTGTCAGGCTACTGATTATATGTGCATCACTGCACATTGGATCTTTTTTTGGTGGGAAAACAAAAGCTATCTGCAGGTCTTGTCCCTGAAGAAATATTGAAGAGAGTACTGGGGCATGCAATTGTAGCCATGTTCGCCATGGAGAAATCACAACACAGCTGCAAACATCTTGGACACATTTAATAGCAAGGTGTCTGCATGGCTGTGAGCCAGAGGTCTCCAAATAGGATTTGTTACCATGGACAATGCAGGTAACATAGGTGGTCATTTCAACCTCAGCGGTCTTTTCACAAGCCCACCGAGGGACTGCCGTGCTGAAGACCGCCAGTGCTGGCAGTTTTCCGCTCGGCGAATTGTGACTGTTGGCAGCCCTCTGTCCTTTTCCGGATGGAGAGCTACCAGCAGCCATACTGGTGATCGGCGGGGAAGTGGAGGTTGCTCCACCTCCACCGGCCCGTCAACAGAACACCGCCCATCGAATCACGTTATGTGATTCGGCGTGGCGGTGTTCTGTTGACGGGGTGCTGGGGGCGGAGCAGCACCCATGGATCCCGTCCCCTCCCGGAGGATCAACGGACCAGGTAAGTTGATCGTCCGTTATGGGAGGGGGGTGGGGGGGTTTTGTGTGTTGTGTGCGTGCATGGGGTTGTGCGTGTGAGCATGTAGAGGGTGTGTGTGAGTGCGTGTATGCATGCAGGGGTGTTGTGTGTCTGGAAAGTGTGCGTGTCTGTCTGTATGTATGTCTGTATGGATGTGTGCGTGTATGTCTGAATATGGGTGTGCGTGTATGACTGTGAGTGTGGCTGTTGGCATGTTTGTTGGTGTGTGTGCGGGTATGTGTGTTGGTGGTGTCTGCATGCATGTCGGGTGTGAGTCTGTATAGTGATGTTGGGGGTGGGGGTGGGGAGGGGGGTCCTGCCACCTTTGGGGGGTGTCAGGGGGTGGGGGATGTCGGGGAAGGACTCGGGGTGTGGGGTGGGGAAGACCCCTATCAGTGCCAGGGAAGGAATTCCCTGGTACTGATAGTGCTTACTGCCATGGATTTCACGGCGGTTTCCAACCCCATGAAATCCATGACGATAAGCCGGGTCATGATACCGCCGGAGGTCTTGTGACAGCTGCTAGGCTGGAGACCCAAGTCTCCAGCCCAACGGTCGTCTCCGCTCTGGCGGTCGGTTCGGAGAAGTGGCGGATGACCATGGCGGTAACCACCATGGTCATGATTCCATTTTTTTTACCGCCAGCCTTTTGGCGGTAAGACCGCCGCTTCTCCGCCAACAGCCAGGGTTGTAATGAGGGCCATAGTGACGGCCATGGCAAACAGTAGCCATTTCAGGGTCCCCTGTGTGTGGCGGACTGCATCGACCTGGTTATGAAAGACTTTCTCAAAAAAGAAGACATAGTCAGCAACATACTGACCAAATGCAGATGAACCTGCACTCCTTTCAGCCATTATTTTAAAGCTGGGAAGTAGTTATGGATCATTCAGCATGGTAGCAGAGTACCAGTTAAAGGCATGATACAGGAGGTGCCAATACATTGGAACCCAACCTATTATATTTTGCAACGCCTGTTTGAACAGCAGACAAATTAATGATGATGTCATTATAAGAGGAGGGGATGCAATTGGGAAAGCTATGACCATGGATGCGGACAAATGGGGCCTAGTTAAATGCCTGACAAAGATGTTGCACCCTTTTGAGGTTTTCATGTGGGAAGTTAGCAAGGACAGTACAATGGGACAAGCTATCCCATTGTTGCATCTGCTACAGCAGTTATACTCATAGAACGGGCCGGGGGCCGCATGCGGCCCTCCTGACCTTTACATGCGACCCAGCAGCACTGGGCTGCTCTTAGCTAGACTCATCACTAACATTAAAAAAATGTAAATAAACAGGCAAGCATTTATTTAAGGTGAGTTTAAGGTTAAGAAAAGAGATAAGAGAGGGGTTCTGTACAATGTAACATCAGAAAAACCTTCATTTTTAAAGACATATATGAAGCAAAAACGTAAAAGCACGATCAAGTCTGCTCAAAATTCAAAAAGTGTATTTCATTAACACGCAGAAACTTCACCTTAGTTCACCAGATTATATTAGTGCATTGAAGAAATATATTTTTTCAAAGTGATAATTTTCGAACCAGAATTTAGAAACATTCACTCCCCCATCTCCCACCCCGACAACAATGCCTTTGGTGAGCTAAGAGGCAAGTCAGCTATGTGCACTCTTTCGGTGGCCTAGGTTTCAATTATACAAAAACATTATAGTTTATTAAATCAAACACAAAAAAGGTTTTGTGCAGCACACATCCTAAAGTCATGCAAGGTCCTCATATGTGATAATAAACAAAAAGGAGGGAAAGTGAAATAAAACATTTGCTTAGGATCACACAGTTTGGTTAAGTGGAGAAGCTGTGATTATTCCCAAGTTTATGGTTTCACGTTGTGCTATTCAGACACTAGAAGTATAGCTTTGCGTCCCTTACACCCACTTTACTACCAACCCCCGACTGCCACCCTGCTGCCATCAGTGCGGCCCTCGGTAACATCAAAGACCAAATTCTGGGCCCCCGTGAAAATGTTTGCCAGTACCCATGTGCTACAGGATCAGCTAAAAAAGTTGTCTGAAAGGTTCACCCTCAGAGGTGTGAATGAAAACTCAGAAGTGCATGCCTTGGTTAAGAGCCTAAGTTATGTCTTGATTTGGAACGCAAGGCTGCAAAATTTAATTTTCAAGTCCAAAGAGTACATCTGTGCCACCCTACTGGATCCACACTACAGAAAAATTCTTCCTACTTTCATTTCTTTTCTGAAGGTGAGTGTTCCAAAATACAAGAGGTGTAATGTTGAGCAAGCCAGAGAACTGGGATAAGAACGGCTGGAAGTTACAGTCCCACTCCCCAGTTCTGGGGTGCTGCCTTCAACTTTTAAAGAGGGCAGTTTTGTGTCACAGCTGCCATCACCAGCAACTAGAACACCGGCAACAACAGCATGAAAAAAAGCAGACAGCGCCTCCTCATTGGCTTACTTTAAGTGGCAGGTATTAAGGATAATGAAGAGGAAAAGGCAAAAGAGGTCATGCAAGTGGCAGCACCAATGACACTTCAGAAGATGTTCCAGGAGTATCTCGGTGTGACACAAAAGAGGTGTATGTGGATCTAAAGCCAATGGCGTATTAGTATGGGAAGATGTGGCAATGGCCAGAGCTCAGCAGGCTGACAATAAAGTATCTGATAAAGTAATCCAGTAGCCAGTGTGCCTGCTGAATGTGTGCTCAGTGCAGCTAGCACAGTTGTTACAGTGAGAAGGACCATTCTTTTACCTCAAAACGCGGAGAGATTAACCACGATCAAAATGAACCAACATTTTATAACTCCACAGGAGGAGGAAGAGGTTGATTGGGTCATATTTATTTGCGGACCAACATCTGGGTGAACCACGTGAATTTGAGGACAATCTCTGATTCCTAGACTGAGTATGCCACTGCCACAGTAGAACTTTTTCATTACTTCTTGTTGAACTTATCTCTTTATTTCTTTGCAACAAAAAAAAAAAGCTAGTGGAACATTGTGCCCGATTTATGCTGCCCCACCATTTATAATAATCACATATATGGCCAGATTGCAGTTGGAGCCTTTTATTGTGAGGAAGCTCCCAAATTCCCTTCAGGACATTTGAGACAATGTCTGCCTCACATGCCATTGACTATCCTTTTTTGACATTACCATACAGGGCAGTCCCAGAAGATCATTGATTAAAACACTGCCAATGCCGAATTCCAATGTATTGCTTGCATCAAATATGAGCTATTATTTTGTATCTACCACTGTGCTTGAGTTGGCAGAGGTAACTTATAAGTGTCTCACCAATGATGGTGCTATATTGAGTGATTGTGTGTGAATATTGATGATGTCTGTGGTGACTGACAGAGACGAAAGGAGTTCAACAAATTTGTAAACTTGATTTCAATGATTTGCAATGCTTGGGGGCTGATGAGTGATTATTTTTTCCTGAAAGTGATTGGCCTTTCAAACTTAGTGAAGTTTACCTGCAGAGTTCACTCCTTTTTTATGGTTCCTCAGAGACCAGACAAGGCACTTTAGTTACCAAACACAAATCTACCCAAAATACTCAATTCTGTTTCTCTATTTGTTCTTCAACAGCAGTGCACTACAAAGATCTACCTTGTGTGGTTTGGGACTGGGACAGAGTACTCAGACAGGGGGAGGATGATATAAGAGCTCATGGAGGGACAATCTCAACAGCTAGAAGGAGAAAGTTATCAGCTTCAAAAAGAAACCATGATGATGGTGAAGATTCTGAGGCCTGGTACTCACTCAGCTCTGTGGACTGGAGAGAGGTGTGTTGATTTGGGAGCTGCTGATGAGTATGTGTTTTTTGCATTGCTGATTGAAAGGTGAAACTCTTGCCCTGCCTCCGAGTCTTCTTGGTACACTCCTTTCTCTTCGTGAAGCTTACCTTGCTTCCTTTTGTTCTCCTCAATTACTCTATAATACAGTTACTGTTGTTCAATATGCAGGCCATCTCCCAGTCATCTCCTGTACAAATAAAACTTGATGAAAGCTCAACACTCCAGCTTACCTACTGGACAGGTTCAGCCAGGCACCTATGGGTGATGGACATTCTGAGAAGAATGGAGATGCATTGCCCAACTTGGCAATACAATATAATTTTCTTTTTTTTTCAGTCATAATTTTAAGAACTGGGTGGGTTAACTTCAATCCTCCATAATTTGTAATTATCAAACTTTGAAGACAGAACATTTAGGCCCTCATTACAACCCTGGCGGTCAGTGTTAAAGCAGCGGTAATACCGCCAACAGGCGGGCGGTAAAAAAAATGGGATCACGACCACGGCGGAAACCGCCAAAACATACAGCCACTTTAACACACCGAATGCCGGAGCGGTAGGAACAAACACAGCAGCGGTCACCGCCAACAGACAGGCGGATGACAGTGTACCGCCCAACCTATCACAACCTGCCAATCCGCCAGCTTTTCCGGGGCGGTACCAACGACATCAAAAGCACAGCGGAAACAGGACTTGGAAGGGAAACCATTCACCTCTCGACAAGCAACGAAGAACCAGGATGCCATGGAGCCCGAGCTACAGGTCCTGCCGATGCTGGCCTACCTCCTTATACACGATGAATATCAAAGGTGGCGGCGATGACCACAGTGAGTACTGCACCTAGCACACAGGGGAGGGGGGAGGAAAAAGAGAGTGACACACACACGCAACACACAACACCCCACCCCCACCCTCACCCACCACACCATACACACAAACAGTACATATATACCCTGTAACCCCCTCCTGCCTCAATACAGAGAGAACACTGCAGGGGCATCAGGTCATAAACACACAGGTACCTCAGGGGGATGGGGAAGCGGGGGGCACCTCAGCTGGAAGATGGTACAACGCCACTGCTCCTCAAGAGGGCTCCATGCCCACTGCTTGGTCCTGGGGAGTGCAATGCCACAGTCTCTCAAGTGGGTGGGTTGCCCACTGCTTGGTCCTGGGGAGTGCAAAGCCACAGTATCTCAAGTGGGTGGGTTGCCCACTGCTTGGTTCTAGGAAGTGCAAGGCCACAGTCTCTCAAGTAGGTGGGTTGCCCACTGCTTGGTCCTGGGAAGAGCAAGGCCACAGTCTCTCAAGTGGGTGCGTTGCCCACTGCTTGGTCCTGGGAAGTGTAAGGCCACAGTCTCTCAAGTGGGTGGGTTGCCCACTGCTTAGTCCTTGGAAGTGCAAAGCCACAGTCTCCCAAGTGGGTGCCAGTTTTCCACTGGTTCTGGAGGGGGCTTTGTGTCCAGTCTGCTTCATCCTGACATGGATTGGGTGAGTGGATGCATATCTCCACTGGTTCTGGAGGGGGATTTGTACCCAGTCTGCTTCGTCCTGGCAAGGATTGTGTGAGTGGATGCACATCTCCACTGGTTCTGGAGGGGGCTTTGTGCCCAGTCTGCTTAGTCCTGGCAAGGATTGTGTGAGTGGATGCATATCTCCACTGGTTCTGGAGAGGGCTTTGTACCCAGTCTGCTTCATCCTGCCAAGGATTGTGTGAGTGGATGCATATCTCCACTGGTTCTGGAGGGGGCCTTGTGGCAAGTGTGCTTCATCTTGCAAAGGATTGCGTGAGTGGATGCATGTCTCCACTGGTTCTGGAGGGGGCTTTGTGCCCAGTGATGCAGCACTTGGAGTTTGGCAGTTCACATCCCACTACCGGGGTGTCTGAGGCACGAGATTTGCAGGGAACAGGTTGCATGATACTCCATGGAGGCAGGGCCAAACTCCATCCTGCGGTGACTAAGGCTGCAAATTGCTGGTGGTGCCAGTGCTGGTGGGGGTGCTGCCAGCAGTGGTGGGAGACTCCAGTCCGTCTCCTGCAGCCTCGGACGGCTGTCCACTGGGGATGCTGCTGCTGACAGTTATTGTGGCAGCTGCGGGTCAGGTGGTGGTGCTGGTGGCAGTGCTGGTGGCAGTGCTTGTGGCGGTGCCTGTGACAGGGATGTTGGCGGTGCTGGCCACGGTCCAGGTGCTGGTAGTGGTGGAGGGAGGCACCAGCCCATCTCCTGCAGCTTCGGACGGCTGCCCACTGGGGATGCTGCAGCTGACAGTTGTTGTGGCAGCGGCAGGGCAGGTGGCATTGCAGGTGGCGGTGCTTACGGTGGTGCTTGCGGTGGTGCTAGTGGCTTTTCTTGCCGCGGTACAGGTGGTGGGGCTGTCGGTTCTGATGGTGGGCACCAGGCCCGCACCTGGAGCATCCCACGCCTGAAGTGCCTTGCCTTGGCTTTTCTGCCCCTTCCTCACCTTGGCAGATGTTGCTGGGACCTTGGCACTGGCAGCTGGTGTTTTGGAGGAGGCCTTGCTGGGTGGCTTGTGCTCCTTGGCCATCCTGCATGCTGGCCCCTTCTTCACCTTTGCAAGTGGCGGAATGGGTTGGTCCCTTGCAGGGGTCGGTGGCACACTGGCTGCCCTGACACGTGCCCCCTTTGAACTTCTGGGACTTGCAGGTACCATAGCGTCCACCGACATGGTGGCTGAGGTGCTGGCCTGGGATCTGGACACCCTGGCCCGAGGGGAAGGACGGGGGTAGGGAAGAGGTAAATTTTAGCCAGGAACAGTTTTTTAGACACACTGGGATGGGAAGATGGAGACGGTTTGGGAGTGGAGGATGAGGGAGTGGTTGTAGGAGGTGTCTTTCTGCTAAGTTTGGGTGAAGGTGCTTGTGCTGGATGCTGTTGTGAGGTGGATGGCTGTTGGGTGGGTGTGTGCTTGCGTTTGTGTACTTTGGGAGGAGGGGTCACAGACACACTGGGAGGGGACGTGTGCATGGATGTGGGGGTGGTGACTGCTCGTGAGGGGTGTGTTGTGATGGGTGTGATGGTGATGGAGGTAGTGGATGAAGATTTAGTGCATGGAGGTGTGAGTGGAGACGTGACTGGGAGGGAGGTGGAAGACAAGGAGGAGGGGGACACAGTGGAGGCAGTGGATGTCGGTGTGTCTGCAAGGACATGGTGCTTGTATGAGTGCCTGTGAGATGAAGTGTGGTGCTTCTGTTTGCCTGAGCCACTTTTGTGTGTTGATTTGGGTGAATGCTGGTCTGAAGCTGTGCTTGGGATAGGCTGAGGTTTAGGGGACTGGGTCTGGGTAGAGGAAGTTGGAGGGGAGAGGCTAGACACAGGGACAAGGGCTGCTATCAGTGCTGAGGCCAGAGCCTGAAATGCTCTCTGTTGAGCCGCCACGCCAGAGTGAATGCCCTCCAGGTATGCATTTGTTTGTTGCAAATACCTCTCGACACCCTGGATGGCATTCAGAATGGTTGACTGCCCAACAATGAGGGATCTCAGGAGGTCAATAGCCTCCTCACTGAGGGCAGCAGGGCTGACAGGGGCAGGGCCTGAACTGCCTGGGGAGAAGGAGAAGGGAAACACGCTGAGGGGCTGCTGGTAGGGCGGTGCTGGTGGGAGGGTGGCGGCTGTACCTGTTGATGCGGTGGGCACAGAGGTGTCCGCCACCGCCAGGGAGCTTCCATAGGAGGAGGAGCCGCTGTCTGTGGTCTCTTCTCTTGTCCCCGTCGTGGTGCTCCCCTCACCCTCCGTCCCACTGGTGCCTTCACCCTCAGTGGATTCGGCCTCCAGGCCCATATGGGATGCAGCTCCCTCTGTCGCTGGTGCCTCTGCTCCTTTGCCAGATGATGCTAATGCACACAAGGACAGGGTAACAAAACAAAAAGGGGGGGGCAGAGGATACACTTGGTCAATGCCAGCAACACCACCACTGTTGATGTACACAACACACAGGGATCAGCCCTATGCCCTAGGCCATGCCCAAACATTTACTGACACAGTCACCAACCCATGGGGTACAATGCCTAATGCCAGCATCTACACACCAGATACCCACAGGACCCTGCCCAGTGGTAGGTGGCCACTTACACCATTGGGGTAGGTGTGATCCAGAGCCCACCTAACAAGGGACCTACCCTGCCATGACCGTCCTGGCCTAGGGCCACCCACAGCCCACATCCCACTCCCAGCTACCTCCTAACGCATGCAAAGTCAGCTTTCAGAATCTGTACTCACCCCCTTGTGGCTGCTGTGATGCCCTCAAGTGCCCATCCAACTCCGGATAGGCCACCGCCAGGATGCGGAACATCAGAGGGATCATGGTGCGACGGGCACCCCTTCCACATTGGGAGGCCAGCTGGGCCTCTGCCGTCTTCTTTGACCAGCAGCGCAGGTCCACCCATCTCTTGCGGCAGTGGGTGCTCCGCCTGTGAAAGATCCCCAGGGTCCGTACCTCCTTGGTGATGGCACGCCAAATACCCTTCTTCTGGTGGGCACTGACCTGGATTGAAAAGACAGCAGAAAAGGATATTACTCACTCATCCGGACCGTCAGACTCATTGCCCACCAGTTCCCACCCATGCCCTGATGCACGTACACTGACCACCTTACATGCTGCACTCTGGCCAGAACGCCTCAGCACCCCCCAACATGTGGCTTACATCCACAGCACTCCAACCATTCATGGCCCATGGATCATGCTCACAGTGTACTCACCTGTTTGTCTGGAAGACCGTAGAGTAACGTGTACTGGGGGAGGACCCCATCCACCAGTTTCTCCAACTCCTCCGCAGTGAAGGCAGGGGCCCTTTCCCCAGACACATGAGCCATTGTCGCTTCCAGACACAGGTCACAGCAGCACTTGCAGTGTAGGTCCTTTCTTGTTGAAGGTTAGGTAGCAAGTGAGTGAATAGATAGAAAATGGCAGTCAAGTCTGCGGCGGTGCGTACCGTCACCGTTGGCGTACATCGCCATTGGCTCCTGGAACCCATAGGGCCCAATGATAACCAATGCGCAGTTGCTCGGCGGTCATCAATGCGAAGTTGTGCGGCAGTCACCGACCGCCTACCGCGACGGCGCACAATGCCAGCGCAATTACCTCATTTCCACCTGTCCCTCATCACAGGTCAGGCAGCTGCCATTTCGGGGGGGCACAGGCCGTGGCACCTAACTGCGTCACATCAGACACTGGCACATCGAGTGACTCTCGAGTTCACATACTGCTTCTGTAAAGTACATAAATAAAATTTAGTGCAATAGATGTGGAAATATGACCCTCTGCTCCCCGTTCTCTTCCATAGGCATCAACCGTTGAGGCTGCATATGAGATGGTGGCATCCTCCTGTGTACAGACCCCTGGTGGCCCTTGCGACAATGGAGGACAGACACATTAACATCACATACAGACTTAATTGAGCCACAATCCAAGAACTGTGTGCCCAATTGGAGCCAGACCTGATGTCAGCTATCCGCCAGCCCACAGGAATCCCTCCTCTAGTGCAGGTCCTGTCAGTGCTCCATTTCCTGGCAAGTGGTTCCTTCCAAACAACAATGGCCATGGCATCAGGGATGCCTCAGCCAATTTCTCAAACGTGCTGATAAGAGTATTGTCTGCCCTGCAGGTACATATGCGCAGCTACATCGTGTTCCCTCAGGTGAAGATTTGGCCACAGTGAAGGCTAACATTTATGCCCTGGGACATATCCCCAACATAATTGGTGCCATTTATGGTACACATGTAGCATTTGTCCCCCCCTGGAGAAATGAACAGGTTTACAGGAATAGAAAAAGCTATCACTCGATGAATGTCCAGATGGTGTGTTTGGCGGACCAGTACATCTCCCATGTGAATGCCAAATATCCTGGCTCTGTGCATGACGCCTTTATATTGAGGAATAGCAGCATCCCATATGTGATGGGCCATCTCTAGAAGCACCGGGTGTGGCTAATAGGTGAGCCCAAGGTCCCCACCCAGTATATGTTGGTGAATGGGTTTGGGGTTGTCCCTAAGGGTTAGTGTGTGTCTAACAGGTATCCCTCGAATATTTGCAGGTGACTCTGGTTACCCCAACCTCTCATGGCTACTGACCCCAGTGAGGAATGCCAGGACAAGGGCAGAGGAACGTTACAATGAAGCACATGGGCCTACAAGGAGGAATATAGAAAGGACCTACCTGTACTACTCACCCAAGAAGGTGTGCCAGATAATCGTGGCAGGCTTTATGTTGCACAACCTGTCCTTGAGACACCATGTGCCTTTTCTGCAGGAGGATGTGCCTGGAGATGGTCTTGTGGCAGCAGTGGAGCCTGTGGACAGTGACGAAGAGGAGGCAGAGGAAGAAGATGTGGACAACAGAACAAACATGATACAGCAGTATTTCCAGTGACACACAGGTAAGAGACTGTAACTTGACTTAACATTTCAGTAATCTGTTGGACATTGTACAAGGCAGCCTCTTGCCCTATGTCTCTGGCCACTGACTGTTCCCTTTGGATTCTCTATTTTCAGATCACTGTGACCCATTTCTGGCTCTTGCTATATGTACTGCTGCCCACTGTACATATATCTTGAAATGCTTTGATAATGTTGTACTAATACATTTGTGAATCATTAGACTGACTCCAGATTGTTATTTGTTTCAAGGGTGTTCATTTAGGTGTGAATAAGTATAGGGGTATGTGCAAGGGGCTGGGGTGATAGTGGAGGAAAGTCAATGGTAGAGTCCAATCTGTTGGTATCACAGGTGCATTGTCCAAGGGGGCATAGGAAGGGGAGCAATGGCAGTTGATGGTGGACAGGGTGACAGAGTGGGACAGAAGGGTGACTATCAGGAGAGTCCTATTTCCTGGCAGGGTCTTGGCAATGTTCTCTGTCTTCTGCCTGGATCACAGGAACCGTTTTTAGGGTGGTTCCCTGTCTGCATGGGGTGGGGTGCTGGTGGCTTGTTAGTCCTGTGGCGTGGCCTCCTGTCCACTAGCGCCGGCGGAGGTGGAAGGCTGTTCCTCTGTTTGGCTAGTGTCAGGCACCCTTTGTTGTGCCACTGCCTTCCTCACGGTCTTGGCCATGTCAGCCAGCACCCATGCAATGGTGACCAGGATTGTGTAGATTTTTGTAAGGTCATTCCTGAACCCCAGGTACTGTCCCTCCTGTAGCCGCTGAGTCTCCTGCAGCTTGGCCAGTATCTGGCCCATCGTCTCCTGGGAATGGTGGTATGCTCCCAGGATGTTGGAGAGTGCCTCGTGGAGAGTGGGTTTCCTGGGACTGTCTTCCGCTGTCGCACAGCAGTCCTCCCAGCTTCACTGTTGTCCTGTGCCTCTGTCCCCTGAACCGTGTGCCCACTGCCACTTACCCCAGGTTCCTGATCGTCCTGTGTTTGTGGGGTTGCCTGGGGTCCCTTTAGTGGTGGACACACTGCTGATTGACGTGTCCTGGTGACAGTGGCATGGGCCCGCTGGGTGGGTGCTCTGGTGGTGTTTCCTGAGGGGGAGGCTCTGTGGTGGTTTGGGACTGTGGCAGGGGAATTGACTGACCAGAGGCCCCTGATGGGCCAGGTTGGTCATCCTGATCCAGGCGTGCAGAGCTGCTGTCGTCACTGTGGGGGGACTGGATGTAGCTGGCACCTCCTCTCCAGTGACGTTGAGTAGGGGTCCTGTTGGGATGCAAATGCATTGTTAATGTATCTGCGTGGGCCATATTGTGAACGGGTGTGTGTCCATCTCTGATTGTGATTTCCCTTTCTGCTTGGCCTTTTGTGAGTGGTGATTTAGTGGGCCGTGTGAGTCTCTCTACTGGGCATGCTGTGGTTATGGGTGCCCATGCAGGTCTGTGATGGGGGTCTATGCATTGTTGTTGCATGCATGGCTTGGTATTGGGATGGGTGGGTTGTGATGGTGGGGTATGTGTGAGGTGGTGGAGTGATGGGGTGAGGGTAGAGTTAGGAGTTTGTGATGGCATGCAGGTAGGGTGGGGGGATGAAGTAGTTAAGATTTGACTTACCAGAGTCCAGTCCTCCTGCTACTCCTGCGAGGCCCTCAGGATGCATGATTGCCAAAACTTGCTCCTCCCATGTTGTTAGTTGTGGGGGAGAAGGTGGGCGTCCACTGCCAGTCCTCTGTACAGCAATCTGGTGTCTTGCTACCATGGAATGCACCTTCCACCGTAGGTCGTTCCACCTCATCCTGATGTCATCCCTGGTTCTTGGGTGCTATCCCCGGCATTGACCCTGTCCACTATTCTCCGCCATAGCTCAATCTTCCTTGCAATGGACGTCTGCTGCACCTGTGATCCGAATAGCTGTGGCTCTACACGGATGATTTCCTCCACCATTACCCTTAGTTGCTCCTCAGAAAACCTGGGGTGTCTTTGGGGTGCTATGGATGTGGTGTGATGTAAAGTGTGAGGATGTGTGGGTTGATGTGTGGGGTGATGTGTTGTGGTATATATTGTGATGTGTGTGAATGTTGTATTGGTGAGGGTGGTTTGTGCCTCTGCTTGAGTGGGTGCTCCTTGCTTGTCTCTCTGTGCTTCAACTCTTTTTTTTCACTCTAAGGGGTCGTGGGTATTCTGGGTGTATGTTTTAATTTGGTGTTGGTGTGTGGGTGTGGTGTGTGTATGTGTGTCAGGTGTGTGTAGTTTGATTTGTCCATTGTGGTGTAGTTTTGTAAGTGTGTGTGTACTTTGAGCACGGCGGTGTGTACCGCCAATGGTTTACCGCGGTTGAAAGACCGCCGCGTTGATTTGTGTGGTTGTGATACTGTGGGCGCATTCCTGTTGGCATAACGGTGTGGGTTTTGCTATCACCAGTCTATCACTGACCTTTGGTCTGGCGGACTCCTGTGGGTGTCTGTATTGTGGCAGATTTCTATGTGTGGGTCATAATACCTGTGACGGATTACCGCCACGCTCACAGTATGTTGGCGGCTGTCAGCAGGTCGGTAGGCGGCATTTACCACCAGGGTTGTAATGAGGGCCTTAGTGATATACTACCTTGGGTCTCTCTTGGGCTGACAGACTGTTTGCAATTCATTTAACTGAACTGTGCCATAATTCTCCTTTCATCATTTCCTTCCACAAGATTGATGATGGTGTGCTGCTCAGTGCCCTGATGACTATTATCATTGATTCTTTTGTGTAGTGTTTGTCTTTGTCACACTTTTCTACAAATCCATTTTCCCATCAATACATCAAACCTCTAACCCTCTTCTCTGGGCTGTGTGATTGATTGAAATGTGATTTCATTTTACACCATAAATGGATCACATACTTGGTGTGGCAGATGTGGTGAAAGCAACACCAACTCACTGCATGACCTTTTATTATCTGAGCAATATTCTACACCATCTCCAGCAACATCATCATTTAGGCCTTGTGTTGTGTGTTGTAAAAACGCTTAACCTTTTCCAACCACTCCTAACTCTGAGCCCACTTCTCCTGACTCGAGGATTTAATTTACTAAGTATAGTTTTCTTTGAATACTAACTCCCCCTTGCTCAGAAGATGTTGATAATGCTACTTTTTACTATCATATCAGGTCTTCTTTGTTATGTTATCATGGTAGTCTGGTCTCAGTCTTTCTATAGATAATATATAACTCTCTGTTTCCTTTCAATCTAGTTGACAGTGGGGGATAACCCATTGGTTAAACTTGTTGCTGGAGTTTGCCTAGGTGGACTTGACACCTTGCCCATATTTATACTTTTTTAGCACTGCATGTGCGTAATTTTTTGACGCAAAAGCGGAGCAAACTTACAAAATAAAATTGTATTTTGTAAGTTTGCACGCATTCGCTTCAAAAAGTGGCACCCCATGGCACTAAAAAAGTATAAATATGGGCCCATGTGTCTTTCATGTTAGCGTGCTTGCCTGCTACTACTACGAGCCCCGTAAGTTAAGATAAGATGCCACCTTGAGAAAACCCTGCAGTATGAAGAATAAAGTATCATTCCTCATCTCATCTATTCAGGTAAGGGAAGAACTATGGATTTAAGTGAACTTGTTTAGTTAGTAATTGACTTCTACTGAAGAAGATGTTGTTTGTGTGTCTCTAGGTTTTTGTAGGCAAAATAGGCAATGTGATCATACTCTAGTGGTCAATATAGTTACATTGGGCAGTAGAGCAAGGGTATAAGTAAATGACAGACCTTTTTAGAACATTTAGAAGTCAGGCTACACTAAAAGACAGCAGTCCAAACTAAAACACCCAAACAAATATTTGAGGCATAAATGAAGTAAAATATATCATCCTCTTTTATTTTTTACAAATAGAAACTCCACCCTCTACACCCACAACAGGCCCATCCCTCTAATCAAATAAATAGCCCCATCCCCAAAAGTCCAAGGAAAGCCCACAACAAGAGAAACAAAAGTCCGCAACGAAAGTCCAAAGTTCAAAACCCACTCCCATCTCCCTATCCCACCCTCTCCACCCACAACAAGTGTCCCTCTCACTAAAACCAAAAATGTGTAAATGAGTCAGAAGAGGGAATTCTCCACATGGGTCCGGAGATCGTCCAGGTTTGCCTCAATGTATGCCACCCGGCAGTCAAGGCATGCAAAGTGTTGCAGGAATCAGAATTGGAAGATGCGGTCAGAGCGTGAAAGGCAGCAGTGGTAGAATGAGGACAGGCTGATGCCAGGTGAAGGCTGCGATGACAATGCTGCTGGGAGGCTAGAGGCGCTGGTGTCTGGTTGGAGGAGCTAGAACCAGTGGTTATGTTGGCTGCCTGTGCCTCATCCTCCTTCTCCTGAAGGGCCTCCAACAGCTGATATTCATTGCGGATGTCCTCCAGCCTCTGCTGCTGCAGCCAGGCTGCTATCGCCTGGCATGTTGGATGTCCACCATGAGTAGCTTTAACAGGAAAGAAAAAAGGAAATTGACACATTATAAACAGCGCTTTGTGCAAACATTTTGAAACATAGATTGCAGAGTAGCAGTAAATTGCTGATCCCTTGGGGGCACTGAAATTTGTGTGGCTAATTTCAATGAGTCACAGGGCCATTGTTTTAACCACACATGCCTCACTGTAGTTGAGGAATGTCAAAAGGATAACATTTGAACTGACATGAATCTGTTATAGGAGCCATGAAATATGAATCACTTATTCATAAATGTGGCACATATCAAAAGAGATTTTTTCATTTTTTTGGGTGGCTGGAACAACACGTTGGAAAGAATAAAGGACTGAAGTACTAGGAGGTGACAGAGGGAACTGGGAGGGACAGGAAACACACCTTTTAAGCAACCTATGACCCTGCTTCTGCAGGCAGGTCGCTCCCCGCTCCGCCTTCCGTGCCACCTCCTTTCCCATTTAGCCTTATTCCCCGCCGCTACGTCCCCTGCGGCCCCTCCCGCCTCCCCCCTCCTTCTCACCTCTTCGTTTAGCCTTTTCCCCACCGCTGCGTCCCCTCCGCCCCCTCCCGCCTCCCCCCTCCTTCTCACCTCTTTGTTTAGCCTTTCCCCGCTGCTGCGTCCCCTGCAGCCCCTCCCGCCCCCCTCCTTCTTACCTCTTCGTGTAGCCTTTTCCCCACCGCTGCGTCCCCTGCGGCCCCTCCCACCTCCCCCTCCTTCTCACCTCTTCGTTTAGCCTTTTCCCCGCCGCTGCGTACCCTGCGGATCCTCCCACCTCCCCCCTCCTTCTCACCTCTTCGTTCGCCTTTTCCCTGCATCCCCTTCAGCCCCTCCCGCCTCCCCCCTCCTTCTCACCTCTTCGTTTAGTCTTTTCCCCGCCGCTGCGTCCCCTGCGGCCCCTCCCACCTTCCCCCTCCGTCTCACCTCTTTGTTAGCCAAATTCCCCGCTGCTGCGTCCCCTGCGGACCAGCCCTCTCATTGGACAGTCCCTTCTGCCTCCCAGCTGCCACTCCCACCCTCCCCTCCTCTCACGGCGCGGTAACAGGGAGCAACCTCTGACCCTGCATCTGCAGGCAGGTCATTCCCCACTCCGCCTTCCGCGCCACCTCCTTTCCCATTTCCCATTTAGCCTTATTCCCCGCTGCTGCGTCCCCTGCGGCCCCTCCCGCCTCCCCCTCCTTCTCACCTCTTTGTTTAGCCTTTTCCTCGCCGCTGCGTCCCCTGCGGCCCCTCCCGTCTCCCCCCTTCTTCTCACCTCTTCGTTAGCCTTTTCCCCGCCGCTGCGTCCCCTGTGGCCCCTCCAGCCTCCCCCCTCCTTCCCACCTCTTTGTTTAGCCTTTTCCCCGCTGCTGCGTCCCCTGCGGCCCCTTCCCCCTCCTTCTCAACTCTTCGTTAGCCAAATTCCCCGCTACTGCGTCCCCTGCGGCCCCGCCCCCCTGCCCTCTCATTGGACAGGCCCTCCCGCCTCCCAGCTGCCACTCCCACCCTCCCCTCCTCTTATGGCAGCTGCGGCGCGGTAACAGGGAGCAACCTCTGACCCTGCTTCTGCAGGCAGGTCGCTCCCCGCTCCGCCTTCCGCGCCACCTCCTTTCCAGTTTCCCTTTTAGCCTTATTCCCCGCCGCTGCGTCCCCTGCGGCCCCTCCCGCCTCCCCCCTCCTTCTCACCTCTTCGTTAGCCTTTTACCCGCCGCTGCATACCCTCCGCCTCCCTCCTCCTTCTCACCTCTTCGTTAGCCAAATTCCCCGCCGCTGCGTCCCCTGCGGCCCCGCCCCCCAGCTCTCTCATTGGACAGGCCCTCCCGCCTCCCAGCTGCCACTCCCACCCTCCCCTCCTCTTATGGCAGCCGCGGTGCCAGAACCCCTGGCCCTCTCAGACACACCTACTCCCCCCTCACCCTCCACTCTCTCAACCCAGGCCCCAGCCCCACATGCACCACATCTAGCCACACACACACTCATGGACCCTTCACCTACCACACCTGCCACTTCTCCTGCTCGTCATCTCTCACACCACACACCAACCATAGCGACCCCACCTTCAACAAACACAACACCCCCAGCACAAGACTCACCCGCCCTGCCCCCACCAACCAACCCCGCAGCACACCAGCCCACAACCAGAACACACCCCGCAACAACACCCTCACGCACCACACCAACGCCACCCACCACAACCACCTGGACTGCCTGCTCCTCAACATCCGCTCCCTTCACAAACATGCCATAGAACTCTGGGACCTCATCACATCACACTCACCTGACATCGCCTTCCTCAAGGAAACCTGGACCAACCCCTCCTCAGAACCCGACATAGCCATAGCCACCCCCAAAGGGTACAAACTCCAACACAAAGACCGCCTCAACAGGCCAGGTGGTGGCATCGCCATCCTACACAGAGACACCATCAAAGTCACCACCAGCTCCCAAGACACTATCGGCAACACTGAACACATGCACTTCCTCATCCACATCAACA
This sequence comes from Pleurodeles waltl, assembly GCF_031143425.1. Lineage (NCBI taxonomy): Eukaryota > Metazoa > Chordata > Amphibia > Caudata > Salamandridae > Pleurodeles > Pleurodeles waltl. The sequence goes on along the minus strand of NC_090437.1, from coordinate 256,190,965 downwards.
AGAACTCCACCCTCAGAGGTACACTAATCTACAGACCACCCAGACCATGCCCCGCCTTCTGCGACACCATCGCCGACAGCATCAGCCCATACGCCCTCACCTCCACAGACTACATCATCCTCGGTGATTTCAACTTTCACTTAGAAAACCCACAAGACCACAACACTACCTCCCTCATAGACAACCTCAACAACCTCGGACTCAAACAACTGGTCACCGCACCCACCCACTCAGCAGGACACACGCTGGACGCAATCTTCACCTCAAGCCAACACATAGCCTACACCCACACCACCAAACTCCTCTGGACTGACCACCGCTGCGTCCACTTCTCCTTCACCAAACCCCCCACACACTACCATCAACACACCACACCCTACCGCATGTGGGACAAGATCCCCACAGAACGACTAAACTCCCAACTGACCCATAACCCCCCATACCAACGACCCCAACGCAGGAGCACACAACCTCTCCAAATGGATCACTACCTGTGCAGACACACTAGCCCCCCTCAGAAAACACATCGCCACCCGCAACATCAAGAACGCCCCCTGGACTCCAAGCGCAAATGCCGCCAAGCTGAGAAAATATGGAGACTAGACCCTACCTCAACCAACTTCTCCACCCTCAAAACCACCATTCACGCCCATCACCAATACGCACCGCCAAAAGAGATCGCTACAAGACACGCCTTGACAACAACTCTCAAAACAGCAAAGAGCTCTTCACCATCATCAATGAACTTGCCAAACCCAAAGCCAGCAAAATAGACCCCCCACACACACAGCCCCTATGTGATGCCCTTTCCAACCACTTCCTCCACAAAATCCTGGACATCCACAACAGCTTCATACCACACCCACCACACATACCCCTCACTCACCCAACTCGACCCCTACTCAAGACCCCCCCACCACACTATCCACATGGACCCCCACCACACACGAAGAAACCGAAAAAACCATGAACTCCATCCACTCCGGTTCCCCCTCCGATCCCTGTCCACACCACATCTACAACAAAGCTAGCCCTACCATCGCCCCCATATTCTACAACATAATCAACTCCTCTTTCGACTCCGCAACCTACCCAGACCCCTGGAAGCACGCGGAAATTACAGCTCTCCTAAAAAAAAACAAGCCGACCCGGTGATCCTCTCCAACTACCGCCCCATCTCCCTCCTCCCTTTCCCCGCCAAGATTGCAGTGAAATTAGTCAACACCCGCCTATCTCACTTCCTCGAAGCAACCAACACCCTTGACCCCTCACAATCTGGGTTCCGCAAGGACCACAGCACAGAAACCGCCCTCATCGCATGCACTGACGATATCAGGACCAAAGTCGACAAAGGCGAGACCGTCGCACTCATCCTCCTAGACCTCTCCGCAGCTTTTGACACCGTCTGCCACCACACACTCTGCACACGCCTCCACAACATAGGAATCGACCACAAAGCCTTAGACTGGCTCACCTCCTTCCTCACCGACCGGACCCAGAGAGTCCGCCTTCCGCCCTTCCTCTCCAACACTACCAAGATCACCTGCGGAGTCCCCCAAGGGTCCTCCCTCAGCCCCACACTCTTTAACATCTACATGATCCCCCTAGCCAACATCCTCCGAGCACACGGAATCCTCTCCTATGCAGATGACACCCAACTCATCCTCTCCCTCACCCGCAACCCCACCACCGCCAAAACCAACCTACACGCCGCTCTCCTCGACACCGCCAACTGGATGACCACTAACCACCTCAAGCTCAACTCAAACAAAACCGAGATCATCATCTTCGGCTCCAACAAAACCACATGGGACGACTCCTGGTGGCCCACCGCCCTAAGCCCCTCACCCACCCCGGCAACCCACGCACGCAACCTCAGCATCATCCTCGACCCCTCCCTGTCCCCTGACACAGCAAATCAATGCTCTAACCTCCTCCTGCTTCCACACACTCCGCACTTTAAAGAAATCCTTCAAATGGATCCCCCCAGAAACCAGAAAGACAGTCACCCACACACTCATCAGCAGCAGACTGGACTACGGTAACGCCCTCTACGCCGGCACCACACTCAAACTCAAACGCAAACTCCAAAGAATCCAGAACACAGCCGCGCGCCTCATCCTTGACCTCCCCCGCCATGAACGAATCTCACCACACCTCAAATCCCTTCACTGGCTCCCCATAGACAAGAGAATCACATTCAAGATCCTCATGCACGCACACAAATCCCTCCACAACACTGGCCCAACCTACCTCAATGAAAGAGTTAACTTCCACACTCCCACACGCAACCTCCGATCAGCCGACCTCACCCTAGCCACAGTCCCCTGCATCCTGCGCACCACCACAGGAGGCAGGTCTTTCTCCTACCTCGCCCCCAAAACCTGGAACTCCCTCCCCACCGACCTTCGCAAAACCAAAGACCTACTGGTCTTCATAAAGAACCTCAAGACATGTCTGTTCGATTAGTGACCCTCCCTGTCCCCCCTGGTCCCGCCCCCCCCAGCACCTTGAGACCCTCACGGGTGAGTAGCGCGTTCTACAAATTGTTTTTGATTGATTGATTTGATTTAAGGTTGCAATGCATTGACAACTTTGTCAATGCTGTATTAATTGAAGCAGATGCACATTGCACAGACAACACTATTGTATTGCCAAATTGAACCACCCTGTAGTTAGGTCATAGTAGCAGTGGTGACTAATGGGAAAAGAGGTATGATGATGGGTGGGAGGACACATACCTGCCTTTCTTCAGCTACAGTAAGCTAAGGGAGAAGACAGAAAATTAAAATACCAAAGCTTTGATAACCATGAAAACCAAGCCAAAGTAGTTAAACAGACCCGTTCCTCTCCAGAAGAACTCATTCAATCAATAATCTATTCTATGCACCGTTTGAAACCCACCATTTAAAGTTTACACTTTCTCGTCCAATCCAGTCATCTGTATATTCATCCATCCATCCATAAACTCACCTATCCAGTATCCACCCTTTCAAACACCCTGCTTTTACCTATCCATCCATTTACTCATGCATGGTTCACTACCATCATTCGTTACCATTCCCCAATTCCACACTCAAGCATCCTTTTACCCATCTATCCTTCACTCCCTGAGGCATACTTTCACCCCTTTCAACCCTTCCATCCATACTTTCATCTACCCATGCATCTCCTATCACTCACCTACTCGTCCTTTCCTTTCACCCACACATCCTTTCACTCATCTACCATTTCACCCATTCTTTCTTTTAGCGGTCCATCCTTCATTCATTTTTCCATCAAGCCATCATTTGTACAGTCTGTTCGTTACAAACTTTTGTCTGTTGATTTGCAGAGAGAAGAGGCCATTAAAAACTCATCCCCCACTGTAGCTGCTAAACCAGGTTGTTTCACAAGCAAAGCCCTTGCAGTGAGTATACTAGTAATTGTCAATGAGCAACAGCAAAATATCTTACCAATGCCCGCTGCCACCGGTTCTCCCCCTCCGACCACTGCCCCATTTGGTGCACTAGTGCTGCTGTTGGGCCCTGGTGCACAGTGTGGCTGTAAAAAATATTACACATTTTAGATTCCAACAAAATACAACAACAATAAATTACTACAGTTATATCTTCTTCTATAATTCACTTTAGGAATATAGGCGGTCATTCTGACTTTGGCAGGCGGCGGAGGCCGCCCGCCAAAGTCCCGCTGTCAGAACACCGCTGCACGGTCAAAAGACCGCCGCGGTAATTCTGAGTTACCCGCTGGGCTGGCGGGCGACCGCCAGAAGGCCGTCCGCCAGCCCAGCGGGAAACCCCCTTCCATGAGGATGCCGGCTCCGAATGGAGCCGGCGGAGTGGAAGGGGTGCGACGGGTGCAGTTGCACCCCTCGCGATTTTCAGTGTCTGCTTGGCAGACACTGAAAATCTTGGTGGGGCCCTGTTAGGGGGCCCCTGCAGTGCCCATGCCATTGGCCCCACGACACCCGTTACCGCCAGCCAGGTTCTGGCGGTCAAAACCACCAGAACCAGGCTGGCGGTAAGGGGGTCGGAATCCCCATGGCGGCGCTGCTTGCAGCGCCGCCATGGAGGATTCCCTTGGGCAGCGGGAAACCGGCGGGACACCGCCGGTTTCCCGTTTCTGACCGCGGCTGTACCGCCGCGGTCAGAATGCCCATGGGAGCACCGCCAGCCTGTTGGCGGTGCTCCCGCGGTCGTTGGCCCTGGCGGTCCATGACCGCCAGGGTCAGAATGACCCCCATAGTCAGTGGTTAGAAAAGCCAGGAAGACAAATTAACCACAAACATTTCATAATGGAGGGGCAGAGCTTAGTGACTAAAGCACAACAAAAGGGTGGAATACTATAGTCAATCCACAAACATGCGTAGAAAGCTGACTTGTGTCTTGTCAGAGTGCTTGTCCTAAAAATCTGTCCTCTTAGTTTTCAGAGGAGAAGGAAAAGCTAAGCTTAGTGACAGAGCAGAAGTACTAGTACACACGAGAGAAATTCAGAAACCCTGAAAATTAGATAAATGAAGGGATAATAAGAATTTAGCAAAGCTGAGATAGAATGAAAATAGGTACAAAAAAAGGTAGATGGGCACAGTAAAAAGAAAAGGGCAGGAATGTGCCATATCTGCAGCATATGATGCATTCCTGTCCTTGTCCCCTGCATTGCCACCAATGGGCTGCCATGTGCCGATACAGGCACTCCTGCACCATGTGCCTGGGTGCCTGCATTGCGGGAATGATGGTTTATGTGCAGGAAGGGACACAGCAGAATGCAGCACACATACAAAAAAGGCTAAAACAAGGAGAAATAAAGGTATTTCTCCTTGTTGCATCTCCCTTACGCCTTCCCTGGGGAGGTGTAGGTTTTTGAAGCATTCCCATTTTGAGGCATTCCCAGGTTTACAAAACCTTGTAAATCTGGGTATGTGTCAAATACCACGGGTGTTACTTGAGATCACCCACCCTAACACCAGTTGTAAACTTCCCTGTTGAAGGGTGAGTCAATGCAGTGACTTGCGCTATGTCGACTCAGTCCAAATTTACAAGTCCATGAAAAGCCACGCAGTGTGGTTTTACATGGCTTTGTAAATTTGGCCCTGCAGTTTGCGCCACCAGACCTTCACTAAATGTGAAGTTTCAGTGGCGCAAACTGCTTTGTAATTATGGCCCTACATTTACAACTATGTCCCACTAAGAATGCATTCATGTTTCAACAAATTATCTTTGCTTCTTAACCACCTTTTTTCAATGCTTAAATGCATACATACTGTGATGTCTTACTTGGAGATTGTGATTAGGAGAGACTCATAAGCTACATAAAGAAAGGCACAGAGAAGGGAATGATATCTCACTGATATTACTTATTACTTCTATCACTGTCTTTTTCTTGGTGACAGGAGGAGTCTCTGTCTGCATGGCATATTAAATAACGAGCACCGTTCAAACAATTTGATTAGGAAGTGCTGACTCAGCACCTGGCCAGCTCAAACTGGATCACAAAATAGATATTAATCATAATGTAAATTAACTTACCTCTGAGAGTCAGCACTGCTATTAGAAAACAATTTAGAATTGTGCAACACACGCAACAAATAAATAACTACTACTCATTGAGCTTCGACATCTCGACAGCCAGCAGGTCAAACAGGTCCTGTTCACTAACAATTACGGCCAACCAATGGTGCATCAACTGCTGTTGCGTGTGCTGAAACCCAGTGTGCCAATGAACCAACTGGTGCATCCTCCCCCTCAGCAATTAATGTTCCTAATGGGCTTAACTGCTTCTAGGCCTGCCCTTTCTGCCAGCATGGAGAGGGGATTGCGCTGCACAAAAAGACAGGTGCTGCCACCTCTAACTCAGTGAAAATGGGATGGGGCTACACCCCTTGGTGCTCCCACACCCATAAGGCAAGCAGCTAGTGGCACATCAGCATCCCACTCCCTCTGCTACCCTCTGCCATGGAGCTGGATGGGAAAGAGGAAAGGGAAGAAATAGAAGTAAGGAAGAAAGAAAAAGTGCTCAACAAGTCACAAAAAACACACCAATAAATGACAGAAATGTAAAATACACAAAAACAAAGACACACACTGATGAAATAAAGCAAAATGAGGGATGAATAATTTAGAACAGGATGGGAATGAAAATATTAAGGGTGGTGTTAGACCTGACAGCATTAGGGTGGTCACCCCTTACTTTTTGCCTGCTTCCCTCCACTTTGTGGACACTGTTTTTGCTGGTTTTAGGACTGCAAACTTACCACTACCAACCAATGCTAAAGTACATATGCTCTCTCTCTCAAAACATGGTGACATTGGTTAATTCCCAATTGGCTTATTTAATCTACTTGTAAGACCCCGGTACAGTGCACTACATGTGTCCAGGGCCTGTAGATTAGATGCTACTAGTGGGCCTTCAGCACTGATTGTGCCACCCACATAAGTAGCCTCTTAACCATGCCTCAGGCCTGCCATTGCAAGGTCTGTGTGTGCAGTTTTACTGCCACTTTGACCTGTCATTTAAAAGTACTTGACAAGCCTTAAACTCCCCTTTTTCTATATGTAAGTCATCCCTAAGAGATACCCTAGATAACCCATAGGACAGGATGCTATGTAGATAAAAGGCAGAACATGTACCTGTGCAGTTTATATGTCCTAGTAGTGTAAAACATCGTTTTTACACTGCTGTGAGGCATGCTCCTTTCATAGGCTAACATTAGGGCTACCCTCATATACTGTTTTAGTGGTAGATTATGATCTGAAAGGAGTAACAAGGTCATATTTAGTATGGCCGGAATGGTAATACTAAATCCCACTGACTGGTGAAGTTGGATTTAATATTACTATTCTAGAAATGCCACTTTTAGAAAGTGAGCATTTCTCTGCACTTGTGCTGGTGGTCCCTCGGTGTTACCGGGCCTTCCTACTGGGCCTGGCTTATGACATCCCCCTGGCAGGACATTTGGGCCAAGACAAGACCTTTGCTAGGCTTGTCACCCACTTCCATTGGCCTAGAATGTGGGTAGCACTTAAATCCTTCTGTGCCCTATAATCCATGTCTTGCTGAACCAGAACCTGCAACTTGCCAAGAAGAACTGCCTGGCTGCCCAAAGGACTCACCTGGACTGCTTTTCTGAGAAGGACTGTTGCCTTGCTGTTGCCCTGCTGCCTTGCTGCTCTCTGGCTGTGCTGAGAAGTGCTCCCCAAGGGCTTGGATAGAGCATGCCTCCCGTTCCATGAAGTCTCAGGACCGAAAAGACTTCATCTCTGCAAAGAACTCCTTCTTCGGCGACAATTGACGCATCGCCTGCAAGAACTGAGACACAGCCTGCATCGCAGTGAAAAAACCACTGCACGCCGGACCAGAACAACGCAGACCAACTTCCCGATGAGGAGATCGATGCAGCGCCAGCGTTGTGACTGGAACTTCGACGCACGACCCACTGGATCGATGCAAAGCTGACCCAGAACGACGCAGCCCGTCTTCCTGAGAGGAATCAACGCAGCGCCTTCCGTGCAACAGAAATTTCCACGCATCGCCCACCGGATCGACAGAGCTCCTGTGACATCAAGTCTTTGTGCCAGAAATCGACGCAAAAAAAAATAAACAATACATCATCTGTGTGCGGCCGGAGAAATTGACCATTTCTGTCCATCGGAGGTACATCGGCCAAATTCTTTGTCCGATCCGCCCCAAATGGAGCAGATAACCACTAGACACCAGAAATGTAAACATAATACAAGTTGGGGAGGGACCCCTAGGGCAAGGGTCTTTTCCCATTATGGTTGCATTATTCTGACCATGTTCTGCCACCCCTGAGGGCAAATCAGCCCCATTTTTAGGCTGATCTGCCCCCAAGAGGGGCAGAAATCCACTAGGCACCAGGGTTTTACACAGAATACTTGTTGAGGATTGGCCCATTGGGCACGGGTCACTCCCCATTATGGGGGCATTTTTTGGATGTTTTCTGGGGCAGATCGGCCATATTTCTAGTCCAATTTGCACCCAAGGGGGGGCAGAAAACCACTGCAGGCAATAGGTGTCTGTGTGTGTTGACTGCATTTGGCTGATGGCGTGTGTAGACTGGTGCTGGGCTGCTGGTGTGTGTAGAATGGCATTTGGCTGGTGGTTTGTGTGGCTGACAGTGTGTGTGGATTGGCGTTTCACTGCCAGTGTGTGTATTGTGAGCAGCAGCAAGTCACTACACACAAACTGCCCTCATAACTCCATTTCACACATTCTACTGTTGAAGTAAGCCTCAGCAAGGCCTACTAGTGCAAGGGGTTCGCCCTTCTCTGCACAAAGTCCTCAGACCATATAGGAAGAAGTTGGCACAGAAACTGAAATAAAAGACAAAGTTTATTAAACCTCATGAGGTGATACTACAGTTCAAACAGCACCCTTCGGCAATGTTTGAAGTAGCACACTGAACTAAGAGAGCATGGTCCTTTTATACCCACGCAGGGGCTAAAAGAAGGTGGTACAATTATAGAAGCAAGACTTACATACATGTAAGGTCATATGGAAATGCACAGTCGACAGGTATGAGGGGCTAACAGTTTCAAGGACTAGTTGACACATTACTGTCTGTTACTGATTACTAACAGCTGCAGATCTTACTGGGCATGTTCAAAAGTGGGAGATGCTAAATATAACTTGTCACTAGACAGATTTTCAAGAGTAGTTAACAGAAAGGTAGGACAGAGCACATGGTGAGCACATGGCAGAGAAAATGGCTGCCATGAATACAAAATGGATGCCGCCAAATGTTCACAATAGTTGCTAAATACAGGATGTCTTCTGCTAATGCTTAATCTAATCGCTATTAAATTACAACAGACGACCCTTTCAGCATTAGCTGAAGACATTCGTCTTTCTGGGATAATCTAAATACTCATCTTGTATATTTATGCTCATCATTTCAGCTATTTCCTTATCTAACATGTGTTGTGCTTTCATTTCTGTAATATTTCTTTTGGTAGGCATACAAGCAGTAATACACATGGAGCAGAACATTGGACCACACTGAATACAGATACAGCATGTGAAAAATATTACAATCATTACACACAGGATAGTCAGTAGTTTCCAGCCCCAAGCGGAAACAAGAGCCCAAAACCATCCAGAAAACGTCCAAGTACCAGTCTCTGTGTGGATTTCTGCAGCAATTTTATGCAATTTAGATATTGCATCATATACTGAAGGTGAGTGTTCGACCTGACATGCTTTAGGGTGGTCACCCCTAACTTTTTGCCTGCTTCCCTCCACTTTTTGGACTCTGTTTTTCTGGCTCTTAGACTCTGCGCACTTTACCACTGCTAACCAGTGCTAAAGTGCATATTCTCTCTCCCTTTAAACATGGTAACCTTGGATTATACCCAACTGGACTATTTAATACTTATAAGTCCCTACTAATGTGCACTGTATGTGCCTAGGGCCTGTAGATTAAATGCTACTAGTGGGCCTGCAGCACTGATTGTGCCACCCGCTCAAGTAGCCCCTTTACCTTGTCCCAGGCCTGCCATTGCAAGGCCTGTGTGTGCAGTTTCACTGCCACTTCGACTTGGCATTTAAAAGTACTGGCCAAGCCTCAAGCTCCCCTTTTTCTACACATAAGTCACCTCTAATGAGTGCCCTAGGTAACCCCTAGAGCAGGGTGCTGTGTGGGTAAAAGGCAGGACATGTACCTGTGTGGTTACATGTGGTGGTAGTGTAAAACTCCTACATTCGTTTTTACACTATTGTGAGGCCCGCTCCCTTCATAGGCTAACATTGGGGCTGCCCTCACACATTGTTGAAGTGGCAGCTGCTGATCTGAAGGGAGTAGGAAGGTCATATTTAGTATGGCCAGAATGGTAATACAAAATCCTGCTGACTGGTGAAGTTGGATTTAATTTTACTATTTTAGAAATGCCACTTTTAGAAAGTGAGCATTTCTCTGCGCTTAAATCTTTCTGTGCCTTACAATCCACGTCTGGCTAGGTTTCGTTGACAGCTCCTTGTGCATTCACTCAGACACACCCCAAACACAGGGTACTCAGCCTCACTTGCATACATCTGCATTTTGAATGGGTCTTCCTGGGCTGGGAGGGTAGAGGGCCTGCTCTGACACAAAGGACTGCCATACCCCCTACTGGGACCCTGGCAGACAGGATTGAACTGAAAGGGGACCTGGTGCACTTCTAAGCCACTCTTTGAAGTCTCCCCCATTTCAAAGGCACATTTGGGTATAAAAGAGGGCCTCTGCCCTACCACCTCAGACACTTGCTGGAGAAGAAACCTGAACCAGAAACTACATCCTGCCAAGAAGAACTGCCTGGCTGCTCAAAGGACTCACCTGTCTGCTTTCTACAAAGGACTGCTGCCTTGCTGTTGGCCTGCTGCCTTGCTGAACTCTTGTCTGGCTGTAAAAGTGCTCTCCAAGGGCTTGGATTATGCTTGCCTCCTGTTCCCTGAAGTCTCAGGATCAAAAAGACTTCTCTTTTTCATTTGGACTCTTCGTGCGCTGAAAATTTCGACATACAGCTTTCTCCGCGGCGAGAACATCGCCGCACACCGACGCTGATCAACGCGGCGCCTTCGGGGACGACCGGAACTTCGACGCACGGCCTCGCAAGGACAACGCTGCCCGGCTTCCAGAGGGGAAATCGACGCGACGCCTGCTGTGAGAACGAAAATTCCACGCACAGCCTCCCGGAACGACGCGCAGCCGGAAAACAAGCCGAAGAATCCACGCACAGACCCGGGGACATCTGGTAAAGAGACTTTCTGCGCGCCGGAAAACAATGCACGACTTCCCCGCGTGAAAAATAACGACACAAGTCCGTGTGTGCAGGGGAGAAATCGATGCACACACCATTTTTCCACGTATCTCTTCTTCTGCTGCCCTTTGCGGAGATTTTCCACTGTAAACCAGGTACTTTGTGCTCGAAAGAGACTTTGTTTGCTTTTTAAAGACTTAAGACAATTAATATCACTTTTCAGTGATATCTCTACAATTTCACATTGCATCTTTATTCGTTTTGACCTGCAATTATCCAGATAAATATTATATATTTTTCTAAACACTGTGTGGTGTATTTTTGTGGTGCTATATTGTGTTGTTGTATGACTTATTGCACAAATGCTTTACACATTGACTTCTAAGTTAAGCCTGACTGCTCAGTGCCAAGCTACCAGAGGGTGGGCACAGGATAATTTGGATTGTGTGTGACTTACCCTGACTAGAGTGAGGGTTCTTGCTTGGATAGAGGGTAACCTGACTGCCAACCAAAAACCCAATTTCTAACATTTGTGATCAGCGGTGAGGATAGGACTTGTATTTGTGCAGTGACATACAGTAGCTAAGTAATTCACTACCTACCCACAGAGGAAGGTCATCTTGATTTTTATCTCTTTTTGCAAATTTGTTTTTCCTGACAATTTTCAAAAACTAAATCCTCACTCAACATGTCTCTGGCTGGGTCTCAAGTAGGAGATTTGGATCTAGCCCTGTTGGAGACATATACTGTCAAACAGCTAAAAGGGTTCTCCAGGGTGATGAGAGTACCCACCCAAGGGGCCTCCAAAAAGGAAGACTTTCAAGTGGCGCTGAGGGCCTGGGCAGAAGCCCATTTAGAGGAAAGTGATGAGGAAGAGGAGCCAGAAAATGGCCTCTCAGAGGATTTATTGCCATCAGTGAGTAATGTTACCACTGCAATTGTGCCCCCTTCCAGACCAGGGAGCTGTGTCTCTGAGCAAAGCCTGACCGCAGAGGAAAGGAGAGAAGAAAGGGAGTTCCAATTGCAAATGGCAAAACTGAAAATTGAGGCCCAACAGGAGGAAAGGAAGGCTGAAAGAGTAGCCAAACAGGTGGAAGCTGAAAGAGCTGAAGCTGCAGCTGAGAGAGCTTTGGCTGAAAATAAACTATTGTTGGCTCATGAACTGAGTCTCAAGGAGCTGGAGATCAAGGCGAGACAGTCTGAATCCAGCAGTAATGGTGGCAGCATACAGACAGGACCTGCTGGAGAAAAGAAGGTTCGTATACCCAAAAAAATGGTGCCCAGTTTTGTGGTGGGAGATGCCATAGATTGTCGGATAAGGTGAAGGCCAGCATCAAGGAGGAGGCCTCCAAGATGTTGACTTTAGGGGTTATTGAGAAATCCAGTAGTCCCTGGGCCAGCCCTGTGGTATTGGTTCCTAAGGCTACTGCCCCAGGTGCGAAGCCAGAACTCCGGTTCTGTGTGGACTACCGGGGTCTCAACTCAGTCACCCGGACTGATGCTCACCCCATCCCCCGAGCTGATGAGCTCGTTGACAGGCTAGGCGCTGCCAAGTTCCTGAGTACGTTCGATCTTACTTCAGGGTACTGGCAGATCGGCCTGACTGAGGGGGCTAAGGAAAGATCAGCATTTTCCACCCCTGATGGCCATTAACAATTCCGGGTGATGCCATTTGGGCTGAAAAATGCCCCGCTACCTTCCAACGGTTGGTTAACAGGGTCCTAGCTGGTAAAGATGCCTTCTGTGCAGCTTACCTGGACGACATAGCTGTCTACAGTTCCAGCTGGGAGGAACACCTGCTCCACCTCAAGGAGGTGCTTCAGGCTCTGCAACAGGCAGGCCTGACTATCAAGGGTAGTAAGTGCCAGATTGGGCAGGGTTCCGTGGTGTACTTGGGACACCTAGTAGGTGGTGGCAAGGTGCAGCCACTCCAGGCCAAGATTGAGACTATCAAGGCCTGGCAACCACCTAGAACCCAGACTGAGGTGAGAGCCTTTTTGGGCCTCACTGGATACTACCGCAGATTCGTCAAGGGTTATGGTACCACTGTATCCCCCTTGACAGAGCTCACTTCCAAGAAACAACCTAGGTTGGGGAATTGGACAGAGGCTTGTCAGAAAGCCTTTGATTCTCTGAAGGAAGCCATGTGCACGGCCCCCGTGCTCAAGGCCCCTGACTACTCCCAGGAATTTATTGTGCAGACAGACGTTTCAGAACATGGCATAGGGGCTGTTCTAGCACAGCTAAATGAGGAGGGCTCAGACCAACCAGTAGTCTTTATTAGCAGAAGACGATTACCACGGGAACAAAGGTGGAGTGCTATTGGGAGAGAAGCATTTGCTGTGGTCTGGGCACTGAAGAAGCTAAGACCCTACCTGTTTGGGACTCACTTCCGGGTTCAGACAGACCACAGGCCCCTCAGGTGGCTCATGCAGATGAGGGGTGAGAATCCCAAACTCTTAAGGTGGTCCATTTCCCTACAGGGCATGGACTTTACGGTGGAGCATCGCCCAGGGGTTGACCACGCCAACTCTGATGGTCTCTCCAGATACTTCCGCCTTAGCGATGAGAGCTCCCAGGAGGTTGGGCAGCTCTCCCCACTTTCAGCTGGGGGGGACACATGTTAGACCTGACATGCTTTAGGGTGGTCACCCCTAACTTTTTGCCTGCTTCCCTCCACTTTTTGGACTCTGTTTTGCTGGCTCTTAGACTCTGCGCACTTTACCACTGCTAACCAGTGCTAAAGTGCATATGCTCTCTCCCTTTAAACATGGCAACCTTGGATCATACCAAATTGGACTATTTAATATACTTATAAGTCCCTAGTAATGTGCACTGTATGTGCCTATTGCCTGTAGATTAAATGCTACTAGTGGGCCTGCAGCACTGGTTGTGCCACCCACTCAAGTAGCCCCTTTACCTTGTCCCAGGCAAGCCATTGCAAGGCCTGTGTGTGCAGTTTCACTGCCACTTCGACTTGGCATTTAAAAGTACTTGCCAAGCCTCAAGCTCCCCTTTTTCTACACAGAAGTCACCTCTAATGTGTGCCCTAGGTAACCCCTAGAGCAGGGTGCTGTGTGGGTAAAAGGCATGACATGTACCTGTGTAGTTGCAAAGGCTAACATTGGGGCTGCCCTCACACATTGTTGAAGTGGCAGCTGCTGATCTGAAGGGAGTAGGAAAGTCATATTTAGTATGGCCAGAATGGTAATACAAAATCCTGCTGACTGGTGAAGTTGGATTTAATTTTACTATTTTAGAAATGCCACTTTTAGAAAGTGAGCATTTCTCTGCGCTTAAATCTTTCTGTGCCTTACAATCCACGTCTGGCTAGGTTTAGTTGACAGCTCCTTGTGCATTCACTCAGACATACCCCAAACACAGGGTACTCAGCCTCACTTGCATACATCTGCATTTTGAATGGGTCTTCCCGGGCTGGGAGGGTAGAGGGCCTGCTCTGACACAAAGGACTGCCACACCCCCTACTGGGACCCTGGCAGACAGGATTGAACTGAAAGGGGAACTGGTGCACTTCTAAGCCACTCTTTGAAGTCTCCCCTGTTTCAAAGGCACATTTGGGTATAAAAGAGGGCCTCTGCCCTACCACCTCAGACACTTGCTGGAGAAGAAACCTGAACCAGAAACTACATCCTGCCAAGAAGAACTGCCTGGCTGCTCAAAGGACTCACCTGTCTGCTTTCTACAAAGGACTGCTGCCTTGCTGTTGGCCTGCTGCCTTGCTGAACTCTTGTCTGGCTGTAAAAGTGCTCTCCAAGGGCTTGGATAGAGCTTGTCTCCTGTTCCCTGAAGTCTCAGGACCAAAAAGACTTCTCTTTTTCATTTGGACTCTTCGTGCGCTGAAAATTTCGACGTACAGCTTGCTCCACGGCGAGAAAATCGCGCACATCGACGCTGATTGACGCGACGCCTTCGGGGCGACCGGAACTTCGACGCACGGCCTCGCAAGGACAACGCCGCCCGACTTCCAGAGGGGAAATCGACGCGACGCCTGCTGTGAGAATGAAAATTCCACGCACAGCCTCCCGGAATGACGCGCAGCCGGAAAACAAGCCGAAGAATCCACGCACAGACCCCGGGACATCTGGTAATCCCACGAACCACAGAAAGAGACTGTCTGCGCGCCAGAAAACGACGCACGTCTTCCCCGCATGAAAAATAAAGACGCAAGTCCGTGTGTGCAGGGGAGAAATCGACGCACACACCATTTTTCCACGTATCTCTTCTTCTGCGGCCCTTTGCGGAGATTTTCCACTGTAAACCATGTACTTTGTGCTTGAAAGAGACTTTGAATGCTTTTTAAAGACTTAAGACACTTAACATCACTTTTCAGGGATATCTCTACAATTTCACATTGCATCTTTATTCGTTTTGACCTGCAATTGTCCAGATAAATATTATATATTTTTCTAAACACTGTGTGGTGTATTTTTGTGGTGCTATATTGTGTTATTGTATGATTTTTTGCACAAATACTTTACACATTGCCTTCTAAGTTAAGCCTGACTGCTCAGTGCCAAGCTACCAGAGGGTGGGCACAGGATAATTTGGATTGTGTGTGACTTACCCTGACTAGAGTGAGGGTTCTTGCTTGGACAGAGGATAACCTGACTGCCAACCAAAAACCCCATTTCTAACAGTGAGTGATCTGGAATAAAAACACAGCAACTGCTACTGATGATGCGACATGCACCACCTCGATCAGCTAATATCACATCTAGTACCATACAATTTTGGAACGCTACAATCCTCGTAATTTGGAGCTCCTCAGTAATATTCCCAAGTGCCAGAGCTGCCTGATTGGTAACAGCTTCCGCAACCCTAGTCAATCGTCTCACTTTCCTACTGTTTAACGCAGCACCCACAAAGGAGAACAACCTTAAATTAAAATCAACATATTGTTGCAGGCTAGTGTCCGTTTGGTCTACCTCATTTGTACTTATTGTCCTTTTATATCTATTTTTAATGATGTCATTGATCAGTTTAAAATCTCTGTGATATGATGCAGGGGCCAAAAACACAGGGGGTAATAGAAAAGATACATAACACACACCTGACCACCCAACAGGTAGTTGGTAATATCCATAGTTACCACAAACAAAATATGTATTATGTGAAGCTGTAAAACTACTATTATTTACACCCTCAATAGTTACAATCAAGGTACAATCGCTTATCCCTACTGGAATTCGCCCAATGCTACGTATACATAAATCTGCTTTAGTTTCTGTAACAGAAATCACAAATTGTTCTTTCTTGTCAGAGTCTCTTATATTTGTGAAGACATATGGTATTGAAACATTGTCCGGTTCATACTCTTCCCATTCCCATTTAGTTCCTTCGGCTTGGGGATACCCATCTTTGTCTTGGTAGCATACTTTCTTAAGGCGAAAAAGAAGTCCACCCTCTGTACGTTTTCCAGTTTGCAAACAAAAGCATATAACAAGCTTGACAAGAACCATTGTGTGAAAAAGGAAGAAGAATGAAAGGTGTTGCTCCTTTCTTTTGATGCGCAGGTATCATTCCACATACCCAACATTTAGTAGTATTTGTAGCATTATGAGTATGATGCAACACCTGAATGAAAGTATTATTGAAGTACGATTGACAGTGCTTCTGCTCCTGATAGGGAAGCGTAAAGTAATAGTGATCCTCTGGTACTGGAGTAGTGGCAACAAAAAACTCACGAGCAGGAGCCTTCTTTTCAACAAACCAGGTCATTATTGCTATAACCACCAAAACAACAACAAACCCCATAGTACTAATGATCAGTTTGTTATTCATTTTAGCAACAGTGATGATCGACCCTTTCAGAAATTAATTAAAAACAATCGTTGGAGCTCTTATCCCTGGGCAGCCACTGATTTCTTCACCACGGGCCAAGACGGGTGTCACTACTCTAATGCATGGCTGATTCCCCCCCTTGCCACATTGGCTCTCCGTTTCACTAACCCAGGGCGGTAGCTCAACCAGTTTTCTCCAGCACTACGGGGTCTTTCTTCGGTCTCAAATTATATTGCGACACTCCAGAAATCGTAAGGTCCGGGAAGAACTCCGCAGATTCGTCAGGTGATATAACACGGCCTTTCTCCGTAGTCAAAATCTCTCAATGATAGGTCAGCACAGCAGGTTCCACCAAGGTAGGTAGCACTCTCAGTGAGTACTATGGACCCAATTCTTTCTGTTCGTCACTCGAACTGCTGTCCTTGTCGCAAGGAGCACCTGTTCTGGGTCTCGCCACCTTGGTTCCAAGCTGCTTGATCTTTCAAAGGACTCAATCATCACCTGGTCACCAGGTCGGAGTTCATGGCCTTCACCTGTAGATCTGTCAGGAAGTTCTTCTCGAACCTGTTGATGAATAGAAACCAAATTGTCGGTTAACTGTGCCAAATAATCATTCATCAGGACACAAGGTACATCATATACAGAATTTGGCTTAGGAACTCCCCAAATGTTCATTGGCCTTCCAAACACTATTTCGTAAGGAGTAAGGCCGATTCGAGAGTGTGGCACTGACCTAATAGACAATAATGCCAATGGTAATGCATCCGGCCAAGTTAAGGATGTGGAAGCCTGTATCTTCGCTAACTTCAGCTTCAAAGTAGCATTATACCTTTCCACCAACCCTGCTGATTGTGGGTGGAAAACCGCATGGAACTTCTGTTTGATCCCTAATCCTTTCAGGACATACTTAATAACTTCCCCAACAAAATGAGGTCCATTTTCATTCCATAAAAGTCTGCAAACACCAAACCTAGGGAAAAATTCTTTCAAAAGCACCTTCGCTGTGCTAATGGTAGTATTATCATTTGTGGGGTACGCCTCTATCTATTTACTGAAGGCACATACCACCACCAAGACATACTTTAAATTGTTGCAGCGTTCAAGTTGAATATAATCCATTTGTAGAACTTCAAAAGGTGCAGTTGGTGTAGCAAACCCTCCCGCAGGAGTACGTGTCCCTTTTCCAGGATTGTACTGTAAACAGATCAAACAAGACTGTACTACTCTCTTAGCTGTACTGGAAATTTCTGGATGCTCCCAAACTTGCGTAAGCAACTTCATTATTGTTGAAGCTCCAACATGTGCCAGCCCATGTGCCATCTGAACCATAGGTTGTACAAAAGCTATAGGCAATTTCCATTTATCCATCTGCTTATTCCGCCACCAGCCCTCATCATCCAATTCTCCTTCTTCAGACCATTGCTCACCTTCTTTCACAGAAGCAGATTTCTGTATATCTAATACGTCTTGTCTAGCATTATGCCAACGTTCAGCTTGTGACTTCACTACATACATAGAAGTAGTACTTCGCTGCATCGCAGTCTCACGTGCTACGCGGTCCGCAAGGGCATTACCTTGCCCTATCTTATCGGTCACTTTCTTGTGTGCACTACATTTCACAATAGATACTTTCTTTGGATATGTCAATGCAGTCAAGAGGTTATGCACTAATTCTCCGTGCATTATCTGCATCCCATGGGATGTGAGAAAGCCTCTCTCCTTCCAAAGCAAACCAAAATCATGAGCCACTCCAAAAGCATAGCGGCTGTCTGTATAAATGTTCACACATAAGTCAGTACTAAGTTCACATGCTCGTGTCAATGCTATTAGTTCAGTTGCTTGAGCTGACTTCTGTGGTATACGAGCTGTCTCCACTACCGTGTGTATTGTGGTGATTGCATATGCAACTGAGGTCGGACCGTCTGGCAACTTCAAACAAGAACCATCAACCCACAATTCCACGTCTACATCTGGAAGGGGCGTATCTTGTAAATCAATACGACCCTTTGTCTGTTCTTCGGTAAGGAATATACAATCATGTGTTTCTTGTGACTGAGGCTGAGTCACCGGATATGGCAACAAAGTGGCTGGATTTAGTGTTGCACATCTCTTCAGTGTAATGTGAGGAGCCAGCAATGTCAATTCATATCCTGTCAGGCGAGCGCTAGTTAAATGTTGTGTCTTTGTTTGATTTAAAAGAGCATCAACCGCATGGGGTACTAACACCAACAGCTTGTGTGACAAAACTATCCCTTCACTCTGACGTATTGACACAGCTCTTGCGGCAACTGAACGAAAACACCCATGCAACGCTCGAGCGACAGGATCAAGTACTGCTGAAAAATATGCACAGGGACGCTGCTTATCGCCATGTGTCTGTACTAAAACTGACAATGCACATCCATCTTTCTCATGTACGTAAAGTGCAAAAGGCTTCATGTAATCTGGAGTACCTAACACTGGTGCTGAACAAAGGGCTTGTCGTAGCTGCCGGAAAGCAGTCTCACATTCATCTGTCCATGGGAGGGGCATTGGAGTATCTTTAGTCAAAAGTGCTAGCAAAGGTTTGACAATGTGTGAAAACCCTAATATCCACTGCCTACAAAAAGAAGTAAGACCAAGGAATGCACGAACATCTTTCTGAGTAGAGGGTACTGGTGTGTCTAAAATTGCTTGAATACGATCTGATGTAAGTGCACGGCCCTCCTTAGACAAAAGGTGACCTAAATAGGTTACCTTTGGTCTACAATAGTGCAATTTCTTTCGTGACACTTTATGATGGTGTGAAGCAAGAAAAGAAAGTAAGGACAAAGTGCACTTTTCACATTGCTCAGGGGTATCAGCTGCCAACAAAATATCATCAACATATTGTATGAGAGCCACACCTTCAGGCAAAAAAAAGAATTAAGTTGTTGCTTTAACGCTTGACTATAAATACTAGGACTCTCAGTATAGCCTTGAGGAACTCTGCAAAATCTAAATGATCGTTTCTTCAAAGTAAAACCAAACAAATATCGGCTGTCAGGATGAATAGGGATCAAAAAGAAAGCATTCTTCAAGTCTATCACAGAGAACGTAGTTGCTGTCGGGGGAGCCAAAGTAAGAAGTGTTGTGATGTCAGATACCACAGAATGTTGTGGTATCACAATCTTATTGACTTCTCGTAAGTCAATAATGAATCAGTAAATCCTAGTATCAGTATCCTTTTTCAGAATAGGAAGAATCGGACTGTTACAAACATTATACGGAACTTCCTCAACAACTCCAAATGCAATAAGATCATGCACAATTCGTGTGAGTGCTTCTTCGCCCTCCTGTGAAATTTTGTTTTGAGGCAAACGTGGCAATACAGCTCCCTCCTTGACACTAATATGTACCGGTGGAATAATCATTTGTCCCACATCAGTATCTGAAGTAGCTCACAAAGTACTAGGGAGTGAAGCTAATGCAACATCCTCTTTAACAAGACAAACTCTTTCCATCACAGGATGATTATCATTTAAAATAGCACGCACCCCTTCAGGAGAGCATCGTATTGTAGCCTTGAAATACTTGAGCATATCAAGACCCACAATATTGTCTGGTGTATTTGGAGAAAGCAAAAATGGACATGGAGCAGTAAATTTATCAACATGGAATGCAAGTGGTTGTGACAATGGGCTAGGGGAAGGTGTTCCATCGAAACCTATCGATGTAATGGTTAAGCCAGACAGGGGAGCCCTTGGAATCAATTGTTTAGACAAGGCGCTACGAGTAGCTCCTGTATCAACCAGAAACTGATCAGTAGAACCCAAAACATGTGCTGTAACATAGGGACCACTCTGATCTACTGGAACTTCAACTGATTCCTTACCCCATCCTAGGCAATCCTATGCATAAGCAGAATCTTGGAAATCAGGCTGCACATAGTTAGACATCTGGTATTGGTTCCGTCTATCAAAAGTGCTAAACCCATCCTGCCCTCGTACATTAGCATCAACCCTATCATGATCATTCGTGCTTCTTCTAGGCCCTGAATATCCTGGGCGATTTCTCATTTGTCCCCGACCACGTGAACACTGCTGAACACGTAGTGCTGGACAATCGGCAGCCCAATGCCCACATTTCTTACAATACGCACACTGATCAACAGACAAGTTCGAACGAGTGTAAGAAGAACCATAAGATCCACGTCCACCTCTATCACTACCTCTAAGAGGCGGACCATAAACTTGAGCCAACATAACCTTTGTCTTTAATTCTTTAATCATTTTATCCTCGCTACCTTTTGCTTCTAATTCCTGACGTTCATAATACTGAGCCATAGTCAAAAGAGAAACCGGAGTAGAGGTAGTCCATGAACTTTCACTAGCTTTTATATGACTAGCTATTCCTGATAACAGATTTGCGACATATTTATCGACAAACAAATGTCTGCCCGTATCATCTGACAATAATTTGCCGCTAAAATCATGAAATGTTTCTTCAAAGCGTGTAAAGAAATCAGAGACCGATTCATCTGCCTTTTGCTTACAAGACGCTAAAACAGTCCAATCTATCTTTTTAGGGGGAATAATTGTTTTTAACTTAACTAATTTGGCTGCGGGAAGATCTAGAATAAACTGATATGGCTTTTTCGCAGGTTCCCTATCCCCGTCCATCTGTTCTAATTCTTTCCATGACGCCCCAAAAACTACACGATCATCAACTTTACGAACAGTTCTCCACATATCTGGCTGTAATATCAATCCGAAAAATAAATCAATGACTGCCAAAGTCATAGTACAAGAACTAATTGCTCCCTCAACTTCCTCATAAAAGGCGGCTGGATTTTTTCGCGGGTCAGGTAATGCTGTTTTAAGTGCCATTACATCTGCCCTATCCCAAGGAGTATACACCCAATTATAAATAAAATAACCCTTAGCATCAACAGAAGTTTTATCATCACTTGTACCCAATCCTTTAGGAGGAACATACAAAGGCGCGGCCTCCCGCATTGGTTTCACGTGAACTATCATAGTCTTATCTGTTCCGAAGATGGAAGCTTGCACCCCGCCGGTCTGAGATGTCCGTGCCACTACGTCCACGGCCCTTTTCTCCTCTTGCAAACAGTCTGCCACAACACATAATTTCACCAAACGCCTGATTGCATCAGCCACCTGGGAGAAAACAAAAAGACCATCACGCATTTGCTTATGATCTGCTGCTACATCATCGGGCTGTAACTCATCAGAATATTTCCGATATAGTTCAATAACTTCTGTGCCAAATGCCTCAGTAAAATATAGCTGCTCCTTTTCCGTCCACCCTTTCATGTTGTCTAAAAGTTCAGAAGCAGAGACAATGCTACAAATTGTTTTACGAGCAATAGATCTAAGCTCAGACGCACAGTCAGCAGGCAACATAGAGCGACTGTCTCGTATCTTCTGTTGCTCCGAATCGGAGACCTTAGCTAACTCATGAGGGGCAGAAGGAACGACATACGGAGGTGGAGGGCGGTCTAGTAACAAAAAATCATCGTGTGGTTTATTAAGGATAGAATAGAGAGGTTGCCTAACGGTGTATTGGCCAGTTACCTGTAATTTACATTCTTTCTCTTCTAGCTCCTTTAAGTCATTTATTTCTTTCTTTCTCATTTCTAATGCTTTCACATATACATTCTTCCGCTGCGCTTTCTCAAGCAAGGCTTGCTCACGCTTCACTCTTCCACACACTTCTTTCTCCCACATTCGTACACAGTCAAACATATTTTGCCTTGACCTTAGCTTACACATACATTGTTCCACATACTCAATCTTTCGCAAATCAAATGACCCATGCATAGGCCAACGTAACTCAGGATCCTCACCAGTGTATTTATTCCATAATGTGCTGTACATTGTAGAAGAAAGACCATGTTTAACATACATATCTCTATTGGGCGTCCCCTCTGGGGGTGCCGGTTGCGATTCTTCCAGTCTCAAATTGGTACCATTACAAAAGCAACACATCCTACGAAGTACGCTAAAAACAGGCATGCCAAAAATAGTGCAGAATATGCAATATTATAATCAAAGTAGCACTGAAGGTGCCGTTCAAATCAAAATTAAATTGGAGAAAATTCTCCTCATTACCTGCCTATATAAATTGCAATTTATATATCAATTCAAAGGACAAAACACGAGAGCCACAGTAAGTAGTGCTAAACTTCATTACCAAACAAAGGCATCAAAACCCACAGCAAGTGCCGTAAAACGGCACTTACCAATCACAGGGTGTCCAGGTTCCAACTGCCAAGTTCTAAAATCGACCAAATGGTTACTGCATGACGAATGAACAAAAAGGATCTCACCTGGATGGTCAAATCAGAAAGAAGGGAAAAACACAGTGGTTGCCAAGACTCGGGTCTCCTCAGGCATTGATCGTCCGCAGCGAGATCCCAATCCTTCGTCGCAACCAATCCGTCAGGCGTCCGAGTCGCTGATGAGTCCCTGTTCGGGCGCCAATTTGTTGAAGAAGGCCTCAGCAAGGCCTACTAGTGCAAGGGGTTCACCCTTCTCTGCACAAAGTCCTCAGACTATATAGGAAGAAGTTGGCACAGAAACTGAAATAAAAGACAAAGTTTAGCAAACCTCATGAGGTGGTACTACAGTTCAAACAGCACCCTTCGGTTATGTTTGAAGTAGCACACTGAACTAAGAAAGCATGGTCCTTTTATACCCAAGCAGGGGCTAAAAGAAGGTGGTACAATTATAGAAGCAAGACTTACATATATGTAAGGTTATATGGAAATGCACAGTCGACAGGTAGGAGGGGCTCACAGTTTCAAGGACTAGTTGACACATTACTGTCTGTTACTGATTACTAACAGCTGCAGATCTTACTGGGCATGTGCGAAAGTAGGAGATGCTAAATATAACTTGTCACTAGACAGATTTTCAAGAGTAGTTAACAGAAAGTTAGGACAGAGCACATGGCGAGCACATGGCAGAGAAAATGGCTGCCATGACTACAAAATGGATTCCGCCAAATGTTCACAATAGTTGCTAAATACAAGATGTCTTCTGCTAATGCTTAATCTAATCGCTATTAAATTACAACACCAGGTGGTGTGATTATTGTGTCTGAACTGGCATCTGGCTGATGGGTGGGTGTGAGCTGGTGGTGTGTTGGTGGCTGATAGCCAGTATGTGTATTGATTTGCTTGAGATGTGTTTGTATGTTGACTGAGGTGTGGATATATGGTGGTATGATTGGTGTGTGTAGGAGGCTGGCTTGGTTTGTAGTGGGTACTTTTGGTACTTACACCTTAAACCAGCTCCAGTTATCCTTTATTAGTGAAATGTATGCGGTGTCTAGAAGCCAGGCTCTCTAGAGGTAGCTGTAGCTGAGCAGCCAAGGCGTATCTAGGAGACATACAAAGCCCATTCAATACCACTGTAGTCATAGAGTACTCACACACATGAAGAAAAATACTCAGTGTTACAAAAATAAAGGTACTTTATTTTAGTGACACAAATGCCAAAAATACCATAGATACTATACTCCCTTAGGAGGTAAGTATTATACAAATTATATACACTAGTTTGCAAAAACAGGTGTAAAAACAGTTAGAAAACAGTGCAAATAGTGAAAGTAACAATAGTTAGAAATGAGCCTGAGGGAACACAAACCATATACTAAGAAACTGGAATTCCAATGTCAGTTTCCCACCTAGGTAACTGTAGTGTGTAGAAGTGCACCTAAAGTATTAGAAAACACCAAAGGTAAGTAATGGAACCCACCCCAGAGCCCAGGAAAGCAGGAGTAAATCACAGTAAATTACCTACAACACACAAGAACATGAGAAAGAAGATTATCTAATAACCTTAAGAGACTGTGAGACTCCAGCAGAGAATTCCTGGACCTGAAGACCTGTGGAAGAAGGAGACCAAGTCCAAGAAGCACAGAAGAGTCCCGGGAGAACAGGAGCTCCTGCTAACTCGGATGAAGGTGCAAAAGAAGAACTAGCAGTGAAGAACAGTCAGTACTGCACCCAAGAAGATGGATGCAGGTTCTTGGTTAGTGCAGATGATGTCCTACGTGGATGGAAGATTGCAGTCTGGTTTGCGTCACTCAATTCCACCAACAAGCCTTGGCAAACACAAAGCTCGACGTTAACAGAAAATGGCGCTGCCCGGGACCAGGAGGGACCTGGTGGACTCTAACCAGGAGGGGGAGTCAGAGGTGGCTCTCAGCAACTCAGGGAGCCCACAGAAGACCAGGCAGCATGCACAGGAGTCCCACGGCATGGGGACAAAGGAGGTGCAAAAGGAGGCCCACGCAGCACTAAAACGAAGGATCCCAAGCTGCTGTAGAACCACTCAGGAACATATGCGTCACAGGACAGATTGCTAGGGGCTGGAGCTGCACGGTGCACAAACAACTTAACGGAAGGATGTCAACAAGCCATGGCAACTGCAAAACACGTGGTCCATGGGGGTACAGTCTTGCATGAGGAGGCAAGCTCTTACCTCCACAAAAGTTGGACAGTATGACATCAGGACCATCGGGACCACTTCAGTCTACCACACGTGAAGCAGGATCCACACAGCTTGCCAGGAGAGGGGATCCACATCGAGGGTCATCGATGCAGAGAGGTGCCTGAAGCAGGGGGGTGTCTCCTTCACTCCAAGGGAGATTCCTTCCTTCTTCTGGTGCAGGCTGAAGACAGGCTGTCCTCCGAGGAAGCACGACCGGGAAACAGTTGCACTTGCTGGCAGGACCTGAGGATACAATTTTGTAAAAGGCTACTTTTCTTCCTTGATGCAGTTTGTAGAGTTCCTGGAGGGTCCAGATGCAGTTTCTTCAGGGAGAAGGTGAAGTAAAGGATGCAGAGGATGCCTGCTGGAGTCTTGCAATCCGAATCTCAAGAGCCACCCAAGCGAGAGACCATAAATAACCCTGAAAGGGGGATTGGTCAGCTAAACCGGTAAGCACCTATCATGGGAGGGCTCTGACGTCACCTGCGGGCACTGGCCACTCAGATGCTCCCAAAGTGCCTTGCCAACTTTGAATCCAAGGTGGCAAAATCCAGGGACCCTCAAGAGGAGCTCTGAGCACCATCCCTGGATTGGTGAAGGACAGGGGAATGGTCACTCCCCTTTCCTTTGTCCAATTTTGCGCCAGAGCAGGGCTATGGGTCTCCGAACCGGTGTAGACTGGATTATGCAAGGAGTGCACCAAATGTGCCCTTCAAAACATTTCCAGTGACTTGGGGAGGCTACCCCTTCTAAGCCTATAACACACATTTCCAAAGGAAGGGGTGTAACACCCCTCTCCCAAAGGAAATCCTTTGTTATGCCTACTTGGGCTTCGGCTGCTCAAGCAACAGGAGGGCAGAAACCTGTTTGAGAGGTGGCACCAGCTGGGGCTGACTGAAAAACCTCAGAAGGCTAGAATGGGCATACTGGGGGTCCTCTAATGAGCCCCCAGAGTGCATGGAATCATACAACCAATGCTTGCAAAAGCCTTGGGGTATGATTCCAACATGTTTGATACAAAACATGCCTATGTTCGGAGTTACCATTATGTAGCTGGACACAGGAAGTGACCTATGCCCAGTACACGCGTAAAATGGTGTCCCAGCACTCACAACGTCTGGGAAAATAGTCCTGAAGGTCGTGGGGGTACCTCTGCTAGTGCAGGGGTACCCTCACACACAGATACTCTGCACCCTGCACTCAGGGCTGGAGGACCTACTATAGGAGTGATTTATAAGTGACCTGGTGCAGTGTAAAGGGCAGTGAACGGGTGCATGAACCTTTTCATGTAGGCCACTATGGCAGACCTGCAGAAGCCTTTGCATGGGCCCCCTAGGTGACAAAAGATATGCTGCAGCCATAGGGATCCCTTGGAACCCCAATGCCCTGGGTACCTAGGTACCAAATACTAGGGACTTATAAGGGGGCACAAGTATGCCAATTGTGGGTGAAATACTGGGTTACCAGCATGCAACAACCATCATTTGAGGGAGAGAGCATAACCACTGGGGTCCTGATTATCAAGATTCCAGTAGACACAGTCAAACACACTAACAAACAGGTCAAAAGAGGGGGTAACCAAGACCGAAATAGGCTACTTTCCTACAGTGTCTTAATCCTGTTTGTGTATGAGAGTGATGGGTTCTTGAATGATGCTGTTTGCATATGTAAATGTTGTAGTGTGTTGACCCCACAGCAGGCAGTGTGAATGGTTTTCTGTATCTGACACATGAAAGGTGTGTGGTAAACTCAGGTAAACTCAGTCACCTCCTCCTAATGGCAATCCCTCTGCCAATTTTTCAAATGGATCCCAGCAGACTGCTGCAGGACAGTCACCCATGCCTTAGTCACAAGCAAGCTTGACTATTGCAACACTCTCTTGCCGGCAACACGACGAGAAACATAAAAAAGCTGCAACTCATCAAGAATGCTGCCGCCAGACTTGTCTTTAACCTCCCACTCCAAGAACATATCTCCCAGCACCTGAAGCCCCTCCTCTGGCTCCTGATAGAAAAATGAATCACCTTCAAGCTACTCACCCACATGTACAAAGCCATACACAACATCAGACCGGCATACCTGAGCCACTGTGTCTCCTACCACACCCTGCAAGATCCCTCCACTCCACTCAACTGGCTCTGGCCACTATCCCTTGCATTCGAAAAACCATCACCAGAGAATGATCCTTTACCTACATTGCAGCAAAGAGCTGGAACAACCTGCCCCTAGATCTCAGACAAAGCCCATCGCTCACCATCTTCAGGAAGAACCACAAGATGTGCCTCTTCAGATGAGGCTCCACCCCCCAGCATCTTGAGACCTTCACATGTCAGCAGCTATGCTTTACAAAAAGTGAATGATTGATTGTGTGAACAGACTGCTATTCGATTGGTGTTATTGCTCATGAGCTGTAAATCAGTGGTTCTCTTTATTCTGACTTTTGCAGATTTTATTTAGTAAGGTCATTGCTGAATGAATATATATATATATATATATATATATATATATATATATATATATATACCAAATCCAGACACTATGCCTTTGATTGACTATTGAATGGGTGTGCAATAATGTTGGGAATTCATTTTTGCTTTTTACTGTCAGCACAGACTCTTTCTGTAGTGAACACCTGCCTTCACATCTCTTTGGAAACTGGTCACTAAGACAAGAATATGTGGTATGTTTTGTGTGGATCCCCCATACTTACCCATAGTCCTTGTAAATTTGATTCATTGACACAAAATTATATTTTCTCGCATTTTTTGTATGAAAAGAATTTCCTAGCATTCCCCAAGATCTCCCTTGACTCCACCAGGTGTCTATCTTTCAGAAATGTCTGGCTTTGGCAGGTTTCACTAGCACAGCTACCAACCTTGCAAACCAGGTCAAATAGATAATTCTGATGTCTCCACAGTATGTTTTGGGCCCTTCACTGTTGTGGGCACTTGGCTCAGCTGCACAAGTGAGGTGCCATTTTTATCAGAAAACGTAGGGAAATGCGGGTTGGAAGGGGAAGATGTTTCTGACTCTCTAGAGATTCCAGAACTTTCCATCACAGAAATGTGAGGAAGATCTGTTGAAAATCTGTGATTTCAGTCAAAGGTTGAGGTTTGCAAGGGATTCAGGGTAAAAAAAAAAAAAAAATGTTTTACAGCCATGGAAATCACTCCGTCCTGGATTCCCCTATATGTCTGGCTTTAAAAAATGTACAGGTTTGTTAGGTTTCTCTAGGTGCCGACTGAGCAAGGGCCCAAAAATTCACAGCTAGGCACATTGCAAAAAAATAGTCAGTAGAAAAAATTGATGTATCCATGTTGCATTTTGGGGCCTTTCCTGTTGTGGGTACTAGCACTACCCACACACGTGTGGTACCACTTTCATCAGGAGACTTATGGGAACACAGAATAGTAGGACAAGTGTTATTACCAATTGTATTTCTCTCCATTTGTACCTTTCAAATGTAAGACAGTGTGCGAAGAAGATGACATTTGGAGAAATGCACTCTAAACTGCATGCTATTATGGGTATCCATACCTTCAGAGGTGTGCAAATAAGCCCTGCTCCTAAACTCAATTTCTTGTGCTCGTATCAGAAATACAAAGGTTTCCCTGATACTTATTTTTAACTTTTTATATTTTACCATAAGAATTGCTCTATGTCTGATGCACAATGAAAACCAATTCCAAGGTGCAGATCAGTAAATGTTTCTGAGTACTTCAAGTTCTTGGAAAACCACTAACCCTATATATCCCTGCAACTAGAAGAGTCTAGCATTTTTATTGATCTATTGTTTAAGTAACTCAGCCATTGTGACGGGAAGTTACAAATGAAAACGTTGTCAGGAATGGACATTTTTTCCAACTAATTTACAATATTTTATTTTATTTCAGCACTTAGTGGCATGTTTGCAAGCCCCTAGCGCCAATGGAGTGTCACTTTTAGCGAATCTCGGTGGTGCTGTGTCATATTTACAAGGCAGTGTTAAGCCACTTTGCATGGCCTAACGCCGACCTTTAAATATGGCCCTCCAATGCCATTTTCTGTGGCAGAGGAGCATGCAATGGGTGTTGCTGTGGGCGTTTCAATGCAACACCCATTGCATTTTGACGCTGCCCCATATTCACGAGGATTTGTAAACCTGAGGCAGCACTGAAAACTACCAACCAAACTATCAACCAGGACTGGTATAAGTGGTGGCATAACCAATATATGCTATAAAATCTGAGAACATTTTCTAAGTTTGATATATAGTTACAGAAATTTGGGGTCTTTGTTAATCATGCAGGAAGAATTTCTTTAATTATGTTTCTATCCATATTCAACATTGAATATGGCCTATATGGTTTATAGCAAAATAATGTTTCTTTGGTGTAGCAAATTACATATTTCTTGCTTCTTGATCGAGGGGATCGAGAGGAGTGAAGCTATAGTCAAAATGTTTTATGAAGGGGCACTTATTTGAACAGCTAATTTCTTATTATCATTTTAGCTGGGCTAATTACTTTCTCATTAATTGCCCCTGTCGTAATAGTTAGTATTTCTCCTTTTTTCAGGGATTGTGCTACTTAGCTTGTCCCAATATAATCGGAAAATTGTTCCTAGGATGGATTAGAATTGTATATGTAAATTTGTTGGAGAATTTAATTTCTACAAAGGTATAATATTACTGTTTTAGACTCAATATGCAATCCTTACTCTCCATACAGAAGCCATCTGTGGTCTCCTTCTTGAGTCTTATATCTTTAAACATTGCATCTCCTTCCTTTGAGACAGCATTAGATCTTTCAGTAGAATGTATTTCCAAAAACATTCATACACACTATACACACATATAGGAGTTCTGGCCAAGAGGCTTAATTCATTTGTCTGTTAATTGTTGTTCACATTTTGCTTCTACCCACCACTGTGTGCAGTGTAGGGCAATGCATCAACCGACTTTACCCATTGCTTCCATTCACTTTGAGTGACTGTACAAAGCTTTTGCACACTGCCCACATCTGCTTAAAACAATTCCTTATTCTTACATGACACAGCTTTTTCAACGTATGTTTTAATTTTTGTATATTATCATTTTTTTAAAACAACTATGTATTTTGCCTGCACTAAGGGGCATATTAATACTCTGCACCGAATTTGCGCCATTTTTTTATGCACATTCGGTGCAAACGTAACTCCATATTTATACTTTGGCGCTAGACTCGTCTAGTGCCAAATTAATGGACTGAGAGTAACTTTTTTTACCATGGAAACCTACCTTGCGTTAATGACATGCAAGGTGGGCGTTCCCGGGCAAAAAATGCCTCAAAGGCATTTGCGCCTTATTTATACTCTGTGCCAAAATGACGCACGGGAGGGATAGGGCCTTAAAAAATTACTCTAAACCGGTTTAGTGCCATTTTTTAACGCCTGGGTCAGGGCAGGCGCTAAGGGACCTGTAGGCTGATTTCAATGGTCTCCGACCATGGAAGCAGTCCACAGGTGCCCTTCCCTGCCCCCAGGGACACCCCCTGCCACCCTCGCCTACCCCTGGAGGACACCCATGGATGGGGGGACCATCTACGGTAAGTAGAGGTAAGTAGAGGTTAGTATTTTTTTTTAACGTTGAAGTGGCTTAGGGGGGCCTAACTTGGCCCCCCCTACATGGCACTGTGCCAAATGGTCATGCCCAGGGGACAGAAGTCCACTAGGCATGGTCATTGGGCAGGGGGGCATGACTCCTGTCTTTGCTAAGACAGGAGTCATTTCCATGGGGGTTGTGCATCGAAAAATTACGCTAGTCAGGTTAGAGCCATTATTTTTTACTCTAACCTAACTTGCACCATTCTTTGGCGCACAACCCCCAGTATTCCCTTCGCCTCCGCTGCCCGGTTACCATCATTTATTTTGACGCTAAACAGGCCGCAGCGCCGGCTACCGTCATTCCATAAATAAGACGCCCGGCTGGCGCTTTGGAATAGCGGTAGCCCGCGTTAAACTTTTTGACGCAAATCTGGGCTAGCGCAGGTTTGCGCCAAAAAGTGTAAATATCGGCGTAAGTGTGGCCAGTTACATGGTAATTTAGTTAATGTTGTTTAGATGGCATTGTGACAGTGTAGATGGTTGCATGTTCATTTTTTGGGTGATCATTTCTTGTTGCTCTCTCCACAGAAAATACTAACTGCAGGGTATAACTAAAAGGTCGTTTTTTAATCATCAGCCACATCAGTGAATGTTCATTTAATTTGACATTTGTATTGCAAGCACATGGGGACCATGTTTAGATGGATTTCTTTTTTTTAGCTTACTTCTTTTCATTTGGGTGTTATATTTGTGTGAAAAATAGCATCCCGTTATCATACATGTTGGCTTTGCCAGTGGTTGTTTCTGTCATGTTAAGTTCAGTTACCCAGTTTTATCACCTTGTCAGTAGTGTGTAAAATTTCTGGTGTACTGTTGACTGAGACTAAGAGGGGTGCTGTAATAAAGTTTTGACTGCTACATTTTTTCAGGGGTGTAGCCTCGCCAGTGTAGCAGTGTAATGACATTTCTGCCAAGAGTATGAGGGGTAATTTGTCCCCGCTAATATAGATGATGGTTACTGCTAAACCACAAGTTAGGGCCAATTTTCTTATTCACATGAGGGCCTAAGGCGCCTTGGCTAAGACACCAATCAGTGCTTAATTTGTAATTTGTAAAACAGTAAGTGGCAGGGTCCTTCTAAGGAGGCCCTTGCCATCTCTGTCAATACCAGTACCAACACAACTACTAACCATCACCCTTTTGCAAGTATGACAATTCAGGCTATTCCAGGCCATGCAAAGCTTAAAAGCATGGACGGCTGGTTTTATTAATGTTTAATGTGTATCGAATTATTAA
This sequence comes from Pleurodeles waltl, assembly GCF_031143425.1. NCBI lineage: Eukaryota > Metazoa > Chordata > Amphibia > Caudata > Salamandridae > Pleurodeles > Pleurodeles waltl. The sequence continues at coordinate 256,159,074 of NC_090437.1, read as the reverse complement.
ACAAAAAGTTTGTTGATGTATTAATCTTCAAAGTTGGCGAGCAACATCGCCTTGGTGGTCTGTCTTAAGTGCTAATGTTAAAAGTTATGTGTCATGCTGAGCACTGGCAAAAGCCAGCTCAGATTAAACGCTGCCAACAACAGCTTTACATTTTGAAATCGGCACTTCAAGGAGTATCTGGTAGAACAAGCATTTTAAAATCATTGCAATTGATGGTTTTAAACAATTTCTTGATGATATTGAGCCCCCATTGGCATGGACGTTGCACGTACCATTTATGCATGGATCTCTTCCAATTGCTCATTCTACTAACATTTGGGGTTGGACTAATGATATAGAAAGGTGTATCTGTCCCTCTGGTGGAGCCGAAAAGGAAACACTTGAAAATGTGATGTCTTTTTTGTTGTGCCTAGACCAGTGTAGAAGGAAATGGATTATTCTGGTTTGTCGGCTCCTTGGTGTTAGGAATATAAAAATGCATTTCGAATTTGAAGGTGTGATACCACCTAAGTTTAGTTGTTGCGGTATCTCGTTTTTTAATACTGATGTGGAGGACCAGGCAAGTGCCATGTTTGAAAGTTGTTTTTATATATTGTTGGTTTTACTGATGCTTAATGAATTATTATAATTCATTTTATCATTCATTTTCATTAAGAAGCTTTATATAAGTGTAGTTGGTTTGATTATTTGTCAAGGACTTGATTGTATTACTTATTTTATAAATTATGAACATATTCCTATTTATGCTATGTATAAAGTGTTGTATGTTTTATCTTTGTACTTTTATGGTCTTTTGACCGAAATAAAGAATTTGACCGATTGATTGATTTGCTTCACCACTGAGTATGTTAAAATACTGAGCAGAATTTTCAATGAATGTGTAAGGATTCTCCTGGAGTTACAATTGTGGTCCCTGCCTTCCCTCGGTTTTTAACCTCTAAGATGATTGAAGGGCATAATTTAGATATTGTTTCTCGAGCATTTTCACTCCTTTTTCTCTTCTAGATAGTTTCAAAGGATATATTTTTCTTATACGGATATTGAATCCGGTTCGAATTCTTGTTAGTTACTCCCAATACCTTGGTATGGGTTGGCATTGTTTCTGTTGATTCTGCTGAAATTGGGTTTCGTTTTCATTTAAATTCCTGCAGTGTCTGGCACAAGCCTTGCCCTTGTCAGTAAATTTAATTCAGTAAAGTTTCTGACCACGGTTCGCTCTTCTGATCACCCTGATTCATGGCTTACAAAGTGAAATCACATTACACTTTCATTGCAGAACTTGTTATTGGCTTTTATCTCACTGGGGACGGGCTGTTGGATCATGCTAACAAAGTGGAAGTGCTATTATTCCAAACGGTGTATCAATATTACAGTTAACTGACATGGTGTCAAAACAAACACGTATCACGCATTCAATCATGCAGAGCATTTCATTTTTGCAGCGTTTCTCAGGGACTGCGCACCGTAAATATTTCGTTTCTTCCTAAAGCCAGAGGTTACTACATGAAGGAGAGTGGCAGAACACGAATTGATTTGTGTGATAAATCTCGCAGCTGGAACGTGGGGTTAGAAAGGTTTTTCCATTTTGATGATCCAGAGACTAGTCATGTTTCACATAATCTTGTCTGGAAGCTACTTTCTGATTCATTTTCTGGATATGTAGTTCATCTTAAGTCAAAAGATACAAAATCTACAAAGATGCTTCTCTGAGCGGCAGGGCTGCGAAACAGAAGCGAAGAACGTGTAAAAAACTGACGGCTGCGGAGCAGGAGAAGTAATGGCTGAGTCGCATTTATTTCAATTAACTGCCTATTCATAACCATATTAAATCCAGTCTAAAATTGTGTTTTCTTCACAATGGTATTGTTACTCTTACTGTTACTTGAAATTTCTACTCCTGATGTACCAAAAGAGACTTCCTACCAACGTTAAGCGGCTCTAAACATTTCTCTTGATTATGCGTTTAAGTTTGAATTTTATTTTCAACTTAATTGCTGGGAATTTTAAAGTAGGCTTGCCTCTCACCAGAATGTTCAGCCCTACTGCAACTGCAATTAGGACCTTTCAAAACCCATCCGATGACCTAATAAGTATATCCGCTGCAGCTACATGAATACTGTCTGTACTGTTCATATGCTTAGTCCCCCCCCTTGCACCACCACTTTTGGGGAGTCCACGGCAATCACTATCAACCCTGCCTCCGTACTTTGGCACACAGTTGGACCACATCTCCATAAGCCCTAATGCATGCATAGACCTAGACCCTAGTTTTCAATACAGCGCTATCCCATGGTAGACTGCAGTTTGTGATGCCTCATTTAAAAATGACTGTTCCTGATAATATACTACAGTTCCAGTGTGCATGGCTCCTAGATGTACTGCCATATGCGTCCCTGTACTACAACAGTTTTGTACTGTTGCGGGCCTGTATACCCCAGAAATGACCAGGCATCCTCATGTACCTTAATGCGTGCATGACAACTATCCCAAAGCCCCATACAGCATTGTGTCATTATAACTTGCAGCTTCTGCCAATCCATTTGAGACTGACTGATCATTATATTGCATCACAGGCCCTCTCTCTATACCTACTGGTTATGCTGCCAAATGCAACCCTTTGGCACAATACCCTAGCATTGCTATGGGGTCTGTTGCCACCAAATGATTAAGCATCCCTAGGTACCTTTATGCATGTTCGGGGGCTAGCCTTTAGTCTCCTATACAGCATTATTCCTCTGACGTTTGCAGTGTTTGCTGTCCCGTTTAAGTCTGATTATTAATGTCATGCACTGCATGCCCAAACTCCATATCTCCTGGTCATACCGCTGTACGCGTCCCTGTGCCATAGTGTCTTAGTGTAGCTATGGGGCCTGTTGCCCCCAGATGATTAGGCATCTCTATGCACCTCAGTGCACATGCACGGGCTAGCCGCTTAGCCCCCCCCCTCTCCTATACAGTGTTATTCCTTTACAGCTTATAAATCCTGCTGTTGAGTTTCCACTTATTGTTCATGCTTGGCACTGCAGGTCCTGTTTATATATCTACTCATCATGCGGCCATACGCAGCCCTATGTAACAATGTCATTGTACCGTTATGGGGACAGTTGCCCCCAGTGATTAGCGCACCTCTGTATACTCCTTGGGACACCCAATAATTCTCTCCTCACCTTGTACCAGGACACTGGCTACTCACCCCCTCCCTTTCTTTTTCTTCTCCTCCCCACCACCAGCTCAACTGCTGACCTGGTTCTACATTGCCCTCCTCCCTCTGCCCATCTCCCCCCTTGAGGCCTACGGCGAATGAGCCGTGCAAGTTTAGAGCAGCAGTTCATAGTTCCCGCCTTTGCTAAGGTTTCCCCCTTGACTCAGGGCCATCTTACTATTCTCCTTTTTCTCTTCCCTCTCCCTCCCTTCTTCTTTTCTCTTACTTCACTTCCTTATTCCTACCTTCCTTACTTTTGACCACATCACCCACAGTAGCAGATGCCACCATCCCCATTGTGATAGAGGGATTCCTATTGTATTGTATCGCCTTCTCCCCCAAGAACCACCCCAATCACTGCCCAGATGTCCCACTCTAAAGACATCCTCAGCATTTCAAGCCAACTCCTGGAATGTTATTGGCGTCACACATCACATCAAAGAGAAGAAAGTACTGTCCTACTTGCAATCCCAGGACATAGACATCTCACTAATGCAGGAAACCTATCCCTTCCACCTTGAATCTGAGAAACTGTTGTTACTGGGCGGGGCGAGCATTACACAGCAGCTACCCGGCGACCTCATCATTGGACTCTGGCCCAATCCGAAAATGCAACATCACGATCCTTTCCAAAGTTAAACTCAACAACCATATCATGTGAACTGGCTGCCTAATACATCCCCCGGAACCAAACATGCTTTCTTCCTACAAATCAAATGCGTCCTGACTGAGATTGGAGCCACACACTTCCTCCTGGGAGCATATTCAAACCTAGCCCCCAACGCAGTGCTTGGCAGCACTGGCCCCCTAGAAAATTGTAACAATGCCAGCAGGGCCCTCCTAGGTGATGTAATGTCTGATCATGACCTGATGGACCATTGGCATCTCTCCCACCCTATAGACATGTAATATACCTTTATGTCACCAATCCACAGCACTCAATCTAAGCTATACTATTTTCTGACCTCTCAGAGCACGGTAGCCCTGATCAGGGAATTCCGAATCCTGGAAGTAATGCTCTCGGATCATTTCCCTGTCTTCCTTACTCTGGACCTGGGATTAACCATCCCACGATGCAAACCATGGCACCTCAACATCTCATGACTCCTCACACCCCAAGGCAAAGTCCAATTACATCTCTTCATACTTCGACACCAATAAAGGCTTGATCTCTTCCCACAGGGCCCAAGGGGCCACCGCGAAGGTGACTACACACGGCCAGCTAATGAGGGATCAGCAATTGCCTATGCCCAACGGCACTCTCAACAGGAAGACCTTGAGGGAACGATTATGAGCATTACCCACCTCTATACTGCGGATCCCTTCACCATCCACCGTCACATCGAACAGGCCAAAATGGACCTCAGCACCCTTTACACCTCCAAAGCAGAGTATGCTCTTTAAATGCTGAAGGGACGCCATTACAAACAAGGAGAAAAGTCAGGCCGCATCTTGGCGCACAACTGCGACAACAGGGAGCAGCACTAGCCATACCAGCCATTAAATCCTCAGACGGCATTATCCTCACCCGCCCACGGGAACTGCCAGAAAACCGTACGGCGGTCGAAAGACCGCGGCGGTCATTCTGAGTTTCCCGCTGGGCTGGCGGGCGACCGCCAGAAGGCCGCCCGCCAGCCCAGCGGGAAACCCCCTTCCATGAGGATGCCGGCTCCGAATGGAGCCGGCAGAGTGGAAGGGGTGCGACGGGTGCAGTTGCACCCGTCGAGATTTTCAGTGTCTGCCACGCAGACACTGAAAATCTTGGTGGGGCCCTGTTAGGGGGCCCCTGCAGTGCCCATGCCATTGGCATGGGCACTGCAGGGGCCCCCAGGGGCCCCACGACACCCGTTCCCGCCAGCCAGGTTCTGGCGGTCAAAACCGCCAGAGCCAGGCTGGCGGTAAGGGGGTCGGAATCCCCATGGCGGCGCTGCCTGCAGCGCCACCATGGAGGATTCCCTTGGGCAGCGGGAAACCGGCGGGACACCGCCGGTTTCCCGTTTCTGACCGCGGCGGTACCGCCGCGGTCAGAATGCCCATGGGAGCACCGCCAGCCTGTTGGCGGTGCTCCCGCGGCTCCAGGGTCAGAATGACCCCCATAGTCTGTTAATTCATAGACTCCTACTGGACTCTTTACACCCTGGAAACAGCAGAAAATTCTACCCAACTCACTGCTTCAGTGAATGCATACCCCTAGCCAGATTCAATGATGACGACAGGAGCCTATTAGAGGGCGAAATTAATCAAGAGAAGATAGACCAGGCCATCTCTAGACTTTCCTATAATAAAGCACCAGGAGAAGATGGATTCCCTGCAGAATTATATAAATGGTCAGGCAAGGATGTGGTTGACTTCTGTTGAAAGGCTTTTCGGGAAACAGCATGCATTGGCTTCCTAGGCTCCAATTCCAACAATGTGACAACAGCAGTCCTCCCTAAACAGGGAAAAGACCCTCTGACCTCTACGAGCTATAGACCCATCTGTTTACTGAACGGAGATATCAAGATCCTGGTGGGGTCCTAGCGGCCTATTTGCAGAAAGTGATGCCAACCCTTATGCACCATACACAGGTGGGATATGTGCCTGATCAATCATCCAGGAATCATCTCTGTTCCCTTGTGCACACCCTATGGTTGGTCAGAGATCTGCAAGAAGGCTTTGACAGGATTGAATGGTGGTACCTCATTGCGATCATGCAAAGTGTTGGCCTGGGCAATGACTTCACAGCCAAAGTCTGCTGCCTTTATGACTCGGCCACTGTGCGGGTGAACTGCAGAAGCTTCCTGTCAGAGCCGTTCCCCATTAGGTAGGGGACTCAATAAGGCTGCCTGCTGTCCCCACTGTTGTTTCTCCTGGCCATGGAGCCACTGGCAGCCTCTATCCGAATGCCTTGCTCATATCAGGAGTCCTCATAACAAGGGGCAGGTCCACAATCTATCTTTGCACAGATAATGTCCTACTTACGTTCACTCCCAACCCAACGAGACATCCTTGCCAATTTTGCAGCATTGTCTGGTTGTAAGTTAAACTGGGACAAGAACAAGGCACTACCCCTTTCATGTGTGACCAACTTTGTGGCTATAGTAGACTTTTCCCACTGATGGATGCTGTCTCACCTCAAATGGCTAGGGATTTAAGGTAATTGAGACCCCGACTGCATGCTTGCAGACAATCTGGACCCCTTGCTCACATGTACGAAGCAGGATTTTGAAAAATGGTCACAGCTCGTCCTCTCCCTATGGGGGAGAGAGCAGGCAGTATGCAAAGTGACACTCCCACAGCATATATATGTCTTTGACATGCTGCCTCTTTTGGCTCCCCTCTCCCTGCACCACTCTGTCAATAGGAATATCCACTCCTTTGTCCCCACCCCGTCTAGCTAGTGCCAAACTGATGGTCCATTGCTCCTGTGGTGTCCTAGGCCTACCTTCCATAGAAAACTATGCCCTAACCATACATCTCTCCAAACTCACCTACATGCTTCCCAGAACCTAAAACCCTCTGTTTGGGTTCAAGCAGAACAAACGCTACTACAATGCCCTCAGGGACTGAGCCCACTCTACAAAGATGGGGCTCCATGCTATGCCTGCCAACCTGATGGTGCAGGCCATGGTGTAATCTGGGCGACAAGCTCATCTCTTGTTTGGAGGGGACATGCACTGCTATGAGACACTACCAGACTGTGGATTGGTGGTGAGATGCTGGATTGGGAAGCTGATGCACAGTGAGTATCATCCATCTGGGCCAGATCATGGTCCACAGGATCCTTAAAAACCTTTGCAATGTTCCGAGATGAGTTCAGCCTCCTCTCACAGCAGGCCTGGAGGCATCTACAACTCCAACACTGCCTTGCTCACAGTATGGGAAGGCACTCATGGACCCTGCAACCCTCTTCTGAAATTTTCTATCTTAGAGCGTGGGGCCCCTTCCACTGTGTGAGGTCCTGCCTTAACAATCTCCTGGTCTGTAAACTCTTTTTCTCTGACACTTTTAAACAACCTTCACACCTTCTAGCAAATGAAACTACAGATTGAATATGAAATGGATGACTGGGCAGATCTTCTAGAGGCCTGCGACCATGGTTCGAGGAAGGCCTGGATGAAATTCTGCCTCTTTAAAATGCTCAAGGACTGGACCTGGACACCTATGAAACTGAGGGTGGAGGGCCTCCTACCCCAAATTACCTGTTAGTGTTGCCCCCAAGCCCATTGTGATCTCCTGTACATTATATGAGACTGTCCCTCTATTCAGCCATACTGGGATGCAGTGGGAAGAACACTGTGAGAGACCCTACCACTTCTAAACCCACTACCTCACCCCTTGATCTTCTTACACGATACCGCAGGGTCCCTGGATCTAACTCACCGAAGACGAGCCTCCTACACATAGCCCTCACCACGGCCAAGCTAAGCACACTCCGACACTGGTGCTCCCCCACACCCTTTTCTCATGACAAGTGACTCACAGCAATGTATCAGACAGCCTCACCGAAATGCATCATCTACAACCTACATGATAAAACTTAACTATTTCTTCAAACTCGGGCGCCCTTCCTCCAGGGGCAAATGCACTAACCCTAGAACACCCGCTTCTTGAGCATACTCCCCTCCCCCTACTCACCCCTCAGTCAGTTCACCTCACTGTACACTTTACACTTCACACTTTATACAGTACAGCTTACGCTTTACACTTTGTACTCTACACCTTGCACTTCACACTTCACACTTCACACTTCACACTTTACACTTCAGACCTTACTTTTTACACTCTCCACTTTCCACTTTATACTTACTCCTTTATCACTTTACTCTTTATCACTTGTCACTTTGTCACCATAGCACTTGATTACCTTATCGCCTTACCACGTTACTACTTTATCATGATCTCATCATGTCAACTTCACACCTTACCGCCTTGTCACTTCATCCCCCGGTCATTATGTCCTTTTCACCCCTTCTTCCCCCTTTCCATCCCCACCAATTCCCCCCGACCCAGTGATGAGCCGAGTAAATATCTGAAATAGTCCAAAGATTGTCTGACCTACTACTTTTCATTGTCTTCTACCCATTAGCATGACCTGATGTGCCTCTCCCGTCAACACTGAACAAGTCAACCAGAATCCCCCCAACCCGAATTCCTACTCCTAGTTATGCCTTGACTGTCACCTTACTTGGTACATGGGACCATATCCCCCAATGTACAAAGATCACAATGTCTTATGATCATGTATGTGCTCTGAACATGGAATGTTGATTTCTCCTATTTAGCCAAGACTGTTCTCTCCTTCCCTGCCCATGCAGTGGACTGTGTTTTGGTGATTTAATCAATAAAGAATTGCAAAATAAAAAAAATGTATATGAGCAATGGTAAAATTATTATGACAGGTGTTAAGATGAATATGACATCCATTGAAATGAATATGACATTCATTGAAAGATATATAGCATGTTAAGATGAAATGAATATGACACCTTGTGAAATTAATATGGCCCACATCAAAATGAATATGACATTCTTTAAAATAAATATGACAATTTTAAAAATGAATATGAACCTCTGTGACATAAATATAGCATGCTTTGAAATGAATAACACACATATTGAAATGAACACAAACCATGTTTAAATGAATATGTTCCCTGTTTAAATTAACATGGCTTGCATTGAACCTATGTTGATTTGTTTAAAATTAGTATTACATATTGAAATTAATATTACATATTCTGAAAGCATATAATATACATTAAAATGAATTAACTAAAATTAATATATCACACATTTATCAAAATATAAAACAAGGAACCTGTCTTTACTAAACATCGATTAAATGCATCAATTTACATTGCAGGTACGTATTTCTACATTTGTCACACAGTACAAGTAAGCCTTTTTTCAAAATAACATCATGTTTTATGTGTTCATAGAGGTTAAAGGAGGTAAGGATGATTTTAGGGTTTAAAGTTGGGTAAAGGTAAATGGAGGTATGGATAATTGTTAAGTTTAGAGGTGGGTACAGGTAAAGGGAGGTAAGGCCGATTTAACAGCTTTTGAAGTGGATAGAGGTGAAGGGAGGTAAGGAACAAACAAAGGGGGTTCTCCCTTAAAAAATAAAAAAGACATAATATATATATATATCCATATATATGTGTGTGTGTGCGTACACATACCTATGTATATGTCTTTATAGTTTCAGAGAGCAGTTCTTTCTATGGAGCACCGTAAAATTCCACAGACAATCTGAATCTGCTCACCTCAAATGTCCATTTTTCTAGCAAACTTTTTAAGCATAGGATGTGTCCAGTTCCATCCATGCAAAGCCAGAAAGTGACAGTCCTTTTTTACAGCAAAGTCTTTAAGCATTGGATTAGATAGTGCCATCCATGCCAAGTTAAAACATTATATAGGTATTTTACCACTCCAGGCAATGTATCACAGCTTTGGTTTGGAAAAATATCATCCAACCAAACCTGGAATGAATAAAAGCAACTCTTGATATATGTTGAGCTCTTTTCAGAGTTCTCAGAGAGGTATAGCTTTTTCACACACATGGGAGCACCTAGTATGTCACACACACACACACACACACACACATGCATCTGCATACATATATAAATATATACATATGCGTTTGTGCACACACCTCTGTATATATCTTTATTTATATGCTTATATACACACACTTATATACATGCCACAAGAATGTGTGGTTGAGGTCCATTATGTAATGCCACACACTGTGTTATTAATGTTTGAGCATTCTATTATATGTGTGAACGTGTGTTGTATTTGCATGCATTGTAATGTCCAACAAACATACAAAAAAATTGTTAAAAGGAGTACAACACTCATTAATTCATCACAGGAAATATATGCACAGTGTGGGGCTGACATGTTAGAGAAGATTAGTGAAATATGAGTCAGGGATGATAGACAGAATTGAGTATTGAGGGATTGGAGGTGAAAAAAGAAAGATGGGTCACGAGTAATGAGAGTGGCAGATGAGTCCTGAGGAGTGAGGAGTGGTAGATAAGGTGTAACGGATGAGAGCTGAAGAATGAGAGGTGAGGTCTAAGGGATGATGAGTGAGCAATGAGAATGTCTTAAAAGGGATAAGATCCTGTGTGTTTGAAAGATGAAGAAAGGAACTGATGGATTAGACGTGAGAGATGAGAAATAAGGAATGAAAGATGAAGTGTGAGGGCTGAAAACTCAAGGTTGATTGGGGAGGCTATAGTGAGGGATGGAGAATGAGGGAACAGTGAGGGGTGACGAGTGAGAAATATATATGATGAAGATTGAGATCTGTGCTATGGGGAGGGAGGGATGAGAGTATCCTAATATGGTCAGGGTTGTGGACATTTTAGGATCATCATTCTTCCAGGTCCGTTGTCACTGCTGAAGTGAGGGGTGACAAACGAGGGATGTTGGGTAACAAATCAGGGGTGAAGAGTGTGGATTGAGGGAATATGCGTGACAAAGATAAGTGAAATAGTGAGTGAATAGGCAAGAGGAATAAGGGATGAGGTTTGAGTGGTAAGGAGTAAGGGTGTAGGGGAAGGCGAGTGAGGGATGTGAGAAAGGATGAAAAGTGATGGTTCAGGAGTGAGGCAGGAGAAAGGAAGAGTTAAAAGGGAGGGATTAGAGATGACAAGTGACAAAAGGATGAAGAGTTAGATATCAGGGTGTGTACTAAGGAGTGAGGGATGATAATAAAGAATGATGGTTGATTGAAAAAGGATAAGAAGCTAAGAAAGAGGAGTGAGGTCAAGAGGGTACGAGTGTGAGTGAGGAATGAGAACTGAGATATGAGATGTAATGGGCTAGCATGTTCTAAAAGGGACAGTGTGGTATTCAATTTAAGCTATTATCATTGTCCAATTCACTGATTTCTCAAAGGGGCGGTATGAGCAGTGAGAGATAAGGAAAGAAGAATAGGGAGGGATGTAGAATGAAGTGTGACAAGTAAGTGATGTAGAATGAGTAAGGATGGAATAAGAGATGAGGATTGTGGAGGGACAAATGAGGGTTGAAACAAAAAGTAGAGTGATGCAGAGTGAAGTGAAGTGATAATTACAAACTAGAAGTTAGAGATGACCTATGTATGGGGAATAGGGGCAAGATATTTTGTCTGTCAGCCAGTCTGCTTCCCAGGTGATAGAGTAAATTAACATGCTGCCCTGACAGAGGTGCGGACCACCAATTGTTGAACTTGGCTCTACAGACATTTAAAGTACTGACAGGTACCACTGTTCCCCATCCACCAAAAATGTAACTAAGCATGATAGAAGAGAAGGAAAGAATGAGGAGTCAAGAAGAAAGGAAGGGCTGAGGGATGAAAGGAAAGTCAGGTGTGTGGTAGGATGAGTAATGGATAAGGACTGATTATTGAGGGTTGAGGAGGGAGAGGGTATGTATGAGGAGCTAAGGATTTGGAGAGAAACATGTTGCTTGTGAAGTAGGCATCACATACCCACAGTAAAGACCTGGTTTTATTATATGCTATACTGCAATGGCCAACTAACTAGAAATCCACTATTCCACCATTCCCCAGGCTCTGTGGACCAAGAACATCCAGGGATCCTTTCAAAAATATCTGTTAACTAATTACATCAACAGCATCAAAACCGGTTAAAGCTTGGGCCAAAACATGTGTACATACTTCTCTTAACATGTGTCATATTCACCATAACACCTGACTTAATCATTTTAGCATGGGTCATATCCATTTCAACATAGGTCATGTTCATTTCTATATATGCAATATTAATTTGGAGTTGTGTCATATTAATTTCAATGCCTAACGTATTCATTTTCACAAGTTTCATTTTAATTTCAGCATTGATCACATTCAGTTTAAGGCATGTTGAATTAATTTAAAAGGGGCTCATATTCATTTTAATGCATGTCATATTTGTCTTAGCATGTGTCATATTGCTTTCAATGGATGTTTCATTCATTTTAACACATCATATTAATTTTAACATGAATCATATCCATTGCAAAACGTGTCATAATAATGTCAATGTGTATCATATGACTTTCAATGCAAGCTGTATTCATTTTGATAAATGTCATGTTCATTTCAACATTACTTGTATTCATTTTAGAACATGTTAAATTCAATTCAGGGAAGTACATAACAATTTTAACTCATTTCATATTCATTTTAACATGTGTTATATATTCCTTACAATCAATGTAATATTAATTTCAGTGGATGTCATACTAATTTTAAGATGCAGCTTATCAATTTTAACTTATATCATTATTCATTTGAATATGCTTCATATTCATTTTAATGCATTCCATATTCAGTTTGACAAATGTCATGCGAATTTCAGCTTTGGTCGTACTCATTTAAAAGCATGTCAAGTTCAGATTAATGAGGTTTATGTTAATTTCAACACAAGTCAAGTTCATTTTAAATCACCTCCTATTCATTTCTATATATCTCACATTTATTGCAATCTGGGTTATATTCATTTCAACGCAATTCATGTTTATGTTTAATGTTCATTTCAGTTTATGTTATATTATTTTCAATGTCAATTATATTCCTTTCAGAATAATATATATTTATGTGAGTAGCATATTAATTTCAATCCGTCATAATAATTTCAATGTATGCCACATTCCTCTTAGCATATGTCAGTCATTTCAAGAAATGTCTCATAAGTTTTGATGAATATTGTATTTGTTTAGTGATTGCTTTATTGTTTACAGTTAGGGCCATATTTATTTCATTATGATTGATATATATTTCAGTATATCCATTATTCAATTCAGATTGTGAGTTATTTATATTGATCACTAAGTAACATATTTACTGTGCCAGGTTTCATATTTGTTTTGGTTCAAGTCAGAATCACTCTGCCAGGACTCATATTTATTTAGACACATTACATTTATTTTGGTGTGTGTTATATTAATTTTGCACCATGTTATGCATTTCAGGAGGTGTCCTATATGGGGAGCTGTAATTTTGAATTGAACGGCTTCCCATGAAAGGCGCACAGGGAATACACTTTACCTGTTTGCTTTCAACATTGTGAAACTATAAGCCGGTCTGAAAGTCTTTTGGTAATGATTGTTATTTGCAGTGTATCATGCTTCTTGAGAATATATGTTTAAGATTTCACACTGTGTTATCTCTTCCGACAGCATGCCTCTGTGTCTAAAGTAAATGTTACTTTAAGAGATTCTCACTGCGATAATTTCCAGCATGGAAAGCTCAAGCATGACGGGTTGAGGCCGAAGGGTATGAAATTCTACTTCACTGTAAAATACAGTCAGTAGAACGTGACAATGTTAAGGCATGAAAAACAAACTGAACAAAATCCCCAAAACATTGATCACTTTCAGATTCCGGAACATGAAAGTGACAATTGAACCATCCAGCATATTAATTTAACTTAACTCAATGACCTCCTTTGTTTCCTTTATTGTGATACCAGAAAATACAAAGTTAAACATCAATCTTAAAGGTGTAAAGTGTGCAAGCAGTGTTAAAACATGGAATAGGTAGAGTCCAACTTTACACTCATGCCCATGTTAAACTCTTCCTGAACAAATCAGGACACCCGTGAATCCCTGGCAAATAACTACTATCTAAAGTTGGACAAAAATAGCAATTTATATTCACTCCAGAGTGAATACTTTTTGTTATTTCTCAAAGAAGTTGAGTTTATCAATTGAAAGCTTCCACAGCAAGATTACAAAGGACAAAGCTAAATATCTGTTACCATGTGCCATTTTATATTTATATATTTACAGATTGTAGGGAATTGTTAAGAAAAAAACTGTGAAATCATTAAAAATGTATTTTCCTTCAATTGCCGATTATTTGCATTTACCCTTTCGAAACCACGTATACTATGGCGTGCTATTGCCGCTGTTCTTACTTGAGACATATCAAAGAATTTCTTGACAAAAAGTTACAAATAATCAATTATTTTGGATAGGTCCAGTCAACCTCTTGAAGTGTACTACTACATGTGATCATGTACACATCCTAACTAAACTAGAACGAAAATTCCAGTCCCAAATAATCATTGTTTCACGCCTGCACAAATGGTGTCTTATTGAGAAACAAACACCTTTTTAAAAAAAAACTTCCTCAATATGGTCTCACACTTTGCCAGAAATTCTTTATCCAATGTGCTCAGTACTGTCCTAATTAATCACATCACAGTGATTTTCACAGTATAGAGTAGGAGCATGCTGTCTATTCAAAACACCCTTCCTATTTCTTTATATATATTTATTTTCACTTCCCATGAGGATATTGTGTAGTAACAGATCGCTGGCCACATGTATGAAAGCCTTTTCCCGGTAACAAACGGCACATCAGGCCGTTTCGGACCTGAAAATGGATTTTCCGCAGGTAACAACCCTATTCTGCCCTCAATATAGGTTCGTGAGTCGCTATTTGGAAGTGGTGTGCCAAGGGCGTCCCATCCCCATAGCGAGTTGCAAGGGAGTCAAAGATTGTTTTGCCATCATGAATGCGTCGCAAAACAATTACAGTTGTCACCAACTTTAAGTTGGTGGTAACCCATTTGCAGATGGGAAGGGGTCCCCACAAGACCCCTTCCCCTTTGTGAATGGAAGCGAAAATATTTGTTCAGACCACTACCCAATCTGAACAAATTAAATTAAAACTTTCAGTTTTTTTGTTTGAAATGCATCCTGTTTTCCTTTGAGGAATGTCACCATCCCTTTGACTGTCGCCATTCCCAATGGGGTCGTAAATTGCGACCTATCTCATGAATATTGATACATCCTGGTTTACGATTTTCTAATAGCGAATCACTAAGACTTGCTATTAAGATAACGCGAACACTAACCTACATGCATCTAGCCCCTTGTCACAAGGATGAACATCTTAAAATATTTACTCCCCTGGGAAGTAATCTGGGGTTCTCAGAGTTCCTGATCGAAATATCTTTTTTTCTGGTTCAACCTTTCCTCCAATATATTCCTATGAACTTTATAAACACTTGTTTCTGAAACACTGTAAGATGGGGAAGCTCCAAAATAGACACTTCTATGTCCTGTCCTTACCCTTGCAGCAGCTCCACCCTGGGGCGCTTTGCTATAAAACACATATAATTTTCATATGCGTTAAGAGACAGAAAAGGCAGAAATGTTGTACTTTCCTCAGATTTCTAGAGATGGAAAATCAAAGATTTCCCTCTAATTTTTTCAGTATTTCTTCGTGAACCTTTGCAATACTTCACAATGTAGACTTAACAGTATGTGTAGAAATACCATTTCTATGTATTGTTTTTGCTAATTTTGAAGAAAGGCAGAACTTTCTCTGATCCATTAAAACTCCTTAATTTTAATTAATGGATCCCCTCCTGCATAAAAACATTTCTGCATGCAACTCAGGCACATTTTCACCATGGTGCAAGGGTGCTTACATTAGTACTAGGCAGACCATTGCATGCCAGCACAGAGAGAAAGACAGGAATATGACAAATGCCTTAAATACCACACATTTTTGCCCTTTCCCGGTGACACACTGCGACACAGCAAGGTGACTTGCTGTGATGCACTGTGCCACTTTGCAAACAATATGACCTCTAATTTCATGTGCACATATTGAGAACAATCTACTGCATCACATAGACAATGATGTTCCATTGTTTCATTCCCTCACTAATCTTTCAATAGGAGTAGCAATACAACAACTGTCCACAGCATTGTGTCATGTCACGCGGTGTGAATGGACAAAACCACTTTATCTTCATTTGTTAACCTATCAATACAAAAAGTCATATGGTACACAGGTCAAGTCAATATGAGTACAAAAGGTACCTATTAGCTAAGTGTGCCATGAGTGTTTGTTCAATTGCTTGCCTAGTCTGTACAACAGATGAGATCTCACTAAATTAATAGTGGGTGAATAAATCTTGTGTTCATAAGTGAATGTGTCACACATGGTAGTAAACATTTATGTTGATCAAAATGTCTGCTGCAACACTGGAATAAATTGTTATAATAACCTTTGGGTCATGCAATATAATTGTAGGCCCAAATCATGCATAAATGGCAATTTCTTCTACCAATGTGATTCCAACAGTACAAGTCACACTTATGTCTCAGCCAGTTTTACAGTCTAGGTGTAAACATACACACAGGTATCAAGTCACATTGTCAAATTTAACCAATGTCATAGGTCACAAGTTTTGTGGTGCAAGTTAGCTACATTTCCTGCATCTGAATGCATCAATGTAAACCACAGAAAGTAAAAAAATATGCTGCCAAACATATCATACACCAGTAACTCATATAGAATAAAATGCAACAAGGGCAAGGTATCACAGTGTACTCGGGATCCCGATCTAAACATTCTCTGGCCATGCCACTTATGGCAGAATCAAGGTATAAATGTACAGAATCACCTACAAGTTCAAATTCACACATATGTATATGAAAACCTAAAGTCTTGTGTCCAGGTCTGCAGATTAAAGTTCCTTGTATACACATCAGTTTGTCCCACATAAAAATGACCCACATTTCCGTACATGTGTGTCAATATATGTTCAGCATTATACCTTGTCCAACAAAAATCTGTAGGCTGACCACAAACTATCCTTGTCATGTTCGAAAGGCAACACATGTACTAAGCAAAAATCCATGCTAAATTAAAAGAATAAATCAAAGTCTGTGTCAATGTAATGTAGGCAAGTAAAAACATCAGAGTTATTAAAAGGACATCTGTATGTGTGAGTGTCAAAAATGATGGCACTGTTGCAACCTACCTGGGACTTAATATATGCCAGAAAATCAGCTCATTCATTTGTCACTTTGCACATATGGTAATTTCACATAACATAGAGATGTCAAAAAATTACAAAATAATTATCATAGTAAACTACTGCCTGAACTTGAAAGTCAGCATGTAAAAGTGCCCAAAGTATCAAGTTATGGTCACCATTTGCTATGACTCATAGAACTGAAAGACAAATGTGCAAATCAAAGGTCAATAGTACCTAACACATATTGTGCCATATGTATCATTATTTAAAATAGCGATTACCTGATTGAGATTTTCTGCAAATCGCTATTTGAATGTCTGATACTCCAGGAGTTTCATTTAGTGTTTCCTAATGGCTTGCAAATTGACCTACCTTATCAATATTCATGAGATAGGTCACAATCTGTGACCAATTAGGAAACACTCAAATTACAGGGATGGTGGCCTACTGGGGCCAGCAGACCACCATGTCTTTTAAATAAAGCATTTATTTTTAAAAACCCATCCGTTTTATATAAAGGATGCATTTAAAAAATAAAAATGAAAAGTTTTCATTTCATTTTTTAAGAGTAGGCAGTGGTCAGTGGGACCACTGTCTGCTCTTAAAAACAGTTTCACATGTATTCACGAAGGGGTCCCTTGGGGGCCACTTCCCGTTTGCAAGTGGGTTACCAACTACTTGAAGTAGATGGTAAAATGTGAATGTTTTGCGACCGCATTTTGGTCTTAGGAAGAGATGCCCTTGACATGCTCCTTCCTAATACCGAATCTTATGTATTCACAATTCCAATGCGATGAGGTAACATTTTACCGTTTGTGATGCAAAAATGCATGATACATCCGCCCGTTTTCTTTATTTGCAATGTGTATGACACATTGTAACATCACACATGGACAGTTATGTCTCAGTAACAATGTGCATAATAATTAACAGTTGATAATTTCTACTTTCAACTGACCAAGGATATGGTTTGCAGCAATGGGTCATGACCCCAATCATCCCACTCACCAAACCCCAGATGGAACATAGAAAACTCTGCAATATGGTACTGATCAAGATGAGGAGTATTGTTGAAAGGACTTTTGGAGTTCTGAAGTCTAGGTTTAGATGCTTGAACGTGTCTGGGAGACTGTTCTTCTCCCCCTGAGTAGTCTGCAAAATCATGCTGATCTGTGCCATTTTGCACAATATCTGCATTGAAACAAATGTACCATGGGACTCTGAGTCAGAATTTATAGTGTGAATGAAGGAGGAAGATCAAAATGAAAGATAGATTGACCAAACATTGGCGGGTCATTGGCGGCACAACCAGATTGTGGCAATTTTTTTTTTTAAACATATAAAATAATGGGGAAAATCTGGAATTTAGTTAACTGTTCAAAATAAAACTACATGTTTTCATTCATTCATTGTGTTGTCCTTATGTCAAAGTCAATGTAGTAATCAATTCACTCACATCTTCTCAATTAGATGTGGGCCTTGACATTTAACAATCATGTTGGCTCAGCTGTTAAGCGGCATGGGGCCATGCCTCAAATTAAGAACAACCCACACAACAATGCAATATGATGCAGCGTAGTGCATGAAAGGGACATTCCAGGATTGTCACATATTGACATCTACATTTCCCATTGCAGTTCTCATACACTTAGTCAGGGCAGTGCAGCACAGCTGACAGTCTTGCTGTGTTCTGCAATAATAAAAGCATGATTCATATAGCACTCAGTGTTAAATAGAACCCTAATACTCTAAAACTGCTCTACCTGAGGCAAACACTTTTTTTTAGGGTGTCTCACCCTTGGACAAAGATGCAAATTGTCATCAATTTACAGGTTAGATACCATCACTGACCATGAGTGTAGGTGAATATATTGGTATGGAGCATCTGAGGAACACACACATCAAGAGCTGAAGATGTGGCTCCCCTTTCCCCACAGCCATTCATCAGTGCCAGTAAGGCAGCTCAGAAATCCCTGACAAGTGTCTGTTTGTTTGCCAAAAAAGGAATGAGGTTGCAGTTGAGGTCACACATTGTTGTTATGTAGGAGTCCAACTTGTGCTCTACAGATTCCATGATGATATGGATAGCACCCAGTGGCGTGGAAGCTTCACTAGTATCAGAAGCAGAGTGCTGATGTTGTTCCCTCTTCATCATGACACCAGCATTGTCAGCGAGGGACTCATCAATCAAATGGATCCAAGTGTAGGTGTCTGTCTGGAGCATATGTTACAATTAGTTGTTGAGGCAATAAAAGACTATTGTTGCCTTACACATGGCAGAACATTAAAATTCTTCAGACAACCTCTGTATACAGTGATATTACATTAGATACTTTACCTCACCGCTGAGACTATTGCACCATGTCACCAGGTACCAGCATTCCCTCTAGCTATAAGTTTATACTACAGAGTCCAAGTCATTATTTTGTAATGTTTCATGAATCATCCTACACTCTGCCTTGCACACAGAAAACACAACAATCTGCCTTGCTGTAATGTCTTGAATGCAAATTATGTTGCAGGCAAAATTAGGAGGCACACCAAATTATGTGGCATGCTGGTTATATTCGTCACACATCCATGTAACTCTACACAGCGAGCAAACCTGCTACATGGCAGGAATGTCAAACACATATATCTCCAGGGTACAGAACAATAGACATTGACCCCCATCTCTGAATGGGCTTGCCAACATCCAAATTGAAAATATGCCACATCTCAAGCTCATTCCATTTATTAATAGCCCAACATACTCAGCTGCAGTAATCTCTTCTCTTAGCCACGCTCTGTTGTACTTGTACATAACCCCTCAGGCAATAATCATTCAGGCCAAGAGGCACTACATAATCTCACACACTGATCACCTCCATATCATACAATGACTCAGAGAAGACATAAACACAACACCAGCAATTCTTACATTATACTATTGTCCAGCAGGGCTACATGTATGTGAGAGTATTGGGTCATACTGAACCTCAGGAGAAGTTAGTGAAGATAATTTGCAGCATGCACCTGCTCTGTTTCCCCACACAAGTAGGCCCAAACCTCTCATATCATCCCAGACACCTGAAATCTTACATCACAATTTAAAAATTAAAAAATCTCTGTTTCATCTCAACATGATGTTACTATGTTGCATAATCTGACTTCTCTTCTTCTGGCTCTCACCTTTCACCTGTGTCACCATCTTCTAGGCCATACACACATGTAGACTGTAGTACACAAATGCCTTCTTCCATACCATCTCTGCACAGCTGCAACACAAGTATTAAACTGTTATACACAGCAATAGCTAACTAATACTCACCTGACGTGTGACACACATCACCCCTTGCCTACTTCTGATACAATAACATGTCTCCATTCATAGGTACTGCCCCTTCAATCTGCTCCACCACACATACAAGACACTAACCTAACCAGGCCCCACTGATCTCACACACCATCTATGCTTCCAACAAAGAATCATGGACCTCTGCTGTTCATCACTTGCATTAACCCCCACCCCCAGACTCCATGGGCCATATTTATACTTTTTGACTCAAAACTGCGCTATTGCAGTTTTGCGTCAAAAAAATTAGCGCCGGCTAACGCCATTCTGAAGCGCCATGCGGACCCCGTATTTATTCAATGGCGTTAGCCTGGTGTGCGTGGAAAAAAACCACGTACACCAGGCAGCGCCGGCGTTGGGGAAAATGGCGTTAGGGCGTCTTAAAATGGGGCAAGTCAGGTAGAGGCAAAAAAATCGCCTCCACCCGATTTGCGCCATTTTTAACGACGCCCAGACGCCATTTACATGACTCCTGTCTTAGTAAAGACAGGAGTCATGCCCCCTTGCCCAATGGCCATGCCCAGGGGACTTATTTCCCCTGGGCATGGTCATTGGGCATTGTGGCATGTAGGGGGGCACAAATCAGGCCCCCCTATGCCAAAAGAAATTTGAAAAAAAAAATGATACTTACCTGAACTTACCTGAATGTCCCTGGGATGGGTCCCTCCATCCTTGGGTGTCCTCCTGGGGTGGGCAAGGGTGGCAGGGGGGGTCCCTGGGGGCATGGGAGGGCAGCTGTGGGCTCATTTTGAGCCCACAGGTCCCTTAACGCCTGCCCTGACCCAGGCGTTAAAAAGAGGCGCAAATGCGGGGTTTTTTGCCCCGCCCACTCCCGGGCGTGATTTTTGCCCAGGAGTATAAATACGACGCATTTGCGTCGCAGTCATTTTTTTAGACGGGAACGCCTACCTTGCATCTCATTAACGCAAGGAAGGCGTTCACGCAAAAAAATGACGCTCATTCCTCATACTTTGGCGCTAGACGCGTCTAACGCCAAAGTATAAATATGGCGTTAGTTTTGCGCCGAATTTGCGTCGAAAAAAACGACGCTAATTCGGCGCAAACGGAGTATAAATATGCCCCCATATGTGCAAGACAGGAGTTAGGGTGGTCTATTCAATGGCAGCCTCCACCTGTAAAAACCTTATCCAGCACATCAGGACAGCTGGGTGTAAATGGATTAGTTTAAATCCTACTTGGTGAGTTAGCACAAACTCAGTAACTGAATACCCTCTTGGATGAGAAGTTAACACTCTGCCAAAGCACATTGCTACACATTCCATTCCACTTTTGGCTGCTAAGCCCCAAGACAAACACACCTGGTGTATTGTGCAAGGGAGACAGAGTTGGCACTGACATAGCTGCACAGTTTCCAAAAACCATGGATGATGTATTGCTCAAGTTGCAGTTTCTTGCTTTGCCATTTGGGATCTTTAGTCCAAGTCTTTCATGTTGTAGAATAGACCACAAGTCCCAGGATTAATTGGACATCCTGGACTGGACAAACATATGACACATAGATCAGTGATAGTTGGCAGGGCTGAAGATCAACATATGTAACAAGGGAATTGTTTCAGATTTATATGATGCATGTATTCATATATGGCATCCCTACCCTTTCTCATGCAGATAGTACAGCACAGTGCAGTGCAGCAAAATGGCTTGCTGGGCTGTATTGTGTTACAAATTCCTTTACCATTCCCCGTGGTCCCTTGTTGTCACTTACACTTTAGTTCTTCCTGGTCCTCAACTGAAGCACTGTCCTTTCCATCAGCTCCTGCCACCAACTCTATTGGGATGAGTGATTCCACCTGCTCCTCCAATGGATCCAAGTCCTCCTGAAATGCAGGTCCTCCTCCCACCCTCATAGCTGCCCTAAGGCTATAGGCCAGTTTCTTTTTGGTCCTGCACATATAGTCATGCCACCTTTATTTGAACTCCAGCACAGTCCTCTTTGTTTGCCCTACACAGTTGATTTTATCCAATACGGTTTTACAAATGACTTCCTTCTTCTCAAATGGCAATTTGAGGATGGCAAAGAGAAGGCGTCATTTTTGTCATCTGAGCTATTAATAGTTGGCTCTCCTCTCCTCTTCACTGAAATTGGTCTTCCAGTTTCTCCTCTCCTCCTGCCTGATGCCTGGTCATCCTGACTGGAGTTGGAATTGTTGCCTTCCTGACTTGTGGATGGTGCTCCCTCCACTTTTTTGTAATTTTTTGTTCTGCTCTTCTGTCTGCTGTTAAATGTTTTGAAATATGTCTTGTTTATGCTTCCCACCACGCAATCCACTCCTGAGTGATGCAATGCTGATTTGTGGCACTTCAAAGTGCTTTACAACATGCACATCAGCTTTGCCTCCAATTGGGGCCAGTTGTCTTACAGCTTATTGTGTCACTTTTTTTAGACAATGCATCAAACCTTTTTTATCAAAATCTATTTTATTGAGTTTTCATGAGCTAGTACAGCAGCATTGTTGGAGCCACTCACCTGAACTCCCAGTGGTTCCAATGGGGCAACAATAATCCCTGCATCAAAAAAGGAACTGGCAGGGCAGCAACGAAGGACACACTGCACCCAAAGGAGTTTCTAAGAGATTGGGGGTTGGGATAAGAGAGAAAGAGAGAAAGAGAGAAATACCAGGATTTCTGCATATTTGGATTTCTCTACTCTGGGCACTGCTGAGCTCAAGGATATCTGGATTCTAGTTCTTGATTCAGGATACTGGCAATCAAGATTTGTCAGATACACGGGTCTGGACTTGGAATTCCCTGTAATAAAACCACATTGATGAACTGAATGAATAATAACTGGGTTAATCAAAACAAAACTACTTCAAATTCTTCAGTAGTTCAAGAGTCTCAAGAATTCAAGGTTCATATGCAACAATGCAATGGCAATCAGATCATAGTTCTCAATTGTCACAAAAGTCTTTAGAACACCAACATCAGGTTCTGCTTAAAAACACATGGCTGGAAAATCAACTGTAAGCACATGATCCAGGAAGGCACAGCTATTACAAGAAATACAACTTTTCTCTAATGTCTTTTCGGTCACAAGATTGATCTAAATACTACTGCTGGCTTTAGATACATTTGATTAATCAGCACTGATGAAGATCCCAAATTAAACAGAAAAACTTGTGTTACCTTATTTGGGATGACTCCTTGCTTCCAAGTTAGATGACACTAAGAAGCCCACCCGAAGCAGGTGCAAGGAAACACATGGGGAAAACAGAGGAACTTGTTAGCGATCATTGTAACTGGACATGTTTATCAACTGTCTTATTCCATTAGGAGGATCAATTAACCCGTACGGTGCCTTGGATGAAGTGATCTCGTCCAAGGCACCGGTTCCCGGGTGCCTTGGATGAGATCAAGTCGTCCTGCACCCGGGAACCGGGGGAAGTGCTGGTGCTCCCCCCATGCGGCCCCCACCCACACCCCCCGGTTGTGGATGAAAGGGGAATCCCTTCCCCTTCCACCCCAACCCCCCACACCCCTGTGACGTCAGTGCTTCGCACGCTGATTGTCACAGAGGCCTCCTCCTTCGCGCTGGAAGCTTCCCTTTCCCTTTCCCTTTCCTTCCCTTTGAAGTCTCTCTCAGCGTTTCAAAAGACGGATTGTAAAGCTATCCGGCTTTTGAAACGCCCACTAGACACCAGGGATTTTATTTTGATTTGGAAACTGGCATGAGGGAGCGACCCCTTAGGCAAGGGTCGCTCCCAGGGGGGGATTTTTTTTTTGAAGGCCTTTTCTGCCCCCCCGGGGGCAGAAACCTCTACGCACCAGGGATAATTTATTTTTTTGTTTTGTTTTTGTTTTTTGTTTTTTTTAGAGGTGGGGAGCGACCCCTTAGGCAAGGGTCACTTCCCTAGGGGGCAAATTACATTTCGGCCATTGCTGCCCCCGTGGGGGCAGATTGGCCTATTTTTATGAGGCCAATCTGCCCCCAAGGGGGACAGAAACCACTAGACACCAGGGAGTTTTTTTTTTTTTTTTGGAAATTGGCATAAGGGTCCATCACTGTCCACAGGCTCCATTGCACCACACAACCTTCCCCAGGCTCATCCTCCTGCAAAAAAAGGCACCTGGTGTCTCAAGGCCAGGTTGTGCAACATGCAACATGCAACGATGATCTGGCACACCTTCTTGGGTGAGTAGTACAGGGATCCACCTGTCAGAAGGAGGCACCGGAATCTGGCTTTCAGGAGGCCAGAGATTCTCTCAAAGATCCTCCTTGTTTGCCCATGTGCCTCATTGTAACGTTCCTCTGCCCTTGTCCTGACATTCCTCACTGGGATAAGTAGCCATGAGAGGTTTGGGTAACCAGAGTCACCTGCAAATATTCAAGGGATACCTGTTACTCACACACTAACCCTTAGGGCCAAACCCAAACCTATATACCTACATCAACTGGGTGGGGACCATGGGCTCACCTACTAGCCACACCCGGTGCATCTGGAGTTCAGACATCACAATATGGAATGCTGCTATTCCTCAAGAAAAAGGCATCATGCACAGAGCCAGGATATTTGGCATTGAGATGGTATATGTACTGGTCCGCCAAACACACCATCTGCACATTCAGAGAGTGAAAGCTTTTCCTATTTCTGAACACTTGTTCATTTCTCCGGGGGGACAAATGCAATATGTGTACCATCAATGGCACCAATGATGTTGGGGATAGTCCCAGGGCATAAAAGTCAGCCTCCACCTGGGGGAATATGATGTAGGTGCGCATGTGTTTCAGTAGGGCAGACAACACTCTGGTCAGCTAGTTTGAGAACATTTGCTGAGACATCCCTGATGCCATGGCCACTGTCTCTTGGAAGGAACCACTTGCCAGGAAATGGAGAACTGACAGGACCTGCACTAGAGGGGGATACCTGTGGGGTGGCGGAGAGCTGAAATCAGGTCTGGCTCCAATTGGGCACACAGTTAGTGGATTTTGGCCCTATCTAGTCTGTAGGTCAGGATAATGTGCCTGTCCTCCATTGTCCTCCATTGTCGCCAGGTCCACCTGGGGTCTGTACACGGAGGGATGTCTCCATCTCCTATTCATCCTCAGCGGTTGAAGTCTAGGGTGAAAAACGGTGAGCAGAGGGTCATATTCACATATATGTTAAAATTAATATGCATTTCTTCCTTTACAGAAACAGTATGTGAACTCGAGAGTCAGATGATGTGCCAATGTCTGCTGTGACGCAGTTAGGTGCCATAGCCTGTGCCCCCCTGAAATGGCAGCTACCTGACCTGTGAGGAGAGACAAGTGGAAATGAAGTAATTTCACCTGGCGGTGTTCTCCCTTTTCTGCTGTATTGTTACTGCAGGTCAGGTCCCATCAGAAAAATGGTATTTGGCGTGCCAACGCCAAGGAGGTGCAGACCCTGGGGGTCTTTGACAGGCAGAGCACCCACTGCCGCAAACGGTGGGAGGACCTGTGCCGCTGGGCAAGGAAGACGGCGGAGGCCAAGCTGGGCTGGCCTCCCAATGAGGAAGGGGTGCTTGTCGTATCCTGACCACCCTGATGTTCCGCATCCTGGCGGTGGCCTATTCAGAGTTGGATGGGCGCTTGAAGGCATCACAGCAGCCACAAGGAGGTGAGTACAGATTAAAAATCATGACTTTGTGCACGTTAAGGTTTTACCTGGGTGGGGGATGTGAGCTGTGGGTGCCCCTAGGCCATGGCGAACATGGCAGGGTATGTTCAATGATGGGCAAGATCAGATGCACTCCAATCCCAATAGTGTTAGTGGGCATCTACTACTGGGCAGGGTCCTGTGGGTTTCAGGTGTGCAGCTAATGGCTTTAGTGTCAACATCAGGACAGTGCACGCTCTACGGCCGATGTAAATGCACAAACCCAGTCCTTATGCAGAGGCATATTTCATGCATTGTGTTTTTATGCAGTATGCTAATCTTTTGCATTGCAGAGCTTTCACCTTGAAAAGTCATTGATGCTGTTTGTAATTCATTGTTCATTTGCAAGGCTTGTTTGCAGGACTACAGGGTGTGGTCCTTCATTCTAAGACTCTCTAGAAGCCTTTCTTGCAGCATGGTTGGATGTGGCTCGTGGGTGGGGCTTTGCTCTATATAAGGGAGCCAGCCCAGCTCCATGTGCTCACTATTCAGAGGTCCTGGTGCAGAGCAGCAGCATTTTCCAGAGCTCCTGTTCCGGAGGCCTATCCAGTCATTTCCAGGCCTGCACTTGCTTATTTGGTGATCTTCAGGCAGGGCAGCAAGGCGAAGGTCGGGTGAGGCCCCCGACTCCGTTTTCCAGTGACATTCGAGTTTTGGGCCTAAACGTGAAATCGCATGTGCGCGATCATTTCATGGCATTTGCATTGTGAATTCCGAATCAGCAACAGTGTGCGTGATTCTTTCCAGGCATTTATTTCTTAGCATTCAGATCGGCAGTGTGCGTGATCATTTCATGGCATTTGCATTCTGAATTCCGAATCGGCAACAGTGTGCGTGATTCTTTCCAGGCATTTATTTCTTGGCATTCAGATCGGCAGTGTGCGCGATCATTTCATGGCATTTGCATTCTGAATTCCGAATCGGCAACAGTGTGCGCGATTCTTTCAAGGCATTTATTTCTTGGCATTCAGATCGGCAGTGTGTGGGATCATTTCATGGCATTGGCTTTGTGAATTCGGAATCGGCAACAGTGTGCGCGATTCCTTCCAGGCATTTACTTCTTGGCATTCAGATCGGCAGTGCGTGCGATCATTTCATGACATTTACATTGTGAATTCCGAATCGGCAACAGTGTGCGCGATTCCTTCCAGCCATTTACTTCGTGGCATTCAGATCGGCAGAGTACGTGATCATTTCATGACATTTGTATTGTGAATTCTGAATCGGCACCAGTGTGCGCAATTCTTTCCCTGCATTTAAATCTTGAATCATAGATCGACGCTGTGCGCGATCATTTCATTGCATAAAAATCTAGAAGTGCACGATTCTTTACTGGTGTTTAACTTTTGAAATACAGATCAGCGGAGTGCGCATTCATTTTTAGACATTGAAACTTAGATGAGCAGTTTTGATTAAAGTGCATAATATTCCCTGAACATTTTAAGTCTTGAAACTCTTAATCAGATAGTGACGTAGAAGTGTTATTCATGGTATTTGTACAGTTCATTCATCACCACTGCCAGCACCGCCACCTAAACCACAGCCAGCACCGCCACCTGCTTCGGCTCTAGCAGCACCACTGCCAGCAGCAGCAGCCCCAGTGGGCAGCCGTCCGAGGCTGCAAGTGAAGGCCTGGAGGCTACCACCACCACTTCCTGCACCTCCACCTGCAGCGCAACTGGCATACACTGAGCAGCTGTCACTGCCGGAGAGCAGTGTGTAATGGTGACTACATGGGCTGCAGTGCGTCCTGGACCCTGCAACGCCTGTCGGTGTGACACCCAGGTGAGAGACTGTGACCTTGCCCCATCCAGGATGAAGCATACTGGGCACAAGGCCCCCTCCAGAACCAGTGGAAGAAGGCATCCACTCAGCCCCTCCTTGCCAGGATGAAGCACACTGGCACAAGGTGCCCTCCAGAACCAGTGGAAGAAGGCATCCACTCACCCCCTCCATGCCAGGATGAAGCACACTGGGCACAAGGCCCCGTCCAAAACCAGTGGAAGAGGGCATCCACTCACCCCCTCTTTGCCAGGATGGAGCACACTAGGCACTATGCCCCATCCACAACCAGTGGAAGAAGGCACCCACTCAGCCCCTCCTTGCCAGGATGAAGCACATTGGACACTATGCCCCCTCCAGAACCAGTCGAAGAAGGCATCCACTCAACCCCTCCTTGCCAGGTTGAAGCACACTGGGCAAAAGGCCCCTTCCAGAACCAGTGGGCAGACCCCCCCACTCGAGAGACTGTGGCTTTGCATTCCCCAGGACAGGCAGTGGGGAAACCACCCACTTGAGAAACTGTGGTTTTGCACTCCCCAGGACAAGCAGTGGGCAAACCACCCACTTGAGAGACTGTGGCCTTGGACTCCCCACGACCAAGCAATGGGCATGGCCCTCCAGGCCAGTGGCATTATACCATCTTCCGGCTGAGGTTCCCCCCCATTCCCTGTCCCCTTGAGGTGCCTGTGTGTTTTTGACCTGATGCCCCTGCAGTGTTGTCTCCATATTGAGGTAGGAGTACAAGTGTGGCCTTGACCTATGTGTTTTGGCCCAGTGGCCCACAGACATTTTGGAGTGGGCATTGTCCCTCTTTTTGTATATATTGTATATATTGTACATACTGTTTATTTCTTTATAAATGTATTTAAAAAAATTACTAATATTACACTAATTTTACTCCATTCCTTTTGTCCTTGCGTTATTACAGAGGGTTACAGGGTGTATATGTAATGTTGTTGCATGTGCTTGTGTGTATAGTGTTGGGGTGAGGGTGGGGGTGTTGCATGTTGTGTGTTGCGTGTATGTCACTCTCTTTTTCATTCCCCCTCCCCTGTGTGCTAGGTGCAGTACTCACCATGGTCGTCTTCACCAGCGTTCATGTTCCTGGTGTATGAGAAGGTACACCAGCATGGGGAAGATCTGCAGTTTGGGCTCCATGGTGTCCTGGTTCTTTATTGAGTGTTGAGTGGTGAGTCGTTTCCCTTCAGAGTATTGTTTCCGCCGTGCTTTTGATGGCGTTGGTATCGCCCCCCGAAAAGCTGGCTGATAGGCATGTTGTAATGGAGTGGACAGTACATTGTCTTCCGCCTGGCTATTGGCGGTTACCGCTACGGTGTTTGTTGCTCCCACTGTGGCGGTCAGAGTGTTAAAGTGGCTGTCTGTGTTGGCGGTTTCCACCATGGTCATGATTCAATTTTGTTTACCGCCGGCCTGTTGGTGGTATTACCACCTCTTTATCACCAACTGTCAGGGTTGTAATGAGGGCCCAAATATTATGTTATGGTGGTGTGGTTTGAAATGAATGGATACACTGACCACACTAAATTATATTGTCTGTACTATGAATAGTTAAAGGAAAACTGCAAAAATACTATGTTTCACTAAATGTATTTCATGCTTGTTTGCGTTTAGGTGCACAAGAGAAGACCCACAGACTACTGCCAGATATAAGGCCACTTCAAAGTGACGTGACCACAACACATGAGTTCTCCAATCTCTTCTAAGTGCCACTGCCAACTGACAGAAAATTAAAACGGCCCCAAAGAAAGATGCTGCCAAGAAACTGGTCAGTGAGAAGAAGAAGCAGATTTCCACCACTGGCTTGGCAACCAAAACCTTTTTCAGGATACATGTGCCTGCTGCACTGTTCTCTGGCCAGCAAGCTGGGAGCAGCACTCCTGCATCAACGGCACTACCCCAACCTAAACCTAAAGCCATGTCTCTCAGCGAGGCAGACACTTCAATCATGGTGACAAGCAGTGAGTCTGAACTGGAGTTGTCTCATCTGCAAGCTAGTACCCAATCTTGCAGGAAACTGAGCAAAGTGGACAACAGGAGTAGCTGCAGCAAGCAATATTAGATCCTTGTGAAGCAGGAGCAGAACAGAAGGTTGAGCTTTCTACTGAGCAAAATGTACCCATTCTTGAACCATTGGCTTCCCTATCTCCAGCATGAAAAAGGAAGGGTACTTCTCCATTTTCTCCAAGCTCCCCTTCTGATGATGTGGACATGGAGTGGATCCCAGCTGAGTCTGAGACCTGCCATAAGAGACAAGTGAAAGTAAACACCCTGAAACCCTTAGAATTATGGAAGGGGAGGAGGCCGAGACAGGCATTGCCATGGAAGCTGGCTCAGACGGCACCAACATTATCCCTCCTATTCAACCTTCTCTGAGAGATGTGGACCTGTCAACTTCAATATTTGTAAGGCCCCCACTGAGACCTGCATCAAGCACTACCACTTCATTCTCACTACCACTTCTGTCATAGTACACACTTCAGAGAGGCAATCTTCGACACACTCATGTACCTTCAGTTCTTTGGGCATTGGCAGAGGTACCATGGCCCACCAAAAAAGTTCTCCTCCCCAGTTAGGGACTTCTTTATGATTAGCAAGCAGGAGGATAACATTGCAATATTCTTCAATTGTCACAGAAATGTACAACAAAGTTAGCCTGGTTCTCACTATGGTAATGGAGGTCAAGCAACCCATATGAAAATAACATCAAGCAAATTGGTCGGTGGAACACCTGAAATAAATTGCTGCAGATGGTGGTGGCCATCAGAGAGATGCATCTGCTCAGGTCACAGTGGGAGGTGAAGATGATGAGCAAGAAGAGTGAGACAGCTTTACACAAGGCAGCCCTGTGTCTAGCAGTGTGCCAGTATCCCACCTCTGCAACCTCAACATCACAGAGTCAGATGGAGACACATGACATACAGTGAGTGCTTTAAGATACTCATTGAGTCTACCACCTCCTAATTCTCTCCAGAAGTCACCTGTCAAGTGGCACCAAAAAAACAAAAAATCAAGGCTACTAATATGGGCATGTTTAGGCAGGAGGTGCCCTATGAACACAACCACCAAACAGCAGGTTTACACCATGGAAATCCAGCTAAAATGTTAGCACTTGACCTCCTCCCTTTTTTGTGGGAGGAGTGAGCTTTTAAGGATTTGTGTTGGTCATCTGCCTAGGTGGACCTATTTTGCCAGAGCTGTTATTCCATCACTCCGTCACAATTTGTTGCAATTGGTTAGACAAGCTTTGCAGCAGAGTGTTGTTTACACTACCAACCTGACGTTGAATATGGGGACTAGTTATTAAGCAACTGATTACATATGTATCACTGCACACTGGAACTCTTTTGCAGAGGTTAGGCAACAGCTATCTACAGGTGTCAGTGCTAAAGAAACCTTTAAGGGCATTCAGCGATATGCAACAGTAGCCATGTTTACCATGGAGAAATCCCATACAGTTGCCAACATCTTGGAACACTGTAACAGCAAGTTTTTTCAATGACTATGACCCAGCAATCTCAGAATTGGATTTGGTGCCATGGACAATAGTAGTAATATAACTAAGGCCATAGCAGATGGTGGCTATTCAAGGGACTTGTGTTTGGTGCATTGCATCAACCTGGTTGTGCAGAACATTCTAAAAAAAGAAGGCATAGTCAGTAAAGGACTGACTGCCTGCAGACAAATCTGCACTCATTTCAATCATTCTTTTAAGGCCCAGAAGAAATTGAAGATTATTCAGCATGCTAATAGAATACCAGTACAAGCCCTCATACAGGAAGTGTCAACACGTTAGAACTGCACCTACCGCATGTTGCAAAGTCCGTTCGAGCAATACAGACTGATCAATGACTGTGTTGTTTAAAGAGGAAGGGAAGCAATTGGAAAAAGGATGACCAGGGATGCAGACAAATAGGGCCTACTCAGTAACCTGACACAGAAGCCACTTCCTTTTGAGGTTTTCTGATGGGAAGTCATTAAGGAGGAGAGTAAGATGGACCAAGATATCCTGTGGTACAGGACCAGTAAAAAATGTATCTCAAAGGTTTGCAGGTGTGAATAAAAAGGCAAAAGTGCATGCCTTGGTTGACAGCTAAATCCTTTGCTTGGCTGTTAATACAAGGCAGCAAAGAGACATTGTGTCATCCGAAGAGTATATCTGTGCCACAATACTTGATCCACGGTACAAAAAACACTGGCCACTTTTATTCCTTTTTCAGAAGGGGATCTTCCACAGTACAAGACCTAAATGGTTGAGCAAGCCAGAGACCTGGAAGAACAGCTGCAATTTAGAGTCCCACTTCCAAGCAGAAGTTCTGAGGTGATGCCTTCAACTTCCATAGAGGGAAATACTTATGTCTCACAACAGCCAACTCAAGCAACAAGAACCCTGGAAAAAAATACAATAACAGGAACAGAAGAATCAGCACCAATCTCTGCATTGGCTTGGTTTCAAGTGGTAGGTCTTAAGTCCAGTGCTGAGGTGACGGCAAAAGAGGATGAGCAAGTGGCAGCATCAATAACTATTTAGAGGATGATCCAGGACTGTCTGGATGACATAAAAGGGTTGTATGTGGATCAAAAGCCATTGGTGTACTGGTATGGAAAGATGCTCCAATGGCCAGTTCTCAGCAGGCTGGCAATACCGTATCTGGCTTGTCCATTTGCCAGTGTGTGTGCAGAATGCACGTTCAATGCAGCTGGTGCAGTTGTTACAATGAGAAGGACCAGTCACTGGCCTCAAAATATAGAGAGATTGACTATGATCAAAATGAACCAACACTTCATACAACATAATTACACTGTTCCTGAAATACCACAGGAGGAGGGCGATAAGTCAATTTTGTCAAACTGCTTTGCCAAAAAAAGAGCATAGCTAGTAGAACATTATGTTTGTGTCTGACTTACCCTGTCTCACTATTGTTAGGCACATACATGGCCCTGTGTGCAGTGAAGAAGCCTCTCCCTTTCCTCTCCCTTTCCTTCAGGAGAATTGAGACAATGCCTGCTTCCCTCCCATGCCTATCCTTCTTTTTTACATCACCTAGCAGGGCTGATTTTTGATTTACAAGGCTACCAAATTCCAATCTGTTGCTTGCAACAAAGAGGAGATACAGTTTTGTACCTACCTCTGTGCTTGGATAGGAAGAGATAACTATTGCACCATTATTGTGAGTGATGATTAATGATTTATGTGGTTGCAAACAGTTAGGGAGGGTGTTCCACTAATTTGTAAACTTGATTTTGATGATTTGCAATGCTTGGGTCTGGCTGGATGATCATATTTCCTGAAGTTGATTGGCACTTTCACACTTATCAGGATTTACTTGCTGGGTTTCACACTTTATTTCTAGTCCTTCAGGGACCAGATCAATCACTTTAGTTAAAGAACACAAATCTCAACTTCTATTTTTCTTTTTGTTCTTCAACTGCAGTGCTCTACACGTCCATCTCACGGGGGTTGGGATAGAGTTGGACTGATCCATTACGCGAAGGAACAAGGAGGATGGAAGGACTCAGGGCAGGACTACCTTAACAACCAGAAGAAGGAAGTTATCAACTTCAAAGGGAACCCCTGATGATGGTGACTCTGATGCCTACTCAGCTCTGTGGAATGGAAGGAGATGCATTGATTTGGGAACTGCAGTTATGTGTGTATGGCAGCTCAAATGTGAAACTCCTCTTATGTGGTTGTGGTCCAGGGACCTGTTGCTTGTAACTGGAGACAGACATGTGATGCCACATCATCACATGATGCACACACTCAGCTAATTGTTATGATGACAATTGTGAGATTGCTCAGCCTGGTACATGCAGCTACTTCTCCGTGATTGATTGTAAGTTGCTTTCACTTCTAGCTAATCAATCTCACATGAGTTATAAAATGATAAGAACGACTGCAGCAGCCTATGCTCTTGTTCTGCATCTGAATCTTTTTGGTACACACCTTACCTTCTGTCCTTCTCCTTGACTCTGCAATATTGCTGCTTGTATCTGGAGACAGACTTGTGATGCCACATCATCATATGCTGCATGCACTTGGCTAAATGTTATGGTTACACCTGGGAGGAGTGTGTGGAGTCACACTGTGATGGATCCTGAGAAGATGTCAAAAAAAAATCCTGTGCTACGTGGAGTTCTAAGACTTCTCTGTAGCATCGTTGTCATTGCCTTTGAAGTCAAACGCAACATGAAGTGCGTACCCGCATAGAAAATCATGCGCAAACAGCACCACCCGGTTTGCAAGCATTTTTAATTTTTTATGTGACTTTTAGTGTTTTTGTTTATCTTGCCCTTATTTTCTTCCTTCCTTTCTTGACGTCTTGTTTTACTTCTCTTCTTCACCCCACCCCACCCAGCACCATGGCAGAGCATGGTAGCCATATCAGCAGCCGCTTACTTTGTAGGCAGCAGCGCTATCAAGGGGTGCAACTTTGGGCCATCTTTAGCAGTAGTTTTTGTTTGCTGTACCACCTCCCTTCCATGCTGGCAGCAGGCGGCATGCTTGAGACTGGTTACACCCTTCGGGTGCGTTGACTGCTATGAGGGAGGGTGCTCCAGTTGGTTAGTCGGCAGACTGGGAGCCAACGCACCCAGCAGCAATTGATGCACCATTGGGAAGACATAATTGACCATGAACAGGACCTGCTTGACCTGCTGGGCAAATAGGTGTCGGGGCTTGGTGAGTAATAGTTAGTTATTGTTGTGTGTGTTGTTCCACAATGCTATTTTTTTCTGATAGCGGTGCTGACTCTCAGAGGTAAGTTAAGGTTACGTTTATTTAGTATGTGATCTAGTTTGAGCTAGCAAGGTGAGTCAGAAGCAGTACTTCCTAATTGTACTTGTGGATGCAAGATTGGGTTGATAATTTAAAAAGACATGCAGACAGAGACTACTCCTGTCAGCAAGAATAAGATAGTGGTAATAGTAATAAGTAATATCAGTGAGTTAGCATTCATGTCTCTGTGATTTCTTCATGTAGCTTATGCAGTCCCTCCCAATTGCAATCTCCCACTGATGTGCAGAATGATATCATCATAGTATGTACATATCTATGCACTGAAAGAAAATGTAGGCTGAGTTACCCCATCAAAGGTGGCTGAGAAGCAAAGATCATTTGTTACAATATGAATGCATTGTTAGTGGTTATAGGGCCATATTGGTTTATCATGCCCCATGCACTGCCAGAAGTCATGTGTAGTGATGGTCCAGTGGTGCACACTACAGGGTCATATTTACAAGCCCACGTAAAACCACCCTGTGTCACTCTTCATGACCTTGTAAATGTGGACTGAGTCAATGCATGCAGAGGTTGTTGCTTTGACTCACCCTGCGACAGTGAGATGTGCCATTGTTGTTATGGTGGGTGTTCCCATGTAACAAACATGACATTTGACAGATTCCAAGATTTACAAGGTTTTTTAAACCTTAGAATGCGTCAAAAGCATACATCTCCTAAGGAGAGGCGTAAGGGAGCCATAACAAGGAGAAATACCTGTACTGTATTTCTCCTCGTTTTTTTCCTTTTTCTATGAGTGCTGCAATCTGAAGCACACATAGAAAAAGTAAAACGCCCTTCCTGCACAAAACAATCATCCCCTCAACACAGGCACCCTTGCACCATGGTGCAGGGGTGCCTGCACTGGCTCATGGCAGCCCATTGTGCGCCAATGCAGGGGAAAAGGACAGGAATACTCCATACCTGTTGTAGATATGGAACATTCCTGCCTACTACTTTTAAAGCAGGACAGCACTGAGAGAAGGCTTGCAGCGCTGCCTTGCATCTAGGGTTTGTAAGTATGGCGATTGTGGAGTAGTGATAAGGTGTAGAAATTAGGAAAGGAAAAGTAATAGGTAAACTCGAGCTGAGGCCATCAAACTAGGCAATATGGTTTAGAAAAGTACTAAGTTACTGCGTTTGCTCTGCTTGTCAAAAAACTAACTTTTTTTTATCTTCTTCTTTATTTCTTACCTTTGCACTCAAGGGGAAGAAGAGGGCAACATCCTCATTGGGGCCAGTAGTGGACAGGGGTGCCAGCAGTCTTCCGCTTATATTATTATTATTATTATTTCCCTAATTTTATTTTTCACCTCTCTTCATTTAAAAAATATTTCTTTAGTTTTACTGTGCCTGTCTACCTTTTTTGTACGTATGTTCATTCTACATATGCGTTATTCAATTCTTGTTATTCCTGCAATAATCTATTTTATATGTTTTTTCTGTATCTGATTTCCTAGTGTTTGTACTAGCTTTCCTATAATTTGCTACCCTTCTCCTCATATATATCATGTGAAGTGGTACTTAATACTAAGAGGACATATTTTTAGAACAGGGACTCTACTCACAAGATTGCACACCCAAGTCAAGTTTTTTATGCATGTTTGGCAAGATTTTCTTTGCCTTGCTCATGCCCATTGCATTTGCCAACCAAGACCTCTCAATGGGTTCTTCTGGATTGACCAAAGTATTCCACTCCTTAATTGCACTTCAGTGACTTAGCTCTGCCCCTTCATTACAAAACGTTTGCGGTTGATTTGTCTATCTTGCTTCTCTAGCAATGGATACAATTCCTAAAGTAAATGAAAGAAGAAGATAGGACTGTAATGATCTATTGTGGTTGTATGTATTTTGTTGGAACTAAGGTCCAGATGTACAACCATTTCATTTTGTGAGTCTCTAATTGTGAATCATTGCAAATTGCAATTAGATACTCACAAAATGAAATGTACAAATGTGTCTCAGACACATTTAGCTGTTCCCAATAGGGTTGCAAATGACGTACCTCACTAATACTCATGAGCTAGGTTGCCATTTGTGACAGCTTTGGGAATGGCCACACTCACAGGTATCGTGACCTGCTGTGACTGCTTTTCAATAAAGCAGTTTTTTTTAAATGCAGACCATTTTCCTTAATCGAAAATGGGATGCAGTTCAAAAAGAAAAATTAAGAGTTTTCTTTTGACTTTTTCAGAGTAGGTAGTGTCCGTGGGTCTATTGCCTGTTCTGAAAGAATATTTTTGCATGCATTTGCAAAGGGGAAGAGGTCCGGAGGGGACCCCTTCCGTTTTGCAAATGGGTTAGCACCAATTTAAAATTTGTGTTCACTGTGATTGTTTTGCGACCCCATTCACGGTCACACAGCAATCATACATACCACTGTGACAATAAGAAAGGGACATACATACCACTGTGACAATAAGAAAGGGACATACATACCACTGTGACAATAAGAAAGGGACACCCCGTTGTAATTGCAAGTCATAATCCCTATTTTGTGAGTCGGTAACTGCGAATGACTCTAAAATTAGGGATGGCACATTGTACCTGGCCTTTTTGCTGTTAGAAAGCTCATTGGGAGGTCTTGGTTGGAAATAGCAAAAAGGCGCTGTACATTGGGCCCTAAAGTGTGTAACGTTTTTTCCAGCTGCACCGACCACCAGTGCTGAGGCCAGCTGCAGCACCAGTGTACCGGACGCAACAGCAGTCAGAGAGAGAGAACTGGCAGTAACAGAGGTCGGCGCTGGTAAGTCATAATGCTCCTTCTCATCGACAAGTACTAATATACTTGCAGTAAGGGTGTTGCTTGTGATGCCCCTGGTTTAGCAGCTGCAGTGGGGATTGAGTTCTTAATGGCCTCTTCTCTCTGTAAATCAGCAAACAATAGCTCATAATGAATGGACACTACAAATGATGGCTTGTTGGAAAAGCAAACCAAAAAAGGACAGCTAAAAAAAGAATGGGTAATATGATATATTAGTAAAGGATGTGGGCGTGAAAGGAAAAGATGCATAGGCAAGTGATAGGAGATACATGGTTGGAAAGATAGATGAAAGGGGTAAAACGGGTGAGAGGATGCCTCAGTGGGTGAAGGGTGGATAGGTAAAAGCTGATGCTCGTATGAGAAATGGGTGGATAGTAATGAATAATATGTGGATAAATGGATGAATAGGTGGAAGCAGGGTGTTTGAAAGGGTGGATACAGGATAGCTGAGTTTATGGATAGAATGATGGATTAATAAGGATAGCTTGATTAGAATGGTGAAAGATTGGGTTAGAGATTGCAAGCTTCAATTAAATAGCGGGTATCAAAGCAGGGTGAATAGACTAGATTAACAAAAAGATTAATGTATAATTGCTTGGGTCAAGAAATAAGGGAGATGTTGTGGAGAGGGATGTGTCTGCTGTTCACCTAATTCACATAGCTTGCATGGTTATCAAAGCGTTGGTTCAAAGTGGGAGTATTTTAATTTTCTGTCTTCTCCATTAACTCACTGTAGTTGAAGCAAGGCAGATATGTATCCTCCCACCAATCATCATACCTCCTTCCCAATTAGTCACCAATGCTACTATGGCATTCTACAACAGTGCTTTCTGTGCAATGTGTGCATTTGCTTTTAATGCAGCATTTACAAAGTTGTCAATGCACTGCAAACATGAAAAGGAGTGTGTCCCTTCCACCCCAGTGCCCACTCTGTCAACTCTTAGTACTTCAGACCTTTATTCTTTTCAAAGTTCTGTCCCAGCAGCCAAAAAAAAAAAAACCTTTTGGCATGAGCCATATTTATGTATAATTTAATAATTCATGTCATCCATAATGGATTCCTGCCAGTTCAAATTGTACCCTTTTGACATTCGTCAACTACAGTGAGGCATGTGTGGGTAATGGCACTGTAACTCATCATATACAGACACATCAAATTACAATGACTCTAAGGGACCAGCAATTTACTGCTTCTGTGCCACTCTCCTGTTTATAATTTGTCATTTTCTTGTTTCTTTCCTGCTATAGCTACTCCTGGTGCATATCATCATCCATCTCACAGGAAATAGCAGCCCGGATCTGGCAGCAGAGGCTGGAGGGCATCCACAATAAATATCAGTGGCTGGTATCTTTCCAGGAGGAGGAGGATGAAACTGACACTGCAGTCATGGCCACCTGCTCTAGGTCGCTGGCCCTAGCTCCTCCATCCAACTGTCAGCACCCTAAGCCTCCCAATGTACAGCCATCGCAGCTGGCATCAACCCATCCCAGTTTCACCACAGTTTCCCCCCCTCATGCCAGGACTGTATCTTCCAACTCTGCGTACTGCAACACATTGAACGCCTGAACAACCAGGTAGAGGTATATTATTGACCCTCAACAACCTCTGGACCCGACTGTGAACAATTCCCTCTTCTGACTTTTTCTTGTTTGTTTTGGTGGCAGGGTCACTTGTCGTGGGTGAATAGGGTGGGAAGGGAGTTGGGGCAGGGTTTGAACTTTGCATATTGGACTTTTCGTCTGACATTTTGGGACGGGCTATATGTTTGTGGAGAGGGGTGGGCCAGTTGTGGGTGGAAGGGGTGGGTTTTTGTATTTGTTTAAAATAAAGGGGGCAATTTGTTTTACTTTATTTATGCCTCAAATATTTTTCTTTTGCTGTTTTGTTTACACTGCTGTCTTTTAGTGTAGCCTGTTTTTTAAATATGGAAAAAAAGTGTCTGTCATTTATTCCTACCCTTGCTATATTGCCTTCTGCAACTATATTGACCACTAGTGGAATGTTGTCATTGCCTATTTTGACTACAAAAACCTTGTTACACAAACAAGTAAGACAACATCTTCTTTAGTTGGAGTTAATTAAATTACTAACAAAACAAGTTATCATCAATTCTTTGTTCTTCTCTTACCTGAACAGATAAAGCAAGGGAGTCTTTTTACTGCAAGGTTTTTCCCAAGATAGCATTTCAAGAGGGTGGAAGGTAGGTAGGAGTAGTAGCAGGCTAGAAAGCTAACAGGGAAGACAGAACTTCACAGAAGGTGCTACTGCCACCTAAGCAAACTCCAAATACAGGATTAATCAAAGGGTTATCCATCACAGTCAACTCGATTGAAAGAAAATAGAGAGATAGTGGGTTAACCTATTATTATAACTTTAGATAAACTAAGACCAGACTACCACAATGAGAGTAGTTGACGCACAGCAAAGAAGATCTTATATGAAAATAAAGCAATATAAGTTTCTTCTGAGCAATGGCAGGGAGCTATAAAACTAAACTTAGGAAATTAAATGATCATGAGATCAGGAGAAGTGGGCTCAGACTCGAGTGGTTGGACCAGGTTTATGGAACACACATACAAGGCATGAGTGATGATGTTGATGGGGCCATTGTGGAACATTGCTCAAGTAATAGAAGGTTAGAAGCTCATGCAGTGAGTTGGTGTCCCTTTCAGCACATCCACCCCGCAAGTATGTGATTCATCTGTGGTGTAAAATTAAGTCATAAGGGGATTTAGGGAAAGGTGTGACAAAGAAACCACAACAATATTCATTGGGGAGCGGAGCAGCACACCATCATCAATCTGTTGTGGAAAGAAACAAAGAAATATGTGTGACACAGTTCAGTTAAATACATTGTAAACAGTCCTGCTGCCCCAGAGAGACTTCAGATAGTATGTCCTAAGTGTTATGTCTTCTAGTTTTGAAAAATACAAATAATGGAAGATTGCATTTAACCCACCCAGTTCTAAAAATTATGATTGTTAAACGGAAAATGTTACTTTATTACCAACTTGGGCAATGCATCTCCGTTCTTGTTTGAAAGTCCGTCACTCTTGGGTGCCTGCCTGAACCTGTCGGGTAGGTAAGCTGGAGTCTTGAGCTTTCCTCAAGTTTTGTTCATGCAGGAGAGGAATAGGAGAAGGCCTGCATATTGAAAAAAAAGGTTGTTGTATTATAGAGTAAAGGATATGTAAAAAGGAAGCAAGGTAAACTTCATGAGGAGTCAGGAATGTACCAAGATAACTCAGAGGCAGAGCAAGAACACAAGAGGAGTTTCACATTTGAGACAGC
This sequence comes from Pleurodeles waltl, assembly GCF_031143425.1. Taxonomy (NCBI): domain Eukaryota; kingdom Metazoa; phylum Chordata; class Amphibia; order Caudata; family Salamandridae; genus Pleurodeles; species Pleurodeles waltl. Next base: position 256,118,502 of record NC_090437.1, on the reverse strand, counting down.
AATTCAGCAAACACAGAGCTGAGTGAGTACTAGACCTCATAGTCTTCCCAATCATCATGGTTTCTCTTTGAAGTCAATAACCTTTTCCTTCTAGCTGTTGAGGTAGTCCCGTCCTGAGTTCTTCCACCCTCCTCCTACAGATTCTGAGTAACTACGTTCCAGTCCTAAACTGTGCAAGATAGACCTGGGAAGTGCACTGCTATTGAAGAACAAATAGAGAAATGAAACTGGAGTATTTTGTGTAGATTTGTAAATGGCTGGTCGACTCTGAAGAACAGGAAAAAAGGAGTGGACGCTGCAGGTAAATTTCACTAAGTTTGAAAAGCCAATTACTTTCAGGAAAAATGTACACCCATCAGCCCTCAAACATTGCAAGTCATTGGAAACAAGTTTACAAACTTGTTAAACTCCCTCCCTCACTGTCAGCCACCACATATACCTGTCATCACTCACAAATTCACAATCACTCAATACGTAACAACTCATTGGTGTAATAGTTACTTAGTAGTTACCTCTTCCCATCCAAGTATGGGGTTTGAACAAAATATCTCATCTTTAATGATATCAACACATTGGAGGTTGGCACTGGCAGTCTTTTGATCAATGATCTTCTAGGGCAGCCCTTCAAGTTGATGTAAAAAATAGGATAGGCAATGGCTTGGGAGGGAGGCAGGAATCATCTCCAATGTCCTGATAGTATGTGGGGACACCATCACTGTATATGGGTCAAACTCCAATCCGAGCTTATATGTGACTAAAATGGTGGGGCAGCATAAATAAGATAATATTGCACTAGATAGAAAAGATAGAAAGATAGAAAAAAAAGAAGTTCCATAAGAAATAATTACAAAGTCCTTCTATGGTGGCACTGGCATACTCATGCTGGGAAGTAGGGCTCATCCTTAAACTGTGGTGGTTTACCTAGATGTACATCAGCTAACACACTTGATTTGGACCAATAATCCGCTTCCTCTTTCTGTGGTGTTTCAGGAATGGTGTATTCAGGTGGTATAAACTGATGGTGCCTTTTGATCATGGTTAATCTCTCGATGTTTTGAGGCAAGAGACTGGTCCTTATCACTGTAACAACATCACCAGCTGCACTGAATATACATTCAGCAAAAACGCTGTCTATAGGACAATCCAGAAACTTGATTTCCAGCCTGCTGAACTCTGGCCATTGGCACATTTTTCCCATACCAATACTCTGATGGGTTTTGACCCACATACACCTCTTTGGGTCATCCAGATACTCCTGGAACATCCTCTGAATGGTCAGTGGTGCTGCCACTTGCCCGACAGCTTTTGCCTTCATCTTTGAACTGGATTTAAAATCTGCCACTTGAAACCAAGTCAATGGAGAGGTTGTGTCTGATTTTACTGTTGCTCTTGTCACCGGTTTTCTTATTGGTGGGGTTGGAGGATGTGAGACAAGACTGCCCTCTCTAGAAGTTGAATGCTCCACTCAAGAACTGCAGATTGGGACACTAAGGTCCATATTTATACTTTTTTAGCGCTGCATTTGCGTCATTTTTTTACACCAACGCAGCGCAAACTTGCAAAATACATTTCTATTTCATAAGTTTGCACCATTTTGTGTCAAAAAGCGGCGCAAATGCAGCACCAAAAAAGTATAAATATGGGCCTAAGTTCCAGCTGTTCTTCCATTTCTCCTTCTAGCTCCACAATCTACCTCTTCTATTGTGAAACATTCCCTTCAGAAAAAGTAATGAAAGTGGAAAGAATGTTTTTGTAGTGTGGATCATGTAGGTTGGCACAGATGTAATCTTTGGAGGGGATAATGCCATTTTGCAGCCTTGCATTTCAAGTCATGTGATAGCGTAGGCTCCCAACCAAGGCATGCGCTTCTGGGTTTTCGTTCACACCCCCAAATGCAAACCTTTCAGACTCCTTCTTTAGCTATCCTGTAGCAGATGCAATAATGGGATAGCTTGGCCCATTGTACTATCCTCCTTGCTTCCTTTCCATGTGAAAACCTCAAAAGGGAGCCACATCGGTGTGAGACACTTTACGAGGCCCCATTTGTCCACATCCATGATCATAGCTTTTCCAATTGCATCCCCTCCTCTTTGAACAATATAGTCATTGATCTGTTTGTATTGCTCAACAGACGTTGAAACATATAATAGGTTAAGTTCCAATGTGTTGGCACCTCCTATATCAGGGCTTTAACTGGTACTCTATTATCACGCTGAATATTCTGCAACTGTTTCAGGGCTTTAAAAGAATGGCTGAATTGAGTGCTGGTGGTCTCCCGACTGCCAAATTATGGACACTGCCAGATTTCTACCATAACTTGGGTGGAAATCCAGCAGTAGCCATGCTGGCGGTCAGGGGGCACCTGGGCGGTGCTACCACCTGCACAGCTCCACCAGAAGAACGCCACCAGCCATATTATGACCAATAATATGGTGTGGTGGTGTCCTGCTGGCGGGGCGCTGCTGGTGGTAGAAGCGCCCCTTCCTGTTCACTGCCAGACGACCTCCTTGCCAAACAAGGTAAGTAGGGTGCCTGAAAGGGGATGGGGTTAGGAGGGTGGGGAGTGTTGTGTGTGAGTGTGTGGTGTCTGCATGTGTGTATGAATGTGTCTGTGAGTGTTGTGGTGCATGCGTGGTTGTATGCATATGAGTGAATGCGTGTATGGATGTGTGTGAGTGAATGCATGTATGGATGTGTAAGTGAATGCATGTATCGATGTATAAGTGAGTGCCTGTATGGAAGTGTAAGTGAACATATGTATGCGTGGTGGGTGTGGGTGTGTGTGTATGCATTCTGGGTGGGGGGTGGAGGTTGGGGGGCTGTTACTCTAGGGAGGTGGGGGTGGGAGTGCTGTGACTCTAGGGGGTGGGGAGGGTGGGGTGAGGGTTGGGGGAGTTAGGTGATTGCTAGGGGGTGGGGGAGCCTTCTACCGGGGACAGGGAAGGAATTCCATGTCACCAATGGCCCTACCACCATGATTTTCATGATGGTGCTCCTGCAGAGGAAACCATACCACCGGCGGTCTTGTGTAGACCGCTGGGTTGGAGATGAATATCTCCATCCCGGCATTTCATACCACCCTGGTGGTATGAGGGGAGATGTGGCGGGTTGGTAGCGGCCAACCTGCTATATTCATAATGTGGCGGTATACACCGCCATTAACCCTGATGGACAAAAGACCCAAGGTCAAAATTAGGGTATATGTTTTCTTTTTTAAGAAAGACATGCACAACCAGGTTGATGCAGTGCACCAAAAAAGGAATCCTGAAATAACCACTGTCTGCCATGGCCTTGACAATGTTAGCCTGGCTGATGAGGGATGAAACCCCGAAACCGGTCCCAGGATGCTTGTTTCCAGTCCAGGGAAGACCTGGCCTGGCAGTTCGGGCTGGACTGTTCCCATAGGGAACAGGGTCAAGACTGATTTGCATATGGCTGGGTCCAAACTGGAATGGCATGGGCAGCAAAAAAACAATGGATTAAACCCAGATCTGTGACTGGGGGTGAGTGTTTGCATTGTCAGCACTCCGCCCGTCATCATTTTGTTTGGCTAATGTCGCCCTAAGTGGGAAGGGTATGCCCAGACGTGGGTCCCGTGCTTCCCATGCCACTGGATTCAAGCTAGCCTGGCTGATGAGGGGTGAAACCCCGAAACCGGTCCCAGGATGCTTGTTTCCAGTCCAGGGAAGACCTGGCCTGGCAGTTCGGGCTGGACTGTTCCCATAGGGAACAGGGTCAAGACTAATTTGCATATGGCTGGGTCCAAACTGGAATGGCATGGGCAGCAAAAAACGATGGATTAAACCCAGATCTGTGACTGGGGGTGAGTGTTTGCATTGTCAGCACTCCGTCCATCATCATTTTGTTTGGCTAATGTCGCCCTAAGTGGGAAGGGTATGCCCAGACGTGGGTCCCGTGCTTCCCATGCCACTGGATTCAAGCTAGCCTGGCTGATGAGGGGTGAAACCCCGAAACCGGTCCCAGGATGCTTGTTTCCAGTCCAGGGAAGACCTGGCCTAGCAGTTCGGGCTGGACTGTTCCCATAGGGAACAGGGTCAAGACTGATTTGCATATGGCTGGGTCCAAACTGGAATGGCATGGGCAGCAAAAAAACGATGGATTAAACCCAGATCTGTGACTGGGGGTGAGTGTTTGCATTGTCAGCACTCTGTCCATCATCATTTCGTTTAGACAATGTTACGACCATTGTCCGTTGCAACAAATCCAATTCAAATACCTCTGGGTTGCAGCCATTCAGACACCTCTCAATTAAATTTCTGCAAGATGTTTGCAGCTGTGTGTGATTTCTCCCTGATGAACATGGCTACTGTTGCATGCCGATGAACATTCTTAAAACTTTCCTCAGGGCCAAGGCCTATAGATAGCTTGTGTTTTACACCCACAAAAGAGATCCAGTGTGCATATGTAATCAGTCGCCTGACAACCGGTCCACATGTCTGTCGTCAGGTGGATAGTGTGAACAACACTTTGCTGCAAAGCTTGACCAACCAACTGCAGGACATCATGATGAAGCACTGGAACAGCAACGCTGGCAGAATGGGGTTGACTTAGAACCTACCATTTCAGGTAGATGGCTGCCACAAAGTCTAAGGATCACACTCCTTCCATAAAAGAAAAAGGGAGGAGGTCCAGCGCTAACATTTTTGCCAGTTTTCCAGTGTACAAATGTGCCATTGGGTGTTTGCGATCATAGGGCAACTCCTACCTAAAATGACCATAGTAGTAACCACAGTTTTTCCTTTTCTGGGGCCACAGACGCAGGTGAATTTCGAGAAGTAGTGGATGTTGGTAGACCCAATGTGCATCACGGGGAGTTTTATGCCAGGGTGTCTCACCCTCCAGCTGACTCTGAGTCTTCTTGTACCTTTGTGAGGTCACTGAGGTGGGTGATTCTGGTGCACTTCTGGGAGCTGGGCTGCTTTGCATGAGGATGCTGTCACCCTCTTCTTCCTCAACTTCTACCATTATTTGACCAGTTGTAGTTGAAGTTTCTTTGCTCTTCTCACCTTCACCACTGAGACCATTGTTCAGCCATTTTTTAAAAGGTGTGCCTCCCACTGGATTGCACGATGTTTTATCATGTGGATCGTCTGGCCTCCAGTACCGTAATGTGAACCAGGCTTATCTCAACGAACACTCATGTGGCAAATGGAACATATCACAATATTCTCCTCCTTTTGGCTAATCGTGAAAAAATCCCAAACTGGGGAGGAGTACTTTCATATTGGATTGCAATCACAGAGTGCCCCTACTAACAAATTCAGAGTATCTTCAGGGATAAACAGAATTATACTACAACAAACAGTGCTCCTACTTATACTATGCCAATAGACATATAATCAAAAAGAAGAAAACATTTTCAAAAAAGGGGAGGTGGAACCAAAAAATAATGATTAAAAAATATATTGCATGTCACACATAAGCATACACTGTTATTTTCCCAAAATCAAAAATGTCAATACACCCAGAATGATACAGATCTAGATTAAATATAAATCAAAGTAATTTCCCAGGTATTTTACAACACCATTCAACCACTAAATATCTACTTATTAATTTAAAACATCCCATCCATTCAGCAGTACACAATACAATCAACACACCTAAAATAAGAATCCTTGACTATCTACACCTGACATTGGATATTCATTTATAAAATCAATGGATACATCCATTGACCACCATCCAATTATAATTAGCATATCAGTTGTTGTATCCATGTAATGCTTGAGTAAGCCATCCTACTTTTGCTCATGGGAGTGGCATATATTCTCTGTATCCAAATTCACAAGTTCACTAACTGAATGATTAAAGATTTACTATATTACATCCCAGTATATTTCCCAGCTTTGTCATCCATTGTCCAGCACCTTGCAGTCCAGTATATGGTGCCTCCAATTTTTAATGCTTAGGCATGTTTCAGTGGAAGCCGCATGTATGCGGGAGCAACCTTCTTCAGGGTGTAACAATTAAAAAATCTTGTGTGAAATCCCAAAATAATTCCAGATGCAGGTGATCATGTTAGGGCAAAATTAGACTCACACACATTAAGAAGAAGAAAAAGACCACCTGATTAGCTAAGGACAAATGAATTTTATTTGTTTTTAAAAGGAGCATAAGTAGGCGCTCAAACCAGTTATGCCGTGGATGCCAAAAGATAAATACTGTTCACAAAACATCTCCGATCTGATGGAGGTCACTGAAAATGGTAATCCAGAGGCACAGAACTTTAACCGTATCGATAGCGGTGTTTTCCAGATGGAAAAAAAACTACATTGATTTATATTTAATCTAGAGCTGCATCATTCTCGGTTTAATGATTTTTTTTTTTTGGGGGGGAAAATAATATGCCTATGTGAGAAATCAATACATTTTTGTATCTTTATTGCTGGGCTCCTACCCCCCTTTTTGGAAAATGTTTTCTTCCTTTTTGGGTCGAGCGTAGCGTTCAACATGTTGTATACTTTTAAGTATACTTAAACGGTATCTTCAAGCAATTTCATTTGTTTGTTCCAGTGTCATTTAAAAATCCTTGCTTGCTAGTGGTCCGTTCTGCCTCTTTGTCCTACTTTTTTCTCTTTGGGAGCATCACAAACTACTGTATAATTATGCTATGTCCTGTTTATCTCTTCTGAAGGGGACTTTTTCTTTCAGTATTGGCCTGCTTGTCTATCACTGTGGGTGTATAATCAGCCCCTCCTCCCCACCAGCTCCCTCTGCGAACAAAGTCAACAGCAGTGTGGGGCTTTTCCAGGGACAGCTCGTTATTGCTCTCTTTCTCTTCTTTAAACATGATTCTGTTTGTTGTGCCTAGTTTATAAAGGACACTGTAAAACACAAGTCCCATCTTTATGCAAGTTTTATTTTCTTTAAAATGGCTTCCAGTAAATGTTTTTCCACGAACACCAGCGAGTCCGCCAGTGCAGCTGACCTCTAAAAAAAGCTACCTAATGACCTCTGCAGCTGCTGGCCCCACACATTTCCACTGATAGCTTCTCCCTTTCAGCCAACCGGGATATTTGTAATTTAGCCACTGACAGCTACTCAGCTCTGAATTGCTGCCAGCAACAGGATCGGATGACCCCTGCCATATCTTTGCATAGAAAAAAGTATTAGCTCTATTTTTAGACTCTTAGGGGGTCATTCTGACCCTGGCGGTCATGGACCGCCAGGGCCAACGACCGCGGGAGCACCGCCAACAGGCTGGCGGTGCTCCCACGGGCATTCTGACCGCGGCGGTACAGCCGCGGTCAGAAACGGGAAACCGGCGGTGTCCAGCCGGTTTCCCGCTGCCTAAGGGAATCCTCCATGGCGGCGCTGCAAGCAGCGCCGCCATGGGGATTCCGACCCCCTTACCGCCAGCCTGGCTCTGGCGGTTTTGACCGCCAGAACCTGGCTGGCGGTAACGGGTGTCGTGGGGCCCCCTAACAGGGCCCCACCAAGATTTTCAGTGTCTGCCAAGCAGACACTGAAAATCGCGACGGGTGCAACTGCACCCGTCGCACCCCTTCCACTCCGCTGGCTCCATTCGGAGCCGGCATCCTCATGGAAGGGGGTTTCCCGCTGGGCTGGCGGGCGGCCTTCTGGCGGTCGCCCGCCAGCCCAGCGGGAAACTCAGAATTACCGCGGCAGTCTTTTGACCGCGCAGCGGTATTCTGACGGCGGGACTTTGGCGGGCGGCGGAGTCAGAATGACCCCCTTAATCTGGATATTCACAGAATTGTGGTGTTTAATAATCAGTGCCTTTTTAACTGCTTGGTTCTTTCACCACAAGATCACATGCATCTTGCGTATTACACATGGTGACATACTCAATCTGATTGTGATGGAAACAGGTAGAATTTAACACATGCATGCTCTTCTTTCACTCTCTCCATTTCTTTTGTTATGCATAACCTGCAATATTGTTGAAACTATGCTCATGAAAACGATTGATATTAGTGCATAGAAGACTGAGAAGTGGTAGAACCATCCTAAGACTATGGTTTCAATTTTATTCAAATGCTACACAGTATTAAACTAGATGCACAAATAAGACCATATCCTCTGTGTGCCATTTGCTGTTACGACTAACATGACGTGAACAGATTATTCTCTTGTAATTTTACAAACAATGTGTTGGTCTTCAAATTAAAAATTTAGAAATTAACTATGTACCTGTTGCTTTGGTGTGGTTTGCTTTCGCAATGTTTGAAATTGGTAAAAAAGTTACATTTCAAATCAGACAGCACAACAGGTAGATCTAACTCTTTGCTTTATCTCCATCTGTTTTAAAGGAGACACCTGGGGTAGACAAAGAGAGATGCATGGGTAAATGGAAAAACCTTTAAATTACCTATGGTGGCAAGGTGGTCCAGGGGAAATGGAATAGTAATTAAAAAATTAATTATGCTATTGAATTGTCTGCAGTGCTCCACAGCAAGGGTGTCCTGGAGGAAATGGAATTACACCTAAAGAAACCGAATGCTGTAGTGCAGATATGCATCTTTGGTGGATGGATTGATGGACAGATGGATTAAGGAATGAATGGATGTGAATGGATGGATCAAGGCAACATGCAGAATTTATAAAAATAAAAATAAAATAAAAAACTACACAAAATCTAAAAACTAAAATATAAAAATTAAAAGAAAAAATAAATTTAAAGAAGTAAAAATCAAAATTAAAAATTAAAATAAAAAAATAAAAAAATAGAAACTTAAAAAACAAATAATCAAAAATTAACGATGTTTGTATGTAAGCCAATGTCAAAGGCACACTGGTTGGCTGGACAAAATGGGTGCCAGCTAGCCGCATGGTCAAAAACAACAACAAGGAGCAAGTAGGCATGGCAAACAAATGCAAGCCTCTGGCAAAGACACACCGGCTGCATGCATATGCACAAAATGGCCTCCAGACAGTTACATGTGAAACACAAGAAAAAGGAGCAAGGAGGCACACCAATTAAAGGGCACATGCAAGCCTATAGCAAAGGGACACTGGCATGATGGACAAAATGGCTGTCAGCCAATCGCATGGTCAAACTACAACAAGGAGGAAGGAAGCATGGCAAACAAAGGGCACATGCAAGCCTATGGCAAACACATACTGGTTGCATGCACAAAGTGGCCGCCAGACAGCCACATGGTTAAACAACAACAACAAGGAACCAGGAGACATGGCAAACAAAGGACACATGCAAGCCTATGGCAAAGGGACCCGGGCTGGATGGAAAAAATGGCCACCAGCCACATAATCATACAACAACTGTGAACAAGGAGGCATGGAGAACAAAGAACACCTGCAAGCCTATGACAAAAGGACACTGGCTGGATCAACAAAATTGCCACCAGCCAGCCACATGGTCAAACAACAACAACATGGAACAAGGAGGCATGGCAAACAAAGGAGACATGCAAGCCTATGGCAAGAGACGCTGACTGAATAGACAAAATGGCTGCCAGCCAGCCACATGGTCACACAACAAAAAGAAGGAGCAAGGAGGCATGGCAAACAAAGGACATATGTAAGCCTATGGCAAAGGCACACTGGCTGCATGCACAAAATAGTCACCAGCACATGGAGGAAGGAGGCATGGCAAACAAAGGACACATGCAAGTCTTTGGCAAAGGGACACTAACTGGGTGGACTAAATGACTGCCAGCTAGCCACATGATCAAACAACAATAAGGAGCAAGGAGGCATTGCACAGAAATGACACATGTAAGCCTATGACAAAGATACACTGGCTGCATGCACAAAATGGCCACTAGCCAGCTACATGGTCAAACAACAACAACAAGGAACAAGGAGGCATGGCAAAAAAAGGACCCATGTAAGCCTAATGCAAAGGGACACTGCCTGGATGGACAAAATGGCTGCCAGTCCCATGCTCAAACAACAACTGTGAACAAGGAGGCATAGGGAACAAAGAACACATGCAAGCCTATGGTCAGAAAATGCCCCCTTGGCTGGCCACACTGCATGAAAAACAAAGAAAAGTGGTTGACGATGAAAAACACACACACACAAACACTAGTCATAAGAAGGCATGATGGTGGTGGTAACACTGAAGAAAAGTGACCATCAAATACTACCCCAGAGCATATTTACATTTTGCAACAAAAAAACATGAAATTCAAACAATAGCCACCATTTTTAATGAATCCAATGCCATCCCTGCCCTATATCAAATTTTAAATATATTCACCACTGAAATATTTGTTTCATGCACTGATGACTACTAGTACTGAGCCTACTGGCAAGATGGCCCTTTAGAAATCTAGGCCACGTAGTAAAATAATATTGCAAATGTTACAAACATGAAGAAAATGAAAGGTACTACTGAGTTGTACAAAAGTTTTCCTCTACAAAAGGTGAAAAATCTGTGAAATACAAAATAAATAGCTAGGCCCATACTTAAACTCCAGGCCACCCTCCACTATAAAATTTTAAAATAAAATCAAAGTAAAAAGAAACATTGGTGCACACGCAAGCAAGCAAACAACAACCTTATTCAATAGTTTTGGAACTTTCACACAAAGTCCTTAAATCCAAAGGTATATCCAGGAGACAAGGGGGTGATCCTTCCTCCTTGAAATCCAAGTGAAAAGTGACAAGGAGATGGACAAAACACTCTCAGGAGCCTACTGAAGCTTACCTTCTGTCCTTCTCCTTGACTCCACAATATTGTTTCTGTTTTACAATCCACTTGCGTTCTCTTCTCCTGCATGAAATGTGAAAGCTCTAAAACACTCCTGCTTACATTACCGGCCCAATTCAGCCAGGTACCCAAGACTGACGAACATTCCGAGAAGAATGAGGATGCACCACCCAATTTTGCAATACCATGTGATTTTCCTGTTAAGAGTCATAGGTGGTCATTACAACCCTGGTGGTCGGTGTCAAAGTGGGGGTACAACCGGTAACAGGCAGGCGGTAAAAAAAGTGGAATCACAACGTGGTGGAAACCGCCAACAGAGACAGCCACTTTAACACTCCAACCACCAAGGCGGTACAAACAAACACCGCAGCGGTAACCACCAACAAACAGGCAGAACACAATGTACCACCCACATTATTACAACAGTCCAATTCACCACCTTTTCCTGGGGGGATTCACCGCGAACAACAACACGGAGGAAACAGGACTTGGAAGGGAAAACGCTCACCTCTACACACCCCACGAGGAATCAGGACACCATGGAACCCGAGCTCCAGATTCTTCGAGCCTTTATCTTCCTGCTCCTCTAACAGGAACAACAAAGATGGCGGCGAAGACCACGGTGAGTACTGCACCTACGACACAGGGGAGGGAAAAAACAGTGACACGCAACACGCAACTCTCCCACCCCCACCCTCACCCACTACAAAACTCACACAAGTACATATTGATACATTACATTAACAACCCCCAACTCCCCCTGGAAGAATGCAAGGACAAAAGGAAATGAGTTGAAAGATTGTAATATATTCTAATACATTAATCAAAAATATATACATATATATAGATATTTACACTATAAACAAATATATACACCAAGAATACAAGTCAGAGGTATTCAACCATCATAGTCCGTGGACCACTGGGCCCAAAATGAACAGGCGAGGCCCACACTCAATACCCGAACAAGATGGAGAGAACACTGCTGGGGCATCAGATAGATGGTGCGGTGCTTGTTGCGGCGCTGTCCTGTTCAGCGGTGCTGGTGGCAGCAGTGTCCTTGGCAGCGGTGCTTGTGGCGTCGGTGTCCTTGGCAGCGGTGCTGGTGGCGGCGGTGTCCTTGGCAGCGGTGCTGGTGGTGGCGGTGTCCTTGGCAGCGGTGCTTGTGGCGGTGGTGTCCTTGGCAGCGGTGCTTGTTGCGGTCTTGTCCGCCGTGCAGGTTTTCCCAGACTTGCCTGTTTTACAGTGCCCCTTCCCCACCTTGGATGCTGGCAGAGCTGGCTCCACACTCCCAACTGTACCCCTGGGAGCGGCTTTGGTGGAAGATTTTTTTCCTCTCCCCCGCCGGGCACTGGCCAACTTTCTGTGCTTCTGAGGTGGGGGACTGTCCGTGCTCTGGCTCCTTGGCACACTGGCTGCCCTGCTGCCTGGCGCACTCCAGAAGCCGTTTACTACTGGCACCACTGTTCTCGCAGATGTTGTGGCTGAGGTGCTGTGTTGGGACCTGGAGAGGCGGGCCCTAGGAGACTGAAGGGTTGGGGGAGGTGAGGGGAAGAGGTCAAGGTTGGAGAGGAAAAGTTTCTTGGACACACTGGGACAGGTAGATGGAGGGTGTTTGGGAGTGGAGGAAGAGGTAGTGGTTGTAGGATGTATACGTTTGGTGACTTTGGGTAAAGGTGCATGGGCTGGAGGCTGTCATGAGGTGGATGGCTGTTGGGTGGGTGTGTGGCTGCGTTTCTGTACCTTGGGAGGTGGGCTCACAGACACACTGGTAGAGGACACAGGGGATGTGTGAATGGCAGTGGGGGTGGTGACTGCACGTGAGCGGGGTGTGGGGGTGGGTGTGCTGGTGATGGAGGTAGTGGCTGACGATGTAGTGCATGCACGTGTGAGTGGAGACGAGACAGGGAGGGAGGAGGGAGACGAGGAGGAGGGGGACACAGTGCAGGCAGTGGCTGTTGGTATGTTTGCATGTGTATGATGTTTGCGTGAGTGCCTGTGGGATGTGTGGTGCTTATGTTTGCCTGAGCTTCCCATGTGTGTTGACGTGTGTGCATGCTGGTCTGATGGTGTGCTTGGGATAGGCTGAGGGACAGGGGTTTGGGTCTGGGTGGAGGAAGTTGGAGGGGGGAGGCAAGAGACAGGAACAATGGCTGCCATCAGTGCTGAGGCCAGAGTCTGAAAAGCTCGCTGATGGGCTGCCTGACCAGAATGAATGCCCTCCAGGGATGCATTGGTCTGTTGCAACTGCCTCTCTACACCCTGGATGGCATTCAAAATGGTAGACTGCCCAACATTGAGGGACCTGAGGAGGTCAATGGCCTCCTCACTGAGGGCAGCAGGGCTGACTGGGGCAGGGGCTGAGGTGCCTGGAGCGAAGGAGATGCCCACCCTCCTGGGTGAGCGGCAAAGGGGCAAATGCTGAGGGGCTGCTGGGAGGGCGGTGCTGGTAGGGGGGGTGGCGGCTGTACCTGTTGTTGCGGGGGGCACAGAGGAGCTTCCATCAGTGCTGGTCTCAGCTCCTGTCCCCGCCATGGAGCTCCCCTCGCCCTCCGTCCAACTGGTGGGTTCTGACGCTGTTGTGTCGCCCTCCAGGGCCATGTGGGATGCAGCTCCCTCCTGCTCCGGTGCCACTGCTCCTCCGCCTGATGATGCTAATGGACACAAGCACAGGGAGACCACAAAAAGGGGGGGAAGACAGAAGAAAGACATGTTGAGTGCATCCAATACCGCTACCGTTGGCGGACACTACAGCCACAGAAGCCCCCTGCACTACGCCGTGTACTTGGATTTTCCTAATCAATCACAGGGATATTGGTTACAAGGCTATAGCCGATTGCTGAACACATGGATGTCACAGGAGCCTCACTAGGTGTAGTTGGCTCTGTACACAGGTGGGATGGGGTGCCACAGGGCCTGCCTTAAGAAGGGAGCTTGCCTACTTAACCCACCCTGGCATGGGGGAACCCACAGCCCACCTCCCCCACCCAGACACTTACAATGCACGCTGAATCAGCTGAATGAGAGTGTACTCACCCCCTTGTGGCTGCTGTGATACCCTCAAGTGCCCATCCAACTCTGGGTACGCCACCGCCAAGATCCGGAACATCAGGGGGGTCATGGTGCGACGGGCACCCCTCCCACATTGGGAGGCCATCCCCAGCTGGGCCCCCACCGTCTTCTTGCTCCAGCGGCGAATGTCCTCCTATCTTTTTCTGGCAGTGGGTGCTCCGTCTGTAGTAGACCCCCAGGGTCCGGACTTCCTTGGTGATGGCACACCAAATATCCTTCTTCTGGTGGGCACTGACCTACAGGAGTAGTACAAGGGGAAAGGAGAAGATATTACCGTCCGCACTGACACAGTCATTGGCCCGCATCCCTACCCTTGCCATGACGCACATGCACTCACCGTTGTTTCATGCACTCCTCATTCTCACCCCCATCTTTCATCCACACCACCCCAAGCAGCCATTGTCCATACAGCATGCTCACAGTGTACTCACCTGTTTGTCTGGAGGACCGTAGAGTAGGGTGTACTAGGGGAGGATCCCATCCACTGGTTTCTCCAACTCCTCCGTGCTGAAGGCAGGGGCCCTTTCCCCAGACACACAAGCCATTATCTCTTCCAGACTGAGGTCACAGCAGCACTTGCACTGTAGGTCCTCTCCTGTCGAAGATCAGGTATCAAGTGATTGAACAAAGAGAAAATGGCGGTGACGTCCATGGTGGTGCGTACCGTCACCGCCGGCGTACATCGTCATTGGCTCCTCGGACACATAGGGTCCAATGTTAACCAATACAGGATTGCGCCGCGGTCTTCGACCGTCTACCGTGACGGTGTACAACGCCAGCGCTTACCTCAAATGCCCTTGTCCCACATTACAGGTCAGGCAGACGCCATTTCAGGGGGCCACATGGCATTATTTTTTACTGCGTCACACATATCTAGGCCATGCTTAAACACTAAAACAGCCATATGTCGATTTGAAAACATTTTCCGATTAAGTTGTGTTTACGTGCCTCAGTGTTGGTTGACTCTCTGCTCGCTCTTCTCCTCCATAGAGCACGTCCCCTGGGGCAGGTGAGGATATGGCGGCATCCTCTGGTATACAGAACGCTGGGGGACCTGTTGACAATGGAGGAGGGACATGTAATTATCACCTACAGACTTGATCGTACCACGATCCTGGAACTGTGTGCCCAGTTGGAGCCAAACCTGATGTCAGCTATCTGCCATCCAACAGGAATCCCCCCTCTAGTGCAGGTGCTGTCAGTACTCCATTTCCTAGCAAGCGGGTCTTTTCAAACAACAGTGGCCATAGCATCAGGGATGTCTCAGCCTATGTTTTCCAATGTGTTGGCCAGAATGTTGTCTGACCTGCTGAAACACATGCGGGGCTACATCGTTTTCCCTCAGGTGGAGGATTTGCCTACAGTGAAAGGTGACTTCTATGCCCTGGGACATATCCCCAACATCATAGGTGCCATTGATGGGACACATGTGGCCTTGGTCCCCCTACGCATGAGTGAACAGGTGTACAGAAACCGGAAGAGTTACCATTCTATGAATGTGCAGATGATGTGTTTGGCAGACCAGTACATCTCCCATGTGAATGTCAAATTTCCTGGCTCAGTGCATGACGGTTACATTCTGCGGAATAGCAGAATCCCTGATGTGATGGGGCAACTCCAGAGGCACCGTGTGTGGCTATTAGGTAAGGACATGGACCCAATACAGTGTGACTAGGTGTCTGGGTCTGGGGATGTCCCTAAGAGTTAGTGTGTGTCTAACAGTTGTCCCTCGCCATTTGCAGGTGACTCTGGTTACCCCAACCTGTCATGGCTACTGACCCCAGTGAGGAATCCCAGGACAAGGGCAGAGGAACGCTACAATGAGGCCCATGGGTGGACTAGGAGGATTATAGAGAGGACCTTCGGCCTTCTGAAGGGCAGGTTCATGTGCCTCCATATGACAGGTGGTTCCCTATTCGACTCACCAAAGAAGGTGTGCCAGATCATCGTGGCCTGCTGTATGCTTCACAACTTGGCTTTGCGACGACAGGTGCCTTTTCTGCAGGAGGATGGTCCATATGGAGGTGTTGTGGCAGCTGTGGAGCCTGTGGACAGTGAAGACGAGGAAGCAGAAGAAGAGGACATAGACAACAGGAACACGATGATCCAGCAATACTTCCAGTGAGACACAGGTAAGAAGACAACACTGCCTACTACATCTGATTTAATTCTTCTACCTCTCATCTGTCTGTCATTTTCACCCAGTGTATGGACACTGAGTTGTCACTTTCCCTTTCGATTTCACAGATGTGGGTCCCACTGCGTGACCTCTGCTTTGTTTCCGCATGGACTAGAGCTGTGTGACATAGGTATGTTGACATTACAGAGGATATAGCATTTTGCCACTGTTATTGCTAAAACACATTTTCGAAAGCACAGACTGACTCCAGATTGTTTTGTGATTTAAGGGTGTTTATTTAAGTGCTAAATAGTGGAGGGGGTTGTAAAATGGTCAGGGGAGATGGTGGAGGAATGTCCATGGCAGAGTCCAGTCTATTAGTTTCACAGGTGCATTGTCCAAAGGGACATAAGAAGTGGAGCTGGGGCAGTTGATGGATGGACAGGGTAACAAAGTGGGACAGAAGGATGACAATCAGGGTGGTCTCATTTCTTGGCGGGGGTCTTGGCATTGTTCTCTGTCTTTGCCCTTGATCTCAGGGACTGTTTGCGGGGTGGTTCTCCATCTGCAGGGGGTGGGGTGCTGGTGTCGTGGTCCTGTGGCGGTGCCTCCTGTCCACTAGTGCCAGCGGAGGTGGTGGGCAGTTCATCGTCCAGGCTAGTGTCAGGGGCCCCTTGTTGTGCCACAGTGTCCCTCCTGGTGTTGACGAGTTCCTTCAGCACCCCTACAATGGTGCCCAGGGTGGAATTGATGGATTTGAGTTCCTCCCTGATCCCCAAATACTGTTCCTCCTGCAGCCGCTGGGTCTCCTGAAACTTGGCCAGTAACGTTGCCATCGTCTCCTGGGAATAGTGGTATGCTCCCATGATGTTGGAGAGGGCCTCGTGGAGAGTGGGATCCCTGGGCCTGTCCTCCCCCTGTCGCACAGCATCCCTCCCAGTTCCCCTGTTTCCCTGGGCCTCTGTCCCCTGAACTGTGTGCCCACTACTACTGCCCCCAGGTCCCTGGTGTTGTTGGGGTGGTGGGTTAGTCTGGGTTCCCTGTAGTGGTTGGCACACTGCTGCTTAACGTGTCCTGGGCACTGAGGTATGGGCCCGCTGGGTGGGTGCTGTGCTGGTGTTTCCAGAGGGGCCTGTGCCAGTGTGAGGGGAACCGACTGTCCCGAGGTCCCAGATGGGCCGGGCTGGTCATCTAGATCCAGTTGGACAGAGCTGCTGTCATCACTGTGGGCCTCTTTTGTGGGTGGAGTGGACATGTCTGGACCCTCCTGTCCAGTGACATTGGGTAGGGGTCCTGAAGGGGTGTAAAAGCATGATTATTGCATCTGTGTGTGCCATGGTGTGCACCGGGTGGGTGACCCTGTACCCCAGTGCTGGCATTCTTGTATGGGACCTTGTGTGATAATGGTTTAGGGGGGTGTATGGGTATGTGCAGTGGGCATTCTTTAGTGATTGGTGCCCATGCTTAGGTGTTACATGCAGGGCTTGGGTTTGGGATGTGTGGTTTGTGATACTGGGACATATGTGAGGATTTGGAGTGATGGGGATGAGGGCGAGGGTGGGGGTACGTGATAGCATGCAGGTGGGTGGGGGATGAAGTAGTGAAAGATTTGCCTTACCAGAGTCCATTCCTCCAGCTACTCCTGCGAGGCCCTCAGGATGCAGTATAGCCAAGACCTGCTCCTCCCATGTTGTGAGTTCTGGGGGAGGAGGTGGGGGTCAGCCGCCAGTCCTCTGAACCGCAATCCGGTGTCTTGAGTCCACGGAACGCACCTTCCCCTGTAGGTCATTCCACCTCTTCCTGATGTCATCCCTAGTTCTTGGGTGCTGTCCCACTGCGTTGACCCTGTCCACGATTCTTCACCATAGCTCCATCTTTCTAGCTATGGTGGTGTGCTGCACCTGTAATCTGAATAGCTGTGGCTCTACCCAGATGGTTTCCTCCACCATGACCCTGAGCTCCTCCTTAGAAAACCTGGAGTGTCTTTGCGGTGTCATGGTGTGGTGTGGGTGATGTGTGGGGTGGTGTGTGTTGTGATGTGTGGGGTGATATTTAGAGGTGTGTTGTGTGAGGTGCTTGGATGTTGTGTGAGTGATGGTGTTGAGTACCTGTGGATGCTGGTGTTGTTTCTGATGGTGTCGCTCTCTGGCCTTCGGTAGCAATTGTTGTCGTAACGGTTTGTGGGTGGTGTGGGTGTGTGTTTTATATTGTATTGGGTGTGTGGAAGTAGTGTGTGTATTTGGAATTGTCCAATGTGGTTGTGTTTTGTAAATGTGTGTGTATTTTGAGCGCGGCGGGGTGTACCGCCAATGGAATACCGTGGTTGAAAGACCGCTGCGTGGATTCGTAGGTCGTGATAATGTGGGTGTATTCCTGTTGGCGTGACGGTGTCGGTTTTGGTATCGCCAGTTTATCACTGACCTTTGGTGTGGCGGACTTGTGTGGGTGTCTGGATTTTGGCGGATTCCAAGCTGTGGGTCATGATGGCAGTGGCAGTATTCCACAGCTGCGGCGGTGTGTTGGCGGTCTTCTGCATGGCGGTAAGTAGCTTTTACCACCAATGTTGTAATGACCCCCATAATCTTTAGAACTGTTTGAGTTCACTTCACCCCTTCATGATTTGTATTTTTGAAAACTAGAGGGCAGAATATTTAGATGTTTAATAATAACTCGGGTCTCTGGGGCTAAGGGGCTGTTTGCAATGAGGTTAACTGAACTATATCATATCATTCCTTCATTTCCTTCCGCAAAAGAATTAATGATGATGTGTTGGTCATTGCCCTGATGAATGTTGTTGCTGTGTAGTGTTTTCTTTATCACACCTTTCTCTAAATCCCCTTTCCCATCAATTCATGAAACCTCTAACCCTCTTCCCCCAGGCTGTGTTATTTGTTGATGTGTGACTTTATTTACACCATAAATGGATCACACAACTGGTGGGACGCACGTGGTAAAAGGCACAGCAACTCACTTAGGGATCTTCTATTACCTGAGCAATAGCTAACAACAGTCCTACTTACCAACCCACATATAAAAGGGATCCATATTTTAGATGTAGAAGAACATCATTCATCAACATCATCATCCAGGCCTTGTTTTGTATAAATGCTGAACCTTGTACTCTCCAGATTTTGAGTCCACTTTTTCTGATTCAAGAATTTTGTAACTTTAATTTTAATTAAATACTATCTCCCCATTGCTCAGAAAAATTTGCTACAGATCATTTTTTATATAATATCAGGTATTCTTTGTTGTGTCATGATGGTTGTAGTCTGGGTTCAGTGTTTGTAAAGCTATGATATAATTAAAACCCACTATCTCTGTGTTTTTTTTTTCAATTTAGTTGCCTGTGATGGATACTCCTTTTGAATGAGCATACAGTTGGATCTTACCTAGGTAAGAGTGGCACCTCACTTGTGATGCCTTCCCTTCTAGCGCACAAGCCTGCTATCCGTACTACTACTGCCATTAAGAAGGCACCTTAGGAAACCCTCCAGTAAAGTGTTGGAAAATTGAGAGAGGTAGCAGCCATCACTTCATCTATTCAGGCAAGAGAACTATGGAGTGAAGTGAACTAGTTAAGTTAGTAACTAACTTCCATTGCAGCTAAACAATTGTTTATCTATGTTGTTGGAGGCAATATAGACAGTGGCAGCATACCCCCTAATTGTCAATATAGTTACAGAGAGTAGTAGGACAAGGTTATAACTAACTATAACTAACTAGTATACACTTTAAGAAGAGGATTTCAAAACAGCAGCCTTCATCCAAACTTGACAACTCAGCCACTGCTGATTATTTGCATCCCTTTGCCAGCACCGCCGTGTAAGTGGTAAAATCAGCACCAGCGCAAGTCTAGTGCATCACCACAGACAGCCAGGACAATGCTGCAACCGGATGCCACCAGTCAAGTAAAACTGAACTGACTGTTGTCAGCTGGTCCTGGGGACTGCACAACCTTGACCCTGCAAGGGTTTCACCTAACTCATTATTTAAGTACTGTTTTGCTACAAGTGTTTTTCCTCCATTGACTTGAATGCAACATTTAAATGCCATTTTTGCTATGAGTTGATTTTGCTTCCAAAAGCCATACCTCTGGTTATACTTAGGCAATTATGTTAATGTTGGTGTCTAAATTAAGATAAAAACAAGCTCTATTTTTATAAATTGGTGTCCGATTTCTTTTGAGTCATGTCAATTACTTATCGTCCATGTTGGTACTCTGAAATGCTTAACACATGTTCCTCTAAATAAATCCTGAATGCTCTTTGCCACACTACCAGGACTGAGCTAAGGATTTACTAGAGTGAATACAAGTACTATTTTTGGTGTACTGTAAAAGTATGATGTGGGGAGCACTAACCACCACACCACAAAATACTCCACTTGCCTACATTGACGAAGGCTGAAAGAGAAAATAGTGAACAGGAGTAAATTTGTTATGGAAGCCATGCAATGTATGAACCACTTGGCCACAAAAATGTGGCACATGCCAAGAAAGGATTTTTCATTTATTTTGGTAGGCTGGGACAGAACTTAGGAAAGAATAAAGAAGTGAAGTATTACGAGGTGTCTGATTGAGCACTGAGAGGGAAAGGAAACACATCTTGTTTTTGGTTTGTATTACATTGAAAACGTCATAAATGCCAAACCAACTGAAGCAGAGACACATTGCACAGTCAATACTGCAGTGCCAAATTAAATCATGCTGGGTCATGGGTCTGGTTATGTCATGGGAGGAGAAACACCATGGGCAGTGGGGGTGATGAAAGATTATTAGTGGGCTACATATGTGCCATGCTTAGCAAATATAGGGCCATATGTATGAAAACTGGGGTCTGCGAATCGCAAATAGCGATTTTTAAGAAATCGCTATTTCCAAGTCGCAATTGGCTATGTAACAAAATTGCGATTCAGAATTAGCGATTTCTTAAAAATCACTATTTGTGGTTTGCGAGGCCGATTTACCGAATCGCAATTTGCGATTTTTTTGCGATTCGGTAAAAAATCGCAAATTCCGAGAAAGTTCGAGAATGCACACCTGGAGGAGCCTGATGACATCACCAGCAGGAAATGAGTCATCCCAGGCAGTTTCAGGTGCCACACCCAAACCAGCATCCTGAGAGAGAGCAGCCCAGCCACATAGATCAGCACTCAGCAGGAGCAGAAACACCTGAGCCAGAATGGAGACCCCCAGGAACATCACAGGAGAAGCAGGAGAGGAAGCGCAAGCTCAAGTTTAGTGAACCGGAGCTGGAGGTACTGACTGAAGAGGTTGTGAGGAGCCATGACCACCTGTTTGGGAAATCTTCACTCCAGGTTCCTGAGAGCGAGAAAAGAAGGTTATGGCTGGACATCCAGAAAAAAATCTGCGTAATTGGAGTGGCACAGCGCTCCATAGAGGAGATTAAGAAAAGGTGGTACGACCTGCGCTCCCAGGCAAAGGAGAGGGTGGCAAGGAGACTTGCGGAGGCCAGGGGCACAGGTGGCGGACCACCAACCGAACCACCTTCCACACCACTGGAGGACCTGGTGGAATCCACACTCCTCCCTGAAGCTGTGACAGGGGTCACAGATATCGCCACCTCCGGTCAACCGAGTACCAGCCAAGGTAAGTGCAATGTTGTTTGTGAACCCAATATGTGTATGCACAAAAGCCCCTTAGGAATTAGCATGTAATGTGAAGTAGTGTGTGAAGTAGTCCAGTCCACATCTTAGAAGCAGCACAACAATGCATTGTGGGAGTTGCAGTCCACAAACTAGTACAGACAGTAGCATAACAATGTAATGAAGCATAGTGACACCCAAGGTAACACATCACACACAACACCATGTAGAGCAGTACCTGTACCTTTATTGCCATTTTCTGACAGATTATGTAACATACAGAACTGACATGCTGCATATTGTTGTTGCAGGTGGGCCAGGCCCAGCAGCCACACACAGTCCATGTGTAGGGAAGACGAACACCCAGCAGCCCTCTAACACCAACACCAGTGGGTCCCTCCACATCTCCACTGTGCGCCGCAGGCCCAGGGCACTACCACTGCCAGACTTCAGCGGCAACTCAGATGTGCAACAGGAGGGGCCAAGCACACCGTCTGCACCAGACAGGCGCAGGCAGATACTGGAGGACAGGGGTCAGCCAGCACAATGCAGGAGTGCCACAGTGTCCCAGCAGCAACCTCATGAGGCAGGTGAGGGTCCGTCCTTGTTCGGGGGCCTTGAGGCTGCTATATTGCAGCAACAGCACCTGCAAAACAAGTGCATACTTAGTTTGGACCGGAACCGGAGAGTCCACAATAGACACATGATGGGCCTGCATCGGCAACTGGACGCAATGAAAAGTAACATCACACAGCTACGTGAGGGACAGGTGCAGGCTTCTGAGGACACTAGGGCCCGTATTTATACTTTGTTAGCGCCAGGTTTGCGGCATTTTTTTACGCAAATGCGGCCCAAACTTACAAAATACAAATGTATTTTGTAAGTTTGCGCCGCTTTTGCGTGAAAAAGCAGCGCAAATGCGGCGCTAAAAAAGTATAAATACGGGCCTAGGGACCTTACTAGTGCAGTGCGTGACCTCTGCCAGGAGCTGCGCCATGAAAGGGTTAGCCGGCGCAGACATGAACACCGATTCAGGACAATGTTTGCAGGCTACTGCAGGTCCTCCAACAGGATGGCAAACTCCACAGCACTTATCGCCCGTCGCGCTGTGGCGACACAAGTGGAGGCTGCACACACCAGCAGGGACGTGGTCCAGGGCCTTGTGCACATCACTAATGTGACTGAATTTGTCATGGGACAGAGATCTGCCACTCCCAATGAGGTATCCTTGGGGGACACTGAGGATAGTTTTAGCCTCAGTAGTGTGGCCGTACCTGCAGCAGACACCAGACTGCACAGTGCCAGGCACAGCACTGCCACTGAAGGTGACATTCAGGGTGCCAGTGAGTTAACTGGGCACCCGAGTGGTGTGCTTGGGAGGAGAAAGTGACTCTTGCTGCATTAACACTGGTGTTGCCACTATGACGTAATAGTGCGTGGCTCAGTTCTTTTGTTAATTTTAGTTTTTTCCATCACCTGTTTACTTCATTTATCACTCATTCATTACCTGACGTAAGGTAATACATTTCTATCACTACAGGTACAGTTGTCAGTGGATTTGTGTCATTTATACTCACGTCTGAAATGGCTGTGTGTGATGTCGGAACGCCTTTGCCTTCCCTCTGCTACACTGGTCCTGTCTGCTGGCTGTAGAGGTGGTATGGGATCGTCATCCTCATCTGATTCAGTGTCACTGATTTCTATAGGTATGCCCCTGGTTGTAGCTATATTGTGCACGATTGCACAAGTAGCCACTATTCTACATGTGGTTTCTGGACTGTACTGTAGTGCCCTCCACTTTTGTGGAGGCAACGGAAGCGACTCTTCAGCCGGCCAAATGTGCACTCCACAACGTTGCGGGTTGCCCTGTGTG
This sequence comes from Pleurodeles waltl, assembly GCF_031143425.1. Classification (NCBI taxonomy): domain Eukaryota; kingdom Metazoa; phylum Chordata; class Amphibia; order Caudata; family Salamandridae; genus Pleurodeles; species Pleurodeles waltl. The sequence goes on along the minus strand of NC_090437.1, from coordinate 256,095,168 downwards.
CTGCATTGTATCTCCGTTCTGCTGGTGTTGCGGGATTGAGGTAGGGCGTCATCATGTAGGTGCGCAGTTCGTAGGCACTCTCTCCTGGAAGGGACAGAAGGTGTAATGAGTAACTCTGCCATCTGACATGAGTTTGTCATCTATGCGCCAGTGTACAGAGTGACATTACCTAGTAGATATCCTTCACCAAACTCCCCAGCTAGCAGTCTTGTTTGAATGCCGCTGTGACGAAAGATGTAAGAATCATGTGTGCTCCTTGGGTACCTGGCCACGAGATCAGTTATGATATAGGAGGCATTGCATATCACCTGTATATTCATGGAATGTTGGTATTTACGGTTTCGGTACACATACTCTGTGACTGATGGTGGACATATTGCCACATGTGTACCATCTATGGCACCTAGGACGTGGGGGAACTGTGCTATCCGGTAAAACTCTATTTTTGTCTGCTGTATTTCCTGTGGGGTGTGGGGGAATCTGATGTACTGTTGGAGTTTGCTTAGCATGGCGTAGATGAATGCATTGAAAAATATGGAGAGGGTACTCTGTGACACCCCCCCAGCCGCTGCTATGACCCCTTGATAGCTCCCTGAGGTGATTAGGTGTAGGGAGCATAATAACTGCACATGGGTGGGTATGCTGTGAGTCCTTAGTGTTCTGCGCTGCAGTATGGGTTGTAGCTCAGCTATCAGATCAAGTATCATGGCTGAGTTCAACCTATACCTCTCAAATATTTCCTCCTCTGTCAGGTCAAATAGTGTAATGCGCACTCTGAAAATGCGCTCCTGTCTCTCCTCAAACCTGCCAAGATCCTCATCCTCCTCGCCATGACGTAGAGTGCAGCCATTGTGGAAAAGAGTCTGAGGCATTCTGGGCCTCTTTATATAGGTTGCGCCTGGTTACCACCTGTTTTCACTTGGTGGTATTTTGCATGTGCAAAATGCCATTCTGCGAAAAATCGCTAATTGTGATTTTTTGATGCGTCTATTTGCGATTTGGATTTTGCGAATCACATTTTGCACCTCACAATTTCCTACTGGAAATACCGAATCGCAAAATGCGACTCGCAAAACCAGGTCGCACCACAAAAAATCGCAAATGTTGCTATTTCTTATTTTTGGTCTGCGAATGCCTTTCATCCATCGCAGACCGCCTTTTTTGCACTCGCAAACGGCCGATTTTTGCGATTCGCACCATTTGATACATCTGGCCCACTTAGACTCCCCCAACCACCTCTGTGCCTGGTGCACTAGGGCTGCCACTGGCCCTGGCACAGGTGGTCCTTGTTGTTGGAAAATACATTACATATGTTAGATGCTAAATAGTCTTCCTCTTATTACTTTTTAACAAAATACAACTGCAATACATCCCTACAGTTCAGTTAGCAGTATCGTCTATTGAAAATATCACTTTAGGCATTTTGTTGGTTGACAATGTTAAACAAGCTAGGTAGTCAATCCAACCAATTTTTTTTCATAATGCTCTGTGACTCTGAGTCACAATGAAAGGGTGGAATGGATTGGTTAATGAAGGACATATGGTTGTGGTTGGCAAATGCAATGGGAACCTCCTCATATTACTTTCCTGCCATAAAGCACCGTCATCGAAACTGCTGGTATACTGAATGATAATACATACAATACGACATTGAAGGGGCCCATTTTGACCAGAGCCACTCTCTTGTTTTACTGCTGAATATGAGCAAGAAAAACAAAGCCTTCTCAGAAAACAGAAGACATGCATAAAAAAGTTTACTTGGGCATGCAATCTTCATAGTAGATGTCAGGAATCCCCAAGGTGCCTCCTGCATTATCTGTCAGCATCCCCAGGGTTTAGGGCTAAATCATATCTCTGTTCTTGGTTAAATCTTCATTTTTCTAAGTAAACATAATGTGCTGTGTTACACAATTGGTTTTATCATTGCCTGTTTTACCAATGCTTGTTTGCTAATGTGAGCAGGTGTAGACAGGTGCTACTTATTGGGTGTGGTGGCTCATTCCACATGTGGAAACTCAACTGCTTTCCTGATTGGCTATAAATAGAAGAGTGAAGCATGCCTCCCTGCTTGGCTTTGTTTTGCTTCCTGATCTCAGCATCTGATTTGGCAGTCCAGCCCCTGCTGCCATCCTCGTATTCAGGACTTTTGAGGCAATTATTTTCTGTGTTCCTGTACCAGCTGACACCAGGCATTCCTCCAGCATTCCAGAAAAGACTGCAGCTAAGTGACTAGTATTCTCCAGGGAGTTTGTTCTTTGAGCGCACCGCTTTCCTAGAACAGCTGGTGTATTTCTGAACTCGTGTTTTGGCAGAGTGCTTATCTTGAAGAGACAAATGCATTTCTGAACATTCTACATTATTATTGTAGTGACTTGCCTAAATGTCCTTCAGGAAATCTGCTTGAGCTCAAGTATTACAAAAAGTGACAGTGAAATTTTAAAAGAACATTTACGTGACTTTTCTTTCTCTAATAGCATAACTCTTGGATTTAAATTGTGTCATACTATGTTTCAGGTATGAGGAATTTGGTTTTGAAGGGTTTTTCACACATACAGTGAAACCAAAACCAAACTGTGCCACCCTAACTGTTTAAACGCAAAGTGGACATGTGTATAACTTGGATTGTTTTTGTTCCTTTTAGTTTAACCCCGATGCATTTTGGAAAGTTATACATGATATAATTAATGCCCTTGTTTGTCTTTCTTGTGCATCATAAGTGCAACCACAGTTCTAATTGTAGTGTGCAACAGTGAATCTCTGTGAAGCCAGCCCTAGTGTTGCAGTACTTATTGTTATGGTACTTAGTTTGGGTTTTTGGTAATGCAGTGTTAGTAATTGTGACAATAGTTAGTATTATCCTAAAAGAAAAGTGCTGGAGCATCCTGGTGTTCTTCTACCGCTCCTGTGCCCATATCAGAAAGAGAGATTCATTTTCAAGGAAGTTGAGTGCACTAACTTTACTATCACTCTGTTAACAACAACCTGCCCCCCCCCGAAAATACCTGGTGCCTGGCTGGACCAGCAAGACATGGCAGTGTTTTGTCTCTTTCTCTTCTACTCGCCCCTTTCCTTTTGGGACACCTGCCGGGGTTTCTGTTTCCACCAGGAAGTGCCAAGAGGTGTTCCAGGAGGTCGGGGGCATACCATCGCCCCTGCAGACATCCTGCTTTTAAGGTGAGTTGCACTGTCTCAACAGTAGAGTCTGTTCTCTTAGTCTTCAGTACCAGCCCACAGGATATATGAGGGGAGAGGGAAAGCTTAGTCACAAAGCAAAGAAAGTTACAGACTTATACAGACAGTAGGAAGTCAGCCACAGAAACATAAAATATAGAAAAAAGAATAATACAGGAATAACAAGAATTTAAGAAACTTCAGATAGAATGAAGCAGAATTGAAAGAAAAGAAGGCAGTCACAGTATGAAAAGAAACATTATTCTAAAAGGGAAGAGGTAAAAGTTAGGAACGTAATAATAATATTAAAGGAGGACTTACTGGGGCCAGCAGATCCATTTGTGATGGTGGTGCTTCCACCCGCTACGACACTAGTGATGGTAGGCGCAGCTTGACCCTGACCTGCCTCTTATGCCTTTATCTTTCCCTTGGGTGCTGTGTAAGGAAGATACAAAATAGATCTGTGGTTCAGTTAATCTCCCACAAAGTATTTTGACAGGCAAATGCAGTAACATTGTACTTTGCTAAATCAGATCGCCTATGGTACTATTATCAAGTTGACGTATTCATAATTTCCTAAACTTAAACCCTATTTTAAATTTCCTAAACTTAAACTACATTTGGAGCTACAAATGCATTGCAACGGATAATCTGTGCTTCTCAACCTGCTTTGATGGATCAACATAGCCTCTTTTTTCAGTGCTTAAATGCATACTACACATCATTGGAAGATTGCTCAGGACAGTATGAGCTATATAAAGAAATCTACAGAGAATGATAAATCACTGATATTACTACTGCCACTATCTTAGTGACAGAAAAGTCTACATGACTTCTTAAATAATCAGCACAAGTGAGGGCCGACGAGTATTATTAAAGCACCGAGCACCTGGCTGGCTCAAACTGGATCACATAATATTCATAATATAAACTTAACTTACCTCTGAGTGTGAGCACCTTGCTATTTTAAAAGAAACAGCATTGTAGAACATCCTCTAGTGTATAAATGCATATTTATGTTAAAATTATTATATGGTATTGAATGTATTTTTAATACTTTTTTATACAGTTTCCATTCAAACATATTTATCTTTATACTTACACACACACACACACACAAAGATAGATAGATAGATAGATAGATAGATAGATAGATAGATAGATAGATAGATAGATAGATAGATAGATAGATAGATAGATAGATAGATAGATAGCAAGTAAACCATTGCACTCCAGGATCTCCAATAAGTGATGTTTATTTCTAAAATGAGCGTCACAAATACAAACACGTTTCTACTCCCAAGAGTCTTGTTCACAGATAGTGAGTCCTTTCTTTGTATCAGTACATCTACAAAAAGCATTGACGTGCCAAGAGTGCAGCAGCCTGGGACTGAAGGGTTTCCCATTAGAAGACCTGACACCTGGATTGCCCTAAACATGGAGCAGCCACAGTTACCTGCATTTACTGGTCTCCCAGGGTGTAGAGTCAATACGGAAACTTTTTGCCTGTCAATTTCTTTCACTTGTTTATGGACGATGTATTTTTGGAAGAGGTTGTGGAGCAGAATAATGTGTATGCGGAGAAATATTTGAGGGACAACGCTGTCAGACGTGGGCCTCAGTCTAGGGCTACTCAGTGGGTTCCCGCATATCTGGAAGAGATTAAAAGGTTTTTAGGTTTGACTTTTTTGATGGGGTTGATAAGGAAGCCGTCACTGGCTTGTCATTGGTCTACTAGTCCCTTGATGGCAACGGCTATATTTCCTGCAACTATGACTTGTAATCGCTATTTGCTTCTTCTTCGTATGCTGCATTTTGTAGACAATGCTTTAGCCTTGCCACGAGAGCACCCTGATTGTGACCGTCTTTTTAAGATTAGGCCTGTCCTTGATCATTTTGTAGATCGGTTTTCAGAGGTCTATGTTCCAGGCAAAGTGATAAGTGTGGATGAGTCTTTGGTCCTTTTCAAGGGGCGTTTAGTTTTTAAGCAGTACATTCCTAGTAAGGAGGCACGGTATGGGATTAAATTGTATATGCTGTCAGAAAGCAGTATAGGATACGTGTATAATTTCTGGGTCTACTCTGGTAGGGATCCCAGTATTGGCCCTCCTGGTTGTCCGGCCACTTTTGGAGTTAGTGAAAAAATTGTGTGGGAACTTGGTAGACAACTGTTTAACAAAGGTCACCATTTGTATGTAGATAATTTCTACACTGGAGTGCAGTTGTTCAAGGAGTTGTTTAGAGTGGACACTGTTGCTTGTGGCACAATCTGTTCTAACCGGAAAGGCTATCCAAGGGAGCTTGTCTGTAAAAAACTTGAGAGGGGACAGTTCAGTGCCTTGCAGAATAATGAGCTGCTAGCTCTGATAATTTCAGACAGGAGGGATGTGTACATGCTATCTACCATCCATGATGAGAGTACTTCCCCTGTGACTGTTTGGGGCCAGGTTGCCGAAGCGCACAAACCTGCGTGAATTTTGGAATACAATAGGCATATGGGTAGTATTGACAGAGTAGATCAGAGGTTGGAACCTTAACCTGCTCTGCGTAAGTCTTACATGTGGTATAAAAAGTTGGCCCTACATTTATTTAATCTGGCAACTTTTAATGCCTTTATTGTGTTCAAGGATTGTTCACCTGAGTCAACGATGAAATTTGTTAAATTTCAGGAGTCGGTGATAGAGAGCCTTATTGTGGTGGAACAGGCAAGAGTTCCTAGAGTAGCAGTGGTGGAGGAAGTGGCTAGATTGAAAGATCGCCACTTTCCAAATCACATTCTTCCCACTCCCAAGAAAGACATACCCACTAAGAAATGGAGAGTATGTGCCCAAAGAGGTACCCGGAGGGAGAGCCGGATGTACTGCCCCGATTGCCCTTCAAAGCCTGGGCTTTGTGTGCCCAGCTGTTTCAGAAATTACCACATAAAGAAAAAGTTTGAGGAAATACCGTGAGCGTAAACTGCCAATTTTATATTTTTGTATGTTCAGTTTCACGGTTAGCATTACTGTCATGTATTTAGTTAGAGCTTTTGTGTTTGTAGTTTTATACTTATTTCATAATTAGTTAATGGTTTTTGTTGTTGTTTATAAATGGAAAAAAGTGATGGTGGTGTGCGTGGGGTGGTGCTTGGCTGGCGGTGTGTGTGAGGTGGCACTTGTCTGGCGGTGTGCTTGGGGTGGCGCTTGGCTGGCAGTGTGCGTGGGGTGGTGCTTGGCTGGTGGTGTGTGTGGGGTGGCACTTGGTTGGCGGTGTGCTTGGGGTGGTGTTTGGTTGGCTGTGTGCTTGGGGTGGCGCTAGGCTGGCAGTGGGCTTGAGGTGGTGGTTGGCTGGCAGTGTGCGTGGGGTGGCACTTGGCTGGCAGTGTGCGTGGGCGGTGGTGCTTGGCTGGTGGTGTGCGTGGGGTGGCACTTGGCTGGCGGTGTGCGTGGGGTGGCACTTGGCTGGCAGTGTGCTTGAGGTGGTGCTTGGCTGGCAGTGTGCGTGGGGTGGCACTTGGCTGGCAGTGTGCGTGGGGTGGCGCTTGGCTGGTGGTGTGCGTGGGATGGCGCGTGGCTGGCGGTTCCAGCCGAACATCAGTCCACACACACACACTCCCATAAGCTAGTGTGACTGCTGTATCGGGAATGTGGGAGTATGTAAGTGCTGGGTCCTTGAGTGGCACTGTCTGTCGATGCGAGTGTTGTAATGTGCAAATTTATATTGCTTTCAAAAATCTGACATCGCAGGAAAAAGTTACAGAGTAAAACATAGAGAAAAATTGCTGTTTTTTTCACCTCAATTTCAATATTTTTTTATTTCAGTTGTGATTTTCCATAGGAAACCCTTGCAGGATCTACACAAATTACCCATTTCTGAATTCAGAATTTTGTCTACTTTTCAGTAATGTTTAGGTTTCTGGGATCCAGCATTGGTTTCACGCCCATTTCTGTCACTGACTGGAAGGAGGCTGAAAGCACAATTGTTTTTCAAAATGGGGTATGTCCCAGTAAAATGCCAAAATTGTGTTGAAAGATTGGATTTTCTGATTCAAGTCTGCCTGTTCATAAAAGCTGGGAAGCTGGTGATTTTAGCACCACAAACCCTTTGTTGATGCCATTTTCAGGGAAAAAAACCACAAGCCTTCTTCCTCAGCCCTTTTTTCCCATTTTTTTGAAAGAAACATAATTTTCACTGTATTTTGGCAAATTTCTTGGCCTCCTTCAGGGGAACCCACAAAGTCTGGGTACCTCTAGAATCCCTAGGATGTTGAAAAAAAAGGATGCAAATTTGGCGTGGGTAGCTTATGTGGACAAAAAGTTATGAGGGTCTAAGCGTGAACTGCCCCAAATAGCCGAAAAAAGGCTTGCCACCTGAGGGGGAAAAGGCCTGGCAGCGAAGGGGTTAAGCAATCAATGCAAATTAGTTCTATGTAGCACACAGTTAGTTGCAGTTGGTTTTCTATATATGGTAGTTTCAATTTAATTAATTTAAATATATGCTCATACAATCAACAAATCGGTCTGAATTGTGCTCATATTGCATGTGAATTTAGGGCCATAACTGTTCTCATTTCCCAGATTTATGTTAGTGAGAAATTCGCCATTCCAGATTAAAAATAGATCATCTATATATCTAAGTCATATTATAACTTTTGTCAAAAATGATTCAAACTTTGCATTCCATGCAATGTATCTTTCCCATCATCCCATCATTGTTGTATCTTGGAGAAAATAAAACTCCCATGGCAGTCCCACATACTTGTTGACATATCTGATGAACAAATCGAAATATGTTATTGTTAAAACAAATTTCCATCAATTCAAGCAACATCCTGGAATGTTTTCCTCTTTAATATTTCTCTGTCTCAAAAAGTATTTAACCGCCTTGAGCCCTATTTTATGTTGGGTTGATGTGTATACTTATACCACATCAATGGTGAATAAGATAAAGTTCTATTTCCATTCTGTTTTGGCTATGATTTTCAAAAAGTCACCAGTATTCTTAATATATGAGCTAAGTGTGGTTACCTTTGGAGCAATATAGTGATCTACAGATTTAGAGACAGTCTCATATGTAGATCCAGATGTAATGAGTGTGAGAAATTGGATTGTGAGCCCTGGTCAAGCAACAGCCACAATCCCTTGCAGGGTGAACTAAAAAAGTCAATAATTTAACCTGTGCTTACCCCTGGGTAGCTTGGCACAAAAGCAGTCAGGATAAACTTAGAGGCAAGGCACTAAGCATGTATGTGGTACATGCAGAGCAAGAGAGTGAAAACACAACGCAATAAAAATCCTAAAAATTTTAGAAAAATAGAGAAAAGTTTAAAAAATTCTAATTAGTAGAATCAGTGTTATGATGTTTTAAAGTTTTAAAGTTTAAGGTTCAAAATAGCACATCCCCAGTTTGAGGAAATGGCCACCTGGGCAAATTTAACACCACAACCAAGAGTCCAGGAGTGGGTGGAGACCAATTGAGGGGTTAACGACGCACTCAGACTGGGTCCAGTTGCGGGTTCAAGATGGTGGGAGCCTTTTATGTCCCTGTGGCTCTGAACAGGAGGCCATCTAAACTAGTATGTTAAGTCACTTCTGAAGTTCTGGCTGCAGGTGAAGATGCAGGGCTTAATAGCAGGGATGGCCTATGAAGGTTCAAAGCAGGCTCCAGGCAGCAAGGAAGTCCTTCCAGGAACAGCAGCAGTCTAGTAGAGTACACAGCAGGTCACAGCAGCAGGCAATCCTTAGAGTTCTTCTGCAGGTCCACAAGTGAATTAAGGAGTAGGTCTGATATCCCCCTTTTTTACACGCCGGTGCCCTGCTCCTAGAAGTTAGGATACGTTTCCAGAAGGGTTCTCTTAAGTTGGCTGCATTGACAATACAGGGTTGTTAAGTATATTGTGAGGCATCAGAGCTCAGCCTATTCAGGCGTTAGTGGGCTGTGCTTAGTTCCACCCCCCCCCCATCAAGTCAGATAATGGCCCATTCAGGCTCTGCTAATCCCACTATTGTGTGAATGTCTGGGGTGAATTCACAAAGTCTCAACTATTAGTCACACCCAGTCATGTGACCTAAGGCATGCTTCAGGCACAGAGGGCTAATGGCAGGGAAATTCCAAGTTTCTAAAAGTGCCATTTTCACACGTGTAATGATAAATCGTACTTTATTTTTAAAGGGGGTTCATCACTGCAAGTTCATAGATACAAACATGACATATTTACAACCTCTTGTTTAGGAATTACAGCTTATTGAATATCAAAATGAATTCCCAATTTTATCCTAGAGGATGGTAGCCCTGAAAGTAGTGAAAATACGAATGTGTGAGTTTTTTACTACTAGGCCATGTAAAACTAAAAGGTACATATCCTAACTTTTAATTACAGAGCAGCGGGCCCCATGGGCTACCTAGAGCCTACCTTATGGGTGACATATGTAATTAAAGGGGAGTTTAAGGCTTAGCAAGGGGTTTTAAATGTCAAGTCGACATGGCAGTAGGACACTTCTTTCAGGCTGCAATACAGCCTGGGGCATGTTTTAAGGCGATACTTAAGTGGGTGGCACAATAAGTGCTGCAGGACCACTGGTAGCATTTCATTTACAGGCCCTGGGTATATGGTATACCACTATTCAAGGTACTTACATGTAAAAAAAAAAAAAATCAGGTATATGCCAATCAAAACATGTTAAGGGGAGTGAGCACATACACTTAGAACTGGTTAGCAGTGGTAAAGTGCCCAGAGTCCTAAGGCCAACAGAGCCAAAAATCCAGACAAGATGGAGGCAAGCAGTCAAAATGTTTGGGGGAAGACACCCTGAAATTGACAGGTCTAACAATGCCCCCCCAGCTGAAAGTGGGAGAACTACCCAACCACCTGGCAGTTCCCAACACTGTTGGGGATATACCTGGATAGAACATCAGCATTGGCATGATCTGACCCAGGTCTGTATTCCACCATAAAGTCTATTCCCTGTAGAGAGATTGACCACCTCAACAAGTGTGGACTTTCTTAACCTTGAAGTGAGTCTCAAACAGGTATGGCCTCAGCTTCTTCAGTGCCCAGACTACAGCAAAAGCTTCTCTCTCAATAGCACTTCACCTCTGATCCCTGTGAAGGAACGTCCTAGAGATGAAGTTTCAGGTTGGTCTAGGCTGTCATCATAAAGCTGTGAAAGTACTGCTCCTATGACGTGCTCTGAAGCATCTGTTTAGACAATAAATTCTTTAGAAAGGTCATGGGCCTTGAGCACAGGGGGTGTGCACATGGCCTGTTTAAGGAAGTCCAAGGTTTTTTGGCAGGCCTCCATCGAAATCTCATTTCTTGCCTGCGTCTTGGAAGTCAGCTCATTCAAGGGGCCAACAGTTGACCCTTATCCCTTGACAATCCCGTAATAACCTGTGAGGGCCTTCTCCTCTGTTGCGTTTTTGGTGGCTCCTAGGCCAGAATGATCTCTATTTTGGCCTGGAGGGCCTTACACCCGCCCACCAGGTGTCCAAAGCACACCACCGACCCTTGCCCTACCTAGCACTTACTGGCCTTGATAGTCAGGTCTTCATTCTGCAGAGCCTGAAGCACTTCCTGAAGGTGGAATAGGGGGTCATTCCAGTTGCTGCTAAAGATGTCTATATTTTTGTAAGTGAACCATGGTATATCAATGGGGTTACCCATAAATCTGTAGGACCTAACAAATCCTAAGCCAACGAGGCCTCACACCATAAATCACAGCATTTGGGTTAATACAGAACCAGAAGAAGGGAGTGTGAAAAACTATTACCGCACACTAAAACATGAAAAAAACTTACTGTATTTAGAGTCCATATTATCCATACAATTGTTACAGAGGTTGCTCCAGGGAAGTACAACAGAGTGTTCAGAAAAAGTGTTTGTGCATAAGTTCATAGAATGAGAAGAAAACAAAACATGTTCAAAATATAATTCAAAGCCAAGCCTGTCTATATATCTTTCTACACCATTACAATTTCATTGTACTGCATAGAGACATTACCCAAATCCATATTGTCTTCTAGTGGATAGCCTATTCCATGCAGTCTGTGAATGAAATGTTGACGTTTTGACCCAAAAGCTAAAGAAGGGTCAGTTAGGACCTTAAACACAGGTCTTCATCTGGAAAGGAAAGGCCACCAGGCTCCTCATCTGTGGGGAAAGGCTCCCTTAAACACAAGTGTAACGTCAGCTTCTGCAGAAGAGAAGAACAACATTGACACTTTTGAACTCAGAAGACCCATTTGAGTGATTTGTTTACAAGAGACCCCAAAACTTTGATAGTGAATTAATTGATCTGTAGCTTTGCACTGATCTGGCTTGAAGTCATTCCACTAGTCGCATTATCTTTTGTAGATTTACTCCCCTTCCTGACCTTACGCTTGCATTTAAGAGAGCCTTTCCCCCACAGATGAGGAGGACTGGTGGGGTTCACTTTTGTCATATTTCTGCAGGCAATGAGTTAACTGTGCTTGCAAGAACCCAAGTTGCTCTTACTTAACTGTCCTTAGGAAGAACCACGTTTAAGGTCGTAACTAACACTCCTTTCACTTTCGGGTTGAGCCTAGCGATACTAGAGGTTATATCAGTAGAGTTTTTATAGCTCACTAATCACCAGTGAAGGTATCCAGGTGCTCTGTAGCAGGTGTGTATTCTGGCCCTGAGAGCTTACTAGAAAAGCCAGGTCTCCACCTTCATGTGAGAGTCAAGAAGAGAAGAAGAGCCTCTGATGTGTTGAGGGTGGTTGTTCCAAGCTTTAAAAGCCAAGTACGAGAAGGCATGGCCTCCCGCTCTGCTTCTATTTATGTGTGGGGTGTGTGTGCTAGTGAGAGACGAGCAGAGCTATCTAGAAGATTAGTGCAAATTAATGTGGCTGTTCAGGTAGGCAGGGCCAGTGTTGTGCAGAACTCTGTAAACTTTGTAGGTTCTCTCAACATAAAAGCACTCTTATATAGGCAAATGCACGATTTTCCCTTTTTAAGTAATGGAAATGTATACTTAGCAGAAGTTCCACAATTACAGTCACTCATATCCATAGTATTAGTTAAATAGATGACCTGGCAATCATATACATGTATGCATCTATTTGAATGCACTTATATCACTAGACAGTGCTACTTTTTCAATCACATATGCATTGTTGCTTCGTGATCGTGAGCAAAAAAAACAGTACCCCATAACGAACCTCACAATTTGTTTGACAGTTATAGCATATTCCGCAGAGAGGAGAAGCAATGACCGTGGGATCATAAAATCATAACTAAAACATTTTGCCTCCAAAATGCTCACTCAATATAGTCACTAAAATATTGCTGCTTTACTTTAAAATTCACATGAAAATGCGACTTCTTCAGGCATTGAAATCGTATTACACATGGTTGTAGATAGTAACGTTTGATTTATTTTATTTGAATAAGTGTTATATGTCTCTACTGCTCTTCCAGGAAATTTATCTTAATATTTAATCAAAGCTATCATCAACTTAGAAGATATACAGCCTGAAATCAAATGCAACAATATTTGTTATAATTTGTAGAATACAATGAGACCTTCAGGCATTTAATTAGAACACTCGCTCCAAGGATGAGACAGCCAAAATGTATTACTTCCTGAATCTGCATAACATTATGAATGCATCCTTTGCTTAAATTAGATGTCCTCTCCACATGATAATTAGGCCATAACTAATACGTTGAGAAAAGCAGCAACTTAAGAACACACTGCCGAGAAAACAAATAAAGCCCGGTATCGATGACAGTGGCTAGAAGGATCCATTGTTGCTTTACAGAAAGATTAAGCGTTTTAGAAGTATGTTTAAGCTACTGAAGCAAAGAATGAGAACAGGTACAAAGAGAAGTATGATCAACAAAATGAAAATGTTCAAACGAATCTGCCTTCCTTGCATTAGTGTTCTTTGTGATTGTGTGGTTAGCGCTAAAAAATATCCAAGTGCTCAGTCACCGACCTGCTCATTCATTTATCAAACCAATGTATTAGGAATTATAAACGCAGCATCTCGTGCTGATCCAGTGTATGTCCAGAATGGCCGGATTCATGTAACATCTTTGAGATGCCGACAGAAAATGAATTTATATGCTAGTAATTTAAATTGAACTAATTTACATACTGGTTATCTAAAAAATCTGGCATACGTCTTCCTCTACCTGCACCCAGTTTGGATACCCTGATTCAGTGCCATAACAGATGGGACGCAATTTAAAGCTTACCAGAAGTGTCTTCATCTATGAGGTTCACGTACTACTTGATCACATTACGAACGTGTTTGCAGCTTGTGGGTGCAGGTACCAGCACTCAATTTTAGGGCGAGTTTTTCATCATCGACTTTGACCCAGATCAAGAAAGTGAAACGCAGAAGGGGGTGGGAATAATAGGATAGAAAAACAGTGATAAAGAGAAAAAAGCAAGGGTTAAAAATAAGAGTGAGATAAAGAGAGAAAACTAGAGGATGGTGGAAAAAGTGGCAATGAAGACAAGTCAGTCTTGGTATTCAGTAAGTCCAGACATTTAGCAACACTGGCAGCTCACCCCTTAGAAAAAAAAGGCTTTTACCCTTGTAGTTCTGTTTTTCTGGGTAGCCCTAATGCTCCGACTTATCTGTTGTTTTTGAAGTACAGAAGATGGCTTGTAGATAATCATATGATAAGAAAATGCAGTATTTGTTTTAAAAAACGTATTGAACTACATGAAGCTCCTTGATGCTCAACTCACCAATAAGAACATTCAAATAATTAACCAATATACCGACGATATGTAACTCTTCTCAATAGTCTCCAATCAAGAAACCTAGGGCATCAGACTCTCTTTGTACCTTATCACAAACTGGATGCCCAGAACTTACCTGAAGCTCAATCTCACAAACAAAGAATTGCTGCTGTTTGCCAAGAATACCATGCAAGAAATAGTCCAAACATGAAAATAACACGAATCCTGACAGCTTCTAGCTCCCAGCTTTAAGCTCCAAATTTAACCCAAAGAAAGATTAATTCTGGACACCAATCGAAATCGCACAGAACATACTGCCAAATAAACAAATAAAGCCCAGTACCAGCTCTCTACTAAATAAACGGAAACCATTTGTCATAGAAAGTGAATTTAGGAATCTAGCTAAACCATTTCTACTCTTGCTTATGGATGGTATCAATAACCTGTTTAGTGGCCTAATAGACCCCACACCACTCCCTTTAAGGCACCCTATCTACTGCAGCATGTCTCATCCATGGCCCAAAGAAATATGTTTGTATCACCACATCCTGATGCAACTCCAGTGGCTCCTCTTGTGTACCAGCACAGAGCCTAGTGTAGCACCAGTGGTCCGGCTTAATGTGCTGCTCTTCAGTATAGTAAAACACAACTGAGTTTTAATATTTGTACCACAAAAATATCATAGACAAAATTGTGATAACCAACCTATTTACAAGCTTACAATATATGTAGATATATATAAGTTAAATATTTGTAACTTCACATGTGTACCTTGACTACATATATTTCAAGATCTATAGAGGTGAAGTTAAGAATAGTAAAGCTAAAATTAAGAGTGCATTCTTACCTTCACAATATTTTGCAGCAGTGTTCTTGTAGGGTAATATATCACTGATCAATATTCTGAAATACGGCATTTTTTTTTGTGTGCCATTTATTTGTTTTGTCCCCCAGAGGTCACCTTGTTTTCTGACTAATAATTTAGCTATACTAGGCATCAGGGAGGAATGAGTTCTGCCGCGCCTACCAGTGGCAGAGCCAAGTATCCACTTAATCTGAAGATTAGGGGGTCATCAGGCAGGTGCCCTCACTCATATGTATTTCCCCTTTGATGACTATTTCCTCTATAAGGGAGGTAAGCAGAGATGCGGAGGGAAGTCTGTTTCAAGCAATGTTTTCATGCTTAGTGCCTATGACCACATACAGTGGTCAGAAGAAAGAAATCCAAATCTCTAGATTGTCTTGTTTTCTGCACTTATGGCCATGTCATAATATTTTTCTCAGAGAGTTTGAGCAGTGGGGTGTGTGAGATTTATTCCTGCGACTATTGCTGCAATAGCCTCATTACTGGCAATGTGTTTGTCATTTCTCAATACTTCCATTCCTCAGTTGTGAACGAAGGAGGTGTGTAAGTGAGGTCTATACAAAACATTCAGCTGAGAGAATAAGAGCGGGTTACATTGGAGGTAGCCAACAGGATGAGAATAAACAAAAAGACCAAAGCCCAAAATAAGTAAACTATTGGGTCTTAACATACACAGTTATTCAAAACAAGCTCTATATTTATACCCTTTTGTAAAATGTATTCACTCAGAACACGACATCTACAGCCAAAACTGCCCGTACAGTAAATCAATTAATGTAAGTGTGAAGTATAAAGGGAGTCATCTCCTTTGTGACAAGGAGAATACTGGGTTTTAAACCCTCCAATAAGTAATGATTGAAGGGAAGAACTAGACAATTTAGATTGTGAAAATTGTCTGTTGAAGAGGATTTTGACTGAATGAGCTCCAAGAAGAGAGAGTGGTCATGATAAATAGAAAGAAGCTGTAGAATTACAGAAGTCATTGTCACAGATGATTAATTTGAAAGATATAGTGAAAAGCCCTAGTAGTGATGATCGAGAGATTATAAAATTGATAAAGGAGTACTAAGAGTCATCTAGGATGTGAAAATGCTGAGACACAGAAATTGGTGACAATGGCATAAATCTCACAGGCAAGACCTACTTAGGCTACCTCACAAGAGAAAAGGTTTGTAGACTCTCTGCCCAGTAAGGAATGACAGAAAGTATTTTCTTTTTCTTACCTTCCATTAGTGCAGCATCAACATTCTTCCAGTAGATAAAATCACACAAACCGTGATAACAATTGCAATTAAGGAGCAAATCTTGGAATCTAGCCTTCACCAAAGTAGGAATGACACTAAAAGTAAAATATTTGCAAAGCCTAAATTCTAACACTAAACACAGAAACCTCTATACCCTTTCGTAAGTCCCTGACTTAGTTTAAAATCATCAGTGTCACTGATCAAAAAAAGAGTAACATGGTCCATGGTTAATGACACAAAGAATATAGGGCCGCATGTACGAATATTAGGTTTTGGGACTCACAAAACCTTATGTACAACAGTGTCAATGACACTGTGTGTGATTCCCTAAGGGGTCTCAAATGACCTACCCCATAAATATTCATGAGGTAGGTCATAATTTGTGACCCAATTGGGAACGGCAGCCCTCACAGGGATGGTGGCCTGCTGGGGACTGCAGACCACCATGTCTGTGACTGCTTTTAAATAACACAGTTTTTTGCTTTTGAAATACAGCCCATTTTCCTTAAAGTAAAATGGGATGCATTTCAAAAACAAAAATGAAAAGTTTTCTTTTAATTTTTTCAGAGCCCTTGGGATCACTGCCTGCTCTGAAAAAATAATTTTGCTACCATTCACAAAGGGAAAGGAGTCCCATGAGGACCCCTTCCCATTTGTGAATGGGTTAGCACCAATTTGAAACTGATGCTAACTGCGATTGTTTTGAGACCACATTCACGGTCACAAAATAATCCCACATTGCACTACGAATCGCAATCAGGAAGGGAACACCCCTTCCTAATTACAACTCACAAACCTATTTTGCGATTTGGTAAATATATTACTGAATCGCAAAATAGGGTGTGTACATACCAAAATGTTTTTTTCCTGTTGCAACACGAAAAATGGTAAGTACATCTGGCCCTTGGTCATCACCAATGTGACCAAATTATCAGAGAACTAGAAGCCTCACGTGTTATTCGAAATAAATGTTTTGACCAGTTAAGGGCTAAGGGACCTGAATACACCTTGTATGGTAGAAGGGTTATGGTAAAACTGTATAGAATTTTACAATTACCTACAGATAATCTGCACATGTACTGTGCAATTATAAGCAAAACTCCACATAATGGGGAATTATCATATGGGACTGATATTTTGATCTTAAAACTACACAGAATTCCAAAAACTCTGAGCAGGTGGTAAATGCACAGGGACCTGTGGTTGGGATGTAAGTAAGTGAGGAGGATGGCGAGATGAGAGAGGGAAAGGGGAATGTTTTTCCTAGCACTGTGGAACATGCTCACCACATCAAAAAAATGGAGAATGAGGTTCAGCAGCTGCAGGACTCAAAGCACCATGTAAAATTTGCTGTCCGAATTAGCAGCTTTAAAATTTATATATGAGTCTTCCATACCTGGAAAAAATGGCCTTGAAAAACCTCTAAATTAGGTAGAGCAAAATTGCATGCAGTAATTTTACTTTATCTTACTCAGAATTGGGGTCAAAGATGAACCTGGGATACACATGAGCCAGGATATGAAATTACTGAAGAGGGTTGGTATCATGGAATGATCCCACTCAACTGACAGTATGATGATAAGATCTCAGATTTTTCCCAGTGACCAATTAATTTTTCCAGAAAAACGGAGCTACTGCTGTGGTGCTTTGTGAGAAGAGGTTTTGCAATTTTGTCATGGAATTTAGGAACATATTTACAAGAAAGTGGTGCATTACAGATGGTGTGCCACTTTTCGTAACCCCTCCCTTAAGACACCATGGTTGCACAGTATTTAAAATACGGTGCAGCATCGTGGTGGTGAGCACAATAGTGTCAACGTTTATTACGCCAATATGGGCGCTTTGCTGCACTAGCGTAAAAAATTATTGACACTAGTGCAGCAAAGCACAGGTAGGCCCTGCTCTGAGCATGCCTTAAAAATGATGGAAAAAATGGCACAGTGAAGTGTAAAGTTTACTGCCCCATTTTTTCTGGCTTCTCTGCACCAGAACACTTCCCTTACATTCATTATGCCTTTCACAAGCATAATGTGGCACAAGGGTTCCCAAAGTGGCACAATGCAAGCATTGCTCCACTTTGTAAATATGGCGCTGCAGAAAAGTCACTTTAGAGTAAAATAAATTAGGCGATGGTGGTGCTAAGTGGGCACAAGGGACTTGTAAATATGCCCCTAACTTCTTTGGGAGTCTCTTTGCCTTTGATTCTCTGAAAATATCTTCCTTCTCCCACTTTGTGTCCAAGATGGACATCGAATCTAAAAGAAAGAATGTCACTAACCCTGACCATCAAAAATGCTTTATTGCTTTGCATTGTTATTTTACCTAGTTTACATTTGTGTGTAGCTAGGTCCGGTGTATACAATAATGTATTTTCTTCTCTGTGTTTGGGCATGAAAGCCCACATGACTAAAAGTATTGTATAAATGCTGCTCTATTACACAGACATCCTATGTGTCGCTTTAAGATGTTTTGTGAGGACACATTACATGAACAAGGCCCATCCCTTTAGTGAGCTATCTGGGAAATGTACTTGACCTAAAACTATAAGTACCAAATTTTAGCATTCACTGATAAAATGTTTATAGTTCAACAGAATCAACTCCAAGTAAAATAGCCTATTTAATATTTACTGAGAAAAACTCACAGTTCCAGAAGGAGTACATTGAACTTTTAGAGTCAAGCTAGTGTGGTTTTACACAGCACTCTTTATTAAGGAAAGTCTGATGTTTTGATAATTGGATTGACTAATGTTTTCTGGTGACAGGTCTTGTCACCATGCTCAAATATTTATGGCAATGAGGTGGGAAGGGTTCACAAATTGTATTCTAGAAACAATATTAGGTGAGTGAGCTCATGGTTTGCAAAAATAGGAACTCCAACCAATATTTACTAGAGGTGGGCAGAACTCACAGATTTTTACTCCATTGAAGTCTGCAGAGTTACATGAAAACTCCATGAGAATTGTGTGCACTTCCCCAAATTGCTTGAATTAGACTTGTTGTCTTTCTCACTCTGATTTTTAGTGCTGGGAGCTTGTTTTGACCTGAAAGTTCACAGTGTGCCAAAGGGTGCTGCTTCTTGAGTTGATTGTACTACCAGTCAAGAAGATTTTCTACTTGAGCAGCATGTTTCTGACTGCAAATGGTCTGGAACTCCCACATTGGGGAAGTCTCACCTGGTGCCCTCCTAGCAACCAAAAATTGAGGGAGGGGATGCCAACTGTCTCTCACACTCACCAACCTACCATTGTTAGGCACATGTGGGGAAAAACCCACCAGGTGGTGGACTGAGAAATTTGGTCTGAACTCTGCATTACATGTGAAGGCAGAGTGGCCAAACCTCTGTCAACTTCACTGGCAGAGAGGAAGTTATCACCCACACCTATTATTTACTGTCATGCTATTTACTTTTTAATGCAAATCCTGGTTTGCATTTGAAAATTGGCCACAGAAATACAAAGTAATGTTATGCACTACTTAGTGCTACTTTGTGTCCAGAGGCATTCCAAGGGTAGTAAATGGGTGTTCCCATTCAACCACCGATAAGTTTTTAATCAACACTGTATCAATAAATAATTATAGATGAGAATTTGTACCATAACATTACTCCTCCTCGAGGCAAGCACAAAGAAGAAGACATGTTTGAATTCCTCTGGAAGTTTTTGAAACTTCACACAGAGCGGAAAATGAATTAAAGCATAGTTTTTTTACTGGAAGCCTTGATCTCCAATACAAAATCTATGCTTGGCAGAATGCACACATCCTCCACTATGTTACAACAGTGATTATGTTGTTGTGTGGCAGCCTAAAGTTCACCAGCATGGGGGAGGACTGGTGGTAAAAGTGGTGTTGTCCATCATTTAAAAAAAATAGCATCATCATATCGAAATATCAGTATCTCTGACAAAGCTACTCTTTTTTGAAATCCAGATAAGCAGGGATGCATTGAATCATATCTGACCTTTCTGTAAACAAGACTTAGACGTAACTTATATGTAACTGTATGTCACAAGCTACATTTGCCCTTGCATTTCTACTCACCTGAATATTGTGAGGAGTAAATTATAGTGCAAGGAAAACTACATGCATTTTCCCTGCACTATAATAAATGGTTGGTCCAATTAAAGGCAAACCCCTATTAACTTGGATATTTTTTCCGTAGGTGGTTACACAAATTATATCAGGGACTTCCTTCCTTAATATCAGGTTGTGAACCATGGGTTTCAAAATTTGTTCAGGCATTGGAGCTTTGGGGCATTAAACACCATTTGCCGGGACAAGCGCTTCTTTGCTGTGAGTGATTAAAAGTTGTATTTGATGTGGGAATCCACCAGTATAACTTATTGAGTTGCTGCACACACTTTCCTTCCCTAGAAAGAATGAGGGAATTACGTACAGAAATGGCAGGGGGCATGGCCAGCTGCCGAAGATGGCCGGCCAATTTCCCTAGAGCTCTGCAGGGTGTTCTAGGAATTTCCTTTATCCCCTCCATCCTATCTTCATGTAGCCCTAATCGAACACAGGGATGTGGGGCATTGCCTAAACTAAACCTTACAGCTGCCAGATGGAAGCAACAGCACAGTAGGCACCATGTCAAGGGACCCTCACTATGGTGAATAATTCAGCCTCCTTCCATGGGATGAGAGGCGCTCCACTTCCTAGTGGTCTTGTACCCTAATTCCTGCCTCCCCATCTGGCACAGCACACCCCACCATTCTCCTTCCTGCTGGCAACCTGTATCACCCATCCAAGGCTCCCTTGCCTGCTACTTCGAACACTCTACTTGCTGCAGTATGTTGCTTGTTCTAGCTCCAATGGGTGAGGGAAGCCACAGATTGAGTGGTTCGTCCTCCTGAACTCTGTTGTGGGGCCTAGAGTAGCTGCATCATAGCTTTGTCTTGGAGGTGGGTGCACTCTTTGGCTTCTGGGGTTATCCCCCACCATACAAAGCTGTTAGCTGCTCCCGGCTCCCTCCCTGAATGTAAGTGGGGGGTGCCTATTTTTGGCATGCGAGGACCCCAGGGGACGATTCATCTTTTCCTGTGGCCTCCCATGTGGGGACAGCCTGTAGCCTCTCAACACCTGAAACGCACCTATGAAAGGCAGATTGATTTAATTCTATGAGGTGGACAGCCCTGTCCTGGTGCCTGGAGGCAGGTAATTCTAAACACTGCACTAGGGGCCTCACCAGCAGAAACTTGGCCTTGAACTGTGCACTGTGGGGCCTGTTCTTGTTCATACACCCCCCTCTGCTTCCTCCCACTGTATGAATCACACAGGACTAGTATCCTGAGATATATAACCAGCCTTTTGTTGCCTTTATACTGTATGGGAGTATATGGCTTGGATTGGTGGGAACATGAGAGCAGCAAAGAACCAGACACCGCTACAAATCTAAGTCACTCTCCTTAACCCAGGAACTTGTGGATTTCAAGGACTTGCGATGGATGCCTCTTGTATTGAATGGAGGCAGGACGACGCACTGACAAGGGGGGGTATGAAGCATATCTTATGCAATATTGATTTTAGTAACTATACTCGTGCCCTATGCAAACTATAACTCATGCCCCTGCCATGCATAATTTTTTTGTCAAATTTGTTACTGCAAATATTACATTGATATTATCAATGATGTTATCAAAGATTTCAAGAGTACTGTAATCTATGGGGTAATTAGCAGTGCATGGCGAGGCCGCGAGTTATAGTTACCTTGGAGCACGAATTACAGTTACTTGAGGTAACTCTAACTATACTTGGTGAATTTTTATGGTTTCGTACATTTAAAATGGGAGCCTAACTAAAATGTCCCTGTGACCTTTGTTTTTAAGTGAATTTCTATGGCTTTTTTAAATTCTGTTTCCTGAATATAATGTCCCTGTAACCTTTAGTTTTTCAGTGTGTTTCTATGGGTTTTTTAATGTATAGTAATTTTCATTACTATACGTTAATCCAAGCACCGCCGTTCACAGCTGCGTGTGATCACAGGACTTGGATTGCCAACAGGCCCTGAGGCCAGCCCCCTACAGGCACCCAACCTTGCACCATGCACAGCCTTCACCCGGGCACAGCAGAAGTTGCCGGCGAGACCCCAGCTAGTACCTTTGGCCAACCACCCCACGACATGCTGTGCACGGTTTTGCCACTGCATGGTGTGAGTTGGCCATGACCTCTCTGGGTGTGAGAATAGGAGTGAGGGGGTGAATGTGGGTGTGGGAGTGGCTAGGGAGAGTGTTTGTCTGGGTCTGAGAGTGTCAATGGGTCTGTGAGTGGATGTGTGAGAGTCTGAGTGTGTCTGTGAGTGGGTGCATAAGTATGTGAGTGTGTCTGTCAGTGTGTGCATTAGTGTCTGAGTGGGTCTGTGAGTGGGTGCATCTGTGTCTGTGTGGGTCTGTGAGTGGGTAAGTGAGGGCCTCAGTGGGTCTCTCAGTGAGTGAATGAGGGTCTGAGTAGGTCTGTGAGTGGATGTATTAGGGTGTCAGTGGGTCTGTGAGAGGATGTATGTGTGACTGAGTGGTTCTATGACTGGGAGTACCAGTGTCTTTCTTGCCCTCTGAGTGGGTGTGCAAGTGTCTCAGTGGGTCTGTCAGCTGGTGCATGTGTATAAATGTTCGCAACTCCATCGCAGAGTTCCATGGACCCATGTCACTATTTATGTAAAAGGGTTCTTTGAGCTATCTTTCTACCAAATTTGGTGTAATTCCATCCAATAGTTTAGCCCTATCACTGTACAAAATCCCTTTGGAAAAATGAATGGGTAAAACATGTTTTTGGACTCCGCCCTCTTTCTCACTCCCCCCCCCCCACAGACAGATCACACCAAAACTTTCCAGAAAGTAGCTGATGTGAGCATGAACGTTTTGGGAGAATTTCGTACAGATCCATCAAGCCACGCTAAAGTCATTAGCAAAATGAATAGAAAAACAATAAATGATTTTTCAATAGAAACTAGGTTCTAACTATAATCACTAGGTAATATATATATACACTCACACACACTATATATATATATATATATATATATATATATATATATATATATATATATATACATACACACACACATACATATTCACACACACACACACTCACATATATAATATATATATATATATATATATATATATATATATATATATATACACATAAATAAAAACTACTGCAGGCACCAGTGGGTAGTTATAGCTAGCACCTAGTTTCCATTGAAAAAGTGTTTTTTGACTTGGCTATATTTTTAGCTCCGTTTGACTAATCTTCATAAATGTTTCGAAAACAATGCGTCAAGGGTCTTTTTGTGCATGGGAAGGTTTGGGGTAATCCATCAAGCGGGGCCACGAAAAACGTGGGGACAAAAATGTGTGTTTCCTTTGTTAATTCTCATTGAGACTTTAGATACAACTACATCCCGAACCACTGGACGAAATTACACCAAATTTATCAGAAACGTAGTTCTTGGTCCAGAAAGCGAAACTGGTGTAATTCCATTCAGTAGTTTTTGAGATAGTAAAGAAAATTCAAATTTGTATATATATTGACTCGACGGCTCTGCAAACCCTCCCGATCTCGCACAGAGTTGTGATTGACTGCCAAAACTTCAACAATGAAGTGTTGGCAGCCATCTTGGCTAAATAAAAAATGAAAAGTGGCAAGGGTGGAGACAACCGAGCGACACTCCTGGGGCAAAACACTTTTTTTTTAAATGCATGCAAAAAATTTGTGACAGGCTTGGAAATGTGCAGCAAGAGTTTAAAAAATAAAACAAATTCTGTTTCCCGCTCTGGTTTAAGTAAAGCCTCCGGATGAGCTAGGTCCAGGGGCACATCAAAAACTGGCATGATGCCTATACAAATGAGCCACTGCATCAACCGGCACTGCAATCCTCCATTACACCACAGGTCCCCACGGTGCACCAGACACCCCTTTCCAAGTTCTCTAGCACCCAAGTTTTGCTCTGGCAGCTTTTGGCCATTCCTTGGCAGCCGATTAATAACATCCTACCCGTTGCTCTATCTCACAGTACCAGTCTTTCCTATGCTCCTCACCCGTCTTGCAGCAGCCTTTGCCTTGCCTCTGCAGTACCCACCCTTCACTACCCTTCACCCCATGTCTGCAGCCTTTTGCCTGTTTCTAGTCCTGCAGTCTCCGTGCACACCTCCGCTGCTTCACATTTCCTACCCCCATAGCAGTTCTCCTTCCCTCTGCAACCTGCTCCACTGCTGCTTTTCATTTGATCAGTGTCACACCCACATAATAACCTCAAACCCAAAAAGAAGCAGCACCAGACCATCGTGTTTACAACAGACCAACCATCAAAAGTGGTGGGGGTTGAACTCAAGTTGCTGTATTGTGTATGCTAACACAGCTGCTGCTGACTCTTGCAGCATCTTGATGGGTCCTGGCCAGTGTCTAAAACTCATTCAAATGCACCTGTATGTAAGAAACAAAGACTGCTACGAAACTGGGCAAACTGTTAAGCTATTCTCCCAATGGCGCTCTGAGACCACCACAGAGTGGGTATTAGTGCTTTACAAGCAAGTCCAAATGCAATAACATGCATTGGCAGTGAGAAGAGTCTCTAGAGGAATGTATCATTGGAGGGGCAAAACACTGTACTACAGGAAAAGTTGATGAGGGTCCTAGAAATTTTCACGTTAATGCGGCACGTGTGTATGTATACACTAGTGTGTATGCATGTGTATATATATATATATATATAGGTATATATATACTTATATACTAAAGAAAGGTTACATGGACTTTATAGGTAGGTAATAGAATAAAAAAAAATCACTGAAGAAAACAAAAGTTACAGGGATTTTCTAGTTAAGCTCTGATTTCACACATACAATAATGTACTACTTATGACCTCACATATTACATCACTCAATAAATGGTCAGGGAAAACACTGATGACTTCTCAATTGACATACTGTAGGTGGGTAAACTTATGTTAAGAAACTATAACTCGTTGCCCAAAGTTACTTTCTGGCACAAGTTATAGTTTCTTCAGATAAGTATAACTATGAGTATAACCATAACTGCTGAATTTCTATGGTTTGTATGGGTGAACATTCAGCCTAACTATAGCTTCCCTGTAACCTTTGTTTTTTTAGTGAATTTCTATGGTTTTTGTAATACACATGTTAATGTTTCTATCAGGTTGTGGCCAGGAAATCAGGTCCTTGTTTTTCCCCTGTAATTGGAGAAGTAGCATTAGAGGTTTTGAAGCAAATTCGAGGATCAATAGATCAGCTGGAAAAAAGGGCAATGGTTTGCCCATGAGGGGTCCCTAAAGAACCCCCATATATTACCTACTGGCGGTCGCCAGTCGGTGGTTATAGTTAGGACCTAGTTTCCATAGGAAAAGTGTTTTTTGACTTGCCAATAACTTTGGCGCCGCTTGAGGAATCTTCACAAAATTTTCAAAACATATACTTCAATGGGTTCAGCTGCTATCTTGAAAGTTTTAGAGTGATCCATCAAGTGGGAACCAAGAAAAAGGGGCGCCCCAAAACATGTTTTCCCCAATGCATTTTCCCATAGGGATTTTTAACATGACTACAGCCCGAACCGCTGGAAGAAATTACACCAAATGTGACAGAAAGCTAGCTATTTGTGATCTGATGTAATTCTGCTCAGTAGGTTTGGAGTAATTAGAGATTAACAAATATAGATACCTAGGGAAGTGGATCCTCCATGGATCCAACTGTTCCCATGCTGATATCTGATTTGCTGCCAACACTTCAACAAGGAAATGTTGGCAGCCATCCTGGGACTTGGCTTGAGCCGAGTCCTCCAATAAAAGTTAACAAGAAAAAAAAAAAAAAGGGACCAGGGTAGGGTCAGCCTCAGCCCCTAGATTTTAACTAAGGGTCCCTTGTGTACCCTGCCAGGGCTAAAAACATAAAAAAAAAAAAAACTCAAACAAATCCATGGATCCGGATTGGTGGATTTTTACAGGATAAAATAAAAACTGGCCCCCAGGTGCGCCAGGTCCGGGGGCATTGGGGGATTGAAAAAGGATGGGGGTGCATGCGGCCCCCTCCTAAGGCTTATTTTAGCACTGGTGACCACCACCTCCCTGGGGCAATTACCCCAAAATGAGCTGGGGGCAACGTGGCCCCCCATACCCCAGTCCCACCATCTCCCCAGGGCAAAATCTTTCATTTATATGGGGAAGGCATGTATTGACCCTTATGGAGGCCCCTTCTCCATTTAATGAAGGTTGAGCCCCGGGAGATGAGGTTCTGTGGCACACTCGGCCTCAGAGAGGGGGGCTGCACTGCTCCCTCCTGCATTTAATGAAGACCGGGCTGCACCCCCCCCCATTCCATTTAATTAAGGCCAGGGACCAGGGAATACAATAATTCCAGGGAAGAGGACTTTGCAACCCTCATCCCCTTTTGAATTGTAGTAGGCACCAGGAGATGGGGTCCCTGGGGCAGAAATCTTCCCGGGGAGGGGGCCAGCACAGCTCCCCTTCACCATTTAATAGTACTGGGCCCTGGAGGATGGGGTCCCCAGGAGCAAAATCAGCACGGGATGGGGCCTGCTAGACCTCCTCCTGTCCATTTAGCCAACGAGGTAGTACTTAGTAACTAATCTGTAGAAAGTACTCCAGATGGATAGACATTATGTGGAAAACTGTGGATCAACGAGCAGTTGAGTTTCCATTCTGGCAATGATGCTCATTTCACAGAAATTAAACTTCAACAGGAAGCACTTACATGTATAAATGTAGCAGAAGCCTCAGTTGAAGCTTCACTACTGGAAAGGACAAATGACCCTAACTCCTGGGCTTGGCGAAGGCAACGCTAGTGTGTTTACTCTGCAATTCCATATTGAAAAACGATCCGAAATCCTTCATGGTTAATGCATCTTTCATCTATTGGAGCACAATCTGTATGTGACTGTGACAAATGGATTCTTTCTTGTCCTCTCTTGGTAAGAGCAGAGTCCATGGTTCTCCCTTTAAAGTGCTATAAGTATGCAAATGTGCAAATCACCTGGAAGTTCTACCCGCTTGGCCCTGCCGTCTCCACCTTAGCTTTATACAAAGGTCTTCCTACCTTTTGCCAGGATGATGCCAGTTTACCAAATGGCAGACCAGTGCATTTCCCACTGATTTTTGTGGTGCATTCTTGATGCTGAGGAATATGAGTATATCCCCAGCAAACAAAGAACCACTTACACCATATAGAGAAGAAAAAGGACCCTGGATTGTTGGAGATTTAAGTCTTTGTAGGCTTGTTGGCCTCTCTATAGGAGGATTCATGTTATCACAGAATTCTGGAGAAAGACACAAGAGAAACAATCACATTGCCAAATACGCACAAGGTCACTCAAGCTATTGCCTCGTGGACATTTACCCATCAAGCTAGCACTTACTAACTAACTAGTGGAAAACTGTGGACTCTTGTTGGATAAACAGTCATGTGCGGTTACATTGTGGCCAAGTAACACAAGCAGCTACTGACACTCCCATGCAGATGCTCACACACCCACTCACAGACATACTCAGGCACTCACTCAGACATTGATGCACCCACTCACAGACCCACTCAGAGACTCATGTACTCAAACACACACCCATTCAGACACTCACGTACCCACTCACAGACCCACTTTGACACTTATGTACCCTCTCAGAGACCCACTCGGACATTCACACACCCACTTACAGACCCATGCAGGCTCATGAACCCATTCACAGACCAACTCAGAGACTCATGCACTCACTCACAGACCCACTAAGAAACTCATGCATTCACTCACAGACACACTCAGAGACCCATGTGCACACTCAGGTCCATATTTATACTTTTTTAGCGTCACATTTGCGCTGCTTTTTGACACAAAAACGGCACAAACTTATAAAATACAATTGTATTTTGCAAGTTTGCACCGCTTTTGCATAAAAACATGACACAAATGTGGAGCTAAACAAGTATAAATATGGGCCTCAGAGTCCTACTCAAATACTCAAGCACTCACTCACTCACAGATCCACTTAGACACTCACACCCTCACTCACAGACCCACTCAGAGACTGATGCACCCACTAACAGATCTACTCTGACACTCACACACCCACTGACAGACCCACTCAGACAGACTCACACCCATTAGCAGACCTACTGGGACACTTATGTACTCAATCACACACTCACTGTCAAAGGTTAGAGGTTACATTTACAAAATTGTTTTTTTAAAAACCTTGGAAATTCACTTAAAAACCAAAGGTTACAGATATGTTATAGTTAGGAAACAACATAAACAAATTGAACATTCACTGAAAAAAACGAATGTTACAGGGAGGGATGTTATAATTAGGAAATAGAATTTTAAAAAGTTACAAAAATTCAAAGAAAAAAACAAAGGTTACCGGGACGTTGTTAATAGGTTCACACTTCACTTGTACAAAACCAGTGAAATGCAGCAGTTATAGTTACCTGAGCTAACTTACGTCCCTCCTTTGCACTGCTTATGACCTCACATATTACATTGCTCATGACATGGTCAGTGACATCATTAATGACATCACTTGTGATATCTTAAATGACATCAATGATAAATATAACATCCCTGTAACATTTGTTTTTTTAAGTGAATTTCTATGGATTTTTTAAAAATTCTATTTCCTAACTATAACATACCTTTAACCTTTGATTTCCTTCCAGTGAATTTATATGTTTTTTTTTTTTTTTTTTACGTAAAGTCATTTTAATTACCATATGTTAATCCAACCCTGTGCCACTCATGGCCATGCTCAAGACGGGGTTGGCAAGCTGTTGCACCTCTTTGCTATGCCATTCTCCAGCCGACAAATGAAGGCACAAAGGGCTAAAGAAGCTCCCCAAATTCCTTCCTGCCCACCTGATAATTAGGACTCTAATTGCATATGTGTCTCCAGTAACTTTGCCTGTGAGCCCGTTTTGGACAAAATCACATCTATTTTAAAGGTACTACACAGTGACTGGGGGCAAAACTACTAGTCTAACTCCAACAGGTACTTACCTCGGGGAAGATACTGGGCAGTGAATGAGGGAAAAATTGCTAATCTAATTCTGCGAGGTACTTTACTCCGGGAAGGTGCTGGACAGTGTCTGGGGGGCAAAATGACTATTCTAACTCCATTGGGTACTTACCTCAGGGATAGTGCTGGACAGTAACTGGGGGGGAAATTACTATTCTTACTCTGCTGAGGACTTGCCTCAGGGAAGCTGCTGGACAGTGACTGGGTGGCACAATTATTGATCTAAATCGGCTGAGTACTTACCTCAGGGTGGCAATATTCTGATTTTATCTCCACTGGGTACTTACCTCCGGGATGGTGCTTAACAGTGACTGGGGGCAAAATTACTATTCTGACTTTGCTGTGTACTTACCTCAGGAAAGGTGCTGGACAGTGACCTTGGGGCCTCAATTACTATTCAAACTCTGCCTAATACTTACCTCAGGGAAGGTGCTGGAGAGTAACTATGGGACAAATTTACTATTTTAGCACTGCCAGGGACCTACCTCAGGGAAGGTGCTGGGCTACGACTGCGGAACAAAATTTCTATTCTGACTCCGTGATTGCTTACCACAGGGAAGGTTCTGGACAGAGACTTGGGGGCAAAATTACTATTCTAACTCCACAGTGTACGTACCTCAGGGAAAGTGCTAGACAGTGTCTGAGGGACAAAATTACTACTGTAGCTCTGCTAGGTATCTACTTCAGGGAAGGTCCTGGACAGTGACTGGGGGGTAATATTACTAATGTTACACTACCAAATTCTTAAATTTTTTTCTTTTCAACAGACCCTATACTTAAAAACATATTAGAAAGTCAAATAGGAGAAAGGAAAGTTGACCAGACGTCAGAAAAACAATGTATGAAAAAATAAAAACCTTTTCAGGAATTATTTGTTAAAATCTATGCATAACCAGATCTAACATTTATTTTCTACAGGTTACAAAGATTATGATTAAAATTTCTCTCATTTTTCACAAGAATAATCAAATTTTTTCACAATTACAACAGTGTCTCAAATAACCATGAAAAACAATGTTCCCTTAGCAGGTACATTAGTCACAAAAAACTACCCACAGTTTTCCACTATAGCATTCACAAACTTTCTCTTTTTTTTTAAATGTTCTACAGAACAAATTACCCAAAACAAGGAAACAGCCACTGGAAAAAACAGAAGAAATTTAGGAAAGGATAAAAACCATCTCAGTTACATATTCTGTATAAAGCAATACATAAGCAATTATGTCAACTTTCTTTCTACAGGCTTCAAAGATTTACATTTCTCTCACTTTTCACAGGAACAATGCATTTTTTTGCAATTACATCAGTGTCTCAAAATATCTTGAAAAAATTATTTCCCTTGGCTGGAATATGGTTAACGAACACAATTGAACACAGTTTTAAAACATATAGGCGGTCATTCTGACCCTGGCGGTAAAAACCGCCAGGGCCGTGGTCCGCGGGAGCACCGCCAACAGGCTGGCGGTGCTCCTTTGGGCATTCTGACCGCGGCGGTCTCCCGCCGGCTTTCCGCTGCCCAGGGGAATCCAGCTGCGCCGCCATGGGGATTCCGACCCCCATACCGCCATCCTGTTCCTGTCGGTTTCGGCCGCCAGGAACAGGATGGCGGTATGGGGTGTCGTGGGGGCCCTGGGGGCCCCTGCAGTGCCGATGCCAATGGCATGGGCACTGCAGGGGCCCCCGTAAGAGGGCCCCACTTAGAATTTCAGTGTCTGCTTAGCAGACACTGAAATTCGCGACGGGTGCTACTGCACCCGTCGCACCCCTTCCACTCCGCCGGCTCCATTCGGAGCTGGCTTCCTCGTGGAAGGGTGTTTCCCGCTGGGCTGGCGGGCGGCCTTTTGGCGGTCGCCCGCCAGCCCAGTGGGAAACCCAGAATGACCGCCGCAGTCTTTTGACCGCGGTACGGTCTTCTGGCGGTTCCCGCTTGGCGGGCGGCTTCCGCCGCCCGCCAAGCTCAGAATCACCCCCATAATGTATAGAACGTTTCTTTTTTCTTCTTTTGCCGCAGATCACCATACTGAGGCTTGCAGAAATCAGGCAAGGTATGTGCAGTCATGAAAAGGCAATAGGGTGCTGAACTAGGGTGGCTATCTTTATTATAAGGAGAGGTTAACTGAGCTGGGGATGAAATGTGTGCAGTAGTTTTCATCCCATTGCAAAGGAAGAGCAGTTACTCTGGGTAACACTGTGGAAAAGACCAAAGAGCATAACTATTCTGCCTCTGTAACAGAGATTGAAGTGCAAGAAACGTTAAGCACATTAAAATACTAGCATCCAACTCCAATTAACCCTGTTTCTCAGTTTTGAGGGCGGTACTCCAAAACATCCCCATGCATGTAGCTGGTAAATCAAATCAAATCAAATCATTAACATTTATAAAGCGCGCTACTCACCCGTGCGGGTCTCAAGGCGCTAGGGGGGAAAGGGGGGGGTTATCGCTGCTCGAACAGCCAAGTCTTTAGGAGTCTCCGGAAAGCGGAGTGGTCCTGGGTGGTCCTGAGGCTGGTGGGGAGGGAGTTCCAGGTCTTGGCCGCCAGGAAGGAGAAAGATCTCCCACCCGCAGTGGAGCGGCGGGTGCGAGGGACGGCAGCAAGTGCGAGGCCAGCGGAGCGGAGGGGGCGGGTGGGGACGTAGAAGCTGAGGCGTCTGTTGAGGTATTCCGGTCCCTTGTTGTGGAGGGCTTTGTGTGCGTGGGTGAGAAGACGGAAGGTGATCCTTTTGCTGACTGGGAGCCAATGCAGGTGTCTCAGGTGTGCGGAGATGTGGCTGTTGCGGGGTACGTCGAGGATGAGGCGGGCCGAGGCGTTTTGGATGCGTTGCAGGCGGTTTTGGAGTTTGGCGGTGGTCCCGGCGTAGAGGGTATTGCCGTAGTCCAGGCGACTCGTGACAAGGGCGTGGGTCACGGTTTTTCTGGTGTCGGCGGGGATCCAGCGGAAGATCTTGCGGAGCATGCGGAGAGTGAGGAAGCAGGCGGAGGACACGGCGTTGACTTGCTTGGTCATGGTGAGAAGAGGGTCCAAGATGAAGCCGAGGTTGCGGGCGTGGTCTGCGGGGGTCGGTGCGGTGCCGAGGGCCGTGGGCCACCAGGAGTCGTCCCAGGCGGACGGGGTGTTGCCGAGGATGAGGACTTCCGTTTTTTCAGAGTTCAGCTTTAGGCGGCTGAGCCTCATCCAATCTGCGACGTCCTTCATACCCTCTTGTAGGTTGGTCTTGGCGCTGGCGGGGTCCTTGGTGAGGGAGAGTACAAGTTGGGTGTCGTCGGCGTAGGAGGTGATGATGATGTCGTGCTTGCGTACGATGTCGGCGAGGGGGCTCATGTAGACATTGAAGAGTGTCGGGCTGAGCGATGAGCCTTGAGGTACGCCGCAGATGATCTTGGTGGGTTCTGAGCGAAACGGAGGGAGGTAAACTCTTTGGGAGCGGTTAGCGAGGAAGGAGGCGATCCAGTCCAGGGCCTGGCCTTGGATCCCGGTGGAGCGTAGGCGGGTGATTAGGGTGCGGTGACAGACGGTGTCAAAGGCAGCCGAGAGGTCGAGGAGAATGAGGGCGACTGTTTCACCGTTGTCCATCAGGGTTCTGATGTCGTCTGTGACTGAGATGAGGGCGGTTTCCGTGCTGTGGTTGGTTCGGAATCCGGTTTGTGAAGGGTCGAGCAGGTTGTTGTCTTCCAGGAAGGTGGTCAGCTGTTTGTTGACGGTCTTTTCTATTACCTTGGCTGGGAAAGGTAGAAGAGAGATGGGGCGGAAGTTTTTCAGGTCGCTTGGGTCAGCCGTAGGTTTCTTTAGTAGGGCGTTGACTTCAGCGTGCTTCCAGCATTCGGGGAAGGTAGCAGAAGAAAAAGAAGAGTTGATGACGGTCTGGAGGTGCGGGGCGATGATGTCGTCGGCTTTGTTAAAGATGAAGTGCGGGCAGGGGTCCGAAGGGGCGCCGGAGTGGATAGAGTTCATGATGGATTTGGTTTCTTCCGTGTTGATGTGGGTCCAGTTGTTGAGGGTGATGTCCGGGGAAGCGGGTTCAGTGGTGTATGGTTGGGTCTGGTGTCCGAAGCTGTCGTGGAGGTCGCTGATCTTGCGATGGAAGAAAGTGGCGAGGGATTCGCACAAATCCTGTGAGGGCGTGACGGCGTTGGCGCTGGCGCTGGGGTTGGAGAACTCTTTGACGATGCTGAAGAGTTCTCTGCTGTTGTGGCTGTTTTTGTCTAGTGTGCCTATAGCACCCAATTTGAAGACAAAACAATGCCATAGAGGTATGGCATAATTATTTTAACGGTTGTACGACGGAACACCGATTTCCTAAACAACTAGTGCCTTAACAACGAGGTCGGAACACCAACCTCGTTGCTACTACTAATGATTTTACCACGAATGCCTTAACAACGAATTTCGTTGTAAAAGCATTCCTGATAAAAGCATTACTAATAGGCACCATTGACCCTGCATCCCTCACCCCGCCCCCCACTCCCTCCCCAAAACCCAAAACGCCCCACCCCCCCAACCCCGCCCCAAAACCTAAATACCCCTGACCCCCACCCACTCCCCCCCAAAAACCAAAAATGCCCCACTACCCCAACCCCGCCTCAAAACCTAAAACCCCCTGACCCCACACCCCCTCCCCAAAACCAAAAACGCCCCACCCCCCCAAACCCGCCCCAAAACCTAAAACCCCCTGACCCCCCACCGCCTCCCCAAAACCAAAAACGCCCCACCCCCCAACCCCGCCCCAAAACCTAAAACCCCCTGACCCCCCACCCCTCCCCAAAACCAAAAATGCCCCAACCCCGCCCCAAAACCTAAAACCCCCTGACCCCCTCCCCAAAACCAAAAACTCCCCACCCCCCAACCCCGCCCCAAAACCTAAAACCCCCTGACCCCACCTCCTCCCCAAAACCAAAAACGCCCCACCCACCCAACCCCACCCCAAAACCTAAAACCCCCTGACCCCCCACCCCCTCCCCAAAACCAAAAACGCCCCACCCCCCCAACCCCGCCCAAAAACCTAAAACCCACTGACCCCCCACCCCCTCCCCAAAACCAAAAACGTACCCCCACCCCCCAACCCCACCCCAAAACCTAAAACCCCTTGCCCCCCCACCCCCTCCCCAAAACCAAAAACGCCCCACCCCCCCAACCCCACCCCAAAACCTAAACCCCCCCACTTACCTTAGTCGACCCCTTGTCACCTGTGTCCTCCTCCTTCGCCAACTCCCTTCTTTGTACCTTAACCACGCATGTTCGTAGTTCAGAACATACGTTGTTAAGGCACAAAATAACGGAGTCGTGGTTAAAAAAAGCGTTGTTGCGCTTTCGTTAACCACGACTTCGTTAAAAAGACTTCGTAATAAAGGATGTTTCCCTATTTTAACAAATCAATTGGCAGACCGCAACCTCCCTTTATCATTTAATATATATTTTGAACAAGGAACAAAGGAACAAAGGAGCATATCTATGAGCCCCTTGTGGAATTGGTGTGTCACTTTTTGTGACGTTCCGGCGGCCCATACTGTAAAATCATATCTATGAGGCCACGCAAAGCCACTTTGCATGGCTCTGAATGGCCTCATAGTTATGTTGTAAGGCAAGGCAGTGAAAATTGCTGTGTTGCCTCACTCTGTGCTCAGGAGTTGTTCTATGGGCATTGCAGTTGGTGTTCCCAAGCAACAGCCATGGACTTTGATGCTTCCCAGATTTACAAAACCCTGTAAACCTGGGGATGTGCCAAAACCTTACATCTTCTTAGATGAGGCGTAACGAGGGGAAAAAACTTTATTTATCCTCCTTTTTTATCTTTTCCCATGTGTGTTGCATTTTGCAGCACACATAAAAAGACAAAAACATCTCTCAAGATTGTTTTTGTGCAGGGAGGTGTCCCTTCTTGCAGAAAAACAATCCTGCAGACAACACAGGCACCCTTGCAATATGGCACATGGGTACCTACATTGTCTCCTGGCTTCTGAAACAGCATCAGCACAGGGGGAAAGTACAGGAATGCACTGTATTTTATAAATACGGTATATTCAAGCCCTTTTCCTTTGGCATAGGCCAGCGCAGGAACGTGACTATAAATGAGAATGAAATATATGAGAATGGCACAATCATTGTCTGGTATCCTGAATTCTCATGCTTGAAAAAAGTATAGAAATGTCTGTGAGACTGATGGGAACTTCACACTACCTGGACTATATTGCATACACCCTACACTTCTAACATACATTAACAACCTGAAAAAGCACTTGCCTGTTTTGACAAGACTTTCTAATAAAATAGGCATTTTTTATGTTTTTTAACATATTAATGGCATTTTGGCATACCTACCTGAAGTTGTCTTTTTTCATCAACTCTTGGTGATATCTCATACCACCTGACACAAAGTTTTCAATACTCCAATAATCCAAGCATGGAAACCAAAAAAAAAAAAAAAAGGTCAACTCCTGAAAAATATTTTTGGGTGAAAAAGAAAACAGTCTCCTACACTCCAAGAATTGGAAAAACAAAAACAATAAAAAAGAAAAAAATAGCAGTCACAAAAAATCAAAATCAATTTTCCAAAATGAAATTCCCACAAAAAAGGCCATTAGTAATTCATCCACGATACCAGAGTTTCTCAAGCGATGATGTGGTCATTGTCCTGAAAAGTCATCAAAGGGTATAAGAAATCATGACACCAAAACATTAAAATGTTTTATTTCAAATAGGTTTAAAAAAGTAATTATCATTTTTTGCAACATTTTAAAACATACTTTGAAAAAAAAACAAATGTCCCAGTGTGGGCATACAAACAACCTGCATGGGGATGTTAAGGTGGTGAAAACAGCAAAAAAAAACACTTCTATACTGTATAACATCTACCTACCTCCCTTTTCTCTCCTTAAAATACATTTAGGGGTAACTTTTGCCACTGATCGTCACTTTTTTGATGCAACAACTGTGCAAACCTTCCAACAATATCTATGAGGCCACACAAAGCCACTTTGCGTGGCATTGAATTGACTAATAGATATGGCGTAAGGCAAGGCAGCAGAAATCACTGCATTGCCTTATTCTGCCTAAGGGAGGTGTTCCATCATTGTGGTGGGTGTTCCATGCAACACCCATGGAGTTAGACTCTTCCCCAGATTTACGGACACTGGTAAACCTGAGGATGTGCCAAAATCTAAAGCCTTCCCAGCTAATGCTCAACAAGGTGAAATATCTTTATTTTTCCCCGTTTTTTTCTCTGTCTATGAGTGCTGCATTCTGAAGCACACATAGAAAGAGAAAAACGCCTCCCAGGATATTTTTGTACAGGAAGGTGTTCCTTCTGCACAAAATCAACCCTGCATTCAATGCAGGCACCCTTGCACCATGGTGAAAGGGTGCCTGCGTTGGCGGTAGGCAGACAAAACAACACCAGCACAGTGGTAAGGGAGAAGAATGTGCCTTCCTGCTTAAACATGGTGCATTCCTGGCCTTTCCCTTTAATGCAGGGCAGCTCAGCAAGGCCAACTATGGCCCTCATTATGACATTGGCTGTAAGTACCTCTTACCGCCATGATGACTGCCGCCAACATACTGTTGCCACAGCGGATTACCGCCACCCATACTATGACCCACACATAGCAATCCGTCACTATAAAGCCACACACACAAGTCCGCCAGACAAAAGGTCAATGATAAGGTGGCGGTAGCAAAACCCACACCGTTATGCCAACAGAACTCCGCCCACAGCATTATAACCCACGGATCACCATTGCGGACAATCAATAGCGCTAAACCATTGGTGGTACATACCGCTGCGCTCAAAATATACACAACCTAATTAAACTACACCACATTGGACAATTCAAACTACACACACCTGACACACGTACACACACCACACCCACACACCAACACCACTATAAAATACACACCCACATTACCCACAATCCTTTACCAATATAAACAAGTGCCACAAGAGAGATAGCAAGACCATAGACAAGACCACATACACACACCACCATCCCCTATTCACCATCCACGCACCCTACATCACACACCCCAACACAGCACCCCACACACCCTCACCCACACCACTCACAATACACCCATGGCACCGCAAAGACCCCCTAGGTTCTCTGAGGAGTAGCTAAGGGCCATGGTGGAGGAAATCATCCGGGTAGAGCCACAGCTATTCAGATCACAGGTGCAGCAGACTCTCCATTGCTAGGAAGATGGAGCTATGGCAGAAAATCGTAGACAGGGTCAACGCCATGGGACAGCACCCCAGAACAAGGGATGACATCAGGAGGAGATGGAACGACCTACGGGGAAGGTACATTCCACAGCAGAAAGACACCAAATAGCTGTACAGAGGGCTGGCGGTGGACCCCGCCTCCTCCCCCACAACTAACAACATGGGAGGAGCAAGTCTTGGCAATCATGCATCTCCTGAGGGCCTTACAGGAGTTGGAGGAGGACTGGACTCTAGTAAGTCTAATCTCTATTACTATCACCCTCCTTACCTACGTGCCATCACAAACCCCCACTCTTACCCTAACTTCCATCACTTCACCACCTCCCACATACCCCACTATCACAACCCACTCATCCCAATACCAAGCCCTGCATGCAACACCAATGCATGGACATCCCTCACGGACCTGCATGGACACCCATCACGAAAGCTTTCACATTAGAGAGAATCACCTAGGCCACAAAATCACTACTCACACAAGGCAAAGCTTCCAGGGCAATAATAGCCATACAGGGCAACACGCCTATGCACAAGATGACACACACAGAAACAATAACACTGCATTTACATCTCCACAGGTTCCCCACCCAACGTCACCGGAGAGGAGGTGCCAGCAACTTCCAGTCAACCCCCAGAAGAGGCCCACAGTGATGACAGCAGCACTGGACACCTGGATCTGGATGACCAACCTGGCACATCAGGGATCTCCGGACAGTCAGTAACCCAGGCACAGTCCCATACCACCACAGAGCCTCCCCCCTCAGGAAACACCACCACAGTACCCACCAAGCGGGCCCATACCGCTGTCCCCAGGACACTTCAATCAGCAGTGTGTCCACCACTACAGGGATCCCAGGCCACCCCACAAACACAGGACGATCAGGGACCTGGGGTCAGTGGCAGTGGGCACACAGTTTAGGGGACAGAGGCACGTGACAACAGGGAAGCTGGGAGGACTTCTGTATGACAGGGGGAGGACAGGCCCAGGGAACCGACTCTCCAGGAGGCACTCACCAACATCCTGGGAGCATACCACCATTCCCAGGAGACGATGGGCCAGATACTGGACAAGTTGCAGGAGACCCAGCGGCTGCAGGAGGGACAGTACCTGGGGATCAGGGAAGACTTGAAGGACATCAACACCACCCTGGTCTCCATTGCAGGGGTGCTGGCATACATGGCCAACACCATGAGGGAGGCAGTGGCACACCACTGGGCCCCTGACACTAACCAAACCGATGAATAGCCTTCCACCTCCGCTGCCGCTAGTGGACAGGAGGCCCCGTCACAGGAACAACAGGCCATCAGTACCCCACACCCTGCAGAAGGAGAACCACCCCACAAACGGGCCCTGCATTCCAGGCAGAAGCCAGAGAACATTGCCAAGACCCCGCCAGGAAATAAGACTCTCCTGAATGTCACCCTTGTGTTCCACTCTGTCCACCTTGAACTGACATTGTTCCCCCTCCTATGCCCCCTTGGACAATGTACCTGTGATACAAATAGACTGGACTCTATTCTGGACATTCCTCCATAATCACCCAAGCCCATTGCACATCCATCTCTAATCATTAGCATTTAAATAAACACAATTTGAATAAATAAGTATGGAGTCTGACAAATCATTTAAACATGTATTTGTTTAACAATCTTTAAGCACTGCAATATAACTGTACAGTAATGTACACATAGGAATGACCTGTAGTTGGCTGTAGTCAACACACCAGGAGTGATAGTGGGGCACAAATATCTGAAAATAGAGATGCCAAAGGGTTCAGTAAGTGGCCATAGAAGTGGGAAAATCAGCATGCCAGTGACAATGTCAAATACAAAACTGTCAATGTAAAGTGTAATTACAGTGTCTAACCTGTGTGTCATTGGAAGTACTGTTGTAATATTGCACTTCTGTTGTCCTCATCCTCATCTTCTGCCTCTTCATCTTCACTGTCCACAGTGTCCACTGCTGCCACATGCCAATCTCCAGCCTCACCCTCCTGCAGAAAAGGCACCTGGTGACGTAAGGCAAGGTTGAGCAAAATACAGCATGCCACGATGATCTGGCACACCTTCTTGGGAGAGCAGTACAGGGATCTACCTGTTAGATGCAGGCAACAAAACCTGGCCTTCAGGAGGACGAATGTCCTTTCTATTATTCTTCTTGTTTGCCCATGTGCCTCATTGTAAATGTTCCTCTGCCCTTGTCTTGGGATTCCTCACAGGGGTAAGTAGCCATGAGAGGTTGGGGTAACCAGAGTCACCTGAAAATATCGAGGGACATCTGTTAGACACACACTAACCCTTCGGGCCCACACCATACCCATACGCCAACAACCCCTGGTGGAAACCAGGGCTCAGAATTGAGCCATCACATATGGGATGCTGCTATTCCTCAGGATAAAGGCATCATGCACAGACCCAGGATTGACATGGGAGATGTACTGGTCTGCCAGGCACACTATCTGCACATTCATGGAGTGAAAGCTCTTTCGATTTTTGAAAAGCTGTTCATTTCTCCGGGGGGGGGAGGGGGCAAATGCAATATGTGTACCATCAATAGCCCCAATAATGTTGGGGATATGTCCCATTGCATAAAAATCAGCTTTCAATGTGGCCAAATCATCCACCTGGGGGAAAACGATGTAGCTGCGCATGTTTTTAAT
This sequence comes from Pleurodeles waltl, assembly GCF_031143425.1. Taxonomy (NCBI): domain Eukaryota; kingdom Metazoa; phylum Chordata; class Amphibia; order Caudata; family Salamandridae; genus Pleurodeles; species Pleurodeles waltl. The sequence goes on along the minus strand of NC_090437.1, from coordinate 256,055,283 downwards.
CAGGGCAGACAATACTCTGGTCAGCACTATTGAGAACATTGGCTGAGACATTCCTGCTGCCAAGCCCACTGCGACTTGGTAGGAATAACTTGCCAGGAAATGGATCACAGATAGGGCTTGCACAAAAGGGGGGATCCCAGTGGGCTGACGGATGGCAGATATCAGGTCAGGTTCCAGTTGGGCAAACAGCTCTGTGATTGTGGTCCTGTCCAATCTATAGGTGAGGATAATGTGCCTGTCCTCCCTTGTTGCCAAGTCCACGGGGGATGTCTCCATATCCTATGCATCCGCAGCAGTTGCAATCTAGGGGGCAAACAGTGAGTAGCTGGACAGTATTCCATATTTTCAAACACCACACTGCATTGCATGTTGTGACTGTAACAAAATATTGTCCAAAAAGGTGCCTAGGTATACTGTGACTCAGTTAAGTGCTTTGGCCTGTACCCCCCCTGAAATGGCGCCCGCCTGTCCTGTATGGAGGGAAGGGTGGAAATAAGGTAATTCCGCTGACGTTGTGAGCCGTTGCAGGAGGTGGTTGAAAACCACTGTGCAAATCTTCATTGGATCCCATTGGGCCCTATCGGTTACAGTGGCCAATGGTGATGTATGCTGGCAGTGACGGTACACACAGCAGCGGACACGACCGTCATTTTCTATCTGTTCTCCCACTTGCTACCTGACCTTCAACAGGAGAGGACCTACACTGCAAGTCTGCTGTGACCTGTGTCTGGAACTGACCATGGCTCGTGTGACTGGGAGAAGGGCCCCTGCCTTCACAGCTGCAAAGTTGGAGAGACTAGTGGATGGGGTCCTACGCCAGTACCTAATGCTGTATGGGCCTCCAGACCAACAGGTGAGTACACTGTGAGCATGATGAATGGGGCATGATTGCATGGAGTGCTGTGTGTGAGGGCCTCATGTAGGGGAGGGTTGGGGCCCTAGGCAGCGTGCTGTATGTATGGTGGGCAATGCCTGTGCGTAAGGGGATGTGAGGGATATGGTGGACCATGAGTCTAACTGGCAGAACTGATACCTTTTCCTATGTGTATTTCTCTGCAGGTCAGCGCCCATCAAAACAAGAGTATATGGCGTGCCATCGGCAAGGACGTGTGGACCCGGGGGGGGGGGGTCTACGGCAGGCGGAGCACCCACTGTTGCAAACGATTGGAGGACCTGAGACGCTGGGCACGGAAGACGCCGGAGGCCCAGCTGGGGATGGCCTCCCAATGAGAAAGGGGTGCCTGTCGAACCCTGACCCCCCTGATGGCCTGCATACTGGCTGTGGCCTATCCGGACCTGGATGGGTGCTTGGGGGCATCACATCAGCCACAAGGAGGTGAGTACAGTGCCCCAATATTCTACTTGCACGTGGTGGGGTGGCATCCAGGTGGGGGATGTGGGCCTGTGGGTGCCCCTAGGCCAGGCCGGCAAGCTCAGGGAAGGGCCCATGTTGGGCAGGGTCTGATGTCAACCTCACCCAAACAAGCTAGTAGGCTTCCACTACTGGGCAGAGGTCTGTGGGTCTCAGTTATGCTACAATTGGCATTAGGTATCCCTGCCCATGGACTTGTGACTAGCATTGTCACTGGTAGTGCATTGCCTAGTGCGTAGGGCTGTTCCCTGTGTGTGAGAGTGTTGTGTACGCCAACAGTGGTGTTGTTTCCACCATTGACCAAGGGTATCCTTTGGCTTGTCCCCCCCCTTTTTATTTTGTCACCCTGTCCTTATGTGCATTAGCATCATCTGGCGGAGGAGCAGAAGCACTGGTGACGGGGAGAGCTGCATCCCACAGGGCCCAGGAGGTGAATCTACCAGCGGTGAGGGCACCAGTGTGATGGAGGGTAAGCGGAGCTCCACGGCAAAGACTGGAGAGGACAGTTCAGACAGTGATACCTCATCCGACGGAAGCTCCCTGGTGGTGGCGGACACCCCTGTCCCCATCCCAACTACAGGTACAGCTGCCACCCCCATACCAGCACCGCCCTACCAGCAGCCCCTTAGTGTGTTTCCTGTTCCTGCTCACCTAGGAGGGTGGGCATCTCCTTTGCCCCAGGCACCTCAGGCCCTGCCCCAGTTAGCCCTGCTGCCATGAGTGAGGAGGCTATTGACCTCCTGCGATCCATCTCTTTTGGGCAGTCAACCATTGTGAATGCCATCCAGGGGCTGGCAGCCCATTTGCAACAAACAAATGCATTCCTGGAGGGCATTCACTCTGGCATGGCGGCCCAACAGAGATCAATCCAGGCTCTGGCCTCCTTCCTGAAGGCAGCCATTGTCCCTGTTTCTAGCCTCACCCCTCCAACCTTCTCTGCCCAATCCCATTCCCCTCAACCCCAACCTATCCCAAGCACACAGGCAGACCAGCATGCACCCAGGACAACACACAGGAGTGGTTCAGGCAAACACAAGCACAACACATCATCACACAGGTACCCATACAAACGGCATCCAGATGCAGACATACCAACATCCACTGCCTTCACTGTGTCCCCCCTCCTCGTTGTCCACCTCCCTCCCAGTAACGTCTACACTCACACCTGCATGCACTACATCCTCATGCACTACCACCATCACCAGCACGCCTATCACTACACACCCCTCACTGGCAGTCACCACCCCCACATCCATTCACACGTCCCCTGTGTCCTCTCCCACTGTGTCTGTGCCCCCTCCTCCCAAAGTACACAAACGCAAGCACTCAGACACCCAACAGCCGTCCACCTCACAACAGCATCCAGCCCATGCACTTACACCCAAACACAGCAGACAGTCACCTCCTACAACCACTTACTCTTCCTCCACTCCCAAACCTTAACCCTTTTCAAGCCCCAATGTCCCTAAGAAGGCTTTCCTCTCCACCATTGACCTCTTCCCTCCACCTCCTCCCCCGTCCTTCACGTCAGTCCAGGGTGAAGAATAGCCAGGCAAGCACCTCAGCAACCCGGTCCAGGGGCACAGTGGTGTCTGCAGGTATGAAGGGCAAGGGGCAATCCGCGGCTGCTGACAGGAAGGGCAGGGGGCCTGCACCAGCAGGCAGGAAGGACAGGAGGCCTGGTGCTGGAACTCATTCGGAGCCCCACCACCAACCATGGTGGTTCAGCTGTCCGAGGCTGCAGGGGATGGGCTGGAGCCTCCCCCTACCACTGCCAGCACCACCACCAGTACCACCACCAGCAGCAGCAGCCCCAGTGGGAGGCCGTCTGAGGCTGCAGCAGATGGGCTGCAGCCTCTCCCCACCACTTCCAGCACCGCCACCAGCACCACCACCAGCACCGTCACCACCACCAGCACTAGTGCCAGCAGCAGCAGCCCCAGTGGGCAGCTGTCCAAGGCTGCAGGGGATGGGCTGGAGCCTCCCCCACCACTGCCAGCACCACCATCAGCACCACTGCCAGCAGCAGCAGCCCCAGTGGGCAGCCGTCCGAGGCATGCCGGGTATGGACTGGAGCCTCCCCCCACTACTGCCAGAACCCCCACCAGCACTGACACCAGCACCGTCACCAGCACCACTGCCAGCAGAAGCAGCCCCAATGGACAGCAGTCCGAGGCTGCAGGGGATCGGCTGGAGCCTCCCCCACCACTGCCAGCCCCGTGACCAGCCTGGCCACTGCCACCGCTGAGCATTCGTCACCGCCAGCGGACAGTGTGTAGTCCTGCCTCCATGGGCTGTTGTGCATCCTGGCCCCTGCAAATCCAGTGGGTCTGACACTTAGGTGAAAGACTGTGACCTTGCACTCCCCACGATCTGCATCACAGGGCACACTGCCCCCTCCAGAACCAGTGGAAGAAGCCATCCACTCACTGCATCCTTCCCAAGATGAAGCACACTGGGCACAATGCCCCCTCCAGAACCAGGGGAAGAAGCCATCCACACACCCCGACCTTCCCAGGATGAAACACACTGGGCACAATGCCCCCTCCAGAACCAGTGGAAGAAGCCATCCACTCACCCTGTCCTTCCCAGAATGAAGCACACTGGGCACAATGCCCCCTCCAGAACCAGTGGAAGAAGCCATCCACTCACCCTATCCTTCCCAGGATGAAGCACACTGGGTACCATGTCCCCTCCAGAACCGGTGGAGAAGCCATCCACTCACCCCATCCTCCCAGGATGAAGCACACTGGGCACAATGTCACCTCCAGAACCAGTGGAGAAGCCATCCACTAGAGAGACTGTGGCTTTGCTCTCCCCAGGACCAAGCAGTGGGAAAACCACCCACTTGAGAGACTGTGTCCTTGCACTCCCCAGGACCAAGCAGTGGGCAAACCACCCACTTGATAGAGAGTGGCCTTGCACTCCCCAGGACCAAACAGTGGGCAAACCACCCACTTGAGAGACTGTGGCCTTGCACTTACCAGGACCAAGCAGTGGGCAAACCACCCACTTGAGAGACTGTGGCCTTGCATTCCTCAGGACCAAGCAGTGGGTAAACCACCAACTTGAGAGACTATGGCTTTGCACTCCCCAGGATCTTGAGAGACTGTGGCCATGACCTCCCCAGGACATCACACAGGGCATGTAGGCCCCTCCAGGACCAGTGGTGTTGTACCATCTTCCAGCTGAAGTGCCCCCCCATTCCCCATCCCCCTGAATGAATTTTTGACCTGAACCCCCTGCAGTGTTCTCTCCGTGTTGTTGCAGGAGTGAGGTGGGGCCTTGGCCTGTGTGTTGTGGCCCTGTTGCCTACGGACATTGAGGACTGGGCAGTGTCCCTCCATTTGTATATATGTATATACGTTTGTAATTTAATGCACTTATTCATGTTCTTTGATTGTATTAATCTCACTTTCTTCCAATCATTTTGTCCTTGCATTATTCCTGAGGGTTAGGGGGTAGATATGTAATGTTACTGCATCTGGTTGTGTGTATGGTGTTGGGGATGGGGGTGTTACATGTGGCGTGTGTGTGTCTCTCTCTTTTTCCTCCCTCCTCCCTTCTGTGCTAGGGAGCAGTACTCACCGTGGTCGTCTTCACCGGCGTTGGTGTTGGTAATGCAGGAAAAGGTAGACGAGCATGGGAAATATGTGCAATTCGTGCTCCATGGTGTCGTGGTTGCTCCCTGTGTCTCCAGAGGTGAGTCCTTTGACTTCTGTGTTCTGTTTCTGCTGTGCTTTTGATGTCGTTGGTACCGCTCTGGAAAAGCTGGCAGATAGGTTGGTAATAATGCAGTGGGTGGTTCCTTTTCTTCCACCTGGCTGTTGGCTGTTACCACCATGGTGGTTGTTACTACCTCCACGGCGGTCGGTGTGTTGAAGTGGCTGTCTGTCTGAGTGATTTCCGCTGTGGTCATTTTGTTACTGCCGGCCTGTTGGCGGTATTACAGCCTCTTTATTACTGACCGCCAGGGTTGTAATGAGGGCCTATATGTTTTAAAATGTAAAGTAAAATGTTCTTACCTGACTACAGATCTTCCTTGCATCTGACCTTGTTCCCAGCGCTCTACCCACTAGAAACAGATGCAAAAGCGCAAATGTCAAGCCTGAAAGTAAAATTGAAAAAGGACAATTTTCTCCATTAAAGTCAAGAGGAAAACAGGAAAATACTTAAAAAATGATCATAAAATATGCTATGCATTTCTTAAAAAATCAGTTATATTTTCATAAAAATTATTTTCTGAATGTATTATTCAATACAATATTTTTTCAAATGTTAAACTATTTACAAATTAATATTTCAAATATTGTACATGGTATAATAGTTTGTCTCTTACAATAAAAATACATAAAAAATATTGATTGTAAAAACTATTTAAATATTTTTATGTTCTTTAAAAACTGTTTAGATGTTTAATTATTAATTACACTATGTTTTTAATTACCTATCATAAAAAGAAATATATTTGCTGAATAATACTCAGATAATAAAATTAAGTATTAATACACTTCACCACCCGATACCCATTTATCCCTTGCATCCCATCCCTAAAGGTTGGACAATTATTTTAAATAATTAAAATTGTATTTAAATATCGTACAAGTTAATCTGAAAACTTTAACACTATAGTATTGAAATTAATGTCTGAATATTTATACAATTCCCTAACTCTTTATCTCTTGTATCCTGTCCCTAATGTTTTGTGTAACAGTCCTAAACATATTTTACAAAAATAATAATAATACTAAAATTCATATACCATTTTGTTTAAATATTAATACTCAGGCAGTTAAATTAATAACTGGGTCTTAATACACTTCCCCACCCAATAACCCTATATCCCTTGCATCCCATCCCAAAAGGTATGTGAAACAGTCCTATTTTTTTTTAATAACAATATTGCTAAAAGTTATATATACATGTGTTTACACATTAATACTCATGTATTAAAATAAATATCTAAGTATTAATGCACTTCCCCACCCGCAACCCCTATATCCCTTGTAACCCTCTTCTAAATGGTTAAAAAAAATATTTATATGAATAATGCTTTTACTAATATATAATTATTACCATTAATTCTCAAGTATTAAATAAACATTATTATTCTATAAATTAATATACAATGTACCTAAATATATACTTACCTATATACCCAATAATGCATGGTAAAGCCATGCATCTTAAGTGTATATGTCAATAATGTGTAGTAAAGGCATGCATGGTAATGACATGTGGTAAAGGTATTTGCATGGTAGTGGCATGCTAGGTAAAGACTTGAGCAAGTGGTAAATGAATTGTATGGTGAAGACTACCTTGTAATGGTTGTTTCCCACATTCTACTGTTCTTCGGAATCAATTGTTTATACTGTAATTCTTATTGGAAGACAGACTATCTAACTACACAGTTCAAGCAGGCAGAAAACTTTCTTTGAATGGTTTAGGCAGCCTGAGCTGGTGTTTATAGGATTCCACAAATATAGTGCTTACTGAGCATTGCACACTTTAAGGGAGTGTGAAAAATACATTAGTAGCTCTTATTTAATATGTGGCAGGGAAGAACCATGGGAAATACTAGACTACACTGGCAAAAACAATAACTAAGGACCCAGGCTTAGAGTTTAATAAAAATCTCAGGGAATACTTAAACTATATTGAAAAAAGAGGCCCGTTTCCCCACCAGGGTGACAGAGTAAATTACTCAGTTGCCCTACAGGAGATGCCACCCGCTAAATTTAGAAATTACCACAAAGCTAAGGGTCAGTTCCTAGGCATTGGCAAGAACCACATCATGGTGGTTCCTGTCAATGCTCTTCACAGTTAAATGCAGGGCTCCATCAACATGATGAAGCCTTACGCCAAAATCTTTTCGTTTTTCTTTTCAAAAATAAAAATACCCTAAGCAAGATTTTCATTGTGAAAATAGAAAACATAATGGGCCCATCACCATGTCCTTTGCCATAGGGTGGGAAGTATTTTTAGTTTTTCAGTGTCTCTTACTACCTGGGTTAGCCAGGTAGTAAGAGACAAAAAAAGCCAGTTGTATCTCCGCCCATCATAGTTGAGCAGATTGACATATTGTCAACCCTCCGATGGCTTATACTCCTTTGAGCCATCAGGGGTGTTTGGCTTTGATGGTGATGAAGTAGTGGAGTAGTCACCATCATAGCCAAACCTAAACCACCTGTGTGAAAATCAGAGAAGCAGACCACTGTGTTGGTGGAGAGGTACCTTTGTCACCATTTCAACAGAGCTCATCTCTGCCAACATAAAATTGGTCCCATAGTGATTAAAAATTACTTCTGTCATGTAGTCCTTGTCACCAAGCTTCCTCACCTAATGGGGAGGAAAGATAGAATCATGGAAAATGAGCATTACTCCAATAAATAATTATTTGCTAATCATGTTGCCTAGTGCATGTGTTAAGAAGAGTTTTTAACGCTTTTAGATTAACGGTTCCCATCCTGGGGTCCGTAGCCCCCAAGGGCTCAATGACACATTCCCATGGGTGTTTGCAGGCCAGGGCTTGCAGGAAGGCACTCCTCCAGCTGGGGCGTCTGACAGAAATATGTTTTTATTTATTTATTACTTCCTGTGTGCAGAAGTTCTAAAAGCACTGCAAAGTTCCTTGTACATCTAGCATATTTAGGCAAAAACAAAAGCGACATGATAACTCTGGTGATGAATGTTCCTGCTGGAGAGAGATGGTAGTTTTGTCTAGTTTTGACTCATCTAAGGTAGCGCAGATGGTTAATATACCTGCTGAAAAGAACGTCTATCATACAAAGAACAGTATTTTATGTGGTTTACTGCTTTTATTACAGAGATTTGTTACCGAGCAGTTCATAATTTACAATCATAATCTAGCACAGTGAGTGATAAACTGCCATCAAAGAGCTGCATGCAAACTGCATGGCACAACTTAGAAAGTTATGTTTTTTTCCCAGTGTTTCATTTTCCTTGTGCTGGTAAAAAAAACTGTGCTTGTGTAGAAATATATTCTTATTATAAAGGTCGACGCAAACCACTGTGTTATGTTATGAATCCAGAGTTTTTGCTTCTCCAGACCAAGAACTCTTAGAAAATGACTATAAGTGTGAATGACGTGAATCATACACCTTGTAGTACCCTGTAAAGTGCTCTGACACCCTACACTGCTATGAGAAGTGCTTTAAAACAAATGAATTACAGTTGACAGAGAGGGTATGGAGAAATGAGAGGCCCTTGTGGTTTTACTCCCTTTCACCACCACATATTTATGTGAAAAATCTTTCTCAGATCTTATGTACCTAAAAAATTAAAACGGAAATTGCTTGGGAAATCTAGAATCTGACCTGAGGATTCAGCTTTCCTAAATCAAACCAAACATTGATAAGTTAGTCTCTGAGATGCAGGGTCAACCTTCCCATTAAATTGTTTTGATTTTTGCATATTTTTCAATATAAAATAATTATATCTTTAGTAGTTTGAGTATTAGTTTGGTGTCCTTTGTGTATTTTTTGCAAATTACAGTTTTAATGTTTTAAATTTAAATTTCCAAATTGCTTGAGGTGTCCCTGGCTTCCAGTAATGTTTCAGCGGGGGTCCTCAGTAGTCAAAAGGTTGGGAACCACTGATAAAATAATCAATACATTTATCTGTGACAGAAATAACCTATGTATCGCTATCAATAAAGGAAGCCTTCCCAAAGAGTTGTGTGGCAGTAATTTGGCAGATTTCAGTATATTTCATACTTCTTTCCTATTTAATCAAGGCATACATTGGTTTTAAAAGAGAACTATACCTCAGCTTCGATTACTTTAGAGAAGTTATCCATGGAATACCTATCCCTGTTTTCCACTCTCAATATCAATAAAGGCAACTCTCTTCTACAAAATGTGATTATCACATGTACCAGGCAAGTCATTTTGAAAATTGATTCCAAACTCTTGGACATTCCAATTATGAAGTCTAACATAGCATCCATACCGTTCAACCAGAAGATCAGAGTTGACAGTAGTTCCAACTTAGAAAGAAGTAGAGCAAAAAAATTGCACAATTTATTAGAGATCTAAGAAAGATAGTAGGCCCTTTGGTAATTTACATCCAATTTACAGTCTGGAATATGCTGGCTTTTATGTTTTCCTAAAGGTGGCTATATCCAAACATTGCTGCTTTTCCCAGCATGAGCTCTACATTGTTTTACCAACCAATAAAATCAAGAAAGTTTGTCATGTTGCTTCTAACATCTATGAACTATTAAAACCTGTATCTTCAAATGCAATGAAATCCATACAAAAACTGATTAGAGGACAATAATGCATACCTGTCTGAGAAGATATGATCCAAAATTTGACCAAATACTTGTTACAATAAAATTATTCCTAATCCTTTCTGATACTTGGACGATGTAATAAAATAGGCTTAGGCCCGTATTTATACTCCGTTTGCGCCGAATTAGCGTCGTTTTTTTCGACGCAAATTCGGCGCAAAACTAACGCCATATTTATACTTTGGCGTTAGACGCGTCTAGCGCCAAAGTATGGGCAAATAGCGTCATTTTTTTGCGTGAACGCCTTCCTTGCGTTAATGAGATGCAAGGAAGGCGTTCCCGTCTAAAAAATGACGGCGACGCAAATGCGTCGTATTTATACTCCCGGGCAAAAGTCACGCCCGGGAGGTGGCGGGTCAAAAAACCCCGCATTTGCGCCACTATTTAACGCCTGGGTCAGGGTAGGCGTTAAGGGGCCTGTGGGCTCAAAATGAGCCCACAGGTGCCCTCCCCTGCCCCCAGGGACCCCCCCTGCCACCCCTGCCCACCCCAGGAGGACACCCAAGGATGGAGGGACCGACCCCAGGGACATTCAGGTAAGTTCAGGTAAGTATACATTTTTATATTTTTTAATTTTTTTTGGGTGGCATAGGGGGGCCTTATTTGTGCCCCCCTACATGCCACTATGCCCAATGACCATGCCCAGGGGACATAAGTCCCCTGGGCATGGCCATTGGGCAAGGGGGCATGACTCCTGTCTTTACTAAGACAGGAGTCATTTAAATGGCGTCTGGGCGGCGAAAATAATGGCGCAAATCGGGTTGAGGCGATTTTTTTGCCTCAACCTGACTTGCCCCATTTTAAGACGCCCTAACGCCATTTTCCCCCTACGCCGGCGCTGCCTGGTCTACGTGGTTTTTTTCCACGCACACCAGGCAGCGCCGGTCTGCTAGCGCCGGCTAACGCCATTCCATAAATACGGCGCCCGCATGGCGCTTCAGAATGGCGTTAGACGGCGCTAAATTTTTTGACGCTAAACTGCGTTAGCGCAGTTTAGCGTCAAAAAGTATAAATATGGGCCTTAATCTGCAAAACAATGGTCAGTGATGGCTATGGAGTGCTCTCTGCTCAGGTCATTATGGGAGACAATATATTCATTCATACATAACATTTCTTTATTTTTTTCACCCTCTAAGAATTTCACTTATGTGGTTATACCCCCTTCTCTGGGTAAAGAAATCATGAATATATGGAAGGATCATTTCCTTTTAGTAGATCTTGGTCCGTATTTATACTCCGTTTGCGCCGAATTAGCGTCGTTTTTTTCGACGCAAATTCGGCGCAAAACTAACGCCATATTTATACTTTGGCGTTAGACGCGTCTAGCGCCAAAGTATTGGCAAAGAGCGTCATTTTTTAGCGTGAACGCCTTCCTTGCGTTAATGAGATGCAAGGATGGCGTTCCCGTCTGAAAAAATGACGGCGACGCAAATGCGTCGTATTTATACTCCCGGGCAAAAATCACGCCCGGGAGGTGGCGGGTCATAAAACCCCGCATTTGCGCCACATTTTAACGCCTGGGTCAGGGTAGGCGTTAAGGGGCCTGTGGGCTCAAAATGAGCCCACAGGTGCCCTCCCCTGCCCCCAGGGACCCCCCCTGCCACCCCTGCCCACCCCAGGAGGACACCCGAGGATGGAGGGACCCACCCCAGGGACATTCAGGTAAGTTCACGTAAGTATAATTTTTGTTATATTTCAATTTTTTTTGGGTGGCATAGGGGGGCCTTATTTGTGCCCCCCTACATGCCACTATGCCCAATGACCATGCCCAGGGGACATAAGTCCCCTGGGCATGGCCATTGGGCAAGGGGGCATGACTCCTGTCTTTACTAAGACAGGAGTCATTTAAATGGCGTCTGGGCGTCGAAAAAATGGCGCTAATCGGGTTAAGACGATTTTTTAGCGTCAACCCGACTTGCGCCATTTTAAGACGCCCTAGCGCCATTTTCCCCCTACGCCGGCGCTGCCTGGTCTACGTGGTTTTTTTCCACGCACACCAGGCAGCGCCGGTCTGATTGCGCCGTCTAACGCCATTCCATAAATACGGCGCCCGCATGGCGCTTCAGAATGGCGTTAGACGGCGCAAATTTTTTGGACGCTAAACTGCGTTAGCGCAGTTTAGCGTCAAAAAGTATAAATATGGGCCCTTATGTTTACTTTAGCAATTAAACTATCCTAAGCAACTAGAAGGTTTTGGAGAATGTTTCAAATCATACATGTTGTGAATGACTGAGGCCTTTTAGAGAAGCAGAAAATATATTAGCCCATATAATACCATTGCATTTCAGAGACTTGCCCAATATGGAACAAGTTCTTTGAATATCTTGACAAAAAATCAAACTACCCTAATCATTTTGTACTATAAATTTACTCACTTTACATCATCATACGTGTCTCAGATGTAGGTATAAATATGTATCAGCATCATTTTGAAGATTTTGTTGTGCTGGTTTTGCCTTTTATACTTTTATACTTTTTTTGACTGTAAGGTTGTAATTATTTCTGGCTTCTTTCTCATCTTTTTATCCTCTTCCTATATTGTCTCTGCTTAACTCCTTTTTTGTTTTTTCACTTTCCACTGGTAAGCGATACTCAACAATATGCAGCTGTTTTAGAATTTTTCTTTACATCATCATACCACCATTTTCAGATGTCCATATTTGACAATTGGTTTGAGCAAGCTCCCATATCTCAAATATCATGTTCTTTTATGCATTAGTGGCTGGCAACTAGTCAGACGGACTGGTGTGTATTTGTGTGGTCAGGTGGTGTATGCATGCAAGGTGAGTGGTGAGTGTAAATAAAAAGGAATAACCACTTACCTTGCTTGCTGCACAACATCTGACATCCTCCTCGCTGCGGTCTGTGTTCTGCCTTGTCTACAGTGAATTCCCCTAACCAATCCTGGTGCTACTCTCATGCTGATAAACAGCATGAGAGCAGCACCAGGATTAGAGAGAGCAGCCTCTCTCAGTGCTCTCTAGAGCAGTGGTGGCCTGTGCTTTCTCTAACCCAGCTCTATAAGACAGAAGAAATGTGCATGTCTGGCTGACCGTCGCAAGACAGCTGGCCAAAGAGACATGCATACTTTAAACCTAAGTACACAGCCAGCCAGCCCACCATTCCTCATTGCTGCAGAAATGGCCCCACCCGTCCTGACACTCGGTTCAGTATGGGTGGATGAAAAATGAAATGGTAATAAATAAATGTAACGGGCCCCCGTTACAGGGTTGCTGCCGGCAGAGCCGGTTGCCGAGGCAACCTTGGATGGCGACACCAGGAAGTGCACCTGGGGCACTTTAAATAGAGGAGACCCTACCTAGAGCGAAGACTTCTGGGTACTGGAGAAGGGGCTGACATGCAAAGACACAGTGACAGGAGAGGAGGAGGCAAAAGGACAGCGAGGAGGAGAGGAGGGAAAAGACACAACAACGGAGCAACCAGGGCCAACGGAGACTCCAAGAAGGACACAGACATAGAGGAGAGCGGCGAGGAGGAAGAGAAGGAGGAGGAAAACAGAGGATCCTGAGGAGCGGCTATGACGCTTGGTGTTGGAGTGGACTGGGAGCCAGACAGAGAAGAGTACACCACAAGAAGACCACGCCACATTCCTGGGGGAACAAGGCTACACAAGGTAGAGACATCTTTTAACACAAGTATACCTATTGGGGTTACGGGACATGAGGAGACGTAAGGGACTCCTAGGAGAGATAGACTCCTAGATAAAGCAGGTCAGGTCAGAAAGGAGAATACCACAAACCACTTTTGCATGTAATAACACGAATTACGCACTTTGGAGTGATCCCTAATTCACTTTCCTCTCTCACTTCCCTCCCTAGTTAAACCCCAACCATACTATACAGTATTACACTTACCTGATACCTGGCTTTCCTTCATTCTGCGGTATATCGAACAAGAGCGTGACCAGGGAACAGCAAACCTCCCCATCAAACCATCTAAAGACAGAGGAACCAACCTAAGAGGAGAGAAGAGAGAAAGAACTTTAGTTAGACTACAAGATGATGTCTCTATATCTATAACAAAATGAATAAATAATTACAACCTCCCCATCTTAGACTGTGTTGCCCTAAATATTTACAGTGTGAGCCTCGTACAGTGGTGTCAGAAGTGGGATTAGAAATAGTGTTCTTCCTATACCCTCTGCACAATGGATACGGACATTAGCCTTGCGGACATGATATGCCAATTAGCTGGGGGGCAGAGAGACTTACAGCTAGTCTTTGAAGAACAAGTAAAGAATGCAGAAAAAGACCTTGAGCAACTCCAGGTGGCATTAAAAAGTCAGGCAACCATAACGCCAAGGTCCATCCAAATGTTCCCAGTTGAGTCTTGCAGAAATACATACCCAGAGAGCACCCTGAGTCATTTTTCAATAATTTCGAGAGGGTTGCCCTTTCTGCAACATGGCCCAAGGAACATTGGGGCCAATATATTGCCCCCTTACTGACATGCGAACTACAAAACATATATCAGGCCGCCAATCCCTGCGGAGCTACCCTGTATGATGAAATTTGAAACAACATATTCAAGAGGATAAGATTTGATAGTGAACATTATCGAGTACGATTTCAACTAGAAAAGTGAGGTGCCCTGGATCATGCTAGAGCGCTATTTTCCTGCGTCCAAGATTTAGGCTTAGGGTGGTTAAAACCTGAGGAGCCCGCTAAAGAGGAGATTATCCAGGTAAATTCTCCTTGAACAATATTTGGAAGCCTTACCCAATTCCACTAGAAACTGGATAAAACAGCATCCAAATGTATCCACTTCTGAAGCTATTGAATTGGCAAATGAATATCATAAAACTATAGACTATAAAACGTATCCGTCACGAAACCTAAGGTGCTTCCTCCTGCAGGGAAATTGTCCACAGAGAAACCATCATTCTGAGAGCCAGTCGATACCCCTAGGCTTCCCAAACCTGTAGGAAGGGAGAGTGGTAGTCAACCTCAGTGCTATAATTGTGCAGAATGGAGCCATATAGCCAGAAACTGTCCATGACAGGTGACTAAAGGAAAGGTTCTATGTACTAAGGGACTCCAGACGAAGCATATTCTTGAGATGAGAGTTAATGGACAACCTATGCAAGTATTAATAGATTTGGGGTATCGCCAGTCAGTAATTCAGGCTGAAAGAGTAGCACCAGAACAGTGGATGTCTAAACAGAGAACCGCCTTAATGTGTGTACACGGAGAAACCCAAACCTATCCCCTTGCCCAAGTATCCCTTGAATGGATGTTCAATAGAGAAACCCTTCAGGTGGGGGCAATTCCAAGTCTCCTGCAGGACCTTATTATAGGAACTGATTACCCTGAGTTTGTAACACCATTAGAGAAGGCTATTACAAAAAAAAAATCCTCCCAATGGTTGTTGGAGGGACCGTTTCAAGGGGAAGATATACAGCTGAGTAAGACCAAGAAGAGGCTAACTCGGACACAAAAGAGAAAAAATAAGAAAAACTATAGTAAAGGAGTCTTTGCTCATAACATTTTTTTCCCCTATAGTCTCCTCTACGAGTAAGCCCGCAGGGAGCTTTCGTACCTGTCAGCGAGAGGACCCCACCCTTAAAAATGCATGGGAGCAGGTAGTTAAAGAGATACCTGACAAGGTAGGAATTATTTTTGTTGGAAAAAAAAAGGTTTACTCTATAGATATCTCAAAACCCCAGAGCAGGTTAAAACTCAATTATTGGTACCCCTCCCTTTTAGACCTCAGGTATTACACGTGGCCCATAGTCAGTGTGGCGGAGGACATTTTGGTAGAGAAAAAACAGAGACTTATCTGTTAACCTGTTTCTATTGGCCAGGGGTCTTCTCTGACATTAGGAAATATTGTGCCTCATGTACCTGATGTCAACTGACGAATACACCACAACAACCGAAAGTTCACCTATATCCTTCACCGATTATAGAGGTTCCCTTTACAAAGGTGGGTATGGATTTAGTTGGACCCCTGATACCATCTTCTAAGGGATATCAATATATTCTGGTTTGGTGGACTATGCCACCAGATATCCTATGCGGTTCCCCTACGGAATATGAGTACCAGAACTGTAGCACAAACAATGATTGAGTTTTTCTCAAGAGAAGGGTTCCCCATGGAAATCTTGACTGATCAAGGGACTCCCTTTATATCAAATCTAATAAAACAGATATGTGCCTTATTAAGTATTAAACAGATTAGGACATCGATTCACCATCCTCATCCATGGTCTCATAGAAAGGTATAACCGTACCATCAAATCTTACTAAAGAAGACCATTACGGATACTGGTAGAGACTGGGATAAGAAACTTCCTCTTGTCCTCCATGCTTTCTGGAGCCATGTACAGTCTTCCACAGGGTATTGCCCTTTTGAACTGGTCTAGGGTAGACCTCCCCTGAGTTTATTGGATATGGCTGCAGAGGAGTGGGTAGGAGGAAGAGGAAACAGGGAAATATATTTTAAAATATGCACAGACCCTCAAGGACACTCTACATACATTATGGGACACAGTACACAGACAGATGGAGAATGCCCAACAAAAACAAAAACAGTATTATGAAAGAAACAGTAAAATAAGAGACCTACAGATTGGAAGTAAAGTACTCATGTTACTTCCTTCTTCTGATAATAGGCTGTTAGCCCAATGGCAGGGACCTTTTCAAGTTACCTATAAAGTGACCCCACTTACTTACAGAATCGCAGTGCCACATGAGAAAAACTGGGGATAGATATATCATATCAACCTGTTGAAAGAGTGGAGAGAACTAGAAACTCAAAATCCTGTTTCTTTCATAACCACCTCACAACCCTTACAGATACAGTTTCCATCCTTAGATGGTACTAAGGCGGAATCTTGCCCCATTCTAAATACTAACTTCTCACAGATTCAGAAAGGGCAAGTACTATCCCTTATACATTAGTATCAAGATGTATTTCCCCCTCAGCCCTGGGAACACAAGATTAGTACAACATCACATACATACAGAACCTGGGAAATATATCTGACTCAAACCTTATAATATTCCCAAAGCGCGACACAAAGATGTTGAAAAAGAAGTAAAAAAGATGTTACAGCATCATATCATAGTGCCTTCTACAAGTCCTAGGTGTTCTCCCATTGTTTTAGTACCAAAACCTGACAATAGTCTCTGGCTTTGTATAGATTTCTGCCAATTAAATGCCATAACCAACTTTCAATGTATACCCCATGCCCTTAGTAGATGAAATGATAAAACAACTGGGCGCAGTCAAATATATGTCTACTCTGGATCTTACCAAGGGTTATTGGCAGATACCCCTTGCCCAAGAAGACCAACACAAACCGCGTTTTCAACACCCTCAGGTTTATCTCAGTTTAAAGTAATGCCGTTTGGTCTACATGGCGCTCCAGCCACTTTCCAAAGGCTTATGGATATGCTTTTGTTAAAAAAACAAGAATACGCCACTGCCTACCTTGATGACATTGTGATATTTATTCCTTCTTGGAACACCCATTTGAAGCATTTAGATCAGGTCTTGAAGACATTGAGTGAAGCCAAACTTACAGCAAATTCTACAGTTGAGTTACCAAGTTCTCCTTTTTCAGGTTGGGCGAGGTTGTCTGTGGGCACACTGTGCCAACTGGAGAAGATCTGGTGGCTCCCGATTCCATGGGGAGCAATGGGGAAATGTTTCTGGAGCTGGTGCAGGGCCACTGCGGGGAACCACTTGGAAAAGCACTGCACAGGTAAGTTCAGAGGTAGTTTCTTGGGGTCTCCTTGGAGTGTTGAGGTCGCAACGGGTGAGGGACCCTTAGGGCACAGCAAAGGCCAGATGTAGCAAGCATTTTGTATGGTGCAAACTGCGAAAATCGCAGTTTGCGCCATGCAAAATGCTCATTGCGATGCACATTCACATTCACATTTTGCAGGTCGGTACCGACTCGCAAAATGTGAATGCGACTCGCAAATAGGAAGGGGTGTCCCCTTTCTATTTGCAACTCGCATCGCAATGCCAAATTGCTTTGTGACTGCGAACGCGGTCGCAAAGCAATTTGCAGTTACCACCAGTGTCACACTTGTGGAAACCCATTTGCAAAAGGGAAGGGGTCCCCATGGGACCCCTTCCCCTTTGTGAATGTTGACAAAAAGGGTTTTTCAGGACAGGCAGTGGTCCAATGTACCACTGCTTATGCTGAAAAAACGAAACCAAATGGTTTAGTTATTTTTTTTATTTTGCAACTTGTTTTCCTTTAAGGAAAACGGGCTGCAAAATAAAAAATAAAAACGCTTTATTTAAAAAGCAGTCACAGACATGGAGGTGGTCTGCTGTCTTCAGCAGGCCACCATCCCTGTGATTGCAGGGACTCGCTATGGGGTCGCAAAATGCGACCCACCTCATTAATGTGGATGAGATGGTTCTTTGCGACCCCATAGCGAATCGCAGATGGTGTCTGAGACACCGTTCTGCATCCGATTTTGCGAATCGGAAATTGCAAGTCGCTCCGACTTGATTCTGTTTCTTAGGGGTGGGTGATATAATCTGCTCCACTGGTGGAATTGGTGGTATTTTGGCCACTTGCACATTACACTGCTAAAGTGGAGGTCTGGCTAAATTTCACCAAATGATGTGTGGCAGAGTTTTTTCTTGCATTTGGTGCAAAAACATTAGGTTGGGGAGAAAGATTTGGCATCCCCTAGAGCGATTTTCACTCACTTGTAGAGCACCTGGCAAGAGTTCTCCAAAGTTGGCAGTTGTAGGTGTTGCGACAATTCACAGTAAGAAAGCTACTGTTTAAGAGGAAAATCTACTCCAGCTGCAGCAAAATCAACTCAAGAAACTGCACCTTCTGTCATGCAGTATGGTGCTGTTCATGCTGATTTTTCAGCGTGGAAAGAGCTCCTGTGAGCTAAATCACAGAGCAAGCAGTGCGAAGTACCTATTTATGCCTGTTCGTGGAATTCACAACATCTTGCGGAATTCCACGCTGTCATTTTCACTGCTATTTATTATTTGCAAATGATCTACCTCACCTTTTATTCCAACAATATTTTGACCATGAACAGCAGGTTTTGTATGTCTGCATATGCACCAGGATCCCCAACTTCCAATATTTTTTTATGTTTTTGTACATGTGAGAAAACAGGGTTGATTGCAGAGGCCCCCTAAATGTTTGCCCCACTTTTTCACCTTTTGCAGGTGTTTTCCTGACTCTAATGGTGCCTTGTGTACTGCTAACCAGTCCCAATGGCCTCCATAGGCTAAAATAAGGAGACTTTAATCAAAAAGGTCCCCTTAAGTGCCAGATACCTTGAGTGTGGTATCAGATAAATTGTTATAATAAATCCCACAAATTACAATTTTTGAATTTAATATAACTAGTTCAGTTAAAGAGTTTTAAAACTCTACCTGAAAGGTGCCATCTTCAGCTCTGTAGTGCCCTTCTCTGATTGGCCAGCCTCTGGCAGCCTGGCCAGGCTGCCTTGATGAGGTGTGAAGTTGCATGGGATAAACACAAAGAATGTGCCTGGGGGAGGACATCTGCCTCAGCAGATGGAGAAGCAGGATGGGGGAGAGCAGCCACACTGGTTTTCAAAGCAGGGAAGGACATTTGGAGCAGCCCAGGACCTCCCTCTCATCATGCAACACCAGACAATTAGGTTGTGGAGGAAAATATACATTTTCAGCTGGTATATAATCCTCCTTAAATGGCGTAAAAAAACTAAGGCCCCTATTTAAAAGAAAATGATGGAGCGGGATGCTGCACCAAAATTGGCAGCGCCAAACTCCGTCATTTTCACAATGCAGGGATGCGCTGCATTTAATTGAATACGGTGCACCCCTGTGTTGTCCTCTGCGCTGGCACTAAATTAAGCTTCTCGCACCAACACAGACATCCTTGCACCATCACACAAGGATGCCTGCATTGAGGGGTTTGATTGTGTGTGGGGCTGTGTCCGTTCCTGCACATAAGCAGTCACTATTGGTGATTTGGTACTTCTGTGTGTGCTGCAGAGTGCAGCACACACATATGCACATAAACAAGCACTAATGGCGATGTGGCACTTCTGTGTGTGTTGCAGCATACACAAAGGTGCCAAAGCGTAATTTGACATGATTGTTTATGTGCAAGAAGGGACATCTTCCCGCACATAAACAATCATGTCTGTCATTTTGCAAAAAACAAGGAGGAATAAAAGTATTCCTCCTCGTTGCGCCTTGCTAATGCCACCCCTGGGGTGGCATTAGATTTTGGCTCTGCCTCAGGTTTACGAAAACTCGCAAATCTGAGGCAGCCTCGAAATGCAATAGGTGTTGCTGTGGCAGGCCCACAGCAACACCCATTGCATGCCCCTCTGACACAGAAAACAGCGTCGGAGGGCCTCATATTTACAAGAAGGCATAACGCCATACAAACTGGCAATACACCTCCTTGCAAATATGGAGCAGATGTTAGCACCAGTAGATCATCACATAAAGTGACGGTCAAGGATGGTTCTAGAGGTTCTTAAACATTTCCCTAATTCTGCCTTCAAATTCTCCATTGACAATAATGTAATGGAGAACTTAACACATCCGCCAGATATATGAAGGTATTCCTTTACCACCTAAGTGTTAATCAGGCCGCTTTAATATTTCACAGTACAACCGTTTTTGCCTCTTGGGAAGACAGTGCCCTTCGCATAAGGATGAATAAGGGCGATCCAAACATACAGGCCCCAACTTACTGAATTCTTAATATGGAGACAATAACACTCTATGTAGAACTAAATGAAAAAATAGTTAGGCCCATATTTATACTTTTTGACGCTAAACTGCGCTAACGCAGTTTAGCGTAAAAATATTTAGCGCCGTCTAACGCCATTCTGAAGCGCCATGCGGGCGCCGTATTTATGGAATGGCGTTAGCCGGCGCTAGCAGACCGGCGCTGCCTGGTGTGCGTGGAAAAAAACCACGTAGACCAGGCAGCGCCGGCATAGGGGGAAAATGGCGTTAGGGCGTCTTAAAATGGGGCAAGTCAGGTTGAGGCAAAAAAATCGCCTCAACCCGATTTGCGCCATTATTTTCGACGCCCAGACGCCATTTAAATGACTCCTGTCTTAGTAAAGACAGGAGTCATGCCCCCTTGCCCAATGGCCATGCCCAGGGGACTTATGTCCCCTGGGCATGGTCATTGGGCATAGTGGCATGTAGGGGGGCACAAATAAGGCCCCCCTATGCCACCCAAAAAAAGAAAAAAATATAAAAATGTATACTTACCTGAACTTACCTGAATGTCCCTGGGGTGGGTCCCTCCATCCTTGGGTGTCCTCCTGGGGTGGGCAGGGGTGGCAGGGGGGGTCCCTGGGGGCAGGGGAGGGCACCTGTGGGCTCATTTTAAGCCCACAGGCCCCTTAAAGCCTACCCTGACCCAGGCGTAAAAAAAGTGGCGCAAATGCGGGGTTTTTTGACCCGCCAACTCCCGGGCGTGATTTTTGCCCGGGAGTATAAATACGACGCATTTGCGTCGCCGTCATTTTTTTAGACGGGATCGCCTTCCTTGCATCTCATTAACGCAAGGAAGGCGTTCACGCCAAAAAATGACGCTATTTGCCCATACTTTGGCGCTAGACGTGTCTAACGCCAAAGTATAAATATGGCGTTCGTTTTGCGCCGAATTTGCGTCGAAAAAAACGACGCTAATTCGGCGCAAACGGAGTATAAATACGGGCCTTAGTGTTTCATTATGCAACATATTGCCCATTTTTAAATAAAGTTTTTTTTACTGTTGACCCGTCACCTTACTTTTGAATACCATGCACATCAAAATATAAATTAATAAGTCAAGTTAAGTGGCCTCGTGCTTTTGCAACTGCGGTGCTCCTCATTAATTAAATATGCTTGGCATTTGGAGTTCATTATAATTTGAGATGTGCATTAAACTTGGGCAACAAACCTCACCAGGATGATCAGTTCAGAAGGATAGCAACAGACTGATTGTACGGAGAGGATGAGAGTCTGGTGAACGCAGGTTTGCATATGTTTATCGTCACTCTCCTTCTGCACGCATGAACTCTCCAATAACACTTTGAAACAATTGAGATAAACGTTTTTTTAAAGACCACTGATGAATAACCTACGAGACCGGTCAGGTTTTGTTTGTGCTGGCACTGAACCACAACAGATGGATTATCAAATGTGTGGCATACGGAGAAAGCTATTTCATATGCCAGTTTGCTAAACAGATTCACTTCATCGTCTGACCACAGTAAAAAAAGTCAAACAGAAACAACAGGCTCAGTTTTCTCCATAATGAATATGTAAATACAAATGTTTAAGCATCGCGCTCCAAACAAAAGAATTGACAGTCGCTCGTATAAAAAGACAACGGTCTACGTTTACAAATAGGGCACTGAACGCAGCATAGTAGCCAAAAATGCTGCGCTTCGTGAGAGGAAGGGATTAGGAGCTAGCCATATTTACAGAGATATGGTATGGATCTCTCCTCTCCTCTCTGCCTAGCGCAGGCCCTGATTTCAGATGCTATGCACCACACACACACCTTTGCGCCATAATGCAAGCCTGTGTGCATGAGTCTAGCATAGGTTTTGTACAGGAGATGTACCCTACCAGCACAAAATACTATGCTTAGACACACTTCAAAACTTTTCCTACTTTGTATGTGTGCTTTACAGTGCTGTGCGCATGCAGAATCCGAAAAGAAAGGAATAATGAAAACATCTCTCATTTTAATGCCTCCTCTCAAATGGTATTAACTTTTGGTGCAAAACCCTGTCTACTATTTTTACTTTGACCCGCTTTGCATTAGTTTTAGGGTATTTTCCAGTGTAAACAAGTTTTGAACTGGAAAGTAAATTGTAAAAAAAACATTTTGTGCTGGCTAGTGTCACTTTTGTGATGCTAACCCTGTGGAAAATGTTTGCAAATCTACCCGAGGACGCAAGTTGGGAGTAAACTCAGGGTGGATGCCATCCATCCACTATTTTCACAGGGTGGATGCTGTACTTCCTGCTAAGAATTTGGACCCAACTAAAATATACTAAATTTGCCCTTGTGTAGCAGAATAATTTCAGTAGCACCTGCACACACTTTAAGCAGCTCCTGCACATTGCATACTTTTCTTCGTTCAGGTATTTCTTATTTTAAATTCCTACTGTCCCAGGATAAATGCAGAATTTAAGGTCCCATCAGGACTTTTTATCTGATTTTCCTGGCTGGAAGATGTCTGGAGTCCCTCACCTAGCTGCAATTGAGGAATCAAAGGCGCACAACTTGTTATCACTTCACAGGTACTTAAGAGAGGTATGATTTTCACTTGGTTCAACCCCTGTATATAAGAGAGCACGCACTGTGAGAATGTCTGATGTGTTGATCTGTCCCAGTATTTACACAAATAATTTAAATAACACTGTTTTGCTTTATTTCTTTTATAGTGCTACTCATCCCAATGCAGGATGACAGAGTGCTTTAGATCATATGTAAACACTCTACATTGCCAATAAATAATATCTGTGTGAATTAATGTACAGGATATGTAACATATTACAGTGAGAGTTAGGAGGTGTAGGAGTCACATGTTCTCCATAGTTCCCTGTGCTATATTAGAGGTATTACAAGTTCCGAACTGCAAGTTACAAAATAATCTTTGTGTTAAAAGCAATATCCCACTTACCTATCTGCATAAAATAAAAATCTGTCATCTGCATATTACGTGATGTGATTTGCAGGAGACACAATAATCCTCAATGCTATTTTGATTCAAAACTGTGATGAAGCAAAGCACAGATCTCTCCAGCAAATGTGTTAAGTTCCAGAGTTATCTAATCGTAATTATCATTCCCTGAGATTTACTGGGCGCACAAAGATATCTGCAGCAGGTGCCTTAGCACCACAAGATATTTTAGAACGCAGACTTTGCTACCAAATAAGCAAAACTGATTTACTGCCACATTTCTCCATGCTGCCAAGTTATGTGTGGCATTTAAAAAAAAATGTATAAGATGAAGTCCAGATTATGTGTTGAGGATGAGTACTGGCCTCGTTCCGAGTTTGGCAGTCCTAATGTAGGACTGCCAAACCCGCAGGGAGGCTGTAGGGCTGCCAAACAAGCAGGGACGATGCCATCACCATGGCGGTGGCTCCCCTCAGCCCTCTTACAATGTTCCCGCTGGTCTGACCTGTGGGGACATTGCAGTAGAGCATTCCCACTGGTCAAACTAAATGAGCTGAGTGCTATCTGGCAGCACAGAGGTGGCCAACCAGCACCTTTGGAATGTGCACTGTCTGCAAAGCAGACACTGCACATTCTGACAGTGCTTGAGTCCCCTGCACTGTTCATGGCCATAGGCAGTGTAGGTGCCCCCATGTGGCACCCAGCACACACTTACTGCCTGCATTTCTATGTCAGTGAAACCTCAATGGAAAGGCTGGCGGTGAGGGGAGTTGTAATAAGCCAGGTGGCCCCTGAGTTCAGCACTGCCCTGGCTGAGTACAACTCTGACTGCTGCTGTGCCATCGGGAACCATGTTCCCGGCAGGGACAGCAGTCCCTTGTGGGTCTGCCTGCCAGGGTTTTAACTGGGCGGTCAGACCGCTCATAGTGTGGTGGTCTGACCGCCAACGCAATCGTGACAGTCCTCGGACTGCCACACTCGTGATGAGGCCCTCAGTCTTTTGGCATAACCCCAGCGCAAAATGTCCCTTGTTAAATCTCACTTGTTAAATCTTGCAATGCACTCAAATGTAGTTGTAATAGAACTGCTAAACATGTCTGAGGTATTAAGCTGTGATGCAACTTCCTGTGAGGTCATGGGTTGTGATGCCAATTACAATGTCACGTGCTGTGATGTCATGCGACGTGATGTCATTCGTATACTGCCTAACTTGGTTAAACCCCTGACTTCTTTTTTTAGGACCTGCACCTTGTTGAACAGATTTTTGCTACCTTTTGCAGTGGTAAATTAATATGTTGCATTACATTTTTAATGGAATGTAAAATCTGGGCCTGGAACCATTGCTGCTATGGATGTAGTCACAACCACAGTAGAACGCAGTAACCAAGCAACAGCAGATCACAGCAACACAGTAAATCAAG
This sequence comes from Pleurodeles waltl, assembly GCF_031143425.1. Lineage (NCBI taxonomy): Eukaryota > Metazoa > Chordata > Amphibia > Caudata > Salamandridae > Pleurodeles > Pleurodeles waltl. The sequence goes on along the minus strand of NC_090437.1, from coordinate 256,030,522 downwards.
ACGAAACAGGACAATAGGAAAAGCAATAACCCACATCTAGTCAACACAACAAAATGCAAACAATGTAACATAAGAACACAAAACAATTCAATAACTGCACATCAAAAAGAATGGACAGCACATCACAATAACCACAACCGAGCACACCCCTTCCAGCCACCAGCAACACTAATAAAATACAACACAATTAGAACATTGAAAATGCTAACAACAAAGCTAGAAGACATGGACAACAGCATGACCATGCACCTCTGTACGGCAAGCCATTTTAAGCAACGCATGAAAAAGCAAAGTATTGCATTATTGAATCACAATAAGAAACCTACAGCACAATACCAACATCAGAACACACCACAACTAAACAATGTAATAATAGAAAAACACATTGCTAATATTGTAATCTATGGAGCAAAAAAAAGCACATAAAACACAGTACAGTAATTTATTAACCAAAAAAATGACACTTGCAGCCTTTACCCCTGGTATGGTACAAGGAGGTGACTGGAATACAGTTTGCTATCTGAATGACAAATCAACCCACCAACAGACCATACCTAAGCCAAAGATACAAGAAGCAGTATAACTGTTATGGTAAAGTTTGAGTTTTTGTATTGCTTGGCAATGCAATATATATATGGACCAAGCTACCTTTCTGCCAAATGTGGTGTGATTCCACCCAGTGGAGTGGGCTGTAGATGTGTTCTAAATTCCTATGGGAAATTGTTTGCAGAAAAAGTGTTTTTTGTGTCTCCCCTTTTTCCCAACACCTGGTTTATGAGTTTATTAAGCACCCTGAAACATTCACAATAGGAGCTGAAGTGAGCTGCAAAGTTATTTGGAAGATTCATCAAACAGCGCATAAGTTATTGGCAAAACAAAAAATGCTTTCCCTGATATATATATAAACACATATATGTATAATGGGGAAAGTGTTTTTTGTTTTACCAATAACTTTGGTGCCGTTTGACGAATCTTCCAAAAACCTTTTCAGTTCACTTCAGCTCCTTTTGTGAATGTTTTGGGGTGCTTCATAAGCAAGGTGTTGGCAGTTGCCACTATGTAGTTATAGTTAGGACCTAGTTTCTACCGGAAAAGTCTTTTTTACTCACCTATATCTTTGGTGCCAGTTGACGAATTCTCACAAAATCTTTTAAAAAATGTGAAGCTTACTTCAGCTGCTGTCTGGAAAGTTTCAGGGTGATCCGTCAAGAGGGGGCCGAGAAAAGGATTCCCCACATTAATTTCCATAGGGTTTTTGAACAGGACTACAGCCCGAACAGCAGGATGGAATTACACCAAAGTTTGCAGAAAGGTAGCTATTGATCCAGAAAAACGTTATTTGGTGTAAATCCAACACTTTAAGCAGGAAGTGTTGGCAGGCATCTTGGGACCGGGCTTCAGCCGAGTCACTGAAAAACAGATCAGAAAAAGAAAAGGAGCCAGGATAGGGACACCTGGACCCTACAACTATGGTGTTGGGGTCCCAGCAGAGGGACCCCACCAGGGCAAGAACACATTTTTTAAATATATTGTCGCTGGGAGTCACAGCAGCTCTGCAGATCTGGCAGAAAAAAAAGTGTAGGCTCCTGCACTTGTTTTGAAAAAAGGCCCAAGGTGGACCAGGGTCCAGGAGCATTATTAAAACAAATGGAGGGGGCATCATGGAGCCCCCCCTCCTGAATCTCTTGGAGCCCTGGGGACCTCCACCTCCACTGGTAAAATAAGCAATAACAGAGGGGTCTTGTGGAACCCCAATGCACCTGAGACCACAATCTCCCATGGGCGAAAACAACATTTGAAAGTGGGAGGGGCAGCACAGACCCTTCCCGACCCATATAAGGCTCTTGGGACTACCACCTCTCTGAGGCCCAACCATGAAAACAAAAGAAAAGCGGGGCATGCAACCACCCACCTGGAGCCAATAATGGCCCTGGATACTGTCACTATAGGGCCAGCTCCTGCTATTTCCTGCTGTACCTACCCCTTGGCCATAGCTGTTTGCTCTGACATAGAAGGAGATTTGACAGCTCCAGTTAAGCCATAGCAAACACAACTCTGCTCCCAGGAAACCAGAAGCACTTACGACATATAGATAAGGGGGAAGGACCCTGATTTTGTGGCAATGTACTTCTTTGTACCCTTGTTGGCCTGTCTATAAGAGGATTCATCTTATCAGAGAATTCCAGAGAAACAGGCAACAGGAACAATCATGTCACCAAAACGTGCACAAGGTCACTGGTCACATTTCCTTGCACTTCATTACACAGCTATAGTGTAGAATACAAACTGGACATTTACTTAAGATTTATTTAAGGAGTCAGAAACAACTGACTTGGGTGGATATTTTGTGCAAAACTGTGGATTCTTGTTGGACAAAAGGGCAGATGAGGTTCCTTTGTGGCGAAGTCACTTACACAGCTACTGCCACACTCATACAGACATTCACACACCAACTCACAGATGCACTCAAAGACTCATGTCCTTACTTAGAGACCCACCCAGACTCACACACCCACTCACAGACCCACACAGACACTTGCGCACCCAATTACAGAGACACTCTTACACCCACTCTCACACTCAGACACCCTTTCACACCTACTCTCACACCCAGACACTCTCGCACCAACTCTCACACCCACATAGACCCTTCACACCCACTAGCACATGCAGACAGACATTCTTACATCCACTCTCATACCCAGAGACACCCCCTCACACGTATTCCCACACCCATAGAAAAAGGTGCTGTTTCCAGCTTCCACCTTCGGCTGCATGCAGCACGGGATTGAGTTGTTAGGTGGGCTGGCCATGGAGCTGGATTAACATATATTATTTAAAGTCACTTTATGTGAAATAAAACACAGAAATTCACTGAAAAAAACAATGATTTCAGGGACATTATAGTTAGGAAATATATTTATATATATATATATATATATATATATTTTTTAAATAAATTAATTTAAGAAAGCAAAAGTTACAGGGACATTATAGGTAGACTTACATTGTAAACATACCAAACTATAGAAATTCGCCTGGTATAGTTAGAGTCATCTCAATTAACTACAACTCGTGCCCTAAGAAAACTATAACGTGCATCCCAGGCATGCACAGTTTTTTTTGTCAAAAATGTTACTGCAAATATTATATTGATATTATCATTGTTGTTATCAAAGGTGTTGTTAGACCTGACAGCCTTAGGGTGGTTGTCCACCAACTTTCTGCCTACCTCCCTCCACTTTTTTGACACTGTTTTTTCTGGTTTTAGGACTCTGTTTACTTTACCACTGCTAATCAGTGCTAAAGTGCATATGCTCTCTCCATTAAACATGGTAAAATTGGTTCATGCCCAATTGGCATATTTGATTCACTTGTAGGTCACTAGTAAAGTGCAGTGCATGTGCCCAGGGCCTGTAAATGAAACGCTACTAGTGGGCTTGCAGCACTGATTGTGCCACCCACATAAGTAGCCCCTTAACCATGTCTCAGGCCAGCCATTTCAAGGCCTGTGTGTGCAGTTTCACTGCCACTTTGACTTGGAATTTGCAAGTACTTGCCAAGCCTTAAACTCCCCTTTTTCTACACAGAAGTCACCCCTAAGGTAGGCCCTAGGTAACCTGTAGGATAGGGTGCTATGTATGTAAAAAGCAGGACATGTACATGTGTGTTGTATGTGTCCTGGTAGTGGAAAACCTGTAAATTCATTTTCCACTACTGTGAGGCCTGCTCCTTTCATAGTCTGGTATTAGGGCTACCCCCATACACTGTTTGAGTGGTAGATTTTGATCAGAAGGGGGTAACAAGGTCATATTTAGCATGGCCAGAAGGGTAATAGGAAATCCTGCTTATTGGTGAGGTTGGATTTTATATTATAATTTTAAAAATGCTACTTTCAGAAAGTGAGCATTTCTCTGCACTTAAAATCCATCTGTGCCTTACAGCCTGTTTCCAGTCAATATCTGGGCTTGGCTGGATTTCAGTTTCTTTAGGCATTTCACCAAACGACCTCAAACACAGGACCCTCAGTCACACCTGCACCCATTTGCAAACTGAATGGGTCTTCCTGGGCTTGAAGAGTGGAGTGCCTAACACATTTCGAAGGCTAGTGGCTTGCCCTCTCAAAATAGATTGCCAAACCTCCTACTGGGACCCTGGCAGACAGACCGGTACTAAAAGGGGAACGTGTGCACTTCAAAACCACTCTTTGAAGTCATCCCCCACATCAAATGCATTTTGGGTTATAAACTGGTTCTCTGACCCCACCAGCTCAGACACTTCTGGACCTGAGCCTGCAACCTGTAAAGAGGAACTGCCTGGCTGCCCAAATCAATCAATCAAGAATTTGTAAAGTGCACTACTCAAGGCACTGAAAGGACTCATCTTGACTGCTTTGCTGAGAAGCACTGCTGCCCTGCTGTTGCCTTGCTGCCCTGCTGAAATCTGATTTCACTGAGAAGTGCTCTCCAAGGGCTTGGATGGAGCTGTTTTCTAAAGTGTCAGGGCCAAAAAGACTTCGGGGGTCATTCTAACTCTGGCGGGCGGCGGAGGCCGCCCGCCAGAGTTCCCCCCTCCAGAATACCGCACCGCGGTCAGAAGACCGCTGCGGTTATTCTGTGTTTCCCGCTGGGCTGGCGGGCGACCGCCAGAAGGCCGCCTGCCAGCCCAGCGGGAAACCCCCTTCCCACGAGGAAGCCGGCTCCGAATGGAGCCGGCGGAGTGGGAAGGTGCGACGGGTGCAGTTGCACCCGTCTCGAATTTCAGTGTCTCCTGAGCAGACACTGAAATTCTTTGTGGGGCCCTCTTACGGGGGCCCCTGCAGTGCCCATGCCATTGGCATGGGCACTGCAGGGGCCCCCAGGGGCCCCACGACACCCCATACCGCCATCCGGTTCCCGGCGGGCGAACCGCCAGGAACAGGATGGCGGTATGGGGTGTCTGAATCCCCATGGCGGCGCAGCAAGCTGCGCCGCCATGGAGGATTCAGCAGGGCAGCGGAAAACCGGCGGGAGAACCGCCGGTTTTCCTGTTCTGACCGCGGCCAAACCGCCGTGGTCAGAATGCCCTGCGGGGCACCTCCAGCCTCTTGGCGGTGCTCCCGCCGACCCTGGCCCCGGCGGTCAAGGACCGCCGGGGTCAGAATGACCCCCTTCATCTCTTCAGGAAGCTCCTTGTGTGCCGTAAATCGATGAACAGGCTGCCAGAAACAACGCATAGCCTGCCTTGCGACTGAGAAATTGCTGTACAGCCGGACCAGAATGACACAGCCCACCTTCCTGAGTGGAAATATGATACAGCGCCCGTCTTGTGACAGAAAATTCAACTCACAGCCCTACCATAATGACGCACAGCTGAACCAGAATGATGCAGCCAAGTCTCCGAGTGGAAAATCAATGCAGCGCCTGCCATGTGACCGAAAATTTGACGCTTCGCCCTACTGGATCAATGCAATGGCTGTGACTTTTCCCAGCTTGTCCAGGATTTCTCCACATCATCCCTGGGCATCAAAAACATCCCCACATTGCAGTGAGGAACCACGACTGCATGCCAGAAAGTGGACCGAACCCCTTGCAGCGTGGAAAGAAATGATGCATTGTTTGTGCTGCATCAGAAAATCCAACGTGCAGCATATTTTTCCACGCATCTCCTCATCTGCGGTCACTGTGCGTGTTATTTTTGATGCATACCAGGTACTTTGTGTAATCAAGAGACAACTATTGATTTCTAAAATTTAAGACTCTTTTTAAACTTGCAAAAGTGATAGTTCAACTTGTGCTTATTGAATCTTGATTGTTTGGACCTTATTTTAACTAGATACATATTATCTATTTTTCTTATTCTCTGTGGTATCTTTTTGTGGTGTTTTCACAGTGTTACTTTATGAATTATTGCAAAAATACTTTATACTTTGCCTTCTTAGTTAAGCCTGATAGCTCAGTGCCAAGCTACCAGAGGGTGGGCACAGGATAATTTGGATTGTGTGTGACTTATCCTGGCAAGGATTGTGGTCCCTACTTGGACAAGGGTGAATACCTCTGCCAACTGGACACACGATTTCTGACAGGCGTCATGAGTGCAGACATTTATCAGGGAGTTAGCTGGTCATGGTGAGGGCGTGAGTTATAGTTAGTTTAGGGCACAAGTTATAGTTACTTCAGATAACTCTAACTGTAAAAGGTGAATTTCTATCATTTGTTACATTTAAAATGTGAGCCTTACTATAATTTCCCTGTAACCTTTGGTCTTTAAGTGTATTCCTATGTTTTTTTTTAATTCTATTTTCTAACTATAATGTCCCTATAACCGTTGGCTATTTAGTGAAGTGAATATGTGCGTGTCAGAGTGGGTCTGTAAGTGGGTGCATGAAGGTCAGAATGGGTCTGTGAGAGGGTGCACAAGGGTCTGAATGGGTCTGTGAATGTGAGTGAGTATGACAGGGCCTGAGTGGGTGTGTGAGTGGTAGAAAGAGATTGAAAAACAGAAATTCTGAGAGAGTGTGAAAGAAAGTAAGAGGGAGAGAGATAGAGAGTTTTTTAGACTTTGATGAATAATACGTAGAAAGAGATATTTCTGGACAAATTGAAATGAAAAATGTATTTGTCAATTAATAGCATGAGGTTACCTTGCAGTATGAACATTAAACTTTTGAAGTTTAAAATAAATTAAGGAGTGAAAATGACCACAGACATACCTGGAGTAGAATCCTCAACTTTCACTGCAAGGGTCTGTGACTTTAACCTTTAAGCCATAGGTGACTCGTTACTGTGATGCTTCCAGACATACGAATGACAGTCAACCCACACATGCAATTGGAAAGAAACATCAATGTTCCCTCACTAGGAAGGTTAAGCAATCAAAACAATAGTAAATAAACAAACACACTGCCGAGCCATAATAGGATTTGAACCTTCAGCCTCCTGAATGACAGCACAAGACCTTGACTATTAGCCCATAAGTTCCAATCTGCACCAAAACGTAACTATAACATTCATACCAAACATCTTGCTAGTCTTACTCTCTGAAGTCATTGTATGGAGAGACCATTTCAATGGCAATCTCTCTCTCTGTCTTCCATCCCTTTGTGGGATCGAAGAGAGAGAGAAAGAGAGTGATGGACTGCGGGGAGCCTTAAATCCCCTGTGGTCCTCGCTGGATCCCAGCATCCTGCGGGAGCTGGCTTTGCTCCCCTAAGCACTGAGCTGCTTTAAATAGCAGCTCTATACTTGAAGGACTAATGTTTTCATCTGTTTCCCTGCACACAGATTTGGAACACATTAAATCTCTGCGTTCTGGTAGTGGGAACTATTTTGACAGCTCCTGCTGTCAGAAGCAGACTTTGTTTGCTTTTGCTTGGTGGGAGCTGTCAGTTTCCCAAACAAAAACACACCGGGATAAAGCAGGAGCCAACCCTAGGGGGTGGTGGTCCCCAATGCTATCACAGGCTCCTTGAGGGGGGCTGCACAGCCCCCTCTAATGACTATTGCCCTGGGGAAGTGGTGTTCCCATGGCCAGAGGTCTGCAACAGACCCCCTCCCATAATTATATAGTAGCTCTAGGCACGTGATAGTCCCCGGGCTATTGGGGGCTCTGCACCTGCCCATACACATGCACCTTTTCACCCCAGGAAGATGGTGGTCCCTAGGGGTGTGGATGGGGGGCTGTCAGTCCCCTACATCCATTTTCTACTTAGCTCCATGAAGGTGGCAGTCCACAGGTCTGGGGGATGCCTGGCAGCCCCCGCATTGGATTTAAACCTGTGCCCCCAGGGAGATGGCAGTCCTTAGGGCTGTAGGGAAGCTGGGCACATCCCCACATCCAGTTTATACAAAGCCCTGGGGAGGTGGCAGTCCTTAGGACTGTGGGAGGGCCAGATGGCCCCCGCAATGGATTTAAACGTGCGCCTGGGAGGTGGCGGTCACGAGGGCTTCAGGGTGGTGGGTGGCCATATATATATGCCATCAAATTCCAGACAAAGTGCTAAGTCCCTCTTTTTTTTCTTCTTATTTTCCAAGATGGACAAGCACAAGATGACGGGATGCATAGGACCCATACAAAACCTTCCACACAAGCATACTAGTATTGACACCATGCTGGAGCATGCAATAAGGGTGCTGTCCAATGAAATTGCTCTAACTGAATGCAGATTATCTCTGGGGCATAGGAGTAGTAGCCTTGACAGCATAACAAATGGCTTTGTCATAGTTTAAACTAATAGTACCAAGGAAGTGGATGAAGAGAGGGCCGATGGGGTAACAGCGAACCCCCATGGCTCTTCTATCTTCTCAGGAACTACAATCAAGCCCTAGCAGCTCCATAGCCCCTCTGAGGCCCAGCAGTCTAACTTCCCCCATTGAGTCTACAAACAAACAGAAAATATGTGCCCGTGCTTTGAGGGTGAAACCCCAATCTTCCCATTTAACAGCTAGAAAGGACAGAAGTTCACTATCCATGGGCAATGTGAATGTGGAGGAAGCTTAATTAAACCCAATAAAATAGCACTTTGAGATAATTGAATCCCACATAGCAACCACTGAAGCCCACCTCCCATGCACTATGAGTAGTGTGGAGCATGCATCTAGAGGCTTTGGCATGTGATGCTGCAAGCTAACCGGAGGAAGGGGAAACCCCCCCTTGCTACATAGAGTGTCACAGCCAGGGGCAAAAAGGACTCATATGGGACTAATCAAGGAGCAGTGTTTTTTTTTTTTTTGTTGATAACCCCTTAATTACCGCAGCCGGAAGTCAAAATCAAACGGGTATGACATACAGTAAAGGTATCAGTATGGATGAAAATCCCAGCTTTTTATGGATGAAACCCCAGTCTTCCCATTTAACACCTAGAAAGGACTTAAGTTCACTATCCATGGGCAATATGATCTTAGAGGAGATCTACAATAGGTTTTCACTCATTCTGGAAGCTCAACTACATCTAATAAAAGAGCACTTTGAGACAATTGAATCTCACATAGCAACTGCGCTTAAGCCCACCACCCATGCACTATGAGTACTGTGGAGCATGCATCTAGGGCCTTCTAAATGTGAAGCGGCAAACTACCAGCAGGGAGGAGTAATCCCCCTTGCTACACAGAGTGTCACAGCAAGGGGCATTGCGGACTCATCCGGGAATAATCAAGGTGCAGGGGGTATTGGGGATAACCCCTTACTCACCGCAGCCAGCAGTCAAAATCACACGGGCATGACATACAATAATGTAGCTTTATGAATGAAAATCACAGCCCTCGATCTTAAATCTACCTCTGGAGGCCTGTCCTTATGTTCTGATAATGGCAGGTGTGCCACCTCTGAAACACAATCAGGCTGAGACTTGGGGAGAGCTGCAGAATAAGCTCTGTGCGCACAGAGATTTTAACCCTGCAAGAAGTCAAGAAATTATAATGGTACAGAGAGTTGGCTGGATTGGTTCTTCGATCAAAAGCAATGCTGGGGACTATATTGTTGTTAACTTTCGGCACCATCATAGTGTGGGGAACTTATTGGTTGCCTGTGCATTGTTGGATCCAAGATTGTGACTCTGCCCTTGGGTTACTTTTATAAGCCACCCAAGCAAATACTACAACCAACTCTCCCTGACGGCTGGCCCCAGCCTTTTTGGGGTCTGTCATGCAACAATAGAGTGCATCATTAGCTGACCTAAAAGAAATCGAATGACAGTCAGTGTCCAGGCTGCCTGAGAGGGGTACACCAACAGGAAAGCATGACTATCCTAGCACCACCTCTGTGACCCACCGTCCAGAAACTGACTCAACCAGCGAGCTAGCATCAGCTCCTGAGTGTCCCGTTGCAGTTCCTGCTCTCCCAATCCTGCTATCTAAACACTCTTTTTTAAAAATATTAAGTTGGAATATTCTTGACCTTCGTTCCAAGTTATCTCTACCTGATTGGCTCCTATTCATAAAGGCTTATGATCTATTGTTAATGTAGGAGACCTGAGAAATTGATCGTATAGCTTTTGAAGATTTTATGTGTTCTAATTAACCGGCACTACCATCTCACTCTGGCTGTCCCTCAGGTGGACTGTCTATTTGGATTAACTTACTACTTCAGGGCCATGCAGAGTCAGTGAAACTCCCCTCAAGTGACTATCAGGCCATTCTTTATAAGGTGCCTATGACTTTATTCTATATTAATTTTCATAACAAGGATTTTCTCACTATGCTCAATCAGAAATTACCAGGGCTATTTGGTTTTGTTTCAGCCACAACCTGTACCTATGTTTAGTGGGGGATTGTAATGTCAATGTACCTTGCTATAGAGTACGGATAGAGCCATAAGCCCCCACGAGATCCGATGTGAGAGGTAAAGAGCCAGAGGGCCCTTTAGCCTCCCCTGATCTGCACAATGTTTTGGATTGGGATGGGATTGTTATGTGGGGTCTTCCCACTTATAGGGGAAGGAATGCTTCCATGGTTATTGATTATATTTTTGTCTCCCACCTCTCTGTACACATCAAACCATTGTTTGAAACTCCACTCTAGTTTCATCACAAATGCTCACTGGCCAATTGTTTTTGTGGAGAGCTTTAAATGTGTTCCCTTGCGATGACGCAGCTGTAGTGGCCCCGTGTAAGCCCTCCAAATCTGTCACCAGAAAGAGAAGGAAGATGATAATTACTCAACAATGGACCCTATTTACAGATGTAACCTGGACTAAAGATAGCAAGACCTTTTGGAAGGCTGCATCTTGAATGCAAACTTTAAATCATGGCAGCTCGTTCATCAGTTGTCACATAAATGGGGCGGAATCGGTGTCACATTTTGAGAAAATCTAGGCAGCTAAAGACCCCACTCATGTGCAGCTCTCTTTATGGGACTCTTAATCTTTTTCTCCAGTTTCTCTGCAGGAAGTTGAGATGGCTATCCGGGAGAGTCTGGAGACGAAGCACCAGGGCCAGATGGACTACCTATTAACATATTTTAATCTAATATGAATGTTTGGGCAATTTTGTTGACAAATGTTTATAACAGCTTGTGCCTCAATAACAAACTCTTGGGTGACTTTGGTTATTGTCCTAATTTTCAAGAAAGGGAACTGTGCGAAAACCAAAGGTTACCCACCTATATCCCTGATTGATATTCCTGCTAAAATACTTAGTAGAGTTCTGTATAATAGGACATTCAAATGGACCAGCGATATTAATACCCTAAACGTATGTTACTTTGATTTTCACAGTGGTGTAAGAACAGTGGATGAATGTCTGAAGCTTCATCAGATTAATGAAAAATGTACTCTGGCAAAGCAGCCCACATTATATCTTGTTTTCATAGACTTGTCAATGGCTTCCGATTGGATCAACTGGTCAAAGTTGTGGCAATTCCTTATTAAGCTAGGAATGGACCATGCACTTGAACATCTATTTGTCTATTTGCACACAGGTACAAAAACTTGTGATAGGTTTGGTAATAAGGGAATGCATCGAACAAGGGGTTCACCAAGGGTGCATGCTTGCCCCACTTCTATTGATTTTGTACATAAATGATCTTAGCACAGAGCTTACGAAGTGCACTCCTGATGTACCAATGATAAGTGACACCTTCCTCCCCGCCATACTTTATGTGGATGAGGCAGTGTTAATTGCTCATTCGCCCAAAGCCGTGCACACCTTAGTCCTATTTTTGTACAGTATGTGGCAAATCTTGATCTGTTCTTAACTTTGCCAAATCTTTTTAATGACTTGTGAGTAGAAGCATATTGACCTCCCATTTTATCTGTCACAAAGATCTAGGCTTAACTTACCTGAGCGATTACATTCGTACTCGCATACCCCTTTTGTGGCTGCCTATCTGGCACACAGAAAAGGCATCTCTAACAAGGAACATAGGCCCTCATTATGACCATGGTGGTAAATCCCACTTAATGCCATGCTTACCGCCGTGGGGCCACATATCCATTCACCATATTATGACACACACACACACCAATTCGACAGAATAATGCCACATACACAAAGCCACCAGACCAAAGGTCAGTGATAAAGTGCTGGTACCAAAACTCATACCATTACACCAACAAAACAACTCCCACCACATTATGACCCACGAATCACCACGGTGGACATTCAACAGCAGTAAACCATACCACTGCGCTCAGAATGGACACCCACGTACAAAACAACACTACATTGGCCAGTACAAAAAACACACACCTGACACTCATACACACATCACACCCACACACACACACACCACTATAAAACACCCACCCACATTACCCATAACCCCTTACGAACACCGAGAATCGTGGACAGGGTCAAAGCCGTGAGACAGTACCAAAGAAAAAGGGATGACATCAGGGCGAGGTTGAATGACCTACGAGGGAAGGTAGGTTCCTTTGCAGCAAGACACCAGCTCCCCACACAGAGGACTGGTAGAGGACCCCCCCTCCTCCCCCACAGGTCACAGCATGTGAGGAGCAGGGACTGGCAATACTGCATCCGGAGGGACTCACTGGAGTTACCGGAGGACTGGACACTGGTAAGTCAATGTTTACTACCTATCACCCCCCAATACCTGCATGCCATCTCACACCCACACACTCACTCCCATCACTCCACTCCATCCCACACACTGCACCCTCACTTCTGAATAACCCCAATGCCAAGCCCTGCATGCCATACCAATGCATGGACACCCTTTCCAGTCCTGCATGGACACCCATCAAAAAAGCATGCACAGCATAGGGAAACTAACATACCCACAATACCTCACCATACACAAGCAAAAGCTGGCAGGTTAACACCAACCATAATGGGGAAGCTACGGAAGTACAAATGTCAGACAAATGAAACATCATACATCATTTACATCCCCGCGGGTACCCCAGTGTCAGTGGAGAGGAGGTGCCACCTCTATCCAATCCCCCAACAGAAAACACCCCCATTGATGTCAGTAACTTCGGACTTCAGGATCTGGAAGACCTACCTGGCCCATCAGGGACCACTGGATAGTCAGTCACACAAGCCCACTCAAAGACCACCACAGAGCCTCCCCCATCACGATCCAATACTACAGCACCCACCCAGCGTCCCCACACCTCTGTCCAAAGGACACGTCAATCAGCAGTGTGCCCACCTGTACAGGGACCCCAGGCCACACCTCGCCCACAAGACAATCAGGGACCTGGGGTCAGTGGCAGTGGGCACACCGTTCAGGGGACAGAGGCACAGGCCCACAGGGACACTGGGAGGAATGTTGTGCGCAGGAGAGAGGACAGGACCAGAGAACTGACTCTCCAGGAGGCACTCTCCGAGATCCTGGGAACCTACCAACATTCCTAGGACACTATGGGCCAGATCCTTGACAACATACAGGAGAACAGGCAGCTGCAGGAGGGACAGTATTACGGGATCAGGGAGGACTTGCAGGCCTTCAACAAAACCCTGATGTCCATAGCAGGGGTGCTGGCAGACATGGCCAACATCATGAGGGAGGCAACAGCACACCAGTGGGCCCCTACCATTAGCCAGTGCATCAACCAGCCCTCCACTTCCGCTGCCACTAGTGGGTAGGAGGCCCTGCCACAGGAGCCACAGGCCACCAGAACCCCTCCCTCTGCAGAAGGTGAACCACCCCGCAAACATTCCCAGCGAACCAGACAGAATCCAGAGACACTTGCCAAGACCACCGCCAGGAAATGAAACTCTCCTGATTGTCCCCCTTGTGTCCCACACTGTCACCTTGTCAACCTTGAACTGCTATAGTTCCCCTATCTATGTCCCCCTTGGACACTGCAAACTGATTGGAACAATACCCTGGACTTTCCCCCATCATCACCCCATTCCATTGCACCTTACCCTCAATTTATTAGCACCACAGTAAACACCCTTGTACAAACTTTGACTACTAGTATTTCATGTGATTGAAACAGCTACATCCATTACAAATGACCTGCACATAGTGAGAGCATAGAATGAATGACCTGTTTCCCACTGTAGTGATCATATCAGGACATTGTTGTCATATCACCAACATCTGTAAAATGACAATCCATAGGTAACAGTAAGCAGAGGAAACCATTGGGTAATGCCAACATGCCAATGCCACATAGAATACAATATTAGTCATAGAAATGTGAAGTTTCACTTTCTCACCTGTGTGTCATTGGAAGTGCTGACAGATCACTAATGTTCTGTTGTCCACATATATTTTCTGCCTCCTCATCATCACTGTCCTCAGGGTTCACTGCTGCCACAGGGGAAACTACAGTCTCCTCCTCCGGAAGAAAAGGTACATGGCATCTGAGGGCCAGGTTGTGCAACATGCAGCATGCCACTACTATCTGCCAGACCTTCTCGCGTGAGTTGCACAGGGATCCACCTGTCAGATGGAGGCATCTAAAACTGGCCTTCAGGAGGCGAAAGGTTCTCTCAATAATCCTTCTGGTTCACCCATGTGCCTCATTATAACGTTCTTCAGCCCTTATCCTGGAATTCCTTACAGGGGTCAGCAGCCAGAATAGGTTTGGGTAACCAGAGTCACCTGCAAATATTGAGGGACAACATTTTGCCACACACTGACCTATCTGGCCAACAGCATAGGTATACATCAACATACACTGGGTGGGGAACAAGGCTCACCTATTAGCCATACCCTGTGCCTCTGTAGTTGGGCCATCACATTTGGGATGGTGCTATTCCTCAGGACAAAGACATTATGCACCAACGCAGGATACTTAGCACTGATGTGTGAGATGTACTGGTCGGCCAGGCACACCATCTGCACATTCATGGAGTAGAAACGCTTACGATTCCTGTACACCTGTTCATTCTGCCAGGGAGGGACAAACGCAATATGTGTACCTTCAATCAATCAAATTATATTGGGGATATGTCCCATTGCATAAAACCCAGCCTTCACAGTGGGCAAATCTTCCGCCTGTGGGGAAGCTGTTTAGCTGCACATGTGTTTTATCAGAGCGGACAAGACTCTTGCCAGCACCATTGAGAACACTGGCTGTGACATTCCTGCTGCCAAACCCACTGTCACTTGGAAGGAACCAGTTGCCATGAAATGGAGCACTGAAAGAGCTTGCCCAAGAGGGGGAATCCCAGTGGGATGATGGATAGCTGATATGAGGTCAGGCTCCAACTGGGCACAAAGCTCTGTGATTGTGGCCCTGTCCAGTCTATAGGTGAGTATGATGTGCCTGTCCTCCAGTGTAGCTAAGTCCACCAGGGGTTTGTCTCCATCTCCTATTCATCTGCAGCGGTAGGTACCTAAGGGACACAAGAGTGAGTTGGCTGTCACAATTTGAACAACTATACCACAACAGCATTTCACATCATGAAAGCATGTTTTGGGACAGTGGAATTGAAAAGTGTGTGCTTTTTATCCTGTGACCCAGCAAGTATCGATAGGCCTGTTCCCCCCCTGAAATTGCAACCGCCTGTCCTGTGTGGAGGGACAGGTGGAAGTGAGGTAAATCAGCCGACATTGTGCGCCGTGGCGGTAGGCGGTCATAAACTGCTGTGCAATTCTTCATTGGATATTATTGGGCCCTATGGGAACAGTGACCTATGGGGATGTATGTCGGCGGTGACGGTATACACCTCCATGGACGTGAACGCCATTATCTATCTGATTCCTCAATTGTTTCCTGATCTTCCACAGAAGACCTACACTGCACGTGGTGCTGTGACCTGTGTCTGGAATTGACCATGGCCCGTGTGACCGGGGAAAGGGCCCCAGCCTTCAGTTCTGAGGAGTAGAAGCGACTGGTGGATGGGGTCCTACCCCAGTACGGACTGCTGTATGGACCTTCAGACCAACAGGTGAGTACACTGTGGGGATTATACATGTGCCATGAATGCATGGAGATGTGAGTGAAGGCATTGTGTAAGGGTGGGTGGGGGGATTTTATCTTGGCAGTGTACATGTTGTGAGCTGCCCCATGTGTTTTGGAATGTTGAATGGATCGATGTATGGTGGGCCATGTGTGTGACAGGCTGGACTGTTTGTTTAATGGAGTTCTCCTGTATATATTACCTATGCAGGTCAGCTCCCATCAAAAGAAGGGATTATGGCGTGCTATTGCAGAGAAGGTGTGAATCCTGGGGGTCTATTACAGGCAGAGCACCCTCTGTCAGAAACGGTGGGAGTACCAGAGACACTGGGCACAGAACACCACAGAGGCCCGGCTGGTGATAGCCACCTAATGAGGAAGTGGTGCCTGTTGGACCCTGATCCCCCTTATGGCCAGCATACTGGTGGTGGCCTACCCAGATCTGGATGGGTGCTTGAAGTCATCACAGTAGACACAAGGGGGTGAGTACAGTGGCTATCATTACAACTTATGGCTGGTGGGGTGGTATCTGGGTGGTGGTTGTGTGTTAGTGGGAACACCTAAGGCCAGGCAGACATAGCAGCGTAGGTGCTCTGAAGGGTACGGGTTGCATGTCAAATACAGGTAACTTAGCTTGTTAGTATTCACTTCTAGACAGGGCTGTGTGTGGACCAGGTGTGCTGTAGTTATCGGTGTGTGCTCCTCCTCATGCCTTAGTGGTTAGCCATATCACTGGTAGTGCAATGCAAAGTGCTGAGGCCTGTTCCCTGTGTGTGAGGGTGCTGCGTACGCCAACGGTGGTGTTGGTGCAGTCTTTGACCCAGTCTATCCTTTGTCTCTCTCCACCCCATTCTTGTTTTGTCATCCTGTCCTTGTGTGCATTAGAATCATCAGATGGAGGAGCAGAGGCACTCGCGACAGAGGAAGCTGCATCTCACAGGACCAAGGAGGCAGAGACCAATGATGGCGAGGGAACCAGTGGGATGGAAGGCTAGGGGAGCACCACGGCAGAGACTGGATGGGACGTCACAGACTCTGATACCTCCTCTGATGGGAGCTCCCTGGTGGTGGCGGCGGATACCTCTGTGTCCACCCCAGCTGCAGGTACATCCGCCATCCCCCGTACCAGCATGGCTCTCCCAGTAGCCCCTCAACGAGTTGCCCATGCCCGCTCACCCAGGAGGGTGGGAATCTCCTTTGCCCCAGGCACCTCAGAACCTGCCCCAGTGAGCCCTGCTGCCCTGAGTGAGGAGGCTATAGACCTCCTGAGATCCATCTCTGTCGTGCAGCCAACCATTGTGAATGCCATCCAGGGGCTGGCATCCCAGATGCAGCAATTCAATGCATTCCTGGAGGGCATTCATGGTGTTTTGGCTGCCCAGCAGAGATCGATTCAGGCTCTGGCCTCCTCTCTGATGGTAGCCGTTGTCCCTGTTTCAACCATCCCCCCTCCAACTCCCACTTTCCAGTCCCATTCTCCTCATCCCCAACCCATACCAAGCATACAAACAGAGGTGCATGCACACAATGCAACACCAAAGAGTGGCGCAGGCAAACACAAGCACCACACTACACCACACAGGCACTCACACAAACAACATACCGTTGCAGATACGACAACATCCACAGCCTCCACTGTCTCCCCCTCCTCCGCCCTCTTACCAGTTACATCCACACTCACACCTGCATGCACTACATCAACATCCACTACCAGCATCACCACACTGAGCAGAACACACACCTCACTAGAAGACACATCCACAACATTCATGTACGCCTCCTCTGTGTCCTCTCCCACTGTGTCTGTCCCCACTTCCTAAAGGGCACAAACACAAGCACTCAGACACCCAACAGCCATCCATCTCACATCAGCACACAGCCCATGCACTTGTACCCAAATCCAGCAGACATACACCTCCGACAACCACTCCCTCATGCTCCACTCCCATTACTCCTCCCTCCTCCCACCCCAACGTCCCTAAAAGGCTTTTCCTTGCCAAACGTGACCTCTTCCCTACCCCTCCCACCATCCTGCACATATGGGCAGGGTACCAAGGACACTGCCCAGCACCTCAGCCAAACAGACCACGGGGACAGTGGTAGCACCACCTACTCGTGGTGGTAAGGATACCAGACATACGACACTGAAGGAGCCAGCACCACCATGGATGAAAGGGAAGAGTCCTGCACCAGCTGTGAGGAAGGGGAAGGAGCCTACAACAGCTGTGAGGAAGGGGAAGGAGCCTGCACCAGCTGTGAGGAAGGGAAAGGAGCCTTTACCACCAGGCAGAGAGGGGAAGAGCCCATCCACCCTTGCAAGTAAGGGAAACAGATCTCCCACCCATGAACAGGATAAGAGGCTGTACGCCATAGGAAGCTGTCAGGGTAATACCGCCACCATCACCAGCTGTCACGGGGCCCCCACCGCCATCTGTGGATGTGCAGCCATCAGTGACAGCAGGGGCTGCCCAGGAGCCTCCCCCAACCACCATGCAGCCATCACCGCTGGCAGACGCCATGTAGTCCACCCTCCAGGGACTACTGTGCAGGCTGCCCCCTCCAGAACCAGTGGGGAAGTCACCCACTCGAGAGACTGTAGTTTGCATTCCCCAGGACAATGCACTGGGCATGTTACCCCCTCCAGAACCAGTGGGGAAGACCCCCACTCGAGAGACTGAGGCCTTGTACTCCCCAGGACAAAGCACTGCGCATGTTGCCCCCTCCAGAATCAGTGGGGTAGACACCCACTCGGGAGACTGTGGCCTTGCAGTCTCCAGGACAAAGCACTGGGCATGTTTCCCCCTCCAGAACCAGCGAGCTTGTTCCCGCATCCGGCTGAGGTGCCCCTCCTCCCCCTGAGGTGCCTGCCTATTTGCAAACTGATGCCCCTGAAGTGTTCTATCAGGATGTGCTCAGGATTCGAGTTGGGCATTATACTGTGCCCTGTGGCCATGTGGTCCCATTGAACTGTGGTCTCTGCAGTGTCCCTTTTTATATATATGTGTAAATATCTGTTTCATTACCAAATCAAATTACTAATTTTGTTGTTGATCTGATTGCAATCACTTTAGTCAATTCCTGTTGTCCCATTATTCTGCCGGACAAATTGTTTTTCTTGTGTAGCTGGTTGTGTGTATGGTGTGCGTGTGTCGGGTTTGTGTTGTGCCTGTGTGTGTCACTTTTGTTTTCCTCCCTCCCTCCCTTGTCTGCTAGGCGGCTGTACTCACCGTCATCGTCTGCGTCAGCGCTGGTGTTCCAGATGGAGCATAAAGGTGATGATCAGTGGGAAGACTTGCAGTTCGGGTTCGATGGCTGCGTGGTTCTTCCCTGTGTCTCCAATGGTGAGTCCTTTCACTTTTGAGCTCTGTTTCCACCAGGCTTTTGTTGGCGTTGGTACCGCCCCAGAAAAGGTGGAGGTTTCCTGTGTCTTAATATGGTGGGCGGTACTTTGACTTCCATCTGGCTGTTGGCGGCTACCGCTGTGGTGGCTGTTGTTTCCACCCTGGCGGTTAGTCGTGTACATTGGCTGTCTATTGGGGGTATCACCGCCATGGTCATAATTTGGCAGTGATGACCGACAGCCTGTTGGTGATATTACCGCCACTTTATCACCCACCGCCAGGGTCATAATGAGGGCCATAATCTCTAATAATTTGTTGTTTGACAAGGGTACTTCCATTCCCTGGGAGGCTAATGTAAAATTGTCACTGGTAAAGAAAATCTCTGAAAAAGAGACTAAGGGGGTCATTCTAACTCTGGCGGGCGGCGGAGGCCGCCCGCCAGAGTTCCCCCCTCCGAAATACCGCACCGCGGTCAGTAGACCGCGGAGGGTATTCTAAGTTTTTCCCTCGGCTGGCGGGCGGTCGCCAAAAGACCGCCCGCCAGCCCAGGGAAAAACTCCCTTCCCACGAGGATGCCGGCTCGTAATCGAGCCGGCGGAGTGGGAAGGTGCGACGGGTGCTGTTGCACCCGTCGCGTATTTCACTGTCTGCCAAGCAGACAGTGAAATACTTGTAGGGGCCCTCTTACGGGGGCCCCTGCAGTGCCCATGCCAGTGGCATGGGCACTGCAGGGGCCCCCAGGGGCCCCGCGACCCCCCCCCTACCGCCATCCGGTTCCCGGCGGGCGGACCGCCGGGAACTGGATGGCGGTAGGGGGGGTCGGAATCCCCTCGGCGGCGCAGCTAGCTGCGCCGCCTTGGAGGATTCCAAAGGGCGGCGGTACACTGGCGGGAGACCGCGAGTGTTGCCGGTCCGGCCGCGGCTTTACCGCCGCGGTCGGAATGCCCTTGGGAGCACCGCCGGCCTGTCGGCGGTGCTCCCGCCGACCCTGGCCCCGGCGGTCTTAGACCGCCGGGGTCAGAATGACCCCCTAAGTCTGAAGGTAAAAAGTTGCCCAGGACCTCCCAGCCAACATATCGGAGGAGGCTCCAAGGACGTCGGATCAACTTCCAGGTTTACTCCAGTTGAAGGATTTTCACCTCGAAAAAACAACTAAGTCCGAAGGTAAAAAACTCCACTGAGGGCTCCAGCGACGCATATCCGGAGAAGAGTTCCAGGAGGTCGGATTGGACTGGCAGGTTCGTCTCGCTGAAGAAAATCTTCAGAAAAGAGACTAAGGTTGTCATTACAACCCTGGCGGTCGGTGTTAAAACGGCCAACAGGCTGGCGGTAAAAAAAATTGAATTACGACCGTGGTGGAAACCGCCAACATAGACAGCCATTTTAACACTCCGACCACCACGGCGGTACAAACAAACAGCGCGGCGGTCACCACCAACAGACAGGCGGAGGACAATGTACCGCCCACAGAATTACAACCTACCAATCCGCCACCTTTTCCGGGGCAGATTAACCGCAAACAAAAACACAGCGGAAACAGGACTTTTAAGGGAAAACGCTCACCTCTGCACACCCCATGAGGAACCAGGATGCCATGGAACCAGAGCTCCAAATTTTTCCAGCCTTTATCTTCTTGCTCCTCTACCAGGATCACGAACGCCGGCGGCGAAGACCACTGTGAGTACTGCACCTACGACACAGGGGAGGGAAAAAACTGTGACACACACATGCAACACGCAACACCCCCACCCCCACCCTCACCCATGACAACAGACACACTAATACAGCATGATACATTACAGTTACACCGCCTAACCCTCCCGGAAGAATGCAAAGACAAAAAGAAATGAGGTGAAAGATTGTAATATAATCAAATTCAGTATTCACAAAATGTACATACACTATTTACAAATATATACACCAATAATATTAGTCCAAGGTATTCCACCATTAAAGTCCGTGGACCACTGGGCCCCAAATGCATGGGCGAGGCCCACACAAGATACCCGAACAAGACGGAGAGAACACTGCAGGGGCATCAGATAGAAATAAAACAGGCACCTCAGGGGGAAGGGAAAGGGGGGGCACCTCAGCCGGTTGAGTGCACAACGCCAAATCCATGAGGGGGCCACATGCCCACTGTTCCATCCTGGGGAGTGCAAAGCCACAGTCTCTCAAGTCTCTACAGTGGTTGGCTTGCCCACTGTTGTATCCTGGGGAGTGCAAAGCCACAGTCTCTCAAGTCTCTACAGTGGATGGTTTGCCTACTGTTCAATCCTGGGGAGTGCAAAGCCACAATCTCTCAAGTCTCTACAGTTGGTGGTTTCCCCACTGTTCAATCCTGGGAGTGCAAAGCCACAGTCTCTCAAGTATCTACAGTGGGTGTTTTGCCCACTGCTTCATCCTTGGGAGTGCAAAGCCACAGTCTCTCAAGTGGATAACAGTCTCCACTGGTTCTAGAGGGGGCTTTGTTCCCAGAGTGATTTATCCTGCCAAAGACTGAGGTAGTGGATGTCTTTCTCCACTGGTTCTGTATGGGCCTTGTGCCCAGAGTGCTTCATCCTGCCAAGGACTGAGGTAGTGGATGTAACTCTCCACTGGTTCTGGAGGGGGCCTTGTGCCCAGAGTGCTTCATCCTGCCAAGGACTGAGGTAGTGGATGTCAATCTCCACTGGTTCTGGAGGGGGCCTTGTGCCCAGAGTGCTTCATCCTGCCAAGGACTGAGGTAGTGAATGTAACTCTCCACTGGTTCTGGAGGGGGCCTTGTGCCCAGAGTGCTTCATCTTGCCAAGGACTGAGGTAATGGATGTCTTTCTCCACTGGTTCTGGAGGGGGCCTTTTGCCCAGAGTACTTCATCCTGCTCGTGGCGGCCACAGTAGCGTCAGAGCTTTTGGCGCTCATGGGCCTGTGGTGCTTGTTGCGGCGGTGGCCTTGGCAGCGGTGCTTGTGGCGGCAGTGTCTTTGGCAGCGGTGCTTGTGGCGGCGGTGTCCTTGACAGAGGTGCTTGTGGTGGCTGTGTCTTTGGCAGCGGTTCAGCTGCTGTCGGTCCTGTCTTGGGCAGCAGTTCAGCTGCTGGCGGTCCTATCTTGGGCAGCGGTTCAGATGCTGGAGGTCCTATCTTGGGCAGCGGGGCTGCTGGCAGTCGGCTCCTTGGCAGCAGGGCTGCTGCTGGTGGTCCTGTCTGGGGCAGTGGGGCTGCTGACGGTTGGCTCCTTTGCAGCGGGGCTGCTGCTGGCGGTCCTGTCTGGGGCAGTGGGGCTGCTGGCGGTCAGCTCCTTGGCAGCGGGCCTGCTGCTGGCGGTCCTGTCTTGGGCAGCGGGGCTGCTGGTGGTCGGCTCCTTGGCAGCGGGGCTGCTGCTGGCGGTCCTGTCTGGGGCAGCGGGCTGCTGGCGGTCGGCTCCTTGGCAGCGGGCTGCTGCTGGCGGTCCTGTCTGGGGCAGCAGGGCTGCTGACGGTTGGCTCCTTGGCAGCGGGGCTGCTGCTGGTGGTCCTGTCTTGGGCAGCGGGGCTGCTAGCGGTCGGCTCCTTGGCAGCGGGGCTGATGGTGGTCTTCTCCGCCATGCTGACCCTCCCAGACTTGCTGGTTTTCTTGTGCCCCTTCTCCACCTTGGAAGGTGTCGCAGCTGACTCCACACTCCCACCTGTGCCCCTGGGAGCGGCTTTGGTGGCTGGTGTCTTCCCCCTCTCCCGCCGGGCACTGGCCAACTTTTGATGCTTGACAGGTTGGGGACTGTCCGTGCTGTGGCTCCTTGCCACACTGCCTGCCATGCTGCCTGGTGCACTCCATAATCCGGTGACTACTGGCACCACTGGTCCTGCCGATGTTGTGGCTGAGGTGCTAGTTTGGGACCTGGAGAGTCAGGCCCTAGGAGACTGACGGGTGGGGGAGCTGAGGGAAAGAGGTCAAGGCTGGCCAGGAAAAGTTTCTTAGGAACACTGGGATGGGTAGATGGAGGAGGTTTGGGAGTAGAGGAAGAGGTAGTGGTCGTAGGAGGTGTACATTTGGTGACTTTGGGTGAAGGTGCATGGGCTGGAGGCTGTCGTGAGGTGGATGGCTGTTGGGTGTGTGTGTGGCTGCGTTTGTGTACCTTGGGAGGTGGCTCACAGACACACTGGGAGTGGACAAAGGGGATGTGTGAATGGTAGTGGGGTGGTGACTGCACATGAGCGGGGTGTGGTGGTGGGTTTGCTGGTGATGGATGTAGTGGCTGAAGATGTAGTGAATGCAGGTGAGAGTGGTGACGAGACTGGGAGGGATGAGGGAGACAAGGAGGAGGGGGACACAGTGGAGGCAGTGGATGTTGGTGTTTCTTCATGTGTGTGATGCTTGTGTGAGTGCCTGTGGGATGTGTGGTGCTTATGTTTGCCAGAGCTTCCTTTGTGTGTTGAGGTGTGTGCATGCTGGTCTGATGGTGTGCTTGGGATAGGCTGAGGTACAGGGGTGTGGGTCTGGGTGGAGGAAGTTGGAGGAGGGAGGCTAGAGACAGGGACAATGGCTGCCATCAGTGCTGAGGCCAGAGTCTGAAAAGCTCGCTGAAGGGCTGCCTGACCAGAATGAATGCCCTCCAGTAATGCATTGGATTGTTGCAACTGCCTCTCTACACCCTGGATGGCATTCAAAATGTTAGACTGCCCAACAGTGAGGGACCTGAGGAGGTCAATGGCCTCCTCGCTGAGTGCAGCAGGGGTGACTGGGGCAGGGCCTGAGGTGCCTGGGGCGAAGGTGATGCCCACCCTCCTGGGTGAGCGGGCACGGGGCAAAGGCTGAGGGGCTGCTGGGGGGGCAGTGCTGGAGGGGATGGCGGTGGCTGTACCTGTAGATGGGGGGGGCACAGATGGGCCCGCCACCGCAGGGGAGCTCCCATCAGAGGACGAGTCCGTATCACTGGTGTCAGGTCCTGTCCCCGCCATGGAGCTCCCCTCGCCCTCCCTCCCACTGATGAATTCGGAGTCCGTAGTCTCACCCTCCAGGGCCATGTGGGATTCAGCTACCTCCTGCTCCGGAGCCACTGCTCCTCCACCTGATGATGCAAATGCACAAAAGTACAGGGAGACCACAAAAAGGGGGGGGAAGACAGAAGAAAGACATGTTGAGTGCATGCATTACCGCTACAGTTGGTGGACACGACAGACACAGAAGCCCCCTGCATTACGTCGTGCACTTGGGGTCCACTATTCAATGCCTGGGACATGGCCTACAAGGCTATGGCCGATATCTGCACACATGGATGTCACAGGAGCCTGACTAGGTGTAGTTGGCACTGTACCCAGGTGGGGTGGGGTGCCACAAGGTCTGCCTGAAAAAGGGGACTTAACTAGCACACTTGCCCTGGGCAAGGGAACCCTCAGCCCACCTCCCCCACCCAGACACCTTCACTGCACGCTGAATCAGCAGAATGAGAGAGTACTCACCCCCTTGTTGCTGCTGTGATGCCCTCAAGCACCCATCCAACTCAGGATACGCCACCGCCAGGATCCTGAACATCAGGGGGGTCATGGTGCGACAGGCACCCCTTCCACGTTGGGAGGCCATCCCCAGCTGGGCCTCCGCCGTCTTCTTGCTCCAGCGGAGAATGTCCTCCCATCTTTTCCGGCAGTGGGTGCTCCGTCTGTGGTATACCCCCTGGGTCCCGATGTCCTTGGCGATGGCACACCAAACATCCTTCTTCTGGTGGGCGCTGACCTACAGGAATTGTACAGGGGAAAAAGGAAAGTTATTACCAACTGCACTGTCACAGTCATTGGCCCGCATCCCTACCCTTGCCATGTGGCACATGCACTCACCGTCGTTTCATGCATGCCTCATTCTCCCCCCACCTATCTTTCATCCACCCCACTCCACACAGGCATTGCCCATACAGCATGCTCACAGTGTACTCACCTGTTTGTCTGGAGGACCTTAGAGTAGCGTGTACTGGGGGAGGACCCCATCCACAAGTTTCTCCAACTCCTCCATGCTGAAGGCAAGGGCCCTTTCCCCAGAGGCACGAGCCATTGTCTCTTCCAGACTGAGGTCACAGCAGCACTTGCAGTGTAGGTCCTCTCCTGTCGAAGATCAGGTATCAAGTGATTGAACAGATAGAAAATGGTGCTCATGTCCGCAGTGGTGCGTACCGTCACCTCCGGCGTACATCATCATTGCCTCCTGAGACCCATAGGGTCCATTGTTAACCAATGCAGAATTGCGCCGCGGTCTTCGACCGCCTACTGCGACGATGTACAACGCCAGCGCAGTTACCTCTTATCCCATTGTCCCACTTTACAGGTCTGGCAGCCACCATTTCAGGGGACCACATGGCTTTATTTTTAACTGTGTCACACATACCTAGGCTTTGGTTCAACACTCATACAGGCAAATTTCGTGTTATGAATAGTTTTCTGAGTAAGCTGTGTTTACGTCCCTCTGAGTTGGTTGACTCTGTGCTCGCTGTTGTCCTCCCTAGGCACCGTCTGCTGGGACATGTGAGGAGATGGCTGCATCCTCCGGTGTACAGACCGCTGGTGGACCTGTCGACAATGGAGGAAAGACATGTAATCATCACCTACAGACTTGATCGTAACACAATCCTTGAACTGTGTGCACAGTTGGAGCCAGACCTGATGTCAGCTATCCGCCATCCCACAGGGATCCCCCCTCAAGTGCAGGTGCTGTCAGTACTCCATTTCCTTGCAAGTGGGTCAGTTCAAACTACAGTGGCCATAGCATCAGGGATGTCCCAGCCTATATTTTCCAACGTGTTGTCCAGAGTGTTGTCTGCCCTTCTGAAACACATGCAGAGCTACATCGTTTTCCCTCAGTTGGAGGATTTGCCTACAGTGAAAGGTGACTTCTATGCCCTGGGACATATCCCCAACATCAGAGGTGCCATTGATGGGACACATGTGGCCTTGGTCCCCCACCGCAGGAGTGAAAAGGTGTACAGAAACCGGAAGAGTTACCATTCGATGAATGTGTAGATGGTGTGTTTGGCAGACCAGTACATCTCCCATGTTAATGCCAAATTCCCTGGCTCAGTGCATGACGCTTACATCCTGCAGAATAGCACCATCCCTTATGTGATGGGCCAACTCCAGAGGCACCGTGTGTGGCTACTAGGTGAGCACCTGGAACCAATTCAGTGAGAATAGTTGTCTGGGTCTGGGGATATCCCTCAGAGTCAGTGTGTGTCTAACAGTTGTCCCTCACCATTTGCAGGTGACTCTGGTTACCCCAACCTGTCACGGCTACTGACCCCAGTGAGGAATCCCAGGACAAGGGCAGAGGAACGCTACAATGAGGCCCATGGGCGAACTAGGAGGATTATAAAGCGGACCTTCGGCCTCCTGAAGGCCAGGTTCCGGTGCCTCCATATGACAGGTGGTTCCCTATTCTACACACCAAAGAAGGTGTGCCAGATCATCGTGGCCTGCAGTATGCTTCACAACTTGGCTTTGCGACAACAGGTGCCTTTTCTGCAGGAGGATGGTCCAGATGGAGGTGTTGTGGCAGCTGTGGAGCCTGTGGACAGTGAAAACGAGGAAGCAGAAGAAGAGGACATCGACAACAGGAACTCTGTGATCCTGCAATACTTCCAGTGAGACACAGGTAAGAAAACAAACATGCCCACTACATGTACTTTAACACTACTACCTCTCTACTGTCTGTACTTTTCACCCAGTGTATGGTCACTGAGTTGTCACTTTCTCTTATGATTTCACAGATGTGGCTCCCACTGTGTGACATCTGCTTTGTTTCCTCATGAACTAGAGCTGTGTGACATAGGTATGTTGACATTACCATTGAAAGAGCATTTTGTCACTGTAATTGCTAATACACTAATTCGAAATCACAGACAGACTCCAGATTGTTTTGTGCTTTAAGGGTGTTTATTTAAGTGCTCAATATTGGAGGAGGTTCTTAAATAGTGAGGTGTCCATGGCAGAGTCCAAGCTATTAGTCTCACAGGTACATTGTACAAAGGGGCATAGGAAGTGGAGCTGGGGCAGTTTAAGTATGGGCAGGGTGACAAAGTGGGACAGAAGGATGACAATCAGGGTGGTCTCATTTCTTGGCGGGGGTCTTGGCATTGTTCTCTGTCTTTGTCCTGGATCTCATGGACCGTTTGCGGGGTGGTTCTCCATCTGCAAGGGGTGGGGTGCTGGTGTGGCGGTCCTGTGGCAGTGCCACCTGACCACTAGCGCCGGCGGAGGTGGTGGGCAGTTCATCGTCCAGGCTAGTGTTAGGGGGCCCCTTGTTGTGCCACAGTGTCCCTCCTGGTATTGAGGACTTCCTTCAGCACCCCTACAATGGTGCCCAGGGTGGAATTGATGGATCTGAGTTCCTCCCTGAAGCCAAAATACTGTTCTTCCTGCAGCCGCTGGGTCTCCTGAAACCTGGCCAGTACCGTTGCCATCGTCTCCTGGGAATGGTGGTAGGTGAGGAACCAGGAAAGATTTGACCCCCACCCGGGGTCTCCTTCCCAGCAGTGGAGGGACACCCTTTATGTCCTCAGGGTCAATTTAGAAGAGAGTTCACAAATCAGACGGAGTCACCAACTGGAGGAATAAAGAGAAGTTTATTACATGGATTATAGCTCAAGCTAATACAGAGTCCCAGGACAGTCAAGTGACTATCCTACGGAGGCTGCCCCTTCACTCTGGGGCACCCAACCTTATATACACACAAAACTGCTTAGTCAGAGGACAACTCCACCCCTAACGTATTCAAGGTCCTCTGCGGCCTTCAGAATATTTCAGGGATACACGTGTGGTGGGAGAAGGTACAGATGCAGCTGGCAGGAGGTGGCAACGACCTGTACAAACCTGTTCTGGCAGTTACTGATTAAGCACGACAATTCTCGGAACTGTAATTGGAAAATGTAATATGGCAGCGATAAGCAGATTGCAGCCCAAGGCTGCAAGCACAAGGTCAATCATCAAAGTTCAGAAGGTTTGTCGAGCACATGGCAACATAATAAAGATAAACAGATGCCTAGCAGCTATGGTGTATGATTAACTTTATGTACATTTTCTCAGTAGGCTCCCATGATGTTGGAGAGGGCCTCTTGGAGAGTGGGTTCCCTGGGCCTGTCCTCCCCCTGTCGCACAGCAGCCCTCCCAGTTCCCCTGTTTCCCTGGGCCTCTGTCCCCTGAACCGTGTGCCCACTGCCACTGCCCCCAGGTCCCTGTTGTTGTTGGGGTGGTGGGTTAGCCTGGGTTCCCTGTAGTGGTGGACACACAGCTGATTGACGTGTCCTGGGGACAGAGGTATGGGCCCGCTGGGTGGGTTCTGTGCTGGTGTTTCCAGAGGGGGAAAGCTCTGTAGCGGCCTGTAACTGTGTGAGGGGAACCAACTGTCCTGAGGTCC
Organism: Pleurodeles waltl; assembly: GCF_031143425.1. NCBI lineage: Eukaryota > Metazoa > Chordata > Amphibia > Caudata > Salamandridae > Pleurodeles > Pleurodeles waltl. The sequence goes on along the minus strand of NC_090437.1, from coordinate 256,002,036 downwards.
CAGATGGGCCGGGATGGTCGTCTAGATCCAGTTGGACAGAGCTGCTGTCATCAATGTGGGCCTCTTCTGTTGGTGGTGTGGACATGTCTGGACCCTCCTGTCTGGTGACATTGGGTAGGGGTCCTGCAGGAGTGTAAAAGCATGATTATTGCATCTGTGTGTGCCATGGTGTGCAATGGGTGGGTGACCATGTACCCCAGTGCTTGCATTCCTGTGTAGGACCTTGCGTGATAATGGTTTAGGAGGGTGTATGGGTATGTGCAGTGGCCATGCTTTGATGATGGGTGTCCATGCTTTGGTGTTGCATGCAGGGCTTGGTGTTGGGATGTGTGGTTTGTGAGAGTGGGACATTTGTGAGGAGTTGGAGTGATGGGGGTGAGGGCGAGGGTGGGGGTATGTGCTGGCATGCAGGTAGGGTGGGGGATGTAATAGTTAAGATTTGACTTACCAGAGTCTATTCCTCCAGATACTCCTGCGAGGCTCTCAGGATGCAGAATAGCCAAGACTTGCTCCTCCCATGTTGTTAGTTGTTGGGGAGGAGGTGGTGGTCCGCCGCCAGTCCTCTGAACCGCAAGGTGGTGTCTTGAGACCACGGAATGCACCTTCCCCCGTAGGTAGTTCCACCTCTTCCTGATGTCATCCCTATTACTTGGGTGTTGTCCCACTGCGTTGACCCTGTCCACTATTCTTCGCCATAGCTCCATCTTCCTAACTATGGAGGTGTGCTGCACCTGTGCTCCGAATAGCTGTGGCTCTACCCGGATGATTTCCTCCACCATGACCCTGAGCTCCTCCTCAGAGAACCTGGGGTGTCTTTGTCGTTCCATGGGGTGGTGTGGGTGATGTGTGGAGTGGTGTTGTCGCGTTGGCTCGCATTATCCTAAATGAGACTATTGGATTTCTAGGTAGCAGGGTCGTTCCTGGTGTGGGGGACTGAGTCTGACCCACTAAGAAGGACCTCTGTCACCTTCAATCCGGTTTTGCTCCGGCTAACTATCAGTGCCTCATCTCTCCCATGGGGAAGGGATGATTGGGCAGCCGAGTGCATGACATCTTTAGAACTTCTCAGGGAAGTCGTGGTCGCTCAGATCCCAACCAGCTCTCTCATTTACAGTATGATCTCATATACAAATGACAAAGGCAGTTTAAGTTTTATAGATTGGTTTTAATAAAACAACTGCATTTTAGATAATAAGGCGTGAGCCGCAATAACCAGAACCATACAACACAGTAGGATTGAAATAGTCACGAGGAGAGTGAAAAATAAAAATAACGCTATCATAGTGTTAATAGATTACGTTCTCTCTAAATAAGTTCTTTTTCGAGCACAGCATGTTAAGCTCTAAGCTTGCCTTTCAGATTCCCCGGGAAGACATTAACCCTCATACGTGAGCAAAGGCCTGTGATCTGGATCAGTATCTGCAACAGGGAAGTCAGCGTCTAGTTGTGGTTCCCTGGTCGGAATCTCCCTCTTGCGTGTATTAGGACAAGGAAGTGTTTTTATAACTAACCTGTTGATGTGGTAACAAAATGTCCCTACGCAAGAACGGATATCTACAACCCCAAGACTAAACTCCTACCACGTCTATCGGCAATGTACCAGACTGTATCCTTGACTGAAGCACAGAACGAGCAAGAATGTGTTATTGACAACTCCAGTGCTGAAGTAGGCTAAACAGTGTGATATAAAAAATAAAACAAGACCGTAGAACTGGCTATTTGAAAAATAACAGTACAAAGCTGGATAAAATGCAATTAGAGCAAAGTGCACAGAGGCCCGATGCTGCGAGCAAAGGAATAAAATACATCCAGGGCAAAGTGCACAAAGGCCTAACGCCTGAAGCAAACGCGCAAAGGATACATAAAAATGACCACACTACGCCCTCCCCTTGTCGGTAGAAAGTGGTTCTAATCAAAACGTAAATAAAAATATGCCCCAGATATAAAAATCTACAAAACACATTTCGACAAGTCCAGAGGACACCAAAGCACAAAAACAAAATTTAAATTTGTAAGCATGTGACTTAAGAGCCAAATTCATACAATGTCAATTTTGAAGAAATCAATTTCAAATGGAAGCCATGGAAAGCAGGATATTCTCCACCTCGGCAGATGTCAAGACCGGAAAATACATGCCAAACACTATCATGGAGCAGGTGTGTTCCAAAGCCCCAGAACCATCCAAGGTGGCATCCTGTGCAAGGCCCACGAACAAGACAATACCATCTTCCTCCAGGAAGGGAATCTCGTAGACTGCCTCACGAAGCAAACGCAACCGCAGGGCACATATCTGGGAATGAGCCCTAACCGGGAACATCAACAGATCAGCATCAACCACTGGGGGGCGCTGCAGTGAGAGGCAGAGAGCCAGTGCATGTTCAAAGGAGCAGCAAAGGCACCGAAACACGGGTTGCACACAATCCAAAACTGGTCTGAATGACAGAGACCAGTCACAGTCCAAACGTCCCAGGAGTGTTGCTCCAAAATGCTGCATCATGCGCTCACGACATAGCTGCGCCGATGGGAGCGCCCACATTTGGTCTTGTTGCGGCGGGACAGCCATTGCGGAAGAACAAGAGCAACAGCAAAACACCAGCCAATAAAGCCAAAGTTATCGGAAATCCTCCAAAAATGCTTCCGAAAATAGAATGAATAGCCGAAGGTATCAAACCGAATATGGAAGAGAAGGCATGAGCAAAACCAACACCAACGGCTTTGAAAAAATGTGCTATTCCAGCAGTGCTGGACGCATTAAATATACGTACCACGAGTTCACCAAAGTGGCTCGGAAAGTTAGTATTTAACAGGGACTGTATTTCTGCTGATGACCTCGCCACCTGAAGTGCGTAGGTCTCGCATGCAGATGTAAGGGCCACATGCATTTGAAACAACAGAGCCTTTAGTCAACTCAACTTGTCGAAATTCACCTTGGAAGTAGCAATGTGAGGCCAGATATCCGCTACCTCCCTTAATTTAGTGGGGGGAAACAACACATTCCCGCAGCAAGTAACAGCCTTGGTGACCAAAACCACGTAAACTATTCCGGCACGCATGCCACTGTTAAGGAGGACGTAGCTGCCGTTTGAAAGCACCTGGAATGTGTTTTTAATCACAGGGACTGGAATTCCCTTTAGATAGCAATCCAAGTTCGCAACCAAGGCATTACATGCCCCATGCAAGGACAGCTGCTTACAAACCATCGAATGGCTGCCAGAAGTTTCGCATTCACTACCGCTAAGAAAAACCTCTCTCATGCCATTAAGACATCTGTATAAAAAGGGAAGCTCCTACACCTCATGTATATAACTGTCTCCCAATCTTTCATCTCTGCCCACCGGAACATGTTTCAAACAAGAAGTGAATTGTAAAGTGGAAATAGGCAGATTAATAACCCCGTGTATTAACCATTCAGCTGATGGAATCTCGGCCACAGTAAAAGGCAACCTCTCTAATTTTTCAATATTCAACATAACATATGTCGCTTCCTTTTTTGCCATCAGCTGTTGTTGACGCGTCAGATTGAAAGAAAAAAATATTGCCCTGGCTCTGATATGCTGCCACGGAACGCGACCCGCCTTCAGTGTCTGAAGTGTCTAACCCAACTGCATAATGGACCGCGTTTGACTCTGTCCATGATATAAAGAAGACATATCTGATCTAATAATGTCTATAGCAGAGGAAACTATGTTGTCAATCGTATATATATGGTCGGACAGGGTATGCATTCCATTATCCACAACAGAGAAAGCTTGTTTTAAATTTTCCTGATCTATCTGCCTCAACCGTGCCGCTGCCTCCTGTTGGGAAAGTTTCCATATCTCATTGTATACTTCATACAAAAAACGTTTTCTCCGGGGCACTCTCGGGCCTGACAAAAAATCTTTCAAGTCAGTATAATTACACAGACGCGTGAGATGTGTTTTAACTGCATCTAGCGTGGATGATTTTAACCATTGTTGACATAGTTTTCCCACGCTATATGTAGTAATTATATCAGCATGTTCAGGTGATATGTAACGAGGGTCTGCCCTACTTGTCCTGAAAACCCCTGAGGAGGTGACAAAACGTTGATGACACCCATTAGTGTCTATGGGCCACAATAACCACCTGCCTGGACGTGTCAATGAAGTGTTAAACGTACCATTCTGGACCCAATCTGTAAGCTCACTAAAAGTGGCATTAATATATTGCTGCCAATCTTTCATTTTGGAAGGGAAAGGTATGCCAGGCATAACTCCCCTGCAGAGGAGTTGGGCAATGTTCCCATTGCATATAATCAAATATCGTTTTAGGGCTACTGGCTTTATGAATAAAGTGGTGTCCATAATAATTGTAACAAAACATGTCACCATAATTATCTCTAAACTGGTAAGCATCTTCATTTTCATAGACAGTATAATATTGCAATTCCGTCAACATAGAATCAACTGTCTTCACATCCCAATCATCAGATTCAATGCCTGGTATAACTATATCATTCATTGATAACTTTAGAACATACAGTATTTGAATTATCTCAGTGGGACCATATAAATCAAACATTACTCTATCCCACACAATCCCATCTGGAATAGGTACAGCGGAAATGTTCACAAAGGACAAGTCTCTTTGAACCTTATGTGATGAAAAATGTGGCTTCAAGACCTCCTCCACCTGCTCAACCTCTGATCTTTCAGGAAGAAAATGACCATGTATTACTAGAAAAAAGGTAACAACAAACCCTATCCACAGAAAAAAGCCATCAGAGCCATGAAAAGCCACAGATAGTTCCAAGGGAAAACAAAATATGTATCTTTAAGCCAATACATCAGCTTACGTGGACCCGGGTCTGGTGTTGAAGAGGACAAAGAGTCTGATAGACCATCATCGTTGGTATTAAAGCATCCAGAGGCAGTTCTCGCAAAAGGTGCCACAGTAAACAAAGGAGTAGCAAGTGTCTCTCGCCGTGGTACACTGTAGATAACACCCTGAGCAACATCAGTAGTCACAGCAACCTGATCAAAAGATTCCAAATCATTTGCCGTCAGTGGAACAACTGAAAGATCAGCTTCCACCCTCCCTAAGTTCGGAGAGGAAACAGTGTCGGTGGAAATCACCTGCAGCGGAACATCTTCCCCAGTAGTGAGAGAGATTTGGGAACTACTGGGCGTTCCTCTTGGTCTACTGTGCAGAATCGGCCAAATGTTGTAACTTGACATTGTCGATAGAGACAAAGCGATTTCCCTTGGCACCTTGCAACGGCAGCAAAATCACAGTTCTTGTTCCGTGGATTCCCAGTACAGGGACTGGTGCTCGATACAAAGGGCCAAATTCTTTTTTCACTGCAACATTTTCACGCACAAGATTCCCAACTCTGGGAATCCAACCCGTAGGCGTTACTGGCTCATCCTTAATTCCTGTGGAGGCAGCACTGGCAGAAGAGTTATCTCCACGGAATTGTTATAAATCCTGCAAAATAGTGACACGATCATTTATGTAAAAAGGCGTTTCCGCCGCCTCCACACCAGGACCATCTAGATCTGGAACAAACATTTGTGTTCCAAACAGGCACTCATATGAAGTACAACCCCCCAGGGACCTTCTAGGCAAGTTATTCAGGGCTCTCTGTACTCCATACAGGTGGGTTAGCCAACTACGACCCGTACCTATAACTCTAGCCATTAAGGATTGCTTTAAATCGCGATTTAAACACTCCACGACAGAATTTCCCTTGGGATGAAATGGGGAAGAGAACTGGAGCTGGACCCCCAACGAAGCCATGGCGTCCCTTAATGCCTTAGAGGCAAAAGCAGGGCCCTGGTCCGAATGGAAAGCCGCAACTGCATATGTACCAACAAAGATGCGCAAATCTTTAATAACAGTTCGAGCGTCAGCCGAGCGCTGTGGCCACACCCACACAAATCTGGAGCACGAATCTACAGCTACCAAAATATACTTGTATGCACTATCTGGTGTCAGTGGAGCACAATGATCCAAGTACACACACTGTAATGGTTTATTTGATATTAGAAGGGGCATCTGCCGCGGGCGTTTAGCCATTGAAACTTTAATTTGTTGACAGATGTCACAACAAAGGACATACTGCTTCGTCTCTTTATAGAGACCAGGCCACCAGTAATGGGCCTGCAACAATGAAATTGTGGCATCCACGCCAGCATGTGCAGATGCCGCCCCCTCATGTGTTGCAGTAATTAATTGATGTCGCACAATTTTATTGGGCATGTCGCGTACACCAACGCCTGGAATCTTAACTTCAGCGTTTAGCATACCACCCATTGAGTAATGATATTTAGACGGAAATCCTCTAGGATATGGCGTGCCATCAGCCGTAGCTTTTATGGCTGCCAAAATCTCTGTGTCTGGTTTGGAACTCGAACGAGTTACTGTGGCCACAGTGGCAACTGCCACTGCCGATTTTGCGGCTTCATCAGCCAGAATATTTCCAGCAACGTGTATTTCAACGCGCTGGTGTCCAAGAGTATGTACAACATGGACTTTAGGAAGCGTCTCCTTCAGATCCGCTACCTTCCCCCACAGTAACTTGTGTTTAATGGTGTTACCCTTGGAATCTCTGAACCCATTTAACCTCCAGTAATGCAAATATTCATTGAAAGACTGAACACAATAATAGGAATCACAAACAAGCAATGTAAACTGTGCCGGATCCGTATGTTCTAAGGCTAATAACAGAGCTTTCAGCTCAGCCAACTGTGCCGTACAGGTTCCCAATGTCTGTGTATAAGTATGTTGGGGGCAGAACTTCTCCCCTTCCATATAGCCCCTCACCACCGCACAAGCAGCAGAATATTGATGTTTAGTTCCCACCGCAGGTTGTGCAGAGCCATCGGTGTACATGACCACCTGATATTGATCAATAGGCAACGTGCCAGCGGGAACCGGGTATTCTATTTCATATTGGAGAAATTCCTGTGTCTGCAGTTTGGGGTCAAAAATGTAATCTACATCAGTGGCTGTTAAAGACGTAGCCCATCGTATCCTTCGCGGGTGTAATGCTTTTGCATTAGGAACACTCGCTTTTGTGACAGCCTCTAGGGCTGGAATCGGGGAAACGACAATGATGCGTTTGCCCTGGGAAAGAGGTCGTTCTTTATTCACAGCCATCTGTACAGCAGTGAGAATTTTCTCTGTTTGTGCAAAACGCTGTTCTGCAGTAGAATACAAGTGAGACTTGTATCCTATCGGGACTGTCTCACCTTCATTAAAGGTGACATACGTAAACCCAACTGCCCCAGCTATAACCCTGATGACCAGATGTGTCTTATTGTCCCGTGTGTGTAAATGCTTTGCAGCTAGGAGATCATTTTGCAAGTCTCGAAGAATATGTGTATGCTCAATCGTCCAAAATCTACTCGAAAAATCTGGGCTAATCAACTCGTACAATGGTTTTATACGCGTAGCATAATCAGGAATGTAAGTTCTGCCAAAATTTAGAAATCCCAACAACGATTGGAGTTTCTTAATCGTATTAGGAGGTTGCAATTGTGCACATTTTTCTAAAAAGTGTGGTGCTAAGCTCTTACCCTCGTTCAACAGCTCATATCCCAGGAAAATGACATTGAGGAAGGCAATTTTCGATTTTTTGAAGTTAAATTTGTAGCCAATTTCGGAAAATCCCACAACAATGCGGGCTACCCGCCTTAAATGTTGTAGTAACCCGTCATCTGTGAGATATATATCATCAACATATGACAATGCTTCAGGGTCAGGTTCGTGCAATATTTCAGTCACACGAGCCGAAAACAGTCCTGGGCTATTCTTATACCCTTGAGGCAAACAACAAAATTATTTCTGTGAGCCAAACGCACTAAAGCTCGTAAAATCCCTGCTTTCGGGCGCTATATTCTGGCAGAAGAAACCATTAGAGATATCTAAAGTGGTTTTGTATTTTTTACGCACAATATTATTCATGAGTGCTGCGCTATGTGAATTTTGTATAGAATATGTGCGTGCATGTCCGTTCAAATGTCTGTAGTCCACCACTATTCTATAAGAATGGTCCGGTTTAGCTACAGGGAATAAGGGATTATTCATCGGTGAGACACAGGGTTCAATAACTCCCTGGTACTCCAATTGTGTAAGTATGTTTCTTACCGATGCCCTTGCTTCAAGTTTTATAGGATATTGCGGTTGTGTCTGAGGTTCGTCCTTAATCGGAATTACATGATAAGGAGAATCCCTATCCCACCCCACATGATTTCTATATAAGGCGGGTGCTTGTGCCAGGCCCATTTAATGCTATAGGACTCAGCGAGTTCTCCTGGAACAAGTGGTGAGAACGAAGGTGTAATAACCTCCTCCCCAACTGGACAGTCGCCAACAAAGTCAGGGGGCCAATCCTGTTCGGCCAGCAGAATGTCACATATCTTGACTACACGATCCCAAAAGATGGCGTTTATAGTGCGCTCAATGTCCCCTTCTAATTGTAAAGTTACCGTATAAACTCTATCGGGATCAGAGACACGCATATCTGCTGTTTCGACTTGTATGAAGTCATCAGTTGCTTTCACCTCCAGATGCTCTAGAAGATTCCGGTGAACTATTGTGACCTCTGCTGCGCTGTCTAACAGTGCTAGTGCCCATGTCTTGTTCTTCAAGAGAACTCTCTTCCTGTGTGGCATGTCTAATTGAGACTGCCGCCACCTTTATCTTTTTAAACTGCTGTTTTTGTTGTATCGGTTTCTCTTCCTTCTTGACAGAAACCTCTGATAAGCGTTGTGAATCCTGTCTTGGCTTCACGTAATCTGTTCTCCGCTCTGATCGCCCACCTCTCTCATTTCTCTTTTCCGATGAGTCCTGAAAGGAACGAGATTGGCGTGTATCAGGATTTTGATATCTATCAGGCGTCTTCAAATTATCCCTATTTCTGAGATTATACCTTGTCTGCGGGGTCTCCGGTCTCGGAGATTCTCCCCTTTCTTTTTTAGGTGTTTGTTTGTTTTTTCTCCCAGCACTTTCTATTACCCTCAGGTTGCTGTTGTTTAGTAGTATCTTTACTACCCTTTCCCTGAAACTGTGAATTCTGTGGTCTAGCCCCAAGGCTATCATGACCGATACTGGAATATGTTTCCGCTATTATTCTCGGCAGCTCCCGCTCCTGATTTAGTTGCGGGACGTCACGAAGACGCATTCGCACCGCTAGTGCCAACGCCTCCCCTTTTAGATTACTCAATATGATGGAAGAAACCGTGGCAAAATTGCCTATCAGTTGCATCCCTGAATCTAAGGCCGGGGCAGCCCCATATTCATCTTGAATTTGTTTGAGCACTTTCAGTAAATTAGCCAATGTCGGTGTACTGTGTGCTGTAGTGTAGAGCGCGGCAAACACCGTGCCCCATGTATTACAATGGTCCACTGTAGGAACCATACCAAACGGTAAACACATCGTCAATATTCTATGTTTCTCCTGAGGTCCCGTATGGGGAAATACTGCCTCCAGCGTATTAATTTTTTTCGCCAGCCAAAATGGAGTTTCCTCTCGTTTAGCCGGTACTTTGCCCATTACAGAGTGCACAGTCGCTTGATTGATACCCGGAACTACTGCATGTGGTTGAGCTGAAGCAGTACATGCTGGGTTTGTGTTTAGTGTCTGCATCACAAATTGTACTAAGCGTCTATATGTAGCCGTTAATTCTGTATATAAACGACAAACTTCAGCCACCGTCAACTGAGCAACCGCTGGATGTGGTGTATATGTAGCCAATAAAGGCCAGGTAGGACCATCGTTACTTAGTGGACCTAGCCTAACAAATCATCAAATCAAATCATAAATATTTATAAAGCGCGCTACTCACCCGTGCGGGTCTCAAGGCGCTAGGCGGAAGGGGTTACTGCTGCTCGAAGAGCCAGGTCTTGAGTATTCTCCGGAAAGCGGAGTGGTCCTGAGTGGTCCTGAGGATGGTGGGGAGGGAGTTCCATGTCTTGGCCGCCAGGTAGGAGAAGGACCTCCCACCCGCCGTGGTGCGGCGGATGCGAGGGACGGCGGTGAGAGCGAGGTTGGTGGAGCGAAGAGGACGGGTGGGTGTGTAGAAGCTGAGGTGGCGGTTGAGGTATTCGGGTCCCTTGTTGTGGAGGGCTTTGTGTGCGTGGGTGAGGAGTCGGAAAGTGATCCTTTTGTTGACAGGAAGCCAGTGCAGGTGTCTCAGGTGGGTGGAGATGTGGCTGTTGCGGGGTATGTTGAGGATGAGGCGGGCGGAGGCGTTTTGAATTCGTTGCAGACGTTTCTGGAGTTTAGCGGTGGTTCCTGCGTATAGGGTGTTGCCGCAGTCCAGGTGGCTCGTGGCGAGGGCGTGGGTCACGGTCTTTCTGGTGTCGGCGGGGATCCAACGGAAGATTTTTCGGAGCATGCGGAGGGTGAGGAAGCAGGAGGATGATACGGCGTTGACTTGTTTGGTCATGGTGAGAAGTGGGCCCAAGATGAAACCGAGGTTGCGTGCGTGGTCTGAGGGGGTCAGTGCAGTGCCAAGGGCCGTGGGCCACCAGGAGTCGTCCCAAGCGGTCGGGGTGTTTCCCAGGATGAGGACTTCCGTTTTGTCTGAGTTCAGTTTCAGACGGCTGAGTTTCATCCAATCTGCGACGTCTTTCATTCCATCTTGCAGGTTGGTCTTGGCGCTGGTGGGGTCCTTGGTGAGGGAAAGTATCAGTTGAGTGTTGTCGGCGTAGGAGGTGATGATGATGCTGTGTTTGCGTACGATGTCGGCGAGGGGGCTCATGTAGACATTGAAGAGTGTCGGGCTGAGCGAGGAGCCTTGTGGGACGCCGCAGATGATCTTGGTGGGGTCTGAGTGAAAAGGTGGGAGGTAGACTCTTTGGGAGCGGTTGGAGAGGAAGGAGGTGATCCAGTCCAGGGCCTGTCCTTGGATCCCGGTGGAGCGGAGGCAGGTTATTAGGGTGCGGTGACAGACGGTGTAGAAGGCAGCCGAGAGGTCGAGGAGGATGAGGCGACTGTTTCTCCGTTGTCCATCAGGGTTCTAATGTCGTCTGTGACTGAGATGAGGGCGGTTTCTGTGCTGTGATTGGCTCGGAATCCGGACTGAGAGGGGTCGAGTAGGCTGTTGTCTTCAAGGAAGTTGGTAAGTTGCTTGTTGACGGTCTTCTCTATGACTTTGGCAGGGAATGGGAGGAGCGAGATGGGGCGGAAGTTCTTCAGGTCGCTTGGGTCCGCCGTAGGTTTTTTCAGTAGGGCGTTGACTTCAGCGTGTTTCCAGCTCTCGGGGAAGGTAGAAGATGAAAACGAGCTGTTGATGATGGTCTGGAGGTGCGGGGCGATGATGTCGACGGCTTTGTTGAAAATGAATTGTGGGCAGGGGTCCGAGGGGACACCGGAGTGGATGGAGTTCATGGTGGCTTTGGTCTCTTCCGTGTTGATATGAGTCCAGGCGTTGAGGGTGATGGCTGGGGTTGTAGGTTCTGTGGTGGTTGGCTGGGTCTGGTGTCCGAAGCTGTCGTGTATGTCGGTGATCTTACGATGGAAAAAGGTGGCAAGGGAGTTGCAGAGATCTTGTGAGGGCGTGATGGCGTTGGCGTTAGGGTTGGAGAGCTCCTTGATGATGTTGAAGAGTTCTCTGCTGTTGTGGCTGTTTTTGTCCAGTCTGTCTGTGAAGAAATTTCTTTTGGCGGCGCGGATCAGTTGGTGGTGTTCGCGGGTAGCGTTCTTGAGGGCAGTCATGTTATCTGCAGTGTGGTCCTTGCGCCAGGCTTTCTCGAGGGTGCGGCAGGTTTTCTTTGATTCTTTAAGGGTGTCGGTGAACCAGAGAGGTTTTTTGGTGTTGGTCTGTCTTGGGAGGCGTCTGAGGGGAGCGAGGTTGTCTGCGCAGTTGGTGATCCAATTCGTGAGGCTGAGGGCTGCGTCGTTGGGGTCGGAGGAGAAGGTGGGTTGGTTGTCGTTGAGAGTGGAGAGAAGCTGTTCCTCAGGGATTTTGTTCCACTGTCAACGAGGGATGGGTTGTGTGCGGAGGTGGTGAGTCTCGCGTCGGAAGGTGAAGTGGACACATCTGTGGTCAGTCCGGTGCAACACTGAAGAATGGCTGAAGGATACGTGGTTGCTGGTGGAGAAGATGGGGTCTAGCGTGTGTCCGGTGATGTGGGTGGGGGTGTTCACCAGTTGCTTGAGGCCGAGGTTGGCGAGGTTGTCGAGCAGGGCGGTGCTGTTGGGGTCGTTGTTCTGTTCCAGGTGGAAGTTGAGGTCACTAAGGAGGATGTAGTCCGGCGAGGCAAGGGCGTGCGGGGAGATGAATTCAGTGATGGAGTCGCTGAAGAGGGCGCGTGGTCCAGGGGGTCGGTAGATGAGAGTTCCTCTGAGTGTGGTCCTGGGGTCGGTGTGGATCTGGAAGTGCAGGTGTTCGGCGGCGAGGGGGGTGTCTTCGGTGGAGGTGGTGACGTTGATGGAGTCCTTGAAGACGATGGCGATTCCTCCACCTACTTGGTTGGTGCGGTCTCTCCTTGAAATCTTGTAGCCGTCTGGGATGGCTATGGCGATGTCGGGGGCAGAGGAGGCGTTCATCCAGGTCTCAGTGATGAAGGCGACGTCCGGTGCGGTGGAGTCCAGGAGGTCCCATAGTTCAACGGCGTGCTTGTGGACGGAGCGTGCGTTGATCAGGATGCATTTGAGGTGGTTGTTGGTGCGTGGACTGGCGGGCGTGGTGTTTTCGCGGTGGAAGGTGAGTTTGCAGGTGTGACATACGAAGGGTCCGTGGGTGCGTTTCGGGTTGGCTTGGAAGCAGGTGCTGGAGCGCCCCGGGTTGAGGGCGTGGAGGGTGACGGGGTCGTAGCAGGTGCTATGGTGTGGGGTAGGGCGCCATCAAGCCAATCATTATGTTCTTGATAAGATAGAGGTATTTCTAAATATGCATATGCCCTGTATTGTCCAGGGACATTCGCTAAAGTGTAATCGTGAAATGTGTTTGAATTCCCATCAACTGCTGGAAATATGACCCAAGAATAAAAGAGTTCCGTTCTATAGGCTGCATGGGCGTCCACCACAAACGTGACTGGATTCCCCTGGTTTGTTAGACCATGTGCTAGCAAATAAACCGTGAGCGGTTGTCGCATATTAACTGCTATTTGCATTACCTGGGGATTCACCATTTTGAAAACAGCTCTAGTTCAGAGAAGGCACACCAATATCGGGGTTTTCCTTTCAGAGTTCAATCTTGAACAACCAACCACTATAATTAGGATCTACCTATATCGCGGTGGCGGAAGTCCTCAGTGCCACGGACGTCTCCGTTAACGGAACCGAGGAGTCAATATATATACGAGACCGAGAGAGTCAGCCGGACCCGAAAATTAGAGCCAGATCAAACGTTGGCGGCGCCATGTCGCGTTGGCTCTCATTATCCTAAATGAGACTACTGGATTTCTAGGAAGCAGGGTCGTTCCTGGTGTGGGGGACTGAGTCTGACCCACTAAGAAGGACCTCTGTCACCTTCAATGCGGTTTTGCACCGGCTTACTATCAGTGCCTCATCTCGCCCATGGGGAAGGGATGATTGGGCAGCCGAGTGCATGACATCTTTAGAACTTCTCAGGGAAGTCGTGGTCACTCCGATCCCAACCAGCTCTCTCATTTACAGTATGATCTCATATACAAATGATAAAGGCAGTTTAAGTTTTATAGATTGATTTTAATAAAACGACTGCATTTTAGATAATAAGGCGTGAGGCGCAATAACCAGAACCATACAGCACAGTAGGATTGAAATAGTCACGAGGAGAGTGAAACATAAAAATAACGCTATCATAGTGTTAATAGATTACGTTCTCTCTAAGTAAGTTCTATTTCGAGCACAGCATGTTAAGCTCTGAGCTTGCCTTTCAGATTCCCCGTCAAGACATTAACCCATTTCAAATTGTCCAATGTGGTTGTGTTTTGTAAATGTGTGTGTATTTTGAGCGCGGCGGTGTGTACCGCCAATGGAATACCGCGGTTGAAAGACTGCAGCATGGATTCGTGGGTCGTGATAGTGTGGGCGTATTCCTGTTGGCGTGATAGTGAAGGTTTTGTTTTCGCCAGTTTATCACTGACCTTTGGTGTTGCGGACTTGTGTGGGTGTCTCAATTTTGGCGGATTCCGAACAGTGGGTCATAATGACTGTAGCGGAATTCCGCTGCCGCCGCGGTGTGTTGGCGGTCTTCTGCACAGCAGTATTTTATTTATTTAAATACATTCGGTCCAAAAGATTTGGACCATTAAATTTGAAAGAAAATCCATTGGAATCACAATAACTCATCATAATTCATAATAACAATCATTCAAGATACTATAAAAGTCTGATAACCAGCTAACGTATAAAATATTTCAATAAAATCCTTACAACTAAAATTAAAAGTTTGCTTATGCGGTCTCAATTTACTCCTAAAAAAGGTCCAGGATTCTTGCTAAATTAAGAAAAAGATGTCACATATACATTAATAAAATCAGGAAGATATCAGGATACATATCATATATTAAGCGATAAAAGAAGGAACGCAGAGATAAAAATCAGATTGGGATCTTCTTCTGTGAACGGACAAAGGCTCAGCCTAAAGCTCTTGGGGCTTCTCTACAGAAATGAGCCTGCGACGAATACGCCAAGCCGCCGATAGAAATTTAGAAACTGAGGAGGCAACCAGTGTGGATGTTTCATATTTGCATATTCTGGTGGCATTGACTCTATCCGACAATAATAGATTTTTACAGAGGGGGATAATCCACTTTAATCTAGAGTTCTTGTATGAGGGACAGAAAAACAGAAAATGCTTGATTGTTTTCTTTATGAAGAGGACAAGATATGCATCTATCAGTCGAAGGGATGCTGGATGGCCAGTGGGCCGTATAGATATTAATGGGCAGGGAACCATATCTAAGCTGTAGATAAAGGGCACGAGCATACGATGGCATAGGGAGGTTCATAAAGATCTCGGGCCAAGATTCGTGTTTAATTTGGAGAAATTCTGATGTTAACCTACCCAGCCCATTTTAGCACAGTATATCTTCGTTGACTTTTTCCCAGTATCTTCTTTTGACAAGATGTCTTGCGTTATTGGAAATCAGTTCCGGGTGTTCCCAGTAATGGGAAAGACCTATATTAGCCCAAGCGGATTTCATCTCCTGCAGCCATTGAATTCTATTTGGGCCCTATGAAGTAGCTATAAGTTCCCTCACCGCCACCCTATATGGTTCTAGTTCGGGAGTTGTCCAAAGGCGAATCCAATAAGGGAGCGGTCTCAAGGCCGCTATGGTTATAATACTGTTTTACCCTAAGTCGAGCCTGAGAGGAATCATTGGGGTACCTGCCCCTAACCGGGAAACCTGTCTAAGGAAGTTGTTTTCTTTTGTTTGTAGAATATCCAGTCTTCTGTGCAGTCCCCAGAGTTCAGCTCCATATAAGGCCACCGCACGGATTTGGACATTATAGATCTCAGCAATTATAATCAGAGGGGAACTCAGGGCCTTTCTGGACCTACGAACTAGGGCCCCACCTCTTTGACTTAAAATAAGTGCCCCTTTACCAATTGCTGCCTCCCATTTTCCAGTGGTTGATAATCTAAATCCCAAATAGTCAAACTCTTCCACTTTCTCCAGTGGTATTGAATTCATTTCAATTTTAACACGAGGTTGTTTCCTTGAAGAGCTATATATCATAAATTTAGTTTTTTTTGCATTGACATCAACCCCAAAATCCCTACAGTAAGCACAAAATTGGTTAACCAAATTTTGAATCCCCACAGGGGATTTGGCTAGCAAGATTGTATCGTCCCCGTATAATAAACATGGGATTTTTTCCCCTGCCAATTTGGGCGAGTCGTTTGTACAATTCTCCATATAACGGATCCAATTATTGATATAAAGCAAAAAAAGGGTAGGTGCCAGAACGCACCCCTGCCGGACTCCTCTGTTGATGGCCACAGGATCTGTCAGCTCACCCTCCTTGCCACATCTGATTTGGGCGTAGGTGTTATCGTGAAGCCGGGTGATAAGACTCAAGAGACCGGCAGGAACCCCCATGTTGGAGAGTGTTGACCATAGCATGTTCCTGGGGATCAGATCAAATACAGCTCTTTGGTCTAAAGACCACATACAGGTTCCCCCCCCCAAGTCCAAATTCTTCCACTTAATTGCCAGGAATCTTAAGACTTGGTCAATAGTGCTCACTGCAGGTCTAAACCCTGCTTGTAGATTAGATAGGGCATTGGATTCCATGATCCATTCATCAAGGTGGCACAAAAGATGTTTGGCATAGATTTTTTTAAAATTATCCAGGAGACTGATCAGACGATAATTAGCTGGAATGTTAGGGCAACCTTTTTTAAAGAAAGGAACTATCTCGGCCCCTTTCCATGAGAGAGGGATGGGGGCTCCAGCTGCGATTGCGTTGCAGATTCGATTGAGATAAGGAGCCCATATATCAGGTCTTGTCTTGTATAAATCGCCCGGAATCTTATCTGGACCGGGGCCTTTCCCCAATTTAGTGAATCAATAGCAGCGCTAGTTTCAGCTAAAGTGAATGAGATCTGGGTAGCGACTTGGGATATTGGGGCATCGAGGGACCTAAGAGATACCTCGGGAGAACCTGCGTATAATTGTCCAAAATGCTCAACCCAGGTTGCAGGAAGAATTGATGTGCCAGGCACAGAGGGAGAGTCTCCACAGTTTTCTGCTATTAATTTCCAAAACCTGGAGGTATCTTTTGATTTAGCGGTTTCCAAGATAGCTACCCATCTAGCCTCTTCCCAGCTTCTACGAGCCTTGCTACATTCGTTCTTATAATCTTTTCTAGCTATTCTTATAGAGTCAACTTGGCCTGATTTTAGAACTTTCAGAAGAGTGAGCTGTGCTTCCCTACATAAATTGTTGAACCACCGTGCCCGGCACTTTTTCTTAGTATTGTTGAAGATCTCTTTTGTGAAGAGGTGTTTTAGGGAATCAAACAGTTTACTATGAGCTGCTAAAAGCCTATCTCCCTCATCATCTTCATTGTGATGCAGCATGCACTCCATTTGGTTAGCTAGCAGATTGTAGATTAATGGAAGATGCTCTGGGATGTAGTAACAAACTCCCATTTTAAATTCCATCTATTATTTGATAAAACTAGCTGATAGGCATGAGGCTTAGAATGGGGTATCTCAAGTAAAGGAAATAAGCCTCTAGTCGATAGAATCAATGGGTCATGGTCACTCTCTTCATGCTCTTGAACTCTCATATCAACCATATGGCCCCACAGTCTAATTTCGAGGAGTATATAATCAATCTGGCTTCTAGTCCTTCCTCGTTTGAAAGTGGGGTGCAAATTTGCATCGGAGCAGGAGCGACCATTACAGGCTCAAAGGCCATAGGATATTGTAATATCAGCCACTAAAAGGGCTGCTTTTCCCAATCTCGGCCGTTTGCTGGAGACTAGCTGTGGGATCCCCCAATAGGCGTCCTCTTCCTGATATATTTCTTGAACCAGGGGGTTGGGCTCAAATGTAACATTAAAATCCCCTCCAATCAGAGTAAAATGGGCAATATTGTTTTTAAGTAGGCTATCCAATAAAAATAGAGAGTCGGGGGAACCCACACTCCTGTTATAAACATTAATTATTAGTAAGGATTTCTCCTCGGGAATCATTAGCAATAGGGCCTGTAAATCGGGGCAGCCCGTGTCTATCGCTACAGCTTTGCTTCTGCGAGAACTACTTAACCATATAAGTATCCCTCCTGAAGATCTCCCAGAGGATGACTTTCGAGCTGGAACCCAATAGCTTCTGAAACCTAATCTGTATTTGGGACCCGTCGTCCAAGTTTCTTGAAATAGACATAATAAATGGTCGCAAATAAATTGACCCCATTCTAAATTTTGCATTTTGCTTTCCAGCCCTGCCATATTCCAACTAAGAACTTTGGCACAATCACTGGATTTGGAATTTCTAGCATCCTTTGGAGGAAAATAGTTGCCTGTATCTGTATTGAGTTGTGTAGTGTACACTTCACAGGGTTCAGGGCCCGCTAAAATCATATCTAATGGGGTATCTGAGCAATAGAGCCCTGGATCCCTAGAGGTGATTGAGGGATGGGGAGCCCCCTCCTTATTGGCTAAATAAAGACTATTATCAGGAGTTGCCCGATTATCAGGGTTCGTCAAAGGCAAAGAAGTTGCTAAAATAGGAACATTAGAGACAGTATAATTGGTATGCTCAGAAACTAAGGTGTTGGAGTCCTCTTCCCACGGGCCATCGCATAGTCAGTCTATCTCCGAGAGTGACAGTGATGGATGTCTAAGACCAAGAGCAGGGCTGAGGCATGTCTCAATGTCACGGGGAACTTTCTGAATCAGTAATGGTTGCCTATTCATGGGTGGCCGTGCTGATGGATAGAATGCTTGAAGTCTACACAGAGAGACCATACCAATTTCAGGATACGGTTTATCTACATTTAGCATGAGCTGCCATACAAGAACAGGGGAATCAAAATTGATGACAATGCAATCCCCTGTACCGATTTTTTCTAGGGAACCCACCCACCTAACCCTTCTCACCATTAGGATCGAGGATGTCATGGAAAATGCGAACCCCGCATGAAGATGTAACCAATGGATAACCTTGTTTTTAAGCTCAGTGAAAGATTCCGGGGATTTGGTTTTAAGTACAGGCACATTGGAAATAACCAAAACATATGGGCAGGACTCCGGGGGGAGTTGCAATGCTCTTATTACAGCTGGGCCGGTGGTCTGGGGCCTTTGCCAGGGGCTCGAAAGAACATGGTCACAAGTGGAAGTAAAAGTACCAGTACTAGGAACTGGGTTTAACGGAAGAGGTATCCTTTCTGGGGATGGGCTGGAGCCATTGGCAGGGAAATAGTCGGGGTATTTGATACTCTGGCAAAACTGGTTGGTTAGTTCATAAAAGGAAGGCTCTTGCTCGTTGGGGCAGGTCGTCTATTAATGCTAACCTGCTCGTGAGTAGAGAAAGAATGGTGTGAGGAAGGTTGGGTGTCAATAGTAGTGGAAGGGACAGGCTTCTGGGTCTTGATAAAGACTTCAAGTTTCTCCTCTATTACTTGAAGGCGGGTTACAATTGGAAGAAGCAACTTAGAGATCTCTTCTCTTATGAGAACCCTAAAAGACTCATTTGACTGTTGGTTACTGGTAAGAGGCGAGGAGGATAGATCCGAGACCTCAATGGGGAGCTAAGTGGGATGGAGGGGACTCAGAATCCTGGTACGTTTATTTAAAATGGCAGGCTCCCTATGTTTCCTTTTGCCCTTGGGATTGGGAGCGATGGTAGTGGGGAGCTCACTCTTTGGAGGGTCATTTGGCACTTCACACTGGGACTGCAGGGAAGAACCTACAGGGGAAGGGGGGGACACTATAGGTATAGATCCTAAGTGCGAGGTGGACTGTATAGAGAGGTCATCATGGGCTACAGAGATAGCTGGGAAGGGTGGAACTGCCAAACGGCGCTGTACCAGCTCTATTTCTTTCTCTAAAGCCCTGACGGCCTTTTGTAAGAAGCCGTCTAGGGTTTTGTTTGATCCAGGCTTTTCTTCGCCCCCCACCCCCCTTCGACGACCCATCTTTCTTGCTGAAATTTAAGGGCCTTAAGGTGAAAACCAAACTATAAGAAAACAGAAGAGACCCTCTTGGTACTGTTAGGAACCCCACACCATACAGTGGTTTATACACTCCACAACCCCTGCTGCAGATGGCAGGCAAACAGACGAACCCCCAGGAGCAAGAAGAAAGGGGAATAGCCCAGCCCAGACACCAATAGTCACTGCAGAGAAGTCTTAGTGGGGCTGTCCCCGCCCCAGACAGCAAGGACCAGTAGGCAAGGGGGGCCTAATTCCTGCCTCTACCTCGCTGCAAGTGAACAGAGTCCAAAAAGCGCAACCCGCGGGGAGTGTGTGCAGAGAGAGTCTTAAAGGGGCCCCCGCCCCAAAGAACAAAGACCAGTAAGTGGGGGGGGCTGGATCCTGCCCTTACCTCGCAAAAAGTCAGCCGGATCCTCTGCTCACACAACCGGCTCAGCAGCAGGAAAAAATCCTCTCCTTACAGCCCTTCGGAAGTGGGACGTCAGGGGGGGCCCAGCCCAGCCTCTGTGCGGCGTTGACGGGCGCAGGACGGGCCCGCCCTTGGCCCAGGCACCGCCCACGCGCGGCCCGCGGTGGCAGGAGCGCTAGGTGAAATTTAAAGGGCTCCTGCCCTTTGGCAAACAAGCAGCACCTCCTCCAACAACAAACGCGCGTCCCGCGGTGGCGGGAGCGCTAGGTGAAATTTAAAGGGCTCCTGCCCTTTAGCAAACAAGCGGCACCTCCTCCAACAACAAACGCGAGTCCTGCGGCGGTGGGAGTGCTAGGTGAAATTTAAAGGGCTCCTGCCCTTTGGCAAACAAGCGGCACCTCCTCCAACAACAAACGCGCGTCCCGCGGCGGCGGGAGCGCTAGATGAAATTTAAAGGGCTTCTGCCCTTTAGCAAACAAACGGCACCTCCTCCAACAACAAACGCGCGTCCCGCCACAGCACAGCGGTAAGCGGCTTTTACCGCCAATGTTGAAATGACCCCCTAAGTCCGAAGGTAGACTTTTGACCGAGGCTTCCAGCGAGCTGTAGCTGAGCAGGGCTCCATTGCGGTCGGCCTTAAACTTTGACATTGCCCCGGTCGAGGTGCAACCAGATGACCCGATTGGCGCTTTTTTTTTTGAGGCGCTAAAAAACAATAATTCTTTAAAAATTCATATCTCTGGTTCCCCTTATCTGATTTTATTCGTTTTTGTGTCATTCTAAAGATAAAAATATAATCCATTTTCATAAATTGGTTTTGGATTTTTAAACTGTTTCCTGTGTTTTATTTAATTACTGTTTTGCGATATTTGAATGCTTTACACTCTGCCTCCTAAGTTAAGCCTTGTCACTCATTGCCAAGCTACCAAGGGTTGAGCTGGGTTTAATTTACTGAGACCTAACTCGACCTAAGTGGAGGTTAGTGGCCTATTGCTAAGTGTAGGTACTTACCTGCCCTTACCAATAACCCATTTTCCAATACACCCTAATAAAGCTCTGCCTTTTTGTACCACATACACCTTCTTAACCACATGTCTGTCCTTGTATGCTAATTTACCCTTGAAATACCACAACAAAGTAACTTCACATCACAATACCCTTCAGGTTCAATGTCAGGTACACATAAATCACAGTTGCCCAACATTTCCCAGGTATTCTTGTCAATTATAGTGTCACGTAGGTTCTCATTATCCTAATGAGACTATTGGATTCGGGAGGTAGAATCACCTGGACTGCCGGGGACTGAGTCTGAACCCACCATGTGATATCTGTCGGCCTAATCTGGGTTTGTTCCGGCTAACCAGCAGTGCCTCATCTCCACCCAAGAATAGGAATGACTATGGCAACCGGGCACATGATATAAATTACTCCTCAGGGGAATCGTGGTCACTCATATCTCATCCGTTTCTCTCAGTTACATTAGTCTCACATATGCAAGGACAATCACAGTAACTGCATCTTAGATGATAAAGCATGTATTGCAATAACTAGGACGATGAAGCATAAAAAGATTAAAATTGTGGCAAGGAGAGGAAAAATCACAAGAATAACGCTACCATATTGTCACTAGTATTAGTAAAGATAATTCCTACCTAAGCTATGTTAAAGCACAGCATGTTAAGCTCTAATTCTGCCTTTAAGGTTCCCCCTGAGACGACATCATCCCTCGTACCTGAGCAAGAGGCCTAAAGTCTACATAAGCAGCTGTATCAAAGCAATCAGCAGTCAGCATACAGCCGTGGTCATCTGGCTGGAATCTCCCTCTAACGTACATGGGTCAAAGTAGAGTTTTTATAATACTGTAAAACATCTGATGTTCCAAGAAAGGATCGCCACATAACAGTGTGTATGTTTCTGTGAACAATGGAGACACAGCGTAGCACTTTTGCCTGCCACCTATCTCACTGCAGCCTTGAGAAAAGCACAGTGAAATAAATGTCTTGTTTAAGAATTAAGTGTTGACCTAGGCGAAGAACAGCTAGATAGAGAAAATAAAACAAGACTGCAAATGTTGTTAATGTTAAAATAATATAACAAAGCTAAAATAAAACATATCTAGGTTAAAGTGCACAGCAGTACGCCTAGTTTGCTAAAATAACGTATATAAAACTATAGCTGAAATGGCTACACAACATCCTCTCATTGCCGGTTCAAAGGCGGTTCAAAGCCTAATTATATATGTGAAAGCTACCAAAATTCATCCTAAGGCATATATATGGGAATGTCAATAATGACAAGTTAAAGACACTTGAGCATATATTAAAAGGACAATTTAAAATGTTAATTGTGGCATCAAGAAAAGCAGAATATCACCAATTGAATCCGGGATAACTGAAGACAGGAAATCTTCCACGTCATCAAGTGGTAAAGTAGGAAGTTCATCACCAAGGAAAACCAAGGAGCATTTCTGTCTCACAGCCTGTGCACCAGCAGAGGCAGCAGCATTCCGTGGTGTGCCCAATAGTGAGTTTAGAGCTGCATGATCCACAAAGGGCAACTCATAGAAAGCTTTCCGTAGCAAATGCCACCTCAACGCACGTCTGATAATGAGCCCTCAGCAAGAACATCAACAGATCAGCGTCCAGTGAAAGCAAGTGCTGTGTAGAAAGACAAACTTCCAGTGCACATTCAAAAGGGCACCAGAGTCACTGAAACACAGGCTGCACAAAATGCAAAACTGGTCTGAAGGAGAGAGACCAGTCGCACACCAATTGCTCCAGGAGTGGTGCTCCAAAGTACTGCATCATGCGTTCATGACACAGCTGCACTGGTGGAAGCTCTTTCAGTCCTCCTTGTTGTAACAGGACAGCCATTGCGCAGAAGAAGTAGCAATAGCAAAATGCCAGCTATTATAGCCAAAATTATCAGAAATCCCCCAGAAATACTGGAAAATATTGAATGGATAGCTGGATGTATTAAGCCAAATATAGAGGAGAAGGTGTGAACAAAACCAGGACCAACAGCCTTAAAGAAATGTGTGATTCCAGTAGTACTAGACACATTAAATATCCGTCCCACGAATTCACTAAAGTGTCTTGGAAAGTTAGTACTTAAAGGGACTGTATCTCTGCGGATGACCTCGTAACCTGAAGCACATAGGTCTTACGTGCAGATGTAAGCGCCACATGTTTTTGAAATAATAAAGCCTTAAGTCTGCTCAACTTGTCAAAATTCACATTTGAAGTAGCGATATGGGGCCAAACCTCAGCTACTTCCCTCTGTTGTGTTGGAGGAAAAAGTACATTCCTGCAGCATGTAACAGTTTTGGATACAGTAACGACATAAACTATTCCAGCTCACATCCCACAACACCTCTCACTATTAAGGAGCACATAGCTGCCATTCGAGAGCACCTGGAATGCAAGCCTAATCAAGGGGACTGGGACTCCCTTCAGATTACAAGCTAAGTTTGCTTCTGTAGCCTTGCATGCCTCCTGCAAGGACAGCTGTTTCAAAGCATTGAATGGCTGACAGAAGTCTCTCATTCACCTCCGCTAAGTGCCACTGAGACATTTGTACGAGAAGGGTAGCTCCCACACCTCGTGTATGTAACTATCTCTTAGCTTTTCATATCTGCCCACCGGAATGTGTTTTAAGCAGGATGTGAATTGAAGTCCTATTTCAATTGAAGTGTTAAAATAGGCAAATTGATGACCCCATGTATTAACCACTCAGCAGATGGTATTTCAGCCATAGTGAAAGGCAACTTATCTAATTTCTCAATATTTGACATGACATAAATTGCTTCCTTCTTAGCCATCAGTTGTTGTTGTCACATTAAATTAAATGTAGGAAATATGTCCCTCGTGATAACGTCACCTGCTTTTAGTGTTTGTACTGTCCAACCTAACTGCATAATCGATCTTAGTTGATTCTGCCCATGGTGTAAAGAGGGCATGTTGCTCTGTACCATGTCGATTGCAGAAGAAACAATGTTGTTTAAGGTGTATATTCGGTCGGACAAGGTATTAATCCCATTATCTACAACAGCTAATGCCTTCTGTACATTTTCCTGATCTATTTGCCTTAACCGGGTAGCAGATTCTTCTTAAGAAAGCTTCCATATTTCATTATAGACTGCATATAAGAAACACTTTCTGCATTGCTTCCTGGGGCCTAACAGGAAGTCCTGTAAGTCAGTATTATTATACAGGAGACTGAGGTGTTCTTTAACAGCATCTAGTGTGCAACTCTTCAGCCATTGCTAGCATAGTTTCCCTACACTGTATGTAGTTACTATACCCGCGTGTTCAGTTGACAAATAGCGAGAGTCAGGCCTACTTGTTCTAAAACACCCGTGGAGTTTACAAAACATTTATGACACCCATTGGTATCTATTAGCCACATTAACCACCCACAAGGATGTTAAAGTGAAGCATTAAACATGCCATTTTGGACCTATCATTGAGCTGATTTTCTGTAGCATTGATAAACTTTTGCTATTTGTAATATTTTGCAGGGGCACGAATACGGGGCGCATTCAAATCCTTAATTTTTGCTAAGGCTAAACAGCTTGTCTGTTCTACAGTTTCATTTAAAAATATAATTTGAACAGGTATCAGGCAAGCTCTAAACAAGCTTCCTTTCCCCTTATTTGCCAATTTTTTGTTCCTCACACACTTTTTAAGTCAATCGACTTCAATCAATATTCATAGCCTTCTATAGCCAACTGGCAAACAATGGAATCGAAATAAATGAATTTTGTATCTGTCAATAATATATGTACATTTTCCATAAATGGTAATTTAAAATAATATGACTCAGCATTTGTATCATTGTGCCCAGAAAACTATGTACATTTTCTAGAATATATTTTAGAACTTCCTTGTGGAGGAGTTGGACAATGTTCCCATTGTGTATAATTAAAGATCGTTCAGAGGTACTTGCTCTGTGAATGAAATAGTGTGAGTAATAATTATAACAGAACATGTCACCATAATTTTCTTTGGATTGATAAACATCCTCACTTTCAAATACAGTAAAATGCTACAACTCAGTCATCATAGAATCAACTGTTTTCACATCCCAGTAATAGAAAGTATAAATACATATGGTATTTGAATGACCTCTGTCGGGCCGTATATATCAAATGTGACTTAATCCCAAAAACTCCCATCAGGAATTGGTATAGCGGAAATGTTCACGAAAGACAAGTCTCTGCAGACCTTGTGAGCAGAAAAATAGGGTTTTATGACTTCATCCACTAGTTCAACTGTTGATTTTTCAGGAAGGTAATGACCATGAATTAGTAGAAAGAAAGTAATAACAAATCCATTCCAAAGGAGGAAAGCTAATATAGTCGAGAAAAGCTACAGATAGTTCCTTGGGAGAACAAAGTAATTTGTTTTGAGCCAAATTATCAGCTTACGTCATTTTGACAGTTCAGATGTGGAAGAGGCAGATAAGTCCTAAAAGGTGTCAGTAATGTTGGCAAAGTATCCAGAAGCAGTTCGTGAAAAAACTGTAGCCATATTTTCAAAAGGAGAACCATCAGTGGTCTCCCCCGGTGGTTCGTAATAGACAATGACATCCATCTCTGTAGAATTCGACAGTGATCGGTCAACATTTTCCATGCTGCTTGTTGTGAGACATGCCAGCGGAGATCATTTTCCACCCTCCCCAGGCTTGGAGAGGTGTCAACGTTGCTGCTCAAAACTTGTAGAGGGACATCTTGACAAGTAGTGAGAAGGATTTGGGTACCACTATTTGTTCCTCTTGGTGCTAGGTTTTTATTGGGAATTACTCGAACTCCCACACCTGGTATTTTTACTTCTGTGTCAAGCATGCCTCCCATCCAGTAGGAATATTTAGTGGGATATCCTTTAGGTAAAGGTGTGCCGTCAGCCAAGGCCTTCACGGCAGCCAGTATTTCATCGTCCGGCTTCATTCTAGAACGAGTTAATGCAGCAACAGAAGCCGTAGCTACTGCTGATTTGGCTGCTTCATCAGCCAATGTATTTCCAGCAATGTGTTTTCCAATGCTATGGTGTCCAAGTGTATGTACAACATGGACATTTGGTAGCGTTCCCTTCAGATCAGCTACTTTGCCCCACAGAAGTCTGTGTTTGATGGTGTTACCTTTGGAATCCCTGAACCCATTATGGTGCCAATAATGCATATATTAATTGAAGGACTGGACACAATAGTACAAATCACAGACAATCAGCATTAGATGGCCAAGGTCTGTATGTTCCAGTGCCATCAATAAAGCCTTTAGCTCTGCTAGTTGTGCAGTGCAATCCCCTAGGGTTTGCGTAAAGATATGTTGTGGATAGCCACTTACGACTGCGCAAGCAGGGGAGTATTGATGCTTTGTGCCTATTGCAGATTGTGCTGAGCCATCAGTGTACATGACTCTTTGATATTGTTCAATAGGTAATGTATTTGCCGGAACTGGGTATTCTATTTCGTATTGCAAAAATTCTTGAGTATGTAAATTATATATAATATGTCAAAAATATTTACAACATCAGTTGTGTTCAGAGACTTTGCCCATTGGATCCAACGTGGATGTAATGATTTAGGGTTTGGAATGCTGGCTTTGGTATCAGCCTCAAGGGCTGGTCTTGGAGATATGACAATAATGCGTTTCCCCTGAGCTAGTGGTCTTTCTTTAATGACAACCATCTGAACAGTAGTGAGAATTGTCTCAGTGGGAGCAAAGCGTCATTCTGCTGTTGAATACAAATGTGATTTGTGTGCAATCAGGACTGGTCACCCTTATTGAGTGTTCCATAGGTAAAACCAATGGCACCAGCAATTACTCTGAAGACCAGATGTTTTCTACTATTCCTTGTGTGTAGGTGTTGTGCTACAAGCTTCTCTTGTTGCAATGCTCTGAGGATGCGTGTGATTTTGACTGTCCAGAATTTACTGGAAAAGTCAGGACCTATCAAGTCATATTAGGGTTTGATGCATGATACATAATCTGGAATATGTTCTGCCACAATTTAATTGTAGCTGTGCACATTTTTCTAATAATTGTGGCACTAGGCTCTTCCCTTCACTTGATAATTTGTATTCCAGAAACAGGACGCGAAGGAAGGCTATTTTTGTTTTTTTTAAAGTTGAATTTATAGCCGAATTCACCAAATCCTACAACAATGCCGACTACCTATCTTAGATGTTGTAGTAATTAATCATCTCTAAGGAAGACATCATATACATAAGACAATGCTTCACGGTCAATGTTGTGCAATATTGAAGTCACACGAGCCGCAAACAGTCGTGGACTGTTCTTGTACCCCTGTGGTAAACAACACAATTTTTTCTGGGAGCCTAGTGCACTGAAACTTGTTAAGTCTCTACTCTCAGGCGCTATATTTTGGCAGAAGAAGCCATCAGAAATATCCGATGTTGTTTTGTATTTTTTACGCACTAAGTTATTCATAAGTGCTGCGCCATGAAAGTTTTGTATAGCATATGTACGTGCATGACTTTTTAAGTGTCTGTAGTCTAAGACTATTCTGTGTGAATGGTCTGGTTAAGGTACAGGGAATAGAGAATTATTCATTGTTGAGACACAGGGTTCGATTACGCACTGGTACTTTAGTAGTGTGATGATTTCCCTCACAAGTGCTTTAGCATCATGTTTTATTGGGTATTGGGGTTGAGGACTGGGTTGATTTTTAAATTATATTACATGATAAGGGGAATCTTTATCCCACCCTATGTGGTTGCGATATAACGCAGGTGCCTTCGCCAATGCCCAATCAATGGCGTAGGATTCTGTGAGGTCATCGGGAGCAAGAGGCAAAAAAGAAGGTTTAATAACCTCTTTCCCATTTGGGCAATGTTGGAAATGGGCTTTCTGCAGGGTGACCCCAAATTTGTTTTGCTTTCCTCCATTCTCTTTTTCTGACCTCATTTTTGCTGGCTTCAGGACTCTGCACACTTTACCACTGCCAATCACTGCTAAAGTGCATAAGCTCTCTCCTTAAAACATGGTGATATTGGCTCATACCCAATTGGCTTATTTTATTTACTTGTAAGTCCATAGTCAAGTGCACTACATGTGCCCAGGGCCTGTAAATTAAATGCTACTAGTGGGCTGCAGCACTGGTTGTGCCACCCACATAAGTAACCCCCTAACCATGTCTCAGGCCTGCCTCTGCAGTGCCTGTGTGTGCAGTTTCACTACCACTTCGTCTTGGCATTTAAAAGTACTTGCCAAGCATTAATTTCCCCTTTTTCTACATGAAAGTTACCCCTAAGATAGGCCCTAGAGAGCCCGTAGCACAGGGTGATTTGTAGGTAAAAGGCAGGACATGAACATGTGTGTTCTATATGTCCTGGTAGTGTAAAACTCCTAAATTAGTTTTTACGCTGCTGTGAGGCCTTCTCCTTTCATAGGCTAGCATTAGGGCTACCCTCATATACTGTTTTAGTGATAGATTCTGATCTGAAAGGAGTAGCCAGGTCATATTTAGCATGGCCGGAATGGTGATACAATATCCTGCTTAATGGTAAAGTTGGATTTTATATTACTATTTTAGAAATGCTACTTTTACAAAGTGAGCATTTCTCTACACTTAAATCCTTCTGTGCCTTCCAATCCACGTCTGGCTGGGTTTAGTTGACAGTTCCCTTGTGCATTCTCTCAGACAACCCCAAACACAGGATACTCAGTCACACTTGCATACATCTGAATATTGAATGGGTCTTCCTGGGTTGGGATGGTGGAGGGCCTGAACACTTACATGTTAAAGGACAGTAGCCTGTCCTCACACAAAGAACTGCTATACCCCCTGTCGGTGCCCTGGCAGACAGGATGGAACTGAAAGGGGACCTCGTGTACTTCTAAGCCACCCTTTGAAGTCTCTCCTTTCAAAGTCGCATTTGGGTATTTAAGTAGGGTCTCTGACCCTACCAACTCAGACAGTACTTGACAAGGCACTCTTGTCACAGACACTTCCTGGAAATGAAACCCTGAACCAGAACCTGCAACCTGACAAGAAGAACTGCCTAGCTGCCCAAAGGACTCACCCGGCTGCTTTCTGAGAAGGACTGCTGCCTTGCTGTTTCTCTGCTACCTTGCTGCTCTCTGGCTGTGCTGAGCTGAGAAGTGCTCTCCAAGGGCTTGGATAGAGCTTGCCTCCTGTTCCCTGAAGTCTCAGAACCAAAAAGACTTCATTCCTGCAAGAAGAACTCCCTGTGTGGTGAAAAGCGATGCACAGCCTGCCAGAATTGACGCACAGCCTGCATTGCAGTGAGAAAATCACAGCGCGCAGAACCGGAACGAAGCAGCCCGACTTTGCAAGGAGAAGATTGACGCAGCACCAGCGTAGCAACTGGAAATTCGACGCACGCCCACTGGATCGACGCAAAGGCAAGCCGGCACAACGCAGCCCGATTTCCTGGGAGTAATCGACGCAGTGCCTGCCATGCGGTAGAAATTTCCACGCAACACCCACCGTATCCGCACAGCCCCTGTGACTTCGTCCCGCCAGTGCCGTATTTCAATGCATTGTCCAAAAACCCCACAACCCGAAAAGGATCCAAGTCCGAGCGCTGGAAATTAACGCAAAGCCTTCCCTGTGTGAAAAATAAACAACGCATCACTGTGTGCAGCCCGAGAAATCGACGCACACCTCCCTGTTTTCCACTCATCTCGTCCTCTGCAGTTCCTTGCAGAGATTTTGAACGCAAACCAGGTACTTTGTGCTTGTAAGAGACATTTGTTGCTTTTAAGAGACTAAAGACACTTTATATCATTTTTACAGTGATATTTTAATACATACTTATTGCATCTTAACTGTTTTGACCTGCATCCTATCAGATAAATATTATATCTTTTTCTAAACACTGTGTGGTGTATTTTTGTGGTGTTCTACTGTGTTATAACATGATTTATTGTACAAATACTTTACTCAGTGCCTTCTAAGTTAAGCCTGACTGCTCAGTGCCAACCAACCAGAGGGTGGGCACACGATAATTTGGATTGTGTGTGACTTACCCTGACTAGAGTGAGGGTCCTTGTTTGGACAGGGGGTAACCTGACTACCAACCAAAGACCCCATTTCTAAAAGGCAAGTTTGGTTAAATTCAGGTGACCAATCCTTTTCGGACAGTGAAATATCATAAATGTTAACGAGTCAATCCCAAAAGATTGTGTCAATTGTGCGTTCAATGTCTCCTTCCAACTGTATCTTTACTTTGTATACCTTGTCAGGCATGGAGACACGCATGTCCGCAGTTTCAACTTGTAACAGGTCATCAGTTGCTTTCACCTCCAGATGCTCTTGAAGATTCTGGTGAACTATTGCGACCTCTGCTGCACTGTCTAGCAGAGCTAGCACCCACCTCTTGCTCTTTAATAGAGCCCTCTTTTTGAGTGCCATGACGAATCGCAGCTTCTATGACCTTTTTCTTTTTAAATTGGGGTTTGTTTTGGGGAAGTTTCTCTTCTTTTTTAACAGAACCTCCTGTAGAGCGTTGTGATTCCTGTCTCAGTTTCACATATTGAGTTCTTCACTCTGACTGCCCACCTCTCTCACTTCATTTTTCCAGTTAGTCCTGAAAGGAACGAGATTGGGGGGTATCAGTATATTGATATCTGTTAGGCGTTTTTATATTATCTCTATTTCTGAGCTAATATCTATTCTGTGGGGTCGCCGTATGCGATTATCCACTTTCTTTTTTAGGTGTTTGTTGTTTTTTTATCCCAGCATTTTATAGAACCCTCAGGTGCTTGCTTGGTAGAATCTTCATTAGATTTACCTGAAACTGTTGGTCTGGCCCCAGACTATCTCGACCAATACTAGAGCAATAATCTTTGGCAGTTCACATTCTTGGTCCTGTGGAGGAACGTCCCAGAGCCACATACGTATGCTAGTGCTATTGCCGGTAAGTTGCATTCCCAAGTCCATGGCTGGGGCAGCCCGGTATTCATATTGAATTTGTTTTAACACTTCCAGAAGATTGGCAAGTGTCGGTGTACCATGTGCGGTAGTAAAGATCTTGGCAAATACCCCGCTCTACCTATTGTGTGAACTATCCCAAATGGCAAGCACATAGTTAATATTCTATGCTGATCCTGAAGTATGGGGAAATACTGTTTCCAGTGCATTTGTTTTTTGATCTAACCGAAACGGAATCTCTTCTCATTTGGCAAGTACCTTACCCATAATCCAATGTACAGTCACAGGATTAATACCTGGCGTTGCTGCATGTGGTTGCGCCGGGGCAGAACACGCTAGGTTTGTATTTAATGCTTGCATTATAAACTGTACTAATAGTCTGTATATTGCCGTAAGTTCCTCATATAAACTGTGAACCTCCGCTACCGTCAAGGTTGCTGCATCAGGGTGCGGTGTATATGTGGCCAATAAAGGCCAGGTAGGACTATCATTACTTAGAGGACCTAACCTAACTCTATGTGGTAGGACTCCAGCAAGACAATTATTGTGGTCTTGATAAGATAGAGGTATTTCTAAATATGCATTAGCTCTATATTGTACAGGTATGTTTGCAGGTGTATAGTGATGAAATGTATTTGTGTTCCCATTTGCTGCTGGAAATGTGACCCAGGAATAGAAAATGTCTGTTCTGTATGCTGCATGAGCTTCAACAACAAATGTAACTGGACCCATCTGGGTTGTGAGGTCATGTGCCAATAAATGTGCAGTGAGGGGTGGTCGCATATTGACTGCAATTGCTACCCACTGCGGGTTCGCCATAGCGAATGGTAAGTCTTGTTTAAAGATCAGCACACCAAATAGGGATAATCCTTTTTAGAGTTCAAGCTTGCACAACCTACAGCTTTTGTTAGGTATTCTTAGCTGAGGAGGAAATCCTCAATACCATGGACATCTCCGTAAATAGTACTGTGGTGTCTTTGCATGTAGTGAGACAGAGATACTCAGGAGGACCTGAAAATGGGTGCCTTACCAAACGTTGGCGGTGCCATGTTGCGCAGGTTCTCATTATCCTATTGAGACTACTGGATTCGGACAGCAGAATCATTTGGACTGCAGGGGACTGAATCTGAACTCACACTATGTGACACTTGTCGGCTTAATCCGGGTTTGTTCTGGCAGTGCCTCAGCTCCACCCAAGAGTAGGTGTGACTATGGCAACTGGGCGCATGACATAAATGACTCCTCAGGGGAATCGTGGTCACTCAGATCTCATCCGTTTCTCTCACATCTCACATCACATCAGCCTCACATCTGCAAGGACAATCAGAGGCAGAGTATAGTCCAATAGGGTTTTATTGAAGTAACTGAATCTTAGATAATAAAGCACGTATTTGCCATAACTAGGACGATGAAGCACAATAAGATTAAAATTGTGACAAGGAGAGTAAAACACAAGAATAACGCTACCATATTGTAACTAGAATTTGTAAAAATAATTCCAACCTAAGCTATGTTAGAGCACAGCATGTTAAGCTCTAAATTTGCCTTTCAAATTCCCCCTGTGAAGATATCATCCCTCGTACCTTAGCAAGAGGCCTGTAGTCTACATAAGCAACTGTAGCAAAGCAATCAGCAGTCAGCATACAGTTGTGGTCATCTGGCTGGAGTCTCCCTCTAACATACATGGGTCAAAGTAGTGTTTTTAGAATAAAACATTTGATGTTCCAAGAAAGGATCTCCATGTAAGAGTGTGTATGTTCCTTTGGACATTTGAGACAAAGCGTACCACTTTTGCTGCAACCTATCTTACTGCAGTCTTGAGAAAAGCACAGAGTGAAAGAATTGTCTTGTTTAAGTATGCAGTGTTGACCTAGGCGAAGAACAGCTAGATAGAAAATAAAACAAGACCACAAATGTGCCTAATGTTAAAATAATATAAGAAGCTAAAATAAAACATACCTAAGTTAAAGTGCACAGCGGCGGGCCTCGTTTGCTAAAATAACGTGTAAAAAACGATAGCTAAAACGGCTACAGAACAATAGTATACGGAGAACAAGAGTCAGTCCATACATTGACCTCCTTCTCATTGATTCTTACAGTACACTTTGGTGGGTGGTACCCTTCCTTAATCTCACCCTCCCAGTTTTCATACACTGCTAACACTTCCACATTGTTGTTTTCCTCATCACTTGAATATTCATCACAGCATTTGTTAACTACATTTACCACCCGTCTCTTTCCCTTGTGACTTTCAGATTTACAGACACAAGAGAATTGCCCAATTTTCTCTCATTTGAAGCATTTCGCTCTAAATGCTGGACCTGTCCCACTATCTGCATTATGTCTTACACTACCACAACTGTAACATGTTCTTTTATCACTGGAACTAATCGTTTTGTCATTTCCTGCAACATTCTTTTTCTCTTTAGCATCACATTTACCTCTGCATGTTCACATTTCCCATTATCTGGTTCCTCAGTTAAGGCTCTCCTTATGACATTGGCGTTAAATTCCGCTTACGTCCATGGTGACGGCCGCCAACATACCGTACGGTGGCAAATATCCATTCACCATATTATGACACACACACACCAATCCGACAGAATACTGCTACATACTGAAATCAGCCAGCCCAAAGGTCAGTGTTAAAGTGTCGGTACCTACACCAATACCGTTACGCCAACAAAGCAACGCCCACTACATCATGAACCATGAATCACCACAGTGGATATTCAATGGTGGGAAACCATTGGCAGTACACACAGGCGTGTTCAGAATGGACACCCAAATACTAAACTGCACAACATTGGCCAATACCAAAAACACACACCTGACACTCCTACACACACCACACACACTCACCACCCACAGCACTATAAACCACATATCCACATCACACACAACCCATTACCACCAGACTGACACAAGACCACTGTGACACCTAGACACACGCCACATACATCCATATGTCCCTCACGCACCCCACTACCAGAACCCAACCACATTACTCAACACCCACACACATACACACCCCACTCAACACCCATGTCCCCACAAATGCACCCCTGTTTCACAGAGGAGTCGTTGAGGGTCATGGTGAAGGAATTAGTCAGGGTAGAGCCACAGCTGTTTGGAGCACATGTACAGCAAATAACCATTGCCAGGAAGATGGAGCCATGGCAGAGAATCGTGGACATGGTGAACGCCGTGGGACAGCATCCAAGAAAAAGGGAAGACATAAGGTACAGGTGGAACGACCTACTCGGGAAGGTACGTTCCATAGCAGCAAGGTACCAGCTCGCCATACAGAGGACTGGCGGTGGACCCCCACAGCTCACAGCATGGGAGGAGCAAGTCTTGGCAATACCGCAACCTGAGGGACTCACTGGAGTTGCGGGAGGACTGGACACTGGTGAGTCAACATTTACTACTTATCACCCCCCATACCTGCATGCCATCTCACACCCTCACTCCATCACTCTACTCCATCCCACACACTTCACCTACACATATGAATAACCCCAATGCCCAGCCCTGCATGCTATTCAATGCATGGGCAGCCCTCCCAGCCCAGCATGGACACCCATCACTAAAGCATGCACAGCATAGGGGAACTAACAATCGCACAATACATCAACATACACAAACCAAGTTGGCAGGGCAATAGCAATGACAGTGAGGAATCCATCTCTGTAGGGCAGTCAACCTTTGTGAAGGGGCTGGCATCCCAGATGCAGCAATGCAATCCATTCCTGGAGAGCATCCAGAGTGGGTTGGCAGACCAACAGAAATCGATTCAGGCTCTGGCCTCCTCTATGATGGCAGCCATTGTCGCTGCTCCTACTGTCCCCCCTATAACTACCACTTCCCAGTCCCAGTCTCCTCAACCCCATCCTATGCACACATACAGATGAGCATGCACACAGGACAACACAAAAGAGTGGTACAGTCAAACACAGGCACCACAATTCAGTCCACAAGCACTCACGCAAACCCCAGACAGTTGCACACACAACCATATCCACTGTCTCCCCCTCCTCCTCCACATCCATACTCACACCTGTATGCACTGCTTCAACAGCCACCACCAGCATCACCACACTAAACAGCACACACCCTCATTGGCAGACACCTACACCACATCCATCCACGCGTCCCCTGTGTCCTCACACCCTTTCTGTCCCCCTCCTAAAGGACACAAACACAGGCACTCAGACACCCAACAGCCAGCAGACACACTCCTCCAACAACCACTCCCTCAACCTCCACTCCCATCCCTCCTCCCTCATCCCTCTCCACCATCCCTAAAAAGCTTTTTGTTGCCCAACTTGACCTTTTCCCTCCCTCTCTCTCCCCCCGTCCTGCCTGTAAAAGCATGGTCCTAACAACCCAGTCCACCAGCCAGGAAGGGGAAGGATCTCACTCCACCAGCCAGGAAGGGGAAGGATCCCATTCCACCAGCCAGGAAGGGGAAGGATCCCACTCCACCATCCAGGAAGGGGAAGGATCCCACTCCACTAGCCAGGAAGGGGAAAGAACCCTCACCTCCTGCCTTGAAAGGGAAGTGGTCCTCACCTCCAGCTGAGTTACAGCAGCCCTTGCCTCCAACAGAGGCTGCCCAGGAGGCCCCTCCCCCTGCTAAGACACATCAGCCTTCACCTCTTGCAGGGGCTGGCAGGGTACCAAAACTACCACCACCAGTGGGCATGTGGCCCTCATCCCCTGCTGAGACACAACAGCCTCACCTCCAGGAGAGGCTTCCCAGGAAGCACCTTCCACAGCTAAGACACAGCAGCCCTCACCCCCTGCAGAGGCTGCCCAGGAGACACCTTCACCAGCTGAGACACTGCAGCCCTCACCTCCAGCAGAGACTGGCAGGGTACCACGACCACCACCACTAGTGGTCACGGAGCCCTCACCTCCAGCAGCGGATATGTAGGCCACTCTCCAGGGACTGCTGTACAAGGAGCCCCCTCCAGAACCGGTGGCCAAGTTCTCCACCTCAGAGACTGTGACCTTGCACTCCCCAGCAAAGAAAAATGGGCATCGATCCCCCTCCAGAACCAGTGGGAAAGTCCCCGACTTCGGCTGGGGTACCCCCAACCCCTTTCCCCCTGAGGGGCCTGCCAACCTCGATGATGATGCCCCTACACAGTTCTGTGAGGATGTTGTCAGGAAACAAGTTGGGCCTTGGACTGTGCCCTGTGGCCATGTGAGCCCTTAGTACTTTGGACTGGGCATTGGCCCTTTGTAGACAATTGTACATATCTTTTTGTTTTCAAATTGGTTCATGTGGTGGCTTTTGCCTTGCATAATACATTTTCAGTACTTCCGTACTCTACTCCTTGTATTCTTATGTCGTGTGTTGTGTGCCATTGGTTTACATCTGCATCTGCTTGCGTGTATGGTGAGTGTGTGAATGGTGTGTGTTGTGCATGCGTGTGTGTGTGTGTGTCACACTCCTTTTCCTCCCTTCCTCCCTTGTGTGCTAGGCGGCTGTACTCATCATCGTCATCTTCTTCATCGCTGGTGTTCCAGGTGGAGCATGGCGTGGAAGAGCATCGGGAAGACTTGCGGTTCCGGTACCATGGCAGCGTTATTCTTCTCTGTGTCTCTGATGGTGAGTCTGCGGGCTTCTGTGCAGTGTTTCTGCCTGGCTTTTGATGTTGGTTTAGCGCCAGGAAATTGTGGCGGATGACAGTGTCATGATATGGTGGGCGGTACCTTGTCTTCACCTGATTATTGATGGCTACTGCCATGGTGCGTGGTG
Organism: Pleurodeles waltl; assembly: GCF_031143425.1. NCBI lineage: Eukaryota > Metazoa > Chordata > Amphibia > Caudata > Salamandridae > Pleurodeles > Pleurodeles waltl. The sequence continues at coordinate 255,965,369 of NC_090437.1, read as the reverse complement.
TTCACGCCCTGGCGGATGGTATGGTACATTGGCTGTCTATGGGAGTTCTCATCGCCATGGTCTTAATATGGTTGTAAATACCAGCAGCCTATTGGCAGTATTTCCGCCACTTTATCACTCACCACCAATGTTATAATGACCCCCTGTGTTCCTTGATGTATCTTGTCATGTTTTCTATTATTCACGCTATGTTTATTGTTTATTATGTTCTGTAAGGAAGGATTCTTCAATTCTAACAATGTTTCCTGAATTTTTGTATTGTGTGTTCTCTTTCTCAATTGATCCCTTATGATTTCCTCATGCAAGTCTTTAAACTTGCAAGTTGAAGCCAATGTTCCTAATACTGACACATATTGTTCGACACTCTCTCCTGACATTAGTGATCTTGAAAAAAACTTGTGCCTTTCCACCACAATACTGATTTTTTAACCAAAATGATCCTCTAAACCTTTCATAGCATTTTCGTAGTTGTCAGCCACACTCTCATCTGACACAGACACATCATCCACACCACCCTCCTGGTTAGATGTGGTTGCATGTGCCATCGTCAATGTCTTTAGCACCTTCAATACCCAAATGATGTTTGAGGAGAGATAACGTATGGGATGCAACATACACCTCCCCCCTAAGACATCATGATAGGTTTCAAATGACTCATGCTAATTCTCCCACAACATAACTGGGGTACCTGGGGTTTGTAAAGATTTTGGAGGTGCAATTATGGAAGACATATCCATTTCATCCATGTATTAAGCACTATTGGTCTCACAAGTGTCAATTAAATAAAAAAAAACAGGTGGTCACTGTTGTCCATAGTCAATTAAAGTACAATTGCTCAGAATCAATGGAATGCTTTACCAATAATGTTGATGCCATAACTGTAAAACAAAACAGCTTCCAATGTTTCATTAACAGTAAAACACAATAGCATTCAATGTTTATTAGCAAGGATAAATCGCAGCTTAAACAACCTCAGGAAACAAGCATTTTACACATCGCCTTCCCATGTAGCATTCGTCTCTGTATACAGTTATTTCCTGGCTTGTTGTGTTCCCAAGCAACAGCCAATTAACCCAATTGGTGGTGATAAACCCGTCAGCCAATCGCAGTGCTTTGTGCTTCTATGTGTATGTCGTCTGCTTCCTGCTCGAAATAACAATGCCGTCAGTCACACGCATGACTTCTGCTTCCTCCTCGCACAGCGTCTTCAAACCTCAACTGCATATATCAATTGACTCCCTCGAATCCTGCCTTGGTCTTGCGGTGAGTTGATACATTTCTCAAATCAAATGGATTCCCATTGAACCTCCCATAGCAGAAGCCTGACACATGTTTTTTTTAACTAATTCTTTGTTCCTCAAGTTTTAACCAAATGTTTATGTTGCCAAACTTCCTATGGAATTTCTTGTTTCATTATGCACAAGAGTTTTGAACACTGGTTGTCCTTTTACCGGAGTAAGTTGGAGTCACCAAAGACAATTAAATGTTTTCCTCCAAATAGTACATCATAGTTTGTCTTCAAACTTGCTGGATCCTTAAGTGAAAGAAAGCAAGCATAATGTTCAATACCATTGCTCACTTCATCAATGATGGATAGTTCATGGCAAGCGTTACCAGATAACTTCTGATATTCCACTTTATGGTTTTCTTCAATAGGGAGAATTAGCAGTAAATTCAGAGTAATTCCTTAAATGTTATGAGCAGCTAATCCTGTTGGTGCAGTTATTACACATGGCAAATCTGAATCAGTAATTTTCTGTAAATAACTGGTAGAACTTTATTGAGGAAGCTTTCGCCGGTACCAGCTTGTCCAGTGATGTACAATAATATTGGTTCATACATAAACAATTCACATCATTTTTCTTGTGCAGAAATTCATGCTCTATTTTAGTTTTATCGTCATTGTAACTTTCTCTTCGTTCATTGTTTATTTAATCAACTAACAGTTCAAAACCCACAGTTACCTCTCTTGTCTGCTGCATGGCAATCTTCACCTCATCCGTAGCTATAGCAACTTCATTTAGAATGATTGATTCTCCAAGAGGATCTTGATTTCCTGGTGGAGAACTTTGGCTCCTTTGTGAACTCTCCCTAGCTATTTCAGCAGGGACAGTTTCTTCCTGTGCCACCTCATCTTTCAACATCTGCAAGTATGTTGGACACACGTAACATTAAATGGTATCTTTTACAGAATGAGTCCTCATAACAGGCATAGCGTCCAAGTAGTTCTAATTAATTTCACCATGGTTTGAAGAGTTGTAAAAGGGAAAGTAGAAAAAGTATTTTCTGTCTGGAATTTGGCAACTAAGGGCCTCATTACGACCCTGGCGGCTGGCAGTAAGCTGGCGGTAACACCGCCAACAGGCTGGCTGTGTACCGCCAGTGTATTATGGCCGTTGTGCACTAGCCACAGCCATACCGCCGGCCCCTCCAACTGACCATCAGGATTCTGCCAGGCGGTCATAATCCCCAACCGCCAGCCTGTCCATGGCGGTAAGCACTGCCATTGAAAGGCTGGCAGTAAGGGGGACTCGGGGTGCCCCTGGCGGCCCATGCACTGCCCATGCACTTGGCATGGGCAGTGCAGGGGCCCCAGGCACAGCCCCATCACGTATTTCACTGCCCGCTGCACATCAACATTGCCGCCTGCTCTATTATGAGCTGGCTGCAATGTTGATGTGACTTTTCCACTGGCCCAGCGGAAAAGTCATAATAGGGAGCCCCAAATACCACCAGCACTGGTGGTATAGTGGCACCCAGGGCTTCGGTGGTCTTTCAGAAAGACCACCGAAGACGTAATGAGGGACTAAGTTTCCTGTGAATAATTTGATTTCCTTTGTTGTCACTTAACAAACATCCATCACATCAAGTAACTGCGCATTTTCCATCTTTAATGTTTTCAGTGGCATTAGTCCTATATGTGTAATTTTGACATACTTCATACAACACATCTTTTCAAGTTGGACAGCTCTTTTTGGGTGGTATGTAACCAACATGTTAGTCTTTAGAATGTCAGTACTCTCAGAATCAACTTCTGCAAGATTTTCTATTGCTGGAAAAGTCTTTAATACTCTATTATGACTGTTGGCAAGGCATAAGCTTACGTACACAATTGGTCTGGACTTGAAGAACAAACTTGCAAAGCTCAACCTATCTGTGCATTCGTAAGGTCCAATTTCTCTGTGCAAAATCTTTTTCAAACTAAAATGCCACAAATTTTTGGTGGGACTCTTTTCTGCTGAAATCTGGTCCCACACCTCCTTCATCCCTGACTTTTCTTCCTTTGTTATGTAAGAGGTGACATAGCGAGCTACCGCAGTAGAATTATCTACAACAAATTATATATCCATATTTGCGTTCTACAGCTTTAGATTAACCGTTTGTACTCATTTATATATTTTTAAGCTTCTGTTCTTCTGCTGTGGTACGTATTTTTCTGTGATTTCCTTGTCAAAGTGAGTCTCATTGCAGACAAAAAGCTACTCACTCTTCCTTCTGAGATAATAGAAGGTGGAAATCCAAAGTGACATTGTGTATAAAATATTGCTTTTGATTTGTATTTCTGATGACAGTATTTGCCACACCTATGAGTTTGAAATCTAAGAACTTGTCTCAATCCTTTGTCACAAGTGTCTTTTAGTATAGCGCATGTCACATACTGTTTTATAAACGACAATACAGGCTCATCAGTGTCTTTTCCAAACTTTGGGGCATCTTTCACCCATAATAGCATTTGAATATATGGAGCACCTCTAGCTTGGTATTCTTTCCGCCAAAAGAAATCAGTGACTTTGCCAAGAGGTGGATCTGTTTTGCTACAGATGAAAGCCATCATTGCTTGACATCGGTGGTTAAAGTATCTGCAAACATTTGCAGGATTCAATGAACATAGTTCTCCTGGTGTTTTCAGACTGAGTTTGCTTCATGTAAAAATTCAAGAAGGTCATCTCATGCATATTCAGCACAACTGAGTGTCACAAACCCTGTAGGTAATCCTATATTCCTCAACATGCATTTTAATACACCATGATGACGATTCCAATATTAATTTGTACCACGTTGACATGCCATCAAATTGATTAAGTTGTATTCAAGGTGTTTGTCTTTTCCATGAACTTTATCAACAAATTCCCTCGCTGTCAGATTCTGGAGGTGTACTCCAGTTTTTAAAATGTGATTTACTGCATAGGATAACCCTGACAATTTGTTTTCAAATAGTAAATGAATTATATAAGGAATAGACTGTTGAAATCTAGGGTCCTCTGAATAAAGTCTGGTAGATCTGTACTCTGCTGCTGGTATTTTCATAGGCCAGTCATTATACCTACCACCAACTCCAGTAGGAAACAGATGTGGAAAACAACACGCGTCTAAGCTTTTCTCCCACACACTTAACAGAGCACCTTTAGCTTTTTTACATATGAAATAGCTTAGTAGCATCTCCGAGTATCCCTTTAGAATGTAGAAGATGAATATTGTAGTGTTCATAAATTTCTTCTGTTCTCGTTCGATCCACCTTTTCAATTTGGCCTCTTGACTGTACTGTGTCATCATCTATATGTGAAATATCTTGAAGACCATCTACATTTTTATAGTAAGTGTTATTTTGTACTAGTTATAATGTTGCTTTCTTAACCTTACTAACATCTACTAACTCTTACCATATTTATTTACTCCTAATAGGCACACCATTGACTATAATCACAAGTCCTTCTTCAAAATCTCTTTCCCCACCTACAGTTTCAACATTCTGCTTAAAATCTAATGGCACATAAGCAACTGTACCTTTTAGACCCTTCAGAAGCTCAGTTGGAGATAACTTTCCTGTCTTTTGCTCCATACTGACTACAGCTTGAAATGGATGTATACATTATTTAAGTATAGACTCATAAACATTCAAGTTTTGCAGTTCTTGAGGAATAGAAACTAGTTCTAATTTGGCATTCTCCTCTAATTTACTATAAGAATACTTACATATAATTTCGTGTTTGTGACAAAGGGGGTCATTCTGACCCTGGCGGTCATGGACCGCCAGTGCCAACGACCGCGGGAGCACCGGCAACAGGCTGGCGGTGCTCCCATGGGCATTCTGACCGCGGCGGTACAGCCGCTGTCAGAAACGGGAAACCGGCGGTGTCCCGCCGGTTTCCCGCTGCCCAAGGGAATCCTCCATGCAGCGCCGCCATGGGGATTCCGACCCCCTTACCGCCAGCCTGGTTCTGGCGGTTTTGACTGCCAGAACCTGGCTGGCGGTAACGGGTGTCGTGGGACCGCCCGCCAAAGTCAGAATGACCGCTAAAGTGTTCTTCTACAAATAAATAGGCTGCAAATTCTAGCAATTTATCTCTGTTGTCTTCTTCAGTTTTTGAAGACACAATAATATAACAAGTTTGAGTTTTGTAATGAGTACGTCTACAGCATATGGAAATACAGTCTGTTTTGTTCTGAACAGACTGCTTTAAACCTTTTAATCTCTTCATGAAAGTTATCAACACTAATAGATATCTCCCTTTCTACTACACCTGCAGATTTCAACTGTTCATTTTCTCTGCACTCCTCTTCAGACCCAAAGAAACAAAACTGCACAACATTACAAATCTTTTCTAACTGTGCCACTGTTCCATACAAAAGAACTTTATTTCCCCTAAACATACTGCAAGACTCTTCACATGGTAAAGACTCCTAACTAGAGTGAGCATTCACAAGTGGTGTACAGATAACATTCTAAAATGATGAAGGGCGCTTTGGCACAGTTTCCCTGTAGATTTATATGTTTTCTTACTTCCTATTGTCAATTGATTCCTGGCAAACAGTACACATACTGCTAGATTTCCACTTATGTACAGGGGCTTGTCTACACCTTCCCTGAATCTCTTCAGCTATGACTTCCTCTACATTTCCTGGTACCATCACCTCTTTTTCAATACGACTTCCATCTTTCATTTCATAACACCGTCCAGATTCATCAACGGAATGCACTAGTCTGTTCTCTTGCAAGTAGTTTCCTTCTTTCAAGAAAGGCTCAACACTAAAAGTATGTATCCATTCCCAACTAAAACAAATTCAGTACTAGAAGTATGTATCCATTCCCAACTAAAAACTTAGCAAAAGTTAGTTCTGTTTATCAGTCTTTTCTTTACAAGAAAGTGATGCATCACTAGTGATGCGCCACTTTCCTTGCAGCCCCTTGCGTCTCCTATTACCGCCATGGTAGCACTGTATTTACAATACAGCACACCATGGTGCATTTTAGGGGCTGTAGACTAATTTTTTTTATGATATTGTAACGGGATACTGGATTAGCGTAAAAAAATGACACTAATCCAGCATAGTGTTGTTAAGAGGCCCTTTGAAATCAATGAGAGCCTCATTTTAATGCCTGCTTTAAATAGACATTAAAAATTATGCTAGAAGTGGCACAATGGAATCCTGTAGATTCCATTGTGCCATTTTTAATTACCCTCTAACGAGGGAATGCCCCCTTTGTATACATCATGTATATGTTATGCATGATGTTGCTCAAAGATTTTACAAAGTGATACAAACCTAGTTTGCACCACCTTGTAAATATGTCACTATGGTAGTGGCCCGTTAGTGTCACATTTGGGCAAAAGTTTAGCTGCAAATGTGACCCTGAGGGGCACAAGGCCCTTGTAAATATGGCTCTAAAAATGAAAACAACATTTCCTTATTACGTAAGTACATTGCAGCATGCTTGATGGCATACCTACAAGATATCACAGATATGAGATATTAGCACTAACACATGACTTTGAGACTTCACAAAGGATTTTTACATGCCAATTATATATCTGAGAGATAGTTCTTGTCTACTTCTAGCAGTGCAATGAGATATTTTAGTATATCTGCTCGATTGTAATGACCTCGTTTAGTACATCTATGACTCCGTAAATATATAGGGCTAAAAAATAAATGCTTCTGTTAGGGAATACAGGGGTATGTGAGTGTGTCTGGATTTTCTTTTCATATTACTGCATATATAAGTGCCTTCTGAGTATGTCAGTGAATGTAGAAGTCTTTCTGTTTCTCTATCAGGGGCTGAGACAGTTCTTGGCATAGGAGAAAGAAAGTGCATGACTAACTTTCGAAAACTGAAAAGAACATTTATTAATCACTTAATCCGTTGCAGCATGCTTAATGCCATACCAAGAACATATCCCACAGGTAAGATATTGGCATTAACAGATGAGCGTCAGATTTCACAAAGGAGTTTTACAGAGTAATTACATTTTCTAGTGACAGAGCACAGACAGGCTCTGCAGTACTAGGCCTTACCCTTTATGAAAGCAGTATTTGTCTACCTACATGAAAAAATTGTGTGAGTACTCGTCATGGTATGTACTGAGAAATTGCACCTGTCTACTTCTAGTAGCGGTATGAAATATTTCACTACATCTATCAGTGTGTAACTGCCTGTTTTAGTAGCACTATGACTCTCTAAATCCATAGGTAAGTAGCTGAAAATATACCCCAATTCCTCTGTTGGGGGATATAGGGATATGTGAGTGTGTTTGCAATTGTTCTTGATATTACTGCATATATCAGTGATTTCACGGTATGTGAGGGAATTTACAAATGTCTCTATTTCTCTATCAGAGACTAAAACAAAGCATCCATCTTTGGGAAGATGAATTTCAGTTCCTTCGTCCTTGGCATACTCTACACAGTGCTTGGTTTAGGGGTCCTAAAGTGCATGACTAACTTTCCAGAACTGGAAAGCGCTTTTCTTAATCATATTGTACCATGCTTAAAGAAAAAACATAGAGCATATCACACAGGTGATACATTAGCACTAACAGATGAGTGTCAGATTTCACAAAGGAGTTTAATAGACTAATGTCAGTGTCCAGTGACAGAGCACAAATAGGCTCTGCAGTACTGGGCCTCACCATACAAGAAAGCACCAAGGGGCATATTTATACTCCGTTTGCGCCGGATTTGCGTCATTTTTTTTTTACGCAAATTCAACGCAAAACTAACTCCATATTTATACTCTGGCGTTAGACGCGTCTAGCGCCAAAGTCCATGGAGTTTGCGTCACTTTTTAGCGTGGACACCTACTTTGCGTTAATGATATGCAAGGTAGGCGTTCCCGTCTAAAAAATTGACTCCGAGGCATGTGCGCCGTATTTACACTCCCGGGCAAAAATCACGCCCGGGATTGGGCTGGTCAAAAAAAATGACCTCCAGCCGCTTTTGCGTCATTTTTTAGCGCCTATCAGGGCAGGCGTTAAGGGACCTGTGGGCTCGGAAGGAGCCCAGAGGTGCCCTCCCATGCCCCCCGGGACCCCCCCGTCACCCTTGCCCACCCCAGGAGGACGCCTAAGGATGGAGGGACCCATCCCAGGGAAAATAAGGTGAGTTCAGGTAAGTAATTTTTATTTTATTTTTGTGGCATAGGGGGGGCCTGATTTGTGCCCCCCTACATGCCACTATGCCCAATGACCATGCCCAGGGGACAGAAGTCCCCTGGGCATGGCCATTGGGCAAGGGGGCATGACTCCTGTCTTTGCTAAGACAGGAGTCATTTCAATGGGGGTTGGGAGTCGGAAAAAATGGCGCAAATCGGGTTGAGGCGATAATTTTGCCTCAGCCTGACTTGCCCCATTTTTTGGCGCCCAAGCTCCATATTCCCCTACGCCGGCGCTGCCTAGTGTACGTCATTTTTTTGACGCACACCAGGCAGCGCCGCCGGCTAACGCCGGCTAACGTCATTGAATAAATACGGCGCCCGCATGGCGCTTCAGAATGGCGTTAGCCGGCGTTAGATTTTTTGACGCACAACTGTGTTGGCGCAGTTGTGCGTCGAAAAGTATAAATATGGCCCTAATTATCTATATACATGAAAATATTGTGTGAGTACTTGCTTATATACCTGAGAGATTGTACCTGTCTACTTCTAGTACAGCTATAACATATTTTAGAATACCTATCAGTGTGTAACTGCTTGTTTTAGTATCTGTATGACTCTTTAAAACTGTATGTAAGTAGATTAACCCATACCTATTACTGCATCTATCAGTGGTTTCAGAGTACGTCAGAGAATCTACACGTGTCTCTGTTTCTCTATCAGAGAATGGAACAGCATCCATCCTTTGGAAACATGAATGTGAGTCCTTGGTGAGTGGTATACTCTATGAAGTGCTGACTTAGGGGCCTGGAATTGCATGACTAACTTTCTAAAATTGAAAAGCACCTTTATTAATCACTTAATCACATGGCAATGGCATACCTAGAGCATATCACAGCAGTGAGATATAGCACTCACAGATGAGTGTCAGATTTCATAAAGGAATGTAATAGACACATTTCAGTGTCCAGTGATAGAGCACAGACATGCTCTAAAATACTATGCCTCATCCTTCAGGAAAGCACTATTGGTCTACATACAGGAAATGACTGTGTGAGTATTTGCCTATATAGCTGAGGGATTATGGCCGTCTACTTCTATTAGCGCTATGAGATATTTCTAGCACATCTATCACTATGTAACTGCCTGTTTTAGTACCTGTATGACTATAAATCTGTATGTAAGTGGCAGAACATATACTTTAGTGCCTCTGTCAGCTGAATTACAGGGGTATGTGAGAGCCTGCGCAATTGCATTTGATACTACTGCAGGTATATGCTTTTTAAGACTGTGTCAGTGAATGCACAAGTGTCTCTGTTTCTGTATCAGAGACTAAGACAGAGCATCCATCCTTTGGAAACATCAATGTCAGTTCCTTGGTCATTAGCATACTCTATCTAGTACTTGCTTAGGGGTCTGAAAATGCTTAACTAAGCTTGTAAAACTGAAAAGTATGTTTCGTAATCACTGAAGCACAATGCATCATGTTTCATGGCATAAGTACAACATATCACAATGGTGAGATATTTGCACTTACAAGTGATTTTAAGAGTGCAGAAGGGGGTTGTACCAGCTAATTTCAGTCACCAGTGACTGAGCACAGACAAAAGCTGCAATAGTAGGCCTCATCCATGATTGAAGCAGTATTTCTCTGCATACGTGAGGAGATCGTGTGAGTACGTGGCTATATTTCTAAGTGAATGGAGGTGTCTAACTCTAGTACCACATTGTATCACATTATATTGATGTGGTGGTAACCAATCAGATCTTACCTCAATATTTGTTGGGCCATGAATCCTCTGTGGCATGATATTTCTATGTATTTTGAGATGTTATTTCTCAAAAACTATTCAGCAGATTTACACAGAATTATGAACAGTGTGCTTTTTAACCAAGATCTAACTTTCTCACCAATGCTGTTCAGCTATTTTGGCTATAGCCATGTCTAATTTTTTCTATCACAAAATTAACAGGAAAAACACATTTTGGGATCCCCTTCTTTTATTGACCCCTGCTCTACAGATCACCCAGAAATTTTCCACAAACAAGCTGAGGTAGATGAGAGTCTTTTGTTTGGAAAGTTTCATAAAGATTCCAGAAACATCATCAAAGTTATGAGCAAACTAAAACAATCTTTTAACATGGAAATTTGGCCCTAAATACAACTACCCAGAGATAACAAGGTTTAAAGCGATATTATAGTTATGATTTGTAATTATATCTTACTTTACTTTATAAATAAAAAAAGCTACACTTTAATGAGAAAACAAAGTTTAAAGGGACCTTATAATTAGTTGAAAATGTGAGTGAAAACATACCATAAAATAAAAAACAGAAATTTATCAGTTATAGTTATCTCAAGCAACTATAATTCTTGTCCTAAAGTAACTGTAACTCGCACCACCGCCATGCACAGTGTTGTCATCAATGATCTAATTTCAGATGTTGCAGTTATGGTATCAATGATTTCATAAAACGTGTTATAAGTGATGAATTGTTTGATATCATAAGCTTCAGCTGTGCATCCCCTCCCCTTATTTAAAAAAAAAAAAAACCTGGGTGCTGGAGTACCCGAGGTCGGAAGAAGTTCATGGAAGGGGCCCAGTGCTCCCTCCTTTTATTTTAATAAAAAGGCACCAGGGATGAGTCCCTGTAGCCAGAAGTGACTTGGGGAGGGAGTGATGCACCAACAGGTTGGATCCAGTGTCAGACTAGGCCCTGCAGCCAAATTAATGCTGTGCACGGCCAAAGGCAGTGAGTAGAATGGGGTTGGCTGCACAAGGGGTTGGATTCAGCACCTGACTGCTCGTCAGACCCTGAGACTAACATCCTGCTGCACCTGACCAAAGGCCTCAGGGTTGGAGTCCTCAGGACCCAATGAGGCTCAGAATGTGTCTGTGTGTGTGTCCTCCCATTAAAACAGGGGGGGGTGGCCTAAAAGTGATTCGGAGAGAGTGACGGCACCAGCGGGTTGGGAGTAGGGCATGGCAGCAGGTTAGTCCCTTCTATCAAACCCCACAGCACACGGCAATAGGCTATGCATTTCCTACGTGGATTTATTTATGTCAATAAAATACTATTTTACATTAAAGAAAAATTAGCATTTCACTGAAAAAAAAGTTAAAATAGCGTTATAGTTAGGTGAAACTTTGAGTCACATGTTAAAGTTTTAAGTGTGCAAAACCACTGAAATTAATCAGTTACAGTTATCTCAAGTAACTATACATAGTGTTCTCACCATGCATCCCACATATAACATCACTCATGCTATCTTCTATGAAATCATTGATACTATCACTGCAGACTGTGCAATTAAATTATTGATGAAAAGACTTTGCATGTCAGGTGTGCAAATTATAGTATAATATGCCTGATTACCCTGCAGCAAGGGGCAGTCCCATAGTGTTTGAACTAGTGTGCCGCTCTGCCTGCGGCTCCTTTGGCATAAATGGTTGTCACACCTATCAAAGTTGAACAGCCACAATCCAGCCTGTATGGCCTATCCCCCAATTGTTGTAATCAATTGAGGCCAGAACCCGTTGTCACTTGCCGTTCATATTATCCAGTACTGGGAGACTGTTTCTGAGGAGCACATTGTAAATTTGAGAGACCGGATAGGTGATAAATGGGACCCCCAGCACCCTGAATTCCAATGATGTCTCCTCTGCTACCTCTTGCTGGTGAGTTGCATGTTCAGGCATGGGGTATTTTAAGTGTTGGTGCCTGAGGAATTGGTCCCCAGCTTGATGATATTGCTCCTGCAACTCGTTGAAGGGTATCAGAGCACCATCCCACCAGATGTTACCAAACTTGAAGATGCCAAACACGTTGCATTTCCTATATATTTCCATGTCTCGCAGCACTTTTAATGCCTTTGCCTCCCACAATGAACCTACAGCGTCGGTCCCCCCTACACCTCAAAAGCTGCATGTCCTTTGACAACAGTGGCAGGGGCCTGGTAGTTTTGTCTCTCTCTCAAACACACACACACAAATCCTCTGTGGACATAACCCTCAGTATTGATTGCCAGCCTATCTGCCAGAAGTAACGGTTCCTGCTGGGCAGAGAAGGCTCATTCATTAGCCACGAACAGGCTGGTCACCCAGTTGTAGAACTGCATTCTCAAAAAGGTAATGCCTCCTTCCAGGGACTTCCTAGTTAAAGTGACAAGGGTTATTCTGGGCAGGCCCCATCCCACAGCAAATCATCACCTCATCCACCAAATGGAAGAATTTGCCCCGGACCTTAAATGGGGTACTCTCCAGAACATGTAGAAAAGAAGAGATAAGTCATTTTAAATATGGCTGCCCTGCCTATGAGCGATAAGGGTAGACACCGCTAGCAGCCCCCACTGCTTTTGTTATGCTCAAGTATCCTAGTCAGGTTTTTACTGAAGACTAGTGCCTGATCCAGGGTTACATGAATCCCAAGGTACAGAAGGCCAATCATGTCCAACTTCAAGGGGCATGCCCAGTGTGCCTAGAGTCTTCATTTAGTCAACAGGAATGACTCTGACCTGTGCCAATTGATGCACAGTCTTGTGTGGGACCCAAAGACTCTCAGCACCTGCAGGACTCTAAGTCTAGAGTGGTCCGGGTCTTCTAAATAAAGCAGAATATCATCTGTGTATAATAATATCATTCCCTCCCACTTAGAAGTCCATCAAAGACCTCAGATCGGCATGTCTTCCCACACCCACACCACCAGGGACTAGATGGCCATGGCAAATAGTTGGGGGACTACAAACAACCTTATGACATGCCCCTACACAATGTAAATTCAGCTAAGAGCTTACCGTTGACTCTCACATGCTCCCTGGGATCCTTATTGAGCAGGTTCACCCATGTCAGAAATGCCAGGCCAAAACCCATCTTGCACATGATCACCATCAAACCAGAGAATGAAATGCTTTTTCTAAATCTGTACACAACAATAAGGTCGGCTCCTCTAAGCTGTCCCTAACCACCAAACACACAAATTATTTCAACACCAGAACCGCACCAACATGTACAGAGGTGGCATTGCCATCATACACAAGGAATCAACCACCTGCACCATCACCAATGATGAAACCACAACTATCATGGGTAACATGAACTTCCAGCTCCATGCCAACGACAATACCACCATCAAAGGCACCCTCACACACAGATTACCCTGCTCACCATTGAGTCCAAACACTATGCCTTCCTAGAAGACCGCAACTACCAACTGGGTGACCCCACCGACACCAACTCTACCATCCTACTGGATAGATTGAACACCATTAGCCTCAAGCAGCTGGTCACAGCTCCCACACCCAAAGCAGGACACATGTTGGACCCCATCTTCATGTCTATCAATAGAATCATCCACAGCCACACCACGGAACTCACCTGGTTGAACCACACATTGTACACTTCACCCTCGCCGGATCCCCCTGCCCATCCCGCCACTGGACCAAGGTTATTAACCAGCAATGGATCGATGCCCTCAACACCTCACAGTATAAAATCACCATCAACTTGGATCAAGCAATTCAGTTCTTTAATGACTGGATCATCAGCACCGCTGACCTAGTCACCCCAACCAAACCAGCCAAGACCCACAGAACCACCAAAGAACGCAGCGGGTACCCCCCTGGAACTCAGCAAATCAAAACATAGATGCAAACAACTGGAGAGAAGATGATGCACCAGCAAGAACCACGCTGACTGAGCCACCTTTAAAACAGCCCTCTACAACTACCACCACCAGATCAAAGCTGCAAAAAAAAGTCCATGACCCGCCAGACTGAGAACAGCACCAACTAAACCAAGGAACTCTTCACTATCATCAGAGAGTTTCCCTGCCCATCAGCCATCAAAAACTCCACCCCCTCAAAAGAACTCTGTGATGCCCTCGTCCATCACTTCCACAACAAGATAGAAAGCATCCACAATAACTTTGATCCCCAACCTTCGGACCTTCCGAGCATCTCATCATCCTCCACCAATGACCACCCGATCACCGCATGGGGGCAACTCAGCATACCAAACACGATCACACTCACAAGCTCCATCCAATCGGGAGCAATCATCGACCCCTGCCCCCACAGGGTCTTCAACTTCAGAAGAAACAAGATCAGCCACCAGCTCACCACCATACTCAATGCCTTGTTATCCATGGTCACTTTTCCTGAAGCTTGGAAACATGCAGAGATGAGACCCCTCCTCAACAAGCCCTATGCAGACCCCAGAATGCTCCATAATTACTGCCTGATCTCTCTGCTCCCCTTCCCTGCCAAAGTCCTGGAGAAGGCCTTTAACCTCCAACTTACTGAACACCTGGAGAGAAAAAACCTACAAGACACCTTCCACTCATGCTTCAGAGCAAATCACAGCACCAAAACAGCTCTGATCGTCACAAAATCCATGCCTTGCTCGACAGAGGAGAAGCAGCTATCCTAATCCTGCTCGACATCTCTGTTACCTTTGACTCCATCTACCAAAACACAGTGATGCATTGACTATGTCATATTGGAATCAGAGACAATGTGCTCAGATGTATGGCATCCTTCCTCACAGGAGGCACAGAGGGAGTTGGCCTCCCCCTTCCCCTCACAGGTCAAGCACACCATCTGTGGCATCCCCCAAGGCTCCTCCCTAAGCCCAACACTCTTCAACATGTACATGACACCACTCACAGACATTTGTGAGATCGTACATCAACATCATCTATACTGATGACACGCAGCTCATACACTCACTCTCAACAAACCCACCTTCATCAAGACCAACTTCCACAACTATTTGAAGAACATATCCATCTTGAAGAAGGACAACTTCCTGAAGCTCAACATGGACAAAACAGAGTTTCGGATCTTCAGCAGACACTCAACCCTGTGGAAGGACTCCAGTGCAATTAGTCTGGGACAGTAAATGAGTCCATCACATGAATCGAGTGATTTTCGGGATCTTCCCCAGCAGCGAGGTCTCTATATTGGCCTATGGGAGGCACATTCTTGGGGCATTGTTCTCTTCTTGTGGACAGGGATGATGGTGGCTTGTCTCATCAAGTGGAAGGTGCTTCTCATCCAGGCCTCTTAGAACATACGGCCTGATTTACGAGGAAATGATGCAGCCCAGTGCCGCAAACAACTTTGCTGTGCTGTGCTGAGCTGATTCATTTCCAAAAGTCAGTGATGTGCGGTATTTACCAGGGATGTCCTGTGTTTTTCCTTGTACTGCTGCTAAATCAAATGCCTAGCACAAACACAGCCACCCTTGCTCCATGGTGCAACAATGTCTGCATTGCAGAGGTGATTGGTGATGTGCAGAAAAGGACACCTTCCTGCACAAAAACAATCATTAATAGCAATTTGTTCCTTCTATGTGCGCTGCAGAATTCAGCACACATAAAAAGAGCAAAAAAACAAGGAGAAAAAAAAGTATTTCTCCTCATTGTGCCACTCTAATGCTACACTTGAGGAGGCATTAGTTTTTGGTGCTGCCTCAGGTTTATATTTTCCTTGTAAATTTGTGGCAATGTCAAAAAGTAATGGGTGGTGCTTTGGTACACCCACAGTAACCCCCATTGCACGCCCCTTTGCTGCAGAAAACTGTAGGGATGGCCCATATCCGTGTTAAGCCATGAAAAGTGGATTAAAGCCACCTTGCAAACATGGAGCAGAACACAGCACACCGGAGTGTCGCAAAAAGTGACTATCCAGTGGTGCAAGGGTGTTTTAAATGATTACAAGCCACTTACCAGGCTGTAAATCCAGGCGGTACAACAGCATATGTAGAGATAAAGAAGGCCATTCTAGAAAGGGTGGGTTTTGATACAGAGTTTTACCGTATAAAATTCCGGAAGACAAAGTGGATTCCCATGGAGAACCCCCAACCCATATTTAGGATTTAGGGTTAAAATGGTTGAGTCTGATTGGTACAAATAGAGAAGAAGTTATACAGATAACAGTTTTTAGAAGCCCTAGCCCTATAAACTCGCAACTGGTTTAAACAACACCCCAATATAACTACGAGGACAGCCATAGAGTTAGCATGTGTGTTTCACAGAGCTCAGGACGTTAGAATAAGTCCCCAAAAAGGACAGATCATGGGAGGAAGATAAGCTAACCTCTCTTCCAAACCGCGACTAATGAAAAATTCAGAGGATTCTCCTATTGCTCGAATACCAGGCAAAGAACCTAATCAAACACCACAATTTTATAACTGTGCGGAGTGGGGACATATCACCCGCAACTGTCCCCACAAACTATCCAAACCAGAGGCAGTGGAAATAGGTGTTACCAGAGGAAGGGTACTTTGTACAGCCCGAGGGGTATCACAGTATACGAAAGTAATGTTAGTAAACAAGATACCTACTAGAGTACTGGTTGACTCCGGGTGCAGCCAATCAGTGATTAATGCAAACGAGGTCCCAAGCCAAAGAGGTGCAGACACCCAAAGACGCTGAAACTACCCGCCACGTCCCAGGAGGGACATGGCTAATGCAGTAAGTGCCTGCATACTAAACCCCAATGCATATTTTGGAAGAGGAAAGGGGGAGGAGGGGAGAGAGGAATTAGAGAAGAGAGAGACGAGAGGAAAATGAAATGTACTAAAAGAAACTGCAAGAGACAGTCATAAAATAATAGAAAGTAGAACATAAAAAGACTCATTCATCATTTTCTTTATTTGTTTTTTTTTTCTCTCTCCCTTACCTTCACGGTAAACACTAGAGCACCTTGCCACCCAAATGGGACTAAAAGAATATACAATAAATGTACACTCTTAGCCACGGTTCCTCACTGATCCCAGATTCTTCCTTATTACTCCCCCCAACCATGTTTTACTAGCCAATACTAAATGTTTAAATACTTATCTTTTCCCCTCTATTCCTTCTTTTTACACTTGTGTCTGTCTTTCTGTGGGAAACAACGTATCCGGAAAAAGAGACATACCTAGGAAGAAAAAGAAAGAACAAAATATTACTAAAAGTCACAGGAGAAGACGATGAGAAAGAGAGAGAGAGAAAAGACGAGAAAAGAAAGATAAAAGAATATATGTAGAAAATAAAAATAAATCACGTTCTCATCCCCATATAAGGAGTTGTCTGTCATTTCTTTATTAGTTATAACCCAGGTCAGGTAAAGCCCTAATATACCCATGACAATAACCTACTTTGAAGATATTGGAATGATGAATGAACACTTCCATCTCGTCATGAAAAGTGGAAACTGCATCACAATTTGTGGGAATCAAATGATTCCACTACTTGTATGTTGTTTCCCACTTACAAACATAGATTGCTTTGTAGATTTATAAATATATCCCAACTAATGTATGGAACCTTAAAACAATATGTTAATGTGGTTGCACATGAAGAAGCAGATCGATAAATATCAACACTTTTGTTGAGAGAAACAAAATCTTGAGTAATATAGGACTGTGCATGAGCAGAATGGTTGTTTTTAGAAATATAGAAATATTCTTTCTTTTTTTTAAATGTGAACCACCTACAATTTATTTTTTAGGCAAAATTTGTAATATTGTTGAAACCTGATTAGAGATAATAAATGAGACTGAATATCCCATTTAGACATAGAAGCCTCACCTGAAGAATTGTATTTTGATGAGACCAAAATTGAACTATGATAATGCTTTGACGTGTTTTTTGTGGCAAATCACAAAAACATTTTCTTGTAATTAGGCACCCCATTTTGCTCATACAAAGAGCCCATCCTTTCTAATGTTCAGTACCTTGAAATACATTTGCTTGGCTGACAGACTCATCAAATGTTAACTAATTCCTGAAGGCTGATCATTATCTCTGTTTTGCTCCTTTGGTCCTTTGACAACCATTTCTTTATGCCACTCTCAGATGGTTACTTAACAAAATCAATAATTGAGTATTATTAAAACAAAATAAAATTGAAGACCCTCAGCAATACTGCCCAAATCTGGTGAGATACCTAATGGTGAATGCACTTGCCAAGGTTTATTCATTGTAAAGTTTTACGGATAAATTCCTTTCTTTCACTGTCAAAATTTGATTTAAGGCAGTGGTACTGAATAACATTACACGTGTTGTATTACTAGACATTCTTAAATATGAGTCTCTCACCATAGAAACAGACAACAAAAATCAAACTCATTTCTTATTACTCTTTCAGTTGAAGCATAGGTTTTCAAAATTAAATGTGATAACTGAGCTTTATAAATTTACATTTTTACAGAAGCAATGTATTACTCCCAAAACTCTTCACACAAATCTTCTAAATTTTTCAGATCAAATGCAGTACAGAAAGTCTGAGAAATATGTGAAGGTGTGTCTCTACATTTAGCTTTTAGTAATAAACCATTGTACATTTTGAGCTAGACAGAAATTAATTACAATATCTAGTCATCTTACCTATCAATGTCCCTGATGTAAATCCATTACTGCAAATTGTTCTCCCACAACTGTATTATGTGCTATTGTGTTGCCATAGACTTTGTTCCTTTCTTGAAGAAAGAAGAGGGCAACCTTCTCATTAAGACACCATCACTGTTAATCGAACTGTTGAAGTTCAACCTAATGCAATCCAATATTTGCTTTCATCGGACACTAGTGTCCTAAATATTATGCTTGACTGACAGTGGAAATGCTCTACTCTGCACCTTTTCAATCTCTGGCAGAATTCAATTTGCAGGGTAACATTAATACAACTAATACTGGCAACCTGAGATTTATGGCAAAATATCAAGTATATATTTTCATCAACACAATAGGATGCACAAAGTTTTTGTCCTAAAACTTGATAATATGGAAATGAAGTCTTCGCTTCTGCTCTGTCTTACTGAAAGCTCCCCTAAACCTCATCAACTAACTAAATAAGAACTTATTAAACTACAACACACTTATTTATGAATCCTACAGGGATCAGAAACAAAATATGCTTACTAAGGTAATCAGATTCACTTTATCAGAGAAAGTACTAATTCTAGATAAAGGCAGTACTGCGGCCTTATTAAAAGAACTCTGTCAAATGTACATAATGCATAAGGTGGTGATATCACATTGGTCCAGTGGTTCCCAAACTGGGAGCCGCGGCTCCTTGGTGCGCCATCAAAACTAGCCAGGTGCGCCACACACAGTTTGGGAACCCTATGAAACATCTACACTTTCTGACTCTAACCACTCTTTTTCCAACTCTTTTCTTATCTCCAGTAAGGATGAGGCAGAGATGCAGTGGGACATGGTCTCTGTGATACCAGCCTGATATTTCATTTGTGCTGGCCTTCCAACCATTTCTGCTCCCTGTACATGCTCACATTCCCAGAAGAACAGAGACCAATATGAAACAGTGCAGTGGCTTTTAAGTACCTTTCCCTAAAACATCCTGGGTCACAAGAAATTCCTATGTCAACCTGGGTCTAAGAATATTTCTGGTTAAGTACTTTTGGACTGCTTTTGGCAGGCTAGTGGTAAACTATATGTCGATATAAATGCATATGATGCCATGACAGTGTAGGTAGACAGCATTGATTGGTATAAAAAGTCTTGCACTTTTTCACAATTTAGGTAGTGCCATAACAATTAAGCTGTGGTATATGTTCCATAACCTTACATACACCACATTTCACTGACAGACAGTCATCTGCTCCATAAACTGTAGAAATCAACAACAAATACATGCTTGTTTCTGGTTAAAAAGGTAGTAGTAATTCTGCACTCAGAATGCAAACAAGAACTTCACTCTTCATTAACTTTTTTTTATTTTTATTTTTTATTAGTACCCAAAGCAACCATAAATAAACATATGTATAGTTACCATCAATCACAACAATAAATCTGCAGGTCATTTAACCACATATAACATATCTAATACAATCGTCACTCACTGGCAAGCCACTCACCCAAGACCCCCCATATCTCTCGCCCTTTTTGTCTCCCTCTTTTCCCTTTTCGCTCATACAGGGTCTTTTCCAGCTGATATACTGCAAGAAGACAATCTAACCAATTCTGATATGTAGGAGGTGTTTGATCAAGCCATGCCGAAGAAATACACATTCGATATACTGACATGATCATAAAAAGAAATTTTCTGACAGTAGGCTTTCTTTGCTCCGTGACTCCTAATATAACCACCCCAGGTGTTCACTCAATTTCTAATCCTACAACATCATTAATAAACTTTTCCAGTTTCACTTGAATATTCACAAATTTTATACAGGTCGCAAACATATGGATTATATCCACCCCATGTTGCTGACATCTTAGGCAGTGTACCCCTTGTTCCCTGCCCCATTGTGCTAATTTCCTAGGCGTAATATACAGGTCAAATATTGTTTTATAATGTTGTGCCTGGAGCGATGCTGACAACAGGGAGGTACACCCTAGCTCTAGAGACTCATAAAAGGCTTCCTCTTCCACGTTTAGCTTAATACTCCATCTTTGACTATGCTTCACCAGATTATCAGGAAGATTATCTATCAATTCCACATATAATAATCGTATCGTATTCTTGTCAGGTGAATTCACCTTATCTAGTAAAGAATTCTTAACAAACCCTGCTGGTCCACCAGTCATTCGTAAGATAAAGGGGGTCATTACAACATTGGCGATAAAAGCCGCTTACCGCCGTGCAGAAGACCGCCAATACACCGACGCGGAATTCCGCCACAGCTATTATGACACACATCTCGGAATCCGCCGAAATTCAGACACCCACACAACTCCGCCACACCAAAGGTCAGTGTTAAACTGGCGAAAACAATTCCTCCACCGTCACACCAACAGAAACACGCCCATGCTATTACGACCCACGAATCCATGCGGCGGTCTTTCAACCGCGGTATTCCATTGGCGGTTCACACCGCTGCGCTCAAAATACACACACATCTCCAAAACACCGCCACATTGGACAATTCAAAATACACACACCTGATACACATACAAACACCACTCCCACACACCCAACACAATATAAAACACACACCCACATCACCCACAAACCCCTACGACCAAACAATAGAGACAAAGGCGACAGAGAGAGCACAGCAATAGACAACCCCACCACACAGAGGAACACAACACCATCACCCACACAACATCCACGCACAAAAAACCCCACACCACTACACATCACCACACTCATCACCACATACACCACCCCACACATCACCTACACCACCCAATGGCACGCCAAAGACACCCCAGGTTTTCGGAGGAGGAGCTCAGGGTCATGGTGGAGGAAATCGTACGGGTAGAGCCACAGCTATTTGGATCACAGGTGCAGCACACCTCCATAGCTAGGAAGATGGAGCTATGGCGAAGAATCGTGGACAGGGTCAACGCAGTGGGACAGCACCCAAGACATAGGGAGGACATCAGGAAGAGGTGGAACGACCTACGGGGAAGGTGCATTCCATGGTCTCCAGGCACAACATCGCGGTTCAGCAGACTGGCGGCAGACCCCCACCTCCTCCCCCACAACTAACAACATGGGAGGAGCAAGTCTTGACCATTATGCATCCTGAGGGCCTCGGAGGAGTCGTGGAGGAATGGACACTGGTAAGTCAAACCTTAATTATCATATCCCCCACCCTAACTGCATGCTATCACACACCCCCACCCTCACCCCCTCCCCTATCACCACAACTCCTCACATATGTCCCAACATCACAAACCACCCATCCCAACACCAAGCCCTGCATGCAACAACAAAGCATGGTCACCCATCACAAAGCATGCCCACTGCACATACCCATGCAACCCCCTAAACCATCATCACACAAGGTCCCACACAGGAATGCAAGCACTGGGGTACACGCTCACCCACCCATTGCACACCATGACACACAGATGCAATAATCATACTTTTATACCCCTGCAGGACCTCTACCTAATGTCACCAGACAGGAGGGTCCAGACATCTCCACCCCACCCACAGAAGAAGCCCACAGTGATGACAGCAGCTCTGGCCAACTGGATTCAGATGACCAGCCCGGACCATTGTGGGCCTCGGGACAGTCAGTTCCCCTTGCACAGGCACAGCCCAACACTGACCTTCGTCCCTCTGGAAACACCAGTACAGCACCCACCCAGTGGGCCCATACCTCCGCCCCCAGGACACGTCAATCAGCCGTGTGTCCACCACTACAGGGAACCCAGAATAACCCACCACCCCAACAACAACAGGGACCTGCGGGCACTGGTAGTGGGCACACGGTCAAGGAGACAGAGGCCCAGGAACACAGGGGAACTGGGAGGGCTGCTGTGCGACAGGGGGCGGACAGGCCAAGGGAACCCACTCTCCACGAGGCCCTCTCCTCCATCATAGGAGCATACCACCACTCACAGGAGACGATGGCTACGGTCCTGGCCAAGTTTCAGGAGACCCAGCGCATGCAGGAGGAACAGTATTTGGGGTTCAGGGAGGAACTCAGAACCATCAGCTCCACCCTGGGCACCATCGTAGGGGTGCTGAAGGACATACAGAACACCATGAGGGACACCGTGGCACTCCAAGGGGCCCCTGACACTAGCATGGACGATGAACTGCCCACCACCTCCGCCGGCGCTAGTGGACAGGACGCCCCGCCACAGAACCACCACACCAGCACCCCACCTCCTGCAGATGGAGAACCACCCTGCAAGCGGTCCCTGAGATCCAGGAACAGGACAGAGCATGATGGCAAGACCCCCGCCAAAAAATGAGACCACCCTGATTGTCTTCCCACTGTCCCACTTTGTAACCCTGTCCATATTGGAACTGCCCCAGCTCCACTTCCTATGCCCATATGGGCAGTGCACCTGTGAGACTAATAGACTGGACTCTGCCATGGACATTCCTCCACCATCACCCATCACCATTTTACCACTCCCTCCAATAATTAGCACTTCAATAAACACCCTTGAACCACAAAATAATCTGGAGTCAGTCTGTGATTTTTAAAACGTGTATTAGCTATGACAATGACAAAATCCGTTCTCAATAGTAATGTCAACATACCTCGGTCACACATCACAAGTCCATGAAGGATGCAAGCAGATGACACACATTGGTAACCACACCTGTGAAACCGTAATGGAAATGTGCAACTCAGTTACCAAATACTGCATGAAATTGACAGACAGGATAGAGGTAGAAGTGTGAAAGTAAATGTATTAGTAAAGAAAGTGTTCTCACCTGTGTGTCACTGGAAATATTGCTGTATGATAGAGTCCCTGTTGTCAATGTCTTCTTCCTCTGCTTCCTCCTCATCACTGTCCACAGGCTCCACAGCTGCCACAACACCGTCATCTGGACCATCCTCCTGCAGAAAAGGCACCTGGCATCGCAAAGCAAGATTGTGAAGCATGGAGCAGGCAATGATGATCTGGCACACCTTCCTTGGTGAGTAGACTAGGGAACCACCTGTCATATGGAGGCACCTGAACCTGGCCTTCAGGAGGCCGAAGGTGTGTTCGATCACCCTCCTAGTCCGCTCATGGGCCTCATTGTAGCGTTCCTCTGCCCTGGTCCTGGGATTCCTCACTGGGGTTAATAGCCATGACAGGTTGGGGTAACCAGAGTCCCCTAATAGCCACACCCGGTGTCTCTGGAGTTGACCTATCACATAAGGGATGCTGCTATTCCGCAGGATGTAGGCGTCATGCACTGAGCCAGGGAACATGGCATTTACCTGCGAGATGCACTGGTCTGCCAAACATACCATCTGTACATTCATGGAATGATATCTCTTCCGGTTCCTGTACAACTGTTCACTCCTGTGGGGGGGGGACCAGAGATACATGGGTCCCATCAATGGCACCTATGATGTTAGGGATATGTCCCAGGGCATAGAAGTCACCTTTAACTGTAGCCAAATCCTCCACCTGAGGGAAAACGATGTAGCTCCTCATGTGTTTCAGCAGGGCAGACAACACTCTGGACAACACGTTGGAAAACAAAGGCTGGGACATCCCTGATGCCATGGCCACTGTTGTCTGAAATGACTCACTTGCTAGGAAATGGAGCACTGATAGCACCTGCACTTGAGGGGGGATTCCAGTGGGATGGCTGATTGCTGACATCAAGTTTGGCTCCAACTGGCTACACAGTTCCTGGATTGTGGCACGGTCAAACCTGTAGGTGATGATTGAATGTCGCTCCTCCATTGTCAACAGGTCCACCAACGGTCGGTACACCGGAGGATTCTGCCATCTCCTCACATGTCCCAGCTGATGGTGCCTAGGAAGGACAAAAGTGACCACATAGATAAGCAACTCAGAGGTATGTACCCACAGCTACACTGAACACAAAACAGAATCCAAAAAGTTGTGTGTAAGAGTGTTGAGTACAGGCCTAGGTATGTGTGACGCAGTTGAGAATGAAGCCATGTGGGCCCCTGAAATGGCGGCTGCCTGACCTCTAAACTGGGACAATTGGATGTGAGGTAACTGCGCTGGCGTTGTACACCGTCGCGGTAGGCGGTCGAAGACCGCGGAGCAATGCTGCATTGGTTAACATTGGACCCTATGGGTCCCAGGAGCCAATGACGAAGTGGGCCGGCGGTGATGATACGCACCGCCGCGGACATCACCGCCATTTTCTATCTGTTCAATCACTTGATACCTGATCTTCGACAGGAGAGGACCTATACTGCAAGTGCTGCAGTGACCTCGGTCTGGAAGAGACAATGGCTCGTGCGTCTGTGGAAAGGACCCCTGCCTTCACTGCACAGGAGTTGGAGAAGCTCGTGGACGGGGTCCTCCCCCAGTACACACTACTCTACGGTCCTCCAGACCAACAGGTGAGTACATAGGGTGCAAGTTGTATGGGCTATGCCTCGGTGGAGAGGACTGGATGTAAGAAGGAAAGGGGCAGAGTTCTGCGAGCATGACGGAGTGTGAATGCATGTGCCGCATGGCAAGGGTAGGGATGTGGGCCACTCACTTCGACGGTGCAGTTGCCAATGACTTCTCTTCTCCCCCTGTACATGTCATGTAGGTCAGCGCCCACCAGAGGAAGGATATTTGGCGTGCCATCGCCAAGGACGTCCGGACCCTGGGGGTCCACTAGAGGCGGAGCACCCACTGCCGTAAAAGATGGGAGGACATTCGCCGCTGGAGCAAGAAGACGGCGGAGGCTCAGCTGGGGATGGCCTCCCAACGTGGAAGGGGTGCCCGTCACACCATGACCCCCCTGATGTTCCGGATCCTGGCGGTGGCCTACCCTGAGTTGGATGGGCACATGAGGGCATCACAGCAGACACAAGGGGGTGAGTACACTCGCATTCTGCTGACTTTGCGTGCTGTGGAGGGGTCTGGGTGGGGGAGGAGGGCTGTGGGTTTCCCTAGGCCAGGCCAGGGCGAGTTCCGTAGGCTAGGCCCCTCCGTAATGCAGGCCATGTGCCACCCCATCCCACCTCTGTAGAGTGCCAATACAGGTATACATGCCCCTGTGTCATCTATGTGTGCAGATGTCCACCATAGCCATGCAGGAACTGCATCTGTAGATCCCAAGAGCGCGGTGTAGTGCAGGGGGCTGCTGTGTCTGTATTGTCCACCAGCGGTAGTGGTAAGCCATGCACTCAACCTGTCTTTCTTCTGTTTCCCCACCCCTTTTTGTGGTCTCCCTGTTCTTTTGTGCAACAGCATCATCAGGCGGAGGTACAGTGGCACCGGAGCACGAGGGGGCTGCATCCCACATGGCCATGGTGGGCCACACCACGGACTCTGAATACACCAGTGGGACGGAGGGCGAGGGGAGCTTCACGACGGTCACCGGATCAGCAACAAGCGACAAGGACTCGTCCTCCAATGGGAGCTCCCTTGTGGTGGCGGCACCATCTGTGCCCACCACTTCTACAGGTACAGCCGCCACCCCCCTACCAGCACCGCCCTCCTAGCAGCCCCTCAGCGTTCGCCCCGTGCCCGCTCACCCAGGAGGGTGGTCATCACCTTCGCCCCAGGCACCTCAGCCCCTGCCCCTGTCACCCCTGCTGCCCTCAGTGAGGAGGCCATTGACCTCCTCAGGTCCATCACTGTTGGGCAGTCTACCATTGTGAATGCCATCCAGGGTGTAGAAAGGGAGTTGCAACACACTAATGCATTCCTGGAGGGCATTCATTCTGGTCAGGCTGCCCAGCATCGAACCCTGCAATCTCTGGCCTCAGCACTGATGGCAGCCATTGTCCCTGTGTCTAGCCTCCCCCCTCCAACTTCCTGCACGCAGACCCAATCTCCTGTACCTCAGCCTATCCCAAGCACACCATCAGACCAGCCTGCACACACGTCAACACACAAGGGCAGCTCAGGCAAACATAGGCACCACACATCCCACAGACACTCACACAAGCATCACCCACATGCAGACACAGCAACATCCACTGCCTCTACTGTGTCCCCCTCCTCCTTGTCTCCCTCCCAGTGTCGTCTACACTCTCACCTGCATGCACTACCACTACAGCCACTAGGACTCGCACCAGAACACCCAGCACCACACCCCGCTCACCTGCACTCACCACCCCCACTACCATTTACACGTCCCCTGTGTCCTCTCCCAGTGTGTCTGTGACGCCCCCTCCAAAGTACACAAACGCGGGCACACACACACCCAACATCCATCACCTCACGACAGCCTCCTGAACATGTACCTGCACCCAAATCATCAAAGGTTACACCTCCTACAACCACCTCCTCTTCCTCCACACCCAGACCCCCTCCAGCTACCCATCCCAGTGTTCGTCAGAAACCTTTCCTGAGCAACGTTGACCTCTTTCCCACCCCCCCCCTCCAATTCATAGGTCCCGTAGTAGCACCTCAGCCAAAAAATCTCAGGTACCAGTGGTGTCTGTTAGAGGTATGTGGAGTGCACCGGGCACCAGGGCAGCCAGTGTGACATGGAGCCAAAGCGCAGTCAGTCCCCCCCCTGTGAAGCACCAGAAGTTGGACAGTGCCCGACGGGAGAGGGTGAAGACTCCTGCCTGCAAAGCAGCTCACAAGGGTCCCGGGGGGAGAGTCGAGTCAGCTGTGACTCCTCCCAAGGTGGGGAAGGGGTAGCAGAAAGCGCCAAAGTCTGGGAAGAGCAGCACGGCGGAGAAGGCCGCCATCATCCCCGCTGCCCAGGAGGCCACCGCCAGCTCCATCGTCACTGGTCAGGAGACCACTGCCAGAGTCAGTGCCCAGGAGGGCAGCACAATCATCACTGGTCAGGAGACCACCGCCAGAGTCAGTGCCCAGGAGGGCAGCACAATCGTCACTGGTCAGGAGACCATTGCCAGAGTCAGTGCCCAGCAGGGCCCCGGCAGCCACAGCCCCGCTGGGCAATAAGGGACCGCCATGGCACACACCGCTGCACAGGTCAGAGACAGCAAAGTCAAGCACCACTGAACAGGGCAAAGACCGCCATGGCAAGCACCGCTGAACAGGGCAAGCACCGCTGAACAGGCCAAAGACCACCATGGCAAGCACCGCTGAACAGGGCAAGCACCGCTGAACAGGTCAAAGACCGCCATGGCAAGCACCGCTGAACAGGGCAAGCACCGCTGAACAGGGCAAAGACCATCATGGCAAGCACCGCTGAACAGGTCAGAGAAAGCAAAGTCAAGCACCGCTGAACAGGGCAAGCACCGCTGAACAGGGCAAAGACCGCCATGGCAAGCACCGCTGAACAGGACAAGCACCGCTGAATAGGGCAAAGGCCGCCATGGCAAGCACCGCTGAACAGGGCAAGCACCACTGAACAGGGCAAAGACTCATATGGCAAGCACCGCTGAACAGGGCAAGCACCGCCAACACAAGCATCTCTAGCCTATGTGCGGCAGGGGCAGTCCAATCAAATCATTAACATTTATAAAGCGCGCTACTCACCCGTGCGGGTCTCAAGGCGCTAGGGGGAAGGGGTTACTGCTGCTCGAAGAGCCAGGTCTTGAGTAGTCTCCGGAATGCGGAGTGGTCCTGGGTGGTCCTGAGGATGGTGGGGAGGGTGTTCCAAGTCTTGGCCGCCAGGTAGGAGAAGGACCTCCCACCCGCCGTGGAGCGGCGGATGCGAGGAACGGCGGCAAGAGCGAGGCTGGTGGAGCGGAGAAGACGGGTGGGAGCGTAGAAGCTGAGGCGACGGTTGAGGTATTCTGGTCCCTTGTTGTGGAGGGCTTTGTGTGCGTGGGTGAGGAGACGGAAAGTGATCCTTTTGCTGACGGGAAGCCAGTGCAGGTGTCTCAGGTGTGTGGAGATATGGCTGTTGCGGGGTATGTTGAGGATGAGGCGGGCGGAGGCGTTTTGAATTCGTTGCAGGCGTTTCTGGAGTTTAGCGGTGGTTCCTGCGTATAGGGTGTTGCCGTAGTCCAGGCGGCTCGTACGAGGGTGTGGGTCACGGTCTTTCTGGTGTCGACGGGGATCCAACGGAAGATCTTTCGGAGCATGCGGAGGGTGAGGAAGCAGGAGGATGATACGGCATTGACTTGTTTGGTCATGGTGAGAAGTGGGTCCAAGATGAAGCCGAGGTTGCGTGCGTGGTCTGAGGGGGTCGGTGCGGTGCCAAGGGCCGTGGGCCACCAGGAGTCGTCCCAGGCGGTCGGGGTGTTACCGAGGATGAGGACTTCCGTTTTGTCTGAGTTCAGTTTCAGACGGCTGAGTTTCATACAATCTGCGACGTCTTTCATTCCATCTTGCAGGTTGGTCTTGGCACTGGTGGGGTCCTTGGTGAGGGAAAGTATCAGTTGAGTGTCGTCGGCGTAGGAGGTGATGATGATGCTGTGTTTGCGTACGATGTCGGCGAGGGGGCTCATGTAGACATTGAAGAGTGTTGGGCTGAGCGAGGAGCCTTGAGGGACGCCGCAAATGATCTCGGTGGGGTCTGAGCGAAAAGGTGGGAGGTAGACTCTTTGGGAGCGATTGGAGAGGAAGGAGGCGATCCAGTCCAGGGCCTGGCCTTGGATCCCGGTGGAGCGGAGGCGGGTTATTAGGGTGCGGTGACAGACGGTGTCGAAGGCAGCCGAGAGGTCGAGGAGGATGAGGGCGACTGTTTCTCTGTTGTCCATCTGGTTCTGATGTCGTCTGTGACTGAGATGAGGGCGGTTTCTGTGCTGTGGTTGGCTCGGAATCCGGACTGAGAGGGATCGAGAAGGTTGTTGTCTTCAAGGAAGTTGGTAAGCTGCTTGTTTACGGTCTTCTCTATGACTTTGGCAGGGAAGGGGAGGAGCGAGATGGGGCAGAAGTTCTTCAGGTCGCTTGGGTCAGCCGTAGGTTTCTTCAGTAGGGCGTTGACTTCAGCGTGTTTCCAGCTCTCGGGGAAGGTAGAAGATGAAAACGAGCTGTTGATGATGGTCTGGAGGTGCGGGGCGATGATGTCGATGGCTTTGTTGAAGATGAAGTGTGGGCAGGGGTCCGAGGGGGCACCGGAGTGGATGGAGTTCATGGTGGCTTTGGTCTCTTCTGTGTTGATGTGGGTCCAGGCGTTGAGGGTGATGGCTGGGGTTGTGGGTTCTGTGGTGGTTGGCTGGGTCTGGAGTCCGAAGCTGTCGTGTAGGTCGGTAATCTTACGATGGAAGAAGGTGGCGAGGGAGTTGCAAAGGTCTTGTGAGGGCGTGATGGCTTTAGGGTTGGAGAGCTCTTTTACGATGTTGAAGAGTTCTCTGCTGTTGTGGCTGTTTTTGTCCAGTCTGTCTGTGAAGAAATTCCTTTTGGTGGCGCGGATCAGGTGATGGTGTTCGCGGGTAGCGTTCTTGAGGGCAGTCATGTTGTCTGCGGTGTGGTCCTTACGCCAGGCTTTCTCGAGGGTACAACAAGTTTTCTTTGATTCCTTAAGGGTGTCAGAGAACCAGAGAGGTTTTTTGGTGTTGGACTGTCTTGGAAGGCGTCTGAGGGAAGCGAGGTTGTCTGCGCAATTGGTGATCCAGTTCGTGAGGCTGAGGGCTGCGTCGTTGGGGTCTGCGGAGAAGGTGGGTTGGTTGTCGATGAGAGTGGAGAGAAGCTGTTCTTCGGGGATTTTGTTCCACTGTCGACGTGGGATGGGTTGTGTGCGGAGGTGGCGAGTTTTGCGTCGGAAGGTGAAGTGGACACATTTGTGGTGGTTCCAGTGTAGAGCGGAGGCGTGGCTGAAGGATACGTCTTCGCTGGCGGAAAAGATGGGGTCGAGCGTGTGTCCGGCGATGTGGGTAGGGGTTTTCACCAGTTGCTTGAGGCCGAGGTTGGCGAGGTTGTCGAGCAGGGCGGTGGTGTTGGGGTCGTTGTTCTGTTCCAGATGGAAGTTGAGGTCGCCGAGGAGGATGTAGTCCGGCGAGGTGAGGGCGTGCGGGGAGATGAAGTCGGTGATGGAGTCGCTGAAGAGGGCGCGCGGTCCGGGGGGGCGGTAGATGAGGGATCCTCTGAGGGTGGTCCTGGGGTCTGTGCGGATCTGGAAGTGCAGGTGTTCGGCGGCGAGGGGGGTGTCTTCGGTGGAGGTGGTGACGTTGATGAAGTCTTTGAAGACGATGGTGATTCCTCCTCCTACTTGGTTGGTGCAGTCTTTTCTGGAAATCTTGTAGCCTTCGGGGATGACTATGGCGATGTCGGGGGCCGAGGAGGCGTTCATCCAGGTCTCAGTGATGAAGGCGACGTCTGGTGCGGTGGAATCCAGGAGGTCCCAGAGTTCAACGGCGTGCTTGTGGACGGATCGTGCGTTGATCAGGATGCATTTGAGGTGGTTGATGGCGCGTGGGCTGGCGGTCGTGGTGGTTTCGTGGTGGAAGGTAAGTTTGCAGGCGTGACATACGAAGGGTCCGTGGGTAGGTTTCGGGTTGGCTTGGAAGCAGGTGTTGGAGCGCCCCGGGTTGAGGGCGTGGAGGGTGATGGGGTCGTAGCGGTGCAGCGGGGTTTTGGGAGTGCTGAGGGCCAGGGGTCGTGGCACTGGGCACAGGCCAGGCACGGACGGGCGCAGACGGGCTTGCCAGCAGCGTGCCGACTGCGCAGTCGCGCAGTGGCCGCCATAAGAGGGAGGGGGGGGAGGGGTCAGCTGGGGTCGGGGGACGGGAGTGGGGCGACGAATGGGAGCCAGGAAAGCAGAGGGAGGGGGGACAGGTAGAGGGGAGAAAAGATGGGGGAGGGGGGTTAAGGGTGGCGGGGAGTTAGGAAGAAAGTTAGGAGGAAAGTTAGGAAGATAGGGGAGGGGGGGTTACAGAGGTGGAGGTGAGTGAGGGAGAGAGATAGAAGGGTAGAAAGATAGGAAGATAGGGGGGTAACAGGAGGTGGCGAGTGAGGGAGAAAGATAGAAAGATAGGAAGATAGGGGCGTTACAGAGGGGGTGGCGAGTGAGGGAGGTCAGAGAGACGAATCAGGAGCAGGAGGGCAGACGCGGGAAGATCCAAGAAGAAGGTAAAAGAAGAAGAGGAGCAGAAGAGAGAAGAGCAGAAGAGAGAAGATCCAAGAAGAAGGTAAAGAAGAAGAGGAGCAGAAGAGCAGAAGAGAGAAGATCACAGAAGAAGGTAAAGAAGAAGAGGGACGGAAGATCAGAAGAGAGAAGATCACAGAAGAAGGTAAAGAAGAAGAGGGGCAGAAGATCAGAAGAGAGAAGATCACAGAATAAGGTAAAGAAGAAGAGGAGCGACGAGCAGCAGAGAGAGGAGCCAAGAAGAGGGTAAAGAAGAGGAGGAGCGACGAGCAGCAGTGAGAAGAGCCAAGAAGACGGTGAAAAAGAAGCGGAGCAGAGTAGACAAGAGCCTAGAAGAAGGACACAGAAGAAGAAGGCACACGCAGGTCGCGGTGCAGAGGAGAGAGAAAGAATCACACAGAAGAAGAACACAGATGAAGACAGAAGAAACAACACGCAGGACGGGGAGCAGGGAAGAAAGAAGAGTACAGATGAAGAGCACAGAGGAAGATCAGAGATGAAGAAAAGAAGCAGGAGAGGAGGTGAGTAGTGCAGGGCAGGGCGAGGGGCTGGGCGGTGTGGGGGGGTACTTACTGTGATTTCGCTGGGCTTGCTAGGAGATCTCAGGAGCCTGGGCTGGTGGAGCTGCAGCGGCAGGGGGAGCGACCTACCCTTGGCAGTGACAGAACTGGGACCGTCACAGGGAGAGTGATGCAATCTGGGCACCAGTCCCCCTCCAGAACCAGTGGAGACTGTTATCCACTTGAGAGTCTGTGGCTTTGCACTCCCCAGGATGGTACAGTGGGCAACCCAACCACTGGAAAGACTTGTGAGACTGTGGCTTTGCACTCCCCAGGATGGTACAGTGGGCAAACCACCCACTTGGGAGACTTGAGAGATTGTGGCTTTGCACTCCCCAGGATGGTACAGTGGGCAAACCACCCACTGTGGAGACTTGAGAGACTTTGGCTTTGCACTCCCCAGGATGGTACAGTGGGCAAACCACCCACTGTGGAGACTTGAGAGACTGTGGCTTTGCACTCCCCAGGATGGTACAGTGGGCAAACCACCCACTGTGGAGACTTGAGAGACTGTGGCTTTGCACTCCCCAGGATGGTACAGTGGGCAAACCACCCACTTGGGAGACTTGAGAGACTGTGGCTTTGCACTCCCCAGGATGGGACAGTGGGCAAACCACCCACTGTGGAGACTTGAGAGACTGCAGCTTTGCACTCCCCAGGATGGTACAGTGGGCAACCCAACCACTGGAAAGACTTGTGAGACTGTGGCTTTGAACTCCCCAGGATGGTACAGTGGGCAAACCACCCACTTGGGAGACTTGAGAGACTGTGGTTTTGCACTCCCCAGGATACATCAATGTGCATGGAGTCCCGTCGTGGATCTGGCGTGGTGCTGTCATCCGGCTGAGGTGCCCCCCCTTCTCTTCCCCCTGAGGTGCCTGTTGTATTTCTATCTGATGCCCTTGCAGTGTTCTCTCCGTTTCTGGACAGGTATCTGATGTGAGCCTTGCACATGAATTTTGGGCCCAGTGGTCCACGGACATTGAATGGTGCATACCTGAACTACTAATCATGATGTATATTTTTGGAATGTGTATATATTTCTGTATATATTTGGTTACTGTATTTTGATACATTACAATGGTTGTACTCATTTCTTTTTGTGTTTGCATTCTTCCGTGGGGGTTGGGGGTTGTTACTGTGATGTTTGGAAATGCATTTGTGTGTGCGTTGTAGTGGGTGAGGGTCGGTGTGGGGGTGGGAGTGTTGCGTGTGTGTGTCCCTGACTTTTGCCTCCCCCTCCCCTATGTCGTAGGTGCAGTACACACCGTTGTCTTCGGCGCCGGTGTTGCTGATGTTCGTAGAGGAGCAGGAACACAATTGCAGGGAGTATTTGGAGTTCCGGCTCCATGGTGCCCTCTTTCCTGGTGGAGTGTGTTGAGGTGAGCATTTTCCCATTGAAATGGCTGTTTCCGCTGTATTTTTATCCACGGTGAATCCGCCCCGGAAATGGTGGCGGATTGGCCTGTTGTAATACTGTGGGCGGTACTTTGTCTTCCCCCTGTCTGTTGGCGGTGACCGCCGCGCTGCTTGTCTGCACCGCCGTGGCGCTCAGAGTGTTAAAGTGGCTGTCTTTGTTGGCGGTTTCCGCCACGGTCATAATACCCTTTTTTTTTTGCCGGCCTGTTTGCGGTATTACCGCCGCTTTAACACCGTCCGCCAGGGTTATAATGACCCCCAAAGTCTCTTAATTGTAAGTACTTGAAAAAACTTGTTTGGGCTAATTCGAATTTCCCCCGTATAGTTCCAAAAGCCATAACTGTAGAATACTCAAAAAAATCCTGAGCCTTTGTATGCCCTTTTGATTCCACTGCTCCATAATACTATCGTGAAAAATCCCAGGGAGGAGCATGTTATCTTTGATCAGAGTATAATAATTATACCTTCCCAGGCCAATTTTCTTTTGCAAAAGACCCCAGAATTTAATAACTACCTGGAGAACTTTAAAAAAAAAATGTATTTATTTATTTATGGTTTTATGTAAACAACATACAACATAAAGTGAAATGCCACCTTGGTCTTACAATAATAAATCAGTCAGCAACTTTAGTCTATCTTCGGCTCTCCAACTCGCCACGTCTCAGTAACTCTTATGAATCAAGCAGAGGGAGACCCTAAAACATTGCCGAATGTCCATGTAGTAGTATGCCCCTGCCGGAGGGACCCAACGGGTCATTGAGTCCAAGGGCAGGACCAAACAGATGTGGCAGAAAAAAATAAAAAGGGAAAAGAGGAAGCAGAAACTTCAAAAATAAAGAAAGAGGGAGTGAAGGCCGGGAGGAGCAAGCATAATCCTCAGCAGCCATTCTGTACATTCCTATCCCATTGTAGAGTAAACAGCACTCATCATCTCAGCATACCCATCCACAGCAGGTTCTTCAGACAGATGCAGATTCAAGATAGGATCGAAGTGGTGCCCATATATCTCGCGGCCTGGAGCCAACCGGAGTCAACTCCCAGTAATTTGTTAATTGTTCCTGGGAAAAAGCGGCATCTCGCAGCCAATCCGATATCTGGGGAGACCGGGCCCGTCCCCAACAGATTGCACCCTGCGCTTAGCTAACAACAACATCATGCCAACCAGATGCCGCACTGTAGTCTGCACACTCCAAAGCACTTCCAAAGCGCGGCAAGAAGATGGGGTCGCGGGCAAACAGGGGTATCGAGCGCGTAGCATAGCGCATATTCTCAGCAGGTAGAACCGATAGAGAGCAGTGGCCGGTCTATCCCCCAGGATCTCTTCCGGGGACATCAATCTATCATCAACAAAGCAATCATCGAGAGTTATCAGATCAAAGTCCCGTAGGAAGCTCCGCAGCCGCGAGTGCTGAAACATCACCGCATCTCCGGCCGCCACCACCTGCATAGACATAGCAAATGGCGCACCTATCCCAGAACTCTTCAGCAAACCCGACCAAGCCCGGACCGTGGAGGCCACCATATCAATGCCCCGAGGGCGAGCTCTGTCCAAATTTGCCAACACTCGCTCGAGCCCATCCAGCCACACTGTGTCGCTTTCGGGAGCCAGATGTGGCAGATAGCATATCGGGTTGATCCAGTAATAAGCAAACAGAGCCTGCGCGCAGAGATAATAGAGCTCTAGGTCAAGGGCCGCAAGACCACCCAGCTCGAATGGCAGCACTAGTGTCTTCCAGGCTATGCAAGGCTGACCACCTGCCAACACCAATCGGATCAGCGCGGAGGGCATGCGCTGCAAAAAACTGGCCGTAAGCACCAGCGGAAGGTTGAGAAACAAATACAAAAATTTGGGCAGCACAAGCATCTTAGCCACCACAATCCGTCCAGTCAGGGACAATGGCAAGGAGCGCCATGCCGTGACTCTGTCGTCTAGCCAGGCCATGGCCCTACCATAGTTGGCAAGCCAGAGCGTGTCAACATCACAGCTCAACCAGATGCCCAAATATTTAACAGGCCCGTCTGCCCACACAATAGAGTAGCGGGACCGGCACTCTGCCGTTCCAGATGTCAGAGGCAGCACGACCGACTTAGACCAATTTATCGCCACTCCAGGTATACCTCCGAACCTGACGATTTCATCCCGCAACACATCCAGGTTTCGCACAGGGTCCTGTACATACAGTGCCACGTCATCAGCATACATGGAGATCAGAATCGCTCCCTGGCGGAACGGCAGCCCCCGCTCACCATGGTGCTGTCTCAGAAAGGCCACCAGCGGCTCCATCGCAATCGCAAACAGCAATGGTTACAGGGGGCAACCTCGCCTAGTTCCACCCACCACCTTGAAAGGCTCCGACACGCATCCGTTCACCCTCAAGCGAGCCACTGGCTGAGAATATAGTAAACGTATCCAGTTCACAAAACGACTACTCATCCCCACTGTCTCCAGGAGCGCAAACAGATATTGCCACAGCAATGAGTCGAACACCTTAGTGGTGTCCAAAAATACCGCCACAGCTCCATAATCGACAGGAACTGAGCCAGCAACGGCAAAGAATGTGCGCAAGTTTTGTGCCGTGGACCGCCCCGGTATGAACCCCGACTGATCCGGCAGCACCAGTTTCGTCATAAGAGGCCCCAGTCGCGTCGCGATCATTTTGGCTAATATCTTATTATCAATGTTAATCAACGACAGGGGCTGGTACGAATCACAGCAAGCTGCAGCTTTCCCAGGCTTGAGAATCGTGACAATAAGCGCCTCGCGCAAAGAGGCCGGGAGCACTCCACTCCTGCAATGCCTGGTCATAGACATCCAGCAGATAGGGCGCCAAAATATCTGCAAACTCTTTATAAAATGCAGAAGTCAATCCATCCAACCCATGGGCCTTGTCTCCAGGGAGGCTCCGAATAGCAGCCCTCACCTCTTCTATAGTGAAGGGAGCATCAAAGTACTCCCTGTGTACCCTGTCAAACCAGAGGAGGCTAATGTCAGAGAAATATCCCAGGATCACCTCCTCAGGCACTGCAGAAGGAGCAGAATAAAGATCTTGGAAAAAGGTAGTAAAGACCCTCAGAACCTCAGATGTACCCGCCACTCGCTCCCCATTCGAATCATCTATTTCAGTCACGTAGCCACTATCCGACGGCCTGCGGAATAGATTCGCCAAAGTGCGTCTGGCTCTATCACCCTCTCCATATCGCCTGGCCCGTTCACAGTTCCCCAAAAAATGTGCTTCTCTCAAAGAAGCCTCTTCATACGTGGAGACCGCAGTCCTCAAGGCCGCCAATGTGGCTCCGGACCAGTCCAACACCAGTCGGGCCTCCAGGTCCGCAATCCGACCCTCTAACTCAGCCAGCTCACGACGCAACGCCAGCAACATGCCGTGCTGCTTTGAAATGCAAATCCCGCATACCACCACCTTAAAGGCTTCCCACAGCATACCAGCCAACCCCACTGTGCCCACATTCTGTTCAAAGTAAAGATTGATATTGCGGCGCAGTTCCTCACGGAACACCTCGTCTCTAAGTGCCCCAGACGGCAACCTCCACATATAGGCCTGAGCAGGTCCGCCGGGTATTCCCAGCTCTATGCGCACCGGGGCGTGGTCAGACAGTGTGCGCACCATGTGATCTACCGAGCGGGTCCATAAAGCCACATCGCGAGAGCCTATCCAACGGTCAAGACGCGACCAGCTATTGTGAACATAATTAACACAAGTGCCTTCCCGTACCACAGGGTGTTTCATCTGCCATAAATCTACCTGCAACTCATTGTCCACAATCGCAGAGAACATGCGAGCAGCAGAAGTGTGCTGTGTCCAGGCCGAGCTTTCTCTATCCAAAATGGGATCAAGGATCACATTGAAGTCTCCTCCCCAAAGCACAGTTCCTCCCCCCAGAGACTCAATCAGTCGCCAGACCTCACTGAAGAACTCAGGGTCATCCGAATTAGGCCCGTACACCGACGCGAGGCGACACGGCCTATCCATCAGCACTCCGCTAAGCAGAACATACCGCCCCAATGCGTCAACAATCACCCTGCGGTTGCGCCACTACAACCCCTTGCGTAACAGAATCGCCACTCCTCTAGCATAACTCGAATACACAGACCCGTGGCATTCCCTGATCCATCCCGTCTTTAAATAATGTAAGGTACTCTCCACCAGGTGTGTCTCCTGTAGCATGCCTATATCTATATTCTGCCTGTTGACGTATGCCGACATAAGACGCACCTTCCGTCTGTCATTCAAGCCACACACATTCCATGTTAAGCAGCAAATCAGAGACTCTCTCATCTGTGTCATCTGTTCTCCTCAGCGAACATACAGCGCAGTTCCATCACTCCTCCATCCCGGCGATTCTCCCAAAACCACAAAACACAAAATGAAAAACGTAACAGCACGCAATACAACAACCCCAAAGGCCCACTCCCCCCCCACCCACAC
Organism: Pleurodeles waltl; assembly: GCF_031143425.1. Taxonomy (NCBI): domain Eukaryota; kingdom Metazoa; phylum Chordata; class Amphibia; order Caudata; family Salamandridae; genus Pleurodeles; species Pleurodeles waltl. Next base: position 255,927,275 of record NC_090437.1, on the reverse strand, counting down.
AGACCCCCCAAACGGGTCAAAGACATATCCCTCCCCTCAAAAACCACAGTTACCCAAATATGCAAATAATGGGGACTCATCCAGAGGGCAGAAGCTAACCGCCCAACCCGCCTAGTATCAGGCAGGGAGGGCAGGCGGGGGCCCAGCTCAAAAGGAGTGTCTTCAGGACAAGCGGCAAGGAAGTGCATCTCACAACTAGTTGCAGCAGCGCCTTCTCTGCTGAAAAACAAAGATAATCAGTGATGATCAGTCATTATCGCTCAGCGTCTCTCGTTCCGTGGCACTCCCAGCCTCCGGCATCGCTTCAAGCCTCCTAGGAAGAGACTTGGCATATCTCGCCGCCAGCTTCGGATCCGTAAAGAATTGTAGAGACCCACCATGTTTCACCTTTAGTTTTGCCGGGTAGATGAGCGAGAACCTAGCAGCAGTTTGGGCCAGCGAGCGCTTTGCCGGTAAGGCCTGGAGAACTGTAAACCGAGTTTTCTTGAAATAACTTGGTTCCAACAGCTTGAACATCGCCCCTTTTGCATCCGGGCCAATTGATAGCTCATAAATACTAAGGTTATATTCCCTATCATTTATAAGTGTTCCCCTTATAAACAAAGACTGCATATACTGAATTGCAGCTGCCATCTGGTACAATTTCCCCCTAGCCCCCCTTCCACCCTTCCCCCTTGAAAGTGTCATATATTTGCTTGCCCTGCTTATCTTACCGTATGACCAAACAAACCGCATAATTAGTTGATCTAATTTCCTAAACCAAGATTTCTCAATTTCCAATGGAATTGCACGAAATAAGTATAATATTTTTGGTAGGAACGTCATCTTTATCAGATTACACCGCCCCATGATCGTCATGTGCAAGTCGTTCCATCTACTAAAATTATATCTGGCATTTTCTATAATAGGCAAAAGATTATATCGGACAATCTCCTCTACCTGAGGTCGAATATCAATCCCTAGATACACTGCGGGGCATATTTATACTCCGTTTGCGCCGAATGTGCGTAAAAATTTTTTACTCACTTTCAGCGCAAACGTTGCCCCATATTTAAACCCTGACGCCCGATCCGGCGCACCAGGAAAATGGCGCTATGTGCGCCAGTTTTTGGAAGCGGCACCCCGCCCTGCGTTAATGACATGCAGGGTAGGCGTTCCTGTCCAAAAACAGACGCACATAGCGGTGCGTGGTATTTATGCTTCAGGGCAAAAATCACTCCCGCGCGGCAGGCGGCGCAAAAAAATGGCGCAAAGCACGAATATCGTGAAATTTTAACGCCTGGGTCAGGGCAGGCGTTAAAATGGGGAAAACACACCTGTACTTATTCAGAACACACAGAACAAACAACAGAGCAGCAGAGCAGCAACAGGGAGACATGGAGGTGATTTTTCTTCAACGTGCACGTAGACGCAGAGCCCTGCAGCAACAACAGCAGCCACAACAACAACAGCAGGGACCCTAAAGACAGCGCAGAAGGCAGGAGAGGATATTCCGCCCAAGAACAACCCTGCATGGCCTCAGGGAACGAGACATCATACAGAGGTACCGGTTGAACTGGCAGGCCATTCAGCAGCTGCTGACAAATATTGAACAGCAATTGGCCCCCACTTTAGTGACTCCACGCACTATCCCAACAGAAACAAAGCTGCTTGCCGTACTTCACATGCTGTCAAGTGGCTCCTTTCAGACAACTGGTGCCCTGGTTGGTGGAATCTCACAACCATCTTTCTCCGCATTCCTGCCTAAAGTACTGGATGCCATCATTGGACTGACACCCCGCCACATCTGCTTCCCTAACACAGTGCAGAAGCAGCAGGAAACTAAACAGGGGTTCTACGCCATCAGTGGCTTTCCGCACGTCCTTGGTGCAATCGACTGCACACACGTACGCCTTGTGCCACCTGCTGCGAGTGAACACCTCTACCGCAACAGGAAGCACACACATTCCATCAACGTGCAGGCCATAGTCGATCACCAAGGACTGATCAGCAACATTGTGGCTAAATATCCTGGGAGTGTACATGACGCATTCATCTTCCGTCACTGCACCATCAACCAACACTTCCAGGATGGACGGTATGGCAATGGACTACTTGTTGGTAAGGACAAAAATCTACTTATATACTCACTGCACAGAAACCCTCTAGGATAAACAACCCATACACCACAATAGCAACACCTAGACATGAACACACTGAGGTACTCACATCACTAGCCATGTTTCACAAGTCACCATTGAACCTCTCACACATTGGAATTTACTCCACAGCTTAGTGTGAAGACATTCATGACTGTGGTTGCCTAAATGTCACCTTGCAAATTGGAAGTCTCACAATAACCTGTACACTAATACAATGCATAACTTTTAAGGGATGGGATGGCCTGGGTATGTTCAATTGAACGTTTCTAATACCCTTTCATGTTTCAACTCTGCATGGAACTATCATCACACCCCCAGTGAGGACACACGGACACCTGTGTCACAAGTCACAATGCAAGGGAGGGCACACTGTACTTGAGAAACCGATACATCCTGCTGACAAACAGTTAGCCAACAAACACTTGCTCAGCCAAGGAAAAAAAACAATGCCAAAGTTTCCACCAACAACCATAGGTTGTCACATTAGTACACAAAATAGTCACAGACAACACAACACAACTACTTCCATCAAAGATACGTACAACAGTGCCTCCTACATCTAATTGATACCATTCTGTGTTTCTCTTTCAGCTGATCAGGGGTATGGCATCCAGCCTTGGCTAATGACACCATATGGGAACCCAAATACTGCTGCTGAGCGGGCATACAATGACGCCCACAAGAGGACACGCAGCATTGTGGAGCAGACCTTTGGGATCCTAAAGTCAAGGTTCCGCTGCCTTGACATCACTGGCGGAAGCCTACTATACTCCCCAGAGATGGTCTGCAAGATCATATGCACTTGTGCCATATTACACAATATTTGTGTAAAAAGGAACATTCCCCTCCTTGAACTAGACCCAGACATGCCTGAGGATGATGATGAGGAGGATGCTGGCCTGCAACAGGAGGGGGAACAACCTAACACCGCAGCAGGAGTGCGTAGGCGCCAACAGCTTGTGAACAATTTTTTTACTTAAGTTATTATAATCACTTTTATTCCACTTGTAAATAAACACAGATAACAAACACCACATCATGCTTTGGCCTATTAATTTCTGACCACCTTTAGTTTGAAATAGCTGAAGATGAATGTCGTCTCATTGATCAAGAATGCCATTAAAATTCATCACACCAAAAATAAACATCACAACTGTATGCACAGAGGGTAGGATGTGACATGATACATTATCATACACAGAGCCCAACAAGAGTACAAATGTGACAATTACACATGCCGGATCCAAACAACTGAAACAGTCTCTCATCCAGCCCAAAATTGGAGATCATTTGAAAGTCACATTACACGTGTTCAGAGACTGGGTGGGACCATCCATGTGTACGTGACCATGTCATCAATGGCTACTCTCAAGTGTGTGATATGAGCAATACACAATAGCTACAACATCAGCTGCCACTAACTCAGGAGGAGACCTTGAAGTTACAGTGACAACATACACCCAGACAGGTGATAGTGGATCCACATTCCAACACACATGTACACATATGTCATACAATCAATCTAATATTTGAAAGTAGACCATCACAGTTGTGTCCCAGTCTGAACCTAGCAGGAAGATTGTAACATGACACTAAACCAGTTTATGCAGAAAGGGACACAGACAACCAAAATATTCTTCTCATTATCACATCGGGAACGCTGAGAGTCTTGCAAACATAGTCATAGTAAAATGCTATGCAAGTTTGCTCCAATTCATCATTACTGCAAACGTCAAATGGGCTAATGAGATGAATGAATGGTCAACAGTCATTCATACCATATGGCCTTACAGTAGCCCGCTGCTGCAGGTTTGCCATGATATAATAAATATACTCCATGGATACAGTAGCTATTCTGGATGGTCAAATCCTAGGGTGCTGGTGGCCTAAGTCCACCTCTACCGCCCCCAAAACATACAAGAATCATGTACTTGTGAACCACACACATGCATAAGGCACATGTGTGGCCTCCATGTCACAAGTCCAACACAAATCTGAAACACAAAATCATAATGGGACATGCTCAGCCCCATAAAAACTGAAAGTGACTCTCCCACTCCCTGTTAGGACTACAGATAAAAGCATCACCATCATAAATGTGGACACATTTTGGAGACGGAATACATAATGGTATCCCATCCATCATTTCAAAATAGCCATCAGCAATTACACCAAATATGTCGTCAAATATGGTCAATACATTAGTTAACGTATCCCAAACATTACAGTGTGAATGCCTTCTATACATAAAACAACGGACATGTGTCATATACAAACACATATGTGTATCACATCGCACCGTTTGACCATGACAAATCCCCTTTCCAAAGCTAAAAACATGAAAACATAAGGAAAAATTTGCTCCATATTCGACGCATACAGCATGGCCGTCATAATTTGTTCACGTACATGTGTGCACACAATGCAGAGTCAAATACAAATGTATCCAAAAGTGTCTTAATATTTTGCCTTCAAAGTATAATTTACATCCACAATATTTTTGACTCTGCATCATGTGCACTACTGTACGTGTAAAAAAAATGACGCCCATGCTGTATGCGTGGTAAAATTGAAGCTACATGGACAATATGTTGGTCATCTCATGTACATTATAAAATATTAATATTCATATCATATTTTTTCACTCCGCATCATGTGCACTACTGTACGTGTAAAAAAAATGACGCCCATGCTGTATGCGTGGTAAAATTGACGCTACATGGACAATATGTTGGTCATCTCATGTACATTATAAAATATTAATATTCATATCATATTTTTTCACTCCGCATCATGTGCACTGTAATGCGTCAAAAAAAAATGACGCACAACTGTGTAGGCGTGAAAATATGACGCAAAACGGGAAAATAAAAACGGTGGCCATTTTCTGCAGGAAGTGATGTAATAGGATATCCTGTTTACAAAATCTGTACTGGGAGTCAACTTTCACTTTCACTTTGCAGTCTCAGATTTATCTAGACTGTGTGGTTGTGTGAAAGGTGTTGTCCTGTGTTTTACTGCTTTTGTGTCCTGTGTGCCTTGTATTTTGTCTTAGTGTCAATCTATTATTGTTGTATAACATTGTCTCAGTCTGTTTAGTGTTATTTTGTCTATACCTGTGATAGATTGTATTGTCAGTGGGAGTCTGTTGTGGGTAGCATAGTTTGGGGGGTTAGTTGGGCTATTTTTCTCCTTCTTCTTTTTCTTTCACACCTCTACCTTTCCCCATTTCCCACTTTTACTTTCATATTTATTTTGTCCAGCATTAGTCCTCTCAATATGTCAGGTAGGCCTCGCCTGTCCAGGATGGGTGAAGACGAATTGGGGGGGTTCCTATGGCTAGTAAGCCATTTCCTGCCACTAATGCTGGAAGCTGGGGGCCGTGTGATACAGGGGTATCACACGGAGGCGAGGAAAATCCGGTGGGAGAAGGTGCGCCATCACCTGGTCCGGGTCTACGGGAGTATGAGAAATGTACACCAACTCAAGCACCGCTGGGCAGATCTGGTCACCAGGGAACAGGACCTGCTGGACCACCTGGGACTCCGGATTGGTGGCCATGTTGGTGAGTAAAAATCTATTAAATGTGAATGATAGAAATCTGTGTGTGAACATGTGATGATTGTTAGCCAATCTGCAAAATAAGTAGCTGACTGTGTGTAATGCTAGGGAAACCTAGGCCCATGGTTATACACATAAATCCCCATATTTTGCAACACATGTACACGCAATAACAGCATTATAATCCAACATCTTTTTGTATTTTGCTAAGTCGCCCCCTCTCTGCGTCACAAAATGTTGCAAATGCTGCGCTACCAAGGTATACATATGTGTCCTAATGTGTATTTGTTGCAGAATGTGTATGAAGACCTATGCTACCAGTCCGATGGCTCATTTTTGCAACACATACCAGATGCCTGTAGCTGCATGTAATGTAGTGTTGCATTTGTGTCAGAAAAGCAACACGTGAACTGCTCTATTTGTACTCCACTGGTCATAATGGCCAGTGAGTACGTCATGTAGAAACAACATACCTACATATGCAGACGCCATAGCTAGACAGAAAATTGGAAACACATGATGATGCTATACATGTGTGTTGCCTTCACGTCACATGAAGTTAGTCATGTTGTTCACACATATGTCACATGTGTGTCTGGTTGCTGTGTGTTGAACCTGTCCACATAACCTGTTTGATTGTGAGTGGTCATGCAGTCCTCATGGAACCAGTTTTGGAATGTCTCTCTGGGATGCACATGCTGAGATGTATGGTTAACATTATTGTTGGGGCATACTAATGGAGGATTAACTTGGACGACACATGACTGTCCTGGCCACTGCATGAGTGTAGTAGGGTGTGACACTGGAGCAGGAGACTCATCCAATGATAATGTTGAATACAAAGTTATCCATGCAGGATGAGCATGTGTCAAAGTCGATCATTACCATGTCATATTCACACAGTGTCATTGTAACAGAAATCATTTGTCCGTTCACCCAGTCTGAGTATAATCTTTGTTTCATGCTTTACAGGTGGACCAGCCCCGTACACCGTGGGAGAGGTGGCCCATTTTGACGACCCCGATACCTACAGTGAGTGTCGCCTGAGTGCTAGTTACATTGTTTGGTAATGACGCATGATGGATTACTGTGTGTTTAATGAGAATTCATGATTTGATGTGCTGGCCGTTCATTGGCTTTGTTCTTTTAGTGTGATATCAAATTTGAAGTATGTTTCTGCAAAGCAATACGTAGTCATCTCTCAGATTGAGGGGCTGTAGCCCATTCAATTAGGCCGGCAATTGGGAATGGTATGACTCATTTTTAATACACTGGTCAATGTTAGACTTGGTCAGGGACTTGCCATCAACTGAGTCTGCATATCAGACTGACAGTCTCCCAGATAGCTTAGGCACATGGCTTTGATGACAAATGCTTCTTCCTAGTTAAGGATGGACCGTGTACACTGTAGGTTGGATCTTCCGGGGGCATGTACTTCCACAAGGTGAACTTGAAGTGTGTGTGACTTGAGTGCAATGCCCTAGGTGTTCAGTTGAATCATGTGAATGGGTGTACTACCCCCTCTGTGTGTGTTGTTAAACATGCCTCACTAATAGTATGTTATGTTGGGCTAAGTCATCCCAGTTTGACATGTGTGGACCTGGGATGTGACAAGGTTGGGCTGACTACAACGTGTTGCTAGCCCTTCATAGGTGTTGTGTGTGAAGGCACATACTTGTTGAACTTTCTGTACACTCCTGGGTGTGCATTGAACATGGGATTGTTGGTTGTTCTTCCCACACCACCCACAAAGACTGGGATCTTACTGTGAAACAGGGTACCTAGGACTGTAGCAACCAGTATGTTACACGTCCTTAACACCTTTTGTGACTTGAGTTAGTACCTTGGGCCAGAGTGAGAAAAATGTCTACACGTTGCAAATGGCATAAATATATGTGTGGGATTTGCAAACGTCTGTTTCCTATTCCAAAATGTATTTGGTGGTCATGTACATATTAGCAAAATGCTTTTCAAAATTGAAATATTAAAGGGTTTTACCAGACCTACTTGCAAATCACAGTGGTAGGCAATCCCATTTGCAACCGAGTACGTGGTTGCAAAGTAAGTAGCTGTTATCATCCACTTGAAGTGGATGGTAACCAACTTGCTGACTGGAAGGGGTCCTCATTGTAAAGCTTCACCTTTGTGAGTGGACTAAAATAATCCTGCGCAAAACAGCCAGTGGTCTAAGGGACCAATAATTACCGTGAAAATTTCCAAGTTGAATTGTTGTGATTTAAAACTAATTGCAGCTCATTTTCCTTCCCTGTAAACGGCCATACACTTGGGGAAAAATAACTTGCTTATTTTAAAAGCAGTCACGTCTATGGAGTTCTGCTGGTCCCAGCAGGCCTCCATCCCCGTGAGTGCCCATGTTGCTAAGGTGGGGCAACTTGGAACCCACATCATTGATGTTCATGAGGTGGGTTTTAGGGACCCCATAGCGACTCGCAGACGGTGTCAGAGACACCGTTCTGCTTTGCAAATTGCTAGTTGATTTTTCTAAATTCCTACATCTGACCCCTAGTGTGGACATATGATTCTGGGCCAGGGGTTCAATCTTAGCACACAACTAATTCCAAATGCCCTTGAGTGAGGAGTGTGAGTGTTATCACATAGAATGACATATGTACTGAAGTCAGTATGCGGAAGAGCTGGTGCCATAATGTCAAATGCCTTAGGTATGATTTGGATGAGTAGTTTCGGGTGATGTCATCCATCATGTAGAGACATGGATATGCTATGTGTGATATGACCTTAGGTATGCATGATTCACATGTACTTCCTCTGAGCCTTTCCGTGAACTATGTTGTAACAATTGCTGCAAACAATACATTTCTAGTAATGGACAAATGACCCATTGTGGTATTCAACCCACTGTAAATTCAATGCTCAATATTTCCCTTTTCTCTTCACAGCTGCAAACCTGAGTGCCGCAGAGCGCAACAATTTTGAGCGCCGTGGAGTGAGGTACAGGCACATCCTGCAGGTGCAGTGTGGGTATCGGAGGATGGCCCGCAGATATTATTCGAATCGGGCCTCCGGGGCGTGGTATGCCACACCACAAGCTCCCCCAACGGTGCCACCTACAACCACCGCCACTACAACCACCAGGTCTGCCCAAGGGGACCCAGCGACGGACCAGGCATCTTCATCAAGACCTGGACCCAGCCGTGTGTTGGGAGCAGGGCTGTCCCGTGGCCACTCCACTCCAGCACCAACATCCACCTCCACCAGCACGCAGACCAGCACTGACCCTCCTATTGACCCTGCAGCCTTCCAGGCATTGTCTTGAAAATTGGACAGGTTAATTGGCAAGGTGGACAACCTGACGGAGGACATGGCTGAGGTGAAGAAGAAGGTGCGCTCCATCCGGCGCACACTTCAGAGGGCAAATCTTTAGTCATTTTGCCCTCCTGAACTTTTACCCCTCCCCTCTCACCTCTTTCCTTTTTCATACTGTTAGTTGGGTTTGGGGGGTTAGTTATAGGATAAGTATAGGAAATTAGCTTAGTTAGTGTTAGGTAAGAGGGTGGGCGGTCCTTATTCTTTCTATCTAATATTTTTGTGTGGGTGGGTGGGTGGGGGGCAATGTTGGGATTCCTGTTTAATAAAAACAAAAAACAAAAAAAAAAAATATACAAACAAATATATGTTTGTTTAGGATAGTATAGTATGTGTGTAGGTTAGTAAGTGTTATCCTGCATGTGTCTTGTCTCTTAATGGTGGGTGGGGGGTTGATGTTTAGATCGTTTCGTTACATGTGTAGAGTAAGTTTAGCTTAGGTTAGTTAGGGACAGTTGTGGGTTAGTAGTAGTCAGGTTAGATTAGTGTAGGTTTACCTTTCCCTTAGTTGCCTCTTTTATTACTACTTTTAAATAAAAAATTTGTTAACCCTTTACCTGATGCGTTAGGTGCTACCTTTTCATGGCCTTGACATCAGTGTAGCAGAAAGTTTAAGTATGACATTTGTGTTCCATGCTCGCTATCCCCAGGCTTATGAGGTTTAACATGCCAGCTACCCGTGTGCTGACTTGGTAAGTATCCACCATGTTGGAGAGCCACCATTGGTAGTGTGCATTGATCATCAAGGTTTGGGGTTGGTATGTATCCTACTTCACAAAGAGTGCTTCCAGACTTGTTATTGTAGGTAAATAGATAGGTCGGACAGCATTGTGAAGTTCGGGGAGAGCTTTATAGATGATGATTTGTTCACACTCTTGTCTTGTTGCTGTCATTGCTGACCTACATCATGTGTGTACTGATTCAGCATTAATTTCCTTCATGGAAGTATACGCCGTAAGGGTGATTGATGCTGTGTAATTTGTTTATCATTCCTTTCATTCTACAGCATAATTTCAAATTTTAGTATTGCATGGTGCCTACATTTCTCAGCCACCATTAGTTGTGTAGAATAGCTATAGATGGTGCATCATTCTGTCCAACACAGCATGATTGTGTGTGCTTAGTCCCTTCATCAGTTATTTTCCTCAGTATAGTAAAGCTATGATGCAATCCTGGCCACTGCACAGATGTTTCAGTATACATGAAATCAGGACAGTAGTATAGAGAATCGACATGGTTGCCACACAGCCACTTTGGAGTTATCTACTGCACAGTTGAATTTTGAAATGACACAGAGACACAATAGGTGTGCAAGTGATATTTATTTATAGGTGGTGTAGTGCAAAATGTCCATTCACCATGTTTGCTGACTCCTTTCTGGTGCATTATTACATGGTGATCCTACAGAAGGGGTGTGGATGATGCTCCTGACATGCTGGGGTGATGTCACAGACAGTGCAGAGGAACATGAAATGCCAATTGGTAGGAGAGAAACATTCACTGGCAAGGTGGACAAGTCATACAGTGGATTGCCGAACAGTCATTGAGGTTAGTTGTAGTGAGACTGGCATGTGGCAAAATGTAGGACCTTGGTCAGAGTAGGGCATGGTGCAGGGACTAGGGCTTCCGGGTACTCTTGCGTGTGAATGTTATCTGTTCCATGTCTTCTTCTTCTGATGTGTGTGTTGCCTGGTGTGTCCTTGTTGTTGTTGGTTGTGAAGGGGCAACACACACCTCAGTGTTAGAAGACATGGAGGCAGACATCCCGGGGGCTGATTCCTGTTGAGTAAGGAAGGGCAGTACTGCAGCAAGGAGGGCCTGCTGGTTTTTCAGAATGGCAGCCACATCCCGATGGTAGGCAGCCAGGTCGGCCCTGAGGGGTTCTATGTTGCATTCGTGCACACGTTGAGTGGCTTGCAGTTGGAGTTGTTGTGTCAACTGGATGACAGCTGTGCCAATTTCCTTCAGTGTTTTTGAAATGTCCTCCAAGAGCAAAGTTCGGGCTTGCATTGCAGCTGCCTGATCAGCAGTTGACAACATGCACGAACGCACCCCCTCAAGGCTGGCTGCCATATTTTGCATCCCCACCCGCACCTCCTTTGCCAGCTCCCGCTGGACCCCAACGACAGTTCTTTAGAAGCTGGTGCCAGTGTCGTCAGAGTCCTCAGCTGTGTTGGAGCTGGCAGGTCTTACAATTGGGGTGGCGGGTGGTTCTACTGTGGTGGCTGCTTCTTCTGTGCTCCTCCTTGTGACTGAAGGTGGGGTTTGGAGGCTTTCAAGGACCATGTCAAGGGTCTCTTGTGGGAGGTTGATGGTCTCATCATCCATGTCATCAGGGAACTCATGGACAGGCAGATCAGCAGGAGATCCGTGTTCCTCTGCAATGAAACAGGGTACAATTAGTGTGTCTGTGTTGTGACAATTTTGCAGTAAGATACAAGCCTTTGGATGCCTTAACATTGTACTCTGTGTTTGTCTAGGTATCTGCTGTCCGTCATAGGGCATTGTTGTAGGCCTATGGCCCACCTGTGTGTCACATGTTTGATATGGAGCTATCAGACATGTCTGCCTGATCGCCTCTAGCTGTTGCTTTGTAATTATTTAGGAATAGGCGTTTTTTTCTCCTACTCCTCACTCGGTGTTTCACTATTGTTATGGAGGGACATTTTGTAGGGTGGGCTCTCATTATCCAACATGTGAGTCTTGGCTTTCTAGGCAGCAGGATAGCTAATGGTGTGGGGGACTAAGTTTGACCCACTTGTAAATAACTCCCAGATATTCAATTTAGCTAAGACTAACTAGCAGTGCCTCTGGTCTCCCACATCAAAGGAATGTTTACACATCCGAGCGCATGACATCTTTGGAACTTCTCAGGGAAGTGGTGGTCACTCAGGTCCTACACATTTCTATCTTTTCCGGTATGTTCCCATACACAAATGACAAAGACAGTATTAGTTTGATATGAAGTTTCATTGTACAACTGACTTGTAGGAATTTATGTGTGAGCCCCAATTACACAAACAAATCACACTGTTAGAATTGAAATAGTCCGCAGGAGAGTAATACATTAGTACACAGCTTTCATGGTGCCTAACAGTTTCTACTCTCCCTCTGCATGTTCTATGTATAGCACAGCATGTTAAGTTTGGAGGTTGCCTGTCTGAATCACAGGGGAGACATCATCCCTCATATCAGAGGAATGGGCTGGGATCTGGTTGTGCATCAGCAGCAAGGCAGGCAGCATCTAGTTGTGATTTTCTGTTTGGAAACTCCCCCATGCGTGCCTTGGGACAAGGAAGTGAATGTAAAAGACATATGTCATGGTGATGACAAAGTTTCCCTACGCAGGAATGCCAAACCTTAACCCCTACCACATCTATCAGCAACGTACCAGACGGTATCCTTGACTGGGGCACAGAGTGAATATGTTCTGGCAAACTCCAGTGCAGAAGTAGGCAAAACAGTGTGATTTGACTAATTAAAAACATCCTAGGACTGACTATTTGCTACATTAACTGATAGGAAGGGCAATGAGAATCATTTAGTGCAAATTGCTCTGAGGCACTTAGATGTGAGCAAATGAGTATAAGTACAATCAGGGTAAGATGCACAAAGGCCTAAAGCCTGAAGCTAATGCGCAAAGTATACGTTACACTTACAACACTACACTTTGACTGACTGTGGGTGTTGTGACTGCCCTGGCAGCACACTTGCCTCTCAGGCCCTGCCCCATACACTTTTTATTCACATTGCATGATCTGTACATGTCACGTGGCATTACCTATGCATGTCAATGTTAGGATGTGGTATGGATGTAAACATTCTTGATGTTTTGAGATGATGTTGGGTGATGTGTATTTAATTGGATTGGCCTGTTTATCGTATGAATGTCCTAATTGTCTGACCGATTTTGCAGGTGTGTTTCAGTGACCAGTTGCCTGTGTCCCCTCCTCAATGTTGTTGTCTGAGCAGTATGACATTAGTGGTGTAGCCTTGTTAGCCAGGCACGTGAGGGACCCTGACGTATGCAGCATGTGTGTATCGTTAGTGCTGTGTGGCTCCTATTGCTGTTTACTTAGGCTTATGTATGTGTCAGTTATGGACATTCGGCATTTGAGTGTACTGGTACCTTTGTCTTATTTCTAGGAGTAATTGCAGATGTCATCCTCACCCCCTAATTTAGGTATGTATGTTCCAGGGTGGGGTTCCTGCCATTTGGTACTATAGCTGCACAAAGATGAGAGGTGTTATTGTCAACTGTGGTTGCAGTTAAGTTACAGTTGTTGTATTTGCTACTGCATTACAGGTAGGGACCTAGTTGATGGGGAATAGATTTTGCAATACAAGTGCCTGGATGTGGATTTGAGGTAGTGTCCTTCCCACCTGTCACTGCTTTCCCTTGGCTCTCTTGTTGTACTTACAGGATGTCCCCGTGGGACTGTTGTTGTTGCTGTATTTTGTCGTGCCCCAGCTTCGGTCAGTACTGGGCATGCCCCCCTGCCGTGCCCCTTTCCCCATGCCACTTCATATATGTGCTGACTTACATGCATTGTGTAGTAGGTATCCCCCCCTGCTTACAGTCCCCATTATTGTATTATTATTCCCCATGCGACTTACCCTGCATGTGCGTAGTGTCGTGGTAGTCTGCGCTGTCCAGTCCTTGAATCCCTGTGACGATCTCCCCTGGGATGACGGCTGCGACCATCTCCTCCATGTGGTCCAGGGCCTCCTGTTGTGCTGGACTCCCCCCTCCAGTCTGCATTGCTGCCTTCCTGTTCCTGGCCATTTTCTCTTTGGTCCTACGTTTGCAGTCATGCCAGCGTTTCTTACACTCGGTTACTGTCCGGCGTTCTTCAGCCACACTGTTAATCTTGTCCACAATTTGTTTCCAGATGGCCTCTCTCCTACTGAGTGGCAATTTAGAGGTGATGAAAAGTTGGTGCTGGTGTTCCGTCACCTCTTTCACCAGGATTTCCTGCTCCTCTGCACTGAAGCGACACTTTCTTTTTTTTTTTAAAAGGTCCTGGTTCCTGTATGCTTCCTCCTGGCTGGTTCCTGGTCTGCTCTCATCCTCCTGGGGTCTGTTGGGGCATCTAGGATCCATTTTGGGTCTCCTCTCCTGAAAGGGCAGTTTTCGCGCAAAAATGTGACGCAATTGCGTGAAAAAAAACGGCGTTTTCACGATTGCGCTGTCGTAAATCGACCCACAGTGATGTGCGTCGCATTTACGTTGGTTTCCTTTACGACAGACCGACGCTGTCTGCGTCACGAAATAATGACTCCCACCTGTTGGTTGCGCCGCCGTACGTCAAAGTATAAATTTGACGCCCGCATGGCGCATCCAAATGGCGTTAGACGGCACAATTTTTTTTTACGCAAAACTGCGTTAGCGCAGTTTTGCGTCAAAAAGTATAAATATGGCCCTGCGTGTTCTACTATCCTTGTATATGACGACCTACAATACTCATTCATAACCATGTGCATCTTATCTCTATTGAGGAGATAGCCAGATACTGCCCCAAAATGTTCTGCTGCTTCCTCAATTTCTCTCAGGGCAGGATCAGGGTTCGCAGTTATAACTGCCACATCATCTGCATAAGCCAAAAAACATTTTGCCCACCCATAGTGCATAACTGGCTGAACATTGGTATTCTTTTCCAAAAATTGTATGAAGGGATCTGTCTATAACGCAAATAATAATGGTGAGCATGGACAACCTTGCCGTGTACCCCGTCTAATCCTAAAGGTATGGGAGCATTCTCCCCCGATCCATATACTAGCACTCGGTTCCTTATATAGCGCTTGAACAGCTGAGGTGAATCTTTCTCCTAAGCCATATACCATTAATATATCCCAAAGATACTTCCAATTAACTCTGTAAAATGATTTCTCTGCATCCAATAAAATCATGGCCATAGGCTCTGCAGCCACATTTGTAGCATCAAATAATGCTATAACCCTCCTTATGTGATCAGTTGCGTCCCTACCAGGAACAAAACCATGTTGGTTACAGCTAACCAGATTACAGATGCATCCAGACAATCGAGTTGCTAATACTTTGGAATACATTTTTGCATCACTATTCATCAGGGTAAAAGGGCAATATGAGCTTAAACTATCCGGGTTCCTCCCTTTCTTTAAAAATACCACAATGTTAGCGGAGCCCCAGGATGGAGGGGATTACCTCCCATCTGCACATAAATCAGTAATTCCAACAGAACTGATGAGAGCACCTTCTTAAAATGTTTATATAACTCTAAAGGAATGCCATCTGGCCCCACAGCTTTCCCACTTGGGAGTGCATCGAGTGCGTCTAACATTTCCTCCACTGTCACCTCCTGTTCCAGTGCTTTTTGATTGTTTTCTGTAATCTGGCTAAACCTAGTCAGCATCAGCCAGCGACTATCAATATGCTCCTGCCCCATATTAGCCGTGTCATATAATTCTGTATAATATTCCCGGAAGGCTTCCCTAATAGAGTCAGGTCTTGTTACTGTCAAGCCTGCCTTGCTTTGTACTTGCATAATTATGCCTGAAGATGCCCTCTGACGGGTCCGCATGGCTAATATATGCCCTACTTTTTCACTGCATTCATAACACTCACTTCGTTTTGTTGCTATTTTCCCCGCTAACCTCTCGTTTGAATAGTTCCTGAAGGCCATTTTCGCGATTGAAACCTGATGTATAGCATTCTCGACCCCAACATCATTCCTAATAGCCCGGATAAGCTGCTCTTCTGCTGTCTGTAAATTCACTATATACCTGAAGTTGTGTTGTCGCCTGCTTCCGTCTCTTTATACTGTACCCCATAGTTTCCCCCCAGTATAACTGCCTTTAATGTATCCCAAACTATGGTGGTCATTACAACCCTGGCGGTTGGTGTTAAAGCGGCGGTAATACCGCCAACAGGCCGGCGGACAAAAAAAGGGAATTATGACCGTGGCGGAAACCGCCAACATTGACAGCCACTTTAACACTCCGACCGCCACGGCGGTACAGACAAGCAGCGCGGCGGTCACCGCCAACAGACAGGGGGAAGACAATGTACCGCCCACAGTATCACAACCCGCCAATCCGCCACCTTTTCCGGGGCGGATTCACCGTGGATAAAAACACGGCGGAAACAGCTTTTACAATGGAAAAACGCTCACCTTAACACACTCCACGAGGAAGGAGGCCACCCTGGAGCCCAAACACCAAATACTCCCTGCACTTGTCTTTCTGCACCTCTACGATCACCATCTACGTAGGCGCCGAAGACAACGGTGAGTACTGCACCTACGACATAGGAGAGGGGGGAAGCAAAAGGGACACACACACGCAACACCCCCACCCCCAACCCGACCCTCACCCACTACAACACACACACCAATGCATTTTCAAACAGCACAGTAACAACCCACAGCCCCTCCCCCCCCCGGAAGAATGCAAAGACAAAAGGAATTTAGTTCAAACATTGTAATGTATCAAAATACAGTTACCAAATATATACAGATAGATATACACATTCCAGAATTCTTACGAGAAGTAGTGCAGGTATACACATATCAATGTCCGTGCACGACTGGGCCCAAAATGCATGGGCGAGGCCCACACTAGATACCTGTCCACAATCGGAGAGAACACTGCAGGGGCATCAGATAGAAATACAACAGGCACCTCAGGGGGAAGGGAAGGGGGTCACCTCAGCCGGATTACAGCACCACGCCAGATCCACGACGGGGCTCCATGCCCATTGATGTATCCTGGGGAGTGCAAAGCCACAGTCTCTCAAGTCTCTCCAGTGGGTGGTTTGCCCACTGCTTTATCCTGGGGAGTGCTAAGCCACAGTCTCTCAAGTCTCTCCAGTGGGTGGTTTGCCCACTGCTTTATCCTGGGGAGTGCTAAGCCACAGTCTCTCAAGTCTCTACAGTGGGTGGCTTGCCGACTGCTTTATCCTGGGGAGTGCAAAGCCACAGTCTCTCAAGTCTCTCCAGTGCGTGGCTTGCCCACTGTTACATCCTGGGGAGTGCAAAGCCACAGTCTCTCAAGTGGATAACAGTCTCCACTGGTTCTGGAGGGGGACTGGTGCCCAGACTGCAACAGGCTCCCCGTGACGGTTCCTGCTCCGTCACTGTCCCAGCTGCACATGGGAGAGCGATGCTTGATGTGGCGGTTTGTTCCCTGTCCAGCGGTGCTTTGGCATGTCGTTCTTTGCCCAGTTCAGCGGTGCTTTGCCATGGCGGTCTTTGCCCTGTTCAGCGGTGCTTTGCCCTGTTCAGCTGTGCTTTGTCATGGCGGTCTTTGCCCTGTTCAGCGGTGCTTTGCCCTGTTCAGCGGTGCTTTGCCATGGCGGTGCTTTGCCCTGTTCAGCGGTGCTTTGCCATGGCGGTCTTTGCACTGTTCTGCAGTGACGATAGTGCTGCCCTCCTGAGCACTGACTCTGGCGGTGGTCTCAGGACCAGTGACGATAGTGTTGCCCTCCTGGGCACTGACTCTGGCGGTGGCCTCCGGACCAGTGACGATAGTGCTGCCCTCCTGGGCACTGACTCTGGCGGTGGTCTCAGGACCTTGTGACGATAGTGCTGCCCTCCTGGGCACTGACTCTGGCGGTGGTCTCCGGACCAGTGACGATACTGCTGGCGGTGGCGTCCCAGACGCCGGGGAGGATGGCGCCCTTCTCCGCCGTGCTGCTCTTCCCAGACTGTGCAGACTTCTTCTGGCCCTTCACCACCTTTGGAGGAGTCACAGCTGACCCTGCACTCCCCCTGGGACCCTTGTGAGCAGTTTTGCCTCCAGGAGTTTTCACCCTGTCCCGTCTGGCACTTTCCACCTTTTTTTTTTTTTGTTTTTTTTTATTAAGCATTTTTCGTTATAAAAAATACAACAAACAAGCTTGCCAATTATCATCATTAGTGTGTCACATATTGTATGCATTTAGGTGTCCTACAAAAAGGAACATATTGCAGTAGTCATCATGTCCATATCAATAGAGATTACATGCACCTAGACTGGGCACAGGGGCTCAAAAGGGTCACAACATTCTGCCTTAGTGTTTAGAGAGGGCAGCCGCGGGAGGAAAACAGGGGTAGCGATCAGGGTAATGCTAGTATTAAAGGCATATCCTCCCTTATGTGAGAGGCGAGTAGTGCGATGTATCCCCACCGCCACCCCCTTCCCAGGGATCATTCACTTAGGGTATCTCCCTCTGATTCCCGGCTCTGATGTTCCCGAGCCCAGCTCACAAACTGATCCCAAATGTCACGGGGTCTAGATGCAGCCGGCAGTAACTCCCAGAATGTGGTTAGCTGCGTGTGCCCGTAAGTTACATCCGCCAGCCAATCCCTCACCGCGGGCACCCTCTGCCTACCCCAGTGTATCGCCACCCGTCGCTTAGCAAACAGTAAAAGTAATGCATGCAGCCTGCGCATCGCTGGCGGGGTGTCTCTGACATAACCTAGTAGCCCAATCAGAGGGGAAGGGACATCAGAGCGGCCCACTATCTGGTTTACTGATACAAAAACTTGAGACCAATAATCCTTCAACCTCGGGCAGGACCAAGCTATATCTAGAAAAGTGGCCAAGGCCGACCCACAACGCCAACATTCATCTGTCTCCCTAAGCCCCATTCTTTTCAGGCTGATGGGGGTTCTGTAGAACCTATGCAGGTATTTAAAATGTATTAAACGCAGCTTGTAATTTGGCGAAAGCTCAGCAAGCTGCCCACAGCAGAACTCCCACTGTTCCTCAGAAATCTCAGGCTGGAGCTCCTCGTTCCAATACAGCATAGATTAAGGCGCTACCACTGGTGTCATGTTTTGCATATGGCGATAAATACGAGTTACTAGCTTTCGGGGAGAAGGGGAGCCCACCACCGCCTCCAGGGCTGTAAAGACCGGCGGCGCATCAGGGAACCCCCCAAATAGCGTCCGGCACGCCGCACGTAGTTTATGGTACAGAAATAATTCGGAAAAGGGCACCCTACCCCCCTCCTCCGGCGCCGGGGGAGGCATAAACTTGCCACTGGGAAAAAGGTCAGCAAAGGTGCGGAGATTCATCCTGTCAATCAGGTGACCAGCTATTCCATCAGCCACACAGGGCAGCATCGGGTTATGCAACAGAGGGAGCGATGGAGCATACAACACTGGGACCCCGGCCTTCCTGCGCAACTCCTCCCATACCCACTGCAGCATCCTAGCCGTATCTACATCTTCTCTAGGACGCCTTGCCTTAGCGCATATCGCCACTCCAAGTGGAAGGGGCGCCACCACATCTCGTTCCACTGCCACGTGAGGTTGAAAAGGGACAGGGTGGGTCCAAAAATGCAGGAACTGAGCCTGAGCGCAGAGGGCATACAGTTTTATATCTGGGGCACCCAAACCTCCCTGTCGCAGTGGCAGCGCTAGCGTGTCCCACGCTATCCTGGCTTGTCCACCCGCCCACACCAGCTCAACCAGGCGTGACCTCAAAGTGGTGAAGAAGTGTGCTGTAAGCGGTATAGGTATATTGACGAATAGATAAAGGAATTTGGGCAACACTATCATTCAGCGCGATCCGCCCAGTTAGTGATAGGGGCAGGGAAGCCCATAACTTCACTTTCTCGCTCAGCCACATCATAGCCCTGCCAAAGTTAAGGCCCCAAATCTCCTGAAGGTCACGACTTATCCAAATCCCCAGATATTTGACTTTTTCCGCCTCCCAGCGCAGGGGGTATTCAGAGCACACCTCCGCAGTGCCGTCCGTGAGGGGAAAGATTACCGATTTAGACCAGTTGATGGAGATGCCCGCGAAACCCTCAAAGCGGATAAATTACCGCAGGATGGGATCCAAGTTGTCCGCAGGATTGGTAAGATAAAGGGTCACATCGTCCGCGTATAGTGATATTAGAAGATTTCTAGAACTGAATCCTATACCTCTTGCAGTATGATGTTGCCTAATCCTTGCAGCTAGTGGCTCCATAGCTATTGCAAATAGCAGCGGGGAGAGAGGGCAACCCTGCCTGGTACCACGCAATACAGGGAACGGCTCCGAAACCAGACCATTCACCCGCACTCTGGCTGTAGGTAAAGTGTAAAGCAGGCGAATTTTTCTAATCAGCAGCGTACTGAAACCCATCCTTTTTAATATATGGAATAAATATGAGCATTCAATTGTATCAAAGGCCT
This sequence comes from Pleurodeles waltl, assembly GCF_031143425.1. Classification (NCBI taxonomy): domain Eukaryota; kingdom Metazoa; phylum Chordata; class Amphibia; order Caudata; family Salamandridae; genus Pleurodeles; species Pleurodeles waltl. The sequence continues at coordinate 255,907,084 of NC_090437.1, read as the reverse complement.
TAGTGGCATCTAAAAACACCACGGCAGCTCTAACCTCAGGATGTAGGTAATGTAATGTAGCGAAGATCGTTCGCAGGTTGTGGGAGGTCGCCCTACCTGGTATGAAACCGGACTGGTCGCGAGCAGTTTGGCTAAAATTTTCACATCTACATTAATCAGAGATAAGGGTCTGTATGAGTTTAGATCGTCAGCAGGTTTATCCGGCTTCAGCAGTGTGATAATCAGCGCTTCGGGCATAGTGGCAGGCAACACCCCTTTCTCCAGGGCCTCCTCGTACACTGCTAGCAACCGGGGCGACAGCTCGTCTACGTATGCCTTATAGAAAGCTGTTGTGAGACCATCAGGTCCCGGCGCCTTATCAGGCGGCAGGCTCCTGATAACTTGTGCCACACCTCCGGCATCTATTGGAAGGTCCATATATTCTCTGTGTTTATTATTGAGCCATACCAATGCAATGGAATCTAGATAGGATAAAAGCTCTTCTGGGCATTCGTCTTGAGTGTTGGTATATAAACGAGAATAAAACTTGGAGAATGCTTCTACAATGTTCTCCTTGTCATGAATCAGCACGCCATCAGCCGTGCGCAGTTCATGGATATATGTCGCGGGACACGGCGGTCTAATCATATTTGCTAGGACCTTCCCCGGTCTCCCTCCTTCGCCGTAGCGCCTCGCCTCCGCATATTTCCCTAGGAACTTGACCTCCCTTAACGCCTCCTCTTCATATTCCAATAATTTGGTTTTCAATAACCCCGCCACTTCTGATTCCCCAGCCTCTAAGAAAGTGCTTTCGAGTCGTTTTATATCGATTTCAAGTGCTACCAGAGTGCTCCGTATCGCCTTCAATACCCCCGCCTGTCGGGCTATACATTGGCCTCTAATGACGACCTTGAAGGCCTCCCACAGAGTCGCCTCTGTGTCCACCGACCCCGCATTACGCTCAAAATAGTCAGTGATATCAGTCCGAATCTCCTCCCTGAATGCAACATCAAGTAGTGCCTGGGGCGGGAGTCGCCATGAGAATGCCTGAGAAGGACCCCCAGGGAGTAGTAACCTCAGCATACAGGGCGCATGGTCGGACAGTGTACGGGGCATGTGCTCTACCTGCGACGTCCACAGTGCAACATCTCGCAACACAAGCCAAAAGTCAAGACGGGACCACGCGCCGCTATAGGTCGATATACAGGTGCCTTCCCTCAGGTCTCCATGTCTACCTCGCCATACATCAACCAACCCGCCATCCAGCATTATTTCTCGTAGTGCGGAGCCTGCCAACGGATTCAATGTGCGAGCTGCCCCCTTCTACTACTATCTACTACTATCTACTGTGTCATCAAGTACTGCATTGAAATCACCACCCCATACAATTGTATCGCATCCAGTGGCTTTCACCTGCCCCCAAAGCTTATGGAAGAAACCTGGAGAGTCTACATTAGGCCCATACACAGCCACAAATACTACCGAAACACCGCACACAATGCCTTGTACCCAAACATATCTCCCCTCTGGGTCACATTGAACAGCGCCCTCCCGCCAGTCCAACCCGCGTCTCAACAGTATCGCCACCCCTCGGGCATAGTTGGAGTAAATAGCTGAATAAACATGGCCCCATCTAGTGTGACGCAGTCTTTGGGCAGGGGCAGTGTTCAAATGTGTTTCCTGCAATAGGCAGACATCCACACCATGCCGCACCAAATATGCATGTACCAACCTAGCCTTCCTGTGGTCGTTGAGCCCCCTAACATTCCAGGTGAGACAGTTCAAAGTTTTATCCACTTTTGGCATTTCTCTCACACATCTTGTAGAGTGCAGTAAGACATGCTGACACTGACCAGGCTGTACGTTCAAGACACCACATAGGTAGCACACAATAGATGTTGGCAGTAAACAACAAGATAACAAACCCAACCCACCTCCCCCCACCCACTCCAACCCCCCAACCGGGTCGTAGATTAACCTTCCCCATATTATCCCCAAAGAGACATTTTAATAAGCAAGGGAACATTCCCAAGGGGAGGTGGCGATGCCGGCTACTTCCCCGTGTGAAACGGGGTGGCTGGAAGATCTGCAGGGGATCCTCACCGCACAAAACCTAATAATTAGATCTATCTAGAATAGCAGATGATAAGATTGAACAACAGGCATCACAAGTGCTTCTCCCCCTCCAGCGGGCAGAAGTCACTTTTAACTAGGAGCAATTCCCCACAGGGTATATTAGATTGGGTCCACGTTTACTCATTGTCACAGAGCCTGCTATCCCCTGTCTCCACAGCATTCCTGGAACATTGTGCGGATTTGCGTCCCACGTGTTTAGCGAACTTCATCGCCTCCTTGGCATTAGTGAATATGTGGGCAGACCCCTCGAAGGACACCTTTAATTTAGCCGGGTAGAGGAGGGAGTACGGGATCTGCGCCTGCAGAAGAAGTCGTTTTGCAGGTAAGAACTCACGGCGGGCGGCCTGGACAGCCGGGGTGAAGTCAGGGTAAAAGGAGATGTTATTTCCCTTGAGCGTGATGGATCCTCTCCCCCTCGCCAGTTTAAGGATCAAGTCTCTGTCTTGGTAGTTCAGGATTCTCGCAATTATAGGTCGGGGCGGCGCACCCACAGGAGGCCTCTGTCCCAGCGATCTGTGCGCCCTCTCCACCACAAACACCTCCGAGAGGTTGGGGTCAAACAGTTCGTGTAGGAGTTCAGTGATATATGTTTCCATCTTAGTTATGGCAGTGGTCTCCGGGATACCTGTGATGCGTAGATTATTGCGACGGGACCGTGCTTCCAAGTCCTCATTCTTTGCATGGATTATTTTCAATAATTTGTCCATGTGCAGGAGTTGGTCCCTTGTTTCCACTTGATACTCATGACATTCAGACTGGCGAGCCTCAAGCGTGTCCAACCTCGTCTCGTGTGTGGCCACCTGTGTTTTCACAGAGTCTAACTGACTGGTGAGATTGTCCAGTTTAGTATCAATATTACAGAGGCTGGAGCGCATCTCAAGCATCAACGTGCGCAAATCTTCGCCCTGGTCGTCTGCGGCCAGGTCGCGCCCCTCCGTCGCCCGGGGCCCCTGCTCCAACTCTCCCTGCCGCGTGGAGCGCTTATGATCAAAGTTCAGTTTCGGCTGCTTAACATCATGCTTCCCCATGACAGAGAGAGATCCACCCGGTCTCGCCGTGAGCTACCAGCCAAGTCCCAGAGCCACCTCCGCTCCCGCGTAGCCGCAGCTGGGCACCCCTATCTCCTTCACGGCGCTCTCGCTGACTGATTCTGCTCCAACAAGCCCCGTCGTCGGCGCCAGCACCACCACTGGATTCCCTAAGATTGACTCACCGCATTTGTCTAAAACGGTTGCCAGGGTGTAAGCCAATGATCACTCTGCCAACCACTAGCTCAGGTCAGTGGGGGGGGAGGGCCCTCCGTTCACCCCCCCGCACTCACGAGGCAACCGGGCAGGTCACAGCAGCACCTGACCCTACTATCGACAATCCGCCGTCTGCCCAGCTGTGTTTTCTCACAGGCCCCCAGGCGCCTCACCTCTGCATCTTCGGAGCACGCCACTCGCGGTGCCGGGCAGATCAGACACTTCCACCTTCTCAAGAGCTCTAGTTTCCTCCACAGGGCGCCTTCGGCACACACGAGATTCCGCGCCGGTGCTCAGCCTCTCTACAGTCCACGTGCCACCCCAATCTGTCAACTGTAGTTTTGGCCCCAAAATGGCGGCCGCCGCCTCTGAAATCTGGTGCTCCGATCCCCGCCCCGAGCTCAGCATTGATGTCAAGCAGGCTGCCTCTGTCCGTCGGAGTGCAGCACAAATGTCACCCGTATAGTTTTTATTGGGGGTCCGCATCTTTCCGGCTTCTTCCGCGCTCGCGAGCAGCGCCCCGAGTCTAGAGCCGCTGCCCGGCCACGCGGCCCCGCGGGCTTACCTCCCAGGCCGCCCAGGGGCAGCCCCAGCACCACAGCGCCGGCAGGATCCTCGGGGCAGCTTTAACAACACCAGGACCTTTCCGCATCCCGGCGCTGCCCCAGCACAGGCCACGCCGCCAGCACAAGCCCCCGGCCGGAGTCGCGGCTCCTCCACCAGCGAGCTCCGTCCGACGTCACCGCCAGCTCCGCTCTCAGGTCGCGTCGTCCCCCAACTCCTCACAGGCAATAAAAAATACGATTCTCCTGCCTCCACCTGCGTCGCACCATCATCCGCATATTTTTTATAGGTTTTGGCAGTTTGTACTCGCCCCGATGTGCAGGATTATTGAAGGATTACAATCCGGCCGGCGGAGCTCACTCAAAGAGCGGCCATCTCGCTGCTCAGCTGGCCACGCCCCCCTGCCACTTTCCACCTTGAGGTGTTTTACAGGGGGTGGACTGGCAGTGCTTTGGCTCCTTGTCACACTGGCTGCCCTGGTGGCCGGTGCACTCCACACACCTTTAACACGCACCACTGGTACTGGACTTTTTTTGGCTGAGGTGCTACTACGGGACCTATGAATTGGAGGGGTGGGGGTGCTGGCAAAGAGGTCAACGTTGCTGAGGAAGAGTTTCTGACGAAGACTGGGATGGGTAGCTGGAGGGGGTCTGGGAGTGGAGGAAGAGGAGGTGGTTGTAGGAGATGTAACTTTTGGTGATTTGGGTGCAGGTGCAGGTACTGGAGGCTGTTGTGAGGTGGATGGATGTTGGGTGTGTGGGTGCCCGTGTTTGTGTACTTTGGGAGGGGGCATCACAGACACACTGGGAGTGGACACAGGGGACGTGTAAATGGTAGTGGGGGTAGTGAGTGCAGGTGAGCGGGGTGTGGTGCTGGGTGTTCTTTTGCGAGTCCTAGTGCCTGTAGATGTAGTGCATGCAGGTGAGAGTGTAGACGACACTGGGAGGGTGGAGGGAGACGACGAGGAGGGGGACACAGTGGAGGCAGTGGATGTTGCTGTGTCTGTATGTGGGTGTTGCTTGTGTGAGTGCCTGTGGGTTGTGTGGTGCTTATGTTTGCCTGAGCTACTTTTGTGTGTTGAGGTGTATGCATGCTTGTCTGATGGTGTGCTTGGGATAGGATGGGGTACAGGGGATTGGGTCTGGGTGGAGGAAGTTGGAGGGGGGAGGCTAGACACAGGGACAATGGCTGCCATCAGTGCTGAGGCCAGAGATTGCAGGGTTTGATGAAGGGCAGCCTGACCAGAATGAATGCCCTCCAGGAATGCATTACCGTGTTGCAACTCCCTTTCTACACCCTGGATGGCATTCACAATGGTAGACTGCCCAACAGTGAGTGACCTGAGAAGGTCAATAGCTTCCTCACTGAGGGCAGCAGGGGTGACAGGGGCAGGGGCTGAGGTGCCTGGGGCGAAGGTGATGCCCACCCTCCTGGGTGAGCGGGCACGGGGCGAACGCTGAAGGGCTGCTGGGAGGGTGGTGCTGGTAGGGGAGGTGGTGGCTGTACCTGTAGAAGTGGGGGGCACAGATGGTGCCGCCACCACAAGTGAGCTCCCATCGGCGGACGAGTCTGTGTCGCTGTTTGGTAATCAGGTGACCGACGTGAAGCTCCCCTCGCCCTCCGTCCCACTGGTGTATTCAGAGTCTGTGGTGTGGCCCTCCATGGCCATGTGGGATGCAGCTCCCTCGTGCTCCGGTGCCACTGTACCTCCGCCTGATGATGCTGATGCACAAAAAAACAGGGAGAGCACAAAAAGGGGGGGGGGGACGACAGAAGAAAGACAGGTTGAGTGCATGGCTTACCGCTACAGTTGGGGGACAATACAGACAGAGCAGCCCCCTGCACTACGCCGTGCTCTTGCCCTTTACAGATGCAATTCCTGGGATCTGGCCTACATGGCTATGGTGGACATCTGCACACATAGATGCCACAGGGGCATGTATACCTGTACTTGGCACTCTACTGAGGTGGGGTGGAGTGCCACATGGCCTGCATTACGGAGGGGCCTAGCCTACAGAACTTGCCCTGGCCTAGGGAAACCCACAGCCCTCCTCCCCCAGACCCCTCAACTGAGCGCAAAGTCCCCAGAATGAGAGTGTACTCACCCCCTTGTGTCTGCTGTGATGCCCTCAAGCGCCTATCCAACTCCGGGTAGGCCATCGCCTTGATCCGGAACATCAGGGGGGTCATGGTGCGACGGGCACCCCTCCCACGTTTGGAGGCCATCCCCAGCTGAGCCTCCGCCGTCTTCTTGCTCCAGCGGCGAATGTCCTCCCATCTTTTCCGGCAGTGGGTGCCCCGTCTCTGGTGGACCCCCAGGGTCCGGACGTCCTTGGCGATGGCACGCCAAATGTCCTTCTTCTGGTGGGTGCTGGCCTACATGACATGCACAGAGGAAGAAGAGAAGTCATTACCAACTGCACCGTCGATGTGAGTGGCCCCCATCCCTACCCTTGCCATGTGGCACATGCATTCACAGTCCTTCATTTTCCCTGAACTCTGCCCCCTTCCAACTAACATCCAGCCCTCTCCACCCAGGCATAGCCCATACAACGTGCACCCTGTGTACCTACCTGTTGGTCTGGAGGACCGTAGAGTAGCGTGTACTGGGGGAGGACCCCGTCCACCAACTTCTCCAACTCCTGAGCAGTGAAGGCAGGGGCCCTTGACCCCAGACGCAGCAGCCATCGTCTCTTCCAGACCGAGGTCACAGCAGCAATTGCAGTGTAGGTCCTCTCCTGTCGAAGATCAGGTATCGAGTGATTGAACAGTGCGTATCATCACCGCCGGTGCACTTCATCATTGGCTCCTGGGACCCATAGGTTCCAATGTTAACCAATGCAGCATTGCGCTGCGGTCTACGACCGCCTACCGCAACGGTGTACAACGCCAGCGCAGATACCTCACATCCCATTGTCCCAGTTTAGAGGTCAGGCAGCCGCCATTTCAGGGGCCCACATGGCTTCATTTACTACTGCGTCACACATACCTAGGCCTACACTCAATACACATACAGGAAGAGTTTTGTGTTTGGTGTGGTGTTCTGTGTATCTGTGAGTACATACCTGCGAATTAGTTGACTCTGTGGTCGCTGTTGTCCTTCCTAGGCACCGTCAGCTGGGACATTTGAGAAGATGGTGGAATCCTCCGGTGTACCGACCGCTGGTGGACCTGTTGAGAATGGAGGAGCGACATTTAATCATCACCTATAGGTTTGACTGTGCCACTATCCAGGAACTATGTACCCAGTTGGAGCCAGACCTGATGTCACCAATCCGCCATCCCACTGGAATCCCCCCTGACGTGCAGGTGGTGTCAGTGCTCCATTTCCTTGCAAGTGGGTCTTTTCAGACAACAGTGGCCATGGCATCAGGGATGTCCCAGCCTACGTTTTCCAATGTGTTGTCCAGAGTGTTGTCTGCCCTGCTGAAACACGTAAGGAGATACATCGTTTTGCCTCAGGTGGAGGATTTGGCTACAGTTAAATGTGACTTCTATGCCCTGGGACATATCCCCAACATCATAGGTGCTATTGATGGCACCCATGTACCTCTGGTCCCCCCGCAAGAGTGAACAGGTGTACAGGAACCGGAAGAGTTATCATTCTATGAATGTACAGATGGTATGTTTGGCAGACCAGTACATTTCCCAGGTCAATGCTATGTTCCCTGGCTCTGTGCATGATGCCTACATCCTGCGGAATAGCAGTATCCCGTATGTGATGGGTCAACTCCAGAGGCACCGTGTGTGGCTATTAGGGGACTCTGGCTACCCTAACCTGTCCTGGCTATTGACCCCAGTGAGGAATCCCAGGACCAGGGCAGAGGAACGCTACAATGAGGCTCATGGGCGGACTAGGAGGGTGATCGAACGCACCTTCGGCCTCCTGAAGGCCAGATTCAGGTGCCTCCATATGACACGTGGTTCCCTATTCTACTCACCGAAGAAGGTGTGCCAGATCATCATCGCCTGCTCCATGCTTCACAATCATGCTCTGCGACGCCAGGTGCCTTTTCTGCAGGAGGATGGTCCAGATGGCTGTGTTGTGGCATCTGTGGAGCCTGTGGACAGTGATGAGGAGGAAGCTGAGGAAGAAGACATAGACAACAGGGAGTCAGTCATACAGCAATATTTCCAGTGACACACAGGTGAGAACATTTTATTTTACAATTACATTCACTTTCACACTGCTACCTCTATCTATCTGTCATTTAGTAGCAGTATTTGGTAACTGAGTTGTACCTTTCCATTACGGTTTCACCGGTGTGGTTAACAACGTGTGTCATCTGCTTGCATCCTTCATGGCCTTGTGATGTGTGACATAGGTATGTTGGCATTACAGTTGAAAACGCATTTTGACACTGTCATTGATAATACAAATTTACCAAATCACAGACTGACTCAAGATTGTTTTGTGCTTCAAGGGTGTTTATTTAAGTGCTCAAAAATGGAGGGGGGTTGTAAAATGGTGATGGGTGATGGTGGGGGAATGTCCATGGCAGAGTCCAGTCTATTGGTCACACAGGTGCACTGCCCATATGGACATAGGAAGTGGAGCTGGGGCAGTTTAAGTATGGACAGGGTAACAAAGTGGGACAGTGGGAGGACAATCAGGGTGGTCTCATTTCCTGGTGGGGGTCTTGACATCTTGCTCTGTCCTGTTCTTGGATCTCAGGGACCGCTTGCGGGGTGGTTCTCTGTCTGCAGGGGGTGGGGTGCTGGTGTGGTGGTCCTGTGGCGGGGCGTCCTGTCCACTAGCGCCGGCGGAGGTGGTGGGCAGTTCATCGTCCAGGCTAGTGTCAGGGGCCCCTTGGAATGCCACGGTGTCCCTCATGGTGTTCTGTATGTCCTTCAGCACCCCTACGATGGAGCCTTGGGCGGAGCTGATGGTTCTGAGCTCCTCCCTGAACCCCAAATACTGCTCCTCCTGCAGGCGCTGGGTCTCCTGAAACTTGGCCAGGACCGTTGCCATCGTCTCCTGGGAGTGGTGGTATGCTCCCATGATGGAGGAGAGGGCCTCGTGGAGGGTGGGTTCCCTGGGCCTGTCACACAGCAGCCCTCCCAGTTCCCTTGTGTCCCTCTGCCTCCGTCCACTGGACCGTGTGCCCACTACCACTGCCCCCAGGTCCCTGTTGTTGTTGGGGTGGTGGGTTATCCTGGGTTCCCTGTAGTGGTGGACACACCGCTGATTGACGTGTCCTGGGTACGGAGGTATGGGCCCGCTGGGTGGGTGCTGTGCTGGTGTTACCAGAGGGTGGAAGGTCAGTGTTGGGCTGTGCCTGTGCAAGGGGGACTGACTGTCCAGAGGCCCACAATGGTCCGGGCTGGTCATCAGGATCCAGTAGGGCAGAGCTGCTGTCGTCACTGTGGGCCTCTTCTGTGGGTGGAGTGGAGATGTCTGGACCCTCCTGTGTCGTGACGTTCCGTAGTGGTCCAGCAGGGATATCAAAGCATGATTATTGCATCTGTGTGTGTAATGGTGTGCAATGGGTAGGTGTGCGTGTACCCCATTGCAAGCATTCCTGTGTGTGGGTTTGTGTAATGATGGTTAGGGGGTTGTTATGGGTATGCGCAGTGAGCATGCTTTGGTGAGGGGTGACCATGCTTAGTTGTGTCATGCAGGGCTTGGTGTTGGGATGAGTGGTTTGTGTTATTAGTACATTAGTGAGGAGTTGGAGTGATAGGGGAGGGGGTGAGGGTGGGGGTGTGTGATAGCATGCAGGTAGGGTGGGGGATATGATAGTTAAGATTTGACTTACCAGTGTCCATTCCTCCACCGACTCCTCCGAGGCACGCAGGATGCATGATGGTCAAGATTTGCTCCTCCCATGTTGTTAGTTGTGGGGGAGGAGGTGGGGGTCCGCCGGCAGTCCGCTGTACCGCGATGTTGTGGCTGGAGACCACGGAACGGACCTTCTCCCGTAGGTCATTCCACCTCTTCCTGATGTCCTCCCGATTTCTTGGATGCTGACCCACAGCGTTGACCCTGTCCATGATTCTGTGCCATAGCTCCATCTTCCTGGCTATGGAGGTGTGCTGCACCTGTAAGCCAAATAGCTGTGGCTCTACCCGTAGGATTTCCTCCACCATGACCCTGAGCTCCTCCTTGAAAAACCTGGGGTGTCTTTGGCGTGACATGGGATGGTGTGGGTGATGTGTGGGGTGGTGTAAGTGTTGATGTCTGTGGTGATGTGTAGTGGTGTGTGGTGTTTTGTGCGTGGAATGTTGTATGGGTGATGGTGTTGTGTGCCTCTGTGTGGTGGGGTTCTCAATTGCTCTGCTCTCTGTCTCTCGGCTTCCTCAAAATTGGTTGTAGGAGTTTGTGGGTGACGCGGGTGTGTGTTTTATATTGAATTGGGTGTGTGGGAGTGTGTTTGTATGTGTATCAGGTGTGTGTATTTGGGATTGTCCAATGTGGCGGTGTTTTGGAGATGTGTGTGTATTTTGAGCTCGGCGGTGTGTACCGCCAATGGAATACCGCGGTTGAAAGACCGCCGCGTGGATTCGTGGGTCGTGATAGCATGGGCGTGTTTCTGTTGGTGTGACGGTGGAGGAATTGTTTTCGCCAGTTTAACACTGACCTTTGGTGTGGCGGAGTTGTTTGGGTGTCTGAATTTCGGCGGATTCCGAGATGTGTGTCATAATAGCTGTGGCGGAATTCCGCTGCAGTGTATTGGTGGTCTTCTGCAGGGCGGTAAGCGGCTTTTACCGCCAATGTTGTAATGACCCCCTATGTCTATTTGGGCGGTTCCAATATTGAAATCTAAAAATTCCTTTAACCGCACACTCATATGCTGTCTGTACAAAGGATCATTCAACAAACCACGCTCAAATGTCCAATTCCTCTGAACTCTCTGGCGTTCTCTATCCTTACTCACTAATACCAGTGGGTTATGATCCACCATAAAGTAAGGGTATAGCTTCATCTCTATTTCGCCTAGGAATATTGGGGATACTAAAAAATAATGCAATCTAGCAAACTTCCTATGTGTTGCAGAAAAATAAGTAAATCCTGGTTTAGGACCTTCCAGAGCTACCCATGCATCTATTAATCCAACCTCCCTTTGCATATTCGTAAGAGCATAAAAATCTCTAGGCTTCCGCCCTGGATATTTATTTCTTCTAATATCTCTCAGATTCTGTGCCCCATCCCATGAGCCATTAAAATTCAAATCACCACAGATAATATATGGTGCGGGCCATAGTATAAGTTCTGCAGATATAAAATCTAATAATGAGGGGTCATCTTCCACTGAGCCATATAATGAGCATAACTGCAACCCCAGGCTTCCAAACAATTTCCTATCTGCCTTTTCTACATGTGTCTCTTGCAGGCAGTAAATATCTGCTTTTAACGTTCTCAAATCCTCTGCGTTTTTTTTCTCTTCTGGGGGGTATTTAGGCCCATATTTATACTTTTTGACGCAAAACTGCACCAACGCAGTTTTGCGTAAAAAAAATTAGCGCCGGCTAACGCCATTCTGAAGCGCCATGCGGGCGCCGTATTTATTGAATGACGTTAGCCGACGTTAGCCGCCGGCGCTGTCTGGTGTGCGTTAAAAAAAACGACGTACACCAGGCAGCGCCGGCGGAGGGGGAAAATGGCGTATGGGCGTCCAGAAATAGTGCAAGTCAGGCTGAGGCAAAAAAATCGCCTCAACCCGATTTGCGCCATTTTTTTACGACGCCCATCCCCCATTGAAATGACTCCTGTCTTAGCAAAGACAGGAGTCATGCCCCCTTGCCCAAAGGCAATGCCCAGGGGACTTCTGTCCCCTGGGCATGGTCATTGGGTATAGTGGCATGTAGGGGGGCACAAATCAGGCACCCCTATGCCACAAAAAAAAATAAAAAAAAATACCTACCTGGACTTACCTTAATGTCCCTGGGGTGGGTCCCTCCAGCCTTGGGTGTCCTCCTGGGGTGGGCAAGGGTGGCAGGGGGTGTCCCTGGGGGCAGGGGAGGGCACCACTGGGCTCATTCTGAGCCCACAGGTCCCTTAACGCCTGCCCTGACCCAGGCGCTAAAATTTGGCGCTAATGCGGGTTTTTTAGACCCGCTCACTCCCGGGCGTCATTTTTGCCCGGGAGTATAAATCCGACGCAATAGCATCGGAGTCATTTTTTAAGACGGGAACGCCTACCTTGCATATCATTAACGCAAGGAAGGTGTTCACGCAAAAAAATGACGCTAACTCCATGAACTTTGGCGCTAGACGCGTCTAATGCCAAAGTATAAATATGGAGTTAGTTTTGCGTCGAATTTGCGTCGAAAAAAACGAAGCAAATTCGGCGCAAACGGAGTATAAATATGCCCCTTAATCCACATATATTAATAGTTGCTATCCTAATACTTGACATGTGTACAATCTTACTTGACGATTTTTGACTAACTTGGGTGGTTTAACCTTACACCTAGCCAGTGACCATCTTTCATTGGTAGACTCATACATAACACTACACATCTCTTTGGGTAGAAATGTTTCCCTTTTCCCTTTTCCCCCATCCCCTACCCAAACCTGAGCTTGTCCTCACCTCCATCCCCCATCTCCACCAGATCCCCCTGATACCCCCTCACCCTTCCCCCACAAAGACCCCCCACTCCCTCACCCTCCCCCACCTCCCTCGGGACAGTCAGACCACCATTGGTCTGAATGTTGGTGTCGCCTAGGTGACCCACCACCCCCACCCCTTAGGTGACCGGCCTCTTATGCTCCCCTTGAGGGCACCAAAACCACATAGATTCTACACATCATATTAGATTACAGCCCAAGTATATACTCTTTAGCCTGGACTTCAGAATTAAAAACTCTAGTTTTCCCATTGATCACAGTTTTAAGATGAGCAGGAGCAAATAGACACGTATCTGCCCCTTTGTCTTGAAAGAGTTTAATCAGCTGCCGCAGTCTCCACCTTCGTTCCACTGTAACATGACAGTAATCTTGTTGAGTGAAAAAGGTTACTCCGCCACCACTGCGCAGGGCATCGGGACGTGCTTTTTATATATATAGGCTGTCTCAAGAGATAGTTCCCGAAATAGACCAGAATAGCTCTAAGATGCTTAGACTCCTCTCTGCGGCCTTCCCGGCGAACTAGTGGGTACCTATGTACCCTCTGGACTTCACCTTCCCAGTCCCACTTGGAAAGCTTTTGAAATACTTCCTGCAATATTCTAATCATATAAGCCCTAATGTTGCTGCCTACCGCTTCTTCTTTGATGCCCAAAAAGCGAAAATTATTCCTCCTTTGCCTATTTTCCTGATCCTCTAGCTTCCACATGATGTCAGTTAATTGTCCTTCATGTGTTGTAGTTTGCGCTCTCAGAGCCTCGATCTCTCCTTCAACGACCGACGTCCTCTCTTCCATTGAACTTAGTTTCCCCTCAATTTCTGTACAGGATTAGACCACCTTACGCACTGTTCCTTGCAGCTGTTTTGTAGCCAACCGTGCTCTCCGGCTTTCTGCTCTTGTCTCAGTTTGTAGCTCCTTTATTGAATTGTATATAGACTGTAGCATTTCAGAATCCGTGTGTCGATCATCTATTGTATGAGTTGGACCACATACCGATTCATCAGCCATCTTAGTTGCATTCTGGGAAGAATGGGTCTTTACTGTGCTCACAAGATCTGTGCCTGAATAGTCCCATTTGAGGGCTTTCCGTGTCTGGGCTGAGGGCTCTGTGTTATCTCTAGTACTGGGGACCAGCCCCTTACTTTTCTGCCACCGTCATTGCACTGTGGACTCTGCGAGGGACAAAATGCTAGTGGATTCTGAAGAAATACTATCTCTGCTTTCACATGCCTCTAGATCACTGTTAGTAGAGTCTGAGTCCTCTGTTAAAGAATAACATTTGACCCCTCCATCTTTGGATTCTTCTGGCACCCTTGCAGACTCCTTTGATGTACAAAAAGCTTCTTGTGTGACTAGGGGTAGAACATAAATTCCCTGTTCTTGGGATCCGAGATGAGAATTCCCTTAATGGGCTGTATATGTCTCTGCATTCTTTGGCCTTATGGGCTCCCCTCCCCCTTGAGCACTGCGTTCTCAGCGACTTTCAAAAACATGGAGGTTTTCTCCCAGTCCAAAGGGGGGTTCTTCTCTTGACTTCCAACCTCAGGAAGCGCTTTCACTTCACTATCCTCCACCTGTTTCGTGCATACTGTTGATTGCCTTCCTCCTTGGGGGGGGGAGAGAAATGCGCAAGATTGCCCTCTTGTGTGCCTCCCTTCCAAAATCCTGTAATTATAGGCTGTGTTTTCTTTCCCCCAGGAGGAGACATTAGAAGGACATTGCTTTTGGCTTCTCTACTTGTTCCCACAACATGTTTCCCGCTTATTTTCCCAAGCGTTAGGGTCGATCATTTATTACCAGGGGCCATTTCACCACTAGATTTTTTTAGCCTGGGCGGCTCGTATTCCTTCTCCATTCTCCCCAAGATTTCGACTGGTTTTGGGTGCCATGATAACCATAAGATCGCAAATAATTAAATCACAAGTTCTTTGCAAGCATACTAGCCCAATTTGCGCACTCAACAACAATGCGCCAAAGGTTTCCAAGGAGCAAAAACCCACAAACTTCACATAGGCTTGGCTGTACATATCCTAATGTCTGATCCAGTTCAATCTTCAATTTCTGAGCACAGTTTTCAATCAGGGTACCTAAAAATGTACTCCTACAAGCTCTAGTTTAGAAATCAATCAGTTACTACTCTTTAGCACTGTCCCATAGTCCCATTCATATAATGTCAATGCATCATGCACTATGCCAGAGCCAACTCACGAAAAAAGAGGGGGGGGCTTGTCCCATAGAAGATAGCGTAATGCAGTCCTTATAAAGCCTCTACTACAGACCCAGTACCTGGCTACGTTTGCTGCCCAGCTGCTTCTGGATATCCACCTGGGGGTTTGTCCTTCTGTTTCTTGCCCTCTTGCTGCTCCTCACATCCAGGAACGGAGAGGGGGAACACGAGGGCCCCAAGCTGATGGCAATGATACTGGTAGTGTAAAAAAAACTGGCGTGACAGTGGCTTTTAAAGCGGAATACATCGGCACAAAGCGCATTAGCCCCACTGACAGATACCATCAGGATTGGTAAATGGTGGCACATTCAGATCACTTTAGACATGGGTCCGATGGGTCTGCGAAACATAGTTAAGTCATGTAATCTTCTACTCCAAGTGTAGCTATGATGCACACTCTAAAGGAGGCACAACAGACTGAACAGGAAAAAAAGCCACTCCAATGCCCAAAAGGCTATTGAAAACGGAGTCCGCTTCACTTAAGCCAAAAAGAAAAAAAAATCCAAAACACGCTGACAGGCCAGTACACACCAAGCGCTTAAGCGCGCACCAGCCTCAGGGTACAGGGGAATCCAAAATCCGAGCAGGGCGGCGAGGCAGCGGCGTCTCTGCGACCTCGCTCACCCACTCCGTGCGAGAAGCCCCGGCCACCTAATGCCTTCCAATGCGCCCTCTGACCTGAGAGATACGGGCGAGAAAACAAAGGGCAGCGTTTCTCCTGGGCTGAGGAGTGTCCTCAGCCCACTCTCCACTTCCGCTTCGGGGCCGGCACCGGAGGTGGGCGTGGTGTAGTGCGAACGCAACTACGCTGACGCCATCTGCCTCCATCTTCATTAACATGGACAGGCTGATAACTTCACGCTTACAGAAAATGATAGCCCTGTGTTGTTGAAAGGCCCAGTGTACACCATACCAATATTTTCAGGGAACTTTGAGTGAGCCCATTTCATATCATTGGTTGAATTTACTGTCAATCTCATTTGCTTGCTTTTCAATCAATTTATTTCCTTCCGCTTCATGTTTTTGTCACAAGATGTGTGGCTGCTTTACCATCCATTTGATTAATGACGTGTGCTTCAATCGCTTACAATCAGGGAACAACTTTCTTCATTGGTTTTACAACTGCATGGGAGTGCATGTGTTTTATTGCTCTCTCCAGCTTTGCAGTGTACTGCTTCCACCTTCAAATTCTATGCTCTTTGTGTTACATTTACACTACCCATCTCCTCTGAAGCTCCCCATCTCACCCTTTCCTGCTTTTTTCCTTAGTACTCTGCACGCCATTGTTGAACAACATATGCCCACTCACCACCTCCACTTGTTGGTGGTGTTTATATGCTCCCTCACCCCTTTTCCTCTGTTCCATCCATCTTAGAAGGAAAAAATAAAAACTGAATGCCCCCTTCACCGTGACATATGTGCACGCATGCCTGATTGATGAGGTACGTGGGCATTGATGCATCATCACATGACTGCCATTGTGTCTCCATTTTTTGCCATTGGTATTCTGTATTGTCAACAACAAAATGGCCTTTTGCCAATTTTGAATAGATTTGGCAATAAGCACTGGCAAAGCCAAAATGCCAGCAAACTCTTCACCAAAGACAGACTTATTAGCTTTGCCAATCCTTGTTTTTCTACGAAACATTCAGGGTTGAGGTAGAAGTCTGAAGCAAGGGCAATATCCACTCTGACATTAGAGCAGTAATTGCTGTGTTGAAACCTTAAAAAAGCCATGCCACTATTACATTAATGTACTGTTATTTCAAAGTTTTAAAGTTATTTTGAATGTTTTTCATGTTGTGGTATTGAGGTTTTGAAATGTGATGTTATGTTGATGTTATGTTGTTCTAGTATTTCAAAGGTGCTCCATGTTCTGAAATATGCATATTTCCATCACATATTACCAGTGACAAAGACTTTCAACTACAGCCATTAAGGGGGTGATTTTAACCTTGGCGGACGGCGGAGGCCGTCCGCCAAGGTACCGCCGTGAAATGACCGCACTGCGGTCAAAAGACCGTGGCGGCCATTTAAACATTTCCGCTGGGCCGGCGGCCGCTCTCCGAAAGAGCGCCCGCCGGCCCAGCAGAAATGCCCCTGCAACGAGGACGCCGGCTCAGAATTGAGCCGGCGTAGTTGCAGGGGTGCGACGGGTGCAGTTGCACCCGTCGCGTATTTCAGTGTCTGCAAAGCAGACACTGAAATACTTTGCGGGGCCCTCTTACGGGGGCCCCTGCAGTGCCCATGCCATTGCCATGGGCACTGCAGGGGCCCCAAGGGGCCCCGCGGCACCCCCTACCGCCATCCTGTTCATGGCGGGAGGATGGCGGTAGGGGGTGTCAGAATCCCCATGGCGGCGGAGCGCGCTCCGCCGCCATGGAGGATTCCCCCGAGCAGCGGAAAGTCGGCGGCAGACCGCCGACTTTCCGCTTCTGACCGCGGCTGAACCGCTGCGGTCAGAATGCACCTGTTGGCGGTGCTCCCGTGGTCGGTGACCCCCTAAGTGTGGATTATTCAGGTACTGGTTGAAAAGTCTGACAGCAGCATCACGACCAACATGTCTAGAGCTAGGTATTAATGTGGATATTGGTAACAACATCTAATTTAATAGGGCATATTCCTCTTAACATATTTTGGGGGTCATTCTGACCCCGCCAGGGTCGGCGAGAGCACCGCCGACAGACCGGCGGTGCCCCGCAGGGCATTCTGACCGCGGCGGTTCGGCCGCGGTCAGATGCGGGAAACCGGTGGTCTCCCGCCGGTTTCCCACTGCCCTGCAGAATCCTCCATGGCGGCGGAGCGCGCTCCGCCGCCATGGGGATTCTGACACCCCCTACCGCCATCCTGTTCCTGGCGGGTCTCCCGCCAGGAACAGGATGGCGGTAGGGGGTGCCGCGGGGCCCCTGGGGGCCCCTGCATTGCCCATGCCAATGGCATGGGCACTGCAGGGGCCCCCGTAAGAGGGCCCCACAAAGTATTTCAGTGTCTGCTATGCAGACACTGAAATACGCGACGGGTGCCACTGCACCCGTCGCACCTTCCCACTACGCCGGCTCAATTCTGAGCCGGCGTCCTCGTGGGAAGGTTGATTTGCCCTAGGCTGGCGGGTGGCCTTTTGGCGGCCGCCCGCCAGCCCAGGGCAAATCCCAAAATACCCTCAGCGGTCTTTCGACCGCGGAGCGGTATTTTGGTGGGGGAACTTTGGCGGACGGCCTCCGCCGCCCGCCGAAGTTAGAATCACCCCCTTTATTTCTTGTCACATATTTGGTGCCTTTATTTTCAAGTTGAAGAAACTTGGGGGCATATTTAAGTAAAATGGCACTGCACACAGTGCAGAGCCACTTTTATTGCACTTTTAGCGCCCCCTAACGCTACCATGTGTGCACCGTATTTTAAATACGGTGCACAAAAAGGAAGTTAGGGGACTAGCATCAGACTTTTTGATGCTAGTCCGGGGTTTTGCATAATTAGCATCAAACATTCTGACACTAATCCTGCAAAGCACCCAGAGGCCTATTGTAAGCAATGGAAGCCTCCTTTTAATGCCTGCTCTGAGCAGGCGATAAAAGTGCAGAAAGAAATGATGCAAAGAAATCGCTTAGATTTCCTTGTGCCATTTTTTGCCCCCTCCAATGGAAAACACCCCCCTTGTATACATCATGCCTGGTGCAGGCATAATGCAGCGCAAAGGGTTACAAAGTGGCACAAAGCATGCATTGTAAATATGGCACATGCAAAAACAACAGATGATGGACGGAATGCAGAACAAATCAAACATTCACCCCAGTCACAGATCTGGGTTTAATCCATCAGTTTTTTTGCTTGTCATGCCATTCCAGTTACGCTATCCCACAGCGTTTGTGTTTTTCTTTGCTTTTGCCACCCTAAGTGCGCCGGGTATGCCCAGACATGGGTCCCGGGCTCACTGTGCCACTGGATTCAAGCAAGCCTGGCTGATGAGGGGTGAAACCCCGAAACCGGTCACATGATGCTTGTTTCCGGTCCAGGGAGAACCTGGCCTGGCAGTTCGGGCTGGACTGTTCCCATGAGGAACAGGGTCAAGACTGATTTGCATTTGGCTGGGTTCAAACTGGGGTGGCATGGTGAGCAAAATAATGGATGGACTAAACCCAGATCTGTGACTGGGGGTGAATGTTTGATTGGTTCCGCATTCCGTCCATCCAGTTACGCTATCCCACAGCATTTGTGTTTTGCTTTGCTTTTGCCGCCCTAAGTGCGCCGGGTATGCCCAGACGTGGGTCCTGGGCTCACTGTGCCACTGGATTCAAGCTAGCCTGGCTGAGGAGGGGTGAAACCCCGAAACCAGTCACAGGATGCTTGTTTCCGGTCCAGGGAGAACCTGGCCTGGCAATTCGGGCTGGACTGTTCCCATGAGGAACAGGGTCAAGACTGATTTGCATATGGCTGGGTTCAAACTGGGGTGGCATGGTGAGCAAAATAATGGATGGATTAAACCCAGATCTGTGACTGGGGTGAATGTTTTATTGGCTCCGCATTCCGTCCATCCAGTTACGCTATCCCACAGCTTTTGTGTTTTGCTTTGTAAATATGGCACAGCATTTTTGTCCTCGTTGGGCCACATTTGGGTGAAAACAAATGATGCAAATGTGGCACAAGGAAGCACTAGGGGCTCATAAATATGCCCCTTGTTCTTTTCTTGCCCCATTTTCAGTATGGTATCCTCAATAGATTACTTCTTTCAGACAATTCTGCATTTTTACAGGTGATTCGCTATGCCCGCTGTCAGCAAGATGGTTCAAAAGGGCAATTGTATCCAACCTGCAATTTTCTTTTGTTTTAGATGTGACCACTGAATTAAAGGGTAGCTACAGACCTTTCAAGTCTGTGTTTCATATGTGAATAAATATTGAGGGGCTTTCCTTCTACCCAGTAGGGTACGACATCAAACTAGAACTTCATTCAAAATCTGAAAACAAAGAGATATTAGCTATCTTCATGAAGAGGAATAGAGGAGGATACATTGCACAAGGCAATGATTGTTTACAATTATGCATCAACTGAAGTCTGAAACAAAATCACAACTGGATTTGGTACCACAGGACCAAAATTATCTACACTATTATTTATTTTGTGCAAGTCTTATACTACTTTCAATTTCAGCTTGTTGTTTAATGCCCATGATCACTGAATTACAATGGCTTCCTAGCACTGTGTTTAACATTCCCTGTTCCATTAGCTTTACAATATCAGGTTCATTCCCTCCTCTGGCACCTCAGGGAACAGGGGCAAGGGTGGTGGGGGTGGGGACTTACGACTGGGAGGGGGGGCTTAGATTTAAGTTTGGAAGGCGGAGGGGGCTTGGGTTTTGTGTTTGCAGCTTGTGGAGCGGACTTGGCCTGGGGTGCAGCAGATGGTCATGGGCCAGCAGGGGGGTCTCTTTCTCACAGGGGAGGTAGCACGGGAATGGGAAGGGCGGACAGGGGTGGGCTGTGATGTGGGAGGAGAGGACTGGGCAAGGAGGTGTGCACGTTTAGGGATGAGACGGGGTGGGCCAGTGGATTCAAATAGGTCTACACGGGATAGGAAAAGTTTCTTAGGTGCAATTGGGGTGGACCTGGAGGAAGGCGTGGAGTGGAGGTAGAGGGAGTTGCTGTAAAAGGTGTAGGTGTGCGTGACGTGGGTGCAGGTGACTGGACCGTATTCTGAGGTGTGGTGGATGTGTGATGGGTGGGTGTTTTGGTGTGTTTGAGTGTCTTGGGAGGAGGGGGGGACACAGTGGGACAAGACAGGCTGCCAGTGTAGATATATGTTGTCTGGGTGTCTGCAAGTCTGGTGAGTGTGCTGCATGTGTCAACTAAAGTCATTGTGGTGAGTGCAGGTGTGGTGTCTGGGGTGGATGAATGGATGTTTGATATTGTGGTGATTGCAAGAATAGGGTCAACAACATTGAATGCGAGTGCAGTGCCTGTGGGTGTGCATGTAGAGGGGACAGACAGGGAGGTGGAAGAGGTGGACACACTGGGGGAAGTGGATGTTTGTGTGTGTGCATGTGTATCATGTCTGTGTGTATGCCTGTGGTGGGAGGTGTGGTGCTTGTGTTTTGAAGTGTGCTTCTTGTGTGTTGAGGTGTGTGCCTGCGTGTCAGAATGTGTGCTTTGGAGGGGCGAAGGGAGTGGGGTGCTGGAAGGAGTAGAGGTGGTTAGAGGGGGATGAAAGAACCAGGGACACTGGCTGCCATCAAAGAGGAGGCCAAAGCCTGAAAAGATCTCTGTAGGCCAGACATGGCACCAGGAATGCCATCCAGATAGGCATTGGTCTACTGCACCTCTGATGCTAGCCCCTGGATGGCTTTGTCAATGGTAGTCTGCCCAACAGAGATGGTTCTCAGGAGGTCAGTAGCCTCCTCCATGAGGGCAGCAGGGCTGATTGGGGTGGGGATGAGGTGCCTGGGGTGAAGGATATGCCCACCCTTCTGGGTGAGCAGGCACAGGCAACTCGATGGGGAGCAAATGGGAGAGCAGTGATGGTACGGGGGTGGCGGAAGATGACACAGAAGGGGTGGGCCAACTAGGGTCCGCCACAACCAGGGAGCTCCCATCGGAGGAGGTATCAGAGTCACTACCTCCAGTGGTAGTTGCCTCCCCCGTGGTACTCCCCTCACCCTCCAAACCACTGGTCCCCTTGGCGTAGGATGACTCTGCCTCCGAAGAACCGCGGGCCGCAGCATCCCCACTCGCTGGTGCCTGAGCTTCCTCGCTAGATGATGCTGATGTACACAGACAACACAGGAGAACAGGGATGGGGAGACAAAACAGGAGAGACACTTGTAAATAGCTGAATAGAGGTACATAACTGGTTCACACATACACCCACCCTGAAAATATTCCACCAGGCAGCACCTACCGCTATACACATGGCTATGCCCCTGACTAGTGGCCAGAACCCTGCTCTACAGCCATTCCCCACAGCACTGAAGGACATGACATACTGCAGACTTGACCCTTACACTCCTACTCCCCACGGGGACCATTATGTAGAAGTACATCAGTCGGAGTCCCTGCCACTAGACAGCATAAATACGACCACACACACACACACATCCATCAAGGAGCCAAAGTATGGTATTTGTACTCACCCCCTTGTGACTGCTATGCAGCCTTCAATCGCCCATTCAGGTCTGGGTACGCCACCCCCAGGATGCGTTGTATAAGTGGGGGGTCAGTGCCCGACGGGCACCCCTTCCCCGTTGAGAGGACTTCCCCAGCTGGGCCACACAGATGTTTCGCACCCAGTGCCGCAAGGTCCTCCCACCTCTTCCTGCAGTGGGTGCTCCGCCAGTTGTAGACCCACAGGATCCACACCTCCTTGGCTTTGGCATGCCAAAGTCCCCTCTTCTGGTGGGCACTTACCTAAAAGGGACACACAGAAATGTAACACAGAGGTCAGGCACTGGCCAATAATATACAGCTGGCTATACATCCACTATGGGACAGACATTTCAAACAGCCTAACAGCACACACACACGCAGCATGTCAGGAACCCAGGACTATACAGTAGCACATGTGCACACATGTATACAGCCATCTACCATCATTACACACATCCATGCACCCCAAACCTCTTACTCACCTGTACCTCTGGCAGACCGTAGAGCTTGGCGTACAGGAGCAGGACCCCGTCCAAAAGCTTCTCCAGTTCCTCGTTGGTGAAGGACGGGGCCCTTTCCCCTGCCACACGTGCCATTTCAATGACCAGAGGTGGGACACAGCAGTACACTCAGTGGAGTACCTGCATGCACGAATTCCGAGAGTCAAGTGAAGTTGGGGTGAGGAGTTCGCATACGGACCACGGCGGTGTGCACTGTCACCACCGGCGGCCATCATGATACGCTAAGAATGCCCATTGTTGGGCACCATGTTAACCAATGAATTTGCGCACAGCGATAAACACCGCTATTATGTCAACCACTAGTGGTATGAGGTCACTTCCACCACAACACTTCTGGATTACAGGGGGCAGACATTTTGGCCTTAACTACGCAGTTGTAAAATCCTCACCTGCACCATGCAGGCCCTATTGTCCACTAAACACCCATTGGCATGAAACAATATACATTACCTCACCTGAACAGTCCTGATATATCATTGTGGTCATATTGCTGTAATGTCACACATACTAAGCATTTGTGTGGTCGACAATCATGCCAGCAGTGCTGAATAAGAAACAATATGTGCAGATGTATGTGTGTTACTCACAAGTGTTCTATATTCCCCCTAGGTACAGACCCTTGTGACGAGGGAGGGCCCCATCGGTGTACAGACCACTTGTTGATTTGCAGACCATGATGGAGCGTCACATCATTATCAATTACAGACTCACTCGTGCTACTGTTCATGAACTTTGTGCATTACTGGATCCAGCACTGAGACCGGCTAATCGGAATCAGCATGCCATCCCTACTGAAGAACAGGTGCTCTCTGCACTCCATTTCCTGGCCACAGGCTCATTTCAAGTGACAGTGGGCATGGGTGCAGGTTTTTCACAGCCAATGTTTAGCATTATACTATCCAGATTCCTGAATGCATTTGTACGATACCTGAAGTCCTATGTGAGGTTTTCCCAAAGTGCTGACCTCCCTGCCATCAAGTTGGACTTCTATGCCTTTGCCAACATACCCCATGTGATAGGTGCCATCGATGGCCCTCACTTAGCTATCATCCCCCCAAGAGTCAGAGAACAGGTATACCGAAACAGGAAGAACTTTCATTCCATGAACATTCAATTGGTGTGTACTGCAGACCAGTACATCTTATGTGTGAATGCCATGTTCCCTGGATCAGTCCATGATTCCTTTGTGCTAAGGAGCAGTAGTGTGCCACCCAAGATGGAACAACTACAAGTGGACAGAGGATGGATCATAGGTAGGTGTTTCTGACACTTATTGCCACATAGTAAACAGCCAGGCTGTCTGCCACTGAGGGTTGTTATTGACAGGCCTGTTTTGCCCCCTTTTTTAGGTGATTCTGGATACCCCAACATGCGTTGGCTCCTGACACCAGTGAGGAATCCTGGAACAGATGCAGAGAAGAATTACAATGAGGCCCATGGACAGACTAAGAGGGTGATAGAGCGCACAATAGGTCTCCTGAAGGCAAGATTTCCTTGCCTACATATCTCTGGCAGTTCCCTGGCCTCTGGGCCTGAAAAGGTGTATAGAATAGTGGTGGCCTGCTGCATGCTGCACAACGTGGCTGTGAGGAATTCTATCCCCCTCTTGGAGGAGGAGGGTGCCGTATATCCAGACCTGCTTCCTCAGAGAGGGGATGAGAGTGATGGTGATGATGAGGAGGCGAAAGATGTACATTCCATGACCAAACTGATACAACTCTATTTCCAGCAACTATGTGGGATTAATCAATGAGATTGCTGTCTGTGCAGCATACTGTCAGTGTGCCTTTTCATCTAGTTTTTTTTTGGGTCAATAGTCCTTGCCACTTTGACCAGGCCTGCATAGGACAGGTAACATTATAGTACAATAGTTCGACACATCTGTGGGCACAACAACATGTTATGCATGTGGTGCAATTCCTGCTTCTCAGATAAGAATAAATAATTTATAATACAGTTGCATCCATACTTTACTTTTTTTAAGCATAATGACAGGGGACATTGTAATAGGTGAACTGGTGTTTTATTTGGTGCAGGGATTACATCATGCAGTTCACAGTGATGGGAGTGGGCTACTGGTGTTTGTACAACATGGCAACATGGTCGCAGCATTTGTTGGCAGTAGTGGTATGTCAATCTATATTTTCCAGTGTTTGTTGTTGGTTTCACACGGTTTGATTGTAGGTCCAGTGGGACACTTGTAGGACAGTTCTTGCCAGAGTCACTTCTTTGAGGGAGGCCTGGTCTTGGCAGGTGTTCCTGGCCCATATCTGGGCCTGAGGGACCATTTGAGTGCCTGGTGATGGCCTGTACGGGTTGAGATGCATGTCTCATGTGTGTCATGAAATGGTGGAACATGTTCAGTTGCTGCTGCTGCTGTTGTTGTCCGGTCTGTATCTTGGCCTGTAGTAGGGGCTTCCTGGTCTGTGTGGGCCTCAGGCTGTGTTGGGACAAGGTGCAGCAGCGCATCTGCTATGGTGGCCATTGTGGCATTGTGCAGTTTCCACTGCTCCATGACCTTTTGGTGGTGTGCTACCTGCATCCTTTGACTTTGCTCCAGGGTGGACATTATCTGGGTCAATCTGTCCTGGGTATGGTGATATGCTCCCAGGACCTCAGAGATCACGTCCTGGGCTGCAGCATCAATCCTGTGGCTTCCCCCCTGGGCCAGTGATGCCCTCCTACTGGGCATAGCCCCCTGTGCCTGTGTCCCCTGCACAGGTCTGGCGGTACCACTTGTACTGGGGCCATCTTCTCTCCTGCCTGTTTGTAGGGGGTGACTGTGGCCTCTGTCCATGTGTTACACCAGTCTGTGGCCTGGATACACAGGTGTGGGGCGGGTTGCCCTGGGCTGATGTTGTTGGCTGGGTGGTAGGGATGTCAGTGGTGTCCTGGGTGGGGCTGCTGGATGATGACAGTCCAAGACTGTGTGAGGGGCCATGGTGATCGTCAATGCCTACTGTTCCATCCCCAGTGTCCTGGGAAGTGCTTCTGTCTCCCTGTGGGAACTGCCACACCTTTTCCTGTCTGTCCGGGTGGCATGGGTGGTGGTGCCTGATGGGGGGAATGGACATGTCTGTTTCAATTGCATGATCGGATGGGGTGCACAGGACTTGGCTGTTTTGTGCAGGTTTTTACACTTTGGGCCATGCAGGGTGCCTTTCTGAGGTTTGCATTGCATTTTGCTTTGGATGTGGTGGTGCATTGTGGATGGTGTAGTCCCTTTGTGATTCCTTGCAGGGGTAGGTGGCTGTGCACAGGGGGAGGGTTGTGGGCTGGTTAGTGGGTTTGTGGGCATGCAGGGTGACTGGATGTAGTGATTGTGGCCTGGGTGGGGTAGTGGTCCTGGTGGCTGTTGGAGGGGTGGGATGGTGCATGCATTACAGGTGTGATGGATATGGGGTAAATGTAGACGACTTACCTGAGTCCATTCCTCCAGTGAGTCCAGTGAGTCCCTCAGGGTGCAGGACGGCCAGTAACTTTTCCTCCAAGTCAGTGTAGTCGGATGATGTTGGTGGAGGTCCTCCCTCTATCTTCTGGACTGCAATGTTGTGCCGGGATGCCATGGACATGACCTTCCCACGCAGGTTGTTCCATCTCTTACGGATGTCTTCCCTGGTGCATGGATGGTGTCCCACTGCATTGATCTTGTTCACTATTGTCTGCCATAGATCCATCTTCCTGGCGATGGGAGTGTGCTGCACCTGTGCCATGAATAATTGTGGCTTGACCCTCAGTATCTCGTCCACCGTGGTCCTTAGCTCCCTTTCTGTGAAGCGTGGGTCTTTAGGGGGTGCCATGGTGTGTGTTGTGAATGGTGTCTTGTGTGGATCTAGGTGAGGTTGGGTGTGTGAGTCGTGTGATGTGGCGTTCAGTGTCTGCCTGTAGTGTTGTCTGTCTGGCTTCTCCTATTGGCAATGCAAACGATTGTGGGGTGTGTCTGTGTGTGCTTTATAGTGTTGTGGATGTGTGTCAGGTGTGTGGGTTTCAAACTTGCCAATGTATGCATTTCTTACTGTTGGGTCAACTTGCCGCCAGTGGCGGTCTGTACCGCCAATGGTCGTTCGGCTTCCACTGACCGCCGTGGTGATTTGTGCATCATTATTTGGAGGGTGGGGTGTTTGTGTGCTCGGTGGTGGTGGGGTGGGGGGTCCAGCATTTCCGCCGACAAGGTCCTGGCAGTGACTTGTGGCAGGGAGATTTTTGTCGGTTTCTGATTTTTCATCATTATATGGCACGTTTCTGTTCACCGCCAATGGCGGTCTTCTATTCGCCGTTGCCACGGCGGACAACGGTGTTTACTGCCATGTTCATAATGAGGGAATTATTATTTACTTGGATAAGATATCTAAAACTTGGACTTCTCTTGCAGAGGTGGGTAGGCTGGGAACTTCCATGGGTTGAACCATGGAGAGGGTATTGACTGTTTTGATCGCAGATTATACTGTGTGGCCGTTCACCTCAACTTTTACATATTAGCCACTCTGGTCAAAATGCAGGATTGAACCAAGTATGCAACCATCCTCCTCCTCTCATGGATCAACATTGCAAATTAATGACTAATGTTTCCAATGTAGGAAATTATTATTAATCATCAAACAGTTTTGCTCAAAAGACTGGAATTTTGCTGGCAATGTGTTATTTTATTTTGAATGTTCTGTTGCATTACTGAACTACAGTAACATTGGCATTAAATTGCATGTTATAAATAGAAGTCAATTTGTCTGGGACTGTTGACTGCAACATTCTTTCTGTGCTATCTTGTTTAATTGTAGGTACATTTTGGAGACCATTTGTAAAACATTTTATCATCTGCAAGCTACTCTTACCACTCGTCTAAAAATGCTTTTACTAGGCAGCCTTATGCTTCTCTTTCAGCTTCCTCTGGTTAGAAAATTTAAATAGTCACTACAATATTTAGTATACTTAAGCATCTCATCAATCCTATTGATCTGCCAACACATTACACTCTGGTGAAGATGATAACTAAGCTGTGGATGCAAACTAACATAAAGACTGATATGAAACAACTAATATCTTCCTTTATCGGGTCTTCAACTTCAATGAACTTTCTATAATTGCATCACCCTTTTATAATATTGATGCACCTATTCTTTTGACTCTTGAGTAGCTCTCATGATGTTTGACCAAGTCACATCTTTTTCTGGAAACTTTTGTTTCAAATGCACTAGCACTTTTATGTAATTGTCCATTGTAATAGGAGCTGGACTATTTTGAGGATTTACTCTTGGACACTCCTCACTTGGCCATGACACAGCTGCTTTACATTCAGCCCATACATTCTTGATTGCAAATATATTCAAATAACAAATTCAAATCCACCCAAAGCACTTTTGAAATATTTATTCATCTTTCCATCTCCATATGCCATTCATCGGGTTGCTCTCTAAGCGTTGGAAGATTTGTCGTAAAAGCATGGATTCAGATCTGTTCCAAAAACATGCACATATGCTCCTCCGTGCACTTCTCACTAAGGGAAAACTGAAAAAACAGCACCTGATTCGGGTTCTCTCACACTTGTAATTGCCTCTTTTTTGGTCCTTTTCTTTTTTGCTTTTCCTCCTTTTTTCTTCTACTTATGCTTGTATTTCTGTAAATCTGTCCATTCTTTCATACTTTTCACTAAACCTTTAATATGCGCTTACACATTTAATAGACTCATTCCTGTTACTTCATCTTGACTTATACCCAGTCTGCAATTTCTGTGCATGTCTCTTGCTTTGTGTAAATTATTGATATTTTCCTCAGCCAATTCCTGAAGCTTTCAATACACTGCAATGCATACCCAGCTGCTTCCTTACTTACATACAGTATATTAATTCATCATCGTTGTTAGACCTGACTGCCTTAGAGTGGTCACCCCTAACTATTTGCCTGCCTCCCTCCACTTTTTAAGTACTACTTTTGCTGGGTTTAGGACTCTGTGCACTTTACCACTGCTAACCAGTGCTAAAGTGCATATGCTCTCTCCCTTTAAACATGGTAACATTGGATCATACCCCATTGAACTATTTAATTTATTTATAAGACCCTAGAACAGTGCACTATGTGTGTCCAGGGCCTGTAGAGTAAATGCTACTAGTGGGCCTGCAGCACCGATTGTGCCACCCACTTAAGTAGCCCCTTAACCTTGTCTCAGGCCTGCCATTGCAAGGCCTGTATATGCAGTTTCACTGCCAATTTGACTTTGCATTTAAAAGTACTTGCCAAGACTAAAACTCTTTTTTTTTCTACATATAAGACACCCCTAAGGTATGCCCTAGGTAACCCATAGGGCAGGGTGCTGTGTAGGCAAAAGGCAGGACATGTACCTGTGTAGTTTACATGTCCTGGTAGTGAAAAACTCATACATTTGTTTTTACACTGCTGTGAGGCCTGCTCCCGTCATAGGGTAACATTGGGCCTGTCCTCATACATTGTTTGAGTGGTAGCTGCTGATCTGAAAGGAGTATGAAGGTCATATTTAGTATTGCCAGAATGGTGATACAAAATCCTGCTGACTGGTGAAGTTGGATTTATATTACTATTTTAGAAATGCCACTTTTAGAAAGTGAGCACTTCTCAGCACTTAAATCCTTCTGTGCCTTAAAATCCACATTTGGCTGGGTTCAGTTGACAGCTCTTTGTGCATTCAGTCAGACACACCCCGAACACAGGATACTCAGCCTCACTTGCATACATCTGCATTTTTAATGGGTCTTCCTGGGCTGGGAGGGTGGAGGGTCTGACACATGCATGTCAAAGGACAGTAGCCTGCCCTCACACAAAGGACTGCCACACCCCCTACTGGGACCCTGGCAGACAGAATTGAACTGAAAGGGGACCTTGTGCACTTCTAAGCCACTCTTTGAAGTCTCCCCCACTTTAAAGGCACATTTGACTATTTCAACAGGGCCTCTGCCCTACCAACTCAGACACTTCCTGGAGAAGAAACTTGAACCATGATCTGCATCCTGCTAAGAAGAACTGCCTGGTTTCCCAAAGGACTCACCTGTCTGCTTTCTGTGAAGGACTGCTGCCTTGATGCTATCTAGATGTGGTGAAGAAGTGCTCTCCAAGGGCTTGGATGGAGTTTGCCTCCTGTTCCCTGAAGACCAAAAAGACTTCATCTCTACTA
The DNA here is from genome assembly GCF_031143425.1 of Pleurodeles waltl. Classification (NCBI taxonomy): domain Eukaryota; kingdom Metazoa; phylum Chordata; class Amphibia; order Caudata; family Salamandridae; genus Pleurodeles; species Pleurodeles waltl. Next base: position 255,877,572 of record NC_090437.1, on the reverse strand, counting down.
GAAGGACTCCTTGTACGGCGAAATTTGATGCACAGCCTGCCAGAAACGACACACTGCCTGCACTGCGGTAAAAAGTTCACCGCACGCCGAACCGGAACAACACAGCCCGACTTCGCAACAAGAAGATCGGCGCAGCGCCAGTGTAGCGACTGGAAATTCGATGCACGGCCTACTGGATCGATGCACAGCCGAGCTGGACCGATGCAGCCCAACTTCCAGAGAGGAATCGACGTAGCGTCTGCCGTGCGGTAGAAAATTCGACGCAACGCCCACCAAATTGACACAGCTCCTGTGGCTCCGTCCTGCCAGTGCAGGAAATCCACGCATCATCCCCGGGGCATCCGAAAACCCCGCAACCCGAAGAGGATTCACAACCCAGCACCGAAAATTGACGCACAGCCGCCCGTGCGTGAAAAGTAAACAATGCATTGCCATGTGCGGTCCGAGAAATTGACACACACCCCCTTTGTTTCCACTCATCTCCTCCTCTGTGGTTCTTTGCAGTGATTTTACACATGAACCAGGTACTTTGTGCTTGAAAGAGACTTTGATTGCTTTTAAAAGACTTAAGACACTTTGTCCCTCATTACAACCTTGGCGGTCAGTGTTAAAGCGGCGGTAAGACCGCCAACAGGCCGGCGGTAAAAAAATAATTGAATTATGACCGTGGCGGAAACCGCCAACATAGACAGCCACTTTAACAATCTGACCGCCACGCGGTCCAGACAAACAGCATGGCGGTCACCGCCAACAGATAGGCGGAAGACAATGTACCGCCCACACTATTATGCGAGACCAATCCGCCACCTTTTCCGGGTCGGATTCAACGCGAACAAAAACACGTCGGAAATAGGACTTGGAAGGGAAAACGCTCAGCTCTAAACACCCCACGAGGAACCAGGACGCCATGGAGCCGGAACTCTAAATTCTACCTGCTATTCTCTTCCTGCTCCTCTACCAGGAGCACAACCAACGGTGGCGACCAACACGGGGAGTACTGCACCTACGACACAGGAGAGGGGGGGAGGGAAAAGAGAGTGACACACACACACAACACGCAACACCCCCACCCCCACCCTCACCCACAACAACATACACACAAATACATGTTGAAACATTACATTTACACCCCCCAACCTCCCCTGGAAGAATGCAAGGACAAAATGAAATGAGTTGAATGACTGTAATGAGTAAAAATCCATTAGTCAAAAATTAATATATACACTATTAACAAATATGTACACCAAGATTTCAAGTCCATGTACTGCACCTACATAGTCCGTGGACCACTGGGTCCAAAATGCATGGGCGATGCCCACACAAGATACCCGATCCAAACGGAGAGAACACTGCTGGGGCATCAGATTGAAATAAAACAGGCACCTCAGGGGGAAGAGAACGGGGGGCACCTCAGCTGGATGAGTGCACAAAACCAGGTCCACGAGGGGGCTCCATGCCCATTGAGGTATCCTGGGAGTGCAAAGCCACAGTCTCTCAAGTCTCTCCAGTGGGTGGGTTGCCCACTGCTTTATCCTGGGGAGTGCAAAGCCACAGTCTTTCAAGTCTCTCCAGTGGGTGGGTTGTCCACTGCTGCATCATGGGGAGTGTCAAGCCACAGTCTCTCAAGTCTCTCCAGTGGGTGGGTTGCCCGCTGCTTTATCCTGGGGAGTGCAAAGCAACAGTCTTTCAAGTCTCTCCAGTGGGTGGGTTGCCCACTGCTGCATCCTGGGGAGTGCTAAGCCACAGTCTCTCAAGTCTCTCCAGTGGGTGGGTTGCCCACTGCTTTATCCTGGGGAATGCAAAGCCACAGTCTCTCAAGTGAATAACAGTCTCCACTGGTTCTGGAGGGGGCTTTGTGCCCAGAGTGCTTCATCCTGCCAAGGACGGAGGTAGTGGATGTCATTCTCCACTGGCTCTGGATGGGGCTTTGTGCCTAGAGTGCTTCATCCTGCCAAGGACAGAGGTAGTGGATGTCATTCTCCACTGATGGTGGGCCAACATGGGAACTGTCCATGCCTCTGGAACTTACCACCAGCCACATACGACTGATCACTGGGGATGGCAGCCATGTCTGTGGTGGTGCCACTGGCACAGGATGTGGTGTGGCCGCTGGTTGTGCTGGCGGCGGCCTCAGTGGCGCTGGTGCTTGCGGCACTCATTGGGCAGTGGTGCTGGTGGGTGGCTCAGTGAGCATGCTGCTGGTGGCAGCGTCCTGGGTGGCGGTGCTGGTGGGTGGCTCAGTGAGCGTGCTGCTGGCGGCAGTGTCCTGGGCGGCGATGCTGGTGGCTGGCTCAGTGAGCGTGCTGCTGGCGGCGGTGTCCTGGGCAGCGGTGCTGGTGGGTGGCTCAGTGAGCGTGCTGCTGGTGGCGGTGTCCTGGGCAGCGGTGCTGGTGGGTGGCTCAGCGAGCGTGCTGCTGGTGGCGGTGTCCTGGGCAGTGGTGCCCGTGGTGGCGGTGCATGTGGCGGTGCCGGTGACGGTCTTCTCCGCCGTGCAGGTTGGCGGCGACATCCCTCTCTTCCTCTGGCCCTTCCCCATCTTGGATGGTGGTGCAGCTGTCTTGCCACACACAACTGTAGTCCTGGGAGAGCCCTTGGTGGCAGGTGTTTTGGCCTTCTCCTCCGGGCTGTGGCCAACTTCTTTAGTTTCTGAGGTGAGGGAATGTCCTTGTGCTGGATCCTTGGCACACTGGCTGCCCTGCTGCCTGGCGCACTCCAGAAGCCGGTTACTGCTGGCACCACTGTTCCCGGTGATGTGGTGGCTGAGGTGCTGGGTTGGGACCTGGACAGGCGGGCCCTAGGGGATGGAAGGGGTGGGGGAGGTGTAGGGAAGAGGTCCAGGTTTGACAGGAAATGTTTTTTAGACACATTGGGATGGGTGGTTCGAGGGGGTTTGGGAGATGAGGAAGAGGTAGTGGTTGTAGGAGGTGTACGCTTGCTGACTTTGGGTGAAGGTGCATGGGCTGGAGGCTGTAGTGAGGTTGATGGCTGTTGGGTGGGTGTGTGATTGTGTTTGTGTAGTTTGAAAGGAGGAGTCACAGACACACTGGGAGAGGACACAGGGGATGTGTGAATGGTAGTCGGGTGGTGAGTGCACATGAGCGGTGTGTGGTGATGGGCGTGCTGGTGATGGACGTAGTGGCTGAAGATGTAGTGCATGCAGGTGTGAGTGGAGACGTGACGAGACGTGACAGGGAGGGAGGAGGGAGACGTGGAGGAGGGGGACACAGTGGAGGCAGTGGATGTTGGCATGTGTGCATGGGTATGATGCTTGTGTGAGTGCCTGTGGGATGTGTGGTGCTTATGTTTGCCAGAGCTACCCTTGTGTGTTGAGGTGTGTGCATGCTGGTCTGATGGTGTGCTTGGGATAGGCTGAGGTACTAGGTGGAGGAAGTTGGAGTGGGGAGGCTGGACACAGAGACAATGGCTGCCATCAGTGCTGAGGCCAGAGTCTGCAAAGCTCGCTGTTGGGCTGCATGACCAGAATGAATGCCCTCCAGGTATGCATTTGTCTGTTGCAACTGCCTCTCTGTACCCTGGCTGGCATTCAGAATGGTAGACTGCCCAACAGTGAGGGATTTGAGGAGGTCAATGGCCTCCTCACTGAGGGCAGCAGGGCTGACAGAGTCAGGGGCTGAGGTGCCTGGGGCGAAGGAGATGCCCACCCTCCTGGGTGAGCAGCCACTGGACACATGCTGAGGGGCTGCTGGGAGGGCGGTGCTGGTAAGGGGGTGGTGGTTGTACCTGTAGATGCAGTGGGCACAGAGGGGCCCGCCACCGCAAGGGAGCTCCCATCAGAGGAGGAGTCGGTGTCGCTGGTCTCAGCTCCTGTCCCCGCTGTAGAGCTCCCCTCGCCCTCCGTCCCACTGGTGAATTGGGAGTCCGTAGTCTCGCCCTCCAGGGCCATGTGGGATGCAGCTCCCTCCTGCTCTGGTGGCACTGCTCCTCCGCCTGATAATGCTAATGCACACAAGAACAGGGAGACCACAAAACGGGAGAGAAAGAAAGTAGAAAGACATGTTCAGTGCATGCAATACCGCTGGCGCTGGCGGACACTACAGACACAGCAGCCCTCTGCACTACGCCATGCACTTAGAGTTCCCTAAATAATCACAGGGTCATGGGGTACAAGGCCTATGCCCGATTGCTGCACACATGGAAGTCACAGGATCCTGACTAGGGGTAGATGGCTCTTACTCCTGGTGGGGATAGGGTGCCACAAAGGGTCCTTGCCTGCAAAACTTGCCCTGGCCTAGGGTAAGCCACTGCCCACATCCCTCACCCAGACACCTCCCATGCGTGCTGAATCAGCTGAGAGTGTACTCACCCCCTTGTGGCTGCTATGATGCCCTCAAGCGCCAATCCAACTCCGGATACCCACCGCCAGGATCCGGAACCCCAGGGGGGTCATGGTGCAACGGGCACCCCTCCCACGTTGGGAGGCCATCCCCCACTGGGCCTCCGTCGCCTTCTTGCTCCAGCGGAAAATGTCCTCCCATCTTTTACGGCAGTGGGTGCTCTGTCTGTGGTAGACACCCAGGGTCCGGACTTCCTTGGCGATGGCACCCCAAATATCCTTCTTCTGGTGGGCGCTGACCTAGATGAATAGTACAGAGGAAAAGGAGAAACTATAACTGTCCGGACCGTCACTGTCATTGGCCCACATTGCCACCCTTGCCCTGACGCACATACACTCACCATTGTTTCATGAACGCCTCATTCCCCCCATCTCCCATCCACACCACTCCAAACAGGCATTGCCCATACAGCATGCTCACAATGTACTCATCTGTTTGTCTGGAGGACCTTAGAGTAGCGTGTACTGGGGGAGGACCCCATCCACTAGTTTGTCAAAACTCCACCGAAGTGAAGGCAGGGGCCCTTTCCTCAGACACTGTAGCCATTGTCGCTTCCAGATTGAGGTCCCAGCAGCACTTGCAGTGTAGGTCCTCTCCTGTCGAAGAACAGGTATCAAGTGAGTGAACAGAGAGAAAATGGCGGTCACGTCCGCGGCGGTGCGTACCGTCACCGCCAGCGTACATCGTCATTGGCTCCTGGGACCCATAGGGTCCAATGGTAACCAATGCAGGATTGCGCCGCTGTCTTCGACCACCTACCGCAACAGTGTACAGCGCCAACGCAGTTACCTCATATCCCATTGTCCCATCTTACAGGTCAGGCAGCTGCCATATCAGGGGGCCACATGGCATTAAGTTTAAATGCGTCACACATATCTAGGCCTTGCATACACACTAAGACAGGCACATAGCAGATTGACAAATGTGTGGAATAAAGTTGTGTTTTCGTACCTCAGTGTTGGCTGACCCTCTTCTCGCTGTTCTCATCCATAGAGCACATCCGCTGTGGCAGGTGAGGAGATAGCAGCATCCTCCCGTGTACAGACCGCTGGTGGACCTGTCGACAAAGGAAGAGCGACATGTAATTGTTGCCTACAGACTTGACAGTGCCACAATCCATGAACTGTGTGCCCAGTTGGAGCCAGACCTGATGTCAGCTATCCAACATCCCACAGGTATCCCCCCTCTATTGCCTGTCCTGTCAGTACTCCATTTCCTGGCAAGTGGGTCTTTTGAAACGACAGTGGCCATTGCATCAGGGATGTCCCAGCCTATGTTCTCCAATCTGTTGTCCAGAGTGTTGTCTGCCCTGATGAAACACATGCGCAGCTACATAGTTTTCCCTTTGGTGGAGGATTTGCCTACAGTGAAAGGTGACTTCTATGCTTTGGGACATATCCCCAACATCATAGGTGCCACTGATGGGGCACATGTGGCCTTGCCCCCCCCCGCAGGAGTGAACAGGTGTACAGAAACCAGAAGAGTTACCATTCAATGAATGTGCAGATGGTGTGTTTGGCCGACCAGTACATCTCCCAAGTGAATGCCAAGTTTCCTGGCTCTGTGCATGACACTTACATTCTGAGGAATAGCAGCATCCCATATGTGATGGGGCAACCCCAGAGGCACCGTGTGTGGCTATTAGGTGAGGACATGGACTCTCTACAGTGTGAATATTTGTCTGTGTCTGGGGTTGTCCCTAAGGGTTAGTGTGTGTCTAACAGTTGTCCCTCGACATTTGCAGGTGACTCTGGCTACCCCAACCTGTCATGGCTACTTACCCAGGACAAGGGCAGAGGAATGCTACAATGAGGCACATGGGCAAACTAGGAGGGTTATAGAGAGGACCTTCGGCCTCCTGAAGGCCAGGTTCAGGTGCCTCCATATGACAGGTGGTTCCCTATTCTACTCACCAAAGAAGGTGTGCCAGATCATCGTGGCCTGCTGTACTGCTGTATGCTGCACAACTTGGCTTTGCGACGACAGGTGCCTTTTCTGCAGGAGGATGGTCCTGAAGGAGGTGTTGTGGCAGCTGTGGAGCCTGTGGACAGTGAAGAAGAGGAGGCAGAAGAAGAGGACATAGACAACAGAAACACTGTGATTCATCAATACTTCCAGTGAGACACAGGTAAAAAGACATCACTGCCTCCTACATCTGATACACTTGTTCTACCTCTGATCTGTCTGTCACTTTCACTCAGTGTATGGACCCTGATTTGTCACTTTCTCTTTCGATTTCACAGATCTGGGTCCCACTGTTTAGCTCTGCTATGTTTCCTCATGGACTAGAGCTGTGTGACATAGGTATGTTGACAACACAATGGACATTGCTATTTCCCTTATTGCAAATACACATTTGTGAAAGCACAGACTGACTCCAGATAGTTTTGTGATTTAAGGGTGTTTATTTAAGTGCTAAATAGTGGGGGGGGTTGTAAAATGGTCAGGGGTGATGGTGGAAGAATGTCCATGGCAGAAACCAGTCTATTAGTCTCAGAGGTGCATTGTCCAAAGGGGCATATAAAGTGGAGCTGTGGCAGTTTAGGAATGGACAGGGTGACAAAGTGGGACAGAAGGATGACAATCAGGGTGGTCTCATTTCTTGGCGGGGGTCTTGACATTGTTCTCTGTCTTTGTCCTGGATCTCAGGGACCGCTTGCGGGGTGGTTCTCCATCTGCAGGGGGGGTGGGGTGCTGGTGTCGTGGTCCTGTGGCGGTGCCTCCTGTCCACTAGCGCTGGCGGAGGTGGTGGGCAGTTCATCGTCCAGGCTAGTGTCAGGGGCCCCTTGTTGTGCCACAGTGTCCCTCCTGGTGTTCACGAGTTCCTTCAGCACCCCTACAATGGTGCCCAGGGTGGTATTGATGGATTTGAGTTCCTCCCTGAACCCCAAATACTGTTCCTCCTGCAGCCGCTGGGTCTCCTAATACTTGGCCAGTACCATTGCCATCATCTCCTGGGAATGATGGTAGGCTCCCATTATGTTGGAGAGGGCCTCGTGGAGAGGGGGTTCCCTGGGCCTGTCCTCCCCCCTGTCGCACAGCAGCCCTCCCAGTTCCCCCATGTTCCTGGGCCTCTGTCCCCTGAACCGTGTGCCCACTACCACTGCCCCCAGGTCCCTGCTGTTCTTGGGTTTGTGGGTTAGCCTGGGTTCCCTGTAGTATTGGACACACTGCTGCTTGACGTGTCCTGGGGACAGAGGTATGGGCCCGCTGGGTGGGTGCTGTGCTGGTGTTTCCTGAGGGGGGAGGCTCTGTGGTGGCCTGTGACTGTGTGAGGGGAACCAAATGTCCTGAGGTCCCAGATGGGCCGGGCTGGTCATCTAGATCCAGTTGGACAGAGCTGCTGTCATCACTGTGGGTAGAGTGGACATGTCTGGAACCTCCTGTCCGCTGACATTGGGTAGGGGCCCTGCAGGGGTGTAAAGGCATGATTATTGCATCTGTGTGTGCCATGGTGTGCAATGGGTGGGTGACCCTGTACTCCAGTGCTTGCATTCCTGTGTAGGACCTTGTGTGCTAATTGTTTAGGGGTCTGTGTGGATATGTGTAGTGGCCATGCATTGCTGATGGGTGTCCATGCTTTGTCGTTGCATGCAGGGCTTGGTGTTGGGATGTGTAGTTTGTGATAGTGGGACATATGTGAGGAGTTGGAGTGATGGCTTGAGGGCGAGGGTGGGGGTATGTGATAGCATGCAGGTAGGGTGGGGGATGTAATAGTTAAGATTTGACTTACCAGAGTCCATTCCTCCAGCTTCTCCTGAGAGGCCCTCAGGATGCAGTATAGCCAAGACCTGCTCCTCCCATGTTGTTAGTTGTGGGGGAGGAGGTGGGAGTCCACCTCCAGTCCTCTGAACCGCAATGTGGTGTCTTGAGACCATGGAAAGCACCTTCCCCCGTAGGTTGTTCCACCTCTTCCTGATGTCATCCAGTGTTCTTGGGTGCTGTCCCACTGTGTTGACCCTGTCCACGATTCACGATTCTGCACCATAGCTCCATCTTCCTAGCTATGGTGGTGTGCTGCACCTGTGATCCAAATAGCTGTGGCTCTACCTGGATGATTTTCTCCACCATGACCCTGAACTCCTCCTCAGAAAACCTGGGGTGTCTTTGCGATGCCATGGGGTGGTGTGGGTGATGTCTGAGGTGGTGTGTGTTGTGATGTGTGGGGTGATGTTTAGGGGTGTGTGGTGTTTTGTGCGTGGATGTGTATGTGTGATGGTGTTCTGTGCCTCTGAATGCTGGTGTTGTCTTTGCTGTGCTGTGTCTCTGGCCTTCGTCAAAATTTTGTAGTAAGGGTTTGTGGGTGATGTGGGCGGGTGTTTTATATTGTATTGGGTGTGTGGGAATCGTGTGTCTATGTGTATCAGGTGTGTGTATTTTGGATTGTCCAATGTGGTTGTGTTTTGTAAATGTGTGTGTATTTTGAGCGCGGCGGTGTGTACCGCCAATGGTTTACCGCGGCTGAAAGACCACCACGTGGATTCGTGGGTTGTGATAGTGTGGGCGAATTTCTGTTGGGGTGACAGTGGAGGTTTTGTTATCGCCAGTTTATCACTGACCTTTGGTGTGGCGGACTTGTGTGGGTGTCTAGATTTTGGCAGATTCCGAGCTGTGGGTCGTAATAGCTGTGGCGCAATTCCACGGCCGCTGCCGTGTGTTGGGGGTCTTCTGCACGGCGGTAAGCGACATTTACCGCCAATGTTGTAATGAAGGCCTTTATATCACTTTTACAGTGATATCTCAACAAATACTTATTGTATTTTAATCGTTTTGACCTGCAACTTTTCAGAGAAATATTATATATTTTTCTAAACACTGTGTGGTGTATTTTTGTGGTTCTATATGGTGTTATTGTATGATTTATTGCAAACATACTTTACACATTGCCTTCTAAGTTAAGCCTGACTGCTCAGTGCCAAGCTACCAGAGGATGGGCACAGGATAATTTGGATTGTGTGTGACTTACCCTGACTAGAGTGAGGGTCCTTGCTGGGATAGGGGGTAACCTGACTGTCAAACAAAAACCCCATTTCTAACAATCATTGTATGGAATTAGCCTTTCTGTGCCAATTGCACACTGCTAAATATCACCAAATGTATAATTTAATTGGCAAATGAAAATGTATTTCCTAACTGGTTCAATCAATTGTGCTGCTGGATCAGTACTAACAATGTCAATAACAGCTGTATCATCAGTCCCAATGGGACCTGTTTCATTCTCGGCCACACTTAGGGCCATATGTAGGTAAGTATTATTTTGCGACTTGCAATTTGCGAGTCATAGCGATTCGCAAATTGCAGCTCGCAAAAGTGCATGCAGAAAGGTGTCTCAGACACCTTCTGCGACTCGCTATGGGGTCGAAAGACCCACCTCATGAATATTAATGAGGTGGGTCGCAGTTTGCAACCCCATAGCGAGTCCATGCACTCACAGGGATTGTGGCCTGCTGGAGACAGCAGACCACCATGTCTGTGACTGCTTTTTTAATAAAGCAGTTTTTTTTTTCTTTTTGCAGCCCGTTTTCCTTAAAGGAAAACGAGCTGCAAAAAGAAAAACTTCCGAAACCATTTGGTTTCGTTTTTTTCAGAGTAGGCAGTGGTCCATAGGACCACTGCCTGCTCTGAAAAAATATTTTTGGGGGCATTCACAAAGGGAATGAGTTACCATCCACTTCAAGTGGATGGTAACTGCGAGTTGGTTTGCGACCGCATTCGCGGTCCCAAAGCAACTCAGCATGGCGATGCGGTCGCAAATAGGAAGGGAACACCCCTTCCTATTTGCGAGTCGCAGCCTCAAATTTCGAGTTGGTACCGGCTCGCAATTTGCGGTTGTGCATCACGTTTGGCCTTTTGCGCCTCGCAGACTGCGTTTTTCGCAGTTTGCGAGGGGCAAAAGGCTTCCTACATCTGGCCCTTAGCACTCCCACAATATTTGTAATATTTGTACTCATATCTGATCTCCTTCCTCTATATGCTGATCAAGTGGTATTGGTGTTTGTGGAATATCATTATATAGAGAAGGTCTTGAGTAGTGAGTCATCTAAAAATGCATCTTGCTCTGCCAAATCATTCTCTACGTTTTTTGCTTTGCTTATTCTGCCTCATTGCAGGAAAAACACCCACTCAAAACTCCCAAAATTGTATCTTCTCTCACAGCATTCCTAACCTGACTCTTCATTTCTCTCCTGTTTTTTCTCAATTGACGTCTGATCCCATTCATGCAATGCTTCACATTGTACAGGTCTAGGCTGTGTTTTCTCATATATCATATGCCTTACATGACGATGATCTCCCACCCCCTCCTTCACAGAGATGGGGAAACCAATTATTGTGGCAACCTTGCATTATATTTCACAGATTGACATTGAGTTCAACTTCTAACATGTTGTCCATATCACTATCTGTATCCAGTGAGTTACCACTTCAAAAGATGTTAAGACATATCTTCTAGTATCTTGCATCTATAATATTTCCAATTAAAACAGTTTTTATGAATACAGTGAATTGATCATCAGATCTGATTGCCATTGGAATGCCATTGGATTGAGGACAAATTAGTTGGCAGCAAACCCTTTCCTGTAGTTTCATTAAAATATCTGGTTGAAATGAATTACACAAAGAAGATACTAAACAACCTGTACATCCAGTTCCTACTATGAGCTGGTGGTTAGAGATGAGGCCCACTGGCACTTATTTTTCAGATAAAAGCACTTACTCTTCTTCACCAGACCTTGGCCCAGAGCAAGAGAGGGGGAAAAACACGAAAGGGGGATAGAAAGAGGAAGAAAGCCACAGAAAATCCTGTGACAATCTGAGAAAGCAGAACCCTACAAGACTGAAATAAAAGGGTGTGCAGTGTCTGCTGGTAAATAAAAGACTCATGAGATGAAATCAATGCTATGCAGCCTTGGTATCCACCAGGCTGACAGTCAGTAGTGCTGGCATCTGGTTTCTGAGTAAAACCCTGGGCTATGCAAAATATTATTTCACAATTTAAGCACTGCGAACACACTAAATCAAGTGTCTATGAATCACGTTTCCTGCACGATGAATGTTGCTAATGCAATTCACAGAGCACCCATCTAGTTTCACACAGATCCCCAAAGACATTTGTACTGAAGCCAAAACTCATGTTAGAAAGCAGAAAGCCAAAAACAGGAACATTTTTCATGAGATTTGTAACACAAAAGTGGGGTTTAACTAGAGATTCACCTCATGAAATGACACTTATCGCAGCCCATTAGTTAACTCCCATATTTTTGCTTATTGATTAATATATCATCAGCCCTATTTCTTTGAAAAAAGAATAAACAATAATCTGTAATTTTTGAGTGTTTAACATTAGTGCTCTACCACCTTCAAATAGTTGACATTAGTGCAAAGCAAATCCTCATTCATATTACAAGTTAATGAGCATGTCTGCCTAGGCACTAGAATGTAAAGTTTGTGGTGCTGTGCTGTTACTTTGAAGTTGTTTGTGTAGTGCCCACTATGTGTCATCTTACTTAGGTGGTGCTTTTTTTATAAGGAAATTATTAGGTGCCAAACAGGCATGGCAATGTTCTAAAGAACCTGTCTTTTAGAAATGGGGTTTCTGGTTAGCTAGGTTATGCACCTAATCCAGGAAGAACGTATCACTCTAATCAGAGTCAGTACGTTACACACCAAAGTTAACCTGTGATCACCCCTGGTAGCTTGGCAAAAAGCAGTCAGGTTTATCCCCAGGGTTCAAGTGTAAAGCATTTGCACAACACACCCACAACAGCAACAAATGCATAGACCACAAAAGAGACTCCACACAGAATTATATAAATATATATATAGCCTATATCTCACGTAATACATAAATCCAATGACATGAATCATTACAAAGTGTGCGTGATATGCAACACGTGAAGTAGCACTCGTTATCCTGGCACAGCAAGGTCCAATAACATATCTGAGAACATCAGGGTATGAACTATAGCAGTTTGGTCAGACAATGCATGGATCCAGAGGTACCACCTTAGATACATAAATGACCACATATCATGATCCATAATGGGTAAATAATGTGATGTAGCGTAGAACACACACCAATCCACCTGTACAACTATAGGGTGTACTCTTATTAGGTTAAATATGGTAAATGTTGGTCCTAACTGCAAAAAGGGGGAGGAGTGGTTAAAATGATCTTTGCACTGGGTTGGGTGACTTGCACTCCTCTTATGCTTGTTATGGTAATTTCTCCAATGCAGGCCTTCTGGCCCTGCAAAGCTTAGTGGTGTGTCTCCATCAAGGTCTCACTCTGCAAAGAAAGGACAAGTACAAATAAAATGCAAGAAGTTGAGCCCCCTCGGGGCACACACACATCAAGCTTTAGTGTGAGGACCTCTCCTGGTCCTTCCCAATTGCAGGAACAACCCAGTGCCTCTGCCCATGATCACACTGTGCAGCAGTGTCAGAAACAAGCTGTCGGGGGCTGACCTGTGCCCACACACCCCAGGCGGTGAGTAGGAAGGGTACACAACACTCAGGGCAGCCACACAGCGCCGTGTTGCATCTGACAAGAAAAGCCACAGTTGTTGGAATATTGGTGGGCCTTGAGAGGGAGGTCAACAGCTGTGAACCCTCAGTGTACCTCTATGGGCCGACAGGCCACTTTGTGTCTCTGTCACAGTGCTCCACAGCAGATCCTTAGGGATACCAGTGGGCCCCAGAAGCTGGGACCCGCATAATCAAGATTTATACTCCCTGTGGGGGCGACTGAAGAAGCACTGATTCTGGGGGGACTCTCCTGAATCTGCGCTGTCTCCTGTTTATTGCCTAGGAAACCAGTGAGACAGGAAGCAGCTCCTGACCGCCCTCCTAAAGCGATGGAGCTTCAGGGACAATATGCACTTGCCTCGCGCTATCACCTGGACTACAGGAAGTGCATCCCATGCACTATATTGGATTGCACCAGGAGCAGTCTCTCACAGCACCAGAGCCCACTCATCACCGCTCTTGAGGAAAAATGAACCGTGCTCATCCCGGGAGGAGAAAATGAATGTAGGGAGTGCTCACAATACAATTGTGAAGGGGGGATGAAGAACATTCACTAGGCACTAAGGTGAAGGAGCCAAGGAGCACGAAACACTGCTTTTCATGACCTGGTCTCCTTGGGATGCACTTTGGGGAGCAGGAAAGGATAGGCAGGCAAGCACAAACAAGTGAGTGTGCTATATGGCAGTTCAGCCTGGCAGCCCAATAGTTCCTAGGGACTCCATAGTAAGAGAGCATCTGGTAGCAGGGCAACAAGCAGAAAAGCAATCTAGTGAGTCCTTTAGGATACCCAGCAGGCATCAGGGAAACAACAAATAGCATTCCATATAAGCTCTTTGAACAGTGCAGTAGTGCTTCTGACAAAGGTTCAGTCCCAGTTCAAAAAGTGCTCTAAATATAATGGGGTCAGAGCCCTGTTCTTATCCTTCAAAATGTCTTTGTTTGGTCAGTGACTTCAAAGGATCCCTTTCAAGTGTAACAGAACATCTTTCAAGCCAGCCCTGGCTCCAGACATCAGTGTGGGGTAAATCACCCCATTGTATGAGGCAGGGACACAGCCTATACAAATGTAAGTGTGCCCCGCCTCCCTCTCTCCTAGCCCAGGAAGATTATCAGTAAGCAGATAGATGCTGATGCCTCTATTGTCACACCCATCCCCTCCTGTGTGATGGCTGTCTGGAAAGTATGCACAAAGTGTAGCTGTCACTCTGCCCTAGATGTGGATTGGAGGCAGCCTGCAAAACACCAGAGGTATAAGCACCAAGAAATCCCCATTTTCTAAAAATTGCATTCCTAAGGTAGTTATGTAAAATCCAACCACACAAGCAAGCAAGATTTCTCACTACCATTCCAAACATACCAAACATGCCCATGCTACTTCTTACAGATTAGAAATTAGCACTTAAAAATATATAAGGGAATTCTCAATGCTAACCTATGAGAGGAGCAGCCCTCACAATAGTGGAAAACAAAATAGGTTGTTTGTCACTATTAGGACATGTAAAACATAAAAGTGTGTGTCTTATCTTTTACCTAAACAACACCTTGCCCATAGGACTATCTAAGGCCTACCTTGGGATGACTTATGTGTACCAAAAAGGGAGTTTAGGCCTTGACAAGTAGTTTGAAATGTCATGTTAATGTGGCAGTAAACTGTATGCACAGGTCCTGCAGTGGCAGGCCTGATGCAGATTTGGAAGGCTACTTCATTGAGTGGCTCAGTCAGTGCTGCAGGCCCACTCACTGGTAGCATTTAATTTACAGGCCCTGAGTATATTGTATGCCACTTTACAGGGGGCTTTTAGGAAAATAAAATATGCCAAACAGGTGTAAGCAAATCATACCTAGTTTTAGGGGAGACATCAAATGCACGTTAGCACTGATTACCAGTTCTAAAGCCAACAATATAATGTCAGTAAAATAGGAGGAATAAGGCAAAACGTTTGGGAACCCTGGAGAAAGGTCCATTTCCTATACTGCCATAGTGTCTCTTTAGGACTTTGATTATAAATTAGGCGGTACAAATTACTGTATGCTACATGCATTAACTTTGTTCTGTTTGATTACAAGTTATTCTGTACGCAAGTTTCTGCATGAGCTTCTGTTATACAATCAATCAAGCCTGATAATGAGTCAAAACCTTACACCTCACAAAGGGAGGCATAATAAGGAGAAATATCTTTATTTCTTCCCGTTTGGAGACACCCTTACCCCATGGTGTCGTGCAAGGATGCCTGTTTTGCCGCTAGACACCAAATTGTCCATCTGCAAGGGCTGAAAGGACATAAACACACCATATCCCATAAATATGGTGCACTCCTGCCCTTTTAAATTAATGGTTTGTAAATGTGCCCCTAAGGCTCAAATGTATGAAACCCTTACATCACTGTTTCATTACTTTTTGTGGCGCAACAGTGGCTCAAACAACTAACTCATAATTATGAGACCAGTAGAGACACTTTGTGTGGCTTTGAGTGGCCTCATAAATATGGAAAAAGGTACGGCAGTGCAAATTGCCTTACTCTGCGCTAGGAAGGTGTTCCATGGGCGTTCTGGTGGGTGTTCTCATGCAACACCTGTGAATTTGGATGCATCCCCTAGGGTTAGCGCAACAAGGAGAAAAACAATTACCAGGAAGGTGTATTCTAAAACTGTAAAAAGGTAAAAAAAGATGATAAACATTTATATCGTGATAGCCATAAAGCACTATACACTGAGGGGCATGTTTATGGGCCCCTAGCGCCACTGGAGCATCACATTTTATGATGTTCTGGTCATGCTATGCTCTGTGCTGTATATACAAAGGTGGCACTAAGCCACTTTTTGTGGCCTAACTCCGCCTTGCAAATACGCTCCTTCACACGCAGCCCTTGGCGTGGAAGAGGCGTGCAGAGTGTTGCTATGAGTATGCTACAGTACCACCCATAGCATTTTGATGCCTCCCCAGATTTATCTGTTTTTGTAAACCTGAGGCAGTGCATGGACCAGGGGAACATGGTGGCTGAAGGTCAGCAGCGCTCACGATGCTAGAGCAGCCGCTGCGCTGCTCGGACCCCCACCGGCACAAAGAGAAGAAGAAGGGGAACAAGGGACAAGGATTTGAATCCCTCCCTGTATTCCTGGTCAGGGGGAGTTTTTCTTACCTGAAGGCGGTATGCCGCCTCGCAGGTTGCGGGATTGTGCCGGCAACAGGAACCGCAGCAGCAAGGGAGAGCAACAGCAATTGGGAGCACGCCGCTCTCGAGGTTAGGAGAGTGCACGCCCTTGCCTCCAGGGTCGCCCTGAGAGGAGCGACCGGAGGCAAGGCAAGCAGGGGCAGCACGAGACGGCTAGGCAGCATGGAAGGCAGGATTAATGAACTGCTGCCTCACACAAGAAGAAAGAGCTCTCTCTCTCTCTCTCCCTCTGGCATGGGGATCTCTCAACTTGCATTAAGGTATCATGGACGATGCGGATCAGGTACTGGGAGAGGGGGGAGGACATGTGGAGTTTGAGGACCTTAAAAGTTTAAAGGAGGGTGCCCCTTCTTATATATTGCCATGTCAGGTCTCCAAGGACAAAGCTAGTGCTGCCGAAGGCCCTATGGATGTTTTGATGGGGAGGAGGGGGGTAGCGCTGCCACAGCAAAAGAGGAAATCTGAGGGGAGGAAAAAGCAGCCCTCCCTCCCCTCCCTCAACAGAGAATGACCCCCTCATTGAGGGCATATTTTAAGGCTAAGAGTTCCTGCAATATCATGGCCACTTCCAATATATCCCCCCTCCCGCTTCTTCGGGTGCAACTCCAAATGAGACCTTATGGTCTGAATATGAGGAGGGAGAGCAAGCAGACTTGCTCAGGATGAATTGTTCTCTCTCATCTGCGCCCCCCTTAAGTGAGGGGGGAGATTAGGCACATGTATGCCAACGCAGAAGCAGACTCCTCCTGATATAGGAGAAGATACTCCCCCGCAACAAAGTAATATCACTTCAGAGGGGATGACAGTAGACCTTTTGGGATCTCAACAGGACCTATTACCGGAGCCGAGTTTAACACATACTCAGCCATCTTTAGAATACCTGCTGCATTCTTTATCTAAGGAAGTTAGACAGGGATTCTTGGTATCACAGACTAATCAGAAGAGGTCTGTGAAGCTTTGGCGACTAAGATGGATATTCTAGCACAACGAACCCAGATCCTGGAAAATCAAGTTGTTCAACTTTATGAAGCAGTGGAGAAGCATTCAAGAGAAATTGAAGCATTAAAGATTAGGGAAAATCAGAATGCTGAGCATCTGAAAGTGTTGGAAAACAATGCCAGGAGGAATAACATTAAAATAATGAATGTACCAGAGGGGGCTGAGGGAGATAATATTAAAATGTTTGTGGTAGGTCTCCTGAGTCAATGCTGGGTGTGGGAGTGGCCTGAGGATTTACTATCTCAAGATATACAGAGGGTTCATAGGGACCCCTTCCGGAAATCACCAAACACAGCCAAGCCAAGGAGGATATTGGTGAATTTTTTCACCTATGTTATTAAGGAAAAAATCCTCTCTAGAGCATAGAAAACTGGTACTTTGGATGCGAGTGGTTTCTCTTTTGAAATAAGATCTGATGTATCTCAGATGTCTTCAAACTGACAATGGGAACTTGGCAGGAGGATGGAGGAGTTTGGGAAGTTGGGGGCTACGGTTCAATTAGAATTTCCAGCAACTTTGAGAGTGATGAGAGAAAACCAGATTTATAACTTACGGGATGTCCACGAAGCAGATTCTCTACTTGAGAAATTTAAGAATAACTAAAATCAAGCCAGGATATCTGCTTTTTTCCTCTCTTTTTTCTCTTGTTCCCACACTTCTGTTTTTTTTAATATAGGTGGTGGGGGTCTACATAAGCGGGATGGTTGTAGGTAATTTTTAGATTCTCTCATGGAATGTGAATGGGTTGAGAGTAAGGGCAAGGAGAAATTATATTTTACACTATAAGAAGGATTCTCAGGCTCAAAGTATAATGATTCAGGAGTCTCACATGACATCTGTGGAGGCACAGAAGATTTTTAAACCCCTTATTTGGGTTAGTCAAATGATTTGTTCTAATAATACATCACATTCGAAGGGGGTGGAAATTGTGGTCAAAAGAGTTGCCAATGCTCTGATTATGCTCACCAAGTCGGATACAAAAGATAGATGGGTCATGGTGGATGTTAAGATTAACTAGGCTTTTTATACTTTAGTATCCTATTATGGCCCCAATGTAGAAGATACGACCTCTCTACGGGAAATATGCAATGCACTCCTAGAAACTCAGCACCCAATCATAAGAGTGGGCGATTTTAAGATGGTCTTAAATTATACTTTAGACAAGTCCTCTGGTAGTAAGGCATGTGGATGTAAAAAATCCCTGGCGTACATCAAAGTGATGATGGAGCAGTATGCTCTGTTTGATATTTGGAGAGACTTACATGGTCGCTTGCGCAGTTTCACTTTCCATAGTAAAAAGTTTAGGCATCACTCTAGGATAGATTATTTCAAATAGGCCAAGACTCTCAAGGCATGCTTAGTGGATTCACAACACATCCCCACCCATTTATCTGACCATGCCGCAGTAATGGTAACTTTGAAGGAAGATGGATCCCGACCGGCAAAGAGGTGGACGTTATACCGCTCCCTATGAAGATATACCGAGGTAGTAGAATATCTGCTTAGGGAGACTAAATGGTTTCTTGAAGATAATTGGAATTCTGCAGCACTTTATGTGGTGGGGACTCTTATAAAGCTTTATTTAGGGTGGTTCTGATCTCCATCTCTGCCCGGAGAAACAGGGAGTACAGATCAGGCATTCAGAGTATTGAGAAAGATTTAGAGGGCTTGGAGAAAAAATTAGTCGAGTCACATTTGGGTGGGAGAAGTGAAGACCAAATCATGCTAGAATTGGTGACTAAGTGAGCAGTAAGGGAAAAATGGGAAGCAAGCAAACTCGGAAATGTGAATATGGGGAAAGCACGGGAAAACTATTGGCGTGGAAAACAAAGTCTGATCTCACCAGAAATCAGATTTCAGAGATAAGAGATCCCGCCACAGGGGAGGTCCTAACGGGCTCCTCAGCGATTCAAAGTGCATTCCAGGTTTTTTTTTAAGCTTTATATAAAGAAGATTTACCAAAGGTGGTGGAAGATACGATGCCAAAGGTAGAAGAGTTAATGCCAGGGAAACTTGATGAGGAAGGGTGGTCTCTTTTGGAGGAGGAGTTCTCGGACGGGGAAATAGTACAGGCTATCTCAAAAGCAAAAAAAAAGGGAAAGCAGCTGGTCCCGATGGCTTACCTGCAGAGTTCTATGTAAAACTAGGTAGTATTTATCGCCTCTGTCCAAAGACCTTTTTAACGCAATTTGGAGCGGAGAATCCCGATTACCAGGGTCTTGGAATGAAGCAATAATAACTGTCATATTAAAATCTGGGAAAGATTCCTCGCTTTGTGAATCATACAGGCCAATTTCTACTACTGAATAATGATTATAAAATATTTACAAGTATACTTGCAGGCAGATTAGAGGATGGTATTGCGCAGCTGATCCTTGAAGATCAAAAGTTTTTTTTTTTAAACAGGCATATGTATCAATTATCCCACAAATTAATTGGGGCAATTGATATGGTATCAGTATCGGATCTCCCTCTGGTGGTTATTACTCTTGATGCTACCAAGGCATTTGACCGAGTGAACTGGGGCCACTTAAATAATATTTTAGTACAGTTGAACTTTGGGCCAAGGTTTTTAGGGGCTGTAAAAAGTATTTACGCCAACCTATAGGCGAGAGTTTTGATAAATGGGAGCCTAACTTCTCAGTTTTCCATTACTAGAGGGACCAGACAGGGTTGCCCTCTGTACCCCTGCTCTTTGATGTGTATATAGAACCGCTTGCTTGTATGATTAAAAAGGATGCCCTAATAAAACCTTTTGTTTATATGGGGTGGGAGAAAAAGGTAATCATGTATGCTGATGACATTATAATCTATACTACAGACCTCCCCGCGGCATTAGGTAGATTGGAGGAGATAACACAAAGCTTTGGCCAGGTATCGGGATATCAAATTAATATGTCAAAAATGGAAATTATTACATGGAATATGAATTATTCATCATAAACTAATAAAAGAGGAAATAAAATATCGTGGAGTTAAGATACCGCAGGATCTGGAGAGAACGCCGTCTGTAAACTTGAAATTTTTGACACATCAGATAGACAAACTTTTATTAAGCTGGGTACATCTTCCTTTAACCCTATACAGGAGGGCGAATTTAGTAAAAATGTTCATTCTTCCGAAGCTCACTTTTCTCTTTAATATGATTCCGCTGGAATTTGCGGAAAAAAGGATACAAGATTTACAATCAAAGATAGATAGTTTCATATGGGCTTACAAGGGAATCAGGATTGCCAGGAAGAAGCTTCGTAGAAGTTATATCAAGGGAGGGATTGCCCTCCCGGATATCCAGTTATATGCATGGGCATTCCAGTTAAAGAATGTTAAAGATCTAGTAGTAGCAGAAGAGGTCTCCCCCCAGAAGAAGACTATGCTGAGTGGTGAGGGGAGCGGAAATTCCTATATAAATTTGGCCACCCAAGATTTTATAGAAAAGTAAGGCTGAAATCACTAAAAGCGGCGGCTTCTTTGTGGGCCAGAATAAGGAAAACCACTAATTTATTGTATTATAGTACTCATGCTCCTATCTGGGATTCCCCCGGAAATCCGGATTGTCTGAAAGACGCTTTAGCTCGCCCTTTGAAGGAGGCAGGTATTATGGAATGGGGACAAGTATTACAGGGTGGAGTGTTGAAACCCTGGGGAACATTTGCCTCTGTGAGTCAGTGTTCGGTGTCTAGGTTCAAATATTATCAATTACACGCATGGGTAAGATCTTTAAGAATAGCGGAAAAGGAGACCAATGAGCTAGTGGAGTTTTTATATAGGAATCAGCCGTGCAAGAAGGAAGCGGCTGTCTATTATAGAATACTCTTGGAGTGCCTGGATAGTTTAGATGACAAACAGAATTTCCGTGGCTCTATATGGGAGGAAGTGGCGAGTAAGGAGGAGATTAACACATTATGGGCAGGTTGTTGGCAATGTCTTTATAGGGTGGTTAGACTGTCGCTCTTAGAAAGAATCATTTATTTGTTCTACATAGGGCATAATATATCCCAAAGAAGTTAAACAAATTCTATAAAAATGCCCATGCAGCTTGTAAAAAGTGTGGATTAGTGGGGGCAGATGACATTCATATGTTGATGCTATGTCCTCGGGTTTCAAATTTCTGGGGGGATGTGTTTGAGACTCTATCCTCTGTGATGCAGGCCCCACTGGTAGCTTCCCCAGCCTTAGTTTTATTTGGTGGCACCTTAGAACCGCTAAACCTTTCAAGTGTTCATAGGTATTTGCTATTCTATTTAATACTATTGGCTAGGCGGGAGATCTGCAGGCATTGTATTTCTTCTATTCCTCTAACTTGGTGGGAATAGGTGGATGTCGCAATGAAAATTTGTCAATTAGATCTTTGTAGAACTGGATTCAGTGATGTTAATGAATTATGGCAATCCTGGGTGAATTGGTTGTCTCCGAGCACTAGTTCTTAAGCAAATTGTCCAATGATTATTTCAAATGGAAGGGCGGCATACAGTCACTCCCGCTACAAGCTTTCCGGATGAGGCTAGCCTTGTGCCTGATCCAAAAGGGACTGGTGTACATACAAGGTCTGATCATATGGAAGTACTATAAGAAATATGAGGACAAAGAAGAAAAAAAAATCTTGAGGCAGTGCCAATATCTAACGCCACCCCAGGGGTGGTGTTAGCAAGGCGCAACGAGGAGATATAGTTTTATTCCTCCTAATTTTTTTATTTTTCTATGTGTGCTGAATTCTGCAGCACGCATAGAAAGAGAAAAATGCTACATAAACAATCATTTCAAAATGACGCTTTGGCACTCACAGAAGTGCCAATTTGCATTTAGTGATTGTTTATCAGCAGGAACACCTTCCTGCACATAAACAATCAAACCCCTAAACGCAGACATCCTTGCATGATGCTGCAAGGATACCTGTGTTGGTGCTGGCAGCACAATTTAGCACCAGCGCAGGGGGAAACCCCGGGGTGCACCGTATTCTAATAAATATGGAGCATCCCTGCATTTATAAAGTGATGCAGCACGGAGCTGCCAATTTTGGCGCAGCACGGAGCTGCTCCACTTTTCAGTAAATCTTCCCCTAAGAGCCAGATTTTATCATATTTTGCTTCATAGTTGCATCAGTTTTGTGGTGCATCCATGATGCAAAATACTAGTAGATATTTGCAAAGCCATGCGGGGGTGACTTGCATAGTCTTGCCTGGCATTGTAAAGAAAATGTAACGGAATGCAGCAGCTTGCACTACATTGCATTATTTTTAATTCTGGAAGGCAGTCCATGTGTGAAAAATAGGCGTTCCCAAGCATCCACTCATGGATTTCAGACAATCCCAGATTTACAATGGTTTCTAAACCTGGGTGTGCGTGAAATCTCTACACCTCCCAGAGGATGGTGTAATGAGGAGAAAAATCTATTTTTCTCCTTGTTATTTCCTCGTTCTAAGTGTGCTGCAAACTGCACAGACATAGAAAGAGGAAAGTGTTCTGAGAGATTATTTTTGTGCAGGAAGGTTTCCCTTCGTGCACAAAAGAAATACTCCTTACAATGGAGGCACCCTTCCCCCATGGTGCAAAGGTGCCTGAATTGGTGCTAGGCTGCCTGATATGCACCAGTGCAAGGAGAGAAAAGAAATGCTCCATATCTTTGTAAATATGGAGCATTTCTGCCCTCTCCATTTCATGCAACACAGAGCCCTGCGATGTGTGAAAGTTGAGTAAATATGTCCCTAATATTGCTCGTAAATAACCTTACTGAAGATTCCAGTCCATCAGCAGTCATAAAGCTAGGGGCCAATTGGACTATAGGAATCAAAAGAGTTTTGACTAGTCAGTCGGCACCAAACACCATGCATCCTCACAAAAACCTGTCACCAAAACTCATTCTCCTGCATAAATATTTATAATTTCCAATCAAAGCCATATGAAAGTATCCTAATGCGAATCGTTTATAGCTCAATAGGCTCTGACAAACATTACAGATTGTCTTACTTTGCTCTAAAGAAATTAACAGATTGCTACAGCTGCGATGCTTCAATCTATGTACTAACCCTTAGCTAGACCCAATAACCCACGTCTGCATTGATAACTCAAATTCCTGAAACTGAAGCAGCTTTTCAAAGTTCACACTCACTTCCATAGGCACACATAATATTATCACACACAGAATCTTCAAAGCATAGTGGCTAATTAGAGGGTGGTGGACAGGCAGACAAATGCTTCTGCCTCCAGCAGCCCCATAGTGATTGACCAACCAAATGCAAAGTGTAAAGTATAGGAAAACCTGCCTTCATGAAGCAGTTTTTGGCACAGAATACAAAGTGATGGCAGGATCTTCATGCAATAGTAAAATGGCAGACGAGTTGGCACTTTCATATTTTAGAAGACAAACCCCCAAAACGATTTATTTTTAGAAGATGAAACATCAATGTCCCTGATTCACTGAGAGTTTTCACCCAAGTCTTACACTGAATTTCAGCATGTTCGTGTTTGTTACTGCATGGACAGTGCTCACAAAAAGGAAACTGTTTGATGGGAACTCTGTTCAGATTTCGTCTTTTCACCCCATGTCCACTAGTGTATGTTTGTTGTCAAAAGGAGCTTTTCAATAGCACAAGCACAATTCCTGCCATTATGAAAACCACAATCACCTGACCTTTGACACAAAAAATGCATGAAGTAGATCCACATGGAACTTGAAAAGTCTTGATGGAAGGCCTGCTACTACCCACCATAAATAGCATGCTTTGTGATCAACACTGTCAATTTTCCACTAAATCGTTACTTTAATGATCACCTCCACATTTTCGGAATTGAATGCAAAAACAACATGGTTGTTAAGATTCCAGAAAAAACTCAATCACCTGATTTCCAAACTTCTTACTCCAGTATTATCCATGTGTTACCATTTACAAGCTGTCCGGATGACTCTCTCCGGATAAAAAATTTTGCATTGCCATTCTTCACCTCCTGAATAAAGGGAGTTTTTTTTTCTTTTTTATTTACCGCAGGCCTACGCAGGGCGACTTAGCATAGCAAGTTTGGAGTTGTTGATAAATCTTACTACTACTAACTTCATCCAATATTGAATTCGTAATTCATCATTCGTTCATTTTGTGGTGGTTACAATAACGCGTAAAGATCTAGGGGCCTGATTTAAGAAAAGTGGCACTGCACCCCTTAGCGCCCCCTAACACTAACATGTGTGCGTTGTATTTAAAATACAGCACACCATGGAAGTAGCCTGGGGTACTATCTTCATAATTTTTTTACGCTAGTCTTGCGATTTGCAGGATTAGCGTAAAAAATGGTTGACGCTAATCCTGCAAAGCACCCAGAAGCCCACTGAAATGAATGGAAGCTTCCTTTTAATGGCTGCTCTGAGCAGGTGTTAAAGATGCCGAAAAAAAATGGTGCAAGGAAATCTGTTAGGTTTCCTTGTGCCATTTTTTCTGGCCCCCCTAACGGGGGAACGCCCCCTTTGAATACAATATGCATGGTGCAGGCATAATGTGGCGCAAAGGGATACAAAGTGGCGCAATACATGCATTGCGCCACTTTGTAAATATAGTGCAGGGTTTTTTGCTTCCTAAAAACACATTAGCATAAAAAAATGATGCTTATGTGGCATTAAAATGGCACAAAGCCTTCTTAAATTTGGCCACGGCGCTGTAGGAATTCAAATTTGTCCAAGCCCAACTGAGGTTAAGCAGAAAATATGTCAATGTAGCTGTAATTAGACATTTTAGGAGCTAAGGGTGATATACTTGTTGTTTGTGGAAGCTATCCTCTATTGATAATCTTCCAGTGTCGTTTTCAGACTTTCAGTTATAAACAACGTCAGGGCTATTTGTATCAACTTACAAAATATCTTAATTTGATGAATACAGCCACGCTTTTTTAACTGAACAGTGTTAACCTCTCATTTAATGTTAGAGCCTATTTATTCCTTTGCCTGCTCATCAGGGTCACACTGACCACTAGAGTAGAAGAGCTCGTATGGCAGGTCAGTGTGCTGGCTGTGATACAAACTTTCTTTCCAAGCTCTAAATGCGCCCTAATAGCAAATGTGGGCAACTTTTTAGCTATTTGGTTAGTTAGTTAGTGATCATATTGATTTTGGTGCCCTGGGCTTATTTTCAATTGCTGTCCAACCCTTATGCTCAATAAACTTGAATTATTTTACCAATGTTTAAACTGAGGCCCTGGGAAACTATCCCTTTCTAATAATATCTAAACACTTATGCCACCCACATACTTGTGCATCGAGCACAGTTAGAATCTTAACAGTACTGGATCCCTTTAGATGCTAATTATATAATGCAAATTCAAAGTGCATTTTTTTATTACTGAAAGACCTGCTTGCTACATTCTGATTTGATTCTATGCCTGTCTCAAGTACTTAAGATGTAAGGACCTGCCTTGGTAAGTGAGCTCTTCTTCTCTACTTTTATTGTACTGAGACTCTGAATTCTCTCACGAAAATCTCACTGTAAACTTTTTCAAAGTGAAGAAACACTGCAAAAGAACTGAGAACAATTTGAACAACTACGGAAAAGATCACACATTAGTTTTCTTTAAATGTGACCTGGGTCATAGCAGATGCTAGATAACGTTTATGCAATGACATCTGATTTCAGGGGCCCTTACCATTGTTACAGCTTGCTGGGGAAGGTTACCGTGACTGGAAACAGTTTCAAAGCAGAGTTTACAAAGCAGAGACAGATATTTAGTCTGAGTTCAGTGCAATCCAATTTTGAAAGCCAGTTGCTTGTTTGTTTGCATCTAATTGATTGCTTCTTTACAGCATCCTTAAAGCGCAAATGCAGCTAATTAGCGGAATTGTTTCCAGGCTCATCCAGCTACCATGCCAATACCGTCTGCAAGTATTTTAAAACAGAGCACTGGTAATGTTTTATTTCCATTGGAAATTGTAAAGTGGGTACAAATTGCGTATCTGCATATGTGGTACTGTATCAAACTATCATATTGAAAATGTGGGCTCTTCATGGTAATTGACATTTTCAAGAGAGGCAACTATTTAGGGTTCGATCCACAAGGCCCTTTATAGCAGCTAACCTACGTGTACAGATCGAAATGCCTCCATTTACACCGGCTTGGAATCCACAAAACGATACCTGCCGTGTGCAAATGGGTTTATTAAAGCATAATTATGTCCCACGCCTACAATTTGTGATAGTAAACCATACTCAAGGGATAGGTAGTGCGAGGATCACCAATGGATTGCCTTGGGTGTTTGTGGATGCCCACAAACGTGTGAGTTTGTTGAAATTCATAAAATCTCCGATCCTTTTCCACCCTGGAAATGGTCAGAAATGTACTCTAGCATAGTGGTGGAGTAACTCCCCCATGAGAGCGGGAAAGAGAATGGAGCAACCCCCAAAATGCTGGTGTTGGGGAAGGGAAAAAAAATGTGCATTTTTGCAGCAGACTCCATTTCTCCAGTCCTCTATTGTACCAACCATACACTTCCAAATTGGGGAAACAGCAGAGGTCACAGTCCTTCTCCATTAGTACGCTTGTGATTCTACCACTGGTGCAGCTTTCAAGAGCAATACCAGGAATGCTTGTGAAATCTCAAAGGTTGTGCACGTACGTTTGTCAGTGTAAATTTTTATGAAAGATGGTCTTAAACTGTAGTGAATCAGACTTTGAATACATGGATTAAGCAGGTCTACGAACATCACTCTTCTGTGGGCGCAAATGCATTAACAACACCACCATTTTTTTATTGATCTATTTTATTTATACATTTTTTAGAGCACAGTATACCACTTTCCAGCTACTTCATCTTGCTCAAAGAGGGTCTATGGAGGAGGTGCTTTAGAGCAAAGGCTAGATAGACGCTGATGTCCTGATGGTCAATTCACTGTAGGTGGATATGATGAGACAGCATATGCAGTTTTCCCTCTGATAGGATCTCAGGAAGTTGTTTTGCATGGACTTTTACCACATGATATCATGAACAATTAAGTCACTGAAGGTAAAGAAACATGTTTTAAATCCATGCATAACGTCATATACAAACGCAAATGTATTACCTTCCCAAACACAACACGTTTGTGTCCAGTCACAACTATGTGTGGATATACTTTTATAAAACCTCTATAGGCTATATGTGCAGATATATTTCAATACAATAATGTATACATATATATGCTTGAGTAGTAATATTCCCTTAGGGAAGTTATCACATCATGTGATCATGGTGCCCATATGTTAAGGGATAGCACCAAGTGCACAGACATATCCCTATTCGATCAGCACAGCTTCATATGTGCTTTGGCAAAAGCCCTAAAAACAAAGTTGAGCCCTGTATGTCGTTTTTACATCCATGTTGTTTTCCATATTTTTCTAAGGATGAGTCCCTTGTCATATTTAAAGGTATATATGTAAGTCTAGCCATACATGCTGACATATCGTTCCCTATATACACGTGTCAGACCTGACAGCCTTAGGGTGGTCTTCCTCCAACATTTTGCCTGCTTCCCTCCATTTTTATTGATCTTGTTTTTGCTGGTTTTTGACTCTGCACACTTTACCACTGCTGATCAGCGCCAAAGTGTTGTGCTCTCTTCCCCAAACATAGTAACATTGGCTCCTACCTAATTGGCATATTTAATTTACCTATAAGTACCTATTGAAGTGCACTACATGTGCTTAGGGCCTTTAAATTAAATGCAACTAGTAGGCCTGCAGCACTGATTGTGCCACCCACATAAGAATCCACTTAACCATGTCTCAGCCCTGCAAAGGCAAGGCCTGTGTGTGCAGTTTTTCTGCCACCTCAACCTGGCATTTAAAACTATTTGCCAAGCCTTAAACTCCCCTTATATTACATATGTCACCCCTGAGGTAAGCCCTTTGTGACCCCTAAGGCAGGGTGCAGGACATTTAGGTTTTACATGTCCTAGTATTGAAAAACTCCCAAAGTCATTTTTCACAAGTGGAAAGTATGCTCCTCTCATATGCCAGCAATGGGAATCCCTTAATATAATTTTAAGCTGTAATTCATGATCAGAAAGGAGTAGCTACCTCATGTTTCTTATATGTGGAATGAAAATGATAAATCTCTTTACTGGTAAAGTCTGATTTAACATTAATATTTTAGAAATGCCACTTTTAGAAAGTAGGCATTTCTCTGCACTTACTGCTCTATGTGCCTTACAACCTGTCTCCAATCAACACCTGGTCTGTGCTGGGTGACAAATCGCCATGTGCGTTCCATCCCTTCAAACTGATGGGTCTTTCTGGGCAGGAAGGCAGGAAGGGTTCATGCTTACACTCCAAAGGGTAGTGGCTGGACCCCACACAAAAGACAGATTTTCCCCTACAGATAGCCTGGCAGAGAGGACAGGGAACTGATGCACTTCAAAATCACTCTTTGAAGTCTCCCCCTCTCCACAGGCACATTTGGGTATACGTTCTGGGTCTCCACCCCATCAAATCAGACGCTTCTGGACCTGGAATCAGACCTCTGTCAGAAGAAATGCTGTGCTGCTCAAATGACTCAACTGGACTGCTTTTCTGGAAGGGGTGTTTTTCTGCTTATTGCCCTGCTGCCTGCTGACCTCTGCCCCTGCTAGGAGAACTCTGCCTTCCCACCAGAGTGATCTCCAAGGCCTTGTTGCCTTTCCCCCTGTTCTCTTGCAGTCTCAGGGACATCAACGACTGCCCACAACTCTCCTGGTGCTGGACACTGCCTTCTGCGAGTTTCACCCTTGCCTGAGGTGCCTCCTTCATGCTCTGGACCTCAGAAGTAGGTTCTGCAGCTGAGGTCCACAAAAATGGACGCATCATCCAAGTGGGATGGGAAATTTGGCACATTACATCTCTGACGACGATGAAGTGGCTGCCCAACAACAGCGGAGTCACAGCCTGAGTGGCTCACTGAAGATGCTTTGCATGGCCCAATGACGATGCATCACATTTACCTCAACTGAGCTTGCCAATGACGCAGTGACCCAACTGATTGTAAAATATTAATGCGCTGTGACCTCAGTGTTGACACCTTACTCCACCAAAGGTACTGTTTTATCAGGCCCTGCATTGGTTTTGTAGCTGATCTATCGTTCATCGCGATCAGCCTGGATTTTGAGTTTGCACTGGTCCATCACAACCTCAAGTAAAATTTTGACCTTTAATGACTTCTATGCACTGTTTACACATTTAGGCCCTCATTACGACCCTGGCGGTCAGCGGTAATTTGGGGAAAGCTACTGCCAACAGGCTGGCGGTACCTGTTCCCAAATTATGACTTTGGCAGTTTGGCTCAAGCCAAACTGCCAATGTACCACTCTGTCTGCCAAGTTGGTAATTGCCACTGGGCTGGAGACTTCGGTCTCCAGCCAGGCGGCTGTCACAATATCACCCTCTGGATTATGACCCCGCAAACCGTCATGGTTTTCATGGTATGAGTACCACCATTTAAACCATGGCGGTAGGCACTATCAGTGCCAGGGAACTCCTTCCCTGGCACTGATAGGGGTCTCCTCCGCCCCCTCCCCATACCCCTCTCCAGAGTCCTCCCCCACCATATCCCTCCCTCTCCTGCCCGCACATATACACACCCACACACGCACACATACACACTTATACACACATGCATACCCACATCCACCCACTCATGCACACATACATACCCACACACCGCAACACACACCAAAATACTTTGTCACACACGCGCATTCACAATACACAACATACACTCACATTCAGTCATTCACGCAGTCATTCAACCCGACTCACACCCGCATGCATGCATACAAAAACAGACACACCCCCACACACACACACATGAAACACCCCCACATACGCACACACTACCCCCACCACCCTCTCGTGTCGGATAACCTAATTTACCTGCTTGCAGGGGGTCCTTCAGCAGGTGACAGGACGCGGCGCTGCTGCCAGCAGCATGGTCCGCCAGCAAAACACTGCCAGGCCGTATCATTGCTCATGATAAGGTCAGCGGTGTTTTGCTGGTGTGGCGTTGCTGCTGACAGCAGCGCCATCTTACCGCCATCCGTCGCCATGACCGTCGACAGTATTCCGCCAGCCTTTTGGCAGAATTCCATTGATGGTCATAATGTGGGTGGGTGGCTTGTAGCCACTGTGACGGTATGTTGGCTGCTGTCGCTGTGGCAGTAGGCGATCAATACCGCCAATGTTATAATGAGGGCCTTAATCTAAAAAAAATTATATCTCGACTTCCACTTGATGGAGTTCTGCGATTTTGGTCGAGTCTTGTATTATGCAGAAAAACATTCCCTAGTTTTCTAACCTGGTGCTGAGTCGTTTTGTGATGTTTTCACTGTGTCACTTTATGAGTTTTTGCACAAATACTTTACATATTGCCTTCTAGGTTAAGTCTACCTGCTCGGTGCCAAGCTACCAGATGGTGAGCACAGGATAATTTAGGTTGTGTTGTGAGTTACCCTGACAGGAATTGTGGTCCCAGTTGGACAGGGGCATACCTCTGCCAACTAGAGACCCAATTTCTAACAACAAGTATGAATCAAAGCATTCAGTGCAGTCCTGTATGTTCAGGTATCATAATATAAAAGTACATTTTCTAAAGGTCACATTCATCACTGAAATGCACTCTTGGCATCGGTAACAAGTTAATTTTGGGAAACATTTACAGTGCTTTTTAAACATGTTTCTTCATTGGAGTTTTGTACAGAAAGAAATACAGCAATCAGTGGCTTTGGATGTACATTGCTCTTGCATCTAAGCTTCGACATAAACAGGCATGCAGCTGAGTTAAGGAGGTATCAGGATATTGAGGAGGTTTCATAGGTGGTAAAGATAGGAGCGAAGAGTGGGGGTTCAGGGGAAAGAGGGAAGAGTGGAAGAGTGGGGAGGTGAAGGAGCAGAGCACAGGGGTTCTTGATGTTGATTCTGGTGGGCCTACATATCATCCATCCAGTGAACATGGGAATGGGCCTTGGTGTTTGACTGCACATGGTGTATGTTGTGAATTAAGGGGTCATAGGTGCAGCATCTGAGGATGAGCTTAGGTTTGGGTGAATCAGCCTAGAAAGCCGCTCCTCCCAGACCAAGTACATTGAGCAGTGACACATTCCCCAGTGTCCTCATGAAGTTATTCTGTCACCTCAGCAGTGTCCCAAGGGGTAAACATCATCCACCAATGGTCAGGATTGAGAGGGTTGGTGACTTATAGCATGCTGCAATGGTTTTCTTATTCAAGATAAGTAACATATATAGGAAGTGAACTGTAAATCTGCACGTTCCATGGTGTAAATTCCCATTGATTCCATCTCCAGGGAGGAGATATTATGGATTGCCATGACGTGTTTCGGCTGGGATAGGACAGTTCCAATATGATCTCAGCTGATGGCAATCCCACAAAAGTATCAGGTCAGCACCTGGGACACTGCACCTGGCGCACACATCAACACTTCCGGGAAGATATGGGCTATTCACGAGGCAGTAGGTAGGCCCTGTGCAGGATATAAAATTGAATTTGTTGAAGCCAGGAGTCAAGGTATTCCAGTCATGAATAGGCCATAGCCTTCTCCCATTCTTTGTTTTGAAATGGTCCGCTGAACTCTGCTTCCCATGTCTCCAGTAGGGGTTGAAGTGACAGCTGTGTGTGATCTAGAAGAGCTCTGATGAGCCACATAATGGTATTAATAAAATATACAGTTATTCTAAGAGTCTTGGATAGTATATTAAATACCCAGATCCACGTAGGTTGATGGAAGCATTAGCTCATTAAAGGACAAGCCCCTACCCACCAAAAAGTGGTCTGCTTCATCATCAGGCAGTGCTCCTTGTTGGGCAGGCACCTCAATGCCCAATAAGCCCTTCTATGGGGCTCTTTGGCAGAGGTATTTTTTATCACCAATAAGGTACAAAATGCAACTTGGGTGCCTACAATGTTGAAAGACACTTGAAACTAACACAGAGTAATGGTGAGAAATGGATACAACTACCTACAGACTCCAATCAGTTCCTTTTATTAATTTTCAGATTCTATGTTAAGGTTTAAAAAAGAGCAGATAATGCAAAGAAAATAATGCTCCTTGTATTCTCCCCAGTTGATTATTGGTTGGTTGGTAGTTTATAGGATTTTGGTCAAGGAATTGGTCAATATTTTTTATTCCTTTTATGTCCTTCAGGTTATATGTCAATTCATCAGGACCTAACACCAGCTACCTAAACCTCTCTTCTGGTGGAATTCCTATACTAACTGCAAAAGCAAGAGAACCCGCTTCTTTGTTACAAACATCCATGATAGTGGCCCCCAGGTTGGAAAACCCAGCAATGGGGGTACGCATTGTGTAAGACAGAGTGCTCATGTTAGGCAGGTAAGGGCTGCATGCAGGAGGAGGAATGTGCTCCTGGGGAGGTGGGTGTTCACATGTGTTAGGTGAAGGAGAGTTCTGCTGGGCAAATGGGGGTTGAGTTTCCCCATATATTCCACAAAGAAGCCTGCCAGACAATAGTACAGCCATTGAAGTTGGGCTGATAGGTTATAGTGCTATAACCTGGGAGCTCTCAGGCCCCCCCTTATCTGTAGAGTTGAACGTATGGCAACATAAGTCTCTCAGGAGAACATGGAGCTCCTGGAAAAATAGTATCAGAATTGTGAAGTTTAAGAAGTAGTGAACGAGCCAG
Source organism: Pleurodeles waltl (assembly GCF_031143425.1). Classification (NCBI taxonomy): domain Eukaryota; kingdom Metazoa; phylum Chordata; class Amphibia; order Caudata; family Salamandridae; genus Pleurodeles; species Pleurodeles waltl. Next base: position 255,844,880 of record NC_090437.1, on the reverse strand, counting down.
GGGAGACTCACCATCTTGGCAATTGCCACTTGTTCTTCAGCAATAGGGGGGAGGAAGGTCCAGAAAGGGATCTGGGCACAAGGGATGGAGTCACCAGCATCAAATTCCCCTGGTTTCGGGCTGCGTGATAAATCCAAACCCCCCAAGTAACAGATAACCATATAATACCATTCGATGGAACCCCCTCAGATCTACCGGCCTTGCTGCGATGGCCGGCCCAAAAAGGGATTAAACAAGACTTACTCAGCTAAACATTAGTCCCCACACCCATTTTAAGTCTGCTAGGAATGAGGAAACCAAGGTAAGTTCTGCTAGCATGTCCTGAAGATAAAGCAGGATCTCACTGGCATATATTGAGATCATGTGGGTGCATTAGAAAAAGAGAAACCACAACAGAGAGGAGAAATCACAACCTACTTCATCATTCCTTGCCGTGGAGGTAAGAGGCATTTTGTATGGAAACATGATCTTAACAATAACTAGTTTGCCACTAGGTGAAAATCAAAGGTTAAAGTAAATTTATAGTTAGTGAAATATGTCAGTGAGAACAATAATGTTTTGAACTTAAAAAAACAGAAATTCCCCAGTTATAGCTAGAAGAGCAGACATGTTCTATAATATCATTTATGATATCAATGGGTTTGAATGGATGTCATAAATCACAACAATGGTTTGGCCACAGGGCCTGGCGTACAGTCGTCCCTTTGTCCATCCCATCTGGAGGCAGCTAACCCTCCTCATAGAAAGCAGTCAACCCCATGATGTGCATGGCCTTTTTTGTTGTGCGCAAAGTGTTGTTAGCCACAAGGCCTATCTTACAGCCACGCTCTGCTTCCTACTCCCTACCTTTGGCAAGGGGTTGGCCACAGGGCTAGGCCTGATGCCAGACCATTTGGTCAAACCCCCAGCAGTGTGCCAACCCTGCACTATGCACAGCGTTTGGCGTCCTCAGTGTATGGTTGGTCTTTTGGCCCCAGTGGTCAAAACATATATAATAAGGGGAGGGGGCACCTACTCCCTCCCCGACCCTTATTAGGCCCCAGGGACCCCATCTCCCAAGTCAATTCAAATAAAAAGGGGAGAGGGGATGCATGTGGTTTCCCTCTTCAAGCCTTAAAAGGCACTTGTGTCCCTATCCCAAGGGCAATTACATTTAAAGGGGGGAGGAGTGTGTGCAGCCCACCTCCACAAGCCTTCTTTTTTCTTGGGATCCCATCACCTTCGGCCAAAATCTAAGGGGAGAGGGGTAGGCAGCCCACCTTCCGAGTCTTATTAGGCCCCAGGAACTCCATTACCAGGGGCCAACCCAATAAAAATGGGGAAAGGGCCCGTACAGCACCCTCCCTGAGCCTTCATACGCCCTATGGAACCCATCCCTTGGTCTATTTTTTGTTTAAGAGTGGAGGGGGCCTGCATGGACCCTCTCCATGAGCCTCAAGAGTTAACAGGCCTCGGTGACCCCATCCCCAGGGGCTACAGTCAATTAAAAAGGGGAGGGGCATGCGTCCCCCTACAATTAGCCTAGCGGAAACCCCATCCACTGGGACCAAATTTAATTTAACCAAGTTTTATTGGTCACAGGGACTCCACTCCCAATGGAGTAATTATTAAAGGAAGCAGGGAATACAGCCCCCTTCCATGTGCCAAATTTGGCTCTGGGAACCCCATACCCCGGGGACCTAAATGTAAACATAATGGGGAGGGAGCCAAGCACCCTCTCCCTGAGCCTTATTAGGACCTGGGACCCTATCTCCTGGGGCTGTGTTGTTTTTAAAAGGGAGGGTACCATGCAGCCCTCTCTCTGAGCCTTATCAGGCCCTGGGGCTCCCCAAGGCCTCCATATTAAATACGTGGGTGCCCCGGTGCCCAACTAGTGCACCCACCAAGCACATATTGAAGGCCGTGGGGGAGCCCCTGGGCCCACCCAACCCCTCGCATGGTGTACGAGCTGGCATGGCTCTGGCCTTGAGGGAGCAACTATTTAGGCTGCTCCCTCAAGCTGGGAGTAATATGCTGTTCTGTTTCACTGCAGTGTTCCCTTTCTCTTTAAGGCTAAGATACTGTCATGGGCCGGCCATAGGATTCCCATGGCCTTTTTAAGGCTCAAGGAAGGGGTTCACAAGACCTTCTCCCCTTAAAAAAATACTTTGGGGCCCCAGGAGACGAGGCCTCCAGGATTTCTCCCTTTTATCATTTTTTTCACTTCAGGACAGGGGAATAACTCCTAGAGTACTGTAACGGCTGCCAGCAACATTTTTCCCATGTTGCTGGCAGCCATTCAGAGAGTTCGCTCCTGCAGCAATCTGACTCCTGTGGGAGCAAGATGGACCAAGAGAGAAAAAGCTTACTGGGCTAATCTGAATGGTCTATTTTTAAAACGGCACTCCGATGAAACTCTCAAGAGACTCTCATGGACCCAACCGTCCAGATACACCAATATATGTATAACTTTATTTTTCAAAAACTACTGAACGGATGAGTGCTAAAACACAAAAGGCACAATGTGCCATCCAAAATACAGCCTCCTGTGGAATTTGGTGTAAATCCACTCAGCAGTTTTTGGGGTAGTGCTACCTAAAGACGTCTATGGAAAATGCACAAGGATTTTGAGTTTTGGGATCACCCCTTTTTTCTCAGTCAGCCCTTGATGGATCACCCAAAACTTTCCAGGAAGTAGCTAAAGTGATTTTTTTTTTTGGGGGGGGGTTCATGAAGATTCTCAAGCAGTGCCAAAGTTATTAGCAAACCACACACATAGTTGGTTCCTTACGTACAGGAGCACGAGCAGGGAAGGCATATGTGCTCCCACCTGGTGGGAGCTTTAAAAACGTAAAATACTCAGCCCACTCAATTAATTCAATTCTGTTCAAGAAATATTTTCTATCATGTAGGTAAGAGGAGAGTATAAAGACAAAGGTTCCAAGGAAGGCAATGTTGGACATGGCCCTTTCTGCAGGGTCACACCCAAACCTTTTTCCTTCACCTTCCTATGTTTGCTGAATTTGTTTTTGTACGCATTTGAACTCTCTGCACTTTACCACTGCTAACCAGTGCTAATGTGCTCATGCTCCTTCCCTAAAAGATTGGCTTTCACCAGATTTATCATATTTAATTTTATTTAATTTACTTGTAAGTCACTATAAAGTGGTATAATTTATATGCAAGGCCTGTAAACTGAGTGCTACTAGTGGAGATGTAGCACTTATTGTGACACCCACTTAAGCAGCACTTTAAAACATGCCCAAGATTTGACATTGCAGCCTCAATGCAGTTTTAAACTACCAATTTGACTTGGCAATTTAACATCCTTTCCAAACTTAAATTAAAGTTGTATTGCATATGTCACCCCTAAGGTGGCCCTAGGTAGCCCACAGAGCAGAGTACATTGTAACTAAAAGGTTGTTCATATAACTTTATTCTTCACTTATCCTGGTAATGAAAAGCTCCTAAATTCAGTTTTTCTCTTCTTTGGAGCCTACCTCAGCCATAGGACAACATTAGGTTGACAAATTAGATTTAACAAGTGCTTTGATTGGAAACAGGTTAGCAATTCTTGTTTGGTGTCTCAGAAATTATAATTGTAAAGGATTTTAAGTTACAGTATTGAAAATGGCACTTTTAGAAAGTTGGCATTCTACTGCCCAGCTACTTGGTGCCTGCTGCCTGTTCCTGGGTCATATATCTGGGTGTAGTTGGCAGTTGAACTTTGTTTATTTCACTCAGACAGACAGCCTCATAAAAGAGGAATTAGGTATGCTGAACTGGGAACAGCCTCCCTTGCAACTAAATAGGGTGTGCCCTACTCTGACACAAATGATTTGTCACCATGCATTGTTCACACAGCCAAATTGGAGCTAAGGCAGTGGAGGCAGTGGAGGCCAGAACATCAAGGACTTCAAAGTGAATTCTCTTGAACCTTCTATTTCACGGAAGGCACCAGATATAAAAATATGGCTTTGGGTCCAACACTTTAGTTCATTTTCTTGACTTTTTGAAGGACCTAATGATGTCTAGCTTCTGCTGTGGCCTGCTGTGTACTTTAGGGGACTGCCTTGTTGTATCTTGAAGGACTGCTTTGCTGTCTGAACTCTGACTTCAACCCTCAGAGGCTTGCATTATTGTTTGAGTACTATTCTACTGCTAAACCCAGGACTACCAGAGTGATTCCAAGGGCTAGTTGGCTGGCCTCCTGACCAGAGCCTGAGGGACAGAAAAGTCTCCAACTATCTTTAAACTGGACCCTTACTTAGCTGGAGTTTGAGAACCAAAGGAAGACCAGGACCAACCCACTCATCTATCCATCTAAGTTGCATTGCCAGTCAACATGACTTCATGGCAGCTCCTGCTACATTCTTCTCTGTAGCAGCACATACTGTTCAGAGGTCCTTCACACAGGGGTATCCGGCCTCATAAAACTCTCATCAGCTACAGCCTTCAGCCTTGTCCCGCTGGACAAAAAAGCAACTAAGTCCAAATGAAGAAATCTTCACCGCTCCTTCATCCAGCAGCTCCTCAACGACAACGCTTCTTCCTCAGTTCCTGCCCACAGCCTTGCTGTGATGAACTTTATCTTCCCTTTTTTTCAAAATGTCTTTCAAGTCTAAAGGTAAACATCCACTGGTCGTAATCCACTCTTTACATTCGACATGCACTCCATTACACTCATATGCTTCAACTTCAACCTGGTCTCACGGGACTATATGACCACAGTCAATACTCTGATCTTTAGGTGCTAGTTTTTACCTTGAACATTAACAATTCATAACACATGTTCTACTAACTGAATGTTTGTTGTTTTAGTGTCAATTATTTTATTAAAATGTACTCTATTCATTTAAATTGGTCTGGGATTTTTTGTGTGTTGTGTTTTTACTTTGATACTGTTTGCATGCTGCATAAATACTTTACACATTGCCTCCAAGTTGAGCCTGACCTCTTTTGTACCACCCTACCAGGGTTTTTAAAAATGTTTTTAAATTGGAATTTGCAGTAACCAACTATATCATAACAACAAGTCAGTATGCATTCAGGAATGGTCTACATAGAAGAGCTGTTCAGCTAGGCAATCCCAATCATTGGAATACATTGAGTAGTTATGAAGAACATGGAGAGAGATGGGGAAGGGTGAGGAGGGGAAGGCAGGATGAGAAAGATTGAGGGAAGAGGAAATAACTTGCCTTTTAGCAAGGCCAATACCTTACTTGGTAGGGACTGTCAAGTAGCATCACACCAGCTTGACAGGGGATTAGAGATACACCCCACATTAACAGAGCTGTTGGACCGGGTGCCACTCATTCAGGTGGGCATGGTGAAGATCAGCTGCATCCTCAATTGTGTTGCCATGGAGTCTGAGATAAGTCACCATGTCTTTCAGGTGTGAATGGGTGGGCATTAGTTACCAATATGCATCAAGCAGCTCCTGACAAGAAGCCACTTAATCCTGCTGGGAGCCTGCTATTTGCCCCAGTGCATCATGACCTGTCGCTTAGCCAGCAGCAACAGCATTGCCGTCAGCCGATGGACCTCCAGAGGAAACCTCCTTAACATAGTCCACTAGTAAGACACTGAGGAAGTACTCAGGAGAATGGCCTGTGATACTCATTATGTCATTAAGCACCGCTGTTCAGAAGTCAAATACCTCTGGACAATCCCATGCTAGATGCAGGAAGTCAACATACTGTGCAGCACATCCGCTATGAGTCCCATTCGCAGCTGCCAATCTAGTGTGCAGTAGGTTCTGTGTAAATATTTAAAGTGTATCAAGTGCAGCCTGTAGTTCAGGGATAGAGCCTTGGACTGGGAACAGAAGGGCTAGTCAGTATCTCTTCAATTACAGTAAATGTCGGGAGCATCAGAACATGTAATGGAGATCTTGTAGCGCCTTGTGGAGCTGATAATAGGTCATAGTGTCTAGGAGCGAAGAAGCTGAGTCCCGGAACACCTGTTGGTGGGCAACAAAGCTGCCCTCTGGGTATGCCGTGCCAAAAGAAGTCAGCTGCATCCAGTGAAGTCATCCCGAGTACTGGCATTGGCTGCCATCAGCCGCAGAGGGTGTCCCAAAATCGGAGCCGACAAGGCAAACAGATGGTCAAGGTGCGCTCTCCTCGGCTACTTGTTCTATGCCAACACCGTGCAGGCTACGTGACAGGGTCATGGAGGGCTATCTGAAGTGGGCATGGTGTCACATGGTCATTCTTAGGTGCAGTGTGAGGCTGGTACTGAATGGGGTGTTGTCAATATTAGGTAAAAGGAGCCTGGGTACTGAAGAAGTATACATTCATATAGGGTGCCCCTAGCCCTTCCTGCTCAAAGGGGAGCATCAGTATCTCCCATACTTCTCACATGCCAGCCCATGCCACTAATATAAGGTGAGACCAGAGTTTCTTACCGAAATATGCTAGTAGAGGGAGTGGCAGGTTGATAAACAAGTATACGAATTTGGGGAGCATTACCAATTTGGCAAATGTCAACCTCCCAGGGAGGGAAAGTGGTAACTTTGACCAGACGGTGACCTGGTCCTTGTACCATGTCATCAACCTGCCATAATTCTCCCTCCAGAGTTCACCTAGACACGGGCTAAGACAAGATTCCAGATAGCAGAGTGGGTCTTGGGTGGCCTCCGCAAGTTGAAATAAGATGGATTTCACTGACTAAATACTGATACCCGAAGAGCCACCAAAGTGAATGAATTTCCAGAGAAGGGGATCCAAACTTTCTGATGGGTCTCAAATGTATAAAGTAAGGTCATACATATACATCAATACTAGAATCTGCCTGAGGCAGAATGGAAGACTTCAGAGTGAATGATGTTGTCTCACGTTGGCTGTGAAGGGTTCCATTGCAGTGGCAAATACGATTGGTGGCAATGGGTACCCCACTGCATGCCCTGAAATATCACAGAAGGGTATGAGATGGTCCCATTAATCTGCAGACCCGTGACATGCTGCGTGTAGAGTATATCAATCAGTAATATAAATTTGTTACCAACCCCTAGCCACACTAACAGATGGAAAAGGTAGGGCCATTTGAGTGAGCCAGATGTCTTGGTGGTACCCAGGAATGCAGCAGTTGCCATAAGGTTGGGATCAATTGTGTGGAGAAGGGCAAAGAATGTGCGCAGATTATGGGCTGCCAACCAGCTCAGCAAGAAGCCAGACTGGTCCGGTCAGCCTATGTCAATAGAGGGAGGAGGCATGAGACAATCAGCTTGGCTAAGATTTGGTTATCAATATTTATCAAAGAGAGCGGCAAATAGGAATTTCAGCACCTGGGTGTAGGAAGCAGGCCTGGTTTGTGGTGGGTACCACAGGTACTTACACCTTACACCAGGTCCAGTTATCCCTTATTAGTGTATGCAGACAGTGTCTAGAAGCCAGGCTCTCTAGTGGTAGTGTGGATGAGCAGCCAAGGCCTAACTAGGAGACATGCAAAGCTCATGCAATATCACTACAGTAATACAGTATTTACACACATGAAAGACACTAGTCAGTGGTACAAAAATAAAGGTACTTTCTGTTGGTGACACACTTGTCAAAAATACCATAGAGACTATACTCCCATAGGAGGTAAGTAAAACACACAGCTTTTACACTAGTATACAAAAACAGGTAAGTAAACAGTTAGAAAACAGTGCAAATATTGCAAATCACAATAGTCAGAAATGGGCCTAGGGGGAATATAAACCATATACTGAAATAGTGGCTTGTGAATATCGGTTTCCCACCTAGGCAAGTGTACTGTGTAGGGGTGCACTAGGAGTATTAGAAAACACCAAAGGTAAGTAATAGAACCCACCCCAGAGCCCAGGAAAGTAGGAGTAAATCACAGGAACTTTCCTAGAACACAAAAGAAGTCATGATAGAAGATAATGCAAGAACTAGAAGAGACTGCAAGACACCAACAATGGATTCCTGGACCCGAAGATCTGTGGAAGAAGGGGATCAGGTCCAAGAAGCACTGAAGAGTCCAGGGAGAACATGATCTCCTGCTAACCAGAGTAAAGGTGCAAAAGAAGAAATACCGGTGAAGAAGAACAGTCAGTACTGCACCCAAGAAGAGGGACGAGGGGTCCTGGTTGGTGCAGATGATGTCTCATGCCGGATGGATAAATTCAGTCTGGTTTGCGTCACTGGATTCTGCCAACAAGCATTGGCACATGCAAAGCTCGTGGTTAGCGGAAAATGGCAATACCTGGTACCTGGAGGGTACAGGTGGCCTCTACCCAGGACAGGGAGACAGAGGGGGCTCTCAGCAACTCAGAGAGCCCTCAGAAGGCCAGAGAGCATGCACAGGAGTCCCACAGCATGGGGACAAAGAAGGTGCAAATGGAGGCCCATGAAGCACAACACAAAGGGATCCCACATGGCTGGAGAACCTCTCAGGAAGCTGTGCATCGCAGGAAGTAGTGCTGGGGGCCCGAGCTGTGCTGTGCATGAAGACCTTTGTGGAAGGTCGCTCACAAGCCTTGGTAAACTGTAAAACACGCAATGCATGGGGGTACTGTCTTGCGTGGGGAGGCAAGCTCTTACCTCCACCAAAGTTGGAGAGCTGGACCTTAGGACCATTGTGATAACTTCAGTCTACCACCCATGTTGCTGGATCTAAGCACTTCATCAGGAGAGGCGACCCACTTGACTGGTCATTGCTGCAGAGGGGTGCCTGCTGAAGCAGAGAAGTGACTCCTTCACTTCAAGTGAGATTACTTCGTTCTTCTGGTGCAGGCTGAAGGCAGGCAGTCCTTGGAGGATGCATGACCTGGAAACAGTTGCAGTTGCTAGCAGGAGCTGAAGATACAATGTTGCAGAAGTCACCTTTGCTTCTTAATTGCAGTTTGTAGACTTCCTGGAGGGACCAGATGCAGGTTCGTCGGTAGAAGGTGAAGTAAAGGATGCAGAGGATTCCTGCTGTACTCTTGCAATCCGAATCTGAGGAAACACCCAGAGTAGAGACCCTAAATAGCTCTGAAAGGGCGATTGGTCAGGTAAGTACCTATCAGGGGAGGGCTCTGACATCACCTGCTGGCACTAGCCAACTGATTTGCTCCCAGAGTGCCCCACCACCTTGGAATCCAAGATGGCAAAACCCAGGGACCCTCTGGAGGAGATCTAAGCACTGCCCCTCTGGTGGTGATGGACAGGGGCGTGGTCACTCTCCTTTCCTTTGTCCAGTTTTGCGCCAGAGCAGGGCCTGGGAGTCCCTTATCCAGTGTAGACTGGATTATTCAAGGAGGGCACCATCTGTGCCCTTCAAAGCATTTCCAGAAGCTCTGGGAGACAACCCCTACCATGCCTCTAACACCTATTTCCAAAGGTAGAGGGTGTTACAACCCTCTCCCAAAGGAAATCCTGTGTTCTGCGTTCCTGGACTTGAGCTGCTCAAGCAACAGGAGGCAGAAACCTGTCTGTGAGGTGGCAACATCTGGGGCTGGCTGGAAAAGCTAAGAAGGCTGGGATGGCAGTACTGGGGGAGCCCCCAGAGTGCATGGAATTGTGCAACCAATACCAGAATTAGTATTGGGGTACAATTCCTAATTGATAGACACCTTACATGGCCATTTTCAGAGTTACCATTGTGAAGCTGGACATAGGTATTTACCTATGTCTAATGTATGCGTAAAATGCATTCCTGCACTCACAAGGTCCGGGAAAATGGTCCTGATGATGTGGGGGCACCTCTGCTAGTGCACACACAGGTACTTTGCACCCAACCCTCAGGGTTGAAAGGCCTGAAATATAGGTGATTTATAAGTGACCCGGTGCAGTGTAAATGGCAGTGAAAGGGTGCATGCACCATTTCACACAGGCTGCAATGGCAGTCCTGTAGAAGCCTATCTTGGGCTCCCTGTGGGTGGCAAAAGTAATGCTGCAGCCCATAGAGGTCCCCTGGAACTCCAATGTCCTGGGTACATAGGTACCATATACTAGGGACTTTTAAGGGGGCATCTGTATGCCAATTAGTAGTGAAATACTGGGTTACCAGTATGTAGTGATCAATTTGAGAACAGAGATAGCATAAGCACTGGGGTCCTGGTAAGGAGGATCCCAGTGACACAGTCAAGCATACTGATAAAACAGTGAAACATACTGACAAGCAGGCCAAACAAACCATAAGCACTGTGGTCCTGTCCCAGTGAAACAGTCAAAACACACTGACATCAGGCAGAAATTGGGGGTAACATGCCAAAAAGAGCGTACTTTCCTACAGCCAGCCAAAAGTCAATCCTGGACCAAGGGTTATATGTGGATGTTATGCAGGTTACCTCAGAGCTGTGAATGTGATGGGTATGCCTGGCATCTATAAGGCTATTGTCAGTAATATGGGTATGCAATTGCACAGCGGCTTGTAGTTTCAGGTTGCGTGTCTTGCTGGATCTATCCACCTTGCATTCAATACTACATTAAATTCCCTTCCCCAAAACACCACCCCCGGGCCAATCATCCCCACCAAGCACCTGACCTTCACAAAAAAGAGAGGATCATGAGTGATGGGGCCAAAGAGCAATGGTAGGGTCAATGGTTGTCCCTGAAAAATACCCACCAGAAGAACATAGTGCACCTGTGAATCATGAAGCACACAACACGTGAGCCAGTGAAGTCTTCTGCAGAGCACCACTGAAACCCCTGTGCATAATTTGAGCAGCAGGCTACATGCTTCTCTCCAATTCAATTCGCCCTTAAGCGCATCTGTGTCATGTTTGTCAGAGGTAACTCTGGCAGTGAGTAAATATCTATTTTGTCGTGCTGTAAATGTGCAAATACTTGTTGCACCTTCCATCTGTTGTTCATGCCCCTAATGTTCCCAGTCAAATATTTAACTGACATCACTGAAAGATGGGTGGATAAGTTGGTGATGTCAATAGTCGATCAGGTGTGTGCAGACTATAGGGACGGGCCTCAATGCTAAGTGGCTAAACAGAAGGAAAGCAAATTAAAGGCATAATAAAAAAATAAAAAAACATTGCCCCAACCAATATCCCAGCACCCATTTTGGCCTTCCAACTGAGCTAAACAGACCACCCCACCAACCAGTCAATTTCCCAAAGGGGTTAAGGAAACCATAAAGAGAATCATCCCAGAGCGGCTGGAATGTGGCCAAACACCCTGCCAGTATGATATGCGTTGGTTGGCCGCAAGGGAAAGTCAGGGCAACTGGGTGAAGAAACATCTCTTCAGGAATAATAGGTCACCAACTCTGCACCATCTGACACCTAGCACAAAGGACTTGTTGACACAGGGCTCAGATTGGTGGGCATGGATGTATCCACAACTGTCACCATAGTAGCAAGGTGTCACCGCATAGGCATCATGCAAGGACTAGTCACGTTTAACTAAGATGGCTGCTGCCTGACACCATGGGTGATAGTGGCGGAATTGGTTCAGCAGTGGGAAGTCCCCAAGAAAATATAGCAACAGATTTAAGGTCCAGGAAGTAGTGAGTGTTTCCCAGATGCTGTATGTAAAGTTTCCCCAGGTATATCAAGGAGTACTTGTCATCCACCTTCTGTAGTGTGCACTTTATTGTGAGAAAGTCCCATCAGGCAGCCTGGACAGCCAGAGTATAGTACGGAAAGAAAGCAATCTTGTTGTCCTGGTATTGGAGAGGATGATGCTCCCTGGCTAGGAGAAGTGCAATGTCTCTGTCCCGATAATTTAAGAGATTTGCCTTGATGAGGTGGGCAGAGGAGCCCAGAGGTAGTCGCTTAAAGATCTATGCACCCTCTCAATGATCAGCATGGGGAGAGTTTCTCCCTAAAGAGGGTGTGGAGCATCTTTTCCACAAAGTCCTCCATGCAGTCCACTGCAGTCGAATCAGGGACCCCAATAATTCTCAGATTATTACATTGTGATCTTGTTTCCAAGTCCTTATTTTTATTGCCGATGACTTCAAGTACTGTTTCCATCTGCAGCAGGTGCTACCTTGCCAAGGAGTGCATGTCTTCAACATCTGACATGCAGTGTTCAAGTTGTTCCAGCTTCTACTTGTGCCTGTCTATCTTGTCCTTCAAGCAGTCGAAAAGGTCAGTGAGCATGTCAATCTTTGCATCAATAGCACACAGGATTTGATTGAGGCCGACAAACATAGAGTGAATATCCGGCTCCAGAGCAGCACCTCCCCGGGGACCCAGAATTTTTTCTTTCTGTGAGGGATCAGTGGCATGCAACATCCTGCATGACTTGAAGGGCAGCTTGGATTGCTTTTTGTCAGTTTTCCCCATGGTGCAATCGGGCCACATAGTTTGTTGAAGTAAGCCTCAGCAAGACCTACTAGTGCAAGGGGTTCGCCCTTCTCTGCACAAAGTCCTCAGACCATATAGGAAGAAGTTAGCACAGAAACTGAAATAAAAGACAAAGTTTATTAAACCTCATGAGGTGGTACTGTAGTGTGGTCAGTTTTACGTATATTTTGCGCATTAGCTTCAGGCCTTAGGCCTCTGTGCACTTTGCCCTAAATATATTTTATTCATTTGCTAACAGCTTAGAGCCTCTGTGCACTTTACTCTAAATGCTTTCTATTAGGCTTCGTACTGTTATTTTACAGAATAGCCAGTTCTACGGTGTTGTTTTTTATTCATATCACACTGTTTTGCCTACTTCAGCACTGGAGTTCTTCATAACATATTCACTCGGTGCTTTAGTCAAGGATACAGTCTGGTACATTGCCGATAGACGTGGTAGGAGTCTAGACTTGCCATTCCTGCGCAGGAACATTTTGTGATCACAATGACATGTTAGTTATAAAATCACTTCCTTGTCCCAATACATCAAGAGGGAGATTCCGACCAGGGAACCACAACTAGACGCTGACTGCCTCGTTGCAGATGCTGAACCAGATCACAGGCCTTTGCTCAGGTATGAGTGTGTCCGTCTCCCTAGTGATACAGAAAGGCAAGCTGAAAGCTTAACATGCTGTGCTCTAAATAGAACAAGCAGAGGGAGAGTAGAAACGGTTAGGAATTACGATAGCTTTATTTCTATGTTTTACTCTCCTGGTTACTATATCAATCCTACTATGTTGTATTGTTCTGGTTATTGCGGCTCACGCCTTAATATCTAAAATACAGTCGTTTTATTAAAACATAAAATAAAACTTATACTGTCTTTGTCATTTGTACATGAGACCATATTGTGAATGAGAGAGTTGGTTTGGATCTGAGTGACCACGACTTCCCTGAGAAGTTCCAAAGATGTCATGCGCTCGGCTGCCCAATCATTTCTTCCCCGTGGGAGAAATGAGGCACTGCTAGTTAGCCGGAGCAACAACCGGATTTAGGGTGACAGAGTTCCTTACACGTGGGTCAAACTCAGTCCCCCACACCGTTATCGATCCTGCTGCCTAGAAATCCAGTAGTCTCATTTAGGATAATGAGAGCCCACGCGACATGGCGCCGCCAACGTTTGGTCTGGCTCTAATGTTTGGGTCCGACTGACTCTCTCGGTCTCGTATATATTTTGACTCCTCGGTTCCGTATGCGGAGACGTCCGTGGGGCTGAGGGTTTCCGCCACCACAGGTTGGGTACATCCTATTACTTAGTGGTTGGTTGTTCAAGCTTGAACTTTGAAAGGAAATACCCCGATATTGGTGTGCCTTCTCTGTCCTAGAGCTATTATTGTTATACTAATGGCGAATCCAGTTGTAGTAGATATACCGCTTAATATGCGATTTCCGCTCACGGGTCATCTGATAGCACATGGACTGACGGTCCAGGGGGTTCCGGTCACTTTTGTGGTGGACGCCCATGCAGCCTATAGATCAGAACTTTTTTATTCTTGGGTCGTATTTCCAGCAGCTGATGGGGGTACAAATACTTTTCACGAATATACTGTTGCGAATGTCCCTGGACAATACAGGGCTTATGCATACTTAGAAATACCTTTATCTTATCAAGAACACCATAATTGGCATGATGGCGCCCTCCCACATTCAGTAACACCAGTACGGTTAGGTCCGTTGAGTAATGATGGTCCGACCTGGCCTTTATTGGCTACATATACACCATATCCTGGAGTGGCAAATGTGGCAGTGGCTGAAGTGCGTCGTTTATATGTGGAATTAACTGCAACGTACAGACGATTAGTTCAGTTTGTGATGCAGACATTAAATACTAATGCAGCGCGTGCTGCTCCAGCTCATCCACATGCGGTGGTGCCAGGAATAAATCCGGCCACTGTACACTCTGTAATGGGCAAGGTACCGGCTAAACGTGAGGAGACTCCATTTTGGCTGGCGCAAAAAATTAATACGCTGGAAGCAGTATTTCCCCATACGGGACCTCAGGATAAGCATAGAATTTTGACGATGTGTTTGCCGTATGGGATGGTTCCTACGGTGGATCTTTGTAATACTTGGGGCACGGTGTTTGCCGCTCTCTATACTACAGCACACGGTACACCGACTTTGGCTAATTTGCCGGAGGTGCTTAAACAAATTCAGGATGAATAGGGGGCTGCCCCTGCTTTGGATTTAGGCATGCAATTGATGGGTAATTTTGACGCGGTTTCTTCTATTATTTTGAGTAATCTCAAGGGGGAGGCTGTAGCACTAGCAGTGCGAATGCGTCTTCGGGACGTTCCGCAGATTAATCAGGAGCGGGAACTTCCGAGAATAATAGCTGAAACATATTCTAGTATTGGTCGTGATAGCCTAAGGGCTCGACCGCAGAAACCACAATTGCAGGGTAAAAATAATAAGGATAATTCTAAGCAACAGCAACCTGAGGGTGCGAAAAAGCGCTGGGATAAGAAACAGCAAACACCTAAGAAAGATGGTGGGCAGTCTCCGCAACCGGAGACCCCACAAAATAAGTATAATCTCAGGAATAGGGATACTTTGAAGACGCCTGATAGATATCAATATACTGATACGCGCCAATCTCGTTCCTTTCAGGACTCCTCGGAGAAAAGAAGTGAGAGAGGTGGGCGGTCAGAGCGGAGGACGGAGTACGTGAAACCGAGACAGGATTCACAATGCTCAGCGGAGGTTTCTATTAAACAAGAAGAGAAACCGCTGCAACAAAAACAGCAGTTTAAAAAGAAGAAAGTGGCAGCAGTCTCAGTTAGACATGCCGCTCAAGAAGAGAGTTCTCTTGACGAACAAGACATGGGCGTTAGCGCTGTTAGACAGCGCGGCAGAGGTCACAATAGTTCGCCGGAGTCTTCTAGAGCATCTGGAGGCGAAAGCAACTGATGACTTCATACAAGTCGAGACGGCGGATATGCGAGTCTCTGATCCTGATCAAGTATATCTTGTGACTCTACGATTAGAAGAGGACATTGACCGCGTTGTACACGCCATCTTTTGGGACCATATGGTGAAATCATATGATGTCCTGTTGGCCGAACAAGATTGGCCACCTGACTTTGTTCGCGACTGTCCAGTTGGGGAGGAGGTTATTGCGCCTTCCTTTTCACCACTTGTTCCGAGAGAACTAGCAGAGTCATATGGTAAATCATGGGCTCTAGCACAAGCCCCCGCCCTATATAGAAATAATGTGGGGTGGGATAAACAATCACCTTATCATGTCATTCCCATTAAAGGAGAACCTCAGCCACAGCCGCAATATCCTATTAAATTTGAAGCAAGGGCATCGGTTCGGAAAATTCTTACACAATTGGAGTACCAAGGTGTGATTGAGCCTTGTGTCTCGCCGATGAATAATCCCTTATTTCCGGTTGCTAAACCGGACCATTCCTATAGGATAGTGGTGGATTACAGACATTTGAATAGTCATACACGCACATATGCTATACAGAATTCACATAGCGCTGCGCTTATGAATAATATAGTGCGTAAAAAATACAAAACAACATTGGATATCTCGAATGGATTTTTCTGCCAAAATATAGCACCCGAAAGTCGGGACTATACCGGTTTCAGTGCGTTTGGCTCTCAGAAAAAGTTTTGTCGTTTACCTCAGGGGTATAAGAATAGCCCAGGACTGTTCTCGGCTCGTGTGACTGAACTTCTGCACGAGTTGGACCCTGAGGCGTTATCATATGTTGATGACATTTATTTGACGGACGATGAGATTCTACAACATCTCAGTCGCGTATCGCGCATTGTTGTGGGTTTTGCTGATATTGGTTATAAGTTTAATTTTAAGAAATCGAAGATTGCCTTCCTCAGTGTTATTTTCCTGGGATATGAGTTATCGAGTGAGGGCAAGAGCCTGGCGCCACATTTTTTGGAGAAATGTGCTTTACTGCAGCCTCCTAATACGGTTTGGAAGCTCCAGTCTTTGTTGGGGTTTCTGAATTTTGGCAGAACTTACATTCCTGATTATGCTACACGTATAAAACCCTTATATGAACTGATTCGCCCGAATTTTTGAAGTAGATTTTGGACGATTGAGCATACACACATACTGCGAGAGCTGCAGAATGATCTCTTAGCAGTTAAACATTTACACACGCGGGACAATAAAACTCATTTGGTCATCAGGGTGATTCCTGGGGCTCTTGGATTTACGTATGTCACCTTTAATGAAGGGGAGACAGTCCCAATAGCATACAAGTCCCACTTGTATTCTGCTGCAGAACAACGTTTTGCACAGACTGAGAAAATTCTCACTGCAGTACAGATGGCTGTGATCAAAGAAAGACCGCTAGCCCAGGGCCAACGCATTATTGTCGTTTCCCCAATTCCAGCCTTGGAGGCTGTTACAAAAGCGAGTGTTCCTAATTCGAAAGCTTTACACCCGCGGTGGATACAATGGGCTACGTCTTTGACGGCCACTGATGTGGATTACATATTTGACCCTAAGCTGCAGACTCAAGAATTTCTTCAATATGAAATAGAGTACCCGGTTCCTGCTGGCACATTACCTATTGACCAATATGAAGTGGTCATGTATACCGATGGCTCTGCGCAACCGGCGGTTGGGACTAAACAACAGTATTCTGCTGCTTGTGCGGTGGTGAGCGGGACTATGGAGGGGGGAGTTTTCTGCCCCCGACATACTTATACTAAAACATTGGGAGATTGCACGGCACAGCTGGCTGAGCTCAAAGCTCTTTTGTTAGCGTTGGAGCATGCAGAGCCGGCGATATTGACCTTGCTGGTCTGTGACTCCTACTACTGTGTGCAATCCTTCAATGAATATCTGCATTATTGGAAAATGAATGGGTTCAGAGATTCTAAAGGCAACACCATTAAACATAAATTGTTGTGGGGTAAGGTTGCGGGTCTGAAAGAGACGCTTCCTAAAGTCCATGTTGTACATACACTTGGACACCAGCGCGTTGGAATACACGTTGCTGGGAATACTTTGGCTGATGAGGCTGCAAAGGCGGCAGTGACTATCGCCACTGTAGCCGCGGTAACTCGTTCGAGTTCAAAACCAGACATAGAGATTTCGGCTGCCATAAAAGCTACGGCTGATGGCACGCCATTTCCTAAAGGATTCCCTTCTAAATATAGTTACTGCTTGAGTGGTGCACTAAATGCTGTTGTTAATATTCCAGGCGTTGGTGTACGTGAGTTACCGAATAAGATTGAGAGACCTCGATTAATTTCTGCAGCGCATGAAGGGGTGGCATCTGCGCATGCTGGTGTGGCTGCCACGATTTCGCTTTTACAGGCCCGTTATTGGTGGCCTGGTCTCTATAAGGAGACAAAGCAGTATGTCCTTTGTTGTGACGTCTGTCAACAAATTAAAGCATCGTCGGCTAGACGCCCGCAGCAGACTCCTCTTCTGATATCAAATAGACCATTACAGTGTGTGTACTTGGACCATTGTGGTCCACTAACACCAGATAGTGCATACAAATACATATTGGTTGCTGTAGATTCGTGCTCCAGATTTGTGTGGGTCTGGCCACAGCGCTCGGCTGACGCTCGGACTGTTATTAAAGATTTGCGTATCTTTGTCGATACATTTGCAGTTGCGGCTTTTCATTCGGACCAGGGCCCTGCTTTTGCCTCTAAGGCATTCAGGGACACCATGGCTTCGTTGGGGGTCCAACTCCAATTCTCGTCTCCATTTCATCCCGAGGGAAATTCTGTTGTGGAGTGTTTAAATCGTGATTTAAAGCAATCCCTAACAGCCAGGGTTATAGGTACGGGTCGTAGTTGGCTAGCCCACCTGTATGGAGTACAGAGAGCACTTAATAACTTGCCTAGAAGGTCACTGGGGGGTCGTACTTCATATGAGTGCCTGTTCGGAACACGAATGTATGTTCCTGATCTAGATGGTCCTGGTGTGGAGGCGGCAGATACGCCCTTTGACATAAATGATCGTGTCACTGTTTTGCAGGATTTACAACAATTCCGTGAAGATAACTCTTCTGCAAGTGCTGCCTCCTCTGGAATTAAGGATGAGCCAGTAACACCTACTGGTTGGATACCCAGGATTGGGGATCTAGTGCGTGAAAAGGTCGCAGTAAAGAAAGAATTTGGTCCTTCTTATCGAGCACCTGTCCCGGTGTTGGGGGTGAGCGGCACGAGAACTGTGATTTTGCCGCCGCTGCAAGGGGCCAAAGGAAATCGTTTTGTTTCCATTGATAATGTCAAGTTACAACATGTGGCCGATTCTGCACAGCAGACCAAGAGGGACACCCAGTAGTTCCGGCATCCCTCTCACTACTGGGGAAGAAGTCCCGCTGCAGGTGATTAGCACCGACCATGTTTCCTCTCCGAGCTTGGGGAGGGTGGAAGATGATCTTGCGATTGTTCCACAGTCAACGATTGATATCGATTCTTTTTCTCAAGTTGCTGTACGTTCTACTGATGTTTCTGAACATGTGATTTATAGCGTGCCTAGGAGAGAACCTCCATCAGCTTCCTTGTTCACTGTTGCACCTTTTGCAAGAACTGCCTCTGGCTGCTTCAACGACGCGGATGCGGCTGTATCCAGCTCTTCGTCTTCGCTGTCTTCAATCCGAGGTCCACGTAAGCTACTAAGTTGGCTTAAACGTACATATTTTGTTGTTCCTTGGAACTATTTGTGGCTTTTTATGGCTGTACTGACTATTTTTTTATGGTTGGGATTTGTGGTTACCTTTTTTCTGGTAATACATGGTCATTTTCTTCCGGATCGATCAGACATTGAGCACGTGGAGACTGTGTTGAGACCACATTTTTCGTCTCATATGGTTCGAAGAGACTTATCCCATGTGAACATTTCTGCAATACCAATTCCGGATGGAATTGTGTGGGATAAAGTAATGTTTGAAATATATGGTCCAACTGAATTGATTCAAATACCGTATGTTCTTAAGTTATCAATGAATGATATTGTTATTCCAGGCATTGTTTCTGATGATTGGGATGTGAAGACAGTAGATGCTATGCTAAAAGATTTGCAATATTATACTGTCTATGACGATGAAGATGCTTACCAATTTAGAGATAATCATGGTGATATGTTTTGCTACACCTATTATGGACACCACTTTATTCACAAAGCGAGTAGCCCTAAGTCCATCTTTAATTATGTACATTGGGAACATTGCTCGACTCCTCCACAAGGGAGTTCGAAAACGTATAATGATAAATTTGCATATTTTTCTGGGCATGATCAGCGAAACGCTAAGTCTTACTATTTTAAAGTGACACCGTATTCTAATAAGCAGATTTTGTTGACCGATACTAAATTACTGTATTCTAATTCGTTTGTATCTAAACTTTCGGTCGAAGGATATGAATACTGGTTGAACACTGTTGACTTGAAAAGTGTTTGGGGTACGAAAAATTGGCAGATGCAAGGCACAGATACATTATTTCGAGCATGCATTATCCCTGTGCGAGATCTAGGAGGGGGAACATGGCGGCCGGTTGAAGCGCCGACCGCGAACTCCCATCGGACGAGAGACGCGACCTGCGACCCCTGACCTGGAAATGACGCGCTGAGAGGCGGAGCAGTGCCGCAGTTGGATCGACGCGCGAGAGGATCACCGCGGCCGTAGAGGGGCCCCCTTGTTGTGACGAGGAAGAGGTTTGGAGGGGAGACGCCGGGGGAGAGACTAGGGGAGAGACTGGGATTGTGCAGGGCTCCTAGACCGGCGCCCAGGTGAGTCGCTCCTCTTGCCGGGAAGAGCTGTTGATGGCGGTTTGTTTTTTCTTTCTTCTCTCTCGGTGTTGAGGCTGACAGAGCTCCCTACGTGAGAAACACACACTGATAAATCCAGTTTGGTAGGAATACCATAAAACGTTAATTAACCGGAACATCGGATCTTTAAAAACAATCGCAGGTTGAATCTGCATAGGATTTTTTTTTTTTTTTTTTTTTTTCCCTTTGTGAGCCTTGTTTTTTTGAGACTTCTTCTGTCACCCACAGAGGTTGATGTTAAACTCTCTTATCATTATATTTGAGCATTGTCTCTTTGCTTTAAGAGTTATTTCAACGTTGCTTCTACTCCTTGAATTAGATCGAGTTGGGCATCACTGAGCATCATTTGCCTATCGGGCTTGGAGTAGTTATTTGAAGGACTCGGAAGGATCCTAGAAAATCCAGTTTTGGAATACGTTACTATTGGAGTGTACTTGTCTATATTGATCTTCCCGCCCCAGGTCGGGAGATTTAATTAAAATCACGGCGAACAAAGAGGGGGGCGAAATTGCTTCGGCGAGAGGTGGTCAGGGGGTCCCCTGGAATCAAGCTTTAAATTCCAGTATTTGGGCTGAAGCAGTGAGGGGTGTGCGACGAGGGAGATCTTATACCTCTCGCTGTTCTCTTCGTGGGATTTTACCGGAGACTCCGGGGCTTTCCACAAGGAGTAATCTGAACAGGAATAGGGTGGGAGGAGAACGTGATACCAGCAGAGCCTCTCGGTGCATGTCTCCAATCAAACGCCGCCCCAGGGTTGTACGGACAGAGGTTAAAAACCCGGTTGGTGCAAGGACTTGTAAGCCCGGCCCCCTGGGTGTGAGTGATAAGCCCCAGGCTTATTCATCAGAGACTGTAGCAGTTACAAATCTTGGATATAAGACTCACGGCGAAGTCTCTTTAAAGGGGACTGATCAAATTTTGTCATCTGTGGGCCCTCCTATCCCTCTCTTGGGGGAAGGTCAACCTGAACCTCTGGGGAGGAGTGAATCATTGATCACAAGATATTTTCGGACCACTACCTTTCCATCGCAGGATATGGCAAATAGTCAACTAACCTCAGATGATTTAGAAATGTCAAATTTAGCTATGCGTTTGGCTATGCGTTCGCCCCTAAATCCATTAGACAAGGATCTAGATGGACAGGGAGAGGATTCCTCTAAATTATCGGCTTTGTTAGAAGTGGAGAGTAACCCTCTCAGAGGTACAATGTCTTATGGTATGGACGTACAGGCCCTGCTAATCTCTCTTACTAAAGAGATTAGGGAAAAATTTGAGACATCAGAAAATAACCAAACAAGGATTCGGGAAGTATGTGAGGCTTTGGAAAATAAAATCACTTTGTTAACAGATCGGATGGGTAAACTCGAGACTGTGGTGGCGGCCCATGAGGAGCGGGTGGCAGCTCAATCTGAGGATATTTCACAATTAAAACGTGGGGAAAAGTTGTTACAGGACAAACTAGAGATTTTGGAAAATAACATGCGGAGAAATAATATCAGGCTTTTGGGTGTTCCTGAGGGATTGGAAGGTGAAGATATTAAGGGCTATGTGATTGCTTTGATAAAAGAGGTTATCCCAAATACAGCAGTGTTTAACCTGGAAGAGGATATTCAAAGAGTCCATCGTGACCCGTTCAAGAAAAATCCCGGGAGGAAGAATCCCAGGAGGATTCTGATAAATTTCAATACGTGCTCTATCAAGGAAAAAATTCTGTATGAAGCCCTTAAAGTTGGTGTTTTTTCCAAGGGGGATTGGGCCTTCAGGATAAGATCGGACTTGTCTAAAGCAACATTAGATAGACAGTGGGAATTGGGAAATTTTATGCGCGAGCTTCGTTCTCTTGGGGCTACCGTACATCTAAGGTTTCCGGCAGCACTCCGGATCATGTGGAAGAACAAAATGTATAACATGAGAGATCCGGGGGGAGGTTAGCGCATTTATAGACCAGATTAAGGCGTCACAATAAGATCTAGTGGAAGTATCTCGTCCGATGGGGAGTTCGAATTTAGGATAACAGGATGGTTATCCTAGTAGAATCAGGGAGGGTTCCCCAGGGTAGGGGGGTTGGGTTTGGGTGGGAGTTGGGGTTGGTGTTGGTGGAGGGGGTGGAAGGCACTGGGTGTGGGGGTTTGGGTTGGGTTAGGTGGGTTGAAAGGATAAAAATAAGAAAGTCCTCATATGTTGTTTACCTAGGAGGGGGGTGCGCTGTGCTTATGACGTTTTCCTTTTCTCCTGACAGATATGTCTAAGTATGGGAATTTAAGATTGAAATTTCTTTCTTGGAATGTGAATGGTTTAAGGGTGGTAAGCAGGAGGAGGAAGATTTTTGAATATTTAAGATTGGCGGAAGAGGAGATTATCATATTGCAAGAAACTCATCTCCAACAAACAGAGTGGGAGACCTGGGTTAAACGGTTGAATTGGGTTTCTCTTAGCGTATGCTCCTCCCAAACTAGTGTGATAAAAGGCGTGGCAGTTCTGATCAAAAAATCCATAAAGCTTAGGATAGGATCGGTGCAAGTTGACCCTAGAGGGAGATGGGTAGTGGTAGAACTGTGCGTATGTGGCTATTGGGTCACGGTGGCAGGCTATTATGGGCCTAACCTAGATGATCCCACACCATTTCAAGAGTTATTCAATATTTTACTTCTAGCTAGATATCCAGTGGTACTAGGTGGAGATTTCAACATATTGTTAGACCCCGTACACGATAAGTCAACCCCTCGAGGTACGGATAACTCTCCTAAAATGAGGGCACAGGTGAAACAAGCCATGCAAGATTTAGGATTGGTAGACATATGGCACTGCAGAGGAGGCGAAGGAGACAGATATACATTTTACAATAAAAAATATGGGCATAGATCTAGAATAGATTTTTTTTTAATACACAAAAGTTTATGCCCAGAGGTCAGAAAGGTAGCCCACAATCCAGCTCACCTCTCAGATCATTCAGCTGTAAAATTACACTTGGATATCAGGGTCGTAAATAATGGTATTAGATGTATAATTAATCGCGCTATACTATTAGACGACTCTATAGTAGAAGCATTAAAAAAAGACACAAGAGATTTCTTTCTTTTGAACCAAGGTACGGCAAGTTTATGGTGTGTTTGGGATGCCTTTAAGGCTTATATTAGAGGGAGGCTTATGAGCCTGGCAATATACAAACATCGTGAAGAAAAAGAGAAATTGGGAGATATGGAATTATCTCTAAAAACCTTGCAAGCTGCAATCCATAAAGCACGAGCAGAAGAGAAGGTCAATTTATTAGAGGACTTGATATGTCAAGAGGTTAATGTTCGGACTAAGCTAGAGGCTTTTTTGGAAAATCGCAGTAAGTTAAAATGGGAAAGCTAGCCGATATGCTCACCATGAATATGGAGAAGGTTGCAGTAAGCTACTAGCATGGAAGGTTAAGTCAGACCTCTCTAAAAGATATATTTCAGCAGTCAAATCGGACAATACGAATCAGACTTGTGTGGAGCAAGAAGAGATTGAGGGGGCATTTGTATCTTTTTTCCAAGACGTATACTCAGAAAGCCTGGTTAATTCAGACGAGTCGATTAGTGATTTTCTAGAAAAATTACACCTTCCAGCTCTAGAAGATTCTGAAAAGACCCTATTAAATTGTAAAATAAATGAGGCTGAGCTTATTGAAGGCATAAAAGCGTTAAAAAAAGGAAAGGCCGCTGGTCCAGACAACCTACCTAATGAATTGTACAAGGTCTTGGGGGAAGTTATTAGTCCATTTTTATTAGAATTATTTAATTCTATGCTGGTTGAGGGGGCTCAGACGCCTAAATCCTAGAGAGAGGCTATAATTTGTCTAGTTTTAAAGCCAGGTAAGGATCCAATGTCTTGTGCATCTTACAGACCCATCTCCCTGTTGAATGCCGACTACAAACTTTATACAGGGATTTTAGCCAGGAGATTAGGGAGTGCCATAGGCAATCTGATTCATACGGATCAAAAGGGTTTTATGAAAGGGAGGTATCTCCAGGATGTAACACATGAGTTATTTGCTGCAATAGACCTGGCGGAACAAGAAAAGACCCCTCTGGCGATCCTGACTTTTGATGCAGCAAAGGCCTTCGATCGGGTCAATTGGTCTTTTTTGAGGTTAGTGCTGGAAAAAGGAGGCTTGGGATTTCCTTTTGTTAGGACAGTCAGGGAATTGTATAGATGCCCCTCAGCGAGAATTCTGGTCAACGGCCAGTTATCACAAGAATTTAGGATTTGGCGGGGTACGCGACAGGGATGTCCATTGTCTCCCTTGCTTTTTAACTTATATATTGAGCCTCTGGCAATTTCTCTTAGGTTAAGTAAGGAAATTATTCCATTTCAAAGTGGGGACTGGGAAAAAAAAGTAGCACTATATGCGGATGATCTTATGCTATACACCAAGGATGTTAGTTCTACCCTACTTGCGTTCAATTCTTTGATGGAGCAATTTGGTAAACTTTCTGGTTACAGCGTAAACACAGAAAAGACAGAAATAATGTGTTGGAATTTGACTTATGCTTCTCCTTTAGTCAAACAAGAGATCAGATATTTGGGTATTCGATTAACAAATGATCTAAATGAGGTACCTAAACTAAATTTTAACATAACATACAGAGAAACCAAAAAATTGCTAAAGAAGTGGGCCGCTCTCCCTCTTTCCATAATTGGAAGATCCAACATTTTGAAGATGTGCATTCTCCCAAAATTCACCTTTTTATTCAACACTATTCCATTAGAGTTTAAGAACTGCTGGTTTAAAAAACTACAGGGGGATTTATCCTCGTTTGTATGGGCCTCTAAAGGAGTAAGGATCTCGTGGAAAAAGATGAGTAGAAAAAAAGAGTGGGGGGGCATTGCGTCTCCATATTTCTTCAAGTATTATCTGGCATTTCAATTAAAAAACATTAGAAACCTATTGAATAAGAAGTCAGAATATGATCCGGCGTGGAAAGCCTTAACGGCACACCTCGAGGAAAAAGCAGATCATTTTCTATATAAATTCGGCCATCCTAAGTACTTCAAGAAGGTACGCTTGAAGACACTTAGACATGCATGCAACATTTGGATGTACTTTCGGAAGGTGCTAGAGATACCCTATTTTTGCAGCTCTGCCCCCATTTGGGATTCACCTGGTACTCCTGAATGCCTTACTGATAAATTATCAATTCCTTTGAGAGTGAGTGGGATTGTAAGATGGGGCCAGATAATGGAAGGACCAGAACTGTTAAGCTGGTCGACACTTTATGAAGGGACTGGAGGGACAGTCTCCAAATTCAAGTATCTTCAGATAGCTAGTTGGGTTAAATCGCAACAAACAGGAGAAATAGGAAGGAATATATGGGAAGGGAAATTAAACCAGAAAATCATTAATAAAGAAGTTGCTCTGTGGTACCATGCTCTGTTGGAAGCAACAAGGGATGGGACATCCCTTCCCTTGTTGAAGTGGGGGGGGATCTTTCCAACGCTAGATGTGAAATCTTTATGGTATAGGTCCTGCTCAGAATTGTGGTTCACGACCAGCCCGGCAGAGTTGAAGAAAAACCATTTGTTCACACTTCATAGGGTTTACTGGACGCCGGCCAGATTAACAGCTATCGGGAAAACTCAGAAAAACTGTCCGAGGTGTGGTGACAATAAGGCAAACGATATACACATGTTTTGGCAATGTTCAAAGTTGTGGGAATATTGGGAGGAGATAGGAAACATTCTAAAGATAATATTTAATGTGAACGTAAAATTGGATCTCTCTATGGTGGTGTTTGGGGTCAGTGAACAGGGTATGAATTATCAAAAATTGTCAGCACATCAGGAACACCTGTTGTTTGTATTAATACTTTTGGCTAGACGAGAAATTTGTCGTAAATGGGTTGACCCCTTTCCCCCCCGTTCAAAGGATTGGCGAATATCTGTAAATCGAATGTGCATAATGGAACAACGAGGTCCCCTTTCTAGAAGGGATAACTTCTGGATGAATTGGGAAAATGTCTACCAATAGTATATTATTTCTCCTTTTTTTTTTTTTTTTTTTTTTACTGTTTTGCTGTCTGGTCTCCTCCTCGTGCAACTTAAGTCCAATGATTAGTACTCCCCTTACCCAATACTGGGCGATGCTTTGGTTATGACTAGGTTTCATAGAAAATAGTATATCCTGGTTGATGGCATACGATTGGGAGAATAATAAAACGTAGACCAAACGGGACGACCCAAGGGTTACGTTTCCCCCGTCCGGTACCATTTTTCTTCTACCAAAGCATGGGTGATAATTATGAGGACAAAAAAAAAAAAAAAAAAAAAAATGCATTATCCCTGTGCAAATGATTTTCCTCAATGACACAGTACAACAGACTAGTTGTTTGGGCTTGGCGTCGATTAGAGAATTGACTTTGCCTAGCATACCTGTCCCTTCTAAATTAAATAACTGGCAGCACTATGTGAATGCTACTTTTAGTGAATTTACGCATTGGGTCCAGAATGGTACGCTTAACGCTTCATCGTTACATCCGGGCGGATGGTTATTGTGGCCTGTAGACACTAATCAGTGTCATCAACGTTTTGTTACCTCTTCTGGGGGGTTCAGGACTAGTAGGGCAGACCCTCGTTACATTTCACCAGAACATGCAGATATAATAACTACATACAGTGTGGGGAAACTTTGTCAACAATGGTTGAAGTACTCCACGCTGGGTGCAGTTAAGTCACACCTCAAGTTACTGTCTAATGGTACTGATTTACAAGATTTCTTGTCAGGTCCCAAGGTGCCCCGGAGAAAAAGGTTCTTATACAAAGTGTATAATGAGTTTTGGAAACTTTCCCAGCAGGAGGCTGCAGCCAGGTTAAGACAGATTGATCGAGAAAATCTGCTGCAGACTTTGTCTGTTGTTGATAATGGCATGCATACCCTTTCTGACCGTGTTTACACGATTGACAGCATTGTCTCTTCTGCTATTGACATTATAAAATCAGACATGTCTTCTATATATCATGGGCAGAGTCAGACACGATCTATCATGCAGCTGGGTTGGACTCTTCAGACCTTGAAGGCGGGTCGCGTTCCATGGCAGCACATTCGTGCCAGAGAGATCTTTATCTCCTTTAATTTAACTCGTCAACAACAATTGATGGCTAAGAAGGAAGCGACGTATGTTATGTTAAATATTGAAAAATTGGAGAAACTGCCTTTTACGGTGGCTGAGATTCCGTCAGCTGAGTGGTTGATTCATGGGGTTATTAATTTGCCTATCTCCACTCTGCAATTTACTTCTTGTTTGAAGCACATTCCGGTGGGAAGATATGAACTATTGGGTGACAGTTACATACACGAGGTGTGGGAGCTTCCTTTTCAGTACAGATGTGTTAAAGGTTTGCGGGAAGTTTTTCTTAGCGGTAGCGACTGCGAAACTTCTGTTAGCCATTCCATGGTTTGTAAACAGCTGTCCTTGCACGGAGCGTGTAATGCTTCGATTGCTAACTTAGCTTGTTATCTGAAGAGAGTTCCGGTCCCGGTAATTAAAAACACTTTCCAGGTGCTTTCTAACGGCAGTTACATTGTTCTTAACAGCGAACGCTGCTGTGGCATGCGTGCCGGAATAGTTTACATCGTCGTTGTCAACAAGGCCGTTACGTGCTGCGGGAATGTGTTGTTTCCCCCTACTGAATTTAGGGAGGTAGCGGACATCTGGCCTCATATTGCTACTTCCAAGGTTGATTTCGACAAGTTGAGTCGGCTGAAAGCTTTATTGTTTCAAAAGCATGTGGCCCTTACATCTGCTAGCGAGACCTACGCACTTCAAGTGGCAAGGTCATCGGCGGAGATACAGTCCCTTTTGAATACTAACTTTCCGAGTCACTTCGGTGAACTTGTGGGACGTATATTTAATGCATCCAGCACTGCTGGTATTGCTCATTTTTTCAAAGCCGTTGGTGTTGGTTTCATTCACACCTTCTCTTCCATATTCGGTTTGATACCTTCGGCTATACACTCTATTTTCGGAAGCATTTTTGGGGGTTTCCCAATTACTTTGGCTTTATTGGCTGGAGTTTTGCTATTGTTGCAATTTTTTCGCAATGGCTGTCCCGCCGCAACGAGATCCTGTATTGCTGCTCCCGTCAGCGCAGCTGTGTCGTGAACGCATGATGCAGTGTTTTGGAGCAACACTCCTGGCTCATTTGGAGTGTGACTGGTCTTTGTCGTTCCGACCGGTTTTGGATTGTGTGCAACCCGTGTTTCGATGCCTTTGGTGCTCGTTTGAACATGCACTGGCTTTCTGTCTCTCACTGCAGCGCTCTCCAGTGGTTGATCTTGATCTGTTGATGTTCCCGATTAGGGCTCATTCCCAGACTTGTGCACTACGGTTGCGTTTGCTTCGTGAAGTGGATTATGAGATTCCCTTCCTGGAGGAAGATGGTTTTGTCTCTTTCCTTGGCACTACACGGGGTGCCGCCCTGAATGGTTTTGGGGCTTTGGAACACACCTGCTCCATGGTACTTTGTGGCGTGGATCTTCCGATATTGACATATCTAGAAGTGGAGGAGCTTCTACGTTCTATTGCTTCAGTCTGACAATTGGATTTTTTTTTCTCTCTCTCCCGACTAAATTGACACTATATTGCAATTCGCTCTCTCGTCACATGTTTCCTAAATTTATGACTTTGCTGTCATCTCATCTTGTCAAAATGTTGGGTTTAAATTTAGGTCATGTTTTTTTTTTATGTTGTTAGAACCACTTGCTACCGACAAGGGGAGGGTGTAGTGTGGTCAGTTTTACGTATATTTTGCGCATTAGCTTCAGGCCTTAGGCCTCTGTGCACTTTGCCCTAAATATATTTTATTCATTTGCTAACAGCTTAGAGCCTCTGTGCACTTTACTCTAAATGCTTTCTATTAGGCTTCGTACTGTTATTTTACAGAATAGCCAGTTCTACGGTGTTGTTTTTTATTCATATCACACTGTTTTGCCTACTTCAGCACTGGAGTTCTTCATAACATATTCACTCTGTGCTTTAGTCAAGGATACAGTCTGGTACATTGCCGATAGACGTGGTAGGAGTCTAGACTTGCCATTCCTGCGCAGGAACATTTTGTGATCACGA
This sequence comes from Pleurodeles waltl, assembly GCF_031143425.1. Classification (NCBI taxonomy): domain Eukaryota; kingdom Metazoa; phylum Chordata; class Amphibia; order Caudata; family Salamandridae; genus Pleurodeles; species Pleurodeles waltl. The sequence goes on along the minus strand of NC_090437.1, from coordinate 255,815,743 downwards.
TGACATGTTAGTTATAAAATCACTTCCTTGTCCCAATACATCAAGAGGGAGATTCCGACCAGGGAACCACAACTAGACGCTGACTGCCTCGTTGCAGATGCTGAACCAAATCACAGGCCTTTGCTCAGGTATGAGTGTGTCCGTCTCCCTAGTGATACAGAAAGGCAAGCTGAAAGCTTAACATGCTGTGCTCTAAATAGAACAAGCAGAGGGAGAGTAGAAACGGTTAGGAATTATGATAGCTTTATTTCTATGTTTTACTCTCCTGGTTACTATATCAATCCTACTATGTTGTATTGTTCTGGTTATTGCGGCTCATGCCTTAATATCTAAAATACAGTTGTTTTATTAAAACATTATATAAAACTTATACTGTCTTTGTCATTTGTATATGAGACCATATTGTGAATGAGAGAGTTGGTTTGGATCTGATTGACCACGACTTCCCTGAGAAGTTCCAAAGATGTCATGCGCTCGGCTGCCCAATCATTTCTTCCCCGTGGGAGAAATGAGGCACTGCTAGTTAGCCGGAGCAACAACCGGATTTAGGGTGACAGAGTTCCTTACACGTGGGTCAGACTCAGTCCCCCACACCGTTATCGATCCTGCTGCCTAGAAATCCAGTAGTCTCATTTAGGATAATGAGAGCCCACGCGACAGTACTACAGTTCAAAGAGCACCCTTCGATAATGTTTGAAGTAGCACACTGAACTAAGAAAACATGGTCCTTTTATACCCATGCAGGAGCTAAAAGAAGGTGGTACAATTATAGAAGCAAGACTTACATACATGTAAGGTCATATGGAAATGCACAGTCGACAGGTAGGAGGGGCTAACAGTTTCAAGGACTAGTTGACACATTACTGTCTGTTACTGATTACTAACAGCTGCAGATCATACTGGGCATGTGCGAAAGTGGGAGATGCTAAATATAACTTGTCAGTAGACAGATTTTCAAAAGTAGTTAACAGAAAGGTAGGACAGAGCACATGGCAAGCACATGGCAGAGAAAAGGGCTGCCATGAATACAAAATGGATTCCGCCAAATGTTCACAATAGTTGCTAAATACAAGATGTCTTCTGCTAATGCTTAATCTAATCGCTATTAAATTACAACAGACAACCCTTTCAGCATTAGCTGAAGACATTCGTCTTTCTGGGATAATCTAAATATTCATCTTGTATATTTATGCTCATCATTTCAGCTATTTCCTTATCTAGCATGTGTTGTGCTTTCATTTCTGTAATATTTCTTTTGGTAGGCATACAAGCAGTAATACACATGGAGCAGAACATTGGACCACACTGAATACAGATACAGCATGTGAAAAATATTGCAATCACTACACACAGGATAGTCAGTAGTTTCCAGCCCCAAGTGGAAACAAGAGCCCAAAACCATCCAGAAAAAGTCCAAGTACCAGTCTCTGTGTGGATTTCTGCAGCAATTTTATGCAATTTAGATATAGCATCATATACTGAAGGTGAGTGATCTGGAATAAAAACCCAGCAACTACTACCGATGATGCGACATGCACCACCTCGATCAGCTAATATTACATCTAGTACCATACGATTTTGGAACGCTACAATCCTCGCAATTTGGAGCTCCTCAGTAATATTCTCAAGTGCCGGAGCTTCCTGATTGGTAACAGCTTCCTACTGTTTAATGCAGCACCCACAAAGGAGAACAACCCTAAATTAAAATCAACATATTGTTGCAGGCTAGTGTCCGTTTGGTCTACCTCATTTGTACTTATTGTCCTTTTATATCTATTTTTAATGATGTCATTGAACAGTTTAAAATCTCGGTGATATGATGCAGGGGCCAAAAACACAGGGGGTAATAGAAAAGATACATAACACACACCTGACCACCCAACAGGTAGTTGGTAATATCCATAGTTACCACAAACAAAATATGTATTATGTGAAGTTGTAAAACTACTATTATTTACACCTTCAATAGTTCAAATCAAGGTACAATCGCTTATTCCTACTGAAATTCGCCCAATGCTGCGTATACATAAATCTGCTTTAGTTTTTGTAACAGAAATCACAAATTGTTCTTTCTTTTCAGAGTCTCTTATATTTGTGAAGACATATGGTATTGAAACATTGTCCGGTTGATACTCTTCCCATTCCCATTTAGTTCCTTTGGCTTGGGGATACCCATCTTTGTCTTGGTAACATACTTTATTAAGGCGAAAAATAAGTCCGCCCTCTGCACGTTTTCCAGATGCAAACAAAAGCGTATACCAAGCTTGACAAGAACCATTGTGTGAAAAAGGAAGAGGAATGAAAGGTGTTCCTCCTTTCTTTTGGTGCGCAGGTATCATTCCACATACCCAACAGTTAGTAGTATTTGTAGCATTATGAGTATGATGCAACATCTGAATGAAAGTATTATTGAAGTATGATTGACGGTGCTTCTGCTCCTGATAGGGAAGCGTAAAGCAATAGTGATCCTCTGGTACTGGAGTAGTGGCAACAAAAAACTCACGAGCAGGAGCCTTCTTTTCAACAAACCAGGTGATTATTGCTATAACCACCAAATCAACAACAAACCCCATAGTACTAATGATTAGTTTGTTATTCATTTTAGCAACAGTGATAATCAACCCTTTCAGAAATTAATTAAAAACAATCGTTGGAGCTCTTATCCCTGGGCAGCCACTGATTTCTTCACCACAGGCCAAGACGGGTGTCACTACTCTAATGCATGGCTGATCCCCCCCCTTGCCACATTGGCTCTCCGTTTCACTAACCCAGGGCGGTAGCTCAACCAGTTTTCTCCAGCACTACGGGGTCTTTCCTCTGTCTCAAATTATATCGCGACACTCCAGAAATCGTATGGTCCGGGAAGAACTCCGCAGATTCGTCAGGTGATATAGCACAGCCTTTCTCCGTAGTCAAAATTTCTTGATGATCGGTCAGCACAGCAGGTTCCACCAATGTAGGTAGCACTCTCTTGCAGTGAGTACTATGGACCCAATTCTTTTGGTTTGTCACTCGAACTGCTGTCCTTGTCGCAAGGAGCACCTGCTCTGGGCCTCGCTACCTTGGTTCCAAGCTGCTTCATCTTTCAAAGGACTTAATCATCACCTGGTCACCAGGTCGGAGTTCATGGCCTTCACCTGTAGATCTGTCAGGAAGTGCTTCTCGAACCTGTTGATGAATAGAAACCAAATTGTCGGTTAACTGTGCCAAATAATCATTTATCAGGACACAAGGTACATCATATACAGAATTTGGCTTAGGAACTCCCCAAATGTTCATTGGCCTTCCAAACACGATTTCGTAAGGAGTAAGGATGATTTGAGAGTGTGGCACTGACCTAATAGACAATAATGCCAACGGTAATGCATCCGGCCAAGTTAAGGATGTGGAAGCCTGTATCTTCGCTAACTTCAGCTTCAAAGTAGCATTATACCTTTCCACCAACCCTGCTCATTGTGGGTGGAAAACTGCATGGAACTTCTGTTTGATCCCTAATCCTTTCAGGACATACTTAGGCCCATATTTATACTATTTGACGCTAAACTGCGCTAACGCAGTTTAGCGTCAAAAAATTTTGCGCCGTCTAACGCCATTCTGAAGCGCCATGCGGGCGCCGTATTTATGGAATGGCGTTAGACGGCGCAATCAGACCGGCGCTGCCTGGTGTGCGTGGAGAAAAACCACGTAGACCAGGCAGCTCCGGCGTTGGGAAAAAATGACGTTAGGGCGTCTTAAAATGGCGCAAGTCAGGTTGACGCTAAAAAATCGTCTTAACCCGATTTGCGCCATTTTTTCGACGCCCAGACGCCATTTCATGACTCCTGTCTTAGTAAAGACAGGAGTCATGCCCCCTTGCCCAATGGCCATGCCCAGGGGACTTGTGTCCCCTGGGCATGGTCATTGGGCATAGTGGCATGTAGGGGGGCACAAATAAGGCCCCCCTATGCCACCAAAAAAATAAAAATATAAAAAAAATTATACTTACCTGAACTTACCTGTACTTCACTGGGATGGGTCCCTCCATCCTTGGGTGTCCTCCTGGGGTGGGCAGGGGTGGCAGGGGGGGTCCCTGGGGGCAGGGGAGGGCACCTGTGGGCTCATTCTGAGCCCACAGGTCCCTTAACGCCTACCCTGACCCAGGCGTTAAATTCAGGCGCAAATGCGGGTTTTTTTGACCCGCCACCTCCCGGGCGTGATTTTTGCCCGGGAGTATAAATACGACGCATTTGCGTCGCCGTCATTTTTTTAGACCGGAACGCCTTCCTTGCATCTCATTAACGCAAGGAAGGCGTTCACGCTAAAAAATGACGCTCTTTCTTCATACTTTGGCGCTAGACGCGTCTAACGCCAAAGTATAAATATGGCGTTAGTTTTGCGCCGAATTTGCGTCGAAAAAAACGACGCTAACTCGGCGCAAACGGAGTATAAATACGGGCCTTAGGCCCATATTTATACTTTTTGACGCTAAACTGCGCTAACGCAGTTTAGCGTCAAAAAATTTTGCGCCGTCTAACGCCATTCTGAAGCGCCATGCGGGCGCCGTATTTATGGAATGGCGTTAGACGGCGCAATCAGACCGGCGCTGCCTGGTGTGCGTGGAAAAAAACCACGTAGACCAGGCAGCTCCGGCGTTGGGAAAAAATGACGTTAGGGCGTCTTAAAATGGCGCAAGTCAGTTTGACGCTAAAAAATCGTCTTAACCCGATTTGCGCCATTTTTTAGACGCCCAGACGCCATTTCATGACTCCTGTCTTAGTAAAGACAGGAGTCATGCCCCCTTGCCCAATGGCCATGCCCAGGGGACTTGTGTCCCCTGGGCATGGTCATTGGGCATAGTGGCATGTAGGGGGGCACAAATAAGGCCCCCCTATGCCACCAAAAAAATAAAAATATAAAAAAATTATACTTACCTGAACTTACCTGTACTTCACTGGGATGGGTCCCTCCATCCTTGGGTGTCCTCCTGGGGTGGGCAGGGGTGGCAGGGGGGGTCCCTGGGGGCAGGGGAGGGCACCTGTGGGCTCATTCTGAGCCCACAGGTCCCTTAACGCCTACCCTGACCCAGGCGTTAAATTCAGGCGCAAATGCGGTTTTTTTTGACCCGCCACCTCCCGGGCGTGATTTTTGCCCGGGAGTATAAATACGACGCATTTGCGTCGCCGTCATTTTTTTAGACGGGAACGCCTTCCTTGCATCTCATTAACGCAAGGAAGGCGTTCACGCTAAAAAATGATGCTCTTTCTTCATACTTTGGCGCTAGACGCGTCTAACGCCAAAGTATAAATATGGCGTTAGTTTTGCGCCGAATTTGCGTCGAAAAAAACGACGCTAATTCGGCGCAAACGGAGTATAAATACGGGCCTTAATAACTTCCCCAACAAAATGAGGTCCGTTATCATTCCATAAAAGTCTGCAAACACCAAACCTAGGGAAAAATTCTTTCAAAAGCACCTTCGCTGTGGTAATGGCAGTATTATCCTTTGTGGGGTATGCCTCTATCCTTTTACTGAAGGCACATACCACCACCAAGACATACTTTAAATTGTTGCAGCATTCAAGCCGAATATAATCCATTTGTAGAACTTCGAAAGGTGCAGTTGGTGAAGCAAACCCTCCCGCAGGAGTACATGTCCCTTTACGTTCAGCTTGTGACTTCACTACATACATAGAAGTAGTACTTTGCTGTATTGCAGTCTCACGTGCTACGCGGTCCGCCAGGGCATTACCTTGCCCTATCTTATCGGTCACTTTCTTGTATGCACTACATTTCACAATAGCTAGTTTCCTTGGATATGTCAATGCAGTCAAGAGGTTATGCACTAATTCTCTGTGCACTATCTGCATTTCGTGGGATGTGAGAAAGCCTCTCTCCTTCCAAAGCAAACCAAAATCATGAGCCACTCCAAAAGCATAGCGGCTGTCTGTATAAATGTTCACACATAAGTCAGTACTAAACTCACATGCTCGTGGCAAAGCTATTAGTTCAGCTGCTTGAGCTGACTTCTGTGGTATATGACCCTTTGTCTGTTCTTCGGTAAGGAATATACAATCATGTGTTTCTTGTGACTGAGGCTGAGTCACCGGATATGGCAACAAAGTGGCTGGATTTAGTGTTGCACATCTCTTCAGTGTAATGTGAGGAGAAAGCAATGTCAATTCACATTCTGTCAGGCGAGCACTAGTTAAATGTTGTGTCTTTGTTTGATTTAAAAGAGCATCAACCGCATGGGGTACTAACACCAACAGCTTATGTGACAAAACTATCCCCTCACTCTGACGTACTGACACAGCTGTTGCGGCAACTGAACGAAAACACCCAGGTAACGCTCGAGCGACAGGCTCAAGTACTGCTGAAAAATATGCACTTGGACACTGCTTATCGCCATGTGTCTGTACTAAAACCGACAATGCACATCCATCTTTCTCATGTACGTAAAGTGCAAAAGGCTTCATGTAATCTGGAGTACCTAACACTGGTGCTGAACAAAGGGCTTGTTGTAGCTGCCGGAAAGCAGTCTCACATTCATCTGTCCATGGGAGGGGCATTGGAGGTTCTTTAGTCAAAAGTGCTAGGAAAGGTTTGACAATGTGTGAAAACCCTAATATCCATTGCCTACAAAAAGAAGTAAGACCAAGGAATGCACGAACATCTTTCTGAGTAGAGGGTACTGGTGTGTCTAAAATTGCTTGAATACGATCTGATGTAAGTGCACAGCCCTCCTTAGATAAAAGGTGACCTAAATAGGTTACCTTTGGTCTACAATATTGCAATTTCTTTTGTGACACTTTATGATGGTGTGAAGCAAGAAAAGAAAGAAAGAACAAAGTGCACTTTTCACATTGCTCAGGGGTATCAGCTGCCAACAAAATATAATCGACATATTGTATGAGAGCCACACCTTCAGGCAAAACAAAAGAATCAAGTTGTCGTTTTAACGCTTGACTATAAATACTAATACTCTCAGTATAGCCTTGAGGAACTCTGCAAAATCTAAATGATCGTTTATTCAAAGTAAAACCAAACAAATATCGGCTGTCAGGATGAGTAGGGATTGAAAAGAAAGCATTCTTTAAGTCTATCACAGAGAACGTAGTTGCTGTCGGAGGATCCAAAGTAAGAAGTGTCGTGATGTCAGATACCACAGGATATTGTGGTATCAGAATCTTATTGACTTCTCGTAAATCAATAATGAATCGGTAAATCCTAGTATGAGTATCCTTTTTCAGAATAGGAAGATCGGACTGTTACAAACATTATACAGAACTTCCTCAACAACTCCAACTACAATAAGATCATGCACAATTCGTGTGAGTGCTTCTTCGCCCTCCTGTGAAATTTTGTATTGAGGCAAACGTAGCACTACAGCTCCCTCCTTCACACTAATATGTACCGGTGGAATAATCATTTGTCCCACATCAGTATCTGAAGTAGCCCACAAAGTACTAAGGGGTGAAGCTAATGCAATATCCTCTTTAACAAGACATACTCTTTCTATCACAGGATAATTATCATTCAAAATAACATGCACCCCTTCAGGAGAGCATCGTATTATAGCCCTGAAATACAAGACCCACAATATTGTCTGGTGTATTTGGAGACAGCAAAAATGGACATGGAGCAGTACATTTATCAACATGGAATGCAAGTGGTTGTGACAATGGGCTAGGGGAAGGTGTTCCATCAAAACCTATCGATGCAATGGTTAAGCCAGACAGGGGAGCCCTTGGAATCAATTGTTTAGGCAAGGCGCTACGAGTAGCTCCTGTATCAACGGGAAACTGATCAGTAGAACCCAAAACATGTGCTATAACATAGGGACCCCTCTGATCTACTGGAGCTTCAACTGATTCCTTACCCCATCCTAGGCAATCCTATGCGTAAGCAGAATCTTGGAAATCAGGCTGCACATAGTTAGACATCTGGTATTGGTTGCATCTATCAAAAGTGTTAAACCCATCCTGCCCTAGTACATTAGCATCAACACTAGCATGATCATTTGTGCTTCTTCTAGGCCCTGAATATCCTGAGCGATTTCTCATTTGTCCCCGACCACGTGAACACTGCTGAACACGTAGTGCTGGACAATCGGCAGCCCAATGCCCAAATTTCTTACAATACGCACACTGATCAACAGACAAATTCGAACGAGTGTAAGAAGAACCCTAAGATCCACGTCCACCTCTATCACTACCTCTAAAAGGCGGACCATAAGCTTGAGCCAACATAACCTTCGTCTTTAATTCTTTAATCTTTTTATCCTCGCTACCTTTTGCTTCTAATTCCTGGCGTTCATAATACTGAGCCATAGTCAAAAGAGAAACCGGAGTAGAGGCAATCCATGAACTTTCACTAGCTTTTAGATGACTAGCTATTCCTGGTAACAGATTTGCGACATATTGATCGACAAACAAATGTCTGCCCGTATCATCTGACAATAACTGGCCGCTAAAATCATGAAATGCTTCTTCAAAGCATGTAAAGAAATCAGAGACCGATTCATCTGCCTTTTGCTTACAAGACGCTAAAACAGTCCAATCTATCTTTTTAGGGGGAATAATTCTTTTTATCTTAACTAATATGGCTGCGGGAAGATCTAGAATCAACTGATATGGCTTTTTCGCAGGTTCCCTATCCCCGTCCATCTGTTCTAATTCTTTCCATGACGCCCCAAAAACTACATGATCATCAACTTTACGAACAGTTCTCCATATATCTGGTGGTAATATCAATCCGAAAAATAAATCAATGTCAGCCAAAGTCATAGTGCAATAACTAATTGCTCCCTCAACTTCCTCATAAAAGGCGGCTGGATTTTTCCGCGGGTCAGGTAATGCTGTTTTAAGTGCCATTACATCTGCCCTATTCCAAGGAGTATACACCCAATTATAAATAAAATAACCCTTAGCATCAACAGAAGTTTTATCATCACTTGTACCCAATCCTTTAGGAGGAACATACAAAGGCGCGGCCTCCCACATTGGTTTCGCGTAAACTATCATAGTCTTATCTGTTCCGAAGATGGAAGCTTGCATCCCGCCGGTCTGAGATGTCCGTGCAACTACGTCCACAGGCCTTTTCTCCTCTTGCAAACGGACTGCCACAACACATAACTTCACCAAACGCTTGATTGCATCAGCCACCTGGGAGAAAACAAAAAGACCATTACGCATTTGCTTATGATCAGCTGCTACATCATCGGGCTCTAACTCATCAGAATATTTCCGATATAGTTCAATAACTTATGTGCCAAATGCCTCAGTAAAATATAGCTGCTCTTTTTCCGTCCACCCTTTCATGTTATCTAAAAGTTCAGAAGCAGAGACAACGCTACAAATTGTTTTACGAGCAATAGATATAAGCTCAGACGCACGGTCAGCAGGCAACATAGAGCGACTGTCTCGTATCTTCTGTTGCTCCGAACCGGAGACCTTAGCTAACTCATGAGGGGCAGAAGGAATGACATACGGAGGTGGAGGGCGATCTAGTAACAAAAAATCATCGTGTGGTTTATTAAGGATAGGATAGAGAGGTTGCCTAACAGTGTACTGGCCAGTTACCTGTAATTTACGTTCTTTCTCTTCTAGCTCCTTTAAGTCATTTATTTCTTTCTTTCTCATTTCCACCGCTTTCACATATACATTCTTCCGCTGCTCTTTCTCAAGCAAGGCTTGCTCACGCTTCACTCGTCCACGCACTTCTTTCTCCCACATTCGTACACAGTCAAACATATCTTGCCTAGACCTTCGCTTACACATACATTGTTCCACATACTCAATCCTTCGCAAACCAAATGACCCATGCATAGGCCAACGTAACTCAGGATCCGCACGAGTGTATTTATTCAACAATGTGCTGTACATTATAGAAGAAAGACTATGTTTAACATACATATCTCTATTGGGCGTCCCCTCTGGGGGTGCCAGTTGCGATTCTTCCAGTCTCAAATTGGTACCATTACAAAAGCAACACATCCTACGCAGTGCGCTAAAAACAGGCATGCCAAAAATAGTGCAGAATATGCAATATTATATTCAAAGTAGCACTTAATGTGCCGTTCAAATCAAAATTAAATTGGAGAAAATTCTCCTCATTACCTGCCTATATAAATTGCAATTTATATATCAATTCAAAGGACACAAATTGACTAGTCACCCAAAACACGAGAGCCACAGTAAGTAGTGCTAAACTTCATCACCAAACTAAGGCATCAAAACCCACAGCAAGTGCCGTAAAACGGCTCTTACCAATCACAGAGTGTCCAGGTTCCAAATGCCAAGTTCTAAAATCGACCAAATGGTCACTACATGACAAATGAACAAAAAGGATCTCAGTCGAGGACCGGCGCCACCTGGATGTTCAAATCAGAAAGAAGGGAAAAACACTGTGGTTGCCAAGACTCGGGTCTCCTCAGGCATTGATCGTCCGCAGCGAGATCCCAATCCTTCGTCGCGACCAATCCCTTGGGCGTCCGAGTCGCCGATGAGTCCCTGTTCGGGCGCCAATTTGTTGAAGTAAGCCTCAGCAAGGCCTACTAGTGCAAGGGGTACGCCTTCTCTGCACAAAGTCCTCAGACAATATAGGAAGAAGTTGGCACAGAAACTGAAATAAAAGACAAAGTTTATTAAACCTCATGAGGTGGTACTACATTTCAAACAGCACCCTTCGGTAATGTTTGAAGTAGCACACTGAACTAAGAAAGCATGGTCCTTTTATACCCACGCAGGGGCTAAAAGAAGGTGGTACAATTATAGAAGAAAGACTTACATACATGTAAGGTCATATGGAAATGCACAGTCGACAGGTAGGAGGGGCTAACAGTTTAAAAGACTAGTTGACACATTACTGTCTGTTACTGATTACTAACAGCTGCAGATCATACTGGGCATGTGCGAAAGTGGGAGATGCTAAATATAATTTGTCACTAGACAGATTTTCAAGAGTAGTTAACAGAAAGGTAGGACAGAGCACATGGCGAGCACATGGCAGAGAAAATGGCTGCCAGGAATACAAAATGGATTCCGCCACATGTTCACAATAGTTGCTAAATACAAGGGCCCATATTTATACTTTTTGACGCTAAACTGCGCTAACGCAGTTTAGCGTCAAAAAATTTAGCGCCGTCTAACGCCATTCTGAAGCGCCATGCGGGCGCCGTATTTATGGAATGGCGTTAGCCGGCGCAAGCAGACCGGCGCTGCCTGGTGTGCGTGGAAAAAAACCACGTAGACCAGGCAGCGCCGGCGTTGGGAAAAAATGACGTTAGGGCGTCTTAAAATGGGGCAAGTCAGGTTGAGGCAAAAGAATCGCCTCAACCCGATTTGCGCCATTTTTTTACGACGCCCAGACGCCATTTCATGACTCCTGTCTTAGTAAAGACAGGAGTCATGCCCCCTTGCCCAATGGCCATGCCCAGGGGACTTGTGTCCCCTGGGCATGGTCATTGGGCATAGTGGCATGTAGGGGGGCACAAATAAGGCCCCCCTATGCCACCCAAAAAAAATAAAAAAATATAAAAAATTATACTTACCTGAACTTACCTGAATGTCCCTGGGGTGGGTCCCTCCATCCTTGGGTGTCCTCCTGGGGTGGGCAGGGGTGGCAGGGGGGGTCCCTGGGGGCAGGGGAGGGCACCTGTGGGCTCATTTTGAGCCCACAGGCCCCTTAACGCCTACCCTGACCCAGGCGTTAAATAGTGGCGCAAATGCGGGGTTTTTTGACCCGCTACCTCCCGGGCGTGATTTTTGCCCGGGAGTATAAATACGACGCATTTGCGTCGCCGTCATTTTTTTAGACGGGAACGCCTTCCTTGCATCTCATTAACGCAAGGAAGGCGTTCACGCAAAAAAATGACGCTATTTGCCCATACTTTGGCGCTAGACGCGTCTAACGCCAAAGTATAAATATGGCGTTCGTTTTGCGCCGAATTTGCGTCGAAAAAAACGACGCTAATTCGGCGCAAACGGAGTATAAATACGGGCCAAGATGTCTTCTGCTAATGCTTAATCTAATCGCTAATAAATTACAACAAGTTGGCCTCATGAGGAGCATGCATTGAATCAGGGTGTGCTAGACCCACAAATCAGGCTATTCCACATAAAGGGCAACACCGCCTTTCACATGTGCTCCAGAAGGCTGTATAGTCAAGTTTAAACAGGCACCTCAATGTAATGTGGTCATGGGAGATGTTGTCCTACAAGTATGTCTGTCACAGAACGGACAGGGGCTGCTGCCAGTCATGTAGTGTTGTTTATGACTGTGTCCATGTTGTGAATATTAGGCCTCACCTTTGTGTCCCTCCTCACCCTGAAAATGCAAACATGGGAGCACAAGGTGGTCAGCTGAGGTCGGCGGGCCTCAGGGAGCTGCACCAGCATTAGAGGTGCGCTGCTCCACTTGCTGCAATCTCCAGGATCAAAGAAACACAAATGATGGACAGAATGTGGAACCAAACAAACATTCACACCAAGTCACAAATATGGATTTAATTGATCAATTATTTTGCTCATCATACCACCCCAGTTTGGACCCAGTCATATGCAAATCAGTCTTGACCATGTTCCCCATGGGAACACTCCAGCCCAAACTCCCAGGCCAGATCCTCCCTGGACCGGACACAAGCATCTTGGGACCAGTTTCAGGGTATCACCTTTATCAGCCAGGCTAGCTTGAATCCAGTGGCATAGTGAACTCAGAACCCATGTCTGAGCATACCCGGCCCACTTAGGAAGACAAAAGCAAACAAACACAAATGATGAACAGAATGTAGAACCAATCATACATTCACTCCCAGTCACAGATCCGGGTTGAATCCATCAATTCTTTTCCTCACCACACCACCCCACTTTGGACCCAGATATATGCAAATCAGTCTTGACCCTATTCCCCATGGGAACAGTCCAGCTCAAACTGCCAGACCAGCTCCCTCCTGGATCTGAAACAAGCATCCTGGGACCGGTTTCAGGGTATTACCCATCATCAGCCTCACTAGCTTCAATCCAGTGGCGGAGTTTGCTTTTATCGCCCTAAGTGGGAAGGGTATGTCCAGATATGGGCCTCTTGCTCACTACACCACTGGATTCAAGCCAGCTTGGCTGATGAAGGGTAATACCCTGAAACCAGTGCCAGTAAGTAAGAAAACTGCCCAGCCCAAAAAAAGCCAGGTCACTTTTCTTCCCAGGGATCCCAACCCAGGGATCATGAGCAAGCTAATGATGTCCAGTGGACTGCAAGGCCAAGATGATAAGTGCAGTGCCCCCGCTGTCCAGGCCACTCTCTTCAGGGCCTCTTAATTGCAGCACCTCCTTAACAGATGTCCACAGGACAAGGGCAGCCGGTGTTGCTGAGCACTCCCCAGGCTATAAAGGGCTCCTTCTACATTCTTTGTGGTCTTCCTCTGCTCAGGGCCACACACGCAGGCCTGTTAATGCCCTCCTGCCTCTGCCAAACCAAATCTCAAGGAATAGTCCCAGTGGCCTGAGCAGGGCTTCTCAGTACGGATATGGGCCTCACTACGTAGCTATTCATTAGCCTTAGGCCTAGCAGTAGCCCGCGGCCAGCAGGAGGCCATTCACCACACCACACCACACCTCATGGCCTTTGAGTGGGGCTGGTGAGCCCCACTTTGCCGCTCACCTCCCGGGCCACCAAATGGCCCCCCCAGTCGTGAAGCCTTCCGCTCACACCAGTCTCCCTCAAGACCCACCAGCTACATGCCTGCAGTGCTAGTCTTCACTGCAGGCAGTTGCCGCTAGCAGAGCTGGTAGCTAGGCTGCACCTCACCGGGAGTCCCATCTCCATATGTGAGGCACTCTCCCCACAACAGTGGTATCAGTCTGTGAAGTAGGGCATCAGGGCACTGGGTGTCATCAGACTAGCTCTGATGCCACTCCTGTTTAGGGAAATTTGCCGGACTGTCATTATGGCCTTCAAAGACTTCTCAGCAGGCAGCCATCTTGCAGCTTGGATCGCTAGCACCCTCAGAGGTTGATTTTGTGACTTTTGAGGTTTATTCTGGCAGGAATTGAGACTGTGGCTAGAACAGGAGGCGACGGCCCATTCAAATCAACCCAATTTCTCACATAAATTCACACACTTCTAAGTATTAACAAGGGTTTGACGAAGCTATTGGTCTACCTGATGGGTTAGTCCTCTCTTTGTGGACTTTGGGACACAAGTGTAAAACTGGAATGCTTGAAAATACTTTATTTAAATATTCAAACACTTCCAGTTCAAGGAGACTCCTTTTTATCCAGTTCTCCTGCTTAACTCAATTATAAAATAATTTGTTTGTTATACTTCTCCCTGAGGATGGTTGTGTTAGACCTGGCATCTTTTGGCATGTTTCCCCCTGTCATTTTGCCTTCTGCCCTCCTGTTTTTATGGTATGCTGGACTTTATTTTTGCTGGTTTATTGTCTCTGTGCGCTGTACCACTGCTGATTAGTTCTAAAGTGAAAGTGTTCTCAGTGTAAATTGTATTGGTGATTGGTTTATCTATGATTGGCATTTTTGATTTACTGGTAAGTCCCTAGTAAAGGGAACCAGAGGTGCCCTGGGCCTGTAAATCAAATGCCACTAGTGAGCTTGCAGCACTAGTTGTGCCATCAACATTAGTAGCCCTGTATACATGTTTCACACCTGCTCCTGCAGTGTCTGTGTGTGCAGCTGTGCACTGCTAATTTGACCTGGGCGAGTATACCCACTTGCCAGAACCAAACCTTCCCTTTGACTACCCCTAAGGTAGGCCCTAGGTAGCCCCTTGGGCAGGGTTCAGTGTCTTTAAAAGGTAGCAGATGTACTGGTGTGTTTTACACATCCTGATATTGAAATACTGCCAAATTCGGTCCTGCAAGGCCTATCCCACCCATAGGTTAACATGGTGACTGCCTTTAAATATCTTTCAAGTGCAGTTTCCCATTGGGAGCAGACAGAGATTTGGAGTTTGGGGGTCTCTGAACTCACAATTTAAAAGTCCATCTTTTGGTAGAGTTGATTTTTTAGATTGTCTGTTTGAGAATGCCACTTTTAGAAAGTGGGCATTTTCTTGCATAACCATTCTGTGCCTCTGCCTGCCTGTGGAATCCATGTCTGGGTCAGACTGACAGTTGGGCTGTTTGTGAATTCTGTCTAGACAGCGACACAAAGGGAGGTGAGGTGTGTCTTGCATATGCTGATGAGTCTCCTGGGCTGGAATGGGGAGGGAGGAGCTGACACCTGCACCTGAAAGGGCTGTGCCTGTCCTCACACCATGCAGCCTCTGACCCCCTGGAATATGTCTGGGGCCAGGCCTGGGCAAGACAGGATCTTGCAAACAGCAGAGACTTTCCTTTGAAGTTTGCCTATTTCAAAGGCAGAAATGAATATAAGTAGTGGACCCAAAACCTCAGACTTTTAGAACACTTCTGGATAAAGAGGAACCGCTGCCAAGGAAAAGAGCTGGAGGAGGAGCACTGTCTCTTTGTTGTGTGTGCTTTGCTGGATTGGCCTGCAGTTTCTTCTTCTGCCTCAAAGAAGGCAAAGATTGGACTCTGCTGTGTATCTTGCCTGTGAAGTTTCTACAAGAACTTGAAATAGAGCTTGCCTCCTGTTGTAAATCCCAGGGATATCAAAGACTTCGGGATCATCTGTCTACAGCTCTGTGTGTTTTATGCTGCAACAGATGAAAAACCACCATGATGCCATCAACGACTCTGCTTCCTGTACCGTAACCTGATGATGTCACAAAGAGCCATGCCTAGCTTCGCACCACAACCCTAGTCTGACCGACGCCACAACCTGATGCCTTCACCGATTCGCTGCTTGCACAGTGACCTGTGGGCCCTGCATTCTGCATTGTCTTCTCACACTGCAGTCTTGGCATCCCTGACAATGCCACTCTATGCGGAAGCCACTGCCCGAACTGTAGCCTGAGGACACCACTTGTGATATACATGAAGCACTGTCCAGCACCACACCCCTGTCTGCACCTCAACCCATGGGCACCGCACGGAACCCTCCCTGTGTTGTATAGCCACTTTGGGCCTAACAACGACATAGCTTCAGCAACGACTTTGTCTCATTGCCTGCACTGTGACCTGCAGACACTGCACATTGCACTGCCACACTCCACTTCACAGAGTAGCTCTTCTCTCACTGATGCTGCAGCATGACATCACCGAGCCGCCGCCCGCACCGTGACCTGTGGGTGCCCCACATCACATCGTCCCACTTCACACCGCAGCTCCAACGCCATCAGCTACAGCGCTCCTGACTTTGTCATCAGCTTGGAGTTCGATCTGCAATGCATGTGACTTCAAGGGCCCGATGACCCCTGCACCGGCCTCCAGAACCAACACCGGCTGACGCCTGCAGACACCAGCTATGCCACACTCCAGATCTCATTGTGGGGATCACGACTCCCTCCAGATCCAAGGTACTGTTTGCAGGTGTTCCCGATAAGGTAGCAGACCCACGACATTGTGAACAGCCTGAACTGTTGGATTTGTTGTTCACGATGTTTGGTAGCCCCAGAAGGAGGTATCGACTTCAAGGAACAGTATTTTTAAATAATTCTTGCAAAATTCATACCTTTATTATTGCATGTTCGATGTTTCCAGTTTTTGTCTTGTTTTACGCAGATAAATTTTGGCTATTTTTCTAAAACTGGTGTGGTGTCCTTTTGTAGGGTTTTCACTGTATTACTATGTGTTGTGTGCAAATGCTTTACACATTGCTTCTGAGATAAGCCTAATTGCTCGTGCCAAGCTACCAAGGGGGTGAGGAGGGGTTATCTGAGCTTGGTCTCTCCCTTGTCCTGACTGAAGTGAGGGTCCCTCATCTGGAATGCTTTACTGAGAAGGACTGCTGCCCTGAATGTTGCCATGCTACCCTGCTGGCCTCTGCTTTGCTGGAAGGGCTCTGCCTTCCCCAGAAGTGCTCTCCAAGAGCTTAGATTGAGCTTGCCTCCTATTCTGAAGTCTCATGGTCAAAAATGAGTTAACCTACTAGCTTCTAGCTAGTTTACCAACTTCAGCAACTCCACGCCATACCCCTGCCTGCTCCGGCTACTCAGTCCTCGCTGCATGAACAACCGCAGCCTGCAACGCAAGTCCAATGTCGCCACAGAACTATGAAGTCAACACATCATGTCTTGACTAACTGGATCCATCATTCCCGCTGGGTCACCGGAACCGAGCCCACTGTGCAGTGCCTCACCAGCTCCTCCTGCAACCGGACAGAGTTGATGCGTTGCCTCTCCTGCCTCGCAGTATGGAACCAACGCATCACCCGCTAGACACTGTGAGGGACTGACACCATCCCAGCTCCAGCGATGCCTCCCCTCCACAACTCCATGCAAAGTCTTTGCTTCTTTGTGTCCAAAGGTACTGTGCCTGGGGGTCCGTGTGAATCCTTGACCAGTGCCTGTAGTGTCGGATAATTGGGAACGACTCCGGCAACTATGTTGTGATAGCTCCAGTTTAAGCTATTGTGTTTCTAAGTGCTTTAGTGGTATTTAATCTTTAAAAATGAATAACGAATTTTGACCTTATTTCATTTAGATAAATATTATCTATTTTTCTAAACCTGTGTGGTATATTTTTGTGGTGTTTCACTGTGTTACTATGTGAGTTATTGCACACATACTTTACGCATTGCCTTCTAAGTTAAGCCTCCCTACTCTGTGCCAAGCTACCAAAGCTTTTGGCCTACTTGGTGGGTTAGTCTTCTCTTTCTGGACTTTGGACTTGAAAAGATTTTCTTCTGATTTTTCCTGTTCAAGGAGATCCCTCTTTCTCCAGTTCTCCTACTTAACACAATAATAAAATATATGTTTTGTTATTGTCCTCCCAGCTGATGGTTGTATAACAATACTGTAATTTAGTTTTCTGAATGCTTTCTGCATATACATTTTTTTAGGTAAAATCAATATGTGAAGTGCCACTACATGGAGGATGATGTACTATCATTGTCAAGGACTACAATGGCTTCTTTCTGTTCCTGTGACCCTGCATGAGCCAATTGAGCAGGTGCCTAAACCACACCTTCCCTTCCCAGTTACCTGAACTAGTCCTCTGACCAGATTAAGGTCTTCTAGGATCTGGCCTTGAACCTTAAGGCCCCACTGCACTCTCCAGCTCCTTCTCCTCCTTCCTGGGACTTCTCTGCATACACTTCTCCTCATCTTCTTTCTCTCTGCCTGCTCTTGGCACTCATAGTGCCTCTTATTCCTATCATGTCCTGTCTGTCCTTTTCTCCTAACTCATTCTTCCACCTTTCTTGTGCCTTTTCCTCATTCTTTTTCTACTTTACGTGTGCCTTTTCTCACTCATTTCCCCACTCTCCTTGTGCCTCTTCTTGGTCAATTTTCCACTTGTCTTGTCCCTTTTCTCCTGTCCCTCACTCATCTTTACATTTTCCTTGTGCATTTTTCCTACTTGTATTTCCACATTTCTTGTGCCTTTCTCTCACTTGTTTTTCCACTTTCCTTGTGCATTACCTCACTCTTTGCCTCATTCTCTTTGGGACACCCCTTCTACTCCAATCCCTGTGCTTTTCTTCTCCCACTTCCCCCTCCTTACCTGTTTTCCTACATCTTGTTTCTGTGTTTTCTTTCTGGTGTCTAATTCCTGCTTCTTGCAACTGAACACCACCCCTTCACCTCCACCAACCTCCACACACTCAATGCCATATGCCATCATGACTGCTTCACACTTCACCAATGGTAGTTGGCCTGTTTACATGTGCACACTGTAATTTCAGCTGCACAAATACCCCTCCTCCACCTACCACATGCACCTCATCCCACGACTATCAATGCTTCTCAACTCCAGATCTCTCAGCAATCATACCACGAAGGTCCAGGACCTCATTGACACACACTCTCCTACCATTATATTTCTCACCAAAACCTGGTTTAACTCAGCATCTGCACACTCCATCGCCACACCATCCCAATGGGCTACAGGAAAATGCACTTAGGCAGGCCCCCCAAACTAGGAAGAGGGGAGGTTACCATCCACAAAGACATTGTTACCTGCACCACCCCCACCAATGGAGACAAGCTGTTCATGGAGCACATGCACCTCATTGGCAACAGGTTGGCAGAGTTGAGACAGGAACACCTCTGCAAAATGATGTTCTCTGAAGCAACAATAAACTGCTCATAATTTGAGAGTCAACTGTTGGCCTTGTGTTGGATTTGAGTGTGAGTCATAAGGGCCATGAGTCAGTAGGGCCATGAGTGTAAGGACAAACCCCATAATGATACCCTCACATTGATGACATCAGCTGTTGCCACTGCCATTGAGTAACCTGGTAATTCTGGAGCTACTAGGTCAACGGCGGCTAAAAATTGGCAATGAGTCATTGGAATTTCCATGTGTTTGGGTTAGTATTGACCCATTCCTCTCAAAACCAGTACAGTATGAATGCCTTCTCATATTCTGGCATTCCTGGATCCCGGGCATTACAGAGACTTTATCTCAATGAAGGATGTTTCACATTTGCTGTTCCATGGTAGCAAATCTGACACATCTTCATGTGTAAGCCTCTGTAGAGGCTTGGTCACTAGGGAAAAGTTGGGAATCCACTGATGACAATAGCCCACCAATCACAAGAACATCCTGGCTTCTCTCTTCATTTTAGGAGGGTGCATTTGCAATAGGACAGAGATTCTTTCTTGAGCCACTTTCTTGCTCTTCTCCCAATGTGATGTCTAGATACAGGACTTCTTTCTGTCAGTACTTAAGTTATGTTGGGGACATCTTATGTTTATTCGACACCTAATGTCTATTCTCAGCCAAGTTGTTCAACAGACCTATGGTATCTTGCATGCATACCTCTTGCATTGTTGAGGATACCAGTAGGTCAATAACGTATTGATACAGGACTGATTTACAATGATATTTTAAGGTCTCTAGATTCTTTTCCAAAATCTGGTTTAAAATTGAGGGGCTGTCTTTATACCTTTTGGGAACTCTGCTACATGCCAGAACATTATTCTGGAACCAGAACACAAAGAGGAACTGACTGTCTTCATGCAATTGAATGAAAAAGAATGCTTGCCAAAGGTCTATAACTGTGCACCATTCAGAATTGCAATGAATCTAGAACAGTATTGCAGTGTGATTCAATATCACAGGACAATATGGGGCAATCATATAAATGATCTTTCGCATGTCTTGCACCACCCACCTTTTCTTGTTTGGTTTCTTTATCCCCATGATCAGAAAATTATAGGACTCCCTAAAATGTTTTTAAAATGCCCTTCTCTAACATGGACTCATTTACCGCGGTAATTACAGCAACCATCTATGTGGTGTTCGGGGGGATTCAACATTCTGCTAGGCTGTAATCTTTACAGGTTAAATGCATTTAATGAAGCTAATGTCCTTGCCAGAGTAATCTAAGACTTCCTCCTTCACAGAATCCTTCAAGTCTGGTGGTAGGTTCTCCCATGTCAAAACAGGAAACAACCCAACAAAGGGCTTCTGAGTACTCAGTTTCAAATCAGCATTCTCCTTATGTGTTTGAAGCTGAACACCCTTCCGTGAACAGTAAATCACTCAATTTAGTTTGTATAAGAGATTCCAACCTAACACATTAAATGGGCTAGAATCAAAAATTACAAACTGATATTTCTCTTTAAGAGGGCCTATCTTCACAGGGATCTTACCAGAAATAAGGTTCACAATCAGTTTATTTGCAACACTGACAACTTGGACTTGTTTCCCCAAGAGGGGTAGTTTTGGGACTTCCTCTGTTCTTGCAGTAGAATGGGTCACACCAGTGTCAATCAAAACTGACAAGGGGTGGCCATTCACCTCTCCTGCTATGTATGGGCCACTTTAATCTACTTCTAAGACTGTGCCAAGCATGCAATCTTCCTCCAGTTTTAGGCACCGTCATTGTGCTTGAACAGACCCCAAGTCTCTGAAAGTACTGAAAACCAGAATCTGTTGGAAGGTCTTTGAACTTGGGAAGGGGCTCTGTTGAACTCTTGAATTAAGGTTAACATTAAAGCTTGGAGTATTTGGGCTATGCTGCATTAACAGGGCATGAGAAATTTTGGAATCTAAGGGCTCTGAATTTGCTTATTTGGAGTTGGTATAGCATTTACATTCAGCACTTGGCCATCTAATTGAATTTGATTATGGATTTGAACCACACTTGTGCTTTTAGTGACCCACTATACTTTCTTGTGTGGATCTTGATATCAAACTGAGGCTTGAAATCATCAATTCAATAATACATCAATGAAAGTGGAGCAGATTGTACCCCACAGTAGTGACAGTGAGGAATACATATGTAACCATGAAAGTTGTGTTAACAGATTACTAACATTACCGTCTCAAATCAAATTGGTTTTTATAATCACCTGAATACAGTGCACAGGAATATAATCCAGGCGAGTCAAATAGTAAATGTGAAGCCAAGATATTAAAAGATAGCTATGCAAACATAGATGAAGATCAAAAGTAAACATTATTGTGAGCTCAGAGTTGGCCTGTTTCACATGATTAATGTAATGTGCAGCTTCTTCACCTTCGGAGATATCAGGCAAAGGGAGGATTCTACACTGATTCCTTTCTTTCTCAGGTGCAGAAAACTAACATGAAAATAATTAAGTAGCAAAATGGCCTTTACATAATGTTTCATTAACAAAACTTTAGACTAATGAAATCATGGTAGCTCTTGGTGCCTGAAACAAGAGAAAGATTATGTGCAGCAAATGAAAAACACAACATTTCATTAAAATGGAGTTGTTCATTCTGAAGCCTACTATGACTCATGCTAAATTAATGTGAATACTTCAACTATAAGTAATCAAATGTATGGGAGTCACTCATAATAATCAATCTAGATGTAAAATTATCCTGTGCATATATGTATGTTATGATTATATGTGATATATATTAATATGCCATTATAAGCAAACGAAAAACATTGGCACTGCATCATCATCTATGTGACTCAAATGACAGCCAGCTTCCTGGTTGAGGCATCGAAATAGACGACTGCCCGGGCCTCGAATACTGATGAATGAGCAAAATGCCAAAAGTGAGGCTGAATGAAAGGGAAAGATATTGGGATTCAGAAAGGAGTGCAATAGATTTAGCAGGCTGTGCTAAAACCTAATGCCAAAATCAAACATACAGTTGATGAAAGTGCCAGATTATGTTTCCCCGTCTGTGACAAATCCCCATTTTAGATTTTCAACGTGTTATGTCATGATAGCCTCTCTGTCTCAGTTTTTAGGGTTGAACGCAAAGCACTTTATCCCTGGTGTAATCTCTCTGTGAGCTTTTAACCACGCCTATGTCAAACCCATCCGTTTGGTTGGTTCATCAGTTTGCCTTTTAAAATTAGCATACGAGGCTCCATGTTTTCAGTATGGTTTCTGCACTATTTTTTCTCTTTATTTCGTAGGTAGTGATCTCACTGGACAGAAGTCGAGCGCTTTGCATAACATCAACCTTGTTACATGAATATTTGCACTTTTGCCGGTTACATGGGTAATTGCACTTTTGTCGGTAACATGGATAATTGCACTTTTGCCGATAAGTTCCACTGCGAGCAGACTTCTGTTTCCTTTTGTGTGTTTGCTTTGCGCTCATGGTGGCCGTGGGCTGTCTTATGTGAAACTGTTTTACTTTTCAGTTTATATGGCAAGAAAAGTCCTGTTAGAAATATACCCAGTCACATTGTTTTATAAGGCCCTAGTCTGCTGAGCAAAAACTAAACAAATGCAGATGTTTACCTTTAGATGAGGAGGAAGTGGTTTAAAACATGTTCTTCAGGGAAGCACGATATAAACAGAAAATGTTTGAGTGTTATTCACATGCAAATGCAATGAACATATCAGACCGAGGACCCAGCACAAAGGGTTGTAGGCCACCACCTAAAATACAACGGAGTACATATACTGCTACATAGAATCTACTACATTGAAATGAGCCCCTCTGAGATTACCAATGCAGGGATTACCACTCCTGAGGTTACCGCTACTGTCATTACTTCCTCTGAGATTACCAGTGCAAAGATTACCTCTGCTGAGATTACCACCTTTGAAATTACCATTGCAGTGATTACCACTGCTGAGATTACCACTACTGTGATTACTATCTCTGAGATTACCACTGCAGGGATCACCACTGCTGAATTACCACTATTGTGATAACTACCTCTGAGAGTACCACTGCAGGGATTACCACTGCTGGCATCACCACTGCTGTGATTACTACCTCTGAGATTACCCATGCAGGTATTACCACTGCTGAGATTACCTCTACTGTGATTACCACCTCTGAGATTACCACTGCAGGGATTACCACTGCTGAATTACCACCACTGTGATTACTACCTCTGAGAGTACCCCCTGCAGGGGTTACCACTGTTGAGGTTACCACTACTGTGATTACTACCTCTGAGATTAATAGTGCATGGATTTACCTCTGCTGACATTACCACCACTGAAATTATTACTACATGGATTATCACTACTAAGATTACAACTACTGGGATTACTACCTCTGAGAATACCACTGCAGGGATTACCACTGCTGGGATTACCACTGATGTGATTACTACCACTGAGATTACCACTACTTATATTATCACTACTGTGATTACTACCTCTGAGTTACAACTGCAGGGATTAACACTGCTGAGATTACCACTACTGTGATTACTACCACTGAGATTACCACTGCAGGAATTACCACTGTTGAGATTACCACTTCTGAGATTACACTACATTGAGTAAGATATATTCAAGAGTAAGTGTACTTGCCCTACACCTTTAAATGAAACAGTACATTATAACTACCCACCATCCTATCTTTTTGCCATACAGTGCCCTCTCCTTAACCCAGTGGTTACATTGCACAGGGGGTGCCAGTGGGCCCACCAGTACATATTTTAGAGGACCAGGACTCTTCCACTCTGTCTCATGTTGGTCCTATTGGTCTTCACAATGCATGGGCCTGCCCTGTCCATCAGTCCCACTCAGGCCCATGTATAGACATGACCACAGCATTCTCAAGTGGCAGGGACATCAAGTGCTTCATTTTCCTGCATCCACTCTTACGTTAAACCATTCTGTGCCCAGTCAAAGACACACTTTCACTTTAATAAAATAACATTTTGTACCCTGTAACAAGTCCAGCATTTCAGCATTTTTATTGAGTATTTCAATATTCTTTGTCCATGTACACAGGCATCATATCAGTTTTAGACGGACGAGCCCGCTTGATATTTTAGTAGGTGCTGCTTTGTTTCACTCTTGCCTTTTTTTCCGGGAGAACACAAAAAATGTGTCCTGCATGTTCTAGACCTGCTTCTGCTTCATGAAGGGTGTTTGGGAAAAGGCAGCTGTGATACTTCTTCACTTCCTGTCTCTCTGCAGTTCTAAATTGGTGGGTACCTCACTCACTCTAACTCAAATTCTCTCATTTAGTCATCCTCACTCCCTTTCAGGGGTGTAGCTTCAGGGGGGTATTTGAGGTGTTAAACCCCACCAATAACTGTATATTCTGATGAATTGTTGGATATAGGTGCTTTAAGATGTGTATGGTGAGTTGTCTGTAGGGTTTCACCTGGGATTTATGAACACACACACTGACAAAACACACACACACACTCTCTCTCATCTCTGTTTTGAAAGCCCAAAAAATGTTAATTATTTTACATAATATCATGTTCCTCTCACTAATTAATAATACCAATCTGCACTGCTCTCTGTTTCCTCTACCGCTTAAGGCACTCTTGTGCTATCTGCTTGTCATATGATGTATTTTAACAATATATGCCAGCCAGGGGCAGCTGCTGTAGGCGGAAAGCTGCAGGTGGGGGCACAACAACATAAAGGGATTTTTTTTTAAAGAAACTCTCCTCCGCTGCCGCCGCAGCCTTGCCGCTCTTCTGACTCCTGCTCCACCTGCTGCAGTTACAGGCTCCCAGCCTGCCCAGCGACCAATCCTGGTGCTGCTCTTGCATGAGAGCAGCTTTAGGATTGGCCAGAGTGCCCTGGCTTGTCACTCCGAGGAAGAGTGCGAGCCTCTGTCTGCTCTTTCCAACTCAGCAACACAGTGCCGAGTTGGACAGAGCCCAGTGTGCATGTGTGTTTGGCTGGCCTGAGACAGCCAGTCAAACCTACATGCGCACTGAGGGGAGTGCTGTGCACTCCCACTCCGTCCCTGTCATTGCACATGGACCCACCGCCTGAAAAATAAAAACAATAGTAAACACTGTTTACTATCATTTCAATTTTTGTTTTTGCAGCTCCTGTTCCTGGTTGAGGGGGGGGAGATGCTCCTCTGCCATAGTCGAGCAGACTTCTGTTTCCTTTGGTGTGTTTGCTTTGTGCTTATGGTGGCCGTCGGCTCGCTTATGTGAAACTGTTTTACTTTTCTGTTTATGTGGCAAGAAAAGTCCTGTTAGGAATTTACAACGCTGATAGTTTTAACTCGAGTAACGCGAGAACCATTGCATTGCAAATGCTTGTTATATATTGCCCCTGCTTGAGACACAGTTGAACTTTTAATTGAGGACATGCTAATTTAACATAATTTAACAACGGATGATCGCACTTCCTGGGCCTGTCAAACTTTAAACATTAGTGACTAAGGGGGTCATTCTGACCATGGCGGTAGACTACCGCCAGGCCAACGACTGCGGATGCACCGCCAACAGGCTGGCGGTGCATCCATGGGCAATCTGACCGCCGCGGTCAGAAACGGAAAACCGGCGGTGTCCCGCTGGTTTCCCGCTGCCCTGGGGAATCCTCCATGGCAGCGCTGCAGGCAGCGCCGCCATGGGGATTCCGACCCCCTTACCGCCAGCCTGGCTCTGGCGGTTTTGACCGCCAGAACCTGGCTGGCGGTAACGGGTGTCGCGGGGCCCCTGGGGGCCCCTGCAGTGCCCATGCCACTGGCATGGGCACTGCAGGGGCCCCCTAACAGGGCCCCACCAAGATTTTCAGTGTCTGCCAAGCAGACACTGAAAATCGCGACGGGTGCAACTGCACCCGTCGCACCCCTTCCATTCCGCCGGCTCCATTCGGAGCCGGCATTCCCATGGAAGGGGGTTTCCCGCTGGGCTGGTGGGCGGCCTTCTGGCGGTCGCCCGCCAGCCCAGCGGGAAACTAAGAATTACCACAGCGGTCTTTTGACCGCGCAGCAGTATTCTGACGGCGGTACTTTGGCGGGCGGCCTCCGCCGCCCGCCAAAGTCAGAATGAGGCCCTAAATGTGAATGGGACCTGATAATATTTTCCTCATGAGTTTCTTATTTTCTTCATTCATTTTCATGCGTCTGTTACGTTCCAATTTTTTCACCCTACCACCTTGCACACATATTTTTTATTAAAGTCATGCTCCCCACTGCAAATGTTCACTATTATGATAGTGTAATACAACCTCCATTGTGCATCACCTGTCTCTTTTATTTTTACCGAGGCTGTTTAATTTAAATTGCTTCGCATAAAGGCTTAGAGGAAGAGAAAGAGCTAAGAAAAATGTTATTCACCCATTCATTCATTCGCTCGTTCGTTCATTTATTCATTCACTTCCTTCTCCGAGAATACTATGTAAAATAAAATCTACAGAAAATACAAGACTGATACACTATAGCAGGCTCAAACATAAGAGTCACATCATATATTTATCTTCTTAATTTAACAGAACAGGACATCTCCCGTGATAATGGCGAAAAGGGAGTATGTCAACATATTCTGAAATAACTATTATTCATCTTTTATGTGCTGCACCATAGCCACCTTACTCACACTGGCGCTTAAAATAATGCACCCGCTTCTTGAGAAATCACTGGTACAATAGTTCAAAATGGTCATACATTTGTGATAACATTAAGGGGCATATTTATACTCCGTTTGCGCCGAATTTGCATCGTTTTTTTCGACGCAAATTCGACGCAAAACTAACTCCATATTTATACTTTGGCGTTAGACGCGTCTAGCGCCAAAGTTCATGGAGTTAGCGTCATTTTTTTGCGCCTGGGTCAGGGCAGGCGTTAAGGGACCTGTGGGCTCAGAATGAGCCCAGAGGTGCCCTCCCAAGCCCCCAGGGACACCCCCTGCCACCCTTGCCCACCCCAGGAGGACACCCAAGGATGGAGGGACCCATCCCAGGGAAGAAAAGGTAAGTTGTGGTAAGTATTTAAAAAAAAAAAAAAATTGGCATAGGGGGGCCTGATTTGTGCCCCCCTACATGCCACTGTGCCCAATGACCATGCCCAGGGGACATAAGTCCCCTGGGCATGGCCATTGGGCAAGGGGGCATGACTCCTGTCTTTGCTAAGACAGGAGTCATGTTAATGGCGTCTGGGAACCCAAAACAAATGGCGCAAATCGGGTTAAGACGATTTTTTTGCCTCAGCCTGACTTGCCCCATTTTTGGACGCCCAAACGCCATTTTTCCCTACGCCGGCGCTGCCTGGTGTACGTGTTTTTTTTTCACGCACACCAGGCAGCGCCGGTCGGCTAACGCCGGCTAACGCCATTCAATAAATACGGCGCCCGCATGGTGCTTCAGAATGGCGTCAGCCGGCGCTAATTTTTTTGGCGCAAAACTGCGTTAGCGCAGTTTTGCGTCAAAAAGTATAAATATGGCCCTAAGTGCGATTGCCTGCAAAAACCCGTCTGAGTCTGTTCTAAAGAAGTTGCATTTGAACACAATTGCTACAGTTACATCTAAACCAAAAATACTCTTTATGACCTTTGAGATTCTTAACTAGTTGTTGTATTTTATTACAATAAACATTGATTTATACATTGTAAACATTTCTCAATGACAAAGGAAAGCAATAAATGTCAGGTAAGATAAAGACTGACTAAATTAGGAACCAAAGAAACTGCAATGCAGTGACAATACAAATGGAATAAGATTCAATTGTGATAAAAGCGAGATAGCACACGTCTTGCAATATAGAATATGTTCATAAAGAAGAGAGGATGGCTTCATTGCCTTAATTTAAACAGGAGGCTTTGGGTAATGGTAAGGGAGAAAAGTGACCTAATGCTGCAAACTGAAGCTGGAGGTGGTGGCCCTGCTGTACCTATTACCACTCCGCAAAATTCAGGAAACAAGATTGAAGCAAAACGTTGCTATGTGTGGTCATGTAAGGTGTCTGCAAATATTTCATAAAGAAATTTGCTACCCAGAAGGAAATCATTGAGAACCACAGAAATTACAGCTTCTCTGAATCTGTAGATGTTCACATTTTTGCTATTAATACATTCATGATACACGATGAGGATTGACAAAGCCACACAAACTTTACGGGAGTGTGCATAAAGAAAGAAGACAAGAAATGTGCTTTTGCTATCAAGTAGAAGTTGAATCATGAGGGAAAGGTATTTGCCCAGCGTCAAAAAATATATGATGCACTATCACCACAACTACTTCACAAATCTACCCTTTCCCAAATTCGTATTTGAAATGAGAAGGATGAAGCAATACAGAAAAAGAACACTGTCGCCGTAGCTCAGTTTCAAACGCAGCTTGAGGTCTCATGACGGGAGTAAAAAAACACGATTAAACGTCGCAACCTCTCTAGGAACCAGGCGGAAGGGCGGAAAATGGGATCTCCGCCGTTCACACTACAGAGATTTTTGTAGGACCCTCTCTAATCAGGAAGTAGAAGAAGTCGTATCATCAAACATGAAAATATGCTAACATTACTATAAAGTATTTTTTGCCCATAAAAGTACCGCTCGACACTGGACTCAAGTTCCAATGATTGCGGAACAACGTGTAGTAAGATCACCTGAATAGATATGTCCACGGAGCTGCCACCCGAAAAAAAGCAGGTTGCCCCGGAACACAAGTTGTAGGTCCGTTACTCCTTAATCCAAAAGAGGGAGGGAGCGCACTGCCTTGACATCCCAGCACCAAGCTCACTTTGATGCATTTTGGTATATACAGTGCATGACTAAGCATGCATCAAAAGTGGTTCGGAGAAACAGGCAAATTGTGCAATAACTGAGCGTGTAGCCTCTGAGAAATTAAAAAAGAAGGTTGTATTAAAAGCTCATAGATAACATAGAGAATATAGGGGGTCATTCTGACCCTGGACGACCACGGAAGCACCGCCAACAGGCTGGCAGTGCTTCCTGGGCTATTCTGACCGTGGCGGTAAAGCCGCGGTCAGAAAAGGGGAACCGGCGTTTTCCCGCCGGTTTACCCCTGGCCCAGGGAATCCTCCATGGCGGCGCTGCTTGCAGCGCCGCCATGGGGATTCCGACCCCCTTCCTGCCATCCTGTTCCTGGCGGTTTTTACTGCCAGGAACAGGATGGCGGGAACGGGTGTCGTGGGGCCCCCTAACAGGGCCCCACAAAGATTTTCAGTGTCTGCTTTGCAGACACTGAAAATCGCGACGAGTGCCACTGCACCCGTCGCACCCCTGCAAATCTGCCGGCTCCATTCGGAGCTGGCTTCCTCTTTGCAGGGGCTTTCCCGCTGGGCCGGCGGGCGATCTTTTGGAGATCGCCCGCCGGCCCAGTGGGAAAGTTAGAATGACCGCCGTGGTCATTTGATCGCGGTGCGGTCTTTTGGCGGTCTCTGCCCGGCGGGCAGCGCCCGCCACCCGCCGGGGTCGGAATGACCCCCATAGTGTGTAAACAAATATAAGTTCTTATAGCACATCAGCAAAGCTTCAGACCCCCAAAAACGAGTATTCATAATTCCACTGACTGTGGCATTGGATCAAAAAGAGATACGCAAGTATAGATCTGCTGCCTAAAGTGACCAATACTAATTGGGAGAGGGACATGACTGGGATCGTCTAATAGGTTAAAGGTTAAGTAACATGCAAAGTATGGCATTATTATTCTACTTGTAATGAAAAGGGAAACATGATGTCATGAAGCGATAGAACACAACTCCGTTCGTTACATGAAAGCACAGAACTGAAGTCAATAGAGTTTTCAGTTGGGTCATCTCCACCTCATTACTGGAGAAAGATGTAAAACAACTATTTGCACACAGACTACCATAGCAGTGGAGGAAAACATCTATGATTCTAAAACAACCTTGTTGAATAGAGTATTGTACTCTTCAAACTTCAACCGTATTGCTAGCTAACAATATTACAATGTAAACGTATTCCTTGAACAAAAAGTCCAGAGAGCTTACAGCCGCCAATATGGAGGATGGCCGAAGGCGCAGAGGAACACAACATCCTGGTAAAATGGAAAGTAATCGTACCTGAAAGAGTAAGCAGCATACTGGAGTGACCAACAACCGTTAGTGCTGCAGATAAACAACTTTAAAATATGAAGATCATCCATAGGGGTGAAAAGACAATGTATTGACTAATTATAATACTCCAGCCTAGTTTCTTAAACAGAAGGCATTTTAGGCAATTTTCATTGATGTGTTCGCTACAAATGCTGGGACTAGGAGAGACTATTACATGATTAGAAGGTTGTATTATGCCTTAATACATTAACATAGTGTGTTTTCAAGAAACTTGGAGCACAGCTCTCCAGAGTTATGAGACTTCTCCAGCCAAGATATAGAACTGTCAAACAAAAGTGCGGCCCATGTTATTTTTACCTACACAATTCGCAATAGTGATTTCTTAGATTGATGTTTAATCTACATCAGATTTAACTATCAAGTGTCTTGTCCCTCCAGAAGCACCTAAGCTCCTGGATACCCTATTGGGTGATTATCTGCGCTTTATAAATCCTGATTGATTGAGTGGTTGAAGCAATGTTGATGGTTATTGTGTACATGCATTCAAACAAATGAGAAACCGAGATGTGCTGTCAACGAGCTGATTGAGACCCTGGAAATGTGTTACAATTACAACACAATAGAACAGATCTTTATTATTAAAGGAGAGTTCAATAAGAACCATACGCTCAGTAGCAATGACGACTCACTTCAGGAACAACAGGTTTATAGAGGAATTCTGGAGAGAATAACTCCATTGCTAATGAAAAGAAACATAGGAAACATGTATTGCGCAGTTTGTGACTTAAAGCCCTAAATTACAGTTTCACAAAGTTAATACAGTATGCATACACTACATCATTGGTGCAGTCTTTTGTATCTCGATACTTGTAGATTAAGAACAATTATGCAGGATTATGGCTTGCAAATTCTCAAATATGTGAATGTAAACAGAATTGGAAAAAGGAATAAGATCATTGATCATTGCCACTTCAATCAGTATAAACGAGAGTGCTTGATCATTGTGATCAATTCACCTTATTTAGAAAAGGATACTATGGTCATTTCACAGAAAAGACTTACAGACAAGCATTGGCATAGTCATAGATCTTGACTTTATATTACAAATACCAAGCTACGTGCCTTGCCAATAGCGAAACACAGGCCCATTCCGGGATCCCAAGCACGGCTGCATGGGTCTTCAGTTCTGCTTCAGCCCAGGGATAATGCTCCAGATCATTTCAAAGCAGACAATCTACTGGGATGGCTGTGGACACAACCACTTCTTTCTGTCTAATTACCCCCCCATTCAAAGGTGAACATGGCCATGGGATGGAACTTTGCCTCACTGTCTGCTTTGGTAACAGGATAAGACTTTCCTACCAGGAAATGATTTGAACGTACCAGGGGCAGGGCCACCATGCTGACACTAGCCCCTGAGACCCTTAGGGCTTCTACTTTTTCCCCATTAATCAAAAGGTGCTGTCTGTATTTGTGCATATTACTAGGCAAGACAGAACAGGATAAATGTACCCCACCCTCTGTGACTAGTGTTGCCTCTGTGGGTTCACTGACATGGTCTGGCCACAACTAAGACCCCATCTGGGATTAGCAACTGCATTTACTGTAGGCTGACTAGAGGCATTTTCTTGTTTTTACAGCGACAGACTCCAGTTTGATGCCCTCTATTCTTGCAGTCATGGCACCAAGTCTTGTTGGGATCAAAGTTCCTACCTTTGTACTCATTCCTAGGCTGTGAGGAGTCTCTGGACCCACCCTTCTGAGTAGGTTTGTGGGAGCCTTGGGAAGACTATTTGTTTTTGTTCTTGCTCCCATCTTTCCCTTGGGGGAGTTTGGGGGGGGGGAGGGGTTGGCCTCTTTCTTTTGGTCCCCCCCACCAGTGGTGAGTTAAGCCAGTATCTAGTGGACTCTAAGATGCCTAGTCCGAGGTCCTGGGGGAGACAGCTGATGAGTAGTTGAGAACCAGGGTTTCCAACAAACACCAGAGGGTGATCAGAAGAAGGGAGGGGAGGGTCCCCCAGGGGAAAGCCCAGGGGAAAGAGGATAAA
Organism: Pleurodeles waltl; assembly: GCF_031143425.1. Lineage (NCBI taxonomy): Eukaryota > Metazoa > Chordata > Amphibia > Caudata > Salamandridae > Pleurodeles > Pleurodeles waltl. Next base: position 255,783,498 of record NC_090437.1, on the reverse strand, counting down.
AAATCAAGAGTCCTCACAAAATCCACAAAAACCTGCACATGGAGGGGGTGGCCCGAGCCTTTCCACTTCCAAGGGGAGGGTGTATCAGTGGAAGCACTTTGACCCTTCAAAGCCAAGGAAGTGTTGGACACACAAGAGGAGATTCTGCCTGCTCCAAGAAGCCCCCCACTGGTGTCCTGTGGATTGCTAGTGTAAGTGTGGGGGCATAAGTTGTCCATGAGATGGAGACAGGATAATCAGAGGTAACCTTAGTGTGTGTGGGTAGAAGCCTACGATCAATAGGACTAAGGTTAAGGCTCTGAGAAATACAGGTGCCCGTGTGACTATGGTCATGGACAAACTGGTTTCTGCAGAGTAGATCCTACCTGGTGTACTCCACCAGATCACATCTGCAGACATCTGAGTCAAGCTCTATCCCATGGCAATGGTGAACTTGGAATGGGGAGGTGTGACATGCCCTAAGAAGGTAGTTGTGTTTCCTGCCCTTCCAGCAGATTGTCTACTGGGAAAAGATCTTGAAGCATCTGGATGGTCAAGGGAAAGAAAGGTTTATGCGCAGATACTGGACCTCCCTGAGTGGGTATGTGTTGTGACCAGGTCACATCCTGCACAACAGGGATGTGCTGGACACTTGGTCCCTGGAACAATAGGCCAAGCCCCCAGAAGCAAGAGAAAAAGGCACAGGTCTGGTGAGCCAGCCCAAACCTGACGGGGAAGATCTGACCGCTGAGGTAGGTACTCCATCCCTGCAGGATCTATCCAACTTGGCAGAATTGCAAGGAACCGATGAATCCATCAGGGAAGAGTTGTGTCAGGTACAAAGAGTGTGTCCCACTCTTGAGGTCCTGAGGCAGACAGCTGCCAGGCAAGAGCAGGTTAATATCACTGGATTCCACCGGGTTTACTGGGAGAAGGAGTCCTCTATAGTGAGGCAAGGAACCCTAAACCAGGGGCAACCAGGAGAGTGGTGGTATAGGGAATTCCTCCTCACTTTCAGTCATGACGTTTCCTTGGTGGAACATTTGGGGCAGATCAAGTCCTGGAATAAGCTGCTTAACCATTTCTACTGGCCCAACATGCCTGACAAAATGAAGAAGCTCTATAGCAATGCCACTTGTCAAGCCAGTCAGGCTAGTGGCAAGACAGGGTGCAAGCCAAAGGCTCCATTTAATACCACTGCGAGTGGTTAAGCATCCCTTTGAAAGGGTGGAGATTGATGTTATTGGTCCACTAGACCTACTGAACTCCCTCAGGCAGTAAGTACGTTTTGGTCGTAGTGGAACATGCCACCAGGTATCAAAAAGTCATACCCCTCAGGACTGTCACTGCTCAGATAGTGGCTAGGGACCTACTTAGTGTGTTAACTAGAGTGGGTTTCCCAAAGGACTTGAACCCGATTTGCAAAGGGGCATTTACGAGTACTATCTTTATGTCCGCAACTGGGGGAGAACCTAAAGATAGTACTCGTAAATGCCCTTTGTGAATTCCCAAACTCGTAAACATAGACATTTGGTGTAAGTTTAGTCCAAAAGTCTAAGTTTACCTTTGTGAACGTGGCCTATATGTCTCCCTATCTGAAGGCGATGTGGGATTTATATGGTGTTAGTTACAATTTCACTACCCCATATCATCCCCAGAGCAATGGCCTGGTAGAAAGATTTAATAAGACTCCGAAGGGCACAATTATGGGTTTGTCTGAGAAACTCAGGAGGAGCTGGGATGTTTTCCTCCCATGCCGGCTGTTTGAATTCATGGAGGTGCCACAGAAGGGAGTTGGCTTCAGCCCCTTTCAGTTACTGTTTGTGCACACTGTGAGAGGCCCTTTGTGTTTGGTTGATTGAGTCATGGGAGGAGCCTCTCAAGGGGTCCAAGCAGAATGTGCTTGACTACATGCTAGGCGTGCAGTCTCACATGACAGAGTGTATGAGGAAGGTAAACAGAAACCTGGAGGAACCTGGAGAAACCTGCAGCCAAGAACTCATGAAGCTCTGGCATGACCAGAAGGCGACTATTCCTGAGTAGCATCCAGGTCAGTTGGTGTGGTTGTTGGAGTTTGTTGGACCCAGGATCCTCCAGGAGAATTGGACTGAGCCTTACACCATTCTGGAGAAAATGTGGTGGACCATTGGCATCTCTAGGAATCCCTACCTTATCCTGCATGTCAGGTGACTTAAAACCCACCAAAACAGGACAGACATCACCATGCTGATGGTCACAGATGAGGGAAAAGAGGTGGGTGAGTCTCTTCCAGATCCCCTCTCTGCCATTGTGCAAGATGGGTCAGTGGAGGGAGAAGTACTCTCCCCCAAGCTGACAGGCAAGCAGAGAAAAGCCTGCAAACAAGTGTTTGAGCATTTTGTTGGACTGCTCTCCTCTATCCCTGGACCCAACACTTGGTGTGTCCATGACATTGACACTAGCGACATCTTACCTGTCAAAACCAAGTTATAAAGGTTGTCTGACGAGTCTGAGCCTACATCAAGGATGAGGCAGCCAAGGTGCTGGAGCTAGGGGTAATCAAGCCATCTGATAGTTTACTGAAACTGGTACCCAAGCCTAATCCCCAAGGTGGGAAGAAGGAGTTAAGAGTCTGGGTTGACTACAGAGGTTTGAATGCTATCACCAAGGCTGAAACGCACCCCATACCTAGAGGTGATGAGCTCATTGATAAGTTTGGATCTGCTAAGTACCTGAGCACATTTGACCTGACCTCAGGGTAATGGCAGATTGCCTTATGTCCACGAGCAAAGGAGAGGTCAGCATTTTCCATTTGAGAGGGCCACTTTCTATTCAAGGTGAGGCCCTTTGGTTTAAAGAATGTCCTGTCTGGGTTGGAATCATTTAGTGCAGCTTATCTTCATGATATAGCTGTCTTCAATTCCAGCTGGGAGGATCACCTGTTCTACCTGAGGGAAGTGTTTCAGACCCTGCAACAAGCAGGCCTGTCTGTCAAGGTAAGCAAATGCCAGACTGGACAGAGTTCAGTGGCGTACCTGGGCCACCTTGTAGGTAGAGGCCATACATAGCCTCTCTGGCCCAAAATCCAGACCATCCTGAATTGGAAGGCTCCAAAAACCCAGACTCTGGTCAGGGCCTTTCTTAGTCTGACTGTATATTACAAGAGATTTGTCAATAATTATGGAGAAATTGTGGCTCCCTGGCAGAACTCACCTCTAAAAGCTGCCCCAAAATGTAATTTGGACCCCAGAGTGTCAGAAGGCCTTTGACACTCTGAAGAAGGCTATGCGTTCAGCACTGTTGGTACTGGTCCCTAGCTCCAGTTGCCTCTTTTAGCAGGTGACTACTTCCCAGAGAACCAAAATGGAGTGTCAAAGAGATGGGAGAATTTTCTGTGGTCTGGTCACAGAAGACGTTGAGATCATACCTTTTTGGTACTCACTTCTGCATTCAAACTGACCACAGACCTCTCAGATGCAGATAAGGGAGGAACGTCCAAAACTGTTGAGGTGGTCCATTTCGCTACAGGGGATCGACTTAACAGTGCAACATAGACCTGGGAGAGACAATGCCAATGCAGATGGACATTCCAGTTTTTTTTACATAGCTGATGAGGACTACCAGGGTGTAGGTTAGTTACACATTACCTCTTGTCATGGGGGCACTGTGAGAAAGTCATCCTTTTGGACCAGATCACCCCAATGTTTTGAATGATACTAGTGGGTACTGACTCTGACTGTGCCCTGGGCTCCTCAAAGCAGGCCTTGTGTATATGACAGGGCATGCAGGTTCAGGGACCCCAATGGAGTTAGGCACCAATGGGTGCACTGCTGTGGTGCTTGGTGTCATTTTAAAGGCAGACCTGCCTTGCTGGATGCATTTAAAATAAAATTAGCCCCACATTTGACTTCAGAATTTAAAGTACTCCCCAAGTCTTAAACTACCTTATTTGTGCATATAAGTCTACCCTAGGTGCCCCTAGGGCAGGGTGCAGTGTAAAGCAAGGACATTATTCACGTTGTTTTTTAAGCCCTAGTGAGTAAGAAAACTGCCAGTTTGTTTTCCCCCATTGTAGTGCATTAGCTCCCTAGTCTAACATTGGAAGATTTTGTTTTAAATTAAAAAAGTATTATTTTGGATAGGAACGAGGTACATATAACATTCAAGATAGCACATTAATAGTTAGAATACATCCAATAACTTGCCACTGTTAGAGTTATTATAACTTTTACAGGGAAAGAGTTTTAGAAATCTTTCTAAAAGTTACCTAAAATCAACCCTGCAGTAGTCTTTCTTGTTTAGTCAGTCTCTGGCAGGCTAAACTAAGCCACCTTAATGAGGTATGAAGTGGCCTGGGCTGGGACAAAGAAAAAAACTGGTGGGTGGAGATGTGCAACAGCTTATGACAGAGCAACAAGGGAGCTGGGTGACCAACCCAGTCTTCAAAGGAGGGAAAGACACACGGGGCAGGAACAAGACAGCCCTCATTTCTTGCATCCTCAGCCAGATGGGAGCCCCAGTAATTTAAGTAGAGAGATGGGCTGGAAGGTGAGTTTTAGGAAAGGTTAGCCACATCAGTGGGTGGGCCAAGCCAGACCTGCCCCTCTAGGAGAGATTTTTTCCATTTTTAATTTTTATGGAACAGTGCTTTCAGGGATTGAAATATGCCAAAATTCACAGAAAGTGGTCATCACTGAAGATGGTACCCTGTAACCCATTGGTCAAGGATGCCCCCTGGCTTGCCAACCCAGAAACCTGCATAAATACGAAAGGGCTGTCCAGCACCTCTGATCCCTGCTGGATGAAAAATAAAAAAAGAAAGATTGCCTTGCTGAACTCCTGGTCTGCACCTGAAGTACTGCACTCAAAATGACTGCACAAGTTGCACACTCTGGACTTCACCACAAACAGGAATTTGCTTTGCTGCTAAAGATCCAGGAGAGGACTCCTGTAAGCAGCAGGTATGAATAAGCTACCAAGAGTCGCCTGCATCAAGTCCTGCAAAGTGCCCAGGTAACCAGTGTCCAGTGCCCTTTTAAGGATTTTGATCAGGTGCTCTCTGGTAACTGTATTCCCAACTCCCAAGGAGCAATTCAAATCTTCTGGAACCTTGGACCAAGTTTGTGAATACTGCAAGACCCCAACAAGGACTACTGGAAGATAATTCAGGAATTTGGAGGTTTGAAACAAATTTGACAAAAAGCTCCATAAGGTTAATGACCTGTCGACAAAAGTCGAATCGGAGAAGTCGAACTGCAACCTGGCCTGAATTTTAGGGTTTGGCTTGCTGGAGCTCTGGAGCTTTTTCATCTTGACGAGACTTCCAGGATTTGACAGGACCTTGGGCTGAGCCAAGCCGACAACTTTGCATTGCAAGCCAACCTGGAAGAGAATCCTCGCTCGCCGGAGAAAGAAAAAACACAAAAAAAAAGACTAAGGACCTGATTGCGAGTACAGCAACATTACCTGCTGTGGCGGTCCAACTGCTACATCCTTTGTGCTCCAACCGTCAGATTAGAATGCTGGCAGTCAGGCCACCACAACACCACCTATTCCACCAGGATCATAGATCGCACGGTGCTGGCAGTGCCCATGGACGCACTGCCATGCTCATCGTGACTTTCCTTTCTGCCAGCCTTTTCATGGTGGTGTCTCTGCAATGAAAAGACTGACAAAAAGGCAGAGTTGGGGCCACAGGGTGGCCCGTGCACTGTGCAAGGGAAACTCTGTCAGCACACACAGAAATCACACTGTCTGTCATGGCAGACAGTGCACATTCTGAGTGTGCTGTATGCCACGACATTGGCCTTGGCTCTCTCTGAGAGCTGAAACCAATGTTGTTGCACTGTTTCCTTCGGCCAGCCCAGCGGCAACATCATAATACAGCAGTGGGGAGGCTGCCGGCTTGGCAGTGGCCAGCCCACCACCATATTGGTGGACTGGTGGTCTCCAACCGATCGCCATTGTAATCAGGCCCCAACGACCTGATTTAGATCTCAGCGGATGGAATATTTTGTCACAAACATTATAGATATTCTGCCAACCATATTATGATTGACACAGGATATAACAGCGGTGGATGCCACAAATGTCAAGGAAAGGGGCGAAGAGGATGTCGGGGATAGGGGAAACAATTTAAAAAAACAGACCACTTACTGTTCCGCAATTCCCGCTGCTACTGCCTTCTGCTGCCTCACTCCTCTGCTCCTGATAGTGTCCCAGCATTCACTGGGTTACCAGCTCAGGCTCCCCAGCAATCCTGGTGCTGTTCTCATGCTAAACCTAGCATGAAAGCAACATCAGGATTGGTATGAGTTGGTTGGACCACTGCTCAGACAGTGCACTGGGGTCTGTGCAGTTTCTCCAGCCTGGCTGTGCAACACATCCAGGTTGGAGAAACATAAATGCGCATGTGTATTCGGCCAGCCTAACATGGCCTGCCAAACACATATGCGCACTTAGTTGCACTCTACTCCTCCCCTTCCTCTCTCCCCTTTCGTGGCCAACCCCACCCCTCCCTGCTGGCTGAGCCAGCAAATGAAAAATAGAACAACAGTAAACCATCATTTTATTTCTGAACTGCTGGCTTCTAGCCAGGAGGGCAAAACTCCTCAATCATTGCAGAGGAGCCATCCAGGGGAAATAATGGAATCATAGTGAGACGGATATCCATCACTTTGTGACAAAGTATTCCCCTCTACCAAGATCTGAATCAGGCCCTAAATCCGAAAGTAAAAGTTTGACCTAGGCCTCCCGCTCAACGAATCTGACTTGGGCTCCATCACGTTGGGCATCAAACTTTGACTTTGCCACGGTCAAGCGCAATCAGATGTCCTCAGTTGGTGTCTTTTGCTTTTAGGCTCTGGAAAGGATATTTTTACATTTAGGGCCTGATTTAAATATTGGCAGAGGGTAATACTCCATCACAAATGTGACGGATATCCTGTCTGCCAGGTTATGATCCCATTATACCCAATGGAGATTGTAATTTGGTGGACAGGATATCGGTTACATTTGTAATGGAGTAGTCCATCTGCTGAGAGTTGAATCATGCCCTTAATCTTTAAAAAATCATATCTCCAGTTTCCTAACTTGGATTTGTATTATTTTGGTGTCAGTATTAAGATACAAGTATTTCTTATTGATATAAATTGGTGTTGGATTTTTATTTTGTTGTGTTTTACTTATTTACTGCTTTGTTGATATTAAATGCTTTACACACCTGTTTCCTTAGTTAAGCCTATCTGCTTGTGGGCCAAGCTACTGAGGGTTGAGCAGGGATTAATATATTGAGACCTTGACTAGACCTTATATGAGATTGTTTCCTTATTCTTATTGCTAAGTGTATGTACCAACCTTCCCCTACTAGTAATCCACTTTCCAACATCTCCTTAGAGGGGGCCACCGTCTGTCACCAATCACAGGCCACATTCTTTTTCGCAAATCCAAGCCATCTTACACATTCGGGAGGGCATCTTGGGAGTAAGGTCTATTGTGGCCCACAACAGCACAGAGAGCGGTGTTGATAGAGTCTCGGCAGGGATGAAGGATTGTGCGGTTCTACACACTATGTAGGAAGTCACCCACAACAAACCAGCATCAATGACAAGTTAGGTTTGCTTCCCAACAAACCAGGGTCATGTATATAGGGTCTAAATACATAAATGGTATCAAGTAGAATTGCACAGGTATTGTTGATTTTTGTGGTTCCATCAGAGCCACTGTCAATTGAACTTTGTGAAGAATCCCAAGGCCATCTTCTGATTTCTCCTGTAATGACAAGAATAGGTGTTAGTTATTATGGATGTATACATAATAGACACTGTGCTCATGTGGACAACGGGAGCTACTGTTAATTATGCTTCCAGGAGACTATATTCAGGCAAGTCATAAATTACATTCAAGTATGGGTGAAGGGCATGCTTCAGTTGTATTTATCTGTAAAATGGGGAATTATTGATTTCAGTTTCCTCTCGGAGCACAAGGAATGGTTTAAATAAGGTACTATGAACCACAAGGCACAGGGAAGTGAAACCTAGGGAGTGCTAATGTCAAAAACCTTCCAGTAAAGAGACAGCAGTCAGAAGGACTCCATGCCACAAGGGTGTCTCACCTGTCAATCTACCTTCCCACTGTAGGCCCTTGACCTGCGGATCTTTGAACTTTGAATACTGCAAGTATCAAAGGAGCTATATGTTGTGGTACCCTGCCCTCATAGCTGTAGTAAAGGGCGGGATGCTTGTCCATGAACAAATGATTTAATCCGTAAGCTGGGACCATCTGGAGGTCTGTATATCTGTTAGACATTTCAGCCTGAGGGTGATTTTCCCCCAAACCTTTCACCCACTTACCTCCAGTTTTTGTTGAAATTCATTTTTGTTGCCCCTAGCACTTTACCACTGCCAACCAGTGCTAAAGTGTGTGTGCTCACTCCCCTGAACATGGTTTGATTGCCATATACATAATTGGCAAATTCAGTTTCCCTTTAGGTCCCATGTATACTGTTATACCATTTACTCTGGGCCTGCATTTAAATGCCACCGGTGAGCTTGCAGCACTTATTGTGCCACCCACTGAAGTAGCACTTTAAAACATATCCCAGGCTTGCTATTGCTCCCTGAATGCAGTTTTAAACTGCCATGAGGGCTTGGAGTTTAAACTCCCTTACCAAGCCTGAAACTCCTCTCTTATTACATATGTGTCACAATTAACGTAGACCATAGGTAGCCCATAGAGCAGGGTGCTGTGCAAATAAAAGTTGAAACATTACTTTTAAGTTTTACATGTCCTGGTAGTGAAAAACATCCAAATTCATGTTTCACTACTGTGTGGCCGACCCGTCTCATAGGATAACATTGAGGATTCCTTATTACATTTAGGCCCTCATTACAACCCTGGCGGTTGGTGATAAAGTGGCAGTAATACCACCACCTTTTCCGGGGCGGAATCAAAATCCTGGCGGAAACACAGAAGGGAAACAACTCACCTTTGGAGACACAGGGAAGGACTACGCCGCAATGGAACCCGAGCTGCAGATTTTTCCTATGATCTTCTACGTCTTGCTCCACCACGAACACCAACGACGGTAAAGACGACTACGGTGAGTACAGCCACCTAGCACACAGGGAAGGGGGGAGGAAAAAGAGAGTGACATACACACGCACAACACACACCCCCACCCCCAACACCATACACCCAATCAGATGCAAAAATAAAACATATATACCCCTTACCCCTCAGGAATAATGCAAGGACAACCTGAATAGATGAAAGTGAGTGTAATAATATAAATACATCAAAAATACGTACATCCAATCTAAAAGTATATACATATGTACAAATCAAGGGACGCTGCCCAGTCCTCAATGTGCGTGGGCCACAGGGCCACATCACAAAGTCCAAGGCCCCACTTGTCTCCTGCACCAACACGGAGAGAACACTGCAGGGGCATCAGTTCAAAAATAGGCAGCCACCTCAGCGGGACAGGGAAGGGGGGGCAACTCAGGCACTGGTCCTGGAGGGGCAAACATGCCCTGTGCTTGGTCCTGGGGAGTGTAAGGCCACAGTCTCTCAAGTGGGTGACTTGCCCACATGCTCTGGAGGGGGGCCAACATGCCCTGTGCTTGGTCCTGGGAAGTGCAAGGCCACAGTCTCTCAAGTGGTTGACTTGCCCACTAGTTCTGGAGGGGGCATTGTGCCCTGTGATCTTCATCCTGGGGAGGATGGGGTGAGTGGGTGGCTTCCCCAATGGTTCTGGAGGGGGCATTGTGCCCTGTGATCTTCATCCTGGGGAGGGTGGGGTGAGTGGGTACCATACCCACTGCTTCTGGAGGGGGCATCGTTCCCTGTGATCTTCATCCTGGGGAGGATCAGGTAAGAATGTCCGCCGGCGGTGACGGCTGCTCAGTGATGGCAGTGGTGCTGCTACTGCTGCTGGTGGTGGTTGTGGGGAGAAGCTCCAGCCCATCCCTTGCAGCCTTGGACAGCTGCCCACTGGTGCTGCTGCTGCTGCTAATGGTGGTGTAGGGGGAAGCTCCAGCCCATCCCCTGCAGCCTTGGACGGCTTCCCACTGCTGAAGGCCATGCTCCTGCTGGTGGTAGTGGGGGGAAGCTCCCGCCCATCCCCTGCAGCCTCAGACGGCTGCACAGCCATGGTTGGTGGTGGGGGCTCCGACTGTGTCCCCGCACCAGGCCTCTTGTCCTTCATGCCTGCTGGTGTAGGACCCTGGCTCTTCCTGGCTGCAGCTGGTGATGGCTCCTTGCTCTTCAGGGCAGCAGCTGGTGCAGGCTGCTTGCCCTTGCTGGAAGCAGCAGGGGATGGCTCCTTGCCCTTCCTGGCAGAAGCTGGGGATGGCTCCTTGCTCTTCCGGGAGGCAGCTGTGAATGGCTCCTTGCTCTTCCGGGCAGCACTTGGGGCAGGCACCCTTTCTGTGATGCTGGCTGGTGCCCTGGATCATTTCCCACCACAAGTTGCTGTGGACACTACTGGGCCTGTGGACTGGGTGGCTGAGGTGCTTGCCTGGGTTTTACCCACCCTGGCTAGAGGTGAAGGACGAGAGGGGAGTAGCGAAGAAGCCAATGGTGGAGAGGAATAGCTTCTTAGGGGCATTGTGACAGGAAGAGGGAGAATGTTTGGGAGTGGTGGTAGAGGGAGTGGTTTTAGGAGGTGTCTCTCTGCTGTGTGTGGGTGCAGGTGCATGGGCTGGATGCTGTTGTGAGGCGAATGGCTGTTGGGTGTCTGAGTGCTTGCATTTGTGTACCTTGGGAGGGGGGCACAGACACAGTGGGAGAGGACACAGAGGATTTCTGCATGGCTGTTTGGGTGGTTTCTGCCATTGAGGTGTGTGTTCTGATAGGTGTGCTTGTGATGGCGGTAGTGGATGAGGATGTGGTGCATGGATGTGTGAGTGTAGATGCAACTGGGAGGGAGGTGAAGGAGGGGGACACAGTGGAGGGAGTGGATGCATGTATGTCTGCATCTGTATGGTGTTAGTGTGAGTGCCTGTGGGATGAAGTGTGGTGCTTGTGTTTGCCTGAACCACTCTTGTGTGTTGTCTCGTGTGCATGCTGTTCTGCCTGTGTGCTTGGGATAGTTTGGGGTGGAGGGGAATGGGAATGGGAAGTTGGAGGGGGGAGGGTGAGAACAGGGACAATTGCTGCCATCAGAGAGGAGGCCAGAGGCTGGACTCTTCTCTGTTGGGCCACCAAGCCAGTGTGAATGCCCTCCAGAAATGCACTGGTTTGTTGCATTTGGGCTACTACACCCTGGATGGCATTCACAATGGTTGACTGCCCAACAGAGATAGATCTCAGGAGGTCAATAGCCTCCTCACTCTGGGCAGCAGGGCCAACTAGGCCAGGGCCTGAGGTGCCTGTGCGAAGGAGATTCCCACCCTTTTTTGTGAGCGGGCATGGGCAACTCAATGAAGGGCTGCTTGGAGGGCGGTGCTGGTACGGGGGTGGCTGGGGTGGTCACAGAGGTGTCCGCCACCACCAGGGAGCTTCCATCCAAAGAGGTATCCTTGTCCAAACTGTCCCCTCCAGTCTCCGCCATGGTGCTCCCCTCACCCTCCATCCCACTGGTGCCCACACCATAGGTGGACTCTGCCTCCTGGGTCCTGTGGGATGCAGCTCCCTCCATCGCTGGTGCCTCTGCTCTTCCTCCATGATGCTAATACACATAAGGACAGGATGACAAAACAAAAAAGGGAGGGGAGACAAAGGAAATACTTGGTCAAGGGCTGCACCAACACTACCGTTGGCGTACACAGCACCCTCACACAGAGTGAGCAGCCCTACAGACTATGCAGTGCACTACCAGTAACAATTCTAGTCACCAGGGCATGGGGAGGGACACATACCGCCAACTTCAGCAAACCTGGGACCCACACAGCCATGCCCAGTAGTGGATGCCTACTAGCTAGGTAGGAAGAATATCACATCAGTATCCTGCCCAACATGGAACCCACTCTGTGATGTCAGGCCTGGCATAGAGGCACCCAAAGACACACATCCCCCACCCAGATACCACCCTACCATGTGTAAGTTGTAATGATGGGCACTGTACTCACCCTCTTGTGGCTGCTGTGATGCCTTCAAATGGCCAACCAGTACCTGATAGGCCACCGCCATTCTTGTTGGGAGGCCATCCCCAGCTGGGCCTCTGTCATCTTCCATGGCCAGAGTATCAGGTCCTCCCACCGTTTCCGACAGTGGGTGCTCTGAATGCCATAGACCCCCAGGGTCAGCACGTCCTTGGCGATGTCATGCCATATACCCTTCTTTTGATTGGTGCTGACCTGCAGAGAAAATACACACAGGGAAAGGTATTAGTCAGACCGTCCTGCCTGTCACACTCATGGCCCACAATACCCCTTCCCATCCTCATTTGCACAGACATGGCCTAGCACACATCGCCCAGGGGACATCCACCAAACTCCCTACACGAGGACTTCACACACACCACTCCATACATGCATGCCCCATGCATTGAGCTTACAGCGTACTCACCCGTTGGTCTGGAGGCCCATTCCGCAGTCCGTACTGGGGTAGAACCACATCCACTAGTTGCTCCAACTCCGCTGAGGTGAAGGCGTGGGCCCTTTCCCAGTCACACGAGCCATGGTAGGTTCCAGACACAGGTCACAGCAGCACATGCAGTGTAGGTCCTCTCCTGTTAAAGGTCAGGTAGCAAGTGAGTGAACAGATAGAATATGGCAGTGACTTCAGCAGTGGTGCATACTGTCAACACTGGTGTACATCACCATTGGCCACTGTACCCCATAGGGGGCAATATTATCGAATGAGGCGTTGCATGGCGGTTCCCGACTGCCTCCCGCAATGGTGCACAGCGTCTGCGGAATTACCTAAATTCCACCTGTCCATCCACACAGGACAGGCGGACGCCATATCAGTTAGGGGGGGTAGGCCCTGGATTATAACTGCATCACAGTTCAAAATTGTACATTCTGGACAAATGCCACATATACATTTCAAAATAACATCAAGCATTGTAATGTTGTGGCTACAATGTACAGTTTATGACCGGCTCCTCACTCTTTTGCCCCCTAGATTGCAACCGCTGCAGATGAATAGGAGAGGGAGACATACCCCCGTGTACAGACCCCTGGTAGACTTGGCAACAATGGAGGACAGGCACATTATCCTCACTTACAGACTTGACAAGGCCACAATCATGGAGCTGTGTTCCCAACTGGAGCCTGACCTGATATCTGCTATCCATCACCCCACTGGGATCCCCCTTCTTGTTCAAGTTATATCAATGCTCCATTTCCTGGCAACTGGTTCTTTCCAAGTGACAGTGGGCTAGGCAGCAGGAATGTCACAGCCAATGTTCTCAATATTGCTGACAAGAGTGTTGTCTGCCCTGATTAAAAACATGTGCAGCTACATTGTTTTCCCCCAAGTGGATGATTTGGCCACAGTGAAGGCTGACTTCTATGAAATGGGACATATCCCTAACATAATTGAGGTGGTTGATGGAACACATATTGCATTTGTCCCCCTCGGCAAAATGAACAGGTCTTCAGAAATTGAAAGAGTTTTCATTCTGTGAATGTCCAGATGGCGTGCCTGGTGGACCAGTATATCTCCCAAGTCAATGTGAAGTATCCTGGGTCTGTGCATGATGCCTTTGTCCTGAGGAATAGCAGCATCGCAAATCTGATGGCCCAACTACAGAGGCACCGTGTGTGGCTAATAGGAGAGCCCTGGCTCATACCCAGTGGATATTGGTGTATGGGTATGGTATTGTCCATAAGGGTTAGTGTGTGGCTAAATGTTGTCCCTCGATATTTGCAGGGGACTTTGGTTACCCAAACCTATCATGGCTACTGACCCCTGTGAGGAATCCCAGGACAAGGGCAGAGGAATGTTACAATGAGGCACATGGGTGAACAAGAAAGATCATTGAACGTACCTTTGGCCTCCTGAAGGCCAGGTTTCAGCGCCTCCATCTAACAGGTGGATCCTGTGCTACTCACCCAAGAAGGTCTGCCAGATAATCTTGGCATGCTGCATGTTGCATAACCTTGCCTTGAGACGCCATGTACCTTTTCTGCAGGAGGTGGAGGTTGGAGATGGCCATGTGGCAGCAGTGGACCCTGTGGAAAGAGAAGATGAGAAGGTAGAGAATGAGGACAACAGAACTTCAGTGATTCAACAATATTTCCAATGACACACAGGTAAGACAGTGGTACTTCACATTTCATTGTAATTTTTTTGTTTAACATTGTCACTGGTAAGCTTTGATTTCCCACTTCTATGCCAACTCACTGTACCATTTGGAAACTCTATTTGCAGATGTTGGTGCCCCACTATCGCTCCTGGTGTGTTCACTGCAGGCAACTACAGGTCTATCCTATGTGCACATTACTGTACAGTTGAATTGTAATGTTTGAACCTTGTTAAACGAATACATACTTAAATCATTTGACATACTCCATACTTGTATTTTTTCAAAGTGTGCTTATTGCAGTGCTAGGAAGAAAAGGGGGAAGTGCAATGGGCTGGGGTGATGATGGAGGAAAGTCCAGGGTATTTTTCCAGTCTATTTGTAGCACAGGTGCATTGTCCAAGGGGGCATAGGAAGGGGAGCAATGTCAGTTCAAGGTGGACAGGGTGACAGAGTGGGACACAAGGGTGACAATCAGGAGAGTGTTATTTCCTGGCGGGGGTCTTGGCAATAGTATCTGGCTTCTGCCTGGATCGCAGGGAACATCTGTGGGGTGGTTCTCCTTCTGTAGCGGGAGGGGTGCTGGTGGCCTGTTGGTCCTGTGGCGGGGCCTCCTGGCCAATAGCAGCAGCGGAGGTCGAAGGTTGTTCAATTGTCTGGTTAATGGTAGAGGCCCGCTGTTGTGAGGCTACTCCCTCATAATGTTGACCATGTATGCCAGCATCCTGCAATGTAGACCAGGGTGGTGTTAATGGCCTGCAAGTCCTCTCTGATCCCCTGGCACTGTCCCTCCTGCAGCTGCCTATTTTCCTGCACGTTGGCCAGGATCTCGCCCAGTGTATCCTCGGAATGTTGGTATGCTCCCAGGATCTCAGTGAGTGCCTCTGGAGAGTCGGTTTCCTGGGCCTGTCCTCCCCCTGGTGCACATCAGTCCTCTCAGCCTCCCTGTTGTCCTGTGCCTCTGTCCCCTGAACCGTTTGCCCACTGCAACAGACCCCAGGTCCCTGATTGTCTTGGGTATGAGGAGTGTCCTGGGATCCCTGTAGTGGTGGACACACTGCTGATTGACGTGTCCTGGGGCCAGAGGTATGGGTACGCTGGGTGGGTGCTGTGGTGGTGTTTCAAGATGGGGGAGGCTCTGTGGTGGTGTTTGACTGTGCCTCGGTAACCAACTGTCCGGAGGTCCCTGATGGGACAGGTTGGTCATCCAGATCCAGGCGAGCCAAGTCTGGCTAGTGCTGGCACCTCTTCTCCACTGACATTGGCTGGGATACCTGTTGGGATGTAAATGCAGTGGTATTGTTTCTGTGTGTGACATTTTGTGCATGGGTGGGTTGCCCTCTTAGGTTATATTTGCCCTGGCAGCTTTAACTTGTGTGAGTTGGTATGTGGTAGGCTAGCTGATTCTCTCTAGTGTGGATGCTTTAGTGATAGGTGTCCATGCAGGTCTGTGAGTGGTGTCCATGCATTGGTGGTGCATGCAGGGCTTGGCATTGGGATGGGTGAGATGTGATGGTGGGGTGTGTGGGTAGTGGTAGAGTGATGGGAGTGAGGGTGGGGGTATGTGATGGCATGCAGGTAGGGGGGTGATAGTAGTATAGAGTTGACTTACCAGAGTCCAGTCCTCCTGCTACTCCTGCCAGGCTCTCAGGATGCATGGTTGCCAAGACTTGCCATGTTGTTAGCTATGGAGGAGAAGGTGGGAGTCCACCGCTAGTCCTCTGTACAGCTAGTTAGTGTCTTGCTGCAATGGAACCCACCTTCCCCAGTAGGTCGTTCCACCTCTTCCTGTTGGTGTCCCTTGTTCAGGGGTGCTGTCCCATGATGTTGACCCTGTCTACAATCCTCCGCCAGAGCTCCATCTTCCTAGCAATAGATATCTGCTGCACCTGTGCTGCAAGTAGCTGAGGCTCTACCAAGATAATTTACTCCACCATGACCCTTAGCTCCTCCTCAATGATTCTGGGGTGTCGTTGTGGTGCCATGGGTGTTGTGTGAGTAGTGTGGGTGAAGGTGTGTAGGGTGATGTGTTGTGGGGTGTGTTGTGAGGTGCGTAGGTGGTGTAGAGGTGAAGGTGGTGTGTGGCTCTGGTCTTGTCTGTGGTCTTGCTGTCTCTCTCTGGTGGCAATTGTTTGTAATGGTAAAGGGTTGTGGGTAATGCAGGTATGTGTTTTATAGTGGTGTGGGTGTGTTGGTGTGCTGTGTGTATGGGTGTCAGGTGTGTGTTATTTAAATTGACCAATGTAGTGGTGTTTTGATTTAGTGTATGCATTTTGAGTGCAGCGGTATGTACTGCCAATGGTTTACCGCCATTGAATGTCCTCCGTGGTGATTCGTGGGTCATAATGTGGTGGGCATAGCTCTGTTGGCGTAACAGTGTGGTTTTTGATACCACCAGTTTATCACTGACCTTTGGTGTGTCTGACTTGTGTCTGTGGCTGAATAGTGACGGATTGGTGTGTGTGTTATAATATGGTGAACGTATATCCGCCGCCACAGCGGTATGTTGGTGGCAGTCAGCATGGCGGTAAGTGGGATTTACCACCAATGTCATAAAGAAGGCCTTAATAAGCTGTAATTTCTCATTGGGAAAATGTAATTATATCATGTTTAGTACCTATTGAATTGTAATGATTAACCTTTTTTCATTGTAAAGTCAGATTTTTCGTTACAATTTTGAAAATGCCTCTTTTAAAAAGTTTGTGTTTTCCTGCCCATAGCTCTTTGCTCCTACAGTCTGTCTTGGGTCACATGACTGGTTATAGCTGATAGTTAGACTTTGTAAATTCCACCCAGGTAGTCATACGATAAAGGGATGGGGTTTAGTTCAATGGGCCATCTATTGGCAGCATGGGGCGGAGCTGAGCACAGCCCCATTTATAAATGAATCGCCAGTGCTCTGCCCTCATTCAAAGGGCCTACTGACCCTGCATTGTCACTGCAGCCAGCTTGGAGCTAGGGCAGTAGAGTCACAAAATTCCATGCACTTCAAAGAACCTTTCTAGAAGTTTCTCCCACCTTCCATAAGAAGATCACCAGGGTATAAAAACAGGATCTGCAGCACTACCCTTGAGTTTACCCTTGAGTTCACTACTGGACATTTAGAAGGCCTCTCAGAGGACTGTCTGCTGCTATGATCTGCTGTGCACTGTGCTAGAAAGCAGCTGTACCTGGAATGACTACTTTGCTGCCTGGAGCCTGCCTTGAACCCTCAGAGTCCTACATATTCATCTGTACTGAGCTTGCAGGCCTCCTCTTTGGTTCCACAGGGACATGAAAGGCTCACAATAATTTCAGCCTGCCCTTGGACCCAGGTAGTATGTGTCCGGAACCCCCAAGATCTGCCCCATCGGTCCTGGACCATTGATTCTGTTGCTAAGGGTGTCTAGGCGGACATATCCCAGAACTGAGGATTTAGGCCAAAAACTGCTCTGAGAACCAGAAGGAGACTGAGACCAACCTGCTTGCCCATCCACCTGAGATGGTTCGCCAGTTGGATTGACTTTGATCCTTCCTGTAGCCTTGTCCTGCTGAACTTTACCTTCTTATACACTTTTTCTCAGAATTTTGTCTAAGTCCGAAGGTAAGCGATGACCGTGCCCAAGCCACTTCTTGTAACTGAACAGTGCACCATCGCGATAAGTTATATTTTTCAACTTTGAGCTGGTCTCGCACGACTAAATGTCCATGGTGGCACTTTGATCTTTTAGATGCTAGTTTTACTAAAAACTTCAAAAATTCACAACTCTGGTTTTACTGATTGAATTTTGTCGTTTTGTTGTCAAATACTTTATTATACTCACTCAATTTTTTCTAAATTGGTTTGGGACTTTTTATGTTGTAATTTCACTTTATTACTGCTTGTGTGCTGCAGAAATTCTTTACACATTGCCTCCAAGTTAAGACTGACTACCTTTTGTGCCCAGATACCTAAGGTTAAGTGTGAGTTAAATCAGTGACTTTCTTTTGGTTTACTTTGCACGGGATTGTGGCTGGTGCTTGATCTGGGCTCACACCCAAGTCAACCAGCAACCCAGTTTCTAACAATATCCAGTCATTAGGAATTAGTAAATGGGACATTTAACGTCTTACTAATTTTGCTGCATATTTGGGTCTTAGGGCCTGATTTAGAACTCAGCAGATGGGTTACTCCCTTACAACTGTGACGAATATTCCATCTACCAAAATCTATATTCAATAAGATAGAATGGGATTTTGATGTTGGCGAACAGGATATCCGGCACCTTTGTGACAGAGTAACCCATTCGCTGAGTTCTAAATCAGCCCCTTATTCTGTTTTTAATTTTGCCTATTAGTCTGAATTTTCCTATAACTGATATCCTTCATGGCAGTTGTTTTAGGCATTTAAATTATATTTACTACATCTGCATTTTACTATTTCTGTATTGTACCTTTCACAGTTTTTGTATTTTTTTTTATCAGAGCAATTTTGCACCTAGCCTTCAGTAAATGAAGGTTAGACATATAGGTGACTTATAAGTGCAATGGAAATGGCTGTGAAATAGTGTGTGCACTATTTCACTCAGGCTGCAGTGGCAGTACTGAAGATAGGTTTGTATGAGGTCCTTAAGGGTGGCAAAAGAAATGCTGCAGCCCATACGGATCTCCTGGCATCCCAATACCCTGCGTACCTAGATACCATATGCTAGGGACTTATAAGAGGGGTCCAGCGTGCCATTCAGAATTGGAATAAGGAGTCACTAAACTATAGTGACAAATTTGGTTCACAGAGAGAGCATAAGTACTGGAGTTCTGGTTAGCAGAACTCCAGTGACACAGTCAAGCATACTGACAACACACATAGGCCACAAACTATGAGCAAACTATGAGCACTCGGGTCCTGGCCAGCAGGATCCCAGTGATCCAGTAAAAACACACTGACAAATAGGATTTAAACTATGAGCACTGGGGTTCTGGCTAGCAGGATCCCAGTGAGACAGTTAAAAACACACTGACAAACAGGCCCAAAATGGGGGTAACCATGCTAGAAAGAGGCTACTTTCTCACAAGTGTGTTGAGGCTTTGCATTTGATTGACGAGACCATCAGCTTACAATAACTGCTTCTAGTTACAGTGCTGGTTGAAGTCCAACTTTCTACAACATACAATTAACTGACACACTATATATAGGAGGATATATTAGGTGAATGGATAATACCTTGCTGTCAATTTGTCCTGCATGGTGCATGAACTAATCCCAATCTTATGTTACTGGCATGACCTTCATGGTAAAATTTTTACTATGTGTGTATATATAGAGATTTATGCGAGTGTGTGTATATATATATATATATATATATATATATATATATATATATATTTATATATTTATATATTAATATGAATTTAGGAGTCGCGTACCCATATATGACTTCAGCGCAAATTACAAGTTTGTAGAATACACATATACACAAGTTATTAAAATTCATTTTTAAATCCCAGCTTTACTAATGTTGTTAATTAAATACCATAACAATACTTTATTAAAATGTTTTAGTTTGTTAGTAGTATTTTTTCAAGAGTGACAATGTGGTTGTGCACCGTTCTTGCATGTATTTCTGGATTCTCCCAGGGCACGCAACACAGACGTTTTTTGAAAATGCATAACAAAACATAAATGTGCTTTTTTAATGCTTACATTACATAAAGGGGTTTACTACCACGTTAAAGTAAATAATGTTTACAGACAACAAATACGTTTTAAGCAACGTTTAAAAAAGTTTTTAAGGATTTGCCTTTACGTCGCAGCGGGTATGCAGCGGCAGTGCACTTCCCATGAGACCTAAAAAAATAAATTTTATTGGCTAAGGTCCTTTCCATCTTCTATACTGAGAAGTTCCACCCTTTGCAATTGACTTTGGGAGTGTCTGTGTGTTTTCACACTTGTCTGCCAAACCCATCAGTTGTTCTTGTGCCTTGGTGTCTTTTGTCCTTCTTCTTCTTAATTTATATGGCAGCTTCAGGAGAGCAGCCAGAGTTGGAGGATGTCAGAATCTTGAAGGAAGAAGAAGTGCGAAAAAAGAAAAAGGAGAGCAATGTGTCAGAATTTTTTTTTCCGTTCCAGAAAGGGAAAAAAGCTAATGCCCAAAAGGTGACATGCACTCTTCATAAAAAGGTGTTGTCAAGACGGAATGGCAGGAAATGTTCTGGTGGGATATCGAGCATGTTCAAACACCTTAGCACGATGCACTCCACTTGATTTGAAAGAGCACAAATGCAGAGAGTGGAGAGGGAAGGTGGTTACAGTTCATCTGCTGACCAGCCAGGCCCATCATCTGGTGCATGCCATATTTCAGGAGTTCCTCCAACTTTCCTACAATTTGCAGAAGTTGGAATTTTTTGTCGCAAATGTGACAACGTTTTGAGTATTAGGGAACAAGATGTTTAAAATCTGGTGCAAAAAATTAAGGCGCAAAAATGTTAAAATGCCATTGTTTTGGTTTTTCTGCTTTTGAAGACTACGGAAATGGTTTTGCTTGCTGTTGCAAGTAATGTTCCCTTTTATTTTTAGAACATACCACTGGAAACACCCCAAAAATTCTAAACAGTAAAAAAAAAAAAAAAAATACATAAAAAAAAAAAATGGTTCTTTTTAGGGCCACATATTATATTTTAAACCTAAAGTTGTACGACTGATTTTAAGGGTGACTGATTGGGTTTATCAGAGTTTGTGTAGCTGAGTGATAGTGCGTATCAACTAGTGAATGAATGAGTGACTTGCTTCATGACTAGCTGTATATGTGTTTGAGTGTGAATGAGTGGGTGAGAGAGTGGATATGTGAATGGCTGAATGAGTGAGTAACTGGGCGCATAAGTGTATGGGTAATTGAATGGGTTTGTGAATTGGTGTATAGGTGAGTTACTGGGTGTATTAAAGGCTGTGTGAGTGAGTGACTGGGTGCATCAATGGGTGTAGTAGGTGAGAGACTGGGTGTGTTAATGGTTGAATGGGTGAGTGACTAGGTGTGTGAGTGAGTGTATGGGTGAGTGAATGGGTGCGTGATGGACTGTATGAGTGAGTGACTGTGTGTGGGTGGCTGTAAGCATGACTGAGCGGGTGCATGAGTGGCTGTATTGGTGAGTGAACAGGTGTATGAGTGACCGTATGGGTGAGTGAATGGATGTATGAGCTAGTGTATGGGTGAGGGAATGGGTGTGTTAGTGACTTTATGGGTTAGTGACTGTGTACATGAGTGGCTGTTTGGTTTAATAATTGGGTGAATGAGTGGCTGTATAGGTGACTGAATCAGTACATAACTGACTGCATAAGCGAGTGGTACGTTATATGAATGTCTGTATGCCTGAGTGACTGGTTATGTGAGTGGATGCATGGGTGAGTGGATGGGTGTGTGAGTGCCTGTGTAGATGAATTAACACGTGTGGGAGTCACTCTATGGGTGAGTGACTGGGTACGTCAGTGTCTGTTTTATTGAGTGTGTGTGAGCATTAGTGGCTGTGGGGTGAGTGAGTGGGTGCATGAGTGCATGTATGCATGATTGATAAGGTGCATGAGTGACTGTTTACATGTCTGACTGGATACATTAGTGGCTGTATGGGCAAATGAATGGGTGCATGAGGGGCTGTATGTGGAAGTGACTGAGCTTATGTTTAGCTGTATGGGTGAGTGATTGGGTGGATGACTGGGTGTATGGGTGTGTGAATAGGCCCATGAATGGCTGTATGGGTAACTCAGTGGATGTATGAATGGCTGTATGGGTGAGTGGTCGGTGCATGAGTGTATGTATGGATAACTGATGTATGCTTAAGAGAATTGGTGCATTAGTGACTCCATGGATAACCTTTTATGTGCATGAGTGTCTGTATGGGTGAGTGAGTGTATGTGTGTGTGAGTGACTATGTGGATGACTGATAGGATGCATGAGTAGCTGTATGTGTGTATATATAGGCACATAAGTGGCTGTATGGGTGAGTGACTGGTTGCATGGGTGGCTGTATCGGTGAGTAAGTGGGTGCATAAGTAGATATATGGAAGAGTGATAGGGCGCATCAATGGTGTATGTGTTATTCTCTGGGTGTATGAGTGGCAGAATAGGTTTGTGACTGGGTACATAAGTGAGATCATTGGTGAGAGAGAGGATGCATGAGTTCCTGTATGTGTGAATGAGTACGTACATAAGTGACTACATAGGTATGCCAGTGGGTGTATTAGTGGGTGTATTACTGACTCAGTGGGTGGATAAGTGAGGCATAGAGTGGGGGAACGGGTGCATGAGTGACTGTATATGGCAATTAGTAAGTGTATGAGTGTGTATATTGGTGAGAGACAGGGTGCACGAGTGAATGAATGTGAGAGTGATGTCATGCATCAGTGTTTTTGTCCATAAATGACTGGGTACGTAAGTGGTTGTTTAGGTGAGTGAGTGGGTGTAGGAACAATGTTATCTGTGAGTGAGAGTGTGTAGTTCATACCGTATGGCTGAGTAACTGGGGGCATGTGTGTATCTATGGCTGAATATAACTGGTATATGGCTAAGTGGGTATAGTATTGATTGATATGGATGACTTAATGACTGTATTAGTGGTGCACGTGTGACTGAGTGGTAGTATATCAGTGTGAATGATTGGGTAAACGAGTGGGTGAATGTATAAATTATGTGGGTATGGTTATATGAGTACTTATATGACACACTGAGTGAGTGTGTGTGAGAGCTACTATATTGGTCAGAAACCAGAAAACACGCTGTGTTACAAATAATTTATACTGATTAAGAATAAACAATTTTCAATATGTTGCAAAAACAAATACTTTTCTGCTAGTCAACTACCCTAAAATTTTTGATGAAAAAGCTCTCCAAATACTGTTGAAAAAAGAGGAATATAAATGTTAGTTTGATGCTTAGAAAACATGTAAAACAAATCAGTATACATTTTTTATTTTATTGCCACATTATCACAATTTGCTAAAACATTTCAGTCTCCCTCTTTTCTGTTCTCTTTTCTGTTCTCAGTTTCTTTAAACTAGTACCTAGAAACAGATTACTCCATAATCATTATTGAACAGGGGGGGAACAATTGTTTTGATTGTACAAAAAAAGATATCGCCACAGACCTGCATGACATGCATGACATGTAAGTAATACTGTATTGTACTCACTATAATTTGTACAATATTTGATGAATCCACACATTTTTATATATTAAAAAAAAGATTGTATGTTAAAAACAATTTGACTAATATTATAGTTGGTACAAAACTACTAACAAATATAATCCAGTTCTGCTTTTTTCACCTTCTTTTGTAGGCATCACACCTAATAGACTGAATGATGTATTAAACAATCATAATCCACACAGTGAAAAGACATCTTATCATTTTCTTCCTGAAACCCTATGACAATGTTTCATCCACACATTATTTTTGGATATTCCTTTGTTGACATCATCCCCTGATAGGCCAAATGATGTCTTAAAGAGTGCTGATCCTTGTAAACAGAAGACCATATAGTCATTTTTATTTCTGAAATCTTATGATGGTATTTTAACCATACTTCATTTTTGTGTATTCTTTTTTTGACATAATCTTTTACAGGTGAAATTATGTCTTAAATAGTGATGGTCCACATAGAGAGAAGACCTTATTGTCATTTTCTTCTAGAAATCCTATTAAAACAGATCATTGACACTTTATGTTTGTGGTATCCTTTTGTTGACATCGCCCCTGATATGCTGAATTATGGCTTAAACAATGAAAATCCATCTAGAGAAAAAAATGGTATGTTTGTTTTATAACATAAATCATTTCACCTCATTTATACACAATTCATATTTTGATATATGTTTATATATGTTGAAGACATGATCCCTGATAGGCTGAATGATATGTTAAGCAGTATTTATGTCAACACAGGATAATGTATCTCGTACTTTTTCTGAAGAAAATATGCATTGAACTTAGGCTGAGGAAATAGCAGGTAAGAAATAGGAAGTTTGAAAGGCAGTTTTTGTTTGAATTGCGGATTGCTGTCATTGAACTGTCTATCCAGTTTGAGTCTTCAAATATTTGGTATAATGTCCTGATGTAATATTTAGGCCTTTATGGAAAACAATAGCCAAAGAACAGTACTGTATGGTCTGTCAGAAATTGATTGCTGTCCAGCTTTAATGTTTGTAATCCAAGTGTCCAATTTTGTTCCATCTGATCTGCATTGTTGAAACATTGCTATAATGTATTTACCACTCCCCTGTATGAGCAATGTAGAGAATACATTTGATTTACAGCTAAGACAGGTCATATTTTCGTTACTATTTTTTTTATTAACTTATCCAAAGGCACACTTTCGGAATCTGACAGAGTTCAGTACAAAAATTGTTCAGATGGGATTTCAGTTGTAGATGAGAAAGAGCAGTCTTCACACTCATGGTTTCAAGTATAACTCAGTCCAAATATGTCATCAATATTTACATCTTCGTCTTCTAATACACCAAGGATCACCATAATAAATTCACATGTATCTTGTTGAGCATTTAGAGTAAATACTACAGATTTGTCTACTAGTTGTTGAATGCTGGGAGCAAAATGTATTACAGTTCTGTCATGAGATAAGCATTGAAGGCAATTATATTGTGCTGTGCACAATGTGTTTCTTCGTTTTTCTTGGACTGCATTTATAACATGCGGTAAATGGAAGAGAACAATGAAAACAACACTAGCATAACAGTTTACACCAGGAGTGTTATCCAACTGGTAACCTACAATATCTCCATCCTTTTCCAGGTTTCTTTTCTTGACACTTTCTTGTTTAGCTTTCTTCTTGGTCTTTTCTGCACATTTTTAGATTGTTTTGTCAGTTTCTGCTTGTGGCATAATACCTGTTTTTCATAAATGGGATACTGTCCTAAATAAGGAGCATATTTACTTCTTAATCTGTTGACGTCTCTTAGGCAATTTGCATCTGCACTAAGGGCCAGATTTGCTAAAAAGTGGTGCAGCGCGGTCCTGCACCAAAATTTGTATGGCAGCGCTGCACCACTTTAGGAATCCAGGGATGCACTGTATTTACTGAAATACAGCCCACCCCTGTGTTTTCCCCCTGTGCTGGTGCTAAATTTAGCTGTCAGAGCTAATGCAGGCATCCTTGCACCATAGTGCAAAGGTGTCTGCATTGAATGGATTTATTGTTTATGTGCAGGGAGGTATCCCATCCTGCACATAATCAATAATTCATGGTGTTTTGCTCTTTCTATTTGTGCTGCAATGCAGCACACACAGAAAAAGCAAAACGAGGAGTAATAAAAGTATTCCTTCTCATTGTGCCACGCTAGCGCCACCCCTGGGGTATCATTATTTCTTGACGCTGCCATACATTTTACACCTTCTTGTAAATCTGTGGCAGCGCCAAAAGCAACGGGTGTTGCAGGTGGAACACCCACAGCAACACCCATTGCACGCACCTCTGATGCAGAAAACTACGCATGGGGGGGCCACATTTACAATGTGGTGTTTATCCACATAAAGTGGTTTAGCACCGCCTTGTAAATGTGGTGCACTGCAAAGCGCCACCAGAGCGTCACAAACGTGATGCTCCGGTGGCACTAGGGCTTTGTAAATCTGGCCTTAAATTTCTTTTTATCAAAATCAAAACCAACCAGAGACAAACCATATAATGTTTGAACTAGTGACAATGCTACACATGACATTCCTTCATTAAAATCTGTACTTCTGGTATCAATAAATGCCGCACCAACACTCAAGCCTTGAGACTTGTGGATCATCACGGCAAAGGTTAGACAAACTGCAACTGTTTTCATCTGACATACAAACCTTTCAGAAGCAAAAGCATACAGCAGATTGTCCAAATTGATTCATGCCATCAACCTGATTGAACTTTATAGCTGAAAATTCAACCTCTTTATGGTTAGGAAAATTTATGAAATCAACCACTTTACCGATGGCACAATTTACCAATTCTTCTACATTTAAATTAAATTTTAGAATTACTCTAGAGTTTTTGCAGACACATAAACACTTCTCTAGTCCAACAGTCCTAGATACAGATTTCTCCAAGGAGTTTAATTTATCTTGTAATTTATCATTCAGCAATACTGTTACTCCGTGGTGTCCCATTTTGTCAATAGCAGTAATTTTCCAAATGTTTTAGTTTTAGTAATTCTCCATTAAATGCTGCACACTCTTGAAGTGTATGCATCAAAGAAACTATGGGGGATATTTAAAAGAAAGTGATGTATCACTTTTCTTGTGCCCCCTAACATCACCATGGTAGCACCATATTTACAATACATCACACCTTGGCGCACGTTAGCACAAACATTTTTGATGCTATTTTGGTGTGTTGGTCGACTAGCGGAAAAAATTATGGCGCAAGTCTAGCAATGGATGGGGAGGTCCATTGGAAACAAAGGGAGCATCACTTTAACACCTGCCTTGGGCAGACGTTAAAAATGACGGGAAAAATGGGGAACTGAAATCTTGTAAATTTCACAGAGCCATTTTCCTGGGTCTCCTAATAGGGGACCTCCCCCTTGCATACATTATGCCTGGTGGAGGCATAATGTGGTGGAAGGGGTTGTAAAGTGGAACAATGCTTGCATTGCACCACTTTGTAAATCTGGTGTGAGGAGAAAGCCTTCATTCAAACAAAATGACACTAGATGGTGCTAGGGGCTTGTATATATGTCATTATATGTTTCTTCTCTTTACAAAAGTTACACATTAGCCATGCTTGCATTGTCTTAGTAAGTTCCAACATCAGTGTTCCCTCCTCTCTCAGAACTCCTAATCTATCGTTCCTTAGAATGTTTCCATAAAGCATGTCAGAGGCTTGACAATTGGTCTCTTCATGTAAGATTATTTCAAAAACAGGCTGTCCTTTTACAGGACTAAGTTGTAGAAGGTCTTGAAAAACAACAAAATGCTTTCCTCCAAACAAAATGTCATATTCAATTTTGAGTATCTGTTGCATTATAGGGTGAATAAAGGGTAACATGAGGTTAGAGACCATGCTCACATCATCAATAATTAAAAGCTTCTTTTTCTCCAATACTCTTGCTACCTCATGATAAACGTCACCAGATAACATCTGGTGAGTAGTTTTTGAACATGAGACACTGAGTACTATCTTTGACAGCATTAAACAATCTTCATAGCAGTCATAATCCCCACGTAATTCCAATTCACTATGCCAAGGTTTGAACAGTTGAAGAAGGGCTAAATAGACAAATTATCTTTTCTCAGGCGTTTAGAAGCTCAGTTTTTGGTGGTTAACCTGTTCTGTGCCTTGGACGAGATGATCTCGTCCAAGGCTACAGTTCCCCTGTGCCTTGGACGAGATCATCTCGTCCATGGCACAGGGGAACTTGGGGGCGCGCTAGCGCGCCCCCCGTGCACCCCCCTTCCCCCCCCAGGCGGGGATGGAAGGGGAAGACCTTCCCCTTCCACCCCCGCCCCCCCCCACGGCAATCCGATGACGTCAGCGCGCGCTCAGCGCGCTGACGTCATCGAGTGTTGCCGGCGCGCTGGAAGCCATTTGCTTCCAGCGCGTCTTCGGAGCAGGAGCTCTAAGGTGAGTCCTCTCCGTTTTTGGGGGGCGGGGGGTTTGAGAAAACAGACATGGGGGGAAAGGAAAGGGTTTTTCCTTTCCCCCTGTGTCTGTTTTCTCAAGATTCCTGCTCCATGATCGCGGGCAGGGCCCGCGATCGTGGAGCAGGAATCTCCACTAGCCACCAGGGATTTTCTGTTTGACTAAATTTGGGGGCGACCCCTTGGGCAAGGGTCGCCCCCCCCGGGGGCAATTTTTATTTGGATTTCGCCCCCCCCCTGGGGGCAGATCGGCCGTTTTTTCGGCGGATCTGCTCCCAGGGGGGGGCGAAAACCACTAGACACCAGGGATGTATTGTTTTATGTTTGTTTTTGGGGGCGACCCCTTGGGCAAGGGTCGCCCCCCCCGGGGGCAATTTTTATTTGTATTTCGCCCCCCCCTGGGGGCAGATCGGCCGTTTTTTCGGCGGATCTGCCCCCAGGGGGGGGCGAAAACCACTAGACACCAGGGATATCGTTTTTTGTGTGTGTTTTTGGGGGCGACCCCTTGGGCAAGGGTCGCCCCCCCCCGGGGGCAATTTTTATTTGTATTTCGCCCCCCCCTGGGGGCAGATTCGCCGATTTTTCGGCGGATCTGCCCCCAGGGGGGGGCGAAAACCACTAGACACCAGGGATATATTTTTTTATGTTTGTTTTTGGGGGCGACCCCTTGGGCAAGGGTCGCCCCCCCCCCGGGGCAATTTTTATTTGTATTTCGCCCCCCCCTGGGGGCAGATCGGCCGTTTTTTCGGCGGATCTGCCCCCAGGGGGGGGCGAAAACCACTAGACACCAGGGATATCGTTTTTTGTGTGTGTTTTTGGGGGCGACCCCTTGGGGAAGGGTCGCCCCCTGAAAGGGGGCACAGAGGTGTTGCCCATTTCTGCCCCCCTTGGGGTCCGATTGGCCAATTCTTTTACGCCCATCTACCCCGAGGGGGGCAGGATCCACTTAGGTACCAGGGACAACTTCTAAGTTCTTGGTGGTGGGGTGTTTGTCAACTGGCAAAGTATTTGTATTTGTGATTATAACAATTTATTTCTTCTTTTTCTTCTAGTTCAACGCTTTTGCTTCCTTTGCTGTGGATCTTTGAGGTTTTGGCAGTAGTTGTCCAGTGGTTTGCATAGTTGCATGTTTTAGGTAAGTGAACGCAATTTACTCCAAAGGAGTATTGTTGACATGTTTGTAGGTGGTGTACTAAATGCAGTATTGTGTGTTTGACATTGTCCTTAGATTTGAGCACAGTGGTGTTTGTGTTGTCATATGTCTAAATTGCTTTTTTCTTTTTTCTTTTTAGTGGGATATCATTGGTGATTGCAGAGTAGTTGCTTGGTGAGTAGCTATTTCAGGCAACTGTGTGGTATAGTTTTTTGTAGTACATAACTCTTTGTGATAAAGCTACACTTTGTTCATTACTTATTTTAGTGCTAGTTGTTGTTGGCAATCCATTTGTTGTTAGGATCATGGCTAGCCGCAAAGTGACCGCTCAGCAGGTTGTTCGCATGCTCTTTGAGTCGTCTTCAGACCATGATTACGACACTGACTCTGCATCTGAGGCAGAGGAGGAAGCAGGAGATTCTGGAAGTGAGTTTTCTGTCCAAGAGCATTCTTCTGATGAGGAAGCTACTCTCAGTGCAGATGAAGGGCCTGTGTTAGAGGAGGACATTGATGTGCCAAGAGTGCAGCAGCCTGGGGCTGCAGGGTTTCCCATTGGAAGACCTGACACCTGGATTGCCCCAAACATGGAGCAGCCACAGTTACCTGCATTTACTGGTCTCCCAGGGTGTAGAGTTAATACGGAAAACTTTCTGCCTGTCCAATTCTTTCACTTGTTTATGGACGATGTATTTTTGGAAGAGATTGTGGAGCAGACAAATGTGTATGCAGAGCAATATTTGCGGGACAACGCTGCCAGACTTAAGCCTCAGTCTAGAGCTACTCATTGGGTTCCCACATATCTGGAAGAGATGAAAAGGTTTTTAGGTTTGACTTTTTTGATGGGGTTGATCAGGAAGCCGTCACTGGCTTCTTATTGGTCTACTAGTCCCTTGATGGCAACTGCTATATTTCCTGCAACTATGACACGTAATCGGTATTTGCTTCTTCTTCGTATGCTGCATTTTGTAGACAATGCTTTAGCCTTGCCACGAGATCACCCTGATTGTGACCGCCTTTTTAAGATTAGGCCTGTCCTTGATCATTTTGTGGATCGGTTTTCAGAGGTCTATGTTCCAGGCAAAGAGATAAGTGTGGACGAGTCTTTGGTCCTTTTCAAGGGGCGTTTAGTTTTTAAGCAGTACATCCCTAGTAAGAGGGCACGGTATGGGATTAAATTGTATCTGCTGTCAGAAAGCAGTACAGGATATGTTTATAATTTCCGGGTCTACACTGGTAGGGATTCCAGTATTGACCCTCCTGGTTGTCCGGCCACTTTTGGAGTTAGCGGAAAAATTGTGTGGGAACTTGCTAGACGGCTGTTTAACAAAGGTCACCATTTGTACGTAGATAATTTCTACACTGGAGTGCAGTTGTTCAAGGAGTTGTTTAGGGTGGACACTGTTGCTTGTGGCACAATCCGTTCTAACCGCAAAGGCTATCCAAGGGAGCTTGTCTGTAAAAAACTTGAGAGGGGACAGTGCAGTGCCTTGCGGAATAATGAGCTGTTAGCTATGAAATTTTCAGACAGGAGGGATGTGTACATGCTATCGACCATCCACGATGAGAGTACTTCCCCTGTGGCTGTTTGGGGTCAGGTTGCGGAAGTGCGCAAACCTGCGTGCATTTTGGACTACAATAGGCACATGGGTGGTGTTGATAGAGTAGATCAGAGGTTGGAACCTTACACTGCTCTTCGTAAGTCGTATGTGTGGTATAAAAAGTTGGCCCTACATTTATTTCATTTGGCAACTTTTAATGCCTTTATTGTATACAAGGATTGTTCACCTGAGTCAAGGATGACTTTTGTTAAATTTCAGGAGTCGGTGATAGAAAGCCTTATTGTGGTGGAACCGGCAAGAGTTCCTAGAGTAGAAGTGGTGGAGGATGTGGCTAGATTGAAAGATCGGCACTTTCCAGATCACATTCCTCCCACTCCCAAAAAAGACATGCCCACAAAGAAATGTAGAGTATGTGCCCGGAGATCAATCCGGAGGGAGAGCCGGATGTACTGCCCCGAATGCCCTTCAAAGCCTGGGCTGTGTGTGCCCAGTTGTTTTAGAAGTTACCACACAAGGAAAAACTTTTGGGAAATACCGTGAGCGTAAGCTGTCTGTTTTATATTTTCATATGTTTCACGGTTGGCATCTGTCGTGTATTTAGTTTGAGGTTTTGTGTTTGTAGTTTAGTGCCTATTTTATAATTAGTAGTTTATTTGTTGTTTATAAATTAAAAAAAGTGATTGCGGTGTGCGTGGGGTGGCGCTTGGCTGGCGGTGTGCGTGGGGTGGCGCTTGGCTGGCGGTGTGCGTGGGGTGGCGCTTGGCTGGCGGTGCCAGCCAAACGGCAGTCCACTCTCCCATCAGCTGGTGTGATTCTTGTATCAGGCATGTGGGCGTATGTAAGTGATGGGCCCTTGAGTGGCGCGGTCTGTCGATGTGAGTGTTGTAATGTGCTGGGCCCGTGGCTGGCGGTGTGAATGGTCTTGTGCGTGTCATGTATGAAAGGTGTGTGAATGGACTGTAAAGCGGTTGGTGCCTTGTCGCGGCTTTACAGCTCACGAGCTGTGAGTCATTGGTTCACTTTTTTGCCTTTCAGTTATTAGCAGTGCATTTCATTTTTGTGAAATCTCTTGTTAATAAAATTTGATCCACTGAACCATCACTCACCCTCGTGCCAAATCCAACCAGTATGTGTTGTAAAAAATGACAAAACCTGCTCCGCTGTAATCAGGCGTCGCAGCACACCTGTGACACGCTAGGTGCCTCGGGTGGGACCCCGATGATGAAGCATGCCACCAACTTGGTTGGTGGGTGAGGGGTCTTCTTCACATAACCTAAGTGTGTTTCTTTTCACTATTTTAGTGTTTGGCACATCACGGACGTATGTGCACACATCAAAATGATATATTGCAAAAATACCTCTCCCTTCTATCTCTTCAGGTTTTGGGCCTTATTCTGTTGCAGGCACCTGGCCCACCCACACAAGTGAGGTATCATTTTTATCGGGAGACTTGGGGGAATGGTGGGTGGAAGGAAATTTGTGGCTCCTCTCAGATTCCAGAACTTTCTGCCACAGAAATGAGAGGAAAAAGTGTTTTTTTTTCCAAATTTTGAGGTTTGCAAAGGATTCTGGGTAACAAAACCTGGTCCGAGCCCCGCAAGTCACCCCTCCTTGGATTCCCCTAGGTCTCTAGTTTTCAGAAATGCACAGGTTTGGTAGGTTTCCCTAGGTGCCGGCTGAGCTACAGGCCAAAATCCACAGGTAGGCACTGTTTTCTTCAAAAATTTTGGTTGTGTCCACGTTGCGCTTTGGGGCGTTTCCTGTCGCGGGCGCTAGGCCTACCCACGCAAGTGAGGTATCATTTTTATCGGGAGACGTGGGGGAACGCTGGGTGGAAGGAAATTTGTGGCTCCTCTCAGATTCCAGAACTTTCTGCAACAGAAATGTGAGGAACATGTGTTTTTTTAGCCAATTTTTTAGGTTTGCAAAGGATTCTGGGTAACAGAACCAGGTCCGAGCCCCGCCAGTCACCCCTCCTTGGATTCCCCTAGGTCTCTAGTTTTCAGAAATGTACAGGTTTGGTAGGTTTCCCTAGGTGGCGGCTGAGCTAGAGGCCAAAATCTACAGGTAGTCACTTTGCTAAAAACAGCTCTGTTTTCTGTGATATGTCCACGTTGTGTTTTGGGGCATATCCTGTCGCGGGCGCTAGGCCTACCCACGCAAGTGAGGTATCATTTTTATCGGGAGACGTGGGGGAACGCTGGGTGGAAGGAAATTTGTGGCTCCTCTCAGATTACAGAACTTTCTGCCACAGAAATGTGAGGAACATGTGTTTTTTTAGCCAATTTTTTAGGTTTGCAAAGGATTCTGGGTAACAGAACCAGGTCCGAGCCCCGCCAGTCACCCCTCCTTGGATTCCCCTAGGTCTCTAGTTTTCAGAAATGTACAGGTTTGGTAGGTTTCCCTAGGTGGCGGCTGAGCTAGAGGCCAAAATCTACAGGTAGTTACTTTGCTAAAAACAGCTCTGTTTTCTGTGATATGTCCACGTTGTGTTTTGGGGCATATCTTGTCGCGGGCGCTAGGCCTACCCACGCAAGTGAGGTATCATTTTTATCGGGAGACGTGGGGGAACGCTGGGTGGAAGGAAATTTGTGGCTCCTCTCAGATTCCAGAACTTTCTGCAACAGAAATGTGAGGGACATGTGTTTTATTAGCCAATTTTTTAGGTTTGCAAAGGATTCTGGGTAACAGAACCAGGTCCGAGCCCCGCCAGTCACCCCACCTTGGATTCCCCATGGTCTCTAGTTTTCAGAAATGTACAGGTTTGGTAGGTTTCCCTAGGTGGCGGCTGAGCTAGAGGCCAAAATCTACAGGTAGTCACTTTGCTAAAAACAGCTCTGTTTTCTGTGATATGTCCACGTTGTGTTTTGGGGCATATCCTGTCGCGGGCGCTAGGCCTACCCACGCAAGTGAGGTATCATTTTTATCGGGAGACGTGGGGGAACGCTGGGTGGAAGGAAATTTGTGGCTCCTCTCAGATTCCAGAACTTTCTGCCACAGAAATGTGAGGAACATGTGTTTTTTTAGCCAATTTTTTAGGTTTGCAAAGGATTCTGGGTAACAGAACCAGGTCCGAGCCCCGCCAGTCACCCCTCCTTGGATTCCCCTAGGTCTCTAGTTTTCAGAAATGTACAGGTTTGGTAGGTTTCCCTAGGTGGCGGCTGAGCTAGAGGCCAAAATCTACAGGTAGTCACTTTGCTAAAAACAGCTCTGTTTTCTGTGATATGTCCACGTTGTGTTTTGGGGCATATCTTGTCGCGGGCGCTAGGCCTACCCACGCAAGTGAGGTATCATTTTTATCGGGAGACGTGGGGGAACGCTGGGTGGAAGGAAATTTGTGGCTCCTCTCAGATTCCAGAACTTTCTGCAACAGAAATGTGAGGAACATGTGTTTTTTTAGCCAATTTTTTAGGTTTGCAAAGGATTCTGGGTAACAGAACCAGGTCCGAGCCCCGCCAGTCACCCCACCTTGGATTCCCCATGGTCTCTAGTTTTCAGAAATGTACAGGTTTGGTAGGTTTCCCTAGGTGGCGGCTGAGCTAGAGGCCAAAATCTACAGGTAGTCACTTTGCTAAAAACAGCTCTGTTTTCTGTGATATGTCCACGTTGTGTTTTGGGGCATATCCTGTCGCGGGCGCTAGGCCTACCCATGCAAGTGAGGTATCATTTTTATCGGGAGACGTGGGGGAACGCTGGGTGGAAGGAAATTTGTGGCTCCTCTCAGATTCCAGAACTTTCTGCCACAGAAATGTGAGGAACATGTGTTTTTTTAGCCAATTTTTTAGGTTTGCAAAGGATTCTGGGTAACAGAACCAGGTCCGAGCCCCGCCAGTCACCCCTCCTTGGATTCCCCTAGGTCTCTAGTTTTCAGAAATGTACAGGTTTGGTAGGTTTCCCTAGGTGGCGGCTGAGCTAGAGGCCAAAATCTACAGGTAGTCACTTTGCTAAAAACAGCTCTGTTTTCTGTGATATGTCCACGTTGTGTTTTGGGGCATATCTTGTCGCGGGCGCTAGGCCTACCCACGCAAGTGAGGTATCATTTTTATCGGGAGACGTGGGGGAACGCTGGGTGGAAGGAAATTTGTGGCTCCTCTCAGATTCCAGAACTTTCTGCAACAGAAATGTGAGGAACATGTGTTTTTTTAGCCAATTTTTTAGGTTTGCAAAGGATTCTGGGTAACAGAACCAGGTCCGAGCCCCGCCAGTCACCCCACCTTGGATTCCCCATGGTCTCTAGTTTTCAGAAATGTACAGGTTTGGTAGGTTTCCCTAGGTGGCGGCTGAGCTAGAGGCCAAAATCTACAGGTAGTCACTTTGCTAAAAACAGCTCTGTTTTCTGTGATATGTCCACGTTGTGTTTTGGGGCATATCCTGTCGCGGGCGCTAGGCCTACCCATGCAAGTGAGGTATCATTTTTATCGGGAGACGTGGGGGAACGCTGGGTGGAAGGAAATTTGTGGCTCCTCTCAGATTCCAGAACTTTCTGCCACAGAAATGTGAGGAACATGTGTTTTTTTAGCCAATTTTTGAGGTTTGCAAAGGATTCTGGGTAACAGAACCAGGTCCGAGCCCCGCCAGTCACCCCTCCTTGGATTCCCCTAGGTCTCTAGTTTTCAGAAATGTACAGGTTTGGTAGGTTTCCCTAGGTGGCGGCTGAGCTAGAGGCCAAAATCTACAGGTAGTCACTTTGCTAAAAACAGCTCTGTTTTCTGTGATATGTCCACGTTGTGTTTTGGGGCATATCCTGTCGCGGGCGCTAGGCCTACCCACGCAAGTGAGGTATCATTTTTATCGGGAGACGTGGGGGAACGCTGGGTGGAAGGAAATTTGTGGCTCCTCTCAGATTCCAGAACTTTCTGCCACAGAAATGTGAGGAACATGTGTTTTTTTAGCCAATTTTTTAGGTTTGCAAAGGATTCTGGGTAACAGAACCAGGTCCGAGCCCCGCCAGTCACCCCTCCTTGGATTCCCCTAGGTCTCTAGTTTTCAGAAATGTACAGGTTTGGTAGGTTTCCCTAGGTGGCGGCTGAGCTAGAGGCCAAAATCTACAGGTAGTCACTTTGCTAAAAACAGCTCTGTTTTCTGTGATATGTCCACGTTGTGTTTTGGGGCATATCTTGTCGCGGGCGCTAGGCCTACCCACACAAGTGAGGTATCATTTTTATCGGGAGACGTGGGGGAACGCTGGGTGGAAGGAAATTTGTGGCTCCTCTCAGATTCCAGAACTTTCTGCAACAGAAATGTGAGGAACATGTGTTTTTTTAGCCAATTTTTTAGGTTTGCAAAGGATTCTGGGTAACAGAACCAGGTCCGAGCCCCGCCAGTCACCCCACCTTGGATTCCCCTAGGTCTCTAGTTTTCAGAAATGTACAGGTTTGGTAGGTTTCCCTAGGTGGCGGCTGAGCTAGAGGCCAAAATCTACAGGTAGTCACTTTGCTAAAAACAGCTCTGTTTTCTGTGATATGTCCACGTTGTGTTTTGGGGCATATCCTGTCGCGGGCGCTAGGCCTACCCACGCAAGTGAGGTATCATTTTTATCGGGAGACGTGGGGGAACGCTGGGTGGAAGGAAATTTGTGGCTCCTCTCAGATTCCAGAACTTTCTGCCACAGAAATGTGAGGAACATGTGTTTTTTTAGCCAATTTTTTAGGTTTGCAAAGGATTCTGGGTAACAGAACCAGGTCCGAGCCCCGCCAGTCACCCCTCCTTGGATTCCCCTAGGTCTCTAGTTTTCAGAAATGTACAGGTTTGGTAGGTTTCCCTAGGTGGCGGCTGAGCTAGAGGCCAAAATCTACAGGTAGTCACTTTGCTAAAAACAGCTCTGTTTTCTGTGATATGTCCACGTTGTGTTTTGGGGCATA
This sequence comes from Pleurodeles waltl, assembly GCF_031143425.1. Classification (NCBI taxonomy): domain Eukaryota; kingdom Metazoa; phylum Chordata; class Amphibia; order Caudata; family Salamandridae; genus Pleurodeles; species Pleurodeles waltl. Next base: position 255,747,194 of record NC_090437.1, on the reverse strand, counting down.
TCCTGTCGCGGGCGCTAGGCCTACCCACACAAGTGAGGTATCGTTTTTATCGGGAGACGTGGGGGAACGCTGGGTGGAAGGAAATTTGTGGCTCCTCTCAGATTCCAGAACTTTCTGCCACAGAAATGTGTGGAACATGTGTTTTTTTAGCTAAATTTTGAGGTTTGCAAAGGATTCTGGGTAACAGAACCTGGTCCGAGCTACACAAGTCACCCCTCCTTGGATTCCCCTAGGTCTCTAGTTTTCAGAAATGCACAGGTTTGGTAGGTTTCCCTAGGTGGCGGCTGAGCTAGAGGCCAAAATCTACAGGTAGTCACTTTGCTAAAAACAGCTCTGTTTTCTGTGATGTGTCCACGTTGTGTTTTGGGGCATATCCTGTCGCGGGCGCTAGGCCTACCCACACAAGTGAGGTACCATTTTTATCGGGAGACTTGGGGGAACATAGATTAGCAAAACAAGTACTATTGCCCCTTGTCTTTCTCTACATTTTTTCCTTCCAAATATAGGAGTGTGTGTAAAAAAGACATCTATTTGAGAAATTCCCTGTAATTCACGTGCTACTATGGTCACCCCGGAATTCAGAGATGTGCAAATAACCACTGCTCCTCAACACCTTATCTTGTGCCCTTTTTGGAAATGCAAAGGTTTTCTTGATAGCAATTTTTTACTCCTTATATTTCAGCAAATGAATTGCTGTATACCCGGTATAGAATGAAAACGCACTGCAGGGTGCAGCTCATTTATTGGCTCTGGGTTCCTCGGGTTCTTGATGAACCTACAAACCCTATATATCCCCGCAACCAGAGGAGTCCAGCAGACGTAACGGTATATTGCTTTCGATAATCTGACATTGCAGGGAAAAGTTACAGAGTAAAACGTAGAGAAAAATTTATGTTTTTTTCACCTCAATTTCAATATTTTTCTTTTTCAGCTGTTATTTTCTGTAGGAAACCCTTGTAGGATCTACACAAATGACCCCTTGCTGAATTCAGAATTTTGTCTACTTTTCAGAAATGTTTAGGTTTCTGGGATCCAGCATTGGTTTCATGACCATTCCTGTCACTGACTGGAAGGAGGCTGAAAGCACAAAAAATTGCACAAATGGGGTATGCCCCAGTAAAATGCCACAATTGTGTTGAAAAATTGGGTTTTCTGATTCAAGTCTGCCTGTTCCTGAAAGCTGGGAAGCTGCTGAGTTTAGCACCACAAACCCTTTGTTGATGCCATTTTCAGGGGAAAAACCACAAGCCTCCTTCTGCAGCCACTTTTTCCAATTTTTTTGAAAAAAACGAAAATTTCACTGTATTTTGGCCAATTTCTTGGCCTCCTTCAGGGGAACCCACAAAGTCTGGGTACCTTTAGAATCCCTAGGATGTTGGAAAAAAAGGACGCAAATTTGGCTTGGTTAGCTTATGTGGACAAAAAGTTATGAGGGCCTAAGCGCGAACTGCCCCGAATAGGCAAAAAAAGGCCTGGCACAGGAGGGGGAAAAGGCCTGGCAGCGAAGGGGTTAATTAGGTTTTCTTTTCCATGTTTGACTAAACATCTGTCACACCTATGTATTGCATATTTTCCTTCTTCTATGTTCTTACTTACATTACTTCTGCATCTATTGCTTTGAAGAATTTCAAAGAGGCAGTTGTCTTCTAGATGTGGCCTTCTCCTTGGATAGCATGTATCCAACATATTTGATTTCACAATGTCTGTACTTTCTAGTTCAAACTCTGCATGCCACTGAATTTCAGGGTAAGACTTCAATAAGCTGTTTCTTGTAGTAGATAGACCAAAAGTTACCTAGACAATTCTTTTTGAATTTGAGAACAAACTTGCCGAGGTCAATCTGTCACAGGCTTCATAGGACCCCATCTCCCTATCGGTAGGCATTTTTAAGCTGAAGCATTACAATTATCTGCTACGAGTCTTCTCTGCAGAAATGTCCTCCCAGATCTCCTTCATCTCAGTTTTTTCAGACTTTGTGATGTACGATGTGACATACCGAGCCATGGTGATGGAGTGGGCTTCAACAAATTCTAAGTGCATGTTAGCATTCCACATTTTTTAAATAACAGGATTGGAGTCTATAATATTTTTGGAATATTCGGCTCTCTTTAAGTTATATGTGTTTTTAGATGATTACTGTGTCAAAGCATGTCTGACTGAAGATAAAAAGCTGTTCACTATTCCTTGTGAAATCCAAATTGACTTCTTGTGTAAACATTTCCTTTAGACCAGTATGTACGATGACAGTACTTCCAACATCTGTTTGAAAATGCAAAACTTGTTGTCTTAGAGCAGTATCACCATTGCGTTTTGGTATGCTAAATGTGAGATACTGTTCTATAAAAGAAAACACAGACTCATCACTTTGTGCTCCAAATTTCGGTGCATTTTTATCTATAGTAGCATGTGAATGCGAGGAGCACCTCTACCATGGTAGTCTTTCTGCCAAATGAAAAGACTTACTACTCCAAGAGGAGGATTGTTTTGTTGCAGATAAAAACAAGCATAAACTTGGAACCTGTGGTTGAAATATCTGCAACATTTGCAGAATCTAAAGAGCAAAGTCATACAGCTGTCTTTAACCTGTTCTGTGCCCAGGACGTAATGGTTACGTCCTGAGGCACAGTGCTGCTGTGCCCAGGACGTAACCATTAAGTCCTGGTCACAGAGCCCAGAGGGAACGCTAGCGCTCCCTCTGTGGGGTCCCCCCCCTACCCCCCCAAATCAGGGATGGAAGGGGAAGCCCTTCCCCTTCCACCCCCGACCCCCCCAACCCCTCCTATGACGTCAGCGCGCGCGCTGATAAGTCACAGGGTCTCCCCCATCATGCTGGAAGCTCTGCTTCCAGCGCGATTGAAAGAGAAATGCAAAGCATTTCTCTTTCAATCCAATGGGGGAGGCCCGGGGGGTCTTCAAAGGGAAGGAAATATATTTCCTTCCCTTCGAAACCCCACTAGACACCAGGGATTTTTTTTTTTTACTGAAACTGACAAAAGGGAGCGACCCCTTGGGCAAGGGTCGCTCCCAGGGGGGGCATTTTTCTGGGAAGGCCTTTTCTGCCCCCCCTGGGGGCGGAAACCTCTAGGCACCAGGGATCTTTTTTTTTTCTTTTTCTTTTTGGTATGTTTTCTTTTTTTTTTAGGTGGGGAGCGACCCCTTAGGCAAGGGACGCTCCCCTAGGGGGCAAATGATATTTAGGCTATTTCTGCCCCCCTTGGGGGCAGATTGGCCTATTTTGATGAGGCCAATCTGCCCCCAAGGGGGGCAGAAACCATTAGACACCAGGGAGATTTTTTCTTTGCGTGAATTTCACGCGAGGGGAGCGACCCCTTGGGCAAGGGTCGCTCCCAGGGGGGGCATTTTTTTGGGAAGGCCATTTCTGCCCCCCTGGGGGCAGATCGGTCTATTATTAGGCCGATCTGCCCCACGGGGGGGGCAGAAACCTCTAGGCACCAGGGATCTTTTTTTTGCACCGTCACGCAAGGGGGGCGACCTTGTAGGCAAGGGTCGCTCCCCGGGGGGGTGGAGGGGCAAATTTATTTTAGGCCATTTCTGCAGATAGGCCTATTGGTATTAGGCCGATCTGCCCCCAGGGTGGGCAGAAACCTGTAGGCGCCAGGGCAAATAGTTTTTTTGTGTTTGTTTGTTTTTTTAGAGATGGGGAGCGACCCATTAGGCAAGGGTCGCTCCCCTGGGAGGCAAATTGTATTTAGACCATTTCTGCTCCCCTTGGGGGCAGATTGGCCGATTGTAGGTCAATCTGCCCCCAAGGGGGGCAGAAACCACTAGGCACCAGGGATCTTTTTTTGCGTCGTCACGCTAGGGAAGCAACCTTGTAGGCAAGGGTTGCTCCCCGGGGGGTGGGGGGGCAAATATTATTTTAGGCCATTTCTGCCCCCCTGGGGGCAGATCGGCCTATTGGTTTTAGGCTGATCTGCCCCCAGGGGGGGCAGAAACCTCTAGGCGCCAGGGCAAATAGTTTTTTTGTGTGTTTTTTTTTGTTTTTTTGTTTTTTTAGAGATGGGGAACGACCTTGTAGGCAAGGGTTGATCCCGGGGGGGCAGGGGGATTTGGGGGGTGGGGGACAAATTTATTTAAGGCCATTTCTGCCCCCCCTGGGGCCGGCTGAGCTAGAGGCCAAAATACACAGGTAGGCACTGTTTTCTATGAAAAAATGTGATGTGTCCAGGTTGTGTTTTGGCCCATTTCCTGTCGCGGGCGCTAGGCCTACCCACACAAGTGAGGTATCATTTTTATCGGGAGACTTGGGGGAACGCTAGGTGGAAAGAAATTTGTGGCTCCTCTCAGATTCCAGACTTTTCTGTCACCGAAATGTGAGGAAAATTTGTTTTTTTAGCCAAAATTTGAGGTTTGCAAACGATTCTGGGTAACAGAACCTGTTCAGAGTCCCACAAGTCACCCTATCTTGGATTCCCCTAGGTCTCTAGTTTTCAAAAATGCACAGGTTTGGTAGGTTTCCCTAGGTGCCGGCTGAGCTAGAGAACAAAATCTACAGGTAGGCACTTTGCAAAAAACAGCTCTGTTTTCTTTCAAAAAATGGGATGGGTCCACGTTGTGTTTTGGGGTGGCTCCTGTCACAGCCGCTAGGCCTACCCACACAAGTGAGGTATCATTTTTATCGGGAGACTTGGGGGAACGCTGGGTGGAAGAAAATTTGTGGCTCCTCTCAGATCACAGAACTTTCTGTCACCGAAACGTGAGTAAAATGTGTTTTTTTAGCCAAATTTTGAGGTTTGCAAAGGATTCTGGGTAACAGAACCTGGTCAGAGCCACACAAGTCACCCCAACTTGGATTCCCCTAGGCCTCTAGTTTTAAAAAATGCACAGGTTTGGTAGGTTTCCCTAGGTACTGGCTGAGCTAGAGGCCAAAATCTACAGGTAGGCACTTTGCAAAAAACAGCTCTGTTTTCTTTAAAGAAATGGGATGTGTCCATGTTGTGTTTTGGGGTGCCCCCTGTCGCGGCCGCTAGGCCTACCCACACAAGTGAGATATCCTTTTTATCGGGAGACTTGGGGGAACGCTGTGTGGAAGGAAATTTGTGGCACCTCTCAGATTCCAGAACTTTCTGTCACCGAAATGTGAGGAAAATGTGTTTTTTAGCCAAATTTTGAGGTTTGCAAAGGATTCTGGGTAACAGAACCTGGACAGAGCCTCACAAGTCACCCCATCTTGGATTCCCCTAGGTCTCTAGTTTTCAAAAATGCACAGGTTTGGTAGGTTTCCCTAGGTGCCGGCTGAGCTTGAGGCCAAAATCTACAGGTAGGCACTTTGCAAAAAACAGCTCTGTTTTCTTTAAAAAAATGGGATGTGTCCACGTTGTGTTTTGGGCCATTTCCTGTCGCGGGCACTAGGCCTACCCACACAAGTGAGGTATCATTTACATCGGGAGACTTGGGGGAACGCTAGGTGGAAGGATATTTGTGGCTCCTCTCAGATTCCAGACTTTTCTGTCACCGAAATGTGAGGAAAATGTGTTTTTTTAGCCAAAATTTGAGGTTTGCAAAGGATTCTGGGTAACAGAACCTGGTCAGAGCCCCACAAGTCACCGCATCTTGGATTCCCCTAGGTCTCTAGTTTTCAAAAATGCACAGGTTTGGTAGGTTTCCCTAGGTGCCGGCTGAGCTAGAGGCCAAAATCTACAGGTAGGCACTTTGCAAAAAACAGCTCTGTTTTCTTTCAAAAAATGGGATGTGTCAACGTTGTGTTTTGGGGTGTCTCCTGTCGCGGCCACTAGGCCTACCCACACAAGTGAGGTATCATTTTTATCGGGAGACTTGGGGGAACGCTGGGTGGAAGGAAATTTGTGGCTCCTCTCAGATTCCAGAACTTTCTGTCACCGAAATGTGAGGAAAATGTTTTTTTTTAGCCAAATTTTGAGGTTTGCTAAGGATTCTGGGTAACAGAACCTGGTCAGAGCCCCACAAGTCACCCCATCTTGGATTCCCCTAGGGGTCTAGTTTTCAAAAATGCACAGGTTTGGTAGATTTCCCTAGGTGCCGGCTGAGCTAGAGGACAAAATCTACAGGTAGGCACTTTGCAAAAAACAGCTCTGTTTTCTGTGATGTGTCCATGTTGTGTTTTGGGGCATATCCTGTCACGGGCGCTAGGCCTACCCACACAAGTGAGGTACCATTTTTATCGGGAGACTTGGGGGAACGCTGGGTGGAAGGAAATTTGTGGCTCCTCTCAGATTCCCGGTCTTTCTGCCACCGAAATGTGAGGAAAATATGTTTTTTTAGCCAAATTTTGAGGTTTGCAAAGGATTCTGGGTAACAGAACCTGGTCAGAGCCCCACAAGTCACCCCATCTTGGATTCCCCTAGGTCTCTAGTTTTAAAAAATGCACAGGTTTGGTAGGTTTCCCTAGGTGCTGGCTGAGCTAGAGGCCAAAATCTACAGGTAGGCACTTTGCAAAAAACAGCTCTGTTTTCTGTCAAAAAATGGGATGTGCCCACTTTGTGTTTTGGGACATTTCCTCTTGCGGGCGCTAGGACTACCCACACAAGTGAGGTATCATTTTTATTGGGAGACTTGGGGGAATGCTGGGTGGAAGGAAATTTGTGGCTCCTCTCAGATTCCAGAACTTTCTGTCACCGAAATGTGAGGAAAATATGTTTTTTTAGCCACATTTTGAGGTTTGCAAAGGATTCTGGGTAACAGAACCTGGTCAGAGCCCCACAAGTCACCCCATCTTGGATTCCCCTTGGTCTCTAGTTTTCAAAAATGCACAGGTTTGGTAGGTTTCCCTAGGTGCCGGCTGAGCTAGAGGCCAAAATCTACAGGTAGGCACTTTGCAAAAAACAGCTCTGTTTTCTGAGATGTGTCCACGTTGTGTTTTGGGGCATATCCTGTCGCGGGCGCTAGGTCTACCCACACAAGTGAGGTATCATTTTTATCGGGAGACTTGGGGGAACATAGAATAGCAAAACAAGTATTATTGCCCCTTGTCTTTCTCTACATTTTTCCCTTCCAAATGTAAGACAGTGTGTAAATAAGACGTCTATTTGAGAAATGCCCTGTAATTCACATGCTAGTATGGGCACCCCGGAATTCAGAGATGTGCAAATAACCACTGCTTCTCAACACCTTATCTTGTGCCCATTTTGGAAATACAAAGGTTTTCTTGATAGCTATTTTTTACTCTTTATATTTCAGCAAATTAATTGCTGTATACCCGGTATAGAATGAAAACCCACTGCAGGGTGCAGGTCATTTATTGGCTCTGGGTACCTAGAGTTCTTGATGAACCTACAAGTCCTATATATCCCTGCAACCAGAAGAGTCCAGCAGACGTAACAGTATATTGCTTTCAAAAACCTGACATTGCAGGTAAAAGTTACAGAGTAAAACGTGGAGAAAAATTGATGTTTTTTTCACCTAAATTTCAATATTTTTCTTTTTCAGTTGTTATTTTCTATAGGAAACCCTTGTAGGATCTACACAAATTACCCCTTGCTGAATTCAGCGTTTGTTTCATGCCCATTTCTGTCACTGACTGGAAGGAGGCTGAAAGCACAAAAAATCGTAAAAATGGGGTATGTCCCAGTAAAATGCCAAAATTATGTTGAAAAATTGGGTTTTCTGATTCAAGTCTGCCTGTTCCTGAAAGCTGGGAAGCTGGTGATTTTAGCACCACAAACCCTTTGTTGATGCCCTTTTCAGGAGAAAAACCACAAGCCTTCTTCTGCAGCCCCTTTTTCCAATTTTTTTAAAAAAAACAAAATTTTCATTGTATTTTGGCTAATTTCTTGGCCTCCTTCAGGGGAACCCACAAAGTCTGGGTACCTCTAGAATCCCTAGGATGTTGGAAAAAAGGACGCAAATTTGGCTTGGCTAGCGTATGTGGACAAAAAGTTATGAGGGCCTAAGCGCGAACTGCCCCAAATAACCAAAAAAAGGCTCGGCACAGGAGGGGGAAATGGCCTGGCAGCGAAGGGCTTAAATTGATATACTTTAGTTTAGAGTTTGCTTCTCTTAAGAAATGAAGCAGGTCACCCCATGCATACTCTGCACAACTCAATGTCAAAAACCACATTGGTAGTCCAGGTTTTGCAACATACACTTCAGGTCCGCATGATGACGGAACAAATATTTGTTAGTGCCATGTTGGCATGCCATTAAATTAATCAAGTTGTATTCAAAAGTTTCAGCTTTTTCTTGAACTTTGCTAACAAAATCTCTGGCAGACATATTTTGAAGATTAACTCTTGTTTTTAAAATGTGATTTACTGCATTCGAAAGTCCGGACAAGTCTGTCTCAAATGGAAGGCGTAATGTGTATGGAATACACTGTCTAAATCTTAGATCCCTGAATATAATTGTGCTGATCGGTATTCAGCTGCTGGTATTTGTATGGGCCAGTCATCATACCAACCTCCTACTCCAGTGGGAATCAAGTGGGAAAAACTGCAAGCCTTTAAGCTTTTTTCCCACACACTCATGGGAGCTCCTTTAGCCTGTTTTATTTGGAAAAGGCCAATAGCATCACAAATGACTTCTTTTGAATGTAATGGATAGATGCTGTTGAGCTCATACTTTTTTTTCTGATCACAATAGACTACTTTTTCTATTTGCCCACTTGGTGGTGGAATCTCATCATCATCAACATTTGGAACATCAGGGTCAACATCAATATTTTTGTAATAAACATTTCTTTGTACCAGGTATAATGTTGCTTGTTTAACTTTGCTAACATCAAACAACTTTTGCCCATTTTTTTTATTCCTAATTGGTACACCATTTACCAAAATATTAAGTAGTTCTTCATTGCCTTTGTCTACTCGTACAGTTTCTACATTTTTTGTTTTCTAATGGCAAATATACTGCTCTTCCTTTAAGGCCTTTCAAAAACTCTGTTAGATGCAATTTACCTGTCTTTGCTTCCATGTGTATAATCGCTTAAAATGGATGTACAGATTGTATAAGGACATATTCATAGACATTTAAGTCTTCTAGTTGTTCTGGAATGTTCTCAAGTTCTAACTCACTATACACTGCTCTGGCTGTTTTTTTCGGATCCTCTAACTTCTCATAGCAGTATTTACATAAAACTTGCCGAATGGACAAGTCAAAATGGTCCTGTACAAATAAGTAAGCAGCAAATTCTTGCCACTTTTCTCTGTTTTTCCCCTCAATTTGGGAAAATACATCTCCTTTCATGTTTATCTTTTGTAATGATTGCGTCCACAACAAATGTACAAACAGTTTGGCTTTTCAGAACAAGCTGTATTAAACTTTGTATTATCTTGTTCAAAACTCTCAGGAGCAAAACCTGTGTTCTCTTCCTTAACACCTCTATCTATGAATTCCTCATTCTTCCTATAAGACTCTTCAGGAACAAAGAACCGAAACTGCACATCCTCCCAGACATTTTCTACCTCTTGTACAGTACCATGCAAAAGTAATCTAGTCAAGTCTTCTGAACATAATGCTGGAGTCTTTACGTAGTAAAGTCTCCTAACTAAACTTTGTATTTTTGTATGGTGAACTGCCAATATTCTAAAGTGATGAAAGTGCTTTGGCACACTTTCCTCTATAAGCATGCTAATGAATGTCCTTGTAAATTACTGTGCTTTCTTACTTTGCATGGATCTAATCCTTGCAAAATGTTTTTTTTAAAATGTGAGACTTCTAAATGGAAAGCCATGTACAAAGGTTTGTAACAAATCAATAGATTGCTGACAAATGCTACAAACACTGCTATAATTCAATTTTAGAATAGGGCCCTGTCTATACATTTCCTGAATTTCTTCTGCTATTACCTCTTCCATACTTATAGAAACAATAACCTTTTTTACAAATAAGACTCCCATCCTAAATCTCATAACATCAACCAGTTGAATCAATTGCATGTACTAATTGGTTCTCTTGCAAATAACCTTCTTCATTAATGAAAGGTTCTGTTCTGGAGATATGCTTTCATTCACTACTAAAGATGTAACAACATTTAGTTTTATAAACAAGTATTTTTCTTTGACTGCATTTCTTCATACCCAACACCATTTTATCCAATGTTCTAATCCTATTGATAATCAAAATAAAAAGCTTCCTCTTCAACACAAACACCTCATCGACTACAGCCTCAACACATTTTTTTTAACTACTTCTCTTCTCCTTCTGTATTTTCTTATTTTTTATAAGATTAAGAATTACCCTGGAACTAAACATTTTCACTTTAATTTCTTTGAACGGTTGCTGTCTTCTGGTTGTGAATTTGACTTTCTTGTTTGACTTATTGCTTCTAATCTGACAGCTTTTTCACTTGTTGTTACTGATTTTAAAGTGTCCTTTTTCTTTTCTTCATTTTGCAAACATTTTAGTTTCCCACATGAAGGTTAAAAATGTTTTTGGTTTTCGTACCAGCAGCTCCTTTCTCTTTAGTGACATTGTCCAAATATTGTTTTTAGTTTTTGTGACTTGCAAGCAGGGAATATCATTTCCTCAATTTAGTTTTTCCTGTGTTTCCTTTGTCAGTGTTCACATGTCTTGTAATTCAGGAATAGATCTCTGAAGATAAAAATACTGAAATATATACCTTGTCATCATATACTACTAAATTTTCCATATCAATATAATACAAAAATTATAGCACTATAATCATACACTCTATGTGTGTTAGTGTTCTGTTTAAATAACAGTCCACCTCTCTCTGTTATCATATGTATGACTGTCTGATTCATTGTTTCAGTTTATGAATTAATGGCTTTGTCACTGTGGTATAGTGAGTAGCAATGTATGCTTGGGTATCGTCACACCTAAATTAGTGTTTCTCTAAATATATTAGTCTGAACATAACTGTGACCCTGGATGTGTCATCCTACGTATACATTTATGTCTGTGACTATAATTGTGTGTATAAATATATACCTCCTTCTGTTACTGTATGGATAAGAATCTAACTGGGTGTATCAGTGTATGTATAAGTGTGTTATTTTATGTCCTTGTGTATACATGATGCTATACTTCGTGTTTTACTGTGTTCATCGGACTCTTATTATGTTAAGCCACATGAATATCATGCAGTCCAAGCTGAAGAAGTCTACAAATTCATACAATTCCTACAGAAACATTTTTTTAATGTATTTTATTTATCTCTTATTGACCACATTTTTTGTTCTTTTTATCTCAGCTGCTTTCTGCACCACACAATGAAATAGAAGAACACCTGTCTTTTGTCTAGGATGGTATAATTTTTCCTCCTTTCATCCTCACAATACAGGTAGCTATGTACCATGGTGAAAGTCTGTCTGCATTAGCGCTAGGCAGGCATTTCTAAAAAATGTAAAGGATAGAAATTCACTCTTGTAGATGCAGTACATTTCTGACATGTTGAAGTGGGGCAGGGCAATAGTGCAAAGCACTTGGTATGCTGCTTTGCAACATAGACCTTGCAAATGAATCCCTTTTTGTCTTTCATTATAACCACATACCCTCATTCCTATCACTAGTGTACATCCTAGTTCAGATGTAATCTCCATGTAGGGAAAATGGAACTTTAAGTGTTTTTAAGTGTTTACAAATACCAACTCAACTTGTAAGTTCAAGCATGCACAAATAATCTATAGTACTATAGTAAAAGCATGGTTGCAAATCTTGTACTTATATTCAATCTGTAAAATGATAAATACATTACAAGTATGAATTAACTTATCAATATATCTATATCTTTACCTGACTTAAACAGTTTTTTGTATATCATATTCACTTTTATTACTTTTATTTGCAAACACAGCTTGGTTTAAAACTAATGCTCTAATTCACACACCACTTAATAGCTTTTGTTGATAGACATAATACTGTCACAATATCACTTCCACTCTTTTTTGTTACAACAATGAAATCTCAGAATAGGAACTGTGGCCCACTCTTAGACCAAGCAACCAGTAAGGGCGAACTGTTCACCTTTGCTCTCACTGATACTGTCCTAAATATTTAATTACAAACTGTTTCCTCTTGTCTTTATGTTATGCGACATCTGAATGGTTAGTGGCTGTTAACCCTCTCTTTTCCCTTTTGGTAAGAAGCCCAATTTGCTACTGTGTGCTTTTGGAGTTGCGGCTCCATCACAGGGCCCAGCGCAGCACCCCATGTAACTTTCTGACAAAGCCGCAACTCCAGTCAAGGGATTGAAAATATATTTTCAATTATTTTTTCCACAATTTCTTCAACATTTTGCATCCAGCGATATCAATCAATTGGAAAAATGATTCATTATATTTCCTTACACAAGAAAACCTGTCCTATTTATAAAATGTATGTGTCCTTTAACACTTCACCTTCTCCCATACTCTTTCACCATAGCAACCTCCTTTAGAACACTGTACTGTAGCAGTAGTTCAAAAATTCATTCATTGCATTTTTTTTTAGCAGCATACGAGTTTTAATGTCTGCTGTTGCAGAAGTAGTTGACTATTACAGAATGCTAGTGTTTCCAAAATTGCTTTAGTTCATTATGGAGAAATAAGAACCAACCCAGCTGATTCGGGGGCCGCACAGACTCACTCCAAAGGGCAGGAGCCCTTTAAATTTGTAATAGCGCTCCCACCGCGCTTTCAACCCAGCTGATTTGGGGAGCCCTTTAAATTCGGAATAGCGCTCCCGCCGCGCTTTTAACCCAGCTGATTCGGGGGCCGCACAGACTCACTCCAAAGAGCAGGAGCCCTTTAAATTTGGAATAGCGCTCCCGCCGCGCTTTCAACCCAGCTGATTCGGGGAGCCCTTTAAATTTGGAATAGCGCTCCCGCCGCGCTTTCAACCCAGCTGATTCGGGGAGCCCTTTAAATTTGGAATAGCGCTCCCGCCGCGCGGGACAAGCACGGGCGCGCCCGGGCGAAGACCGGGCCAAGACGGGCCCGTCTACGCCCGTCTTCGACCAAATGAGGCCGGGCTGGGCCCTGTCTCTTTACTCCTCAATTCAGATCCTGGAGTCTGATTTGGCCTAAGCCATAGTTTGCCTGCTAGAAGGAGCGTCTTGTTGTCAAGAGCCCGGACACAACCACAAGTCTCCAGGTTATATCTTCCTGTTGTTTTCTATTTCTATTTTCGGATTATGGGGAAAAGAAAGGCTGTTGGCCCACCGGCTCCATTGGAAGATATAAAAAAGCAGAAAAAGCGACCTAGGAAATCAACTATTAAGTCTGCTCAAGGGGAATCCAAATCACTTGATGAGATCGATCTACTTTTCGAGGAGGTGGAGGCTATACTTAACAGCGAACTAGGTACTCATGGCCTCTTGCCCCCGAAGAAGCCTCCACTCCAACCTAAAAAGATCCAGGAGTTTTTCACCAAGAATAGAAAAGTTCGATCAGCAATTTCTGGGGGCTCAACAGATTGCGTAGGGAAGTCATCTACTGCTAACGCCACTGTTCCCTCACTTCAACAGGGTATCGTGGCTTGTAGCAGTACCTCTAATCCTTCACAATCTCAGGGGGTTTTGCAAGTGGAGGAAATAGAACGTATACCCCTACCATTGAGTCCTGAGATAAGGTTGGCCCCTAATATTCCATGTAAAAATCGTTTTGAGCTTCTGTCTGAGGAAAGTGATTTGATTGAGGCCCACGACCCCTATACAACTGTTATAGCTACTGAAGCTGCTGCCACTTCCCCTCCTATTACTATTGATATGTGTTCTGATCTGTCTGCCAGTGTAGCTAAATTGCCTTTAATTCTCCAGAGAGTAGACGAAATTAAGGAACTAGTATTGCAGATAACTAAACTGATTCAGGGGAATATGGCTCATCAATTGGGATGCAAATGTCAGAAGTCAGAGACAGAAGGGGCAGGTGGAACTTTGGTAGTCGATTCTGCTACATCTAATGCTAATACATGTGAGGGGCCAACTTATCATGCCCAGAGATCAGGAGCCAATAGGAGGGCCGCAGAAGGCAAAATATCTTCTCACACTAACCATCCTAAAAATAAATACACTGGGGGCAACAGTACTCCCCTCGGTGGAGATAAGATAAGGAATGGGGAAGACCATATTGGTAGCTTCTTTCCCCCATCGAACTGCCTTCCCACTACGAGGCAAAATCCTTCTACCAATATATCAAAAAATAGAGATAGCCCTTTTCTAACTAATAGAAAGTTACTTGCATACCCTTTAACTAAGGATCCAGCTTGCACTTTCTCTTCTCGAAGAATGAATAGTGCTCTAGATGTGTCTCTAGATAGTATTGGTCCTAGACACAGAGCCAACACTCTTTTTCTAACTAATGTCCCAAAGTTGCCACCCAGGTCTGTTGAGGGCCAAGAGTCTAGACTTAATAAGGTTATTTACTGACTACGAAATCGGCAGGGATGCCTTTCAGTTATACGCTCGGACATTCGAAAAACTGAAAGATGGTGCCCCTCTGGGTCAAATCTTGATGTAATTATGATTGTGTTTTTGGATAAATTCTTGGCTGACCAACTTATTGACTCTGTTGCACGCAAGGGACAGCACAAGGAGCTAAAAGGAGGAGGCATCAGGCTAGTTTCTAATCTAACTGACTCAAAACAGGCTCCTGTGTCTGGTTCCATAGCCAATGTTAATGAGAGAGGCTCTAGGGAGGAAGGCGTATCTTTGCATCATGGTTCTGTATGACTGTCTTCCACTCGGAAAGCCGCCAATCAGGATACTTTAGTGGCATCCACAATAGACAAATCAGACAAGACCCTTGTTAATGAGCCGAATTATAAGGATGCTCTACCCTCCAAACATGGGATTGCAACAGGAACTAATGGGTTATCCATTATGACTTGGAATCTTGCTGGCCTTGCTAGGAAACTGGATGATGTGGACTGGGTTGCCTACATCAAGTCACAAGATGTGTGTCTTTTCCAAGAAACCTGGGTTGAGGGCCAATCAAGTATGGATGGGTTTCTCTCCTTTAATATCCCTGCACAGCCATCAGAGAAAGCAACTGGTCGAGCGAAAGGGGGACTTTTAATTCTTTTAAATTCAAAGCTCCAATGTGACTATAAGGTTTTAGAATTTGATTGTCCCGACTTGATGGGCTTACAAATTTCTTTTCATCAAAATTTTAACATAACTCTTATCAATGTTTATGCCCGTTCTGTTGCACGTGGTACAGAATCACATATTTTAACTCTACTCTCTGACTTTTTAGACACGATACAAACTAATTCCTATTTAATTATCGCAGGGGATGTAAATTGCACTTTTGAACCCTCAGCATTTCTTAGTGACTTAACTGTGGAAGAGGACGAATTATGGGGGATTGCACAATTGGATGGTGATAGTTATCCTCCACGCTCTCGTGTCTCAGCACAGCTCGCTACATTATGCTTAAAGTTTGGCCTAAGGGCCTGCAATGGTCGAACTCCTTCTGATTTAAACCTTGCACCGACATTTTTACGAGGTTCTGTGGCCAGTGTAATTGATTATTTTTTGGTGGATGTGCGTCTTTGGCCACTGCTGCTTGACATGAGGGTAGATTCAAGATGCGAGAGTGATCACTTCCCACTGCTGCTTACCCTTTCTGGGAATATCTTTGGTAGAACCTCGAATACGCAAACATCAATGGTCCCTCCCCCTATTTTAAATAATGCTAATACAAAGGTGAGGTGGCCCAAAGTCATGTCAAACCCCTATCTGCTACGTAAGATTTATCAAGTGTTCTTAGATAATCTGTCAGTTTACGAAGACCTTGAGCTGGACGCTATCCCACTTCTTGATATCCACGAAGATATGATGGTCAAACTTCAAAGTGTTTTTTACAAAAAGGCAGCCTTGGTAAGCCAGCAATACGGGGGTTCATCTAACAGTAGATGGTTTAATGATGCATGTATGAGGGCTAAAACCGAGCTAAGAAAAGCCATAAAGGCTGGGTTCACGGGGGCGATCAAACAAGCAAGATGTATGTATAAAAAGACAATTTTACAATCAAAGAAAACATGGGAAGATGTTATTTGGCAGGATTTGTTAGATGCTACAAAAGCAAACAACAATACGCTCTTCTGGGAACTGCTGACGAAGCACAAGAGAGGGGGTAGGTCTAATCTAAGGAACCACATTCAACCCAGAACCTGGGTGGAGCACTTCTCTCTCTTGTATGAAGGAACTATCTCCACTGGGGCTGTTGACTGTGATAAAGTGGGATTAGACCCTCTAATTTTACAAAATGCTAACCTTGCCACTTCTCCACCTGATGGGAATCCATATAACTCTGAGAGTTATATTTGTTTCTCCTTAGAAGAAACTGCAGAGGCTATCAACTCTTTAAAGTCAGGTAAAGCCCCAGGTCCCAATAAAATTCCAGGCGACCTTTATAAATCAGAGTCATCTATATGGACCTGGTATATTAATCTACTGTCAAATAAAATCACAAAAGGAGGAGAGATCCCTGAGACGTGGAAGGGTGCAGAAATTATCCCAATTTATAAAAAGGGTAATGTAAATCTTCCAATCAATTACAGACCTGTCAGTTTAATCGACAATTTACAAAAAATCTTTGCCAAACAGTTGCTAGTTAGACTATCGAACTGGGTGTCGGAGCAGCAGATCCGTTCACCGCTCCAGGCAGGGTTCCGCTCTAGAGTTAGCACGGTTGACCAGGCTTTTAGGTTGACCGTGCTACACTGGAAATATGTAGTCTTGGCAAAGCAAACTCTATACGTTATTTTTGTTGACCTACGTTCTGCTTTTGATTTGGTCCCAAGAGATAAGCTTTGGGGAGTGTTACACAAAATAGGGGCACCACCCGATATTATCCATCTATTAAAACGCATGCACGAAGGCACATACGCGCAAGTAAGATGGGGCAATCAAGGTGAATTGACTAACAAATTTCCCATTAAAAGAGGTGTCCGTCAGGGATGTGTGCTTGCACCACTTCTGTTTTCTTTATTCATCAACGAGGTTGTCGAAGAACTAATAACATGCCAGAATGATGCTCCCACACTAGTCAATCAGAAAATCCCAATTCTCCTTTTTGCGGATGACTCTCTATTGATTTCAAAAACCCCTATGGGGTTGCAAATTCTTGTGGACAGATTTAAATCATTCTGCTGGAATTTTGGTTTAGAGCTGAACTTGAAGAAAACGAAATTGATGGTGCTTCGCTCTGGCCCTCGTAAGAAATGTACTATTAGGTTAGATGGAGCTATTTTGGACCAGGTTAGCTCCATTGACTACTTGGGTGTGAGACTTACAGATTCACTCCTTTGGGAGGAACAAGTTGGCAAGAGTGCTGGGCTTTTGCAACATCGGGCAGCATCCATATTGCGCCTCTATAGGAATACGATCGCTAAAGTTGTGTCTCCAGCAGTAAAGATTTATGTGGCTAAGGCACAGGGTGCTGCTGTTTACGGCGCAGAGATTTGGGGCATGGCAGATAGTAGTAGGATAACCAAAACTGAGAATAGCTTTGCACGGGCTTTGTGTGCTTGCCCTATTAGTACCCCATTAACCCCCCTATTTTTAGACCTAGGGTTTAAACGAATAGCTGATTTAATTATCTTACGGCCTCTAGTATATTGGGTGAGGCTTTGGGTAGTTCCTGAACTGGCCATATATAAGTTTCTATTAGAATTGTTAAAAAGCCCTAATTCTACCTCAATCCCATGGATCAAATATGTATCCGGCTGGTTTTGCACGCTGGGATTGAGGAGCTTTTGGGAGAATCCCCAGCAACTCGTGAAGTCCCATGTAAAAGTACTGAAAGGAACTTACTGGTCCCACATACGCAATAATTACATTTCTCAAAAATCGAATGGCCATTTAACTAATTTGTTTATTGACTTTAAATGGTACCCAGAGTTCGAAATATATTTAGATATAATACCTGACTTACTAGGCAAAAGCTTGTATGCCAGATTTCGATTCAGAACATTACCTCTGAAGGCCTTGACGAGCAGATGGGGACCTAAGTTAAGCTCTGATATTTGTCCTGTATGTGGCGCTTCTTCCGAAACAGTAGAACATTTTATGTTTTTCTGTCCCGCTTACTCAACCCCAAGGTTTAAATGGATTCACAAAATCTGTCGGGAATTGAACTGAAGGAAATGCTTTTTAGCTTTGAGGATTTTAAAAAGCCATAATTCAAATGTGACAATTTATGCAGTAAGTAAGTTTTTAGTAATGGCATGGCGCATACGTATTTTTTATTTACAATGATTTGAAATTGTTACTAGTCGGGCAAACATGGATTTTACTTCTTTTAAATTTTTCTATGATATTATGATGTTTACTTATATTTATATCGTACTGTATTGTATTGCTTTGATGGTCTGTTGGCTGAATAAAGCTTATGTGTGAACTAAAAAGAACCAACCACTGATTGACTGACTTAATATTTTACACCAGGACTGATTTTTTATCTACCAATCTATATACAATATCCAATCAAAATTGTTCTTTTTAAAAACAATCCACTGCTTCCTCAATTTTAACTGCCTCATATTTGCAAAACTCCATCATTCAGCTGCATTCTTCTACTGCTACTTCTAGTGCTCCTTCCTTTCAAAATGTTCAGAGTGTGGATTGTAGGTCACAGCTATGTTTAATGGGCTAGTGACTATACTAGAGTGGCATTAACAGGGACATGGGTTTGTCTAAAGTGGATATTACTTTGCTAGGCCAGTGAAAGTTAAAGTGGCAGCAATAGCCTCCATTGGTTGAAAGGCTTAAAGATTGTCAACCCCCTCACCTCATGATTGTGCACTGACCTGGCACCCTGACTGGGGTAGGTCTGGAAATCCTAAGGAAAGATACCTTTGTTAATTAATGCACCTTTTACCTTGCATTGGCTTTGTGTTCTCTAATATATGCCAGAGGTAGAAATAGAATTGGTCAACTGAATTCTGTCCATAAATAGATAAAATCAGGAAACATGTTAATAAAACAGTTTCAGCATTCCTTAGGGACCTTAACATGGCCTCAATTTACAATAATAACCTGCACTTTGGCATGGATGAGATATATAGAAAGATGGTGTTCACTTCACAGATGAGGGCAGCACAGTGTTTCTGAGCAACTTTAAACTCTGCATCTGCTTGTATATGTACAAATCATAGACACACAACAAACACAAAGGCTCTTGTTAGAGCCACCCTATATACCAAACGCTATTTAAATTTAAAGCAAATCTGATTTTCGTTTTGGAGAAAAAGGAGTTGTGACACCATCATGTATTTGCAAAGCAAAAGCACAAATTAAATGCACAACACCCACCATATTTTCCCAATGTCCTTGTCTGCACTCTCCATCTGCCAGTACATTTCTGAATACCTCAGTGAAACTATAATTGGGTATGTTAATGGATGCACAAGTGGGAAAGTGGATCTGACAGGGTGTATGAGAGTGTGAGTGGGTGTGTAACTAGCTGCATGAGTGTCAGTGACTGTTATTGCACCTATGACTATCTAAATAACACGTAGGCATGCATTAGTGTCTCTGGGTATCTGAAAGTGTCTAATTGGGTCTTTCAGTCGGTGTATGAGTGTCACTAGGTCTGTGAGCTGGTGCATGAGTGTGTCACTGAGTTTTTCAGTGGGTATGTGACTGAGAGAGAAGGTTTCTGAGTAGGTGTACACTTCTCTGTCTGAGTCTCTCAGTTGGTCTCTGAGCATCTGTATAGGTCTGTGAGTGAGTGTCAGAGAGTATGAGTAGGCCTGTGAGTGGGTGTCTGAATGGATCTGTGAATGGATATATGAGTGTCTGAGTGTATTTTGAGTGGGTGTATGAGTTTCACCAGGTCTGCCAGTTGGTGCATGAGTGTGTCTCTGAGAGTGTGAGTGACTGAGTTGGTCTCTGAGTAGGTGCACAAGTGTCTGTCTGGGTGTGCAAATGGGTGTGTGAGTGTCTGAGTGGGTCTGTGATTAGGTGCATGAGTATGTGTCTGAGCCTGTGAGTGGGGGTGTTAGTGTCTGATTGGATCTGTGACTGGGTGTGTGAATGTCTGAGTGGGTCTGTGAGTGGATTCATGAGTGTCTGAGTGGGTCTGTGAGTGAGTACATGAGTGTCACTGGGTCAGTGAGTGGGTGTTTGAGGGTCTGAGTAGGTACGTGAGTACACAAGTGGCTGAGAGGACATGTGAGTGGGTGCATAAGGGTCTGAGTGGGTTTGTGAGTAGGTGTTTAATTGCCCGTGGGTCTGTGAGTGGGTGAATGATTGTGTGACTGGGTCTGTGAGTGGGTGTTTGAGGATCTGAGTGGGTGCATAGGGTCTGGGTGGGTCTGTGAGTGAGTGCATGAGGGTCTGAAAAGGTCTGTGAGTAGGTGTGTAAGTGTCAGTGGGTCTGTAAATAGGTGCAAGAATGTGTTGCTGGGCCTGTGAATGGGCATCTAAGTGTCTGAGTGGGTCTGTGAGTGGGTGTGTGATTGTCAAACTAGGTCAGTGAGTGGGTGTGTGAGTGTCTGAGTGGGTCTGTGAGTGGGTACATGAGTGTCACTGAGTCTGTGAGTGGCTGCTTGAAGGGCTGAGTAGGTCTGAGAGTGGGTGCATAAGGGTCTGAGTGGGTCTGTGAGTGGGTGTATGTGGGTCTGAGTGGGTCTGTGAGTGGTGCATAAATGTCTATGGATCTGTGAGTGGGTGCATGAGTGTGTGACTGGGTGTGAGGGAGGGTATTTGAGTGTCTGAGTGGGTCTGTCAATGGGTGTATGAGTATCACTTGGATTGTGAGCGGGTGTTTGAGTGTCTGAATGGGTCTGTGAGTGGGTGCATGATGGTCAGAGTACATCTGTGAGTGGGTGAGTGAGTGTCTGCATGGATCTGTGAGTGGGTGTATGAGTATCACTGGGATTGTGAGTGATTGCTTGAGTCTCTGAGTTGGACTGTGAGTAGGTACATGATGGTCAGAATGGGTCTGTGAGTGGATGAGTGAGTGTGTCTGACAGGATGTATAACAGTGAATATGTGAATATAGATTTTTTTATCAGCAAGGATGGCGAGGCCGAGCATTGTGATGGAGTTGTGACTTTAGGATTGTCAAAAAAGGGGTTTTAACCTTTTTTAACCCATAATGGGTCCCTCACAAACCCTTTCATAACCCCTATGGGTTCAGGGTGCCTCTACCCAGACCCCTTTTAGTCATTTGTCACTTAAAATCCATCCATCCCTAGGACAGTTGTCAGATGACAAAATGCAGACACAAGTTTCTGAACATCTTGCTGCCAGCCAATCACACTGTTACATCTCACACGTGGAGTTGTGATGCTCTGTGTATGGGTCGCAACTGATCTGCTTCCCTATATATATAAATTTGTTTTCTAGTTAATTACAAGAAAACCACTGAATGAATTCACACCAAATCACATAAAGGTCACTTTCTGGACCAGGACCATCTTTCTGCCTAATTTGGTGTAATTCCGTCCAGTAGTTACAGTGATATTGCTGTTCAAAATCCCCATGGAAAAATAAATAGAAAAAAGAGTTTTGGAACCCCCCCTTTTTATCGGCTACCCCGAAACTTTTCAGACAGCAGCTGACACAACTGTCAATTTTGTTTAGAAAGTTTTTTTAAAATTCATCAACTGCTGCCAAAGATATAGTAAAATAAAAAAACATTTTTTCAACAGAAACTATGGCCCTCATTCTGACCTTGGCGGTCTTTTCGCAAGACCGCCGAGTTACCGCCGCGGTGAAGACCGCCGACCGCGGCGGTGTGCCGCTGTGCGCATTCTGACCGCTGGGAGCGTTCCGCCGGAAAACCGCCAGCAGCCACACTGGCGGTCGGCGGAAAAGTGGAGACTGGTCAACCTCCACCGCCACGCCAGCAGAACACCGCCCCCAGAATTACGACCCACATTTCTGTGTGGCGGTCTTCTGTTGGCGGTCTTCTGTTGGCGGTCACGTCCCTATGGCTCCCGTCGCCTCCCGGAGGACCAACGCACAAGGTAAGTTGATCGTCCGTGAGGGGAGGGGGTAGGGGGGTGTTGTGTGATGTGTGCGTGCATGGGGGTGTGCGTGTGAGTGTGTAGAGGGGTGCTGTTGTGTCTATGGGTAATGTGTGCTGTTCGGCAGGTGCGCATGTCGGCATGTATGTGTGCGGGTATGTGTCCCCGTTGTGTATGTGTGTGTAGGGGGTGTGTATATGTGCATGTTGGGGGTGTGTGCATGTCGGGGTACATGTATGTGCATGTCGGGGTGGGGGTGGGGGGGGGGTTCGTACCACCTCTGGGGGGTGGCAGGGGGGTGGAGGGTGTGGGGGGAGGACTCGGGTGGGTAGTGGGGGGTGGGGGAGACCCCTATCAGTGCCAGGGAAGGAATTCCCTGGCCCCGATAGTGCTTACCGCCATGGTTCGCACGGCGGTTCCCGCCCGCAAGAAACCGCGGCGGTAGGCAGGGTCATAATACCCTTGGCGGTCTTGGGACGACCGCCGGGCCGGAGTGCGCAAACTCCAGCCCCGCGGTCATGACCGCCGCGGCGGTCGGAGCGGAGAAGTAGCGGTCGGTCGCGGCGGGGACCGCCGCGGTCAGAATGCCATTTTTAATACCGCCGGTCTGTTCGCGGTCCGACCGCCGTCTCTCCGCCGACCGCCAGGGTCAGAATGAGGGCCTATGTCCTAAGTATAACTACCTAGTGGTGAGGGGCTCTCTATCCTGTGGTGGCCTATCACATTTAGACTGAGGGACACAGTGGTGCATGTTTATAGTTCTTATTCCCTGACCGACCCCTTTCTACAAACAGATCTGGAACGTGATAGCTGACAGGTCCCCTGGGGACTTGCCAGAGGGAGAGACCATGTGTCTGAGGATGGATGGCAATCCTGAGAGCATTAAGAAACTGGTGAGTGCTGGGGCCAGTAAACTTAATTTATAAAATAATTAAAGGATGTAGGTGTACATTAAACGGGAGGTTTGATGTACAGCAGGTCTCTTAGTGAAGCACTCAGAATATGAGAAGTGGAGATTCAAGTGGAGATTCAAGTGTTAGAATCTTGTTGCTTTTGTGTGTCATTATGGTAAAGGCAAGAGAAGGGAAACTCTGGGAAGCAGCTGAGAGACAGTTCAATCAACAGAACGGAGGTGATGGAGCCGGGTTTACGCAAACAGAAGGTACAGAAAATGGTACATTGTATAATCACTAGTACCGCGGGGGACTGAGTCTGAACCCACACCAGGTGACACCTGTTGGCGTAATCCGGGTTTTCTTCCGGCTAACTAGCAGTGCCTCATCTCCACCCAAGACCAGGGATGATTGGGCAACCGGTGCATGACGCAAATGTCTCTTCAGGTAAATTATGGTCACTCAGACCTCATCCATTTCTCTCAGTTACATTAGTCTAACATAAGCAGGGACAATCAGAGGCAGAGTATAGTTCAAAAAGGTTTTAATGAAGTAACTGCATCTTAGATAATAAAGCATGTATGGCAATAACTAGGATGATGAAGCAAAACAGGATTAAAATTGTGATAAGGAGAGTAAAACACAAAAATAACCCTACCATGATGTCACTAATATTGTGAAGGATAGTTCCTCCCTAGGCTATGTTAGAGCACAGCATGTTAAGCTCTAATTCTGCCCTTCAGGTTTCCCCTGGGAAGACATCATCCCTCAGACCTGAGCAAGAGGCCTGTGGTCTACATAAGCAGCTGCAGCAAACCACTCAGCGATCACCATACAGTCATGGTCATCTGGCTGGAATCTCCCTCTAACGTACATGGGTCAAAGTAGTGTTTTTATAATAAAAAAGCTGATGTTCCAAGAAAGGACCCCCACATAAGAGTGTGTATGCTTCTGTGAACATGGAAGACAAAGCGTACCACTTTTGCCGGCAACCTATCTTACTGCAGCTCTGAGAAAAGCACAGAGTGAAAGAAATGTCTTGTTTAAGAACAAAATAAAATAAGACTGCAAATGTGGCTGTTGTTAAAATAATATAAAGAAGCTGAAATAAAAGATATCTAGGTTAAAGTGCACAGCGTCAGACCTAGGTTGCTAAAATAACATGTATAAAGCTATAGCTAAAATGGCTACAGAAGAACAGCAATGATTTAGATAGTGTCCGGGCTCTTGAGTCCTCTGGGGTCGTAATGGGAACACTAACAAAGACTCCAAGACATATTTTGACACTTGGGAAAAAGTATCATGATATCAGTAATACTCAGGTGGAAAATCCACAGCAGGAGGGAGTCCAGAACAGAGATTGTCAGTGTCTATAACAGAAGTAATGTCACATGAAAGAAGGGTGAAAATTCAAATCTTGAGAGTGATGATAGTGAGATTGATGCATCAATACAGTCAGAACTGTATGGAACAATATCCAGAATTTGAAAGGAATTCAAACCCATGGCCCCGGGAAAGCAAGTGACACAAGGAAGAGGAACATCAGCTCGCAGGTTGCAGAGGAAGAGATACATACAAAAGAGGCAGATGAAGAGATCACAACGAAACCCCAGTGGGAGTACAAATAAGGGGGCAAATAAGGGGGCAGGCAGCCTCGAAATGATGAACAGAAATGGAATTATTATCCTTGGGGTTAACTTGTTGTCCTACTGCATACTTCAACTATACACAGAGCAGGATAGATTTGTTCCAATTTCTAAGAAAGTTGAAGCTGAATAAATGGTATGCAACAAAATATGACATTAGGAATGACCAAATGAAAGTGGCCCCTTCAGATCTGAGTATAAGTGATGTGGACGTATTATATACATTATGCAGATTGGATGCAAATGCTGTTTCAGCCCCTGACCCCTCTTTTGAATTTGATCGATACAGATGTTGATATAGGTATGAGTTCTCCTAGCAGCTTTAAGCCACAATCAGTGTTTTTACCCCAGTGGTAAATGAAGCAATCAATGTATTAAAAAAGAAGTAATCAAAGAATTCAAGAAACTGAGGTGTAAGAAGTATGCATGGCAGATGAATTTAGAAACAAGACATATGGTAGCAATTAAATCATTACCAAATAGTGACAAGATTGTTATTTTAAAAATCTGACAAAGGAGGGAGTGTTGTGATCCTTTCTGTGGAAATTATTTACAGGAAGGTTATAAACAACTACTGGGTGCTTCTAGTTATGGGCTGTCTA
This sequence comes from Pleurodeles waltl, assembly GCF_031143425.1. Classification (NCBI taxonomy): domain Eukaryota; kingdom Metazoa; phylum Chordata; class Amphibia; order Caudata; family Salamandridae; genus Pleurodeles; species Pleurodeles waltl. The sequence continues at coordinate 255,722,195 of NC_090437.1, read as the reverse complement.
GCAGGGAGTTGATTAGGTAAGCGAATCAGAGATACTATGAGAAACTGTTAGATTAGAAAGACCAGGATTTACTGTAATGCGATGAATATCAATTCCCAAAATGTGACTTCCCTAAAATTCCATCCTTGTATATGTTGCCTAAGTTGCATAAAGATCCCTATAATGATCCTGTTAGACCAACTGTCTTGTCAAGAGGCAGTCTATTGGAAAATATTTCCAAATACGTGGATTTTTTCTGCATCCTTTTCTTGAGTCACTAACGTCCTATATTTGAGACACAGAAGATTTTTTACAGCTCATCAACAATGTCACTTGGGAAGATTATTTCCTGTTGATGTGTTTAGATGTTAACAGTCTTTACACATGTGTAGCACATGATGGAGGAATTCAAGCCATTAGACACTTTTTAATAACCAGCTCAATTTCATATTTGTTGCATACGGAAATGAACCATTTCTTTATTTTCAATGAAAATATCTATAGGCGGACCCAGTGTACTGTGATGGGCACCTGTTCTGCCCTCTTGCTATGGGGTTTTATATGTGGGCTGGTGAAAAGAACAGGAGGTCGGGAACACCTGCCAATCTGAAGATCACGTTGTCCTCTGAGTCAGATATATTGATGATATATTCTGTATTTGAAGAGGGATTATTGAGTCAGCACAAGATTTTGTTAACACTTAGAATGAGAATGTATTGAATCTGATACTTAAAAGTCACATTGATCCCAGGAAGGTTGAATTCCTTGAAGTTCAAATCCAGGTTGTTGAAGATTACAGGTCAGAAAGCATTCTACATAGAAAGGAAAATGCAAGGAACAGTTTGTTGCATGTGCGTAGCAGCCATTCTAGGAGCCTTATAAATGGCATTCCCAATGGTGAATTGCTTAGGGTTAAGTGTAACTGCAGTGCTGATAAGAGTTCTGAGCGAGAAGCAGCAGTGATGAGAAGGTGGTTTCTGGAACAAGGCTCCACTAAGAAAAGCATTGAAGAAGTTATGAATAGGTTGATCCACTTTGACAGAGAGACCTTATTAATGCAGCAGAAAAGCTCAAAAGATACTAAAGTGTCAACAAGGTTTATCACCCCCTACTGTAGCAAAGTAAAGGAGGTCAAAAAGGTTTTTTGAAAACACTGGTTTGTACTGCAAACTCATGAGACACTTCCTCTGTTAATGGATGCTTATCCTAAATTACGTTTAGGAGAAGTCCTTCCCTGAAAGATACTTTGAGCAAAATTCTAGTACCGCAACCCAAGAAGAACAACTGTACTCAGGGTTTCTTTGTGCATGGGTCTTGTAAGTCATTTAAGATTAGCAACAATTGTAAGATTTCCATCTGCACCCAAAGCGTTTACTATCAAAAAACATTTGACATGTAATTCAGGCTATTGTGTCTATGGTCTAATCTACCCTTGTGAAAAGTACTATATTGGAGGTACAATCCATGTAGCTAATAAGTGAGTCCTGGAACACATGAGGGCTATAATTCATGAAGCCAAGGCTTACTAAATGGCTAGACATTTTAAGATTCATCATGAGAATAAGGTTACTCTCCTTAAATTTGTAGTATTAGTATAAGTTAGGGCTCTGATACATGAGAGAAGAGACAACAGAACTCTTGAACTGAGAAAACTTGAATTGATAATTATCATTGAGCTCAACACCCTGCATTCCATGGAGTTGAACTTGGATGATAAGTCAGCTGTGCACCAGCAGTACAAAATAATTCCAAAGTAAGGCACAATGGGAGTATGTTGTTTGCTTACCTTACATTGCTTCCCTTCTAGGCTCATTATTTAATGTCTGGTTTTAATTGTTTTATTGGCGTTGGTTCACATGTTTTAGATAAAATGTACTACTATCATGAAGTTACAGCAAGTTGTTTGAAGCTTGAGGACTGTAGTGCATGACCATAAGAGTCAGGTGACTTGACAAAGGAGCTATTGTATCCTTTTCAATGAGAAATAGTAGTTCATTGTATGCAGTTAATTAAAACCATTACAAAAAAATCAAGAGAGTAAAATCCATTTTAAAGCTTAAAACTGTTAATAATTTTTGCATTAAAACAATGTTGTCCAAAGTGCAGGTGCAAAATAAATGTTGTTTTTTTTGTTGTTGCAGTGTGTGCCTCGACAATGTTCACTGTCTTTTCATATATCGTCAAAAACTTGATTAATTTACCATTTAATTGTGGGTCTTCCAGGTTAAGACCGCTGTTCACTGCAGCCCTGCATATTTAAATTGGTCTATCCAAAAAACACCATCTTAGTAGCTAGACCCACGTTTGCCGCAGGGAAGGGCAAATACATAGCCCATAAATTTGGTTTTCGTTTTCCCTTTAACATAACCTGCATGTTATTGGGCCATTATATTTCTATTTTGGAAGTTCTGCAAAACCCAGGAGCTGACCAAAGTATAGCACAATCAGTCTTTTCTTGAAGCGGGGTGAGAAGGTCTGGCTGAAGTATACGGCTGGCTTCATCTCATCATATTTATTAACCACCCCCCACACATGTGCCCTTTTCCTAAATATATTTTTATCTTCTGTAACTGAATGAAACTTTGCTGCTTTACTTGCCACACACCTCAATTCTAAAATAGGCACATTCTTTTCCCATAATTCCTTCAACCCTTTATACTTTAATGAAGTATAAAGAAAATTATAATGATTACAACTGGGGTCACTTTCCACGGCCGACCATAAGGCACTATTTAACATGTTATCCAGAGTTGCCTTGATGTTGTGCCAGGTTTTGATGGCTGTATATTTTCTTGTAAAATCTGCTGCTTCAGGCCAAATTTCATTCGAACTTGCACCAGGGAGACAATTTTTGACAGGCCAAACACTGGCTTGTATGTAGTGACTTGCAGTTTGTTCAGCAGGTGTCTGTCCTTCCCATGCTGGACCACGTTGGTATTTGCAATCGTGGGAAGAAGTTTTGCAGCTATTATTGTCAATAATGGTTTAAAACATGGGCCCTCTATTGTTTTATAGAGGATGCGGAATGATTTGATTAATGCTTTGGCTTTCCTAGTCAAGGAGCGTTTCTGCTCCACAAAGTTGAATTTATTATCTAAATAAACTGCCAAATATTTATAGTTATTAACTTGATATAGTTTCTCATCACCCGGTTGGATCTTTGTCAGGTGGCCCAAGTAGTTTCTGAGCACCATTATTTTAGTTTTTGCAGTATTAATTTCCAGTATGTTTTCTTTGGTGTACATTGATAGCTCAGTGACTAACCTTTGCATGCCAATTTTTGATGAACTCAGCAGCACTACGTCATTGGCGTATGCGAGGTGGGTCAGGTTCAGGTGGCCCAAGCATGGTGGGTGTGAATTGTTTTCAGAGTCTATTAGGGCAATAAGACGATAGTTTGCTGTTGCTAAACAATCCCCACCTTTAAATTTTGGATGTATTACTGACACACTCCAGCTGGCCAGTATCATACCAGAAAAGGAGACCTAACTGAAAGAGGGGGAACTTTTGCCCAGTGTTCAGGGTTGCTTTTGAAGATGACCTGGGGGATGCCATGTGGGCCCGGGGCTCAATCTCTTTGCCTTTAGCTATTATCTTTTGAACCTTGTTATGGGAATGAGACAACACCTTGGTTTCCAAAGATTTGATATTATTATCATAATTAAGTGGTAGGGGCGATGCTTTCCACTGCCAGAGGAATTTCCATATTTAGTGCTGTGGTCAAAGAGTTATAACTGAAGGATAACAAAGATGAGGTGACAAACAATTGATATGGTGATTCTGACAAGCCTGAGATTGAAGTCTTGTTGAATACACTTAGCAGATGTATAACCCAGGTTTCCTCTGGCACGTTTGAGTTAGTTGTTTGCTAGATTAGTTCTCGCTAAAGCACTTACTGTATCCCAAAAGGTGCTGGTGTTTATTTGTTTTGAAATGTGAATGAGCTTTGCCCAAAAGTCTTCGTCCTTCCTCATTCAGTCTTCCCTGACTTGTTTTTTATATCCCTTATTGCATCCCATGTTATATTTGTTTGTACATCTACTTTCCTTAAGGTTCTAATTGACTTCTTGTGTACAAATTTCCTTTAGACCTGTATGTACGATGACAGTCCTTCCAACATCTGTTTGAAAATGCAAAACTTTTTGTCTGAGAGCAGAATCACCACTGTGTTTTGGTATGCTACATGTGAGATACCGTTCTATAAAAAGCAACAAAGACTCATCACTTTGTGCTCCAAATTTTGGTGCATTTTTATCTATAGTAGCATGCGAATGCGAGGAGCACCTCTACCATGGTACTCTTTCTGCCAAATGAAAAGACTTACTACTCCAAGAGGAGGATTGATTTGTTGCAGAGAAAAACAAGCATAGCTTGGAACCTGTGGTTGAAATATCTGAAAACATTTGCAGAATCTAAAGAACAAAGTTATACAGCTGTCTTTAACTTGATATGTTTTAGGTTAGAGTTTACTTCTCTTAAGAAATGAATCAGGTCACCCCATGCATACTCTGCACAACTCAATGTCAAAAACCACATTGGTAGTCTCAGGTTTCGCAACATACACTTCAGGTCTGCATGACGACGGAACAAATATTTGTTAGTGGCATGCCATTAAATAATTCAAGATGTATTAAACAATTTCAGCTTTTTCATGAACTTTGCTAACAAAATCGCTGGCAGACATATTTTGAAGATTAAATCCTGTTTTTAAAATGTGATTTACTGCATACAAAAGTCCGGGCAAGTCAGTCTCAAATAGAAGGCGTAATGTATATGGATTACACTGTCTAAATTTCCGATCCTCTGAATATAATTGTGCTGATCGGTGTTCAGCTGCTGGTATTTGCATGGGCCAGTCGTCATACCAACCTCCTACTCCAGTGGGAAACAAGTGAGGAAAATTGCTAGCCTTTAAGCTTTTTTCCCACACACTCATGGGAGCTCCTTTAGCCTGTTTTATTTGGAAAAGGCCAATAGCATCACAAACGACTTATTTTGAATATGATGGATGGATGTTGTTGTGCTCATACTTTTTTTTCTGATCAGGATCAAACTATTTTTTCTATTTGCCAACTTGGTGGCAGAATCTTATCATCAACATTTGTAATATCAGGGTCTACATAATTTTTGTAATAAACATTTCTTTGTACCAGGTATAATGTTGCTTGTTTAGCTTTACTAATATCAACCAACTTTTGCCAAATTGTTTTATTCTTAATTGTACACCATTTACCAAACTAATAAATAGTTCTTCATTGCCTTTGTCTACTCGTACAGTTTCTACATTTTTTGAAGTCTAAAGGCAAATATACTGCTCTTCCTTTAAGGCCTTTCAAAAACTCTGTTAGATGCAGTTTACCTGTCTTTGCTTCCAAATGAAATGAATGTACAGATTGTATAAGGACATATTCATAGACATTTAAGTCTTCTAGTTGTTCCGGAATGGTCTCAAGTTCTAACTCACTATACACTGATCTGGCTGTTTTTTTCTGATCCTCTAACTTCACTTAGCAGTACTTACATATAGTTTGCCGAATGGACAAGTCAAAATGTTCCTGTACAAATAAGTAAGCAATTTGGGAAAATACATCTACTTTTCATGTTTGACTTTTGTAATGATTGCGTCCACAACAAATGTACAAATAGTTTGGCTTTTCAGAACAAGCTGTATTAAACTTTATAACATCTTGTTCAAAACTCTCAGGAGAAATACCTGTGTTCTCTTCCTTAACACCTGTATCAATGAATTCCTCATTCTTCCTATAAGCCTCTTCAGGAACAAAGAACCGAAACTGCACATCCTCACAAACATTTTTCTACCTTTTGTACAGTACCATGCAAAAGTAATCTATTCAAGTCTTCTAAACATAATGCTGGAGTCTTTACGTAATAAAGTCTCCTAACTAAACTTTGTATTTTTGAATGGTGAACTGCCAATATTCTAAAGTGATGAAAGTGCTTTGACACACTTTCTTCTGTAAACATGCTAATGAATATCCTTGTAAATTACTGTGCTTTCTTACTTTGCATGGATCCAATCCTTGCAAAATAAAATAAATAAATGATTTGAGACTTCTACATGGAAAGCCACGTACAAAGTTTTGTGATACATCAATAGATTGCTGACAAGTGCTACAAACACTGCTATAATTAAATTTTTGAATAGGGCCCTGTCTATGCATTCCCTGAATTTCTTCTGCTATCACCTCTTCCATACTTCTAGAAACATTAACCTTTTTACAAATGGGACTCCCACCCTTCATCTCATAATATCAACCAGTTAATTCAACTGCAGGTACTAATTGGTTCTCTTTTAAATAACATTCCTCATTAAAGAAAGGTTCTGTTCTGGAGATAAGCTTTCATTCACCACTAAAGATGTAACAAAATTTAGTTTCACAAACAAGTCTTTTTCTTTGACTGCATTTCTTCATACCCAATACCATTTTATCCAATGTTTTAATCCTATTGATAATTAAAATAAAAAGCTTCCTCTTCAATGTAAACACCTCATCAACTACAGCCTCAACACATTTTTTTTGTTTAACTACTTCTCTTCTCCTTCTATATTTTCTTATTTTTAATAAGATTAAGAATTACCCTGGAACTAAACATTCTCACTTTAATTTCTTTGAACTGTTGCTGTCTTCTGGTTGAGAATTTAACTTTCTTTTTTGATTTATTGCTTCTAATCTGACAACTTTTTCACTTTTTGTTACTGATTTTAAAGTATCCTTTTTCTTTTCTTCATTTTGCAAACATTTTAGTTTCCCACATGAAGATTAAAAAATGTTTTTGGTTTTCGTACCATCAGCTCCTTTCTCTTTATTGACATTGTCCAAATATTGTTCTTGGTTTTTGTGACTTGCAAGCAGGGAATATCATTTCCTTGATTTAGTTTTTCTTGTGTTTCCTTTGTCAGCGTTCACATGTCTTGTAATTCAGGAATAGATCTCTGAAGATAAAAAATACCGAAATATATACCTTCTCATCATATACTACTCAATTTTACATATCAATATAATAAAAAAATATAGCATTATAATCTCACACTCTACATGTGTTAGTGTTCTGTTTAAATAACAGTACACCTCTCTCTGTTATCATATGTATGGCTGTCTGATTCATTGATTCAGTTTATGAATTAATGGCTGTGTAACTGTGGTATAGTGTGTAGCAATGCATGCTTGGGTATTGTCTCACCTAAATTAGTGTTTCTCTAGATATATTAGTCTGTACATAACTGTGACCCTGGATGTGTCAGCCTATGTATACATTTATGACTGGGAGTATAATTGTGTGTATAAATATATACCTCCTTCTGTTACTGTATGGATTAGAATCTAACTGGGTGTCAGTGTGTGTATAAGTGTGTTATTTTATGTCCTTTTGTGTACGTGATGCTATACTTCATATTTTACTGTATTCATCAGACTCTTATTATGTTGAAGCCACATGAATATCAATCAGTCCAAGCTAAGAAGTCTAAGAATTCATACAATTCCTACAGAAAGTTTTTTTTATGTATTTTATTTATCTCTAATTGACCACATTTTCAGTTCTTTTTATCTCAGCTGCTTTCTGCACTACACAATGAAATAGAAAAATGCCTCTCAAGATTGCTTTTGTCTAGGATGGTATAATTTCTCCTCCTTTCATCCTCACAATACAGGTAGCTGTGTGCCATGGTGAAAGTCTGTCTGCATTAGCACTAGGCAGGAATTTCAAAAAAATGTATAGGATATTAATTCACTCTTGTAGATGCAGTACATTTCTGACATGTTGAAGTGGGGCAGGGCAATAGTGCAAAGCACTTGGTACGCTGATTCGCAACATAGACCTTGTAAATGTATCCCTTTATGTCTTTCATTATAACCACATACCATCATTCCTATAACTAATGTACATCCTAGTTCAAACGTAATATCCATGTAGGGAAAAGGGAACTATAAGTGTTTTTAAGTGTTTACAAATACCAACTCAACTTGTAAGGTCACGCATGCACAAACAATCTATAGTATTATAGTAAAAGCATGGTTGTAAATCTTGTACTTATATTCAATCTGTAAAATGATAAATACATTACATGTATGAATTAACTTATCAATATTTCTATATCTTTATCTGACTTAAACAGTTTTTTGTATATCATATCCACTTTTAATACTTTTATTTGCAAACACAGCTTGGTTTAAAACTAATGCTCTGATTCACACACCAGTTATTAGCTTTTGTTGATAGACATAATACTGTCACAATATCACTTCCACTTATTTTTGTTATAACAATGAAATCTCAGAATAAAAATTGTAGCACACTCTTAGACAAAGCAACCAGTAATGGTGAACTGTTCACCTTTGCTCTCACTGATACTGTCCTAAATAACTAATTATAAACTGTGTTTCATCTTGTCTTTATGTTATGCGACATCTGAATGTTTAGTGGCTGTTAACCTTCTCTTGTCCTTTTTGGTAGGAAGCCCAATTTGCTACTTTGTGCTTGCTGATGGAGTCGCGACTTCGTCGCAGGGCTCAGCGCAGCACCCCATGTAACTTTGTGACAAAGCCGCAACTCCAGTCAAGGGATTGAAAATATATTTTCAATTATTTTTTTCCACAATTTCTTCAACATTTTGCATCCAGCGATATCAACCAATTGGATAAATAATTCATTATATTTCCTTACACAAGAAAACCTGTCCTATTTATAAAATGTATGTATCCTTTAACACTTCACCTTCCCCCACACTCTTTCACCTCAGCTGCAATAGCAACCTCCTTCAGAACACTGTACCGTAGCAGTAGTTCAAAAATTCAATGCATTTCTTTTTAGCAGCATACTAGTTTTAATGTCTGCTGTTGCAGAAGTAGTTGACTATTACAGAATGCTAGTGTTTACAAAATGGCTTTACTTCATTCTGGAAAAATAAGAACCAACCACTGATTGACTGACCTAATATTTTACACCACAACAGTTTTTTTATCTACCAATCTATATACAATATCCAATCAAAATTGTGTTTTTTTAAAACAATCCACTGCTTCCTCCATTTTAACTGCCTCATATTTAGAAAACTCCATCATTCAGCTGCAGCCTTCTACAGCTACTTCTAGTGCTCCTTCCTTTCAAAATATTTACAGTGTGGATTGTAGGCCACAGCTATGTTTAATGGGCTAGTGACTATGCTAGATTGGCATTAACAGGGGCATGTGTGTTGCCCAAAGTGGATATTACTTTGCTTGGCCAGTGATGGTTAAAATGGCAGCAATAGCTTCCATTGGTTGAAAGGATTAGAGATTGTCAACCCCCTCACCTCATGATTGTGCACTGACCTGGCACCCTGACTGGGGTAGGTCTGGAAATTCTAAAGAAGGATACCTTTGTTTATTAATGTACCTTTTACCTTGAACTTGCTTTGTGTTCTCTAATATATGCCAGAGGAAGAAATAGAATTTGTCAACTGAATTCTGTCCATAAATAGACAAAATCAGGAAACATGTTATTACAATAGTTTCAGCATTCTTAGGGACCATAACATGGCCTCAATTTACAATAATAACCTGCACTTTGGCATGGATGAGATGTGTAGAAAGATGGTGTTCACTTCACAGATTAGGGCAGCACAGTGTTTCTGAGCAACTTGAAACTCTGCATCTGCTTGTATATGTACGAATCATAGACACACAACAAACACAAAGGGGGTCATTACAACATTGGCGGTATAAGGCTCTTACCGCCGTGCAGAAGACCGCCAATACACCGCCGCGGCCGCGGTAGACTTCCACAGCTATTATGACACACATCACGGAATCTGCCGAAATTCAGACACCCACACAACACCGCCACACCAAAGGTCAGCAATAAACATGCGGAAACAAATCCTCCACCTCCACGCCAACACAAACACGCCCATGCCAATACGACCCACGAATCCACGCGGCGGTCTTTCAACCGCGGTATTCCATTGGTGGTACACACCGCTGCGCTCAAAATACACACACATCTACAAAACTCCGCCACATTGGACAATTACAAATACACACACCTGAGACACATACACACACCACCCCCACACATCCAATACAATATAAAACACACACCCACAGCACCCACAAACCCCTACAAACAAAAACTCGGAGAGAAGGCGAGAGAGAGAGCACAGAATAGACAACCCCATCAACAGAGGCACACAACATCATCACCCACACTACATCCACGCACAAAACACCACCTACAACTACACTCACCACACTCATCAACACATACACCACCCCACACATCACACACAACACCCCATGTCACGCCAAAGACACCCTCGCTTCTCCGAGGAGGAGCTCAGGGTCATGGTGGAGGAAATCCTACGGGTAGAGCCACAGCTATTTGGCACACAGGTACAGCACACATCCATAGCCAGGAAGATGGAGCTATGGCAAAGAATAGTGGACAGGGTCACCGCAGTGGGACAGCACCCAAGAAATAGGGAGGACATCAGGAAGAGGTGGAATGACCTACGGGGGAAGGTGCGTTCCACAGTCTCCAGGCACCACATCGCGGTACAGCGGACTGGCGGCGGACCCCCACCTCCTCCCCCTCAACTAACAACATGGGAGGAGCAAGTCTTGTCCATCTTGCATCCTGAGGGCCTCGGAGGAGTCGTTGGAGGAACGGACACTGGTAAGTCAAATCTTCACTATCATATCCCCCACCCTACCTGCATGCTATCACACCCCCCCACCCTAACACCCTCCCCTATCACCCAAACTCCTCACTAATGTACCCACAACACCAACTACACATCCCAACCCCAAGACCTGCATGACACAACTAAGCATGGACACCCATCACTAAAGCATGTCCACTGCACATACCCAGAACACCCCCCAACCATCATCACACAACCCCGCACACAGGAATGCCTGCACTGGGGTTCACGTACACCCAACCATTGCACACCATTACACACACACATGCAATAATCATGTACTTATACCCGCGCAAGAACCCGAAGGAACGTCACCACACCAGAGGGTCCAGACAACACCACTCCACCCCCAGAAGAGGCCCACAGTGACGACAGCAGCTCTGCCCTACTGGATTTTGATGACCAGCCCGGACCATCGTGGGCCTCAGGACAGTCGGTTCTCCTTGCCCAGCCACAGCCCAACACCGAGCTTACACCCTCTGGTAACACCAGCACAGCACCCACCCAGCGGGCCCAAACCTCCCTACCCAGGACAGGTCAATCAGCGGTGTGTCCACCACTACAGGGCACCCAGGCTAACCCAACACCCCAACAACAACAACGACCTGGGGGTAGTGGTAGTGGGCACACGATCCAGGGGACGGAGGCACAGGAACACAGGGGAACTGGGAGGGCTGCTGTGCGACAGAGGGAGGACAGGCCAAGGGAACCAACTCTCCACGAGGCCCTATCCTCCATCATGGGAGCATACCACCACTCCCAGGACACGATGGCGACGGTCCTGGACAAGTTGCAGGAGACCCTGCGTCTGCAGGAGGAACAGTATTTGGGGTTTAGGGAGGAGCTCAGGACCATTGGCTCCGCCCTGGGCACCATCGTAGGGGTGCTGACGGACATTCAAAAGACCTTGAGGGACATTGTGGCACTCCAAGGGGCCCCTGACACTAGTCAGGATGACGAACTGCCCACCACCTTCGCCGGCGCTAGTGGACAGGACGCCCCGCCACAGGACCACCACACCAGCACCCCATCCCCTGCAGACGGACAACCACCACGCAAGCGGGCCCTGAGATCCAGGAACAGGACAGAGCAAGATGGCAAGACCCCCGCCAGGAAATAAGACCACCCTGATTGTCCCCCCACTGTCCCACTTTGTTACCCTGTCCAAATCGGAACTGCCCCAGCTCCACTTCCAATGGCCAGATGTGCAATGTACCTGTGAGACTAATAGACTGGACTCTGCCATGGACATTCCTCCACCATCACCCATCCCCATTTCACAACCCCCCTTCATATTTTAGCACTTAAATAAACACCCTTGAAACACTAAAAAAAAATTGAGTCAGTCTATGATTTTGTATTATCAATGACAGTGTCATAATGGGTTACCCATTGGAAGGATAACATACCAATGTCACACATCACAAGCCCTTCAAGGATGCAAGCAGGTGACACGTAGGTTACCACATTTGTGAAACTGAAATGGAAGGGGACAACTCAGTTAACAAATAGTGAGTGAAATGTCAGTACAGGATAGAGGTAGACGTGTGAAAGTTAATATAATGTTAAACCTGAAAATGTACTCACCTGTGTTTCACTGGAAATATTGCTGTATGACTGACTCCCTGTTGTCGTTTTCTTCTTCCTCAGCTTCATCCTCATCACTGTCCACAGGCTCCACAGGCTCCACAGCTGCTACAACACCATCATCTGGATCATCCTCCTGTAGAAAAGGCACCTGGCGTCGCAATGCCAAATTATGGAGCATGGAGCAGGCAATGATGATGTCGCACACCTTCGGTGAGTAGAATAGGGACCCACCTGTCATATGGAGGCACCTGAACCTGGCCTTCAGGAGGCCGAAGGTTCGTTCGATCACCCTCCTAGTCCGCCCATGGGCCTCATTGTACCGTTCTCTGCCCTGGTCCTGGGATTCCTCACTGGGGTCAGTAGCCAGGAAAGGTTGGGGTAACCAGAGTCCCCCAATAGCCATACACGGTGCCTCTGGAGTTGACCCATCATATCAGGGATGCTGCTATTGCGCAGGATGTAGGCGTCATGCACAGAGCCAGGGAACATAGCATTTACCTGCGAGATGTACTGGTCTGCCAAACAGACCAACTGGACATTCATCGAATGATAACTCTTCCGGTTTCTGTACACCTGTTCACTCCTGCGGGGGGGACCAGAGCTACATGGGTCCCATCAATGGCACCTATGACGTTGGGGATATGCCCAAGAGCACAGAAGTCATCTTTCACTGTAGGCAAATCCTCCACCTCAGGGAAAATGATGTATCTCCTTACGTGTTTCAGCAAGGCAGCCAACACTCTGGACAACACGTTGGAAAAAATAGGCTGGGACATCCCTGATGCCATGGCCACAGTTGTCTGAAAAGACCCACTTGCAAGGAAATGGAGCACTGACAGCACCTGCACGTCAGGGGGGATTCCAGTCGGATGGCGGATTGGTGACATCAGGTCTGGCTCCAAGTGGGTACATAGTTCATGGATAGTGGCACGGTCAAACCTGTAGGTGACGATTAAATGTCTCTCTTCCATTGTCAACAGGTCCACCAGCGGTCGGTACACCGGAGTATTCTGCCGTCTTCTCATATGTCCCAGCTGACGGTGCCTACGAAGGACAACAGCGAATAAACAGTCACTATTCCTCCAGGTATGTACCCACAGTCACACAAAAGACTACACCAGACAATAAACCCTTCCTGGATGTGTGTTGAGTGTAGGTCTCGGTATGTGTGACGCAGTAGTAAATGAAGCCATGTGGGGCCCTGAAATGGCGGCTGCCTGACCTCTAAACTGGGACAATGGGATTGTGGGGTAACAGCGCTGGCGTTGCACACTGTCGCGGTAGGCGGTCCTAGACCGCGGCGCAATGCTGCATTGGTTAACATTCGACCCTATGGGTCCCAGGAGCCAATGAACAGGTGCGCCGGCGGTGATGATGCGCACCGCTGCGCATGTCACCGCCGCGGACGTCACCGCCATTTTCTATCTCTTCAATCACTAGATACCTGACCTTCGACAGGAGAGGACCTACACTGCTAGTGCTGCTGTGACCTCGGTCTGGAAGCGACAATGGCTGCTGCGTCTGGGGAAAGGGCCCCTGCCTTCACTGCACAGGAGTTGGAGAAACTTGTGGATGGGGTCCTCCCCCAGTACATGCTACTCTACGGTCCTCCAGACCAACAGATTAGTACACAGGGAGCACGTTGTATGGGCTAGGCTGGGGTAGACAGGGCTGGGTGGAAGAGGGAAGGGGGCAGAGTTGATACTACAGTAAAGCATGGGAATAAAAGGCCCACATGGCCAGAGTAGGGAGGGGGCCACTCACAACGATGATGCAGTTGGTAATGACTGTTTATTTTTCCTTGTGCATGTCATGTAGGTCAGCGCCCACCAGAAGAGGGACATTTGGCGTGCCATCGCCAAGGAGGTCCGGACCCTGGGGGCCCACCAGAGAAGGGGCACCCACTGCCGTAAGAGATGGGAGGACATTTGCTGCTGCAGCAAGAAGACGGCGGAGGCTCAGCTGGGGATGGCCTCCCAACGTGGGAGGGGTGCCCATCGCACCATGACCCCCCTGATGTTCCGGATCCTGGCGGTGGCCTACCCGGAGTTGGATGGGCGCTTAAGGACATCACAGCAGACACAAGGGGATGAGTACAACCTCATTCTGCGGACTTTGCGTGCAGTGGAGGTGTCTGGGTGGGGGAGGTGGGCTGTGTGTGTCCCTAGGCCAGGGCGAGTTAGGTAGGAAAGGCCCCTCCGTAATGTAGGCCATGTGGCACTCTACCCCACCTCAGAAGAGTGCCAAGTTGAGCTATAGTTGCCCCTGTGGCATCCATGTGCGCAGATTTCCAGCATTGCCATGTAGGCCATATCCCAGAAATTGCATGTGCAGAGGCCAGGAGCACGGCGTAATGCATGGGGCTGCAGCGTCTGTCTTCTCCGCCAACGGTAGCGGTATGCCTTGCACTAAAACTCTCTTTGTTCTGTCTCCCCCCCCTTTCCCTGCTCTCCCTGTCCTTTTGTACATCAGCATCATCAGGCGGAGGTACAGTGCCACCGGAGCAAGGAGGGAGCTGCATCCCACATGGCCATGGAGGGCCACACCACAGACTCTGAATGCACCAGTGGGACGGAGGGCGAGGGGAGCTTCACGTCGGCCACCGGATCACCAAGCAGCGACACGGACTCGTCCGCCGCTGGGAGCTCCCTTGTGGTGGCGGCACCATCTGTGCCCCCCACTTCTACAGGTACAGCCGCCACCTCCCCTACCAGCACCACCCTCCCAGCCGCCCCTCACCGTTCGCCCCGTGCCTGCTCACCCAGGAGGGTGGGCATCACCTTCGCCCCAGGCACCTCAGGCCCTGCCCCAGTCACCCCTGCTGCCCTTAGTGAGGAGGCCATTGACCTCCTCAGGTCACTCACTGTTGGGCAGTCTACCATTGTGAATGCCATCCAGGGTGTAGAAAGGGAGTTGCAATACGGTAATGCATTCCTGGAGGGCATTCATTCTGGTCAGGCTGCCCTTCAGCGAACCCTGCAATCTCTGGCCTCAGCACTGATGGCAGCAATTGTCCCTGTGTCCAGCCTCCCCCCTCCAACTTCCTCCACCCAGACCCAATCCCCTGTACCCCAGCCCATCCCAAGCACACCTACAGACCAGCATGCACACAAGTCAACACACACAAGTAGCTCAATCAAACATAGGCACCACACATACCACAGGCACTCACGCAAGCCTCACCCACATACAGACACAGCAACATCCACTGTCTGCACTGTGTCCCCCTCCTCCTCTTCTCCCTCATCCCTCCCAGTCTCGTCTACACACACACATGCATGCACCACATCTACAGGCACTAGGACACGCACCAGGACACCCAGCACCACAAGCCGCTCACCTGCACTCACCACCTCCACTCCCATTTACACTTCCCCTGTGTCCACTCCCAGTGTGTCTGTGACGCCCCCTCCCAAGTACACAAACACCGGCAATCACTCACCCAACATCCATCCACCTCACGACAGCCTCCAGTACCTGCACCTGCACCCAAAACACCTAAAGTGACACCTCCTACAACCACCTCCTCTTCCTCCACTCCCAGACCCCCTCCAGCTACCCATCCCAGTGTCCGTCAGAAACTGTCCCTCTGTCAAATTTACCTTTTTGCCCCCACCCCCCCTCCAATTCATCAGTCCCGTCGTAGCGCCTCAGCCAAAAAGCCTCCAGTACCAGTGGTGCGTGTTCCAGGTTTTTGGAGTGCACCGTCCACCAGGGCAGGCAGTAGGACCCGGAGCCAAGGCACTGGCAGCCCACCCCCTGTAAAGGCTCTGAAATTGGGGAGTGGACGACGGGACCGTGTCAAGACTCCTGGTGGGACAACAAGTGAAATGGGATCCAAGGCGATTGGTGAGTCAGCTGTAACTCCAAATAAGGTGGGGAAGGTCCAGAGGAAGTCTGCCCAGCCTGTTGTGAGTGTCACAGCGGAGAAGTGCGCCACCATTTCCGGCGGTCCAGACACAACCGCCAGCACCGTCGTCACTGGTCCAGAGACCACCGCCAGATTCACAGCCCAGGAGGGCCCAAGTATCGTTACTGGTCAGGAGACCCAGAGTCACAGCCCAGGAGGGCCCAAGTATAGTTACTGGTCAGGAGACCACCGCCAGAGTCACAGCCCAGGAGGGCCCAAGTATTGTTACTGGTCAGGAGACCACCGCCAGAGTCACAGCCCAGGAGGGCCCAAGTATCGTCACTGGTCAGGAGACCACCGCCGGAGTCACAGCGCAGGAGGGCCCAACTATCGTCACTGGTCAGGAGAATACCGCCGAAGTCACAGCCCAGGAGGGCCCAAGTATCGTCACTGGTCAGGAGACCACCGCCAGAGTCACAGCCCAGGAGGGCCCAAGTATTGTCACTGGTCAGGAGACCACCGCCGGAGTCACAGCCCAGGAGGGCCCAAGTATCGTTACTGGTCAGGAGACCACCGCCAGAGTCACAGCCCAGGAGGGCCCAAGTATAGTCACTGGTCAGGAGACCACCGCCGAAGTCACAGCCCAGGAGGGGACGGGATGCCACAGCCCGCTGGCCAATGATGGAACGTCATGCCACACACCAATGTCCAGTGTGGAGATCGTCATGCCACACACCAATGTCCAGTGTGGAGACCGTCATGCCACACACCAATGTCCAGTATCAGAACCGCCATGGCAAAGCACCGCTGAACAGTCCTGAACCGCCATGGCAAAGCACCGCTGAACAGTCCTGAACCGCCATGGCAAAGCACCGCTGAACAGGGCAAAGACCGCCATGGCAAAGCACCACTGAACAATCCTGAACCGCCATGTCAAAGCACTGCTGAACAGGGCAAATACCGCCATGGCAAAGCACCACTGAACAGGGCAAAGACCGCCATGTCAAAGCACCACTGAACAGTCCTGAACCGCCATGTCAAAGCACCGCTGAACAGGGCAAAGACCGCCATGGCAAAGCACTGCTGAACAGGGCAAAGACCGCCATGGCAAAGCACTGCTGAACAGGGCATGCACCGTGTAGGAATGAATGGACCGCCACATCAGGCATCCTTATCCCATGTGCAACTGGGACAGTGACAGGACAGGAACTTTCACGGGGAGACTCATCCAGTCTGGGCACCAGTCCCCCTCCAGAACCAGTGGAGACCTGCATCTACTTGAAAGACTGTGGCTTTGCACTCCCCAGGATGGCACAGTGGGCAACCCACCCACTGTAGAGACTTGAGAGACTGTGGCTTTGCACTCCCCAGGATGGCACAGTGGGCAACACACCCACTGTAGAGACTTGGGAGACTGTGGCTTTGCACTCCCCAGGATGGCACAGTGGGCAACCCACCCACTGTTGAGACTTGAGAGACTGTGGCTTTGCACTCCCCAGGATACATCAATGGGCATGGAGCCCCGTCGTGGATGTGGCTTTGCAGTCACCCGGCTGAGGTGCCCCCCCTTCCATTCCCCCTGAGGTGCCTGTAGTGTTTCTATCTGATGCCCCGGCAGTGTTCTCTCGGATTTTGGTCAGGTATCTATTGTGGGCCTCGCCCATGCATTTTTGGACTGTTGGTGCACGGACATTGTTGTGTACATATCTGCACTACTTCTTGTATTGTATATATAATTATGAGTGATTTAGAGATATATATCTGTATATTTTTGTATGACATGTATATTGGCACATTACAATGTTTGACTGAAATTTGCATTGTCTTTGCATTCTTCCGGGGGGATTGTGGGTTGTTAATGTGATAGTTTTGACTGCATTGGTGTGTATGTTGTAATATGCGAGGGTGGGGGTGTTTGGTGGGTGTCCCCCTGACTTTTGCCTCCCCCCTCCCCCGTGTCGTAGATGCAGTACTCACCGGTATCTTCTGCGCCTACGTCGCTGTTGGTCGTAAACGAGCAGAAAGACAAGGGCAGGTAGTATTTGGAGTTCCGGGTCCATGGAGTCGTCATTCCTCGTGGGATGTGTTGAGGTGAGCGTTTTCCCATAGCAAAAGCTGTTTCCGCCGTATTTTTATCCACGGTGAATCCGCCCCGGAAAAGGTGGCGGATTGGCCTGTTGTGATAGTGTGGGCGGTACATTGTCTCCCGCCTGTCTGTTGGCGGTAACCGCTGCACTGCTGGTCTGTACCGCCATGGCGGACGGTGTGTTAAAGTGGCTGTCTTTGTTGGCGTTTCCGCCAGGGTCATGATTCCCTTTTTTTGTCCGCCGGCCTGTTTGCGGTATTACCGCACCTTTTCCACCATCCGCCAAGGTTGTAATGACCCCCAAAGGCTCTTGTTAGAGCCACCCTAAATACCAAACACTATTTAAATTTAAAAGCAAATCTGATTTTCGTTTTGAATAAAAAGGAGTTGTGACACCATCATGGATTTGCAAAGCAAAAGCACAAATTAAATGCACAACACCCACCATATTTTTCCCAATGTCTTTGTCTGCTATCTCAATCTGCCAGTACATTTCTGAATACCCCAGTGAAACTATAATTGGGTATGTTAATGGATGCACAAGTGGGAAAGTGGATCTGACTGGGTGTTTGGGAGTGTGAGTGGTTGTGTAACTAGTTGCATGAGTGTCAGTGACTGTTAGTGCATCTGTGACTATTTAAATAACACATAGGCATGCATTACTGTCTCTGTGTATCTAAATGGGTGTGTAAGTGTCTGAGTGGGTCTTTCAGTGGGTGAATGAGTGTCACTAAGTCTGTGAGTTGGTGCATGAGTGTGTCACCGGGTCTGAGGGAGGGAATTTGAGTGTCTGAGTTGGTCTGCAAGTGGGTGTATGAGTATCACTGGGATTGTGAGTGGGTGCTTGAGTGTCTGAGTGGTTCTGTGAGTGGGTGCATGATGGTCAAAGTACACCTGTGAGTGGGTGAGTGAGTGTCTGTGTGGATCTGTGAGTGGGTGTATGAGTATCACTGGGATTGTGAGTGAGTGCTTGAGTATCTGAGTGGGCCTGTGAGTAGGTACATGATGGTCAGAATGGGTCTGTGATTGGGTGAGTGAGTGTGTCTGACAGGATGTGTAACAGTGAATACGTGAATATATTTTTTTTATCAGCAAGGACGGTGGCGCTGAGCATCGTGATGGAGTTGCGACTTTAGGATTGTCAAAAAAGGGGTTTTAACCTTTTTAAACCCATAATGGGTCCCTCACAAACCCTTTCATAACCCCTATGGGGTCAGGGTACCTCTACCTTGACCCCTTTTAGTCATTTGTCTCTTTAAATCCATCCATCCCCAGGACAGTTGTCAGATGATAAAATGGCAGACACAAGTTTCTGAACATCGTGCTATCAGCCAATCACACTGTTACATCTCGTACGTAGAGTTGCAACACTCTGGGGGTGATTCTAAGTCTGGCGGGCGGCGGAGGCCGCCCGCCAGACTTCCCCCTCCAGAATACCGCACCGCGGTCGGAAGACCGCTGTGGCTATTCTGTGTTTTACACTGGGCTGGCGGGCGACCGCCAAAAGGCCGCCCGCCAGCCCAGTGTAAAACTACCTTCCCACGAGGAAGCCGGCTCAGAATTGAGCCGGCGGAGTGGGAAGGTGCGATGGGTGCAGTTGCACCCGTCGCGAATTTCAGTGTCTTCAAAGCAGACACTGAAATTCTTTTTGGGGCCCTCTTACGGGGGCCCCTGCAGTGCCCATGCCATTGGCATGGGCACTGCAGGGGCCCCCAGGGCCCCCGCGACACCCCATACCTCCATCCTGTTCCTGGCGGGAGAACCGCCAGGAACAGGATGGCAGTATGGGGTGTCAGAATCCTTCATGGCGGCGCAGCTTGCTGCGCCGCCATGGAGGATTCATTTGGGCAGCGGAAAACCGGCGGGAGACCACCGGTTTTCCACTTCTGACCGCGGCCGAACCGCCGCGGTCAGAATGCCCAGCGGCGCACCGCCAGCCTGTTGGCGGTGCCCCCGTCATTTTAGCCCTGGCGGTCTTGGACCGCCAGGGTTAGAATGACCCCCTCTGTGAATGGGTGGCAACTGATCTGCTTCCCTATATATACAAATTTGTTTTCTAGTTAATTGCAAGAAAACCACTGAATGAATTCACACCAAATCACATAAAGGTTGCTTTCTGGACCAGGACCACCTTTCTGCCAAATTTGGTGTAATTCCGTCCAAATCAAATCAAATCATTAACATTTATAAAGCGCGCTACTCACCCGTGCGGGTCTCAAGGCGCTAGGGGAAAAAGGGGGGTTATCGCTGCTCGAACAGCCAGGTCTTTAGGAGTCTCCGGAAAGCGGAGTGGTCCTGGTTGGTCCTGAGGCTGGTGGGGAGGGAGTTCCAGGTCTTGGCCGCCAGGAAGGAGAAAGATCTCCCACCCGCTGTGGAGCGGCGGATGCGAGGGACAACAGCGAGTGCGAGGCCAGAGGAGCGGAGGAGGCGGGTGGGGACGTAGAAGCTGAGGCGTCTGTTGAGGTATTCCGGTCCCTTGTCGTGGAGGGCTTTGTGTGCGTGGGTGAGAAGTCGGAAGGTGATCCTTTTGCTGACTGGGAGCCAATGCAGGTGTCTCAGGTGTGCGGAGATGTGGCTGCTGCGGGGTATGTCGAGGATGAGGCGGGCCGAGGCGTTTTGAATGTGTTGCAGGCGATTTTGGAGTTTGGCTGTGGTCCCGGCGTAGAGGGTGTTGCCGTAGTCCAGATGGCTAGTGACGAGGGCGTGGGTCACGTTTTTTCTGGTGTCGGCGGGGATCCAGCGGAAGATCTTGCGGAGCATGCGGAGGGTGAGGAAGCAGGCGGAGGACACGACGTTGACTTGCTTGGTCATGGTGAGAAGAGGGTCCAAGATGAAGCCGAGGTTGCAGGCGTGGTCATTGGGGGTCGGTGCGGTGCCGAGGGCCGTGGGCCACCAGGAGTCATCCCAGGCGGATGGGGTGTTGCCGAGGATGAGGACTTCCGTTTATTCAGAGTTCAGCTTTAGGCGGCTGAGCCTCATCCAATCTGCAACGTCCTTCATACCCTCTTGTAGGTTGGTCTTGGCGCTGGCGGGGTCCTTGGTGAGGGAGAGTATAAGTTGGGTGCCGTCAGCGTAGGAGGTGATCATGATGTCGTGCTTGCGTACGATGTTGGCGAGGGGGCTCATGTAGACATTGAAGAGTGTCGGGCTGAGCGATGAGCCTTGAGGTACGCCGCAGATGATCTCGGTGGGTTCTGAGCGAAACGGAGGGAGGTAAACTCTTTGGGAACGGTTTGCGAGGAAGGAGGCGATCCAGTCCAGTGCTTGGCCTTGGATCCCGGTGGAGTGGAGGCGGGTGATTAGGGTGCGGTGACAGACGGTGTCAAAGGCAGCCAAGAGGTCGAGAAGAATGAGGGCGACTGTTTCACTGTTGTCCATCAGGGTTCTGATGTCGTCTGTGACTGAGATGAGGGCGGTTTCAGTGCTGTGGTTGGTTCGGAATCCGGTTTGTGAGGGGTCGAGCAGGTTGTTGTCTTCCAGGAAGGTGGTCAGCTGTTTGTTGACGGTCTTCTCTATTACTCTGGCTGGGAAAGGCAGAAGAGAGATGGGGCGGAAGTTTTTCAGGTCGCTCGGGTCAGCCGTAGGTTTCTTTAGTATGGCGTTGACTTCGGCGTGTTTCCAGTATTCGGGGAAGGTAGCAGAAGAAAAAGAAGAGTTGATGACGGTCTGGAGGTGCGGGGCGATGATGTCGTCGGCTTTGTTAAAGATGAAGTGCGGGCAGGGGTCCGAAGGGGTGCCGGAGTGGATAGAGTTCATGATGGATTTGGTTTCTTCCGTGTTGATGTGGGTCCAGTTGTTGAGAGTGATGGCCGGGGATGCGGGTTCGGTGGTGTTTGGTTGGGTCTGGTGTCCGAAGCTGTCATGGAGGTCGCTGATCTTGCGATGGAAGAAAGTGGCGAGGAATTCTCACAAATCCTGTGAGGGCGTGATGGCATTGGCGTTGGCGCTGGGGTTGGAGAACTCCTTGACGATGCTGAAGAGTTCTCTGCTGTTGTGGCTGTTTTTGTCCAGTCTGTCGGTGAAAAAGTTCCTTTTGGCAGCGCGGATCAGGTGGTGGTGTTCGCGGGTAGCGTTCTTGAGGGCGGTCATGTTGTCAGCGGTGTGGTCTTTGCGCCAGGCTTTCTCAAGGGCGCGACAAGTTTTCTTAGATTCTTTGAGGGTGTCAGAGAACCAGAGAGGTTTTTTGGTGTTGGTCTGTCGATGCGTGCGTTTGAGGGGAGCAAGGTTGTCTGCGCAGTTGGAGATCCAGTTTGTGAGGTTGAGGGCTGCGTCGTTGGGGTCGGTGGTGAGGGTGGGTTGGTTGGCGGCGAGTGCGGAGAGGAGTTGCTCTTCAGGGATCTTGTTCCACTGTCGACGAGGGATGGGTTGAGGTGGACGCAGCTGTGGTCGGTCCAGTGTAGGGCGGAGGTGTGGCTGAAGAAGACGTGTTGGCTGGCGGAGAAGATAGGGTCGAGCGTGTGTCCGGCGATGTGGGTGGCGGTGTTCACCAGTTGTTTGAGGCCAAGGTTGGTGAGGTTGTCGAGCAGGGTGGTGGTGTTGGTGTCGTTGTTTTGTTCCAGATGGAAGTTGAGGTCGCCTAGAAGGATGTAGTCCAGTGAGGCGAGGGCGTGTGGGGAGATGAAGTCGGCGATGGCGTTGCTGAAAGGGGCGCGTGGTCCGGGAGGACGGTAGACGAGGGATCCTCTGAGGGTGGTCCTCGGGTAAGTGCTAATCTGAAAATGCAGGTGTTCAGCGGCGAGAGGGGTGTCTTCGGTGGAGGTGGTGACGCTGATGGAGTCTTTGAAGACAATGGCGATACCTCCTCCTGCTTGGTTGGTGCGGTCTTTCCTGGAGATCTTGTAGCCTTCGGGGATGGCGGTGGCGATGTCTGGAGCAGAGGAGGCGTTCATCCAGGTCTCCGTGATGAAGGCGACGTCCGGTGCTGTGGAGTCCAGGAGGTCCCAGAGTTCAACGGCGTGTTTGTGGACGGAGCGAGCGTTGACTAGGATGCACTTGAGGTGGTTAATGGCGCGTGGGCTTGTGGTCGTGTTAGTTGCGTGGTGGAAGATGCGTTTGCAGGAGTTGCAGGTGAAGGGTCCATGGGTGCGTTTGGGGTGAGCTTGGAAGCAGGTGTTGGAGCGTCCTGCGTTGAGGGCGTGGAGGGTGGTGGGGTCATAGCGGGTCAGCGGGGATTGGGAGAGCTGGGGACCAGGGGTTGTGGCGCTGGGCGCGGGCCAGGCGCGGACGGGCGCCATATGAGGTAGGGGGGGAGGGGTCAGCTGGGGGCGAATGGGAGCTGGGGGCGTGCAGGAGGTCGCAGCGGGAAAGCGCGAGGGAGGGGGGGACAGGTAGAGTGAGAAGAGCTGGGGGATGGGGGTTTAAGGGTGGAGGGGGGTGAGTGTTAGGAGGTTTAGGAGATTAGGGAGAAAGATAGGAGTAGGGTTGTGAAGATAGGGGAGGGGGGGTTGTAGAGGTGGGTGAGGGTGAGAGGTAGAGTGAGAGGATAGGAAGATAGGTAATAGAGGGGGTGGCGGGAGGGGGGAGAGATAGAAAAATAGATAGAGAAAATAGATGGATAGAGAAATCAATAGATAGAGAAATAGATAGAGAGATAGGAAGATAGGAGGAGGTGGAGAGTGAGGGAGTTAGATAGTGGGATAGAGAGATAGAGAGATAGGTAGATAGGAGGAGTGAGGGAGGTAGATAGTGAATGGGTTAGATAGGGGAGATAGAGAGGGGGATGCGAGTGAGGGAGGGGGATGAGGCAGGAGCAGGAGGGCAGGCGCGGGGAGAAGAAGACGGAGTAGGCAGAAGAGCCGAAGACAGAAGATAGAAGACAGAAGACCAGAAGAACAGAAGAACAGAAGAACAGAAGAACACAGAAGAACACAGAAGAACACAGAAGAACACAGAAGAACACAGAAGAAGATACAGAAAACGAAGAACAGAGGGCAGAAGACCACAGAAGAAGATGAGGAAGAAGAGAGGCGACAGGAGAGGCTGAGAAGCACACAGAAGAAGAGAGAAGACGGGGAAAAGAAGAGTTCAGAAGAAGATTACAGGCGAGGAGGAAGAACAGAGAAGAAGAAAAGAAGAAAAGAAGCAGGAGCAGGAGAGAGGGTGAGGAGCGCGGGGCAGAGCGAGGGGCTGGGAGGTGGGGGGTACTTGCTGTGAGGTGGGTTTCAGGGACCTGGAGGAGCTGGAGGAGCTGCAGCGGCAGGGGGAGCGACCTACCCTTGGGTCAAGGGTCGCTACCACTGTCACGCAGCGGCCGCCATATGAGGTAGGAGGGGGGGAGGGGTCAGCTGGGGGCGAATAGGAGCTGGGGCGGGGGCGTGCAGGAGGTCGCGGCGGGAAAGCGCGAGGGAGGGGGGACAGGTAGAGTGAGAAGAGCTGGGGGAGGGGGGTTTAAGGGTGGAGGGGGGTGAGTGTTAGGAGGTTTAGGAGATTAGGGAGAAAGATAGGAGTAGGGTTGTGAAGATAGGGGAGGGGGGGTTGTAGGGGTGGGTGAGGGTGAGAGGAAGAGTGAGAGGATAGGAAGATAGGTAATAGAGTGGGTGGCGGGAGGGGGGGAGAGATAGAGCAATAGATAGAGAAAATAGATGGATAGAGAAATCAATAGATAGAGAAATAGATAGAGAGATAGGAAGATAGGAGGAGGTGGAGAGTGAGTGAGTTAGATAGTGGGATAGAGAGATGGAGAGATAGGTAGATAGGAGGAGTGAGGGAGGTAGATAGTGAAGGGGTTAGATATGGGAGATAGAGAGGGGGATGCGAGTGAGGGAGGGGGATGAGGCAGGAGCAGGAGGGCAGGCGCGGGGAGAAGAAGACGGAGGAGGCAGAAGAGCCGAAGGCAGAAGATAGAAGACAGAAGAACAGAAGAACAGAAGAACAGAAGAACAGAAGAACAGAAGTCCGGAAGAACACAGAAGAACACAGAAGAACACAGAAGAAGATACAGAAAACGAAGAACAGAGGGCAGAAGACCACAGAAGAAGATGAGGAAGAAGAGAGGCGACAGGAGAGGCTGAGAAGCACACAGAAGAAGAGAGAAGAGAGAAGACGGGGAAAAGAAGAGTACAGAAGAAGATTACAGACGAGGAGCGAGGAGGAAGAACAGAGAAGAAGAAAAGAAGAAAAGAAGCAGGAGCAGGAGAGAGGGTGAGTAGCGCGGGGCAGAGCGAGGGGCTGGGAGGTGGGGGGTACTTACTGTGAGGTGGGTCTCAGGAACTCAGGAACCTGGAGGAGCTGGAGGAGCTGCAGCGGCAGGGGGAGCGACCTACCCTTGGGTCAAGGGTCGCTACCACTGTCGCGCAGCGGCCGCCATATGAGGTAGGAGGGGGGGGAGGGGTCAGCTGGGGGCGAATGGGAGCTGGGGGGCGGGGGCGTGCAGGAGGTCGCGGCGGGAAAGCGCGAGGGGGGGACAGGTAGAGTGAGAAGAGCTGGGGGTGGGGAGTTTAAGGGTGGAGAGGGGTGAGTGTTAGGAGGTTTAGGAGATTAGGGAGAAAGATAGGAGTAGGGTTGTGAAGATAGGGGAGGGGGGTTGTAGAGGTGGGTGAGGGTGAGAGGTAGAGTGAGAGGATAGGAAGATAGGTAATAGAGTGGGTGGCGGGAGGGGGGGAGAGATAGAGCAATAGATAGAGAAAATAGATGGATAGAGAAATCAATAGATAGAGAAATAGATAGAGAGATAGGAAGATAGGAGGAGGTGGAGAGTGAGGGAGTTAGATAGTGGGATAGAGAGATGGAGAGATAGGTAGATAGGAGGAGTGAGGGAGGTAGATAGTGAAGGGGTTAGATATGGGAGATAGAGAGGGGGATGCGAGTGAGGGAGGGGGATGAGGCAGGAGCAGGAGGGCAGGCGCGGGGAGAAGAAGACGGAGGAGGCAGAAGAGCCGAAGGCAGAAGATAGAAGACAGAAGAACAGAAGAACAGAAGAACAGAAGAACAGAAGTCCGGAAGAACACAGAAGAACACAGAAGAAGATACAGAAAACGAAGAACAGAGTGCAGAAGACCACAGAAGAAGATGAGGAAGAAGAGAGGCGACAGGAGAGGCTGAGAAGCACACAGAAGAAGAGAGAAGAGAGAAGACGGGGAAAAGAAGAGTACAGAAGAAGATTACAGACGAGGAGCGAGGAGGAAGAACAGAGAAGAAGAAAAGAAGAAAAGAAGCAGGAGCAGGAGAGAGGGTGAGTAGCGCGGGGCAGAGCGAGGGGCTGGGAGGTGGGGGGTACTTACTGTGAGGTGGGTCTCAGGAACTCAGGAACCTGGAGGAGCTGGAGGAGCTGCAGCGGCAGGGGGAGCGACCTACCCTTGGGTCAAGGGTCGCTACCACTGTCGCGCAGCGGCCGCCATATGAGGTAGGAGGGGGGGGAGGGGTCAGCTGGGGGCGAATGGGAGCTGGGGGGCGGGGGCGTGCAGGAGGTCGCGGCGGGAAAGCGCGAGGGGGGGACAGGTAGAGTGAGAAGAGCTGGGGGTGGGGAGTTTAAGGGTGGAGAGGGGTGAGTGTTAGGAGGTTTAGGAGATTAGGGAGAAAGATAGGAGTAGGGTTGTGAAGATAGGGGAGGGGGGTTGTAGAGGTGGGTGAGGGTGAGAGGTAGAGTGAGAGGATAGGAAGATAGGTAATAGAGGGGGTGGCGGGAGGGGGAGAGAGATAGAGAAATAGATAGAGAAAATAGATGGATAGAGAAATCGATAGATAGAGAAATAGATAGAGAGATAGGAAGATAGGAGGAGGTGGAGAGTGAGGGAGTTAGATAGTGGGATAGAGAGATAGAGAGATAGGTAGATAGGAGGAGTGAGGGAGGTAGATAGTGAATGGGTTAGATAGGGGAGATAGAGAGGGGGATGCGAGTGAGGGAGGGGGATGAGGCAGGAGCAGGAGGACAGGCGTGGGGAGAAGAAGGCGGAGGAAGCAGAAGAGCCGAAGGCAGAAGATTGAAGACAGAAGACCAGAAGACCGGAAGAACAGAAGAACAGAAGAACAGAAGAACAGAAGAACACAGAAGAACACAGAAGAACACAGAAGAACACAGATGAACACAGAAGAACACAGAAGAACACAGAAGAAGATACAGAAAACGAAGAACAGAGGGCAGAAGACCACAGAAGAAGATGAGGAAGAAGAGAGGCGACAGGAGAGGCTGAGAAGCACACAGAAGAAGAGAGAAGAAGAGAGAAGATGGGGAAAAGAAGAGTACAGAAGAAGATTACAGACGAGGAGCGAGGAGGAAGAACAGAGAAGAAGAAAAGAAGAAAAGAAGAAAAGAAGAAAAGAAGCAGGAGCAGGAGAGAGGGTGAGTAGCGCGGGGCAGAGCGAGGGGCTGGGAGGTGGGGGGTACTTACTGTGAGGTGGGTCTCAGGAACTCAGGAACCTGGAGGAGCTGGAGGAGCTGCAGCGGCAGGGGGAGCGACCTACCCAGTAGTTTCAGTGATATTGCTGTTCAAAATCCCCATCGAAAACTGAATAGAAAAAAAGAGTTTTGGGACCCCCCTTTTTCTCGGCTACCCTGAAACTATTCAGACAGCAGCTGACATGAGTGTCAATTTTGTTTAGAAAGTTTTTTGAAAGTTCATCAACTGCCGCCAAAGATATGGTAAAATAAAAAATAAAAAATTCAATAGAAACTACGTCCTAACTATAACTACCGAGTGGTCAGGGGCTCTCTACCCCGTGGTGGCCTATCACATTTAGACTGAGGGACACAGTGGTGCATGTTTATACTTCTTATTCCCTGACCGACCCCTTTCTACAAAAGGCCTGGAAAGTGATGGCTGACATGTCCCCTGGGGACTTGCCACAGGGAGAGAGCATGTGTCGGAGGATGGATGGCGATCCTGAGAGCATTAAGAAACTGGTGAGTGCTGGGGCCAGTACACTTAATTTATAAAATAATTAAAGGGAGTAGATGTACATTAAACGGGAGTTTTGATACAGCAGGTCTCTTAGCGAAGCACTCAGAATATGAGAAGTGGAGATTTAAGCATAAGAATCTTGCTCCTTATGTGTGTCATTATGGCAAAAGCAAGAGAAGGGAAACACTGGGAAGCAGCTAAGAGACTGTTCAATCAACAGAACGGAGGTAATGGCGCCGGGTTTACTCAAACAGAAGGTACAGGAAACAGTACATTGTATAATCACTAGTACTGCGGGGGACTGAGTCTGAACCCACACCAGGTGACACCTGTTGGCGTAATCCGGGTTTTCTTCTGGCTAACTAGCAGTGCCTCATCTCCACCCAAGACCAGGGATGATTGGGCAACCGGCGCATGATGCACATGTCTCCTCAGGGAAATCATGGTCACTCAGACCTCATCCATTTCTCTCAGTTACATTAGTCTCACTTAAGCAAGGACAATCAGAGGCAGAGTATAGTTCAATAAGGTTTTATTGAAGTAACTGCATCTTAGATAATACAGCATATATGGCAATAACTAGGACGATGAAGCAAAACAGGATAACAATTGTGAGAATGTGAGTAAAACACAAAAATAACGCTACCATGATGTCTCTAATATTGTGAATTATAGTTCCTACCTATGCTATTTTAGAGCAAAGCATGTTAAGCTTTAATTCTGCCCTTCAGGTTTCCCCTGGGAAGACATCATCCCTCATATCTGAGCAAGAGGCCTGTGGTCTACATAAGCAGCTGCAGCAAAGCAATCAGCAATCACCATACAGTCATTGTCATCTGGCTGGAATCTCCCTCTAATGTACATGGTTCAAAGTATTGTTTTCATAATAAAAAAACTGATGTTCCAAGAAAGGATCGCCACGTAAGAGTGTGTATGTTTCTGTGAACATGGAAGTCAAAGCGTACCACTTTTGCAGGCAACCTATCTTACTGCAGCTTTGAGAAAAGCACAGAATGAAAGAAATGTCTTGTTTAAGAATGCAGTGCTGACCTAGGCGAAGAACAGCTAAATAAAGAAAATAAAACAAGACAGCAAATGTGGCTGTTGTTAAAATAATATAAAGAAGCTGAAATAAAAGATATCTAGGTTAAAGTGCACAGCGTCAGGCCTCGGTTGCTAAAATAACATGTATAAATCTATAGCTAAAATGGCTACAGAACAACAGCCATGATTTAAATAGTGCCTGGTATCTTGAGTGCTCTGGGGTCCTAATGGGAACACTAACAACGTTTCCAAGGCATATTTTGACATTTGGGAAAAAGTATGATGATATCAGTAATACTCAGGTGTAAAGTCAACAGCAGGAGGGAGTCCAGAACAGAGATTGTCAGTGTCTATAACAGAAGTAATGTCACATGAAAGAAGGGTGAAAATTCAAATCTTGAGAGTGATAATAGTGAGATTGATGCATCAATATAGTCAGAAACGTATGGAACAAAATCCAGAATTTTAAAGAAATTCAACCCCATGGCCCCGGGAAAGCAAGTGACACAAGGAAGAGGAACATCAGCTCGCAGGTTACAGAGGAAGAGGTACATACAAAAGAGGCAGAAGAAGAGATCACAACGAAACCCCAGTGGGAGTACAAATAAGGGGGAAAATAAGGGGGCAGGAAGCCTCAAAATGATAAACAGAAATGGAAGTATTATCTTTGGGGTTAACTTGTTGTCCTACTGCACACTTCAACTATAGACAGAGCAGGATAGATTTGTTCCAATTTCTAAGAAAGTTGAAGCTGAAGAAATGGTATGCCACAAAATATGACATTAGGAATGACCAAATGAAAGTGACCCCTCCAGATTTGAATATAAGTGATGTGGACGTATTATATACATTATGCAGTTTGGATGCAAATGCTGTTTCAGCCCCTGACCCCTTTTTTGAATTTGATCTATACTGATGTTGATACAGGTATGAGTTCTCCTAGCAGCTTTAAGCCAAAATCTGGTAAATGAAGCAATCAATGTATTAAAAAAGGAGTAATAAAATAATTCAAGAAATTGAGGTATAAGAAGTATGCATGGCAGATGAATTTAGAAACAAGACATATGGTAGCAATGAAATCATTACAAAATAGTGACAAGATTATTATTTTAAAAATCTGACAAAGGAGGGAATGTTGTGATCCTTTCTGTGGAAATTATTCACAGGAAGGTTATAAACAGCTTCAGGATGCTTCTAATTATGAGCTGTCTAGCAGGGAGTTGATAGGTAGGCGAATCAGAGATACTATGAAAAACTGTTTGATTAGAAAGACCAGGATTTACTGGAATGGGATGAATATCAATTCCCAAAATGTGACTTACCTTAAATTCCAGCTTTGTAAATGTTGCCTAGGTTGCATATAATGATCCTGGTAGACCAATTGTCTTGTCAAGAGGCAGGCTATTGGAAAATACTTCCAAATATGTGGATTTGTTTCTGCATCCTTTTATTGAGTCACTAACATCCTATAATTGAGACACAGGGGATTTATTTACAGCTCATCAACAATGTCACTTGGGAAGATTATTTCCTGTTGATGTGTTTAGATGTTAACAGTCTTTACACATGTATAGCACATGATGTAGGAATTCAAGCCATTAGACACTTTTTAAGAGCCAGCTCAATTTCATATTTGTTGCACACGGAAATGCACCATTTCTTTATTTTGCTTGTGAAAGGAACAGGTGGTCAGGAACACCTGCCAATTTGAAGATCATGTTGTCCTCTGGATCAGATATATTTATGATATATATTGTATTTGAAGAGGGATTATTGAGTCAGCACAAGATTTTGTTAGCACTTTGAATGAGAATTTATTGAATCTGATACTTACAAGTCACATTGATCCAAGGAAGGTTGAATTCCTTGAAGTTCAAATCCAGGTTGTTAAAGATTACAGGTTAGAAAGCATTCTACATAGAAATGAAAACGCAAGGAACCGTTTGTTGCATGCACGTAGCAGCAATTCTAGGATCCTTATTAATGGCATTCACAATGGTGAATTGCTTAGGGCTAAGTGTAACTGCAGCTCTGATAAGAGTTTTGAGAGAGAAGCAGTAGTGATGAGAAAGTGGTTTCTGGAACAAGGCTCCACTAAGAAAAGCATTGAAGAAGTTATTAATAGGTTGATCCAATTTGACATAGAGACCTTATTAATGCAGCAGAAAGGCTCAAAAGATGTTAAAGTGTCCACAAGGTTTATCACCCCCTACTGTAGCAAAGTGAAGGAGGTCAAAAAGGTTTTTTTGAAACCACTGGTTTGCACTGCAAACCCATGAGACACTTCCTCTGTTATTGGATGCTTATCTTAAATTTACATTTAGGAAAAGTCCCTCCCTGAAAGACACTTTGAGCAAAAGTCTTGTACCCCAACCCAAAAAGAACAACTTTCCTCAGGGATTCTTTGTGCGTGGGTCTTGTAAGTCATGTAAGATTAGCAACAATTGTAGGATTTCCATCTGCACCAAAAGCGTTTACTATCAAAAAACATTAGACATGTAATTCAGGCTATTGTGTCTATGGTCTAATCTACCCTTTGTGAAAATAACTATATTGGAGGTACAATCCATGTAGCTAATAAGAGAGTCCTGGAACACATGAGGGCTATAATTCATGAAGATAAGGCTTACTCAGTGACTAGACATTTTAAGATTCATCACAAGAATAAGTTTACTCTCCTTAAATTTGTAGTATAAGTTAGGGCTCTGATACATGAGAGAAGAGACAACAGAACCCTTGAACTGAGAAAACATGAATCGATAATTATCATTGAGTTCAACACCCTGTATCCCATGGATTGAACTTGGATGATAAGTCAGCTGTGCACCTGTTGGGAACAGTAGTACAAAATAATTCAAAAGTAAGGCATAATGGGAGTATGTTGTTTACTTACCTGACATTGTTTACCTTCTAGGTTCATTATTTATTATCTGGTTTCAATTGTTTTATTGGCGCTGGTTTACATGTTTTAGATAAAATGTACTACTAATGACTATTATGAAGTTATAGCAAGTTGTTTAAAGCTTGGGGACTGTAGTGCATGACCATAAGACTCAGATGACTTGACAAAAGAGCTATTGTATCCTTTTCAATGAGAAATAGTAGTTCATTGTATGCAGTTAATTAAAACCATTACAAAAAATTCAAGAGAGTAAAATCAATTTTAAAGCTTAAAACTGTTAATAAATATTGCATTAAAACAATGTTGTCCAAAGTGCAGGTGCATAATAAATGTTTTTTTTTTGTTGTTGCAGTGTGTACCTAGACAATGTTCACTATCTTTTCATATATCGTCAAAAATTTGATTAATTTATCATTTAATTGAGGGTCTTCTAGATTGAGACCGCTATTCACTGTGGCTCTGCATATTTAAATTGCTCTATCGAAAAAACACCCTCTTAGTATCTTGACCCACGCTTGTCGCAGGGAAGGGCAAATACATAGCCGGTAAATTTGGTTTCTGTTTTCCCTTCAACATAACCTGCATGTTATTGGGCCATTATATTTCCATTTTGGAAGTTCTGCAAAACCCAGGAGCTGACCAAAGTATAGCACAATCAGTCTTTTCTTGAAGCGGGATGAGAAGGTCTGGCTGAAGTATACAGCTGGCTTCATATCATCATAATTATTAATCACCACCCACACATGTGCCCTTTTCCTAAATATATTTTTATCTTCTGTAACTGAATGAAACTTTGCTGCTTTACTTGCCACACACTTCAATCCTAAAATAGGCACATTCTTTTCCCATAATTCCTCCAACCTTGTATGCTTTAATGATGTGTAAAGAAAATTATAATGATGAGAACTGGGGTCACTTTCCATGGCTGACTAGAAGGCACTATTTAAAATGATATCCAGAGTTACCCTGATGTGCCATGTTTTTATGGTTATATATTTTCTTGCAAAATCTGCTGTATCAGGCCAAATTCCAGTCGAACTTGAACCAGGGAGACATTTTTTGACAGGCCAAACACTGACTTGTACGCAGTGACTTGCAGTTTGGCCAGCAAGTGTCTGTCCTTCCCATGCAGGACCACGCTGGTATTTGCAATTGTGGGAAGAAGTTTTGCAGCTATTATTGTTAATAATGGTTTAAAATATGGGATCTCTAGTTTTTTATAGAGGATGCGGAATGATTGGATTAATGCTTTGGCTTTCCCAGTCAAATAGCGTTTCTGCTCCCCAAAGTTGAATTTATTATCTAAATAAACTGCCAAATATTTATAGTTATTAACTTGATATAGTTTCTCATCACCCGGTTGGATCCTTGTCGCGTGGCCAAAGTAGTTTCTGAGCACCATTATTTTAGTTTTTGCAGTATTAATTTCTAGTATGTTTTCTTTGGTGTACATTGATAGTTTAGTGACTAACCTTTGCATGCCAATTTTTGATGAGCTCAGCAGCACTACGTCATCGGCGTATGTGATGTGGGTCAGGTTCAGGTGGCCCAAGCGTGGTGGTTGCGAATTTACCTCATTTTTGTCTTTTCCACATATCAGCCTTAAAGAGACTAAAGAGATGGGGTGAAAATATGCATCCCTGTTTCAACCCCATTGCTGTTGGAAATTTCCAAGAAAGCTTGGACCCATCACCTATTTTAACCTGAATCTATGTGTTTGTATATAACTGTTCTATGGCCCATAGAAGGCTGTCAGGAATACTCATCACCTTCAATTTGCATCACAAAGGTTCACGGTCAATACAGTTGAACGCTTACTTTAAATCGACAGAGCACAAGTATAGTTTTTTTTCATGTTTGATTACATTTTTAAGGTAGTACACTTAAAGCTAAAATGTTCTAAGTAGTGCTGAAACCTGTTTGATTTTCCAGTACTAGACTGTTATTGTTTGAGCAGTCCTTTGGATCTTGTAGAATTAATGATGCTCAATACCTGGTTTCAGAGTCTATTAGGGCAATTAGCCGATAGTTTGCTGTTGCTAAACAATCCCCACCTTTAAAGTTTGGAAGTATTATTGACCCACTCCAGCTGGCCGGTATAATACCAACAAAAGAGACCTCTCTGCAAAGGGTGAACTTTTGCCCAGTGTTCAAGGTTGCTCTTGAAGATGACCTGGGGGATGCCATGTGGGCATGGGGCTCCATCTCTTTGTCTGTAGCTATTATCTTGTGAACCTTGTTATGGGAATGAGACAACAGCTTGGTGTCCAAAGATTTGATATTATTATCATGATAAGTGGTAGGGGCGATGTTTTCCACTGCCAGAGGAATTTACATATTTAGTGCTATTCTCAAGGAGTTGTGACTGAAGGATAACAAAGATGAGGTGACAAACAATTGATATGGTGATTCTGATAAGCCTGAGATTGAAGTCTTGTTGAATACACTTAACAGATGCGTAACCCAGGTTTCCTCTGGCACGATTGAGTTATTTGTTTGCTAAATTAGTTCTCGCCAAAGCATTTACTGTATCCCAAAAGGTGCCGTTGTTTATTTGTTTTGAAATGTGAATGAGCTTTGCACAAAAGTCTTCGTCCTTCCTCACTCAATCTTCCCAGACCTGTTTTTTATAACCCTTAGTGCTCTTATTGTATTCCATGTTATATTTGTTTGTGCATCTACTTTCCTTAAGTTTCTAAGTGCCTTTTTAAGCCCCCTCCTTAAAGTTATAGCTCTTGATGACAAAGCAGGTTGAATTCTGGTAAAAGTGTCTGCCTCCTTTACTAGTGGGGCTTGTGAAAGCAACGTTGTGGATAAAATCTCCCAACATTCTTTATGGCTTTTTGTTAGTGAATGTGAGTTTTCCAACTGTTCTTTTGCTAGCCTGGATAGATCAACTAAGGTGTCACTAGTCCACTTAAGTTTCTTTAAGTTGATACTTTTGAGTAAACCAATGCCAGGCTGTGCTTGAATGTGCTTTGGGAGATTTATACTTAACAACACACCTTGATAAGCATGATCGCTTAGTGGAGTGTATTCTATTGCAAATGTTCTCAAGAATGGCATTAAGGAGAGGGAGAGAATTGTGTATTCTAGGTAAGATTGTGTGGACGTGCCACAGTAGGTGTAATTCAGAGGGTTATTGTTGCATGCCTTTCATTTGATCACTCTGAGGCCTTAATGCTCTGAAGTGGCGACAAGCTACTCACCCTTACGTTTAAGGTGAGGGTGTTTCTGATCACATTTTTCCCAGAAGACATTGTCTGTCAATAGCTTATCATCTTCTTCCTCTGTTTGGAATACATTTCCATTAAAATCAACAGTTATCCTTATCTCCCAGGTAGGATGTGCAGATATTATCTCTGTTATTGTTTTGATTAACTTAGTATAGAGATTTTCTTCTCCCCTAGCATTGGGGTGTGCGCATATATTACATAACAGTATAGGGCCACTTCAGATACCCTCCAGGTAATTATTTTATCATTTGAATGCCAGTGATGGAGGACAGCAGTTGGTCGGTAGTGGCATCTATTGATAATCAAATATAGATCACAAGTCCTCCCTTTGGTCTCCAAATCTCCATGATTTTTCAGTGCTGACATGATAATGTGTATAACCTATCAAAGAAACTGGCTCCATTAAGCAAGTTTCTTGCAGAGCAATGATGTCATATGATTGCCACTTATATGGAGGGGCATCTTCATGCAGTACTGATTTGGCCCATTTCCCATGGCCAGACTTGTTGACTGGATCAAAATTGCATTGTGAAGATATTGAAGAACCCCTAGCCTTCTTGCAGGACTGAGTATGGTGTCACTACTTTAGTGATGGTTTTGATTTTGGAGCCTGTAGGTTGCAGTAGAGGGTTTGGGTATCAATCTGCTTTAAATATTGTAAGCACAATACCCCAGTCTTAAAATTTATCAGCACATCGCAATATCATATGTG
The DNA here is from genome assembly GCF_031143425.1 of Pleurodeles waltl. Taxonomy (NCBI): domain Eukaryota; kingdom Metazoa; phylum Chordata; class Amphibia; order Caudata; family Salamandridae; genus Pleurodeles; species Pleurodeles waltl. Next base: position 255,686,258 of record NC_090437.1, on the reverse strand, counting down.
CTATGCCTTCAGTCTGCCTCTGCGTGAGCTTCTGCTCCACTGAGTAAGGACTTTCACTTGAGCAAAATCTTACTGAGAGCAGGTCAGCTGATTTCAAATACTTCAGTGTGGAGATTTCAGTCATGAGCTGGATGATGTTTCCTCTGTTTAAAATGTCTTGCTGGCCTCTAGAAATCAATTTTGGTGTAAATCAAATGAAGGTGGTTGGGTCCGCCCTCTTTTTAGAGCTATCCATGCTCAATGCAGAGTGCTGAGCCCATTGTTTAGGGCTGCCTGTAGGAAAACCAAGTTTTTTGTGTGTTGGTTTTGTTGCTGACCATTTAGTCTCATCCACCTCATTGTAGAGTTGTCTCCTGTTTCCATTGCTTGAGTCTTTATTGGTGTACTGATGAGCTGCAATTGTTAGGTGCTATTGTTCTATAGCTGTTGATGAATTGGACGATGTAGCGACTTGAACCTTTAACTGTACTTTCCCTTGGATCCTATCACTGGATAGAAGTACAGTGCGATTCTTATGTTCTATATTCTCATTTATTCCTTTATCTGAATTAGGTGGCTGATGCTGTGTTTTAGTCTTTAGTGGAGGATCCTGTCCTTTTGGATGATAAGAAGAGGTGGCATTGAAAAGGAAAAAGAGCACCATTTTTTGCCATTTCTGAAGGTGAAAAAAAGTTAATGCTAGGAAAGTTACATGCAGTCTGAGCAAAAAAATCTCATCCAGAGGAAGTGACTGCAAGTACTCATGTGGAGCCTCTAACATGTATAAATACATAAGTACAATGCACTTGACAAAGTTGGCTTCTGCTGAAGTTGGTGTAAGTATCTCTGGAGGACAGGTTTCAAAAACATCATTTGGAAATGTGCTATCAGATATTCTTGCAAGCATTTCTGAATTTGGAGAAGTGGCAAATTTCGGCAACAAATGCAGCAAAGTTCTAAGGGTTGGAGAGCAAGTTGTTTCAACTCTAAAAGACACTATCACCATACACAATTGTTGAAATGTATATTTTTTGCTTTTTTGTTTTTCTCTATTTTTGCAAAACTTACACATGTTTGCACCTTCTCTTGCAAATAATGTTCTTTTTTTGAAGAAAAAAAGTAAAAACACAAAAATGTTAAAAACAGTAAAAAACACACAAAAATAAACTTACAAAAAAAGAGTTTTAGTTAGGACCACATATTTATTTTTAAAATACAAATATGTTGACTGGTTTTAGAAATGCGGTCATTGGTTGGCAGTCAGGTTGCACACTGTCCAACAAGGACACTCATTCTAGTCAGGGTTAAGGAGAATCACCCTCAGTTAACCCCCCCCATCATCCCCTTGGTATCTTGGCATGAGCAGGCAGGCTTATCTTCAGAACCAATGTGTAAGGTGTTTGTACCAACACACACAGTAATTCAGTAAAAACACTACAAAATGACAAAACACAGGTTTAGAAAAATAGAAAAAAATTATCTGAACAACACAAGATCAAAACAACAAAAATCTAACATACACAAGTCAAGATATGAATTGTAAAAAAGAAAAATAATCTTAATCCTTAGAAAACGGTGAGAACGCTGTTAGCGCAACAAACGTACATGGGTAGCATCAAAATAAAGTTGCACGGGCGAGTGTGTGTCGAAAAAGGCTGGAGATGTGTCGATTTCTCACCCGCAAACGAGAATGTGCATTATTTCTCCTTCGGTCAGGCATTGTTTCTTCTCTCCCACAAGAGTGCGATGAGTCAATGTGGACGGGCACCAGCCACAATGCAGGTGGATCATCTATTTTAGCTGCAGGGCTGGCGGTGTGTCATTTATCAGCCTCAAGGCGGGTGGTGCATCAAAAGTTTTCTCGTACAGCAGTCTTTGCGTGGATTTTCAGTTCTTAGCTGCCAGCTTCACATCTCAACGGCCCAGGGACTGGATAGGGCACCACTTGGCGGGGCAGGAGACTCAACAGAGAGTCCAGGTGCTGGCAGAGGAGGTCTTTGATATCCCTGTGACTTTAGCAACTGGAGGCAAGCTCAGTTCAAGCCCTTGGAGATTCTAATCAAGCAGGAATGCACAACAAAGTCCAGTCTTTGTCCCCTTTCACAGGCAGAAGCAGCACCTGCAGAATAGCCCAAAAAGTACAGTCACAGGCGGGGCAGCACTTCTCCTCAGCTCTTCTCCTTGGCAGAGGTTCCTCTTGATTCCAGAACTTTAATTTTCAGGGGATTTGGGTTCCCTTCTGATACCCCTTTCTGCCTTTGAGGTAGGCCTACTTCATAGAGAAGTCTCCGTTGTTTTCAAGATCCTGCTTTGCCCAATCCAGGCCCCAGACACTCACCAGGGGGATGGAGACTGCATTGTGTGAGGGCAGGCACATCCCTTTCAGGTGTAAGTGACCACTCCTCCCCTCCCCTCAGCCCAGACAGCCCTTCATGACATGCAGCCTACACCCCAGGTCCCTTTGTGTCACTGTCTTCAGGAGAGGTGCAAATAGTCCAACTGCCAAACTGACCCAGACAGGGAATCCACAAACAAGCAGAGGCACAGAATGGTTTAGCAAGAAAATGCCTTCTTTCTAAAAGTGGCATTTTCAAATACACAACATGAAAACAAACTTTACTAAAAGATGTATTTTTAAATTGTAAGTTCAGAGACCCCAAACTCCACATCTTCAAGAACATTCTTTTATCAACTTCTGCTGCGACACCTGTAAGAAGCATCATCAACAACTCTTTAACTACAGGAACTTTTCCTGAAGACCTGCAAAAAACACAAGTATGTCCGTTATTAAAGAAAACAAACCTAGACCCGCAGGATCCCAACAACTATAGACCAATGACAAATGGACCTTTCCAGGGCATACTGATAGAAAGAGCAGCATTTGCCCAGATGTCACAATTAATTGAAGACAGTTCCATACTTTCATACTACCAAACTGGATTCTGCCCAGAAAGAGGCACTGAAACAGCACTCACAACAATTTGGGATGATATTAAAAACACAGTTGTCCGCAATGCAGATGCTGCACTACTTCTGTTGGACCTCTTGGCTGCCTTTGATACGGTTGATCATGACACCCTAATTCAAAGACTCTACAAAGCCGTCATAGAACGGACTGCTCTTGACTGGATTACATCCTACCTTCAAAACAGAAATAATATTATCTATTCACCTACGTTCTCGTCCAACCGTACCTTACAAAAGCAGGGGTCCCCCCAGGATCAATCATCTCACCTTTGCTTTTCAACATCTACATGATATCATTGCCGGAACTGATCAATCATTTTCAACTCACATGCTACAGCTATGCAGATGATACACAAATACTACTTAAATTGGAATGCCCAAAAGACATTAAAAACTCACAGATCTTTACTTGCCTCAGAGCCATTGATCAGTGGATGACTTACAGCCATCTCAAACTAAATGCCTCCAAAACAGAAATACTCATATGTGGTGACTGGAAACATTATGACCCACTGTGCGCCTGGCCTATTGATCTCGGACCACCTCCTCAATTATCCGAGGATGTTAAAAACCTTGGAATTAATATGGAGTTCAAGTTAACAATGAATGCCCAAGTGGACAAATTTGCACGGACAAGCTTCATCACCTTAAAGACTCTGCAACGCATCTTCCCCCACCTCGGATTTCCACACAAGGTGCAGGCTACTATCTCTCCTGTACTATCCAAACTGGATTATGCCAATGGCCTTTACCAGGATCATCTCTATCTATTACGAAAAAAATACAATGTATTCAGAATTCTGCTACCAGGCTACTATTACATGTAAAGCCACAAGCCCACACCTCCTCTACCTTGAGAGCACTACAATGGCTACCCATTGCCAGAAGATCCACCTTCAAGATGATTTGTATCACCCACAAAGCTATACATGGAACAGAACCGCTTTTTATCAGAAACAAAATAACCAAATACATTCAACAAAGAAATCTCTCCTCAAGATTGGCACACTGCCTTAGAACACTACCACACAAGATTAAGAGTATAGGTGGTACATCCTTCTCTGTTTAAGCAGCTAAACTATGGAATTCATTACCCCCAAATATAAGATCCATGGATAACTATCTTGTCTTTAGAAGACTACTCAAGAGTTGGCTCTTTCCTTCATAACCACCATATTCAAACAGCAGTGGACTGTATATGCCTATGCTGATCAATATTTTTCATCTGATTATGTATATATTCTAGATATGTATAGTTATTAGGAAATATGTATCGCTGCTATGTCATAACAGTAAATTACACACACTCTTTAAACCTGTTTGACAAATGTATGTTTACTCATGAATAAATATGTATATGTATATGAGTGTGTGTGTGTGTAAATATATACATATAAATATATATATATATATTTATACATGTGTATATGTGTGTGTGTGTGCATGTGTGTGGGTGTGTGTATATACATATTTATGTTTGTTATTCTATGCTTAACATGTTCATGTCATTGCATAGCACCTAGATAAGTTGTTATATTAGATACTTATGAATCCCTGCTCTCGCTCACACTGATCAAATGTTTTATTATCATAAGCACTTCACTATTTAAAATTGAGGAAAGATAAATACATGTTAGAAATGTACACTTATCAAATAACTTCAAATATTAGAAATCTTGAAAGTCTGTGTTTATACAATACTACTTTTCTTCTCATATAATTATACCCATTATTATATTCCTTGAACATATAGGCCCTCATTCTGACCTTGGCGGGCGGCGGAGGCCGCCCGCCAAAGTCCCGCCGTCAAGTTACCGTTCCGCGGTCGAAAGACCGCGGCGGTAATTCTGACTTTCCCGCTGGGCTGGCTGGCGGTCGCCTTCAGACCGCCAGCCAGCCCAGCGGGAAAGAGGCTTCCACGATGAAGCCGGCTCGGAATCGAGCCGGCGGAGTGGAAGCTGTGCGACGGGTGCAGTTGCACCCGTCGCGTATTTCACTGTCTGCGCAGCAGACAGTGAAATACATTTAGGGGCCCTCTTACGGGGGCCCCTGCAATGCCCATGCCAGTGGCATGGGCACTGCAGGGGCCCCCAGGGGCCCCGCGACCCCCCCTACCGCCATCCGGATCTCGGCGGTCCGACCGCCGGGATCTGGATGGCGGTAGGGGGGGTCAGAATCCCCGCGGCGGTGCAGCAAGCTGCGCCGCCGCGGAGGATTCAATGGGGCCGCGGTACACTGGCGGGACCCCGCCAGTGGTGCCGGTCCGACCGCGGCTTTACCGCCGCGGTCGGAATCCCCATTGAAGCACCGCCGGCTTGTCGGCGGTGCTCCCGCGGTCCTCCGCCCTGGCGGTCAAAGACCGCCAGGGTCAGAATGAGGGCCATATTCACTTACTATGCATTTACATATCTATTTATTTGTTACTCTAGTCCTACTGTACTAGAAAAAATAAAAATAAATCAAATCAAATTTATAAATAAAATTCAAATTATAAATAAGTAAATTAAAGTAAAAAATAATAACAATAATGGATAAATACATTACATAAAAATAAAAATAATGATTAAAAAAGTATATAAATAAAATAATAAATAAATAAAAAAAATATAAATGTCCTCTCTTGTAAGCTTTACGTTGTCTACCCGTCAAAATATGTCATGTCTCTATCAATCTATCCTCCATCTCCACTCTGACTCATCCCAAACCCATTCTACTACTTTCATCTCCAAAATAACCCTGCCTAAGCTCTTCCCTCCTCTTCCACATCTAGCTCACTCAAACCTCAGTTTACTACCATGATCTCCCAAACAACCCTACTAAATTCTCCCTCATTTATCTCACCTTTGACTCATCCAAAACCCCTCACACTACTATGATCTTCCTAACCCTTTCGACAGACTCTTCCCACCTCCATCTCTCCTTTTCTCATCCTAAGCCTCAATCTATTACTATAAACTCCCAATTAACACTTCTGGATTCTTCCCTCCTCTATCCCTCCATTACTCTAGTCAATCCAGCTTACAAACTCGTATATCCCCTGCTCAAATTAACCCATAATAATACTTAAACTGTAATCATATTTCCCAATACTAATCCACCACTAATTCCTTTTAGGTTCCGGAGTAGCATGCTACTCACCGAAAAGCGTTTTGACGCCCTGTCAGGGATAGAATGCACTATATAAATACTATTCAAGTACAATACAATCCAAGTCTATCTGCTCCCAAAGGGAATCTGTGCTTTAATAATATTTTAAGTCAGCCCCCCTGTTAACCTAGGAGAGAGATAGGCCTTGAAACAGTGAAAACCAAATTTGGCAGTATTTCACTATTAGGTCACATAAGCACATGTCCCACCTTTATCACACACTGTACCATGCCAATGGGGCTTCCTCAGGCCTATCTTAGGGCTGCCTTACATGTATAAAAAGGGAAGGTTTAGGCTTACCAAGTGGGTACACTCGAACTGGAAGTTTAAAACTGTACACACAGACACTGCAGTGGCAGGTCTTAGACATGTTTACAGGGCTACTTATGTGGGTGCCACAACCAGTGCTGCAGTCCCACTAGTAGCATTTAATTTACAGGACCTGGGCACCTCTAGTGCACTGTAATTGGGACTTGCTAGTAAATCAAATATGCAAATAATGGAAAACCAATTACACATAAAGTTTACTTAGGAGCACTTGCACTTTAGCACTGGTTAGCAGTGGTAAAGTGCCCAGAGTATCAAAAACAGCAAAAGTGAGTCCAGCACACATCAACAACCTGGGAAACAGGCAAACAGTTAGGGGAGACCACGCCAAGGATGCCAAGTCTAACAACTGGTTTGAACAGTGATAGAGTGTGCAAGAGGTTGTATGGATTAGTGACTGGGCACATTAAGGTCTGTATAGATGAGTGACTGCATATGTAAGTGGATTTATGGGTGAGTGAGTTGGTCCATGAGTGGCTCTATGGGTGGGTGATGGAGTGCACAAGTGGCTGAATGGGTGAGTGTCTAGGTGTGTGAGTGCCTGTAAAGGTGAGTGACTGAGTTTGCTAGTGGCTGTATGGGTGAATGACTGAATGTATCAGTGGCTGTATGGTTGAGTAACTAGGTGTATGCATGACTGTATGGATGAGTAGCTTCATGGGTGAGTGCCTGAATGGTGAGTATCTGGATGCAGAAGTGCCTGCATGGGTAAGTGACTGGGTGTGTGAGTGTCTGAATTGGTGAGTGACTGGGTGTGTGAATGCCTGTAGAGGAGAATGACTGGATACATCAGTGGCTGTATGGGTGAGTGTCTTGGTGCAAGAGTGTCTGTATGGTTGAGTGACTGCATGTGTGAGTGGCTGTATGGGTGAGTGTCTTTGTCCATGAGTGGCTGTGTGGGTGAGATATCAATTGTATGAGTGGCTGTATGGGTGAGTGACTGAGTGCGTGAGTATCTGTATGCTTAGTGACTGCATGTGCAAATGGGTGTAAGGGTGAGTGTCTTGGTCCGTCAGTGGCTGTATGCATGAGTGACTGTGTGTATCAGTGGCTGAATAGGGGAGTATCTGGGTGTGTGAATGCCTGTTTGGTTTAGTGAGTGAATGTACATGTATATGGGTGAGTGACTGCATCTGTGAGCAGCTGAATGGTTAAGTGTCTGGGTGCATAAGTGGGTGTGTGAGTGGAAGAATGGGTGAGTGACTGGGTATGTGAGTAATTGTTCATGTGAACAACTGGCTGTGTGAGTGGCTGAATGAGTGAGTGACTGGCTGCAAGCAAAGCTGCATGGGTGAGTGATTGTGTGTATGAGAGCCTGTATGGATGAGTTGACTGGCTATGTATATGCCTCTATGGGTGACTGACTGGGTGCATGAGAAGCTGTATGGGTGAGTAACTGGATGTGTCCAGGGCTGTATGGGTGAGTAACTGGATGCACAAGTGGGTAAATAGGTGAGTGACTGGGTATCTGAGTGGCTGCAAAGGTGGCTGACTGTGTGAGCAAGTGTCTGTATGGGTGAGTGAATAGATGCATCAGTGGCTGCATAGGTAAGTGACTGGGTGCAAACGTGTCTGTATGGGTGAATGACTGCATGTGTGAGTTGCTTTGTGGATGATTCTTTGGGTGTATGAGTAGCTGAATGGGTGAGTGACTGGTGTGTCAGTTGTTGAATTGATGGGTGTCTGGGTAGGTGACCAACTGTATTGGTGAGTGATAGTGTGGAACAGTGGCTGTATGGGTTAGTGACTGGGTGCATGAGTGAGTGTATAGGTGAGTGAATGGGTGCATGAGAGTGTATATGAATAATGTACTGGGTATAGGAGTGCCAGAAGAGGTGAGTTACTGGGGGCATTAGTGAGTCCATGGGTGACTGACTGGGTGTGTGAGTACCTATACAAGTAACTGATAGCGCCTCCGACTAGATTTACGGGAGAGTGAGTGGATACATGAGTGACTGTATAGGCAACTGACTGGGTTCATGACCTCTTTTATGTATTAGTGTTATGGTGTATGAGTGAATGTATACAGGATTGACTAAGTACATAAGGATCTGAATGGGTGAATGGATGAGTAGATTATTGCCTGAGTGACTGGGGTAATAAGTATATATTATGGTCTATGTATCAATGAAGCAACAAGTTATTACTTACTGTGAGAAAACATGGCTGATTGCAGAGGCCCTCTATCTTTTTGCACCCATTTTTCACTTTGTGATGGTGTTTTCCTGACTCTGATGGTGATCTGGGTATTGCTAACCAGTCCCAGGACCTATGGTCTGTGTAAAATGAGTATGGAAATTAGGCAAATTATATTTGGCTATTTCAACCCACATATAAGTCCCTAGTATATGGTAGGGCATGTAGGTTTAGGGACCCCAGCATAGGTAGTGCACTCATCTGTGCACTGCTGAGGTGCCCCTGGGTCATTTTAAAGGACTGCCTTGTTGGTTGCTTTTAAATTAAAGTTTGTGCAAATTCGGCTTTGGAATTAAAAATGCTTCCAAAGTCTTAAACTACCTTATTTGTACAAATACGTCACCCCTAAGGTGTGCCCTATTTGCCCCTATGGTTGGGTACAATGTACCTATATGCAGGGACCTTATCATAGCTTTTTTATAAGCCCTGGTGAAGTAAAATAGTCAAATGTGTTTTTCCCTTACTGTAGTGAATAGCCTCAATAGGCTAAAATGAGGAGACTTTATTTTAATTAACAAAGTCCCCTTAAGTGCCAGATACCTTGAGTTTGGTATCAAATTAATTGTTATAATAAATCCCACAACTTACAATTGTTGGATTTAATTTAACTAGTTCAGGTAAAGAGTTTTAAAACTCTGCCTGGAAGTTGCCAACTTCAGCTCTGTAGTGCCCTTCTCTGATTGGCCAGCCGCTGGCAGCCTGGCCAGGCTGCCTTGATGAGGTGTGAAGTGGCCTAGGCTGAACACAAAGGATATGCCTGAGGGAGGAGATCTGCCTCAGCAGATTGTGAAGCCGGAAGGGGAGAGAGAAGCCAAACTGGTTTTCAAAGGCAGTGAAGGACATTTGGAGCAGCTCAGTAACTCCCTCACATCTTGCAAGACCAGACAATTAGGTGCCCTCTTGATTTGATTGGGAGAGGGGTGTGTTTAGGATTTTTAGCCACAACAGTGGGAGGGCTCAGCCAGATCTAACCTCCACAAATCACTTTCAGGCATGTTGGATTTTTGAAGAATGTTGCTCCCTGGGATTGATTTTTGTCACACTTCCCAGGAAGTGGTCATCAAAGGGAGAAGGAGCCTGCCTGTGATTGAATACAAGGACCTCACTGCTTTCCACCCTGGAGCAAGGATAAATATGGCAGACCTGCACCCACACCTCAGATCCCTAAAAGGAAGAACATCAGAAGAAGAAGGACTGCCCTGCTGGACACCTGACATGCACCTGGACACTGCACTCTGAACGACTGCACTAGCTGCACACTTAGGCTTTACCACTAAAAGGACTTTGCCTGTCTTCTCCTGCTTCAACAAGGCAACTGGTACATAGGAGCTGCCCATAGTCCCCTGCATCAAGTCCTGCAAGCAAAGCCCAGCTGACCAGCGTCCAGTGGCCATTTGAGGATTCTGACCAGGTGCATTCTGGGAATTGTAGTTTCAACTCCCAAAGAGCAACTCAGAGCTTCTGGAACCTTGGATCAAGTTGTGAACACTTCAAGGACCCAAAAAGGACCTCTGGAAGAACATCCAGACGTTTGGAGATGTTTGGAGCAACTCCATGAAGGTGTGCATTGTGTGAGTTATAGTCCCAGACCCCAAGAAGTAAACCAGAGCCTCTAAACCCTTGGCTGGTGCTGCGGACCACTTTCCTGAATCAAGACACACTTCTGAAATTAAGTATGACAGTGTTACCTTGTGGGTGGCCTCAACTCAGGACTTTCCAGTGTGACCTTTATTAATCCTTTGAGCGCTAGTTGCTTCTATGTGCTAGAAAACATTAATTGTTTACAAAATTATGGGGGTCATTAAGACCCCGGCGGTTACAAACCGAATACCACTGCAGCGATGGCCGCCAAAAGAGCGTCGCCGCAGCTACCAGCCATCTGCCGGATTATGACCACAGCCGGATTTCTACCAGAAGGATGGCGGAAATCTGGCTGTGGCCATGCCGGCGGATGGCAGAAAAGTGGCGCTACTGCCAGCAGCAGTGCCATGCCAGAAGACCGCCGCCGGCCATATTATGAGAATAATATGGCCTGGCGGTGTTCTGCTGGCGGATGCTGCTGCTGGCAGCAGCGCCCCGTCCCGTCTCCTGCCAGAGGACCCCCGGACTACAGGTAAGTCGGATGCTCGGACAGGGGATGGGGGTGGTGGTTGGTTTGTGTGTGTGTGTGAGGGTGTGTGTGTATGTCTGTGTCTGCATGAATGAGGGTGTGTATTGCATGTTGTGTGTGCGTGTGCATGTATGGATGTGTGAGTGCGTGTATGTTGAGTTGTGTGAATGTATGTCTGCTTGTATGTATGTACGTGTGTTTGGATGTGTGTATGAATGGATGTATGCATGCGTGGATGAATGTTGGAATGGGTGTGTGTATGCGTGTATAAGTGTGTGAAGGGAGGGGCGTGTATGGGGGTCTGGAGAGGAAGGGGATGGGGGAATCCTGTGGACGGGAGGGGACAGAAAAGACCCCTATCAGTGACAGGGAAGAGATTCCCTGTCACTGATAGTGCCTACCGCCATGGTTTTTGTGGCGGTAAGGATGACATGAAAACCATGGTGGTAGACGGGGTCATAATCCCAGAGGCGGGCAAGTGACGGCCGCCGGGCTAGAGAGTGAAGTCTCCAGCCCGGCAGTCGTTACTACCGTGGCGGTCGGTGTAATACATTGGTGGTTTGGCTTTAGCCAAACCATCAATGTCATAATATGGAGAAAAGTACCACCAGCCTGTTGGCAGTACTTTCCTCCATATAGTAACACCAACTGCTGGGGTCATAATGACCCCCTATATCTCTTGCTCCCCTTATCCAATTTCAATCATTTTGGTGTCATTTTAAAGATAAAAATATGTTCTATTGTTCTAAATTGGTTTTGAATTTTTATTTTGTTTTGTGTCCTTGCCTCCTAAGTCGTCTCCTAACTTGTCGCTCATTGCCAATCTACCAAGGCTTGGCCTGGGTTTATTTTCTTGAGACCTAATTGGATCTAAGTGGAGGCTAGTGGTCTATTGCTTAGTGTATATACTTACCTGTCCTTACCAATAATCCACTTTCCAATGCTTACATTTATTTGTGATAAAAAAATTGTCCTTTGATCTGTATTAAAGAGAAACAAACACAAATAAAAGTTAAAGTTTGACATAATTATTATATTTATTAAAACATGCTAACCTGCAATATAAATTTGAATTATTATAAGGAAAACACAAGCATCTTTTAATTTTTAATATAGTAATTACACACATTCTGTAGACATGTTATGTTTCCACTATTCTCAGCTACTATAATTTTTACTATAAAAGAAGTGTTTATAGCTGCTCATCACTGAACAGTGGGAGGAAAACAGTCATGTGAACTTGAAAAAAACCCACAAGCACATAGTATGTTACTTAAAATGAACAACACTGTGCATAACACTTCTAAATATTTAATATTTTCCTTTAAATAACTATAATTGTCACTCACTATATTTACAGAATAACATTAACTTATTCTATGATTGCTGCACTAAAATAATGGGCAGGAACTACAAAGATGTTGATAGTAATTATACCTGGCACAAAATTATGTTTTCATAGAAAAGTGTCAATAACTTTAACCACAGTTAATTTTTCTATGTCTGTTCTTGATATCACCCTTGATAGGGTGAATGATATCTTAACCAGTTATGCATGATGAACAAAGGAGGCTGGGCACCTTGTGTACCTCTATCTTTTCTCAAAAAGTATTAGGAAGCCCGTTAGGCACACATAATTATTTCAGATGTTGTTGAAGAGATCACCCTTGTTAGGCTGAATGATATTTGTAGTAGTAATGATCCAGATAAACAAAAATAAAGTATCTAATATTGTCCAACTGATCTACTTTAGAACTTTGGTTGAAGAAACAAGAAATACGAGTTAGGACGTTTGAAATGTAGTTTGTGTTTAAATTGGAGACTGCTATCATTGCATTCATTCTATCCAGTTTGAGTCTTCAAATATAAAGTATAAAGTACAGAAATAATATTTACTCCTTTATGGAATATGATAGTTAAAGTACAATATGTTCTACTAGAAATGTAAATCTGCCCAGCTTTAAAATTGGTAATCTCAGTATTAGGTCAGCATGTTTGAAACACTGCTATAATGTATTTACCACTCCTCTGTATAGGCTATGTAGAGAATACATTTGATTAGCATATTGGACATGTAATATTTTAGTCACTCTTTTTTATTACTTCTTCAAAAGACACACATTTTAGAATCTGGGAGAGTTCAGTACATAAATCCCTCAGATTGGATTTCAGTGGTAGATGTGAAAAAACAATTAGCACACTCATGGGTCCATGTGTAACCAAATCTAATTTGCTTCACACCATCAAATTGATCAAACTTTAAAACTAATAATTCAGCCTGACCATGGTTAGGGAAATTAGTGAAATCAAAACTTTACCCAAGGCACCATTTACCAATCCTTCTACCACATTTAAATTATGTCTTAAAATTACTCTGCAGTTGTTACAAACAAGTAACCGTTTCTCTAGTCCAGCAGCCCTGAATACAGATTTTCCCAAAGAGTCTAATATATCTTGTAATTTTTCACTCACAACTACAGTTACTCTTGATCTTCAATTTTGTCAATTGTCGTAATCTCTAAAATGTCTTCATTCTGAAGTTTTAGTAATTCCTCATTAACTGCAGCACTCTCTTGAATGGTAGGCATTAAAGAAATTATCTGTTTCCCCTCTATCCAAAAAGTTATACAATAGCTCTGCTGTCGGCTTGTTAGAGAAAAACTGTTTTTCAATAACTTGACTTTCCAACACAGGTTTTCCCTCATCTGCCATAACTCCTACTCTAATGTCCTTTAGAATGTTTCCATACTTCATGTCTGAGGCTTGACGCATATTTTTCACAAACTCTTTATATTGAAAATATTGCCAAATGTTGAAATTACCATTATTCCCAATACTTCCCAATGAGCTCTGAGTTTCTTCATCTGAAAGAGTTTTGAAAACAGACTGCCCTTTTACTGCGGAAAGTTGTAATAGGTCCCCAAAAAACAATCAAATGCTTTCCTCAAAACAAGATGACATAATCATTTCTCTAAATCACTTGCATTCGAAGATGAGCAAAGGCAAGCATCAAAAGAGTAATTTTCTTCCAAACTCTTGATACATCATGTCAAGCTTCACCTGATCACTTTTGGTATTCCAGTTTATTCTACTGGCAGCGTTAGTAGTCTATGTAAAGTAATTCTTTTGATATTCTGTGCTGCTAGTCCAGCAGCTGTTGTCACCACACACAGTAAATTATGATCTTTTGTCTTCTGTAGATGAGTAGACATAACTTTCATTAAAAAACTTTTTCTGGTGCCAGCTTGACCACTAATATAAAACAGTATTGGCATGAAAGATGAGCAATTGCATTCTTTTATTTCATGTTGTAATCCATGTTCTAGTTTACCTTTTACTTTAATATAAATGTAATTCTGCTCATTGTTCAGTTGTCCAGTTGGCCAACTAACTGTTCTAGATCTACTGATACTTGTCTAGCTTGTTCCATTGCAATTTCCATTTCATTTATAGCCATCTCAGCTTCATTTTCAATAACAGGTTTTCCAAGAGGATCTTGATATGAGGGTGCGGGCTGTGGCTGCTTTGATTGCTATCCTTAGCTACCTCAGCAGGATTCATTTCTTCCTGTTGTACCTCATCATTTAACATTTTAAAGTAGTTATTGAACATGGGACACTGAATACTATCTTTGACAGCATTAAAACAATTTATAGCAGATGTAATCTCCAAGTAATTCAAGTTCACTATGACAAGGTTTGAACAATTGAAAGGGTGCTAAATTAAAAAATTATCTTTTTTCATGAGTTCAACAGGGCAATTTCTGATGGTTTCTTAAATTTTGTTTTTCATGTTTCACTAAGAATCTATCACATCCACAAACTGCATATTTTCCTTCTTCTATGTTCTCAGTTGAATTACTTTTATACCTAAAGTTTTGAAGAATTTGGTGGGAGGAGCCAAGATGGCGGCCGGGAAGGACGCTTAGTTAATCGCTCCGTCTCGGGCTCGCCAATAAATAATCGCAGGGCGCCATTACCTGAATGCGGAGACAGGATCTGCTCCGCGGAACCCGGCCCCCCACTAGCAGAGCCGACTGAAGCTGTGCGGCCGCGGGACACGGCCGCCGGAGACTCGGAAGTCTCGGAAGGGCCGCGGCCGCCATCTTTGCTAAGGCGGCGTCCCGAGACCCGACCTACGGGACCTGCTGCATGGTGGGTGCGTGGTGGAGGGAGGGGCTCGCATCGAGTGGAGGTGGGCCTAGACCTGGGCCCTGCTACCCCCTCGCTCCCCCATCCCCCCTCTCCTCACCATTGTTCCCCCCCGCTCGGGTGGGGGGGAGCGGATGCCGCGGCCCCGCTGCCCGGGCCCCTTGGGTGTGCCCCCCAAACATCTGTGCGCGAGGCGCGCCCCCAGAGAGGACCCGGGGGCCGCAAGAAACACTCGCCATTATAGCCCGTGGGGCACACGCGCGACCGGAGCAGGCCTGGAACTGGATTAAGGCACGCGTGCCACTTCACCATGAGAGCGTCCGGCCGTGGCGGTGATGCCACGAGCACCCGGAGCTCGATCAGCACACGCACACGGGGGGGATCTTCCCCCATCTCACCAGAAGATCCAATGCCTGGAGCCTGTTGTCAGCGGGAAATCGGTAAACGCAATGTGAGTTTGGCCCCCCCTCTCTTCTGCCCACGCTGATCGGCGGGCCCAGTGGCAGGGTGACCCTGTCCGCCCAGGCCAAAACCTACCTCGGAGGTCACCAGGAGGGCCGATGTCCCAGAACGTGGAGTGCCTATTGGCGGTGGCCCGTGGGGGCGCGCTGCCACCGCTCGGCCTGCTCGGAGAATGCAGGCGACCGCGCGGGTGCGCATGAGATGAGGATACATAAGCAGCGAGGCACGGGTGCGCCACCAGTAAAGCCATCAACCCGGTTTGCACCCGGTGGTGCAGTACATCTACCCGAAGGACATTTAAAAATCAGGTAAAATGACCAGGAAGTCCAAATCAGCGAAAAGCCAAGACCGAAGCACACACGGACCAGCACCCGGCGATCAACAACTTATACCAACCCTACAGTCACTGGAAAGCACACTCCAGGCCCACTCCTCACAATTCGAGAAAGTGCTACAGTCAGTTATGGACACTAAGGGGGTCATTCCAACCCTGGCGGTCGGTGTTAAAGCAGCGGCAAACCTGCCAACTGTCTGGCAGGAAAAAAAATGGAATTCCGACCCTGGCGGAAACCGCCAACAGAGACCGCCACATCAACACACCGCCCGCCACGGCGGTACAAATTAACAGCGCGGCGGTCACCACCAACAGACAGGCGGGAGACAATGTACCGCCCACTGTATCACAACCCACCAATCCGCCACCTTTTCCGGGGTGGTAGCCCCGCCGATAAAAACACGGCGGAAACTGCCATTTCGAAGGGAAAACGCTCACCTCCATACACCCCACGAGGAATCAGGACAGCATGGAACCCGAACTCCACATACTCCCAGCGATAGTCTTCCTGCTCCTCTACCAGGAGCACGAACGGCGGCACAGAAGACAACGGTGAGTACTGCACCTACGACACAGGGGAGGGTGGAGGGGAAAATATTACGGGTACACACATACGCGACACACCCACCCTCACCCTCACCCACTACAACACACACATCAATGCATAGCAACACATCAGAGTGCCCCCCCCCCAAACCCCCCGGAAGAATGCAAATACCAAAGTAAATGATTCTAAACATTGGAATATATTGTATTACTGCCAAAAATATATATATACACATCAAAAACTCTTATATACATAAATGTACAAGTCCGAGCATTGTAGCAGGCATTGTTCGTGGACCACTGAGCCCAAATCACATGGGCAAAGCCCACACAGGATACCTGACTCCAACGAAGAGAACACTGCAGGGGCATCAGATAGCAAAACTACAGGCACCTCAGGGGGAAGGGAAGGGGGGGCACCTCAGCCAGATGAGTGCACGACGCCAGATCCACTAGGGGCCTCCATGGCCACTGTTCAATCCTGGGGAGTGCAAAGACACAGTCTCACAAGTCCAGACAGTGGGTGGGCTGCCCACTGTTACATTCTGGGGAGTGCAAAGCCAAAGTCTCTCAAGGGGATAACAGTCTCCACTGGCTCTGGAGGGGGCCTGGTGCCCAGAGTGCCTCGTGCAGCCCTGCCCGACACAGATGCGGGCCAGCCCCTGCCGCTCATGGGCCAGCGGTGCTTGAGATGAAGGGCCCAGTGCAGCGGTACTTGAGACGGCGGTGCCCAGAGCAGCGGTACCTGAGATGAAGTGCCCAGTTCAGCGGTACTTGAGATGAAGGGCCCAGTGCAGCGGTACTTGAGATGAAGGGCCCAGTTCAGCGGTACTTGAGACGGCGGTGCCCAGTGCAGCGGTGCTTGAGATGAAGGGCCCAGTTCAGCGGTACTTGAGATGAAGTGCCCAATTCAGCGGTACTTGAGACGGTGGTGCCCAGTGCAGCGGTGCTTGTGACGGCGGTGCCCAGTTCAGCGGTACTTGAGATGAAGGGCCCAGTGCAGCGGTGCTTGAGATGAATGGCCCAGTTCAGCGGTACTTGAGACGCCGGTGCCCAGTGCAGCGGTGCTTGTGACGGCGGTGCCCAGTGCAGCGGTACTTGAGATGAAGGGCCCAGTTCAGCGGTACTTGAGACGGCGGTGCTCAGTGCAGCGGTGCTTGAGATGAAGGGCCCAGTTCAGCGGTGCTTGAGATGAAGGGCCCAGTTCAGCGGTACTTGAGATGAAGGGCCCAGTTCAGCGGTGCTTGAGATGAAGGGCCCAGTTCAGCGGTACTTGAGACGGCGGTGCCCAGGGCAGCGGTGCTTGAGATGAAGGGCCCAGTGCAGCGGTGCTTGAGATGAAGGGCCCAGTGCAGCGGTACTTGAGATGAAGGGCCCAGTTCAGCGGTACTTGAGATAAAGGGCCCAGTTCAGCGGTACATGAGATGAAGGGCCCAGTTCAGCGGTACTTGAGATGAAGTGCCCAGTTCAGCGGTACTTGAGACGGCGGTGCCCAGTGCAGCGGTGCTTGTGACGGCGGTGCCCAGTTCAGCGGTACTTGAGATGAAGGGCCCAGTGCAGCGGTGCTTGTGATGAAGGGCCCAGTTCAGCGGTACTTGAGATGAAGGGCCCAGTTCAGCGGTACTTGAGATGAAGGGCCCAGTGCAGCGGTGCTTGAGATGAATGGCCCAGTTCAGCGGTACTTGGGACGCCGGTGCCCAGTGCAGCGGTGCTTGTGACGGCGGTGCCCAGTGCAGCGGTACTTGAGATGAAGGGCCCAGTTCAGCGGTACATGAGATGAAGGGCCCAGTTCAGCGGTACTTGAGATGAAGTGCCCAGTTCAGCGGTACTTGAGACGGCGGTGCCCAGTGCAGCGGTGCTTGTGACGGCGGTGCCCAGTTCAGCGGTACTTGAGATGAAGGGCCCAGTGCAGCGGTGCTTGTGATGAAGGGCCCAGTTCAGCGGTACTTGAGATGAAGGGCCCAGTTCAGCGGTACTTGAGATGAAGGGCCCAGTGCAGCGGTGCTTGAGATGAATGGCCCAGTTCAGCGGTACTTGAGACGCCGGTGCCCAGTGCAGCGGTGCTTGTGACGGCGGTGCCCAGTGCAGCGGTACTTGAGATGAAGGGCCCAGTTCAGCGGTACTTGAGACGGCGGTGCTCAGTGCAGCGGTGCTTGAGATGAAGGGCCCAGTTCAGCGGTGCTTGAGATGAAGGGCCCAGTTCAGCGGTACTTGAGATGAAGGGCCCAGTTCAGCGGTGCTTGAGATGAAGGGCCCAGTTCAGCGGTACTTGAGACGGCGGTGCCCAGTGCAGCGGTGCTTGAGATGAAGGGCCCAGTGCAGCGGTGCTTGAGATGAAGGGCCCAGTGCAGCGGTACTTGAGATGAAGGGCCCAGTTCAGCGGTACTTGAGATAAAGGGCCCAGTTCAGCGGTACATGAGATGAAGGGCCCAGTTCAGCGGTACTTGAGATGAAGTGCCCAGTTCAGCGGTACTTGAGACGGCGGTGCCCAGTGCAGCGGTGCTTGTGACGGCGGTGCCCAGTTCAGCGGTACTTGAGATGAAGGGCCCAGTGCAGCGGTGCTTGTGATGAAGGGTCCAGTTCAGCGGTACTTGAGATGAAGGGCCCAGTTCAGCGGTACTTGAGATGAAGGGCCCAGTTCAGCGGTGCTTGAGATGAAGGGCCCAGTGCAGCGGTGCTTGAGATGAAGGGCCCAGTGCAGCGGTACTTGAGATGAAGGGCCCAGTGCAGCGGTGCTTGAGATGAAGGGCCCAGTGCAGCGGTACTTGAGATGAAGGGCCCAGTGCAGCGGTGCTTGTGACGGCGGTGCCCAGTTCAGCAGTACTTGAGATGAAGGGCCCAGTTCAGCGGTTCCGGCCATGGCGGGGAGGTCATTTGCCACCTGTCCTGTGGCTGGCGGGGCCCTCCTGGCCATCTGTCCTGTGGCTGGCGGGGCCCTCCTGGGCAGCTGTGCCTTGCCTGTTGGTGGCCTCCTGCCCACCTGGGATGGGGCTGGCGGGGCTCTCCTGGCCAGCTGGGCTGATGGCGGTGTTGTCGGGCGTGCTGCCCTTCCCAGCCTTCCCTGATCGCCTGTGGCCCTTCCCCACCTTGGGCGGTGTGCCAGCTGTCTCTACACTTCCTGTCGGAGCCATGGTAGGGGTTTTAGTCCCTGGTGTTTTCACCCTCTCGCGCAGGCCACTGCCTATCTTGGGATGTTTCTCCGGGGGTGGGCTGCCTGTGCCTTAGCTTCGCACCAAACTGGCTGCCCTGGAGGGCGGGGCACTCCACAGTCCATGGCAGACTGTGATGACAGGGGCCGGTTTTGTCGTGGCTGAGGTGCTGACTGTAGTCATATGACATGGACGGGGTGGGGGAGTTGGTGGAAAGAGGTTGAGTTTAGACAGGAAAACCTTTTTAGGAGCAGTGAGACGGGTAGGTGTAGTGGGTATGGGAGTGGAGGAAGAGGTTGTGGTTGTAGGAGTTGTAAGTCTGGTGTCTTTGGGTGCAGGTGCTTGGGCTGGAGGCTGTCGTGAGGTGGATGGCTGTTGGGTGGGTGGCTGCCTGCGTTTGTGTATCTTGGAAGAGGGGGTCACAGACACACTGGGAGAGGACACAGGGGACGTGTAAATGGCAGTGGGGGTGGTGACTGCACGTGTGCGGGGGGTTCTGGTGTGTGTGCTGCTGAGGGACGTAGTGGCTGAAGATGATGTGCATGCAGGTGTGAGTGGAGACGTGACAGGGAGGGAGGAGGGAGACGAGGAGGAGGGGGACACAGTGGAGGCAGTGGGTGTTGGTATGTCTGTATGTGGATGTTGCTTGTGTGAATGCCTGTGTGATGTGTGGTGCTTATGTCTGGCTGAGCTTCCCTTGGTTGTTGGGTGTGTGCAGGCTGGTCTGATGGTATGTCTGGGATAGGCAGAGGTACTGATGATAGGGTATGGGTGGAGGAAGTTGGAGGGGGGAGGCTAGAGACAGGGACAATGGCTGCCATCAGTGCTGAGGCCAGAGTCTGGAACGATCGCTGAAGGGCAGCCTGACCAGAATGAATGCCCTCCAGGTATGCATTACTCTGGTGCACCTCCCTTTCTACACCCTGGATGGCATTCAAAATGGTAGACTGCCCAACAGTGAGCGTCCTCAGGAGGTCAATGACCTCCTCACTGAGGGCAGCAGGGGTGACTGGGGCAGGGCCTGAGGTGCCTGGGGCGAAGGAGATGCCCACCTTCCTGGGTGAGCGGGCACGGGCCAAACGCTGAGGGGCTGCTGGGAGGGCGGTGCTGGTGCGGTGGGTGGCGGCTGTACCTGTTGTTGCGGGGGGCACAGATGTTGCCGCCACCACAAGGGAGCTCCCTTCAGAGGACGAGTCGGTGTCACTGATGTCAGCCCGAGTCCCCGCTGTGGAGCTCACCTCGCCCTCCGTCCCACTGGTGAATTCGGAGTCCGTTGCGTGGCCCTCCGTGTGGGATGCAGCTCCCTCGTGCTCCGATGCCACTTCTCCTCCGCCTGATGATGCTAATGCACACGTGAACAGGAAGACCACAAAAAAGGGGAGGGGGGAGAATAAAGACATGTTGAGTGCATACATTGGCGACACCGTTGGCGGACAGGACAGACACAGAAGCCCCCTGCACTACGCCGCGCACATGGGGTCGACTACTCAATCCGTGGGACATGGCCTACAAGCCTATGGACGACATCTGCACACATAGATGACACAGGGCCATGAATAGCTGTACTTGGCACCCTACAGAGGTGGGGGGCGGGGGCACAGGGCCATGCCTTAGGGAGGGGCTTAGCCTACAGAAATCGCCCTGGCCTACGGATACCCACAGCCCACATCCCCCACCCAGACACCTCCACTGCACGCAAAGTCAACAGAATGAGAGTGTACTCACCCCCTTGTGTCTGCTGTGATGTCCTCACGCGCCCATCCAAATCGGGGTAAGCCACTGTCAGGATCCGGGACATCAGGGGGGGTCAAAGTCCGACTGGCACCCCTCCCACGTTGGGAGGCCATCCCCAGCTGAGCCTCCGCTGTCTTCCTGCTCCAGCGGCGGATGTCCTCTCATCTCTTCCGGCATTGGGTGCCCCGTCTGTGGTGGACCCCCAGGGTCCGGACGTCCTTGGCGATGGCACGCCAAATATCGATCTTCTGGTGGGCGCTGACCTATGTGAAATGTACAGGGGGAGAAGAATAGTCATCACCTTCTGCACCCTCAATGTGACTGGCCCCCTATCCCTACCCTTGCCATGTGGCACATGCTCTCACCGTCGTTTGATGCATGCCTCAATCGCTCCCCTCCCAACCATCTTTCATCCACCCCACTCAACACAGGCATAGCCCATAAAGCATGCTCCCAGTGTATTTACCTGTTTGTCTGGAGGACCGTAGAGTACTGGGGGAGGACCCCATCCACAAGTTTATCCAACTCCTGAGCAGTGAAGGCAGGGGCCCTTTCCCCAGTCGCATGAGCCATTGTCTCTTCCAGACCGAGGTCACAGCAGCACTTGCAGTGTAGGTCCTCTCCTGTCGAAGATCAGGTATCGAGTGATTAAGCAGATAGAAAATGGCGGTCACGCCCGCGGCGGTGCGTACCGCGACCACCGGCGCACATCGTCATTGGCTCCTGAGACCCATAGGGTTCAATGTTAACCAATGCTGCTTTGCGCCGCGGTCTTCGCCCGCCTACCGCCACGGTGTGCCACGCCAGCGCATTTACCTCACATCCCATTGTCGCACTTCACAGGTCAGGCAGCCGCCATTTCAGGGACCCACATGGCTTAATTTTTACTGCGTCACACATACCTAGGCCTTGCATCAACACCCATACAAACCATTCAATGGATTGAGAATCGTGTTATGTGCAAGCTGTGGTTACGTACCTGTGGGTTGATTGACTCTGTGCTCGCTGTTGTCCTTCATAGGCACCGTCCGCTGGCACATGCGAGGAGATGGAGGAATCCTCCGGTGTACAGACCGCTGGTGGACCTGTCGACAATGGAGGAAAGACATGTCATACTGACATACAGGCTTGACCGAGCCACTATTCATGAACTGTGTGCCCAGCTGGAGCCAGACCTGATGTCACCAATCCGCCAACCCACAGGGATCCCCCCTCTAGTGCAGGTGCTGTCAGTGCTCCATTTCCTAGCAAGTGGGTCATTTCAAACAACAGTGGCCATATCATCAGGGATGTCCCAGCCTATGTTTTCCAAGGTGTTGTCCAGAGTGTTGTCTGCCCTGCTGAAACACATGCGCAGCTACATCGTTTTCCCTGAGGTGGGGGATTTGCCTACAGTGAAGGGTGATTTCTATGCCCTTGGACATATCCCCAACATCATAGTTGCCATTGATGGGACCCATGTGGCTTTGGTTCCCCCCCACAGGAGTGAACAGGTGTACAGAAACAGGAAGAGTTATCATTCGATGAATGTGCAGATGGTGTGTTTGGCAGACCAGTACATCTCCCATGTTAATGCCAGGTTCCCTGGCTCAGTGCATGACGCGTACATCATGCGGAATAGCAGCATCCCTTACGTGATGGCTCAACTCCAGAGGCACCGTGTGTGGCTAATTGGTGACTCTGGTTACCCCAACCTGTCATGGCTACTGACCCCAGTGAGGAATCCCAGGACAAGGGCAGAGAAACGCTACAATGAGGCCCATGGACGAACTAGGAGGGTGATCGAGCGGACCTTCGGCCTCCTGAAGGCCAGGTTCCTCTGCCTCCATATAACAGGTGGATCCCTATTCTACTCACCAAAGAAGGTGTGCCAGATCATCATGGCCTGCTGTATGCTTCACAACCTGGCTTTGCGACGACAGGTGCCTTTTCTGCAGGAGGATGGTCCAGATGGT
Source organism: Pleurodeles waltl (assembly GCF_031143425.1). NCBI lineage: Eukaryota > Metazoa > Chordata > Amphibia > Caudata > Salamandridae > Pleurodeles > Pleurodeles waltl. The sequence goes on along the minus strand of NC_090437.1, from coordinate 255,663,201 downwards.
GATGTTGTAGCAGCTGTGTAGCCTGTGGAGAGTGAAGACGAGGAAGCCGAAGAAGACGACATAGACAACAGGAACACAGTAATACAGCAGTATTTCCAATGACACACAGGTATGAATACACACCGGCATATTACATATACTTAAACACTACTACCTTTCTACTGTCTGTCCTTTTCACCCAGTGTATGGTAACTGAGTTGTGACTTTCCCTTCCGATTTCAGAGATGTGGGCCCCACTGTGTGACATCTGCTTTGTTTCCTCATGGACTACAGCTGTGTGACATTGGCATGTTGGCATCACAATGTAAATAAGCATTTTGGCACGGTAATGTCTAATACATTTGTTCAAAATCACAGCCAGACTCCTGATTGTTTTGTGCAATAACTGTGTTTATTACAGTGCTCTAGATTGGTGGGTGGTTGCAAATCGGTGAGGGGTGATGGTGGAGGAATGTCCATGGCAGAGTCCAAACTATTTGTATCACAGGTGCATTGTCCAAATGCCTGTGGAAAGTGGAGCAGGGGCAGTTTAAGGATGGACAGGGTGACAATGTGGGACAGTGGGATGACAATCAGGGAGGTATCCTTTCCTGGCGGGGGTCTTGGCATCTTACTCTGTCTTCTTCCTGGATCTCAGGGACCGCTTGCGGGGTGGTTCTCCTTCTGCAGGGGGTGGGGTGCTGGTGGCCTGTTGGTCCTGTGGCGGGGCCTCCTGTCCACTAGCGCCGGCAGAGGTGGTAGGCAGTTCTTGGTCCATGCTAGTGTCAGGGGCCCTTTGTGGTGCCACAATGTCCCGCAATGTGGTGACTACCAGATTCAGAGCCCCTACAATGGTGCCCAGGGCGGAACTGATGGTTCGTAGTTCCTCCCTGAACCCCAAATACTGTTCCTCCTGCAGGAGCTGGATCTCCTGAAACCTGGCCAGTACCGTCGCCATCGTCTCCTGGGAATGATGGTAGGCTCCCATGATGGAGGAAAGGGCCTCGTGGAGAGTGGGTTCCCTGGGCCTGTCCCCCCCGTCGCACAGCAGCCCTCCCAGGTCCCCTGTTTCCCTGGGCCTCTGTCCCCTGGACCGTGTGCCCACTACCACTGCCCCCAGGTCCCTGTTGTTGTTGGGGTGGTGGGTTAAACTGGGTGCCCTGTAGTGGTGGACATACCGCTGATTGACGTGTCCTGGGGACAGAGGGATGGGCCCGCTGGGTGGGTGCTGTGCTGGTGTTCCCAGAGGGGGGAAGGTCTGCTGTGGCCTGTGGCTGTCTGAGGGAAACCGACTGTCCTGAGGTCCCCGATGGGCCGGGCTGGTCATCTAGATCCAGGTCGACAGAGGTGCTGTCATCACTGTGGGCCTCTTCTGGGGGTGGAGTGGACATTTGTGGACCCTCCTGCGCGGTGACGTGGCGTTCGGGTCCTGCAGGGGTATAAAACCATGATTATTGCATCTGTGTGTGCCATAGTGTGCAATGGGTGGGTGCCCGTGTACCCCATTGCTTGCATTCCTGTGTGGGGGCTTTTGTGACGGTGGTTTGGGGGGGATGGGGATGTGCAGTGGGCATGCTTTGGTGATGGGTGTCCATGCTTTGTGGTCGCATGCAGGGCTTGGGGTTGGGATGGGTGGGTTGTGATGGTGAGACATTTGCAAGGAGTAGGTGTAATGGGGTGAGGGTGAGGGTGGGGGTATGAGTTGGCATGCTGGTGGGGTGGGGGGGATGAAGTAGTGAAGATGAGACTTACCAGAGTCCATTCCTCCAGATACTCCTGCGAGGCCCTCAGGATGCAGGATCGCCAAGACCTGCTCCTCCCATGTTGTAAATTCTGGGGGAGGAGGTGGTGGTCCGCCGCCAGTCCACTGAACCGCGATGTTGTACCTGGATACCGTTGAACGCACCTTCCCCTGTAGGTCGTTCCACCTCTTCCTGATGTCATCCCTATTTCTTGGGTACTGTTCCACCCCGTTGACCCTGTCGACTATTCTGCTCCATAGCTCCATCTTCCTGTCAATGGAGGTGTGCTGCACCTGTGTTCCGAAGAGCTGTGGCACTTCCCGTACGATTTCCTCCACCATGACCCTGAGTTCAACCTCAGAAAACCTGGGGTGTCTTTGCGGTGCCATGGGGTGGTGTGGGTGATGTGTGGGGTGGATTGTGTGGTGCTAAGTGTGGTGATGTGTATTGGTGTGTTGTGTGAAGTGCGTGGTAATATTGCTGGGTGATGGTAATATGCGCGTCTGGGTGCTCAGATCTCTATTTCTCTGTGCGTGGTCCCGATTCTCTAGGAGTGGAAGTTTGTGGGTGATGTGGGTGTGTGTTTTACATTTAATTGGGTGTGTGGGAGTGGTGTTTGCATGTGTATCAGGTGTGTGTATTTTGAGCGCGGCGGTGTGTAGCGCCAATAGAATACCGCGGTTGAAAGACCGCCGCGTGGATTCGTGTGTCGTGATAGTGTGGGCGTATTTCTGTTGGCGTGACGGTGTCGGTTTGGTTATCGCCAGTTTCTTGCTGGCCTTTGGTGTGGCGGACTTTTGTGGATGTCTGTATTTTGGCGGTTTGCGTGTTGTGGGTCAGAATGACCGTGGCGGTTTACCGCGGCAGTATGTTGGCGGTCTTCTGACAGCGGTATCCGCCTTTTAACGCCAAGGTTGTAATGACCCCCTAAATCTTCACTGGAGAACAGGATGGACACAGTATCGCAAAACCTGAATCTACTCAGAGTAGACCATCGCAAATTATCCGAAAGAGTGAAGTCAACGGAAGAGGTGCTAAGTGAACTGACCCCCATGATAGCGGACAACCAAAAACAAATTCTCCGCCTAGACGCAGAAGTAAAGACACTGTTGAGAAGAGCAGAGGAGGCGGAGGGCAGATCCCGCCGTAACAACGTACGGTTCCTGGGATTCCCTGAAAAATCATTGGATCAAAACTCAGAACTCTTGCTGGAACACTGGCTAATCAAAGAGGTTCTGAATGGGGCCCCATCAAAGTTCTTCTCTGTAGAAAGAGCGCACAGGATCCCGGGACGTCCCCCGCCTCCGGGTCAACCTCTAAGACCGCTAATAGCCAGGTTCCTGAACTTTAGAGACCGCAATGCTATACTGAAGCAGTTCTGCAACAAAGGCCCATTCAGATACGAGGACTTAGTTGTCAGCGCTTACCCAGACTTCACTCAAGAGGTACAAAAACAACGCAACTCCTACGTCAAAATAAAGCAGCGCCTTTGTGAACATGACATAAAGTACGCACTACTATTCCCTGCCAAACTAAGAGTGTCAACAGATGAACGCACCCACGTGTTCACCTCTCCGGAGGATGCCTGGACGTGGATCCACGCCAAGGGGCTCGCTCTCCCCCAAGAAGCGGATAGCACTGACTTGGACTGGTTAGTATCCTCTCCGTGGAAACGCACTAAGAGGCGCACCAGGGGACAACCCACGGAGAAACAGGCCGCAGAAGAGAGTGCCAAGGTCCTGAAAGAAACCCCCCTGCTGACACAGAACTCCTTTGAGACTCTCAGGCCGCGCCCCGAGGAAGGCTCAGAGTCAGACTCGATCAGCTCAGACTCTACATTAACAGATGTGCTAAAAGGTCCAGAGTTTACCCCCAGAACCGCAGATGCACTCTGAAAGAGTATCGCTGACTCACCCCCCTGCCGGAATTGGCCACCACAACCGAGGAGCAGAGCGGGACATTGCATGCGCCACTGGATGTGGGTGGCTACCACATCTGAATCTATGTATCTTTTTTCCTTGAAAACTGTTCCCACACCCAGACTGCGCACTGCTGGCAGCGATGACACACAGGGGGAGGGAACAGCTCACCCCGGGAGCGCCCCAAATCATCTGCAGACCGGGTCTGCAGAAGGATGTGAGCCCCATAACGAGCCGCATCTGGTTGGTAAAATTGCTCCCCCACAGACATCCACATGGACACAGTTTTGCTCACACTCCAGTGGGGTGCGCAGTTTGTTATAAGTTCACAGTTGGGGAAGGGATCCAGTTGGGGAGGGAACGGGGGTAATAGTTAGTTTGTACACTACAGGTCCGTCCATAACACAGGGAACATTGTCGAGACTGATGGGGCTGACCGCAGACGTGCTGGGGTTGGGGGGAGCCGGCTGGGTCTCAATTGTTGGCAGAGTGCCAGATGCACCCTCACAAAATAAAACATGGCTCAATCCGCAGTCCACAGCACGCATAAATACGAAATAGTCACCTGGAATGTCAAGGGACTGGGGACACCGAGTAAAAGGTCCCGGGTGCACGCACGTCTCAGGCGCCAGGGAATACCCATCGCAATCCTACAAGAGACTCACCTGCGAGACCCCGACCTGCAAGAACTGCGGACCAAATGGGGGGGACAGATAATAGGCACATCCTACTCGAAATTCGCGAGGGGGGTCCTCATATGGATAGGACAGGGCATCCCCTTTCTCCAAACATTGCACAGGATAGATCAGGGAGGCAGGTATGTGGTAGTGGAGGGTCGACTTGACGGCAGACAATTTTCACTAATAGGGATATATGCCCCCAATAACGCGTCATCTGAATTTCTGGGTACACTCACCCCAGCATTATTGGTGAATCCTGAAGCACCCGCCATATGGGGCGGGGACTTCAATTGTATACCGGACCCGGCGCTGGACAGGTCAAACCCCCCCACACAAACGACAGCCAATAGATACACCAGACGCCCACTACATGCGTGGGCTAGCGATATGGGTCTACATGACATATGGCGCGTGAAACACCCACTACAAAGGGAATACTCATTCTACTCAATACCGCATAAGGTACACACCAGGATAGACATACTGTGGGGCACTCAGGAAATCTGCACAATCGCCAGCGGGATAGAATATCTAGCTAAAAGACTATCGGATCATTTGCCGCTCAAAGTAACTCTGAACTGGGGCAGGAAGCGCCAAGCAATCCCCACATGGAGACTTCTGGTGGAAGCCCTCCAAGATCAAGCATTCACAGACACGCTGAACACAGTATTGGGAAATAAACCCTGGTTCCACAAACCTAATAGCAGTGGAGTGGGACGCGCATAAGCAGTGGTTCGCGGTCACTGTATTTCAACTACATGGGGGGTGAGATGCACACTCCACGCAGAGGTCAGCAAGTTGGAAAAAAAATTAAGAGCATTAGAAACTGCAGTAGCCCGCAACGAAACACCATACACGGTACTAAAAGATGCGCGCGCAGAATATGCTGTCGCTGACACCACACTTCGCCAACACGATCATAAATACCACTTGATGCGACTTCAAATGGAAGGCGACAGATCGGGCAGGCTACTCGCGTGGCTTTTACGCAAAGACCGGCAGCGCTCACCTATTGGGGCCATAGAGACAGGCACAGGTACACTGGCAATCACACAGGAAGAAATAAACGACACGTTTAGGGAATACTACACAAACTTAGACACCAAACTCACATCATGCACCACCCAACAACTTATGTCCTTCCTGACAGGCTCAGCCCTGCCCCAACTTACAGGGGCAGATAGGGAGACACTAGAGGCCCCCCTGACATGAGGGGAACTCAACATGGCCCTTGCACAATTGCCTAGGAATAAAGTACCAGGCGCGGACGGCCTTCCATCAGAATACTACTCTACCTTTGCGACACGCCTTAACTCCCATCTCCTGAAAGTATTCGAAGAGGCATGGGCCAGTGGGACCCTACCCCCAACGCTGAGGGAGGCAATGATAGTGGTCCTCCCCAAACAAGGACGCGACCCCACTGATGTTAAATCCTACAGGCCCCTGTCACTACTAAATTTAGACTGTAAAATACTTGGTAAAATACTGGCCAACAGGTTAGCCCCCTACATGCACATCCAAGTACACGAGGACCAAAATGGGTTCATCCCGAAACGCAACACTTTTCTTAACATCCGGAGGCTGCTGAGCGTGATGGGCGACACTCTCCCGCATGCATACGAGGAAATGGTGATCTCACTCGATATTGAGAAAGCGTTCGACACACTAGAATGGGATTTCTTGTTCGCCACCATGCAGCAAATGGGTATTGGCCCAAAATTCACACGCTGGGTACGTACATTGTACACCAACCCACAGGCTAGGGTGAAGACAAGTGGGGTCATATCAGGGAGCTTCCTGATTAACAGGGGCACAAGACAGGGATTCCCCCTGCCCCCCCTGCTGTTTGCCTTGGCAATGGAACCACTGGCTGCACGCGTCCGCGCGAAGAAGGAGAGGTGGGGGAAAATTAGGAACGGGACCTACCACGCCATATCATTATACGCAGATGATGCCTTGATATACATACGAAGGGGTGGAGAGGTGTTGTCCTCAGTGATGTCGCTGCTATCTGAGTTTGGAGGGATCTCTGGCCTAGTAATAAACTGGGGAAAATCCTGCATATTCCCACTAACCAGCTGGCCCCTATTGAAACAAGATAATGCCCCACTAGGCCACCTGAAATGGTGCATTGACACATTTAAATACTTAGGGGTTAACATCTATCACAGAACAGAGGACCTTAGGGATGGTAATCTAGGGAGAGCGGTGGCTTCCATGAAGGGTTCAATGCGATTCTGGAATAATTTACCACTCTTACCACTGGGCAAGGTGGCCTTAGCAAACATGCTGATACTACCTAGATTGTTATACCACTTTGCGCCCCTGCCACTCATTATTAATAAACGTTTCTTCAATAGTTTGAACGCTGTCTTACTGCAGCTTGTGTGGGGAGAGGGCAGAAGGCGGGTCGCACTAACCACGCTACAGCACCAGGTCATCGCGGGTGGACTGGGCACCCCCAACTTTGAGCTTTACTCCGCGGCCGCGCAGTTACAGTGGATAGTGAACTGGATCCATAGGCCCAATTCGTCGGAATCCACATGGCTAACGTCTCGACTTCAGGGAGTCCCCCTGCTCGTATGGCTCACAAATAAGCAAATAAAAAGCGCACGCGAAAACCCATTGATGGCAGTGGCTCACGCATGCTGGAAGAGGTACATTCAAAGAGACGCAAAGGAACTTCCCTACTCGCCACTCCTCCCACTAGAACGGCTTCCCGGGTGGGCCGAGACTGGATTACATTTGCCCGCAGCCTGGTCGGATGCGGGCATATACACAGTGGGAGATTGCTTTGAAGAAGGTAAATTAATGTCGTTCGAATCCATGCAAGCCCTCACAGCGGTGAGCCCGGGACAATTCCTGGCCTATCATGCTATATGTCAGGCAATTAGAAAAACATGAGCGGCTGGAGAACTAGAGCCAGATACCTCTCCCGCACTGCACCACATGCTGAGCTGCGACACTCAAGCAAAAGCAGTCTCGAACTCATACAAACACCTGAATAAGCCCCCGGCACCTAATCTGCCAAAAGCCAGGGAGAGGTGGAACGCCGTACTGCCTGTCCCGATCCCATGGGAAGAATGGTCGAAAGCCTTAAGCCATACCCGTGAGGTCTCAAGGAACCCCAGATTCTGCTACACGCAGTTCAATTACATACACCAAACATATTTAGCACCAGCCAGGATCAAACGCATGTTCCCCGGGTCGGACCCGGCCTGCCCCAGATGTAATGCTCCAGAGGCACAGTTCTACCACATGGTCTGGGAGTGCCCCCGGATACAAAAGGAATGGGCTGGGGTGGTAAAAACTTTAGCAGAAATTACGGGCCTCGCCCTGGACTTGAATCCCAAGTCCTGCCTACTTGGTCTCAGGACAAGGGCGAAAACACACAAACACCTACATAGGTTTGTAGACCTGGCTTATGCAATGTACAAAAGACTGATAGCCATGGATTGGAAAGCTCCCAATGCACCCAACCTGAAAGCCTGGCTCACCCTTACACTGCGATGGGCCCGTGCTGAGTACCAGGTACTTACGAAACTAGCGTGCGAGGGACTGCGACATGCGGGTTGCGAAACATGGAACACACTAGTTTCTAAACTAGACGCAAAAAACGACGAGAAGCCCCCGTGAATTGCGAATTAACGCGAATGCCCAGGTAGTCACTGGCATGTAGCCGGGCACAATGCAGCATTCCATTAGGGGACACACACAACCTCATCAACAACACCTCACCCCCACTGACAACACACCAAACCTCCATGCGCACATGCTTCATGTAGTATTCACTGGCCCGCACACCCTAACCACTTGACACTAGCACCCTAACAGCCGGCGCTTCCCTCCTCCCCCCCCCGCACAGAATCTAAGACTCCATCCTGTGCAACTGTGGAGTCTCTCCGCATTAAAATACACTAGTTATCGGCATAGGCAATAATTAAAAAACACTGGGTAGACCACTCGGACCTGGAAGTGTACAATGTGTTTTAGTTGTTTGATTATTTTAAGTTGTGCGAAATTAAAAGATCTGTTTAAACCACTAATTTCCTGTCACCGATAATACATGTATGTAGCACAATGTTTGGTTTTTGAAAAACTCAATAAAAAAAGTTATAAAAAAAAGTTTTGAAGAATTTCATAAAGACACTTGTCCTCTAGATGCGTGCTCTTCTTTTTGGATAATATGTATCCAACATATTTGATTTTACAATGTGTGTACTTTCTGGGTCAAACTCTGCCAGGAACTGAATTTCAGGAAAAGTCTTCAATGCTTGGTTTCTTGTAATAGGCAGACCAAGGCTAACCTACACAATTCCTTCGGATTTTGAGAACAAGCATTTTCAATCTGGGCAAATACAATTTCTTGCTTTGGCTTCTTGGCAGAAATCTCCTCCCGCATCTCCTATATCTGAGTTTTTTCGGATTTTGTGATATATGATGTGACATACTGAGACACATTGATGGAGTTGTCTGCAACAAATTGAATGTCCATGTTAGCATTCCATATTTTTAAAATCGCAGAATTGTACTCATTAATGTATTTGGAATCTTGACTTCTTCTTACATTATATGCTTCTTTGGTGATTTTGGTGTTAGTGTATGTCTCACTCAAGACAAGAAGCTATTTACTCTTCCTTTTGAAATGACCAGTCGTGGAAATCCAAATCGACATTGTGTATAACATGTTTCTTTTGACCTGTATCTACAGTGACAATAATTTCCACATCTATGTGTTTGAAAATGCAAAACTTGTTCTCTGAGACCTTTGTCAGCAGTCTGTTTTGGTGTAGTTGATGTGACATACTGCTCTATAAAAGATAAGACAGAGTCATCACTTTATGCTCCAAATTTGAGTGTGTCTTTTATCCATAGTAGCATGTGAATGTGAGGAGCACCTCTTGCCTGGTACTCTTTCTGCCAAAAGAAATCACTTATTTTTCCAAGGGGAGGATTGCTTTTGTTGCAGATTAAAGCAAGCATAGCTTGGAACCTGGAACTAAAGTATCTAGAAAATTAGCAAGATATAATGAGCAGAGTTCTCCATCTGTCTTCAAATTGATATCCTTTAAATTAGAGTTTGCTTTTCCCAAGAATTCAATGAGATCATCCCATGCATACTCTGCACAACTCAATATCAAAAACCAGGTTGGTGGTGCTAGTCTTCTTAGAATACATTTCACTTCTCCATGACGACAGAACTAGTATTCATTTGTACCACATTGGCGTGCCATCAAATTAATTAAGTTATATTACAAGTTTTCATCCTTTTCTTGAACTTTCTTAATAAAATCTCTTGCAGACATATTTTGAAGATTAAGGCCCTCATTCCAAACCTGGCGGTTGGTGTTAAAGCGGCGGTAATACCGTCAACAGGCCAGCGGTAAAAAAAATGGGATCACGACCACGGCGGAAACCGCCAACACAGACAGCCACTTTAACACTCCGACCGCCACGGCGGTAGCTACAAACACCGCATCGGTCACAGCCAACAGACAGGTGGAAGACAATGTACCGCCCACCCTATCACAACTCGCCAATCCACCAGCTTTTGCGGGGCGGTACCAAAGCCATCAAAAGCATGGCAGAAACAGTCTTTGGAAGGGAAACCACTCAACTCTTGATAATCAACGAAGAACCAGGACACCATGGAGCCCGAGCTGCAGGTCCTGCCCATGCTGGTCTACCTCCTCATACACGAGGAATATCAAAGGTGGCGGTGACGACGACAGTGAGTACTGCACCTAGCACACAGGGGAGGGGGGAGGAAAAAGAGAGTGACACACACACGCAACAGGCAACACCCCCACCCTCACCCACAATACCATACACACAAACACCTGCAACAACATTACATATACACCCCGTAACCCCCTGGAAGAACGCAAGAACAAAAGGAGTTGAGTAAAATCAGTGATACTTCGAAATATGCAGATATACTTAACGAAAAGAAGAACATTATATACAAATATTTACAATATGTACATAAGGATATACCCTGTCCTTTGCAAATGTCCGTGGCCCACTGGGTCAAAAATCATGGGTCAATCCCACACTTGACTCCTGCCTCAATACGGAAAGAACACTGTAGGGGCATCAGGTCGTAAACACACAGGCACCTCAGGGGGATGGGGAAGGGGGAGCACCTCAGTCGGAAGATGGTACTACGCCACTGGTCCTGGAGGGGGCGACATGCCCACAGCGATGTACTGGGGAGTGCAAAGCCACAGTCTCTCAAGTGGGTGGTTTGCCCACTGCTTGGTCCTGGGGAGTGCAAAGCCACAGTATCTCTAGTGGGTGGTTTGCTCACTGCTTGGTCCTGGGGAGTGCAAAGCCACAGTCTCTCTAGTGGTTTGCCCACTGCTTGGTCCAGGGGAGTGCAAAGCCACAGTCTCTCTAGTGGGTGGTTTGCCCACTGATTGGTCCTGGGGAATGCAAAGCTACAGTCTCTCAAGTGGGTGGTTTGCCCACTGCTTGGTCCTGGGAGTGCAAAGCCATAGTCTCTCAAGTGGATGGCTTCTTCCACTGGTCCTGGAGGGGGCTTTGTGCCCAGTGTGCTTCATCCTGCCAAGGACTGGGTGAGTGGATGCATTTCTCCACAGGTTCTGGATGGGGCTTTGTGCCCAGTCTGCTTCACCCTGCCAAGGATTGACTGAGTGGATGCATTTCTCCACAGGTTCTAGAGGGGGCTTTGTGCCCAGTCTGCTTCATCCTGCCAAGGATTGGGTGAGTGGATGCATTTCTCCACAGGTTCTGGAGGGGGCCTTGTGCCCAGTGTGCTTGATCTTGCCAAGGATTGGGTGAGTGAATGCATTTCTCCACAGGTTCTGGAGGGCCCTTTGTGCCCAGTGATGCAGCACCTGGGGTGTGGCAGTTCAAAGTCTCTCATCTGGGTGTCTGAGGCACGAGATTTGCAGGGAACAGGTAGCATGATACTCCATGGAGGCAGGGCCAAACTCCAACCTGCGGCGAATAAGGCTGCAAGCTGGTGGTAGTGCTGGTGGGGGTGCTTCCAGTGCTGGTGGGAGGCTTCAGGCCGTCTCCTGCAGCCTCGGACGGCTTCCCACTGGGGATGCTGCTGCTGAAAGCTGTTGTGGCAGCGGCGGGGCAGGTGGCGGTGCAGGTGGCGGTGCAGGTGGCGGTGCTGGTGGCGGTGCTTGCGGAGGTGCCTGCGGCGGGGATGCTGGCGGTGCTGGCCATGGTGCAGGTGCTGGTAGTGGTAGAAGGAGACTCCAGGCCGTCTCCTGCAGCCACGGATGGCTGCCCACTTGGGATGCTGCTGCTCACAGTTGTTGTGGCAGTGGCTGGGCAGGTGGCGGTGCAGGTGGCGGTGCTAGCGGCAGTGCTTGTGGCGGTGCTTGCTGCGGTACAGGTGGCGGGGCTGTCAGTTCTGATGGTGAGCACCAGGCCCTCATCTGGAGCCTTCGAGGCCTGAAGTGTCTTGTCTTGGCTTTTCTGCCCCTTCCTCACCTTGGCAGATGCTGGTGGGACCTTGGCACTGGTAGCTGGAGTTTTGGAGGAGGACTTGCTGGGTGCTCCTTGGCCGTGCTGCATGCTGGCCCCTTCTTCACCTTGGCAGGTGGCAGAATGGACTCGTCCTTTGCAGGTGTCGGTGGCACACTGGCTGGCCTGATGGATGCCCCCTTTGATCCTCTGGGAGTTGCAGGTACCACAGCGTCTGCCGACTTGGTGGCTGAGGTGCTGACCTGTGTTCTGGACACCCTGGCCTATGGTGATGGACAGGGAGGGGCAGAGGCGTAGGGAAGAGGTCAATGTTTGCCAGGAAACCTTTTTAGACACACTGGGATGGGAAGATGGAGAGGGTTTGGGAGTGGAGGAAGAGGGAGTGGTTGTAGGAGATGTCTGTCTGCTGAGTTTGGGTGAAGGTGCATGGGCTGGATGCTGTTGTGAGGAGGATGGCTGTTGGGTGGGTAGGTGCTTATGTTTGTGTACTTTGGGAGGAGGTATCACAGACACACTGGGAGAGGACACAGGAGACGTGTGCATGGTTGTGGGGGTGGTGACTGCTCGTGATGGCTGTGTTGTGATGGGCAAGCTGGTGCTGGATGTAGTAAATGAAGATCTACTGCATGCAGGTGTGAGTGTAGACGCTACTGGGAGGGAGGTGGACGATTAGGAGGAGGGGGACACAGTGGAGGCAGTGGATGTTGGTGTGTCTGCATGAGTATGGTGCTTGCGTGAGTGCTTGTGAGATGAAGTGTGGTACTTATGTTTACCTGAGCCACTTTTGTGTGGTGATTTGGATGAATGCTCATCTGAAGGTGTGTTTGGGATAGGCTGAGGTTGAGGGGATTGGGTCTGGGTAGAGGAAGTTGGAGGGGGGAGGCTAGACACAGGGACAAGGGCTGTCATCAGTGCTGAGGCCAGAGCCTGAAATGCTCTCTGTTGGGCCACCATGCCAGAGTGAATACCCTCCAAGTATGCATTTGTTTGTTGCAAATGCCTCTCAACACTCTGGATGGCATTCAGAATGGTTGACTGCCCAACAGTGAGGGATCTCAGGAGGTCAATAGCCTCTTCACTGGGGCAGCAGGGCTGACAGGGGCAGGGCCTGAGGTGCCTGGGGCGAAGGAGATGCCCACCCTTCTGGGTGAGCGGGCACGGGAAACATGCTGAGGGGCTGCTGGGAGGGCGGTGCTGGTACGGAGGGTGGCGGCCGTACCTGTAGTTGGGGTGGGCACAGAGATGTCCGCCACCGCCAGGTTCCTTCCATCAGAGGAGGAGTCGCTGTTTGTGTTCTCCCCTCCTGTCCCCGTCATGGTGCTCCCCTCGCCCTCCATCCCACTGGTGCCTTCACCCTCAGTGTATTCGGCCTCCAGGCCCATGTGGAATGCAGCTCCCTCCATCGCCGGTGCCTCTGCTCCTCTGCCAGATTATGCTAATGCACACAAGGACAGGGTAACAAAACAAAAAGGGGGGGAAGAAACAGAGGATACACTTGGTCAATGCCAGCAACAACATCACCGTTGGCGCACACTACACTCAGGGATCAGCCCTCTGCACTAGGCCTTGCCCAACCATTTACTGAGACAGTCACCAGCCCATGGGGTACAATGCCTAACGCCAGCATCTGCACACCTGAAACCCACAGGACCCTGCCCAGTAGTAGATGGCCACTTACACCATTGGGGTAGGAATGCTCCAGAGCCTGTCCCACAAGGGCCCTACCCTGCAATGATCGCCTTGGCCTAGGTGCACCCACAACCCACATCCCCCACCCAGCTACCTCCCAACACACCCAAAGTCAGCTTTCAGAATCTGTACTTACTCCCTTGTGGCTGCTGTGATGCCCTCAAGTGCCCATCCAACTCCGGATAGGCCACCGCCAGGATGCGGAACATCAGGGGGGTCATGGTGCAACGGGCACCCCTTCCACGTTGGGAGGCCAGCCCCAGCTGGGCCTCCGCTGTTTTCTTTGACCAGTGGCGCAGGTCCTCCCATCTCTTGTGGCGGTGGGTGCTCTGCCTGTGAAAGACCCCCAGGGTCTGCACCACCTTGGGGATAGCACGCCAAATACCTTTTTTCTGGTGGGCGCTGACCTGGAGGGAAAAGACAGCAGAAAAGGAAATCACTCACCCGTCCAGAACGTCATACTCATTGTCCACCAGTTCCCACCCAGGCCCTTACGCACATACACTTACCACGTTACATGCTGCACTCAGGCCAGGATGCCTCAGCAACCCCCAACATGTGGCTTACATCCACATCACTCCAAACATTCATGGCCCACTTATCATGCTCACAGTGTACTCACCTGTTTGTCTGGAGGACAGTAGAGTAACGTGTATTGGGGTAGGACCCCATCCACCAGTTTCTCCAATTCCTATGCAGTGAATGCAGGGACCCTTTCCCTAGACACATGAGCCATTGTTGCTTCCAGACACAGGTCACAGCAGCACTTGCAGTGTAGGTCCTCTCCTGTTGAAGGTCAAGTAGAAAGTGAGTGAATAGTTCAAAAATGGCGGTCACATACGCGGTGGTGCGTACAGTCACTGCCGGCATACATCGCCTTTGGCTCCTGGAACCCAACGGGCTCAATGATTACCAATGCGAAGTTGCACGGCTGTCACCGACTGCCTACCGCGATGGCGCACAACGCCAGCACACTTACCTAATTTCCACTTGCCCCCCCTCACAGGTCAGGCAGCTGCCATTTCATGGGGACACAGAGCATGGCACCTAACTGCATCACAGCAGACATTGGCACATCAACTGACTATTGAGTTCACATACTGCTTCTGTAAGGTGAATTAATCAACGTTAGTGCAATAGATGTGGAAACATGACCCTCTGCTCACCATTCTCTTCCATTGGCTTCAACCGCTGAGGCAGAATATGAGATGGCGGCATCCTTCGGTGTACAGGCCACTGGTGGACCTTGCGACAATGGAGGACAGACACATTATCATCACATACAGACTTGATTGTGCCACAATCACTTGATCGTGCCACAATCCAAGAACTGTGTGCCCAATTAGAGCCAGACCTGATGTCAGCTATCCACCAGCCCAGAGGTATCCCCCCTCTAGCGCAGGTCCTGTCAGTGCTCCATTTTCTGGCAAGTGGTTCCTTCTAAACTACAGTGGCCATGACATCAGGGATGTCACAGCCAATGTTCTCCAACGTGTTGACCAGAGTGTTGTCTGCCCTGCTGAAACACATGCGCAGCTACATCGTATTCCCCCAGGTGGAGGATTTGGCCACAGTGAAGGCTGACTTTTATGCCCTGGGACATATCCCCAACATCAATGGTATCATTGATGGTACAAATTTAGCATCCCCCTGAGAAATGAACAGGTTTACAGGAATAGAAAAAGCTATCACTCTCTGAATGTGCAGATGGTGTGTTTGGCTGACCAGTACATCTCCCATGTGAATGCCAAATATCCTGGCTCTGTGCATGACGCCTTTATACTGAGGAATAGCAGCAACCCATATGGATTGGGCCAGCTCCAGAGGCAAAAAAAGGAAAGGGGGTCCATTTGGGACTCGCAAGCCCAGGGGACTACCATCCCCCGGGGCTATCCTCATTGGATGGGGGCAGCACGGCCCCCTGGTGGAACCGCTAATGGCCTTGGGACCACAACCCCTCAGGGCCAGCTTCTGCTATGTCCTAGGGTTCCCATACCTAGGACACAGTTGTTTCTTGTGACTTGGCTGCAGCACTGCAGCCAAGCCAAGCCAAAGCAAACACTCAGCAGATCCCCTTGTCAAACAGCAGAGTTTTCATCTCCCAGAGATGAAATGCTTCAAAAAGCACAGAGGTGCTGTTGAAGTAGCTCCGTGTTTGCTAAAGCAAGGTCACTGCGAGGGAAGCCATAAGGCTTCTCTCGCAGTGCCAGGTAGCCCGTAAGGGCATTTTATTATAAAACATTTTTTTATAAATAAATACAGAGGTACCATGGGGGAGCCCTTAAAGGCTCCCTTGCAGTCCCAGATAACCCATAAAGGGGATAAAAAAATATTTCAAAGAAACACTGTACCTCAGTGTGAAGGTCACAATGACTTTTATGTGTTTGAGTCCAGCTGGACTCATTACATTTTCTTTTGTTCATAAAAAAATATTATATTTACAAACAAATATTTTTTCATTGTAAATTGGAAATACATACTCTATAGGTATATCAGACTTCAAAGACTAATAACATATTTCACTCCTTCTGTCTCTCTTTCAATCAAATCTCCCACTGACACACCCACTCAAACACTTATGCACCCACTCGCAGTCCCACTCAGACTCTCACGTACCCACTCACAGACCTACTCAGACACTCACGTACCCATTCACAGACCAACTCAGACCCTCATGCATTCATTCAGAGCCCCCGTGTTACAAATGGGGTCTCTGATTGGCAGTCAGTTTGCATTCTGTCCAAGGAGGGACCCCCATTATAGTCAGGGTAAGGGAGTTACACTCCTGAGACAACCTCTGCTCACCCCCTTAGTAGCTTGGCAGAAGCAGTCAGGCTTATCTCAAAGGCAATGTGTAAAGTATTTGAACAAACACACACAGTAAAACGGTGAAAACGCTACAAAATGAACACCACACCATTTTGGAAAAATAGGCAATATTCATCTAAATGACACAAGACAAAAATGACAAAAATACAACAAACACTAGTGAAGATATGATTTTTTAAAGTAAAAGGAATCTTACTCTATAGAAAACAATGGAAATATTGCTGTTACACAAAGTACCTTGTTTGCATCAAAACCAAAGCCTAACGGGTGAGCATGTGTCAAAAAATCAGCAATGCAGTGATTCCTTACTCGCAAGAGAGGCCATGCATCACTACTTCTTCTGTCGGGAAGGCGATACGTGTTTTTTTTTCTCCCGCAAGAGAGCAATGTGTTGATTTCCGGAGAGGGCAGCTCAGGTCTTCTGGTTCCCAATGACTCTAGTCCAGGTCCTGCCAGAGGAAGTCCTTAGACTTCAAAACAGGAGGCAAGCTCAGTCCAAGCCATTGGAGATTCTTCAAAAGAAGGACTATACCACAATGTCCGGTCTTTGTCGTCCTCCTCAGGCAAAAGCAGTAACTACAGGATAGCCCAACAAAGCACAGTTATAAGCAGGGCTAGCACTTCTCCTCAGGTCTTCTGCTCTTCTCCTTGGCAGAGGTTCCTCTTGGATCCAGAAGTAAATCTGAAAATATGGGGTTTTGGGTCAACTATTTATACCCCTTACTTCCTCTGAAGTAGGCAAACTTCAAAGGAAAGTCTCTGTTGTTCACAAGATCCTGCCTTACGCAGGCCTGGCTCCAGACTCACACCAGAGGGTTGGAGACTGCATTGTGTGAGGGCAGGCACTGCCCATTCAGCTGCAAGTGACCACTCTTCCCTCCACTCAAGCCCAGAAGGTTCATCAAGATATTGTGTCACTGTCTAGAGGGTATTCACAAACAGCCCAACTGTCAGTCAGACCCAGACAGGGAATACACAAGCAGGCAGAGTCACAGTATGGTTTAAGCAAGAAAATACCCACTTTCTAAAAGTGGCATTTCCAAACTGATAATTAAAAAAAAAAACTTTACCAAAAGATGTATTTTGAAAATGTGAGTTCAGAGACCACACTTCATATCACTGCTCCGAAAGAGATGGGCATTACAACAGTGAAAAACGAATTTGGCAGTATTTCACTGTTTCAACATGTAAAACACATGAGTACATGTCCCACCTTTAACATGCACTGCACCCTACTCATGGGGCTTCTAAGGGCCTACCTTATGGGTGTCTTACATGTATAAAAAGGAAAGGTTTGGGACTGGCAAGTTGGCACATTCGCCAGGTCGAATTGGCAGGTTAAAACTGCACACAGAGAAACTGCAGGGGCTGGTCTGAGTCATGTTTACAGGGCTACTCATGTGGGTAGTAATACCAATGCTGCAGGACCACTAGTAGCATTTGATTTACAGGCCCTGGGCACCTCTAGTACACTTTACTAGGGACTTACTAGCAAATCAAATATGCCAATCAGAGATAAACCAACCACCAATAGAGTTTACTTAGAGAGCATATGCCCTTTAGCACTGTTTACCAGTGGTAAAGTACCCAGAGTCCTAAAGCCAACGAAAACTGGTAAGAAAAATAGGAGAAAGGAGGCAACAAGTTTGGGGGTGACCCTACAAAAAGGGCCAGGTGCAACAAAACCCCCACCAGCCTAAAACCAGTGGAGACCAATCAATATCTTGTTGGACATTCCTGATTGGGGTGAAAGAACATGGACCCTAGTCTACAACAGCACAGACATGTTCCAGTTTTCCACCTTCCTGAATTCAGGTGGATCCCTCTGTCCATACTCACAGGGCCCACTAAGTTAACCCATGGGGGACCCCTCTACTCACCCGCAGATACCATCTGTGCAGCACCTAACCTTACCTTGCTCACTGATGTATCCCAATGGGCAGACAGTACACCAGGGCCAACACAGTGGTGTGGCCCACTCCACCTCTGGGGTGTGATTCCTGTCCCCCCCCAGAGGCAACTCTGTCCACCAGGACAGGAAAACACAGTGGCCACTGACAGCTGTCAAGGATGAGAGCCAGGCACTAGGCCTTTCAGGGCTCTCCGACCACTGTGACTTTGTAGAGTGGGGGACAGTAGCCTCAAGTGCCTGGCAAACTTTGTCCAATCTCCCTCCTACCAGGTCAGGGATGGTTGACTCACACTGATCTTCACCTCTGGGGCTCTTTATCCTACCCATGGGGGTGGCACCCTCAGATTCCAGAATTGTCAGGGCACTTGTAGAAGAAGTCCTGCACAATTCTCCCACCAGTGCAGGGATGTTAACCTGCAACGGGTCTCCAAACCTGGGGTCTGTACTGTCAGGTTGGACCAGGGTCAGGCTTCTTTCCCCCTACCCCACCCCCTGGGGTCCTGCATCCCCCACAAGGCGTGCCCCCCCCCCATAATCCAGAATTGTCAGGGTACTTGTGAAAGAAGTCCTGCACAATTCTCCCACCAGTGCAGGGATGGCTTCCTGACACTGGCCAGCCCGCCTAGGGTCTGCACACTGCCCTCCCCCTGCCCCTCCTTCTGGGGCTCTGCACCCTCCCATCCAGGGCGATACACACAGAAGACAACATGGTTGGTGCACTGTTAGTAGTTGCCCCTCCACCTAGGTCTGGGGGGGGGCACCCTGAACCTGGCCCTTCAACCCAATGTATGTATCCTTAGATTGAACGAGGTCAGAGATGAGTCTTTACCTCTCCTGCCCATACTCCCAGGGTTCTCCACCCCCCACCATGGAGAGTACCCTGAGAGGTCACAACGACAGGCTGGTTGGGCAAATCCCCCCCCCATCAGGTCAGAGTTTACCCCCTGTACCTAACCATCAAGCCTAGGGTATGTACCCTCAGACTGGACCACTGCCTGGCAATCAAGGACTTCCTGGGAGCAAACGCACCCCGACAAGGGAAACACCTTCCCTAAGGGCTGTACTTGAGTCTAGCTGGCACTGGTCTCTTGACCGCTGCCCATCTGGCAGAACCTGATCCCCCCAGCCCAAGAATTGTATCACCAAGGACATTCCTCAGGGGCTCTGACCTCACACCTGACCACTGAACCTCCAGGCTCTCCACTGAGGCATGCAACCACCTCTCAACCATCTGTCTGGACTTCTGCACCCACTCACTAGGAGTGGTACAACCACACACAGAAGTGGTGGGCAGCTGGTGACAGCCACCCCCCAAGTTCTCTTGACACTAGGGGGCCCCCCCTCAGCAGATGGCCTTATGGCACAGGTTAGGCTCCCCTCCTGGTGGTCACTCATGGAACCCACCAGGTTCTGGGACTGGATTTAGGGCATCCTGGGACTCAGCCCACCCCCATTCCCTCTCTTCTGGGACTGGACATGAGATCCCTTACCCATCCCACTACTATGAGACCTACCTGGGACACTGCAAGTCATCCCCACTTCAATTGGGTGGGAAATACCTAAGCCAGGAGCACCCCCAAATACCCTTTCAGATCCTCTGGTAGTCACTCAGAGGTTTGCTTCCTGGGGTCAGAGAACTCCAGGTTTTGGTGTAGCTCTTGAAGATAAGGACTGGGCATGTGCTCTCCAGAAATCACATCACACAACCCCTCACATGAGTTAACCAAACTACCCTTCACCCAATCATCCAGTATCTCAGCCTTGAAAAAGTACCCCACAACACCCTCCTGAGACTGGTGGGAAAGTATTTGACTGTCCCAACACTCAACCCACACTCTTCTGAGGTGTCTCCATACCTCACAGCCAGAAGTTCTATCTGGGGAAACCCCTCTACCTATCACTCACACCTAGAGCCAGTAGAGTGTCCATCCCACCACAAGGAATATAACTCCCCATGCCAGTCCCCCAATCCACCTCAGGGATCCTGCACACCACTGGAGCTACCTCATAACCCTGAGCCTCCTGATGTATGTAAACCCCAAGTTCAAGTTGGGCACATTGTCTCTGGGCCTGTGTACTTTCTCCTTACTAGACATAAAACCTTTGATGCCACCATCTGAACTGGAATCAGACCTCCTGGCTCCCATTTTTCTCAATTTTAGCTCAGGAGGCAAGAGCATCTTTTCCTCCACTAACATTCTCTGCTCCATCTAAGCTTCCCTAGCTCAAACTTGTGCACCCTCTCTCTCTCTGTCCTGCAACTCCTCGAGTGTCAGACTTTTAGATGATACACTGGTACCTGCCCTGGAGATCCTCCCCCCAGGTGGAACAGGTACATTCACTACACCACTCTGTACCTCCTCTCCCTCATCTTCCTCCTCTGTGTGCCCCTCAGCCTCCTTGGCTGCCACCCAGGCCCTCAGTGCCTTTTGTAGCTCCTCCTTCACTGCAGAGCTCCTGATTTGGGCAAACAAGATCCTTACTAAACTGCTTTAGTTGAGCGACTGTGTACTCCTCCAGTTTCTTCAACTCCAAAGCAGCCTTTGTAGCCACAGCTAATGCATCCTCAGATTGAGACATGTTGGCAAGTACTTCATACTGTAAAGTTCCAAAGCAGTTCAGAGAGTTCCCAATGAGAAGTTCAAAAGTCACAAACAAATGGAAGCAGAAAAAGTCCAAAAAGAGAAAAAGCAAAAACACAAAAAGAAGTAGTATGTGGTCACGTAATAGTCTGCACTGAAAACAGTAGTGTACACTTAATCACTGTATGTCAAGTACAAATACAAGTACTATCCTCACCGCTGATCACCAATGTTAGAATTGGGGTCTCTGGTTAGCAGTCAGTTTGCACTCTGTCCAAGCAGAGAACCTCACTCTAGTCAGGGTAAAGGAGTTACACTCCTATGACAAACTCTGCTCACCCCTTTTTAGCTTCGCACTAGCAGTCAGGCTTACCTCAAAGGCAATGAGTAAAGTATTAAAAACAACATACCGAGTAATACAGTGAAAACACTACAAAATGGACACCACACCAGTTTAGAAAAATAGACAATATTTATCTAAATCAAACAAAACCAAAACAACAAAAATCCAAAATACACAAGTCAAGATTTGAAGCTTTAAAGTAAAAAGGGTTGTACTGCATAGAAAACAATGGAAATATCGTTACACAAAGTACCAGGCGGGCATCGAAAATAAAGCTGCATGAGTGAGCATGCATCGAAAAAGTGAGCAATGAGTTGATTCCTTACTGACAAATGAGGCAGTGCGTCGTTTCTTCTGCAGTCGGGTAGGCAATGCGTTGTTTTTCTCTCCTGCAAGAGAGTGATGTGTTAATTTCCAAACATGGCATCTCGGATCCATGCAGGTTCACAATGACTGACGCCCAGTGATGATGCGTGAGAAATCTAGCTGCACGGTGATGGAAAGCCACACTGCGTGGGGTTTGCAACTTTTCAGCAGCCACAAGCAGGTGTTGCGTCATTTCTCCAGCAGTGATGCAGGTGATGCGTCACTCTCCCAGCCGCAATGCAGGTGGTGTTGTGATTTCAGCTACAAGGGGGGTGGCACATCATTTTTACAGCTGCGTTGCAGGTGGTGCCTCGAAACTTTCCCCACCTGGCTTCCTGTGCATGGATTTCAGTCCTTGGTCTACTAGCTTCACCTTTGAGGGGCCCAATGACTGGATAGGGCACCACTTGGCAGGGCAGGAGTCTCAGCAGAGAGTCCAGGTGCTGGCAGAGGACTTTTTTGATGGCCCTGAGACTCAATCCAGGAGGTGAGTTCAGTCCAAGCCGTTGGAGATTCTTCACAAGCAGGTACATACCACAAAGTGCAGTGTTTGTCCCCTTCCTCAGGCAGAAAGAACAACTGCAGGATAGCCCAACAAAGCACAGTCACAGGCAAGGCCAGCCCTTTGCCTCAACTCTTCAGCTCTTCTCCTTGGCAGAGATTCCTCTTGGTTCCAGAAGAAAATCTGGGGTTTTAGGTCCACTACTTATACCCCTTTCTGTCTTTGAAGTAGGCAAACTTGAAAGGAAAGTCTCTGTTGTTCACAAGATCCTGCCTTACCAAAGACTGCATTGTATGGGGGAAGGCACAGCCCATTCAGGTGCAAAAGACCACTTCTCCCTCAACTCTAGCCCAGATGGCTCATCAGGATATGCAGGCTACACCCCAGCTCCCTTTGTGTCACTGTCTAGAGGGGATTGTAGGAGGCTGTCTTGGTTTGTAGGGGGTACCGAAGGTACTTACACCTTATACCAGGTTCAGTTATCCCTTTTTAGTGAAATGTAGACATTGTCTAGAAGCCAGCCTCTGTAGGAGTAGTGTGGATGAGCATCCAAGCCCTATCTAGGAGACATGCAAAGCTCATGCAATACCACTTTAGTCACACAGTACTCACACAAAAGAAAATACTCAGTGTTACAAAAATAAAGGTACTTTATTTTGGTGACTCAAATGCCAAAAATACCATAGAGACTATACTTCCTTAGGAAGTAAGTAATACACACATTATATGCACTAGTATGCAGAAATAGCTATAAAAACTGTTGGAGAACAGGGCAAATAGGGAGCATCACAATAGCTGGAAATGGGCATGGGGAAACAAAACATATACTAAAAAAGTAGAATGAGAAATTTGTTTTCCCTTATAGGCAAGTTTATGTGTAGAGGGGTGCTGGGAGTATTAGAAATACACCAAAGGTAAGTGATAGAACCCACCCCAGAGCCCAGGAAAGCAGGGGTAAATCACAGTAACTTTCCTAGAACACGAGAAAGAAGATTATGCAAGAACCAGAAGAGACTGCAAGACACCAACAATGGATTCCTGGACCTGAAGGCCTGTGGAAGAAGCAGACCAAGTCCAAGAAGTACTGAAGAGCCCAGGGAGAACAGGAGCTCCTTCTAGCTCGGATGAAGGTGCAAAAGAAGAACAACTGGTCAAGAACAACAGTCAGTACTACACCCAAGAAGAAGATGCTGAATCCTGGGTGGTGCAGAAGATGTCCCACACCCTGGATGAATGATTGCAGTCTGGTTTGCGTCGCTGGATTCCATCAACACGGAAAAGTTGTGGTTAGCGGAATATGGCGCTGCCTCTGACCAGGAGAGACCTGATGGACTCTAACCAGGAAGGAGAGTCAGAGGGGGCTCTCAGAAACTCAGAGAGCCCTCAGATGACCAGGCAGTGCACACAGGAGTCCCACAGCATGGGGACAAAAAAGATGCAAAAGGAGGCCCATGCAGCACTACACAAAGGGATCCCACGTCGGTGGGGAACCACACAGGAAGCTGTGTATCACAGGAAGGAGTGCTGGGGGCTGGAACTTCATGGTGTATAAAGAACTTCATGGAAGGATGCCAACAAGCCTGGGCAACTGCAAAACATGCAGTGCATGGGGGTACCGTCATGCATGGGATGGCAATGTCATACCTTCACCAAAGTTGGACAGTAGGACGTCAGGACTGTCGGGACCACTTCAGTCCACCACCTGTGATGCTGTATCCACACACTTTGTCAGGAAAGGGGATCCATGCACCAGTCGTCACTGCAGAGGAGTGCCTGCTGAAGCAGGGGAGTGACTCCTTCACCCCAACGGAGATTCCTTTGTTCTTTTGGTGCAGGCTGAAGACAGGCTGTCCTTTGAGAATGCACGACCGGGAAACAGTTACAGTTGCTGGCAGGAGCTGAAGATGCAATGTTGCAGTAGTCGTCTTTGCTTCTTTGTTGCAGTTGTAGAGTTTCTGGAGGGTCCAGATGCAGTTTCTTTGGTAAGAAGGTGAAGTAAAGGGTGCAGAGGATTCCTGCTGGAGTCTTGAAATCTGAATCTGAGGAACCACTCAAGAGAGAGACTCTAGATAGCCCTGAAAGGGGGATTGGTCTGCTACAAAGTTAAGCACCTATCTGGGGAGGGCTCTGATGTCACCTGCTGGCACTGGACGCTCAGATGTTCCCAGAGTCTCCTGCCAACTTGGAATCCAAGATGGCAAAACCCAGGGACTCTCTGGAGGAGCTCTGAGCACCACCTCGGGGTGGTGATGGACAGGGGAGTAGTCACTCCCCGTTCCTTTGTCCAGTTTCGAACCAGAGCGGGGACTGCGGGTCCCTGAACTGGTATGGACTGGATTATGCAAGGAGGTCACCATCTGTGCCCTTTAAAGCATTTTCAGAGGCTTGGGGAGGCTATGCCTCCCAAGCCTGAAATACCTATTTCCAAAGAGAGAGGGTGCAACACCCCTCTCCCAAAGGAAATCCTTTGTTCTACCTTATTGGGCTTGAGCTGCTCAAGCAATAGGAGGGCAGAAACCTTTTTGAGAGGTGGCAGAAGTTGGGGCTGCCTGGAAAACCTCAGAAGACTGCAATGGCAATACTGGGGGCCCTCTAAGGAGCCCTCAGAGTTCATGGAATCATGCAACCAATGCTTGAAAAACCTTGGGGTATGATTCCAACAATTTTGGGTGAAATACTAGGTTACCAGTATGCAGTGACAACATTTAAGGAGAGAGAGCATAGTTACTGGGGTCCTTGTTAGCAGGATCCCAGTGAACACAGTCAAACACACTGACATCAGGTAGAAAATAGGGGTTACAATGTCAAAAAGAAGGTACTTTCCAACAAGGATTGACAAACAGCCCAACTGTCAGTCTGACACAGACAGGGAATACACAAGCAGGCAGAGCCACTGAATAGTCTAAGCAAAAAATGCCCACTTTCTAAAAGTGCCATTTTCAAACTGACAATGTAAAAACCAACTTTACCAAATGTTCAGAGACATCAAACTCATATCCAAAGAGAAACTGCACTTAAAGATATTTAGAAGCAGCCCCCATGTTAACCTGTGAGAGGGAGATAGGCCTTGCAACAGAGAAAGCCAAATTTGGCAGTGTTTCACTGTTAGGACATGTAAAATATATCAGCACATGTCCCACCTTTAACATACACTGCACCCTGCCTATGGGGGCTACCTAGGGCCTACCTTGGGGGTGTCTTACATGTATAGAAAAGGAATTTTTGAGGCTGGCAAGTGGGTACATTTGCCAGGTCAAATTGGCAGGTTAAAACTGCACACACAGACACTGCATGGGCAGGCCTGAGTCGTGTTTACAGGGCTACTCATATGGGTGGCACTACCAGTGCTGCAGGCCACTGGTAGCATTCGATTTACAGGGTCTGGGAACCTCTAGTGCACTTACTTGGGACTTTCTAGTAAATCAATTATGCCAATCAAGGATAAACCAATCACCAATACAATTTAAACAGAGAGCATAAACACGTTAGCACTGGTTAGCAGTGGTGTAGTGCCCAGAGTCCTAAAGCCAAAAGGACTGGTCAGAAAAAAATAGGAGGAAGGAGGCAACAAGTTTGGGGAAGACCCTGCAAAAAAGGGTGAGGTCCAACATCCAGCCAGACCCTCATGCACCTACTCAGACCCACTCAGCTAGTTATGCACCCACTCACACACCCACCCAGGCCATCACACACCCACTCACAGACTCACTGACACCCTGATGCACTCACTCACATACCCATGCACATACTGACTCACCCACTAAAACAGAAAACACATTCTCTGGATTGTAATGTCATTGTTAAGCAAGCTGAGTAGAGTCTCATCACTTAAATCAATTCATAAATCATATAGGTGCATTGTGTGACATTTGTCATCCTCCTTGGAATAACTCCAAACTTGCACTCTCCATCTTTAGGCGCCCCCAACCCTGCAGTGTGGCTTCAGTCAACAGGAACAGAGCATCCTGTTTACTTCAAACTTAAAGCAAAATACTGAAGCCCGGATTAACGGAAAACAAAAGCTTTATTCTGTGTTCCAAGTGGTAACTCATATATGTACCAATTATATACATACAGCAAACACAAAGGCTCTTCTTAGAACCACCCTACTATCCAAACACTTTTGAAATTAAAAAGCAATTCTGATTTATTTTTTCTTTAAAAAAAAAAAATTGTTTCAACTCGACCGCCACTATTAATATATATTACTAGTTTCCATAGCAGGAGTGTTTTTTTTTTTGCCTGCAACTTTGATGCTGCTTGACAAATCTTTATGAAATTTTCAATATGTATACTTTGCTAAGTTCAGCTTCTATCTTAAAAAGTTGTGGGGTGATCCACCAAGTGGGGGCCGTGAAAATGGGGGTGTCTCAAAACGTGTTTTCCCCATTCATTTTTCGAAAGGACCTTTCGACATGCCCACAGCCTGAACAGCATAACGGAATTACACTAAATTTGGCATGAAGCAAGTGTCTGTTACTCAGATCCCACTTTTTGTGGTTTGGTGTATATCTGTTCAGTAGGTTCGGAGTAATTTAAGGCCAAAAAATATGGATATATAGGGATGCGGATCTTCCGAGGATCCACCACGGGACAATACGCGGATTCATGCTCACAGAAAGAATCTGATTGGCTGTTCGCAACCTGAGGGATATTTTGCAGCTGCCATATTGTACTGTATGTAAATGGTCCCTGTGGCTGAAATTTAGGTGGTAGTTGAGCTCATGGGGCCGAGGTACAGGTTCCTGACCCCAATGGGGGTGATATAGTTGTGGTAATGAAACAAATAATGGGGCTTGGAATGCCAGAATTTTTCTTTTAATGTTTTGCAAGATCCATGGATCCAGCTGCGGGGCTCAATGCGGCCCCCAGTGTAAATCCATGGGTGCATCCAAGGATCTTGTGAAACATCAAAAAAAGTTTATATTCTGACAGAGACACTCTCACATTCAGTGTTACACACACAGAGACACTCTCACACCTAGTCTGACATCCAGACAGACACTGTCAAACTCACTCTCACACCTACAGAGATGCTATTACATCCACTGTCACATCTACATATACAGTCTCACACTCCCTCTTGCACTCAGAAAGACACTTTCACCCTCACCCTCACATTCAGGCAGACACTGTGACACTCCCTCTCACACCCAGACAGAGACTCTCATGAATACTCTCACACTAACGTAGACCCTCTAAAATGTAGGGTTAAACCCAGAGACACACTCTGACACTCACACTCACACCCAGACAACAATTTTCTCACACCCAGTCTCACATGCAGGCAGAAACTGTCACACCCCCTCTCACACCTACAGAGATGCTGTTACATCCACTGTCACATCCACATAGACACTCTCACACTCACTCTCACACTCAGACACTCTCACACCCACCATCATATCCAGGCAGACATTGTCATACTCCCTCTCGCACCCAGACAGAGACTCTCACAAATACTCTCACACCAACATGGACACTCTCACATGTATGGTCAAACCCAGAGACACACTCTGACACTCACTTTCACATCCAAACAGCTATTCTCACACCCAATCTGACATGCAGGCAAACACTATCACACCCACTCTCATACCTACAGGGATGCTGTTACATCCACTGTCCCATCTGCACTGACACTCTCACACTCACTCTCACACTCCGAGAGACATGCTCACACCCACCCTCATATCCAGGCAGACACTGTCACACTCCTTCTCACACCCAGAGACTCTCACGCTCAGTCTCACACTAACATAGACACTCTCACATGTAGTGTTAAACCCAGAGACACAACCTGACACTAACCCTCACACCCAGGCAGTTTGATACTAAGGGATACTCTTAGACACAATCTCACAGCCAGATAGAGACTTCCACAAATATTTACAGATGGAGAGAAACAGTCAGTGGTAAAGGGTCCGGAGTACTATGTGGACCCTGATGCATATAGAGGTGGTAGGGTAGGAGCTCCTTGGCACATATGTATATATAAATGTGGCATATTATTGGAAGTATGTTTTTTTTTTTATATCTTTTTATTTGTATTTATTTAACATTACACACAAAAATGAAAAAGTTAGAGGAGAGAGAAAGAAAAATAAAGGTCATCTTGTAAAAACGTTTAAAGTAAATTAATTATATTTTGCACCTGAGCCAGAAACTCGCAGTTGTAAGTTGCAGGCTTGGAGACAGTTAGGATGGAAGAACAAGATAGGAGCTGAGTGAGAAATATTAATACGAATAAGGAGGAAATTAATAGAGGGGGGGCGAGTATTGGGTGCCGATGAGATCGATTCAGATGGTTTCGGCGATATTCTGTTGGCTGCTGTTGGCTGGTGAGTGTGTGGGATATGTTTCATGGTTTGTGTTGATTATATGCTGCTGACTGTTTTGTATTTATTTACTTATTCATTAAGTTTATTCTCAGGGGGGGAGCTTGTCGTCTTTGCTTTCCATAGTTGTTACAAAGGAGTTCCAAGTTTCTGTGCCCTTAACTTTGATCCCTCTGTCCAGCATCGATTGCAGTGTATATGCTTCTGCTTTTTCCCAACGCAAGAGCTCCGCGCGCCATTGTTGTATCCCCGGTACCTTGGGCGCCTTCCACTGCATAGCTATTTGTCGCCTGTACAAGACTAGTGCTAGGTCTATGCATTTATGTGTTTGCTTTCTGCTTTTGGGTCTGTCTCTTATTCCCAGCAGGCAGAGTTCCGGTTTAAGGGATAATGGGATGTCTAACCATTCGGTTATTTGGGATTTTATGTCGCTCCATGCGTTTAAGATAGGAGGACATTCCCATGTCATGTGAAAGAAGGAGGCGTCAGCAGTTCCGCATCTGGTGCATTTCTGAGATGTTGGGGGGAACATGCGTGTCAGTCGTTGTGGTGATAGATATGTCTGATGTAAGTAGTTAAACTGTGTGTAGCGGAGCCTGGGGTTGCGTGACACGGTCTGTGTCAATGTTAGAGTCTGATTCCACGCCTGTTGTGAGATAGTGGTGCCCAATGTTTGGTCCCACCTGTTTTTAGCTTGTTCTTGATATTGAGTGAGCTGTGTGGTCAAAGTTCTATACAAACTCGAGATATTCATTGGATCTTGTGTGCCGTTCAGTAGTTCGTGTAAGATTGGGGCCACTTTAGGCTCGTTATTACCACAGTTCAATGTGGCGCGTATTAATTGTCGTAGTGCGCCAAACGTAAGTTATTATGTGTCCCCCGCTAAACATATCACCCACCTTTTGTATGCCTTTTTCCAGCCAAGTTGTTAGGTCTAGTTTGGTGGCTATCTCTTCAGCTTTAGGTATATCTAGTAGTGGTATATTGGGGGAGTATTGTGGTTTCTTGTCATTACCCATCACATAACGGTGCCATATCCGTGGTGCGTTATGAAATAGTGTGTTTTGCGTGCATCGTGGTGCATCTCTATCCATTAGGTGACGTATTATATTAGTGTGTCCCAGTTCTTTATGTATGGTTTGTGCTTCTATGTTGGCAGGGTCACGTAGCCATTTCAGCACCCATTGTAACTGGGCAGACGCGTAGTACAGTTCTAGACGTGGTGCCCCCATCCCTCCCTGTCCAAGTGGGAGGCATATTTTGGTTAGAGCCACTCTGCGGCGGACGTTGTCCCAGATTAAGTCCGTCAGTATGCTGTTCAGGGTTTTAAAGATAGAGGCTGGTAGTGTTAATTGTAGTGCGGAGAAAAAGTACAGCAGGCGCGGCAGAACAATCATCTTTGCTATAGCCACTCTGCCCATTGGAGAGAGAGGGAGCGAGCACCAGAAGGGTAGGGAACCACGAAGGGCTCTGATCGCTCTTCCCAAGTTGCCCTCTTTGAGGTCTTGGGGGTCATGGTAGATGTTAATCCCCAGATACTTAAATGTGGTATAACACCATTTTAACTCACTCGAACAGTGGTCTATACGGTAGGGTTCTGGGATCGCGCGCATTGGAAATACGCAGGATTTCGACCAGTTCACCTTTAAACCAGATATGGTGCCAAATTGATCCAGCAATTCAAGTATACCAGGAAGGGAGGTTGCATAGTCGCGTAGAAATATTAATGCATCGTCCGCATTAGAGAGACTATATGATGCTTAAGACCATCTTGTATGCCCCATGCAGATGCGTGTGTTCGTAATCGAGCGGCCAGGGGCTCAATGGCTAAAGCGAACAGTAGTGGGGATAATGGGCAACCTTGTCTATTTCCCCTTTCTATTCTGAACTTCTCTGATATGGTTTCTCCTGTTTTGACTTTAGCTGTCGGTTCGGAGTATAAAGCTCTGATCCAGTTCGTGTATGTCTTACCAAACCTCATTAGACTAAGGGGGTTATTACAACTTTGGAGGAGGTGTTAATCCGTCCCAAAAGTGACGGTAAAGTGACGGATATACCACCAGCCGTATTACGAGTCCATTATATCCTATGGAACTCGTAATACGGCTGGTGGTATGTCCGTCACTTTACCGTCACTTTTGGGACGGATTAACACCTCCTCCAAAGTTGTAATAACCCCCTAAGTGTTTCTAGCAGGAAGGGCCAGCCCAGTGTATCGAATGCCTTTTCAATATCCAGTGACACCGCTACCCTTCCATATTCGCCCTCTGGGGTGTTTGCCATTAGACTTATTAGGTTCCGTATATTGACAAATGTGCTACGGCCTGGTATAAATCCAGACTGGTCATAATGTACCAATTCTGGCATCAGGGGGAGCAAGCGATTTGCTAATATTTTACCAAGTAGTTTGCAATCTGTGTTTAATAGTGATAGCGGCCGGTAGGATCGAACATCCATTGGGTCGCGGCCTGGTTTGGGCAACACCACTATTACCGCCTCGCGTTGGGATTCAGTTAGCTGGCCTTGTGCTGAAGCTTCAGCTAACATTTCTAAATATGGGGCCAATGTTTGCGTCTTGAAGATGTGATAGTATTCTATGGGGAGACCGTCGCTACCCGGTGCCTTGCCATGTGCTAGCTGACTTACCGCCTGTTGCACTTCCGCTATATCTATTGGTTTGTCTAATTCCTCCGCTTGTGTTGGTGTGAGGTGGTTTATTTGTAATCCGCTGAGGAACGTATGCAACTTTCTAGGTGAGGGAGGGGGGTGCGCTCTATATAGCGTACTGTAATATTCTTTGAAAGTGTTGTTTATTTCGGCTTGGGTGTTTATGATTTCCCGCGTGCTTAGGCGAATGGCACCGATGGGTGCACTATGACGCTCGCTCTTCCGAGTGCATGCGGGCCATGTGATATCTATAGTCATATTGCCTCAAGCGGTGATCTGCTTCATTCCATTGTATTCTCAGTGCTGTGAGGGCCGCTTTATCTAGTGTGCCCTCAGCATATTTACATTCTGCGGATCTCACATTTTGTTTGAGCTCTCAGATTTCGTTTGTAAGTGTTTGTTGTACACCCTTGGACATTGTCATGCATATGCCCCTTACTACTACCTTATGTGCATCCCATTCATTTGCTCTGGATTCTGTAGATCCACTATTGAGTGTGAAGTATGTGGTGATTTGAGCGGCTATTTCTTTTCTGAAGGGGGGATCCTGTAATAATCTTGGTTGGAGACGCCATGTCGAGATTCGTGTCCGCGGTCTACCCCATTTGATGTGTGCTATCAGTGGGCTATGATCCGAGATCACTCTGGCGGAGTATTCTGCCTTTGCAAATTTGTGTATCAAGTCTTGTGAACTAAGTATTAAATCTATGCGGGTGTGTAGGAGGTGTACAGGTGAGTGATAGGAGTATTCTCTGGTCAGTGGGTGGAGATGTCTCCACACATCTATCAGGCGGCGCTCCGACATCCAGGATTGGAGTGTTTGTGAATTTTTCCTTACTGGGGCTGCCACTAATGGGGGGTGTGATCTATCCATATCTATATGTGGGACGCAGTTCATGTCCCCGCCTCAGATACTAGGTAGATTTAATGTGTTTGACAAGTGCGTGATTGTGGTTTGTAAGAATTCACCCTGTTTGACATTGGGGGTGTATAGGCCAGTAATCATTAGTGGTTCCCCGTCCAGCGATCCAATCAGTTGGATATATCTGCCTTCCTTGTCTGTTATATTAATTTTTGCGGTGTAGGGGACCCCGGGAGCTATCCAGATTAAAACCCCCCTCGCGAAAGACGAGGTCCCTGCTACATACAGCTGTCCTGACCAACTCTTTTCCATTGCTTTGGCCTCTTCCGGAGTGATGTGTGTTTCTTGTAATATAGCAATGTGTATGTGATGGCGTTTTAATAATGCTCGTACCTTATTACCATTGTTTGCGCCAGCGATGCCCTTTACATTCCATGTTATTATGTTATATGTTGTGTCCCTGTGTGTCATTTTATGTTATGGCATCTTTCGCACGTTGAGCCCGCTTTAGTAGCAGGGTTGACTGCTCATATTTTGCAGTATATGATCGGCTTGATGTCCCAGTTTCCCATTTGAAAACCATCCTAAATATGTAGAATGTTAATAGCCCCAGGAAAGTGGTGTGAGCCCCTGCGAGAAAGGGGTAAAGAGAGAGAAATAACATATAGTAATAAAAAGGATATATAAGGCGAGGCCCAACTTTAACTGCTGTGGCACAACCGGTGCCTAAATCGTGTCCAATGTGGTCTTGTTCCATTCAGGTACCGTTCAGGTAATGGGGGGCGTGAGTTAGTAGGGGCCGCATTGTCGCCCGTGACCCTCATCCATATGGCTTATTTCCAGCGCCAGTCTGTAGATTTCTGTATAGTTCAGTACAATTGTTCCCGTGGTTCCGTGTATTCACAGTGGGTCTGCCCGTCTCCAATGTTATATTAAATCGGTCCTTCGCATGCTCGGTGCCCCTTGTTGTTTGAATCAGCAATTGTGATATATCACTGCCGTGGTGGTGCCATCTAGAGGACCTCAAATTTCGTCGGCGGTGCGCGGGGTGAGATTTGGGCCTTCCATCAGTGGCGAGAGGGAGGGGCTGGTGTCGCTATGTTGTGAGCTACTGTCATTCAAATCTGCTGTGTTGTTGGAGCTCAGCTGCGATCGCGCTAGCGTGCTGATTACTTTTAAGGCTTGCGCCTGATGATCTGCCATTTGTGTTTTGGATGGGCGCGTCGGTGTGTTTTTCTTTTTTTTTCCCTCGTCGGGGGTATGGTGTTATCCAGTCCTCCTTCTGTTTGTCTTCTTTAGTTGGTTCCATCAAGCCTTTCGCATGAGCCCACGTCCAGGCATCCTCCGGGGTTGAGAAAATGAGTGTTCTTTCATCAGCAACTTTCCGCAGGCGAGCTGGGAACATGAGTGAGTAAGTAATTTTATTCTCTCGTAGGACTTGTTTGATTTTATAGAAAGATGCTCTCTTGTTTTGCACTTCCGTTGTATAGTCCGGGTATGCTGTGACAATGCAATTCTCCATGCTGGCCGTGCCTGAGGTCCTGAAGTGTTGTAAGATTATGTCCCTGTCCCTGCAGTTTAGGAATCTTGCTATCAGCGGGCGAGGTGGGGCACCCGGTCGAGGAGGTCTGCCTGGGATTCTGTGTGCTCTTTCTATGATTGGCACTTTTGTGGGGTCCTGTATTTCCATTATATCTTTAAGCCAGTTCTCCAGAAATATTTCAGCTTTGGATGATTCTGCTCTTTCTGGGATGCCCAGGAATCTGATGTTATTTCGTCGGCAGCGACCCTCGGCGTCTTCGGTTCTTCGTTGCAGCTGCGTGATTTCGGCTTCCAGTTGTTGTATTTTATTTCTCATGCCATTTACTTCTGGTTGGACATTTTCTAATGTTGTTTCTGTAGCGGTGACCCTATATGTTAGTTTGTGGTGATCCGCCCCTAGTATGGTGATTTCTGATATTGCAGTGTCAATTTTGCTTTCGAGGGATGTTTTAGTGTCCAGAACTGCTTGCAGGAGTTTTTCGAATTGCATCGACTGCGTTCGCAGAGTCTCGTTTACTTGCGATATTGTTGTAATTTGTAAATCTGGTGGGGAGCTGCGGTCCGACTGTAGCCCAGGTTTGGGCAGTTTTGGTTTGACCATTTTTCCAGCTGATATAAACGGTCGGAGCACGCGCAGCTCCTGCTTGTTGCTTGTTTCTACTAGGGCCAGTATGGTTGAGTTCGCTCCTCTTTGATGATTTATTTATTTATTTATTTTTATATTTTTTTACTTCAGTTGGGTCGTCTGTGTAGATTTTGTTGGTGTTAGATTGAAGAAACGCTAATTATGGATAGTTTGTTGTGGATATACCACCGTGCTATGTGTTTTTAATGTCAGTAGTTATAGTGTTTGTTCCTCCTCTCTTCCTTTGGTTTAATGCCGAATGTTGTGCCAGATCAGCTGCTCGGTGTTGACGCGTTAGTGTGTAGGCCGGTTGGTTTATGCCTGATCCCTCTACGGTTTTAGCTGCCGGAGGAAGTGCAGTGCTTATTGTGCCGTCGCACACGAGCCCTTTTTGGGGCTGCACTCTGTCAAGGATGTTCCTATGGCCGGGAATCCTGTGTCACCGCCGATGTCAGGGTTACGGGTCTGCCCCGTATCGTACGCCGCCCACCTCTTCGTCTCGGATGCTACTGCGGTAGCGGGCGCTGACTTAAGCGGACCGCGGCCACCCGGTAGATGTCATCCCGCTAGCCCGCCGGGCCCTCTTCATACCTCCAATCCAGTCTACATCGGCCCATATTAGTGCGTGCAGCGCTGGTATCAGGTCTCGCATGCACCCGGCCGATATCACAGCATCCCACTGGGCCGCCTCCGTGCGACCGCACGGATCCTCTCTGATCCCGATGACCTCGAACGCCCCTTCGCGGCGCCCGAGGCCCGCAGACGTCGGCCCCGGTAGTTGCCGCCGCGCTCACCTTGAGTCCAATGCCAGGTTCCACAGGTCACAGATAGCCGCTCCCGCTCACCTACGTGGGGCAGCCCAGCCCAGCTCCTCGATTAGGATCGTGTATAAGGCCGCGTGGTGCTCCATGTGCAGTGCTGGTTTGCGCCTTTAATTACCGTCTTCACTCCGGGCCCCAGGGCTTCATATCTCCATGTCGTACGCCGCCCACCTCTTCGCCTCGGATGCTACTGGGGTAGCGGCCGCTGTCTTAAGCGGTCCGCGGCCACTCGTCAGGCGGCATCCTGCGAGCTCGCCGGGCCCTCTTCATACCTCCAATCCGGCCTAAGTTGGCCCGTATTGGTGCGTCCAGCGCCGGCGTCCGTTTTCGCAGGCGCCCGGCCGATACCACGGCATCCCTCTGGGCCGCCTCCGTGCGACCGCACGGATCCGCTCTGATCCTGATGGCCTCAATCGTCCCGTCGCGGCCCCCGAGGCCCGCAGGCGTCGGCCCCAGTAGTTGCCGCCGCGCTCACCTCGTGTCCAGTGCCGGGTTCCACAGGTCACAGATAGCCGCTCCCGTTCATACACGTGGGGCAGCCCAGCTCAGCTCTTCGATTAGGATTGTGTATAAGGCCGCACGGTGCTCCGCGTGCAGGGCTATTTTGCGCCTTTAATTACCGTCTTTACTCTGGGCCCCGGGTCTTCCCATCTCCGTGTGGGGGTTCTGGGGGGGCACCGCAAGCGATTTTGGTGTTAGACTGGCGCTGGTTTCAGGATCTTTTTAGGATATTAATGGGCCGAGAGTGGAGCTTCCCTTTTAAGCGTCCGCTCCGGTCGCCATCTTGGCCACGCCCCTGGAAGTATGTTTAGAATGCGAAACAATTTACTTTTTTTCTTTTAGGAGATCCGCAGACGGATCAGAAGAGCCGATCGACATTTGGAAACAAATAATAATATAAAAATAGATATACATGTATAAGATATGGGCAATGGATTGGCTCTGAAAAGAGTCTTTGTGTTTATGATGTATAGGAGATTACTACATATGATAGAGGATGTAGTCTCTCAAGTTCTGCAGGAACACCTTGTTGCCTTTCTCTGTTAGGTGAATGCCATCATTTCTGTATATACCCTCCATATCAATCGGAAGTTGCTGTGGTATATAGAAACCATGTTATGGTCCCTAAAGAATGCAGAAACAGTCTTATTAACATGTTTCCTGGATTTGTCTATTTGTGGGGTGAATTGATTTGAGCAGTTCCACTGCTGCCTTTGGCAGATGTTTGAAAAAAAACACAAGGCAGTGTGCGGGAAGAGTATGCATTTTTCGAAGATATCCTTCATTAGGATTTCCAAACCAACTCCTGTGACTGCATCCAGGTCATTGCCACCACAGTGTACAATCATAACACTTGGATATTGGCAATCACTAATGGTTTCAACCAAATGAAGTAATTGATGTCACTTTAACCCCATCTGGCCAATCCAAGTAATATCCACATTAGGGAAACCTAGGTCCCTGTCAATACCACTCCTTTTTGCATGCTCTCTGGCCCAAACACAAAGCAGGGCCCCACAATCCACACTCTGAGCATCTTGGCGGTAATTTGGAGAAGCACCCAGGAGATGGCTGCAGCTGAATGAGGTTGGTTTGAAATTAAATTTAGTTACGATGAAGGGTAGTAGGTGCAGTCTGAAATAACAGATTCAGTTGGCTACTGTGGATATGTTTTTGGGTGAAGGTAGATAGTGAGGTTATGTGCATTGTAAATATATGTTGGATTGGCTTTACAAAAAAACAGTAAGTAGCTGTGATATGTTCACTGTGAAAGATTCAACCACACCTGCTAAAGATGGCTGAAAAGTAAGCATGCTCCACTCAGAAACAGTTATGAGCTTGTTATCTGCTGCAGCAGAATGTTACAGACTATGTAACCATGGTAACAGAAGTACAGAAGCATGAGAGGGAAGGGAATACAAAAAGAGACTAGACTGTGCATTTGTTTTACAACATATAGAGGGAATAACTATTTAAAATGATGATTTAGTGTTATGATTTGGTTTTGTGTCATAAAAAAGTGTTTACATGGATGTTTATTTCTTCATAAGATCACAAAATAATTTCCGAACTTTCCTGTGAATCTGAAGATCCACCCGCAAATGTAAACAGGAGGGCCACACTGAGCACCGCAGTGGATCCGCAGATCTGGCAAAACTCCTACTATGTTGGCTAACGTTTGAGGATTACTACAAAGAGTTAACTATAGAAACTAGTCACAAGTTTTACAATATTTTTTAACATGAACAGTAGATTGTGATTGGTTTAGTGATGGAGTACCCTTGAAAGTAAAGTTGAAGATGTTGCCATCACTGGTAGGCTGCTATGAGAGTGGACTTCCATTCTTGTGTTTTTTTTTTTTGTTTTTTTTAACATTTTCCAGTGAGAAGAAATTCTAACTCATACTCAAAGAGAAACATACAGTACAGCATAGACAATTATCAGGTATGTGAGGTGAAATGTTCTTTATTTTACAAAGTATTAGTAAATTAATAAATTAATATTAGGTGAAAAAAGTTAGGAGTGTGTTCACAAAATTCTATAAAAGATAAAAATGCTAGGTTTGAGATTTATGTAAAGAAATTATACAAGTAATTCAATGTATAACAAAGGTATTTAGCTGAACTTGGATAAAGGGTTTCATGGATGTTTCCAGTTTCTTTCAGTATGTTAAGCTGAGCCCTGATGTATGCTGAAGCTTGTATGGACAATGCACTGATGAGTAATTTAATGACTAAAAATGTTCTATTGAGTTTAAGAAAATAATCTGTATGTCTATACTGAAATGGGCAAGTATAAAAGCAAGAGTCAGAGATGTATTGAGAGATGATAGAGGTTATTTCCCTATCAGTTAGACATGGATATGAGTGGCTGCGGGGAACCTCTGAGCCTATTACAAAAACACAGTCGATGTGGTAGTCTCCTGGCAGTGGTAAGCCGGTGGGCTGCCATTTATCTTGGTGGGAGGCATTTCAGCCTGCATACATTGTAATACAGTGGAGACTGCCACTGTAGCGGTCTTTCTAGGCCAATGGCAGTCTGGCAGCCTGACCGCCAAACTCATAATAAGGCCCCTAGTTTCTATTGAAAAAAGGCTTTATGATCTGGTTCATCTTTGACACCATTTGACAAATCTTCAATCAATCAATCAATCAGTTTTTGTAAAGCGTGACTATTCACCTGTGAGGGTATCAAGGTGTGGGGGATTTGGGAGGGTGGAGCCTCATCCAAAGAGCCATGTATTGAGTTTTTTTCTGAAGATGGTGAGCTATTGGCTTAGTCTGAGGTATAGGAGCAGGTTGTTCCAGCTCTTTGCTGCAATTTAGGTGAAGGATCATTCTTCGGTGGTGTTTTAAATGCGAGGGACAGAGGCCACAGCCAGTTGTGAAGAGCGGAGGGATCTGGTGGGGTTGTGGAAGGAGACGTGGTGGTTCAGGTAGGCTGGTCTGACGTGTATGGCTTTGCATTTGTAGGTGAGTAGCTTGAAGGTGATCTGTTTTTCTATCAGAGCCAGTGGAGGGCCCTCAGGTGCTGGGAGACATGTTCTTGGCGTGGCAGGTTAAGGACAATTCTGGTGGCGGCATTCTGGATGAGTTGCAGCTTTTTGATGTTTCTTGTTGTGGTGCCGGCATAGACAGTGTTGCTGTAGTCAAGCTTGCTTGTGACTAAGGCATGGGTGACTGTCCTGTGGCAGTCTGCTGGGATCCATTTGAAAATTTTCTGGAGTTTCCGGAGGGTGTACCAGCAGGAGGAGGGGACTGAGTTTACCTGTTGCGTCATAGATAAGGAGGAGTTGAGGATAATGTCTAGGTTGCGGGCGTGCTCAATCGGTGAAGGTGAGATGCTGAGAGATGTGGGCCACCAGGAGTCATTCCCTGCTGAGATGGTGTTTCTGAAAATAATGTGCTCTATCTTGACAGAGTTGAGCTTGAGGCAACTTTCTTTCAACCAAGTGCTGACGACTTCCATTCCAGAGTGGAAATTCCTTTTGGCCGTGTCCAGGCCTTTGGTGAGGGAAATGATGAGTTGTGTGTCATCCGCACATGACACAATGTTAATTTCGTGGCTTCTGACAATGGCTGCGAGTGGGATCATGTATTTGTGGAAAAGTGTTGAACTCAGAAAGGATCCTTGGGGAACTCCGCAGCTGACTCCTGTGGGTTTAGATGTGGAGGGAGGGAGACTGACCCTCTGAGTCCTTCCTGAGAGGAAGGAGTGGATCTATTTCAGGGCTGTTCCTCGGATTCCTACATCATGGAGTCTGGTGCATAGTGTGGTGTGGGAGACCGTGTTAACAACATTTTCCCAAAAAAGTATGCCCAAGGGTCATGTTGTGCATGGAATATTTCGTGGTAATCTGTCAACTATGGGACAAGAAAAAGGGTGGCCTATAAAAAAAAATGTTTCCCATGTTGATTTCCATAGGGATTTTGAACATGAGTGCAGCCGAAACTGCTGGTCAGAATTACACTAAATTTGGAAGGAAGGTAGCTCTTAGTGCAGAAAGAGTGATTTTTGTTATTTGGTGTAACTCTAATGAGTAGTTTTTGAAATAGTAAAAGAAAAACAAAAATAGTAAAGAAACACAGGGGAAAAGCAAGACCTTGATTGCCTGACCGCAGGGTAACTATAACTCACGCTCCAGCCATGCACATTTTTTTCATCAAAAATTTTACTGCAAATATTGCATTGCTATTATCAATGATGTTTTCAAAGCTGTCATGAGTGCTGTAATTTTTAGTGCATGGTGGGGGTGTGAGTTAAAGTTACCTTAGAGCATGAGTTATAGATACTTGATATAACTCAAACTCAAAGAGATGAATTTCTATGATTTTGTACCTTTAAAATGTGAGCCTAAATATAGCATCCCTGAAACCTTTGTTTTTTTAAGTTAATTTTTATGTTTTTTTTAAATTTTATTTCCTAACTATAACCTCCCTGTAACCTGTGCTTTTTTGATTGAATTTTTATGTTTTTTGAACGTGAAGTAATTTTCATGACAATATTTTAATCCAACTACCACCATGCATGGCCTTCGGCCATGTGCTGTGACCAGGCCCTATGGCCCACGCCTACAACAACCCAACCCCATGCTGCCCATGGTCCTCAGCCAACAGTCCCTGTGGCTAACCCCTACACCAACCAAACCCCACATGGGACGCCCCTCCCCAGACGGATATCGCCCCCGGGGACCCTATCCCCCAGGGCCCAGCCTACATTTTTATTTTTTGGGGAGGGGGACCACGTATCCTCCAAGGCCTATCCTAACCCTTGGGATCCCATCCCTGGGGCCTAGCCCATTCATGTATGTGTTTTGGGAGGAGGGGGCTGCATGGACTCCCTCCTGAGGCTGGTGTCAGTCCTGGTGACCCCATCACCTGGGCCGTGACCTAATTATTATTTTTGGGGGGGAGAGGGTCTGCACTCAGCTTTAGGGACCCTATCCCCCAGGGCACCCAGTCACAACTTCAGGGATCATAGGGGGAGCCTGAAGGTCCCCACGGTCCCAGTTGGCTCCCCTCCTCCTGCAGGAGACAACACTGCTGTCACAAAGAAGGAACTGCTAAAGCTGCTCCCTCTCTGTGAGAGCAATGTTTCCTCTGTTTCCCTGCCTGCTTCACTGCAGGCATAGAGACACAGAAAACTTCTGCTTGCAGCGAGGGAGAGCTGGAAGCATAGTGTTTGTTGTGGCTTAGTGGCAGCTGTAAAGATGTAGGCAAGCCACAGCAAACAGCTATGTCTCGGGGTGGGTATCCTGGGACATAGCAGGAACTGGCCCTGGGGGCTAGAAGTCCCCAGGCCATAAGTGACTCCTCTAGGGTTAGCTGTGCAGAGCTCCTCCAACAAGCACTGCTGCGTGGAGGTGGTCTCCCCGCTGCTCAGGGTTCCAAAATGGACCCCCTTCATTGTTTTATTACAGCCCCGGTGGTGGCAGTCCCTGAGGCTTCTGGAGGGGGCTGGGTGTCCCCCGCTTTTTCTTCTTAATCAGCCCTGGTGAGGTGGTGGCCCCTGGGGCTGTGGGTGGCGGGTGTACCCCTCATAGTTGTTTTAAGTCCTGGAGAGGTGTCAGTCCCTGGAGCCATGGGGGGACCAGACAGCCCCTGTAATTAATTTGTTCTGTGCCCCAGGGAGGTGGTAGTCCACAGGGCTGGGGGAGGCCAGGCACCCCGACACTTATTTAAAACCCTCAGGGAGGTGGCAGTCCCTGGGGCTGTGGGGCACCAGGTGTTTCCCCTGCTTTATCTTCTAAATCAGCCCAGGGAAGTGGCGGTCCTGGGGTTGCTGGGGGCCATGACAGCCCCATGTATTTCATTTGTTCTGTGCCCCAGGGAGGCGGCAGTCCCATGAGCTGCTGGAGGGGCCGCGTGGCCCCCTCATTTATTTACTGTAAAGCCCTGGGAAGGAGGTGGTCCCCAGGGCCACGGGGGAGCCTAGTGGCCCCACTTATTTCATTTGCTCTGTCCCCTGGGGAGGGAGTGGTCCCCAGGGCTCCTGGGTTGCTGGGCAGCCCCTACCCACATTAAAATAGCAATGCCTCTGTGACTTGGCCTATCTGGGGATTCAGTATTAACAAGCTCAGGAGCTCATGCTTGTTTTTTTTTTAAATGTTCACAGGATCCGCAGATCTCCTGTGAATTGTGGCAAACAGTTTTTAAAAATGCTTTTAGCTCTTGGTGGGGTTCCTCTGGGACCCCGCCACCAGAGCTAAGGGGTCAGGGTTTCCCTACCATGGCCCCTTTTCTTCTTTTTTTTATTTTTCTCTGTGGCTCAGCTGAAGCAGAGTCACAAGATGGCTGCCTACACTTACTGACAGCCAATCAGAGCTCTACAGCTCTTTGCACAAGCTCTTATTCTTCGTGAAGTTGTCACAAAGAGTTCGCAACCTCAGATATAAATATTTGTTTTCCCTTTACACTAAAGCAGCAAATGCACAATCTGTGTATTGAAAGCTAGCTTTTTGCCAAATTTGGTGTAATTCTGCCCACAGGTTCAGGCTGCAGTCGTGTTCATATGGGAATTAACATGGGAAACACAACTTTTGTTACCCCCCCCTTTTTCTCGGCCCCCGCTTAACAGATCACCCCAAAACTTTCTGTGTGCAACAAGAATCACCGGCACACTTTTGTAATTTTTTTTTACTAAAGATTCATCAGACGGTGGCAAAGATATTGTCAAGTAGGTAGTTATTGCTAAAATCAAGTTTCCATAGGAAGAGCTTTTTTTGCCAATAACTTTGGCACCACTTGACCAGTCTTCACAAAATGTTCAAAACGTATGCTTTGGCAGGATAAGCTGCTGTAGTTTCAGGGTCATCATTCAAGTGGGACAGAGAAAAAGGGGGGGTTCCAAAACTCATTTTCGATAGGGATTTTGAACATGCCTACAGCCCAATCCGCTGAATAGAATTACACAGAATGTGGCAGAAAGCTCACTCTTGGTCCAGAGAATACACATTTTGTGATTTGGTGTAATCCCATTCTGTAGTTTTTGAGGTATTAAAGATTATACATTTCAGATATCTAAAGACGCTGACCCTGTGATGATATTTGATTGGATGCCAGCAGTTTAACAAGGAAGTGTATATAGCCATTTTGGGACCTGTCACCAGCCAAGTCCCACAAAAAAGTTCAAAAAAAAAAAAAGGGGCCAGGCTAGGCTCACCCCGAGCCCATAGCCTTCGTCTAGGGGTCCCTCATGGACCCCGTCAGAACTAAAAAGCATTTTTTTTAATCTCTAAAAAAGTTCACTGATCCGGATCCGCAGATTTGTCAGAATTTTTTTTTTAAAAAGGATGGGCTCCCACCCTTTTCTTTTATTTGGCCACCAGGTGGGCCAGGACCCGGGAGCACTGGGGGATTGAAAAAAGAGGGTGAAGTATGAACCCCCCTCCTAGGGCTCCTATTAGCCCGGGGTACCACCACTTTCCTGGGGCTATCATGCAGGAATGTGCTGGGGCCACGCAGGTCCCTGCAGCCTTGATGTCACCACTTCCCCGGGGCAAAATCTTTATTTAAAACAGGGGAGGCCCATATGACCTCACTCACAGCCTCGGGGACTGCTACCTCCAAGAGGCTAAATATAAAATTCATGCAGGGTGCCCCTGTGCACCGTCCCCATAGCCCCGGGGATCGCTACATCCGAGGGCTGAAATAACACAATCATTCAGGGGTTAAATTAAAGATTAGAGGGAGGCCATGTGACCTACCCTCGTGGAGCCACACATGGCCCTGGGGACCACCACTCCCCAGGGCCAGCTCTAGCTATGTCCCTGGGTGCTCACCCTGGGACATAGCTGTTGGCTCTGACTTGGCAGGAGCTTTGACATCTCCCACCAAGCCAGAGCAAACACTCTGCTTCCAGTGGGAGAGAGCTGTCAAACAGCTCTTGCTTGCTGGAAGCAGAGGTTTTCTATGTGTTGTTGCTCTCAGAGTTGCGGGCAGGGAAACAGAGGAAACAATTGCTCTCACAGACAGGGAGGAGCATGTTTGAGCTCCCTGACTGCAACAACAGAGCCGGCTCCCGTAGGAGGCAGAGAGCTGGCTGGGACTGCAGGGGCCTTCAGGGTCCTCCTGTGATCCCCAACAGTGCTGACTGGGAGCCCTAGGGGTCACTCAGGTGACATGGCCGGGCCCCAGGGGATGAGGTCCAGGGGCTAGCATTTGCCTTGGGAGGGGGGCTGCACAGCCCCCATCCCCAAAATAGAAATAAAATGTTAAGGTTAGGCCTGGGGGATGGTGTCTGGCAGCCCCCAGGGTCCTTAGTGGCTCCATGAAGGGGGGTGTGCGCCTCCCCACCAATTTTTAACAGACCCGGGGATGTGGTGGTCCCCAGCCCCATATACATTATTTCTTTAGCCCCAAGGAGGAGGTGGCCCCACCACATTCATTATTTAGTTAGCCCTTGGGAGGTGGTAGTCCCAGGGCTGCAGGGGTGCTGTGCAGCCCCCCCTACATTCTTTCTTTAACCTAAAGGAGGTAGCAGTCCCTGAGGCTGTCAGGAGGGCCATACATACCCCCCTTACTTCATTATTCATTAGTGGGGGGCCCCAGGACTGTGCAGGGGAGTTGACAGCCCCCCACATTCTATATAACTTAAGGCCCAGGGAGGTGGCAGACCCCGGGGCATAAATAAGCTATAGGAGGGGGGAGCAGTGCACCCCACCATTATATTTTCATATACACTCTGGTCCTGGCCCACCTGTGGGCTTGTTTTTAAAAAAACTTGCTGTGAATTCCTGACCTGGTCCCAAATGTAAAAAAACAAGTGTTTTTTTTTTGCCCTGGAGGGTCCCTCCGGAACTCCAGCATTAGAGCAGAGAGGTCAGGGTGTCCTTACCCTGGCCCCTTTTTTATCTTATCTTTTTTTCTCAGACTCAGCTAAAGCTGAGTCCCAAGATGGCTATCAACACTTCTTTGTGGAAGTGTTGGTAGCCAATCAGATCCCAGCACGAGATCGGTTCACGGAGCATTCAGACCCCTTTATATACAAATTTGAACTTTCTTTAATATCTCAAAAACTGCTGAATGGAATGACACCAAACAACAAAAATATCTCCTTCTGGACCAGGAGCTAGGTTTTTTTTCCAAATTTGGTGCAATTTTGTCAGGGCTGTCATCATGTTCAAAATCTCTGTGGTCCAGAAAAAGCCTTTTTGTGGTTTGGTTTAAATTTAAATACATTCGGTAGTTTTCCAGATTTCAAAAGCAAACTAAGGGCCATATTTATACTTTTTGACGCACAACTGCGCCAACGCAGTTGTGCGTCAAAAATTTTAACGCCGGCTAACGCCATTCCAAAGCGCCATGCAGGCGCCTTATTTACTGAATGGCGTTAGCCGGCGCAGCTGACTGGTATGCGTAAAAA
Source organism: Pleurodeles waltl (assembly GCF_031143425.1). NCBI lineage: Eukaryota > Metazoa > Chordata > Amphibia > Caudata > Salamandridae > Pleurodeles > Pleurodeles waltl. The sequence goes on along the minus strand of NC_090437.1, from coordinate 255,618,475 downwards.
AAAAATGACTCACACCAGGCAGAGCCGGCGTAGGGGAAAATGGAGCTTGGGCGTCAAAAAATGGGGCAAGTCAGGTCTGAGGCAAAATTTGGGCCTCAACCCGATTTGCGCCATTTTTTTTGACGCCCAACCCCCATTGAAATGATTCCTGTCTTAGCACAGACAGGAGTCATGCCCCCTTGCCCAATGGGCATAGTGGCATGTAGGGGGGCACAAATCAGGCCCCCCTATGCCACAAAAAAATAACGAAGAAGTACTTACCTGAACTTACCTTAAGTTCCCTGGGATGGGTCCCTCCATCCTAGGGCGTCCTCCTGGGGTGGGCAAGGGTGGCAGGGGGTGTCCCTGGGGGCATGGGAGGGCACCTCTGGGCTCCTTCTGAGCCCACAGGTCCCATAATGCCTGCCCTGACCAGGCGTTAAAAAATGACGCAAAAGCGGCTGGACGTCATTTTTTAAGGCCTGCCCACTCCCGTGCGTCGTTTTTGCACGGGAGTTTAAATAAGGCGTAACATGCCTTAGAGTCATTTTTTAGAAGGGAACGCCTACCTTGCATATCATTAACGCAAGGTAGGTGTCCACGCTAAAAAATGACGCAAACTCCAAGATCTTTGGCGCTAGACGGGTCTAACGCCAAAGTATAAATATGGAGTTAGCTTTGCGTCGGATTTGCGTAAAAAAAACAACGCAAATCCGGCGCAAACAGAGTATAAATATGCCCCTAAATTTGTATATCTTAAGGTGCACACACTTCTAGTCCTGGGGTCCCTTGTGAACCCTGGCTGGGCCAAAAATCTATTCTTTTTATTTTCACAGAGAAAATCATGGCAGATACACAAATTGAGGTGAATATTTAGTGATGTAATCAGTGATGTCACTGACCATGTCATGAGTGATGCAATATGTGAGGTCATAAGCAGTGCACTGCGGGGGCATAATTTATAGTTAGTTCAGGTAAACAACTTAACAACTTCTGAATTTCTACGATTTTGTACAAGTGAAACCTTTGTTTTTTTAGTGAATATAAATATATATAGATATATAAATATACACATATATACATATATATATATATACATATGTATATACATATACACATAAATATATATATAAATCTAAGCTCTTAACATGATCATAGGTCATTGCATAGTTTCTATGCAAGCTGTTTGATTAGATGCTTATGAGATTCTGTTTAAAAAAAAATTCACAATAGGTAAATATTAGCATAACTATTTATCTACAAGCATTTCAACATAAAATATTGAGAGAACGATAAAAACGAAGTTATGAAAAGTACACAATTAAATGAACTTCAAATAATACAACACTTTAAAGTCTGTGATTTTACGATATACCTTCATATCTCAATATATTATCTTCCTTAGACATATATTCCCTTTCAATGTAACCATGTAGCTGTATATTCATTACCTTAGTCCTACTGTACAAGTTAAAAAAAGTTTTTAAAAAATAACTCTGTCCAACGCACTAATTTGTCTCACCCTATACCCATATCAATCTATCCTCTATCTCCATTCTCTGACTCATCCCAAACTTCATTCTACTACTATGATCTCCAAAATAACCCTTCCTAGACTCTTCCCTCCTTTGTCCCTCCTGGGTCACCTCAAACCTTAGTTTACAACTATGATCTCCAAAACAACCCGACTATTTTTCTCCCTCATGTACCGCTACTTTGACTCATACCAAACCTCATTTTACTACTATCATCTCCCTGATCTCTTTCTACAGACTCTTCCCTTCTCTCTCTCTCTCCTTTACTCATTCCAAACCTCATTTTACTGCTATAATCTCCCAATTAACACTTTCTAGATTCTTCCCTCTTCAGACTCACTTGTCCGCACCTCAAATTAGGTCATATTTCCCTAAACTAATACTATACTCATAGTTCCCTGTACTAATCCACCAATAAGTCTTTTGGGTTCCAGAGTAGTGTGCTACCCACCAGAAAGCTCTTTTGATCCTCATCAGGGGTAGAAAGCAGTATATAAATATGATTACAATTGCAATCCTATGGGAGAGATAGGCTTTGCTATAGTGAAAAACAACTATGGGTGTTTTTCACTTCAAGGGCATGTGGAACTCAAAGTACATACCCTGCTTTTCACATACATTGCACCCTGCCCTCTGGGTTGCCCAGTGCATATTTTAGGGGTGACTTCTATTACAAGGGAAAGTTAGGGCCTGACAAAAGGTTTATTGTACCAGATCGACATGGCAGTGTAAAACTGCACAATCAGGCTCTGCTATGGCAGAACTGAGACATGGTTAGAAGACTACTTAAGTGGGGGGCCCAATCAGTGCTGCAGGCCAACAAGCAGCATTTAATGTACATGCCCTGTGCACATGTAATGCACTTTACTTGGTACTGATAATTAAATTAAATATGCCAATTGAGGGTAAGCCAAGTGATGAAGTGCACAGAGTCCTAATGCCAGCAAAAATAAGGTAAAAAAAATGAAGTTAGGCAGAAACATTGGGGGAAAGCCCACCCTAAGGCTGTCAGGCCTAACACTATGCCTTTGATACATTAGGGATTTTCTTCCAAATTAGCTTTTGCTACCAGAGTGGGCACTTCATAGGGGGAATTCTCTGTGCAGGCTACTGATTCAGCCTTTACATTTCCTGATTTCCTGTCCCTCATGACACCACCATATGCCTGCTCCCCTTCTGCTCACATGTGACTTCCCCAAACACCTTCCTCATTCCTAAGCTATCAACCTCTTTTCTATGGCAACCATTACTTGGCCTCTTGAGCAATCACCTGCATGGACCAAATGTCCATCGCCAAAATTGGTGGTGCTTTTCCAGACCCTTTAAGAAGTATCACTAACAGACTTGGAGTTGTGTACCAGGATATCAGGGATGGTTGCCTCGAATTTTATGACATGGATCTTTGACATATAGGTTGCACCCCTGCAAAATGGTGGTAAATTAGTAATCCTAAATTGAGTAGCTGGTCTGTGTCTAGGTTTGGTGAATTTAATGCCACACAATGGCAAGCCCATTCAGGAATGATGACAAGCTTCACCATTCGTTCAATCAATCAGACAATCAAGGAATTTGTAAAGTGCATTACTCACTCGTGAGGGTCTCAAGGCGCTGAAGGGGGGCACCTCTCCTGCTCGAACAGCCAGAAGTCTCCTGAAGGTAAGGAGGTCCTTGGTTTGATGCAAGTGGGTGGGAAGAGTGTTCCACGTCTTGGCGGCGAGGTGAGAGAACGATCTGCTGCTGGTTGTAGTTCTGCAGATGCATGGGACAGTTGCAAGGTCGGCGGAGCGGAGATGTCGGGTTGGGGTGTAGAAGGAGTGCCGTCTGTTGAGGTATTCGGGTCCAGTGTTGTGCAGCACTTTGTGAGAGCGGATGAGGAGTTTGAAAGTGATTCTCTTGTTGATTGGGAGCCAGAGCAGGTCTCTCAGGTGGCCTGTGATGTGGCAGTGGCGGGGATGTCCAGGATGAGGTGTGCATAGGCGTTATGGATGCGTTGCAGCCTTTTCTGGAGTTTGGCCATGGTTACTGCGTGGAGGGCATTGCCGTAGTCCAGTTTGCTGCTTACAAGGGCTTGGGTGACTGTTCTTCTGTTTTCCGTGGGGATCCAATTGTAGGGCTTTCAGGGCATGCGGAGGTTGTTGAAGCAGGAGGTGGAGATGGATTTGACTTTCTGGGACATGGATAGTGAGGAGTCCAGGATGAATCCTAGGTTCCGTGCATGGTCGGTGGGAGTTGGAGCGGATCCGAGAGTGGCAGGCCACCAGGAGTAATCCCATGCGGAGGAGGTGGAGCCGAAGATGAGGACCTCCGTCTTGTCGGAATTGAGTTTGAGGCAGCTGTTCTTCATCCAATCAGTGATGGCCTTCATTCTTTCGCGGAGGTTGGACTTGGCGGAGTCCTTGGTGAGGGAGAGGATCAGATGGGTGCTGTCGGCATGAGATGATGTTGAGGTTGTGAGATCGGGCGATGTTAGCAGTCGGAGCCATGTAGATATTGAAGAGGGTTGGGCTGAGGGACAAACCCTGGGGTATGCCGCTGATGATTTTGGTGGCTTCAGAGTGGAATGGATGGAGGCGGACTCTCTGAGTTCTGCTGGTGAGAAAGGAGGTGACCCAGTCCAGGGCTCTGTCATGGATTCCTGCATTGCTGAGACGTGTGCATAGGGTGTGGTTGCAGACGGTGTTAAATGTGGCTGAGAGGTCCAGGAGGATGAGGGCCGAGGTTTCAACATTGTCTAGTATGGTTCTGATGTCATCAGTGGCGGCGATGAGGGCAGTTTCAGTGCTGTGGTTACTGCGGATTCTGGATTGGGAAGGGTCCAGAGTGCTGGTCTCCTTGAGGAAGCAGGTCAGTTATCTATTGACAGCCTTCTCAATGACTTTTGCTGGGAAGGGAAGCAGGGAGATAGGTCGGAAGTTCTTGAGGTCCTTTGGGTCCGCCCTGGGTTTTTTGTGGAGGGCATTGATCTCGGCGTGTTTCCAGCTCTCCGGGAAGGTGGCAGACTCGAAGGAGCTGTTGATGATCTTCCGGAGTTAGGGTGAGATGACGGAGCTGGCTTTGTTGAGGATGTGGTGAGGGCAGGGGTCGGATGATGAGCCTGAGTAGATGGTGTTCATGATTTTGATGGTGTCGTTGTCGTTGACAGTGGTACAGTAGAGCAGGAGGCTGGTCGGTGGTGAGTCTGTGGTGTTGGTGGTTGCCGGGGGGTCTGAGTGCTGAAGCTGTTGTCTGGGATCTTGCAGTGAAAGTAGGAGGCTGGGGAGTCGCAGAGGTCTTGTGATGGTGGGATGTTGTTGGCGCTGGAGCTGGGGTTAGAGAGTTCCTTCACGATGCTGAAGAGCTCCTTGTGGCTGTGTGCATTGTTGTTAATGCGTTCTTTGAAGGCGGTTCTCTTGGTGGTTCGGATGAGTTGGTGGTGTCTGTGGATGGCGTTTTTGAAGGCTGTGTTGCTGTCCAGTGTCTGATCTTGGCACCACTTCTTTTTGAGTCTTCGGCATGCCTGCTTAGAATCGTGGAGGTCGGCAGTAAACCAGAAGGCCTTTCTGTTGGTGTGTCTGTTGGAGGGATTTTTGATCATGCAAAAGTGTTGGCACAGGTGTTGATCAATTGCCTGTAGTTGCGGGCAGCTGTGTCAGTGTTGATGGTATCAATCGGTGGGTTCCGGGAGAGGGTAGTGATTAATTGGTCTTCGGTGACCCTGTTCCATCTGCGTTGGGGAATCTGTTGTGGGTGATGTGGTGTTGTGGGTTTCTTGAAGGAGGAGTGGATGCAGCGCTGATCTTTCCAGTGGAGTTCGGTAGTGTGGCTGAAGGAGATGTGTTTGCTGGTGGAAAAAATAGGGTTGAGTGTGTGTCCTGTGGACTGGGTCGGTGTCGTGACGAACTGTTTGAGGCCGAGGTTGGAGAGGTTGTCGAGCAGGGTGGTGGTATTGTTGTCATTGGTGTTCTCGCGGTAGAAGTTTAGGTCCCCAAGGAGTATGTTGTCAGTGGATGCGAGAGCGTGTGTGCTGATGATATCGGTGATGGAGTTGCTGAACGGCTGTCAGGAGCTGGGGGCCTGTAGACAAGGGTCCCTCAGAGGGTGGTGTTTGGGTCAATGTGGATCTGGAAGTGCAGGTGTTCAGCAGTGCTGAGGGTGTCTTTGGTGCTGGTTGTGATCCTGAGGGTGTTCTTGCGGACGACCTCCTCCTGGTTTATTTGAGCAGTCCCTGCGGGTGATCTTGTAGCCGTCAGGGATGGCTATGGTGATGTCAGGTGCTGAGGAGGTGTTCATCCAGGTCTCAGTCAGGAAGGTGAAGTCTGGGAAAGCTGATTCGATAAGATTCCATAGTTCTACTGCGTGTTTGTGGAGTGGGTGTTGAGGAGGATACATCTGAGTTGCTTGCGTCCTGCCTTGTTGGGTGGGTCGTTGGTGTGGAGGCTGGTGAAGGTGCAGTTCTGGCAGGAGAGGGATCCATGGGTGATCTGCGGGGAGTCTTGAAGGCAGGTGGGAGACCAGCCGGTGTTGAAGGCTGGGAGGGTGGCACATCGTAACAAAGACATGTATGGCGTCGGTAGGGGGGAAGAGAACTAAGGGTTCTATGCTGGGCACCATCCAGGCATGGGCGGGCACAGACTGGCTTGCTTTTTGGCACGCCTTCGGCGCACCAGCGACACGCCCGGCGTGCATGCCTGCACAGCAGCTGCCATTAAGTAGGGAGAGGGGAGGAAAGGACAGCTGGGAGACAGAAGCTGGGGTGAAAACAGTGCAAAAAAGTGGGCAACAGCAGTGTGAGAACAGCGCGGGGAAGTGGAGGGGGCGGGGCCACAGGGGCAGCAGCGGTGGGGAAGAGAGAGAGGTGGGAGGGCGAGAGAGAGTGGCGGGAAAGGTAGAAGTGAAGCAAAAGAGCAGAAAAGAGTAAAAGGCAAAAGTGAAAGAAAGTCAAAAAGGCACACAAGAGAGCGAATGGCAGCAGAGGCATGGGTGGGGCAGACACAGAGAGAGAGCACACAGAGAGAGAAGTAGAGAAAAGGAGGAGAGAGGCAGCCTAGCAGGAAAGCAGAGCTCTCCCACTAGACACCAGGGATGAGGTGCATGTAGAAGCCTGTGGGTGGACGAGGGCCTCAAACTCCTAACAGGGGTTAGGAGTTCATAGAAGTGAGGGATGAGGGCTCTACTTAAAAGGCGGAGCCACAGGAGGCAGAGCAGTTCACTGACCAGGTCAGTGGTATTGCTCGACCTACCGCCCAGCGGCCACCATCGTTCCTCCACCTTACCAAAATATCAAGATTAGGACTATGGGTACATTGGTTCTTGAATTTATAGATGTTCCATTGCCTTCTCAGAGGTACTTGTAACTCATAAACTTCAAGTAGCAGTGGTAATATCATTTTTGTCTTTAGTGTAAAGGTTTAGGTGAATTCTGACAGAGGACAACATTTTCCCAATGTGAGTTTTTTCCGTTGTAGTTTTTCCTGTCAGAGAAAATTGTCCTTATAGTCATCATTACTGCTTTTCAGTGGCTAATACTTCTCTGCCCTTCAGGGCTTATTATGTAAAGAAGAAGTGAAAGGGCCCAAGTGTTTCTTAGGAGTCAGCCGCCTGTGCTATTGAAGACCAGTATTGCTCATTGCCAAGTCTGTCTGGCCTAAAATTCGCAGCCGGATCTTTCTTCCAGGACCCTACCCTTCCCACCTCTTTTTCTCCCTCTTATAGATTATTTCTCATCCATGATTTGTGACTTTGGGCCTAATTTAGATGTTGGTGGTAACGGTTCCACCATCAGTTTTAAGACTGAAAACCCACCCTCTGCCTTGGCAGCCCGACTACTAGATTTAGATGTTGGCGGTCCCCTAGGCAAAAGACTGCCCAAGTGCTGCTGACTCCGCCAAGGAATCTCAACTGCACTCAATGGTGCCATAGGAAATAGTGGCTGATGGTGGGACTCCAGCTACACTTATCGCTGAGCAGATTTGGATCTACCTTTCCACCAAGGGAAAAGTGGCAGTCCAACCTCCAAGTCTGAGTTTCTGGTTTGGGAGAAAAAGGGGTGAAAACCCACCTTTTTCCCATTCCACTCTCATATTTGACTGGACACAACAGGACAGGACCCTCGGTCTTTGCTGCCATTGGGCTACAAAGGTATGGAAACTGCAGTGGCTGTGTATGTTGGGGGTCACTGCACATGTGCATGGGAACACTGCAGTCATATATATGTCACAGTCATTTTTTAAAGTTACTGTGACAAGCATATGTCGGGGACATGAGTGGGTCAGACATGGGTGGGGACACAGTGGTACACAACACATTTCACACACATACACAACTGTCATTGTGGTGTCAACATTCATTGGCAAATGAATGTTGGTACCACAATGATGAGACAATGACACCTGTGTTCATGTGTTCACATTGCCAGGGGACCTGTACATGTTGCATGTTATGCTGTGAGTTTTGTGTATGGGTCACCATGTATATTTCCGTGTGCAATGTGATTGGCTGGGTGAGTTGGGTGGAGCTGGAGCAGGTGATGTGGTTGTGTCAAGATGTGTGCCACTTGCATATAGGTTTGATGTTGTTGGGTATGTTCTGTTGTGTGTTGTGCTGCTATGTGCAAAATTCTAGTGAGTGGTGTTGTGTGGCAGTTGTTGTTGCAATGTGTGTAGTTATGCTTGTGTGTGCATGTGTTGTGTGGATGAGTGTGTAGTTATGTTGGTTGTTGTGGCTCTGTCATGTGTGTGTGCGGTGTCAATGCCATATGTATGTTGTGTTATGGATGTTCATCAATGTTTGTTTGAGGCAAGTCTATGATGTGTTGTGGTGGAATGGAATGGTCAAAAGAGTCTTTAGAGTGAGATGTGGTTTGGGATACCCATGGGTTATTGATGTGAAAAGTTCTTGGAGTGGTTTGTGGTTCTTGATCCTGTTGGATGTGAAAGTACTTGAAGCAGTTTGTGGTTCTTGATCCTGTTGGGGTACTGGTGCAGCTGCTGAGAAGGTGATGACCCACTGTAGACGTGGTGCACTGAGCAGCTTGACTACAGACCTGTTGAATGAGAGACATGATTGGTTGTTATAAGAGTAAAAACATTACATCTGTGCATGTCACCAATTATTCCTTAGAAATTCTTACATTCTCTATTTGTAGTAAGGCGCCCCAATCATTGATTTTTTATGGGTTATTAGGCCTTCCCTCTCTCTGTGCCTAATTAAGTGTACGTCTGAAGGTATGCTTTACGGGACAATTCTTGTGCATGTTGGCAATTTTCAATTTTAACTAGTGCTTTGTTGGCATTGCCATCCCCCAGTACTCCTGCACAGTGGATGTGTAAAAGAGGAGGAGTGTCGGATTGAACGATGGTCGGCGATCGCAGCATGTCCTGTGGTCCAAGTCAAGTGTGTCCCTCTAGTCCCAACATGTGGCATGCAACTTGACCCTTCCAAGTGGCACCAGGTGTCTTGGATACAACTTTTTGTAGATGCTTCTTTGGGCTAGCTTTGTCCTTGTTTTGTTTTGTCCTTTGGTACTTCCCTAGACCTTTGATCTTAATTGTTGTGTCCCAGAGGCAGTCGGAGAGTTGTTCTGAGGCCCACATGATCCTCTCATTTGTGGGTTCAAAATTTGATTGTTGTTCCCTTCATTCGGTACATGTCAGGCCTTGTGGCTTAGCTGATTGCTAGGTCTAATGCTGCGGTGAGCACCTCACTGTGTTCTATTCTGCTCAGAGCTATGATGGATTTGTTGGTCTCCTTTTTCCTCTGCACCCCCTCTCCCTTGGGACACATCTTATTTGGACCTGCGGTTCCCAGCTACTACTTGGAAAACTTTGACAGAAAGGAGGAGGCCGCAAAATCACCACATGGAGAGTCTAGAGAAAGGCAAAAAACCTGTTGAAGTTTGCCCAAACTATGGGAATGGACTGGGATACTTGGATGTTCTGGTGCACCTCCCTATTGATTCTGTGCCTGGCAGTTCTTTGCAGTCTGCCAGAGCCCATGCTTATACTGTGGGGTTTTTAGGGTCTTAGCTATCCCAACCATGCAGGAAGCTTGGATCCTGACACTGGAGGACAGCTTTGTTTAGGTACCAAAAGGGGGTCCTCCATTTGGCTGGATGCCGTTAACTCTCCGAGGCCACTATTGATGCTGGGACTGCACGCCAGAGACATTATGGTCCTAGCTGGGTGCCTAGGAATGGGGACCTATTGACCTTGTTATAAGAACCCCCTTTTCTTGTGTGTAGGAAGACCTGGGGTGCTGGATTTTTAAGCACTAGTCAGGGAGTTGCCCAGCCCTCCTATGTCAGTCTGCCCTGCCCCTGAGATGTGGTCAACCAGCCCCACCCTGGGTGTCTGGCAGCAGAGTGAGGCCTTTCTTCTTCACATTTAGATTGGATAGGCTCAACACGTATTTCCTCTGGTAATCATAATTGTTGTCTCCAGTGTTCCCCCTATAACTGTCCCCATTCTGCTTTAAACTCTATAAACTGTAAATTTACAACGTTCTGCCATTATGTGCAATGAACACCCTTGGACATTGTATGTGTGTCTATTAAAGCCCTTCCAAACTATTCACATGAAAACATATGGCATTGAAAAACTTGATATAACTCTTGTAGAACTTTCCATACTTCCTGTGAATGGGTAGGGCCCCACTGAGACATGGCCTTAATGGTATCTCCTGTGTTATTTCCTGTGGATGACAATTTATTCCTGATGGCTTAAATGTCAAAATTATTCAGGGCCCCTAATCATATTCCTGTCACTCCAGCTATTAAAGATTCTAAATCCTTCCTAATTCACAATTTTGTCAACGGCCACTATTGTGATATCCAATGGGTGCATTGAAGTTCATACTGAGAAGTATTTCCTTTTGTAATATGTTTAATTATGCCTGCATGCAAAGTCGTTTTACAACCTATTTTCTGCCTAACTATTGACAAATTGCCTAAGTAACTAACCATGCATTGTTCAGCCACAATACTTGCAAAAGTTAGAGACAATGACACTGCTCAAATTTCCGCTGCCAGATGTGTTAAGGTTACTGGGGCTTGGCAGACTTGGGCTGGGGTAGCAAGGCAGTAGGACTAGAGACAGATCGATCCCCCATGTGGAGAATATATTCTTTAGCTGCCAAACAAGTTTGGCCAAGAAGTGATAGTAATGTCTCTTTCCCTCAAGGCTGGACTCTATTGACTACAGGTGAGTGGCATTAATGTGCCTGGTGCTTGCAACTGCTCCTGGTTATTTCAAAAGTATACTCCTGTTAAGGATGTTGTGTTTTCTCCTAGAGATGGAGTGCATGATGAACTTGAGCTAGTTTATTGTAAAGTTAAGGGTGGAGACTGACTTCTGCTTTACTGCTTCCACTGCCTCAGTGTTAGTTGCCCAATTGCTCTGTAAGCCAATTGTGGTCTTTGCCGAGGAAAGAAAAGTGGGCAGATGAAAAGTTAAATCTTTGGTGGTCTGTACAAGGATGACCTGTACAAAAATGAGGAGGCACAGAGACAGAGTTGGTCATAACTGGCTGATGGGTGGATTCCGACAATGTCACGGGATCATTAGGCAGCTCTGTGGTTGAGCGGAGGAGGAGGGATAAAGAGTCTTCACTCAATATGGCACTCATGTTGGGTGCGGCAGAAACAGTGGGAGTATTCTGGGGTGTAGATTGCCAGTATGGAGCTTCTCAGTTGAAGATTCTAATACAGGTGATGACAGTACCCCTGCATGCTGATTGAACACAGTTTGGGTATTCCCACCCATGGTGCTGTCCACTTTCTGATCTGACTTTTGAGCTGGATTGTGATTAACCAATGAGTATATTTTAACTGTGGTCTCACAGGGATGTTGTTTATCTGCGGACAGAGAAGTAACTGAATAGTCAGCTAAAGCCTCGTTGTGGGGGGTGACTGGCTACACATGAGCTGTACAGAGCTGCAGAGTGAAGCTGGGGCTATGCTTGTATCTTCCTTCCCAAAGGCTTTTACTCGCCCTTTTCGTACATGGCTTTGTCTCTGCAATTAGCTGGTGTTAGACCTGACAGCTTTAGGTTGGTCATCCGCTAACTTTTTGCCTGCCTTCCTCCACTTTTCTGACACTGTTTTTGTTGGTTTACGACTTTGTGCACTTAACCACTGCTAACCAGTGCTGAAGTGCATATGCTCTCTCCCTTAAACATGGCAACATAGTTAAATACCCAATTGGCATATTTTCTCTACTTATAAGCCCCTAGTAAAGTGCACTACATGTGCCCAGAGCCTGCAGATTGAATGCTACTAGTGGGCCTGCGGCACTGGTTGTGCCACCCACATAAGTAGCCCCTTAACCATGTCTCAGGCCTGCCATTGCAAGGCCTGTGTGTGCAGTTTCACTGCCATTTCAACTTGACATTTAAAAGTACTTGCCAATCCCTAAACACCCCTTTTTCTACATATAAGTCGCCCCTAAGGTAGGCCCTAGGTAACCCCTAGGGCAGGGTTCTATGTAGTTAAAAGGCAGGACATGTGCATGTGTGTCCTGGTAGTTGAAAACTCCTAACTTGGTTTTCCAGTACTGTGAGGCCTGCTCCTTTCATAGGATAACAACGGGGCTACCATCATATACTGTTTGATTGGTGGATTCTGATCCGAAAGGGGTAACTAGGTCATATTTAGTATGGCCGGACTGGTAATACAAAATCCTGCTTATTGGTGAGGTTGGAATATATGTTACTATTCTAGAAATGCCACTTTTGGAAAGTGAACATTTCTCTGCACTTAAAATTCATCTGTGCCTTACAGCCTGTATCCATTCCACATCTAGGCTGGGCTTGTTGACAGCTCCCTTGTGCATTTCACCCAGACTACCACAAACACAGGATACTCAGTTACACCTGCACTTGTCTGCATACTGAATGGGTCTTCCTGGGCTGTGAGGGTGGAGGGTCAACACTTACATTTCAAAGGCTAGTGGCCTGTCCTCACAGAATGGACTGCCAAACCACCTACTGGGACCCTGGCAGACAGACCTGTGCTGAAATGGGACCTTATGCACTTCAAACACACTCTTTAAAATCTCCCCCACTTCAAAGGAATTTTTGGGTATATAAACTGGTTCCCTGATCCCACCAAATCAGACACTTCTGGACCTGAACCTGCAACCTGTCAAGAGGAACTGCCTTGCCGCCCAAAGGACTCATCTGGACTGCTTTGCTGTGAAGAACTGCTGTTCTTTGTTGCCCTGCTGCCCTGCTGCCCTCTGACTTTGCTGAGAAGTGCTCTCCAAAGGCTTTGATTTAGCTTGCCTCTTGTTTTCTGAAGTCTCAGGGCCAAAAAGCTTCATCTCTTCAAAGAACTCCTTGTGCGCCAAAAATCAATGCACAGCCTGCTGGAAACGATGCACAGCTGGCCCTGCGATGGGAAAAACACTGAACCAGAATGACGCAGCCTGACTTCCCTAGCGAAGATCAATGCAGCGCCTGCGTTGCAACCGGAAGTTCGATGCACAGCCCTATTGGACCGAGTTCCTCAGTGAAGAATTGATGCAGCACCTGCTGTGCATCAGAAACTCAGATGCATCGCCTACTGTATCGATGCAATTCCTGTGACTTGGTCCCACACGCCCAAGATTTCCACGTATCTTCCCTGGGTGTCAAAGAGAAACCAGCATCGCAGTGAGGAACCAAGACTGCGTGTCAGTAATCGACGCAAACCCCCTTGCAGTGTGGAAAGAAACAACACATCATCTGCGTCACACCGGATATTACGATGCACACCTTATTTTTCTACGCCTCTCCTCATCTGCGGTGTCTGTGCGTGTATTGTTTTACGAAAAACAGGTACTTTGTGAAACAAAGGGACAACTGTTGATTTCTACAATTTAAGACTATTTTTAATCTTGCAAAAGTGATATCTCAACTTGTGCTTATTGAATCTTTATCATTCTGACCTTAATTTAACCAGATAAATATCTTATACTTTTCCAAACCTGTGTGGTGTATTTCTGTGGTGTTTTCACTGTGTTACTGTATGATTTATTGCACACATACTTTACACAATGCCTTCCAAGTTCAGCCTGGCTGCTCAGTGCCAAGCTACCAGAGGGTGGGCACAGGATAATTAGGATTGTGTGTGACTAACCCTGACTAGGATTGTGGTCCCTATTTGGACAAGGGTGTATACCTCTGCGAACTAGGGACCCCATTTCTAACAGTTGGGTTGCAGGCACTTCTCCCTCAATGATTGAACTAGTTTTGCCATCTTGTGGATTAGGAGAAACTGATCTGGCAACACACTCATTGTTACTTATGGCAGCAGGCAATTTGGGTTCCAGTGCTGTGGGTTACTCAAATGTAGGTCCCCCAAGTGGCTTGGCAGGTTAGAAAATAGTGAATGAGCAGAGTGAACCTGCATTTGTTGGTTTTATGAAAGTGCCATTAGAAAGAACAGAGGCCTGGCTAGGTTCTGTGTTGTCCTGACACTTTGAGGTTATGCCTATCGGTTGAGCGGTTGTTACAAGCTAATTGAAGATGATGTCCATTTTTCAAGGTATCCTGTCAAGGCCATTGATCAAGCCAGTACAGGGACAGGAATGGTAAGCAGCAGCTGGGTCTGACTGGGCCCTCAGAATCAGATTGTTCAGGGCTGCCAGTTTTGCATTGATGCCCACAATATGGCCTGCTAAGGCACTTAATATATCAACTTGCAAATCAAGCTTATCAGAATGATAAAAGAGAGACAGGTTGTTGAGTAAGGTGTTCCAAATGGAGGTACTTGAATTATGCTGATATGTCACATTGATATGATTACAGAGTGACTTATGGTGTAAGTTGTGATCATCCATAGTGATATTAAGTCAGAATGACATGAAGAATCAGCGTCATGGACCCCGAGGGCCTCTTTTACAGGGATGTGACTGGATGCTCCCATACCCGAGCTGGTGGCCAAGACTTTTGGTGTTAATAGGCTTAGCTTCATGGTGCTTAAATGTGTGGAGGGAGCCAAGTGACAGACTAAGGGCCAGATGTATGAAAAGTGTTTGCACTCGCAAATGGTGCGAATCGCAAAAATCGGCCGTTTGCAAGTGCAAAAACGTGGTCTGAGATGCATGAAAGGCATTCGCAGACCAAATATAAGTAATCGCAAAAATTGCGATTTTTTGAGGTGCGACCTGGTTTTGCGAGTCGCATTTTGCGATTCGGTATTTCCAGTAGGAAATTGCGAGGTGCAAAATGCGAATCGCAAAATCCAAATCGCAAATAGATGCATCAAAAAATCGCAAATAGCGATTTTTCGCAGAATGGCATTTTGCACATGCAATATACCACTAAGTGAAAGCAGGTGGTAACCAGTTGCAACCGATATAAAGAGGCCCAGAATGCCTCACACTCTCTACCACAATGGCTGCACTCTACGTCATGGCGAGGAGGATGAGGATCCTGGCAGGTTTGAGGAGAGGGAGGAGGAGACAGGAGCACATTTTCAGAGTGCGCATTACACTTTTTGACCTGACAGAGGAGGAAATATTTGAGAGGTATAGGTTGAACTCAGCCGTGATACTTGAGCTGATAGCTGAGCTACAACCCATACTGCAGCGCAGAACACTAAGGACCCATAGCATCCCCACCCATGTGCAGGTATTATGCTCCTTACACCTACTCGCCTCAGGGAGCTATCAAGGGGTCATAGCAGCGGCTGGTGGGGTGTCACAGAGCACCCTCTCCAGATTCTTCAATGCATTTATCAGCGCCATGCTAAGCAAACTCCAACAGTACATCAGATTCCCCCACACCCCACAGGAAATACAGCAGACAAAAATTGAGTTTTATCAGATAGCACAGTTCCCCCACGTCCTAGGTGCCATAGATGGCACACATGTGGCAATATGTCCACCATCTGTCACAGAGTATGTGTACCGAAACCGTAAACAACAACATTCCATGAATATACAGGTGATATGCAATGCCTCATACATCATAACTGATCTTGTGGCCAGGTACCCAGGGAGCACACATGATTCGTACATCTTTCGCCACAGCGGTATTCACACAAGCTAGCTAGCTGGGGAGATTGGTGAAGGATATCTACTAGGTAATGTCACTCTTTACACTGGCGAATAGATAACAAACCCTTGTCAGATGGCTGAGGTACTCATCACACTTTCCTGTCCCTCCAGGAGACAGTGCCTACGCAGTGCGCACCTACATGATGACGCCCTACCTCAATCCCACAACACCTGCAGCACACAGGGCAACCCGCAACGTGGTGGAGCGCACCTTTGGCCTCCTGAAGAGTCGCTTCCGTTGCCTCCACAAGAGTGGAGGGGCACTACAGTACAGTCCAGAGACCACATGTAGAATAGTGGCTACTTGTGCAATCTTGCACAATATAGCTACAACCAGGGGCATACCTATAGAAATCAGTGACACTGAATCAGATGAGGATGATGATCCAATACCACCTCTACAGCCAGCAGACAGGACCAGTGCAGCAGAGGGAAGGCAAAGGCGTGCTGACATCACACACAACCATTTCAGACGTGAGTATGTGTAACAAAACTACACTGACAACTGTACCTGTAGCGATGGGAATTTATTACCTTACGTCAGGTAATTAATTGTGAAAAATTAAGTAAACAGGTGAATAAGAAATCCAAAAATAAACAAAAGAACTGAGTCCCACACTATTGCATCATAGTGTGAACACCAGTGTCAATGCGGCAAGAGTCACTTCCTCCTCCCTCGCACACCACTGGGGTGCCCAGTTGACTCACTGGCACCCTGAATGTCACCCTCAGTGGCAGTGCTGCACCTGGCACTGCGCCACCTGGTGTCTGAAGCAGGTACTTGCACACTACTGAGTCTCGAACTGTCCTCTGTGTCCCCCAAGGCAACCTCACTGGGAGTGGCCGACCTCTGTCCCATGACTAGTTCAATCACATTGGTGATTTGGACAAGGCCCTGGACCACATCCCTGCTGGTGTGTGCAGCCTCCACCTGGGCCGCCACAGCACGACGGGAGATGAGTGCGGTGGAGTTGGCCATCCTATTTAAGGACCTGCAGTAATTCGCAAACATGGTTCGGAAGCGGTGTTCATGTCTGCGTCGACTCACCCTTTCGTGCCGCAGCTCCTCACACAGGCCACGTACTGCACTGGTTAGCTCCCTAGTGTCCTGAGAGGCCTGCACCTGTCCCTCACGCAGCTGGCTGATATTGTTGTTCAGGGTGTCAATTCGCCGATGCAGGCCAATCATATGTCTGTTGTGGACTCTAAGGTTCCTGTCCAGACTCAAAATTCTCCTGTTTTGCAGGCGCTGTTGCTGCAACATAGCAGCCTCAAGTCCACAGAACAAGGATGTACCCTCAGCTGCCTCCTGCGGTTGCTGCTGGGACACTGTGGCACTTATGCGATGTGCTGAATGACCCCTGTCCTCTGGTATCTGGCTGCGCCTATCGGGTGCAGATGGTGTGCTTGGCGCCTCCTACTGCACATCAGAGTCACCACTGAGGTCTGGAAGTGGCAATGGCCTGGGCCTGCGGTGCACAGTGGAGACATTGACGGACCCACTGGTGTTGGTGTCAGAGGGCTGCTGTGTGTCCGTCTCCCCTACACACAGAGTTTATGTGGCTGCTGTGCCAGGCCCACCTGCAACAACAATATGCAGCATGTTAGTTCTGTATGTTACATTATCTGTCCAGAAATGGCAATAAAGCTATAGGTACTGCTCTACATGGTGTAGTGTGTGTTGTGTTACCTTGGGTGTCACTATGCTTGCTTACATTGTCATGCTACTGTCTGTACTAGTTTGTGGACCACGACTCCCAAAATGCATTGTTGTGCTGCTACTAAGATGTGGACTGGACTACTTCACACACTACTTCACATTACATGCTAATTCCTAAGGGGCTTTTATGCATGCACATATTGGGTTCACACGACAACATTGCACTTACCTTGGTTGGTACTTGGTTGAGCGGAGGTGTCTATATCTGTGACCCCTGTCACTGCTTCCGGTAGGAGTGTCGATTTCACCAGGTCCTCCAGTGGTGTGGCAGGTGGCTCGGTTGGTGGTCCTCCTCCTGTGCCCCTGGCTTCTGCAAGTCTTCTTGCCACCCTCTCCTTTGCCCAGGACCGGAGGTCATACCAGCATTTCTTGATCTCCTCAATGGAGCGCTGTGCCACTCCAACAGCGCAGATTTTGCCTTGGATCTCAAGCCAGAGTCTTCTCTTCTCACTTTCAGGCACCTGGAGGGATGATTTGCCAAACAGGCGGTCATGGCTCCTCACCACCTCTTCTGTTAATACCTCCAGCTCCTGTTCACTGAACTTGAGTTTGCGCTTCCTCTCCTGCTTCTACTGTGCTGCACCTTGGGGCTCCTTTGTTGCTCAGGTGATGCTGCTCCTTCAGAATGCTGCTCAATGTGGCTGGGCTGCTCTCACTCAGGATGCTGGTTTGGGTGTGGCACCTGAAACTGCCTGGGATGACTCATTTCCTGCTGGTGATGTCATCAGGCTCCTCCAGGTGTGCATTCTCAAACTTTCTCGCATTTTGCGATTTTTTACCGAATCGCAAAAAAATCACAAATTGCGAGAATGCAAATTGCGATTCGGAATATGGGCCTCGCAAACCACAAATAGCGAATTTTAAGAAATCGCTAATTCCGAATCGCAATTTTGTTACATGGCCAATTGCGACTCGGAAATAGCGATTTCTTAAAAATCGCATTTTGCGATTCGCAGACCCCAGTTTTCATACATCTGGCCCTAAATTACTTGTGGTGTTGGACATGGACTTCCCAATGCTAGGTTTACCGCCTGACATGCTTGGCTAGTTGCCTCGTCCAATGGAATGCTTCTGTTGCCTTCAACATATTTGCTAAACTCACAATGTTGGCCTCTGTCGGGGAAGAAATGGAATGATAAAAGGCAGACTCTAAAAATGATAAATTGTCCTCATGATGGTCTCTAGCATGATCCTGAGCTGAGACAGTTAGCATCATGCAGTTTGTGCCTGGGCAGCAGGGATGGTGAGAACACCTCACTAATCACCTTAAGAAACAAGACAACAAGAAACAAGACAATCATCAGCTGGAGAAAAGAGCAAGCTGTGGAGAACTCCTAATCCCATCACTGAAGTGGGGTCTATTCAAAATTAAATAATCTGTAATCCAGGAGCTCTTAGATGGTGGAGAATTTGAATGAAACATGGATACACACAGAGAAACAGTTGGTGATGGTGCTGGTACTGTGTAGGGGTGCGTGGTAAATTTTGTTCTGTCAGTGGAGTTCACAGAGTTTTTGCCATTCCACGTTCCACTTGGAGCAGAGAGTTTGGAAAAAACTCTGCCAACCACCATGTGACCGAGTTTACTGGCGTGCATACCTCAGAGTCAAGAAGCTGTCTGTGGTGTAAGACGCTAGGACCTGGGGAGGACCACGATTAGCCCAAAGCAAAGGGAGGAGGGCTGGGAGAGGCAATTGGAGGGGGGAGTGATAGATGTGAGAATGGTGGAAGAAATGCTTGAGAGCAGCCTGCTAGCAGCATGATCAGAAATAAAGATATTACCCCTCAACAGCGAGTCCATGTAATTCCTGACCTGAAATCGCAGCTAGTGAGGAGGCGGTGTCACGGGCATCTCCACTTTCCACTCTCCAGTCCTCTTACACACCACAGCAGACCTTCTCATTCCCGTTGGCGGTCCCCGGATATGGCCCATAACTCAGCGCCAATTGTGTTGGCCATAGAGAGGAAGGACATGCATCTCCGGAAGCAGTATTTAAAAGCCTGACTATCTGCGCTGCACCCAGCGCACCTCTCCTGCTCCTGGGACCGGACGATTCCTGCATCGGTGAGCTTCATGAGGAAAGGTGGTACCCTTGTAAACTGGAAGGTTCAAGTGTGTGTTTAGTGAATTCATGTTCACTTACACAGAATGGGTTTTCCACTGGATCCACGAGATGTTGAACATGTTGTGTAAGTATCAGTGTAAATACTGTGGTCTTAATAGTGAAGTTGTGGAAAGCGGTTTCGGTGGACACAACAAATGTGATGTTAAAGGCAGGCGTGTACGGTGCCAGTAAGAGTGCACATTCATGGAATACCTAAAACACTCGGTTTACTCGCTGGAACAGTGGAAGCGAGGAGATGTTAGTCCAGATACAGGTTGTGGCGTGTGCTGCATGTGTGCTTAAATGTGCGTGCTTACATTAAATGTTAGGTAGTTTTTTGAACGCGTGTAAGGAAAGTGATGGCCGGCCCAGACGGGTGGCAGGAGTTACCTGACCCAGGTATTTGTATTGTCCGGTGAGAGAAGGGACCAAACTATACACATATAACTGCTAGGTGTGTGCC
This sequence comes from Pleurodeles waltl, assembly GCF_031143425.1. NCBI lineage: Eukaryota > Metazoa > Chordata > Amphibia > Caudata > Salamandridae > Pleurodeles > Pleurodeles waltl. The sequence continues at coordinate 255,598,658 of NC_090437.1, read as the reverse complement.
ATTTAATTGTCGTATAGAGCTCTGCACAAGTGCAAAGGCGATATGTGTTGGCTGTGCTCCTAGACTTCCACCAAATAAGCAGCTTATTATTATAGGAGAAGAAAAGTGAACCTTCATACAGCAAAGGCAGCCTATTGAAATGCTCACTCGATTTTTGCGCAGGTTTGGACGGTGTTGTTGACTGAAAGATCTGTCAGCCCAGGGCCTGAATGTATTTATTCACACTATCCATCCCACACATTCATCCACACATTCTTTCAAATTCTTACTAGTTATATCCTAACAATGAATATGCTAGCAGAAATATATCGGGCGCAATCAATATTCGAACTTGTAACATGCATGTTGCACATAAATATTTAAACGCTGTGGATAGACAACCCTCCGAACAATATGTCTAATTCGTTTATGGGTAGTATCTTAAGGAGGAACACAAGCCAAAGATGAGTGCATACTTTATACATAAACTGGATTGCTTTCAAAGCGGCACATGTACCGCAAAGCATCTTTTGTACCTGCCAGGATACCAAGGACATGCACCTTCAGCTGCCTCCATCCCTACGCAGATATAATATGCATGAAGGGTCTTTGTTTTCTTAAGGTGAAACCGTGGTTTTTAAACAGGCCCGGCACATGAAGCTTCTTTGGTGTTGTATTATCATCATAGTTTTTACATTTTCCGTAATATGCTGCTAAAATGGAGTCACGCTGATCCCACAGGACACCCGCCCTAATGAGGCGCTGTGCATCACGGAGGCTGCAACCTGATGTCATCTACCGTACCAAGTAGATCGAATGTGCATTCAGGGTCTTTGTTTTTTTAGAGTGGAATGGTGTTTATGTATTTTTTTTTTTTTTTTTTAAAGGCCCGGGTACATGAAGCTACCAAAGCTCTCCAGCAGCATTAGTGCAGCCATTACTGTGAAGGAGGCAGCACCACACAGGGCCTGACTCACCCATTGCCCTGGAGCTCAAAACAATTCAGATATAAATGGAGAATAGAGGTGACATGTTACAACTTAACAAGGTTGTGCAACAATGACGTCCTAGGATGTGACAGGAATCTTGACAATTTGCAGAGTGAAGACTTTCCCTCGCCTTGTAAATGTAAGAACACACTCTTAAAGTTTCACGGGTGTAGGGAAAGTTTATTTTTGACTGTCTCATAGCTCAGCTGGTCAGAAGTGCATTAGGGTACTCTCTCTTGAATACTCTGCCTGTTCTCAGAGTTCTCTGAATTTGGATGATTTTTTGGTAACTCTTCGGGATTCCACAGGGTGAAACTCTACCATCTTCACTTAGGAAAGATAACATAGTGATCTCACCAGCCAGGCCCTTGGTGGAGGTGAACATATCTCTCTTGGCAACTGTATCCTCGTCCCCTTTCTTCTTGTCATTGGGGTGGCCTGTCCCCTGAGTTTTCCCAGAGCGCATTGTTGTTAATCAGTCTAGTTATTCTGGCACATGTAGTCGGTGCCTAAAGCTGGAGGCATGTATCTTCTGTCTATTGAGGTGAAATAACATAGGGCAGTTGCCACAGACGACAAATGCTGCAGTTCCGTCTCCCAGTGCCCCCTCATCCCCTGCGATGTAGCACAGCCAGTAGGGAGGGAAGGGAGTGGCATGAGCTTGCTGCTAAAGTACACAAGAGATTGCACAAGAGGTTACCGAAAAATAAAGATAACAGGATGTTGCGGTGCTAGAGAAGAGGGTAGGAGCATGCCCGGGCCACAAACCACACCTAAGCCTAGCTGGGCGGCTTCTGTGCACCTTGGGCTATACCAAATGCAGCAAGGCCGAAGCCTGCTGCGCCCCTCCTTGACAGTGCATTCTCCTTGGTATGAAACATATAAGTCCTTAGGTCTAACCACTTGCCACTGTCTGCCACCTGGTGCTCAATTGCTCCCTTCCTACACTCCCTGACAGACTGGGTGACAGAGGAGTATTGCATCTAGCCAGGGGCACTTAGCCAGTGGTCAGCTTCAGTGCCTGTTAGACCTGGCATCCTCGGCATAGTCTCCCCTATCTTTTTTGCCTCTGTTTCCCATGTTTTCACTGTGTGCTGGACTCTGTTTCTGCTGGTTTTGTTCCTCTGGGCTCTTTACCAATGCTGATCAGTGCTAAAGTACAAGTGCTCCCTTTGTAGAATGTACTGTATGTGTAATTGGCTTTTCCATGATTGGCACATTTGATTTACTAGTAAGTCCGTGGTAAAGTGCACTAGAGGTGTCCAGGGCTTATAAATCAAATGCTTCTAGTGGGCCTGCAGCACTGATTGTGCCACCCACATGAGTAGCCTTATAAACATTGATCAGGCCTGCCACTGCAGTGTCTGTGTGTGCAGTTTTAAACTGCCATTCTCCCTGCCCAAACCTTCCCTTTTGATACATGTAAGGCACCCCAAGGATGACACTTGGTAGCCCCATGGGCATGGTGCAGTGGGACATATACTGATGTGTTTTACATGTCATAACAGTGAAATACTGCCACATTCAGTTTTCACTGTTGCAAGGCTTATCTCTCTCATATTTTAACATGGGGTCTGCATCTAAATATCTTTTAAGGGGAGATTCTCTTTGGGAGCAGATAGAGATATGCCTTTTGGGGTCTCTGAACTTACAATTTAAAAATACATCTTTTGGTAAAGTTGGATTTTATATTGTCAGTTTTGAAAATGCCACTTTTAGAAAGTGGGCATTTTCTTCCTTAAACCACTAGAGACTGACACAATGGGAGCTGGGGTATAGCCTGCACATCCTAATGGGCCCTCTGGGCTAGAGTGGAGGGAAGAGTGGTCACTTACACCCGAAAAGGCTGTGCCTGCCCTCACACAGTGCAGGCTCCAACCCCCTGGTGTGTGTCTGGGGCCAGGCCTGGGCAAGGCAGGATCTTGTAAACAACAGAGACTTTCCTTTGAAGTTTGTCTACTTCTGCCAAGGAAATTAACGCATCACCTGCATCGTGGCTGGAGAAATGACACAAACCCCATACAGTGTGTTTTTTCTATCACCATGTGGCCTGATTTTGCATGCATCACCGCTGGGCATCAAAATCAATGTAAACCTGCGTAGACCCGAATTGCTCTGTCCGGAAATCAGCGTATCTCTCCCTTGCGGGAGAGAAAAAATGACTCATCAATTACTGTTTCGACGCATGATCATCTGTGCAGCTTTATGTTTGACGCAAACCAGGTATTTTATGTACCAACAAAGTTTCTAATGTTTTCAAAGAAATAAGGATTTATTATTTTAAAAATGTATAACTTTACTTGTGTACATTAGATTTTTGTTGTTTTGGTCTTGTTATAAATATTGCTGTTTTTTCTAAACTGGTCTGGTGTTCATTTTGTTGTGTTTTCACTGTATTACTGTGTGTTGGTACAAATACTTTCCACAATTCCTTTGAGATAATCCTGACTGCTTGTGCCAAGCTACCAAGAGGGTGAGCAGGGATTCTCTTAGGAGTGTAACTCCCTTAACCTGACTATAGTGAGGGTCCCTGCTTGGACAAAGTGCAAACTGATTACTAACCAGAGACCCAATTTCTAACAGCGCCGCAATGCCTGACCTGCCTTGATGCCTTGCTGGCTGTCCACTAATTTGCTCAAGACCGGGGTGCTCCTGGTGATCCGGTAATGCATGTGGCCCTCAAAGAGCCAGCCTGCAAAGAGGGACAAGGGTTGCTTATCCCTCCCCCAGACTCTCAGGCTCGGGATACGGCCGTTCCAGTAATGACCTCGCAGCTTCATGGCTCATTGCTCCTCCTCTTCCTGTCATGTCCCTTCCAGTTCAGCCCTTAGCATCCAGTCAAAACGTTGAGCTCAGTTCTGGCCATAAATACATAATTTTGGGTTGGTTGCAATGTGCCTTCATTAAGGGAGTAATGAAATTGTATATTGTCTTGAAGAAATATGGCATCAATACGAATGTTCCTAATTGTGTGGTCTTTTTGGCTTTCACATCAATCTTGTTCTATGTTGCCATATAAAGTAGGGGCATATTCTGTCCAACATGAAATAGATTTGATAGTCTTTTTAAGAAATTATTGACCAACACACAAATTGTTGAGCTGTTCAACACGTAATAATGGATGGTGCACAAAAGGCTTTTTGACATCTAGGAGACAGGGGCACCTCTGTCTTGGCATTTTTATTCAATAAATAATAGTATTACTTTGACTATTTATCTCTGATGCACCCATAACAGGAGTCATGCCAAACAAATCCCTCTACTCTATTAATTTGATGATGTAAGTATTTGTCTTCCACACGCAATTGCCTCCTTTGCTTAATTATTAAATATTTATTTAGTGTGTCAACACATCGTCATAATCATTGAAGGGTTAGGTTTGCTCATCATTTCTTCCATTAAGTATTTGGAATGTTGCATGGATGCCTTTTCAGAAATGGCTCTAAACTTAATGGTTTTAAGTCTATGCGTGTGGAAAGCTGAACTTTCAAGTGCTTACTTTGGCACAGATTTTCCACATTTTTTCTAGTGAGCGAACGCAAATAGCTACCACTTGTTCAATCTTTATCATCGTATGATGTGGACCAAATATTTACTTTTCACATTTTGAAAGTTCACTAAGCACTGATGCATACACTGATATGAAGAACCTCATGAATGAGAACACCAGCTTATTTTGCGAAAGGATACAAAATAAAATGTTCGACATTTAGGACTTCATCTGTGAGGAGCTGTTTTGAATTATTCGCCTGCTACTTTATGATGTGGCTTAGATACAGTATGTTACCAGTGTCTTTCTTCCTATGAGTAGCTTTGCAGGCTTAACTTGTGCTTTTTTTGTAGAATAGTAATTTTTTGACAGGTTTAATATAGATGTATCTGCTATGGATTCATCGACTTATATTGGATTTGACCCATACTGCAGCGCAGAACACATAGGACTCATAGCATCCCCACTCATGTGCAGGTATTATGTTCCCTCCACCTACTCGCCACAGGGAGCTATCAAGTGATCATAGCAGCAGCTGGAGGGGTCTCACAGAGTACCCTTTCTAGATTTTTCAATGCATGCTGAGCAGAATACACCGGTACATCAGATTCCCCCCCACACCCCACAGGAAATACAGCAGACAAAAATTGATTTTTACCAGATAGCACAGTTCCCCCACGTCTTAGGTGCCATAGATGGGACACATGTTGCAATCTGTCCACCGTCAGCCAGAGAGTATATGTACCACAACCTTAAATACCAACATTCCATGAATATACAGGTGATATGCAATGCCTCCTACATCATAACTGATCTCGTGGCCAGGTACCCAGGGAGCACACATGATTCATACATCTTTCGTCACAGCGGGATTCACACAAGACTGCTAGCTGGGGAGTTTGGTGAAGGATATCTACTAGGTACTGTCCCTCTGTACACTGGCGCATTGATGGCGTGCTGATGTCAGATGGCTCAGTTACTCAATATACCCTCTGTCCCTTCCAGGAGACAGTGCCTACGCAGTGCACAACTACATGATGACGCCCTACCTAAATCCTGCAACACCAGCAGAACGGATATACAATGCAGCACACAGGGCGACCCGCAACGTGGTGGAGCGCACCTTTGGCCTGCTGAAGAGTCACTTTTGGTGCATCCACAAAAGTGGAGGGGCACTACAGTACAGCCCAGAGACAACATGTAGAATAGTGGCTACTTGTGCAATTTTGCACAATATAGCTACCACCAGGGTCATACCTGTGGAAATGTCGGAGCCAGACTCTGATGAGGATGACGACCCCATTACCATCCCTATAGCCAGCAGACAGGATCAGTGCAGCAGTGGGAAGGCAAAGGCGTTCTGACATCACACACAACCATTTCAGATGTGAGTATGAAAACACAAATCCACTGACAAATGTACCTGTAGTGAGTACATTTATTACATTAATGTCAGGTAATGTTAGTTCAACGAATACCAACAAAAGTAATTCTGAAAAAAAAACAATAGCAGTTCACTGTAAAGCACGATTACTTCATAGTGCCCTTATTCCAGACATACATACAGTCCCCTGTGGCCACTACAGTCACTTCTTTCAGCCACGCACGCCACTCGAGTGCGCCTCACTGGCACCTCGATTGTCTGCCTCTGTGGCAGTGCTGTGCCTGGCACTGCGCCGTCTGGTGTCCATTGCAGGCACAGCTAGGCTACTGAGACTGGATATGTCCTCCGTGTCCCCCAGTCCAAGCTCCCTAGGTGTGGCTGACCGGTTTCCCATGATATTATCAATCACATTAGTGATTTGTACTAGTCCTTGAGCCACATCCCTGCTGCTGTGTGCTGCCTCAACCTGTGCACCCACTGCATGGCGTGAAATTAGGGAGGTGTAATTAGCCAGCCGTGTCACAGAGTGACAAAATCCTCCAAACATGCTCATGAAGCGTCAGTCCTGCCTGTGTTGGCTTAACCTGTCATGGCGCAGCTCCTGACATAGTTCCCTCACAGCAGTAGTGAGCTCCCCTGTGTCCTGCGATGCCTGGACCTGTCCCTCATGCAGCTGTTCAATGCTGGCATTCAGGCGCTCTAGCTGGCGATGCAGGCCCCCCATGTTTGCATTATGTTGCTGCATCTGCCTTTGTAATGCCGTGATCTTTTTATTTTGCAGGAGCTGCTGCTGCAACATAGCCAATTCCAGGCCACCAAATAAGGAGGTTCCCTCACCTGCCTCATAAGCCTGTGCACCTGCAGTTGTAGGCATCCTGCGGGGTGCTATGGTCTGCTGCGAACGGGGCTCCTGCATCTGGGTACATCTGCCAGTTGGGGATGGTGTTTGTGGGCCTTCCTGCTGCTCCTGACTCAGTTCTGGCAGTGGCAGTGGCAGTGCCCTAGGCCTGCGTCGGAGTGGTGCAATGTTCTGAGACCCACTCGTATTGGAGTCTGAAGCAGGATGGGTGTCTGTCTCCCCTACACTGGCACATGCTGTGGCTGCTGGGCCTGGCCCACCTGCAATGACAACATGCAGCATATCAGTTATGTTTGTTACAATTAAGGTCACACAATGGTAATAAAGGTACAGGTACTTCTCTTCACTGTGTTGTGGGTGTTGTGTTCTTCTGTGTGTTGCTCTTCCTCTTACATTGTATGTGCTACTTTCAGCTCTGGGTTGTGGACTACCACTCCCATAAGGCATTGTTGTGCTGCTTCTAAGATGTGGAATGGATTACTTCTCACAATGTTTTACAGTACTTGCTAATTCCTAAGGGGCTTTTGTGCACACACATATGGGGTTACAATTCAATATTGCACTTACCTTTGCTGGTACTTGGTGTGCCGGAGTTGTCAATCTCTGTGACCCCACTGACTGCTTCCGGGAGGATTGTGGACTCCACTAGAGCCTCTATCGGGGTGGAGGGTGTCTCTGTGGGTGGTCTCCCTCCTGTACTCCTCGCCTCCTGCAGTCGTCTTGCCACCCTCTCCTTGGCACGGGACCGCTGGTCGTACCACCTCTTCTTGATTTCTTCTACCGAACGTTGTTCCACTTCTACAGCGCAGATCTTTGTATGGATTTCTGCCCAGAGTCTGCGCTTTTAACTCTCAGGAAACTGGAGTGAGCTTTTGCCAAACAACCGGTCATGGCTCCTGACCACCTCCTCTGTCAGCACCTCCAGCTGTAGCTCGCTAAATTTCAGCTTGCGCTTTCTTTCTCCCTTCTCCTTTCCCTGGGCAGAGGTGTCCATGTTTGTTCAGCTGTGCTGCCTTCTCCAGAGACTTGCTCAGTGTGGCTGGGCTGTCTCTCTCTGTGTGCTGGTTTGGGTGTGGCACCTGCAAACTGCCTTGGATGACTCACTTCCTGCTTGTGATGTCATCAGGCTCCTCCAGGTGTGCATTCTCGCAATTTCTCGCAATTTGCGATTTTCAATTACAGAATCGCAATTTGCGAAAATGCAAATTGCAATTCGGTAATTGGGCCTCGCAAACCACAAATAGCGATTTTTAAGAAATCACTATTTCCGAATCGCTGTTATGATACATGGCCTTTTGCGACTCGAAAATAGCCATCTTCACAATTCTTAAAAGTTAATCCTGATTAGGATGTGCTTGCGGTCATGAGTAACCCCTGATCAAAGGGTAAACACAATATTTGTAAGCAAACACAGAACAATACTGACTGATCAAAATGTAGATTTCTCTGACCCTCCTGGGCTTATGCGATGGGGTTTGCTTTGCTTTGCTTGTGGTGTTCTACAACCAACAGCAGTGCTAGGTTAGAAACACTTGACTTTAAATTTTAGGTTTACTGCTAGTTGCTTTTTCTCATCCCTTTAATATTGTTGTGTATTTCTTTCCTATTGAAGAGGGCCTGGTTGTGCCCTACTGTTCAATCCTTTTAGGGTGTTCTGCCATGGAGTCTTTCTGCAGCACCACTCTGCACTCCTGCAGACAGACCAGTCATAATTGTCTGTACATCCTAAAATCCAAAAGGTACCTCAGATGCCTCCAGTTTCTAGAGAGAGGGTCAAACAGGTCATGAAGTACAAGTCTACATTATTTTCCCTTCAGACAAGGGTTCACTAACAGGCTGGCTTCTTCTTCTTCTTTTTTTCCTTTGAGAAAAGGTGTATAAATGGTGTAGGGTTCTAAAATGTGTGAGTCCCTAATCACCCCACAACTGCCACATCACCTCTATATTCTTAACCATAATTTCCCAGCAGAAGCGCACAAACTGGGCCAGAAATCTTTCAAGATGAAAATGTCAGCAAAGGTAAAGGAAGACCTCTCCTCTCAATATGCCTTCTCAGAGTCAGTACACGTTTCTTCTCTCTAAGACTTCAAATTCAGGTCTTGGGGTAGTGATTCCAAAGATTTGTCTGCCCTACCTTTGTCTCTGTGGGAACATGTCCAGGACTGTAGAGAGAGCCATATAATCACATTGTGCACATTGTGACATATTTCTCATGCCTCCTTTTTTTTCCAAATGAGCCAATTATTTTGATAAAGGCTTTGAACTACCAGAAAACCAGCAAAGTAATTATCTTGGCCAAGTGTGGATGTTCAAAACTTGAATCTTATTAAGACTCAATAAGGGAAATAATTCCAATTTTAAACACAAAAAGCAATGCATGTAGGTCAAAAAATATATATTTTTTGCACCTAGGAACATTGGAGGAAAAGTATGTCAAAAGCGCTTCTGCATAGTACTAATCAAAGTACCTTTCACCAATGTGTAGAAACAGTTAAGCAATACTCAGTGAAAAAGAAATAGGACATTTCTTTTTAGATTTCTAAATTAAATATATGACATGTGCATTCAATCTTGATCCCATCTGCAGCATGGCTACCTATCCACAGATACCTACTTGGGGTAGACAGGAGTCTTCCTCATTTAGGGTCTCTTTTACAAGCACCATGCTTTGCCGTATCATCATGTTTTTTGACACTGCAGTGGTGCAGAACAGTTCCCATCCCACTCCATAGTTATAAACTGGCACAATGGTACCATTGCTCCAGTAAGTAAACCCTTGCACCACATTCTACTTGCACCAGGTATAATGTATGCAAGGGAGGTGTTCCCCCGCTAGGAGGCCCTCAGGAATGGTGCGGTAAAATCTACAAGATTTAATTGAGTCATTCAGCTTCATTTTTTAACTTCTGATTGAGGGCAGGTGGTAAAATGATGCTAGGCTGTTTTAAATGGGCCTCCAGAGGCTGCAATAGCATCAAACGTTTTACACCGCCATGGTGCACTGTCTTGTAAAAACATTGCTACCATGGTGTTGTAAGGGGGCGCAGGGTGGTGCAAGCAAACTGGTGCATCGTGAGCAATGCACCAGTTTGTTGTAAATGAGGCCCTTGGTATATATAAACATCAAAACGGCAATGCACATGTGTTCACTATTAGAACTGAGGTCTCTAGTTGGCAGAGGTTTACACCCTGGTCCAAGTAGGGACCACAATCCTAGTCAGGGAAAGTAACATCACAATCCAAATTATCCTGTGCCCAACCTCTCGTAGCTTGGCACTGAGCAGTCAGGCTTCACTTAGAAGGCAATATGTAAAGTATTTGTCCAATAAGTCATACAGTAACACAGTGAAAACACCACAAAAATGCACCACACATGTTTAGAAAATAGATAAAACTTATCTGAATAAAATAAGCTAAAATCAACAAAGATCCAATAAGCACAAGTTGAAATATCACTTTTAAAAGGATCAAAAGAGTCTCATTCCTTAGAAATAAACAGTTGTCTTTTTGTCACACACAGTACCTGGTATGCGTAAAAAATAACAGAGGAGGATATGCATGGAAAAATAAGGCGTTGCATCTGATTTTCTGACATGGCACAGATGATGCATTGTTTCTTTCCACGTTGCAATGGGTTTGCATCATTTTTCAATGTGCAGTCTTGGTTTCCCCCTGCAAGGCGGGGATATTTGGACACCCAGGGATGATGTGTTCAAAATCCTTGATGTGGAAGAAGAAGGAACAGGCACTGCGTTGATCTGGTAGGTGATAGGTCAAATGTTCAGTCGCAAGGTATTCACTTGGTCGAATTTCCAGTTGGGAAGTCAGGCTGCGTCATTCTGGGCAGCCGTGTGGCGATTTCTCAGCTGCAGTGCAGGCTTTGCATCAATTTCTGCAGGCATTGAGTCGATTTTTGATGCACAAGGAACTTCTTAGAAAGGTGAAGTCTTTGTTGACCCTGAGACTTCAGAAACAGGAGGCAAGCTCAATCCAAGCCCTTGAAGAGCACATTTTACGGGAAGGCAGAGTCCTTCCAGCAAAGTCAGAGGCCAGCAGGGCAGCAGGGCAACAGCAGGGCAGCAGTCCTTTACAGCACAACCATCCAGAGGAGTCCTTTGGGCAGCCAGGCAGCTCCTCCAACAAGATACAGGTGTAGGTTCAAAAGTGTCTGAGCTGATGGGGGTCAGAGACCCAGTCTATGTACCCCAAAATGCCTTTTAAGTGGGGGAGACTTCAAAGACTGTTTTTGAAGTGCACAAGTTCCCCTTTCAGCCCAGTCCTGTCTGCCAGGTTCCCAGTGGGATGTTATCAGTCCTTTGTGTGGGGGCAGGCCACTAGCCTTTGAAATATAAGTGGCAGGCCCTCCACCCTTCCAGACCAGGAAGACCCATTCAGTATGCAGATGAATGCAGATATGACTGAGTGTCCTGTGTTTGTGGTTTCCTGGGTAAAATGCACAAGGGAGCTGTCAATCACCACAGACCAGACATGGATTGGAGACAGGCTGTAAGGCACAGATGGTTTTAAATGCAGAGAAATGCTCACTTTCCAAAAGTGACATTTCTAAAAAAGTAATATTAAATCCAACCTCACCAATAAGCAGGATTTTCTAATACCATTCTGTCCATACCAAATATGACCTGGTTACCTCTTCCAGATGGGAATCTACTATTCAAATAGTACATGAGGGCAGTCCTAATGCTAGTCTATGAAAGGAGAAGGCCTTGCAGCAGTGGAAAACTAATTTAGCAGTTTCTCACTACCAGGACATATAAGACACATATGCACATGTATTGCCTTTTACCTACATAGCACTCTGCCCTACGGGTTACCAATGAGTTACGTTCTATAGGCCTCATTACAAGTTTGCCAGTCTGTGGACTGACATGGCGGCGGTCAGACCTCTGTCAGCTTGGCAGTCGGACCAGTGTATTACGATGCATAGTTCAAGTGCGGAAAGACTGCTGAGGTCCCACCGACACTGCTGAGCAGCACAGACCGTCGCAGTGGTGAGAGAGGCCAAAGAGACTGTCGGAGCCAATGTTTATGCTGGACACATTATGATGTTGCCTTTTACCAACGTGACAGTGGCTGTCCAACCACCACATCCCAGCTGGCGGAATCTGAGGCATGAAAGAAAATAACTCATCTGCATGCAGCGTCACACGTCCTATGCCGCCATGGAGCTGATCACACACATCCCGTGGATGCTGCTGCTCATAGATGAAGCCCAACACCCATGTCACCATGGACGCAACTGATGGTAAGTCAAAACACCTTCCTGGAATGTGCCAACAGATAGAGTCACCGCCGTCCACCTGGTATGTAGGTTACTCTACGTGGAGCAAGTATACTTGTCCCTGTGTCCAGGGTCAGAATCGTACACAACAAATGACCAATACCCAGCCACATGACGCCTGCTTTGGGCAGGTCATTGACACTGCACTGCCACTCGCTGCAAAAAAACATGTATGCTCTTCAGAGTTTCAGGGACAGTGAATTGTACGGAACATTGTGTAACACAACAGCTGCAACACATCTACATCACACATAATTCAGCTGACACCTTCACATTGATCACATGCCATGGATGATATGAGACTGGATGATGGGTATGAATGTGTCATTTAACACAAATACCTCTCCCATGAAACATCCCTGTAATGGACCCACATATATTAACCACGTTGCAACACAATGGAAGGTCAGTGGGATGGATACTATTTTGTGAGACAAATATCCCAAGTTCAAAATACCTGCACAATATAGATGGGAGCGTCAGGAACACTCCTGGAAAGACAGTGATCTGGGAAACATATCACTTTGCACATGGCCCAAAACATTATTTGCACAGAAACTGGCCCTTCATGTATCTTTGGGAAAAATAATAGTGACGTCCAGTGACATGCCTATCTGCCACATGGGGGACTGCAAGTCAAGAAAGCAAAATCAACAACAACAGCCTGGATCATACATGTAGATAAAGTAACTGGAAGGTACACACATCAAAATGGAGACACAGTCAGTTTAATGTGAAGAAAGGTACCAAAATTGAACGCCCTCCATGTGTGGACAACCAAAAATCCAGCTTCCACGCATGAGACAAATGTACAATCTATATCAGGGGGACAACTCTGGCACAATACATGCTGACATTGGCCAACCCAAGATGACATACTTACCATATGAAACAAAAAACAATGCAATGACACCACAATTGGATTATGAACCGCATATCCATACAGTGAACATATGCCGTTGTCCTGGATGGCACTAGCACCACCCCCAAAGTCAGATATTGCCAGCATAGCAAATGGTGAGCAATCAGGGTGAAATGCACACACCTCTAGGCATACACCACAAATTACTCATAAACAAAACAAAAAAAAGTAGAAAAGTAATGTCAGGACAAATGTGTACCCAAAAAACAACCACTTGGGTTTATTCATAGGAATTGCTGAAGAACAAAGGCCATTGATCAGTCCATGCACATGAAAGTGCATAAGCTTGACTACAATCACTTCCAGGAAACCTCCACAGTGCAGGCACCGCAGGTACCTCAGATTTGGGATGGGTGAGTTTGGGAGGGGTAGGCTCTTTCTTCGGAGGGTTCGGCTTCTTCTTTGGTGGGACAGGTATGGGTGCTTGTGGGGGGAAGGTTGGCTTGGGAGGACTTGGATGTTGAAGGGATGGGTTGGGATGTGGGTGGGGTCCTCCTGGGTTTGGTGGGGGTGGAGGTCATAAGGGAAAGGGCAATGTCAAAAAGGAAACTTTCCTGGAAAAACAGGTAGGATCATCAGAAGGGAATGGGGTTTTGGAGGTTGAGGGAGTGATGGTTTTGCCTGTGTCTGCTGATGTTTTTGGTGTGTGCATGTGTGAAGTGTGCTTGGGTGGTGTCTGTTGCATGTGTAAGTGTGGACATTTGTGTGTCTTGTGGGCTGTGAGGTAGAGGTGCTGGGTGATGTGGGAGTAGTAGATGTGAGTATGGCTGTTGGGGTGGTGCTTCTGGGTATGGTGAATGTGGTGGATGTGTTTGTGTGTTGGGGCAGTGTCTGGGGCTATGGTGGATGTGATAGATGTGTCTGTGGGTGCTGTGGTGGTGTCTGTGAATATGTGTCTCTGGTATGTGGGGCTGTAAGTTCTGATGCATTGTGTAGGTATATGGTGGGTGTTGTGAATGGGTCGCTGGGTGTTGTAGTGTTATCTGTGGGTATGCTGGTTGTTGTGTGTGGGTCAGTGGGAATATTGGCTGCTGTGGTGTGTGTGGGTGGCTGCTTAGTGCTTGTGTGTCTTGTGGTGCTTGTGTTTATCTGTGCTGTCTGTGTGTGTTGATGTGGGCGCATGCAGATGTGTCTGTGTGCTTGGGAAAAGTAGGGGAATAGGGAGTTTGACTTGGGGAGACAGAGGTGATAGGGGAGGTGTGTGGGGCGGATGGCTGCCATCATTGAGGAGGCCAGAACCTGAAAAGATCTATGTAGGCCAGACATGGAACTATGAATGCCTTCCAGGTAAGTATTTGTCTGCTGGAGTTGGCTGGCCAAACCCTGGATGGCATTCAGAATGGCAGTCTGGCCCACAGAAATGCTCCTCAGGAGGTCAATAGCCTCCTCACTCAGGACAGCAGGGGTAACAGGGGTTGGTAGAAGTGCCTTGGGCAAAGGAGACACTCACCATCTTGGGTGAGTGGGCACAGCCACCTGGGTGGGGAGCAATAGGGAGGGTGGTATTGGAGCTGGGCGTGGTGGATAATGATGGTACAGGAGCAGAGCCTGATGGGTTTACCACCACTAGGGAATGGCCCTGGAGGTAGAATCCAAAGATGATGAGGTCGATCCTGTGTCCTCCGTGGAACATGCCTCACCCTCCGGGTCACTGGGCCCCTCCTTGTCAGAGGTACCATGGCCCGATGCTTACCCACTTGGTTCTGCCCTGCCTCCTTCACCTTCCTGGGATGATGCTGAAAATACAAAGAGAAAATAGGGTTACTACTTGTTTCTGATCTTACGTGAACAACAGCTGTGATTAGCAAAAATTATCATGGTTGTCCAGTAGGCCCCACCAAAGTGGCCCTTACATCTGCCACACCATAAGTATGTGTTGGACCTGGCCTTTTTAGGGTCATCCCTAAACTTTTTGCCTCCTTCCACCTATTTTTTCTGACCAGTTTTGTTGACTTTAGGACTACGGACACTTTGCTACTGTTAACCAGTGCTAAAGTGCACATGTTCTCCTGGTGAATTATATTGGTGAATTAGTTTATCTATGATTAGTCTATTTGATTTACTAATAAGTCCCTAGTAAAGTGCACTAGAGGTGCCCAGGGCCTGTAAATCAAATGCTACTAGTGGGTCTGCAGCACTGATTGTGCCACCCAAATGAGTAGCCCTGTAAACATCTCAGACTTGTCATTGCAGTGTCCATGTGTGCAGTCTTGGACTGGCAATTCAACTTGACAAGTGTACCCACTTGCTAAACCTAAACCTTCCCTTTTTACACATGTAAGGCACCCCTAAGGTAGGCCCTGGGTAGCCCCATGGTCAGGGTGCAGTGTATGTTAAAAGGTGGGAAATGTACTGATGCGTTTTACATGTCTTAACAGTGAAATACTGCTAAATGTGTTTTTCACTGTTGGAAGGCCTATCTCTGTCAAAGATTAATATTGGGGCTGCTTTAAAATAATCAGTTTCCCTTTGAGAACAGATGGAAAAATGCAATTTAAAAATACATCTGTTAGTGAAGTTGTTTTTTAGATTGTTAGTTTGAAAATGCCACTTTTATAAAGTAGGCATTTTCTTGCTTAAACCGTTCTGTGACTCTGCCTGCTTCTGTACTCCTTGTCTGGGTCGGACTGACTATTGAGCCAGTTGTAGATTCCTTCTTGACAGTGACACAAAGGGAGCTGGGGTGTAGCCTGCATATCCTGATGAGCCATCTGGGCTAGAGTGGAGGGAGGAGCGGTCAAGTACACCTGAATGGGCTGTGCCTGCCCTCACACAATGCAGTCTCCAGTCCTCTGGTGTGTGTCTGGTGTCAGGCCTGGGCAAGGCAGGATCTTGTGAACAACAGAGACTTTACTTTGAAGTTTGCCTACTTTCAAGGCAGAAAGGGGTATACTTAGTGAACCCAACACCCCAGACTTTAGATCTCTTCAAGATTTGGGGCCTGATTCTAACTTTGGAGGACGGTGTTAAACCGTCCCAAAAGTGGCGGATATACCACCTACCATATTACGAGTTCCATAGGATATAATGGACTCGTAATACGGTAGGTGGTATATCCGCCACTTTTGGGACGGTTTAACACCGTCCTCCAAAGTTAGAATCAGGCCCTTGATTCTGGAACCAAGAGGAACCTCTGCCAAGGAGAAGAGCTGAAGAGCTGAGGAGAACTGCTGCTGCTGCCTGTGTCTGTGCTTTGTTGGGCTGTCCTGCAGTTGCTGCTTCTGCCTATGGAAGGGGACAAAGTCTGGTCTTTGTGGTATATTCCTGCTTGAGAGGAGTCTCCAAGGGCTTGGACAGAGCTTGCCTCCTGTTCTGAAGTCTCAAGGCCATCAAAGACTTCCTCTGCCAGAACCTGGACTCTCTGCTGAGACTCCTGCCCTGCCAGTGGTGCCTAATCCAGTCCCTCGGCCCTTGAAAAAAGAAGCTGGTGAAAAACCAAGATGATCCAAGGATACCAACTTCAGACGACTCTGGACCAACGCCGCTGCCGAATCCCGTGATGCCACCTGCAACCGAAGCAGTGATCCTACCTGGAGTGTGACAATTCCACCGGCCCAACGCTGTGGCAGCCTCACTGAAGTCTGCAACCCTGTGGAAATCGTCACACCACTTCATGACCGCCAGACATCAACTCCACCGGAAGTGAGCGGATCCAACGTTTTGCCCTGATGCTTCCTTACCTCTACCGCTCCGCAGTAAGGATCGCACATCTCTTCATGACTCCTCTGCTCCGCAACACCAGAAACTGACGCATCCTCAGATCCTCGCGATACTACCATCTCTGACTCCGTGCACCAGCTTGTTTCCTCATTTTCACTATGCACTGTACCTGGGGGTCCATGTGACTCTGTGATGGCGCCATAGGTGTCAGACTGTTGGGAACGACTTCGTCATGACGCCGTGATATCACCTAATTGAAGCATTTGTGTTTCTAAGAGCTATTTTTGTGTTTAATCTTTACAGATTCATAACTTGACTTGTGTATGTTGGATTTTTGGTGTTTGGTCTTATTTGGTTCAGATAAATATTGGCTAGTTTTCTAACCTGTTGAGTCATTTTGTAGTGCTTCACTACATTACTGTGTGTGTTGGCACAAATAATTTACACATTGTCGCTGGGATAAGTCTTCATGCTCGTGTCAAGCTACCAAGGGGGTGAGCAGGGGTTAACCAGGTGTGTTTGTCCTTTGCCCTGACTGAAGTGAGGGTCCTTGCTTGGACAGAGGACAACCTGGATGCCAACCAAAGACCCCATTTCTAACAATATGCATGCCACAGGAAATGACAACAGCTGCCCACAGAAAATTCAGAATCACAGACAACTCCAATTTTATGGGTGAAGTTGTATAATTACAGTACCCATTGAACAAGTAGGAGACCTCATCAACTTCAATGATTTGCCTCATGTAGCATTCCTCCCTCACCTGTTGTCATACAGTAGTAGGGCAATGAACGCCAAGTTAATTTACACAGATTCCACACAAGGTTATGCATCCAGTCAATCATCACATACCCAATAATACAGTATGAAGAAATAATTGTCCAAAATCCTGGCATGTTGCTGGCAGAAGTACAGTAGCCTGAAGGAAATACACATGTCACACTGGAAACAAATCAACAATGCTCAACTCACCATGTGTAAATTGTCCTTATGTAGTATTGGAGGTTGTACTAATGTTGCTCAACTAGATAACACATCTTGAAAGGAAATGTACACTAGAAACAAAATATGCACAATGTCAAGGGGATATGTCTAAAAAATCCACAACACAATGAATAAGCCCCAGTGAAATCACCTCTCTTGATTGATCACCCTGACAAGAACATTCTCTGATTGCATCAGTAGAAGCCAACAGTCCTTTGAATCCTGGAGAGGCCCAGGGATTCCCAAGTACTTGTAGAAGACCCTCATTATGTTGCACAATGGGAAGCCCTATCACTATCTCCAAGAAACACATGCTTACATGTAGGCACAAGGAATGATGATAACAGTGATGTCACACAAATCATATCAATGGACATTCCCCACTTACCAAGGGAAAGTATTGCTCTGTAACTTCATCCAAAGAGCAATCTATTCTGAGTTACATGTATTATGTCCACCTTCACATGACAGACAGTAGTGAGTCATCACCACTCATGACACACTGAAGACATGTGGCATCTGGGGGACATATACCAACATACTCACGCGAGCAGACACATGACTGAGAACAGTGATCCATCATGTCATTTTATTCGGGCTGTCACACTGAAGAGTAGTGGACTGTTGTGTAAAACGCTAAATTTCACCCACAACACCAAACAACATGACCTGATTGATCACTAAACACAGCCATGTGTTGGCCTTAGAGAGTAAATTGGATATGGTCTGTACTTGGTTGTGTCCTAGGTCCCTGGGTAATAGGCAAAGCATATCAGCACCAACTTCCATACCTACACAAACAGTTACTTATCTTGTATGTCACACATGGTCCATCCCCAGTCTTCAGGGGGAGATGGCAGAACGAAACACATCACTTGGCATTGCGATAGGCAGGAGTATGCCCTGGACTCACTCCCTTGTGGCTTCTGTGCTTCCCCTGAAGCACCCATAAAGTTCTTGGTAGGTCACCACCAGACTGCAGGCCATTTAGGGGGTCAGGCTCCGATGTACGCCCCACCCATGTTGGGAGGACAGCCCTAGCTGAACCTCTGCAATCTTCCAGGCCCAGAGTCTCAGGTCCTCCTCCCTCTTCTACCAATGGGCGCTCCTCTGGCTATGGACCCCCAGGGTCGTAACCTTCCCAGCGATGGCTCAACAAATCCCTTCTTCTGATGGGCATTGCCCTGTATGGATGCAAGAGACAAATCAAAAGGTTATAAACACAAGTTTATGCCCAAATGGTTGTTTCACACACATGTCAGAAACACCAAGCACACATTTTTGGCACTCGTCAACACACCGCAAATATAAATCACACATGCTCATGAGTACAGGGACATGCCTACGCACATTTGGAGTTATCTCCACATCAACCCGCTATCCAGCTTGTGGCCTACATTGACTAAGCAGGCCTACTGACATCAGATAGCCCAGGCCCAAGCAATATGTACTGTGATGCAAGCCCTAATTAAACACTTCACAGTATTGTAACCTCTGAAGGGTAAACTCCTTGGGCCTGACTGGACCAACACGTATGCACTCTGCAAGATTGACTCACTGCATACAGTCCAGATAGGCAACTACCATAGTACAGACCTCACATTTACACTTTAATGACAATGGAAAGGCTGGCATGGTAGGCACAGAAAGCCTCTTCCCTGTGCATGTGTGGACAGGTAGCCTACCAAATGCAGACTCATACCACTTCAGGATGCGTTCCTGTGTTATTTACCTGTACAACAGAACACATCTTTGACCATATGTTGCAAACCTACAGAGATGAAATCCCACATGCAAAGGTATGTTTAGTCTAATTCCTGCTATGTAACTGAGCTACTGAGTCACATGTCATGGCCTCCCTAGAATGTACACACTATCTGCACTGTGGGTTTGTCAATTGTGCAGTATGCCTGTACTGGACAAATCTGACTTATGTGAAAGTGACAACAGAGCAGTGGGAGTAAGGAACCTGTCAAGAGTCAAAGACACACATTGACAATGATGCAAAATGCACATATGGAGTAGTTTGGGGATTTACCTCGGTACCCATTCCTAATCTATTCAATGGATTGTGGCATTCAGGACACATCTTGCCACTAGAGCCTCATATTGGCCACATGACAGGATTCGCAGGTCTCCAGGGAGTGAGCACAGTGCCACAGTTGCATTGCCACAGTGACTCTCCCACAGCTTGGACAAAGACCCATGCTGGGAGATACATTTGACAGTCCCTGGTCTCCGGAGGATGAGCATACAGAGCATACAGAACCTACATGTCACTTTCATTCATGACAGTAAATTATGTGTCGATCAGCAATGTGCCTTGTGGCTTGTCACTTGAGTAGCACCCTGAAAGGCACAGCGAGTCATGATATGCCTTCCAAACAACAGTTTGGCAAGGCCAGATGTGGGGTGAAAAATCTGTGGTACAGTATACATTGCATGCAAGATCCTCAAATGACTCAAACAAGATGCATACACAGCTCATGACGTCATGCATATACATGTTGTCTGACATTTACAACCATCATATCAAAAGAAATGTCATCGTATGGCAGTAAAATCTCCTTGCCTAAATATATGCATCCAACACAAGTAGGATTAAGGACCTCAAAACACATCACACAATACAATGTGAATATTCAAAGTATATAGTACTACCCTCCAATACCTGCACCATATGCATCCCATTCATGCCACACAAACTGTGACAACAGGCACACAAGAACTCTAACCGCCACAGAGAGGCCACAGAGAGGCACATTACAGCCTGTGAGGAGGGAAGGAAGGTGTTGAGCAGAGTCAATTGTGCCTATGAGATTCCCACCTGCTCCTCTGGTGCTCCATAGAGCTGACCATACAGGGGAAGGACCTAGTCCACAAGCTACTCTGTCTCCTCTAGAGAGAAGGCAGGGACCCTTTCACCTACTGGCCATGGCAGGATTGCACCCAGAGCCGGTACTCAGCAGCTGAAGTAGTGGAGGTGATGATGGCAGCAGTGTGAGGAGTCAAATGACTGATTTTGCAAAATGCAGTGTACACGTATGCCACGTATGCGGTCATCACCATTGAAGGCCACAGTCATTGGCCCACGACCACCGCAGGCAACAGCGCTAACCTATGGCTGTGTCTGCCTTGGTTGGTACTGCCAACTGCATGGACGACTTCCGTCAGCGACCGCGGGTGGTTCCTATTTTCCAATGTAGTAAGTTAGACATAAGCCATTTTGGAGGTTGGAAATGCAGTATATGGCCCTGTTAAATGCGTTGAAATAACAATATATGTGTTGGATCATCACAAACATCTCAAATCAGTGTTGTTGTGTAGGTCCTTGTACACAATCACCAGTGTAGTGTGTTGCTGGACACATGACAGTGGCGCACTGTCCACTACAGCTGATGGTATCTTTGGTGGTCAGAGAAGATTGTAAAATTTAGAGGGGCAATTGAGTAGCAGATAGTTGGGTGTTTCACAAATCCATGTTGTGGACACGTGTCAACCATGGGGGACACATTTGACCCTTGTGTAGTTAACAGCTGTGATGTGTACTGGGTGTAGTGTATTTCAAGCCTGAAATGTTTTGCCACATAATATTGTTGGTATAAATCATGTATGTTGGTGCAGACACAGTGACTAATGCTCCCACTCATGCATTTTCACACAAAGTTACCCTGGACAAGGGAGGATGCGACAAACTCCAGTGTACCGTTTATTGCCAGACGATCAAACAATGGAGGAATGCCACATAATTCAACTCTACTGTCTGAAAAGGCAAGAAATTGTGAATTTATGCCAGTAGTTGGAGATAGATCTGATGCCTGAAAACACTAATCCAAAATGCATACCACCCATTGTGAGACTCATGGCTTCCTGGTCACAGGGTCCTTTCAACATACAGTGACCATATCTGGTGATATGTTCCAACATATATTCAGTTGAACAACATTTACAGCTATATCAGGTTCCCCCAAAGTGAGGATTTAACCAATGTGAAGGCTGACTTCTATGGTTTGGCCTGCCTCCCACATGTGGGATGGGTCATTGATGCCACACATATTGCCTTGGGGCCAAGGCAGGCTACTGATCAAGCCTACCACAAAAATAAAAACTTTCATTCAATTAATGTGCAAGTTGTCTGTTTATCTGATCTCTACATCTTAAACATCTGTGCCCGCTTTCCTGGATCAGCCCACGATACCTTTATAATGCAGAATAGCACCATACCCCATCTGATGTTACACCTGCAACCAGAGAGGGCCTGGTTAGTTGGTAAGTCACATTTGATTGTGTGTGAGCAATGTCAGGTACTACAATCATAAGTGAGTGACTCATTGTTGCACTTTTATCCATTCCCAAACAATAGACTCAGCCTATCCAAACAATCCTTGCTTATTGATGCCCCTGAGGAATCCAACAACGCCAGGTGAAGTCTACTTCAATGAGGCCCATGGAAGAGCACGGTGGGCAGTGGAGTGGGCTTTTGGGCTCCCGAGGGCCAGATTACACTGTCTGGGCAGGACTGGTGGATCTCTCTCTTCTACTCACCCAGGAAAGTATGTCAGATCACTGTGGCATGCTGCATGCTCCACAACATCATCCTGCGGAGGAATATCCCTTACAAATCATGAAATTCCAAATGAAGATGACAGTGGTGAAGAGGAAGGAGCTGACTTGCGACAAGATCCCTTCGAGAGCTTCTTCTCGTGAGTGTGTCATGTGACATCATGAGTTTGACTGTACAATGTACAATAGTTGTAAGAATGTGTGGAGTTGATTCTTTGAAATAGTTAGGGAGCTGATACTTAGCCAACCCCTATTTGATGAGATAGCTTTTGACAAATCCTGCCTTGATAATGTTGCTTTGTTTGTGTCAGATGTATTGCATTGTGCTTTGTGTTCCAGGTGCTTGCTATGTGACTTGTGTCAAGTGTATGGTTTCATACCTATCTCCTTGTTTTGTTCTTTGTACCTTTCCCATGACATCTTCATGTTGGCATGTCAGAGTTGTGACATTGGCAGGTATGTGATGCTGTTCTGACAAATGAAGTGGGCATGGATTTTTACAGGTAATGTAGGTCACAGAGTTTGGGTGTAGGGGACCTGTGCCAAGACAGCTTGCACAGTGATAGGATGAAAGTTGATAATCTCCATTGAACTTGTTTGTTGTTCTGTGTTGGCCCTGATGCATTCTGTGTGTCATCATATGGTGAGAAAATATGTATTAGTAGGCCACAATCATGTCAGTTACCCTTCACACTGGCTAAAACTCTTTTTGTATGACCTGTATGTAGCTGTTGATGTGTTTCATCAATGTAGGCCAAGGCGCCTATGCCAAACCACTGACATATGTCATGTCATACCACCAGATGCATGAACACTGGATTGTGAAGACCCTGTGATCAGAAACTGTTGTACTGCCATTTGTCTGAGCCTTGCATTGTATGATGTTGGATTACTTTGGTGTCACTTCCATATATGGCTGTTCTACAGGACAATGTCTGACAAATCCCTTCTTCCCATGATCTGTATCTTTAAATATGTTCATTTACTCGTTATCTGGATCTTTAAATATGTTCATTTACTCAGTGATACAATCATGTATGATTTGCAATCTTTCAGACATACTTTGAACCTTTGTGCTGAACAATGTAATAGCATTTCTTCTTTGACAAGACACTTATATGTCTGTGTTTGTGTGGAATGGTTGTAATCCTCAGCTGGACACTGTGTACATGCAAAACATCCCATTCTGATTAAATACTTTGGATTATCATTGTATGGTTCACATGGTTTGATAATCTACATGGTGAAGGTAAAAAAGCAGACAATGACAGGTGATTTTATTGGAAAGCTGCAACTAATAGAAAATATGTGTGACACGACTCAACAAAAGTTCTAATGTGAAGGGGTCAGTCATGGTGAATGAAATCAATCGCACTATTGATAGTCCAAGTCCAGAGTACTCCTCACATTGGAAATGGAAAGTGGTTCAGGATCAGTCCACAGAGTGAATATGTGACTCACAAAGTAGAACATTAAGGAAGAGGATTATTGCTGGAAGTGGTGGGTGTCTTGCCATCCGCACCTCCTGGATTCTTACATGGAGGTCCTCACTTGCAGGGGTGGATCAGCTGCTGGTAACAGCTGCTGCAGAGGTAGGGATGTCTGCAGCTGTTTGTGCCTCTGTCAAGGCCTTCCTTTCTGTGTCTGCCACAAATGTATTTTGGCATGACGTACTTGCCACAAAGGAAGGAAAAGATGTTGGGAGTAAAGCCCTGATCAGTGTGGTGTTAGTTTCCCGCAGCACCCCTGCTAGGGTGCCCATTTCAGTATTATGGGCATCCATTTTTCCAATCATGACACTCTAATAGAAAATATATTTGACATGACTCAACAATAATCCTAATGTGAAGGGGTCAGTCATGGTGAATGAAATAATTGGAGTAAACGCCACACCATTGATAGTCCAAAGTCCAGAGTACTTCTCACATTGCTAGGGTGCCCATTTCAGTATTATGGGCATCCATTTTACCAATCATGACACTCTGCAGCTGCTTAATGTCCTTGGGTTCGGACAACACCTGGCCCATTACAACTTGGGACTCCTGATAGACCCCCAAGACATGGCTGATGGTGTCCTGGCTGACACCAGCCCCTTTGGCCTCAATCCGCTGGCCCACAGCAACCCTCCCACGCACCAACCCCCACAAGCCTGTGTCCATAGCACAGGATTCCATCTCCAACTAGGTCCTGGACACTCAGGTGGTCATTACAATCCTGGCGGACAGGTTAAAGTGGCGGTAAGACCGCCAACAGGCCGGCGGTAAAAAATTTGCAATTACGACCGAGGCGGAAACTGCCAACAAAGACAGCCACTTTAACACTCCGTCTGCCACGGCGGTACAAACAAACAGCGAGGCAGTCACCGCCAACAGACAAGCGGGAGAAAATGTACCGCCCACACTATTACAACCCACCAATCCCCCATCTTTTCCGGGGTGGATTCACTGCGGATAAAAACACGGCAGAAACAGGAATTCCGAAGGGAAAACCCTCACCTCTACACACCCCACGAGGAACGAGGACACCATGGACCCGGAACTCAAAATTCTACCTGCGATAGTCTTCCTGCTCCTCTACCAGGAGCACGAACGCCGGTGGTGAAGACCACGGTGAGTACTGCACCTACGACACAGGGGAGGGGGGAGGAAATAAACAGGGACACACACACACACGCAACACCCCCACCCCCACCCTCACCCACTACAACACACACACTAATGCATATTAATACATCACAGTTACACCCCCCCAACCCCCCTGGAAGAATGCAAAGACAATAGAAAATGAGTGTAACCATTGTAATATATTAAAATCAAGTAGGCAAAAAAAAAAATATATATATATACACCATTTACAAAATATATACCAAGCATAGTAGTCCAGGTCCGTGGAACACTGGTCCCACACGGTATGGGCGAGCCCCACACAAGAACCCGACCATGACGGAGAGAACACTGCAGGGGCATCAGAGAGTAACTAAACAGGCACCTCAGGAGGAGGGAAAGGGGGGCACCTCAGCCGGTTGAGTGCACGACGCCAAATCCACGAGGGAGCCACATGCCCACTGTTCAATCCTGGGAAGTGCAAAGCCACAGTCTCTCAAGTCTCTACAGTGGGTGGCTTGCTCACTGTTCCATCCTGGGGAGTGCAAAGCCACAGTCTCTCAAGTCTATACAGTGGGTGGGTTGCCCACTGTTCCATCCTGGGGAGTGCAAAGCCACAGTCTCTCAAGTCTATACAGTGGGTGGCTTGCCCACTGTTCCATCCTGGGGAGTGCAAAGCCACAGTCTCTCAAGTGGATAACAGTCTCCACTGGTTCTGGAGGGGGCATGGTGCCCAGAGTGCTTCACCCTGCTAAGGACAGAGGTAGTGGATGGATCAGTCCACTGGTTCTGGAGGGGGCATGGTGTCCAGAGTGGTTCATCCTGCTAAGGACAGAGGTAGTGGATGGATCTCTCCACTGGTTCTGGAGGGGGCATGGTGCCCAGAGTGCTTCATTCTGCCCGTAACGGACTCAGTAGCGTCAGTGCCCTTGGTGCTTATGGGCCAGCGGTGCTTGAGGCGGCGGTGCCCTGTTCAGCGGTGCTTGAGACAGCGGTGCCCTGTTCAGCGGTGCTTGAGGCGGCGGTTCCCTGGTCAGCGGTGCTTGAGGCGGCGGTGACCTGTTCAGCGGTGCTTGAGTCGGCAGTGCCCTGTTCAGCGGTGCTTGAGGTGGCGGTGCCCTGGTCAGCGGTGCTTGAGGCAGCAGTGCCCTGTTCAGCGGTGCTTGAGACAGCAGTCTCCATTGCAGGGACTCAGCTGCTGGCGGACCTTCATGGCCCAGCGTGGCTTTTGCTGGCGGTCCTTCATGGCCCAGCGGGGTTTGTGCTTGGCAGTCCTTCATGGCCCAGCGGGGCTTTTGCTGGCGGTCCTTCATGGCCCAGCGGGGCTTTTGCTGGCAGTCCTTCATGGCCCAGCGGGCCTGGTGCTGGCGGTGGCCTCCTGGGCAACTGGGCTTGTGCTGGCGGTGGCCTCCTGGGCAGCTGGGCTGGCATCCTGGGCAGATGGGCTGGTGCTGGCAGTGGCCTCCTGGGCAACTGGGCTTGTGCTGGCGGTGGCCTCCTGGGCAGCGGGGATGATGGCGGTCTTCTCCGCTGTGCTGCTCTTCCCAGACTTACTGGGTTTCTTGTGGCCCTTCCCCACCTTGGAAGGTGTCACAGCTGACTCCACACTCCCACCGGAACCCCTGGGAGCAGCTTTGGTGGCTGGAGTCTTCCCCCTCTCCCGCCGGGCACTGGCCAACTTCTGATGCTTCACAGGTGGGGGACTGTCTGTGCTGTGGCTCCGTGCCACACTGGCTGCCCTGGTGGCCAGTGCACTCCAGATTCCGGTGACTACAGGCACCACTGGTCCCGGAGATGTTGTGACTGAGGTGCTAGTTCGGGACCTATGATACGGACGGGGTGGGGGAGGTGTGGGAAAGATGTCATGGTTGGACAGGAAAAGTTTTTTCGACACACTGGGACGGGTAGCTGGAGGGGGTTTGGGAGTGGAGGAAGAGGTTGTGGTTGTAGGAGGTGTTCGTTTGCTGACTTTGGGTGAAGGTGCATGCGCTGGAGGCTGTCGTGAGGTGGATGGCTGTTGGGTGGGTGTGTGCCTGCATTTGTGTATCTTCGGAGGGAGCGTCACAGACACACTGGGAGAGGACACAGGGGACGTGTGAATGGTAGTGGGGATGGTGACTGCACGTGAGTGGGGTGTGGTGGTGGGTGTGCTGGAGAGCGACACAGTGGAGGCAGTGGATGTTGGTGTGTCTGCATGTGTGTGATGCTTGCATGAGTGCCTGTGGGATGCGTGGTGCTTATGTTTGCCTGAGTTTCCCTTGTGTGTTGACGTGTGTGCATGCTGGTCTGTAGGTGTGCTTGGGATAGGCTGAGGTACAGGGGATTGGGTTGGGGGTGAGGAAGTTGGAGCGGGGGAGGCTAGACACAGGGACAATGGCTGCCATCAGTGCTGAGGCCAGAGTCTGAAAGCTCGCTGAAGGGCCACCTGACCAGAATGAATGCCCTCCAGGAATGCATTGGTTTGTTGCAACTGCCTTTCTACACCCTGGATAGCATTCAAAATGGTAGACTGCCCAACAGTGAGGGACCTGAGAAGGTCAATGGCCTCCTCACTGAGGGCAGCAAGGGTGACTGGGGCAGGGCCTGGGGTGAAGGTGATGCCCACCCTCCCGGGTGAGCGGGCACGGGGCGAAGGCTGAGGGGCTGCTGGGATGGCGGTGCTGGAAGGGGGGGTGGCGGCTGTACCTGTAGATGGGGGTGGCACAGATGTTGCTGCCACCACATGGGAGCTCCCATCAGAGGACGAGTCCGTGTCACTGGTATCAGCTCCTGTCCCCACCGTGGAGCTCCCCTCGCCCTCCGTCCCACTGGTGAAGTCCGAGTCCATAGTGTGGCCCTCCATGGCCATGTGGGATGCAGCACCCTGGTGCTCCAGTGCCACTGCTCCTCCGCCTGATGATGCTAATGCACACAAGAACAGGGAGACCACAAAAAGGGGGGGGACGACAGAAGAAACACATGTTGAGTGCATGTATTACCGCTACCGTTGGCGGACACGACAGACACAGAAGCCCCCTGCACTATGCCGCGCTCTTGGGCTCCACTGTTCAATTCCTGGGAAATGGCCTACAAGGCTATGGACGACATCTGCACACATAGATGACACAGGGGCATGACTAGGTGTATTTGTCACTCTACAGAGGTGGGGTGGGGTGCCACATGGCCTGGCTTACGGAGGGACCTTGCCTACGGAACTCGCCGTGGCCTAGGGAAACCCACAGCCCACCTCCCCCACCCATACCCCACCACTGCGCGCAAAGTCAGAAGAATGCGAGTGTACTCACCCCCTTGTGGCTGCTGTGATGCCCTCAAGCGCCCATCCAACTCCGGGTACACCACTGCCAGGATCCTGAACATCAGGGTGGTCATGGTGCGACGGGCACCCCTCTCACTTTGGGAGGCCATCCCCAGCTGAGCCTCCGCCGTCTTCTTGCTCCAGCAGCGGATGTCCTCCCATCTTTTCCGGCAGTGGGTGCTCCGTCTGTGGTAGACCCCCAGGGTCCGGATGTCCTTGGCGATGGCACGCCAAATATGTTTTTTTCTGGTGGGCGCTGACCTACAGGATTTGTACAGGGGGAAGAGAAAGTTATTAACAACTGCACCGTCAAAGTGATTGGCTCCCATCCCTACCCTTGCCATGTGGCACATGCACTCACTGTCGTTTCATGGACGCTGCACTCTCCCCCTTTCTTCTTACATCCACTCCTCTCCACACAGGCATAGCCCATACATCATGCTCCCAGTGTACTTACCTGTTTGTCTGGAGGACCGTAGAGTAGCGTGTACTGGGGAGGACCCCGTCCACGAGTTTCTCCAACTCCTCCGATGTGAAGGCAGGGGCCTTTCCCCAGACACTCGAGCCATTGTCTCTTCCGGACTGAGGTCACAGCAGCACTTGCAGTGTAGGTCCTCTCCTGTCGAAGATCAGGTATTGAGTGATTGAACAGATAGAAAATGGCGGTCACATCTGTGGCGGTGCGTACCGTCACCGCCGGCGTACATCATCATTGGCTCCTGGGACCCATAGGGTCCAATGTTAACCAATGCAGCATTGCGCCACTGTCTTCGACCGCCTACCGCGACTTGTACAACGCCAGCGCAGTTACCTAACATCCCATTGTCCCACTTTAGAGGTCAGGCAGCCGCCATTTCAGGGGCCCACATGGCTTCATTTTCAACTGCGTCACACATACCTAGGCCTAGACTCAACACACATGCAGGCCACTTTTTGAGAATGAATGGTATTCTGTGTAAGCTGTGGGTACGTACCTCTGAGTTGTTTGACTCTGTGCTAGCTGTTGTCCTTCATAGGCACCGTCTGCTGGGACATGTGAGGAGATGGCAGCATCCTCCGGTGTACCGACCGTTGATGGACCTGTCGACAATGGACGAAAGACATGCAATAATCAAAACAGGCTTAACTGTGCCACAATCCAGGAACTGTGTACCCAGTTGGATCCAGACCTGATGTCAGCTATCCGCCATCCCACAGGAATCCCCCCTCAAGTGCAGGTGCTGTCAGTGCTCCATTTCCTTGCAAGTGGGTCATTTCAAACAACAGTGGCCATAGCATCAGGGTTGTCCCAGCCTATTTTTCCCAAGTGTTCTCCACAGTGTTGTCTGCCCTGCTAAAACACATGCGGAGCTACATCGTTTTCCCTCAGGTGGAGGATTTGCCTACAGTGAAAGGAGATTTCTATGCCCTGGGACATATCCCCAACATCATAGGTGCAATTGATGGGACCCATGTGGCTTTGGTACCCCCCCACAGGAGTGAACAGGTGTACAGAAACCGGAAGAGTTATCATTCGATGAATGTACAGATGGTATGTTTGGCAGACCAGTACATCTCCCATGTGAATGCCATGTTCCCTGGCTCAGTGCATGACGCTTACATCCTGCGGAATAGCAGCATCCCTTATGTGATGGGACAACTCCAGAGGCACCGTGTGTGGCTATTAGGTGAGCAACTGGAAGCTAGTCAGTGGGAATGGTTGTCTGGGGATATCCCTCCAGGTTAGTGTGTGTCTAATAGTTGTCCCTCGCCATTTGCAGGTGACTCTGGCTACCTCAACCTGTCATGGCTACTGACCCCAGTGAGGAATCCCAGGACAAGGGCAGAGGAACGCTACAATGAGGCCCATGGGCGAACTAGAAGGGTGATCGAGCGGACCTTCGGCTTCCTGAAGGCCAGGTTTGGTTCCCTATTTTACTCACCAAAGAAGGTGTGCCAGATCATTGTGGCCTGCTGTATGATTCACAACTTGGCTTTGCGACAACAAGTGCCCTTTCTGCAGGAGGATGGTCCAGATGGCAGTGTTTTTGCAGCTGTGGAGCCTGTGGACAGTGAAGACGAGGAAGCAGAGGAAGAAGACATGGACAACAGGGACTCAGTGATCCAGCAATATTTCCAGTGACACACAGGTAAGAATACAAACCTGCCTACTACATGTACTTAAACACTACTACCTCTCTACTGTCTGTCGTTTTCACCCAGTGTATGGTCACTGAGTTGTCACTTTCCCTTACGATTTCACAGATGTGGGTCCCACTGTGTGACATCTGCTTTCATTCCTCATGGACTAGAGCTGCGTGACATAGGTATGTTGCCATTACCAATGAAAAAGCTTTTTGCCACAGTTATTGCTAATACAGTATTCCGAAATCACAGACACACTCCAGATTTTTGTGTGCTTTAAGGGTGTTTATTTCAGTGCTCAATATTGGAGTGGGTTGTAAAATGGTGAGGAGTGATGGCGGAGGAATGTCCATGGCAGAGTCCAGTCTATTAGTCTCACAGGTGCTTTGCCCAAATTGGCATAGGAAGTGGAGCTAGGGTAGTTTGAGGATGGACAGGGTGACAAAGTGGGACTGTAGGATGACTATCAGGGTGGTCTCATTTCTTGGCGGGGGTCTTGGCATCGGTCCCTCTCTTTGTCCTGGATCTCAGGGACCGCTTGCAAAGTGGTTCTCCATCTGCAGGGGGTGGGGTGCTGGTGTGGTGGTCCTGTGGTGGTGCCTTCTGTCCACTAGCACCGGCGGAGGTGGTGGGCAGGTCATCGTCCATGCTAATGTCAGGGGCCCCTTGTAGTGCCACAGTGTCCCTCCTGGTGTTGGGTACTTCCTTCAGCACCCCTACGATGGTGCCCAGGGTGGAATTGATGGTTCTGAGTTCCTCCCTGAAGCCCATATACTGTTCCTCCTGCAGGCGCTAGGTCTCCTGAAATTTGGCCAGTACCGTTGCCATAGTCTCCTGGGAGCGGTGGTAGGCTCCCATGATGGAGGAGAGGGCCTCGTGGAGAGTGGGTTCCCTGGGCCTGTCCGCCCCCTGTCGCACAGCAGCCCTCCCAGTTGCCCTGTGTTCCTGGGCCTCCGTCCCCTGGACCGTGTGCCCACTACCACTACCACCAGGTCCCTGTTGTTGTTGGGGTGGTGGGTTAGCCTGGGTTCCCTGTAGTAGTGGACACACTGCTGATTGACGTGTCCTGGGGACGGAGGTATGGGCCTGCTGGGTAGTTGCTGTGCTGGTGTTTCCAGATGGGGGAATCTCTGTAGTGGCCTGTGACTGGGTGTGGGGAACCGACTGTCCCGAGGTCCACGATGGGCCGGGCTGGTCATCTAGATCCAGTTGGACAGAGGTGCTGTTATCACTGTGGGCCTCTTCTGTTGGTGGTGTGGACATGTGTGGACGCTCCTGTCCAGTGACGTTGGGTAGGGGTCCTGCAGGGGTATAAAAGCATGATTATTGCATCTGTGTGTGTCAAGGTGTGCAATGGGTGGGTGACCGTGTACCCCAGTGCTAGCATTCCTGTGTTGGACCTTGTGTTATGATGGTTTAGGGGGGTGTATGGGTATGTGCAGTGGGAATGCTTTAGTGATGGGTGTCCATGCTTTGGTGTTGCATGCAGGGCTTGATGTTGGGATGTGCGGTTTGTGATAGTGGGACAATTGTGAGGAGTTGGAGTGATGGGGTGAGTGTGAGGGTGGGGGTATGTGCTGGCATGCAGGTAGGGTGGGGGATGTAATAGTAAAGCTTTGACTTACCAGAGTCCATTCCTCCACCTACTCCTGCGAGGCCCTCAGAATGCAGAATCACCAAGACCTGCTCCTCCCATGTTGTTAGTTGTGGGGGAGGAGGTGGGGGTCCGCCGCCAGTCCACTGAACCGCAAGGTGGTGTCTGGAGACCACGGAACGCACCTTCCCCCATAGGTCATTCCACCTCTTCCTGATGTCCTCCCGATTTCTTGGGTGTTGTCCCACTGCGTTGACCCTGTCCACTAGTCTTCGCCATAGCTCCATCTTCCTTGCAATGGAGGTGTGTTGCACCTGTGCTCTGAATAGCTGTGGCTCTACCTGGACGATTTCCTCCACCATGACCCTGAGCTCCTCCTCCGAGAACCTGGGGTGTCTTTGCCGTGCCATGGGGTGGTGTAGGTGATGTGTTTGGTGATAAGTGTGCTGATATGTAGTGGGGTGTTGTGTGAGGTGCGTGGACGTTATGTGGGTGATGGTGTTGTGTGCCTGTGGATATTAGTGTTGTTGATGGTGGTGTCTCTCTCTGGCTTTCGTTCGTGATTTATGGTCATAAGGGTTTGTGGGTGATGTGGGTGTGTGTTTTATATTGTATTTAGTGTGTGGGAGTGGTGTGTGTATGTGTATCAGGTGTGTGTATTTCGAATTGTCCAATGTGGCTGTGTTTTGGAGATGTATGTGTATTTTGAGTGCGTCGGTGTGTACCACCACATGGAATATTGCGATTGAAAGACCGCCGCCTGGATTCATGGGTTGTGATAGTGTGGGTGTATTTCTGTTGGCGTGGAGGTTTTGTTTTCGCCAATTTATCACTGACCTTTGGTGTGGCGGACTTGTGTGGGTGTCTTAATTTTGGCGGATTCCGAACTGTGGGTCATAATAGCTGTGGCGGAATTCCGCGGCCGCGGCGGTGTGGTGGCGGTCTTCTGCATGGCGGTAAGTGTCTTTTACCGCCAATGTCATAATGAGGGCCTCAGTGTCTGAAGTGTCAGTTTACACCTTCGGATTTAGGACTGGAGGGCAAGAAATGGTGGAATTTGTGCAAGGTACACAGGCTGGGGGACGCACTGTTGACTGGGATGTTAAAGCAACATGGCTGGGAGGTGACATTGTGGCCACATTGAGACTCACTGTTGTAGGTAATCCTATTGTGCCAAGTTACCATGGTATTGGATTATTTGACATGACATGTGTGAAACATGCCCAAAATATTTTACTCAAGCAGCTTATGAGATGTGCAAATCAGTTGCACTTTGGAAGATGGACTGAAAAAGACATCTTACCACCAGTGAAGCCAACAGAGTGGAGAGGCAACATACAGCTTGGACCATTTGATGGCCTAGTTGAGTGGGATGCAGGCAAGCACAATACTTTTTAGTACATGTGACTGGAGTCATCATGTGCACAGCACTGTGTCAATGTGTCTGCTGCCATTACCAATTTGGTGATACAGATTGAGGTCTTAGGAATACTTGTTGTACACATTGGGTAATGTGTCATTCATGTCCTCAATAGATGGGTTAGTAGCTCAAGGTAGAGCTAGGAAGACAGATAAGTCTCTGAGTTGAGCATGATCTGTGTCTTGGTCACTAACAGGTGAGTACACTTCAATTGAGAGTTACCAAACAGAGGTATGTTGACAAGTGAAGACAGGGCTGGTGGTTGGAGTTAATTAAATAGGGCCTGATAATCAAATTATCGTACAACCATGAAAGATATTCACAACAAAACTAATGACATACACATCAGTGTATAACTGAAGTACCAAGTCCTGCACATCCTACGAATTCATCATGTCCGTGGGCCAAAGTCTTGAGAAATAAGGGCAAAGCCCACACAGGAGACCTGAGTCCTTTGGAGAGAACACTGCAGGGGCATCAGATGTAAAAACTACAGGCACCTCAGGGGGAAGGGAAGGGGGGGGCACCGTCGTGAGGTGGATGGCTGTTGGGTGGGTGGCTGCCTGCGTTTGTGTGTCTTGGAAGAGGGGGTGACAGACACAGTGGGAGAGGACACAGGGGACGTGTAAATGGCAGTGGGGGTGGTGACTGCACGAGTGTGGACTGTACTGGAGGGTGAGGTGGTGATGGAAGCACTGGCTGATGTTGGGGTGCATGCAGGTGTGAGTGTAGACATCACAGGGAGGGAGGAGGGAGACAAGGAGGAGGGGGACACAGGGGTGGCAGTGGCTGTTGGCATGTCTGCATCTGGGTGTTGCTTGGGTGAGTGTTTGTGGGATCTGTGGTGCTTGTGTTTGGATGAGCTGCTCTTGGGTGTTGAGGTGTGTGCAGGCTGGTCTGATGGTGTGAATGGGATAGGCTGAGGGACAGGAGACAGAGAAAGGCTGGAGGCAGTAAGAAGAGGGAGGCTGGAAACAGGGACAATGGCTGCCATCAGTGCTGAGGCCAGAGCAGTGAACGCTCGTTGATGGGCAGCCTGACCCGAATGAATGCCCTCCAGGTACGCATTGCTCTGTTGCACCTCCCTTTGCACACCCTGGATGGCATTCAAAAGGGTCGTCTGCCCAACAATGAGCGTCCTTACCAGGTCAATGAGCTCCGCACTGAGGGCAGCAGGGGCAACAGGGGCAGGGGCTGAGGTGCCTGGGGCGAAGGAGACGCGCGCCTTCCTGGGCGAACCGGCACGGAGCGAAGACTGAGGGGCTGCTGGGAGGGCGGGGCTGGTGCGCTGGGTGGCGGCTGTACCTGTAGAGGCGGGGGGCACGGATGTTGCCGCCACCGCTAGGGAGCTCCCGTCCGAGGACGTGTCGCTTTCGCTGCTCTCACCAGCGGTCCCCGTCGTGGTGCTCCCCTCGCCCTCCGGATCACTGGTGCCCTCGGTATCTGTTCCTGGGCCCACCGGGGCCTTGTGTCCTGCAGCTCCCTCGTGATCTGATGCCAAATCTCCTCCGCCTGTTGATGCTAATGCACACATGCACAAGAAGATGAAGAGAAAGGGTGGGGGGAGAAAAAAGAAGACCAGGTTGAGTGCATGCAATGTCAACACCGTTGGCGGAGAGGACAGACACAGGAGCCTAATGCACTAAGCCGCGCATTCGGGGTACACTACTCAGTACTACTGACTAGGACAACAGGCCAAGAGACGTCAAACGCGCACATGGGAGATGCAGGACCTTCAATGGCTGTACTTGTCACCCTACTGAGGTGGGGGCCGGGGGCACAGGGTCATGCCTAAGGGAGAGGACTACACTACAGAAAGCGCCCTGGCCTAATGTCACCCACAGCCCTCCTCCCCCACCCAGACGCCTCCACTGCGCAGAAAGATAGGAGAATGTGCTGATACTCACCCCCTTGTGTCTGCTGTGATGTCTTAAAGCGCCCATCCAATTCTGGGTAAGCCACCGCCAGGATCCGGGACATCAGGGGGGTCATGGTGCGACTGGCACCCCTCCTAGGTTGGGAGGCCATCCCCAGCAGTGTTTCTGCGGTCTTCCTTGTTCCGCGGCGGATGTCCTCCCACCTCTTGCGGCAGTGGGTGCCCCGTCTGTTGTGGACCCCCAAGTTCCGGACTTCCTTGGCAGACAGAGGTATGTTGACAAGTGAAGACAGGGCTGGTGGTTGGAGTTAATTAAATAGGGCCTCCTAGCCTTAGCAGTCAGGTGGCCGCCTGTACTTCATGACACTTGACGTATGGTATCCTCCCAGGAATGTACAATTTGAGTTAACATACAAAGGTATTTGTCCAAGTGAGCAATGAGCTGGTGGTTGGAGTTACTGAAGCAGGGTCTCCTAGCATTAGCAATCAGGTCACCACCTAACACTTGACATAAGGTATCCTACCCGGGTGAGTACACTTCAATTGAGAGATAACATACAAGGGTATTTGGGCAAGTGAACACAGAGCTGCTGGTTGGAGTTACTGAAACAAGGACCCCTGGCCTTAGCAGTCAGGTCACTACCTCTATGCCTTAGAAATTGGCATATTATAACCTCCCAGGTGAGTACACTTTAAATGAGAGTTGACATGCACAGATATTTGGCCACTTGAACTCTGGGTTGGTGTTTGGTGTTACAGACACAAGACCTCCTGAGGGTTGTAGTCAGGTCACCCTCTTTACTACATACACCATACAAATGGAATCCTCCCAGATGAGTACAATTCAATTGAGAGTTAACATTCAAAGGTATTTGGACAAGTGAACACTGGGCTGGTGTTTGGATTTACTGAAACACGGCCTCCTGGCATTAGAAGTCATGTCACTACCTCTACCTCAAAACACTTGACATATGGGGGGTGATTCTAACCCTGGCGGTCGGTGTTAAAGCGGCGGCCAACCCGCCAACAGGCTGGCGGTAAAAAATATGGGATTCTGACCCTGGCGGGAACCGCCAACACAGACAGCCACTTTAACACTCCGACCGCCACGGCAGTACAAACAAACAGCGCGGCGGTCACTGCCAACAGCCAGGCGGCAGCCAATGTACCGCCCACACTATTCCAACTCACCAATCCGCCACCTTTTCCGGGGCGGGAGCACTGCCGATAAAAACACGGCGGAAACATACTACGGACGGGAAAACGCTCACCACTACGCACTCCAGGAGGAAGGAGGACAGCATGGAACCCGAATTAAACATCCTACCTGCTCTCGTCTACCTTCTCATCTACCACGAGTACGAAGTCCGGCGCAGGCGACAACGGTGAGTACTGCACCTACGACACACGGGAGGGGGAGGACGAAAGGTTACGGGCACACACATATGCGACCCCCCCACCCCCCAACTATGTACACACCAATGCAGAGCAACAAGTCACAGTGACACCACCCAAACACCCCTGAAAAATGCTAGGACATAATCAAATTTGGAATAAATATTTATGTACCAAAAAGCTCCAGAAAATTATCGTACAACCATGAAAGATATTCACAACAAAACTAATGACATACACATCAGTGTATAACTGAAGTACCAATTCCTGCACATCCTACGAATTCATCATGTCCGTGGGCCAAAGTCTTGAGAAATAAGGGCAAAGCCCACACAGGAGACCTGAGTCCTTTGGAGAGAACACTGCAGGGGCATCAGATGTAAAAACTACAGGCACCTCAGGGGGAAGGGAAGGGGGGGGCACCACAGCCACATGAGTCCACGACGCCAGATCCACGAGGAGCCACCATGCCCACTGTACCATCCTGGGGAGTGCAAAGCCACAGTCTCTCAATGTCTCTACAGTGGGTGGGCTGCCCACTGGACCATCCTGGGGAGTGCAAAGCCACAGTCTCTCAATGTCTCTACAGTGGGTGGGCTGCCCACTGGACCATCCTGGGGAGTGCAAAGCCACAGTCTCTCAATGTCTCTACAGTGGGTGGGCTGCCCACTGTACCATCCTGGGGAGTGCAAAGCCACAGTCTCTCAATGTCTCTACAGTGGGTGGGCTGCCCACTGTACCATCCTGGGGAGTGCAAAGCCACAGTCTCTCAATTTCTCTACAGTGGGTGGGCTGCCCACTGGACCATCCTGGGGAGTGCAAAGCCACAGTCTCTCAATGTCTCTACAGTGGGTGGGCTGCCCACGGGACCATCTTGGGGAGTGCAAAGCCACAGTCTCTCAATGTCTCTACAGTGGGTGGGCTGCCCACTGGACCATCCTGGGGAGTGCAAAGCCACAGTCTCTCAATGTCTCTACAGTGGGTGGGCTACCCACTGGACCATCCTAGGGAGTGCAAAGCCACAGTCCATCAGGTGGATGACAGTCTCCACTGGTCAAGGAGGAGGCATGGTGGGCACAGTGAACCATAAACAGTGATTGAGACAGCGGTGCCCAGCGGAGCGGTGCTTGAGAAGAAGGGCCCAGCGGAGCGGTGCTTGAGAGGGCGGTGCCCAGCGGAGTGGTGCATGACAGGAAGGGCCCAGCGGAGCGGTGCTTGAGATGAAGGGCCCAGCGGAGCGGTGCTTGAGATGAAGGGCCCAGCGGAGCGGTGCTTGAGAGGAAGGGCCCAGCGGAGCGGTGCTTGAGACGGCGGTGCCCAGCGGAGCGGTGCTTGAGAAGAAGGGCCCAGCGGAGCGGTGCTTGAGGGCGGTGCCCAGCGGAGCGGTGCTTGAGACGGCGGTGCCCAGCGGAGCGGTGCATGACAGGAAGGGCCCAGCGGAGCGGTGCTTGAGAAGAAGGGCCCAGCGGAGCGGTGCTTGAGACGGCGGTGCCCAGCGGAGCGGTGCTTGAGAAGAAGGGCCCAGCGGAGCGGTGCTTGAGAAGAAGGGCCCAGCGGAGCGGTGCTTGAGACGGCGGTGCCCAGCGGAGTGGTGCTTGAGAAGAAGGACCCAGCGGAGCGGTGCTTGAGACGGCGGTGCCCAGCGGAGCGGTGCATGACAGGAAGGGCCCAGCGGAGCGGTGCTTGAGAAGAAGGGCCCAGCGGAGCGGTGCTTGAGACGGCGGTGCCCAGCGGAGCGGTGCTTGAGAAGAAGGGCCCAGCGGAGCGGTGCTTGAGACGGCGGTGCCCAGCGGAGCGGTGCTTGAGACGGCGGTGCCCAGCGGAGCGGTGCATGACAGGAAGGGCCCAGCGGAGCGGTGCTTGAGAAGAAGGGCCCAGCGGAGCGGTGCTTGAGACGGCGGTGCCCAGCGGAGCGGTGCTTGAGAAGAAGGGCCCAGCGGAGCGGTGCATGACAGGAAGGGCCCAGCGGAGCGGTGCATGAGAAGAAGGGCCCAGCGGAGCGGTGCTTGAGACGGCGGTGCCCAGCGGAGCAGTGCTTGAGAAGAAGGGCCCAGCGGAGCGGTGCTTGAGAAGAAGGGCCCAGCGGAGCGGTGCTTGAGACGGCGGTGCCCAGCGGAGCGGTGCATGACAGGAAGGGCCCAGCGGAGCGGTGCTTGAGATGAAGGGCCCAGCGGAGCGGTGCTTGAGACGGCGGTGCCCAGCGGAGCGGTGCATGACAGGAAGGGCCCAGCGGAGCGGTGCTTGAGATGAAGGGCCCAGCGGAGAGGTGGAGAGACAGCGGTGCCCAGCGGAGCGGTGCTTGAGATGAAGGGCCCAGCGGAGCGGTGCTTGAGACGGCGGGGCCCTGTTCAGCGGTGCTCTTCTGCACCGCGGGCCCTGTTCAGCGGTGCCTATCTCCACGGCGGGGCCCTGTTCAGCGGTGCTCTTCTGCCCCGCGGGCCCTGTTCAGCGGTGCCTATCTCCACGGCGGGGCCCTGTTCAGCGGTGCTCTTCTGCCCCGCGGGCCCTGTTCAGCGGTGCCTATCTCCACGGCGGGGCCCTGTTCAGCGGTGCTCTTCTGCCCCGCGGGCCCTGTTCAGCGGTGCCTATCTCCACGGAGGGGCCCTGGTCAGCGGTGCTCTTCTGCCCCGCGGGCCCTGTTCAGCGGTGCTCTTCTGCACCGCGGGCCCTGTTCAGCGGTGCCTATCTCCACGGCGGGGCCCTGTTCAGCGGTGCTCTTCTGCCCCGCGGGCCCTGTTCAGCGGTGCTCTTCTGCCCCGCGGGCCCTGTTCAGCGGTGCTCTTCTGCACCGCGGGCCCTGTTCAGCGGTGCCTATCTCCACGGCGGGGCCCTGTTCAGCGGTGCTCTTCTGCACCGCGGGCCCTGTTCAGCGGTGCCTATCTCCACGGCGGGGCCCTGTTCAGCGGTGCTCTTCTGCCCCGCGGGCCCTGTTCAGCGGTGCTCTTCTGCACCGCGGGCCCTGTTCAGCGGTGCCTATCTCCACGGCGGGGACCTGTTCAGCGGTGCTCTTCTGCCCCGCGGGCCCTGTTCAGCGGTGCTCTTCTGCACCGCGGGCCCTGTTCAGCGGTGCCTATCTCCACGGCGGGGCCCTGTTCAGCGGTGCTCTTCTGCCCCGCGGGCCCGGTTCAGCGGTGCTCTTCTGCCCCGCGGGCCCTGTTCAGCGGTGCTCATCCAGCAGGTCAAGGGAGCCAGACCTGGCCTGGACTCCCGGCTCAGTCGCCCTCGGACCGTGACGTTTCTGGACCCTTCGGGGATGGACTCCTGGCCTCCTTAGTGTCCTCCTTCCCAGCTGGGATGTGGCATGTGGGGTCCACCTTCTCCGCGCTCCTGCTGCCCTTCCGCTCCTTTGATGGGGCTCTCGGGCCCTTGCCTCCCCTAGATGGTGTGGGTGGTGAAGTGGCTGCACATTGCTCCTTGGGGGCAGCCCTGTCGGTCCTCGCACGGCGGCCCTTGTTTTTGCAGGTCCTCTTGCCGGGGGGGGGGGCTGGACGTGTCCTTGCTGCTGATGGATGTGTCACTGCTGGCAAAGGGTGGGCTCCAGAGCCCATGCACAACAGTGACACCCGAAGCTGGGCTGGTGGTGGCTGCGGTGCTCTTGGGACTCTTTGAAGATGGATGGGGGAGCTCATCGGGGGGAAAGAGGTCAAGGTTAGCCAGGAAAAGTTTTTTAGGGCCAAGGTAAAAGGTAGGAGAAGTGGAGATGGAAGTGGAGGTAGAGGAGGTGGTTGTAGGAGAGTCAGGTGTGCTGTCATTGGGTGAAGGTGCTGGTGCTGTAGGCTGTCGTGAGGTGGATGGCTGTTGGGTGGGTGGCTGCCTGCGTTTGTGTGTCTTGGAAGAGGGGGTGACAGACACAGTGGGAGAGGACACAGGGGACGTGTAAATGGCAGTGGGGGTGGTGACTGCACGAGTGTGGACTGTACTGGAGGGTGAGGTGGTGATGGAAGCACTGGCTGATGTTGGGGTGCATGCAGGTGTGAGTGTAGACATCACAGGGAGGGAGGGAGGAGGGAGACAAGGAGGAGGGGGACACAGGGGTGGCAGTGGCTGTTGGCATGTCTGCATCTGGGTGTTGCTTGGGTGAGTGTTTGTGGGATCTATGGTGCTTGTGTTTGGATGAGCTGCTCTTGGGTGTTGAGGTGTGTGCAGGCTGGTCTGATGGTGTGAATGGGATAGGCTGAGGGACAGGAGACAGAGAAAGGCTGGAGGCAGTAAGAAGAGGGAGGCTGGAAACAGGGACAATGGCTGCCGTCAGTGCTGAGGCCAGAGCAGTGAACGCTCGTTGATGGGCAGCCTGACCCGAATGAATGCCCTCCAGGTACGCATTGCTCTGTTGCACCTCCCTTTGCACACCCTGGATGGCATTCAAAAGGGTCGTCTGCCCAACAATGAGCGTCCTTACCAGGTCAATGAGCTCCGCACTGAGGGCAGCAGGGGCAACAGGGGCAGGGGCTGAGGTGCCTGGGGCGAAGGAGACGCGCGCCTTCCTGGGCGAACCGGCACGGAGCGAAGACTGAGGGGCTGCTGGGAGGGCGGGGCTGGTGCGCTGGGTGGCGGCTGTACCTGTAGAGGCGGGGGGCACGGATGTTGCCGCCACCGCTAGGGAGCTCCCGTCCGAGGAAGTGTCGCTTTCGCTGCTCTCACCAGCGGTCCCCGTCGTGGTGCTCCCCTCGCCCTCCGGATCACTGGTGCCCTCGGTGTCTGTTCCTGGGCCCA
Organism: Pleurodeles waltl; assembly: GCF_031143425.1. NCBI lineage: Eukaryota > Metazoa > Chordata > Amphibia > Caudata > Salamandridae > Pleurodeles > Pleurodeles waltl. The sequence goes on along the minus strand of NC_090437.1, from coordinate 255,557,509 downwards.
CCGGGGCCTTGTGTCCTGCAGCTCCCTCGTGCTCCGATGCCAAATCTCCTCCGCCTGATGATGCTAATGCACACATGCACAAGAAGATGAAGAGAAAGGGTGGGGGGAGAAAAAAGAAGACCAGGTTGAGTGCATGCAATGTCAACACCGTTGGCGGAGAGGACAGACACAGGAGCCTAATGCACTAAGCCGCGCATTCGGGGTACACTACTCAGTACTACTGACTAGGACAACAGGCCAAGAGACGTCAAACGCGCACATGGGAGATGCAGGACCTTCAATGGCTGTACTTGTCACCCTACTGAGGTGGGGGCCGGGGGCACAGGGTCATGCCTAAGGGAGAGGACTACACTACAGAAAGCGCCCTGGCCTAATGTCACCCACAGCCCTCCTCCCCCACCCAGACGCCTCCACTGCGCAGAAAGATAGGAGAATGTGCTGATACTCACCCCCTTGTGTCTGCTGTGATGTCTTAAAGCGCCCATCCAATTCTGGGTAAGCCACCGCCAGGATCCGGGACATCAGGGGGGTCATGGTGCGACTGGCACCCCTCCTAGGTTGGGAGGCCATCCCCAGCAGTGTTTCTGCGGTCTTCCTTGTTCCGCGGCGGATGTCCTCCCACCTCTTGCGGCAGTGGGTGCCCCGTCTGTTGTGGACCCCCAAGTTCCGGACTTCCTTGGCGATGGCACGCCAAATCTCGATCTTCTGATGGGCGCTGACCTATTTGACATGTACAGGGTGGAAAGGAGGAATTCATCAATGACCTGCATGTTAGATGTGATTGGCCCCCCCCACCAACTTTGCCATATGGCACATGCTCTCATGTGTCGGGCGTTGCACTCCTCATTTGCCCCCCACCCCACCAACTTACATCCACCCCAATCCACACAGGCATAGCCCATTCCATGTGCACCCGGTGTACTCATTTGTTGGTCTGGAGGACCATAGAGTACCGCATACTGGGGGAGGACCCCATCTACGAGCTTCTCCAACTCTTCAGACGTGAAGGCAGGGGCCCTTTCCCCAGTCGCAGCAGCCATTGTATCTTCCAGACCGAGGTCACAGCAGCACTTGCAGTATAGGTCCTCTCCTGTGGATGATCAGGTCTCGAGTGATTAAGCAGATAGAAAATGGCGGTAACGCCCGCGGCGGTGAGTACCGCGGCGGTGCGTACCGCGACCGCCGGCGCACTTCGTCATTGGCTCCTGAAACCCATAGGCTTCAATGTTAACCAATGCGGCTTTGCGCCGCGGTCTGCGACCGCCTACCGCCACGGTGTGCCCCGCCAGCGCATTGACCTCACATCCCATTGTCCCACTTCACAGGTCAGGCAGCCGCCATTTCAAGGGCCTACATGGCTTAATTTTGAATGCGACACACAGGCCTAGGCCTTGCATTGCCACACATACACGCCTTTCAACCCATTGCCATTCTTTTACTGTGCAAGCTGTCTGTACGTACCTGTGGTTTGGCTGACTCTGTGCTCCATGTTGTCCTTCCTAGGCACCGTCCGCTGGGACTTGCGATGAGAAGGAGGAATCCTCGCGTGTACCGACCGCTGGTGGACCTGTCGACAATGGAAGAACGCCACATCATACTACGATACCGACTTGACCGAGCCACTATCCATGAACTGTGTGCCCAGCTGGAGCCAGCCCTGATGTCCCCCATCCGCCAACCAACAGGGATTCCCCCTCTGGTGCAGGTTTTGTCAGTCCTCCATTTTTTGGCAAGTGGGTCATTCCAGACCACAGTGGCCATGTCATCTGGAATGTCTCAGCCTATGTTTTCAAAGATTTTGAGTAGAGTGTTGTCTGCCCTGATGAAACTCATGCGGAGCTACATCAGTTTCCCAGAGGAGGGTGACTTGCCTACAGTGAAGGGTGATTTCTATGCCCTTGGACATATCCCCAACATCATTGGTGCCATTGATGGGACCCATGTGGCTTTGGTACCCCCAAAAGACGATGAGCAGGTGTACCGAAACAGAAAAAGTTATCATTCGATGAATGTCCAGGTGGTCTGTTTGGCTGACCAGTACATCGCCCATGTAAATGCCAAGTTCCCAGGGTCAGTGCATGACGCGTATGTGATGCGAAATAGCAGCATCCCCTATGTGATGGAGCAGCTACAGAGACAACGTGTGTGTGGCTAATAGGTGACTCTGGTTACCCCAACCTGCCTTGGCTACTGACCCCAGTAAGGAATCCCCGGACCAGGGCAGAGGAACGGTACAATGAGGCCCATGGGCGAACTAGGAGGATCATCAAAAGGACCTTTGGCCTCCTGAAGGCCAGGTTTAGGTGCCTGCATATGACTGGGGGATCCCTGATGTACTCACCAAAGAAGGTGTGCCACATCATCGTGGCCTGCTGTATGCTTCACAATCTGGCATTGCGACGTCAGGTCCCTTTCCTGCAGGAGGATGGTGCAGATGGTGGTGTTGAAGTAGCTGTGGAGCCTGCGGAGAGTGAAGAGGAGGAAGACTCAGAGGACGACACAGACAACAGGGACAGAGTAATAGCACAGTATTTCCAGTAGCACACAGGTAATGATCACCCATGCCATTTTACATTTCCTGAAAGCCTCCTGCATCTCAAATTTGTCGGTTTCCCCCCAGACCTATGGACATGATGTTTGAATTTCTCTTCCCTTTTCTGTGCTGTATGAGCCACTGCGTGACCTCGGCTTGGTTGGCCCATGGACTAATGCTAAGTTACCTCGGTATGTGTAATTCACAATGTTCACAATACGTAATTGATATGTAATGTGTCATACATTTGTAAATAAGACAGCCTGAGTCCTGATTGATTTCAGTGCAATGTGTGATTTATTATTAGTGCATAGATATTGGTACATGATGGTGAAACAGTGATGGGTGGGTGTGGAGTAATGTCCATGGCGGAGTCCAGTTCTCAGTCTCACAGGTGCATTGTCCATACGCCTGTGGCAGGATGGAGCAGGGGCAGTTCAAGGTTTGACAGGGTGGCCATGTGGGACAGTGGGAGGACTTCAGGGGGTATGTGATGCTGGCGGGGGACTTGACATCCTACTCTGTCATTTTTTTTGATCTCAGGCTCCTTTTGCGGGCGGTTGTTGTTCAGCAGGAGGTGGGGTTCTGGGGGGCTGTCGTTGTGGTGGGGCCTCCTGTCCACTAGCGCCGGCGGAGGTGGTAGGCTGTTCCTGTTCCTGGCTAGTGACAGGGGCCCTGTGTGATGCCACATGGTCCCGAAACGTGTCCTCTATGCGGTTCAGGGCCTGGACTATGCTCCCCATAGCGGTTGAGATGTTGGTTAGTTGGTCGCTGAACCCCATGTAGCGTTGCTCCTGCTGTGCCTGGATCTCCTGGAACCTGGCCAGTACCGTCGCCATTGTCTCTTGTGAGTGGTGGTAGGCAGCCATGATGGTGGTGAGGGCCTCTTGGAGAGTGGGTTCCCTGGGCTTCTCCTCCCCCCCCTGTCGCACAGCAGCCCTCCGAGTTGCCCTGTTTCCCTGGGCCTCTGTCCCCTGGACGGTGTGCCCACTCCCACTGCCCCCAGGTCCCTGTTGTTGTTGGGTTGGTGGGTTACCCTGGGGGCCCTGTAGTGGTAGACACACCGCTGCTTGACCTGTCCTAGAGACAGAGGCATGGGCCCGCTGGGTGGGAGCTGTGCGGTTGTTCCCAGAGGGGGTTGGGTCTGCAGTGGCCTGTGTCTGGGTGAGGGGAACCGACTGCCCAGAGGTCCCCGATGGTCCGGGCTGGTCGTCAGGTTCCAGGTCGACAGAGCTGCTGTCATCACTAGTGGCCTGTTCCGGGGGTGGGATGGACATTTCTGGTCCCTCCTGACCGGTGTGTTGTCGTTCGGGTCCTGCATGGGGTAAGAGGGTATGGTTATTGTTTCTGTGTGTGCATTAGCTTGCGTTTTATAGGTGCCCTTGTCCCCCAGTGCTGGCATTCCCTTGGGGGAGGTGTTGTGAGGGTGTTTGGTGGGGGGGTGATGGGTATGTGCAGTGGTCATGCTTAGGTGATGGGTGTCCATAGTTTGGGGGTGGCATGCAGGGGTTGGTGTTGGGTGGGTTGTGCTGGGGAGACATTCTCAGGGAGGATGTGTGCTGGGGGGTTGGGGGTGAGGGTGGGGGTTAGCATGCTGGGGGTGGGGTGAAGTGGTTGGCCTTGTACTTACCAGAGTCCATTCCTCTGTGTACTCCAGCGAGGCCATCAGGATGCAGGATGTTGAGTACCTCCTGCTCCCATGTTGTGAATTCGGGTGGAGTGGGTGGGGGTCCCCCGCCAGTCTTCTGCACTGCGATGTTGTGTCGCGAGACCATCGAGCGCACCTTCCCCCGTAGGTCGTTCCATCGTTTGCGGATGTCCTCTCTATTTCTGGGATGCTGTCCCACCGCGTTGACCCTGTCCACGATCCGCTGCCAGAGCTCCGCCTTCCTCGCTATGGTGGTGTGCTGGACCTGTGAGCCGAAGAGCTGGGGTTCCACTCTTATGATCTCCTCCACCATGACCCGGAGTTCTTGGTCCGAAAGCGTGGGTGCCTTTGTGGTGCCATGGGGTGGGGTGTATGAGGTGTGGGGTGGTGTATGTGATGATGTGTGTGTTGGTGTGTGGTGCTTTGTGCTTCTATGTGGTGTGTGTGATGTTGCGGTGTGCCTCTGTGTGTCTGGCTATCTATTCTCTGATGTGTGTCTCTCTCTCCTTCGTCTCTGGTTTTTGTTGGTAGGGGTTTGTGGGTGATGTGGGTGTGTGTTTTATATGGTATTGGATGTGTGGGAGTGGTGTGTGTATGGGTTTCAGGTGTGTGCCTTTCAAATTGTCCAATGTGGTAGGGGTTTGTAAAGGTGTGTGTATTTTGACCGCGGCGGGGTCTACCGCCAATGGAATACCGCGGTTGAATGACCGCCGCGTGGATTTGCGGGTCATAATGGGATGGGCGTATTTCTGTTGGCGTGGCGGTGGAGGTTTGGTCTTCTCCAGTTTACCGCTGGCCGCTGATGTGGCGGACTGCAGTGGAGGGCGGATTTTCGGAGGTTTTGCAGTTGTGGGTCAAAATTGTCGTGGCGGCTGGCCGCGGCGGTATTGTGGCGGCCTGCTGACCGGCGGTAAGCGGCTTTTACCGCCGAGGTCAGAATGACCCCCATGGTATCCTCCCAGGTAAGTACACTTCAATTGAGAGTTAACATACAAGGGTATTTGGACAAGTGATCACTGGGCTGGTGTTTGTAGTTACAGACACAAAGCCTCTGGGAGTTACAGTCAGGTCACTCTCTCTACTACACACACTATACAAATGGTATTCTTCCTGATGACTACACTTCAATTGAGAGTTACCATACAACGGTATTTGGACAAGTGAACAATGGGCTGCTGGTTAGAGTTACTGAAACAGGGCCTCCTGGTCTTAGCAGTCATGTCCACTACCTCTACTTCATAACACTTGACATATGGTATCCTCCCAGGTGAGTACACATCAATTGAGAGGTAACATACAAAGGTATTTGGACAAGAGAAAAGACTGGGCTGGTGATTAGAGTTACAGACACAAAGGCCCTCATTGCAACCTTGGTAGACAGTGCAATGTTGGTGGTAGGACCGCAAACAGGCTGGCGGTAATTACCACCCCATTATGACATTGGTGGTTTGGCACATGCCAAACCGGCATTGTCCCACACCGTCCGCCAAGGCGGTAATGACCACCAGGCTGGAGACAACGGTCTCCAGCCCGGCAGCCGTCACTAGTCCTCCTGCACGATCATGACCCCGCATACCACCATGGATTTTGTGGATTTTGAACCACCACAAAATCCATGCCGGTAGGGACTATCAGTGACAGGGAATTCGTTCCCCAGCACTGATTAGGGTCTCCACCTCCCCCCCTCCCCTGAGACCTCCCCCAACACCCACGACTCCACTACCACCCCTCAAAGGTGAAAGGGCCCCCTCCCCACCTACTCCCCCGACCTCCATAGGCCACCCTAAACACACCTCCCACACCCCCACTCACACACATACACGCACACATATAAGCACACATGCACACATACATACACGTTACATCCCCACTATGCACATCACACCCCCTGCAAACATACATGCACCCACACCCCCCTCTAAACACTCACACTCACTCCCCCATTCACGCACATACCACACAACCCCCCCCACCTTCCCCTGTCGGACGATCACCTTACCTGCTTCGGGGGTCCTCCGGGAGGCAACGGGATCCATGGGGGCTGCTCCGTGCCAGCACCCCATCACCAGAACCCCGCCACGCTTAATACTGGTACGTAATTCGGTGGGCGGTGTTCTGATGACGTGGTGGTGATGGAGGAGCAGCCTCCACTACACCGCCGACTGCCAGTGTAGCTGCTGGGGGCTCTCCGTCCAAATAATGGCAGAGGGTCGCCACCAGTCATAATCTGGTTGCCGGAAGACCGGCAACACTGGTGGTCTTCTGTCTGGCAGGACCTCAGCAGTCTTCAAAAAAGACCACTGAGGTCCAAATGAGGGTCAAAGTCTCCTAGGAGTTACAGTCAGATCACTCTCTCTACTACACACACTGTGCAAATGGTATCCTTCCAGATGAGTACACTTCAATTGAGAGTTACCATACAAGGGTATTTGGACAGGTGAACACTAGGCTGGTGGTTGGATTTACTGAAACAAGGCCTCCTGGCTGTAGACGTCATGCAACTACCTCTACTTCATAACTCTTGACATGTAATATTCTCCCAGGTGAATACACTCAAATTGAGAGTCAACATAGAAGGGTATTTGGACAAGTGAGCAATGGGCTGGTGGTTGGAGTTACTGAAACAGGGCCTTTAGGCCTTAGCATTCACGTCACTACCTCTTCTTCATAAAACTGGACATATGGTTGTGTCCCAGGTGAGTACATTTCAATTGAGAGTTAACGAACAAGGGTTTGTGGACAAGTGAACAATGGGCTTGTGTTTGAAGTTATAGACAGAAGGCCTCCTGGGAGTTGCAGTCAGGTCACTCTCTCTACTACACACACTATGCAAATCAAATTGTATCCTCCCAGGTGAGTACACTTGAATTGACAGTTATCAAACAAGGGTATTTGGGCAACTGAACAATGAGCTGGTGGTTGGAGTTACTGAAACAAGGCCTCCTGGCCTTAGTGGTCAGGTCACTACATCTACGTCATAAAAATTGACATATGATAACCTCTCAGGTGAGTACACTTCAATTGAGAGATAACATAGAAATGTATTTAGACAAGTGAACACTAGGCTGATGTTTGGAGTGACAGACACAAGGCCTCAAGGGAGTTACAGTCAGGTCACTCTCTCTACTACACACACTATACAAAAGATATCCTCCCAGGTGAGTACACTTCAATTGAGCATGGGAAAACAATGGTATTTGGGCAAGTGAACAATGGACTGGTGGTTGGAGTTACAGAAACAGGCATCCTGGCCTTAGCAGTCAGTTCACTACCTATATTTCATGACATTTTACATATAGTATCCTCCCTAGTGAGTGCACTTCAATTAAAAGTTAACAGACAAGGATATTTGGACAAGTACACACTGGGCTGTTGTTTGGAGTTACAGACACAAGGCCTCCCAGGATCTGCAGTAAGATCATTTTCTCTACTACATACATTATACAAGTGGGATCCTCCCAGGTGAGTACACTTTCATTGAGAGTTAACATACATGGGTATTTGGACAAGTGAACACTGTGCTGATGTTTGTAGTTACAGACACAAGGCCCTCAGGAAGTTGCAATGTCACTCTCTCTACTAAACACACTATACAAGAGGTGTCCTCCCAGGTGAGTACACTCCAACTGAGTGTTAAAAAAAAATGGTGTTTTGGCAAGTGAACACTGGGCTGGTGGTTGGAGTTCCTGAAACATGCCTCCTGGCCTTAGCAGTCAATTCACTATCTCGTTTTCATAACACTTGACATATGGTATCGTCCCAGGTGAGTGCACTTAATTTGAGAGTTAACATACAAGGGTAGTTGGATAAGTGAACACTGGGCTGGCAGTTGGAGTTACTGAAACTGGGCCTCTTGGCCTTAGCAGTCAATTCACTACCTCTAATTCCTAACAGTTGATATATGGTATCCTCCCAAGTGAGTATACCTCCATTGAGAATTAATATACAAGAATATTTGGGCAAGTGAACACTAGGCTGGTGTTTGGAGTTACAGACACAAGACCTCCCCGGAGTTGCAGTCAGGTCATTCTCTTTACTACATAATATACAAGTGGTATCCTCCCAGGTGAGTACACTTCAACTGGGAGTTAACATCCAAGGGTATTTGAACAAGTGGGCACTGGGCTGGTGGCTGATGTTACTGAAAGAGGGCCTGCTGTCCTTAGCAGTTAAGTTACTAACTCTATGTCATAAAACATGGCATAAGGTAACCTCCCAGGGCCTCCTGGCCTTAGCAGTGAGGTCACTGCTGCTGCTTCATAAGCTTTGAAATATGGTATCTTCCTAGGTGAATACACTTCAATTGGGAGTTAACATGCATGGGTATTCGGAAAAGTGAAAACTGGGCTGACGTTTAGAGATACAGACACACAGCCTCCTTGTAGTTGCAGTAAGGTCATTCTCTCTACTACACACACTATACAAATGGTATTCTCCCAGATTAATACAATTTCATTGAGTGTTAACATACAAAGGTATTTGAACATTGGGCTGGTGGTTGGAGTTACTGAAACAGGGCCTCCTGGCCTTAGCAGTCAGGTCACTACTACTATTTCATAACACTTGACATACAGGGCCAGATGTAGCAAAGGTTTGCGAGTCGCAAATGGGCCGATTTGCTATTTGCGACAGTGCAAAATCGGAAATGGGATGCAAAAAGCCCATTTCCGACTTGCAAAAAGCGATGGGACCCGTTTGCGAGTCGCATCAGTTGCGACCCCATTTTGCGACCCGCAAATAGCAAGTCGCAATTTGCGAGTCGCAAACCTTATGCAATTGCAACTCGCAAATTGCGACTAGTCGCAAAAAGCCCAGTTTGCACGTCCCATTTACCACTAACTCAGAGCAGGTGGTAACCATTACCAAAGTATAAAAGGAGCCCCAGAAGGCATCTGGGTTCACCAAGATGGCGGAGATATACCTGATAGCAGTGAGAAGGAGAGTCCACGCAGCCCAGCAGAGGAGGAGGAGGGGCCACAGACAGGAGAAGATATATAGATCAAGGCAGACTCTTTTTCAGCAAACTGAGGATGAGATATACAATAAATACCGCCTTAGCAGCGCAGCCATCCTAGAATTAATTGATTTACTCAAACCACAGCTAGAACACCAGACCCTGCGTGGCTGCGCCATCCCTACGCATGTGCAAGTGCTATGCTCACTGCACCTCTTGGCCCCAGGGAGCTATCAGGGGGTCATTGCTGTGGCAGGTGGGGTATCCCAAAGTGCAGTGTCAAGGTTCCTCAGGGCCTTCCTAGATGCCTTGCTCACACACATGTCTCACTTCATATACCTACCAAGGAATGCGGCAGAAATGAACCGCACCAAGCTGGACTTTTACCGCATTGCCCACTTTCCCCATGTCATAGGGTGTGTAGATGGGACACACATTCAAATATGCCCCCCTGCAAATCTGGAACACCTTTTCCGCAACAGAAAGTGTACCCACTCACTCAATATTCAGGTTGTTTGTGACGCCCATTATGTCATCACGGACATTGTAGCTAAGTTTCCAGGCAGTACCCATGACTCATACATGTTTAGGCATAGTGGGATACATCAACGCCTGGAACGTAGGGAATTCGGAGACGGTTACCTCCTAGGTAGAGCTACAGACACTTGCAGACATACACACAGGTCACTGTGCACGACAATCAGGACTTCCTAACAGTGATCTTTTTGTGCCCAACAGGTGACAGTGCATATGCTCTTAGGCCTTGGATCATGACTCCGTTTTTATCACCCAGCAATGATTCAGAGAGGCAATACAACAATGCACATAAGAGGACCAGGAACCTCATAGAGCGCACATTCGGACTCCTGAAAGCAAGATTCAGATGCTTCCACCGCAGTGGAGGTGCCCTCCAATATACCCCCATTACCGCATTCAAAATTGTGGTCGCATGCGCCATCCTCCACAACATAGCCACCCGACGTGGGCTACCTCTCACCCCTGCAGACCCAGATCCTGATGATGAAGAGCAAGAACAACCACATCGCCATCATGGGGATAGGAGTATAGCTAATCAAGGCAGACTGAGACGGGAACACATCGCAACACAATATTTTGGAAGGTACGTGCCAACTCCAACCATACTCACCTATTGACCAAAAACTCAATTTGTTAAGTGGAACAAAAATAACTGTTTTATTAGTGCATTAATGAAACTATTTACAAGTACTGAATGTCCATGGGCATGAAAATGCAAACCAGGCATGTGGCACATTGACGTCATGTGCCACTTCTTATGGTCCAGGGTGATCTCTAAGACCTTCTGCCCCTCCTGCCAGCCTGGCTGCTCCCTGATGCTTCCGTGGTGTTCTGCCTGCTACTCCTGAGCACCCTGCTGTCAGTGACAGAGACACTGCTCACTGTCGAGCCCTCCTCACTGTCCTGGGGTGTTTCCCCTGTGCCCCTCGACATATTCCGTGTCTCCATCATGTCTATGATGTGGGTCAGACGTCCCAGGCCCCTTGCCACATCTCCAGCAAAATGGCCCATTTCCACCTGCAGCCCAACTGTCCTCCTCGACAGGCCTGTGGTGTTCATGGCGAGCCTGCCGATGGATGTGGCCATCCTGTCCAGTCTGTGCAGGAGCTGACGGTCCCTGCGCCGCCCACCCTCGGCCTGGGCCAGTAGTCCTCCCGCCAGTTCCCTTATGGCAAGGGCAAGGTCCCCAGTGTTATTGCAGATCATGTCCATCCTTGAGTTCAGGCGCTGCATGCTGGCATGGTGATTGCGCACGAAGCGGTGCAGCACACCACTAATCCTCCCTAAAATTCGATTTTGTAGGCGCTGACCATGCAGCAGATGTGCCTCACTGGTGCTGGGAGGAAGTAGCCCGGATGCAGACTGCAGCCCTGATGTAATGGACCTGCGACACCTGCGCAGCGGTGGCTGCCCTGTGCTTTCACCTGTCTCATCCCTGCCTGTTGCTGGGGCAGCCTCTTGTGATATTGTTGCAGCAGGTGTGGCTACTGCAGGGATGCTGTTGACCATGCAGGTGGGGGTGCTGGTGGGTCCTGAGGTGTCCTCAAGGGGCTGGCTGCTTGGAGTAGTGGTGGTGTCTTTTTGGAGACCTGTGGGACATGGGGAACAGACTGTCAGTGTCTACTATCTATTGCACACTTCATAATAAACATTTGCCTATGAACTGCCTACTTGACTACATTTCTCATAATGCATCATTCTGGCATTTGCTACCCTGAAATGGAGCTATCTTGGTTGTGCATGCCCCTGTGTACATGGTGGGTGGAGGTATGGCATTGATAGGGGTACAGGCATATCACATGGTACTCACCGGTTGATGTGCTGGGCTCTGAGGTGTCCAGGTCCCCAAATCCAGACACTGCCTCCTGCTCCAAGGTTTCCTCCACCCTTTCTTCCAGGGGTGTGGGTGGTGACACAGACGATGGTCCCCCTCCTGTGCCTCTCATCTCCCGGAGCCTTTCAGCCACCCTCTCCTTGGTCCGGGGGCGGAGGTCATACCACCTTTTCTTTATGTCGTCGATGGTCCTATGGCTCACCCCCAGGGAATTTATCTTGTCCTGTATGTCCTGCCACAGCTGTTTCTTGGTGGCTTCAGGAACATTGAGGGCTGATTTACCAAACAAGTCACCATAGTGCTGACAGCATTCGTCTGTCAGCACCTCCAGCTCCCTCTCAGAGAATTTCATCTTCCTCTTCCTTGGTGTTCCCTCCATGGCAGCTGCTGTTTGACCTGTGTGTAGTTCGGCAGTTATAAAAGGGTGTGGTCCTCCCTCCTCCCAGGTGTATTAGTAAACTTCCTGGCTGTGATGTCATCATCATGTGCCAGGAAGTGTTTCCAGAGTGTTCTGGAGTGGTTTCTGGAGTGTTCTGCTACACCTGTAATCAATTTACAAGTTAATCGCAATTTGAGACATCTACTCGCTAATTGCTAGTTCGTTTTTTGCACACTCGCAAAAAGCGACCTCGCAATCGGCGGACTCGCACACTGCGTTGCGAGTCCGGGTGCGAGTCGCTATTTCGGCACGTTTTTTTTGCCTGCATTCCAATTTGCGACTCGCATTTTGCGAGTCGCATCAACTCGCAAAATGCGAGTCGCAAATTTTTTGTTTGCTACATCTGGCCCACAGTATCTTCATAGGTGAGTACACTTCGATTGAGAGTTAACATACAAGTGCATTCGGACAAGTAAACACTGGGCTGCTGTTTGGAGTTAAAGACACAAGACCCCCTGGAAGTTGCAGTCAGGACACTATCTCTACTACACACACTATACAAAAGGTATCCTCCCAGGTGAGTAAACTTCAATTGAGATTTAGAAAATAATGGTATTCGGGCAAGTGACAGTGGGCTGGTGGTTGAAGTTACATGCCCCCTGGCTTTAGCAGTCATGTCACTGCCTCTAATTCATAACACTTGATATATGGTATCCTCCAAGGTGAGTACACTTAAATTGAGAGTTAACATACAAGGGTAGTTGGAGAAGTGAGAACTTGGCTAGTGTTTGGAGTTACTGAAACGGGGCCTCCTGGCATTAGCAGTCAGTTCACTACCTCTAATTCATAACACTTGACATATGGCATTCCCCAAGTGAGTACACTTCAATTGAGAGTTAACATACAAGGGTATTCGGACAAGTAAACACTGGGCTGGTGGTTGGAGTTACTGACAGAAGGCCTCCTGTTCAATGCAGTCAGGTTACTCTCTCCACTCCCCCACACTTGACAAATGTTTGGTATTATCTGTATGCAGGCTCCATTTAGGTTTTGCATATATTTACGTTTTGGGGCATACCATGAAACCTGGATTTAATTTTAATATTTTGGTAGTTACAGGCACCATTTGAACATATGGCGTGTGATGGGCCGTGGCAGCTTTGATGCTGGGTCCAATAATACACATTGATAGTGTTAAAACTCAGATACTCTTTGTTGGACCTGAGAGCCTTAGGGTGATCATCACCCAACTTTCTGCCGGCCTCCCTCCACTTTTCTGACACTGTTTTTGCTGGTTTTAGGACTCTGCACACTTTATCATTGCTAACCAGTGCTAAAGTGCATATGCTCTTTCCCTTAATCACAATAACATTTGTTCATCCCCAATTTGCATATTTGGTTTACTTATAAGTCCCTAGTAAAGTGCACTACATGTGCTCAGGGCCTGTAAATTAAATGCTACTAGTGGGCCTGAAGCACTGATTCTGCCATCATATAAGTAGCCCCTTAACCATGTCTCAGGCCTGCAGTTGCAAGTCCTGTGTGTGCAGTTTCACTGCCACTTCAACTTGGCATTTAAAAGCACTTGCCAAGCCTTAAACTCACATTTTTCTATGTATAAGTTACCCCTAAGGTAGGCCCTAGGTAACCCATAGGGCAGGGTGTTATGCCGGTAAAAGGCAGGACATGTACATATGTGTTTTATATGTAATGGTAGTAAAAAACTCTTACATTTGTTTTCCACTACTGTGAGGCCTGCTCCTTTCATAAGCTAGCATTAGGACTGTTGTCATATCCCTGGTGGTAGATTCTGATCTGAAAGGGGTAACCAGATCACATTCAGTATGGCCAGAATGGTAATAGAAGATCCTGCTTATTGGTGGGGTTGGATTTGGAAATAGCACTTTTGGAGAGTGAGCATTTCACTACACTTAAAAACCATCTGTGCCCTACAGTATGTCTCCAATCAATGTCTGGACTGGGCTGGTTGACAGCTCCCTTGTGCATTTCACCCAGACAACCACAAACACAGGACCCTCAGTCACACCTGCACTCATCTGCATATATAATGGATCTTCTTGGGCTGGAAGGGTGGAAGGCCTGACACTTTTATTACAAATGGCAGTAGCCTGCCCTCACACAATGGACTGCCAAACCCCCTACTGGGACCCTGGTAGGCAGGACTGCACTGACAGGGGAACTTGCGCACTTCAAAAACACTCTTTGACGTCTCCCACACTTCAATGGCATTTTAGGTGTATAAACTGGGTCTCTGACCCCACCAACTCAGACACTTCTGGACCTACACCTGCAACATGTCAAGAGGAACTGCCTGGCTGCCCAAACAACTCATCTGGACTGCTTTGCTGAGAAGGGCTGCTGCCCTGCTGGCCTCTGGTTTTGCTGAGAAGGACTCTGCCTTCCTCAAAAATGCTCTCCAAGGGCTTGGACTGATCTTGCCTCCTGTTTTGAAGTCTCAAGGCTAACAAAGACTTTACCAGCGAGTTTGTTGCTAGTTTCGGACTCCACCGATGCCTCAAAGACTTCAACTATGCTAGTAACACTGCAGCCTGCTCCCGCTCCGTGGGGCTCGCTGCACGCAATGACCACACCCTGCAACGCAAATCTGATGTTGCCACGACATTGACGTCTCTCAGGGTCCTCGCAACACTGCAAAGCCCGACAGATCACATCCTGACGGACGGGAACCAGCAACCCTGCCAGGTCACAAAGCATCTCCCTCGGCATCCAAAGGAACCAACACCTCACCTCCACCTGCCTCGCAGCGCAGAACCAATGCCTCATTTCCTTGGACACTGCAAGGCACCGACGCCACACTGACTCTAGCAACTCCTCTTTCTCACTCCGTGAGACGTCCTTATTCTTCGTTTTCCTAAGGTACTGTCCATGGGTGTCCATGTGACTCCGTGACGGCACTGGTGGTGTTGGATTGTTGGGAACGACTCAGTCAATGACGCCATTATAGCCCCAGTTGGAGCTATTGTATTTCTAGGCACTTTAGTTAGATTTAATCCTTAAAAATTCATATCTCTGCTTGTGTACATTGGATTATCATCATTTTCACCTTATTTTATTCAGATAAATATTAGCTATTTTTCTAAAACGGTGTGGTGAATTTTTGTGGTGTTTTCACTGTGCTGCTGTATGATTCATTGCACGAGCACAGGATAATTTTAATTGTGTGTGACTTACCCTAGCTAGGATTGTGCTCCCTATTTGGACAAGGGTGTATACCTCTGCCGACTAGAGACCCCATTTCTAACATTGGTGATCAGCGGTGAGGATAGGACTTGTGTTTGTGCACTGACATACAATAGCTACATGCACACTACCTACTCACAGTTGAAAGTCAATTTGATTTGTTCTCTATTTGCTGCAGTTTCTCTTCTTGACATTCTTTAATTAGTATCCTTTACAGCATGTCTCTGGCTGGGTCTCAAGGAGGAGCTGGAGAGTTTGACCTATGCAAGCTGAAGGAATGCACTGTCAGCCAGCTGAAACAGTTCTGCAAGGGGATGGAAGCACCTACCCAGGGAGCCTCCAAGAAGGACGAGTACCAAAAGGCACTGAGGGCAAAAGTCCGTTCACAAGAGGATGTTGAGTTTGGGGAGCAGGAGGATCTCTCTTCTGAGGATTTGCGAACAGTTGTGGGGGTTGAAACCCCTGAATGTTAGCCCCCTGCTAAAGCAGGGAACAGTGTCTCAAGTCACAGCCTGACCAGAGGAAAGGAAAGAGGAGAAAGAATTCAGGCTGCAGTTGGCAAGATTAAGGGAGTCATTATGAACACGGCAGAAACAACCGCCGTGTTCATGTTGGCGGTCAAAACACTGACAGCCAGCAACCCCGGAACCCGCCGGCCAGATTATGAACCTTTCTGAGAGCCGGCGGGCGGAAACTCCGGCTCTCAGAAAGGCTGGGCTGGGACATGGACGGTGGCTCCACATGGAGCCGCCGTCAATGCCTCTGTGCGGCAGGTGCAGTTGCACTCGTCAAACAGATCACTGCCCGAAAATCAGGCAGTGACCTGCGCGACGGGGCTCTGCACCGGGGCCCCTGCACTGCCCATGCAAAGTGCATGGGCAGTGCAGGGACACCCCCTCTGCCAGTCTTTTCTTGGTGGAATATCCCGCCAGGAAAAGGCTGGCGGGAAATGAAACATTATCCGCAGGGTAGCGCCGCTACCCTGGCGGATGGTGTTTCATCCCGCCGCCAGGCTGCCTGGCGGCGGGAACCTGGCAATGGGTGATGGCTGCAGCTGGCGGCCATTACCATGTTCATTATATGGCAGTTCGGCCCGCCATGCCGGCTGGTGGCTTTACCGCCACTGCCGGCATGGCGGGCTGAACCGCCATGTTCAAAATGAGGGCCTAAATATGGAGGCAGAGGAGAGAAAGGCTGAGCAAGAGGCTGAAAGAGAAGCCAAACAAGCTGAGGCTGAAAGGTCGTTGGCTGTAAGGGACACACTTCTCACATTAAAAGCTAAGGAAAAGAACACATATGTGCTCATGAAAGACATTTTAACTGCAGAGTACCAAGCTCTGCAACCAAACTTGGGTAGACATTTTTGATTCTTCTAGTAAGGCTCTAAATGGCTGGGTACGGGCAGTAAAGTAAATGATTAAATGGGTTTGTACAATTTGATCCTGAGAGAGCATATACTCAGTATTTGCTTTACAGAGTTGCACCAGCACATAGTTGACAGTGAGCTGACTGATCCCAGGAAGCTTGCTGAGGAGGCGGACCTCTGGGCGAGCACCAGAGTGTCCAAAAAGGTATCTGGGGAGACACCCACTAAGGTGTTCAGGGTTCCCAAAAGAAGAAAGAGGGGGGAGAAAATCTTGAAGGTAAGGAGTTCTCTAAAGGCCCCCAAAATAATTCCCAAGGGATTAGTGGTAACCAGTCCCAGTCTGATTCCAAAAGGAAAGGCTTCATTTACCATAAGACCGCGAGGTTTGTACTCCATTATGCAGAGTGCTCCAAGTATTCTCACTCTAAGAGCACCTCCAAGTGTCCCAAGAGGGCACAGCCCCCCACTTGACGGCAGATACCTGGGTTGGCTAGTGTAGTGCTCGGGGAGGAGGTAGTCCCAGTAAGTTTTGGGGAACAGATAAAGGTAACACTGGTATCCCTGGGAGATGCAAAGATGGTGCCCAAAGCCCACATGCCTGCAAATACTTCCAAGCATAGGCAGTGGGTCACCATTAATGGACAACGGGTGTAGGCTATGTGTGACACTGAAGCAAGCATGACCACTGTCAGGAGTCAGCTGGTGTCAGCAGAGCAGGTCCTACCAAACACATTCCATCAAGTCATAGACGCTGACAAACATGAGAGCCACCTACTGGTAGCTCTTGTTCCCTTTGAGTGGTGGAGGGGGCTCTGGTACTCTCAAAGTAGCTGTGAGTCCTGCCATGCCTGTAGATTGTCTGATAGGCAATGACCTTGAGCATACTTCCTGGAGGGAGGTAGAGCTAAGGTCTCACATGGAGATGATGGGGTTGTCTCAGTGGGTCTGCATGACCACAAGGTCTATGGCTGCCTGGGAGGGGAGTCAAGGGTATCTGGAGCCTGTAAAAATAGCACAGACAGTGGCCAAGGTGAGAGGGGCAAGGGGCATTGGTAAACGGTCCCAAAAGTTTGCGTGGTGGTTGACGGGGTCCCTGAGGAGAAGGCACCTGTGCCAACCGGGGAGGACATTGCTACCCTGGGTAACCTACCTGAGCTTGCTGCCTGGAAAGTTCAAGGTGGGCCCACCAGGGAAAAATTCTGCAAGGCACAGAAAGAGTGTCCCACTCTTGTGGGCGTGAGGAAGCAGGCCTCAGCCCAAGCAGCAGATGAAGCCTCTGGTGATCACCTTATCTAGTAGGAGAATGATCTCCTTTACAGTGAGCCTAAGGATCCGGAGGCTGGGGCAGGACGTGTGCTGGTGGTCCCCAGTGTTACCAGGCCTTCCTACTGGGCCTGGCTCGCAACATTCCCCTGGTATGACATTTAGGTCAAGATAAGACCTTTGCCAGGCTTGTCACCCACTTCTATTGGCCCCGAATGTGGACGGCATCAGATGTATTGTGTAGGTCCTATCCTACCTGCCAGGCCAGTGGGAAGACAGGAAAAAAGGCTCAAGCCCCACTGATCCCACTCCCCTTCATTGACAACCCTTTTGAAAGGGTGGGCATTGACATAATTGGTCCATTGAACCCCAAAAATGCCGTACATTTATTCTGGTTTTGGTGGACCATGCCACTCACCTACCCAAGGCAACCCCTCTGAGGATGGTGATTGCACTGGTGGTGACCAGAACTCTGATGGGGTTCTTTACCCGTGTGGGATTCCCAAAGGACATTGTGTCTGACAGAGGTACAAACTTCATGTCTGCATACATGAAGTCCATGTGGGATGTGTGTGGGGTGACCTATAAGTTCACCACACCCTTTTATACTCAATCTAATGGTCTTGTACAGAGATTCAAAAAGACCTTGAAGGGCATGATCACAGGCCTCCCTAAGGCTATTATGCATAAGTGTGATGTCCTCTTGCTATGCCTTCTCTTTGCTTATAGAGAGGCTCCCCATAAGGGGGCATGGTACAGTCCCTTTCAGCTTCTCTATGGGTACCCTGTCAGGGGACCCCCTAAGCATCGTCAAGGAGGGGTGGGAGAAAGTTCCAAAGAAACCTCCCCAGGATGTGGTCAGCTACATGCTGGCCCTCTGCAACCAGATGTACCTCTTCTGGAAAAGGGCCAACAGTTACCTCAACGCCAGTTAAGAGGTTATGAAATGCTGATATGACCAGAAGGCGACCCTGGTGGAGTTACAGCTTGGAGGCAAACTTTTGATAATGGAGCCAGTCGTGCCTAGAATGCTCCAGGATTGTTGGATTGGCCCATTTGAGATAATGGAGCATAAAGGGGAGGACACTTACTTAGTGGAACTCCAGTCCCCTAGAAATCACCTAAGGGTGCTCCATGTGAGTAGACGGAAGCCTCATTTTGAGAGGACTGAAGTCAACATGCTTTTGGTGACAGATAAGGGTGAGGAGAGTAAACCTCTTCCCGACCTTCTCTCTGCCAAATTGGGTGATGGGTGAGTGGAGGGGGTCAATCTCTCTGACTCCCTGACCCTGGACCAGCGAGGGGATTGCTACCAGCTACAGGAGCAGACTGTTCTGTGTTTTTCCTCACCCCTGGACTCACACACTAGTGTCTCCATGACATTGACACGGGAGACAGTCCCCCTGTAAAGAATAAAAGGTTGTCAGACAGGGTGAAGGACAGTATCAAGGATGAAGTTGCCAAGATGCTGGCTCTGGGGTAATTGAGAAATCCAGCAGTCCCTGGGCCAGCCCTGTGGTACTAGTGCCCATGGCTGCCAGGCCCGGTACCAAGCCAGAACTTAGGTTCTGTGTGGGGACTCAATTCTGTCACTAAAACGGATGTTCACCCCATCCCCCGAGCTGATGAGTTCGTAGACAGGGTAGGCGCTGATAAATTCCTCAGTACCTTTGATCTCACATCAGGGTACTGGCAAATCACTTTGACTGAGGTGGCCAAAGAGGGATCTGCTTTTTTAACACCTGAGGGACATTACCAGTTCCGGATAATGCCCTTTGGCTTCAAGAATGCCCCTGCTACCTTCCACCGGTCGGTTAATGGGGTTCTGGCTGGAAAGGATGCATTCTGCACCGCCTATCTAGACAACATTGCCGTCTACCGTTAAAGCTGGGAAGAACACATGCTCAACCTCCAAGATTTTCTCAACGCCCTGCAACAGGCAGGCATGACAATCAAGGCCAGTAAGTGCCAGATTGGGCAGGGTTCTGTGCTATATGTAGTAGGCTGGCCTGGTTTGTAGTGGGTACCAAGGGTACTTACACCTTATATCAGGTCCAGTTATCACTTATTAGTGAAATATAAACCATAAGCACTGGGGTCCTGACTAGCAGGATCCTGGTGACACAGTCAAAAACACACTGACATCAGTCGGAATTTGGGGGTAACATGCCAAAAAGAGGGTACTTTCCTACAGGTCTATTACTTACCTTTGGTGTTTTCTTACACTCCCAGCACCCCTCTATAAACTACACTTGCCTAAGTGGGAAACCGACTTTCGCATTCCACTATTTGTATATGGTTTGTGTTACCCCTAGGCCCATTCCAACCTATTGTGATTTTCACTTTTTACACTGTTTTCTGACTATTTACATACCTGTTTTTGGTTACTAGTGTATACATTGTGTAATCTACTTACCTCCTAAAGGAGTATAGTCTCCAAAGTATTTTACGCATTGTGTGACTAAAATAAAGTACCTTTATTTTTGTAACACTGAGTATTGTCTTTCATGTGTGTGAGTACTGTGTGACTATAGTAGTATTGCAAGAGCTTTGCATGTCTCCTAGTTCAGACTTGACCGCTCTGCCTACAGCTACCTCTAGACAGCCTGGCTTCTAGACATTGACTACATTTCACTAATAAGGGATAACTGGACCTGGTATAAAGTATGAGTACCTTCAGTACCTACCACAAACCAGCCCAGCCTCCTACATTGGTGGTGCAGTGGTGGGATAAGTACTTGCAATTGTCTTATCACTCTGTCACCGGTGCTTTCCATAGGAAAGTGTTCTCTGTACTTGGAGCTATACAAAAAGTATACCTAGTATTTTCACTTGCATTCTAAAATTCTAAAATTTAGATAAAGTATTTTTTTCTTTCCTTTCATTTTACTCTAACTTGTCTATCACAATGTCTTCTTCTGAGGCTCCCCCTAGGGTTGTCAAAACTACTTATGAAAACCTTTGCTTAGAGAGAAGCCTAAGGATTAGGAAGAACCCTAACAATGATTCATTTTAAATCTCCTTCTCCAGGATGACCAAGAACAATCTAGTCACCAGGAAGAGGAGAGAGAGGGGGATTCTAACTTAGTAGAATTATGAGAGGGTCCTGAGGATGCAAGGGAGGTCCTTCACAAGATCTTCCTCCTGGTAAACCATCTACTGTAGCTGGCAGTGGGACGGGGTCACACACAAGTAGAGCTCCCTTCACACCTTCACGCCTAGAGACGAGGTTACTAGGGTTACGCAAGCGGTGGTTGTCCTTCTCTGGCAAGGAGAGAGACAGACTCCTTACCGTCATAGAAGATGATGCAGATAATGACAATGTTTTGAAGACAGCACTCCTGAGTGGATTTTCCTTAACCACTGAAAAATATAGGATTAAGTTCAGAGAAACCAGAAAAAAATCTTCACAAGATTGGATAGGCTTTGTGGACTGTTCAGTGAAGGCTTGAGAAGGTTGGTTACATGGCAGCAAAGTGTCTGACTTTGAGGGGCTACATAATCCAATTTTGAGAGAGCATATTCACAACAATTGTGTGACTGACTTGTTGCACCAGTACTTGGTAGACCCAGCTCTGACCTTTCCCCAAGAATTGAGAAAGAAGGCAGACAAATGGGTCAGAACAAGGGTGAGCAGAAAAGCTCATACAGGGGGAGACAAGGACAAGGAGAAGGATGGTAAGTCTCATGATAAGGGTGGGGACAAAGGTAAAAAGTAAGAGTCTTCATCAGGTCCCCCAAAATCTTCTGGGGGTGGGCCCAAATCATCTTCAAACCAATAGAAAAAGCATTGGTGTTACCTGTGTAAAATTAAAGGACATTGGGAAGTGACCCCACTTGTCCCAAAAGGAACACCAAACCTCCCACCACCATGACCCCCACTGCTTCCACTAGTACCCCTAGTAATAGCAGTGGTGTTAGGCAAAGCACTACTAATAGCCAATCTAAGGGTGTAGCTGGGCTCACTTTTGGTAATGTAGTGGGGGTTGGTCTAGTTAGGGAGACCACTGAGACTGTTTTAGTCTCAGATGGTGGCATTAACCTTGCCACCTGGGTTGCTTGTCCCCTTACTATGGATAAGTACAAGCAACTACCCCTAATAAATGGTGTTCAGGTTGAGGCCTAAAGGGACACAGGTGCCAGTGTCACTATGGTGATGGAAAAACTGGTAGCCCCTGAGCAATACCTACTTGGTCATCAGTACCAAGTGACTGATGCTCATAATAACACTGTTAGCCACCACATGGCTGTTGTGAATTCCAACTTGGGAGGGGGAGGTAACTGGTCCAAAGAAAGTTCTGGTATCCACTAACCTACATCTAGAATGTCTGTTGGGCAATGATTTGCAGACTTCAACTTGGGCTGAAGTTGAATTGGAGGATCATGCAGCAATGTTGGGCATTCCAAGGCATATCTTTGCTCTCACAAGGGCTCAGGCCAAGAAGCAAAGAGGACAGGGAAACTTGAATCCTGAAACAATGCACCAAGTGCTCCCAAAAACTAGGGGGAGAAAGGGCAAACCCTTGTCCACTATCCCTCCCTCTCCAGAAGATTCCCCTTTTGATGAGGAGGAATCAACTCCCTGTGTAGAACCTGCACCAGAGGAGCTTCAGGCTGACACAGCTGAACTCTTGGGTGCAGGGGGAGGCTGCCAAGGAGGAACTGAGTGTGGCACAGCAGACCTGTCCCACATTGGAGGGTTTGAGACAGCAAGCTGTCAAACAAGAAGCAGGGGATGTCAGTGACTCTCACAAAGTTTACTGGGATAACAAGCTCCTTTATACTGAGACAAGGGACCCAAAACCTGGTGCTGCCAGAAGACTGGTCATTCCCTTGCAGTATAGGGAATTCCTCCTAACACTGGCACATGACATTTCCCTTGCTGGACATCTGGGGCAAAGCAAAGTTTGGAACAGACTGGTCCCTCACTTTCACTGGCCCCCACATGTCAGAAGATACAAAAGAGTTTTGTCACTCTTGTGTCACTTGCCAAGCCAGTGGCAAGACTCGTGGCACTCCAAAGGTCCCCTTTATCCCACTGCCTGTAGTTGGGGTGTGCTTTGAGAGTGTTGGGATTGACATTGTTGGCTCCCTTGACCCTCCAACTTCTTCTGGAAATAGGTTCATCTTGGTGGTAGTGGACCATGCCACTCAGTATCCAGAAGCCATCCTCTTAAGGACCACTACAGCTCCTGCAGTGGCAAAGGTCCTCCTGTGAATATTTTCCACAGTGGGTTTCCATAATGGGGTAGTATCAGATGGGGGCAGCAACTTCATGTCTGCATACTTAAAAACAATGTGGAAGGAATGTGGTGTAACCTATAAATTCACCACACCCTATCATCCACAAACAAATGCATTGGTTGAGAGATTTAACAAAACTCTCAAAGGCATGATCATGGGACTCTGAAAAAATTAAGGAGGAAAGGGGATGTCCTACTGCCATGCCTCCTTTTTGCCTAAAAGGAGGTACCCCAGAAGGTAGTGGGCTACAGCCCCTTTGCACTCCTTTTTGGTCACCCTGTTAGGGGTCTACTTGCACTTGTCAAAGAGGGGTGGGAGCAACTCTTGAAGACCCCTAAACAAGACATTGTAGATTATGTGCTTGGCCTAAGGTCAAGAGTGGCTGAGTACATGAAAAAGACCACTAAAAACCTTCAGGCAAGCCAAGAGTTACATAAACGATGGCATGACCAAAAGGCTGTCCTGACTGATTACCATCCAGCACAGAAGGTGTGGGTATTGGAGACTGTAGCACCAAGAGCACGCCAGGAAAAATGGAGTGGACCACATCTCATAGTAGAGAAGAAGGGTGAGGTCACCAATCTTGTGGACCTAGGCACTCCCAGAAGTCCTCTAAGAGCACTTAATGTGAGGCATCTGAAATCCTTCTATAGTAGGGGAGGTTTGAGCCTACTCATGGCCACTGACTAGGGAAAGGAAGAAGAGGGTGACCCTCTCCCTGACCTCTTCACAACACTGCAACTGATGGCTCAGTGTAAGGAGTTATCCTTGCAGACTGCCTTATAGCAAAGGAAAAGGAGAACTGCAGGAACCTCCTAGGTCAATTCTCTGAACTCTTTTCACTTACACCTGGTTATACCACATGGTGTGAGCATACTGGAGACAGTTTACCTGTCAAAAGTAAGATTTATAGTCAGCATGACCATGTCAGAGACTAAATTAAATCTGAGGTTCATAAGATGTTGGACTTTGGAGTGATTGAGCACTCAGATAACTCCTTGGCCAGCCCAGTCATGCTGATATCAAAGTCACAATCTCAGAATGTGAAAAGGGAGGTTTTGTGTGGATTATAGAGGGCTCAACACAGTCACCAAGACTGATGCTCACCCTATTTCCAGGGCTGATGAGCTGATAGATACATTGACATCTGCCACGTATCTGAGCACTTTTGACTTGACTACAGGGTATTGGCAGATCAAGCTATCAGAAGCTGCCACATTTTAAACTGCATTCTCAACCACTGGAGGGCATTACCAATTTACAGTTAAGCCCTTTGGCCTGAAGAATGCACCTGCCACTTTCCTAAGTCTGGTGAATACAGTCCTCCAAGGTCTGGAAGCTTTCAGTGCAGTATACCTAGATGATATTGCTGTGTTTATCTCCACCTGGGATGACCACCTGGTCCACCTGTGGAATGTTTTGGAGGCCCAGAAAAAGGTAGGCCTCACTATCAAATCTTCAAAGTGTCATATAGGGCAGGGAAGGTGGTTTATCTGGGACACCTAGTTGGTGGGTAACAGATTGAACCACTACAGGGGAAGATCCAGACTATTTTAGAATGGTCTCCCCCTACTACTCAGACCCAGGTCAGAGCCTTTATTGGTCAAACTGGGTATTACAGGAGTTCATTAAGAACTATGGCTCCATTGTTGCCCCTCTTAATGACCTCACCTCAAAATAAATGCCCAAGGAGGTATTATGGACAGCCAGCTGTCAAAAAGCTTTGAGGATCATAAGCAGGCAATGTGTACTGCACCTGTCCTGAAAAGCCCAAACTATTATAAGAAGTTCATTGATCAGACAGATGCTTCTGAAGTAGGGGTTGGGGCAATGTTATCACAACTATACCCAGAGGGCCAGGATCAATCTGTTGCCTTCATTTGTAGGAGGTTGAACCCTAGAGAAAAGCATTGGTCAGCCATAGAGAGTTAGGCCTTTGCTGTGGTCTGGGCCCTGAAGAAGCTAAGATCCTCCTTGTTTGGGACTCACTTCATAGTTCAGACAGACCACAAACCTCTCTTATGGTTAAAACAAATGAAAGCAGAAAACCCTAAATGGTTGAGGTGGTACATTTCCCTACAGGGGAACATAGACCTGGGAGTAACCACACCAATGCATATGGACTCTCCAGATATTTCCACTTAGACAATGAAGACTCATCTGGGCAAGGTTAGCCTTATTGTCCTTCGTTTGGGGGGTTGTGTGGGAAAGTACCCTCTTTTTGGCATGTTACCCCCAATTTCAGCCTGATGTCAGTGTGTCTTTAACTGTGTCACTGGGATCCTGCTCGTAAGGACATCAGGGCTTATGATTTGTGGCCTGCTTGTCACTGTGTTTCACAGTTTTTTAAATTGTCACTGGAGTCAGTGTTCATGCTCTCTCTGTTTCTAAATTTGTCACTACATACTGGTAACTCAGTATTTCACTCCAAATTGGCATACTGGTCCCATCTTATAAGTCCCTAGTATAGGGTACCTAGGTGCCCAGGGCATTGGTGTTCCAGGGGTCCCCCTATGGGCTGCAGCATTTCCTTTGCCACCCATAAGGAGCCCATGCAAAGGCTTCTACAGGACTGCCATTGCAGCCTGTGCGAAATAGTGTATGCACTATTTCACAGCCATTTTCACTGCACCCGGTCACTTATAAGTCACCTATTTATCAGGTCTTCCAACCCTGAAGGCTAGGTAAAAAGTACCTGTGTGTGAGAGCACCCCTGCACTAACAGAGGTGCTCCCAAGTCGTCCAGTCCCATTTTCCTGGACTGTGTGAGTGCGGGGACGCCATTTTAAGTGTGCACTGGACATTGGTAAATACATATGTTCAGCTTCACAATGGTAACTCCAAATATGGCCAAGTGAGGTGTCTAACAACTGGGAATTGTACCCCAATACTGATTCCAGTATTGGTTGCACAATCCGATGCACCTGGGGGCTCCACAGTAGACCCCCAGTACTGCCATAGCAGCCTTCAAGCGTTTTTCAGGCAGCCCCAGCTGCTGCCACCTCACAGACAGGTGCCTGGCCTCCTGGGGCTTGAGCAGCTCAATCCCAGGAAGGCAGAACAAAGCATTTCCTTTGGGAGAGGGGTGTTACACCCTCTCCTTTTGGAAATAGGTGTCACAGGCATGGGAGGGGTATCCTCCTTGCATAATCCTGCTCTGGCACGAAACTGAACAATGGAAAGGGGAGTGACTACTCCCCTGTCCATCACCACCCCAGGGGTGATGCCCAGAGCTCCTCCAGAGTGTCCCTGGGTTTTGCCATCTTGGATTCCAAGGCGGTGTGGTACTTTGGGAGCATCTGAGTGGCCAATGCCAGCAGGTGACGTCAGAGGCTACTCTTGATAGGTGCTTACCTGGTTAGGTGACAAATGCCCCTCTCTGGGCAGTTCAGGGCCTCTCCCCTGGGTGTTTCTTCAGATTCAGATTACAAGACTCCAGCAGGAATCCTCCGCATTCTTTATTCCATCTTCTACAGACGGATCAACCGTTGAGCGCTCCAGGAACTCTACAAAACTGCAACAAAGAAGCAAAGACGACTTCTGCAACATTGTAACTTCAGCTCCTGCCAGCAACTGCAACAGTTTCCAGGTCATGCATCCTACGAGGACTGCGTGTCTTCAGCCTGCACCAAACGAACGGAAGGAATCTCCCATGGAGTGATGGAGTCACTTCCCTGCTTCAGCAGGCACCTCTCTGCAGCGATGACCGGTGGCATGGGTCCCCTCTCCAGATGACAGACATGGATCCAGTGACATTGGTGGTGGACCAAAGTGACTCTAACAGTCCCAACGTCCAGCTGTCCAAATTTGGTGGAGGTAAGAGCTTGCCTCCACATGCAAGACAGTACCCCTGTGAACCTAGTGACTTGCAGTTTCCGAGGTTTGTGTGCAACCTTCCAAGAAGTTCTTTATGCACAGCAGAGCTTAGGCCCCCGGCACTCTATCCTGCTACGTGCAGCTTTCTGAGTGGTTCTCCAGTGGTGTGGGAATCCTTTGTGTCATGCTGCCTGGGCCTCCATTTGCAGCTCCTTTGTCCCCATGTTGTGGGAGTCCTGTGCGTGCTGCCTGGTCTTCGGAGGGCTCTCTGAGTTGCTGAGAGCTCCCGCTGTCCCCCCTTCTGGATAGAGGCCACCAGGTCCCTCCTTGTCCAGGCAGCGCCATTTTCCACAAACTGCAAGCTTTGCATGTGCCAAGGCTTGTTGGTGGAATCCAGAGATGTAAACCAGACTGCTTTCATCCATCGGACATGGGATATTTTCTGCACCAACCAGGAACCCGCATCCATCTTCTTTGGTGCAATAATGACATTGTCTTCTCACTGGTGGTTGTCCTTTTGTACCTTCATCCGGGTTAGCAGGGGCTCCTATTTTCCCTGGAATCTTCAGTGCTTCTTGGACTTAGTCCCCTTCTTCCACAGGTCTTCAGGTCCATGAATCCATTGTTGATGTCTTACAGTCTCGTCCAGCTCTTGCATTATCCTCCATCACAACTTCTAGTGTGTTTTAGGGAGCTTGCTGTGTTTTACTTCTGTTTTCCTGGGCTCAAAATCAATGGGTGTTGGGTGGGAAAACCCACCTCAATACCCATGGATCACCTCCTTGGCGCTGGGTAAGGCAATGCAGAGACTTGCACTGTTTTGTCCTATTCCATATCTATCAGACCACTCAAAGCTATGCAAAGTGGCTTTGCGTGGTCTCAAAGACATGGTTGAGAAGCTTGCTCTGCCAGATCGTCAAATAAAGTGACATTTCAGTGGTGCAAGCCTTGCATAAATATGCCCCTGAGTTCTTACACAAAAATTGTCACTCTGCATGTCATATGTAAGATGGAATTATGTCACACATAGGCACACTTTGACCGGCTAAATGACACATATAACCAACCTTTTCGGCTACAACCTTAGGACCAAAGGAAATGTGTACAAACTGTAATAGAATGCTTTTCAATCTCTACATTACATCACAAACAGGAGAATGTGTCAAAAATGATTCATCACCCTGATGATTGGTGCATTGCACCAGTTGCATCAGTTTTTACCGTGCACCAAAGCCAATGAGTATACAAACTAGCACAAGCGCCAATGTACTGTGCCTTCATTTTCCCATATCAAAATCACCACTGATGTGACAGAAAAAGATTACCGAAAAAATGAGGCAACTCATCCAAGAAATGACACAATTGGTGTGGAAGGCTGCAAACTAGGAAGTGTGAAGTTAGTTCCACTTTCTCTCACTTTCTGTCAGTTTGTGAAGGGTGTTGGTGGTTTTTCAAATTTTGTCTTCGATTGTTGGTAGGTTGATCTTGTTTGTATTTATTGTCACTGTATTGTTGGGAATTTGCCATTTTGTGTGGTTTTCTGTTTTAGTTCTGTTAGATAGTGTAATTGGAAGGGATAGGAACGTATTGGGATGGGGAAGAGTTTTTGGGATTGCCTCATATAGCTCTTAATGCACTATCTGCCTACAATTGTTGCAGCTGGGGGCAGGGTGTGCCAGGTATGCCCTACCAAAGATTAAAAAAAGACCGTTAGGAATGTGCAAGCAGGCAGAACATGCAGACCTTCAAGGTAGCAAGACCTCCTGCCAAATTAAGCATAGGTGGTCTGATGTGGTGGCAAGGGAGGCCGACCACATTGACCTCCTGGGACTGGAGATTGACGGACCTGTTTGGATGTATTGCTATTCACCTGATATATGTGAAGTAGCTAGTTAATTGATGTTAAATATTAACATGTACTTTACATTACTTTAACCCTGCATTTTGTTTATGATTGCAATGTCTAAGATGTTTATCAAAATAAAATAAAAGTATGCACATAATGAACTTAAAAAATCACTTTGGCCCTCATTACAACATTGGCGGTAAAAGCCGCTTACCGCCGTGCAGAATTCCGCCACGGTCATTATAACCCACAGCTCGGAATCCGCCAAAATTGAGACACCCACACAAGTCCCCCACACCAAATGTCAGTGATAAACTGGCGATAACAAAACCTCCACCGTCACACCAACAGAAATACGCCCACACTATCACGACCCACGAATCCAAGCGGCGGTCTTTCAACTGCGGTATTCCATTGTCAGTACACCCCGCCGCGCTCAAAATGCACACACATTTACAAAACACTACCACATTGGACAATTCCAAATACACACACCTGATACACATACGCACACCACTCCCACACACCCAATACAATATAAAACACACACCCATATCACCCACAAACCCCTACGACCACAATTGCGACAGAAGTCCAGAGAGAGACACTACAATCTACAACCAAGCATCCACCGGCACACAATACCATCACCCACATAACATCCACACACCTCACACAACACACCACTAAATATCACCCTACATATCACAACACACACCACCCCACACATCACCCACACCACCCCATGGCACGGCAAAGACACCCCAGGTTCTCTGAGGAGGAGCTCAGGGTCATGGTGGAGGAAATCATCTGGGTAGAGCCACAGCTATTCGGATCACAGGTGCAGCACACCTCCATAGCTAGGAAGATGGAGCTATGGTGAAGAATAGTGGACAGGGTCAACGCAGTGGGACAGCACCCAAGAAATAGGGATGACATCAGGAAGAGGTGGAACGACCTACGGGGGAAGGTGCGTTCCATGGTCTCAAGACACCACCTTGCAGTTCAGAGGACTGGCGGCGGACCCCCACCTACTCCCCCACAACTAACAAGATGGGAGGAGCAAGTCTTGGATATTCTGCATCCTGAGGGCCTCGAAGGAGTAGCTCGAGGAATGCACTCTGTTAAGTCAAACCTTAACTACTATATCCCCCACCCAACCTGCATGCCAACACATACCTCCACCCCGCCCTCACCCCCATCACTCCTACTCCTCACAAATGTCCCTTTATCACAAACCACACCCCAACACCAAGCCCAGCATGTAACAACAAAGCATGGACACCCATCACCAATGCATGGCCACTGCACATACCCATACACCCCCCTAAACCATCATCAGACAAGGTCCCACACAGTAATACAGGCACTGGAGTACACGGTCACCCACCCATTGCACACCATGGTACACCCAGATGCAATAATCATGCTTTTACACCCCTGCAGGACCCCTACCGAACGTCACCGCACAGGAGGGTCCACACATGTCCACACCACCAACAGAAGAGGCCCACAGTGATGACAGCAGCTCTGTCCAACTGGATCTAGACGACCAGCCTGGCCCATCTGGTACCTCCGGACAGTCGGTTCCCCTCACACTGGGACAGGCCACTACAGAGCTTGGCCCCTCTGGAAACACCGCACAGCACCCACCCAGCAGGCCCATACCACTGTCCCCAGGACACGTCAATCAGCAGTGTGTCCATCACTACAGAGAACCCAGGCTAACCCACCACCCCAGCAACAACAGGGACCTGGGGGCAGTGGGCACATCGTCCAGGGGACAGAGGCCCAGGGAAACAGGGGAACTGGGAGGGCTGCTGTGCGACAGGGGGAAGACAGGCCCAGGGAACCCACTCTCCACGAGGCCCTCTCCAACATCATGTGAGTGTACCATCATTCACAGGAGACGATGGCAACGGTACTGGCCAAGTTTCAGGAGACCCAGCGGCTGCAGGAGGAACAGTATTTGTGCTTAAGGGAGGAACTCAGATCCATCAATTCCACCCTGGGCACCATCATAGGGGTGCTGAAGGAAGTCCTCAACACCAGGAGGGACACTGTGACACAACAAGGGGCCCCTGACACTAGCCTGGACGATGAACTGCTCTCCACCTCCGCCGGCGCTAGTGGACAGGAGGCACCGCCACAGGACCACCACACCAGCACCCCACACCCTGCAGAGGGAGAACCACCCTGCAAATGGTCCCTGAGATCCAGGACAAAGACAGAGAACGATGCCAAGACCCCCGCCAAGAAATGAGACCGCCCTGAATGTCATCCTTTTGTCCCACCTTGTCACCCTATCCATCCTCAAACTGGCCCAGCTCCACTTCCTATGCCCCCTTTGGACAATGCACCTGTGAGACTAATAGACTGGACTCTGCCATGGACATTCCTCCACCATCACCCCTCACCATTTTACAACCCCCTCCAATATTGAACACTTAAATAAACTCAGAGCGGTTGGGCACCAGCATGTAGGTACTCCCACCGGGTATTCCCTTTGGAGTGAGTGTGACGACAAGGGAAAACCCCACCCCCGGCATAACCCAGACCAGAGGCTAATCACCCCTATTTCTAGGACCTACCCAAAAAATGAACCAACTGTTCAGGTAGGCCTTTAACCTTCCTTTATTTCACTCAGTGAGCACACCCATTAGCAGCCGTGCTCTGGGGATCCTAGACCCTGACGAATGCCCCTGACCTTCCAGCACATAGAGAGGGCAGAAACATGTTGGTCATGATTATTTTCTAGACTCTAAGAGACATAAATCTCTATTGAGTCTTTCCCCCCTTTTTTAACCCTACCGACATGCATCTCTATTAACTGTAATCAATTTAATTAGGTGACACGTATGGTAATTTTCTTCTAACCCTATCTGGATCCCTGATATTTATCCAGTAAGATTAATTTCAGCACTCCCTCTTGTTCTTTTAACATAGAGATTGAGTCCGCCCAGGTGGTATCATCTTACCTGGGTGGGGCTAGGTGGTCAAATGATGAAGCATGACACTATTATGTGTGTGAGACCACCTAGTCCGTAAAGGAACTCCCCCTTGTTTAACACAGCCACCTGTTTAGAGACACTCATTACACATTTTCCTCAGCACGAATCCCCAGCTAACCGGTACTAATAACTGAGGGCACACTGATCTAGTTCCACCCTCAACTTTAACTACCCCACACCTTTAGTGGTTGACGGATATGTAGATTTTTCTTGGGAGTATGTGTGGGATAGTATCACTCCCATAACTCTCTCATTGTGTTTCACTTAAATAAACACCCTTAAAGCACAATACAATCTGGAGTCTGTCTGTGATTTCGAAATAGTGTATTAGCAATTACAGTGACAAAATGCTCTTTCAATTGTAATGTCAACATACCTATGTCACACAGCTCTAGTCCATGAGGAAACAAAGCAGATGTCACACAGTGGGACCCACATCTGTGAAATCGTAAGGGAAAGTGACAATTCAGTGACCATACACTGGGTGAAAAGGACAGACAGTAGAGAGGTTGTCTTCTTACCTGTGTCTCACTGGAAGTATTGCAGGATCACAGAGTTCCTGTTTTCGATGTCCTCTTCTTCTGCTTCCTCGTCTTCGCTGTCCACAGGCTCCACAGCTGCCACAACAAATCCATCTGGACCATCCTCCTGCAGAAAAGGCACCTGTTGTTGCAAAGCTAAGTTGTGAAGCATACACCAGGCCACGATGATCTGGCACACCTTCTTTGGTGAGTAGAATAGGGAACCACCTGTCATATGGAGGCACCGGAACCTGGCCTTCAGGAAGCCGAAGGTCCGCTCTATAATCCTCCTAGTTCGGCCATGTGCCTCATTGTAGCGTTCCTCTGCCCTTGTCCTGGGATTCCTCACTGGGGTCAGTAGCCATGAGAGGTTGGGGTAGCCAGAGTCACCTGCAAATGGCGAGGGACAACTGTTAGACACACACTAACCTGTCGGGATATCCCCAGACCCAGACAACTATTCCCACTGATTTGGTTCCAGGTGCTCACCTAATAGCTACACACAGTGCCTCTTGAGTTGCCCCATCTCATAAGGGATGCTGCTATTCCACAGGATGTAAGCGTCATGCACTGAGCCAGGGAATTTGGAATTAACATTGGAGATGTACTGGTCTGCCAAACACACCATCTGCACATTCATCGAATGGTAACTCTTCTGGTTTCTGTACACCTGTTCACTCCTGCGGGGGGGACCAAGGCCTCATGTGTCCCATCAATGGCACCTATGATGTTGGGGATATGTCCCAGGACATAGAAGTCACCTTTCTCTGTAGGCAAATCCTCCACCTGAGGGAAAACGATGTAGCTCCGCATGTGTTTCAGCAGGGCAGGCAACACTCTGGACAACACGTTGGAAAACATAGGCTGGGACATCCCTGATGCTATGGCCACTGTAGTTTGAAAAGACCCACCTGCAAGGAAATGGAGTACTGACAGCACCTGCACTTGAGCGGGGATTCCTGTGGGATGGCAAATAGCTGACATCAGGTCTGGCTCCAACTTGGCACACAGTTCCAGGATTGTGGTACGATCAAGCCTGTAGGTGATAATTACAGGTCTTTCCTCCATTGTCGCAGGACCACCAGCGGTCTGTACACCGGAGGATGCCGCCATCTCCTCACATGTC
Organism: Pleurodeles waltl; assembly: GCF_031143425.1. Lineage (NCBI taxonomy): Eukaryota > Metazoa > Chordata > Amphibia > Caudata > Salamandridae > Pleurodeles > Pleurodeles waltl. The sequence goes on along the minus strand of NC_090437.1, from coordinate 255,524,209 downwards.
CCAGCGGACAGTGCCTATGAAGGACAACAGCGAGCACAGAGTCAACCATCTCAGAGGTACATAAACACAGCTTACTCAGAAAACCATTCATAACCCGAATTTTGCCTGTATGAATGTTGAGGCAAGGCCTAGGTATGTGTGACGCAGTTAAAAATAAAGCCATGTGGGCCCCTGAAATGGCGGCTGCCTGACTTGTAAAGTGGGACAATGGGATGTGAGGTAACTGCGCCGTCGCGGTAGGCGGTCGAAGACCGCGGCACAATTCTGCATTGGTTAACATTGGACCCTATGGGTGTCAGGAGCCAATGACGATGTACGCCGGCGGTGACGGTACGCACCGCCGAGGACGTGACCGCCATTTTCTATTTGTTCAATCACTCGATACCTGATCTTCGACAGGAGAGGAAATACACTGCAAGTGCTGCTGTGACCTCAGTCTGGAAGAGACAATGGCTCATGCGTCTGGGGAAAGGGCCCCTGCCTTCAGCACGGAGGAGTTGGAGAAACTCGTGGATGGGGTCCTCCCCCAGTACCCGCTACTCTACTGTCCTCCAGACAAACAGGTAAGTACACTGTGAGCATGCTGTATGGGCAATGCCTGCGTGGAGTGGATGAAAGATAGGGGGGGAGAATTATGCGTGCATGAAACAACGGTGAGTGCATGTGCCACATGGCAAGGATAGGGATGCGGGCCAATGACTGTGACGGTGCAGTTGGTAATAACGTCTCTTTTTCCCCTGTACAATTCATGTAGGTCAGCGCCCACCAGAAGAAGGATATTTGGCGTGCCATCGCCAAGGACGTCCGGACCGTGGGGGTCTATCACAGACGGAGCACCCACTGCCGGAAAAGATGGGAGGACATTCGCAGCTGGAGCAAGAAGACGGTGGAGGCCCAGCTGGGGATGGCTTCCCATCGTGGAAGGGGTGCCCGTCGCACCATGACCCCCCTGATATTCAGGATCCTGGCGGTGGCGTACTCGGAGTTGGATGGGCGCTTGAGGGCATCACAGCAGCAACAAGGGGGTGAGTACACTTTCATTCTGCTGATTCAGCGTGAAGTGGAGGTATCTGGGTGGGGGAGGTGGGCTGTGGGTTTCCCTAGGCAAGGGCGAGTGTGCTAGTTAAGTCCCCTTTTTCAGGCAGACCCTGTGGCACCACACCCCACCTGGGTACAGTGCCAACTACACCTAGTCATGCTCCTGTGACATCCATGTGTGCAGATATCGGCCATAGCCTTGTAGGCCATGTCCCAGGTATTGAATAGTGGACCCCAAGTGCGGGCGTAGTGCAGGGGGCTTCTGTGTCTGTCGTGTCCGCCAACGGTAGCGGTAATGCATGAACTCAACATGTCTTTCTTCTGTCTCCCCCCCTTTTGTGGTCTCCCTGTACATGTGTGCATTAGCATCATCAGGCGGAGGAGCAGGAGGGAGCTGCGTCCCACATGGCCTTTGAGGGCGACACTACGGAGTCTGATTTCATCAGTGGGACGGAGGGCGTGGGGAGCTCCACGGCGGGGACAGGAGCTGACACCAGTGATACAGACTCGTCCTCTGATGGGAGCTCCCTTGTGGTGGTGGCCCCATCTGTGCCCCCTGCATCTACAGGTACAGCCGCCACCCCCCCTCCAGCACCGCCCTACCAGCAGCCCCTCAGCCTTTGCCCTGTGCCCGCTCACCCAGGAGGGTGGGCATCCCCTGCCCCAGTCAGCCCTGCTGCCCTCAGTGAGGAGGCCATTGACCTCCTCAGGTCCCTCACTGTTGGGCAGTCTACCATTTTGAATGCCATACAGGGTGAGAGAGGCAGTTGCAACAAACAAATGCATTCCTGGAGGGCATTCATTCTGGTCAGGCAGCCCTTCAGCGAGCTTTTCAGACTCTGGCCTCAGCACTGATGGCAGACATTGTCCCTGTGAGAAAACAGGGCTGATTGTAGAGGCCCCCTAACTTTTTGCCCCCATTTTCCACTTTATGCTGGTGTTTTCCTGACTCTGATGGTGCCCTGGGTACTGCTAACCAGTCCCAGGGCCTGTGCTCTGTGTAAAATGGATATGCAAATTAGGCTAATTATAATTGGCTAAGTTAACCTACCTATAAGTCCCTAGTATATGGTAGGGCATGTAGGTTTAGGGACCACAGCATAGGTGGTGCACACCTAGGTGCACTGCTGAGGTGCCCAGTGTCATTTTAAAGGCAGGCCTGCCTTGCTGGCTGCTTTTAAATTAAAGTTATATGCAAATTCGACTTTGGAATTAAAAGTAGTTCCAAAGTCTTAAACTACCTTATTTTTACATATAAGTCACCCCTAAGGTGTGCCCTATGTGCCCCTAGGGCTGGGTGCCATGTAACTATAAGCAGGGACTTTATAAAAATAGATTTATAAACCCTGGTGAGGTAAAAACAGCCAAATTCGTTTTTCCCTCATTGAAGTAAATGGCCTTCATAGGCTAGAATGGGGAGACTTTATTTTAAATTTTAAAGTCTCCTTAAATGTTGCACACCAAGAATTTGGTATCAAATTAACTGTTGTAATAAATCCCACAACTTCCAGTTGTTGGATTTAATATAACTTGTTCAGGGAAAGAGTTTTAGACTTTACCTAAAAAGTTGCCAATTTCAGCCCTGCATTGTTTTTGCTGCTGTGCTCTGATTGGCCAGCCTGCAGCAGCTTAGTCAAAGCTGCTTTGATGAGGTGTGAAGTGGCCTGGCTTCACACAAAGGAATGTGCTTGTGGGAGAGAATCTCCCCTCAGCAGATGGTGAGACAGGAAGGGGGAGGGCTGCCAAACTGGTCTTCAAAGGCAGAGAAGGACATTTGGAGCAACCAGCAACACCCCCACATCCTGCAACCCCAGACAACTAGGTGCCCCCTTGATTAGATTAGGAGAGGGCAGGAGAGGGGTGTGTTTATGATTTTTAGCCACACCAGTGGGTGGGCTCAGCCAGATGTAACCTCCAAAAATCAGATTCAGCCATGTTGGATTTTTAGAGAATGTTTCCTTTTGGGATGGATTTTTGCCACACTTCCCAGGAAGTAGTCATCACAGGGGGACGACCCTGTACCTGATTGGAGAACCAGGACCCCCCTGCTTTTCACCCAGGAGCAAGGATAAAACTGGCAGACCTGCCCCCACACCTCAGATCCCTGCCAGATTTCAAGAAGAAAAGAACTAAAGGAGAAGAAGGACTGCCCTGCTGGACCCCTGGCCTGCACCTGGAACCTGCACTCAGAAGGACTGCACCAGCTGCACACTTGGGCTTCACCACAAGAAGGACTTTGCCTGGCTTCAACTGGTTCAAGGAGGGACTCCCTGTTTGCTACAGGTGAAAAATTGCTATCCAGAGTCCCCCTGCACCAACTCCTGAAAAGTGACCAGCTGACCACTGTCCAGTGGCCAAAAAGGAGTTTGCGCCAGGTGCATTCTGGGAGTTGAAGTCCGCACCCCCCAAGGACCATCACAGAACTTCTGGACCCTTGGGGTGAGCTGTGGACCCCAAAAGAACCTTAAAAGAACATCTGGGTGAAGCCCCAGAAGTTTGGAAAAGATTTGAGAATTTTTTAAAAAAAGCTCCAGAGAGGGACCGACCCGCCGCGGAAATTCTAGCCGGCTTGCCTCAACCGCGACCCGGCCTGACTTGGTGGTTCGTCCCGGTAAAGAAAAACCTCTGAAAAAGAGACTAAGGGCCTGATTCTAACTTTGGAGGACGGTGTTAAACCGTCCCAAAAGTGGCGGATATACCACCTACCGTATTACGAGTCCATTATATCCTATGGAACTCGTAATACGGTAGGTGGTCTATCCGCCACTTTTGGGACGGTTTAACACCGTCCTCCAAAGTTAGAATCAGGCCCTAAGTCCGAAGGTAAAAAGTTGACCGGGACCTCCCAGCCATCGTATCCGAGAAGGGCTCCACGGACGTCGGATCAAGATCCAGGTTTACCCCGGTCGAAGGATTTTCATCTCGAAAAAACGACTAAGTCCGAAGGTAAAAATCTCCACTGAGGAAACCCACATCGTGTATCCGGACAAGGGCTCCAGGAGGTCGGATTCAACTGGCAGGTTCGTCCCGGTGAAGAAAAACTTCAAAATAAAGACTAAGGGGGTCATTCTAACCCTGGCGTTCGGTGTTAAAGCGGCGGCCAACCCGCCAACAGGCTGGCGGTAAAAAAAATGGGATTCTGAGCTTGGCGGGAACCGCCAACACAGACAGCCACCTTAACACTCCGACCGCCATGGCGGTACAAACAAACAGCGCGGCGGTCACCACCAACAGACAGGCGGCAGACAATGTACCGCCCACACTATTACAACTCACCAATACGCCACCTTTTCCGGGGCGGGAGCACCGCCGATAAAAACACGGCGGAAACAGACTACGGACGGGAAAACGCTCACCACTACGCACTCCAGGAGGAAGGAGGACAGCATGGAACCCGAATTAAACATCCTACCTGCTCTCGTCTACCTTCTCATCTACCACGAGTACGAAGTCCGGCGCAGACGACAACGGTGAGTACTGCACCTACGACACACGGGAGGGGGAGGACGAAAGGTTACGGGCACACACATATGCGACCCCCCCCCCAACTATGTACTCACCAATGCAGAGCACCAAGTCACAGTGACACCACCCAAACACCCCTGAAAAATGCTAGGACATAATCATATTTGGAATAAATATTTATGTACCAAAAAGCTCCAGAAAATTATCGTACAACCATGAAAGATATTCACAACAAAACTAATGACATACACATCAGTGTATAACTGAAGTACCAAGTCCTGCACATCCTACGAATTCAGCATGTCCGTGGGCCAAAGTCTTGAGAAATAAGGGCAAAGCCCACACAGGAGACCTGAGTCCTTTGGAGAGAACACTGCAGGGGCATCAGATGTAAAAACTACAGGCACCTCAGGGGGAAGGGAAGGGGGGGGCACCACAGCCACATGAGTCCACAACGCCAGATCCACGAGGAGCCACCATGCCCACTGGACCATCCTGGGGAGTGCAAAGCCACAGTCTCTTAATGTCTCTACAGTGGGTGGGCTGCCCACTGGACCATCCTGGGGAGTGCAAAGCCACAGTCTCTCAATGTCTCTACTGTGGGTGGGCTGCCCACTGGACCATCCTGGGGAGTGCAAAGCCACAGTCTCTCAATGTCTCTACAGTGGGTGGGCTGCCCACTGGACCATCCTGGGGAGTGCAAAGCCACAGTCCATCAGGTGGATGACAGGCTCCACTGGTCAAGGAGGAGGCATGGTGGGCACAGTGAACCATAAACGGTGCTTGAGACGGCGGTGCCCAGCGGAGCGGTGCTTGAGAGGAAGGGCCCAGCGGAGCGGTGCTTGAGAGGAAGGGCCCAGCGGAGCGGTGCTTGAGAGGAAGGGCCCAGCGGAGCGGTGCTTGAGACGGCGTTGCCCAACGGAGCGGTGCTTGAGAGGAAGGGCCCAGCGGAGCGGTGCTTGAGACGCCGGTGCCCAGCGGAGCGGTGCTTGAGACGGCGGTGCCCAGCGGAGCGGTGCTTGAGAGGAAGGGCCCAGCGGAGCGGTGCTTCAGAGGAAGGGCCCAGCGGAGCGGTGCTTGAGACGGCGGTGCCCAGCGGAGCGGTGCTTGAGAGGAAGGGCCCAGCGGAGCGGTGCTTCAGAGGAAGGGCCCAGCGGAGCAGTGCTTGAGATGGCGGTGCCCAGCGGAGCGGTGCTTGAGAGGAAGGGCCCAGCGGAGCGTTGCATGAGAGGAAGGGCCCAGCGGAGCGGTGCTTGAGAGGAAGGGCCCAGCGGAGCGGTGCTTGAGAGGAAGGGCCCAGCGGAGCGGTGCTTGAGACGGCGGTGCCCAGCAGAGCGGTGCTTGAGAGGAAGGGCCCAACGGAGCGGTGCTTGAGACGGCGGTGCCCAGCGGAGCGGTGCTTGAGACGGCGGTGCCCAGCGGAGCGGTGCTTGAGAGGAAGGGCCCAGCGGAGCGGTGCTTCAGAGGAAGGGCCCAGCGGAGCGGTGCTTGAGACAGCGGTGCCCAGCGGAGCGGTGCTTGAGAGGAAGGGCCCAGCGGAGCGGTGCTTGAGACGGCGGTGCCCAGCGGAGTGGTGCTTGAGACGGCGGTGCCCAGCGGAGCGGTGCTTGAGAGGAAGGTCCCAGCGGAGCGGTGCTTGAGAGGAAGGGCCCAGCGGAGCGGTGCTTGAGAGGAAGGGCCCAGCGGAGCAGTGCTTGAGAGGAAGGGCCCAGCGGAGCGGTGCTTGAGACGGCGGTGCCCAGCGGAGCGGTGCTTGAGAGGAAGGGCCCAGCGGAGCGGTGCTTGAGACGGCGGGGCCCTGTTCAGCGGTGCCTATCTCCACGGCGGGCCCTGTTCAGCGGTGCTCTTCTGCACCGCGGGCCCTGTTCAGCGGTGCTCTTCTCCACGGCGGGGCCCTGTTCAGCGGTGCTCTTCTGCACCGCGGGCCCTGTTCAGCGGTGCTCTTCTCCACGGCGGGGCCCTGTTCAGCGGTGCCTATCTCCACGGCGGGCCCTGTTCAGCGGTGCTCTTCTGCACCGCGGGCCCTGTTCAGCGGTGCTCTTCTCCACGGCGGGGCCCTGTTCAGCGGTGCTCTTCTGCACCGCGGGCCCTGTTCAGCAGTGCTCTTCTCCACGGCGGGGCCCTGTTCAGCGGTGCCTATCTCCACGGCGGGCCCTGTTCAGCGGTGCTCTTCTGCACCGCGGGCCCTGTTCAGCGGTGCTCTTCTGCACCGCGGACCCTGTTCAGCGGTGCTCTTCTCCACGGCGGGGCCCTGTTCAGCGGTGCTCTTCTGCACCGCGGGCCCTGTTCAGCGATGCTCATCCAGCAGGTCAAGGGAGCCAGACCTGGCCTGGACTCCCTGCTCAGTCGCCCTCGGACCGTGATTTTTCTGGACCCTTCGGGGACGGACTCCTGGCCTCCTTAGTGTCCTCCTTCCCAGCTGGGATGTGGCATGTGGGGTCCACCTTCTCCGCGCTCCTGCTGCCCTTCCGCTCCTTTGATGGGGCTCTCGGGCCCTTGCCTCCCCTAGATGGTGTGGGTGGTGAAGTGGCCGCACATTGCTCCTTGGGGGCAGCCCTGTCGGTCCTCGCACGGCGGCCCTTGTTTTTGCGGGTCCTCTTGCCGGGGGGGGGGGCTGGACGTGTCCTTGCTGCTGATCGATGTGTCACTGCTGGCAAAGGGTGGGCTCCAGAACCCAGGCACAACAGTGACACCCGAAGCTGGGCTGGTGGTGGCTGCGGTGCTCTTGGGACTCTTTGAAGATGGATGGGTGAGCTCATCGGGGGGAAAGAGGTTAAGGTTAGCCAGAAAAAGTTTTTTAGGGCCAAGGTTAAGGGTAGGAGAAGTGGAGATGGAAGTGGAGGTAGAGGAGGTGGTTGTAGGAGAGTCAAGTGTGCTGTCATTGGGTGAAGGTGCTGGTGCTGTAGGCTGTCGTGAGGTGGATGGCTGTTGGGTGGGTGTCTGCCTGCGTTTGTGTGTCTTGGAAGAGGGGGTGACAGACACAGTGGGAGAGGACACAGGGGACGTGTAAATGGCAGTGGGGGTGGTGACTGCATGAGTGTGGACTGTCCTGGAGGGTGAGGTGGTGATGGAAGCACTGGCTGATGTTGGGGTGCATGCAGGTGTGAGTGTAGACGTCACAGGGAGGGAGGAGGGAGACGAGGAGGAGGGGGACACAGGGGTGGCAGTGGCTGTTGGCATGTCTGCATCTGGGTGTTGCTTGGGTGAGTGTTTGTGGGATCTGTGGTGCTTGTGTTTGGATGAGCTGCTCTTGGGTGTTGAGGTGTGTGCAGGCTGGTCTGATGGTGTGGATGGGATAGGCTGAGGAACAGGAGACAGAGAAAGGCTGGAGGCAGTAAGAAGAGGGAGGCTGGAAACAGGGACAATGGCTGCCGTCAGTGCTGAGGCCAGAGCAGTGAACGCTCGTTGATGGGCAGCCTGACCCGAATGAATGCCCTCCAGGTACGCATTGCTCTGTTGCACCTCCCTTTGCACACCCTGGATGGCATTCAAAAGGGTCGTCTGCCCAACAATGAGCGTCCTTACCAGGTCAATGAGCTCCGCACTGAGGGCAGCAGGGGCAACAGGGGCAGGGGCTGAGGTGCCTGGGGCGAAGGAGACGCGTGCCTTCCTGGGCGAACCGGCACGGAGCGAAGACTGAGGGGCTGCTGGGAGGGCGGGGCTGGTGCGCTGGGTGGCGGCTGTACCTGTAGAGGCGGGGGGCACGGATGTTGCCGCCACCCCTAGGGAGCTCCCATCCGAGGACGTGTCGCTTTCGCTGCTCTCACCAGCGGTCCCCGTCGTGGTGCTCCCCTCGCCCTCCGGATCACTGGTGCCCTCGGTGTCTGTTCCTGGGCCCACCGGGGCCTTGTGTCCTGCAGCTCCCTCGTGCTCCGATGCCAAATCTCCTCTGCCTGATGATGCTAATGCACACATGCACAAGAAGATGAAGTGAAAGGGTGGGGGGAGAAAAAAGAAGACCAGGTTGAGTGCATGCAATGTCAACACCGTTGGCGGAGAGGACAGACACAGGTGCCTAATGCACTAAGCCGTGCATTCGGGGTACACTACTCAGTACTACTGACTAAGACAACAGGCCAAGAGACGTCAAATGCGCACATGGGAGATGCTGGACCTTCAATGGCTGTACTTGTCACCCTACCGAGGTGGGGGCCGGGGGCACAGGGCCATGCCTAAGGGAGAGGACTACACTACAGAAAGCGCCCTGGCCTAATGTCACCCACAGCCCTCCTCCCCCACCCAGACGCCTCCACTGCGCAGAAAGATAGGAGAATGTGCTGATACTCACCCCCTTGTGTCTGCTGTGATGTCTTAAAGCGCCCATCCAATTCAGGGTAGGCCACCGCCAGGATCCGGGACATCAGGGGGGTCATGGTGCAACTGGCACCCCTCCTAGGTTGGGAGGCCATCCACAACAGTGTTTCTGCGGTCTTCCTTGTTCCGCGGCGGATGTCCTCCCACCTCTTGCGGCAGTGGGTGCCCCGTCTGTTGTGGACCCCCAAGTTCCGGACTTCCTTGGCGATGGCACGCCAAATCTCGATCTTCTGATGGGCGCTGACCTATTTGACATGTACAGGGTGGAAAGGAGGAAATCATCAATGACCTGCATGTTAGATGTAATTGGCCCCCCCCACCCACTTTGCCATATGGCACATGCTCTCATCTGTCGGGCGTTGCACTCCTCATTCGCCCCCCACCCCACAAACTTACATCCACCCCAATCCACACAGGCATAGCCCATTCCATGTGCACCCGGTGTACTCACTTGTTGGTCTGGAGGACCGTAGAGTAGCGCATACTGGGGGAGGACCCCATCCACGAGCTTCTCCAACTCTTCAGACATGAAGGCAGGGGCCCTTTCCCCAGTCGCAGCAGCCATTGTATCTTCCAGACCGAGGTCACAGCAGCACTTGCAGTATAGGTCCTCTCCTGTGGATGATCAGGTCTCGAGTGATTAAGCAGATAGAAAATGGCGGTCACGCGCGCGGCGGTGCGTACCGCGGCATTGCGTACCGCGACCGCCGGCGCACTTCGTAATTGGCTCCTGAAACCCATAGGCTTCAATGTTAACCAATGCGGCTTTGCGCCGCGGTCTTCGACCGCCTACCGCCACGGTGTGCCCCGCCAGCGCATTGACCTCACATCCCATTGTCCCACTTCACAGGTCAGGCAGCCGCCATTTCAAGGGCCTACATGGCTTAATTTTTACTGCGACACACAGGCCTAGGCCTTGCATTGCCACACATACACGCTTTTCAACCCATTGCCATTCTTTAACTGTGCAAGCTGTCTGTACGTACCTGTGGTTTGGCTGACTCTGTGCTCCATGTTGTCCTTCCTAGGCACCGTCCGCTGGGACTTGCGATGAGAAGGAGGAATCCTCGCGTGTACCGACCGCTGGTGGACCTGTCGACAATGGAAGAACGCCATATAATACTTCGATACAGACTTGACCGTGCCACTATCCATGAACTGTGTGCCCAGCTGGAGCCAGCCCTGATGTCCCCCATCCGCCAACCCACAGGGATTCCCCCTCTGGTGCAGGTTTTGTCAGTCCTCCATTTTTTGGCCAGTGGGTCATTCCAGACCACAGTGGCCATGTCATCTGGAATGTCTCAGCCTATGTTTTCTAAGATTTTGAGCAGAGTGTTGTCTGCCCTGATGAAACTCATGCGGAGCTACATCATTTTCCCCGAGGAGGGTGACTTGCCTACAGTGAAGGGTGATTTCTATGCCCTTGGACATATCCCCAACATCATTGGTGCCATTGATGGGACCCATGTGGCTTTGGTACCCCCAAAAGACGATGAGCAGGTGTACCGAAACAGAAAAAATGATCATTCGATGAATGTCCAGGTGGTCTGTTTGGCTGACCAGTACATCTCCCATGTAAATGCCAAGTTCCCAGGGTCAGTGCATGACGCGTATGTGATGCGAAATAGCAGCATCCCCTATGTGATGGAGCAGCTACAGAGACAACGTGTGTGGCTAATAGGTGACTCTGGTTACCCCAACCTGCCGTGGCTACTGACCCCAGTGAGGAATCCCCGGACAAGGGCAGAGGAACGCTACAATGAGGCCCATGGGCATACTAGGAGGGTGATTGAGTGAACCTTTGGCCTCCTGAAGGCCAGGTTTAGGTGCCTGTATATGACAGGTGGATCCCTAATGTACTCACCAAAGAAGGTGTGCCATATCATCGTGGCGAGCTGTATGCTTCACAACCTGGCTTTGCGACGCCAGGTGCCTTTCCTGCAGGAGGATGGTCCAGATGGTGGTGTTGTAGAAGCCGTGGAGCCTGTGGAGAATGAAGAGGAGGAAGACTCAGAGGACGACACAGACAATAGGGACAGAGTGATACAACAGTATTTCCAGTAACACCCAGATAAGAATCACCCACGCCATTTCCCAATTGCTTCTAGCCTCCTGCATCTGTACTTTCTGTAGTTCCCACCAGATATTTTTGGGTAATTTTTGATTTTCCCTTCCCTTCTCAGTGCTGTATGACGCAGTGCCTGACTTCTGCTTGGTTTGCCCATGAACTACAGCGTATTGACATTGGTATGTTGTCATCACTAATTGACAGAACAGATATTGAACAGTAATATGTAATACATTTGCTAATAATACAGCATGACTCCAAACTGATTTGTGTGCAATATGTGATTTATTTACAGGGCTAGATATTGGTACATGTGATTATAAGGGTGATGGGTGGGGGTGGAGTAATGTCCATGGCAGAGTCCAGTTCTCAGTCTCACAGGTGCATTGTCCTTTTGCCTGTGCAAGGATGGAGCAGAGGCAGTTCATGGTTGGACAGGGTGGCAATGTGGGACAGTGGGAAGAGTTCAGGGGGTATGTCCTGCTGGCGGGGGTCTTGACATCCTACTCTGTCTTTTTTTTGGATCTCAGGCTCCTCTTACGGGGTGGTTGTTCTTCAGCAGGAGGTGGGGTTCTGGTGGCCTGCCGTGGTGTTGGGGCCTCCTGTCCACTAGCGCCGGCGGAGGTGGTAGGCTGTTCCTGGTCCGGGCTAGTGACAGGGGCCCTGTGTGGTGCCACATGGTCCCACAACGCTTCTTCTATCCTGTTGAGGGCCAGGACGATGGTCCCCATTGCGGTCCCGATGATTCTCAGCTCCTCCCTGAACCCCATGTAGCGTTCCTCCTGCTGTGCCTGGATCTCCGTGAACCTGGCCAGTACCGTCGCCATCGTCTCTTGGGAGTGGTGGTAGGCCCCCATGATGGTGGTGAGGGCCTCTTGGAGAGTGGGTTCCCTGGGCCTCTCCTCCCCCCCCTGTCGCACAGCAGCCCTCCGAGCTGCCCGGTTTCCCCCGGACTCTGTCCCCTGGACGGTGTGCCCGCTACCACTGCCCCCAGGTCCCTGTTGTTGTTGGGGTGTTGGGTTAGCCTGGGTGCCCTGTAGTGGCAGACACACCGCTGATTGAGCTGTCCTAGAGACAGAGGCATGGGCCCGCTGGGTGGGAGCTGTGCTGGTGTTGGCAGAGGGGGTCGGGTCTGGTGTGGCCTGTGGCTGCCTGAGGGGAACCGACTGCCCAGAGGTCCCCGATGGTCCGGGCTGGTCATCAGGTTCACTGTCGACAGAGCTGCTATCCTCAGTGTGGGCCTGTTCCGGTGGTGGGATGGACACTTCTGGACCCTCCTGGCTGGTGTGTTGTCGTTCGGGTCCTGCATGGGGTAAGAGAGTTTGGTTATTGTTTCTGTGTGTGCAATAGCGTGCGTGTTATGGGTGCCCTTGTCCCCCAGTGCAGGCATTCCCTTGAGGGAGGTGTTGTGAGGGTAGTTAGTGGGGGGGGGTGTTAGTGCAGTGGTCATGCTTAGGTGATGGGTGCCCATGATTTGTGTTGGCATGCAGGAGTTGGTGTTCGGATGGGTGGGTTGTGCTGGTGAGACATTGTCAGGGAGGATGTGTGCTGGGGGGTTGGGGGTGAGGGTGGGGGTGTGGGTTGGCATGCTGGTGGGGTGGGGGGGATATAGTAGTTGAGATGGGACTTACCAGAGTCCATTCCTCCGGCTATTCCAGCGAGGCGCTGAGAATGCAGGATGGTCAAGACCTCTTGCTCCCACGATGTAAATTCGGGAGGGGTGGGTGGGGGTCCGCCGCCAGTCTTCTGGACCGCGATGTTGTGCCTGGAGACCATCGATCGGACCTTCCCCCGTAGGTCGTTCCATCTTTTGCGGATGTCCTCCCTATTCCTGGGATGCTGTCCCACCGCGTTGACCCTGTCCACGATCCGCTGCCATAGCTCCGCCTTCCTGGCTATACTGGTGTGCTGCACCTGCGAGCCGAAGAGCTGGGGTTCCACTCTTAGGATTTCCTCCACCATGACCCGGAGTTCTTGGTCCGAAAAGCGTGGGTGCCTTTGGGGTGCCATGGGGTGGTGTGGGTGAGGTGTGGGGTGGTGTATGTGATGAGGAGTATGTTGGTGAGTGGTGCTTTGTGCTACTATGTGGTGTGTGTGATGGTGTAGTGTGCCTCAGTGTGTCTTGCTATGGATTGTCTGCTGTGTCTCTCTCTCCTTCTCTCAGTAATTATGGTCGCAGGGGTTTGTGGGTGATGTGGATGTGTGTTTTATAGTTGGTTGATTGTGTGGGAGTGGTGTGTGTATGTGTATCAGGTGTGTGTATTTCAAATTGTCCATTGTGGCTGTGTTTTGGTGATGTGTGTGTATTCTGACCGCGGCGGTGTGTAGCGCCAATGGAATACCGCGTTTGAATGACCGCCGTGTGGATTTGTGGGTCGTAATGGCATGGGCATATTTCTGTTGGCGTGACGGTGGAGGTTTGGTCATCTCCAGTTTATCGCTGCCCGCAGATGTGGCGGGCTGCAGTGGAGGACGGATTTTTGGAGGTTTGGCCGTTGTGGGTCAGAATGACCGTGGCGGTTGACCGCGGCGGTGTTATGGCGGTCTTATGACCGGCGGTAAGGGCATTTTACCGCCAAGGTCAGAATGACCCCCTAAGTCAGAAGGTAACTTTTTAACCGAGGCCTCCCGCGACTTGGGGCCAAGCAGGGCTCCATCGCGGTCGGCCTGAAACTTTGACTTTGCCCCGGTCGAGGTGCAACCAGATGACCCGATTGGCGCTTTTTGTTTCTAAGCGCTAGAAAAATAATAATTCTTTAAAAATTCATATCTCCGGTTCCCTTTATCCGATTTTATTCGTTTTTGTGTCATTTTAAAGATAAAAATTTAAACTATTTTTATAAATTGGTTTTGGATTTTTAAACTGTTTCCTGTGTTTTATTTAATTACTGTTTTGTGATATTTGAATGCTTTACACACTGTCTCCTAAGTTAAGCCTTGACGTTCGTTGCCAAGCTACCAAGGGTTGAGCTGGGATTAATTTACTGAGACCTAACTGTACCTAAGTGGAGGTTGGTGGCTTGTTGCTAGGTGTAGGTACCTACCTGCTCTTGGCAATAACCCATTTTCCAACATTTTTGGTGGCAGCGGTGGGATACTGTACTTGTGTTCAGTATCACGTTACAGTTTTGAGTAAAACAAATTAAAAATCCTTTAAATTGTCTTAGTGCAAAAAAAAAAAAATGATTTTTTTTTTTATTTTTATTTTTTATTAATTTGGATTAATTTCAATTATTGAATTTTTGTAATTTTTCTAAATTCTTGTTTCCAATTTTTGCAAAAAGTTTTTGTTGACACAAAACTAGGGAACCATGGAGCTTGATCTGGCTAGCCTACCCACACTTACAGTAGTCCAGCTTAGAGGGTTGTGTATTGAAAGAGGGTTGCCTGCAACCACTGATCTCAGGAAGCAAATCCTGATCAAATCCCTGACAGCAATGGCTGAGGCCCAAGAGGTAGACTCAGAGGAAGCTCCAGAGGAGGCAGAAAAAGGGGAGGATGCTAGCTCTAACCACTCAGGGGAGGGAAGGCATCTGAGCCTAAGTGAGGATGAGGAAGAACGGTCCTCAGTAAATACAGTCACTAGGGGCAGACCCAAAGCTAGTGGTGGGAAGAGGGTCCTTTCAGGAGGAGAGAACCCATCCATCAGAGAAAGAGAGCTGGAGGCCCAGCTAGCATACATAGCTTTGGAAGCAGAGAGCTGGCCCTAGAAAAGAAAAAGTGGGCAAAGAAAGAGAAAAGAGATGGTGGCAGCGACAGAGAAGTTGAGGTGTCCATGGGTGGGGGAGTTTGCCCCAGATTACCCAAGGGGGTGGTTCCTGCCTATGTAGAGGGGGATGACATAGATAAGTGGCTGGGGGCCTTTGAGAGGGCCCTCCAGATGAGGAGAGTCAAGCCTCAGTACTGGGGTTCACTTCTTTGGGAGTTAGTTCCCAACCCTGGGAGGGATAGCCTCCTAACCATGAGTGGGGAGGATGCAGACTCATACCCCAGTATGAAGAGTTGCTTGACTAAAAAGTTTGGTCTGACCCCAGAGCAGTATAGGCTCAAGTTTAGGGACACCCAAAAGACAAGCACCCAGTCCTGGGTGGACTTTGTAGACACCTCACTTAAGGCACTAGAGGGCTGGATTATTGGTAACAAAGTAAATACTTATGAGGGGTTATACAATCTGATCATGAGAGAGCACATCTTGACCAATTGTACCCAAGAAATGCTACGCCAGCATCTAGTGGACTCTAAGCAGACCAAACCTAGAGAGCTAGGGGAGGCAGCTGATGAGTGGTTGAGAACCAGGGTGGTTGTCAAGTCCCAGGGGGGAGACTCCAAGAAGGGGGGGGTCAGGTCCCCAAAAACCTAAGGAGGGAGGTGGTAAGCCCACCACAGAGACTCCCTCTGGACCCCAGAACCCTAAAAGGGAGGAGAGTAAATCCCACTCCCACTCTGACAAGCAGAGACAGGGAGACCCAGGGTTAAAAAAGCTCTTGGACAGTAGGGCTTGCTTTGACTGTCAGCAGACAGGTCACTTCAGAGGAGATGCAGCCTGTCCAAAGAAGGTGGTTAGCACTGGGCTGTCCAGTGTAGCCATAGAGGAGGACTCCTCAGATGATGAAGTCCTCCTAGCATTGAGCAGGGAGACAGGACCAGATGGTAAGCTGGTGATCCCTGAGGGTGGGAGTAGGCACTTCCACCACATTCAAGTGAATGGGATCCCTACCACTGGCCTGAGAGACACCTGTGCCAGTCACACTATAGTGAGTGACCGGTTAGTGACCCCAGACATGTATGTCCCAGGAGAGACAAGGAAAGTCAGGATAGCCACAGGGGAGGTCACCTCCAAACCTGTAGCCATAGTGCCCCTAGAGAGGGAGGGTATCCTTGACTGGTTTAGGGTGGTAGTCAGTGCTGACCTCCCCCTAGATTATATCCTGGGCAATGACCTCCCAGAGGTGAGTTTGGTCCCAGATGGGGCGGTCGCCCAGGGCGCCCCCCCAACCCAAAGTCCTGGGGAGTCAGTCCCTACAGTTAGGAGACAGGGGTCCCCAAGAAAAGGAAAGAAGAAAAAGATGGGTAGGCCACTCTTAAAGAGAGTTCCAGGGAGCCAAAGGCCTTCTGCCCCAGTAGGGGGGGAGCCCAGAGTTGGCACTGGTGAGGACTCCCCTGACCCCAAGGAAGTCCTGAGTAGTCAGGCAGCTGTCCAGATGCAGGGTGTTGCCCCTGCACTGACAGAAGGGAGAGTGGAAGGAGGGTGTCTGCCACAGGAGGTGGTAGCCCCCCACTCTAGACAGCAAGAGGGGTTCCAGGACCCAAAAGTTGCCCCTAAAGCAGCTCAGCCACCTGTCAGTGGAGAGCTTAGGGTGTGGTTCTGGGTACTGACAGCTGTCAGTAGCCTCTGCTGGGTGCTAGCCTTCCTGGCAGCACTGTACTTGGCCTGGGAGGCAGACCCCAGGGCCAATAGCAAAGTAGGCCCCCTGACCCTGTTGGTCATGGTGGGGTTGCTCAAGTGTTGGGTGACCTCTTTGGGTAAGCTAGGTGTTGCCCTAGCAAAGTTAGGAGTAGGGGAGGTGGGCACCTCACTACCCAAGTTGGCAGAGAGAGAGGAGGAAGACCCCCCTAGAGGGAAGTTTCAGTTTGAGATGGGTCCTTTCACTGTTGGGATGGCTTCACTACCCAGAGGGAGTGACCATAACAGGAGGATGTAAGGCAGAGTAGGCCCTGCAAAGGGACAGCCAGTTTTCTTCACTGTCTTCCTCGCCTAACAAGCCAGGAAGTCTCTCCCAGGGTTGGGCTGAGTCTCCTGGGCGTGTGGGCTGGGGGGGGGCTTGTGTGAGAAAACAGGGCTGATTGCAGAGGCCCCCCAACTTTTTGCCCCCATTTTCCACTTTATGCTGGTGTTTTTCTGACTCTGATGGTGCCCTGGGTACTGCTAACCAGTCCCAGGGCCTGTGCTCTGTGTAAAATGGATATGCAAATTAGGCTAATTATAATTGGCTAAGTTAACCTACCTATAAGTCCCTAGTATATGGTAGGGCATGTAGGTTTAGGGACCACAGCATAGGTGGTGCACACCTAGGTGCACTGCTGAGGTGCCCAGTGTCCTTTTAAAGGCAGGTCTGCCTTGCTGGCTGCTTTTAAATTAAAGTTATATGCAAATTCAACTTTGGAATTAAAAGTAGTCCCAAAGTCTTAAACTACCTTATTTTTACATATAAGTCACCCCTAAGGTGTGCCCTATGTGCCCCTAGGGCTGGGTGCCATGTAACTATAAGCAGGGACTTTATAAAAATAGATTTATAAACCCTGGTGAGGTAAAAACAGCCAAATTTGTTTTTCCCTCATTGAAGTAAATGGCCTTCATAGGCTAGAATGGGGAGACTTTATTTTAAATTTTAAAGTCTCCTTAAATGTTGCATACCAAGAATTTGGTATCAAATTAACTGTTGTAATAAATCCCACAACTTCCAGTTGTTGGATTGAATATAACTTGTTCAGGTAAAGAGTTTTAGACTTTACCTAAAAAGTTGCCAATTTCAGCCCTGCATTGTTTTTGCTGCTGTGCTCTGATTGGCCAGCCTGCAGCAGCTTAATCAAAGCTGCCTTGATGAGATGTGAAGTGGCCTGGCTTCACACAAAGGAATGTGTTTGTGGGAGAGAATCTCCCCTCAGCAGATGGTGAGGCAGGAAGGGGGAGGGCTGCCAAACTGGTCTT
This sequence comes from Pleurodeles waltl, assembly GCF_031143425.1. NCBI lineage: Eukaryota > Metazoa > Chordata > Amphibia > Caudata > Salamandridae > Pleurodeles > Pleurodeles waltl. The sequence continues at coordinate 255,506,615 of NC_090437.1, read as the reverse complement.
CAAAGGCAGAGAAGGACATTTGGAGCAACCAGCAACACCCCCACATCCTGCAACCCCAGACAACTAGGTGCCCCCTTGATTAGATTAGGAGAGGGCAGGAGAGGGGTGTGTTTATGATTTTTAGCCACACCAGTGGGTGGGCTCAGCCAGATGTAACCTCCAAAAATCAGATTCAGCCATGTTGGATTTTTAGAGAATGTTGCCTTTTGGGAAGGATTTTTGCCACACTTCCCAGGAAGTAGTCATCACAGGGGGACGACCCTGTACCTAATTGGAGAACCAGGACCCCCCTGCTTTTCACCCAGGAGCAAGGATAAAACTGGCAGACCTGCCCCCACCTCAGATCCCTGCCAGATTTCAAGAAGAAAAGAACTAAAGGAGAAGAAGGACTGCCCTGCTGGACCCCTGGCCTGCACCTGGAACCTGCACTCAGAAGGACTGCACCAGCTGCACACTTGGGCTTCACCACAAGAAGGACTTTGCCTGGCTTCAACTGGTTCAAGGAGGGACTCCCTGTTTGCTACAGGTGAAAAATTGCTATCCAGAGTCCCCCTGCACCAACTCCTGAAAAGTGACCAGCTGACCACTGTCCAGTGGCCAAAAAGGAGTTTGCGCCAGGTGCATTCTGGGAGTTGAAGTCCGCACCCCCCAAGGACCATCACAGAACTTCTGGACCCTTGGGGTGAGCTGTGGACCCCAAAAGAACCTTAAAAGAACATCTGGGTGAAGCCCCAGAAGTTTAGAAAAGATTTGAGAATTTTTGAAAAAAAGCTCCAGAGAGGGACCGACCCACCGCGGAAATTCTAGCCGGCTTGCCTCAACCGCGACCCGGCCTGACTTGGTGGTTCGTCCCGGTAAAGAAAAACCTCTGAAAAAGAGACTAAGTCCGAAGGTAAAAAGTTGACCGGGACCTCCCAGCCATCGTATCCGAGAAGGGCTCCACGGACGTCGGATCAAGATCCAGGTTTACCCCGGTCGAAGGATTTTCATCTCGAAAAAACGACTAAGTCCGAAGGTAAAAATCTCCACCGAGGAAACCCACATCGCGTATCCGGACAAGGGCTCCAGGAGGTCGGATTCAACTGGCAGGTTTGTCCCGGTGAAGAAAAACTTCAAAATAAAGACTAAGTCAGAAGGTAACTTTTTAACCGAGGCCTCCCGCGACTTGTAGCCGAGCAGGGCTCCATCGCGGTCGGCCTGAAACTTTGACTTTGCCCCGGTCGAGGTGCAACCAGATGACCCGATTGGCGCTTTTTGTTTCTAAGCGCTAGAAAAATAATATTTCTTTAAAAATTCATATCTCCGGTTCCCTTTATCCAATTTTATTCGTTTTTGTGTCATTTTAAAGATAAAAATTTAAACTATTTTTATAAATTGGTTTTGGATTTTTAAACTGTTTCCTGTGTTTTATTTAATTACTGTTTTGTGATATTTGAATGCTTTACACACTGTCTCCTAAGTTAAGCCTTGACGCTCGTTGCCAAGCTACCAAGGGTTGAGCTGGGATTAATTTACTGAGACCTAACTGTACCTAAGTGGAGGTTGGTGGCTTGTTGCTAGGTGTAGGTACCTACCTGCCCTTGGCAATAACCCATTTTCCAACATTTTTGGTGGCAGCGGTGGGATACTGTACTTGTGTTCAGTATCACGTTACAGTTTTGAGTAAAACAAATTAAAAATCCTTTAAATTGTCTTAGTGCAAAAAAAAAAAAATGTAATTCTTAATTTTTTTTTTTTTTTTTTAATTTGGATTAATTTCAATTATTGAATTTTTGTAATTTTTCTAAATTCTTGTTTCCAATTTTTGCAAAAAGTTTTTGTTCACACAAAACTAGGGAACCATGGAGCTTGATCTGGCTAGCCTACCCACACTTACAGTAGTCCAGCTTAGGGGGTTGTGTATTGAAAGAGGGTTGCCTGCAACCACTGATCTCAGGAAGCAAATCCTGATCAAATCCCTGACAGCATGGGCTGAGGCCCAAGAGGTAGACTCAGAGGAAGCTCCAGAGGAGGGAGAAAAAGGGGAGGATGCTAGCTCTAACCACTCAGGGGAGGGAAGGCATCTGAGCCTAAGTGAGGATGAGGAAGAACGGTCCTCAGTAAATACAGTCACTAGGGGCAGACCCAAAGCTAGTGGTGGGAAGAGGGTCCTTTCAGGAGGAGAGAACCCATCCATCAGAGAAAGAGAGCTGGAGGCCCAGCTAGCATACATAGCTTTGGAAGCAGAGAAGCTGGCCCTAGAAAAGAAAAAGTGGGCAAAGAAAGAGAAAAGAGATGGTGGCAGCGACAGAGAAGTTGAGGTGTCCATGGGTGGGGGAGTTTGCCCCAGATTACCCAAGGGGGTGGTTCCTGCCTATGTAGAGGGGGATGACATAGATAAGTGGCTGGGGGCCTTTGAGAGGGCCCTCCTGATGAGGAGAGTCAAGCCTCACTACTGGGGTTCACTTCTTTGGGAGTTAGTTCCCAACTCTGGGAGGGATAGGCTCCTAACCATGAGTGGGGAGGATGCAGACTCATACCCCAGTATGAAGAGTTGCTTGACTAAAAAGTTTGGTCTGACCCCAGAGCAGTATAGGCTCAAGTTTAGGGACACCCAAAAGACAAGCACCCAGTCCTGGGTGGACTTTGTAGACACCTCACTTAAGGCACTAGAGTGCTGGATTATTGGTAACAAAGTAAATACTTATGAGGGGTTATACAATCTGATCATGAGAGAGCACATCTTGACCAATTGTACCCAAGAAAGGCTACGCCAGCATCTAGTGGACTCTAAGCAGACCAAACCTAGAGAGCTAGGGGAGGCAGCTGATGAGTGGTTGAGAACCAGGGTGGTTGTCAAGTCCCGGGGCGGAGACTCCAAGAAGGGGGGGTCAGGTCCCCAAAAACCTAAGGAGGGAGGTGGTAAGCCCACCACAGAGACTCCCTCTGGACCCCAGAACCCTAAGAAGGAGGAGAGTAAATCCCACTCCCACTCTGACAAGCAGAAACAGGGAGACCAGGGTTAAAAAAGCTCTTGGACAGTAGGGCTTGCTTTGACTGTCAGCAGACAGGTCACTTCAGAGGAGATGCAGCCTGTCCAAAGAAGGTGGTTAGCACTGGGCTGTCCAGTGTAGCCATAGAGGAGGACTCCTCAGATGATGAAGTCCTCCTAGCATTGAGCTGGGAGACAGGACCAGATGGTAAGCTGGTGATCCCTGAGGGTGGGAGTAGGCACTTCCACCACATTCAAGTGAATGGGATCCCTACCACTGGCCTGAGAGACACCTGTGCCAGTCACACTATAGTGAGTGACCGGTTAGTGACCCCAGACATGTATGTTCCAGGAGAGACAAGGAAAGTCAGGATAGCCACAGGGGAGGTCACCTCCAAACCTGTAGCCATAGTGCCCCTAGAGAGGGAGGGTATCCTTGACTGGTTTAGGGTGGTAGTCAGTGCTGACCTCCCCCTAGATTGTATCCTGGGCAATGACCTCCCAGAGGTGAGTCTGGTCCCAGATGGGGCGGTTGCCCAGGGCGCCCCCCCAACCCAAAGTCCTGGGGAGTCAGTCCCTACAGTTAGGAGACAGGGGTCCCCAAGAAAAGGAAAGAAGAAAAAGAAGGGTAGGCCACTCTTAAAGAGAGTTCCAGGGAGCCAAAGGCCTTCTGCCCCAGTAGGGGGGAGCCCAGAGTTGGCACTGGTGAGGCCTCCCCTGACCCCAAGGAAGTCCTGAGTAGTCAGGCAGCTGTCCAGATGCAGGGTGTTGCCCCTGCACTGACAGAAGGGAGAGTGGAAGGAGGGTGTCTGCCACAGGAGGTGGTAGCCCCCCACTCTAGACAGCAAGAGGGGTGCCAGGACCCAAAAGTTACCCCTAAAGCAGCTCAGCCACCTGTCAGTGGAGAGCTTAGGGTGTGGTTCTGGGTACTGACAGCTGTCAGTAGCCTCTGCTGGGTGCTAGCCTTCCTGGCAGCACTGTACTTGGCCTGGGAGGCAGACCCCAGGGCCAATAGCAAAGTAGGCCCCCTGACCCTGTTGGTCATGGTGGGGTTGCTCAAGTGTTGGGTGACCTCTTTGGGTAAGCTAGGTGTTGCCCTAGCAAAGTTAGGAGTAGGGGAGGTGGGCACCTCACTACCCAAGTTGGCAGAGAGAGAGGAGGAAGACCCCCCTAGAGGGAAGTTTCAGTTTGAGATGGGTCCTTTCACTGTTGGGATGGCTTCACTACCCAGAGGGAGTGACCATGACAGGAGGATGTAAGGCAGAGTAGGCCCTGCAAAGGGACAGCCAGTTTTCTTCACTGTCTTCCTCGCCTAACAAGCCAGGAAGACTCTCCCAGGGTTGGGCTGAGTCTCCTGGGCGTGTGGGCTGGGGGGGGCTTGTGTGAGAAAACAGGGCTGATTGCAGAGGCCCCCTAACTTTTTGCCCCCATTTTCCACTTTATGCTGGTGTTTTCCTGACTCTGATGGTGCCCTGGGTACTGCTAACCAGTCCCAGGGCCTGTGCTCTGTGTAAAATGGATATGCAAATTAGGCTAATTATAATTGGCTAAGTTAACTTACCTATAAGTCCCTAGTATATGGTAGGGCATGTAGGTTTAAGGACCACAGCATAGGTGGTGCACACCTAGGTGCACTGCTGAGGTGCCCAGTGTCATTTTAAAGGCAGGCCTGCCTTGCTGGCTGCTTTTAAATTAAAGTTATATGCAAATTCGACTTTGGAATTAAAAGTAGTTCCAAAGTCTTAAACTACCTTATTTTTACATATAAGTCACCCCTAAGGTGTGCCCTATGTGCCCCTAGGGCTGGGTGCCATGTAACTATAAGCAGGGACTTTATAAAAATAGATTTATAAACCCTGGTGAGGTAAAAACAGCCAAATTCGTTTTTCCCTCATTGAAGTAAATGGCCTTCATAGGCTAGAATGGGGAGACTTTATTTTAAATTTTAAAGTCTCCTTAAATGTTGCATACCAAGAATTTGGTATCAAATTAATTGTTGTAATAAATCCCACAACTTCCAGTTGTTGGATTTAATATAACTTGTTCAGGTAAAGAGTTTTAGACTTTACCTAAAAAGTTGCCAATTTCAGCCCTGCATTGTTTTTGCTGCTGTGCTCTGATTGGCCAGCCTGCAGCAGCTTAGTCAAAGCTGCCTTGATGAGGTGTGAAGTGGCCTGGCTTCACACAAAGGAATGTGCTTGTGGGAGAGAATCTCCCCTCAGCAGATGGTGAGGCAGGAAGGGGGAGGGCTGCCAAACTGGTCTTCAAAGGCAGAGAAGGACATTTGGAGCAACCAGCAACACTCCCACATCCTGCAACCCCAGGCAACTAGGTGCCCCCTTGATTAGATTAGGAGAGGGCAGGAGAGGGGTGTGTTTATGATTTTTAGCCACACCAGTGGGTGGGCTCAGCCAGATGTAACCTCCAAAAATCAGATTCAGCCATGTTGGATTTTTAGAGAATGTTGCCTTTTGGGATGGATTTTTGCCACACTTCCCAGGAAGTAGTCATCACAGGGGGACGACCCTGTACCTGATTGGAGAACCAGAACCCCCCTGCTTTTCACCCAGGAGCAAGGATAAAACTGGCAGACCTGCCCCCAAACCTCAGATCCCTGCCAGATTTCAAGAAGAAAAGAACTAAAGGAGAAGAAGGACTGCCCTGCTGGACCCCTGGCCTGCACCTGGAACCTGCACTCAGAAGGACTGCACCAGCTGCACACTTGGGCTTCACCACAAGAAGGACTTTGCCTGGCTTCAACTGGTTCAAGGAGGGACTCCCTGTTTGCTATAGGTGAAAAATTGCTATCCAGAGTCCCCCTGCACCAACTCCTGAAAAGTGACCAGCTGACCACTGTCCAGTGGCTAAAAAGGAGTTTGCGCCAGGTGCATTCTGGGAGTTGAAGTCCCCACCCCCCAAGGACCATCACAGAACTCCTGGACCCTTGGGGTGAGCTGTGGACCCCAAAAGAACCTTAAAAGAACATCTGGGTGAAGCCCCAGAAGTTTGGAAAAGATTTGAGAATTTTTGAAAAAAAGCTCCAGAGAGGGACCGACCCGCCGCGGAAATTCTAGCCGGCTTGCCTCAACCGCGACCCGGCCTGACTTGGTGGTTCGTCCCGGTAAAGAAAAACCTCAGAAAAAGAGACTAAGTCCGAAGGTAAAAAGTTGACCGGGACCTCCCAGCCATCGTATCCGAGAAGGGCTCCACGGACGTCGGATCAAGATCCAGGTTTACCCCGGTCGAAGGATTTTCATCTCGAAAAAACGACTAAGTCCGAAGGTAAAAATCTCCACCGAGGAAACCCACATCGTGTATCCGGACAAGGGCTCCAGGAGGTCGGATTCAACTGGCAGGTTCGTCCCGGTGAAGAAAAACTTCAAAATAAAGACTAAGGGGGTGATTCAGACTATGGCGGACGGCGGAGGCCGTCCGCCATAGTACCGCCGCCAAATGACCGCACCGCGGTCAAAAGACCGCGGCGGCCATTCAGACATTTCCTCTGGGCCGGCGGGCGCTCTCCAAAAGAGCGCCCGCCGGCCCAGAGGAAATGCCCCTGCAACGAGGACGCCGGCTCAGAATTGAGCCGGCGTAGTTGCAGGGGTGCGACGGGTGCAGTTGCACCCGTCGCGTATTCCAGTGTCTGCAAGGCCTCTTACGGGGGCCCCTGCCGTGCCCATGCCATCGGCATGGGCACGGCTGGGGCCCCCAGGTGCCCCGCGGCACCCCCTACCGCCATCCTGTTCATGGCGGGTTTCCCGCCATGAACAGGATGGCGTTAGGGGCTGTCAGAATCCTCATGGCGGCGGAGCGCGCTCCGCCGCCATGAAGGATTCCCCCGAGCAGCGGTAAGTCGGCGGGAGCCCGCCGACTTGCCGCTTCTGACCGCGGCTGAACCGCCACGGTCAGAATGCTCGTGGGAGCACCCCCAGCCTGTTGGCGGTGCTCCCGTGGTCGGTGGCCCTGGCGGCCACCGGCCGCCAGGGTCAGAATGACCCCCTAAGTCAGAAGGTAACTTTTTAACCGAGGCCTCCCGCGACTTGTAGCCGAGCAGGGCTCCATCGCGGTCGGTCTTGAAACTTTGACTTTGCCCCGGTCGAGGTGCAACCAGATGACCCGATTGGCGCTTTTTGTTTCTAAGCGCTAGAAAAATAATAATTCTTTAAAAATTCATATCTCCGGTTCCCTTTATCCGATTTTATTCGTTTTTGTGTCATTTTAAAGATAAAAATTTAAACTATTTTTATAAATTGGTTTTGGATTTTTAAACTGTTTCCTGTGTTTTATTTAATTACTGTTTTGTGATATTTGAATGCTTTACACACTGTCTCCTAAGTTAAGCCTTGACGTTCGTTGCCAAGCTACCAAGGGTTGAGCTGGGATTAATTTACTGAGACCTAACTGTACCTAAGTGGAGGTTGGTGGCTTGTTGCTAGGTGTAGGTACCTACCTGCCCTTGGCAATAACCCATTTTCCAACAGTCCCTGTCTGTAGCCTCCCCCCTCCAACTTCCTCCACCCAGACCCAATCCCCTGTACCTCAGCCTACCCAAAGCACACCTTCAGATCAGCATGCACACACCTCAACACACAAGGGAAGCTCAGGCAAACATGAGCACCACACATCCCACAGGCACTCACGCAAGCACTCATGCAGACAAAGCAACATCCACTGCCTCCACTGTGTCCCCCTCCTCCTTGTCTCCCTCCTCCCTCCCAGTCTCGTCTCCACACACACCTGCATGCACTACATCTACAGCCACTACTTCCATCACCAGCACACTTACCACCACACCCCGCTCACGTGCAGTCACCACACCCACTACCATTCACACATCCCCTGTGTCCTCTACCAGTGTGTCTGTGACGCCACCTCCCAAGGTACACAAACGCAGGCACACACCCACCCTACAGCCATCCACCTCACGACAGCCTCCAGCGCATGCACCTTCACCCAAAGTCACCAAACATACACCTCCTACAACCACAACCTCTTCCTCCACTCCCAAACCCCCTCCAGCTACCCATCCCAGTGTTCCTAAGAAACTTTTCCTGTCCACCCTTGACCTCTTTCCCTCACCTCCCCCACCCCGTCAGTCTCCTAGGGCCCGACTCTCCAGGTCCCAACCTAACACCTCCGCCATAACGTAGGTGGGACCAGTGGTGCCAGTAGTCACCGGATTCTGGAGTGCACCAGGCAGCAGGGAATCCAGTGTGGCAAGGAGCCACAGCACGGACAGTCCTCCACCTGTCAAGCATCAAAAGTTGTCCAGTGCCCGGCGAGAGAGGGGGAAGACAACAGCCACCAAAGCCGCTCCCAGGGGTACAGGTGGGAGTATGGAGTCAGCTGTGACACCTTCCAAGGTGGGGAAGGGGCACAAGAAACCTGGCAAGTCTGGGAAGATCAGCACGGCAGAGAAAACCGCCATCAGCCCCGCTGCCCAGGAACCGGCCAGCAGCAGCCCCGCTGACGAAGACAGGACCGCCAGCAGGAGCCCCACTGGCCCAGACAGGACCGCCAGCAGCAGCCCTTCTGCCCCAGGCAAGATCACCAGCATCAGCCCCACTGCCCAGCAGGTGACCACCAGCAGCCACGCTGCCCCAGACAGGACCGCCAGCATCAGCCCCGCTGCCCAGGAGGTGACCGCCAGCAGCAGCCCGCTGCCCAGGAGGCGACCGCCAGCAGCCACGCTGGCCCAGACAGGACCGCCAGCATCGGCCCGCTGCCCAGGAGGCGACTGCCAGTAGCCCGCTGGCCCAGACAGGACCGCCAGCAGCAGCCCCGCTGCCCCAGACAGGACCGCCAGCAGCAGCCCCGCTGCCCAGGAGGCGACCGCCAGCAGCCCCGCTGCCCAAGACAGGACCACCAGCAGCTGAAGCACTGCCAAGGACACCGCTGCCACAATCACCGCTGCCAAGGACACTGCCACCACAAGCACCGCTGCCAAGGACACCCCGCCACAAGCACCGCTGCCAAAGACACCGCCGCCACAAGCACCGCTGCCAAGGACACCGCCACAACAACCACCGCTGCCAAGGACACCGCTGCCACAAGCACCGCTGCCAAGGACACCGCCACCACAAGCACCGCAGGCCCATGAGCGCCAAAAGCACTGACGCTAATGGAGCCCCCACGAGCAGGAAGAAGCACTCTGGGCACCAAGCCCCCTCCAGAACCAATGGAGATTTACATCCACTATCTCTGTCCTTGGCAGGATGAAGCACTCTGGGCACCAATCCCCCTTCAGAACCAATGGAGATTTACATCCACTACCTCTGTCCTTGGCAGGATGAAGCACTCTGGGCACCAAGCCCCCTCCAGAACCAGTGGAGATTTACATCCACTACCTCTGTCCTTGGCAGGATGAAGCACTCTGGGCACAAAGCCCCCTCCAGAACCAGTGGAGACTGTTATCCACTTGAGAGACTGTGGCTTTGCACTCCCCAGGATTGAACAGTGGGCAACCCACCCACTGTAGAGACTTGAGAGACTGTGGTTTTGCACTCCCCAGGATATAGCAGTGGGCAACCCACCCACTGTAGAGATTTGTGAGACTGTGGCTTTGCACTCCCCAGGATTGAACAGTGAGCAAACCACCCACTGTAGAGACTTGAGAGACTGTGGCTTTGCACTCCCCAGGATTGAACAGTGGGCAACCCACCCACTGTAGAGACTTGAGAGACTGTGGTTTTGCACTCCCCAGGATATAGCAGTGGGCAACCCACCCACTGTAGAGATTTGTGAGACTGTGGCTTTGCACTCCCCAGGATTGAAAAGTGGGCATGGGGCCCCCTCGTGGATTTGGCGTAGTGCACTCAACCGGCTGAGTTGCCCACCCTTTCCCTTCCCCCTGAGGTGCCTGTTTTATTTCTATCTGATGCCCCTGCAGTGTTCTCTCCGTCATGTTCAGATATCTTGTGTGGGCCTCGCCCATACAGTGTGGGCCCAGTGGTCCACGGACTTTAAGGGTGGAATACCTTGGACTAATATTCTTGTTGTATATATTTGTAAATAGTGTATGTATATTATTTGACTACTGAATTTTAATATATTACAATCGTTCACCTCATTTTCTTTTGTCTTTGCATTCTTCCGGGGGATTGGGGGTGTAACTGTAATGTATCATGCTGTATTAGTGTGTGTGTTATCGTGGGTGAGGGTGGGGTGTTCCATGTTGCGTGTGTGTGTCACTGATTTTTCCCTCCCCCCCTCCCCTGTGTCGTAGGTGCAGTACTCACTGTGGTCTTCGCCGCCGGCGTTCGTGCTCCTGGTAGAGGATCAAGAACCTAAAGGCTGGAAAAATGTGGAGCTCTGGTTCCATGGCGTCCTGGTTCCTCGTGGGGTGTGCAGAGGTGAGCGTTTTCCCTTCAAAGTCCTGTTTCCGGCGATTTTTTGTTCGCAGTGAATCCGTCCCAGAAAAGGTGGCGGATTGTTAGGTTGTGATACTGTGGGCGGTACATAGTCTCCCGCCTGTCTGTTGGCGGTGACCGCCGCGATTTTTGTTTGTACCGCCGTGGCGGTCGGAGTGTTAAAGTGGCTGTCTTTGTTGGCGGTTTCCACCACGTCGTAATTCAATTTTTTTTTCCGCCGGCCTGTTGGCAGTCTTACCACCGCTTTAACACCGACGGCCAGGGTTGTAATGATCACCTTTGTGCCATATATATATGAGAGTGTAGTTAGGCATTTGCATCACTTTTACTAATGCAAAGCTGGTGCTAATCTCTCAACCATATCTATGAGTCCATGTGAAGCAACTTTGCGTGGCTTAGATTGGCCTCATAGAATTTACAGGCAATCCTGCGTGAAAATATTCCTTTGCTTACTCAGTGTCAGGGAGGCCTTTGATGGATGTTGCACTGACAGATCCCCTCCAACACCTATGAATGTTTATGCTTCACAAACTTACAATGCCATCAACAGTTAGTGGTGCATCAAAAGCTCACACCTCCCAAAGGGATGTGCAACACTGAGCTTTTTCTTTATACCTCCTTGTATTATTCATATTTCCATGTATGCTGCAACCTGCAGCACACATAGAAGAGATTAGTCACGCACAGGATTTTTTTAGGTACAGACATATGTCCCTTCCTGTGCCAAAACAATGCAGCATGCAACACAGACACCCTTGAACCATGGTGCAAGGGTGCCTGCATTGAGGCAAGGCTGCTGAAAAAGTGCACAGAGAAATAAAAGGAATGCCCCATATGCTATCCAAATGGTACATTACTACACTTTTACTGTCAGGCCGGCCAGTGAAGCAATGTGTCATGGTATAATGTAGTCTGACAAGATGCTGCCCAGCATAACTAAATACATCACATGGCTGAGCCCTGCTTCAGCCATGTGATGATGAATACATCTTACCTATATACACCAGCCAGTTCAGGGATGCAGCAATCAATCAAACGTTTATAGAGCATGGCAAACCACCTGTAAGGTATAATCATTCAAACACCCAGGCCTTTAGTTCTCTTCTGAATCACTGGAGTGATGATGCAGTCCGGAGGTGGAGAGAAGGCCATTCCAAACCTTGGTTGCCAGGTGCGAGAAGAAGCATTCTCGGCTTAACAGATCTGTGAGGTGTCTGCGAGGGAATCTGATTGGAGATTTGGAGGTGTCTGGTCAGTTGGTAGAAGGTCAGGTGTTTGTTGATGTACGCTGATCCTGCATTGTGCAGGGCTTTGTAGGCATGGGTCAACATCTTTAACTGGTATATCTTCTAAATTCGGAGCTAGTGTAGTTTCTTGTGATGGGATGTGGTCCTTCTTGGGAGGTAGAGTATGAGTCTTGCTGCTGAGTTCTGCATTGTCTGGAATCTCTTCAGGAGTAGTGCCGTGATTCCTATATAGAGAGTGTTTCCATAGACTTGTCTGCTTCTGATGAGGAATGCAAAAAGAACAAGTGATGGATGGAATTCTGAACAATGTCAAACATTCACCCCCAGTACAGAGATCTGGGCCTAAATCCATCGTTTTTTTGCTGCCCATGCCGTTCCAGTTTGGATTGAGCCATATGCAAATCAGTCTTGACTCTGTTCCCCATGGGAACAGTCCAGCCCAAACTGCCAGGCAAGGTCTTCTGGTGTTTGCTGGGAGCCACCTGAAGATCTTGCAGAGCACGCAGAGAGTGTGGAAGCAGGTGGATGAGACTGTGTCAACTTGTTCTTAAGTGGATAGCTTGCCATCCAGGATGATTGTGGGCATGGTCTGTTGGGGCAGGGGGTTTGCCGAGCTCTGTGGGCCACCAGGTGTCTGTCCATGGCGAGGTGTTGTTCCCAAAGATGAGGACTTTCATTTTTCAATGTTGAGTTTGCAACAGTTGTCCTTCATTCAGTCCTCTATTTCATCATGCACCTGTGAACATTAGCTTTTGTAGTGGAGGGATCTTCGCCAGTGAGAAAATAAGCTGTGTGTTGTCGGTGTTGGAGATGATGTTGAGTCATGTGATCTAACGGTGATGGCCAAGGGAATCATGTAGGTGTTGAAGAGGGTCAGGCTGAGGGATCTTCCTTGGGGGACACCACCAATGATCTTCTTGGGCTCTGAGGTGAACGGTGGAAGACGGATCCTTTGGGTTCCGCCATTGAGGTATAAGGCAATCCATTTGAGAGTGTTTCCTTGAATCCAAAAAGTGATGAAGTCTATTGACCAGGATATGATGTGCGACTGTGTCAAACGTAATGGGCAGGTCCAGGTGCTGTTTCCCCACAGTGCAGGAGGGCTCTGATGTCATCTGTAGCTTCAATCAGGGCTGTTCTGTACTGTGGTTACCTTGGAATCCAGATTGGGAGGGGTCCAGGAAGTTGGGTGGTTCTGTCATGCAGCCCCTCCACCCGCCTTGTGGCATCAAAGTACGCCCACCCCTAATACCTAAACTACCCTGACTCCCCCACTCCTGCTCCATAAAACTAAACTACCCGACACCCCCACCTGCACTGAGCCCTGATAAAAAACTACATGACCCCCAACCCTTGCCCCTAAAAAGTAAACTACCCAAATCCCCACCTGCCCTGAGCCCTAAAAGAAACTACACCGACCCCCCTAAAAACTAAACTAACCGACATCCCCACCCGCTGTAACCCAAAAACGTTCTACCCTATTAAGTAAACTATCCCGACCCCCACCTGCCCTGAGCCCTAAATAAATACTATCCTAAACCTCCACCCGCCTCTATAAACTAAAGTACCCTGACCCATCCTGAGCCCTAACAAAAACTACCTCGATCCTGCCTCTAAAAAGCAAACTACCCAGACCCACCCCACCCATCCTGAGCCCTAAAAAAAAAATACCCGACCCCTACCCCTAAAGACTAAACTACCACAACACCCTCACCCATCCTAAGCCCTAAATCCACTCTACCACTAAAAACTACCCACCAACCCTGTCCCAACCCCACTTACCATACCGAGCCCTCTCCCAATCCTTCTTCCTCTTCTCTCCTCCTTCCTCCTTCCCTTCCTTGAACCTTCCCCACCCCTTTAAAAATAAACTACCTTGCCCCCAAGCCCTAAATAAAAAAATAGCCACACTCCCCACATATGTCCTTAAAAAACAAATAGCCCCAACTCCCAAACCACCCCATCCCTTACTCTACCCCCACCCCTGCCTCAGCTCCACCTATCTCACCGTGTCCTCCAAGTCCTCTCCCCAACAATGCATGGCTTTTCCTGTGCCTTAACCACACATCTGTGCAGGTCAGCACATGCGTGGTTAAGACACATAAAAAGCCATGCATTGTTCAGGCAAGCGTGGCTACGCTTGCATGAGAAATGTCTGCATCCTTAAGGACGTGTTGTTAAGGACATTTCCCACGAGGGTTGGAGGATTGGTATGGAGGAACCACACATGCCTTAGTTCGAAATGTCTGCGTCCTTAAGGATGAGTTGTTAAGGACTCTTCCCTTGAGGAGGTGTTTGAGGTTTGTTTTTGTGCATGTGAGCTGGTTGATGCTGTGTGCAGTGGAGGGTTGGCATTCCAAGTTTTTATAGATGGCTGATATCTTGCCATGAAATATGTCTGTGAGGATGTCGCATAGATCCTGGGAGGGAGTGATGTCATTCCTAATAGCTACGGGATTCATGAACTCATTCAGGTTGGCGAAGAGTTGCTTCCTGTGGTTTGTGCTGTCTTTGATGTGGTCTGATAGTGTGTTCTTCTTGGTTTATTTCAGGAGGCAGTGGAACTGGATGAGAGCAGTCCGAAGGCACTGCAGTCTTCTGATTTTTGCTGATGTGCCACTTCCTTTTAAGTTGTCTGCAGTTGCATTTAGTTAAATTCAGTTCCTCAGTGAACTAGCTTGCTCTTTTGCTTTGCTCTTTGACCTTGGCTGTCTTGGTGGGGCAATGGTATCGGCGTATTCTGTGATGGACTGAAAGAAGCTCTTTGCTGCTTGTTCATGGTCCTGTGTCTGGGAGGTGGGAGTGTTGTTCTAATGTTCTGATATCTTTTTCCAGTTTCTTCATATAGATCTGGGGGCATGGTACTGGGGAGGGTGGATCCTGAGAAGGTGAAGTGTAGATTGTGGGGGTCAGACCAGGTGAGTTCGATGGTGTGGATGTACCTAACTCAGTGGCTGTTGGGGAAAATAGAGTTGAGAATGTGTCCTGTGATATGGATAGAGTCAGTGACGAGCTGCTTGAGGATGATGTTGCTCAAGCTTTCCAGGTCGGTGGAGTCACTGGGGTTGTCAAGTGGAAAGTGAGGTCCCCTAGGAATATGTGGTGCTCAAACTTGATTGCTTGTGGGGTAACGATGTTTCAGAAGCTGGGGCATGGTCCTGGTGGCCTGTATGCAAGGGTACCTCTGATGGTGCTTTTCTGTCCGTGTGGAGTTGGAAGTTGAAGTGTTCCATTACCGGTGTCAGGTTGTTACATGATGTCGTGCAGCAGATGGCGTCCCTGTGGATGATGGTGATTCTGCCTCCATGCTTGGTGGTTCGGTCCCAGTGTGTTATCTTGTAACCTTCGGGGATGGCGGTTTCTGGTGTGGAGGTGGTGTTCAGCTAGGTTTCTTCAAGGAAGATGATGTCTGGAGTGAGGGAGGAGCTTGTTTTATCGGTGCTGAAGGTGAGGCAGCAGTGTCAGCAGGAGAATTGTCCTCAGGTGGTACGTGGGGATATGTGCCAGCAGTGGTTGTTGGTGCATCCAGGGTCTATGGCTCAGAGGTTAGTTGTGGTGTATCTTTGTGGGGTGGAAGAGCCAGGGGTCCTGGTGCTGGGGACAGACAGGCTTGTCTTTGGCGTACCAGTGGTGCACCCACTGCACAGGGCTATACTGCGGCCTCCAATAAGTAGTTCCTGGGAGGAGGAAGGGACCTGGAGGCAGTGGGCAGGACTAGGCCGGGGGCAGGAAAACAGACAGCAAGCTGGAACAGCAGTGAAGGAAAAAAAGGAATGAACAGTGAAAAAAGGAAGCAAAAAGGAGGAGAAAGTTTTCAGAAAAACAAGGCAAAAAGGAGAAAGCACTCAGAAAAAAGGGGGAAAGGAAGGAGAAAACAGTTAAAACAAGGCAGAAAGCAGGGAAAAGCACATAGAAAGATGGGGAAAAGGAGGAGAAAGTAGTAAAAAAGAGGCAAAAAAGAGAAAGAACTCACAAAAAGGGGGAAATGATGGAGAAAGCAGGAGAAAGCACTCAGAAAAATAGGGAGCGAGGAGGGGAAGGCAGTGAGAATGAGGCAGAAAGCAGGAGAGAGTGATGCAGCAGAAGGGGATGGCTAGCCTTAGATCTGCTCAATGGAGTCATGCTGTGGGCTCCATTAAGTAGATTCTGGGAGGAGGGAGCGGTGGCAGGAGGCGGTGGGTGGGGCTAGGCGGGAGACAGGAAAACAGGCAGCAGGTAGGAGCAGCAATGGGGAAAAAAGGAATGAACAGCGAAAAAAGGTAGAAAAAAGCAGGAGAAAATTCTCAGGAAAAACAGGGAAATGAAGTAGAAAGCAGTGAAAACGAGGCAAAAAGTCAGGAGCAGCAATGGGGAAAAAAGGGATGAACAGTGCAAAAAGGAGGCAAAAAGCAGGAAAAAGTAGTCTGGAAAATGCAAGGAAAGGAAGGAGAAAGCAGTGAAAAAGAAGCATGAAGCAGGAGAAAGCACTCAGAAAAAACAAGGGGAAAGGAAGGATAAAGAAGTGAAACCGAGACAGAAAGCAGCACTAAGAAAAAACGGGTAAAGGAAGGATAAAGAAATGAAACCGAGACAGAAAGCTGTACAAAGCAAAAAAAAAACAGGAGGAGAGAAGAAGACAGAGAGACTGAGGCAGAAAGCAAGAGAGAGTAATGCAGCAGCAGGGGAGAGCTGGCCTGGGAACTGCATTCTGACTTTCTATTTTGAATGCTATTGCCGTAAACACATATTTGACACTAAACTGTATCTAGAAATCTGGGCTAGCATCATTTATAAGATTTACCTGTAAGCATATTTTAAAGCACTGTTTCCAATGCAATGTCCAAATCATGTTTTCCAGGGAGACATCAACCATTCGTCCATTGAGAGGTGGACTAATTCCATGACCCAAGTGCTATAGGTAAGTGTTATGAGTACATCTATTTTTGTCTGTGTGTGATCTAAGTTACATGTAACATTGTGATGTATTGTGGGAGGGAAAGATCACCTACTACCAATTTGCTGTCAGTGTGTGAAATTCAACGAGACCTGACCACGTGTAAACTGTGAGTGAACAAGGAAGCTTCCAATCGTGAATGTAGGGCGTATGAAAGCACATGATGTATGCATTGTAGCATTTTGAAAATGTATGCACATCTATACACATGTGGCTTTTGGCACACTAACCATCACCTGTTGCAGAATCTGCATGTTTTTAACATGAATATACTTGCTGTTACCAGAAATGGCATTAAGTTCTACAATTGAGTTTGACTTATGTTGCAGCACAGTGTTGCTAAGTGTTAGAAATGGGGTCTCTAATTGGCAGTTGATTTGCACCCTGACCAAATAGGGACCCTTACTCTAGTTGGGATAGAGATGACCGATCAGCTAACCCCTGCTCGTGGTAGCTTGGCATGAGCAGTCAGGCTTATCGCAGAAGCAATGTGTAAAGCATTTGCACATAACACACAGTAGTAAGTGAAGACACTACAAAAGGACACCACACCAGTTTTAGAAAAATATCTAATATTTATCTTTATAAAACAAGATCAAATACGATACAAATCCATCATACAGTAATAAATATATGATTTCTGCAAGATTTACTCAAAAATACAGTTCCTTGAAATCGATCGGTCCACCTGGGGCTATCACGGTGTTGTGATAAAAAAAAAAAAAAGTTCAGGCCGGCTGCAGCTTCGCGGGCCAGCTATGGTGTGGGGAAGACCGGCAAACAGTACCTTTGGATTTGGAGGGTGTGGGGATCCTCGCATTGAGCTCCGGAGTACAGCATCGCTGGCGTCACGGTGTTGGTTCTGGAGTCGGTGCAGGAGTCGTCGGACCCTTGATTTCACACGCATTGCTCCGAGCTGATGAAGTCAGGAGCGCTGGCGTGGATGGTGGCAGGTCTGTGGTGCGAAGCGGGACAATGCGATGTGCGGTGCCCTGACATCAAGGAGCAAGCAGCAACTGGGTGACAGCATCCAGCGGCATCAGTGAGACCAGGGCTGTGGTGTAAAGTGGGACAATGCAAAGCGCAGTGTCACCAGGTCACGGTGCAGGCAGCGTCGTTGTTGTTGCTGAAGCACCAGACAAAATACATGTAATGCAAAGAATTGATGTATGTCATCAGGGTAGCCATCAAAAAAATAACAGATTTTGCTATGGTTATTAGCAATATCAGTTTGTTAAATGGAAATGTTAATTATTCTAACTGTAAATCATCCATGACAAACAGTAGATGACATGGGGACATATGTGACTGTTCATGTGTTTGATCATCTTGTGGATACCTATTTCTTGACCTACCATGAGGTATGGTTGTTGTGATACAGCCTCAGGGTTATTGAGCCTTACTCAAAGTCATGATGCAAGGGTGCCTGAAGTATATGCAAGAAAGTACCTGCTCTAATGTATGCTGGGGCATGCAAATATATATTCTTGAGAAGCATTGAATACATCATGCTGTGTGCATTAAAACATGTTGTTATATGAATAAGCATGTTATTAGCTAAAATGGGCAACCAGAGACAACATGTCACATTTCCTCACAACTGCTTTAGGCTTCTTAAAGAAAGCTATCCCAGTCATGTTTTGAAGAAGATAACTGACATACATGTATCCATGTATGGGCTACCTGATACTGACTAAGTTAAGTCAGCAATGTGTGGTGGCGTTTGTGACTCCTGATGGAGGCACACTACATGGATTGTATCACCTTACCCACTTTCACGTATATTTATGTGAAACTCTCTGCCTACTTGCCTAATGCAAGCCTCAACTTAATTTACTGACTGAGGACTGCCTCGGGTCCATGTGTCCTTTATGAATTCTAGAAATCATCATGAGTGAGAATCATTGTTATGCATGATATGGTATAATTACATTGAGAGTATAAATACATAAAGTAAGCCTTTACAGCTAGAAGCAGGCACTATTTTCCTTATTAACTAGGGGCATCCAATCTAGTTACAATATCTTGTGCATATGTCCTTTTCAATTAATTAAGTTGGTCTGGCCATGCACATATGAATGTGACATCAAGTAAGCTATTTTAACATATATCCTCTACATGTGCAGCTTTTGCCAGCAAAGGTTTACCATTACTACCCTAGCTAACATGTCTGCAGAGGGATGCAAGACCTTCGATATACAGAGGGACTACTACCTTCCCATTTGTAAAGTTAGAAAGGGGTACAGGAAAATGGAACAGATGTACATGTGTGCCAAGGCACCGGGGGCATGGAATGTTCAACTTTCACGATGACCGACATCAGCCAGGCCCACATCAGCATTGACAATCACAGCAGGTGCAAGCTAGTTACATACCCCACCAGAACAGGTACCAGCGGCAACATCAAGAGCAACATCACCAACAACCACATGTGCCAGGAGAACCAGTCATAGAAGTGGGTCTATGGTTAACTATTGCATTTTAAGGGAACTTTTAAAAAATAAACACTGCAGCTCAAAGGAAATTAAGCACAAGTAGGCAACTCTGCAGCAATGGCAGGACAATGTTGAGGAGGTTCTGCTCCAGATGTCACAACTGCTGTGCACATAGTTTTGGACTGTGTTTTAGTGAGTGTGTGGGGTTTAGATTTCATTGATATTTTATTATATCATATACTTATAGGTATAGAGTTAGTTACTGTTTAGGATAGTTTTAGCGTACCTAGGTTTCCAATTTTCAATGCTTTTACACTGAGGTAATTTCACAGATGTTAATCATTTTATTGGGATGGAGGATGATGTTTAGGGTATGTTTTAAAAAATAAATAAAGAAATATGTATTTGTTTAGCTTAGAATGTGTAGTTAGTTTATGTTTAGATGAAGTTGGTGTTGGTATAGTGCAAATACAAATGGGTTAAGTGGGGTGGTGGATGTCTAAAATGTCTTTTGTGCTAAATGTATGGGATGATTTAGGATGAGGTTAACTAAGTTAACTAGGTTAAGGCAGTGTAGGGTAATCAGGCTATGGATAGGTAAGGCATAGATTAGATATAGTAGGTTAGTGTAGGATAGATAGGTTAAGGTAGTTTAGGTTTAGATATAGAGTTAGTATAGATCAGTTGTATTTATTTTTTAAGTGCATAATTTGGAGTTATGATTATTTTTACTACTTTCACAACTTTTTAGTCATTTAAGGCTGAAAATTTGTCATCATTGCTTAGGGTGAGTTGAGTACAAGATGTAACAATTGGCTCCATTGTTGGTAGGTATGTGTAACTTTCTGTGAGGCCTATGACCAAGAGTTGGTCTACCTCACACTTGATTCATCAGTACTCCCACCAATCTTGGGCACTGTGGGTGCTCCTCTTCATATGATTTTACGTACAGAGTAACACAGATAGTCACCTACTGTTGTACTGTGTGTATACCAGAGGTTGCGCATATAGTATGGGTGGTTCTGTCTCTCAAGAGTATATATTCCTGGATGTGCTAGGACACTAACTGGTGACAACCACTTCCACACTTACCCTTGCACCATTGTAGACAGAGCTCATTGTTGTTAGCTGTTTGTAAATCATGAATGTAGTCCCCACCAGTCTGGATAACCTCACTCATCCTTAGTATTGATTACACATGCTAATTGGGGGACTTCCTGCATGTGACATTGTACAACTACTTGCTAAGTTAGTAAACAATAAGTCTCCCATTTCCTTTTAACCTAGGGATGTATAGCTTGATTAATGGGTGTGTAACCTGACTCCTAATTTTTGTTATGTTTGTATATTGTACTATTGATGTCATGTGTGGTTACACATACACGCAATGCATGCGAGTGCTCTCAGGGGCAGAGGAACGCATTGAGCCTACACATCCCCATGTGCTGTAAGACAACATTCATTAGTTGACACAGGACCACCAATACTTAGTTGTAGTTAATGCTTACTGATATCAAAGGTGTAACACTGAGCTTCAAAATCCTTCAGTGGGGTAACTATGATTCAAAATCGCAAGGAGTCTCACAATTAGTATCTACATGTTGTCAGTGCATGCATTATTATGGTACTTATGATATCTCTTCAATGTAAGCATTTAGGCAGACATATGTGTGTGGTCATGTTGTCTTGCTCACTGAGCAATATATATGTGATTGTGTGTAACTGTGTTAGTGGTTTACATGCCTCACAGGATCAAGTTTGTTCATGTAGGCATTTCTGTGAAGTCAGGCTTTTTCCCTGCATGCCTGTAAATCTAACTATGGTTATTGTCTCACCAATGATGTTCAATAGTTAAATGGGACTTTGTAGATAAAGCCCTGGCAGTGGTTGTACATGATGCTTGCCCATGTCTACCCAGAGCATGTGATGTGGACTGTGGCACACTTACTTTTAGAGGCAATGAAGTGTATTTTATATTTGATTCACCATGTTCTAGTTAGTTCTATCTGCCACAGACAGACAGCACACCAGTTCATGCTGGTGCATTTATTTACATGTGTGTGGCATATTAATCAAATGTAGCAGTTCTTAGGGCACCAACAACACAATTAATGAAGTCCAAAGGATGTCCATATAGGGTCTATAGGGGCTATATGTCATGTGACATGTTGAGCAGAGGTGCATTCCAGTGAGGAGGAAGTCCTAATTATAGAAGGTAGGCCACATTGACAGTCCAGAAATGGATCTGATTAGTCGGTGGGAGCATAAAAAGGGTACAGTCCTAGGTGACATTGGAGGTGACATGATCAACGGACAACTGTTATTGGGTAGTTTTATGTCAGAAATTGGTGAAGTCTAAGTCATAATCCTCTGATGTGTGTTGAGCCTCACCTGAGGGTGGTGGTGTTTGTGCAGGAGGCATCTGAGGCAAACACACATCGGGGCAGAGGAAGGCACCCATAGTTGGAATGTAGGAGTCCTACTTAGGCTCCATAGGTTGGAAGATGTTGTGAGTGGCCCTCCAGTAGAATCCTCACTGGTGTCACATTGGCAGGGCTGTTTTGTTGCCTCTGCCTCATGACATCAGTCATGTAACCAAGGGACTGTTCCATTCTATTAAGAAAAGGTTAGGTACCTTTGATAGCCTCAGAGGTGTCATTATTGGTACTGAGGTACCACAGACTCCCTCTAGGGTGCCCACACAGGTCTCCATCCCTGCCAGCACATCATCTACCAGCTGCAGCTGGACTCCTACAGCTTGCATTGGAAGACAACTTGGGGGTCCTCAAAGTCCAAAACTGGACTGGGGCAGGCAGATGGGGCATGTTCAGGGGTAGGCAAATCCTCTGGAGACCCAGCAACACTGTCAACCAATGGAGTCCAGGAGTTGCTGGAAGGTGTCATCCTTCATGGGAGCCATGATGTCCTCCCTAACAGTTTGGTCATCCAGGACAGGCTGCTGTAGTTTCTCTCTCTGCAATGTAATAGCAATATGTTGTTGGTGACCTATGGTAGATGTTGACATTGTGTGAGACATATGTTATTTGTAGGAAATAAGACACAATCGCATTGTAGTTGCCTTTCCAATGGCAATGTATTTCCATTGTTTAAAAGACCAATGTGTGAGAATGGTGACTTCCTGTGTCATAATGGCCATAGCAACACAATTACACAGCTTGCTGGCCTACCCCACCTCTGAGGGTGAGTTGAGGTACAGTACACACCTGGCTTGTGGATTATTATCCTATTTTACATAAAGGCCTTAATTATTATTGTTTCACTTGACACCACTATTGTGCAAATTGCACAAAGTCAGCAGGGATCTGTCTCCATTCTAGCCACTTCTCAGCCCCCATTCCAGTGGCGGGTTTAATCTAGTAATAGATTGAATCCTGCAGGCTGCCTTCCGCACTGTATACAACACAAGTCTGCCAGGTTGTCCTGTCCTACATTCGCATTGTGCATTCATGTGGCCAAGGGCTCATATTTGACACACAACTCTACCTAGCTAGCAACCTGGCAACAGTGCAGGAATGTGTAAGAGTATGTACATACAATAGAATTAACTATTTGTTTGAACACATGTAAACTCATTATACACAGGTATCACCATAGTTCAGAAGAGCAGACAATGTGTCAAAACTATGAGGTGTTCTGCCCAATCTATCTAAGACATTTTCAAAAACTGACACTCACCCCATTTTGTCACTGCAAGAGCTGGTTATCTTCAGAGTATCACACTTCTCTTAATGAAGCCCCGCTCACTTGTACCTGTACATGTGTCAACTGGTACTCCTCATTTAGTTGCAGGGACTCAAATTACTGTCACACACTAATGCCACCATGGTCATACATGGACTATCATTTGAGCACAACACCAACAATAAAGGTAACATTTACATGTATAAAAGATGATTCTCTTCCTCCTGCTTTGACATATGTGTCATAGTCATAATCACACATTTCTGGGTCCAGCTTCCCTTGTGATATATCTTGTCCCAGGTCTAAGTTCCATGTGTGATGTAAGACACCCGTGCCTCTTCTATGTCCTCTTCTATAACATACTTTCACAGCTGCTACAACAAGTGTGAGATAATCAGACACAACAATACGTGAGCCTGGTTCAGGGTGCCTTGCAGTACACACGTAATAATGTCACAACTCCCCCATTGAATTGCAATGTCTCCCCATTCATCACACAGTGCTTGATTTATGTGGTCAGTCTCACCTACATTGCATGCACTACTTGGGGCACACCAGGCTCACACGCCATCTGTTCTTCCAAAAACACATGTTCCTCTGGTTGTCTCACTTGCATTCACCACCAACCCAAGGCTACATTTATAGTTGACAGGATGTAATGTGGTCCTCAACCATGTCAGTCAACACCTGTGTGCTCTCACCCTTCACACCATGACTGCTGCATGCGATGTAGTTTCATGCTAGTTACTGTACACATAGCTATTAGCACAAGCCTACATAGTACAACTTCACATACACCATAGCTGAAGTCTTACTCAGGTAAGGAGTTCATCCTCTGTCAGCCCACTGAAATCCATTACTTTACAGTCAAGTTTTAACATCAAGGACCCAAAGATAAACACAGTGGGACATATTTATGAGAGGCTTGTGACACTGGAGCATACCTTCTTTTGACTCTCAAGTAGCACAAGTCTCTCAAATATATTTATGAGACCATGCAATGCCACTTTGCATAGCTTTGAATGGCTTCATAGATAAGGAGTAAGACAAAGCAGCACAAGTCACTAGGGAGGCATGCTATGGGCATTACAATTATTTTTCCAAAACAACACTCATGGATGTTATAGGTACTTCAGATGTAATAATTCACATAAAGTCGGGGAAGCAAGAAAATCTTATGTGCCCCTAGAGCTTGCATAATGAGGAGAACATTTGTCTTTTCTCCTAGTTTTTCTTCTTGCCATGTGTGCTGTATTCTGTGGCACACATTTAAAGAGGAAAATACCTTGCTGGATTGTTTTTGTACTGAAAGGTGCCCCTTCCTGCACAAAGACAATCCTGCATGCAATGCAGGCACACTTGCACCATGGTTCAACAGTGTCTGCATTGACAGTAAGCAGCCATATGTGCACCAACGCTGGGGGAAAGGACACAAATGCACTGTATTGCATAAACAGTGCATTCTTGCCATTTCACGTTGGCCTAGGGCAGTTCAGCAAGAAGACTTGTGGTGCTGCCCTAGGACAATTCCCCAAAAATAAGCCCCAGCAACCTCATGATAAAAGGGAAGCAGCATTGCCCGAGTCAGGATGGGTAGGGTTCAAGTATCCATGTAAGATGTGCTGTTCATGTTCAAATATGTTTGCATTGTTTTGTGGGACTTTTAGTTTCTGGTCACTTATCTTACATGTTTCACTACAAATCCAATTATAGAAAGGTGGACCTGGACTGATGCTGCACATCACACATATAATGAGTTGATGGAGGTGTACTGGGCTGTACAACATGTAGCTGGGCAGTGTGATTTACATTTATGTGATGTGTGACAGAACATGTGAGTGATTCCTGCCCTTTGCCTTGCACACAGTGCAGTACAGTGCAGCAACATAGCTTGTAATCATGCCAAGGCTTATTGCACTCTGGCACTGTCCTTTTAGTTTGCCTTGCACTGTCAATATTTCCACTGTGGACTGCCAAATATTTTAATTTTCCATAATGGCAATTTAGAGGTGACAAAGAGCTGATGTTCATGCTTTGTCACCTGTTACTAGTTTTTATTTTCCTCCTCATTTAAACTATTTGTCCTTTTTCCCCTGGGGTTCTGTCTGGACATCTTGGCTGGATTTGGGGTTAATGTGATTGTTGTGTTGACTGCTGCTGCCCTCTGCTGCCAGCTCCCTCCATTTAAGTTATAGGTAAGAATTTTTAATCTGGTGTGTCACTTCCTGAGAGATTTTTGATATATGGTGCACTCCATTGTGATGCAAAGGTGATTTGCAGCATGTAAACGCAGGTTTACAACCCACAAAGCAGGCTTGCTTCACTTTGGGCATTTGTCCTACGGATGTGTCTGTTGTTGTTTTTTTAAATTTATTTTACATGTTATGGTACCCTGCGACATGGTGTGCCGTACAGTAAATACAAGACATCCCTGGGGTTTGGAATTGTCGTACTGCAGTGCAACATTTTCTGATGCAGTGCTGCCTTGCCGCAGCGATGCATCCGTTTTCATAAATATGTCCCCGAGTGTGCATTTAGATACTCGGTAAAAGCCAAAGTAATGCATTATAAATGAAAGTAATAATTAAATTATATACAGTTTCACAATTTTTACGTTTGTTTAGCTATGAGGCCAATCTCCAGTGCAATGATAAAATGTAGAACTGCAATCAAAGCAAAGCCACCCTTGGCATTTTACGGATAGTTTCTTAAGAATGAAGCTTGAAGACTGCTTCTGCCCACTCAGCCAAATCTGTCTTCCTGATGCTACCACTTATGAGGTCCAAGAAGCAGCTGCCTCCGTAGTTTCCTGAAATTCGTGCCAATATTCACTCTCTGTCAATAAGACAAGGGCCTCCACCTGGATCTTCAGGCGCCAAGATGAAGGCACTCCACGACAATAATGCATGCAGGACAAAAGTAATGGTAGCTTCTGAGAAAATGTCCATTCAGTTTACCAGAACAGTTACCATATTTTTAGATATATGTGAAAAGTAAAATCCAATCTTCAAACCAGTGTATATATTTATTGCGGAAGGCTATAACGTCAGTTGTACGGAAAACAGCACCTCGATACGTGTGAGACATTTACTGGGCTGTAACCCGCTTCAATAAAACATCATGGCCCATATTTATACTTTTTGACGCTAAACTGCGCTAACGCAGTTTAGCGTCAAAAAATTTTGCGCCGTCTAACGCCATTCTGAAGCGCCATGCGGGCGCCGTATTTATGGAATGGCGTTAGACGGCGCAATCAGACCGGCGCTGCCTGGTGTGCGTGGAAAAAAACCACGTAGACCAGGCAGCTCCGGCGTTGGGAAAAAATGACGTTAGGGCGTCTTAAAATGGCGCAAGTCAGGTTGACGCTAAAAAATCGTCGTAACCCGACTTGCGCCATTTTTTTTCGACGCCCATCCCCCATCAACATGACTCCTATCATTGTAAAGATAGGAGTCATGCCCCCTTGCCCAATGGCCATGCCCAGGGGACTTCTGTCCCCTGGGCATGGTCATTGGGCATAGTGGCATGTAGGGGGGCACAAATCAGGCCCCCCTATGCCACAAAAAAAAAAAAAAAAAAAAACTTACCTGGACTTACCTTAATGTCCATGGGATGGGTCCCTCCGTCCTTGGGTGTCCTCCTGGGGTGGGCAAGGGTGGCAGGGGGGGTCCCTGGGGGCAGGGGAGGGCACCTCTGGGCTCATTTTGAGCCCACTTGTCCCTTAACGCCATGCCTGACCCAGGCGTTAAAAAGCGGCGCAAAAGCGCCGTTTTTGGCCATGCCCACTCCCGGGCGTCATTTTTGCCCGGGAGTATAAATACCACGTAAAGGCCTGGGAGTCATTTTTTAAGAAGGGAACGCCTCCCTTGCATATCATTAACGCAAGGAAGGGGTTCACGCTAAAAAATGACGCCCACTCCGGGCACTTTGGCGCCCGAAGCGTCTAACGCCATAGTATAAATATGGCGTTAGTTTGCGTTAGTTTAGCGTCGAATTTGCGTCGAAAAAAACGACGCAAATTCGGCGCAACCAGAGTATAAATACGGCCCCCTATATGCTGCTTCGCATGTAGCACTTTAAACAACTAAAAAGCATTTATTATAATATCAAGAATGCTTAGAAATTAAGGGCCTGATTTATACTTTTTTAGTGACACATTTTCATAATTTTGTGACGCAAACTCGGCGCAAAATTAGAAAATATAAGTGAATTTTTTAAGTTTGCGCCGCTTTCGCATCACAAAATGACACAAATGCGATGAGAAAAAAGTATAAATCAGCCCCCCAAATGCCTTGATATACCTACACTAAATCAGTGGGAAACAAATGTATGAGATTCGTATTTGTGGGCCCAACTGACAAATTAAGGACTCTTTTAAAAACAGCTATCTTAGAAAGAGTTTATGAATATCTATGGTAATGCACCTGTTTGTTAAAACTAAACATGTTGTTTTTGCCATCATGTTTTCCTGACGGTTTCACTATGTACTTTGTTGATGTTATAATTAGGAGAACTCTCAACACAACAATTCTCCTCAGTAGGATAGATTATAATCATAGTGTGCGTGTGAATATTTTGATATTTTAATTTTGCTCTAGAGACTGTTGAAGCTAAAACGTTTAAGGCCCGGGTCTAACTGGACAATATCTCTAATGCGAACTGCGTTTTTAAATAATAAAACATAAGTTATGCCCCAGCATAACGTAATAAAAAATGAAGGCCCTGTTTTGCACCAAAAAGTTTAGCACCGGCCTGCACCATTTCTGTGCACCAGCCGGGCACAGTATTTATGGAATGGTGCAAGCCGGTGCAAAGGGTAGGCTAGTGTAAAACAAAAATGAAGTTGGTCAGGTGGGGCTGGTGCAATAGAATAAGAGGATTTTACACTAAAAAATGAAGTTAGGCAGGTTAGAGTGAAAAAAATGACTCTAACCTGCCTAGAGTCATTTTCTGATTCAAAACAATCCATACCAAATGACTCCTGTCTTAGAAAAGGCAGGACTCATGCCCACTACCCCAATGTCCAGCACAAGGGACCAGGGTCCCCAAGGCATGGCCATTGCACCCAGTGCCATGTAGGGGTGCCCATTTCAGGGCCCTCAATGGAACGTTAGAAATAGAAAAAAATATAATAAATACCTATATTTACCTCAGAAGGGGTCCCCCATCCTCCGCTACCCCTCTGGTGTGGGTGGGGGTGTCCCTGGGGCCTGGGGAGGGCACCTTTGGGCTTATTCCATGGGGTTCCACCATGGAAATAGGACCCCAGGTCCCCTAACCCTTCCCCTAACCCAGGCATTAAAAAATGGTGCAAAGCAAGCTTTGCACCATTTTTTGTCCCCTCCTCCCCCGTGCAGGATAAATACGGTGCTAGGGCCTTAGAGTCATTTTTTGCCCGGGAATGCCTACCTTGCATCTCATTGACTCAAGGTAGTTTTCTGCAGCCAAAAAATGACTTTAACTCCAATATTTTGGTGCTAGACATGTCTAGCACCAAAATATAAATATGGTGGTAAGTTTGCACCGGATTTGTGTAAAAAAATAATGCAAATCCGGCGGAAACAGAGTATAAATATACCCCTAAACCATGCATATCCGATGCTACCTCAAAGGAGAGATGTAAATGGAGTCCATTAATTTTGCCTAGAGGGTAAACCCATGCTCACTGTAAAGAGCATAGGCGGATGCAGGCTCCAGCGAGTCGCATATATTGTTATTAAAGCCACACTCTTAATAAACTGTGATGGGTGTCAGAAGATATTATGCAGTATATGTATATTCCTCCTTGTATCAGTGCTTAATTTGTAAAACAAAAGTACAAAAAAAAAGTGCCAGGGCCCTCGTCAGTAGGCCGTGAAGCTGGCCCCCTGTCAGCGCTGCTAAATGATAGGGCCAGCACAACTACTAACCATCAGTTTCCAACAAATGTGACAATGGTATTATTCCAGGCATTGAAAACTATCAGAATGGCTTGGCCGGCAAGCATTAGTCTTGTTTAACCCCTTCGCTGCCAGGCCTTTTCCCCTCCTGTGCCGAGCCTTTTTTTGGCTATTTGGGGCAGTTTGCGCTTAGGCCCTCATAACTTTTTGTTCACATAAGCTACCCATGCCAAATTTGCGTCCTTTTTTCCAAGATCCTAGGGATTCTAGAGGTACCCAGACTTTGTGAGTTTCCCTGAAGGAGACCAAGAAAGTATCCAAAATACACCAAAAAGTTAGTTTTTTCCAAGGAAATGGGAAAAAAGGGCTGAAGAAGAAGGCTCGTTTTTTTCCCCTGAAAATGGCATCAACAAAGGGTTTGCGGTGGTAAAATCACCATCTTCCCAACTTTCAGGAACAGGCAGACTTGAATTAGAAAACCCAATTTTTCAACACAATTTTGACATTTTACTGGGACATACCCCATTTTTACAATTTTTTGTGCTTTCAGCCTCCTTCCAGTCAGTGGCCGAAATGGGTGAAAAACCAATGCTGGATCCCAGAAAGCTAAACATTTCTGAAAAGTAGACAAAATTCTGAATTCAGCAAGGGGTCCTGTAGATCCTGCAAGTGTTTCCTACAGAAAATAACAGCTGAAATAAAAGGATATTGAAATTGAGGTGAAAAAAACAGTCATTTTTCTCCACGTTTTACTCTGTAACTTTTTCCTGCAATGGAAGTCAGATTTTTTAAAGCAATATATTGTTACGTCAGCTGGACTCTTCTGGTTGCGGGGATATATAGGGCTTGTAGGTTCAAGAACCCTAGGTACCCAGAGCCAATATATGAACTGCAGCTTGCAATGGGTTTTCATTCTATACCAGGTATACAGCAATTAATTTGCTGATATGTAAAAAGTGAAAAATAGGTATCAAGAAAACCTTTGTATTTCCAAAATAAGCACAAGATAAGGGGCCTCATTCCGAGGCCGGCGGGCGGCGGGAACCGCCATATGGCTGCTCCGCGGTCAAAAGACCGCGGAGGCCATTCTGGCTTTCCCGCTGGGCTGGCGGGCGACCGCCAGAAGGCCGCCCGCCAGCCCAGCGGGAAACCCCTTCCCACGAGGAAGCCGGCTCCGAATGGAGCCGGCGGAGTGGGAAGGTGCGACGGGTGCAGTTGCACCCGTCGCGAATTTCAGTGTCTGCTAAGCAGACACTGAAATTCTTTGTGGGGCCCTCTTATGGGGGCCCCACGACACCCCATACCGCCATCCTGTTCCTGGCGGGCGAACCGCCAGGAACAGGATGGCGGTATGGGGTGTCGGAATCCCCATGGCGGCGCAGCAAGCTGTGCCGCCATGGAGGATTCCTGTGGGCAGCGGAAAACCGGCGGGAGACCGCCGGTTTTCCCTTTCTGACCGCGGCCAAACCGCTGCGGTCAGAATGCCCTTGAGAGCACGGCAAGCCTGTTGGCGGTGCTCTCGTGGTCGTTGACCCTCAGAATGACCCCCAAGGTGTTGAGAAGCAGTAGTTATTTGCACATCTCTGAATTCCGGGATGCCCATACTAGGATGTGAATTACAGGGCAATAGACGTCTTTTTTAAACACTGTCTTACATTTGGAAGGAAAAAATTTAGAGAAAGACAAGGGGCAATAACACTTGTGGGGGTAGGCCTAGGGACCGCAAAAGGAAAAGCCCCAAAACACAACGTGGACACATCACATTTTCACAAAGAAAGCAGAGCTGTTTTTTGCAAAGTGCCTAGCTGTGGATTTTGGCCTCTAGCTCACCCGGCACCTAGGGAAACCTAGCAAACCTGCACAGTTTAGAAAACTAGACACCTAGGGGAATCCAAGATGGGGTGACTTATGGGGCTCTGACCAGGTTCTGTTACCCAGAATCCTTTGCAAACCTCAAAATTTGGCCCAAAAAACACTCTTTCCTCTCATTTCGGTGACAGAAAGTTCTGGAATCTGAGAGGAGCCACAAATTTCCTTCCACCCAGTGTTCCCAGAAGTCTCCCGATAAAAAGGGTACCTCACTTTTGTGGGTAGGCCTAGCGCCCGTGACAGGAAATGCCCCAAATCAGAACATGGACACATCACATTTTTACATTGAAATCTGACATGTTTTTTTGCAAAGTGCCTAGCTGTAGATTTTGGCCTCTAGCTCAGCCAGCACCTAGGGAAACCTACCAAACCTGCACATTTTGAAAACTAGACACCCAGTGGAATCCAAGATGGGGTGACTTGTGGGGCTCTGACCAGGTTCTGTTACCCAGAATCCTTTGCAAACCTCAAAATCTGGCCAAAAAAACACTTTTTCCTCTAATTTCGGTGACAGAACGTTCTGAAATCTGAGAGGAGCCACAAAATGGCAACAACCTGTAGAGATTGAAGGGACAGCACAGCGAGTTGATAAGCGCATATTTTTCTTTTATACATCTGACTCTGCTTTGGGGACCCATGCAGGTGGGGTATCATTTTACGTACGGGACCAAGGGGAACGCTCGGTGGTAAGAAATTTGTGCCACAGTGGTGATCCTACAAAGAAAAGTGAGGAAAATATGTTTTTTTAAGCACGTTTTGAGGTTTGCCGAGGAGTCTGGGTAAGAAATGTTGGGGGATACCGGCAAGTCATACCTCCTTGGACTCCTTGGGGTGTCTATTTTTAAAACATGTCTGGGTTTGGTAGGTTTCCCTAGATGAAGGCCGCACCCGGGACCAAAAACATAGGTGCCCCTCCTCCCCCCCAAACACAGGTAGTTTTGCAATAGAACATTTTGGTGTGTCCACATACCTATGTGATGTTCCAAACACTAAAATTGTGAAAAGAAACACACTTACGTTATGTTAAAAAGACCCCTCACCCATCAACCAAGTTGGTGGTATGTTTCATCATCGGGGTCCCACCTGACACACCTAGCGTGTCACAGGTGTGCTGCGATGCCTTATTACAGCGGAGTGGGTTTTGTCATTTTTACCACACATACTGGTTGGATTTGGCACAAGGGTGAGTGATGGTTCAGTGGATCAGAATTTATTAACAAGAGATTTCACAAAAATGAAATGACCTGTTAATAACTGAAAGGCCCAAAAACTGAACCAATGACTCACAGCTCGTGAGCTATAAAGCCACGGCAAGGCACCAACCACTTTACAGTCCACTCACACACCGTTCATACATGACACGCACAAGACCATTCACGCTGCCAGCCACGGGCCCAGCACAATACAACACTCGCAACGACAGACAGCGCCACTCAAGGGCCCATCGCTTACATATGCCCACATGCCTGATACAGCAATCACACCAGCTGATGGGAGTGTGTGGACTGGCGTTTGGCTGGCAGTGTGTTGCATTAGCCAACAGCAAGTCAATATGTACACCGTCAGCCAAGTGCCACTCCACACACAATGGCATCACTTTTTTTTTTAAACAAAGAAACCACTAACTAATTCGAAATAATTACAAAACTACAAACAAAAAAGCTCTAACTAAGTACATGACAGAAATGCCAACCATGACACTGAACACATGAAAATACAAAACAGGCAGTTTTTACACTCACGGTTGTTCCCAGTAATTCTGCTGGGTGTGGTAATTCTTGATACAACTACCCACACACAGTCCAGGCTTTGAAGGACAATTGTGGCAGTACATTCGAGTCTCCCTCTGGATACCTCTTCGAGCACACACTCTACGTTTCTTAGCTTGAAATTCTTTTTTTGGCGTGGGAGGAATGTGCTCAGCAAAGTGGTGATCTTTCAATCTAGCCACATCCTCCACCACTGCTTCTCTAGGAACTCTTGCCTGTTCCAGCATAATAAGGCTCTCTATCACTGACTCCTGAAATTTCACAAATGTCATCTTTGACTCTGGAGACCTATCCTTAAACACAATAAAAGCATTAAAAGTTGCTAAGTGGAAGAGGTTAATCAATCAATCAAGGCATTTATAGAGTGTGCTACTCACCTGTGAGGGTCTCAAGGCGCTGGAGGGGGGGGGTTACTGCTGCTCAAAGAGCCAGGTCTTAAGGCGCTTCCTGAAGGCGAGGTGGTCCTGGGTGGTTCTTAGGTGAGCAGGAAGGGAGTTCCATGTCTTGGCTGCCAGGTAGGAGAAGGATTTACCTCCAGCAGTGGTTCTGCGGATGCGAGGGATGGTGGCGAGAGCGAGGCTGGCTGAGCGAAGCTGACGGGTGGGCGTGTAGAATGCGAGGAGACTGTTGAGGTTTTCGGGGTGCTTTTTGTGGAGGGCTTTGTGTGCGTGGGTGACGAGCCTGAAGGTGATCCTTTTGTTGACGGGGAGCCAGTGCAGGTGTTTCAGGTGGGCGGATATGTGGCTGTGGAGCGGTATGTCGAGGATGAGGCCTGCGGAGGCGTTCTGTATGCGCTGAAGACGTTTCTGTAGCTTTGCGGTGGTTCCTGCGTATAGGGTGTTTCCGTAGTCCAGGTGGCTTGTGACGAGGGCGTGGGTAACAGTTTTTCTAGTTTCGGCGGGGATCCAGCAAAAGATTTTTCAGAGCATGCGAAGGGTGTGGAAGCAAGATGACGAGACGTCGTTTACTTGCTTGGTCATGGTGTGGAGGGGGTCCAGGATGAATCCGAGGTTGCGTGCGTGGTCTGAAGGGGTCGGTGCAGTGCCCAGGGCCGTGGGCCACCAAGAGTCATTCCAGGCGGACGGGGAGTGTCCGAGGATGAGGACCTCCGTTTTGTCAGAGTTCAGCTTCAGGCGGCTGAGCTTCATCCATTCTGCGACATCTTTCATTCCATCCTGCAGGTTGGCTTTGGTGGTGGCTGAGTCTTTGGTGAGGGAGAGTATCAGCTGGGTGTCGTCGGCACAGGAGATGATGTTGTTGTTGTGTTTGCGAGCGATGTTGGAGAGGGGGCTCATGTAGATATTGAATAGGGTAGGGCTGAGCGAAGAGCCTTGTGGAACGCCGCAGATGATCTCGGTGGGTTCTGAGCGGAAGGGCGGGAGGTAGACTCTTTGGGTTCGGTCAGAGAGGAACAAGATGATCCAGTCCAGGGTCTGTCCTTGGATTCCAGTGGAGCGGAGGCGGGTTATTAGGGTGCGGTGGCACATGGTGTTGAAGGCAGCCGGGAGGTCTAGGAGGATGAGGGCGGTTGTTTCTCCGTTGTCCATCAGGGTTCTGATGTCGTCGGTGACTGCGATGAGGGTGGTTTCCGTGCTGTGGTTGGCAGGAAAACCTGATTGGGAGGGGTTGAGCAGGTTGTTATCTTCAAGGAAGTTGGTCAGTTGCTTGTTGACGGCCTTCTCGATGACCTTGGCCGGGAAGGGGAGAAGAGAGATGGGGCGGAAGTTCTTCAGGTCGTTGGGGTCAGCTGTGGTTTTTTTCAGGAGAGCGTTGACTTCCGCGTGTTTCCAGCTCTCAGGGAAGGTGGCAGATGCGAACGAGCTGTTGATGATGATCTGGAGATATGGGGCGATGATGGCGTCGGCTTTGTTGAAGATGTGGTGGGGGCACGGGTCCGAGGGGGAGCCGGAGTGGATGGTGTTCATGGTAATTCTGGTCTCTTCGGAGCTGATGGTGGTCCAGGCGTTGAGGGTAGTGGCTGTTGGTTCAGTGGTGGGCGGCGGGGTCTGGGGTCCGAAGCTATTGTGTAGGTCGGTGATCTTTCGATGGAAGAAAGTAGCGAGGGAGTTGCAGAGTTCTTGTGAGGGCATGATGGTGTTGGAGCTGGCGTTGGGGTTGGAGAGCTCATTGACGATGTTGAAGAGTTCTTTGCTGTTGTGGGTGTTGTTGTCAAGTCTCTCTTTGAAAGATGCCCTTTTGGTGGAGCGGATCAGCTGGTGGTGTTCACGGGTGGCGATCTTGAGGGCTGACATGTTTTCTGCGGTGTGTTCTTTGTGCCAAGTTTTTTCGAGGGTACAGCAGGTTTTCTTGGATTCTTTGAGGGCGTCCGTGAACCACGGGGGTTTCCTGATGTTGGACTCTCTTGGGTGGCTTCTGAGAGGGGCGAGGTTGTTGGCACATTTGGTGATCCACTGTGTGAGGCTGAGGGCTGCGTTGTTGGCGTTGGTGGTGATGGCTGCTTGGTTATGGTTTAGAGTGGAGAGTAGCTGCTCTGTGGAGATTTTGTTCCAGGGTCTGCGGGTGATTTGTTGTGTGCGAAGGTGGTAGTTCTCACGTTTGAAGGTGAAGTGGACACATCTATGGTTGGTCCAGTGTATCTCAGAGGGGTGGCTGAAGGATATGTGGTTGCTGGCGGAAAAGATGGGGTCGAGCGTGTGACCAGCGGTGTGGGTGTTCACCAGTTGCTTGAGTCCGAGGTTGGCGAGATTGTCGAGCAGGGTGACGGTGTTGGTGTCGTTGTTCTTCTCCAGGTGGAAGTTCAGGTCCCCGAGGAGGATGTAATCTGGCGATACTAGGGCGTGCGGTGTGACGAAGTCAGTAATGGATTCGCTGAATTGGGCGCGTGGGCCAGGGGGCCTGTAGACGAGAGTACCTCTGAGGGTGGTTCTGGGGTTGGTGTGGATCTGGAAGTGCATGTGTTCGGCGGCGAGGGGGGTGTCTTTGGTGGAGGTCGTGATGTTGATGGAGTTCTTGTAGATGATGGCGATTCCTCCCCCGATTTGGTTGGCGCGGTCTTTCTGGGCGATCTTGTCGGGGATGGCTAAGGCGATGTCAGGAGCCGAGGAGGCGTTCATCCAGGTTTCTGTGATGAAGGCGACGTTAGGTGCTGTTGTGTCCAGGTGGTCCCATAATTCGATGGTGTGCTTGTGGATGGAGCGTGTGTTGAAGAGGATGCACTTGAGGCGGTTGTTGGTGCGTGGGCCGGTGGAAGGATTGCAGGCTCGGTGGAAGGTTTACATGCAGGCGTTTGGGGCTGGCTTGGTAGCAGGTGGTTGTTCGCCCGGGGTTGAGTGCGTTGAAGGAGGTGGCATTGTATCTAAGATGGGGTTTTTGGGTGCAGTGGGGGCCAGGGGTTCTGGCGCTGGGCACGGTCAGGCGGGGAAGGGCGCAGACGGGCTTGCCTTTGGCGTGGCTGCGCAGCAGCCGCCTTAAGAGGGAAGGGGGGGAGGAGGGGTCAGCTGGGAGGCGGGAGGGAGGGCAGTGAATGGGAGCAGGGGGGCGGGCCGCACGGGAGGCAGCGGCGGGAAAGCGGGAAAGCGGAACAGGAGGGAAATGGAGAAATGGAGAAAGACAGAAGCGCAACAGGCGAGAAAATGGAGAAGGACAGAAGCCCAACAGGAGCGAAAAAGGAGAAATAGAGAAGCACACCAGGAGAGACAAAGTGGAAAGACAGAAGCACAACAGGAGCGAAAGTGGAAGAATAGAGAAGCACAACAGGAACGAAAATGGAGAAAGACAGAAGCACAGCAGGAGAGACAAAGGATAACTAGATAAGCCCAGTAGGAGAGACAAAGGAGAAATAGCAAAGCACAGCAGGAGAGACAAAGGAGAGAGACAGAAGCACAACAGGAGCGAAAATGGAGAGAGACAGAAGCGGAGCAGAAAGGAAAAACCTAGGACCTACAAACCAGTGGCAGGGGCCTGGGCAGGTGGAGCTGCAGCAGCGGGGAAGCGACCTACCCGAGGGTCAAGGGTCGCTAACTGAATTGCTAACTTCTTATACCAAACGTAAGACTTACGAATAGCAGTATAAGGTTCCAACCTCTGATCAACTCTATCTACACCTCCCATGTGCTTATTATAATCTAAAGTACACATAGGTTTGCACACTTCAGTAACCGGGCCCCAAACTGTCACAGGGGAAGTACTCTCATCATGGATGGTACTTAGCATGTAGACATCTCTCTTATCTGAAAATTTCAAAGCTAGCAGCTCATCATTCCACAAGGCACTGCACTGTCCTCTCTCAAGTTTTTTACAGACAAGCTCCCTTGGATAGCCTTTCCGGTTACAACGAATTGTGCCTCAAGCAACAGTGTCCACTCTAAACAATTCCTTGAACAACTGCACTCCAGTGTAAAAGTTATCTACATACAAATTGTGACCTTTGTTGAACAGTCGTCTACCAAGTTCCCACACAATTTTCTCAGTAACTCCAAAAGTGGGAGGACAACCAGGGGGGTCAATACTGGAATCCCTACCAGTGTAGACACGGAAACTATACACATATCCTGTACTAATTTCAGACAGCATATACAATTTAATTCCATAACGTACCCTCTTGCTAGGAATGTACTGCCTAAAAACCAAACGACCCTTGAAGAGGACCAAAGACTCGTCCACTGCTACTTCTTTGCCTGGAACATAGACCTCTCAAAACTGGTCTAAAAAATGATCAAGTACAGGCCTAATCTTAAAAAGACAGTCAGAATCAGGGTGATCTCGTGGCAAGGCTAATGCATTGTCAACAAAATGCAGCATCCTAGAAGAAGCAAATACCGATTATGACTCATGGTTGCAGGAAATATAGCTGTTGCCATCAAGGGACTAGTATACCAATAAGAAGCCAGTGACGGCTTCCTTATCAACCCCATCAAGAGAGTCAAACCCAAAAACCTTTTCATCGCCTCCAAATTGGTGGGAATCCACTGGGTAGCTCTAGAGTGTGGCCTAAGTCTAGCAGTATTGTCCCTCAAATGCTGCTCCACATACAAATTAGTCTGCTCAACAATCTCTTCCAAAAACACATCATCCACAAATAACTCAAAGAAATCGACAGGCAAAAAGTTCTCTGTATTGACTCTACACCCCGGGAGACCAGTAAAGGCAGGCAATTCTGGCTGTTCCATTTTTGAGCAACCCAGAGTTCAGGTCTTCTAACGGAAAACCTTTCAGCCCCAGGTTGCTGCACAAATGGAACATCAGTGCCCTCCTCTAAAACAGGCCATTCATCTGCACTGAGTGTGGCTTCCTCATCAGAAGATTCCTCTCCAACAGAAACTTCACTGCCAGAATCTCTCACTTCCTCCTCTGCCTCAGATGCAGAGTCCGTCTCATAATCATGATCAGACAATGACTCAAAAAGCATACCAGCCACCTGCTGAGCAGTCATCCTGCGGCTAGCCATGATCTTTCCTACGAAAATTAACTGGACAAATGCACCATCAACAACTAGCACTGTGTAAGATAAGTAATAAAGTGTAGCTTTATCAGTAAGAGTCATAAACTCAAAAACTATACTGCTCACTTGCCTGAAAAAGCTTGACTCACCAGCAACTACTCTCCACAGACACAGCAATCACCAATGATATCCCACTAAAAAGAAAGAAAGAAAGAAAGAAAGAAAAGCAAATTAGA
The DNA here is from genome assembly GCF_031143425.1 of Pleurodeles waltl. Taxonomy (NCBI): domain Eukaryota; kingdom Metazoa; phylum Chordata; class Amphibia; order Caudata; family Salamandridae; genus Pleurodeles; species Pleurodeles waltl. The sequence continues at coordinate 255,468,803 of NC_090437.1, read as the reverse complement.
AACAAATATCATTGTGCACAAACCTAAGGACAATTTTACATACAATCCTACATTTAATACACCACCTACAAACAGGTCATTCATGCATGGCAATAATACTCCTTTGGAGTAAATTGTTTTTACTTACCTAAAACATGCAACTATGCAAACCGCAGGTCAACCACCACCAAAACTGCTAGGAGCCACAGCAAAGAAAGTGAAAGCTTTGACCTCGAACAAAAAGGAGAAAAACATTTATCACAAATGCAAACAGTTTGTCAGTTGACAAACACCCCACAATCAAGCATTTAGAAATTGGAGCCTAAGTGGATTCTGCCATAGGGGCAGATGGACCTCCTAAAAAATAGGCCTATCTGCCCCAAGGAGGGCAGAAAATAACTTTAGTAGTGTGTCCCCTAGGGGGGGGGCGCCCCCTTGCCCAAAGGGACGCCCCCACACATAAATAAACATTTTAAAAAATCCTTGGCGTTCTAGTGGTTTCTGCCCCCCCTGAGGGCAGATCAGCCTAAATATAAGAGGCTGATCTGCCCCCAAGGGTGCAGAAATGGCCAACAGTTCAATGCCCCCCTTTGTGGGGGGGGTCGCCCCTTGCCCAAGGGGACACCCACCCACATAAATAAGCATATACAAAAAAATCCCTGGTATGCTAGTGGTTTCTGCCCCCCTTGGGGGCAGATCAGCCTAAATATAATAGGCTGATCTGCCCCCAATGGGGCCGCTCCCCAACAGCACAAAAAAAAAAAATCCCTGGTGTCTAGTGGCCATTCCTGCTGCCCGATCACAATGCGATCGGGCAGCAGGAATGCTCAAAGCGACACCGGGGGAAAGAAAAAGCCTTTCCTTTCCCCCGGTGCCTCTTTGTTCCAAACCCTCCACATGCCGGAGGAGAAACTCACCTGTTTCTCCCTTCGTCGCACTGGAAGCAAATGGCTTCCAGTGCGGCAGGCACCCTGTCATGATCTCAGCGAATGATCGTGCGCTGACGTCATTACGTGGGGGTGGAAGGGGAAAGGCTTCCCCTTCCATCCCTGCCTGGGGGGGCGGTAGGGAAACCCACAGAGGGAGTGCCTGGGTACCTGTACCTGTGGGCTCATTTCCATGGTCTCTGATCATGGAAGCAGTCCACAGGTGCCCTTCCCTGCCCCCAGGGACACCCCCTGCCACCCTCTCCCTCCCCTGGAGGACACCCATTGATGGGGGGACCCATCTATGGTAAGTAGAGGTAAGTATTTTTTTAATTTATTTTTAAGGTGGCATGGGGGGCTAGCTTGGGCCCCCCTACATGCCACTGTGCCCAATGGCCATGCCCAGGGGACAGTACTACTGTCCCCTGGGCATGGGCAGTGGGCAGGGGGGCATGACTCCTGTCTTTGCTAGACAGGAGCCATTTCCATGGGGGTTGTGTGTCAAAAAATTGCGCCAGTCAGGTTAGAGTCATTTTTTTACTCTAACCTGACTTTCACCATTCTTTGACGCACAACCCCCATTGTTCCCTACACCTCTGCTGCCCGGTTAGCGTCATTTATTTTGACGCTAACCAGGCTGCTGCACCAGCTACTGTCATTCCATAAATAAGGCGCCCGGCTGGTCCATTGGAATGGCGGTAGCCGGTGTTATACTTTTTGACGCAAACCTGCGCTAGCGCAGGTTTGAGTCAAAAGTATAAATATTGGCCTTAGTTCCCTTTGACAAGTAAAAGTCTAGTTTAGAAGATGATTGCAGTGCATCCTCCTATGAAATGCGGGGGTAGCATCATTTGCTTCACAAATTTATTTTCAAACTGAAAATTATCCACCAGGGAAATTACCATCACAACCCTACAAACAGCATGGATCAATTTGTCCTGACAAGATTGCTTGGCATAAATTACATTTGTGGATGAAATGAGGCTTTTACTTGATTTAGTGCTGAGAAAATCTCAGATTTTGACAAAGATAATGAGGCGACTATAACATGTGAATCAGCCTTTATTACTGCTTCTAGCAGCAATAATGATTAGAATCTAAATATGTTACTACTCCATCAGGACTTTATTAGGGATATCTAATATTATACCCATTCTACATTTATCGCACTCAGAGGTAAGTGACCATTGTCATGCCAACCTCACTGCAGACATTTTGTGTATTAATAAATACGTTTATAAATAAATAAATAAATAAATACCTGAAATAACAATATACAAGGGAGTGATCTCAGGGTCATATTACCATGGAATGATGCATCACTGCGCTAAGGCAGTGAAGTGTCAAGACAGGTTATGACGCCATGGATGCATCATATTTATAATACAGTGCACCATGGCGTAAGGTCCCAAGGATGTGTCACAAATTCTGACACATCAGTGGGAAGGATGCTGCAATGCATGTGCCAGCAGTGGCACATTGCCGAAGTTGGGCTTAAGACAAGCACAACTTCAGCAATGCGTCAAAAAACATAGGTGATGCGTCAGTCCTGGCTAACGCAAGTAGCCTAATGTGTGAGGATCAATGTAATCGAGTGTAAAATGGTGGAAAAGATACCTTGTACTCTACTACATTGGTCCTGGATGTAATGCAGACAAGTATGAAGTATGGCTATGTGTTACATTACAATGGGCATAGTCTACTTATGTGTATGAAGAGACCTAAGTATGTGTGACATATTGAGTGACACTTGAATGTGAGCGGAAAACAGTATATATATATATATGTTGCAATGTGAAGTGGCATTTTTATAACTTATTACTGTGTGGGAAGCTGGGTCTGGTGGCTTAGTGGACTAATGCATCCACTGTAAGATCCTGTGTGCAATCTCATGGTCACAGGTTCAAATCTCAGTGGGTCCACTCAGCCTTTCATCTTCTGAGGTCAAAAAATGAAAATGATTGAGTTGGATAGCAATAAACATCTGTCATTCAGCACCAAGATTCCCTTCTGTGTGAACATCAGTTTTACAAATATACGTTACGTGTTGCGGTCACTCAGTTGGTCAGATGACTATTACACAGCCACTGTGTCGTTTTCGACACCTGGGTTACAGAGGCATAGGAATTTTGATGCTTTTCAGGCTGAAAGCGATTAATTGTAAAGATCTGTTGCACATTGCCAAACTAGTAAATATTACTGCGTTAGTTGTGAGTGAGAATTTACAAGCAAACACCTACCGTGCATACATTACAAACTACGTGGTGCAGCAGGATCTAACAGAGGAATTTCTTAACCCCGGCCTACAAAAACTGACACATTGGGCCTAATGTGTCATTTTTAAAATATGAAGCAAAAAATGCACTGCCAGAGCTTAAAAGAAATTACACAATGGCATTGCAAGCTACTTGTAAATATGCCCAGATGTTTTCAAAATTCTGAGCTAACTTGGAAACTCCACTGAGGTCTGATTTGCAGGTGCCAGCCTAACCAGGATTCCAAAGACATTAGCTCAAATTTCCCCCTCTGTAACTCAGTGTGCACAAATTACAAGAAAGGCTAGATGCCTTCCTCCAAATTCAAAGGAGAGGGTATGCACAAAAGGTTTTTCATATGATTTTTCTCCACGCTGATGCAAGCCCACCAGTCACCTCATACTAGGAGATCAGAGGCCTCTAGCCAGAAAACTGCTCTGTCGTCAAGGATACCAATTTACAAGAAAGACTAGTCACTTTCACCTTTCAGATAGATATTTTTAGACTAGAGAGACATATCTACACCAACTAGATGAGTAATCCAGTCAAGAGAGTGTGACAAGATTGCCATAAAGATCTATGGAACTGCCAGTGTCATCCACCAACTAGAAGCATCCTTCTATACCCTGAATGGGGAATTACAGGCCCATGTCACAATCACCAGCTCCCACAGGACTATAAGTCTCAGACAGGCTTGTGTTAGAGGTGCAGCAAGTCCAGGGCCTTGACCCTACACAGTGGACTCCATGCATCAACAGTTGATGTCCAAAGTTACCCATGATATACATATTTTGGCCTGGAGGTTATTCCACCACACAGAGCGGTCCTTGAAGCTCTGACTAGATCTTTCATCAGAGATCCGGGAGTGCCAGGGTGCTAGTGACTGGACTGGGCTCCATTTGCAGGTTTGTGAGCTCACAAAGTGCACAGGACAGTATTCTGCAGAACCAAGAGGGCTGCCGTACTTTGTTACAGTGGAAATCTCTGACTTGGAGGCCAGCCAGAATTCCAGCAGGCTATGGGGTACAGGCCCCCAGGCCAGGGCTCCATTTTCTCACTCACTCTACCACAAAACACCAGGAGTTAGTCCTGACAGCCTTAGGGTGGTCTTACCCCAAACATTTTGCCTGCTTGCCTCCAATTTTGCTGAATTTGTTTTATTTGACCTTAGGTTTCTGTACACTTCACCACTGCTAACCAGTGCTAAAGTGCTTGTGCTCTCTCCCTACAACTTGGTTTAATTCATGTATACCCATCTAATCGTCATATTTAATGTACTTATAAGTCCCTAGTAAAGTGCACTACAAGTGCCCAGTGCCTGTAAATCAAAAGCTAATAGTGGGTCTGCAGCCCTTATTGTACCACCCAGTTAAGTAGGGTTTTAGGGCATCTCCCAGGCCTCCCATTGCAGCGTGAATACAATGTTACACTGCCATGTCGACTTGGCATGTAAAACCCCTTACCACACCTTAAACTCCTCAATTATTACATATAATTCACCTGAATGTAGGCCCTACATAGCCTACAGGACAGGGTGGTGTGTAAATAAAATGCAGGATATTTTCTTTTCACAGTTTATGTGTCTTGGAAGTGAAAACCCCTCAAATTTATTTTTCACTACTGTGAGGCCTATAGAATAAAATTGGACATTCCTTATTACATTTAATAAGCTGTGATTCCTAATTGAAAAGGGTTAAATATGACATGTTTAGTACCTATTGAATTGTACAAATAAACCATTTTCAATGGTTAAGTCAGATTTATTGTCATCATAATGGAAATACCACTTTTATAAAGTTCAAAAAGAAAAAAAAAACAGGTGATGGAAGGAATGTTGAACAATGTCAAACATTTACCCCAGTCACAGATCTTTTTTTTGCATGCCACGCCATTCCAGTTTGGACCCATCCACATGCAAATCAGTCTTGACCCTGCTCCCCTTGGGAACAGCCCGGCCTGAACCGTCAGGCCAGGTCCTCCCTGAACCAAAAACAAGCATTCCTGGGACGAGTTTCAGGGTATCATCCCTCATCAGTCAGGCTAGCTTACAGGCTAGCTACAGTATTTTCAGTTTGTTCAAATGTTGATGATATACACCACCACAATTCAGCAATAGTTTTTATCAGCATTTCCCAAACTGTGGGCCGTAACCAACTGGTAGATCGTCAGTCTATTCCTGAAGGCGCACTAAAGAGCAATAAAGATTCTTTTACATTTTGTAATTATATTTTCACATTTGATGTGTTTCAAAGGTCATATGTCAGGCTGTGTCTTCTGATATATTGCTGCTTATTCTTTTACCATGGGGACTGGTGTTCATTTTTCTTTCTCAGCTGCACATTGGTAGAATTTTCAAACTGAAATATGTGACAATCATGCTAAGGTACAGAAAGAGTGATAGGTAAAGGTGTAAGATGTGACTCTTTTGGAACACAAAACAAAACATAAATACCTGTAAATCAACTGTACTCATATTTCTGATTATAAAAGCAGTCCAGAAAGCAAACACAAAGCAATGTTTTTGGTTTTCTTAAGTGTAAAGGAAACAATAATTTTAATAGGATCAAAACAAATCAAGCATCTTTTACTTGGTGATGCTCAAATGATATTCACTAAAACCCAATAGCTACAGGTTATCATTTGTGTCCTATATAGTTTTATCATTGAACCCATATCTCTGTGAATATGTGGTGGAAATTTCAATGGAAAAGTTGCAGTCTTTAAATTATAGCATGCTATAGACCAATGCTTTAATTATATGGGGACAATAGTGTACTCTAGAATGCACTTCAAGCCACATACTATGCCCTTACTACTCTCCTGCTGAATACATTTGCTACACTTTGTGTGAAACCAGGATCTTTCACAATCCCTATGACTTCAGTGATGTAACATTGATGTCACCACCCCTACTCAAAAAATGTCTCTAGCACCCCTGGTGCAAAGGTGCTGAACTATTTTCTTAAGTCGAAGCAAGACTTCTGGGGGCTGTACTATAGAAAATGCCCTGGGGGTGCAATGTGCATGTGCACCTGCTTTGTGCACTCCCTAGAGCTTTTTGGTATTAAAGAAGGGGCTGCAGCGTCTATGGTCCCTTCTGTAATACAAGTAGCACTGACTCACATGTTCAGCAACTGCTATCTCAAGACAGAGTTCCCTCATGTGCATGGGAGTGAGGGGACTGCTTAACCTCAGCGCTCATGCTGCATTAAGGAGCTCTCAGGAACTGCACTGACAGTGCGCCACAAAATAGTGGTGCACTGTCAGTGAGCCACTTGATGGCCACCCTCTCAAGGGAAATAAGGGGATCCTTTGGCCCCCTCCAGACATCGACTTACCGGCAGCTGCAGTCACTCACAGCAGGGTGGTTCACTTTCTCCTCTTAAATGTGCAGGCAGTTTGACGCCTGCACAGTGAAACACGAAGTGGCTTCTTCAAATTCTTCAAAGCTGATCAGTATTTCACTTAAATGTGCTGCCTCCAGGACAGTACAAGTTTGTGACTGCCCTGGGAACAGTGCATTCAAGAGAGTGCACTTTCACCGTTTGCACACAGTGCAACTGTTTGAAAGTGAGCAATGGTATAAACAGGGAAAGTGCAGCCTATATGTAATAGGACCCCAGGTGAGACTTCCAATATTTTTTGTGCTGTTTTTGTACTTCACAAAGCCATTTCAACAGAGAATGTGCTCACTATGCAACATCATACACAATCACCTTACTTGTGTTTGATTTTCACACATCAATTTAGAAATATGGATGCTGCCTAATGGCCAGAGCTGCTGACTTTGGATCTGGTGAACATGTTTGAGCCCTGGTGTTGTCTCTGGACATATCACTGAGGGGAATATTTACAAGAAGTTTGAGCCACCGTTGCATAATTTTTATTGATGCAGCGACTGTGCATTCTGTGCTTCATTTTTACAAAGTGACGCACTAGGGCCAATGTGTCACTTTTTGGTGACCTGCTTCTGAATTTTCATGCGCGTCAACTGGCTGTGACAGGCAATTATAATATATTCAAGGTAGGACAGTCTTTTTTAGAGCCCAATGTAGAACTGATGCAGTGATATTTGCAAGTTTATGGAAAGTGACGCATCGTTGGCAATCGGTGCACATAGACAAAAATGCCTCAAAATGTCTGGGCATTGGCAACCCAGGGGCTGGATATGAAGCATTGGCACTGGGATATAAACAGAACATACCCAAAACACTTTGACAAGCTCAACTATGCCATGGAGGTGCCAATACTTCAGCTAGGAGCAGCGAGAAGACCACCACGACTTAGGCAACACAGGAGAAGGGAGTGATTCTACTGACTACCCTCATTGATCTCTCGGAGGAGGAGGTCATCACTTACTACAGGATCAAGAGGGGGTCCATCATCCAGCTCCTGATCCTGATTGCATGAAGGCTGCAGGCAACATCGCAGAGGGGCACCAACATCCCTCTGCAGGCCAAGGTGATGGCAGTCCTCCACCTGCTAGCATCTGGATCTTTACAAAGCACCCCAGCCAGAGTGGTAGAAATCTCACAGCCATTCTTTTTGGCATTCCTACCCTCCATCCTAGATGCTATCATCAGCCTGACACCCCAGTACACCATGTTCCCCAACACACAGCAGCAACAACTGGAAACCAAGCAAGGCTTCTATGCCATAGATGGATTCCCACATGCCTGCGGGGCAATGGACTGCACACATGTGCAACATGTGCTTCCCACTGCTATATCCCACCTATACCGCAATATGAAGCACAGATATTCCATCAACGTTTGTGGAATAGTGGACTATCATAGGATGTTTACAATGTGCTGGCAAAGTACCCGGGCAGTGCTCATGATACTACATCTTCAGGCACTCCATCATCAATGAGAGCTTCCAGGATGGGAGATATGAAAATGAACACAATAGAGAATTGTGATAGAAGTGTCTCCTCAATGGTTTACTCACTCTCCATATCAATAAAGAATTACCACATTCATACTATTGCCAAGTAAATGTTTCTCAACTAGTCAGTGTATCACACAAGTTATTATACTTGTATTTGTAGAACAATGTCAGTTATTTACAAAATGGAATGCCATATACCCCACCTATTGTCAGTACAAGCCCCATACTGGTGGAAATGTATATAAGTCATTCAGGAAACACATAACAACATGTATTTGAATGTGAGTCAATCATGCATTGACTGATTTTTGATTTCATGTCTTTTCAGCTGACCAAGGATTTGGTCCGCAGCCATTGGTCATGACCCCATTTGCACATACCCAGACTGATGCACAGTGGAGCTACAACAATGCAGTTGGCAGGACCAGGGCTATAATGGAGCGGGCTTCCGAAGTATTGAGGTCTTACTTCCACTGCTTTAACATGTCTGGGGGAGAGATTGTTATACTCCCCCGCTATGGTATGCAAAATATACTTGTGTGCTATATATTGCACAAGCTATCTATGCGGACCAATGTCCCATGGGACGAGGGCCATGAGGACCAGGAAGGCACAGATAAAAATTATTATGGAGATACAGGCCAAGGCCAAAATCTACCCACAATTGCCAGTAAGCGGTGAAGACACAACATTATAGATAACTTTTACACAGACACATGAAGTATCTTGATGGACACTAATATATTGGTTTTTTTCAAAGAGTGTTACAAAATGACAACAAATGAATGAAAACTGCCTTTGTGTAAGCAATCTCATTTCACAGTCACTGTAAACATCAAGATAATCACATCTCATCTGATAGTTTTTGCCCGATCACAAAGGTATGTAGCTATGTGTTACAAACACCACCAGACACCATCATGTATAGCAAAATATGTGTGCATGTCAGCAAATGTGCTATACACATGTGCTTTGGAAGACATACCCCAAACAAAGCTAGCAATGGGGTACACTGTAGACATGTTGTGAGTATGTGTGCTGCTGCTGCGTTGTAGTGACCATCAGACATCCTACGGAAATCCAAAGGGAGTGTAAATGTAAAAAGTGTGCAATGACTGTGTGTGTTGTACATCTAGCCATTTGAACTAGCTTTCATTGGTGGAGGCCATCAAACTGAACGCATAGGGGGTCATTCTGACCCTGGCGGCCGGTGGCCGCCAGGGCCACCGACCACGGGAGCACCGCCAACAGGCTGGCGGTGCTCCCACGAGCATTCTGACCGCGGCGGTTCAGCCGCGGTCAGAAGCGGAAAGTCGGCGGTCCCCCGCCGACTTTCCGCTGCTCGGGGGAATCCTCCATGGCGGCGGAGCGCGCTCCGCCGCCATGGCGATTCTGACACCCCCTACCGCCATCCTGTTCATGGCGGGAAACCCGCCATGAACAGGATGGCGGTAGGGGGTGCCGCGGGGCCCCTGGGGGCCCCTGCAGTGCCCATGCCAATGGCATGGGCACTGCAGGGGCCCCCGTAAGAGGGCCCCGCAAAGTATTTCAGTGTCTGCTTTGCAGACACTGAAATACGCGACGGGTGCAACTGCACCCGTCGCACCCCTGCAACTACGCCGGCTCAATTCTGAGCCGGCGTCCTCGTTGCAGGGGCATTTCCTCTGGGCCGGCGGGCGCTCTTTTGGAGAGCGCCCGCCGGCCCAGAGGAAATGTTTGAATGGCCGCGCGGTCTTCTGACCGCGGTGCGGTCATTTGGCGGCGGTACCTTGGCGGACGGCCTCCGCCGTCCGCCAAGGTCAGAATCAGGGCCATAGTCTAATGATTGTGAACAGAGGCACATTTGATGTGCATGGGAACACAGTGCAACCCACATAGTCACCAAATGCTACATCAATGTTTGCATGCACATAGCAAACGTATTGTGATCTTTCACATAGCACATTTTAATGTGGATTCCTTAACTGTGCCAGTGCTGGATTGGCTGCATAGTCCCAATTCTGAAACACATGCCCCAGTAGGCAAGGTTTCAACTGTCACCTGCAGGGGTGTATGTGACTGTGTTGGTGTGTCTCATCCTGATACAAACAATGATGTCACTCCTACAGCTCCATACATGTGTGTTAGTAAAAACAGGACAAAAGAGATTCAAAATAACTCAATAGACGTGAAGGTATGAATACATACAATATCACTTCTGCCAAGGTAGCATGCACTGATGCATTCCAGCTTAGAGTGGCACAATGTGTCATAAAATGACCAGATGAGCATCTTGTGTGAATGGCTACCCACACTCAGAAGCCCTCTCTGTTGCCAAATAATGTGATGAATTCTATAGTAAACATACACCTCAGTGGGAGTCGTCACACTTTTTTTGGCTAGTCAAGCTGCCCTAGAGATTCACCAAAAATAGGCTAACAAGTTAGGCAAACACTTTTCTGCAGGGGTACTGTGACTATGCCACACATATTGTTGCTGGCATAACGCCCATACATTAGATGTGTACATCCCGCAAAAAGATATGCTGGTTGTTGGGTATTTCTGTATGGTAAATGTTGTCTCACACATATTACCAGATGTCATATAGGACTTGGCACATGTCTTACATATCTAGACAGTCAACCTATGACCTGGATGCCAAGTGCACTGTAGACTGGCTAAAGAAGTAGACAGTGTATGTCATTCCCAAAGTCTGTATTGCATCCCTATCACATCCTCTGTCAGAATGCAGACAGATAGCATGTTCCCAAGTTTTGTCATACTCATGTATTGCAATGTGTATTACCTTTGCATTGGACTTCAACATTTATGTAAATGTCAAAAGTACTACACAGTTAGATATTTCCAGCCAAGCATGATACAAACAGTAAGACATAGAAATTATGTGAAGGTGTCAACATTTCACAATATGTTAGTGCTTTTTTGTGTTATAAATTGTGTGTCATAGTGTCCACACCATCAATGCAATGACTCACACATATATTCACTGTAAACATACATATGTAACACATTCCAAGTCGTCAAGCATGTCAGCCCAGTCAATTTGACAAAGATTAGTGATCTCTGAGATGTTTAAGTGCATTGCACAATACACCACACTGTACCCCAGATATTAGACTAATTGCATCACTAAAAACAAAAACATTATCCTGTTGCATGGCACATTGCACCCAGGGTGTCACTCGGAATCCACACATCCATGTTAATGTGTCAAAAATGATGCATTGTAGGTAAATCACACATTGTCTTATTTTCCAACGGTGTGTCAGAAAAAAACTACGCACTAGTAGAAAATGTGACACGTCCACCCAAGAAATTATGCAATGGCTCTGCCATGCTAAAAACCACGAAGTGTGAAGTTACTTTCACTTTCTTTACAGTCTTTTTTTGTCTGTGTTGGCTAGAGGAGGTGTTTCCTGGAGAGTTTGTTGGTATTTTATGGTCAAGTTGGTATCTGTCCTGTCCCTGGTGTGTCCCAAAATGTCTTTTTTTGTTTTAAAATTGTATTTTGTATTGCTTTGTGTAGTGTATTTTTGGGTGTTTGTTTTAATAGAGGTTCGTAGTTTGAGGCGTAGGGGTGCTTGTAGGTTAAGTTAGGTAGTTGTTGAGGGTATTTTTTTAAGGATATATCAGAGAGGGGCAGAACACGTAATCTGTTGGAGAATGAGTTTGAGGATCTACTGTGGCTCATAGAGCACTACCTCGCCAATATGATAGCCACAGGGGGTAAGGTGAGCCAGGGGCACCCTACTGCGAGAGGAAGGAGTGCTGGGAGAAGGTGAGGTTTCATCTGAGCCAAGTCTTTGGTGTGGATCAAACACTACATCAACTCAAGCATGGTTTGGAAGATGTTGTCATCCTAAATTGATCTAATTGATCATCTCTGCATGCAAGTTGGTGAGCATATTGGTAAGTCCGTATATACCATGAGCTCGTAGATGTGTTTCCTTTGCAAAAATCTTTCAATTATGTCATGACTCGAGGGTCAGATATGTTTTTGGGTTAGTATGCCATACTATAGGCCAAATCTGTTAGGTAAAAAACATGCCACAGAGGCATGTTCATTGGAACTAGTACTAGCCCAGCCAGACCATGCAGTGCAGCAGAGGCCCAAAGGTGGTTGGGGACCCATCTGGCACTGTGCATGGAGTGTTGTCACCTGGCCTGTCAGTTTATTACCGGGTCCAAACTTTGTGGGCCACCCCCATGTGTGATGCAGGGGAGCACATTTACATGTCATAAAGTCACGGGCTGGAAAGGTTGCACCACTAACAATTTAACATACATGTTATTTTAAAAATGTTTAATATTCCTTAATTTGCCTGTACAGGGCAATAATGGACAATGTTCATTTATTGTGCAGTAGTAACATGTAATGAGCTAAGTGAAGTCACAACAAGCATGGCCACTGTCTGCTGTGTGTAGCATCGTACAGAACACATATTGATTTGAGAAAGTGCCAGCAAAATAGTTAGCTTGCAGAGTGTGGCCTTTCCATTCATTCTGTTCACATAGCCACCAAAGTGAGACACCCTTGCATCATGTAGCAATGAGTGATGGGGTGGAATTTGGTCTGAACTCTGTGCACTTGAGATGCTATTTGCTTGATATTACCAGTAAGCACTGCAACATGGCAAACCTATGTTCATCATTAAGCCATATCATCTTTGTCATATGCAACTTGTCCTATGTTTTGACTTTAAGAGACATTTGTGAAGTAACTGTACTGTGCTTCATTTGAACACAGTGTACCATATCCTAAATTCACAGAGTATTATACCATGTTTTTGTGTTGTAGGTGTTTGTGTTGTAAGTGGACCAGACCCAAACACAGTTGGAGAGATGGAAACATTCTGGGATCCCAATACTACCAGGGAGTGTCAGCTGAATGTTTTCTGCCAATTATTTACTTGGATATGTGGAAACTGTCATCCAACACTAAGGGTATCTGAGCATCCCTCAGATTTCTGCATTTCAGTGAAATGTAAGGAGGAGTGGCAGATGAACAATGTCCACCAGTCCATTGGTTTTTAAGGGTGTCTGATAGAAAGTCTACATGAACCTGCCTTTGGATGGATCAATTGCAATCTGCTTGTCTGCTGCATGTTGCTAGTGTAGTTGTACACACAGGAATGTATGGTAATTTTCTATGGCAGGTCCACACAGGATGTGAGGATTCCTACATCAGTGCAGACAGAATGATTATGACTAGATATGGCACATGCCAACAGTCCACACATGGTAATGCAGTGAAAGACCTGACTCATGTCATCATATGCCTAATGATTCATGATCAACAAGTGACCATAATATTTTACTACTTTGTGAAGCAACAAAACGATGTTTAAAGTAACACATGCATGTCTGCACTGTGTGGTCAGTATAGAGCCTATTACACGGTCAAACTACTGTGGTGTTACCCATACTTGGCCCTCCTAAAAAAATGTCAGCCTGGATTACTGTAAGCAAATACATGTAAGGTACAGCACAGGATACTCATACATATGAGAACTACAACATTCATTTATAAACTTGTTACATAGATGTTGTTAGAAGTGGGGTTTCTGGTTGGCTAGGGTATGCACCTCAGCCAGGCAGAACTTACCCATTCTAGTCAGGGCAAGGGAGTTACACGTCCAAGATAACCCCTGCTCACCCCCTTGGTAGCTTGGCACGAGCAGTCAGGCTTAACCCGGAGGCAATGTGTAAAGCGTTTGCACAACACACACAACACATGTGACGCAATATCCCCACCACGAAGGAAACACAACACCAGATTACATGAAAATATACTGAATTGTACACAACTAAATTATTAGACCAAACATTACATATCAGTACTATCCTGCTACCTTAGCAGTTGTCAGAACGTTACACATTAGTTACTCTGCAAATTAGCAGTAGTCACACACAACACACAGGTTACTCAGTATTCTGCAACATAAGCAGTAGTCAGGAAACACGTTATCACATTAGAGCACTTGTCATAAGAATATCATAAAACGCCCATAGTAGGAACATTAGAAAACATATGGCAAGTTAGGGAAACATATTAGCAAGCATGACTATAAAAGGAACATTTGCATACACATATGTAAAAACATCAAACACAGGTAGGTACTATATGAATCAAACAAAAGTCTGTAGAAAGAACTTTGGATTGCAACTATATTGGTCCTTTAAACAGTACCTGGTTGGATGAAGGCACCTCCAGTGCCTAGAAGGCGAACAATGGGGCCCCCGGCGCTCCTATGCGCAAAACGGGGGCCTCCCTTATACTCTGGGGTCAGAGGAGAGCGACATGCACCTCCTCTCTTTTATAGACAGGCCCCTCTGGGAACCGTGATTACTGGGGGCCCCCCAGGGCCTCAACCGGCCCTCACAAGGGGGGCCAAAGCCAGCAAAACATCTTAGGGCAGGAGGGGGGCACCCCGCACCCCCTCCGGTTTAATGACAGGCCCCTCAAGGGGACCTGCGATCTCTGGTGGCCCCCCAGGCCTCCACTGGCCCTTCCACCAAGGGGGGGGCCACAATAATGCCTGTTTTACCTAACAGCAGAAAAGGAGCGTCCTGCTCCTAACGCATAGGCCAGGGGGAAGGGGGCATTCCCCGTGCCTTCCCCTGGTCCTGCCGTGAAGCCACAAGAAAATCAGACCCCTCCTGGGGCCTGAGCAGACACTCGCCTGCACCCGATGCGGTGCACGAGTGTTCTTCCAGCTTCCCGGCCCGCTGCGGTGATCTTATTTAAAGGGGCACAATGCAGCAAGGAGCCTATGAGCTCCCAAGGCTCCATAAGCGCACTGCAATCAGCGCTACGGCAGCCACAACCACGGAGAAGCACCCCTCGTGAAGAAATGGATGCAGGGGTCAGGGGCTACAGCACCCTGTCCCTGGGAGCAGAATCTTAAGACAAGGTCCTCAGGTGGCGGGCCCAGCTACAGGCCAGCACAAGGGAAAGGCAGCAAGTGGCAAGTCCTTCACAGTGACCAGGCAGGGCACAGGTCAGCACAGCAGCAGCAGTCCATGGCGGTTCCTGGTGAGTCCTTTCAGCCTTTGGTGTCCAGTTCCAAGATGATTCCAAGAGTCTCCAAATTGTGGGGGAAATTCCCCTGTACTTATAGTCAGTTCTTACAGTGTTTTACAATGGTAGGGAGAGGAGGTTCCAGACAGTTACAACTGGTTCTGGGAGGGCCCCTCTCTCCTTTCAGCACAGGCTCCAAACATCAGTGGGGGGTTAACGACCCTATTGTGTGAGGCCAGGGCACAGTCTTTACAAATGCAGGTGTGCCCCGCCTCTCCCTTCTCTCAGCCCAGGAAGACTATTCAGTATGCAGATGCACCTCTGTGACACCTCCACCCTCCCTGTGTACAGGCTGTCTGAAAAGTATGCACAAAGCCCCAACTGTCACTCTGCCCAGACGTGGATTGGAGTCAAGCTGCAAAACACCAGAGTCATAAGCACAGATAAATGCGCACTTTCTAGAATTGGCATTTCTGTGATAGTAATACAAAATACACCCACACCAGTAAGCAGCATTTATTATCACCATCACAACCATACCAAACATGCCTACGCTACCACTCATAAATCAGACAATACCCCTTACACATAAGGCAGGGCATTTCTAATGCAATCCTATGAGAAGGCAGCACTCACAGCAGTGAGACACCAAGTTAGGCTGTTTGTCACTACTAGGACAGGCCATGCAATATGGCACATGTCCTGCCTTTCTACATACATGGCACCCTGCCCATAGGGCTAGCTAGGGCGTACCTTAGGGGTGACATACATGTAGTAAAAGGGGATTTCTGGGCCTGGCAAGTACGTTTAGATGCCAGGTCCCTGTGGCAGAAAACTGCGCACACAGGCCCTGCGCTAGCAGGCCTGAGACAGGTTTTGAAAGTCTACTTCAGTGGGTGGCGCAAACAGAGCTGCAGGCCCACTAGTAGTATTTCATTTACAGGCCCTGGGTATAGAGATACCAAGGTACAAGGGACTTATAGGTAAACTAAATATGCCAATTAGGAATAAGCCAATCATACCAACTTTAGATGGGAGAGCACCTGCACTTTAGCACTGGTCAGCAGTGATAAAGTGCACAGAGTCCTAGAGCCAACAGCGAGAGGTCAGAAAAACCAGGAGGAAGGAGGCAAAAAGACTGGGGATGACCCTGCGTAAGGCCAAAAGTCCAACAGATGTGCATTGAGGTAACATTTCAAACTGGCTTGTATGTGCAGACACTCAGATATATCTATAGGGCCACATGGTATTGCTTGCATTTCATTACATGAAGCCTGTTATGTGGTTCCATGTATTTTCATGAGTCAATATTGGAGACGTATCCAACAGGCCAGTATGAAGGGAGGGTAGCTAGCCACTCTCCATCTATGTTTCAACCCTATTGCATGTTGCTTGAAACACCCCAGGGAGTATCTCAGTTGACCATGTGTACCATTCCTTGTGTACAAAACATCACATTTACTAATCTTTCTTAGTAATAGTATGTACACACTTACATTTGGGCATACACTGCCATTTTATATACCTTCAATCTTGATACATGAGTACCTTTGCATTATTATATTCGAAGAAGTGTATGTTTCTAAAAGTTGTTGTCATTTTTACTTTAGAAATGAAATATTTTGTCAGGAAATGCCACATGTGATGTTTTTGTTGATTAGAGCCTAAAGTTGATTTAAAAATCTTCAGCTTTGTCTGATACATATTTCATCCTCTCCAACAGACATGACACCAGCCCAGGAAAAGGCCAATGGTATCAGGCATGAAAGATACTGACAACACAGGCATGTTTAATGGGTATACCGTAGAATAGGAAGCATGTTTGTTGATGCAAAGGCGGCTGGTACATGGAGATCAGAACCTCAGGGACTCCAAAGAGCAGCCAAAGCAGGCACCAGCTAGCCAGCCAATGTGCCCCACGGTGGTTAAGATCTAGCAGTTCCTGGACCATCTTCAGGCCCAACAACACTTGCACCACAGGCCCAACCACCAACCCCCAGACAGACATCTGCCTTCGAACAGCAGGCCCTTAGTGACCTTACTGAACTTAGGAAATGTGCAGCAGGTATGGAGAAGAAGATATACATGAGGAGTATAAAAACATTCAGGCAGTCCGTGGACCGGATTGCTGCCCAGCTCTATGATTCAATTTTTCTTCCTGCTTTTCTCTTGTTTTTATAATGCAGTTTTATACAATTGTACAGTAACATAGGTTAGGTTAGTGATTAGCATAGGAACAGGTATGTATAGTTTAGTTATGATAATTTTTAAATGTGATTAATGTTTTATTGTTAGGTGGGGATATGGGTGGATTGGTTGTAAAAGCGAGGTTGATGTTTAATGTTGGTGGAAAACATAAAAAATACAAAAATATAACAATTAAAAAAATACAATAAAATATATACTTGCTTAGCTTTCAATGTTTAGTGAATATATGTAATTCATGTTGTTATTGTGTGAAAATGTGCTTTAAGCTTGGTGGGGTGTTGAAGTTTAAAATGTTTGTAATGGCATATGTGTGGAGTAGTATACACTAAGGTTAGGTAGGTTGAGGTAGGTTTTAGGTAAATTTGTGTAGATTAGTTATCTTAAGTTAATCTAGATATATTTTAATGAGGATAGATAAGTTAACGTAGTATAGTTTTGTTTGGAGTTTAGAAATATTACTAAGATAAATGAAATATTTTTCCACTTTCACAAACTGCTTTGTAATGAATTGCGTAGGAGCTGACATATATAGTGTTAGGTGGTATTTTGAACATGCTGTGGGGTTTTCATGTGGTATTTGTTTACATGTGTGACTAGGTGAAACACCTATAGAGAACATCCTGTCAAGTTTGCAGTGGATTCACTTAAGGAATCCTCACACATGATTGTATATTGTAAGTGGCTATCTTATTGTGAACGGACACAGAAGGCTGAAACAGGTATTCCCATACTGTTGGAGTATGGTTGTGACTTGTGCTACATGTGTTATATGGATGATCATGTAAAACAATTGTCATTATTCAAGGAGGTTTTGGTTCACACACTGATGCCAGCCACATACACACTCACCCTTACATCAGTTTATGGTCACTGTACCGTTGTTTGTTACTTAGTATCCATGGATGTGCTCCCCATGCTGTGACTTTATTCACCTTTACCATTGACTGAATGCTACTTGTTGCCCTTCATGCTTCTGACATTGAGAAATTGTGTGCAAGTTTAGATGCACTTAGGGTTCACTTAAACCATTTCCCTTGGCCTGTGTAGATTTGTGCATGGCTGTCTGACACACATTTCCCTTTGGCTAGTAGGTAGCATCTTCAGAGTCAGAACATCTACTATGGTTTACTTATGACAATCATCAACAGATATACTGCACAAAGGTTGAAGTGTGTGCATTTGTTTACATTTGTCCAAATATGTAGGATCACAGGCACAGTTATTTTAGCAACAATCCTAACACTGTTTTAGAACTACAGGATATCCAGACAGAGTTCATTGGGGATACATGTAATGAGACATGTTGAGGAGAGTAGTATTCCAGTGAGGAGGAGATCCAAATTTCCCTTAGAGAATGGAGGCCACATTGACAGTTCACAAATGGAGAATACTGACCCTGAGGGTGGTGGCATGTGTGCAGGAGACATCTGAGGCCCACACACATCAGGGGCTGAAGATGTGGCTCCTCTACTTCCAGCAGCATTTGCTTGTACCATCAAGGAAGGTACCACAGTGCTGAGAAGGGCCTGCTGGCTTGTCAGCACAGCAACAGCATCAAGGTGAAAGACACCCATGGTTAAAATATAAGACTCCTCCTTTCAGTCCATGGATTATAGAGTGTTACGTATAAACCCCAGCTGGGTGGCCACCTCACTGGTGTCACATTGGCAGGGCTTTTGTTTTTGCCTCTGCCTTATGACACCAGCGATGTCAGCCAGGGACTATTCCAATCTCTGAAGCATAGTATTGGTGCCTATAATTGCATTTGAGGTGTTTTAATTGGAACTGAGGTACCTCCCTGTAGTGCTTTCCTCTTATTTAATTTCTAAGCACTAACATAACACAACAGAAATGCACTTCTGAGGTCAAAGAAGACTTTTATTGTTATTTTATTCTTCCCCAACCACAATGTTTATGAATGAATGACGAATTAGTAGCTTTCAAGTCCGCGTTAATCAAACAAAATATATCAGTTTGCAATATACACAGCAGGTTATATTTATAAGATATTGAATGCAAAGCAAAACAAATACTTCACCGTGTGGGAACTATTCACAGCTACATCTTTCTAAGGTCTGCAAGCTGATGACCCCTGTCAGCCGCGAGAAAGAGTGTCATCTACCCACACGGGATGCTGGCAGCTGGCGCCAAGCTCCAGCACGAGGTCCGGCAGATTCGAATCTGACTCTCTGCAGCCTGTTACATTCGTTACAAAGGTGTGCCCCCTCCCCTCAGACCTGGGAAACTGAGCAAGCCTTTTGGAGACTGGCCAGGTCTCCAAGACTACTCCTGTTCCCAAGCTCAAGGGAAGAGAAACAACGCCCATGTACTCTCTCTTATCAGGTCTAGTCTACTGTGAGAGCAAAACATCTTGGTTCTCTGGTGCAAAAACACAGCTTGGAAAAATACAGCTTGGATTCTCAACTGCCATGTCTAACTCCACGTTAAAGGCAATGGGCAGCTAACCTAAATATCAAATGCAATGTCATGTTAAAGGCAATAGGCAGCTAACCTAAATATCAAATGCAATGTCTAGTGTCATGTCAAAGCCAATAGGCATCTAAGCTGAATACAAAATGCAATGTCTTATATCATGTCAAAGCCCATAGGCAGCTGAGCTGAATATAAAATGCAATGTATAATATCATGTCAAAGCCAATAGGCAGTTGAGCTGAATATAAAATGCAATGTATAAGATCATGTCAAAGCCAATAGGCAGTTAAGCTGAATACAAAATGTAATATATGATATCATGTCAAAGCCCATAGGCAGAATATCTAATAGCATGTCAAAGTCAATAGGCAGCTAAATTGAATACATCATGTCAAAGTCAATAGGCATGCAATGTCAAAGCCAATAGGCGGCTAGACTGGATACAGCATGTCAAAGCCAATAGGCAGAATACAGAATGTAATGGCTAATGCAATGTCAAAGCCCATAGGCGGCTCAACTGAATACAGAAAGTAATGGCTAATGCCATGTCAAAGCCAATAGGCACAATACAGAATGTAATGACTAATGCAATGTCAAAGCCCATAGGCGGCTAAACTGAACAAAACATACCATGTGCTACTGGTGAACATTGAGCAACTAATATGCGCAGTGGTGAAACACAAAGTCATTGGTCAAAACAAAACTTATCAAATGGCAGGACACTCCCTCTAGGGTGCCCGCAATGGTCTCCATCCCCACCCACATGTCATCCAACATCTTCCACTGGACTCCTACTGCTTGGCATTAAAATTCTATCAGTGGGGTCAAGGAGTCCAGAGCTGGCCCGGGACTTGCTGAAGGTGTATGTTGGGTTACATGATGCTGTTTGACGAATCTTCATTAAATTTTCCAATAAAAGTGACTTGTTGGTTCTTGTTGTGCATGGAAAGTTTCAGGGAAGATCTGTTAAGGGGGTGCTGAGGAAAAAGGGGATGTCCCAAAAAGTGTTTCCCATTTTAATTCCCATAGAGCTTTTAGACATGACTACAGCCCGAACTGCTGGACGTAGTTACAGGAACATTGACAGGAAGGTAGCTCTTACTCCAGAAAGTGCCTTTTTCCTTATTTGGTCTAAGTCCATTCAGTAGGTTTTGAGATATTTAATAAAAACACAAATGTGTATATATAGCAGCATGAAAGCTTTGCGAATCCTCCTGATCTAGTGTAGTGACCTGATTGGCTGCCAACACTTCAACCAGGAAGTGTTGGCAGCCATTTCGAGACTTGGCTTCAGCTGAGTCATTAAAAAAAAAGGGGGGACTGGATACTGTTTCCCTTCCCGTCTAGCCTTGGTACAGGGGTCCCCCAGGAACCCATCAGGAACCACTCCAGGGACCTCCCAGGGATAAAATGTATTTTTTTAAAGAATTATGGAAAAAGCACAACTATTCAAGAATTTCGCCCCAATTAAAAAAAAAAAGCATTTATAAAATATAGGAGGGGGCTTAGAGGTCCCTCTGCTAAGGCTTTTCAAAGCCCTGGGGACCGTCTCCTCCCTAGGACAATGCATGTTATATCAGCAGGGGACCTGCACTGTACCACATGCCCTGGGGACCACCACCTTCCCGGGACAATAATTTTGTAAGTATGCAAGCCCACCCATGCCCCGGGGACCATGACCTCCATGGGGCACATGCTGTTAAAAATATGCGGGCCCCATATGGCCCCCCACTTCCTGAAGGGCCACCACCTCCCCAGCTCAGGTGCCAGTTTATGTGAGGGGGCATGTGACCCCCTGCATCCGCGGGGACGCTACTTCTCTGGGGCAGATGCCATTTTAATTATATGAGGGGCAGTGATGAAGCTGAGTCTCAAAATGGCAGCCAACACTTTCTGGTTGAAGTGTTGGCATCCTATCAGATCTCTGAACAAGATAAGGTGTATTAGTGAAGTCTTTGCTCCTCCAGGTGTGCAAACTTGGTTTTCTGCTAATATTTCAATACCAACATGTTTTAAAATTATTTTGTGTGGCATCTAGTTGGAAAACGTGTTAATTTATAAATTGCCCACGTATTTTAATTATGGAGATAGTTAAAATAACATTATTTAACTTTTTAATTTAGTAAGTAATGGCTCCATATATGCACCATGTATTCAATGAAATATATTAAGATGTAGACATACGTATACATTATATTATTTGGCAAAGTTGAATAGAGAGTAAAAAGATGTTTAGCTTATAAGCAGATTTAGTACTCATACCATATTGGTCTGTTTAACACAGGGTGCAATATGCAAAACAGTAAACATTTTATAGTTATTCATTACTTCTAAACCTAACTCTAATTCTGATACATACAGCACACTAGTGTGTGTGTTCATGATCACTTTGATGTAGTTTGTAAATAAAATTAGACTTATGTATGAATAAGTTGAAACTGCAGACTGATTGTGTGAAATGGAAGGGTAAACACTTCAGCTGGGCATGGCAACAGCCGGTTGGCAAACAAGGACACAGGTGGATAGATACCCTTTGTCAGGATGGCACACCGAAAATGATTATGTGACATGCTGCAGATCAGAACAGGAGATGTAACTAAATTTAGACCACCAACAATGGACTTTTGTTGGATTGTCTAGACAGGCCATTCAAGGTCCTCCAGCCGATCTCAAAGCCAATGCTATTTTAATTCACATATTTCTTGTGACAGTAGGAGTATGCTCTGACACCAGCCAGAGGCCATGGACTTTGTGAATAGCCAGTGTAAACACTTAGGCCCTCATTATGACATTGGCAGTAAATCCCACTTACTGCCACTGTGACAGTTACCAACATACAGCAGCCATGGCGGGTAACTGTTCACCATATTAAGACATACACACACACCAATCCGTCACTATTCAGCCACAGACACAAGTCCATCAGTCCAAAGGTCAGTGATAAATTGGCGGTATCAAAACCAAACTGTTACGCCAATAGAACTACGCCAACCACATTATGACCCATGAATCACTATGGCGGACATTCCTTTGCAGTAAACCATTAGCGGTACATCAAACAAAACAGCACCACATTGGACAATTCAAACAACAAACACCTGACAAACATACACACACCACAACCACACACCTACACCACTATGAAACACACACCCACATTATCCACAACCCTTTACCGTTACAAACCATTGGCACAAGACAGACACCACAACTACAGATAAGACGAGAGCCACACACCACCATCAAATATACACCACCCACACACCTTACATCACACACCCCAACACATCACCCTACACACCCTCATTCACACTAATCAAACAACACCCATGGCACCACAAAGAGACCCCCTATTCTCAGAGGAGGAGCTAAGGGTCATGATAGAGGAAATCATCCGGGTAGATCCACAGCTATTTGGAGCACAGGTGCAGCAGATATCTATTGCTAGGAAGATGAAGCTATGGCAGAGGATTGTGGACAGGGTCAATGCCTTTGGACAGCACTGCAGAACAAGGGATGACATCAGCAAGGGGTGTAATGACCTCCTCCCCCACAATTTACAACATGGGAGTTGCCAAGTCTTAGCAATCATGCATCCTGAGGGCCTGGCATGAGTAGCAGGAGGACAAGACTCTGGTAAGTCAACTCTATACTATTCTCACTCCCTTACCTGCATGCCATCACATACCCCCACCCTCACTCCCATCACTCCACCACCTCCCACACACCCCACCATCACATATCACCCATCCCGATGCCAAGCCCTGCATGCACCACCAATGCATAGACATCACTCACAGTCCTGCATGGACACCTATCCCTAAAGCATGCATAGTAGAGAGAACTAATCATCCCACCATACACCAACGTACATAATTGAAAGCTGCCAGGGCAAATCCAACCAAAGAAGGCAACCCACTGATGCACAATTTGTCACGTACAGAAACAATAACCCTGCATTTACATCCCCACAGGTATCCCAGCCAATGTCAGCGGAGAAGAGGTGCCAGCAATATCCAGTTCTCCCCCCCCCCACAGAAGAGGCCCACAGTGATGACAGTGACTCTGGTTGCCTGGATCTGGATACCTGGCCCATCACGGACCTCCGGACAGTCGGTTACCGAGGCACAGCCACACAGCACCACAGTGCCTCCTCCCTCAGGAAACACCACCACAGCACCCACCCAGCAAACCCATCCCTATGTCCCAGGACATATCAATCAGCAGTGTGTCCACCACTACACGGACCCCAGGGCACACCTCATACCCAATACAATCAGGGACCTGGGGTCTGTGGCAGTGGGCACACCGTTCAGGGGACAGAGGCACTGGACAACTAGGACACTGGAGGACTTCTGTGCATCAGGGGGAGGACAGGACCAGGGAACCGACTCTCAAGGAGGCACTCACTGAGATCCTGGGAGCATACCAACATTCCCAGGAAACGCTGGGCCAGATCCTGGCCAACGTGCAGGAGAACAAGCGGCTGCAGCAGGGACAGTACCAGGGGATCAGGGAGGACTTGCAGGCCATTAACACCACCCTGGTTTCCATTGCAGGGGTGCTGGCAGACATGACCAACATCATGAGGGAGGCAGCCTCGCAACAGGGGGCCCCTGCCACTAGCCAGACATCTGAACTGCCTTCCACCTCCGCTGCCACTAGTGCACAAGAGGCCCCACCACATGACCAACAGGCCACCAGCACCCCTCCCCCTGCAGAAGCAGAGCCACCCCAAAAACATTCCCTGCGATCCAGGCAGAAGCCAGAGACTATTGCCAAGACCCCTGCCAGGAAATGAGACTCTCCTGATTGTCACCCTTGTGTCCCACTCTGTCACCATGTCCACCTTGAACTGCCATTGCTACCCTTCCCATGTCCCCTTGGACAATGCACCTGTGCTACCAATAGACTGGAACAATACCCTGGACTTTCCTCCATCTTCACCCTAGCCCATTGCACTTGCCCCTCTACTTCTTAGCACTTAAGTAAACACCCTTTGAACAAATACAAGTATGGAATATGTCAAATGATTTATGTATGTATTTGTTTAAATGGGTTCAAAAATGGCAAATCAACTGAACAGTAGTGTTCACATGGGATAGACCTGTAGTTGGCTGCAGTGACCACAACACGCGCAAAAGTGGGGCACCAACATCTGCAAAAAGAGTTGCCAAAAAAGTCAATGAAATGTGAAGTAACACTGTCTTACCTGTGTGTCAGTTGAAGTATTGTCGAATCACTGCAGTTCCGTTGCCCTCATCCTCATCCTCTGCCTCCTCATCATCACTGTCCACATGGTCCACTGCTGCCACATGACCATCTCCAGCCTCCTCCTCCTGCAGAAAAGGCACATGGCGTCTCAAAGCAAGGTTGTGCAACATGCAGCATGCCACGATAATCTGGCAGACCTTCTTGGGTGGGTAGCACAGGGATCCCCCTGTTAGATGGAGGCACCAAAACGTGGCCTTCAGGAGGCCAAAGGTATATTCAATAATCCTTCTTGTTCACCCAGGTGCCTCATTGTAAGGTTCCTCTGCCATTGTTCTGGGATTCCTCACAATGGTCAGTAGCCATGATAGGTTGGGGTGACCACAGTCATCTGTAAATATCGAGGGACAAAATTTAGCCGCACACTATCCCATATGGACCAAGCCATACCCATTCACCAACATCCACTGGGTGGGAACCAGGCTCACTTATTAGCCACAACCTGTGCCCCTGTAGTTCGGCCATCACATCTGGAATGCTGCTATTCCTCAGGATAAAGGCATCATGCACCGACCCAGGATACTTAGCATTGACATGGAAGATGTACTGGTCCGCCAGGCACACCATCTGGACGTTCATGGAGTGAAAACTCTTTCGATTTCTGAACACCTGTTCATTTTGCCGGGGGGGGGGAATGCAATATGTGTTCCATCAATCGCCCCAATGATGTTGGGGATATGTTCCATTGCATAGAAGTCAGCCTTCACAGTGGCCAAATCCTCCACCTGGGGGAAAACAATGTAGCTGCACATGCATTTAACCAGGGCAGACAACACTCTGGTCATTTCTATTGAGAACATTGGCTGTGACATTCCTGCTTCCAAGCCCACTGTCACTTGGAAAGAACCAGTTGCCAAGAAATGGAGCACAGATAGGACTTGTACAAGAGGGGGTATCCCAGTGAGGTGACTGATAGCAGATGTTGGAAAATGGGTTATTGGTAAGGGCAGGTAAGTACCTACACTTAGCAATAGGCCACTAACCTCCATTTACGTCATGGGAGATCAAGCAAGCTAGGACTCTTTATAAAGAAACCGTGTCTAATGCAAAAAAGCAGGGGAGGACTCCCTGTGGCAGGAATTATTAAATGCTTCCAGAGAGAAAGACAATAAGTGCTTTTGGGAACTCCTGTCCAAAAGAGAAAATGGAGGTAGGAGTTGTCCCAGCAACCACATACAACCAGAAAGCTGGGTAGAAATGTTTTCCACTCTTTATGCCCTACCAGAGGGCTTAACGGACAGCAATGTGGTCAACTCTTCACCTATGCTATTGGATTTGATCCCCAGCACGTTAGTCCATGTGGGGGCCCAGTGTATCCCCAAGGGGCATCTCACCTTTAAAGTAGAAGAAACCCTTGAGGCTATAAATAGTCTGAAACTTGGCAAAGCACCCGGACCGGATAAACTCCCTGGAGATCTGTATAAATCCGAACCAAATATCTGGTCCTGTTATATTTATGCCATTTCAAATAGCATAGCTGCAGGGGGACAAATCCCGGGCACATGGAAGGGGGCTGAAATTGTACCCATCTACAAAAAAGGAAACGCTAACCTTCCAGCCAACTACAGGCCAATTAGCCTTATAGATAACATGCAAAAGATTTTTGCTAAACAAATTCTACAGAGGCTAACTAGCTGGGTTGAGGAGCGTCAAAATCTTTCTCATCTACAGGCCGGCTTCCGTGCCAAAACTAGCACGGTAGACCAGGTCTTTCGACTGGCTATATTGTACTGGAAACATGTCCTTATCGCCAAGCAATGTCTATATGTAGTCTTCATAGACCTGCGATCTGCTTTTGATCTGGTTTCAAGAGCTAAATTATGGGAAGTGAAGGGCAGACTGGGAGTTCCAGAGGACCTACTACTCCTGCTAAAACGTTTGCATGAAAACACTTATGCCCAAGTGAGGTGGGGCGAACAAGGCGAATTGACAGAACAGATCCCAATCGGAAGGGGAGTCCGTCAAGGTTGTGTGCTAGCCCCTCTATTATTTACTTTATTTATTAATGAAGTAGTGAAGGCTGTGTCCATATGCCAGAATGACGCTCCTCTCCTTGAATACACAAAAAATTCCTATCCTGCTTTTCGCAGATGATTCGCTCCTCATTTCCAAGACACCGATGGGGTTACAAATCCTTGTTGATCGATTTTACTAATTTTGTCGCGATCACGGGTTGGAGGTTAACATTGACAAAACAAAACTAATGGTGCTATCCAAAGGGCCTAGTAAAAGATGTTCCATCCACATCGATGGAGTTTTCCTGAAGGAAATTAGCTCTATAGATTATTTGGGAGTCAGGTTAACTAGTAAACTATCATGGGAAGAGCAGATCACAAAAAGTGCAGGATTGTTACAACATAGAGCTTCGTCCATATTGCGCTTTTACCAGGGCTCTTTTGCAAAAGCTGTTTCTCCAGCATTGAAGATTTATATAGCCAAGGCACAAGGTGCAGCTCTGTATGGAGCAGAGGTATGGGGTTTCTCCAACTGTAACAAGATCTCAGTGGGAGAAAACAACTTTGCGAGGGCTTTGATACCGTGTCCACGCTCCACACCCCTGCTCCCAATGTTTTGGGATCTGGGGTTAAGTCGAGCAGCAGATTTCGCTACTTTAAGACCTCTCCTGTACTGGATCAGGTTGTGAACTACCCCTGAACTAGATATATATAAGATCTCTTTACTTGACCTATTAAAATGTCAAAATGCCAATACTGTCCCTTGGATTTGGCCTGTGTCCCATTGGTTCCGTTTGCTGGGCTTGGGTGACTATTGGGAAAATCCCCGCAAATTAGAGAGACAGGACAAAAATGTTTTAAAGTTAACTTATTGGTCTTATGTCAGGGATAATAACATAACCTGTAAATCTCATGGCCGTTTAACTAACCTTTTCACTGATCTTAAATGGACTCCAAAGTTTGAAGCCTATTTGGACATTATACCGGATCTGCACGGCAAAAGCCTATATGCAAGGTTTTGTTTTGGATCCCTGCCCCTGATGTCATTGATTCACAGGTGGGGGCCGATTGGTCTCCCTGATATATTCCGCGATTGTGGCAGTACCTCCGAAACCAATGAACATTTTATGTTCTTTTGTCCAGCTTATGCGAACCCGCAATCAAAATGGATTTGCAACACTTGTAGGGCTATGGGATTTAAGATCTGTTCCTTGGCTCTACGGGTGTTAAAAAGTCATAATTCAGCTGATGTAAATCTCCCTGTGAGTAAGTATTTAGTAACAGCATGGCACATTTGTTGCCACTTCCAAAAAGCAACTTGAGGTTATTATCTCTTCTTAGAGCTTTTATGTGTAATTTTAGCTTTTATTGTCTTAGTGTTTTTTAATGACTTCAAATAATTTATTAATTTGTAGTTGCTGTATCTTATCAAAATGATTATTTATTCTTGTATTTTCGCTAGTTAGTTTTATGTGCTTTTATGGTCAATTGATCGAAATAAAGCTGTGTGTACGTGACCTACACTTGGCAATAGGCCACTAACCTCCATTTACGTCCAGTTAGGTCTCAGTAAATTAAACCCAGCTCAACCCTTGGTAGCTTGGCAACAAGCGACAAGGCTTAACTTGGGAGACAAAGTGTAAAGCATTAAAATCACAACACAGTAATTAAATAAAACACAGGAAACAGTTTAAAAATCTAAAATCAATTTATAAAAAGTGATTATATTTTTATCTTTAAAATAACACCAAAATGAATAAAATCGGTTAAGGGGAACTGCAGAAAGAATTTATGCTTTCTAGCACATAGAGGCAACTAGCGCTCAAAGGGTTAAAAAAAAAGGTCACACTGGAAAGGAACAAAGCCCAGAGCTCAGGCCACCCACGAGGTAACACTGTCACACTTACTTCCAGAAGCGTTTGATTCACGAAAGTGGTCCACAGCACCAGCCAAGGGTTCAGAGGCTCTGGTGTGCCTCTTGGGGTCTGGGACTACAACTCCCACAATGCACCTCTTCAACTTATGGAGTTGCTCCAAACGTCTCCAAACTTCTGGATATTCTTCCAAAGGTCCTTTTTGTGTCCTTGAAGTGTCCACAACTTGATCCAAGGTTCCAGAAGCTCTGAATTGCTCCTTGGGAGTTGGGACTACAATTCCCAGAATGCACCTGGTCAGAATCCTCAAATGGCCACTGGACGCTGGTCAGCTGGGCTCTGCTTGCAGGACTTGATGCAGGGGACTCTGGGCAGCTCCTTTGTACCTGTAGCAAACAGGGAGTCCCTTTTTGAAGCAGTAGAAGACAGGTAAAATCCTTTTAGTGGTGAAGCCCAAGTGTGCAGCTGGTGCAGTCCTCCAGAGTGCAGTGTCCAGGTGCAGGTCAGGGGTCCAGCAGGGCAGTCCTTCTTCTCCTGTAGTGCTTACTTGTTGGAATCTGATAGGGATCTGAGGTGTGGGGCAGGTCTGCCAGTTTATCCCTGCTCCTGGGTGAAAAACAGGGGGGTCCTGGTTCTCCAATCAGGTGCAGGGTCCTTCCCCCTGTGATAACCACTTCCTGGAAAGTGTGGCAAAAATCAATCCCCAGGAGCAACATTCCTCAAAAATCCATCATGGCTGAAAGTGATTTTTGGAGGTTACATCTGGCTGAGCCCACCCACTGGTGTGGCTAAAAATCCTAAACACACCCCTCTCCTGCCCTCTCCCAATCTAATCAAGGGGGCACCTAATTGTCTGGGTTTGCAGGATGTGAGGGTGTTGCTGGGTTGCTCCAAATGTCCTTCCCTGCCTTTGAAGATCAGTTTGGCAGCCCTCCCCCTTCCTGCTTCACCATCTGCTGAGGGGAGATCTCCTCCCCAGGCACATCTCTTTGTGTGGAGCCAGGCCACTGCACACCTCATAAACGCAGCCTGGCCAGGCTGCCAGAGGCAGGCCAATCAGAGCACAGCAGCAAAAACACTGCAGGGCTGAAGTTGGCAACCTTTCAGGTAAAGTTTACAACTCTTTACATGAACAAGATATATTAACTTCAACAACTTCCAGTTGTGGGATTTATTATAACAATTAATTTGATACCAGACGTCTGGTATCTGTTACTTAAGGGGACTTTTACAATTAAAATAAAGTCTTCCTGTTCTAGCCTATGGAGGCCATTCACTACAATGAGGGAAAAACAAATTTGGCTGTTTTACCTCAACAGGGCTTATAAAACTATTTTTATAAGGTCCCTGCTTATAGTAACATGGCACCCAGTCCTAGGGGCACATAGGGCACACCATAGGGGTGACTTATATGTAAAAATAAGGTAGTTTAAGACTTTGGTACTACTTTTAATTCCAAAGTCGTATTTGCATGTAACTTTAATTTAAAAGCAGCCAGCAAGGCAGGTCTGCCTTTAAAATGACACTGAGCACATCAGCAGTGCACCTATGGGTGCACTACCTATGCTGGGGTCACTAAACCTACATGCCCTACCATATACTAGGGACTTATATGTAGGTTGACTTAGCCAATTAAAATTAGCCTAATTTGCATACTGAGTTTACACAGAGCACTGGCTCTGGGACTGGTTAGCAGTACACAGGGCACCATCAGAGTCAGGAAAACACCAGCAAAAAAGTGGAAAATGGGGGCAAAAAGTTAGGAGGGCTCTGCAATCAGCCCTGTTCTCTCACAGCAGATATCAAGTCAGGTTCCAATTGGGCACACAGCTCTGTGATTGTGGCCCTGTCAATTCTATAGGTAAGGATGAGGTGCCTGTCCTCCATTGTTGCCAAGTCCACCAGGGGTCTGTACCCGGGGGTATATCTCCATCTCCTATTCATCCGCAGCAGTAGCAGTTTACGGGGCAAAAGAGTGAGGAGCCGGTACCAAACTGTACATCGTAGCCTCAACTGTACAATGCATGATGTCCATATTTAATGTATATGTGGCATTTGTCCTGTATGTCCAATTGTATACTGTGACGCAGTTATAATCCAGGGCCTGACCCCCCCCCCCCTTGAAATGGTGTCCGCCTGTCCTGTGTGGAGAGACAGGTGGAAGGTAGGTAATTACGCTGATGTTGTGCGCCGTTGTGGGAGGCAGTCAGGAAAAAACGTGCAACTCCTCATTGGATAATATTGGCTCCAATGGGGTACAGTGGCCAATGGTGATGTACTCCGGCAGTGATGGTATGCACCGCCGCGGACGTGACCGCCATTTTCTGTCTGATCACTCACTTGCTACCTGGCCTTCAACAGGAGAAGACCTACACTGCATGTGCTGCTGTGACCTGTGTCTGGAACCTGCCATGGCTCGTGTGACTGGGGAAAGGGCCTCTGCCTTCAACTCAGCAGAGTTGAAGCAACTGGTGGATGGGGTCCTACCCCAGTACCAACTGCTGTATGGGCCTCCAGACTAACAGGTGAGTACACTGTGAGCATGATGCGTGGGGCATGAATGAATGGAGAGGTGTGTGTGAAGGCCTGTTCCCTGTGTGTGAGGGTGCTGTGTGGTGCAGCCATTGACCAAGTGTATCCTTTGTCTCTTCCTACCCCTTTCTGTTTGTCACCCTGTCCTTATGTGCATTAGCATCATCTGGCGGAGGAGTAGAGGCACCGGTGACAGAGAGAGCTGCATCCCACAGGACCCAGGAGGCGGAGTCCACCGACGCTGAGGGCACCAGGGGGACAGAGGACGAGGGGAGCACTAGGGCAGAGACTGGAGGAGACAGTTCGGACACAGATGCCTCCTCCGATGGGAGCTCCCTGGTGGTGGCGGACAACACTTCTGTGACCACCCCAGCTACAGGTACAGCTGCCCCCCGTACCAGCAACGCCCTCCCAGCAGCCCCTCAGTGAGTTGCCTGTGCACACTCACCCAGGAGGGTGGGCATCTCCTTCGCCCCAGGCACCCAGGCCCTGCGCCAGTGCGCCCTGCTGCCCTGAGTGAGAAGGCTGTTGATTTCCTGCGATCCATCTCTGTAGGGCAGTTAATCATTGTGAATGCCATCCAGGGGCTGGCAGCCCAAATGCAACAGACAAATGCATTTCTGGAGGTCATTCATACTGGCTTGACGGCCCAACATATGTCAATCCAAGCTCTGACCTCCTCTCTGATGGCAGCCATTGTCCCTGTTTCCACCCTCCCCCTACAACTTCCTCTTCCAAGTCCCATTCTCTGCAACCCCAATCTATCCCAACCACAAAGGCATGCTCACAGGACAACACACAAGAGTGTCACAGGCAAACACAAGCACCACACATCATCCCACAGGCACTCAAACAAACACCATCCAGATGCAGATATATCAACATCCACTGCCTCCACTGTGTCCCCCTCCTCCTTCTATATCACCTCCCTCCCAGTTACGTCCATACTCATATCTGCATGCACTACACCATCATCACCACCACACCTATCAGAACACAAACCTCACTAGCAGACACCTCTACAACAGCCGTGCACACGTCCCCTGTGTCCTCTCCCACTGTGTCTCCCCCTCGAAGGTACACAAAACACAAGCACTCAGACTCTGAGCAGCATCCAGCCCATGCACCTGCATCCAGACACAGCAGACAGACACCAACTACAACCACTCCCTCTTCCTCCACTTCCAAACCTCCTCCCTCTTTCCGACCCAATGTCCCTAAAATGTTATTCCTCTCCACCATTGACCTCTTGCATACGCCTCCCCCCCGTCCTTGACATCTGGCCAGGGTGGCAATAACCCAGGCAAGGACCTCAGCCACCTAGTCCATGGACCCAGTAGTCTCCACACCCACTCGTGGTGGGAAAGGATCCATGGCACCACCCAGCCTTAAAGAAAGTGTGCCTGCCCCAGCTGTGGCCAGGAAGGGCAAGGAGCCTGCCCCAAGTGCCAGCAGCAGCACCGCCACCACCATCAGCATCAGCAGCACCGCCACCAACAGCAGTGGGCAGCCGTCCGAGGCTGCAAGGGATGGGCTGGAGCTTCCCCCACCACTACCAGCAGCAGCAGCACCACCACAACCACCAGCAGTGTGCAGCCATCCAAGGCTTCAGGGGATGAGCTGGAGCCTCCCCCCCACCAGCGGCTGCAGCATCAGCAGCACCACCACTGAGCAGCCATCACCATTGGTGGACAGTCTGTATTCCTGCCTCCATGGGCTGTTGTGCGGCCCGCCCCCAAGCAAATCCTGTGGGAATGACACCCAGCTGAGAGACTGTGACCTAACACTCCCCAGGATCTAAAGCACAGGGCACTATGATCCCTCCAGAACCAGTGGTTATGGCACCCACTCACCCCATCCTCACCAGGAGCAGAAGCACAGGGCACTATGCCCCCACCAGTACCAGTGGGTATGGAACCCACTCACCCCATCCTCACCAGGATCTAAAGAACATGGCACGATGCCCCCCTCCAGAGACAGTGTGGCCTTGCACTCTCCAGGACCAAGCACACAGCATGTTGTCCCCCTCTAGGACTGGTGTTATTGTTCCATCTGCTGGCTGAGGTGCCCCCCGTTCCCCGTCCCCCTGAGGTGCCTGCCTATTTTCCAACTGATACCCCTGCAGTGTTCTCTCTATGTTGCTGCAGGAGACAAGTGGGGACTTGGACTTTGTCATGTGGCCCTGTGGCCAACGCACAAAAAGGACTGGGCTGTATCCCTTGAACTGTACATATGTATATACCATTAGACTGTATTTTCATATTTCTACTATATTTTTATTATTACACTCACATTCATCTATTCCTGTAGTTTTTGCATTATTCCTGAGGGGTACGGGGTAAATATGTTTTCTTACTGCATCTGATTGTGTGCATGGTTTTAGGGTGGAGGTGTGTGAGTTGCGTGTGTTGGTCACTCTCTTCCCCCCCTTGTGTGCTAGGCGTAGAAGATCATTGGAAAGTCCAGCAGCTCAGGCTCCTTGGCGGCGTGTTCCCTGTGTCTCAAATGGTGAGTCCTTTCACTTCTGTGCTCTGTTTCCACCAGGCTTTTGATGTCGTTGGTACCGGCCGGGATTGGATTGTCTTAATACTGTGGGTGGAACATTGGTTTCTGCCTGGCTGTAGGCGGCTACCACTGTGGTGGCTGTTGTTTCCGCCTTGGCGGTCGGTGTGGTAAAGTGGCTGTCTATCTGAGTACTCACCGCCATGGTCATAGTTTGGCAGTAATTACCGCCATCCTGTTGGCGGTATTACTGCCACTTTATCACCGACCTACAGGGTTGTAATAAGGGCCTTAACCAGGCCATAAACAGCAGCAGGGTCCTGGCCATGCCTAGTTCGAACCACACAAGATGAAAGTAATTAAAATGACTTCTGAAATTGTCAAAAGTCCAGTATCTTGGATTACTGCAGTTATTTCATTGGTAAAGGATACAAAGAGAGCAAAGCGAATTCTTCATGGATCTGCCTGAGTGACAAATTGCGGGTACATTACTTTTCAGATTTTTACTAAGGTCTATGACTGGTGTGTGGAAGGTAATGTGAGCGACTCAAAAATCCTTGTTTGGGGACAACCTCTGCCTACTCAATAATCAATCTATTAAAAAGGCCAAGAAATCAAGATACATACTTTTCCAGCACTTCCTGTGTGTCATGCTACAAACAAACACACAGTATCCCTGGAAACAGAACTCCAACATGTCAGAATATTTGTTTCTCTTTGTATACTGTGAGAAATTGGGTTGTTGGTTGACTGGGGTATGAGTCTTGTTGAAGCAACAGCCACAATACCTTATAGACACACCACAAAAAGTCAATAAATTAAGCTGTGCTTAACCCTGGAAACTTGAAGTGAAAACACAACACAAGATTATTGCCACACCAATTTAGACAAATAGAATACATTTTAATAAATTAATTGACAACAAGAAAAACAAATCCCTTCATTAGAACTAGAGTTATAAATTTTTAAAGTATTTAAGTAAAAACTGGCATCTAAAAGATCAAACACCAACCACAGACATCTAGTTGTGCAAGACTAGGTCAAAGTCGAAAAATATGGCTTGCTGCAATACAGCTCGATTCGGATAAAAGAAGTAGATTAGGCCGAGTCGGTGCTTACCATCAGAATTAGAGGACATTCTTTGAAAATATGTCAGAGGAGGTAATGTTTGGCAGGGCAAGGCTGCAGTTGTTGTCTAAGGATGGAACTTTGTCCTCAGATGTCCTTGAGTCAAAGCTGCAGTGAAGATTTCTATATTCAGACTTAGGGGGTCATTCCGGCCGCCATGGCCACCGACCACGGGAGCACCGCCAACAGGCTGGCGGTGCTCCCACGAGCATTCTGACCGCAGCGGTTCAGCCGCGGTCAGAAGCGGAAAGTCGGCGGTCTCCCGCCGACTTCCCGCTGCTCGGGGGAATCCTCCATGGCGGCGGAGCGCGCTCTGCCGCCATGGGGATTCTGACACCCCCTACCGCCATCCTGTTCCTGGCGGGTCTCTCGCCAGGAACAGGATGGCGGTAGGGGGTGCCGCGGGGCCCCTGGGGGCCCCTGCAGTGCCCATGCCAATGGCATGGGCACTGCAGGGGCCCCCGTAAGAGGGCCCCACAGTGTATTTCAGTGTCAGCAATGCAGACACTGAAATACGCGACGGGTGCAAACTGCACTCATCGCACCCCTGCAACTACGCCGGCTCAATTCTGAGCCGGCGTCCTCGTTGCAGGGGCATTTCCTCTGGGCCGGCGGGCGCTCTTTTGGAGAGCGCCCTCCGGCCCAGAGGAAATGTCTGAATGGCCGCCGCGGTCTTTTGACCGCGGTGCGGTCATTTGGCGGCTCCCTCCAGGCGGGCGGCTCCCGCCGCCCGCCGGGCTCAGAATGAGCCCCTTAGTCACTGAAATGCAAGCTGAAAATCTCCATCAGGAAAAGGCAGAAGGATGTAGCAGAAGTTAGCTCCACAAGGTCAGGACCACTGAAAAGGATTTGCTGTTGCAGAAAATAACTTAGTGGGAGCCATCACAAAGTCAATCCAACCGCTGAACTCAGGTGGATAGTTGAGCAGGTTAGTCCCAGTCCACTCTAGGTTCTCAGAGCACATTTGGGTCGATATTTGTCTTTCTCAGTTTTAGTATTTGGGCAAGTGGACACCTGTAGCACCACCACCAGTGGTCCAGGACTGGTTGGGGTTTAGGACTCACTCATGCTGGGTCCAGGTGTGGGTTCAAGATCATGGTAGTCTTTTATGGCCCTGTGGCTATGAACAGGAAGCCAGCAAAATAGCCCTTGGAGTCACTTGTGGTTGTCCTGGGTGTAAGTGAAGTTGCAGGGCTCAACAGCAGGGCTGGCCTCTGACATCTCAAAGCAGGCTCAAGGTAGCAAAGCAGTCCTTCCAGGTACAGCAGCAGGTTGGCAGGGTGACAGCAGGTTCCAGCAGAAGACAATCCTCATAGAGGCCTTCTGCATGTCCAGTAGTGAGCTGAAGAGCCCTGGTGCCCTACATCTGGAAAGTGGGAGAAGCTTCTAGAAAGGTTCTTTAAAGTGTATGGAATTTCCTGACTCCCCTGCCCTAGCTCCAAACTGGTTGCAGTGACAATTCAGGGTCGTCAGGCCCTTTATGTGAAGGCAGAACACAAGCTATTCATCTGTACCCCCCAATCCTACCAGTAGATGGCCCATAGAGGCACTGCTAATTCTTCTATTGTATGACTGTTTGGGAGGAATTCACAAAGTGTAACTGCCAGCTTCACCCACTCATGTGACCCAAAACAGGCTGAAGGCACAAACGGGCTAAGTGTAGGAAAATGCCAACTTTTTAATAGTGGCATTTTCAAACTTGTAATGAAAAATCTGCCTTTACCATTAAAGAGGATTCATCATTACATTTTCATTGGTACCAAACATGAAATATCTACCTGCTCCCAATTGTGAATTACAGCTTATTAAATGTAACAATGAATCCCAAATGTTTTCATATGGGAGGGCTAGGCTTCAGAGTAGTAAAAAACGTAATGTAGCGGTTTTTCATTACCAGGACATATAAAACTTAAAAGTATATGTCCAACATTCTAATTACACAGCACCCTGCCCTATGGGCAACCTGGTACCTAACGTAGAGGTGGCTTGTATGTAATAAAAGGAGAGTTTAAGGCATGGCAATGGCATGTAAATTCCAAGTCGACATGGCTGGTTTGAAACTGCCCTCAGGCTGCAATGACAGGCCTGAGACCGGTAAGAGGGTACTATTTAAGTGGGTGGCACAAGCAGTGCTTCAGGCCTATTGGTAGTATTTACTTTACAAGCCCTGTTATAAGGCATACCACTCTAAAGGGACTTACAAGTAAACAAAATATGTCAATTAGGTATATGGTAATCAAACCATGATTAGGGGAGTCAGCACAATCACTTTAGCACTGTTTTTTGGTCAACAAAAACAAATGTCAGGAAGGACTGGAAGTAATTAGGCAAAAGGTTTGGGGGAAGACCACCCTAAGGATGGCATGTTTAACACATATCTACTGTGCACACAAAGTGGTGCCTACATGTAAATGGATACCCCATGTATGTGGACATTTCAAACAAATTCTAGCTTGATTAACCCTCCCACTGTGAATGGACTCAGACTGTCTTGATAATGCAAACAATGGTTCAGTCCCAGCTGTGGGAAAATTCAGCCACTGATAGCGTGGAAACATTGGTTAATGAAAACAAATTCATAGACTCAGGCCCTAGGCCCTCCTGTCAAGTAAAAAATACCACAGCACACACAAAGCACTTTGTACAAGTCCTATGAGCAGTCCACATTTCACCTCAAGGGAGCCATGCAGCTGTCAGGTGACAGTGAAATACTTAGTAATAGGCATCCGAAAACTTTATGAGTGAGAGTACTCATAAAAATTATTATTTTTAAATAAATCTTTTTACGGACAAGATAATAAATATTATTAGGATTTATCCTAACCTATAAAAATATTCATATTTTTGTCAGTTAAAAATAAGTGATTTTCGTACTAAATATCAACAATGTAATCAATATTTGCCTATGCAGTAGAGGGCATTCCTACAGCAAAAATAATTTTTAAACCTTTTCTAATTATTGCCATGTGACAGTAAAAACTACATTAAGTCACAGATTAAAATACCCTGAACACTGGTTTAAGGACAATAAACTCTACTTAGGGGACATTTTGCATTAATGGTTTCTGCCTATCAAGGGGTAGATTCAAACAAGACCAATATTTCATTTTCCCCCAACCTTTTCCTGGTGGGATATCCCGCCAGGAAAAGGCTGGCGGAGGGAGTCCCCCGGGGCACCACTGGGGCCCCCCGCACTGCCCATGCACTTTGTATGGGCAGTGCAGGGACCCGGGTGCAGAGCCCCGCCACGCAGGTCACTGCCCGATTTTCGGGCAGTGATCTGCGTGACGGGTGCAGCTGCACCTGCCGCACAGAGGCATTGACTGCGGCTCCATGTGGAGCCGCCGTCAATGTCCCGGCCGAGCAAGGTTCACAGAAAAGTTCATAATGTGACCATCGGGGTTCCGGGGTCGCTGGTCAGTATTTTGACCGCCAGCATAAACACGGCAGTTGTTTTCATCGTGTTCATAATGACCACCTATGTTTCCCACAATGCAAACACATTTGCTCTATGATGCAAGTGTGTCTGTATTGAGGCATAGCAAAACAGAGTGTGTCAGCGCAGATAGAGAGCAGAACAACACTATGGGCCTCATTATGAGTTTGATAGTATTTTTGGGAAGACCACCACGGTGGCAGTCGCCAAATGACTGCCATCTTGGCAGTCATCTGACCGCCATATTAAGAGTCACACTGTGAAGATGGCCAAAAAACAAAAAAATAAAATAAAACACCAGGACACTGGAGGAAGGAGAAGAGGTGGTTCTCCTACTAGAACCGCCAGACCGACAAAAATCCACCCACCAGTTTACAAGCCATAAATCACCACAGCAGTTCTTCCATGGCAGAAACCCATTGTCCATGTGAACTTCTGATGTCACAACTCACTACTGTCAGAACACAACACCACATTGGAAAGTTTGAATACCCCACACCTGACAGACATCCACACACCAGACACACCTACACACTGCATTGTATAACACCCCCCCCCACAATCCTTTGCAACAAAAACACGATTCAGAGACACCGAGAGCGGGCATTTATACTGAGATAGCATCCTTACACCATAGGCTCACATACACATCACACTCAGCACACACCACGTGCCAGCACAACAAAAACATTATACTTAAGGAGCACACACAACCCACAACAACAACCTCACCCTCACAACACAACACTCATACCTCACCAATCACCCAACACTGCACCCTTGCACTCACAACACCCCCACAGACCGTCTACACAACCTCTACAATGTTCCCACATAAACACCCACGTTTTACTGATGACGAGTTGAAGGTCATGGTGAATGAAATTACAGGGTAGAGCCACAACTGTTTGGAGCACAGGTCCAACAAACATTGAGTGCCAGGAAAATGGAGTTGTAGCAAAAGATCGTCAACAGGGTCTATTCAGTAGGCAGCCATCCATGCACAAGGTACAACATCAGCATTCCATGGCATCACACCACCAGATCACCGAGCAGAAGACTGGTGATGGGCGCCTACCTGCTCTCCCACAGTTCACATCTTGAAGGGAGAAGGTCTTGGACATACTGCATCAAAAGGGCCTGACTGGAATGCCTGGCAGACTGGAGACTGGTAAGTACCTGCAACATCCATCTCATACATTTGTCTTGTCCTGCATGCTTCCTCACCACCCAAATACTCCCTAGTTAACTGAATGTCCCACTACACCTACCACCTAATCACCTAATGCCCCTCTCCTGCATGCCACCACCCCACTCAGCCCGACTGCCCACACAGCCCTTGGCAATTATATTATTACGACTATCAGAATGCACTAACCCATCAATGTGAAAACCTGACATGTGCACAGCACACCACAAGTAATGCATGTACATCTAAAGAACGAGCCTCACTATCTAGACTGTTCTAGTGAGAACCAGTACCTGGCAATGACAGCAATGCAATGGTACACTCACAATAGCAACCAAAGAAAAACACAGTCACAGCTCACTCACCATTCCTAATGGCCACTGACTCATATCCCCAAGCCTGAAATAGACTGACCATGCTTTGGAAAGTAAGATGGCAGACTCCATGCACATGTGCAACACCCAGACACAGGACTATTACCCTTGCATATTTACATACTCTCTTCCCACTATCACACCATTGTGCAATGTGCAGCTATAATGTGTGACATTTAGCAAGCCTGATTAATCACTAGGTAACCAAACTGGAGAGTCATGTCAAGTATTAGACAAAACCAGAACCCTTCCGCAGGGCAACATGTACCAGATCTGAATTACATCTCCCAACATGGAGTATGGAAATCAAGTCACAGAGTTGTACGTACAACAAAGGTATGCTGCGCATCATCTGTCAATGTAATTGCAGGGAATCATGTTAAGCCACTGTCTGCATCTCCCAAAAAGGTAACCAAACACACTTTCTAAACTGAACTCTGTGTCTCCACCCTGCCATTGCAAACATGGAGGGGATCCAAAAGACTGCCAGTCACCCTCGGGGT
Source organism: Pleurodeles waltl (assembly GCF_031143425.1). Taxonomy (NCBI): domain Eukaryota; kingdom Metazoa; phylum Chordata; class Amphibia; order Caudata; family Salamandridae; genus Pleurodeles; species Pleurodeles waltl. Next base: position 255,428,327 of record NC_090437.1, on the reverse strand, counting down.
GAAGGCCCCAGTGAGCAGAACATGCCTGGGTGTCTGGACGGTGAAGAACAACCTGGCCCATCTAGGACAATTGGTCAGTCAACGACTCCCTGCCTCACCCTGCCCACATCAACCCCTCCAACCTCTGGGCCATCAACATCACAGACAACCAATTGCCCACAAACCTGTGTCACAAGGACTGTTCAATCAATTGTTTGCCCCATAGTATAGGGACTTGAGTCAAACCTTGACACCCCAAACAATGATGGTCCTCCTACCACTGGGAGTGGGCAAACCGTGCCAGGGGCACAAGCACCTGGGCACAGGGTGCGCAGGAGAGATACTGTGGGCCAGAAGAGGGGGCCTCCAAGGGACTCCAGTGACCAGGGAAACCGTCTCCCAATTCTTGGGAACATACCAAAGCTCCCAGGACACAATAGGACACATTATCACCATGTTGGGGGAAAATCAAAGGCTGCAGAAGGAATACCACCAGGAAGTCATGCAGGAGTGGCAAGCACATAATGCCGTGAAAAAAGGAAATTCCCCAATGGGATCAATTGAATTCAACCACACAGGGCACACAGTCTCAACCACTCATTTCCTATAATGATAAATCTAGATAAAGGAATCAGTAATAAACAATATAATTTTAATTAATATAAACCCATAAAATTAAAATAAAACACTTTACACACTAAAAACAATGATAAAACCATCGCATCTAAAAATCAGACATAAAGGAGACAAAACAAAAAGACATCCACTCTGGTCTATTATATATGAGCTGTCCCAATTTTGGTATTTTGGTATTGGCCAATTAACTTCTGTCCACAGTCTCTGTTCAATTTTGGGCTCGTTCCAATGGGTCCAGCAATCCAATTCACGTCACATAATGCCACCATGACTTATTTTGCAGGGGTGCTGAGGAACATCAACACCAACCTGATTGGTTTCTCAACACACCAAAAGGCCCCTTCTACTAGCAACGTAACACCTGCCCCATCTACATCAACGGCAGCTAGTGGAATGTAGGCCCTGCCAAGGGAACCACATGCCTCAGACATCCTTACTTCTGTAGCTGAAGAAACCCCCGCAAACATGGACATCCACCTGGCAGACTGCCCATTGCAGAAAGAGGTGGGAGAACCTGAGACAGTGGGACCGGAAGACCATGGAGGACCAGCTAGAGATGTCTCCCCAATGAGGGACTGTTGCCCATCAGACCCTGACCCCCCTAATGGCCTGCATTTTGGCAGTGGTCTAACCTGAGATAGATGGGAGTTTGAGGGCAGCACAGCAGCCACAAGGTGGTAAGTACTTACAGTAATCATGTACTTTGCTAAAATAGTTTGGTGCTTGCTGTCACACTTTAGCAGCTGTGACAAAGTAGAAGGTGCTACATGTATGTTGACTACTGGGATTACATAGTACTCTAATTGTCTGACTAAGATAGCGAGATCTGGACCGAGGCTATTGCATGTGTACATATATGTTACCTCTGTCAAAATACACCTATGCCTTCTGCATGTGGAGATATACAATTGACAGTGCTACTTGTGTGTTTCCACCCAGAGAAGTTGTGGCACACACATGTGCATATTGTGCATGTTGCAATTGTGTTATTGGACTGGCCTCTGGCATTGAACATTTTTTCAGATTTATTTATATTTAATGTATAACAGGATCAACCTGTTGTCGGTTTCAAGGTTACAATTTTGTCCGGCATTTTTTTATTAAGAGCAGATTTGGTCTTGGCTTGTCATTTTTTGTGGATAAGCATTTGGGTGTGAGTGGTGGTTGTGCTACCAGTTGTGTCTGGGCTGCATGTGTGGTTGTGTGCATGGCATTTATCTCCCAGTGATGAGTGTGTTGTGTGATGGGCATATGTATATTGGTGACATGTTGTTGTGTTGCTAATGTGTGGTGTATGTGTTATTTGCTCAGTTATGTGCCTCTATGTGGTTGTACTGTGTGCGTGAGTGTGAGTGTGTGGGGGGTTTGGTGTGCCTGATCCGTTAAGATGTGTGCCTGATTTTTTCTGATGCTACTAAAATATTTGTTTTCATTACACTTCAGAATTACAAAAAAGGTTTTTCCATTTTACTCTCCTAACTGATTAATGTATAGAGTTCAGTTACAGGTATTTAGATGTTCCTGTGTGTTCCAAAAAACATGACATCTTCCAGCTTTCCTTTTACACTTCATGTTCCCCTGCAGCATTGTCACATAACTTACTTTATTTTTCTTTCTCTGACTGCAAAGTGAGAGGTGTTTGTAGACATCAGCCTCAATGATAACAAATAAGCAGCAAAAGTCACAGCCTGACATTTGACCACTGTCTATGAAGCTCAATAAATGTGACACAATAAATGCAGAATTTAAAGGCTTTTATTTATCGCCCAGACAATAGTGACCCACCACAATTCTGCTCACAAACCACCTGGTGGGCTACCACCGACGGTTTAGGGAACACTGCTGTATAACACAATGAGAGTATGTTGGACACCATAAATGTATTCACGGTCCATGCCAAGGATTATATTTAAAGTGAGAGTCCTGGAGCACTGTACTTGTGAACTTCCTGTTCAGTTGCTCCTGCTTTCCTTTTCAGGCAGGATTCATGAGGATTGCTGAGAGGTTACCATTTACTGGAGACTGATGATATTTAAAAAAGTTCTATCAGTGATGACTTTACCTTATTTTTGATACATCTTCTAAATGTGACAAACTTCCTAGTAGTCTCACACTGTTTTACCATAAACAAGTTAGGTATATTATAAGTCTTACTGTAGACTCTCTCAAAATGTGACCTGAGGTCTCACTATAACAGTAAAGGCAGTTAAACACTGGGGGCCAGATTTACTAAGCCCTTGGTTTCCAATGCATCACGCAAGGTGGCAAAAGGCAGGGAAAATTATATTAAAGCTTTAGTGATATTTACTGAACCACACAAAGACATCTTCTGTGGCTCTGCATGGCTAAGTAAATCCAAAGTAATGCAAGGCAGAGCAAATCTCTCTCTTGCATTACTCTGATTTGGGAGGGTGTTCCTTGGGTGGAAGGTGGGAGTTTCCATGCATGGATTTTGCCATAAATTCCAGATTTAGTAAGGGTAGGAAACCTGGAAAGTTATGTAATCCCAAATGAGCAGTAACAAGGAGAAATATGTTTATTTGTCTTTGGTATTTCCTTTTTCTACACATTGTCCTATACAGCGTAGGTGGTATTAAAAAAGGCACTGCTTTGCTGTGAAGTATTTCTCACACTATTAGGCATATTTACTAAATCTTCACACATGGTGGAAAGCAAAGTTGCTGCACTGCACACCATGAAAGGAAGACAGCCGAACCTCTACTCTTCATCTATCTGCATGTGCTGGTGCACTTGAGGCAGCCTAATGCCAATGTAGCTACCCTTGTGCCGTGGTGCATAGAAAGAGGAAGTAACAGGAGAAAAAAAAATGTATTTCTTATTGTTGTGCCACTCTGTATATCTGGGATTGGGTTAAATTCCATTGGTGGGTTCATCTGGACACCACTGCTCCACCCATGGCATGCCTGGCACAACAGAATGTATTGCAAAGCATTGTTTACATTTCTTTACAAAGTCTTGCAAGGTGGTGCAAACAGCACCTTGCATGGCTTAGTAAAACCTATTTAAGGACTTGCATTGCCTTGCAATGACCTGACTGCATCATGCAAGTCCTTAATGAACCTGGACCTAGTTCCTTTGACTGACCTAACTATTCAATACCAATACTTGATCAATTGGAGCCAGATCAACATTATGGGTTGAAAATAATGAATCTAATCCACTTGTTCAGTAAACATGTATCTGTTTTGTCCCACATGTGTGATGCACCAAAAGATGCAACAAGAAATCCTCATGAAATCTTTTGAGAAGACCGATCTGTGCTCCTCCTCAGTGAAGCAGTCAAAATCATCCTTTAAATAGCCATAGTTGCTAATGTACAGGGTACAAACAAAGTGACTACCAGAACAACCCAAAAGTTTGGTTTTGTGTAAAATGAAGTTGCAAAAACAGTTTGGCTTTTCTGGAGAAGTGATAAATGTATAGTGGGGCACCAGGTTTATGCTATCCCTGTTGAAGAACACACCATGGGTGTGTGATTATATGTCCCACTGTGGGTTATCACCCATGTGCAGAGTTGGTTGTAGGACGTGGACAGAGAGTGGGGCTAAACAATACTTCATACTGTTACTTAGGGGCATATTTACAAAACCTGTGTGTGGTTTTTTGGTACTCCGGTGGCGCAGAGTTCAGACCCATACCCATGAGGCCACTCAAAGCCACTTTGTGTGTTCTTTCATGGCCTCATAGATTTGAAATAAGGCAAGAGAGCGTATGTTGCTGCATTGCTTTACTCTGCGTCAGGGGGGCATTCAATGGGGGTTGCAGTGGGTTTCCCCATGCAACACCTATGAGTTTTGATGCATTCCTAGATTTACACGGCTATGTAAACCTGAGAATGTGTCAAAACCATACTCCTCTCCAAGGGAGGTATAACAAGGAGAAATATCTTTATTTCTCTTCCTTTTTAACTTTTTCTATGTGTGCAGCATTCTGCAGTATACGTAGAAAGAGGACAACACCTCCATAGATTGCACCCAACACAGGCACCTTCATACCACGGTACAAGGGTGTTTGTGCTGGTGTTAGGCAGCCAAAAGGGTGCCAGAGCACGGGCAAAGGATAGAAATCCACTATATTTCCTAAATACTGTCCATATCTGCCTCGCACCACTATTCTTGTAAATGTGCCCCTTAGTGTCAAGTTGTAACAACTTTGCAATTTTAGGCACTTCTACAACTTCAGGCCTACACCTACCAGCATGTAAAATATGATTCGCTAAAACAGGAATGACTAAACAGATTTAAAATCACTTCATAAACAATGGCAAAAGATGAATACACAAATGCCCAATAAAAATAAAAAAAACATATTAAAATTCATGAAACATGGTTAATGTCCACCCAGACTGAAGTTCAAGTCCATATGTGTGTTTTGGCTAAACAGAATGTAACATGAGAGTTTAGCTTACTGCAAACCTTGCAAGGTGCCTGCTACCAATGAAAGCTAAGTGCTTGCAAATATGCAAATGTATTTTTTTATTTGCATTTAAAAAAGTGGAGTTAGAAAAGAGGAAAATATCCCACTAACACAACACATTATAGCAACAAACAGAGGTACACATACATTATAAATCAGTGCAAATAGCAGTAAAGTGCAGTAATACAGTCAACCAATTAGGCATTTTCACATACAACAGATGATACTAGCCAATACATAAACGATAGTGTGAAAATAAATTCAAGCATTCCATTACCCCACGATCCTATTGATGCAGTACACTAAAGCAACAGGCAAAATGCATTGATAATTAGTGCAAAAAGAAATCAAGTGCCATTGGAAGCAGCCAGTAAAGCATATTCACATTAAAAAAGATCATGACAATTAGCTCCGCTCAGTATATGAAAAACAAGGCAGGCTGACGACAGAAAGACAAAGAAATTCAGCTGATGTAAACTATGTTAATACAGCAGTTCAATAGTCAAGACATAAGTTTTCCCGGGCACACCTAAAGTACAGTACAGCTGTAAAGTGCAAGGGCATAATTGAGCCACTTAATTACATTCAACCAAATCCTTCTTCCTTGTGTCTGTGCTTTTCGCCCCATACATAAATATAAATTGATATCCATGTTGTGTGTTGCCAGAAATTGAGACCTCCATTCCATAAAGGTCGGTCACTCCGGACTTAGCCACCCTTATGCAATGCACAATCGTGCAAAAGTCAGAGCAACAAATAGCAGATACACCATTTTATCCAGAGGGCCAATGCCCTCCATACTGCCTGTTAGACTTTTCATCCTTGGCGTGGTCTCCCTTAACTTTTTTGCCTCTGTTCCCCAGGTTGTTGATGTGTGCTGGACTCTGATTTTACTGTTTTTGTTACTCTGGGCACTTTACCACTGCTAACCAGTGCTAAAGTGCAAGTGCTCCTGTTTAAATTGTATGTAAGTGGTTTATCCATGATTGGCATATTTGAATTACTAGTAAGTCCCTAGTAAGGTGCACTAGAGGTGCCAGGGCCTGTAAATCAAATGCTACTAGTGGGCCTGCAGCACTGGTTGTGCCACCCACATAAGTAGCTCTGTAATCATGTCTCAGACCTGCCACTGCAGTGTCTGTATGTGTAATTTTACACTGTAAATTCGACTTGGCAAGTGTACCCACTTGCCAGGCCTAAACCTTCCCTTTCCTTACATGTAAGGCACCCCTAAGGTAGGCCCTAGGTAGCCCCAAGGGCAGGGTGCAGTGTATGGATAAGGTAGGACATATAGTAATGTGGTTTATATGTCCTGACAGTGAAATACTGCCAATTTCGTTTTCACTGTTGCAAGGTCTGTCTCTCTCATAGGATAATATGGGGGCTACCTTTAAATATGATTAAAGTGTAGATTCCCCTAGAGAGTAGATGGACATGTGGAGTTTGGGATCCCTGAACTCACAATTTAAAAATACATCTTTTAGTAAAGTTGATTTTAAGATTGTGAGTTTGGAAATGCCACTTTTAGAAAGTGAGCATTTTCTTGCTTAAACCATTCTGTGACTCTGCCTTGTTTGTGGGTTCCCTGTCTGGGTCAGTTTGACAGTTGGGTTGTTTTTCACCTCACACCAGACAGTGACACAAAGGGAGCTGGGGTGTAATCTGCATTTCCTGATTAGCCATCTCTGCTAGGAGGGAGGGGTGGAGTGGTCACTCTCATCTGAAAGGACTGTGCCTGCCTCTGACAATGCTGTCTCCAACCCCCTGGTGTGTGTCTGAGGCCTTGCCTGGGCAAGGCAGGATTTCACAAGAAGGTGTGAGTCCCCTTTGAAGGAAGGTGACTTCAAAGACTAAAATGGGTATAAGAAGGGCACCCAAACTTACAAACTTTAGAAACACTTCTGGAACCAAGAGGAACCTCTGCCTGGAGAAGAGCTGATAGCTGAGGGAGAAGTGCTGCCCTGCCTGTGACTGTGCTTTGTGGAGCTTTCCTGCAGTGCTGCTTCTGCCAGAGTAAGAGGGCGAAGACTGGACTTTGTGTGCCTTCCATCTTGAAGAAGAAATCTCCAAGGGCTTGATGTAGAGCTTGCCTCCTGTTGTTGAAGTCTCAGGGATAGCAAAGACTTCTTCCTGCCAGCACCTGGAGTCTCTGGAGAGACCCCTACTCTGCTCTGTGGTGCCCTTCCAGTTCCTGGGACCCTGAAGGAGAGGCTGGCAGCCTAAGGACAAAGAAAATCCACGCACCGAGCGCTGTGCGGGGAAAAGATCGACGCAAATCCGATCGCGGCTGAGGAAACAACGCGACGCCGGCTCCGCAGCTGAGAAACGACGCCGCAGGAAGCGCGACCGGAGAATCGACGCCCGGAGCAGGAGAAACGACGCGCAGCATCGCTGACGAAGGCTGAGAGATCGCAACCTGCGCCGCGGGACTTTCGGACCGTCGCGTGGCTGGCTTTTTCGACGCGCATCGCCGTGCCGAGTTGTTTTCGACGCATATAACCGTGCAGGGTTATTTTCGACGCACACCGCCCGTGCGGGGTTATTTTTGACGCAAACCAGGTACATTTACACGCTAGCAGCGCTAGTGTGTTGTTACAACTACCTAAAGACTCTTTTTATTTTAAACCTTTAAAAAAATCATAACTTGACTTGTGTATGTTGGATTTTTGTCGTTTTGGTCTTGTTTTGTTTAGATAAATATTTCCTATTTTTCTAAACTGGTGTTGTGTCATTTTGTAGTGTTTTCATTAAGTTACTGTGTGTGTTGGTACAAATACTTTACACCAAGCACTCTGAGGTTAAGCCTACTGCTCTGCCAAGCTACCAAGGGGGTAAGCAGGGGTTAGCTGAGGGTGATTCTCTTTTACCCTGACTAGAGTGTGGGTCCTTGCTTGAACAGGGGGTAACCTGACTGTCAACCAAAGACCCCATTTCTAACATTGGAAGCAGCGACGGGATTTGGACTTGTATTTGTGCTTGACATACAGTAATTAAGTGTACACTACTGTTTGAGTTCAGACCACTACGTGACCACATACTACTAGTCTTGTGATTTTTGTTTTTTTTTCTACTTGGACTGTTTTTGCTCTGCATTCAGTTTCTTTTTTCTCGCTGATCCTGTGATTGACTTTTCTGGAACTTCATTTGAGAACTTGCTTTTCTGTTTTTGGAACTTTGCATATTTTTTTTAACCTCTCATCATGTCTCAGTCTGGAGATGCCCTAGCTGAAGCTGCTTTTGACTTGGAGAAATTGGAGAGCTACACAGTGGCTCAGTTGAAGCAGTTTTGTAGTGATGTTGGCTGTCCCATTAAGAGCTCATCCAGGAAGAATGAGCTGCAAAAGGCGCTGAGGGCCTGGGTGACAGCCAAAGCAGCTGAGGGGCACACAGATGAGGAGCCAGAGGGGGAAGAGGAGTTGCAAGTCACTCACACTGATGTAGTGGGTGGGCCTGCTATGTCTCAGGGGAGAATCTCCAGGGCAAGTAGCAGTGTGTCCTCCAAGGGTCTGACACCTGGAGAGTTACAGGACAGACAGGCAGAGAGGGAGTACCAATTGAAGCTGAAAACGCTCAGTTTAGAGGTGGAGCAGAGAAAGCTGGCCATTGAGGAAAGGAAGTTAGCAATGGCTCATGAGCTCAGTTTAAAAGAGATTGATCAGAGGAGTCAGTCCAGTAGGGATGGTGGCAGCAATTCTACAGTGCAGCCTGAGAGAAGGGTACACATCCCAAAAGACCTTGTGAGGGATTATAAGAGGGAGGATGATATCTACTTGTGGTTCAAGGGTTATGAGTCAGCTCTCCACATGAACCTGGTCCCTGAAGCTCATTGGGGGGCAGCCCTGTGGAAGCATTTTGAGGCAGAGGGGAGGGACACACTGACGGCCTTAGGGGATGCTCAGAGTCTCACCTACCCTGTCATGAAGGAGGCCTTACTCACAAGGTATGGTCTCACCCCTGAGCAGTACAAGGAGAAGTTTAGATCCTACAAGAGAAAGGAATCCCAAACATGGTTGGAATGTGTTGATTCTTGTTGCAGGTCACTGGATGGTTGGGTGAAGGGCAGTAAGGTAAACACGTATGAGGGGCTTTACAATTTAATTGCTTGGGAGCACTTGTACAGTTTATGTTTTCCAGAGCTGCGCCAGCACCTCATTGACAGCAAGCTGACTGACCCCAGGAAGCTTGCACAGGAAGCGGACCGCTGGGAGAGCACCAGGGTCCAAAAGAGGTATGGGGGAGACCACGCCAAGGGTGGGCAGGGTCCCTCTCAGAAGAAAGGGGGGGGTAAGGGCAAACAGGATGAGTTCTCTAAAGGGCCCCAAACTGATTCCCAGGGTAAGGATTCCCAACCCCCCAGTGAAAAGAAGCCATGGTTCTCCAAAGGGAAGCCAGTGGCAGGTGGTTCCCCACGTAAGTGCTATGCATGTGACCAGGTGGGTCATGTGAGGGGGGACCCCAAATGCCCCAAAAGTACACCGGCACCCACTGGTGCACCGTCCCAGGGTTTGGCCAGTGTAGCGCTTGGGGAGGAGTTGGTTTCAGGTGGGTGGGAACCAGCAGAAATGACCCTTGTCTCACTAGGGGACAGTGAGATGGTCCAGAGAAACCTAGTGCCTGATAACACTAAGAAGTACAGGCAATGGGTGACCATCAATGGACAGAGAGTGGAGGCTCTGAGAGACACAGGAGCCAGGGTGACTACAGTAAGGAGTCACCTGGTGTCTGAGGAGCAGATTGATCCCCGGATACTTCACCAAGTAGTTGCGGTAGACAACTCTGAGCGCCTCTGCAGAGTGGCGCAGGTTCCCTTTGAATGGGGGGGGGTCTCAGGTTCCTGGAAAGTAGCTGTGAGTCCAACCATGCCTGTTGATTGTTTGCTAGGCAACGACCTGGAGGATTCCCCTTGGAAGGAGGTGGAACACAGGTCTCACTTGGAGATGTTGGGTCTGCCTGGGTGGGTATGCGTATCCACCCGGTCTATGGCAGCCAATCAGGGTAGTCAAGAGCCCCTGGAGCCTGAAACAGTGGCCCAGGGGACCGCCAAGAAGAGGAAAGGCAGGGGGCGCGGGAAACCCGCCCCAGAAGTTCCCACGGTCCGGGAGGAGGCAGAGCCTGAGGGTGATGCACCGGAGCCTACAGGGGAACAGGTGGCTGAACTGGGGGAGGTCCCTGAGCTGTCGCAGTGGCAGCAGGAAGGGGGACCCACCAGGGAAGCATTCTGCACAGCGCAGAAGGAATGCCCTACTCTTGAGGGGCTGCGGCAGCAGGCTGCAGCCCAGGCGGCTGGCGAGGCGCCAGGTACTCACCTGATTTATTGGGAGGATGACCTCCTGTATAGTGAGCCTAAGGTTCCTGAGCCTGGGTCAGCTCGTATGCTGGTGGTACCCCAGAGCTTCCGGGCCTTCCTACTGGGTTTGGCTCATGATGTGCCTTTGGCAGGACATCTAGGGCAGGACAAGACCTATAAGAGGCTTGTCTCCCACTTTTTCTGGCCCTTGATGCACAAGCAGTCAGCTGCTTATTGTAGGTCTTGTCAGACTTGTCAGGCAAGTGGCAAGAGTGGGGGGAAATGCAAAGCTCCCCTCCAACCGTTACCTGTAGTCAGTACTCCCTTTGAAAGGGTAGGAATTGACATTGTGGGGCCTCTGGATCCCAAGACAGCCCTGGGCAACAGGTTCATCCTGGTCTTGGTGGACCATGCCACACGGTACCCAGAAGCTATTCCTCTAAGGACGGTCACTGCCCCCGTGGTGGGACGTGCCTTGATGGGGGTTTTTACCCGCATGGGGTTCCCCAAGGAGGTGGTATCTGATAGAGGTACAAACTTCATATCCACTTATATGAAGTCTCTGTGGAAGGTGTGTGGGGTAACCTACAAGTTCACCACCCCTTACCACCCCCAAAGTAATGGTCTGGTTGAGAGATTCAACCGCACCTTGAAAGGCATGATTCAGGGCCTGTCAGAGCCCTTGAGGCGTAAGTGGGACGTCCTCTTGCCATGCCTTCTGTTCGCTTACAGGGAGGTGCCTCAAAAGGGACTTGGCTTTAGCCCCTTTGAGCTCATCTATGGCCACCCTGTGAGGGGACCGCTCAGTCTGGTGAAGGAGGCTTTGGAGAAAGCTCCTAGTAAACCACCCCAGGATGTATTTAGCTACATGCTGGCACTAAGAAACCAGACTGCCCGCTTCAGGAGTCTCGCTCAGGAGAACCTGGAAGCAAGCCAGGAGGATATGAAACGGTGGTACGACCAGAATGCCACTCTGGTTGAGTTTCAGCCTGGACAAAAAGTGTGGGTCATGGCACCAGTGGAGCCTAGGGCTCTCCAAGATAAGTGGACTGGGCCTTTTGAGGTGGTGGAAAGAAAGAGCGAGGTCACCTATCTGGTAGACTTGCAATCCCCCAGGAACCCCTTGAGGGTCCTACATGTCAACCGCCTCAAACCACACTTTGAGCGAACTGAGCTATCCATGCTCCTAGCGACAGATGACGGGGTGGAGGAAGAGAGTGAGCCTCTTCCTGACCTCCTGTCTGCAGGAGAGAAAGATGGGTCTGTGGAGGGAGTGATCCTCTCCCCCTCCCTGACTGAGGAACAGCAGAGGGGCTGTCGCCACGTGCTGGGACAGTTCGCCTCGCTGTTTTCCCTGATCCCAGGAGTCACACACCTGTGCACACATGATGTGGACACTGGGGACAGTACACCTGTTAAACATAAGGTTTACAGGGTGACTGACAGGGTGAGGGCTTGCATTAAGGAGGAAGTCTCCAAAATGTTAAACCTGAGGGTTATTGAGCACTCCAGCAGTCCTTGGGCCAGCCCAGTGGTCTTGGTCCCAAAGGCTGCTGCTCCTGGTGCCACTCCAGAACTTAGGTTCTGTGTGGACTACCGGGGTCTCAATGCGGTCAGCAAGACTGACGCACACCCCATCCCCCGAGCTGATGAGCTCATTGATCGGTTAGGAGCTGCCAAGTACCTCAGTACGTTTGATTTAACATCTGGGTTCTGGCAGATTGCCTTAACTGAAGGGGCAAAGGAGAGGTCAGCATTCTCTACCCCAGATGGGCACTTCCACTTCAATGTGATGCCCTTTGGGATGAAGAATGCCCCTGCCACCTTTCAGAGGTTGGTCAACCAGGTGTTGGTAGGACTGGATGAGTTCAGTGCCGCCTACCTGGATGACATTGCTGTGTTTAGTTCCACATGGGAGGAACACCTGCAACACCTCTGGAGAGTGTTAGAGGCCCTGCAGAAGGCAGGCCTCACTATTAAGGCGAGCAAGTGCCAAATAGGGCAGGGTTCTGTTGTGTACTTAGGACACCAGGTGGGGAGTGGCCAGGTGGCACCCCTACAGCCTAAGATTGACACAATTCTGGCTTGGGAGCCTCCCAAGACCCAGACTGAAGTGAGAGCCTTTTTAGGTCTCACAGGATACTACCGGAGGTTTGTTAAGGGATATGGTACCATTGTTACCCCCTTAACGGAGTTGACTTCTAAGAAGCAACCCAAGAAAGTGATCTGGACAGAGGCTTGCCAGAACGCTTTTGATGCCCTGAAGGCTGCCATGTGCACAGCACCTGTGCTGAAGGCACCTGACTACTCCACGGAGTTTGTTGTGCAAACAGACGCCTCAGAGCATGGTATTGGAGCAGTACTCTCACAGCTGAATGAAGAGGGCCTAGATCAACCCGTAGCCTTCATTAGCAGGAGGTTACTACCCAGGGAACGTAGGTGGAGTGCCATAGAACGTGAAGCGTTTGCTGTGGTCTGGGCAATGAAGAAGCTAAGACCCTACTTGTTTGGGACTCACTTCCGAGTTCAGACCGACCACAGACCCCTCAGATGGTTAATGCAGATGAGGGGTGAGAATCCAAAACTGTTGAGGTGGTCCATTTCCCTACAGGGGATGGACTTTACGGTGGAACATCGACCCGGTACAGAGCACGCCAATGCTGATGGTCTGTCCAGGTTCTTCCGCCTTAGTGATGAGAACTCCCATGAGGTTGGGTAGTTGCTCCCCACTTTTAGCTGGGGGGGGACACGTGTTAGACTTTTCATCCTTGGCGTGGTCTCCCTTAACTTTTTTGCCTCTGTTCCCCAGGTTGTTGATGTGTGCTGGACTCTGATTTTACTGTTTTTGTTACTCTGGGCACTTTACCACTGCTAACCAGTGCTAAAGTGCAAGTGCTCCTGTTTAAATTGTATGTAAGTGGTTTATCCATGATTGGCATATTTGAATTACTAGTAAGTCCCTAGTAAGGTGCACTAGAGGTGCCAGGGCCTGTAAATCAAATGCTACTAGTGGGCCTGCAGCACTGGTTGTGCCACCCACATAAGTAGCTCTGTAATCATGTCTCAGACCTGCCACTGCAGTGTCTGTATGTGTAATTTTACACTGTAAATTCGACTTGGCAAGTGTACCCACTTGCCAGGCCTAAACCTTCCCTTTCCTTACATGTAAGGCACCCCTAAGGTAGGCCCTAGGTAGCCCCAAGGGCAGGGTGCAGTGTATGGATAAGGTAGGACATATAGTAATGTGGTTTATATGTCCTGACAGTGAAATACTGCCAATTTCGTTTTCACTGTTGCAAGGTCTGTCTCTCTCATAGGATAATATGGGGGCTACCTTTAAATATGATTAAAGTGTAGATTCCCCTAGAGAGTAGATGGACATGTGGAGTTTGGGATCCCTGAACTCACAATTTAAAAATACATCTTTTAGTAAAGTTGATTTTAAGATTGTGAGTTTGGAAATGCCACTTTTAGAAAGTGAGCATTTTCTTGCTTAAACCATTCTGTGACTCTGCCTTGTTTGTGGATTCCCTGTCTGGGTCAGTTTGACAGTTGGGTTGTTTTTCACCTCACACCAGACAGTGACACAAAGGGAGCTGGGGTGTAATCTGCATTTCCTGATTAGCCATCTCTGCTAGGAGGGAGGGGTGGAGTGGTCACTCTCATCTGAAAGGACTGTGCCTGCCTCTGACAATGCTGTCTCCAACCCCCTGGTGTGTGTCTGAGGCCTTGCCTGGGCAAGGCAGGATTTCACAAGAAGGTGTGAGTCCCCTTTGAAGGAAGGTGACTTCAAAGACTAAAATGGGTATAAGAAGGGCACCCAAACTTACAAACTTTAGAAACACTTCTGGAACCAAGAGGAACCTCTGCCTGGAGAAGAGCTGATAGCTGAGGGAGAAGTGCTGCCCTGCCTGTGACTGTGCTTTGTGGAGCTTTCCTGCAGTGCTGCTTCTGCCAGAGTAAGAGGGCAAAGACTGGACTTTGTGTGCCTTCCATCTTGAAGAAGAAATCTCCAAGGGCTTGATGTAGAGCTTGCCTCCTGTTGTTGAAGTCTCAGGGATAGCAAAGACTTCTTCCTGCCAGCACCTGGAGTCTCTGGAGAGACCCCTACTCTGCTCTGTGGTGCCCTTCCAGTTCCTGGGACCCTGAAGGAGAGGCTGGCAGCCTAAGGACAAAGAATATCCACGCACCGAGCGCTGTGCGGGGAAAAGATCGACGCAAATCCGATGGTGGCTGAGGAAACGACGCGACGCCGGCTCCGCAGCTGAGAAACGACGCCGCAGGAAGCGCGACCGGAGAATCGACGCCCGGAGCAGGAGAAACGACGCGCAGCATCGCTGACGAAGGCTGAGAGATCGCAACCTGCGCCGCGGGACTTTCGGACCGTCGCGTGGCTGGCTTTTTCGACGCGCATCGCCGTGCCGAGTTGTTTTCGACGCATATAACCGTGCAGGGTTATTTTCGACGCACACCGCCCGTGCGGGGTTATTTTTGACGCAAACCAGGTACATTTACACGCTAGCAGCGCTAGTGTGTTGTTACAACTACCTAAAGACTCTTTTTATTTTAAACCTTTAAAAAAATCATAACTTGACTTGTGTATGTTGGATTTTTGTCGTTTTGGTCTTGTTTTGTTTAGATAAATATTTCCTATTTTTCTAAACTGGTGTTGTGTCATTTTGTAGTGTTTTCATTAAGTTACTGTGTGTGTTGGTACAAATACTTTACACCTAGCACTCTGAGGTTAAGCCTACTGCTCTGCCAAGCTACCAAGGGGGTAAGCAGGGGTTAGCTGAGGGTGATTCTCTTTTACCCTGACTAGAGTGTGGGTCCTTGCTTGAACAGGGGGTAACCTGACTGTCAACCAAAGACCCCATTTCTAACACTGCCCTTAACCACTAATAGCATCATCGCAGGTATAAATTGCCAATCATCTGTATGAAACAGTTTAATGCATGGCAAGAGAAAATAATATGTACAATCTCAGCCTGTTGTGCCTTGCACCATTGACATTTAACGTCAGACCCCCGCCCAATTGGCAGAGCGTACTACAGATAACATATAATTTTAAAAGTTTGCCTCGTTATCCCAGCCATTAGAAGGACCTTCCCACCAATATCTAATGACTCCTGGAGTACTGCCCTCTCTACCCTAAACCTACATTCCCATTTGCTAATTGGGTCTCTAAGTCATCCCACACTGTTCGAATCAATAAATCATACATACACCCATACTTGGCCCCTTCATGCTGGCTTCTGATGACTGACCAAAAACGTACCCTTATCCAGTTTATAAACAAAGGTGGTCATTACAACCTCGGCGGTCTTTTAACAAGACTGCAGAGGGACCGCCGTGCGGAAGACCGCCAGTAGTGGCGGTTTGCCGCTCGGCGTACTATGACTGTTGGCTGCTCTTCGTCCTTTTTCGATGGAGAGCCACCAACAGCCATACTGGCGGGCGGCGGGGAAGTGGAGGTTGCTAATTCGGCGTGGCGGTGTGGTGTCGGTGGAGCAGCCCTCATGGCTCCCGTCCCCTCCCGGAGGATTGACGTAACAGGTAAGTTGATCGTCCGTTAGGGGGGTGGGGGGTGTTGTGTGTTGTGTGGGTGCATGGGGGTGTGCGTCTGTGTATGTAGAGGGTGTGTGCTTGCGGGGGTGTTGCATGTTGTGGGAATGAGTGCATGTATGTCTGTATGTATGTCTGTATGGATGTGTGCGTGTTTGTATATGGGTGTGCGTGTCTGACTGAGTTTGTGGATGTAAGCATGTATGTCGGTGTGTGTGCGTGTGTGTGTTGGTGGTGCCTGCGTGCGTGTCGTGTGGGTTTGAGTTATGTGTTGTTGGGGGTCGGGGTGGGGAGGGGGGCCCTGCCACTTTTGGGGGGTGGCAGGGGTGGTGGGGAGGGGAGTCGGGGTGGGGGTGGGGGAGACCCCTATCAGTGCCAGGGAAGGAATTCCCTGGCTCTGAAAGTGCTTACCGCCATGGATTTCATGGCGGTTCCTACCGCAGGAAATCCACGGCGGTAAGCCAGGTCAAAATACCGGCGGCGGTATAGTGACGGCCGCCGGGCTGGAGACCCAGGTCTCCAGCCCAGCGGTTGTCTCCGCCCTGGCGGGTGGAATGGCGAAGCGGCGGATGACCATGGGGGTAACCGCCATGGTCATAATACTAAAAAAAAGACCGTCAGCCTGTTGACGGTCTTACCGCCGCTTCTCCGCCTTCCGCCAGGGTCATAATGACCCCCAAAGTCTTGAATCGGTAAAAAATGTTTTAAAAAAAATCCCCTGTCAATCATTAAAGGAGCAGAACTGTCCCTCCTCAAAAAGATTGCCCAATACCGTCATACAATTCTGTGCCCATTTCCTGACAATTTAATTGTGGAAGATGTATGGGAGTGTGTGTGAACCGCATAAGTGTGTATACCGATTAGATATGGTAACTCCAATTCTCCTTGCAACCTGTGTCCATACCCTGAATACTCCTTTCATAATCTTGAATCTGGCCTTCTTGTAATAACTCAGGGCCATATGTACAAACACATTTTCCCATAGACACAGAATGGGTAAAACCCTTTGCTACATCTGGCCCTCAGTTCAAGATTGTTCAAAAAGCATGCCCTGGCCTCTATCCCTCAAATCAACTCATAAATTGTTGGCGCTTCTGCAATATTTAGCCTAGCTGTCCCTCCTGTGATAAAAATCCCCAGACCAGAGACTGAAGCATACAGGACCAGTAGTAGAACGTAAAGTTTGGTACCCCATCAGTCCCTCTGGCTTTAGGGAAGACCATATGCTTAGTTGCCTTTCTAGATTTCTTAAAGTCCCACAGAAAGCTAGAGCAGACACTTTCAAGTTTTGCTAGCTAGGATCTAATAATCTTCAAGGTAACAGCCCTATATACTTATCATGCCTTTGGTAGAATCATCATTTTTGACCCATTACATCTCCCCACCAGAGAGAGTTAAGCTTGGTTGATTCTCATAAGCTCCTGCTTGATATTAGGCAGCAGTGCAAATAAATGTGCTTCATCTAGGTGATCCAAAGCCGCTATTATTATGATCTGTAAGTACACCGCCTCTTCCACCACTTGGTGATCATCAAATTACATTTCTTTAGAATACATCACCAGTGTCCTCCCCTTATTTAATCTGTAGCTAGAGAATGTCCCAAAATACTTAGTGGCTTTCTCTATTTACACAAGATAGGATAGGGGTTGGCTGTGATCACCGCTATGTTGTCTGCATAGGCCAGTACTCTATACTCTGCTGGCTCTGCCATAGTAGGCCTTGTTAATTCATTTCTCTCTAGTAATGTTATAGACGCATTGATGTAGAGAGTGAACAGCAACAGGGAGCATGGACACCCGTACCTAGTCACCTGGTAATTAATATATGCTGAGAATCCTCCCCATTATCTGTAGTTTTGTAATAAGGGCCTGAAACTGTGCTTTGACAGATTTTATAAAACCTGGCCCAACCCCTTTTCAATCTAAGACCACCCACAAAAAGACCAATGAATCCTGGTCAAAGGCCTTTTCGACATCAAGTAAAACCAAACCCATGTTTATCCTAGCAGTCTCAGTGATGTCAAACAAAGCTATTAGCCTCCTAACGCAGTCCACTCACCCACACACAGTAGTAAAGCCATGCTGCCATAAGGATAGTAAGGAGGAGATGACTCTGCCCAACCTATTGGCCAGCACCTTTGCATAATGTTTTGTACAGGCATTTGGTTAGGAAATGGTCCTAATAGACCCATGATTAAGACAGGATTTGCCTTTCTTCCTAAATATAATGATGTTAGTTGTTTGCCATGAGGGAGAATTTACCCAGACTTTGCCTTTAAAAAGAAAGAAAGCAAATCTTTGTAGAGTTCACTAAATGGTATTAAGAACCCCAAGGGGCAGATTATCTAGCCGTTGGCTTTCCCCGAAGCAATTGAACTAATTGCTTTTGATATTTTCTCAGAAGATATTGGTGCTTCCAAAGCTGCCTACTCCTCAGCACTCATCTTCTCCTTATCTAAAGCTCCAAGTAAGGCCTCATATCTGCCAGTGGGAGGCAGCTTATCCTCAGTATACAAGTTCTTATATGATCCCTAAAGACATTGATACTGTCTGCCAGGGAATTCACCTTCTACCCCTGAGAATTGTAAACAGCTTACTTCTTTATCTGTTGAAACAAACTGTAGCTTAGGGTTTCACCCCTAACACCAGCTTTTAATGCATCTCACATAATATCACCTGAGACAGTCCACCTGTCAAAGCCCAGTAACTCTTGAATCCACTTGGGTATATGATCTAAATATGTTTTGTCAAGCAAAAGCTTCTTATCATCCTCCTGTGGCTTACCAAGCCCTGTGTATGGAATTTCCAACACTATTGGGTTATGGTCAGATAAATCTTTGGGAAACCTCTTAATAGCTACCCAGCTACCGAGAGAAGAAGACACAATAAAATTATCTAAATGTACTAATTTATTGAGTTAATAAGAAAAAAGGTATAACTGGATCTGGTGCCTTTAGCTTGCCCCATACATTGATAAGCCCCTGATCCTTAACCAACCATTGCAATTTCCTTTATATTAATGGTTTCCTGCCAGTATAAGGGTTGGATTGAGGCAGGCTCCCTTTGGTATCCTAGTGTATAAAAAAGTCACCCCAAAAAAATAGGGGTAGGCCAAGATGAGATTACAGCATTCAGTTACACTCTAAGTATGGCCTTGACTAAATCTAATCCATAAATGGTACATAGGATAAATCACTCTTCATCTATATGGCATTCTAGGATAACCCACCAACTCAGTTTGTCAGCTACGCATCGAAATGCTGAGCATCCTAAATCGCAACAACCCTAGAAGCCGAGCCTTGACATGTCAGAGCCCAAGGTGAGCCAAAAGTCATTTCTTCTCCCAATGGATATGTATCTCCTGTACACACTCTACATCTGCCCACATTAACTTCAAACCAAGAGGCATCCTACTTCTTTTTTTCCTGTCATTGAAGCCTCAAATATTGATCAAGCAGATATCTAGTAATTTAACCCCCTAGAAGCGGACTCTTGACATGAGCAGCCAAAAAATGACAGACCTAGATCCGCAAAAAGCCCTTTTTTCTCCCAACGGATATGCATCTCCTGTACACACACTTGATATGCCCACATTAAATTCAAACCAAGTGGCACCCTACTTCTTTTTTCCCTGCCATTAAAGCCACACATATTGATCAACCATAATCGTAGTCATTCACCCCATTATTTTGGTCTGACAGTAAGAAGCTACCTGCCATCCTCCAAGCCACATACCAACGACTTAACTTTGATGTGAAAAAGATTCACTGAAAAAAAGCCTTCTGCATATGTTTAAATGATGATAAATTAGCATACCTCCTTTATCTGCTAAAAACCTTTCGGTGCCCTCTCAACTCAGCCTTCCCCTGGCCCTTTTTCTCCAACCTCAGTCCCAACCATCAGACCCCTCCCAATCATCAGACACCCCTCCAAACCAACCACTGGAGATAATTTGACCTCCCAGGTCAGTGAATGGATGTTTATCCACCTCCAGAGTCTGATTCACCTCAATAAAAATGAAAAAAAAAACAGCACCAATCCAACTCTCCTGCTGTCCCATCAAGCAGGCCCATCCCCTCCCCCCAAAAAACACTCAATTAATTTTGCCCCCAAGCAGCCACTGTCCTCCTCCTCCTCCAAAACAATCAAATTCATGTTCACAATCATAATACATAAACAAAAATATTCAATGTACACAGTAGAAATCGGGAAATCATCATACAGCCCGTTCCATCTTATCCTTAAAATGTGGGTCTAACCTGAACCTGAATCGGCACCGACACCCAAACTCTCCAAGAGCTCTTTCGCTTTAATTTCCAAGAAGAAGAAATAGGGTCTGCCCAGAATGACCACCTTTAATTCGTCTGGATTTATTAAAAACTCCTGGGCCCCATTATTCTTAACGGTTGTATCAATTGCTTCAAGCACCACTCCCGCTTAATAGTGGCATGACAAAAATCAGGCTAAACGAAAAAGTAGTAGCCTTCAACAGTACATTGTTGATCTGGGTGTGGTAGTTCAAAAACTGCCTGTCTGAGTAGAAAGTTCCCAAAAAAGACCAGGATTGCCCTAAGTTTTTCACCTTTCTGGCCCTGCACTTGCTGAGGGTGCTGTTTGAATAGAATCCTGTGGGCCTTTTGAATCTCAAGTTCGCAATTCCAAATGGTTAGTTCTGGGAAGGCTGCTCTGAATAGCTCTACTATATATTTTCGTGAATGCTCACCTTTTAGAACTTCAGTCACACCCAACACTCTGTCTATCTCATCTTGATCTGTTTTCCAGCTCCTAGAGCTTCCAGTGTGTATCAGACATGTGCAACTCTATTGCTTCACACACTTTCTTTGTGCTCTCAGCTTGCTCTCCAAAATAACTACCATATTTTCAACCTTGGTCTTCATTTCCCAAAACTCAAAGCATATTTTGACCACTCTTAGAATGGCCACCTGTGGCTTAAGATTGGCGTTCTGAGTCCTGCAACTATCAATCTGAGTCTTTTCATAGTGGTCTGTGTTGCCTTGATACATTGCCTCCAAGGAACAACATCAGGGTGGCTCGAGCTGGTTTCTTTACCATCTGCAGAGCTCCCACCCTGCAAGGGTGATACAGCATAATCCCACCTCAGGTTGCATCCTGTACTAGTCAAGCCACCAGCCTCCTGCTGTGATTTCTTTTTCCTGACTGTTGAACTGGGACCGTGCAGATCCGCCTCAGACAATAGATTGCTACCAGTCCCATCTAAGCTTCTTAAATCGCTGGAGATGCTGCTGTTAGACCTGGCATCCTTGGTTTGGTTTCTACTGTCAGTTTGCCTCTGCTTCCTTTATTTTTGACAGTGTGTTGGACTTTGTTTTTGCTGGTTTTGGTACTCTGGCCATTTTACTACTCCTAAAGTGCAGGTGCTCCTTATATAAATTGTGTTTATGATTTGTTATCCCCGAATGACATATTTGATTTACTAGTAAGTTCCTAGTAAAGTGCACTAGAGGTGGCCAGGGCCTGTAAATCAAATGCTACCAGTAGGCCTGCAGCACTGATTGTTCCACCCACATGAGTAGCCCAGTAAACATGTCTCAGCCTGCTACTGCAATGTCTGTGTGTGCAGTCGTGCATTGCCAATTCGACCAGAAAGTGTATCCACTTGTCAGGCCCAAACCTTCGGTTTTACTACATGTAAGTCACCCCTAAGGTAGGACCTAGGTATCCCCATGGGCAGGGTGCAGCCTATTTAAAAGGTAGGTTGTGCAGTAGTGTGTTTTACAGGTCCTAATAGTGAAATACTGTATATTAGGTTTTCGTTATTGCAAATTCTATCCCTCCCATGGGTTAACATGGGGAATGCCTTTAAATATCTTTTAAGTGTAGTTTCCCATTGGGAGCAGATGAAGATGTGGTGTTTGGGGTCTCGGAACTCACAATTTAAAAATACATCTTTTGGTAGAGTTGGTTTTTAGATTGTCTATTTGAAAATGCCACATTTAGAAAGTGGGCATTTTCCTGCTTAACCATTCTGTGCCTCTGCCTGCCTGTGGAATGCATGCCTGGGTCAGACTGACAGCTGGGCTGTTTGTGAATTCCCTCTAGACAGTAACACAAAGGAGCTGAGGTGTGTCCAGCATATCCTGATGTGTCTTCCTAGGCTAGAGTGGGGAGAAAGGCGCTGACACCTGCACCTGAGAGGGCTGTACCTGTCTTCACACAATGTAGTCTCCAACCCCCTAGAGTGCGTCTGGTGCCGGGCCTGGGCAAGGCAGTATCCAATAAACAACAAAGACTTTCCTTTGAAGTTTGCCTAATTCAGAGGCAGAAACTAGTATAATTAATGGGCCCAAAACAACAGATTTTTAGAACACTTCTGGATCAAGAGGAACCTCTGCCAAGGAGAATAGCTCAAGAGCTGGAGAAAGAGTACTGCCCCTTTGCTGTGTGTGCTTTGCTGAGTTATCCTGCAGCTGCTGCCTCTGCCTTAAAGAGGACAAAGACTGGACTTTGCTGTGTATCCTGCTTGTGAAGTTTCTCTAGGGGCTTGGGCTGAGCTTGCATCCTGTTACGAAGTCTCAGTGACATCAAAGGCTTAATCTACCAGCACTTGGCTTTCTTGCTGAGACCCCCTGACTTGCCAAGTGGTGCCACATCTAGTCCCTGGGCCCCTGGAAGGAGAAACTGGCAGGCCCAGTGTGAAAATCCAAGCATCTGAGCCGAGCGGCAGGCAAATGGATGCAGGCCTTGCTAAAGGAGGTCTATTGGTGCTTTTAAATAAGAAACTGCAATGTGATCATCTGTTATTAAAAATATATTCAGTGGATCTAATGGGAGTACAATTTACATTCAATCGGGATTTTAAGATTATTTTAATTGATGTTTATGCTCGATCTATCCCTCGGGGATCTGAGTCTCAGATTCCAGTTCAACAGTCTGAATTCTTGGATTCCTTGCACCTTCGATCATCTTAGTAATAGCAGGTGATTTGAATTGCACCTTTGAACCTTCTATTTTGAACAGTGTATTAACGGACAAATAAGACAAATTTTGGGAATCCCACAGTTAACGAATAATCGTCCGTGTATTTGTTCTTGTGTGGCCTCCCAGTTGGCTTCTTTATGCTTAAAGCATGGACTTAGGGCTTGCAATGGTCGCATGCCTTCTGACTTAAATACAGCACCTACATTCAAACAAGGTATGTCCACTAATGTAATTGACTACTTCCTAGTGGATGTTAGGTTGTGGCCTTCACTAAAAGATATGAAGGTGGAACCCCGGTGTCAGAGTGATCATAATCCTTTGCTTCTTACCTTATATGGGGATGTATTTAGGAGATCACAGAACGTACAACGTACAGTGGTTCCTACCCCTCTGTTGAACTACAATCATACAAGGGTTTGTTGTCCAAAGGTATTGTACAACCCCTATTTGATAAGTGGGATTTACAAATCGTTTGTTGATGAGATGGCAATCTATGAGGAACGTGCGGTTGATAATATTCCCGTTCTCAATATCCACGAAGATTTGTTGAAGAAACTGCAGCGGTTCTTTTACAAAAAGACTTACATTAAGCCTTTTGATGCCAACATGAACAATAATGAATGGTTTAATGAGGACTGTACAAAGGCTAAGTCTGCACTAAAATCTGCTATTATGATTGGCTCCCAAGGGGAGATCCAATCAGCTAGATGCACATATAATAAGGTCTTAACGCAAGCAAAAAAGTTATGGGAAGATTCCATCTGGCAGGTTATGCTTGTTGCAACCAAATCTAATAACAATATGCTGTTCTGGGAATTATTGCCCAAAGGACAAAGAGGGGGCAAGAGCAGTATCAGGAATCATTTACAACCTGAAAGTTGGGTGGATCATTTCACTGAACTCTATGTTGCTCCCTGTAATTTCCCAATTTGTAATCCCTAAATTTGTGACCCAGTCTCTTCATTGTTGGCCATTCTGAGTGATTGCACAGACCTATTTAGCTTGGATATCTAGGACAACTCCGAGGGTTGCATCTTTTTCTCTATAGAGGAAACTATACCTGCAATCAACTCCCTAAAGTCAGGTAAAGCACCTGGCCTGGACAAGATACCGGGAGATCTATATAAATCTGAACCAGCCATTTGGTCCTGGTATATAAATCTGATCTCAAACAAAATCGTTACTGGTGGTGCAATCCTGAGTACCTGGAAAGGAGCTGAAATAATCCCTATTTATAAAAAGGGTAATGCAAACTCCCCAGCCAACTACAGACCCATTAGCCTTATTGATAATTTACAGAAAATGTTCTCTAAATAGCTTTTGGAGAGGTTAATAAGTTGGGTACAAGATCATCTGGTCCTTTCCTCGTTACAGACAGGTTTTCGCCCTAAAACTAGCACAATAGACCAGGTTTTTAGGCTGGTGCTCCTACATTGGAAATATGTAGTCATTGCCAAGCAATATCTATATGTTGTTTTTGTGGTCCTTCGATCTGCTTTTGACTTGGTCCCAAGGGAAAAACTATGGGAAGTATTATATAGGTTGGGTATTCGAACAAATATAATCCTCCTTTTACAACGGTTGCATGAAAACACATGCGCGCAAGTGAGATGGGGCGACTAAGGAGAGTTGACCGAAAAAATTCCCATTCAGAGGGGAGTTCATCAGGGCTGTGTCTTGGTCCCTATCTTATTTACCTTATTGATTAACGAGGTGGTACAAACTCTGTCATCTTGCCTAAATGATGCTCCCACATTGAATGCTAAGAAGATTCCTATACTACTCTTTGCTGATGATTCTCTTCTTTTTTCCAAGACCCCCATGGGCCTCCAAATCCTCGTTGACAGATTTAAATCCTTTTGTATGGATTATGGTTTAGAGTTGAACGTTAACAAAACTAAATTAATAGTGTTCAGCCCTGGTCCTTGCACGAGATGCATTATTAGTTTGGATGGGATTTTCTTCAGTAGGGTTAAATCTATAGATTACCTGGGTGTGAGGATATTAAGTAATCTACATTGGGAGGACCAGATCAGCAAAAGTGTGGGGCTCCTCCAGAATAGAGCAGCTACTATTCTGCGATTTTATAAAATCTCTGAATCTAAAGCTGTATCCCCAGCTATTAAAATGTATCTGGCAAAGGCGCAGGGAGCGGCCACGTACGGTGCTGAAATGTGTTTTTTTTTTTTATACCAAACATTATCCGTGGGAGAAAATAATTTTGCCAGGGCTTTAATAGCGTGCCCTCGTAGCACACCCCTGATCCCAATGTTTCTGGACCTTTGATTTAACCGTATAACTGACTTGATAGCCCTAAGACTCTTGCTTTTCTGGGTCAGGATTTGGACTGTTCTGGAACTTGTATACAGAGATTCCTCCTTGACCTATTAAAGAGACTGAATGTGGTTACTATCCCATGGGTCAAACGTGTCAAACTGGTTCCGTATCCTGGGATTGGGAAGTTTCTGGGAGAACCCACAAAACTTGGAAAAATCTCATAAAACCATTCTGAAAACAGCTTATTGGTCTTATGTAAGAAATGATTCCATCTGCTGTAAACCATATGGTCGGTTGACCAACTTATTTATTGACTTCAAGTGGTACACCCAGCATGAACAGTACCTAGATCGTATACCTGATTTATTGGGGAAGCACCTGTATGCACGCTGTTGCTTTGGGAGTCTTCCGCTTTTGTCCTTATCAAAAAGTTGGGGACCATCTCTACTTTCTGACATATGTCCAGTTTGTCGTGGTGGCTCAGAAACTGTTGACCATTTTATGTTTTTCAGTCCTGCATATTCTATTCTGTGGTCAAAATGGATCCATGCAATTTGTCGAGACTTGGGTTTGAGACAGTGCTGTACAGCTATAAGAATTTTAAAAAGTGATACCTCTAATTTTTTAATCCTTGCGGTTAGCAAGTTCCTTGTGGCCCCCTGGCATATACGAAGTCATTTTTTAAATAATTCCCATTGGAATTAATATTAGGTGCACAAGCATTTTAAAGCTATGAAGTTTGAGACTGTATTTTATTAGTTTTATGTTTCTTTATACTTTTGTATATGTTTAAATTCTGAAACCGTTTGTATTATGATGCTTTGATGGTTGTGATAACCGAATAAAGCTTGTTGTTGATGATGATGATGCAGCACGTGCACCGCAGCTACAATAATCAATGCAGCACCAGTGAAATCAATTCATCAGCAGCTCAGCGTGGATTAATCACTGCCGTGCATCCAGTTTTTCCATGCATAATCTCTGGGAGTCAGACTCTTCAACATCACTGCACAAACCTGAGGCTGTTTGTCCGGAAATCAACACATCCCTTCTCTGCATGGAAAGAATTGACGCATCGCATCCCCGGCAGAGAAAGAATCGACGTGCGGCCTCCCTTGCGAGTAAGGAATCGATGCATCACTTTCTTTTCTGATGCACGCTCACCTGTACGGAATTATTTTTGATGCATACCAGGTACTGTGTGCTAAAACAATGCATCCATTGATTTCTATGGATAAAGACTCTTTTTACTTTAAACATTCATATCGTTCCTTGTGTGTGGTGGATTTATGTTGTTTTGGCCTTGTTTGATTTAGATAAATATTGGTCATTGTTCTAAACTGGTGAAGAGTATTTTTGTGGTGTTTTTCCCTCTATTACTGTGTGTGTTTTTACAAATACTTTACACATTTCCTCTGTGATAAGCCTGACTACTTATTCCAAGCTACCAAAGGGGTGAACAGGGTATCTCCTTTACAATGACTACAAAGAGGGTCCTTACTTGCACTGAGTCTAAACTGACTGTCAACTAGAGACCCCATTTCTAACAGCTGCCTTACGATGTGCTTTCCTGGTGGCTGCCAGTATTGCTTAAATGCTCCTCCTCGGACCATTCTGATCGATCAGATAAGGAGAAGAAATGCTCCCCTACTTCAAGATCAGCTTGCCCTTCAGTCAAACAATGGCCTCCCTCCAGCTCCACGGGGTTTGTCAGCCCTTCTTAGGCTACCCCAAACCTGAGTGCAGAAACCTTGCCAGGCAATGGGCCAGTAAACTCCCTACTTGGTCCAGATTGTACCCCCTCAGATCTTGAGCCAGTACTCACAGTTATAGCATCCCCCCTGGGTCCTTCTCAGGGGCAATGTCAGTCAAACGTTGTCCTGCAGTCACAACAGGGAGGTCCCCAGATTGGGTCACCATTAGGGCCTCATCATCCTGCTCAGCCATAACCTCAGCTCCTAGTGCAGCCAGGCATGGGTCGGGCTTTAAAAGAAATCCTCCACCTTTGCTATCGACCCTGCTGCTGATCCTGCACCCTCACCTGCTCATGTAGGGCCTGCATCACGGCTGCCCCCGCAGATGTACTTCTTCCCTCAGGCAGCATTACTTCGCATGCTAGACTTGCTGTACCTGCTGGCTACCGTGCCTCCAGTAGCACCTCCCCACGAGGCTTAGAGGCATGTGTCATCTTAGGAAGCCATGCAGGCTCTAACAGAGAGCTGGGCTTCCCCACATCACCTCAGTCTCACTGCATCAAGAGCAGCACCCCGCAGCTGCGCCCTCAGAGCTAAAAGCACTGTCACTAGGATCCTGTGGACCGAAATGCCCACAAGCAGCAGGCAGTCACGCTCAGTGTCCACATCTGCCAGCCAGCCGAGGGTCAGAAGTAGGGAGAAAAGCTATGCAGGGTCAAGTAGGGAGAAGGGTATGCTCGACCACCTCTCAAGGCCGCCATGTTGTCTACTCTTGCAAGTATGCAGTATTACACAAATTATGTGCAACATGAAGTGGAAATCGAACCTAGAAGTTTACCAGAGATATGTCCTTTGTCCATCCAAAGAATGGCAAGTGTTCTACCACTCTTGGTGACCGTTACCTAAAATTATATCCTAAAGAGGAAGAACTTGAAACTATATCTCTTGTTCTGTTTAAGGTTTTATATTATACATTTTTAAAAATGTTCCAAACTTTCCAGAATGAGACTTTTAATTGACAAAGTACAATATTTCTATTGAAATAGCGAATCTAGCTAGGAGTAATTTGCCTCTAACCTGGGATTATTTTTAGAGATCATTTCTATGTTCATTAATCTATGTAGTCCACCTTGTGTGCAATTGGTCAGTTTCACAAAACGTGGCTGTGCAGGTGCTGGGGAGTCCGATGTTCAAACATAATTCCCAGCCATATAAAGTTTGCTGCAATCAAATCTGCTGCACTGCATTCTCTGGCTCTTCTCAATACAGCTGTAGGGCAGCGATGTGCCAATGCAGCCCTTAGCAGCGTTTGCGTCATTGAGCTATTTGTGTAATGGCAGAGGGCCTGCTGATGCCATTAGACCCCTGCGTTGTCAAATATGTTAAATATTGGAGTGGCCTTGACTTGTAAAAGCCTAATGGCTTAATATATTAAAGCAATACTTTGCATTTGTACTAGGCATATTTAGGTGCAATGTTGTTTCTGCCAATATTTCCAAAGAACAATGCTAATCTCTACAAGTTTATACGTTTTGAAAGATGTTCACCTCTCCTATTTTGTGTGAACACCTGAACTGTTTATTCTGCATAAAAGCAATAGGCAGTGATAACGGCACAAGATGTACTTCACAGAAACTGATTGAATTTGTGCAGAATGTAAACTAGTGTATTACTAACTCTGCAAATACGTCACATGCTAGATTGTGGCGCAAAAGTGGAAATAGACATAATCTCACACTACAAATCACGTGGTATGATTTGGTATGTTTAATTCCTCAACTGCATCCCGTAATTTGCTAATATTTGCTCCTGGATTTCTGAACCGCATGAATGCGATTCCTTTGTCATTCCACAGTGCATTCTGACCTTCCCCTCCATCCTCCTTTAATTTTTATTCTAGCATTGTATTCCTTACAGATCATCTCAGAATCCAATATTCCCATATGTGGCGCATGATACTCAAAAGAAGTGTTTTCCTTACTGAGGAAAACATGATTAACATAATTGTTTATAAAACAAGCCATGCCTAGGATACTAAAGATGGGGGAAAGGTTTGAAATTGTTTCCTCCTTCCATAATCAAAAGTTCATTTATGCTAAAGTTTGCTCACTAGTTTGAGATGCATGTGGAAGTAGAAAAAACACCACCAAATGTGTAAAGTCAACTTGTAGTGAGATCTGCAGCAGAAACTCGCACTAGTAGTGCAGATGCTAAAATCTGTGATATAACCCCTTTGCCTTGTTTTGGAATTATCCATTATTGGTTTGTCCTTGTTTCTTTTGAACTGTTGGTCTTTCACAGTAGGGTATTCTAACTTGTGAAAGACTATGGACCTGACTTTGGTATTGGCGAAGTGAAATACTCCAACACAAACATGACAGATATCTCATCTGCCGTATAGAGATCCTATTATCTCCAATGGGGATCATAATAGGGCAGAATGGATATCCATCATGTTTGAGACGGAGTATTCCCTCTGCGAGACCTAAATCAGACCGTCACAAACGATGTGACCGATATCTCATCCACCATATTATTATTCCCATCGGATATAATAGTATTGTAAAATGGCAGACGAGATATAAGTTTTTCATGGACTAACCCCATTGGCCAAACTGTAAATCAGGCCCTGTGTTACATAAATCCCAATTAAAAGAATAAGCCATTTTTAAAGAATAAGTAAAGATGCTAAATAAATTCACCTATGGTACTTCCTTATTTTCATTTTCTAATTTCTGAAGAGCATTATCAGAATAGCAACCATTGGTCCAGACATTGTTATTAATAGTGAAAGTGTAAGGTCCCATCACTTTTACAAAATTGTCTGTGTCACATTTGGATTGGACACAGTCACAAGATAATGTTTCACGGAGGAAAAGTAAAATATGCAATGAATGATTGATTATGGAAAAAATAGGCATGGCATGCAGCTGGCATTTAGAGGAAAATGGATTAGCTGTGCACACCTCAGTAAGGGCATGCTTGGATTAGGACAGAAAATAGGTCAGGGCTCTAAAATGGAAATGAATCTCCACGTAGTGAATCATATAGCTAAACAACGTTGCCCACATTTACAAATTTGGGCAGTTTTGAAGTTGTAACGACCTGCTTTATAACTATTTTGCAAAGTATAGGTGACTTTCCATTTGTCGTAGCTGTAGGCAATGCTTGTGCAAATTTCAGATAAATCAACACTAAACACCTATCCACTAAACCATAAAACGAGCCTACATAAAAACAAAAAATGATCCACACACCTAAATGTAAGGGTAGCCCTTCGTGCACTGCAAGATTTTTCTATCAGCCAGATCAGGCACTGTAACAGAGAGGGAGACAGTTCATGGGTGTGCTTTTTGGTGATGTGGATGCTGTATCCTTGAGAAGGCAGCACTTCATATGGTGAGTGGTGGGAGGAGTCAGAAAGGATATAAAGTTGAAGTGACTGGAAAAATTGTATGAAGAGAGTAATACAAGAAAGCACAGAGCCTCAGCTCACTGGCACATCACCTTACTGCACAGCACAATAATAAAAGTATGAATTGGTCTTTAAAAGCAATTCAGATGCTGTATTCAGATACTTGGGTAAGGGTGAAAATAGGAGAATGGCTCTTTCCTCTCCAGGAAAATTGAATCCTCACAGGGTTTGAAGCAAGGATGCGTCATAGCACCATATTTATTTAACCTATTTCTGGCAGATCTGAGCAAGAATTGGACAAAGTAAATGTGCACCCCCCAAAGCTGGGTATTAAGCATATATTGAACCTTCTTTATGTGGATGATATGATTCTTTTAGGTCAAACTAAAGTCGGCTAAAAACGCCTTATTGATAAAACATTACATTACTTGATAGCTAACAGTATGACAATTAACGAAAAGAGTGAGTAACAGACTACATAAAAGCACAAATGGCATCTACAAGGCCAACAATTGGAACAGGTTAAAAGATACAGATACCGTGGAGTACTATTTGATGAAAGGGGCTCTTTCCAACAACATAAAGATGACCCGCGGAGGAAGGGAAATACACTACTCCTTGCATTTCATACATTGCAAAGGTCAGTAGACGGTCCTAGTTATCTACCATTACTAAAAGTGATATGTGCAAAATTATTACTAAGTATCACCTATGAAAACGAGGCACTGTGGTGCACGGATGCTTCAAGTTTGAATATAATTCTTTTATAAACATATAGGTTGCACTTCCATCTTCTCACCAGCTCAGTTAAGGCTAGAGTTTGGCCTAGTAAATCAAACGATTGCAAGGAAAGGGGCAAAGAAAAAAGTCATATGAGTCAAATCAACTATGTTAAGCTCTTTGGCAAGATGTATAACTAAATACAAATACCACATCTTGGAAGTATTTAGAAACAGTGATTGAAGATTTGGCGGTTCGCCCATTTGGGGAAATGCCCTTACCTGTGGAGTCTTTTAAAAAAGCTATCAACGGTCGGATGAAAAAAATGTCATTACTTACAGATAAAGTCATCTTTGCACGTAGATCTCATGCTTGGGCGTTAATAAACAAATATATAACTCTCAAACCATTGCACTATTTAGAGACAGAGTGGGCCAGACATCTAAAAAAATATTTCATCAGGTTGCGGTTTAGTATCCTTCCTGGTCTCTCCCATCTAATGCCTTGAATCCAGGACATAAGAAGTACCCCCTGTGTATTTTGTACAACAGGGTAAGAAAACATTATCCATCTGACTTTAATTCGCCCAGCACTGCTGAAAGAAAGGGAGAGACTGTTAGAAACTTACCTTAACTAGTGGGGAGTGCTTACGTGCCGGCAAGCAGTAGTTGCATGCTTTAAGTCATCGGATACCCCTTTGAATTGCAGTTAAACAAAGTTCCTAAGACTGGTGGCAAAAAAATCGAACTGCATGAGAGTATCCCAAATAAAACCCACATATAGCAACTAACTCCGTAGTTTAAAATGGTCCCACCAAATATTACGGGCACTGTAACTTGTATCTACGTTCAATGAAAAGTTCTGAGTTATATATAATGCTAAATTGCTTTAAATCATTTTATTGGTCAAAATGTATTTATATGTCAGTTTTAGTGGAATTTATTTTCACAACATTTCATAATATGTATTTTAGGGCGAACTGTGATCTTATATCTGAATAAGACTTAGAGGTGTTTTATGTTTCATGTGTTAATTATGTTTTGTTAAGATTTTAATTAAGCTTGCAAATAAATATAATTCACTCACTCATATTATTGTTTCCCTTCTTCAGACAGGCCTTTTTAGAAGTCTTGAGGGGCAAAGGGGGATTAAAATCAACACTTCTAATCATTTAACAGTTTAACCCATTTGTTCACACAATAAACCATGGAGATAGAGAGTACATTTTAAAAGTTTATTACAACTTATGCAAATGAGTCTCAAGAACATGATTTATAAGTACAGGTACAAAGGTGAAGTAAAGTGTTGAAGGAGATTAAACCGTACAAGCATAAGGCATACACGAATTTCAGTTGCATCAATAAAAAAGATGAGGAACAAGATCTGATGGGTGATGCTCTGTATATAAGTCACAGTCAACTTGCCTAAGCACTGGAGTACCTAAATTATTCTAAATACCCTAAACTAAATTATAGAGAAATCCTAATTAAGTTTCAGGAAATATAAGGAATGATGAAAAGATATGAAAGTGTCAGCATAGAAGAAACCTCAGTGAAAGTTCTGATAGAGAGGTGTTGTGTAGCATAAAGCCACTCCACGAAATAAAGACTAGAGAGATCTCTACCCTCTAAGTTTCAAGGGAATCTGCTCTCGGTAAAGGCTAAAGAGAATCACTCTTTATTAACTAAATGAATACCAATTAAACCCACAGAACCTCATATAAATCAACAACATCAACATAAGTAGTTTTCCATCTTCCTTGCAGTTGAATTGCCATATCCCATCAAGATCTCATCGCACAAATTGAGCATCAGGACAACCTTGAGAGTCTTTTGAATTCTGGTACACAAACAAGAGTCCATTCTTCTCAGTTTGTCAGCACTCCCCGTCCTTGCCAAAGTACCCCACTATCTCAGATACACAATGTAATATGTCTTTCATTAACTGTAATCTCAGACGAATTCAATTGCAAACAAAGAATATTGCAACACGAGCAAAACTCCATGCTGAAGGTTAGACAAACATAATCAACATTTTGGTATCACTTCTCTCTCCAGGGGCTTAACTTCATGGTTCTGTTGCTACAACTGCAATTGCGAACAGCAACAGAACAACAGTGACTGGATCAACAACAAAGAGCACAAGCACTATATAGGCATGAATGGACTCCTAGAATGTTCAGGAGTTGCCTGAATTCTTTCAACATGTCCAGGGAACATATTATTATATAGTAAAGCCGTAAAAATTAGCATCATCCTTTACATACTGGATGCAACAGGGACTGCTTTACAGTTTAATGTTTGAATATGAACTTCCATTCCACCACCCTTAGAAATGTTAGCAGTGGTATTTTTTTTTATTTTGCTACAGATGGATTTCAGACTAAAGGTTGAACTCTTCATGTCATGGCACTGTCTACCCTTTCACAGGTTTTGAAGCAGTAAAGGGGTTCCCTACACTAACGTGCAACATTGTTTTTCTTGTTGACAATCAAATGCTCTTTATTTATGCTCTTGCTGAATTTCCTAATGTCAAAGGAGCCTGGAGTGTACTCATACTGCACGTATCCAATCCAGAGCATTTCAGCATATATACTGTAATAGAAGATGCAGCATACTGTAAGTATACAAGTGGTTTGTGATGAAGAACTCATCATTACTCTTTGTTGTGCCCATTTCTCAGGATCTACAGATAACTCTATGAATTTAAGTAGTAAGTGATTCTATATACTATGTAAAAATATCTCTAGCAAAGAACATGGTTGTTAGATGGGCATAAAGTCAAAAGTATTTCTGATTTTTTACATTTATTAAATGCCTATTATTATTATATGTATAACATTTTAATATTATCTTTTCTTCTTTACCTCCATTTACGTGATCCTGATTAGCCATCATGTGAATGGCTCATTGCACCTATTCATAACTGCATCCCTCAGTTTCTTTCTTTATTTTTGTTGATCAATATACTCATGTGCTTAAAAACATGCACAGTAACATTTAGTAAAACTGGGTACCAACCATCCTACCCGCATTCTTGGGAGGGTCATACACTTACAAGCCCTTCTGGGTTTGGCTTAGCCCCACAGAACATTTCGACCCCTTACCTCTAGCTTTGTCAGCCAGCCCTTAGTAAACTCTATTGTATTAGACAGAGAAAGGTACATTGCTTTGAGCAGGATTATCATCTTTAATACATTGCAACGGCCTAAAAGAGAAAGATTTAGCTGATGTATTCTATCTAAAGCGCCTTTAACTTTAGCTAACAATGGATCCATATTTAGCTCGACTAATTGATCTAGGGCACCAATGATTCTAATCCCCTAATATATTGCATTGGATAACACCTGCCTATCCCTGAAGTGGTTTGGCCAGAGCAAATGACCTGAATCTTATCCTCATTCAGTTTATACTATCTCGCAGTTTCAACATAGATATAATAAGTCACACTCTAGGGCACAGAATGAAATTGAGCACACATTTGGACTTTTAAAGATTGGTTTTCAATGTCTACACATACAAGCCAGAGAAAATAAGTAACATTAGAATCATAGAGCCAAAGAAAAACTCACACTTTTGGTGTAAGTTTACTTTTGTTTGTTACTCACAAACTATGAGTGTAGTTTTACACATAGTATCTTTACAATTACAGAGGCTCTGTATAGGCTCTGCAGTCATAAAGATACTGCACTTTACATGCAACCACATATCAGCCATAGAAATGTTCAATTTGAATACTTAGAAACACAACTGTTAGAGTTGAGCTTGAGGTGGTTAGTGGTCATCCAGATGGCGGTGTCGAGGAGAACAGCTTGTAGATTGGTTTTGGCGGTGGTGTGGTTGTGGGTGAGGGAGAGGATGAGTTTGGTGTCATCTGCATAGGAGAGGATAGTGATTCCGTGTGCTCGGAGGATGTTGGCTAGGGGGATCATGTAGATGTTGAAGAGTGTGGGGCTGAGGGAGGACCCTTGGGGCACTCCGCAGGTGATCTTAGTAGTGTTGGAGTGGAAGGGTGGAAGGCGGACTCTCTGGGTCCGGTCGGTGAGGAAGGAAGTGAGCCAGTCTAAGGCTTTGTGGCGAATTCCTATGTTGTGGATGCGTGTGCGGAGTGTGTGGTGGCAGACGGTGTCAAAGGCTGCAGAGAGGTCTAGGAGAATGAGTGCGACGGTCTCGCCTTTGTCGACTTTGGTCCTGATGTCATCAGTGCATGCGATGAGGGCAGTTTCTGTGCTGTGGTTTTTGTGGAACCCGGATTGTGAGGTGTCAAGATTGTTGTTTGCTTCGAGGAAGTGGGACAGGTGGGCATTGACTAATTTCTCTGCAACCTTGGCGAGGAAAGGGAGGAGGGAGATGGGGCGGTAGTTGGAGAGGATCTCCGGGTCGGCTTTTTTTTTTTTTTAGGAGAGCGGTGATTTCCGCGTGCTTCCAGGGGTCTGGGTAGGTGGCGGAGTCGAAAGAGGAGTTTATTATGTTGTAGAGTATGGGGGAGATGGTTGGGCTAGCTTTGTTGTAGATGAGGTGTGGGAGGGGCCGGAGGGGGAACCGGAGTGGATGGAGTTCATGGTTTTTTCGGTTTCTTCGTGTGTGGTGGGGGTCCAGGTGGAGAGTGTGGTGGGGGGTCATGAGTGGGGGTTGGGTTGGGTGAGTGAGGGGTGTGTGTGGTGGGTGGGTG
Source organism: Pleurodeles waltl (assembly GCF_031143425.1). Lineage (NCBI taxonomy): Eukaryota > Metazoa > Chordata > Amphibia > Caudata > Salamandridae > Pleurodeles > Pleurodeles waltl. The sequence goes on along the minus strand of NC_090437.1, from coordinate 255,392,687 downwards.
TGGTTTGAAGCTGTTGTGGATGTCCAGGATTTTGGGGAGGAAGTGGTTGGAAAGGGCATCACATAGGGGCTGTGTGTGTGTGTGGGGTCTATGTTGCTGGCCATGGGTTTGGCAAGTTCATTGATGATGGTGAAGAGTTCTTTGCTGTTTTGAGAGTTGTTGTCAAGGCGTGTCTTGTAGTGACCTCTTTTGGCGGTGCGTATGAGTTGGTGATGGGTGCGAATGGTGGTTTTGAGGGTGGAGAAGTTGGTTGTGGAAGGTTCTAGTCGCCATATTTTCTCAGCTTGGCGGCATTTGCTTGGAGTCTTGGAGTTCAGGGGTGAACCATGGGGCATTCTTGATTTTGCGGGTGGCGATGTGTTTTCTGAGGGGGGGTAGTGTGTCTGCACAGGTAGTGATCCATTTGGAGAGGTTGAGTGCTCCTGTGTTGGGGTTGTTGGCGTGGGGGGGGTTATGGGTCAGTTGGGAGTTTAGTCATTCTGTGGTAATCTTGTCCCACATGCGGTAGGGGGTGGTGTGTTGATGGTAGTGTGTGGGGGGTTTGGTGAAGGAGAAGTGGACGCAATGGTGGTCAGTCCAGAGGAGTTCAGTGGTGTGGGTATAGGCTATGTGTAGGCTTGCGGTGAAAATTGCATTGAGCGTGTGTCCTGCTGAGTGGGTGGGTGCGGTGACCAGTTGTTTGAGTCTGAGGTTGGTGAGGTTGTCTATGAGGGAGGTAGTGTTGTGGTCTTGTAGGTTTTTTAAGTGAAAGTTTAAATCACTGAGGATGATGTAGTCTGTGGAGGTGAGGGCGTGTGAGCTGATGCTGTCGGCGATGGTGTCGCAGAAGGCGGGGCGTGGTCCGGGTGGTCTGTAGATTGGTGTACCTCTGAGGGTGGAGTTGTTGTTAATGTGGATGAGGAAGTGCATGTGTGCAGTGTTGTCGATAGTGTCTTGGGAGCTGGTGGTGACTTTGATGGTGTCTCTGTGTAGGATGGCGATGCCACCGCCTGGCCTGTTGAGGCATTCTTTGTGTTGGAGTTTGTATCCCTTGGTGGTGGCTATGGCTATGTCGGGTTCTGAGGAGGGGTTGGTCCAGGTTTCCGTGAGGAAGGCGATGTCAGGGGAGTGTGATGTGATGAGGTCCCAGAGTTCTATGACATGTTTGTGAAGGGAGCGGAGGTTGAGGAGCAGGCAGTTGAGGTAGTTGTGGGTGGCATTGGTGTGGTGCGTGCGGGTGTTGTTGCAGGGTGTGTTCTAGTTGTGGCCTGGTGTGCGGTGGGGTTGGTTGGCGGGGGCAGGGTGGGTGAGTGTTGTGTTGGGGGTGTCGTGTTTGTTGAAGGTGGGGTCGCTATGGTTGATGTGTGGTGTGAGGGATGAGGAGCAGGAGAAGTGACAGGTGTGGCAGGTGAAGGGGCCATGAGTGTGTGTTGGGCTAGAAGGGGTGCATGTGGGGCGGGGGCCTGGGTTGAGAGAGTGGAGGTTGAGGGGGGAGTAGGTGTGTCTGAGAGGGCCAGGGGGAGTGGCGCTGGGCACGGTCTTGACGCGGACAGGCGCAGACGGTCTTGTCTTTGGCACGCCAAGACCGTGCAAGCAGCGCGCCCGCGGAGGGGAGGGTGGGAGTGGCAGCTGGGAGGAGGGAGGGCTTGATGAATGAGAGGGCTGGGGGGTGAGGCCGCAGGGGATGCAGCGGCGGGAAAAAACAGGCAAAAGGACGGTGAGGAGGAGGGGAGAGGCGGGAGGGGCAGCAGGGGACGCAGCGGTGGGAAAAACCAGGCAAAAGGACAGTGAGGAGGAGGGGGGAGGCGGGAGGGGCTGCAGGGGAAGCAGCGGCGGGAAAAACCAGGCAAAAGGACGGTGAGGAGGAGTGGGGAGGCGGGAGGGGCCGCAGGGGACACAGCGGCGGGATAAAATGGAAAGCAAAGCCGGTGAGGAGGTGGCGCGGATGGCGGAGCGGGGAGCGACCTGCCTGCAGAAGCAGGCTGTGTGTATATAACCTACTGGGGTCACCAGGGTTCAACAGTAGCTAGTTATAGTTATATCTGCTTTACCACAGGCTGAGCGTTTTTTGGTTTGCTAATAACCTTGGCCCCGTTTGATGAATCTTCAAAACATTTTTTTTTTTTTTATGTATCCACCTCCACACCATCAAGGAAAATGTTGGGGTGATCCATTGAGCAGGAGCTGAGAAAAAATGGGGAGTCCCAAATATAAAATCCCCAATGATTTTCCATAGTGTTATTTAGGCATGGCTACAGCAAAAACTGCTGAATGGAATTACACAAATTTGGTTGGAAGCTAGATCTTTTTCTGCAGATTGTACTTTTTGTGATTTGGTGTAAATCCGTTCATTCATTTTTGAAAAATTAAGGGTGAACAATAATTGTATATTTGGAAATTTGGGCTTGAGGGAGTCCTGTGGGAGTGAGAATTTAAAAATAGAGGCCTGTCTTTTTTCGAGACAGGCCTACTCTTGTAGGAGTGAGAGGCTCCTGCAAGCCTTGCAAGAGCGAGCTCTTGATTGGCTGTTATTGGAATGTTTGAAATGCCATGGCAGCCATTACTGTTTACTGTGAAAAACTTGAGGTGTTGTGAAAATGAAATAAAAAAGCTATTTAAAGGGGCAGCAGAAAAGCATGCTTTCTCCGTAGGATTCAGAAAGGAGGTGTTTAAGGGATAACTACTGTAAAGGAAGTTAGGGCCATATGTACGAAAGCTTTTTCCCATAGACACAGAATGGGTAAAATCCTTTGGTACATCTGGCCCTAAATGTATATTGTTTTTAACTAAGTTTTGTGATCTCAAGAGATCATGAATACTATAAAGGAGTAGATGAGTTCTGAATGCACTCCATTAGTAGGAATCCATATTATGGTCATTGTGTTTGAGAGGAAATGTGTAAGAGAAAAGTACTATAAGGAATAGATGGTGAATTCCAATTTTCCATTAGAATGTATGATCTCACCAGAGTCTCGCGGGACCGTGAACAGTGGAAATGGGTAGGTGACATTTAAACCGCCTGTAGTATGCACTCTTGCTACTGTAGGAAGGAGTATTACTGGAGATGGTGTGTGTAGAGTGTACTATTTATGCCCATCGTTTTTGTACGAGTTATAAGTAGAGTATAGTTTCTTCTCACACTATTCCCCCTATTATTCACATTCATTATCAGAGAGAGGGGTGTCAACAGGGAGGACAGTGCCTGGACAAAGCATTCAGTGCACACCTGTTATCCAAGAGAAATGTCTCAGTGGCGAGGCCAGTCACTCTCCACAAACTGTACTATGTACACCCATCATCTGAGAAAGAGTTGTGACTGAATAGGCTTGTCCATGTACATAGCCTAATATGTACACCTGTCATCTGAGAGAAAGGTCAGACAGGAGAGGCTAGTCCATGTATACACCCTGCTAACCACACCCATAATCTGAGATAGAGGTCTCAATGGAGAGGCACCCTTCTCCGTACAGCCTACTATGCCCACATGTAATCTGAGAGAGAGGTCTGGAAGGAGAGGGTAGTCCATGTACATACATTACTATGCACAGCTATCATATGAGACAGAGATCTGATATAGGAGGTCAGTCCATGTATGTACCCTAATACATACACCTGTCATCTGAAAAAGAGGAGTTAGTGGTGAGACAGAGTCTCTCCATACACCCTACTCCACAAACTGCCACCTGAGAGAGAGGTCTGAAAGAAAAGGGCAGTCCATGTACACACCTTACTTTGCACACCTATAATCTGAAACAGAGGTGTGGAAAGAGAAGGCAGTCCATGCAAATACCCTACTACAGACACCTTTCAAATAAGAGAGAAGTCTGAGGAAAGAAGCCAGTCCCTCCTCACAACCTACTGGTCACGCATATCATCCAAGTGAGGGGTCTCACTGGAGAGGCCAGTCGCTCCATACACACTACTGTGTACATACATGCAAAGTGAATTGATTCAGGTGGGAGACTCCAGATTTTTTATTTTAATTTTGAAATTGTGACTCCTTTCATAGAAGTGTACAGGGGAATACATTCTCCAGATCTATTCAGAAGCTCTATCTTTCCTCCTCTAAAATGTTGCCATTTATGTACATCTTTCACCTGAGCAGAGGTCTGTGTGGACAGGCCAGTCTTCTCCCACACCATATTCCACACACCTCTAATGTGGAAGGTCTCAATGGAGAGGACATTCTGTCCTACATACCAATATTTCCCTACACTTTTTTTGCGATTTCACAAGACCCTCATGAGAGTAGCTCACAAGCTTCTGGAAGTGAAGATTGCTTCATGGACATGTGTGATCTCGTGAGAGGCGAGCGAGACCTGAGGTGAAATTACTAAGCCTGCCATAAAGTGTTTTACGATCCAGCAAGCCTCTAGTGAGACCTGCATGGAAAATTACTGAGTCTGCCACAAGGTGTTTCATAATTCCACAAGAGTGTTGCAAGATCGTAAGGGGGGAACTAAAGAAAAGGGCCAAGGCTCAACCAATAGTTTCCTTTCTTATTGCATGGTTAGGAAATTATGTGATGTGGTTGGGTGCGAAGCCAGGGATTGCTCAGATTGTTATTTGTGATTTGGAGAATGATGCCTGTTGGTGATTGTGGGTGGAAAAATGTAGAAATCTTCATACAATGTAGTGATGTATCATTGTTATCCATTACTGGTCAACATGTAACTTTATATTTTTTTTGGATAACATGGAAAACATATACACTGAAAAACAAAGATACCATGTCATAATATATAAAAGAGTAAAACAAAAATTGTTTACTTTGGAAGAAAGGTAGAACAGTAACTTTTGGGAAAAATGGTGATTGCACAACTGATATTGTTCTTATGCCTACAGCAACATCTATACCCTTGGAGAAGCATGTTCTGTGTAGCTCTACTCCACTTGTTTTTGCTAACAAAATTATATGCTTGCTTAAGCAGCAAAAAGTGTTTTATTTATATAAGGAGGGTTGTTATCTGCTTGGGTATTGAGTACCTAGGCAGGCACAGTGTCACCATGATCAAAATATATTATGGTGATGCCCCTGGGGAGTTATCAAGCTTTGCAGTACTGGTTAATTCAGCTCAAGGTAGGCATTGAGGGTAAATAGTCCTCAAGTGTCATCACATACCAGTGGTGCTCATGGTGTATTGTTTGCTCTTGCTGCCCCTGCTAATTTCCTTTTTGTATATTTTACAAACCAGCAACGATAAATAATAATTTGTAAACTCTGTTGTTTTTACTGTTCTAGTTTACTAATGTTATTATTGTTTGCAGTGTTGTTAAATTGTTTTTTTTAAATAAAATGTTTGAAGTTCCTACTGATTTCTTTCCTTAATAGCTTCCAAAGATTTGAAAATTAACACAGTATTCTAATGTTGACTTATCGTGGCAGTTAATTCTTCAAGAACTGTAACGGTTCTCCTGTGTATATGTGTATGTTTAAGGTACTATAGAGAGATCAGGGCTTCTTCCTACTGTAGAATGTACTTTTTTTTATAGAAAGAGGCAGGCTTTGGCACAGGGAGAAATGCTATGCACTGGTGTCTGCTGGTGGGGAGGGCAGTTCTTTTGCACATCTTAGAATAAATGCTTGCCACTCTGGAGAGAAGTTTCTGTGCAGAGCTCTGTCTTTGTGTACACCATGCTACACATGCATGTCCTCATAAGGAGTGGTCTGACAGAGAAGTGAGTGTGTCCTTACAGTCAAATGTGCACACTGGTTGTGCAAACCACACTTATCAACAAAGAGGATACTCCATTTTACACTCTACTAATGGCATTCATTATCATGAAGAGATGTATGAGCATAGACAGAAGTCTCCACCCACATTTATTTTGCACATATGTCACTCTGGGGAGATGTCTCAGCTGAGAGGGAATTGTATTTTAATAGCATAGGCTCTGTAGCTGTTATTTAAGATATACTTATATGTATACAGGTAATTTCACTTTCATGCTTTACTTGTACTTCTTTCATGATGGGAGACTTGTGACCACAAAGGTAAGCCACTTTCCACATCCTAAATTGCACAAGCATTTTCAGAGAGACACATCACAGGAGAGAGGCCAATCTCTCTACACACTATGCTACTCAGAGATATCATGCAAAAGATTTGTCGCAAGAAACATGGCAGTTTCTCCCCCACATCCTATTATGCATACCTGTCACCAACTGAACAAGGTGTGAGTAGAGAGATAGATTTCACTCACACCCGACTAGAGATACCTCTTACCCTGGTAGGATGTGTTAGCAGAGAGATGAGGTCCTCCCCAGAGAGATCTACATATCACTGTTGTTCTAATAAACAGCTTTAGGACAGATGCCACTGGTTCACTACACCATACTGTGTATCTAAGTTGTTTCAGAGATAGCTGTTAGTGCAAAAGACAAAGTTTCCCTACACTACTGCATATTTCAGTCAGGCTGAGGAGAGCTGTGAGTAGACAGGGAAATTCATTGCTCACAGTAATAATTATAGTTAGTTGTTTGAGGAGAGATGTCAGGGGAAACTAGTACTTGTGCTTAGTAAGGAATAGTGTGGTCTTACGTGTAAGGTGAGTACCATCCCTGCCCTACTATGCATACTACTGAGCCTGGTAAAGATGTGGGTGGAGAGGCAGTGTCTCTGTAAGCCCTACTCTATATACCATTTTTTAGAAATTGGGTTTCTGGTTGGCTAGGTTATGCACCTAAGCGAGGCAGAACCCACCCACTCTAGTCAGGGCAAGGGAGTTACACGTCCAAGATAACCCCTGCTCAACCCCCTTGGTAGCTTGGCATGAGCAGTCAGGCCTAACTCAGAGGCAATGTGTAAAGCGTTTGCACAACATACATAACACATGTGAAGCAATAAGTACACCACAAAGTAAACACAACACTGAGCTATGTAAAAATAAACTGCATTGCACAAAACCTAATGAGACCAAACATTACATGTTAGTAATACCCCGCTACCTTGGCAGTTGTCAGAACATTACACAAGTTACTAATACTCTGCAAGAATAAGCAGTTGTCACATTAGAGCACATACGTACTCAGGATTCTGCAACATAAGCAGTAGTAAGGAATCACAATAAAGAAATATATGTACTTGTCATAAACACATCATAAATATCCATAACAGGAACATTAGAGAACATATGGCAAGTCACAAAGTACATATCAGCATGTCATGTCCATAAGAGGAACATGTAGCAAATATCTATGTTGCAAAAAGAGTACCTGTTGGGAAAAAAAAGCACTCCTAGTGCCTGGAAGAGGAAGGTAGGGCCCCCGGCTCTCCTGTGCACTAAACGGGGGCCATGTTCAGCTCCTGGCGAGAGGGGCAGTCAGCACCCTCTCTGTGTCACCTCATGGGCCCCTCCTGGGGCCTGCGATCTCTGGGGGGCCCCCCAGGCCTCCACTGGCCCTTCCACCAGGGGGGCCACCAAAGAATGCCACACGTTAATTACTGGGGAGGTCGTGCCCCTATTGCAGTGGCCGGGGAAAAGGCACTCCCTTTCCTCTCCCCGAGCCCTGCGTCTTGTAGACAGTTGCCTGCGTCCTCGGGGCGGCTGTCCAAAACAAAGTTAAGTTGGAGCAGGGGCCTCCGATGAGGCTTTCCTCTTGCTCTGGAGGGTGGCCGTACCCGACACAGTGCGTGAGTAGCTCTCCTGTCTCCCTCGGCGTTTCTCGTGGGCAGGCACCAAGGATGGTGCCTGCTGGTGCCCAGGGGGCACGCCTGAAAGTGCATTTTGTCCCAGGGGCACAATTGGAGCACGCTCGCTCCTCTCTTCCCTCTTTTGGTGCCCATGGGGCACTGGGTAGAGCGTGATGCTCTCTGACAATAACAATATACTCGGGCTGCGGCAGCGATTTTACAGCAGCCGGGCTGCGGCGATGATTTCCCCCAGCGACGCGCTTCCAAGTGCAAATTGAGGGGACCACAAGGAGAGCACTCACAAGGCACTAGGACAGTCCATGAGGCATTACACTCAGTGTTATAGCGGCAAAACAACAGATGAAGCACCCCTTGTGATGGGGATCATTGCAGGGGTCAGGGGCAACGGTATATTGCCCCTGGAGACAAGTGGAAACAAAAAGAAGCACAGGGCTGGTGGGCCCAGCTACAGACCAGCACAAGGGATGCAGATGGTGGCAGTTCCTCATAGTGACCAGGCAGGTCACAGGTCAGCACAGCAGCAGCTGTCCAAGGTGGGTCCTGGTGAGTCCTTTCAGCAGCGTCCTGTGTCCAGTTTCCAGTAGGTTACTGGAGGTCCAAGAATGTCTAAACTGTGGGAAAAATTCCCCTGTACTTATACTCAGTTTGCAGTGTCTCTTACAATGGGGAGAGGGGGTTCCAACCAGTTACAACTGGTTCTGGGAGTGCCCCTGCCATCCTCTATCACAGGCTCCAAACATCAGTGGGGCGTAAACGACCCTATTGTGCGAGGCCAGGGCACAGCCTTTACAAATGCAGGTGTGCCCGCCTCTGCCTTCTCTCAGCCTAGGAAGACCATACAATATGTAGATGCACATCTATGACACCTCCATCCTCCCTGTGTACAGGCTGTCTAAAAAGTATGCACTAAGCCCCAACTGTCAGTCTGCCCAGACGTGGATTGGAGTCAAGCTGCAAAATACAAGAGTCATAAGCACAGAGAAATGCTCACTTTCTAGAAGTGTCATTTCTGTATTAGTAATAACAAATACACCTAAACCAGTAAGCAGCATTTCTTACCACCATTACAACCATGCCAAACATGCCTACGCTACCCCTCATAAATCAGACAATACCCCTTACACATAAGGCAGGGCATTTCTAATGCAATCCTATGAGAAGGCAGCACTCACAGCAGTGAGACACCAAGTTAGGCAGTTTGTCACTACCAGAACAGGCCACGTAAACTGGCACAGGTCCTGCCTTCTACATACATGGCACCCTGCCCATAGGGCTAGCTAGGGCGTACCTTAGGGGTGGCTTACACGTAGTAAAAGGGGAGTTCTGGGCCTGGCAAGTAAATTTAGATGCCAGGTCCCTGTGGCAGTAAACTGTACACACAGGCCCTGCACTAGCAGGCCTGAGACCAGTTTGAAAGGCTATAGCATTTAATTTACAGGCCCTAGGTATAGAGATACCACTTTACAAGGGACTTATAGGTAAATATGCCAATTAAGTATAAGCCAATCATACCAATTTTACAAGGGAGAGCACATGCACTTTAGCACTGGTTAGCAGTGAAAATGTGCTCAGAGTCATAATGTCAGCCAACAAAGGTCAGAAAAATAAGGAGGCAAAAGGCAAAAAGTCTGGGAAATGACCCTGTAAAAGGGCCAGGTCCAACACCAATTGTCTTCATGCAAGGTCTCAGTGGGAAAGCCAGTGTCTCTCCTTAATGTAGTAGTGGAGATTGTAAGAGGTAAGTATTATAATGAAGAAAAATGTAACTTCTTCCTCCAAAGTATTTTTACGATCTCACAAGAGTTTTATGGGATCATATAAAATGGTGGCAACAAAAATCTGGTGCATATAAATTATATCTATTAGAACGGGAGATGTTCAGTGAAAATGCAAATTCCATTATAAAAGTACGCTCTTGTCAGAGGCTCACAAGTGTAAAGAGGCTAACACTACTCCCTCACAGTAGATGTGGAGGACTGCACACCTGGCTCTTGCGAGAGGCCTGCAACAGTCAGCCACACTATCAATGAGAGCACCATTATTCTCGCGAGAGTCATCAAGAAGGAAAAAAAGGGGTACATAGTGCAAACAACATATGTAATGAAAGGATATGGTAGCTCTGAAAAGGGCTTTTAAGTAACATTTTCAACAACTGTATTTGTGTGTTTTTAAACATTTTTTATTTTTTTGTGTTTTTTAGAAGGGAACGGACAAAAACAAGAAACTGGGAGTAAAACAAACAAGAACTCTTAAAATACAAAGAGGAGAAAGTTTTGGGAAAAAAGTTAGAAAAACAAAATCCTGCACTGTTGGCATTTACGACCCTGGACAAGCCTGTCCCATGAACTCCTGCTTACCTCAAAAGGATAAATAATCTCTCTAGCATGGACTAACTCAGTCCACGCAAGGCGTTCAGGGCCCATACCTATCATTTGTCGACACATCCTGTGGTGCTCATGGAGTATTGCCCTTGCTGAGCTTGTTTTGCATATGTTACACATTACATATTTGGCAGACAGTTTCCAGGCCTCATCTAAAAAACTATTCCAGAGAAAGTACTCCCTGGGTTGATTAGGTAGCAGACTTGAAGGACCAGGAGTTGGATTCTCATCAGATGATGACATTCTGATCACAGAAAATCAGCAAAGTCAGAGTGGTACCCAAAAAAATGTAATCAGAAAAATATAGGCAAATGATGCAACAAGGAAGGAATCTTTCTTTCGTAAAAAATAAAGACATCTATATGAAGTAGGCACAGTCCTGCCTTAGGTTGTCTTCCCTCTCCAAGACGTCTAGCAGATGTCTTGTGAGAGAGCCACAAGATTATTGAATACAGAGAACTTTCTAAACTTCTCAAATGCAGCAGTACATCAATTGTTTTTGCACTCTAAACAACACTTCTCATGTCTTACTTTATTCAAAACTACGATATGTACTGGCATGAACTTAATTCTAAATGTACAATCTTGTGAGTTTATCTTGAGAACTAGACAGGAAGTACATGCTCTTCCTAGTGCATGAAGGGGATTGTGTATTCAGCTCCCATGATCGCCTCGCGAGTGACATACATTTGTAAACAAAATAATTGATACAATTTACATACTGTACTAACTGTATTTTTAAACATTTGCATTCAATAATAACTGACCAGGTGAAAAAAAAAAACTGTACAAAAGATTAGGACAAAATGTACAACTGCGATCTCACGTCCCTTTAGCCAAAGCGATCAAACACCGTAAAAAAATATGTACATAGTAAAATAACATAGTTTACAATATTGGAACAACTGATCAGTTTCCTTTTGAAATATAAATATGACATTTATGTAAAGATACATACAAAGGCTATGAAAACTATGCTGGAATATTTCTGTATGTGTGAGTTACAAAAACTAAGAATTTGCCATGCTGTGCCACCCTGTGCCAATGGGAAAGGGTAAAAATGTGCAGTGTCTAAAAGACATGGTGCATTTTGGTTCTCTCCCACTGTGCTGGAGCACAAACTGCTGCCATGCACCAAGGGAGGCACCCTTGCACCATGATGCAAGGGTGTCTATGTTGTGGGGATGATTGTTTATGTACAGGTAGTACCTGTGCTGGTGTGTGCTGAGTGTGTACATGCTTGTGATATGACTTGTGGCACCTGTGTTTGTCTTTGCGTACCTTGTCTGTGGCACTGGGTGAATGCTGGTCTGATTGTGTGCTTTTGATGGGTGAGGGGAGGGTGCTTTGGGATGGAGGACAGGTAGCTGGAGTGGGCACAAAAGAAGCAGGGACTCTGGCTTCCGTCAACGAGGAGGCCGGAGCCTGAAACAATCTCTTCAGGTAGGCATTGGTTTGCTGCATCTGGGATGCCGGGCCCTGAATGGCATTCACGATGGTTGACTGCCCCACAGAGATGGATTTCAGGAGGTCAATAGCCTCCTCATTGAGGGAGGAGGACTGACTGAGGAGGGGCAGAGCTGCCTTCGGCAAAGGAGAAGCCCACCCTCTTGGTTGAGCAGGCACGGGCAACTGGGTGGGTAGCTACTGGGAGGGGTGCTGGTAAGGGTGGGTGGATGATGATGTTGCTGGGCTGGTCCTAGAAGGGGTTCACCAATGCTAGGGAGCTTCTATCGGAGGAGGAATCAGATTCAGATGTTGCAATCCCTGTCTCCCGCGTGGTGCTCCCCTGACCCTCCAACCCACTGATCACCTTGAATCAGTGGACTCTGCCTCCTGGGTCCCATGGGCTGAAGCCTCCCCACTCACCAGTGCCCCTACTCCTTCCCCTGGAGATGTTAATGCACACAAGTCAGAAGAGGAGAAGGAGGGAGGGTGGGGGAGAAAGAAAGGGAGCATAAGGTCAATACCAACATATCTAGCACAAATGACCGTCACTTTTGTCCATTTACGTAGGTCATTACAGAATGCTGAGCCTACTACCTGACAGCACGATTGCCTACACACAACATGGCACCCTGATATATGGAGCCAAGACCATTGTCCATCGACAACACTACACTAGTTCTGCTGCAAACTGTCAAGACTCAATAAACCATGGTTGGGAGTGTAATAAGGGATCTTCACATATTCCATTACAGTGTCTGACCCACCTACATTTGCCTGCACATACCACATAGATATGGGAAACAGCTCTGCATGAGTTTCACTATGGTACAGTTAAATTCTAGGATGTACCCCTCTACATATGCAGCCATGCATTGGAAATCACACCTACCTATATAACATACCAATAAGCATTAAAACATTGATGCATGCTACATACCGTAGCATGGATTCCTCAGACATCTTCCATTCATTGGCAAACCTACTCATTCCCTAGAGAAGTCAATACAACATAAAGCACACCCGTGTGGCTTCTGTGCTGCCCTCAATCACCCATCCAACTCTGGGTAGGCCACCGCCAGTATGCGGGCCATTAGTGGGGGGTCAGTGTCCGATGGGCACCCTCCCTCATTGGGAGGAAGTCCCAAGCTAGGACTCCCTGATCTTCGGGCCCACCGTGTCAGGTCCTCACATTACTTTCTGCAGGGGCCAGCTATGGACCCCCAAGTCCGCACTTTCTTGGCAATGGCAGGACATAGTCCCTTCTTATGTTGGGTGCTGACCTGGTTGGGAGGCACATAGAGAAGGGCACATTTATGTAGACTAATCACGTAGCAACTATACTGGACTACATACTGTTTACATCTCACATTCTTACTAGACATGACATGTACCTATCTGCAAAGCATGCTTGTCCGATGCAACACTCTCCAATGAGCATACCGCATACACATACATTCACCTTTATACAACCATGTTGCCTCAAATATGCACAAATGCTACTCATCTGCTTATCTGGAGCCCCATACAACCGTCTACACAGGGGTAAGACTCCATCCACAAGCTTTCCCAGTTCCTCTGCTGTGAAGGCTGGTTCCCTCTCCCCTGTAGAACCTGCTATTGCGGCTTTCGGATACAGGACACAGCAGCGCACGCAGTGGAGTTCTTGATGGCTGGAGAGTCAGGAGTCAAATGAGATAGGCTGTAGAAAATGACAGTAACGGCTGCGGCGGTGTGCCCCAACATCGCCGGCGAAGATCATCATTGGTCCCTGTTCCTCATAGGCATCAATGTTATCCAATGAGGAGTTGCACAGCGGATCCAACCGCCTACCGCTGTGACACCTTTTGCCGGCAGAATGAGGTTACCTCCATTAGTTCTCTGCATGCAGGACAAGCAGCTGCCATTTTACACATCTTTTGAACATAGTGCAGCATTCAATGTGCATCATTCCTTGATCTGGCAACGTACATGCAAAGCACAGGATGTTGTGAATGTTGTATTGAAAAAGGAAAAGTTCTGTGAGTCCTCTGGCAGGACCTCCATTGCACTAGCTGCTGCAGAAGTAGAGGGGTGGGCAGGACTGTGGCTATTGGAAGAGGCTTGCTGGTGTGTGGGGGACTCACGCAGGATGGAGGTCAGCTCCAGTAGCACCATTTTAATGGAGGCCATGGTGGCATTGTGGGCCTGCCACTGATGCATGGCCTCCTGATGATGTTCTCTCTGCTACCTCTGGTTCGCCAGCAACATGGCCAGAATCTAGCCCATCCTGTCCTGGGATTGGTGGTATGCTCCCAGGACTTGTGATATGGCATCCTGCCCAATCGCTTCCTGGGTTGCCACACCCTTTGGCCCACAGTTAGCCTCCCACTGTGCCTGTGCCTCCAGCACAATAAACTCACTCCCACTTACACCAGGACCTTCATCATCTTGAGTGTTAGGTGATGACTCTGGTCCCTGTATTGGTGGGCACACTATAGTATGACATGGCTCTGTCGTGGCCTAGGTGAGGCTTGTGGAGGGAGACTGACCAGAGGTCCTAGATGACTCAGGGAGGTCTTCCAGTTCCAGACATCCCGAGTTGCTGTCATCACTGGGCCCTTCTTCTAGTGGAGGACTGGGTCTTTGTGGCACTTTCTGCTGGCTGACATTAGCAGTGGTACCCATGGATAGCGAATATTGTTATTTACATCTATCTAATCTGTTTGACATTGGCTAACCATGGAGATGGTGCATGATAGCTGCTTCCCCGGAATGGCATTGGTAGTGGTGATTATACATTAACTTCAGAGCCATATGAGGTGAGTGTGTCAATTATCTACTAATATGTGATGACATATCAGTTGTTTGGCATTACTGACATTGGCATCTCCTAGATTGCCTTTGACACCTGCTTAATCAGTGCTATATGGCATGGTTCCGATTGCAGGGCTACCTATGTGAGGGGTGTGTCCATTGTTCGCTTAGTAAAGAATGATGTATTGTGCTCAGCATGCCTCTTTGTGAGTGATGATGTTGGGATGGTGTTATTGGTGTGGTGTGGCATGCAGGGGAATTTGTATAGGTGGTTAGGAGGGTGGGGATCAGTGTGTGGTGAGGTGATTTGGGGAGTGATAGGGGGATGGGTATGCATGCGATAAAAGTGTACTTAGTGCCAGAGTAGCATAGGTGACTTATCGGTCTTCAGTCCTCTGGTGATTCCATTGAGGCCCCTTTAGGGTGCAGAATTGCCAATACCTTCTCCTCCCATGATGTAAACTCCAGAGGAGGAGGTGGGGGCCTACCACCAGCCGGTTTCACAGCAATTTGGTGCCTGGATGCCATGGTACATACATTCCCCCTGAGGTCGTTCCACCTCTTCCTGATGTGGCCCCTTGTACATGTATCAGGTGTGGGGTATTTGAATTGTCCAATGTGGTGTTGTGTTGTAGTTGAGGTGCCATTTTGGCCATGGTGATTCGCTCCGCCAATGGATTACTGCCGTTGGCAGACCGCTGTGCTGATTTGCGGGTTGTAATATGGAGGACGGACTATTGTTGGCATGGCGGTGGGGTGGTGGGACATCCTCTCTCCCGTAGTCCTTCAGCCTGACAGTGTCAGATTTGTAGCTGTTTTCTGGCAGATTTGTTTTTGTGACTCGTAATATGGCGGGTGGTTTACCACCTATGAGCCGGTATTTTGTCTTCCACCCGCACGTGGTTCTTCAGAAAA
Source organism: Pleurodeles waltl (assembly GCF_031143425.1). Lineage (NCBI taxonomy): Eukaryota > Metazoa > Chordata > Amphibia > Caudata > Salamandridae > Pleurodeles > Pleurodeles waltl. The sequence continues at coordinate 255,377,515 of NC_090437.1, read as the reverse complement.
TACCACCAAACTCATAATGACCACCAATATGTTTTAACTGACGAGTTCACAACGTGCCCAAACCCCTCATTGGTGCCTTAGTCACCACTGCACATGGCCTTTAGACTCCAAAGGCCCTGAACCTGCCTCTAGCTCCCCAGCAACCAGCCTTGAGAAACATGGCAAAATAATTGAAAGTGGGTGCCTTGATGCCCACTCGGTGAAACCACTATGGCCCTCATTACAACCATGGCGGTCATTGTTAAAGCGGCGGTAATACCGCCAACTGGCCGGTGGTAAAAAAAAATGAGATCATGACCATGGCAGAAACCGCCAACATAGACAGCCACTTTAACACTCCGACCGCCATGGCGGTAGAAACCAATACCACGGCGGTAACCGCCAACAGACAGGCAGAAGACAAGGTTCCGCCCACTGTATTACAAGAGGCCTATCCTCCACCTTTTCCGGGGAAGTACCAACGCCATCAAAAGCATGAGGGAAACAGGACTTGGAACGGAAACCACTCGAGGACCCACAACGCCATGGAGCCCGAGTTACAGGTCCTGCCCATGTTACTCTACCTCCTCTTGTATAAGGAGCAGCAAAGACGCCGGCGACGACCCCGGTGAGTACTGCACCTAGCACACAGGGGAGGGGAGGAGGGAAAAGAGAGTGACACACAAACGCAACACGCAACACCCCCACCCTCAACCCCAACACCATACACACAAATACATGCAGCAACATTACATATATACCCCGTAACCCTCTGGAAGAAAGCAAGGACCAAATGAAATGATTGTAATGAGTGCAATCATTGAAAAATCAGATGGGCCAAATTAAAATATCAATATATACAAATATGTACACTAACTACACAAGTCCGGATAGTAATCAAATCATTGCCTGTGGACCAGTGGTCCCAAAATGCATGGGCGAAGCCCACACAAGATACCTGACTCGAAACGGAGAGAACACTGCAGGGGCATCAGATGGAAAATAAACAGGCACCTTAGTGGGAGGGGGAGGGGGGGCACCTCAGCCGGATGAACGGACGACGCCACTGCTTCACGAGGGGGCTCCATGCCCACAGTTTGGTCCTGAGGAGTGCAAAGCCACAGTCTCTGAAGTCTTTCAAGTGGGTGGTTTTACCACTGATTTATCCTGGGGAGTGCAAAGCCACAGTCTCTCAAGTGGATGTGATTCTCCACTGGTTCTGGAGGGGGCATTGTACCCAGAGTACTACACATGCAGGGGCATATTTATACTCCGTTTGCGCCGAATTTGCGTCAAAAATCTTGACGCACATTCAGCGCAAACGTTGCCCCATATTTAAACCCTGACGCCCGAGCCGGCGCACAAGGGAAATGGCGCTATCTGCGTCAGTTTCTGGAAGCGGCACCCCGCCCTGCGTTAATGACATGCAGGGTAGGCGTTCCCGTCCAAAAACAGACGCACACAGCGGTGCGTCGTATTTATGCTTCCGTGCAAAACTGTCTCCCGCGCGGCAGGCGGCGCAAAAAAATGACGCAAAGCACGAATATCGTGAAATTTTAACGCCTGGGTCAGGGCAGGCGTTAAAATGGGGCAAACACACCTGTACTTAATCAGAACACACAGAACAAACAACAGAGCAGCAGAGCAGCAACAGGGAGACATGGAGGTGCTTTTCCTTCAGCGTGCACGTAGACGCAGAGCCCAGCAGCAACAACAGCAGCCACAACAACAACAGCAGGGACCCCAAAGACAGCGCAGAAGGCAGGAGAGGATATTCCGCCCAAGAACAACCCTGCATGGCCTCAGGGAACGAGACATCATCCAGAGGTACCGGTTGAACTGGCAGGCCATTCAGCAGCTGCTGACAAATATTGAACAGCAGTTGGCCCCCACTTTAGTGACTCCCCGCACTATCCCAACCGAAACAAAGCTGCTTGCCATACTTCACCTGCTGGCAAGTGGCTCGTTTCAGACAACTGGTGCCCTGGTTGGTGGAATATCACAACCATCTTTCTCCGCATTCCTGCCTAAAGTCCTGGATGCCATCATTCGCCTGACACCCCGCCACATCTGCTTCCCTAACACACTGCAGATGCAGCAGGAAACTAAACAGGGGTTCTACGCCATCAGTGGCTTCCCGCACGTCCTTGGTGCAATCGACTGCACACACGTACGCCTTGTGCCACCTGCTGCGAGTGAACACCTCTACCGCAACAGGAAGCACACACATTCAATCAACGTGCAGGCCATAGTCGATCACCAAGGACTGATCAGCAACATTGTGGCTAAATATCCTGGGAGTGTACATGACGCTTTCATCTTCCGTCACTCCACCATCAACCAACACTTCCAGGATGGACGGTATGGCAATGGACTACTTGCTGGTAAGGACAAAAAACAAAGTCATATACACACTGCTCAGAAACCCTCTAGGATAAACAACACATACACCACAATAGCAACACCTAGCCAGGAACACACTGAGGTACTCACATCCCTAGCCATGTATCACAAGTCACCATTGAACCTCTCACACTTTGGAATTCACTCTACAGCTTAGTGTGAACACATTAATGACTGTGGTTGCCTAAATGTCACCTTGCAAATTGGAAGTATCACAATAACCTGTACACTAATACAATGCATAAGTTTAAAGGTATGGGATGGCCTGGGTATGTTCATATGAACGTTTCTAATACGCTTTCATGTTTCAACTCTACATGGAACTATCATCACACCCCCAGTGAGGACACACGGACACCTGTATCACAAGTCACAATGCAAGGGAGGGCACACTGTACTGGAGAAACCAATACATCCTGCTGACAAACAGTTAGCCAACAAACACTTGCTCAGCCAAGGAAAAAAAATCAATGCAAAAGTTTTCACCAACAACCATAGGTTGTCACATTAGTACACAAAATAGTCACAGACAACACAACACAACTACTGCCATCAAAGATACGTACAACAGTGCCTCCTACATCAAATTGATACCATTCTGTGTTTCTCTTTCAGCTGATCAGGGGTATGGCATCCAGCCTTGGATAATGACACCATATGGGAACCCAAATACTGCTGCTGAGCGGGCATACAATGACGCCCACAAGAGGACACGCAGCATTGTGGAGCGGCCCTTTGGGATCCTAAAGTCAAGGTTCCGCTGCCTTGACATAACTGGCGGTGCTCTACTCTATTCCCCAGAGATGGGTTGTAAGATCATACTCACTTGTGCCATATTACACAATATTTGTGTTAAAAGGAATATTCCCCTTCTTGACCTGGACCCAGACATGCCTGAGGATGACGAAGAGGAGGATGCTGGCCTGCAACAGGAGGGGGAACAACCTAACACGGCAGCAGGAGTGCGTAGGTGCCAACAGCTCGTCAATAATTTTTTTTCTTAATTTAATATAATAACTTGTATTACACACTTGTAAATATACACAGATAACCAACACCACATCATGCCTTTGCCTATGCATTTCTGACCACCTTTAGTTTGAAATTGCTGAAGAAGAATGTCGTCTCATTGAGCAAGAATGCTATAACAGTCATCACACCAAAAATTAACATCACAAATGTATGCACAGAGGGTAGGATGTGACATGATACATTACCATACACAGAGCCCAACAGGAGTACAAATGTGGCAATTACACATGCCGGATCCAAACACCTGAAACAGTCTCTCATCCAGGCCAAAATTGGAGATCATTTGTAAGTCACATCACAAGTGTTCAGAGACAGGGTGGGACCATCCATGTGAAAGTGACCATGTCATCAATGGCTTCTCTCAAGTGTGTGATATGAGCAATACACAATTGGAACAACATCAGCTGCCACTAACTCAGGAGGAGACCTTGAAGTCACAGTGACAACATACACCCAGACAGGTGATAATGGATCCACATTCCAACACACATGTACACATATGTCAAACAATCAACCTAATATTTGAAAGTAGACCATCACAGTTGTGTCCCAGTTTGAACCTAGCAGGAAGAATGTAACATGCCACTTGTAGGAGGCTGGACTGGCTTGTAGTGAGTACCAAGGGGTACTTGCACCTTGCACCAGGCCCAGTTATCCCTTATTAGTGTATAGGGTGTCTAGCAGCTTAGGCTGATAGATAATGGTAGCTTAGCAGAGCAGCTTAGGCTGAACTAGGAGACGTGTGAAGCTACTACAGTACCACTTAGTGTCATATGCACAATATCATAAGAAAACACAATACACAGTTATACTAAAAATAAAGGTACTTTATTTTTATGACAATATGCCAAAGTATCTCAGAGTGTACCCTCAGTGAGAGGATAGGAAATATACACAAGATATATATACACAATACCCGAAATATGCAGTATAGTCTTAGAAAACAGTGCAAACAATGTATAGTTACAATAGGATGCAATGGGGAAACATAGGGATAGGGGCAACACAAACCATATACTCCAAAAGTGGAATGCGAACCACGAATGGACCCCAAACCTATGTGACCTTGTAGAGGGTCGCTGGGACTATTAGAAAATAGTGAGGGTTAGAAAAATAGCCCACCCCAAGACCCTGAAAAGTGAGTGCAAAGTAAACTAAAGTTCCCCAAGGGACAAAGAAGTCGTGATAGAGGAATAAGGCAGGAAAGACACAAACCAACAATGCAACAACAATGGATTTCCAATCTGGGGTACCTGTGGAACAAGGGGACCAAGTCCAATAGTCACAAGCAAGTCGGAGATGGGCAGATGCCCAGGAAATGGCAGCTGCGGGTGCAAAGAAGCTTCTACTGGACAGAAGAAGCTGTGGTTTCTGCAAGAACGCAAAGGGTTAGAGTCTTCTCCTTTGGACGACCGATCCACCTCGCCTTGTAGAGTCGTGCAGAAGTGTTTTCCCGCCAAAAGAATGCCAACAAGCCTTGCTAGCTGCAAATCATGCGGGTAGCGTTTTTGGACGCTGCTGTGGCCCAGGAGGGACCAGGAGGTCGTAAATTGGACCAGGAGGTAGAGGGGATGTGGAGCAAGACAAGGAGCCCTCTTAGTAGCAGGTAGCACCCAGAGAAGTGCCAGAAACAGGCACTACAAGGATGCGTGAAACGGTGCTCACCCGAAGTCGCACAAAGGAGTCCCACGTTGCCGGAGACCAACTTAGAAAGTCGTGCAATGCAGGTTAGAGTGCAGTGGATCCAGGCTTGGCTGTGCACAAAGGATTTCCGCCGGAAGTGCACAGGGGCCGGAGTAGCTGCAAAAGTCGTGGTTCCCAGCAATGCAGTCTAGCGAGGTGAGGCAAGGACTTATCTCCACCAAACCTGGACTGAAGAGTCACTGGACTGTGGGAGTCACTTGGACAGAGTTGCTGGGTTCGAGGGACCTCGCTCGTTGTGCTGAGAGGAGACCCAAGGGACCGGTAATGCAGCTTTTTGGTGCCTGCGGTTGCAGGGGGACGATTCCGTCAACCCATGGGAGATTTCTTCGGAGCTTCTAGTGCAGAGAGGAGGCAGACTACCCCCACAGAATGCACCACCAGGAAAACAGTCGAGAAGGCGGCAGGATCAGCGTTACAGAGTTGCAGTAGTCGTCTTTGCTACTATGTTGCATTTTTGCTGGCTTCCTGCGCGGTCAGCAGTCGATTCCTTGGCAGAAGGTGAAGAGAGAGATGCAGAGGAACTCGGATGAGCTCTTGCATTCGTTATCTAAAGAATCCTAAGAGACAGAGACCCTAAATAGCCAGAAAAGAGGGTTTGGCTACCTATGAGAGAGGATAGGCTACTAACACCTGAAGGAGCCTATCACGAGGAGTCTCTGACGTCACCTGGTGGCACTGGCCACTCAGAGCAGTCCAGTGTGCCAGCAGCACCTCTGTTTCCAAGATGGCAGAGGTCTGGAGCACACTGGAGGAGCTCTGGGCACCTCCCAGGGGAGGTACAGGTCAGGGGAGTGGTCACTCCCCTTTCCTTTGTCCAGTTTCGCGCCAGAGCAGGGCTAAGGGGTCCCTGAACCGGTGTAGACTGGCTTATGCAGAAATGGGCACCAAATGTGCCCATGAAAGCATTTCCAGAGGCTGGGGGAGGCTACTCCTCCCCTGCCTTCACACCATTTTCCAAAGGGAGAGGGTGTAACACCCTCTCTCAGAGGAAGTCCTTTGTTCTGCCATCCTGGGCCAGGCCTGGCTGGACCCCAGGAGGGCAGATGCCTGTCTGAGGGGTTGGCAGCAGCAGCAGCTGCAGTGAAACCCCGGGAAAGGCAGTTTGGCAGTACCAGGGTCTGTGCTACAGACCACTGGGATCATGGGATTGTGCCAACTATGCCAGGATGGTATAGAGGGGGCAATTCCATGATCATAGACATATTACATGGCTATATTCGGAGTTACCATTGTGAAGCTACATATAGGTAGTGACCTATATGTAGTGCACGCGTGTAATGGTGTCCCCGCACTCACAAAGTCCGGGGAATTGGCCCTGAACAATGTGGGGGCACCTTGGCTAGTGCCAGGGTGCCCACACACTAAGTAACTTAGCACACATTCTTTACCAGGTAAAGGTTAGACATATAGGTGACTTATAAGTCACTTAAGTGCAGTGTAAAATGGCTGTGAAATAACGTGGACGTTATTTCACTCAGGCTGCAGTGGCAGGCCTGTGTAAGAATTGTCAGAGCTCCCTATGGGTGGCAAAAGAAATGCTGCAGCCCATAGGGATCTCCTGGAACCCCAATACCCTGGGTACCTCAGTACAATATACTATGGAATTATAAGGGTGTTCCAGTAAGCCAATGTAAATTGGTAAAATTAGTCACTAGCCTGTTAGTGACACTTTGAAAGAAATGAGAGAGCATAACCACTGAGGTTCTGATTAGCAGAGCCTCAGTGAGACAGTTAGGCATCACACAGGGAACACATACCTATAGGTAACACACTTATGAGCACTGGGGTCCTGACTAGCAGGGTCCCAGTGACACATAGCAAACATACAGAAAACATAGGGTTTTCACTATGAGCACTGGGCCCTGGCAAGCAGGATACCAGTGAGACAGTGAAAACACCCTGACATACACTCACAAACAGGCCCAAAGTGGGGGTAACAAGCCTAGAAAGAGGCTACTTTCTCACACCACAAAACCAGTTTATGCAGAAAGGGACACAGACAACAACAAAATTATTCTCATTATCACATGGGGAACACTGAGAGTCTTGCAAACATAGTCATTGGAAAATGGTATGCAAGTTTGCTCCAATTCATCATTCCAGCAAACGTCAAATGGGCTAATGAGATGAATGAATGGTCAACAGTCATTCATACCATATGGCCTTACTGTAGCCTGCTGCTGCAGGTTTGCCATGATATAATCAATATACTCCATGGATACAGTAGCTATTCTGGATGGTCAAATCCGAGGGTGCTGGGGGCGTAAGTCCACCTCTACGGCCCCGAAAACATACCAGAATCTTGTACTTGTGAACTAAACATATGCATAAGGCACATATGTGGGCTACATGTCAAAAGTCCAACACAAATCTGAAACACAAAATCATAATGGGACATGGTTACCCCCATAAAAACTGTAAGTGACTATTGCACTCCCTGTTAGGACTACAGATAAAAGCATCACCATCATAATTGTGGACACATTTTGGAGAAGGAATACATCATGGTATCCCATCCATCATTTCAAAATAGCCATCAGCAATTACCCCAAATATGTTGACAAATATGGTCAATACATTAGTTCACGTATCCAAAACATGACAGTGTGAATGCCTTCTATACATACAACAACGGACATGTGTCATATACAAACACAAATGTGTATCACATAGCACCGTTTGACCATGACAAATCACCTTTCCAAAGTTTAAAACATGAAGACATAAGGATAAATTTTCTCCAAATTCTACGCATACAGCATGGGCGTCATAATTTGTTCACGTACATGAGTGCACAGAATGCAGAGTCAAATAGAAATGTATCCAAAAGTGTCACATATTTAGCCATCAAAGTATAACTTACATCATAATTTTTTTTGACTCAGCATCATGTGCACTACTGTACGTGGAAAAAAATGACACCCATGATGTATGCGTGGTAAAATTGACGCCACATGGACAATATGTTGGTCATCTCATGTACATTAAAAATTATTAATATTCATATCATATTTTTTGACTCAGCATCATGTGCACTACTGTACGTGGAAAAAAATGACGCCCATGATGTATGCGTGGTAAAATTGACGCTACATGGACAATATGTTGGTCATCTCATGTACATTAAAAATGATTAATATTCATATCATATTTTTTGACTCAGCATCATGTGCACTACTGTACGTGGAAAAAAATGACGCCCATGATGTATGCGTGGTAAAATTGAAGCTACATGGACAATATGTTGGTCATCTCATGTACATTAAAAATTATTAATATTCATATCATAATTTTTGACTCGGCATCATGTGCAATGTAATGCGTCAAAAAAAAAAGACGCACAATTGTGTATGCGTGAAAATATGACGCAAAACGGGAAAATCAAAACGGCGGCCATTTTATGCAGGAAGTGATAATAGGATATCCTGTTTACAAAATCTGTACTGGGAGTTAACTTTCACTTTCACTTTGCAGTCTCAGATTTATCTAGACTGTGTGGTTGTGTGAAAGGTGTTGTCCTGTGTTTTACTGCTTTAGTGTCCTGTGTCCCTTGTATTTTGTCTTTTTGTCAATCTATTCTTGTTGTATAACATTGTCTCAGTCTGTTTAGTCTTGTTTTGTCTATTCCTGTGATTGTTTGTATTCTCTGTGGGAGTCTGTTGTGGGTAGCATAGTTTGGGGGGTTAGTTGGGCTATTTTTCTCCTTTTTCATTTTCTTTCACACCTCTACCTTTCCCCATTTCCCACTTTTACTTTCTTATTTCATTTGTCCATTTTTCTAGCTGTCAATATGTCAGGTAGGCCTCGCCTGTCCAGGATGGGTGAAGATGAATTGGGGGGGTTCATATGGCTAGTTAGCCATTTCCTCCCACTGATGCTGGAGGCTGGGGGCCGTGTGATACAGGGGTATCACACGGAGGCTAGGAAAATCCGGTGGGAGAAGGTGCGCCATCACCTGGTCCGGGTCTACGGAAGCATGCGAAATGTCGATCAATTGAAGCACCGCTGGGCAGATCTGATCGCCAGGGAACAGGACCTGCTGGACCACCTTGGACTCAGGATTGGTGGCCATGTTGGTGAGTACAAATCATTTACATGGGAATAATTGAAATCTGTGTGGGAACATGTGATGATTGTTAGCCAATCTGCTAAATAAGTAGCTGACTGTGTGTAATGCTAGGGAAACCTAGGCCCATGTTTATACACATATCCCCATTTTTGCAACACATTTTCACCCAATAAGAGCAGCAAATTGCAACATCTATCTGTATTTTGCTAATTAGCCCCCTCTCTGCGTCACAAAATGATGCAAATGATGCGCTACAAAGGTATCCATATGTGCCCTAATGTGTATTGCAGAATGTGTAGGAAGACCAATGCTACCAGTCCGATGGCTCATTTTTGCAACACATACCAGATGGCTATAGCTGTATGTAATGTAGTGTTGCATTTGTGTCAGACAAGCAACACGTGAACGGCTCTATTTGTACTCTAGTGGTCATAATGGCCAGTGAGTAAGTCATGTAGAAACAACATACCTACATATGTAGACGCCATTGCTAGACAGAAAATTATAAACACATGATGATGCTATACATGTGTGTTGCCTTCACGTCACATGAAGTTAGTTATGTTGTCCACACATATGTCACATGTGTGTGTGGTTGCTGTGTGTTGAACATGTCCACCTAGCCTGTTTGATTGTGAGTGGTCATGCAGTCCTCATGGAACCAGTTTTGGAATGTCTCTCTGGGATGCACATGCTGAGATGTATGGATAACATTATTGTTGGGGCATACTAATGGAGGGTTAACTTGGAGGACACATGACTGTCCTGGCCACTGCATGTGTGTAGTAGGGTGTGTCACTGTAGCAGGAGACTCATCCAATGATAATGTTGAATACAGAGTCATCCATGCAGTATGAGCATGTGGGAAAGTCTATCATCACCATGTCATATTCACACAGTGTCATTGTAACTGAAATTATTTGTCAGTTCACCCAGTCTGAGTATATTCTTCCTTTCATGCTTTACAGGTGGACCAGACCCGTACACCGTGGGAGAGGTGGCACATTTTGACGACCCCGATACCTACAGTGAGTGTCGCCTGAGTGCTATTTTCATTGTTTGGTAATGAAGCATGATGGATTACTGTGTGTTCAAGAGAATTCATGATTTGATGGGCTCGCCGTTCATTGGCATTGTTGTTTTAGTGTGATATCAAATAGGACTTATGTTTCTGTAAAGCAATACCTAGCCATCTCTCAGATTGAGGGGCTGTAGGTCATTCCAGTTGTGCGGCAATGGGGAATAGGATGACTCATTTGGAATACACTGGTCAATGTTAGACTTGGTCAGGGACTTGCCATGAACTGAGTCTGCATATCAGACTGACAGTCTCCCAGATAGCTTAGGCACATGGCTCTGATGACAAGTGCTTCTTCCTAGTTGAGGATGGACTGTGTACACTGTAGGTCGGATCTTCTGGGGGCATGTACTTCCACAAGGTGAACTAGAAGTGTGTGTGACTTGAGTGCAATGGCCTAGGTGTTCTGTCGAATCATGAAAATGGGTGTTCTACCTCCTCTGTGTGTGTTGTAAAACATGCCTCACTGATAGTATGTCATGTTGGCCTAAGTCATATCATTTTGACATGTGTGGACCTGGGATGTGACAATGTTTGGCTGACTACAACGTGTTGCTAGCCCTTCATAGGTGTTGTGTGTGAAGGCACATACTTGTTGAACTTTCTATACACTCCTGGGTGTGCATTGAACATGGGATTGTTGGTTGTTCTTCCCACACCACCCACAAAGACTGGGATGTTACTGTGAGACAGGGTACCTAGGACTGTAGCAACCATTATGTTATACGTACTTGACACCTTTTGTGACTTGAGTTAGTACCTAGGGCCAGATGTAGCAAAGTGTGTACACGTTGCGAATGGCATAAATTTCTGTTTGTGAGTTGCAAACGTCTGTTTCCTATTCCGAAATGTATTTGGTGGTCATGAACATATTAGCTAAATGCTTTTTAAAATGCAAAATATAAAGGGGTTTTCCAGACCTACTTGCAACTCACAGTGGTAGGCAATCCCATTTGCAACCGAGTACGTGGTTGCAAAGTGAGTCGCAGTTATCATCCACTTGAAGTGATTGGTAACCCACTTGCTAACTGGAAGGGGTCCCCATTGTAACCCTTCACCTTTGTGAGTGGACCGAAATAATCCTGTACAAAACAGCCAGCGGTCTAAGGGACCACTAATTACCGTGAAATTTTCCAAGATTGAAGTTGTTGTGATTTTTTACTCATTGCAGCTCATTTTCCTTTCAGGTAAACGGCCTACACTTGGGGATAAATAACCTGCTTTATTTAAAAGCAGTCACGTCCATGGAGGTCGGCTGTTCCCAGCAGGCCTCCATCCCCGTGAGTGCCCATAGTCGCTAAGGTGGCTCAACTTGGAACCCACATCATTGATGTTCATGAGGTGGGTCTTAGCGACCCCATAGCAACTCGCAGACGGTGTCAGAGACACCGTTCTGCATTGCAAATTGCTAGTTGCATTTTCCAAATTCCGACATCTGGCCCTTAGTGTGGACATTTGAATCTGGCCCATGGGTTCAATCTTAGCACACAACTAATTCCAAATGCCATTGAGTGAGGAGTGTGATTGTTATCACATAGAATGACATATGTAATGAAGTCAGTATGCAGAAGAGGTGCTGCCATGATGTCAAATGCCTTAGGTATGATTTGGATGAGTAGTTTAGGGTGATGCCATCCATCATGTAGAGACATGGATGTGCTAGGTGTGATATGCCCTTATGTATGCATGTTTCACATGTACTTCCTCTGAGCCTTTCCGTGAACTATGTTGTGACAATTGCTGCAACCAATACATTTCTAGTAATGGACAAATGACCCATTGTGGTATTCCACCCAATGCAAATCCAAAGCTAAATATTTGCCTCTTCTCTTCACAGCTGCAAACCTGAGTGCCGCAGATCACAACCATTTTGAGCGCCGTGCGATGAGATACAGGCACATCCTGCAGGTGCAGTGTGGGTATCGGAGGATGGCCCGCAAGTACCATTCAGATCGGGCCTCCGGGGCGTGGTGGGCCACACCACAGGCTCCCCCTACAGTGCCACCAACAACCATCGACACCACATCCACCAGGTCTGCCCAAGTGGACCCAGCAACGGACCAAGCATCTTCCTCCAGACCTGGACCCAGCCGTGTGGTGGTAGCAGGACTGTCCCATGGCCACACAACTCCTGCCACAACATCCACCTCCGCCGGCCCGCAAGCCAGCACAGACCCTCCTGTCGACCCAGCTGCCTTCCTGGCAGTGTCCCGAAAATTGGACAAGTTGGTTAAAAAGGTGTACAACCTGAGGAAGTACATGACTTATGTGAAAAAGAAGGTCCACTCCATCAGGCGCACACTACGGAGGGCAAATCTGTAGTACTTTTGCCCTCCTGAACTTTTACCCCTCCCCTCTCACCTCTTTCCTATTTTATACTGTTAGTTGGGTTTTGGGGGTTAGTTATAGGATAAGTATAGGTAATTAGCTTAGTTAGTGTTAGGGAAGAGGGTGGGGGGTCCTTATTCTTTCTATCTTATATTTTTGTGTGGGTGGGTGGGTGGGGGGCAATGTTGGGATTCCTGTTTAAAAAAAAAAAAAAAAGAAAAAAAAACTTATTAAAAAAATATTACCAAAAAAATATATGTTTGTTTAGGATAGTATAGTATGTGTGTAGGTTAGTAAGTGTTGTCCTGCATGTGTCTTGTCTCATAATGGTGGGTGGGGGGTTGATGTTTAGATCGTTTCGTTACATGTGTAGAGTAAGTTTAGCTTAAGTTAGTTAGGGACAGTTGTGGGTTAGTAGTAGTCAGGTTAGATTAGTGTAGATTTACCTTTCCCTTAGTTGCCTCTTTTATTACTTCTTTGAAATAAAAATTTTGTTAACCCTTTACATGATGCGTTAGGTGCTACATAATCATGGCCTTGACATCAGTATAGCAGAATGTTTTAGTATGACATTTGTGTCCTATGCTCGCTATCCCCAGGATATTGAGGTTTAACATGCCAGCTACCCGTGTGCTAACTTGGTAAGTATCCACCATGTGGGAGACCCACCATTGGTAGTGTGCATTGATCATCAAGGTTTTGGGTTGGCATGTATCCTACTTCACAAAGAGTGCTTCCAGACTTGTTATTGTGGGTAAATAGATAGGTCGGACAGCAGTGTGAAGTTCAGGGAGATCTTTGTAGATGAGGAATTGTTCACACTCTTGTCTTGTTGCTGTCATTGCTGACCTACATCATGTGTGTACTGATTCAGCATGACTTTCCTTCATGGAAGTAAACTCCGTAAGGGTGATTAATGCAGTGTAATTTGTTAATGATTCCTTACATTTTACAGCATTATTTCTTATTTAAGTATTGCATGGTGCCTACATTTCTCAGCCACCATTGGTTGTCTAGAATAGCTATAGATGGTGCATCATTCTGTCCAACACAGCATGATTGTGTGTGCTTAGTCCCTTCATCAGTTATTTTCCTCAGTATAGTAAGGCTATGAGCATTCCTGGCCACTGCACAGATGTTTCTGTATACATAAAATCAGGACAGTAGTATAGAGAATCAACATGGTTGCCACACAGCCAATTTGGAGTTATGTACTGCACAGTTGGAGTGTGAAATAACACAGAGACACAATAGGTGTGCAAGTGATATTTATTTATAGGTGCTGTAGTGCAAAATGTCCATTCACAATGTTAGCTGAGTCCGTGCAGGTGCATTCTTACATGGTGATCCTACAGACGGGGTGTGGCTGATGCTCCTGACATGCTGGGGTGATGTCACAGACAGTGCAGAGGAACAGGAATTGCCAAATAGTAGGAGAGAGACATTCACTGGCAATGGGGACAAGTCATACAGTGGATTGCCAAACAGTCATTGAGTGTAGTTGTAGTGAGACTGGCATTTGTCAAAACGTAGGACCTTGGTCATAGTAGACCATGGTGCAGGGACTAGGGCTTCCGGGTACTCTTGCGTGTGAATGTTATCTGTTCCATGTCTTCTTCTTCTGATGTGTGTGTTGCCTGGTGTGTCCTTGTTGTTGTTGGTTGTGAAGGGGCAAAACACACCTCAGTGTTAGAAGACATGGAGGCAGACATCCCGGGGGCTGCTCCCTGTTGAGTTATGAAGGGCAGTACTGCAGCAAGGAGGGCCTGCTGGTTTTTCAGAATGGCAGCCACATCACGATGGTAGGCAGCCAGGTCGGCCCTGAGGGGTTCTATGTTGCATTCGTGCACACGTTGACTGGCTTGCAGTTGGAGTTGTTGTGTCAACTGGATGACAGCTGTGCAGATTTCCTTCTGTGTTTTTAAAAGTTCCTCCAAGAGCGATGTTCGGGCTTGCATTGCAGCTGCCTGATCAGCAGTTGACAACATGCACGAACGCACCACCTCAAGGCTGGCTGCCATAGTTTGCATCCCCACCCGCACCTCCTTGGCCAGCTCCCGCTGGACCCCAACGACAGTTCTTTCAAAGCTGGTGCCAGTGTCGTCAGAGTCCTCAGCTGGGTTGGAGCTGGCAGGTCTTACAATTGGGGTGGCGGGTGGTTCTCCGGTGGTGGCTGCTTCTTCTGTGCTCCTCCTTGTGACTGAAGGTGGGGTTTGGAGGCTTTCAAGGACCATTTGAATGGTCTCTTGTGTGAGGTTTATGGGCTCGTCATCCATGTCATCAGGGAACTCCTGGACAGGCATATCGGCAGGAGATCCGTGTTCCTCTGCAATGAAACAGGGTACAATTAGTGTGTCTATGTTGTGACCATTTTGCACTAAGATACAAGCCTTGGTATGCCTTAACTTTGTGCTCTGTGTTTGTCTTGGTATCTGCTGTCCGTCATAGGGCATTGTTGTAGGCCTATGGCCCACCTGTGTGTCACATGTATGATATGGAGCTATCAGACATGTCTGCCAGATCGCCTCTAGGTGTTGCTTTGTAATTATTTAGGAATACGCGTCTTTTGGTCCTACTCCTCCCTCGGTGTTTATTGTTATGGAGGGACATTTTGTTGGGTGGGCTCTCATTATCCTACATGTGATTACTGGCTTTCTAGGCAGCAGGATAGCTAATGGTGTGGGGGACTAAGTCTGACCCACTTGTAAATAACTCTGTCACCCTGATATTTCATTTTGCTCAGACTAACTAGCAGTGCCTCTGGTCTCCCACCTCAAAGGAATGTTTAGACATCCGAGCGCATGACATCTTTGGAACTTCTCAGGCAAGTCGTGGTCACTCAGATCCTACACTATTATGTATTTTCCGGTATGTTACCATACACAAATGACAAAGACAGTATTTGTTTAATATGAGGTTTCATTGTACAACTGACTTGTAGAAATTTAGGTGTGAGCCACAATAACCCAAACAATACACACTGTTAGAATTGATATAGTCCGCAGGAGAGTAATACATCAGTACACAGCTATCATGGTGTCTAACAGTTTCTACTCTCCCTCTGCTTGTTCTATGTATAGCACAGCATGTTAATTTTGGAGCTTGCCTGTCTGAATCACAGGGGAGACATCATCCCTCATATCAGAGGAATGGGCTGTGATCTGGTTGTGCATCAGCAGCAAGGCAGGCAGCATCTAGTTGTGTTTCTCTGTTTGGAAACTCCCTCTTGCATATCTTGGGACAAGGAAGTGATTTTATAAGTCATATGTCATCGTGATGCAAAGTTTCCCTTCGCAGGAATGCCAAACCTTAACCCCTACCACATCTATCAGCAACATACCAGACTGTATCCTTGACTGGGGCACAGAGTGAATATGTTCTGGCAAACTCCAGTGCAGAAGTAGGCAAAACAGTGTGATTTGACTAATTGACAACACCTTAGGACTGGCTATTTGCTAAATTAACTGATAGGAAGGGCAATGAGAATCATTTAGTGCAAAGTGCTCTGAGGCTCTTAGATGTGAGCAAATGAGTATAAATACATTCAGGGTGAGATGCACAAAGGCCTCCAGCCTGAGGCTAATGCGCAAAGTATACGTTACACTTGCCACAATACACTTTGACTGACTGTGGGTGTTGTGACTGCCCTGCCAGCACACTTGCCTCTCAGGCCCTGCCCCATACACCTTTTATTCACATTGCATGAACTGTACATGTTACGTGGCTTTACCTATGCATGTCAATGTTAGGATGTGGTATGGATGTAAACATTGTTGATGTTTGCAGATGATGTTGGGTCATGTGTGTCTTACTGGATTGGCCTGTTTATCGTATGAATGTCCTATTTGTTTGTCAGACTTTGCAGGTGTGTTTCAGTGACCAGTTGCCTGTGTCCCCTCCTCAATGTTGTGGTCTGAGCAGTATGACATTAGTGATGTAGCCTTGTTAGCCAGGCACGCGAGGGACCGTGACGTATGCAGCATGTGTGTGTTGTTAGTGCTGTGTGGCTCCTATTGCTGTTTACTTAGGCTTATGTATGTGTCAGGTATGGACATTCGGCATTTGAGTGTACTGGTGCCTTTGTCTTATTTCTCTGAATAGTTGCAGATGTCATCCTCACCCCCTAATTTAGGTATGTATGTTCCATGGGGAGGTTCCTGCCATTTGGTACTATAGCTGCACAGAGATGAGAGGTGTTATTGTCAACTGTTGTGGCAGTTACATTGCAGTTGTTGTTTTGGCTACTGCATAACTGATAGGGACCTAGTTGATGTAGGATAGATTTTGCAATACAAGTGCCTGGCTGTGGATTTGAGGTAGTGGCCTTCCCACCTGTCGCTGCTTTCCCTTGGCTCTATTGTTGTCATTACAGGATGTCCCCATGGGACTGTTGTTGTTGCTGTATTTTGTCGTGCCCCAGCTTCGGTCTGTGCTGAGCATGCCCCCCTGCCGTGCCCCTTTACCCATGCCACTTCATATATGTGCTGACTTACATGCATTGTGTAGTAGGTATCCCCCCCCCTGCTTACAGTCCCCATTATTGCATTTGAATTCCCCATGCGACTTACCCTGCATGTGCGTTGTGTCGTGGTAGTCTGCGCTGTCCAGTCCTTGAATCCCTGTGACGATCTCCTCCGGGATGATGGCTACGACCATCTCCTCCATGTGGTCCAGGGCCTCCTGTTGTGCTGGACTCCCCCCTCCAGTCTGCATTGCTGCCTTCCTGTTCCTGGCCATTTTCTCTTTTGTCCTACGTTTGCAGTCATGCCAGCGTTTCTTACACTCAGTGACTGTGCGGCGTTCTTCAGCCACACTGTTAATCTTGTCCACTATTTGTTTCCATATGGCCTCTCTCCTACTGAGTGGCAATTTAGAGGAGATGAAAAGTTGGTGCTGGTGTTCCGTCACCTCTTTCACCAGGATTTCCTGCTCCTCTTCACTGAAGCAACACTTTCTTTTTTTTTTTTAAATGTCCTGGTTCCTGTATGGATCCTCCTGGCTGGTTCCTGGTCTGCTCTCATCCTCCTGGGGTCTGTTGTGGCATCTGGGATCCATTTTGGGTCTCCTCTGCTGACAGGGCAGTTTTCGCGCAAAAATGTAACGCAATTGCGTGAAGAAAAGCAGTGCTTTCCGGATTGCGCTGTCGTAAATCGACCCACAGTGATGTGTGTCGCCTTTACGTTGGTTTCCTTTACGACAGACCAACGCTGTGTGCGTCACGAAATAATGACTCCCACCTGTTGGTTGCGCCGCCGTACGTCAAAGTATAAATTTGACGCCCGCACGGCGCTTCAAAATGGCGTTAGACGGCGCAAAATTTTTTGACGCAAAACTGCGTTGGCGCAGTTTTGCGTCAAAAAGTATAAATATGGCCCGCAGTGTGGCAGGTCCCTTTCCCTCGCCAGGGTGTGTGTGCCACGAGATTGCCTGGGAACAGGTAACATGATACTCCATGGAGGCAGAGACACACTCCACCCTGCTGCGACTTCGCCTGCCACATGCAGGTACAAACAGTGCTGGGTGTTGTGCCTCATGTACGCTGTGCAGGGTCCAGAACGTCTCCTGCAGCCTCAGACGGCTGCCTACTGGGGATGATAGCCATCTCAGCTGTGGTGGCACTGTCTGAGCACATCGCGGGGCTGGTGGCGGTGGTTGCGGCGGTGTCTGTGGCAGAGGTGCTGGCGGTGGTGCCAACACCTGTGGATGGACACAGCAGGACGTCTCCTGCAGCCTCGGATGGCTGCCTACTGGGGATGATGCTGGAGACTGCTGCTGAGGCAGCAGACCTGCATGTGGCAGTGCAGGTGACGCTGTCTACCGCCGTAGAGGTTGATGTTCTGGTTGACAGAAGGGGTGACTCTGGTCCCCCAGCCAGAGCCTCCGTGCCCTGTCCTGACTTGCTCTTCGCCTTGTGTCCCTTCCCCACGTTTGATGTCGCTGCTGGTCCCTTGGCACTGTCCCCTTTTGGCTTGGAAGAGCCCTTGCTTGGTGGATGGTGCAGCTTCTCACTCCGGCATGTGGGCACCTTCTTTACCCTGGCAGGTGGCGGAATGGGCTGATCCTTTGCCTCGCTAGGTGGCACACTGGCAGCCCTGATGGGTGCCGACTGCGATGTGACAGGACTTGCTGAGACCACTGTGCTGGATGATTTGGTGGCTGAGGGGCTGGGCTGGGACCTGGATAGCCTGGCCCTAGGGGAAGCAAGGGGGGAGGTGTAGGGAAGAGGTCAATGTTAGCCAGGAAGAGTTTCTTAGACACACTGGGACAGGAAGATGGAGGGATTTGGGAGTGGATGAAGAGGTAGTGATTGTAGGAGGTGTACGTCTGCTGAATTTGGGTGAAGGTGCATGGGCCGGAGGCTGTTGTGAGGTGGATGGCTGTTGGGTGGGTGTGTGCCTGTGTTTGTGTAGTTTGGGATGAGGGCTCACATACACACTGGGAGAGGACACAGGGGATGTGTGCACGGTTTTGGGGGTGGTGATTGCACATGAGCGGTGTGTGGTGATGGGCTTGCTGGTGATGGAGACAGTGGCTGAGGATGTATTGCATGCAGGTGTGAGTGGAAATGAGACAGGGAGGGAGGAGGAGGACGTGGAGGACGTGGAGGAGGGGGACACAGTGGAGACAGTGGATGTTTTTGTGTCTCCATGGTTATGGTGCTTGTGTGAGTGCCTGTGGGATGTGTGGTGCTTATGTTTGACATGTCTACTCTTGTGTGTTGATGAGTGTGCATGCTGGTCTGATGGTGTGCTTGGGATAGGCTGAGGTACAGGGGATTGGGTCTGGGTAGAGGAAGTTGGAGGGGGGAGCCTGGACACAGGGACAATGGCTGCCATCAGTGCTGAGAAATGATCTCTGTTGGGCTGCAAATGCCTCTCAACACCCTGGATGGCATTCAAACTGGTTGATTGCCCAACAGTGAGGGGTCTCAGGAGGTCAAAAGCCTCCTCACTGAGGGCAGCAGGGCTGACTGGGGCAGGGCCTGAGGTGCCTGGAGCGAAGGAGATGCCCACCCTCCTGGGTGAGTGGGCACGGGAAACTCGATGAGGGGCTGCTGGGAGGGTGGTGCTGGTAGGGAGGTGGCGGCTGTACATGTTGATGCGGTGGGCACAGAGGTGCCCGCCACCGCAAGGGAGCTCTCATCAGAGGAGGAGTCGCTGTCACTGGTGTCTCCTCCTGTCCCGGTCGTGGAGCTCCCCTCGCCCCCCATCCCACTGGTGCCTTCGGACTCCGTTAGTTCACCCTCCAGGGCCATGTGGGATGCAGCTCCCTCCTGCTCCGTTGCCACTGCTCCTCCGCCAGATGATGCTAATGCACACAAGGACAGGGTGACAAAACAAAAAGGGTGGGAAGACAGAGGAGACACATGGTCAATGCCTGTAACACCACTACCGTTGGCGGACACAAAACACAGGGAGCAGCCCTATGTACTAAGACATGCAGGGCAGGGGAAAAGCACATGCCCATGGGGGACTCTGTCTAGACCCATTTCATGCACAGCTGGAACCCATGGGAGCCTCACTAGGTGTAGAGGTCAAATACCACCTTTGGGGTTGGAGTGGGAATCAGCCTGCAAATCAATGGATCTACCTTTGCACATCTGCCCTGACCTAGGGGAACCCACAGCCCACCCCCCCCACCCAGACACCTCGTCAAGCATGCAGAGTCAGCTGAATGAGAGTGAACTCACCCCCTTGTGGCTGCTGTCATGCCCTCAAGCACCCATCCAACTCAGGATATGCCACCGCCAGGATCCAGTACATCAGGGGGGTCATGGTGCGACGGGCACCCCTTCCACATTGGGAGGCAATCCCCAGCTGGGCCTCCGCCATCTTCTTGGTCCAGCATCGCAGGTCCTCCCATCTTTTCCGGCAGTGGGTGCTCCGTCTATGGTAGACCCCCAGAGTCCGCACCCCGTTGACGATGGCACGCCAAATACCCTTCTTCTGGTGGGCACTGACCTAGAGGAATAGTGAAGTTCAAAAGGATGTTACTTTCCCGAACAGTTCTTCTCACACATTTGACACAAACCTCCCACCCTGTCCCATAAAAACATACACTCTCCATCCTCACATGCTAGCCTGCACCCCCCCGGTCTCTTCCATCCACCACACTCCATACAATCATGTCCCATCCACCATGCACACGGTTCACTCACCTGTTTGTCTGGATTACCGTAGAGTAGCGGGTACTGGGGGAGGACCCCATCCACCAGTTTCTCCAACTCCTCTGCAGTGAAGGCAGGGCCCTTTCCCAAGACACTGTAGCCATTGTCGCTTCCAGACACTGGTCACAGCAGCACTTGCAGTGTAGGTCCTCTCCTTTTGAAGGTCAGCTATCAAGTGAGGGAACAGATAGAAAATGATGATCACGTCCTAGGCGGTGTGTTCCGTCACCGCCGGCGTACATTGCCATTGGCTCCTGGAACCTATAGGGCCCAATAAAAACCAATGCTGAATTGAGCAGCAGCAGTCTTCGACAGCCTACCGCAACGCTGCACAACGCCAGCGCAGTTACCTCATTTCCCCTTGTCCCACCTTACAGGTCAGGAAGCTGCCATTTCAGGGGCCACATGGCAGGCCAACTATCTTTGTCACACCTATTTAGGCCAGGAATACGGACAGACAAAGGCACCTAGAGATAATTTAACGATTGTGCTATAAAGCCTTGTGAAACCTATGTGGTGTATGACCCTCTGCTCACCGTTCTCCTCCATTGGGCATGTCCGCTGGGGCAGGTGATGAGATGATGGCACCCTCCGGTGTACAGACCCCTGGTGGACCTGTCGACAATGGAAGACAGATACATCATTATCACTTACAGACTTGATTGTGCAACAATCCAGGAACTGTGTGCCCATTTGGAGCCAGACCTGGTGTCAGTTATCCGCCATCCCACAGGAATCCCCCCTCTAGTCCAGGTCCTGTCAGTGCTCCATTTCATGGCAAGTGGGTCTTTTCAAACAACAGTAGTCATGGCATCAGGGATGTCACAGCCAATGTTCTCTAATGTTTTTTCCAGAGTGTTATCTGTCCTGCTGAAACACATGCGCAGCTTCATTGTTTTCCTTCAGGTGGAGGATCTGCCCACAGTGAAAGGTGACTTTTATGCCCTGGGACATATCCCCAACATCATCAGTGCCATTGATGGTACACATGTGGCATTTTTTGCCCCCCGCAGGAATGAACAGGTGTACAGAAACCGGAAAAGCTACCATTCAATGAATGTGCAGATGATGTGTTTGGCAGACCAGTACATCTCCTGTTTGAATGGCAAGTATCCAGGCTCTGTTTATGTTGCTTACATTTTGAGGAATAGCAGCATCCCTTATGTGATGGGCCAACTCCAGAGCCACTGTGTGTGGCTATTAGGTGAGCTCAAGGTCTCCACACAGTTTAATTAGGTGTCTGGATATGGGAGATTCACTAATGGTTGGAGGATGTCTAACATTCGTCCCTCGATATTTGCAGGTGACTCAGGTTACCCCAACCTGTTATGGCTACTGACCCCAGTGAGGAATCCCAGGACAATGGCAGAGGAACACTACAATGAGGCACATGGGCGAACTAGGAGGTTAATAGAGCGCACATTCGGCCTCCTGAAGGCCATATTCCGGTGCCTCCATCTGACAGGTGACTCCCAATACTACTCACCGGAGAAGGAGTGCCAGATCATCGTGGAATGCTATATGTTGCACAACCTCGCTTTGCGACGCCAGGTGCCTTTTCTGCAGGAGTATGGACCTGATGATGGTCTTGTGGCAGCTGTGGAGCCTTTGGACAGTGAAGAAGAGGAGGCAGAAGAAAAAGATGTAGACAACCGTAACAACATCATCATGCAATACTTACAGTGAGACACAGATAAGAGGATGGAACTGCTTCACACATCTCATACTATTGTAGGATCTAGCATAAATCTGCCTTTTTAGCTTTGTGTATGGACCCTGACATGTCACTTTGGCTTTCCATTTCACAGATCTGGGTCCCACTTTGTGCACTCTGCACTGTTTACTGCTGGCCAACAACTGTGTAACATTGGTATGTGAACATGTACATTGACATTGCTATATTTCTGAGAGGTTGCAATTACACATTTGTGAAAGTACAGACTGACTCCAGATTGATTTGTGATTCAAGGGTGTTTATTTCTGTGCTGATAAGTGGAGGGGGGTGTGCAATGGACTGGGGTGATGATGGAGGAATGTCCATGGTGGAGTTCAGTCTCTTGGTCTCACAGGTGCATTGTCCATGGGGGCATAGGAAGGGGAGCAATGGCAGTTTAAGGTGGACAGGGTGACGAAGTGGGACAGAAGGGTGACATTCAGGAGGGTCTTATTTCCTGGCGGGGGTCTTGTCAATGTTCTCTGTCTTTTTCCTGGTTCTCAGGGACCTTTGTGGGGGGGTTCTCCTTCTGCAGGGGGTGGGGTGCTGGTGGCCTGTTGTTCCTGTAGCGGTGCCTCCTGTCCACTACCACTGGCGGAGGTGGAGGGCTGTTCATCGTCCGGGCTTGTGTCAGGGGCCCGTTTGTGTACCACTGTGTCGCTCATAGTGTTGGCCATGTCTGCCAGCATCCCTGCAATGGTGACCAGGGTGGTGTTAATGGACTTCAAGTCCTCCCTGATCTCAAAGTAGTGTTCCCCCTGCAGCCGCTGGGTCTCCTGAAACTTGGGCAGTACTGTGCCCATGGTCTCCTGGGAATGGTAGTATGCTCCATTGATATTGGAGAGTGCTTAGTGGAGGGTCGGTTCCCTGGGCCTGTCCTCCCCCTGTCGCACAGCAGTCCTCCCAGCTTCCCTGTTGTCATGTGCCTCTGTCCCCTGAAGCGTGTGCCTACTGCCACTGACCCCAGGTCCCTTATTGTCTTGGGTTGGTGGGTTTGCCTGAGGTCCCTGTAGTGATGGACACCCTGCTGATTGATGTGTCCTGGGAACAGTGGCATGGGCCCGCTGGGTGGGTGCTGTGCTGGTGTTTCCTGAGGGGGGAGGGTCTGTGGTGGTTTGTGACAGTGGCAGGGGAACCGGCTGTCCAGAGGTCCCTGATGGGCCGGGCTGGTCATCTTGATCCAGGCATGCAGAACTGCTGTCATCACTGTGGGCCTCTTCTGTGGGGGGACTGGATATGTCTGGCACCTCCTGTCCGGTGACGTTGGGTATGGGTCCTGTTGGGGGTGTAAATACATAGTTTTAGTATCTATGTGTGCCATTTTCTGTATTGGGTGAGGTACCCTCTACTCCTGTGCTTGCATTTTTGTGTTTGTCCTTTTGTGATAGTTGGTTTGCGGTCTGTGTGGGTATCTGTACTGGACATGCTTTGGTGATGGGGGTCCATGCATAGGTGTTGCATGCATGGACTTGGCATTGGGATGTGTGGGTTGTGATAGTGGGGCATATGTGAGGTGTTGGAGTGATGGGGGTGAGGGTGGGGGTATGTGAATGCATACAGTTGGGGTGGGGGATATGGTAAATAAGATATGACTTACCAGAGTCCAGTCCTCCTGCTACTCCTGCAAGGCCCTCAGGATGCAGTTTTGCCAAGACTTGCTCCTCCCATGTTGTTAGTTGTGGGGGAAGAGGTGGGGGTCCACCGCCAGACCTCTGTACAGCAATCAGGTGACTGGATACCACTGAAAGCAACTTCCCTTGTAGGTCGTTCCACCTCTTCCTGATGTTATCCCGTGTTCTTTGATGCTGTTCCACTGCGTTGACCCTGTCGATGATTCTCCGCCATAGCTCCATCTTCCTAGCAATGGAGGTGTGCTGCACCTGTGATCCAAAAAGCTGTGGCTCTACCTGGATGATTTCCTCCACCATGACCCTGAGCTCCTCTTCTGAAAACCTGGGGTGTCTTTGAGGTGCCATGATGTTGTGTGGGTGATGTATGAGGTGCTGTTTGTTGTGCTGTGTGATATGTTGTGTTGGGGTGTGCTGTGTTGTGTGAGATGCTTGGATATTGTATGAGTGATGTTGTTGTGTGCCTGTGGATGCTGGTGTTGTGTTTGCTATTCTCTCTCTACCAGCTTTTTCAACAAAATGTCATAAGGGTTTGTGGGTAATGTGGGTGTGTGTTTTATAGTGTTGTAAGTGTGCGAGTGTGGTGTGTGTATTTTGAATTGTCCAATGTGGTTGTGTTTTGTGAATCTGTGTGTATTTTGAGCGCGTTGATTTGTGGGTCGTGATAGTGTGGGCGTATTCTTGTTGGCGCAACAGTGTAGGTTTTGGTATCACCAGTTTATCACTCACCTTTGGTGTGGCCGACTTGTGTGGGTGTCTGTATTGTGGTGGATTCCGAGATGTGGGTCGTAATACCTGTAGCGGAATTCCGCCCCGGCCACGGTATGTTGGCGGCCGTCAGCATGGCGGTAGGCGGGATTTACCGCCAGGGTTGTAATGAGGGCCTATGTCTTAAAACACTGGAGGGGATATCCACAGCCCTTGTGGCTCCGGCCAGCTCCCCCACCTGCTCCCATAGTGCTGCTGCATGGGGAGAGGGGTCTGCATACCTCACCAAAGTATAAATGCCAGACCCAGGGGATGGAGTCCGTAGGGCCTCATAGAGGCAAGGGGAGTGGTTCTATGACCATAAAAAGGGCATTGTTTGCCGACATAATGCCGTTAGGATGGAGTCAATCCAGTGGAGGGTGATGGCTTGAATCCCTTTTGTTTCCACTCCGCAGAAATTTGTGATTGAAATTTATTCCACTCTGCAGAGTACAATGACAGACAATGTTAAAGTCAGCAGAAAGATCCAAAACCATGAGTGCAAATATTCCATTCAAGTATACAGTGTTTGATGCCCCATCTTGCAATTCCTATAGTTTCTGTTTTTCAACACGGGTAGTATCCTGTTTAAACTTTAAATGTCACAGAGCAGATCATTCTGTCAATGTCAATGCAGTTTAATGATTGAATGTAGTAGCTCTTCAGCTTATCTCGGAAAGGGCCATTACCAATTGGATGACGATGAGATGGAGTGTTGGACTATATCCTGGCTTTTAGGAATGAATGGGTTTGATGAATGTAGTTTGAAGTTCATATAAGAATATGCTGGATTCTAGAAAATGGCTGATGATGGGTCTAACCTGAGCTGTTCAGGAGATATCCTTAAAGATATTCCTGAATAATTGAGGAGTAAATAGTAAGAAAATGGGTTATTGTTTATTGGAGTGTGAGCCCCACTCAGGCAACAACCAAAATCCTTATCAGGGTGAACCACCAAAGTCACTAAATTAATCTGTGCTTAGCCTTCTTGGCACTTGGCACAAAAAGTAATCAGGCTTAACTTAGAGGCAATGTATAACGCAACACACAAAAAATAATAAAGTGAAAATGCATCACAAAAACCCTAAAGACGTTATAAAAAATGAATTAATTTGAATTAATAAATTGATAACAAGATGACAAAAATCTAATCAGTAGATCAAGAGATACTCAATTTTAATGTATTAGTGAAAACAGCACCTAAAAGCACAAAGTCCCACTCATGGTCATCTGGTCACACTAGACCAGAGAAAAATCACAAATTATGGCTACCTTGATGGGCATGTTTCGGACACAGAGACCCGGTTAGTCCCCCTGAGGAGTTACCATCTCAAGTCCACAATGAAGAATTGGACGAGGCCATGGAGAGGAAGCTTATGTTGCAAAGAGCAGGTAGAGCACCACAGACAGTGGTTGATGAAGTGCAAAGTTCCAGGCATCGCTGGAGCTTCTCATTGGTAGTTGTCATGGGCAGTTATTTCTGTGGTGTGAAGTGCAGGATGCATGCTGCTGGTCATCAAGGGCAGCAGAGTTTCTGGAGGAGGAGCTTGCACTGATGCCATCCCAGGATCCAAGACCAGAGGGGCACCACTCCAAGATCAAGACTGACTCCAGCAGAGGCCAGCAGCAGGGCTCAGGTCAGTCTAGGAAGGTCCAGTTGTAGTCGGTCAGCCAAGCAGTTACAGGGAAGCATCTGAAGCTTTTTGTGTCACTGTGGCTCACACAGGTCAGCCAACTGATCCTTGAAGTCATGCTGGATAGCTTGGGGGCAAGGCAAGCAGGCCCAGTCTTCCTTCTTTTTCCTACAGAAAGGCAGTACTGCAAGCAGCAGGGAAGTCCTCTGGCAGCAGGGCAGTCCTTCTTCTGGATCTTCCACATTCTGGGAGTATCCTGATATGTGAATCAGGAAGTTCAAATTTATACTTGGGTCCAGCCTTTGTGTGATGCACTTCCTGTCCTACCTCCAATACTGGTTCTAGAAATATCTTTCCTTGGACCTGGTCTGATTTCCAACTGTCTGAGATAACAAAAGACAGGGTAGGCTTGATGTCAGGTTCCTTTGTGTGTACTGTGGGCAAAGCTTTTTCAGGTGTAAGTAGGACTGGGCACAGCAGCCCCTCCCGAGTCAACCTGCCACTATGTTCTATCTTGGCCACACATAAGCTCCTTTTGTCTCACTGCCTGGAAACAATACACAAACTCCAACAGCAGAGCCATTTATAGTCATGTGACTAAGGACATGACATAAGGCAAAGGTGGTTGAGACAAGAAAATGCCAACTTTCTAAAAGTGCCATTTTCAGAATTGCAACTTAAACCCCGACCTTACCATTTTAGAGGATTTTAAATTACAATTAATTTGAATGTAATCAACATATCTCTATCTGTTCCCAATCTAAAGTTAACACTTATTCAAAGTAATAACATAACTCAGCGTTAGTCAATAGGAGGTTTAGGCCTTTAAACAGTGAAAGATTACTGTAGAAGTTTTTCACTGTAAGGTGATGTAAAACATAAGTACACATGTCCTACGTTTGAAATGCAATGCACCCTGCCCTAAGAGCCTTTACTGCATATCCTAGGATTGACATAGAAGTAATAAAAAGGAAGGTTTGGACCTGGCTGAAGGTTTATTTTTCCATCTTGTATTCAGTTTACAGGCACTGAGTACTAGTAGTAACATGTACTAGTGATTTACAAGTAAAATAAATCTGTTAATTAAATGTAGTCCAATTGTACCATGTTTGAAGGACAGAGTACAACCACCTTTGTACTGGTTAACAGTGGTAAAGTACACAGAATCCCAAAGTCAATAAAAACAGATTCAGCAAACAGGAGGTGTTAAGGCCAAACATTTGGGGAAATATGAAGCCAAGGATGTCTTGCAAACATGCAGGATTCCACTCGTAATTTATGAGGTGTCATAGTCTTTTCCGCGATTGAAGAAATCATTATTGGATAGAGGGCTAATATTTAGTAGATTGTGTAAAGACATAACATTAGAGGATGAGACAATGTGCAGGTTAAGATGCAGGTCATTTTTAAATATAACTTAAAGAAATATTTCTAGGTCATTAGCTTTGGATAGGTAGTGAAGTTCAAGGGAGAGATATAATTCTTCTCTGAGGGTGTATTTGACCTTTGAGTGTAGTAGGTTCACAAATTTGGCAATTAAACTAGAAACTTTCTTTGTTTGCCATGTGGGTTCTTAAATTTGATGGGATTAGTAGAGCCATTTAGTCTTTCTGACAGAAGCTTTATGGACATTTGAGTAATATTGCAATGGCAGCTTGCCTGACTGTTTGTTTCTTCTACTCTGTTCTAGAGATATTTTGGTTGTTTTCAGGGAGATGTTGGATTTGTTGGGGTGATATTGTCATGAGCTAAGGTGAGCTGATGAGATAAATATTGCACCAAGGCCATTGAGTCATTAAGCCATGCTGATTTGATAGTAGAAGTTTCTATGTTAAAGGTGCATGCAAGGTATAGTTGGTGTTTCAACAGTTGTTATCAAGCCACTTGATATTTTCCACATTCAGGGATGAGATTTGGTGGGTCAAATGTTGAATCCAGGGTATGTCCAGCTGTGTAGATAGGACACAGTACCTTTTGAACTATATTCAATGGTTCTTTGATAACTATCAAGTATTTGGCAATGGGCAGTTCAGAATAGTCTTGCTAGGAAATGTTTAGCATAACCTCTGAGACGGAGGCAATGTTCCAGGATGAGGAATTATTAGTGGGTTAGAATGTGAGATTGGAGGAAATGAAGGTGTATGTGCTAGATTCCTGATAGAAACACAGCAGAAAAGCTGCAAGACACTTCACAGATGAAGGAAATGGAAAGTGACCAATGGAAATTACAGTCAGGTAGGATATGCACCTCCAGATTGTTACCAGATTGACTGTTCTAGTCAATATAGGGCCAGTAGCGATCAGAGGCACTTCCAACTCCATAAATACCCTGTTTGAAAATAGATGTTACAACTCTTTCACTTGTATATATTCTTGGGCACAATTCAGTTTCCAGACGTTTATGACCTTTCTGTCTTTAGATCCTAGTCTTCATTGACTGCATTTCACTGTTAACTCCAGTATTTGTTATTCCTTTGTGTATGCTCCTGTCATCCTGCTTTGGAAATCCTGAACAGCTCATCTAGCTCATTCCATTGGAGTTTATCCATCTTCAGTTCTAAGGCAAATTTCCCAGTTTGCTTGGGCTGGGTACAGTGTGACTACACAGGCCACCAGATAATTTGGTCTTGTACATGTGTTGCAGTGTCTGCTGTAGTCATTAATGTTCAGTCTAGGTCTCTACCATCCAACCTGATGAGAAGTGTGTTCTCTCACTCTCCCTTTCTAGCTCCATGTCTCTCTCGTACTCCTACCTCTTTTTCTCCAGGCCCTTCATTCCCATTGCTATCCTCGCATATCTCTCCAGGAGGTTTGTTAAAATATAGGGGGAAATATGCATTTGGCTTCGCTACTAGGTGTCCACATTTTCAAAGGGGGTGACAGATTGCCAAGCCATTTAAATGGTTTTCAAAGTAAATCCTTTGCAAATGATGGCACAAGCGATAATTAATATACAAGACAAATTAGAAATAACTCTGCAAGTACAGTCATACTTGACGAAGAGCATATCTAAAACTGACATCATGGGCCCTGCACAGATGAGTAGTACCAACAATGTTTTGGAATAAAGAATGACAAGTTCCCTATCAGTATTCCTCCTCACCCACTGAGTTTAACAGTAATGGCAACCACGTAAATATTTTTGGGTCACCATCATCAATTTCAAGCATTTATGGCAGTGTTAAGTTTATTCTTTTTCATATAACCCCAACAATTTATCTCGAATCACTTAACGTTGCATTTATCCTCAAGTATCTAAAGAAGGATGTTTGAGCATAGCTCACACTCATTATCAAAAACCAGGCCTATGGCTTTCAAAAGATTTTGCTTTTGTACAACAGTTCATGGTTATCTTTGGAAGGAAGCACACTAGGGCCCTGATTTATACTTTTTGGTGCAAAACTGTACTAACGCAGTTTTGTACTAAAAAGTTTAGCACCGGCTTGCACCATTTCTGTGCACCAGCCGGGCACCATATTTATGGAATGGTGCAAGCCAGTGCAAAGGGTAGGCTAGTGTGAAAAAAAAAATTATATTAGTCGGGTGGGGCCGGCAGTATGGAAGAAGTGGGTTTTGCACAAAAAAATGACGTTAAGCAGGTTGGAGTAAAAAAAAATGACTCTAACCTGCCTAGAGTCATTTTCTGCCGCAAAAACCTTCCATACCACATGACTCCTGTCTTTTAAAAGACAGGAGTCATGCCCACCACCCCAATGGCCAGCACAGGGGACCAGGGTCCCCTGGGCATGGTCATTGCACCCTATGCCATGTATGGGAGCCCATTTCAGGCCTCACTATGGCACTTTAAAAAATAAAATAAAATACTTACCTGTACTTACCTGGGATGGGGTCCCCCATCCTCCTCTGTCCCTCTGGTGTGGGTGGGGGTATCCCTGGGGCCTGGGGACGTCAACTGCGGGCTTACTCCATGGTGTTCCACCGTGGAAATAGGCCCACAGGTCCCCTAACGCCTGCCCTGACCCAGGCATAAAAAAATGGGGTAAAGCAAGCTTTGCCCCATTTTCCGACCCCTCCTCCCTCCCGTGCGCCATTTTTGCATTTTGGTATTAAGGCCATAGAGTCATTTTTTGCACGGGAATACCTACATTGTATGTCATTAAGGCAAGATAAGTTTCCATGTCCAGAAAATGACTTTAACTCCATAAATTTGGCGCTAGACGGGTCTCGCGCCAAAGTATAAATATGGACTTAGTTTTGCACCGAATTAGAGTAAAAGAACATGACGCTAATTTGGTGCAAACAGAGTATAAATATGCCCCTAAGATTGCAGCTCATGTAGGGTTAATTACTGTCTCTCAGGTTTCCAGAGACTTGATAATCTGTATCAATCCATGTCTGCAATTGATAGCTGATGCAGCAGCATTTAAGTAAAGCCTACAGGATGATTATAGAGGCACTATTTTCAGTTTTTTTATGGTCAATCATCTCACAATTTCTGCTGTTCTCATTGACTTGATGCATAGAATCGATGTGCAGAATAAACAATGATACCCAGAGAAAGTCTTTTATCCTCAGAAAAATGTCCTTCCATTCTCACCATGAGAAAATGACAGACTCCTCGGTCTTGTCAAAGGAACCAATGTAGTTGAGAAAAGCTCACTGAATCTTATGGTCTGCAAAAAGGTAAAAAGGGAAGGAAATGGAAAGGAGCCATAGAACAAGTGTATGCCTGTAATTTAGAATAGTAGGACATTTTTTAAAAGAATAGCCACAGCTGTCAGAGAACTTTAGAACCTGGCAGTAAACAATGAGTCATGGTCGAGTACTCTTCCAGCCAAATGTTTCATCCCCATGACTGAAGATTTTGGAAAAGCTAATTTTCATCTACTACCCCAGATTTTACCTCCAACTTTGAGTTTTGATATACGGTGGTGCATCAGGTTGTTTCATAGATCAGGCTTTTCATGCTCTTCATGAACTTCGAAGACAGGCTAAGGAACTTCATAAACACCAATTTGGAATACATGGCAAAGGAGTAACTTGGGAGACTGTAGAGATGGTGATGGGTTTAGATAATGAGCATCTGGAAACAATATGGTTCATTCTCATAGAGTCTGCAATATTTAATGTGGAGTCGGGAACCTCCTAGCTGTAGAAGCACTTTCTACAAACCAGTTGGAGGGAAACCTCTACTTTTTTCATCACAGAATTGAGAGCATCACTGTTTCTCATGCCAGGGATTGAATCATGAATGACCAGAATCTCCTCTTTCTGATATTACTTTAGATATTGCAGATGTTTTCAGAAGGAAATGGCAAATGAATGGGTGGCTCAAGATTCAATCTAAAGGAAAATTGAGAATGACCATTTTGGTAGCAGCAACAAATTTTCATCCCTGATGTTGTGTTATAAGAGCCGTTTATGAAATGGGGTCTCTATTCTCCAGTTGCGGAACATCCAGGTGGACAGAAAACCAGGGAACTAATCACTCATCAATACTGGCAGCCAGGAATGATATGGTATATTGAAAAGCATTTACAACCGTGTATAACCTGTGCACAAAGGTGCTTAAAAAAGAAATGGGATTTTTCAATCTTTACTCATGCTCAACAATCATGTTCCTAAATCTCTAGGAATAAAAAAAAAAAGGTTTGTCATTTTAGAGGGGATCAAAATATTGCTTGTGGTTATAGACTATCTTCCAAAGAGAACTCACTTTATCACTGTAGCCAAGATCCCTACTGCTCACACCTTAGTTACAGTATTTCTTATAGAATTTATTAGGTTACATTGATGTGTCTAATTGTTATTGATTGGGAGTCACAGTTCAAAGCCAGATTTGGGAAGATTCTACTCACAAAACTAGGGATTACACACTTCTTGTTTGCAAACTATCATTCTCAAATTCATGGACAGACAGAGAAATGAAATCAGACGCCAAACACTAATGAAGATGGTTTTGATGCACCTTTTCGAGCAGTGAGTAAAATAGATCCCTATTTCAAAATTAGTGTGTACAATTATACTCTGGTCTATTCTCCATATTACTATTCCTTCAGCTTTCATCCACTCATTTGCCCAGCAGTTTTTTCTCTTCAACAGTTCCTTCTTCTCAAACATTACTGAAAGACCTCAATGGAATATAGGAATCTACCCTTGTACACTTTACTAAAGTCACATATAAATTAATTGCAGAAGAAAGATGAAGTCCTAGTTCAGGGAGCAAAGTGTGACTGTCCACAGACTATCTGTCTCTTCCAGGGTCACATCCAAACCTTTTCCCGAGGTGTGAGGGCCTGTTTCACATCCTTAGGTTGTAGGGACTATGAGGACATGAGTTATAACTAATATGCCACAGGAGCATGCACCCTGTGTTATATGCCTATAGAGTAAAACAGTCTCTCTTCTGCTCCATTTACACCTCCAGTTACTTTGATGGATGGAACACAGAAGTATGAGTTAGAAGAAATCTTGGATTCCCATTATACGGGGTCAACGGTGGTGCTTGATATCATTGAATGGATATAACATATCTGGTAATTCTTGTGAGCAATGCTCTGTGATTGGTACAAACATGCCATAAAAATGCTTTGGTAACCCCACAATCAGGAGGTGGAGCAGCCTTTTAGGGGTGAGCTGCCAGGATACTTCAAGCGTATAGGAGATGGAGGAGGTGACAATGGAAACTATAGTCATAAAGGACAGTCACTTCCCAGTCATTACCAAATGTGCACTGTCACATACTTTGTAGTACGCATAGAAATCAGAGGCATTATATGATAGAACTGGTCAAAACAATAAAAGACTGTGTTTCAACTGGGAACAAGTGTATGCAACAGTAGTTTTGATGACTTATGCCTTTGCATATATTCACACCCGATTTCATTCCCTGAAATTGTATTGATTTTCCCTCCTTGGTTCACTTTGTCCCTCCTATTACCATGTCTTCAGTGACTATTCTCTTGTGTTTCAAACATTGTTCTCTTCAGTATATTTTTTATCATTGTCTACATTCCTGTTAAGGGATACCTTCATAGCTCAGCCAACCAAGTCCTGTGGAGTTCATCTTTCTTTGTTTCCCAGCTTGCCTTGAGTCTGGTTACAGTGAGACTCTGCAGGCCATGGGATAATTGGTTCGCACACATGTGTTGCAATGTCTCCTGTAGTCCTAAAAGCCAGGTACAGGTCTTCTATCATGCAACCTGCTGCAACATGTGTTCTCTATTACATATCCACACTCCATTACCCCTGGCCCTAGGTTCCTTCTACTATTCTGGAGTCCCTATGCTGAAGGTTGATTGACCTATTGGGTAAAATGTGACTGTGACCTAGTTACCCTGTACCTCAGTCTACAAAGATCATGACGGGATGGGGAGAACATTGAAAAGGCAGTGATTTACATTAGGAGTAGTGCAAGTTAGGGTGGATAGTGTATGTATAGAGCTTCTGTGGACAACTGCAACTCCTTATCCAATTTTCTTACTGAAGTGATATGACACAAACATTTTGTAACTAGCAGGTGCATCTTCTTAGCCAGGTTTTCAGGTTCATAAAGAAAATCAGGTCAATGTCAGAGTATGACATGAGATTGCAGATACATGTCTGTGGTTGATATGAATGATCCTTGCAATGAAGAGGACATTAAAAAGTTGGTGGGTTATCTTTGAGGGGCTTTTTAGGAGATATTGTAGTAAGATTACCAACATGAGCAGCATGCTAGAACCATTCTTCAGGTTCAGCATACAAGGAATGACACTACAGGATGATGTATTTATAAAGTATTTATGTAGTGTGAACCAAGCCGACAGGCAACAGAATGCTGTACAAAGTCAAAGCAAGCTTAAAGTTGTTAAGTAATAGAAGAAGAAGATAAGTTGTGGACAGTTAGTGCATTGTGATGTAGTTTTCTTTTAAGAGGAGAGTATTCAACTGTTTACTAAATTGGCGGACTGCTGCAGTGGCCTTGACAGATACAGGGATGTTGTTCAAGATCCTGTGTGCATAGATGGAAAAAGTCTGCTGTCTTGTTTTTAGGATTAGGAGCAGAGCGCAAGAGGAGAAGATGAGGAGTCGGTTGGTCATAAGATTTTTATTCAAGAAGACCACAGTACACCCATTACCAACTGCATGGCATTTTACTTCTCTCAGTACTGCATTTTCAGTCTCCCTTTCATTGAACCGACAACTGGAATAGCATTATTGCCAGCATCTGGAGACCTTTCCACTACACATACCTATACATTAGATGGTGCCCGTCAGCCAAAGTGACAGAGCCTTTATTAATATTCTATTCAGTTGCAAAAGGTCCAATGAGGTCACTATTAAGGATTAATTTCAATAGAATATCCCCACTGGCCATCCCCACCTCTCTGTTCTAGCATACATTTGTCCCAGAGATAGAAGGCAGGGGTTCCCCAGCCTAACATTTCCCTGGTCCACCAGACAGTCAAGGACAGAACAATGATAGTGGTGGAAGTCACCCTTTGTGACAAAGTTAGAGAAAGCCAAAGGTATGGGAGAATTGGAATATCATAAGGGAGGTTAAGCATAGATCATAGGCATCAAATATATATGGCTTGCAATGTGCAATTGGGGTAAACTGGTAGTTAAGGAAGCTATGGCCAAAGGGAATCAATTTATCTTTGATAAGCAGAAACAGGAAAATGAATGTAAAACGGCTACGAGTGTTTGTTCCACGTATGTTGTGTTTAAAAGTAAGTATATATGTGACAGCCTAACAACCTTCTTGCACCTTCAGCTAAGCCCCAACTCCATATTTGATTGCTATTATCATGCAGTAGCTAATTTCAAATCCTTTGCAATATCACACAGTAAATCAAACCTGCTCACCATTCATATCCTTGCACTGCAAAATTTGAAAAGTGAACCCCAACCCAATCAACTGACTGCGTTGAAAGAATATCTGAGAACATGTGATAGCAGTACTAATTCACAATAAACACAACCAATATTGCACATTAACCACACGCTGTCTCTGGTGATTATTAAACAGCCTAACAGTGAGATAGTATGTGTGCTTCCTTGCATAATTTCTGTTGAAACAAAACATACCTGAATATGGCTCCTGATCTAAACTACTATTACAACTGACCTCTGCATAGTTGGAAATAAGATGAAATATGACGAATAATTCAAAGTGAAAAATATTATGAGGGCGATGTACCTCCTGGAGTGATGCTAAAAATGCTACAGAGCTAATTACTATGTATTCCTTGAGAATCATGACTACTTACAGTAGTAGACAGTCGAAGAAACAATATGTATTACGATAAAAATCCCGATGAGCTGGAAAAGTTATCTTTTAATAATAGCTGATGCTCACCTGTTGATTCCTTTTGCTGCTTTACCTCAGGCTAGATGGTAACAAAAGCATGAAGTTTCTCACAGAGAACAGAGTAATTTGTACCATTTGAAAATTAAGTTAAATATTGTCCCCACAATTAAGGATGTATCATAGCTCATTTGTTTATCGCTTTATCGCAGTGTTCTCTGCTAAAAATAGCCTATTTCATTATTAGTACAGATGGCATTTGTTATGAAAGGTACGGGGTAAATAGATTAATGCAAAAGTAAAGCACATGGATTCCTGGCAATTTGAAAGATCATTTTAATTTGAGAACTATTGGTAGTTATGAAAATGGGAGATACAAAAATGAAATAAAAATCAAATGCAATGTTTATTGGTATTTAACAAGCTAAAGTACACTGTTGAACAGTTTAAATGTTTTACATGTTAACAAAATTTGGTGTGATTTCTAAACAAAATAATGTATAGTTCTTTTAAAAGATAACATATCAGTGTGTTTATTTGGCGTTCTTTTAAAATTTGAATAGTTAGCTATTATAAACTGAAGTCATCTCAATATAAACATATGTCACCAAGCTGGCTTCTGTCGTTAAGGTTTATTGTTAGGCCCTGATTTAAGAGGGCCTAGTGCCTCCTTGCGCCACATTAGCGTAATTTTTTACGCTTATGTGGCCCAACGAGGCCAAAATTGCCACATCAGATTTACAAAGTGGTGAAATGCATGCATTGCACCACTTTGTAACCCTTTGTGTCACATTATGCCTGCACCAGGCATAATGAATGCAAGAGAGGCATGCCACCGGTAGAAGGGCTGAAAAATTGACGCAAAGAAAGTTAAAAGATTTCTTTGCGCCATTTTTAACACCTGTTTAGAGAGGCATTAAAAGCAGGCACACAAATGCTTACAGTGGGCCCCTATGTACTGTTCAGGGTTCGCGTCAACATTTTGGTGCTAACCTGTCCCATAGGTTTACATAAGGGTAATGAGGCTACTGGATTTGGGCAGTAGGATTCCTGGGATGTAGGTACTGAGTACAATTCCACACCAGGTGACACCTGTCGGCCTAATCTGGGGTTTCCAGGTAACTTGCCGTGCCCCATTTCTAAACGAGATGATTGTAGCAACTGAGCTCATGGTAAGATGGACTCCTCAGGGAATCGTGGTACATAAGATCGCATCCCGTTCTCTCATTTACCAAGATCTCACTCAGACAAAGCCAAAAGAGGCAGAATATATTTAAATAAGTGTTTATTGAAATATCTGCAGCTTAGATAAAAGCACTCACTTATGAGCTATCCTCTGTCCCCTTGTAGTTGTTCCATCATGTGCGTCACACTGCTGTTTTTCAGGACAAATGAATCATGGACTGAGCCTGGGAAACTGGCAGGGCCATGTGATATGTACTGATCAGCAGTACACACCAATTGTACATTCATGGAGTGATTGTTCTTACGATTCTGATACACCTGTTCATTCACTCTTGGGGGTATGAGAGCTTTGTGGGTTCCATTAATTGCACCTATCACATGGGGGATATTAGCAAAGGCATAGAATCCAGATTTGATGGCGGGAAGTGCAACCCTTTGGGGAAACTGGACATGTGCCTGCAAGTGTTGAACGTAGGCATCCAGGAATTTTGACAGGATAAGGCTGAACACTGGCTGTGAGTTCATAGCACCCATGCCCACTGTCACCTGAAATGAGCCTGTAGCCAGAAAATGGAGCACAGAATAGCACTTGCACAGCTGTAGGTATGGCATGCTGAATTCGATTTGCCGGTTTCAGAGCAGGATCCATTAATGCACAGAGGTCATGAATTATAGCTCTATTGAGTCTGTAGGTAATAATGATGTGACGTTCCTCCATAGTTTGCGGATCTACCAGGGATCTGTATACAGATGGGGCCCTCCCTCGCCACATTGGTCTGTACCTATGGGGGAGGAAAAAAACACATTCTGAGTGTCAACTTACATCTGCATCCCATGATGTCACTGTATTTTCAAATGTGCGGCATGCAGCTAACACACATAAATGGAAAGTATGAGGTACACCGTCAGGCAAATGTGTGCTGAGTTTAACTCTGTCATAATGGCATCACAGTGTGGACACACTTCCAATGATGGGTACATGTGAGGAATGTAGATTCATGCCAGCAAGCGACGAAGGGGAGAGAGATTGGGGCCCTGGATGAGGGACCTGGCCAGGCCATGGTGACGCGGTGTTAGCAAAATGGCAGCCTCCTGCCATTGAGGTATGATAGAGTGGAAATGACATTCCGATGGCATTAGTCCTCATGGCGAAAGGCGATATTCACCGTCGTGCACCTGATCATTGGATTACATGGTTGTCAAGGGGGAACCTGGGCCAATCATGATTGCCACCGGCTGTGACGGAGCACACCGCCGCAGTACCTACGCCATTTTGTAAGACCCTTGACACTTGACTCCTGATTCCCGTGAAGGGTAGTACTCCACTGCGTGTGCTGCTGTGTCCTGACTCTGGTCCCTGAGATGGCACAGGTTACAGGGGAACGGGTCCCGGCCTTCACTGTGGAGGAGCTGGAGAAGCTGGTGGATGGGGGCCTACCCCTGTATGTGAAGTTGTATGGGTGACCAGAGAAGCAGGTGAGGTGGCATCTGTCATGCTTAGATGTGTGTGATTGTGGCGGATAGCTGTATGCATGTGTGTCTGATGTGTGACTGTCCAGCCGTAGATTGTCTGGCACATTCTCCTTGTGAGTTGAAAACATGCCTGTCAACAATGGCCGTTCCATATGGAACAACATGGCATTTGGATTTGGTGCACACATACTGATGTCTGTTTATTTGCTCTGTGTCCCCCATGCAGGTCAGCACCCATCAAAAGAAAGGCCTGTGGCAAGCCATCGCCAAGGAGGTGGTGACCCTGGGGGTCTACAACTGGCAGAGCACCCACTGCAGGAAGCAGTGGGAGGACCTGAGGCCGTGGACCAGGAAGACCGGAGAGGCCCAGCTGGGGAAGGCCTCCCAACGAGGAAGGGGTGCCCGTTGGTCCCTAACCCCCCTAATAGCCCCCATTCTTGCAGTGGCCCATCTGGATATGGATGGGCACTTGAAGGCAGCACAGCAGCCACAAGGGGGTGAGTACCAACACTGTTGTGATACTGCTTTGATGGATGGATGTTGGTGCTGTAGTATGTATGCATTGTAGTGCCAGAAACTTGGACAAATGTGTTCCTGCAGTCCTGTCCCCTCCAAGCTCCTGGGATGGTGTAAGGGCTAGTTTGGGCAGACTATAGGCCTATGAGGGGTCCCCTTTCTGTCATCTCTTATTCATTGTGGCCTTATGGACTTGTTGGTGCATTGGCTGGGCATTGTCTCTCATGGATATACTCCACACTATGTATCAGGTTCGTTTTCCATGATGGTTATGTGGTGTATTCTGGGGTCATGACCACTAGTCAGGGGCACAGTCATTACATATGTTGTCTGTGCTGAGTGTACATGCGTGACTTGGAGGGGAGTTGTCTGAACCAAAATGGACAAATATTCAGGATTTGAGAAAGTTCTCCCTTGTTTTGTTTCCCCAACCCTGTGCTCTTGTGTCCTTTGTGTACATTAGCGTCATCTGGTGAGGGATCTGAGGCACTGGAGAGTGGGGATGCAGCAGCCCAAGGTTCCAAGGAGGCAGAGTTGAGCGACGCCAAGGGGACCAGTGGGTTGGAGGGCGAGGGGAGTACCACGGGGAAGGCAACTACCACTGGAGGTATTGACTTTGATACCTCCTCCGATGGCAGCTCCCTGGTGATGGCTTACCCTACTGGGCCCACCCATTCTTTGCCATCTTCCACCACCCCCATACCATCACTGCCCCCCCAGTTGCTCCCCGCTGAGTTGCCCATGCCCACTCACCCAGGAGGGTGGGCATCTCCTTCACCACAGGGACCTCATCCCCTACCCCAGTCAGCCCTGCAGCCCTCACAGAGGAGGCTATTGACCTCCTGAGAACCATCTCTGTAGGGCAGACAACCATTGTGTGTGCCATCCAGGGGCTAGCATCCCAGATGCAGCAATTCAATGCATACCTGGAGGGAACTTACCGTGCCATGTTTGGCCTACAGAGATCTTTTCAGGCTCTGGCCTCCTCTTTGACGGCAGCCAGTGTTCCTGGTCTTTCTGTCCCACCACATCTACTCCTTACAGCACCCCATTCCCTTCACCCATCCCAAGCACACATACAGACAGCCATGCACACAGATCAACACAGAAGAAGCACACTGAAAAACACAAGCACCACACTTCCCACCACAGGCAGGCACACGCCCAACATACAAAAGGGCACACAATAAGTTCAAGTTTCAAGTTCAAGTTTAAGTTTATTGACACAGTTAATTAAAACCATTGCAATTCCAAAAATGCATAATAATATAAATACTTTGCCTACTCATTATATTAATAGAGACCCAAAATAAAAACATAAAAGCTTATTTGAAACTAAAACATATCACGGTAAAGAGTTGCGCATAGCTAAAATGTTCTCCACTAATTCCAACCTTGGTCTTGAACTTAACTGTAGGACTTTCTAGCTCCCTTACGAGCACTATAATAGTAGATGAATGAAGGTGAATGAGAATCCTAAGTAGTACCTAAGGCTGTTTCCTGGCTGGAACTAAACTTTCTGAGCTTTACTAATCATAAAATGATAGCCCTTGCACACTCGGCTTCAACTTTATCCACTAATTCTTTCTGAGCCTGTACCATGAATTTGGTCCCTCAACAAGAAAATGGGATTGAAAGTCCACTAAGCCAGCTTATAACAGCCGGTCTGCATGAGCGTATGTTCAGTGTCTAAAAAATGTTTTTCAGATATAATGTCCTGTGGCCTAGCAAAGTCGGGCACACACAAAAAATATGTTCTAATGATTCTTGTCTGTACTCACACAGTCAACAGGAATGTGTCTGATCCAGCTGTCTCCAGGAAGGGACCATATCCTTCGTTTCCATCAACCCAAAGCTGAAAAGCATGAACCGATGTTTCAGCAACTGGTTAAAGGTTGCTGCTAGATATTCCTGTTCCCGTTAGGTTTTGTATGATGTTATTATGGTCCAGGCGTGCTGTCTGCTTGCCAGTTTTTGTTTGTCAGAGTTTAAAGAGTTCTTCTTAGTGACAGCGTTTGCCTTCCAAAAAAACTCCTTTTTGTCCGGGTTCCGGTCCCAGGCTTCTAGCAAACCTAGGGGCATATTTATACTCTGTTTGCGCCGAATGTGCGTCAAAATTGTTGACGCACAATTGGCGCAAACAATGCCCCATATTTATACTTTGACGTCCGACCCCGCGGGCGTCAAAGTTCCACCATGTGCGTAATTTTTTAGAAGGGGGAACCAGCCTTGCATTAATTATATGCAAGGTAGGCATTCCCTTCTAAAAAATGACTTTAAGGCCTGTGCCCCATATATATACTGTGACGTCATTTTGACGCACAGGACGGGGCAGGCCTTAAAAAACGGCGCCCAGCCTGTTGGGTGCAGTTTTTTAATGCCTGGGTCAGGGCAGGCGTTAAGGGACCTGTGGGCTCAGAAGGATCCCAGAGGTGCCCTCCCATGCCCCCAGGGACACCCCCTGCCACCCTTGCCCACCCCAGGAGGACACCCAAGGATGGAGGGACCCATCCCAGGGAAGTTAAGGAAAGTTCTGGTAAGTATTTTTTTTGTGGTATAGGGGGGCCTGATTTGTGCCCCGCTACATGCCACTATGCCCAATGACCATGCCCAGGGGGTGCCTGGTGTGAGTCATTTTTTTTGACGCACACCAGTCAGCTGCGCCGGCTAACGTCATTCAATAAATAAGGCGCCCGCATGGCGCTTTGGAATGGCGTTAGCCAGCGTCAAAAAGTATAAATATGGGCCCTAGTATTTTAATGCAGTTATTTAAGTGATGACCCCAGGTGCTTTTATCATTGTGACGCTGTTGCTCCTCAATTTCCATCCAACATAGGTTGTTTAGAGTAACAGTCTCAGCTGCACGCATCCCCCAGCATAGTTTAATGAAGGCACATCTACTCTGAAATTCATAGTGTTTCAGACCCAATTCTAAACGGACCTGAGCTGGAGATGCTGATCGTGGTATCCCAAAAACTGTTTTGTAGGCCTTCGTCTGGACTTGGTTGAAAAAAAACTGCCTCCTTCCCCAGCATGATTTCGGCGCCATAAGTGATGGTGGACATTAGCCGCGCTGCCATGACAGAAAGCAGATGAGTGTATGAAGGACAGCTCAGTTTTTGTTTTAGAACTTTAAAACCATAAGTCAATGAGAGGACTTTTGCTTGAGCAACAGCAAGCTGCGGCTTGAAAGTCAGGAGGCGGTACATAGTGAATCCCAAGTACTTATATGTAGGTGCAACCTCCACTCGGGATCCGTTTATGAACCATGAAGCAGATTTAAACTTCCTGTCAACTAGGCGGACAACCTTAGTTTTACTCAAATTCAATTCTAGGCCTTGCATTGATATGTATGTATAAAATGCATCAATGCTTTGCTGTACCCCAACAGGTGTTTGGCTGAGGAAAACTATGTCATCTGCGTACTGTAGCCATGCAATTCCTTTCTTGGCCAATACTGGTGGGTGGCTCTTTACGGGAGCTAGACCCTCGGCTAGGTCTGCAAAATATAAGTTGAACAGCGTGGGAGCCAATACACACCCTTGTTTAAGTCCTTTTGCTGTTAATGTTCTGTTGGTGAGGTGGCTGCCCTCTCTAATTTTTTACTTGCGCCCAAGTACCTGTGTACAAGTCCATCATTGCGCCAAGAAGGCTGCATGGTAAGCCCCACCCTTTCCGTTTCTCCCATAGGCGGGTTCTTGGTACGCAATCAAACACTGCCTTTAGATCAATAAAGCATGCAAGTAGCCTTTTTTTCTTAAGCCTGGCTTTGTTTCCCAGCAGAGCCAGGGTTGCCAGGTTGGTTGAAGCACCCATACCAGCTCTGAAACCTGTCTGGCATTGTGGAATTAGTTGTCTGTCATGAATCCATTCTGCTAGTTGTTGCAGTAGGCAGGATGCGTAGAGTTTTGCTTCCACGTCTATCAATGCTATTAGCCTGTAGTTTAAAGGATTTGCAGGGTTACCTGCTTTGTATATAGGGTGAATAATGCTGCCTTTCCATACATCTAGGAGGCCCGTAGTGCCTTGGAGATCGTTAAAAAGCAGCGCCAAATAATATGCCCAGAATGAAGGGTCTCCTCTAAACAAGGCATTCGGAATACTGTTCTGACCAGCTGCCCCTTCCATTTTTTGTTTTTTGCATTGTCACTCTGAAGCCAAAATTAATCTTGCTTAAGTCATTGGCTATCTGTGGGGCCTCCTAGTTCACATGGTGCTCTGGGAGTGAGAACATTGTCTGTACGTGGGCATCCCATGTAGCTGCATCGATACCTGAATTAGTGTGCCAATGTTTTCCCTTAGTTAGTCCATTTATTAGTTCCCAGAACATTTTGTTATTTTTCTGTTTGTTGGACATAAGCAGCTTGGTCCACAGATCCTCGTGATAACTCTGTTTTGCCATTCAGCAGTTTTTCTTATATTTGGCTCTTAATTCGGAAAGCCTTGTGTCATCAGAGTTCCTCCCCCAGTGTACGTCCTTTAGGACTTTTTTTGATTCTCTAGAGACTTAATTTTTCTGATTGCGCAATGTCCTGTTGAACCATGGCTTTTCTCCTTTGCAACTCTTGACTTTGTTTTTTGACTCTATCACTGAAATTGGGAGACGTTTTTTGATGGAAAATGTATTTATTAGAGAATCACAGAAGTACCTCCAAGCGATCACTCGTTCTCCTTGGGGGTGGTCTTCTAGTTCCTGCACTCTTAGTGATTCTTTGAGCTCTTTACTTGTGCCTGCACTATGGTACACTTCTTCCATTACTTTGTCGATGCCCGGCCCCTCCCATTTCAATTTTTTTGTATCATAAGTCACTGGGGCTGAAATTATGATATTGGTGGTGGGGAGCCGATTCCATTCATTTCAGATCTTAATAAGTTGTGGAAAGTGATCGCTCTCAGTGGGTTGTTGGATCCTATATGCTGAGACCAGTGGCAATGCGGTTTCATTTATTAATGTGAACTCGATGTTGGATTTTTTTGTGCCACTTGAAAAGGTTACTTGTGCGGATAAGGCGTCCTCAGGGAGAGGCGTCAGGCAGCGCAAACCCAGGGTTTCAAACTTTATGCATGTTCTGTTAGGGTAGTTTGTGCTGCCTTTTCTCAAATCAAGGTTGAAATCACCAGACAAAATGAGGATTGCGTCCTTTTTTTTGTTTCTGCAGCATTTTAAGAATACTGGTCAATGTTTCAATGTTTCCACTGTTTTGAGTTTTGTTAGGGTGTAAGT
Source organism: Pleurodeles waltl (assembly GCF_031143425.1). Lineage (NCBI taxonomy): Eukaryota > Metazoa > Chordata > Amphibia > Caudata > Salamandridae > Pleurodeles > Pleurodeles waltl. The sequence continues at coordinate 255,333,381 of NC_090437.1, read as the reverse complement.
ATACGTTGATCAATAGTAAAGTTCTATTGTTGCCTGATGGCGCCCGATGTTCCAGTTTTATTGGTAGCAGCCAGTCAATTCCCAGGTCGATCTGTTTGATCACCCAGTTGATTTTAGTGGGGCAATACTTTGTGAGGCCCCTCTTGGGGTGTCCATGTTTTTGAGGTTGTTTTGCAGAGACGCCTATCCCAGAATAACCCGAAATTTGTATCGCCTCCATGCACCATGTTTCCTGCAACATGACGATTTCAAACTGCTGAAGGAAACTCAGAGCCACCCTGTCGGTAACCAGATTTTTTAAACTGTGAGTGTTCCAGGAGCAAATGTGGATATACTCTGGGTTTTCGTCAGGACCATTTGTGATTGTTGTCATTTAAATTTTGCCTTCCAGCCTGTTTGACTGTTGAGGGAGTACCAATGAAGATCTGTTCGTGTATGACAGGATGGAACGTGCTTTGGTGCTTTACAGTTGTTATGTGGTCCCAACTGCTTGGGGAGGTTTCTACTCCCACGGCCCCTTTTAAAACTGAGCCCTTCTTTTGTTGTAGTACCAGAAGGTTAGGGTATCTGGGCGGCTCAAGTTTTTGCAGGACTATACCCAATGCGCTAATTGTATCTTGATGTACTAGAATTTGATCAATAATGGCGGACGTGGCCCAGGATGTTAACGTTGCCTCTTTATCTATCTTGTTTGGATGTGGCGTGAACTCCACAGTCATCAATTCTGTTGTTGAAATGTGAGCCAGGGGCAAAATCGCATTTATTAACTTCAGGATGGTGCCTCTGTTTAGAGTGTCAAAAGCCCCCTTCGAATTATAGCAAGGAATGAAAAGTAATTTATTTTCCTCTGAGGCCGTAAGGTCCTGCGTTATCTGGTGTCCTGGGCTTATTTTTTGTGCCGCGCTGTTTGTGCAACCATCTGACCAAGGATGGTAACTATGATCTAGAATCTGTTTATTGTTTCCTGCAGGTTGATTTGCTACAGTCATGTTGTGTGCAGAGCTTGTGCATTGAGGGTTATGTTCCCAGGGTTTGCCAGTTTCCTGCCTGTCAGTAAACCTCTCAGTTCCCTGGTCTGGGCACTGCCTGATGATTGTTCTATTTCCCTGGAATTCTCTTAAGGCCATCTCTCTGTGCAAAAGGCTGCTTCCCTGCTTGTTGCTGGAGTGGAGGGTATTCGGAGACTGTTGCTGTGACGTTGATTGATTGACTAAAGCACTTGGTTCGCCTGTGGAATTGTCCTTGCTGGCTGGCGTTCTGCCCTGATCTGCCTAGATTTGCAGATCTTGTTTCTGTTTTCAGTGCTTTCTGGTTCCTTGGACTGCGTGCCATTTGATTTAGCAAACGATTTCCATATACAGCTTTGCTGGACCCCCTTTGTTTTTTTCCGTGCCTTCCTTTTTCGTTTCTTTTCCCGTTTCGTGAGGGATGATTCCTCCACTATTGAATTGTTGGGAATTGAGTCCTTTGATCCGCCCGTGGGGGGTCCCATTTCTTGTGTACTAAGTCATGATCTGCCCTCTGTGTTGCTCTGAGACATTCCCTGTCCGGATAAGTGAATATCCTTGATATTATTGCTTTCCTCATGGGATTTCTTTGCATTATGTAGGTTATCCTTCTTCGTTAGATTTTTGGGAATCTTCTCGCCACTACTACTAAGATGCTCCTCAGTTCTAAGGGTCTGGATTTTTACCTCTTTCAAGATGTTGTTTAGGATATCCAGGGATCTTTGTGAGTTATCGCCTGTGATGGAGCACTGACATGTCACCTGCTGAGTGTATGAGTGGGCTTGAGCCCTCTTTATCAGATCGTTCAAGGATTGTAGCTTCTTGTCGATGCTCACAATGTGGACGGCCAGAATGTTAAGTAAATCTACCTGAGTGTCTTGCTTATCTGTTTGAAATTGGATGTCTACTGATATCGCGTCCATTGTTGCTATCAAAGGCCTTCCATGAGTCTCCAGATGTTGATGGTTCTACATTTACTTTAGCCCCTGTTGTATGGTCTAGTGAATCTTCAAGTTCCTCTGGTTGCTCTGGTTGCTCCATTGCCATGACTGCTGAGGATACATGCGTGTCGAATGATGTTGTATTTGTTATATTACAAGATGAGAGATCTTTTCGTGGTGAGCTTGTACTACAGGTAGATCTTGTTTTTGTTCTGCTGTTTGCAATCTGAGTGCTCCGAGGTGTATCTGAGCAAGTATCTGAAAGGTCTATCAGTGGAAATTCCTCAATTATGATACAGTCTGTGTCGTTCTCTACTTGCAAGGGTTGTTTGGAAAAAGGAGTGCAGCACAGACTCTCACCCCAGTTGTTCCAGTTACTGAGGTTTAAAGTGGAAAAAGTATCATCTAGGTACTAGGTAACATCTGTGAATTTCTGCGCTGATCGTTAAGCCGGTTTTATTTTGCTGGGGAATTGTTATGTTGATTTTTCCCAGGTCCGCACAGGTCCTTTCAATGACCTGCGCAGTCTTCACATCAGCTGCACATGTTGTCTCGGAGTCATCCGCAGGAGCAATACCCATTAAGGCGCTGGTGGAATTCGATTCCTTCTTAGTGAGCAAGAAGTCTGTAATTTTGTATCCTGCTTTTTTTCCCTTGCTTGGAGATTTGCAAGGCAATTTCTTTGTTTGTGCCGGGTTTGGGGGTACCTTTATTTCTGTAGATTAATTTTTTAGCTCCTGCTGGCCTTCCCCTGGGGAGCCTTGCCTTTGCCTCTTTAATGCTTTTTTCCTTCCACGTGTTAATGTCATCCTTACTGCCACCCCTGGGTTGACGGGCAATATCTGAGTGCTTTTGACCGGTGATTGGTTTAGATTGTGTGAGTGCTAAGCGCGATGATCTATTTCTGGCTGCTTCAGCGCTGGAAGGGCGGCGTGCAGCCAAGTGGTTTAGGTGATTTCTGCGATTCTGCGATTCTGCTCCTGGCAGCAGTTTGTGGATTTCTTCTCTGGCACGGGCTGTGCTTCGTGTCCCCCGCACAAGGATGCAGTGGAACCAGCGGATCCCCGCGGTCCTGCTCCTCTGTGATCCTGTCCCGTGATCAGTCTCTGGGTGCTGGAAGAATGGGCTGGCTCAGCAGTCCGCTCTCGGAGCACAGTTCACACAAGGCACTGAGCAGCACTGCCAACTCTCGCAGCGAGAGGCAGCCACACGCCTCGGGAAAGAAACAAGTCCAGCCTTTAAGGACAAAAAAATAAAAAAATCCCAGGCCCCTGGCCCCTGGCTGGGGCGGGTTCTGTCTTGCGGGGCAGGGGTTCATGCGATCTCCTCCTCACCATGAAAGAGAGGGGAGTACAACGGGTTTGCGTGGTGCCGATTGTATGGGGCCTGACGTGAGAAGGGCGGCTGGGGTGAGCAGAGCCTGGTCCTGCGGCGGCTCCTCTTGTGGCCGGCTCACGGCCCCCCTCCTGCCCGGCGCTCCCTGGTTCTCGGTGTGTGGTTCCAGCGAGTCTGGGAGACCGTGGTGGTTAGTGGTTGTGGGCCGAGGTGCTCCTAACCGGGGTGCAGCCGCTGCTGCGGGTGTCGCTGCTCGGCGTGCGTGGCTTCGCTGGTGGCTTTGCTGGAGGCGAAGTCGGCAAGGGATCCGACCATAAGACCGGAAGACAGGCGGAAGACAGGCAGCTCCGTCTACCAGCAACGTGACAGCAAAGGACCTGGAGACTGAACCCTGGGTTCACAACAACATCCACTTCCCCCAGCGTGTCAACCTCTCCCACCACCTTGTCTGTCATCTCACCATGCACACCCACATGCACTATACCCTCAGTCACTGTTGCTGCCCCATTCATGCAGTCACCACAATATCTGACATCCAGACATGCACCCCAGACACCACACCTGCAATCACCACAACTACATTGACAGACACTTGCAGCACACTCACCAGACCTACAGACACCCAGACAACATCCATGTAAACTGTCAGCTTGTCTTCTCCCACTGTCTCCACCCCCTTCTCCCAAAACACTCATACATTTACAGAAATCCACACCACACACATCGACAACCCATAAGTATACTTTACAGGCACCTGCATCCATGTCCGGCACACCTACACCTGATACGAGCACTCCCTCAACCTCCACTCCCAGACCCGCCTCCAAATCCCCTCCAACTGCACCTAAGAAGCTTTTCTCTCCTGTGTTGACCTGTTTGAACCCCCTGGCCCACCCCGTCTTGTCCCTAAAGGTGCCCATGTCCTTGCCCAGTCCACTCCTTCCTTGTCCAAGCCCGCCCCAGTCTGCCCTTCCATTCCCGAGCCCCTTCCCCAGGGTGGAAGAGGCCCCGTGTTGCCCCAGGTCCCTCTGCCACCCCCGGTGCAAACCCACTGCCCCTCTTTCCAAGGGCAAGCCCAAACCCCCTCTACCTCCCAAACCTAAGCCCAAGCCCCCCTCTTCCAGACATAAGTCCCCACCCCCGCCACCACCTGCCCCTGTTCCCTGAAGTGCCTGGCTGCCCCATTGATGCCCCTTTCGAGTGAAGTACCTTTGCACATGTGGGAGTCAAGTTTGGCCTATATTGGCCCTTCTGTGATTTGAGAATGGACTGGCCAATGGCCTTATTTGGACATTACGGTTCTTACTTTGCAATACAATTGAATGCCCAGTAGTGCTGTTGGCACAATGTAGTGATGTTGTTCAGCATTTCACTGTGGGGGTGTGGTATGCCCATGTATGTACTTTAGCATGTGGCTTGTGTCTGGTAAGTGCATTTGGTTATGGTATGTTTGGCTTGGGATGGTGGGTGGTGTTGGGAGTGCATTGCAGGGTGGGGGGCGGGTGTTTAACTGTGCCCTTTCTCCCCATGAGTATTAGGCAGTGGTACTTACCGTCGTCGTCGTCGTCTTCGTCGTCAGTCATGGTCCTGGAGGAGTATGGCAAGAAGCAGTACTGGCACTATTTCCAACTCTCTCTCCGTGTCTGTGTCATTTTTTTCCGTGTGCCTCCGGTGAGTGTTTCCTTTTATATTGTTGGTTTCCACCACACTTTGGGTGGCAGTAGTTCCCGCCCCGGAACTGCTGGCAGTTTGGTGTTTCATTATTTGGTGGGTGGGTAGGTCCTTTCCGCTGGCCTGTGGGCGGTCTCCTCCATTCTTGTCAGAACACCAAAAAATATGGCAGTGTGTGGATGGACTGCTACTTGTTTTTCATATGCTTCATTATTTGGCGGTCTGGACCGCCAGCCTGTTGGCGGTAGTTTCTGCCACCGCCTGCAGTGCCGTTCTTACTGCCATGTTCATAATGACCACCTTTATACCATAAAATCCCATTGGGAATTGGCAATGCTATAATGTTTACTAGGGACAAGTCTGTGCATATTTTATGTGAAGAAAAATGTGGTTTTAAAACTTCATCCACCAACTCAATTTTAGAGCAATCGGGAAGGTAATGACCATGTATAAGAAGAAAGAAAACAATGACAAACCCAATCTAAAGAAGAAAGGCAACCACAGTCAGCGATAACCATGGATAATTCCAAGGACGAGTGAGATAGGTAATTTTTAGCCAATGTATTAGCTTATGTGCTCTTGACAGTTCAGTCACAGTTGAGGCGGATGGGTCCGTAGAAAGGTCGTTAGCATCGACAAAGTAACCATCTTCTGTACAAATAAATGCTGGAGGTGTATTCGGAGGAGGAGAAACTGCTAAGGATTCCCTCGGTGATGTGTAGTATGTTACAATACCCATTTGTGTTGAATTTGTCGAAAGCTGCTCTATATCTGCAGAACTCAATGAAGTAGTAGTCATCAGTGGAACCAATGAAAGCTCATTTTCCACGCTCCCCAAGCTCGGAGTGGTATTAATGTTACTGATAAAAACTTGCAGAGGAACATCCTGGTCTGTAGTGGGAGGGATTCAGGCACTACTCAGGAGTCCTCTAGGTCCGCTATGCAGGATCAGCCACATGGTGTAGCTTGACATTGTCAATGGAGGCAAAGCGATTCTCTTTAGAACCAGGCAGCTGTGGTAGAATAACAGTTCTGGTATCGTGTATTCCCAGCACTGGGGCTGGTGCACAATACGAAGGACCAAACTTCTTTTTCACAGCAATCTTTTCACATACTACGTCCCCCACCTAGGGAAGATGTTACTGGTACATCCCTAATTCCAGAGGAGGCAGCACTGGCAGATGCGTTGTCATCACGGAATATTTGTAACTTCTGCAAGACAGTGACCTGTTAGTTTATGTCAAAAGGTGTATCTGTTGTCTCCAGGCCAGGACCATCAAAATCTAGAACATAAATTTGAGTTCCGAACAGGCGCTCGTATGAAGTACCCCCCACAGACCTTCTAGGCAGATTATGAAGTGCTCTCTGAACTCCATACAGGTGTGTAAGTCAACTATGGCCCGTGGCTAATGCTCTTGCTGTTTAGGATTGCTTTAGATTGCAGTGTCGTCGCTCTATGACACTATTTCCCTAAGGATGAAATGGAGACAAGTAATGCAGTTGGATCCCTAACAAAGCCATGGTATCCCTGTAAGCACTTGAGGCAAAAGCAGGGCCCTGGTCCAAAAGGAAAGCCACAACAGCATATGCACTGACAAAGACTTGCAAATTTTTAATAACAATTTGAGCATCAGCTGAGCATTATGGACAGACCCATAGATATCTGGAGCATGAGTCTACAGCAACTAAAATGTATTTGTATGCACTGTCTGGTGTAAGCGGACCACAGTGGTCAAAGTACACACATTGTAAGGGTTTTTTGGAAATTAAGAGGGGTGTCTGTGGTTGGCAATTAGCACGAGAGCCTTTTATTTGTTGGCAGATGTCACAACAAAGGATATACTGCTTGGCCTGTTTGTATAGACCTGGCCACTAATAGCGTGATTGTAATATTGAAATTGTAGCGACCACACCAGCATGTGCAGATGCAACTCCCTCAAGCACTGCTTTTACTAACTCTGGTCTTAGGTCTGTGTTGAGAATCACTCGGACCCCCCCCATTTCTGTAATTTTTACTTCTGCATCAAACATGTCTCCCATCCGATAGGAATATTTAGCAGGATAGGCTTTGGGCATAGGTGTGCCTTCAGCCATCGCACCTATTGCTGCTAATGTTTCATCATTCACTCTTGTTTTAGAGCATGTTACAGCTGCAACAGAAGCCATTGCTACTGCCGAGTTTGCTGCTTCATCAGCCAAAGTATTGCCTTCAACATGTATTCCAGCACGTTGGTGTCCTAGAGTATGTACAACATGGACATTGGGTAATTTTTCCTTCAGATCCACTACCTTCCACAACAGAAGTCTGTGTTTTATGGTATTGACTTATGAATCTCTGAACCCATTTTGTCACCAGTAATTCAAGTATTCATTAAAGGGCTGGACACAGTAATACAAATCACAGACAATAAGCATTATCTGGTCCGGATCCATATGTTCTAGTTCCATCACCAGAGCCCTAATCTCTGCAAATTGTGCTGTACAGTCCCCTAGAGTATGTGTGTATGTTTTTTTCTGAATGGAGCTTGCCATCCATCATATACCCACTCACGACTGCGCAAGCAGCTGAGTATTGGTGGTTGGTGCCTGTAGCAGGTTGTGCTGAACCGTCGGTGTACAAAATTGTTTTGTATTGTTCAATAGGTAGTGTATTTGCTAGAACAGGATATTCAAGTTCGTATTGTAGGAATTCTTGGGTCTGTAATTTGAAATCAAACACATAATCAACATCAGTGACTGTCAGAGATGTTGCCCATTAAATCTAATGTGGATGTAATGCTTTAGCTTTCGGAATGTTTGCTTTGGTAATAACCTCAAGGGGTGTGAGGGGATACGACAATGATGCGTTTCCCTTGGGCCAGAGGTCTCTCTTTAAGGACCGCCATCTGAACAGCAGTGAGAATTTTCTCAGTGGGAGCAAAGCATTGTTCAGCTGTAGTATATACGTGTGATTTATATGCTATTGGGATGGTCTCAGCCTCATTGAAAGTCACATAGGTAAAACCAATGGCAGCAGCAATTACTCTGATGACCAAACGTTTTTTATTGTCCCTTGTATGTAGATGTTTAGTTCAAGCATGTCTTTTTGTAGTGCTTTGAGAATGCATGTGCGTTCGGCTGTCCAGAGTTTACTGGTGAAGTCTGGACATATTAAGTCATATAATGGCTTAATGCGTTGTGCATAGTCAGTAATATAAGTTCTGCCAAAATTCAAAAAGCCCAACACTGATTGGAGATTTTTTATTGTATTTGGTGGTTGTAGTTGTACGCATTTATCAAAAAATTGGGGCACCAGGCTCTTGCCTTTATCCGACAACTCGTAACTGGACACTGAGAAAGGCTATTTTTGTTTTCTTGAAGTTAAATTTGTAGCCGATTTTAGTGAATCCCACAACAACGCGGGCTACCCATCTTAAATGTTGTATGAGGTCATTATCTGTGAGGTAAATATCATCCATGTAGGACAATGACACAGGGTCTATGTCGTGTAATATCAATATCACAATAGCTGAGAACAGTCCAGGACTGTTCATATAGTCTTGTGGGAGTCGGCAAAATGTTTTCTGAGAGCCTAAAGTGCTGAAACTTGTCAAGTCTCAACTTTCAGGTGCTATCTTTTGGAAGAAAAACCCGTTGGATACATCCAGGGTTGTTTTGTATTTTCTTCGCACAATGTTGTTCATTAATGCTGTACTATGTGCGTTTTGTATAGCATATGTTTTTTGTGTGACTATTTAAATGCCTATAGACTAAGACTATTCTATATGAGTGGTTGGGTTTAGCGACTGGAAATAATGGATTGTTCATTGATGAGTCTGAGGGTTCAATGACACTCACCTGGTACTCTAGTTGTGTGAGGATTTCCCTCACTGGGGCTTTTGCCTCATATTTTATTGGATATTGAGGTTGGGGCTGAGATGTTGACTTTATTGGTATCATATGGTAGGGAGAATCTTTGTCCCACCCTACATGATTGTGATATAGTGCAATCAATGGTGTATTTTTCAACAAGATCTTTCAGAACAAGGGGCTAAAATGAATTTTCAGTGATGTCCTCTCTATATGGGAGATCTCAGACAAATACTGGTGGCCAATCTTTCTCGGCCAACAGAATATCATAAATAGAGACGACGCAACCCCAAAAGATGGCGTCTATTATGCGTTTGATGTTGCCTTCTAACTGAATAGTTACTTTATACACTCTATCTGGTGTGGACACTCATGCCCACAGTCTCTACTTGTAGATAGTCATCAGTTGCTTTCACCTGCAGATGCTCTAGAAAATTCCAGCAAAGTATTGTTACTTCTGCTGTACTGTCTAGCAGTGCTAGTGCCACTTCTTGTTCTTTAGTAGAGCTCTCTTCTTGAGCAGCATGTCGTATTGCAACTGCTGCCACTTTTTTTCTTTTTAAATTGTGGTTTCTTTTGTGGAAGTTTATCTTCTTTTTTTTCAGAAACTTCTGACGAGCGTTTTGAGTCCTTTCTCGGATTCACATACTCAGTCCGCTGATCTGATGGCCCACCTCTCTCACTGCGTTCGTGAGTCCTGTAAGAAACGAGATTGGCGTATATCAGTATACTGATATCTGTCAGGAGTTTTTATATTATCCCTATTTCTAAGGTTGTTCCTATTTTGTGGGGTCTCCGTATTCAGAGATTCTCCCCTTTCTTTTCCAGGTGTTTTTTGTTTTTATCCCAGGGTGTTTTAGAACACTCAGGTTTTTGTTTGGCAGCATCCTTATAGGATCTACCTTGTACTTGTGGCTTAGTCGGTCTGGCTTCCAAACTATCTTGACCTATACTGGAGTATGTTTTAGTGATAATTTTTGGCAGCTCACGTTCTTGATCCTGTGCCGGAACGTCACGGAGCCGCATGCACACTTCAGCGCAACTGCTTCCCCTCTGATATTACTTAATATGATTGAAGATACAGTGGCAAAATTGACTGTTAATTGCATCCCCAAATCTAGGACAGGGGCTGCCCCGTATTCATCTTGAATTAGTTTCAACACCTCCGGAAGATTGGCAAATGTTGGTTCACTGTGTGCGGTTGTGTAGAGTGAGGAAAATACTATGCCCCATGTATTGCAGCTTTCAATTGTGGGAACCATCCCAAAAGGAAAGTACATTATCAAAATTAGATTTTTGTCCTGTGATCCCATATGGGAAATGCTTCCAGTGCATTTATTTTTTTAGCTAACCAAAACGGAATCTCCTCCCGTTTGGTGGGTACTTTACCCATGATTGAATGTTCAGCTGTGGGATTTATACCTGGCATTGCTGCATGTGCTTGCGTTGGAAAAGCTCGTACTGAGTTTGTGTTTAACATTTGCATAACAAATTGTACTAACAATCCATAGGTCGTTGTGACTTCTGTTTATAAGCGGCGGATCTCAGCTACCACCATTGTTCCTGCGTTGTATATGTGGCCAATAAAGGCCAGGTCGGGCCAGCATTACTGTACGGACCTAACCTAATGGGTTAAATTGTGTGGCACCATCAAGCCAATTATTATGGTCTTGATAAGATAAAGTTATCTCTAAGGATCCATAATCTCTGTATTGTGCAGGAGGATTCGCCAGTGAATAATTATGAAATGTATTTGTGTTCCCATCCACTGCTGGAAAGGTGACCCAAGAATAAAATATCTCTGTTCTATAAGCTGCGTGAGATTCAACAACAAATGTAACTGGACCTCCCTGGGCGGTTAAGCCATTTGCCAATATATGTGCAGTAAGGGGGCTTCCAATATTTACTGCTATTGCTACCCGTTGAGGGTTCACAATATCACTGGTTTCAAGTGTTCAGAGATAAGGATACCAGCTGGGGAACAATACTTTTATGGTTCAAGCTTTAATAACCTACAGCTCAGGATAGGCCCTGCCTACCTAGCTGAGGAGGAAATCCTCAGTACCACAGACTTCTCTGTATATAGTATTTAGCCGTCTTTAGCTTTCAGTGAGACAGAGATACTTAGGAGGATCTAATTTTTCATGCCTGACCAAACGTTGGTGGTGCCATGTCGCGTAGGTTCTCTTTGGGATAATGAGGCTACTGGATTTGGGTGGTAGGATCGCCTGGGTTGTGGGTACTGAGTACAATTCCACACCAGATGACACCGGTCAGCCTAATCTGGGGTTTCCAGCAAACTAGCAGCGCCCCATCTCTAAACGAGATGATTGTGGCAACCGAGCTCATGGTAAGATATACTCCCCAGGGAATCGTGGTACATCAGATCACATCCCGTTCTCTCAGTTACAAAGAGCTCATGAGGCAAAGACAACAGAGTCAGGATATAGTTCAATTAGCATTTATTAAAATATCTGCATCTTAGATAAAAGCAGGTGCATGGCAATATCGAGTATGATAGAAAACAATAAGAGCAGGCATGTGACTATAAAAATAAAGCAGAAGAACAGTCCTACCATGCTGTCTAAACAGGGGAGTGAATCTATAGCCCCTCACCTACACTAAGTATGAGCACAGCATACTAAGCCTAATCTGCTCTTCGGGTTGATGAAAACGCCTTAGGTATAAAAAGACACCGTCCCCATCTGGTTCAGGGCTCTGCTGTTTTAGCAGGTAGCTGTAGAGAAGCTTGCAGTGATCAGCATACAGTGGTGGTCATATGGCTGGAATCTCCCTCTAACATGCCTGGGACTAAGGGGTGTTTTATAATAAAATAGCTGACATTCTAAGAAATGGTCAACATGCATGAGTGTGTGTATTTCTGTGAATGCAGGAGACACAGCACACCACATTTGTTGGCAAACTATACAAGTAGGTGTTTTTTGTGGGAAAAAAACAAACGGTGCACTCAAACCTATATGTCCATTATTTGATGAAAATCAATGTCCTGTCACGACACTTAAGCACAGCAGAAAGTACTCAAAACACTGTAGCGCTAAGCCCTGAGGAAGTCATTGGGTTACATCCCTGACGAAACACGTGTTGGCTGAAGCAGAAGTGGGCTGAAGTGGAAGTGACTTTTTCATTGAAGTTAAATTTACAACAGAGAATAAAGAAGCTTATCATACAAAACCAACACAAGAAAGAAGGATTTAAGACGAGTGCTTTCTTTCTCCCACATTTGTGGGCAACCATATCTGACCATGGAGAAAGCAAAAATTGCCTGCTATGAACACGTTGCATTCCTAGGCAATAGGACAATAAGATAGATAGAAATAAAACAGCACTGCAACTGAAGCTCTTTCTAGGAAAAATAAAGCAATGCTGTGTAAAAAGTAATAGGGTGAAAGCGCACAACGGCTGGCCTAGTTAGCTAAAACAACATTTCTAAAACCTGACTAAAAAAGCTATACAACAAACCCTGAACAGTACATCGATAGCATAAAACATTCTGACACTATTACCTCCTACCCTGCACCATGGTGTGCCTTATTTTAAATACAGCATACACATAGTGGTGGTAGGGGGCGCTAAGGGACGCAAAGAAAGTAGCGCTGCACTGGGTACAGCACCACTTTTATCAAATTTGCCCCTTAGTTTATTATGATGTTTCTCTCTTTCAAGTGGTTTGTCTCAATAAATTGGAGCAGGATTAGGGTAGGCCTGAGGATAAAAATAGGTTTTTCCAGATCCTAGTTACATAAAATGAACAGGGCAATTACCCTATATTTTTTCTTTTTTTGAACTTTTTTGCCTTCTGCCTGTTGGTGTCCAGGCCACAGATGTGCAGAGAGTTGAGAGAAGTAGTGAGATTGTCATCTAGTGAGGAGAGGTGGTTATGATGGCAGATGTTAGATGATGTAGATTGGTTTGAAGCTGGTGACAGCCGAAAAGTGGTGCCAAAGGATTTCCATCAGGGTGGAGGGGCTATGGAGAAATCTGTTTACGGCTTGGGGCTTTTAGGACGTCTTTGAGGTGTCCAAAGTGGAGTCCAGCTGGACGTCGAGCACAGAGTTGCAACCATACAGAATCATGTGTATTAGAGCTTGAACAGCACTTTCTGGGAGGAGAGGTTTTGTTTTGTTTAATAGAAACAGCTGAAACCAGGCCATCTTTTTTCTTGCTCATGGTGAATCTAAGTGGCATGGCAATGAATGAAAGTTGGGTTTCAAATCTGTCCATGTTCATTTTGTTGATCCAGGTTGAGGCTAGCTGCTGCTTGTTTGTCTTGTCTAATAGTAGGGATTCTGTCAGGGTGGGGTTAAGCTTTATGTAGGTGATGGATATCATGCACAAAATCGAACCTCTAAGGCTACTTCCTTTTTATACGTGTGCTGCATTCTGCATTTTGTCTTTGATGTTTGTGTTTGGAAAGTAAAGCATCACCACCAAAGCATGTTACAAAATCAACTCATCCCTCGGCTGCTGGAGTGTGATGCATCGATCCAACATCTTGAGCTTGCAACCAGGATCAAGGTACTTTGTTCTGCGGGCCTGCAAGGCTCCTGTACCCGGCTCATGCTACATCAGCTTGAACTGTTTCCTTTGCCCCAGTTCAGCACAACCTCGTGTAACTCCTAAAGCACTATTTGATCTAAGCACTATTTTTACACAAAATTCTTCCAAAATTCATAAATCGATTTCTACTCACTTGATTTTTATCATTTTTGGTCTTAATTTATTAATAAAATTATTGGCAATTTTCCTAAACTTCTGTGGTGTATTTGTGGTGTTTTCATCGTGTTACTTTGTATGTTGCACAAATACTTTACACATTGCCTCTTTAGATGAGCCTACTGCTCTGTGCCAAGCTACCAGAGAGTGAGTACAGGATATCTCTTAGTGTGTATCTCACTTACCCTGACAAGAGTGGTGGTCCCTACCTGGACTGGGTGCATACCCCTGCCAACTATAGACCCCATTTCTAACAACCAGATAGTCAGTGTGTCCCATCTCTGATTAGGTATTACCACAATAATGATTTCCATAATCGATTCCAGCAGCACACCCAGATGATAAGCCTCAGTGCACATAGTGTGGAAAAGCACACAAGGCAGACATATAGGTGGTATAGAACTCACAGGGTAATCCATCAACTCCCGGGATCTTCCCTCAGGCTTATTGTCAACAGCAGCCCTAATTTCCTGGAAAGCTATGTTTTTTTTAAGGGCTAATGTGTGGGCGGATGTAAGTCTTGGTATGAGGATGGTGGACAGAAAAGAGCAATACAATCGGATGTGAGACCTCTGGAGCATCATACAGGACCAGATAATAACCAACAATCATCAGATTTATGTCCTTCTGTATCATAGCCAGCATCCTACATCCATCCTCACTGTACTGATTATTTTTTGGGGTTTATGTTCTCCGCAGCCAGGCCAGTAATTGACCTACCCTAATATGTCTCCATGCTGTTACACAAATATTCTTTGTAAGGTGGGTGGAACTTGCAGAATTTTACTCTGCGGAATTCCACAGAGTTAGATAAAAACTCTGCAAGATTCCACTGAGTTCTATCAATGGTTTGAAATTTGTACATCAAGCTACTTGTGCAGTACTTTAGCACTGGTAGTGTGAGAAGCGTGGAAAAATCGGCAAGAACGGTACTATGCTGTGCTCACCACATGCCCCCAATCGAGTAGATTTGCTGGTGCTCGAGTAGAAAATCTACTCAAGGAGCAGCAAATCTACTCAAGAAGTAGCCCTCCTACAACTCACATTCAAAAATCATGCTAGTGAATGTCAAATCTCAATTGTGCTCACCAGCTTGCATTTCTGGAGCCTTGTGAGAAAAACATTCTGCAACACAGCATCTACAAGAGTAATGCAGAGTCACCAAATTCTGTCAAATCATCAGGCAGAATGGAACATTCCACTACCTCTGAATCCTAGTAGTATAGACATCAGAGGTGTTCCATTGATGTCTGGTAACACTCAATTAACTCTAGGAACCTCAGCTTATCTGCAGGGGTACCCAAAGACAAGATTTAGGAGTCTTTGATACCATCGTTAAAACTTCCTGAATCAGGGTGTTCTTAATACCATATGATAGTAGTGGTTCTGAGCCTTTTGACTTTTGTGGACCCTCACTTAATCTTTACTGGAACCTAGGGAGCACCCAATGACTCACTATTGGAATCTGGGGATACCCACTGAATAATTACTGGAACTATTTTCGATAATTTGAGACAAGAAATGAGAAAAACAATTAAAAATACAGAAACAAACATTAATCAAAAATATAAATAATTAAATATTTTATTTAATTTACAATTGAATATAAAAATAATTACATTTTAATTGAAAAGTTGGATCTGTTCTGAATTCAGTTGAGGCCAATCATCATCCATACTAAATCCTGATTAATGCACTTGCACTGCTCCAGGTGATCAATCTGAGGATACTAATTTATTGTTTTACTCCAGTTTCAAATTTCATCACATTTATTGAATGTTTTAAAGTTTTTAGCTACACATTTTACTCCTTTGTTTATATACACTTTATTAATCTGTTATTGTTATTTAATTTTCTAAGCGTTGTGGACCCCCGAGTAGGCTTTAAAGAATCCCATGGGTTCCTGGACCTCAGTTTGAGAACCACAGTCATAGGAGGTTTTGATACATATGACGCTGGTTGTAGCCTTAAAAGCATCCCATTCTACACTGGGATGGGAAGCTATTTTCTCATTATCCCGGAAATATGAGCCAATAGCATCTCCAATTATGGTTTTGTAAGGAGGATCTAGCAGTGCATCTGGTTGCAAATGCCATGCCAGTAATGGCAGAAGAATCCCCCAAAGTGCAGTGTTAGCAAAAAGGAATTATGGTCTGAGGCTATATGGCAGAGGTGGTCAGCATTATATAATCAGTGTATGAGCTCAATGGACATCATAACCATATCATGTCTTAGTTGGTATTTTTGAGTAGTACAAGTAATCACAGTTGTCTGGGTAACTCATTCTACAAGTCAGCCAGACTCCAATGAACAGCCTATTGATTAAAACCACAGGATGAGTGTCTGAATGGTATTACCTATATTATCAATAATGTCATAGAAGATGTCATGATGCAATGTGTAGCGTAATTAGCAGTGCATAGCGAGAGCTCGAGTTATTGTTACCTTAGGGCAAGAGTTTCTATGGTTTGATGTGTGTAAATTCTAAACCAAACTATAACGTCCGTGTAATCTTTGTTTGTTCAGTAAATTCTGAAGGCTTTTTCGAATTCTGTTTCCTAACCATTACGTCCTTGTAACCTTTAGTTTTTGTTAGTGCATTTCTACTTTTTTTTAAAGTAAAGTAATATTTAACTTCCATATCATAATCCTTCGGTCATGCCAGCAGGGGGTGGGTGCAGACCCTGACCTGCGGCCAGGCCCGGCAACCAAACCCATGATTATAGCCAACACCATGCTGCACACATACTTTGGCAGTGCATGCCGAAAGGTTGGCAACAAGGTTTGTCTTGCGGCCAGATCCTGCAGCAAACCCTGAACTGAGAGTCTGTGAGTGAGCATGTGAGTGGTTTTATGGGTGTGTGACTCTGTGTGTGTGGTGTGTGGTTGTGTGGGTGTGTACGTAGGTGTGTGAGTGTATGAATGGGTGTGTGAGTGCATGTGTAAGTGGCTGTGAGGATCTGTGAGTAGGTGTGTAAGTGGTTTTGTCGGTCTGTGTGAGTGATTGTGTGGGTCAGTGAGTGAATGTGCAAGTGGTTTATGGGTCTCTGAGTGGGATTGTGTTAGAATGTAGGCAATGCATTGGGTCTGAGCCACGCAAAGTCCGAGATGCATTGGAAACTGGGGATGATGCACCGCACAGTCAGTGATCCCCATGATTCTTGCAGCAGCAGCAGCAATACTTTAGGCCAGAGGGCGATGCACTGGTTCTGATCGGTGCAATGGTGTCAATGAGCAGGTTCTGGCATTTGCAGCACTTTATACAACCTACCAAGGACACAGAACTGCATTGGCACCACTTTGCAGGGCAAAACATGTATCAAGCAAAGTCCACGTGCTGTTGCAGGATGTGGAGAATACTCTGATTTCCCCCTGAGACCTACAACAGGGGACAAGGGAACATGCTTTTGGAGTCACTCTGGGTTGAAGTAAGATGGGTACGGTGCTTCCTCAGCAGTGCAGAGAGTAGCAGGCAGCACTGTAGAAAACAGTTCTTCTGTAGCTGCAGTCCAGAGTGGCAGTCCTTGTAGCTCAATTAGGAATTACACCTTATTAAATGTAATAAGGAATCCCCACTGTTAATCAATGAGAGCGATACCATGAGAGTTTTTCACTACGAGGACATGTAAAAATTAAAAGTAAATGCCCTCCATTTTAATTACATAGCATCCTGCCCTATGGACTTCCTAGGTCCTACTTTAGGGGTGACAAATGTATTGAAAGGGAGTTAAAGGCGTGGCAAAAGTTTGTAAATGCTAAGTTGACATGGTAGTGTGAACTGCACATACAGGCCTGCAGTATCAGGCCTGAGATATGGTTAAGGGCTGCTTGAGTGGGTGGCACAAGTAGTGCTGCAGTCCTATCAGTAGCACTTAAGTTAAAGGCCCTGGGCACATTTTGTGCACTTTACTACATGTGCCCAGGGCCAATCGTAGATATACCAATCAAACCATGTTTAGGGGAGAGAGCACATGTACTTCATTACTGGTCAGCAGTGGTAACGTGCAAAGAGTCCTAAGGCCAATCCAAAACAAGTAGCAAAATATGAGACAAGCAGGCAAAAAGTTTGGAAGAACACCACCCTAAGGCTGAGAGGTCTAATAGTGTGTGAGTGGGTGTTTGGGTTTGTCAGTGGATGTGTTTGTGGTTGTGTGTGTGATAAGTGGGTGTATGAGTATGTGAGTGGATGTAGGAGTGATTACGTGCGTGGCTGTGTGTGTCTGTTACTCGGTATGGTAGTGTTTTTGTGGGTCTGTGAGTGAGTGTGTGATTGTGTAAGTGACTGTGTGGGATTTTGACTGGGTGTGGTAGTGTTTGTTTTAGAATAGTGAGTGGGTGAGTGAGTGTTTAAACGGTTGTGCGAGTGAGTGTGTGAGTGAGTATATTTTTTTTAATTGGGCTCTGGATCAGCGGATTCGCTCAAGGGGACATGCTGAGCACTGCAGAGTATCCGTGGATCTTTGTGCACCCCCAAGAAAACATTTTTAGACAATTTATTGTCCATGTGGGGTACCTCACAGACCCCTCCTTTAGTCCCATTCTTGTCAGGAAAACTTGCAGTTCTGGTTCAATAGCGGCGTGGTTCTTCCCTGTGTCTCCAATGGTGAATCCTTTCACTTGTGTGCTCTGTTTCTGCCAGGCTTTTGTTGGTGTTGGTACCGCCTCGTAAAAGGTGGCGGTTTGCAAGCTCTTAAGATGGTGGGCAGAACTTTGACTTCAGCCTGGCTGTAGGCGGCTACCGCCGTGGTGGCTGTTGTTTTCACCCTGGTGGTTGGTGTGGTACATTGACTGTCTATTGGAGATTTCACCGCCATGGTCATAATTTGGCGGTACTTACTGCCAGCCTGTTGGCGGTATTACCGCCAGTTTATCACCCACCGCCAGGGTAGTGATGAGGGCCTAAGTTTCTTTTCAAAATCATTTAAAAATTTCTGAAATTCATCTGATTCTCATATCTTAACTAACTGATTTTTATCATCACAGACCCCTACTTATTCGGCACAAATACAAAATACACCAATGGTAAGAAAAAGCAAAAGAAACTCAAAAACACCAACCACAATGTATAGCATTAGCAAAACACAAAAGGTATTATCCATTCCCAACCATATTCAAACCCTGATCTTCACAGATTCACCAATCTCCATTCCTTCACATGGGATGCCCCCCAAATTCACGATGAGTGTCAAGCCCTAAAATCACACATACTCTTTCCATCACAACATAAAAATTCCTGTTTTAAATGGGAAATCAGACTGATTCAGAACAAAGTTGTTTTTATATCCTATTTATTCTTTTATCCTATTAATCCCCACCAGACTCAAACCCTAATCCTCATGGGTGCTCTAATCTCTGAGATGCCATAACTTGAGCCACAACTGGTAAATGTCACACTTTCTAACTATACACACTCCATATATTTCAAAAGTAATCATATACTAATAATTCTTGTATCCATCATCCTCCATATGTGCTGGTAACCTTCTGCTTCTGGGAATGGCAGGTTGCACGTGTAGCACTGTAGTAACCAAAGTAGGTTTATAAAACATTCTTGCTTGTTGAGTATTCATTTCCACAAATATGTCAACTTCAAGGAACATTATAATATTGTGATTATATTTAAAACTTTAAGTTACAGAACTGTATTTTCAGGAGAAGTAATTCACTAAACTGAACACGCCTAAGTGGTGTGCCCCTAACTCTGACCAAACGAAGAACAATTCTGACGTCTCGAGGTTGAGCAGAGAGATGCACTGCAGCATTGTTTAGTAGCAGTCTTCTAGGAAGTTATCCAAGAATGGATAGGGGTGTCCATGGAAATGTTATCCTCATAGTTCCTATATAAAAAATATTTTTTTGTTTTGCTAAAAACATTGACACCCTTTGACAAATCTTCAAGAACATTTCTAAACTATCTTGCCACTCACATCAGCTGCTGGTAAGTTTTGGGATGATTCATCAAATGGGGGCTGAGAAAAGGGGGGAAGAAATGCATTTCCCCCATGCAAATTCCAATATGGATTTTAGACATAACTACAGCCCAAACCACTGAACGGAATTGTACCAAATTTGGCAGAAAGCTAGATCTGGGCCCAGAAAGATCTAATTTTGTAGTTTGGTACACATTTGCTCAGTAGTTTTAGAGTTATTAAAGAAAAGATTTATGTATACTTAGAGACACAGATCCATCAGTGTATATCCCACGCACCTCACAACACACACCCCAACACATCACCCTACACACCCTCATCCACAATACTCACACAACACCCATGGCACCACAACGACACCCCAGATTCTCTGAGGAGCAGATAAGGGTCATGGTGGAGGAAATCATCCGGTAGAGCCACAGCTATTTGGAACACAGGTGCAGCAGATATCCATTGCTAGGAAAATGTAGCTATGGCGGAGGATCATGGACAGGGTTAATGCCATCGGACAGTACCCAAGAACTAGGGATGACATCAGGAAGAGGTGGAATGAGCTGGGGGGAAGGTACGCTTCATTGCAGCAAGACACCCCGGTACCAGCACCGCCCTCCCAGCAGCCCCTCAGTGAGATGCCCGTGCCCGCTAACCCATGAGGGTGGGCATCTCCTTCGCCCCAGGCACTTCAGGCCCTGCCCCAGTGAGCCCTACTGCCTTGAGTGAGGAGGCTATTGACCTCCTGAGATCCATCTCTGTTGGGCAATCAACCATTGTGAATGCCATCCAGGGGCTGGCAGCCCAAATGCAACAGACCAATGCATTTCTGGAGGGCATCCACACTGGCTAGGCAGCCAACAGAGATCAATCTAGGCTCTGGCCTTCTATCTGATGGCAGCCATTGTCCCTGTTTCCACCCTCCCCCCTCCAACTTCCTCTACCCAATCCCATTACCCTCAACCCCAATCTATCCCATGCACACAGGCAGACAAGCATGCACACAAGGCAACACACAACAGTGCACATGGCAAACACAAGCACCACACATTATCCCACAGGCACTCACACAAACACCATCCAGATGCAGAAATACCAACATCCACTGCCTCCACTGTGGTCCCCTCCTCCTCGTCCTCCACCTCCCTCCCAGTTGGGTCTACACTCACACCTGCATGCACTACATCCTCATCCACTACCTCCATCACCAGCACACCTATCAGAACACACACCTCACTGGCAGTCACCACCCCAACATCCATGCACACGTCCCCTGTGTCCTCTCCCACTGTGTCTGTCACCACCCCTCCCAAAGTACACAAACGCAAGCACTCAGACACCCAACAGCCATCCACCTCACAACAGCATCCAGCCCTTGTACCTGCATCCAAACACAGCAGACAGACACCTCCTACAACACTCCCTCTTCCTCCACTCCAAGACCTTCTCCCTCTTCCTGCCTCAATGTCTCTAAGAAGCTTTTCCTCTCCATCATTTACCTCTTCTCTACCACCTACCCCCATCCTTCATGTCTGTCCAGGGTAGCTAAAACCCAGGCAAGCACCTCAGCCACCCTGTCCACAGGCCCAGTAGTGTCCATAGCAACCTGTGTTGGAAAAGGATCCCGGGCACCAGGCAGCCACACAGAAAGGGTGCCTGCCCCAAGTGCAGCCAGGAAGGGAAAGGAGCCCTCCCCAGCTCCTGCTATGAAGGTCAAATTTCCACCCCCAGCTACTGCCAGGAAGGTCAAGGTGCCACCCAGCTGCTGCCAGGAAGGGCAAGGTGCAATCCCCAGCTGCTGCCAGGAAGGGGAAGGAGGAATCCCCAGCTGCTGCCAGGAAGGGCAAGGAGCCTGTACCAGCAGGCAGAAAGGACAAGGGGCCTGGTGCTGGGACTCAGTCAGAGCCCCCACCACCAACCATGGTGGAGCAGCCATCCGAGGCTGCAGGGGATGGGCAGGAGCCTCCCCCCCACCACCACCAGCAGCATCAGCACCACCACCACCAGCAGTGGGCAGCTGCCCGAGGCTGCAGAGGATGGGCAGGAGCCTCCCCCCCACTACCAGCAGCAGCAGCACTACCGCCAGCAGCAGTGGGCAGCCGTTCGAGGCTGCAGGGGATGGGCAGGAGCCTCCCCCCACCAGCAGCAGCTGCTCCACTGAGCAACCGTCACTGCCTGCAGGCAGTCTGTAGTCCTGCGTCCATGGGATGTTGTGCGGTCTGCCCCCTGCAAATCCTGTGGGTATAACACCCACTTGAGAGACTATGACCTTTCACTTTCCAAGATGTGCATCACGGGGCTCAATACCCCCTCCAGAACGAGTGGGTATGGCACACACTCACCCTATCCTCTCCAGGGTGAAGAGCACAGGGCATGATGCCCCCTCCAGAACCAGTGGGTATGGCACCCACTCACCCCATCCTCTCTAGGATGAAGATCACAGTGCATGATGCCCCCTCCAGAACCAGTGGTAAAGACACCCACTTGAGGGACTGTGGCCTTTCACTCCCCAGGACAAGTCAGTGGGCAAATCACCCACTTGAGAGAATGTGGCCTTGCACTCCCCAGGACCAAGCACAGGGCATGTTGCCCCCTCCAGAGCCAGTGGGCAAGTCACCCACTTGAGAGACTGTGGCCTTGTACTCCCCAGTACCAAGCACAGGGCATGTTGCCCCTCCAGACCAGTGGACACAAGAGTGAGTAGGCGGTCACATTTTGAACAACTATACCACAACAGCAGTCCATATCATGCATTCATGTTTTGGGACAGTGTAATTTAAAAGTATGTTCCTATGTATCCTTTAATGCAGGAATAATCGATAGGCCTGTTCACCCCCTCAGAAATGGCAACTGCCTGTACTCTGTGGAGGGACAGGTGGAAGTGAGGTCATGTCGCTGATGTTGGGTGCTGTGGCGGTAGGCGGTCGTGAACCGCCGTGCAATTCCTCATTGGTTTATATTGGGCCCTATGCGGTACAGTGGCCAATGGGGATCTACACCAGCAGTGATATATGCAGATGGTATGCAGAGGCACTGTGGATTGGCAGCCCAACAGAGATTGATTCAGGCTCAGGCCTTCCCTCTGATGGCAGCCATTATCCCTGTTTCTGCCATGTAACCTCCAACTTCCACTTCCCAGTCCCACTCTCCTCAACCCCAACCCATCCCAAGCACACAGGCAGACGAGCATGCACACAAGACAACACGCAAGAGTGGCACAGGTAAACACAAGCACCACACTTCATCCCACAGGCACTCAGAGAAACACGATTCAGTTGCAGACACAACAACATCCACTGTCTCTACTGTCTCCCCTCCTTCTCCTTCTCCACCTCCCACCCAGTTATGTCCACACTCACAACTGCAGTGATGTTGGTAGTGGACATCAACATCCACTACCAGCATCATCACCACCCCAAGCAGAACACACACCTCATTGGCAGATACCTCACAACATCCACGCACGCATCCGCTGTGTCCTCTCCCACCATGTCTGTTCCCTCCCTCCTAAAGGACACAAACACAAGCACTCAGACACCCAACAGCCCTCCACCTCAAAACAGCATACAGCCCATGCACCTGCACCCAAATCCAGCAGACATATACCTCCAACAACTACTCCCTCACCCTCCACTCCCATTACCCCTCCCTCTTCCCACCCCAACATCCCTAAAAAGCTTTTCCTTTGCCAGATTGACCTCTTCCCTACCCCTCCCTACTGTCCTGCACATATGGGCAGGGTAACAAGGACACAGCCCAGCACCTCAGCCAAACAGTCCACAGGGACAGTGGTAGCACCACCTACTCATGGTGGTAGGGATACCATACCAACAACACTGAAGGGGAAGGAGGCAGCACAACCTGGGACGAAACAGAAGAGTCTGGCACCAGCTGTTTGGAAGGGGAAGGAGTCTGCACCAGCTGTGAAGAAGGGAAAGGAGCCTGCACCAGCTGTGAAGAAGGGGAAGGAGCCTGCACGTGCTGTGAGGAAGGGGAAGGAGCCTGCACCACCAGGCAGAGAGGGGATTAGCCCATCCACCCCTGCCAGGAAGGGTAAGGGATCCCCAACCCATGACCATGAGGACAAGAGGCAATCTATGCCAGCGGAAGCTGTCAGGCAAACACTGCCATCACCAGCAGCTGTCACAGAGCCAAACCACCAGCTGTGATGTGCTGCTATAACAGAGTGCAGGGGCTGCCCAGGAGCCTCCCCCAACCACCACCAGCATGCAGCCATCACTGAGTGCAGGGGCTGGCCAGGAGCCTCCCTCAACCATCATCAGCATGCAGCCATCACCATCGGCAGACGCCATGAAGTCCACCCTCCAGGTACTACTGTACCAGCTGCCCCCCTCCAGAACCAGTGGGGTATTCACCCACTCAAGAGACTGTGACCTTGCACTCCCCAAATCAAAGTGCAATGTGCATGTTGCCCCCTCCAGAACCAGTGGGGTATTCACCCACCCGAGAGACTGTGGCCTTGCACTCCCCAGGACAAACAGCAATGGACATGTTGCCCCCTCCAGCACCAGTGGGCAAGTCACCCACTCGAGAGGCTTTGGCCTTGCACTCCTCAGAACAAAGAGCAATGGGCATGTTGCCCCCTTCAGAGCCAGTGGGCAAGTCACCCACTCGAGAGACTGTGGCCTTGCACTCCCCAGGACAAAGACCAATGGGCATGTTGCCCCCTCCAGAACCAGTGGGCTTGTTCCTGTATCCGGCTGAGGTGTTCCCCCTCCCCTGGAGGTGCCTGCCTATTTGCAAACTGATGCCCCTACAGTGTTTTATCTGGATGTGCTCAGGATTCGAGTTGTGCCTTCAACTGTGCCCTGTGGCCATGTGGGCCCCTTTGAACTTTGGAATGGGCAGTGTCCCTTTTTTAAACAAGTGTACATATATGTTTCATGGCCAAATCGGATTATTAATTTTGATGTTGAACTGATTACAATCACTTTCATCAATTCCTGTTGCATTATTCTGCAGATTTTGGGGTCAAATAGTTTTTTACTGCAGCTGGTTGTGTATGTGTGGTGTGTGTGTGAATGGTGTGTGTTGTGTATGTGTGTGTCACTCTCTTTTTCCTCCCACCATCCCTTGTGTGCCAGGTGGCTGTACTCACCATTGTCGTCTTCGTCGGCGTTGGTGTTCCAGGTGGAGCATAACTTAGAAGATCATCGGGAAACTTGCAGTTCTGGTTCCATCACGGCGTGGTTCTTCCCTGTGTCTCCAATGGTGAGTCCTTTCACTTGTGTGCTTTGTTTCCACCAGGCTTTTGTTGGCTTTGGTACTGCCCCAGAAAAGGTGGCGGTTTGCAGGGTATTAATATGGTGGGCTGAAGTTCTGCCTAGCTGTAGGTGGCTACCGCCATGGTAGCTGTTGTTTCCGCCCTGGCGGTTGGTGTGGTACATTGACTGTCTATCAGAAATATAACCGCCATGGTCATAATTTGGCGCCACTTATCGCCAGCCTGTTGGCAGTATCACCGCCACTTTATCATCCACCACCAGGGTCGTAATGAGGGCCTTTGTTTCTACAGGAAGTAAAGGAAATAAAGGAACGAAGATTATGAAATTATTTGAGTACATTGTTTATGTCTCGTGAACATCAAACACATTAGCCCTACAAGTATATGGTAAGGTCCCACTTTTAATCGTAATGGTTTAAGGCATCCAATTGCCTTAAGTTCAGTAAAGTTCATAAGAAAGAGCTTCGAAAGGAGTGATCCAATTCAAGGTTTATTGTTGGAAGGTAAGTGACTTCAAATTATACTTCAAATAAATAAATCACAGAGCGAAGTAGAAGCTCAGCCAACTCGTGTTTCGCCCCACAAGGCGCATAAGCCAGGGCTTTCTCAAGGCATGATATTTGAGCAATATTGTGCTTCACACAATCAGCTGTGAAATCATTGACTCAACAAACAATCTATTTAATGTCGGTAAATCTATTCCGCTACCCGTAACAGCAACATTTTTGTTAGATCACGTCCATTGCCATTAGATTGTTGTTGAGTCAATGATTTAACAGCTGATTGTTTGAAGCACAAACACATGTTGGATGAGCTTCTACTTTGCTCTGTGATTTATTTATTTGAAGTATACTTTGGAGTCACTTACCTTTCAATAATAAACCTTGAATTGGATCACTCCTTTCAAAGCTCTTTCTCATGAACTTTACTGAACTTAAGGCAATTGGATGCCTTAAACCATTACTATTAGAAGCAGGACCTTACCATATACTTGTAGTGCACCTTTCAAATGGCGAATTAGGGTCCATGTCCTCCGGTTCAAGCTCCCACGCCTGCTGAATGAACTGGCATTTTAAACAGGAAGTTTCCTTTTTGGATCCCTTTTTGTGTAGCATCAAACACATTAGATACACTATGATTAGCCTCCTTTGAAAAACTACCATATAGATATACCCTTTTACAAACCTCTTGTAGTAACCACTCATGCTATCAAATGCCCTGACGTGGGTTTGGGTATTGGGAGGTTCCCAAGCCAGAATATCTGGATCTTGGCCTGAAGAGGCTGTACATGTCCTTTGCCTACAATGTAGCTCTGGTACACTACAGTGCCCTGCCCTATTTGGCATTTACATGCCTCAATAGCCAGTCTTCCCTGCTGCAAGGCCTTCAGATTCAAAGGTGGAGCATAATGCATCAATATCATCCAGAAATGCTGCATTAAATGGTTCGATCCCAGACCAAAATCTCTTCACCAATCTTTTAAATGTGCCAGGGCATTCTTTAAACCAATGGGTATCATTTCAAAAAGTTGCTCTCTGGTATAGAAAATGCAGTCTTGGTTACTGCATTCTGTCCTCTGTACTCCACACAGAACCTTACCTCTGGCTCCCAACTTTTGGGTTTGTTTTGAGCACCAGCACAACTGGGCTGGCCCAAGGACTATTGAAGGGTTTAGTCATTCCCAGTTTCAACGTCTTAGCAGCTTCAGCATTGATGCTGGGCTTCATCTGCTCAGACAACCAGTAGATATGGCTTTTGACTGGTACGTGTTCACCTGTGTCCACAAAGCAGACACACCACTGGGTCTAACTAGGTATTGAACAGAACAAAACAGAAAAACTGTCCCAACACCTTTTGACAGTCCGTCTGCTGTTGTTCTGTCAGTGTGAAGGAGAGTAATACTCCTTCCACTGAGCTATTCTTGGCATTATATTACAGGAGGTCTGGAAGAGCCCCACTTTCCTATTCCTCTACTTCATCTATTACCTTGAGCATTGTCATGTCAGCCCTGTCAGGGTGAGGTTTTAAACTGTTTACATGGATCACCCTGTGGGGTGTCTGGGGGTGCCCAGGTCTACCAAGTAGGTGACCTTCCTCTTCTTCTTCAGTATCTCGTCAGACCCAGCCCAGTTGCCCTGCAGGGACCTGGAAGCCACGGGCTTCAACACCCACATACTCTGACCTGGCTGATACTCAACCAACATAGCCTCTTAGTAGACCCTGTGGTTCTACTGACATCTCCCTGTTCTTGGATTTCAGCCTGCCACAGAAGGCCTTCAAAAGTAGGAAAGGTCCTCAGCCCTTGGCAAAATTCCTCCCCAGAGTGCTCTGTTGCTCCTTGGGACACTCAAAGTTCTAGCAAATCTCCTAGGGGGGACATTCCCTATTTATGCTACAAGTTGTCCCCTGGGGGTCAGGCTCCATCTGTGCCATTAGAATGAGGGAATCTATGTTCCTACACTTCTTGGCTTTCCTCCTGTATGTAGGTACCTGGGCCATTATTCAAGGTACCAGACTCCTTTGACTTGTTATTTGGACCCTGGTGAGCATACTCAACCAGAGAGGGAGACCTACCTTGTGTAGAAAGTATGGGATTATCTGTTATGGGGAAACCAGTTTTGTTACCACAGTGGCCATACTGACTCCTGTATCCCTCAGAGTCTCTACTCTAGTACTATTGATGCTTGGTCATTGCTTCTACTTCACCATGCTGGGAGGTAAGGCAGCCGGGGTCTCATCAACATCCACCCCACCCATGGATACTAAGGTGACTTCACTATACCTCTTAGTTTCGTCTAGTGAAGCTTCCATCACAGTCGTTATTCTAGTAAACCCTGAGAACTGCCCACCTGCGGGGTGTTTCTTTGAGCAAGCAGTGTCTTCCCTCTTGTGCCTAGGCTTCTGAGAGTCAATGCATACCCTGGCTTCTGCAGGGTCAATATTATTTCTCTAATGAATCAATCCTTTTGACTTGTATGACTCCTTCACTTGTGCAGACATTTGGGCCCTTTAGAGACCTCCTCTTTTCAGTCCTTGTTGCTCCCGCATTCTCCTGGTGGGAGGCCTGACACCTTTCTTAAGATCACCCTTTAGGACTTCTTGGGCACTCTAGTCCATGCCCATTCGTCAGCTATCTTACCCAGCTCCCTGGAACAGGACTGCTAAGAACCTACTTGATGCCTGTATAGCTTTTCTGAAGAACAATTGATTACAATGTATTTGTAATTAAATTGTACATCCCATCGTAGGTCGTAATGTAATTGCCCTTAACCCAACCTTCTAATGCCTTTACTGACAGGTCTGCAAACTCTTCCCAGGTCTGTTGTGCATCTTTGTGGACATCCCTGACGTTTGTTGACACCTCTACAGAGGTTAGACCAGATGGTTCTACTGGTACTTCCTTCATGTGGTCATGAGCCTTTCCCTCCCAGTTACCGGAATCACTTCCCACAATAAGGATCCTAGTGTTGGGTGCCCAACTTCCTCATCCTTAGAGCTCTCTCAAAGGATAAAACCATGTTTCCATACCACCCCTAATCACAAAACTAAGCACAATCCATTTGCAGGAGACAGAAGTGTGGCCCCTTTGTATATAACATTTGTTCTCTGCCACCTTCTCTTCTGGGATAGCCATTTGACTTCTAGCTATCTGTGGGCCTTTTCAGACTGGCTACCACTGGCTGAGTTCTATTTACTGCTGGTTAATAGGGTACTCTTGAAGGATTGGCCTTGGACAGTCTCCTTCATTCACCTCCTTTCTGGGAGGTTGGGGTTTCCATCTCCTAGTGGCATCTTTTATTTCAGAAGCGGTCCTCACTAAATGGGCTGCATCCCAAGCCATAAGGGCTTTCTAGAAGTCAGATTTGGTATTTCGGTTACCTAACTTGAGATCCTTTCTTTCAACAGAGCCTTCAGGTCACAGAGGGTCACACTGTGCATGTTAGCCAGGGCAAGCCCCATGTTTCTCTTAAAATATGAAAAGAGCAAAAATCGGTTATCAAATCTAACTTAGAAATATTAAAAAAATAACCCAACTAAAGACTTGGTCCTAATATAAGGATTGGACATTGGACAATGAAGGGATTTTTAACTTCTTAGCTTACTGGCTGAGTGTTACTGTTAAACACAAGTTTTGGATCCTACCGCTTGGTTCTTGACTGGAGTTTGAGGCAATCCACAAACAGGCAAAACCTTTCAGTGGGTGCAACCTCAAGTCAGTGGCCTTGGGAGGATTCAATTATGACAGAGTACTGAGTAGTGGTAGTTTGGTATCCAATGGTCGTTTTTCTAAAACAGTTACCTTTGAGCCATAGACTCACAAGTTGCAATCCTTTTCAAGAGAAAGAGTACACTCTAGCAGTCACCAAATGTGCAGGACCAGAGAGGAACATCTTGGGGGCCAGGACTTGATTTCCTGGGATTTGTGTTTCTGGAGCTTAATGGAGGCTAGCCACCTAGCCCTGGGAGTCCACTCACTTGTCTTTGTTACAAGTGAGAGCAGAGGCAGGCCTTGGGGTGTCTCTCCATGCCTTTAACAACAGGAGCAGTCCTCTCTTTCTGAAGTCCTGTCTTTAGTTCAGTATGTAAGGTAATCCTTGGTGCAGCCTTTCTTTCTGTGGTCCACAGCTTCAGAAAGTGTGGGCTGTTTTCTTTTTCTGGTAGTGTTATGAGGCTGGTACCCCTAATAGGTATTTTATGTCATTTTCAAGTGTGTGGGAGGGGAGGACATCCCAACCAATGAGGATGAAATTCCCATGGTAACCCTATCCATTAATTATTTTCTCTGGGATTGGCACTAAACAATCAAACATTGTACCTGTCTACCAGAGACCAAGATATCAGAATCTTCTTCCCTCATTCAGAGGTAAGCACACACTCCTTGGGATGGGTGTGTCCAATAAATCAGGAACTCCTCCTAGAAAATTTGATTTCCAACAGGTTTTCTTTCTCTTGGAGAAAAGGCCAGTGTATATATGTTGACAAAGAGAATAGCAGGCTAGAGTGTGACTTCAATATGCCTTTGATAGATGGCTGCCTCTTTGAAGCTGGGCCATCTGTGGTCACAGCTCTCTGCCAGGCTCTTTGTCACCTTGGCTGATGAGCTATTCTTGCCTCCTGGCAGGAGGGCAGCATTCTATCTCAGATGATAACTGATGTAGTTAATCATAAATGGCTACTAGAGGTTTTGGACAAGAAAGTGGTGACTTATTAAACTCACTATTGCATTAATAGCTACTTTAAGTCCAACTTTAAAATCATTTCAGAGTTAATGTATGAAATCATTTGATACTTTGAAGCACAACTTTTAGTAGTCCCAAATGGAAGTTAGCACTTTAGAAGCGTATACCACATGTTAGTTAATGGAGTGACCTACATTGCAACAGAGAAAATGAAAATGGTGCATTTTTTTACTGTCAGGACATGTAAAATATAAAAGAAACATGCCCTTCTTTTTTAGCATCCTTCTCTTTTTGACTACATCAGGGATGACTCACAAATATTAACAAGAAAGGTTTGGACTTGCAAAAAAGGGTTATTTTGCCATGTAAAGTTCACAGTTTAAAAGTTGATGGACTACTCTGTAGCTGCAGTGGAAGACCTAGATCCAAATTTTCACTTTGTCACTGCAGTGGTAGCACAATAAGTGATGCAGTCCACTTACAGGCTATGGAAACACTGGGTACCATACACTAGGCATGTTTAGGTAAGGAAAATTTGCCAATCAGATATTAGCCAATTGCACTCAAACTTTGAGGAGTCAGAGCATATGCACTGAGGCCTGATCAACAGGGCCCGCCCACTTCATAGTCAAAAAACCAGTGTGATCATACAAAAAGAGGCACTTCCTTATACTGAGATTATGGCAAAACATGCTTTGACCACCCAAATTAACCCCTTCTGTGCCGCGGACGTAGTGGTTACGTCCCGCGGCACAGTGCTGCTGTGCCGAGGACGTAACCACTACGTCCTCGGCACACAGCCCAGAGGGAGCGCTCTCGCTCCCTCTGTGTGCTTCCCCCCACCCCCCCAAAGTCAGGGATGGAAGGGGAAGCCCTTCCCCTTCCACCCCCGACCCCCCCACCCCCCCATAATGACGTCAGCGCGCGATCGCGCGCTGACTTCATTATGGGGATTTCGCCGCACAGGAAGCCATTTGCTTCCTGTGCGGCGAACGGAGAAGAGGTGAGTTCCTCTTCCCGGTGGGTGGGGGGTTTGGGCTAAAGAGGCACCGGGGGAAAGTAAAGGCTTTTCCTTTCCCCCGGTGTCTCTTTGAGCATTCCTGCTGCCCGATCGCATTGCGATCGGGCAGCAGGAATGCCCACTAGACACCAGGGATTTTTTTTTTTTGTTGTACTTTCTGTTTCTTGTTGGCGGGGAGCGGCCCCTTGGGCAAGGGTCGCTCCCCTTGTGGGGGCAATTTGTTACGGCCATTTCTGCCCCCCTTGGGGGCAGATTGGCCTACTTTTTAGGCGGATCTGCCCCCAAGGGGGGCAGAAACCACTGGATCACCAGGGATTTTTATTTTCTGTGCATTTATGTTGGGGGGGGTGCCCCCTTGGGCAAGGGGCGCCCCCCCCAAGGCGGCAGAGAACTGTTGGCCTTTTCTGCCCCCCTTGGGGGCAGATCGGCCTATTTTTTTTAGGTCCATCTGCCCCCAAGGGGGGCAGAAGCCACTTAGGCACCAGGGATTGTGTGTGTAGTGAATGGGGGGGGCGCCCCCTTGGGCAAGGGTCGCTCCCCTGTGGGGGGCATGTCCTTTAGGGCCATTTCTGCCCCCCTTGAGGGCAGATTGGCTACTTTTTAGCCAGATCTGCCCCCAAGGGGGGCAGAAAACACTAGATCACCAGGGTTTTTTATTTTTATGTGTATTTATGTGGGGGGGGTGCCCCCTTGGGCAAGGGGCGCCCCCCCAAAGGGGGCAGAGAACTGTTGGCCTTTTCTACCCCCCTTGGGGGCAAATCGGCCTATTTTTTTTAGGTCCATCTGCCCCCAAGGGGGGCAGAAGCCACTTAGGCACCAGGGATTGTGTGTGTAGTGGATGGGGGGGCACCCCCTTGGGCAAGGGTCGCTCCCCTTTGGGGGGCATGTCTTTTAGGGCCATTTCTGCCCCCCTTGAGGGCAGATCAGCCTATTATTTTTAGGCTGATCTGCCCCCAAGGGGGGCAGAAACCACTAGAACGCCAGGGATGTTTTTTTATGTGTTTATTTTTGTGGGGGGGCGTCCCCTTGGGCACGGGGCGCCCCCCCAAGGGGGGCATTGACCTGTTGGCCATTTCTGCCCCCCCTGGGGGCAGATGGGCCTATTTTTCTAGACCCACCTGCCCCCAAGGGGGGCAGAAGCCACGTAGACACCAGGGATAGTGTGTGTGTGTGTGTGTGTTAGTGGATGGGGGGGGGGCTTGGGCAAGGGTCGCCCCCCACTTTGGGGGCACATGTACCCAGGCCATTTCTGCACCCCTTGGAGACAGATCAGCCTATTATTTTTAGGCTGATCTGCCCCCAAGGGGGGCAGAAACCACTAGAACGCCAGGGATGTTTTTTTATGTGTTTATTTTTGTGGGGGGGCGTCCCCTTGGGCACGGGGCACCCCCCCAAGGGGGGCATTGACCTGTTGGCCATTTCTGCCCCCCCTGGGGGCAGATGGGCCTATTTTTCTAGACCCACCTGCCCCCAAGGGGGGCAGAAGCCACGTAGACACCAGGGATAGTGTGTGTGTGTGTGTGTGTTAGTGGATGGGGGGGGGGCTTGGGCAAGGGTCGCCCCCCACTTTGGGGGCACATGTACCCAGGCCATTTCTGCACCCCTTGGAGACAGATCAGCCTATTATTTTTAGGCTGATCTGCCCCCAAGGGGGGCAGAAACCACTAGAACGCCAGGGATTTTTTTTTATGTGTTTATTTTTGTGTGGGGGCGTCCCCTTGTGCACGGGCGCCCCCCCAAGGGGGGCATTGACCTGTTGGCCATTTCTGCCCCCCCCTGGGGGCAGATGGGCCTATTTTTCTAGACCCACCTGCCCCCAAGGGGGGCAGAAGCCACGTAGACACCAGGGATAGTGTGTGTGTGTGTGTGTGTTAGTGGATGGGGGGGGGCTTGGGCAAGGGTCGCCCCCCACTTTGGGGGCACATGTACCCAGGCCATTTCTGCACCCCTTGGAGACAGATCAGCCTATTATTTTTAGGTTGATCTGCCCCCAAGGGGGGCAGAAACCACTAGAACGCCAGGGATTTTTTTTTATGTGTTTATTTTTGTGTGGGGGCGTCCCCTTGGGCACGGGCGCCCCCCCAAGGGGGGCATTGACCTGTTGGCCATTTCTGCCCCCCCTGGGGGCAGATGGGCCTTTTTTTCTAGAACCACCTGCCCCCAAGGGGGCAGAAGCCACTTAGGCACCAGGGATAGTGTTGTGTGTGTTTTTTTTGTTTGAGGGCTGTCCCCTTTGGCAAGGGTCGCTCTCCATGGGGACACAGTACTAAAGGTATTTTTTGGCTTCCTTGGGGCAGACAGGCCTATTTTTTTAGTAGGCCCATCTGCCCCTATGGCAGAATCCACTTAGGCACCAATTTCTAAAATGTTTGATGGTGGGGTGTTTGTCAACTGAAGAAGTCTTTGCATTTGTGATAAAAAATGTTTTCCTCCTTTTTGTTCTAGTTCAAAGCTTTTGCTTTATTTGCTGTGGCTCCTTGCGGTTTTGGCGGTGGTTGACCTGCAGTTTGCACAGTTGCATGTTTTAGGTAAGTAAAAACAATTTACTCCAAAGGAGTATTGTTGCCATGCATGAATGACATGTTTGTAGGGGGTGTACTAAATGCAGGATTGTGTGTGAAATTTTCCTTAGGTTTGTGCACAATGATATTTGTTTTGTCTTATT
The DNA here is from genome assembly GCF_031143425.1 of Pleurodeles waltl. Classification (NCBI taxonomy): domain Eukaryota; kingdom Metazoa; phylum Chordata; class Amphibia; order Caudata; family Salamandridae; genus Pleurodeles; species Pleurodeles waltl. The sequence goes on along the minus strand of NC_090437.1, from coordinate 255,299,812 downwards.
TCTAATTTGCCTTTCTTTCTTTCTTTTTAGTGGGATATCATTGGTGATTGCTGTGTAGTTGCTGGTGAATCAAGCTTTTTCAGGCAAGTGAGCGGTATAGTTTTTGAGTTTGTAACTCTTACTAACAAAGCTACACTTTGTTACTTGTCTTACACAGTGCTGGTTGTTGGTGGTGAATTTGTCCAGTTAATTTTAGCAGGAGAGATCATGGCTAGCCGCAGGATGACCGCTCAGCAGGTGGTTGGCATGCTTTTTGAGTCACAGTCTGATCATGACTATGAGACGGACTCTGCATCTGAGGCAGAGGAGGAAGTCAGAGATTCTGGCAGTGATGTTTCTGTTGGAGGGGAATCTTCTGATGATGAAGCCACACTCAGTGCATATGAAGGTTCTGTTTTAGAGGAGGACATTGATGTGCCAATAGTGCAGCAACCTGGGGCTGAAAGGTTTCCCGTTAGAAGACCTGATGTCTGGGTTGCCCCAAACATGGAGCAGCCAGAGTTGCCTGCCTTTACTGGTCTCCCGGGGTGTAACGCCAATACAGAGAACTTTATGCCTATCAATTTCTTTGAGTTATTCATGGATGATGTGTTTTTGGAAGAGATTGTTGAGCAGACTAATTTGTATGCGGAGCAGCATTTGAGGGACAACGCTGCTAGACTTAGGCCACACTCTAGAGCTGCCCAGTGGATTCCCACAAATTTGGAGGAGCTAAAAAAGTTTTTGGGTTTGACTTTTTTGATGGGGTTGATAAGGAAGCCGTCACTGGCTTCTTATTGGTCTACTAGTCCCTTGATGGCAACAGCTATATTTCCAGCTACCATGAGTCGTAATCGGTATTTGCTTCTTCTTAGGATGCTGCATTTTGTTGACAATGCATTAGCCTTGCCACGAGATCACCCAGATTCTGACCGTCTTTTTAAGATTAGGCCTGTCCTTGATCATTTTGTAGATCGGTTTTCGGAGGTCTATGTTCCAGGCAAAGAGATAAGTGTGGACGAGTCTTTGGTCCTCTTCAAGGGTCGTTTGGTTTTTAGGCAGTACATTCCTAGCAAAAGGGCACGATATGGAATTAAATTGTATATGCCGTCTGAAAGTAGGACAGGATATGTGTATAGTTTCCGTGTGTACACTGGTAGGGATTCCAATATTGACCCCCCTGGTTGTCCTCCCACTTTTGGAGTTACTGAGAAAATAGTGTGGGATCTTGGTAGACGACTGTTCAACAAAGGTCACCATTTGTATGTAGATAACTTCTACACTGGTGTGCAGTTGTTCAAGGAATTGTTTAGAGTGGACACAGTTGCTTGTGGCACAATCCGTTCTAACCGGAAAGGCTATCCAAGGGAGCTTGTCTGTAAAAAACTTGAGAGGGGACAGTGCTGTGCCTTGCGGAACGAGGAGCTGCTAGCTTTGAAATTTTCAGACAAGAGGGATGTCTACATGCTAAGTACCATCCATGATGAGAGTACTTCCCCTGTGACTGTTTGGGGCCAGGTTGCTGAAGTGCGCAAACCTGTGTGCATTTTAGATTATAATAAGCACATGGGAGGTGTAGATAGAGTTGACCAGAGGTTGGAACCTTATACTGCTATTCGTAAGTCTTATGTTTGGTATAAGAAGTTAGCACTTCACCTCTTCCACTTAGCAACCTTCAATGCTTTTATTGTGTTTAGGGATAGGTCTCCAGACTCAAAGATGACATTTGTGAAATTTCAGGAGTCAGTGATAGAGAGCCTTATTGTGGTGGAACAGGCCAGAGTTCCTAGAGAAGCAGTGGTGGAGGATGTGGCTAGATTGAAAGATCGCCACTTTGCTGAGCACATTCCTCCCACACCCAAAAAAGACTTTCCAGCTAAGAAATGTAGAGTGTGTTTTCGAAGAGGTATCCGGAGGGAGTCTCGAATGTACTGCCCAGATTGTCCTTCAAAGCCTGGGCTGTGTGTCGGTGCTTGTTTTAAGAATTACCACACCCAGAAGAATTTCTGGGAACAACCATGAGTGTAAACTCATGTCTGTTTTGTATTTTCATGTGTTTAGTTTCATGGTTAGCATTTCTGTCATGTTGTTAGTTAGAGCTTTTGTGTTTGTTGTTTTGTAATTCTTTCTACTTAGTTAGGGGTTCCTCTGTTTAAAAAAAAAAATATATATATGATGCCATTGTGTGTGGAGTGGGGCTTGGCTGAGACTGTACATATTGACTTGATGTTGGCTACTGCAACACACTGCCAGCCAAACACCAGTCCACACACTCCCATCAGCTGGTGTGATTGTTGTATCAGGCATGTGGGCGTATGTAAGTGATGGGCCCTTGAGTGGCGCTGTCTGTCGATGTGAGTGTTGTAATGTGCTGGGCCCGTGGCTGGCGGTGTGAATGGCCTTGTGTGTGTCATGTATGAAAGTTGTGTGAATGGACTGTAAAGCGGTTGGTGCCTTGTCGCGGCTTTACAGCTCACGAGCTGTGAGTCATTGGTTCAGTTTTTTGCCTTTCAGTTACTAACAGTGCTTTTCATTTTTGTGAAAGCTCTTGTTAGTAAAATTTGATCCACTGAACCATCACTCACCCTCGTGCCAAATCCAACCAGTATGTGTGGTAAAAATGACCAAACCTGCTCCGCTGTAATCAGGCGTCGCAGCACACCTATGACACGCTAGGTGCCTCAGGTGGGACCCCGATGATGAAGCATGCCACCAACTTGGTTGGTGGGTGAGGGGTCTTTTTCACATAACCTAAGTGTGTTTCTTTTCAAAATTTTAGTGTTTGGCACATCACGGACGTATGTGGGCACATCAAAACGATATATTACAAAACTACCTGTGTTTGGGGGGGGAGAGGGCACCTATGTTTTTGGTCCTGTGTGTGGCCTTCATCTAGGGAAACCTACCAAACCCAGACATTTTTTAAAACTAGACACCCCAAGGAGTCTAGGGAGGAGTGGCTTGCGTGGATCCCCCAACATTTTCTTACCCAGACTCCTCTGTAAACCTCAAAATGTGCTTAAAAAAAGCATATTTTCCTGACTTTTCTTCGTACGATCACCACTCCAGCACAAAATTCCTACTCCCCAGTGTTCCCCTCAGTCTCCCAAATAAAATGACACCTCACGTATGTGGGTCCCCAAAGCAGAGTCAGTCTAAAGATGTATAAAAGAATATGTCCTTATAATCTCGCAGTACTATCCCCTGTATCTCTACAAGTTTTGGGCCTTATTCTGTTGGAGGCACCTGGCCCACCCACACAACTGAGGTATCATTTTTATCGGGAGACTTGGGGGAACGCTGGGTGGAAGGAAATTTGTGGCTCCACTCAGATTCCAGAACTTTCTGTCACCGAAAATGTGTGAAAAATGCGTTTTTTTAGCCAATATTTGAGGTTTGGAAAGGATTCTGGGTAACAGAACCTGGTCAGAGCCCCTCAAGTCACCCCATCTTGGATTCCCCTAGGTCTCTAGTTTTCAGAAATGCACAGGATTGGTAAGTTTCCCTAGGTGCTGGCTGAGCTACAGGCCAAAAACTACAGGTAGGCACTGTTTTCAATGAAAAAATGTGATGTGTCCACGCTGCGCTTTGGGGCGTTTCCTGTCGCGGGCGCTAGGCCTACCCACACAAGTGAGGTATCATTTTTATCGGGAGACGTGGGGGAACGCTGGGTGGAAGGAAATTTGTGGCCCCTCTCAGATTCCAGAACTTTCTGCCACAGAAATGTGAGGAACATGTGTTTTTTTAGCCAAATTTTGAGGTTTGCAAAGGATTCTGGGTAACAGAACCTGGTCCGAGCCACACAAATCACCCCATCTTGGATTCCCCTAGGTCTCTAGTTTTCAGAAATGCACAGGTTTGGTAGGTTTCCCTAGGTGGCGGCTGAGCTAGAGGCCAAAATCTACAGGTAGGCACTTTGCTAAAAACAGGTCTGTTTTCTGTGATGTGTCCACGTTGCGCTTTGGGGCGTTTCCTGTCGCGGGCGCTAGGCCTACCCACACAAGTGAGGTATCATTTTTATCGGGAGACGTGGGGGAACGCTGGGTGGAAGGAAATTTGTGGCTCCTCTCAGATTCCAGAACTTTCTGCCACAGAAATGTGAGGAACATGTGTTTTTTTAGCCAATTTTTGAGCTTTGCAAAGGATTCTGGGTAACAGAACCTGGTCCGAGCCCCGCCAGTCACCCCTCCTTGGATTCCCCTAGGTCTCTAGTTTTCAGAAATGTACAGGTTTGGTAGGTTTCCCTAGGTGCCGGCTGAGCTAGAGGCCAAAATCTACAGGTAGTCACTTCGCAAAAAACACCTGTTTTCTTCCAAAATTTTGGTGGTGTCCACGTTGCGCTTTGGGGCGTTTCCTGTCGCGGGCGCTAGGCCTACCCACGCAAGTGAGGTATCATTTTTATCGGGAGACTTGGGGGAACGCTGGGTGGAAGGAAATTTGTGGCTCCTCCCAGATTCCAGAACTTTCTGCCACAGAAATGTGAGGAACATGTGTTTTTTTAGCCAATTTTTGAGCTTTGCAAAGGATTCTGGGTAACAGAACCTGGTCCGAGCCCCGCCAGTCACCCCTCCTTGGATTCCCCTAGGTCTCTAGTTTTCAGAAATGCACAGGTTTGGTAGGTTTCCCTAGGTGGCGGCTGAGCTAGAGGCCAAAATCTACAGGTAGGCACTTTGCTAAAAACAGGTCTTTTTTCTGTGATGTGTCCATGTTGCGCTTTGGGGCGTTTCCTGTCGCGGGCGCTAGTCCTACCCACACAAGTGAGGTATCATTTTTATCGGGAGACGTGGGGGAACGCTGGGTGGAAGGAAATTTGTGGCTCCTCTCGGTTTCCAGAACTTTCTGCCACAGAAATGTGAGGAACATGTGTTTTTTTAGCCAATTTTTGAGCTTTGCAAAGGATTCTGGGTAACAGAACCTGGTCCGAGCCCCGCCAGTCACCCCTCCTTGGATTCCCCTAGGTCTCTAGTTTTCAGAAATGTACAGGTTTGGTAGGTTTCCCTAGGTGCCGGCTGAGCTAGAGGCCAAAATCTACAGGTAGGCACTTTGCTAAAAACAGGTCTGTTTTCTGTGATGTGTCCACGTTGCGCTTTGGGGCGTTTCCTGTCGCGGGCGCTAGGCCTACCCACACAAGTGAGGTATCATTTTTATCGGGAGACGTGGGGGAACGATGGGTGGAAGGACATTTGTGGCTCCTCTCAGATTCCAGCACTTTCTGCCACAGAAATGTGAGGAACATGTGTTTTTTTAGCCAATTTTTGAGCTTTGCAAAGGATTCTGGGTAACAGAACCTGGTCCGAGCCACACAAATCACCCCATCTTGGATTCCCCTAGGTCTCTAGTTTTCAGAAATGCACAGGTTTGGTAGGTTTCCCTAGGTGGCGGCTGAGCTAGAGGCCAAAATCTACAGGTAGGCACTTTGCTAAAAACAGGTCTGTTTTCTGTGATGTGTCCACATTGCGCTTTGGGGTGTTTCCTGTCGCGGGCGCTAGGCCTACCCACACAAGTGAGGTATCATTTTTATCGGGAGACGTGGGGGAACGCTGGGTGGAATGAAATTTGTGGCTCCTCTCAGATTCCAGAACTTTCTGCCACAGAAATGTGAGGAACATGTGTTTTTTTAGCCAAATTTTGAGGTGTGCAAAGGATTCTGGGTAACAGAACCTGGTCCGAGCCACACAAATCACCCCATCTTGGATTCCCCTAGGTCTCTAGTTTTCAGAAATGCACAGGTTTGGTAGGTTTCCCTAGGTGGCGGCTGAGCTAGAGGCCAAAATCTACAGGTAGGCACTTTGCTAAAAACAGGTCTGTTTTCTGTGATGTGTCCACGTTGCGCTTTGGGGCGTTTCCTGTCGCGGGCGCTAGGCCTACCCACACAAGTGAGGTATCATTTTTATCGGGAGACTTGGGGGAACATAGAATAGCAAAACAAGTGTTATTGCCCCTTGTCTTTCTCTACATTTTTCCCTTCCAAATGTAAGACAGTGTGTAAAAAAGACGTCTATTTGAGAAATGCCCTGTAATTCACATGCTAGTATGGGCACCCCGGAATTCAGAGATGTGCAAATAACCACTGCTTCTCAACACCTTATCTTGTGCCCATTTTGGAAATACAAAGGTTTTCTTGATAGCTATTTTTTACTCTTTATATTTCAGCAAATGAATTGCTGTATACCCGGCATAGAATGAAAACCCACTGCAGGGTGCAGGTCATTTATTGGCTCTGGGTACCTAGAGTTCTTGATGAACCTACAAGCCCTATATATCCCCACAACCAGAAGAGTCCAGCAGACGTAACGGTATATTGCTTTCAAAAATCTGACATTGCAGGAAAAAGTTACAGAGTAAAACTTAGAGAAAAATTGATGTTTTTTTCACCTCAATTTCAATATTTTTCTTTTTCAGTTGCTATTTTCTGTAGGAAACCCTTGTAGGATCTACACAAATTAGAATTTTGTCTACTTTTCAGAAATGTTGCGGTTTATGGGATCCAGCGTTGGTTTCATGCCCATTTCTGTCACTGACTGGAAGGAGGCTGAAAGCACAAAAAATCGTAAAAATGGGGTATGTCCCAGTAAAATGCCAAAATTGGGTTGAAAAATTGGGTTTTCTGATTCAAGTCTGCCTGTTCCTGAAAGCTGGGAAGCTGGTGATTTTATCACCGCAAACCCTTTGTTGATGCCCTTTTCAGGGAAAAAACCACAAGCCTTCTTCTGCAGCCCATTTTTCCAATTTTTTTTAAAAAAATGAAATTTTCACTGTTTTTTGGCTAATTTCTTGGCCTCCTTCTGGGGAACCCACAAAGTCTGGGTACCTCTAGAATCCCTAGGATGTTGGAAAAAAAGGACGCAAATTTGGCATGGGTAGCTTATGTGAACAAAAAGTTATGAGGGCCTAAGCGCGAACTGCTCCAAATAGCCAAAAAAAGGCTCGGCACAGGAGGGGGAAAAGGCCTGGCAGCGAAGGGGTTAAAACCAACTATAACAAGAAAAATAAATTACATGTAGGCCAGACACAGGTGAATATTTGAAAAGTCATGGAGAGGAATGCCACTATGTCTGTGCCTGAGACCCTATTTTTCACTAAAAATAACATTTACGTTTTTCACCAAATTTATTATGTAGCAAATTATGATCCTATTTTAGCACTAACAGACATGGGCCCTCCACATAGGTCCACATCTTGTTTCATTACAACAATATCAAATGATAAATTTGGATGTCATAGGTGTAACAAAGAGCCCCTTGGGTAATGCCATTAGGCATTCGGATGTGGACATCCCTGATCCTCCTTCAATAGTCTGCATCATTAATCTCAGATAATGGCATCAGTGAACTCCTGGCTCAGATTTCAAGGACAAGCTAGGTCCTTTTTGTTGCTGTCTGCTCTTTTCTAAGAGCCCTGGGCATGTGCTAAACATCTGGCTGGCATGCTCTTCTTTTCCTGGGGGCACAGGAATATTTTGTTCATGATGCGGGTGACACTGGGGCCTTCACTCTCCAACCATTCCCATGCCTCATCCTGGGTCATAAAGAAGTTAACTTTATTATCGTCCACCACCGGTATATTAAGCCAAATGACATTCCAAAGTATTTTAGAGCCTGTTTGACCTAAGCGAAGCTCTGCTCCTCCATCAGATCAGGGTTGTGTAGTCTGGAAAATGTGACTTTTTTGGCCCTCCAGGAGCCTGGTTATCAAGCTTGCTGCAAGATGTTACCTTTGTCTCAGTAGTTCAACAGTATCATTACCATTGGCACCTTTTCAACGTTCAAAGAAATTTGATTGTGAGGCCATAAGCACAGTCTGCTGTCTTCCAGGAAGAGTTCAGCGGATGGGGTTTCAACACCCTCTTAAAGATTAATAACCCAAAAGTTATTGCTGCAGGACCAACCCTCTGCCTGGTTTTAGAGGATCTGAACCTCCCTTTTATACTGTTCTCACTTGTTGCTGTAGATCAGAGACCAAAGGTCACATGGTGGAGACGGTGGATTCAGTTTTGGCAACCCCACTGGACATTTTCCAAACATCTACACTATGCAGACCGGCATTAATGGTTATAATGTCGATTTTTTGTTCCAGGGCCATACAAAACTCTGCTATAGCCTGAGGTCTAACATCAGATTTGTTAAGGGTGACATGTGTTGTAGGTCTATTTGGTGTAGGAGTGACTGCAGCCTTGGGATTCCCTTCTGTTGTCTCCATGTGGGGACCCCCTCTGCATCCCCACTACATGCAGCATTGTGTGTGAGCTTAACAATCTCTTGACTGCACTATCACTAATTGCTTGCCAAGTTGCCATTTTCATGATATTGGAGCATGTAGTACCAACCCTCAAAAGTAGACATTTTCACAATGACCACCATAGTCTTCAGGACAGACATGATTGTTTTTGGAAAAGTCTATCCCTTAATTAAGCTTTTCATTTGATGGTGACCATCCTGTAAATCTAAATAAATGTTAAACGTATATTGTTAAAGTACTGATTAATCAGGCTCGGCCATATCTCCAGCTTATAGAGTTAGAAGAGTGATACTAACATTGACACTTCGTAATTTGTCTCTTAAATATTTATGGAAAGTGGTGCTGTACCTAGTGCATTTTTTTACGCTAATCCCTCAAAGCACCAAGAGCCCCAATGAAAACAATGGGAGCCTCCCTTTATAAACTGCTCTTAGCAGGCATTAAAATGCCAATAAAAATGATGTAAAGAAATCTTTTAGATTTCTTTGTGCCATTTTTTGGCCCCTCTAACGCCAGAATACCCCCCTTGCATATATTATGCCAGGCACAGGTTGGAAGGGATTAAAACACTGCACCATATTTACAAAGTGCACCACTTTGTAAATATGACGCAGCGTTTTTGGCCTTTCAACGCCAGATCAGCATCATAAAAATGACACTAATGTGGCATTGGAATGGAGCTAGACCTTCTTAAATATGGGCCTAGCATCTAAATGGGAAGGACAAACATATGATCCTTATGTTTGCCACCTCTGTCATGGGGGAAAACATCATCTATACCAAGTACCTAATAATTGTCCAGCTGTATTTACTCTACGGAGATGATATTCAAATTTGTCACTTTTTCAGTACAACATAGAAACTTTTTGTTAATTTATTACTTTTATGCTGTCCCCTTCAAATGAGCCAGTGTTTTATAATATAGTAAGTTTTTTTAAGTGTTTTAAAAAAATGTTACTTAAGTATTCGATACATGGTGATCCCGTTGTACATTTTATATTAAATGCTATTTTTTTATTTTTTGGTGTCTCTGCTGAGGTCTAAATCAAATGTGAAACGTCAAATGTGAACACAATGCAAATAATATTATTATGTTTAGACCACTTTTTGTCAATGCTATGAGTCTAAAAACTTAATTAGTTGGACATATTTAAATCTAAAGGATTGTAATCTATAAATCCTTATTGCAAAGTCATGCTCAAAATAGAAACAGGAGATAAACTCTTTTGGGTGAAAGAAAGAGGGCACCTGTTGTTCCATGCCTGTGCATGGATAATCGAGCAACAATGGTTGCATTAGCCACCGATTAGTCATGAAAGGTGAGTGATCAGATTTTATAAGTACCGCCAGACCCAAGCCAAAATCAAGAATACATGCAGTGTGCCTAACTCCTTCTTGCGTTACATTAGTGCAATTTCTTTACGCTAATGTGGCCCAACAAGGTCAAAAGTGCACTGCACCACTTTGTAACCCTTTGCGCTGCATAATGTATGCACCTGATGTAATGTATGCAAAGGGGACATTCCCCCACTAAGGGGGCAAAAAAATGGCACAAAGAAATCCAAGAGAGTTCTTTGTGTCATTTATTTAGGCACTTTTAAAGCCTGCTCAGAGCAGGTGTTAAAAGGAGGCATGCCACAGTCTTGAAAAGGCCTCAATGAGTTTACCAGGATTAACATCAACATTTTTTATGTTAATCCTGCAAAGCTCTGATCTAGCATCACAATTTTAGATGCTGTTCCTCTAACTACCGCCATGGTGCACCGTATCTTAGATACGGCATATGCATGGTGGTGTTAGGGTGGCAATAAGGGGCTCAAAAAAGGTGCCACTGCACTGGGTGCAGCACCACTTTTCTTAGACCAGGACCATAATCTTTAATTCCTCGGACCAGGATAAGCATAGTTTATCAATATCTGATATTGTATAGTGTTCATAAGCTGTAAAGTATTCAGTAATATTTAGAAATTCAAAAAGGGCTCACAGTACTGTAATGATCTTTACATGAATTTCACTGATATAATGAAGCATGATCGTTTTTTTAGTTGCACATATTTAAACCGTCGATTATTATTATTGTTATATCTAAACCTTTGTTCTAGTTCTTTAAATGGCAGTGGTAGCTTTATTTCACTCATTTGACCTATCCAAATAATCCATTGAGCCAATTACACGAGTTAACGTTAACTAAAAAAATGGATTGTCCCAGATTGATGAGCCATAATAAATACTTGCTTGTCCCTAGATTCTTGGAATCCCATGTTAGTCTCTAAATAGATTAAGCATAGCTTTAAGACTGGAGTGTTTACAGAAAAATACAAAAAACAAGATTGTGGAATTTACTAAAGGAGTTTGAATGCTGTATCTCTGAAGGAAAAATATTTTTTATGAAAGAATAATGAGTCCCTATATAATGAAGATTTAATGCTTGATAAATCCAAATTCTAAATGATAGTTTGTACTCCCTGTTGAAATCAGGAAGGTTCAACCTTCTGTCACATATTATCATACAAAGATTCTTATATTTATGTTATAGCTGTCAAGACAGCCAGATAAACCATGTGATAATGCCCTGTTCAGTGCAAGACAAGCCACGAAAAAGACACCAACATACTGGAAAAAATGCAATTTTAAAAAGTGGTAAATTATGCCATTTCCTAAAACGTTGCTTGGTTTTCACAAAGAAAAGATCAAAGTCAGCAACCCAACACTTAGGCCCTTATTATGACATTGGTGGTAAGTCCTGCTTACCGCCATGCTGACTGCCGCCAAAATACCGCGACCACAGCGGTATACCACTACCCATATTATGTCCCACACATAGCAATCCGTCACTATACAGACACAAACACAAGTCCACCAGCCAAAAGGTCAGTGTTAAAATGGCGGTACCAAAACCCACACCGTTACGGCTAAAGAACTACGTCCACAGCCTTATGACCCACAAATCACCACAGCGGACATTCAACTGCGGTAAACCACTGGTGGTACATACCGCTGCTCTCAAAATACACACATATACAAAACAACACCACATTGGACAATTCAAACTACACAGACACACACCACACCCACACACCCACACCACTATAAAACACCCACCCACATTACTCACAACCCTTTACGACTCAAAGAAATTGACAACTGAGAGAGAGAGACACACACCAAGAGCACCCACAGAACCAGAGCCACCAAACACCATCAGCCATACACCATCCACACACCTCACAGCACACACCCCAACACATCACCCCACACAACCTCACACACACCATACACATTACACCCATGGCACCACGAAGACACCCCAGGTTCTCAGAGGAGGAGCTAAGGGTCATGGTGGAGGAAATAATCCGGGTAGAGCCACAGCTATTCGGATCACAGCAAACATCCATTGCAAGGAAGGTGGAGCTATGGCGGAGAATCGTGGACAGGGTCAACGCCGTGGGACAGCACCGCAGAACAAGGGATGACATCAGGAAGAGGTGGAATGACTTACAGAGGAAGGTGAGTTCCATGGTTGCTAGACACCAGATAGCTGTACAGAGGACTGGCGGTGGACCCCCACCTCCTCCCCTACAACTAACAACATGGGAGTGGCAAGTCTTGGCAATACTGCATCCTGAGGGGCTGGCAGGAGTAGGATGAAGACTGGACTCTGGTAAGTCAAATCTCTATTACTATCACCCCCTACCTGTATGCCATCACATAACCCCACCCCTACCCTCACCCCCATCACCCCACCACCTCACATACACCCCAACATCACAACCCACCCATCCCAGTACCCAGCACTGCATGCACCACCAATGCATGGACATCCCTCACAGCCCTGCATGGACACCCATCACCACAGCATTCACACTGGAGAGAGCCACCTAGCCCACAAAATAACTACTCACCCAAGGCAAAGCTGAAGCAACCATACAGAGCAATACACCCATGCACAAGATGTCACATGCAGAAACATTAACATTGCATTTACATCCCCACAGGTCCCACACCCAATGTCACTGGAGAGGAGGTGCTAGCAACAACCAGTCCCCACCCAGAAGAGGTCCACAGTGATGACAGCAGCTCTGCTCAGCTGGATCTGGATGACCAACCTGGCCCATCAGGGACCTCCAGACAGTCGGTTATCCAGCCACAGTCCCATATCACCACAGAGCCTCCCCCCTCAGGAAACACCAGCACAGCACCCACCCAGTTTGCCCATACCTCTGCTCCCGGGCCACGTCAATCAACAGTGTGTCCACCACTACAGGGACCTCAGGCCACCGCACAAACACAGGACAATCAGGGACCTGGGGTCAGTGTCAGTGGGCACACGGTACAGGGGACAGAGGCACAGGACAACAGGGAAGCTGGGAGGACTGCTGTGTGACAGGGGGAGGACAGGCCCAGGGAACAGACTCTCCATGAGACACTCACTAACATCCTGGGAGCATACCACCATTCCTAGGAGACCATGGGCCAGATACTGGCCAAGTAGCAGGAGACCCAGCAGCTGCAGGGGGGACAGTACCTGGGGATCAGGGAGGACCTGAGGGACATCCACACCACCCTGGTCACCATTGCAGAGGTGCTGGCAGACATGGCCAAAACCATGAGGGAGGCAGTGGCACACCAACAGGCCCCTGACACTAGCCACACCAATGAACAGCACTCCACCTCCGCCAACGCTAGTGGATAGGTGGCCCAGCCACAGGACCAACAGGCCATCAGCCCCCCTCCCCCTGCAGAAGGAGAACCACCACGCAAATGGTCCCTGTGATCTAGGCAGAAGCCAGAGAACATTGCCAAGGCACCTGCCAGGAAATAAAACTCTCCTGATTGTCACCCTGGTGTCCCACTCTGTCACCCTGTCCACCTTGAACTGCCATTGATCCACTTCCTATGCCCCGAAGGAGAATGCACCTGTGATACAAAGAGAATTGACTCTATCCTGGACTCACCTCCACCATCACCCCAGCCCACTGCACATCCCCATTAACTTTTCAGCAATTAAATAAATACCCTTCTAAGTAGGATGTCAAATGATTTAAGTGTGTATTCCTTTAGCAATCTGTAGACATTGCAATTAGACTGTATAGTAATATATACATAGGTATGACCTGTATTGTGCTGCAGTCAATACACCAGGAGCCAGAGTAGGGCACATATACTGTATCTGTGAATAGACATGTCAAAGGGTACAGTAAGTGGCCATAGTAGTGGGAACAGCAACCTGCCAGTGTAAATTTACAACACAAAACTGCCATGGAAGGTGAAGTTACAGTGTCTTACCTGTGTGTCACTGGAAGTACTGTTGAATGATAGATGTTCTGTTGTCCACATCCTCATCCTCTGCCTCCTCTTCGTCACTGCCCACAGGCTCCACTGCTGTCACACGTCCATCTCCAGCCTCATCCTCCAGCAGAAAAGGCACCTGGCGTCTCAAGACAAAGTTGTGCAACATGCAACATGCCACGATGATCTGGCACACCTTCTTGGATGGATGGCACAGGGAACCACCTGTTAGATGGAGGTACCGAAACCTGGCCTTCAGGGGGCCAAAGGTTTGCTCTATAATTTTTCTTGTTCGTCCATGTGCCTCATTGTAACGTTCCTCTGCCCTTGTCCTGGGATTCCTCACTGGGGTCAGTAGCCATGAGAGGTTGAGGTAACCAGAGTCACCTGCAAATATCCAGGGATACCTGTTAGCCAGACACTCACCCTTAGGGCCAACCCCACACCCATATACCAACATACACTGGGTGGAGACCATGGGCTCACCTATTAGCCACACCTGGTGCCTCTGGAGTTGAGCCATCACATATGGGACGCTGCTATTCCTCAGGATATAAGCATCACACACAGACCCAGGAAACTTTGCATTCACATGGGAGAAGTACTCGTCCGCCAGGCACACTATCTGACCATTCATCGAGTGAAAGCTCTTTCGATTTCTGAACACCTGTTCATTTCTCCAGGGGGGGGAAAGGCAATATGTGTACCATCAATTGCCCCAACAATGTTGGGGATATGTCCCATTGCATAGAAGTCAGCTTCCACTGTGGCCAAATCCTCCACCTGGGATAATACGATGTAGCTGTGCATTTGTTTCATCAGGGCAGACAACACTCTGGTCAGCACGTTTGAGAACATACGCTCTGACATTCCTGCTGCCAGGGCCACTGTCACTTGGATGGAGCCACTTGCCAAGAAATGGAGCACAGATAGGACTTGCACAATAGGAGGGATCCCAGTGGGCTGACGGATAGCTGAGATCAGGTCTGGCTCTAATTGGGCACACAGCTCATGGATTAGGGCCCTATCAAGTCTCTAGGTGAGGATAATGTGCCCGCCCTCCATTTTTACCAAGTCCACCAGGGGCCTGTACACAGGGGATGTCTCCATCTCCTAATCATCCTCAGGGGTTGTAACCTAGGGGGCAAAACGATGAGCATCTGGTCAGTTTTCAACATTTCCACAATGTACAATTCATTGCATGGTGTGACAGAACGAGTATGTTGATGTTTAGTCACAAAATGTGCTTATGTCTGCTGTGATGCAGTTAGGTGCCATGGACTGCCCTCCCCTTAAATAGCGGATGCCTGTCCTGTGTTGAGGGACAGGAGAAAATTAGGAAATCCCGCTAACGTTTTGCGCCGTTGCGGGAGGCGGTCGAGTACCGCTATGCAAATCCTCATTGGTTATCATTGGGCCCTATAGGTTACAGTAGCCAATGGTGATGTACGCCGGGGTGACAGTACGCACTGCCGTGGATGTGACCGCTATTTTCTATCTGTTTACTCACTTGCTACCTGACCTTCAACAGGAGAGGACCTACACTGCAAGTGCTGCTGTGACCTGTAACTGGAGGCAACCATGGCTCAAGTCACTGGGGAAAGGGCCCCTGCCTTCACCGCTGCGGAGTTGGAGAGACTGGCGGATGGGGTCCTACCCCAGTACAGATTGCTTTATGGACCTCCAAACCAACAGGTGAGTACACTGTGTGCACAATGCATGGGGCATGAATGCATGGAGTGCTGTGTGTGAAGGCTTTGTGTAAGGGGGCTGTTGAGGGGTCCTGGGCAGCGTGCTGCATGCATGGTGGGCAATGTATGTGCGTAAGGGGATGGGAGGGATATGGTGGGCCATGAGTGTAACAGGCCAGATGGTATGACTGATACCATTTTCGATTTTAATTTTTCTGCAGGTCAGCACCCATCAGAAAAAGGGTATATGGTGTACCATCGCCAAGGACATGCTGACCCTGGGGGTCTATGGTAGGCGGAGCACCCACTCTCGCAAATGGTGGGAGGACCTGAGACGCTGGGCAAGGAAGACGGTGGTAGCCCAGCTGAGGATGGCTTGCCAACGAGGAAGGGGTGCCCGTCGAACCCTGACCCCACTGATGTTCTGCATATTGGCGGTGGCCTATCCGGAGCTGGATGGGCCATTGAGGCCATCAAAGCAGCCTCAAGGGGTTGAGTACAGTTCCCAATTTACTACTTGCGTGTGGAGGGGTGGTCTCTGGGTGTGGGATGTGCGCCTGTCGGTGCCCCTAGGCCAGGCCGGACATTGCAGTGTAGGTTCCATGTTGGGCAGGGGCTGGTGCACTTCACCACCAAACATGCTAGTGGGTATCCACTACTGGGCAGGGATCTCTGGGTCTCAGGTATGCTGCAACTGGCTTTAGGTATTACTGTCCATGGCCTGGTGACTATCATTGTGACTGGTAGTGCATCGCCTAGTGCGTAGGGCTGTCCCCTGTGTGTTGTGCACACCAACGTTGGTGTTGTTGCTGGCATTGACCAAGTGTATCCTATGTCTCTTCCCCCCCTTTTTGATTTGCCAGCCTGTCCTTCAGTGCATTAGCATCATCTGGCGGAGGAGCAGAGGTACCGGTGATGGAGGGAGCTGCATCCCACGGGGCCCATGAGGCCAAATCCTCAGACGGGGAGGGCTCCAGTGGGATGGAGGGCGAGGGGAGCACCACGGAGGAGACTGGAGGGGACAGTTCTGAAAGTGATAACTCTTCCGATGGAAGCACCCTGGTGGTAGTGGACACCTCTGTGGCCACCCCAACTACAGGTACAGCCACCACCCCGTACTAGCACCGCCCTCCCAACAGCCCCTCAGCGAGTTTCCAGTGCCCGCTCACCCAGGAGGGTGGGCATCTCCTTCGCCCCAGGCACCTTAGGCCCTGCCCCAGTTAGCCCTGCTGCCCTGAGTGAGGAGGCTATTGACCTCCTGTGAACCATCTCTGTTCGGCAGTCAACCATTGTGAATGCTATCCAGGGGCTGGCAGGGCATTTGCAATATACAAATGCATTCCTGGAGGGCATTCTCTCTGGCCTGGTGGCCCAACATAGATCATTCCAGGCTCTGGCCTCCTCTCTGATGGCAGCCATTGTCCCTGTCTCTAGCCTCCCCCCTTCAACTTCCTCTATCCAGTCCCATTCCCCTCAACCCCAACCTATCCCAAGCACACATTCAGACCAGCATGCACCCAGGGCAACACACAGGAGTGGTTCAGGCAAACACAAGTACCACACATCATCTCAGAGGCACTCACAAAAACACCATCCAGAAGCAGACATACCAACATCCATTACCTCCACTGTGTCCCCCTCCTCCTCGTCATCCACCTACCTCACAGTAGCGTCTACACTCACACCTGTATGCACTTCATCCTCATCCACTACCACATCACGCCTGTCAGTACACGCCCCTCACTGGTAGTGACCACCCCCACATCCATGCACACGTCCCCTGTGTCCTCTCCCACTGTGTCTGTGCCCCCTCCTCCCAAAGTACCCCAATGCAAGCACTCAGACACCCAACAGCCATCCACCTCACAACAGCATCCAGCCCATGCACCTACACCCAAACACAGCAGAGAGACACCTCCTACAACCACTTCCTCTTACTCCACTCCCAAACCTTCACCCTCTTCCCACCCCAGTGTCCCTAAGAAGCTTTTCCTCTCCACCCTTGACCACTTCCCTACCCCTCCCCGCCGTCCTTCACTTCGAGCCAGGGTGGGCAGAACCCAGGCCAAAACCTCAGCCACCCAGTACACGGCCACTGTAGTTTCGGCACCTACTGCAGGTGTGAGAGGCTCCAAGGAGACACCCATCAGCAGTGGCAGTGTGCCTGCACCAGCTGCCAAGGGGAATGGCATAGAGGCACCACTAGCTGGCAAGGGCAAGGATGCACCACCAGCTGCCAAGGGCAAGGAGGCACCACCAGCTGCCAAGGGCAAAAGGCCTGCCCCTGCAGGCAGGAGGGACAGGAGGTCTAGTGCTGTGACAGGATCTGAGCCCCCACCACCAACCATGTTGCTTCAGCCATCCAAGGCTGCAGGGGAAGGGCTGGAACCTCCCCCCACCACTGACAGCACCACCACCAGCACTGCAACCTGCACCACCACCAGCACCACTGGCAGCAGCAGCAGCCCAGGTGGGCAGCCGTCCGACGCTGCAGGGGAAGGGCTGGAGCCTCCCCCGACCAATGGCAGCACCACCACCAGCACCGCCACCAGCACCACTGGCAGCAACAGCAGCTCCAGTGGGCAGCCGTCCGAGGCTGCAGGGAAAGGGCTGGAGCCTCCCCCCACCACCGGCAGCACCAACACCAGCACTGGCACTGCCAACACTCTGCAACCATCGCCGCCATAGGATGGATGACAGTCCTGCCTCCATGGAGTGTTAGGCATCCTGCCCACTGCAAATCTTGTGGGTATGACACCCAGGAGAGAGACTGTGACCTTGCCCTCCACAAGTGCTGCATCACAGGGCACAAAGCCCCCTCCAGAACCAGTGGAAGAAGGCATCCACTCACCCCCTCCTTGCTAGGATGAAGTACACTGGGCACAAGGCCCTCTCTAGAACCAGTGGAAAAAGGCATCTACTAGAGACTGTGGCCTTGCACTCCCCAGGACCAAGAAGTGGGAAAACCACCCACTTGAGAGACTGTGGCCTTGCACTCCCCAGGACGAAGCAGTGAGCAAACCACCCACTTGAGAGACTGTGGCCTTGCACTCCCCAGGACCAAGCAGTGGGCAAACCACCCACTTGAGATACTGTGGCTTTGTACTCCCCAGGACATCACGGAGGGCATGTAGCCCCCTCCAGGACCAGTGGCATTGTACCATCTTCCAGCTGAGGTGCCCCCCCATTCCCCTTCCCCCTGAGGTGCCTGTGTATGTTCGACCTGATGCCCCAGCAGCGTTCTCTCTGTGCTGAGGCAGAGGTCAAGTGGGGCCTTGGCCTATGTGATATGGCCCTTTAGCCCACGGACATTATGGACTGGGCAATGATGTATTTCTAGTATTTTATCTTATTCTATGCACTTTAATCTATTCCTTTTGTCCTTGCATTATTCCTGAGGGGTATAGGGTCAATATGTTGTGTTACTGCATCTGCTTGTGTGTATGGTGTTGGGGTGGGGGTGTTGCGTGTGTGTGTCACTCTTTTCCTTCCTCCCTTCCCTGTGTGCTAGGCAGCAGTACACACCATGGTCTTCTTCGCCAGCATTGATGTTCATGGTGGAGCAGGACGTAGAAGAGCATTGGGAATATATGGAGTTCGGGCTCCATGGCGGCATGGTTCTTCCCTGAGTCTCCACAGATGAGTTGTTTCCCTTCTGTGCAGTGCTTCCGCCAAGCATTTGATGTTGTTGGCACCACCCCAGAAAATGTGGTGGTTTCCTGTCTCATAATACAGTGTGCGGAACATTGACTTCTGCCTGGCTGTAGGCGGTATACCGCTGTGGTGGCTGTTGTTTCCACCCTGGCAGTCAGTGTGTGAAAGTGGCTGTTGGTCTAAGCTGTTTCTGCCATGGTCATAATTTGGCGGTGTTTACCACCAGCCTGTTGGCGGTATTACCGCCGCTTTATCACTGACCACCAGGTTTATAATGAGGGCCTAAGAGTCACTTGTACCAATGGCAGTATCATTAGCATCGTCAAACCTTTAACAGAATGTAGTACATAATTAAATTGAGGACTATTATATGAATCATTGACAGCAAATATATGGTTCAGTGCACGGCATAAATCCAAGGAAAAATGGAAAACCCTGCTGTTTACCTGGTTCAATACTGACAGCTTGTGAAACTGAGTAATTATAGGAATGGGCCACATTTGGGTGAGAATGCAGTGTTGTAAATGCCTCATAAAATTTATTGTGCAACTTTTTCCAAGACTTTCAACAAATAACTCCATGACACACACTCAAGTGCCTTTTCTCCTTCAAGAAAAATGATTGCTAAAGAGATCTTGTAAACAGAGGCTATGACAAATGGATGTATGTATGGATGGATGTGGTATTTGTATAAGGCAAACCTAGCCAAAAGGCAGCAGGCCACAATTAAGGGCCATAAGCAAGCATACAATAGTGTACTGATACTGCACTGTATTGCAGTGTTCGTCAAAGAATTGCTTTGTTAACTCTTTCCTAAAGTGGAGCAGC
Organism: Pleurodeles waltl; assembly: GCF_031143425.1. NCBI lineage: Eukaryota > Metazoa > Chordata > Amphibia > Caudata > Salamandridae > Pleurodeles > Pleurodeles waltl. Next base: position 255,280,133 of record NC_090437.1, on the reverse strand, counting down.
ATTGGGGCAGTCCTGATGGACTTCAGAATGTTGTTCCACATCCTGAGTGCATTTATGGAAAGGCCTGCTGTCTTGTTGTTTTTAACTGCTTCCAATTCTTAGGGCCTGATTATGAGTTTGGCGGTCTGTGGACTGCCATGGTGCTTGCGGCAATCTCACCACCATATTGTTGTTGGTCAGACCACCATATTACTATGTATGCAGTTCCAAAGACTGCCGCACTCCCACTGGCACCGCCAGGAAGTTGAGACCGCAACGGAGTTGATAGAGCCCAATGAGTCCATCAGCGCTAGTGTTTCCACCGAACAGATTATGATTTTGACTTCCACCAACGTGACTCTGGAAGTCCAACCACCACATCCCAGTTGGCAGAAACAAAGATATTAAAGAAAGGAACACACCTGCAGGCAGCCTCACACATCCTATGCTACCATGGAGCTGATCCCACATGCCCTGCCACTGCTGCTGCATATAGATGGAGCCCAAAATTCAAGCCACACTGGATGCAACAGACGGTAAGACAAAACACCTACCCGTGTTCTGAGTTGGAGTTGTTCACAATGAATGACCCATTCACAGCCACATGACGCTCACTTTGGGCAAGTCACTGACACTGCACTGCCACACTCCGCAAAAACACGTCTGCTCATTACAGGAACAGGGAAGTGTACAGAACATTGTGTCACACATCACCAATTCCACATCAACATAACACATGGTTAAAGTGACACCCTCACATTGCTCACATGCCATGGTCTGTAGTTAGATTGAAGACACAAATCTATGGATGTGTCATTTAACACATACATCCCTTCTATGCAACATCCCTGTAATGGACCCACACATATCACCCACATTGCAACACAATGAGAGGTAAATGGGATGCACACTATTTTGTAAGACTAATATCCAAAGCTCCCAATGTAAACATTACCTGAAAAATAGGGATGGGGCATCACATGCATTTCTGGAATAATGATCCCCTGGGACACATTTCAATTTGCATATGCCCCAAAACACCATTTACACAGGAACTTGCCCCTGATGTAGCTCATGGACAACCAATAGTAGAGCCAAATGACATGCCAATCTGCAAAATGTGTAAGTGGAAGTCAAGAAAGCAAATACAACAGCAACAGCGTGAGTCACGCATTTAGATAAAGTATCTGGAAGGTACACACATCAAAATGGACATATGGTCAGTCAAATGTAAAGGAAGGTAGCACAATTGAACACCATCCATGTGTGGACAAACAAAACTCTAGCTTGCACACACAAGATGAATATCCAATCTACATTGGGGGGACAAATCTAACACAATACATGCTGACATTAGCCAACCCAAGATGAAATTCTTACTATATCAAACAAATCACAAAGCAATGACACCCCAATTGGTTTACCGCAAGCATAGCCAGTGAGCATCTACCCTTGTCCTTGGTGACCCTAGCACTGCCCACAAAGTCAGATCTTGCCAACTAAAGCAAATGGATCTGCAATGAGGGTGAAACACAAACAAAGGTAGTCATACAACACAAATTACTCAGGAACAATAAAAAGGGAGAAAAGTTATGGCAGGACAAATATGTACGCAAAAAACAACAACTTAGGTTTATTGATTGGAAATGAAGAAGAGCAAAGGCCATTGACCAGTCCGTATATTAGTCCATGCACAGTATTGTGCTCCAGTGTGACTCTGATCACTGCCAGAGAACGTCCACAGAAAGGGGCAGCAACTGGGTATACAGGCAACTCAGGGATCATTCTTGGTTGGGGTGAGGTCAGATTTGGGATGGGTGGGTTTGAGTTTGGGAGAGGTGGGCTTTTTCCTACGAGGGGTGGTCTTCTACTTAAGAGGGGTGGGCTGCTTCTTCAGAGTGAGAGGGGTATGACTGCTTGCACAGGGAGGCAGGTGTGACAGGGGAGACATTGTATGTTGAAGAGATGGGTTGAGATGTGGGTGGGGTCCTCCTGGGTTTGGGAGGAGGATGGAGGTCACAGAGGAACAGACAAAGTAAAAAAGGAAACTTTCTGTGGGAAAACAGGTAGGCTCTTCAGAAGGGATTGGGTTTGGGAGTTTTATGGGATGGTTGTCTTGCCTGTGGCAGTTGATGCTGCTGGTGTGGCATGTCTGAGGTATGCTTGGGCTTGGGTGGTGTCTGTTATGTGTGTGATTGTGGCTGTTTGTGTTTCTTGGGGGCTGTGAAGTGAGGGTGCTGGGTGATGTGGGGGAGGTGGCTGTGTGTGTGGGTGTCTGGGGGATGGTAGTGGTGGCGTCTGTGTTTCTGCATGTTGGGTGGAGTCTGGGGTATGGTGAGTGTGGTGTCTGTGTTTGTATGTATGGGGTGGTGTCTGACGGTATGGTGATTGTGGTAGCTGTGTCTGTGTGTGTTAAATGGGGGCATGGTGTCTAGGGTGTGTGAGTGTGTGGGTACTGAGGTGGTATTTTGGTGGGTATGGTGGATATGTCACAGGGTGTTGTGGTGGTATCTGAGTATGGTGGTTGTGGTGTGTGGGTCAGTGGAGTTGGTGGTGGTGTCTGTGTGAATGCTGGTTGTTGTGGTCTGTGTGAGTGACTGTTGAGCGCTTGTGTGCTGGTGTGTCTTGCAGTGCTTTTATTTATGTGTGCTGCTTGTGTGTGTTGAGGTGGGTGCATGTGGATGTGTCTGTTTGCTTGGGACAGGTAGTTGAAAAGGTAATTTGGATTGGGAAGAGGTAGGTGGTGGGGGAGAATTGTGAGGGGTGGATGGCTCTTGTTAGTGAGGAGGCCATAACCTGAAAAGATCTCTGAAGGACAGACATGGCACTATGAGAGCCTTCCAGGTACACAATCACCTCCTAACGACAGCAGTGGTAATGGGGGCAGGGCATGAGGTGCCTGGTGCGAAGGAGACACCTACCTTCTTGGGTGAGGGGGCATGGCCAACTGCATGGGGAGCAACAGGGAAGGTGGAGGTGGAACTGGCGGTGGTGGACAAAGATGGAGTAGGGGCAGGTTCTGATGGGCCCACCAACACTAGGGAGTGGCCACTTGAAGAAGAATCAGAAGATGATGAGGTCACTCCTGTGACCTCCGTGGCACTCCTTTCATCCTCCAGGCCTCTGGCTCCCTCTGTGTTGGTCATCACATGACTGGAGGTACCGAAGCAAGCTGCTTCCCCACTTGGTTCTGTCCTGTCTCTTCGACTTGCCTGAGATGATGCTGAAATTACAAAGACAAATGTGGTCACTACATGTTCCTGATTAAACTTGAACAACAGCTGTGATAAGAAAACATTACCATGATGTACAATAGCCCCCAGCCACAAGCTCCAGCAAAGTGGCTCCAATATTTGCAATACCATATGCATACACGCTACATGAACTGTCAACAGTTGCCCACAGGAAACTCTGAATAACAGACAACTCCATTTGCATGGGTGAAGTTGTGCAATCACAGTACTCATTAAAGAAGGAGGAGACCTTATCACTTTCAATGGTTTGCCTCATGTAGCATCTCTCAGTTACCTATTATCACACAGATCCCACTCAAGGTCACACATGCATCTAACCTTCATATACCCAGTGCCAAATCAAGAAGAAGTGATGGGCAAATAATCCAGCCATGATGCTGACAGAATGACAGGAGCCAGAAGAAAAGGACACGGAAATACCCATGTCACAATGGAAACAAATCAGCAATGGTCACTTCACCATGTGTACATTGTCTAAATGGACTCATTGAGGGTGTAATAATCTTGCTCAGATAGATAACACATCTTGTGCAGAGACAAGTTGGGCAAAATGTCAGGGAGAAATGTCTACAAAATCCAAATGATAATGAATCAGCTAGCCCCAGGGTTAACACCTCTCCTGATTGGCACTCCTGATAATACCATACTCCAATTGCATCAGGAGAAGTTAATAGTCCTTTGAATGTTGTAGAGACCCATGGCTTCTCAAACACTTGTAGAAGGCACCTAACATGTTGCCCAATTGGAAACCATATCACTGTCTCTTTTTGTCATGAAAACAGATTCTCTTGGATGAATGGATTTACACAACACCATATGATTCCTACAAAACTGCAAGTTACTCCATGATGCATGTCAGCACTTAGATAAAAAAATGTTCCCCATTTCACATGTGAAAAGCACTTTGATACATGATTCTACATCAACTGGACTGAAATGCACATTGTGGGTAAAAACTTTAGTCCTACCTGTCATGCTCTCATTACTACTGCAGTTGTACCTGTCAAATCACATGCAATGATGGGTGAGGGTATGTGTGATCCATCAATCAATGATGACGCAATCCTGTCTGTGGCACCACAGGAACTGTAGCCCCATGACATGTGTCCAATACCAAACACATGTTGGCATACAAACATATGTGAGGGAATTCAGACATCATTCCATGAAGACAGGTAGACTTTGCATGAAACAGAAGTGAACATGATTTGCCAAAAGTAAAATGAACACATGCTAACATATAGGCACAAGGGATGATGGCACCTTTGATGTCACCAAAATCATGTCAATTGACATTCACCACTAACAAAGGGAAAGTATTGCTCTGTGGCTGTACCCAAAGAGTAATGTATGCTCTGTCAAATGTATGATAGCCACCTTCTCATGACAGACAGTAGTGACACACTGAAGACAAGTTGCCTCTGGGGGACAGATACAAATATGCTCACTTAAGCAGATGCATGGCTGAGGACAGTGACCTAATATTTCATGTTATTTGGACTGTCACACTGAGGAGAAGTGGACTGCTGTGTACAAATTGCACCCACAATAACAAACAACATGATACGATTAATCACTGTACTCAGCCATGTGCTGGCCCCGGAGAGTAAATTGGTTGAGGACTGTACTCTGTTGTGTCCTAGGGCCATCAGCATGCACCACTTCCATACCTACACAAACAGTTACTCATCTTGTGTGTCACACATGGCCCATCCCCAATCTTCAGGGGAGATGGCAGAGCTTAGTACATTAACTTGCCAATTTTACAGGCAGGAATATGCCCTGGACTTTTCCCCTTGTAGCTGCTTGTAGGAAAGTACCCTCTTTTTGGCATGTTACCCCCATGTTTTTCCTGATGTCAGTGTCTTTCACTGTATTCACTGGGATCCTGCTAACCAGGACCGCAGTGATTATGTCCCATGCTACATATTGGTAAATCTAAACATAGGCATGTTTGGTATCAAACATGTTGGAATCATACCCCAATGCGTTTGCGAGCATTGGTTGTATGATTCCATGACCTCTGGGGGCTCCTCAGAGGACCCCCAGTATTGTCATTCCAGCCTTCTGAGGTTTTCCAGGAGGCCCCAGCTGCTGACACCTGTCAGGTTTCTGCCCTCCTTTTGCTTGAGCAGCTCAAGCCCAAGAAGGCAGGACAAAGGATTTCCTTTGGGAGAGGTGTGTTACAACTTCTCCCATTGGAAATATGTGTTACCAGCTTAGGAGGGGTAGCCTCCCCAAGCCTCTGGGAATGTTTTGAAGGGCACAGATTTGCCCTCCTTGCATACTCCAGTCTACACCGGTTCAGGGACCCCCTGTCCCTGCTCTGGCGTGAAACTGGACAAAGGAAAGGGGAGTGATCATTCCCCTCTACATCATCACCCCAGGGGTGGTGCTCAGAGCTCCTCCAAAGGGTCTCTGGGTTTTGTCATTTTGGATTCCAAGTTTTCACTGCACTCTGGGAGCATTTGAGTGGCTAGTGCCAGCAGGTAACGTCAGAGCCCTCCGCTGATAGGTGGTTGCCTGTGTAGCGGACCAATCCCCCTTTCAGGGATATTTATGGGCTCTCTCTTGGGTGATTCTTCAGATTTGGATTGCAATACTCCAGCAGGAATCCTATGCATTCTTTACTTCACCTTCTTACTGAAGAATCTGCCTCTGGACCCTCCAGGAGTCTACAAACTGCAACAAAGAAGCAAAGATGACTTCTGCAACATTGTAACTTCAGCTCCTGCCAGCAAAGCGCATCCTTTGAGGGCTGCCTGTCTTCAGCCTGCACCAGAAGAACAAAGGAATCTCCCTTGAAGTGAAAGAGTTACTTCCCTGCTCCTTCAGGCATCCCTATGCAGTGAGGACCAGTAGCTTGGGCCCCCTCTCCTGATGAAGTGCGTGGATCCAGCATCACGGGTAGTGCACTGAGGTGGTCCCAAAGGTCCTGATTTCTACTGTCCAACTTTGGTTGAGGTAAGAGCTTGCCTCCCCACACAGGAGAGTACCCCTGTGCACTGCATGTTTTGCAGTTGCCAAGGCTTGTTGCATCCTTTCACAAAGTTCTTTGTGCATCTTGCAGCTCTGGCCCCAACACTCCTTCCTGTGACACACAGCTTCCTGAGTGTGTGGGATCCCTTTGTGTAGTGCTGTGTGGGCCTACTTTTGCACCTTCTCCGTCCCCGTGTTTTGGGACTCCTGTGCATGCTGCCTGGTCTTCTGAGGGCTCTCTGAGTTGCTGAGAGCCCCCTCTGACTCCCCCTCCTGGGTAGAGTCCACCAGGTCCCTCCTGGTCCCGGGCAGTGCCATTACCTGCTAACCGCGTGCTTTGCGTGTGCCAAGGCTTGTTGGTGGAATCCAGAAACCCAAACAAGACTGTAATTTTCCATCCGGCATGGCACCAACCAGTACCCGCATCCTTCTTCTTGGGTGCAGTACTGACTGTTGTTCTTCACTGGTGGTTTCTCTTTTGCACCTTCATCCCGGTTAGCAGGGGCTCCTGTTCTCCCTGGACTCTTCTGTGCTTCTTGGACTCTGTCCCCTTCTTCCACAGGTCTTCAGGTCCAGGAATCTATTGTTAGTGGCAGATTTAAAGTGGCGCTGCACTGAGTGTGTTCCCCCAGGCCCATTTCTAACTATTGTGATTTTCACTATTTGCACTTTTTTCTAACTGTTTTTACAGCTATGTCTGCATACTAGTGTATGTTCTTTCATGTGTGTGAGTACTGTGTGTCTACAGTTATATTTTGCATGTCTCCTAGTTAGGCCTTGGCTGCTCATTCACTCTACCCCTAGAGAGCCTGGCTTTTAGACACTGACTACATTTTACTGATAAGGGATAACTGGACCTCGTAAAAGGTGTAAGTAATTTTGGTACCCACTACTAACCAGGCCATCCTCCTACACTGCTGTGCTCCTGTCAAGTGCCCATCAAGCTCCAGATAGGCCACCACCAGAATGTGGGTCACTAGGGAGACCAGGCACCGATGTGCGCCCCACCCATGTTGGAAGAACAGCCCTAGCTGGACCTCAACGAACTTCCGGCAGTGGGTGCTCCACCGGCTATGGACCCCCAGGGTCCACTCCTTCAGCCTGATGGCTCTTCAAATCCCCCTCTAATGTTAAGCGTTGACAAATCAAAAGGTTGCAAACAGAAGTTTTTGCACAAATGGTTGTGTTAAAAACATGTCAGAAACACTAAGCACAAAATATTTAACTTGCCATTACACCAAACATGCTGATAAGTACAGGGATATGACTATACACTTTTGGATTAATCTGTAGACTAACCCACTACCCTGCTCATGGCCTACACTGACTAAGCAAGCCTACTGACTTCAGGTATACCAGGTTCAAGCAACATATACTGTAATGTGAGCCACAGTGAAACACAAACCACCATTGTGGCTTTCTGAAGGGTAAATTCCTTGGGCCTGGCAGGACAGACACATTTACACTCTGAAACATTGACTCTCTGCATATAGTCCCTACAGGGAACTCCCATACTATAGACGTCATCCTAAGACTTGAGTGACAATGAAAGGGCTGCCATAGTGGGTACAGAAAGTCTCTTCCCTATGCATATGTGAACATGTGGCATACCCAATGTAGACTCACGCCACTTCAGAGTGGGTTTGTGTGGTGTGTACTTGTACCACAGAACACACTTTTGATCATATGTGGCAAACCTTCAGTGATATCATCCAACATACAAAGCTCTGTTTGGTCTAATATTTGGCATGCAACCAAGCTACTAAGTCACATGTCATGGCCTTCCTGGAATGTACAAACTATCTGCACTGTGAATTTGTCACTTGTGCAATTCACCTGTATTGGACAAATATGACATGTAAAGGTGACAACAGAGCTCTGGGAGTAAGGGAACTGTCATAAGTCAATGACACACATTGACAATGAGGCAACATGCACATATGTACTAGCTCAGGGATTTACCTCAGTACCCATTCCTAATCTAGTCAATGGACTAAGGTATTCTGGCCAGGTTGTGCCACTAGAGCCTCATAATGACCACATGCCAGGATCTTCAGGTCTACAGTGAGTGGGTAAGTTGGCACAGCATATCCACAGTAATCCCGCCCCAGCCTGAACGATGTCCCATACTGGGAAAATACATTTGGCAGGCCCGATTCTCTGCAGGCTGAGTATACTGAACCAATATGACACTCACATTTCCATTACTTCCATGCATGCAGTACATCATGTGACCATCATCATTGTGGCTTGTGGCTTGTGTGGCACTCTGAAGGATACAGTGCATCACTAAATGCCTCCTATACAACAGTCTGGCCAGGCCAGATGTGGGCTGAATGATCCTACAAGAGCCTCAAATGCCTTAAACAGTATGCATACACAGCTCAGGGACCCTGTCACCTGCTGGCCATAGCATGATTGATTCTGCACAGCAGCTGAAGTGGTGGCGGTGTTGATGGTAGCAGTGTCAGAAGTCAAGTGAGTGAATTTGCAAAACATGGCATACACTTACACCACATACACAGTCATCACCTATGACTGGCACAGCCATTGGCCCACGAATGCCACAGGCAACATCATTAGCCTATGACTGTATCTCCGTTAGATAAAACCGCCCATCCCACCGCCGACTTCCGCCAGCAGCTGCAGGAAAGTTCCTAATGTCCAGTGAAGTAGGTCAAGCATTTTCCTTTTTGGCAGTTGGAAATACAGTATTGAGTCCGTTAAATGTGTCACAACACCAATATACGTGTCGGATCATTGCCAACATCCTAATTGGGCACAGATGGCATATGACGGCCATGTACTGTCCACCACCACTGATGGCAATTTTGGCGGTGGGAACAGACTGTTACATTTTGAGGGGCACTTGAGGAGCAGATAGTTGGCTGTTGCCCAAAACCATGTTGTGGACGCATGCATTGACAACCATGGAGGTCACATTTGTCCCTTGTGTAGTTGACAGCTGTGATGTGTACTGGTGGTAATGTATTTCCAGTCAGAAATGCTTTGTCACATGATTTTTTGCCACATATCATGTATGTTGGTGTGGAGGCAATGACTAATGCTCTTCCTCATGTATTATCACACACAGGTACCCTGAGAGAGGGAGGAAGCAACAACCTCCAGTGTACCATTCCATTGCCAGATCTTTAAACCATGGAAGAATGTCACATCATAAGATAGTACAGTACGACTAGGCAAATAATTGTGGATTTATGTAGTCAATTCGAGCCAGATCTGACGCTTTAAAACAGTAATCCAACCTGCATACCACTCATTGTTCAACTCACGGCAGTATTGCACTTCCTGGCCGCAGGGTCCTCTCAATATACAGTGAACATTTCTGGTAGTATGCCCCAACCTACATTCAGTCTTGTGTTAAGAGATGTCTTATCAGCCATGATGAAACACATTGACAGCTACATCAGATTCCACCAGTGTGAGAATTTAGCCATTATGAAGTCTTACTTCTATGTTTCACGTGTGGTGGGAGCTGTTGATGGCACACATTTTGACACCGCAGGCCAGTGAACAAGTCTATCGCAACAGGAAAAACTTCCATTCTATCAACGTGCAAGTTGTCTGCTTGTCGCATCTCTACATCTCAAGTGTGTGTGCCTGGTTCCCTGGTTCAGCCCATGATTCCTTTGTAATGTGGAACAGCACCATACCCCAGCTAATGTCACAACAGCAACCAGTGAGGGCCTGGCTGGTTGACAAGTCACATTTGTTCTGATTTTTTGTGAGCAATATCAGGTGCTACAATCATGAAGTGAGTGACTCGTTGCACTTATGTCTCATTCCTAAACAGGAGACTCAGCATATCCAAACGATGCTTGGTTGTTGACACCACTGAGGAATCTATCTACGCAGCGGATCTTTCTACCCCAGAGGAAGTCCGCTTCAAAGAGGCCCATGGAAGAACAAGACAGGCAGTGGAATGAGATTTTGGGCTCCTGAAGGCCATATTTTGCTGTCTGGAAGGGACTGGTGGAAAGTGTATAAGTTTCAGATTACTGTGGCATGCAGCATGCTCCATAGCATCACCTGCGGAGGCCACCGGTTGAGAATCCTAAAATGCCAAATGAAGATGATGGTGGCGAAGAGGAAGGAACTGACTTGATCTCATCAACAGCTTTGTCTCATGATTGTAAGTATGTCATGTGATGTCATTACTTGGCGGTGCAATGAACTGTAGTGTTGATAATGTGTGTAGTAAATTCTTGGAACTAGTTGGGAGCTGAGGCTCAGGCAAAATCAGACAAAGGTTGTTTGATGTTGTAGTTTTTAACACATCCACATCTTGATGATGTTGCTTTGTTTGAGTTAGATTTGATCTGTGACTTGTGTCATATGTATGGTTTCATACCTATACTCATTGTTTTGTTCTAGGTTCAGATATATTCACCATGCCATTTTCATGTGGGCATTTCATAGTTGTGACATTGACATGTATGTGATGCTGTTAGCGCATACAAAGTAGACATGCATTGTTCAAGTGAATGTAGATCACAGACTTTGGGTGCAGGAGACCTGTACATAGAGAGCTTGAACAGTAATAGGGTGGAATTTTAGAGGACTCCATTGGACTTGTTCCTTTTCATGTACTTGCCCTGATGCATCATATCTGTCATCATGTGGTCAGAAAATATGTATGTATTCATAGGCCAAAATCATGTTAGTTTTTCTTCATATTGGCAAATTTTGTATGAGCTGTATATAGCTATTGATGTGTTTGATCATTGTAGACCAAAGTGTCTGTGCCACATCACTGATATTTGTTTGTGTCATACCACCAGATGCTGATGCACTGGATTGTGATTACCCTGCGATCAAAAACTGTTGTACTGCCATCTATCTGAGCCTTGCATTATATGATGCTGGATTCCTTTTTTGTGGTAGGCAATATGACTTCAGCTAATGACATCAACCACATTAATGTATGCCTAGTCCACAGGCCAACGTCTGATAAATCTCTTACTTCCAAGGTTTAGAGGTCTGCACCTGTGTATTTGATCATTTACCCACAATGATTCAATCATGTATGATTTGCTATGTTTCAGACTTTTTGATAGCCTATGCGTTGACCAATGTGATAACATTTCTTCTTTGACAAGGCACTTGTCTGTATGTGTTTATGTGGAATGGTTGTCATCCTGAGCTGGACACCGTGTACATACAACATATCCCAGCTTGCACAAGTGTCCTGGATCAGGCTAAATGTGAAATTAAAGACAGTAGACAAGGAGTTTGTGATGGGTGAATTTATTGCAATGCTACTACTAAAATAAAATACTGACATAAATTAACAAAATAGTACAGTGAAGGGGTCAGTCATGGTGAATGAAATCATTGGAGAAGATGCCACACTATTGGAAGTACAAAGTCTAGAGTATTCTTCCCATTGAAATTGGAATGTGGTTCAGGATCAGTCCACAGAGAGTATGTGTGACACACAAAGGAGGACATTAAGTTATATTGCTGGCAGTAGTGGGTGTCTTGCCATCCGCATCTCCTGGATTCTTTGCTGGATGTCCCTGCTTGCAAGGTGGGGGGTGGTGGGATCAGCTGCTACAGAGACAAGCATATTTATGGGTGTTTATGCCTCTGGCAGGGCCTTCATTGCTCTGGCTGGCACAGATGTACTTTGGCATGATGTCGTTACCACACATGAAGGGGTAGATTGTGGGATTGTGTCAGGGTTGTGTTGTTTTCTCTCATCACCCCTCGGAAGCTGCTTCATTTCCTGGAGTTCAGTCAACACCTGGCCCATCATGCCTTGGGACTACTGCTAGACCCCCAAGATGTGACTGATGGCGTCCTGGCTGACAGCAGCCCCAGTGGCCTCTCCAACTGGGTCCTGGACCCTTAGTGTCAGGAGTATCGAGCTGCACCTCAGGATCCAGGACTGAGGGGAACAAGATGGTAGAAACTGTGCTAGGTACACATGTTAGGGGGTGCATTGTTGCGTGGGATATTGCTGGACCAGTGCAGGGAGGTGGCATTTCGGCTACAGTGAGTTTCACCTTTGCTGAAGGAAGTACATTTCTACTGGTTGAAGTGTGACATCTACCTCCAAAGGTTTTATGTTACAGTAAGCAGAAACAGTAAAAATTCTTAAGTTGTAGGTTAGACTATTATGCCATGTTACCATGTAGTATTTGACAAGACATGTGTGAAGCTTGCCTACACTTTTTGACTCAAGCGGCTGATGAGATGTGCAGATCAGTTACACTTTGGATGATGGAATGAAAAACAACATCTTACCAACAGTGAAGCCAACACAGTGGAGAGGCAATATATGTTTTTGACCATTTGGAGGTCTAGTTCAGTGAGATAGAGGCAAACACAGAAATTTGTTTTACATGTAAATGCAGTCATCACTTATGCAGTGCTGTGTCAATGTGTTTGCTGTCGAAACACGAGGGATGCAGCTTGAGGCCATAGGAAAACTTGGGATACACACTGAGTAAGGTGTCATTTCTGTCCTCAATAGTTGAATCTTGGGATATCAGGTTAAGATGTAGCTAGGTGGACACACATGTCTCTGAATTGAGCATGATTGGTATATTGCTCACTCCCAGGTGAGTAAACATCAATTGAGAGTTAACAAACAGGTGGATTTGTACAAATGGCCCCTAACCTGGTGGTTGGAATTGCAGATACAGGCCCCCCTGGGAGTTGCAACCAGGTCACTCCCTCTACTTCCCAATACTTGACAAAGGGTGTACTATCAGGTGAGTAAACTTCATTTGAGAGTTCATTAACAGGTGTATTTGGGCAAGTGAACACTGGGCTAGTGTTTGGAATTACAGACACCTGGCCTCCTGGGAGTTGCAGTCAGATCGCTCCCTCTACTTCCCAACACTTGGTAAATGGTGTTCTCCACAGCGAGTACCCTTCAATTGAGAGTCAACAAACAGGAGTATATGGGCAAGTGACCACTGGGCTGGTGGTTGTAGTTACAGAAACAGGGCCTATTGTATTTTGCAGTCAGGTCACTCCCTCTACTTCCCAACACTTGATAAATGGTATACTCCCAGGTAAGTAAACCTAATTTCACTAACAGGTGTATTTGGGCAAGTGACCACTGGGCTGGTAGTTGGAATTACAGGCACGGGGCCTCCTGGAGATGAAGTCAGGTCACTCCCTCTACTTCTCACACTTCTGGAAATTGATGTGTCGCTCTCTTGCCGAGAGAAAAACAAAGCACCACCTACCTAACTAGAGAAGAATCTAAACACAGCCTCACTTGCAAGTAAGGAATCAACACATCGCTGACTATTCTGATGCACGCTTACCCGTGCAGCTTTATTTTAGACACAAACCAGGTATTTTGTTTAACAACAATGTCTCTATTGTTTTCTATGTCATAAGGCTCTTTATTTTTTTTAATTCATAACTTTACTTGTGTATGTTGGATTTTGGTAATTCTGGTCTTGTTTGAGTCTGTGTGTTTAGGTACAAATACTTTACACATTGTAATTGTGCCAAGCTACCAAGGGAGTGGGGAGGGGTAATCTTAAGTGTGTATCTTCATTGCTCTGACTGAAGTGAGAGTCCCTGCTTGGACGGAGTGCAAACTGCCTGCCAACCAGAGACACGATTTCTATCAAGGACATTGCATTTTTGCAACATTTTTGTGTGATAACTTACCAGAGTCCACTCCCTCATGTTCTGCATTCAAGTCTTCAGGATTCAGTTTGACCAAGACCTTCTCCTCTCAGGGAAAGAGTCTTAATAGGGCACTGGGAGGGGCACTATCAGTCTTGTTATCCTCCATCTGTTGCCTGGAGGCCAGGGTATGCACCTTGCCCCTTAGGTCATTACAGATTGCTCCACTCCTTCCTCATGGCCTCCTTTGTGCACAGGGTGATATCTAAAGCATTCACTCTGTCCTTTGCCACAGTTCCATTTTCCTACTGAGAGGAGTATGCTGGACTTGGGCTCCAAACAGTTGTGGCTCTACTCTTATGATTTCATCCACCATGACTCTCAACTCGTCGTCAGAGAGATGGGGATTTTGAATACTAGGCATGGTGGACCTTGCACACACTTTTGTCCATTCACTCACTATTGCACGTCCCCTGTTAGGTAAGTCCCTATCCCTAACAGGGGACGTGCAATAGTGAGTGAATTGACAAAAGTGTGTGCAAGGTGTTAGATGGGATAGGGAAAAAAGGGGTGCCTTATCTATCAATATTAACAAAACAGTGGTTTTATGGTGTGATTTGCAGGTGTATCCAGTGGACCAATGTGTGTCTGCTGTGTTGATTTTGAATTTGTTTAATGTACACTTGTCAGTTACTTTGCTGAACGCATACCGCTGTGGTCTACCGCCATTGGCTAACAGCGGCCAGGGTACCGCCAGAGCAACTGTGTGTTTGTAATAGGCTTGGTGTTTGGCAGTGGTGGTGACGGCACTGAAAGTCAGACTGGCTAGTTACAAGACTGCAGAACAGCTGGGGTGGGGTCTGATGTTTTGCTTGGCAGGTGCAGGTTCTGCCTGATTCCATCATAATGTGGTGGGCTAGGGGAAACCAGCACTGTTGTCTTTTTAGGACTACCAAGATGGTGGTCTGGTGGTGTGAAAACCAAACTTGTAATCAGGCCCTTAGTCTCCAGTTTGATGTCCTGGCTGAAGGTGTGCCAAGAGCCACCAACCAGTGAGCTTGTCTGTGAGATAAAAAGGATGGAATTGGTGGTAATAGTTATGAAACTGATGCGGCTGGTTTTGAACTGAGTTGGGGCTGACACAGGGAGCCAATGGAGTTCCTGCAGGATGGGGGTGATGTGATAAAATATTCTTCAGACCCTCGGTTGAGAAGTGCTTTATAATGTAGGATGCCCCAAGGGAGGGCAAATGTTGAATCTAGGATTCCATAGGGTAGAGCAATAGCACTTAGACCCATTTTTATACCTTTTTTATCGCCACATTTGTGTACTTTTTTGACACAAAAGTGGTGCAAACTTACAAAATAGATTTGTATTGGGATACTGCCATATGCCAGTAGAGGCCCAAAGGGCTGTATTTAGAGGTTAATACGTAGTTAAAATGTTTGTTTTCTATAGTTGATTTTCTTGCTAAAAGCAAGTTCACTGGAATCTAAATCGGTTAACAAGATACTAAGGGGGTCATTCTGACCCTGGCGGTAAAAGGCACCTACCGCCAGTCAGAAGACCGCCATCATACCGCCGCGGCCGCGGTAAACCGCCACGGTCATTCTGACCCACAACTGCCAAACCGCCAAAAACCCGACATCCACTGAAGCCCGCCTCATCAGCGGTCAGCGATAAACTGGAGATGACCAAACCTCCACCGTCACGCCAACACAAACACGCCCATGCCATTACGACCCACGAATCCACGCGGCGGTCTTTCAACCGCGGTATTCCATTGGCGGTACACACCGCCGCGCTCAAAATAGACACACCTTTACAAAACACAGCCACATTGGACAAATCGAAATACACACACCTGATACACATACAAACACCACTCCCACACACCCATCACCATATAAAACACACACCCACATCACCCACAAACCCCCACAAAGCGAATTTCAGAGACAAGGCGCAATACACAGAGAGAGAGCACAGGGAACGCAAACCACAACACACACAGGAACCCAACATCATCACCCACACCACATCTACGCACAAAACACCACACACCACTACACTCATCACCACAAACACCACCCCACACCTCATCCACACCACCCCATGGCACCCCAAAGACACCCCAGGTTCACGGACCAAGAACTCAGGGTCATGGTGGAGGAAATAATCAGGGTAGAGCCCCAGCTCTTCGGGACACAGGTGCAGCACACCACAATAGCCAGGAAGGCGGAGCTATGGCAAAGGATCGTCGACAGGGTCAACGCTGTGGGACAGCATCCCAGAAATCGGGAAGACATCCGAAAGCGCTGGAACGACCTACGGGGGAAGGTGCGGTCGATGGTGTCAAGATACAACATCGCTGTGCAGAAGACTGGCGGCGGACCCCCACCCACTCCACCCGAATTCACAGCATGGGAGCAAGAGGTCTTGAACATCCTGCATCCTGAGGGCTTCGCTGGAGTAGGCGGAGGAATGGACTCTGGTAAGTCTAATCTCAACTACTTCACCCCCCCCACCACCAGCATGCCAACCCACACCCCCACCCTCACCCCTAACCCCCCAGCACACATACTCCCTGTTAATGTCTCACCAGCACAACCCACCCAACCCAATCCCAACCCCTGAATGCCAACACAAACCATGGACACCCATCACCTAAGCATGACCACTGCACATACCCATCCTCCCCAGCAAACCACCCTCACAACTCCTCCCACATGGGACTGCCAGCACTGGGGGACAAGGGCACCCACAAATCGCACGCCACGGCACACACAAAATCAATAACCATATTCTTTTACCCCTGCAGGGCCCGAACGCCAACACACCGGCCAGGAGGGTCCAGATTTGTCCATCCCACCCCCAGAACAGGCCCCCAGTGATGACAGCAGCTCTGTCGACCTAGAACCTGATGACCAGCCCGGACCATCGGGGACCTCTGGACAGTCGGTTACCCTCAGTCAGCCCCAGGCCACAGCAGACCTACCCCCCTCAGGAAACACCAGCACTGCACCCACCCAGCGGGCCCATGCTTCTGTCTCCAGGACAGGTCAAGCAGCGGTGTGTCTACCAGTACAGGGCACCCAGGGTAACCCACAACCCCAACAACAACAGGGACCTGGGGGCACTGGTAGTGGGCACACCGTCCAGGGGACAGAGGCCCAGGAACAAAGAGGCACTGGGAGGGCTGCTGTGCGACAGAGGGAGGACAGGCCTAGGGAACCCACTGTCCAAGAGGCCCTCACCACCATCATGGGAGCGTACCACCACTCCCAAGAGACGATGGCGACGGTCCTGGCCAGGTTCCAGGAGATCCAGGCCATGCAGGAGGGCCAGTACATGGGGTTCCGGGAAGAACTGCGCACCATCAGTTCTGCAATGGGTACAATCGTGGTGGCACTCAACCAGATTGTCACCACATTGCGGGACCATGTGGCACCCCAAAGGGCCCCTGCCACTAGCATGGAGGAAGAACAGCCCACCACCTCCGCCGGCGCTAGTGGTCAGGAGGCCCCGACACAACAGCAACGGCCCTCCCGGACCTCACCCCCTGCAGAACAAGAACCACCCCGCTAGAAAGGCCTGAGATCGAGGAAGAAGACAGAGTAGGATGTCAAGACCCCCGCCATGCACGGAAACCCCCGGATGTCATCCCACTGTCCCACTTGTTTGCCCTGTCCAACCTTGAACTGCCCCTGCTCCACCTTCCACAGGCATATGGACAATGGACCTGTAGGAACGACAGTCTGGACACGGCCATGGACATGCCTCCACCATCACCCTGTTTGAACTATACACCTATTTTAAAACTTCAATAAACACAATTATTGCACATTAACCAACTGGATTCTGCTATCTATTTATTTATACCAAATGTATTCGATATAACCAACAAAACATTTCTAGTTACATTGTGATGACAACATACCAGTGTCACACAGCGGTAGTCCATGGGGAAAAAAACCAGAGGGCACTCCGTGGGGATCAGATCACTGAAATAGGAAGTGATATACACAACTAAGTTACCATACATTGGGGTGAAAGGTCAGACAGTAGAGAGCCACTACAGTTACAGATATAATACAATGCAGGAGTAGATTATTACCTGTGTGTCACTGGAAATACTGCAGTATCACTCTGTCCCTGTTGGCTGTGTCGTCCTCTTCGTCTTCCTCCTCTTCACTCTCCGCAGGCTCCACAGCGGCCACAACACCACCATCTGGACCATCCTCCTGCAGGAAAGGCACCTGGCGTCGCAAAGCCAGGTTGTAAAGCATGCAGCAGGCCACGATGATATGACACACCTTCCTTGGTGAGTACATTAGGGATCCACCAGTCATATGCAGGCACCTAAACCTGGCCTTCAGGAGTCCGAAGGTCCGCTCAATCACCCTCCTAGTCCGCCCCTGGGCCTCATTGTACCGTTCCTCTGCCCTGGTCCTGGGATTCCTCACTGGTGTCAATAGCCAAGGCAGGTTTGGGTAACCAGAGTCACCAATTATCCACACACGGTGTCTCTGTAGCTGTTCCATCACATAAGGGATGCTGCTATTTCGCATGATATACGCGTCATGCACTGACTCTGGGAACTTGGTATTTAAATGGGAGATGTACTGGTCAGCCAAACAGACCACCTGGACATTCATCGAATGATAATTTTTACGGTTCCTGTACACCTGCTCATCGTCTTTTGGGGGAACCAAAGCCACATGGGTACCATCAATTGCACCAATGATATTGGGAAAGTGTCCAAGGGCATAGAAATCACCCTTCACTGTAGGCAAGTCACCCACCTCAGGGAAAATGATGTAGCTCCGCATGTATTTCATCAGGGCAGACAACACTCTGGACAACACCTTTGAAAACATAGGCTGAGACATCTCAGATGAAATGGCCACAGTAGTTTGAAATGATCCACTTGCCAAAAAATGCAGTACTGACAGCACCTGCACTAGAGGCGGAATCCCTGTGGGTTGCCGGATGGGTGACATCAGGTCTGGCTCCAGCTGGGCACACAGTTCCTGGATAGTGGCACGGTTGAGTCTGTAGGTGAGTATGACGTGTCTTTCTTCCATTGTCGACAGGTCCACCAGCGGTCTGTACACGGGAAGATTCCTCCGTCTCCTCGCAAGTCCCAGCGGACGATGCCTAGGAAGGACAACATGGAGCACAGAGTCAAGCAACCCACAGGTAAGTGCCCACAGAATGCCCAGTACACGAATCTCTCGGGATTGAATGGCTAGTATGATTGTCGGTGCAAGGCCTAGCCATGTGTGACGCAGTAGGAATGAAGCCATGTGGGCCCTTGAAATTGCGGCTGCCTGACCTGTGAAGTGTGACAATGTGAAGTGAGGTCATTGCGCAAGCGTGGCACACCGTGGCGGTAGGCGGTCGCAGTCCGCGGCGCAAAGCCGCATTGGACAACATTGAACCCTATGGGGTTCAGGAGCCAATGGCGGTGAGCGCCGGCGGTCGCGGTACGCACCGCCGCGGTATGCACCGCCGCGGCACACACCGCCACGGCCGTAACCGCCATTTTCTCTCTGCTTGATCACACGAGACCTGAGCATCCACAGGAGAGGACCTATACTGCAAGTGCTGCTGTGACCTCGGTCTGGAAGTGACAATGGCTGCTGCGACTGGGGAAAGGGCCCCCGCCTTCAGTTCCGAGGAGTTGGAGAAGCTCGTGGACGGGGTCCTCCCCCAGTATGCGCTACTCTACGGGCCTCCAGACCAACAGGTGAGTACACGGGGGGCAATGCATAGTGCCCAATGCCTGGGATGAGTGGGGAGGATGTACGATGGAGGGGAGGGCAGCGAATGACGAATGCATGGCACGACAGATGAGAGCATGTGCCACATGGCAAGGTTGGGGAGGGGGGGCCACTCACATCGAGCATGCAGAAAAGTGATGATGTTTCTCTTCCCCCCCTGTACATGTCACATAGGTCAGCGCCCATCAGAAGATTGACTTTTGGCGTGCCATCGCCAAGGACGTCCGGGCCCTGGGGGTCCACACCAGAAGGGGCACCCACAGCCGCAAGAGGTGGGAGGACATCCGCCGCGGGAGCAGGAAGACCGCGGAGGCTCTGCTGGGGATGGCCTCCCAACCTAGGAGGGGTGCCAGTCGTACCTTGACCCCCCTGATGTCCCGGATCCTGGCGGTGGCCTACCCCGATTTAGATGGGCGCTTGAGGACATCACAGCAGACACAAGGGGGTGAGTACCAGCACATTCAGCTATTTTGCGCGCAGTGGAGGTGCCTGGGTGGGGGAGGAGGGCTGTGGGTATCCCTAGACCAAGGTGATTTCTGTAGGATAGGCCCGTCCGTGAAGTATGGTCCTGTGCTCCCGCCCCCCACCTCTGTAGGGTGCCTAGTAACACGATTCATGGACCAGTGTATACTGTGGGGGCAGTTGTCGCCCATAGGCTTGTAGGGCATGTCCCATTGAATGAGTAGTGTACCCCAAGTGCGCAGCGTAGTGCAGGGGGCTTCTGTGTCTGTCCTCTCCGCCAACGGTGTCCCCAATGCATGCACTCAACTTGTCTTTATGTTTTCCACCCCCCCCATTTTCTTTGTTTTTCTGTGAATGTGTGCATTAGCATCATCAGGCGGAGGAGAAGTGACATCGGCGCAAGAGGGAGCTGCATCTCACATGGCCCCGGAGGGCCATGCAACGGACTCCGACATGACCAGTGAGACGGAGGGCGAGGGGGGCTCCACCACGGGGACCCGTGGAGACGGCAGCGACACCGACACGTCCTTGGAAGGGAGCTCCCTTGCGGTGGCGGCAACATCCGTGCCCACCGATCCTACAGGTACAGCCGCCACCCAGCGCACCAGCTCCGCCCTCCCAGCAGCCACTCTGCCTTCGGCCCGTACCCGCAAGGCCAGGAAGCCGGCCATCTCCTTCGCCCCAGGCACCTCAGGCCCTGCCCCAGTCACCCCTGCTGCCCTCAGTGAGGAGGTCATTGACCTCCTGAGGACCATCATTGTTGGGCAGTCTACCCTTTTGAATGCCATCCAGGGTGTGGAGAGGGAGGTGCATCAAAGCAATGCATACCTGGAGGGCCTTCATTCGTGTCAGGCTGCCCATCAACGATCGTTCAACGCTCTGGCCTCAGCACTGACGGCAGCGATTGTCCCTGTCTCCAGCCTCCCTCTTCTGACTCCCTCCACCCAGTCCCACTCCCCTGTTCCTCTGCCTATCCCATCCACACCTACAGACCAGCCTGCACACACCTCAACACCCAAGGGCAGGTCATCCAGACATAAGCTCCACAGGACACACAAGCATTCACCCAAGCAACATCCAGATGCAGACATGCCAACAGCCACTACCTCCTCTGTGTCCCCCACCTCCTCGTCTCTCTCCTCCCTCCCTGTGACGTCTCCACACACACCTGCAAGCACACCACCATCAGCCATTGCACCCATCACCAGCACACCCTCCACACCAGTCCGCACACGTGCAGTCACCACCCCCACTGCCATATACACATCCCCTGTGTCCTCTCCCAGTGTGTCTGTCACCCCCGCTTCCCAACCACACAAACGCAGGCAGGCACCCAAACAACAGCCATCCACCTCACGTCAGCCTCCTGCCCAAGCACCTGCACCCAAAGACAGCACACTTGACTCTCCTACAACCACATCCTCTTCCTCCACTCCCATACCCACTCCAGCCACCCTTCCCATGTCTCCAAAGAAAATTTTCCTCTCAAAAGTGGACCTCTTTTCCTCACCTGACCCACCCCCTCCATCCCGTAAGAGTTCCACAAACACCTCAGCCACCACCAGCCCAGCAACTCCAAAGAACGTCGTGCCTGGTTTTTAGAGTCCGCCCTTTCCTTGGGCTGGGACATCGTCCAGCAGCAAAGGCACAGCCAGCCCCCCCCCTGGGAAGAGGACCAAAAAACTGAAGGGCAGGCGCAACTGGCCTGATATGCCTGCCCCCAAGGAGGGCAGCCTTGCACCGTCACCTGCCACATCGGGTAAGGGAGCCAAGGGCCACGGACAGTCTGCCAAGGAGGGCAAGGGCAGCAAGGAGCAAAAGGCAGGGAGCAGCCGACCTGGCCATGAGGGCCCCACCAGCCCCATTCCAGGGGTATCGAAGGAGAGCCAGGGCCCCAGGACTCCATCACAGGAGGGCCCCGCAACGGAAAGGTCCGATGCAGAGTGAGCGGCAAGTATTGGCCAGGTGTGGTTCACTGGAAACACAAGACAGGCGCTGCGGAACAGGGCACCGCCGTGAGGAGCACCGCTGAACAGGGCCCCGCCGGGAGGAGCACCGCTGAACAGGGCCCTGCCGGGAGGAGCACCGCTGAACAGGGCCCCGCCGTGAGGAGCACCGCTGAACAGGGCCCCGCCGTGACCAGAACTGCTGAACAGGGCCCCGCCGTGAGGAGCACCGCTGAACAGGGCCCCGCCGTGAGGAGCACCGCTGAACAGGGCCCCGCCGTGACCAGAACCGCTGAACAGGGCCCCGCCGTGAGGAGCACCGCTGAACAGGGCCCCGCCGTGAGAAGCACCGCTGAACAGGGCCCCGCCATGACCAGAACCGATGAACAGGGCCCCGCCGTGACCAGAACCGCTGAACAGGGCCCCGCCGTGAGGAGCACCGCTGAACAGGGCCCCGCCGTGAGGAGCACCGCTGAACAGGGCCCCGCCGTGACCAGAACCGCTGAACAGGGCCCCGCCGCGAGGAGCACCGCTGAACAGGGCCCCGCCGTGAGAAGCACCGCTGAACAGGGCCCCGCCGTGACCAGAACCGCTGAACAGGGCCCCGCCGTGAGGAGCACCGCTGAACAGGGCACCGCCGTGAGGAGCTCCGCTGAACAGGGCCCCGCCGTGACCAGAACCGCTGAACAGGGCCCCGCCGTGAGGAGCCCCGCTGAACAGGGCCCCGCCGTGAGGAGCACCGCTGAACAGGGCCCGCCGTGACCAGAACCGCTGAACAGGGCCCCGCCGTGACCAGAACCGCTGAACAGGGCCCCGCCGTGAGAAGCACTGCTGAACAGGGCCCCGCCGCGACCAGAACCGCTGAACAGGGCCCTGCCGGGAGGAGCACCGCTGAACAGGGCACCGCCGTGAGGAGCACCGCTGAACAGGGCCCCGCCGTGACCAGAACTGCTGAACAGGGCCCCGCCGTGAGGAGCACCGCTGAACAGGGCCCCGCCGTGAGGAGCACCGCTGAACAGGGCCCCACCGTGACCAGAACCGCTGAACAGGGCCCCGCCGTGAGGAGCACCGCTGAACAGGGCCCCGCCGTGAGAAGCACCGCTGAACAGGGCCCCGCCGTGAGAAGCACCGCTGAACAGGGCCCCGCCGTGACCAGAACCGCTGAACAGGGCCCCGCCGTGACCAGAACCGCTGAACAGGGCCCCGCCGTGAGGAGCACCGCTGAATAGGGCCCCGCCGTGAGGAGCACCGCTGAACAGGGCCCCGCCGTGACCAGAACCGCTGAACAGGGCCCCGCCGTGAGGAGCACCGCTGAACAGGGCCCCGCCGTGAGAAGCACCGCTGAACAGGGCCCCGCTGTGAGAAGCACCGCTGAACAGGGCCCCGCCGTGACCAGAACCGCTGAACAGGGCCCCGCCGTGACCAGAACCGCTGAACAGGGCCCCGCCGTGAGGAGCACCGCTGAACAGGGCACCGCCGTGAGGAGCTCCGCTGAACAGGGCCCCGCCGTGAGCAGAACCGCTGAACAGGGCCCCGCCGTGAGGAGCCCCGCTGAACAGGGCCCCGCCGTGAGGAGCACCGCTGAACAGGGCCCCGCCGTGACCAGAACCGCTGAACAGGGCCCCGCCGTGAGAAGCACTGCTGAACAGGGCCCCGCCGTGACCAGAACCGCTGAACAGGGCCCCGCCGTGAGGAGCACCGCTGAACAGGGCCCGCCGTGAGGAGCACTGCTGAACATGGCCCCGCCGTGACCAGAACCGCTGAACAGGGCCCTTCCTGTCAAGCACCGCTCCGCTGGGCCCTTCCTGTCAAGCACCGCTCCGCTGGGCCCTTCATCTCAAGCACCGCTCCGCTGGGCCCTTCCTGTCAAGCACCGCTCCGCTGGGCCCTTCATCTCAAGCACCGCTCCGCTGGGCCCTTCATCTCAAGCACCGCTCCGCTGGGCCCTTCATCTCAAGCACCGCTCCGCTGGGCCCTTCCTGTCAAGCACCGCTCTGCTGGGCCCTTCATCTCAAGCACCGCTCCGCTGGGCCCTTCCTGTCAAGCACCGCTCCGCTGGGCCCTTCCTGTCAAGCACCGCTGGCCCATTGGCAGTCCCGGTTCTGTGTCGGGCAGGCCTTCACGATGCACTCTGCCCACCATGCCTCCTCCATGACCAGTGGTCTCTGTAATCCACCTGATGGACTGTGGCTTTGCACTCCCCAGGATGTAACAGTGGGCAATCCACCCACTATAGAGACTTGTGAGACTGTGGCTTTGCACTCCCCAGGATGGCACAGTGGGCAACCCACCCACTGTAGAGACTTGTGAGACTGTGGCTTTGCACTCCCCAGGATGGCACAGTGGGCAATCCACCCACTGTAGAGACTTGTGAGACTGTGGCTTTGCACTCCCCAGGATGGCACAGTGGGCATGGAGGCCCTTCGTGGATCTGGCGTCGTGGACTCATGTGGCTGAGGTGCCCCCCCTTCCCTTCCCCCTGAGGTGCCTGTCTTTTTATTTTAGTGATGCCACAGCAGTGTTCTCTCCAATGGACTGGATCTCGTGTGTGGGCTTTGCCCATGTGTTGCTGCTCATTGGCCCACGAACCTTTGGACTTTGATTGACTGGGCAGGACTTTTGCTGCTTGTATGGATAGAGTTCTAGATGTGTATTCATTCTTCATATATTGCTAAGGTCGCTATACTTTATTTTTGCAATTATATGGTTCTACTTTTACATTCATTGGCTTTTGTCTTTATTTTGCGGGGGGGGTGTCACTCTGACTTTTTTATCTGCATAGGTGTGTAGGTATTTCGGTGGGGATGAGGGAGGGGGGTGGTGTGTGGCGTATGTGTGTGCCCGTAACCTTTCCTCCTCCCCCCTCCTCTGTGTCATAGGTGCAGTACTCACCGTTGTCGTCTGCGGAGAGGTTCGTGATCCTGGAAGAAGAGCAGGAAGGCAATGGCTGGGAGGATGTGGAGTTCGGGTTCCATGCTGTTCCGATTCCGCGTGGAGTGTGTCGAGGTAAGCGTTTTCCATTGGAGATGTCTGTTTCCGCCGTGTTTTTATCGGCGGGGCTCCCGCCCCGGAAAAGGTGGCGGATTGGTGGGTCGTGATAGGGTGGGCGGTACATTGTCTGCCGCCTGCCTGTTGGCGGTGACCGCCTCGCTGTTTGTTTGTACCGCCGTGGCGGTCGGAGTGTTAAAGCGGCGGCCTGTGTTGGCGTTTCCCGCCAGGGTCAGAATTCATATTTTTAGGCCACCAGCCTGTTGGCGGGTTGGCCGCCGCTTTAACACTGACCGCCAGGGTCAGAATGACCCCCTAAATGTATTGTTTGAACGTTTCACAAAAATCATGTCATCTACGTTTAGTAAACATATAGGACAATTGGACAGGCGGAGCCCTGGGGCCTTTTTGTCTTTAGAAAGATTGGAATGTTAGCCTTAAATAATAATTTTGTGGTTACCGATCTAATTATTGGAATTCTGAATGACTATTAAGACAAAATGGTGACATCAAATCTGCAAATAATCGATATAATACTGGCAGGATACTGTAATACAATGCTGCCTTAAGAATAGGTATTGCATGCCTGACTTTTGAAAGAGAGCTATTTGTGCAGGTTCATAAATAGTAGCTTTTTTAAGAAAAAAAAATTGCTAAGGAATTATTAGATATACTCTACTTTCCTCCTACGTAGTCTTTTCTGCATAAGTTACTGTACTAGTGCATTAAAACTTCCTTAATTTCAATTAGGTCATAATGAACGACCCCCATCTTTATTTTAGATCCACGCGGTTCTAAAACTACTTAGCTATAAAAAATAAATTAAGTGAAACAAACACACAGGTTATGTGAAAAAACGCCGTTGGGCTTTCGATTTTTTCCCTTTTTCAGCTTCTGATCTTATTGTCATCATGTTCTGTACATAACATTATCATTGAAGGCTCCAATTGCTGAAAGAATTCATAGTTGAAGATTTAATTAATTTGACTTAGTAACTTTTTCTATTGTGTATATTCGAATTCCAAGTAGGCATTTTCTACTTAAGGCCACATGTCAATTTTCCTTTAAGATGTCATCGTTTAAATATCTTCCAAGACTTTTTGGTATTAAAATGGACTGGCCACAATTCCTTCTAGGACATTAAATGAATCAGTTGATAGATTGAGCATCAACACAAAACAAAATCAATGATATGTGTGTGCATAAAAATACATAGTTTATCTACGCCATACCATCCACCATCACCCATAGTTAGCATGCCATCAGTAGTCTGACAAATTCGTGTTGTTGCTGTCAGTTCTGCCCTTTTTACTTCCCACACTTCACTCCCTATTACAAGGTTATTTGCCCTTTTCATTACATTATAACATAGTAATGCCTTTAGCTAAAGTGCCATGCGTTTTCCTTCAAATTTCTAAAATGTCAATGCAGGTCTCTGCAACAAGGTTAGAATAGCTCGGGTCAGGTCAGTGCTAATGCGTGTGTATTTATAGAGTGACATTGACGGCTAGGGGTGCCTTTTAAAAGACATGGGAAATTTCGCCTTGATTTCCCGAACCTTACACAGTAACTTGAAAGTCGTAATGTTCCACAATAACTTCAAAGTCCAAGCTACAACTGAATGGGTATTTTTATTTAATATTAACGTTTATTCTTGTGTAGTAACAACACATAAAAACATGACATAGCTCAAAATACATTAACTGGCGCTTTAACAAAATGATCAGTGAGATGCTCTCTCTGAAATCTTTGATCAGAGTTCAAAATCATGTGTGCCAACGTGATGTGATTTCTCTTGGACACAAAGGCAAGGATGTGGGCAAGGCATTGTTCTTCCATACCAAGTGAAAAATATGCAGTCTAATAGGAAATCCAAAAAAGATCCTGGCCCATAATTACTTACGGTCGAGCAACTCAGATACTAATACAACTCTGTAGCGCTGCCCTACACCATATTTACAAGAAATCAAAAGATGATTTCCTAGTTTACTCAACAAATTATATTTTAGTGCGAAGCTCAGCGCTACACCAGGTTATAAAAGCAACTCTGTGATGTCTTGGTAAGATTTGTAGTTGAGGATCAACCTTGAGTTCACATTTTTGTGACATTCGACATAGAGATAACCCACATAAATCTGTAATATTGGAGAATTAGAACATATTACATTTTCTAATGTCACTCAATATTCAACTTTTCTGTTGTTTGAACCTGGTTTCATGCTATGTTAGGAGCGCCCTCAAAGCTATAGCAGTTGAATAGATGTGTTTGTGTGGAATCCTAGGTGTGTTTTTGCAGTTCCCAAACGTTGAAGTACTTTTGCAAGCATGATCAAGGGGTTTGCACTCCACAATGCCAAATGTTTTCGACACTTCACTACTGTCAACTTTTGGCAAAAAGTAGCTCCTCACCACTTTACCTCTCAAAGTGCCCTGACGTTGCAGAAATACCTGTGCTGTTCAAGATTAAACCTAGGTGCATATTTAAGAGCCCCTATCGCTTCTTTGCTCCACATTAGCATCATTTATTTTTACACTAATGTGGCCCAATGAGGCCAAAATCGCAGCACCAAATGTACACAGTGGCGCAATGCATGTATTGAGCCACGTTTGAACCCTATGAGCTACATTATGCATGTGCCGGGAATAATGTTTGCAAAAGGGTCATTCCCCCATAAGGAGGGGCCAAAAAAATGGCCCAAGCAAATCTAAGACATTTCTTTGCGTCAATTTTTTGGCAGTTTTAATGCCTATTCAGACCAGGTGTTAAATGGATGCACACCATTGTTTAAAATGGTCCTCAATGGCAGGATTAGCGTCAAAATTGTTGACGCTATTGCTGCAAAGCTCCAAACTAGCATAAAAAATTATGACACCAGTTCCCTAACTACCGCCATGGTGCACCCTATCTTAGATACGTCTCACATACAGTGGTGTTAGCGAGTGCTAAGGGGTGCAAGAAAAGTGACACTGCACTGGGTACTTTTCTTAAATCTGGCCTCTGGTCTTAAGTGCCATTTCAACAGAAACAACACAGTCCGTCTCTGAACTTTGATTGAAAGGTGTCTGTCCCAGGTTCAGTTGCATTTTCGAACCATAATAGGCATTTTAAGCATTCATATTCACCTAAATTGAGACTACTGGAATGTCAGACAACATCTATGGAACCCCGAGAATTCTGACGCATTCCCAGATTTATAAGTCTGGGAATGTGTCAGATTCCTATGCCAACTTAGTGGTTGCGTAAGAATGAAGCAACAGGGAGAAATACCTTTATTTCGCCCTGTTTTCTCCTCGTTCAGCACACATGGAAAGAGGAAAACACCTTGTAATTTTTTTGGTGTAGGAAGGTGTACCTTCCTGAACAAAAACAATCATCCCCGCAACGTAGGCATCCGTGCACCATGGTGCAAGGGTGCCTGGTTGGAGGTAGGCAGAAATGTGTGCACCAGCACAGGGAGAGAGGACAGAAATGTGCCATTTCTGCCCTTTAACAATGAAGCAGGGCAGGGCAGCGCAGCAAGGCACTTGCTGCACCACTCTATGCCACGGGCCTTGTAAACGCGGCCCTATGTTTGATTTCAGTTCACAAATTCAAGAGAAAAAAATCAGGATCACCATAATGGTACCTTGAGTCTAATTTTATTTTAGTATCTCTGCACTAGGTAGCCAATACAGGCTCCAGGCGTGTATCGTGTTGTTCACTGTAGTTTATAGAAATCCAGAAAAAGAACCAGCAGGACCTTGCGTCATGCAAAAAATACAACACAGTATATCCATTAAAGAAGCCACCAAACATCCACACCTGGGCTTCTATCTCATCAAAATCCAGTGAGACATCGGATGACCTTAACTGTGTTCCATAATATAAACTTAGTGTTGCCTTGGCTTGGGGGGGCATTGAATGATGGGTGCATTGAGAGTTTATTAAAGTTGTCAAGACTATTCTTTAAGGAATTTTATTTATCAACCTTGCAGGAGACCCAGGAAAATTCAAGAGTTGAATTGCACTTGAATGTACTTTATTTGCTCATTTCTTTAAACATTTGTAGGAATGTGGGACAATAACTGGGGGGAGTGAATACCTATATCAAGTAATAACTTCACTCCTAGTAAGGCTTAACCCATAAAGTCACTAAATTAACCTGAGCTCAACCTTCTGGTAGCCATGGCACAGAAGACAGGGTTAACTTAGAGGTAGTAAAGAATAAAAAGTAACAAAGTTAAAACACAACACAATAAAAATCCCAAACCAATTAAAAAAATATTAAAGTACATTTTAAGAAATAAAACATTGATAACAATAACCCAATAAATCCAAAATGGCACATGGAGCTTTGAATTTTTAAAATGTACAAACCCAGGGATAGAACACTTGAAACAAAATGTTTACAACAACCCATGTTACACTCATAAATCAGATAGTGGGTAGGGAAAAGTGGGAGAGAGTTTTTGTTGGGTTTCTTATTTTCTTTTTCTTCTCGTATTGTTTATACTGTGTTTATTCTATAATCTCAGCAATTGACCTGTCAATTTCTTTCCCTCTGACCTGTGGATGGAAGTAGAAGTATGGGATAATGTAATCATGAACAAAAGAGAAAGATTTAAACCATAAATGAGAAATAGAATCAAAAAGAGCTAGAAGCCAACCTAATGATTGTTCTTGGTGTATATGTAGGCACAAATTGTGGCCGACTGTTATGGAGCATGTGTAGGATACAGAAACCAAGGGCCAGATTTATACTTTTTGACGCAAAACTGCGCTAATGCAATTTTGCATCAAAAAGTTTAGCGCTGGCAAGTGCCACTTCTTATGTCATTTCTTAGCGCTGGCTAGCTCCATTATTTATACTTTAATGCTGGGTGGCGATAAGAATAGGTCAGAGTCATATTCCCTGATGCTAACCATTGCGCCTTGTCGTAAGGCAAAATGAGACGTTAACCCGGGAAAAATGACTTTAATCCGGTTTACGACATAGAAACACGTTGCAAAACAGATATGCACCATTTTTCCCAACAATAGAATCAAAAAGCGATGCAAATGGAGAAAACAGTGCGAAGGAGCCCCAAAATGGATCACAGAAGCCAGGAAAGACTTCAGGGAGACCCCAGACAACCAGGAACAAGCCAGGAGAACACAGACAAAGCCCAGAGACAAGAAGAAGAGGAAGTGTTGCTTCAGCTCAGAGAAGCATGAAATACTGGTGAGAGAGGTGACGGAGCACCAGCATCAACTCTTCATCACCTCCAAATTGCCAATTGGGAGGAGAGAGGCAATTTGGCAACAGATTGTGGACAAGATTAACAGTGTGGCAGAGGTCAGAAGAACTGTCACTGAGTGCAAGAAATGCTGGCATGACTGTCAGTGGAGTACAAAGGAAAAAATGGCAAGGAACAGGAAGGCAGCACTGCAGACCAGAGGTGGGAGCCCAGCACCGCAAGAGGACTTGGACAAGATGGAGGACATGGTTGCAGCCGTCATCCCAAAGGAAATCATTACTGGTATCGCAGGACAGCGCAGACTACCAGGAAACACCACATATGCAGAGTAAGTTGCATGGGGGACCATAAGGCCTAAATGTCAAGTGCAAGAAGGGGGAGGCACATACCTACTTCAAAATGCATGTCAGCCATGCAAATCAGGCAGTGGAAAGTGCAAAGGGGGACGGCACAGGATTCCCTGCACTGTCCATGCCAGATGCATGGGCTGTGCAGGTGCATCCAGGGGCACAGCACAACACAACACCAACAACCTTTGCATGAGGGTACACCACCATGCCAAGGCTGGTGGAAATGCTGAAGCAGACCAGGAGGGTAGGGTAGAATGTAAAACTGGTCTGGTGTCACAGGACAGCTGGTATTGTCAGAATGTAAGCTAGAGGACAATGCCCAGTCTAAGGCCATTGGCTCAAGCGGCATTCACCATTGACAACATTTTCCACAACTACCTATGCTGTGTGCGCTGGTCGATTGGGAAATTGCAGTTAGGTGGCCATGAAGCAAACACACTCGAAAAGTGGGTTCAGTAGGACTACTTGATCAATCCCCATCAATCCCTATCAAAGTACAACTCAACTGTTCATGTCCGTAGACTTAATGCCCATCAGGTACTGTCACATACATAATGATGTACACAGCAGTAATCTCATACCCATGCTCCCCATCCCCGGGTTTACCCCTGTGCCTGTGCCATAATAACTGCAATGCCACCATGCAACATCTCAGGTATCATAGTGCTAAGACAACTGCATTGAGGAGGAGGACATATGTGTGTAGGAAGGCAAACACACCCTCAAAGTCACCAGAGTAAATGAAACTCTGCCTGGTCCATCAGTGCAATGCAATGTAGCACACATACACAAACATCGACATGAGAAACTTCCAGTGGAAACACCTGTATTGTCTCATGGAAATGCCATACATGGTGTGGTGCTAGGTCTCAGCACCGCATAGGTGTATTTGAAAAATGATAGACTGGCCATATTGTTATGTGTGGTGTTGTGGCATCAGCACACCAACAAACATTGCAAGTCCCAGCCACCATGCAAATGGAAGCATAGGGAGGGTTGATGAGGACAAGGGGGTGGCAAGCCACAATTTGGACAGAACCCACACCTAGAAGATGTGACACACACAATTGCCCAAACTGCCCACAATACATGTGACTCGCAGGTGGGGCATAGTGCTGAGAGATTGCAAACATTAATGACAGGAACACTGCATGGGAACGAAGATGACAATGTACCACCAATAGGAAGTCAGTGATGTCACATTACAACTGGCACAACACAGACTCACTAATTGTTCAATATTTCACTGCAGAAGAAGATGGCTCTCCTGTGGATCTGCCTGTCCTGTACTACCCTGATGACCTGGAAGACCAGCTGACAACCATCAGCCAGGAAACCCTCCAAGATGTCCCACCACCCCAATAGTACGACCTGCCAGCTCAAACACAGCTGAAGACTCTCATGACACAGGTACCACCCCTGAGAGAACAGTAGTGGGAGTACAGTGGAAGCTGGCCAAGGAGGTGTGGGTGGGGATGCTAATTATGGCAGCCAGCTTTGAGGGGATGCGCATGTGATTGATGACGTCTGCAGAACAGACAGAAGCCAAACAATTCTCACAATCCCTACTGCACGGAGACCAACAGTGTGTGAGGGACCTAACCACTGCTGTGACAGAGTCGCCACAACACCTGCCCTCCCAGTCTTGCTGCTGCATGCATGAAAAGAAGCTGGACTCCATGCACCAGGAACTGGCCTCCCTCAGGGCAGAAATGGCTGCCTTCCATAGGAATGTTGCTGCCATACTAAATAATCAGCAGCTCCTCCTTGCTGCAATGATGCCATATGTAGTTCCAGAGATGGCAACTGTCAGGAATTTTTTGTCCACTTCTCCAACCACTGAAGTGTGCGTTGTCACCTCAAACCCACCAGCACCACCATCAAGGGCAGAGGAGACGACACACCCACATCAGAGGACGAAGATGTAGAACTGATCATCTTCACCCGTAGGAGTACCCGGTAGCACCAGCCCATGTCACATGGGCACTGATTTTCCTTTGTCCTGTGCTTGACAACATATCAGTGCTGCTACAGTGGGTGACATGCATTCATCACCGACACACTGTTAACCTTTCTACTGTGGACTGCAATTGTCTCTCACTACTCAATTGGCAATTCATGTTCCTCTGCACTGAACGATACTTCATCTCAGCATGTCCAATGACATGTCCATCAATCTTGCTCTTGTGTTGCGTCACAATAGAATGCTATACACTAATGCGGTCACAAACCTGGGCTATGTAAATATTGCACTACAGCACTTTAAAATAGGCAGCACCTACACACCCACTTTTTCTCTGTGTAATGTGACACATCTACTTTGCTGGAGATTTGTGATGCGTGTAACATCTCTTTGGTCACAGAGTGTCAATACCAGAGTGCAGAAATAAGGTGGGCATATATCTACGCACAAGGGCCCTGATTTATACTTTTTTGTGCCACATTTGCATTATTTCTTATGCAAAAGCAGTGCAAACTCACAAAATCTAATTGTATTTTGTAAGTTTGCGCCTCTTTTGCATCAAAAAATGACGCAAATTCAGCGCAAAAAAAGTATAAATCAGGACCAAGGTATCTACAAAATCAAAGTCAATGCTGGCTACATCCCCTACAAGCAAGTCACTGCGTATGTGACATTTGCTTTAAAACATACATGTCTCACCCACAACATACAGCATGAATGGCTATGTAAGAGTGTTCCGCCAATAACGTCAGCTGGGAGTGCAAGTAAAACACATTGGCGTGAAATTTGTATACTTGACCTCATATGAAATTGGCACTACTCAGTTTAGCAGTGTTCTCATGAACTTCAGGCTGCAGGCAGACATCCCACGGAGCCCAACATCACGACACAGGATCAAAACAATTATAGCTTAAAAATCACACCTACCTGTCCAATACATGGGAACCATAGTCATGTTGAATGGTGGGTACAATGGATGGCAGATGCATTGAGATTTAGATTTGTTGTAGCTGCCAATGTGACAGCTCAGTTGGAAGTGGGAATGAACATGTCAAGAGAGGGATGTGGATGCAGGATGGAATTCACAGGCCAACAGACAATTGGCACTGTACACTCATACAAAGAGCTTGAGCCCCAAGCATATGACACATGCAGTAAGGGAGTACCTACATTTTTAATAACTATGTAAGGAACAGAACTTAAAACTATGTAACACACCTATACTAACCTAATCTATCCTAACTATACATTACTCAAAACTAGCCCTAACAACCCTATGCTAAGATTACTTACCACATTTAACAACACACTCTAAACATTTGCTCGGCTCATATGACGAGCCACATGCAGGACAACATATAGTAACCTAAACAGGTTTGCCGTCCTCAGTGTCTTTTTAATTGCCTTCAGCCTATGTGTATTTTTGTCCACATCCTCCTGAATGGTGTCAAGCTTTTTTAAAACCTTCTTCAGGTCCCTCTGGTGCTCATCAATTGTGGCCATGTCCATTGCAGCAGGTGTGGTGGTCTGTGTTGCAGAGGTTGATGGTGCATCAGGTGTGGTGCTCTTTGGTGCAGAGGTTGATGGTGCAGCAGGTGGGGCAGATGTAACGTTGCTGCTGTGGTACTGTGTGCAGTTGTTGTGGTGGCTACAACCTTGGTGCCCAATGCTGGTCCCCCTTGGCTGAAAGCCCACCATTCCCCTGTGGCTAACACTCTGCCTCAATTTTCACATGCAGTCCAAATCACAGTCCAGATAATACAATGTCCCTGATGAATGTAATGGCAATGCTGCCTACCCATCATGTCTTTTACACCACAGCAAAGCACAACAAGAGTTGGACCAAATAAAGTGATCTGTGCATTGATGTAGTGCAATGTGTCACAATGCAAAGGCAGCAACTACTTCACATAAGCCAGGCCGACTAATCTCTATCATATGAGTCAACTTCAAAGCACACAAGACCAGTGACTTGTAGATGTAATTGGCAGGATGGTATGCAGTTGCTAATCATAAGAGGTCAGTGTTGTTTGGGAGACATGCATGCTTGAATGAGATGACCGTCATCTATACTGTGACCATCACATCTACCTACATACATGTTGTTCCCCTACCCCTGTGCCTCAGGGGGGATGGGCATGCACTACATCATCACAACTGTTGAGGACAACCACAAAGGCATGTCCACTTGTACATGGATTTAGTGAGTGGAACACATGTGAGGAGGGTTGCCACCAAGGAATAAGGTAACCATAGGTCATTCACATCTACATTCATGTGTCCATTTGTGGACAACCATCAACATCTGATCTGCCAACACAAATCCCAAAACACCCACATTGATGCCAGCATACACCTGGCCTTAACCTGCATGCACGCCCATTGCATACCACATAAGTGTCACGTGAATAGAGTACAATTTATGGGGCTGGATGCTAGGGGACAGTTACCTATACAGTCCTACATGTACATTACAATACAGGGATACACAATTTCCTGTGAAAAACTGATGCATCACTGTGTTGTGAGAATGAGGGTATCACCCAGTTCCAATATACTGACACTGGAGCACTTCCAAGTCACATGTGGGCCTGGTATGGCCTGCAGTGTGTGGTATAGTGGATGGCCACATGTGGTAGAGCATGCAACTGTGTATTTTCGGTGTGAATGATCTGTAACAACAATATGAGTGTTTCTGAAGGAACGGCATGCAATACATTGGAAGTAATGTTCATACATGAATGTGTTCCAAATCGGTATCTACATCTGATGGCAATCAGTGATCTACAACAGTCATGATATGTGTTTGTAATATGTGTTGATTCATGTGATGTGTGTAGTTGTTTGACTTTGGGGACATTACATTTAACACAACAAACAAAACACAGGGATTATTGAGGATGTCTGATGAGTGCTATCGGATATGTTACCCCTCATATGTCATTAATTGTTGGTTACGACTTCATGGTGAAGTGTGTGAACTACACAAATTTGGGACCTGTGTACATGTTTGGTACGTGCTGTATTTGAGACACTGTGCTGTAATTCCTGCACCTAAAATGTTTGGTACACGTCAGTTTGACTCATCACAATTACCTATGCTACTTATGTTGCTGTGGTGGACCTGCTGCCCTGGCTGCATGTGTTCACATATTTTCAGATGTGTATTTCACAGAAATGTCCATTTCAAGTGTGTGGGCATGTGTACCCTGTGTCAGGATTGGGCTTCATGATGTTACGGTTTCAAGCAGGTCTAGTCAGGACACTCTTAGGGGCACCCCTTGAGTTCATAGAGTATCTCACAAGGAGGTAGAGTACCAAAGCAGAAGAGCAGCTAAAAGCATACAAGTGGAAAGGCCAGCTATGCTAAGGCAGAGAAAACAGAAATGTGAAGGCAGAGCAACCTTAATGTGAACAAATATGGAATGGGTCAGTAATGGACAAACACGCTGGGCATATCACTAAGGTTGTACACAGGGTAGGGCTCAGAACTTTCCACAGCATCAGGGAACATCAGTGCCTCCGTGCAGATTAATCTTACAGATAGTCACCACGCAAGCCCCATAGAAAGGAGGCAGCAGAAGTGATTCTGTGTCTGGACCTTTAGGGCACAAACAAGGATTTTACTTACATACACAAAACTAGCCCTTGTGGAGGCACAGTGGCAATTCCTGGAATACAGCCATAGCACACTGTCACTGTTAGGCACTAAAGACTACATGCAACAATAGACAAAGGATGGGGGCTGGATTTGCCTCCTGGAAACCAGGTGTCAACCCAAGTACAAAGGAAAACACTTCTACACAGGTGAGGACTGATAGGACACTTACCAGACATGATAGCCCAAGAAGAAACAGAAAGCAAGGGAACCAACTAGGAGGGAAAGCCAGGCACAGGGAACAGGCTCAGGCTGATGCAAAGGCTGGAACAGTTCTGGGAAACAGGAAGCAGGCTCTGACAGAAACACATATGAACACGGCTGGGAAACAGGGAGCAGACTCTGACTGGAACAAGCAGGAACATGACTGGGTAAACAGGGAGCAGGTTCATGCTGAATAAGGACTGTAACACAATCCAACAACGGGTCTGGAAAACAAACTCCAATGAAGCATGAGGAGCTTCAGAGAATGGCATCTTTTAAGCAGTTCCAGGCAGCAGCAACGCCAGGGCAGAGTCACATGGCTGGGCTGCACAAGAGAGGTCACAGGTGTGTGCAGCTTCAGTCTCTCACAAGTCCTGGAGGAGAGAATCTAGTATAAAGGGACAACCAGACTTTTCCACTAGGAAGCAATGGACAGAAGAATACAGGTCTTACCGACTACCAGGCAGTGCATTATGGGACCTGGAGTCCATGCAATCTAATGTAGTTCTTCTGTAGCATGCTTTATGGAAAAGGGAAGATGGGAAAGCACAGACGTAACACATGGCAGTGGCAGGACTTATTTCCAGGGATGGACTGCGCACGGCATGTGCTGTGATCATTGCTTGTCATACCTGGACACTCATGCTATCTATTTTCACAAATGATGCCCGCCTTGTCACACAAGCTTCTTGCAGAGTTTGCAAATGTCACAATTACTAATGTCAGGGGTCTGTTCATACATTCCTGTTTCCACTGATATTTCACATCCACTCTCTCATGTATGGGGCACTTATTTACTTTATGATTGGAGATGTGATAGTTGTGTGTCATGTGCTACAGTAGACCATGTTGGCAACATGGATGTGAGTCATATGCTGTGGTCTATTGATTTTGTCCTTCATATGTGAAATTCAAAAGATGAGTATTTTTGATATTTGTGTGATGTTTGCTGTATAATCATATGCATCACATGTGATGTTGCATCAGAAGTAGTCAGATTTGTCTTTGTAAAATGCTCCCTGAGGTAATACTCACATTCCTAAGGAACATGTGATAGAGAAAGAGGAAACCAGAGCAGGATTGTGTGATCAAGTAAGGTGTTTATTTACATATCTTAACAAGATGTATAGAGTGACTATTGGTTGAAAAAGTTCTGTACAATTAGCTGTCTGCTGCGCATTCCTGCAGCTGTGTTTTGCTGTTCCCCTTCATTTTCCCTGGCACCATCCTCCTCATCTTCCTCCTCAGGTAATTATTGCTCTGGTCATATAAAGGGATATTCCTACTCACACAAATATGCAGGATAGCACAGGTAAGTATGATTTTGCACACAATGTGTGGGGCATATAGGAGGCTGCCTCCTGTGATGTCCAGGCACCTGAATCTGGACTTCAGGATGCCAAAGGTCCTTTCCACAATGGTGCGTATCCTTCGATGTGCCTCATTATAGGCATGCTCTGCTGCTGTGCTTGGGTTGGAGAATGAGGTCATGATCCATTGCTGGATCCCGTAAACCTGGTGCACTGCAAAAGATAATAGGAGTGAGTATTTTGGTAGTGCTTGCAACAGGAATGTCATGTGGCATGGCAGTTGATATCTTGTGTCGTCTGTGACTCATATGTGTTTGTGGTATTGCGTGGGATCCTGGGCTTCTGTGAGATTTTTTCTGCAGTGGGATGTTTGACTTGACAACTTGTGTTTGGCTCATTGACCTGGGATCTATGATTTTGTTTCCAAACTATTGGTTAGTATGTATTTACCATGCATTGTGTAGTGTCGAACATGTTTTAGTGTGCTTTCACTGGAGGGTACATAATACTTACACACACACAATAGATTCCGATGTGGTGGTAACATGGTTGTACTACATGACCTGGACATCCCATCCAATTAGTCATAAGTCATTACAGATGAAATGCAACAGTGAGGTCCTTTGATTTGGCTATGTGACAATGCACAACACATCTCCATATGTTGGCAGCACTGAGGTGTTGAGTATTGACAATGCACAATTGTTCTAGGCAAACCTTTGTTGTTCCTTCTGCCAGTGGCTCATTTGCAACCGTGCATCTACACTACCAAACTTACTCCAGGTAACCTGGCTAACTGCCTTGTGGAGGTGAATATATCTGTGCAGGAAGGGCCATCTCCCTGCACATATGCTATTTTGATGGACAATTTGCTCTTTCAGTGTGTGCAGCAATGTGCAATTTGCATTAGTGCCACATCAATATGTGTTCATAGCACAATCCACTTCCTTATTGCAACCTGACAACGGCACACCAGGAGTGATGTATGATTTTGGGACTGCCTCAGTATTTCCGTGTCACCTACATGTGAGTCAGCATCATCATCCTATGTGTCATGGTGTTAGACCTGCTGCAACACACATTGCACACCCCTTCCATCCTACATACTGCTTAGGAGGGTGTTGGATTGAGTATGTGGCCTATTGTAATTGTAAATGGTTCATCTTCCAAGTTGTACTTCCAGTGCACGCCCCGTCATTGTCACTGTGGGCTTTGACATTGGCCCCATGTTGCTCTAGAGTGGCAGCTAATGTTTGTGGCAGCCGTCATTTGTCCATAGGTGTGTATCCCATTTTGTCAGGGTGTACAACATAACTACCAGTGTCACATCTCAGTGTCATCCTGCCCACGTGTCAATGTAGTGGTGTATGTTTTGTGTGTCCTACAGAGTTGTTGTGGTTTGTGTATATTGCTAGGTTTATGGACTTACTGACAAGAAGACCAATGCCATATTGTCCATCCTGGTAGTGCTGATTGATTGTGCTATGGCGGAATATGAATGAATCATGGGCACTCCCAGGATACTTGGCCAAGATGTTAGTGAACAATCCCTGGTAGTCAACTATGGCCTGCACATTGATGGAATGCATGTGCTTTCTGTTCTGGAATAGTTGTCCTTTGCTGCAGGTGGTACGATCCGGCATGGGTGCAGTCAATTGCACTGAGCACATGCGGGAAGCCATGGATTTGGTAAAAGCCCTGTTTTACCTACTGCTGCTTCTGATGGGTGTTGGGGAAGCTACGGTGGGGGGGTGTGAAGGTGATTATGGTATCTAAGACCTTGGACAGCAAGGCTGAGAATGAGGGCTGTGATACCCCGGGACCAGGGCATCCGTTGTCTGGAAGGAGCCACTTGCCAACATGTGCAGGACAGCTAGCAGCTTTGTCACCTGTAGTACTTTGTGTGGTGTCCGCAGGTTAGCTGTTAGTTGTGGCTCAGTTTGGCGCCGCAACTGCTGTATGGCTTCCCAGTTCAGTTGATACCTCCAGATGATGTCTTCTTCCCTGAGGTCATGGAGGGTTGTCCTGTTCCTGAAGACCCTTTCCTGCCTTCTGCGTTGCCTTTGTGGGCCTCGTTGGGGTGGTGGTGGCTGCTGTTGTTGTTCCTGTGCTCGGCGTCGCCTTGCGAGCTGCAGCAGTAGCACCTCCATGTTGTCCTGTTTGTCTGTGATGTTGCTTGTGTGTGTTTTCCTTACATAGTGGTGTGTTTGCCTCTTTTTAACTCCTGTCCTGACCCAGGTGTTAAATTTTGAAGCATATCAAGTTTAGTGTCATTTTTCGGGTCTGCCTCCCACCTGTGTGTCATTTTTGCCCTGTTGGATAAATATGGCGCTAAGGTGTTTGAGTCATTTTTGGGACGGGAACGCCTACCTTGCATCTCATTGACGCAAGGCGGTTTCACGCATCCATAAAATTAACCTAATTTCATATTTTTGACACTAGACGGGTCTAGCATCAAAATATAAATATGGAGTTAAGTTTGAACTAGATTTGCGTTAAAAAAATGACACAAATCAGGCGCAAACAGAGTATAAATATGCCCCCAAGTTCCATCCAAATGGAAGTTTTAACTTCAGACTTAAGCCCTGATTTATACTTTTGGGGCAAAACTACACTAGCGCATTTTTGCACCGCAATGTTTAGCCTCGGCTTGCACCATTTCTGTGCACCAGCCAGGCACCATATTTAAGAAATGGTGCAAGCTGGTGCAAAGGGTAGGCTAGTGTAAAAATAAAAAAATGATGTTAGTCGGGTGAGGCTGGAGGTATGGAAGAAGGGGGTTTTGCACCAAAAAATGACGTTAGGCAGGTTAGAGTAAAAAAAATGACTCTAACCTGCCTAGAGTCATTTTCTGACGCAAAACCACCCATACCATATGACTCCTGTCTTGCAAAAGACAGGAGTCATGCCCACCAACCCAATGGCCATCCCAGGGGACCCCCCTGGGCATGGCCATTGCACCCTGTGCCATGTATGGGGGCCCATTTAAGGGCCCTCTGTGGCACTTTAAAAAATAAAATAAAATACTTACCTATACTTACCTGGGATGGGGTCCCCCATCCACCGCTGTCCCTCTGGTGTGGGTGGGGGTGTCCCTGTGGCCTGGGGAGGGCACCTGTGGGCTTATTCCATGGTGTTCCATTTTGTGACCCCTCCTCCCTCCCATGCGCCATTTTGTGCACGGGAGTATAAATATGCCGTTAAGGCCATAGAGTAATTTTTTGCACGGTAACGCCTACCTTGCATCTCATTAAGGCAAGGTAGGTTTCTATGATCAAAAAATGACTTTAACTCCATAAATTTGGCAGTGGATGGGTCTAGTGCCAAAGTATAAATAAGGAGTTAGTTTTGCATCGAATTAGAGTAAAATAAAAATGACGCTAGTTCGGTGCAAATAGAGTATAAATATGCCCCTTAGGGTCTGATTTAGATATTGGAGGATGGGTTACTCCGTCACAACAGTGACAGATATCCCATCCGCCAAAAGCTAAATCCCACAGGAAAAAATTAGTTTTAGATTTTGGCGGACTGGATATTTGTCACCTTTGTGATGGAGTAACCCATCCGCCAATATAGAAATCAGGCCCTTTGTCTCTGAAATGGAGGTAACAGTCTTCAGCGGGGAAAGAAAGCAGACTGTGGCTAAAGTTGGCTCCATATATCAGATGGCTGTTGCAAAAGATCTCAATGAATCTGTTGACTTTTGAAAGGAAAGCTCTGACTTGCAAACATTAGAGTTTCACACCCAGGGAAGGTTACTCACTGGCCATATCCTTTTTGTGCCTTCACCCAGTTACTTTTTTAAGCTCAAGTTCTCCCACAGAGCAAGGCTGAAGGCTGTATCAGAAGAGGACTCCGTGAGGCTGGATACCTTCTCCGTGTGGTCCAGCTAAATCATATTTGCTGCTATGGAAAAGCTCTGAGTGGGAGCAGGCTGAATCTTATGCTCAGCAACACCTTTGTTAGATCAACTTGGCATAGTGTTCCAAGTCCTCCAGAGTTTCTGAGTCCCAGGATTCAGGATTCCTTAGGAGGAGTACACTGTGTAAACCAGCCAAGGGTTCAGGACCTTGCGGATAGTATTGGGAGGTCAAAACTCTCTCTAGAAGATGCCTGCAGCAGGATCCAGGATGGGCCCTTCTGCAACTGGCCAGCTGGGCAGGTGCAGAAAGACCTCTTGTAGCTTGCAGTGTCACTGTAGCTTTAAAAGGTCAGGCTGACATCCCTTGGATCAGTTAACATCTTTGTCTTGGATATAAGAGGGAAAGCTGGTCCAGTCACCATCACTCTTGTCATGTCAGCAGGTTCAGTCCCCTTCCGTTCCTCCACAAATCCAGTAAGTATTCTGAGGGAATATTGTGAGTGCCACAGTTATGCCTTGAACCAGGGTGTAGTTGGTAGCAGCTCCTGGCCATTCCCTAACAAATGGGTTAAAAGTTCCCAGATGTAACCCTACTCACCTTTCCAGTATTCTCCCTTAGCCCTACTGTAAACAGTCACACAATACCCCTCCCTCCTAAAACCAATATGACAGAACCATTATTCTTCTATGAAAAGCTCCTGTGTCCACCCTAGTGATGTGGCAAGGGAAATAAGCAATGTCTCTGATGCGGTCACTCAAAACTGGCTGTGGGGCAGCTTCTCTACAATTGGGATTGGTGCCTGGCTCCACTGAGGGACAAAAGAGACATCTGCTTGTGACAGGGGAGGCCTCCTTGAAGAAAATTCAGTTCCTGGATGCAGCCTAGATGGGCTGCCTGCAAGAGGAATACAACCTCTCCCCACTCCAAAAGCCTTTGTCTTTGCTCTTGGGGCAAGTTCACACCTCGTTATAAAGTTATACAGCTCCTGGGTGAAAGTTCTAGCTTGTGCAAATGGGCTTCTAGA
This sequence comes from Pleurodeles waltl, assembly GCF_031143425.1. NCBI lineage: Eukaryota > Metazoa > Chordata > Amphibia > Caudata > Salamandridae > Pleurodeles > Pleurodeles waltl. The sequence continues at coordinate 255,237,533 of NC_090437.1, read as the reverse complement.
GTCTTTAGGAAGGGCATAGGTAGTTTTCTAAGTACCTCTGCCAAACATATTTGTTACAAATATGTCTTCACTAGTGAATTGGGCTTGTGATAAATGTTACAAGAGTGTCAGTACCCAGAATCCCACCCTTAGTTCTATGCTGACAGGTGGATGTGCTACCATGGGGTAGACACCCTTCTTCCACCCCTCATTCTGTCGGTTCAGGGGTGATACCCTGTTGTTGAACAGTTGCCTGACTCTGCAGGCCTTCTTTGGGAACAGGATAGGCCTTACTAGTGGTGACTTTGGGGTTCTTTCTTCTGAGCCCTACTTGTTCCAACCTTAGGTATAGGTCTTCCAGGATTGTTAGGAGGGCCAGGGCTCTGGGTAGCTACCTCCCCTGGCCTCCCCTGGCTCAGACCAACCTCTGAGAGGGCATTGCCAAGGAAATAATGGATGGAGGGGTCAGGACTGACTACCACCCTATGACATTTAAGGGTATCATCTATCTGTATGGTTACTAAGCCCACATGTCTGTTAGTAACCTTCCCTGGAATATCTCTCACACCCCTAACTCTCCTTACCTCTTCTGGAAAAAAACTGTTATAAGGGACACCAACTTTTGTGACTTACAAATGTGTTTCTCAGGGCAGTGAAAGGGATCCCATTCCCCTTGAGGAAGTAGAAGTGTTTACTACCACCCTCAGGAATCACCAACTCAACATCTGGACCCTTCTTCCAGTTAAGAACTGGGAGGATATTCTTATCATAGGAATCATCTTCTAAGGCAACATTGGCCATTCCAGTGGTGACCTTTTTCTTTGTCTCTTGGGCTAGACTGCAGCCCATCTGTAGTGCCCATCTTGCTGACAGTCAAAACAAGGCCTAGGGTGTAAAACCTTTAAGCCCCGGGTTCCCACTACTCTGTTTGCTAGAGATGGAGTGGGTCTTGATCTCCGCTGTCTTTGGGTTCTGGGGTCCTAATGTAATTACTTTGGTGGTGTAAAACCTCCCTCCTTTCCTTTCCGTGGACCTAACCCCGCCTCTTGGGATCAACCTCCTGGGTTTTCTTGGATACTTTTGTCCTTAGCCGGTCAGCAGCCCGCTGCCCACTCCCTAGGATTAGAAAGCTTTGAATCCACAAGATGCTGGTGTAGCTTCTCAAAGTTACAATTTGTGTTTCATAACCAATAAATTGTAGAGCCCCTCAAAGGTATCTACCTTGCCACCCTTAATCCAGGCTTCCAGTGACTTCACAGATTAATCCACAAAGTCCACTCATGTCTGTGATTACCCCTTTGGTGTGTTTCTAAATGTAAAGCTATACTCCTTTAGAGTGAGACCAAATAACTCAACGAGTCCCCCTCTCATGTTAGTGTAAGATTCTGCCACCTCATCTTGTAGTGTCAGCAATCTAGTTCTCCCTACTGTTGGTAGTAACTCTCCCTATAAGTACCCCCAATGTTGAGTACTCATCCTTCTCATTCTGAGATGCCAGCCACTTGTCAAGATCACCCACTTCCACATACTTAGCAGTTATCCTTTTGGGCAACCTGGGATCATAGGCACCACCTCTATGCTCGTCTGATCTTTTCTGCTGCCACCATATTCTTGGTGAGTTAACCCCACCTCGACCCACTGCTAGGCTATGGTCTGACATCCTACTTAGATCTCCAGCTTCCTCTCTTCAAGCTCCAGGAGCCGGATCTCCTTGTGGAAGAGAAGCTCCTTTCACCTCCCAGATAGTGAGCTATTTCTTGATATTACTCTGTGGACCAGACTGTTATCACCCTCAGTTTCAAACCATGCTACGCCTGTGTCTTCATCACCACTATCAGTAGTGACTTTTCCTGCCAAGTGGGCCTGGGTTCTCTTTACCACTTCCCAGGCCTTGAGGGCTTTTTCCAATTCCTCATTTTTTGTAGTCATGTCTAGACCAACTTCTCTTCTCCTGCACATCCCTCTCAAATCATAGATTTTCAGTGTTGGCAGGGTAGCCAGGTTACAGGCTATGTTCTCCATCTTTAAGCCTTTGCAAAAACTTTTTGCAACTCGTTGACTTCTTTGCTGCTTGAAAAAACAGTGCCTACTATATACAGAACTTTGGCAAACTTATGAAACTGTTAAATTGGAGAATATTCCGCATTCTCTTTCTGTGATAGCCAACTTATTAATTGTCTGGTATAGCCAAGCACAAGTTCTGGGCACCAATGTGAGGATTTGAGTGTATTATATGATATGGTTGTGGGGCCTTATCAAGGAATGCACTCTCAAAAGCTGTCTTGGGTCCAGTCAGGCTTGCTTGTATCATTCTTTATCTCAACCTTAGGTAGCTGTGGCTTCAAGCAGCAAGGCTTAACATAGGAACTTAGGCCCGTATTTATACTTTTTGACGCTAAACTGCGCTAACGCAGTTTAGCGTCAGAAAATTTTGCGCCGGCTAACGCCATTCTCAAGCGCCATGCGGGCGCCGTATTTATTGAATGGCGTTAGCCGGCACAAGCAGACCGGCGCTGCCTGGTGTGCGTGGAAAAAAAACACGTACACCAGGCAGCGCCGGTGTTGGGAAAAATGGCGCTAGGGCGTCTTAAAAATGGTGCAAGTCAGGTTGACGCAAAAAATCGCCTCCACCCGATTTGCGCCATTTTTAACGACGCCCAGACGCCATTTACATGACTCCTGTCTTAGTAAAGACAGGAGTCATGCCCCCTTGCCCAATGGCCATGCCCAGGGGACTTATGTCCCCTGGGCATGGTCATTGGGCATTGAGGCATGTAGGGGGGCACAAATCAGGCCCCCCTATGCCAAAAAAATAAATAAAATAAAAAAAAAATTATACTTACCTGAACTTACCTGAATGTCCCTGGGGTGGGTCCCTCCATCCTTGGGTGTCCTCCTGGGGTGGGCAAGGGTGGCAGGGGGGTCCCTGGGGGCATGGGAGGGCAGCTGTGGGCTCATTTTGAGCCCACAGGTCCCTTAACGCCTGCCCTGACCCAGGCGCTAAAATCCGGCGCAAATGCGGGGTTTTTTGCCCCGCCCACTCCCGGGCGTCATTTTTGCCCGGGAGTATAAATACGACGCATTTGCGGCACAGTCATTTTTTTAGACGGGAACGCCTACCTTGCATCTCATTAACGCAAGGAAGGCGTTCACGCAAAAAAATGACGCTCTTTCCTCATACTTTGGCGCTAGACGCGTCTAACGCCAAAGTATAAATATGGCGTTAGTTTTGCGCCGAATTTGCGTCGAAAAAAACGACGCTAATTCGGCGCAAACGGAGTATAAATATGCCCCTTAGTGTAAAGCATTTAACAGTACCAAACAATGAAATAAGAAAGTCACACAACAAAGAAGGGACACAACAATAATTTATAAAAATAGAGTACAGCTTTATGCATTTTTAGAGTCCTTGATCATCAAAATACATCAGAGGGATATTACTTTTTTAATCATTTAAAAAGTATAATACAACTGCATACGAGCATTAGTCAAAAAAAAAATTGTAAACGTGAAAAGATTGAAAGAGTGTGTTTGGCAACTCCAACCTGAGTTGGGTGACCAATTCTGACAGGACTGAAAGGATACTTTGGATAATCCAATGTGTACTAAGGTCCAGGGTGCCACGAGTGCCGTATTTTTCACAGGAAAGTGCCCAAAGGGGACAACGCTACACTAGCTATTGGACGGTAGGTCCCCTCCCCTTTGCTGACAAAGTTCTGGTTTTGTGTAGCCTTGGACAATCTCAGAGTGAAACATTTTTGCCACCCTCAAGATGTTGGGACCTTTAATGAACTGTGAAAAGCCTGTTGCCCACCCCAGAGCTTTGGCTAGTTAAGTTCTACACTGTAGGATGTCTGGCCTGGTTTGTAGTGGGTACCACAGGTACTTGCACCTTGTACCAGGTCCAGTTATCCCTTATTAGTGAAATGTAGTCATATCTAGAAGCCAGGCTGACTAGAGGTAGCTGTAGGCAGAGCAGCCAAGGCTGAACTAGGAGACATGAAAGCTCTTGCAATACCACTGTAGTCACTCAGTACTAACGCATAAGAAAGGCAATACTCAGTGTTACCAAAAATAAAGGTACTTTATTTTAGTGACACAAGGCCAAACATATCTTAGAGACTGTACTCCCTTAGGAGGTAAGTATCATACATAAAATATACACTAGTAACCAAAATCAGGTAAGTAAACAGTAATAAAATAGTGCAAATAGTGAAAATCACCATAGGTTACAATGGGCATGGGGGAACACAAACCATATACTAAAATAGTGGAATGCGAATGTCGGTTTCCCACCTTGGCAAGAGTAGTGTGTAGAGGGGCACTGGGAGTGTAAGAAAACACCAAAGGTAAGTAAAGTACCCCACCCCAGAGCCCAGGAAAACAGGAGTAAAGTACAGCATGTTTCCTCAGAACAAACTAGAAGTCGTGATAAAGAATTATGCAAAAAACAAGCAAGACTGCAAGACACCAACAATGGATTACTGGACCTTGTAAGGAAATGCCTCCTTGGCATGGTTACCCCCTGACTTTTTGCCTTTGCTGATGCTAAGTTTTGATTTGAAAGTGTGCTGAGGCCTGATAACCAGGCCCCAGCACCAGTGTTCTTTCCCTAACCTGTACTTTTGTTTCCACAATTGGCACACCCTGGCATCCAGGTAAGTCCCTTGTAACTGGTACCCCTGGTACCAAGGGCCCTGATGCCAGGGAAGGTCTCTAAGGGCTGCAGCATATCTTATGCCACCCTGGGGAACCCTCACTCAGCACAGACACACTGCTTGTCAGCTTGTGTGTGCTAGTGGGGATAAAAAGACTAAGTCGACATGGCACTCCCCTCAGGGTGCCATGCCAACCTCACACTGCCTACAGGTATAGATAAGTCACCCCTCTAGCAGGCCTTACATCCCTAAGGCAGGGTGCACTATACCATAAGTGAGGGCATAAGTGCATGAGCACTATGCCCCTACAGTGTCTTTGCAAAACCTTAGACATTGTAAGTGCAGGGTAGCCATAAGAGTATATGGTCTGGGAGTCTGTCATGCACGAACTCCACAGCACCATAATGGCTACACTGAAAACTGTGAAGTTTGGTATCAAACTTCTCAGCACAATTAAAGCACACTGATGTCAGTGTACATTTTATTGTAACATACACCCCAGAGGGCACCTTAGAGGTGCCCCCTGAAACCTTAACCGACTATCCGTGTAGCCTGCCACACACCAGACATGTTGCTGGCCACATGGGGAGAGTGCCTTTGTCACTCTGTGGCTAGTAACAAAGCCTGTACTGGGTGGAGATGCTTATCACCTCCCCCTGCAGGAACTGTAACACCTGGCGGTGAGCCTCAAAGGCTCACCCCCTTTGTTACAGCACCCCAGGGCATTCCAGCTAGTGGAGTTGCTCGCCCCCTCCGGCCACAGCCCCACTTTTGGCGGCAAGGCCGGAGGAGATAATGAGAAAAACAAGGAGGAGTCACTGGCCAGTCAGGACAGCCCCTAAGGCAACCTGAGCTGAGGTGACTCTGACTTTTAGAAATCCTCCATCTTGCAGATGGAGGATTCCCCCAATAGGGATAGGAATGTGCCCCCCTCCCCTCAGGGAGGAGGCACAAAGAGGGTGTAGCCACCCTCAGGGCTAGTAGCCATTGGCTACTGCCCTCCCTGACCTAAACACACCCCTAAATTCTGTATTTAGGGGCTCCCCAGAACCGAGGAACTTAGATTCCTGCAACCTAAGAAGAAGAGGACTGCTAAGCTGAAAAACCCTGCAGAGAAGACGGAGACACCAACTGCTTTGGCCCCAGCTCTACCGGCCTGTCTCCCCACTTCTAAAGACACTGCTCCAGCGACGCTTTCCACAGGGACCAGCGACCTCTGAAGCCTCAGAGGACATCTAGAAGGACCAAGAACTCCTGAGGACAGCGGTTCTGTTCACCAAAGACTGCAACTTTGAAACAAAGAAGCAACTTTGCAACAACTTGCCTTTCCCGCCAGAAGCGTTGGACTTGCCACTCTGCACCCGACGCCCCCGGCTCGACTTGTGGAGAACAATCACTTCAGGGAGGACTCCCCGCCGACTGCGAGACCGTGAGTAGCCAGAGATGCCCCCCCTGAGCCCCCACAGCGACGCCTGCAGAGGGAATCCCGAGGCTCCACCTGACCGCGACTGCCTGCTTCTAAGAACCCGACACCTGGTAGGGACACTGCACCCGCAGCCCCCAGGACCTGAAAGATCCGAACTCCAGTGCAGGAGTGACCCCCAGGAGGCCCTCTCCCTTGCCCAGGTGGTGGCTACCCCGAGGAGCCCCCCCCCCTTGCCTGCCTGCATCGCTGAAGAGACCCCTCGGTCTCCCATTGATTTCAATTACAAACCCAACGCTTGTTTGCACACTGCACCTGGCCGCCCCCGTGCCGCTGAGGGTGTACTTTCTGTGTGGACTTGTGTCCCCCCCCGGTGCCCTACAAAACCCCCCTGGTCTTCCCTCCGAAGACGCGGGTACTTACCTGCTGGCAAGCTGGAACCGGGGCACCCCCTTCTCCATTGAAGCCTATGAGTTTTGGGCACCACTTTGACCTCTGCACCTGACCGGCCCTGAGCTGCTGGTGTGGAAACTTTGGGGGGCTCTGAACCCCCAACGGTGGGCTATCTTGGACCCTAACTTGAACCCCATAGGTGGTTTACTTACCTGCAAAAACTAACAAACTCTTACTTCCCCCAGGAACTGTTGAAAATTGCATTGTGTCTAGTTTTAAAATAGCTATATGTGATTTATGGGAAAACTGTATATGCTATTTTTCTAATTCAAAGTTCCTAAAGTACCTACCTGCAATGCCTTTCATTTGAAGTATTACATGTAAATCTTGAACCTGTGGTTTTTAAAATAAACTAAGAAAATATATTTTTCTATACAAAAACCTATTGGCCTGGAATTGTCTAAGAGTGTGTGTTCCTCATTTATTGCTTGTGTATGTACAACAAATGCTTAACACTACTCCTTTGATAAGCCTACTGCTCGACCACACTACCACAAAATAGAGCATTAGAATTATCTCTTTTTGCCACTATCTTACCTCTAAGGGGAACCCTTGGACTCTGTGCATACTATTCCTTACTTTGAAATAGTGCATACAGAGCCAACTTCCTACAGACCTGAAGACCTGCAGAGAAAGGACACCAAGTCCAAGAGTAGCTGAAGAGTCCAGGAGTAACAGGAGGCCCTGCTAACTAGGATGAAAGTGCAAAAGTGGACTCTCCGATTAGAAGAAAAAGTTGCACCAAAGAAGACAGCGGCGGGTTCCTGCTTGGTGGAAGAGATGTCCCACATGAAGTAGAAGGATGCAGGCTGATTTTTGTCTTTGGATTCCACCAACAAGCCTGGGCTCACGCAAAAGATGAGTATGGCGGGTAAAGGCGCTACATGGACCCAGGAGAAACCTGGGGGTCTCAACTCAGATTGAGGAGACAGAGAGGGCTCTCAGTACGTCAGAGAGCCATCAGAAGACCAGGCAGCACCTGCAGGAGACCCTGGACACGGGGTCAAAGGAGTTGCAAATCATGGTCATTGATGCACTACACAAAGAGATCCCACGCCACCATAGAACAATTCAGGGAGCTGAGCATCACAATATAGAATGGTGGGGACCTGGGCTACGATGTGCACAAAGAACTCCTTAGAGAAGTACACAGAAGCCCGAGGAGCTGCAAAACATGTGGTGCACAGGCGTATTGTCTGGCTCGGGAAGGCAAGTTCTTACCTCCACCAAATTTGGACAGTTGGACCTTAGGACAGTCTGGGTCATTTCAGTCCACCACCTGTGTTCCAGGATCCACGCTCGCTGTCAGGAGAGGGGATCCAGAGCACTGGCCGTTGCTGCAGAGAGGTGCCTGCTGAAGCAGGGAAGTGACTCTGTCACTCCACGGGAGACTCCTTTGGTCCTTCTGGTGCAGGATGAATACAGGCAGTCTTCAGAGCATGCACGACCTGGAAACTGTTGTAGTTGCTGGCAGGAGCTGAAGTTACAGAGTTGCAGTAGCCTTCTTGGATACTTTGTTGCAGTTGTAGAGTTCCTGGAGCAGTTCTGCAGTTGATCCAACGGCAGAAGGTGAAACAGAGGTTGCAGAGGATTCCTGCTGGAGTCTTGCAAAACTGAATCTGAGGAAACACCGAAAGGAGAGACCCTAAATAGCCCTCAGAGGGGGATTGGTGACCTTAACAGGTAAGCACCTATCAGGAGGGGTCTCTGACGTCACCTGCTGGCACTTGCCACTCAGATGCTCCCAGAGTTCCCTGACCATCCTGAAAACAAGATGGCAGAACCCATGGACAATCTGGAGGAGCTCTGGGCACCACCCCTGGGGTGGTGATGGACAGGGGAGTGACCACTCCCCTTTCCTTTGTCCAGTTTCGCACCAGAGCAGGGACTGGGTGTCCCTGAACTGGTGTAGACTGGATTATGCAAGGAGGGCACCGTTTGTGCCCTTCAAAGCATTTCCAGAGGCTCTGGGAGGATACCCCTCCCATGCCTCTAACACCTATTTCTAAAGGGAGAGGGTGTAACACCCCTCTCCTAAAGGAAATGCATTGTTGTGCCTTCCTGGGATGGGCTTCTCAAGCCCCAGAAGGGCAGAAGCCTGTCTGTGAGGTGGCAGCAGCTGGGGCTGCAGTGGAAACCTCAGTGAGCTGGTTTGGCGGTATTGGGGGTCCATGTCGAGCCCCCAGGGTGCATGCAATTGGCCCCCCAATTCCAGAATTGGATTGGGGGTGCAATTGCCAGGTCCTAGACACCTCACATGGCCATAGTCGGGGTTACCATTGTGAAGCTACATATATGTATGGACCTGTATGAAGTGCACACTTATAATGGTGACTCCGCACCTGCGAAGTCTGGGAAAATGGACCTGGATGACTTGGGGGCACCTCTGCTAGTGCAGGGGTGCCCTCACACACAAGTACTATGCACCTAGCCTTCAGGGCCTGAAGGTGAGATATATAGGTGTATTATAAGTGACCTGGTGCAGTGAAAATTGCTGTGAAATAGTGCTTACACTATTTCACTCAGGTTGCAATGGCAGTCCTAAAGAAGTGTTTGTACGAGCTCCTTATGGGTGCCAAAAGAGATACTGCAGCCGATAAGGATCTCCTGGAACCCAAATGCCCTGGGCACTTACGTACCATATACTAGGGACTTGTAAGCGGGGGTCCAATATGCCAATTTGGAGTAGAATAAGTAGTCACAATGCTATAGTGACACATTTGGAAATAGAGAGAACATAAGCACTGGAATTCTGATTAGCAGGACTCTAGTGACACAGTCAAGTATACTGACAAAACAGCAAAATATACTGACATGTAGGCCACAAACCATAGGCACTGGGGTCCTGACTAGCAGTATCCCAGTGACACAGTCAAAACACACTGACAATCAGACAGAAATTGGGGTAACAATCCAAGAAAGATGGAACTTTCCGACATACACGGACATGGAAAACCCTGCTTGGGGACAAGTTTTCCCTCTCTGTCTCCACCTTATCTACAGGAACCAAAGGCAGCCTGCTCAGCAGTGTTATCACCATTTGCCCTTCAAAGGAGGCTTCCCCTTTGAAGCACACCTTTTGGACTATTACTCGAAGTGGCTTTCCTGAGAAGAAAGGTAAACCTCACCCTTCTGAGAACTACCTTTGTTCTGAAGCCTGGGAGTCATTCACATATCTTTCCAGGTGGGCAAAAAGCTGTCTGTTGGCCATGGCCCCAGTGAGACCACTGGACTAGTTTGGTCTCAGAACCGCAACTTAACTTTAAAAGTGACATTAACTTTGAATTATCCATCAGGTATAATATCATGATCAATTTGATATCTTACAGTACACAGTTAGGTAGCCCCATTCAGTATTTAGCCAGGTTGGGGTACCAATAAGTACCCTGTACTAACTAATGGGGCTACTAACTTTCCTCTGCAAAATAATGACTGTAAGGCTCTTGCTGTAGGAAAATGCCCTTTTATGTATGGTTATCCCCCACTTTTTGCCCCAATGCTGATGTGTATGACCCTGTTAGTACAATGGAAGCCTGCTAACCAATCCCCTGTTTCCGTGCTCTCTCCTTAACTGATTTGTCAACTTGGTAATTCTCTGATTGGCAAGGACTTTATCCCTTTAAAAGCCATCAACACTTTTTGTGGGTCACCTAGAGTGGCACAAACTCATGCTGCAGCTCTAGGGACCCCTTTATCACCACCCTTGCCCAGGGTATCATTTACCAAGGGCTTATAAGGGGGTGAAGTCCTTGCCAATAAGGGAATTCCTAAGTCAACATATGGCCCCACAGAAAAAATGGGATGAACAACTAACCTACACTGTAGGGAAAAGGACTCCCCTCAACAGTATCTGATTTTGCAACTGCATTCAGACCTCTGTAATTCACAATTAACCTCTTCTCTGGTTTTCCACCCTTTCAGTGAGGTTTGGGGATAAGTACCACTCTGCCATCCAGGGGATGTTGGAAGGCTCAATGACCCCAAGCTCTAACAGCTGGCTGACCTCAGTCTTCATGCAAGCCTTAACCCGGTCTGCCAGCCTGTAGATTTTACCTTTGACAGGGACATCATGTGTACACCATGTTGTCCTACCAGGTATTAAGGGAAAGAGCTCAGCAAACTGCCCTAGAACTTGCCTGCAGTCAGTTTGCTATCTGGCAGAGTCAGATAAGACTACTCCATTTACTGAACCATCCTGGGGGTTGTTTAACAGAAGGTCAGAGAGTGGTTCACTTTCCTCCTACTGGCCCTCATCAGTTACCATGAGCATAGTCATGTTAGCTCTGTCCTGGTGCGGGTTTAGGCAGTTAACAAACAGAACCCTGTGAGAATTCCTGAGAGTGCCTAAGTCAACCAAGAAGGTGACTTCTCCCTTCCTCTCCACAATAGGATAAGGCCCAGTCCACTTATCCTTGAGGGCCCTGGGAGCCACAGGCTCCACACCCATACCAGCTATCCTGGTTGGTACTCCACCAGTGCTGACTTCTGGTCATACAGTGCTTGATAAGTTATTGGCTGGCCTCAAGGTTCCTGATCACTTTTTTCATATACTCTGCCATATGTGAAAGCAGGCCTAGTACATAGTCCACTGTGTCCTGCTTGGGCTCACCCACCCTTCCCATAAGAGACTCAATCAGCCCCTTATAGGATGACCAAACATAAATGCAAAAGGCTGAACCAAACACCCTGTTGTGGTACCTCCCTGAATGCAAAGTGTAGGCAAGTTAAAAGGACATCTTCCTCCTTTTGAGTTTGTCAGAGAAGCCCATTATCCTTCCTTTCAAAGTTTTGCTGAATCTTTAAATTAAACCCGTTGGGTTAATAGGGGGTTCTAAGCTTGTAATTCACCCTGCATTCATCCCACATAACCTTTGGATAGGCAGGAATAAAATTAATCTCTCTGTCTGATACTACCTCTTTAGGAAACCCCACCCTGGTAAAGATGCCAAGTAGGGCCTTTGCTACTGCAAGAGCAGTTGCGAACCTAAGAGGAATTGTGCCTGGGTATCTGGTGGCATGGGCCACTACCACTGGGATAAACATATTCCCAGATGCAGTCTCAGATTCCATGGGATCAACTATGTCAATCCCCACCCTCTCAAACAGAGTCCCAACCAAAGGTAGTGGACTTAAAGGGGCCTTCAGGCATGTGCTTGTCTTACCAATGACATGGCAGGTCACACAGGACCTTTCAGACATCTGGGAACAATAAAAATGAGCAACTAACCTGTCCCAGGTTTTAGTTTGTACCAGATGTCCAGCTGAGGGGATGTAATGGACCAAACTGAGGATGAACTCTCTGTACTTTTGGGGGACCACCGCTCTTCTTGCTTCCCCTGGTTCAGGGTGCCTACCCTTAATGTACAGAAGCCCATCCTCCAAGAGAGGACCTGTGGGTACAACTGTCATCTCCCTCTGCTTATCAGCTAGCCTGCTGCCTAAGGCCTTCAGGAATGAGGCATTCTCTTTCCCTTGACATTCCTCATCTCTGGAGGGTCTCTCTGTACGTAGAAGCTCTGCCAGGTCAAGCCAGACTCCCTCAGTTGCAGTTCTCTCCTCAGGCACCAGAGCATCTCCCTCAGGAGACATCTGCCCTCTGGCCCTTTGGCCTTTTCGAAGATGCCCTAGCAGACTTCGTGCCCTTTCTCTTGTTAAGGACTACTCGGTCCAATGTTTCAGGATTCAAGTCCCCCTTGCTTCCCTGTCGTGCTGCCTGCTGTGATTAGTTAGGGGCTGAGGAGACTAGCGGCCAATGGGCAGCTAACTTCTATAGCTTATCCACCCCTGAAGTGACCACCTCCGGTAAAGTAGGTCACCTTTAGCTACCCCAAAACCTCTATTCAGTCCTTCATAAGATGGCAGACATCAAAATGTATTGCACAGAGCAGGCTCACCCTAAATTCATGATTTAAGGGAAACCACTGATACCAGAACCTCATTTATGATCCACCACCTTGGAGGAAAGACCAGGAGAAGCTCTGCATCACTGACAACTGAATTTTGCCCAATGCACCACGGCAAAAGAGAGATACTCTGTCCATGAGGCAACAGACTTGGCACTGCATAAATGACCCTCTTCTTTGGCTGAAACTTGACACTCTCGACCAAAGGAACCCTTATGGAAGCCAGAAGCACCCTCAGACTCCCTTAGACTAGCAGCACTAGTCCCCTGTAAACTGCAGGTTCCAGCCGTGGAATTGATGAAGCCAGGTGGTCCAGTGTCTTTTGGCAGTTGTAGTCCTTCCTGCCTCCAAGTTTCAGGCCACTACATCACTCGCCCGGACCCTGTGAAGCTCCCAAAGGATTTTTGCACCTTTACCACTGCCAAGGCTTCTTGGTTGCCAGTCTGGTAACTAACCCCTACACTCAATGCTGCAAATGTAGGGCTGCACCCTACATCTGCAACCTAGCCCCAGCTGATATTTTGCATTCCTTTGTCAGCACCGTCATGTAAGCGGTAAAACAAGCACCAGCACAAGACCCATTCAGCACCATGGAGAGCCAGGACAACTCTTTAGCCGTACGCTACAGACCAGGTAGATGTGAACTGACTGTTGTGGCCTGCTCTCAGGACCCACACAACCTTAACCCTGTCAGGGTTCCCAGCAACTCGACCTTCAATTGGTAATTTGTCATCAGTGGCTGCCTGCTGTTTACTTCAACATGAGTCCCATTCAGCACCATAGACAGCCAGGACAACTCTGCACTCGGAGGCAACTAGCCAAGTAAAACTGCACCGACTGTCATGATCCGGTCCTAGGGGCTGCACACCTGAACCCTGTAAGGGTTACATGCAACTCGCTCTCTAAGAACTGTTTTACAACTACTGATATTTCCTCCATCTATTTCAATGCAATGTTTAAATGCCAGGTCTGGTGTGATTTAATTTTGCTTCTAAAATCTATACCTCCAACTATACTGATTAAATTCTGTATGTTTTAGTGTTTATATTAGGATAACAATAAGCGCTATTATAATGTATTGGTGTCAGATATCTTTTGAGTAATGACAATCTTATTGTTCATGTTGGTACCATGAAATGCTTAACACATGTTCCTCTAAGTAAACCCTGACTGATTTTTGCCACACTACCTGGACTGAACTAAGGATTTACTAGTTTAAATCCAAGAATCATCCTTGGGGTATTGTGAGTGTGTTACATTACTAATCCCCACATTACATACTACTCCACTTTCCTACAATAAAAGTATATGTCTTGCTTAATTATCTACAGCTCCCTGGCACAGGGCTCTATAGGCCTTCCTTGGGGTAGACATAGATATTATTCGGAGACTTCAGGACTTTGTCATTCATTTTAATGACAAAGTTGAATCTGTAGGTGACCTTGCCTTTCCAGTTTCCAGTGGCAGGCTGCCAGCTATGTTCATACTTCGCCACCCAGCAGGGTTGCACAATCAGTGCTGCAGGCCTGAGTGCACACTCTGCCTTACATTCCCTTGGTAACCTAGGTACCATAGACTAGGTACTTATGAGTAAGTCACTACTTGCTAACTGAATATAGCAAATTCAACATATACTTTGCAATGGGTCAGAACACTGGCATCAATCAAGATCTGGTTGGCAGGCATCAGTGCACTCTCGCAGTTGAAAAATCAGCATCTAATAGTACAAATGAGGGCAAAAGTAGGGGGAAACCTGCAAAAAGACTGTTTCCTTACAAGATGAAAATTCTAGATGGACATGTATACCTCCAGACACGGTTTATATTGTGAAAAACAAATTCAGAGGACTATACCACTCAAAATGAAAACAATATTTTGGATGCATTTTCCAAATGGCCACAGAATCCTTCTTGCTTAGAATAGTCTGCATCTAACCTTTATAAGGGATGCACAGTGAGGAAGGGCGGTACTAATGTTAGCGTTTTCTTACTACATACCTGAAGACCTCTTGGAAAAATCTACATGCAAATAAGTTTGAAACAAGCTCCAAGGCCATATAGAAATAAAACAGAGTGGCATAATTAACCTATTATCTATGCCATTTCTTTACTTAGTGTGCCCCAAATACAGTCTCAATATCCTCTGAAGCAAAATGCAAAATGTGGCATAAAAGCTACCTTTTATAGACCAGCTGCCGTATCAATGGATCACAGTATCTTGTAGTTGTACAATGAACACTCCTCTTTTTACAAATTTAAAGCATTACGGATCAAATAGAATAAAGAGGAAACTAATTAATTATTTAGCGTCATTGTGAAACATCACCATGTAATAAAGACGTGGGGACAAGATAAAGACTTAGGGCGTGATTTAGATCTTGGAGGTAACAGTCCCGCTATTGCTTTTCCATCTGAAAACCCGTCCATAGCCATGACAGTCAAACTGTCCTATTTAGATATTAGCGGGAGAATAGGCTAAAGACCTCTGAAGTTCCACCATCACTGCCAAGAATCACCTCTGTGTCAATAGTGCCATAGGTCAAAGCGGCTAGTGGGGGGTTGCCAGACCCTTTTCCCACTGAGCCAATCATTATGTCCATTCCAGATGACACAATTGTGGTTGCTAAACCTCCACACCTGAGTTGATGGACTGGGAAGGATAAAAAGATCAAACTCACCTTTTTTACACTTTTTCTATTTTTTGTCACCATAAACCCACTCACAGGAGCCCTTCAGTTGCTCCTGGGCAAGGTCCAAGATGGAGATTAACCTCATTGTCGCCAGAACAGAAGGTAAGTCAAGGTAATTCATATTATCCTCGGAATTGTTCCTTTACAGTAGCACTGGACTTGTGTATGGGTAAACGTTTTTGACAAACAGCACCATAATGATGCACAGGGCTTATGTGTGTAATGTTGTACTTAGCAAATGTATCAGAACAGATCTTGAGATGTACGTAGCATCCACCACTCTGGTACAAACTGCCTTCATGCCAATGGACACCTACACAAAAAGTCACAGCAATCACAAGCAGGAATGTGTCCATACAGGTTTGTGCAATAATTCCCCTAACATTTTTAAAACATTGAAACAGTATATCCAATAGGAACTAAACAATCCCATGATAATGTGGCAATTCCACTACACCATGCCACAACATGCTACTAGTGGCTATACATAGAATGTACTACCTTTCTGACCTCTAAACTACAAGCATTGCAGAGATGTATGAAGGCCAAATGTCCCCTTGGTGTTTGCAATATATCACAAACATTAGATGTTACTTAACTCTAAAGTGCAAGATTCTCTGTGTAATGCATTTGTGCATATCTTTGACACATCATGCCAAAATAAACACACATGCATTCCCTGGTCACAAAGACAGAAATACAGTTAATTTTGGTGTCATTGTTCAGTAACAAAAAGAATGCCTGCACCAAAATTAATATGCCCATCACAAATGCACAACACTAATGTATGCAATTTACACAAAATAACTACAATCCACAAACTGTGCTAGTCACTGTCACAATTGAGAGTAAGTGCATGCCACAAACATAAGCAGAAATTACATTATCAGAAAACAATTAGTAAAATTCATTAAATAAGGCCAGGAAAAAGGAATTCTAAAAAGAAAAATGTTTTATAAATTCTTAGTCTCTTGTTAATAACTCATAAAAACTGTAAAGAAGAAAGAAAAGGTACTAGGCCTCTAGTTCACAGTGTGGGTGCATGCCCGCAACTTGCCTCCCAATGTCACTGCCTAAATAAACCCCCTCTGGAAGGGGCATCTATGAGCATGTACCTCAATGATGTCACAGGGATGGAGTCTTTTGGTTTGGGAGGGGTTACATTTGGGTTTGGGAGGGGTGGGTTTGGGTTTTGGAGGGGTAGGTTTTGTAGGGGTCGGTTGGGATTTGGAAGGGGTGGAAAGACATTTGGGAGGGGTGGTTTTGGGGTTGGAAGCAATCAGGGCCAGAGAAAAAAGTAAGTCCTCCTTTAGGAAATGATTATGGTGTTTTTAGGCAGTTCGGTTTGGGCGGTAGAGTGAATGGCTGTGTTCGTTGTGCATTTGTCCATTGAAGTTATGGGTATCTGAGGGTCTGGTGTATGTGCTATATGCCTTGATTTGTGTTTTTTACTGATTGTCTATTGGGTGGGAGAGTGTGGGTGTTTGTGTTCAGTGTGTGTGCGTGGATGTGTCTGTTGAGGAGGGGTGTGTGTTGTAGTGGTATCTGTTGGTGTACTGCTGGTGTTTTGGGGTGTTGGTGTAGTAGTGGGTGTGCTGATTGTGGGTGTGCTGGTGGTGTGTGGGGGTGTTGGTGTGAGTGTGCTGGTAGTGTGTGGGGGTGTTGGTGTAGTGGTAGGTATGCTGACTGTGGGTGTGCTGGGGGTGAGTGTGGATAGCTGTGCCATAGTGGATGTGGTGTCTGCAGGTCTCCCTCTGAAGCAGATGTTGAGTCACTAGTGGGCCTCCGTGCCAGTCCCCGGGACCCTCCATGCCACTGGTTCCTTCAAAGCCTGTGGTGTCCACACCAGAGCCAAAGTGGCCAGCTGCCTCCCCACCAATGACAGTCGGTGTGTGTGTTGGTGTTGTGGTGGGTGTGCTGACTCTGGGTATGCTTGTGGTGGGTGGGGTGGTAAGGTCTGTGGTGATGTGTATGTGTGTGTTTTGGCTATGTCAGTGTGAGGATGTGCTGCTTGAGGTCATTGTATTGGGTGCATGCAAATGTTTGCATGTACTTCAAATAGTTCTGGGTTAAGAGATTTGGGATTGGGAAGGCATGGGGGTCTGGGAACGAGGTTGGGATGGGTGGGAGGCTGAACTTGAAGAGGCAACCAGACCCTGGAATGACCACTATAGGCAAGACAAGCCACCATGAATGCCATCCAGGTAAAATTGCATCTGGGTATTCTTGCCCACCAGCCCCTGGATGGCATTCAGTAATGTGGTCTGGCCTATAGCGATTGTCCTTAAAAGATCAATAATCTCCTGATTAAGTGCAGCCTGGGAGACTGGTGCCATGGCGGTGCCTATAGTAAAGATGATGCCAACCCTTTCAGAGGACGGCTATGTCCAACTGGAGGGGAACAACAGGGATTATTGAGATAGACACATGGGTGGGAGATGATGACAATGAGTTGTAACAGATGCTCCAAATTCTGCCACCAATGGGGACTTGTCTTCATTGGAGGCATCTGAAGCAGATGTTGAGTCACTAGTGGGCTCTGTACCCGTACCCTCAACCCTCCGTGTCACTGGCTCCCTCAGAGTCTACAGTGTCCACATCAGAGCCAAAATGGCCAGCTTCCTCCCTGCCAACCTGGCTGCTGTGACCTTTGCCTTGCCCAGACAATGCTGAAAAGGCAAATACAACAGTTTGAGGGTATCTGTGCAAATACAATTGAACATGAACTTTGATTGCACAATATTTGCTTAAAATCTAGAAATTCCCCATGCCAGCTCTTATGTTTTGTATGCCTTTGTCTCTTATGCACTTGTAGGCCCCTCCATGACAAAAGACTTCAACAGCATGAATAAATACATAGGCCATGAGACATTTGTAACTCAAGGCAGTATAGAGCTAAAATATATTCACATTTCCAAAAGAGCCATGTGCTGGACTTCAAATTCACTTCTCAAAATGTGATCGAACAACATGTATGTGATGTAACCTTCCATCTGCAATTGTCCATTCAAGTATCACATTTCTCACCATCATTGAATTCTCATCTGAACAGAACTAAGGGTACCAAAATGTTGTTGAAAGGACATGTAACTCTCTCTACAACGTGGACACATTCCTGTCTTTTGAAATCAATACAGTTTGTCATACAATTTCAGTCTGGCCCACACACACTGCCTTACATGCACATTTGTGAAGGACTAAGGCGTCATGCCAACGTGCTACTGTCCACATAAACTGACTAGAAATTGACTGTACAAAGAGGTGTTAAACAGATTCCATATTAGGAATGATACCACTGTACATGTTTCTAGTCCTTTTGGAGCAGATGCTCATTATCATTTTGTAATAGCACTAACTTATCAATGTCAAGTCTAATCCATCAACTGCATCATAAGTGTGCAGTTTGCCATGTCCCCGGTAACAGGGTCTACATGACCTTCTTAATTTGGTGATGGAGCATCCCATCTTACCCAAACATTAACTGGGGCAAGTTTGGTCAACCTGTCCCTCATTACATAGAGAAAATGCAGGTACCTCTTTGCTTGTGTGCATGGGTCTGCTCAAAACAGTACTTGGCTTGTGGTGAGGAATATAGTGGCAACCTTCAGCACAAAGGAATACCCCAGACACAGAACCAGACACTGTCTGATTGACTCACACCTCCAGAAATCCTCATGTGCTTTGGATGTGTGTTAACCATCATGTTGATTCCATACAACATTGCTGGAAATTTAAAATGTTGAACAAAAATACCTACTGACGAAAACTTACCCCGTTAATGCTGCTGTTTGGCCCTCAACTGCCTTCAACCGCTCATAAAGATCCAGGTAAGCCGCTGCTAGGATGCGGGCCATTAGTAGGGCCAGGATGCGGTGCACCCAATTGGATTGTTGGGAGGTCTGGCCAAGCTGGTTTTCTGTAGACTTGTGCATCAAGCATCACAGGTTCCCCCACCCCTTCCGACAACACAGGCTGTGCCACTTATGGACCTTCAGGGTGTGCACCTGCTTAGCGATGGCCTTTTCCACTTTTGCTGGGCATAGACCTGCATGGAAGATAGAAAAGAACAAGCAGAGAAGTTTTGAGTGATTTGACTTGTCTGTAGTGCTGTGACACAGTTTTGTAGCATCGCTCACATGCATCCACAAAACAGTAACTTCTTCTTTTCCTAAAACATTTAGAAGCTCCTAGGAAATACTAAACTGCAGTGATCGTGAGCACTCTTAACACTTTCTATCTCCTCAAGTTACCAATTCAGGCCCAAAACATCATCTTGGCCAAAGCTATGAAACATTTCCTGTTGTGAGACCTACTCCTGATTACTCACAATCATTGCTAATAAAGGCTAAGCAACCTGTACAATCTTTGCACATAAGCCCACACACAGCTACATTGGCTTCATGCCTAAAGTTCTGAGGGGCGTATTTGTACTTTTTGGTGAAAAACTGCATTAATGCAGTTTTGCATCAAAAAGTTTTGCTCCAGCTTGCACCATTCTTGAGAGCCAGCTGGGCACTTTATATATGGAGTGGTGCAAGCCGGCGCAAAGGGTAAACTAGCGTAAACAAATGACTTTATCCGGCTGGTGGTGGCAGTGTGGGAGAAGGGGGTTTTGCACAAAAAAATACCATTAGGCAGGTTAGAGTAAAAAAAAAGACTCTAACCAGCCTAGCGTCATTTTCGGACACAAAACCATCCATACCGTATGACTCCTGTCTTAGAAAATACAGGAGTCATGCCTACCAGCCCAATTGCCAGCACAGGGGACCATTTCAAGGCTCATAATGGCACTTAAAAAGCAAAACCTACCTGTACTTACCTATACTTACATGGGATGGGGTCCCCCATCCTCCCCTGTAGCTCTGGTGTGGGTGGGGGTGTTCCTGGGGCATGGGCAGGGCACCTGTGGGCTTATTTCATGGTGTTCCAACATGGAAATAGGCACACAAAGCCCATAATGCCTGTCCTGACCCAGGTGTTAAATAATGATGCAAAGCAAGCATTGCACCATTATTTGACACCTCCTCCCCTGTGCGTGATTTTAGTACGGGGGATAAATATGGTGCAAAGGCCATAGAGTCATTTTTTTGCACAGGAATGCCTACCTTGCATCTCATTGATGCAAGTTAGGTTTCCATGTCCCAAAAAAATACTTAAACTCCATAACTGTGGCTCTAGATGGGTTTAGCGCCAAAGTATAAATATGGAGTTCGTTTTGCACTGAATTTGTGACAAAAAATGATGCAAATTCGCCATAAAACAAGCATAAATATGCCCCTAAGAGTCAGAACCAATTTCATCACATACAGTAACTAAGGGAAGGTTGGACGGGGAGCTAGGTGTCAGTGGAAGCAGGGATTTGGGGGATGTTGGAGCAAGTGTGTGTAGGAATAGGACATGCTTGTATAAATGATTGAAAGCCTGTGGTATTTGAACTTGCAGCACAGGAAATAAGTTACACTATGTGTGGCACCATGATGTAAGAAGCCACACAGAGCATCCTTTTCACAATATGGGTTGTAATCCCACTTGAATAGGATATTGTCAGACAACTCCACTACTATAAAACATTTTCTGCCACTTAACAGTACTATTGTTTTAATATTGGCTGTATTTTGTCATGCATACTACTGGTACACTGTCTAATGGTCACTGGTAGTAAGGGGAGTTCGGTTTTTCTGATGAAAGTGGAATTGGGAATTACATGGACAGGAATTACAGCTCATGATTTCAGGCGACTTTACATGTTCATGCACAGCCATTTATAACAGTGGCAAACAACATTCTGTACCCAGAAAAAACATTCAATTCACTCTTCTCTAATCACAACACTTTGCCCAAGAACAAAAAGGGACTAATTAGACTCTGGATAAAAAATTAAACAAGTACGTTAGTCAAACATTTCCCAATCAGACATTTTCCTCTGGGATCCCACTGAGCTGGCTGTATAGGGGCAGGACGTCCCTGGCAAGGAGCTCCAGCTCCTCTGTGCTGAAGGCAGGGGCCCTGTCACCTGTTTTGCCCAGCATCCTGGCTCCCAGTGTCAGTAACAGCAGCACAACAAGCATTGGTAAATTCAATAGGTTTCACCTATAGGATTACTAATACATTGATATACAAAGTAAATCAAGCCTGAACGTTGTATGTCAATTAAGAAATCACTGTAAAAGAATAAACCTAGATTTAAGGTGGTGTCAGAACATCTGCATGATAAAGCTCATAAAGAAATTCATGTGTTACCCACAAAAGCTAAAAGTTGGAAAAAAAAAATGGTTTTAGAAGGTAGTTTAAGGGGTAGTCAAGGGGAATCTAAAAAATAATAAAATTGGAAATACCGATAGGTAACCATAGAAAGGTATGGTGAACTTCAGCGATAAGAGTGACTGAGAAACAGAAAAGATAATGAAAGTATGCCACCACACAACTTGAACAAATAAATTGAGAGAGGTCACTAGAAAAGCCGAAAGGTGTGAAGCTATTGGTGTAGATTGAGCACTACGCTTAGAAATGATCAGCATGAAAAGGAGCCAAATAAGTACTTGTGTTGTCACAGGAGTTAATCTAAAAGTATGAAGTTAATGCGAAAAGAGCATCATGCTATTAGAAGCTCCGTGCAGAATTAGAGCTAGATCATAACAAGGTTACCACACTAAAGATATGTAAATGAATAATAAAAAATACATAAAAATATAAGTAAGTGAGGGAATTAAAACAATGCACAATCTGTAAGTGGCAATGTGACCAAGGAAATTAAAAGAGCAGTGCTGATCACACACAACACCATGATAAATATAAAGCGAGACATGTGTTATATTTAAAACTGTTGAATTAAAATATAGGCAAGGTGAGAAACAATGTCAAACATCGCTATATCCGGTGCACTGCATGCCTCTGTCTCATTCTGTCATAGATGTTAGGAGACCCATTTGGAATGGCGATTAAGTCAAAGTATCCTGCGCATAATTGGAGAGGTGAGGTTAATTGTTCTGCATAGTGTGGTGAGTAGTCAGAAGAGAATCGCCTACAAGAATCATATTTCCCTTGGATTTGAGGACTCCCAGGCTGGGCGGCATGGCAGATAAATTCAAAGGCAGGAGCGATGGAGATGCAATTGGTTCCCCCAGCTTTACTGCCAGTGCCACACAAGTTTTCTGGTCTGTGTTCCCAGAAGTACTAATGATGGCTAGAAATACAATTTAGAAGAGCTTGTGTGTCTCTGTTTCACCTGACCTCAAAGTTGAAGAGAAAAATGCACAATCACGGTTTTAGGGAAATAACGTATTTAGTCGGCAAACTTCATGTGCCTCGTTGTTCTGCTCACGGGGGGCTGTGTTAGCTCTAAAAAGACAAGCGCTTGTATGAAACGGACACATCAGAATGTACACGCATCATTGAGACATTTAAAGAAAGAGTTGAGCACATTGTGAAGAAGTACATGTATGTCGGCAGCCTAATGTCAGTGAAGGAGAGGAGCACAATTACTACACTGCAGCAGGAAAAGTAAGAAGCAAGCACAGGGACAAATGAAATGCAAGGGTGGGACATAAGCTCCTTTTAAGATTTATATTAACAATAGATTTCACAAGCACAGTGCAAGCGCATACTAAAAATGAGGAGGACTTGTTGGCTGCAGTGTGAGGAGCCAAGTGAGCTTTTTATCAATACGCCGCATAGAAGTACATGGCAGTCACAATCCGTGACAGAGAAGGACACAGCTATTGGTTGTCATGATTAGCCATTATACAGGTTAGCCTATGGCAGGGACTGTCTTGGAGGGTACAAGCTACTACATTGTCAACTTCCACCAATGGCCTTCAGGTAGCCAATGTCCTGACAGCAAGGTCAGACATCTGCCATTTTAGGGTGTGAAGCTCTGCATTTTTCAATTGTTAGTGTGTCACCAACACTCCAAATGGAGTCTAGTGTATTTATACATGTCAGATACGAACAACACTGTTCTTGGCAAGATATGACACAATAAGATATGAACTGTGACTGTGTTTGATATAGATAGTGCCATGCCACAAGCAGCACCTCAGTTGACGGTAATTCAAAAATTAGTTTTTTTTTTTTTAAATGCACAAATAATACACATATGATAACAATGTGTGTACATGTATGGCACAATGACATTCCTAATGTTACCAAGACTTGATATGTGTGCAGATGTTAAAAGAATTGTGTGACCATTTAAACTGATCTTTTCTTTTACATAAATGCAGACCTTTGACCCCAGGCATAGGTAGGAGAGGATGGCCTCAGGTGGTCCGTCCCTTTCCAGACCTTGCCACTATGGAGGATAGGGATGCAAATTTTAAAAAATCAGCTAAATAGGCAAACTATCCTGGATTTGTGTGAGCAGTTGGAGCCTGATCTCTTGCCTCACAATAGGAATACAACAGCAATAGCACCAATAGTGAAACTCATGACAGTGCTTCATTTTGTGGCCACTGGCACTTTTCAATGCACTTTAGCAGTATCTGGAGACATCTCCCAACCAACTTTCAGTGGTGTGCTACAAGACGTCTGTGCTTCCTTGATAAAACACATTAACATATACATCCAGTTCACACATCAACAGGATTTGGCCACCATGAAGGGAGAATGTTATGCTTTGGGGGGACTCCTGCATTTGGTTGGAGCAATAGATAGCATGCATATTGCCTTGGTGCCACCACATGCAAGTGAACAGGTCTCCCAAAATAAGAAGAACTTCCCTTGTTGTCTGCTACCATATTTATACATCTCAAGTGTGTGGGCCCACTTTCCTGGGTCAACACATGATTCATTTGTACTAAAGAACAGCTCCAAACACCAAACCCCTGCAGATGTCAGAACTTGGACTGGAGAGGCCCATTTGCGTATGGGTTAGCACAAGTGTGACACTGGTGCTAACTGCGATTGTTTTGCGACCACATTCGCGGTCAAAAAAACTATCATTCATGGGACTGCAAATCGCAATTAGGAAGGGAACAACCCTTCCTAATTGTGACTCGCAATCCCTAGTTTACCGAATCGCAAAAATGGGTTGGAACATGTCAAAGTGCATTTTGCACATCACAAAAGGCCCAATTCGCTGTTTGCGATGTGCAAACTGCTTCGTACATGTAGCCCTAAATCTTTTGGAGGTGGTGGTCTTGCATCAGGGAAGGAGAGGGGGGCACAGGTACAGGAACTAGGATGGGAGGGGAAGCCTCCTCACGAGGCTGCCTGTCTGTGGCTGGCTGTGGTGTACTTGGCCTAGGTGAGGAGGGGCAACAGACAGGGGCAGATGGAATGGGAAAAGCCCTGCTCACATGATGTTGTAAAGCACCCCAGTCAAGAAACGTATATTTTCATTATGGAATTTTGAGATGAGCCCTTTCTGCACCTCCTTGAGCTCCCAGGGCTCAATTACAACCTGGCCCATCACGTCTTGGGACTGTTGTACTACTCTCAATACTTGGTCAATGGTGGTCTGGCTGACAAAGACCCCAATGGCCTCACTTTGCCAGTCCACTAATTCCCTCCAATGACCCCTACCCACTCCACCCTGTCCCCTTGAGAAAGTGTGTCAATCCTACTGGGTCCTGGCGGAACTGGAAGCAGTATTGGTGTTGTCACAACAGCAGCCAGGACTGGGGGGCATAGGAATGGTATGCAGCTCCCTGGTACACAGAAAGTGGAGTTGTTCTCATGCTGAGATGGTGTAGCAGCTGGAGTGGGAGATATAGGTGTAGGTCGAGTGCGACTTATTGGAGCTGTTTGGCCAGACAGACCAGATGGACCATCTGGCTCCTGAAGACTTGCTCCTGGCCTGGAGTGGAGGTGTCTTGGCTAGCATAAGGTAGTTCACTGAGCAGGTGGATTAGACTTCTGAAGGATGCAGAGAATATATAATTAATATATAGTTTGTGCATTGTGTCTTTGTCTTCAAATGGGCCAACCTAAAAAAGTAGAAACAGGGCGATAGACAGATTAGGACTTTGTACACATGCAGCCTGGTTTACACATATGACAACTCCATTGCTGACGTAGTAGAGATGTCCTGAAAAGTATTGTTTCAGAATTGTACGTTATGTGTAGCAGACATTCAACTCAAAACAGTGGTAAGTGGATTGGGATACTGGACCATTCCAAGGCCTAGCAAGCAACATTGGTTATTGTATGGACAGTGCAAAGTAAGTTGTGTGTGGCTACTACTTCTATTCAACGTGCCACAACACATTATTGGAAATCTTGGATTCAAAAGACTATGAATTATGTAAGCAGTTCCATCACTTCAATGTATATTTGCAAAATATAAAACAACCCTGGACATTTCCAATTAATTTTTCAGTCAACACAAAGCATTTACTGACTTAAGTTCCTTGGTAAATGATTGCCAGTGGGCTGTAAGAAAAGTCCTGGTTTATTTGTAACGCACATTATAGTAATCCCTCTGGAAAATCACTATGAGAAGGTATCAACATGCTTGAGATACACAAGAAGTGCTATTTTGATTGACAGCTTGAAATGGTGACTGTCAAATGCACAAGTGTTTGAGATATGTGGACATATGGAAGTAAAGGAAGGTGAAGCAACATTAAACTGCTGTATTGTTTTGCAGATCCAAACCCAGGACATCATGGTAGTTGTAATCATCTGTTGACACCATAGACAATAGTTGTTTGAAAAGTGAGTTATGCCTATCTATTGCAATGACTAAAGTGGAGATGAACACACATGTAAACACATATGGGTATGGTGTGAATAGGGGAATATACCATTTACAAACACTATACCTTCCTGTGCAAATGGGTGGAGCTTTGTACCTATTTTTAGGTGAACAACAATGTACATTAATAGAAAGCAAGGAACTGAGCAAATGCAAGGGTTGATCCATGGAGAACACAACACAATCTGACTAAACATAAGGCACTTTGTTAAAAGAGAGTTACAACCATGCTCCTATTAATTGGTATGAAACAAAATATTTTGTGGAGTCAAATTTAGACATATCTGTTTTGATAAGGATGCTGACGCATTCTAAATGTCTAACTTAATGGCAGATCTCCATTTGTGATTGTTGAGAAATTGCTAAGTGCAACTTATCAGACTACATTTTACCAGGCTTTCCTGTCAAGCCTTCAGGGTGTAGGACCTGGAAGACCTTCTCCCCCCAGGGAAACAGTTGTGAGGAGGTACTGGGAGAACCACCACTAGTTCTCTGGGCCTCCAGGTGACACTTGGAGGCCAGGGAACAAACTCTCCCCCGAAGGTCATTCCACTTCTTCCTAATCTCCACCTGTGTGCGCAGATTGTTAGATACAGTATTCACTCTGTCAACTATTCCAGACCACATTTGCCTCTTTTGGAATATGGTTGTATTTTGAACTTGTGCTCCAAATAATTGTGTCTCTACCCTCATTATTTCATCCACCATGACAGACAGCTCTCCCTCTTTGAAAAATAGATTTCTCCTCACTGCCATAGTAAATAATTGTGAAAAAAACTAGTGCCCAAAAAGATGAAGTATAACTCACAAAATAATATTTACGAAAGACACAGAGGGAGAGAAATGGAGAAAGAACTGATGCCTGTGTGGCAGTTCTTGCACACAAATGGTCTGATGCAGTGTGTTGGCAAAGGATCATGATTTGGAATGGAGTGTGTTTTATATTGTGTTTTGCAGGGGTTCACAATTGTCCAAATTATAACAGGTGTGGGCTGCTAACATCCAACTAGTGGCCACAGCCATTGTACTATACTGAATGGGTCCTGTGATGGGCTCCTAACATCATGGGCCTGCCAGTGAAACACCACCAGCACGACAGTGTGATCTAAATAGGCTCTGCAGAAACCAACCATCAAGATGGCAATGGAGGGCCTGCTCATCAGCTTTGGAGTCCTCTGTATTGGCTGTGATATGCAGCTTGCATGACAGAGTAGACTCCATTGTGGCGGTCTTTGGCTCAGCCACTATACATTTAAATATGGTGGGCGAAAGACCATTTACTTGACAGTCTTTTCAGGTCCGTGCCCGACGAGGCTTGGCAATGTGACTGCCAAGATGTAAATCAGGCCCTTAATTCTGTATCAGGTCAGTCAGGTTCATTTGTAAAGCTCTTCTTTCAGTTCTATGTGGCTGTGGCTCTGGTGAGTCTGGCATTATCACAGAAACAAGAGTAAAGCATTGAGAAGTACCAAACAGTTGAATAAGAAGGAACAAGCAGCAATAAAAATATCCCAAATCAAATAATAAAAATAGTATGTATTATTTTTTTCTAAATAGACACCTCAACAACATAATTCAAAAGTAGTGTTCCAGAGATATTAATGTTTAAAGAAACAATACATCACAGTTTTTCACTCCATGCAATAAATTATTAAAACTTACCCCAATACACAATTTAGAGCTAGTCACAAAAAGTAAATGGAAACAGCTAGAAACACACTTTTGTGATGTCCAACTCTGATAGGAAACAAGTCTCAGTGATCAAAACGTCCAGTTGAGAAGGTACCTTACAGTTAAAGCAGCTTCCTAATAATATTCAAGGATGCTGACAATGTTGAGCCAATGTTGTGAGTCTTTCTGTGACCACCCCTTGGCCCCAAAACACTTGGGGTGGGTTAGGTCTCAAAGGTAAATGTGCCATTAATTTTGGGTGTAGTCCAGCACAAAACCAGTTGCCAATGGTCTACTGGTCTCGGTTTACAGCAAAACCAGTGGTACCCTTAAACTTGACCAAACTGCACTCTGACAACTTTTCTGGGTTCAGCAGACTTGGGTGCAAATTTTAAGGGTAAGGATTTGATCTCACAGGAAGCAACTTGGCACCCAGCTGCTATCAGGCTTCTTGGTACAGGGATCTCAAAGGTAAAGACTTTGCAGCTGCACTCAGATAGCTCTTCCGGGTCCAGCAGACTTGGGTACAACTTTTATGGGTTGAGATTTGGTCTCTTATGCGGCAATGGGGGTGGGGGTCAAGCTGCTACTAGGCTTCTTGGCACAGGGCTTTCAAAGGTTCAGACTTCTCAGCTTTTGTTACCTGTGGCTGTTACAGAATGTCAGGCAACTGACACCTTCTCTGTCCGGGGCTTGGGGATAAATTTTTCTTGAGCATGGCACTGCAAGCACCGTTCTTCCAATTGCTAGCCCAAGGTGGAGCAGGTGCAGTCCAGCTTTTGGTGCAGCTAAGTTTTGCTGGGTCCAGGGAACAGCAAGACAATCCTTCTTCAGTCTTCTTTTCAGTACAGAGGTGATTTGAGGTCTATTTGCCAGCGCTCCACTCTTAGGCCCACAATGAGCCTAGGGTGAGGTGGTGAATACCTAGCCAGTGGCTACAAGGTCTCCTCCCACCTGATGATGACTTCCTGCGGGATGTGGCATCTTGCTACCCCAGAATGCACAAGTCTGCCCATTTCCAACATGGCAGAACCCTTCTTTTGGTGTGTAGAGCTCCCTAGCTCAACCCAGATGTGTAGCTACCTGGGGGGCTAAATGCCTTTGAAAAAAACATTTTGACAACTACTTCTGCCTCTCTGCCCCAGATTCCGGCCTGTATGTAAAAAAAAAAAAAAAAAGAAGCACCTCTTGTGTGTGACTACCATTTGCAATTCAAAGCTGCTTCCCCTTTAAAGCTCGCCTTTTGAGCTCACAAACAATCTGCCAGGGGGAGGTTACACCTCTACTCTTGGTGGATCATTTGTTTCTCTTCCTGAGGGTCATTTTCACCCCTCCCTAAGAAGATAGAACTATGTGTCGAGGATAACAGCTTGTATTCAACCTTCAAGCCTACAGAACCTTTTGGGATACAAAGTGGCAAATGTCTATAGTTTGTATGAAGGTTACATTAAAGTCAACTTGAGCAACAAGTCAGTTTACTGTAACAATTCATTTGATATCTTTAAGTACCAAGTTTAGTAGTCCAATATGTAAGATAACACTGCTGAGGTGTCATCTTGAAACTTCGTACTATCTAATGGGGCTACTAGCCTTATCACAGTAAAATTTATAATGTAGGGTTTTTACTATCAGGACATGCCCATCTTTTTAATATAATGCACCCTGCCTTTAGGGTTCATAAGTCCTGCCCTAGTGTCGACATATAAATATTAAACAAGAAGGTCTTGGCTTTGTCATTGCTTTAAATGACAAAGTCAAGTTAATTGTTTAAAACTGCTCTGCCATGGGGCAATGGTGGGCTGGGAGTCATGCTTTGCTTTGTCACAGTCAGGGTGGCACACGTGGCGCAGTCCACAGGCCCTGGGCACCGTTGGTAAAAAATATTAGGGACTTAAGGAAATAAGCCAATTTATGTAAAATGTGGGTAAGCTAGTTAGTCATACGATTTTTAAGGGTCAGAGCACTGGCACTGAGGCCTGGCTGGCAGGACTTAGTGAACTTTTACAGGTGAAAAACCAGCACCATCAATGCAAACATTTGAGGTTGATAATGCAAAAACAGGCATTTCTCTCAAATGTCTTACAAAATTGTCAAAGCACAGGACACATGACAAACCTGGTGCATAAAAAAGGACTGATGGGAATCACAGAAACTGAAGTATATGAGAGCAGAAAATGCATAAATAAATTAAAAACGTCTCAGCCACACAGTTCTGGTAATCTAAGAACATTTACCTTTACAAATTAAACACTTTTCCTGATTGGGTATTTTATATATTTTACAACATATTCTATTACATCATTATTCCACATTCAAACTAAGCAACAATATAATAGGAAAGTTCAAAACTAAAAAAACTGCACTGGTTACTTGAGCTGTACCAAATTGTTACCTCGTCAACGCATTTAGACACAGTTCTGTTTTTTGGGCAGCAAATTCATCCCATGATACTCTTTGTGATTCATAGTTTTAGTTACCTAATAATCTGTTCAGACTTCAGCATTCCGGAGTTGAACTTCTCAAAAGCATCATACATTGCATTAAGACATGTTCTCTGTTTCTTTTTAGTTTACTAGTTGTTCTATCAGAGATGGGCCAGTAATGTTCTGGTTTTGTCCAATAGTCCACTAGGCTCCACCAGCCTGCCCTCGTGCCCCTGATCCGTCTGACTGCTGCCTATACAGCAGTTCGAGGCCCTCCTCCACCCGCCGGCTCCCGCCTGCGCCTCATCCCTGGTGCCTAGTGGTAGGCTTCTCCGATCTCCGGCGACCGTGTAAGTCATCCTTGTGTGTTTTTTCTGAAATGCCCTGCATTACGTTTATGCCTTTTATGCTCCAGAGTACCCTGTCTATGCCTTTTTATATGTGTTTATATATGCCATATTTTACTCTTTAGTTTTACTCTTTAGTTTGCTGTGTTTTTGCCCGTTTTGCCTTCTCCTCTCAACGCTCTGCTCTCTGCGCTTCCTGCCCCCCTGCCCC
This sequence comes from Pleurodeles waltl, assembly GCF_031143425.1. Classification (NCBI taxonomy): domain Eukaryota; kingdom Metazoa; phylum Chordata; class Amphibia; order Caudata; family Salamandridae; genus Pleurodeles; species Pleurodeles waltl. Next base: position 255,207,080 of record NC_090437.1, on the reverse strand, counting down.
CGTGTTCACCTCTCGCCTCTCTCTCTCTCTCTCTCTCTGGCCGTTTTTTTGTCCTCCGGCTCCGGCTGATCTCCTTCTCCCCTGCTGCTGCCTCCCCTGCGGCCCCGCCCCCGCGCACATCCATTGGCCCCCTCCCTCCTCCCAGCTGCTCCACCCTCCCACCCCACCTCTTAATGGCAGCCGCTGCACAGCTGCGCTGCTGGTGCGCTGCTGGTGCGCCAGAGGCAAGCTGGTCTGCACCCGTCTGTGCCTGGACCGCGCCCAGCGCCAGTCCCCCTGGCCCTCCCAGACAACTCTACTCCCCTCTCACCCACCACTCCCTCAACCCAGGACCTCACCCCACCTGCACCCAATCCAGCCCCACACACACACAGGGCCCCTTCACCTGCTACACCTGCCATTTCTCCTGCTCTACACCCCACGCACCCCACATCAACCACAGTGCCCCCACCAAACACAAATACCTCAATGCAATAAACACCTGCATAGCCCCCGCGCCCACCAACCGACCCCACCAGGTAACACCTCTCAACCTGAACACACCCGACAACAACACCACCACAACCCACAGCAACACCATCCTACGACACAACGACAACACCCACCAAAACCATCTCAACTGCCTGCTCCTAAACACCCGCTCCCTACACAAACATGCCATAGAACTCTGGGATCTCATCACATCACACTCACCGGACATCGTCTTCCTCACGGAAACCTGGATGAACCACTCCTCAGAGCCCAACATAGCCACAGCCACAGCCACCCCTATGGGAAACAAACTCGAACGCAAAGACCGCCTCAACAAGCCAGGAGGTGGCATCGCCATCCTGCACAAAGAGACCATTAAAGTCACAACAAACTCCCAAGACACCATCGACAGCGCAGAACACATGCACTTCCTAATTCACATTAACAACAACACCACCCTCAGAGATACACTAATTTACAGACCCCCAGGACCACGCCCTGCCTTCTGTGACACCATCGCTGACACCATCAGCACACACGCCCTCACCTCCACAAACTACATCTTCCTCTGTGACTTCAACTTTCACTTGGAGAACCTTCAAGACCACAACTCCTCCTCCCTCCTAGACAACCTCGCCAACCTAGGACTCAAACAACTGGTTACAGCACCCACCCACTCAGCAGAACACACACTTGATGCAATCTTCACCTCAAGCCAACACATAACCTACACCCACACCACAGAACTCCACTGGACAGACCACCACTCGTCCACTTCTCCTTCGCCAAACCCCTCACACACCACCACCAACACACCACACCCTACCACATGTGGGACAAGATCCCTGCAGAACGCCTGAACTCCCAACTGACGCATAACCCCCCCCCACACCGACGACCCCAACACCGCAGCCCACAACCTCTCTAAATGGCTCACAACCTGCGCAGACACACTAGCCCCCCTCAGAAAAAACATCACCGCCTGCAACATCAAAATTCCCCATGGTTCACCACTGAACTCCAAGACTCAAAGCGCAAATGCTGCCAAGCGGAGAAAGACTGGTGACAAGAACCCTCAACAACCAACTTCTCCACTCTCAAAAACTCAATTCGCACCCACCACCAACTCATACACACCACCAAAAGAGCACACTACAAGGAATGGATTGACAACAACTCCCAAAACAGCAAAGAACTCTTCACCATCATTAAAGAGCTATCCAAACCCAAAGCCAGCAACATAGACCCCCCCCACACACAAACCCTCTGCGACTCCCTCTCCAACCATTTCCACCACAAAATCATGGACATAGACAACAGCTTCATACCACACACACCCACCACACACGCTTCTCACCCACCCAAGTCAGACCCCCCTCACGCCCCCCAAACCTACTTACCACCTGGGCCCCAACCACCATCGAAGAAATTGAAAAAAACATGAATTCCATCCACTCCGGATCCCCCTCCGACCCTTGTCCCCATCGCATTTTCAACAAAGCAAGCCCTACAATCGACCCTAATCTCTGCGACATAATCAACACCTCATTCGACACCGCCACCTTCCCAGACCTCTGGAAGCATGCAGAAATCACTGCACTCCTAAAAAAGCCCAAAGCCGACCCGGAAGACCTCTCCAACTACCGCCCCATCTCTCTCCTCCCTTTCCCTGCCAAGGTCGCAGAGAAACTAGTTGATGCTCGCCTGTCCCACTTCCTGGAGGAAAACAACACACTCGACCCCTCTCAATCCGGGTTCCGCAAGAACCATAGCACGGAAACCGTCCTCATCGCATGTACCGATGACATCAGAACCAGTGTTGACAAGGGTGAGACCGTCGCACTCATCCTCCTAGACCTCTCCCTGGCATTTGACACTGTCTGCCACCACACACTCCGCACATGCCTCCACAACACAGGAGTTCGACATAAAGCCCTAGACTGGCTCACCTCATTCCTCACCGATAGAACCCAAAAAGTCAGCCAAGGGTCCTCCCCCAGCCCCATTCTCTTCAACATTTACATGATCCCTCCCGCCAACATCCTCCGACCGCACAGAATCACCATCCTCTCCTACGCTGATGACACCCAACTCATTATCTCTCTCACCCGCAACCCCACCACCGCCAAAACCGACCTCCACGCTGCACTCCTTGACACCGCCACCTGGATGACAACAAATCACCTCAAGCTCAACTCCAACAAAACAGAAATCATCATTTTCGGCCCCAACAAAACCATATGGGACAACTCCTGGTGGCCCACCACCCTAGTCCCCGCACCCACCCCGCAAACCACGCACACAACCTCAGCATCATCCTAGACACCTCCCTCTCCATGACCCAGCAAATCAACGCAGTCACCTCCTCCTGCTTCCACACACTCCGCACGCTGAAAAAGACCTTCAAATGGATTACCACAGAGACCAGGAAGACCGTCACCCACGCACTCATCAGCAGCAGGCTAGACTATGGTAACGCCCTCTACACCGGCACCACACTCAAACTCAAACACAAACTCCAGAGAATCCAGAACACAGCCGCACGCCTCATCCTGAACCTCCCCCGCCACGAACACATCACACCACACCTCAAATCCCTTCACTGGCTCCCCATAGACAAGAGGATCACCTTCAAGATCCTCATCCACGCACACAAATCCCTCCACAACACCGGCCTAACCTACCTCAATGAAAGAGTGAACTTCCACACTCCCACACACCACCACCGATCCGCCGACATCGCACTAGCCATGTTCCCCTGCATCCAACACGCCACCACTGGAGGCAGGTCCTTCTCCTACCTCGCCCCCAAGACCTGGAACTCCCTCCCCACCAACATTTGCAAAATCCAAGACCTCCTGCTTTTCAGAAAAAACCTCATGACATAGCTGTTCGAACAGTGACCCTCCTTCCCCCCTTAACTCCCACCCCCCCCAGCACCTTGAGACCCTCACGGGTGAGTAGCGCGCTATATAAATTTCTTTGATTGATTGATTGATTGATTGTTCTACCCGTATTAATTGGGCACTTTTCAAGAAAAAAGACACTTAACCTGTTTTCTATGGTAATGTCTATTCAAATATCTTTCAGTTTATCTTCATATTTCACATTTGCAATTTCTCCCAAATTTGTAAGTTTAATGAGGTTTCGATGGAGGATTCCTTTCCTCCAGGTAACTTGTGAATAAGAGCCTGATTCACAAAGGTAAACATACACTTTTGTGTAAGTTTACAGTTTATTGCAATGCTCAAAGAAATAGTACTAGTAGTATCTTTATGATTTGCTATCTTTTTATATGCAGAGTCTTCGCCATGAATGTGGAGACTTCACAGTCGTAAAGATGCTACTCATTAAGGGGGTCATTACGACCTCGGCGGTCTTTTCAATAGACCGCCGAGGGACCGCCGTTCGGAAGACCGCCAGTGCTGGCGGTCTTCCGCATGGGCCATTCTGACTGTTGGCAGCGCTCCGCCCGTTTCCGGACGAAGAGCCGCCAACAGCCATACTGGCGGCAGGCGGGGAAGTGGAGGTAGCTCCACCTCCACCGCCACGCCAACAGAACACCGCCCAGCGAATCACGACCTGTGATTCGCTGTGGCGGTGTTCTGTTGGCGTGTCGGCGGAGCTGCCCGTTCCCTCCCGGAGGATCACCAGGAACAGGTAAGGTGATCGTCCGCTAGGGAAGGGGGGTGGGGGGGTGTTGTGAGTTGTGTGCGTGCATGGGGTTGTGCGTGTGTGTATATTGAGGGGGCGTGTGAATGCGTGCATGAATGCGGGGGGTGTGTGTATGTGCATGAATGCGGGGGGTGTGTGTATGTGCATGAATGCGGGGGGTGTGTGTATGTGCATGAATGCGGGGGGTGTGTGTATGTGCATGAATGCGTGCATGAATGCGGGGGGTGTGTGTATGTGCATGAATGCGTGCCTGTATGTGTGTATGTGTGTGTATATGTTGGGGATCGGGGTGGGGGACGGGGGTCCTGCAACCTTTTGGGGGTGGCAGGGGTGGTGGGAGGGGTAGGGGAGGGAGTCGGGGTGGGGGTTGGGGGTGGGGGAGACCCCTATCAGTGCCAGGGAAGGGATTCCCTGGCACTGATAGTGCTTACCGCCATGGATTGCATGGCGGTCCCCAACCGCATGAAATCCATGGCGGTAAGCCGGGGTCAGGCGGGTTGGAATACCGCCGGCGGTATGTGACGTCCGCCGGGCTGGAGACCCAGGTCTCCAGCCCGGCGGTCGTTACCGCCGTGGCGGTCGGAACGGTGAAGCGGCGGCTGGCCATGGCGGTAACCGCCATGGTCAGAATACATGAAAAAAGACCGCCAGCCTGTTGGCGGTCTTACCGCCGCTTCACCGCCGACCGCCAGGGTCAGAATGACCCCCTAAATGTCTTTATGAATTGCAAAAAATTGTGAACTTACACAAAAGTGTAAGTTTACCTTTGTGAATTAGGCCCAATGTGTGAAATATATTGCTCAAATTTAGATAAGTTTGGAGATACTTTTGAAGAATTCTTCATTCGTTACTGTTACTTTTTCTTGCAATCTAAAAAGGTTTCCTTGTGAGCTGGCCCTATGAACTCAAAATTTTGTAAGCATTATGACACAGTAGAATGGAATACAATGCCTTTCAAGAACTCAATTTTATCAAATATAGCCTGCTGTTGAAGGCTATATCATTTGTTAAAAGCGATGAACCTTATAAGCGATGGGGAAGGGCCTATAACAATGGGGGAGGGCATTTAAAAACCGGTGTAGCCTGAGGCAGAAGTTCTAAAGGGGGTTAGAACATTTCACTAACTGAGGGTAGAGTATTCTAAACTAAAAAGGGACAAACAAAAAAGATAAGCATTGGAATGTTGGAGTAGGAAGCTTATACCATCCATAAGAGCCCCTAGGCCATTTAATTGATTGGAGCTTCCAACATTCAAATAATCTACTTTGTGATAAACTATTGTTTGGAAATGTTACAAGCATTCATTTTCCAGACAATGCAAAAACGGCATGCAATATAATGGTTAGGCCTCTTTTTTCAGCTTGCTGGTGAGTAAATTGAGAAGCTTGCCTTCTCTCAAAAGTTCTTGTGCTTGTTCATCAGTCAGTATATTTTGAGGTTAAATATGAGTGTAAGTTCTGCCACATTTGTAGATACTGGTAACCATTTCTGAATTATACCCTCATATTTAATTTTAACAAGAGATTCTTCAGATTTTAACTTCCAGAATTTATGAACAATTTCAAGTGCTTTCTCTGAAATTTCACAAAATGTAATAAAACTAAATATTGCATTGTGGCTAGACAGTGTTTGAATTTTAAACATAATGGGCCTGATTCACAAAGGTAAACTTAGACCAGAAGTTTAGGTTGAGACCTACAGTCTAACTTTAGACCTGAAGTCTAAGTTTAGACCTAAAGTCTAACTTTAGACCTGAAGTCCAAGTTTGACTTAGGGCCTAATTAGGAGTTTGGCAGTCCACACTCAGAGTGGCAGTTAGACTGCCAGAATCCTGGCCATCCAACCATCGGTTTAAGAACCTGGCAGTCGTACTGACAGGAGACAGATGGTTCCACCGGGATCATGGTTGCCTACCGGTTGTTGGTGGTCAAAGTCGTGGTGAGCCATTGTGGTACCGAGTTCGGCATCACTGTGCTGATCACGACTTTGCTTTCCACCATTCTTTTCATGGTAGAGTCCCTGTCATGAAAAGGCTGTCAGAAAGTTAGTTCTGCAGGATATAGGGGGCCCCTGTACTCCCCACAACCATGTCATGGGCAGTGCAGCGGCCCCCTCTGCCAGAACCCACGGAATGTGCACCGTCTGCTATTGCAGACAGTGTGCATTCTGAGGGTTCTATGTGTAATTGCATTGGCCTCGGCTCCCTTAAGTGAGCCGAGGCCAATGCTGCATCACTGTTTCCACTGTGCTGACTGTCAGAAAGGTCGTAATACAACATTTCCGCTAGTCAGCCCAGTAGAAACATCGTAATACGATGAGGGTAAGGCTGCCGGCTTGACAGCCACCTCACCCCACTGTATTGTAATTGTGGTGGTTCAACCTCCCAACTCATAATGAGGCCCTTAGATTTTAGGGCTAAACTTAGATTTCAGGTCTAAGTTTACCTTTGTGAATTGAGCCCAATGCAAGCATCAAGTTCAACATAGTCATCACTATTTAAAGTCTACGGGGTCAAAGAACCACAATATTTGCAGAAACTGGTTTCACACTACACAGATTGTATGGTGTGAACACTGTGAGACTCTAATATGCTTTAATGCAAATTCATTTCCCTGCAACTTCAGGGTCTTGGGCAGTAGAAGGCAACACAATCCACATTTAAGGCAGAACTGAACCAATATACATAAACAATGCCTGAAAACTGAACATTTAAACTTGCTTTTAATTCACACAGAAGAGGGATTAGGACAGGGGAATATAGACATGGACATCTACTAATATAATATGAGGATTTGGGTTCCTTCAGGGTACTTTGGATGAACATGTATTAAAAGACATTTTGATGAACATCCATCCACAGTAATGTGTGAGAAAATCCAGAATCTCAAATTCCTTTTTTCAAATGCCAAGAGCAATTACCTTACATGCTACTGTTTGGGCTTGTGTTGCAAGCTATAGCTAGGTAACATCATTTTAAAATATACTTGAGTTTTAAAAGATACCTGTACACATATAAATAAATAATTCTAAATTCTCTCTTTATACAAGTGAGGCTAGGTATCTGGCTATACCAGTGTTTAGTCTGCAGGAATAACGGAATAAAGAATCATTTGTGATGTCTTTGTCCATTGTATAATGGTCTTAGAAGATAAAGGGCCTAATTATGACCTTGGCGGAGGGGATTACTCCGTTCCAAAGAAAGTCCAACTGCCAGCTGCACCCAGTCATGTGACCCAAGACAGGCTGCAGGAGCAAGAAGGCTAAGGGCAGGAAAATACCAACTTTCTAAAAGTTGTAACCAGAATGTATGTCTCTCTACATTTTCTTTATTATGGTTGTCATGCTAAATTTCTATGATCTAATAGATCATACTACTCCTTATATATATTGGTTTTACTCAATGTACCACTCCTGTGGTTGCCAAAAGATCAACAATGATATATACTTCATAATGTAGACTTTTAGTTTTTAACTTTCCTCTCTGAAGATGGCAGCCAATTATTCTGCTTAAATATGCATGAGATGCTTTTGCTCTTTTTTGTTATCCAAATCACACAATTTTTGGTCACACGATAATTCATATTATTTATATTAGTCCCTCAAATGTTCTCTTTTCCATAAATATGTACCATTCCATGGTTGTCCATAGTTCTCTAAGTGCACATTCTTTTAATGCAGGCTTAAATATTATCTCTTCTTTCAAGATGGTTGCTGATTCTTTTGTCTTTCGATATGCTTTAAGTGTTAGATCCCTTGTTTATTGTAATATCCCAATGCTGAGCGCTTTAAACACACCGGCTTTTCATGATCCATGTGTTGTGCATTCAATGGGAATGCTTACTGTGAAATCTTCTGGCCCCCGGTGTTTTTTTGGACACTGTTCCCATGGTTTCTATTAAGGAAGCAATATGCCCCTCCTCTGTTTGTTTTGAGGCCCTAAAATCCTGTTGGCTTATACTGACTATAATTATTTTGACAGCTTCATAGCTGAGCACCACCTAACGTTAGCTCTGTCCATTGCGGTATGGCCATTCGCCCTATAATTGGCTGGCCCATGACTCTCATTAAGGTGAGAATGTGCACCGCCTCCCCTGCATAATTTGAGGCCCAATTCCTTTGGCCTAGATTGACTCCCTTAATTTATTTTAATTAATTGACAGCCTCTGAGAAGACTGCACACCGACTTTGATTACTGAAGTACATATGGCTAGTCCCTCTGTGAGAGACTGGCCCCCAAATCAATCCCAGTGAACATATCCCTTGTTTCTGGCACCCCTTGCCTCCTTTAATCATCTGCATGGGGTCTATTATATACTGACATTTCCTATATTTCTCCTTAGTTACAGTCCTTGCTAACATTGAAGCACGTCTGTCTCCAGTATCCCAGGAGTAACATGATTGCTCAATACAATTCTATTGCCAGGCGTAGATTCTAGCGCATTCAATTTTACTGAGTGACTTTTGATTAGCACCTTATTCACTCTAGACTTCCTTTCCCTACTCTAGGGGTTCTGATCATTGGGAGATTATTGCTTTCCCTCCCCCTACCTGCTTGACCTCTAGGCTTCCTGCACCATCTCTTTCTCATGCGGGCTCTTTCTGCAATTCCTAAAATGTAGGCTAGTTTGCATGGTTTTGTTTGGCCTTATTTGTTGTATTTTACTTTATGTAGCTTTTTGTGCTCACAAACTGCCTGATTCGCAGAATCAGTCCATTTGTGACTGCAAAAATGCCTTTTTATATGGGCAAACCCTATTTTGCGATTCAGTAGCCTATTACAAAATCACAAAATGGACTTGCTGTTGTAGAAAGGGGCATGTTAAGGGTGACCCTTCTTAATAGTGACTCACAGGGGGATGTAAGAATACTTTGTGACTGAAATGTGGTCGCAAAACATTCACAGTTTATCACCACCTTCAAGTTGGTGGTAACCCATTTACATAAAGGACCCCTTCCTCTTTGTGAATGTGGTACCTACTCTTAAATAATAAAAATAAATATTTTCAGTTTTCTTTTTGAGGAAAAAGGACTGCATTTAAACAAATTGCTTTATTACAAAAGCAATTGCAGTCATGGCAGTCACCATCCCTGTAATTGTGGCAAATCTAAATGTGGTTGTACATTAGGACATTGCTGTTTGCGATTTCTTAAATCCTAAAGATTCACAATTAGGAGATCACAAACACATTTCGTGGTACATATCACCCTATGTTCCTCCAGGTGTTCTCACCTGGCCCCTACTCTGGCAGGCATTTAAAGGACCCGCATCTAGCATTCACCACTTATATTTGTGACAGTTTCTTGATTAGGCTACTTGTGTGTTTGATCCTAGGTACGTAATTCACTTCATTCAACGGAATGTGTATGTCCTTGAATGCATATAAAAACCTCCTTTGGTGGGAACTAATTTCTTTCCCCATTCTTCTCTTTTTCTTCCCCTTTCTTACCCTTTGAGTAACCCTTCTCACGCATCAATTGTAATGTCCTGATGATAATCCTGTTATGTTTAAAGGATCAAAATATCGTTGACTCACATGCACTGACCCTACAACATTTATTTAGCAATGACTATTTGGGCAGAATTGCTGCTGTAGGTTTATTTGTGCCTAAAAGTTTTTTTGTTTATGTATATAATTTTGTGTCCTATGTGTTTTGTGTCCTTACCCACCATTGTTTGTAAAGTTTATCCCTGTTAAACGCTTATAGATGTGTGTTATAGGAGCCCTTGTTTCTTTAAACAATTATGTACCCCAATTCCTTTATATCTATGGGTTTTTCTTGTGTTTGAGTTTAAAAAAAATAAATCATAATAGTGGCATTGCCAAAACTGTAATAAAAAATCTAACTTTACCACTGAAGAGGATATTTCATTATAATTTCATAGATGCCAAACATTAATTGTCTACCCGGTCCCAATCAAATGTTAGCACTTATTATATGCAATAGGCAACCCAGTTATATCCAATGGGCCTGGTAGGCCTCACACTAATTAAAAATTAATTTAATTTTTTTTTACCACCAGGCCATGAAAAACCTAAAATGACATGTCCAATCTTTTACACTATGGGCTATGGAGAACCTCCCTTAGGGGTAGCTTTTATACAATAAAACAAGATTTAAGGCCAGGAAAGGGGGTAATAATGCTGAGTTGAACTGGCTGTATACAACTGCATTAGGCTGCAATGGCAGTCCTAGGACATGTTTTAAGGTGCTACTTAAGTGGGTAGCACAATATGTGCTGCAGGCCCACTAGTAGCATTTCATTTACATGCCCTGGGATTATGGTATACCATATTAAAAGACATTTCTAAATAAATTATATATGACAGTCAGGTGTAAACTATTTTAAGGGTTTAAGGGAGTGAGCACAAACACTTTAGCACTGGTTAGAGGTGTGAAAGTGCACACATCCTGAATGCCAACAAAAACGACTTTCAGCACAAAAATGGAGGGAAGTAGGATACAATTTGGGGGAAGTCGACCCGAAAGCTGAGATGTCTAGCAGCCTTATACAGGATCATGTTTCTTTATGTTGACTTATTATTTTAGTTTGTTTCTAACACTTTTCCAGGCATGGTTGCAACTTGTACGATCCAAACTATTCACTTCTTGACTCTTGTAAACCCATACTTCTGTGATGGGAAAGGGAGAAACTCTTTGAGCCTTATTTAAGAAAAATGTCCACTATTTTGTAAATACAATACTATTTTACACAACATAACATAGGTATCGCGGCAGATCGGTTTATGTGAGTTTGCCTACGTTTCTGGAAAAAGATGGGAACGAAGAATATGGAGATGTTTATAATTACTATGAAAATGAGAGAAAAACTTAACATCGTTTTAAAGAGGCATACATTATTTGTACTGAAGGAATAATGTAAAGGGCTATGAGATAAGGTAGCTGTTTTAAGAGGCCTTTGTAAGACATGCAACTTTGGTGTCCTGTGTGACTCACTTATAACTTGTGAATGATGAATTGGTAAGATGCGTCAGTAACCCTACGTTCAAGAAAATGTTTATCACACAGTCAAGCCATCAAAATAATTAAACTTATTATGCACATAGACAATTGTGTAAAAGAAAGCACATGTAGAGAAAGTTGTCTGTGAAGTATAGGATATCAGAGAAGGAGAAGAAAATGTCAAAACCACAGAAGTAAACAGTTAAAAACATAGGGCCTGATTTAGGTCTTGAAGGAGGAAATACTACTTCACAAACTTGACAGATGTCCCATCCACCATATTACGATATCCATAGCCATATATTTCAATATGGTGGGTATGATATCCGTCATGTTTGTGACGGAGTAACCCCCCTCTGCACACTCTAAATCAGGACCATTGTGACATTGCTATGTTAAAATGCTTAAGATGTGTTAACTTTGGTCAATTAATTAATACTATTGCTTGCAGCAGCAACAATGCTGTGTGTAGGGATTGTGATATTTGGGAAATATTGTTTAGGGTTTATAAGGATACTGAAAAAAACAAGCTAGTACTGTATCAAACTAAGAATGCATAAATAATGTTGTATTTCAAGTAAATGATAGCAATGAACGTGTTGAATTGCCGAGTTGTGAGATTACTCTGCACAATGAATTAACTAGCTGATTCATGTTCAGCACATATTCTCACAGATGCGATAAATGTTTCTGAAAAGTCTTACATTACTCTAGGAGCATATAATGACCACAATCCATTGTAAGAAATGCCCAGAATACAGAGTTTATTTAAGGGGAGAACAACGGCTAGTAATGTTTATGTCACTAAGAAACATTCTAACTGCTGTGGGTGGAGATGACAAATTAGTGATTACTTTGAATCCAAATTCAGCAGACACTGGCAAATTAAGTGAAAGATATCTAGCTAAACAAGATATTTGTAATGAATTTCTACAGGTGTTCGCTGATAAAATTAGTCATGTAAAAAATGTAAAACACGGAAAAAGACTCTAAGCACATCGGTCCCTCTAATTTCCAAAGTATATCCTGTTAGCCACCTTATGAATAAACTGCTTGAAGAAGAATTGCATAGATAAACAGATAAGATCAAATCTATTGAAGGGATCACTAATTTCCCACCCTATTAGCTAGTAAGGAGAACAACAGAGGTATTTATGTTAGTCTTCACCTACATGATCTCAATTCCTACATTTGAGGGGATCTGTATCAAAATTACTCCTACTAGTTGGAGAAGCCATTTGCTTTAGTGTAAGTGATCTAACCGCTGTCTGCAATTGGCTAGAATTGTACCCTCAGTTGAGAACCCTTGATCCATTTGTCCTGGTATTAAGCATGTAGATTGTTAAGGATGTCCCTTGGCTTGTACTGCAGCTTTAATTCAGTGTGTTAAGGAGCAACTATTAAAAGGCACGCCAAATGACTTGTGTTTTCAAAATCATATAGTTCTAATGTCAATGATGATACCACTCTCAGGGAAGTTTTGGGAAGGTGGTAGGAGGCAGAGACGATTACATGATATCCAAGGGTGATGTTAATCCCAAATGGGATGCAGTGAATAGAACCTCATCCCTTTCACAAAAAGATGAACTAAAGGTCATTGCAGCATGCAAAGTGGAGAAAGAGCGACGCAAACCTAATGCGAGATTTATGAAGCCATGCAATGCCACTTTGCGTGCCTTTACGTGGCTTTGTAAATTTCCAGTAATGTAACGCTTCACATAACGCTGTTATAATACTCTGCACCAGGGAGGCTTTTAAATTGGTTTTCCCACACAACATCCATGAAATGTGATGCATTCGCAGATTTATAAGAACTTGGAAACCTGGGAATGCACCAAAAAGATGCGCCTCCTCAGGAGACGCATAACGAGGAGAAATATGAATATTTCTCCTTGTTTTTTCCTCTTTCTATGTATGGTGCCTTTTACAGCACACATAGATAGAGAAAAAAGACTCTCATGATTGTTTTTGCCCAGGAACCTGCCCCTATCTGCACAAAAACAATCCTGCATGCAACACTGGCACATTTGAACCATAATGCTCAGTTGCCTGCATTCATGCTACTCTGCTTAAGGGTGCCAGCACAGGGGAAAGGTCAAGAATGTGTGGTATTTTTCTAAATACCACACATTCCAGCCCTTTCTCTGTGATGCAGACAAGTGCAGCAAGGAGAATTGATGCACTGCACTTTACCTTAAAGCCCATAAATATGGGCCTAAGTTCATTTTTAGGCCTCGCAAAAAACTGTTGAAAGTTTGTAAAAAACGTTGCCAATAAGCAATTTACTAAGCATGTTCAGCAAACCTAAAGATGGAATTTTCATGACTCCTACTTTAAGAAAATTTGATCTGATCAAGCAACTGATAGCTGTTCCTTTAAGCTGGGGCTCAATCTGACTCAAGTGTTTGGCAGCAAAGAAAAGACTGCTGAGTTTACCTTGAGTTGTTTGTAGGGATATCTTTGCTCACTTAAGGGATGTGAGACCATTTGCATTATTGGTCGAGGGCATACCAGTTGTTCTGCGTACCAACTATACACTCTTTTTTTCTTTTTCATCCAAAGGGACACAAGGTATCATTCTGTGGGTAGATATATGGCTATTAAGGTTGGTGAGGTATAACGTCAAGAAAGAATAACCATCCAGTTTGGGAAATAATGTGTTAACCCTTTTTCTCATATGTCCAGGAATAACATTTGAATAATTGATTCAAACGAAGAAATAGTTCTTGCTGTAGTGCTGGATGGTTTAGGACATCTGAAATGGAAAAATGCAGACAAGGCAGATGAATACAGTGATTGAGCCAAGACATGTACATAACAGAGCTGGCTAGAAAAAGAATGTTTATTTTCCAAAATATTTAAGGGTTAGCTGCTGCAGTGGGGCTGGTGTGGTGAACCCCAAGCAGTGTAACACCGCAGGCTGTGTGCGGCTTGGGTTGGCTGCCCACAGGAGGTTGGACACAGGGTTTTGCTGCAGACCAGGCCCTGCAGTAAACCCCATGCTGTCCATGGCCAAAGGGGGTGGCCACCTGTGGCAGGTTGTTGGTAAGTTCTGTAAGGTAATAAAATATTATTTTAAGTTGAAAAAAACCTTAGAAATGTACTGGAAAAAACAAAGGTTATAGGTATGTGTAATGATATTAAGTATGTTTGCCCAGTGACTTTGTGTTTCACCACTGTGCATATTACTGTAGTTCTTCAAAGTTCAAAGTTCACCAGTAGCACATTACATTTTGTATTCAGTTTAGCTGCCTATTGGCTTTAACGTGGCATTAGACATTACATTCTGTATTCAGTTTAGCTGCCTATTGGCTTTAACGTGGCATTAGACATTCAGTTAAGCTGCCTATTGGCTTTATCGTGGCGTTAGAGATTGCAGATGAGCTGTGTTTTTCCACATATTAAACTAAGCTTGTGGTTTTCTCCCACCGAACACTAGCATGATAGAGAAGTGCATATTTTGCGTTTTTCTCTAATGCAGCCTTGGGAAAAACAAGCCTTGAAGACTTGGCCAACCTTCAATGCTTGTTTTCTTTCAAATCTGACCAACAGTAGCCAGCATGCTTTGATTATTAAAGGGAAGTGTCTGTTAGCAGGCTTTTTTATTATAAAAGGTGTCCCTGGGCAGCAGTGAGGGGGAATTTTCCGAGACTTCAGTCAGGAGCGGACGTCAGCTGCCTGACCTGTCCCGTATGGGTGGTAAATCTCTTTCTCGCAGTTGAACAGGAGTCATCAACTTGCAGGCATGAGAAAGATGATGAGCAGTGATAGGCCCTACAGTGATGAATTTTGATTTGATTCTTTGCTTTGAAGTTATGCTATAATATAATCACATATATTTGTTGTGTACATTGCAATTGAGAATCACTTTGATATATTTTCCTTTCATTGCTGTGACTATTTTTAAAAGTGTGCCTCTAACCTACTAATCTCCTCTCTCAGGAACCTCGTGGTGAAGTCATAATAAATGTCTTCTTTAAACTAAGAAGTGCATTCCAGAGATTGTTTTCAGCTCGGTCATTAGTGAAAGCAAAACACTTTGGCGTAGTCAGCAGGATTCGAAGATGAAAAAAATGTTTAACAAGTTAAAGGAGTGATTGTTTCACGTTGTGTCCTAAATTGTCCTGAAGTGCATAGTTCTGTTATTCTGAAGTGTAAAGCAAAACATTTTGTCGAGTCAGCATTCTGGGAGTGGAATTGGACATTGGAAGTGCACGATTTAAAAGTGTAATTGTTTTTTTTTGTTGTTTAGAGAATTAAAGGAATCATGGCAGACCATGTTTAAAAATGCATGTGAAGTTAAACTGCCTTATGGTGCTGTGAGAAACATGTTTTCTTGTTTATCAGAACTTCCTGAGTTTTGGGATGAGTGATTGGATAAAACAAAAGTGTTTTCATATTTAGAAAAGGTGCTTTTTGAAAGAAACGATGTCCCTTTTGTTCTTGACAGAATGGTTTGGATACTTTTGTCTGCTTACAGAAAAATAC
The DNA here is from genome assembly GCF_031143425.1 of Pleurodeles waltl. Lineage (NCBI taxonomy): Eukaryota > Metazoa > Chordata > Amphibia > Caudata > Salamandridae > Pleurodeles > Pleurodeles waltl. The sequence continues at coordinate 255,191,483 of NC_090437.1, read as the reverse complement.
ATGAGAGATGTAAGCAGTTATAACATGAAAATAAGAATTTAAGTGAGCAAATTAGCCAGAACAAATTATTGCAAGATAAAACTGAAATCTACAAAGTTGTTGCAGGAGAATCTGGCTTTTCACATTGTAGTAATGAGGAGGTTGAAAAGGGTGGGGCCAGTGTGAGTCTCATGGGCAGAGCATAGATCTCCGTGCGCAGAGCAGCACACAGTATTTGGCAGGAGTTTAAGTGAATTCTTTAAAGATTACACTGAGCAAGAAGTTGACGATGTTATATTCAGACCACTTTTGCAAAGTACGATGTGTAAAATTAATTCAGACAAGGCTGAACTGTCGCAAAATGTGCAGTTTCTGTGAATTCAGTGGAATCCAGAACATAGACAAATGTTGTCAAAGGTAAAACAAAAGATTTTACAGTTTCTTACTATTTGCACTAAGCAAGAGACACCGAGTTTCACAAGCTTGTTTGATTTTTGGAAACAGTATAGCCCTCATCTGAGTACAATCTGAACACTTTGGTATAAAGTAACTAGGAAAAAAACATGAGTTTGAATGGAGTGAGAAGCAGCTGCGTGCTTTTTATTTGGCAAATTAAATAATTCAACAGACTTTAGATTTGTGTGCAGTGCAAGAGGGAAACACTGATGTAAACTTGAGTATGTGGCAGAAACAGGGGAGGACAAGGGTGACCCTGGGGCTTTAGATTAAAAAACCTTCTGACTTTGAGGAGTGCTGTACTTTTGAAAAACAGATTTTGACTTGTTATTGGGCTCTCGTGAATACAGAGCAAATGACATTAAATTAAAACTGAAATCTGAAATATCAATAATGCAGTGGGTGATGAGTTCACCTAAATCTCACAGTATAGGACAGGCACAAGAGGCTAGTATCATACTTTGGATCTGGTGCATACAAAACAGGGCTCAAGTAGGACCTACAGGCACTGCAGCCCTACATGAACCTGTGTCACAAGCCCCTTTACAGGATGAGGAGAGGGTGCAGGGAGTACCACGGGTAAAAGAGTTACCAGTGAAATTGAGCGCACTATTTGAATTCTTGTCCCCTGAGGATAGAAAGCGTGTTTGTTTGACTAATGATTCATTGAAATACATGAGTACTAAAAGGCAATGGGAAGCAGTGTTACACAATCTAGTTACTGAAAAGTTGTTATCTAGCACAGGAGAAAGAAAAAGTAACCAATATGCAGAGTTGCACAATGTGTGTCAGATTTTAACGCAAGAGCTGCTTGAGATGTGCCATTTTTACACTGATTCTTGGTTCACTGACAATGCATTAGCCATTTGGCTTTCCACATGGCTTGCACATAACTGGTTAATTAATTCAAAGGAGGTGAGGAGCAAATAGTTGTGGCGGGAAATTTGGGAAATGTTAAAACAGAGCATAGTCATATATGCTCCTTGTCCCATTGACTCATTAGAACGCTGGTTCAACTCCCTTGCAGATGTTAAAGAGAAAAGTTCAAAGACAGAAGTGTTAACCCAGAATTCTGACTTGGTGGGGATGACTAAGTGGGCGCACCAGAAATGTGGACATCTGGGAGAAAAAGCCACTTACAGGTGGGCAGAGATTAGAGAAATGCACATTCCCTTAGATTAGATAAAAACTGTGATGTCCTATTTGTCAGCACACAGAACAGAGATCTGTCCCACAAACAGTCAAAGATCAGTTGGAGAGAGGAAAGTTACCAGGACAGATATGGCAAATCGATCAGGTTTTAGGGGGGGTGATTGCTGCAGATTACCAAGGAGAAATCAAAGTAATTCTGATAACTAGAAGAGAATCTCATTTATTCATACAGATTGGAGACAGAATTGCCCAACTTGTCATAAGTGGAGCGAATGGAGGTTTGGTAAGGAAGGAGTCTGCCCCAGCCCTTATGACAGTGCAAGGAAAGGGAAGCTGTGGTGCAGCAGATGAAAACCTCAGCTCTAAGGTGTGGGTTGAATCCCCAAATGACCCTCCAGAACCTGCAGAAATCATAACAAAGGACCCCGATAACGTCCTGCTGATTATAAAACAAGGACAAGAGAAAGGAGGGCACATTTCAGATGACAAATGTTATTTGCAAGAAAAGTAATACTTTTTCTTTTGCAGATCCTACTATGACTCACCACTGACCATGAGTGTGCTGTGTGGTGTCCCTTCGGGTGTTTGCGTGTGGGGTCAGGGGAGGAACCGCACCCCCAACCTGAACCTGACTGATTAAAGTACAAAACCCCATGGATCCATTTTGCTCAACTGGCGCCTCCAGTTCAAGTTCTACATGGGATCAATATAAAGTTTGTCAACTTGTTTGATTACATTCTTCCACCGGAACTAACTCATGTCATATAATTGGATGACTGCTGCCAGTCTCACTAAGCAACATTGCCAGTTAGCTGTCTGTTTACTTTCACTTACATTCCAGTATACCTTTCAGGTGGACCATGTACCTTTACATGAGTAGAACTCATGCAACTTGCTATTTTAGAGACACTATTCCATCAGTTATTATCCCAATCAGGGTATATAAGCTTCAGACTTTTCATTGTAGGTGTATCTGATTTGAAAGGTTGTGAGATCAATACGTTAATCCACTAACATTGCTTTACAGTGATTGCTTTTATCATTCAAACCTGATTTGCTTATAATGTTTTTGTTTGTTTGTTTTTTCTTTGAAACAAGAGAAAAGTAAACAAAAGTCATTGGCCAGAGAGTGGAGATGTAATGACATTAAGTATGTTTATCACTGACTTTGTGTTTCACCACTGTGCATATTAGTTGTTCAATGTTCACCCATAGCACATTACATTTTGTATTCAGTTTAGCTGTCTGTTGGCTTTAACTTGGCATTAGACATTACATTCTGTATTCAGTTTAGCTGCCTATTGGCTTTAACGTGGCGTTAGACATTGCAGTTAAGACATTGCAGATGAGCTGTGTTTTTCCACATATTAAACTAAGCTTGTGGTTTTCTCCCACCGAACACTAGCATGATAAGGAAGTGCATATTTTCTGTTTTTCTCTAGTGCAGCCTTGGGAAAAACAAGCCTTGAAGACTTGGCCAACCTTCGATGCTTGTTTTCTTCCAAATCTGACCTACAGTAGCCAGCATGTTTTGATTATTAAAGGGAAGGGTCTGTTAGCAGGCTTTTTCATTATAAAAGGTGTCCCTGGGCAGCAGCGAGGGGGAATTTTCCGAGACTTCAGTCAGGAGCGGACGTCAGCTGCCCGACCTGTCCCGTATGGGTGGAAAATCTCTTTCTCGCAGTTGAACAGGAGTCATCAACTTGCAGGCATGAGAAAGATGACGAGCAGTGATAGGCCCTACGGTGATGAATTTTGATTTTATTCTGTTGTTATGCTATAATATAATCACGTATATTTGCTATATACATTGCAATTGAGAATCACTTTGATATTTTTTCCTTTCATTGCTGTGACTATTTTTAAACGTGTGCCTCCAACCTACTAATCTCCTCTCTCAGGAACGTCGTGGTGAAGTAATAATAAATGTCTTCTTTAAACTAAGAAGTACATTCCAGAGATTGTTTTCAGCTCGGTCATTAGTGAAAGCAAAACAGTATGTTATAGAAAAGTAGCACTGTCAGTTTGACCATAACATTTTATAAATAAATAAACTATTGAAGTTCTCTAGTTATAATTATAGGAAGTAACTAACTCTCGGCCCTCGCCATGTCCTGCTTATACCCTCACATATTACATAACTCATTTCACGTTCTGTGGCATAACTGATTATGTTTAATCTAAATCTGTTTTGACAATTCTTGGACTGTTACATTTAGCACTGCTTTTTGATAATTGCAATTCTATTCCTTTTTCAAGGATGTGTGTTTTGTGTTAGAATGTACCTCTCAAACCCCTCTTTACATTTTAATAAACTACTCCCACTTAGCACTAACTAGTCCCCTTTTCCTTCCACTCCTTCTTGTCTCTCCCACGCTTTCTAGTTGAACGTGTGTTTGCATTGCAGAAATCTACTACTAACTATTCCCCTTTTCCTTCCACTCCTTCTGCTCTCTCACATGCTTTCTCGTTGAACGTGTGTTTGCATTGCAGAAATCTACGCCACTGTGGCAGAGATCTCCCCAAAAAAGTGATAGGAAAGGCGAGGTCTCTGGCAGTATGTCAGGAATGGGGCCAGTTTAGGGCAGTGCGGCCACATCAGGTGCTGACCGGGATTAGGGGGCGCTGACCTCAGGGGGGCACTGTGTTTAGCAATAACTTAGAAACTTGCGATTTAAAAGCATCTGCTGAAAAGTTCCTTGTGAGTCCAGGCTTCAGGAAGCAATTAAAAGGTCAAGATACCTCTTTTGAATGCTGTTCCTGCTAGGGAGAGAGATGTGAGTTTTGTCTAAAGTACAGTAGAGGGTAAATATGCCTGCTGCAAAGAACAAAACAATATTTTATGTGGATAGCTGAGTGGATGAGTAAAGACAGCCTTTACAAGTGCTTTAAAATAAATGAATGCATGTGAAAGTGTGGTTATGGAGAGATGAGGGGCACATTTTCCAGGTGGTAGTTAGGCGAATCAGAGGAGGTGGTCATTGGGTGGGGGGGCACCAAAAAAGACTGTTGCACAGGGTGCCTCCAGCTTTAAAGACAGCCCTGGTTAGGATATAGCATTTTTTTTTCTTTTTTTTTTTTAACTAGCGTTGAACATATAGCTGGGACATCCTTTTAAATCAAAATGAGTCGATTAAAACCAGTTGATGTGGTAGATTTGAGAAATGCAGTTGGCTTTGTTTGTGGGTAATGATCAAGGCAGTTACAGAATAGTTTCTTATAATAGTCCCTTGTACGTGAATATAATCTTGTTTCAGATGAAAATTCGTAATAAATGCCTAAATTAAACACATCCGATCTTTTGTTTAGATGCATAAGAAAAGGAAAACAATTCCCAGAAGGCACCTAAGCCCACTGGAAAATCCAAGAAGGAAGAGGAGCAGAGCTTTCACTTTTTTATTTGATGTAGCTGTTTGCCTTCTGCCACTGAGGTCAAAAGCTAACATGCTGAAATAGGTTTGTGAAATCATACAAGCACCACAGGGACAGCCCATGGCATCCATCGCATACTTACCTTGCATAGTGAAAGCATACCAGCAGCTCTACTAATGATATTAGCCTGTCTGGGGATAATGCATAAAGTATCAAAGAATGCAAAGCTCAATGTCAAATGAGATTTGCGCTGTGGAAAGTTAGAAAATGATATTTTCTGCAATTTGCTATCAGGCAGCTCATAGCCAGATGCATCTAATGTTTGCAGAATCACGATGTTAAAATTAATGCTAATTCAATAATATTTTGTGTTCTTCGGAGAACATATTTATACAGTAAGTTAGGCCTCGGTGACCTCATAATTTGCTTGTCAAGGCCAAAGCGAAATTCGAATTACTCCGTCACAATTACCATCATTTTGGGGCTTACATGTAATTCTTCGAAGACAATTTACATTCATTTCGCACACCCCTAGTCGTTACCGCAGCCTTCAATATATGTTTTCAGCTCTTGGATCCCATAGATTTTAGTATGAATTATCAAGGATTTGCACAGTCCTTTAAAACTAACTTCATCCTCGTATTAATAAAACAATTACTACCGTTTTTTAAAATTATTTTTATGGCCAACAATAGAAGCGAATTAGGGACAGAACTGGGTAAGAACTGCCATGCTTCGCAGTAAGGCAGGAAATGATTATTAGAAGCACTAAAGTTTCTACTTATTCTACTTGCCCTTTTGTATCAAACAGGGAGCCTCTTGAGGGCAATCCGTGGGACAAGTGGTTAATCTGCTAATTAGTTCCGCTCGGGTTAGCGTTGTGGTGAACTGACTCTGATAAAGGCAACTAAGAAAGAGGTGCAGGATTTCCTAACTTCTGCTATGATTCTAATATCCATGGAATAAGATCACCCTTGGGCTACTTCACGTAGATTGCACCAGTGAGTGCAAACTTGCTCTAATAATTATACCACCTAACAAGTTAAAAAACATTTGTGCCAAGGGACATATTCAAAAAATATTCATGCAATACAAGAAGCCAGCTTTCTGCTCTGAACTACGTGAAAGGGCAGGCATGATCTGTATTTAACAGCCAATACTTGCTCCCCGCCTGCGCTGGCACACAATCTGCTGCTTAGCGCCATGGTGCAAGGGTGCCTGCTTTGCAGGAAGGAATGTTTTTGTGCAGGAAGGAGAATGTTCCTGCACAAAAACAATCCTTAAAGGCATTTTCCTCTTTCTACGTGTTGCACAATGCAGAGGAAACAACAAGATTAATTTAACCATTCCATCCATCAATTTTTGTACACTTTAGGATAATATTGCTTGACACCAGCAAACTGTATGTAATTTGTCTTAAAATATTCAAATCATTTTAAGATACCCTTGTGATATCACAATAGCAAAAAAATATACATATCCTTAATATGTTAATGGGATTTTATGACTAAAACAATGCCATTGTGTTGTCAAAAAATATTTATGGAGGGATATTTTAAATATGAACTTTCCCTTTGGCTGTGTTGAAGTCGAAAATTCTGTCTCTATATTCAGCAGTGAAATACTAAGGGGCATATTTATACTCCCTCTGCGCCGATTGTGCGTCAACATTTTTGATGCACAATCAGCGCAAACGTTGCCCCGTATTTAAACTTTGATGCCCGAGCCCGCGGATGACAAAATTCTGCCGTGTGCGTCATTTTTAGGATGCGGCAACCCGCCTTGCATTAATTATATGCAAGGTAGGCGTTCCCGTCCCAAAAATGGCTTAAAGGGCCGTGCTTCGTATTTAAGCTTTCGGGCAAAAATGACACACGGCAGGGAGGCGGAGCCAGAAAATGACTCACAGCCCGATTTGCGTCAAAAATTACCCAGGCGTTAAAATGGGGCAAACACACCTGTATTTAATCAGAACACACAGAACAAACAGCTTAGCAGCAACAGGGAGCCATGAAGGTGATTCTAATCCAGCATGCACGCAGATGCAGAGCCCAGCAGCAACAACAGCAGCTACAACAACGCCAGCAGTGACCCCAAAGGCAGCGCAGAAGGCAGGAGAGGATATTCCGCCCAAGAACAACCCTTCAGGGCCTCAGGGAACACGACATCATACAGAGGTACTGGTTGAACTGGCTGGCCATTCAGCAGCTGCTGCGAAACATTGAACAGCAGTTGGCCCCCACTTTGGTGACAGCCCGCACCATCCCAACAGAAACAAAGCTGTTTGCCGTACTTCAAATGCTGGCAAGTGCCTCTTTTCAAACAACTGGTCCCCTGGTTGGCGGAATATCACAACCATCATTCTCCGCCTTTTTGCCCAAGGTACTGGACGCCATCATTCGACTGACACCCACCACATCTGCTTCTCTAACACACTGCAGAAGCAGCAGGAAACAAAACAGAGGTTCTACGCAATCAGTGGCTTCCCACACGTCCTTGGTGCAATCGACTGCACACATGTACGCCTTTTGCCACCTGCTGCAACTGAACACCTCTACCACAATAGGAAGCACACACATTCCATCAACGTGCAGGCCATAGTCGATCACCAAGGATTGATCACCAACATCGTGGCTAAATATCCTGGGAGTGTACATGACTCATACATCTTCCGTCACTGCACCATTAATGAACACTTCCAGGATGGACGGTATGGCAATGGACTACTTGTTGGTAAGTACAAAAACCTACTTATTTACACACTGCACAGCAACCCTCTAGGACACACAACACATACACCACAACAGCAACATGTCGACAGGAACACACTGAGGTTGTGACATCGCTAGCCATGTTTCTTAAGTCACCATTGAACCTGTCACACATCGGAATTTACTGTACAGCCTAATGTTGTAGTGTGGTCAGTTTTACGTATCCTTTGCACATTAGCTTCAGGCTTTAGGCCTTTGTTCATTTTGCCCTGGATGTATTTTATTCCTTTGCTCACAGCTTAGAGCCTCTGTGCATTTTGCTCTAGATGCTTTTTTTCGGCTTCGTACTGTTATTTTTCAGATAGCCAGTTCTACGGTCTTGTTTTATTTTTTATATCACACTGTTTAGCCTACTTCAGCACTGGAATTCTCCACAAACACATTCCTGTTCACTCTGTGCTTCAGTCAAGGATACAGTCTGGTACATTGCCGATAGACGTGGTAGGAGTTTAGTCTTTGGCATTACTGCGTAGGGACATTTTGTGATCACGCTGACATGTTAGTTATAAAATCACTTCCTTGTCCCAATACACGCAAGAGGGAGATTCCGACCAGGGAACCACAACTAGACGCTGACTGCCTCGTTGCAGATGCTGAACCAGATCACAGGCCATTGCTAAGGTATGAGGGCTGATGTCTCCCAAGGGATTCAGAAAGGCAAGTTAGAAGCTTAACATGCTGTGCTCGAAATAGAACTAGCTGAGGGAGAGTAGAAATTGTTAAACACCATGATAGCGTTGTTCTTATGTTTCACTCTCCTCGTGACTATTTCAATCCTACTGTGTTGTATGGTTCTGGTTATTGCGGCTCACGCCTTATTATCTAAAATACAGTAGTTTTATTAAAACATTATATAAAACTTATACTGCCTTTGTCATTTGTATATGAGATCATACTGTAAATGAGAGAGTTGGTTTGGATCTGAGTGACCACGACTTCCCTGAGAAGTTCCAAAGATGTCATGCGCTCAGCTGCCCAATCATCTCTTCCCTTTTGGAGAAATGAGGCACTGCTAGTTAGCCGGAGCAAAACCGGGTTTAGGGTGACAGAGGTCCTTCCAAGTGGGTCAGATTCAGTCCCCCACACTGTGAACGATCCTGCTGCCTAGAAATCCAGTAGTCTCATTTAGGATAATGAGAGCCCACGCGACACTATGAAGACATCAATGAGTGTGGTTGCCTAAATGTCACCTTGCAAATTGTAAGTGTCCCAATGACCTTTACAATAATACATTGGCTAAGTCTAAAGGTATGGGATGTCCAGGGTACTTTCATATGAACGTGTTAACAACACTTTTAATTTTAACTTTGCATGTAAACTATCATCTCACCCCCAATGAAGACACACGGACACCTGTATCACAAGTCACAATGCTAGGGAGGGCACACTGTACTGCAAATCCCAAAACACACTGCTGACAAACGGTTAGCAGACAAACACTTGTTCAGCCAAGGAAACAACACAATGCTGATGGTACAGCCTACAAGCATAGGATGTCACATTAGTACACAAAAGAGTCACAGACAAGACAACTACTGTCATTAAAGGTCTTTTCAATAGTGCCATCTACATCAACATGATCCCATTCATTTTCTCTTGCAGCTGATCAGGGGTATGGCATCCAGCCCTGGATTATGACACCATTTGGCAACCCGAGTACAGCTGCAGAGCGTGCATACAACGAGGCCCATAGGAGGACACGCAGCATTGTCGAGCGGACCTTCGGCATCCTCAAGTCAAGGTTCCGCTGCCTCGACATCACTGGTGGTAGCCTCCTATATTCCCCCGAGATGGTCTGTAGGATCATCCTCACATGTGCAATATTGCACAACATTTGCATCAGAAGAAACATTCCCCTCCTGGAACCAGAGCAACACATGCCTGAAGAGGAGGAAGAGGAAGATGCTGGCCTGCAACAGGAGGGGGAACTACAGAACACAGCTGCTGGTATACGCAGGCGGCAACAGATTGTAAATCATTTCTTCTGAATATGATCACTTTCACCACTTTAGTTAACTAATTTAAAGAAACTCCTATTATAATCACCATATCATGGTCTGTCTATTCCTTTTTACACACCTTCATCTCTACTTATCAGAATTAGAGTGTTGCCTCATGGAGCATTGCTGAGATACTGAGTAGGACACGGAAAATCCCAGAGCGTATGTGATGCCTACACACACACTCTTAATGACATATATCATGTACATATCTCCTTTGAAGGCCTATAGCAGAGGACCACAACTATTTCACACATACATGTTGAAAGCAAGGTCCAATGCAGCATATGGCACACAGCTATGACACCATCACGCAATAAGGGGAAAACAAGCCTCATACATGAGGCAGTCAATGTGCTTTGGCATCACTAACAGGAATGTCTGACAAGACCCTTGACAGCAGTTAGTCCAACTGCATCCAATATTTGCAAGGAATATCTGTGACTAGAGTTACATAGAAGCAGAACATAGACAGCACAAGTGCCACACATATGACATGCATTGCGCACATGACATTCCATGTACATGTCAGCCCATTTCCTAACTCCTGACACACCCATGCACCTGGTCACAACCCACCTGTCGGAAGAGGTCCCTGGAATACTAAGATGTGTACCCTGATAATACCTCCTCTACAAACACAGACCAACATTAGCAAACCAGTGTGCTACACCCTTTCCTAAGGTATGCCATTGTCAAAGAACATCTGACTGCATGGACGTCAGGTCAATTTATACACTGTCTTCTAGTTTCAAAGCCCTATTAGCACATGTAGATTGCTTCCCCTTGTGAAATTGTCTGTTGGCCCTTAGAATGCAAGTCTCACCTACAGGACTGGTGAGAAACAGATGCAGCCCACACCTGTGATCACCTCCATGCACACCACCCATTACAAAAAGCACTGCCCCTGATGATGCCTGGAACAGCATAGGAGTTGCCATTATGTCAAATATATCGTCAACCATTGATAGTAATTAAGCTGTGTAACACAGCCCTTGGGTTCATTTGTCACCTTCAAAAACACAGGACGTACACAGATTGACATGTCAACTGTCAAATTTGTCCTCAAAACAGTCTCAGTCAGACCACTGATTATGTAACTTGTCCAGTATCTGGCTCCTGAATCATCTTGCATTCTGTCAGCCTGACTGGCAACTGTCTGTGCGTCACACTAAAGTATCCCTGTGTCTACATATGTACCACACTTGCGTTAGCAAACCTGCCATTCATCAGGGGGCATTGGGCATGGGCTTCTACCATGCATACACAAATACATTGTATAGCATCATCTGCCTTTTAACTGTACCATTTGAGTTAAATCCTCTTGGAAATGCAAAATTCATGGCCCATCCCTTATCTGGGTTGCATTTATGCATGAATGACAAATTGTGACAATGTCCCAGGGTCATAGGCAGGGATTGGGTACGGGGCTTTCAGCACAACCAGCAACCTCTGATAATGTACATGACTAATACACAAATGTCAAAACCATGACAGTTCACACACAGCATCACAGTGCGCACAACATAGTGATGGGCCGTGTGTGGTGAATAGCTGCGAGAATAAACAGCACAGAGGCTATGATGTTCCCAGATGCAGTGGGAAGTGCAGAGGCCAACCTGTGAACAAATGTTGTAATGACACCTGCCGGAACATGACAATTGAGACATTATCTCACTCAGCACACCAAGGTTGCCCTGTTGACTGTCTCATTACATGTCTTTAGTGACAGGGTGGGACCATCCACATGTTGGTTCACATGTCCACATCTACTTTACTCACATTGATCAACAAAGGATACTCAGTAGTTACAGGACCACATACATGAACAAGACACCTATGTGCAATTGATCACTGGAAATATGTGGACACGTGCTGTCTTGTATGCTGGTCCACCACAGCCACTTGGTAGTTGGGGCTTACTTCTATGGCCTCAACTGTAGTGTCATCATACATATGAGATTGACCCTTGTCTGTCTGTGCAAACAACATGGTACCCACTTCCTCAATGCATGTGTATGACTCACTGTGGGATTCATCAACTAGTGCCTAGGAAGCTCTTACCAATACTCTAGGACAAAGGATGTAGAAATTGTGGACCTTTGACATGAACATGCGTCTGCCATCCATCTGGTGCATGCTATGTCACATGTGGTGTCTACGTGACCCTAAAACTTGGAAGTATACTTTGCGGGTGGTGTTACATGTATGACTAACACATGCCCTTGCTCATTCCAATTTTTACTTGCATCTTAGGGTTGGACACATGGACGTCACATTCATACAACCAAATGTACAATAATGCTTCATGTGATGTACACACACACTTGGTCAACCAACACATTAGTTGTCAAAGCACACACTTTGAGCCAAAGGCAATTAGGTATTGTACATATGTGCGTCACATTGCTATCCTCTCCTTATGGCAAACATGCACAATTTGTGCCACACATATATGTAGGCCACACTTATGACCATCTATGACGTCAGCCAACTGTAAACATACTGTGAAGGGTGTAGTGGATGATGTTCCGCTGCAGTATGATGTCACACATGTGAACATACACCATCAACACCATACTGTCTTCAATTAGCCAATCTCTGATGTGTTCCAAATGTAAAATAACCAAAAAAGAAGTAAAAATGCCCCAAACCAGTTAATGCACTGTAATTTTGACGTCCCTAGCGGTGTGCGTCATTTTTTGATTACCAAAACTGTATTTGCGTCATTTCTTTTGACGCACAGGAGTGAAATTTAGCCCGCATCCAGATATTTGTACAGTCCATGTATCATTATGTGGATGTGGGTTCTTATTCATGTCTGTGCGTCAAAACAAATGACGCAAATACAGTTTTGTGCAACAAGAAATGACGCATAACGCGAAAAAGGCAGGACTTTTCATACAGGAAGTGATGTAATAGGATATCCTGTTTAGAGATCATGTACAGTGGGTGTACTTTCACTTTCACTTTCACTTTGCAGTCTATGATCCTTCTAGACTGTGTGGCTGTGTAGAGAGTGTTGTCCAGAGATTTTGAGCTGTATTTGTCCTGTGTGCTATCTGTAAAGTCCTTTTGTGAAATACATTTTGTTTGTGTATACTGCAGTACTGTGTTTTGTCTACATGTGTCTATTTATCTTGTGTATTTCTTGTTTGTGGGAGTCTGTTGTGGGTAGTGTTAATTTGGGGATAGTTGGGCTCTTTTAGTGTTTAGGTTTACTTTTTTTCTGACTTTTTACCCCTATTTTCACCCATTTCCCCTTTCTATTTCTTTTACTCCTATTCCTTCTCTTCAATTATAAGTATGTCTGGTAGGCCACGTCTTGGCAGGATGGGGGAAGAGGAGTTGCGGGGCTTCATCTGGCTGCTGACACATTTCTTTCTGCTCATGATCCAGGCAGGGGGCAGGGTCATACGGGGCACCCGACAGAGGCGCGCAGAATCCAGTGGGGAAAGGTGCTGCATCACTTGCAGCGTGTTTATGCCAGCCAGAGGAGTGACCACCAGCTGAAGCACCGGTGGGCTGACCTCATCACCAGGGAGCAGGATCTCTTGGACCACCTTCGAATCATGATTGGTGGCACTGTTGGTGAGTACGACTATTGTTATTGTGCACAATTAAATGCTCTGTAGTGACATCAGTGGATTAGTGCCATGTCTGCCAGCTAACTTGATGACTGTGTGTAATTTTGGGGATATATAAGGGGATCATTGATGCACTATGGCAAGGATCACAATTGCTAGCTGTCAGGTAGCACGTGCTCAGCAAACTTACAGGTAACTTTACCATGAAGGAAATTGGTGCGGCCTTTCTGTCAGCACAGCTAACAAAATAGGAGCCAATGATGCCTATATAGGGTATTATTGACAGAGAAGTACAGATGTACCAACATTTAGGCCAACTATGTTGACGCAATTGCTAGACTGACTTTAGAATCACTACATGATGCTGAAAATGAGTGCTGCCTTCACGTCAATTGATAATAGCAAAGTGGTTCAAACATTGGCCTCATGTGAGTCTGGTGAGTGTGGAAGGAAAGCGTTCACAGAAGTACTATGAATGTGTCGGATTATTGTGTTTCTTGATCTTTTTGGATACATGTCAGTTCATGATTTGAAAACATTGTGAAAAGGTGTAAGGTGCCCTCAGCTAACATCGTAAGATGTTTGTTGGAATCGGTTGAGCCACAATCCAAATATGGATGGCAGTCCAAGTGTATGCACATGGCTTTACATCTCCATGGTTGGTGCAAATCACCATAGCTGGGCCACATCAATTGACTATACTGTAACAACAGGATGGCTTACAGGAGTCCCTGCCCCTCCCTCTGTACATTGGGCCTATGTGCACTAAATTAGTCATGGCCACAAGGCATGTTTGACTGGTAATGCAGTCCTCAAGTAACCAGGCGTTGGATGTTTCTCTTGGATGCACATGATGAGACGATTACACTCCATTTTTTTAGTGCTCACCAATTATGGGGCAAGTTTGCAACCACATGATAGTTAGGGCCAATGTATGTGTGCAGATATGTGTGCAACTGTCACAGGAGACCCATGCTATGTACAAGTTGGCCGTGAAATATCAGATGCAGTACCATCATGTCTGAATGGCTGCCATTTACTTATTCAGCCTACACATTGTAAATGATACTGAAAATGTTGCACTGTGCACAGAGTTTGAGCACATTTCTTCCTTCCATACCTTACAGGTGGACCGGCGCCCTACACTGTGGGAGAGGTGGCGACATTTGAGGACCCCGACCACTCCAGTAAGTGTTGATATGTCTGTTATGTGTTGTGTTTGCTGGTTATGGACTCGTGTGAGTTGGACACATACCAAGGTGTGATGCTGTGGGCAAGTTTTTCACTTGTTCCATGAGTGGGAATGCAGTTTTCACATGTTATCATGTAGGAATTGTAGGATATCCCTGTAGGCCCCACTGTGAGTACAGGGGATAGTCATGTCTCTGACACTTGTATCACCAAGAGTCGCAATGGAAGTCAGCCCCTATTTAGTCAGCCTGTCAGACCCACATTCTCTAAGATTGGTGGAGCTAATAGCTTCCCAAAAGACATCTGCTTCACTATTTACCTACGTAATTTTGAAACAGTAGGTAGAACCTCCTAGCATCATGTACTTCCACATGTAGTGCATCAAGTCTGTGGAACCTGAGTGTAATGGCCTAGGTGTGCATGCAATTCATGATCATGGGTGTTCTAGCAACTCTGTGTCTGATGTAAGTCAGGCCTCACTGGAAGTATATGTTGTGGACTAAGTTCTGATTTTCCTGACATGTCTGACCAGGTCCGTGAATTTCAGCGTCAGGCCATGCGATACCAGCACATCCTGCTGGTGGAGTCGGGGTTCCGGTGGATGGCCCGGCGATATCGCCATGAACGTGCCTCCGGGGCATGGCGAGCCTTCCCACAGGGTGGGCCTACTGTGCCCACCACAGCCACCACAGAAACAACCACCAATCAGAGCCAGGTGGCCCCACCCACAGCTTCCTCTTTTGAATCTACATCTGCTAGAGTTCCTGGCCCCAGCATTGCCACCGGTGCAGGACAGCCAACACAGACCTCCTCCACCGGTACCCAGACTGCCACTGCTCCAGCTGTTGACCCTGCAGCCTTCAATAGACTTGAACACAAGATGGACAAAGTGCTGCGCAAGGTGAGCCACCTGAGCCAGGACATGCGGCACATTAAACGGCGGGTCAAGGATATCAAGAGGACCCTCCGGAGGGCCAACCTCTAGACAGTTGAATAGATGGACATGATACCCTCCCCTCCCTCCTCTTTCCTTGTTCTTATACTTAGTGGGCTTAGGAGGCTTAGTGTTAGGTTAGTATAGGCTGTTAGTTTAGTCAGTGTTAGTGGGTAAGGGATAGGGGGTCCTGCTTGTTTCTTTTTTGAATTATTACATGTGTGGGTGGGTGGGTGGGGGGCTATGTTGGGGTTCTTGTGTGTAAAAAAAAAAAAAAATACCAAAAAAGCAAAAAACATATTTTTTTTTTACCAAAACAATATATATTTGTTTAGGATAGTATAGTATGTGTTTAGGTTAGTATGTGTTGTCCTCAATGTGTTCCGTATCATAAGGGGGTTGGGGGGTAGATGTTTAGAACGTTTCGTTACATGTGATAAGTAAGTGTAGCTTATGTTAGTTAGGGACAGCTGTGGGTAATGAGTAGTCAGGGTAGATTAGGGTAGGTAAGAATTTTTCTTCAGTTTCCTCATCTATGGTTAGCTTTTAATAAATATTTGGTTACCCCTTAATAGTATGTGTTGAATGGTACTTGATCGTGGGTTTGGATTCCGTGTACATCTCTTTTGTACTATAACATCTGTGTCCAGTGCTACAAACAAATCCCAACTGAGCTGTACGATTGGCAGCTAACCCAGAGCTACCTTGCAAAGTGTCTACCCTTTGTTGCAACCACCAATCACAGTTAATATGGATGACAATGTGTTTCTGTTGATAAGTGTGTTTTCAAAGTCACTAACAGTGCTTCCAGACTTGATATTGGGGAAACAGTTTTAGGTCTGACTGCAGTGTGATGATCATGCACACCCTTATAAGATGACTTCTCATTGGCAATCTTGTATTCTTGTCTTCATGACCCTCATACATCATTTGTGACACAGTTCGGCCTGATTACCTATTTGTATGTTAACTCAGACACCTTCATTTGTACAGTTTTTTTAGTGTTTACTTAGATTAGTGTGGCATGTTTATTGTGTTATTTTTGCACGTTGACAACATTTAGCGGGCACTATTTGATGACTTAGTTATCCCCTGAGGATGCATTCTTCTGTCCAACACAGCATGGTGGTCTATGGTTTCTCACTTCATCAGATTATTCCCTCAGGATGGGCAGAGTATGATGCAGTCATGGTCACTGTGCAGATTTCTCTAACTACATAATATCTGGACAGTTGTATTGACAAGCTACGTTATTTGACAGTAGGGACATTTCAATTATCTACTGCGCAGTTGATATGTCACATTACCCAGAGACAGATTTGTTGTGTAAGTGCTATTTATTGAAAAGTGCTGTAGTGCTATATGTACATTGCCCATGATTGTGAGTCCATTATAGTGATATCTTCCATTGTGATCCAACACAAGGGTTTACCAAAATGCTTTTGTCATGCTGGGGTTGCTGTTTCAGACAGTGCAGAGGGACAGACTTAGCCAATGAGTAGGAGAGAGACAATCACTTGGCTGGGTGACAAGTTATACAGTGGTTAGCAGAACAGTGCTTGAGTACAGTTGTTGTAAGACTGTCTTGTTTCAAAACGCAGGACTTTGGTAATAGTTGGCCATGTGGCAGGGACTAGTGCTTCCGGGGTCATTTTCCTTGTGAATGTTATCTGTTCCATGTCTTCTTCTTCTGATGTGTGTGTTGCCTGCTTTGTCCTTGTTGTTGTTGGTTGTAAAGGGGCAACACACACCTCAGTGTTGGAAGACGTGGAGTCAGACATACCGGTCGCTGCTCCCTGTGAAGGTCTTAAGGGCAGTACTGCTGCAAGGAGGGCTTGCTGGTTCTTGAGAATAGTAGCCACATCACGATGGTAGGCAGCCAGGTCGGCCCTGAGGGGTTCAATGTTGCATTCGTGCACACGTTGACAGGATTGCTGTTGTAGGTGTTGGGTCAACTGTATTACAGCTGTGCTGATTTCCTTCTGGGTTTTCTGCAGTTCCTGCAAGATAGATGTTAGGGCTTGCAGATGACATCATGCACGAACGCACCCCTCAAGGCTGGCTGCCATAGTTTGCATCCCCACCCACACCTCCTTGGCCAGCTCCTGCTGTACTCCAACTACAGTTCTTTCAAAGCTGGTGCCAGTGTCGTCTGAGTCCTCAGCTGTATTGGAGCTGGCAGGTCTTACAATTGGGGTGGTGGGTGGATCCGCTGCGATGGCTGCTTGTTCTGTGCTCCTCCTTGTGACTGAAGGTGGGGTCTGGAGGGTTTCAAGGACCTTTTGGATAGTCTCCTGGGGAATGTTTATCGGCTCGTCATCCATGTCATCAGGGAAATCTGGGACAGGCATATCGGCAGGAGATCCATTTTCCTCTGCAATGAAACAGGGTACAATTAGTGTGTCTGTGTTGTAACAATTTTGACGTGACGTGCCTGCCTTTTGATGAATTCACTTTGTGATCTTGTTTTGTATTAATATCTGCAGTCCTTCAGATGGACATTGTTTCAGGCCTATGGCCCACCTGTGTGTCACATGTATGTTATTGAGTTTTCAGACTTGTCATCCTCATCGCCTCTAGGTGTTGCTTTATGCCAAATAGAGAATTGCCACCTTCTTGTCCTACTCGACCCTCCGTGTATATCCATTCTCATGGTGAGACCTTTCACTGGCTGTGGGTGTTCTGATGGCCCTGGCAGCACACTTAACTATCAGGACCTGCCCCAATCCCTGATCGTTCACATCAACTTAAATGTAATTGATATGTTGCATATCCTATGCATGGCAATGTTATGATCTGATATGGATGTTGACATTGTTAGTGGGTCCTGCTGATGTTGGGTAATGTGTGTTACATGCTTGCAGCGCTGCCCTGGCGGATTATCACCGCCGGGGCAAAAATGTCGGAATACCGCCGGCCCCAGCGGTGCAACCGCCGCGGTCAAAATATGGGTTTTCGTACTGCCAGCCCATTGGCGGTATGAATGCCACTTTAACCGCCAGGGTTGTAATGACCCCCATAATGTTTAAAAACATTACATGACAAGCAGGGTGTATTAGACGGTCCTAAGCATCAGTGGAAATTTAGATGACTACAGATTGATAGGATTACTAAGAGAGACAACACAATATTTTGTAAAATAACCAATATTTTTGAGGATTTTCAAAACAGAGATGGAGAGCATGCATGTGTGTTTTTGTCTGTGTCAATACAAACATTTCTGGTGTAATCTGACAGGCATTCCACCATACCCGACTGAAAGCACTTCTACCCAACTATTTACTGTAAAATACGGTTACTAGGGGGGTGTCACACCCCAAACACCCCCCTAAAGCTATGCCCCTGAGTACCACATATTCTTTACCACTCAATGGGCCTCATTATGAGTCTGGAGTTCTTAAGACCACAAGACTCGCTGTGGTGGTTTGACCACCGTACACCTGGAGATCCAAATACCAAATTACAACCCTGGCAGTCGGACCACCGGGAGACCGCCACCTCTGCCAGGAACATGGTTCCCAATGGGGTGGTGGCAGTCAAAGTTGTGGTCAGCCACGGCGGTGATGAGTTGAGTGCTGCTGTGCTGATCACAAGTCTTCTTTCCACCAGCCTAATCATGGCAAGTCCCTGCAATAAGAAGATTGGTGGAAAGCCAGTGCTGCGTTACCGTTGCATGGGCAGTGTAGGGGGTCCCACTTCAGCACCAAGGGATTGCTCAATGTCTGCACTGCAGACAGTGCGCATTCCAAGGGTGATGGTGTGCCACAGCATTGACCTCAGCTCCCTTAACCCCTTCTGTGCCCAGGACGTAATGGTTACGTCCTGAGGCACAGTGCTGCTGTGCCCAGGACGTAACCATTACGTCCTGTGCACAGAGCCCAGAGGGAGCGCTAGCGCTCCCTCTGTGGGGTTCCCCCCCACCCCCCAAGTCAGGGATGGAAGGGGAAGCCCTTCCCCTCCCACCCCCAACCCCCCCAACCCCCCCTGTGACGTCAGCGCGCGAGCGCGCGCTGATTAGTCACAGGGTCTCCCCCATCGCGCTGGAAGCGCTTTTGCATTTCTTTTTCAATCCCATGGGGGAGGCCCCGAGAGGCTTCAAAGGGAAGGAAATGTATTTCCTTCCCTTTGAAGTCTCTCACAGGTTTCAAAAGCCGGATTGCTTGCAATCCGGCTTTTGAAACCCCACTAGACACCAGGGATTTTTTTTTTTTCCTTGAAATTGGCAAAAGGGAGCGACCCCTTGGGCAAGGGTCGCTCCCAGGGGGGCATTTTTTTAGGAAGGCCTTTTCTGCCCCCCCTGGGGGCAGATTGGCCTATTATTAGGCCGATCTGCCCCCAGGGGGGGCAGAAACCTCTAGGCACCAGGGACCTTTTTTTTTTTTTTTTTTTTTTTGATGATTTCTTTTTTTTTAGGTGGGGAGCGATCCCTTAGGCAAGGGTCGCTCCCCTACGGGGCAATATATATTTAGGCCATTTCTGCCCCCCTTGGGGGCAGATTGGCCTATTTTGATAAGGCCAATCTGCCCCCAAGGGGGGCAGAAACCATTAGACACCAGGGAGTTTGTCTTTGAGCGCGAATGTCACGCAACGAAGCGACCCCTTTGGCAAGGGTCGCTCCCAGGGGGGGCATTTTTTGGGAAGGCCTTTTCTGCCCCCCCTGGGGACAGATCGGCCTATTATTAGACCGATCTGCCCCCAGGGGAGGCAGAAACCTCTAGGCACCAGGGATCTTTTTTTTCTTTTTTTTTCTTTTTGTTATGTTTTCTTTTTTTTTTAGGTGGGGAGCGACCCCTTAGGCAAGGGTCGCTCCCCTAGGGGGCAAATTATATTTAGGCCATTTCTTCCCCCCTTGGGGGCAGATTGGCCTATTTTGATGAGGCCAATCTGCCCCCAAGGGGGGCAGAAACCATTAGACACCAGGGAGTTTTTTTTTTGCGTGAATTTCACGCAAGGGGAGCGACCCCTTAGGCAAGGGTCGCTCCCTGGGGGGGGGGGATTATTTTAGGCCATTTCTGCCCCCCTGGGGGGGGTAGATCAGCCTATTTTGATTCGGCTGATCTGCCCCCAAGGGGGGCAGAAACCACTAGGCACCAGGGATTTTTTTGTTTTTCTGTTTTACAGATGGGGAGCGACCCCCTTGGACAAGGGTCGATCCCCTGGAGGGGCAAAATGTATTTAGGCCATTTCTGCCCGCTTTGGGGGCAGATCGGCCGATTTTAGGTCAATCTGACCCCAAGGGGGGCAGAAACCACTAGGCACCAGGGATCTTTTTTTTGCGCCGTCACACAAGGGGAGCGACCTTGTAGTCAAGGGTCGCTCCCGGGGGGGGGGTAGGGGTGGGGGGGGCAAAATTATTTTAGGCCATCTCTGCCCCCCCTGGGGGCAGATCGGCCTATTGGTATTAGGCCGATCTACCCCCAGGGGGGGCAGAAACCTCTAGGCGCCAGGGTAAATTTTTTTTGTGTGTTTTTTTTATTGTTTTTTTTTTTTTTTTAGAGATGGGGAGTGACCCATCAGGCAAGGGTCGTTCCCCTGGGGGGCAAATTGTATTTAGACCATTTCTGCCCCCCTTGGGGGCAGATTGGTCGATTTTAGGTCAATCTGCCCCAAGGGGGCAGAAACCAGTAGGCACCGGGGATTTGTTTTTTGGCGCCAATGTCACGCAGGGGGAGCGACCCCGTAGGCAAGGGTCGCTCCGGGGGGTGGGGGGGGGTGTTCGGGGGCAAATTTATTTTAGGCCATTTCTGCCCCCCCTGGGGGCAGATCGGCCTATTATTAGGCCGATCTGCCCCCAGAGGGGGCAGAAACCTGTAGGCGCCAGGGCAAATTTATTTTTTTTTTGTTTGTTTTTTTAGAGATGGGGAGCGACCCATCAGACAAGGGTCGCTCCCCTGGGGGGAAAACTGTGTTTAGACCATTTCTGCCCCCCTTGGGGGCAGATTGGTCGATTTTAGGTCAATCTGCCCCAAGGGGGCAGAAACCACTAGGCACCGGGGATTTGTTTTTTGGCGCCAATGTCACGCAGGGGGAGCAACCCCGTAGGCAAGGGTCGCTCCGTGGGGGGGGTGGGGTGGGGTGGTTGTTCGGGGAGAAAATTTATTTTAGGCAATTTCTGCCCCCAGGGGGGGGCAGAAACCTCTTGTTGCCAGGGCAATTTTTTTTTTTGTGTTGTTTTTTTGTTTGTTTGTTTTTTTTTTAGAGATGGGGAGCGACCCATCAGGCAAGGGTCGCTCCCCTGTGGGGCAAATTGTGTTTAGCCCATTTCTGCCCCCCTTGGGGGCAGATTGGTCGATTTTAGGTCAATCTGCCCCAAGGGGGCAGAACCCACTAGGCACCGGGGATTTGTTTTTTGGCGCCAATGTCACGCAGGGGGAGCGACCCCGTAGGCAATGGTCGCTCCGGGGGGGGGGGGGGGTTCAGGGGGCAAATTTATTTTAGGCTATTATTAGGCCGATCTGCCCCCAGGGGGGGCAGAAACCTCTTGTTGCCAGGGCAAATATTTTTTTTGTGTTTTTTTTTTTGTTTGTTTTTTTTTTTTTAGAGATGGGGAGCGACCCATCAGGCAAGGGTCGCTCCCCTGGGGGGCAAATTGTGTTTAGACTATTTCTGACCCCCTTGGGGGCAGATTGGTAGATTTTAGGTCAATCTGCCCCAAGGGGGCAGAAACCACTAGGCACCGGGGATTTGTTTTTTGGCGCCAATGTCACGCAGGGGGAGCGACCCCATAGGCAAGGGTCGCTCCGGGGGCGGGGGGTGGATGTTCGGTGGGCAAATTTATTTTAGGCCATTTCTGCCCCCAGGGGGGGCAGAAACCTCTTGTTGCCAGGGCAAATTTTTTTTGTGTGTTTTTTTTTTGTTTGTTTGGTTTTTTTTAGAGATGGGGAGCGACCCATCAGGCAAGGGTCGCTCCCCTGGGGGGCAAATTGTGTTTAGACCATTTCTGCCCCCCTTGGGGGCAGATTGGTCGATTTTAGGTCAATCTGCCCCAAGGGGGCAGAAACCACTAGGCACCGGGGATTTGTTTTTTGGCGCCAATGTTACGCAGGGGGAGCGACCCCGTAGGCAAGGATCGCTCCTGGTGGGGGGGTGGGGGTTGGGGATGCAAATTTATTTTTGGCCATTTCTGCCCCCCCTGGGGGCAGATCGGCCTATTATTAGGCCGATCTGCCACCAGGGGGGGGCAGAAACCTCTAGGCGCCAGGGCAATTTTTTTTTGTGTGTTTTTTGTATGATTGTTTTTTTAGAGATGGTGAGCGACCCATCAGGCAAGGGTCGCTCCCCTGGGGGGCAAACTGTGTTTAGACCATTTCTGCCCCCCTTGGGGGCAGATTGGTCGATTTTAGGTCAATCTGCCCCCAAGGGGGCAGAAACCACTAGGCACCGGGAATTAGTTTTTTGGCGCCAATGTCACGCAGGGGTAGCGACCCCGTAGGCAAGGGTCGCACCTGGGCAGGGGGGGTTTGGGGGGGTGGGGGGTCAAATTTATTTTAGGGCATTTCCCCCCCCCCCCCGGGGCCGGCTGAGCTAGAGGCCAAAATCCACAGGTAGGCACTTTGCAAAAAACACCTCTGTTTTCTGTGAAAAAATATGTTGTGTCCACGTTGTGTTTTGGGCCATTTCCTTTTGTGGGCGCTAGGACTACCCACACAAGTGAGGTACCATTTTTATGGAGAGACTTAGGGGAACGCTGGGTGGAAGGAAATTTGTGGCTCCTCTCAGATTCCAGAACTTTCTGTCACCGAAATGAGAGGAAAAAGTGTTTTTTAGCCAGATTTTGATGTTTGCAAAGGATTCTGGGTAACAGAACCTGGTCAGAGCCCCGCAAATCACCCCATCTTGGATTCCCCTAGGTCTCTAGTTTTCAAAAATGCGCTGGTTTGCTAGGTTTCCCCAGGTGCCGGCTGAGCTAGAGGCCAAAATCCACACGTAGGCACTGTTTTCTATGAAAAAATGTGATGTGTCCACGTTGTGTTTTGGGCCATTTCCTGTCGCAAGCGCTAGGCCTACCCACACAAGTGAGGTATCATTTTTATCGGGAGACGTGGGGGAACGCTGGGTGGAAGGAAATTTGTGGCTCCTCTCAGATTCCAGAACTTTCTGCCACAGAAATGTGAGGAACATGTGTTTTTTTAGCCACATTTTGAGGTTTGCAAAGGATTCTGGGTAACAGAACCTGGTCCCAGCCACACAAGTCACCCATCTTGGATTCCCCCAGGTCTCTGGTTTTCAGAAATGCACAGGTTTGGTAGGTTTCCCTAGGTGCCGGCTGAGCTAGAGGCCAAAATCTACAGGTAGGCACTTTGCAAAAAACACCTCTGTTTTTTCCAAAAATTTAGGATGTGTCCACGTTGCGCTTTGGGGTGTTTCCTGTCGCCGGCGCTAGGCCTACCCACGCAAGTGAGGTATCATTTTTATCGGGAGACTTGGGGAAACGCTGGGTGGAAGGAAATTTGTAGCTCCTCTCAGATTCCAGAACTTTCTGCCACAGAAATGTGAGGGACATGTGTTTTTTTAGCCAAATTTTGAGGTTTGCAAAGGATTCTGGGTAACAGAACCTGGTCCGAGCCCCGCAAGTCACCCCTCCTTGGATTCCCCTAGGTCTCTAGTTTTCAGAAATGCACAGGTTTGGTAGGTTTCCCTAGGTGCCGGCTGAGCTAGAGGCCAAAATCTACAGGTAGGCACTTCGCAAAAAACACCTCTGTTTTTTTCCAAAATTTAGGATGTGTCCACGTTGCGCTTTGGGGTGTTTCCTGTCGCCGGCGCTAGGCCTACCCACGCAAGTGAGGTATCATTTTTATCGGGAGACTTGGGGGAACGCTGGGTGGAAGGAAATTTGTAGCTCGTCTCAGATTCCAGAACTTTCTGCCACAGAAATGTGAGGGACATGTGTTTTTTTAGCCAAATTTTGAGGTTTGCAAAGGATTCTGGGTAACAGAACCTGGTCCGAGCCCCGCAAGTCACCCCTCCTTGGATTCCCCTAGGTCTCTAGTTTTCAGAAATGCACAGGTTTGGTAGGTTTCCCTAGGTGCCGGCTGAGCTAGAGGCCAAAATCTACAGGTAGGCACTTCGCAAAAAACACCTCTGTTTTTTTCCAAAATTTAGGATGTGTCCACGTTGCGCTTTGGGGTGTTTCCTGTCACCGGCGCTAGGCCTACCCACGCAAGTGAGGTATCATTTTTATCGGGAGACTTGGGGGAACGCTGGGTGGAAGGTAATTTGTAGCTCCTCTCAGATTCCAGAACTTTCTGCCACAAAAATGTGAGGGACATGTGTTTTTTTAGCCAAATTTTGAGGTTTGCAAAGGATTCTGGGTAACAGAACCTGGTCCGAGCCCCGCAAGTCACCCCTCCTTGGATTCCCCTAGGTCTCTAGTTTTCAGAAATGCACAGGTTTGGTAGGTTTCCCTAGGTGCCGGCTGAGCTAGAGGCCAAAATCTACAGGTAGGCACTTCGCAAAAAACACCTCTGTTTTTTTCCAAAATTTAGGATGTGTCCATGTTGCGCTTTGGGGTGTTTCCTGTCGCCGGCGCTAGGCCTACCCACGCAAGTGAGGTATCATTTTTATCGGGAGACTTGGGGGAACGCTGGGTGGAAGGAAATTTGTAGCTCCTCTCAGATTCCAGAACTTTCTGCCACAGAAATGTGAGGGACATGTGTTTTTTTAGCCAAATTTTGAGGTTTGCAAAGGATTCTGGGTAACAGAACCTGGTCCGAGCCCCGCAAGTCACCCCTCCTTGGATTCCCCTAGGTCTCTAGTTTTCAGAAATGCACAGGTTTGGGAGGTTTCCCTAGGTGCCGGCTGAGCTAGAGGCCAAAATCTACAGGTAGGCACTTCGCAAAAAACACCTCTGTTTTTTTCCAAAATTTAGGATGTGTCCACGTTGCGCTTTGGGGTGTTTCCTGTCGCCGGCGCTAGGCCTACCCACGCAAGTGAGGTATCATTTTTATCGGGAGACTTGGGGGAACGCTGGGTGGAAGGAAATTTGTAGCTCCTCTCAGATTCCAGAACTTTCTGCCACAGAAATGTGAGGGACATGTGTTTTTTTAGCCAAATTTTGAGGTTTGCAAAGGATTCTGGGCAACAGAACCTGGTCCGAGCCCCGCAAGTCACCCCTCCTTGGATTCCCCTAGGTCTCCTGTTTTCAGAAATGCACAGGTTTGGTAGGTTTCCCTAGGTGCCGGCTGAGCTAGAGGCCAAAATCTACAGGTAGGCACTTCGCAAAAAACACCTCTGTTTTTTTCCAAAATTTAGGATGTGTCCACGTTGCGTTTTGGGGTGTTTCCTGTCACCGGCGCTAGGCCTACCCACGCAAGTGAGGTATCATTTTTATCGGGAGACTTGGGGGAACGCTGGGTGGAAGGTAATTTGTAGCTCCTCTCAGATTCCAGAACTTTCTGCCACAAAAATGTGAGGGACATGTGTTTTTTTAGCCAAATTTTGAGGTTTGCAAAGGATTCTGGGTAACAGAACCTGGTCCGAGCCCCGCAAGTCACCCCTCCTTGGATTCCCCTAGGTCTCTAGTTTTCAGAAATGCACAGGTTTGGTAGGTTTCCCTAGGTGCCGGCTGAGCTAGAGGCCAAAATCTACAGGTAGGCACTTCGCAAAAAACACCTCTGTTTTTTTCCAAAATTTAGGATGTGTCCATGTTGCGCTTTGGGGTGTTTCCTGTCGCCGGCGCTAGGCCTACCCACGCAAGTGAGGTATCATTTTTATCGGGAGACTTGGGGGAACGCTGGGTGGAAGGAAATTTGTAGCTCCTCTCAGATTCCAGAACTTTCTGCCACAGAAATGTGAGGGACATGTGTTTTTTTAGCCAAATTTTGAGGTTTGCAAAGGATTCTGGGTAACAGAACCTGGTCCGAGCCCCGCAAGTCACCCCTCCTTGGATTCCCCTAGGTCTCTAGTTTTCAGAAATGCACAGGTTTGGTAGGTTTCCCTAGGTGCCGGCTGAGCTAGAGGCCAAAATCTACAGGTAGGCACTTCGCAAAAAACACCTCTGTTTTTTTCCAAAATTTAGGATGTGACCACGTTGCGTTTTGGGGTGTTTCCTGTCACCGGCGCTAGGCCTACCCACGCAAGTGAGGTATCATTTTTATCGGGAGACTTGGGGGAACGCTGGGTGGAAGGTAATTTGTAGCTCCTCTCAGATTCCAGAACTTTCTGCCACAAAAATGTGAGGGACATGTGTTTTTTTAGCCAAATTTTGAGGTTTGCAAAGGATTCTGGGTAACAGAACCTGGTCCGAGCCCCGCAAGTCACCCCTCCTTGGATTCCCCTAGGTCTCTAGTTTTCAGAAATGCACAGGTTTGGTAGGTTTCCCTAGGTGCCGGCTGAGCTAGAGGCCAAAATCTACAGGTAGGCACTTCGCAAAAAACACCTCTGTTTTTTTCCCAAATTTAGGATGTGTCCACGTTGCGCTTTGGGGTGTTTCCTGTCGCCGGCGCTAGGCCTACCCACGCAAGTGAGGTATCATTTTTACGGGAGACTTGGGGGAACGCTGGGAGGAAGGAAATTTGTAGCTCCTCTCAGATTCCAGAACTTTCTGCCACAGAAATGTGAGGAACATGTGTTTTTTTAGCCAAATTTTGAGGTTTGCAAAGGATTCTGGGTAACAGAACCTGGTCCGAGCCCCGCAAGTCACCCCTCCTTGGATTCCCCTAGGTCTCTAGTTTTCAGAAATGCACAGGTTTGGTAGGTTTCCATAGGTGCCGGCTGAGCTAGAGGCCAAAATCTACAGGTAGGCACTTCGCAAAAAACACCTCTGTTTTCTTCCAAAAATTTGGATGTGTCCACGTTGCGCTTTGGGGCGTTTCCTGTCGCGGGCGCTATGCCTACCCACACAAGTGAGGTATCTTTTTTATCGGGAGACTTGGGGGAACATAGATTAGCAAAACAAGTGTTATTGCCCCTTGTCTTTCTCTACATTTTTTCCTTCCAAATATAGGAGAGTGTGTAAAAAAGACATCTATTTGAGAAATGCCCTGTAATTCACATGCTAGTTTGGTCACCCCGGAATTCAGATATGTG
Organism: Pleurodeles waltl; assembly: GCF_031143425.1. Classification (NCBI taxonomy): domain Eukaryota; kingdom Metazoa; phylum Chordata; class Amphibia; order Caudata; family Salamandridae; genus Pleurodeles; species Pleurodeles waltl. The sequence continues at coordinate 255,164,014 of NC_090437.1, read as the reverse complement.
CAAATAACCACTGCTCCTCAACACCTTATCTTGTGTCCTTTTTGGAAATACAAAGGTTTTCTTGATAGCAATTTTTTACTCTTTATATTTCAGCAAATGAATTGCTTTATACCTGGTATAGAATGAAAACGCACGTCAGGGTGCAGCTCATTTATTGGCTCTGGGTTCCTTGGGTTCTTGATGAACCTACAAGCCCTATATATCCCCGCAACCAGAGGAGTCCAGCAGACGTAACGGTATATTGCTTTCGATAATCTGACATTGCAGGGAAAAGTTACAGAGTAAAACGTAGAGAAACATTTATGTTTTTTTCACCTCAATTTCAATATTTTTCTTTTTCAGTTGTTATTTTCTGTAGGAAACCCCTGTAGGATCTACACAAATGACCCCTTGCTGAATTCAGAATTTTGTCTACTTTTCAGAAATGTTTAGGTTTCTGGGATCCAGCATTGGTTTCATGCCCATTTCTGTCACTGACTGGAAGGAGGCTGAAAGCACCAAAAACTGCAAAAATGGGGTATGTCCCAGTAAAATGCCAAAATTGTGTTGAAAAATTGGGTTTTCTGATTCAAGTCTGCCTGTTCCTGAAAGCTGGGAAGCTGGTGAGTTTAGCACCGCAAACCCTTTGTTGATGCCATTTTCAGGGGAAAAACCACAAGCCTTTTTCTGCAGCCACTTTTTCCAATTTTTTTGAAAAAAACGAAATTTTCACTGTATTTTGGCCAATTTCTTGGCCTCCTTCAAGGGAACCCACAAAGTCCGGGTACCTCTAGAATCCCTAGGATGTTGGAAAAAAAAGGACGCAAATTTGGCTTGGTTAGCTTATGTGGACAAAAAGTTATGAGGGCCTAAGCGCGAACTGCCCCAAATAGGCAAAAAAGGGCCCGGCACAGGAGGGGGAAAAGGCCTGGCAGCGAAGGGGTTAAAGGAGCTTACGCCAAATCTGTGGCACTGTTTCCACCAGTCTGACCAGCAGAAATGTTGTAATAGGATGTTTACAATAGTCAATCAAGTGGAAACATCATACTACAACTGGGGAGAGGCCTCCGGTATGATGACAGCCTCCTCCTTATTGCTTTGGCTTTGGATAATTTTAACAGGGAAAGTCATAATGAGGCCCTATGTCATTTACCATGCAAGGCTTTAGGATGCCTGAGATATGCATTAGGTAAGTATGTATTAGGTAACTATGGGGTTATTGTGGAAGGATAGTTTGTAAGTATGTAGTTATTGAAGAAAGAGGGTGTTAAATTTAAGATGGAAAATGGAAGGGTGTTTGGCAAAAAAAAACAGATTATAAAAAAGGGGTGCATTTGAATATGGAGTAGAGTTTTTCTGAAAGCAACAAGGTATTTTTTTAGTTTTAGAATATTGGGCTATAAATAGTATAGTCATCCAGGGTAAGTAGTAGTTTAAGAATGATTATTTGTATTGTTTTATAAAAGTACTGTTTTTAATTAATTTAAAGGAGTTAATACTATAGCAATGTTATTATGAAATTATTCTCTAGAATATTTAACAAACAATAAATTACAGTTTTAAGGATGAAATAGGTGCTTGGGATGGAGAGTAATTTAACATGAATAATGTTATTGTAAGGATTATTACTTCTGTAGTATGTTTGGCAGCAGTTTTTATTTTTTTTGTGTCCTCATACACCTCACATAAACTCCTATATCAGCCCTGTAGTTGATCCTGGCACCACTTCCCAAAAAGAGCTCATCCTGCTGAGGGGCCCCCAATTTCTCTCATATAGGCTTCCAGCAGTAGATGATGTACCTGCGCCAGCCGACCACGAGAGATGGGGGGGGAGGAGGAGAAATAATCATTGGACCTGAACAAACCAACCCATTTTTATACGCTCGCTGTTAGACTATAACCAGATTCATTTTCCTTGCCCATCAAGCAGGGGGGGGCACATTCCCTCTTTCCTCTTGCATGAGCCTCCAACCACCAGGTCAATTTTTGCAAAATAAAAAAGGGCTTGCAGCCATTCTTTGAACGAGGGAGGGGTGTTCGCTGTCCATTTTCAACAAATATCCCTCCTGGCCACCAAGATGGAGTAGAAAATTAGGGGGGTGATTCTAACCCTGGCGGTCGGTGATAAAGCGGCGGCCAACCCGCCAACAGGCCGGCGGTCCAAAAAATGGAATTCTGACCCTGGCGGGAACCGCCAACACAGCCCGCCAACTTAACACTCCGACCGCCACGGCGGGACCGACAAACAGCGCGGCGGTCACCGCCAACAGCCAGGCGGCAGACAATGTTCCGCCCACACTATCATGACCGGCCAATCCGCCACCTTTTCCGGGGCGGGAGCACTGCCGATAAAAACACGGCGGAAACAGACTACGAACGGGAAAACGCGCACCTCTACGCACTCTACGAGGAAGGAGGACAGCATGGAACCCGAATTAAACATCCTACCTGCTCTCGTCTACCTGCTCATCTACCACGAGTACGAACGCCGGCGCAGACGACAACGGTGAGTACTGCACCTACGACACAGGGGTGGGGGGAGGACGAAAGGTCACTTGCACACACATACGCAATACACCCACCCCCCAAACCATGTACACACCAATGCAGAGCAACAAGTCACAGTGAAACCACCCAAACCCCCGTAAAGAAAACAAGGACATAATTAAATAGTGACTCGAAATTTATGGGAAAGAAAAACCACTGATAAGTCACGTTCAAATAGCAATAACAACTCAAAAATCCAAAATCAATATCCAGTGCATACGAAATACCGAGGCAATAAGTCCTGCACAACTAACGAGATTCAAAGTGTCCGTGGGCCAAAGTGTAGCAACACAAGGGCAAAGCCCACACAGGAGACCTGAGTCCTTTGGAGAGAACACTGCAGGGGCATCTGATGAAAAAACTACAGGCACCTCAGGGGGAAGGGAAGGGGGGGCACCACAGCCACATGAGTCCACGACGCCAGATCCACGAAGGGGCCACCATGCCCACTCGGCCATCCTGGGGAGTGCAAAGCCACAGTCTCTCAAGTCTCTACAGTGGGTGGGATGCCCACCCGGCCATCCTGGGGAGTGCAAAGCCACAGTCTCTCAAGTCTCTACAGTGGGTGGGATGCTCACCCGGCCATCCTGGGGAGTGCAAAGCCACAGTCTCTCAAGTCTCTACAGTGGGTGGCTTGGCCACTGTTCCATCCTGGGAAGTGCAAAGCCACAGTCCATCAGGTGGATTACAGTCTCCACTGGTCAAGGAGGAGGCATGGTGGGCACAGAGAACCGTTAACAGTGCTTGACAGGAAGGGCCCAGCGGAGCGGTGCTTGAGACGGCGGGGCCCAGCGGAGCGGTGCTTGACAGGAAGGGCCCACCGGAGCGGTGCTTGAGATGGCGGGGCCCAGCGGAGCGGTGCTTGAGACGGCGGGGTCCAGCGGAGCGGTGCTTGACAGGAAGGGCCCAGCGGAGCGGTGCTTGAGACGGCGGGGCCCAGCGGAGCGGTGCTTGAGATGGCGGGGCCCAGCGGAGCGGTGCTTGAGACGGCGGGGCCCAGCGGAGCGGTGCTTGACAGGAAGGGCCCACCGGAGCGGTGCTTGAGATGGCGGGGCCCAGCGGAGCGCTGCTTGAGACGGCGGGGCCCAGCGGAGCGGTGCTTGACAGGAAGGGCCCAGCGGAGCGGTGCTTGAGACGGCGGGGCCCAGCGGAGCGGTGCTTGACAGGAAGGGCCCAGCGGAGCGGTGCTTGAGATGGCGGGGCCCAGCGGAGCGGTGCTTGAGACGGCGGGGGCCAGCGGAGCGGTGCTTGACAGGAAGGGCCCAGCGGAGCGGTGCTTGAGACGGCGGGGCCCAGCGGAGCGGTGCTTGACAGGAAGGGCCCAGCGGAGCGGTGCTTGAGACGGCGGGGCCCAGCGGAGCGGTGCTTGACAGGAAGAGCCCAGCGGAGCGGTGCTTGAGATGGCGGGGCCCAGCGGAGCGGTGCTTGAGACGGCTGGGCAGTGTTCAGCGGTGCTCTTCTGCACGGCGGGGCCCTGTTCAGCGGTGCTCTTCTGCACGGCGGGGCCCTGTTCAGCGGTGCTCTTCTGCACGGCGGGGCCCTCTTCAGCGGTGCTCTTCTGCACGGCGGGGCCCTGTTCAGCGGTGCTCTTCTGCACGGCGGGGCCCTGTTCAGCGGTGCTCTTCTGCACGGCGGGGCCCTGTTCAGCAGTGCTCTTCTGCACGGCGGGGCCCTGTTCAGCGGTGCTCTTCTGCACGGCGGGGCCCTGTTCAGCGGTGCTCTTCTGCACGGCGGGGCCCTGTTCAGCGGTGCTCTTCTGCACGGCGGGGCCCTGTTCAGCGGTGCTCTTCTGCACGGCGGGGCCCTGTTCAGCGGTGCTCTTCTGCACGGCGGGGCCCTGTTCAGCGGTGCTCGTCCAGTAGGTCAAGGGAGCCAGACCTGGCCTGGACTCCCTGCTCACTCGCCCTCCGACCGTGATGTTGCTGGACCCTTCGGTAACGGAGTCCTGGGCCCTTTGGTGTCCTTCCTAACACCCGGGATGGGGCTTGTGGGCCCCTCCTGCTCCGCGCTCCTGCTGGCTGACTTTTCCGCCCTGCTGCCCTTTCGCTCCTTAGATGGGGCTCTCGGGCCCTTGCCTCCCCTAGCTGTTGTGGCTGGTGATGTGGGAGAACTTGGCTCCTTGGGGGCAGCCGTGTCAGTCCTCTCACGGCGGCCCTTTACCTTCCTGGTCTTCTTGCCTGGTGGGGGGCTGGCTGTCCCCTTGCTGCTGATTGAGGTGTCACTGCTGGCAAAGGGTGGGCTCCAGAACCCATTCACCACAGTGACACTCGAAGCTGGGCTGGTGGTGGCTGAGGTGCTCTTGGGACTCTTTGCAGATGGAGGGGGTGGGTCAGTGGAGGGAAAGAGGTCAAGATTAGCAAGGAAAACTTTCTTAGGACCAAGGTAAAAGGTAGGAGAAGTGGAGATGGAAGTGGAGGAAGAGGATGTGGTTGTAGGAGAGTCAGGTGTGCTGTCTTTGGGTGCAGGTGCATGTGCTGGAGGCTGTCGTGAGGTGGATGGCTGTTGGGTGGGTGGCTGCCAGCGTTTGTGTGTCTTGGAAGAGGGGGTGACAGACACAGTGGGAGAGGACACAGGGGACGTGTAAATGGTAGTGGGGTGGTGACTGCACGTGTGCGGACTGGACTGGAGGGTGTGCTGGTGATGGAAGCACTGGCTGATGGTGGTGTGCATGCAGGTGTGAGTGTAGAAGTGACAGGGAGGGAGGAGGGAGATGAGGAGGTGGGGGACACAGAGGTGGTAGTGACTGTTGGAATGTCTGCATCTGGGTGTTGCTTGCGTGAATGCTTGTGGCTTCTGTGGTGCCTGTGTCTGGATGAGCTTCCCTTGGGTGTTGAGGTGTGTGCAGGCTGGTCTGATGGTGTGGATGGGATAGGCTGAGGAACAGGAGACAGAGACAGGCTGGAGGCAGTCAGAAGAGGGAGGCTGGAAACAGGGACAATGGCTGCCGTCAGTGCTGAGGCCAGAGCATTGAACAATCGTTGATGGGCAGCCTGACCCGAATGAATGCCCTCCAGGTAGGCATTGCTCCGATGCACCTCCCTTTTTACCCCCTGGATGGCATTCAAAAGGGTAGTCTGCCCAACAATGAGTGTCCTGAGGAGATCAATGACCTCCTCACTGAGGGCAGCAGGGGTAACAGGGGCAGGGGCTGAGGTGCCTGGGGCGAAGGAGACGCCCGCCTTCCTGGGCGAGCGGGCACGGAGCGTAGGCTGAGGGGCTGCTGGGAGGGCGGGGCTGGTGCGCTGGGTGGCGGCTGTACCTGGAGAGGCGGGGGGCCCGGATGTTGCCGCCACCGCTAGGGAGCTCACATCCGAGGAAGTGTCGCTGTCGCTGGTGTCACCACCGGTCCCCGTTGTGGTGCTCCCCTCGCCCTCCGGATCACTGGTGCCCTCGGTGTCTGTTCCTGGTCCCACCGGGGCCTTGTGACGTGCAGCTCCCTCGTGCTCCGATGCCAATTCTCCTCCGCCTGATGATGCTAATGCACAGATGCACAAGAAGAGGAAGAAGAAGGGTGGGGGGAGAAAAACGAAGACCAGGTTGAGTGCATGCAATGTCAACACCGTTGGCGGAGAGGACAGACACAGGAGCCTCATGCACTAAGCCGCGCATTCGGGGTACACTACTCAGTACTTCGGACTAGGACTACAGGTCTACAGACGCCAAAGGCGCACATGTGTGATGCTGGACCATCGATAGCTGTACTTGTCACCCTACAGAGGTGGGGTCCGGGAGCACAGGGCCATGCCTAAAGGAGCGGACTACACAACAGAAAGCGCCCTGGCCTAATGTCACCCCCAACCCTCCTCCCCCACCCAGACGCCTCCACTGCGCAGAGAGATAGCAGAATGTGCTGATACTCACCCCCTTGTGTCTGCTGTGATGTCCTCAAGCGCCCATCCAAATCAGGGTAGGCCACCGCCAGGATCCGGGACATCAGGGGGGTCAGGGTATGACTGGCACCCCTCCTAGGTTGGGAGGCCATCCCCAGCAGTGACTCAGCGGTCTTCCTGGTCCCGCGGCGGATGTCCTCCCACCTCTTGCGGCAGTGGGTGCCCCGTCTGACGTGGACCCCCAGGGCCCGGACTTCCTTGGCGATGGCACGCCATATGTCCACTTTCTGATGGGCGCTGACCTATTTGACATGTACAGGGTGGGAAGGAGAAATCATCATATTCCTGCATGTTAGATGCGATTGGCCCCCCCTCCCCAACCTTGCCATATGGCACATGCTCTCATCTGTCGTGCGTTGCACTCCTCATTCGCCCCCCACCCCACCAACTTAGCATCCACCCCACTCCACACAGGCATAGCCCATTCAATGTGCACCCAGTGTACTTACCTGTTGGTCTGGAGGACCGTAGAGTAACGCATACTGGGGGAGGACCCCGTCCACGAGCTTCTCCAACTCTTCGGGACTGAAGGCGGGGGCCCTTTCCCCAGTCGCAGCAGCCATTGTCACTTCCAGACCGAGGTCACAGCAGCACTTGCAGTATAGGTCCTCTCCTGTGGAAGATCAGGTCTCGAGTGATTAAGCAGATAGAAAATGGCGGTCACGCCCGCGGCGGTGCGTACCGCGGCGGTGCGTACCGCGTCCGCCGGCGCACCTCATTATTGGCTCCTGAAACCCATAGGCTTCAATGTTAGCCAATGCGGCTTCGTATAGCGGTCTTCGCCCGCCTACCGCCACGGTGTGCCACGCCAGCGCATTGACCTCACATCCCATTGTCCCACTTCACAGGTCAGACAGCCGCCATTTCAAGGGCCCACATGGCATTATTTGTACTGCGTCACACAGGCCTAGGCCTTGCATTGCCACACATACACGCCTTTCAATACATAGATAATCGTGTGCTATGCATGCAGTGGTGAACGTACCTGTGACTTGCTTGACACTGTGCTCCATGTTGTCCTTCCTAGGCACCGTCCGCTGGGACTTGCGAGGAGAAGGATGAATCCTCGCGTGTACCGCCCGCTGGTCGACCTGTTGACAATGGAAGAACGCCACATCATACCATGATACCGACTTGACCGAGCCACTATACATGAACTGTGTGCCCAGCTGGAGCCAGACCTGATGTCCCCCATCCGCCAACCCACAGGAATTCCCCCTCTAGTGCAGGTTCTGTCAGTCCTCCATTTTTTGGCAAGTGGCTCATTCCAGACAACAGTGGCCATGTCATCTGGAATGTCTCAGCCTATGTTTTCAAAAATCTTGTCTAGAGTGTTGTCTGCCCTGACGAAACACATGCGGCGCTACATTGTATTCCCTGAGGAGGTTGATTTGGCCACTGTGAAGGGTGATTTTTATGCCCTTGGACATATCCCCAACATAATTGGTGCCATTGATGGGACCCATGTGGCTTTAGTACCCCCAAAAGACGATGTGCAGGTGTACAGAAACAGAAAAAGTTACCATTCGATGAACGTCCAGGTGGTCTGTTTGGCTGACCAGTACATCTCCCATGTGAATGCCAAGTTCCCTGGGTCAGTGCATGACGCGTATGTGATGCGAAATAGCAGCATCCCTTATGTGATGGAACAGCTACAGAGACAACGTGTGTGGCTAATTGGTGACTCTGGTTACCCCAACCTGCCTTGGCTATTGACCCCAGTGAGGAATCCCCGGACCCGGGCAGAGGAACGGTACAATGAGGCCCATGGGCGAACTAGGAGGGTCATTGAAAGAACCTTTGGCCTCCTGAAGGCCAGGTTTAGGTGCCTACATATGACAGGGGGATCCCTGATGTACTCACCAAAGAAGGTGTGCCAGATCATCGTGGCCTGCTGCATGCTTCACAATCTGGCATTGCGACGTCAGGTGCCCTTCCTGCAGGAGGATGGTCCAGATGGTGGTGTTGAAGCAGCTGTGGAGCCTGCGGAGAGTGAAGAGGAGGAAGACGAAGAGGACGACCCAGACAACAGGGACAGAGTTATCCAACAGTATTTTCAGTAGCACACAGGTAGGAATCACCCACGCCATTTACCATTTACTGAATGCCCCCTGCATCTTTACTTTGTGTATTTCCCCCCAGTTCTTTTAAACTGAAGTTTACTTTTCCCTTCCCTTTTCAGTGCTGTATGACCCACTGCGTGACTCCTGCCTGGTTAGCCCATGGACTAATGCTTATTGACATCGGTATGTTGTCCACACATATAAAACAGAACATTATTGATAAGTAATGTGTTATACATTTGTAAATAATACAGGCTGACTCCAGAATGATTTATGTGCAATGAGTGATTTTTTTTTAGTGCTATATTTTGGTACATGATATTAAAACGGTGAAGGGTGAGGGTGGAGTTATGTCCAGGCCAGAGTCCAGTTCTCGGTCGCACAGGTGCATTGTTCATATGGCAGTGGAAGGATGGAGCAGGGGCAGTTCAAGGTTGGACAGGGTGACACTGTGGGACAGTGGAATGACATCCGGGGGGATATTAGACTGGCGGGGGTCTTGGCATCCTACTCTGTCTTCCTTTGAGATCTCAGGTTCCTCTTGCGGGGTGGTTGTTCTTCAGCAGGAGGTGGGGTTCTGGTGGCCCGTCGTTCTGAGGGGGTCTCCTGACCACTAGCGCCGGCGGAGGTGGTAGGCTGTTCCTGGCTAGTGACAGGGGCCCTTTGCGGTGCCATATGGTCCCGCAATGTGGTTTCTATCCGGTTGAGGGCCTGGACTATGGTCCCCATTGCGGTAGCGATGGCCCGGAGTTCATTGCTGAACCCCATGTACCGTTCCTCCTGCTGTGCCTGGATCTCGGTGAACCTGGCCAGTACCGTCGCCATCGTCTCCTGGGAGTGATGGTAGGCTCCCATGATGGTGGTGAGGGCCTCTTGGAGAGTGGGTTCCCTGGGCCTGTCCTCCCCCCCCTGTCGCACAGCAGCCATCCCAGTTGCCCTGTTTCCCCGGGCCTCTGTACCCTGGACGGTGTGCCCACTACCACTGCCCCCAGGTCCCTGTTGTTGTTGGGGTGTTGGGTCAGCCTGGGTGCCCTGTAGTGGCGGACACACCGCTGATTGACGCGTCCGCGGGACAGAGGCATGGGCCCGCTGGGTGGGAGCTGTGCTGGTGTTCCCAGAGGGGTTTGGGTCTGCTGTGGCCTGTGTCTGTGTGTGGGGAACCGACTGTCCAGAGGTCCCCGATGGTCCGGGCTGGTCGTCAGGTTCTAGGTCGACAGAGCTGCTGTCCTCGCTGGGGGCCTGTTCTGGGGGTGGGATGGACATCTCTGGACCCTCCGTGGCGGTGTGTTGTCGTTCGGGCCCTGCAGGGGTAAAGGAGTATGGTTATTGTTTCTGTGTGTGCCATGGCGTGCATTTTGGGTGCCCTTGTCCCCCAGTGCTGGCATTCCCTTGTGGGAGGTGTTGTGAGGGTTTGGGGGGGGTGTATGGGTATGTGCAATGGTCATGCTTTGGTGGTGGCTGTCTATGGTTTGTGTTGGCATTCAGGGGTTGGTGTTGTTTAGGGTGGGTTGTGCTGGTGAGACATTGGCAGGGAGGTTATGTGCTGGGGGGTGATATTGGGGGTGAGGGGGGGGTTGGCATGCTGGTGGTTGGGGGGGGGTGAAGTAGTTGAGATTCGACTTACCAGAGTCCATTCCTCCGCCTACTCCAGCGAGGCCATCAGGATGCAGGATGTTTACCACCTCTTGCTCCCATGCTGTGAATTGGGGTGGGGTGGGTGGGGGTCCGCCGCCAGTCTTCTGCACAGCGATGTTGTGCCTGGAGATCATCGAGCGCACCTTCCCCCGTAGGTCGTTCCATCGCTTTCTGATATCTTCCCAATTTCTGGGATGCTGTCCCACAGCGTTGACCCTGTCTACGATCCTTTGCCATAGCTCAGCCTTCTTTGCTATGGTGGTGTGCTGCACCTGTGTGCCGAAGAGCTGGGGCTCAACCCTCATGATTTCCTCCACCATGACCCGGAGTTCTTGGTCCGAAAACCTTGGGTGTCTTTGGGGTGCCATGGGGTGGTGTGGATGAGGTGTGGGGTGGTGTTTGTGGTGATGTGCGTGGTGATATGTGGTGATGTGTGCGTAGATGTGGTGTGGGTGATGAGGTTGTGTTCCTGTGTTTGTTGGGGTTTTCTAATGCTGTGCTCGCTATCTCTATCTCTCTCGCTCTCGCCTTCGCTCCGATTTCCAACTAGTGGGGGTTTGTGGGTGATGTGGGTGTGTGTTTTATAGTTGATTGGATGTGTGGGAGCGTTGTTTGTATGTGTCTCAGGTGTGCGTATTTCAAAATTTCCAATGTGGCAGTGTTTTGGAGCTGGGTGTGTATTTTGACCGCGGCGGTGTGTACCGCCAATGGAATACCGCGGTTGAAAGACCGCTGCGTGGATTCGTGGGTCAGAATGGCATGGGCGTGTTTGTGTTGGCGTGACGGTGGAGGTTTGGTCATCTCCAGTTTTCCGCGGCCCGCTGATGTGGCGGCCTTCCTTGGATGTCGGATTTTTGGCGGTTTCACAGTTGGTGGTCAGAATGAAAGTGGCGGTCTACCGCGGCCGCGGCGGTAGTATGGCGGACTTCTGACCGGCGGTAAGGGCCTTTTACCGCCGAGGTCAGAATGACCCCCTAGGTCCTTGTCTGCTTTACTAATGTTATGCCTTCCTCCAGCCGCCCCTTGCGCATGGCCAAAGATAATCAAAGGGAGAGCAGGTTTGCATACCATGTTTTAAAAATATAAATTTATATTACTATTTAATAATTAATACTTGAATAATTTTCTAAAAATATTTGGAAAATAACACAAGTAGTAGGATAAGGGCCCTAGACATGGGGTAGATAAATATGAAATAGTAGTATCATAAAGTATTCATTTTATATTCATTAGAAATTATGAGTTATCCAAAACTAATACTAAAAATTTTAAAATGTTCATTTGTAAAAAATATAAAAGGCTGTTAAAAATGTACAAATATTCAATGCATACTTAGTTAATATTTATAGTTTTTTTAACAATAAAAACACAAAAAATAAAAGCAATGTAATCTTTTGGAATGTAAAAATTTACAAATAGTATATTCATGTTTTAAAGATGTTTGAAACATTTTTTACTATTTAATAATCACTTACAGGATAACGTTTCCCATTTTTACTATTTTTATATTTTTAACTCTTTCCAGGATGTACCTCTCTTTCGTTAGTTAATGGAACGATGTGGACGTGGATGGATATATGTGCTGCTGCAGTGGAGAAAAACTAAAGATGTTTAAAAAATATGACTTTAAAAGTTAAGGTCCTTTTGTTGTAGAAAGCACATAAAAGAAGTGTAATGAGCATTGATGTTAAATGTATTATGGAATGTACTAGGTTGTAATATTTTTTTCTTATACAGGATGAAAAAGAAATGGCATCCCAGTTTATATTTAGTATTTGAGTTTTCGCAAAAAAAAAGATCAGGTGTAAGCAAGGTTGCTACATTTATACTTTTTTTAATGCTACATAATTGTTTTTTATGTTAAAAGATATCCTGAAGTATTCAATGATTTGAATCTATTAGAAAAAACACAAACAATTTTTGCATGGGACCTAACAGGGAAAGTTTTGCAGAGCAATAATATAGAATTGCAGTAGATGGTTCTTAAACTATTGACGAAAGAAGACTTCTCCAGGTAAGGTTTTGTTTAATAGTATGATTTATGCCAAATGAAATTGAAAGACAGAAAAGTAAAGTTGCTTTGTAATTTAGATATTTTTAGTACTGCAATATGTATTCAGTAGTTTCCAAATAGCCTGTAACATTAAGCATGCCAAATTATTGTACCCAGGAGCTTTTCATTCATGTTCTATGTTTATCTGGTTACTCATGTGTTGGAAAATGGGTTATTGGTAAGGACAGGTAAGTACCTACACTTAGCAATAGGCCATTAACCTCCACTTAGGTCTCAGTAAATTAAACCAAGCTCAACCCTTGGTAGCTTGGCAACGAGCGACAAAGCTTAACTTAGGAGACAAAGCTTAAAGCATTCAAATATCACAAAACAGTAACAGGAAACAGTTAAAAAATTCAAAATGTATAAGAATAGGAAATATTTTAGCTATAAAATGACACCAAAACGAATAAAATCGAATAAGGGGAACCGGAGATATACATTTTTAAAGAATTAATGCTTTCTAGCGCATAGAAACAAAAAGCGCCAATCTGGTCATCTGGTTGCACCTCTACTGGGGCAAAGTTTAAGGCTGACCGCGATGGAGCCCGGCTCTGCTACAGCCCGCGGGAGGCCTCGGTCAAAAGTTTACCTTAGGACTTAGTCGTTTTTCTGGAGATTTTCTTCAGCGGGACGTACCTGCCAGTCCAATCCGACCTCCTGGAACTCTTCCTCGGATACATATCGTGGGAGCCCTTTGTGGAGATTTTCACCTTCAGACTTGGTCGTTTTTTTGAGGTGAAAATCCTTTGACTGGGGCAAACCTGAATCTTGATCCGATGTCCTTGGAGCCCTCTTCGGATACACTGCCTGGGAGGTCCCTGTCAATTTCCTAAGTTCAGGCGTAGACACTTTTTTTGAGATTTTCTTCTACAACTCCCAGAATGCACCTGGCGCAAACTCTTTTTTGACCACTGGACAGTGGTTAGCTGGTTGTTTTTTTCAGGAGTTGGTGCTGGGGACTCTGCTTGGCAAGTTTTCATCTGTAGCAAACAGGGAGTCCCTCCTTGAACCAGTTGAAGCCAGGCAAAGTCCTTCTTGTGGTGAAGCCGAAGTGTGCAGCTGGTGCAGTCCTTCTGAGTGCAGGTTCCAGAAGCAGGCCAGGGGTCCAGCAGGGCAGTCCTTCTTCTTAGGTAGTACTTCCTTGTTGGAATCTGATAGGGATCTGAGGTGTGGGTACAGGTCTGCCAGTTTTATCCTTGCTCCTGGGTGAAAAGCAGGGGGGTCCTGGTTCTCCAATCAGGGGCAGGGTCCTTCCCCTTGTGATGACCACTTCCTTGGAAGTTTGGCAAAAATCAATCCCATGGGGCAACATTCCTCAAAAAATCCATCATGGCTGAAAGTTATTTTTGGAAGTTACATCTGGCTGAGCCCACCCATTGGTGTAGCTAAAAATCCCAACCACACCCCTCTCCTGCACTCCCCTAATCTAATCAAGGGGGCACCTAATTGTCTGGGTATGCAGGATGTGTGGATGTTGCTGGGTTGCTCCAAATGTCCTTCCCTGCCTTTGAAGACCAGTTTGGCAGCCCTCCCCCTTCCTGCTTCCCCATCTGCTGAGGGGAGATCTCCTCCCCCAGGCACATCTCTTTGTGTTGAGCCAGGCTACTTCACACCTCATCAAGGCAGCCTCCGAAGAGGTAGTGTAACATGATTGAGGTAATTATATAATCTCCCTGAATTACTTATTACCAGGTGGTGAGTTTACAAAAGATTACATTCAGCATAAAATGAAAGATTAAATAAAAGCACACATTTGGCTGGAATGTCTGGACCTTTTCCTAAAAAAACTCTTTAAAGTCTACTGTATATTTATGTTTTAAACCTAGCCAATTTTTGTTGAAAAAAGAAGCCAGTAGGATGTTGCTTTTCTAAGCAGTAATTTGAATAATACATTGTAAATATTAAAACACGCCTACGGTTAGCATTTAAGACCACTTTGTCAACTCATAATAATCTACTCAAACGTGTGAAAAGTGTTTCAGGCCTCGTACTCATTATGCTGTGTTACATTACATTGAAATGCAATTGGTAATTAAAAGAAATTATTAATATACTCATATTTTCTTGCTGTGTCCTAATTTTTTTTATTGTACACACAATTCTTGCCTATACGCGGCTGGTGCTATGCACTCAAATAATCCAACAACGACTGCCCTTGCTGATCTGAATTATCACTAATGCTTTGATGAAAATGTATTTCCCTTAAACAAATAATGGGATAGGAATACTATTAGCCTTTGTGGCTCCTTTACCATGACTAGAGTGAAGGTCTCTACTTGGGCAGGGTGCATACCACTGTCAACTAGACTAATTTGGAAATGGGGTGTATAGCTCTAATAAAAAGAATAGTTACCCAATATCTTAATTAAGTCGAACTGCAGCATTCAACTTCAGAGAAACTTCCATTGCTCTGGCAATGGTATTTTTTATGGCACCTAATCCTCTAGTGTAAATTACACTACAGGAGAAAATTATGAGCCTGATTCAGTATGGGATTAGAAAGCAGAGGAAGTGCTACCTGTTCCACTGGAAAATAAGGTAAGGTAAATACTGCCAATAAATAATATCAACGAATATTGATAATAAAAATATTGACATATACAAATACCAAACACAAAATATCAACACCCATAATATCATCAACTCTGCACTCAAAATCCCCAAAATGAAGAATCAAAAATATTGTCACACAATCAGTACACATTTCTAACCTGGTGCAATACCAATTCCAGGGTCCTTAAATTTAATTATCAAAACTTTGACATGGCCAGGATGGCTCTGGGATCTGATTAATCATCCTCCCTAATCCAGAGTACCATCTGGCTGAGGTCTCAACCTGTTGCCAACTTATACAGGGGCTTGGGGAGCAGTACAAAAATTAAATATGCGGCCTGCGGGTGGTGCTCAGGGAAGAAGAAGCCTACCTACGCTGCTTGGGGGTAAGTCACACTGCTTTTGCAGCATCACCTGAAGCCTAGTGGGACTATGCTGCTGCTGTGAATGCCCGGGACCGGGTGAGAGGACAAGGACACTGATGGCTTTGCGATGGTGAGTGCTAAAGCTGTTTAACAGCTCAGCCGCTGGCTTAAGGCATGACCAAACATTGCAGCTGCAGATGTTCCGGAGGCCATAGGTTGGTTGTAGAATGCCTGGTTTGGAGCTTCAGAGGCCGACAGACCTACACCAGGCAACGCACACCTCCCTGAGCCTATGCGAATGCGGTGAAATACTCTTAGATGCAGATCCCTGCTGGTGCTTTCCACCAGACCACATCCCTGCTTGGCCCAAACACATAAAGCAGTGCCCGGCTCACTAACTGAGCTACTCCATATTTGGAGGAGACAGATCTGAACCTCAGTAGCTATGGGCGCGGGTCACTGGATGTGATTGCTGAGGCTCTCCCTAGGCAACAATCATATGGAACCTCTACCTCCATAGCAACGGGGGCCCATGGCTATACTTGTTTCGCATGGGACTGCAGACTCCTCTATACCTAGAAAATGTCACCCCATTAGTTACAGGAGTGCAGGTGTGGCTGATTTAACTTTTTCTTTTAGGGCCTAGCTCAGGGTAAACTTACTGGCATGGTCCTGAGGTGACGATAGCTAGCTGTCCTTGGGGAGGCCTTGGGACTAACTGTCTTGGTTTCCTTCTGGCCTCTGAGACAACACCTTGTGACCGTGCATAAAAGAACTGTCTTACTGTGTATTGCTCCCCTCTTTAAAGCTGCCCTTCACCCAGCTTGTGCATTTTTCCTATGGACATCAGCACCTGCATCAGCCAGATCAAACATGCTATTCTTTGGAATGTTTGTGCACCACAAGGATGTTGGGCGTGTCCGCTCACTGTGTATTTGTGAACTGTGAGTTTCTGGCAGCTGGCTGACAATTGGGTCCTGGCTTGGTGTATTTGCAGCTCGTGTTAGGAGTAAGACACTCATGCTTTCACCTTTCTATGAGTGTTGCCTTAGAACTCTCTCATCGGGACAATGGCTGACACATTTTGGTGGATGCTTCCCACAATTCTATCCCTGAGAGATGCCCCTGGCTCTGTTGTATTGGGAATCCCCAGTGACATGGTTTGCCCTAAGGCAATGAAACCACCACTCTAAAAGTCCATCATGGCCAGGCTCTACACCACCCCATCCTCAACAGAGAACACTGTGGAGAAGCAAACTGCAATGTTTGATAAGGTGCTACAGGCCATAAAGGACTCTAAGACTGCGATGGAGACACAGCTAGGAGCAATTCAGACAAAACTGATCTACTATGTGTTGATCAAGCCAAACTTGTGGAACAAAGGGATAGCACTGAATCCAAGATATAGGTGATTGGACCCACAGCAGAGTCCCTGGAGCAACAAGTTAAGATTCTGCAGACAGGATCTTACTGTAAGAGATGAGAATGCTGTGGGCCACTCCACATGGAATTATATATACTTCCAGGGCTTTCCTGAAGGGGTAATACCCCGAACACAGAGATTTGTTCAAGGGGTGGCTGATAAAGACAGTGCTCATGGCTAAGGTCCTAAACTTCTTTTCCATTGAAAGGTCTCACAGGATACCGGGCACACTCCTCCTCTACGGTCCCCTCCCAGGCCCCATCATTGCACGCTCCTCAATTATAGGGACAGGGATCTGTTACTGCAGTTGTTCAGAGCCAAATTTCCCTGGACTTGCAACAGTGTTACAATTATGGCCTATCCTGATTACACAGCAGAGGAAGCATAAAACCTTTGCAGCAGTTAAGGCACAGCTCTGCTCATTGGGCCTTTTGTGTGCCTTGCTTTTTCCTGCCAGACTATGAATGGTTGACTCTGATTCTACAGATTTTTTCTCTTCTCCTGGAGAGACTTGGAACTGGCTGCACTCCAAGGGTGTTCAACTTCATCTCTGTGACTCTCAGGGTGAGCTACAGGGCTGGTCGGATGGGAGGCTGAAACATTGCAGGCACCTGCACAAATCCCGCTCCCACCCCACTGAAGAACAGGCAGCCCAAGAAAGGGTGGGGGTGGACCATTGTTGGGGTTTCAGCATGTAACAGCAACTGCTACCAAGACCTGGACATTGACAATGATTTTGACTCAGAACTTGGAGATCCTGTATCTGTTGCTTCTTGAGTGGGCTACCTGGTCACTCCTATAGGCTCTCCTCAAAGGGAGATCCCAGACCCTTGACAACCATGGACTTTCATGATTTTTTAATTCTACATTGTGCACTCTCCAGTGACTGGAAAGGTGCGATACTTGTTACGTAGATTACAGTTGTTGTGCTTGGAAGACCTTCTGCATGTATTGATTGACTTTCTGTGCACCACACTTGGCTCACTTCTCCTTTCATAAACTTCCAAATGGACCTTGTCTTACTAGTGGTGTACACCATGATTTTCCTTTGTTGTTGGGTCACAATTACACGATGCCCTTTGGTATCTAAGCCTGAAGTTGGGTGTTTTGTTAGCAGGTCTTGAGGGTTTATCCTAATCTGGCTGGATGGTAGGGAATGTGGGGACATGAGAAGAGTGCTTTGTACAAAAAGTTGTTTATCCTGATGAATTGACCTCTTGGGACTTCTCAGATTACTAATGTCTATGTTCCTTACTGTGTTAACTTGGAGAAATAAGGGGATGGATACTGCTGCTAGGTGATACAATGCATGCATACCTTAGGCACAAAATACACACATTACATGTCTTACTAAGGTGGAACTTGAGTAGGCTGCAAAGTATTGGTGAGGACAGTCCTATGGCACAGTGTATTCTGCTTCTTCCTTTGGGGATCTGATTTGGGTGGCCCCAAAGTAGGAAAGAGTAGTAATCGATACTGATGATAGATATGTCCTAGTGGAAGGACTGTTGGATGTCCATCCCCTCCTCTTGTTTTCAATAGACACACCTAACACACATCAGGGCAACTCTCTACACACTTGGGTGGTCATTACAACCCTGGCGGTCGGTGTTAAAGCGGCGGTAAGACCGCCAACAGGCCGGCGGTAAAAACTTAGCAATTACGACCGTGGCGGAAACCACCAACAGACAGCCACTTTAACACTCCGACCGCCACGGCGGTACAAAGAAACAGCGCAGCGGTCAACGCTGTCAGACAGGTGGAGGACAAAGTACCGCCCACAGTATCACAACCTACCAATCCGCCACCTTTTCCGGGGCGGATTCACCGCGGATAAAAACACGGCGGAAACAGGATTCCGAAGGGAAAACGCTCACCTCTACACACCCTGCGAGGAACTAGGACACAATGGAACCGGAACTCCAAATTCTCCCTGCAATAGTCTTCCTGTTCCTCTATCAGGAACACGAACGCCGGAGGCGAAGACCACGATGAGTACTGCACCTATGACACAGGGGAGGGAAAAAACAGGGACACACACACACAACACGCAACATCCCCACCCCCACCCTCACCCACGACAACACACACACTAATACAGCATGATACATTATAGTTACACCCCCAAGCCCACCGGAAGAAAGCAAAGACAAAAGAAAATGAGTGTAACCATTGTCATATATTAAAAGCAAGTAGGTAAAAATATATATACACCATTAACAAAATATACACCAAGCATAGTAGTCCAGGTAGTGCTCCAAGTAAGGCCCACACAAGATCCCCCACCATGACGGAGAGAACACGGCAGGGGCATCAGAGAGCAAGAAAACAGGCACCTCAGGGGGAGTGAAAGGGGGGGCAACTCAGCAGGTTGAGTGCACAACACCAAATCCACGAGAGGGCCACATGCCCACTGTTACATCCTGGGGAGTGCAGAGCCACAATCTCTCAAGTCTCTACAGTGGGTGGTTTGCCCACTGTTCAATCCTGGGGAGTGCAAAGCCACAGTGTCTCAAGTCTCTCCAGTGGGTGGTTTGCCCACTGTTCAATCCTGGGGAGTGCAAAACCATAGTCTCTCAAGTCTCTACAGTGGGTGGTTTGCCCACTGTTCAATCCTGGGGAGTGCAAAGCCACAGTCTCACAAGTCTCTACAGTGGGTGGTTTGCCAACTGTTCCATCCTGGGGAGTGAAAAGCCACAGTCTCTCAAGTCTCTCCAGTGAGTGGTTTGCCCACTGTTCAATCCTGGGGAGTGCAAATCCACAGTCTCTCAAGTCTAACAAGTGGGTGGTTTGCCCACTGTTACATCCTGGGGAGTGCAAAGCCACTGTCTCTCAAGTCTCTCCAGTGGGTGGTTTGCCCACTGTTCAATCCTGGGGAGTTCAAAGCCACATTCTCTCAAGTGGATAACAGACTCCACTGGTTCTGGAGGGGGCATTGTGCCCAGAGTGCTTCATCCTGCTAAGGACAGAGGTAGTGGATGGATCTATCCACTGATTCTGGATGGGGCATGGTGCCCAGAGTGCTTCATCCTGCTAAGGACAGAGGTAGTGGATGGGTCTCTCCACTGGTTCTGGAGGGGGCATTGTGCCCAGAGTGCTTTATCCTGCTAAGGACAGAGGTAGTGGATGGATCTCTCCACTGGTTCTGGAGGGGGCATTGTGCCCAGAGTGCTTCATCCTGCTGAGGACAGAGGTAGTGGATGGATCTCTCCACTGGTTCTGGAGGGGGCATGGTGCCCAGAGTGCTTCATTCTGCCCGTGACGGACTCAGTAGCGTCAGTGCTCTTGGCGTTCATGGGCCAGCGGTGCTTGAGACGGCGGTGCCCTGTTCAGCGGTGCTTGAGACGGCGGTGCCCTGTTCAGCAGTGCTTGAGACGGCGGTGCCCTGTTCAGCAGTGCTTGAGATGGCGGTGGCCTGTTCAGCGGTGCTTGAGATGGCGGTGCCCTGTTCAGTGGTGCTTGAGATGGCAGTGCCCTGTTCAGGAGTGCTTGGAGCAGTGGGCTCCTTTGCAGTGACTCAGCTGCTGGCGGTCCTTCATGGCCCAGCGGGGCTTGTGCTGGCGGTCCTTCATGGCCCAGTGGGGCTTGTGCTGGCGGTCCTCTCTAGCCCAGCGGGGCTTGTGCTGGCGGTCCTCTCTAGCCCAGCGGGGCTTGTGCTGGCGGTCCCCTCTGTCCCAGCAGGGCTTGTGCTGGTGATCTTCTCTAGCCCAGCGCGGCTTGTGCTGGCGGTCCTTTCTGTCCCAGCAGGGCTTGTGCTGGTGGTCCTCTCTGTCCCAGCGGGGCTTGTGCTGGCGGTCCCCTCTAGCCCAGCGGGGCTTGTGCTGGCGGTCCTCTCTAGCCCAGCGGGGCTTGTGCTGGCGGTCCTCTCTAGCCCAGCGAGGCTTGTGCTGGCTGGCCTCTCTAGCCCAGCAGGGCTCGTGCTGGCAGTCCTCTCTAGCCCAGTGGGGCTTGTGCTGGCGGTCCTCTCTGTGTCAGCGGGGATGACGGCTGTGGCCTCCTGGTCAGCGGGGATGACAGCTGTGGCCTCCAGGTCAGCGGGGATGATGGCGGTCTCCTCCGCCATGCTGCTCTTCCCAGACTTTCCTGGTTTCTTGTGGCCCTTCCCCACCTTGGAAGGTGTCGCAGCTGACTTCACACTCCCACTGGGACCCCTGGGAGCGGCTGGTTGGAGTCTTCCCCCTCTCCCGCTGGCCAATGGCCAACTTCTGATGCTTCACAGGTTTGGGACTGTCTGTGCTGTGGCTCCGTGCCACACTGGCTGCCCTGGTGGCCGGTGCACTCCAGATTCCGGTGACTACAGGCACCACTGGTCCCGGAGATGTTGTGGCTGAGGTTCTAGTTCGGGACCTAGGAGACGGACGGGGTGGGGGAGGTGTGGGAAAGAGGTCAAGGTTGGACAGAAAAAGTTTTTGGGAGACACTGGGATGGGTAGCTGAAGGGGGTTTGGGAGTGAGGAAGAGGTTGTGGTTGTAGCAGGTGTTCGTTTGCTGACTTTGGGTGAAGGTGCATGCACTGGAGGCTGTTGTGAGGTGGATGGCTGTTGGGTGGGTGTGTGCCTGCATTTGTGTATCTTGGGAGGGGGTGTCACAGACACACTGGGAGGGGACACAGGGGACGTGTGAATGGTAGTGGGGGTGGTGACTGCACGTGAGCGGGGTGTGGTGGTGGGTGTGCTAGTGATGGTAGTAGTGGCTGTAGAGGTAGTACATGCAGGTGTGAGTGTAGACTAGACTGGGAGGGAGGAGGGAGACGAGGAGGAGGGGGACACAGTGGAGGCAGTGGATGTTGGTGTGTCTGCATGTGTGTGATGCTTGCGTGAGTGCCTGTGGGATGTGTGGTGCTTATGTTTGCCTGAGCTTCCCTTGTGCATGCTGTTCTAGAGGTGTGCTTGGGAGAGGCTGGGGTACAGGGGATTGGGTCTGGGTGGAGGATGTTGGAGGGGGGAGGCTAGACACAGGGACAATGGCTGCCATCAGTGCTGAGGCCAGAGTCTGAAAAGCTTGCTGAAGGGCCGCATGACCAGAATGAATTCCCTCCAGTAATGCATTTGTTTGTTGCAACTGCCTGTCTACAACCTGGATGGCATTCAAAATGGTAGACTGCCCAACAGTGAGGGACCTGAGGAGGTCAATGGCATCCTCACTGAGGGCAGCAGGGGTGACTGGGGCAGGGCCTGAGGTGCCTGGGGCGAAGGTGATGCCGACCCTCCCGGGTGAGCGGGCACAGGGCAAAAGCTGAGGGGCTGCTGGGAGGGCGGTGCTGGAACGGGGGTGATGGCTGTACCTGTAGATGGGGGGCACAGATGTTGCCGCCACCACAAGGGAGCTCCCATCAGAGGACGAGTCCGTGTTGCTGGTCTCAGCTCCTGTCCCTGGTGTGGAGCTCCCCTCGCCCTCCGTCCCACTGGTCAAGTCCAATTCCGTAGTGTGGCCCTCCATGGCCATGTGGGATGCAGCTCCCTCGTGCTCCGGTGCCACTGCTCCTCCACCTGATGATGCTAATGCACACAAGAACAGGGAGACCACAAAAAGGGGGGAACGACAGAAGAAAGACATGTTGAGTGCATGCATGACCACTACCGTTGGCGGACACGACAGAAACACAAGCCCCCTGCACTACGTCGCGCTCTTGGGCTCCACTGTTCAATTCCTGGGTAATGGCCTACTAGGCTATGGGTGACATCTGCACACATGGATGACACAGGGGCGTGACTAGGTGTACTTGGCATTCTACAGAGGTGCGGTGGGGTGCCACATGGCCTTCCTTACGGAGGGACCTTGCCTACGGAACTCACCCTGGCCTAGGGAAACCCACAGCCCACCTCCCCCACCCAGACACCTCCACTGCGTGCAAAATCAGCAGAATGAGAGTGTACTCACCCCCCTGTGGCTGTTGTGATGCACTCAAGCACCCATCCAACTCCGGGTATGCCACCGTCAGGATCCTGAACATCAGGGGGGTCATAGTGCGACGGGCACGCCTCCCACATTGGGAGGCCATCCCCAGCTGAGCCTCCTCTGTCTTCTTGTTCCAGCGGCGAATGTCCTCCCATCTTTTCCGGCAGTGGGTGCTCTGTCTGTGGTAGACCCCCAGGGTCCGGACGTCCTTGGCAATAGCACGCCAAATATATTTTTTCTGGTGGGTGCTGACCTACATGATTTGTACAGGGGGAAGATAAACTTATTACCAACTGCACTGTCACAGTCATTGGCCCCCATCCCTACCCTTGCCATGTGGCACATGCACGCACCATTGGTTCATGCACGCCGCACTCTCCCCCCTTCCTTCTTACATCCACACCTCTCCACACAGGCATAGCCCATACAGCATGCTCCCAGTGTACTTACCTGTTTGTCTGGAGGACCGTAGAGTAGCATGTACTGGGGGAGGACCCCATCCACAAGTTTCTCCAACTCCTCCGATGTGAAGGCAGGGGCCCTTTCCCCAGACACTTTGAGCCATTGTCTCTTCCAGACCGAGGTCACAGCAGCACTTGCAGTGTAGGTCCTCTCCTGTCGAAGATCAGGTATTGAGTGATTGAAAAGATAGAAAATGGTGGTCAAGTCTGCGGCGGTGCGTACCGTCACCGCCGGAGTACATCGTCATTGGCTCCATAGGGTCCAATGTTAACCAATGCAGCATTGCGCCGCGATCTTCGACTGCCTACTGCGACGGTGTACAACGCCAGCGCAGTTACCTCACATTCCATTGTCCCATTTTAGAGGTCAGACAGCCGCCATTTCAGGGGCCCACATGGCTTCATTTTCAACTGCGTCACACATAGATAGGCCTAGACTCAACACACATACAGGCCACTTTTTAGATTGTGATTGGTGTTCTGTGTAAGTTGTGGGTACGTACCTCTGAGTTGTTTGACTCTGTGCTTAGGCACCGTCTGCTGGGACATGTGAGGAGATGGCGGCATCCTCCGGTGTACCGACCATTGGTGGACCTGACGACAATGGAGAAAAGACATGTGATCATCACATACAGGCTTGACCGTGCCACAATCCTGGAACTGTGTGCCCAGTTGGAGCCATACCTTATGTCAGATATCCGCCATCCCACAGGAATCCTCCCTCAAGTGCAGGTGCTGTCAGTGCTCCATTTCCTAGCAAGTGGGTCATTTCAAACAACAGTGGCCATAACATCAGGGATGTCCCAGCCTATGTTTTTCAACGTGTTGTCCAGAGTCTTGTCTGCCCTGCTGAAACACATGCAGAGCTACATCGTTTTCCCTCAGGTGGAGGATTTGCCTACAGTGAAAGGTGATTTCTATGCCCTGGGACATATCCCCAACATCATAGGTGCCATTGATGGGACACATGTGGCTTTGGTCCCTCCCCACAAGAGTGAACAGGTGTACAGAAACCGGAAGAGTTATCATTCTATGAATGTACAGATGGTATGTTTGGCAGACCAGTACATCTCCCATGTGAATGCCAAGTTCCCTGGCTCAGTGCATGACGCCTACATCCTGCGGAATAGCAGCATCCCTTATGTGATGGGTCAGCTCCAGAGACACCGTGTGTGGCTATTAGGTGAGCACCTGGAAGCAAGTCAGTGGGAATGGTTGTGTGGGTCTGGGGATATCCCTACAGGTTAGTGTGTGTCTAACGGTTGTCCCTCGCCATTTGCAGGTGACTCTGGTTACCCCAACCTGTCATGGCTACTAACCCCATTGAGGAATCCCAGGACAAGGGCAGAGGATCACTACAATGAGGCCCATGGGCGAACTAGGATGGTGATCGAGCGGACCTTCAGGCTCCTGAAGGCCAAGTTCAGTTGCCTCCATATGACAGGTGGATCCCTATTCTACTCACCAAAGAAGGTGTGTCAGATCATCGTGGCCTGCTGTATGCTTCACAACTTGGCTTTGCAATGACAGGTGCCTTTTCTGCAGGAGGATGGTCCAGATGGCAGTGTTGTTGCAGCTGTGGAGCCTGTGGACAGTGAAGACGAGGAAGCAGAAGAAGTAGACATGGACAACAGGGACTCAGTGATCCAGCAATATTTCCAGTGAAACATAGGTAAGAATTCAAACCTGCCTACTACATGTACTTAAACACTACTACCTCTCTACTGTCTGTCGTTTTTACCCAGTGTATGGTCACTGAGTTGTCACTTTCCCTTACGATTTCACAGATGTGGGTCCCACAGTGTGACATCTGCTTTGATTCCTCATGGACTAGGGCTGTGTGACATAGGTAATTTGACATTACAAATGAAAGAGCCTTTTGCCACAGTGACTGCTAATACAGTATTCCGAAATCACAGACTGACTCCAGATTGTTTTGTGCTTTAAGGGTGTTCATTTAAGTGCTCAATATTGGAGGGGTAGCAAAATGGTGAGGGTTGATTGTGGAGGAATGTCCATGGCAGAGTCCAGTCTATTAGTCACACAGGTGCATTGCCCTAATGGGCATAGGAAGTGGAGCTGGGGCAGTTTAAGGATGGACAGGGAGACAAAGTGGGACAGTAAGATGACAAATCAGGGTGGTCTCATTTCTTGGCGGGGGTCTTGGCATTGTTCTCTGTCTTTGTCCTGGATCTCAGGGACCGTTTGTGAGGTGGTTCTCCCTCTGCAGGGGGTGGGGTGCTGGAGTGGTGGTCCTGTGGCCGTGCCTCCTGTCCACTAGCGCTGGCGGAGGTGGTGGGCAGTTCATCATCCATGCTAGTGTCAGGGGCCCCTTGTAGTGCCACAGTGTCCCTCCTGGTGTTGAGGAGTTCCTTCAGCACCCCTACGATGGTGCCCAGGGTGGAATTGATGGCTCTGAGTTCCTCCCTGAAGCCCGAATACTGTTCCTCCTGCAGGCGCTGGGTCTCCTGAAACTTGGCCAGTACTGTTGCCATCGTCTCCTGGGAGTGGTGGTAGGCTCCCTGATGTTGAAGAGGGCCTCGTGGAGAGTGGGTTCCCTTGGCCTGTCCTCCCCCTGTCACACAGCAGCCCTCCCAGTTCTCCTGTGTTCCTAGGCCTCGTCCCCTGGAGCGTGTGCCCACTGCCACTGCCCCCAGGTCCCTGTTGTTGCTGGGGTGGTGGGTTAGCCTGGGTTCCCTGTAGTGGTGGACACACTGCTGATTGACATGTCCTGGGGACGGAGGTATAGGCCCGCTGGGTGGGTGCTGTGCTGGTTTTCCAGAGGGGGGAAGCTCTGTGGTAGCCTGTGACTGTGTGAGGGGAACCGACTGTCCAGAGGTCCCCGATGGGCCGGGCTGGTCACCTAGATCCAGTTGGACAGAGGTGCTGTCATCACTGTGGGCCTCTTCTGTTGGTGGTGTGGACATGTGTGGACCATCCTGTCCGGTGAAGTTGGGTAGGGGTCCTGCAGGGATATAAAAGGATGTTTATTATATGTGTGTGTGGCATGGTGTGCAATGGGTGGGTGACCGTGTACCCCAGTCCTTGCATTCCTGTGCGGATCCTTGTGTGATGGTAGTTTAGGGGGGTGTATGGGTATGTGCAGTGGGCATGCTTTAGTGATGGGTGTCCATGCTTTGTTGTTGCATGCAGGGCTTGGTGTTAGGATGTGTGGTTTGTGATGTTGGGACATTTGTGAGGAGTTAGAGTGATGGGGGTGAGAGTGAGGGTTGGGGTATGTGCTGGCATGCAGGTATGGTGAGGAATGTAATAGTTAAGATTTGACTTACCAGTGTCCCTTCCTCCAGCTACTCCTGGGAGGCCCTCAGGATGCAGAATCGCCAAGACTTGCTCCTCCCATGTTGTTAGTTGTGGGGTAGGAGGTGGGGGTCCGCCGCCAGTCCGCTGAACCACCAGGTGGTGTCTTGAGACCACACAACGCACCTTCCCCCGTAGGTCGTTCCACCTCTTCCTGATGTCCTACCGATTTCTTCGGTGCTGTCCCACTGCGTTAACCCTGTCCACTATTCTTCACCATAGCTCCATCTTCCTAGCTATGTAGGTGTGCTGCACCTGTGCTCCGAATAGCTGTGGCTCTACCCGGACGATTTCCTCCACCATGATCCTGAGCTCCTCTTCCGAGAACCTGGGGTGTCTGCCGTGCCATGTGGTGGTGTAGGTGATGTGTGGGGTGGTGTGTGGGGTGATAAGTGTGCTGATATGTAGTGGTGTGCAGTGTGAGGTGCGTAGAAGTTATGTGGGTGATGGTGTTGTGTGCCTGTGGATGCTAGTATTGTTGATGGAGGTGTCTCTCTCTGGCCTTCTCTCAGTAATTGTTGTCGTAGGGGTTTGTGGGTGATGTGGGTGTGCGTTTTATATTGTATTGGGTGTGTGGGAGTGGTGTGTGTATGTGTATCAGGTGCGTGTAATTCGAATTGTGCAATGTGGCTGTGTTTTGTATGTGTGTGTGTATTTTGAGCACAACGGTGTGTACCGCCAATGGAATACCGCGGTTGAAAGACTGCTGCGTGGATTCGTGGGTCATGATAGTGTGGGCGCATTTCTGTTGGCGTGACGGTGGAGGATTTGTTTTTGCCAGTTTATCACTGACCTTTGGTGTGGCGGACTTGTGCTGGTGTCTGAATTTTGGCGGATTCCGTGCTGTGGGTCATAATAGCTGTGCCGGATTTCCGCTGCCGCGGTCTTCTGCACGTTGGTAAGCGGCTTTTACCACCAATGTTGTAATGACTGCCTTTGTCTCCATCTTTAATACATGACCTACATGCCCCTGGACTATGGCATGGGGATTTTAATTGTGTAAATGATTTACTCCTAAATAGAATAGCACCCCCTCTCTTGGGTGCTCAGGGGTTCAGGCCACTAAGCAATTTCAACAATGGACTGTGATGCTTAATCTCCATAACATCTGGTGTACAGGCCCACAGCTATTATGTCCCAGGCTATCAAAGCCATATGAAGTTGGATTATATATTTTGCTATTCAGAATACAGGCAACTAGTGCAGTCCTCCGAATATGTGGCCAGGACAAATTCTGACCATAATAAACTCAAGGTAACCTTCTGATGTGGGGTGGCTATAAGTCTGCTGTTCTGAGATGGAGGTTGCAGGTGGAGTCACTAAGAGATGTGCCTGTAGGGAGATCTTGCACAATACTTTGAAGACAGTGATGATACTGCCACTACCTGGTGGCATCAAAGGAGTGCTATGGAGGTAGTCATGAGGGGGCACTGCATTAACAATTCCTCGGGCACAAAGTTAACACTTGTGCGCTCTCTCAAGGACTTATAAGTACAGAAATGTGAACTGGAAATTGAGGTGGTGACTGTAGCAACAGCATGCCAACAATTGGCAGAACTTCGCCACCAATACGGAGAGCAGGTGTTTGAGTAACATTGATTATAAAACCACTATGGTGCATGAGAACGCAGAAGGAGATAAACCCGGTTGAATATAGCATGGCTGTTGCGCTCAGAAATCCCAAGAATAGTCATAGGAGCCATTCAATACACCACAGGCTGCATACGGACACGCAAGCAGACTTAAATTAGGTTCTTTGCTAATTATTCCGAGGCACTGTACATCCCACCCCCTGAACCTTTCCTGCCAACACTTAAGGCCAAATTACAAGGTGTTATTCACTTGCAATTGCACCCGCTACAGTTGTCAGAATTAGAGCATCCCATACACTTGGAAGAACTCCAACTAGCCATCTGTCAGATGGCATGGAGAACGACTTCAGGCATGGACTGTTTTCCCATGGAATTCTATGTGGTATTCTGGGCTACTCTAGCCCCTACATTTTTGGTGATTTACCATGAAGCACATCAATGGGCTTTATACATGCCTCCCTCCAAGAGGCCCTTATAGTAGTATTGCTGAAACAAGGCAAAACCTCTGCTGGTGGACTCCTATTGGCCCCTCTCCATGATTAATATTGACTACTGGATCCTGAACAAAGTCCTAGCCAATGGCTTGCTCCCCATGTTATATTTTCTAATCCACTCTTCTGACCAGTGTGGATTTATTCTACATTGGTTGACTACATATAATATACATAATCTGTGCCATATACTGGGAGCCTTAAAAGATACAGAGACTCTGCTGGTGGGGATCTCTCTGAATTTTGAAAAGGCCTTTTACATCTTGGGCTGGACTTATTTGAACCGTGTGTTGGAGGCTTTTGGCATGGGTCCCAAGTTCCATTAATAGAACAAATTATTATATGAAGATTCGTGGGGCAGAGTGCAAATGGGTGGTTACATCTTGTGCTATTTCACAATCCAGAGGGGTACTAGGCCGGGTTGCTCCCGCTAGCCCATACTCTTTGCACTGGCCGCTGCCCTGTGAAACAGGCCCTCCTCCTAGGGTTTGGGATCCACACAAACTGGCACATTGTCTCATTTTACGTAGATGATGTGCTCATTTATCTGTAAAATCATTCCCAATCCCTTCTGACCCTTTATGACCTGCTAGACACCTTTCGTGATTTGTCTGGACTTCGAGTAAACTGGGGTAATTCTCAGGTGGTTAAATAAGGAGAACAAGGCTGACCTTGGGCAGGATCACCTTCCCTGGCCATTTGAGACCTTTCACTATGTAGGGATTCATGTGTATCCTGATGAGAAGGATGTTAGATGATAATCATGGTAGGGTTTCAACCTCTGTGCAGCAATCACTGGCCTTTTGGAGGCGATTGTCACCTATGGGCTGAACAGACAAAGCTACAATGCTTGTCCTCCTGCAGCTATTATATTTCTTTTCAACTCTCCCAGTACTACCGCCCTAGGACCTTAGTCAAGGAGTTGGGTAGACTAGTGTCAGACCTGATTTGGTGACCTTCACGTAAGCGTATATTGTTACTGATACTACACAATCCTATGCAGGGGGTAGACCCCTTAGTACTAGATTTCTAATTATATTTCACAGCAGGCAACTGCAATGGCCTACGCGATGGCTGGCAAAGGACAAAATCTGAGAATTTTAATTCATACTCAGTGAACTTGAAGGCAGAAGTTTATTACATTGATTGCTATCGGTGGGAGTCCCAGCCAAAGAACTGAATATATTGTTGCGAGTGGCCAAGGTAGTATGGAACAGATAGATTCAGCCAAGATGATTGGTGCCTCCATATGCCCCACAGGTCCCACACTGGGACCTATCTGCAACAAAACTACTCTTGGATGGTCACAATCCCACTCCATGGTGGAGGCAGGACTGCTTCAGTTGGGCGACCTCTTCAAAGATGGTCCCATGCAGCCATTTCAGCAACTTCAGGACACCTATGGCCTGGGAGCGGGCGTCTTCCACACCTATCACTCTTTGGCACTAGCTACTAGGGGAGTGTGGTCGACGGGAGACACTGAGCTTACACACCATCAGGGGTTGCACTGCTTCCTTACACATGGGGTGTATCTGAAAGCTATGTCCTTTCTTTATGCAGATCTCTTGGCACCAAGTGTGAAAAGAACATTTAGGGGCAAATCTAGATGAAAGGCAGATTTGGGCATTGCGTTTACAGACAAGCACTGGGAATTTGCACTAGTCACGTCAAATAGGTGTCCCAAAATGCGTACCTTCAATTTACACTATTTAATTATTTCTATCAGACCTACCTAACCCCACACCAATTCCATGTGATGTTCCCAGGGACTCCGCCTACCTGTCCCAGATGCGGACATTTCGACCACACATTTCTGCATATGGTCTAGGAATGATCACCACTGGTGCATACTTGGGACCAAGTACTGGAAAACACCTCCACAGTGATTGACATACAATTATCCTGTGATCCATTACTTTGCTTACTGGGGATCTCCAAACATTCGAAACTCTATAAACACTATTAAATCTGGAAGACTTAGCATTAACATTATTTAAAAAGGTTGATAGCTGTTAGAAATGGGGTCTCTGGTTGGTAGTCAGTTTGCACTCTGTCAAGCAGGACCCTCACTCTAGTCAGAGCAATGGAGAAGCACACTTAGATAACCCCTGAAGACCCCTTCGTAGCTTGGCACAAGTAGTCAGGCTTATCTCAGAAGCTTTGTGTAAAGTATTTGTACCAACACAGACAGTAGTACAGTGAAAACTTTACAAAATGGGCACCACACAAGTTTAGGAAAATAGGTAATTTTTATCTAAATCAAACAAGACCAAAATTACAAAAATCCAATATACACAAGTCAAGATATGAATTTTCAAAATAATAGGAGTCTTATTCCATAGAAAACAATGGGAATGCTGATTTTACACAAAGCACCTGGTTTGCATTAAAAAAAAAAACGGATGGCAATCGTGCATCAGAAAAGTCAGCAATGCATTGATTCTTTACTTGCAAGTGAAGCCATGCGTCGTTTTCATCTCCGGTCGAGTCGACAATGTGTCGTTTTTCTCCCTTGCAAGAGAGCGATGGGTCAATTTCTGGATGGGGCACCTCAGGTCTGCGCAGGTTCACAATGACTTTGAGGTCCAAGGACGATGTGTGAGAAATACAGTTGCATGGTATTAGAAAATCATGCTGCATGGTGCTTGCATAGTTATCAGCAGCCTTAAGCAGGTTTTGCATCATTTCTCCAGCCACTAGGCATCGATCTCCCACCCCCGATGCAGGTGGAGCGTTGGTTTCAGCTGCCAAGCGGGTGGCGCGTCGTTTACCAGCTGCGTTGCAGATGGTGCGTCAAAAGTTTCTTGCATGCCGTTCTGTGCGTGGATTTCAGTTCTTGTTCTGCCAACTTCACCTTTCAAGAGCCCAGGGATTGGATAGGACACCACTTGGAAGGGCAGGAATCTCAGCAGAGAGTCCAGGCAATGGTAGATGAAGTCTTTGATGGTCCTGGGACTTGAAAACAAGCTCAGCTCAAGCCCTTGGAGATTCGTATTCAAACAGGAATGCACAACAAAGTCCAGTCTTTGTCCACTTTCACAGGCAGAAGCAGCAACAGCAGGATAGCCCAACAAAGCACAGTCACAGACAGGGGCAGCACTTCTCCTCAGCTCTTCAGCTTTTGTACTTGGCAGTGGTTCCTCTTGGTTCCAGAAGTCATCCAAGGGGGTTTGGGTTCAATACTTATACCTATTTCTGCCTTTGAAGTAGGCAAACTTCAAAGGAAAGTCTCTGTTGTTCACAAGATCCTGCCTTGCCCAGGCGAGGCCCCAGACACACACCAGGGGGTTTGTGATTGCACTATGTGAGGCCAGACACAGCCCCTTCAGGTGTAAGTGACCACTCCTCCCTCTACTTCAGCTCAAATAGCTCATCAGGATATGAAGTCTACATCCCAGCTTCTTTTGACTGTTGTCACTGTCTATAGGAAACTCAGAAACAGCCCAACTCTCAGTCTGACCCAGACAGGGAATGCACAAACAGGCAGTCACAGAATGGTTAACAAAAGAAAATGCCTACTTTCTAAAGGAGGCATTTTCAAACTAACAATCTAAAAACCAAATTCACTAACAGATGTATTTTTAAATTGTGAGTCCAGATACCCCAAACTCCATATTTCTAGCTGCTCTCAGAGGGAATATGCACTTTAAGTATATTTAAAGGTAGCCCCAATGTTAACATATAAGAGAGATAGGCCTTGCAACAGTGAAAAACAAATTTGGCAGTATTTTCCTGTTAGGACATGTAAAACACAGCAGTACATGTTCTACCTTTAACATACACCGCACCCTGCCCATGGGGCTAACTAGGGCCTACCTTGTACATGTGCCTTACATGTACAAAAAGGAAAGGCATAGACCTGGCAAGTGGGTACACTTGCCAAGTCGAATTGGAAGTTTAAAACTGCAAACATAGACATAGACACTGCAGTGGCAGGTGTGAGCCATTTTAGAGAGCTACTAATGTGGGTGGCACAGCTAGTGCTGCAGGACCATTAGTAGCATTTGATTTAGAGGCCCTAGGCATCTCTTGTGCACTTTACTGGGGACTTACTAGTAAATCAAACATGGCAATCAGGAAAATGCCAATCACACATAAACTTTACATAGAAGCCCTTGCACTTTACCACTGTTCATCAGTGGTAAAGTGCCCAGAATACCAAAAATAGCAAACATAGAGTCCCGCACACAGTCAAAACATGGTAAGCAGAGGCAAAATAGACAGGGGAGACCACACCAAAGATGCCAGGTCTAACAATAGCCATGTCTTAGAAGGCAACTCAGCCACCTGAGGTTTTAATGTGGCTTTGTGTGACACATAAATGGGCAGTGGAGGAAGTGGATTCTTTGTCATCTGCTTCTATTAGGTGCGGAGGAGTGGGTGCCATCACACTCTGGGACACATAAGTCCAAAAGCTTTTTCAGAAAGTTACATCCTCCTTCTCCTTAATTAATCTATCTTCTGACTCTCCCATTGTGGTTGACCACATAAACTAACCCTTCGGGTGCTATCCGTACCCGTTCGAGGATGCTTCCAATCATACAGACCCAACTGGGATATCCCCTATATAATCCATAAGGTAGACCACCTCGCTCTCTTCATGCTACCTCAGGACCATTGCTGTTACAGATATTCTCCCCCTGTATTACTCTCCCTCCCCTCCCTACATCAATTGGGAGGTCTCAACCACCTAGTAATCGAATGTTACTGTTGGTATTGGTGCTGTCTCTTAGAGTTGTCAATGTATGCAATGTTTGACTGGATCAGTTTGAACTTGAAATCCAGTCTTCTATAGACAGTTAAGTGTCTTAGGGCCAGATGTAGGAAGATATGATTTTGCCAGCTCGGAAATTGCGAGTCGGTGCGACTCGCAATTTGCGAGTCGCAAAATCATATGCAGAATGGTGTCCCAGACACCTACTGTGAATGGTAAGGGGGTCGCAAAGACCCACCTCATTAATATCAATGAGATGGGTCGCAATTTGCGACCCTCTTGCAATTCCCTGCACTCACAGGGATGCTGGCCTGCTGGAGATACCAGACCACCATGTCTGTGACTGCTTTTTAGTAAAGCAGTTTTTTTTTTTTGTATTGCAGCCTGTTTTCCTTAAAGGAAAACGGTTGAAATACAAAAGAAAAAATGGACCACTGCCTGCTCTGATAAAATATTTATGGCGACATTCACAAAGGGGAAGGGGTCCCATAGGGATCCCTTCCCTTTTGCAAATGAGTTAGCACCCACTTGACATGGGTGCGAACTGCGAATTGCTTTGCGACCGCGTTCGCGGTCACAAAGCAATTCTGCATCTCGGTGCGAATCGCAAATAGGAAGGTAACACCCCTTCCTATTTGCAAGTCGCATTCCCATTTTGCGAGTCGGTACCGACTCGCAAAATGGGAATGTGCATCGCGATGCGTGTTTTGCATGGCGCAAACTGCTAATTTTGCAGTTTGCGCCATGCAAAACGCTTTGTACATCTGGCCTTTAGTTCCCTGCATGGTTGCTCAAATGAGCTCATTATTTGCTTTGTACGAAATACTGCTGCGTAATATGTGTATACCTGTACTTTGAAAATGCCAATAAAGAGACTAAAAACATTATTCAACCCCATAAATCCAAAAAAACAGTACAAACTGTAACATATTTATATTTAAAATAATATCTAAAAACCCTCTAAAACCAGATAACCGAACATAAAATATCATAAGCATTAAAAAAATATTAAAAACATAGAATAAAAAATAAAATTGCAAAGAAAATATAAAAATTCAACTACAATTAATAATGTAATACATTAACCCCAAACTTCTATAGAACCCTATAACATAAACTATAACATAACATACAGAGTTAAATAAATACAAATACATTTAACATTCAAAGAAACAAAATAACATTTACATATAAAAGATACATTAAAGCACTTAAAAACAATGTTACTATGCAATATTGTGCAAGTGTTAGCTATTTAAATCTTTTGAATTATTGTATAAAATATACAGTTTATATAGTTACCAATGATAACACTTACCTCAAAATGATGATACTCTTGATAGTCTGTCTTTGATATTTAGTACAGCCAAGATTCTGACTTCGATATTAAGAGTTCAGACCCTCCATTATAATACAGGTGGATTCTCCATTGACATCCAACCACAAATATACTGTATATTTCCTGCTTTTTGGTGGTTTGCACATAAGGCAAAAAAAATTAAATGATATATATTTGTAACGTCTGACACTGATAGCAGTTATATGGACTACTTTCTATATGTCTATCACCAATACTTTAGGATTAAGCACCATATTTACCAAGTTGCTTGTACAACTTCATTTTAAATTATGTGAAATGTGTATTTGAATCTCCATTTCAAAATATAAATCTTGTTTGACGTCAGATGTCAACAATGTCTCTCCTTTAATGAGATTACTTAAACCTTTCAAAATCTAGTTATTAAATAGATTCAAGTCCCAATCAAAATAATTAAGAGTTTGGCATTAAGGAAAAATGTGATTGTTGGAAGGAGTGTTCAATCAGGGGTAGAATCTGCTAAAACTATTTTCTTCAACATAATATTGCTATACATAGAAAGGTCAGTCAGTGAATTCTCCCAAAAGTATTGTTATATTATGCTATTCTGTTATGCTATAAGGAATTTACAGAACATTTCTACCATTTGCATGACAATAGAGCGCCTTTAGATTCTATGTGCCCTTCCAGCACTTCTCTGTGATTATCACTATTTGAGCCATGCTGTTGTGGTGAGATTGTGTTTAGTCATTGAAAAAATGTATTCAGTTAGTCAAAATTAAGCAATAGGCTGTTGACACATGTTCTTGCACATTTTCTCCGCTCCAGAATATTAATTCCTCAAGCACAGCTTGTACTGAATCTAAACTTGGACATCTAGCATCCACCTGAAGTTTAACCACCATCTAAACTAAATTCTTGCTATTTGCTAGTATCAACAAGCAACAACTAGATCAAACCTGACTCATGACATCAAATCTAACTTTCACCCATGTCAAATCACTTGGATTGAACCTAGCACAGACCTCATCCTCATAAAACAGATCACCAAGAAAAGCAGTGGTGCCTGGTACAAGCTCTCTCTAATATAAATAAAAAACATTTATCTGAAAAAAACAAACTAAGAACTGGTAGGTAATCCTGCTCCCATATCTGGGTGGTTGTAATGACCTGCTGTATGGCTGCCGAGTCTCTACTCAAGCCCCCCTGAAGGCCATCCTCCATACCACAGAACACAGCCTCAAGAAAATATTAGTAAAGCCAACAGGACTCACCTTTAAAAGTTAAGTGGTGACCAAATGACTTTGCAAATGCTTATTTGCACAGATGCACCAGTTTGCCTTATAATCAGTTTTTTAATTACTGTTCTGAAATTGCCATCAGCTACATAGGAGTGGTGAATTAAAAATGTCAACATGGCCTCAGGTGCATCAAGATGAATACACTTCATTAATTCTGGAACGCTTTATCTTCTTTTGAAAAAGCATTACAGGATGAACACTCTGAGTGCACTTGTGGCCTTGCATTGAGAATATGGAAGAAAGCATTGAAAAAGGAAAATTCATTTGAGATGGACAAGATACCTATTTGATCATGAGTTAGGGGCTGATCATAAGGCCAAACTTTGTATTGTTTGCAGACAATAGGTCTACAAAGGAACAAAAGCTAAAGCTGTCTGCCAGCTAGACCTACAAATCACCACAATACCCAAACACTAATGGAACTCCTTTGGCTCCCCTTCTTGCACACACCATCTTACAAACTGCCTGCCTTGTGTAGAAAGCTATCACAACCAGCATTTCTGGCTGTTTGCCTGACATTCATCATCTTCAGAGTCCCGAGACTCTATGCATACCTGCAATCGCGACAGTATCAGATAAGATGCAAAAACCAATTGAACAAGGAAACCCTGCTCCCGTTTATCAAACATCCGAAGACACATTTCTTTCAAGAACATTATTTCTTGGTACAGTAACAGGGATTACACTCTATAAAATTAGCTACCTCTCCAATCTCATGTTGATTGTATCTGCATCTTTGACTATGTACAGTGATTCACTATCTGCAAAGGAACATATGTCCAGAAAATGTGAGTGAATTATTTCCATTAGCAAATCATTGCCCAAAACTGGTGCTCTACACACAAACACATACTTACAAGTCATTATTCACACAATTCATATATTCTATTAAAATAGCAGTATTAATTTGAGATTCGAGAGCATGGCTTTCTAGTGGAATGGAGACAGAATAACCATAGGGTGATAGTTAATTCCCACAAAGTAGTAGCTCGCTAGGTATTTGAAAGCTTTCCTAAAGATGTTTTACATTTAATTTTATGTCCCTAAAATTTTTGCCATGAAGGTTGGTGGAACTGTGTAAAATGAGTATGAAAGAATCACCATACTCATGGTTTAGCAGGCACGTTTTCTCCACCTGTAAACATAGGGCTTCATTTACAAGAATGTGGCAATGCATCACTTCAGGAATACAGGATTGTGACATATTTATGAAAATAGTGCGCACCCCTGTGTTTCCCCTAGCGCAGGCACTAAAATAAGCTGCCTAGAGCACATGCAGACACCCTTACGCAATACTGCAAGAGTGTCTGCGTTGCATGTAATGATTGTTTATGTGCAGGAAGGTGTCCCTTATTGCACATAAACAATAAAAAATGGTGATTTATTACTTCTACTTCTATTACTTCAGAAAGCAGCACACATAGAAGTAGCAAATCATCATTATTTAATGATTGTTTAAGCATGCTGATCGAGAAATATACCACTATCAAACAAAGGGAGATTGTACCTAGTTTTTGTTGATTTAACTGCTGCCTTTGACTGCATAATTCATAGCAAATTGTGGGCTATCATGAGGAACATGGGTGTGGAACCGCCAATCATACAGTTTCTCAGGGAAACATTTCATGGATGAAGCGCCAGAGTGCGATACGAACTCAAGGGCAAATGTATCCATCCATTTGGAATAGAGTGGGGAGTAAGGCGGGGTTGTGTTCTGGCACCCTTTCTCTTCCCCCTATACATTAATAGTCTGAGTAACATACCATCTGCCAATTGTAACAACCTGCCCCAAATAGGTTCCCGGTCCGTCCCCGCCCTTTTATGTGCTGATGATGCTGTCCTAGTGGCCTGAAACCTCCTTGCACAGTAACAATTACTAACATGTTTTGTGTCCTATATGGAGGAACTGGGACTATTAGTTAACAAAAGCAAGACATTTACTATGAGGTGTGGGAAACTGTTACCGAAAAATCCCAGTCTCATGATACAAGACACCAGAAAAGATTACATTACGTCATTTTCCTACTTGGGGATCATGTTTGACGCAAAAGGGACATGGCAAATGACAATTAGAACCAGAGGGCTACACTTCCAGAAACCTATTGCAACCTTATGCAATTTTGTTTGTCAGTTTGTTAGGAAATTCCCCAGGGAGATACTAACAGTGTCAGTTGTATGTCAACAGCCACGTACAGAGCAAGCCTTTGGGGGCATGTAAACAATGTCTCCCTACAGTTAATAACACCTTCCTGAAGTATCCTCTTTCTCTCCCACAGAGACGTCCATCACATGTATGCCACTTGGGATTAGGAGTCCCGCTAATTTTAAACCTGTTTAAAACCCAACCGATCTTGCTATGGCACAAAATATGGACTTCTAAGTATACAAAGCTGAACCAAGAGATTATACAGGATTGCCTTAGGTCCTCTAATGTTGGGAAAGTAAAATGGTTGGGTTATGTTAACAATTTTGTTAATGATCTAGGACACCCAGACTACTACTATAAACCAGAAACACTACGAGCTGCTACAAGAAAAACCCTAAAGAAAGACTGTTGTCACATTCAGAGTAACTAACTCTAACCATTGAACTGCTTGAGCCAAGTGTTCTTAAAAACCAGATAATCCTAGCCTCACCTGGGATGTAATTATATCTAAAGGAGGTGAGCAACGAACAGCACAGATTCATTTTTACCAGGTTTAGGAAAGATGTTTTCTATCACTTGGTGAGTTTTCCAACCATAAACGACTGGTCGAAGCCTATGGCCAAATCCCCGTGTGACACGGCCACTGAGCAAAGTTCTTTCCCTACGATTCTATCCTGTTCATTGTATAACTTGCCAAGAAAGATACTATTGCTGCCATTACTGAGATCCACGCACTTGAGACAATGTCGACCAGCTTATGCTTTCCTACAGTCTTTGCAAACCATATACATCTGTAACATCATGTCTAAATTCCTATGGGCTATCCTCAGACACAGAAAAATAATACATTTTGCTAGCGACTGAGAATTAAATTCCATAACTATTGCCATATGCAACCTGCTGGATGAGCTTAATCATTTTTACTGTTTTATTCCTTGCTTTTTTATGATACTATTCTGAACATTTAATGTATATATGTTCATATGCATTCTTTTTTCCTGTTAAATATTTATTGCACAATTTGTAATTAAAAACTCCTATATTTTACAGTTTTTTTTTTTTGTCCCAACAACATCCACTCCACCTGAGTCCTAATGCTTTACTTATACATTTTGTTTGTGGTTAATGTATTGATTTTGTTTTCTGTATGTATGTTTTTATGGCAAACCTCTGTTGAATAAAGCTTATTTGATTTGATTTGATTTGATTTAATTTGATTGTTTATGTGCAGGAAGGGACACTTTTCTTCACATGAACAATCATTGATGGCGTTTTGCTCTTTCTATGTGTGCTGCAGATTGCAGCACACATAGAAAAAGCAAAAACAAGGAATAATACAAGTATTTCCTTGTTGAACCATGCTAAGGCCACCATTGGACTGGCAATAGTTTTCGACGCTGCCTCAGGTTTAAAATTTCTCATAAATCTGGGGCAGCGTCAAAATGCAATGGGTTTTGCTGCAGACCCATTGCATGCCAAGCGATGCTTGTAAGGAGCCATCTGGCAAATCTCCCTTAGTAATCAAGGGAACCTTAACATTTCTTAAACAATCAGGAGGCTTCTCCTCCCTCAAGACCCCAGCAGAAAATTTGCAAAACAACTACGAACCATACAGTTCATAATTTCCACAAGGCGACCCAAAGGGAAGGCTATCCAATATAGCTTTAGGAAAGCTGAACATTTTTAAAAATCCTAAAGCAAAACCTTTCATTGGGGAAGTTATAAAATAGATCTATGGCCTCTTTGACAGATCTAATAGTTAACCGCAGGTAGAGGGGTTTCAACCAAAATTTCCTCTGAGTGGCTAAAACTGGGCACACAATCAGAATATGCTTGAGATTCTGTTCCCCACCTTGGCATAAATCACAGAAATTAGTAACTCCAACCCATTTGGAGGTTAAATCCCTAAGGGGCACTCTATTGAGTCTGATCAGTATAAACAAACACCTCACTCCGTGTGGGAGATTCCATGTCAGGTAAGGCTGAACCACTTTAGGAGACACTGATTTAATTAAATTATCACGGCCTCTTTTGGGGGTACAGGACTCAAGATCCAGCAAAAAGCCTTTAGACCATGACACCTCCTTCAAGATTTTTTTTCAAAAGTATAAGAGGAGTCGAAGTAAGAAGTTCCAAGTCCAGCTCCAAGAGCTGAGCAGCACGGGTATAATTTCTGAAGAGCCTGGATTTTCCTCTCAGATTATTGAAGGTCTCTGTATAAGCCAAATTTCTCAGAGTAGATCCCTCACTATGTATAAGGCAATGTGCCCTCCGGATCACCGCCATGAGGCCCTGCGTGAAAATGTTCTTGATGCCAAACTCAAGCCTTAGGTCTGCTACAAAGGCTGAATTATTACGAGAGGCCAAGCGTCTTAAAATACGGCCTTCTATTTTATCAAGAAGATCCCAGTCATCTATATCTATGCATTCAGTCACATACAAGAGAGTAGCTGGGATCTTTACTTGATAGGCAGTCACTAAATGTGAGAAATGGTGTTTACCATTTGCATTGTAAAGAGCCACTAAGCCTTGTGCATGTGAAAGAGCCTTGCTGATATTATTGCGGATATGATCTTGATCACTTAACATGTCCGAAGTTTTTTTTTACCCAGGAACTTATATGCATCTACCTGCGCCAACTTATGTTGTCCCAGAAACCAGGAGGAAGAAATTTTCCTTCTGGATATTTTCCCTATAAAGCAAACCACCTGCGACTTAGATGTATTAATTCTCAGGTGGTGCTGCTCAGAATAAGCACTTTGGGCAGCCAAACGGTGATTTAGGCCCTTCGGTATAAGATCATATACCACTATATCATCTGCATATAGTATGTTGGCAATGGAAGGGCCACCCACTATGGTTGCATAACAATACACACTCCGAAGACTATTGGGGAGGTCATGAATGTAAAGGTAGAATAGTAATGGAGCCAATATGCAACCTTGCCTTAAGCCATTTTCTGTAGAAAATTTTAAAGGCAAGCCCTGCTCTCTGCCCATAACAACTTTCCACCAAGTCGAAGAAATATGTAAATATGGCACAGGGCATTGCGCCACCAGAGCATTGCTAAAAGTGATGCTCCGTTGGTGCAAGGGCCTCGTAAATGCAGTGCATAGTTTTAACCTGGAGAAAAACAATAAAATGTCAAGAAATATATTCCACTGGCAAATTTACCAGTTTAGCCTAAACCTTTCATACAACTGTATAATTTTGATGGATATCAGTGAATAAATCAGTGTTTGCATGAGCAACTTCACAAAAACCAGAGGTAAAGGCATCAGTACATGAGATTATTTTTTGTGGAATAGGCCACACAGTAATGAGACCCTAAAACAAAGTTCAGGTATTATCCAGTGATATGAAGCTTCACTACCACACTGTATTTTAGATTTGAGTAATAATCAATAGCACATATACTTTAGAAAACTAAAGCCTTGATA
This sequence comes from Pleurodeles waltl, assembly GCF_031143425.1. NCBI lineage: Eukaryota > Metazoa > Chordata > Amphibia > Caudata > Salamandridae > Pleurodeles > Pleurodeles waltl. The sequence goes on along the minus strand of NC_090437.1, from coordinate 255,122,825 downwards.
CAAGTCAGACGGTGTTTTGGGCCCCTCTGTAAACTTCTCTTTGCGCATAAGCTGGATACCAAGAGGCATATTTAAGAGCCCCTAGTGCCAAGTGACGTTCCAGTGGCGCTAACCTCTGCTCCATTTACAAGGAACTGTACCACCACTTTTTGTGGAGTTACGCCTCCTTGTAAATATGGGCCCCTCCGATGCAGTTTTCTGTGCCAGAGGGGCTTGCAATGGGTGTTGCTGTGGGCATGGAACAGCAACACCCATTGCATTTTGAGACTGCCTAGGATTTACGAGATTTCATAAACCTAAGACAGCGCCAAAATCTAACGCCACCCCAGGGGTGTCATTAACAAGGCACAACAAGGAGGAATAAAACCTCCTTGTTGTTTTGCTTTTTCTATGCGTGCTGCAATGCAGCACGCATAGAAAGAGCAATATGCCAGACATGAAGGTTTATGTGCGGGAAGGTGTCCCTTCCTACACATAAACAATCATTTCAAAATGACGCTATGGCACTCTGTGTGTTCTGCATTTTGCAGCACGCACAGAAGTGCCAAATCGCCATTAGTGATTGTTTATGTGCAGGAATGGACACCTTCCCACACTTAAACAATCAAACCCCTCAATGCAGACATCCTTGCACAATGCTTGCTTTGGCACAGGCAGTTTAATTTAGCGCAGCACAGGGGACAACAGAGGGATGCACCATATTCAATTAAATATGGTGCATCCCTGCATTTTTAAAATGATTGAGTGTGGCGCTGCCAATTTTAGCACAGCGTTGCACCTCGTCATTTTCTTTTAAATATGGGCCCAAGTGTGTTAAATATCTCACCCGTTGTTACATTTTGACAGGTCAAAACTCCTGTCATTTAAAAGGGGAAAAGTGTATGGTATTTACCATACCATGCAGATTTTGGTGCGTTATGCTCCGAAATTCGCATATTATTCCTCATAAACATAACAGGTGCTATTTATTTCACTCGGTAAATATCGCACCGCAAGGTATCATTACTTACGAATTACGATAAAAAAGGAGGTGGACTCCTACAATCTCGCAATCAGGGCCTAATACGATTTTTCAACATACACAATGCTAAAGAATAATGTCACACTAGAACATATTATGAATGCTGCTCGCAAGACTATATGATAATTGAAATTAAATTAAAGGCAAGAGAATGTCCTGGAATAAGGGAGTCTCGGAGTGATGTGGAGACAGATTTCCTATACTCTCCTGTCACTTTAAGATGAGAGCAGCATGTTTCAGTTAAAACGGGATTCAAATAAGGAATGTTCCCCCAGATTAATTCCAGACATTGACCGTGGAATGATAGAGATACTAAGCAGAACCCACAAAATACATCGTGCCACACATATGTCCTGAAGGAATGAAAACTACAAGTGCTCTGTGACCGCCTTTGACATCAGAGCAATGCAGACTTGTTATATGCTTGCAGACTTCCGGAACTCTCATGGAGAAATGGTTCAAAAAAATAACCAGACACATTTTGCCAGAACAAGTCACACCGTGAATAAATTTTAAAGTAGGAACTATCTTTGAAACAGGAGGGGCAATTTATATCATAACCTCAATATATACACCAGTTGCGCCCATTGAACTACGGTATTGACAGGAAGAGAAAATGAGTTGAAATTCACCTGAAAAAGTGCCAAATTTAGGACAATAGAAGGTTTCTGCTACATGTTCACCCGAAATATTAAAAAAACAAGAACTACTTTATGTCAACACCGCCGATACCGCCCATGCTATACTAATGTGAGATCATTTTACTGATGAACATTGTTTTTATGTCACCCTTAAAGGGTATAATAGCTTCCTGATGGGATTTTATTTTAAAAAAAAATCTGTTTTGGAAAAATAAATGTCCTACAGTCGCATGACATATGATCCTGTTTCTCCTAGTCAGATGTTCTGCTTGCCCCAAATGCTCCAGGTTTTTCTTCTTCCTTTCAGAAATCCTGGTTGAAATAAAAATAATAGCCTTCATTTTTTTAGCCTGGATCTTGCATTTATGGCGGCATGTGACATGAGAGAAAATATCAATAAAGGAATCAGAACATGTTTGAAGAGACGAATTCTCTCTTTAGAAATCTCCACATAGTCTTTCTCAATAACTGGCTATATTTCTGTTGTAAGAGCATTTATTACCTTTTGGTAGTCCCTTAAATATGAGTCAATTATCTATACTGTTGGAGGGAGGAAAACTGGTTAAAATATTTCAAATAATTGGTGTTACTGTAAGAAAGTTGATTATGAATAATGAATATTAACACTATCCCATAGTGATAAACCTCTCAAAGTCTCTAAATTAACCTGAACCCGACCCCCTGACGGTTATGGCAGAGCAGACAGGTTTTACATAGGGACATTTGTAAAATATTTCTTGAGTGCAGTGAAAATACAGTTAAAATGCCAAACAGTAAAATTCCTAAAACAAATGTAAATGTGAACATACAAACAGGCCGGCGGTAGTAACTATGAAATTAAGACCACAGCGGAAACCGCTCAGACAGACAGCCACTTTAACACACCGACCGCCAGGGAGAAATCAACAGGCACCACAGTGGTAACTGCCTGCAGCCAGGCGGAAGACAATGTTCTGTCCACTGTATAATGACACATCAATCCGCCACCTTTTCCGGGGCGGTACCAATGACATCAACAGCCTGGTGGAAACACTGCAGAGAAGCAAAACAACTCACCTCTAGAGACTCAAGGAGGAACCATGCCGCCATGGAGCCCGAGTTGCATGTGTTCCCCATGCTCTTCTGCGTTCTGCTCCACTATGAACACCAACGCCAGCGAAGACGACCACAGTGAGTACTGCCGCCTAGCACACAGTGGAGTGAGGGAGGAAAATGAGAGTGACACCATCCACACAAGCAGATTCAGTAACATTACATATTCACCCCTTACTCCTCAGAAATAATGCAAGGACAACTACAATAGAGTAAAAAGAGTGTAATAAGATAAATATAGTAGTAATACGTGCATCCAAATAAAAAAGTATATACATATTCACAAATGAAGGGACACTGCCCAGTCCTCAATGTTCGTGGGCCAAAGGGCCACATCACAAAGTCTAAGGCCCCACCCCACTCCTGCAACAACATGGAGTGAACACTGCAGGGGCATCAGGTCGAAAATAGCCAGGCATCTCAGGTGGATGGGGAATTGGGGGGCATCTCAGCTGGAAGATGGTACAACACCACTGGTCCTGGAGGGGGCAACATGCCCATCACTCTGTCCTGGGGAGTGCAAGGCCACAGTCCCTCAAGTGGGCAATTTGCCCACTGACTTGTCCTGGGGAGTGCAAGGCCACAGTTTCTCAAGTGGGCGACTTGCCCACATGCTCTGGAGGGGGCAACATGCCCATTACTCTGTCCCGGGGAGTGCAAGGCCACAGTCTCTCAAGTGGGTGACTTGCCCACATCCTCTGGAGGGGCAACATGCCCATTACTCTGTCCTGGGGAGGGCAAGGCCACAGTCTCTCAAGTGGGTGACTTGCCCACATGCTCTGGAGGGGGAAACATGCCCTGTGCTTGGTCCTGGGGAGTGCAAGGCCACAGTCTCTCAAGTGGGAGACTTGCCCACTGGTTCTGGAGGGGGCATCATGCCCTGTGAGCTTCATCCTGGGGAGGATGGGGTGAGTGGATAGCTTTTTCACTGGTTCTGGAGAGGGCATCGTGCCCAGTGAGCTGCATCCTGGGAAGGATGGATTGAGTGGATGGCTTCTCCACTGGTTCTGGAGGGGGCATTGTGCCCAGTGAGTTTCATCCTGGGGAGGATGGGGTGAGTGGATGGCTTCTCCACTGGTTCTGGAGGGGGCATCGTGCCCTGTGAGCTTCATCCTGGGGAGGATGGGGTGAGTGGATGGCTTCTCCACTGGTTCTGGAGGGAGCATCATTCCCAGTGAGCTTCATCCTGGGGAGGATGGGGTGAGTGGATGCTTCTCCACTGGTTCTGGAGGGGGCATTGTGCCATGTGATGCAGATCTTAGGGAGTGCAAGGTAACAGTCTCTCACCTGGGTGTCATACCCACAGGATTTGCAGGGGCCAGGCCGCACAACAGCTCAGGGACGCAGGACTACACAGTGTCCGTCGGCGGTGATGGCTGCTCAGTGGTGGCAGTGGTGGTGCTGCTGGTGGAGATGGCAGTGGTGGTGGGTGCCTCCTTGCCCTTCCGTCCTGCAGCTGAGGCTGCCTCCTTGCCCTTCCTTCCTGTAGCTGGGGCTGACTCCTTGCCCTTCCTTGACGCACTTGGGGCAGGCACCCTTTCCATCTGGCTGGCTGGTGGCCGGGATCCTTTCTCACCTGGAGTAGCTGGGGAAACTACTGTGCCCGTGGACTGGGTGGCTGAGATGCTTGCCTTGGTTTTGACCACCCTGGCCTGACGTAGGGATGGGGGTGGTCTAGGGAAGAGGTCAATATTAGCCAGGAAAAGCTTCTTAGGGACATTGGGGAGGGAAGAGTGAGATGATTTGTGAGTGGAGGAAGAGGGAGTGGTGGTAGGAGGTGTCAGTCTGCTGTGTTTGGGTGCAGGTGCATGGGCTGGATGCTGTTGTGAGGTGGATGGCTGTTGGGTGTCTGAGGGCCTCCGTTTGTGTACTTTGGGAGAGGACACAGGGGACGTATGCATGGATGTGGGGGTGGTTACTGCCAGGGAGGGGTGTGTACTGATAGGTGTGCTGGTGATGGTAATGGATGAGGATGTGGTGCATGCAGGTGTGAGTGTAGATGCAACTGAGAGGGAAGTGGATGACGAGGAGGAGGGGGACACAGTGGAGGCAGTGGATGTTGGTATGTCTGAACATGGATGTGTGAGTGCCTACGAGATGAAGTGTGGTGCTTGTGTTTGCCACGTCCACTCCTGTGTGTTGTCCTGGGTGCCTGCTCGTCTGCCTGTGTGCTTGAGATAAGTTGGGGTTGAGGGGAATGGGATTGGGTGGAGGAAGTTCAAGGGGGGAGGGTGAAAACAGGGACGATGGCTGCCATCAGAGAGGAGGCAAAAGCCTGGATTGATCTCTGTTGGGCCACCAAGCCAGTGTGAATGCCCTCCACCAAGGCACTGGACTGTTGCATTTAGGCTGGCTGCCCCTGGATGGCATTCACAATGGATGAATGCCCAACAGAGATGGATCGCAGGGGGTCAATAGCCTCCTCACTAAGGGCAGCAGGGCTAACTGGGGAAGGCCCTGAGGTGCCTGGCGCGAAGGAGTTGCCCACCGTCCTGGGTGAGTGGGCACCGGAAACTCACTGAGGGGCTGCTGGGAGGGCGGTGCTGGTACGGGGCGGCTGTCCCTGTAGCTGGGGTGGGCTCAGAAGTGTCCGCCACAACCAGGGAGCTTCCATCGAAGGAAGAATCTGTGTCCGAACTGTCCCCTTCTATCTCCGCCGTGGAGCTCACCTCCCCCTCTGTCCCACTGGTACCCTCACTGTCGGTGGATTTGGCCTCCTGGGTCCTGTGGGATGCAGCTCCCTCCATCGCCGGTGCCTCTGCTTCTCCGCCAGATGATGCTAATGCACATAAGGACATGGTGACAAAACAAAAAGAGGAAAAGGGGGGAAGAGACAAAGGATACACTTAATGGTGGCAACAACACCTCAATTGGCGTACACAACACACTCACACACAGGGAACAGCCCTACGCATTAGGCAATGCACTTCCAGTCACAATGCTAGTCACCAGCCCATGGATAGGGACATCTAATGCAAATTGCAGCATACCTTAGACCCACAGACCCCTGCCCAGTGGTGGATGTCTACTAGCTTGGTTGGAGCACTTTCACATCAGAATCCTGCACAACATTGGACCTACCCCGCAATGCCAGGCCTGGCCTAGGGTCACCCACAGGGCCTACCCTCCCACCCGGATATGACCCCACCAGGCATAAGTTGTAAATTAGGGCACTGTACTCACCCCCTTGAGGCTGCTGTGATGCCCCCAAGCACGTATCTAGCTCCGGATAGGCCACTGCCAGTATGCGGGCCATCATGGGGGTCAGGGTTCGACACGCACCCCTTCCTTGTTGGGAGCCCATCCACTGATGGGCCTCCGCCGTCTTCTGTGCCCAGCCTGTCTGGTCCTCCCACTGATTCCGACAGTGGGTGCTCCGCCTACCGTAGACCACCAGGGTCCATACATCCTTAGCGATGGAATGCCATATACCCTTCTTTTGATGAGCACTGACCTGCAGGGAAATAGACACAGGGAAAGGTATTAGTCTGACTGTCCTGCCTGTTACATTCATGGCCCACCATGTCCCTTCCCATCCCCATCAGCACGAACATGGCTCACAATACATGCTCTACGCTGCCCAAGGCCCATTCACCAACCCCCCTCTACATGAGGCCTTCACACACAGCACCCCATGCATTCACGCCCCATACATCGTATTCACGGTGTACTCACCTGTTGGTCTGGAGCCCCATACAGCATTAGGTACTGGGGTAGGACCCCATCCACCCGTAGCTCCAAATCCGCTGAGGTGAAGGCAGGGGCCCTTTCCCCAGTAACATGAGCCATGGTAGGTTCCAGACACTGGTCACAGCAGCACATGCAGTGTAGGTCCTCTCCTGTGGAAGATCAGGTAGCAAGTGAGGAAAATGTTGGTCACGTACGCTGTGGTGCGTACCACCACCGCTGTCTTATATCACCATTGGCCACTGGACCCTATAGGGCCCATTGATAACCAATGAGGAGTTGAACAGCAGTTCTCGACCGCCTCCCACAACGGTGCATGTCAGTAGAATGACCTCTTTTCCACCTGTCCCTCCATACAGGACAGGCAGACGCCATTTCAGGGGGGGTACAGGCCATGGATCCTAACTGTGTCACAGTACACAAATGCACTATTTTGACATCTCCAACAAAATAATGCTACGATCACAATATGCATTGAACTGTAGTGGTTGGAATGTAGAGATAATGAACACCAGCTCACTCTTTTGCCCCATAGATTGCAACCACTGAAGATAAATAGGAGATGGAGACATCCCCCCATGTACAGACCGCCGGTGGACTTGGCAACAATGGAGGACAGGCACATTATCCTCACCTGTAGACTTGACAGGGCCACAATCACAGAGCTGTGTGCCCAATTGGAGCCTTGCCTAATATCTGCTATCCGTCACACCACTGGGATCCCCCCTCTTGTGCAAGTCCCATCAATACTCCATTTACTGGCAACTGGCTCTTGCCAAGTGACAGAGGGCTTGGCAGCAGGAATGTCACAGCCAATGTTCTCAATAGTGCTGACCAGAGTGTTGTCTGCACTGATTAAACACATGTGCAACTACATCGTTTTCCCCCAGGTGGAGGATTTGGCCATAGTGAAAGCTGACTTCTATGCAATGGGACATACCCTCAACATCATTGGGGCAATAGATGGAACACATATTGCATTTGCCAACCCCCGGCGAAATGAACAGGTGTTCAGAAATCGAAAGAGTTTTCACTCCATGAATGTCCAGATGGTGTGCCTGGAGGACCAGTACATCTCCCACGTCAATTTAAAGTATCCTGGGTCCGGGCATGATGCCTTTATTCTGAGGAATAGCAGCATCCCAAATGTGATGGACCAACTCCAGAGGCACAGGGTGTGGCTAATAGGTGAGCCATGGTTCCCACCCAGTGGATGTTGGTGTATGGGTATGGTGTGGGCCCTAAGGGTGAGTGTGTGGCTAACAGTTGTCCCTTAATATTTGCGGGTGACTCTGGTTTCCCCAACCTCTTATGGATACTGATCCCTGTGAGGAATGCCAGGACAAGGGCAGAGGAATGTTACAATGAGGCACACAGGCGAACATGAAGGATTATAGAGAGGACCTTCGGCCTCCTGAAGGCCAGGTTTTGTTGCCTCCATCTAACAGGTTGATCCCTATGCTACTCATCCAAGAAGGTCTGCCAGATCATTGTGGCGTGCTGTATGTTGCCCAACCTTGCCTTGCATCGCCAGGTGCCTTCTCTGCAGGAGGAGGAGGCTGGAGATGGCTGTGTGGCAGCAGTGGATCCTGTGGACTGTGAAGATGAGGAGGCAGAGGATGAGGATGAGGACAACAGAAGTGCAATTATTTGTCAATACTTCCAATGAGACACAGGTAACACAGTATTAATACACATTTAATTGACAGTTCGATGTGTGACATTGTCACTGCAGGCTGTGTATTCCTACTTCTATGCTCACTCACTGTACCCTTAGGCATCTCTTGTTGCAGATGCTGGTGCCCCAATATTGCTCCTGGTGTGCTCAGTGCAGCCCTCTACAGGTTCTTCAAATGTAAACATTATGGTAAAGTTGAATTGCAATGTTTGAACCTGGTTAAACGAATACATTTTGAAAACATTTGCATACCACAATAATTGTATTTTATCAAAGTGTGTTTATTGCAGTACTCTGAAGAAGAGGGGGTAGTGCAATGGGTTGGGGTGATGATGGAGGAAAGTCCAGGTTAGGGTCCAGTCTATTTGTATCACAGGTGCATTGTCCAAGGGGCATAGGAAGGGGAGCAATGGCAGTTCAAGGTGGACAGGGTGACAGAGTAGGACACAAGGGTAACAATCAGGAGAGTCTTATTTCCTGGCCAGGGTCTTGGCAGTAGTTTCTGGATCGCAGGGATCGTTTGTGGGGTGGTTCTCCTTCTGGTTCTCCTTCTGCAGGAGGAGGGGTGCTGGTGACCTGTTGGTCCTTTGGCGGGGCCTTCTGTCCTCTAGTGGCAGCTGAGGTGGAGAGATGTTCATAGGTTTGGCTAGTGTCAGGGGCCCGGTGGTGTGCCACTGCCTCCCTCATACTGTTGGCCATGTCTGCCAGCACCCCTGCATTAGAGACCAGGGTGGAGTTGATGGCCTTCAAGTCCTCTCTGATCCCCAGGTACTGTCCCTCCTGCAGCCGCATGTTCTCCTGCAACTTGTCCAGAATCTGGCCCAGCGTATCCTGGGAATGTTGGTATGCTCTCAGGATCGCAGTGAGTGCTGCCTGGAGGGTCGGTTCCCTGGACCTATCTTCCCCCTGTCGCAAAGCACTCCTCCCGGCTTCCCTGTTGTCCTGTGCCTCTGTCTCCTGAACCGTGTGCCCACTGCCACTGACCCCAGGTCCCTGATTGTCATGTGCTTGTGGGGTGGCCTGGGGTCCCTGTAGTGGTAGACACACTTCTGATTGATGTGTCCTGGGGACAGAGGTATGGGCCCACTGGGTGGGTGCTGTGCTGGTGTTTCTTGAGGGGGAGGCTCTGTAGTGGTGTGAGAGTGTGCCTGGGTAACAGATGGTCTAGGTTGGTCATCCAGATCCAGGCGACCAAAGCTGCTATCATCACTGTGGGCCTCTTCTGTGGGGGGACTGGATACTGCTTGCACCTCTTCGCCGGTGACATTGGCTGGGTTACCTGTGGGGATGTAAATGCGGTGTTATTGTTGTGCATGTTGTTGTGATATTTGTCCATGCAGGTCTGTGAGGGGTGTCCATGCATTGGTATTGCATGCAGGGCTTGGCATTGGGATTAGTGGGTTGTGATGATGAGGTGTGTGGGAGGTGGTGGAGTGATGGGATTGAGGGTGAGGGTGGGGTATGTGATAGCATGCAGGTAGGGGTTGGTAGTAATAGGGAATTGACTTACCAGAGTCAAGTCCTCCTGCTACTCAGGATGCATGATTGCCAAGACTTGCTCCCCCCATGTTGTTAGTTGTGGGGGAGGAGGTAGGGGTCCACCGCCAGTCCTCTGTACAACGAGATGATGTCTTGCTGCAATGGAATGTACCTTCCCACGTAGGTCATTCCACCTCTTCCTGATGTCATCCCTTGTTCTGGGGTGCTGTCCCACAGCATTGACGCTGTCCACAATTCTCTGCCATAGCTCCATCTTCCTAGCAATGGATATCTGCTGCACCTGTGATCCAATTAGCTGTGGCTCTACCTGAATGATTTCCTCCACAATGAGCCTTAGCTCCTCCTCAGAGAACCTGGGGTGTCACTGTGGTGGCATGAGTGTGGTGTGAGTGGTGTGGGTGAGGGTGATGTGTTTTGGTGTGTGTTGTGAGGTGCGTGGGTGGTGTATAGGTGATGGTGGTATGTGGCTCTGGTTGTGTGGGTGCTTTTGCTGTCTCTCTCTCTCTGTTGGCAATGGTTTGTAGCAGTCGTAAAGGGTTGTGGGCAGTGTGGGTGGGTGTTTTATAGTGGTGTGTGGTTGTGGTCTGTGTATGGTTGTCAGGTGTGTGTAGTTTGAATTGACCAATGTGGTGTTGTTTTGCATGTGTGTGTGTATTATGAGCGCAGCTGTATGTACTGCCAATGGTTTACCTCCATTGTGGGTCATAATGTTGTGGGTGTTATTCTGTTGGCATAACGGTGTGGGTTTGGGTACCGCCAGTTTATCACTGACCTTTGGGCTGGCGGACTTGTGTGTGTGGCTGTATAGTGACGGATTGGTATGTTTGTGTCATAATATGGTTGGCGGATATCCGCCGCGGCGGAGGTATGTTGGCAGCAGTCGGCATGATGGTAAGTGGAATTTACCACCAATGTCATAATGAGGGCCTTTGTGTGGTCTTGTAGATATATGTCTGCACTATGCACTGCTGTTGCATCTCAAATAGTGATGCTAATGCGACACACGGGGCTTGTAAATATACCCCTTATCCTGCAAACAAAAGTCTGAAGCCTTGACAGAGTAGGGAGCAGGCTTTATTTGGGAAGGTCTCACTAAAGTCGAATAGGTGTTGTATGAGGTTCCTCTCAAGCTGCTCCGAGCAGGAAAAGTAACATTTTGTGGCCAAGGCCATTGATGTATTGTTGAGTACTTTTGATGCCTTCCCTTGTTTACAATTCTACTTTGAGGCACATATGGATGTCTCCGGTGGTAAAAAGCAGCAGGCTCCATGGGGCTGTATACCTTCTTGTTGAGGGCCCACTGAATTTGTTTTGCTGCTGCAGAGAATCCCCAAATGGGACAAACTGTTTCTTCAGACCAGAGAACACGTGCCTCTGATGATTGTTCCTGGTCCTCTAGTGGCTGGAAGTCAGAATTTTTGTAAGTCCCCAAACTTTCCAATGGTAAGCTCCTTTTGTCAAGCTCATCAACCAAGGCTCCCAGGATTCATGGGAGCTCTTAGGTATACAGGAATTGGTTCAGCAAAGGCGGTCTGCAGTGTCTTTTGCAGGTTCAGATGTAATGGGCAACTGGTCATCCTAGAAAAATTGGATCTTTAGCTATTGTATTCCTGTAGCCACACAGGAGGTCAGCCCATTGACCCTTGCAGTCCATCTATTTGCTCTGGGCATAGGACAGCACACTTCCAGAACATCAGAGCTCATCACATGATACACTAAGAAGGGTTTAATTTTCTTCTCATCTTCCTTAGGTCCAGAACATTTTCTGAGGAGGGCACCTTTTGGTGCCACATTTATGTTTGTGATAGGTTTGTTATGCTATGTTTGTGCCAGTGGTAGGGGAGACTCCATGCTCCTTTCTAACCTAAGAGGTAAAAAAAAAATCTTAAGAACAACTCTATCCTCTTTTTTAGCAGTTCCTGCTTGACCTACTGCAATAACTCCACAGGAAACTCACTCCTAAAATTAAAGATAACAAAACACTTTCTTCCTCATAGAGGCACTGTGTGCTCAACCAAAAATTTGCCCAGGGAAATCAGTAACCCCTCCTTTGTGGTCACTCAGAACTGGTCCTGGGGATAGTGTCTCTCCTACTGGGTGTGGGAAGATCCTGGCTGTTGCAATAAAGGTGTGTATTTCCCAGATCCCAGGTCTGACCTTACATTTACTTGTGAAAGTGAAGGCCCTTATTAAGGTAATACATGTTCCTTGTGTATCCTGACTGGCCTTCCAATAGGAAGAAACATACCTCAGCACACCTAGGCTATTGTTCGTGTTCTGGAAGCAGTTTTCATGGATCATTAAGCACAAGCACTGGCAAGCCATCTGTCTGTGGATTAATGCTAATTAGCAGAATAGAGGTCTAGGCAAGTAAGAGGTAATGTCCTATAAGTTACTTTTCTTAATTATTTAATAACAAATCTGATTTTATTATTAATTGGATTTTATTTAATAATGAAAACAGCCTTTGAATGACCTTTTAGCTGTTTTATGTCAAAAGATATAGATGAAAATTGATAATTTAGACTTTACCATTGTCTAGGATTCAACTATGGCCTTGCCAGTGAAAATTGCATTTAGAGGTCTGTCACTGGAGGAACATGGCAACTTTAAATTCACACATGTTCCACTTTTAATTATCATGCACTCTACCTTATGAACAACAATGTGTACTTAGTTGTAACTTCGTAATATTTAAAAGCAGGGCTTCACTGTGTCTAAAAGGGATATTTTGACAGGCTTGACAGTACGTTTTAAAGCTTCTGCAGTCAGGCTACACATGCCAGGCTTGAAACCATGTCTGAATCCAAGTCTTCTACGTCTACTATAAGGATTGTAAATATGGTGATGCAGTCTAAAGGTGTCATTTAAGCTCTATGACCTAGGTATAGGCTCTGGGTTCATTTGTACCACCCAATGCCAGGCACATGTAGGCAAGTTAAAAAAAGCCATTCAGGGGTAAGCCAGTTCAACCAGTAAAAGTCAATACTAGCAAACCAGTACTATCAACAGCCTCATCCCAACAGGAGTGGCCATGCAAGGAATCACAATAGTATCAACATAACCCACTCCCTACCCTCCACCATCCCTTTCAACCTCCTAGGAGAACATAAAAGTCAGTCATGATGTGCTTATAGCTCTCTAGTCAGGAGACATTTTTCGAATTGAGCAAGTGGCCTCTCTGCACCACTTGAAATGTCAGGGTTCATTACCTAGTGCCTAATCTGGAGATAGTAGAGGCATTTAGTTTAAGGAAGGCCATACTCTGTTTTCAGTTGGTCCAATGGAAGGAGCCCATTGGTGTAAAAAAAGTATCCTATAGACCTGTAGCCAGTTTGCTGCTATGCAGAGACAGCTATGAGCAGGAGGCTATTGTGAAGTCTTGGTTACCCAGAATAGGTGTCAGTGGCAAGGGTAAGGATGTCTGCCCTTTCTGGGTGGCCAAACCATCCTAGACCACCACAGTGACTCAAGTGACAGTGAAGAATGTAGGCCCCTAGTACTTTGTTTTCAGAGTAGCCAAGACTTTCCAGAGGTGGTCACCCACTATTGGCTGGTTCATAAGGCACCAATGCGCTTCAGTTTCTGAGCAGTTCCATTCGATCAAGAAGGGAAGCTGAGCTGTCTGATATAACTGAGTGAAATTAGGAAATCCCAAAACCCCTTTACCGGTGGAGTGATATATCTAGTCGTGGTGCATGCATGGGCATTTCCCATCCCTGACAAAGCTTCTGAGTTCTGTCTGAAGTGATCTGAGCACACCCATGGGTTGAGTCAATGTAACAGGAATAGGGCCCTGGGGAGTGTGGTCTGTTTCAGAGCTGCTATTCTCCCGAGGCAGGAAAGGCAGTAATGGGTTCAGTGGACAAGGTCTGCCTTGTTAGTTTTTGCAGTGTCAATGATCGTCAGAGCAACTTGTAGCCCAAAATAGACGATGGAGCAGTCGATCCACATCAAATGGTGTTGGAAAGCCAGACATTCCTAGGTATGTGACATGGCTGATAGGTTAAGGGCCTGTGGATTTTGGAGTCTGATGCAGAAGACTGATGCTTTGCCAAATCAGTCTAATTCTTCTAGGAAGGGTGGTCAGTAATACAAGGGTCATTGAACGCTACTAGCACGTCATCCGAGTACAGGCTTATGGTGTACATGTCCCCCCATATCCCACCTCTTTGACCCGTGGGTTATCTCAGACTCTCTGCACCAAGGGATTCATATATAATACAAACAACAGGAGAGACAGTGGACATCCCTGTCATGTCCCCCTGCATGACATTCCTGCCATGTCCTCCTGCAGCTTGAGAAGTGGGTTGATAATGTTCCGTCGGTTCCCATGGTTGTCATGGGTGTCATTGTAACTGCTTAGTATTCAGTTGCAGAATCTATTGCCACAACCAAAGTAGCCCAGAGTTGCATCCAGTTATGGCCAATGTACTCTGCCAAACACTGGCCAAAAGTATCACTTCCTGTAGCAACCCCTTGGCTTTGTCAACAATATGTAGGATTCATTTAGTATTGTTTCCTGTCTACAGGAAATAAACCCAGACTGGTCATGGTCAAACAATCCTGGCATAATTGGACTAAGTTGAGCTGCCAAGGTGCCAGTAAAGAGTTTAGCATCCATGTTTATGAGTGAGATGGGACAGTAAGAGAAAATAGAGGTACATATCTTTCCCAAGTTTGGGTATGACCAAGATCAATGCCTCCAACGTAGATCGGGAAAAGAGTTCCTCTGTCTGGTGAGTTAAATAGTGGTGGGGATTGGGGGGTGTCAGACAAAAAGTCTGATATGGTAGGACAGAGAAACCGTTGGGACCCGGGGTCTTAAGCAGCTTCTTTATGTTATGGCAAAGATGATTTCCTCCATTGGTATGGACTTGTCTAAGGAGTCAGCTTAGTGTATGGTTAGTAGAGGAGTGTGAGCTTCCTGAGGACAGGCATGATAGTCTTTAGCATGTAGGTCGTGAACCTCATAGATGGACTTGTAGAAGTCTCTAAAGGTTGTATCTATATGTTTGTCTTCTGAGACCTCAACACCGACAGAGGTTAGGAGCCCTTCAACACTTGGCCTGGCACTCATCCCAAAGCCTGTGAGACGCGAGTCTACCATATTTTTCACTTCCTACAGTGAAAGTGTGTTGCAAGTGGAGCATGACATATTCTGCCCAGTGGGTATCTAGGTGATACAGCTGTGTCCGTGTGGATTCAAGCTGCTAGCAGATTCTTGTTGCTCCAGTTTTCTTGTGAATAGCCTCTAGATCATGGACCTGTACCTTCAACCGCCCTCTCTTGACTTTATACAGTTTGATTTCGGATTCTGAGATTGGCAATAAGCTGCACTCTCGCTGCCACTTTCAATGTTTCCAAAAGAGTAGAAATGAAGGCATCATCAGTGTCATTAATTGTCAGGAAGACAGAGATATAGCACATGACCCTATCAATTGTGTCTGGCCAGTGCAGTAAGTTGTCTCAAAGTCTCCTTGGGTGGTTCACCCAATGTGGGAGATCAACCTCCATTATAGGCACCAGAGGGCATGATCGGACCGGGCCCTAGGTTCAATACCAATTCCCTTGATCTTCATTTGCTGGGTAAGTGTACCTTGAAAGTAGTTAATGTGGGCATATGTTTTAAAGACAGGGGAGTAGTAGGTACAATCCCTGGGGTTTGGGAACCTGCAATTTATGTTCTCCTCCCATAGCCACTTTGCTACCCCCCCCAGAAAGAGCTCTGGATTTGCCATAACGCTAACCCAATCATTTAAGGTTGCAATTCATCAGGAGGGTGAGATCCCCCAATCAGAATCGCTTGGTCTGGGGTTTCCAGTGGTTCCTTCACCCCTCATTTCATAAATTGCTCCTGGTTTTCATTAGGAGCATATATGGAAACAAAGGTGTATGAGAGGCCCTACATGTACGCAGTTCACTGACAGTCTCTCCTATGTTTCACCTACTCTATTTCTAAATTTTCCTTTAAAGGAGCACTCAAAAAAGAAAGGCTACTACCCCAACCTTGGTTGGGTTGGAAGTGAAGTATTAGCGGGATGTCAGCCTTTGCCAAACTGGAGACAGCAAGTGAGTCTCCTGAAGGAGGCAAATGGCCCCCCGGCTGTGTTCCAGGAAGGAGAGTAATGTCGTAGGCTGATATGTATACAATAGAGATGTCCATGCATGCATGAGTCATTAGAGGAAAACCAGGGAGTGGCCATATTTCTTAAGAAACCACTCTTTCGCAGATCCATCACGATGCAGTCGGGCATACTAGATAGTTATGTTATAATCCAAGGTCTCCTTGAAAGAGCCAACTGGACATTGATATGTGTATATGCTCTGTCTGGGCTCCAGAAGCCTACTTTATAGTTACTCCCTGGCATATTACTGGATGCCCCCTGGGCTCTACTGTCATGGTAACGACTTCAATTCAGTTATGGATGCTGAATTTGTCACTCATAGTAGAACATCCTCATGTAATTGGGAGGTGCATTCAATGAAACATCAAGAGCATTTTTAAACAGATAATTCTATACTCTTTAAGCAAGGCGTATGGCACTGTAAAGCATTTCTTTTCAGTTTGTTATAAGAAAGTACCAATTGTTCTCAAGGTTCATACACATGTCAACAGGGGTTGACGTTCTCTATATTAGAATCGCACTGGTTCTTCTTGGTAGAATCATTGAGCCTTTAAAAGGGCAGTGCCCTATCTTGTCAGCAGAGATGCTGTAATCCCAATTGATATACATATGCTGTATCTCTGAATCTATTCCAATAGTGCCATCCCACAGATAAATAGCACCAATTCTTTTAATTTGGTGTAAGCAATTGTTTTACAGGTTGAGGGAGTGAAACCCTACTCAAGCATTAACCACAATCCTTGGTGAAACACAAGCAAACACCAAATTAACCTGTGCTCAACCCACTGGTACCTTTGCACAGAGCAGTCAAACTTAACTTAGAGGCGATGTGTAGTTAAGTAGCTCTTCAAACAGCTGTAAAGCAAAAACACAGCACCAGAAAAATCTGACACTAATAAAGAAAAATGTAGTAAAATGTAATAAGTAATTTGACCAAAGTAATAAATATCTAATCAGTAGAACCAGAGAGATGCAATTTTAAAGATCTTAGTGAAAATAGCACCAAAAAGCCCAAAGTGCCTATTGCAGTTATCTGATTAGCCGAGACCGTGAGAAAGTCACAAGTTCAGACTGACCGTGATGGAGGACAGTTTTGAAACAGCGTGGAGGTTAGTCCCTCTGAAAAGTTATCTTCACAGTCCATTACAAACAATCCTGTTTGCGGTGTGGGGGGCCACGAGGAGGAGAGAACTTTGCGGACGGTCATCAATGTAGCAGGAAGAGCAGGCTTGGCATCAGAGATGGTCATCTCTGCAGGACAAATATCCTGTTCTCATTGTGAACAGTCAGGCTGGAGCTTTGAAGTGGTGTTCCCCGCAAGTGGTTGATGAAGATCAATGCTGTAGCATGAAGAGTCAGATTGATGGAACTTTGTGCTGAAAGGCAGTGTGAGCAACACGGTTTGATGCCAGTGGGCCCATTTGTTGTCCTGAAGAGCCCAAAAACTTCATTTCATCTACATTGAGACCACTCCAAGGGTCCAGAGCATTTTGTTATGTCCTTGTGGCTCTGAACAGGAGGCCAGTAGACTAGCACTTGGAGAAACACTGAGATTACTGGGTTAGGGGCAGCTTGAAACTCTCTGATTCAAGCAGAAGGGCAGTAGCACAGCAATCAAGCAAGGCAACAGTCCATCTAGGCAGTAGTCCAGCAGGGCACCAGTCCAGCAGAGTAGCAGTCATTTCAGTAGCACAACAGTCCTTCTTCTTGGCAGAGACTCCACTGGTACAGAAGTATATGGAAGAGTATATCTGAGGTCCAATATTTAGACCAGACATCTCCTTGAAGTAGGAGAAGGATATAGGGGTTTCCCTTTGAAGTGCACGGATTTCCTGCCTCCATGCAGGCCTTCGAATACATAGCCTCTTCAAGTGTAAGTGGGGCTGTGCCTAGCTCCAGTCTCCCATCCTGCTAGTAACAGCCCATTCAGGTACACCTAAACATTCTATTGAATGTAGCTGTCTAGGAGGAATACTCAACCCCAGTTACGAGACGCAGTGGGAGACTGCCGGTACTAAGTGGCTAAAACATAAAAATGACAACTTTCTAAAAATTTAAGTTTTAAAATTGTAATTTAAAATCTGACTTAAAAAATGATTTTTCATTACAATTCCAGGACAACAAACATGAACTGGTTACCTACTCCTATTTGGAAGCTACAGCTTACCAAATGAAATAAAGTAACTCCAATGTTATTCAATAAGGTAGCAGGTCTTGTAGTAGTGAAAAGTAAATGTACATTTTTTTTGACTACCAGGACAATGTAAAGCTCAAACTTACATGTCCTATTTTTAAGTACATTGCACACTGCCCTATGGCTGTTTAGGGCCTACCTAGACGCTACAATTATATTGAAAAAGTAAGAAGTGGGCCTGGCAAAATGTTTATTTTAGCACATCAATATAGCAGTTTAAAACTGTACATTCAGGCTTCAATGGCAGGCCTGAGACATGTTTGAAGGGCTACTTAAGTGGGTGGCACAATCAGTGCTGCAGACCCACTAGTAGAATTTAATTTACAGGCCCAATGTACATATAGAACAACATTACTAGGGACTTAAAAGTAAATTAAATAGCCCAATTGAGTGCAAGGCAATTGTACCATGTTTTAAGGAGAGAACACACATTTGACCTTTGGTTACCAGTGGAAGTGCACAGAGTCCTAAAAGCCAACAGAAATGGGCTCAGAAAACAGAAGACAAAGGCAAAAGGTTTGGGCCTGACCCTATAGGAAGAGCAAAGCACACATCAGTCCTGAATGGTTGTCACTTCCACTACCCTCAGACCTCTTCTAATAAGTAAGCGTTACATGGCTGAAGCCCTCTCTCTGTACTAATGGCCAGATGTTGCAAAGGTTTTTACCCATTCTGTGTCTATGGAAAAAAGTGTTCGTACATATGGCCCTAAGTTTCTCTTGTGGTTCAAAAGAAAGCTGAATCCTTTCATTGTTCTGAGTGAGCTTCTGTTGTCCCAAGTACATCCTTCAGATAAAGAGAAGCTATACAATTGGACCTATCCTTCACCCTTTATATTCATGTGGTAAAATATTTAGGGGCATATTTGTACCTCATTTGTGCCAAATTTGTCTCTTTTTTTATGCAAATTTGGCTAACCTCAAAATATTGGAGTTTGCACCATTTTTTAGATGCTTGAACCTACCTTGTGTCAATGAGATGCAAGGTAGGTGTTCCCATCTAAAAAATAGTGCTAACCCCATAGCACCATATTCATCCCCCCATGCTAAAATGATGCACGGGTGGGAGAAGGGGCTAAATAATGGTGCAAAGTTTGCTTTGCACCATTATTTAACGCCTGGGTCAGACTAGGTGTTAGGGGACATGTGGACCCATTTCCATGGTCAAACACCACAGAATGGGTCCACAGGTGCCCTCCTCAAGCCCCAGGAAAACCCACACCAGAGGGACACCGGAGGATGGGGGACCACATCCCGGGAAAGTAGGGAAAGTATGGGTAAGTGTTTTTTATTTTTATTAAAATGCCATCGGGGCCCAGCTTGGGAACACTGGTCCCCTGGGCTTGGCCATTGGGGTGGTAGGCATGACTCCTGTCTTTCCTAAGAAAGGAGTCATGAGGTATGGATGATTTTGCATCAGAAAATTACGCTACGCTGGTTAGAGGCATTTTATTTTGCCTATAACCAGCCTAACGTCATTTTTTGGTGCAAAACCCCCTTCTCCCATACCGCCACCCCCACCCAGCTAACATCATTTCTTTTGACGCTAGCCTTGCCTTTGCACCAGCTTGCACCATTCCATGAATATGGAGCCTAACTGGCACTCAGGAATGGTGCAAGCCGGTGCTAAACCTTTTGATGCAAAACTGTGTTAGTGAAGTTTTGCATCAAAATGTATAAACATGCCCCATAGTTTATAAATATGTTGGTGTATTTAATGTCATTTTCATGATTTTAATAATACATTGTTTTGTTAGTTCCTAAATGTATTTTGTGTAGTTATTTTAAAAGTAGATTGGTGTTATGCATATTGATTTTTAAAAGTAACCATAATGCTTTCTGCATTTTATTTTAAAATGTCATTTTTAAACATTAAAAATATGTTTTTAATAAAAAAAAGTTGTAGTAGGATATTGGGTTTCCAGAGGAAAGGATGGGGAGATTTTTAAAGTATGTTTGTTAAAATATATATATATATATTTTTAATTACATTTTAATGTTTCTATTAGTAATATTATTAGTAGTACTTTCTTAATCTATGAATGAAAGTAATAATTTATTGAACTGATTTGTTAATGTATTTTATCTGATTTAATTTTTTGAATGTAATAATTGGAAAAATGTTTTGGGAGATTTTTATTAGTGTGCGTTGTATTTTTAGTGGAATGGGTTGAGGAGATGTTTTAATTATTTGGGCCCTATTCACCAAGGTAAACTTAGACCAAAACTTTAAATGTTAAACTTTCGGTATTCACAAAGGGCATTTACGAGTAGTATCTTGACATCCGCACTCAGGGCAGAATCTCCGCACATGTGACAGAGATTCCATTCTCAGGCCGGAGTAAGTGTAATTACATACACCTGAAGACTATCAATGCTCCCAGCACTACAAACCACATAAAAGCAGCACACTTTCAATACCCTGGTTTAGCCACACTGACATTTTGTTTGCCTGATCTGCACCTTCCTTCCACCATGCTACCTCTGAGGAGGAAGACAAATTAAACTGAGTAGGAGACCACCATGATAATCCAGTTCACAGTGAGGCACGACAAAAGAATGTATGGTCTACCCCCCCAAAAGCAGCAATACACAGAAGGCAACCCTACGGTAGTGTTTGGATACTTCAGTTACTGCATTGGGGAAGGTTGTCCATACTGTCACTGACATCAAGAAGAAGTGGCAGAATGAGAAGAGGTGGGTCGAGGAGAAATTCCACAGGATAGAGGTAGCCAGAGCTGTCCCTTGAGGATTAACTGGACCACACTTCCATCTCACTCCACTCGAGAGGAATGGCCTCTCCACCATGCACCTGCACCTGCTCCATGGGCTGCCTGTGAGTGATGAACTCAATGTAGTGCCGGGTAAATAAGATGATTCTAACAATGACACAAAATGATAAATGTCTGTGATGAACTACAATCGTGATTATGGATGTTATCCTAAGTACGTGTACATTGTATGGTGAATCAAACTCTCATTTGTCTCATTAAGTGCTTTGCACTACAAATCCCAGGATCCTTTGTGATGGAAATGGCAGCTTCCATTTCCTCAGTGCCAAAGAGTGGCCCAATGCTGCTGGTGTATTCAATTAACACTGATAAATGGCAATAGATAAGGTGCCGCATTCACTTGCCAATATTTATGGCATGTAGATGCCATTGAGTAAATATATGACAAGTTGCACATATTCAGCATTTTTTAATTATGTCTGGTGACTTTTCCCTTTTATTGCCACATGCATCAAGAGTACAGTCACCCACTGGAGCAGAGATCTCTCCACCAGCTGGGAGGCAAAGTCAAAGGGCACATCAACCCATACCACCGGCACAAACTGGTACATAAATGTGGCCAGGAAAGGGTCCAAACTCCTACATTGTGATGAGACAATGCAGGTACATATTACATGGAATCCATTAACTGTTCCAAACCTTGTGAAATGTACTAGGAAATAGTGTGCATCAGATGTGTCAACTAGAATGTAACCTGAAAACACACATAACATTGTAGGCCCTGTGACCACCTACAGCGATCTCTGCTACACGTATGGGTGTGGCATCTGGTAAGGCACCACACACTGGGCAGATGCTGGACCCTGGTAAGTATACATAATAATGACTTTACCAAATGCTCATGCTCCTAAAAAGTGGATTAAACATCAGCAGCATGTGGTGTGTGTCTAATATCACTGTTTACACTCTTCTCCATATGCTCACATATGGCTCATAACAGTATACCACTTCTTAATATGTTGGCTAATGAAAGGATGACTCAAAATATATCGTAAGTGAGTTCAGTATGTACCTAAATACTTATATTGGCCCTCATTTATGGGATTTGGCATAGGGTAGCTCAGCATGTTGCCATATTTATCCAATACAGTGCATTCCTGTCCTTTCCCTTTGCGCTGGCACCATTTTAACATCCTAGAACCAATGCAGGCATGCTTGTACCATGGTAAAAGGGAGCCTGTGTTGTTGGCAGGATTGCTCTTGTGCGGAAAGTGGCACCTTCCTGCACAAAAACAATTCTGAGAGGCGTTTTCCTCTTTTTATGTGTGCTACAGAAAAACAGAGAGAATGTTTTGGTGCATCAAGATGTTTACATGGTTTTGTAAAGCTGGGGAAGAATCATAATCCTTGGTGTTGCATGGGAACACCCACCGTAATGCCCATGGAATGCCTCCTGAGCAAAGAGTAAGGTAACACAGTGATGCCTTGCCTTACTCCATATCTATGAAGCTATTCAAAGCCATGTAAACTGGATTTGTGTGGCCTCATAAATACAATTTTGTAGTTTTCGCCCAGAGCCTCACAAAAAGTGAAGCTCTGGAGGCACAAGGGTCCCATAAATATGCCCATAAATCTTGTTTGAAGAGGAGTAGCCACAACTGGGTTGAAAGTCTATGATATGGATACTCGCTAACAAAATCCAAGGGCCATAAATGTATAGTAATTGATGAGGAAGAGGTCAGTGCTGATGCCTGCAGAGTTGTGGTTAGGGTGGGGGGTTGGGGCTGGTAAGGTAGGTGTAGTGAAGCTGATATATCTGGTGGCTGAACTGCACAACGTAAAACTAGTGAAGGTGGAGATCATCCCAGCTTCTCCACTTGACCCAATTGTGTGGTCCTCACCGTATGTTGATTTTCACTTTCCCTCCTCTTCCTCCATAATCACATATAAGTGAACCTTGAAATACATGACTTCAGGAGGTGTGCTGTACAAAACCTTATCCAGTGTCAGGTAAAATAGACTATGATGTTCATGTATAATGGGAACATAAGCCACCCAAAGAGTGCACAGCACAAATGTTTGATCTCCCAGTCCACAGTCTTCATTGTTGTCCCGGGCGAAGGGATGGAGAAGAGTTAATGTTACCTAAATCTTGGTTGATAATTATAGATATCAAAATTTTACTCTGCCATGCACTGACATGATCTGTTGAGCAATTATGAAACATGTCTGAATGTTGAGTAACGTTCCTTTAGAATTTTGAAGAGACCACATCATACTTATGATGCATGATGCCTCTAAAAATGAAGTATATCCAAAGGTCGGCAGTGCACAACACCTTAGTTACTTCCTCCCTCTAAGGATCAGTAACCTTCAAATACACGTTTGCCTGTTAATGTGATAACTGGTTGATGTCATTGTCGTGTTGAGTTAACAGCTGCCAAGTGCTGCTTTTGAGAGTGGGGTCTCATGTAAAGTTGAGGAGGGCCACGTGCGGCCCATCACCTGTAAATTGCGTATCACTATTCCATGCCTAAGACATATACATGGAAATCATTACCATCATCCTTTGCACTTACATAAGGACATGTATGTCACATTACAGCTGCTGACAGGACTTCCACAGTGATCCAGATGACACCATCCAGAGAGTTTGGGAAGCATTTTGGCTACAGCAGTCAAACCCACTACCATCCATCTGTCAAGTAAGCATGCCATATAATGTTATAAACTATTGATTCTGAAATCATAAATAATACTCAAATCCTTGCGGAAGGACATTATTAGTAGATATAGATACTTTTGCATACCATCTGTAGTTGGTGTGTAAAATTTTCCAAACATAGTCAGCAATGAGCGTGGTAAGTGTGCATGTTCACATATAATTAATGAAGAACATTAAGTATAGTGTCACATCCTTCTCAAACTGCTGGATCAAGGACCACAATTGTGGCTACACACTCGAGGACCCAGGTTCAGCAGCAGACATTACAGGGATCTCAATACCACACAGAGCTGTGGTTGGAGCTGATGAGTTTGATTTTGCATTGCACATCTGCATCCCCAATGCTATGCTGTGAGATGTCATGTGTAGGTGTACACGAAGCAGGTCACATGTGGAACATCCGTTGATGGAAAGATGGTATGACACAGACCTTATGTTGTACCACATGATATTCTAAAGTAAATACTTATGCTGGTGCAACCTCTGTCTTTCTGGTGCTGGGGATGATGAGTTGTTTCGGGAAAAAGGACCATTCACGAGTGGCAGGTGATGGGTAATCCAAGGCGAGAACCCATTTCTCTTCCAAGCATTCATGTCAGTTTCCAGTAATGCACAAGAGGAGGAGGAAGTAGAGGAGGGTTAGGAGGAAGGAGAAGAGGATGATGAAGATCTGGTGCTGCTTGCAGAGGATGATGATTCTGTCCCCCTGGCTATCATTGATGGCCCACCGGGCAAAAGGTGTAAGCCCACACCTGCTCCAGTCAGCATAGTGACTCCCACTTTAGCCCCAGGAATTGCCCATTCCGAGCAGTCAGCCAACCACCCACAGAATTTACCTACCCTAACAAAACCATCAACCTCTCACAGCCCTCACATCCAGGTATGACATGTTGGTTCCCCTACATATTCTTCCCACAACAGTGCATCCCATGCCTTCTCTTCACCATCTGATGGACCTATCACCCCTGGTGAGGAGCAGGTATCCCTTAAGCACCAATCTGCTTCCCACAACCTCCCACCTGCCACCGCCCTGCTGGTGGACCCGACAGTTATATCCAAGGCCATACCATGCAGAGGGGGCTGGCAGATGGCCATGGTGACCAGTGGGAGGAGGATTTTTTCCATAAGCTGGATGATATGAAGCAGGACATTCATGTCATAGGGGCTACTCTATATTACATGTGAGATTCCCTACAAGATATGCACCAATTCACACCTGATCCATTGCAGTTGTTGTAGGCTCTGTCCCAGTGGGCGTACTACACCTTCCTGCTGATGTTTTGGGTCTCTCCTCCTCTTCACTGAGGAAAGAGGCGGGGGTCTGCAGATGCCCCAAGAATGTCCGGCACTGCCCCTGGTCCTGTTCCTGGTATTATTGGCCAGACAGGACCACTGAAATAGAAGGCAAAATATTATGTACTTGGTGTACAAGTCATAACAATGCACATAACTACGTGAAGCAAGTGTATACTTGTTCCCCTTTGATCTCACTAACTAATTAGATGTATCTTGGAGCCAAAAATATGTGTACTATCACTGTGATGTCCTGAATTCACTCACACATTGACATATTTCACAATTGTGAAAAGCATACACTTTTGTACTAACCAACCCTTACCTTCACCCGTTATTGCAACCAGTGTTTCCTGATGGTAGGAGGCTGGCCTGGTTTGTAGTGGGTACCTTGGGTACTTATACCTTACATTAGGTCCAGTTATCCTTCATTAGTGAAATGTAGTAGTGTTCTAGCAGCTTAGGTTGACAGAGGTAGTTAAAGCAGAGCAGCTTAGGCTGAACTAGGAGACCTGCAAGGCTCCTGCAATACCACTTATAGTCACACAGTACCTATACAGAAGCAAAGACAATACTCAGTATTACCAAAAATAAAGGAAGTTTACTTGGGTGGCAGAGTACAAAAAATATCTTAGAGGCAATACTCCTTCTGGAGGTAAGTATTATACACAATATACACACTAGACACCAGAATAAGGTAAGTAAATAGACATAGGATAGTACAAACAATAGGAAATACTATAGAATGAAATGGGAGAAAATAGGACAATGAGCAACACAAACCATATACTAGGAAAGTGGAATGCTAATCACAAATTCCCCCTTAGACAAGTGTAGTGTGTGCAGAATCGCTGGGAGAGTAAGAATACAGTAAAGGTACGTAAATTACCCCACCCCTGAGCCCAGAAAAGCAGGAGTAAAGTACTGCAAGTTTCCTTAGGACACACTAAAAGTCATGATTAGAGTTATTGCAAGAACCAACCAAGTCTGCAACCAACAAATGGTGGATTTCTGGACCCGAAGCCCTGCATAGGAAGGAGACCAATTCCAGAAGTCGAAAGAAGTTCTAGGAAGGACAGGAGCCCCTGTCAACCCAGAAGAGGGTGCAAAAGAAAAGTCCCCGGTTGGACGAAGACTGCAGAAATACACCCTAGGAAGATGTCAGCGGGTTCCTGCATGATGCAGTAGAGTCCCAGTCATGAAGTTGGATGCAGGCAAGTTTTGGCGGTAGATTCCTCCAACAAGCCTTGGTTCCGGCAAAGTCGCGTTTTGTATCAAGTAGGTGGACCCACGAGGGATCTGGGGGCCTCAACTCTTTAGGAGGAGGAAGATGGGGCTCTCAGCACTTCAGAGAGCCCTCAGAGCACCAGATAGCACCCACAGTGGTCCGAGGACATGGGGACAAAGGAGGTGCAAAATGCGGTTGGTGCAGTACTACAAAGGAAG
Organism: Pleurodeles waltl; assembly: GCF_031143425.1. Classification (NCBI taxonomy): domain Eukaryota; kingdom Metazoa; phylum Chordata; class Amphibia; order Caudata; family Salamandridae; genus Pleurodeles; species Pleurodeles waltl. The sequence continues at coordinate 255,096,689 of NC_090437.1, read as the reverse complement.
GTCCCACGGCACCGGAGAACAACTCAGCGAGTTGAGCATTGCAGGACAGAGTGCTGGGACCTGGGCCAGGCTGTGCACGCAGGAATTTTGCAAATAGTGCACAGAGGCCTCAGAAGGTGAAGAAGACGCAGTGCACATGGGCACTGCTGTTCTTGGGGAAGGCAAGGTCTTACATCCTCCAAATTGGGACAGCAGGACCTCAGGACAGTCTGTGTCGATGGGGTCCACCCTCTGTGTTCCAAGGAGCACGCTTGTCACCAGTTGAGGAGTCCAAGAGAATCGGTCATCGACTTGGTGCCTGCTTCAGCAGGGGAGTGACTCCGTCACCCCACTGGAGATTTCTTTGGTCCTTCTGGTGCAGGGTGAAGACAGGGAGTCCTCAGAGCAGGCACACCGTGGACACTGTTGCAGTTGCTGGCTGGAGCTGAAGTTGCAGAGGAAAAGTATCCCTTCTGGATACTTTGCTGCTTTTACAGCGGTTCCTGGAGCACGCTGCAGTTGTTATGAGGTAAGAGGATGAAGTAGTAGCTGCAGAGGATTCCTGCTTGAAACTTGCAAGTAGAATCTGAAGAGAACCCACAGGAGAGACTCTGAATAGCCCTGAGAGGGGGACTGGCTACCTTATCAGGTATAGACCTATCAGCAGGGATCTCTGAAGTCACCTGCTGGCACTGGCCACTAAGAGTCCTCCAAAGTGTCCCCACACCTTGCAAAGCAAGATGGCTGTTGTCTGTGACACACTAAAGGAGCTCTGGGCGCCACCCCTGGGGTGGTGGTGAACAGGGGAGTGGTCACTCCCCTTTCCTTTTTCCAGTTTCATGCCAAAGCAGGGACAAGGGGTCCCTGAACCTGTGTAGACTGGCTTATGCAATGAGGGCACCATCTGTGCCCTTCATAGCATTTCCAGAGGCTGGGGGAGGCTACCCCTCCCCAGGCTGTAACACCTATTTCCAAAGGGGGAGGGTGTAACACCCTGCTACCAAAGTAAATGCTTTGTTTTGCCTTCCTGGGACTGAGCTGCTCAGACAACAGGAGGGCAGAACCCTGTCTTTGAGATGGCAGCAGCTGTAGTTGCATTGCGAGCCTCAGACAGCTGTTTTTGCAGTACTGGGGGTCCATGTGGAGCCCCCAGGATGCATGGAATTGGCTCCCCAATACCAGATTTGAAATGGGGGGACTTGGCTCCCCAATACCAGATTTGAAATGGGGGGACAATTCCATGCTCTTAAACACCTTACATGTCCATATTCGGGGTTACCATTGGGACGTATATATAATGCACGCATGTAATGGCGTTCCCGCACTCACAAAGTTCTGGGAATTGACCCTGAACTATGTGGGGGCACCTTTGCTAGTGCAAGGGTGCCCTCACACTTAGTAACTTTGCACCTAGCCTTCATTAAATGAAGGTTAGACATATAGTTGACTTATAAGTTACTTAAGTGCAGTGAAAATGGCTTTGAAATAATGTGTGCACTATTTCACACAAGCTGCAGTGGCAGTCCTGTGAAAGGGTTTGTCTGAGCTCCTTATTGGTGGCAAAAGAAATGCTGCAGCCCATAAGGATCTCCTGGAACCCCAATTCCCTGGGTACCTAGGTACCATATACTAGGGACTTATAAGGGGGTCCAGTGTGCCAACTGAAATTGGTAAATGAAGTCACTAGCCTATAGTGACAAATGTAAAAGCAGAGAGAGAATAAACACTGAAGTTCTGATTAGCAGAGCCCTAGTGACACAGTTAAGCACTATACATACACACACATTAGACCATAAACTATGAGCACTGGGATCCTGACCAGCAGGATCCCAGTGAGACAGGCAAAAACATACTGACATATAGGTAAAAATGGGGGTAAAATGCCAAGAATGATGGTACTTTCCTACACTGACATTGCACCATAGTCATCTTCCAATGTCAGTCTACAAGTGGAGATGGGACACAGTTTGGAAGGATATATTCACACCTAAGCATGGATCTAGGATTATCCTGTTATGTACAGTCTGAACAGTCTTACACTTACCATTCAATGTTATCTGCTGTGTAGCATTGTCTAACGCAGCACAAATGCTGGTTTACATATACAAACATGGACTTGGATATTGCCTTTGCTAAGATCATAATGTAAGTATTTGAATATCCTTCGACAACATCGGCCACTCTACATGGCAAGCGCCACATTTAGCATGCTAAGACTATTTTGTTGGCGCTGGACACTAGTTAGCACATGTGCATAGTTAGCACAGCTACCTAGACATTACAAATGACATACGAGCCACTGCTGGGAAGACGTGTGTATTTCATCCCCTTGGAAATGTTGGTTTCATTTTGGGTGAGACAAGTATCACAAAGACAGCCTTTACTTCATGTCACATGATATTATATTTTACCCATAAATAACACACACAAAAGGCATGCATGATACAGCATCTAATACCCATAGGCCTCTCGACCCCACACTGGACATTGTCTGTGCCATTCCTTCCCCATTGTACACAGCAGTAACAAGGCCCTTGGTTCACTGATCTGTGTTGGAGTGCATTTATTCATTCAAATGCAACTGTTAGGGTCTTTTTTCCAGTTGCGTTCAGAACACTACGAGTCCCAGAATGCACTATAGTTAGTGCATTCAGTATGCTCCAATGACGCATTGGCCTTATGACTACTGTGACAATTATTCAGATTGCATGAAAGGAGATATGAGTAAAACAAAAAAGGCATGCATTAAAAAGCATCCAACACCCAAAGGCCTCTCAAATCTCCAAACTGGACAATGGCTGTGCCATTCCTTCCCCATTGCACACAACAGTTATAAGGCCCATGGTTCACCAGTCATGGTGTTGGCAGTACGAGGACACACTCTGGATAGGGCATTCAGTATGCTCCGATGAGGCATGGGCCTTGTAACTACTTCAACAGTCACTCAGATTACATGAACGGTGACATAAGACACATGATGGTACAGCTCTGTCACCACTCACCTCATATTACCAGAAACATATTGCAGGGCCGGCTCTTACCAGGCCTCCACTGCTTATACTCCTCCAGCTGAGTATGGAGAGTGGGTCAGGCTGCCTTCAGGACCCTCCTATACAGAGGCATAAGGTGGGTCTGTGAACATGGGGCTGGGAGGACAGACCCATTATTTCCAGGGTCTTGATTTGGGCCCAGCTTTTCAGGTACTCTGAGTGCTTGTGGCATGTTTTGACCCAACAGTGGTAGGCCCCATTGCACTGAAGCACTCAGCAATGTCAGGCCAGAGTCTGTCATGTGCTGCATTGCTCAGATGATCCACTGGACTCCTATAAAGCTGAGGGTAATTATCAAGCACCACCCCAGCTAATATGCTTGTCACCTTCAGTGAAAGGGGTTACCTTGTTTCAAGTCCCTCAGCCATGTTGGGGACAGTTTAGACAAAAATAGAAGTAGGATGGCAAAGGATCCTTTTTGGAGATGAAGATGACCAAGAATGACCATAAAATGGCTGCGTGCAACTTTCTGTCATTCACTTCCTTCCTTCTATTTCCTGTTTGTCACTTCCTGTATGAAAATATTGGGTTCTGGCCTGCTTTTGGAGTCTCTGGACCGATTGTGGCATTTCCACACGGGGCTGGCTTTTGGCACTTGTGGAAAGACACTCTGCACTTGCTAAATGTTTTTTAACCACAAATTTAGAAGGGAGTATGAAAAAGGCAGAAAGTTCAATTCAGAAAGGAAAGAGAATTTGGGTACACATTACATCACATCCCAGCACACTTTGCACCTTAGCATTAGGTACATGCGGTCCACATTTTGCGCTTACATCAAAGTTAACTATAGTGTTTCACCAAAGTTGGGGCTGTAAGTGCTGTTTATCCCTAGACATATAGGGCCTGATTCACAAAAGGCCTCTGGTCTCTTGGCAGGGGCACCTCAGTCACTGGGTAGTCTTTGCACTAGGGGTAGGATCTCCCCCATGAGAATTCCAACTGTAGGGACCCATTGTGAATCAGGCCCAAACATGTGTTTCTGGATTTCATCCTTCATCAGTATAGAGAAGCACACCCAACCCTCTTCAATAAAGAGAGGTGTGAGCAGTCATTTTATGGTCATTCTGACTCATTCTCACCTCCAAGCAAGAACCTGTGCCATCCTGCTGCATCTTTGAACTCACCTCCCATCATGGCTGAGGAACCTGAGGACAAGGCACCCACACATTTTGTGGTACTGATGTGACATTACTAACTGACGGGGTGCTTGATAGCTACCCTCTGCATTATGTGGGGACAGAATAACAGATGAGTGCACAGCAAGATCTGGAGTTTATTTGCTGCATGCTGCAAGGTAGTGCGTCATTGTATCTAGGTGACCAATAAGATCAAGGGGTGTGCTTTAGTAGACTGCCAGCTCAGACAGTGTCAATTACTCCATGTGCAATATCTATCATGGTACCTGTTAAGCTAACATGAGACAGTGACATTTCATAATTGGGGTACATTCGACCTTTATGTGTAATGCATTCTGCATTATACTCAATACAAACTGCCCATCCTTTAAGTACAAGTCAAACGCATAAGGGAGACAGTTTCTAATCACGCTGCACTACCAAGTTTCCCAGGTCCATTCAAGATGTGCTGATCCAGTCCAAATGATCGCATTGAAGTCTGGGACTTGTAGTCTATTTCATTCCATAGTGAAACAGGAACAGTCCCAGCTTCCACAGAAACTACCAACAGGTCTGGAGTGGCACATCACACATGGAGCTGCAAAAAATGGCCACTATGAGCATGGACTATCCATGTCATTACACAGGTCCACTTGAACCATGGTGTACATATGACAGACATATGGCCACAATGCCGCATGAGCTGCAGCACACACATACAAGGGGCCTGCTTTAGAAAGGGCCTCAGCCCTCGTGGTCGAAGCCCCTAGTTGTGAGGGAGTCTCTGCACTTGAGGTGGGATCTGTGCACTGAGAAAACTCATTGCAGCAATTCCACTCTGAGTACAGAGACTTCCCCACAACTGCAGCACCTCTGCCTCAAGGGCAAAGGCCCTTTATGAATCAGGCCTCTAATGTCAAACTCTCCAGGGAGTTCTCACACATACACTGACATGTAATCCCCTAAGGCAATGGATTCCTTAGAGATGTTGTCCATTCTAATCCCTGACGTGCTTATAACGTATTACATAGCCAATCTGTGTGCTCTTGTCAATGGCTGTTGTTTACAGACATTATGTATGGCTTACAAATTAGTCCCAGAATGGAATTTATGGACAGAGTGTTAAATGTCCAACTAGCATAATTGACAAATGAGTAACACTACAGGTTTCTCAGTTGAGAAAAGAGTCATCCAGCTGGTCACACAACTGCATAGCCTGCCCTCTGTTTTGTACAATCGCCCGGTCGCCCGGATTTAGACCTAGCCGAAGTTCCAGAGGTATGTGTAAGCCATGATTTAATGCTATGTTGTTCAAGACAAAAAACAATACTAATATCTCATACACAACTTCAGGGAGTACAGCAGCACCCTGCCCATACAGCCTAGACATCTGAACCTTGACTTCAGGAGACTAAAACTGTGCTTTATGATTGCTTCTGTATATATGTGTGCCTTATTGTACCTCTGCTGAGGTACAGTGGTTGCACATCTGTATGGTATAGGGAAATGACGGGAGAGTGCATATGCAGCATCCCCTGATGAGGAAAATGAGTTCATATTTGTATATGTCCCTCTTGTATCTGTACAGTACATAATGTATGAAATGGTACATGCTGTGTGTATTAGGGGGATGTCTGTGGCATGAGGATTAGTGTTGTATAATGGTTGTGTATGTTAAAAAACATTTATACATATGAGACCTTTGTGATGCTTCGTACTTACCCAGTAGTCACAGGTTGCCAAATTATCTTGCTGCCATCCACCAGGAAAGAGGTGACCTGCGGAATACATAGACCTCATGGATACTGCAAATCAGTAAAGCTACCAGTAGCATCACAGACACCATGCACGTTGAGAGAGTGCCGGAAGTGTCTGTTGCAGAAGATGTGTCCAGTGTGGCGAGGGGGCTGAAGAGCCACATGGGTGTCATCAATTGCACCTAGCACATGCGGGAAGCGGAAAAAGCAGTAGAAATCACAAGCTACCCTTTGCCTTTAGGCCAGTGTATGGGGCATTTGTATATACAAAGGGACTCTCATATTGATGCAGCTCAGTACCTGATAAAAGCATTGGTGCTGGCTTGCCTGAGTGGTGCCTACAAAAACACCCGAAACCCTCTAGAATTACCCCATAGCAAAGTAGCAAAAAAAAGAGAGAAATGCTAGGATCTTGACGTAGGCTGGGAGGGCGTAGGACCAGCAGGTCACAGAGTCAAGATCCTACTTCCACTAACAAACTATCTCCAAGATGACATCAGGGGGAAAATGGTATCTGCCCTGACATCTTGGATAGACATCCCAAAGCGGTTTATCCTTTGTCTAAAAATCCTCTCTACTCTCCTACCCCTCCTTCTCCTCAAATCGTCCTGTTGCATGTCAAAGGGCAAACATACAAACACATTCAGCAACATGTCAAAAAGTCTGAAAGGGTTTGTTTTGGCAACTCTCCTTTTATGTTTTCAGCAAGGCTGTGACTGGCTGTTGGCTAAGGAGTTTCAGCTGCAAATATTGTATTTCTGGATGGGTGTTTTAAAAATGTTACATTTTAAAATTTAAGATTTAATATTGAAAATTGATTATTTTGTGATTGAGAATTGTTACATTTATAAATATGATTCCTAACTAATGTTTAAAATGTAAACAAATTAAAAAATGCTAACATGTATTTGACTTTATACTTTAGCTGGGTAATGTGCTCATTAATTATATGGACCATGGGCCATATGTATCACTTATCCAAAAAATGATCACCTAATTGTTATTATCTGTGAATCGCAATTACGTACTCGCTAATTGAATGTATGAAACTCCAGGAGTTTTATTTAACGATTCCCAATGGCTTGCAAATCGACCTACATCATTACTTTTCATGATGTAGATTGCAATTTGCAATCCATTGTGAATGGCTATAATCACAGGGATGGTGGCCTGCTGGGCTCAGCAGACCATCATGTCTGTGATTGCTTTTAAATAAAGCAATCTATTATTTTTTAAATGCAGCCCACTTTCCTTATAGGAAAACAGGATGCATTTAAAAAAATTAAAAAAAAAGTGAAAAGTTTTCTTTTAATTTTTTAATAGTAGGCAGTGGTTCCTTGGGGACCCTTCCTGTTTGCGAATGGTATACCACCTACTGAAGAAGGTGGTAAAATGTGATTGTTTTACGACTCTATTTCAGTCACAAAGCATTCCTACATTTCGCTGCAATTCAGTATTAGGAAGGGATGCCACTGACACGCCCCTTTCTAATACTGAATAGCTATGCAGTCACAATTCCAATTTGTGATTCTGTAACAAGTTACTGAATTGCAAATTGGAATTCATACATACCAAAATGCATTTTGGCGAATGCAAACGGCCAGATCATGCTGTTTGTGATCACCAAAATGCAAGATACATCTGGCCCCAGGTCTTTTAAAGTTTTAGTAGTGTGCTCTTAGTAAGCAATGCTTACGTCTTTGAAATATTGAAGTATATGCCTTACTTGTTTGGGGATTGATTGATTTCTCTGACGTTAATCACAATATTGTTTATCTTTGTTGCTGTCCCATAGCAAGAATTTGCATAATATTTAGTACAATTCCAATTCAAGTTTTCAGTTCTTTTGCTATCCTGCCTGTATTTGTATTTCACGTGCTAAAGCAATTGTTTGCCTTTTTATGATATGAACTATGTGCTCTTTCTGCCATTCGTTCTAAATATACAAAATTATAAAATTAATACCTTTGTAAAAAAATGTTTAATATGTTTGCTAATATAATTTAAACATGCTTTCAAATGTCTTGCATGTTATAGTTAAATATTTGCTCTTACTTTAAGTTGCACTTGATTTCCTTCCATTTGTCTATGATGTAGTTGAGGTTTAGGTCAGGTGGGCTTTCCTTTTCTGTTGTGAGAAAATGTTTGTTTTAGTTGCACCTTAAAAAAGGATTGATTAGTTTTTGGGAGTTATGAGGTTTTAGGTTTAAGTTTAAAATAAAGGGTTTCTTTTAATTGTACAGGTGTGTTTATTTGATTCATTGTGACAAGTGCCATAGTCCCTGTTTAAGAAGGTGAAGTTGGGAGTTTCCATGAGCAATACTTTGATTTTGTTGAACTGTTTCTTTAGTATGTAATGATTAATATAGATAATAAAAGAGAGAGTTTAGTACATTTTCAATACATTTGTCTTTTGCATTTAAGTTAACGTTTGATCCTACTTGTGAAGGAGACTTGTTACTTTGTTGAAGAATTCCTTCTAGGGATGGGTGATAAATTGTGATTCATCTGCAGAGATGGTGTAAATTTGGTCACTTTCCATTACACTTGTAACATAGAGTTCTGACCAAATTCCACCAATCGCCATGTGACAGACTTTTTTCTCAAATGTGGCTTGTAAGTTGTCCAGTGCGAGAAAGAATTGGCATGTCCTAGAATGATTTGTGGGCATTAGGGGTCACCTGTTGAGATTTTCCCAATGCAAGCAGTCACTGGCACTTGCGACCATTCATGGTGAGATAGTTGGCACTCAAGTAGAAAATCAACTTGGGAAGCATCGCCCTCTGGCATGCTGCCTGGTGCCATTCACACTGAGTTTTCAGTGTGGAACAAGCCCCTGGACCTAAACATCAGCACAAGCTGCATAACTTACTTTTTTCTGGCCATTCGTGGAACCTGGTGAATCTTACAGAGTTTCATATAACTCAGTGGAATTCCGAAGGGTGAAACTCTGCAAGTTCCATCCCACTACTTCCTTCTGGCTTTTCTTGTACACTCCAGGGTTAGCGTTTTCCTTTGTAAAATAGTGAGGTTTTGTGATCTTTTTATAGTGCTCATATAATTAGATTTATATTTTCGTGGTTAGTTTGTTTTACAGTAAATTGTATTGACTACCTTGTGTGTAGCTTAAATTTATTGTCAATTATTGGCTTTTTTGGGGGGCACTGATTAGTGTTTCTGTTTTAACTTTAAATATATGCATTATTTGGATTGTTGTATTTTTAACATATTTTAAACGTAAAATGCATTTTAATCATTTTTAGGTGTGTTAGAATATTTATTTTCTTGTAATAATGTTCCCTTTTTTAAAATGTATTTATTTTCAATAGTACATGTATTCTGAATAGGTGTGGTTTTATATTTTTTATTTTTTGTGTAACTTGTTTATTATTATTTTCACATTTAAAAAAAGGAGTTGATCATTTTACATATTATGTTCCCTTATTAATCATTATATTTTCTTTCTTGATATTGTGTGATATGATATTTTAGATTTTGTTTCCGTATTGAAGTAAGGAATATCTTGTGTTTCGGTATTTGTGTCTTCATTATTGTTAAATGTAGTTATCATCAGTATCTTTTTTGTGATATTTGGGTGAATGGATGTTGCAAACAATTATTTTCTGTCATAGAACAGGTTATGCCACCAAGATTTGTTACTGGTAAAATAAGAGAGAGGGTGGCAAGTCCACATTTTTTGGCCCAAACCTCTTGAAGAAAGTCTCTTGATTATATAATACAGCACTCTTTTCTGGAGTAATTAGGGAACGTCCCACTCTTTGACAAGGAAACTCATCACTGACTATGAGGATTAAGGCCCTGATTTATACTTTTTAGTGCAAAACTGCACCAACTCAGTTTTGCACAAAAAAGTTTAGCACCGGCTTGCACCATTTCTGTGCACCAGCCGGGCACCATGTTTATGGAATGGTGCAAGCCGGTGCAAAGGATAGGCTAGCGGCAAAAAAAATGACTTTAGTCGGGTCGAGCTGGCAGTATGGAAGAAGGGGGTTTGCCACCAAAAAATGACATTAAGCAGGTTAGAGTAAAAAAAAAAAAAGACTCTAACCTGTCTAGAGTCATTTTTTTACACAAAACCATCCATACCACACAACTCCTGTCTTAGAAATGAAAGAAGTCATGCCCACCACCCCAATGGCCAGCACAGGGGACCAGGGACCAGGGACCCCTGGGCATGGCCATTGCACCCAGTGACATGTAGGGGGGCCCATTTCAGGGCCCCCAATGGCATTTAAAAAAATAAAATGAAATACTTACCTGTACTTAACTGGGATGGGGTCCCCATCATCCGCAGTCCCTCTGGTGTGGGTGGGGGTGTCTCTGGTGCCTGGGGAGGGCTCCTGTGGGCTTATTCCATGGTGTTCCACCATGGAAATAGGCCCAAAGGTCCCCTAATGTCTGCCCTGACCCAGGCGTTCAAAAATAGGGCAAAGCAAGCTTTGCGCCATTTTGTGACCCCTCCTCCCTTCCGTACACAATTTTTGCACAGGAGTATAAATATGGTGTTAAGGCCACAAAGTAATTTTTTGTACAGGAACGCCTACCTTGCATCTCATTAGTAGGTTTCCACTTCCAAAAAATGACTTTAACTCCATATATTTGGTGCCAAAGTATAAATATGGAGTTAATTTTGCACCGAATTAGAGTAAAAACAATTACGCTAATTCGGTGCAAACAGAGTATAAATATGCCCCTAAGTGCTATCAGGGAGAAGGGATTTTTTGACTGCTAGATCTCTCAATTTGTTTCAAATACTTCAAATAATGGTATTGTTCTGACATTGATATCAGTGAAGTTCCACAGTTTGGGAGCACTTCCTGAGAAGGAATGTTTACTTGTCTCACACTTTGTAGTCATTGGGATCTCCAGGAGGAGTGATGTAGTGCTTCTTAGTTGTTACTCACCTCTAGATCAATAATGTACTAGAAGATAGCTATGTGAGATCAGAATGGGAGCTATAAGACCAAGAAATGTATGTTCAAATTATCTTTTTTGAAGGTTCAGGTGCTTGTCTAGCGCAAAGCCTATGGATTATTCTTTGTCCACAATGAATGGGTAGGTGTTTAAATTATGGTTTCTGAGAGCCAGGCATGCATTGGGAGTTGAGAAAAGGTGGAATTCATTGAGCAGTATTGGTTTACCCAATCCTAGTGGCAAGTGGCGAATGTAGAACTATCCATCAGCAAAGGTAAGCAGGCCCCTTTCTCTATATTCACATGGTGCTGGTATTGCTACTCCAGTGTCTTAAAAGGACAGTGAAAGCAATGCCAAAAAGAAGTACATTGCAAAAGAGACCTCAATATTGGCATCATGGAATTGCTGTCTCTTCTTTTCTAAGATAACAACAGACAGTGGAAGTTGAAGTTGTCTTTCACTGACAGCATACAGTACATGCATGGTAAACGTTTTGACTTGTAAAGGCATACTCTACTTGTATGGTACCTTGTGCTTTTCTTTGCCACTCGAATACTCAAATCCTGCAAGTTTGCGCAGCATGAGCTTTACAAGAGAGCAATGCCTTTAAGCCCTATGTCCATTATTTTCTTTTTTTTATGTACATGCTCATTCCTACATTTTCTGATAATATTGAATGCATTTCACAAATGAGTGGGTAGATATCTCCACTTGTTCTGTTCATATTTCTCCAATGTATATTTCCTCTCTGAGAGTAGAACTGCATACACAGCTCTATGTTTTAGATGTAAATACTGGTATGGAAAAGCACACATACAATCTCAGTTGCAGTTCACTAAGGGGCAGATTTATCAAAATGTCATGCAACATGGTGCAGATATACACCTGGCTGCACTGCAGTGCATGAGAGGGAGAGGGCAAGAATGTTCCATATTTAACATTCTATGACAGATTCTTTGCGCTGGCATACTATGTGCTGCCTATTACCAACTAAGGCACCCTTGAACCATGGTGCAAGGCTGCCTGCATTGTAGGCAGGATTATTTTTGTGCTGGGAAAGTCACTCTTCATGCAAAGCCACTTTCAGGTAATAGAAGGAAAGCACATAGAACTCAATGGAGGCAGGGAAAATCAATACCCACAAAAAGCATGGAACTTACAAAGAAATAATTAAACAAAAATAAAATGTAATAATGATTAAATATCGACAGATACTTATGCAAAGTAAATTGTAAAAATGAGAACATACTATATAGCATATTTAGAAAATAACAGATATATTTTTTATTAAGGAAATACAGGAAATGACTAATCCCATTTCCCCCACCATACACACAGAAACACAGATCATTACACTTTACATGTCATACACACAAACACACACACACACTCAGTGACTCACAACACCTGACGTCTGGTTCTCTGACATGATACTGCAATACTTGCACTTGACATGAGTGTCACTTATGTACTCTTCCATTGGTGATGCCCATTTCCCTATCCATTTAATGTACATAGCGTAGGCAGACAAGTCAACATTTGTTATATTCAACTACATGTGACACTATTTACCCCTAACATTTGCTTGTGAAGTAAATGGCAGCTATTTATTGATCCTATTTTTAGTCTTGAATATCTCCACTCTATTAGAAAAGCAAGTAGGTTCCCATATGCCCACTAATAGGAGTAAATCTCTGCCCTATATTTGTAAATTGAGTCTCGATGGAGATTTACATCCAGGCTCAATCTTAAATCACCTGGATGAGACCTCAGTAGACCTAAGTTTATTAATCTCCATATTAACGTTTTGCATTACAGTTTGTATCATAACGTAAAGTGTGTCTTGTTCTTACGCTAGTTTCCTCAGTCTTCCAAAGCTTGGTAAAACTGGCTTACATCTGACTGACATATTTAATTTACTTCTAAGTTCCTTGTAAAGTAGAAGACCATTAAACTAAGGAAAGTAAATGCAAAGCTACTAGTGGGTCTGCAGTGCCTTTTGTGCCACACACTTAAGTAGCCCCTTAAACCATTTCCCAGGCCTGCCGTTGCAGCCAGTATGCAGTGTTAGACTGCCAATTCAACTTGGCAAACTAAACCCCTAGCCAGGCTCAGGGTTCTCTTTTTGTACATATGCGTTACTCCTAAGGTAGACACTAAACTGCTCATAGTACAGGTTGCATTATATTTAAAAAGTTGTATAGGGCTTTGAAGTTTTACACATCCTGGTAAAACTTTTAAAAAACTCACAAATTATTTATTCACTACTGTGAGGCCTATCTCTTCCATAGGATAACATTGGGCTGCATTATTACATTTAAGTTTTTACATTTAAAATGTGATAACTTGTGTTTGAGAGCAGGTAGAAATATCATGTTGTGCACATAAAGAAAAGGTAATTTAAAATCCTCTTTAATGGTAAAGATTTTTAAGACACAATTCTGAAAATACCACTTTTAGAAAGTTCGAATGTTCTTGTCCTAACAGTTTGATGCCTGCAGCCTCTTTCCTGAGTTACATGACTAGGTGTATTTGGCAGTTAGCCTTTGTGTATTCCTGCCAGATATGCACACAATAGAGGGACTGGCTGTTGGCAGTATGGGCCACCCAAGAAGGACGGATTGCAGATCTGTGCCCATCCCTACTTGCACTTCAAAGACCCTGCCTCAGCTCATGCACAAAGATCTTCACATAAGCTTATTGTGACCCCTAATGGACTAGGACCAAGGAATGGAGTCAGGAAGTTCCAGACAGTTGTGTGGGGGCAAACTCCAGAAGTTTCTTACACTTTAAAACTGAAAAAAAGACTCTCAAATGATCTCTTCAGTTCACTTCTGGACCTACAGAAGACTAAGGGGGTCATTACAACATTGGTGGTAAAAGCCGCTTACCGCCGTGCAGAAGACCGCCAACACACCGCCGCGCCTGCGGAATTCCACCACAGCTATTATGACCCACATCTCGGAATCCGACAAAATTCAGACACCCACACAAGTCTGCTACACCAAAGGTCAGAGATAAACTGGCGAAAACAAAACCTCCACCGTCACGCCAACAGAAATACGCCCACACTATCAAGACACACGAATACACGCGGCGGTCTTTCAACCGCAGTATTCCATTGGCGGTACACACCGCCACGCTCAAAATACAAACACTCTTACAAAACACAGCCACATTGGACAACTCGAAATACACACACCTGATACACATACACACACCACTCCCACACACCCAATACTATATAAAACACACACCCACAAACCCCTATGACCACAAGTACAGAGAGAACGCCAGAGAGAGACACCACCATCAACAAACTAGCATCCACAGGCACACAATACCATCACCCACACAACTTACACGCACAAAACACCACACACCACTACATATCACCACACTTATCACCACACACACCACCCCACACATCACCCACACCACCCCATGGCACGGCAAAGACTCCCCAGGTTCTCTGAGGAGGAGCTCAGGGTCATGGTGGAGGAAATCGTCTGGGTAGAGCCACAGCAATTTGGAGCACAGGTGCAGCACACCTCAATTGCAAGGAAGATAGAACTATGGCGAAGAATAGTCGACAGGGTCAACGCAGTGGGACAACACCCAAGAAATCGGGAGGACATCAGGAAGAGCTGGAAAGACCTACAGGGGAAGGTGCGTTCCGTGGTCTCAAGACACCATCAGGCGGTTCAGCGGACTGGTGGCGGACCCCCACCTCCTCCCCCACAACTAACAACATGGGAGGAGCAGGTCTTGGCAATTCTGCATCCTGAGGAATGGATTCTGGTAAGTCAAATCTTAACTATTACATCCCCCACCCTACCTGCATGCTATCACATACCCCCACCCTCGCCCCCACCCCTATAACTCCAACTCCTCACAAATGTACCGATATCACAAACCACACATCCCAACACCAAGCCCTGCATGCAACAACGCATGGACACCCATCACTAAAGCATGCCCACTGCACATACCCATACACCCCCCTAAACCATCATCAAACAAGCTCACACACAGGAATGCCAGCACTGGGGTACACGGTCCCCCACCCATTGCACACCATGACACACACAGATGCAATAATCATGCCTTTACACCCCTGCAGGACCACTACCCAACGTCACCAGACAGGAGGGTCCAGACATGTCCACTCCACCCACAGAAGAGGCCCACAGTGATGACAGCAGCTATGTCCACCTGGATCTAGATGACCAGCCCGGACCATCAGGGGCCTCGGGACAGTCGGTTTCCCTCACACAGGCACAGGCCACCACAGACCTTCCCCCCTCTGGAAACACCAGCACAGCACCCACCCAGCGGGCCCATACCTCCGTCCCCGGGACACGTCAATCAGCTGTGTGTCCACCACTACAGGGAACCCAGAACAACCCACCACCCCAACAACAACAGGGACCTGGGGGCAGTGGCAGTGGGCACACGGTCCAGGGGACGGAGGCACAGGAACACAGGGGAACTAGGAGGGCTGCTGTGCGACAGGGGATGGACAGGCCAAGGGAACCCACTCTCCACGAGGCCCTCTTCTCCATCATGGGAGCCTACCACCACTCCCAGGAGACGATGGCAACAGTACTGGCCAAGTTTCAGGAGACCCAGCGCATGCAGGAGGAACAGTATTTGGGGTTCAGGGAGGAACTCAGAACCTTCAGCTCCGCCCTGGACACCATCGTAGGGGTGCTGAAGGAACTACTCAACACCAGGAGGGACACTGTGGCACTACAAGGGGCCCCTGACACTAGCATGGACGATGAACTGCCCACCACCTCTGCCGGCACTAGTGGACAGGAGGCACCGCTACAGGACCACCACACCAGCACCCCACCCCCTGCAGACGGAGAACCACCCCACAAACGGTCCCTGAGATCCAGGAAAAAGACAGAGCACGATGCCAAGACCCCCGCCAAGAAATGAGATTACCCTGATTGTCATCCCACTGTCCCACTTTGTCACCCTGTCCATATTGAAACTGCCCCAGCTCCACTTCCTATGCCCATATGGGCAATGCACCTGTGAGACTAATAGACTGGACTCTGCCATGGACACTCCTCCACCATCACCCCTCACCATTTAACTTCCCCCTCCAATATTTTGTATTTAAATAAACACACCTAAAGCACCAAAAGATCTGGAGTCTGTCTGTGATTTCGAAATAGTGTATTTGCAATTACAGTGACAAAATGTTCATGAAATAGTAATGTCAACATACCTATGTCACACAGCTCTAGTCCATGAGGAATCTAAGCAGATGACACACGTTGGGACCCACACCTGTGAAACCGTAAGGGAAAGTGACAACTCAGTGACCATACACTGGGTGAAATCGACAGACAGGATAGAGGTAGAAGTGTAAAAGTACATGTAGTAGGCAGGAATGTATTCTCACCTGTGTTTCACCGGAAATATTGCTGGATGACTGAGTCCCTGTTCTGTATGTCTTCTTCCTCTGCTTCCTCCTCATCACTGTTCACAGGCTCCACAGCTGCCACAACCCCGCCATCTGGACCATCCTCCTGCAGAAAAGGTACCTGTAGTCGCAAAGCCAAGTTGTGAAGCATACAGCAGGCCACAATGATCTGGCACACCTTCTTTGGTGAGTAGAATAGGGATCCACCTGTCATATGCAGACACCTGAGGAGCCCGAAGGTCCGCTCGATCACACTCCTAGTTCGACCATGGGCCTCATTGTAGCATTCCTCTGCCCTTGTCCTGGGATTCCTCACTGGGGTCAGTAGCCATGACAGGTTGGGGTAACCAGAGTCACCTAATAGCCACACACGGTGCCTCTGGAGTTGACCCATCACATAAGGGATGCTGCTATTCCGCAGGATGTAGGCATCATGCACTGAGCCAGGGAACATGGCATTCACATGGGAGATGTACTGGTCGGCCAAACATACCATCTGTACATTCATGGAATGATAACTCTTCCGGTTCCTGTACACCTGTTCACTCCTGTGGGGGGGGACCAAAGCCATATGGGTCCTATGATGTTGGGGATATATCCAAGGGCATAGAAGTCACCTTTCACTGTAGGCAAATCCTCCACCTGAGGGAAAATTATGTAGCTCCGCATGTGTTTCAGCAGGGCAGACAACATTCTGGACAATACGTTGGAAAACATAGGCTGGGACATCCCTGATGCCATGGCCACAGTTGTCTGAAAAGACCCACTAGCAAGGAAATGGAGCACTGATAGCACCTGCACTTGAGGGGGGATTCCTGTGGGATGGCGGATTGCTGACATCAGGTCAGGCTCCAACTGGGTACACAGTTCCTGATATTGGCATGGTCAAACCTGTAGGTGATTATCAAATTTCTTTCCTCCATTGTTGACAGGTCCACCAGCGGTCGGTACACCGGAGGATTCCGTCATCTCCTCACATGTCCCAGCGGACGGTGCCTATGAAGGACAACAGCGACCACAGAGTCAAACAACTCAGAGGTATGTACCCACAGTCTGCACAGAACACCATTCATACACCAAATGTGTCCTGTATGTGTGTTGAGACTAGGCCTAGGTATGTGTGACGCAGTTGGTAACTAGGCCATGTGGGCCCCTGAAATGGCGGCTGCCTGACCTGTAAAGTGTAAAGTGGGACAAAGGGATGTGAGATAACTGCGCTGGCGTTGTACACCGTTGCGGTAGGCGGTCGGAGACCGTGGCGCAATTCTGCTTTGGTTAACATTGGACCCTATGGGTCCCAGGAGCCAATGACGATGTACGCCGGCGGTGATGGTACGCACCGCCGTGGACGTGAACGCCATTTTCAATCTGTTCAATCACTCGATACCTGATCTTCGACAGGAGAGGACCTACACTGCAAGTGCTGCTGTGACCTCGATCTGGAAGAGACAATGGCTTGTGCGTCTGGGGAAAGGGCCCCTGCCTTCACTGCGGAGGAGTTGGAGAAGCTCGTCGATGGGGTCCTCCCCCAGTACACGCTACTCTACGGTCCTCCAGACCAACAGGTAAGTACACAGGGAGCATGTTGTATGGGCTATGCCTGTGTGGAGAGGGTTGGTTGTAAGAAGGAAGGGGGCAGAGTGCTGCATGCATGAAAGACGGTGGGTGCATGTGCCACATGGCAAGGGTAGGGATGGGGGCCACTCACTTTGACGGCGCAGTTGGTAATGACTTCTCTTCTTCCCCTGTATATTTCATGTAGGTCAGCGCCCACCAGAAGAAGGATATTTGGCGTGCCATGGCCAAGGACGTCCGGACCCTGGGGTTCCACCAGAGACTGCGCACCCACTGCCGTAAAAGATGGGAGGACATTTGCCGCTGGAGCAAGAAGATGGTGGAGGCTCAGCTGGGGATGGCCTCCTAATTTGGGAGGGGTGCCCATCGTACCATGACCCCCCTGATGTTCAGGATCCTGGCGGTGGCCTACCCTGAGTTGGATGGGCGCTTGAGGGCATCACAGGAGACACAAGGGGGTGAGTACACTCTCATTCAGCTGACTTTGCACGCAGTGAAGGTTTCTGGGTGGGGGGCGAGGGCTGTGGGTTTCCCTAGGCCAGGGCGAGTTCCGTAGCCTAGGCCCCTCCGTAAGGCACGGCCCTGTGGCCCCCAACCCCACCTCTGTCGAGTGCCAAGTACAGCTATTCATGCACCTGTGTCATCTATGTGTGCAGATGTCGTCCATAGCCTTGTAGGCCATTTCCTGGGAATTGCTCTGTAGAGCCCAACAGCGCGACGTAGTGCAGGGGGCTTCTGTGTCTGTCTTGTCCGCCAACGTTAGTGGTAATCCATGCACTCAACATGTCTTTCTTTTGTCTCCTCCCCTTTTTTGTGGTCTCCCTGTTCTTGTGTACATTAGCATCATCAGGTGGAGGAGCAGTGGCACCGGCGCACGAGGGAGCTGCATCCCACATGGCCATTTAGGGCCACACTACGGACTCAGAATACACCAATGGGACGGAGGGCGAGGGGAGCACCATGGTGGGGACAGGAGCTGAAACCAGTGACATGGACTCGTCCTCCAATGGGAGCTCCCTTGTGGTGGTGGCAACATCTGTGCCCCCCACTTCTACAGGTACAGCCGCCACCCCACCTACCAGCACCACGCTCCCAGCAGCCCCTCAGCCCTCGCCCCATGCCCGCTCACCCAGGAGGGTGGGCATCACCTTCGCCCCAGGCACCTCAGCCCCTGCCCCTGTCACCCCTGCTGCCCTCAGTGAGGAGGCCATTGACCTCCTCAGGTCACTCACTGTTGGGCAGTCTACCATTTTGAATGCCATCCAGGGTGTAGAAAGGCAGTTGCAACAAACAAATGCATTCCTGGAGGGCATTCATTCTGGTCAGGCGGCCCTTCACCGATCCTTTCAAACTCTGTCCTCAGCACTGATGGCAGCCATTGTCCCTGTTTCTAGCCTCCCCCCTTCAACTTCCTCCACCCAGACCCAATCCCCTGTACCTCTGCCTATCCCAAGCACACCATCAGACCAGCCTGCACACACCTCACCACACAAGGGAAGCTCAGGCAAACATAAGCACCACACATCCCACAGGCACTCACGCAAGCATCACACACATACAGACACACCAACATCCACTGCCTCCACTGTGTCCCCCTCCTCGTCATCTCCCTCCTCCCTCCCAGTCTTGTCTACACTCACACCTTCATGCACTACCTCTACAGCCACTACGTCCCGCACCAGCACACCTACCAGCACACCCCGCTCACGTGCAGTCACCATCCCCACTTCCATTCCCACGTCCCCTGTGTCCTCTCCCAGTGTGTCTGTGACCCCACTCCCAAGATACACAAACGCAGGCACACACCCACCCAACAGCCATCCACCTCACAACAGCCTCCAGCGCATGCACCTGCTCCCAAAGCCACAAAACGTACACCTCCTACAACCACCACCTCTTCCTCCACTCCCAAACCCCCTCCAACTCCCCGTCCCAGTGTGTCCAAACAACTTTTCCTGTCCACCCTTAACCTATTTCCCACCCCCCGTCCAACTCATAGGTCCCGAACTAGCACATCAGCCACAACATCTCCGGGTCCAGTGGTGCCTGTTGTCACTGGTATGTGGGGTGCACCAGCCACCAGGACACCCAGTGTGGCACGGAGCCACAGCACAGCCAGTCCCCCCGTGAAGCACCAGAAGTTGGCCAGTGCCCGGCGGGAGAGGGGGAAGACTCCAGCCACCCAAGCCGCTCCCATGGGTCCCGGTGGGAGTGTGGACTCAGCTGTGACTCCTCCCAAGGTGGTGAAGGGCCACAAGAAACCCGGCAAGTCTGGGAGGAGCAGCACAGCAGAGAAGACCGCCATCATCTCCGCAGCCCAGGAGGGCCCCGCCAGCCCCATCGTCGCTGCTGCCCAGGAGGGCCCCGCCAGCCACAGCCCAGCTGCCCAGGAGGGCCCCGCCAGCCACAGCCCAGCTGACCAATGAAGGACCGCCAGCCCCAGCCCAGCTGGGCAATGAAGGACCGCCAACTCAAGCACCGCTGAACAGGGCAAGCACCACTGAACAGGGCAAGCACTGCTGAACAAGGCAAGGACCGCCAACTCAAGCACCACTGAACAGGGCAAGCACCACTGAACAGGGCAAGGACCACCAACTCAAGCACCGCTAGCCCATGAGCGGCAGGGGCACTGACGCAACTGGGACCATCACGGGGTAAGTGATGCACTCTGGGCACCAGTTCTCCTCCAGAACCAGTGGAGACATGCATCCACTACCTCAGTCCTTGGCAGGATGAAGCACTCTGGGCACCGGTCCCCCTCTAGAACCAGTGGAGACATGCATCCACTACCTCAGTCCTTGGCAGGATGAAGCACTCTGGGCACCAGTCCCCCTCCAGAACCAGTGGAGACATGCATCCACTACCTCAGTCCTTGGCAGGATGAAGCACTCTGGGCACAAAGCCCCCTCCAGAACCAGTGGAGACATGCATCCACTACCTCAGTCCTTGGCAGGATGAAGCACTCTGGACACAAAGCCCCCTCCAGAAACCAGTGGAGAATGTTATCCACTTGAGAGACTGTGGCTTTGCACTCCCCAGGATGCAGCAGTGGGCAACCCACCCACTGTAGAGACTTGAGAGACTGTGGCTTTGCACTCCCCAGGATTGAACAGTGGGCAACCCACCCACTGTAGAGACTTGATAGACTGTGGCTTTGCACTCCCCAGGATTGAACAGTGGGCAACCCACCCACTGTAGAGACTTGAGAGACTGTGGCTTTGCACTCCCCAGGATTGAACAGTGGGCAAGCCACCCACTGTAGAGACTTGAGAGACTGTGGCTTTGCACTCCCCAGGATACATCAATGGGTATGGAGCCCCCTTGTGGATCTGGCGTCGTGCACTCATCCGGCTGAGGTGACCCCCCTTCCCTTTCCCCAGAGGTGCCTGTTGTATTTCTATCTGATGCCCCTGCAGTGTTCTCTCTGTTTTGATCTGGTATCGTGTGTGGGCCTCGCCCATGCATTTTGGGCCCAGTGGTCCACGGACTATGAATGGTGCAATACCTGGACTACTAATCTTGGTGTATATTTTGTTAATAGTGTATATATGTATATTTTTGCTTACTGAATTTTGATATATTACAATGGTTACACTCATTTCCTTTTGTCTTTGCATTCTTCCGGGGGGCTTGGGGGGTGTAACTATAATGTATAGATATGTATTAGTGTGTGTGTTGTAGTGGGTGAAGGTGGGGGTGTGTGTGTCCCTGTTTTTTGCCTCCCCCCTCCCCTGTGTCATAGGTGTAGTACTCACTGTGGTCTTCGCCGCCGGCGTTGGTTCTCCTGGTACAGGAGCAGGAAGACTATCGCAGAGAGGATTTGGAGTTATGGGTCCATGGTGTCCTCCTTCCTCGTGGAGTGTGTAGAGGTGAGCGTTTTCCCTTTGAAATTCCTGTTTCCGCCATGTTTTTATCCGCGGTGTATCCGCCCCGGAAAAGGTGGTGGATTGGCCTGTCATAATAGTGTGGGCGGTACATTGTCCTCCGCCTGTCTGTTGGCGGTGGCCGCCACGCTGTTTGTTTGTACCGCCGTGGCGGTCGGAGTGTTAAAGTGGCTGTCTTTGTTGGCGGTTTCCGCCACAGTCGTAATTCCAAAACATTTTCCGCCGGCCTGTTGGCGCTCTTACCGCCACTGTAACACCGTCCGCCAGGGTTGTAATGACCACCCAAGAGTCTGAAGTACTGTCTTGCTGCCTGTGGCCTGTTGTGTCCTTCAGAAATCTGCAGCGAGGGGATAGTACTGATGTCTGAAGCCTGCCCTGTGCCATCAGAGGACTGCTCTGCTGCTTGAGGCCAGCTTCCCCAAGATTTCCAGAATGGCTCGAAGGGCTAGTTAGGAGGCTGCCTGATCAGAGCTTCAGAAACCAAAAAAGGCTCTAACCATCTTCCACCTGAATCTAATCTCAGAAACATTTAACATTTATAACTCTCATTCTACAGATTGGATTTTTCTTATTTTTGATGTCAAATAATTTATGAACATTAAGGACAAGATGTACGAAACCACAGTCTTGTGATTTCCTAATAGTGTATTTTAGCAATTTGCTATGAGGAATTCACAAATGGCGATGTGCTACAGTGTGTTTGTCACTGTTTGTGATTCCCAGTGGGTCGGAAATTGACCTGCCTCGTCAATATTCATGAGGCAGGTCGCAATTTGCTATTCTTTGGGAATGGCCATATTCCCTGGGAATGTGGTCTGCTGGGGTCAGCAGACCACAATGGCTGTGATTGCTTTTTCAATAAAGATTTGTTTTTGTAATGCAACCCCTTTTCCTTCAAGGAACATGGGATGCATTACAAAATGAAACTTGGATAGGTTTCTTTTCTTTTTCTTTTTTTTAAGAGTACGCAGTGGCCCGTAGGACCAGTGCCTGTTCTTAAAAAATGTTGGCACCCACATTCACAAAAGGGAAGGGGATCCCTTAAGGACCCCTTTCCATTTGCAAATGGGTTACCACCTTGTTTACAAAGTCAGTAAAATATAATTGTTTTGCCACTGCATTTCGGTCACACACATTATATGTGACCCTGCAAATCACTATTAGGAAGGGACACCTTTACCATGCCCATTCCTAATACTGACTCACAAACCCTATTTTGCAAGTCGCAAATAGGTTAACGACTCGCAAATTAGGGTTGGGCAAAAGGGTTAGTGGCAAATGGCTATTTAGCGGTCGCAAACAGCCAGATTCTCCATTTGCATCCGCTAAAACCTTTTGAACCTTTTGCACGCCTGTCCCTAACTCTCTTTTTCTATATGTGTGCATTTGTCTTGCTCTGTGTTTTCATTTTATTACTGTTTACGAGCTGCATAAACACTTCACACACTACCTCTAAGTTAAGCCTTCTGATTTTGTGCCCAGCTACTAGAAGTGTAGCTTCTAGGACATGGGATGCATTACAAAACGAAACATGGAAAGGTTTCTTTTCTTTTTCTTTTTTTAAGAGTACGCAGTGGCCCGTAGGACCAGTGCCTGTTCTTAAAAAATGTTGGCACCCACATTCACAAAAAGGGAAGGGGGTCCCTTAAGCACCCCTTTCCATTTGCAAATGGGTTACCACCTTGTTTACAGAGTCAGTAAAATATGATTGTTTTGCTACTGCATTTCAGTCACACACATTATATATGACCCTGCAAATCACTATTAGGAAGGGACACCTTCACCACTCCCATTCCTAATACTGACTCACAAACCCTATTTTGCAAGTCGCGAATAGGTTGCCGACTCTCAAATTAGGGTTGGGCAAAAGGGTTAGTGGCAAACGGCTATTTAGCAGTCGCAAACAGCCTGATTCTCCATTTGCACCCGCTAAAACCTTTCGAACCTTTTGCACGCCTGTCCCTAACTCTCTTTTTCTATATGTGTGCATTTTTCTTGCTTTGTGTTTTCATTTTATTACTTTTTACGAGCTGCATAAACACTTCACACACTACCTCTAAGTTAAGCCTTCTGCTTTTGTGCCCAGCGACTAGAAGTGTGAGCACACATTAATTTAGTGACTTTTTTTGGTTAACCCTGACAAAGACTGTGGCTGTTACTTGAATAGGATTTCATCCTCAATTCGCAACACAATTTCTTACCTGTGTTTCCTGTACTACTGTTTTTCATCCCAATGTCTTGTGTTGATAATACAGACTTGTCCTCTTAATGACTTTGCATACAAAGTTTTTGGTTATAGATGATAACTATTATCAGTTTCGATCATTTTCTAAATCATGGCATTTACATTTTGTAATTTATATTTTGTCCAAATGCGGTGTGTCTCTGAATATGTAAAGAAAATTATACAATTCCTCTTTAGATATGTTATTTTTTTTATATCACAAGTACCACTTGTAAATCATTGTAAGTCATCTTGAATATACATTTTACTAGTTATGTTTTAAAAGGTTATTTGCATCTATTTAAATTAATGTAACTACTATTAACATGCCATCATACATTTCCATGTTCAGTCTTTTTATTGTCTCATAAATTAATTCATGAGAGCGATATTATTTAAACCTATACATAGTTTTCCATTGATAAAGGTCCCTAAGCTTATTATTTCCATTCATTGTTACAATTCAATTCAATCTCACCTCAGTTAAACCCAGTTTACAAAAAACACATCTTCACTAATTGAATGGGAGTCAATAGAATGTCTTTAAGCATGTCGATTGTGTGGGTTACATTTTAGAGCAATTAGGGCCACATGTACAAAATTTCAGATTTGCGAGCCGCAAATTGCGAGTCAGAGCGACTCCCAATTTGCATGTCGTAAATCCGAATGTAGGATCGTGTCCCTGACACCATCTGCGATTCGCAAGGGTGTCGCAAATGCCCACCTCATGAATAATCATGAGGTGGGTTGCAATTTGCAACCCCCTTGTGAATGGCGGCCCTCACAGGGATGGTGGCCTGCTGCGGACAGCAGACCACCATGTCTGTGACTGCTTTTCAATAAAGCAGTTTTTTTTTTGTAATGCAGCCCGTTTTCCTTAAAAGAAAACGTGATGCATTACAAAAACAAAAAATGAAATGATTTAGTTTCATTTTTTCAGAGCAGGAAGTGGTCACAGTGACATTCACAACAGGGAAGGGGTGCCATGGGAACCCCTTCCTTTATGGGAATGGGTTAGCACCCATTTGAAATGGGTGCAAACTCTGATTGGTTTGAGACTGCGATCCCGGTCCCAAAACAATCCTACATTGCACTGCGAGTCGCAATTAGGAAGGGAACACCCCTTCCTAATTGCGATTTGCAAACCCGTTTTCCGATTTGGTAACCCGGTTACCGAATCGCAAAACTGGGTTTGTGCATCGCGATGTGCTTTTTGCACGTCACAAACAGCTAAATTTGCTGTTTGCGATGTTCAAAAAACTACCTACATGTGGCCCTAAGGCTCTGATGTAGTCTCTCACCCGTAGGACAGGGTCTTCAAGACTAACCTCAGCCCTGCTGATTCAGCACAACTTCCAATCAATTGCGGCGTCTGCTCACCTTTCTTGTGCAAATGTGGGGTCCCCTTCCTTTGCTAAAAGTCGCGTCTGAGGAACCAGCCAGCTCCTGTCTGGCTCACTAAAACGTTACTTAAATAAAAACTTTACCTTAAAAAGCAAAAGACAAGAGGCATCTGGCAAAATAGGAATGGTTCATTACAATAAACATTATGGCCGGGAGAGTAGTTACAGAACTGCGGCCTGAGGACTGTCTCTCAACATATATCAGATTGAAGCATGTTTTTATACATGTCTCTGAGTACAAAGAAAACACAAAACCATTCCTTTCTTGGTAAAAATGTGAACAGTTGTCATTGAGTCATAATTATAGTTTCCAAGTGGTAAATGCATGTGGGCCTTAACCTGGCGTGGACACAATGTGGGCCAGCAAGTCCAGATGTCTGGCCTGAGTGGCGAGTGCTCACTGCATGTGCTCTGTTCCGATTGGCTAAGGGTTCCTAACTACATGTGGCATCTAACTTTATTGTGTTTTTGTGAATGCATGCATTCCTCGAGCCACGTGTGTTTTATTGGGGCCAATCTCCGAGGACCATTGTGATATTGCTGTGCCAGTCTGTGGCATCTGATCTATGTTTTCCTGTGTGTGTATGTTACCCTGTGTGTGCATCAACATCGATTATTTCAAAAAGAACAGGTATATGTCAAAAGGCTATTTAGCAGAATCAAATGATCCAATGCGACAATTGTGACCACTAAAAACTTCCGTACATGTGGCCCTTAGTCCTAACATTTGGCATGTGGCAAACTAGAAAAAGGCATACTCAGATAGTTTGCGGAAGTCACCTTTGTTGATCATTAGTGTCAGGAATGGTGCATATATATATATTTTTTTTGGGTTGTTATTTTGGGTTGCCGATCACTTGGACCAGTAGGCATGACACAGATGGTACGCTTAAGGCTCTGGATGTGACATAGGGTCAGCACCTCTCTTGTAAGAGGTGTCTTTCACTTGGAGCACTGGGCATGATAATAGTGAAGATAGGCTCTGGGTTTGATATAGGGCCCACACTTTGATCTTGCTAGGCTAAAGAGTTTTTTCCCAGTGCTGCTAGTTTCTTAACATTGCTAGTATCTGAAAGAAGTGAGAGGTTTGTTTGCTTGGACAGCTGGGTGTGACACAGATGGGGTACAGGATCCTTTGGTGTGACATAAGGTGTAATTCAGACTTTAGGGAACTAGAACCATTGGGATCCAGGAGATTAAGCATAGCTTGTGTCTGGCTAAGAAGGGCCTATGGTTGTTGAAGTTATTCCTTCCTTTCTCCTCATAAATTACTGTTATCCTTACCCCAGAGCTGATATCTACAAGATTGTTAGGCTCACTAAGACCGAGCTTCCTCTGGTCACAGGATAGCATACGCTAGGAGTGGGCTAAGGTATTTCTGACAGGCTATGTGCCTTTTTTGTGTGCACCTTCTCAGCTTTTTTTCATGCCAGTTGAAAGGGTGTCATTTTGATATTGTGATGCTGGTGAATTAATATGACTGTGTCTTGTCTTGAGAGTTGTGTTTGCTGGTGACCCAATGTGCTGTATCGGCAAATTTATAAAATTGTGCTTTTCCTTAAGTATTGTGTTTTGTCGATAACTTAATATGCTATGAAGTTATTGCTAATTCTTACAAATTGTTATTTGATACCAACGTAAGGCTTGCTATTTTGATGCCAACTTCCAAGTTGATTTCAGTTAACAATTGCACTTTCCCTGGGTTGTGGTTTTTTGTATTTATTGATGTGTGTGTTTGTGAAATGTTTATTTTGATGCATTTGTGAATAACACTGAGCTCATTAGTTCTAGTAACCCCTGTGAATATATTTCCCAGTACCAGATTAGATCTGGTAACCCCTGTGTACATATTTCCCCACCACCAGAGTAAAGTCATGAAATTCCATGACATTTTATAAAAAGTAGAGGCTTGGAACTTAAAATTCCCTAAAAAACATAGAAGCTTGAAGTAACTATCCCCTAAAAACTACGCCAAGTTTTCATGGATATGCTGCTAAAGCACATGCAGAATAAATTCCTCACACAGGCTGAAAAGCTTGATAAGTTCTGCCATGAATGACACACAGACCCCAAGGCACATGTGTTCCCCTGGCCCAAAGAGGGAACCTTCGACCCAACATAATTGAACGCATGAGAGCACACATACAAACAAAGTACACAGGGCAAAAGAAGGACAAACGGGAAGCATTGCTAGAATTATGGGCCATCTTTGAGGAGGCCCAGGCTGATAACATCAACCTACAATCAGCAAGTAAGGTGCTCGCACCTCCCTTGCCATATATGGGAATGGAGGTGGCACAGAGAGCACTCTCTCCCACTGGTTATGGGGAGCGCACCCTAGTAACAGGGAGATTCATAGGAGTTGTGGACAATGAGACAACTAACAAAGGTGAGGAAAGGATCCCAGCTCTTTGCTATCTGGTGACAACTAGTGAACCCCACTGTATACTCAGGTAGTTGAGGAAACTATGGAGAGCAAGGTAGAGGGCAGGTCCTGACTTAGGAGAAAAGCGCATAGCTTCAAGGGACAGAGGCAGTCTGGATGGTAGTCAGAGGAAAAGTGCAAACTAAGGAGGGGCAGAGATAGAGCTTGTACCCTGGAGGTGTAAACAGAGGAGAACAGGGAAAGGTACAGAGCCCCCGTCACTGAAGAATCTTAGGTATAATCAGATTGGAAGCTTTTGACTGGGGTCCGTGCCTCAACAGAACACCAGCAAAGGAGAGGGGCTGACCAGGAAATTATGGGTGAAGGCAGCTCATGCAAACCCAGCTTAGACACAGGAGGACAAAGATGGCACATTTGTGTGGGCACAAGGAGAGCAGCTTCCCCCGAATGCACAAGACAGGTGAAATAACCCCACTGGATATAGTAGCTCAGAAGAAAGGCAAGAACTTCACCAGAGCTTTTTATTACCTGCTAACCCGCTGGACAGAGAGAAGTAATCAATATGATAGACCCTGGCTGAAGGAGGGATCCCTTGAACCAGAGGACATAGCTATTGCAGAAGACTGCATCCGGCATGGAGGGGGAGACCCCAAGTGGGAATTCCTTTACATGCAGGAGTGTCTGAGGAGGTAGGAATGCTATGTCAAGGGAAAACCAGCACAGTGGCCCAAAACAAGAATAGGCCCACAACTATGGAAGGGCACAGCAGGGACCATCTACATGCCATGAGCTCATATTGACAAGGATGGGCTAAGAGCCAAACTGGTGCTGGTAATGGATGGGGCTGGGAAGTGAATCTTGTGCTTTGAGAAGAACATCGTGGGAATAACCCTAGAGATAGTTGATGTTAAAAGTCTGCTAAGCAGCATTATAGATAAGCAGTGTTCACCCGAGCCCACATCTCAGCAATCACGCTGCCAAACACAGAGTATTATGGGGCAGCATTCAATTGATATAGGCACCAAATAAGGGTGACCCAAAGGGAAATGTTCCCTGACTGCCCAGAGGTAGGAGGGTTGATGGCATAAACCATGAGACTCAAAGAGACCATAACAGATTTCCTAGGCAGGATCAGAGACTACTGGGGATAGGAAACAGGACAGCCATGGACCGATACAGGCCCTTAGGTCATCTCATCTTCTTTTATAATATCCTCAAATACAAATCAATTTGGATAGAATGGTAGGGCTAGACGCCAACCCCTGGTGTGAGATACAAGAGCAAATATTGCATTTTCACAAAAGGAAACAGGAAAAGGATACGACAAAACAGGAGCAGGCCCAGAGGTACACCGCTAAGTTGGTCCAACATAAGCTGCAGAAGACTGCCCTCAAGGTTGCCAAATTGATGGCCCTCATGCAAATGGCACAAGTCCTGAAGGAAGCTTCCCTGCAAGCCCCCAGAAAGTTCTAATATAGTTATACCAATAGAAACCAGGGAGGTTGGCAGCACCCAAAGCCCTTATAATGTTAGTATTGCAACAGAATGGGCCACGTGGCCGGCTAATGCCAACTAAAGGCACGCCACAAGCAGAAGTTAATGAACCAAGGCCAGGCCTTGCGAAATTCTCGTCAGCAAAATTAAGTCCAGGCAAACCTGACTGCACCTTATATTCAGCCGCAGGGAAGTCAGTCCACTGCTGCACCACCGGACTGTCAAGTCCATAAATACCGTAGAGAGAAGCGTCAGAAAAGGGCCCATATCATGCAGAAAGAATCCGCTTGGCTCATTAGTATAAGGATGATCTTCTCCATTCCTAAGAAGTACCACAGATGATATATCCATCCTAGGTGCTTGGGAAGGGTATCAGTGCCCCAATGAATGTGTATGTTTTGGGTGGTCGTACCCAAGGCTAAAGCTATTAATCGCCCCCTAAGGCACTTCGGAGGATAGGTAAGGACATTAGGGAGGCCCAATAATATATATGCCGGGAAGCGGGGAAGTAGGGTATTAAGATCTGAGTCAATATCCTTCAGCACTGCCCCCCAGTAATGTGTCCGCCTTGGGCTCTCTCATAGAATATGTGTCAGGGTGCTTACGGCACCAGAACCCCTCCAACACCTGGTTATGTATGAAGGGTCCCCTCTGTGAATACGTGCAGGTGTAAGATAGTATTATGCAACAATTTTAGTTGTGTATTCTACTCTGGCCATTTTTGTAGCAGTGTGTTGTGCCCTGTACTATATGTCCTCCCATTCCTATGCATGCGAGATCTACAAATTTCAGCTGTCTAGTGTTGTTGCCCTGGGGATTTCTGTGTATCAGGGGCCTCTTGCAGGACATTATACAATTTGCAGATTAAACACTTGTCTGAGGTCTTCTTTAGCATCTATTCTTCAAAATCAGTAAGGAGTCTCTGTGCCTGGTCTTGAAGCCCTGGATGCATGACCCAGTGATGAAATTGTAAGCAGTGCATCCTATCTGTCTCTGGGAGTGCATGTTTGGATTTTAGAGTGTCAAAAGGTATCATACCTCCAACATCAAATAGATGTCCGACAGAGCGACACTCTGGTTGCAACCACAGACTATAGGCCAAGGCGTTCATTCCAGGTGTGAAGGAGGGGTTGCTGGCAACCGATGTCAAGGTTGAGGGAAATGTAGTAAAGATTTTCTGTCTTGCCACATGGTCCCACATTCTCATAGTGGGTGCGTGATTGGAGAGGAGTATAAACCCCAAGGATGCTTTGGACGGGATAGGAAGGGGATCTTCCACAGAGATGTGCCTGCGAGTGACCCATACTTTTCTCTGACTCTTCACTCTACCTCTCTACTAAATATTGGAGCTGTGTGGCTTGAAAATAGTGGAGTAGATTGGGGACCCCTCAGACTTCCATGTGCTGACGAATGATAGCATAGTAAGCGACTCAGGCGAGGCTGCCTATCTGCCCAAATGAAGTGATAAAGATCTATCTGTAAAGATTGAAGCATTCCTGGGGAAGGCTCAAACTGTACGGTTTGAAAGAGATATAAAATCCGTGGAAGGGCTGTCATCTTAAGGGTGGCAACTTGGCCCAACCTCGTGATCGGGTGTGATTGCCATTGGGCCAGGTGGCACCGTACTTTCTGCAGCAACAGGCAATAGTTAGTAAGGGTCGTGTCTGAGATGGTCGTGGCAAGCTGGAGCCCCAGGTAAGGGATACTCTAACTTTGCCAACGTATTGGAAAGTGCCTTTTTAGATATTGCTGGTCCACAAAAGGGCCTGAAATATTAAGGGTTTGGCATTTACGCATAAGCTAGAGATCTTGCAGAAATCCTTGATCTCATGCAGAAGAGCCAGAAGGGCCCCCTTGGGGTTGTCAATGGCTCTGTTTGTGCAAACTGCTCCAGGTAAAGAGTGATTAGTATGGGTGACAGTGGAAACCCCTGTCTGGTGCCTCTGTGTATGGGAAATGGTTGTGAGGAATGGCCATTCACCCGCACCGTCACCCATGGTTTGCTATAGATGCTATGAATCCACGCTAAAAACCGGGGGCCAAAGCCAAAACAGGTTAATGTTCTTATCAGGTAAGGCCAATGCACTCTGTCAAACGCCTTATCTGCATTGAGGGTTTGACGCATAATGTCTCAGTGAGCCCAGCCTGCTTTATCTAGTAGATGGAGGATATGTTTTGTGTTATCCTCCATTGGCGGTGCATCACAAATCCATTTTGGTCTAGGTCAATCAGACCCAGTAGGAGCAGGTTCAGGCGGGCAGCCAGGATACCGGTTAGAAGCTTGCTGTCAAT
Organism: Pleurodeles waltl; assembly: GCF_031143425.1. Classification (NCBI taxonomy): domain Eukaryota; kingdom Metazoa; phylum Chordata; class Amphibia; order Caudata; family Salamandridae; genus Pleurodeles; species Pleurodeles waltl. The sequence continues at coordinate 255,065,155 of NC_090437.1, read as the reverse complement.
ATTAAGTAGTGATATTGGCCAGTTGGACCCACAATATTGAGGGTCCTTCCAAGGCTTAGGCAGAACCACAATGGACGCCTCCAGCATTGAGGATGTAGTGAAGTCTCGGCCTATTATTACATTAAATAGGCTCATCAAGATGGGCAATAATAGGACGCAGAAAGTCTTATAAAATGCAGAAGGGATCCCGGGGACTTATGGGGTTCTTTTTAGCTATCGTCAAGAGAAATTCTTCTATTTTAATAGGGCCCTCCATGATCCCGTGTCAAACGAACTGTGGGAGCACCCCCAAGATAATTCTCAGAATTGCTCCCTATTGCAGTGAGTGTCAGCAGCGTCCATGGTTTCATAAAATTGATGGAAAGCCAATGTCATATGGCCATCACCTCTAATTGTGTGCCCTTCAGACAATCGGAGAGATTCCACTTTAAGTATCTTGAAATAGCCTTCTAAATTTGTTTGACCACTGCCGGGCGTTGAAAGAGAGCTTAATTTAATCGCTATGGGTGGAACTGTCTTGAGAGTGGAGGGAGCCCCAGGGACATGGACACTGCTAAGGGTCCAAGAAGCAGCGAGGTTGTATTTCGATGACTGTAAGTGAAGGTTGAATGCCTGTAGTTCCTAAAAAAATAGTCTAGTCTAGAGTAAATTTTATGGGCATGGGAGTAGAAGGTGTAATCCCTAGACTGAGGGTGGAATTGCGCCACACGTCTTGGAGTCCCAGCTCCCCCACATGCCTAGCCCCCTCCACTGTTAATGCTCCTGCTCCCCCTGTGCGTAATGCCAATCTATCAATCTCCTTTGAGTAGAAGCACTTTGTCTTGAGTAGCTTCCATCTTTACTGGGTTAGTTGGATAAATTGTTCTTGACCTTAATTTGGTGCATGGTGCATAAATGGACCCCATCAGAAAGGTTTAATTGGTGATATGTACCCTGTAGGCCAGAAAGTTCCCCTTGACCTCCAGAACCTTAACACCCACCTTGCCCTGGAAGCAGCAGGAAAGTAACATGGTAACCCAGCTGTCTTTTTGTCCACTGTGGAAAAATACTGGAAGGCTCTGAACCATAGTGTATGGCAGTCCCCGTCAAAAAGATGAGTCTCCTGTAGGAGGCATATGTTGGCTCAGAATGCTCTAAGTATCAAAGGACCAACCTGCCCTTGACCGGGTTGTTAAGACCCTTAAAATGAAGGGTCAGTATAGTTAAATTAGCATGAGAGGCGTAAGGGCGAATCATTCTGATATAGTAGTTTGACCCAGGATGTGTGATAGGAAGTCCCACCTCTTGTCTTCTTGTCCTCCTGTAATCGTGTCCCTCCAAGGTCACTGGTTACATACAAGCCACTATGAATGTGCTCCCCCTCATTTCAAAACAGAAAATCCCCAACCATGGAAGAACAACCTAAACTTAAATTTAACAGATCTGCATTAACCCAGAATAATTTCTCCTACAAATGAAGGTCTAATCCCACCTGGTCCCACCGTCTTCTCCCGTTAGTCCCTCTGTCCCCCACCCATATCCGCTCTGTATTTGGCCTACAAATAGCCAGAGGTGTTTTGCGGTCCGACGACCTTTACCTATCCGTGTCCCCTGGCAGGGACTTCAGCATTACCCTCCACTTGTTAGCCATAGAATCTGGATCCGGCCGAAGCATGCCTGGTGATGCCCTCCAGCTGCACTGTCCATGCCATTCAGAAGCCTCATGGTCCCCTTTGTTGGTGGCCGGGACGTCTCCTAGGGGTGATCTATTTGCAGGGCCCTGCAGGCCGTCCCCAGTAAGCAATGCTGGTGCACAGTTCAATTTGGCTTGAAAATTAACTGGAATGGGTGATCCCATGAGTATGCTATTCCTTTTTCTCTGAGGTGCATAGTGACCAGACTGAAATCCTTGCATTTTGCAGGGTAATCAAGGATAAATCTTGGCAGAAAAAGCAAAGTTTGGCCTGTGAACTTCACTGGGTGTGCATCTCTAGCTTTGAGTAAAAATCAGTTCTTTCAGTTGAAAGTCATGGATGCAGGCTAGGATATCAGCCGGTGGGGCATTGCCTCTGTGGGGCTGGCCCACTCAGAGAACCCTGTTGAGCTTGATGCCTCCCTCTGGTGGTGTTTCCAGCAGCTGCAGGAACAGGGCAGTGACATAGGCATGTATGTCTGATTCTTCTGCAACAGTCTGAGACACTCTAATCCTGATGTTGTTCTTGCAGGACCTGTTTTCCAAATCCTCCACATGAGCCTGGAGGTCAATCTGTTGCTCTCGTAGGTGGAAGATCTCTTGCTGGAGCAGTTCTATGTCTCCATTATGTGGAGTCTCTTCATCCTCCATGGAGGAGACCCTTTCGCCCAGCTCCGACTCTTTGCACCGGACCTCTCTTATGTCCTGGGAAAAGTCCTGTTTCATCACCTGCAGGTCCACACTAAGAGACGAGAAAAGGGCCTTCAGGAACAAGTGCACCACCTGTTCCTCTCATCTGTTGCCAACCAGGGTGAGATCGTGCTCGAGAAGGAAGGACTCCCCCCCAGTGGGTTTTGGGAGCATCTCCCTCAGGGTGCATTTCTTCTTAGCGAGGGCTGCCGTCATGCTGTTCTGGATGTTAGGCCTAATCCAGACAATGTCTTTGCAGATCTCAACGATGGGGGGCTATAGGGATATCCGTCCCCCTCCCAAGATGGGTGATAAAAAGTGGGGGGCTCACTAAGCAAGTCGCTTGCTGGTATAACCCACCAGGCACGCCAGGTCCAGTGCATGCCCTAGATGTCTTCCTGTGTGCACTGCACCAATGAAGTGCTGTCCCAAGGGTGATTGCCTGGACCCCGGAGGTGGGCAGACCCCCCCCCAACCATGGCTAAAGAGAGAACATGTAGGAGCCCACCACTCACCTGTAAACCTCAGACCCTCAGACTGCCTTTCTCTCCTCACCTCTCCACCCAGTGGTGGCATCTTAAGGGAGGTCACCATTCCTGGTGCTGGGGTGAGCCTGGGCCCCACTCTGCTGTTGATCCCCTGTGGTGGGGTTGGTTGGTCACACCACAGGCGGACGGCAGTGTGATTAAGGATGGCAGGGGGCCTCCCCAACCAGTTCTTAAAAAGCAGGCACCCAGATTCCTGCACCCATCAGTCAAATGAGATGGGTACAAATTACCTAAACAAAAGGTCCCCATTCTCGGTCACCGAGCTTGAACCAAGAGTTCTTTTTTACATGTAGTTTCAGCAGCAATAGAGCCCTCAGCAGCTCCCAGCCAAATGGGGGGTCCCCTTTTTGGATCCAAAACAAAGCTGTCCTCCAGTGTTAGGAGCCAGGCTTTCCAAGTGCTTGGGGTAACACAGCCCTCACAGCACACAAATGAGTTGCTCCTTTCCACCATAGCTTCCCAATGGCAGCTAGAACTGCAGGCCCAAAACAATATGGTCCAAAGGAGAGGCTAGTACCAGGGAAGAGAGTAAAAAAACACCCATCACAGCTCAAAGCAAAGGAGAATGAAGAAATGTGCTCACCCCCACAGCAGCCCTAGCAATCAGGCAACACACAAGGCCTCCCACACTGTTTGAAGAGAACAACTATCCTATTCTTGAACTCCACAAATCAGAGGCACAAGGGGGACACGGAACAGCTCTCCAGTTCACGACAGTAAAGGTCAGAGGTCTAGGGAAATGCCCCAAACCAAAGAAAAAGCCCATAGCTAGCCCAATTGAAGCCTCTAGGAAAGGGCATAGCCAAATACACTTGCCACCATTTGGAGGGTCATGTTGCATGCCACATGCCGGTACTAGAAGGGTAGATGCATGACCTCTGGGCAGGTTTCATTACCGACTTACCCTCAGTGTGACACTCCTCCTCTTTTATCCCCCACATGTAGGTCAAAATACCACCCATACCAATGACACCTCCATGCGCACACTGGAGAGCTGGAGTGTTGATGATGCCAACAGTGCACCAGTTAAAGTTTAAAATTACCCACAGTCACAAGAATAAAACTTAAAGCATAACATTGAGACATACACTCAGTCAGGCACGGAGAGGGGGCACCACCCATAAGAATCAATGTGTTCCTAAAGAGTAACCAGCTTTTTCCAAACCAGGTATCCAGAGTGTGGCCACATTTTGGGGCATATTTATACTCTGTTTGTGCCGGAATTGCGTCGTTAGACGCATCTAGCACCAAAGTCCATGGAGTTTGCGTCATTTTTTAGCATGGACACCTACTTTGCGTTAATGATATACATAGGCGTTCCCGTCTAAAAAATTGACTCCGAGGCATGTGCGCCGTATTTACACTCCCGGGCAAAACTCACGCCCGGGAGTGGGCGGGTCAAAAAAAATTACGTCCAGCCGCTTTTGCGTCATTTTTTAGCGCCTGGTCAGGGCAGGCGTTAAGGGACCTGTAGGCTCGGAAGGAGCCCAGAGGTGCCCTCACATGCCCCCAGGGACCCCCCCCTGTCACCCTTGCCCACCCCAGGAGGACGCCTAAGGATTGAGGGACCCATCCCAGGGAACATAAGGTAAGTTCAGGTAAGTAATATATATTTTTTTTTTTGTGGCATAGGGGGGCCTGATTTGTGCCCCCCTACATGCCACTATGCCCAATGACCATGCCCAGGGGACAGAAGTCCCCTGGGCATGGCCATTGGGCAAGGGGGCATGACTCCTGTCTTTGCTAAGACAGGAGTCATTTCAATGGGGGTTGGGAGTCGAAAAAATGGCGCAAATCGGGTTGAGGCGAAAAATTTGCCTCAGCCTGACTTGCCCCATTTTTGGGCGCCCAAGCTCCATATTCCCCTACGCCGGCGCTGCCTGGTGTACGTCATTTTTTTTCACGCACACCAGGCAGCGCCGGCGGCTAACGCCGGCTAACGTCATTGAATAAATACGGCGCCTGCATGGCGCTTCAGAATGGCGTTAGCCGGCGCTAATTTTTTTGACGCAAAACTGCGTTAGTGCAGTTTTGTGTCAAAAAGTATAAATATGGCCCTCTGTTCTCTTACCAAAATAAAAGAACGGCAGGAAATAATAATTGGTGACATGCAAGGATTTATTGTTCTTTCTCTTATAACAACCAAAAGTAGCTCTGACCTAACAGGTTTGCAGTTGAGTCGCTAGGTGCACCACCTCTACAGCAGACCATCACCTCCTCAGCAGCTGCAACTGTAACCCCAGCAGTTTCAAGAGCCACAAACTGCTCCAAAGAACCTTCCCAATGGGATCCTGAAACACAACTTGCTGCAAAGACTTTTTTCCAGACTGTTTTAACCAAGAAAACTCACATCACCAAAAAGAACACAGACATCTCTGCTGGAATCATTTCAAGGCCTACAAAGTTTCATGAGTAATGTGTTTTTATGCATTTATACATCTCTGTTTACTAGCATTTCCAAAGAGCAGTCTAGTCTGATGGAGTCTATCCAATAAGTACCACTACACTTGCATAGGGACCCCTCCTATGTCAACTATAATTACAGTGCACCCAACAGTAGTATTCCACATGTGCTACACAGCACTCTCCTAAACAACATATGGTATCAGCACATGAATGCTGTGAACTCCAAGACTTCATTCGGATCATAGTAAATGTGATGGCTGATACCACATGCAGTGGGCACAGGCAGGCTTTACTTATCTCAAGAGGTAGCCCCTGAAAAGGCAAAATTCCCTCTCCACCTGTACCTATGTAGAATTAGGCTAAAATATAACATAACAGAGTAGAATCCCATAGGGTAGTAGTAACTCTGACCCACTACTAGACCAATCCTGCAGCACTGTACCTTCTCACCGAACCTAGCGATATCCAAACTGAGCTAGAAAGAATGTGCAGAAAGAGAGCTATAGGGGAAGATACTGTTTAGCCCTGAGATTTTCCATAAAAGCGGTTCTTGGAGGTAGCTAAACCAACAAACCAGTGTACAAATGGGTCAGCTCCCACTTCCATCTGGGGTCTTAGGGTGTCCCATAGCGTGTCTGAGGCCGTCTTCATTAACAACAAGTGCGCCTCAGACATGGAGTTTGGTTACAGGGCCATCCACCTCGATGACAAGAAGGTAAATGGGTCTCATAGGGGAGGGTTGATCAACAGCGCAAATACCCCGTGTCAGGAGAGCTGGGACACTGAGACAATTAGGTACTTGTGGATAGTAGGAAAGGGGTAGCCTTTATTTGTATGGAAACTCACACTGTGTTCGTTATGTTTCAGAGGCAAAACATCCATTCCGATTGGAACAAGTGAAAACTGTGGCACAATTAACGGCAGGGGGAGTGTGCAGAGTTGCGCTACATGGAACTCCGCGAAGTAGCAAAAAAACTCTGCCACACTATGTGGATTTCACAATGTAAAGTACATTCTTGTGTTAAAAAAATTGCATGCGAATGGCATTATGAGGTGTGCATGCATGGGTGTGGCCATCCTGTTTATTACTCTATTTATTACTTTGTTTTGTTTATCCCTCATTAATCTTTTCAATCCTCCATCCTTCTAATTAATCTACCCATATTTTTATTTATTGTACTAGTGTGTCTTTTTGTGCCCGACTATTTTTAGATTTTTTCTGTTTTCGTGCTTTCTGTGACTGTTTTTTTTTTTTTTTTTGCTTTTCTTCTTCACCCTACCAACCAGAGCAGAGTAGGGCGGAGCCGGCATACAACGGAGTGGCCGCACCAGGCCCCTCAGGACAGCCAGGCAGCATCCACTCACCTTGTGAGCCGTACCGCCGCCCAGGGGTGCAGCCCCAGCCCATCTTTAGTGAGGAGGAGGTGGCAGCACGGTTTTTTACATGCAACACCACCTCCCTGCCATGCTTGCAACAGGTGGCAGGGCTGGTAGTGGTTACCCACTTTGGGAGCCTCGGCCGCAGTGGGCTAGGGCACACAGGTGTGTCTGAAGCACCACCCAGCAGCTGACACACCACTGGGAGGATATTATCAACAGCTAGCAGGACCAGCGCAACCTGCTGGGCATTGATATTCCAGGGCTCATTGAGTATTGATTTAAATATTTGTTGTACTTGTTTTGTACAATGCTATTTTTTTCCAAATAGCTTGCTGCTCACACTCAGAGGTAAATTACATTTAGGTTACATTAAGAATAATATTATGTGATCCAGTTTGAGATAGGCAGGTGCTAGGCGCTACCTAATCTTACTCATTGACGCTCAAATTGGCTGATTATTTAAGAAGCCATTGCGATGCATGCTCCTCTGTCCTCCAGTCACCATAGTGAATCAGTCATATGAGTGAGATAGCCTTCTCTATACTTTCTTTATCTAGCTTGTACAGTCCCAAGCAATTTCACAGTGATGTATTGTACTACTATGTGTTAGACTTGACAGCCTTTGGATGGTCATCCCCCAACTTTTTGCCTGCCTCCCTCTACTTTTGATCTCACATCAGGGTACGGGCAAATCACCTTCACTGAGGGGGGGCAAAGAGACATCAGCTTTTTCTACTCCTGAGGGACTTTACCAGTTCAGAGTAATGCCCTTTGGGTTGAAAAATGCCCCTGCTACCTTCCAACGGTTGGTTAACGGGGTCCAAGCTGGTAAGGATGCGTTCTGTGCTGCCTACCTAGACAACATTGCTGTCTACAGTTCCAGCTGGGAGGAACACCTGCTCCACCTCCAAGAGGTGCTACAGGCCCTGCAAGAGGCAGGCCTCACAATCAAGGCCAGTAAGTATCAGAATGGGCAGAGTTCTGCGGTGTACTTGGACATATAATAGGTGGTGGCAAGGTGCAGCTCCTCCAGGCCAAGATTCAGACAATCTGGCCTGGCAACAACCTAGAACCCAAATTGAAGTGAGAGCCTTTTTAGGCCTCACTGGGTGCTACTGTAGGTTTTTTAACTCTCTAAAGCAAGCCACATGCACCGCACCCTTGCTAAGGGCCCCTGACTACTCCAAAGAGAACATTGTGCAGACAGATGCTTCAGAACATGGCATAGGGGTGGTTCTAGGACAGCTGAAAGAAGACAGCCTAGACCAACCAGTGGCCTTTATTAGCAGATGACTATTACCGCAGGAGCAGAGGTGGAGTGCCATTGATACATAAGCATTTGCTGTTGTCTGGGCACTGAAGAAGCTGAGACCAGACCACAGGTTCCTCAGATGGATCATGCATATGAGGGGTGACAATCCTAAATGCTTGAGGTGGTCCATTTCACTACAGGGGATGGACTTTATGGTGGAGCTTCACCAGGGGACTGACCATGTCTATGCTGATGGTATGTTCAGATTCCTCCACCTTAACGATGAGAGCGCCCAAGTGGTTGGGTAGCTTTCCCCACTTTCAGCATGGAGAGACACATGTTAGACCTGGCAGCCTTAGGGTGGTCATTCCTCAACTTTTTGCCTGCCTCCCCCACTTTTCTGACACTGTTTTTGCTTTGCTGGTTTCAGGACTCTTCACACTTTACCACTGCTAACCAGTGCTAAACTGCATATTCTCTCTCCCTTAAACATAGTAACGTTGGTTCATTCCCAATTGTCATTTTTTATTTACTTGTAAGTCCCTAGTAAAGTGCACTACTTGTGTCCAGGGCCTGTAAATTGAATGCTACTAGTGGGCCTGCAGCACTGGTTGTCCCACCCACATAAGTAGACCCTTAACCATGTTTTAGGCCTGCCATTGCAAGGCCTGTACGTTCAGTTTCACTGCCACCTCGACTTGACATTTAAAAGTACACGCCAAGCCCTAAACTCCCCATTTTCCACACACAAGTCACCCCTAAGGTAGGCCTTGGTAACCCATAGGGCAGGGTGCTACGTAGATTGAAGGCAGGACATGTACATGTGTGTTTCTAATGTCCTGGTAGTGGAAAACCCCTAAATTCATTTTCCATTATTGTGAGGCCTGCTCCTTTTATAGGATAGCATTAGGACTACCCTCATATACTGTTTGAGTGTTAGATTCTGATCAGAAATGGGTAACTGGGTCATTTTTAGTATGGCCAGAATGATAATAGAAAATCATGCTTATTGGTGAGGTTGGATTTTATATTGCTATTTTAGAAATGCCACTTTTAGAAAGTGAGTATTTTTCTGCTCTTAAAATCCTTTTGTGCCTTACAGCCTGTCTCCAATCAATGTATGGGCCGGGCTGGCTGACAGCTCTCTTGTGCATTTCACCCAGACAACCACAAACACAGGACACTCAGTCACACCTGCACTCATCTGCATACTGAATGGGTCTTCTTGGGCTCGATGGAGGGCTGCCACTTACATTTCAAAGGCTAGTGGCCAGCCATCACACAATGAACTGCCAAACCCCCTACTGGGACCCTGGCATGGCAGACAGACCTGAACTGAAATGTGAACATGTGTACTTCAAAACCACTCTTTGAGGTCTCCCCCATTACAAAGTCATTTTGGGGTATATAAACTGGGCCCCTGACCACATCAGCTCAGACACTTCTGGACCTGAACCTGCAACATGTCAAGAGGAACTGTCTGACTGCACAAATAACTCATCTGGACTGCTTTTCTGAGAAGGACTGCTTCCCTGCTGTTGCCCTTCTGCCCTCTGACTTTGCTGCAAAGTGCTCTCCAAGGGCTTGGATTGAGCTTGCCTCCTGTTTTCTGATGTCTCAGGGCCAATGAGACTTCATCTCCTCAGGAAACTCCCTCTGCGCCAAAAATCGATGCACAGCCAGCCGGAAATGACACAGTCATTTTGTGACCGAGAAACCGCCACACAGCCGAGCTGGAACAACCCAGCCCGACTTCCTGACTGAAGATTTGTTGCAGTATCTGCCTTGTGAATGGAAATTCAATGCACAGCCCTACCGTATCGACGCACAGCTGAACTGGAAAGTCACAGCCCATTCCCTGAGTGGAAAATAGATGTCGCGCCTGCTGTGCAACAGAAAATTCTTCCCGCATGCCCAGGATTTCCCCGCATCGTCCCTGGGCATCAAAAAGATCCCCATGTTGCAGTGAGGAACCAAGACTGTGTGCCGGAAAATGATGCAAAGCCCCTTGCAGCATGGAAAGAAATGATGCATCGTCTGTGGCGCGTCAGAAAATTAGACGCACACCCTATTTAATCACTCATCTCCTCCTCTGTGATCTCCGTGTGTGTAATTGTTTAGACAAACTATGTACTTTGTGTAAACAAGAGACAACTGGTGATTTCTAATATTTAAGACTCTTTTTAAACCTACAAAATTGATATCTCAACTTGTGCTTATTGGATCTTTATTGTTTGGCCTTAATTTAACCAGATAAATATAATCTATTTTCCTAAACCTGTGCGGTGTATTTGTGTCACTGTATGATTTATTGCACAAATACTTTACACATTGCCTTCTCAGTTAAGCCTGACTGCTCATTGCCAAGCTACCATAAGGTGGGCACAGGATAGTTTGGATTGTGTGTGACTTACCCTGACTAGGATTGTGGTCCCTATTTGGACAAAGGAGTATACATCTGCCAACTAGATCCCCATTTCTAACAGTACGAATCTGTGCACTTCAAAAAAGGGAGACTGAGTTGGTCCATCAAGGGAGTTGAGAAATGAGAACAGGATCAAAGATCATTCATTGCCATGCATTAGTTCCAAATGTAGTTTTTGTTAAGGATATTTGGAATAGGGATTTTAGAAGTACAGGAAACTCACCATTAGCCAATCACACTGGTACCATAGGCGATCATATTTTGATAAGTACAATGTTACTGCGTTTGCATATTATAAAAATATTTTGGAAATTAACTGCGCCACTAAACTTTTTTTCTTCTTTATTTCTTACATCAGCACTAAGGGCAAGAATAGGGGCATCACAAAGACGGGTCCGACAGAAGCTTGGGAGGCGCCGACCACCAGCGTCATTGCTGTGGGCTCTGCTCATCCCAATAAGCCTTATTATTTTATATTATTATTATTTCCCTAACTTTTACTTCTTCCCACTGTTATACTACTTTTTATCTTGCCGTGTTTATATTTTTTACACTGTCTCCTTTTTTCTATCACCCCATCAAATTTTTGTTTAATTGCTGTTAACCCTGCATTATCTTTTTGTCTTTCTTTCATTGATAAAAAAAATGTCCACCCCTTCATTGCGCTTCAATGGTTCTGAGTCATGATCTTCATAGGCTATAGCTATGCCACTCCATTACACAAAGTTTTTGGTTGGCTTCACTACCTGACTTATCTAACAGTGGGAACCAACAAAATGCTCAGAGTGATATTTTTGATACAAGGTACTGCAGTGCTAAATGAACTCTAACAATGTATTGTTGTTGATTTTTTTTAATGAAAAAATTAAGGGGAGGTGTACCTTGCATCCAAAAATGTATAATGTTTTTTGCTAGCCGCACCGACCACCAGTGGGGCCAGCTCAAGTTCAGTTGCAGGACCAGATGGAGCAAGGGGACAAGCGGTGGCAGGGATGGACAGTGGTAAATCACATTGCATGCTTACTGTCAATTACTACTACTCACTGGCCGCAAGGTTGTTGTCGTGATCCTGAACCCCTGCATTACAATTGCAGCAATGGTTGCGTTACTTATTGCCTCTTCTGTCTGCAACTCAGAAAAAGCACACATAATGTATGCTTAAAATGATGGCTTGATGGCTTGATGGAAACTGAAAAGAACAGAAGTCTAAAAGAAAGGGTGGGTGAAATGAGTGAAAGGAAAGGATGCGTGGGTGGATGACAGGATGCATGGGTGAATATTGGGTAAATGTATGGATGTGTGAAAGGATGATTAAAAGAAAGGGTGAATAGTAGATGCTGAACGGATGGATAAAGGATTATGAATTTTGGCGAAAGACTGGGTGAGGGAAAGTAAAGCTTAAATCATGGTGGATGTGAGTAAATAATATAGTGGGAAAAATGGAAAGCTGATTGCATAATCACTTGGATGAATAAACAAGGGAGCTCTTCTGAAAAGGGAAATGCTGTTCACTTACTTTGCTTACTTAGGGGGTCATTCTGACCCTGGCGGTCTTGGACCGCCAGGGTCACGAATGACGGAAGCACCGCCAACAGGCTGGCGGTGCTTCACTTCCCATTCTGACCGCGGCGCTAAAGCCGCGGTCGCCCTGCCGGGGCCAGCGGTTTTCTGCCGTTTTTGCCCCGGCTGGGAGAATCTGCCAGGGCAGCGCTGCAAGCAGCGCTGCCCTGGGGATTCTGACCCCCTTACCGCCATCCTGTTTCTGGTGGTTTACACCGCCAGGAAGAGGCCGGCTGTAAGGGGTGTCCTGGGGCCCCTGGGGGCCCCTGCACTGCCCATGCCACTGGCATGGGCAGTGCAGGGGTCCCCTAACAGGGCCCTGGCCTGCTTTTTACTGTCTGCCTAGCAGACAGTGAAAAGCGCGACAGGTGCAACTGCACCCGTCGCACGGCCGCAACACCGCCGGCTCCATTCGGAGCCGGCTCCTATGTTGCAGGCCTCATTCCCGCCGGCCCAGCGGGAATTTCAGAATGGGGGCCGCGTTAATTTGGCCGCATGGCGGCCAAATGGCGGTTTCCGCCTGGCGGGCGGCGGAATGACCCCCTTAGTGTTTTATGGTTATAAAAGCTATGGTTCAAAGTGTGGATATTTTAATTTGTGCTCTAATCTCTCTGCTCACTATATTTGTTAAAGGAGACGGATATGTAGCCCATCCATCATTATCATTCTTCAACACCCTCCCTGCTCATGGCATTTTACCACCCATAACAGAAGAAGTGTAGTATGGTTCAATTTATGCCTCAGTGTTGGCTGTGCAATGTGTGTCTGCTCAGTCAATGTGGCATTTACATTGCTTTCTAAGCATTGCAAAGCAAACACACAAAGTGTGTTGTTTTCTCTTCGCCCATTCAGTCACCTCTTAGTTCTTCACTACTTTATTCTTTCCTAAATTCTTAGGTCCCAGTCCACCAAACAAATTGAAAAAAACTATTCCTACCACATGCCAACTTTGTATGTTTATCTGAAGTGTTTCAAAAATATATTTCATAGTTTCTGTTAGACTTTTCATCCTTGACATAGTCTCCCTTAACTTTTTGCCTCTGTTTTCCAGGTTGTTGTTGTATGCTGGACTCTGTTTTTGCTGTTTTTGTTATTCTGGGCACTTTACCACTGGTAACCAGGGCTAAAGTGCAAGTGCTCCTATACAAAATGTGTATGTAATTGGTTCATCCATGATTGGCACATTTGATTTAATAGTAAGAACAGGGCACCCAGGACCTATAAATTAAATGCTACAAATGGGCCTGGAGCACTGGTTGTGCCACCCACATTAGTAGATCTGTAAACATGGCTCAGACCTGCCACTGCTGTGTCTGTGTGTGGAGTTTTATACTGTAAATTTGAATTGGCATGTATACCCACTTGCCAGGCCTACACCTTCCCTTTTCTTACATGTAAGACACCCCTAAGGTAGGCCCTACGTAGCCCCAAGGGTGGGGTGCAGTGTATGGTTAAGGCAGGACATATATCAATGTGTTTTATATGTCCTGACAGTGAAATTCTGCTAAATGAGTTTTTCAATGTTGCACAGCCTGTCCCTCTCATAGGATAACATTGGAGCTACCTTTAAATATGATTAAAGTGTAGATTCCCTTTGGGAACGGATAGACATGTGGAGGTTGGGGTCTCTGAGCTCAGAATTTAAAAATACATATTTTAATAAAGCTGATTTTCAGATTGTGTGTTTGAAAATGGCACTTCTAAAAAGTGGGCATTTTCTTGCTTAAATCATTTATGTGACTCTTCCTGTTTGTGGATTGCCTGTCCGGGTCAGTTTGACATTTGGACTGTTTGCACCTCTCTCTATACAGTGGCAAAAAGGGAGCTGGGGTACAGTCAGCACTTTCTGATGAGCCATCTGTGCTAGGAGGGAGGGGAGGAGTGGTCACTTACACCTGAAAGGGCTGTGCCTACCCTCACAGAATGCAGTCTCCAACCCCCTGATGTGTGTCTGGGGCCTGGCCGGGGCAAGGCAGAATTTCCCAAACAAGAGAGACTTTTCTTTGAAGCAAGCCTACTTCAAAGGGCAAAATGGGTATAAGAAGGGCACCCAAAACCACAGACTTGAGAACACTTGTGGAAACCAAGAGGAACCTCTGCCTGGAGAAGAGCGGAAGAGCTGAGGAAGAAGAGCTGCTCTGCCTGTGATTGTCCTTTGTGGAGCTATCCTGCAGTTGCTGCTTCTGCCTGTGCTAGAGGACAAAGACTGGGCTTTGTGTTGCTTTCCTTCTTGTGAAAAACTCTCCAAGGGCTTGTTTTAGAGCTTACCTCCTGTTGTTTGAAGTCTCAGGGACAGCTAAGACTTCTCTCTGCCAGCACCTGGAGCCTCTGCTGAGACTCCTACTCTGCCAAGTGGTGCCTATTCAGTTCCTGGGACCCTGAAAGGAGAAGCTGGCAGTCCAAGAGTAAAAATAACGCAAGGCCTGCCTGGACCTGAGAGTGCGGTTCGAATCAATGCATTGCTCTTCTGCGGAGAGAAGAAACTACACACTCTGACTCGACTGAATGAGAAACAATGCACGGTCTCGCTCGTGAGTGATATAAACGCATCGCAAGTCCTTTTTGACGCACACTCACCTGTGCGGGGTTATTTTTGGACACACCCAGGTACATTTCCACATTAACAGTGTTAGCATTGTGTTTAAAATTACATTAAGTTTCTTTTTGGTTTCTAATAGATAACTTGACTTGTGTATTGTGTTTTTTTGCCGTTTTGGTCTTGTTCTGTTTAGATAAATATTTTCTATTTTTCTAAACCAGTGTTGAGTCATTTTGTAGTGTTTTCATTGATTTACTCTGTGTGTTGATACAAATACTTTACACCTAGCACTCTGAAGTTAAGCCTGCCTGCTCGTGCCAAGCTACCAAGAGAGAGAGCAGGGGTTAGCTGAGGGTGATTCTCTTTTACCCTGACTAGAGTCAGGGTCCTTGCATGGACAGGGGGTAACCTGACTGCCAGCCAAAGACCCCATTTCTAACAGTTTCTCAAAACAAATTAATTTTGTACCTGTTCAGAATTGCCCTTTACATTTTCTACTAAAAAGTAACTGAATTAGCCAAAGTTTAGGTACATGATGAATCGATGGTCATTGACACCCCTCTGTTATATTCAAAAGCTCTACCAACCTGCCTAATCCCCCTGACTTACTCTGCAGTAGAGTAAGTCAAGTTTCCTGTCCTTACTGACCAGCTAATGAATTTGTTGGAAAGAATTTGTGGTCGGTGAGGCCAGTGAGTAAAGTAGGACTAGTAAGTGCCAGATTTGAATTCAAGTTTGGCGGAAGGGATACTTTGTTACAAATGCGCCAAATGCAATTAATGTTACCCATTCCTTTACCTGTAGTGTAATGCATCAATTTCCGCACTGTAGACTAACAGCAAATAGGATGAATGATATATAAGCATTTTATACATGACCTGTGTGACGTATCTTATTTATTCATCTGCCTATATGGAGTCAGCGTAGAAAGTAAGTGAAAGACATTTGAGGAAGAGCAGGGCCATTGGAATTAAAGATGGACAATTGTCAACTGCAGCTACCTTAGCTACAGACAATAGCAAAGTACTTGAAGCAATGGCTAGCAAACCTCCATTAATTTGGAACAACAACTTGTATTCCATAGTGCATAATACCTTACTCATAAATGAGAGGTTATTCACTTTTATTTTTCCACTAAAAGTGTCTGTTTAGTTAGCAAAAAAGCCTTTAAAAATTAAATCACTATTTTTTTTTAAGCTGGTGTTATTCTGCTTCAATTCTTTTCTACCAGACGGTCAGTGTTTTTTTATGTGAGGTATGTGTGGGTAAACAAATACAATTGGCCCTCTCCTAATCATAATCAAATCAAATTCCAATGTCTCTAGGGCACCAGCAATGTAGTTCAACTGTGCCACCTACTACCTTCTTTTGAAGAAGTATTTGTTCAGAGCATTATGTTCAATTTATCTTTTCTTATTTTTGCTTTTCTCAATATAGCTACTCCTGCAGGACAGCCACCAAGCAGGCAAGAGATAGCAGCCTGTCTGTGGCGGCAGAGGCTGGAGAACATCCAGGCGAAATACCAGTGGCTAGTGGTCCTGGAGGAGAAAGGGGGATTAATAGCTGCTTTGGACCCCAGACCCAGCTCAGCAGCATGCCAGTGCCACTCTCCTGCCTTCCAACCACTACGTCGTTGGTGCTGGCACCAGCTGTCAGGGTCCCAGACTGCCACTGCTACCACCGTCTTGCGCTCAGACAGGATATTCCAAGTTTGTGTCCTGCAGTGGCTTGACCGCATTGAAAGACAGCTAGGGAGCGTAGAGCAGAGCCTGGACCAGCTCCAGACCTCTATGGACAATGCACTCTGCTAAGCCCTTTTTTTGTTGTTGTTTTGGTGGGAGGGACTTGTTGTGGGTGGAGAGGGTCGGGATGGAGTTGGGACCATACTTCACTTTGTACTTTAGTTGGACTTTCTGGGGACGGGGCTATTTGTTTGGGGGGGGGCTGTTGTGGGTAGAAAGGGTTGGTTGCAGTATTTGTTGAAAATAAAAAGAGATAATTTATTTTACTTGATTTAAGCCTCAAATGTTTATTTTGGTGTTTCAGTTTGCACTGTTGTCTTTTAGTGTAGCCTGTCTTCTAAATCTGCTACAAAAGTGTATGTAATTTACTTATACCTTAGTATTACTGGCCTCTGCACCTATATTGATCACTAGGGGATGATTGTCATTCCCTATTTGGCCTATAAAAACCTAGATACACCCAGAAATTTCTACAGTAGGAGTTAATTACTAACTAAACAAGTTAGCTAACTACAATCCATAGTTCTTCTTTTACCTTAATAGATGAAGCAAGGGAGTCTTTTAACTGCAGGGTGTTCCCCAAGGTGGCATCTTAAGCTTAAGGGTGTAGTAGGTAGTAGTAGTAGCAGCAGGCTAGCACACTAACAGGAAAGAAAGCAGGTGCCACTCCCACCTAGGCAAACCTCAACTACAGGGATAACAAGAGGTTATCATCACTGTCAACTAGATTGAGAGGAAACAGAGAGTTAGCGGGTCATAATATGTGATAACTTTTAGAAGACTGAGACCGGACTGCCACAATGTCAGTATTTGCCGCAAAACTAAAACGACCTGATATGATAATAAAAACCAGCAATATCAACTTCTTCTGAGCAATAGTGGAGAGCTAGTATTTAAAACCTAAACTTAGAAAATGAAATCATGAAGTCAGGATTAGCTGGCTCAGAGTCAAGGGTGGTTGGACAAGTTTAAGTGTTCATACTACACAACAGGCCTTAATGATGATGTTGGTGGGGCCAGTGTGGAATATTGCTCAGGTAATTGAAGGTCATGCAGTGATTTAGTGTTGCTTTCACCACATCTGCCCATCAAGTGTGTGATCCATTTATGGTGTAAAATTAAGTCAAACCTCAATAAATCACACAGCCGGGGGAAGAGGATTAGGGGGCTCATTGAGTGGATGGGTGAGGGGATTTGGGGAAAGATGAGACAAAGACAAACACTACACAAAAGAAACAAGATTCATCAAGGCGACAAGCAGCACACAATCATCAATCATTTGCGGAAGGAAACAACAAAGTGATAACTATGTTAAATGCATTGCAAACAGTTGTTCTGCCCCAAAGCGACCCACAATAGAATAACTCTAAATGTTATGTCTTCTATGTTTGAAAAATGCAAATTATGGAGGACTGAAGTTAACCCACCCAGTTCTAAAAATTATTATTGTTAAAAGGAAATTGGTATTATATTGCTAAATTGGGTTGTGCATCTCCATCCTTCCTGGAATGTCCATAACTCTTGGGTGTCTGGCTGATCCTGTCCGGAAGGTAAACTGGAGTCTTGACCTTTCACCAAGTTTTGTTTGTGCAGGAGAGGACTAGGAGGAGGTCTGTGTATTGGAAAAAAACAGCAACTGTATTATGGAGTAAAGGAGAAGGACTATAAGGAAGCAACATAAGAAGTCAGAAGTGTAACAAGAAGAGGCAGAGGCAGAGCAAGAACATAAAGAGGAGTTCCACTTTTGAGCCAGCAATGCAGCAAACACATACTCATCAGCATTTCATAAATCAATGCAGCTGTTACTTGTCCTCAGAGCTGCATGAGTACTAGACCTCATAGTCTTCACCATCATTCTGGTTTCTCTTTGAAGTCAATAACTTTCTCCTTCTAGCTGTTGAGACAAGCTTTGCAGCAAAGTGTTGTCCACACTATCCACCTGACGACAGACATGCGGATCAGCTGTCAGGTGACAGATTACATGTGCATTACTGCACACTGTATGTCTTTTGTGAGGATAAAGCAAATGGTATCTACATCTCTTGTCCCTGAAGAAAGATTTAAGAGTATTCCGTGACATGCAACAGTAGCTATGTTCACATGGAGAAATCACACACAGCTGCAAACATCTTGGAGGAATTTAATAGCAGGATGTCCGAATGGCTGTAACCCAGAGGTCTCTGAATTGGATTTATTGCCACGGACAATGGCAGTAACATAGTCAAGGAAATGACAGACAGTGGCTATTTCATGGTCCTCTGTTTGGTGCACTGCATCAATCTGGTTGTGCAAAACTTTCCCAAAAAAGAAGACATAGGGGGTGATTCTAACCCTGGCGGTCGGTGTTAAAGCGGCGGCCAACCCGCCAACAGGCTGGCGGTAAAAAATATGGAATTCTGACCCTGGCGGGAACCGCCAACACAGACAGCCACTTTAACACTCCGCCCGCCACGGCGGTACAAACAAACAGCGCGGCGGTCACCGCCAACAGCCAGACGGCAGACAATGTACCGCCCACCCTATCACAACTCACCAATCCGCCACCTTTTCCGGGGCGGGAGCACCGCCGATAAAAACACGGCGGAAACAGACTACGAACGGGAAAACGCTCACTACTACGCACTCCAGGAGGAAGGAGGACAGCATGGAACCCGAATTAAACATCCTACCTGCTCTCGTCTACCTTCCCATCTACCACAAGTATGAAGTCCGGCGCAGACGACAACGGTGAGTACTGCACCTACGACACACGGGAGGGGGGAGGACGAAAGGTTACGGGCACACACATATGCGACTCCCCCCCCCAACTATGTACACACCAATGCAGAGCAACAAGTCACAGTGACACCACCGAAACACCCCAGAAAAATGCTAGGACATAATCAAATTTGGAATAAATATTTATGTACCAAAAAGGTCCTGAAAAATATCGTACAACCATGAAAGATATTCACAAGAAAACAAATGACATACACATCAGTGTATAACTGAAGTAACAAGTCCTGCACATCCTACGAATTCATCATGTCCGTGGCCCAAAGTTTTGAGAAACAAGGGCAAAGCCCACAAAGGAGACCTGAGTCCTTTGGAGAGAACACTGCAGGGGCATCAGATGTAAAAACTACAGGCACCTCAGGGGGAAGGGAAGGGGGGGGCACCACAGCCACATGAGTCCACGACGCCAGATCCACGAGGAGCCACCATGCCCTCTCTACAGTGGGTGGGCTGCCCACTGGACCATCCTGGGGAGTGCAAAGCCACAGTCTCTCAATGTCTCTACAGTGGGTGGGCTGCCCACTGGACCATCCTGGGGAGTGCAAAGCCACAGTCTCTCAATGTCTCTACAGTGGGTGGGCTGCCCACTGGACCATCCTGGGGAGTGCAAAGCCACAGTCCATCAGGTGGATGACAGTCTCCACTGGTCAAGGAGGAGGCATGGTGGGCACAGTGAACCATAAACAGTGATTGAGACGGCGGTGCCCAGCGGAGCGGTGCTTGAGATGAAGGGCCCAGTGGAGCGGTGCTTGAGAAGGGCCCAGCGGAGCGGTGCTTGAGAGGAAGGGCCCAGCGGAGCGGTGCTTGAGAAGAAGGGCCCAGCGGAGCGGTGCTTGAGAGGAAGGGCCCAGCGGAGCGGTGCTTGAGACGGCGGTGCCCAGCGGAGCGGTGCTTGAGAAAAAGGGCCCAGCGGAGCGGTGCTTGAGAAGAAGGGCCCAGTGGAGCGGTGCTTGAGAAGAAGGGCCCAGCGGAGCGGTGCTTGAGAAGAAGGGCCCAGCGGAGCGGTGCTTGAGAGGAAGGGCCCAGCGGAGCGGTGCTTGAGAAGAAGGGCCCAGCGGAGCGGTGCTTGAGAGGAAGGGCCCAGCGGAGCGGTGGTTGAGACGGCGGTGCCCAGCGGAGCGGTGCTTGAGAAGAAGGGCCCAGCGGAGCTGTGCTTGAGAGGAAGGGCCCAGCGGAGCGGTCCTTGAGACGGCGGTGCCCAGCGGAGCGGTGCTTGAGAAGAAGGGCCCAGCGGAGCGGTCCTTTTGACGGCGGTGCCCAGCGGAGCGGTGCTTGAGAAGAAGGGCCCAGCGGAGCGGTGCTTGAGACGGCGGTGCCCAGCGGAGTGGTGCTTGAGAGGAAGGGCCCAGCGGAGCGGTCCTTGAGACGGCGGTGCCCAGCGGAGCGGTGCTTGAGAAGAAGGGCCCAGCGGAGCGGTGCTTGAGAAGAAGGGCCCAGCGGAGCGGTGCTTGAGAAGAATGGCCCAGCGGAGCGGTGCTTGAGAGGAAGGGCCCAGCGGAGCGGTGCTTGAGACGGCGGTGCCCAGCGGAGCGGTGCTTGAGAGGAAGGGCCCAGCGGAGCGGTCCTTGAGACGGCGGTGCCCAGCGGAGCGGTGCTTGAGAAGAAGGGCCCAGCGGAGTGGTCCTTGAGACGGCGGTGCCCAGCGGAGCGGTGCTTGAGAAGAAGGGCCCAGTGGAGCGGTGCTTGAGAAGAAGGGCCCAGCGGAGCGGTGCTTGAGAATAAGGGCCCAGCGGAGCGGTGCTTGAGAAGAAGGGCCCAGCGGAGCGGTGCTTGAGAAGAAGGGCCCTGTTCAGCGGTGCTCTTCTCCACGGCGGGCCCTGTTCAGCGGTGCTCTTCTCCACGGCGGGCCCTGTTCAGCGGTGCTCTTCTCCACGGCGGGCCCTGTTCAGCGGTGCTCTTCTCCACGGCGGGCCCTGTTCAGCGGTGCTCTTCTCCACGGCGGGCCCTGTTCAGCGGTGCTCTTCTTCACCGCGGGCCCTGTTCAGCGGTGCTCTTCTCCACGGCGGGCCCTGTTCAGCGGTGCTCTTCTCCACGGCGGGCCCTGTTCAGCGGTGCTCTTCTCCACGGCGGGCCCTGTTCAGCGGTGCTCTTCTTCACCGCGGGCCCTGTTCAGCGGTGCTCTTCTCCACGGCTGGCCCTGTTCAGCGGTGCTCTTCTCCACGGCGGGCCCTGTTCAGCGGTGCTCTTCTCCACGGCGGGCCCTGTTCAGCGGTGCTCTTCTCCACGGCGGGCCCTGTTCAGCGGTGCTCTTCTTCACCGCGGGCCCTGTTCAGCGGTGCTCTTCTTCACCGCGGGCCCTGTTCAGCGGTGCTCTTCTCCACGGCGGGCCCTGTTCAGCGGTGCTCATCCAGCAGGTCAAGGGAGCCAGACCTGGCCTGGACTCCCTGCTCAGTCGCCCTCGGACCGTGACGTTTCTGGACCCTTCGGGGACGGACTCCTGGCCTCCTTAGTGTCCTCCTTCCCAGCTGGGATGTGGCATGTGGGGTCCACCTTCTCCGCGCTCCTGCTGCCCTTCCGCTCCTTTGATGGGGCTCTCGGGCCCTTGCCTCCCCTAGATGGTGTGGGTGGTGAAGTGGCCGCACATTGCTCCTTGGGGGCAGCCCTGTCGGTCCTCGCACGGCGACCCTTGTTTTTGCGGGTCCTCTTGCCGGGGGGGGGGGCTGGACGTGTCCTTGCTGCTGATCGATGTGTCACTGCTGGCAAAGGGTGGGCTCCAGAACCCATGCACAACAGTGACACCCGAAGCTGGGCTGGTGGTGGCTGCGGTGCTCTTGGGACTCTTTGAAGATGGATGGGGGAGCTCATCGGGGGGAAAGAGGTCAAGGTTAGCCATGAAAAGTTTCTTAGGGCCAAGGTAAAGGGTAGGAGAAGTGGAGATGGAAGTGGAGGTAGAGGAGGTGGTTGTAGGAGAGTCAGGTGTGCTGTCATTGGGTGAAGGTGCTGGTGCTGTAGGCTGTCGTGAGGTGGATGGCTGTTGTGTGGGTGGCTGCCTGCGTTTGTGTGTCTTGGAAGAGGGGGTGACAGACACAGTGGGAGAGGACACAGGGGACGTGTAAATGGCAGTGGGGGTGGTGACTGCACAAGTGTGGACTGTACTGGAGGGTGAGGTGGTGATGGAAGCACTGGCTGATGTTGGGGTGCATGCAGGTGTGAGTGTAGACGTCACAGGGAGGGAGGAGGGAGACGAGGAGGAGGGGGACACAGGGGTGGCAGTGGCTGTTGGCATGTCTGCATCTGGGTGTTGCTTGGGTGAGTGTTTGTGGGATCTGTGGTGCTTGTGTTTGGATGAGCTGCTCTTGGGTGTTGAGGTGTGTGCAGGCTGGTCTGATGGTGTGGATGGGATAGGCTGAGGGACAGGAGACAGAGAAAGGCTGGAGGCAGTAAGAAGAGGGAGGCTGGAAACAGGGACAATGGCTGCCGTCAGTGCTGAGGCCAGAGCAGTGAACGCTCGTTGATGGGCAGCCTGACCCGAATGAATGCCCTCCAGGTACGCATTGCTCTGTTGCACCTCCCTTTGCACACCCTGGATGGCATTCAAAAGGGTCGTCTGCCCAACAATGAGCGTCCTTACCAGGTCAATGAGCTCCGCACTGAGGGCAGCAGGGGCAACAGGGGCAGGGGCAGGGGCTGAGGTGCCTGGGGCGAAGGAGACGCGCGCCTTCCTGGGCGAACGGGCACGGAGCGAAGACTGAGGGGCTGCTGGGAGGGCGGGGCTGGTGCGCTGGGTGGCGGCTGTACCTGTAGAGGCGGGGGGCACGGATGTTGCCGCCACCCCTAGGGAGCTCCCATCCGAGGACGTGTCGCTTTCGCTGCTCTCACCAGCGGTCCCCGTCGTGGTGCTCCCCTCGCCCTCCGGATCACTGGTGCCCTCGGTGTCTGTTCCTGGGCCCACCGGGGCCTTGTGTCCTGCAGCTCCCTCGTGCTCCGATGCCAAATCTCCTCCGCCTGATGATGCTAATGCACACATGCACAAGAAGATGAAGAGAAAGGGTGGGGGGAGAAAAAGAAGACCAGGTTGAGTGCATGCAATGTCAACACCGTTGGCGGAGAGGACAGACACAGGTGCCTAATGCACTAAGCCGCGCATTCGGGGTACACTACTCAGTACTACTGACTAAGACAACAGGCCAAGAGACGTCAAACGCGCACATGGGAGATGCTGGACCTTCAATGGCTGTACTTGTCACCCTACCGAGGTGGGGGCCGGGGGCACAGGGCCATGCCTAAGGGAGAGGACTACACTTCAGAAAGCGCCCTGGCCTAATGTCACCCACAGCCCTCCTCCCCCACCCATACGCCTCCACTGCACAGAAAGATAGGAGAATGTGCCGATACTCACCCCCTTGTGTCTGCTGTGATGTCTTAAAGCGCCCATCCAATTCAGGGTAGGCCACCGCCAGGATCTGGGACATCAGGGGGGTCATGGTGCGACTGGCACCCCTCCTAGGTTGGGAGGCCATCCCCAGCAGTGTTTCTGCGGTCTTCCTTGTTCCGCGGCGGATGTCCTCCCACCTCTTGCGGCAGTGGGTGCCCCGTCTGTTGTGGACCCCCAAGTTCCGGACTTCCTTGGCGATGGCACGCCAAATCTCGATCTTCTGATGGGCGCTGACCTATTTGACATGTACAGGGTGGAAAGGAGGAAATCATCAATGACCTGCATGTTAGATGTGATTGGCCCCCCCCTCCAACTTTGCCATATGGCACATGCTCTCATCTGTCGGGCGTTGCACTCCTCATTCGCCCCCCACCCCACCAACTTACATCCACCCCAATCCACACAGGCATAGCCCATTCCATGTGCACCCGGTGTACTCACTTGTTGGTCTGGAGGACCGTAGAGTAGCGCATACTGGGGGAGGACCCCATCCACGAGCTTCTCCAACTCTTCAGACGTGAAGGCAGGGGCCCTTTCCCCAGTCGCAGCAGCCATTGTATCTTCCAGACCGAGGTCACAGCAGCACTTGCAGTATAGGTCCTCTCCTGTGGATGATCAGGTCTCGAGTGATTAAGCAGATAGAAAATGGCGGTCACGCCCGCGGCGGTGCGTACCGCGGTGGTGCGTACCGCGACCGCCGGCGCACTTCGTCATTGGCTCCTGAAACCCATAGGCTTCAATGTTAACCAATGCGGCTTTGCGCTGCGGTCTTCGACCGCCACGGTGTGCCCCGCCAGCGCATTGACCTCACATCCCATTGTCCCACTTCACAGGTCAGGCAGCCGCCATTTCAAGGGCCTACATGGCTTAATTTTGACTGCGACACACAGGCCTAGGCCTTGCATTGCCACACATACACGCCTTTCAACCCATTGCCATTCTTTAACTGTGCAAGCTGTCTGTACGTACCTGTGGTTTGGCTGACTCTGTGCTCCATGTTGTCCTTCCTAGGCACCGTCCGCTGGGACTTGGGATGAGAAGGAGGAATCCTTGCGTGTACCGACCGCTGGTGGACCTGTCGACAATGGAAGAACGCCATATAATACTTCGATACAGACTTGACCGTGCCACTATCCATGAACTGTGTGCCCAGCTGGAGCCAGACCTGATGTCCCCCATCAGCCAACCCACAGGGATTCCCCCTCTGGTGCAGGTTTTGTCAGTCCTCCATTTTTTGGCAAGTGGGTCATTCCAGACCACAGTGGCCATGTCATCTGGAATGTCTCAGCCTATGTTTTCTAAGATTTTGAGCAGAGTGTTGTCTGCCCTGATGAAACTCATGCGGAGCTACATCATTTTCCCAGAGGAGGGTGACTTGCCTACAGTGAAGGGTGATTTCTATGCCCTTGGACATATCCCCAACATCATTGGTGCCATTGATGGGACCCATGTGGCTTTGGTACCCCCAAAAGACGATCAGCAGGTGTACCGAAACAGAAAAAGTTATCATTCGATTAATGTCAAGGTGGTCTGTTTGGCTGACCAGTACATCTCCCATGTAAATGCCAAGTTCCCAGGGTCAGTGCATGACGCGTATGTGATGCGAAATAGCAGCATCCCCTATGTGATGGAGCAGCTACAGAGACAACGTGTGTGGCTAATAGGTGACTCTGGTTACCCCAACCTGCCGTGGCTACTGACCCCAGTGAGGAATCCCCGGACAAGGGCAGAGGAACGCTACAATGAGGCCCATGGGCGTACTAGGAGGGTGATTGAGCGAACCTTTGGCCTCCTGAAGGCCAGGTTTAGGTGCCTGCATATGACCGGTGGATCCCTAATGTACTCACCAAAGAAGGTGTGCCATATCATCGTGGCGTGCTGTATGCTTCACAACCTGGCTTTGCAACGCCAGGTGCCTTTCCTGCAGGAGGATGGTCCAGATGGTGGTGTTGTAGAAGCCGTGGAGCCTGTGGAGAGTGAAGAGGAGGAAGACTCAGAGGACGACACAGACAATAGGGACAGAGTGATACAACAGTATTTCCAGTAACACCCAGGTAAGAATCACCCACGCCATTTCACAATTGCTTATAGCCTCCTGCATCTGTACTTTCTGTAGTTCCCACCAGATCTTTTTGGGTAATTTTTGTTTTTCCCTTCCCTTCTCAGTGCTGTATGACTCAGTGCCTGACTTCTGCTTGGTTTGCCCATGAACTACAGCGTATTGACATTGGTATGTTGTCATCACTAATTGACAGAACAGATATTGAACAGTAATATGTAATACATTTGCTAATAATACAGCATGACTCCAAACTGATTTGTGTGCAATATGTGATTTATTTACAGTGCTAGATATTGGTACATGTGATTATAAGGGTGATGGGTGGGGGTGGAGTAATGTCCATGGCAGAGTCCAGTTCTCAGTCTCACAGGTGCATTGTCCTTTTGCCTGTGGAAGGATGGAGCAGAGGCAGTTTATGGTTGGACAGGGTGGCAATGTGGGACAGTGGGAAGAGTTCAGGGGGTATGTCCTGCTGGCGGGGGTCTTGACATCCTACTCTGTCTTTTTTTTGGATCTCAGGCTCCTCTTACGGGGTGGTTGTTCTTCAGCAGGAGGTGGGGTTCTGGTGGCCTGTCGTGGTGTTGGGGCCTCCTGTCCACTTGCGCCGGCGGAGGTGGTAGGCTGTTCCTGGTCCGGGCTAGTGACAGGGGCCCTGTGTGGTGCCACATGGTCCCGCAACGCGTCTTCTATCCTGTTGAGGGCCAGGACGATGGTCCCCATTGCGGTCCCGATGATTCTCAGCTCCTCCCTGAACCCCATGTAGCGTTCCTCCTGCTGTGCCTGGATCTCCGTGAACCTGGCCAGTACCGTCGCCATCGTCTCTTGGGAGTGGTGGTAGGCCCCCATGATGGTGGTGAGGGCCTCTTGGAGAGTGGGTTCCCTGGGCCTCTCCTCCCCCCCCTGTCGCACAGCAGCCCTCCGAGCTGCCCGGTTTCCCCCGGCCTCTGTCTCCTGGACGGTGTGCCCGCTCCCACTGCCCCCAGGTCCCTGTTGTTGTTGGGGTGTTGGGTTAGCCTGGGTGCCCTGTAGTGGCAGACACACCGCTGATTGACGTGTCCTAGAGACAGAGGCATGGGCCCGCTGAGATCCTGGGGCCTGAGATCCAAAAAGTCCGGCGCAGACGACAACGGTGAGTACTGCACCTACGACACACGGGAGGGGGGAGGACGAAAGGTTACGGGCACACACATATGCGACTCCCCCCCCCAACTATGTACACACCAATGCAGAGCAACAAGTCACAGTGACACCACCGAAACACCCCAGAAAAATGCTAGGACATAATCAAATTTGGAATAAATATTTATGTACCAAAAAGGTCCTGAAAAATATCGTACAACCATGAAAGATATTCACAAGAAAACAAATGACATACACATCAGTGTATAACTGAAGTAACAAGTCCTGCACATCCTACGAATTCATCATGTCCGTGGCCCAAAGTTTTGAGAAACAAGGACAAAGCCCACAAAGGAGACCTGAGTCCTTTGGAGAGAACACTGCAGGGGCATCAGATGTAAAAACTACAGGCACCTCAGGGGGAAGGGAAGGGGGGGGCACCACAGCCACATGAGTCCACGACGCCAGATCCATGAGGAGCCACCATGCCCTCTCTACAGTGGGTGGGCTGCCCACTGGACCATCCTGGGGAGTGCAAAGCCACAGTCTCTCAATGTCTCTACAGTGGGTGGGCTGCCCACTGGACCATCCTGGGGAGTGCAAAGCCACAGTCTCTCAATGTCTCTACAGTGGGTGGGCTGCCCACTGGACCATCCTGGGGAGTGCAAAGCCACAGTCCATCAGGTGGATGACAGTCTCCACTGGTCAAGGAGGAGGCATGGTGGGCACAGTGAACCATAAACAGTGATTGAGACGGCGGTGCCCAGCGGAGCGGTGCTTGAGATGAAGGGCCCAGCGGAGCGGTGCTTGAGAAGGGCCCAGCGGAGCGGTGCTTGAGAGGAAGGGCCCAGCGGAGCGGTGCTTGAGAAGAAGGGCCCAGCGGAGCGGTGCTTGAGAGGAAGGGCCCAGCGGAGCGGAGCTTGAGACGGCGGTGCCCAGCGGAGCGGTGCTTGAGAAGAAGGGCCCAGCGGAGCGGTGCTTGAGAAGAAGGGCCCAGCGGAGCGGTGCTTGAGAAGAAGGGCCCAGCGGAGCGGTGCTTGAGAAGAAGGGCCCAGCGGAGCGGTGCTTGAGAGGAAGGGCCCAGCGGAGCGGTGCTTGAGAAGAAGGGCCCAGCGGAGCGGTGCTTGAGAGGAAGGGCCCAGCGGAGCGGTGGTTGAGACGGCGGTGCCCAGCGGAGCGGTGCTTGAGAAGAAGGGCCCAGCGGAGCGGTGCTTGAGAGGAAGGGCCCAGCGGAGCGGTCCTTGAGACGGCGGTGCCCAGCGGAGCGGTGCTTGAGAAGAAGGGCCCAGCGGAGCGGTCCTTTTGACGGCGGTGCCCAGCGGAGCGGTGCTTGAGAAGAAGGGCCCAGCGGAGCGGTGCTTGAGACGGCGGTGCCCAGCGGAGCGGTGCTTGAGAGGAAGGGCCCAGCGGAGCGGTCCTTGAGACGGCGGTGCCCAGCGGAGCGGTGCTTGAGAAGAAGGGCCCAGCGGAGCGGTGCTTGAGAAGAAGGGCCCAGCGGAGCGGTGCTTGAGAGGAAGGGCCCAGCGGAGCGGTGCTTGAGACGGCGGTGCCCAGCGGAGCGGTGCTTGAGAGGAAGGGCCCAGCGGAGCGGTCCTTGAGTCGGCGGTGCCCAGCGGAGCGGTGCTTGAGAAGAAGGGCCCAGCGGAGTGGTCCTTGAGACGGCGGTGCCCAGCGGAGCGGTGCTTGAGAAGAAGGGCCCAGCGGAGCGGTGCTTGAGAAGAAGGGCCCAGCGGAGCGGTGCTTGAGAATAAGGGCCCAGCGGAGCGGTGCTTGAGAAGAAGGGCCCAGCGGAGCGGTGCTTGAGAAGAAGGGCCCTGTTCAGCGGTGCTCTTCTCCACGGCGGGCCCTGTTCAGCGGTGCTCTTCTCCACGGCGGGCCCTGTTCAGCGGTGCTCTTCTCCACGGCGGGCCCTGTTCAGCGGTGCTGAACGTGTCCTTGCTGCTGATCGATGTGTCACTGCTGGCAAAGGGTGGGCTCCAGAACCCATGCACAACAGTGACACCCGAAGCTGGGCTGGTGGTGGCTGCGGTGCTCTTGGGACTCTTTGAAGATGGATGGGGGAGCTCATCGGGGGGAAAGAGGTCAAGGTTAGCCATGAAAAGTTTCTTAGGTCCAAGGTAAAGGGTAGGAGAAGTGGAGATGGAAGTGGAGGTAGAGGAGGTGGTTGTAGGAGAGTCAGGTGTGCTGTCATTGGGTGAAGGTGCTGGTGCTGTAGGCTGTCGTGAGGTGGATGGCTGTTGTGTGGGTGGCTGCCTGCGTTTGTGTGTCTTGGAAGAGGGGGTGACAGACACAGTGGGAGAGGACACAGGGGACGTGTAAATGGCAGTGGGGGTGGTGACTGCACAAGTGTGGACTGTACTGGAGGGTGAGGTGGTGATGGAAGCACTGGCTGATGTTGGGGTGCATGCAGGTGTGAGTGTAGACATCACAGGGAGGGAGGAGGGAGACGAGGAGGAGGGGGACACAGGGGTGGCAGTGGCTGTTGGCATGTCTGCATCTGGGTGTTGCTTGGGTGAGTGTTTGTGGGATCTGTGGTGCTTGTGTTTGGATGAGCTGCTCTTGGGTGTTGAGGTGTGTGCAGGCTGGTCTGATGGTGTGGATGGGATAGGCTGAGGGACAGGAGACAGAGAAAGGCTGGAGGCAGTAAGAAGAGGGAGCGGTGCTTGAGAAGAAGGGCCCAGCGGAGCGGTGCTTGAGACGGCGGTGCCCAGCGGAGCGGTGCTTGAGAGGAAGGGCCCAGCGGAGCGGTCCTTGAGACGGCGGTGCCCAGCGGAGCGGTGCTTGAGAAGAAGGGCCCAGCGGAGCGGTGCTTGAGAAGAAGGGCCCAGCGGAGCGGTGCTTGAGAGGAAGGGCCCAGCGGAGCGGTGCTTGAGAAGAAGGGCCCAGCGGAGCGGTGCTTGAGAATAAGGGCCCAGCGGAGCGGTGCTTGAGAAGAAGGGCCCAGCGGAGCGGTGCTTGAGAAGAAGGGCCCTGTTCAGCGGTGCTCTTCTCCACGGCGGGCCCTGTTCAGCGGTGCTCTTCTCCACGGCGGGCCCTGTTCAGCGGTGCTCTTCTCCACGGCGGGCCCTGTTCAGCGGTGCTCTTCTCCACGGCGGGCCCTGTTCAGCGGTGCTCTTCTTCACCGCGGGCCCTGTTCAGCGGTGCTCTTCTCCACGGCGGGCCCTGTTCAGCGGTGCTCTTCTCCACGGCGGGCCCTGTTCAGCGGTGCTCTTCTCCATGGCGGGCCCTGTTCAGCGGTGCTCTTCTTCACCGCGGGCCCTGTTCAGCGGTGCTCTTCTCCACGGCTGGCCCTGTTCAGCGGTGCTCTTCTCCACGGCGGGCCCTGTTCAGCGGTGCTCTTCTCCACGGCGGGCCCTGTTCAGCGGTGCTCTTCTCCACGGCGGGCCCTGTTCAGCGGTGCTCTTCTTCACCGCGGGCCCTGTTCAGCGGTGCTCTTCTTCACCGCGGGCCCTGTTCAGCGGTGCTCTTCTCCACGGCGGGCCCTGTTCAGCGGTGCTCATCCAGCAGGTCAAGGGAGCCAGACCTGGCCTGGACTCCCTGCTCAGTCGCCCTCGGACCGTGACGTTTCTGGACCCTTCGGGGACGGACTCCTGGCCTCCTTAGTGTCCTCCTTCCCAGCTGGGATGTGGTATGTGGGGTCCACCTTCTCCGCGCTCCTGCTGCCCTTCCGCTCCTTTGATGGGGCTCTCGGGCCCTTGCCTCCCCTAGATGGTGTGGGTGGTGAAGTGGCCGCACATTGCTCCTTGGGGGCAGCCCTGTCGGTCCTCGCACGGCGACCCTTGTTTTTGCGGGTCCTCTTGCCGGGGGGGGGGGGGCTGGACGTGTCCTTGCTGCTGATCGATGTGTCACTGCTGGCAAAGGGTGGGCTCCAGAACCCATGCACAACAGTGACACCCGAAGCTGGGCTGGTGGTGGCTGCGGTGCTCTTGGGACTCTTTGAAGATGGATGGGGGAGCTCATCGGGGGGAAAGAGGTCAAGGTTAGCCATGAAAAGTTTCTTAGGTCCAAGGTAAAGGGTAGGAGAAGTGGAGATGGAAGTGGAGGTAGAGGAGGTGGTTGTAGGAGAGTCAGGTGTGCTGTCATTGGGTGAAGGTGCTGGTGCTGTAGGCTGTCGTGAGGTGGATGGCTGTTGTGTGGGTGGCTGCCTGCGTTTGTGTGTCTTGGAAGAGGGGGTGACAGACACAGTGGGAGAGGACACAGGGGACGTGTAAATGGCAGTGGGGGTGGTGACTGCACAAGTGTGGACTGTACTGGAGGGTGAGGTGGTGATGGAAGCACTGGCTGATGTTGGGGTGCATGCAGGTGTGAGTGTAGACATCACAGGGAGGGAGGAGGGAGACGAGGAGGAGGGGGACACAGGGGTGGCAGTGGCTGTTGGCATGTCTGCATCTGGGTGTTGCTTGGGTGAGTGTTTGTGGGATCTGTGGTGCTTGTGTTTGGATGAGCTGCTCTTGGGTGTTGAGGTGTGTGCAGGCTGGTCTGATGGTGTGGATGGGATAGGCTGAGGGACAGGAGACAGAGAAAGGCTGGAGGCAGTAAGAAGAGGGAGGCTGGAAACAGGGACAATGGCTGCCGTCAGTGCTGAGGCCAGAGCAGTGAACGCTCGTTGATGGGCAGCCTGACCCGAATGAATGCCCTCCAGGTACGCATTGCTCTGTTGCACCTCCCTTTGCACACCCTGGATGGCATTCAAAAGGGTCGTCTGCCCAACAATGAGCGTCCTTACCAGGTCAATGAGCTCCGCCCTGAGGGCAGCAGGGGCAACAGGGGCAGGGGCAGGGGCTGAGGTGCCTGGGGCGAAGGAGACGCGCGCCTTCCTGGGCGAACGGGCACGGAGCGAAGACTGAGGGGCTGCTGGGAGGGCGGGGCTGGTGCGCTGGGTGGCGGCTGTACCTGTAGAGGCGGGGGGCACGGATGTTGCCGCCACCCCTAGGGAGCTCCCATCCGAGGACGTGTCGCTTTCGCTGCTCTCACCAGCGGTCCCCGTCGTGGTGCTCCCCTCGCCCTCCGGATCACTGGTGCCCTCGGTGTCTGTTCCTGGGCCCACCGGGGCCTTGTGTCCTGCAGCTCCCTCGTGCTCCGATGCCAAATCTCCTCCGCCTGATGATGCTAATGCACACATGCACAAGAAGATGAAGAGAAAGGGTGGGGGGAGAAAAAGAAGACCAGGTTGAGTGCATGCAATGTCAACACCGTTGGCGGAGAGGACAGACACAGGTGCCTAATGCACTAAGCCGCGCATTCGGGGTACACTACTCAGTACTACTGACTAAGACAACAGGCCAAGAGACGTCAAACGCGCACATGGGAGATGCTGGACCTTCAATGGCTGTACTTGTCACCCTACCGAGGTGGGGGCCGGGGGCACAGGGCCATGCCTAAGGGAGAGGACTACACTTCAGAAAGCGCCCTGGCCTAATGTCACCCACAGCCCTCCTCCCCCACCCATACGCCTCCACTGCACAGAAAGATAGGAGAATGTGCCGATACTCACCCCCTTGTGTCTGCTGTGATGTCTTAAAGCGCCCATCCAATTCAGGGTAGGCCACCGCCAGGATCTGGGACATCAGGGGGGTCATGGTGCGACTGGCACCCCTCCTAGGTTGGGAGGCCATCCCCAGCAGTGTTTCTGCGGTCTTCCTTGTTCCGCGGCGGATGTCCTCCCACCTCTTGCGGCAGTGGGTGCCCCGTCTGTTGTGGACCCCCAAGTTCCGGACTTCCTTGGCGATGGCACGCCAAATCTCGATCTTCGGATGGGCGCTGACCTATTTGACATGTACAGGGTGGAAAGGAGGAAATCATCAATGACCTGCATGTTAGATGTGATTGGCCCCCCCCTCCAACTTTGCCATATGGCACATGCTCTCATCTGTCGGGCGTTGCACTCCTCATTCGCCCCCCACCCCACCAACTTACATCCACCCCAATCCACACAGGCATAGCCCATTCCATGTGCACCCGGTGTACTCACTTGTTGGTCTGGAGGACCGTAGAGTAGCGCATACTGGGGGAGGACCCCATCCACGAGCTTCTCCAACTCTTCAGACGTGAAGGCAGGGGCCCTTTCCCCAGTCGCAGCAGCCATTGTATCTTCCAGACCGAGGTCACAGCAGCACTTGCAGTATAGGTCCTCTCCTGTGGATGATCAGGTCTCGAGTGATTAAGCAGATAGAAAATGGCGGTCACGCCCGCGGCGGTGCGTACCGCGGTGGTGCGTACCGCGACCGCCGGCGCACTTCGTCATTGGCTCCTGAAACCCATAGGCTTCAATGTTAACCAATGCGGCTTTGCGCTGCGGTCTTCGACCGCCACGGTGTGCCCCGCCAGCGCATTGACCTCACATCCCATTGTCCCACTTCACAGGTCAGGCAGCCGCCATTTCAAGGGCCTACATGGCTTAATTTTGACTGCGACACACAGGCCTAGGCCTTGCATTGCCACACATACACGCCTTTCAACCCATTGCCATTCTTTAACTGTGCAAGCTGTCTGTACGTACCTGTGGTTTGGCTGACTCTGTGCTCCATGTTGTCCTTCCTAGGCACCGTCCGCTGGGACTTGGGATGAGAAGGAGGAATCCTTGCGTGTACCGACCGCTGGTGGACCTGTCGACAATGGAAGAACGCCATATAATACTTCGATACAGACTTGACCGTGCCACTATCCATGAACTGTGTGCCCAGCTGGAGCCAGACCTGATGTCCCCCATCCGCCAACCCACAGGGATTCCCCCTCTGGTGCAGATTTTGTCAGTCCTCCATTTTTTGGCAAGTGGGTCATTCCAGACCACAGTGGCCATGTCATCTGGAATGTCTCAGCCTATGTTTTCTAAGATTTTGAGCAGAGTGTTGTCTGCCCTGATGAAACTCATGCGGAGCTACATCATTTTCCCAGAGGAGGGTTACTTGCCTACAGTGAAGGGTGATTTCTATGCCCTTGGACATATCCCCAACATCATTGGTGCCATTGGTGGGACCCATGTGGCTTTGGTACCCCCAAAAGACGATCAGCAGGTGTACCGAAACAGAAAAAGTTATCATTCGATTAATGTCAAGGTGGTCTGTTTGGCTGACCAGTACATCTCCCATGTAAATGCCAAGTTCCCAGGGTCAGTGCATGACGCGTATGTGATGCGAAATAGCAGCATCCCCTATGTGATGGAGCAGCTACAGAGACAACGTGTGTGGCTAATAGGTGACTCTGGTTACCCCAACCTGCCGTGGCTACTGACCCCAGTGAGGAATCCCCGGACAAGGGCAGAGGAACGCTACAATGAGGCCCATGGGCGTACTAGGAGGGTGATTGAGCGAACCTTTGGCCTCCTGAAGGCCAGGTTTAGGTGCCTGCATATGACCGGTGGATCCCTAATGTACTCACCAAAGAAGGTGTGCCATATCATCGTGGCGTGCTGTATGCTTCACAACCTGGCTTTGCAACGCCAGGTGCCTTTCCTGCAGGAGGATGGTCCAGATGGTGGTGTTGTA
Source organism: Pleurodeles waltl (assembly GCF_031143425.1). Lineage (NCBI taxonomy): Eukaryota > Metazoa > Chordata > Amphibia > Caudata > Salamandridae > Pleurodeles > Pleurodeles waltl. Next base: position 255,031,126 of record NC_090437.1, on the reverse strand, counting down.
GAAGCCGTGGAGCCTGTGGAGAGTGAAGAGGAGGAAGACTCAGAGGACGACACAGACAATAGGGACAGAGTGATACAACAGTATTTCCAGTAACACCCAGGTAAGAATCACCCACGCCATTTCACAATTGCTTATAGCCTCCTGCATCTGTACTTTCTGTAGTTCCCACCAGATCTTTTTGGGTAATTTTTGTTTTTCCCTTCCCTTCTCAGTGCTGTATGACTCAGTGCCTGACTTCTGCTTGGTTTGCCCATGAACTACAGCGTATTGACATTGGTATGTTGTCATCACTAATTGACAGAACAGATATTGAACAGTAATATGTAATACATTTGCTAATAATACAGCATGACTCCAAACTGATTTGTGTGCAATATGTGATTTATTTACAGTGCTAGATATTGGTACATGTGATTATAAGGGTGATGGGTGGGGGTGGAGTAATGTCCATGGCAGAGTCCAGTTCTCAGTCTCACAGGTGCATTGTCCTTTTGCCTGTGGAAGGATGGAGCAGAGGCAGTTTATGGTTGGACAGGGTGGCAATGTGGGACAGTGGGAAGAGTTCAGGGGGTATGTCCTGCTGGCGGGGGTCTTGACATCCTACTCTGTCTTTTTTTTGGATCTCAGGCTCCTCTTACGGGGTGGTTGTTCTTCAGCAGGAGGTGGGGTTCTGGTGGCCTGTCGTGGTGTTGGGGCCTCCTGTCCACTTGCGCCGGCGGAGGTGGTAGGCTGTTCCTGGTCCGGGCTAGTGACAGGGGCCCTGTGTGGTGCCACATGGTCCCGCAACGCGTCTTCTATCCTGTTGAGGGCCAGGACGATGGTCCCCATTGCGGTCCCGATGATTCTCAGCTCCTCCCTGAACCCCATGTAGCGTTCCTCCTGCTGTGCCTGGATCTCCGTGAACCTGGCCAGTACCGTCGCCATCGTCTCTTGGGAGTGGTGGTAGGCCCCCATGATGGTGGTGAGGGCCTCTTGGAGAGTGGGTTCCCTGGGCCTCTCCTCCCCCCCCTGTCGCACAGCAGCCCTCCGAGCTGCCCGGTTTCCCCCGGCCTCTGTCTCCTGGACGGTGTGCCCGCTCCCACTGCCCCCAGGTCCCTGTTGTTGTTGGGGTGTTGGGTTAGCCTGGGTGCCCTGTAGTGGCAGACACACCGCTGATTGACGTGTCCTAGAGACAGAGGCATGGGCCCGCTGGGTGGGAGCTGTGCTGGTGTTGGCAGAGGGGGTCGGGTCTGGTGTGGCCTGTGGCTGCCTGAGGGGAACCGACTGCCCAGAGGTCCCCGATGGTCCGGGCTGGTCATCAGGTTCAGTGTCGACAGAGCTGCTGTCCTCACTGTGGGCCTGTTCCGGGGGTGGGATGGACATTTCTGGACCCTCCTGGCTGGTGTGTTGGCGTTCGGGTCCTGCATGGGGTAAGAGAATTTGGTTATTGTTTCTGTGTGTGCAATGGCGTGCGTGTTATGGGTGCCCTCGTCCCCCAGTGCAGGCATTCCCTTGAGGGAGGTGTTGTGAGGGTAGTTAGTGGGGGGGGGTAAGTGCAGTGGTCATGCTTGGGTGATGGCTGTCCATGGATTGTGTTGGCATGCAGGAGTTGGTGTTGGGATGGGTGGGTTGTGCTGGTGAGACATTGTCAGGGAGGATGTGTGCTGGGGGTTTGGGGGTGAGGGTGGGGGTGTGGGTTGGCATGCTGGTGGGGTGGGGGGGATATAGTAGTTGAGATTGGACTTACCAGAGTCCATTCCTCCGGCTACTCCTGCGAGGCCCTGAGGATGCAGGATGTTGAAGACCTCTTGCTCCCATGATGTAAATTCGGGAGGGGTGGGTGGGGGTCCGCCGCCAGTCTTCTGGACCGCGATGTTGTGCCTGGAGACCATCGATCGGACCTTCCCCCGTAGGTTGTTCCATCGTTTGCGGATGTCCTCCCTATTCCTGGGATGCTGTCCCACCGCGTTGACCCTGTCCACGATCCGCTGCCATAGCTCCGCCTTCCTAGCTATACTGGTGTGCTGCACCTGTGAGCCGACGAGCTGGGGTTCCACTCTTAGGATTTCCTCCACCATCACCTGGAGTTCTTGGTCCGAAAAGCGTGGGTGCCTTTGGGGTGCCATGGGGTGGTGTGGGTGAGGTGTGGGGTGGTGTATGTGATGATGAGTATGTTGGTGTGTGGTGCTTTGTGCTACTATGTGGTGTGTGTGATGGTGTAGTGTGCCTCAGTGTGTATTCTATGGATTGTCTGCTGTGTCTCTCTCTCCTTCTCTCAGTAATTGTGGTCGTAGGGGTTTGTGGGTGATGTGGGTGTGTGTTTTATAGTTGATTGATTGTGTGGGAGTGGGTTGTGTATGTGTATCAGGTGTGTGTATTTGTAATTGTCCAATGTGCCTGTGTTTTGGTGCTGTGTGTGTATTTTGACCGCGGCGGTGTGTACCGCCAATAGAATACCGCGTTGGAAAGCCCGCCGCGTTGATTCGTGGGTCGAAATGGCATGGGCGTATTTCTGTTGGCGTGACGGTGGAGGTTTGGTCATCTTCAGTTTATCGCTGCCCGCTGATGTGGCGGCCTGCAGTGGAGGTCGGATTTTTGGAGGTTTGGCCGTTGTGGGTCAGAATGACCGTGGCGGCTTTCCGCGGCCGCGGCGGTGTTATGGCGGTCTTCTGACCGGCGGTAAGCGCCTTTTACCGCCGAGGTCAGAATGACCCCCATAGTCAGCAACATACTGACCACCTGCAGATGTATATGCATTTGTTTCAGCCATTCTTTTAAAGCCCGTAAACAGTTACAGAATATTCAGCGTGGTAACAGAGTACAAGTTAAACCCTGGTACAGGAGGTGCCAATATGCTGGAACTCAACCTATTATATGTTACCACATCTGTTTCAGCAATGCAGACAGATCAATGGCTATGTCATTCCAAGAAAAGGGGATGCAGTCGGGAAAGCTATGTTCATAGATGCATAGACATCTGTCACCAGGTGGATAGTATGGACAACACTTTGCTGCAAAGTTGGTCCAATCAATTGCAGCACAAAGTGGTGCAGCACCAGAACAGCAACATTGGCAAAATAGGTCTAACTTGGAACCTTATATTTCAGGCAGATGGATGCCACAAATTCTAAGAAACTCACTCCTTTCACAAAAGAAAATGGAAGGAGGTCCAGCGCTAACATTTTTGCTAGCTTCTCATTGTACAAACGTGCCATTGGGTGGTTCCAGTCATAGGGCCCCTCCTGCCTAAAAATGCTTGTATTTGTAGCCTATATTTTCTTCTTTTGTGTGGCCACTGACCCAGGAGACCTTTGAGATGTGGGTGTTGGTAGACTCAATGTGCATCATGGTGGTGTCACCGCATGCTGTAGTGTCTCAATCTGACTGTGAGTCTTCCTGTGCCATTGTAAGGTCAAATTTTTTAAGGCAGTCCTCCCACCGGATTGCGTGATGTTTTCTATAGGTTGCCCGGCCTCCAGTACCATAATGCGTACTCGACTAACATTTGCGTGGCTAATGGATCATATCTCAATGTTCTCCTTCTGTCCTTATTCAGTCACTGCCAATTCCTGGAGAAGAACTGGAGGTAGGTAGGTGTGTCAACTGCCTCTCTTCAGTGCATACTCCTACTGAGGAATGGGTTTGGTATTGATCTGTCCAGGGGTCTTACAAGTTCTGTGAGCTGGTTGTGCTTCCTGTGCCACATCTTTCGGAGCAGGTTGGATAGTCATGTCGGACTCCTCTGTGACAGCTTTCACAATGACTGGTTCATCATCATTCTCCTCATCATCATGTTCTCCATGATTCTACGGCTTTCTGGAATTTTTCTTTTCTCTTGCCCCTCCTGGCATCTGCTGGACTCTGCCGGGATCCACTCCATGTCTCTATCATCATCATCATCAGAAGTGGTGCTTGGAAAATATGAAGTAGTACTAACAAGTTGATTACTTATGTAATAAATATCGATTTAATCAAACATTGTGTTGTATAGCCATTTTAGTTACAGCTCCATGCACGTTATTTTAGCATACTAGGCCTGCCATTGTGCATTTTTACCTAGATATATTTTATCCGGCTTCGCTTTATCATTGTTACAGTAGTCACTTTACAGTCTTGTTTTATTTCCTTCCATCCAGCTGTTTTTGCCTAGGCCAGCACTGTATTCTCAAACAAGACATTCTTGCTCACTCTGTGCTTCTTCCAAAGCTGCAGTAAGAAAGGTTGCCAATGAACGTGGGATAAAATTTTGTCTCTGATATTCATAGAAAACACAAATCATTACCTGGGACATTTTCTCAGAACATCAGCTGTTTTATTATAAAAACACTGCTCTGTCCCTTATAAGTTAGAGGGAGATTCCAGCCAAAGAACCACAACTGTCTGCTGATTGCTGAATGCTTCGCTACAGCTGCTTTTGCAGAGTCCAGGCCTTTGCTCAGGTATGGGGGATGATGCCTTCCTATGAGAACCTGAAGAGCAGAATTAGAGCTTAACACATTGTGTTCTATTATAACTTAGGTAGGAATTAGCCTATAGACTCTAGTGACAATATGGTAGAGTTATTTCCATGCTTTACTCGTTTTGTCACAATTTCAATCTTGTCATGCTCTATCATCCCGGTTATTGCAGTCCATGCTTTGCTATCTAAGATGCAGTTGCTTCATTAAAAACATTACTGAAACATATACTGCCTCTGTTTGTCATTGTGTATATGCGACTAATGTTAGTGTGAGAAACGGATGAGACCTGAGGGACCACAGCTTCCCTGAGAAATCAGTTATGTCATGTGCTCGGCTGCCCAATCACCCCTGCCCTCGGGTAGAGGTGAGGCACTGCTAGTTAGCCGGAGCAAACTCCCAGACTGGAGTGACAGGTGCCACCTGTAGTGGGTCCGACTCAGTCTCCCACATCACAGGTGATTCAAAATCCATTCAAAATCTGGTAGTCTCATTAGAATAATGTGACATGGCAAAGCCAACGTTTGGTCAGGCTCTAATTTTCGGTTCCTCCTGAGTATCTCTGTCTCATTAAGTACAAAGACATCTCAGTACTGTATATGGAGACGTTCGTGGTATTGAGGATTTCCTCCACAGCTAAAATAGGGAACACCTATATGATGCTGGGCGTCATTTTTGCCCAGGAGTGTAAATCCTAGAATAGGGGACCTAGTACGTGAAAAAGTTGCTGTGAAAAAGGAATTTGGTCCTTCTTATCGTGCACCAGTCCAACTCTTGGGAGTACACAGTACCAGAACTCTCATTCTACCACCATTGGCAGGTGCCAAAGAAAATAGTTTTGTCTCCGTCGACAATGTCAAACTACACCATGTGGCCGATCCTACACAGCCGACCAAAAGGAACAGCCAGTAGTTCCCAAATCCCTCTCACTACTGGTCAAGAAGTTCCTCTACATGTTGTAAGCAGCAACACTGACACCTCTCCGAGCACCTCTCCGAGCTTCGGGAGGGTGGAAAATGATCTTGCATTGGTTCCACTAACAACAAATAATACAGAAATAACTGATCACTTTGACAGAACTTTGACACAGACGGATGGTGATATTTATTCAGTGCCACCGCAAGAAACACCAACTCTACCCACTATCACGGCTCCAGTGTTTGCACAAACTGCTTCTGGATATTTTGCCAACATCAATGATGACTTTTCAGACTCATTTCCCTCTTTGACAAATGAACTGTCAAAAACACATAAGCTGATAAATTGGCTTAAAGTAACTTACTTCATTCTTCTATGGAACTATCTGTGGCTTTCCTTGACTGTACTAGATTTCCTGCTTTGGATTGGGTTCATAATCAATTTTTTTTGTTGTTAATACATGGTCATTTTCTCCCTGAAAGATCAACAGTTGAACAGGTGGATGAAGTCCTAAAATCACATTTTTCTTATCACAAGGTCCGCAGAGACTTGTCCTTTGAGAACATTTCCGCTATACCAATTCCTGACTGTATCGTTTTGGATAAAGTAACATTCAATATATATGGCCCTATGGAGGTCATTCAAATACCATATGTGTTTAAACTTTCAATTAATGATATATTAATACCCAGAGTTGTTTCTGATGAATGGGATGTGAAAACAGTTGATTCTATGATGACTGAATTGCAGTAGTATACTATATTTGAAAACAAAGATGTTTATCAATCTAAAGAGAATCATTGTGATATGTTTTGCTATAATTATTATGGGCACCATCTCATCCACAGCAAGCAGCCCAAAGAGCGATTTTAATTATACACAATGGGAACATTGTCAGACTCCACTACAAGGGAGTTCCTAACGTAGTCTGAAAAGTTTACATATTTTTCTAAGCAGGATGGTAAAAATGCTGTATTATTTTAAATTGCCACTAAAAAAACATATGCATACTATTGACAAATACGAAATTTATATATTCGGATTCACTTGTTTCTCTGTTGACTATAGAAGGCTATGAATATTGGCTGAGGTCGAGTGACTTAAAAAGTGTGTAGGGAACTAGACATTGGCAAATCCAGGGGAAGGAAGCTTTATTTAGAGCATGCCTGATACCTGTTCAAATGATATTCTTAATTGAAACGGTGTAACAAACAAGTTGTCTAGGCTTAGCAAAAATTAAGGAATTGAACACTCCCAGTATTCCTACACCTGCAATATTTTATAAATGGCAAAAGTATATAATTGCAACTGAAGATCAGCTCGATGAATGGGTCCACAATGGTACATTTAGGCCCATATTTATACTTTTTGACGCTAAACTGCGCTAACGCAGTTTAGCGTCAAAAAGTTTAGCGCCGTCTAACGCCATTATGAAGCGCCATGCGGGTGCCGTATTTATGGAATGGCGTTAGCCGGCGCTAGCAGACCGGCGCTGCCTGGTGTGCGTGGAAAAAAAACACGTAGACCAGGCAGCGCCGGCGTAGGGGGAAAATGGCATTAGGGCGTCTTAAAATGGGGCAAGTCAGGTTGAGGCAAAAAAATCGCCTCAACCCGATTTGCGCCATTATTTTCGACGCCCAGGCGCGATTTAAATGACTCCTGTCTTAGTAAAGACAGGAGTCATGCCCCCTTGCCCAATGGCCATGCCCAGGGGACTTATGTCCCCTGGGCATGGTCTTTGGGCATAGTGGCATGTAGGGGGGCACAAATAAGGCCCCCCTATGCCACCCAAAAAAAAATTAAAAATATAAAAAATTATACTTACCTGAACTTACCTGAATGTCCCTGGGGTGGGTCCCTCCATCCTTGGGTGTCCTCCTGGGGTGGGCAAGGTTGGCAGGGGGGGTCCCTGGGGGCAGGGGAGGGCACCTGTGGGCTCATTTTGAGCACACAGGCCCCTTAACGCCTACCCTGACCCAGGCGTTAAATAGTGTCGCAAATGCGGGTTTTTTTGACCCGCCACCTCCCGGGCGTGATTTTTGCCCGAGAGTATAAATACGACGCATTTGCGTCGCCGTCATTTTTTTAGACGGGAACGCCTACCTTGCATCTCATTAACGCAAGGAAGGCGTTCACGCAAAAAAATGACGCTATTTGCCCATACTTTGGCGCTAGACGCGTCTAACGCCAAAGTATAAATATGGCGTTAGTTTTGGGCCGAATTTGCGTCGAAAAAAACGACGCTAATTTGGCGCAAACGGAGTATAAATACGGGCCTTAATGTTTCACTGTCACGTAATGGCGGGTAGTTATTGTGGCCAGTAGATACCAATGGGTGTTATAAACGTTTCATTAACTCCTCGGCGGGCTTTAGAACTAGTAAGCCGGACCCTCGCTGTATATCATCCAAACATGCGGGTATAGTAACAGCATACAGTGTAGGGAAGCTATGCCAGCAATGGTTGAAGAGTTCCTCACTAGATGAGGTCTAATAACACTGACTTACAGAACTTCCTGTTAGGCCCCAGAAAACAACGCAGAAAATGTTTCTTATATGAAGTATATAATGAAATCTGGCAACTTTCACAACAAGAAGCTACTGCCTGGTTAAGGCAAATAGATCAGGAAAATGTAAAAAAGGCATTAGCTGTTGTAGATAATGGGATTAATACCCTGTCTGACCGAATATACACCTTAAATAACATTGTTTCTTCTGCAATAGACGTTATACAAATGGATATGTCTTCATTACTTCATGGGCAGAGTCAACTAAGGTGCATTATGCTGTTGGGTTGGAAACTTCAAACACTGAAGGCGGGCCGCGTTCCCTGGCATCATGTCAGCGCAACGGAAATATGTTCTTCTTTTAATTTAACGTGTCAACAACAACTAATAGCTAAGAAAGACGCAACTTAAGTCAAGCTAAATATCGAGAATTTAGAAAAGTTGCTTTTTACTGTAGCTGAAATACCATCTGTTGAGTGGTTAATACACAGGGTCATTAACCCCTTCGCTGCCAGACCTTTTCCCCCTCCTGTGCCAGGCCTTTTTTTGCCTATTTGGGGCAGTTTGCGCTTAGGCCCTCATAACTTTTTGTCCACATAAGCTAACCAAGCCAAATTTGCGTCCTTTTTTTCCAACATCCTAGGGATTCTAGAGGTACCCAGACTTTGTGGGTTTCCTTGAAGGAGGCCAATAAATTGGCCAAAATACAGTGATAATTTCGTTTTTTTTTAAAAACAATGGAAAAAGTGGTTGCAGAAGAAGGCTTGTGGATTTCCCCCTGAAAATGGCATCAACAAAGGGTTTGTAGTGCTAAACTCAGCAGCTTCCTAGCTTTCAGGAACAGGCAGACTTGAATCAGAAAACCCAATTTTTCAACACAATTTTGGCATTTTACTGGGGCATACCCCATTTTTGCAATTTTTTGTGCTTTCAGCCTCCTTCCAGTCAGTGACAGGAATGGGCATGAAACCAATGCTGGATCCCAGAAACCTAACCATTTCTGAAAAGTAGAGAACATTCTGAATTCAGCAAGGGGTCATTTGTGTAGATCCTACAAGGGTTTCCTACAGAAAATAACAGCTGAAAGAGAAAAATATTGAAATTGAGGTGAAAAAAACATCAATTTTTCTCTACGGTTTACTCTGTAACTTTTCCCTGCAATGTCAGATTATGGAAAGCAATATACCGTTACGTCTGGTGGACTCCTCTGGTTGCGGGGATATATAGGGCTTGTAGGTTCATCAAGAACCCGAGGAACCCAGAGCCAATAAATGAGCTGCACCCTGCAGTGCATTTTCATTCTATACCGGGTATACAGCAATTCATTTGCTGAAATATAAAGAGTAAAAAATTGCTATCAAGAAAACCTTTGCATTTCCAAAAAGGGCACAAGATAAGGTGCTGAGGAGCAGTGGTTATTTGCACATCTCTGAATTCCGGGGTGACCATACAAGCATGTGAATTATAGGGAATTTCTCAAATAGATGTCTTTTTTACACACTCTCCTATATTTGGAAGGAAAAAATGTAGAGAAAGACAAGGGGCAATAACACTTGTTTTGCTAATCTATGTTCCCCCAAGTCTACCGATATAAATGATACCTCACTTGTGTGGGTAGGCCTAGCGCCGGCGAAAGGAAACACCCCAAAGCGCAACGTGGACACATCCTAAATTTTGGAAAAAAACTGAGGTGTTTTTTGCGAAGTGCCTACCTGTAGATTTTGGCCTCTAGCTCAGCCGGCACCTAGGGAAACCTACCAAACCTGTGTATTTCTGAAAACTAGAGACCTAGGGGAATCCAAGGAGGGGTGACTTGCGGGGCTCGGACCAGGTTCTGTTACCCAGAATCCTTTGCAAACCTCAAAATTTGGCTAAAAAAACACATGTTCCTCACATTTCTGTGGCAGAAAGTTCTGGAATCTGAGAGGAGCTACAAATTTCCTTCCACCCAGCGTTCCCCCAAGTCTCCCGATAAAAATGATACCTCACTTGCGTGGGTAGGGCTAGCGCCGGCGACAGGAAGCACCCCATAGCGCAACGTGGACACATCCTACATTTTGGAAAAAAACAGAGGTGTTTTTTGCGAAGTGCCTACCTGTAGATTTTGGCCTCTAGCTCAGCCGGCACCTAGGGAAACCTACCAAACCTGTGCATTTCTGAAAACTAGAGACCTAGGGGAATCCAAGGAGGGGTGACTTGCGGGGCTCGGACCAGGTTCTGTTACCCAGAATCCTTTGCAAACCTCAAAATTTGGCTAAAAAAACACATGTTCCTCACATTTCTGTGGCAGAAAGTTCTGGAATCTGAGAGGAGCTACAAATTTCCTTCCACCCAGCATTCCCCCAAGTCTCCCGATAAAAATGATACCTCACTTGCGTGGGTAGGCCTAGCGCCAGCGACAGGAAACACCCCAAAGCGCAACGTGGACACATTCTAAATTTTGGAAAAAAACAGAGGTGTTTTTTGCGAAGTGCCTACCTGTAGATTTTGGCCTCTAGCTCAGCCGGCACCTAGGGAAACCCACCAAACCTGTGCATTTCTGAAAACTAGAGACCTAGGGGAATCCAAGGAGGGGTGACTTGCGGGGCTCGGACCAGGTTCTGTTACCCAGAATCCTTTGCAAACCTCAAAATTTGGCTAAAAAAACACATGTTCCTCACATTTCTGTGGCAGAAAGTTCTGGAATCTGAGAGGAGCTACAAATTTCCTTCCACCCAGCGTTCCCCCAAGTCTCCCGATAAAAATGATACCTCACTTGCGTGGGTAGGCCTAGCGCCGGCGACAGGAAACACCCCAAAGCGCAACGTGGACACATCCTAAATTTTGGAAAAAAACAGAGGTGTTTTTTGCGAAGTGCCTACCTGTAGATTTTGGCCTCTAGCTCAGCCGGCACCTAGGGAAACCTACCAAACCTGTGCATTTCTGAAAACTAGAGACCTAGGGGAATCCAAGGAGGGGTGACTTGCGGGGCTCGGACCAGGTTCTGTTACCCAGAATCCTTTGCAAACCTCAAAATTTGGCTAAAAAAACACATGTTCCTCACATTTCTGTGGCAGAAAGTTCTGGAATCTGAGTGGAGCTACAAATTTCCTTCCACCCAGCGTTCCCCCAAGTCTCCCGATAAAAATGATACCTCACTTGCGTGGGTAGGCCTAGCGCCGGCGACAGGAAACACCCCAAAGTGCAACGTGGACACATCCTAAATTTTGGAAAAAAACAGAGGTGTTTTTTGCGAAGTGCCTACCTGTAGATTTTGGCCTCTAGCTCAGCCGGCACCTAGGGAAACCTACCAAACCTGTGCATTTCTGAAAACTAGAGACCTAGGGGAATCCAAGGAGGGGTGACTTGCGGGGCTCGGACCAGGTTCTGTTACCCAGAATCCTTTGCAAACCTCAAAATTTGGCTAAAAAAACACATGTTCCTCACATTTCTGTGGCAGAAAGTTCTGGAATCTGAGAGGAGCTACAAATTTCCTTCCACCCAGCGTTCCCCCAAGTCTCCCGATAAAAATGATACCTCACTTGCGTGGGTAGGCCTAGCGCCGGCGACAGGAAACACCCCAAAGCGCAACGTGGACACATCCTAAATTTTGGAAAAAAACAGAGGTGTTTTTTGCGAAGTGCCTACCTGTAGATTTTGGCCTCTAGCTCAGCCGGCACCTAGGGAAACCTACCAAACCTGTACATTTCTGAAAACTAGAGACCTAGGGGAATCCAAGGAGGGGTGACTTGCGGGGCTCGGACCAGGTTCTGTTACCCAGAATCCTTTGCAAACCTCAAAATTTGGCTAAAAAAACACATGTTCCTCACATTTCTGTGGCAGAAAGTTCTGCAATCTGAGAGGAGCTACAAATTTCCTTCTACCCAGCGTTCCCCCAAGTCTCCCGATAAAAATGATACCTCACTTGCGTGGGTAGGCCTAGCGCCGGCGACAGGAAACACCCCAAAGCGCAACGTGGACACATCCTAAATTTTGGAAAAAAACAGAGGTGTTTTTTGCGAAGTGCCTACCTGTAGATTTTGGCCTCTAGCTCAGCCGGCTCCTAGGGAAACCTACCAAACCTGTGCATTTCTGAAAACTAGAGACCTAGGGGAATCCAAGGAGGGGTGACTTGCGGGGCTCGGACCAGGTTCTGTTTCCTAGAATCCTTTGCAAACCTCAAAATTTGGCTAAAAAAACACATGTTCCTCACATTTCTGTGGCAGAAAGTTCTGGAATCTGAGAGGAGCTACAAATTTCCTTCCACCCAGCGTTCCCCCAAGTCTCTCGATAAAAATGATACCTCACTTGCGTGGGTAGGCCTAGCGCCGGCGACAGGAAACACCCCAAAGCGCAACGTGGACACATCCTAAATTTTGGAAAAAAACAGAGGTGTTTTTTGCGAAGTGCCTACCTGTAGATTTTGGCCTCTAGCTCAGCCGGCACCTAGGGAAACCTACCAAACCTGTGCATTTCTGAAAACTAGAGACCTAGGGAAATCCAAGGAGGGGTGACTTGCGGGGCTCGGACCAGGTTCTGTTACCCAGAATCCTTTGCAAACCTCAAAATTTGGCTAAAAAAACACATGTTCCTCACATTTCTGTGGCAGAAAGTTCTGGAATCTGAGAGGAGCTACAAATTTCCTTCCACCCAGCGTTCCCCCAAGTCTCCCGATAAAAATGATACCTCACTTGCGTGGGTAGGCCTAGCGCCGGCGACAGGAAACACCCCAAAGCGCAACGTGGACACATCCTAAATTTTGGAAAAAAACAGAGGTGTTTTTTGCGAAGTGCCTACCTGTAGATTTTGGCCTCTAGCTCAGCCGGCACCTATGGAAACCTACCAAACCTGTGCATTTCTGAAAACTAGAGACCTAGGGGAATCCAAGGAGGGGTGACTTGCGGGGCTCGGACCAGGTTCTGTTACCCAGAATCCTTTGCAAACCTCAAAATTTGGCTAAAAAAACACATGTTCCTCACATTTCTGTGGCAGAAAGTTCTGGAATCTGAGAGGAGCTACAAATTTCCTTCCACCCAGCGTTCCCCCAAGTCTCCCGATAAAAATGATACCTCACTTGCGTGGGTAGGCCTAGCGCCGGCGACAGGAAACACCCCAAAGCGCAACGTGGACACATCCTAAATTTTGGAAAAAAACAGAGGTGTTTTTTGCGAAGTGCCTACCTGTAGATTTTGGCCTCTAGCTCAGCCGGCACCTAGGGAAACCTACCAAACCTGTACATTTCTGAAAACTAGAGACCTAGGGGAATCCAAGGAGGGGTGACTTGCGGGGCTCGGACCAGGTTCTGTTACCCAGAATCCTTTGCAAACCTCAAAATTTGGCTAAAAAAACACATGTTCCTCACATTTCTGTGGCAGAAAGTTCTGGAATCTGAGAGGAGCTACAAATTTCCTTCCACCCAGCGTTCCCCCAAGTCTCCCGATAAAAATGATACCTCACTTGCGTGGGTAGGCCTAGTGCCGGCGACAGGAAACACCCCAAAGCGCAACGTGGACACATCCTAAATTTTGGAAAAAAACAGAGGTGTTTTTTGCGAAGTGCCTACCTGTAGATTTTGGCCTCTAGCTCAGCCGGCACCTAGGGAAACCTACCAAACCTGTGCATTTCTGAAAACTAGAGACCTAGGGGAATCCAAGGAGGGGTGACTTGCGGGGCTCGGACCAGGTTCTGTTACCCAGAATCCTTTGCAAACCTCAAAATTTGGCTAAAAAAACACATGTTCCTCACATTTCTGTGGCAGAAAGTTCTGGAATCTGATAGGAGCCACAAATGTCCTTCCACCCAGCGTTCCCCCAAGTCTCCCGATAAAAATGATACCTCACTTGTGTGGGTGGGCCAGGTGCCTGCAACAGAATAAGGCCCAAAACCTGAAGGGATAGAAGGGATAGCACAGCAAGTTTATAAGGGCATATTCTTTTATACATCTTTAGACGGACTCTGCTTTGGGGACCCACATAAGTGAGGTGTCATTTTACTTGGGAGACTGAGGGGAAAACTGGGGAGTAGGAATTTTGTGCTGGAGCGGTGATCCTACTAAGAAAAATCAGGAAAATATGCTTTTTTATGCAAATTTTGAGGTTTATAGAGGAGTCTGGGTAAGAAAATGTTGGGGGACCCACACAAGCCACACCTCCCTAGACTCCTTGGGGTGCCTAGTTTTAAAAAGTTTCTGGGTTTTGTAGGTTTCCCTACATGACGGCCGCACCCAGGACCAAAAACATAGGTGGGCCCTCCCCCCCAAACACAGGTATTTTTGGAATATATCACTTTGATGTGTGCACATACGTCCGTGATGTGCCAAACACTAAAATTGTGAAAAGAAACACACTTAGGTTATGTGAAGAAGACCCCTCACCCACCAACCAAGTTGGTGGCATGCTTCATCATCGGGGTCCCACCCGAGGCACCTAGCGTGTCTCAAGTGTGCTGCGACGCCTGATTACAGCGGAGCAGGTTTTGTCATTTGTACCACACATACTGGTTGGATTTGGCACGAGGGTGAGTGATGGTTCAGTAGATCAAATTTTATTAACAAGAGATTTCACAAAAGTGAAATGCACTGGTAATAACTGAAAGGCCAAAAAACTGAACCAATGACTCACAGCTCGTGAGCTGTAAAGCCACGACAAGGCACCAACCGCTTTACAGTCCATTCACACACCTTTCATACATGACATGCACTAGACCATTCACGCCGCCAGCCACGGGCCCAGCACATTACAAGACTCGCATCCACAGACAGCGCCAGTCAAGGGCCCATCACTTTCATACGCCCACATGCCTGATACAGCAATCACACCAGCTGATGAGTGTGTGGACTGGCGTTTGGCCGGCACTGCCAGCCAAGCGCCACACCACCAGCCAAGCGCCACCCCACCCACACCACCAGCCAAGCGCCACCCCGCACACACCGCCAGCCCAGCGCCACCCCACACACACCGCCAGCCAAGCGCCACCCCACACACACCGCCAGCCAAGCGCCACCCCACACACACCGCCAGCCAAGCGCCACCCCACACACACCGCCAGCCAAGCGCCACCACACCCACGCCGCCAGCCAAGCGCCACTCTACACATGCCATCCCCTTTTTTTTGTTTTTAAACAACAAAGAAACCACTAATCATAAATTAGTACAAAACTACAAACACAAAAGCTCTAACTGAATACATGACTAATGCCAACCGTGAAACCGAACATATAAAAATATAAAACACCAGTTTACGCTCACGGAATTTCCCAATAATTCTTCTGTGTGTGGTAGCTCCTGAAACAGCCACCCACACACAGCCCAGGCTTTGAAGGACAATCAGGGCAGTACATCCTAGTCTCCTTCCTGATACCTCTTCGAGCACAGACTCTACATCTCTTAGCAGGAAAGTTTTTTTTGGCCGTGGGAGGAATGTGCTCAGCAAAGTGACGATCTTTCAATCTAGCCACATCCTCCACCACTGCTTCTCTAGGAACTCTTGCCTGTTCCAGCACAACAAGGCTAGCTATGATAGACTCCTGAAATTTCACAAATGTCATCCTTGACTCTGGAGAACTATCCTTAAACACAACAAAAGCATTAAAAGTTGCCAAGTGGAACAAGTGAAGCGCTAATTTCTTATACCACACATAAGACTTACGAGCAGCAGTGTAAGGTTCTAACCTCTGATCTACTCTATCAACACCACCCATGTGCTTATTATAGTCTAAGATGCACACAGGTTTGCGCACTTCGGCAACCTGACCCCAAACAGCCACAGGTGAAGTACTCTCATCATGGATGGTGCTTAGCATGTATACATCCCTCTTGTCTACAAATTTCAGAGCTAGCAGCTCATCATTCCGCAAGGCACTGCACTGTCCCTTCTCAAGTTTTTTACAGACAAGCTCTTTTGGATAGCCTTTCCGATTAGAGCGGATTGTGCCACAAGCAACAGTGTCCACTCTGAACAACTCCTTGAACAACGGAACTCCAGTGTAGAAGTTATCTACATATAAATGGTGACCGTTGTTAAACAGTCGTCTACCAAGTTCCCACACAATTTTC
The DNA here is from genome assembly GCF_031143425.1 of Pleurodeles waltl. Lineage (NCBI taxonomy): Eukaryota > Metazoa > Chordata > Amphibia > Caudata > Salamandridae > Pleurodeles > Pleurodeles waltl. Next base: position 255,015,234 of record NC_090437.1, on the reverse strand, counting down.
TCACTAACTCCAAAAGTGGGAGGACAACCAGGGGGGTCAATATTGGAATCCCTACCAGTGTAGACCCGGAAATTATAAACATATCCTGTACTACTTTCTGACAGCATATACAATTTAATTCCATACCGTGCCCTCTTGCTAGGAATGTACTGCCTAAAAACCAAACGACCCTTGAACAGGACCAAAGACTCATCTACAGATATTTCTATCCCTGGAACATAGATCTCTGAAAACCGATCTACCAAATGATCAAGGACAGGTCTAATCTTAAAAAGACGGTCAGAATCAGGATGATCTCGTGGCAAGGCTAAAGCATTATCTACAAAATGCAACATCCGAAGAAGAAGCTCATACCGGTTACGACTCATGATGGCAGGAAATATAGCAGTTGCCATCAAGGGACTAGTAGACCAATATGAAGACAGCGACGGCTTCCTTATCAGCCCCATCAAAAAAGTTAAACCCAAGAACTTTTTCAACTCTTCCAGATTGGTGGGAATCCACCGGCTAGCTCTAGAGTGTGGCCTAAGTCTGGCAGCGTTGTCCCTCAAAAACTGCTCTGCATACAAATTAGTCTGCTCAACAATCTCTTCCAAAAATATATCGTCCATAAACAACTCAAAAAAGTTGACGGGCAAAAAGTTTTCCGTATTAACTCGACACCCTGGAAAACCAGTAAACGCAGGCAACTGTGGCTGCTCCATGTTTGGTGCAACCCATGCGTCAGGTCTTCCAATGGGAAGCCTTTCAGCCGCTGGCTCCTGCACCATTGGCACATCACTGTCCTCCTCTAAAACAGGCCCTTCATCAGCACTGAGAGTGGCTTCATCATCAGATGATTCATCTCTGACAGAAAATTCACTTCCAGAATCCTGCACTTCCTCCTCTGCCTCAGATGCAGAGTCAGTCTCATATTCATGGTCAGAAGATGACTCAAAAAGCACACTAACAACCTGCTGAGCGGTCATCCTACGGCTGGCCATGATCCTTCCTACAAAAATTAACTGGACAAATACACCACCAACAACCAGCACTGTGTAAGATAAGTAACAAAGTATAGGTTTATCACTAAGAATTATAAACTCAAAAACTATACTGCTCACTTGCCTGAAAAAGCTTGACTCACCAGCAACTACTCTGCACAGCCACAGCAATCACCAACGATATCCCACTAAAAAGAGAAAAAAAAAAGCAAATTAGACATAAGACAACACAATAATCATTGTGCATAACTCTAAGGACAATTTCACACACAATCCTGCATTCAGTGCACCACCTACAAACATGTCATTCATGCATTGCAACAATACTCACTTGGAGTAAATTTATTTACTTACCTAAAACATGCAACTACGCAAACCGCAGGACAACTACTGCCAAAACTGCAACAAGCCACAGCAAAGTCAGCAAAAGCTTTGAACTAGAACAAAAAGGAGAAAAACTGTTATTATCATAAAAGCAAATACTTCGCCAGTTGACAAACACTCCGCCACTAACCATTTTTTCATTTTCCCTTGTGTCTAGTCTTCTCTGCTTGGGGGAAGATGGGCCTAAAAAAAAATAGGCCAATCTACCCCCAAGGGGAGGGGGCAGAAATCGCCCAGATTACATTGCACCCTTTGGGGGGGGGCGACCCTTGTCAAGGGGCCACACCCCCAAACAAACCACACACACACACATATAGTATCCCTGGCGCTATGGGGATTCTGCCCCCCTTGGGGACAGAAAGGCCTAAAAAATAGGCATATCTGCCCCCAAGGGGGGCAGAACTGCCCAAAAATACATATGGGCCCCTGGGGGCGACCCTTGCCCAAGGGGCCGCCCCCCAACACAAAAAATAAAAACCAACAATAAAATCCCTGGTGTCTAGTGGCTTTCTGCCCCCCTTGGGGGCAGATCGGCGTAAAAATAGGGCCAATCTGCCCCCAAGGGGGGCAGAAACGACGATAAATACATTGCGCCCCCGGGGGAGCGACCCTTGCCCAAGGGGCCACCCCCCAACACAAAGCACACATACAAACATATCTTTCTGGCGCTATTGGGATTCTGCCCCCCTTGGGGGCAGAAAGGCCTAAAAAAAATAGGCCTCTCTGCCCCCAAGGGGGGCAGAACTGCCCAAAAATACATGTGGGCCCCTGGGGGCGACCCTTGCCCAAGGGGCCACCCCCCAACACAAAAAATAAAAATCAACAATAAAATCCCTGGTGTCTAGTGGCTTTCTGCTTCCCTTGGGGGCAGATCGGCCTAAAAATAGGGCCAATCTGCCCCAAGGGGGGCAGAAACGACAATAAATACATTGCGCCCCTGGGGGGAGCGACCCTTGCCCAAGGGGCCACCCCCCAACACAAAGCACACATACATACATACTATTTCTGGCGCTATTGGGATTCTGCCCCCCTTGGGGGCAGAAAGGCCTAAAAAAAATAGGGCCAATCTGCCCCCAGGGGGGGCAGAAACGACGTAAAATACATTTGCCCCCAAAGGGGAGCCACCCTTGCCCAAGGGGCCACCCCCCAACACAAAAAATACAAATCAACAATAAAATCCCTGGTGTCTAATGGCTTTCTGCCCCCCTTGGGGGCAGATTGGCCTAAAAATAGGGCCAATCTGCCCCCAGGGGGGGCAGAAACGACATAAAATACATTTGCCCCCAAAGGGGAGCGACCCTTGCCCAAGGGGCCACCCCCCAACACAAAAAATACAAACCAACAATAAAATCCCTGGTGTCTAGTGGCTTTCTGCCCCCCTTGGGGGCAGATCGGCCTAAAAATAGGGCCAATCTGCCCCCAGGGGGGGCAGAAACGACGTAAAATACATGTGCCCCCAAAGGGGAGCGACCCTTGCCCAAGGGGTCGCTCCCCTACACTAGTAGGCATTCAAAAGAGAAATCCCTGGTGTCTAGTGGGCATTCCTGCTGCCCGATCGCATCGCGATCGGGCAGCAGGAATGTTCAAAGAGACACCGAGGGAAAGGAAAACCCTTTCCTTTCCCTCAATGCCTCTCTCAGAGCACCCCCACCCCGCACAAAGGTGAAAAACTCACCTTCTCCCTTAGACGCGCTGGAAGCAAATGGCTTCCAGCGCGTCTTTCCCCCTTTCCATGAAATCAGCGCGCGATCGCGCGCTGACGTCATGGGGGGGGTGGGGGGGTCGGCGTGAAAGGGGAAGGGATTCCCCTTTCAGCCCTGGCCTGGGGGTGTTGGGGGGCGGCCCTCGGGGGAAGCGCTAGCGCTTCCCCCGACTGCCAGTCCCAGGACGTAATGGTTAAGTCCATGGCGCCACACGGGCGCTGCCATGGACGTAACCATTACGTCCCTGGCGGGGAAGGGGTTAATCTGCCTATTTCCACATTACAATTTACATCCTTTTTAAAACACATTCTGGTAGGCAGATATGAAAAATTGGGAGATAATTACATCCATGAGGTGTGGGAGCTACTCTTCGCATACAAATGTCTTAGTCACGTGAAAGAAGTCTTTCTTAAAGGTAATGAATGCGAGACTTCTGTCAGCCATTCGATGTTTTGTAAACAGATGTCCTTGCATAGGGCGTGTAACGCGTCTGCAGCAAACTTGGCTTGTTATCTAAAGGGAGTTCCAGATCCCTTGAGTAGACCTATGTTCCAGGTGCATTCAAACAGCAGCTATGTCCTCCTCAATGGTGAAGACTGTTGCGGGTTGCAAGCCGGAACAGTTTATGTTGTTTCAGTCTCTAAGATTGTTACATGCTGCGGGAACGTACACTTTCCTCCCACTAACATAAAATAGGTAGTGGACATTTGTCCTCATATTGGTACTTCTATAGTGAATTTTGGCAAGTTGAGCAGACTAAAGGCTTTATTGTTTCTAAAACATGTGGCTATCACATATGAACGCGAGACCTACGCACTTCAGGTGGCAAGGTCGTCAGCAGAGATATAGTACCTTTTAAGTACAAACTTTCCGAGACACTTTGGTGAACTCGTGGGACGGATATTTAATGCGTCCAGTACAACTGGAATCGCAAATTTCTTTAAGTCTGTTGGTTCTGGTTTCATTCACACCTTCTCCTCTATATTTGGTTTAATACCATGAGCCATCCACTCAATATTCTCCAGCATTTTCTGGGGATTACCAATAACTTTGGCTATAAAAACTGGCATTTTGCTGTTGCTATTTTTTTATGCGCAATGGCTGTCCCGCCACAACAAGTAGGAATAAAAGCACTCCCATCAGTGTAGCTGTGTTGTGAATGCATGATGCAGTATTTTGGAGCAACACTCCTGGAGCAATTGGAGTGTGATTGGTCCCTGTCATTCAGACTGGTTTTGCATTGTCTGCAGCCCGTGTTTTGGTGCCACTGGTAGCTTTTCGAACATGCAGTTCGTCTTTCTACACAGCGCTTGCTTTCATTGGACTCTGATCTGTTGATGTTCTCGCTGAGGGCTCATTACCAGACATGCCCGTTGAGGGTGCGTTTGCTACGGGAAGCTACTTCTGAGTTGTCCATCCTGGAGGATGTGGCTCTTAACTCATCATTGGGCACACCACAGAATGCCGCCTTGGCTGAGGCCCAGGCTATGGAACACGACTGCTCCTTGGTTTGGCAATGCCTTTCCAACTTTAACACCTGCCGAAGTGGAAAATGTTCTGTCCTCTGATTTCCCGGCATCGATTGGAAATTCTAAAAATTACTCTTGAAATTTGGTCCTTCTCATGCCACATGTTAATATTTTAAATATATTTAAATTTTATATGCTCATGTGTCCTTTTAACTTGTCATTATTAAAAATGTTTATATATATATCTTAGGTTTAGTTTTAATGGCCTTTATGTATCTTTAGGCTTTGAACCACCTTCAACCGAAAAGGGAAAGGGTGTTGTGTAGCCATTTCATTTATAGCTCCATGCACGTTATTTTAGCATACTAGTACCTTGATATATTTTATTCAGCTTCCCTTAATTATTGTTACAGTAGCCACTTTTACGGTCCTGTTTTATTTCCTTCTATCTAGCTGCTTTTGTCTAGGCCAGCACTGTGTTCTCAAACAAGACATTCTTGCTCAATTTGTGCTTCTTCCAAGGCTGCAGTAAGATAGGTTGCCGGTGAACGTGGGATAAAGTTTTGTCTCTGAAATTCATAGGAAACACACATCCTTACATAGGGACATTTACTCAGAACATCATCTTTTTTATTATAAAAACACTTCCCTATCCCTTATACGTTACAGGGAGATTCCAGCTAGAGAACCACGGCTGTATGATGATTGCTGAATGCTTCGCTACAGCTCCTTTTGCATATTCCAGGCCTTTGCTCAGGTATGGGGGGTGATGTCTTCCCAAGGGAACGTGAAGGGCAGAATTAGAGCTTAACACACTGTGCTCTATTATAACTTAGTTAGGAATTAGCCTATAGACTCTAGTGACAATTTGGTAGCGTTATTTATATGCTTTACTCTTTTTGTCACAACTTTAATTTTGTCATGCTGTATTGCTGTGGTTATTGCAGTCCATGCTTTGCTATCTAAGATACTGTTGCTTCATTAAAAACATTACTATAACATATACTGCCTCAGTTTGTCATTGTGTATATGAGCCTAATGTAACTGAGAGAAACAGATGAGACCTGAGTGACCACAGCTTCCCTGAGAAATCAGTTATGTCATTTGCTCGGCTGCCCAATCACCCCTGCCCTTGGGTAGAGGTGAGGCACTGCCAGTTAGCCGGAGCGAAACCCAGATTGGAGTGACTGGTGTCACCTGTAGTGGGTCCGACTCAGTCTCCCACATCACAGGCGATTCTGCAACTCAAAACCCAGTAGTCTCATTAGAGTAATGAGAGCTTATGTGACAATTGTAAAGTCAATCCACACCACCACACCATAAAATTTAATTTCAAATCAGGCAGCACAATATGCAGATATAACTCTTTGCTTTATCTCCACCTCGGGTAGTCAGAGAATGGTGCATGGTTAAATTGAATAGTCCTTTGAAAAACCTATGGGGGCAAGGAGGTCCAGGGGAAATTGAATAATCATTAAAGAAATAAATTATGCTGCTTGTTTGTCTGCAGTGCTCCAAAGCCAGGGTGTCCAGGAGGAAATTGAATTATTATACACCTAAAGAAACTGAATGCTGTAGTGCGGCTTTGCATCTTTGGTGGATTGATGGAAGAATGGATGTGGATGAATGGATTAAGACAAAATGCAGAATTAAATACTTTAAAATTAAACATAAAAAAATATAAAACATTTTTAAAAAAAACTAAATTTAAAATAAAAACAAGAAATTCAAAAAATAAAATTAACAATTAAAATTAAAAAAATCAGTAAAAGTCAAATAAACACCAGCATTGAAAAATAAAAGAATACAAATTTAAAATAAAAAATAAAATAGAAAATAAAAATAAACAATTAAAAAAAGAAACTTACAATAAATAAGGGATCAATGATTAACAATATTTGTATGTAGGGTTATGGCAAAGACACACTGGCTGGATGCACAAAATGGCTGCTGAATATTTTGGCTGGGCTCAGGACAAGGACATCTGAGAGGAATTAAGATTGTTTACCAATGCCCGAGTAACAGAGGGAGGGTCCATACCTTTCTTCTCCTTGCAGACAAAAGCCAATGCCCGCAGGTTGCAAATAACCCATTGGGAAATGCTCAAAATAATGAACAGTACTGAGCTCAGCCTTAATGAAATCAAGCAAAAACTGAGTGCCATCCTCCTCATGGTGATGCAACATCGGTATGTGTTGAACTTGATGACCACAATGGAGGGTGGGGTTTGCAGAAAGATTGGTGCATCTGGCTGTACTTTTATTCCTGACAATGACATGGACAATGGAACTCAGAAACTTGTCATTTAAGCATTGCACCAACTACAGGAAGACAAGTGTGAAGAGAGAGGTGCCCCTGATCAGGAGAAGGTCGCGTTATCCTTGCACCCCCAGCAGCTGACCAGTCTGGGCACGTCTATGTTGCCCGTATCATACTATTACTGTTTTTGTGTGGTTTCCTGAACATGGGGGTTTTCTGCTGTAAAAACATAGGCCCTCATTATGACCCTGGCAGTTGGCGGAGAAGTGGCGGTCTTACCGCCAACAGGCTGGCGGTAAAAAAATTGGAATCATGACCATGGCGGTTACCGCCATGGTCATCTGCCACTTCTCCAAACCGACCGCCAGGGCGGAGACAACCGCTGCACTCGAGACTTGGGTCTCCAGCACGGCGGCCGTCACAAGACCGCCGGCTGTATCATGACCCGGCTGACCGCCATGGATTTCATGGGGTTGGGTACCTCCATGAAATCCATGGCAGTAAGCACTATCAGTACCAGGGAGCCCTTCCCTGGCACTGATAGGGGTCTCCCCCACCCCCCACTCCCACTGAGTCCTTCCCTGACACCCCCCACCCCCTGCCACCCCCCAAAGGTGGCAGGACCCCCCTCCCAACCCCTACCCCAGACATCACTACACAGACACACACCCGACACGCATGCAGATACCAACACACATACCCGCACACACATGAACAAACATGCCAACAGATACACCCACAGTCATACACGCACACCCACATTCAGACATACACGCACACATCCATACAGACATACATACAGGCAGACACGCACACATTTCCAAACACACTACACCCCCCGCATGCATACAGGCACTCACACACCCCCTCTTCATACTCACACGCATACCCCAGTGCATTCACACAACACCCCCCTAAACCCTTCCCCTAACGGACGATCAACTTACCTGGTCCGTTGATCCTCTGGGAGGGGCTGGGATCCATGGGGGCTGCTCCGCCGCCAGCACCCCGTCAACAGAACACCGCCATGCCGAATCACGTAACGTGAATCAGTGGGCGGTGTTCTGTTGACGGTGCGGTGGAGGTGGAGCAACCTCCACTTCCCCGCCGACTGCCAGTATGGCTGCTGGCAGCTCTCCGTCCAGAAAAGGATGGAGGGCTGCCAGCTGTCATAATTCACTGAGCGGAAAACCGCCACCACTGGCGGTCTTCAGCACAGCGGTCCCTCGGCGGTCTTGTGAAAAGACCGCCGAGGTTGAAATGACCCCCATTGTTCCCAAATTAGGTAGACTACAAATAACTAGGGAAGTGGGACAACAATAAGCCTGGCTGAAAAACTCTGCTCAGCTGGGGTAGTTTGTAGAATTCTGCAACTCAGTGGTCCGTGCAGAACTCAGAGTTACCATTATACTCTGCACTCCGCAGTGGAGTTTCTTTCTGTTTTTCTCCCGGTGGGCGTGCGCTTTCTGTCATTTTGCACATACGAGATGTGAGATGAAAGACTACTACTCTCTAGCAATCACAAACAAGATTTTTTACCCACTCACGAGAGTTACTGCCTGCCAGCAACTTCCTCTGCGTCTTTTTTGACGTGGGCAAGCATGAGTAAGCAAGATTGACTGCTGCTGCAGCCTGGCAAAGCTGAAGAAGCTAAAATCTTCAACTTCAAGTGAAAAATCATCTCTAATTGACCATTCACGTTGATATTGTTGTGCGAGAAGTACTTTTTTTCTGAACAACAGGAACTGAACCAGAGACTCAGACTTCCTGTTCCTGTCCAGCAGGCTCCTCCCGCTGCTTTGTCAATCTCCTGGTCACTTTTCATTTGGATTTCATGCTGGAAGGATCACTTTTTTTGCTCCTTGGATATAAGGACTGTGGTTTTGAGGTTTTCATAAGTAAGTTAAAAACACTTGTATAAGGGTGTTGTGCAACTTGTTTGTTTCATATGGGGCATGCACCACGATTTTCTGTATTTTTATTTGATTTTTAAAATTTACTGTGGTGGGTTGCCTGCATTCGGGCCCTAGCCATAGTTGTACTTGTAATTTTTGTTCTACAAAGGTAAAATGTTTAACAGTTCACTACATTTACTCCATGTTTTGTTTTGTAAATGTGCAATATTCATTAACCTCTTAGCTGCTGGGCCTTTCCCCTCCCAGTGCTGAGCCATTTTTTGGCTATTTGGGGTAGGCCTTCATAACTTTTTGTCCACCTAAGCTATCCACGCCAAATTTGCGTCCTTTTTTTCCAACATCCTAGAGATTCTATAGGTGACCCAGAGTTTAAAATGGGACAAAAAGGGTTGCCAAAGAAGGCTTGTGGTGTTTTCCCTGAAAATGGCACCAACTAAGGGTTTTTGGTGCTAAAATCACCATCTTCCTGGCTTTCAGGAACAGGCCGAGTTGAATCAGAAAACCACATTTTTCAACACAGTTTTAGCATTTTACTGGGACATACTTCATTTTTACTATTTTTGGTGCTTTCAGACTTCTTCCTGTTAGTGACAGGAATGGGCATGAAACCAATACTGGATCCTGGAAAGCTAAGCATCTCAGAAAAGTAGACAGAATTCTGAATTCAGCAAGGGGTCATTTGTGTAGATCCTACAAAGTTTTCCTACAGAAAATAACAGCTGAAATAAAAAAATATTGAAATTGAGCTAAAAAAAAACAGCCTTTTTTCTCCACGTTTTACTCTTCAACTTTTTCCTGCAATGTCGGATTTTTTAAAGCAATATACCGTTACGTGTGCTGGACTCTTCTGGTTGCAGGGATCTATAGGGCTTGTAGGGTCATCAAGATACCCAGGTACCCAGAGACAATAAATGAGCTGCACCTTGTAATGCATTTTTGTTCTATTCCGGGTATGCAGCAATTAATTTGCTGAAATATAAAGAGTAAAAAATAGGTATCAAGAAAACCTTTGTATTTCCAAAATGGACACAAGATAAGGTGTTTAGAAGCAGTGGTTATTTGCACATTTCGGGGTGCCCATACTAGCAAGTGAATTACACGCCATTTCTCCAAAAGACGTCTTTTTTACACACTGTCTTCCATTTGGAAGGAAAAAATGTAGAGAAAGAGAAGGGGCAAGAACACTTGTTGTGCTACTCTGTGTTTCTCCAAGTCTCCCTATTAAAAATGGTACCTCACTTGCGTGGCTAGGTCTAATGCTTGCGACAGGAAAGGCAATATCGACACATCACATTTTTACTCTGAAATTTGACGTGTTTTTTGCAAAGTGCCTAGCTGTAGATTTTGGCCTCTAGCTTAGCCGGCACCTAGGGAAACCTACCAAACCTGTGCATTTTTAAAAAAATAGACACCTAGGGGAATCCAGGATGGGCTGACTTGTGGGACACTCACCAGGTTCTGTTACCCAGAATCCTTTGAAAACCTCAAAATGTGGCCAAAGAAACACTTTTTCCTCAGATTTCGGTGACAGAAAGTTCTGGAATCTGAGAGGAGCCACAAATTTCCTTCCACCCAGTGTTCCCCCAAGTCTCCCAATAAAAATGGTATCTCACTTGTGTGAGTAGGCCTATCGCCTGTGATAGGAAATGCCACAAAACACAACGTGGACACATCACATTTTACTAAAGAAAACAGAGCTGTTTTTTGCAAAGTGCCTAGCTGTGGATTTTGGCTTCTATCTCAGCCGGCACCTAGGGAAACCTACTAAACCTGTGCATTTTTGAAAAATAGACACCTAGGGGAATCCAGGATGGGTTGATTTGTGGGCCTCTCACCAGGTTCTGTTACCCAGAATCCTTTGCAAACCTCAAAATGTGGCCAAAGAAACACTTTTTCCTCACATTTCGGTAACAGAAAGTTCTGGAATCTGAGAGGAGCCACAAATTTCCTTCCACTCAACATTCCCCCAAGTATCCCGATAAAAATGGTACCTAGTGCCCGCAACAGGAATAGATCACACAACAGTCAATGTTGGTCCTTACATGAGGCAATTGTTGACCCTGGGGTGATCGATTCCTGACACAGGCACTAGGTATAGGCACGCAAGTGGGGTAGTGTTTTTATAAGGACAGGTGAAGAATTACTGGGTGGTAGGAATTTTGTGGATCCCAGCATATTCCTGTAGTTTGTGTGACAGAAATGCAAGAAAAAAATAGTTTTTATTTATCATTTCAGCTTTCCAGGGAATTCTGGGTAAGAAACCTTTGGGGAATTCTCACAAGTCAAACCTCTGGGGACTCCCCCGGATGTTTAGTTTCCAGAAATGTTTGAGTTTAGTATGTTTCCCTATATGGCCACCGAACCCAGGGCCAAAAACATAGGTGCCTACCTTACAATACCAGTTTGTTTTGTGATAGATAATTCTGATGTCTCCAAAATACGATTTGGGCGGTGGAATTTGGGGCTGAACTAAATTGGGGAGCACCCAAGAGAGCACTCTCTCTCTGTGCTTGCCGCCACATTTACCTGCTCTTTGGGTTGGGCTAACCCACTATTGCCCTGTTGCACAGGCTGCTTGCGAAGGGACAGCAGACTGTTCTCATCACCTCCCTCATAATTTACTGGAAGAGGAATTATCTAATGGGACTTCTCTGACTGAAAAATCACTCCCAGAGTCTGCGCCATTGTCCTATCCCTCAGATGCTGTCTCAGTATCTACTGTCTCTGATCCTACGTCAAAGCTGTCCTCTATAACCCGAGTGACGGCATCAGCAGCAGTCATCCATCAAGATGCCATCTCTGCTATTAGCTAAACTGTTGCTCTAAAACACTAGCCTACATAGACAGTCACAAAATTGCTGGTGTGTATGTGATACGTGCAACAGTAGAGGCCATCTTACCTGTGCTTCTTCCCTCAATCAGCACGTTCTTTCAAGACACTCAAAAAACACCTTTCCACATACCATTTGTCACAGTCTTTAGCACCTCCTGCGCCCAGTCCAACAATCATTATTTGTGCTCCCACTCCCATGTCCTCCTCCTCCTCGGATTCCCTCATTACCATCCAGCAAAATTGCCTTTCATCTCTCCATAGCCGCCCCCCCCCATCCCGCACAAACATTTCATTTGTATTATAGCGCAGGTAATGGCTGACTTTACTAATTGTTCTGCTTTCCTACATATCTCCTATCGGAGCTTACAGAACCTCTCTGGAATGCACTTCTGAGTTCAAAGAAGACCTTTATTGTTGTTAATTCTCCCCCAGCCACAAGTTCTTTGGAGAGACGAAATTGGTAGATTTCAAGCACACGTAGTCGCAGCAATGAAAGCAAAATATATCACAGTACTTCTTAGTTGCAATGTACACAGCAAATATATATGATTATAGCATAGCAAAGCATAAAAGTCAAATTCATCACCGTATGGGCAAGGCGGCAGGGCCTATATATTCAGCTTCATCTTTCTGGGGTCTGCAAGTTGATGACTCCGGTCAACTGCGAGAAAGAGATTATCTACCCAAACGGGAGACTGGCAACTGACGTCTAGCTCCAGCCTGAAGTCAAGCAGATTCAAATCTAACTCACTGTAGCCCAGAGTCATCCTTAAAAGCAAACTCAGGCCCATATTTATACTTTTTGACGCAAAACTGCGCCAACGCAGTTTTGCGTAAAAAAAATTTGCGCTGGCTAACGCCATTCTGAAGCGCCATGCGGGCGCCGTATTCATTGAATGACGTTAGCCGGCGTTAGCCGCCGGCGCTGTCTGGTGTGCGTTAAAAAAAACGACGTACACCAGGCAGCGCCGGCGTAGGGGTAAAATGGCGTATGGGCGTCCAGAAATGGTGCAAGTCAGGCTGAGGCAAAAAAATCGCCACAACCCGATTTGCGCCATTTATTTACGACGCCCATCCCCCATTGAAATGACTCCTGTCTTAGCAAAGACAGGAGTCATGCCCCCTTGCCCAATGGCCATGCCCAGGGGACTTCTGTCCCCTGGGCATGGTCATTGGGCATAGTGGCATGGAGGGGGGCACAAATCAGGCCCCCCTATGCCACAAAAAAAAAAAAAAATACTTACCTGGACTTACCTTAATGTCCCTGGGGTGGGTCCCTCCATCCTTGGGTGTCCTCCTGGGGTGGGCAAGGGTGGCAGGGGGTGTCCCTGGGGGCAGGGGAGGGCACCTCTGGGCTCATTCTGAGCCCACAGGTCCCTTAACGCCTGCCCTGATCCAGGCGCTAAAATCCGGCGCAAATGCAGGTTTTTTAGTCCCGCCCACTCCCTGGCGTCATTTTTGCCCAGGAGTATAAATATGACGCATATGCATCGCAGTCATTTTTTAAGACGGGAACGCCTACCTTGCATATCATTAACGCAAGGAAGGTGTTCAGGCAAAAAAATGACGCTAACTCCATGAAGTTTGGCGCTAGATGCGTCTAACGCCAAAGTATAAATATGGAGTTAATTTTGCGTCGAATTTGCGTCGAAAAAAACAACGCAAATTCGGCGCAAACGGAGTATAAATATGCCCCTCAGTGTGAGACTTGAACGACCTTTAAGAGGGGCCAGTTCTCCGAGCCATTCCGCTCTCAGACTGGAATGTGAGGTAAACACAAAGGGGGTCATTCTGACCTTGGCGGTCCATGACAGCCATGGCGGAGTGCGGCGGAAGCACCGCCAACAGGCTGGCGGTGCTTCCTAGGCGATTCTGACCGCGGCGGTAAAGCCGCAGTCGGAAAAGGGGAGCCGGCAGATTCCCGCCGGTTTTCCGCTGGCCCAGGGAACCCGCCATGGCGGCGCTGCAAGCAGCACCGCCATGGGGATTCCGACCGTCTTCCCGCCAGCCTGTTTCTGGCGGTGTCCACCGCCAGAACCAGGATGGCGGGAACGGGTGACGTGGGGCCCCTGGGGGCCCCTGCACTGCCCATGCCACTGGCCACCACGGTCTTATGACCGCGGTGCGGTCTTTCGGCGGGAACCGCTTGGCGGGCGGCGACCGCCGTCCACTGCGGTCAGAATGACCGCCAAAATCTACGTGCTCTTATCAGCTAAGGTCTGGTGTGAAGAAAACAGCTTGGTCCATCTTGTGGAAAAACACATCTTGGAAGAATACAGACATCTGCGATGTTTCAACTGCAATGTCTAACTCCACGTTAAAGCCAATAGGCAGCTAACCTAAATACAGAATGTAATGCAGCTAACCTAAATATCAAATGTAATGTCTAATATCATGTCAAAGCCAATAGGCAGCTGAGCTGAATACAAAATGTAATGTCTAATATCATGTCAAAGCCAATAGGCGGCTAAACTGAATACAGAATGAAGTGGCTAACTCCATGTTAAAGCCAATAGGCAGCTAAACTGAACAAAACATACAATGTGCTACTGGTGAACATTGAGCAACTAATATGTGCAGTGGCGAAACACAAAGTCATTGGTCAAACACAATTAATAGCATCACACTAATGTACTCAGCTATTTACATAAAATACAGATTTGCTCTTTGCAGTAGGCATATAAACCTTCGGCGCTTCTTTATGGCACTAAAAATGCCACTAGACAAAAGTCTGATCCTTTTGTAGCAGAAACATAATCACAAGACTTTTTGTATTGCTCCCTTAAAGCTACAGTTGAATTGCGTCAGTTGAAGTATGTGCATTGCTTTGAAGACGCAAGCTGCAACTGCAAGACAACTGGTGGCAAATAATACATATATATTTACATATATATATATATGCTTCCAATGTTTTCTCACCCAATAGGACAGAAAAATCAAGACTCAAGGCGGACAGTTGCAAAATGTATTAAAGAAAAACAAAATGTTCTTCCTCCATACACCAGGTATAAATACAAATACATAAACATAAAAAAGGACTTAGGCCACAGTACATACATATATCAATTTGAAATAGTGGGTGCCATCTTGTAACGGTTATGTAAAGCATAGTACATCCAAAGGGTACTCATAAATACATCAAAATTGCTTTCTGCCTTATGTATCATTCCAAATATCTTATTTCACAGACACACCTATTTTTGATGTCCAACAAATAATCCAAATGACATATTTTAATTACTCAGCTTGTCAATTAAGTGACCCCATATTACATGCTTACCAAATCCTAATATATTATTTGCTTTACCAAAATTAAGTACTGTAAGTCCAACAAACCCCTAAAAGGATCAGATAAAATCCCTCATATTTACAGAAAAATACATATATAAAATAAGAGAAGCTCGAAGAATATAAATGATTGTTAAGCTGCCAAGATGTGTATTAATCTCTTCACTTAAATTCAACCCATTCGGAGACAGAGTCAAAAATTTGATAATATATTTTGATTCACGAATATGTAACATTTTCTGTCTGCCACCGCCTCGTGAATTAAGTTTGATCTGATCGCAAACCAAATAGGTGAGTTGCTTTTCATCACCTTGATGTACTTCATGGAAATGTCGTGCCACGGGGTAACTACGATCAAAATCGCGAATAGCTCTTACATGTTCTAGCATTCTCTTTTTTGCCTTATGAATCGTACTACCCACGTATATCATATCACATGGACATCGTAAACAGTACACACAAAAATCTGGGTTACATGTAAAAAATCCCTTGATCTCATACTCACCTTGGCCATTGCCCCATCTTACATTTTTGCAGTCTCTACTGTATCTGCATGCTTTACATTGGTGACAGCAATAAAACAGGCTGTTTGGGGCCATTTTCCCCACCTGCACGCTGACGACACAGATGGGCGGGTGGGGGGCGGGGGGAGACACAGAAAAGCTTCTGTGTCTCCCGGGGAGTGCAAAAAAAAAAAATGCAGAGGATTATCTAACCCTCTCCCTGGTGTCGGCCACTGGTTGTGACCCGCACCGGGGAGGTAGTGCAGGTGTCGGCCAGTGGCCGACACCCGCACTTAACGGGTTAAATTGAATGTTAATGTTAAGTGGCATAGACTGCTTATGTAATAGGCATTCCATCTGTAGGCCCAGTACTAGTCTTGGGTGCATGATGAAAAAAACAGCAGTTTGTGGTGTCTGTGGAACTGAAACATCATGGATGACATTGGATTAAAGATGATAAAATATTGTTTGGATTTATTTCACTTTTTTTTCTGCAAACAATGCGTGGGGGTTATAATACTCGATACTGTTATATGATGTGTGTCATTGTTGTAAAAATGTTAAGCCCCCTTTATTTATTTTTTTTGCAATTACTACTAATACCCACTTAATGCTTTTTTTTTCTCCTGTATCACTGTCTTCTTTGTCTGGCCAGTGCATGAGAGTGTTTGTCATAGGCCACCATTTGTCTTTGTTCCCCATGCCATGTGGCCAGGGGCCATTTTTGTATTGTCAAAATCATAGTCCTTTTTTCATGTGTTTTTTTCTTTTCTATTCATCATGCTCGTTGTGGCTGATGGTCATTTTATGTAGGCAGCCAGTGTGCTTTAGGCCTTCATGTGTTCTTCTTTGATGTGATAGCCAAGCCTCCTTGGTGTTTGCTGTTTGACCATGTGGCTGGCGGCCATTTTATTAAGACAGCGAGTGTGCTTCAGTCCTGCATGTGTTCTTCTTTGTTGTGGTCATGCCTCCTTGTTGGTTGCTGTTTAACCATGTGGCTGGCCATTTTGTGTTTATTCAGGCCTACTAGGTCAATGCTTATTAATAAATGTACTGTATGAACATTCTTTATCCTTTTCTTCTCATTTTTTCACAAACTTTATTTTACATACATTTATAATATTAGTCTACGACGAAAAATATTTACATGTTTGTTTAACTTTTTTCTTGCTTTTTAAAAAATAAATGACATTTAAAAAAAAAAAAAATTATTTATTTTTCCTATTTTTCCCATTAGTCCCATGTCTGCCATAGGTGTACAGAAGTACTACATTACATAACATTACTTTATTCAAGGATTATTATTATTCCATTTGTCACCAGCACCTCCCTGAGTGCCACATGCCAATTTGATGCATGCAGATAAAGCTAACAGTTACATTCTGTATGTTGTAGTTATTGCTCTTTCTTATGCTTCATGACTGTACATGATAATGAAAGTTAATGTTGGTGTGTTGTTTTTACGAAAGGATACAGTGTATTTCATAATTATGTTTGTTTATTTAGGTAACCATTCTATGATATTGTTTGTTTCTACTACTAATGCAACTGCAACAACAATGCCACTTTTCAGTGATCCTTCTTGCATGTTTACTTTAGGTGCACTAAGAGAAAGAGACATCACCCACAGTACAGTCAGATCAAAGGCCAGTGCTTGATGTGACATGTGACCACACTCACGACGACATGGGCATTTATTTAGCTTGTCAGCTAAGTGCTACTGCCAACTGACAGCTTCAAGCTGGACCCAAAGAAAGCTGCTGCCACGAAAGCGGCCAGTGATAAGAAGGATCTTCCCACCACTGGTATATCGCCTCAGACCTTTTTTGGGCAATGCCTCTGGGGTAACAAGCTGGGAGCATCAATACCACATCCGTGGCCCCATTCCAAAGTAGTCCCAAGCCCCTGTCTGGCACAAAGGCAGCCTCTCTAATCACAAGAACGCCAATGATCAGTGACCTTGATTTGGACTCATCTCTTTCTCAAAGTAGTACCCAGTCATTACAGGAAACTCAGGCCAGTGAACAACAACAGCTGCATCCAGCAATAGCAGTTCCTCCCGGAGTAGGGGTACATCAGGATGTTGAGCTTCATGCAGAGGAAGCTGAAGAAGCCCTTTCACAAGAGCCACTCTCTTCCAGATCTTCGCCATCTTCTTCCTCAAGCCCCACTTCTGATGATCAAGACTCCACTTGGACGCCACCTCAGTTTGAGACACACCAGGAGAGGCAAGGAGTGGAAAGGAAGGTTCCTGAAAGCCTTAGAGTTATAGATGAAGAAGAGGAGGATGACGAGCCTGATGACGAGCCAGTCATCATAGATGTTAGCCCAGCCTCAGTGGAGTCAAACATTACCCCATCTTCTCCACCTGCTCCAAGAGATGTGGCACCAATAGCAACACCTCCAACAGCTTCCATATTTACAAGGCCCTGGGTGTGACCTACATTCAAACCTACCTCAGTAGAAGAAGGCAAAGCAGAGAGGCACACCTCATCAAAACAACATCCACCTACAGCTACTTCTTCAGGCATTGACAGTGGCACCAGTGTTAGAAAGTTGACCTCCCCAGTTTGGGACTTCTTTATGGTTAATGAAAAGGAACCAAACATTGCCATGTGCTCCATTTTCTGAGCAAGTGTTGGTCAGGATAAGCTTGATACAAACTATGGAGCCGGAGGCCAAACAACCCATTTCAGAAAACACCACACACTTCACTGGGAGGCTCACCTCAGCGGCCAAAAGGAAAAGCCTCCTATTTAGTGAAGGTATTGAAAGCAGTAAATCTGATGATCCGATCATGGTGGAAGGTGAAGGTGAAGGAGAGGGTGACATTTTATTACACAATTCAGCCCTGTCCTCAACAGTGCATTAGTATCATCACCCACATCAGCAACATCACAAATGGCATAGGAAGGCTCAGAGTCAGGTCAAAACACCACAGCATCAGTGGCACCAGCACAGAAAAAAATCCAGACTACTATTACTGCCATGTTTAGGTAGGAGGAGCAGTACGAACGCACATTTGTACAACAGGAAGCTGGCTCAAATATTAGTGTTGGACCTCCTCCCTTTTTCTTTTGTGGAAGGAGTGGGTTTTCTAGAATTTTTGGCAGCTATCTGAAATGGAAGGTTTACAGCCAGACATATTTTGCAAGAGCTGATGTTTTAGCGCTACATCACAATGTGCTGGAATTGGTTGGATAAGCTTTACAGCAGAGATCTGTCCAGACAATCTACCTGACAGCATACATGTCGACCAGTTACCAAGACACTGATTACATGTGCATCACTGCACACTGGATCTCTTATGTGGAGGTTAGAGAAATGACACAGCTGAAACTTGTAATGGTGCAGAAGCATGCAACAGTAGCTATGTTCACCATGGAGAAATCCCATACAGCTGCAAACATGTTGGATGACTTTTACAACAAGATCTTTGAATGGCTGCTCCCCAGAGGCCTTGACATTGGATTTGTTGCCACGGGCATGGCAGTAATATAGTTAGGGCCATGTCAGATGGTGGCTTTCTCAGGGTCCTATGTTTGGTGCACTGCTTAAACATCATTGTACATGACTTCCTCGAAAAAGAACTTTGAGTCAGTAACTTACTGTCCACATGCAGAAGAATCTGCATCCATTTTAGCCATGCTTTTAAAGCCTGTTAGCTGTTAAAGATTATCCAGCATGATAATAGAATGCAAGTTAAAGCCCTCATCCAGGAGGTGCTAACATGTTGGAATTCTACTTATTATATGTTACAACATTTGTTTAAGCAGTACAAACAGCTCAATGAATATGTCATGCAAAGAGGGGATGCAACTGTGAAAGGCATGATCACTGAGATGGCCCAATGGGGCCTAGTCAAATGCTTTGCATAGATGCTGCTTCCTTTTGAAATTTTCACATGGGAAGTCAGCAAGGAGGACAGTAACATGGGTCAAGCTATCCCATTGGTGCATATGCTGCAGAAACAGCTAAAGGAGGCATCTGAAACATACGCAGGTATGGATGAAAAAAGAGATATGCAGGAGTTGGCAGAGAACTGTTAATACAAGGCTTCAAGGAGTCATTGTGTCATCCAAACATTACATCTGTACCACAATTCTTGACCCACGGTACAAAGAATTACCTGCCACTTTCATTCCTTTTTCAGATGGGGATGTTTCAACCTTTTATCCAACATGGATTGCTGAGAGCCAGGGACCTAGAAAAAGAAAATCTGGAAATTAAAGGCCCACTCACGGGCAGACGTTCTGTGATGTAGCCTACAATTTCCATAGATCCTGTGGACAGTGCTGTTGGCTCACAGCAGCCAAAATCAAAACCAGCAACGGGAACAGGAGCAGCAGCCTCAAAATCTGCATTTGATTGGTTTATGAAGGCAGAGCTTACGTCTACAGCAGAAGCGAAGGCAAAAAAGCTCAAGGAAGGTGGAGCTCCAATGACTATTGAGCAGATTGTCCTTGCCTACCTGGATGATGCAACAGAGGTCTATCTCGATCAAAACCCATTGGTGTATTGGTATAGGAAGAGGCGCCAATGGACAGTGATCAGCAGACTGGCAATAAAGATTCTGGCTTGCCCTGTAGCCAGTGTGTCTGCTGAGTGTGTGTTCAGTGCAGCTGGTGCGGTTGTGACAGTGAGAAGGACCAGTCTCTTGCCCCAAAACCCCAAGAGATTGACCATGATCAAAATGAAACAGCACTGTATACCACCAAATTACAGGATACCTAGAGTACAATAGGAGGTGGATGAGGGTGATGATTGGTCGGACTCAGGTCATGATAATGTGTTAGCTGACCAACTTCTGGGTGAACCACCTGAGTTTGAGGATGGATTCTATTTCCTTGACTTGACCTGGGGCACCATAGAGCTTTCTACTTTCTACTATGAACAGCTTTGAGAAAGAAAAAATAGTAGCTAGCTGAGAGAACCTTATTATTGTATATTGTTTGTTTCTGTCTAAATGACTAATGAACCACAGCAGTTTTAGACATATGTATGGCCGATTTGTAGTTGGACCAGTGTGCATTGAAGAAGCACCCGAATCCCCCAAAGTTACTTCAAGGGAATTTGAGAGACAATACCTTTCTCCAATCTGTACAGATCCTTTCTTTTGTCCCCTAGCAGGACTACCCCAGATATTTGAGTGACAACTTACTGGCCAATGTGTGTGTCATTTCCTGACTTGAAGAGGAACAGCAATGTGCCACTATGCTTGATTGGAACAGGTAAGTAATGCTATATATATATGCCTTGACGATTGATATAAGGCCTATTTGTTTCAATGTTGAGAATTGAGATGGTTCGTGTGTCTCCTCATATCTAGTGGTGGCAGATAGAGGGATTGGGTGTTTATATTGTCTAAATATATTACACTGGCTTGTGTTTGTCTTGTGATCAATTTATAATGTAGGTGGCATAAAAATAATAATGGATGATAATGTTTTCCTGAAGGTGATTCTTTCACACGTACCAAAATTTGTTTGCCAGCATTTTCACACTGCTTTGTTTTATGGTGCTCTGCTTTCTGGTTCACATTTGTCAAAGAAGGCCCAACCAGTCCATTTAGCTAACAAACAAAATTCTTGGTCCAGGTTGCTCTAACTCAATTGGGTTGTGAGACTGTGACTCTTGGGAGCAGTTGGCATGGAGTTGGACATACTAATCTATAATCAGATTCTGGAGGATGATGGAAGGAATCAGAGCGTGATTTCGCAACTCAAACAACTGACAGAAGAAGGAAGCTATCACATTCATGGAAATCAACGTGAGTGATGGGAGGATGAGTCTAAGAGGCCTACTCCAATCTGTGGACTGGTTTTGAGAGGTGTGTCAATTATTTGATTTGGGAAATGCAATACTGCTGTGTGTGTTTGCTGGCTGATTCAAACTTGAAACTATGTGGTTTTGTGGGGGGCCTGTTGAAGGAAACTAGAAGAGGCACACATGTGATGGATGATAATGTCACATTATGCAGTGCTGTAGGCTAAATGTTTTGATGAGCATGAAAGTTGTGTATCTGATCATCCCGATACATGCTGACACAAGTCTGTCATTGTTGGTGTATGATCGCAAAGGTCTATGCTCTTGCTCTGCCACCTCTGAGTCTTCTTGGTACCTTACTCCTCATGAATCTTACCTTCCATTGCAAGCACCTTAATTGTACAATATCATGATGGTATTCATTTGTGTTTTACAATCCACATGCCTTCTCTTCTCCTGCACCATAACACTCATGTTTACCTTATTGGACCGCTTCAGGCATGCACCCAAGAAGATTGACAGGGCAATCCAAGAAGATTGGAGATGTACCACCAACTTTGGGAATACAGACTAGTATCATTTTGTTCCTTTCAATATTCTTTTTTTTTTTTATGTGTGTTAGCTTCACCCCAAGATTAATTATATGTACTATTTTACAAACATAGATGACTGAACATTTTTAGATATATACAGCTTGGATCTCACTGGGACTGATAGAATGTAAAGTTATATGTGTCATACCTATTCATGGCTTTCTTTTCCTCACACAACAGGCAGCTGATCCTTTCTCAGTTGAATATTGTGTTTATGTTGTGTTTGTCTTTTTGTCAAACCTTTCCCAAAGTCCATTTCCCATCCATTCATCAAAACCCTAACCCTCTTCCCCCAGGCTGTATGATTGATTTGAGGTATTACTTAATAATGTATGCCATTGATTAATCTCACACTTGGTGGGATGGATGTGATAGAAGCAACCACAACTCAATGTGCAGGATCTGAGTCTTCATTTGAGTTCACCTTGGTTGAGACTACAAGAGTTTTATTTAGGACAAGGTTAACTAACTGGATAAATAATTGTTGTACACCATCGGCTGCGTAAAGGCAGCAGTGCGAAGTAAAACACCCCCAAAAAGATTTTCGGCATAAAGAACTATAAATAACTATTTATTTTATACTGTCCCTAACAAAAAGAATAAATACCCACCCCTTCCACCCACAACTGGCCCACCCAACAAATGTCCCTTTCCCCAACCAATGTTCTAAACAAAAAAATGTCTATTTGTCCATGTTACATAGAAGGTTTAAAAGTAAATAAAAGTCCTGCAAAAATACATTCTCACCCTCTCCAACCACAACAAGTCCACCCACCAAAATAAAAGGTTAAAAAGGGGCAGATGGGGGCACTAAAGATGGGCCAGGATTCTCCTTAAGAGCCCCTCCACACATGCCTGAAGGGTCTCTAACTGCGCCAGCTTCCGAAGGACTCAGCGTTGGAACACCATTTCAGAGGGGAGTAGCAGAGGTGATACGATGGCAGGCGGATGCCCTGGTAATGTGGCTGAGGTGTTGCTGGGCTAGAGGCATTAGGGCCTGGCTGGGACCCTGAATACTGCCACCTCATCCTCCTCTTCTACAAGGATCATTAGCCACTGATACTAGACCCGTATTGCCTCCAGCTTCATTCGTCACTGTCAGGCTGCTATTTCCTGCCATGATGGTGGACCAGCAAGAAAGGCTATATCAAGAAAGAAAAAAGAGACATTGTAAACAGTGCTCTTTGCAAAACACTAAAGTAATGTAGTTTAGTGGCACAGTAGCAGTACATTTGGTGGTAACTTCAGGACATTCAATTTTAAAGTGATAACTTTCACAGCCATAATATGCACTATGGAGTACAAGTATTCTTCTCTTTCCTGTTGTGCTAAATTAGTGGTGGCATTGCTAGCTCAGCTGGTACCATAGTCGTACTAGTTACTGTCTGTAGCTGTACTAGAAAATTATTTTATTCCAGTGGCCTTGCTCTTCTTTGTACCTGGACTACAAGGCCGATGAATACTAAGAATGAAACATGCCACATAACATAATCAATCCTGCAGACATTCTGTCTGCCATAAAGGCAGTGGGAGAAGCCATGCATTGCAGTACAGGGATAGGATCAAGGAATGGGATATCGATTGAATTTGGTGCATTTGCATCATCACAGACTATTCCATTCAGGAAAATCAAGGCACTTACTTATGGACCATTTTACTCACTGTTCTCATGCCCCTCTCCAACCAAACTTTGTATTAACTACTTTTTTCCAAACATATACACTTGCTTTGCAGTAAGGAAAGGAATCTTCTTAGCCTACTAAACTGCAAGGTAAGGTAGAGTGAATTAGGATGGCTAGGTAGAGTACACACTCTACAAATCAATCAATTCCTCATCATCATCATCATCATATGCATAAGGTATGGCTAGTAGTGTGACTCATTGTGCTTGGCAAATTTGAAAGGGAAAAAATAAAACAGAAGTAAATCCAGTATGGAAGACAAAATTAATTATATTTATCTCTTGGCTTGAAAATTGTGGTGCAAGCAAACATTGGATTTTTTGGATTGAATAATTTTGATTTTTCAAATTATTCAGAAGTATGGGACACAACATTAGAAAGATTAAAGGAGTGAAGTACAAGGAGGTGACTGACACAGTGAGCACTCGGGGGAAAGGGAAACACACCTTGTCTTTACACACACCAGCCAACATTGCAGTGCCATTTCTGCCAAACTGAACAATGCAGCTATTAGGTCCTCATGGGTGATACTGGTGAAAGGCCATACGGAGGGAGGCAATGGCAAATGGATGCTAGGATGCATATTACCGGCCTCGCTTAAAAAATACTATGAGTCAAGGGAATATTCTGAAATACCATTCAAACCTTTGCATCAAACCTTTGATAAAAAACATTCCAAGCAAGTAAAGTAGGTGAGAAGAATGCCTCTATCCAGAGGAGTTCCCTTGTTTCTTCATTTCAAGCATTTACCTAATCATCATGGCAAATGTGTTCTTCTAGTATTTTTATTTTTCACCCTTAGCTTTGATACAAACCATTTAAGCTAAGCTTTACATTGTCTCATCCAGTCCTTCACCATTTAAAACTATCTAAATTCCAAACATGGGTCTCTACTAACCTTTTGCCAACATACATTTACCCAATAACCACCCATGCATTCTTTCACCCATTCATTTATCCATCCAAGACATGTAACCCACCGAGGAGTCAGTTCACCCATCCATGCATGGATTCCTTTCACCCATACCCTTTTACCCACCTGGGTTGGCATGCTTCTCCCGCATACCCTTTCATCCATCCTTCACCCACCTATGCATCCTATCATCCTTCTCATCACCCAACTATATGATTATTATTATGCAGTTTTTCATCCACACACACATCCTTTCATTCATATTATATTTCACCCATCCATTCTACTTCCATCCTTCTTTCAATTTTTCAAAACACATCATAGTTCAAGTTAATTTTATAAACCTTATTCTGCTGAGTTGCAGATAAAAGAGCCCAATACTTACTTAACTCCTGATGCATCTGCAAATGCAGGGTGTTGATGAGTAAGTTGACAAAACTAGTGCACACTTGAAGTGACTATATTACTGATTGTCAATAAGCAAGCAATAGGACGTGTCACCGCCCGCCACTACTGCTGCAGGAATTCTCCCCTCAACCAAACCTGCAGCCACGATGGTACTGTTGCTGCAGGCCCTGGCACTAGTGGTCAATGAGACTAGAAAAAAGCATTACACAATTTAGACACCACACACCTACCACTATTTTTTTGTAATAAAATACATCACAATATTTTTGTTACTGATTCTCTTCTATCAAAAATGTCAGGTGGACATTTTGTTGTTTGCCAATTTTTTTAAAGCCAGGTGCTAATGGAAGGAGAGAACTATCTATTGATAAATCTGAGTATTTCAAGTAAAAAAAAAGTCCAACAATTGGTCAATGAGGGACATACGGTCTTGGTTGGCTAATGCAGTGGGGCCATCTTCCTCATACTTCCAATCATGGTGCACGGTCAGCAACTGCTACTTTACTAATAATACATCCACAACATTAAGGGTACAGACAATTACATCACCATGTTCAAAAACACTTTTTTTACTTTTTTAATTGAGCTGGAGCAAGAAAAAGAAAGCCCTCTCACGAAACATGTGTAGAATACCTTAAATGGGCATGCAATCTTCAGTACATGTGTTCTCTGAGCCTTACCACCACTCCACAATATAAGATACACAAGGGGAGAGGGGAAGCTCACTGACAAAACAGAAGAATCACCATTGTCCACAAAAGTACCATCAGAGTCTCGACCAGCACCCATGACACCCTCAACCTCGCCGAGCACCTCCACTTCAGAATCCACATCAACGCCACCACCCTCAAAGGAACTCTGATCTATAGACCCCCAGGCCCCCACTCTCATTTCTGCGAAGCCATCGCCGACATCGTCAGCACCAATGCCCTCGACTCCACAGAGTACATCTTCCTCGGCAATCTGAACTTTCACCTAGAAAACAACAACAACGCCAACACCACCAACCTGCTGGACAACCTCGCCAACCTCGGCCTCAGACAACTCGTAAGCTCACCCACCCACTCAGCAGGCTACACACTCGACCCCATCTTCTCAGCCAGCAACCACATCAATATCAGCCACACCACTGAACTCAGCTGGACAGACCACGAATGCATCCACTTCTCCTACCAGAAGCCAGTCACCCACCACCACCGCAAACAACCCCCCGATGCAATTGGAGAAAAATATCAACGGATCAACTGATTTCCACACTCGCCCAGGACCCACCCCCCGAGACCACGGACCCCAACACAGCCGCCACCAAGATGAATCGCTGGATAGAGGACTGTGCCAACACCGTCGCACCGCTCAAGAAACCCCCAAACCCCCTCCACAGAATCAAGGCCAGATGGTTCACCCCAGACCTACAGGAATCCAAACGGCTATGCCGCAGAATAGAAAAACCCTGGCACCGCACACCTACCAACTCCCACCACATCGCATTCAAGGATTAAACACGGACAAGACAGAGATCCTCATCTTCGGAGCCAACCACTTAGCATGGAACGACTCCTGGTGGCCCACCTCCCTAGGATCCGCACCACCTCCCACCACCCACGCACGTAACCTGGGATTCATCCTGGATTCCACACTCAGCATGACTCAGCAGGTCAACGCCATCTCCTCTTCTTGCTACAACACCCTCCACATGCTCTGAAAAATCTTCAAGTGGATTCCTGTTGAAACCAGGAAAACTGTCACCCACATCCTGGTCAGAAGACGACTGGACTAGGGAAACGCCCTATATGCAGGAACAACAACCAAACTCCAAACAAAGCTGCAAAGAATCCAGAATGCATCCGCCCGACTCATTCTGGACGTCCCACGCCACCACCACATCACCCCCCTCCTCATTGACTTACACTGGCTACCAATACCAAAGAGGATCACCTTCAAACTACTCATCCACGCACACAAGGCCCTCCACAACACAGGCCCAACCTACCTCAACGAAAGACTCACCTTCCCCACCGCAACCTTCACTCCGCCAACCTCGCCCTCGCCTCCGTTCCCCGCATCCGCTGCACCACCGCCGGAGGAAGATCATTCTCCCACCTGGCCGCCAAGACCTGGAACTCCCTACCGCTCCACCTTCGCCAGACTCAAGACCTACTAACTTTCAGGAGACACCTAAAGACATGGCTTTATGACCAGTAGCTTCCCCCCTGATGCCTGGAGACCCTATTGGGTGATTAGTGCACTTTATAAATCTTGTGATTGATTGATTGATTGAAGAATTAAGCTACAGACAGACTAGCATAGCCAGTAAATAGGATAATGCAGGGATGAGAAGAATTTACAAAACAAATACTTCGAAGGTGGGTTGGAAAAAAAAAAGGAGACAGGCACAGTTAAAAGGTAGAAAATAATTCTAAGTGTGGAGCGGTAAAAGTAAGGGAAATGAATATTAATATTAACAAAAACAGGAAGGCGTATTGGGGCCAGCAGAGCCATCTGCCACAGCACGGCTGGCGGGGCCACATTCATCTGCCTCACCCACCTCATTACCCACTGTACTCCTGCCGCTGGATGCTGGATGATGTAAGAGAAAAAAATTAAAAAGATTAGGAGTACTGTTAATAAATAATCTCTTGAGGAATGTTATTTTTTTTAAAGGAAAAGGCAAACACAGTAACATTTCTACATCAGAAGTTCGGAGAGCTTGTATTATAATAATAATACTAGTATCATGGACCATACTATTCCAAATTTCCCAACCCTATTCTGAATTTCCTAGACTACATTTTGGAATTACTAATAAATTGCAATGAATGAGTTCTACAGTTCTCAGTTCTAAGTTCTGCATTACTTCTTAATCAGTCCAAGCAAGCGCCAAAAACAAGTCCAGTTAGGTAGCACTGAACACCTGTCTAGATGACAATCACACAATAATGTATATCTAACATAAAGTTAATGTGTGAGCAACATGCTAGGTTGTCGGCAACCGGTGCGTCAGGTTTTGCTTGGTGTGCTGGACCTAATAGCTGTGGCACACAGTCCGGCATACTCTGTCCCAGAGCTGCTGGCACTCTTGGAAGCTGAACATGACCTGGGTCTGCCCCGTGCTGCCAAGGTGAAGGGGAGGTGGTGCTGCACCTCCAACTCAGAAAATGTTTCACAGGGCTACACCCCTTGACATCGTCGCCGCCAGCAAGGAAGGGGACTGACAGAAGGAAGCCAGCCAAGGAGGGGGGATAAGGAAGGATTAGGAAAAAGGACGTGAAAAAAGTAAAGCAAAAAAAAAAATTATGTAAATGTTAAAAAAGAAAAAGAAAAAAAGAAAAGGTAATATCATAAAGAGAAAATAGGTGAAAATATGTTTTTAAACAGGGATGGGAGAGGTATAGAGGGATAGAAAAGTAGGCCCCAGTACCACAAGCAAAAACAACAAGATGGCTACACCCATGCGAACCGCATAGTGCCGTTCAAGTGAGAATTCCAATGTAAGGAAGTACTTTGCTTTACCAGTGACGTTAAACATCACATGAACGAGCATAGCAAGAAACTACGCCTGCTATCAGAACTCCACGTAGAGCAGCAGAGGTTTTTTTCGACTCTGCATAGTTCCACGCAGCGCTGCTACACAAATTCCTCCCAGGCCTCGACAACAAGCTACTGACAATGTAAGTGTCATGACGTATGGGTGTCAAAAATTCAACTAGAGAGGGAATGTTGATATTGGATTAATCGATGTACACAGCTATACATTTATAAACTCTAGCAAAGTCGCATCAGCATTATTGGATTCCCCTCTCATAAACTCTCTCTGTCAACCCTGCACATAGGTATGTGGGCCGGGAGACTCTGAGACCTTAGCCTGATGTAATAACTGAGAGGTCACAGACAGGGTAACACTTAGCCAGCAGGCAAACACACAAACAGGAAAATGTAGGGCAGATCCTACAGATAGGCACAGCAAGACTACAATGATTCCTGGAGATTGGCCCCCATAAACACACATGGCTAGAGGGCTGTGTGAATTCCCAAAAACAGCATAAAGTTTGATGTTGTATATAGTTAGGAACCCTTAGCCAATCAGGACATAGCACACACAGCACACGCCCCTCAGGCTGGACACGCACTTGCTTTGCCACATTTTATCCATGCCAGGTCAAGGCCCACCTACATTTACTATTTGGAAACTATACTGATGACTCTAGGACAAATGTTCACATTTTTACCAAGAAAGGAATGTTTTATAGTTTTGTTGTACTCAGAGAAATGTATAAAAACCTGCATCAATCTGATGTACGTTGAGAGACAGTCCTCAGACCCCAGTTTTGTAACTGCTCTCCCAGCCAAAATGTTTAATTAAAAGAACCATTCCTGTTTTTCCAGACGCCCCTTGTCTTTTGTTTTTTAGGGTAAAATTATCATTCAAGCAACGTATCAACCCTATTTTGTGATTTGTTTACCAATTATTGAATCCCAAAATAGGGTTTGCAAGTCAGTATTAGGAAGGAGTGTGTTAAGGGCATCCCTTCCTAATAGCAAGTTGCTGGGGCGTGTATGAATGTTTTGCAAGTAGAATTCAGTTGCAAAACATTCATCTTTCACCAACTCTGTGAAGGAGGTGGTAACCCATTCACAAATGGGATCCGGTCCCCAAGAAACCACTTCACCTTTCTGAAAGGGGCACCAACGTTTTTTAAAAGGAGCCAGTGGTCCCACAGACCACTGCCTACTCGTAAAAAATTAAAAGAACACTTTTCATTTTTCATTTTTAAATGCATCCCATTTTCCTTTAAGGAAAATGGGCTGCATTTCATAAGAAAATGTGTTTTATTTAAAAAACAATCACAGACATGGTGGTCTGTTAACCCCAGCAGACTCCCATCCCTCTTGGTGCAGGTCATTCCCAATGGGTTGCACATTTCAACCTACCTCAAGAAGATTGATGAAGCAGGACCTTTGATATCCATTTGGGAATCACAAATAGCATCGTAGACCCTGTTGTACATCTCATTTTATGACTTCCTAATTGCGAGTTACAAAAAGTCGCAAAATGAAACTCACAAAATGTAGTGATAGTACAGGTGGCCCCTAGAGAGCAGCCTATTTTATTTATGCATGAATGAGCCTGAGAATACTAGGGGCCAGATTAACAAGAAACTGGCGCAGCATGATGCTGCACCAAAATTAGCAGCATCACGGTGACAGTTTTGAAATACGGGGTTGCGCCATATGTACAAGAATACAGAGCACTCATGCATTTCCCTCTGCGCCAGTGCTAAATTAAGCAGCCTGTGCCAATTCAGGCATCCTTCCACCATAATGCAAAGGTGTCTTCATTGAAGGGTGTAATTGTTTATGTTCAGGAAGGTGTCCCTTCATGCACATTAACATTTATTCATGACATTTATTTCTTCTATGCAGCACACATAGATAAAGCAAAAAATTAGAAGGAATAAAAGTATTCCTCCTTGTTGTGCCATGCTACACCACCCCTGGGGTGGCGTTAGATTTTGGCACTTGTTAGAAATGGGGTCTTTGGTTGACAATCAGGTTACCCCCTGTCCAAGCAAGAACCCTCACTCTAGTCAGGGTAAAAGAGAATCACCCTCAGCTAACCCCCGCTCACCCCCTTGGTAGCTTGACACGAGCACTAGGCTTAACTTCAGAGTGCTAGGTGTAAAGTATTTGTACCAACACACACAGTAATTAATGAAAACACTACAAAAAGACACAATACAGGTTTAGAAAAATAGAAAATATTTATCTAAACAAAACAAGACCAAAACAACAAAAATCAACAATACCCAAGTCAAGTTTTCAAATAAAAAACAAAAAGAGTCTTCATGTAATTATAAACACTGTTAGCGTGGAAATGCACCTGGGTGCGTCAAAAATAACCCAGCACGGGCGAGTGTGCATCAAAAAGGGCTTGCGATGCGCTGATTTCACTCAAGAGCGAGACCTTGCATTGTTTCTCCTTCAGTCAAGTCAGTGTGTGTCATTTCTTCTCTCCGCAGGAGAGCGATGCGTCAGTTCGGTCTGCACTCTCGGGTCCGGGCAGGCCTTGTGTCGTTTTTGCACGCCTAGTGATGGTTGCATCAGAAATTCAGATGTACGATGGTCCAAAAACCACACCGCGTGTGTTGCGATCTCATCAGCTTCCATCAGAGATGCTGCACGTCGTTTCCCCAGCCGCGGGCATTGATCTTCTGGACGCGTTGCAGGCAGTCATCGATTTTTAGCTGCGAAGTGTCGATTTTTCAGCAGATCGGAGTCACGTCAATCATTTCCCCACACGGCGGTCGCTGCATGGATTTCTCACTCTTGGCCTGGCAGCTTCTCCTTTCAGGGTCCCAAGAACTGGATGGGACCACCTGGCAGAGTAGGAGTCTCAGCAGCCCAGGGGGTTGGAGACTGCATTGTGTGAGGGCAGGCACAGCCCTTTCATGTTTGAGTGACCACTCCTGCCCTCCCTCCTAGCACAGATGGCTCATCAGGAAATGAAGACTACACACCAGCTCCCTTTGTGTCACTGTCTAGTGAGAGGTGCAAACAGCCCACCTGTCAAACTGACCCAGACAGGGAATCCACAAACAGGCAGAGACACAGAAATGGTTTCAGCAAGAAACTGCTCACTTTCTAAAAGTGGCATTTTCAAACAGACAATCTTAAAATCAACATTACTAAAAGATGCATTTTGAAATTCTGAGCTCAGAGAACCAAACTCCACATGTCTATCCGCTCCCAAAGGGAATCTACACTTTAATCATTTTTAAAGGTAGCCCCCATGTTAACCTATGGGAGGGACAAGCCTTGCAACAGTGAAAAGCGAATTAAGCAGTATTTCACTGTCAGGGCATATAATCACATTACTATGGCCCTCATTATGATATTGGCAGTAAGTACTGCTTACCGCCATGCTGACTGCCGCCAACATAGCGCTGCCGCAGCAGTTTACTGCCACCCATATAATAACCCACACATAGCAATCTGTCACTATACAGCCACACATACAAGTCCACCAGCCCAAAGGTCAGTGATAAACTGGCGGTAGCAAAACCCACATCGTTACGCCAACAGAACTACGCCCACAGCGTTATGACCGATGATTCACTGCGGCGGACATTTAATGGCGCTAAGCCATTGGCGGTACATACCACTGAGCTCAAAATACACACAACCTAACAAAACAACACCACATTGGACAATTTGAATAACACACACCTGACACACATACACACACCACACCCACACCACTATAAAACACACACCCACATTACCGACAACCCTTTACAAATTCAAACAATGGCCACAAGAGAGATAGCAAGACCACAGACAATACCACAGCCACACATAACCATCACCTATACACCATCCACGTACCTTACATCACACACTCCAACACATCACCCCACACACTCTCACCCACACCACTCACACTACACCCATGGCACCACAAAGACCCCCCAGGTTCTCAGAGGAGGAGCTAAGGGTCATGATGGAGGAAATCATCTGAGTAGAGCCACAGCTATTCAGATCACAGATGCAGCAGACATTCATTGCAAGGAAGATGTAGCTATGGTAGAGAATCGTGGACAGGGTCAACACCGTGGGAGAGCACCCCAGAACAAGGGATGACATAAGGAACAGGTGGCATGACCTATGGGGGAAGGTGTGTTCCATAGCAGCAAGACACCAGATAGCGTTACAGAGGACTGGTGGTGGACCCCCACCTCCTCCCATACAACTAACAACATGGGAGGAGCAAGTCTTGGCAATCATGCATCCTGAGGGCCTGGCAGGAGTGGGAGGAGGACTGTACTCTGGTAAGTCAACTCTCTATTACTATCACCCCCCCCCCTACCTGCATGCCATCACAAACCCCAACCCCTGCCCTCACTCCCATTACTCCACCAACTCACACTGTAACACCAATGCACGGACCCCCATCACAGATCTACATGGACACCCATCACTAAAGCATGCACAATAGAGAGAATCACCTAGTCCACAAAATAACTACTCACAAAAGGCAAAGCTGACAGGGCAATACCTACCATAGAGGGCAACATACCCATGCATAAGATGACGCACACAGAAACAATAACACTGCATATACATCCCCACTGGTCCCCCACCCAATGTCACCGGATAGGAGGTGCCAGCAACACCCAGTCACTCCCCCCCCAGAAGAGGCCCACAGTGATGACAGCAGCTCTGGACTCCTAGATCTGGATGACCAACCTGGCCCATCAGGGATCTCTGGACAGTAGGTAACCCAGGCACAGTCCCATACCACCATAGAGCCTCCCCCCTCAGGAAACACCAGCACAGTACCCACCCAACAGGCCTATACCTCTGTCCCCAGGACACGTCAATCAGCAGTGCGTCCACCACTAGAGGGACCCAAGGCCACCCCACAAACACAGGACGATCAGGGAGCTGGGGTCAGTGGCAGTGGGCACACGGTTCAAGGGACAGAGGTACAGGACAACAAGGAAGCTGGGAGGACTGCTGTGCGACAGGGGGAGGACAGGACAGGGAACCGACTCTCCAGGAGGCACTCACCAACATCCTGGGAGCATACCACTATTCACAGGAGACGATGGGCCAGATACTGGATAAGTTGCAGGAGACCCAACGGCTGCAGGAGGGACAGTACCTCAGGATCAGGGAGGACTTTAAGGACATCAACACCACCCTGTTCACCATTGCGGGGTGCTGGCAGATATGGCCACACCATGAGGGAGGCAGAGGCACACCAGCAGGCCCCTGACACTAGCCAAACCAGTGAGCAGTCTTCCACCTCCACTGCCGCTAGTGGACAGGAGGCCCCGCCACAGCAACAACAGGCCAACGGCCCCCCACCCCCCTGCAGAAGGAGAGCCACCCCACAAACGGTTCCTGCAATCCAGGAAATAAGACTCTCCTGATTGTCACCCTTGTGTCCAACTCTGTCACCCTGTCCACCCCAAACTGCCATTGTTCAACTTCCTATGCCCCCTTGGACAATGCACCTGTGATACAAATAGACTGGACTCTTACCTGGACATTCCTCCACCATCACCCCAGCCCATTGCACATCCCCCTCTACTTATTAGCACTTTAATAAACACCATTTGAATAAATACAAGTATGGAGTCTGTGAAATGATTGAACTATGTATTTGTTTAACAAGCTTTAAACACTACAATACAACTGTACAGTAATGTATACATAGGAATGACATGTAGTTGGCTGCAATCAACACACCAGGAGCGATAGTGGGGCACAAGAATCTGAAAACAGAGTTGCCAAAGGGTACAGTAAGTGGCCATAGAAGTGGGAAAATCAGCCTGCCAGTGACAATGTCAAACACAAAACTGTCAATGAAAAGGGAAGTTACAATGTCTGTACCTGTGTGTCATTGGAAGTATTGTCGTATTATTGCACTTCTGTTGTTCTCATCCTCTGCCTCCTCATCTTCACTGTCCACAGGGTCCACTGCTGCCACACACCCATCTCCAGCCTCATCCTCCTGCAGAAAAGGCACCTGGTGATGTAAGGCAAGGTTGTGCAACAGACAGCATGCCACGATGATCTGGCACACATTCTTGGGTGAGTAGTTCTGGAATCCACCTGTTAGATGGAGGCAACGAAATCTGGCCTTCAGGGGGCCGAATGTCTTTTCTATTATTATTCTTGTTCACCCATGTGCTTCATTGTAACGTTCCTCTGCCCTTGTTCTGGCATTCCTCACAGGGGTCAGTAGCCATGAGAGGTTGGGGTAACCAGAGTCATCTGCAAATATCGAGGGACAACTGTTAGACACACACTGACTCCTAGGGCCCACACCATACCCATACCCCAACACCTACTGGGTGGGAACCAGGGCTCACCTATTAGCCACACCCAGTTCCTCTGGAGTTGAGCAATCATATATGGGATGCTGCTATTCCTCAGGATAAAGGCATCATACACGGACCAAGGATACTTTACATTGACATGGGTGATGTACTGGTTCGCCAGGCACACTATCTGCACATTCATGGAGTGAAAGCTCTTTCGATTTCTGAACACCTGTTAATTTCTTTGGGGAGGGGGAAAATGCAATATATGTACCATCTATTGTCCCAATAATATTGGGGATATGTCCCATTGCATAGAAATCTGCTTTCACTGTGGCCAAATCCTCCACCTGGGGGAATACGATGTTGCTGTGCATGTGTTGAATCAGGGCAGACACCACTCTGGTCAGCACTATTGAGAACATAGGCTGAGACATTCCTGCTGCCAAGCTTGCTGTCATTTGGAAAGAACCAGTTGCCAGGGAATGGAGCACTGATAGCACTTGCACGAGAAGTGGGATCCTGGTGGGCTGACAGATAGCAGATATCAGGTCAGGTTCCAATTGGGAACACAGCTCTGTGATTATGGCCCTATCCAGTCTATAGGTGAGGATAATGTGCCTGTCCTCCATTGTTGCCAAGTCCACCAGGGACCTGTACACAGGGAGATGTCTCCATCTCCTATTCATTCACAGCGGTTGCAATCTCGGGGCAAACTGTGAGCAGCTGGTCAGTATTCCATATTTCCAATCACTACACTGCATTACTTGTTGTGACTGTAACATTATATTGTTGGATAAGCCCAAATGGTGCCTATGTGCACTGTGACACAGGTAAGTGCCATGGCCTGCCCCCCCCCGCTCCCCCTGAAATGGCGTCCACCTGTCCTGTATGGAGGAATGAGGTAATTCCGCTGACATTGGGTGCCGTTGCAGAAGGCAGTCAAGAACCACTGTGCAGCGCCTCATTGGATACCATTGGGCCCCATGGGTTACAGTGGCCAATGCTGATGTACGCCGGCGGTGACGGTATGCACCGCCATTGACGTGACTGCAATTTTCTATCTGTTCACTCACTTGCAACATGGCCTTCAGCAGGAGAGGACCTACACTGCAAGTGCTGCTGTGACCTGTGTCTGGAACTGACCATGGCTCATGTCACTGGGGAAAGGGCCCCTGCCTTCACTGCTGCAGAGTTTCGAGAGACTGGTGGATGGGGTCCTACCTCAGTACCGATTGCTGTATGGGCCTCCAGCCCAACAGATGAGTACATTGGGCAGCGTGCTGCATGTCTGGTGGGCAATGTCTGTGCGTAAGGGAATGTGAGGGCTATGGTGGGCCATAAGTGTAACAGGCAGGACTGTCTGACTGATAACTTTTCCTATATGTATTTCTCTGCAGGTCAGCGCCCATAAAAAAAAAAGGGCATTTGGCGTGCCATCGCCAAGGACGTGCGGACACTGGGGGTCTACGGCAAGAGGAGCACCCACTGTAAGAAACGGTGGGAGGACCTGAGACGCTGGGCATGGAAGATGGCATAGGCCCAGCTGGGGATGGCCTCCCAACGAGGAAGGGGTACCCGTCGAACCCTGACCCCCCTCATGTCCCGCATACTGGTGGTGGCCTTTCCGGAGCTGGATGGGCCCTTCGGGCATCACAGCATCTACAAGGGGGTGAGTACAGTGCCCCAATATACGTCTTGCGCATGGTGGGGTGGCATCCGGGTGGGGGATGTGGGTCTGTTGGTGTCCCTAGGCAAGGCCGGACATTGCAGGGTAGGGCCCATGTTGGGCACGGTCTGATGTACACCTGCTCCAACCAAGCTAGTAGGTATCCACTACGGGCAGGTGTCTGTAGGTCTCAGGTATGCTGCAATTGGCATTAGGTATCTCTGTCCATGGGCTGGTGACTAGCATTGTGACTGTTATTGCATTGCCTAGTGAGTAGGGCTGTTCCCTGTGTGTGTGTGTGTGTGTGTGTGTGTCGTGTACACCAACGGTGGTGTTGTTACCCCCATTGACCCAGGGTATCCTTTGTCTCTCCCCCCATTTTTGTTTGTCACCTTAGCCTTATGTGCATTAGTATCATCTGGCGGAGGAGAAGAGGCACCGGTGATGGGGAGAGCTGTATCCCACAGGGCCCATGAGGCCAAATCCACCAATGGTGAGGGCACCAGTGGGACAGAGGGTGAGGTGAGCACCACAGTGGAGACTGGAGGGGACAGTTTTGACAGTGATACCTCCTCTGATGGAAGCTCTCTGGTATGGCAGACACCTCTGTGCACCCCCCAACAACAGGTACAGCCACCACCCCCCATACCAGCACCACCATCCCAGCAGAACTTCAGCGTGTTTCCAATGCCCGCTCATCCAGGATAGTGGGTATCTCCTTCACCCCAGGCATCTCAGGCCCTGCCCCAGTTAACCCTGCTGCCCTGAGTGAGGAGGCTATTGACCTCTTGCTATCCATCACTGTTGGGCAGTCAACCATTGTAAATGCCATCCAGGGGCTGGCAGCCCATTTGCAACAAACAAATGCATTCCTGGTGGGCATTCACTCTGGCATTGCGGCCCAACAGAGATCAATCCAGGCTCTGGCCAGGGTCCCACCTGATGGCAGCCATTGTCCCTGTTTATAGCCCCCCTCCAACTTCCTCTGCCCAATCCCAATCCCATCCCCCTCAACCACAACCTATCCCAAGCACACAGGCAGACCAGCATGTACCCAGGAAGAAACACAGGAGTGGTTCAGGCAAACACAAGCACCACACATCATCCCAAAGGTACTCACACAAACACCATCCAGATGCAGACATACCAACATCCACTGTCTTCACTGTGTCCCCTCCTCCTTCTCGTCCACCTCCCTCCCAGTTGCGTCTACACCTGCATGCACTACATCCTCATCCACTACCACCATCACGTCTATCACTACACGCCCCTCACTGGCAGTCACCACCCCCACATCCATGCACACGTCCCCTGTGTCCTCTCCCACAGTGTCTGTGCCACCTCCTCCGTAAGTTCACAAACACAAGCACTCAGACACCCAACAGCCATCCACCTCACAACAGCATCCAGCCCATTCACCTGCAGCCAAACACAGCAGTCAGACACCTCCTGCTACCACTTCCTCCACTCCTAAACCTTCACCCTCTTCCTGCCCCAATGTCCCTAAGAAGCTTTCCCTCTCCAACTGTGACCTCTTTCCTACCACTCCCCCGTCCTTGTCATTGAGCCAGGGCAATCAGAACCTGGGTGAGCACCTCAGCCATTCAGTCCACGGCCACAGTAGTGTTGACAGCTACTGCAGGTGTTAGAGGATCCTGGGCACCAGGCAGCAACACTGACAGGGTGCCTGCACCAGGTGAATCCAGGAAGGGCAAGGAGGCACCACCAGCTGCAACAATGAAGGGCAAGGAGGCACCACCACCAGCATCTAGGAAGGGCAAGGAGGTACCACCAGCTGCAGGAGGGAAGGGCAAGGGGCAATCCCCGGCTACTGACAGGAAGGGCAAGGGGCCTGTACCAGCAGGCAGGAAGGACAGGAGGCCTGGTGCTGGGACTCATTTGGAGCCCCACCACCAACCATGGTGGTTCAGCCATCCAAGGCTGCAGGGGAAGGGCTGGAGCCTCCCACCACCACTGCCAGCACTGCCACCAGCACCGCCACCACTACCACCACCAGCACCACTGCCAGCAGCAGCAGCCCCAGCGGGCAGCTGTCCGAGGCTGAAGGGGATGGGCTGGAGCCTCCCCCCACCACCACCAGCACTGCGACCTTGCACTCCACAGGATCTGCATCACAGGGCACAATTCACCCTCCAGAACCAGTGGAAGAAGCCATCCACTCACCCCATCCTTCCCAGGATGAAGCACACTGGGCACAATGCCCCTTCCAGAACCAGTGGAAGAAGCCATTCACGCACCCCATCTTTCCCAGGATGAAGCACACTGGGCACAATCCCCTCCAGAACCAGTGGAAGAAGCCATCCACCCACCCCATCCTTCCCAGGATGAAGCACACTGGGCACATGGCCCCCTCCAGAAACAGTGGAGAAGCCATCCACTAGAGAGACTGTGGACTTGCACTCCCCAGGACCAAGCAGTGGGCAAACCACCCACTTGCGAGACTGTGGCCTTGCACTCCCCAGAACCAAGCACAGGGCATGTTGCCCCCACCAGAGCATGTGGGCAAACCACCCAATTGGGAGACTGTGGCCTTGCACTCCCCAGGACCAAATAATGGGCAAACCACCCACTTGAGGAACTGTGGCCTGCACTCCCAGGACCAAGCAGTGGGCAAACTACCCACCTGAGAGACTGTGGCCTTGCACTCCCCAGGAACAAGCAGTGGGCAAACCACCCACTTAAGAGACTATGGCCTTGCACTCCCCAGGACCAAGCAGGGGGCAAACCACCCACTTGAAAGACTGTGGCCTTGCACTCCCAGGATATCGCCCAGGGCATGTAGCCCCCTCCAGGACCAGTGGTGTTGTACCATCTTCTGGCTGAGGTGCCCCCCTATTCCCCGTCCCCCTGAGGTACCTGTGTATTTTCGACCTGATGCCCCTGCAGTGTTCTCTCCGTGTTGTTTCAGGAGTGAGGTGGGGCCTTGGCCTATGTGATGTGGTCCAGTGGCCCACGGACATTGAGGACTAGGCAGTGTCCCTCCATTTGTAAATATGTATATACATTTGTATTTTAATGTACTTATTCATGTTATTTTATCCTATTACACTCACTTTCTTCCAATCATTTTGTCCTTGCATTATTCCTGAGGGGTACAGGGTAGATATGTAATGTTTTTTTGCATCTGCTTGTGTGTATGGTGTTGGGGGTGGGGGTGTTGCGTGTTGCGTTTGTGTGTCACTCTCTTTTTCCTCCCCCATCCATTGTGTGCTAGGCGGCAGTACTCACTGTGGTCGTCTATGCGGGCGTTGCTGCTTATAATGCAGGAAAAGGTAGACGAGCATGGGGAATATGTGCAGCTCGGGCTCCATGGCATTGTGGTTGTTCCCTGAGTGTCCAGAGGTGAGTCCTTTGACTACTGTGTTCTGTTTCCACCGGGATTTTTATGCCGCTGGTACCGCCCGGAAAAGGTAGTGGATAGGCCTGTCGTAATAGTGTGGGTGGAACATTGTCTTCCTCCTGGCTGTTGGCGGTTACCTCCATGGTGCTTATTGATACTGCTGTGGCTGTCCATGTGTTAAAGTGTCTGTTTGTCTGTGCGGTCTCTGCCGTGGTCATAATTCCATTTTTGTTACCACCGGCCTGTTGGCAGTATTACTGCCACTTTATCATCGACCGCCAACGTTGTAAGGAGGAGCAATATGTCCTACCTTAACCATACACTGCACCCTGCCATTGGAGCTACCTAGGACCTACCTTAGGGGTGCCTTAAATGTAAGAAAAGGGAAGGTTTAGGCCTGGCAAGTGGGTACACTTGCCAAGTCAAATTTACAGTTTAAAACTGCACACACAGACACTGCAGTGGCAGGTCTGAGCCATGTTTACAGAGCTGCTAATGTGGGTGGCACAACTAGTGCTGCAGGACCACTAGTAGCATTTGATTTACAAGCCCTGGGCGCCTCTAGTGCACTGTACTAGGGACTTACTAGTAAATCAAACATGCCAATCATGGATGAACCAATGACATATACATTTTGTATAGGAGCACTTGCACTTTAGCACTGGTTAGCAGTGGTAAAGTGCCCGAAGCAATCAAAACAGCAAAAACAGAGTCTAGCACACATCAATAACCTGGGAAACAGAGGCAAAAAGTTAAGGGAGACCACGCCAAGGATGAAAAGTCTAACATGTGTGTCCCCCCAGCTGAAAGTGGGGAGCAACTACCCAACCTCATGGGAGTTCTCATCACTAAGGTGGAAGAACCTGGACAGACCATCAGCATTGGTGTGTTCTGTACCAGGATGGCGTTCCACCGTAAAGTCCATCCCCTGTAGGGAAATGGACTACCTCAACAGTTTTGGATTCTAACCCCTCATCAGTATTAACCATCTGAGGGGCCTGTGGTCGGTCTGAATCCGAAAGTGAGTCCTGAACAAGTAGGGTCTTAGCTTCTTCTGCGCCCAGACCACAGCAAACGCTTCATGGTCTATGACACTCCACCTATGTTCCCTGGGAAGTAACCTCCTGCTAATGAAGGCTACGGGTTGATCTAGGCCCTCTTCATTAAGCTGTGACAGTACTGCTCCAATACCATGCTCTGAGGCATCTGTTTGCAAAACAAACTCCTTGGAGTAGTCAGGTGCCTCTGCACAGATGCTGTGCCAATGGCAGCCTTCAGGACATCAAAAGTGGTCTGGTAAGCCTCTATCTAGATCACCTTCCTTGGTTGCTTCTTAGAAGTCAACTCAGTCAAGGGGGTAACAATGGTACCATATCTCTTGACAAACCTCCTGTAGTATCCTGTGAGACCTAAGAAGGCTCTCACTTCAGTCTGGGTCTTGGGAGGCTCCAAGCCAGAATGGTATCAATCTTTGGCTATAGGGGTGCCACCTGGCCACTCCCTACCTGGTGTCCCAAGTACACCACCGAACCCAGCCCTATTTGGCACTTGCTTGCCTTAATAGTGAGTCCTGCCTTCTGCAGGGCCTCTAACACTCTGCAGAGGTGTTGCAGATGTTCCTCTCATGTGGAACTAAACACAGCAATGTCATCCAGGTAGGCGGCACTGAACTCATCCAGCCCAGCCAATACCTGGTTGACCATCCCCTGAAAGGTGGCAGGGGCATTCTTCATCCCAAATGCCATCACTTTAAATTGAAAGTGTCCAGCTGGGGTAGAAAATGCTGACCTCTCCTTGGCCCCCTCAGTCCAGGCAATCTGCCAGTACCCAAACATTAAGTCAAACGTACTGAGGTGCTGGGAAGCTCCCAACTGGTCTATGAGCTCATCAGCTCGGGAATGGGGTGTGCGTCAGTCTTGCTGACCGCATTGAGGGGCATATTTATACTCCGTTAGCGCCGAAATTCGACGCAAAACTAACTCCATATTTATACTTTGGCGTTAGACGCGTCTAGCGCCAAAGTTCATGGAGTTAGCGTAATTTTTTTGCGTGAACACCTTCCTTGCGTTAATGATATGCAAGGTAGGCGTTCTCGTCTTAAAAAATTACTCCGATGCTATTGCGTCGGATTTATACTCCCGGGCAAAAATGACGCACGGGGGTGGGCGGGACTAAAAAACCCGCATTTGCGCCGGATTTTAGCGCCTGGGTCAGGGCAGGCGTTAAGGGACCTGTGGGCTCAGAACGAGCCCAGAGGTGCCCTCCCAAGCCCCCAGGGACACCCCCTGCCACCCTTGCCCACCCCAGGAGGACACCCAAGGATGGAGGGACCCACCCCAGCGAAGAAAAGGTAAGTTGTGGTAAGTATTTTTTTTGTAAAAAAAATTGTGGCATAGGGGGGCCTGATTTGTGCCCCCCTACATGCCACTATGCCCAATGACCATGCCCAGGGGACAGAAGTCCCCTGGGCATGGCCATTGGGCAAGGGGGCATGACTCCTGTCTTTGCTAAGACAGGAGTCATGTTAATGGCGTCTGGGCGCCAAAAAAAATGGCGCAAATCGGGTTAAGACGATTTTTTTGCCTCAGCCTGACTTGCCCCATTTTTGGACACCCAAACGCCATTTTTCCCTACGCCAGCGCTGCCTGGTGTACGTGGTTTTTCTTCACGCACACCAGGCAGAGCCGGTCGGCTAACGCCGGCTAACGCCATTCAATAAATACCGCGCCCGCATGGCGCTTCAGAATGGCGTTACCCGGCGCTAATTTTTTGGGCGCAAAACTGCGTTAGCGCAGTTTTGCGTCAAAAAGTATAAATATGGGCCTGAGTCCCCGGTTGTCCACACAGAACAAGAGTTCTGGAGTGGCACCAGGTGCAGCATCCTTTGGGACCAATGCCACTGGGCTGGCCCAAGGAGGGCTAGAATGCTCAATAACCCCTAAGGTTAACATCCTGGATACCTCATCCTTAATGCTAGCCCTGACCATGTCAGTCACACTGTAAACCTTTTGTTTAATGGGTGGATTATCCACAGTGTCCACATCATGTGTGCACAAGTGTGTGAAGCCTGGGATCAGGGAAAACAGTGAGGAGAACCGTCCCAACACCTGGTGACAGTCCCTCTGCTGCTCTTCAGTCAGGGAGGGGGAGAGGATCACTCCCTCCACAGACCCATCTTTCTATCCTGCAGACAGGAGGTCAGGAAGAGGCTCACTCTCCTCCTCCACACCATCATCTGTTGCAAGGAGCATGGACAGTTCAGTCTGCTCAAAGTGCAGCTTGAGGTGGTTGACATGCAGGACCCTTAAAGGGTTCCTTGGAGACTGCAAGTCTACCAGGTAGGTGAATTCACTCTTGCGCGCCTCCACCTCAAATGGCCCAGTCCACTTATTGTGGAGCACCCTATGCTCCACTGGTGCCATCACCCATACTATTTGTCCAGGTTGAAACTCGACCAGAGTGGCATGCTGGTCATACCAGCTTTTCATGTCCCCCTTGCATGCTTCCAGGTTCTCCTGTGTGAGACTTTTGAAGCGGGCAGACTGGTTTCTCAAAGCCAGCATGTAACTGAATACATCCTGGGGGGGTATACTATGAGCTTTTTCCAAAGACTCCTTGACCAGACTTAAAGGTCCCTTCAAAGGGTGGCCATAAATCAGCTCAAAGGGACTAAACCCAAGTCCCTTTTGAGGCATGGCAAGAGAAAGTCCCACTTCCGCCTCAAGGGCTCTGACAGGCCCATGATCATGCCTTTCAAGGTGCAGTTGAATCTGTCAACCAGACCATTAGTTTGGGGGTGGTAAGGGGTGGTGAACTTGTAGTTTACCCCATACTCCTTCCACAGAGACTTCATACATGTGGATATGAAGTTGGTACCCCTAGGCCACTGTTTCAGGCTCCAGGAGGTCTTGACCTCCCTGATGGGCTGCCATTGACCGGGTAAATACGCATACCTACCCAGGAAGACCCAACATCTCCAAGTGAGACCTGTGTTCTACCTCCTTCCAAGGGGAATCCTCCACATCATTGCCTAGTAAACAATTTACAGGCATGGTTGAACTCACAGCTACCTTCAAGGAACCTGAGACCCCCCCATTCAAAGGTAACCTGCGCCCCTCTGCACAGGTGCTCTGAGTAGTCCACTGCAACTACTTGGTGAAGTACCCAGGGATCAATCTGCTCTTCAGACACCAGCTGGCCCCGGTGTCTCTCAGAGCTTCCACCCTCAGTCCATTGATGGTCACACACTGCCAGTACTTTTTAGTGTTCTCTGGCACGAGGGTTCTCTGGACCATATCATTGTGCCCTAGTGAGGCAAGGGTCATCTCAGCTGCCTCCCACCCACCTGGAACCA
Source organism: Pleurodeles waltl (assembly GCF_031143425.1). Lineage (NCBI taxonomy): Eukaryota > Metazoa > Chordata > Amphibia > Caudata > Salamandridae > Pleurodeles > Pleurodeles waltl. Next base: position 254,971,323 of record NC_090437.1, on the reverse strand, counting down.
ACTCCTCCCCAAGCGCACTACTAGCCAAACCCTGTGACGGCGCACCAGTGGGTGGGTATAGGTGTACTCTTGGGTCATTTGGGGTCCCCCCTCACATTACCCACCTGGTCACATGCATAACACTTACGTGGGGGTCCCCCTGCCACTGGCTTCCCTCTGGAGAACCATGGCTTCTTCTCACTGGGGGTTGGGAATCTTTAACCTGCAAATCAGTTTGGGGCCCTTTAGAGAACTCCCCCTGTTTACCTCTACCCCTCTTTCTTCTGAGAGGGATCCTGCCCACCCTTGGTGTGGTCTCCCCCATACCTCTTTTGGACCCTGGTGCTCTCCCAGCGGTCCGCTTCCGGCGCAAGCTTCCTGGGATCAGTCAGCTTGCTGTCAATCAGGTGCTGGGTGAGTATAATGTGCCTGTCCTCCAGTGTAGCCAAGTCCACAAGGGATCTGTACAAAGAGGTTTATCTCCTCCTCCTATTCATCTGCAGCGGTAGGTATCTAACGGACACAAGAGTGAATAGGCTGTCACAGTTTGAATAATGGAACCACAACCTTAGTGTACATAGTGTATTTGTGTGATGGGGCAGTGGGAATGGTGAGGTATATGCTAATCTAGGCTTTGGGCAGTTAAGGTTGATATGACCATTGTCTGCCACCATGAAATGGCGACTGCCTCTCCTGTATGTAGGGACAGGTGGAAGTGAGGAAACTCTGCCGATGTTGGGTGTTGTGGCGGAAGGCAGTCATGCAACGCGGTGCAATTCCTCATTAGATAACATGGGGCTCTATAGAATACAGTGGCCAATGGGGATCAGACCCGGCGGTGACGGTGTACACCGCCGCGGACGCGACTGCCATTTTCTATCTGATTCCTCACTTGTTTCCTGACCTTCAACTGGAGAACACATATACTGCGTGTGCTGCTGTGACCTGTGTCTGGAACCTAACATGGCCCGTGTGACCAGGGAACGGCCCGCCTTCACTGCGGAGGAGTTGGAGTGATTGGTGGATGGGGTCCTACCCCAAAACAGACTGCTGTATGGGCCTCCAGACCAACAGGTGAGTACACCTTGGACACGATGCATGTAGGAAGGATACATGGAGATGTGTGTGCAAGCATAGTGTCATGGGGGGATGTCTTGTGGTGGTGTACATGGTGTGCGCTGTGCGATGTATGTGCCAAAGGAGTTGGAAACGGGACTGGTGGGCCATATGTGTGATGGCTGGATTGTATATGTAATGGTGTCCTCCTGTCTGTATTACCTCTGCAGGTCTGCTCCGATCAAAAGAAGTGATTATGTATACCATCACCAAGGACATGCAGACCCTGGGGTCTATGGCATGCAGAGCACCCACTTTTGGAAACAGTGGGAGGACCTGAGACGCTGGGCACGGAAGACCATGGAGGCACACCTGGGGATGGCCTCCCAATGAGGAATGGATACCCATTGGAACCTGACCTCCCTGATGGCCCGCATACTGGCAGAGGCCTACCCAGACCTGGGTGGGTGCTTGGGGGCATCACAGCAGCCACAAGGGGGGGGAGTACAGTGGGCATTACTACAATAATTGGCAGGTGGCATGGGATCCGGTCGTGGGTGTGAGTTAGTTGTTTGCCCCTTAATGCCAGGTCAGATATTGTAGCGTGGTCCACCTTAAAGGTAATGGGTGTGGCAAATGCAGGTAACCTAGCTTGTTAGCATTCCAAGTCAGTGAGGGCTTTGTGGGCACCAGGAGGGGTGTAGTTGGTGGTGTGTGGCCCTCATCTTGCTGTGGCATTTAGCCAAATCACTGACAGTGCAATGCATAGTGCTCAATCCTGATCCCTGTGTGTGACAGTGCTGTGCATGCCAACTGTGGTGTTGGTACAGTAATTGACCCAGTGTTTCCTTTCTCTCTCTCCCCCCTTGTATCTTCTGTCATCCTGTCCATGTGTGCATTAGCATCATCTGGTGGAGGAGCAGAGGCACTGGCAATAGGTGAGCTGCATCCCACAGGACCCTGGAGGCAGAGTCCACAGACGCTGAGGAAACCAGTGGGACAGAGGGCGAAGGGAACAACACGGTAGAGACAGGAGGCGACAACACTGACTCTGATACCTCCCCCGATGGAAGGTCCCTGGTGGTGGCAGACACCTCTGTGACCACCCCAGCTTCAGGTACAGCTGCCACCCCCATACCAGCACTGCCCTCCCAGGAGCCGCTCAGCGAGTTGCACATGCCCGCTCACCCAGAAGGGCGGGCATCTCCTTTGCCCCCAGGCACCTCAGGCCCTGCCCCTGCGAGCCCTGCTGCACTGAGTTAGGAGGCTGTTATCCTCCTGAGATCCATCTCTGTAGGGCAACCAACCATTGTGAATGCCATCCAGGGGCTGGCATTCTAGATGCTGCAATGTAATGCATTCCTGGAGGGCATCCATGGTGGATTGGCGCCCCAACAGAGATCGATTCAGGCTCCGGCCTCCTCTCTGATGGCAGCCATTGTCCCTGCTCCTACCGTCCCCCCTCCAAATACCTCTTCCCAGTCTCCTCATCCTATCCCATGCACACATACAAAAGAGCATGTACACAAGACAACACACGAGAGTGGCACAGTCAAACACTGGCACCACACTTCATCCCACAAGCACTCACTCAAACACCAGACAGTTGCAAACACAACCATATCCACTGCCTCCACTGTCTCCCTATCCTCCTCCTCTTCCACCTCCCTCACAGTCACGGCCACACTCACACCTGCCTGTACTGCATCAACATTCACCACCAGCATCACCACACCAAGCAGTATACACTCCTCACTGGGAGACACCTCCACAACATAAACACAAGCACTCACACACCTAACAGCCATGCCCATGCACCTGCACCCAAGTCCAGCAGATGTACTTCAACAACCACTCCCTCAACCTCCACTCCCATCCCTCCCTCCTTATCTCGCCTCACCGTCCCTAAGACGTTTTTCCTTGCCCAACTTGACCTCTTCCCTCCCCCTCCCCCAACCTGCCCGTAAGAGCAGGGTCCCAAAGACCCAGCCCAGCACCTCAGCCAAACAGTCCACACCACCAGTGGTCACGGCGCCCTCACCAACAGCTGAGGAAGTGCAGCCTACTCCTCCTGCAGAGGCTGCCCTGGAGGTACCTTCACCTCCTGCTGAGACAGTGCAGCCCTCACCTCCAGCAGAGGCTGCCCAGGAGGCACCTTCACCTGCTGACACTGTGCACCACTCACGTCCAGATGACTCTGTGCAGCCCTCACTACCAGCGGAAGCCATGAAGGCCACCCTCCAGGGACTGCTGTAAAAAGTCCCCCCTCCAGAAGCAGTAGGCATGTTCCCCACCTGAGAGACTGTGATCTTGCACTCACCAGCACAGAGATGTGGGCACGGAGCCCCCTCCAGAACCAGTGGGGAAGTCACCCACACCAGAGACAGTGGGTTTGCACTCCCCAGCACAGAGATATAGGCATGGAGCCCCCTCCAGAACCAATGGAAGTCACCCACGTGAGAGACTGTGGCCTTGCACTCCCCAACACAGAGATATGGGCATGGAGCCCCCTCCAGAACCAATGGAAAAGTCACCCATGAGAGAGACTGCGTCCTTGCACTCCCCACCACAGAGATATGGGCATGGAGCCCCCTCCAGAAACATTTGGAAATTCACCCACCTGAGAGACTCTGGCCTTGCACTCCCCAGCACATAAATATGGGCATTAAGCCCCCTCCAAAACCAGTGGGAAAGTCACCCACCTGAGAGACTGTGGCCTTGCACTCCCCAACACAGAGATATGGGCATGGAGCCCCCTCCAGAACCAGTGGGAAAGTCACCCACTCCAGAGACTGTGGCCTTGCACTCCCCAGCACAGAGATATGGGTATGGAGCCCCCTCTAGAACCAGTGGGAAAGTCACCCACCTGAGAGACTGTTGCCTTGCCCTCCCCAGCGCAGAGATATGGGCATGGAGCACCCTCAAGAAAAAGTGGCTTGTTCCCATACTTGGTTGAGGTGCCCCCCACCACCCATCCCCCTGAGGTGCCTTCCCACTTGCAAACTGACGCCCTTGCAGAGTTCTATCTGGATGAATTCAGGATTCGAGTTGGGCCTTGGACTGTGCCCTGTGGCCATGTGGGCCCTTAGTACTTTGGATGGGGCATTGGCCCTTTGTGTACATTTGTACATATCTGTTTTATGTACAATTGGTTAATTTGGTAGCTGTTCACAATCAATACATTCTCATTACTGCATTCCTGTTGTCCTTGCATTATTCTGCCATGCTCGTGTGCCATTGTTTATCGTCTGCTGCTGGTTGTGTGTATGGTGTATGTGTGTTGGGTTTGGTTGTGCTTGTGTGTGTCACTCTTGTTTTCCTCCCTCCCTCCCTTGTGTGCTAGGCGGCTGTACTCACCGTCGTCGTCTTCGTCGGCCTTGTTTTTCCATGTGGAGCATGACGTAGATGAGCATTGGGAAAACTTGCAGTTCCGGTTCCATGGCGGCGTTGTTCATCCTTGTGTCTCCGATGGTAAGACTTTAGTCTTCTGTGTTCTGTTTCCGCCAGGATTTTGTTGGCGTTGGTACCGCCTCAGAAATCGTGGCGGTTTCCTGGGTCATGATATGGTGGGCGGTACTTTGTCTTCCGCCTGGCTGTTGACGGCTACCTCCGTGGTCAGTAGTGTTAACGTCCTGGTGGTTAGTATGGTACATTGGCTGTCTCTGGGAGTTATCACCGCCATGGTCATAATTTGATGGTAATTACCGCCAGCCTGTTGGTGTCATTACTGTCACTTTATCACTCACCGCCAATGTCATTATGAGGGCCTGAATGTCTTAAAATATGCAATATGTTTCATTTTCTCTCCTACCTAATGTCATATGTGAGAGAACAGGGCTGATTGCAGAGGCCCCCTAACTTTTTGCCCCCATTTTTCACTTTTTGCTGGTGTTTTCCTGACTCTGATGGTGCCCTGGGTACTGCTAACCAGTCCCAGTGCCTGTGCTCTGTGTAAAATCAGTATGCAAATTAGGCTAATTATAATTGGCTAAGTCAACCTACCTATAAGTCCCTATTATATGGTAGGGCATGTAGGTTTAGGGACCCCAGTATAGGTAGTGCACCCATAGGTGCACTGCTGAAGTGCCCAGTGTAATTTTAAAGGCAGGCCTGCCTTGCTGGCTGCTTTTAAACTGAAGTTATATGGAAATTCGACTTTGGAATTAAAAGTAGTTCCAAAGTCTTAAACTACGATATCTTTACATGTAAGTCACCCCTAAGGAGTGCCCTCTGTGCCCCTAGGGCTGGGTGCCATGTAACTATAAGCAGGGACCTTATAAAAATAGTTGTATAAGCCCTGGTGAGGTAAAAACAGCCAAATTCGTTTTTCCCTCATTGTAGTGAATGGCCTACATAGGCTAGAATAGGGAGACTTTATTTTAATTTTAAAAGTCCCCTTAAGTGACAGATACAAAGAGTTTAGTATCAAATTCATTGTTATAATAAATCCCACAACTTCCAGTTGTGGGATTTAATATAACTTGTTCAGGTAAAGAGTTTCAAACTTTACCTGAAAAGTTGCCAGTTTCAGCCCTGCATTGTTTTTGCTGCTGTGCTCTGATTGGTCAGCCTCTGGCAGCCTGGCCAGGCTGCCTTGATGAGGTGTGAAGTGGCCTGACTTCACACAAAGAGATGTGCCTGTGGGAGGGGATTTCCCTTCAGCAGATGGTGAGGCAGGAAGGGGGAGGCCTGCTAAACTGGTCTTCAAAGGCAGACAAGGACATTTGAAGGAACCCAGCAACAACCCCACATCCTGCAACCCCAGACAACTAGGTGCCCCAGTGGGTGGGCTCAGCCAGATGTAACCTCCAAAAATCACTTTCAGCCATGATGGATTTTTGAGGAATGTTGCCTCCTAGGACTGATTTTTGCTACACTTCCCAGGAAGTGGTCATCACAGGGGGAACGACCCTGCACCTGATTGGAGAATCAGGACCCCCCTGTTTTTCACCCAGGAGCCAGGATAAAACTGGCAGACCTGCACCCACACCTCAGTTCCCTACCAGATCCCTACTTGGAAGAACTACAGAAGAAGAAGGACTGCCCTGCTGGACCCCTGGCCTGCTCCTGGAACCTGCACTCTGAAGGACTGCACTAGCTGCACACTTGGGCTTCACCACAAGAATGACTTTGCCTGGCTTCAACTGGTTTAAGGAAGGATTCCCTGTTTGCTACCGGTGAAACATTGTGAACCAGAGTCCCCTGCACCAACTCCTGAAGAAATCAACCAGCTGACCAATGTCCAGTGGCCAAAAAGGAGTTTGTGCCAGGTGCATTCTGGGAGTTGTAGTCCACACCCCCCAAGGATCATCTCAGAGCTTCTGGAACTTTGGTGTGACCTTTGGACCCCAAAAGAACCTAAAAGGAACATCTGGGAGAAGGTCCAAATGTTTGGAGAACTTTTGGAAAAAAAGTTCCATAGAGGGACCGCCACGGCAACTCTAGCCAGCTTGCCTCAACCGCGACCCGGCCTGATTTGCAGGTTCGTCCTGGTGAAGAAAATCTCCAAAAAAGAGACTAAGTCCAAACGTAGAAAGTTGACAGGGACCTCCCAGCCAGCATATCCAAGGAGGGCTCCAAGGACGTCGGATCAAGATCCAGGTTTACCTCGGTCGAAGGATTTTCACCTCGAAAAAATGACTAAGTCCGAAGGTAAAAATCTCCACGAGGGCTCCCGCGACGCGTAGCCAGAGAAGAGTTCCAGGAGGTCAGATTGGACTGGCAGGTTCGTCCCGCTGAAGAAAATCTTCAGAAAAACAGCTAAGTGTTAAGGTAAACTTTTGACTGAGTCCTCCCGCCAGCTGTAGCCGAGCCGGGCTCCATCGCGGTCGGCCTTAAACTTTGACTTTGTCCCAGTCGAGGTGCGACCAGATGACCAGATTGGCGCTTTTTGTTTCTAGGGGCTAGAAAACAATAATTCTTTAAAAATTCATATCTCCGGTTCCCCTTATCCGATTTTATTTGTTTTTGTGTCATTTTAAAGATAAAAATATAATCTATCATTATACAATGGTTTTGGATTTTTAAACTGTTTCCTGTGTTTTATTTAATTACTGTTTTGTGATATTTGAATGCTTTACACTCTGTCTCCTAAATTAAGCCTTGTCGCTCGTTGCCAAGCTACCAAGGGTTGCGCTGGGTTTAATTTACTGAGACCTAACTGGACCTAAGTAGAGGTTAGTGGCCTATTGCTAAGTGCAGGTACTTACCTGCCCTTGCCAATAACCAATTGTTCCAACACAATACATGACCCTCATCTTTCCCAGATATTGTATGATGAGCAAAGGTTATACATGCCAAAATGATGCTATGCAATATGTACAGGAATATGCTTTCACTTTCCAACAATTCTCCTACATCTGACTACAGAGGCAAGGAAACTGTACATAGTGTAACACACAATTTTAGTTTGTAACATCTGCAACTAGTCAAGTGCTTTTTTGCAACTTTGAATGTTTAATCTTTACAATTAGAGTCTCAGTATGTAGGTTCCTTGATCCCTATATAATTCACAAAAAAAGAATAAATGGAGTTGTGACTGCTGTGCTGATGAATCGCCTGACATGGGAGCAGATCCTTACTCTTGTATTCTCTTAAAGGTTATGATACTAAAAAATGAGCCATCCCAACTTAAAACTAATGAGGCAAAACGTTTGATTGCATGGGGTTTTGAGTAGGTCAGGCTCAATGCTTGGGGAGTGCTTAATGGGAGATATAACTCTACGGACTTCTTTTTGATTTCAACCTTCCACCTCTTTTCTGCTAGCACTTTTGTAATTTGCCTTTCACCCATTTCAGCAAAAATTCTATTTTTGATTATGACAATGGCTGTCAAGTAATTTATATCACATTCTCTATTATTTGTATTATACCTGGGGAAAATGACCGGTGACAAAGAAACACATACAAGAATTTACGGTGGTACTAGGAGACCATCAATGTTGTATTACTATCTGAATAAATAAACAAGTGTTTGTTGTAAGTACTACAATTCATGTTCTATTCTTATTTCCTTGAATCATCTAGCTGCTTCTGCCAGACTCAATGCTCCAAAGTCACAGTAGGTGATATCTATTCGGCAGTGCTTCTGAAAGATTGGAGGCTGTTGCTGTGGAATATTGCTGGCTGGAAATCGTAGAGAAAACAAAGGAGAAACAGCAGAAGGAGCAATCTGCAACTGGTTCCTTGGGTCACTAGTCGGAGGTATTCCGGCCATCATCACCACTGCAGGAAGTTGAGAGTCCAAACAGGTGCCCTTTCCAACCACAGAGTCCCGACTACCGCAAATGATGTGAGGCTTCGAGTAAGTAAAGGAGGGTCACTTGAGACTTGACAACATCCAGCAGGGCATTTTACAGAGGATGGGTGCCATCGAGGCCCAGTTTCTTTAGTAAGCGGATAGAACTGATGCTGAAGGTGAGAGTGGGCAGAGCAAAGTTGGATTGGGTAGTTGTGTAGGGTCTAAGATTCAGGGAGAGGGAGTGGGCCTGTTGCAGGAGGTGAAGTTGGAAAAACCTTTGATGAAAGGGCACTAGATTTATTTTTGTTGCTTAGAACAATGGGGTGGGCCTGCTTCAGGAGGTGAGTTTTTCTGTTTTTAAGTTATTATTAGACAATATCTGCTAGGGTAGAATCACAGTTACTTAAACAGGAAGCATGACCAACATAGTAGCGACTAAAGTTGTGGCCCTCATATGGTGCATCACAAAGCAATTGTCCAAGTTTGTCCAAAACCTTTGTCCCCTCTTTTCTCCCTATTGGACCTCTCTCACCCTGTTTGATTGGTTAAACCCAAAAGGAAGTGCAATAAATGGATAATGTGGCCCCCTCCACTCAAAAGGTATTCAAGAACCAAGCCCTGTGTCACACAACACACAAGGAACATTCTTATTAGCGTAATGGCATTGAGTCCCTCTGCTGAAACTAGTTCTAGGGAGCACATTTGCTCTGGTAAACCAAAGAATCAGGCAAACTACAAGGGTGCACATAAAAAAGAGAAAACCTGGTGCAAGCAGACCCAACACCTCGCAGTAAGGGGTAATTCATAAGAAATAGGGAAAGCCTTATGGAAGTAATCACTAGGAGCATGTTGGCTAATGTTTACCAACTGGCTCATTCTATCATCATTGGCACTTTCCTATTAAGACAAGAAAATCTTATATATTCTGTGTATCTATATCTATACTGGCTATATGTAATGGATTGATCCAAAGTCCAACCGATCTATCAATCTTATGTACTCTATTGAAAGGTTTTCTTAAATTCTGAGTCAATTTTTCCCCTCAGTAAATAAAATACATAAAAATGAGTCCACAATGTCCTAAAGTCATTAATGTGTGTGCCTAGGATCATCATTAAAACCACAATGACATGCTTTGACTAAGGTATAAAGAAAGGCCAACATGTTTCATTGCCAAACTTCACTTGCAGGCAAATTCATCAGGGCATGAGGACCAAGGAGTCACCCAACTGTACACCATTCCAGATAGCCACATTCTATTCCTCACAAATGTTAGTCCAATTGCCCTCATACCTGGAAGTATCTTGATAATTGTTAGTGATTAAATGTTTATTATCTTAATCAAATCAGTCTCTGTACATATTGAGAAAAGAGACTGGTCCTTCTAACCAATGCAACTGCCCAGCTGCACGTAACCCATGCTCTGAAGCCACACTGGCTATTGGACATGCCAGATACTACTTTGAAAGCCTTCTGAGTTCTGACCACTGTTTCTTCATCCTGTTCCAGTGGGTCTTGATTCAAGTACAACTCTGTTTAGTCAATCAGAAAGTCTAGGGCCACCTATTCAATTGTCAATGGTGCTGTCACTTGCTGTGCCATGAATGCCTGCCCCTGTGCATTTCATTTAGGTCCGCTATATGAAAACACCCCATTGCAGATGTTGGAAATGAACCTGTTGTTGCCTTTGTTTGAGTAGTATCTGACAATAGTGTCAGATAATGCTGGTGCAGTTGTGATGGCATGCCACTGGAGGGCTCAGAGCTAGCACTACCATATTATATGCTGTTGACAGCTGCACCTCACCTCTGCTGCAGCCTTAAATTTGCAATTGTTCCTCTATATCACCTGCTTCCCTAATGATTCAAGACCATATAGATTGAGACATCTCATGATGAAAAAGGAATAAACGTGGCCTGATCTTCTCTGTACCATGGGTCCAGTATTGTAACACAGATGAGTTGTTGGGAAAACACAATCTCTTCTTGCAGCCTTTGATTAGTTTTCAAATGAATTATTAAGCTGTTTATCAAAATGGCTGATTCTTTGTTGAGATTGCAAAATATTTGTCCAATGTTTTGCAAGTGTTCCTGCAGCAGGTGCTAAGATCATTTGTCTGCCACAATAGGCCTGACCTTCTCAAGCAGGAGTTGAAGCATGCAGTAGGTGAAATTTTAAAATGTTGACACCGCCTGTATGAGGGATCTTATAGGTACTCTATTAGTATGCTAAATGATCCTCAACTGCTTCCATGCTTTGAACATACAAATAAAATGAGTGTTAAGCCGTCAGCAGGTGACTAGCAAGTTGTTAATTATGTCTTCTTTTTTAAAAAGTCCTGCACAATTAGGTTTATACAATGTGCTAACATTGGACTCTATATTATACTCCATTACCTATGACCGTGACAACATTACTACCAGTGCAAATTAATCCAATGTTAAGACATCTGGGTTGAAGTAATTCATAGCTTTTGGTATTAAATTCATCCACAATGTTGGCAGATATATACAGTTTTGCCAAGGCAAGTATCACAGCTGTTGCATGTTATCGAATTCCCTGAAAGCCTCATCAATGGTGACACCAGCAGTTAGCCATTGCTTCACTCCTTAGAAAGAAATCCAGTGTGAAGTGACTCTGCCTTGACAACTGGTCCACGTGTCCAGTGTGAGGTAGATGGAATGAATAGTGCTCTCCTTCATAGCTTACCCCAAATATTGCAGCACTTGTTGGTATAGCACTTTCACAACAACAATGGGAACAAAAGGTTCAGCTTGGAACCAAACATTTCGGGCAAAGAGCTCCAAAGTTTCAAGAAACCCCTCTCCATCTATGAAAGAAAAGAAGAGGGGGTCAAGCACTAACCAGTTGGACACATAGCCAATGTACAAATGCAATATATCATTAGTTGATTGGTGTGACACCTAGATGAACATAGCGTTGATAGGTGGTTGTTGTGACTGTTTCCTTTTTGATACACCCATTAGTGACCTATGGGTAGGAGGTGGACTGCTTGGTCACTTTGGGGTGACTCTTTACCTCTGACCTTTGTGCTCATCTGAGGTTTCTGTAGGTCGTGACTGTATACTATGTGCACCATTAACAGGCTGCTTGGAATATGCCAACATTCTCTTGTACCCCATCACCACCACCTTCTTACAGTAGAAATTCTTCTCTCTCATCTGTAGCAACCATGTTTTTGAGATGCGCTTTCCATGTGATTGTGTTTTGGTTTGCCACATGCACCAATTGCCTACCTGGCTTACTAGGACAAACTTTTTCGTTGTAGATTGCACTTTCTGCAAAGTGCGCCTCATGTGCCCTAAAATTAGGAAGAAGAGCTTTCATATTGTTCAAAGCCTGAAGTACTTGCTGAGGTGGAGGTAGATGGTTGTGTTGACCTTTCTTTAGGATGATGTGTGAATGCAGTAGGGGTGGTGGCTGCTGCAGGTTTTTGGATTTGTCTTGAAAACATTAAAATCAGCAGAGTAGATTGAATAGAGGTGAACTGTACTTCATCTGTGTTACTCTACACCCTAACAATCACTGGCTCATTATTATCTTCCTCACTTTGAAGTCTTTCAGGAACTTTCCTCGACACTTGTCTCTCATTGCAGGTCTCAGTGGGGATCTAATCCACGTCATCAGAACAGTGGATTAGAGATGAGGGGGACTGCTCCTTCGTTTCCTTACAGGAGATCGTGAAGCTGATGTATCTAATGGAAAAACAGTCATAAAAACATTTTGCTCAGCAGCAAGCTCAATTTTCTTCTCTACGTCTACTTCCAGAAGATCAGGTGTTGCTTACTGTGGCTTCTGTTGTTAACTTTCCTGTGATGATTTGGTTAACTGCTGGGACAAATGGATTTCAGACTTAGAACATAATCCAAACCGAAGCCCGGTTGGTATACAGACGAACTCAGACTGATCAAACACCACTGCAAACAACTGGAGCACAAATGAAGAATGACCTTGGAGAATGCAGAACAGGAGCTATAGGAAAGTCCTCCTTTTTGCCCTGGTCACCCCCACACTTTTTGGACAGGTACTGGTGGTTACTGACTCTTGGCTGTGCCCTGGGTACTACTTACCAGTCCCAGGGCCAGTGCTCTGTGTAAAATGGATATGCAAATTAGGCTAATTATAATTGGCTAAGTTAACCTACCTATAAGTCCCTATTATATGGTAGGGCATGTAGGTTTAGGGACCACAGCATAGGTAGTGTACCCATAGGTGCACTGCTGAGGTGCCCAGTGTCATTTTGAAGGCAGGCCTGCCTTGCTGGCTGCTTTTAAATTAAAGTTATATGAAAATTCGACTTTGGAATTAAAAGTAGTTCCAAAGTCTTAAACTACCTTATTTTTACATATAAGTCACACCTAAGGTGTGCCCTATGTGCGCCTAGGGCTGGTTGCCATGCAACTATAAGCAGGGACCTTATAAAAATAGTTTTATAAGCCCTGGTGAGGTAAAAACAGCCAAATACGCTTTTCCCTCATTATAGTAAATGGCCTCCATAGGACAGAATGGGGAGACTTTATTTTAATTTTTAAAGTCTCTTTAAATGAGGCATACCAAGAATTTGGTATCAAATTAATTGTTGTAATAAATCCCACAACTTCCAGTTGTTGGATTTAATATAACTTGTTCAAGTAAAGAGTTTTAAATTTTACCTGAAAAAGTAGCCAATTTCAACCCTGCATTGTTTTTGCTGCTGTGCTCTGATTGGGCAGCCTCTAGCAGCTTGGCCAAGATACCTTGATGAGGTGTGAAGTGACCTGGCTTCACACAAAGGAATGTGCCTGTGGGAGGGAATCTCCCCTCAGCAGATGGTGAGGCAGGAAGGGGGAGGGCTGCCAAACTGGTCTTCAAAGGCAGAGAAGGACATTTGGAGCAACGAGAAACACCCCCACATCCTGCAACCCCAGACAACTAGGTGCCCCCTTGATTAGATTAGGAGAGGGCAGGAGAGGGGTGTGTTTTTGATTTTTAGCCACACCAGTGGGTAGGCTCAGCCAGATGTAACCTCCAAAAATCAGATTCAGACATGATGGATTTTTGGAGAATGTTGCCTCCTGGGATTGAATTTTGCCACACTTCCCAGGAAGTGGTCATCACCGGGGGAAGGACCCTGCGCCTGATTGGAGAACCAGGACCCCCCTGCTTTTCACCCAGGAGCAAGGATAAAACTGGCAGACCTGCACCCACACCTCAGATCCCCATCAGATTCCAACAAGGAAGAACCAAAGGAGAAGAAGGACTGCCCTGCTGGACCCCTGGCCTGCTCCTGGAACCTGCACTCAGAAGGACTGCACCAGCTGCACACTTGGGCTTCACCACAAGAAGGACTTTGCCTGGCTTCAACTGGTTCAAGGAGGGACTCCCTGTGTGCTACAGGTGAAAAATTGCTATCCAGAGTCCCCTGCACCAACTCCTGAAGAAAGCGACCAGCTGACCACTGTCCAGCGGCCAAAAAGGAGTTTGAGCCAGGTGCATTCTGGGAGTTGTAGTCCGCACCCCCCCAAGGATGATCTCAGAACTTCTGGACCCTTGGGGTGAGCTGTGGACCCCAAAAGAACCTTAAAAGGACATCTGGGGAAGCCCCAGAAGTTTGGAGAAGTTTGGACAACTTTTGTAAAAAAGCTCCATAGAGGGACCGACCCGCAGCGGCAACTCTAGCCGGCTTGCCTCAACCGCGACCCGGCCTGATTTGCAGGTTCGTCCCGGTAAAGAAAATCTCAGAAAAAGAGACTAAGTCCGAAGGTAAAAAGTTGACCGGGACCTCCCAGCCAGCGTATCCGAGGAGGGCTCCATGGACGTCGGATCAAGATCCAGGTTTACCCCGGTCAAAGGATTTTCACCTCGAAAAAACGACTAAGTCCGAAGGTAAAAATCTCCACCGAGGATTCCAGCATCGCGTATCCGGAGAAGGGCTCCAGGAGGTCGGATTGGACTGGCAGGTTCGTCCCGCTGAAGAAAATCTTTTAAATAAAGACTAAGGGGGTCATTCTGACCTCGGCGGTAAATGGCGCTTACCGCCAGCCAGAAGGCCGCCATAACACCGCCGCGGCTGCGGTAAACCGCCACGGTCATTCTGACCCGCAACTGCCAAACCGCCGAAAACCCGACATCCTCAATAATCCGCCACACCAAAGGTCAGCGAAAAAATTTCGCTGACCAAACCTCCACCGTCACGCCAACAGAAATACGCCCATACCATTCCGACCCACAAATCCACGTGGCGGTCTTTCAAACGCGGTATTCCATTGGCGGTTCACACCGCCGCGGTCAAAATACACACACCCATAGAAAACTCAGCCACATTGGTCAGTCCGATATACACACACCTGATACACATACTAACACCACTCCCACACACCCAACACAATATAAAACACACACCCACATCACCCACAAGCCCCTATGACCCGAAATCATTGACGAAAGCTAGAGACAGAGCACAGAATAGAGAATCCCACAACACAGAGGCACACAACACCATCACCCACACAGAATCCACGCACCAAACACCACACACCACCACACGTACCACACTCATCACCACAAACTCCACCCCACACCTCAACCACACCACCCCATGGCACCCCAAAGACACCCCAGGTTCAGTGACGCCGAACTCAGGTCATGGTGGAGGAAATAGTCCGTGTAGAGCCCCAGCTCTTTGGGGCACAGGTGCAGCACACCACAATTGCCAGGAAGATGGAGCTATGGCAAAGGATAGTGGACAGGGTTAACGCGGTGGGACAGCATCCACGCAATCGGGAGGACATCAGGAAGAGATGGAACGACCTACGGGGGAAGGTGCGTTCCATGGTATCAAGGCACAACATAGCGGTGCAGAAGACTGGCGGCGGACCCCCACCTACTCCCCCAGAATTTACCGCGTGGGAGGAGGAAGTCTTGCACATCCTGCATCCTGAGGGCCTCGCTGGAGTAGGCGGAGGAATGGACTCTGGTAAGGCAAATCTTCACTACTGCTTCCCACCCCCACCCCACCTGAATGCCAAATCATACCCCCACCCTCACCCCCTCCCCCATCACAGCAACCCCTAGCAAAAGCCTCACCATCACAACCCACCCATCCCAACACCAAGCCCTGCATGCGACCACAAAGCATGGACACCCATCACCAAAGCATGCCCACTGCACACACACATCACCCCCACAAACCACCCTCACAAAAGCCCCCACAAGGAAATGCCTGCACATGGGTACACGGACACCCACCCATCACACGAAATCCCACACACAGAAGCAATAACCATACCTTTATACCCCTGCAGGACCCGAACGCCAACACACCGCCACGGAGGGTCCAGAGATGTCCATCCCACCCCCAGAAGAGGCCCCCAGCGATGACAGCAGCTCTGTCTCCCTGGAGCCAGACGACCAGCCCGGCCCATCGGGGACCTCTGGACAATCGGTTCCCCACAGACAGCCACAGGCTACACCAGACCCAACCCCCTCTGGGAACACCAGCACAGCTCCCACCCAACGGGCCCATGCCTCTGTCTCCAGGGCACGTAAATCAGCGGTGTGTCCACCACTACAGGCCACCCAGGTTGACCCACCACCCCTACAACAACAGGGACCTGGGGGCAGTGGTAGTGGGCACACCGGCCAGGGGACAGAGGCCCAGGAACACAGGGGAACTGGGAGGGCTGCTGTGCGACAGGGGGGGGACAGGCCCGGGGAACCGACTCTCCAAGAGGCCCTCTCCTCCATCATGGGAGCATACCACCGCTCCCAGGAGACGATGGCGATGGTACTGGCCCGGTTCCAGGAGATCCAGGAACTGCAGGAGGAACGGTACATGTGGTTCAGGGAGGAACTGAGGAACATCGGTACCGCAATGGGGACCATCGTCCTGGCCCTTACCCAGATCGTCACCACATTGCGGGACCATGTGGCACCCCAAAGGGCCCCTGTCACTAGCCCAGGCCAGGAACAGCCTACCACCTCCGCCGGCGCCAGTGGACAGGAGGCCCCCACACAACGACAGGCCCCCAGAACCCCACCTCCTGCAGAAGAAGAACTACCCCGCAAGCGGAACCTGAGATCTCACAAGAAGACAGAGTAGGATTGCAAGACCCCCGCCAGCCTAAGATACCCCCTGATGTCATCCCACTGTCCCACATTGTCACCCTGTCCAACCTTGAACTGCCCCTGCTCCATCCTTCCACAGGCATATGGACAATGCACCTGTGCGACTGAGAACTGGACTCTGCCATGGACATTACTCCACCCCCACCCATCCCCGCTTCCCAATCATTTACCTATATCTAGCACTTAAAATAAATCACTTATTCCACTTAAATAAACAGGAGTCTGCTTGTATTCTTAACAAATGTATTACACATAACGGTTCAATAATGTCCAGTTACTTTGTGATGACAACATACCAATTTCAAAAAGCTTTAGTCCATGGGCAAACAAAGCTGAAGTCAGGCAGTGGGTCATACAGCTCTGAAAAGGGAAGGGAAAGTCACAAATCAGTTAACAGGAACTGGGGGGAAACACAGACAGTGGAGACGCATGAGGCCTTAAGTAAATGTAAATTGGGGTGGCTGTTTCTTACCTGTGTGCTACTGAAAGTATTGTTGTATGACTGCATCCCTGTTGTCCGTGTCGTCCCCATCGTCTTCCTCCTCTTCACTCTCCACAGGCTCCACAGCTGCAACAACACCACCATCTGGACCATCCTCCTGCAGAAAAGGCACCTGGCGTCGCAATGCAAGATTGTGAAGCATACAGCAGGCCACGATGATCTGGCACACCTTCTTTGGTGAGTACATGAGGGATCCCCCTGTCATATGCAGGCACCTAAACCTGGCCTTCAAGACCCCGAAGGTCCTTTCTATGATCCTCCTAGATCGCCCATGGGCCTCATTGTACCGTTCCTCTGCCCTGGTCTGGGGATTCCTCACTGGGGTCAGTAGCCACGACAGGTTGGGGTAACCAGAGTCACCAATTAGCCACACACGGTGTCTCTGTAGCTGTTCCATCACATAAGGGATGCTGCTATTTCGCATGACATACGCGTCATGCACTGACCCAGGGAACTTGGCATTTACATGGGAGATGTACTGGTCAGCCAAACAGACCACCTGGACATTCATCGAATGATAACTTTTTCTGTTTCGGTACACCTGCTCACTGTCTTTGGGGGGAACCAAAGCCACATGGGTCCCATCAATGGCCCCAATGATGTTGGGGATATGTCCAAGGGTATAGAAATCACCAGTCACTGTAGCCAATTCGCCCAGCTCAGGGAAAATAATGTAGCTCCGCATGTATTTCATCAGGGCAGACAACACTCTGGATAAAACCTTAGAAAACATAGGCTGAGACATCCCAGATGATATGGCCACTGTTGTCTGAAACGACCCACTTGCCAAAAAATGGAGTACTGACAGAACCTGCACCAGAGGGGGAATCCCTGTGGGTTGGCGGATGGGGGACATCAGGTCTGGCTCCAGCTGGGCACATAGTTCATGTATAGTTGCTCTGTCAAGCCGGTATGTAAGTATGATATGTCGTTCTTCCATTGTCGACAGGTCCACCAGCGGTCGGTACACGGGAGGATTCATCCTTCTCCTCGCAAGTCCCAGCGGACGGTGCCTAGGAAGGACAACATGGAGCACAGAGTCAAGCAACCCACAGGTTCGTTCACACAGCTTGCACAGTACACGAATCGCTATGCATGGAACGGCTTGTATGAGTGGCAATGCAAGGCCTAGGCCTGTGTGACGCAGTAGAAATCATGCCATGTGGGCCCTTGAAATGGCGGCTGCCTGACCTGTGAAGTGTGACAGTGGGATGTGAGGTCACTGCGCTGGCGTGGCACACCGTGGCGGTAGGCGGTCGAAGACCGCGGCGCAAAGCAGCATTGGTTAACATTGAACCCTATGGGTCTCAGGAGCCAATGACGATGTGCGCCGGCGGTCGTGGTACGCACCGCCGCGGGCGTGACCGCCATTTTCTATCTGATTAATCACTCGAGACCTGATCATCCACAGGAGAGGACCTATACTGCAAGTGCTGCTGTGACCTCTGTCTGGGAGATACAATGGCTGCTGCGACTGGGGAAAGGGCCCCTGCCTTCACTTCCGAAGAATTGGAGAAACTTGTTGATGGGGTCCTCCCCCAGTATGCGCTACTCTACGGTCCTCCAGACCAACAGGTTAGTACACAGGGTGCATTCTGAATGGGCTATGCCTGTGTTGAGTGGGGTGTATGTAAGATGGTGGGGAGGGGAGCGAATGAGGAGTGCAACGCACAACAGATGGGAACATGTGCCACATGGCAAGGTTGGGGAGGGGGGGCCACTCACATCTACCATGCAAAAAAGTGATGATATTTCCTTTCCCACCCTGTACATGTCAAATAGGTCAGCGCCCATCAGAAGATCAACATTTGGCGTGCCATCGCCAAGGACGTCCGGGCCCTGGGGGTCCACAAAAGACAGGGCACCCACTGCCGAAAGAGGTGGGAGGACATCCGCCGCGGGACCAGAAAGACCGCTGAGTCTCTGCTGGGGATGGCCTCCCAACGTAGGAGGGGTGCCAGCCGCCAATTGACCCCCCTGATGTCCCGGATCCTGGCGGTGGCCTACCCCGATTTGGATGGGCGCGTGAGGACATCACAGCAGACACAAGGGGGTGAGTATCAGCACATTCTGCTATCTTTGCGCGCAGTGGAGGTGTCTGGGTTGGGGAGGAGGGCTGTGGGTGACTCAAGGCCAGGGCGCTTTCTGTAGGCTAGTCCCCTCCGTTAGGCATGGCCCTGTGCCCCCGCCCCCCACCTCTGTAGGGTGCCAAGTACAGCTATCCATGGTCCTGCATCACCCATGTGTGCATTTGTCGTCCATAGACCTGTAGGCCTAGTCACAAGAACTACCCCGATTGCGCAGCGTAGTGCAGGGGGCTTCTGTGTCTGTCCTCTACGCCAACGGTGTTGCCAATGCATGCACTCAACCTGTCTTCATTTCTCCCCCCCACCCATTTTCTTTTTCTTCCTGTGCATGTGTGCATTAGCATCATCAGGCGGAGGAGAAGTGGCATCGGCGCACGAGGGAGCTGCATCTCACATAGCCCCGGAGGGCCATGCAACCGACTCCGAGTTCACCAGTGAGACGGAGGGCGAGGGGAGCTCCACAACGGGGACCCGTGGAGACGTCAGCGACACCGACACGTCCTCGGAAGGGAGCTCCCTTGTGGTGGCGGCAACATCCGTGCCCACCGCCACAACAGGTACAGCCGCTACCCAGCGCACCAGCCCCGCCCTCCCAGCAGCCCCTCAGCCTTCGCTCCGTGCCCGCTCACCCAGGAAGGTGGGCATCTCCTTCGCCCCAGGCACCTCAAGCCCTGCCCCAGTTGACCTCCTCCAGACCATCATTGTTGGGCAGTCTACCCTTTTGAATGCCATCCAGGGTGTAGAAAGGGAGGTGCATCGGAGCAATGCATACCTGGAGGGCATTCATTCGGGTAAGGCTGCCCATCAGCGATCGTTCAACGCTCTGGCCTCAGCACTGACGGCAGCCATTGTCCCTGTCTCCAGCCTCCCTCTTCTAACTCCCTCCACCCAGTCCCAGTCTCCTGTTCCTCAGCCTATCCCATCCACACCATCAGACCAGCCTGCACACACCTCAACACCAAAGGGCAGCTCATCCAGACATAAGCACCACAGATCCCACAAGCATTCACACAAACAACATCCAGATGCAGACATGCCAACAGTCACTACCACCTCTGTGTCCCCCTCCTCCTCGTCTCCCTCCTCCCTCCCTGTGACGTCTCCACTCACACCTGCATGCACACCACCATCAGCCAGTACTTCCATCACCAGCACACCCTCCATTACAGTCAGCACACGTGCAGTCACCACCCCCACTGCTATTTACACGTCCCCTGTGTCCTCTCCCACTGTGTCTGTCACCCCCTCTTCCAAACCACACAAACGCAGGCAGCCACCCACCCAACAGCCATCCACCTCATGATAGCCTCCAGCCCAAGCACCTGCACCCAAAGACAGCACACTTGACTCTCCTACAACCACATCCTCTTCCTCCACTCCCATACCCACTGCACCTACCCTTCCCATTGCTCCTAAAAAACTTTTCCTCTCCAAAATTAACCTCTTTGCATCACCTGACCCACCCCCTCCATCTGGTAAGAGTCCTAAGAGCACCTCAGCCACCACCAGCCCTGCATCTACTATCACCATAGTGCAGGGCTATTGGAGTCCACCAGCTCCTAGGGAAGGAACATCGGCCAGCAGCAAGGGGACAGCCAGCCCACCCCCTGGGAAGAGGACAAGAAAAATTAAGGGCCGTCGCGAAAAGCCTGAGACGGCTGCCACCAAGGAGAGTGGCGTTGCCACGTCACCTGCCACATCATCTAAGGGAGGCAAGGGCCAGAGAGCTGCAGCAAAGGAGGGCAAGGGCAGCAGGGCAGAGAAGACATGCAGCAGCCGAGCGCACCAGGAGGGCCCCACCAGCCCTATACCGGGTGTGACGGACGACACCCACGGGCCCAAGACTCCATCACAGGAGGGCCCCGCTACCGCAAGGTCGGAGGGCGACTAAGCGGGGAGTCTTGGCCAGGTCTGGCTCCCTTGAAAGACAGGACAAGCACCACTGAACAGGGCCCCGCCAAGACAGGCACCGCTGAACAGGGCCCCGCCGTGAAGAGCACAGCTGAAGAGGGCCCCGCCAAGACAGGCACCGCTGAACAGGGCCCCGCCGTGAAGAGCACCGCTGAAGAGGGCCCCGCCAAGACAGGCACCGCTGAAGAGGGCCCCACCAAGACAGGCACCGCTGAACAGGGCCCCGCCAAGACAGGCACCGCTGAACAGGGCCCCGCCGTGAAGAGCACCGCTGAAGAGGGCCCGCCAAGACAGGCACCGCTGAACAGGGCCCCGCCGTGAAGAGCACCGCTGAAGAGGGCCCCGCCAAGACAGGCACCGCTGAAGAGGGCCCCGCCAAGACAGGCACCGCTGAACAGGGCCCCGCCAAGACAGGCACCGCTGAACAGGGCCCCGCCAAGACAGGCACCGCTGAACAGGGCCCCGCTGTGAAGAGCACCGCTGAAGAGGGCCCCGCCAAGACAGGCACCGCTGAACAGGGCCCCGCCGTGAAGAGCACCGCTGAAGAGGGCCCCGCCAAGACAGGCACCGCTGAACAGGGCCCCGCCGTGAAGAGCACCTCTGAAGAGGGCCCCGCCAAGACAGGCACCGCTGAACAGGGCCCCGCCGTGAAGAGCACCGCTGAAGAGGGCCCCGCCAAGACAGGCACCGCTGAACAGGGCCCCGCCGTGAAGAGCACTGCTGAACAGGGCCCCGCCGTGAAGAGCACCGCTGAACAGGGCCCTGCCAAGACAGGCACCGCTGAATAGGGCCCCGCCGTGAAGAGCACCTGTCAAGCACCGCTCCGCTGGGCCCTTCCTGTCAAGCACCGCTCCGCTGGGCCCTTCATCTCAAGCACCGCTCCGCTGGGCACCGCCGTCTCAAGCACCGCTCCGCTGGGCCCTTCCTGTCAAGCACCGCTCCGCTGGGCCCTTCCTGTCAAGCACCGCTCCGCTGGGCCCTTCCTGTCAAGCACTGCTCCGCTGGGCCCTTCATCTCAAGCACCGCTCCGCTGGGCACCGCCGTCTCAAGCACCGCTCCGCTTGGCCCTTCCTGTCAAGCACCGCTCCGCTGGGCCCTTCATCTCAAGCACCGCTCCGCTGGGCACCGCCGTCTCAAGCACCGCTCCGCTGGGGCCTTCCTCTCAAGCACCGCTCCGCTTTGCCCTTCATCTCAAGCACCGCTCCGCTGGGGCCTTCCTCTCAAGCACCGCTCCGCTGGGCCCTTCCTCTCAAGCACCGCTCCGCTGGGGCCTTCGTCTCAAGCACCGCTCCGCTGGGACCTTCCTCTCAAGCACCCCTCCGCTGGGCACCGCCGTCTCAAGCACCGCTCCGCTGGGCACCGCCGTCTCAAGCACTGCTGGTCCATTGACAGTGCCGGTTCTGTGTCGAGCAGGTGTTCACAAAGCACTCTGGGCACCATGCCTCCTCCAATACCAGTGGAGTCGGTTATCCATCTGATGGACTGTGGCTTTGCACTCCCCAGGATGATACAGTGGGCATGGAGGCCCCTCGTGGATCTGGCGTCGTGGACTCATGTGGCTGAGGTGCCCCCCTTTCCCTTCCCCCTGAGGTGCCTGTTGTTTTATCATCTGATGCCCCTGCAGTGTTCTCTCCAATGGTATCCGGTCTCCTGTGTGGGCTTTGCCATGTGTTTGTACACATTGGCCCACGGACTATGGATATTTAACGGACTGTGCAGGACTTATTGACTATGTTTATACTTTGCACTATGTTCATTATTTCTTTTGTATATTTCATATGGCATATTTACCATGACTTCAATGAACCTATTTTATACATAAATTTTAAACTTCATTTTAATTATGTCTTTGCATTCTTCCGGGGCATTTGGGGGGTGTCACTCTGACTTGTTGCTCTGCATTGGTGTGTAGGTATTGGGGGGGTGGGTTGGGGGGGTGGGTGTATCGCGTATGTGTGTGCACGTAACCTTTCCTCCTCCCCCCTCCCCTGTGTCGTAGGTGCAGTACTCACCGTTGTCGTCTGCGCCGGCGTTCGTACACCTGGTAGATGAGCAGGTAGACAATAGCTGGTAGGATGTGTAATTCGGGCTCCATGCTGTCCTCCTTCCTCGTGGAGTGTGTATAGGTGAGCGTTTTCCCATTCGTAGTCTGTTTCCGCCGTGTTTTTATCGGCGGGGCTCCCGCCCCGGAAAAGGTGGCGGATTGGTGAGTTGTGATAGGGTGGGCGGTACATTGTCTGCCGCCTGCCCGTTGGCGGTGACCGCCGCGCTGTTTGTCGGTCCCGCCTTGGCGGTCGGACTGTTAAAGTGGCGGGCTGTGTTGGCGGTTCCTGCCAGGGTCAGAATTCCATTTTTTGGACCGCCTGCCTGTTGGCGGGTTGGCCGCCGCTTTATCACCGACCGCCAGGGTTAGAATGACCCCCTGAGGGTGAAGGTAAACTTTTAACCGAGGCCTCCCGCGGCCTGTAGCCGAGCAGGGCTCCATCGCGGTCGGCCTGAAACTTTGACTTTTCCCCGGTCGTGGTGCAACCAGATGACCCGATAGGCGCTTTTTGTTTCTAGTCGATAAAAAAAAAAAAAACTTTAAAAATTCATATCTCCGGTTCCCCTTATCTGATTTTATTCGTTTTGGTGTCATTTTAAAGATAAAAATATAATCTATTTATATAAATTGGTTTTGGATTTTTAAACTGTTTCCTGTGTTTTATTTAATTACTGTTTTATGATATTTGAATGCTTTACACTCTGTCGCCTAAGTTAAGCCTTGACGCTTGTTGCCAAGCTACCAAGGTTTGAGCTGGGGTTAATTTACTGAGACCTAACTGGACCTTATTGGAGGTTAGTGGCCTATTGCTAAGTGTAGGTACCTACCTGCCCTTACCAATAACCCATTTTCCAACATTTTTGGTGAGCAGTGGTGGGATCCGGTGCTTGTGTTCAGTATCACGTTACAGTTTTAAGTAAAACAAATTAAAAATCCTTTAAATTGTCCTAGTGCAAAAATTGTTTTTAAATTTTTAATTTGGATTAATTTCAATTATTGAATTTTTGTGATTTTTCTAAATTCTTGTTTCCAATTTTTGCAAAACGTTTTTGTTGACACAAAACTAGGGAACCTTGGAGCTTGATCTGGCTAGCCTACCCACACTGACAGTAGTCCATCTTAGGGGGTTGTGTACTGAAAGAGGGTTGCCTGCAACCACTGACCTCAGAAAGCATGTCCTGATCAAATCCCTGACAGCATGGGCTGAGGCCCAAGAGGTAGACCCAGAGGAAGCTCCAGAGGAGGGAGAAGTAGGGGAGGATGCTAGCTCCAACCACTCAAGGAAGGGAGGGCATCTGAGCATAAGTGAGGATGAGGAAGACCGGTCCTCATTACATACAGTCACTAGGGGCAGATCCAAAGCTAGTTGGCGGAAGGGGGCCCCTTCAGGAGGAGAGAACCTGTCCCTCAGGGAAAGAGAGCTGGAGGCCCAGCTAGCATTCATAGCTTTGGAGGCAGAGAAGCTGGCCCTAGAAAAGAAAAAGTGGGCAAGGGAAGAGAAAAGAGATGGTAGCAGCGACAAAGGAGCTGAGGTGTCCCTGGGTGGTTTTTTTTGCCCCAGATTACCCAAAGGGGTGGTTCCTGCCTATGTAGAGGGGGATGATATAGATAAGTGGCTGGGGGCCTTTGAGAGGGCCTTCCAGATGAGGAGAGTCAAGCCTCAGTACTGGGGTTCACTTCTTTGGGAGTTGGTTCCCAACTCTGGGAGGGATAGGCTCCTAACCTTGAGGGGGGAGGAGGCAGACTCATACCCCAGTATGAAGAGATGCTTGACTAAAAAGTTTGGTCTGACCCCAGAGCAGTATAGGCTCAAGTTTAGGGACAACCAAAAGACAAGCACCCAGTCCTGGGTGGACTTTGTGGACATTTCAGTAAAAGCACTAGAGGGCTGGATGCAGGTCAACAAGGTAAGTACCTTTGAGGGGCTGTACAATTTGACTATGAGGGAGCACCTTCTAACCAATTGTGTCCAAGAGAAGCTCCACCAGTATCTAGTTGACTCTAAGTTGACCAACCCAAGAGAGCTGGGGGAGGCAGCAGATGACTGGTTAAGAACTAGGGTTAACCAGAAACCCCCAGGGGGTGATCAGAAAAAGGGAGGACATGGTTCTTCTCAGGGGAAGAACCAAGGGAAAGATGATAAAAAGCCCAAGGAGTCCTCACAAGAGTCCCCAAAACTTTCTCAGGGTGGGGGAGCCCCGAGCCATTCCACTTCTAAGGGGAAAGGGTATCAGGGAAAGAATTATGATCCTGCTAAAGCAGGAAAGTTTCAGGAGCTAGCTAAGGCCGGCAAGTGTTTTGAGTGTCATCAACCTGGACACAAAAGAGGAGATGCTCTCTGCTCCAAGAAGCCCCCCACTGGTGGGCAATCCCAGGGGATTGCTAGTGTAGGGTTGGGGGTGGAAGTTGGCGCAGGGCTGGGATCAGGGTACAGAGAGGTCACCTTAGTATCCGTGGGTGGGGTGGACATTGCAACTATGGCCACCTTACCTCCTAGCATGGAGAGGTATAGGCAGAGGCCTAAAGTCAATGGGACTGAGGTGGAAGCTCTGAGAGATACAGGAGCCAGTGTGACAATGGTCACAGAGAAGCTGGTTTCTCCAGAACAGGTCTTACCTGGTGTCTTCCACCAAGTGACTTATGCAGATAGCACAACCAAACTCCATCCCATGGCCATGTTGAGTCTGGAATGGGGAGGTGTGACTGGCCCTAAGAAGGTAGCTGTAGCTCCTGCCCTCCCAGTAGAGTGTCTGCTGGGAAATGATCTTGAAGCATCTGAATGGTCAGAGGTGGAGAGAAGGGTCCATGCACAGATGCTGGACCTCCCTGAATGGGTGTGTGCTGTGACCAGGTCACAGGCAGCACAACAGGGAAGTGCTGGACACTTGGACCCTGGGTCAAGCCTCCAAGAAGAAGAGAAAGGGTACTGGGTCTGGCTTGCCAGCCCTTACAAGTACAGAGGGTCAGGAGGAATCCAACCCTGAGGGGGAGGATCTGACCTCTGAGGGAGGGACCCTTCCCCTGCAAGCTCTGCCTGACTTGGCAGAACTGCAAGGGGCAGGTGGGCCCACCAGAGAAGAGTTGTGCCAGGGACAAAGAGAGTGTCCCACCCTTGAGGGCCTGAGGCTGACTGCTGCCAAGCAAGAACAAGGAGATACCAGTGGGACCCACAAGGTTTACTGGGAGGATGGAGTTCTCTACACTGAGGCAAGGGCCCTCAAACCAGGGGCCACCAGGAGAGTAGTGGTCCCCCAGAAGTATGGAGAATTCCTCCTTACCTTAAGCCATGATATCCCCTTAGCTGGACATTTGGGACAGACCAAGACCTGGAACAGGCTGGTCAACCATTTTTATTGGCCCCAAATGTCAGAAAAAGTCAAGGAGTTTTGCAGCTCCTGTGTCACCTGCCAAGCCAGTGGCAAGACAGGGGGCAAGCCAAAGGTTCCCTTGATACCACTGCCAGTGGTGGGACTCCCTTTGAGCGGGTGGGGATTAACATTGTTGGTCCCCTAGACCCACCAATTGCCTCAGGTAACAGGTACATGTTGGTGGTTGTGGACCATGCCACCAGGTACACTGAGGCAATACCCCTCCGGACAGTGACTGCTCCCACAGTGGCTAGGGCCCTACTTGGTGTGTTCACCAGAGTGGGGTTCCCAAAGGAGGTGGTCTCAGATAGGGGCACAAACTTTATGTCAGCCTATCTGAAAGCCATGTGGGATGAGTGTGGTGTTACTTATAAGTTCACCACCCCCTATCATCCACAGACCAATGGTCTGGTGGAAAGATTTAATAAGACCCTGAAGGGCATGATCATGGGTTTGTCTGACAAACTCAGGAGGAGATGGGAGGTTCTTCTCCCATGCCTGCTGTTTGCCTACAGAGAGGTGCCACAGAAGGGGGTTGGATTCAGCCCCTTTGAGTTACTGTTGAGGCACCCAGTAAGAGGCCCATTGTGCTTGGTGAGAGAGTCTTGGGAAAAGCCTCTCAGAGAGTCCAAGGAGAATGTGCTAGATTATGTGCTGGGCCTGCGGTCACGCATGGCTGAGGAGTACATGAAGAAGGCAAGCCGAAACCTGGAGGCCAGCCAGGAGCTCATGAAGCTCTGGCATAATCAGAAGGCTACCATGCCTGAGTATCACCCAGGACAGCTGGTGTGGGTTTTGGAGCCCATGGCTCCTAGGGCACTTCAGGCCAAATGGACTGGGCCCTATCCAATTCTGGAGAAAAAGGGTGAGGTCACCTACTTGGTGGACCTTGGCACCCCCAGGAATCCTCATAGGATCCTGCATGTTAACAGGCTGAAACCCCACCAGGACAGAGCAGACATGACCATGCTGATGGTCACTGACGAAGGGAAGGAGGAGGAGAGTGAACCTCTGCCAGACCTCCTGTCCTCAAATGCACAAGATGGGTCAGTGGTGGGAGTGGTACTCTCTCCCAAGTTGACAGACCAGCAACAAAAAGACTGCAAACAAGTTTTGGAATAGTTTGCTAGTCTGTTCTCCCTGACCCCTGGACTCACCAATTGGTGTGGCCATGACGTTGACACTGGTGACAACTTGCCTGTCAAGAACAAGCTGTACAGGCTGTCTGACCAGGTCAAGGCCAACATCAAAGCTGAAGTGGCTAAGATGTTGGAGCTCAAGGTAATTGAGCCCTCTGACAGTCCTTGGTCCAGTCCAGTGGTACTGGTGCCCAAACCTAATCCCCAAGGTGGGAAGAAAGAATTGAGATTTTGTGTGGACTACAGAGGTCTAAACGCAGTCACTAGGACTGATGCTCACCCCATACCTAGAGCTGATGAGCTCATTGATAGGTTGGGGGCTGCCAAATTCCTGAGCACGTTTGATCTGACCTCAGGATACTGGCAGATTGCCTTAAGTCCAGGAGCTAAGGAGAGGTCAGCATTTTCCACACCAGAGGGCCACTTTCAGTTCAAGGTGATGCCCTTTGGCCTGAAAAATGCTCCTGCCATCTTCCAGCGGTTGGTGAATAGAGTTCTGTCTGGGTTGGAATCTTTCAGTGCAGCTTATCTGGAAAATATAGCTGTATTTAGTTCCACCTGGGAGGACCACCTGGTCCACCTGAAGAAAGTGCTTCAGGCCCTGCTTCAAGCAGGCCTGACTATCAAGGCAAGCAAGTGCCAGATCGGGCAAAGCTCAGTTGTGTACCTGGGCCACCTTGTTGGTGGAGGCCATGTACAACCTCTCCAGCCCAAGGTCCAGACTATCCTGGATTGAGAGGCTCCTAAAACCCAGACTCAGGTCAGGGCCTTTCTTGGCCTGACTGGCTACTACAGGAGGTTTGTTCAGAATTATGGGACCATAGTGGCCCCTCTGACTGAGCTTACCTCCAAGAAACAGCCCAAGAAGGTCATTTGGACCCCAGAGTGTCAGAAAGCTTTTGACACCCTAAAACAGGCTATGTGTTCAGCACCAGTGTTACTGGCCCCTGACTATAGCAAGGAGTTTATAGTGCAAACAGATGCTTCAGAGGAAGGGATTGGGGCAGTGTTAGCACAAGTTAATGAAGAGGTCCAAGATCAACCAGTTGCCTTCATCAGCAGGCGACTACTCCCCAGAGAGAAAAGATGGAGTGCCATTGAGAGGGAGGCCTTTGCTGTGGTCTGGTCCCTGAAGAAGTTGAGGCCTTACTTGTTTGGCACTCACTTCCGTGTACAAACTGACCACAGACCTCTCAGATGGTTGATGTAGATGAGGGGGGAGAACCCAAAACTGCTAAGGTGGTCCATTTCCCTACAGGGGATGGACTTCACAGTGGAGCACAGACCTGGGACTGCCCATGCCAATGCAGATGGCCTTTCCAGGTTTTTCCACTTAGCTGATGAGGACTACCAGGGTGTAGGTTAGTACCCATCACCTTTCATCTGGGGGGGGGGCAATGTAGGAAAGTCCTCCTTTTTGCCCTGGTCACCCCCACACTTTTTGGACAGGTAGTGGTGGTTACTGACTCTTGGCTGTGCCCTGGGTACTGCTTACCAGTCAGAGGGCCAGTGCTCTGTGTAAAATGGATATGCAAATTAGGCTAATTATAATTGGCTAAGTTAACCTACCTATAAGTCCCTATTATATGGTAGGGAATGTAGGCTTAGGGACCACAGCATAGGTAGTGCACCCATAGGTGTACTGCTGAGGTGCCCAGTGTCATTTTGAAGGCAGGCCTGCCTTGCTGGCTGCTTTTAAATTAAAGTTATATGCAAATTCGACTTTGGAATTAAAAGTAGTTCCAAAGTCTTAAACTACCTTATTTTTACATAAAAGTCACCACTAAGGTGTGCCCTATGTGCCCCTAGGGCTGGGTGCCATGTACCTATAAGCAGGGACCTCATAAAAATAGTTTCATAAGCCCTGGTGAGGTAAAAACAGCCAAATTCGCTTTTCCCTCATTGTAGTAAATGGCCTTCATAGGATAGAATGGGGAGACTTTATTTTAATTTTTAATTTTTAAAGTCTCCTTAAGTGAGGCATACCAAGAATTTGGTATCAAATTAATTGTTGTAATAAATCCCACAACTTCCAGTTGTTGGATTTAATATAACTTGTTCAGGTAAAGAGTTTTAAACTTTACCTGAAAAAGTAGCCAATTTCAGCCCTGCATTGTTTTTGCTGCTGTGCTCTGATTGGCCAGCCTCTAGCAGCTTTGCCAAGCTACCTTGATGAGGTGTGAAGTGGCCTGGCTTCACACAAAGTAATGTGCCTGTGGGAGGGAATCTCCCCTCAGCAGATGGTGAGGCAGGAAGGGGGAGGGCTGCCAAACTGGTCTTCAAAGGCAGAGAAGGACATTTGGAGCAACCAGCAACACCCCCACATCCTGCAACCCCAGACAACTAGGTGCCCCCTTGATTAGATTAGGAGAGGGCAGGAGAGGGGTGTGTTTATGATTTTTAGCCTCACCAGTGGGTGGGCTCAGCCAGATGTAACCTCCAAAAATCAGATTCAGCCATGATGGATTGTTGGAGAATGTTGCCTCCTGGGATCGATTTTTGCCACACTTCCCAGGAAGTGGTCATCACAGGGGGAAGGACCCTGCGCCTGATTGGAGAACCAGGACCCCCCTGCTTTTCACCCAGGAGCAAGGATAAAACTGCCAGACCTGCACCCACACCTCAGATCCCCATCAGATTCCAACAAGGAAGAACCAAAGGAGAAGAAGGACTGCCCTGCTGGACCCCTGGCCTGCTCCTGGAACCTGCACTCAGAAGGACTGCACCAGCTGCACACTTGGGCTTCACCACAAGAAGGACTTTGCCTGGCTTCAACTGGTTCAAGGAGGGACTCCCTGTTTGCTACAGGTGAAAAATTGCTATCCAGAGTCCCCTGCACCAACTCCTGAAGAAAGCGACCAGCTGACCACTGTCCATCGGCCAAAAAGGAGTTTGCGATAGGTGCATTCTGGGAGTTGTAGTCCGCACCGCCCCAAGAACCATCTCAGAACTTCTGGACCCTTGGGGTGAGCTGTGGACCGCAAAAGAACCTTAAAAGGACATCTGGGAGAAGCCCCAGAAGTTTGGAGAAGTTTTAACAACTTTTGTAAAAAAGCTCCATAGAGGGACCGACCCGCCGCGGCAACTCTAGCCGGCTTGCCTCAACCGCGACCCGGCCTGATTTGCTGGTTCGTCCCGGTAAAGAAAATCTTAGAAAAAGAGACTAAGGGGGTCATTCTGACCATAGCGGTAAAATCCGCCAGGGCCAACGACCGCGGGAGCACCGCCAACAGGCTGGCGGTGCTCCCATGGGCATTCTGACCGCGGCGGTACAGCCGCGGTCAGAAACGGAAAACCGGCGGTGTACCGCCGGTTTCCCGCTGCCCTGGGGAATCCTCCATGATTCAGATTCCGACCCCCATACCGCCATCCTGTTCCTGGCGGTTTTGGCCGCCAGGAACAGGATGGCGGTATGGGGTGTTGTGGGGCCCCCGTAACAGGGCCCCACAAAGATTTTCAGTGTCTGCCATGCAGACACTGAAAATCGCGACGGGTGCAACTGCACCCGTCGCACCCCTTCCACTCCGCCGGCTCCATTCGGAGCCGGCATCCTCATGGAAGGGTGTTTCCCGCTGGGCTGGCGGGCGGCCTTCTGGCGGTCGTCCGCCAGCCCAGCGGGAAACCCAGAATACCCACGGTGGTCTTTTGACCGCGCAACGGTATTATGGCGGTCCCAGCCAGGCCGGCGGCTTCCGCCGCCGGCCGGGGTCAGAATGACCCCCTAAGTCCGAAGGTAAAAAGTTGACCGGGACCTGACAGCCAGCGTATCCGAGGAGGGTTCCATGGACGTCGGATCAAGATCCAGGTTTACCCCGGTCAAAGGATTTTCACCTCAAAAAAACGACTAAGTCCGAAGGTAAAAATCTCCACCGAGGATTCCAGCATCGCGTATCCGGAGAAGGTCTCCAGGAGGTCGGATTGGACTGGCAGGTTCGTCCCGCTGAAGAATATCTTCAAAAAAAAGACTAAGTGTGAAGGTAAACTTTTAACCGAGGCCTTCCGTGGCCTGTAGCCGAGCAGGGCTCCATCGCGGTCGGCCTGAAACTTTGACTTTGCCCTGGTCGAGGTGCAACCAGATGACCCGATTGGCGCTTTTTGTTTCTAGGCGCTTAAAAGAAAATAATTCTTTAAAAATTCATATCTCCGGTTCCCCTTATTTGATTTTATTCGTTTTGGTGTCATTTTAAAGATAAAAATATAATCTATTTTTATAAATTGGTTTTGGATTTTTAAACTGTTTCCTGTGTTTTATTTAATTACTGTTTTGTGATATTTGAATGCTTTACACTGTGTCTCCTAAGTTAAGCCTTGACGCTCGTTGCCAAGCTACCAAGGGTTGAGCTGGGGTTAATTTACTGAGAACTAACTGGACCTTAGTGGAGGTTAGTGGCCTATTGCTAAGTGTAGGTACCTACCTGCCCTTACCAATAACCCATTTTCCAACAGGAGCACATTCAAATCCGCTCTGAGACACTTGTACCAAATTACCTTGACCTCTACATTCACCACTGTGGTGGACCACATCAATGCCAGCACAAATCGAAGCAAAGAAATCTTCAATCTTGTGAAGTATTTCACCTCACCCTTGGCCACCTCCAACTTGATCGCTCCTACGGAGGACCTCTGCAACAGTCTCTCTCGATTCTTCAGCAACAAAATCACTACCATATACTGTAAGTTCACCCTGCAATCAGACCTGACAGATGCCTCCTGATCCTATCCAAAGAATCAATGCTAACCACATGACCATGAAGTCCACAAATTCAGGAACCCCATTGGACCTGTGCCTCTACGATACCTACTCCAGAAGACTGAAACCTACTCCTGAACACTGTATCAGCACCATCCTCACTCCATTTTGAATGGATCCATCTCTATTTTGACCTTCCCAGACGCTTGAAAATACAATTTTCCTCCCATTGCTGAAAAGCACCTCTGCTGACCTGTCAAGACTTTTCAACTATAGACCAATCTCCCTGCTACCATTCCCTACCAAGGCCTAAGATAAAATCTTCAACAGACACCTCACTGAATACTTCAACAACCATCTACTCCTTGACACCACTCAACCTGGTTTCAGACCCAACCATAGTATGGAAATTTCACTCATCTCTGCCATGGATGACATCTGCATGAATCTGGACAGAGAGACATGGCTGCCTTCATTCTCCTGTACTCTCTCTGTGTAGGATCTGACATGGTTTTCCACCCATCCTCATCAAATGCCGACATGACATAGAAATCCAAGGAGACTCACTCCGATAGATCTTCTCCTTCCTGACAGGAAGGACCTAGACTGTCAGCCTTGCACTGTCCACCTCAGACACACACGCCTTCATCTGCAGAGTTCCTCGAGTTTTCTCCCCCAGCTGGACTCTTGTTATTGCATACACAAATCCTCTGGTCAGCATAATTGGCTTTCATAATCTCAAAATTGTCTCCTATGCTGATGACAGGCAACTCATTTTCTTCCTTGCAGAAAAGACACCCAATATCTGGATCACGTTCAATGTGTGCATGACTGAAATCACCCACTGGATGAAGACTGTCTTAAACTGATCACTGACAAAACCAAAAACCTGATCCTCTGGAAGAACACATCACAGTGGGACTCCACTTGGTAGCCAATAGGGCTAGATAATGCTAAGAACATCAGGATCATTATTGACAGCAAACTAGACATTATTGTTAAAGTCAATGCCATCACCGGTTCACACTTCCATACCCTGAAGAAGCTAAAGAAGATTTGCAAATGACTAACAATAAACATACAGAAAACCCTCACTCGTGGACTGGTCACAGGCAAACTGAACTATGGAAACACCCTCCATGCCAGGAGCAACAAACAACTTACCAAAGGGCTGCAGACTATTTAGAATTTAGCTGCCAGAATCGCTCCCAATCTCCCATGTCTCACTCACATGACACTACACCCGAGAAATATCCACATGCTTCCCAGTCACAAATGAGAACAATTCAATACTCATCCACATGTTCAAGGCACTACGAAACACAGATCCATCATATGTCAACAGTTGCATCTTCTTTTACAAATCTTCCGAAGACATCTGATTGTCCAGAATCCTACTTGCACAAATCCCTTGCATCCGGAAATCCAGATCCAATGGTTGAGCGACTAAAGCGTGGCATGACCTGCAGCTACTGATAGGTGACTCCTTACTTCCTGAATTCCACAAGTAACCGAAAACCTGGCTTCCTGATTAGCCCCTCTGGTCACTAGGTATGCCTAAACACACTTGCTCAGCACCAGAATACCCTCCTGGGTGATAATGCACACTACAAATCTTCATAAAATACCATAGCATAACTGCAGTCACTATTATGTTGAAAAACTTGGGCTTTGGTATTGGTGATACCAGCATAGAACATGAGTTGATCCCTCTCCTATTTTTTTACTGCCTAGAAAGGGTACATCAGGTGTACCATGTTTCCAGAAAAATAAAGATTGATGCCATTGGCACCAGACTTCTTATTTTCCTCTCGGGCCACTTTCGTGACAAGAACCTTCTTCTTTTGGGCCATCTTCTTTACTTGTATGTGGGTTAACACTTAGCACAATCAGAAACCATAATCAGAAGATTCTGGGATTATCAGCTAATTTGCACAATTCTCTCCATCTCAGGATTGTATGTGACTCAACATCTTGTCCAGTTGCTTGCAATAGAAATGAAGCAGGAAGTCAGTTAGGCTAGAGCATTCTAATCAATGTAATACAAATCATCAGCAATCAGTACAATAGTGCAACCACTAAATGTATTTTGTTGCTAGACTCTGCATGGGAAAAGCTAATTTAGTTCCCCTTTAGGGCCCATGGGACAATCATGGGAGGCAGGCAAAAATTGCTTCTGCTTCTTTATCCTAAAATTCAAGAGCACATGCGCTGCAGGTAAAAAATGAAGAAATTAATGAAAAACAACAACTATGTACTGTAAAATAATATAATAAGCCTAAAGCACAAAAAACGAAGGGCTTCACTATGAGTTTAGCGGTCGGTGCACTGACATGGCGGTGGCAGCGGTTCAACTACCATTGGCTTAGCGATCAGACTACTGTATCACGAATCATGCGGGCTTAAGAAGCAAAGACGGGTGCGGTCTCGCCAGCACCGATAGGTGGCGCAGACCGCAACAATGATGAGGCAGCAAAAACATTCCAGCAGAAAGAGTGTTTACGCCAGACATATCATGAGGTTGCACATCGCCAATGCGATCAAGGCAGTCCAACCACCACACCTCAGCAGGCATAAACAGAATATAAAGGGAGCAGCTCACCTGCAGGCAGCGTTACATGTTCTGTGCCGCCATGGAGCCGATCACACACATCCTGCTGCTGCTGCCCATTGAAGGTGCACAAAACCAACACCACTGTGGATGCAAATGACCACAAGTACACATCCCTTCCTGTGTCATTAAGCTCAACAACAAATCATCACACCTTCATCAACACTATATGGGGGTCACGGTACAGGCATCATGTACACTTGTCATTGTGTACACAGTCTGAGTCATTCACAAAGAAGGACACATTCACAACCATTAAACACTCCCTTTGGGTAGATCATTCACAGTGCACTGCAACACTACGGAAAAAACACACCACTGCACATCTTAGGCAGAGGGAGAGTGAAGTGTACACAACATTGTGTTACAAAATGTCAACAACATAGCAACATCACACTTACAAATACAACTGACACCCTCACATTGCACACATGCCATGGACTGTCATCAGATTAATTTACCACAAACCCCCCCCTCCCATTAAACATCCCTGGTATGGACCCCCACATCACCGCATTGCAACACAATGGAAGGAGAATGGGATGCACAGTAGTCAGAGAGACAAATGTTCAAAGTTCACTATGCAAAAAATATCTGCACAACAGGGATGGGGTATCAGGGGCACTCAGGTAAGGATGCTGCACTGGGACACATCACACTTTGCACATGACCCTCAAACAGCATTTGCATAAGAACTGGCCCTACTTGTATCTCAGAGACAAACAATGCTAGAGCCAAGTGACATGCCTATCTGCAAAATGTGGAAGTTCAAGTAAAAAAAACAAATACAACAACAACTGCATGAGACATACAGATAGATGAAGTAGCTACAAGCTAGACACAGCAAAATAGGAACATGTACAGTCAAATGCAACCAAAGGTAGCACAATTGAACACACCCCATGTCTGCACACAGAAAACTTAAGTTGCCACATATGATACGAATCTACAATCTATATCAGGGGGACAAGTCTAAAACTATACATGCTGACATTGGACAACACATGATGAAATACTTACCATACAAAACAAAACACAATGCAATGACACAACAATTGCATTCTGTAGGAAAGTAGCTTCTCTCTAGCATGGTTACCCCCAGTTTTGGCCTGTTTGTGAGTGTGTGTCAGTGTGTTTTTACTGTGTCACTGGGATCTTGCTAGCCAGGACCTCAGTACTCATAGATAAAAACCTATATGTCAGTGTGTTTTGCCTGTCTCACTGGGATCCTGCTAGCCAGGACCCCAGTGCTCATAGTTTGTGGCCTAATGTGTATCAGAAGCTCAGTGCTTAGGCTCTCTCTGCTTTTAAATTTGTCACTGTAGGCCAGTGACTACATTCACCAATTTCAATTGGCATACTGGACCCCCCTTATAAGTCCCTAGTATATGTTATCTAGGTACCCAGGGCATTGGGATTCCGGAAGATCCATATGGGCTGCAGAATTTCTTTTGCCACCCATAAGGAGCTCAGAAAAACCCTTGCATAGGCCTGCCATTGCAGCCTGTGTGAAATAACACACATGTTATTTCACAGCCATTTTCACTGCACTTAAGTAACTTATAAGTCACCTATATGCCTAACCTTCACTTACTGAAGGTCAGGTGCAAAGTTACTAAGTGTGAGGGCACCCTTGCACTAACAAAGGTGCCCCCACATAGTTCAAGGCCATTTCCCTGGACTTTGTGAGTGCCGGGCGCGATTACACGTTTTCACTACATATAGGTCAATACGTATATGTAGCTTCACAATGGTAACTTCGACCCCCAGTACTGCCAAACCAGCTCTCTGAGGTTTGCACTGCAGCTACAGACAGGGTTCTGCCCTCCTGGGGTCCGGGCTGCCCAGGAAGGCAGAACAATGCATTTTCTCTGAGATCAGGGTGTTTCACCCTCTCCCTTTGGAAATAGGTATTACAGGCTGGGAAGGGGTAGCCTCCCCCAGCCTCTGGAAATGCTTTGAAGGGCACAGATGGTGCCCTCCTTGCATAAACCAGTCTACACCATTTCAAGGACCCCTTCTCCCCTGCTCTGGCGGGAAACTGGACAAAGGAAAGGGGAGTGCCCACTCCCTGTCCATCGCCACCCCAGAGGTGGTGCCCAGAACTCCTCCTTTGTGTACTAGACTTCAGCCATCTTGCTTTTCAAGGTGTGGGGGCACCCTGGAGGTCTCTGAGTGGCCAGTGCCAGCAGGCGATGTCAAAGACCCCTCCTGATAGGTCCATAATTGATAAGGTAGCCAATCCCCCTCTCAGGGCTATTAAGGGTCTCTCCTGTGGGTTCACTTCAGATTCTGCTTGCAAGTTTCCTTCAGGAATCCTCTGCTTCAACATCAGACTCGGATCAACCGCAGCCTGCTCCAAGAAACTCTGTAACTGCAACAAAGTGTCTACAAGAGACTTTTCTTCAGCAACCTCAGCTCCAAGTCAGCAACTGCAACAGTTTCCATGGTGTGCACGCTCTGGGGAATCCCTGTCATCATCCTGCATCAAAAAGACCAAGGAAATCTCCTGTGGAGTGATGGAGTCACTCCCCTGCTCCAAGCAGGCACCTTCCAAGATGACGACCGGTACCCTGGGACTCCTCTCACAGCGACAAGCCTGCTCCTAAGGACACAGAGGGTGGACATCATCAACATAGACTGTCCTGAGGTCCTGCTGACACAATGTGGAGGAGGTAAGACCTTGCCTTCACCGAGAACTACAGTACCCCTGTGTATTGTGTTATCTTCGCCTCCTGAGGCCTCTGTGCGCTCTTTGCAAAATTCCTTTGTGCACAGCCTGGCCCAGGTCCCCAGCACTCCACACTGCAATGCTCAACTCGCTGAGTTGTTCTCCGGTGGTGTGGGACCTTCTTTTGTTGTGCTGCATCAACTGCATTTTGCACCTCATTTGAACCCAGATCCTGTGGCGTCTGGGGGTGCTGGCTGGGATACTGAGGGCACCCAGGTCCCTCCTGGGTCCATCCAGCGCCATTTTGATGTAAAACACACCTTTGCCGTAGCCAAGGCTTGTTGGTGCCTTCCAACACAAATCTCATCTGCATAAATCTTCACGCCGTGGGACATCTTTTGCATCATGCTAGAACCCTCTGGCATCTTCCTATGGTGCATTACTGCAGTCTTTGACTAACCGGGGACTCTTCTATTGAACCCTCTTCTGGGTTGGCAGGGATTCCTGTCCTTCCTGGAACTTCTTTCAACTTCTGGACTGGACCCTTTCTTTTGCAGGTCTTCAGGTCCAATAATCCAGCAGTTGTTCTGGGCAAACTTGGTTGGCTGCTGCAAAATCCCAAAAACGAGGTTTAATGTGTCCTAAGGAAATTTACAGTACTTTACTCCTGCTTTTCTAGGCTCTGGGGTGGGGTAATTTACTTACCTTTACTGTATTCTTACTCTCCCAGCGATTCTGCACACACTACAATTGTCTAGGGGGGAATTCGTGATTCACATTCCACTTTTTTAGTATATGGTTTGTGTTGCCCCTATACCTATTTTCTCCCATTGCATTCCATAGGATCTCCTACTGTTTGCATTGTTCTATGACTATTTACTTGTCTAATTTTGGTCTAGTGTATATATTGTGTATAATACTTGCCTCCAGAAGGAGTATTGTCTCTAAGATATTTTTGGCACTATGTCACCCAAATAAATACCTTTATTTTTGGTAATACTGAGTATTGTCTTTACTTGTGTATAAGTACTGTGTAACTAGAAGTGGTATTGCATGAGCTTTGCATGTCTCCTAGTTCAGCCTAAACTGCTCTGCTATAGCTACGTCTATCAGCCTAAGCTTCTAGAACACTACTACATTCACCTACAAGTGATGACTGGACCTGGTGCAAGGTGGAAGTACCCAAGGTATCCACTACAAACCAGGCCAGCCTCCTCCACATTCACACATATATATTCAGTCAACATATAACCTTCGCATGGGTGACACCAGCACTGCCCAAAAAGTCAGATTTCTATAACAACAGCAAATGGATCAGCAGTCAGGCTGAAACACATACAAATGTAGGCAGACAACACAAGTTACTCAGGAACAACATAAAGGTAGGAAAGGAACTGAAGGGCACATGTGTATCCAAAATACAGGGAAACTCCACAGGAGGGGGCATCAAATGGGCAGGCAGGCACCTCAGGGATCATCCTGGGGGGGGGGGGGGTCAGTTTTGGATGGGTGGGTTTGAGTTTGGAATGGGTGAACTCTTTCTTAGGAGGGTTGGGTTTCTTCTTGTGGGAGATGTATGGGTGCTTGCAGGGGGGCAGGTGTGACAGGGAGGACTTGAATGTGGAAGGAATGGGAGTCTGGTCTCTTGGGTTTGGGACAGAGTGAAGGGAACAGGGGAAATGGCAAGTTCAAAAAGGAAACAGTCCTTCGGAACACAGGAACTGTCATCAGAAGGAAATGGGGTTTTAGAGGTTGAGGGAACGGTTGTCTGATGTGTTGGTGTGAATATTTTGGGGGGTGTATGCGAGGTATGCTTTTGTTTGGGTAGTGTCTGTTGCATGTGTGAGTACTGGTGTTTGCGCATCTTGGGGGGCTGGGAGGTGGAGGTGCTGAGTAATAGAGTTGTGGATGTGTGTGCGTCTGTTGGAGAGTAAAAAATAGGAAAATGATTTAAAACATCTGAACAAAATTTACAAAAAACACAAGGAAATGGAGAAAATGTATATTATATCCCCAATTCTCCACCATCCTCAGAGATGTGCAAAAAGATTTACACAATTGCATTTACTCCATACTTCAGACTAACAAAAACAAAGCAAGAAAAAACAAAACAAAAATAGAACACAACTAGGTGTGCCTGAAACTACAAACAATTTGAAAAGTACTGTATTGTGGGGCATATTTATACTCTGTTTGCGCCGAATTTGCGTCGTTTTTTTCAACGCAAATTCGATGCAAAACTAACTCCATATTTACACTTTGGCGTTAGACGCGTCTAGCGCCAAAGTTCATGGAGTTAGCGTCATTTTTTTACGTGAACACCTTCCTTGCGTTAATGATATGCAAGGTAGGCGTTCCCGTCTTAAAAAATTACTGCAATGCATATGCGTCGTATTTATACTCCCAGTCAAAAATGACGCCCGGGAGTGGGCGGGACTAAAAAACCCGCATTTGCGCCGGATTTTAGCGCCTGGGTCAGGGCAGGCGTTAAGGGACCTGTGGGCTCAGAATGAGCCCAGAGGTGCCCTCCCAAGCCCCCAGGGACACCCCCTGCCACCCTTGCCCACCCCAGGAGGACACCCAAGGATGGAGGGACCCACCCCAGGGACATTAAGGTAAGTCCAGGTAAGTATTTTTTTTTTTTTTGTGGCATAGGGGGGCCTGATTTGTGCCCCCCTACATGCCACTATGCCCAATGACCATGCCCAGGGGACAGAAGTCCCCTGGGCATGGCCATTGGGCAAGGGGGCATGACTCCTGTCTTTGCTAAGACA
This sequence comes from Pleurodeles waltl, assembly GCF_031143425.1. Taxonomy (NCBI): domain Eukaryota; kingdom Metazoa; phylum Chordata; class Amphibia; order Caudata; family Salamandridae; genus Pleurodeles; species Pleurodeles waltl. Next base: position 254,931,124 of record NC_090437.1, on the reverse strand, counting down.
GGAGTCATTTCAATGGGGGATGGGCGTTGTAAAAAAATGGCGCAAATCGGGTTGTGGCGAATTTTTTGCCTCAGCCTGACTTGCACCATTTCTGGACGCCCATACGCCATTTTCCCCCTACGCCGGCGCTGCCTGGTGTACGTCGTTTTTTTTAACGCACACCAGACAGCGCCGGCGGCTAACGCCGGCTAACGTCATTCAATAAATACGGCGCCCGCATGGCGCTTCAGAATGGCGTTAGCCGACGCTAATTTTTTTGACGCAAAACTGCGTTGGCGCAGTTTTGCGTCAAAAAGTATAAATATGGGCCTGAATGTCTTGAGTAACAAAATTTGAAAATTCCAAGAGTGTAGAACCAGCAGAATCTGCAGAGGAAAGGAGAGAAATGCTTTCCTACCAAAATTCAAATCCGAAAGGGCCAAGGGCTGGATAAAGCAGAGGGAGTATTCTTCAGGAGAGGAAGAGAAAGTTGCTACTGTATGTACAGAGGAGTCACAGTCTCTTTGCCACTTCGGTCCTGTTAGAAAAAAAACAGCATTTGTAGCAAATACAAAATTACCTGAACGGTCCACTCTAACATTTCACTTGAAAATTAATGTTGAGGTTACTTTTTGCCTGCCCATGTTAAAAGAAATGCAAATAATGTTCCCCATATTGGCATTCTCTTTTGAAGCTGCAGCTTTGCATTAAAAAAACTCAAAATGCATGTTAACCGCCCATCTTAAAGAACTGCCACTCACATTCAAAAATTGCTGCTAACATTTATGCCGATTGCTTTCTTTCCATGCCTCTTAAGCGTTTTTTCCTCAAACTGAATTCCTGATACATGACATTTTGTAATTTTGGTAATTATACAGAAATTTCATCTTGCAAAATTACCAAAAGTGAATGAGTTACATTGCTATATTTACCAATTCAACAGAGCTTAATAATGACATAAAATATGAATTTGAAAATCAATGTGTATTATGACTGGCTGCAAGCTAAGCATTCTATAATTAAGAGAACTGGAGGCAAAAAAGAGGAGAGAGAGTGATTGAGAGACGTAGAAAGAGAGAAATGGGGAAGATTGTAAGCAGTTATTTAATTGAGGGCACAGTATATTTTGAATACACATTTCCCATAAAAAAACGAAATATTAGCTCTCCATAAAAATATAATTTTTGTTCTCCTAACTAATATTCTCCCAATAGCAAAAGATTTGGACATGATGGTGCAACATAATCAGCTATTGGCTTTTCACCTACTATAGAGATCGTTGAAACACACTGCAATTAAACAGACATAAGTGAATACAAGGCAATGGCAACAGTGTGACTTGAACTCTTATGCTCTAGATTGGGAGTGAGAGACCTCAACCTCTATTCGAAAAATAACACTTTGGTGAGGATAGTGAAAACACACTATGACTTTATATGTCATTATATTTTTGCAATATGAAAACTGTTGCCTTTTAAGTTTTAGAAAGATCCTTGAAACAATTTGACTATGAGCAGTATTTAAGTTGACATAGGGGCAAGGCTGCAGGAGGATTTCTATCCTTAACCTTCAGACTAAAAGTCAGAAAATTTAACCGAAAAGCCACAAGCAACTTTTCAGAAGGATTTACAAAGTGGCGCAATACAAGCATTGCACCACTTTGTAAATATGGAGCGGGGCAAATGCCACCTTAACCAAACATTTACATTAAAAAAATGATTCAAATGTGGTACAGGGTGGCAGTAGGGGCTTCTTAAATATGACCCTTAAGGTCTTCTTTAGATCTTGACAATGTTCCCCCACCCGAAAAGACCGTCAAGTCGACAGTGTTCCACCTGTCATATTTAGATGCATTGCAGCTGAGCCAAAGAATGCCAAAATGGAGTCCACTCTATCACCCAAGCAGCATCCCGCACCCAATGCAGTGGACTCCAATGCTGATGAGTAGGCTCTTTGTCGCTGCCTTACCAGCGGGATCCTGAAGAGTCTGTTTAGATCACAGTTGTGCTGGCAGTGTATCATTGGCAGGCCTCAGATGGCAGGCATCCATCTAGGGACCAGTTCACTATAGTACTATGGCTGTAGCCATTGGTGGGATGCTAGTAGCCCACTCCTGTTACACACTATAAAATACACTCATTTCAGACAATGATCCTTTGCCATCACACTGCAGAAGACCAGACAGCCAGTCAAATTCACATCAGAAGAGGCAGGGCTTTTTTGTTTTCCTCTCCCTCTGTTTTTTTTTTGTTAATTTTATTTTCTCTCCGTATCCTTAATTTTTTGGTCATTGGAATTGTTCAGAAAAAAATCACAATGGCAGGGAGAAGAAATACCTGTTTCTCAGAGGGAGAGGTGTCAGTCATGGTGGATGAAACCACTAGAGTAGAGACACAATTGTTTGAAGCACAAGTACAAAATACAACCATATCCCAGAAAAAGCAAATGTTGTCCAGAATAGTTGACGGAGAGAACGCTGTAACTAACAATCTGTTCACACAGGAGGAGATTAGGAAGAGGTGCAATGACCTGCTGGAGCGATTGTGTTCCCTGGCCTCCAAGTGTCACCTGAAGACTTAGAGGACTGGTGATGGTTCCCCTTTTACAACTATTTCCCTGGGGGAGAAGGTCTTGCAGATCCTACATCCTGAAGGCTTGACTGGAATCCCTGGTGGAGTAGAGTATGGTAAATTGCACTTAGTAGTGTCTCAACAATCACAAATGGAGTCTCGCCCTTAAGTTAGACTTTACGGCTTCAGAGGTCGGACCGCGGCCAAAGCGGCAGGCCGACTGCGACGTTCCATCTGTGGCAAAAGCAGCATGGTTGGACTGCCGACACCACCACATTTCGGCAGCCGGATGGCCTGGCTGTGCCGGCGTGTTGAAGTAAGCCTCAGCAAGGCCTACTAGTGCAAGGGGTTCACCTTTCTCTGCACAAAGTCCTCAGACCATGTAGGAAGAAGTTGGCACAGAAACTGGAATAAAAGACAAAAGTTTATTAACCTCATGAGGTGGTACTACAGTTCAGACAGCACCCTTGGGTAATGTCTGAAGTAGCACACTGAACTGAGAGAGCATGGTCCTTTTATACCCACACAGGGGCTAAAAGGAGATGGTACAATTATGGAAACAAGACTTGTATACATGTAAGGTCATGTGGAAAATGCACAGTCGACAGGTAGGAGGAGCTAACAGTTTACAAGGACTCACAGCTGCAGACCTTACTGAGCATGTGCGAAAGTAAGAGATGCTAAATATAACTTGTCACTAGGCAGATTCCAAGAGCAGTTAACAGAAAGGTAGGACAGAGCACATGGTGAGCACATGGCAGCATGTAGCAGAGAAAATGGCTGCCATGAATACAAAATGGATTCCGCAAAATGTTCACAATAGTTACTAAATACAAGATGTCTTCTGCTAATGCTTTATCTAATCACTGCTAAATTACAACAGACGACCCTTTCAGCATTAGCTGAAGACATTCGTCTTTCTGGGATAATCTAAATATTCATCCTGTATATTTATCCTCATCATTTCAGCTATTTCCTTATCTAACATATGTTGTGCCTTCATTTCTGTAATATTTCTTTTGGTAGGCATACAAGCAGTAATACACATGGAGCAGAACATTGGACAACACTGAATACAGATACAGCATGTACAAAATATTGCAATTATTACACACAGGACCTTCCAACAGGTAGTTGGTAATATCCATAGATACCACAAACAAAATATGTATTATGTGAAGCTGTAAAACTACTATTATTTACAATCTCAATAGTTAAAATCAAGGTACAATCGCTTATCCCTACTGGAATTCGTCCAATGCTTCGTATACATAAATCTGCTTTAGTTTTTGTAACAGAAATCACAAATTGTTCTTTCTTGTCAGAGTCTTGTATATTTGTGAAGACATATGGTATTGAAACATTGTCCGGTTGATACTCTTCCGATTCCCATTTAGTTCCTTTAGCTTGGGGATACCCATCTTTGTCTTGGTAGCATACTTTATTAAGGCGAAAAAAGAAGTCCGCCCTCTGTACGTTTTCCAGATGCAAACAAAAGCATGTACCAAGCTTAACAAGAACCATTGTGTGAAAAAGGAAGAGGAATGAAAGGTGTTCCTCCTTTCTTTTGATGCGCAGGTATCATTCCACATACCCAACAGTTAGTAGTATTTGTAGCATTATGAGTATGATGCAACATCTGAATGAAAGTATTATTGAAGTACGATTGACGGTGCTTCTGCTCCTGATAGGGAAGCGTAAAGTAATAGTGATCCTCTGGTACTGGAGTAGTGGCAACAAAAAACTCACGAGCAGGAGACTTCTTTTCAATAAACCAGGTGATTGTTGCTGTAACCACCAAAACAACAACAAACCCCATAATACTAATAATCAATTTGTTATTCATTTTAGCAACAGTGATAATCGACCCTTTCAGAAATGAATTAAAAAACAATAGTTGGAGCTCTTATCCCTGGGCAGCCGCTGATTTCTTCACCACGGGCCAAGACGGGTGTCACTACTCTAATGCACGGCTGATCCACCCCCCTTGCCACATTGGCTCTCCGTTTCACTAACCCAGGGCGGTAGCTCAACCAGTCTTTTCAAAACAATTTTCAGATTCTTTCCTTGGTCTCAAATTATATTGCGACACTCCAGAAGTCGTATGGTCCAGGAAGACCTCTGCAGATTCGTCAGGTGATATAGCACGGCCTTTATCCGTAGTCAAAATCTCTCGATGATCGGTCAGCACAGCAGGTTCCACCAAGGTAGGCAGCACTCTCTTGCAGTGAGTACTATGGACCCAATTCTTTCGGTTCGTCACTCGAACTGCTGTCCTTGTCGCAAGGAGCACCTGTTCTGGGCCTCGCCACCTTGGTTCCAAGCTGCTTGATCTTTCAAAAGACTTAATTATCACCTGATCACCAGGTCGGAGTTCATGGCCTTCACCTGTAGATCTGTCAGGAAGTGCTTGTCGAACCTGTTGATGAATAGAAACCAAATTGTCGGTTAACTGTGCCAAATAATCATTCATCAGGACACAAGGTACATCATATACAGATTTTGGTTTAGGAACTCCCCAAATATTCATTGGTCTCCCAAATACTACTTCATAGGGGCTAAGGCCAAGTCGGGAGTGTGGCACTGACCTAATAGACAATAATGCCAATGGTAATGCATCCGGCCAAGTTAAGGATGTGGAAGCCTGTATCTTCGCTAATTTCAGCTTCAATGTAGCATTATACCTTTCCACCAACCCTGCTGATTGTGGGTGGAAAACCGCATGGAACTTCTGTTTGATCCCTAATCCTTTCAGGACATACTTAATAACTTCCCCAACAAAATGAGGTCCGTTATCACTCCATAAAAGTCTGCAAACACCAAACCTAGGGAAAAATTCTTTCAAAAGCACCTTCGCTGTGGTAATGGCAGTATTATCCTTTGTGGGGTACGCCTCTATCCATTTACTGAAGGCACAAACCACCACCAAGACATACTTTAAATTGTTGCAGCGTTCAAGCTGAATATAATCCATTTGTAGAACTTCAAAAGGTGCAGTTGGTGTAGCAAACCCTCCTGCAGGAGTACGTGTCCCTTTTCCAGGATTGTATTGTAAGCAGATCAAACAAGACTGTACTACTCTCTTAGCTGTACTGGAAATTTCTGGATGCTCCCAAACTTGCATAAGCAACTTCGTTATTGTTGAAGCTCCAACATGTGCCAGCCCATGTGCCATCTGAACCATAGGTTGTACAAAAGCTATAGGCAATTTCCATTTATCCATCTGCTTATCCCGCCAACAGCCCTCATCATCCAATACTCCATCTTTAGACCATTGCTCACGTTCTTTCACAGAAGCAGATTTCTGTATATCTAATACGTCTTGTCTAGCATTATGCCAACGTTCAGCTTGTGACTTCACTACATACATAGAAGTAGTACTTCGCTGCATCACAGTCTCACGTGCTACACGGTCTGCAAGAGCATTACCTTGCCCTATCTTATCGGTCACTTTCTTATGTGCACTACATTTCACAATAGCTAGTTTATTTGGATATGTCAATGCAGTCAAGAGGTTATGCACTAATTCTCCGTGCATTATCTGCATCCCGTGGGATGTGAGAAAACCTCTCTCCTTCCAAAGCAAACCAAAATCATGAGCCACTCCAAAAGCATAGCGGCTGTCTGTGTAAATGTTCACACTTAAATCAGTACTAAGCTCACATGCTCGTGTCAAAGCTATTAGTTCAGCTGCTTGAGCTGACTTCTGTGGTATACGAGCTGTCTCCACTACCGTGTGTATTGTGGTGATTGCTTATGCAGCTGAGGTCGTACCATCTGGCAACTTCAAACAAGACCCATCAACCCACAGTTCCCCGTCTACATCTAAAAGGGGCGTATCTTGTAAATCAACACAACCCTTTGTCTGTTCTTCGGTAAGGAATATACAATCATGTGTTTCTTGTGACTGAGGCTGAGTCCCCGGATATGGCAACAAAGTAGCTGGATTTAGTGTCGCACATCTCTTCAGTGTAATGTGAGGAGCCAACAATATCAACTCATAACCTGTCATACGGGCGCTAGTTAAATGTTGTGTCTTTGTTTGATTTAAAAGAGCATCAACCGCATGGGGTACTAGCACCAACAGCTTATGTGACAAAACTATCCCTTCACTCTGACGTATTGAGACAGCTGTTGCGGCAACTGAACGAAAACACCCAGGCAACGCTTCAGCGACAGGATCAAGTACTGCTGAAAAATATGCACAGGGACGCTGCTTATTGCCATGTGTCTGTACTAAAACTGACAATGCACATCCATCTTTCTCGTGTACGTAAAGTGCAAAAGGCTTCATGTAATCTGGAGTACCTAACACTGGTGCAGAACAAAGGGCTTGTTGCAGCTGCCGGAAAGCAGTCTCACATTCATCTGTCCATGGGAGGGACATTGGAGTATCTTTAGTAAAAAGTGTTAGCAAAGGTTTGGCAATGTGTGAAAACCCTAATATCCATTGCCTACAAAAAGAAGTAAGACCAAGGAATGCACGAACATCTTTCTGAGTAGAGGGTACTGGTGTGTCTAAAATTGCTTGAATACGATCTGATGAAAGTGCACGGCCCTCCTTAGACAAAAGGTGACCTAAATAGGTTACCTTTGGTCTACAATATTGCAATTTCTTTCGTGACACTTTATGATGGTGTGAAGCAAGAAAAGAAAGTAAGGACAAAGTGCACTTTTCACATTGCTCCGGGGTATCAGCTGCCAACAAAATATCATCAACATATTGTATGAGAGCCACACCTTCAGGTAAAACAAAAGAATCAAGGTGTCCAAAGTCATAGTACAAGAACTAATTGCTCCCTCAACTTCCTCATAAAAGGCGGCTGGATTTTTCCGCGGGTCAGGTAATGCTGTTTTAAGTGCCATTACATCTGCCCTATTCAAAGGAGTATACACCCAATTATAAATAAAATAACCCTTAGCATCAACAGAAGTTTTATCATCACTTGTACCCAATCCTCTAGGAGGAACATACAAAGGCGCGGCCTCCCGCATTGGTTTTGCGTGAACTATCATAATCTTATCTGTTTCAAAGATGGAAGCTTGCGCCCCTTCGGTCTGAGATGCTCGTGCAACTGCGTCCGCAGCCCTTTTCTCTTCTTGCAAACGGACTGCCACAATACGTAATTATGGTGATACGTTTTGTTCTAATTCTTATGGGCACCATTTCATTCACAGAGTGAGTACCCCAAAGACTGTTTTTAATTACACACAATGGGAATATTGTCCGTCTCTAAGCATATTCTGAAACGTTTGCATATTTTTCTGGGCACAATGTTAAAAATGCTAAGTCATATTATTTTAAATTGCCATAGATGAAAAATGTAAACATATTATTGACAGATGTGAAATGTATTTATTCGGATTCCTTTGTTTCCCGGTTGACAATAGAATTTACCTAAAAAGTGTGTGGGGAACACGAAATTGGCAAATAAGGGGGAAGGAAGTTTTGTTTAGAGCATGCCTGATACCTGTTCAAATTATGGGGGTCATTCCAATCCTGGCGGTCATCGACCGCCAGGGTGGAGGACCACGGAAGCACCGCCAACAGGCTGGCGGTGCTTCCCTGCCCATTCTGACCGCAGCGGTAAAGCCGCGGTCAGAAAAGGGGATCTGGCGGTTTCCCGCCGGATTTCCCCTGTCTGGGCTGAATCTCCATGGCGGCGCTGCAAGCAGCGCCGCCATGGAGATTCCGACCCACTTCCCGCCACCCTGTTTCTGGCGGTTTTTACCGCCAGGAACAGGATGGCGGGAACGGGTGTCGTGGGGCCCCCTAACAGGGCCCCAGCATGATTTTCACTGTCTGCTTAGCAGACAGTGAAAATCGCTACGGGTGCAACTACACCCGTCGCACCCCTGCAACACCGCCGGCTCCATTAGGAGCCGGCTTCTATGTTGCAGGGCCTTTCCCGCTGGGCCGGCGGGTGCTCCTTTGGCGGGCACCCGCCGGCCCAGCGGGAAAGGCAGAATGTCCGCCGCAGTCTTTTCACCGCGGAGCGGCCAAATGGCGGTGACCGCATGGCGGTCAGAATGACCGCCTATATTTTTAAATTAAACTGTACAACAAACAAGTTGTTTAGTTTTAACAAAGATTAAGGAATTCAATGTGCCCAGTATTCCTGCCCCTGCAAAATTTCACAAATGGCAAAAATATATAAATGCAACTGAAGTTCTGCTCGATGAATGGGTCCAGACTGCTACGTTTAATGCTTCACTGTCACGTACTGGCGGGTGGTTATTGTGGCCAATAGATACCAATGGGTGTCGCAAACGTTTTATAAACTCCACAGGGTTTTAGAACTAGTAGGCCGGACCCTTGCTATGTATCATCTGAACATGCGGGTATAATAACAACGTGCAGTGTAGGGAAACTATGCCAGCAATGGTTGAAGAGTTCCTCACTAGATGCGGTTAGGGAACACCTTAGTCTCCTGTCTAATAACATTAATTCACAGGACTTCTTGGTAGGACCCAGAAAACAACGCAGAAAGTGCATCTTCTATGAAGTATATAATGAAATTTGGAAGATTTCCCAACAAGAATCTGCTGCCCGGTTAAGGCAAATAGACCAGGAAAACATACAGAAGGCATCAGCTGTTGTAGACAATCGGATCAATACCCTGTCGAACCGAATATACACCTTAAATAACATTGTCTTTTCTGCAATAGACATAACACAAAGTGATTTGTCTTCTTTACACCATGGACAGAGTCAACTAAGGTCCAATATGCAGTTGGGTTGGATACTTCAAACACCGAAGGCAGGTCGCGTTTCCTGGCAACACGTTAGCGCAAGGGACATATTTTCCACATTTAAATTAACGCGACAACAACAACTAATGGCTAAGAAAGAAGCAACTTGTGTTATGTTAAACATCGAAAAGTTGCCTTCTACTGTGGCTGAAATACCATCTGCTGAATGGTTAATATACGGGGACATTAATCTGCCTATTTCATCACTCCAATTCAAGTCCTGTTTAAAACACATTCCAGTAGGCAGATATGAAAGGCTGGGAGATAGTTACATCTATGAGGTGTGGGAGCTGCCCTTCTCGTACAAATGTCTCAGTGGCATGAAATAGGTAGTGAATGTGAGACTTTTGTCAGCCATTCGATGATTTGTAAACAGCTGTCCTTGCATGGGGCATGTAATGCTTTGGCAGCGAACTTGGCTTGTTATCTGAAGGCAGTTCCAGTTCCCTTGATTAGACCTGCGTTCCATGCAGTTTCAAATGGCAGCTATGTTCTCCTCAATAGTGAAAACTGGTGTGGGATGCGAGCTGGAATTGTTTATGTCGTTTTGGTCTCTAAGATTGTTACATGCTGCGGGAACGTGCTCTTTCCTCCCAACAGACAGAGAGAGGTAGTTGACATTTGGCCTTGTATTGCTACTTCTAATGTGAATTTCGACAAGTTGAGCAGACTCAAGGCTTTATTGTTCCAAAAACGTGTGGTGCTCACATCTGCACGCGAGACCTACGCACTTCAGGTGGCAAGGTCATCAGCAGAGATACAGTCCCTTTTAAGTACCAACTTTCCGAAACACTTTGGTGAGCTTGTGGGGAGAATGTTTAATGCAGCCAGTAGTACTGGAATCGCAAATTTCTTTAAGGCTGTTGGTTCTGGTTTCGTTCACACTTTCTCCTCTACATTTGGTTTAAACCATCAGCCATCCACTCAATATTCTCCAGTATTTTCGGGGGATTTCTGATAACTTTGGCCATATTAGGTGGCATTTTGCTATTGCTACTTTTTCTGCGCAATGGCTGTCCCGCCGCAACAAGAAGTAATGAAAGCGCTCCCACCAGTGCAGCTGTGTCGTGAACACATGATGCAGTTCTTTGGAGCAACACTCCCGGAGCAATTGGAGTGTTACTAGTCTCTGTCATTCAGTCCGGTTTTGTATTGTGTGCAGCCCGTTTTTCAATGCCTCTGGTGCCCGTTCAAACATGCACTGAAAGTTTGTCTTTCTACGCAGCACTTGCTTTCATTGGATGCGGATCTGTTGATGTTCTCGCTGAGGGTTCATTATCGGACATGCGCGTTGAGGGTGCGTGTGCTACGGGAAGCTGATTATGAGTTGCCCTTCATGGAGGATGTGGCTTTGAACTCATTATTGGGCACACCAAAGAATGCTGCTGCCTTGGCTGAAGCTCAGGCTATGGAACACGAATGCTCCTTGGCCCTTCTTGGCGATGCATTCACTACTTTAACATCTGCCGAAGTGGAAGATTTCCTGTCTTTACTTGTCTCGGATTCTATTGACACTTTCAAAATGACTCTGACTCTTGAAATCTGGCCTTTTTATGCCACAAGTTCACATTTTTAAATTGTCCTTTCCAATATGCTCTATGTCTTTTTAACTTGTCATTATTTACATTTTTATATATGTATCTTAGGTTGAGTTTTAGTAGCTTTTATACATAATTAGGCTTGGAACCACCTTTAAACCGGCAAGGGGAGGGCGTTGTGTAGCCAATTTAGTTATAGCTCCAGGCACATTATTTTAGCACACTAGGCCTGCCACTGTGCACTTTAACCTAGATATATATTTTATTCAGCTTCGTTCAATATTTTAACAATAACCACATTTGCGGTCTTGTTTTATTTCTCTCCATCTAGTTGTTTTTTGCTTAGGCCAGCATTATATATTCTTAAACAAATCATTCTTGTTCACTCTGTGCTTCTCTCAAGGCTGCAGTGAGATAGGTTGCCAGCAAAACGTGGTAATGCTTTGTCTCCGGTATTCATAGAAATATACACATTCTTATGTTGGAACATTTTCCCAGAACATCAGTTGTTTTATTATAAAAACACTTCCCTGTCCTATACACATTAGAGTGAGATTCCAGCCAGATGACCACAACTGTATGCTGATTGCTGAATGCTTCGTTATAGCTGCTTATGCAGACTTCAGTCCTTTGCTCAGGTATGGGGGATGATGTCTTCCCAGGGAAACCTGAAGGGCAGAACCAGAGTTTAACATGCTGTGCTCCAATAGAGCCTAGGTAGGAATTAGTCTATTGACTCTAGTGCCAATATGGTAGTGTTAGTTCTAGGCTTTACTCTCCTTGTCACAATTGTAATCTTGTCGAGCTTTATCATCCTGGTTATTGCAGTACATGCTTTGTTATCTAAGATGCAGTTGCTTTGTTAAAAACGTCATTGGAACATACACTGCCTTTGTTTGTCATTGTATATCTGAGACCAATGTAACTGAAAGAAACGGATGAGATCTGAGTGACCACGATTTCCCTGATGGATCAATTGTGTCATGCGCTTGGCTGCTCAATCATTTCTGCTCTTGTGTAGAGATGAGGCACTGCTAGTCAGTTGGAGCAAAACCCGGATTGGTGCGACAGGTGTCACCTGTAGTGGGTTAGACTCAGTCTCCTACACAGCAGGTGATTTTGCCACTCAAATCCAGTAGTGTCTTTAGAATAATGAGAGCCTTCGTAACACCTTAATGTATTTGAAAGAGCGAGTGGCCACAAAATGAAGTACTGCCATGAGTTTCACTATTAGTGTTATTGCTGTTGCGTTCATATTTTGATGCAGGAGATCAGGCTCTAACTGGTGACGCAAATCCAGGATAGTTTTCCTAATAGCACAAAGTATTTTATCACATCCCTTTCCTCCATGGTGGCAAGGTCTGGAAATGGCCTGATGACCCGAGGCCATTGTCCCATACCCATACAAGGGTTCAAATGTCTTCAAAAATGGAAAAGAAAATACCTTAACTGGTCACACTGTACCTTGATAATCAATGCCCATCTGATATTTTTGTAAAATTATGACTCTTATTATGACATATATGAAAATACAATGTTTTCCAAACATTTCGCAAGTCAAAAAACACTTTGTTACCTGTATAATTGTTTATATTGCGTACAAATGATACATTTGAAATGCATTATTTGCACATACCTTTTTTTTTTAAGATGTTTTTTAGTGAGTCAATTCAATAGTTTATTCGGTCCAAATTTGGGCCATTTAAAAGATTTAAAAAATATATACATACGTACAGTAAGATAAAAACCATAAACCAGTACACAATAAAAGGAACAATAGTAAAAAAAAGTAGGGGTCCAGTAGCTGCCTGAGAAAGATTACATAAATAGGAGGGGTGAAAGAGGTGCTCGGAATAGTCTCTGGATCTTACCCTGTACATAACCCTGAACAGTAGAATAATGATAACGTAAAAGCTGTGGTGTGGCACATCTCTATATAAAATCAGGCATTGAAACTCCAGACAGTAAAACTGGTTAAAAAATTTAAGAAGTCAGTCAGTGGTGGCTGATGCTCTAGGTTAATTAGTTTTATGAGTTAATTAGTCCAATAAATTGCATCTTGACAATTATAAAATTAAGTATAATTTTAAATTTATAAAACACTTTAGTTAAAATAACTCAATATAGCACTTATTCAGAGATACGGTTTTTTTGTGCTCAATAAGTCGCGGTTTACAATTAGAGCCCAAGGCTGATATGACAGGATGCTGATTTACTGTTTTCAAGACAGCTCTTCAAACAGTGAGTTAAAATCTAGAATAGTCCTATTACGAATTTTCCATGCTGCTGCCAGATATTTAGAAACAGCGCTGATTATCAGTATGGAAGTGTCGTATTTACATATTCTGAATAGACTGTTGCGGGATAGTGGTTGGAGTGTTCTGCACAAGGGAATAATCCACTTCCCTCGGGGACCTTTGTACAGAGGGCAGAAAAATAGGATGTGTTCAGCTGTTTCCTTGCATAAATGACAATTTATGCATTTGTCCGATGGGGAACTGTTAGTCGACCAACCAGCCGTGTAGCTATTAACCGCCAATGTCCCGTACCTGAGCTGGAGTAGTAGCGAGCGAGCACGGGCTGGTATGGGTAGATCCAGGGAGCTTTCAGGGAAGGGAACGTGTTTGACCAGCAGGAATTCAGCTGTCAGCCGACCTGACACATGTGAACCGAGAGATTCCTCGTTGATTTTTGCCCAATAATGTTCTTTGATCAGGCGTTTAGCACTGCCAGGAATCATCTCGGGGTTCTCCCAGTACTGGGATAGTCTCAGTTTGGTCCATGCCACTTTCATCTCCCTGAGCCACCGTACCTTTTCCCATCCGTGATGAGGTGGTAATAGTTCTTTAACTGCTGCCCTGTAGGGTTCAAGTTCGTCTGTTTTCCATAGTCTGACCCAATACAGGAGTGGTCTTAGATAGGCTATATCTTTGATACTATTTAAGCCCAGGTCCAGTCTGAGGGGGAGCATTGGCGTGCCCCTCCCCAGTCTAGATATGTGTCTGAGGAAGTTGTTTTCTTTGGTTTGGAGAGTATCCATCTGTCTATGTAATCCCCAAAGTTCTGCTCCATATAGGGCCGCAGCACGGATTTGTGCTTTATATATTTCAGAGATAAGGATCAGAGGGGGGCTTGTGGCAGTGCTAGCTTTGCGTCCTATTACTCCACATCTTTGGCTAATTGTTAGTGCCCCTTTCCTTATGGCTGGCTCCCAGCTGCCCTTGTCGGATAGTCTAATGCCCAAGTAGTCATATTCCATTACTCTCTCCAGGGGAGTTAAATCCATTTTTATGTTTGCGCTGAGCTTCTTGTTCGGGGCGCTGTATATCATAAGTTTGGTTTTCTTATGGTTTATGTCTAATCCATAATTTCTGCAGTAAACACCAAACTGATTTACCAAGTTTTGAATTCCCATGGGTGATTTAGACAAAAGAATAGTGTCATCTGCGTAGAGTAGGCAGGGGACTTTGGTTCCAGCCTGCTTGGGAGAATCATTTGTGCAGTTTGCTAAGTACTTGATGCAGTTGTTTATGTATAATAGGAAGAGAGTTGGGGCCAGGACGCACCCCTGTCTAACTCCCCTCTCAATAGCCACTGGTTCTGTGAGATCACCCTTCTTGCCGTTCCTGATTTGGGCGTAGGTATTTTCATGTAGGCGGATAATAAGTTTCAGAAGGCCATGCGGGACACCCATATTGGCTAGCGTCAGCCATAACTGGTTTCTGGGGACCAGGTCGAACGCGGCTCTGAGATCAATAAAAACTACGTAAAGGTTACCCCTTCCTATTTCTACAGTTTTCCATTTTATTGTTAAAAATCTTAGTACCTGATCTATAGTACTGACTGCTGGTCTGAACCCTGCTTGTAGATCAGAGATGGCGTTTGTTTCTAAAATCCAGTCTTCTAGACAGGACAAAATTTGCTTTGCAAAGATTTTTTGGAAGTTGTCGAGTAAGGAGATTGGGCGATAGTTGGCAGGGTTAGAGGGGTCGCCTTTCTTAAAAATGGGGACTATCTCTGCTCCCAACCAGGAGCTCGGAACAGGTGCTCCAGCAGCTATCTCATTTGAGATGAGGTTTAGGTATGGGGCCCAAACATCTGGATTTGTCTTGTAAAGGTCTCCTGGTATTTTATTAAGGCCGGGGGCCTTTCCCCATTTCATTGAGGCAATCGCAGCCTTGGTATCTGCCAAAGTGAATTCAATTTTGGGGGTCTCGGGGGTCATGATATGGATCAGATCCCGGGAAGCAGCATCAGTGGTCCCCAGGTATAATTGGGAAAAATGGTCGGACCATTCTGCAGGGAGTATTGAGGCACCAGGCGAACGGTGTGGTTCATTGCTGGCATCAGCTACCAATTTCCAAAATTTCGTGGTGTCGTTTGTTTTAGCGGATTCCAGGAGGAGGACCCATCTTGATTCATCCCATTCCCTACGGGCTCTACCTTGTTCCTTTTTGTAGTCTTTTCTAGCTTCCCTTATATAATCCATCTGGCCACCTCTTAGGGCTCTCAGCAACTTATGCTGTGCTTCTCTGCATGCAGTGTTGAACCATCTTGCGTTAGAATTCTGTTTAGGCTCTGTTGCCGACTCTTTAGTAAGTAGAGTTTTTAAAGAGTTAAAAAACAGTGTATCGGCTGCTATAAGCCCACCACTATCTTTCGTGGGTTGAAGTATATATTCCATATGATCCGCCAGCTGCCAGTACACTTTTGCCAAAGTGGTTATGTCAGTGTTCAGGGATTTCCATCTAACATTTCCCCTGTTGTTGGTCAGTGCGAGCTGCTGACTATAGGACTTGGGGCAGGAGGCCTCAAGTAGGGGTAGTAGGTTCCTGAGTGATAAAGTCAATGGTTCATGGTCGCTTTCCTCATGTTCTGTGATGTTCATATCGACCATGTGACCCCAAAGGCGGATGTCGAGCAAGATGTAATCAATCTGGCTCTTCTGCAACCCACGTTTAAATGTGGGGTGAAGGTTAAGATCCGAACGGGAACGGCCATTGCAAGCCCGGAGACCGTGTGCCAATGTAATGTCCATGAGCTGGTATGATAGTCTGTTGATTTTAGGTCTTTTGCTTGACACCAGCTGGGGGATGCCCCAATGAGCATCTTCATCTTTATATAGTTCCTGGGCCAGTGAGTAGGGTTCAAAAGTGGTGTTAAAATCTCCGGCAATGAGAATAAAATGAGAGGGAGATTTATCGGTGAGAAAATTGTCTAAAATAGTCAGTGCGTTGGACTCATATTTATTGCCCAGGCTCCTATTATAGATGTTAATTATTAAAAGTGGTTTCTCTATAAGGGATGGTATTGATAGACCCATTAGATCAGGGCAGCCCAAGTCAATTGGTTCAATTTGGCATTTGAGAGAACAGCTGAGCCATATTAGCAGACCACCTGAGGGTCTCCCTGAATTCACCTTATTTGCTGGAACCCAGTAGCTTTTGTAACCGATTCTATATTTAGGCTCCAGCGCCCATGTTTCTTGGAAGAGACATACTTTATGTTTGTCTATGAATTTTCCCCATTCAGGGTTGTTCATTTTACTCTCCAACCCGGCAATGTTCCAACTGAGGATGGTATCTAAGCCATCTGGTTTGTTATGGGGAGCTTCAGCCACGGGATTCTCTCTCGGGGCTAGTGTACCGTGTGGAAGCAATATGCCCTTCTCGGTCGTGTCTAGGGTGCTTCCAGCCCCATCTAGGACAGGGGGTGGTCTAAGCCAATCAGATACCTGGAGTAGAGGTGGGTTTGCGGATTTGCTGTGATCTAGTGGGTCTGTAGCTAAGTTAATCTCAATCACCCAGCGCTCCTTATCTGTTCCCCCGATATGGATTTCAGAGCTTTTAAGATAGTCTGACTGGGCGAGAGCGGGGGTTAGAGTAGACTCACTAGTGTTGCTAATGGGAGTATATTCGGCCCCACAATTGATTTGCCCTGTTTTATGAGTTTCATTTTTCCCAGCTATTGGGTAGTTTTTGTTCCAGTTGCTTGAACCTCGGGAATTAAGAAAAGTCATGTGTGATAGTCAATCGTTTTCGGAGAGTGTGGGCGAGGCAGGATTGCAACTTGGCTGGAAATCAGTTGGCATCTGAGCCCTAGGAAAATCTCTGGATGTCATTGTCACCCCCTTGAAGCCTGGTGCAGCTTTATGGGGGTAAAAGGCCTGAAGCCTGCAAAGTGAAGTGGCCCCCCCTAGGGGGTTGAGATGGCATGCATTTAGGGAAAGCTGATCGACGAGGGAGGGCGCATTAAAATTAATAACAATACAGTCCCCAGTGCCAGGATTTTTGAGTGGGCCCACCCAACCCACCCTCCTCACCATTAATATTGAGGGTATCATATGGAATGCGAATCTAGCATGTTTATGCAACCAGTGAATAACCTTGTTTTTCAGTTCTGTGAATGATTCAGGGATGATGGACTTGAGCTTAGGGACATTCGTAATAACAAGCACGTAGGGGCAGGCTTCTGGAGGTAGATGTAAAGTTCCCATGTTGATTCCTGAGTCCCTGCGCATCCGATCTACTTGGATATTTGGGTGGGTTCTATGGGGTTTGGCGCCCGTGTTTGTGGAAGGGGCAATTTCACCAGTCCGCCTTAAGTAAGAGGAATCGCTCTTTGTGTACCACGTTTTAGGGAGATTAGCCAGACTAGGTGTAGAAAGCTTCGCTAGTTGATGTAGTGTGTCAGAGCAAGGTGGTTTTGACTTGTGGACCGTAGGTGGTGGGAGAAGGGGACTACTGGCATCATTGACAGGGGGGCCAAGGATAGGGTGTTGTCGCAAGCAGTGCAAGCCCGATGGGGAAAGGGGGATTGGCTGGCTGGGTTTAATGAGGGCATCGAGTTTCTCCTCGATGGCTAATAGACGGATTGTTATAGGATGTAGTTGTTTTAGAAGCTCATCTTTAATAAAGTCTGTGATAGAAGTAATATCCAGTTTGCCATAGTTGGTAGTTTGGGCAGGTATATGATCCTTAGGTCTGGTAGATACGGTATGGACAGAGGGGTCCAGGACACGGGCCCGTTTGTTCTTTAAATTCGTCTCCCCCCGTTTCCTTTTGCCCTTTGTGCCATGATTTGGGGAGGGTGTGGGCCTGATTGGCATAGGCTGGGTAGATCCCGAAGAATGTATGGTTCTGTCCAAGGGTTCTGCGTTGAGCGTTTGAATTGTGAGGGTGGTTGGTGCTGGTGGTTCTGCAGAGGGGGGCTGTGAAGCTGGTGAAAAGAAGGATGGGGGAGCAGTTAGACGGCGCTCGACCAGTTCAATTTCTTTTTCTAGTGCCCCTACTGCTTTTTGGAGGAAGCCGTCTAAGGTCTTATTATTGCCTGCCTCTTCCAAAGGTATCCCTCCCTTCCGTCTACCCATCTTGTTTTAGTAGGACACTCAGATCCTGCTCAAAAGTTTTGCAATCTTTTCCCTGTGAGCACTCTCCCTCTCTTTTCCTCACCCTGTTTAGCTCTGCTGAGGTTTGTGTTAGGGAGTGCTGAGATATCTAAGGGGCACGAAGGGCTGATCACCTCTGTTTGAGAAGGTGTCCGGGTGGGTAGATAGTTGTCAGCCACTGCCCAAGTCCTGCATCTGTGGAACCTGTTTAGGGCGTTAGAGTTCCGAACTGATGAAGATTTTTCTGGGAGCCTCGCTCCACCCACAGCACCATATGGTGCTTCCTTCAGGCAGCCTTTACCTATTACAAAATGTCAGGGGGGTGGCCCTGCCCTGGCTCTTCCTGGCAATGACGGGCAAGGACGGGCCCGCCCTTGGCCCGGGCTTCGCCCGGGCGCCGCCCGCGCGCGTCCCGCGCGGCGGGAGCGCGATGAGAATTTAAAGGGCTCCTGCCCTTCCAATTGGACGCTGGGTTTTGGGCTCCTGCCCCCTCCGGATTGCCTTGTTTGTTCGCGCTTTCCCGCGACGGCGGGAGCGCGATGAGAATTTAAAGGGCTCCTGCCCTTCCAATTGGACGCTGGGTTTTGGGCTCCTGCCCCCTCCGGATTGCCTTGTTTGTTCGCGCTTTCCCGCGACGGCGGGAGCGCGATGAGAATTTAAAGGGCTCCTGCCCTTCCAATTGGACGCTGGGTTTTGGGCTCCTGCCCCCTCCGGATTGCCTTGTTTGTTCGCGCTTTTAGTGAGTCAAATACAAGAACATTAACTTAACATTGCCAGGACAGAGATATGCAGTTGTGAATATATATGCATAAAGAATATGGGATGGACAAGAAAAAAACATGTAAAAGTCAGTACCTTGCTGAGTGTGGCAGCGCCAACAATTGTAATTTTGTGCAAGTTTGAGTTTGTAAAGGCGTACACGAATGTGGAAAATTTTATTATAATAAAATATATAGGTTCTGCGTGAGGCTTGCAGTGCGTGCAGTGGAATGTATTTTATACCATATTCTATCCCATAAAAAAGTTGGCCAAACAACACCAAGATCTGATTCCCACAATGTTTCAATAGGTGATTTGAGTCTAAGTGAAACAGACGTTCTTAAAAGTTTATAAATTCCAGCTGCCCTAGGATAGTTAGAAGTTACGAGCGGGTGTGGAGATGATGCAAGAGAAGAATGATTATGATGTATACGTTTATTGAGGGCCTCTTGGACCAGAGTAGAAAGAATGATATATTGGGATTTCATGCGAAGAGGGAGATTATAAATTGCTGAGAGAGTAGTAAAAGGGATGAGAGAGTCTTTATGATATAATTGGGAAATGAGAAGAACACCTTTAGTCATTCAAGCGTTCCAACACAAGGTTTTACCTTGTTTCCTAAGAGAAATATTGTGCCAAATAGGACTGTTAAAGAATTGATTAATGGGGGTGAGATGCGAAATAAAAAAAGGTTTCAGTAAGTTGACTGAATGGGAGATAGTGCTGGCCAACCAGAAGTTTGGGGGGGGGGGGGGTTAGACATAAATATAATGTGTTTATGGGAAAAGGAAGAAATAAATGTTTCTTCCAAAGAGAACCATAGCTTTTGAGCGGCATCATTGAGTGTAGATAAATAGGGATGTATTTGCTTAAAGCCAAAAGATTTGTGATAAGTTAAAAAGTCAGGAAAATTAACTCCACCTTGTACTTTAGGAAGTTTTAATTTTGAGAGAGAGATTCAGGATTGTTTACCGTTCCACAGGAACTTGGATAGAATTTGATCAATTGAACTAAAAAATAGTTTAGGTATCTTAATAGGAAGCATCATAAGGAAGAAGTTAATGATAGGGAGAAGCATCATCTTAATGGTTTCCAAGCGGCCCCACCACGTGAGATATAACGGAGACCATTTCTGTGTGAGATCTACATGCTTTGCAGATAAGCTTTCTAAATTAGTCTTTAATGTATCCTTGAGAGTAGTGCAATACCATACCCCCAGGCATTTAATCTTAGAAGAATTCCAAGATAATCCTGCATCAAGAAATACAGAGCCAGTGCAATGAGCATTAAGTGGTAAGACCACTGTTTTGTCTATATTAAGTTTATAGCCAGATACATCAGAATAGAAGATGAGCTCATGCAGGAATGCAGGAAGAGAAGTGTCAGGGTGAGACATGAACAAAAGAATATCATCAGCATATGCCATAAATTTGATGTGTGGATTATTAATTTGAAACCCCATAAATTGTTCAGACGTTTCTAATTGGTATATAAAAGGTTCAAGAGCCAAAATAAATAGTAAATGAGATAATGGGCATCCCTGAAGAGTACCCCTTTAAGAGGGAAAAATGGAGATTGGATACTATTTATTATAACCGAGGAACATGGTGAGGAATAAAGAATGGATATAAATAGTCGGAATTTAGTACTTAGTCCATGCCATCCCAATGCCTTCGACAAGAAACCCCAGTAGACCCTATTGAAGGCCTTTTCCGCATCCAATGATAAAGCTGCAGGAGGAATCTTAAGTTTAGATGCCTTGTTAATAATATTTTAAAAAGAACGGGAATTATCTGCTACATTTCTATTAGGGATAAACCCAGATTGATGAGAATCAATAAGGTCAGGTTTATATGGTAGTAAATGGAGAGCCAAAACCTTGGCATAGAGTTTACAATCAGTATTAATTAAAGATACCGGTCTATAATTTTTATAGTCAGTCGCATCCCGATCTTTTTTGGGAATAGACAAATCATGGCCTCCGTAAATGAGCCAGATGCAGAACCTGACATTATAAAGTGATTAAGTATTCGAAAGAGTTAGGGGAAGAGAGACCTAGCAAACCGAATAAAGAATTCTACTGTGAAGCCATCTGGGCCTGGAGCCTTACCCTTGGGGAGAGATTGGAAAGTTGTATATAGTTCGGTAAGTTGTAGGGGTTGGTCTAAAGATGAGAGGTCAATCTGCAATGGGTCTCTTGGTTTGAGATTAGCGAAATATTGGTTGAGAGATTCAACTGTTGTTGTGTGTTCTGGAGTGTACAGGTCCTTATAATAAGAAACAAAACACAATGCTATATCTTTATCGCTACAGTATTTAACACCATTGTTATCTGTGATAGATTTAATAGCTGTTTTTTCTTTTCTTTGTTTCAAATATCGAGCTAGAAGAGAACCAGCTTTATTGTTACCATCATAATATCTGGCATTTATTTTCAGGAGGGTGCCGCATGCTTGTTCAGTGGTATATTGGTTAAACTCCATTTTAGCTGAGACTAGTGCTTCAAGATGTGTTTACTAGTTTCGTGAGTATAGTATTCATGTTCTAGGGACTTTATATTTTCAAGGATGGAAGTCGATTTTTGTTGAGCAGACTTTTTTTTTTAGTGAGAGTAACTTATGATGAAACCCCTAGAGGCTGCTTTGAATGCATCCCACACAAAATGAAATGATAGTTGGTCACTATCGTTGATGTCAAGTATTCTTCTATAAACTTACTGTAGGAAGCGATAAAAGTAGCATCTGAAAGTAGAGAGTTATTAAACCCCTATGAAGATGTTTTAGAACCATTAAGAAAAAGATCAAGGTAAGTAATCACAAGTGCGTGATCTGAGATCAAAATAGCACTGATTTCAGAGTTGACCATATGTTGCAATAAACCTTTACTCAGAAAGATATAATCAAGCCTAGAATGGGAATGGTGGGTATTCCAAGAGGTCGGGATTGCATACTCTCCAGGAATCAAAGAGAGAATGCTGTAAAATAAAGTTTTTTTTTAAAAGCTTTGTGGGAGACATATGGAATGAAACGTGACTTGGAACGTCTGTCCAAAAATGGATCGAGAATTTGGTTGCAGTCACCACCTATTAGTAAATTGTTTGAGGAATGTTCAGAGACAATATGTGAAAGACTCTTCCAAAAATTTTAATCTGGATGTGTGGGGCCGTATATATTTAGGATAGTAAGAGATATATTGTCAATTGTAAATGTAACAAGTACCCAGCGACCTTCTGTATCTTGATGCTGTGAAATTATAGTAGGTTTGAGAGATTTATGACAGTATAATTACCCCATTTTTGTTTGTGGTGGAAGGGGAGTAGAAAATGTCCCCCACACATTGTTTTTTAAGTTTAATTGCCTCAGAGTCATTGAGGTGAGTCTCAGAGTAATGTGGCATTTCAAAAGAGAATGACATCCAGGCAAGCAGTTAAAAGTCAAATAGAAACATCTCTGTGAAAATTTAGGTTTGTACAGAGGCTTCTGGAGTGAAAAGCAAATGACACAGATAAATAATTACCTCAGGCCCTCATATGAAGTCTCTGAAATGACTTAAAAACTCGATGTCTCTGTAAGATAAAGGCATATTTATGCAGTGACAGAGCTCCAGTGCTAAAGAATGCTGAAGAAATTAATCATTTTGATGTGAAAATATCTCCTCCTTCCAGGAAGTGCTGAAGCCTCATGGAGCTCTAAAGCGCAGCGGCCATCTTGTGTGACTTCCAGCCACGCCCCCGTGCACATACCTTTTAAAAAAAAATGTTTTTTAAAACAATACCATCAACTGATATATTACTTCCCCCATGGCACTATAGATGTCAAACACAGTCACGCTTCACTTTCAATGTGTCATAACTTGCCAAAAACAGTATGGTTCATATCCGACATTTGTATATACACTAGCTTTCATTTTGAGTGCCGGTGACACACTAACAATTAAAAAATGCACAGTTTCACATCCTAAAATGGCGGCTGCCTGACCATGCCATCAGGACATTGGCTACCCAACAGCTGTTGGCAGAAGTTGACCACTTAGAAGTTGGTACCCTCCAAGATGGATCCTGCTACAGGCTAACATATGTTATGGCTTCACATGGAAGCCAGTGGCTGTGTACATGTACACATGTATTAGAAAAATCTCAGTTACCTCCTAACACTGCGGTCCACTAGAGTGCCTTGTTTTTTGCTACTGTTACTGACCTTTGGTAGCCAGGATGCCAGGTAAAGCAGGTGACATGGCCCCTGCCTTCAGCATGGAGGAGCTGGAACTCCTTGCCAGGGTGGTCCTGTACCTATACAGCCAGCTCTATGGGACCACAGAGGAGCAGGTACATGTTTGATTGGGAAATGTTTGACTAATTAACTGGTTCCATTTTTGTCCACAGCCGAATTTGTCTCTTTTTGTTCATATAAGAAGTGTTGTGATTGGAGTGTAGTGAACTGAATGATTTAGCTGGGGACGAATGTTATTTGCCACTGTTAGAAAATTTTGTTCATGGAAATGTAGTCACCTGAACGGAGAAGCTGTAATATCTGTCCATGTGACTCATAATTCCAGTTTCAACAGCTAAACTATAGGCCCCTTGTCAGTGACTAGTAGACAGTGTATCAGCAGTATGAGTGAGAAAATACAGCCAATAATGAATCAATAGCGATGTTAAGTGGAAGCCAATGTTTTAAAGTTATGGAGTTGTCTGATGCTGTCCTGTCAAGTGGGATTACAGTCCATATTGTGGAATAGGTGCTGGGTATGGTTTTCTACATGTGATGGTGCCACATATAGGGAAAGTTATTTACTGTGCTGCAAGTTTAAATGTCACAGGCTCTCAATCATCCACACAAGTATTTTCCATTTCTACACACACACTTGTTCATACACCCTTCAAATACCTGCTCTCATAGACACATAGCTGCCCTTCCATACTGCCCTTAGTCACGGTATGTGATGCAAACTATGGATTCTGATTCTTAGGAGTTTAGGCATGAAGACAATGTAGTTATGTGTGGGGTTATGTGAAAAGATTGTACAGGCTGTTCACCCTTTATTAGCTCACAATGATTGTGAGTAATCAGGAGTGGGTCTCACAACAGGAAATGTTTCTTTGCTATAGCCTAGATTATATTTTGGGCCTGAAATGGTAACATGAGGAGATAAAAAGTATTAAGGGTGCTCAAACGATCACCCCAGTTCACTATTTCTTAGGAGATTCTAAGGGGCATATTTATAGTCCGTTTGCGCCGAATTTGCGTCGTTTTTTTCGACGCAAATTCGGCGCAAAACTAACGCCATATTTATACTTTGGCGTTAGACACGTCTAGCGCCAAAGTATGGGCAAATAGCGTAATTTTTTTGCGTGAACGCCTTCCTTGCGTTAATGAGATGCAAGGAAGGCGTTCCCGTCCCAAAAAATTACTGCGACGCAAATGCGTCCTATTTATACTCCCGGGCAAAAATCACGCCCGGGAGTGGTCGGGTCAAAAAACCCCGCATTTGCGCCACTTTTTAACGCCTGGGTCAGGGCAGGCGTTAAGGGACCTGTGGGCTCAAAATGAGCCCACAGCTGCCCTCCCATGCCCCCAGGGACCCCCCCTGCCACCCTTGCCCACCCCAGGAGGACACCCAAGGATGGAGGGACCCACCCCAGGGACATTCAGGTAAGATCAGGTAAGTATAATTTTTTTTTTTTTTTTTTTTTTGGGTGGCATAGGGGGGCCTTATTTGTGCCCCCCTACATGCCCCTATGCCCAATGACCATGCCCAGGGGACATAAGTCCCCTGGGCATGGCCATTGGGCAAGGGGGCATGACTCCTGTCTTTACTGAGACAGGAGTCATGTAAATGGCGTCTGGGCGTCGTTTAAAATGGCGCAAATCGGGTTAAGACGATTTTTTAGCGTCAATCTGACTTGCGCCATTTTTAAGACGCCCTAACGCCATTTTTCCCTACGCCGGCGCTGCCTGGTGTACGTGGTTTTTTTCCACGCACACCAGGCAGCGCCGGTCTGCTTGCGCCGGCTAACGCCATTCAATAAATACGGCGCCCTCATGGCGCTTCAGAATGGCGTTAGCCGGCGCAAAATTTTTTGACGCTAAACTGCGTTAGCGCAGTTTAGCGTCAAAAAGTATAAATACAGGCCTAAATATTTTAGATTAAGTTACTGTTTGGTGAATGCACGTGAGCGATGCAACAAATTTGTGTCACAGCGGTACAGACCGACCAAATCACTCAAAACTTCTCTCCTTTTTCTTTTCTTTTCTATCTTCCCAAAAGAGGGAAATCTGGAAGGCCATTGCTAAGAAGGTGCCAACCCTGGGGGCTATCAGCAGTGCAGCTAGCACTGTCGGAAGAGGTGGGATTACCTGCAATGCCCATTGCGGAAGTCTTCGGAATGCCAGCTAGGGCAGTCTTCCCAATAATACAAGTGGGTGTACATACCCTGAACCCCCCAATGGTCTGCATCTTTGGGGTGGCCCACCCAGACTTTGATGGGCAGTTGAGGGCCCAACAGCAGCATCAGGGGTGTAAGATATTGTGTGTAGCCATTTTTGTTGTTTAGCATTTTTAATTTCCAGCAATGTGGTATGGCATCAACATGATGGTTGATACACATGTTAATCAGACAGTGGCTGATGCTTTGTCTGGTGTACTGCATTTTGCTGAAGGTTGACACTAGATTTATCATCTCAAGCCAATTGCTGTTTTTGAACAGACACATGGCTGCATGTGAACAAAGTTGTATTTTCTCCATGTTATGAGGGGACAGTTGGACCAAACATGCCCATTTTATGATTGGGTCATGTAGGATGCTTCATCACAAATATAATGGGTAAGGTAGGCCCAATTACTGGTGACATGGAAAACTGTGCATTTATGATGCAGTTGATGTATCAGGCTTGACATTCGTAAGTTGGTTCTATCACAATATAATAATGAGCATCTGCTCCTTAAGGAATGGAAGCATGTATAGTGGAATAATTCCTTATCTGGAACATGTTTGTATCTGATTTGTATAGCAAATTTCTAGACAGTTAATGTGGACAGTAGCAAGTTGGCATGTACACCAATCTGCGTGAAATACAGTGAAAATGTATGCCAAACGGTATTGATTGTATCAGACAGGAATGTGTTCACATTGGTGAGAGAGTTACATGTCCCACAAACATTTGGTGTCCTTTGTTCCTGTCCAGATGAGAAATCAATGATAATGAGAAATGTGATATTTAAAGGGACATTTGCAGATGGAAGGTTACATCACATACCTGTTGTGTTATCCCATCTTGAGAAGTAATTTTTCAGCCCAACATATGGCTCTATTGGAAATGTGAATATATTTTAGCTATGTACTGCAGTGGATTAGAAATGGCTAATGTCCCTCATGTTTACTCATGCTGTCGAAGCCCATGTCATGGAGGGAGCTACAAGTAGAGACAAAGGCATTCATGAAACAGGAACTAGCATGGGGAATTTCTGAACTCTGAGCAAATGTTGTGTGATCAAATCCATGTGCACAGATACTTTCAAACTGTTACATCTGTTTTTTCAGGTTTGTCTGGGTGAGGCAAAGGTGACAGAGGCCACGTCTGCAGGTAAGAAGTTGGCTACTGTGGCTCATGTGTGGCTACCACAGATACTGTGGGACCCATTGGCATGGAGGCTGAGGAGACTGGCTTGGAGGCCATGAGTGACTCTACATCTTCTTTAGAGGCCCCACTGAAGACCAGTACCCAGTGGTGGCTGGCCCTGGAGTGACTGTTACAACTGTGTCGTCACCAGCAAACCACATTCCCATTTACACCCTCTCACTTGATCCCCCAGTTGACTATAGCTGCCTCCCTAAAAGGAGTGGTGCACCTTGGTAGCAGGTACCTCCCCCTCTTCCCTGGTGTCCTAGGCTATGCTCAGTCAGGAAGCTGTAGCTCTTTAAAGACTATTGCAGTAGGCCAGACTGCATTACTGAATGCCATCCAGGTGCTGGCTGTCCATAATACCCAGAGGCTGGCTTACCTGGATGGCATTCACAGTGCCCTGTTAGGCCTACATCAGTCATTCCAGGGTCTGGCCTCATCTTTTGGGGCAGCCTCCTAACCACCCCAACATCTTGCCCAGATCCCCACCCCATCCAAAATCCCTCTACCCAGTCCTACCCCAAGTACAATCAAACATTTGCATGAACGCACTACAACACCCACAGGCCTCAGATCCTCCTACTGACATATCAAGAAACACAGACACACACATACAGACACCACACACCCCTCCACCATCACAAGCATACCTACAGGTACCACATCCACCACAATACAAACACACACACCCACCACCAGTACACCTGCAGATACCACACGCACCACAACACAGACATCCACACTCACCACCAGTACACCTACAGACACCACACCTACCAGTATACCAACAGCACACCCACAGATACCACACCCACCACTTCACCAACACCAACACATTCCACTAGCACACCCACAGACATCACAGCAACACCCGCCACCTACACAACAGAAACATCCACATACACACATCCACACCTCTAAACAGACACAAGCATGTCAACTAATTCTACTCCCTCTACCTCCCAATGCAAACTGCCTGCAAAACACCCTAGTCATTTTCCTAAGAAATATCTTCTGTTTCCCTGGCCCGACACCTTCCATGTCCCAAACCACCCCTCCTAAATGTTTTTCCAACCCTTCCACATCCGAAAACACCCCTTCTACATCCCACTCCACATCTCCAAAATGTAAATATACCCCTCCTAAATGTCTTTCAAGCCCTTGCACATTCCAACCCACCCCTTCCAAATCCCAAACCACCCCTGCCAAATCTCAACCTACACCTTCGAATTCCGAATCCCCCAAACCGATCCCTACCAATCCCAAAACCCACCTCTCACAAATCCAAGGACTCACCCCCAGTAACATCATTGAGTTGCCTGCTCCCTGCCCCTTAGATGTCCCTTCCAGATGAAGTTTATTTTCACAATAACATTAGGAGGCAAGTTGTGGGTATGCACCCACACAGTGGACTGCTGTTCTAGTGCCTTTATTGTTTATTTACTGTTTATTTCCATGTACTTTTGAAAGAGTTATCTCATTTATCGAAATCATTTTTATTTTGAGAATACCTTTGTCCCGGCCTTATTTAGTGATTTACTGATTGTTTGCTGATAATCTTATTTCTGGTAATGTGTGTGCCATGCACTTACTTTCTCCCTTTTGTGACAGTGACAAGCACAGGTTTTCGATGTTAATTTTTTTTTTTTAATGCATACATTAGTGGGTACATTGTGATGGATGTGTCTATTTTGGTGCAAGCATTCACCTCGTTACTGGATGCTTACACCAAAATTATATGTGTTTTTCTTCTTGTGCCTGGAGAATGCGTGTTTATTTTGATATGTGTCAATGATATGCAATCTGGCACTTTACAGGTAAATACCATCTAATGTTTCCCATATATTGTACACACCAGGGGGACATGTGACCTTTATACATCTCTGCCATATTTGCAGTTTAGAGGAAAGATTGCTAGTAGATTATGTGTACACCCACTTGTACCATGTTGTAGTAGAATTGCTACATTATCATGGGGTTGAGTAGTTCCTATTGGGTATACTGTTTCTGTTAATGATTTTGATTTTATTGGTAAATTACTGCACACACCTGTGTGGATACTTTTCTATTTGTAAGTGCTGTGACTTTTAGTGTAGGTGTCCATTGCCATGATGACAGTTCGTACCAGATTGATGGGTGCTACTAATATCTTGATGTTTTTTATAATACATTTTTAAATACATTACACACATAAGCATTGCAAATCATTATGGTGTTGTTCCCAAAATAAAGATTACACATGACTTACCTTTTGTTCTGGCGACAATGGGGTTGATTTCCATCTTGGCCCAGGAGCAGCAGCAATGGTGTGACATGGTTCATGGTGACAGGGAATAGGAAAAGTGGAAAAAAGATGAGCTTTGTCCTTTTATCCTTCTCAATCTCCCAACTCAGTTGTGGAGGTTTAGCCACCATGGTTGCATCAGCAAGTATGTACATTGTGGTGGGCTCGGCGTTAAAAGGGGCAAGTGTCCCACTGCTAGCTGCTTTAGCCTATGGCACTATTGACACGGATCAAGATTCTTGGTGGTGTCATGCTGGCTCTTATTATAACAATGAGACTGCTGGATTTGGGCAGCAACACCACGGATTGTGGGGAACTGAGTTTAATTCCACACTGTGTGACAACTGTGGGCTTCACCTTTCTAGCCAGCTAGCAGTACCTCACCAGCACCAAAGAGTAGAGGTGATTTGTGGCAGCCGTGAGCATGACATTCTGATTTCTCAAGATCTAGCCATTTCATCACAGTTACATTTCTCTCAGACATGCAAAGACAAACAGAAGCAGGAATTGGTTCAATTAATTTTATTGAAACAACTGCATTCTAGATAAAAAGTCATGTACTGCAATAATAAGGATAATGAAACATGATAATTGCAGAGCGGTGACAAAAAAAGTGAAGCATAAGAAAAGTCCAACCAAAGTGTCACAATGCTAGGGTTTAGAATTCTTACCGACACCACTAAAAATCTATAGTAGAGCATAGCAGTGTTAGCCCTAATCGGTCCTTTAGGACCTCTGGGAAGACACCACTCCCATACCTGAATATGGTAATATCGAAGAGGCTGTTGGTTTACTGAGTGTCTTCCCCCATGTAGGCGGAAAAGATGTCTAGTCTCAGCAGACAGCTGCAATGAATCAAATAGCATGCAGTGTCCACTTCTGGCTGGAATTTCTCTCTAACGTAGTGGGGCAGAGAGGTGTTTTAGAATAAAAAATCTGATATTCTAAAAAAACTGCAGTAACTTAAAAACATATATGTTTCATTATATGATAGAGAATATGATGGTCTACTTTGTACCAACAACATTATCATGTATAGCCTTGAGCAAAGCACAGAGCAAAAATGTTTTACTAAAAAAAGAACAATTTTCAAGCAGAGCGAACAACAGATAAAAGAATAATAACATCACCCAAAAATAGGCTTCTGCTAAAATGATATAATTAATTATTTTCTATGCTGAAGGACACAAGCTGCATGCGTATGGGTAAAATAACGTGCCCATAAAATGCTGTTAAAATAACCTCACAACAGATGTGATGGTGGGCCGTTGGCGGTCTCTTGCCTATTTTTCGGCTATTATCTAAATAGGGCGGGCGGCCCGTCATGGCAGCCGTGGATGTGTTTTCCAACAGAAAACTGATGGCAGGACCGTTACCGTCAAGATCTAAATCAGGCCCTTAGTTTTGGTGATGAGAACCTAAAAGCTCACTCTTCTGAGCTAGTGCTCATAATAGTGTGTCCCCTAAGATTAAGAAATAAAAAATGGGAGGTGGAATTGTCTCCTATATAGTAGCCAAAATGTGGAATCCTTTATCCTTTTGTATAAGAGACAAGGCTTTGCACCTTTCTTTTAGAAAGGTCTGAAAACCTTGCTTTACAATAATCTTATAACTTATTCATAGCCAACATGGAGAAGCTCCTTTTATGCAATTGTGATTATGATTTTTAATTCATACTTACTAAGAGTAACCGTTACTGCAAAGGACTTGATTACAAAAGGCCAAGATAATTCATACCCTTGCTCAAGCCCCTTCTTTAAAAGGTCGGGCATGTTGTGGAAAGCATCAAATTTGTTATGTACCATTTCTAATATTCCTAAATAGTAATTTGAGGTAATTATCTCATCTGATGAATTCCAAACCCACAGGTAGCAGATATTCAAAAGTATGGACATGTTTTCAGTGCATTGGCAACACTTGAAATCAGGGCTTAGTTGGAGCTTGGTTGGGAAAATCCAAAATTCAGATGGGGTGTCCATGGATCACTATAAGGGCAAATCAGACCAAAAGGCTCTCACTGTAAGAGTCATTAGTGTACCATTTAAAAATCATTACCTGGTAAAATTCAATTAGCTTTTGAATTTTTCAAAATGGCAGCTTCTTACTGACCCATCTCCTTGACTGACTGCTCTCTAAAAATGATCTGATTCACCCATATTCCATCTTGGCCAGATGGAAGTTGCTTGTAGATGTACAATATAGTTTTAGAAAAACTGTTGACCGTGTTGAGCATATTGACATTCAGTGAAATGTTTTTGAATATTATATAGGTTGTACAGACACACATTATAATATTTGTCAGGTACATACTTTGTCACCCCATTCCAGGGGGCAAGAAGAGTAAGGCAGGAATGTCTCCCGTGTCGAATCTTTTTTAAGTGTACATTAATGGCCATGGGGCAAGTCCCACTGTAAGGGCCAGATGTAGGAAGTTGGCAAATTGCGACTTGCAATTTGCGAGTCCGAGCGACTCACAAATTGCAACTCGCAATTTGCTATGCAGAACGGTGTCTCAGACGCTATGGGGTCGCAAAGACCCACCTCATTAATATTAATGAGGTGGGTCGCAAATTGGGGCCCCATAGCGAGTCAGGGCACTCACGGGTATGGAGGCCTGCTGTAGTCAGCAGACCTCCATGTCCTTGACTGCTTTTAAATAAAGCAGTTATTTTTTTTCCAAGTGTAGCCCGTTTTCCTTAAAGGAAAACGAGCTGCACTTAGAAAAAAAAAAAAGAAACCTTTGTTTCAGATTTTTTCAGGGCAGGTAGTGGTCCCTTGGACCACTACCTGCTCTGAAAAAATAATTTGGGGTCCAGTCACAAAGGGGAAGGGGTCCTATGGGGACCCCTTCCCGTTTGCGAGTGGGTTACCATCCACTTCAAGTGGATGGTAACTGCGACTCCATTTGCGACCGCGTACGCGTTCGCAAATGGAGTTGCATACCACTGCGACTCGCAAATAGGAAGGGAACACCCCTTCCTATTTGCGACTCTGAAATCCATTTTGTGAGTCGGTTCCGACTCGCAAAATGCATTTCTGCATAGCAAACTCACGTTTGCGACTCGCAAACGGCGAGTTTCGCCGTTTGAGACTCGAAAATGGTTTGCTACATCTGGCCCTAAGTGCCTCAAAAATGTAACTAGTATGTGGACCAAGTTCATATCCCTTCTTTTGTGAGCGGGTGATTCTTTGTTGATGTCCAGGACAAAGCATTGGCACCAAAATCTACATGGCCAACATTGACAATATGTATTAAAATACTAATTAAGCTAAATGTTACGTTTTTGCAAATGGACAGCAAAACATGAACTCCAAAGACGTGAATGTAAAAATAATGATACTAATGAGAATTATACAATGTGAATACCTAGGACTGATTTTGATGATATCTGCCTGAACTGAAAGCATTGTTAACACTGAAATGCACATGTTTAATCAGGGTACAGGATCTATTTTATGATTTGCGAGCAAGTTTGTGATCAAACTCTAAAGTCAACATGTATCACTATAGCATGATATGGTGCAGGTGTGCAGCCTATACAAATGCAGCTTCACTCTATGTTGAGGAAATCAGCTTCTTGAGATTTCTCCTGGGTATCCTACCTTAAGTGTCATCAATCACTAAAGAGCCAACAGCTGCTTTCTGTACATACGATCCTTAGGTTTACAGGGTGAGTAAAACCTCAGCGATGACACATTTGACATTTGGAAAATCTTTTGAAGGAAACTCTGTGTCAAATGTTTTTGTTAACTTATATCAGGAGCACCTATCCTAAATTAAGCTGGCCCTCTTTATATACTTTTCTGCACGTTCCCACGCATCCAGACAAAAACTGATGCTAGAAAGCTTTTTTAGTTTTAGATAGGAGACTACAAAGCAGGAGTTACTGAAACCCAGAATACGAGTGATGTGGTAGACACATCAGTAGTAATATGCTTTTATCTGTCTTGATGTTTTAATTTTTTGTAATTGTTAAATTGTTGTGTAAATGCATTTTGAATATTAAGTGTGGTATTAACTGAACAGAAATAAAGTGTTTATTGATTGACTGAGAGTTGAATACTTTTTCACAGTATTTAAAAGTGAAAATGAAACTGATACAAATGAGCTGCACCTCTCTTCGGTATTTGGAAATTCGGAGCCTTAGAGTTTGGAAGGATCTCTGACAAAAGACTATGGAATTGTAACAGAAAAAACAAATAATATTTTGTTCAGAAAGGAATATGAAATGAAAGCTTGCCCATCATTTGCTAGGTAAATAACATACATTAAGATAATGAACTGTAAAGAGTTTGATTAAACTTCACAGGAAAATCAGTTATTAGATAGATTGATGTAAGTTCTTTCTTAGTAAAAAGTCAAAAGTCTTGCTATGTTCAACAGACAAGGTCAGATAGACTTTGGACATGTCAGGCTGAATTGGTTTTGCTGGAAAAATCTCCAAGCAGGAAAATTCACATGTTGTGTCTGACATAATGTTCTCATCGGTCAGATACCTTTTTGCATTTTTGCACGGTCAATGTTTCTACCTTCAGTTTTATTCTCTTTTCTGGAGCTCAAACTTCTCCAGTGAGGTAAGTCTGAAGCTGTGTGTGGCAAAGTGCGCTTGAAATTGAAAACGTTTGCTTTCGGTCCTTCTGAAACTGCAAAGGTCTTGGTAGTACAGATTTTTTGTTAAGGTCCTACTTTTCAGACTTTCCTTTTAAGTCACATCTTAAGCTTCGAGTACCTCACTCCAGCACTGAGTAACCAGCAGAGTCGAATCCAAGTCAAGTTGCTACTGGTCATCTCGATACATCAGGAAATGGGCCTCTTCACGCTTTTGATGTCTCTGCAGTCACAGAGGAGGTAAGGCAATTGACTCTTGGAGTCCACATCTCACCCCTGGGTACCAACTCTTGAGTCTCCACATGGGTCAGAGACAGAAGGTCAAGTTCTCTTCTGTTCATTAACAGATCTCTGATATTCTGATGAGCTAGGTGTGAGGTGCCACTTTGAGCATTTCACTAGCAGCTGGGTGGTAGAGACCCTTGGACACTCCCTGACCAACTAGCAAAAAGTTCCCAATGGGCAACCCTTCCCCCTTTTACAGCACATCATTTGTGCTTCAACATTCTTAGGAAAATCCAACCTGGATGAACCTTCCTCCCCATGGAGGGAGCCTGTAGTCCACCCTGGGTTGTGTCTAAGGCATAGTAGTCCCCTTCCATTTAAGTACTCCAAACTGTTTCTGGGGCCAGTTCCCTCCTCTATTGAGAATGGTGGCAGGAGGGCTAAAGTATGTTCTTAGATCCATAGTCCCCTCTTCTCTTGACTGTACTTAGCACTAAACTATAAAAGTAAATTTCTCTCCTTGGTCAATTTCAAGCTAGTAAAATTCCTAGACAATCCTTTGCTTGTACTGCTTGAATTAAGCTAGGTTGCATTCCACACCCAGGCCATCAAGAGGACCCTAAGCATTGTTTACTCTCTGAGTAGTATATCACACCTCAACAAAGCAGCACTGAAAAGCCAGCTGCATGCAGGCCTATGCTAATTAGGAAGTAGAGCCTAACTTTTAAGTTATTGCTCTGTGTATATGTCAAACATCTAACTTTTCCATTAAATAAGATATTTTTGATAGCTATTAAAAATAGTGTTGAAATTATGGATGCTGCTTATCCCAAAACACTACAAAAAATAGTATTTTCATTGTTGTTTAGTGTTACTAACAGAAACAGCACAGCCATATACATTGAAAATAGATTTTAGTGGCTAGTCCCTTTTGGGACAGGCCAAAATGAAGTTCCTGCATGTGTCACTTTTAAATGCTAAAAAAAAAGAACAGTTGATGGAGGGAATGCAGAGCAAATCCAACATTCATACCTAGTCACAGATCTGGATTTAATCCATCATTTTTTTGCTTACCATGTTGAAGTAAGCCTCAGCAAGGCCTACTAGTGCAAGGGGTTCACCTTTCTCTGCAGAAAGTCATCAGACCATGTAGGAAGAAGTTGGCACAGAAACTGAAATAAAAGACAAAGTTTATTAACCCTCATGAGGTGGTACCACAGTTCAAACAGCACCCTTCGGTAATGTTTGAAGTAGCACACTGAACTGAGAGAGCATGGTCCTTTTATACCCATGCAGGGGCTAAAAGGAGGTGGTACAATTATAGAAGCAAGACTTGCATACATGTAAGGTCATGTGGAAATGCACAGTCGACAGGTAGGAGGAGCTAACAGTTTTCAAGGACTAACAGCTGCAGACCTTACTGAGCATGTGCGAAAGTGGGAGATGCTAAATATAACTTGTCACTAGGCAGAATTTCAAGAGTAGTTAACAGAAAGGTAGGACAGAGCACATGGTGAGCACATGGCAGCATGTGGCAGAGAAAATGGCAGCAATGAATACAAAATTGATTCTGCGAAATGTTCACAATAGTTACTAAATACAAGATGTCTTCTGCTAATGCTTAATCTAATCGCTGCTAAATTACAACAGACGACCCTTTCAGCATTAGCTGAAGATATTCGTCTTTCTAGGATAATCTAAATATTCATCTTGTATATTTATGCTCATCATTTCAGCTATTTCCTTATCTAACATGTGTTTTGATTTCATTTCTGTAATATTTCTTTTGGTAGGCATACAAGCAGTAATATACATGGAGCAGAACATTGGACCACACTGAATACAGATACAGCATGTGAAAAATATTGCAATCATTACACACAGGATAGTCAGTAGTTTCCAGCCCCAAGTGGAAACAAAAGCCCAAAACCATCCAGAAAAAGTCCAAGTACCAGTCTCTGTGTGGATTTCTGCAGCAATTTTATGCAATTTAGATATTGCATCACATACTGAAGGTGAGTGATCAGGAATAAAAACACAGCAACTACTACCGATGATGCGACATACACCACCTCAGTCAGCTAATATCACATCTAGTACCATACGATTTTGGAGCGCTACAATCCTTGCAATTTGGAGCTCCTCAGTAATATTCCCAAGTGCCAGAGCTACCTGATTGGTAACAGCTTCCACAACCCTAGTCAATCGTCTCACTTTCCTACTGTTTAACACAGCACCCAAAAAGGGGAACAACCCTAAATTAAAATCAACATATTGTTAGAGGCTAGTATCCGTTTGGTCTACCTCATTTGTACTTATTGCCCTTTTATATCTATTGTTAATGATGTTATTGAATAGTTTAAAATCTCGGTGATATGATGCAGGGGCCAAAAACACAGGGGGTAATAGAAAAGATACATAACACACACCTGACCACCCAACAGGTAGTTGGTAATATCCATAGTTACCACAAACAAAATATGTATTATGTGAAGCTGTAAAACTACTATTATTTACACCCTCAATAGTTAAAATCAAGGTACCATCGCTATTCCCTACTGGAATTCGCCCAATGCTACGTATACATAAATCTGCTTTAGTTTTTGTAACAGAAATCACAAATTGTTCTTTCTTGTCAGAGTGTCTTATTTTTGTGAAGACATATGGTATTGAAACATTGTCCGGTTGATACTCTTCCCATTCCCATTTAGTTCCTTTGGCTTGGGGATACCCATCTTTGTCTTGGTAGCACACTTTATTAAGGCGAAAAAGAAGTACGCCCTCTGTACGTTTTCCAGATGCAAACAAAAGCGTGTACCAAGCTTGGCAAGAACCATTGTGTGAAAAAGGAAGAGGAATGAAAGGTGTTCCTCCTTTCTTTTGATGCGCAGGTATCATTCCACATACCCAACAGTTAGTAGTATTTGTAGCATTATGAGTATGATGGAACATCTGAATGAAAGTATTATTGAAGTACGATTGACGGTGCTTCTGCTCCTGATAGGGAAGCGTAAAGTAATAGTGATCCTCTGGTACTGGAGTAGTGGCAACAAAAAACTCATGAGCAGGAGCCTCCTTTTCAACAAACCAAGTGATTATTGCCATAATCACCAAAACAACAAACCCCATAGTACTAATGATCAGTTTGTTATTCATTTTAGCAACAGTGATAATCGACCCTTTTAGAAATGAATTAAAAACAATAGTTGGAGCTCTTATCCCTGGGCAGCCGCTGATTTCTTCACCACGGGCCAAGACGGGTGTCACTACTCTAATGCATGGCTGATTCCCCCCCCTTGCCACATTGGCTCTCCGTTTCACTAACCCAGGGTGGTAGCTCAACCAGTTAAAAAAAAAAAAATGTCAGATTCTTTCCTCGGTCTCAAATTATATCCCGACACTCCAGAAGTCGTATGGTCCGGGAAGGCCTCTGCAGATTCGTCAGGTGATATAGCACAGGCTTTCTCCGTAGTAAAAATCTCTCAATGATCGGTCAGCACAGCAGGTTCCACCAAGGTAGGTAGCACTCTCTTACAGTGAGTACTATGGACCCAATTCTTTCGGTTCGTCACTCGAACTGCTGTCCTTGTCGCAAGGAGCACCTGTTCTGGGCCTCACCACCGTGGTTCCAAGCTGCTTGATCTTTCAAAGGACTTAATCATCACCTGGTCACCAGGTCGGAGTTCATGGCCTTCACCTGTAGATCTGTCAGGAAGTGCTTCTCGATCCTGTTGATGAATAGAAACCAAATTGTCGGTTAACTGTGCCAAATAATCATTCATTAGGACACAAGGTACATCATATACAGAATTTAGCTTAGGAACTCCCCAAATATTCATTGGCCTCCCAAACACTATTTCTTTGGGAGTAAGGCCAATTCGAGAGTATGGCACTGACCTAATAGACAATAATGCCAACGGTAATGCATCCGGCCAAGTTAAGGATGTGGAAGCCTGTATCTTCGCTAACTTCAGCTTCAAAGTAGCATTATACCTTTCCACCAACCCTGCTGATTGTGGGTGGAAAACCGCATGGAACTTCTGTTTGATCCCTAATCCTTTCAGGACATACTTAATAACTTCCCCAACAAAATGAGGTCCGTTATCATTCCATAAAAGTCTGTTCAAAAGCACCTTCACTGTGGTAATGGCAGTATTATCCTTTGTGGGGTATGTCTCTATCCATTTACTGAAGGCACATACCACCTCCAAGACATACTTTAAATTGTTGCAGCGTTCAAGCTGAATATAATCCATTTGTAGAACTTCAAAAGGTGCAGTTGGTGTAGCAAACCCTCCCGCAGGAGTACTTGTCCCTTTTCCAGGATTGTATTGTAAACAGATCAAACAAGACTGTACTACTCTCTTAGCTGTACTGGAAATTTCTGGATGCTCCCAAACTTGCATAAGCAACTTCGTTATTGTTGAAGCGCCAACATGTGCCAGCCCATGTGCCATCTGAACCATAGGTTGTACAAAAGCTATAGGCAATTTCCATTTATCCATCTGCTTATTCCGCCAACAGCCCTCATCATCCAATTCTCCATTTTCAGACCATTGCTCACGTTCTTTCACAGAAGCAGATTTCTGTATATCTAATACGTTTTGTCTAGCATTATGCCAACGTTCAGCTTGTGACTTCACTACATAAATAGAAGTAGTACTTCGTTGCATCGCAGTCTCACGTGCTACGCGGTCTGCAAGAGCATTACCTTGCCCTATCTTATCGGTCACTTTCTTATGTGCACTACATT
Organism: Pleurodeles waltl; assembly: GCF_031143425.1. NCBI lineage: Eukaryota > Metazoa > Chordata > Amphibia > Caudata > Salamandridae > Pleurodeles > Pleurodeles waltl. The sequence goes on along the minus strand of NC_090437.1, from coordinate 254,892,645 downwards.
TCACAATAGCCAGTTTCTTTGGATATGTCAAAACAGTCAAGAGGTTATGCACTAATTCTCCGTGCATTATCTGCATCCCGTGGGATGTGAGAAAGCCTCTCTCCTCCCAAAGCAAACCAAAATCATGAGCCACTCCAAAAGCATAGCGGCTGTCTGTGTAAATGTTCACACTTAAATCAGTACTAAGCTCACATGCTCGTGTCAAAGCTATTAGTTCAGCTGCTTGAGCTGACTTCTGTGGTTTACGAGCTGTCTCCACTACCGTGTATATTGTGGTGATTGCATATGCAGCTGCGGTCGTACCATCTGGCAACTTCAAACAAGACCCATCAACCCACAATTCCCCGTCTACATCTGGAAGGATCGTATCTTGTAAATCAATACGACCCTTTGTCTGTTCTTCGGTAAGGAATATACAATCATGTGTTTCTTGTGACTGAGGCTGAGTCACCGGATATGGCAATAAAGTGGCTGGATTTAGTGTTGCACATCTCTTCAGTGTAATGTGAGGAGCAAGCAATGTCAATTCATATCCTGTTATGCGAGCGCTAGTTAAATGTTGTGTCTTTGTTCGATTTAAAAGAGCATCAACCGCATGGGGTACTTACACCAACAGCTTATGTGACTAAACTATCCCTTCACTCTGACGTATTGACACAGCTGTTGCGGCAACTGAATGAAAACAACCAGGCAACGATCGAGCGACAAGATCAAGTACTGCTGAAAAATATGCACAGGGACGCTGCTTATCGCCATGTGTCTGTACTAAAACTGACAATGCACATCCATCATTCTCATGTACGTAAAGTACAAAAGGCTTCATGTAATCTGGAGTACCTAACACTGGTGCTGAACAAAGGGCTTGTCGTAGCTGCCGGAAAGCAGTCTCACATTCATCTGTCCATGGGAGGGGCATTGGAGTATCTTTAGTCAAAAGTGCTAGCAAAGGTTTGACAATGTGTGAAAACCCTAATATCCATTGCCTACAAAAAGAAGTAAGACCAAGGAGTGCACGAACATCTTTCTGAGTAGAGGGTACTGGTGTGTCTAAAATTGCTTGAATACGATCTGATGTAAGTGCACGGCCCTCCTTAGACAAAAGGTGACCTAAATAGGTTACCTTTGGTCCACAATATTGCTGTTTATTTTGTGACACTTTATGATGGTGTGAAGCAAGAAAAGAAAGTAAGGACAAAGTACACTTTTCACATTGCTCAGGGGTATCAGCTGCCAACAAAATATAATCAACATATTGTATGAGAGCCACACCTTCAAGCAAAACAAAAGAATCAAGTAGTCCAAAGTCATAGTACAAGAACTAATTGCTCCCTCAACTTCCTCATAAAAGGCAGCTGTATTTTTCTGCGGGTCAGGTAAAGCTGTTTTAAGTGCCATTACATCTGCCCTATTCCAAGGAGTATACACCCAGTTATAAATAAAATAACCCTTAGCATCAACAGAAGTTTTATCATCACTTGTACCCAATCCTTTAGGAGAAACATACAAAGGCGCGGCCTCCCGCATTGGTTTCGCGTGAACTATCATAGTCTTATCTGTTCCGCAGATGGAAGCTTGCACCCCACCGGTCTGAGATGTCCGTGCAACTACGTCCACAGCCCTTTTCTCCTCTTGCAAACGGACTGCTGCAACACATAATTTCACCAAACGCCTGATTGCATCAGCCACCTAGGAGAAAACAAAAAGACCATCACGCATTTGCGTATGATCAGCTGCTACATCATCAGGCTCTAACTCATCAAAATATTTCCAATATAGTTCAATAACTTCTGAGCCAAATGCCTCAGTAAAATATAGCTGCTCCTTTTCCGTCCACCCTTTCATGTTGTCTAAAAGTTCAGAAGCAGAGACAACGCTACGAATTGTTTTACGAGCAATAGATCTAAGCTCAGACGCACGGTCAGCAGGCAACATAGAGCGACTGTCTCGCATCTTCTGTTGCTCCGAACTGGAGGCCTTAACTAACTCATGAGGGGCAGAAGGAACGACATACGGAGGTGGAGGGCGATCTAGTAACAAAAAATCATCATGTGGTTTATTAAGGATAGGATAGAGTGGTTGCCTAACGGTGTATTGGCCAGTTACCTGTAATTTACGTTCTTTCTCTTCTAGCTCCTTTAAGTCATTTATTTCTTTCTTTCTCATTTCCAATGCTTTCACATATACATTCTTCCGCTGCTTTTTCTCAAGCAAGGCTTGCTCACGCTTCACTCGTCCACGCACTTCTTTCTCCCACATTCATACACAGTCAAACATATCTTGCCTAGACTTTCTCTTATACATACATTGTTCCACATACTCAATCTTTCGCAAATCAAATGACCCATGCATAGGCCAACGTAACTCAGGATCCGCACGAGTGTATTTATTCCATAATGTGCTGTACATTATAGAAGAAAGACCATGTTTAACATACATATCTCTATTTGGCGTCCCCTCTGGGGGTGCCGGTTGCGATTCTTCCAGTCTCAAATTGGTACCATTACAAAAGCAACACATCCTACGAAGTGCGCTAAAAACAGGCATGCCAAAAAATAGTGCAGAATATGCAATATTATAATCAAAGTAGCACTTAAGGTGCCGTTCAAATCAAAATTAAATTGGAGAAAATTCTCCTCATTACCTGTCTATATAAATTGCAATTTATATAGCAATTCAAAGGACACAAATTGACTAGTCACCCAAAACACGAGAGCCACAGTAAGTAGTGCTAAACTACATTACCAAACAAAGGCAAGAAAACCCACAGCAAGTGCCGTAAAACAGCTCTTACCAATCACAGGGTGTCCAGGTTCCAACTGCCAAGTTCTAAAATCGACCAAATGGTCACTGCATGACGAATGAACAAAAAGGATCTCAGTCGAGGACCGGCGTTACCTGGATGGTCAAGTCAGAAGGAAGGGAAAAACGCCGTGGTTGCCAAGACTCGGGTCTCCTCAGGCATTGCTCGTCCGCAGCGAGATCCCAATCCTTCGTCGCGACCAATCCGTTGGGCATCCGAGTCGCCGATGAGTCCCTGTTCGGGCACCAATTTATTGAAGTAAGCCTCAGCAAGGCCTACTAGTGCAAGGGGTTCACCTTTCTCTACACAAAGTCCTCAGACCATGTAGGAATAAGTTGGCACAGAAACTGAAATAAAAGACAAAGTTTATTAACCCTCATGAGGTGGTACCACAGTTCAAACAGCACCCTTCGGTAATGTTTGAAGTAGCACACTGAACTGAGAGAGCATGGTCCTTTTATACCCACGCAGGGGCTAAAAGGAGGTGGTACAATTATAGAAGCAAGACTGGCATACATGTAAGGTCATGTGGAAATGCACAGTCGACAGGTAGGAGGAGCTAACAGTTTTCAAGGACTAACAACTGCAGACCTTACTGAGCATGTGCGAAAGTGGGAGATGCTAAATATAACTTGTCACTAGGCAGAATTTCAAGAGTAGTTAACAGAAAGGTAGGACAGAGCACATGGTGAGCACATGGCAGCATGTGGCAGAGAAAATGGCTGCCATGAATACAAAATGGTTCCGCGAAATGTTCACAATAGTTACTAAAACCCAAGATGTCTTCTGCTAATGCTTAATCTAATCGCTTCTAAACTACAACAACCATGTCATCCTAGTTTGGACTCAGCCATATGCAAACCAGTCTTGACCCTGCTCCCCATGGAAACAGTCCACCCTGGACAAGAAAGAAGCTTCCTGGGTCAGGTTTCGGGAAATAGGCCTCATCAGACACGCTAGCTTGAATCCAGTGGCACAGTGAGCACAGGACCCATATCTGGACATACCGTTCCCATGTAGGGTGACAAAAAGAAAAGAACAGATGATGGCCGGAATGGAGAACAAATCAAACATTCACCCTTGTCACAGATCTGGATTTAATCTATTGTTTTTTGCTACCATGCCACCCCAGTTTCGACTCAGCCATATAAAAACCAGTCTTGATCCTGCTCCCCATGGAAACAGTCCACCCTGGAACAGAAGCAAGCATCCTGGGACTGGTTTCATGGTATCCCACCTCATCAGCCAGGCTAGCTTGAATTCAGTGGCACAGTGAGGGGGACCCATGTCTGGGCATAACCTTCCTACTTACACACTGTACCTTGAAAGCTAGAATCCCTAACTAGGTAGAACTGACTTCATATTTAGAAATAGGATTTCTTCCTACAAAAAAAGTTATTTTGACAGGTTCCACCAAAGGTTCAAAAGCTGCAACAATCTAGCTACACATGTAGGTCTAAACATATGTTTCCGTTGTCAGCCTAAGAAATAGGCCAATAGATTCTGCAGTTCACAATATACTACAGCCTTACTGAAAGGTAAATATGCAAATTGGGGATTTTAAATTCAATATTGGTGTTGCATTGCTGAGTAGCAGCTGTTTATGGTTTTTATTGGTAGTTCAACCACATGGGCAGAGGACATTGAAGATGGATCCTTTGCTTTAATGTAAAGTTGTTAGACCTGTTGCCATGAACCAAGACCCTCGCTAATGGCATCTTCTTTTCTTGAAAGCCCGTTTGTTGAAGCATGGGCCAAAACTCATGCTTCCCATACTAGTGGGAAGTTCCAACTAACCCAGTCAAATGCATTTTCAGAACTTAATAAGAAGGCAATCACAGGGCTGTGACTTCAACTGGCTTTTTCAATCAGGTGTGCTATCCTGCATATATTATCATGGATCTGGTGTATCCTCACAATCCCTGATTAATCAGATTTAATCATCTCTGGCAAGTGTCTGTATAGGTACATTGCCAACATTTTGGCAAAAGAGTTTGGCATTAACATTTAGTAAAGTAGCAAACCTGTAGAAATGGTATTATTTGGGGACTTTGCCAGGCTTCAGGATAACCAAGAAGTTGACTTCCACCACAATTTGCATGACTCCAGAGGGCCATGTAATTTAGGCATAGTTTGAGCTTCTCTGCTTGCTCATCTACTCCCCCCTCATATTGCTTTTAATAAAAGCATCTAAAAGCTTTGATTTTACCCTTCTTGTCTCTGTCCAATACATCTTGTACAGCTGCCTTCAGGATTGTGGGGACCTCTTCAATGAAGCACAGGGTGGGTATGGTCTGCCAAAACTATGTCTACATTAGGTGCATGCTTTACGCTGGCAACCTATTGACTACCGAATAAAGTAGTCTTTATGGATATACATGTGATGCATCACAGAAATGAAATTGTGTTCTCTGTGAAGTCAATGTTTTAATGTTTCCAGATGTTCAATGAAGATTAATACCAGAAGGGATTTGAACTGCCAGTGCATGCATCAAAGCCTAAGTTAAAACACCACCCACCAGAATATCCTTGTCCAGGGGTGAGTTAAGTTTGGAGTAAACACTTTCTTGCCCAAAATACCATTACAAAGCATACATTTTGACAAGAGTGAGCCTACTAATCACATGGTACAGTTGTCTGTACAGAAAAGCCTACAAGGTATTTTTTGTTTGTCAGAACATCCTATATTAATCACTTTGCCTGGGGAAGATGACCGCTTTGTACTTTTTGATATGATCAAAGGCAATGCAATTTATTTGACTTTTGAAAGACAATTGCAGTACAAAGTCCTGTGGTAGAATTTACTTTCAAACACAAATCAGAATTTGCGTTGGAAAGTTGACCAAATGATCACAAAGTGCCACCATTCACTATTTTGTGCTACTTTGCCTAAAGGCGGAATTCAGTGGGTGGCGCATGGGCATTGCTCTGCAACCACCTATGGGTTTTGATGCAAATGCCTATATAGTAACATTGGAAGACAAGGATTTGTGCCAAAAATGCATGCTTCCTCAAAACAGACATAACTATTGACCATGTTTTAAATGTCTTCACGGTTTTCTAACCTTACATATATGCTGCACAGTACAGTAGACATGGAGAGAGTAGAAAACAGTATCATATCGTACAAGATATGGCACTGTTCTTCTCTTTCACATGCTGCATGGAATGAAAAGTTAGTAGATCTACCCCTTTATATGTAGGCAGATTCCTAAAGAAAGATTATAATCTTCACACCTTGTTTAGAAACTAATTCCATTCATGTTTAGAGAGGTTTGACTGAACTCAGGATATGATTTTGAGATTTTGAGACAAGCCTGTAAAGTCATGCTTGCCCCCATTCACTCATGAGATGTATGTGTGCTTCCTGCTCCCTTGAAACATCCCCCAACAATCCACAACTTCAGTTAAAAAAAAAAAAGGAAATATTTCAGTACTGTGGACAACAGCTGTTTTGCTTTCCCATGGTATCAGACTACACAACCAGATTGATAGAAGGCCCAAACATTTGGAAAGCATCTCTGTTTTGGTCAATATGGAGCGCCTCAAGTAACTTAAATAATCAACTGTACTATCTCCCTGAGTATCAAAGTTCAAAGTCATCTCTGAAAATGTTGCCAGTCAAAGGGTGAGACAAGTCACCACTCTCTCCAAAAATGAGTTGCTTTATCATGCTGACGTTAGCCTGCTGATGTCTGATTCCCACAGGAGAGTAAAATAGTAAGCCTTCAAGTATGTCCTCCTATTTACCCAATTCTCTCACACAAGGTGTTTGAGTAGGTAAAGCTACAGACCAACTTGTCCTGCATCAAAAAGTGCACTGTTGTGCTGTGTCAAATAAAGCTATTTCAGAGGCCGTCTAACCCAACAACTTATCATAGCATGCTTCATCATAGGTGACCTCTCACACTGGAGCAGGGTAGTGCCACTATAATGGACTCAACAAAAAAAGGCTTGGGAGCTCTTATGTATTACTCTTTAGGATACATTGCCTGGCCCAGATACAGACTAAAATTACCTAGAAGTATACCCAAAGGAACTTCCTTTATTCCAAGGTAACCCTGGTATCAGTTAAAATTAAGGATGTGATCAATAGGTAGAATCCAATGGTTCACCTGGCCACCAAAACTACTAACATGTTTTGTCAAAGGTCTTCATCAGGGTAACATGAACTCCCTAGTTATACTCTTCATGTGTTACATGCAAATACGTTGCGATGCTTTACTCATACCAGAAGGACGTCCAATATGACGTTATCCTGTTAGGTTAGGCAGAAAACACAGCACATGTCAATTAAAACCAGTAGAGTGAAACATTGATTGATTGCATAGATGCTTTTCATAGTTAAATAGCTACTTAAATTCTGACTTTTTAAAACTGCCCAGTCAGAACAGAATTCTATATATAACAGTGACTGCTCTCTGAATGATGCAAACTCTAGTGGGAGTACAAATGTATGTTTGCTTTTCACCTAACAAAACAAGACAGAAGTACATAGATCATTGAAGGCTAAATTTGAGGCTCAGGGTATACTGTATGATAGGGCTAGGTAGCCTTATAGTGGAGTACACTCAGATTCTCACATTGGTTCTAGGCGGTGGCATCCAAAAGTTGTGTTTAGATGTACCACACGGTTAATAAGTTGATAACCACTGATGAAGGACTGACTGAGTCGACAAAGAAGAAAAAGTTAAGTTGACTAGCACTGACAAATTCCAAAGTCACCTGTTCTCTAGAAGAAAATGCATTGGTAGTGAATATGTTGTTTTTCCCACAAAAAGTCTTCAGAGATGGAGAGCAAAAGCATTGACCTGGCTACATTGCCCACTCTCACGATCACAAGTATGAGAGCTCTGAGCAGGGAGTGAAAAATCTATTTTCAGAGTACTGCATCTAAGGAAGAGCTTCCTATGACCCTCAAGGCTTGGGGGGAATCCGGGAGGGCCCAGGCCTTGCTTGAGGAAAAGATCACCACCACTGACAGTTGAGATGAGTTGGATGCAGTAGGAGTTGGTGACATAGGAAAGGATGACAGTTCAAGTAGAGTCCCTATAGTCAGGTCAAGAAGGAGCTCCCTGGCAGGGAGCAAAAGAGCTTCCACTTCTGAAAGGAACAAACCAAATCAACCAGTCCTTACGGCCCAGCTGAACCTGTTGGAGATCCAGAGGAAGAGGCTGGCCTTGGAGGAGAAGAAGATGGCCCTAGATGAGAAGAGGGGCAGGATGGGGATTACGCCCCAAGAGGATGGTAGCAGCAAAGAAGAAGAAATACCTATTACCACAGATTTGCTAAGGGTATAGTGCCTCAATACACTGAGGGTGATGACATAAACAAGTGGATAGCATCCTTTGAGAGAGCCTTTAGGATGAGGAGGGTGAGTGCATCACATTGAGCGTCCTTACAATCGGAGCTGATACCTACAGTAGGCAGAGATAGATTGCTGAAACTAGAGGATGAGGTGGCAGAACATCACACGATGAAGTGGCAGAACTTTACACTCAGGTGAAGGTTGCACTCATAGAACTATATGGTCTCACTACTGAAGAATATAGACGAAAATGTTAGACCATCCAAAAGGGAGTTGCACAACAATGAGTGGACTTTGTAAATGCCTCCATGAAATCACTGAGGGCTGGAGTAAGGGTAACAGCGTAGATACCTATGAGGACTTATACAATTTATGGGTTAAAGAACACATTCTGACAAATTGTGAGAAGTTACACAAGTATCAGGTAGATGCTAAGCTGTCAAGCCCTTGAGAGTTTAGGAAGACAGCTGATGAGTGGGTATGTAGTAGAGTACTCAACAAATTACAAGGAGGTGAGTCCAAAAAGGTGGGACAGGCTCTCACTCAGGGGAAGGGTGGAGGGAAGTTTAAAAAGAGTGGCAAGAGCCTTGTGCCAGTGCCAAAAAGGGAAGGGGTGTCAGGGAAGATACCCCATCGGCTGTATTATGATTCCTTTAATCCTTATGGAGATTGGAATACTGTTGATGGGACATCCATCATGTTTGTGATGGAATATTCCCTCTGCCGAGATCCAAAAATCAGGCCCTAAGCCAGAAGGTAAAATTTTAACTGAGGCCTTCCAATCAGTATATCCAACTTGGGCTCCATCGCGATGGGCCTCAAACTTTGACCTTGCCCCTGTCAAGTGTGACCAGATGTCCAAAGTTGGCACTTTTCACTTTAAGGCACTAAAAGCACATTTTTACATTTAGGGCCTGATTACAACTTTGGATGAGGCTGTTAATCCATCCCAAATGGGACGGATATCCTGCCCACCGTATTACGAGTTCCATAGGATATAATGGACTCGTAATACGGCGGGTGGTATATCCATCACATTTGGGACGGATTAACGCCCTCCTCCAAAGTTGTAATCAGGCCCTTTATCTTTAAAAAGTCATCTGTCTGGTTTCCTACAATGGATTTTTGTTGTGCTAGATTTTTGTTAAAGATCAAAATATTTCCTATTTTTATAAATCGGTGTTGGATTTTTAATGAGTATTGTCTTTTATTTATTTACTGTTTTGTTGATATTAAATGCTTTACACATTTGTCTCCTGTCTCTGTCTTGGGCCAAACTACCAAGGGTTGAGCAGTGAATAATTTATTTAGACCTTGACTGGAACTGATGTGAGATTGTGGCCTTTTACTAAGTGTACGTATCTACCAGCCCTTACTAATAGGGCCAGGGATCTTTCCTGTGCCCACGGCATACAACTTCTTAATCTGGAAGGGGTTGGTGCAGGTATTGAGCCTCCACATGGTATAGCTTAAGAAGGGAAATTAGAAGCATGTGAAGGTTGTGATTCTATTTGTTCCTCACCCAATCCTGGAACTCCTGTCAAAACTGCTACATAAGGGTATGACTTGGGATAGATCAATATCAGGGAGGTTCCTGGTCTCCTGCAATGGTGCCCTCCCAGTATACCCCAGTTGATGAGTTGACACTTGACCACTGGAGTGAAATCACCAGCTTTGCGATAGATTAGTGTCAGTGGATTATGCTTCAACTGGTGGTGGTCTCTCAGCTGATTGAGCACTCTTAGGCCCATATTTATACTTTTTGACGCAAAACTGCGCTAACGCAGTTTTGCGCCCAAAAAATTTGCGCCGGCTAACGCCATTCTGAAGCACCATGCGGGCGCCGTATTTATTGAATGGCGTTAGCCGGCGTTAGCCGACCGGCGCTGCCTGGTGTGCGTGAAAAAAAAACACGTACACCAGGCAGCGCCGGCGTAGGGAAAAATGGCGTTTGGGCGTCCAAAAATGGGGCAAGTCAGGCTGAGGCAAAAAAATCGTCTTAACCCGATTTGCGCCATTTTTTTTGGGCACCCAGATGCCATTAACATGACTCCTGTCTTAGCAAAGACAGGAGTCATGCCCCCTTGCCCAATGGCCATGCCCAGGGGACTTCTGTCCCCTGGGCATGGTCATTGGGCATAGTGGCATGTAGGGGGGCACAAATCAGGCCCCCCTATGCCCAAAACAATTTAAAAAAAAATACTTACCACAACTTACCTTTTCTTCCCTGGGATGGGTCCCTCCATCCTTGGGTGTCCTCCTGGGGTGGGCAAGGGTGGCAAGGGGTGTCCCTGGGGGCAGGGGAGGGCACCTCTGGGCTCATTCTGAGCCCACAGGTCCCTTAACGCCTGCCCTGACCCAGGCGCTAAAATCCGGCGCAAATGCGGGTTTTTTAGCCCCGCCCACTCTCGGGCGTCATTTTTGCCCGGGAGTATAAATACGACGCATATGCATCGCAGTCATTTTTTAAGACGGGAACGCCTACCTTGCATATCATTAACGCCAGGAAGGTGTTCACGCAAAAACATGATGCTAACTCCATGAACTTTGGCGCTAGACGCGTCTAACGCCAAAGTATAAATATGGAGTTAGTTTTGCGTCGAATTTGCGTAAAAAAAAACGACGCAAATTCGGCGCAAACGGAGTATAAATATGCCCCTTAGTTAGCCAAAACTCTGCAAAGGAGCAGGTGTGGCAGGAGGGACAGTGGATGAGTTAATTTCACCCTGTGGGGTGATGGTGAGGATGAGATTGCTTGTGTGGTCTCACACTCTCTGTGGCAGCATGTGCTGGGTTTCATCAGTTTGTGACTGCTTTTCTGTGTGCTGAGTCTTGAAGTGTGAGTGGCAGAGATGGGGCATCTTTCCGAGAGCGAAGTGGTCATGGCTCTGTGAGCCTTGACAAGGCCAATTCTGGGGTGTGGAACTAGTTTTCTTTGGCAGCAAAAACTACACCGAGTCTGGTGGAAAGAAAAGTCAGAATGGAAGGTTCAGAAGTTGAAGCTTTTGTTTAATTCCAGTGTAGGAATTACACTGCTGTTGTACCTCCTTGGTGTATCATGGGAAGATAAGCAGCCTTGCATCATGGCACTGAAGGTCTGGGTGAGAATGAGCTTCCCATAGGATTGGGCCTTTATCCTTGAAGTTGAGAATGCGGGTGATCAAAGTTCGATGAGGAACCCCTGAAGGAGGTTTGGATGCCAGTGCCCTCTCTGCCCTCTTGATCACAAACCAAGGAGAGAGTTAGTCAGTCGGCATCCAACACTTGGTCCAAGTTTCATGTCTACAAGTCAGCCACCTTAGATCTTTCAGCACCGTCTGGTACACCTATGAGGTGCAAATTGTTACACAAGGAGCGATTTTCAGAGTCTTACCCTCGGCTGTGTAGTTTGGCTGTGTGTGTTATGAAATGGGAGACTTGAGACTTCGATGTCACAAGATCATATTGTGCTGTGGACCCTCTTCTTTGGTTATTTTAGCCATGGCGTTTTGAAGGTCTCTGTACAGGAGTATGATATCCACTTACAATTCCACCGATTTAAGCTTTCACCAAAGCCTGTGAGGTATAGATCAATTGGAGAACTGTAGCTAGGACACTTTCAGGTGTTGGCATTTTATCCTCAGGGGAACTCCCGGCAGTCCATGGCCAATGGTGTACTGGTCCATTCGCGTCTGAGAAGTCATTGATTGGTTGGCTTTGTCCTTGCCGATGGTGTGAGGATAAGATGAGCACCATGGGAGCACAGCAGCACAAACAGCCGGGTACAAGAAGCAGCTCTTATGACCAGGACAGCTGGTGTCCTGGATTGTCCACACATGACAAGGGTGGTGGCAATCGGCGAGGAGAAAAACTGCTTTGTAGGTTATGTCGCCATCACAAGGTCAGAGGAATGCTAACTGATGAGAGAGGAGCAGATTAGGACCTGGGTTGGCTTTAAGTCACTTCCAGTCATAAGCCAAATTGCAGCGCATGTGGCATAGTACCATGGTAGGGAGAGGCTGGTGGGGAAGGCTGGATTAAGCAGTTCCACTAAGTAGGGAGTAGAGACAGAAGCAAAAGATAGATATGCTGACATAGAGTTGGCCACCAGGGCATAGGACCTTTGGCTGTAAAGGGTGGCTCGGGAGGGAATCTGCCATTACCTCACTGGAATGTGTGCCAACATTACAGGTGAACTGGGATCCAAGGGCCGTGAGGTAGTAATTTGCATAGGCTACCAAGGCACGTAGGCTGCATAGGGAGGAGGGCTGCAGTTACCACGTGTGCCAATGAGACAGTATTCTGTTTCGACAAGGGATGTCTCTGAGGCTGGGATTCATCAAGTTCCTTTCCACCGACAGCAAAAAGATTCAATGCCTTCCACGCAGCAGTCTATTTCAGGAGAAGCATAGCTCTCACTCCCGACCGGGACTGGGCCATTAGTCTCATTGATGTGGGAAGTGAGTGAGCTCTCAGAGAGGCCCCAGTGGCATTAGGAGCACCTGAGACCTCAGGTGAGGCATGCTGGGGGTGTCAGGTCACAGCCTGTGCAGGGTCGTGGACGTTCTGTTGCAGAATCATTCAGGACCTCTGCCATGCAGTTACACTCACCAGAAGGCAGCCTCTCAGGCGAAGGGTTCTGCGCCTGTCACCATGTTGCGAGAGGTATTCGTGGACTCCCTCTGACTGTCCACAGGACTCTGGAGACTCTATTGGAGAAATCGCACAGCCCTGCCCCAGATAGGGATTCACTGCATAAGTGCATAATGTGCAAGAGACCCTGAGAGACATGTGGATGGCACGAATGACAGCGGGTGAGGAGCACTCTTAGGGTGAAACCGCCATCTTGGAGCTCCAGGACATGCCCCCCACTTTATGACTCTTTATGATAAATATATGTCTTTCACCTAAATGAAGTTTCAAATCATTTATATATATATATATATATATATATATATATATTTATATCTATATAAGATTACAAATTGGACTATGACGGTCTGTATATTGTACTGATTACAAGATTTTGAATGATTTTTGCATTAGTCAGGGTACCACCAATTGATTTTGGGTAGTACACATATACACAGGACCATTGTGACCACTACTACAGGCTTTTATGGCTTCAATGAATTGACAGTACACATTTTCAGGAACCACAGAGATCCTGCAGCTCAACAAGTAATGGAAAGGTTATAAGTCTACTGTAAGCGAATAATGCCTTGCAACAGACAACACATGCAATGTCTAGTAGACAAGACCTGAAAAAGACTGCTCATCCTCAAAGGGTAGCTAAAAGACTCTACATAACGTGAGTGACAGTGCTGCCCCTCTGAATATTGATCTAGTTGTACTATTCCTGATAGTATAGGGCAGGTATATAATTAATGATGCGTCAGAACAGCTGTCCAGTATGGCTCGGTCTCTCTCCCAGTTAACATGTGTCATGCCCAACCTCTCATAGTGGATCTCCATCCAATGTCAACAGAAGAATGAGGGAGCCATATTAGTGATGGGTCAATGACTCACCATGCGCCTTGTGGCATGGTGAAGCCCTACAGCTGATCCCCCTGCGAGGTTCAGAGAGGGTGGCTGAGTATGCTCAATATGGCAGAGGAAGCCATGATGTTGTATTTCCCAGGGGCACTTCTCATTACTATGTAACCTCATTTCTACATTGAGCTTGCTGTGCTGTGGTTGTCCCAGTTACCAGTGCTTGAACATCTCTGGTCCCCACTCTGGCTAAGGGAGCAGGTTCCACTTTGTCACTTATCAAGGCCATGCCTCATCTTTACCTCGCCTCTACACAGCACAGGACTGGCTGCAGCAGGCATATGGCATTTCCCCGGGAGGGTAGAAGGGTGGACGCCAGTGTTGCAGCTGTGGGGGACGGTTTTGCTGCAGTACTGCAATATCAGCCTGCACTAACAAAACCAGCAGTGCTTCACATTTGCACCCTCCACTCCCAGGGCTGGTATAACAAAATTACTAGGGATGCTCTGGGTTCCCAGTCTGGCCCTTCCTCCACACTGGGAAGAATCACTGTCATTAGGGAATTGGGGAGCATATTTACTAATGTTTAATGCAATGCAGGACAGAAAGCAAGGTTGCTGTACTGGATTTAGTCAAATGGAGAGAGCAGAAATGTGCCATATCTAGAAAGATATGGTGTACTTCTGCTGCCTTCTAGCACTGACACACAGTGGGCTGGCTATCACCAATGAAGGCACTATTTTTCCATGCAGAACAGATGCCTGTGTTACTGTCAGGATTGCTTTGATTAAAGGAACTCCAATTGGTTTGCCATCTTCGCTCCTCCCTGCAGATACCTTTTTTTTAAACTCCTGTCTGTATTTCCAAATGTTTTCAGCCTATTCCCCTATTAGAATTCTGAAATAAATGTATACTTCAGGAGGCAACAGCTACAATAGTGGGGCCCTACCAGGACCAGTGTTAGCACTGGTGGTGCCTGATATGGCAATCTTGCTTGGTGCCTTCCTCTCCTCCCCTTGACCTCCTCCACACCTCCTCTCACTACCACCCGGCAAAAGTGCCTCCATCTCTCCATGGCCCATCTCTCACATACATTTAATTTGTTTAAAAGGACTGGTAAAGGCTGGTTTCATAGTATTTAAATACCTCAATGAGGCATTTTGATACTGATTGTTCACTTACATAAATAATGCACAAGTCTGACAAAGTGTCGTCTTGGACTGGTCTCCCACTCTTAGCACTCATTACGTTAATTGGGCATTCATCTTATCTTTGAGTGTTACTGTCTAATATTGTATATTGAAAATATTTTAATTAATCTTACAATAAAATTACTTACCCTGTGACTGGCCTTACTAATCCACCCAGCAATTCTACATAAAATAAAGGTCTGTTCTTTGCAGCAGGCGTATTACCTCTTTTGCTTCATTATGTAAAGTCAAAACTGCTACCAGAAAACCGCCGATCTCTCTCTCTCTAGCAGGAACATTAATCATAAGAGTTATCTTGCCATTTTTATTGCTGTCTGAAAGCTGTTGAAGGAACTCTGCAGCAGGTGCTTTCAAACTGTAAGTTATGAACAAACACGGCGTCCCCCCCTGAGGTCAGTGCCCCCACTTGCTCCTGCCTCCAGGTTACTGCCACACCAGTCGCACCGCCACAAAGCCATCCCTGGCTCCCATTGCTGTGACTTCACAGTCTCTTATACTGTGTGAACGTCGGGGCACTGCTGAGCTCTGTGTTTCCTTGCCACCATTCACAGTTGCTTTGTAAATATTGCATATCTATGTAGACTGACAGAACCGTTCCATCTTCTTACTTGAGAAGGTAGGAGGCCAAATTGTGTATGCAGGTGTCCACTGGAATGAGAATGAAAAGATTCTAAATTATGATCTGTAGGTTTTGATTATGTTTTGTTAATGCAAGTCATTAAAAGGTCTTAAAAATAGCTGCAGATGATTGTACTTTTATCATGGATTTTTCTGAATTGTATGAATTGATTGCTGACTGATTTATTGAAGGATTTTCTATATGTTCTTTTCTTGAAGTGCAAGTGCTCCTATGTAAAATGTGTGTGTAATTGGCTTTCCCTGATTGGCATATTTGATTTCCTAGTAAGTGCCTAGTACAGTGCACCAGAGCCACCCAGGGCCTGTAAATCAAATAGTACTAGTGGGCCTGCAGCACTGGTTGTGCCACCCACATTACTGGCCTTGTAAACATGGCTCAGACCTGCCACTGCAGTGTCTGTGAGTGCAGTTTTAAACTGCCACTATGAATTGGCAAGTGTACCCACTTGCCAGGCCTAAACCTTCCCTTTTTATACATGTAAGGCACCCCTAATGTAGGCCCTAGGTAGCCCCATGGGCATGGTGTAGTGTATGTAAAAGGTGGGACACGTACTTATGTGTTTTACATGTCTTAACAGTCAAATACTGCCAAATTTGTTTTTCACTGTTGCAAGGCCTATCTCTCTCATAGGTTAACATAGGGGCCGCCTTTAAATATATTTAAAGTGCAGATTCCCTTATCGAGAAGATGGAAATATGGAGTTTAGGGTCTCGGAACTCACAATTGAAAACTACTGTACATCTTTTAGTGATGTTGGTTTTTAGATTGTGTTTGAAAATGCCACTTTTAGAAAATAGGCATTTTCTGCTTAAAACATTCTGTAACTTTGTCTGTTTGTGGATTCCCTGTCTGGGTCAGTTTGACAGTTGGGCTGTTTGCACCTCTCTCTAGACAGTGACACAGAGGGAGCTGGGATGTAGCCTGCATATCCTGATGCACCATCTGTGCTAGGAGGGAGGGGAGGAGTGGTCACTTACACCTGAAAGGGCTGTGCCTTCCCTCACACCATAAAGTCTCTAATCCCCTGGTGTGTGTCTGGGGTCTGGCCTAGGCAAGGCATGATCTTACAAACAAGAGAGACTTTCCGTTGAAGTAGGCATATTTTAAAGGCAGAGAGGGGTAGAAGAAGAGCCCCCAAAACCACTGAAAATTAGATCACTTCTGAAATCAAGAGGAACCTCTTCCAAGTAGAAGAGTGGAAGAGGTGAGAAGTGCTGCCCTGTCAGTGATTGTGCTTTGTGGAGCTATCCTGCTGTTGCTGCTTCTGCCTGTGAAAGTGGAAAAAGACTAGACTTTGTGGTATATTCCTGCTTGTGAAGAATCTCCAAGGGCTTGGACTGAGCTTGCCCCCTGTTCTGAAGTCTCAGGGTCATCAAAGACTTCCCCTACCAGTACCTGGACTCTCTGCTGAGACTCCTGCTCTGACATGGGGTGCTTTATCCAGTCCCTGGGCCCTTGAAAGGAGAAGATGGTGAAAATCCATGAAAACCGACTTGGGACAACTCCAGACTGACGCTGCTACTGAATCCTGTGACGATGTCTGCAACCAACTCTGTGGTCCTTGTTGGAATACGACGACCGTCTCAGGCCTGACACCACTGCAGCGACGCTGAAGTCCATGACTCCATGGAAGTCGCCACACCATATCGTGACCACTGGATATCGACTCCACCTGAAGTGCACGGAGTCAATGCTTTGAACCAACGCTGCCTGACCTCCACCGTTCCGCAACAAGGACCCGACGCCTCTTTGTGACGCCTCCGCTCCTTCACCCCACAGCACCAGAACTGACGCCACCTTGGATTCAGCGACACCGTGATCTCCGACTTCACGCACCGGCTTGTTCTCACATTTTACTAAAGTACTGTACTCGGGGTCTGTGTAACTACGTACCCGGCGCCATTGGCATCGGATTGTTGGGAACGACTCATCATGATGCCGTGTTATCACCTCATCGAAGCATTTTGTGTTTGTAGGTGCTATTCTTTTTATTAATCTTTAAAAAATCATAACTTGACTTCTGTATGTTGGATGTTTGTCGTTTTGGTCTTGTTTTGTTTAGATAAGTATTGGCTGTTTTTCTAAAACAGTGTTGAGTCATTTTGTGGTGTTTCTACTTTATTACAGTGTGTGCTGGTACAAATACTTAACACCTGGTCCCTTAAGTTAAGCCTGTCTGCTCGTGCCAAGATACCAAGGGAATGAGCGAGGGTTAACTAAGGGTGATTCTCCTTTACCCTGACTAGAGTGAGGGTCCTTGCTTGGACAGGGGGTAACCTGACTGCCAACCAAAGACCCAATTTCTATCACACACATGCACACACACACCCACACAGACACACACTCACACATAAACACATAACAATCTCTCCTTGAACTTGGCAGTAGGTTTGATACAGTAAACAATAGTTGTGAGTATCACATACTGTAATACTAAGAGCCAGGCCGGAATTACAAGAAAGTGGTGCATCAGCTTTAATGCACCACTTTTCTTGCACACAGCTGTGTGACCCCTGATGAAACCATGTGTGCTCTGTATTTACAATACGGCGCACCATGACGCAGGTTGGGACAATACTGTCATAATTTATTACACTACTGTGCTATTTTTGCAGGGTTAGCTCCATAAATTGAGACACTAATCCTGTAAAGTAAAGGGAAGCCCATTGAAAGTAAAAGGCACTTCACTTGAATGGCTGCCTTAGGCAGGCATTAAAAATGACATTAAAAATGGTGCTGTGAAATGTTGTAAATTTCACTGTGTCTTTGTTACAGGCCTCCCTGCGTGGGAACGCCCCTGTTGCATACATTATGCCTGGTGCAGGCATATTACGGCACAAGTGTTAAAAAGTGGCGTAATGCATTCATTGTGCCACTTTGTAAATATAGTGAAGGAGAATGGCCTCCTTAATGCCATATTAACCCCCTGGGTGCCTGGGGCGCGGTGGTCTGGTCCTGGTACACGGTTCCCGTGTTCCCAGGATGAGACCAGCTCATCCTGCACCCGGCCCAAATCCCCCAGTTGGGGATGGAAGGGGAATTGCTTTTCCTTCCACCCAACCCCACCCTTCCACAGCAATCTGATGATGTCAGCACGCTTCACGCACCGGCTTGTTCTCACATTTTACTAAAGTACTTGTACTTGGGGGTCTGTGTAACTCCGTACTCTGCGCCATTGGCATCGGATTGTTGGGAACGACTCATCATGATGCCGTGTTATCACCTCATCGAAGCATTTTGTGTTTCTAGGTGCTATTTTTTTTATTAATCTTTAAAAAATCATAACCTGACTTCTGTATGTTAGATGTTTGTCATTTTGGTCTTGTTTTGTTTAGATAAGTATTGGCTATTTTTCTAAAATAGTGTTGAGTCATTTTGTGGTGTTTCTACTTTATTACCGTGTGTGCTGGTACAAATACTTAACACCTGGTCTCTTAAGTTAAGTCTGTCTGCTCGTGTCAAGCTACCAAGGGAATGAGTGAGGGTTAACTAAGGGTGATTCTCCTTTACCCTGACTAGAGTGAGGGTCCTTGCTTGGGCAGGGGGTAACGTGACTGCCAACCAAAGACCCAATTTCTATCACACACATGCACATACACACCCACACAGACACACACACTCACACCGACGTCATCAAAAGCTGCTGAGGATGTGCTGGAAGCCATTTTCTTCCACCGCGTCAAGAAGAGAGGACACAACAAAAGTGAGTCCTTCTCTTTTGGGGGTTTTTAGGGGGGAAAACAGACACAGAGGGAAAGGAAAGACTTTTTCCTTTCCCCCTGTGCCTGTTTTAATGGATTCCTGCTCCACGATCACAGGTGAGGCCTGCGATCATGTAGCAGGAATCCTCAACTAGGCACAAGAGATCTTAGTTTTGTGTTTTTAGGGAGTGACCCCTTGAGCAAGGGTCGCTCCCCTGGGGTCAATATACTATCCGTGTTTCGGCCCCCCTGTGGGAAGATCGGACGTTTTTTCAATCGATCTGCCCCCGGGGGTTCGAAACCCACTAGAAACCAGGGATTATATTGTTTATGATGTTTTCGGGCAGGGGGCAATATTTTTTTATATGTTTCGGCCCTTCCTGGGGCTAGATCGGCCATGTTTTTGGCTGATCTCACCCCCTGGGGGTTAAAACCCTCTAGGCCCCAGGGATTGTGTGTTGTGTGTGTGTATTTTGGGTCTTGGGGCACCCCGTGGGCAATGGTCGCCCCCCCAAAGGGGGGAAATTAGTGTTGGCCATTTTTTAGGACCATCTGCCCCCAAGGAGGGCAGAAGCCACCAATACGCCAGGGAGTTTTTTTTGTTTTGTTTCCCTTTGTTGTTTTGTGCTGGGGGCACAGAGCTGTTGGCCATTTCTGCCTCCCTTGTGGACATATTGGCCTATTTTTTTTGTCCCATCTGCGCCCAAGGGGGGCAGAATCCATTTAGGCATCAGAGGTCTTGTGTGTGTGTGTTTTGTGTGGGGGGTGGCCCCTTTGGCAAGGGTCGCCCCCCAAAGGGGGCACATTACTGACAGCCATTTCTGCCCCCCTTGGGGGCAGATAAGCCTATTTTTTTTAGGCCCATCCAACCCCAAGGGGGGCAGAAGTCACCAGGAAGTCAGGGAATTTTGTTTTTGTTCCCATTTGTTTTTTGTGTGCTGGTGGCACCCCTTTTGCCCCCTTTGGCAAGGGTCACCCCCCAAAGGGGGGCACATTACTGATGGCCGTTTCTATCCCCCTTGGGGGCAGATCGGCCTATTCTTTTTTTAGGCCCATCTGCCCCCAAGGGGGCAGAAGCCACCTAGGCACCAGCGAACATTTGTAAGTTCTTGGTGGTGGGGTGTTTGTCAACTGGCGAAGTATTTGTATTTTTGATACTAACAGTTTATTTCTTCTTTTTGTTCTAGTTCAAATCTTTTTCTTCCTTTGCTGTGGATCCTTGCGGTTTTGGCAGTAGTTGTCCTGCGGTTTGCATGTTTTAGGAAAGTTAAAGCAATTTACTCCCAAGGAGTATTGTTGACATGCATGAATGACATGTTTGTAGGTGATGTACTAAATGCAGGATTGTGTGTGAAATTGTACTTAGATTTGTGCACAATGATACTTGTTTTGTCTTATGTCTAATTTTCTTTTTTCTTTTTAGTGGGATATTATTGCTGTGTCTGTGCAGAGTAGTTGCTGATGATTCTAGCTTTTTCAGGCAAGTGAGTGGTGTAGTGTTTTAGTACATAATTCTTTGTGATAAAGCTATACTTTGTTTATTACTTATTTTAGATAGTGCTGGTTGTACTCTACATCTGAGGCAGAGGAGGAAGTGAGAGATTCTGGCAGTGAGTTTTCTGTCCGAGAGGATTCTTCTGATGAGGAAGCCACTCTCAGTGCAGATGAAGAGCCTGTTTTGGAGGACATTGATGTGCCAAGCGTGCAGCATCCTGGGGATGAAGGGTTTCCCATTGGAAGTCCTGACACCTGGATTGTCCCAAACATGGAGAAGTCACAGTTACCTGCATTTACTGGTCTCCCAGGGTGTAGAGTCAATACGGAAAACGTTTTGCCTGTCAATTTCTTTCACTTGCTTATGGACGATGTATTTTTGGAAGAGATTGTTGAACAAACTAATTTGTATGTGGAGCAATATGTGAGAGACAACGCTGCCAGACTTAGGCATCAGTCTAGAGTTACCCAGTGGGTTACCACAAATCTGGAAGAGATGAAAAAGTTTTTAGGTTTGACTTTTTTTATGGGGTTGAAAAGGAAGCCGTCACTGGCTTCTTATTGGTCTACTAGTCCCTTGATGGCAACGGCTATATTTCCTGCAACCATGACTCGTAATTGGTATCTGCTTCTTCTTCGGATGTTGCATTTTGTTGACAGTGCTTTAGCCATGCCACGAGAACACCCTGAGTGTGACCCTCTTTTTAAGATTAGGCCTGTCCTTGAACATTTTGTAGATCAGTTTTCAGAGGTGTATGTTCCAGGCAAAGAGATAAGTGTGGACGAGTCTTTGGTCCTGTTCAAGGGGCATTTGGTTTTTAAGCAGTACATTCCTAGCAAGAGGGCACGGTATGGAATCAAATTGTATATGCTGTCAGAAAGTAGTACAGGATACGTGTATAATTCCCGGGTCTACACTGGTAGGGCTTCCAGTATTGACCCTCCTGGTTGTCCGCCCACTTTTGGAGTTACCAAGAAAATTGTATGGGAACTTGGTAGACGACAGTTTAACAAAGGCCCCCCTTTGTACGTAGATATTTTCTACACTGGAGTGCAGTTGTTCAAGGAGTTGTTTAGAGTGGACACTGTTGCTTGTAGCACAATCTGTTCCAGAAAGGCTATCCAAGTGAGCTTGTCTGTAAAAAACTTGAGATGGGACAGTGCAGTGCCTTGCAGAATAATGAGCTGCTAGCTCTGATATTTTCAGATAGGAGGGATGTGTACATGCTAACTACCATCCATGATGAGAGTTCTTCCCCTCTGACTGTTTGGGGTCAGGTTCCCGAAGTGCGCAAACCTGCCTGCATTTTGGACTACAATAAGCACATGGGTGGTGTTGATAAAGTAAATCAGAGGTTGGAACCTTACACTGCTCTTTGCAAGTCTTACATGTGGTATAAAATGTTAGCCATACATTTATTTGATTTGGCAGCTTTTAATGCTTTTATTGTGGTCAAGGATTGTTCACCTGAGTCAAGCATGACATTTGTTACATTTCAGGAGTCAGTGATAGAGAGCCTTATTGTTCTGGAACAGGCAAGAGTTCCTAGAGTAGCAGTGGTGGAGGATGTGGCTAGATTGAAAGATCGGCACTTTCCAGATCACATTCCTCCCACTCCCAAAAATGACTTGCCCACTAAGAAATGTAGAGTCTGTGCCCGAAGAGGTATCTGGAGGGAGAGCTGGATGTACTGCCATGATTGCCCTTCCAAGCCTGGGCTGTGTGTGGCCGGCTGTTTCAGGAGTTACCACACCCTTGGGAAATACCGTGAGCGTAAACTGCCTGTTTTATATTTTCAGAAGTTCAGTTTCACATTTGTGTCATGTTTTCAGTTTGAGCTTTTGTGTTTGTAGTTTTGTACTTATTTAATAATTAGTTAGTGGTTTCTTTGTTGTTTATAAACAGAAAAAAACTGATGGTGGTGTGTGTGGAGTGGCGCTTGGCTGGTGGTGTGTGTGGGGTGGCACTTGGCTGGCGGTGTGCGTGAGGTGGTGCTTGGCTGGCGGTGTGCGTTGGGTGGCACTTGGCTGGCACTGCTAGCCAAATGTCAGTCCACATCCTCCGATCACCTAGTGTGATTGCTGTATCAGGCATGTGGGCGTATGTAAGTGATGGGCCCTTGAGTGGCACTGCCTGTCAATGTGAGGGTTGTAATGTGCTGGGCCCGTGGCTGGTGGCGTGAATGGTCTTGTCCATATTATGTATGAAAGGTGTATGAATGGACTGTAAAGCGGTTGGTGCTTTGTTGCGGCTTTACATCACACGAGCTGTGAGTCATTGATTCAGATTTATGGGCTTTCGGTTATTAACAGTGCATTTCATTTTTGTGAAATGTCTTGTTAATAAAGTTTGATCTACTGAACCATCACTTACCCTCATGCCAAATCCAACCAGTATGTGTGGTAAAAATGACAAAACCTGCTCTGCTGTAATCATGCGTTGCAGCACACTTGTGACACGCTAGGTGTCTCAGGTGGGACCCCGATGATGAAGCATGCCACCAACTTGCTTGGTGGGTGAGGTTTTTTTTAACATAACCTAAGTTTGTTTCTTTTCAACATTTTAGTGTTTGGAACATCACAGAAGTACATGGACACATCAAAATGATATATTACAAAACTACCTGTTTGTAGGGAAGGGGGCACCTAAGTTTTTGGTCCCAGGTGCGGCATTCATCTAGGGAAACCTACCAAACCCAGACATTTTTTTAAACTAGACACCCCAAGGAGTCCAGGGAGGTGTGGCTTGTGTGGATCCCCCAACAGTTTCTTATCCAGACTCCTCTGCAAACCTCAAAATGTGTTTAAAAAAGCATATTTTCTGCACTTTTCTTTGTAGGATCACTGCTCCGGAACACATTTCTATATCCTGCGTTCCCCTCAGTCTCCCAAGTAAAAATGATACCTCACTTGTGTGGGTCCCCAAAGCATAGTCAGCCCAAAGATGTATAAAAAAATATGTGCTTATCATCTCTCTGTGCTATACCCTCAATCTCTACAGGTTTTTGGCCTTTTTCTGTTGCAGGCACCTGGGTCCCCATACAAGTGAGGTACCTTTTTTATCGGGAGACTTAGGGAAACGCTGTATGGAAGGAAAACTGTGCTTCCTCTCAGGTTCCAGAACTTTCTGTCACCGAACTGTGAGGAAAAAGTGTTTTTTTAGCCAAATTTTGAGGTCTGCAATAGATTCTAGGTAAGAAAACACTGGGGGATCAATGCAAGTCACACCTCCCTGGACTCCCTTGGGTGTCTAGTTTTCAGAAATGTTTGGGTTTAGTGGGTTTCCCTATATGGCTGCTGAGCCCAGGACCAAAAACACAGGAGACCCCCACAAAAAAAAAAAAAAAAAAAGTATGTTTTTCTATTTGAAAATGTTGATGTGGCCACATTGGATTTTGGGGCATTTCCTTTCACAGACACTAGGCCTACCCACAGAAGTGAGGTACAATTTTTATCGGGAGACTTGGGGGAATGCTGGGTGGAAGGAAATTTGTGGCTCCTCACAGACTCCAGAACTTTCTGTCTCCGAAAAGTGAGGAAAAAGCGTTTTGTTTAGCCAAATTTTGAGGTTTGCAAAGGATTCTGGGTAACAGAACCTGGTCACAGCCCCACAAGTCACCCCAACTTGGATTCCCCTAGGTGTCTACTTTTAAAAAAGGCACAGGTTTGTTAAGTTTCTCTAGTTGCCGGCTGAGCTAGAGGCCAAAATCCACAGTTATGCACTTTGCAAAAAACAGATCTGTTTTCTTTGGAAAAATGCGATGTGTTCATGTTGTGTTTTGGGACATTTCCTGTTGCAGGCACTAGGGCTACCCACACAAGTGATGTCATATTTTTATCAGGAGACTTGAGGGACCGCTGGGTGGAAGCAAATTTGTGGCTACTCTCAGACTCCAGAAGTTTCTGTCACCAAAATGTGAGGAAAAAGTGGGTTTTTATGGCCAAATTTTGAGGTTTGAAAAGGATTGTGGGTAACAGAACCTGGTGAGAACCCCACAAGTCACCCCATCTTGGATTACCCTAGGTGTCCAGTTTTCAAAAATGCGCAGGTTTGGTAGGTTTCCGTAGGTGCCGGCTGAGCTAGAGGCCAAAATCTACAGCTAGGCACTTTGCAGAAAACACGTCAGATTTCAATGTAAAAATGTGATGTGGCCATGTAGCATTTCCTGTTGCGAGCATTAGGCCTACCCACGCAAGCGAGGTACCATTTTTATTGGGAGACTTGGGGGAACACAGAAGAGTAAAACAAGTGTTATTGCCTCTTGTCTTTCTTTACATTTTTTTCTTCCAAATGCAAGATACTGTGTAAAAAAGTCGTCTATTTGAGAAATGCCCTGTAATTCACATGCTAGTATGGGCACTCTGGAGTTCAGAGATGTGCAAGGAACCACTGCTTCTCAACACCTTATCTTGTGTCCATTTTGGTAATACAAATGTTTTCTTGATGCCTGTTTTTCACTCTTTATATTCCAGCAAATGAATTGCTGTATACTAGGTATAGAATGAAAACACATTGCAAGGACCAGCTAATTTAATGGCTCTGGGTACCTAGAGTTCTTGATGAACCTACAAGCCCTATATATCGCTGCAACCAGAAGAGTCCAGCAGACATAACAGTATATTGCTTTAAAAAATCTGACATCGCAGGAAAAAGTTACAGAGTAAACTTTTTTTTTCACCTCAATTTCAACATTTTTCCATTTCAGCTTTTATTTTCTGTAGGAAACCCTTGTAGGATCTGCACAAGTTACCCCTTTCTGAATTCATAATTGTGTCTACTTTTCATAAATGTTTAGCTTTCCGGGATCCAGCTTTGGTTTTACACCCATTTCTGTCACTAACTGGAAGGAGGCTGAAAGCACAAAAAATAGTACAAATGGGATATGTCCCAGTAAAAAGCCAAACCTGAGTTGAAAAATTGGGTTTTCTGATTCACTTCTGCCTGTTCCTGAAAGCTGGGAAGATGGTGATTTTAGCACCACAAACCCTTTGTTGATGCCATTTTCAGGGAAAGAAACACAAGTCTTCTTCTGCAGCCCTTTTTTCCCTTTAAAAAAGAAAAAAAAAAAAAACATTTTCGCTGTATTTTGGCTAATTTCTTGGTCTCCTTCAGAGGAACCCACAAACTCTGGGTACCTCTAGAATCCCTAGGATGTTGCAATAAAAGGACGCAAATTTGACGTGGGTAGCTTATGCGAACAAAATGTTATGAGAGCCTAAGCGCAAACTGACCCAAATAGCCAAAAAAGGCCTGCACCTGAGGGGGAAAAGGCCTGGCAGTGAAGGGGTTAAAGTAAAAAAAAATTATGCTAGAGTGGCGCTAAGAGGTGCTATGGCCTTGTAAATCTGGCCCTAAGTATTTCCAAATTTTATAGCAAATTACAGCCAGCAAAATCACACATTGCAGAATAGCGCATAAAATTACACAGCATATAAACACCTCAAACGTACATTCAATAAAAAAAACTTTAAAAGTGTCAAAGAAATTATTTTCTTGCATTAAGCCACTAATAGACTGCTTAGAATAATACTAGTTTCACAGCAGTTGTACATGCCCTAGGTCACATCTACCTGCTAATCTACTAACATAATTTACAGAAAACATCACTTTTTCTAAATAGAATAATGGATCATTGATAGGTTTAGATTAATTATTAAACAATGTCAAGGTCTATAAATTGAAAAGTCAAAGGTCTAAAGATCCAAGAGTTCAAGGTTTCATAAACAATGATTTAGCATCAGACGATCCTTCACAATCTGTGTTACAGCCGTGGGTTCCCTTTGAGGTCAAAGTTCAACTACTTGCAAGAGAAGGTAATTACAGTCTAAAGAGGATCTGTAAACTATGATAATGAAGTACTGCTTCCCTCAACATGCCTTCAGATTGCAGTGCTCGAAAAAGGGACTGCTCGGCCAACATTTAAGATCATATTTCTGATTTAGTTATGGCAGTATCACTTGTTACTAAAATAATTGTGACGGAGCCTAACTAGCTCTGGTTTCCTCAATCTATTCACATCACAGACAACATTATATTCTAGGTTTAGCATTCTGTGTCGGAGATTATTCTACTGCAATGGAAACTTCCAGTAAAAAGAACTTGACTATTCCATTGAGTTAGGCCTGCTATATAAAATGGATCATGTAAAATCAATCTAGATAAGGTCTTGATGCCCCTATAAGCAAGTAACTAAAAAGAAGCATCGGCAAAATCCCCATCTCCTGTCTCCCTCTGAAGACTATGATGTGCACAATGATTTTTGAATTACATATTTGACAATAGGGATGTGCAAAGTTGGCAAGTTTGACAGCTAAAGCTGTATGCGGCTATTCACAAACAACATTTTGTAGTGTGGTTGGTAGTACTACAATAGTACTAAAAATGAACTTCAAAATGCAGTTCACATACCTTCATCAGGCATGTCGCTAGGGAGGAACGTGAACCCACCCACGAAATAGTAAGCACATTGTTTTTCACAAACTGCCCTTTTAAAGTTACTATAGCCAAATAAGGATCTAAAAGGGTAGTCAATTACTTCACCTGAGAGTTGAAGGAAGTCCAGCACCACACATGGCGTACCATTGGTACTAGCAATGCTGGTACTGAAACAACCGTCCACTAGATATTATGGAGACAGTGACTTACATGAAAACCACAAAGTAAACAATGTTAATTTGAATTAAAGAACTTAAAATAGGTAAAATATAAATAACTGTAATTTATTGTTCAACAATATAAAATAGCACATTCATTTAATGCAAATATATTTTAATAATGTTATTGCATTTAAAAAAAGCATGGCATCAATATAATTAAATATAGTACAAATACATTTATTTAATTGTATCCATCAATTTAAATTATGTAGTATAATATTTTTGGTTTTATTTTGTACTTTAGTTAGGAATTAATTTTTTTAATTTAACTTGTAACTTTGTTTTTTTAGTTCTGCATTTAAATCTAATTTATAAAATTCGATTAATTTATATTAGATTTTAAATAACAGTATGTTTTCATAGTGGTCTCATGTTAAATAAACATGTTTTACTCTTCCTTATAATTTACCATAGGGAGAGCTCCACAGTCAGCGTGAAGAAATGTTAACCCATCTCTTTTTTCAGGGGTGGAGACATGTAAGTGTACAATTTTGAGTAACAATACACTCAGAGTTTGTGAATAGCCAAAATTTGTAAATCTACTGAGGGATGTATGAATAAACTTATATATGTAAATTACTCAGAAGTGCAACTTACCTCTGTGAATAACCCCTATAGTTTTAAAAAACACCGAAAGCTAAGCAAAGCATGTGATTTCCTATAGCTTTAAAAAAAATAAAGGAGGTGGGAAAATGTTCCTTCCACAAAAAGCGATGGGAAGACTAGTGCTGCTCAGCAGCCGTGAATCACATCCCTGCATTCACCAGATTCATCCATGTACATAGAGCCAAGGACAGCATTCTCCCACCACTATACCTAGCTACAACCCTCCCTGGTCTGTTCTTCCCAGATGACTCTTTCATTTTGAGTGATGTTTACTATCAAAACTTTCAAATGCAGTGCCACATTACATGTTTAGAAAGATTTTAACCATTCACTAGCAAGCATAAATTGTATCACATACCTCTCTCTCATAACTGTCCACTTTCCAGTTCCTGTAAGCAATTTACTGAACATTCTAGCGTAGAGCATGAGGCAAACATCTGATTTCACTACTCCCATTTCAAATTTCTGCTAAAAAGTGATGACGCTAGTTCCCTAGCTGCTGCCATGGTGCATTGTATTTTACATACAGTGTACACATGGCAGTGTTAGGGGGGGGCTAGGGGGGGTGCAAGAAAAGTGGTGCTCCAATAGGTGCATAGCCACTGTTCATAAATCTGCCAAGATGAGTATACCCTGGATATAAATGTATGCCTGGTGTGCTATAGCAGCCATGACTAACACAGGACCATTCTCAAAGGACGGCACTCTCAGCCCAGCTCTCCTGCTCACAGAGCACCTCTAATTAATAGTGACAAAAGCAAAGCAAGTGTCATGGTCCTTTCATACAAAGAGCCCATTAATCACTTGCCTCACCACTGCAAGCTAATTCTTTCCACTACTTGATTTCCTTTGGGATCTTTGAACCCTACTATCAATAGAATAATCACTAGAATCCAATTCACTGGGGTCCTCTGGGTGTACTTTTTGTGAAAAAGCCTCCATTGAACCTTATGATCCTCTTTTCATCCATTCAGGCAGGCTAAAGTTATTTGGTCAGCTGGAATTCCCCAAGGCATGTAACAGCTTCCTCTGTATCGGTATCACTTGACTCCTCCTACCCTGAACATTTCCAAGTGGGCTTCTGTATGTAATCACCATATTCAAGACACTAGTTCTTTCACAGTGTCCAAAATGCTACTAGTGTTTATCCCTGTATACTCAGTAATGAATTCAGTCCTAACCACCTTATTTCAGAATTGGATATAATGATAGTGTATGTGAATGTTTGGTCAATGATTGTTTATGTGCTTAAAACCATACATTTTCGGTAAACTGAAGAACACGAATTCCTGTTTCAACATAATCAAAGCCTTCACTGGGGCATACAGACAAACAAACACTTAGAGCTTCAGTATTGATTGGACTATTCGCATGCTTGTAGAAATTAATTACTGTATTCTTATCCTTATCTATTAGCCCTTCGTGTACGTCTTATGTCTTGTTTCTGTTGGTGTCCTTCCCTTTTCTTTTTACCTGTTTCATGTTCTTCAACTTGTTTTACTTATTATTTTCTTCCACCCCCACCTTTTAGCCAGCTTCTCTTTTTCTTTTGGATTTGAGTTTGTCTACACAACACGCAGAACTCACCTAAAAAAAAGTCCCCCTGTTCATGAGATCTCTTGATGGTCCTGCTTCATTACCGATGGAGTTTGCTTCCAGACTAGCCTCTAAGCTGAAATCAGCCAAGCCACTCCACAGAGCTTTTTCATTGTCAAGGATTAGGAAGCAATGTAGTGCCAAATTATGCAGCAGAGTTATTTAAATTATGCATCAAAAAGGCATGTTATGCAGCATTATGTGACACAAACTCTGGCGTTGTTATTTGTTTGAGTATTTGTGATGTTGCACTAAGCGTATGTGCAGGATCCAACAGATGTGGTGCCCTTTTCTGTCTCTCACATCCCTCCAATAGCCACATTCACTAGATATTAAGGCCAGTAGTAGAAGTGCAGAAACTGAAATGGGATAAAAGAGAATACAACAGGAGTCCGAGCACTGCCTCTTTACTCCTGGGGCTAAGAGAGTCTGCGGGCTGTAGTGGACAGCGACAAAAATAAAAATCGTCTTACCTACCTTGTCATTAGAATATAAGTGTAATTGTAGTTGTGAAGATAGATGTCTTAGTATAACTCTTTGTACACCAATAGGAAACTCAGAATTCCTGGAAACGAAGCGAATATAAATATGAATATCACAACCACACATGACAGGCGCACCTCTCTTCAAGTTTAGAATAACTATTTCAAGCGTTGTAGATGTATACTCTTTGATGAATGCAGTTTCCACTAAAACATTTAACACATTAAACTCATGCTGTTCCCTTCTATTAGCAATGTGTGCACAGACGGGGAATCTAATAAGTTGTGCACAGTGTTCATAAAAATAAGTTAGATGCAGTTGTCCTTTAATTAATCAATCCTGTTCCTTCTTAGGAACTTTTACCAAAACACATAGCCCCAGCCCTAATATTACAAATAATTACAACCCAACCTTAAGAGTTCAAATAAATGTGGAATGCAAATTTCAAAGTTTGTTTTCGGCAACATACAATATCAGGTTACTTTGCTGTAATAATTAATGCCCAATAAAAATATTCTTTAAAAAGGAAATGGTTTTAGAACTTAATAAATATCATGATATTCTTATAGTTAGGTCCTGAATACAACAACACAGTAACATGGCTGCGTAGCGAAGTACACCATGAACCATGAAAATCCCAGATAACCACCTTCTCTCTACACACTAAGGCCCGTATTTATACTCCGTTTGCGCCGAATTTGCGTCGTTTTTTTCGGCGCAAATTCGGCGCAAAACTAACGCCATATTTATACTTTGGCGTTAGACGCGTCTAGCGCCAAAGTATTGGCAAATAGCGTCATTTTTTTGCGTGAACGCCTTCCTTGCGTTAATGAGATGCAAGGAAGGCGTTCCCGTCTAAAAAAATGACGGCGACGCAAATGCGTTGTATTTATACTCCCGGGCAAAAATCACGCCCGGGAGGTGGCGGGTCAAAAAACCCTGCATTTGCGCCACTATTTAACGCCTGGGTCAGGGTAGGCGTTAAGGGGCCTGTGGGCTCAAAATGAGCCCACAGGTGCCCTCTCCTGCCCCCAGGGACCCCCCCTGCCACCCCTGCCCACCCCAGGAGGACACCCAAGGATGGAGGGACCCACCCCAGGGACATTCAGGTAAGTTCAGGTAAGTATTATTTTTTTACTTTTTTTTGGGTGGCATAGGGGGGCCTTATTTGTGCCCCCCTACATGCCACTATGCCCAATGACCATGCCCAGGGGACACAAGTCCCCTGGGCATGGACATTGGGCAAGGGGGCATGACTCCTGTCTTTACTAAGACAGGAGTCATGAAATGGCGTCTGGGCGTCGTAAAAAAATGGCGCAAATCGGGTTGAGGCGATTTTTTTGCCTCAACCTGACTTGCCCCATTTTAAGACGCCCTAACGTCATTTTTTCCCAACGCCTGCGCTGCCTGGTCTACGTGGTTTTTTCCACGCAAACCAGGCAGCGCCGGTCTGCTTGCGCCGGCTAACGCCATTCCATAAATACAGCGCCCGCATGGCGCTTCAGAATGGCGTTAGACGGCGCTAAATTTTTTGACGCTAAACTGCGTTAGCGCAGTTTAGCGTCAAAAAGTATAAATATGGGCCTAAGGGGCATATTTATACTCTGTTTGCACCGAATTAGTGTCATTTTTTTTTACTCTAATTCGGTGCAAAACGAACTCCATATTTATACTTTGGTGCTAGACCCCTCTAGCACCAAATTTATGGAGTTAAAGTCATTTTTTGAAAGTGGAGACCTACTTTGCCTTAATGAGATGCAAGGTAGGCGTTTCCGTGCAAAAAATGACTCTATGGCCTTAACGCCATATTTAGGGGCATATTTATACTCTGCGGCATATTTATACTCTGTTTGCACCGAATTAGTGTCATTTTTTTTAACTCTAATTCTGTGCAAAACTAACTCCATATTTATACTTTGGTGCTAGACCCATCTAGCACCAAGGCCCTGATTTAAACTTTTTTTGCACCGCATTAACATCATTTTATGACACAAAAGTGGCGCAAACTTACAAAATATTGGCCCTTATTTATACTTTTTGCTGCAAAACTGCACTGACTCAGTTTTGCACCAAAAAGTTTAGCACCGGCTTGCACCATTTCTGTGCACCAGCCGGGCACCATATTTATGGAATGGTGCAAGCCGGTGCAAAGGGTAGGCTAGAGTTTAAAAAAATGACTTTAGTCGGGTGGGGCTGGCAGTATAGAAGAAGAGGGTTTAGCACCAAAAAATGACTTTAGGCAGGTTAGAGTGAAAAAAAATGACTCTAACCAGATTAGCGTCATTTTATGGTGCTAAACCTACCATGCCACATGACTCCTGCCTTAGAAAAGGCAGGAGTCATGCCCACCACTCCAGTGGCCAGCACAGAGGACAGGGGTCCCCTGGGCATGGCCATTGCACCCGGTGCCATGTATGGGGCCCCATTTCAGGGCCCCCTATGGCACTTTCAAAAATAAAATGCACTTACCTGTACTTACCTGGGATGGGGTCCCCCATCCTCGCAGTCCCTCTAGTGTGGGTGGGGGTCCCCCTAGGGCCTAGGGAGGGCACCTCTGGGCTTATTCCATGGTGTTCCGCCATGGAAATAGGGCCACAGGTCCCCTAACACCTGCCCTGACACAGGTCTTAAAAAATGGGGCAAAGCAAGCTTTGCCCCATTTTTTGACCCCTCCTCCCTCCCTTGCACCATTTTTACATGGGAGTATAAATATGGTGTTAAGGCCATAGAGTCATTTTTTTGCACGGGAACGCCTACCTTGCATCTCATTAAGGCAAGGTAGGTTTCCACTTCCAAAAAATGACTTTAACTCCATAAATTTGGTGCTAGACGGGTCTAGCACCAAAGTATAAATATGGAGTTAGTTTTGCACTGAATTAGAGTAAAAAAAAAAATGACGCTAATTCAGTGCAAACAGAGTATAAATATGCCCCTTAGCGTCAAAAAATGATGCTAATCTGGTCAGAATCATTTATTTTGACTCAAAACTGCCTAACGTCATTTTTTTTAAGCTAGCCTACCCTTTGCACCGGCTTGCACCATTCCATAAATATGGTGCCCAGCTGGTGCTAAAAAATGGTGCAAGCCGGTGCAAAACATTTTGGGGCAAAACTGCCTTAGTGCAGTTTTGCACCAAAAAGTATAAATAAGGCCCTAAAGAGTTAGTGGTCGGCAAGGAATCATAGTTCACTGTCAGTCCACTACTGCACACCATGTCCTCAACATGCGTGCAACCTGAATCCAGTCAGTGCAAGCATTAAACGATGACACCATACTTTCCTTCTCTGAAAGGCACTAGGTGCAAGTGGTCCCAAAGTGCTGCTTCCCAGCATACAAAACAAGCTAAACTGTGAGGAGTACCTCCAGACCTGCTTCATGATAATATGTTTTAATTTTAAAGTGTTGTGCTTTTAGGTAGGGGTTGTGTATCACGAAACAAGGGACCTGGAATGAGGATTATTCTAAAGAATACAGGGGTCCCTATTAGGGTAATAATTAAATTGTAGTAACATTTACAGTTAGGAGTTCAAAACAATGTTTCAATATCTAAAGTTAGTATGTAATGTCACTGGCATTTTGATCCTTTGTAACTAGTACGATCATCATTAGGACAAGTATAGATCTGCACCTGAGATGCTGCAAAATGTCATGGCTTGGGGAAAAGTCTCAGGGTCAAGCGTACAGCTGAAGTGCAAAAAACCTGGGCACTGGATTATGATGGCAGTGGTTGGTCTAAAGATAAATCTGAAAAAATGTTCAAACAGGTAACATTTTAAACCTCAAGGATTCTGAACATATGAATGTCTTGTGCCAAAGATAGATGTCGAGAACCAGAAAAGTGAGGTAGGTGTCGGCAAGTTCCTTTTTTTAATCTGTGTGTGATAATAGGATTCAAAACTTCACATAATTATTTTCCTCTGGTTTCACATCACCCACCCAGATTCAAACAAAGGTGAAATGCAGACAGAATGCCCCAAGCACAGACATTTCATTAGGTTAATTACACTGGCTGACATCTTACATTGCATGACAGCAGAGGATCTTGCAGACAGGCCCTGCACACAGGCTTCCCTTTAGTGGAACCTGCTTTCAAGAAGGCCACGAGATGCCTAGGAATTATATTCGCATTATTACAATTATCGTTAAGACACATTCTTGCCCAGCCCTTCACCTTGCTCCTAACACTAAACATCACTTTAACTGCAGTTTTGTTAGTGAATGCCTGAGGATATACGTTGATAAATCCAACTTACAGTGCACAAAGGGAGCAAGGTCAAACAACTCATTGCTGGCGTTGGATCCAGGGCCTGGTTGCTGGCCATGCATTGAGTCCAACATGCTGAAGGCCATCGACCAATGCTGCACATGGCCTATGATTGTGTATATCAGGGTTTGGCTATATGGCCTGGCCATAAGCCATGCATTGCGGCCAACAAATCATGGGTGGCCATTTAACATTGTATATGACATTTGGCTGTGTGCAAACGGGGTTGACTACAAGGCCTGGCCTACAATGGGACCCTGTGTCGCAATCATTCTAAGTGGTGTTGTAGGGCACAGAAATAAACAAGAGACAAGCCATCTTATTTGAGTTTTAGTGGAGGGTCTCCAAATAAATATTTTTAAATTATTTTGCCACCTTATCGTTCACAATTGTGGGATTCTGTTCTCTTAGCCACTCGTTAGTTTTGCACTGCATGCTGTGCAAGTCAGAGCTACCAATATGAGGATTGTTCTGCTCTTGAGTTTTTACAGCATATCTAAAGGGAGTGATTCCTGTGTTCCGTTTTGTCATTGATTATGTATACATTTTTCAAATGCCTTCCTGTGCTTCGTCTTGAGGTGCCATAAGGTGCCTTTGCAAGGCTGAAGGTCCAAAAGACTATCACATTTTCAATCCTCTCCTGAACTTTATAGTTTGAATTTTATGGTCTTAACCCTCTCGAACTCAGCTTCATTCAGGGAACATGGGGCAAAGGTCGTCCCTGTACATATGACTTCTTCTAAGGTGGAAAGAGCAGTGCCTCCCAGTAAAACACACTTTGATCTTTGAAAATGGGAGATATTGCTCATGTTACTATGAAAATGTTTTATGTGGTGGAGAGTTACAGTTTCAATCGATGAAAACCCAAGTGTGTTCTTCAAACATGTCAAATATTCTGCAGACGTTTGTGTCTGTAGGGGAGACTTTGAGTCCACAAACTAAATGCTTTACTAATAAGTGTTGGTTCATTAGGAACGCCCCCCCGAAACATAAACTGAGCACTATCACTCTCAAAAATATGAAAATGTCATCTAAATGTGTCTGTAATTTGTATCCTTCAAATTTAGTCTGGGGAACTGTAATATACCAAAATGGAATATCTAGTCCTCAAAGTCTGTACAGAGCCAATGAACAAAGCCAGGGAAGTCCATCATGGGCCTATAGGTTTCCGGGTCCACTAAACTTTTTTTAAGTCTGCATACGTCAAAATGAGTTTCCAACATCCTGGCTCAACACCTGCCTTGAGTTCACAACAACTAAGCAAAGTTTATAAATTCAGCTCGTCAATTAAAAAAATAAAAAATGATTAATTCTCTAGTGCTGTTTGTGTCGATCTATCTAGGCCTGGGAAACAGAAGGTGGTCAACCTGCCCCTTTAGGAAGCCTTTTGACTTTGATTTTGCTTTTTAGAGTGCCAAGATCATGCTCGTATCCCATAATAGCCATTTAACCAGAAAATTCACTGTTGAGGCCAGTCAATCAGCACCTCCAAGTTTGCAAACCCAATTTATATTTTAAGAACCTGAAAAAGTCTGCACAGACCATTAAGCGTTTGAGAACCTTGGGTCTGCGGACACTTCGCAAACCTGAGTTCAAGGACTCTCCAATAACTAAATGTCCAGATAGCTCTGTAATATAACTCTTGAAGCCCACCAGACATATTTTCCTAACACTAATTTCGTACAAACAACTGAGTAAATTTAGACCAAATCCCTTTACTTCTCCAATGAAGGATCTCCCTGAAACTTTGCATGCTGAAAGTAACCCAGATTTACTTTTTTGGAATGTTTCATACAGATTCACTAAACAAGGCCAACGTTTTGAACAAAATAAAAAATAAAAACTTTTCAATGGAAACTCAGACTTAGCCATAAGCACAACGCCACTAAATAAGCATATAAACACAGAAAAGGTGGCAAAACAGGGTTTTTTGTCCCAGCGCATTTGTTCAGGCTTTTCAAAATGGATTCATTACCTCATCACAAAGTGTTTACACCCATATTTAAGGTTTATTCAACTCAGAATTTTTTTTATGAATCCTAACAAATTATTCATTTGATTACACTGCTGAAAATGAGTGATAGTCAACACTCAACTCATTTCTTTTGCAAAATGAAGACAAATCTTTTGTGAAAGTGATGCTTAGATGTGTTAATGGCTGTATATAAATGTTCCACTAGGTACACTTATTCATAACTTAGGACCTGATTTAGAGTTTTGCAGAGGGAATAACTCCGTTACAAACATGACGGATATCCCATTTGCCATATTATGATCCCATTATATCCTATGGGAATCTTAGTACAGCGGACATAATGTCCATCACGTTTGTGACGGAGTAACCCATCCCCCAAACTCTAAAAGAGGCTCTTAATGGTAATGCTTTTAGTTTATAAATTCTACAGCTATTTTAAGACTATTTAACTAATTTTTACTTAGTAGACTCAATTTTTTTTAGAATGGCTTGTCGAAACTGGCATTGCTAGCCCCCTTTTTAATCTAATTAAGATACAATACTACAAGATTCAAGTAAAAATAGAATAAAGGCCTTGATCCCGAATGGTAGGAATGGAGATAGCATATTTACCACACCCGATATCGTAGGGTGTGCTATCTACCAAGGTAGTTAAATACCTCCCATTCTTTTCAGACGCAAAATGGAACATAGGCAGTGAGCAAGGAAAATGGTGGGTGTTAAGCGCTCACTCGATAATGCTTGATGACTATCAATGTGACCTTAAGGCCCCTTGGTGGACTGGGCGCAAGATCGGAGGTTTACACGAAAAGAGTCAGTGGAGGCTCCACCACTGTAAACACAGTGCTTCTCCCAACTCTTTATGAAGCCAGGGAAACTAGCATTCGGTGGGGCCAGAGCACTGATGATTTATATATGTGTTCCTGTTCTAAATGGGGAGATTCTGCAGCCTGTGCTTGGTGTCCATTAAAAAGATGCAGCTTATACTGTATATGTGACTGCTCATCCTGAATTTGAGAAAAATATGTGTGAATCCTCTATTTATTAAGTGCCATTGCTGTAGTAAAGATTGTTGTTTTTATCTTGCATCTACTGGATCAGCTACGAGGTGTTCATAAAAAATGGACGCGATGTGAGCAGAACTATTAAATGAAGTGTGTTTACTACTGATTGTTTTCATCATGTGATGCAAAAGAAGTTAAATAACAATGTGTTCTATTCATACAATCATACATTCTCTAACCCACTAACCATGCCTTCCTGAATAGCTTCAATGTTTGATGAAATGCACATCCTGTGGTTAATTCAGATTTAGTTTTACTTTTACTGTTGTTGCATCCTATATTCTGTGAAGAAAGAGAAATAGTTGAAAATAGCCATTGAAATGTGAACTTTTATGAGACATATTATCACTTTTGTGTCCTGTTATAAATGTCCAGCTGTACTTACAAGAAAAGCAGAGAGATATACTTTAATATCTTCTTACATTAGGTTTTACACAGGAGCCTGATTATTGGTGACAAATCATTGTAAAAACGAGATAAAAAGAAGGAGGTCCTCTCTATTCATGAGTCGAGATTTTGGACCAGCATCACTAACAGCATCAGATCAGCACCAACTCTCCTCCAGTTCAGAAAAACCAGATGAAACACCTTTTCAAAGAGTGCTACACTACCTTTTCGGTACACTCTTGACATTGCCAACATTAATTGTATCTTTTCACTATGTCCCCTGGTCAGTGTTCCTTTGCTGTCGAAATAGGTTCACCATCTACAAATACCAACACATATATTCATACATTCATCCATTCACCTGGGCACAGGGTTATTTATATGAAGCAGGTACCTCCAGATACCAGCCTCAGAGTTACAAGTCCAATCAAAAATAAAAGCCCACTTAGGATGAAATCCTAAGGCCCATATTTATACTCGTTTTGCACTGAATTAGCGTCATTTTTTTACGCTAATTCAGCACAAACCTAACTTCATATTTATACTTTGGCGCTAGACATGTCTAGCCCCAAAGTTATGGAGTTGATGTTGTTTTCTGGACGTGAAAACCCACCTTGTGTCAATGAAATGCAAGGTAGGCGTTGCCGTCCGGAAAAGGATGATATGGCCTTTGTGCCATATTTATCTCTATGTGCTAAAATCCAGCACAGGGGGATGGGGGCCTTAAATAACGGTGCTAAGCTTGCTTAGCGCCTTTATTTAACACCTGGGTATGGGCAGGCGTAAGGGGACTTGTAGGCATATTTCCATTGTCAGAGACCTTTCCAAGGACACTAACAGGGCATTAGTACCGGCTAGCACCTTTCCATTAATATGGCGCCCGGACAGCATCTTGGAATGGCGCTAGTCAGCGCTATACTTGTTCACGCAAAACTGCCCTAAGCAGTTTTGCGTGAAAAAGTATAAATCTGGCCCTAAATGTGTCAAACAAATGAATAAAAGAGACACTTTTTAAAGACTTTGTGGCACATGTTGATGCTCTTTACACAGAAACATGAGGCAACGATTTACAATCTTTTTCCTGCTACCCAACACCAGCAGGCAGCAATCATCTGAAACAGTGTGGCAGCACTCAGATTAACCCCCTTCTGAGATTTGCCTAATTATACCGAGGGACATAGCCACCACCACTAGGCTGGTGTGAAATTCAGTGGACTGGATAAAACCGGAAACAAATCCCTACATTGATGAGACAGCAACTGTTTAGCTTTTTCACCGAATGAAAACGCCTGACTTGCGACCGATATTCCAATTGGAATATGTGACTCTACTTTGCAGCATTTTTACACTATTGAGACGAAGGAGCCATTGGAGCAAAATTGTGACAAACGCAAAAGACAATCTGTCAGGAGAAGAAGAAAGGAAGGAGCAGGTGAATAAAAAAGGTATGAAAAAGTGTGGTAAGAAAGATAGAGAGACTGGAAGAAAAAGCATTCACTAAGATTTGTAGGAAGCTAAGGAATGAAGTAAGATTCACGGAAGAGGATATTGGGAGATTGGTGTAGGGAAGGATATTGGGTTGATGGAGAAACGTAGGGAGAGAGGGATAAAGAGAGAGAGATGGACGGAGAAGGACATACAGTGAGTGAGAAAGGGATAATTGAAGAGGAGAAAGGCTCTAAAGGGAAATATGTACACGATATATGTTGGTTGAAAGTAGTGCAGGTTGTGCACGTGTAATCATGGCTTTTCTTAAATACTCGTTTATCCCATCAAGTGTATTGGGTAGTGCAATGGCTGAATGACCAGCAACTATGTAGAATATCAACACATCTCTACCATTTTAATAGCAAAGTGACTATCAAGAAAAACGCTGTTTTAGATCTCATGTGTATCCGCCACCTTCCTTAATCGGCGTGTAATTGAAATGTAAACATCATTACCACTATGTATCTCGTCGTCATCCCAGTCATTACTTGCATGAGCAATGTAACCATTCATAAGGACAGAAATCAAACCAGGAATTCCTATCCACAACCACCCTCAGATGGGGATTATGAATGGGTTAACAACCCCAAGCATTTCCTGCTTTTTTTCCTGTCGGGATAAGCAATGAAAATATAGAGGTAGTAGCTGGGCTACTACTTCCGACATTTCACAAAATGTCCTCTCCCTCTGCGATCATCAATTACTTTGCAGGAACGATGGAA
Organism: Pleurodeles waltl; assembly: GCF_031143425.1. Taxonomy (NCBI): domain Eukaryota; kingdom Metazoa; phylum Chordata; class Amphibia; order Caudata; family Salamandridae; genus Pleurodeles; species Pleurodeles waltl. The sequence continues at coordinate 254,852,777 of NC_090437.1, read as the reverse complement.
CATCTGGTGTTGGGGAGAATGAAAAAGATCCCCAGAACCTTATATAGTGCGTGTCATTTGCTGAGAGACATGCATGTCTTCCAGGAAAAGAAGTAGCGACTTTTCTCTCTTGAGCTGAATGTGGATGCCGCATTTTATTTTCTATAATCCAATTCAGGATTGTGCAGCATCTTGGATCTTCCACTGGATTGTATTCAGTGTGTGTTCCTTTGAGCTCATTTCGTGTTCATTTTTCATTGGAATGCTCACGCGTGGATCTTTCTTTAGTCTAAGCATTTGCGTGTACTTTCATTTTCCACTGAATAAAGAGGTGTGCGCGTATCAATTGAATCTACTTCACCTTACCTATGTAAGGGGTATGTTTGGGCTACAATGTAGATCTTGTTGGGGTTGCTGGAATTTCTTGTTGTTTCTGGATACTTGTGATAATTGTGAAGCATTTAGAGCAGAACAGTCATTGTTCACCATCACTTTCCTATTTCAGCACCTCTGCTCCATCTTCTTCACCAGTAAAACAAGTGAATGGGCAGTTAAGGAAAAGAAAATAATTAAGAAGATAATATTGAAGACTCTGACCTCCTTGAAAAAAGTGGAGGCAGAAGAGGCATGTCACAATATCAGTCTATGTAGTCTGATCTACTTCTACTAGAATTTTCTGATGAGACTTTTTCACACAACCCAGAGCAAAAGAGGAAGTGCATTCACAAAGACATATATAACCTGATTTATTAAATCGAGTTAGAGGAAACATTGTTTTTTTAGTGACACAGTTAGTGGGATATTCCAAGGACACTGTGTTAAACCAATTTAAGAAACTACAAACGATTGGTCTGCCAATTCATCAATATGTTATGGATTTTGCCCTTAAAAAGTGGAACAATTCTGATTAATTACTGTTTCTAAATTCATGCGGAAAGTTATTAGGGCAAGGTGCATAGCACTATCTTGGATTCAGCTGTGGATAGTGTAGTGGGTCGATCCTAGATGGAAGAAGAAAATATTGTCCAAGACCTGGCAGACAGGAAAGTGGAAAACTGCCTTAAAGACGCTGTATCCTGGATCCCATTTAGTTCTGTGTCCTGGGGTATTTGGAGCCTGCACTTCTCAATCTTTATTTTCTCCTAAAGGTGATCCAAGAAGGGTAAGAGTGTGTGAACCTCTGGGAAAACACGGAGAAGCAGGTGGAGTTCTTATCAGATATTTCTTTTGATTTTGTGAGAACATCAACACTTGAATGTGGAGCACAACTATAAGGTGGAATTTGTTGCTGGAGGACTGAAACACGATTCATGTCTGAGATCAGCAGCTCTGAGGATTCTTTGTACAGCAATCAGATTGTTTGAGACTGAACTGGGAGATTCATAGGGCCTTATTTATACATTTTGGTGCAAAACTGCACTAACACAGTTTTGCACCAAAAAGTTTTGCACCTGATTGCACCATTTTTTATCACCAGCTGGGCACCATATTTATGGAATGGTGCAATCCGGTGCAAAAGGTAGGCTAGTGTAAAAGAAAATGACGTTAGGTAGGTTTAGAGTCAAAATAAATGACTCTAACCAGATTAGCATCATTTTTTGACGCTAAGGGGCATATTTATACTCTGTTTGCACTGAATTAGCGTTATTTTTTTTTAGTCTAATTCGGTGCAAAACTAACTCCATATTTGTACTTTGGTGCTAGACCCTTCTAGCGCCAAATTTATGGAGTTAAAGTCATTGTTTGGAAGTGGAAGCCTACCTTACCTTAATTAGATGCAAGGTAGGCGTTCCCGTGGAAAAAATGACTCTATGGCCTTAACGCCATCTTTATACTCCCATGCAAAAATGGTGTAAGGGAGGGAGGAGGGGTCAAAAAATGGGGAAAAGATTGCTTTGCCCCATTTTTTAAAGCCTGGGTCCGGGCAGGTGTTAGGGGACCTGTGGGCCTATTTCCCTGGTGGAACACCATGGAATAAACCCACAGGTGCCCTCCCCAGTCCCCAGGGGCACCCCCACCCACACCAGAGGGACTGCAGAGGATGGGGGACCCCATTCCAGGTAAGTACAGGTAAGATTGCATTTTATTTTTGAAAGTGCCATCCAGGGTGCAATGGCCATGCCCAGGGGACCCTTGTCCTCTGTGCTGGCCATTGGGGTGGTGGGCATGACTCCTGCCTTTTCTAAGGCAGGAGTCATGTGGCATGATAGGTTTAGCACCATAAAATGACGCTAATCTGGTTAGAGTCATTTGTTTTTTACTCTAACCTGCCTAAAGTCATTTTTTGGTGCTAAACCCTCTTCTTCTATACTGCCAGCCCCACCCGACTAAAGTCATTTTTTTTTTACTCTAGCCTACCCTTTGCACCAGCTTGCACCATTCCATAAATATGGTGCCTGGCTGGTGCACAGGAATGGTGCAAGCTGGTGCTAAACTTTGTGGTGCAAAACTGAATTAGTGCAGTTTTGCAGCAAAAAGTATAAATAAGGGGCAATATTTTGTACGTTTGAGCCACTTTTGCGCCAAAAAATGACATTAATGGGTGCAAAAAAAGTATAAACCAGGGACTTGGTGCTAGACGAGTCTAGCACCAAAGTATAAATATGGAGTTAGTTTTGCACCGAATTAGAGTAAAAAAATGACGCTAATTTGGTGCAAACAGAGTATAAATTAGCTGCAGAGTATAAATATGCTCCTAAATATGGCGTTAAGGCCATAGAGTAATGTTTTGCACTAAAACGCATACCTTGCATCTTATTAAGGCAAAGTAGGTCTCCACATCCAAAAAATGACTTTAACACCATAAATTCGGCGCTAGACGGGTCTAGCACCAAAGTATAAATATGGAGTTAGTTTTGCACTGAATTAGAGTAAAAAAAAAAAAATGACGCTAATTCGGTGCAAACAGAGTATAAATATGCCCCATAGAATAGGACTTACATAGGATTTTCATAGAGAGAAAACATTTGCCTTTGTTTAGATTAAAAGAGTGGAGGGGCTCTCACTTACACTTCAAAGAGAAGAGACCAGACCACACACAAAGGACTAATAACCCCCCACAAATCTCATGCCAAACAGGACTAGGCTAAAAGGGGAACTGGTGCACTTCAAAACCACTCTTTGAAGTCTCACCCACTCCAAAGGCACATTTGGGTATAAGTACTGGGGCTCTGACCTCTCTAATCAGACTCTTCTGGACCTACAACAGGACTCTGTCAGAACAACTGAGGTGCTGCTCAAAGGACTCAACAGGACTGCTTTTCTGGAAGGACTGCTTTATGCTTGTTGTGTACTGCCTACTGCTCCCTGACTCTGCTGGAAGGACTCTGCCTTCCCACCTTGTGATCTCTAAGGGCTTGTTAGCTTGCCTCTCTGTTCCCAAGTCTCGGGACATTAAAGATGTGAGCCATCTGCACCTGGATTCTGCAAGTTGTGAGTCTGACCTGCCTTGGAAGAGGGCCTAAGTGATCTAGCTTCTGTGGTGTTCATCAGAACTGCCACAACGCCACCCAAAGCCCCCCAAAGTCTTGTCTCACAGATTTCAGCCCATCAGAATCGACTCACAGTGGCACCAAGCCCTACAAACCGTCTCCGCACAGCTCCCCAGGATTGTGGCAAAGTGGGACCAAGCCCCGCAAAGCCTCATTGCACAGCTTCCCAGGATGCAACACAAAGTGACGCAAGATCATTCCTGCATAAAGTTCAAAAGAAACAAAGGCAAGATTCCACAAAGAACAGAGTATTTGACTGTGAAGAAAAGGAGTAGAACGGTGATCACAAATAAGAGGTTGGTCGCAGACAAGTAAGTGCTGAATACTTTGAAACAAGGATATCACGTGGAGTTTGCTTCCTCACCTAGGCACTTAAGGATTATACCAACTTCCTTTCTGAAATCCCAGATGAAGCAAGAATCCTTAAAGAAAGAATCTCCCTGTCTATGGTTGAAAATCGTCCTCATTCCAGTTCCCGATAAGGAGAATCTCAATGACTGAATGCTGTTAGCACCATCACAGCAGCAAAATAAACAACACATTGAAGATACAAGAACTGGGCCAAATTAGCATATTTTTAGCTCAGCAAAGCTACATGTCACCTTATCTTCACTGGGGAAAGGTTTGACACCAAGCTAGGAAGAGTCTTTAGTCAAAAGGAAAGAATGGATTGTCTTCAAACTCTATTAGCAATATTGCTGCAGAAGGATGAGGCACTAGTATTCTAGGGGCTAAAAGTACAAGAACATGTGAGAACATGTCTCTTATAGATTATTCTATTTTTTCCCTGCACCCCCTGCCTGTCATAGGTCTCTTAGTGTTAAGCCATAGGCACACACCAATATTATTTTTTTAAGGATTATGGGCCTGATTTAGAACATGGTGGACTGGATACTCTGTCACAAAGGTGACTGATATCCCGTCCGCTGAAATCTAAATCCCATGTGCTATTATCAGGCCCTATATCACTTTCCCCTGGACCCGTGCCTGCCATTGGCATACATCAACATTAATGTTTTACGGATTATTCCATTTCCCCTGCAGCCCATGTCTGTCATAGGTATTTTAGGCCATAGGTGTACACCAGCATTAATTTCTCAAGGAATAAGAAATTTCACACTGCACCTTCTGCATGGCATAGGCACACATCAGAATTCATTTTTTAAGGATTATTCCTTTTTCTCCCGCACCTCTTGCATGCCATAGGTTTCTTAGTGCATATGTGCACTCTAGCATTCATTTTCTAAGGGTTATTTAGGGTTTTCCCTGAATCTGCCTGCCTGCCACAAGTGTCTCACCGTAGAGGCATGCAAAGCAAACTTTTAAATCTATGTGCTGTTGTCATCCTAGTTGAAATTGTGATGGTTTGAATTTGAATGGATACACTATTGTTAATTATTTGGGATACACTCACTGAATTATAGTGTCTATGTGAGTAACTCAAACTGAAAAAATGCTACGTTTCACTGAATGTGTTTTTTTTTGTTTGCTTAGAAGTCATCACCCATAGTACTGCCAGAAAGAAGACCAACACAAAGTGACACCACACCATACCTCCTTAGTCCTTCTCTGCCTGCTTCCGCTTGTCCCGCTAAGTGCCAGCTGATACAGCTTTAAGATGGCCCCTGTGAGAAACCTGGGCTGATTGCAGAAGCCTCCTCGCTTTTTGCCCCCACTTGTAACTAGGACTGGTGTTTACTGACTTTGATGGTGCCCTGGGCACTGCTCAGTAGTCCCATGTCCCGTGCTTGAAATACAGTAGCAAATTAGGCATAATTATAATTGGCTCTGACAACCTACCTATAAGTCCCTAATATAGGGTAGGGCATGTAGGTTTAGGGACCCCAGTATTGTTAGTGCACCATAGGCGCACTGCTGTGTTGTAAGTGTCATTTTAAAGGCAGGCCTGCCTTGCTGGTTGCTTTTAAGTTAAAGATAACCTCAAAGTCGATTGTGGGAGTAAAAGTACTTCCAAAATGTTAACCTACCTTATTTTTACATATATGTCACCCCTAAGGTCTTCCTTAAGTGCTCCAAAGGTTGGGTGCAGTGTTGAAATAAGCAGGGACTTTATAAAATATGTTTTATATGCCCTGGTGAGGGAAAAACAGCCAAAGCCATTTTCCCCATTGTAGTGCATTAGCTCCATGGGTTAACATGGGGAGACTTTATTTAAAATGAATAATGCCTAATGTCCACTACAAAAGAGCTACATCTGTCAAGTTTGGTATCAAATTAAAAGTTAGTATAAATCCCACAGCTTGCCAATGTTGAATTTATTATACCTGGCACAGAGAAAGAGTTTTAGAACAATTTCTGAAAGTTACCAAAAATCAACACTCTAGTGCCCTTTACTGATTGGTCAGTCTCTGGCCACCTGAGCCACGCTGCCTTAGTGAGGTGTAAAGTGGAATGGGCAGAAATAAAGGAAGCATCTGGTGGGAGAAGAACTGCTGCAGGACATGTTGGAGCAGGATGGGGGATAGTGGCTGAACTGGTTTGGAAAGAAGGAAAAGCCACCTGGGACCGAAACAGGACCTCCCCCATTTCCTATTCCTCCAGCCAGATGGGATTAGGATAGAGGCTGGAAGGGGTATGTTAGGAAAGCTTGACCACACTAACGCGTGGGCTCGCCAGATGTAACCTTCAGGGAGAGATTTCCTCCATGTTGGATTTTTAAAGTATATTGTTTTTTTGGATTGATTTTTGCCACACATCACAGGAAGTGGTCACCCCAGAGAGTGGAAGCCTGTACGCCAGTGGTCAGTGGCACCGCCTCCTTACCAACCAAGAAGCAAGGACAAATATGGCAGAGCTGCCCTACAATTGAGATCCCTGCTAGAAGAAGATACTGGAGAAGAAGGACTGCCCTGCTGAACCCCTGGTCTGCACCTGGAGAACTGTACTCACAATGGCTGCACCAGGTGCTCACTTTGGGCTTCACCAAGAAAGGGACTGTTAGCTACAGGTACAAATGAGCTAACCAGAGTCCCTTGCATCAAGTCCTGCAAGAAAAGCACAGCTTACCAGCATCCAGTGGCCATTTGGAGATTCTGACACAGTGTTTTCTGGGAAGAGTTGTCCCAACTTCCAATGAGCAAGTCAGAGTATATGGAACCTTGAATCAAGTTTGTGGACCCAAAAAGGACATCTGGAAGAAGATCCAGAAGTTTGGAGGAACTGTTGTAAAAAGCTCCATAACTTGAAGAGGTGTATTGTGGGAGTTGCAGTCCCAGATCCCTAGAGTCAAACCAGAGCCTCTGAACTCTTGGCTGGTGCTATGGACCACTTTCTTGAATCAAGAAACACTTGTGAAAGTAAGTGTAACACTGTTATATCCTGGGTGATCTGAATACTGGACTTTGTCTCTGTCCAGTGCAACATTTGTTTTAACCCTTTGAGTGCTATTTGCTTCTAAGCCCTAGTTTTACTTTTAAACTTTAAAAATTCATATCACTGGTTCCCTACATTGGATTTTGTCATTTTAGTGTCATTTTAAAGATGAAATGATTTCATATTATTCTAAATTGGTGTTGGATTTTTATTGTGTGTTGTCTTTTGATTATTTACTGTTTTGTTGATATAACTGCTTTACAAGCCTATCTGTTCATGGGCCAAACTACCAAAGGTTAAGCAAGGATTAATTTATTGAGACCTTGACTGGACCTAGTGGGGGATTGTGGCCTATTGCAAAGTGTAGGTACCTACTTGGCCTTGCCAATAAATGACTTTCCAACAGGCTTAATTAAAGGTGTTCCTATCACGTAAGTGGCCAGTGAGAAGGAGTAGAAAAAACAGATTGCAGCCCTCCACCTTTTGCAGGAAACACGGTGTGCATGAGACACCTTCCTCCAGGAATCAAACTGGGAGCAACACAGCAGCATCAACAGCCCCACCCAAATCTAAGTCAAAGGCCAGGTCCCTCAGTGAGGCAGCTACTGCAATCATGGTGATGAGCAGTGAGTTTGAATTAGATTTGTCTCAGACGCAAAGTAATCAATCATGGTAGGAAACTGAGCAAAGTGGACAGCAGGAGCCACAGTCCTCATCAGTTCTTCCTGAAGTAGAACAGGAGGTGGCGCTTCCTTCCGAGCAAAATGTAACTCTTGGATCATTTGCTTCTCCATCTCCAGCAAGAAAAAGAGAGGATAATCCACCATTTTCTCCAGGTCCAGGCCCTGATGATGTGGGTATGGATTGAACACCAGCTGAGTCTGAGACCCTCAAAGAGAAACAAAGGAAAAGGCAAGTTTGTGAAAGCCTTCAAATTATATAAAGTGACAGTGATGAGGCCAAGCCAGTGATTGTCATTATGACAGGCAGCTGAGAGGACACTTATATTGCCTCTCCTATTCAGGCTCCATCACAACTGCCAGCTTCCATATTTGTAGGGACCCCGCTGAGATCTGCATCCTCTACTAGCAAAGAGTATGCCCTGCAGGGATGCAACAACACACCTCCCTCCCTCCAGTTCTTCAGGCATTGGCAGTGACACACTAAACATGTCTTCCTCCCTGGTTTGGGACTTCTTCATGATTGGTAAGCAGGAGGATAACATTTCAATATGTTCCATTTGCCACTCAACTGTTCATTGAGGTAAGCCTGAGTCAGACTATATATTGGAGACCAAATGTTCCGTATGAAAAAAAACATCATCTAATTTAGTGGGAAGAGCACCTTAAAAAAGTAGCTGGTGGTGGTGGTGAGATAGGGGAAGCAGCTTCGATCAAAGTGCTAGAAGGAGGTGATCAGGAACAAGAGGATAACAGCTTTTCACGAATCAGACCTGCGGTGTGCCAGCATCACTGCATTCAAAACCTCCAAATGGCACAAGACTCAGGTGCAGAAACCACTGAATACAGTGTTGATTCCCCCAAGAAGCAAACTGAGTCTACCACCTCCTAGTTCTTTTCGGAAACCGCCTGTGTCTGTGGCAGCACAAATGTAAAAAATCCATGCTGCTATTACAGGCATGCTTAGGCAGGTGGGGCCTTCCAAACACAACTACCCAATGGCATGTGTATACAACAGGAAGCTGGCTAAAATTTAGCACCTGACCTCCTGTTTTTTTCTTTTGTGGAAGGAGTGGGAGTATTGGAACTTGTGGTGACCATCTGCCAAAAATGGAAGGTTCTGTGCTGAAATTGATTGGAAAAGCTTTGCAGCAGAGTACTTTTCACACTATAAACCTGATGACAGACATGCGGACATGTGGACATGTGGACCAGTTGTCAAGCACAAGATTACATGTGTATCATTGCACACTGGATCTCTTTTGTGGGGTTAGGAAACAGCTGTCAGAGGGTCTCAGCACTGAAGAAAGTTTTAAGGATTGCATGCAATAGTAGCGATGTTCACATTAGGGAAATTCCATACATCTGTAAATATATTAGAAGACTAACAGCAAGGTGTATGAATTACTGCAATCCAGAGGCCTCAGTATTAGATTTGGTGCCAGAAACAATGGCAGTAAAGTAATCAAGGCCATGGCAGATGGATATTTCTGGATCCTGTGTTGGCGCAGTTAGCTAGATTTACTTACAAGGTCCACTCCTGATTTTGCTTTAATTCTTTTGCTCTTTTTGTTCATCAACAGCAGTGTACTAAAGATATATCTTGCTCAATCTCATTTGGGCCGGAAGCCAGATGGAGTTGGGACTCAGAGTCAGGACTACCCCAACAGCCAGAAGAAGGAAGTTATGAGCAATGCCTATCTACTTCAAAGGAAAACCAACATGACTTTAAGAGGCCTACTCAGCCCCATGGACTGGAGAGAGGTGCATTGATTTGGGAAATGCTGAGTAATGTTCTGCCTCAAATATCAAACTCCTCTAATTAAGTGGTTTTGGTTGTTGGGGACTGTAACTGAAGACATGTCACATGATAGACACAATCAGCTAAGTGTTATGACAGTTGTGAGATTGATCAGCCATGTACCTGTAGCCACTTGTTTGGGATTAGTTGTAAAATTGTTCTCACTGCTTAGATGTTCGCAAATGAGCCATGAAGCCGCCTCCGCTCTTGCTCTGCCTCTTGATCCTCATGAAGCTTATTTTCTCCTTCACTCTACAGTATTGACATAAACTCTTTTGCAGTCCACAGGCCTTCACTGTGGAAGCTCCATAACACTCCTGCTTACCTTACCAGACCTGTTCAGCCATTTACTCAGGATGGACATTCTGAGAAGAATAATGCTGATGCACCTCCCATATTGGTGCTTATATAAAGTATTATTTTTCTTTTAACAATCATAATTTTTAGAACTGTGCAGTTTCACTCCTCCATAATATGTATTTTTTAAACCTAGACGGCAGAACAATTAAGTAATAACTTGGGTTTCTAATTCTGAAGGATTGCTTGCATTGCATTTATCAACTGAACTTTGTCATTTCTTTATTTCCTTTGACAACAGATGTGATGATGATGGCGTGCTGCTCATGGACCTGATGAATATTGTTGTTATGTCACACCTTTCCCCAACTCCCCATTCCCATCCATTCATCAACTCGTAACACTCTTCCCCCAGGCTGTTTGAAATATTGAGGAGTGACTGACAAATTCATGCCATAAGTGGATCATCAACTTGGTGGGGTGTATTGATGAAAAGTGACTCCAAGTCACTGCAGGATCTTTTTACCTGAACAATAGCCCATACCAGTCCAACTTACCCACCCACGCCGAGTCAATGTCTGTAAGGTAAAGTTGTACTTTTGGTCTAAGTTCACTCTTACAAATTAACTGAACTACCAGACCTTTACCTTTACAAACAGTATCCTTGTGAGTAGTAACTGACTAATAGTACTAACCCCTTTTAAAGTGATAGAGATTACTTACTTTTTGCAAAGTCACTACTTGTAAAGTTACAACTGAAAAGTTACTAATCATAAACATACACTGCAAAACTCAGGAAACAAAATACCAAAAGTGTAGCTTTACCTTTGTCAACCAGGCCCTCCCTGTGTTACATACAAAATCTAGGAAACATGGAGTAACTGAACCTTCTTCTACTATGTCTTGACTCCTGACTCAAGAATTTTCTAAGTTTAGCATTATCCTTGTTTTATAAATTAGACCCCATGTAGGAATGAGGAGTATTATGTGGTGTGAGGGTTAGTTCTCACCATGTAATACTATTACAGTACCCCAGAGATGGTCCTTTGATTCACACTAGTAAATCCTTAGCTCAGTCCTGGCAGTGGGGCAAAGAGCAGTCAGGTTTTACTTAGAGGAACATGTGTTAAGCATTTCACAGCACAAATATGGGCAATAAGTATTTGGCACAAAACAAAGGAAATCCCACACCAATTTATAAAAAGAGAGCTTATATTTATATACATTTAGACACCAAAACAAACATTCTTGGTTCACGAGAACTGGAGATAGCAATTTTAGAAGTAATAGAAAAACACAGCAGAAATGACTTTGCATTGAAGTTAATGGAGAACATGTAATGTATAACGAAAATGCACTTAACAAGAGGGTTGGATGGGTGTAGGAGGCTGGCCTTGTTTGTAGCGGGTATCTTGGGTACTTACACCGTATACCAGGTCCAGTTATCCCTTATGAGTGAAATGTATTAGCGTTCTAGCAGCTTAGGCTGATAGAGGTAGCTGTAGCAGAACAGCTTATACTGAACTAGGAGACATGCAAAGCTCCTGCAATACCACTATAGTTACACAGTACTAATACACAATAAAAGACAATACTCAGTGTTACCAAAACTAAAGGTGCTTTATTTTAGTGACACAAAGCCAAAAATATCCTAGAGGCCATACTCCTCCTGGAGGTAAGTATCATATACAATATATACACTAGACACCACAATAAGGTAAGTAAATAGTCATAGGATAGTGCAAACAATAGAAAATACCATAGAATGCAATAGGAAGAAATAGGTCTAGGGGCAACACAAACCATATACTATGAAAGTGGAATGCAAATCACAAATTCCCCCCTAGACAAGTGTAGTGTGTAGAGAATCACTGGGAGAGTAAGAAAACCACAAAGGTGAGTAAAATACCCTACCCCAGAGCCCAGGAAAGTAGGAGTAAAGTACTGCAAGTTTCCTTAAGACACACTGCAAGTCATGTCTAGAGTTATTGCAAGAACCAAGCAAGACTGCAAGCAACAAATGGTGGATTCCTGGACCTGAAGACCTGTGAAGAGAGGAGACTAAGTTCAGAAGTCGCAGAAGATTCCAGGAAGGAATCCCCTGCCAACCTAGAAGATGGTGCCAAAGAGGATTCTCCGGTTGGAAGAAGTCTGCAGAATAACACCAAAGAAGATGGCTGCAGGTTCTTGCATGATGCAATGGATGTCCCACGTGGAGATGTTGGATGCAGGTGAGTTGCAGGGCTCGATTCGTCCAACAAGCCTTGGTTCAAGCAAGTCTCGGATTGCAACAAAATGGCGCTGCCTGGACCCAAGAGGGTCGGAACCGCCAGGAACAGGATGGCGGTAAGGGGTTCGGAATCCGCCATGGCGGCGCAGCAAGCTGCGCCGCCATGGGGGATTCCCAGGGCAGCGGAAAACCGGCGGGACACCGCCGGTTTTCCTGTTCTGACCGCGGCCAAACCACTGCGGTCAGAATGCCCTGCGGGGCACCGTCAGCCTGTTGGCGGTGCTCCCGCCGACCCCGGCAGTCCTTGACCGCCGGGGTCGGAATGACCCCCATAGTTACTTAAGTGCAGTGAAAATGGCTGTGAAATAGCGTGTGCCCTAGTTAACGCAGGCTGCAATGCCAGTCCTGTGAAAAGGTTTGTCTGAGCTCCTCATGAATGGCAAAAGAAATGTTACAGCCCATAAGGATCTCCAGGAACCCCAATGCTATGGGTACTGACGTACCATGTACTAGGGACTTATAAGCGGGGTCCAGTGTGCCAATTGGAATTGGTAAATTAAGTCACTAAACTATAGTGACTAATTTGGAAGCAGAGAGAGCATAAGCACTGAAGTTCTGGTTAGCAGAGCCACAGTGACACAGTTAAGCACTACTGACAACACACACATAGGCCTCAAGCTATGAGCACTGGGGTCCTGGCTAGCAGGATCCCAGTGAGTCAGGCAAAACACACTGACATATTGGGTTTTCCATATGAGCACTGGCGTCTTTGCTGGCAGGATCCCAGTGGCACAGTAAAAACACACTGCTACAAACAGGCCGAAAGTGGTGGTAGCCATGCTAGAAAGAGGCTACTTTCTCAAAATGGGACTCTTGGGGGGTGGGCGTTGAGTTAGTGCAGTCCTTGGAACCAGATCACAACAGTCAGAGCAGTTTTACTTGTCTTGTGGAGTCAGGGTGCGAATTGGTTCTGTCTGTCCCTGGTGCAGAACAGGACTTGCATTGAAGTCAATGGCAAGGATGCTACTGGTAAAAAACACCACTTGGTGGTCGAGCTGTGGGGAACCATGGCAGAGTTCAGCTAGTGCAGGCCCTCGGACCAGGCCACAACAATCAGTTCATTTCGAGCAGGCCTGTGGGGTCCATTTGCAGAGGTGTCCTGGCTGTCCATGTGGCTGAACGAGGCTTGAGCCAAAGCAGTTTTACCACTGGCATAACATCACTAACAAGGAGATGCAAAATCTCAGCTAGAGCTGAGTTGCAAATGTTGGAAATCAGGTTGCATGCTGTGCCCTGCACCCGCAGCATTGAGTAAAGGTATCAGTCATCAGGCTGGTAACCAACAAGCCTTAGCAGTGGTAAGGGTGCCGGACTCCTTCAGGAAGTAGCCAGGGCCAAGAGAGTGAGGTAGCTGCCTAAAACTTGGTGGAAGGCTGAATAACAAATCCCAAAAGACAGTCGAACACCTGTTTTTTGAAAATCCCACAATGGGCTTGATGGCTGGTGCAACTTCAGATTTGGTGGTTGCTTTTACCTGCAGCTTTCAAGGGGCTAGTGCCCCTAGTCCAAGGGAGACTGAAGGTGCTTCTGGCTTCCACAGGAGTCTCTCTGGTTGGGTGTTGCAGGATTCAGCCAAGGGCGAAGGTCAATCACGCAGTTCCCAGTCTGCTGCCTGAGGAACAGAATTACACTGTTTTGCTTTGGAGCGGTGGACAGAGTCCGGTTGTCGGTGATGCAGAGCTTCTAAAGGTCCTTTCTCGAGTTAAGTTGGTCAATTCTGAGATTCTGGTGGCAAGTGTTTCCCTTAGATTCAGAATTTAGGGGAATTAGGGGAGTGGAGAAAAGTGGCTGATGGCCAGCTAGCTCCTACAGATAATCCACCCCTTAGGTGACCAGATCTTGTGGGTCCAGTTACCTTCAGCTACCCAGAACCCTTTTTTCAGCCACTTCTAAGATAGCAGCAACTAGAATTTAGTGCACAGACCAGGCTTCTCACCCTAGAGATGTGGTAAGCCTGTTGGGGGGTGCATAGCCATCCAAATCTAATTTCCTGCCTGACCATAAGCAAATGTGCTTGGGGCAGTGGGAAGCCTACTTCCGCACTGGAGGACAGTGCTGATGGCTATCAGAGACAGTATATCATTGATCTGATGGCCCTATTCACTAGCCGGGCTGAGGACTTAGAGGTGTGACCTCCTGCTCTTCTCAGCCCTTTTTGCTGACCTCTGGGAGTGTCCAGGCTGCCTGGCAGGAGGTCAGATCTCTATCTTTGCTGCACCAAACACAAAAAAAAGCATGGGCTGCTCGCCTGAGCACAAAGAAGGGTATCAAACAGGTGGGCAAGCACTAGTGTGCACCCTGGGTGCATGTCACCCATCCCTCAACATGAGAATCATGTTGGGGTAGTGAAGGCAAGTTGATTGACACCAAACTCAATATGTCTAGGTGGTATCATAATGGAGCTAGCAGCCCTGGTCAACCGGAGCTTAAGTCCCATATTATCCTATGGACCGGCCTGCACTTACAGTGTACCTTAATGGAAAGGATGTAATGGAGACATAGAAGCTAGTCTGTAGCTTAAATATTATGCACCCTGCCTTCTGGTTTGCAGAGGCCTACCTTAAGGATGCCTGGCATATTTATAAGGCAGTGCATGGGACTGTGCCACTCATGGTGGGGGCACATTCAATCTCAAGCAGTTTGCACTGCTCTGGAAATCTGCAATGGCAGACCCACCATCAGATATTTGCAAGGGTCACTCAGGGTGGCACAAACTCATGCTGCAACATTGGGGGGGGGCATTTACCACCTCTGCCCTGAGTACCCTGGGTACCATTTACTAGGGGATAATAAGGGGGGTAAAGTCTTTGCCAACCAGGTAATGACCATGTTGACATTAATTCAGGGAAAGAACACAGACACTGGGGCTTGGTTAGCAGGTCTTAGTGCACTATCAGAGTCGAAAAAACAGCATCTAGGGGTTCAAAGTGAGGGGCATCTGCAAAGAGCCCAGTTTTCTTACACAACCTCCTGTAGCCAACACACCCAGGAGACTCAGCCCAACCCTTGGAGAGTCTCCCTGGCCTTTCAGGTATTGAAGAATGTAAGTCAAACTGGCTGCAGTATTGCAGGGTCTACTCTGCCCTACAGCCTCCTATGCAGGTCACTCTAACTGGGCAGTCGGCCCATCTCTACAGTAATGAAACTCATTTCAAACTGAACCTTCCCTACAGCTGTGTCTTCTCTTCCTCTCCTTTTAGTTGAGGTGGTGAGGTGCCCACCTCCCCTAACCTTACTCTTGCTTAAGTGACACCTAGCTTGCCCACATACGTTATCCAACACTTGAACAACCCCACCACGACCAACAGGTCAAGAAAC
The DNA here is from genome assembly GCF_031143425.1 of Pleurodeles waltl. Taxonomy (NCBI): domain Eukaryota; kingdom Metazoa; phylum Chordata; class Amphibia; order Caudata; family Salamandridae; genus Pleurodeles; species Pleurodeles waltl. The sequence continues at coordinate 254,837,588 of NC_090437.1, read as the reverse complement.
CTAGTTTGCGTTTGTCTATGGGGTCTGCTTCACATGCCAAGTGCAAGGGTGCCATGAACGCTAGCACCCAGCATAGGTTACTGACAGCAGTCAGTATCCAGAACAAAACCATAAGCAGGTGGCTGAGCTGCCCTAGAGGCAGCAGTGGGATTCTGGTACCGTTCTTTCTATTTAGAGTGGGGGTTCACCTCATCCTGTGGCACACACCCTTCTTCCACTCTCCCTTCTGTCAGCACATGAAGAACCCCCTGCTGCTTGACAGCTGTCTGACTTTTCAGGATTGGTGAAGCTTCTCCAGTGGCCCATCTGGGCCTTTCTCCCCTTGCAAGACCAACTTCTGGGATGTGATTGACTAGTATACAATCTAAGTGGGGGTCAGAACTGAAGACAACCTTATTCTTGCTCAAGGTGCCCTCCCTCTCTAGGGGTACTTTGGCTACAGGCCTCTCCGTGACCTCCCTCAGGACTTCCCTTACCCTCTTTGTTTCACTTAGCAATACTGATCTGGGGACACCAACCTGTCAACCACTATTGTGTGACTGGTACATGTATCTCTTAGGGCAGAGGCATGGATCCCACTTACCTGAATGGGTTAGAGGTGCCTACCATCACCTACAGGGATCACCAGCTCTCCATCTGAATCTCTCCCACAGTTAAAATCCAAGAGTACCTCCTCATCTGAGGATTCCTCTCCTATGGGCACACTGGACAGCCCAGTGGTAACAACCCTTTTGGGGGCAGGCTGCATCCCTACTGAAATGACCTGTCTTTTAAAAGTCAAAACACAGCATGTTGTCTAAAAGTTTTAAGCCCTAGGTCCCCCTTCCTCTGCTTGTCGGAGTTGGGTTGGATTTTGCTCTGATCTTTTTTAGGGTTATAGGATCCTGAGGGTGTCTATTTGGTGGGCATACCACCTCCCTCGTTTGCTTTTTGTGGGCTTAATCCTCCCTTCTTAGAGTCATCCCATGGGTATTTTTGGGTACTCATAACCTAACCCATATGTCAGCCTTCTTAGCCAACTCCCTTGGACTAGAAAGTGATGAATCTTCTAGATACTGGCGTACCTTATCTTAGGTACAGTGTATCAAAATGTGTTCTTTCATAAATAAACTATAAAGCCCATCATATGTGTGAATCTGTTACAACTGATCCAGTCCTCTAGAGCTTTGACAGATCAGTCTACAAAGTCCACCCAGACCTTTCTGGGTGTTCCTACACTTCAGTCTATATTCCTCTGTCTAAACCCTTCTATGTGTCCAAACCCTTTTATGAGTGTCTCTTTTATATGTTTGCAGGACTCAGCCAATTCCTTGGGAAGGGTCAGAAGTCTATCTTAGCTTTGATTAACTGCCAAAGTAGAAAGCCCCAGTGTTGATTACCTAACCTCTCATTCTGTAAGCCCTCTAAAAGGCTACAAACCATTCGTCATTGTCATCGTCTTCACTAAATTCAGGGACACTCCCTTTGGGGATCTTTGGGTCAAAGAACTCATTCTGTTCCCCTGTTTTCTTTTCGCTGCCACCGCCCTTGGACCTAACACCCAGCCTAATCCTTCTCTCTTCAAGGGCTTGTCTCCTCTCTTCAAGTTCAAGCTTTTCCTCCATTAAGGAGATTTGCCTCAGCTTTTCCTAAAGGGTCCAATCTAGGCCTGGGTGGAGTGGGTGGAGTCGTGCTATGTGGAATTCTGGGAAGCAGCAACAATCTCTGCCGTTCCACCCACTCACACTGCATTTTACATCAAACACAATACGAAGTACTTTCTCATGTTCAAAATTGTGCGTGAACGGCACCACGCAGTTCACATGGAAACTCTTGATTTTCACTCTGTTTGTTGTTCTGGGCCTATTTTCACATCCTTCATTAATCTTTTCAATCCTCCACCCTTCTGTGTCTTTTTGTGACAAGGTATTTTTTGTGTTTCTTTCATTTTTTCCTGCTTTTTGTGTTTGTGTTTATTTTTCCCTTATTTATTTAATTCCTTCCTTCGCCTACTGTTTCTTTTATTCTTCACCCCACCACCCAGTACTGTGGCAGAACAGGGCAACAATGGGAGTTGCGCATTAGGCCCCCTCGGGCAGCCAGCAGCAGCCACTTACCTTGTAGGTGGCAGCGCCACCAAGGGGTGCAGCTTTGGCCCATCTTTTGTGAGGAGGAGTTAGCAGCACTGTTTTTTTGTGCAGCGCCAACTCCCCTCCAGGCTGGTAGCAGGTGGCCGACCAGGGAGCAATTATCCCTTGCAGGAGCATTGGCTGCATTGCAGTGTCAAATGTATCACCCAGGTCCAGCACACCACCAAGCAGGTGGTACACCGCTGGGCCAATAACATCGATCGTGAGCAGGAACTGCTAGGCATTGAGATTCTGGGGCTTGCTTATTATTAATGATAATATTTGTTGTGTTTGTATTCTACAATGCTAACTTTTTTCCAAATAGCATGCTGCGTACAGTCAGAAGTAAGCTATACTTATTTTACGGTAAGAATATTATGTGATCCAGTTTCAGCTAGGCAGGTGCTTGGCGCAGTCTAATCATACTCATCAGCGCTCGCTTTGGATGATTATTTAGCAAGCCATTGCAGTGTATACACCTCTGTCCTCCGGTCATCATAGTGATTTAGTGATACCAGTGAGTTAGCATTCTCTGTCACTATCTTCATCTAGCTGGTAGAGTCCCAAGCAATTTCACAGTGATGTGTAGTACTAGTATGCATCTATGCATTGCAAAAAAGGGAGACTGAGTTGGTCCATCAAAGTGGGGTTGAGAAATGAGAATAGAATCAAAGATCATTCATTGCAATGCATTAGTTCCAAATGTAACTTTGAATAGGGATTTTAGGAGTGTAGCCAACTCAACAATAGTCGATCATACCTTACCACAAGCGATCACATTTAGATAAGTACAACGTTTCTGCAATTGCCTGTTATAATTTTGTGGAGATTAACTGTACCACTAATCCTTTTTTAATCTTCTCTATTTCTTACATCCGTACCCAAGAGCAAGAAAAGGAGCACCACAACGCTGCTGGCTCTGCTCATCCTAGTAAGTCCTATTATTTAATATTATTATTTCTGTAACTTTTACCCCTGACCACTATAATACTACTTGTATTTTTGCCTTGTTTACTTTTTTATATTGTCTCCTTTTTTCCACTGCCCCTATCCAATTTTTATTGTATTCCTGTCATCTGTGCATTTTTTTTCGACTTCCATTGACAATTTTATTCCATCCCTTTATTGCACTTCAATGATTCTGAATCATCATCATCATAGGCTATAGCTCTGCCCCTCCACTACGCAAAGCTTTTGGTTGGCTTCACTACCTGGTTTTCTAACATTAAGAACCAGCAAAATGCCCAGAGTGATATCCTGGATAGAAGATACTGCAGTGCCAACAAAACTTTAACGTTGTGTTGCTGTTGCATTTGTTTCATTAAAAGAATTAAGGTGAGGTGTAACCCGCATCTGAAAACTGTATGTTTTTTCTAGCCACACCAACCACCAGTGGAGCCAGCTTAAGCTCTGCTGCAGGACCAGATTGGGCAGGGGGAGAAGCAGTGGCTGGAACTGGCAGTGGTAAGTCACATTGCTTGATTATTGACAGCTACTATTACTCAGTAGCTACAAGGGTGTCATAGTGATTGTGAACCCCTGTGTTACTGCTACAGTGGTGGTTGGGTTTCCTACTGGTTCTTCTATCTGCAAGTTGGCAAAAGCACACATAGGCCCTCATTATGACATTGGCGGTAAATCCCGCTTACTGCCATGGTGACGGCTGGCAACATACCGCTGCGGTGGCGAATGTCCGTTCGCCATATTATGACACACACACACCAATCCGACAGAATACTGCCACATACACAAATCCACCAGCCCAAAGGTCAGTGGTAAACTGTTGGTTCCAACACCCATACTGTTACGCCAACAAAACAATGCCCACTACATCATGGCCCATGAATCACCACAGTGGATATTCAATGGTGGGAAACCATTGGCGGTACACACTGGTGCGCTCAGAATGGACACCTAAATACTAAACCATACAACATTGGCCAATACCAAAAACACACACCTGACACTCATACACACACCACACCCATCCACCCACAGCACTATAAAACACCCACCCATATCACCCACAAACCTTTACAAACATAAATTATTGGCTCCAGACTGACATCAAGACAATTGCAACAACTAGACACACACACCCCTTCTCCCTCACGCACTCCATTATGTAACCAAACCACAGTACCCAACACCCACACACTTACACACACCACACAGCACCCATGTACCCACAAAGGCACCCCTGTCTCACAGATGAGGAGTTGCAGGTCATGGTGGAGGAAATAGTCAGGGTAGAGCAAGCGCTGTTTGGAGCACATGTACAGCAAAAATCCATTGCCAGGTAGACAGACCTTTGGCGGAGAATCGTGGAAAGGGTGAACGCCATGAGACAGCAACCAAGAACAAGGGACGACTTAAGGAAGAGGTGGAACGACCGACGGGGAAAGGTATGTTCCACAGCAACAATGCACCAGCTCAACGTACAGAGGACTGGTGGTGGACCCCCTCCTCCTCCCAAACAGCTGACAGCATGGAAGGAACAAGTCTTGGCATTACTGCATCCTGAGGGACTCACTGTAGTTGCTGGAGGATTGGACACTGGTAATTCAATATTTACTACTTACCAACCCCCATACCTGCATGTCATCACACCCCCTCACCCTCACCCTCACTCCCATCACTCCACTCCATCTCACACACTGCACCTACACATATGACTAACCCCAATGCCAAATCCTGCATGCCAAACCAATGCATGGACAGCCCTCCAAACCCTGCATGGACACCAATCACTAAAGCATGCACATCATGGGGAAACTAACAATCCCACAATACATCACCATACACAAACAAAGGTGGCAGGGCAACAGCAACGATAGAGGGGAAGCCAGGGATAGAAAATATGTCACAGACATGAAGCATAATACATCACTTTCATCCCCACAGATGCCCCAACCAATCCCAGTGGAGAGGAGGTGCCACGACTATCCAGTCCCCCAACAGAAGATGCCCCCAGTGATGACAGTAACTCTGGACTTCAGGATCTGGACCAATAACCTGGCCTATCAGGGACCACTGGACAATTGGTCACCCCAGCCCACTCACAGTCCACCACAGAGCCTCCCCCATCAGTATCCAACACCATAGCACCCACCCAGCCTACATACATCTCTGTCCCCAGGACACATCAATCAACAGTGTGCCCACCTGTACAGGGATCCCAGTCCACACCTCACCCCCAAGACAATCAGGAACTTGGGCTCAGTGGCAGTGGGCACACCGATCAGGAGACAGAGGCACAGGGCAACAGGGTCACTAGGAGGACCGCTGTGCACCAGGGGGAGGACAGGCCCAGGGAACCGACTCTCCAGGAGGTACTCACCATGATCCTGGGGGCCTACCAACAATCCCAGGACACGATGGGCTAGCTCCTTGATAACAAGCAGGGGAACAAGCTCTGCAGGAGGAACCCCACCAGAAGATTAAGGAAGACTTGCAGGTCCTCAACACCACCATGATCTTAATAGCAGGGGTGCTGGCAGACATGGTCAACATAATGAGGGAATTGACAGCACAGCAGCGGGCCCTTACCACTAGCCAGTCTATTGAACAGCCCACCACTTCTGCTGCAGTTAGTGAGCAGGAGGCCATCCACAAGACCCACAGGCCACCAGCACTTCTCCCCCTGCAGAAGGTGAACCACCCTGTAAACGTTCCCTGCGACCCAGACAGAAGCCAGAGACACTTGCCTAGACCAAGACCACCACCAGGAAATGAGCCTCTCCTGACTGTCCCCCTTGTGTACCACCCTGTCACATTGTCCATTTTGAACAGCCTTTGCTCCCCTTCGTATGGCCACTTGGACACTGGACCTGTGCTACAAACAGACTGGAACAATACCCTAGACTTTCTCCTACCATCACCCCACTCCACTGCACTTTTCCTTCAATTGTATAGAACTATTAGGCACACAGCTCTGTGATTGTGGCCCTGTCCAATCTGTAGGTGAGTATAATGTGCCTATCCTCCAGTGTAGTCAAGTCCACAAGGGGTCTATACACGGGGGTTGTCTCCTCCTCCCATTCATCTGCAGAGGTAGGTATCTATGGGACACAAGAGTGAGTAGACTGTCACAATTTGAACAATGGAACCACCATCTCAGTGTTAATCCAGCATCAATGTGATGGGACAGTGGGAATGGCAATGTATGTGCAATTATAGGCAATGACGCAGTTATGGATAATCTGATCGTTTTCCTCTATCATGAAATGGCGACCACCTGTCCTGTATCTTGGGACAGGTGGAGGTGACGTAACTCCGCCGACGTTGGACATCGTAGCGGAAGGGGATCTTCCACTGCCGTGCAATTCCTCATTGGCTAATATGGGGCTCTACGGAGTACAGTGGCCAATTGGGATCTGCTCTGGCGTGACGGTGTACACCGCCATGGATGTAAGTGCCATTTTCTTTCTTATTCCTGACTTGTTTCCTGACTTTCCACAGGACAACAACTACACTGTGTGTGCTGCTGTCACCTGTGTCTGGAACCTACCATGGCCCATCTGACCAGAGAAAGGGCCCCTAACTTCACTTCTGAGGAGTTGGAGTTACTGGTGGATGGGGTCCTACACCAGTATGGACTGCTGTATGGGCTGTATGGGTGAGTACACCCTTGGCACGATGCATGTGGGAGGGATGCATGGAGATATGTGTGCAAGCATCATGTCATCGGGGGGAATGTCTGGTGGTAGTGAACATGGTGGGCGCCGGGCAAAGTGTGCCAATGGAAATGGAAACGGGATTGGTGGGCCATATGTGTGACAGGCTGGATTGTATGTGTAATGATGTCCTCCCGCCTGTATCGCCTCTGCAGGTCAGTGCCAATCAAAAGTCTGGATTGTTGCATGCTATCGCCAATGACGTGTGGACCCTTGGTATCTACAGCAGGCGGAGAACCCACTGTCAGAAAAGGTAGGAGGACCAGATGCTGGGTACGGTAGACCACGGAGGCCCAGCTGGGAATGGCCTCCCAACAAGGAAGGGGTGCCTGTCGGAATCTGACCCCCCTGATGGACCGCATATTGGTGGTGGCCTACCCAGATCTGGATGAGCGCTTGAGGGCATCACAGCAGGCACAAAGGGATGAGTACAGTGGGCGTTTCAAAAATAATTTGTAGGTATCATGGGATCCGGGTGTTAGGTGTGAGTTAGTGGGTCCCCCTTAATGCCAGGTCAGACATTGCAGAGTGATCCAGCTCAAGGGTAATGGGTGTATAGCAAATCCATATATCCTAGCTAGGTTGCATTCCATGTAAGGCAGGGCTTAGCGGGTCCCAGGAGTGGTGCAGTTGGCAGTAGTTGGCCCTCATCTTGCTGTGGCATCTAGGTATTTGAATGCCAGTACCGAACATAGTGCTCAATCCTGATCCCTGTGTGTGACGGTACTGTATATGCCATCTGTGATGTTGGTGTTGTAATTGACCCAGTGCTCCCTTTCTCTCCCTCTCCCCTTTCTCCTTCTGTCTTCCTTTCCATATGTGCATTAGCATCATCTGGTGGAGGAGCAGGGGCACTGATGACAGAGGGAGATGCATCCCACAGTACCCAGGAGTCAGAGTCCACTGACGCCGAGGGAACCAGTGGGATGGAGGGAGAGGGGAGCACTATGCTGGAGACACAAGGTGATAACACTTACTCAGATACCTCCTCCGATGGAAGCTCCTTGGTGGTGGTGGACACCTCTGGGACCACCCCAGCTGCAGGTACAGCCGCCACCCCCTGTACCAGCACCGCCCTCCAAGTAGCCTCCCAGCGAATTGCCCATGCCCGTTCACCGAGGACGGTGGGCAACTCCTTTGCCCCAGGCACCTCAGGCCCTGCCCCAGTCAACCCTGCTGCCCTTAGTGAGGAGGCTATTGACTTCCTGAGATCCATCTCTGTAGGGCAGTCAACCATTGTGAATGCCATCCAGGGACTGGCATCCCAGATGCAGCAATGCAATGCATTCCTGGAGTGCATCCACTGTGAATTGGCAGCCCAACAGAGACCGATTCAGGCTCTGGCCTCCTCTCTGATGGAAGCCATTGTCCGTGTTCCTACTGTCCCCCTCCAACTACCACTTCCCAGTCTCCTCAACGCCAACCCATCCCATGCACACAGCCAGACAAGCATGCACACAAGATATCACACAAGAGTGGCACAGTCAAACACAGGCACCACACTTTAGTCCACAAGCACTCACATAAACACCAGACAGTTGCATACACAACCACATCCACTGCTGCTACTGTCTCGCCCTCCTCCTTCTCCACCTCCCTCACAGTCACATTCGCACTCACACCTGCATGCACTGCTTCAACATCAACCACCAGCATCACCACAACAAGCAGCACTCACATCTCACTAGCAGACACCCCCACAACAATCATCCAGGCGTCCCCTGGGTCCTCTCCCACCCTGCCTGTCCCCCCTTCTAAAGGACACAAACACAGGCACTCAGACAACCAACAGCCATCCACCTTACATCAGCACACTGCCCATGTACCTGCACCCAAGTCCAGCAGACGTACTCCACCAACAACCACTCCCTCAACCTCCACTCCCATCCCTTCTTCCTCATCCCTCCCCACCATCCCTATGAAGATTTTCCTTCCCCAACTTGGCCTATTCCCTCCCCTTCCCCTGTCCTGCCAGTAAGAGCAGGGTCCCAATGACCCAGCCCAGCACCTCAGCCAAACAGTTCTCGGGGACAGTGGAGGCACCTTCTAGTCGTAGAGGCAATACAGTGAAGGATCCCACTTCACCAGCCAGGAAGGGGAAGGAACCCACTCAACCAGAGAGGAGGGGGAAGGATCCCACTCCACCAGCCAGGAAGGGGGAGGATCCCACTTACCTGCCAGGAAGGGGAAGAAGCCCTCACCTCCTGCCAGGAAAAGGAAGAAACCCTCACCTCCTGCCATGAAAGGGAAGAAGCCCTCACATCCAGCCATAAAAGGAAAGAAGCCCTCACCTCCAGCTGAGACACAGCCGCCCTCACCTCCTGCAGAGGCTGGCAGGGCACCAACACTACCTGTGGGCATAAGGGCCCTCTTCCCCTGCTGAGAAACAGCAGCCCTGACCACCAAGAGTGGTTGCTCAGGAGGCCCCTTCCCTAGCTGAGACATATCAGTCCTCACCTCATGCAGAGGCTGGCAGGGTACCAACACCAAAACCACTGGTGGGTACGGGGCCCTCATCCCCTGCTGAGATACAGCAGCCCTCACTTCCAACAGAGGCTGCCCAGGAGGCCCCTTCCCCAGCTGAGACACCGCAGCCCTCACCTCCTGCAGAGGCTGGCAGGGTACCAACACCACCACCAGTGGGCATGGGGTCCTCATCCCCTGCTGAGACACAACAGCCTTCACCTCCTGCAGATGCTGATGAGGAGGCACCTTCCCCAGATGAGACACTGCAGCCCTCACCTCCAACAGAGGCTAGCAGCGTACCACCACCAGTGGTCACTGAGCCCTCACCTCCCACTGAGACAATGCAGCCCTTACCTCCAGCAGAGAAAATGTAGGCCACCCTCCAGGCACTGCTGTAGAAGGAACCCTCTCCAGAACTAGTGGGAAAGTACCCTACCTGAGAGACTGTGATCTTGCACTCCCCAGCAATGAGTAATGGGCATGGAACCCCCTCCAGAACCAGTGGGCAAGTACCCCACATGAGAGACTGTGACCTTGCACTACCCAGCAATGGGTAATGAGCATGGAGCCCCCTCCAGAACCAGTGGGCAAGTTCCCGACTTCAGCTGAAGTGCCCCCCACCCCCCTTCCCCCGAGGTACCTGCTCACTTTCAAAATTATGCCCCTGCACAATTCTGTGCAGACGTTGTCAGGAAACAAGTTGGACCTTGGACTGTGCCCTGTGGCCATGTGGTCCTTTGTACTTTGGACTAGGCATTGGCCCTTTCTAGACAATTGTACATATCTCCTTGTTATCCAATTGGTTCATTTGGTGGCTGTTCCCATTCAATACATTCTCAGTACTTCCTTACTGTTGCTTACTGTTGTCCTTGCATTATTATGAAGTGTGTTATGTGCCATTGTTTTTTGTCTGCAGCTGGTTGTGTGTATGGTGTGTGTTGTGCGTGGGTGTGTCACTCTCCTTTTCCTCTCTCCATCGCTTGTGTTCTAGGTGGCTGTAATCACCATCGTCATCTTCGTCGGCATTGGTGTTCAGGTGGAGCATGGCATAGAAGACCATCTTGAAGACTTGCACTTCCGGTTCCATGGCAGCGTTGTTCTGCTCTGTGTCTCTGATGGTGAGTCTTTCGTCTTCTGTGCAGTGTTTCCCGCAGGCTTTTGATGGCATTGGTACCACCCCAGAAATCGTGGCCGATTGCAGTGTCATGATATGGTGGCCGTTAACTTGTCTTCCGCCTGGCTGTTGGTGGCTACCGCCGTGGTGCGTGGTGTTAAGGCCGTGGTGGATGGTGTGGTACACTGGCTGTTTATGGGAGTTTTCACACCCATGGTCTTAATTTGGCGGTAATTACCACCAGCCTGTTGGCGGTATTACCCCCACTTTAACAGTCACCGTCAGTGTCATAATGCCCACCATTCTGTATGCAAAAAATGATGGCTTGATGGAAACAGGAAAGAGCAAAATGTTAAGAGAAACGATGGGGAAATGAGTGAAAGAAATGGATGCATGGGTGGGTGAAAGGATGTGTAGGTAAGTATTGGGCAAATGGATGGATGGGTTAAAGGATGATTGAAAGAAAGGGTGAATAGTGAGTACTGAATGAATGGATAATGGATTGTGAATTTCGGTGAAAGACTGGATGAGAGAAAATAAAGCTTGAATCATGGTTGCTATGTGTGAGTATGGTAGGAAGAATGAAAGGATAATTGAGTAATTGTTTGGTTAAATAAACCAGGGAGCTCTTCTGTAGAGGGACATGCTACTCACCTACTTTATTTTATGGTTATGAAACCTATGGTGCGAAGTGCCGGGTATTTTAATTTGTGCTCTATCCCTTGACTCACTGTATTTGTTAAAGGAGGCATCTATGTATCTCACCCATCATCATTATTCATCAACATCCTCCCTGCCCATGGCATTTTGCTACGCATGACTGAAGAAGTGCAGTATGGTTCAATTTGTGCCTGCAGTGCTGGCTGTGCAATATGCATCTGATTCAGTTAATTCAGCATTTAAAAAGTTGCCAATGCATTGCAAACCAAACACACAATGTGTGTTGTTTTCCCTTCACCCACCCAATCACCTCAAAGTACTTCACTCCTTTATTCTTTCCTAAGTTCTTCCATCCCAGCCTACAAAATAAAGTGAAAAATCAATTCCTGGGATGTGTCACAATTTTATGGCTATGTGAAGTGTTTCCAAAATATATTTCATGGTTTTCCATAAGAGATTTATTGTATGCGTGTTCAGATTTTTCCTTTTACGCTTTTGTCAAAAAGTGACTGGAAAAGCCAAAGATTAGGCACATAATGAATCAATAATAGTTGACACCCCTCAATTCTATAGCAAAAGCTCCACCTACTCACCTAATCCCTCTGGCTTACTCTGCAGTAGAGTGAGTCGATTTTCCTTTCCTTACTGCCCAGGGAAAATAATTTGTTGGAAAGAATTTGTGGTAGTGGGCGGGGCCAGTGAGAAAAGGTGGACTAGTAAGTGCCCGATTTCAATTCAAATTTGACATAAGGGATACTGTGTGATGAAGATGCCACATACAATCTATATAGCCTGTTCTTTTCCCTGTAGTGCAGTGCATAATTGTCCCCACCGTCTACTTACGGCAAATACGATAAATAATATATCCACATTTTATACATGAAGTGTGACACATCTTATTTATTCATCTATCTCTTTGGAGTCAGGGTAGAAAAATAAGTGAAAGGCGTTTGGGGAAGAGCAGGGTCATTGGAATTAAAGATAGATAATTGTCAACTACAGCTGCCCTAGCTGAAGACAGTATCAAAGTAATGGAAGTGATAGCTAGCATGCCTCCATTAATTTGGCACAAAAAATTGTACTCCATTGTGCATAATGCCTTACTCATAAATGAGAGGTAATTCATTTTTTTTTTTACACTAAAAGTCTTTGGAAGTACTTGTTAAGTTACTAGAATATCCTTCAAAAGAAAAAAGTGAAATCACAGTTTTTCAAAAAATCTGGTGTCATACTGCCTTAATTATTTTCTACCAGACAATCAGTGGTTTTCATGTGAGGCACGCGTGGTTAAACAAATAAAGTTGGCCCTGTGACTCTCCTAATTATAATCACATCAAATTCCAATGTCCCTAGGGTATCAACAATGTAGTGTTACTGTGCCACCCACTTCCTACTTTAGAAGAAGTGTTTGTTCAGATCATTGTTTGTAATTCGCCTTTTTTATTTTTGTTTTTCTCAATATAGTTATTCCTGCTAGAAAACCACCAACTAGACAAGAGATAGCGGCATGTCTGCAGCACCAGAGGTTGGAAAACATCCAGGCTGGATATCGGTGGCTAGAGGTCCTAGTGGAGGAAGAGGCTGAAATAACTGCCTTGGATGAAGGACCCAGCCCAGCAGCATTCCAATGCCAGCCCCATCCTCCTAGCCACTACATCGCTGGTGCCAGCAGTCACAGTCCATGACTGCCACTGCTGCTACCCCCTCCCACTTGGACAGGCTATTCCAGGTCTGTGTCCTGTAGTGGCTTGACCATATTGAAAACAAGGTAAGGAGCATAGAGCAGAGCCTTGACCAGCATCAGACCTGTGTGGACAATGGCCTCTTCTAAGCACTTTTTAAATTTTTTGTTTTGGTGGGAGAGGGTGGGGAGGGAGTTAGGACCAGGCTTTACCCTGGATTTTAGTTGGACTTTTGGGGAAAACGGGTGGGCCTGTTGTTGGTAGAAAGGGTGGGATTTTGTATTTGTTAAAAATGTTTTTTTGGTGTTTGAGTTTACATTGCTGTCTTTTAGTGTAACCTATTTTCCAAAGTTGGCTCAAAAAGTGTTTGACATTTACTTATACCCTTGCACTACTGCATTTTCCAACTATATTGCCGACTACAGGCTCTGATTGGGTTTGCTGCGTATTATGTCTATTTCTTGGGTAGGTTTTGGGGATAAGGTGTTTATTACATATTAAGGTCCTTTTGTTTTCTCTTTTTTCTTTCCTCTCTAGGTGATGTATCTGCTCCTCTGGAGTCACTTCCTGCTTGGACCGGTGTACCTCGGAAAGAAGAAAGGAGGAAAACGGTTTCAGGTAGGAGGTTAAAATATATTATAAGACAAGTTCACCAGGGAAGGGAGTGAGCGAGGACATGAGGAGGGATAACACAAGTGTCACACGTGTCGGGCATGCATAGGTGCTCATGACAATGTGTTCTTCCTTTTCCCTTCTAACCCACCTCTTTTCTGTGGGGTTACCTTTCCCTCACCCTCTCCTCTCCCTCTTCTTTTTCCCCAGGGGAAGCTCTAGTAAGAAAATAGGACTGTGCCTTATGCAGCCACGTCCCTCCAGGAACTCCTCTTGTCCATTCTCCGATCTCTCTCTCGTCCTCCTCCTTCACCTCTGCTCTCCTCATCCTCCTCCTTCCTCATGTTGACCTCTCCATTCCTGTTCCTACTCCTCTGTGTCTCTGTCTTCCTTTTTTTTGCTGTTCTCCTCCTTTTTCTGCCTCTGTGCCTCTCCTTGTTCCTCTGTGTCACCTTTTTTTTGGTAGTTGTCTCACTCTCCTTTTTGGTGTCCTCCCTAGTCTCCTCACTCTCCTTTCTCTTTCTCCTCTCTCACGCTGTAAAATCCTTGTCCCCGGCTGCCCGCGCCGTCATAACCCCAGAAGTGTTCCAAGGATGCTGTGTCATTGCGTCAGAAAGTGCCCCAGTGTTGTTGTTATTGGTTGCCCCGGCAACTATCGATTCTGGCTGCAAGTTTGTAATGGCGTCCCTGATACATGCATCTTAAGGATGTATGAGATAGTAGAAGTAGCCGGCTAGTGTGCTATCAGGGAAGAAAGGAGGTGCCACTCCAACGTAGGTGAACTCTAACTGCTGGATTAATCAAAGGGTTACCCTCACTGTCAACTCAATTGAAAGAAAAAGAATTAGTGGATTATATTACATCATAACTTTAAGAAGACTGAGACCAGATCACCACAATCACAGTATTTGACACACAACAAAGAAGACCTGATATGTTAATAAAAAATAGCAATATCTACTTCTTCTGTGCAATAGTAGGGAGCTACGATTTAGTATCTAACCATAGGAAATTAAATCATTGAGACAGGAGAAGTTGGCTCAGAGTCAATAGAGGCTGGACAAGGTTAACCGTTTACACAACACACAGCACACCAGGCCCTAATGACGAATATTGCTCAGGTAATAGAAGGTCATGCTGTGAGTTGGTATACTTTTCACCACATCTGCCCCAGCAAGTGTGTGATCCATTTATGGTGTAAAATTAAGTCAAACCTCAATATATCACACAGCCCTGGGGGAAGAGGACTAGGGGGCTTGATCCATGGATGGGAAAGGGGATTTGGGGAAAGGTGCAACAAAGACAAATACTACACAAAAGAAACCATGAATATGTTCATCGGGGCACTGAGCAGCACACCATCATCAATCTGTTGTAGAAAGAAATGATGAAGGGATAAGTGTGACACAGTTCAGTTAAATGCATTGCAAAACATCTTTCTTCCCAAAGAGACCCAATATAGTATATTTCTAAATGTTATGGCTTTTAGGTTTGAAAAATAGAAATTATCGAGGACTGAAGTTCTAAACATGCGATTGTTAAAAGGTAAATTATACTGTTTTGCCAAATTAGGCTTTGCATCTCCATTCTTCACGGAATGTCCATCACTCTCAGATGTCTGGCTGAACCTATCTGATAGTTAAGCTGGAGGCCTGCGTATTGAAAAAACAGTGACTGTATCATATTGTGGAGGAGGAGTACAAAATGAAGCAATGTAAGCTCCATGAGGAGTCAGGAGTGTACCAAGAAGACTCAGAGGCAGAGCAAGAACATAGGAGGAGTGTAATGTTTGAGCCAGCAATGCAGCAAATACATACTCATCAGGATTTCCCAACAATGCATCTCTCTTCAGTCGAAAGAGCTGAGTGAGTACACGGCCATCAGATTCTTCGTCATCATCATGGTTTCTCTTTGAAGTCGATATCTTTCTAGTTGGCTGAAACTAAAATTTAGTTCACAGATCAGGCGGCTCACCCTAGAGGTGGAGTCAGCCTGCTGGGGTGTGCACAGTCGTGCATACCTGATTTCCCACCTGACCACAAGCAAATGTGCTTGGGGAAGGAGGAGAGCTACTTCTGGAGGGCAGCACTAATGGTTATGAGAAGTGGGGCTGCCTTTTAAGCTCACTGCTCTGTGACCTCCTACTCGCCTCAGCCCTATGTTCTTACTTCTGGGTGTGCCCAGGCTACCTGGCTGAAGTTCAGAACTCTGTCATGGTGGCAGCAAGCAAGGGAGGAAGTGTGGGCTGTTCAACAGGAGCACAAAGAATGGTGACAAACCGTTGGGCAAGCACTAGCATGCCACCTGGGTACATGCCAACCATCCTTTGACATGAGAATCATGTTGAGAGAGAGAAGAAAAGTTGTTTGATACCATCTCAACATATCTAGGTAGCACCAGATTGGAGCTAGCAGCCCTGGACAACAGGGGCTCAAGTCTCATGTTATCCTAAGGACCGACCTGCTCTTACAGTGTACATTAATGGAATGGACACTATAGAGACAAAGGGGCTTGTGCTTATATGTCTGCACCTTAAACATAATGCATCCTGCATCCGTTGCAGAGGCCTAACTTAAAGGTATCTGACATATATATGTAAGGAAGTGCATGGGACTGTGCCACTAATGGTGATGGCACAGACAAACTCTAGCATTTTGCACCACTCTGGCAGTCTTCAATGGCAGGCCTGCCATTAGAAGTTTGTTTGGGTCCCCCAGGGTGGCACAAACTCATGCTCTAGCCCTACGGCCCCCTTTACTACCTATGCCTTGGGCAGCCGGGTTACCATTTGCTAGGGGCTTACAAGTGGGTAAAGACTTTGCCAATCAGGTAATAACCACATTGACAAGAATTCAGGGAGAGAACACATACAATTTGGTCTTATTAGCAGCACTAGCAGAGTTAAAAAGTTAGCATCTAGGGATTCAAATGGGGGAAAAATGTTGATGGCTTATGCAAAGATCCCATTTTTCTTGCACCCCAGTTTGCTTCAAAGTTACTACTGCTAGTTTTTCTAACATGAGTTTATTTTTCATGACGGTCTGGTCTCAGTCATTGATAACCCACTAACTCTGTGTTTTCTTTGAGTCTATTTTCCTGTGATGGATAATCTGTCTAAATAATTCTCCAGTTGGTGTTCACCTCATTTGGAATAGATGGGAGTAGGACTTCCTTATGTGAATAGTGATGTCTTCTATCTGAGCACAAGAACATTAATACCACCACCATTAAGTAGTCCCATTTGAGAAACCCTGCAATAAGGTTTGGGAAGACTGTGAGAGGTACCTTTGCTTAATCTATTCAGGTAAGAATGTGAAAAAGTAGTTAATAACGTAGTAGTGAAGTTGTCTTTTGGAAGGAGAGTTTATATAATTTTTTTGTGTATGTTGTTGGCAGAACCCAGTAATTGTTATTATTAGTTACAGAGGTTAGGACTAGGGCAGTAAACACACTAAGTAGTACACTGTACGGTATAATTATTAGGTAGTTGGGTGCTGCCAAACCTCATCAAGTGAGGATTTTTTGTTCCAAGACAGTGCCACTCTTGTAGCTGGATATAGTTAATTACTGGGCTGCAAGAAGAGGTAAGAACACATTCAAGTCAAGGGAATTTGGGTCGGGAAACTCCAAGGGAAAAGTCGATGTATAATATGTGACAATTTCAGAGGGCAGCTTCTTCTTACATTCTTCTGTCAAAAACATTAAGGCTATACAATGCCACCTAGCAATGGAAAGACAGATAATCATAAAGAAAAAAAAGTAAAGCTCATTTATTTTTTCATTTTACAAACCCTCTCTCTCCACCCATAACATGTCCAGGCCTCCTCAAGATAAAAAAGTCCCTTCCACCCTTTCCTCAACTTCCCTCCCTTTCTACTCTCTCCACCCACCACATACCCTCTGCCAAAACAAACAATAAACACAAAAGGGCTTTAAGGGCACCCAGGTCAGTGGGGATGCTGGCCATCTCCTGGGCCAAGTTCTGCTGCACATCCCAGAGCTCTGTGTTCTTGTCCCTGAGATGTGAAAGTTTACATAGGATTCGGAAGGCTGATGCTACAGGCAACAGTGAAGGGCCCTAGATGCAGTTGGCAGTGGTGTGGCCTAGTTAGAGGCTGGCCTTGCTGTCGGCCGAAATAACTTGAGGCCTGTACCTCCTCTTCTTCATCCTCCAGGGCCATCAGTCAACAGCCACTGCCTCTAACATCTGCTGCTGTGGATAGACATCTTTCTGGTGCACTGATGACACCAGCGGTTGCTACTTGTTGCCAGCTCCAGCAGCAGTAGTCACTATATCAAGAACGTAAGAAGTAAACCTAAACATGATTTTTAATGCACAGCTCATACTTGTTTATGCTGTCTATAGTGGCACAGTACGGTAGCTGTAGCCCCAGGGCTATTGGAGTTTATTTTGGATGTAATGATTGATGAGATGATTAGTCACACAACCTAGGCACTTGTTTTCCCACCAATGCATCACATCATAACTCGGTAATCCTAGCACTGACTGCAAGGAATCAAGCCAGAACACAATCAAAAGGTGATTTTTGTTTAAGGTATTCATACGAAAACTGAATAGACACTTGATGTGTGTTGATAAATGAATTACTTGCCATTAATGAGCAAGGCTTTTATAGATTAGGGGTGGAATTCCACGGACTCACCTAAAAAGCTTGTGAGATTCCGCAGAGTTCTGCGAGTGGCAGAATTCTGGTCTGTCGAGCTGAGGACAGGTCTGAGGTGTACAAGAGCCCTGACATGCTGCAGACATTACCCTAATCCTTCAAGCAAAGAGACTCACTTAGGCATCCATATTGATGCATAATAAACACTACAAGTTTTGCAAGAGAATGGACTGTCTGCTGCATGGGGAACACTAAAAGTAAAATGTCAAAGGAATGTGCTGTTAATTAAACTATTGAGGAACTTCAGAACATCTCTCTTGATGCCTAGAAGCCATCTTAGGCTGTAAGTACTTTACAGAACATGCAGCTTGAATACCATTAACAGTTAGCCCCTGGGATGTGACAGTCCCCGGGGCCGTGGGGGTGTTAACCCTCACTATTATTTTTTTAATTATCTTGAAACGGGTAGGTGGTGGTGCCTGGGGGTCCTGAAAGCCCTGGGGCTGTCCCCTTTTTTTGTTTCCAAAATGTCCCTAGGACCACGCTCCCTTTTTTACAAAATCAATCATGGCAAAATCTACAAATCCACCATGAATTCCACTGTGATTTAAAAAAATATACTTTCAAGCCTTTGGGGAATCCCAAGGGGACCCCTGGACCAACAAGAGGGGCTAGGGTAAATGTACCATGCCCACTTTCCTTTTTTTTTGCTCTTTCTTTTTGAGACTCAGCTGAAGGAGAGCCTCAAAATGGCTGCCAAACCTTCCCGGTTGAAGTGTTGGCAGTCAATCAGATCTCTTCATGAGATTGAGAGGATTTGTGAAGACTTTGGGCCTGATTCTGACCCTGGCGGCCGGTGACCGCCAGGGTCACCGGCCACGGGAGCACCGCCGACAGGCTGGCGGTGCTCCGAAGGGCATTCTGACCGCGGCAGTTCAGCCGCGGCCAGAAAGGGTAAACCGGCGGTCACCCGCCGGTTTACCGCTGCCCTTCTGAATCCTCCATGGCGGCGGAGCGCGCTCCGCCGCCATGGGGATTCAGACACCCCCTACCGCCATCCTGTTCCTGGCGTGAAACCCGCCATGAACAGGATGGCAGTAGGGGGTGCCGCGGGGCCCCTGTGGGCCCCTGCAGTGCCCATGCCAATGGCATGGGCTCTGCAGGGGCCCCCGTAAGAGGGCCCGCAAAGTATTTCAGTGTCTGCTATGCAGACACTGAAATACGCGACGGGTGCCACTGCACTCGTCGCACCTTCCCACTACGCCGGCTCAATTCTGAGCCGGCGTCCTCGTGGGAAGGTTGATTTGCCCTGGGCTGGCGGGTGGCCCTTTTGGCGGCCGCCCGCCAGCCCAGGGCAAATCTCAGAATCACCGCAGCGGTCTTTCGACCGCGGTGCGGTGTTCTGACGGGGTTACTTTGGCGGGCGGCCTCCGCCGCCCGCCAAAGTAAGAATGACCCCCTTTGTGCTTCTAGATATACAAATTTGGTTTTCTTTTAATATTACAGAACAGATTTACACCAAATCACAATATTCGGGCCCTAAGATAACTATAACTCGTGTCCTTGCCATACACAGTTTTCTCAGCAATAATTTTATTGCAATTGTTGTAGTGACAATATCAATGATGCCATAGAAGGTGCCATCAACAATATAATACAGAGTAATTAGCTTTGCACAGCGAAGTTATGGTTACCTAAGGGCACGAGTTATAGTTACTTGAAATAACTCTAACTTTAACTGCTGAAGCTCTATTGTCTTGTATGAATAGATTCAGAACTATAACGTCCCTGTTTCTGTTATTTTTTTTATTCTATTTCTAAACTAGAATGTCCCTGTAACCTTTGTTTTTTCAGTGTATTTCTATGTTTTTTTTTAACATAAAGTAATTTGACTTACTAGACGTTAGTACAACCCCTACCATGCACGGCATTTCACCGTGCAAGGCTATGGTTGGCTGCAGGGCCTGACCTATGACCAGACCCTGCAACCAACCCCTATAACTACCCAAGCCCGTGCCACACACAGCATTCGGCTGTGCATGACAGAGTTTAGCCAGGCCCTGCGGCCAACCACTGTAACCAACCAACCTCATATCTGGCACACCCTTTCACTGTGCGCAGTGGGAGTTGGCCACAGGGCCTGTCTCTAAGTAGATCTCTGAGTGTGTGGTTGAGTGTCTGAGTGGGTCTGAAAGTGGGTGTTTGAGTCTATGAGAGGGTCTGACTGGGTGCATGAGTGTCTGAGTGAGTGTGTAAGTGGGTGCATGAGTCTCTGCGGACAGCTATGGCAGAATGAAATAGTCTATGCTTGAGTTTGTGAATGTTTTTATTTTTTTGCTTATTTGGGAATATGTCTCAACAGATATATGCAAACCCGTCATGGGGGGTCAGGCTGAGCATTACTATGTATTCACTCTGAGTGGGTCTGTGAGTGGGTGCATGAGGTCCTGAGTGCTTCTGTGAATGAATGAGTCTGTAAATTAAAAAAAAAAAAATTCACCGATATTCACAAATTCATCATGATGTTACACTAGGGGGACGCTAAGTACGGCGACATATTCACAAACATGGCACAGCGTGAAAAAAAATATTTGTTAAGGTCATCATTTTACCCTCAATGCCCCTCCTATATCATAGCCCTGGGGTCAGGGTATCTCCACCCTGAACCCTTATTCCATTTTTCATTATATTTTTCGGCTCTGGGGACTGTGTCCTAAATGTGTACCTAAAATGGCAGCTGCAAATTTCTGGTCAGGTTTTGGCCAGTTAATCTCGGCATTCCTGTGAATTTGCCACAATAATCATGAAATGATCGCAACTGATCCCCGCCCGAGGATATACAGATTTATTTCCCATTTGATATCTCAAAAACATCCCAATGGATTTACACTAAACATGCAAAAGCTTAATCTGCATACCGAAACCTACCTGTCTGCCAGATTTGATGCATTTCCATCCAGCAGTTTGGGCTGTAGTCTTGTTCGAACCTCCTATGAGAGTTAACCAGGGAAACACACGTTTTCTGATACCACCCCTTCATCTAGGCCCCCATCTGATGGATCACCCCGAAAAGTGTCATGCACAACAAGAATCACTGGCACACTTTTTGGGAGAAAATTTTGTGAAGGTTCGTGAAACAGTGCCAAAGATATAGGCAAGTTAAAAAACACTTTTTCTATGGAAATATGGTCCTAAGTAAAACTACCTACTGGCAACTGTTTATCTATCTATCTATCTATCTATCTATCTATCTATCTATCTATCTATCTATCTATCTATCTATCTACATATATATATGTATATTTACTACAGAGTCTTTCCACAGTCACATTCCAGTCTTCCCTAGGTTCACTTGCAAAAATGATGACGGCACCACCAATTCGGAAGCATAAAAGTTCCATTTAATTCAATGCATAAAGTAAAATGTGCTGAGTGCTAATCCAAGACAATTGGCGACGCGTTTCGGCCTGAGCCTTCTACTGTCCATAGAGTTACACATTACCAGAGTGTACTTAGCCCATGTGACCACCCCCTTCTACCAATTAAAATATAACCACTATTAGATCGCTAACCAATCCACTGTATGGATGCCCTTCAGGAAACACCAGCACAGCACCCACCCAGTGGGCCCATGCCATTGTCCCCAGGACACGTCAATCAGTAGTGTGTCCACCACTACAGGGACCCCAGGCAACCCCACAAACCCAGGACGATCAGGGACCTGGGGTCACTGGCAGTAGGCACACAGTTCAGGGGACAGAGGCACAGGACAACAGGGAAGCTGGGAGGACTATTGTGCGACAGTGGGAGGACAGGCCCAGGGAACCCACTCTCCACAAGGCACTCTCAAACATCTTAGGAGCATACCACCATTCCCAGGAGACCAAGGGCCAGATAATGGCCAAGTTTCAGGAGACCCAGCGGACAGGAGGGACAGTACCTGGGGATCAGGGATGACCTAACAAAAATATACACCATCCTGGTCACCATTGCAGGGGTGCTGGCTGACATGGGCAAGACCATGAGGGAGGCAGTGGCACAACAAAGGGTGCCTGACACTAGCCAAACCAAGCAACAGCCTTCCACCTCCACCGGCACTAGTGGACAGTAGGCCCTGCCACAGGACCAACAGCCCACCAGCACCCCACCCCCTGCAGAAGGAGAACCACCCTGCAAACGGTCCCTGCGATCCAGGCAGAAGACAGAGGACATTGCCAAGACCTCCACCAGGAAATAGGAATCTCTTGATAGTCACCCTTGTGTCCTACTCTGTTACCCTGTCTACCTTGAACTGCCATTGCTCCCCTTCCTATGTCCCCTTGGACAATACACCTGTGATACCAAGAGACTGGACTCTACCCTGGACTTTCCTCCAAATTACCCCAGCCCCATGCACATACACCTATACTTATTAGCACCTAAATAAACATCCTTGAAACAAATACCAGTCTGGAGTCAGTCTAAAGCTTTACAAATATATTAGTACAACATTATCAAAGCATTGCAACGTATATGTACAGTGAATTATACTACAGGATGACCTTTGGTGGGCAGCAGTACATATAGCAGTAGCCAGAATGGGGCACAGAGATCTGAAAATAGAGAATCCAAAGGGAACAGTCAGTGGCCATAGACATAGGGTAAGAGACTGCCTTGTACAATGTCCAACAGATTACCTAAATGTTAAGTGGAGTTACAGTGTCTTACCTGTGTGTCACTGGAAGTACTGCTGTAGTATATTTATTCTGTCAACATCTTCTTCCTCTGCCTCCTCTTCCTCCCTCTCCATAGGCTCCACTGCTGCCAAAAGACCATCTCCAGGCACTTCCTCCTGCAGAAAAGGCACCTGGCGTCTCAAGGCCAGGTTGTGCAACATGTAGCATGCAACGATGATCTGGCACACCTTCTTGGGTGAGTAGTACGTGGGGCCACCTGTCAGATGGAGGCACCGGAACCTGGCCTTCAGGAGGACAAAGGTTCTTTCTATAGTCCTTCTTGTACGCCCATGTGCCTCATTGTAACATTCCTCTGCCCTTGTCCTGGCATTCCTCACTAGGGTCAGTAGCCATGAGAGGTTGGGGTAACCAGAGTCACCTGTAAATATAGCGTGAAAACTGTTAGACACACACTAACCCTTAGGGGCAATCCCATACCCAGACATCAACATATACTGGGTGGAGACCTTTGGCTCAACTATTAGCCACACCCGGTGCCTCTGGAGTTGGCCCATCACATATGAGATGCTGCTATTCTTCAAGATAAAGGCTTCGTCCACAGAGCCAGGATATTTGGCATTCACATGGGAGATGTACTGGTCTGCCAAACACACCATCTGCACATTCATCAAGTGATAGCTTTTTCTATTCCTGTAAACCTGTTCATTTCTCCTGGGGGGGGGGGGGCAAATGCTACATACGTACCATCAGTGGCACCAATGATGGGGATATATCCAAGGGCATAAAAGCCAGCCTTCACTTTAGCCAAATCCTCCACCTGGGGGAACAGGATGTAGCTGCGCATATGTTTCAGCAGGGCAGACAACACTCTGGTCAACATGTTGGAGAACATTGACTGAGAAATCCCTGATACGATGGCCACTGTTCTTTGGAAGGAACCACTTGCCAGGAAATGGAGCACTGACAGGACCTGCACTAGAGGGGGAATTCCTGTGGGCTGGTGGATAGTTGACATCAGGTCTGGCTCCAAATGGGCACACAGTTCTTGGATTGTTGCACGATCAAGTATGTATGTGATGATACAGCAGCAGTCCTGCCACTGTTGGTAATTCGTCCCCCGAACTAAGATCAGAACTTTCGATACTTGAGGGGCTTTATCCTGTTCAATGGCTCAGTCCATGTATATTTATGCATGTGTGTGTGTATGTATTTATATATATATATATATATATAGATATATATATATATATATATATATATATATATATGTATATCTCACACCCTAAAGTAACTATAACTCATCTCCCTGCCATGCACTGTGTTGTTATCAATAATGTAATTTTGTGTGTTGCTGTGATGTTATTAACTGTTTCATAGATGTAATATGGGAGGTAATTAGCAGTGCACGACAATGGTCTGAATACTTAGAAACACTAATTATTTTACTTGTGGCCATATGCTATAGGCTCCAAGGAACATAGAATTATTGTTTAAAACATTTATAAGGGTCTGTTGGACACTCTGCATCCCCCCACAACACTGCTGGTGGTGCCCTGGTCAGGACCAGGGGGAACCATCAGCAGCAAAATATCTATAAATTAGACAATGAAGAGCATTATAGGGCACTTCTTTTTGTGAGTAGTGCTCTGACTGTTCATTCATTATAAACCATTTTTTATTTTTTCTCTTCTTTTTTGTGGGTGTTCATGTACCACCGAGTCACTCACAGCTTTAATTTAGGTTGGGTGCTATTTTGGTGAGTCCAAGGGCTCACACACTTCTGCTGGCTTGCTTCCTGTAATACTTAGGAGGCATTTCAACTTGTGAGGACAGGATACCAAAACAATTATTGTGTAATACTATCTGGCTGCTGGAAAACACAGCTATTGTTTAACCAGACTTCTGTCTCTGAATTTGTTGTGGATACAAGACTTCTTCAGAACTGATTTTAGTCTTAGATGCTGGATGACACTATGATTACAATAATACTCTCCTCTCACATACCCTTAGCACTCAAGGCCACGTTTGACATCTTGAAAATGAGGATAGGGCTAGCCTTGGGATCCATTACCCTATTTATTAGGCCCTAATGATTAGGGGTAGCTTATGCCAGGCATAAACGTGGCATCTCTAGTCACCCACTTCAGAACATTCTTGGACCTGTGGAAGATCATAAGAGGACTGAACCAGCTGGATGAGACTTAAAAATAGACCCTAACGGACTGTACTTGCTCTCCCATTTGTACCCACAACAAAGTAGTGAACTCCAAGGATTATGAGACTATCCTTCTGTTTAAGATGCAGACTGTACTTGCTCTCCCATTTGTACCCACAACAAAGTGGTGGACTCCAAGGATTATGAGACTGTCCTTCTGTTTAAGATGCAGACTGTACTTGCTCTCCCATTTGTACCCACAACAAAGTAGTGGATTCCAAGGATTACGAGACAGTCCTTCTGTTTAAGATACAGGCATAAAAAGAGCTACTAGAGGCTTTACCTGCAACTCCCCAACTGACCAGTGGTAAGTAGATCTGTACTGAACTCTGCTGTTGCCTTCTGCTTGACTCCCAGTGAGCCTCAAAGCATATTCCCTAAGGTCCTAGGGGGCTTTGGAATTGTATTCTTGTGGTGGATTAGAATTTAAAGGTAAAATTATATGCAAGTACAAACCTGGTTGGTGTAAGTGACCTGCACTCCCTAGCAGTCAGCATCAATTTGGGCCTAGATCCTGTTCTAACTTGACCATTGATTATCATTGGCATTGTTTGCTTCTTTGTGCTATTTCTACTGAAAACTCCACTTCCTTGTATTACATTTTGTCATTTGGGTTTCATTTTGTTTATCAACTTCTACCCTATAGTTTTAATTCATTTTTATTTTACATTTCAACTTTATTACTGTTTTAGTACTGTATAAATACTTTACACATTATCTCCAAGTTAAGCCTGTCTGCCCATTGCCTTAGCACTAGGGGGTTGAGCTAAGGTTTATTCAGTGACTTTAATGGTTCAACCTGACAAGGAGTGTGGTTATTGGTGGTAGAAACTTACCCTCCACAACTAATAACCTACTTTCCTAAAATATACCTATGTATTCAAATTAAGAGCAATCTTTGAAAGATGCCTATTTGACATTGATTTACGGATTTAATTTGATTCATTCATAGTTTTCTAAATCCCAACCCAAAGGGTGTCATGCTGCTGATTAGCTGGAGTCAGCAAACAGAAAAGCAACTGGGACAGGTAATCATCTTTAAATAAGAAAGATTTCAGTTGCATACGAAACAAGAGACGATTAGTGACAGAACATAACATGAAAAGCAAGGTGTTCCAGATATTGGATACCAAGTAGGCAAATGAACGTCCATCACCCAGGCTGTGAAAAAGCAGATCTTTTGGAGTTGGAAGACATAACTGCAGTGAAGGAGTTTTTCGGGTGAATAGGGTACAAGTTTATTCCAGAGTTAATGATGATGAGTCTTGTGAGGGTCTATATGGCAGGGGTGCACATAAACTTGCTGGAGTATTTTCATCCTTTGCAGGAATCCGTGCTCATGGAGGCCAACAGATCTCTGGACCCTGCATAGGATGTGGTAGAACCATGAGCACAATTTCAATGCAAATCAATAAATTCACACAGTATGACCAATGTGCCAATACCAGGAAAGCACCAGTCAAGAATAAAGTTAAAGAGTTTTATAACAAACCTATTCTCAAAGTCATGTAGACAACTCTTAAGACAAAGTTATGAAGATATAGGAGCACCAAGGGATGCTTAAAGTGATTAATTAAGTTCAGACGGACTAACATGGATAAAACTAAACATTCAATAAGAAGAACACAAAACATCAACAGAATTATCTGAAATACAGAAATTAAGAGTTGCTTAGGCTTGGCAAGCAACAATTCAATTTAAATTGGCAGAGTTTTTATTTAGCTGGGCACAAAGAGAAACCTAAAATTAGCAAATCAAAGAAGAACATGTGTAGGGCAGAGCACAAGCAAGCAAAAGACAAACAAAAGAAAAAGGGCAGAAAGAATTTGAAAAAGCTAATGTCGGTCAACAGACTACTAATTAAGGTGGGCAAAGGACAGGTAAAAGGGGAATGCATCAGCATGTCAGAAGCCCACTCAAGAGTCTTCTGCAATGGGCTAGGGAAAATTCTTTAAGTCTCAATGGGGAATCTCAAAGGGGTAAAGCAGAGAGAAAGATACTCTCCAAGTAGCTCAGCAAGCAGGGTTCATCATCTGCAGAGCATGTGTCTGGATTCTGAGTGGATATATGACCATAGTCCAACTGATCATTAACATATCAAAGTCCACACAGCAATCTGATTTACTCTAAGTGACAGTCCACATTAAGTTGAGGGAGCAATATCCAATAGAATTCGATTACATGACTCCAAGTTGAAACACCAACATTTCTTCTCAGGGCTGTCATGGGAGCATCATACATTCATGTCGCTCCACACAAGTTTGAAACAATTGTACATAATATCAGTACACAATCCAGGATGTTCTAGATTCAATGACATTGTTTCACTTCTCTCTATATCTAAAACAATAAGGGTCTATTACCAAAGCTGGTCTTCTCATGGGAACAAAGTCTGAAAGAAAGTTCACTCTATGAAAATGAATCAGCATTTCTAGCAGAGCCATAACTAACAGGCCTCACTTCGGCTAATGCATGTGAATTAAAGCAATATACTTAATAATTATATTCTAATATATACATTTTAAAATGCAAACCTAAGAAATGTACAATAGTAATGCCTCTGTAATATCAATGTTACAGTCATTTTAAATGAAAAGACACTGTTAATACATTTCTATCAGTATAACATGTAACTACATTTCCCTATTGTTGCCTTCATATATAAATCATTAATCATTAGACATTCAGGCGGTCATTCCAACATCGGCGGTAATAGCCTCTTACCGCTGTCAGAAGACCGCCACCATACCGCCGCGGCCACGGTAAACCGCCACGGTCATTCTGACCCACAACAGGCAAACCACCAAAATACAGACATCCACAAAAGTCCGCCACACAAAAGGTCAGCGAGAAACTGGTGATGACCAAACCTCCACCGTCACGCCAACAGAAATACGCCCACACTATCACGACACACGAATCCACGCGGCCGTCTTTCAACCGCGGTATTCCATTGGCGGTACACACCGCCGCGCTCAAAATACACACACTCTTACTAAACACAGCCACATTGGACAATTTGAAATACACACACCTGAGACACATACACACACCACACCCACACACCCAATTAAATATAAAACACACACCCACATCACCCACAAACCTCCACTCCTAGAGAATCGGTACCACACACTGAGAAATAGATATCCGAGCACCCACACGCGCATATTACATTCACCCAGCAATATTACCACGTACTTCAAACAACACACCAATGCTCATCACCACACTTAGCACCACACAATCCACCCCACACATCCCCCACACCACCCCATGGCACCACAAAGACACCCCAGGTTTTCTGAGGATGAACTCAGGGTCATGGTGGAGGAAATCGCACGGGTAGAGCCACAGCTCTTCAGAACACAGGTGCAGCACACCTCCATTGCCAGGAAGATGGAGCTATGGAGCAGCATAGTCGACAGGGTCAACGCTGTGGGACAGCACCCAAGAAATAGGGACGACATCAGGAAGCGGTGGAACGACCTACGGGGGAAGGTGCGTTCAATGGTATCCAGGCACAACATCGCGGTTCAGCGGACTTGCGGCGGTCCACCACCTCCTCCCCCAGAATTTACAACATGGGAGGAGCAGGTCTTGGCGATCCTGCATCCTGAGGGCCTCGGCGGAGTATCTGGAGGAATTGACTCTGGTAAGTCTCATCTTCACTACTTCATCCCCCCCACCCCACCAGCATGCCAACTCATACCCCCACCCACACCCTCACCCCCATCACACCTACTCCTTGCAAATGTCTCACCATCACAACCCACCCATCCCAACCGCAAGCCCTGCATGCGACCACAAAGCATGGACACCCATCACCAAAGCATTCCCACTGCACATCCCCATCCCCCTCCAAACCACCGTCACAAAAGCCCCCACACAGGAATGCAAGCACTGGGGTACACGGGCACCCACCCATTGCACGCTATGGCACACACAGATGCAATAACCATCCCTTTATACCCCTGCAGGACCCGAACGCCACGTCACCGCGCAGGAGGTCCACAAATGTCCACTCCACCCCCAGAAGAGGCCCACAGTGATGACAGCACCTCTGTCGACCTGGATCTAGATGACCAGCCCGGCCCATCGGGGACCTCGGGACAGTCGGTTCCCCTCAGACAGCCACAGGCCACAGCAGACTTTACCCCCTCTGGGAACACCAGCACAGCACCCCCCCAGCGGGCCCATACCTCTGTCCCCAGGACAGATCAATCAGCGGTGTGTCCACCACTACAGGGCACCCAGGTTAACCCACCACCCCAACAACAACAGGGACCTGGGGGCAGTGGTAGTGGGCACACGGTCCAGGGGACAGAGGCCCAGGGAAACAGGGGAACTGGGAGGGCTGCTGTGCGACAGGGGGGGACAGGCCCAGGGAATCCACTTTCTACAAGGCCCTCTCCTCCATCATGGGAGCCTACCATCATTCCCAGGAGACGATGGCGACGGTACTGGCCAGGTTTCAGGAGATCCAGCTCCCGCAGGAGAAACAGTATGTGGGGTTCAGGGAGGAACTACGAACCATCAGTTCCGCCCTGGGCACCATTGTAGGGGCTCTGAATCTGATAGTCACCACATTGCGGGACACTGTGGCACCACAAAGAGCCCCTGACACTAGCATGGACCAAGAACTGCCTACCACCTCTGCCGGCGCCAGTGTACCGGAGGCCCCGCCACAGGACCAACAGGCCACCAGCACCCCACCCCCTGCAGAAGGAGAACCACCCCGCAAGCGGGCCCTGAGATTCAGGAAGAAGACAGAGTAAGATGCCAAGACCCCCGCCAGGAAAGGATACCTCCCTGATTGTCATCCCACTGTCCCACATTGTCACCCTGTCCATCCTTAAACTGCCCCTGCTCCACTCTCCACAGGCATTTGGACAATGCACCTGTGATAGAAATAGTCCGGACTCTGCCATGGACAATCCTCCACCATCACCCCCTCACCGATGAGCAACCACCCACCAATATAGAGCATTGTAAGAAACACAGTTATTGCACAAAACAATCAGGAGTCTGGCTGTGATTTTGAACAAATGTATTAGACATTAACGTGCCAAAATGCTTATTTACATTGTGATGTCAACATACCAATGTCACACAGCTGTAGTTCATGGGGAAACAAAGCAGATGTCACGCAGTGGGGCCCACATCTCTGAAATCGGAAGGGAAAGTCACAACTCAGTTACCATACACTGGGGGAAAAGGACAGACAGTAGAGAGTTAGTAGTGTTTAAGTATATGTAATATGCCGGTGTGTATTCTTACCTGTGTGTCATTGGAAATACTGCTGTATTACTGTGTTCCTGTTGTCTATGTCGTCTTCTTCGGCTTCCTCGTCTTCACTCTCCACAGGCTCCACAGCTGCTACAACACCACCATCTGGACCATCCTCCTGCAGAAAAGGCACCTGTTGTCGCAAAGCCAGGTTGTGAAGCATACAGCAGGCCACGATGATCTGACACACCTTCTTTGGTGAGTAGAATAGGGATCCACCTGTCATATGGAGGCACCTGAACCTGGCCTTCAGGAGCCCGAAGGTCCGCTCGATCACCCTCCTAGTTCTCCCATGGGCCTCATTGTAGCGTTCCTCTGCCATTGTCCTGGGATTCCTCACTGGGGTCAGTAGCCATGACAGGTTGGAGTCACCAATTAGCCACACACGTTGCCTCTGGAGTTGACCCATCACGTAAGGGATTTTGCTATTCCGCATGATGTACGCGTCATGCACTGAGCCAGGGAACTTGGCATTAACATGGGAGATGTACTGGTCTGCCAAACATACTATCTGCACATTCATTGAATAATAACTCTTCCTGTTTCTGTACACCTGTTCACTCCTGTGGGGGGGAACCAAAGCCACATGGGTCCCATCAATGGCACCTATGATGTTGGGGATATGTCCAAGGGCATAGAAATCACCCTTCACAGTAGCCAAATCCCCCACCTCAGGGAAAACGATGTAGATGCGCATGTGTTTCAGCAGGGCAGACAACACTCTGGACAACACCTTGGAAAACATAGGCTGGGACATCCCTGATGCTATGGCCACTGTTGTTTGAAATGACCCACTTGCAAGGAAATGGAGCACTGACAGCACCTGCACTAGAGGGGGGATCCCTGTGGGTTGGCGTATTGGTGACATCAGGTCTGGCTCCAGCTGGGCACACAGTTCATGAATAGTGGCACGGTCAAGCCTGTATGTCAGTATGACATGTCTTTCCTCCATTGTCGACAGGTCCACCAGCGGTCTGTACACAGGAAGATTCTGCCATCTCCTTGCATGTCCCAGCGGACGGTGCCTATGAAGGACAACAGCGAGTACAGAGTCAATCAACCCACAGGTACGTAACCACAGCTTGCACATAACACGATTCTCACTCCAATTAATGCTTTGTATGAGTGTTGATGCAAGGCCTAGGTATGTGTGACGCAGTAAAAAGTAAGCCATGTGGGCCCCTGAAATGGCGGCTGCCTGACCTGTGAAGAGCGACAATGGGATGTGAGGTAAATGCGCTGGCGTGGCACACCGTGGCGGTAGGCGGTCGAAGACCGCGGCGCAAAGCAGCATTGGTTAACATTGAACCCTATGGGTCTCATGAGCCAATGACGATGTGTGCCGCCATTTTCTATCTGCTTAATCACTCGATACCTGATCTTCGACAGGAGAGGACCTACACTGCAAGTGCTGCTGTGACCTCGGTCTGGAAGAGACAATGGCTCATGCGACTGGGGAAAGGGCCCCTGCCTTCACAAATCAGGAGTTGGAGAAACTTGTGGATGGGGTCCTCCCCCAGTACGTGCTACTCTACGGTCCTCCAGACCAACAGGTTAGTACTGAGGGAGCATGCTTTATGGGCAATGCCTGTGTTGAGTGGGGTGGATGAAAGATGGTGGGGAGGGGAGCGATTGAGGCATGCATCAAACGACGGTGAGAGCATGTGCCACATGGCAAGGGTAGGGATGGGGGGCCACTCACATTGAATATGCAGAAGGTGATGACTATTTTTCTCCCCCTGTACATTTCACATAGGTCAGCGCCCACCAGAAGATCGATATTTGGCGTGCCATCGCCAAGGACGTCCGGACCCTGGGGGTCCACCGCAGGTGGGGCACTCACTGCCGGAAGAGATGGGAGGACATCCGCCGCTGGAGCAGGAAGACGGCGGAGGCTCAGCTGGGGATGGCCTCCCAACGTGGGAGGGGTGCCAGTTGGACTTTGCCCCCCTGATGTCCCGGATCCTGGCGGTGGCCTACCCCGATTTGGATGGGCGCGTGGGGACATCACAGCAGACACAAGGGGGTGAGTACACTCTCATTCTGTTAACTTTGCGCACAGTGGAGGTGTCTGGGTGGGGGAGGAGGGCTGTGGGTATCCCTAGGCCAGGGCGATTTCTGTAGGCTAGGCCCCTCTGTAAGGCATGGCCCTGTGCCCCTGCACCCCACCTCTGTAGGGTGCCTAGTACAGCTATTCATGGCCCTGTGTCATCTATGTGTGCAGATGTCGTCCATAGGCTTGTACGCCATGTCCCACGGATTGAATAGTCGACCCCAAGTGCGCGGCGTAGTGCAGGGGGCTTCTGTGTCTGTCCTGTCCGCCAACGGTGTCGCCAATGCGTGCACTCAACATGTCTTTATTTTCTCCCCCCCCCTTTTTTGTGCTCTTCCTCTTCATGTGTGCATTAGCATCATCAGGCGGAGGAGAAGTGGCATCGGAGCACCAGGGAGCTGCATCCCACATGGCCATGGAGGGCCATGCAACGGACTCCGAATTCACCAGTGGGACAGAGGGCGAGGGGAGCTCCACAGCGGGGACTCGGGCAGACATCAGTGACACCGACTCGTCCTCTGAAGGGAGCTCCCTTATGGTGGCGGCAACATCTGTGCCCCCCGCAATAACAGGTACAGCTGCCACCCACCGCACAAGCGCCGCTCTCCCAGCAGCCCCTCAGCGTTTGGCCCGTGCCCGCTCACCCAGGAAGGTGGGCATCTCCTTCGCCCCAGGCACCTCAGGCCCTGCCCCAGTCACCCCTGCTGCCCTCAGTGAGGAGGTCATTGACCTCCTGAGGACGCTCACTGTTGGGCAGTCTACCATTTTGAATGCCATCCAGGGTGTAGAAAGGGAGGTGCACCAGAGTAATGCATACCTAGAGGGCATTCATTCTGGTCAGGCTGCCCTTCAGCGATCGTTCCAGACTCTGGCCTCAGCACTGATGGCAGCCATTGTCCCTGTCTCTAGCCTCCCCCCTCCAACTTCCTCCACCCATACCCTATCACCTGTACCTCTGCCTATCTCAGACACACCATCAGACCAGCCTGCACACACCTCAACACCCAAGGGAAGCTCAGGCAAACATAAGCACCACACATCACACAGGCATTCACCCAAGCAACATCCACATACAGACATACCAACACCCACTGCCTCCACTGTGTCCCACTCCTCCTCGTCTCCCTCCTCCCTCCCTGTCACGTCTCCACTCACACCTGCATGCACAACATCTTCAGCCACTACGTCCCTCAGCAGCACACACACCAAAACACCCCGCACACGTGCAGTCACCACCCCCACTGCCATTTACACGTCCCCTGTGTCCTCTCCCAGTGTGTCTGTGACCCCCTCTTCCAAGATACACAAACGCAGGCAGCCACCCACCCAACAGCCATCCACCTCACGACAGCCACCAGCCCAAGCACCTGCACCCAAAGACACCAAACTTACAACTCCTACAACCACAACCTCTTCCTCCACTCCCATACCCACTACACCTACCCATCCCACTGCTCCTAAAAAGTTTTTCCTGTCCAAACTCAACCTCTTTCCCCCAACTCCCCCACCCCGTCCATGTCATAGGACTACAGTCAGCACCTCAGCCACAACAAAACCGGCCCCTGTCAACACAGTCTGCCATGGGCTGTGGAGTGCCCCACCCTCCAGGGCAGCCAGTTCGGTACGAAGCCAAGGCACGGGCAGCCCACCCCCGGAGAAACATCCAAAGATAGGCAGTGGCCGGCGCGAGAGGGGGAAAACACCAGGGACTAAAACCCCTACCATGGCTCCGGCAGGAAGTGTGGAGACAGCTGGCACACCGCCCAAGGTGGGGAAAGGCCACAGGCGATCAGGGAAGGCTGTGAAGGCCAGCACGCACGACAACACCGCCATCAGCCCAGCTGGCCAGGAGGGCCCCGCCAGCCCCATCCCAGGTGGGTAGGAGGCCACCAACAGGCCCGGCACAGCTGCCCAGGAGGGCCCCGCCAGCCGTAGGACAGATGGGCAGGAGGGCCCGCCAGCCACAGGACAGGAGGCAAATGACCTCCCCGCCATGGCCGGATCTGCTGAACTGGGCCCTTCATCTCAAGCACCGCTGCACTGGGCCCTTCATCTCAAGCACCGCTGCACTGGGCCCTTCATCTCAAGCACCGCTGAACTGGGCACCGCCGTCTCAAGCACCGCTGCACTGGGCCCTTCATCTCAAGCACCGCTGCACTGGGCCCTTCATCTCAAGCACCGCTGCACTGGGCCCTTCATCTCAAGCACCGCTGAACTGGGCACCGCCGTCTCAAGCACCGCTGAACTGGGCACCGCCGTCTCAAGCACCGCTGCACTGGGCCCTTCATCTCAAGCACCGCTGCACTGGGCCCTTCATCTCAAGCACCGCTGAACTGGGCACCGCCGTCTCAAGCACCGCTGCACTGGGCCCTTCATCTCAAGCACCGCTGCACTGGGCCCTTCATCTCAAGCACCGCTGAACTGGGCACCGCCGTCTCAAGCACCGCTGCACTGGGCCCTTCATCTCAAGCACCGCTGAACTGGGCACCGCCGTCTCAAGCAACGCTGAACTGGGCCCTTCATCTCAAGCACCGCTGCACTGGGCCCTTCATCTCAAGCACCGCTGAACTGGGCACCGCCGTCTCAAGTACCGCTGGCCCATGAGCGGCAAGGGCTGGCCCGCAACTGTGTCGGGCAGGGCTGCACAAAGCACTCTGGGCACCTGGCCCCCTCCACAACCAGTGGAGACTGTTATCCACTTGTGAGACTGTGGCTTTGCACTCCCCAGGATGTAACAGTGGGCAGCCCACCCACTGTCTGGACTTGTGAGACTGTGGCTTTGCACTCCCCAGGATGTAACAGTGGGCAGCCCATCCACTGTCTGGACTTGTGAGACTGTGGCTTTGCACTCCCCAGGATTGAACAGTGGGCATGGAGGCCCCTCGTGGATCTGGCATCGTCCACTCATCTGGCTGAGGTGCCCCCCCTTCCCTTCCCCCCGAGGTGCCTGTAGTTTTGCTATCTGATGCCCCTGCAGTGTTCTCTCCGTTGGAGTCAGGTATCCTGTGTGGGCTTTGCCCATGTGATTTGGGCCCAGTGGTCCACGAACAATGCCTGCTACATTGCTTGGACTTGTACATTTATGTATATAAGAGTTTTTGATGTGTATATATATATATTTGGCAGTAATACAATATATTCAAATGTTTAGAATCATTTCCTTTTGTCTTTGCATTCTTCCGGGGGGTTTGGGGGGCGTCACTCTGATGTGTTGCTATGCATTGATGTGTGTGTTGTAGTGGGTGAGGGTGAGGGTGGGTGTGTCGCGTATGTGTGTACCGGTGAAAATTTCCCCTCCCCTGTGTCGTAGGTGCAGTACTCACCGTTGTCTTCTGCGCCGGCGTTCGAGCTCCTGGTAGAGGAGCAGGTACACTATCGCTGGGAGTATGTGGAGTTCGGGTTCCATGCTGTCCTGATTCCTCGTGGGCTGTATGGAGGTGAGCGTTTTCCCTTCGAAATGGCTGTTTCCGCCGTGTTTTTATCGGCGGGGCTACCGCCCCGGAAAAGGTGGCGGATTGGTAGGTTGTGATACAGTGGGCGGAACATTGTCTCCCGCCTGTCTGTTGGCGGTGACCGCCGCGCTGTTTGTTTGTACCGCCGTGGCGGGCGGTGTGTTGATATGGCGGTCGCTGTTGGCGGTTTCCGCCAGGGTCAGAATTCCATTTTTTTCACGCCAGCCTGTTTGCGGTTTGGCCGCCGCTTTAACACCGACCGCCAGGGTTGGAATGACCACCTCAATAATCTTTCAATGCATTATATTAGTTAATTAATTAAACTTCAATAACACCTATGTTTATGTCTATAATCTCAACAAATGCTCATTAAAATACGACTTCTCAGTGCATCTTCTGCATTCAAACTGTTAGGGGCATATTTATACTCTGTTTGCGCCGGAATTGCGTCGTTTTTTTTGACGCAATTCCGACGCAAAACTAACTCCATATTTATACTTTGGCGTTAGACGCGTCTAGCGCCAAAGTCCATGGAGTTTGCGTAATTTTTTTGCGTGGACACCTACTTTGCGTTAATGAGATGCAAGGTAGGCGTTCCCGTCTAAAAAATTGACTCCGAGGCATGTGCGCCATATTTACACTCCCGGGCAAAATTCACGCCCAGGAGTGGGCGGGTCCCAAAAAATTACGTACGGCCGCTTTTGTGCCGTTTTTTAGCGCCTGGAAAAGGCAGGCGTTAAGGGACCTGTGGGCTCGGAAGGAGCCCAGAGGTGCCCTCCCTTGCCCCCAGGGACACCCCCTGTCACCCTTGCCCACCCCAGGAGGACACCCAAGGCTGGAGGGACCCATCCCAGGGACATTAAGGTAAGTTCCGGTAAGTTTTTTTATTTAATTTTTTTTGTGGCATAGGGGGGCCTGATTTGTGCCCCCCCTACATGCCACTATGCCCAATGACCATGCCCAGGGGACAGAAGTCCCCTGGGCATGGCCATTGGGCAAGGGGGCATGACTCCTGTCTTTGCTAAGACAGGAGTCATTTCTATGGGGGTTGGGAGTCGAAAAAAATGGCGCAAATCGGGTTGAGGTGAAAAATTTGATTCAGCCTGACTTGCCACATTTTTTGGCGCCCAAGCTCCATATCCCCCTACGCCGGCGCTGCCTGTTGTAGGTCGTTTTTTTTCACGCACACCAGGCAGCGCCGGCGGCTAACGCCAGCTAACGTCATTGATTAAATACGGCACCCGCATGGTGCTTCAGAATGGCGTTAGCCGGCGCTAATTTTTTTGACGCAAAACTGCGTTAGCGCAGTTTTGCGTCAAAAAGTATAAATATGGCCCACAGTACTTTGTTTAACATAGTGCATAAATGGTCACATATGACTTCTGTGAAATGAGGGGCAACACTAAAGTTTTTGCTATATGAGTCTCCACTTTGATGGTGAATAAGCCAACACAAAATACTCAAACTCAGATGTTCAATGAGACAGCTCTAACGTTCGGAGGCTTTTTCAGGTATGGGCTTCTGTAGTCCTCCAACCTCTTAAGGTTGCAATAATATATATTTATTCTAGTCTACACTTCAATTTTCTCCTTTCTCTGTCTATGCTTTACTCTGTTCTCTTTCAGTCTTTTGGGCAATTTATGTAGACCTACTGCGACTAGGGCACACACAGCCATTATTAATAGGGGGTTTCAAAATGATTCCCACAATTTCTCTCCCCAAATTTCAAAACCACCTTCCAATGGCTGAAAAACATTACCTATTGTTTCCCAAGCACCTGTTGCTGTTAACTCCTTCAGATCCCACTTCAGGTCAGTCATGGTTGAAATATATTTTTGTATCGCTTTACTATTGTTGGGTATGCAAGTGTAACATCGTTGCACAAATAACATTTTGCACACTCCGCCTTCTTTTGCAAGAAGAATGTCTAACGCAAGTCTATTTTGTATCAATAATGATCTCACAGCGACAATTTCTATGCCCATTAACAATATGGTACCTGCGTGCCTGTAGATAACTTATCTACTATTGTTGACAAATTTCTAATCTTGATATCAATCAAGATTACAGCTACTGATGGAATTATGGCACCTAAATTATCTTCTACAATCTCTGAATCTCTAGCTCCTCTTTTGATTCTTGTGACAGATTTTTCACTCAATACTGAATCATTAAAATGGTCTACATGATAGATCTTTGATAAAACTACTTCAGGATAATATCTACCATACCAGGCTTTCGCCAGCTTGCAATAGGCATTTTTCTCACATATGAAATAAACACGGCATGGACGGATCCTGTCCAGCTAACATAAACGTCCAAACACTCTCAAACAGAAATACATGTCTACATTCACTAGTTCCTACAAAAAGTGTGTCACTCTTTGATCTAGGTCTATCTGTACCCAATTTCTCTACATGTTGCCAATCGAAATCCAGTTAACCTTAATTTTGGGCTACTGTGCGTGTCTTATCTTTTCCCCAATTTTGTAAAACTACTCCCTTTTCATCTTTGCATTCATAGCTCTTCTCCTTTCCTCAAAGTGTCCAATGATCTATTTTTCTACTGGGCAAAGAAAACAGTTTAAATCATTCTTGTGGATGCAAACTATACCAAATTTCAATGTAGGCTCAAAGAATCCTCCCATTGTGTCATTGTTCTTGATCTTTGTCTTTGCAATGTTGCTCAATTGTTTCTTGATGGGGACAAATGACAACCCTAGGTCATAATTTGAATAGAAGTATTGATAATACTCCTGCTGACACAACAATGTTAATAACAGACTCGGAAAATCCCGCAGGTTAAGGGCAATCAATGATATGTGATTTCTTCACTTAGTGATGAGAGCAATTGTGCCCAAACAAAGCAATCTCAAGCTTCCATGGTGTCAACAGACTCATAAAGTCATCTGTAGTACACATTTGATGATAAATCACTTCTAGAACCATCTGTAGGTAAATATTTCTTAGCTTTAAAAAAGAGATCCTGCTTTGCAGTGTAATTTGCTAAATTCAGGACACTTGTAGATATAACTTTCTCAAATTCACCTACGATGGGTAAACAATACAATAAGCATTAATATAATCATGATTACTGTCACTAGCACTAAAGCTACACATATGTATTTACATTTGCTACTTCTATTGCAATTCGACTCCAAAAGTTCTCTAATTTCAGACCAAAAATCAAATTTCAAAATTAAAAATGCAAAATACAATGCAGCTTTAATGTATCATTGTCTCTTTTCAGTCCTTTTGTATTTCGTGAGCAAACTAAAATAAAAAATAGTCTCTCTCTAAATTTTTCACAAAAAGTTCCTTGATTGTCTAAAATGTTCAAGAGTCTTTTGTACTTGAAAATGTTCTAAAGCTTCTAATAAATGTTCAAATGTATGTAATAAAGGCACAACTTGTAATCACTAATACTCACTTACAAAATGTAATGTCTTTGTTTATCAAGCAGCAATGAGATTTCAAAGTTCAACTCCACTGCATTTTTCAAACTCTTTGGAAATCGAGCTATTGGCACGGGCAGAGAGGTTCTTACACATAGCAACAGGCCACAAACCCCCACTAGGTCAGGCCAAGATGTTAGTAAATTAATCACTGCTCAATCCTTGGTTTGCATGGCCCACGAGCAGTTAGGCTTAACTTAGGAGATGTGTAAAGCATTTAATATTAACAAAATGGTAACTAGGTAAAACACAACACTCAATACAAGTCTAACACTAACTTATAGAAATAGGAAACATTTGTATCTTTAAAATGACAACAAAATGACAAACATTCAATGTAGGGAACCAGAGATATGGATCATGAAACATTAAATGAAGAAAATGCTTTATAGTGCCTAAAAACAAAAAAAGCCAACCAGGAACCTTTTGTCGCACTTAACTGGGGAAAAGTCAAAAGTTGAGGCCGACTGCAATAAAGCCCTGTTCAGATATACTGAGCAGGAGACCTCGGTCAAACTTTTACCTCCACACTTAGCAACTTTTCTAGAGCTTTTCTTCCTCGACATCATGGGTTCAAATTCAGCAAGCCGATTTCAATGCAAAAATGTCCGATTGCTTTTCTGCGAGCACTTGGTCAAATCCCGGAAGTCTGGAGCTCCAGAGCTTTCAGCTGGTTGCCGTTGAAGGTAGCTGGCTTGACTCTTGACACTAGGGCCCGTATTTATACTTTTTGACGCTAAACTGCGCTAACGCAGTTTAGCGGAAAAAATTTTTGCGCCGGCTAACGCCATTCTGAAGCGCCATGCGGGTGCCGTATTTATTGAATGGCATTAGCCGCCGCAAGCAGACCGGCGCTGCCTGGTGTGCGTGGAAAAAAAACACGTACACCAGGCAGCGCCGGCGTAGGGAAAAATGGCGCAAGTCAGGTTGATGCAAAAAAATCGCCTCCACCCGATTTGCGCCATTTTTAACGACGCCCAGACGCCATTTACATGACTCCTGTCTTAGTAAAGACAGGAGTCATGCTCCCTTGCCCAATGGCCATGCCCAGGGGACTTATGTCCCCTGGGCATGGTCATTGGGCATTGTGGCATGTAGGGGGGCACAAATCAAGCCCCCCTATGCCAAAAAAAAAATATATAAAAAAAAAAAATTATACTTACCTGAACTTACCTGAATGTCCCTGGGGTGGGTCCCTCCATCCTTGGGTGTCCTCCTGGGGTGGGCAAGGGTGGCAGGGGGGTCCCTGGGGGCATGGGAGGGCAGATGTGGGCTCATTTTGAGCCCACAGGTCCCTTAACGCCTGCCCTGACCCAGGCGTTAAAAAGAGGTGCAAATGCGGGGTTTTTTGCCCCGCCCACTCCCGGGCGTGATTTTTGCCCGGGAGTATAAATACGACGCATTTGCGGCGCAGTCATTTTTTTGGACGGGAACGCCTACCTTGCATCTCATTAACGCAAGGAAGGCGTTCACGCAAAAAAATGACGCTCTTTACTCATACTTTGGCGCTAGACGCGTCTAACGCCAAAGTATAAATATGGCGTTAGTTTTGCGCCGAATTTGCGTCGAAAAAAACAACGCAAATTTGGCGCAAACGGAGTATAAATATGCCCCTAGGTCGTTCCACTTATGGAGCTTTTTTTAAAAGTTGCTCCAAACTTCAGGATCATCTTCCAGAAGTCCTTTTTGGGTCGTTGAAGTGTCCACAATCTTGATCCAAGTTCCCAGGAGCTTTGAGTTGCCGCTTGGAAGTTGGGACTGCAGTTCCCAGAATGCACCTAGTCAGAATCCTCAAATGGCCGCTGGTCAGCTGGTCAGCAGTGCTTTTCTTGCAGGATGTGATGCAGAGGAATCTGGTCAGCTCCTTTGTACCTGTTGCTTACAGGGAGTCCACTTCTGGAGTTGCAGAAGCAAGGCAAAATCATTTTCTTGGTGAAACCAAAGTGTGCAGCTGGTGCAGTCCTTGTGAGTGCAGTTCTTTGTGTGTAGGCTAGGAGTCCAACAGGGCTGCCATTCTTCTTCAGTATATTCTTCCAGCAGGGATCTGATTTGTGGGGCAGCACTGCCATATCTATCCTTGCTCCTGGGTTGTGAATCAGGGCGGTGCTCCTGTCCAATGGGGTGCCGGGTGACACCCTCTGGGGTGACCACTTCCTGTGAAGTGTGGCAAAAATCAATCACAGAAAGCAACATTCTCCAAATATCCAACATGGAGAAAATTGCCCCTTGGATGCTAGATCTGGCTCAGTGCATCCAGTGGTGTGGCTAAGTCTCCCTTAACACACCACTTTCTAGCCCCTCTCCTAATCTAATAATCGAGGCTCCCATCTGTCTGGGGGAGCACAAAATGGTGGAGGTCCAGCTTCTGTCCCAAGTGGCTTCCCCTCCTTTGAAGACCAGTTTGGTTACTCTCCCTCCATCCTGCCACATGCTGCAGCAGTTCTCCTCTCACCAGATGCTTCCTTTATTTCAGACCAGGCCACTTCACACCTGATTAAGGAAGCCTGGCTCTGGCTGCCAGAGGCTGACCAATTGGGAAAGGGTACTCCAGGGCTTTGGTAACTTTCAGAAATAGTTCTAAAACTATTTCCCTCTGTTAGTTATATTATTATTATTATTATTATTATTATTATTATTATTATTATTTTAGATAGATAGCTTTATTCAGCAAATTAATACCATCAAAGCACATAAATACACAATATACATCAT
Organism: Pleurodeles waltl; assembly: GCF_031143425.1. Taxonomy (NCBI): domain Eukaryota; kingdom Metazoa; phylum Chordata; class Amphibia; order Caudata; family Salamandridae; genus Pleurodeles; species Pleurodeles waltl. The sequence goes on along the minus strand of NC_090437.1, from coordinate 254,795,794 downwards.
GCTAAAACATAATACTAAAATGAGTAAAAAAAGAGAGTAGCTTCAATAAAACAGAAGGTCAACACAGCATAGCCCTCATTTAAAATACATAAATAATCAAATACATAACAATGTAAAAAAGTGGATGCAGACCACAACACATTAGTCCCTGCAACAAAAATTGACAGTCAGCTGTTACTTGTTATCTCATAGAAGAATGATGTTAAGTTGAGTGATATGCTCCTAACTTTAATAATTTTTGTCTAATTGGCCAAATAGCCTTCAGGAAATTCGCTAATGGACATGCCACTTTACCATGGGCACTCAACTTCAAAATCCTAAAGGCAACTGACCCATACACAAGGCCTCAGTGATCTACAAAGTGGAATAAGCCAGTGTGCTCTTTGCTTACGATACGCAGGGCAACAAAATAAAACATGGGCTAAAAGCTCAGTAACTCCACAATCCATTGGACATAAGTCACTATCGTCACCAAGATTTGTCCATTTGCTAGTAAATGAGCGAAGGGGTAATGTCCCTAACCTAAACCTGATGAAAAGTGCTTGTGCAAAAGGGTAAACAATCAAATCCATAAAATTCTCAAATTCATTCTCAAACATTTCCGGGATAAAAAGGTGTTAGTAAGACTTTTCAAAGGAACCTCTGCTAATTTATCCACTTGGACTCTCAGCCAGTATGCATCTTTCACAGGTTGAACAGCATTTTTTGGAATATGGGCAGGGTCCAACGAAAGGCTATCCAGACCAAGGCCAAATAAGAATTCCTTCACATATTTGCACCACCTGACCTTTTTTTGGACTTGTGCACTCATTAGGACACTAAGCCCAGCTCTATATGGACCAAGGATGATTAAATTTAATATTGGAAAGTTGTGGGATTTCTTATAATATTTCATAAGGTACCAACACATTATATATTTAGCTAATCTCTATTGGAAATAAGACATTGTTATTTTAAAATAATGTCTTCAAAGGTTAGCCTATGAAACCCATTGACTACAATGGTGGAAAATTAATGTGGCTATTTTTCCCTCACCAGGGCTTATAAAACATATTTTAAAAGGTCCCTGCTTATTTACACTGCACCAAACCCTGTGGCACCTAGGGCAGACCTTAGGAGGGACTTGTATACACAAACAAAGTAGTTGGGGACTTTGGAAGTACTTTTAATTCCAAAGTTGAATTTGGGGTTCATTTTAACTTAAAAACAGCCAGCAATGCAAGCCTGGCTTTATACTGACATCAGGGACCACAGCAGTGCACCCATGGGTGCTCTATCTACCCTGGGGTACTAAAACCTACATGCCCTACCATATATCAAAGACTTATAGGTAGGTTGTCAGAGCCAATTATTATTATGTTAATTTTCATATAGCATTTGACACAGAGCACTGCCCATGGGACTGGTTAGCACTGTCCAGGGCATAGTCAGAACCAGAACCTACCACTATCAGTCAAAAGAATTGAGGGTGATCAGGGCAAAACGGATGACTTTCTCACACTCAGCAATACTGACCTGGATACGAATTGTTATAGCAAACGTTTGCAAACTCCTTCTCCCATTCATTGGCAGCAAAACGTGTCCATTCAGGTGCTGAGTACTTTTGCCCTGGTACTCTCTTTTTCTTTGACATTCTGTTTACACGACCCTCAGTATCACTGACACTTTGATTTGACTCTCCAGTTTCTTCAGCAGTAGACAGAGGCTCTTGTACTGCTGGCACTGTGTGCTTGTTGGGCCAATTGTCTCCTGGTACAGCTCTTGTATCTCCTCCAACTGGTCCTTCATCCGTATCCGGGCTAGTTAACTAACTCTCTCTCATCTGTACCATCTAATACTGTTAAGCCTCCCAGAACCCCATCAGACCATGCTGTAGCAGTCACTCATTCAGTCCCAGCAGCTTGACTAACATGATCCCTATCGGTCACTGTAACTGACCAGTGTGAAACAGGTGCAGTATCATCTAGAGGTCCTGGAACTGCAATAACCCAGCACCAAGTCATCATAATATTCTCAGGCGTATTTCCTGGCACTGCTGGCAATCTCATGGCCCTCCCCATGATGATTTCATGCAGGGACAACCCTGTCTTCCTGTTGGGTGTACTCTGCATACTCATCAGGACAAGAAGCAAGATATCTGGCCATTTCAAAGTGGTTGATGCACACACTTGAACCAGTATAGACTTCAATGTTCCATTAATCTGTTCTACAAGGCCAGAAGCCTTAGGTTGGTAACTGCAGTGCAATCTTTGCTCAACTTTTAATGTCCTGCAGAACATTTTTAGGACCTCACTACTAAAATAGGTTTCTCGGTCCGATTCTAGAGAAGTCGGGAATACAAATCTTGGTTTCAACTCCCTAAGTAATAGCTTTGCTACTGCAAAAATATTATTTCTCCTACTGGGCTAGGCTTCAATCAAGTGTGAGAAAATGCACATGGTGACCAAAACTTATCTCAGTCCACTGCTCACAGGCAGCTCAATAACATCTAGCTGCATTCTATTGAATGGTCATCCTGATCTATTTATGTGAGTCCGTGTGGCAACTGTGGATTTTCCTATATTCACCTATTTTCATATAACTTATTGGTGACACACAGCTTCTATAGCCACTCTGAACTTGGGGTTAAACCACATCTGTCTGAATTTTCTGATCGTTGCATCTCTACCTATATGTACATGTCCATGATATTGTCCAGTCCTAGGTGACAAGAAACTATTTGGCAAAACCACCGTTCCATCATTTGAAACCCATCATCCTCATTTCTCTTATGACATCATGCTCTACCCAACTTTGCTGCTCTTCTTCTGTCACCTCTTCCTGCAATCTCCCATGTAACAACAGCAGTTAACAGGAAGTCTCATTGTTTGTATCATTGATCCCATTAAAGGATATACACCTACCGCCATGGCTGTCAGAGTGGTACATTGGTGGGTTGGCATCAGCCAACCCGCCAATGCCATAATGTGGCGGTATATACTGACAGGCTGTTGGTGGTACCACCACCACATTATCACCGACTGCCGTGGTCATAACGACCCCCATAGTCATTTTCATTTAACCGGACATCTTGAATGTCAGGTCCTGCTTTGGTAAGCAGTTCAGTTACATCGAGACAGTTATGCTCAGCCTCATCCTCTTTTTCATTTGCATTTTCAACTGGATTTAGCAATAGCATAGCAGGATATAAAGTACCCCACTTAGGGGCATATTTATACTCCGTTTGCGCCGAATTTGTGTCGTTTTTTTCAACGCAAATTCGACGCAAAACTAACTCCATATTTATACTTTGGCGTTAGACGCGTCTAGCGCCAAACTTCATGGAGTTAGCGTCATTTTTTTGCGTGAACACCTTCCTTGCGTTAATGATATGCAAGGTAGGCGTTCCCGTCTTAAAAAATGACTGCGATGCATATGCGTCGTATTTATACTCCCGGGCAAAAATGACGCCCGGGTGTGGGCGGGACTAAAAAACCCGCATTTGCGCCGGATTTTAGCGCCTGGGTCAGGGCAGGCGTTAAGGGACCTGTGGGCTCAGAATGAGCACAGAGGTGCCCTCCCCTGCCCCCAGGGACACCCCCTGCCACCCTTGCCCACCCCAGGAGGACACCCAAGGATGGAGGGACCCACCCCAGGGACATTAAGGTAAGTCCAGGTAAGTATTTTTTTATTTATCTTTTGTGGCATAGGGGGGCCTGATTTGTGCCCCCCTACATGCCACTATGCCCAATGACCATGCCCAGGGGACAGAAGTCCCCTGGGCATGGCCATTGGGCAAGGGGGCATGACTCCTGTCTTTGCTAAGACAGGAGTCATTTCAATGGGGGATGGGCGTCGTAAAAAAATGGCGCAAATCGGCTTGTGGCGATTTTTTTGCCTCAGCCTGACTTGCACCATTTCTGGACGCCCATACGCCATTTTCCCCCTACGCCGGCGCTGCCTGGTGTACGTCGTTTTTTTAACGCACACCAGACAGCGCCGGCGGCTAACGCCGGCTAACGTCATTCAATAAATACGGCACCCGCATGGCGCTTCAGAATGGCGTTAGCCGGCGCTCATTTTTTTGACGCAAAACTGCGTTGGCGCAGTTTTGCGTCAAAAAGTATAAATATGGGCCTTAATATTTAGTTTACGTGATGCAGGATAACTTGCTTATAGCCGATCAAACGTGCACTTGTAAGGTACTTGGTCCTTGTACAAGTCAACAATATTTCCACTGAGTGGGGGGTAAAAACGTTCCGAGATGACCCATAACAATGCCTTCACACTGTTCTATGATGATGTTCAAAGCAGCCACTGCCTTCAAACAAACAGGCAGTGCTGAAGCCACAGAATCTAGAGTGGCCAGAAAATAAGCCACAGGCTTGTTTGCTTTTCCATGCAACTGTTTCAAAATTGAGAGCACATCCATCCCTCTCACAGCAAAATAAAGAAAAACATTTGTTATAATCGGGCATTCCCTGATCTGGGGCTCAGCATAAGCTTTCTCTCAGCTCTGTGAAAGCATGCATGCAGTTGTCATCCAATGGTACCGGATCAGAGACATCTTTGTGTGTCAGCCTCTGTAAAGGTTTGGTCAAAAGGGAATCATTTGGAATCCACTGACGACAGGAGCCAACCATTCCCGAAAACATTCAGACTTCTTTCTGAGTGGCAGGGGGAATTCATTTTCAAAACTGCAGATTCACCATGACACTTCCCCCACACTTCTCTCAGTGTGGTGGTCTAAATACAGAGCCTCTTTCTTGCAATACAGTTTTTTTGTTGGGGGAACCTTTATGTCCATTCTCTCCTAAGTGATTCAAGAGAGCAATTGTATCTCTCCTGCATGCTTCTCGGGTGTCTGATGCGACCAATAAATCATCTATTTACCGCACTAAAACTGAATGGTAGGGCATCTTAGGGGACTGCAGATTTTTCTTTAGGATGTGGTTTAAAATGGATAGTGACTCAGTATACCCTTGTAGGGCTCGGCACCATGCCAAAACATGACTGCTGAATTTGAAATCAAAGAGGAATTGACTTTCCTCGTACAATGGTGTGCAGAAAAAAGCTTCGCAAAGATCAATCTTAGTAAACCATTCTGCTTCGCACTGATTTGGGAATTAAATCACTGGAGGATTTGGTACCACAGGACAACATGGAACAACAATCTTGTTCCCTTTCCTAAGATTTCAAACTCTCTGGTGCTTTCAATTGGGCTTCCGCAGTCCGAGAGTGGGAGAATTACTGAACTTCCCAATATCTCTTTCATGATACCTTTTTCAATCAAACTATCGATCAAGGGACTGATCCCAGCAATTGTCTCAGGTGCTAGTTATATGGTGGTGTTTTGGAAAACACTGCATTTGCCTTTACGGTTATTTGAATATGCTCAATTCCTTTGATGAGTCCTATTTCCTTTCCTGAAAAATCCCATACCTCACGCGTCACTGTGAAATCTTTGGGAAAAATATAACATGTCAGCATTGAGTACAATGTGACACTCAAATACTGCTCTACAATTTTATAGGGCACATCTTCATCATTTATTTGAATAGCTATGATTTGGGGTGTTCAGTTTAGATTACACAGTAAGCCACGTCCAAGCAACCCTACAGGTCTTGAATCGCAGACCACGAATTGGTGCTTGTCTTCAAATTAACCTATATTTACAGGGATATACTCAGTTAAAGGGTTAATATATCATGGCCGATAAGGTTGACATTTACATAGGAACCATGTTGATATACTTCTAAGGATGCACTTAACAAGCAATCTTCACTGTCAGAGCTATCAGTTCGAAGAATTTCGGAAAATTCCTAATCACTCAGGTCCATTAGGGTAAACTGTGATACTATTTGATTCACATTTGCATTTGCAATCTGATTCAGATTCTGTTAGGAAACAATCATCTGCTGTTGAGTCATCGGGGCTTATGGTACCTGCATTTGCTGTTTTGCAGACACATATACACTTTGCATTCAGAGATTTTGAATTATTTTAATTTGAACTTGATTCTTGCCTTGCACCGGTGCAACTTAACAATTCACATTACTGAAAGGACAATTCTGTCACCAAACCCCCACATTTTCGCAACCATGACACAGATTAGTTCTCTTCAAAGCCTGGACATCAAGAGCACATCCACTTTGATCTATCTGAACACCCTGTCCTCTACCTTTAGGCTGAACAACATTCATCACCTGCTGTGGCGTCCTTACATACCACCAGTCTACACCATTATCTGCAGACTCTGACTAGCTTTCTGAGCAGCTTTCAATTGCATGACCAGAACCTTCTCTTTCAGTTTGTCCTGCTTTAACTCCAATTCCTCATTACAATACTTTGTGTATCACAGGATCTCACTATTCAGTTTATTCTGCCAACAAATCAGGTGCTGCTGCATCATTTCACTTACGTCTGGCTTCAATTCATGTATAAATTTGAACACAAAATGAGCCCTTTCTATTGTCTCTGTACCACTATGCAGTTTGAAAGCCTATAACAATCTTTTATAATATGCATGAATCAACTCCTTTGATTCTTGAGCTGTTCTATCAGCCTTTTGCCAATCAATATCTTTTGAAAACACCTTGATTTTCAAAAACTCAATCACCTTATACTAATTTTTCATGACCTTTTCAGATGGTGCACACAATACTGGATCTCTGTGAGGTTCACTGTCATGCCAAACAACGTTAAACTTGCATTCCTTTCACAAGTCAGTCAGAACCACAATGTCAAACAATGTATTCAAATCTTCCCACAGCCATTTTGAAAGTTTCACAAATCTCTCTGTCTGATTGTACCATTCCACAGGCTCCTCTCTCAATTTTGAGCAATCATTTCTGAATGATTGTATATCATGCCTACTCCAGGGTACATGAACATAGCCTCTGCCTGGTATCGCTCTCATAGGCATCATTTTCACATTGTCCTAAGCTTGATTCGCTCCATCCTGGGGCAAATATGGCATGGCTTTCTTATGATCCTATTTCTTTGCCCATCTACCTTCCCTCTTATCTATAGCTCACCATTTCTGAATGTATATGATCAATTCCTTTATGTGCAATTCCATTGGTACCTTCTCTTTAAGGGCTTTGATTTTTCTCGAGCCACGCCATATTTCTTCACTACTTCAGCCAATCATCATCATCACCAAAATGTGTTTATTTCAGATTTTACATCCATAAAACACACACATCCAATCAATAATTCAATAAATATGAAATAACTATATTAAAAACAAAGGTTAAAATAATCCAAAAGGTAATGATTTGAGGTTATCACAATGATTGCGACCACAATGCCTACCCAGTAACCAATAAGGATCCCAATTAAAGTTGACCAATGAGCATCTAAAAAGTTTAAGCACACACAGGTGCTGGCTCGGTTACTGATCCAACACTTTTTTGTTTTATCCATGCTGCATGTAAATTCTTGCCTATTCTTACCACAACCACTTCTCTGGTTTCGGATTTCAGTACCCTTAAGGCCATCTGGGAGAATCTCACACCCAGTAATTGACATACTAGAAAAATCCATTTCTTACAGGGCAATCTAAGGGCAGGGCACATAAAGATAAAGTAAGCAGTGGTATCACAATCAGTGTTATATGTAGGACAAGAGTAACTACAGTGATGAGAACTCCCCCATCTCTCTACAAATTCAGCCAATGGAAGTATTACATAACAAAACTTCAGGTAAAGCTGTCTAGGGAAGGAACCCGGTGTAGAATTTTAGGGCTCTTCATAGGGGGGGATAATCTTATGTTTTAAGAACTGGTCTGTTAAGCTTCCTGAGGAACACTTTTGAATCTGCTCACCCCAAAGATAATCCCTACATCTATCTTTGATTAACTACTTCGGAAGCTGACAAGTTTCATCAGGGTTGACCCTCAAGGCCTCCAGATCAAGAGCTTTAAACAAACTCTTTACGTATACCCAACCATGGGATTATCAGATGCTCTAGAAAGGTTAGTAGTTCTCGAATGGAGGACCTGAAGGACTCCATTTTCGTACTCGACCAGAGCCTATGCCAAAACAAAAGACATCTAGACTGAATTGTGAAGGATTTTGGGTACAAGCCCATGTCATGCAACAAAGGAAGTGTTAGTGTACTTTGTGAGAGATTGAGCAATTGTTTAAAGAAGCTGTCACAGAAAACTCCTTAATGCATGAGTGACCCCACAAATCCACCCTATATAAAGCAGCACTCTTTGCCTTTATCTTATGGAGCTCAAGAGCTGGGGAGAAACTCCTATATCTCATTCTCTTTTAATCATTTCAAAGATTGCCCCTTATTCTTGGTAAAGTTTGAGAGCCCTCCTGGTGAACTCTGCCTTTCAACTAGAATTATGGGACATGGTCAGTGCACTATATGTGCCCTGGACCTGTAGATTAAAAGCAACTAGTGGGCCTGCAGCCCTGATTGTGGCACCCACTTACGTAGCCCCTTAACCTTGTCTCAGGCCTGCTATTGCAAGGCCTGTATGTGCAGTTTCACTGCCAATTCGATTTGGCATTTAAACATACATGCCAAGTATACAACTCCCCTTTTTTCTACATATGTCACCCCTAAGGTGTGCCCTAGGTAAGGTGCAGTGTAGGTGAAAGGCAGGACATATCCCTGTTTACATGTCCTGGTAGTGTTAAACTCCTAAATTAATTTTTACACTACTGTGAGGCCTGCTCCCTTCATAGGATAACATTGGGGCTGCCCTCATACATTGTTTGAGTGGTAGCTGCTGATCTGAAAGGAGTAGGAAGGTCATATTTAGTATGACCAGAGTAGTAATACAACATCCTGCTGACTGGTGAAGTTAAATTTGATCTTACTATTTTAGAAATGCCACTTTTAGAAAGTGAACATTTTTCTGCACTTAAATCATTCTGTGATTTACAATCCACATCTGGCTGGGTTTAGTTGACAGCTCCTTTTGCATTCACTCAGACACACCCCAAACACAGGATACTCAACCTGCCTTGCATACATCTGCATTCTGAATGGGTCTTCCTGGGCTGGTAGGGTGGAGGGCCTGCTCTCACACAAAAGACTGCCAAACGTCCTACTGGGACCCTGGCAGACAGGATTGAACTGAAAGGGGACCTGGTGCACTTCTAAGCCACTCTTTAAAGTCTCCCCCACTTCAAAGGCACATTTGAGTATAAAAATAGGGTCTCTGCCCTACCAACTCAGACACTTCCTGGAGAAGATACCTGAACCAGAACCTGCACCATGACAAGAAGAACTGCCTGGCTGCCCAAAGGACTCACCTGACTGCTTTCTGAAGAAGACTGCTGCCTTGCTGTTGTCCTGCTGTCTTGCTACTCTCTTGCTGTGCTGCAGAAGTGCTCTCCAAGGGCTTGGATGGAACTTGCCTCTTGTTCCCTGAAGTCTCAGGACCAAAAAGACTTCTTTCCTGCAGCTGAAATCCCTGTGTGGTGAAAATTCGACACACCGCCTGCCAAAAACAATGCACAATCTGCTCGCGGTGAAAAATTCACAGCACGCCGAGACCGGAACGACACAGCCCGACATCGCAACAGAAGATTGTTGCAGCGGCAGCGTTGTGACCAGAACTTCAACGCACTGCCCTGTTGGATCGGCACAAGCCGACTCAGAACGTCACCGTCCGACTTCCTGATAGGAATCGACGCATTGCCTGCCGTGCAGAAGACAATTCCACGCATCACCTACCGGTATCGACGCAGCCCCTGTGACTTTGCTCCACAAGCCCAGGATTCCACGCATCGTCCCCGGGACATCTGAAAACCCTGCAACCCAAAGAGGATCCGAGTTCGCTCGTCGGAAATCGATGCAACGTCTTCCCCACGTGGAACAGAACGATGCAAGTCTGTGTCTGAAGGGGTGAAACCAACGCACACCCACCGTTTACCAAGCACCTCCTCCTCTGCGGTCCCTTGCAAGAATTTTTAAATGCAAACCAGGTACTTTGCCCTGCAAGAGACATTTGTTGTTTCTAGAACATAAGACACTTTTAATTGTTTTCACAGTAATATTTCACCTGTAGGACACTTGATATCACTTTCAGTGATATCCCTACATTTGCTTATTTCATCTTTAATGGTTTTGACCTGCATTTATCCATATAAATATTATATATTTTTCTAAAGAATGTGTGGTATATTTTTGTGGTGTTATATTGTGGTATTGTATGATTTATTGCACAAATACTTTACACATTGCCTCCTAAGCTAAGCCTGACTGCTCGGTGCCAAGCTACCAGAGGGTGGGCACAGGATAATTTGGATTGTGTGTGACTTACCCTGACTAGAGTGAGGGTCCTTGCTTGGACAGGGGGTAACCTGACTGCCAACCAAAGACCCGGGTCATGCTAGGAGGCTTGGATCAGGGAGCGGAGACCGTGATGATCTAGGAGATTGGGAGGGAAATAAGGGTTCTTGTTCAGGAAATAAAGCCAATCACCCAACTGGGGTTTGACTGAATATTTATAGGTAGATAGTACTTTGTAGAAAGGCACATGAATCACTCTGGAAAGTCCCTGACTGGAGACTCCCCGTATTGGTGGCACATTAATTACTCTGGAAAGTACCTGACTGAAAAGTCCCTGTCAGCAGTCACTCTGGAAAGTCTCTGCCTGTAAAGTCCCTGTCTGTAGGGACATGGATAATTATGAATCCCTCTGGAATGTACCTGACTGGAAAGTCCCTATCAACAGGCACATGGACAATTATCAAGCATGTGAATAATTACAATAACAGAAAAAAGGCCTTCATTGAAGCAACCCTTGTACAAACTAAAATATGAGGCATTTCAGTCAAACCTAGGGATACTTACAAGAACATGGTACATTGCAAACACAAAGGTTTTGAATAGGCAACAGTGATAGTACACTTAGGCCCTCAATACAGCCATGTCGGTCGGTGATAAAGGGGTGGTAATACCGCCAACAGACCGGAGGTAAAAAAAAAATAATTATGACCACGGCGGAAACTGCCAACACAGACAGCCACTTTAACACACCGACTGCCATGGCGGTAGCAACAAGCACCGTGGTGGTAACTGCCAACAGGCAGGTGGAAGACAAGGTTCCGCCCACTCTATTACGAGATACCAATCCACCAGCTTTTCCGGGGTGGTACCAATGCCATCAAAATCACGGCCGAACCAGTACACAGAAGGGAAACGACTCACCTCTGGACACTCAAGGAAGAACCACGACGCCATGGAGCCCGAACTACAGGTGTTACCCATGCTGGTTTACCTCCTCCTACACCAGGCATACCAACGGCAGCGAAGACGACCACGGTGAGTATCGCACCTAGCACACAAGCAAGGGGGGAGGAAAAAGAGAGGGACACACACACGCAACACCCCCACCCCCAACAACACACACACAAACAGATGCAACAACATTACATATCCACCCTGTACCCCTCAGGAATAATGCAAGGACAAAACGAAGTGAGTAAAGTAAGTGTAATAATGTAAAGTTCTAGAAATATGTCTTCAAAGCACAAAACAGTATCTATAATATACAAATGAAGGGACACTGCCCAGTCCATAATGTCTGTGGGCCGAAGGGCCATATCACATAGGCCAAGGCCCCACTTGACTCTTGCCTCTATACAGAGAGAAAACTGCTGTGGCATCCGGTCGAAAATAGACAGGCACCTCATGGGAATGGGGGGCACCTCACCCAGAAGATAGTACAACGCCACTGCTCTTGGAGGTGGCCACATAAAAGCCACAGTCTCTCTAGTGGGTGGTCTGCCCACTGCTTGGTCCTTGGGACTGCAAAGTCACAGTCACTCTAGTGGGTGGTTTGCCCACTGCTTGGTCCTGGGGACTGCAAAGCCACAGTCTCTCTAGTGGGTGATCTGCCCACTGCTTGGTCCTGGGGAGTGCAAAGCCACAGTCTCTTTAGTGGGTGGTTTGCCCACTGCTTGGTCCTGGAAGTGCAAAGCCACAGTCTCTCTAGTGGGTGGTTTGGCCACTGCTTATTTCTGGGGAGTGTAAGGCTACAGCCTCTCAAGTGGATGGCTTCTCCACAGGTTCTGGAGGGGGCTTTGTGCCCAGTGTGCTTCATCTTGGCAAGGAGGGGGTGAGTGGATGCCTTCTTCCACTGGTTCTGGAGGGGGCTTTGTGCCCAGTGTGTGTCATCCTGGCAAGGCGGGGGTGAGTGGATGCCTTCTTCCACTGGTTCTGGAGCGGGTTTGTGCCCAGTGTGCATCATCCTGGCAAGGAGGGGGTGAGTAGATGCCTTCTTCCACTGGTTCTGAAGGGGGCTTTGTGCCCTGTGATGGAGATCTTGGGGAGTGCAACGTCACAGTCTCTCACCTTGGTGTCACACCTACAGGATTTGCAGGGGCCAGGACGTACTACAGCCCATGGAGGCCCGACTACACACTGCCCGCCGGCGATGATGGCTGCTCAGTGGTGGCAGTGGTAGGACTGGTGGAGGTGCTACCAGTGGTGGGGGGGATACTCCAGCTCTTCCCCTGCAGCCTCGGACGGCTGCACACTGGGGCTGCTGCTGCTGTCAGTCATGGTGCTTGCAGCGGTGCAGGGGGCGGAGCAGGAGGCAGTGCTTGCGGCAGTGCAGGAGGCGGTTCTAGCCGTGGTGCAGGTGGCGGTGCGGGCAGTTGTGCTGGTAGCCACCAGACCTTCACCTGCAGGCTCGGATGGCTGAAGTGCCTTGGCTGGTGTTTTGTGCCCCTTCCTGCCCTTTGCAGATGGTGGTGTCACCTTGGGTCTGGCAGCTGGAGTCTTTGAGGTGGCCTTGCTAGGTGGTTGGGGCTCCTTCCCCTTACTGCATGCTGTCCCCTTCTTTACCTTGCCAGGTGTTGGAATGTTCTTTGCCTTGGCAGGGGTTGGTGGCACACTGGCTGGCCTGACGGGTGCACCCTTTGAGCCTCTGACAGCTCCAGGAACCACAGCGGACATGGATTTGGTGGCTGTGGTACTGGGATGGGTTTTGGCCACCCTGGCCCGAGGGGAAGGACGGGGGGAGCGGTTGGAACAGGTCAATGTTGGCTAGGAAAAGCTTCTTAGGGACATTGGGGTGGGAAGAGGGTGAAGGTTTGGGAGTGGAGGAAGAGGGAGTGCTTGTAGGAGGTGTCAGTCTGCTGTGTTTAGGTGCAGGCGCGTGAGCTGGATGCTGCTGGGAGGTGGATGGCTGTTGGGTGAGTGGGTGTGTGCTTGCATTTGTGTACTTTGGGAGGAGGGGTCACAGACACAGTGGGAGAGGACACAGGGGACGTGTGCATGGATATGGGGGTGGTGACTGCCAGTGAGGGGTGTGTAGTGATAGGCGTGATGGTGATGGGGGGAGTGGATGAGGATTTATTGCATGCAGGTGTGAGTGGAAACGCAACTGGGAGGGAGGTGGACGAGGAGGAGGAGGGAGACACAGTGGAGGCAGTGGATGTTGGTATGTCTGCATCTGGATGGTGCTTGTGTGAGAGCCTGTGAGATGAAGTGTGGTGATTGTGTTTGCCTGAGCCACTTTTGTGTGTTGATTTGTGTGAATGCTGGTTTGAAGGTGTGCTTGGGATAAGCTGGGGTTGAGGGGATAAGAACAGGGTAGAGGAAGTTAGAGGTGGGAGGCTAGAGACAGGGACAATGGCTGCCATCAGTGCAGAGGCCAGAGCCTGAAATGCTCTCTGGTGGGCCGCCACGCCAGAGTGAATGCCCTCCAGGTATGCATTTGTTTTTTGCAAATGCCTCTCGCCACCCTGGATGGCATTCAGAATGGTTGACTGCCCAACAGTGAGTCAATAGCCTCCTCACTAAGGACAGCAGGGCTGCCTTGAGCAGGGCCTGATGTGCCTGGGGCGAAGGAGATGCCCACCCTCCTGGGTTTGCGGACATGGGAAACACGCCGAGGGGCTGCTGGGAGAGCAGTGCTTGTAGGGCGGGTGGCGGCTGTACCAGTTGTTGTGGTGGGCGCAGAGGTGTCTGCCACCGCCAGGGAGCTTCCATCAGAGGAGGAGTCGCTGTCTGTAGTGTCCCCTCCTGTCTCCTTTGTGGTGCTCCCCTCGTCCTCTGTTCCACTGGTGCCCTCACCCTCCATGGATTCGGCCTCCAGGCCCATGTGGGATGCAGCTCCCTCCGTCGCTGGTGCCTCTGCTCCTCCGCCAGAAGATGCTAATGTACACAAGGACAGGGTGACAAAAAAAAAGGGGGGAAGAGACAGAGGATACACTTAGTCCATGCCAGCATCAACACTACAGTTGGCGTACACAACACACAGGGAGCTGCCCTATGCACCAGGCCATGCACTACCAGTTACAATGCCAGTCATCAGCCCATGGGGTACATTGCATAACGCCATCTGCTGCACACCTGAAACAAACAGGACCCTGCCCAGTAGTAGATGCCCACTAACACCATTTGGTTTGGAATGCTTAAGAGCATGCCCAACAAGGGACCTACCCTGCCATGTTCGCCCTGCCCTAGGGGCACCCACAGTTCACATCCCCCGCCCAGGTAAAACCTTAACGTGCGCCAACTCATGAATTTGAATTTTTACTCACCCCCTTGTGGCTGCTGTGATGCCTTCAACCGCCCATCCAACTCCGGATAGGCCACTGCCAGGATGCAGAAACTCAAGGGGGTCAGGGTATGGTGGGCACCCCTTCCTCATTGGGAGGCCAGCCCCAGCTGGGCATCCGCCGTCTTCCTTGCCCAGCAGCGCAGATCCTCCCACCGTTTGCGGCACTAGGTGCTCCACCTCTCAAAGACCCCCAGGGTCCTCACCTTCTTGGCAATGGTACGGCAAATACAATGTTTCTGATGGGCTCTGACCTGCAGGAAAAAGACAGCAGAAAAGGGATTAGTAATACCGTCTGGACCATCATACTCATGGCCCACCATATCCCTCCCATCCACTAAGGCACATACATTGACCACCATACATGCAGCACTCTGCCCAGGTCACCTCAGTCCCCCCCTACATGTGGCTTACACACACAGCACTCCATACATTCATGGCCCAAGCATCATGCACACAGTGTACTCACCTGTTTGTCTGGAGGACCATAGAGAAAAAGTGTACTGGGGTAGGACCCCATCCACCAGTCTCTCCAACTCCTCCGCAGTAAAGGCAGGGGCCCTTTCCCCAGACTCATGAGCCATTGTCTCTTCCAGACACAGTATGCATCAGCACTTGCAGTGTAGGTCCTCTCCTGTTGAAGGTCATGTAGCAAGTGAGTGAACAGATAGAAAATGGCAGTCACATCCGAGGCAATGCGTACCGTCACTGCCGGTGTACATCACCATTGGCTCCTGGAACCCATAGGGCCCAATGATAACCAATGCGAAGTTGCGAAGCGGTCATCGACCACCTACCACAACAGCGCACTACGCCAGTGGAATTACCTCATTTCCACTTGTCCCTCCTCACAGGTCAGGCAGCCACCATTTCAGGGGGGCACAGGTGATGGCACCTAACTGAGTCACAGCAGACATTGGCACATCAACTGACTCTCGGAATCACATACTGGTTCTGTAAATGAAGAGATGCATCATTATTGCAATTGATGTGTAAATATGACCCTCTGCTCACTGTTTACCTCCCTAGACTTCAACCGCTGAGGAGGAATATGAGATGGAGACATCCTCCAGTGTACAGACCTCTGGTGGACCTAGCGACAATGGGGGGCAGACACATTATCCTAACATACAGACTTGATCGGGCCACAATCCAAGAAATGTGTGCCCAATTGGAGCCAGACCTGATGTCAGCTATCCTCCAGCCCACAGGTATCCCTCCTCCAGTGCAGGACCTGTCAGTGTTCCATTTTCTGGCAAGTGGTTCCTTCCAAACAACAGTGACCATGGCATCAGGGATGTCTCAGCCAATGTTCTCTAACGTATTGACCAGAGTGTTTTCTGCCCTGCTGAAACACATGCGTAGCTACATCGTATTCCCCCAGGTGGAAGATTTGGCCACAGTGAAAGCTGACTTTTATGCCCTGGGACATATCCCCAACATCATTAGTGCCATTTGATGGTACACATGTAGCATTTGTCGCCCCCCCCCCCCCCCGGAGAAATGAACAGGTATTCAGGAATAGAAAAAGCTATAACTCTATGAATGTGCAGATGGTGTGTTTGGCTGACCAGTACATCTCCCATGTGAATGACAAGTATCCTGGGTCTGTGCATGATGCCTTTATCTTGAGGAATAGCAGCATCCCATATGTGATGGCTCAACTCCAGAGGCACCGAGTGTGGCTAATAGGTGAGCCCAGGGTCCCCACCCAGTACATGTTGGTGTCTGGGGATGGGGTTGTCCCTAAGGGTTAGTGTGTGTCTAACAGTTGTCCTTTGATATTTGCAGGTGACTCTGGTTACTCCAACCTCTCATGGCTACTGACCCCAGTGAGGAATCCCAGGACAAGGGCAGAGGAACGTTACAATGAGGCACATGGGCAAACAAGGGGTATTATTGAGAGAACCTTCGGCCTCCTGAAGGCCAGGTTCTGGTGCCTCCATCTGACAGGTGGATCCCTGTACTACTCATCCATGAAGTGTGCCAGATCATCATTGCATGTTGTACAACCTGGCCTTGAGATGCCAGGTGCCTTTTCTGCAGGATGATGAGCCTGGAGATGGTCTTGTGGCAGCGGTGAAGTCTGTGGACAGTGAGGAAGAGGAGGCAGAGGAAGAAGATGTGAACAACAGAAGTAATACAGCAGTACGTCCAGTGACAAACAGGTAAGACACTGTAGCTTCACTTTTCTTTTCAGTTTTCTGTTGGACATTGTACATGGTAGCATGATTTCCCTATGTCTATGGTCACTTACTGTACCCTTTGGCATCTCTATTTTCAGATCTCTGTGCCCCATTCTGGTATGTTTCCTGCTGTCCACTGCAGGCCATACCAATGTATAAATCATTGTACATAAGATTTGTAATGTTTTCAGAATGTTGTACTAATACATATTTCAATCAATTGACAGACTCCAGATTTGTATTTGTTCCAAGGGTGTTGATTTAAGTGCTAATAAGTAGAGGGGGATGTGCAATGGGCTGGGGTGATGGTGGAAGAAAGTCCAGGGTAGAGTCCAGTCTCTTGGTATCACAGGTGCATTGTCCAATGGGGCATAGGAAGGGGAGCAATGGCAGTTCAAGGTGGACAGGGTGACAGAGTGGGACAGAAGGGGGACAATCAGGAGTGTCTTATCTCCTGGCGGGGGTCTTGGCAATGTTCTCTGGCTTCTGCCTGGTTCACAGAGACCGTTTGCGGGGTGGTTCTGCTTATGCAGGGGGTGGGGTGCTGGTGGCCTGTTAGTTCCTGTGGCAGGGCCTCCTGTCCACTGGGTCCGGCGGAGGTGGAGGGCTGTTCATCGGTGTGGCTAGTGTCAGGAGCCCGTTGTTGTGCCACTGCCTCCCACATGGTGTAGGCCATGTCAGCCAGCACCCCTGCAATGGTGACCAGGATGATGTGGATGTGTTTTTGGTCCTCCCTGATCCCCAGGTAATGTCCCTTCTGCCGCCGCTGGGTCTCCTGCAACTTGGCCAGTATCTGGCCCATGGTCTCCTGGGAATGGTGGTATGCTCCCAGGATCCCTGCAAGTGCCTCATGGAGAGTGGGTTCCCTGGGCTTGTCCTCCCCCTGTCACACAGCAGTCCTCCCAGCTTCCCTGTTGTCCGTTGCCTCTGTCCCCTGAACCGTGTGCCCACTGCCACTGACCCCAGGTCCCTGATCATCCTGTGTTTGTGAGGTTGCCTGGGGTCCCAGTAGTGGTGGACACTCTGCTGATTGACGTGTCCTGGGGACAGTGGTATGGGCCCGCTGGGTGGGTGCTGTGGTGGTGTTTCCTGAGGGGGTAGGCTCTGTGGTGGTATGGGACTGTGGCAGGGTAAACAACTGTACAGAGGTCCCTGGTGGGCCAGGTTGGTCATCGTGATCCAGGCGTGCAGAGCTGCTGTCATCACTGTGGGCCTCTTCTGTGGGGAGGACTGGATGTTGGTGGCACCTCCTCTCCGGTGACATTGAGTGGGGGTCCTGTGGGGATGAAAATGCAGTGTTATTGTATCTGCATGTGACATCTTGTGCATGGATATGTTTCCCTGAATGGTTGTGATTGCCCTGTCAGCTGTACTTTGGGTGCATGGTGATTTTGTGGGCTAGGTGATTCTCTCTAATGGGCATGCTTTAGTGATGGGTGTCCATGCAGGTCCATCATGGGTGTCCATGTATAGGTGTTGCATGCATGGCTTGAATTGGGATGGGTAGGTTGTGAAAGTGGGGTATTTGTGAGTTGGTGGAGTGATGGGGGTGAGGGCAGGGGTAGGAGTTTGTAATAGCATACAGGGAAGGTGGGGGATATAGTAGTAAAGATTTGACTTACCAAAGTCCAGTCCACCTGCTACTCCTCCGAGGTCCTCAGGATGCATTATTGCCAAGACTTGCTCCTCCCATGTTGTTAGTTGTGGGGGAGGAGGTGGGGGTCAACTGCCAGTCCTCTATACAGCTACCTGGTGTCTTGCAACCACAGAACGCACCTTCCCCTGTAGGTCGTTCCACCTCTTCTGATGTCATCCCTTGTTCTTGGGTACTGTCCCACGGAGTTTACCCTGTCCACCATTCTTTGCCATATCTCCATCTTCCTTGTAATGGACATCTGCTGCACCTGTGATCTGAATAGCTGTGGCTCTACCGGGATGATTTCCTCCACCATGACCATTAGCTCCTCCTCTGAAACCCTGGGATGTGTTTGGGGTGCCATGGATGTGTTGTGAGTGGTATTTGCGAGGATGTGTGGGGTGATGTGTTGTGGTGTGTGCTGTGAGGTGAATGAATGGTGTATGGGTGATGGTGTTCTGAAGCTCAGATTGAGTGGGTGCTCCTGGCTTGTCTCTCTCTCTCTGTTCGCAATCTTTTTTTTCGTTGAAAGGGTTGTGGGTGTAGGTGTGTCAGCTGTGTGTAGTTTGAATTTTCCAATGTGGTGTAGTTTTGAAAGTGTGTGTGTATTTTGAGTGAGGTGGTGTGTACCACCTATGGTTTACCGCGGTTGAAAGACCGCCACAGTGATTCGTGGGTCTTGATACTGTGGGCGTATTCCTGTTGGCGGAACGGTGTGGGTTTTGGCCCGCCATTTTATAACTGACCTTTGGTCTGGCGGACTTGTGTGGGTGTCTGTATAGTGTGGATTTCTCGTTGTGGGTCATAATACCCGTAGCGGTATACCGTCGCGGTCACGGTATGTTGGCGGCCGTCAGCACGGCGGTAGGCAGCATTTTCTGTCAAAGTTGTAATGAGGCCCTACGACTACAAAATCCACCACCTTTTCCGCGGTGGTACCAATGACATCAAAAGCGTGGCAGAAACACTGCACAGAAGTGAAAGGACTCACCATTGGAGATACAGGGAAGAACCACGCCGCCATGGAACCAGAACTGCAAGTTTTTCTGATGATATTCTACATTATGCTCCACCACGAACACCAATGCCAGCGAAGACAATGACGGTGAGTACAGTCATCTAGCACAAAAGGGAGGGGAGGGAGTAAAACGAGAGTGACACACACATGCACCATACACACCCCATACACACACACCATACACACAACCAGCTACACAAGAAAACAAGTAAATCCACCTAAATTGGCTGAATAATGCAAGGGCAACAGGAATGTACCAAAGTGATTGTAATGAGGTCAACACAGTATGAATAATAATTTAGCCAATGCTACAAATATTCACAAATGTACAGAAAAAGGGGTACTGCCCAGTCCTCAGTTCGTGTGGGCCACATGTCCACAGGGCAAAGTCCAAGGCCCCACTTGTCACCTTCATCAATACGGAGAAAACACTGCAGAGGAATCAGTTGTCAAAGAGGCAGGTACCTCAGGGGGAGAGGGGGAACCTCAGCCAGAAGCGGAAACAAGACCACTGGTTCTGGAGGGGGCAACATGCCCTGTGCTTGGTCCTGGGGAGTGCAAGGCCACAGACTCTTGAGTGGGTATCTTCCCCACTGGTTCTAGAGGGGGCAGCATGCCCTGTGCTTGATCCTGGGGAGTGCAAGGCCATAGTCTCTCTTGTGGGTGTCTTCCCCATTGGTTTTGGAGGGGGCAACATGCTGCGTGCTTGGTCCTGGGGAGTGATAGGCCACAGTCTCTCGAGTGGGTGTCTACCCCACTTGTTCTGGCGGGGGCAACCTGCCCTGTGCTTGGTCCTGGGGAGTGCAAGGCCACAGTCTCTCGAGTGGGGTCTTACCCACTGGTTCTGGAGGGGGTAACATGCCCTGTGCTTGGTCCTGGGGAGTGCATGGTAACAGTCTCTCGAGTGGGTGTCTTTCCCACTGGTTCTGAAGTGGACAGGCTGCACAGCAGCCAATGGAGGCAGGATCACATTGCATCTGCTTGTGGTGAAGTCTGCACTGTGGTGGTGCTGGTGGTGGTGGTGGGAGGCTCCTGCACAGCCCCTGCACCCTGGGATGGCTGTACTGTGGTGGTGCTGGTGGTGGTGGTGGGAGGCTCCTGCACAGCCCCTGGACCATGCAATGGCTGCACAACCATGGTTGGTGGTGGGGGCTCCATGACAGCTGCTGGTGCAGTCTCCTTCCCCTTCTTGCCTGATAGTGCAGGCTCCTTGCCCTTCTTACCTGCTGGTGCAGGATCCGTTCCCTTTCGGATGGCAGGTGCAGGCTCCTTCCCCTTCAATATAAGTGGCCTGGAATCCTTTCCACCACAAGTAGTTGCGGATGGAACTGGGCCCGTGGACTGTGAGGCTGAGGTGCTTGTCTGGGTATGTGATACCCTGGCCATACATGCAGCGTGGTGGGGGAGAGGTAGGAAAGAGGTAAATGGTGGAAAGGCAACATTTTTTAGGGACATTGGGGCCTGAAGAGCGAGAAATAATTGGAATGGAGGATGAGCGAGTGGTTGTTGGAGCTGTTTGTCTACTGGAGTTGGGTGCAGGTGCATAGGCTGTATGCTGTTGTGAGGTATATGGCTGTTGGGTGTCAGAGTGCTTGCGTTTGTGTACTTTAGGTGGGGAGACAGACACAGTGGGAGAAGACACAGGGGACGTGTGTATGGCTGTTGTGGCGGTGTATGTCAGTGATGTGTGTGTTATGCTTGGTGTTGTGATGATGCAGGTAGTTGATGATGATGTAGTGCATGCTGGTGTGCGTGTAGATGTAACTGGGTGGGAGGTGGAGGAGGAGGAAGAGGGGGAGACAGTGGAAATAGTGGATGATGTTGTGTCTACACGTGGATGGTGTTTGTATGAGTGCCTGTGGGATGAAGTGTGGTGCTTGTGTTTGCCTGCAACACTCTTGGTTGTTGTCCTGTGTGCATGTTCGTCTGGCTGTGTGCTTGGGATGGGTTGGGGTTGAGGGGAATGGGACTGGGAAGTGGTAGTTGGAGGGGGGACGGTAGAAACAGGGACAATGGCTACCATCAGAGAGGAGGCCAGAGCCTTGATCGATCTCTGTTGGGCAGCCAATCTAGTGTGAATGCCCTCCAGGAATGCATTAGATTGTTGCATCTGGGCTGCCAGCCCCTGGATGGAATTCACAATGGTTGACTGCTCTACAGAGATGGATCTCAGGAGGTCAATAGCCTCCTCACTCTGGGCTGCAGGGCTCACTGGGGTAAGGCCTGAGGTGCCTGGGGCAAAGGAGATGCCCATTCTCCTGGGTGAGCAGGCACAGGCAACTTGTTGAGGGGCTGCTGGTAGGGCAGTGCTGGTACAAGTGGTGGCGGCTGTTCCTGTAGCTGGGGTGGTCACGGAAGTGTCTGCCACCACCAGGGAGCTTCCATCTGAGGAGGTATCTGAGTCTGAAATGTCACCTCCAGTCTCCGCCGTGGTGCTCTCCTCACCCGCTTTCCCAATAGTGCCCTCAGCATCAATGGACTCTGCCTCCTGGTCCTGTGGGATGCAGCTCCCTCCATCGCTGGTGCCTCTGATCCTTCGTCAGATGATGCTAATGCACATAAGGACAGGATGACAAAACAAGAAAGGGGGGAGAGAGACAAAGGAAACACTGGGTCAATGACTGCACAAACACCACCGTTGGCGTACACAGCACCCTCACACACAGGGAACAGGCCTACGCACTATGTATTGCACCACCATTGATATTGTTAGCCACCAAGGCATGAGGAGTGGCACACACTGCCAACTGCAGCACACCTGGGACCCACAAAGCCCTGACCAGTAGTGGATGCTTACAAGCAAGGTAGGAAGGATTATCCCATCAGAACCCTAGCCACCAGACTACTTATGCTGCTACGTCAGGCCTGGCCTAGGGGCACCCACTGACACACATCCACCACCCGGATACCACCCCACCAGCTGTAAGTTGTAATGATACCCACTGTACTCACCCCCTTGTGGCTGCTGTGTTGCCCTCAATGCCCATCCAGCTTTGGATAGGCCACCGCCAGTATGCAGGCCATCAGTGGGGTCAGGGTCCGACCGGCACCCCTTCCTTGTTGGGAGGCCATCCCCAGCTGAGCCTCTGCCGTCTTCCGTGCCCATCATCTCAGGTCCTCCCACCGTTTGCGACATAGGGTGCTCCGTCTGCCATAGACCCTCTGGGTCCACACGTCCTTGGTGATGGCACGCCATATACAATTCTTTTGATGGGCGCTGACCTGCAGAGGCAATACACACAGGAAAACACCATTAGACAAACAGTCCAGTCAGTTACTCATATGGCCCACCATACCCGTTTCCATCACCATTGGCACACACATAGCCCAGCACAGAACATGTACACCACAAAGAGGACATCCACCCCCCCCTTACACGAGGCCTTCACACACACAACTCCATGCATTCATGCCACATGCATCGTGCCCACAGTGTACTCACCTGTTGGTCTGGAGCAATCCGTACTGGTGTATGACCCCATCGGCCAGTCTCTCGAACTCTTCAGAATTGAAACCTGGGGCCTTTTTTCCTGGGCCATGGTAGGTTCCAGACACAGGTCACAGCAGCACATGCAGTGTAGGTCCTGTCCTATGGAAGGTCAGGTAGCAACTGAAGAATCAGATAGAAAATCACGGTCACGTCCGCGGCGGTGCATATCATCACTGCCGACGTAGACCACCATTGACCACTGTACCACATAGTGCCCAATTTTAATCAATGAAGATTGGCACAGCGGTTTCCAACCGTCTCCCGCCACGGGATTACCAGCAGAATTACTTCACTTCCACCTGTCCCTCCACACAGGACAGGCGGACGCCATTTCATGAGGGGAGCCAGCCCTATGAAATCATGCTGCGTCACAGGAGAAATAGGCACATACTGTACAAATCACACTGAGCCGTTACATGTTTACAGAATGCTAACTACTTTTGTGGCTCCAATATTCAGTTTGTGACAGCCTCCTCACTCTTGTGTCCCTTAGATACCTACTGCTGCAGATGAATAGGAGATGGAGACATACCCCATTGTACAGACCACTGGTGGACTTAGCTACATTGGAAGACAGGCACATTATCCTCAACTATAGACTTGACAGGGCCACAATCACAGAGCTGTGTACCCAATTGGAGCCTTACCTGATATCTGCTATCCGTAAGCCCACTGGGATCCCCCCTCTTGTGAATGTGCTATCCTGACAAGAGTGTTGTCTGCCCTGATAAAACACATGTGCAACTACATTGTTTTCCCCTAGGTTAAGGATTTGGCCACAGTGAAGGCTGAGTTTTATGCAACGGGACATATCCCCACCATTATTGGGGCGATTGATGGTACACATATTGCATTTGTCCCCCTGGTCGAATGAACAGGTATTCAGGTATCGTAAGAGTTTACACTCCATGAATGTTCAGGTGGTGTGCTTTGCGGACCAGTACATCTCCCACGTCAGTGCTAAGTATCCTGGTCAGTACATGATGCCTTTGTCTTCAGGAATGGCAGCATCCCAAATGTGATGTCCCAACTACAGAGGCACAGAGTGTGGCTAATAGGTGAGCCTGGTTCCCACCCAGTGTATGTTGGTATATGGGTATGGTGTTGGCCACATAGGATAGTGTGTGGCTAAATGTTGTCCCTCAATATTTGCAGGTGACTCTGGTTACCCAAACCTATCATGGCTGTTGACCCCTGTGAGGAATGCCAGGACAAAGGCTGAAGAACGTTATAATGAGGCACATGGGCGAACCAGAAGGATCATTGAAAGGACCTATGGCCCCATTGAAGGCAAGGTTCCGGTGCCTCCATCTAACAGGTGGATCCCTGTGCTACTCACCCAAGAAGGTCTGCCAGATAGTAGTGGCATGCTGCATGTTGCACAACCTGGCCCTCAGATGCCATGTCCCTTTTCTGCATGAGGAAGAGACTGGAGATGCCCCTGTGGCAGCAGAAGACCCTGTGGACAGTGAGAATGAGGAGGCAGATGATGAGGATGAGGACAACATAACATCTGTGACCCATTAATACTTCCGATGACACACAGGTAGGACAGTGTAACTTTACATTTCAATGGCTTTGGTTGTAATCTGTGTGGCAATGGCATGCTGATATTTCCCACTGCTATGCCCACTTACTGTTCCCTCTGGCAATTCATTTTGCAGATGTTGGTGATTTGACAGATACTCTTGGTGTAATCACTACAGCCAGCAACAGGTCATTAATCTATGCTAATTATACGTACAGTTCATTTGCAATGTCTGTACCTGTTTAAAAAAATACATATTTGATATACATGACATACTCCAAATGGATTGTTTTCAAAGGGTGTTTATTGAAGTGCTAACATATAGGGGGAAAGTGCAATGGAATGGGGTGATGATGGAGGAAAGTCCAAGGTATTGTTCCAGTCTGTTTGTAGCACAGGTGCATTGTCCAAGGGGACAAAGGAAGGGGAGCATTGGCAGTTCAAGGTGGACAGGGTGACTGAGTGGGACACAAAGGGGACAATCCGAAAAGTTTCATGTCCTTGCAGGGGTCTTGGCAGGTGTCTCTGGCTGCTGTGTGGATCGCAGGGAACGTTTGCAGGGTGGTTCATCTTCTGTAGGGGGAGGGGTGCTGGTGGCCTGTGAGTCCTGTGACGGGGCCTCCTGGCCACTATTGGCAGCGGAAGTGCAAGGCTGTTCAGATGTCTGACTAGTGGCAGGAGCCCACTGGTGTGAAACTGCCTCCCTCATAATGTTGGCCATGTCTGCCAGCACCCCTGCTATGGAAATCAGGGTGTTGTTGATGGCCTGCAAGTCCTCCCTGATCCCCTGGTACTGTCCCTCCTGAAGCCGCCTGTTCTCCTGCACGTTGTCCAGGATCGGGCCCATCGTGCCCTGGAAATGTTGATAGGCTCCCAGGATCTCGGAGAGTGACTACTGAAGAGTCGGTTCCCTGGTCCTGCCCTCCCCCTGGCGCACAGCACTCCTCCCAGTTTTCCTTATGGCCTGTGCTCTGTCCCCTAAACCGTGTGCCCACTGCCATTGATGCCAGGTCCCTGATTGTCTTGTGTGCGAGGTGTGGCCTGGGGTCCCTGTAGAGGTGGACACACTGCTGATTGATGTGTCCTGGGGACAGTGGTGTGGGTATGCTGGGTGGGTGCTGTGGTGTTGGATCCTGACAGGCGAGGCGCTGTGGTGGTGTCTGACTGGGCTTGGGTACCTGGCTGTCCAGTGGTCCCTGAGGGGCCAGGAAGATCGACCAGATCCTGAAGTCAGAGTTACTGTCATCACTGTGGGCCTCTTCTGTTGGGGAACTGGATAGTGCTGACACCTCCTCTCCGGTGATATTGGCTGGGGTACCTATCGGGATGTAAATGATGTGTTATGGTTTATGTTTATGACATATTGTACATTTCTAGAGTCCCCTCTATGGTTGGATTTGCCATGCCAGCTTTCACTTGTGTACGTTAGTGTATGGTGGGATTGTAATTCTCTATGCTGTGCATGCTTTAGTGATGAATGTCCATGCAGGGCTGTGAGGGATGTCCATGCATTGGTACAGCATGCAGCGCTTAGCATTTAGATAAGTGAAATGTGATGGTGGAGTGTGTTGGATATAGTGGAGTGAAGGGAGTGAGGGTGAAGGTGAGGGTATGTGATGGCATGCAGGTAGGGGGTGATAATGGTAGAGCCTTGACTTACCAGACCATTGACCCTGTCCACGATTCTCCGCCAAATCTCTATCTTCGTTGCTGTGGATATTTGCTGCACGTATGCTCCAAATAGCTGTGGCTCTACCCTGACAATTTCCTCCACCATGACTCTTAGCTCCTCCTCTGTGAAACGGGGGTGTCTTTGTGGTGCCATGGGAGTTATGTGAGGTGTGTTGGTAAGGGTGTGTTGGGTAATGTGTTGGGGTGTTTGATGTGGAGTGCATGAGTGGTTTAATGGTGCGAGTAGTGTGTGGCTCTAGTTGTCTCAGTGGTCTTGGTGTCTCTCTGGTGGCAATGATTTGTAATCGTAAAGGGTTGTGGGCAATGTAGGTGTGTGGGTGTGGTGTGTGTATGGGTGTCAGGTGTGTGTTGTTTGAATTGTCCAATGTGGTGTTGTTTTGTATGTGGGTGTCCACTGTGAGCGCAGCAGTATGTACCACCAATAGTTTACCGCCGTTGAATGTCCGCCATGGTGATTCGTGGGTCATAATGGGATGGGCATTTTTCTGTTGGGGTAACGGTGTGGTTTTTGATACTGCCACATTATCACTGACCTTTTGACTGGCAGATTAGTGTATGTGTCTGTATTCTGTCAGACTGGTGTTTGTGTGTCATAATATGGTGAACTGATATCTGCTGCTGCCGCAGTAAGTTAGCAGCCGTCAGTGTGGAGGTAAGCGGGATTTACCACCAATGGCATAATGAGGGCCTTAGCCTAAAATATGTGAGATTAAGGAGCGGCTACATGATTTATTAAGCAATGGGTTGCAGAACATAAGATACATGCTTGGATGTGGGAATTTGTGATCATAACAGTTCCCTCCCAAAGGGTGACCTTCAGTGCAAGATTTATGGAGAATTTGTGCATGGAAGAGTTGTACCAATCGCAGGCATGGACATTACCAGCAGGTTCTCATGATCGATTATCTGGCCCATAGCCCTACCAATCTATTAAATAGAACAAACAACTATTTATTCTCTTTGAGTCTATTCAGTCTATGATCCTCTGTGCTTCAAATTGTAAGTGACCATCTATCTTTATTTGGGTGGTGGCAAGGATCGGGTTTGGGCATTATAAGGTTGGAGCAAGGAGACATGAAATATTGGGTAACGGTGCATATCATGTAGTAACTGCAACTTGACAGAGACTGGATTAATTAATTATCCTAAATATTGTGGCTGCAATTTGTATGGTCCCTGAATTCATAGGTGATTAATGGGCAACCATACTTGATCACCCACTTTGTAATCTAGTTGTTGTATGCAATGTTTGTTTGAATGTCTCATCATACTTATCTTATTTTGTTGAAGTTGTATGCGTATGGCTTGTTGGATTTCAGGTAAATGATTTTAAAAAATTGTAATGGAGGAACAGAATTTTTTATTTTGGGCGCGTTGTCTGGCAACATACCTGGATTAATGCCTGTCATGCACCAAAAAGGAGTCACCTTAGTAGCAAAATGTTTTGTGTTAATGAATGCAAACTCCATGAAAGCTAATAAATGTTCCCATTCTGATGAATAAGAGTTTAACAGACATCATAGGATTTGTTCCAGTACATAATAACTTGTTCCATCTGACCATCTGTTTATGGATGGTAAGCGGACGACTGAAGGACATCATTATCCAAGGATTTACACAGGTTTTTTAATACAAATTGGGGTGTCTATCTGACATAATGATGTAAGGGAGGCCATGTGACCGTAAAATGTGATGGGTGAATAGGACTGCATGTGTTTTGGGGTTAGGGATACCCCCTAATTGTATTAAATGTGCCATGTTAGAGAATAAATCTGCCACAGCCAATATGGTAGTATAACCATTGAAATTTGTCAAATCAGTCACTAAGCCCATACTGATGGTATGCCAAGGGTATTGAAGCACTGGAAAGGGGTGCAACACACCCACCAGTGAAGTATGGACTGCCTTGTTCTGGGCGCTTACCAGACAGGCTTGCACATAACTGTGCTGTAGAAAAGTCCTCCTTTTTACCTTGGTCACACACATACCTTTTGGACAGATACTGGTGGTAACTGACTCTTGGCTGTGCCCTGGGCACCGCTTACTAATACCAGGGCCAGTGCTCTGTGGAAAGTGGATATGCAAATTAGGCTAATTATTATTGGCAGTATCGACCTACCTATAAGTCCCTAATATATGGTAGGATATGTAGATTGAGGGACCCAAGCATAGGCCCATAGGTGCACGGCCGAGGTGCCCACTGTCATTTTAAAGGCAGGCATGCCTTGCTGGCTGCTTTTAAACTAAAGTTATATGCAAATTCAACTTTGGAATTAAAAGTACTTCTAAAGTCCTAAACTACCTTACAGTTACATAAAAGTCACTTCTAAGGTGTGTACTAAGGCCCATATTTATACTTTTTGACGCAAAAATTTGCGTCAACAATTTTACGCCGTCTAACGCCATTTCATTGCGCCACCCGGGAATCAAATTTATACTTTGACGGACGGTGGTACAAACCACTGGTGAGAGTAATTTGTTTTTACTCAAACCAATGCGCCACGTCTTAAAGAAATGACGTTAACGCAGCGCAATTTACTTTTATCTGGTTTACAACTTTGAAAACTGGATACACACCATTCTTTGACTCAATAGTGTCAAAAAGCAGCATAAACACTGCAAAATGTGGAAAGGAGCCCAAAAATGGGTTCCAGAAGCTATGAGAGACCCCAGGAAGATGACAACCGACCAGGAACCAGCCGGGAGGACGCACACAAGACCCAGGAGAGGGAAAAGAAGAAAAGGAAGTGTTTCAGTGCAGAGGAGCATGAAATACTGGTGAAAGAGATGACTGAACACCAGCACCAACTTTTTGTCAACTCTAAATTGCCAAGTGAGGGGAGAGAGGCAATTTGGCAACAAATTGTTGGTAAGATCAACAATGTGGCAGAAGTACGGAGAACAGTCACCGAGTGCAAGAAACGCTGGCATGACTGCAAGCGCAGGACCAAGGAAAAGATGGCCAGGAACAGGAAGGCAGCACTGCAGACTGGAGGTGGGAGTCCAGCGCTGCAGGAGGCCCTGGACCACATGGAGGAGATGGTGGCAGCCGTCATCCCTGAGGAGATCGTCACAGGGATTCAAGGACAGGACAGCGCAGACTACCAGGAAACAACACAGATGTAGGGTAAGTGGCATGCGGAACTAAAATGCCTAATTGTAAACTGCAAGCGGGGGGGCATACCTACTACACAATGCATGTAAGCCATGATAATCAAGAAAGGAAAGGGCAAAGGGGCACAGCCTGGGGGCATGGGCTGTGCAGGGAAAACCTGGGGCACAGCACAACACTACACCAACAACCAACAACCTTTGCATGGGGTATGCTGCCATGCCAATGATGTTGGAAAAGCAAAGCCAGTCCAGGAGGGTCGGGTACAACGTAAAACTGGCATGCTGTCACAAGACAGCTGGTACTGTCGCTGGTATTGTCGCTACATGAACTAGGGCTCAATTCACAGTCTCAGGCCATATCTGCACGTGGAATTTAACATTGACAACAGTTGCCACTACCACCTCTGCTGTGTGTGCAGGTCAAGTAGCTAATGGCAGTTACGTGCCCATGGATCAAACACACTCAAATTAGAGGGTTCAGGATGACAACGTTTTCACTCCCTGTAATCAATAAAAATGTGCTAATCCTGTCAAATGTTAATGTCCATAGTCATTACAAACATCAGGCATTGTCATCAACATTATAAGGTACACAGCAGTAATGTTATACCCATGCTGCACACGTCAGGGTCTACCCTGTGCCTGGGTCACAATAGCTGCAATGCCACCATACAACATCTCCAGTGTCATAGTGCTAAGACAACAGCATTGAGGGGGAGGATATATGTTTCTGGCTAGTGAAACACACCTGCACAGTCAGAAGAGGAAATGGAATACTGCTAGGACCATCAGTGCAATCCAATGTAGCACACGTTCCCCAACATCAACATTACACACTACCAATGCTGACACCTGTATTGTTCCATGCCGATGCCATACATAGTGTATGCTAGGTCTCAGCAACATATAGCTGGATGTGAATTATCAGAGAATGGGTCAGTTTCAGATGATTAAGTGTGGTGCAAGTACCATCAGAACACCCACAGCCAGTGCAAGACCACACCATGATAATGAGAGTAGACAGGGGTTAGATAGGACAAGAAGGTGGCCACATACAATTTGGGCAGTACCTACACCTAGAGGATGTGATGCAGACATTTCCCCAAACTGCCCACACAACATGTGACATGCAGGTGGGGCATAGGCCAGGGAGAATGCTAATATTGATGACAGTAACAATAAACAGGAACCTAGATCACAATGTGCAACTAATAGGAAGTCAGGAAACTCACATTACAAATGCCACAACACAGACACACTAATTGTACAATATCTCATTGCAGAGGATGAAGGCTCACCTGGGGATATGCCTGTCCTGGACTTCCCTGATGACATGGATGATGAACTGACAAACATCAGCCAGCAGACCCTCCAAGATTTCCTTGGAACCCTCCATACCCCACTTTCAGTCTTAAGGAGGAGCACAGAAGTAGCATCCATTACAGAGGACCCACCCACCATCCCAATTGTACAACCTGCCAGCTCCAACCCAGCTGAGGAGTCTGGCGACACTGGCACCAGCTTTGAGAGGACTGTAGTTGGAATACAGCGTAAGCTGGCCAAAGATGTGTGGGTGGGGATGCAAAACATGGCAGCCAGCCTAGAGGGGGGTGCGTTCGTGCATGATGTCATCTGCAGAACAGGCAGCAGTCATGCAAGGGCGAACATCTATCTTACAAGAACTTCAACAAAGTGTGAAGGAAATCAGCACAGCAGTAATGGAGTTGCCACAACACCTCGCACACCAAACCTTTCACTGCGTGCCTGAATGCAATATTGACCCCCTCAGGGCCGATCTGGCTGCCTACCACAGTGATGTAGCTGCTATATTTAAGAACCAGCAGCTCCTTCTTGCTGCAGGACTGCCCTTAATAGACCCACAGTTGGCAGCTACCAGGATTTCTGACTCCACATCTTCAAACACTGAAGTGTGTGTTGCCCCTTCAAACCCACCACCACCAAGGGCAGAGGAGACGACACACACATCAGAAGATGAAGAGGTGGAACAGATCACCTTCACCCGTAAGAGTACCAGGTAGCACAAGTCCATGCTAAATGTGCACTTATATCCAAAGTCCTGTGCTTTGTAACATGCCAGTCTTGCAACACCTGCTCACATGCACTGTTCTCCAGCCCACTGTTTACCTTAACACTATGCTCTGTGATTGTCTCTCACTAACTCATTGGCAATTCATGTTCCTCTGCACTGTATGACACTTCATCCCAGCATGCCCAATGACATGTCTTTTTGCACTTGCGTAGAATCACAATAGAAGGCATCACACTAATGGACTCACAATCCTGGACTATGTAAATATAGCACTATAGCACTTTAAAATAAATAGCACTTATACAACCACTTTGTCTCTGTGTAATGTGACACATCAACCGTATAGGAGATTAGTGATGTTTGCCTCCTGTCAATGGCCATAGAATTTCAATACAACTGCCTTGGAAGATTGTGGGCTGATAACTATGCAATGGGGTCTGGATTGTACCATCATCTGCCCTTCCTGAGGGTTATTTCTGAAGTAAATAGAAACATTATTGTATAATGCTGTGTTGGACAGAATAAGTCTGCTTCAAGGGATGTCTAAGCAGAAAATCAATATCTTCAATCGAGCTTCTAGACAATATTTAGGTATGTGACATCTGACTCTAAAATGTCATCACCCACAAACCATACATCAGGAATGGATGTGTACAAGTGTATGGACAAATATGTAACCTGGCAGTACAATGTAAGAAATGATAGGTGTGAGTTATGTATACAGAACTACATAAGATGATACCATCACTCACCTTATTCAGGTTCACATGAACATCAGGCTGCAGGCAGACGTACCACAGTGCCCAAGATTCAAAATCTGGTCTCAAAGTATGACAGATTGAAAACATACTTCCAAACTTAAGAACACATTGGGAACCATTGTAATCTTGAGTGGTGGGTGCATTGGGTGGCAGATGCATAGAGAAGTAGCTTTGGTGTAGCTGCCAATGTGACAGCTCAATGGGGATTTGGATGCAGGATGGAACACAAATGCAAATACTAAATTGACACTGTTCACCCATGCCAAGGCCCTGATCCCCAAGCATATGACACATACTGAGTACCTAAATATTTATTTAACTGTAAAAAAGGGTAATGAAACTATGGGAAACACCTTAACCAACCTAACCTATCCTAACTACACATTACCCACAACTGTCCCTAACTACCCTAAGCTAAACTTACTTATCACATTTAACTAAACAATCTAAACAATCTAAACATCAACCCCCCCTTATATGATGGAACACATGGAGGACAACATATACTAACCTAAACACATACTATCTTATCCTAAACAATTATATATATATTTTTTTTTATATATTTTCTTTTGTATTTCTTT
This sequence comes from Pleurodeles waltl, assembly GCF_031143425.1. NCBI lineage: Eukaryota > Metazoa > Chordata > Amphibia > Caudata > Salamandridae > Pleurodeles > Pleurodeles waltl. The sequence goes on along the minus strand of NC_090437.1, from coordinate 254,763,214 downwards.
ATTTTTCAATACACAAAAACCCCAACATCATCCCCCACCCACCCATCCACAAACAAACACATGTTAAAATATCATACGCCCCACCCTCCACCCCACTTATACTAACTAAACTAACAGCCTATTCTAACCTAACATTAAGCCCCCTAAACCCAACAAATATAAGAACCAGGAAAGAGGAGGGTGGGGAGGGAATAATGGCTTAGGGTCCAACAGTTATAGGTTTGCCCTCTGCAGGATCTTTTTTATCCCACGCACTCTCCTGTTAATCTGGGACACCTTCTGCTGCAGCCTGTCCATTCTGTGCAACATCCGTTGCATGTCACGTTGCATGTTTCAGCATTGTCAATGACTGCACCAGGGGTGATCTGTGTGCCAGTTGTGGAGGGTTGTGCTGTAGTTGCTTGTAGGGGGAGGTGCAGGGGCTGCTGTCAGTGGGCCAGGAGTGGATGATGTTGAGAGACCTTCAGTGGTAGCTGTCATCCTTGGTGCCACTTGGGTCGGAGTGGTGGTGCTGGTGGTGGCGGCTGTTGTGGACAGGGATGGGCCCCCTTGGGCAAATGCCCTGCAGACCCCTGTGGCTCTCTCATGGCAATAACGCCGTGCCATGTGGTGGGACCCAGACTCAACATCCAGAATGTGGGGGTAATGCATCGCCCTCCTCTGTAATTCGCGGATCTGATTGGCATCCATATTAGCTGCTGTTAAAAAAGATGAAGCCAAACATTAGTTACATCATTGTGTGATACAGCTACTGATGATATTAAAAAAATTCTTCCAAATTAGCTTAAACAGGCGACATCACAGTAAAGATCACATATTGTCCCTGAGGAAGTACATGCCAACGCAGCCTACACATCTCCTATATAACAACACAGCAATGCTCTAAAAGATGCGTACCTACTTAAATGATCTAAGCATCATTGTTCTGCCGTCAGTCACATAACAAATGCTGCAAGTCCTCCACATGTGACAAGCCAACTAATGACTATCTTCTGGATGACAATCAAGGGCCACAAGATCTGTGATTTGTAAATGGAATTGCCAGGATGATATGCAGTTGCTAATCATGAGTGGGTATCCTAGGTTGGAACAAATTAATTTCTGAATTACATGTCTGTGTACTACACTTGGATCCTCACACCTAGATACACATATTTCATAACCCTAATCCTGTGCCTTAGGAGGGGATGGGCATGCAACACATACTTTCAAACATCAAGGGCATCCAGGAAGATTTGGACAGCTGTCCATGAGTTTAGTCAGTCCTCCACAAATAAGGAGGGTGTCCAACTAGGATTGTACTGTCACAGCCACATTTATGTTCCTAATTGCGGACAATTGTCAACATCATTTAATATCACCAATACCTGTCCTACAACAAGCACATAGATGCAAGCACCCATCTGGGCTTGAGCTGCATGCACACCTATGACATTGTACTCAAGTGCCACATAAACGTGGCACAACATGTGGAGCTAAATGCTGCTAGGAAGTCAAACATACAGTCCTACATGTTCATTAGTTAACAGGGAGGCTCAAGTCTGTGGGTAATACTTCGGCATTCCTGCTCTGTGTGATTCAGGGTATGACTTGCTGACTAAATCATGAAAATGGTTACCTCCAAATTTTACATTACAAGAAATGTAACAACAAATGGCCATGCCTACAGCGCTGCACTACAATTCCAAATCATGACTGCGCCACTGATTGTCCAACTCAAATATGGAAAAAAAAGTCATACTCCAGTCAAGTCACATATCAGATCGTGTGCCAGGACATCATACCTTGCTATGTGTCCAACATACAGGAGTCAATCACACAACAGCTGCAAACACAACACAGAACTGATATATCAACACTTACTGGATATGTCTGCATCCGCAAATCGAGTCACTTCTCCAATTGTGTAGGGGGCAGTTCCACCTGTAAAGCATGGAAGGGTGAAATGTGCTGAATATCTGTGCACTGTACAACACTTTGAAGAAAAAATTACTGTGTGTGATATTATATCTGCTAGTCCAGCCCCTCAGGCAAGATGACACTCCAGCAGACATACCACTGCAAACATGTATTGACCTTGTCACTCAAGTGAGTGATCCACACACATGCACACATGCAGTGGCCCTAACAATCATGTGGTGACAAACATGATTCCTCAATTGGTTGCAGATTCATTTATAGAGTGTACTCCATTTATTCATTTGTTGTTATGAGAGACATGCAAAGCCACGTTCCTGGAGCACTGCAATACAAGTCACTCAGGTATTGTGGCTTGTGCATCAAGGGACAATCAGTTACTGTGTGATGCTCATTTGGGTTGAGTTTAGCTCATGAATTATTATGCTTTCTATGGTCCATTACATGTGGGCCTGTGTTGTCTGTAGGTTACATATGCTACATTGACAGTGTACCCTGAGACAGATATGCCCCCTATGACACCATAATGGCAGGGATCCTGTGTGTTACTTGATGACAATCCGATGCTAAACATGGATTGGCCATTTATCTAAATTAATACAACAAAGAAATATATGCTGACAGTGTCTATTTTGGTAAACTGTGACAGAATGCATGGGTACAGGTGTAGCCATTGTACCTGGAATGTGTCACTCATTGCCCTGTGTACCCATATCAGATATTGGAATTCACAGTTAGCCACATACATCATCTTACATTAGCTAAGTTGGGTGATCTGCGGGTATACAACAAACTGACACTGTCCCATGATTGAAACATGGTTTAACAAATGTCCTACAGTGGCAATCTTGATGATGTAGGTTTCAATTTGTATGCACCTTGGGAATGGCAGCAGTTACAGGAATGCTGGTCTTCTGATCTTAGCATACACCCATGTCTGTGATAGCCTTCATACTAGGAAGTTAGCTATTGTACATGTGCTGCACTAGATCAGCAGGGGTGTACCAAACATAAAGTAGCAAAGTATTTGGGCACTTTATATGTATGATCGGTCAGGGGTCCCTTGCACAACATCATGCAAGTAATAAATTGTGACCATGCAATCACCAACTTCAGGTATCCCATGATGACCCAATAACTTATGAGAATTGCATGGCTATAAAGTGACACAAATGGCAAATGCATCAGCTCTGCTCCAGCTATTGTGCCCAAGGCAAATAAAAACACACAAGAACAATGAACAGAGGGCCAGATATATTCTTTATTCCTCAATTAGCAGCATTTGCTTCATGTTTTACACTACAGCTATGGAAAGTAGCACCAAACATTTAGATATGAACTCGTGTGCATTAGTTTGGCATCCATTTCTAATTTAATTGCGGCACAAACCAAGTCAAAGTATCAGCCTAAGATATTACCTTAGGTTAGGAAGAACTTTGTACGTATGGCCAGGAATACAGTTCAGATATGTATTCCAAATAATTGGGGACCACATTAATTCCTTGCTTTGGCTTGTGAAATACATCTCTTTCCTGGTACACTCACAGACCATGAATGAAACATATGTTTGAGCCGCATTACCATCATCTATTGACGTCAAAGCAGCACTAGTTTACAAGATCGAGTTGTGTTTTGTAACTTTTTGCAGCTGTTGCATCAACAAATGACGGTAATGTGTAGCAAATATTGTATAAATCAGGGCCACTGTATATTTAACTTGCATTCCACATATCCAAAAACATTGCATGCAGCATATCAACAAATCTGCTACTGTCACTACAGTGCATTTAAATGTGCACATTACTCTGAATTGTACTCACCAACAGGGCCACCAATCACCACACCCAGGTGGTCCAGCAGGTGTTGCTCTCTGGCAGCAAGATCAGCCCAGCGATGCTTGAGTTGGTGGTTGTTGCATGGTGTGTTGAAAATTCTCCTCAGATGGTACAGCACCTTGGACCACCTGAGCCTCCTCGCCTCCGTGTGATACCCCTGTATCACTCTGCCACCAGCCTCAATCATCAGGGGGAGGAAGTGGCACACCAGCCAAATTAATGCCCCAGCTCCTCCTCACCCATTCTCCCCAGACGTGGTCTACCCAACATGACCAAAATAATAGTTATAGGAAATGGTACAGAGGAAAATACAGGGGGAGGAGGGAGGAAAATGAAAGTTAAGTAACCCACAAACAGCCCAACAATCCCCAAACTAACATTACCCACTACACACTCACAACAGTACAAAGACAAAATCAAATATGACAAAAACACACTTACACTGAACAACTGAGACAATTACTAAAACAACAGATGACAAATCGGATGACACACAGGAGACAAAAGCACAATTTGGACAGACAAAACTCTCAGCACAAACACACAGTCTAGAAAAATCACAGACTGCAAAGTAAAAGTGTAAGTACACCCACTGTACCATTTCTGTAAACAGGATATCGTGTTACATCACTTCCTGTTTCAAATGCGGTGCGTTTTTATTATGATGTGTGAAACTTTTATGATGCTTACGGGCTGTTCGTCAATTTTTTTTACGCAAATGCTTCAAAATTCCCCCGCATTCATTGTTCCATATATTTTTCATTGGTAACCAATTTCATCGGGTACAGTGTAGGAATTACCGCTGGGGCCCAATGGATGTATAATGGCTGTGTGCATCATATTTCAACACAAATGAGGCGAATTTTGACTCATATGCGTCTTTTTTGACACATATGCATCTTTTTTTACGCGTTTGCATCAAAATATCTGTCTTTTTACAGTGTTTGTGTCATTTCTCTCATTTTTAACGTACATGAAAGCTGTAACTGTACAGAGATAGGCTGTCTGCTCCCGCATTGTGTGTTCCAGTGTTTGGGCACATGTGGCAGACCACACTACTGGGGACCATAATACTCATGTTGTTGTATCGGATGAGCACCCTTAACTGACGAAACAGCTACCCAAACAGTTTGGAAAAAAATTGGTATTACCTAGTTTGAGCAAGTGGTGCGTCAATAGTGGAAAGCAGGGCTGTGCAACTTAATACATTCACTCATGGCCTGTGAGTTTATGTCTGTGAATTGGCTATTTCAATTGTTGTTGGGCCCCTGTGTGAATGTCACAAGACGTGCTTTCATTAATGTGCTTGTATGCATGTGTTATAAATGTGGATAATCATCTGATGCTATTCAGTGCGGAAATGAGTCAGGATATGTGTTTGTCATACACATAGCATTTATTGCTGTGTGAACTTTCCCAACTTTTGGGACAAAACATCTCCCATGACAAACTATACACAGGATAGAGAGAGGACGGTTAATAATGGCAATGTTAGGGAGTAAGCCATCTCATGTAGTGGAATGTTGGATACCACTTCCTGGTCACTTGTTTGTATACTACCCATGAGTCAGGCATTTGAAAATGCTATGTAGCTACAGTGTGTGTGACACAGAGTCCCAAAACCAATCCAAAAATGTAATGTCACTCCACAGTTTGAGTCATATAAATGACCTGTGTTTCTCTTTTGGCAGTGGTGGGCCAGCAGAACAAGCTGCACGTGTTCACATATTTCCAGTGGTTAATTGCACAAAGGTGTCCAGTTCAAGTGTGTGGCCATGAGTACCATGTCATTTTTGGCCTCCATGTTGTCACAGTTACGTGTAGGTTTAGTCATGAGTCTGTGGAGCCATTCCCTGTATTAACAGAGTATCCTTAAAAGCAGAATTGACCGAAAGCCAATTAGGAATTTACAGCAGACATGGGGATAGTCCAGCTATGGCACTGCAGAAGTTTTATGAGGCTGACAACAGGGCAACCTTGGTGTGCTCACAAACTTAATGGATCAGTAAATAGAAACCGGCAGGTTTCATCACAACATTTGTAAACAAGGTGGCCTCTAAAGTTCCCACTGCAACAGGGAACATCAGTGCCTCTGTGCTGATTAATCTCACAGCTAGTCACCATGCAACCACCATCATTGGATTGCAGCCAATGTGAATCTGTGTGTGGACCGTCAGGGCACAAACATGTTTTGTCCTTTCATGCATATTAGCAAAGGTTGTTTGTTGTGCTGGATGCACCATACCCAATCCATGCATACAGCCATAGTACACTGTCACTGTTTGTCACTCATGCACACATGAAACCCTGGCAAGGGATTGGGCCAGGATTAGGCTATTTGAATACATGTCCAAGACCATGATACGATAAGTAAACTGATTACACTATCCAATCTATTTGAGGATTCATCATAGACCTACCAGATACAAAACCCCAGAAGGAAAGTGAGGGCATGGAAAGCAACTATGAGACCAATGCAGCCACAGGTAACCTCTATGGTAACACAAAGACAGGAACCAATAAGGCTAACAGGATGCAGGCTCTGTCAGGAACTAACATGAACAAGGCAAATGCACAATGAGCAGACTCTGACTGGGAAAAGCTGGAACAACACTGTGGAAAATAAAAACTGTATTTGTGCTGTGGGCTGCAACATTACACAATAACCCACGGCATGTGTTACACAAGTGACTTATACATCAATGTACAACAAGGATATACATAAAATGGTAGCTTATAAGCCGTTCCAGGCAGCAGCAATGGCAGGGCAGGTTCAAATGGCTGGTCTGCATGGACGTGCTCACAGGTGTGTGCAGCTTCAATCTCTCACAAGTATTGTAGGTGAGAATCAAGTTCAAAGGGCAAACAGTACCTTTCACATGGGAAGCAATGTACAGGTGTTTACAGGTCCTACCGACTACCAGGCAGTGCATTATCGGACCAGAAGTCCATGCAGACAGACAAACTAGGACTATGGCCTGCCATACTAAAGAGGGAAGCACACTGGAGTCAGAATATGAGTCTGGGTGTGTGTAGATGAAGGATTATCAGGGTACAAATAGTCCAGTTACAGGGCCCCCTAGAGAAGGGTGGGGAGAGACTGAAAACATGCTTGTGGCAGGACTTATAACCTGGGATGGCATGCGCATTCTTGTCATACCTGGGGCACTCATGCTATCCATTTGCAGCTCACATAGACTTCTTGTCACACATGCTCCTTGCAGAGATAGCTGGTGTCACACTTACTGCTGTCAAGGGTCTGGTCATAGATTCCTGTTACCAATGCAATAGCACATCCACTGCCTCATGTATGAAGCAGTTTTTTTAACTTACGATTGATGGTGTTTTAGTTGTGTGCCATATGCTGCAATGAACCATGTTGCCAACATGGATGTGTGCCATAGCTGTCCTACTCTGATATTGCCCTTCAAATGTGAAATGGTCAGGATATATGTCATTTACACTGTGTGTGAAGGTGGGTGTATATTCATACCCATCAAATGTGATGTGGCTTTTTCAGTATCCTAATCTGTATATCTGCAATGCTCCATGAGGCTAAACTCTGATTATGATTCCTAGGGATCATGTGATGTATAAATAATTACCCAGAGCATGATTTAGTGATGAGGTGAGGTGTTTAATGACATATGGTAAGACAGTGTTGATGGTGACTAGAGTTAAAAGATGGTTTGTACAATGTGTTGTCTCCGACGCAATCCTGCTGCAGTGTTTGGATGGTCCCCCTCATATTGATGGACAACATCCTCCTCTTCCTCCTCTTCAGGCATTTGTGGCTCTGGTTCATAGAGGGGAATGTTCCTCCATACACATATGTTGTGCAGGACAGCACAGGTCAAAATTATCTTGTGGACCATTTCAGGTGAATATAAAAGGCTGCCTCCGGTGATGTCGAGGGACCTGAATTGTGACTTCACGATGCCAAAAGTCCTCTCTACTATGGTGCATGTCCTCCGATGTGCCTCATTAAAGGCACGCTCTGATGCTGTGCTTGGGTTGGCAAATGGGGTCATGATCCATGGCTGGATCCCATACCCCTGATCAGCTGAAAGAGAAAATGAGTGAAAAAATGTTGATCTAGCTTGCACAATGATTATCACTTTGTGTTGACTGTGGCTCATCTGTGTTTATGTTATTGTGTAGAATCCTAAGCTTCTAGGAAGTACCATCAGCATTGGGTTGTTTAATTATCTCAACTGGTCTTTGGCTGATTGACCGGATATCAGCAGTATTTTCATACACTTGCAGTACATTGGGGGTCATTCTGACCCTGGCGGTAATTACCGCCAGGGCGGAGGTTGGCGGTAGCACCGCCAACAGGCTGGCGGTGCTCCGCCGGGCATTCTGACCGCGGCGGTACAGCCACGGCCAGAAGCGGAAAGCCGGCGGTGTACCGCCGACTTTCCGCTGCCCATGGGAATCCGCCATGGCGGCGCAGCTTGCTGCGCCGCCATGGGGATTCTGACACCCCATACCGCCATCCTGTTCCTGGCGGGTCGCCCGCCAGGAACAGGATGGCGGTATGGGGTGTCGAGGGGCCCCTGGGGGCACCTGCAGTGCCCATGCCAATGGCATGGGCACTGCAGGGGCCCCCGTAAGAGGGCCCCACAAAGATTTTCACTGTCTGCTTTGCAGACAGTGAAAATCGCGACGGGTGCCACTGCACCCGTCGCACCCCTTCAACTCCGCCGGCTCAATTCTGAGCCGGCTTCCTTGTTGACGGGGCTTTCCCGCTGGGCCGGCCGGCGGTCTTCCGGCGGTCGCCCGCCGGCCCTGCGGGAAAGCCAGAATGACCGCCGCGGTCTTTTGACCGCGGAGCGGTCTTTTGGCGGGAACCGCTTGGCGGGCGGCGACCGCCGACCGCCGCGGTCAGAATCACCCCCATTGTGTACTCCCATGCATTATGTCATGGATTGGAAGTGTCCATGTGTCTTCACTGGGGGTGACATGATACTTCCACACACAGAATTGATTCCACAGTGGTGGTAACACGGTTGCACTATGTGGCCTGAAGATCCCATCCAATTTAACATATGTCAAAGCATGTGAAAAACAACAGTAAGGACCTTTGATTTGGCTAGGTGACAATGTACAAAACATCTCCATAAGTTGGCAGCACTGAAGTGTTGAGAATTGACAATGCAAAAATAGTCCATGTGTGACAAGTTCTATGCAAATCTATTTTTGTGCCCTCACTGAGTTGGCTCATGTGCAAACGTGTACCTACACTACTGAACCTGCTCCAGGTATGCTGGCTAACTTGGTTGTGGGGGTGAAGGGTTAGTTTTCAGATGGTCCATATTCCTATACATCTGTTATGTATATGTGTAATTGTCTCAATCCATATGTGTAGCAATGTGAATTTTGCAATAATGTCACATCAATATGTGTTCTTAGCACAGTCCACTTGCTTATTGGTAGTGGGCAATGTCACCCCAGGAGTGATGTGAGACGTTGGTACTGCCTCAATGATTCCATGTCACCTTCATTAGAGTCATCATCATCATGCTATGTATCTCATGGTGTTTGACCATGAGCGAAACACATTACACACCCCTTACACAGTACGTATTGCTTGGAAGGGTGTGTGATTGAGTGTTATTGATGTGATATTGAAAGATTCATCTTCCAAGTTGTACTGCCAGTTAAGGCCGTGTCATTGTGACTGTGTGGTTGTAAATTGGTCCCTTGTGGCTCTGGAATGGCATCTGTTGTTATTTGCATCTGTCATTTGTCCATAGGTGTGTATACCATTGGGTCAGGATATCAAACATGAGTAGCAGTGTCACAACCTCAGTGTCTTCCTGGCCACGTGTCAACGTAGTGACGTATGTGTTGTGTGTCCTTCAGGGTTGCTGTGCTGTGTGCATATAACTGGGTTTCTGTAATTACCAACAAGTAGGCCATTTCTATATTGTCCATCCTGGAAGTGTTGACTGATGGTGCAGTGGCGGAAGATGAATGAATCATGTACACTCCCAGGATACTTTGCCACCATGTTGGTGATCAATCCACGGTGATCCACAATGGCCTGCACATTGATGGAGTGTGTGTGCTTCCTGTTGCGGTACAGATGCTCGGTTGCAGCAGGTGGCACAATCAATATATGTGTGCAGTCAATGGCACCAAGCATGTGTGGGAAGCCGTTGATTTGGTAGAACCCCTGTTTGGTCTCCTGCTGCTTCAGCTGTGTGTTGGGAAAGCTGATGTGGTGGGGTGTGAGGGAGATGATGGCATCCAGTACCTTGGGTAGGAAGGCAGAGAATGAGGGCTGTGAGATCCCGGCAACTAGGGCACCAGTTGTTTGAAAACAGCCACTTGCCAACATGTGGAGGACAGCTAGCAGCTTGGTCTCTGGTGGAATGGTGTGGGGTGTCTGCAAGCTGGGTGCCAACTGTGACTCAATGTTGCGCAGCAGCTGCTGTATGGCTTGCCAGTTTAGTCTGTACCTCTGGATGATGTCATGTTCCCTGAGGCCCAGAAGGGTTGTCCTGGTCCTGAATATCCTCTCCTGCCTTCTGCATTGCCTTTGGGGCCCCTGTTGGTATGGTGGAAGCTGCTGCTGTTGGTCCTGTGCTCTGCGTCTTGGTGCATGCTGGATGAATAGCACCTCCATGTCTTCCTTTTTGAGCTCTGATGTTGCTTCTGTGTGTTTTCCTTAAGTACTGGTGTGTTTGCCCTATTTTAACGCCTGCCCTGACCCAGGCGTTAATTTTTGACGCAAATCGGGCTGTGTGCCGTTTTCCGACTCCGCCTCCCAGCCGTGCAGGATTTTAGCACGGTTGGATAAATATGGCGCACAGGTTTTTAAGTCATTTTTTGGATGGGAATGCCTACCTTGCATATCATTAACGCAAGGTAGTTTCACGCATCCAGAAAATGACCCACAAGGTGGAATTGTGACGTTCGCTGGGTCGGGAATCAAAGTATAAATATGGTGTTAGGATTGTGCTGAATTTGTGTAAAACAAATGAGGCAAATCCAACGCAAGCAGAGTATCAATATGGGCCTAAGTGCCGCCAGGATTGGGTGCTGTGTAACTATAAGCAGAGACATTATAAATATTGAACATAAAAAACTGTAGTGAATGGGCTCCATAGGTTAAAATGATTAGACTTTATTTTTATTAATAGCATCCTAGTAGGAGCTAGATATTTCAAGATTGGCATCAAACTGATTGTTATTATAAATACCACAACTTGCCAATGTTGGATTTAGTGTAACTAGTTCAGGGAAAGACTTTTACAACTTTACCTGAAAGTCTGCAACTTCAGCTCTGCAGTGCCTTTCTCTGATTGGCCAGCCTCTAGGAGCCTGGCCAGGCTGACTTGATGAGGTGTGAAGTGGCCTGTGCTGAGCACAAAGAAGTGCCTGGGGGAGGAGTTCTGCCTCAGCAGATGGTGAAACAGGATGGGGGAAGAGCAGCCAAAGTGGTCTCCAAAGAAGGAAAGGACATTTGGAGCAGCTCCGGAACACCCCTATTTTTTGCTACCCCAGACAACCAGGTGCCCTCTTGATTAGATTAGGAGAGGGCAGAAGAGGAGGTGTTGAGGATTTTTTGCCACATCAGTGGATGGGCTCAGCCAGACCTAACCTCCAAAATTCAGTTGCAACCATTTTGGATTTTTAAAGAATGTTACTCCCTGGGATTGATTTTTGACACACCTCCCAGGAAGTGGTCATCCAAGGAGGCAGTGGCCTGCCTGTGATTGGACAGTTTCCTCCTTTCTTTTCACCCCAGGAACAAAAATACATTTAGCAGAGCTGAACCCACACCTCAGATCCCTACAAGTAACACCATCAGAAGAAGGACTGCCCTGCTGGACCCCTGACCTGCACCTGGACAATGCACTCTGAAGGAATGAATCAGCTGCACACTTGGGCTTCACCACTAAAAGCACTTAACCTGGCTTCAACTGGTTCAAGAAGGGTCTCCCTGCTTTCTACAGGCAGAAAATAGCTAACCAGAGTCCCCTGCATCAAATCCTGAAGAAACTGACCAACTGACTACGGCCCAGTGGTCATTTTGGAGTTTGAGCCAGGTACATTTTGGGAGTTGGAGTCCTAGCCCTTGATTAGCAACTCAGAGCTTCTGGAACGTTGGGGTGAGCTATGGCTCCTAAAGGACCTTCAATGACCTTCTGGAAGAAGATCCAGAAGTTTGGAGAACTTTTGGTTAAAAGTTCCATAAAAGGACCAACCCATCGCCGAGAGTCAAGCTGGCTTACATCAAGCGTGACCTGGCCTGACTTGCAGGTTTGTCCCACTGAAAAGCCTTCCAGGATTTTACCGGGAGCTTCTGTAATGGCAATCCGACAATGTGACTTGAAATCAGCTTGCTGTGGAGGGTTGTCCAAAGTCAGAGAAAAAAAGCTCCCAAAAAGTCACAGAGACCGAACGTAAAAAGTTAACCATGCAGCGTATCTGAGGAGGGTTCCAGCGACGTCGGCTCAAGATTCAGCTTTGGCCCGGAATACAATTTCCATCCTGATAAATTGGGTAAGTCAGAAGGTAAGATTCTTCACCCAGCTCTCTTGCGACAGGTATTCGAAGAGGGCTCCAGGGAGGTCAGATTGGATTGGTGACTTTGTCCAGCTGAAGAAAATGTTTAAGAAAAAGACTAAGGCCCTCCTTATGAACTTAGCAGCAAATACCGCTGACCGCCGTGCAAAGGGGCAACAAAAGACTGCCAGTTCCTGTGGACCGCACACCTTTGTATAATGATGCCAAAAAGACATACTGTCAAAGAATTGACAACATCCACCCCGCCAGAGCCAACAATGGCAGAAATGCAGTACTCATCACACCGCCATGCATACAAACCCCCGCCCACCAAATAATGATGCACAAATCAGCACGGCGGTCAGTGAATGTCAAACGACCGTTGACGGTACGGACCACCGCAGTCAACAAATGCACACATTCGCAAATTTGAAAAGCACACACCTGACACACATCCACACCACTATAAAACACAAACATACACCCCCCCACAATCCTTCGGAACACCAATAGCACAACAGATATTGACATCTCAACGTGCATACACTGAAGTAACCATGACACAAGTCACACACACTAAATCACCACCAAAACTCAAACACTGCACAGACTGGGGATGACCCTGCATAAGCAAAAGTCCAACACCCTCCATCACAAACCACACTCCAAACCACACAACAGCACTGTCACCAACTCACCTACAACACACCACCCACAGCACACACCATGACACCCCCTAAGCACCCCCCGCTTCACCGACTGGGAGCTAAGGACCATAGTATACGAAATACTCAGGGTTGAACCACAGCTATTCAGGGCACAGGAGCAGCAAATGCCCTTGGCCAAGAAGATGGAGCTATGGCAAAGGATAGTCAACAAGGACAATGCTGTGGGAAATCATCCACACACAAGGGATGACATCAGGAAAAGATGGAACGACCTGCGGGGGAAGGTGCATTTCATGGCATTACAACACAACATTACAGTACAGAAGACTGGCGGTGGCCCCCCACCTCCTCCCCCCAAATACACTAACTGGGAGTCCTGCACTTGGAGGGCCTCACTGGACTCCCTGGAGGACTAGACTGAGGAACTCAACTACAATACCCTAACAGTCACTGCACCTGTAATGCATGTATCACCCCATCCCTCTCACTACTACCATGCCCCATCCCTTACCCAGCCCACAACAGCCAGATACTCCTATCCATGTTACATGCATGCCCACAACCCCATACAAATCACTACCCAGCCCCCTGTGCACAGTCACCAATACATGCATGTAATGTCAGGAGCACTACAACACCCAGAGTGCACCACCCCCTCACTAAACGCATCAAAAAGAACACGAAAGGACCCTGCATGCTACTACATGGGAATGCAACCACCAATTACTGGTGAATAGTGCTGCAAGGGACAAGAAAGTGCAGGTTACACACATCTCTATATTCCTGCACACTCCACCACCCATGACACTTGGACAGAGATGTTAAGGAGAGCCAGTCCTTCACCTGAAGATGAAGGCCCCACTCGAGAGAGTGCAGCGGGATGGCTGGACACAGAGGAAATCCCTGGGCCACCCCACAGTCCTGGACAGTCACCCTCCAGAAGCCTCACCTAGGACACCACTGCAACCCCTACCACTCAGCCACCACCATCAACTGTGGCCCAGCGCCCCACCACACTTGTGTCTCCAGGCCACGGACTGGCTGCCCACATGTACAGAGGCCCGAGTCCCCACCCACCACCAGGCAGGATGATGAAGGGCCCAGTGCAGGTGAGACTGCCAGACCTGTGCAGGGGACACAGGAACAGGGGGCTAGGGCCAGTAGGAGGGTATCAGTGGCCCAGGGGGGTGGCCCAAGGAGGGATGCTGCTGCCCAGGAAGTCATTACTGAGGTCATGGGAGCACACCACAATTCCCAGGACAGGATGGGCCAGATCCTGGCCACGTTGGAGGAGAATCAGAGGCTGCAAGTAGCACACCACCAGGAGGCCATAGAGCAATGGAAACAGTTCAATGCTACCGTGGCCTCCATTGCAGGGGTGCTGCAGTGCCAGACCAACATCCAGCCTGATGCCTCCACCCATTTGCAGGCCCCTTGCACTAGCCAGGAGACTGCCCTGCCATCTACATCTCCAGCAGCTAGTAGACTGGTGGCACTGCCAGAGGACTCACAGGACACCATCACCCCTTCCCGTGCAGCCTAGGTACCCCCTCGGAAATGTGGCCTCAGACATCCCAGTGCAACACCAGCCAAGACCAAGCCCACCGCCAGGAAGTGACTCTGCCCTGAACTGTCTCCCTTGTGTGCCACTGAGCTACCTTGTTGCCACTGCCATTTCACCATCTTCCAATGGCCCCATGGACTATGCCCCTGTGCTACCAACAGATGTGGAAATGTGCCTGAGTATATTGTTCACCATGTGCCCACTCCCTTCCACTGTCCCATCACTCATGTATGTTTTATCTTGAAATAAATACACTTGTACACACAAAATATCTGTCCTTATTTAATATAAACAACCAAATGTTAATGTGCATGTATTAGCCAGTTTCCGTCATAATGCTGCATTTATTGCAGGAGGGGGTCTAACAGACTGTAGTGTGTGAAGTATGTCACACTGTACGTTCCATTGCTTTAACAAACCTCTGTTTCTTCATTCATAAAGTTGCCACATCACTGGTAAGGAACATCACAACACTTAGTACATACGTCACCCTGAAACAATGCAGTAATCCCATTCGCATAATAGAAAATGTACCTGAGAGTCACTGTAATTATAGCCGGATTAGATGGGTTCTGGAGTTGATGTCTTCCTCCTCTTCTTCTCCATAACTGTCATCCATCCTCTGAGGTGGCAGGGGATGATGACAGCATCCTCCTCTTCCAGAAGTGGGATAGCTTTTCTTACAGCAAAAATGTGCAGCATGCAGTAGGCCACCACTATCTGACACACCTTGTCAGGGACATAGCGCTGGGATCCTCCAGAGAGATGCAGGCAACAAGATCTTGCCTTCAGGAGTACTATGGACTGCTCAATCACCCTCCTTGGGCGACCATGTGCCTCATTATAATGGATTTCAGCATCTGTCCTGGGATTTCTCATAGGTGCCAGGAGCCATTACATTTTTGGGCAGCCAGAATCCCCTAAAAAAGTGGGTGAAAGTGGGTTAAAACACACACTTTCTGCTTGCATGCCACCTTCCTGTCAGGTATGTAACTATTAAAGTGTAATACACACTCGCCTATGAGCCAAGCTCTGTCCCCATGTTGTTGTCCCACCATGTGTGGCACACTGCTGTTTCTCAGGACAAATGACTCATGGACTCATCAGGGAAGCTTGCATTGACATGACAAATGGACTGATCAGCAGAACACACCAACCGGACATTCATGGAGTGGAAGTTTTTACGATTTCTGACTACTTGTTCATTTACTTGTGCGGGTATGAGGGCTATGTGGGTACCATCAATGGAACATATCACATGGGGGATATTTGCAAAAGAATCCTGATTTGATGGTGGTGAGATCAGCCCTTTGGGGAAACTGGACATAACTTTGCAGGTGTTGCACAAATGAATTAAAAAATGAGACAGGATGTGGCTGAACATTGGCTGAGATACACCAGCTGCCATGTCCACTGTCACTTGGAATGAGCCTGTGGCAAAAAATGTAGCACAAGTAGTACCTGCACAGTTGTAGGTATGGCATGTGGATTCCTGTTAGCTGGCATCAGAACAGGCTCCATTTGTGCACAGAGATTCAGGACTGTGGCACGATTCAGGCGGTAATTGATGATGATCTGACGTTCCTCCATGGTGGCCAGATCTACCAGGGGCCCTTCCTTGCCACATGGGTCTGTACCTATGGGGGAGGAAGAGAGACACATTGAGTTGGGACATACACTTTCATAACAAGGTTCCACTATTCACGAAGTACATGCGCCACAATTGTCTCTCACACAGACACAAAGAACGTGGTAATACTGTCAGGGTAATGTGTGGTGAGGTGTGTATGTTTTAATGCATCACAGTGTAGGCACACTTCCCACCATGATTCTCTGAGGAGGACCATTAATCATAACAGTACTCGATGAAGGGGAGAGGGAATGAGCCATGGACTAGGACCCTTGCCAGACTATGAAGGCATGGTGGATGCAAAATGGCAGTCAAGTAGTGCCCTACAAGTAGTGTAGTGTAGGAGGTGACCTCATTCCACTGGTGTTAGTCGTCATGGGAGTAGGCGGTGTTCACCGCTGTGTACCTGATCACTGGATAACATTGTTGTCAATAGGGATGCAGGGCTAATCATGATCACCGCCGGCGGTGATGGTGCACACCGCTGCAGTATATACTGCAATTTTGCCATGCCCTTGCCACTTGGCTCTTGCACCTCAAGTAGGGAAGAACTCCACTGCATGTGCTGCTGTGTCCTGACTCTGGTCCTTGAGGTTGCACATGCTACAGGGGAACGGGCCCTGGCCTTCATCACGGAGAAGCTGGTGGACCGGGTCCTACCCCTGTATGCAAAGCTGTATGGGCGACTATAGGTCCAGGTGAGTTGCTATTCGTCCTCCTTGAATGTGTGTGAATGTGGTGGATGCTTGTAGGCATTTTTGTTGGCTGTGTGAATGCTTACCCGTAGTGTGTCTGGCAGTTTTTGGCTAGGTAAGTGTCTATCTGTATGTCTCCATGGGCTATGTCAGGTTGAACTGACATGGCATTTGTGTATTTGTTTACCAAAAGCTGTATTTTTAAATTGTGAGTTCAAAGACCTGAAATCCCATATTTCTATCTGCTCCCAAAGGGAATCTGCACTTATACTAATATTTAATATCAGCCCCCATGTTAATCAATGAGAGAGATAGGCCTTGCACAGTGAAAAATGTGGCTGTATTTCACTGTCAGGACATACAAAACATGATTATATGTCCTACCTTAAACACACACTGTACCTTGCCCACTGGGCTACTTAGGATCTACCTTAGGGGTGCCTTACATTTAATAAAAGGGAAGGTTTAGGCCTGGTAAGTGGGTACAATTGCCAAGTCGAATTGGCAGTTTTAAAACTGCACACACAGACACTGCGGTGGCAGATCTGAGCCATGTTTACAGGGCTACTCGTGTAGGTAGCATAACCAGTGCTGCAGGCCCACTAGTCCCATTTGATTTACTGGCCATGGGTATCTCTAGTGCATTTGCACTAGAGACTTACGAGTAAATCAAATATGCCAATCATGGAAAGCCAATTACACATACATTTCACATAGGAGCACTTGCACTTTAGCACTGGATAGAAGTGGTTAAGTACCTAGAGTAACAAAAACAGCAGAAACAGAGTCAAGCACTCATCAGCAACCTGGGAAACAGAGGCAAAAGTTAGGGAAGACCACGCCAAGGATGCCAAGTCTAACAAACGGTATATAATTCCAAAATTATATTCACTAAACACAAGAGCCATCTAATCTGTCTGGATGTCAAGGGTTTCAGGGATTGAAAGAATTGTAAATTTTCATGGTCAGTATAAACTGTGATGGTATGTACTGCACACAATAAATAGTGATGCCCCACTTGAAAAGATAGTATCATGGCAAGCAATTCCCTTTTGTTACTATCTAATTTTGCTCAGCAGACTGCAGTTTCTCATGAAATATGCAACGGGATGCAGCGGGATGCATATGCCCTGTAGTGTGGTCTTATTGGGAGAGAATGCCTCCCACTGCTGTCTGTGAAGGCGTCGGCCTCTACAAAGTATGGTTGTGTTGGGTCCAGGTGTCGTATAATTGGGGCTGAGGTGAACCTGTCCTCTAACAAACAAAATGCATCTTTATCTTCTTTAGAGCACACAAGAGGTACCTTTTTTCTTAGCTGTTTGGTGATGGGGCTACTAGTGTGTTAGAAATGTGTGATACATTTCCGATAAAAGTTAGCAAACCCAAGAAGCTTTGTACTTCTCTAATTGAGGTAGGTGCTGGCATTCTAAGATCGCCTGAACTTTCTTTTGGTTAATAGTGATTCCATCTAGGGATAACATATATCCAAGGAATTCCACTGACTGAGTGGGAAATGTGCATTTTTCAAATTTCACAAATAAATTATGGTCTCCTAGTCGTTGTAACACTGATCACACGTGAGTAACCTGTTCTGTCATGTTTTGAGAGTAAATCAGGATATCATCTGAATGTACTATGACAAAGACATCAAGACAGTCATATCCTTTGTTTATAAAAAGCTGGATTGGTGCGGGGGGGTTACAAATGCCAAGGGGCATGACAGTATATTCAAAGAGTCCGAACTTAGTTTGGAAAGCCGTCTTCCATTTGTCGCCTTCTTTTACTTCCACAAGGTGATACGCCCCTCGCAGGTCTAGTTTTGTACATATGGTGGACTTTCGCACCTGGTCCAAGAGAACAGGATTTAGCGACAAGGGATATCTGTACTTCACTGTTACATTATTGAGCGCCCTATAGTCTATTCTGCAGTGGAGATGACCATTCTTCTTTGTGACAAAGAAGAGGGGGGAGGAAACAGGAGAGGTTGAATGACGAATAAAGCCTAAGGCTAACAATTTGTCCAGATATTGCTATAAATACTTCGTCTCATTTTCTGATAGGGTGTAGATGCAACTACATGGTAAACTGGCCCCTGGGATAAGTTCAATTTGACAGTCAAACTCCCTATGAGTGGGCCTTCTTTTCATCAAACACATCCTGAAAATTTGAGTACTCTCTTGGAAGAAAATTTGGGGGTTCCGGAGCAACTACTGCACATGTTTGGGTGAGATTAGATTTGTGCAGTGTTATCACAATTAGAATGACAGTTTAATGAACCCAGGGTCACCTGGCATAAAGCCCAGTCGATGGTGGGATTATGGAGTTGTATCCAGGGTATCCCCAGAATGGCTCCAAATGTGGGAGCATCTATCAGGTTGAAAAACAAAGTTTCAGTGTGCCTATTTCAACAAACAAGGGTTAAAGGAATGGTTTGATAGGTAATCAATCCTTATGACTATTTAGTGCCATCAACTGCCCTTACTACCTCTGGTTCTTTTTTTTTAACTCAAGGAATATTTAAAGAACTGGCCAATGTTAAGTCCAAGAAATCCCCAGTAGGTTTAGAATCCAGGAGAATAGACAGAACCTTACATTTTCATGGAGGGAAACATCATGGTGACTTAAATAGTTAGATGACGTGGAATTTTACCTGTGGTATGAGCCATGTATTGTGAGGTCAGAGTATTTGACTTATTTAACCAGGTGACCTCAGTGCCAATTGAGCTTGCAGTATTTCCTAATTATCTTCTGTGACAACTGCTATCTTTTTTTGAGCCTCTTTTGGTTTGAAGGTTCAATCACAGCTGAAGTGGCCAGCTTTACCACAATATAAGCATACATTTAGTTTTATACATTGTTCCATTTCACTGTTAGATGATGGTCCTCTTGTTCCACCAATCTACATGGGTTCTAGCAAGTCATGAGTTTTACTGTCAGTCTTCTTTCAATAAGGCTGAACCACCAAATGTCTCGGCTCACTTTCAGTTCGGTCACCCTTACGTTCCGTAAGTTAATAATCTAACCTGACCACTAGATCAATAAATTTTGACAAATCGGTAGGAGGGTCAACAATGCAAGACTAGTGAACTTAATTTTTTTCAGGCCATTGTGCCACAGTAACTAACCTATGAACGTTTGTGATGTAAGTAAGTAAGTCTTATCCTTGCTGGAAGTTTAGAAGCTCATTATCGCTTGCCTGAAGAAAAAGTGTGCTTGGCAAATAAACGTCACATGACATTGCAAAACTTATTATAGCCATGCAATAAGGGTCATTGTTCTCGATAAGAGATATTGCCCAGTTCTCAGCATTACCTCCTAGGTAAGATGATAAATGCAAACCGAGCAGTATCAGAGGAGAAGGCAACAGGTTTTCATAGGAATTGTAGTTGACACTGACTCCAGAATGCATCACATTTGGTGCTATCTCCAAAAAAGCCTTCTAGTACAGCAAGTGAAATGTTTGTAGGTGTGTGTAAAGTAACATTAACCAGGGTCGTTCCCACATTCCCTGATGACTATATTGTTCAAGATTCCATGCTCCCGAAATATATGGGTTGAATGATGGGTTGTTTATCCTTGGGAGTGATTCCTGAATCTAGCCAGGGTGCACAACATGGGCTATTTTGCACCAGTTCATCTCTAAAAGTTTGATTTTCTTGATGCAGGTCCTGAATCATACTCTCCATTTCACCAAGGGCCCTTGGTAATTCTACCATACTGGGGATTTCTTCATCACCTGATATTTTTGGTAATGCCTGGGCTAAGTCTTGGGTGTTTAACACCTCGTGTGAGTCCATATCATCTGGGTGGACAGAATTGTAGTAGTATGGCTTTCTGTCAGGCCACTCACCTGGAGAACTTGTCTACAGAGCTGATATTGGACCCTACGCTCTCCCAACACAACGTGTAACCAAGGAGTGATAACCTCAAATAAGGTGCTGTCATAGGAGGGAAGTTGGTCTGGACAAAATAATAAAAGAGACAAAGACTCATGCTCTCTGAGTGGTGTCCAGCTTGGGAAACTGTATGAGGCTGGCCTGGCTTATAATGGGTACCTGATGGTACTTACACCTTGTGCCAGGTCCAGTTATCCCTTATTAGTAGATTAGTAGTGTTCTAGCAGCTTAGGCTGATAGAGGTAGCTATAGCAGAGCAGCTTAGGCTGAACTAGGAGACATGCAAAGCTCATACTATACCACTTATATCATATAGGTACTATAGGCCAGATGTAGGTAGCTAAAAAATAGCGAGTCGGAAACTGCGAGTCGTTGCGACTCGCAATTTCCGACTCGCAAACTGGTATCCAACAAGAAAAAGCGACTTCATTTTGCGACTTGCAAATGAAGTCGCACCGCATATTGCGAGTCCGCTGTTTTCGAGGTCGCTTTTTGCGACCTCGCTAAAAACGAACACGCAAATTGCGAGTGGGTGTCGCAAATTGCGACTGTGCCGCAAATTGCATGCAGGTGCAGCAGA
Source organism: Pleurodeles waltl (assembly GCF_031143425.1). NCBI lineage: Eukaryota > Metazoa > Chordata > Amphibia > Caudata > Salamandridae > Pleurodeles > Pleurodeles waltl. The sequence goes on along the minus strand of NC_090437.1, from coordinate 254,741,909 downwards.
ACAGTCTGGAAAACACTTCCTGGCTCTTGCTGATGACATCACAGCCAGGAAGTTTACAAATACACCTGGGAGGAGGGAGGACCAACTCTGGCAGGAAGAGAAAACTGAAGTTTTCAGAAAAGGAACTGGAGGTGCTGACAGATGAATGCTGCCAGCACCATGACCAGCTATTTGGAAGGGGTGCCCTGAGTGTGCCAGAGACTGAAAAACGGAGGATTTGGAATGACATCCATGAGAAGGTCAACGCCATAGGGGTGAGCCACATGAGTATTGATGAGCTCAAAAAGAGATGGTATGACCTGCGCTCCAGGACCAAGGATAGGGTGGCAGAGCGCCTCCGGGAGATGAGGGGCACAGAAGGAGGCCCATCCACCGTCCCACCACCCACACCCATTGAGGAACGTGTGGAACAGACCCTTGAGCCTGAGGCAGTGGCTGGAATGGGAGAGCTGGACACATCAGCGCCAGTAACATCAACAAGTGAGTACCATGAAACATGCATGTACACCCATATCTGCCATACCCCCACTCACACAGTACACAGCAGCATGCACAACCAAATTAGCTCCATTCCAGACTTGCAACCACCAGAATGGTGCATTATGGGCAATGTAGTTCAGTAGTCAGCTGATAGGCAACAGTTTATTAGGAAGCATACAACAGATGTTAGATACTGACAGTGTGTTCCCTATGTCCCACAGGTCTCCCACAAGACATCCCCACCAGCCAGTCCGTCCAGGGTGCAGAGAGCAGCCAACAGGCAGCACAGGAGTCAGGAGCAGCCACTACAGGGCCCAGCACCACCCAACCACAGTCCCCTCCAGCTGCACCAATGGACATTTGGGAGATCGACACAGCACTCGGTCCCAGCCACAGTGCCATACAGCAGGACCCTGATGCTCCACTGCGTCTCAGACGCCAAGTCCATGTCCCTGCAGTGTCCCAGGAGGATGTAGGTGACTCCTCCATGTCCGCCGCGGAGGCAGCCCTCATCAGTGGTCAGCGCCTGCAAACAAGGCAGATGAGAGTTATATCAGGGGCCATGCAGCGTATGGAGCGGAATTTCACCACAGGGCTGGCACAGGTGCACACAGACTTCCAAAGCCTGAACAATCATGTCGTGACCTTGCACTCTCCATCCGTCAACGTGCAACAGAACTAGTGTCAGAGAGAGAGAGTGCAAGGCGCCGTGAGCGGCAACTCATACACCGGTTGGACCGCATGGCTGCATCAATCGTCCGCCTGGCAGTCAACACCACAGGGCTGTCACGCCGTACAGTCATTTTGCAGGTTGACTTGGGCAACTTTGCAGGGGATGTGGCTCGGGGACTGGGTCGGATTAGCCACGCTGTGGACATGATGGAGGCAAGACAGGTGGATAGGGGCACGGCAGACACACCTCAAGGTAGTGAGGAGGGCTCCACCGTCAGTAGTGCATCTGCCATGGACACGAGGGTATTGAGGAGTGGCAGTGCACATCAGGGATCTGCTGACACTCCAAGGACTAGCCATGCTATAGGAATAAAAGTTCTTGTTTGTTCCATTTCACAACTGGGCTCTTTGTGTGTGACATTAGTGTGTGTGGTGACAGTTAGCACATACCTTCCAAAGTATTGGTTTGCAATGTGGTCCTGTCTATGTCTGCATTGATGTGCAATGCTTCTATCCCCATGATGGCGATGTGGTAACTCTTCCTCGTCATCCTCCGAATCTGGGTCTTCTGGGGTGAGATGTAGCCCACTTCTGGTGGCAATGTTGTGCAGTATAGCGCATGTGCCAACGATCTTGTATGCTGTTATTGGGGCATACTGGAGCGCACCTCCAATTCTGTGGAGGCATCAGAATCTTGCCTTCAACAGTCCAAAGGTTCTCTCTATGACATTTCGGGTCCTCCTACGTGCACTGTTGTATCGCCTCTCATTCTCATTGCTGGGTGTTAAGTACGGGGTAAGTATCCATGGTCATAGTGCATATGCACTGTCACCTGTTTGGCATAAATGGACAAGGTTAGCAGGGCATGGATGGTTTCTATAGTGACCTGTGTGTATGTCTTCAGGGTGTATTCAGCAATACCTAAGAGATATCCGTCTCCAAACTCCCCACGTTCTAGGCGTTGGTGTATCCCACTGTGCCTGAAAATGTACGAGTCATGTGTACTCCCTGGAAATTTGGCTACCATGTCAGTGATGACATAATGGGCGTCTCATACCACCTGAATGTTCAGTGAGGGGGTACACTTCCGGTTGCGGAACAGATATTCCAGATTGGAGGAGGGCATATTTGTATATGTGTCCCGTCTACACACCCTATTACATGAGGGAAGTTGGCAATCCTGTTGAATTCCAACTTGGTGCTGTTGATTTCCGCCTCATTCCTGGGTAGGTATGTGTATCTGGACATGTGTGTGAGTATGGCATCTAAGAAATATCTGAAGAACCATGAGAGTGCACTTTGGGATACCCCACCTGCCACAGCAATGACCCCCTGATAGCTACCTGTAGGAAGTTGGCTCTGTATGTGCTATTTCAAAGTAAGGAATAGCATGCACAGAGTCCAAGGGTTCCCCTTAGAGGTAAAATAGTGGTAAAAATAGATAATACTAATGCTCTATTTTGTGGTAGTGTGGTCGAGCAGTAGGCTTATCCAAGGAGTAGTGTTTAAGCATTTGTTGTACATACACATAGACAATAAATGAGGTACACACACTCAGAGACAAATCCAGCCAATAGGTTTTTATATAGAAAAATATCTTTTCTTAGTTTATTTTAAGAACCACAGGTTCAAATTCTACATGTAATAGCTCATTCGAAAGGTATTGCAGGTAAGTACTTTAGGAACTTCAAATCATCAAAATTGCATGTATACTTTTCAAGTTATTCACAAATAGCTGTTTTAAAAGTGGACACAGTGCAATTTTCACAGTTCCTAGGGGAGGTAAGTATTTGTTAGGTTAACCAGGTAAGTAAGACACTTACAGGGTTCAGTTCTTGGTCCAAGGTAGCCCACCGTTGGGGGTTCAGAGCAACCCCAAAGTCACCACACCAGCAGCTCAGGGCCGGTCAGGTGCAGAGTTCAAAGTGGTGCCCAAAACACATAGGCTAGAATGGAGAGAAGGGGGTGCCCCGGTTCCGGTCTGCTTGCAGGTAAGTACCCGCGTCTTCGGAGGGCAGACCGGGGGGTTTGGTAGGGCACCGGGGGGGACACAAGCCCACACAGAAATTTCACCCTCAGCAGCGCGGGGGCGGCCGGGTGCAGTGTAGAAACAAGCGTCGGGTTTGTAATGGAAGTCAATGGGAGATCTAGGGATCTCTTCAGCGCTGCAGGCAGGCAAGGGGGGGGTTCCTCGGGGAAACCTCCACTTGGTCAAGGGAGAGGGACTCCTGGGGGTCACTCCTCCAGTGAAAGTCCGGTCCTTCAGGTCCTGGGGGCTGCGGGTGCAGGGTCTCTCCCAGGTGTCGGGACTTAGGATTCAAAGAGTCGCGGTCAGGGGAAGCCTCGGGATTCCCTCTGCAGGCGGCGCTGTGGGGGCTCAGGGGGGACAGGTTTTTGTACTCACAGTCTTAGAGTAGTCCGGGGGTCCCTCCTGAGGTGTTGGATCGCCACCAGCCGAGTCGGGGTCGCCGGGTGCAGTGTTGCAAGTCTCACGCTTCTTGCGGGGAGCTTGCAGGGTTCTTTAAAGCTGCTGGAAACAAAGTTGCAGCTTTTCTTGGAGCAGGTCCGCTGTCCTCGGGAGTTTCTTGTCTTTTCGAAGTAGGGGCAGTCCTCAGAGGATGTCGAGGTCGCTGGTCCCTTTGGAAGGCGTCGCTGGAGCAGGATCTTTGGAAGGCAGGAGACAGGCCGGTGAGTTTCTGGAGCCAAGGCAGTTGTCGTCTTCTGGTCTTCCTCTGCAGGGGTTTTTCAGCTAGGCAGTCCTTCTTCTTGTAGTTGCAGGAATCTAATTTTCTAGGGTTCAGGGTAGCCCTTAAATACTAAATTTAAGGGCGTGTTTAGGTCTGGGGGGTTAGTAGCCAATGGCTACTAGCCCTGAGGGTGGGTACACCCTCTTTGTGCCTCCTCCCAAGGGGAGGGGGTCACAATCCTAACCCTATTGGGGGAATCCTCCATCTGCAAGATGGAGGATTTCTAAAAGTTAGAGTCACTTCAGCTCAGGACACCTTAGGGGCTGTCCTGACTGGCCAGTGACTCCTCCTTGTTGCTTTCTTTGTTCCCTCCAGCCTTGCCGCCAAAAGTGGGGGCCGTGGCCGGAGGGGGCGGGCAACTCCACTAAGCTGGAGTGCCCTGCTGGGCTGTGACAAAGGGGTGAGCCTTTGAGGCTCACCGCCAGGTGTCACAGCTCCTGCCTGGGGGAGGTGTTAGCATCTCCACCCAGTGCAGGCTTTGTTACTGGCCTCAGAGTGACAAAGGCACTCTCCCCATGGGGCCAGCAACATGTCTCTGGTGTGGCAGGCTGCTGGAACTAGTCAGCCTACACAGACAGTCGGTTAAGTTTCAGGGGGCACCTCTAAGGTGCCCTCTGTGGTGTATTTTACAATAAAATGTACACTGGCATCAGTGTGCATTTATTGTGCTGAGAAGTTTGATACCAAACTTCCCAGTTTTCAGTGTAGCCATTATGGTGCTGTGGAGTTCGTGTTTGACAGACTCCCAGACCATATACTCTTATGGCTACCCTGCACTTACAATGTCTAAGGTTTTGTTTAGACACTGTAGGGGTACCATGCTCATGCACTGGTACCCTCACCTATGGTATAGTGCACCCTGCCTTAGGGCTGTAAGGCCTGCTAGAGGGGTGGCTTACCTATACTGCATAGGCAGTGAGAGGCTGGCATGGCACCCTGAGGGGAGTGCCATGTCGACTTACTCGTTTTGTCCTCACTAGCACACACAAGCTGGCAAGCAGTGTGTCTGTGCTGAGTGAGAGGTCTCCAGGGTGGCATAAGACATGCTGCAGCCCTTAGAGACCTTCCTTGGCATCAGGGCCCTTGGTACTAGAAGTACCAGTTACAAGGGACTTATCTGGATGCCAGGGTCTGCCAATTGTGGATACAAAAGTACAGGTTAGGGAAAGAACACTGGTGCTGGGGCCTGGTTAGCAGGCCTCAGCACACTTTCAATTGTAAACATAGCATCAGCAAAGGCAAAAAGTCAGGGGGCAACCATGCCAAGGAGGCATTTCCTTACACTACCCAAGGCCAAGAGGTGCAGTGAGCATAGCACTTGCACATGTGTGGGGATGGCGCTGCGGCGCACAGTCTGGCGTTGAAGCTGCGGATTGAGTAGATCTATTAATTCTAATACTGCTGCACTGCTGAGTCTGTATTTATCATATATCTCCTCCTCAGTTTGTTGGAAAAGTGTCTGCCTGGTTCTGTATATCCTCTCCTGTCTCTGGCTCCTCCTCCTCCTCTGCTGTGTGGCGTGGACTCTCCTCCTCCTTGCTATCACACATATCTCTGCCATCTTGAGTAACCCAGGTGCCTTCTGGGTCTCCTTTTATACTTTGGTTCTGGTTACCACCTGCTCTGACTTAGTGGTAAATTGGGTGGTCAAAATGGGCTTTTTGCGACTAGTCGCAATTTGCGAGTGGCTTTTTCATATGGTTTGCGACTCGCAAATTGCGACTTCCTATTTGCGGGTCGCACTATGGGGTCGCAAATTTTGCCAGTCGGTAATGGCTCGTGTCGCTATTTGCGATTCGGAAATTGGGTTTTTGCATCCCATTTCCGATTTTGCGGGGTCGCAAATAGCGATTTGGGCCATTTGCGACTCGCTAAATTTTGCTACATCTGGCCCTATATCATAAGAAACACAATACTCAAGGTTACTAAAAACAAAGGTACTTTATTTTAGTGACAATGTGCCAAAAATGTCTCTGAGGATATACTCCCTTAGGAGGTAAGTAAAATACACAAAATATACACACAAACCAAAATCAGGTAAGTAAAACAGTTAGAAAATAGTGCAAACACTGTAGAATACAAATAGGATGCAATAGGACTAAGGGCAACACAAACCATATACTATGAAAGTGGAATGCGAACCACAAATGGACCCCTAGGCTGGTGTAGTGTGTAGAGGGTCACTGGGAGTGTAAGAAAACACTAATGGTGTCCAAGATACCCCACCCCAAGACCCTGAAAAGTAGGAGTAAAGTACTACTATTTCTCGAGAAACACACTAAACTTGTGATAGAGGATTTTGCAAAGACTACAACAGACTGCAACACACTGAAGATGGATTCCCAGACCTGAGGACCTGCAAAGGAAGGGGACCAAGTCCAAGAGTAAGTGTCCGGGGGGCAGGAGCCCACTAAACCCCAGATGAAGGTGCAAAATGGCTGCCTCTGGATGGAAGAAGTTGAAGATTCTGCAACACCGAAAGGTGCTAGGAACTTCTCCTTCATGGAGAAGATGTCCCATGGAGTGCTGGAGGATGCAGAGTTGTTTCTTTGGCAAAAGACTGTAAACACGCCGTGCTAGCTGCATGAGTTGCAGCTGAAGAAAAAGGGTGCTGCCCAGGCCCAGGAAAGACCAGGATGTCACCTCTTGGGAGAGGAGACAGAGGGGGCCCTCAGCAACATAGAGAGCCCACACACAAGAAGGTAGCACCCACGGTAGTCCTTGAACATGGGTTCAAGAAGTCTGAACACAGCAGTCATCTCAACACTGCAAAAGAGGGTCCCACGAATGCAGGACAGAGTGCTGGGGACCTGGGCTTGGCTGTGCACAAAGGATTCCATGGAACTGTGCACAGAAGCCCTAGCAGCTGCAATTCACGCGGTGCACAGGATTACTGTCTGCAGAGGGGAGGCAAGGACTTACCTCCTCCAAATTTGGACAGTTGGACCACTGGACAGTCTGGGTCACTTGGGTCCACCACCTGTGTTCTAGGGGCCACGCTCATCAGGATGAGAGGGGTCCCAGAGTACCAGTGATGCTGAAGTTTGGTGCCTGCTGAAGCACGGGGAAGATTCTGTCGACACACTGGAGATTTCTTCATGGTTTCCAGTGCAGGATGAAGGCAAGCAGCCACCAAAGCATGCACCACCAGGAAACAATCAAGAAAGCCATCAGGATTAGGTGCTACAAAGTCGCTGGTAGTCTTCTTGCTACTTTGTTGCAGTTTTGCAGGTGTCCTGGAGCAGTCAGCGGTCGATCCTTGGCAGAAGTCGAAGAGAGAGGTGCAAAGGAACTCTGGTGAATTCTTGCAAGTCGTAATCTGAGGAAAAGCCCACAGGAGAGACCCTAAATAGCCCTCAGAGAAGGATTGGCCACCTAGTCAGGTTAGCACTTATCAGGAGGGGCCTCATATGTCATCTGCTGGCACTGGCCACTCAGAGGCCTCCAGAGTGCCCTCACACCTCTGATTCCAAGATGGTAGAGGTCTGGGACACACTGGAGGTGCTCTGGGCATCACCCCTGGGGTGGTGATGGACAGGGGAGTGGTCACTCCCCTTTCCTTTGTCCAGTTTTGCACCAGAGCAGGGTCTGGGGGTTCCCTGAACCGATGTAGACTGGCTTATGCAAGGAGGGCACCATCTGTGCCCTTCAAAGCATTTCCAGAGGCTGGGAAAGGCTTCTCCTCCCCAGCACTTAACACCTATTTCCAAAAGGGGAGAGGGTGTAACACCCTCTCTCAGAGGAAATTCTTTGTTCTGCCTTCCTGGGACTGGGCTGCTCAGACCCCAGGAGGGCAGAACCCTGTCTGTGGGGTGGCAGCAGTGGTAGCTGCAGAGAAAACCCCAGAGAGGTGGTTTGGCAGTACCTAGGGTCCATAGTGGAGCACTGGGGATGCATGGGATTTGCATCCCAATACCATATTTGGCATGGGGGACAATTTCATGACCTTAGACATGTTACATGGCCATATTCAGAGTTACCATTGTGAAGCTACATATTGGTATTGACCTATATGCAGTGCACACGTGTAATGGTGTCTCCACACTCACATAGTCCGGTGAAATGGCCCTGAACTATGTGGGGGCACCTTTGCTAGTGCCAGGGTGCCCTCACAGTTAGTAACAATGCACCTAACCTTCAGCAAATGAAGGCTAGACATATAGGTTACTTATAAGTTCCTTAAGTGCAGTGAAAATGGCTGTGAAATAACGTGTGCGTTATTTCACTCAGGCTGCAGTGGCAGTCCTGTGTGAGATTTGTCTAAGCTCCCTATGGGTGGCAAAATAAATGCTTCAGCCCAAATGGATCTTCTGGAACCCCAATACCCTAGGTACCATATACTAGGGAATTATAAGGGTGTTCCAATGTGCCAATTAGAATTGGTGAAAATGGTCACTAGCCTATAGTGACAATTGTAAAGGCAGAGAGAGCTTAAGCACTGAGGTTCTGGTTAGCAGAGCCTCAGTGAAACAGTAAGTCACTACACAGGTACACACATTCAGGCCACAACTATGAGCACTGGGGTCCTGGCAAGCAGGATCCCAGTGAGACAGGCAAAAACAAACTTCGATACATGTAAAAATGGGGGTAACATGCCAGGCAAGATGGTACTTTCCTACAAGAACACCTCAAGTCTCTTTCGGGGTGTGCTGGAGAGTGAAATAAAGAAAAGGAACACACACACTATATTAGCATTGGCATGCATTAACATAGTTAGTTCAAATAACATTGAAGCAATTAACGTACGTAAAGTAAAGATGTGCATAGCAACTCAGAAAATGTGTACTCCATTAGTTCTGTGGGATAGAAATTCCTACTCCTTTTGTGAGCTTTGGGTGACAGTCACAGTTTTTCCCCCTGGCAGCATACTATGTCATATGCTCTTGCAATGTAACTGTTTTTTATTTTTCTCTTTTTCTCTTTAAAAGTTTGCAAATTGTCTCTTGAACGTCCAGCAGATATTGTGGGAGTCTTATGCCTGGATTATTCACAAGTCTTAGAGTCTTTTTATTTTTGTATAATTTTTGTGGAACAAAGAATAGTGCACTAATGTTGTTTTTTCTTCTATTGCTTTTTTCTTCCTTTCATTGCAGGTGATGCCCCTACATGTCAGAATTACCAATGGGCCAGTTCCTGAATGGCTGCAGCAGCAAAGAGGATTCCCTGTCATCGCTCATGGTATGCCTTTTCTGGAATGCGGGAATTGGAGAAGTTGGATACCTGTCGGGGCACAGATGTCACCGGGTCATTCTAGGAAGCATAGATCAGGGAGCAGAGACTGTGACAATCCAAGAGAGTGGAAAGGAGGAGAAGGGTTCTTTTCTGGGAAATAAAGCCAAGCACCAGACTGGAGTTTGACTGAGTATTTATAGGTAGATAGTACTTTTTAGATGGGCACATGAATCACTCTGGAAAGTCCCTGATCGGGAATCCTCTATATTAGTGGCACATGAATCGCTCTGGAAAGAACCTCACTGGAAAGTCCCTCTCTGCAGTCACTCTCGAAAGTCCCTGACTGGAAAGTCCCTGTCTGCAGGCACATGGAGATATATGAATCACTCTGGAAAGTACCTAATGGGAAAGTCCCTGCCTGCAGGCACATGGATAATTATCAAGCAGTTAATAATTCAAATAACAGACAAAAGGTCATTATTGAAGCAAGACTTGTACAAATGTGGAACAAAAACATGGGGGCTTTTAGTCAAAACTACAGATAATTACAAGCACATGGAACATTGCAAACATGAAGATAGCTTAACGATTTAAAATAGGCAACAGTGATACCACACTTAGTGCAAATACTTAATCTAAGGTTTGTGACATTGAGGAGCGGCTACATGATTTATTAAGCAACGGGTTGCAGAACATAAGGCACATGCTTGGGAGTGGGAATTAGTGATTGTAACAACATTTAACTCAAGATCTTGATTGGAGCAAAGCAAAAAAAAACAATTTAGATTTGCTTGCAGACCACTTGGAGATTTAGAAATGAGCAAGGTATTGGCTGTAAATAGCAAAGTAGGAATATTTGTGGAGGCTATTTTTTGAACATCATTGTTTGTAAAAACTCCAGCTAGATCATTTACATACAGTGTGGAGATTGTTGGGGATAGCACACATCCCTGGCAGATACCCTTCTCTATCTTATGTCAATTTCTTATTTTTGCCCTATTTAACTCAAGCTGTGTTGTTCTTGTGAATTCTTACAATGATATCTAAGATGTTAGCTTGAACTCCCATTTTATCTAAAACAACCCACAGCTTCCCTTGAGGAACCATATCAAATGCAATTGTTAAACCTAGGAAGCTTACATAATAATTTTAGATTTTAACCCAGCCACGTTTCATGAGAGAATACACAATAGTTCATTTGCTAGGGACCTCAAAGATAAAGTTGTAGAATTTATTTTGACATCACTTCCAAGCAAAACCGAGGACCCCACACTAGGAACTGAAAGGGAGGAGTTACTGAGGGAGGCAAAAGGTTGGGTAGAAATACGGGCTCCAGTCAGTCAATTTTCTTGAGTGGAGAAGAAGAAAGACCTTCAGCCCTTATTAATTCCACTGCAGTAATAGCACCTTGGCATCCAATTTCCAAGGCCAGTCCTTTAAGAACACAGTTGCTTAGCCAATGGCTGCATAGTTAAAGCTTCCGAGGTATCGCACTGTCCGTTCATAATGCCATTTGCTGCTTTGATCTGGGAGAATTAGGCCCAACATGTTTTGTGATAGAGGTTAGGTAGCATTAACTAAATTGGCACTTCTGCATACATTAATCAGACATACCCATTTTTGCTAATCGCATATACATTGTACCACCTTATTTAATAAGGACTCATATGTTTCCCTGTGGCCTGAAACCAGTCTAGGCGCCATTGTCATATAGATGAATGCCTAGTGCCGAGATGGGCACGCTGCTAATGGAGCCCTCTTTAGGTAAGGCATGGTGCCCTCCCATTAGGGCCCAGACATGGGGCACAAAGGAATTGCTGAATGTCAGGCTGAATCCCTGGTTGGGAGCTCGTTGGAGATAACACTGAGATCTGTGGCTTGACATCTGTTGGCACAACTGAGAGTGTACCTCTTAATTGAGAAGACTTAGCATTATAATAATAGCCCTTTTTTGTTTCTCTTGGGGCTGAAAATCAGGGCCTACTACTTTTTTTAAGAGAACTGTGGTTGATCTGTGCACCAGTAATTGAGATTGGATAAGTTGGATCTAACTTTTTGTTGGGGCAGAAATGCTAGTAGGTCCTTGTAAAGACCTTTTCTCTTGAGTTTGCCCCAAACACAGGCAGCCACATGGTTGGCATTTTCGAGTTTCAGCATTGACTACCAAATATGCCCCTGAGATATTCCAACTTTTGATTGAACCTATTAGTCTCCTTGGCAAAGGATTCTAATGCTTCCACGGCCTCCCTTAGATTGACCACCTTGGCTCTGATAGAATCTAGATTTTTGAGAACTGGGTCCGGGTCAGTGGCTTTGCTTGCAGGTGGCTCAACAGCCTTTTGCGAAGTATTTTTACTCGGGGTAGAAAGGGGAGTAAACCGATTGGAACAGATGACACTTGGTGCATAACTCCTCTCTATTCTGGACCATCTTAGATGCTCCCCTGAAGTTGGATTTATCACAGAGGTAGATAGACTGCCTTATGCAATGGTACATACACATAGGTCACATTTGCCTGGAACACTACTGGCATTTTTTGATTGATCAACAGGGGCTTTTTAGCTTCCGTTCTTACTATCCCCTTTAAAATCATGTGTAATTATTGGTCTGGTTCAGTTGAGTCATCACCAAAGATACTCTCCACGTCTTTTATCAGTTCATCAATTGCATCAAGGATACAATTATCTGCTGCATGTCATTTAGCACTCTTCACTGCATGACTTAGCCCTGACAAATTATCTAACGCTCTCCTTTTTCCCATTGTCCAGTTAAGAGCTCACCAAAACTTACATGTCCAGTGCAAATTACGGAAGCTGTACTGATGGTGAAAAGAAAAACCAAGGGGTGTTGTCCTGCCCCGCCTCTTCCTGTCACTGACGGGTGCAGGATGGGCCCCGCATTGGTCGACACTTTGCCCGGGCACAGTGGGACTGAAAGCTGGACTTTATGGCACTTGATTGAGACAGTTGATGAAAGCACCATGGTCCTCCTCCTGGGGCCTTTGGCTGCTGTTGAATGTAATCTAATCAAATGCAAGTGGCACAGGTCTCCCACGCAGTGGGACTGCAAGCTGAACTTTACAGCGCTTGATTGAGACAGCTAATAAAAGCACCAGGGTACGCTTCAGGGGCCGTGGACTGCTAGTGACTGTAGTCTGATCAAATGTAAGTGTCACAGGTCTCCAGCATGGCGGGACTGCAAGCTGCACTTTATAGCACTTGATTGAGACAGCTGAAGAAAGCACTAGGTTCTGCTTCCAGGGGCCTTGAACTACTAGTGAATGTAGTCCGATCAAATGTAAGTGTCACATGTCTCCAGCATGGGGGACTGTAAGCTGCCCTTTATAGCACTTGATTGGGGAAGCTAAATAAAGCACAAGGGTCTGCCTCCAGGGGCCTTGGGCTGCTGGTGAACGTAGTCCAATCAAATGCAAGTGTCACAAGTCTCCCACACGGCAGGACTGCAAGACACACTTTAAAGTGCTTGATTGAGACAGCTGATGAAAGCACCACAGCCTAACTCCAGGGTCCTTGTGCTGCTGTTGAATGTAGTCTGATCAAATGCAAGTGTCACAGGTCTAATCTCTCATAAGCCTGTCATGCACATTGAGCAACATCTTTGCACGTGAACCGTAGTTCATCATCAGTATAAGTTTCCAATTGGGCTATGTCTAACATCCCTAACATAATTTAATGTAATTCCAATTTCAGTTTGGGCACATTCACTAATCTCTCTCTCTCTGGTGTCTCTTCTATTCTGGCATTGCAATTCATCATACCTGTTGCACCTTGAGGACTCAAATTATTCTTCCACTCAGCCTGTTGTATTGCAGTGAGTATAATGTTTTTCTGTGGCATTTATGCTCTTACTGATCCTACATTCAGCTGACTTTAGGTACTAATGTTTGACACAATTTCTTGTGTATTAGAGGGTACTCCTCCTTGCAGAGTGCTGCAATGTGCATTCGGGATCTAATTAGGTCTAGGTGTAAAATAAGGTGGGGTTCCTTGAAGAAACTTGCAATAGGAGTAAATCCTGTTTGACTTACAGTATTGTTGTATTTGGACCTGCAATTCATGTAGGGTTCAAGGGTCTTACAAGTGACCTTGTCTCTCTATTTCTGAATTGTTAGAATATACTGATTTCTGCATAGCAATTGGTGTTATCCCAGCAGATGTAACTGGTATGTCATGAACGGTCAGTACATTTATTGAATGGGTGTTGCTTCCAGATGTACCTGAAGTATACAAGGTAACAACTGGACCTATAGACACAGGAACTCTTAAAGCATCTGGATCCATATGACTTGGCCGATTCTGTTGAATTGTCATTCCTACACTTTGTCGTGTTAGGACAGTAATTAAACGTTGTCATGTTTGACTTCAGGTAACATTTGGCATTGACTGAACTGCACTAAACATTGACACAGGCTGATGTCGGCCACAATTTTATACCGGCACATTCACATAGCTTGATGGTGCTATCTGGTTCACATAAGGAATTGGTACAACTTGGACCACAATGGTACATGTTAGGGGTTGAACTGTACTAACACTTTGAACTGGTTGATTCACCTCAGGAATCTGTGTCACTGAACTGGGCACTATCTAATTTGGTTCTTTGCCACTGGAGCAGTTGGCACATTCGGGGCTACATTTTGTGCTTCTTCACTTCTTGTTCCTATTTCAATTGAATGGCACAGAGGTAGATGATTCATCGGGATCTAATTGATTAACTCATCATCTGACACACTCTCATATGTCACTGTCTTTTTATCCTCAGCTTTGGTGCAGTTTAGCGTCAAAAAGTATAAATACGGGCCAAAGAGCTTCAAATTGTGTGGATCTCGGAGGTGGTATCATCTCAAATAGTATTCGCCTCAAATTGTTCAAACTTCTCAGATTAAAAGTTCCATAACAGGGAAATGTAAAACACCTTCTTTCTCAGTAATCTTACACCATTGTTCAAGGCACACACATGCATGAAATCCTTTGACAGGCTATACATAGTTACCTAGAGTTCCTTCGGGCTGGGCCTTTACACCCTCAATTACTAGAATAAACACATCTCCTCATAATCCACTCTTTAAAGCTTTAAAGAATTTCATTTTTGATAAATGTTGATTATTCACAATAACTTTAAATCAAATCAGGAATTAACTTCAATCCCACAATCCTGTTCTCCCAATAATTTCAACCAATAGCAGCACAGCAGTGTCCACCAATACCAGTGCAGCTTCACACCAAATGATAGATACCAGCATGGTACACAGTGACGTCACATTCATATTGTTCAGCAGCTGCAGTCACAATTGTCTTTCACCCAATAACTCAAACACACCTAATGCAAAAATACTGCGAGCAATAGCTGTTAGAAATGGGGTTTTTGGTTGGCAGTCAGGTTGCCCTCTGTCCAAGCAAGAACCCTCACTCTAGTCAGGGTAAGTCACACACAATCCAAAATCAGCCTGTGCTCACCCTCCGGTAGCTTGGCACGAGCAGTCAGGCTTAACTTAGAAGGCAATGTGTAAAGCATTTGTGCAATAAATCATACAACACCATAGCATAACACCACAAAAATACACCACACAGTGTTTAGAAAAATATATAATATTTATCTGGGTATCTTCAGGTCAAAACGATCAAAGTTGCAATATGAATTTGTAAAGATATCACTGAAAAGTGATATAAAGTTTCTTAAGTCTTTAGAAAGTAAACAGAGTCTCTTTCAAACACAAAGTACCTGGTTTCTGGTGGAAAATCTCCTCAGAGGGCCACAAAGGAAGAGATGCGTGGAAAAAGGGTGTGTGCGTCGATTTCTCCCCAGCACACACGGACTTGCGTCGTTATTTTCCACGCGGGGAAGTCGAGCATCGTTTTCCGGCGCGCGGACAGTCTCTTTCTGTGGGTCGCGGGGATTACCAGATGTCCCGGGTCTGTGCGTGGATTTTCCTGCTTGTTTTCCGGCTGCGCGTCGTTCTGCGGGGCTGTGCGTCGAAGTTTCGATCTCACGGCAGGCGTCGCGTCGATTTCTCCTGCGGAGTCGGGCGGCGTTGTCCTTGCGAGGCCGTGCGTCAAAGTTTTGATCTCACGGCAGGCGTCGCGTCGATTTCTCCCGGGAAGTCGGGCGGCGTTGTCCTTGCGAGGCCGTGCGTCAAAGTTTCGGTCGTCCCGAAGGCGTCGCGTTGATCAGCGTCGGTGTGAGGCGTTTTTCTTGCCGCGGAACAAGCTATGCGTCGAAAAGTTCGGCGCACAGAGCGTCCAAGAGGAAGAGTGAAGTCTTTTTGGTCCTGAGACTTCAGGGAACAGGAGGCAAGCTCTATCCAAGCCCTTGGAGAGCACTTTTACAGCCAGGCAAGAGTTCAACAAGGCAGCAGGCCAACAGCAAGGCAGCAGTCCTTTGTAGAAAAGCAGACAGGTGAGTCCTTTGAGCAGCCAGGCAGTTCTTCTTGGCAGGATGTAGTTTCTGGTTCAGGTTTCTTCTCCAGCAAGTGTCTGATGAGGTAGGGCACAGGCCCTGTTTTATACTAAGTTGTGCCTTTGAAGTGGGGGTGACTTCAAAGAGTCTCTAAGAAATGCACCAAGCCCCCTTTCAGTTCAATCCTGTCTGCCAGAGTCCCAGTAGGGGGTGTGGCAGTCCTTTGTGTGAGGGCAGGCCCTCCACCCTCCCAGCCCAGGAAGACCCATTCAAAATGCAGATGTATGCAAGTGAGGCTGAGTACCCTGTGTTTGGGGTGTGTCTGAGTGAATGCACAAGGAGCTGTCAACTAAACCTAGCCAGACGTGGATTGAAGGGCACAACAAGATTTTAGTGCAAAGAAATGCTCACTTTCTAAAAGTGGCATTTCAAGAATAGTGATATTAAATCCGACTTCACCAGTCAGCAGGATTTTGTATTACCATTCTGGCCATACTAAATATGACCTTCCTGCTCCTTTCAGATCAGCAGCTGCCACTTCAACAGTGTATGAGGGCAGCCCCAATGTTAGCCTATGAAAGGAGCAGGCCTCACAGTGGTGTAAAAACGAATTTAGGAGTTTTACACTACCAGGACATATAACTACACAGGTACATGTCCTGCCTTTTACCTACACAGCACCCTGCTCTAGGGGTTACCTAGGGCACACATTAGGGATGATTTATATGTAGTAAAAGGGGAGTTCTAGACTTGGCAAGTACTTTTAAATGCCAAGTCGAAGTGGCAGTGAAACTGCACACACAGGCCTTGCAATGGCAGGCCTGAGACAGGGTTAAGGGGCTACTGAGGTGGGTGGCACAACCAGTGCTGCAGGCCCACTAGTAGCATTTAATCTACCTGCCCTAGGCACATGTAATGCACTCTACCAGGGACTTACAAGTAAATTAAATAGTCAATCATGGATAAACCAATCAGTAGTACAATTTACCCAGAGAGCATATGCACTTTAGCACTGGTTAGTAGTGGTAAAGTGCCCAGAGGTCAAAAGCCAACAACAACAGGTCAGAAAAAATAGGAGGAAGGAGGCAAAAAGTTTGGGGATGTCCCTGTCAAAAAGCCAGGTCCAACAATAGCCAACAAGCGTCTGCACACTACAGAGTAGGAACTCAAAAGGCTCAAAGCTGTATTGACATACACTTTCCAACTGTAGCTTTCACAGTTACACAGCAAGTGAAACTTGACCAATAATTCTCACTCCAGTTGATATGAATCCTCCAACCGCAACTCACACTCACCCAAGGAAACTGTTGGCACAGTCAACGACATCTCATGACAAGTACCTCTTTGCAGACAATAAATTAACCAAGTGCCTTCTACACTAGTGTGTTATTTTGGGACCTTAGCCACGATGGACCCGACAACAACGGGAACAAACGTGAACATATTTTAGCAACAAACTCCACAATCAAACAAGTATGATGACTCTGCAAAAACTTCACAACATCACATTTTAAGGCAATCTTCAGGCCAAAAGCAATGCAAGTACAAAACCCTATTAATACTCACACATCCTTCACTTTTAGGCACAACACTGTAACTTCATCAGTCTTTGGAATGGACCAAGGGTCAAAATTCAGTGTGGGCAAGTTTTGGACTGGGCATGAGACGTAACCATCCTCTGCTACCTTATCTGTTGAAGCATGTTCATCCTTCACTGTAATCAATGCTCCTTGACACCAATTAATCTTTAGACCCTGCATGAGGTGTGTTAGAAACATTAACACAATTTCAATACAACTCAATAAATGTACACAGTATGGCCAATTTGGCCATATGAGGAAATCTCCAGTCAAGAAATAAGTTAAGGAGCTTTTTAAACATGTACGCTCAAAATCATGTAGATAACTTTTATGACAAAGTTATAAAGATATTGGATCACCAAGGGTTGCCTAAGGAGACAAAATAAGTTCAGATGGACTAACATTACTTAAACTAAGTATTTAATAGGAAGAGTAGAAAACATCAACAGAAATATATGTGAAACAGAAATTAAGTGTTGCTCAGGCTTGGCAAGCATCAAGTCAATTTCAATCAGTTATTTTGTAATTTAGCAGGGATTGAGGAAAACCTTATTATCAGCCAAACCAGAGAAGAACATGTGTGGGGCAGAATACAAGCAGGCAAGAGACAAAAAGAACAAAAAGGGAAAAATGATTTGGAAAAAGTAATCTTGGGCAACAAACTACTAGGTAAAAAGGGAAAGAGTCCGCATGTCAGAAGCTCACTCAAGAGACTTCTGCAAATTGTTAAGAAACATTTGTAAGTCTCAAAGGGGCATGGCAGAAAGGAATATACCGCTTCAAGGGGTTCAGCAAATGGGGTTCATCATCTGAAGATCATCTGTCTGGATTCTGAGTAGGAAACTGACCAAAGACCAACTGATTATTGGCATATCAAAGTCTACATCACAATCTGATTCGCTCTAAGTGACAGTCCACCTAACGTTGAGGGAGGCAATATCCAATGGAAATTGATTGCACAAATCAAAGTTGAAACATCAACATTTCTTCTCAGGTCTGTCATGGGAACTTCATCCATCAATGTAGCGAAAAGACTTTCTTAATACATTTTAATAAGTATAACATAGAACTACATTTCCCTATTTTTGCACACGTTTTAAAATCATTAATCATTAGATATTCATGTATAGATGACTTCTGTGACATGAGGGACAGCACTGAAGTTTCTGCTACATCAGACTAGAACAGAATACTCATGCAAATGTGTAGGCAATGGAGTGAGTCCAATTGGGTTGAGATGCGAGATTTGGGATTAGGCTGTGCTGCAGCACGGTGGAGAAATTTAAATAATTTAATGATGGACAGAGGAACATCGAGGAAGAGGGAATCAGAGTAGTACAGTTATGAAAGAATGAGTAACTGAGCTACTTGTAGGCAAAAGGGATCGGGCAAGAGAGTCAAAACTTTCCTCAGAATTTAAGCAAGGAGAAAACAAGCAGAGGAAATGTTATTGATATGCTGTTTGAAGAAAGGTATGGCAGCAATTAAGACTTGCAAATTGCAGCTGAAGAAGTCAGAGTAACTGATGTGCTGAGCACAGATGAACACCATCCAGAATTTCAGATACTGGGTTCCCTGAAGAGAGCCAAGACCTCAGTATTTTCACCAATACACTCTTTAAAGTTGGCCTGGGTCTCAAGGGAATTATTGTGAAAGTGATAGCAAGTAGTGTGTCATCAGCACAGGCCATAATGAAAAAGCCATGAAAGCAGCAAGAGGGATCATGCATAAATTAAAAAATTGTGGGGTTTAAGGCTGAGCCCTGTGGAACTACGAAGGTGATTTTTTACATAAGGGTAGTGGAATGCCAAACGTTTCACAGCTTGGGCATGATTTGTAAGGAAAGAAAAGAACCAGACTAGGACAGAGTCACATATGCTTAATTGGAGGAGCCATTGAATAGGTGTCTGATGGACACTTCGTCAGACATGGTGCTGTGCTCAAGAGGGGTGAGGGGGGCATTACCTCCTCTATCCAGTGACAGTCAGATATCGCCATCATAGGAAGCAGCATAGATTAAATTCTCTGCAGAAAAGGGATGCTTGATTATGATGGATCTAAATGTCTCTGTTCTTAGATGAGTTGTTAATAACCATTATTTGTAGAACCGCGGGTTTTTTCCACTCTATTTTTCATACTAAACTTTGTAATGGGTAGGAATACTAAACAGAACACAAACCAATACAGTCAGTGTTATTGTGCTTCCCTGTCTCATTTTTATACACTGCACTGTGAGAATTTGAAGGTGAGATTAATATTTAAGGAGTGTGCGTATCTGAGAATGTGCTTTGTGAATGAGTTGCTACATGTATGATTTTCAAGCTCAACAAATGGCATTCGTAGTTTTCATAATGGAGGAAAATGTATTTTGTGTAGAAAGAGCCAATGTTGCTCTCTAATTCTCACATAATGTGATGTATGCAGCAATGCGGTTATTCCATTTAATCGGGCTTCTAGTTAGTCAAGAGAAGAAGCATGTTTGAGTTGAATATTTCCATTGTTAATACAGCATGATGTTGAAGGATCTACCAGCTGTAATAGCATTAAAGAATTGAGGATATTCCTTGCCCACAGTAGGAGTGTGCTACTGAGAAATGCCAGGAATTTCCAATGAAATGTATTGAGACCGAACTCGCACATGCAGGTACTCTTTCTTTAAATTAAATAAGTGCATGTACGCAGGGACTGTGGGAACTGCCCATTTGTTGCACTATAAAGAGATACATAATGCGAAATAAAGGCTTATATTTGTTTTACATGGTGGAAAGTGTCTACAAATGGTTGAAGAATGGATTTTCTTGTAATAAGTTATGTTCCATTGTCATTTTTCTGGATACTGCACCCTTATGTGGTGCAAGGCGATGTCCCTTCATGAGGTATTTTACAGTGATATCAGTAAAGGTACTTGTTTATTCCTCAAAAGTGCCATATGAAAGTACCCACATTAACCCCCTCCAAAACTGTTACATATAACTTTTCAGAAAGCTGGGTATCTCATTCTGTAACAAATGAGCATTGATGCAATATCAAACTGCTGAAATATGAGCTGTAGTGGGTGAGCCATGTTTATTTGTTTTCAATTTCAGGTTGATGTTATATCCACCGCACACGTATATTTAGTTATTGCTGCCTATGATTGTCGTACAACTCTCCAAAGAAAAGGAGCGACTGGTGGCCACATGAGCTGAATCTATTGCATGTTTACCTAATTGCTAGCAATGTCATATAAATACTGGGGATGTAATAACCACCAGCCTGTATTTTGAGACTGATGGCCAGATTTATGAAAACGCGGCTCAATGCAGCACAGCAAGTCACCTTGTTGCGCTGCCCTGCAGCACTTGGAAAGGGCAGAACTGCACCATACTTAAGGAATATGGCTCTTTCCTGTCCTTTTCTCCTGGGCTAGCACACAATGGGCTGCATAGCTCCAAAGCAAACACCCTTGCACCGTGGTTTTGTAAAGAAAGGGGCACCTTCCTGAACACAAATCATCCTGAAAGTTTTTCCTCTCAACAGCACACATAGAAAGAGGAAAAATGAGAAGAAATAAAGATATTCCTTCTTGTTGCACCTCACCTGGGGAGACGTAAGGTTGTGGCGCATGCTCAGGTTTCCAGGGTTGGGGGTGCATCAAAGTCCATGGAAGTTGCAGTGAACACCCACTGCAATGCCCATGGAACACCTCCCTTGGGCAGAGTAAGACGAAGCAGTGATTTGGGCTTCCTTGCCTTACTCCATATCCATATGGCCATACAAAGCCATGCACAGTGGCTTTGTGTGGCCTCTTATATATGATTGCAAAGAATGCACCGCCATTGTTTCAGAAATAGTGATGCTACTTTGGCACAAGGAGCTCATAAATATGTCCTTAAGTGTGTCATCCTGGACTGAGATGGCTCCACAACAACCAGTGATTCCATGTTTGCTTTGGAACAGCCTGTTGCTTAAAAGCAAAAATAATTTGCCGATGATTCACATTCAATGAATTGCCATGAAAACAGCAGTGAGTAGGCAAAGAACAAATTGATACTCAGTCAGAATTAGAAGACAGTGGGCATCATTTAGAATTTTTGGCATATGCTGCCAAACCACTGGATTGACTGAGGTCCCTCCTCTCACAACTCAGTGGAAAACCTCTTGGCTAGGGAAGAATTCCTTTCCATGTTGTAGGTGAATTTTTTGCTAAGGTGCTTCTGCTGGAAAGGCGGGAGAACCTAAAAAAAATTGCAGTCCTGGAACGGTTTCTCATGTTTTGATGGCCGAATCAGGATACAAAACGGTTATAGGTGTAATGCTTGTAATAGTCTCTGTCATTGGCCAATTTCTTAGGTTGCATTCCAATCCACTGCTTTTCTACCCACAATGCCACTCTAGGCAGAGACAACTGTATGCAAATCAACCCTGGTCCTGCTCAAAAGTACCCTTCTATCCCAAACTGCCATGTCAGATCGCCTTCAATTCTGAACACTGATTTATATGATACGCAATTTCGATTTTGTTTTATGACTGGAAGGAGTACCTTGAGTACATATCCTACATTAAATACAGCAGGGTCAACTTTTAGTGATAGTTCAAAGTTCTGCATGGCACCAGTTAGCCTTTTTCTTAGCATCATTGTCGCTGACGACATTATTGGTAGGCAGGTCTCAAACTTTGGATCTGCACAGCTTTCTAACCTTCATGCAAAGAAGCACTGCATTTTTTTCAGACATGACTCCGTTGCTTAAAGGACAGTAAAAGAAGGCCTGAGAGCGCATGACTTCCTTTTCATAGGTTGGAGGGCACTGCTTTGCACCAAGAGAAACCTATGAGATGAACACTGGTTGAAACTGGGACTGTGCTCTGGGCCAGAAATCAAAGCTCTGTTGTTTATACGTGGAAGAATTACACATTGTCCTACTTAGAAGTCTGTTTTATTTGACCCAAAAAGTGCTAGAAATTGTGAAAATAAAAAAATAAACGCATTCTTGCACACATCAAAAACGCTTGGACATCTGCGAACACGAGCAAACACACACAGTCGGTGAACTAATGAAAAAAGTTTAAAAAATGATCAACATATTTACCTGCATAAGCAGTGGTCTTGTGTGGAGAAGTACTGCCAACAAGGTTTCAACAAATCACCTTTTACAAGAGCTTGCATTTGTTGTTGAATATGTTATGTGCGGAGGTTAAGCACATCCGAGAACTTCGGGAGTGGTAGAGCAGGCAAAGAGAATATAAGACATTGCAGCCTTTTAGAGGTTGCACCCATGTTAAACCACTTTATAACCTATCAAGTGGCCAAAATAAAAGAGGGTGGGCTTCTTAGGTCCTAAGTAGTGCAAAAAATAAAAGAATGGCCGGACTCAATAGCCCTCTAGTTCTACATTGTGTTCATAAAAATATTTCCTTTTTTTCATGGATTTAGATCAATCTGTGAAAAGCATTTTTGTCTTTCCAAAATATCTGAGTCACAGAATCGGGCTGTTTAGCTACAAAAAAGGCTTTTTGTCATGTAAGAAACTCAAATTGCAATCTGGTAAAGTGTTACCAAATAGAAATTTGGTTTTGCGACTACATAACAATTCAGTATTTAGAAGGTGCAGGTTTAGGGAGTCGCTTTCAAATACCAAATTAGAATGTTATGTATTAACATTTAGTGACCGAAATCTGGTTGCAAAACATTAATACTTTACTGACTACAAACATGTAGTAGTGACCAATTAGCAAATGGGAAAGGGTCCCTAAGGGACCCTTCCCCTTTGTGAATGTTAACAAAAACATTTTTGAAGTGTAGGTATTGTTCCATTGACCACTGCTTACTGTTAAAAAATGTAACTTAAACTTTTTTTTACATATCCCTTTTTCCCTTAAGGTTGCATTTAAACAAAAAATTATTTACTGATATGCAATCACATTCATGGTGGTCTGCTGAACTCAGTAGGTCACCAACCCTGTGACGGCTGCAATTCATTGCTGGTCGGCATTTGCAACCTACCTCATTAACATTCATGAGGTAGATTGGATTGCAATCCACTAACTACCAGGTTTTTGTGAACTGGCCTATTAGTACATAGGTCGGTTCGCAAAAAAACCAAATGGATTTGGTGAAAGTCAGTGCACAGTTTGCAACCATTTTTGCTGACTTCATTGTCAGTATACCTGTCCCTCAGTTCTTTGTAAAGATTGTAGGTTCTCATATTAAACAAAAAATAAAAGAGATGTATTTCTGTTTGTTCCATCATAACCGTCAATACTTTTATATTTTCAAGCCAAGGGATACTTCATTTCTGAAAAATATTTTTGTCTTCATATTGATGTTTAGGGACTATTGATTTAGTGACAGACTTTATTATATTTTTAATCCATCGTGCATCACCCTGTGCCACTGCAACACATTCCAAACTCAAAACACAAACTGATTATGGATTGAAAATGAATCACCAACCACCTTTGCATTACAATGTCAACAAAAATGTAGTCAGGTGCACCGTTTGATCACTTTTCTAAATACAAGGAACCAAACCAAATACAAAATCTGTCTTGCAAATGTGTACCATTAAAATGTCTTTGTTAACATTTTAGCGCTTGTCGATTATGTATGTTAAAATAAAAAAAAACTAGTGTTGACGTTTGTCACATTTTTTTACTAGCTAGAAAGAAATAGGTTGCTATGATTCACTACACGTTTTGCTGTTGTGAAACACACTTACTGCCACACACATAAGAATTTCAGTCAGGAGCTGCTGAACTGTGACTGCTGGACATTCCTCAATAATATCTGTCAATGACTGACAAAATAACGTTTAATGAGACACTGCTGTTAGATACACATACCTCAGTGGCTAACTAGCGAATGTTTAGGAGACTGTGTAATCTGTTTATGTGATTTAAAATGTGATCAGAAAGTGTCTGCATCACTTGTTTTTGCCTTGAAAAAAAATATCTGAGTGGCAACAAGCTGCATTTCAGTGTTTTTCAAATCTCTCCCTTACCTAGAAAGTAGACTTTGCTAGCTTGGAAGTGTGGATTCAGCCTGTCTGTATCCAAGGAAATTCTGAATAGAGCAGCAGCTCCCTATTCTTTTCCACAGGAGCTTGGGCTTCAGTTAACTTGGCCCTTATGGGTTTATATAGGTTATTGCATATGTTATTGTGATTGGTTGCTGGGATTAGTATTTCTATTGGTTTAAGGATTAGGGTTGGTGTTGTGATTGGTACTAGGGTTGAGATTCCTATTGGTTTGTGACGTCAGGGCTGCTGTTGTGATTGGTATTAGGATTGGGATTCCCATTGGTTCATGATTTTAGGGTTGGTGTTCTGATTGGTACTAGGGTTTGGGATTCCTATTGGTGTCTGGTTTTAGGGTTAGTGTTGTGATTGGCTGTCAGGAGTAGGGGTATGATTGGTGAATAGGACAGGTCTCCCATTGGCTGTGGGGTTTAGGGTAACAAATCTGATTGGTTAGGACTAGGTGTCCATTGGCCACTACGGCTATTTAAGACTAGGGCTCATGGCGTGTCAGCCTGGGCGTCGAGGCTTAGGGCTGAGAGGACAGTGGCAGTTGCCTGTTTGGGCTTGTTCGGGCCAGGTTGGGACTAGAGCCAGAAATGTTGCCCACTTTTCCATTTACCAGAAAGGACCCTACTCCTTACACATATAACAACATGCAAAAATGTTAGCAGCAAATGCATCCAATTCTTGCATCTCAAACTGACCTCATACAGATTGCAATGTCTCATCAACCAACACAAAACCCAACATATCACACTGATACACTTATCCACCACACCTGCAACAGTAAAACACCTTCATTCTCACACACAAACCTACTCTGTTCATTCCCACTAACACAACCTGCCATCACCCACATAACACAATACCACATTATACATTACTTTCAGCAATCCAGATACAAACGCTCTGTTCATACAAATTAATAGCACTATCCTCTATTTGTTCCTGCCAGATCCCCTTTTCTCATGACAATACCTAAACCCAACCTTCCAACACACCATCTGCAAACACACTTCCCTTCTTTTTACCAATTACACACAACCATACAATCCTTCCACTCCACCACACATATTATCTCTTCCACTGATCAAAACAAACATAAACACCCCTGGCCCACAATCATCCCCTCTTACTTACCTTATACACTCGTCTCCAAAACACATTAACACCCTCTCTAAAATTCTAATACCACTCACGAGCACTAACGCACATACAAATCCTTCACAGAAAACCACTACATCAATATCTCCTCTCACTATTCTACAAAAACAAAACATACCACACACATCAGCACATCAAAATAACACAAACTTTCATAATACTTTCCATCACACCCACTCCCACCCTCATGATTACACAAATAATACAAATCCAGTCCAATCTTTACTTCTACATTCTCACTCTTCGCAAACATCTACCACAAGCAACAACATTCATTCACCTGCCTTTCATCCATTGCACAATTTAGAGCCTCACATTATGATCCACATGCTCCTCCAAAACCCCTAACCCATACTCCTTCCACATTCAGCAGACGCAAACAAAATAAACAACATGCCGCTCTTAACAACTTCACATTCCCTTGTATATTACACAATAAGGCTACTCTACAAAACAAACTACACTCATCATGTCACTCTCAGCCACCAAGTCCACCACCAACACATACACAATCCCAACAAAATGCTTCCTAAGCCTGCTGGAAGAGGAACACTATATTGAGAAACAGGACTATTGTGACCCTCACACAGTTATCACAACTAACAACACACCTGCTACAAGCTCAAAATATACTGTTCACCCTTCTCCAAAACAAAACACCACCACCACAAGCACACATTTTCTAATTTGCCTGCTCATAAATGTTCGATCACTCTCAAAAAACAAGCACCACATCTACAACCTGCTCACAGACACACAACCGGACCTACTATTTGTAACGGAATCATGGTTGGGAGATGACACGGCCCCAGTGTTACATGAAGCCGTTCCTCGGGGCTATCAAACCATCACACAAAACCTTATAGGCAAAATAGCATGTGTGTATATATATATATATATATATATATATATATATATATATATATATATATATATATATATATATGTGTGTGTGTGTGTGTGTATTTGTGTGTGTATACATATATGCGTGCATATTATTCTATGCATAACAAGTTCATAGGTCATTGCATAGCTCCTAGATAAGTTGTTATATTAGATACTTATGAATCGCTGCTTTCGTTTTTATATCACAATGATCAAATATTATCTTATCTATTGAACAGCAAGCATTTCAGTATTCAAAAATTGAGGAAAGATAAATGAATGTTAGAAAAGTACACTTATTAATTAACTTCAAATATTCCAATCTGAAAGTCTGCGTTTATACAATACTACTTTTCTTCTCATATTAATATACCCATTTTATTTTTCTTGCACATATATTTCCACACTATGTATTCACATATCTATTTATTTATTACTCTAGTCCTACTCTACTAGAGAAAAATAAATACAATTAAATCTATAAACACAATTCAAAATTAAAACATTTAAATTAAATAAAAAGTAAAAAAAAAAAGATATATATAAAAAATAAAATAAAATAATAAATAAATAAAACATAATATAACTGTTACTCTTTTTTATGATTTACCCTGTCTCCCCATCACCCCATATCTATCAATCTATCCTCCATTCCCACTCTGACTCTCCCCAAACCAATTCTACTACCTTCATCTCTAAAATAACCCTACCTAAGCTCTTCCCTCCTCTACCGCATCTAGCTCACCCAAACCTCAGTTTAGTACTATGATCTCCCAAACAATCCTACTAAATTCTCCCTCATTTATCTCACGTTTGACTCATCCAAAACTACTCCTGCTACTATGATCTCCCTAACCCTTTCCACAGACTCTTCCCTCCTCCATCTCTCCTTCACTCACCCCAAGGGTCATTCTATTGCTATAAACTCCCAATTAACACTTCTGGAGTCTTCTCTCCTCTATCCCTCTTTTACTCTAGTCAATCCAACTAACATACTCACATATCCTCTGCTCAAATTAACTAATTAACAATACTAATACTGTACTCATATTTCGCTATACTAATCCGCCACTAATTACCCTTGGGTCCTGGAGTATTCTCTGAAAAGCACTTCAATGTCTCATCAGGAGTACTAAGGGCTATATACATACAATGACATTTACATTTACAATTTTAATTCTTCTGAACTTTAATGACTTTTAACATTGAAAAAAGTCACAGAGGAAATCCCCTTTTGAAGGCAAATGTGTCCATCCACTGGACTCACATTTTGTGCAATAGACCTAACTCAGAAGTCATTGGCTGGTCTCTGTTACATGATGCTGAGTGCTGAGAGCCTTGATTATGCTGGAGTAGGGTCCTGTTTTCTTACATTACTAGACCTGACAACTGTAAAAAATTGTCATTGTGTGAGAAGGGATGGGCCCTTGGAGGGGCAGGGGCTTTGTGCCAAAAAGTACCTGAAAGGCACTTCTGCCCCCTACCCTGACCAAACCCCAAAACTCCAAGAAAAAAACACCCACTTGCCAAGGCTTGCACCAATGTTCTGCGTTTTTTCACACACCTTAAGGACAACGACTGCTTTCAGCCTCCAAAGATGAACTGGAAAATTTGGGGCATATTTATGAACCCTTTGTACCACGGTGGCATCACTTTTTATGATGCAACGGCTGAGCAAACCTTGAACTTATATCTATGAAACCACACAAAGCCACTTTGCATGACTTTGAATGGTCTCATATATATGGAGTAAGGCAAGGCAGAGCAAATGACTGCATTGCCTTACTCTGCACAACGGAGGCATTCCATAGGTGTTGCTGTGGGTAGTCCCATGGAATACCCATGGATTTTGAGGTGTCACAAGATTTATAAGAACTTGTAAACATGAGGATGCACCAAAACCTTACGCCTTCCAGGGGAGGTGCAACAAGGAGAAATATCTTTGTCCCTCCTCATTTCTTCCTCTTTCTATGTGTGTTGCATTCTGCAGCATGCATACAAGAGGAAAAAGTCTCTCAGGATTCTGTTTGTGCATGAAGGTGCCTCTTTCATCACAAAACCATCCTGCCTACAATGGAGACACCCTTGCACATTGATTGGTGACCCTTCCTGCACCTAAACAATAATTTCAAAATGGCGCTTTGGCCCTTCTGTTTGTGCTGCATTCACCATTAGTGATTGTCTATGTGCAGGAAGGGACACCTTCCCAAACATAAACAATCAAACTCTTCAAAGCAGACATCCTTGCACTATGGCGTTTAATTGAGCTGACTAGCGCAAACGCAGGGGACAGCATAAAAGTGCACCATATTCAATTAAACACAGAGCATCCGTGTGTTGTGAAAATGATGAAGCGCGTCGCAAATTTTGGTGCAGTGTCGCGCTCCATCATTTTCCTTTAAATATGGGCCCCAGAATCTCATATTGTCTCTGGTCTATCCTTGTCACAATAATGAAATCAGTGATTCCCAAACATATTTCAGCTTGCACAAAACAGCACAATCTTCAAAACAATTTCCTATCCGAGTTGTTCACCATGACAAAAATACTAAGATCTCCATCATCATCATCATGGAAGAAAATCTACTCCCTACCTTGGACCAAGAACAACCTTGTATATTGATCCTCTTTGACCTCTTAGCTACATTATACATGATAAAACACATCATCCTCCTTGATCAGCAATAATCAGAAATACTTTCTCTCTAACTGAATAAAAGGAATAAATATCTAGTGAGAATGTAACTTGAAGACTTTATCTGATCTGTTTTAGTACATTGGAATGCTGAGAGCACCCTTGAAGACAATGGAGAAGATCTGGGCCTATGATGACTGGTATAAGCAAAGATCTCTAACAAGTATCATCCTTTTACATTTTGAATATTTTACCCTTAGTGGAATGTTCTAATTGCTTTATAGCCCTTCTTCCCCAGGCTATGCTGGTTGTTTAAGGTTGTTAATAGCCCTGTCCCCTCATTGTGAGCCCTCGGCTGCATCTCAGGCCTATAATGCAGGTTCAGGGCATTTCAAACAAATTTAGCTTTCAGCATCAGGCTATAAAGATATATTATGTCTGCCAAGACTGGACTTTACTTCATGGTAAAATCAATCTGCACTCAATCACCTTTAAATTACCTCCTCTTCTATTGGCGCCACACCCATATTCTCTGAAATTTTCAGCAAATTGGAATGTGCTTTGAATGTTAACTTGTCTAAGAGTTTTCATTGTGAACCAAGTATCCCATTGTAGAACATGACTCCTTCAGGATAGCAAAGTGAGAGCAGTCCAAGGCCTACTCTGAAGAGGAGGTGTGGGTTAGTAACCCCAGTACACCTGCACGCAACAACATCTCTAAATAAGTCATTGTCCAGTCAGTGCATTTTCTTCTAGAACAGAAAAGTACTTTCATAACACACATACACACGCAAACACACACCTGCACACACACAACGAAATACCATGCATTAAATTACAAATATATACATTCAGGTAAGTGTGGCAGGCCCCTTCCTGGGGGGCTAGAGCGCCTCCTGCAGACACACAAAACACATTTGGAAATCAATGGTTGAGCCTATGCCCTTCCTCGGGCAGCAGATACACACATTTACAGCCCTCATAGGGCATTACGGGTCACCTGCTTGTCAGTAGTGGAGTCAAGTCCACAGAAGGTCCAGGGAAACAATTCTGGATCCATTCTTCCAACTCTTCCTCAAGTGATATAAAGGGGGCAGCACCACTGGTCCTGGAGAGATCCATCTCAGTCCTGGGGTTCAGATGGAGTAAAAATCCCAAAGTACATGCTTGCATGGCATCAGGTGGCTTCTCCTTCCAGTTGGGCATTTTTTCATCACTGGCATTCTCAGGCCCAGTGCCTTCTCATGTGCCTCTCCCTTGTAATAGGGGTATTCATTGTTAATGGAAAGTTCTAGAAGCAGACACCCCTGGCCAATCTAAACCCCCGCCTGCATTCTAGTACAATCTAATATGACAACTTCAAAATGTCTGTGTAAAGAACTAGCTGTCCCCTAGATGGCACAGCTGTCTGATCTCTTCCTATTGGAAATTCAGAGACACGCCCATCCAGTGTTTGTCTCAAAGATCCAACCCACCTCCTTTGTTCCAGTGGGTCTGGGCTCTTCCAGCCCAGGTACAATGTGACAAGCCAATCATCAGTAATTATTTGGGCTCTGCAGTAGGGAGAAAGGCCTGGAACCTGATTCGGAGCTGAGCCAGGGAAATATGACAAATCTTGATGTGCCATAATAAGTGTAGATTTGGTGCTAGGGGTTGTTAATCTACACTCATGCGCATGTTTAATACCTCCTTGGACCCTGTAGCCCTAAGTGGAGCAAAACTGTACTTTAGTGCAGAGTTCCCCAATAATGTGTAATACAGTGTAATCACTACAGGCCTACACTATGAATGCCCACTCACATTATAAGTCATACCCCAGGTAGGTATCAATCTATGATGAGTCTCTTCTGTGACAGGCTACATGTGCACAAATAATAGGCTGCACAAGACGGTAGTCTCTCAGGTGCAACCCACATACATGCGTAATCCCGTCTAAGTAGCCCAGAGCCTCTTATCCTTGCAACACAGCAGCAGTGTTATCTTCAAATGGTTGACTTCAGCCTTATCGTCCAACTGGTTGTTAGCAGTCTCACTCCAATTACTGCAAATTTACTGTGAATAAGACTCAGGTAGTGAGACTCGTTCACAGTAAAAGTCCAAAAATTGAATAAAATCCAGGGAGACTAACTGGGTGGAACCAAATTTGCTACAACTCCAGTTCAAATAAAAATCAAGTTTGGGACGTTACACCTCATGGTTAAGGCCCTTTATGGCCAGCCACCTTCTACTTTACTAGTGATCTAATGTAAAAAGGTATTTTGTTGAATGCAAAGCAAGTGATTTGCAAAATCGTATTACTTGTGACCGCAAAACAACTTAGTGCAATGTACACAGCCCAGTTTTAAATAAAAATGTCTTTATGACTTACGTATAAGCTTTAGCACCCCATTATGAATTGCAAAAAGGATGTGGACTTAAAGTCGAGGTTTTCACTGTGAAAGGTGCAAGAGTATTTAGCAATGATTTGAGACCATAATAGGAGTCGTAAGCCATTTATCTTTTTTCACTTATCTTTTATGAACTGTCATAAGCTGGGATGGTAACTGATTAGCACAATGGAAGTGGGATCATAAGTCAAAATAATGGTAGGGGGCCTCGAAGGGATCAGACAGTGGTCCATGAGATCAAGGATTGCTCTCCCTGATGTTTTCAGGAAGATAACTTTTATGCACCCCCTTTCTCTTACGGGACACGTGCTGTGCTAAAAAAATGTTGACGTCTACCGAATAAGAACATAGGGATGAGGTCATCTGTACCTTGAAGGCCTCCATCTGTACATTTACCCTCATTTTAGAGGGTCATAAAATGCATCCTTTCACATTAATATTCACGAGTCAGGAAGTTTTTCGACCTCCTCTGAATCTGACAGATTAGTTACCTACCAAAACGCTGGAAAGGTTGCAACTAGTCGGGGGCAGCTTGTACAAGCTGATCGTGACCTGCACCAGGTTTCATCATGCCCTAAATTGCTACTGCCTTATTAACTGACCTGACGTAAGAGGTCAGCCAAGTAAAATCATTTGCATAAAACCGGCTGAAAAGTGTTTTGTCAGCAATTCTTTATTATCCAGTACTCTCCCTTTTCACTGTGCTTCAATATGCTTCTATACTGAAAATAACGTTTTAGTCTTCAACAACTCTCTGAAGACTGATCTCCTCTTGAATTCCTTTAGGGCAGCGCCACTTTTCTTGCACCCATAGCGCCCCCCTAATGCCACTATGTGTGCGCCGTATTTAAAATACAGCACATCATGGCAGTAGTGGGGCTACAATTATTGAGCCACTTTGTAAATATGGTGTGGCATTTTTGGCCTTCCAATTCCACATTAGTATAAAAAAATTACGCTAATGTGGCATTGGAATTGCGCTAGGGGCTCTTAAATAAGTCCCTTAGGGGCATATTTATACTCTGTTTGCGCCGAATGCGCGTCAAAATTTTTGACGCACAATCGGCGCAAACCCTGCCCCATATTTATACTTTGACGTCCGACCCCGCGGGTGTCAAAATTCCACCATGTTCGTCATTTTTTGGAAGGGGGAACCAGCCTTGCGTTAATTATATGCAAGGTAGGCGTTCCCTTCCAAAAAATTACTTTAAGGCCTGTGCCTCATATTTATACTCTGACGTCATTTTGACGCACAGGAGGGGGTGGGCCTTAAAAAACGGAGCACAGCCTGATGGGCGCCGTTTTTTAACGCCTGGGTCAGGGCAGGCGTTAGGGAACTGTGGGCTCGGAAGGAGCCCAGAGGTGCCCTCCCCTGCCCCCAGGGACACCCCCTGCCACCCTTGCCCACCCCAGGAGGACACCCAAGGATGGAGGGACCCATCCCAGGGAAGTTGAGGTAAGTTGGGGTAAGTATTTTTTTTCGTTTTTTTTAAGTGTCATAGGGGGGCCTGATTTGTGCCCCCCTACATGCCACTATGCCCAATGACCATGCCCAGGGGACAGAAGTCCCCTGGGCATGGCCATTGGGCAAGGGGGCATGACTCCTGTCTTTGCTAAGATAGGAGTCATGTCAATGGAGGTTGGGCGTAAAAAAAAAATGGCGCAAATCCGGTTTGAGGCCTGAATTTTGCCTCAGACCTGACTTGCCCCATTTTTGGACGCACAACCCCCATTTTCCCATACGCCGGCGCTGCCTGATGTGAGTCATTTTTTTTTACGCACACCAGTCCGCAGCGCTGGCTAACGTCATTCCATAAATAAGGCGCCCGCATGGCGCGTTGGAATGGCGTTAGCCAGCGGTAAAATTTTTGCCGCACAACTGCGTTGGCGCAGTTGTGCGTCAAAAAGTATAAATATGGGTCTTAGTGTTCGTCCCTGCTCGAAATCAAAAGTTAAGCCCACTTTATTTCTTTTGACTCTCAATTCAGCTAATTATTCTTCATACCCTTCTGTAATCCTACATTTTACGCGCTCTGAAGCTTCCCTAATAGTTTACAAAAAATAAATACATAAACCATTACATTGGAGCAAATGCATTTAATGTACCATGACTTGAACCCTCATTATGTTTAGTTTGATGTTCCTGTCATCGTTTCACAATTTGTTCAAAACTGGCACGGTTTCCTTCAAACACTTTTTCTATCTCGTGCTAGCAGAAATTGTATCCATTCTATGATAGCAGCCTGGGCAGTATCATGTGTGCACAAAGGTGTACATTTTTCTGTCATAAAATGTCATTGAATTCTATGAAAAGCATGTGAAATTATGCTTTCAAAGTCAACTGCGATTGCTTCTATCTCAAGCGATGTTCTACATGCTGGCAAATACCTTCCATAAAAATTGACTTATACACTGGCAGGGGACTGCCTGAAGCAGAAAGTGTCTCCGAATGAGATATTCGTTCTACAACCAAGTCCTGAGCAGGCATAAATTGCACAAAATTGTGAAAAGGGAAGTTTCGACACTTGCTTGAGGTGAAATTTCATGATTTTCAAAGGCGTAGTTTAAATTTAACCCAGGTCTACGTGATACCACATGCTCACGAATTAAGCACTTTGATCAATAAAGATATCATGCATTCAATACCACAGCAAGGTTCAAAAGCTTTTGACCCAGAGTCTAGAAATCATGTTTCTTTCCACAATTGAGAAGTGATTGGTTGTAAATGATATGGAAATGAAGGAACAATTATAGGTTTTTGGTTAAAAATATGCAGCATAAAACCAGTACCCTACTTATAGTTCTTCAATGTAAAGGATGTCACTAAAACACTTTCAGTGAGCAACACCACACTACAATCTTACCACTAATCTACGTCTCTCCTACAACATTAGAATGAGCTGTAAACTTTGGGCCTCATTTACAAGAAATGACGCATTGCTCCCACAATGCAACGATGCATCAAAAATGTTAATGCCATGGTTTGACAGATCCTGACGCCATGCTTGCACCGTACTTACAATATGGTGAAGCATGGTATCAGAATCTGGATCCACAAGAGCAGAGGAGCATTGTTGGACTAAAAAAAATGTTGTCAGAGGGGAAAAATAAAATGGTAACAAACTTTCTTCATTACCATTTTATTTTTCACTACCTTGTCCTCAACCGAGTGTCAGGTCAGGACAGGGCAAATGTTGCTGAGTGGCAGCAGGGAGATGTGCACTTGTTTGAAGTGCGTGTGTCCGTTTGGCTGGCCGTCTTTTGACGGGCAGCCTGACATATGCACTTTAATCTTCTGTAACCTAGCTGTCTCAATACAGCTGGGTTAGAGTGAGCACAGGTACCCAGCGCTCTTGTGAGTGCTTAGAGAGGCCACTCCCACCAATCCAGACGCTGCTTTCATGCTGGTTAGCATGCTTTGGAGCCAGGTGAGATGATAGGAGAAGAAATCATGCTCGAGTAAGTGCCTTTAAAAAAAAAAAATTTGCATTGTATGCCATTATAAATACGAGCCAGCTGCCAGTGACTGCATCCAAAAAAGAGATGCTAGTCAGTGCACCGCGTTGGAAGCAAAACTGACGCTAGTGCTGCAAAAGTGATGCTAGGCTGAATAGTGGCACATAAAGATAAGTAGGCCGTCCTAGTGTCACTGTTTTGCACTGAAAGTGTCAAAAAACAGTTAACAAACACCTCATTGGTACAAAAAATAACAGTCAAGAAGCAGATGTGGAAGACAGAGAAAACCACAGACACCAGGACAATCCCATCAACACCAGCCAGGATGTCCAGACAGACTCTCAGGGGAAGAAGAAGAGGAAAATGAAGTGCAGCTTTAGTTAGAAAGAGAATAGCATCCTGAACACTGAGGTAATGGAGCACCAACACCAGCTATTTGTCACCTCAAAATTACCATTAGGGAGGAGCGAGGCCATATGGCAGTCCATTGTGGAGAGGGTCAACAGTGTGGCGGATGTCAAGGGGAGAGTGATTGATTGTAAGAAGCGCTGGCATATTTGCAAATGCAGGACAAAGGAGAAACTGGCCAGCAATTACAAGGCAGCATTGCAGATTGGAGCAGCTGGATGACTTGGAGGATATGGTGGCAGCTGTCATCCCTGAGCAGTTGGTGACATGAGTCACAGGACAGGACACTGCGGACTATGATGAACAACAAGAACCACATGGTAAGTTGCAGCAAGGGGCAATGTAGTAACTAGGTAATGTTGTAAGGCACAGGCAGCTATGTCCCAGCCCTCCAACTCAACGGCTGCAGGCCAAAGTGTAGTATGTGCGCTAATCTACAGTGTAACATCAAATAACTTTGATACACAGACCAGTCACAATTTGCACAGCTCAGTTCCGCTCCATCACCTTTCTCCCTTCATTATGTGAAGTGCAGCATCAGTCCATGTTTACTTTTTTTTATATCCTGGCATTTGCAGTTCAATTTACAACATCACTCACCACAACTACAACTCCCAGAATACACAGCACAAAACTTGGACTGGAACAATATATCAAGATTGCACACTGCTTTTGTGCACAACCTGACTGTGAGAATGCAGGCCACCTTGCACTATGCAGTCACTCGAGCTCGCTTTGGCCTAGGCACACCAATCTAGATTATAAATCCTTGGAATAGAATGGTTGTGTCACAAGAGAAACAACTCATGTGAGAGGGAGGGGTCCAGTGTAGGCTATGAAAATTATCTACGCTATAAACAGGGGAAGGCGAGAATTAATGGTCCAGTGTATAGCCACCCTATACTAACACTATCAAACAAACAAAATGCACTGTTCCAAAATAGAAGTAAAGAGAAATGACAAAAGGAAGTCCTATTCTTCGAAGCAAGAGCCCTTGCACACCCAAATGGATGTCATGCTTCATCATTGGGTCTGCTCATTGTCAGACGGGCAGCCCACGGGGGGCTCTTTGACGGAGATCTTTTCTCGATGGTGCGATGCCAACAACTCTAGGGTATGCACGGGAAGAAAAGAGGAGAGAGAACTGAAAAAAAGACTAAAATTGGCTCAAGACCCTGACCTTAGGGCAATAAATTTATTAATGCAAAGTGGGTATTGGCCAAGGTTAAAACAACAGAGGGAGTGAGGAATGAGATAATGATTAATCACTCTCTACTACGCTAAGAGAAAGCAGGGAAGCAAGGAACTGCCTTGCAATCCCTTTCAACAGGTCAACATGTTTCGCGTCTCAGGGGTCCATCCGGATCCAGTGACGCTTCTTCAGGACCAAACAAATCAATACTTCTCCTATTATCCAACACAGAGACACTTGTAGTCTGACACTATCAGTCTCAATGTCTCCAGTCACTTACAATAGTCAAGTACAGCTCAGGCTTGTCACTTCTTGAGCTCAACCTGTAATACAGTAAACATAGGTCGCAAAGTTATAACCCAAAATGAACAAACTATATTATTCATGATTTTCTGAAAGGAAGAAATGAGACACTCTGTGGAACACACAGTGCTAGCATGATCAATGGTAATGTGCACTAAAGACATATATGTGCTTACCGTCCCCACTATGGAACAGGCTCCAAAGGAAACCATGGGCCTGAAGACAGACGCAAACATTTTGATAACAGTAAAAACAAATGACAAAAATGCCTGTTATTGTATAAAGAAAGGGCCATCAAATTCCATAACATAATGTGATAAAGAGATCACTGGATCCCATTGAACTGAGAAACTGAATAATCCATGGTAGTCAATCATAGATTAGAAAGGGGAAGTAGTGGTGCCAGTCTCTCATCAAGGGAATATCAATTATATGTACCCTATTGCCAAATAAATCTTCCAGAGCAAAGGGGTAAAAAATGTCCAGTGAAAAATCTAGTCCAACACCCACTCGGAAGATTAAACCGGGGAGGGAAGTATCTAAACATGGGGACATGGCAACAGACATATCAATAGTACCCTGCATGAAACTACATTACACCCAGCTGACCTGATGTGCAGGATTAGAGAACACAGGTGTCAGCTGTCATTTAATAAATTGGACTGAGGGTGGGATGCAAGAGATGCACACCATAAGGCCATGTGTGTACAAACTAATTACAAACGAATGAATATGTGTGGGGATGGTGGGCCACTGCTATTGCTGTGCATTGTTGGTGCTTATTGCACATGTAAAACTGTCATTTGGTCTGAATGAGGAGACTTTTCATATTGGGGAGGAGAGAATGGTCATGTGTACTGCTATGCAGCCTCAAACATAAACATGCACTGCTGGGTCTGACTGTGTCACACTTGTGCAATACCTGGGGGAGTGTCAGATAACAGCCCATTGGGGTACGGCAACCTACATGTCATGTGTGGACCTGGGGATACAGTACGTGCCAGGAGGGAGTCTGATGCAACATTCTCTCATGGTGCCACATGTATAAGTTGGAGGATGTCAAACAGGGGCCTGACAAGAGATACTAAGAACTACTTAGCCACCACAAATTACATGAGTCATGGAAGCTCCCAAGCTGAAGTGGGTGGGCCTAGTGATGTGGGATGAGGCCTGACCCATAGCTTACAATAACAAAGTAACATGTAGTGCCATTGGATATGGGCACACATAATCCATGTATTGTAGGCATGTGAGAATGAATGTATGATCTGGGAAGCATCAATAAGTGGCACTAACTTGTGTCCCAAGACTCAAAAGTGGGTAATCAGAGGAGGTATGTACACATACAATGTTGTGGGCCTGAGTCAAATGACACACAACACTCTGCAAATGAACAACTCTGATCATGATGAATTGGGGGAGAATGTCATTAATTGTCATCTACACAGTATGAGAGGGCTCGTCCCCTCAGAGTAGACACAGAGTGCATGTGAGAACAATGCAGAGATACTGGCATCTGTAATGGAAATACATTAAAATTGATCACATATCTCCTGGTCAGCAGACTGTCCTGGACTTTCCCAATGATGTGGGTGATGAGGGCAAACCATCAACCCGGACATCCTCCAGCAAATCCTGGGTGCCATCCAGACACCATCTTCGGTCGTGGGGAAGGATGACAGCATTGTGGGGTCTCAAGATGATCCACCTAACATCCATCAGACTTCACCTGCCAGCCTATCCATGGCCCTGGATTCCCAGGACCCATCACTAACATTTCGAAAGACTGGGGGATGGGTCCAGCGGGAGCTGGCAGATCAGGTGAGGGCTGGGATGGAAACCATGGAGGCAACCGATAGGCAGTAGATAGGCTCCTTAGCCCAAGCTAGGACAACTCCTCGGCCATAAGAGGCCCCTACTCTTCACTCTGTGGCCTCCAGCAGTCCCTGGCTGACATCGCTGGTGTCATGAGGCAGAGGCATGAGCATATGCCCTATCAAAGTAGCACCAATGAGATTGTCAACAAGTTGAGGGGAATCAGAGACATCTTGGAGTCCATGGAGCAGAAGCCGGACTCCCTCACTGCTACTATGGGTGCCTACCACTGTGATGTTGCTGCTGTGCTGCAAAACCAGCAGATCCTTCTTGCTGCTGTGCTGCCTCATGTTTTTCCATAGATGAAAGCTGCTATGGACACAGGATCCACATCTTTGGCCCCTGATGTGTGTGTGCCTCTCTCTAATCCAACACCTACAGCACCCCTCTCATGGGAGGCACTGCATACATCAGAGGAAGATGGGGACTGCACATCTTTCACCTGCAAAAGTGCCTGGTAGCATTTCTCTGTGGTACATACCCACTTTCTCCTTTGCCTGTGTGTTGTATGTGTCTGAAGCAGGACTAATTTGAACATGTTGGACTGTGTTAACCAAATATACTGACTAATTGCCAAATGGGTGTGTGTTGAGTGGAGCCAAGAACAAAGCTACTCAGATAGAGTGAAACATATTTGGTAAACATGTTCTGTATGTTGACCAGCATGCAGTTACTGAAGCTCTAAAGTATGAAGTGTAGCATGTATCATGCAGTCATTATTAATGCTGATTTAACCCCTTCGCTGCCAGGGCTTTTCCACTTCTGTGCCAAGCCTTTTTTTGGCTATTTGGGGCAGTTTGCACTTAGGCCCTCATGATGTTTTCTCCACATAAGCTACCCATGCCAAATTTGTGTCCTTTTTTTCCAACATTCTAGGGAGTCTAGAGGTACCCAGACCTTGTGGGTTCCCCTGAAGGAGACCAAGAAATTAGACAAAGCACAGCGAACAATTCGTGTTTTTTTAAACAAATGGTAAAAAAGGGCTGCAGAAGAAGGCTCGTGGTTTTTTCCCTGAAAATGGAATCAACAAAGGGTTTGCGGTAATAAAATCACCATCTTCCCAGCTTTCAGGATCAGGCAGACTTGAATTAGAAAACCCCATTTTTCAACACACTTTTAACATTTTACTGGGACATACCCAATTTTTACTATTTTTTGTGCTTTCAGCCTCCTTCCAGTTAGTGACAGAAATGGGCAAGAAATCAATGCTGGATCCCAGACAGCTAAACATTTCTGAAAAGTAGACAAAATTATGAATTCAGCAAGGGGTAATTTGTGTAGATCCTATACATTTTTCCTACAGAAAATAACAGCTGAATTAAAAGAATATTGAAATTGAGGTGAAAAAAACAGCAATTTTTCACCATATTTTACTCTGTAACTTTTTCCTGCAATGTCAGATTTTTAAAAGCAATATACTGTTACGTCAGCAGGACTCTTCTGGTTGCGGGGATATATAGGGCTTGTAGGTTCCTCAAGAACCGTAGGTATCCAGAGCCAATAAACGAGCTGCACCTTGCAATGGGTTTTCATGCTATACCAGGTATGCAGCAATTTATTTGCTGAAATATGAAAAGTGAAAAATAAGTATCAAGAAAACCTTTGTATTTCCAAAATGACCACAAGATAAGGTGTTGAGAAGCAGTGGTTATTTGCACATCTCTGAATTCCGGGGTGACCATACTAGCATGTGAATTACAGGGCATTTCTCAAATAGACTTCTTTTTTACATTTGGAAGGAAAAAATGTAGAGAAAGACAAGGGGCAATAACACTTGTTTTATTGTTCTGTGTTCCCGTAAGTCTCCCGATAAAAATTGTACCTCACTTGCGTGGGTAGGCCTAACGCCCGCAACAGAAAATTCCCCAAAACACAACGTGGACACATCACATTTTCACAAGGAAAACAGAGCTGTTTTTTGCAAAGTGCCTAGCTGTGGATTTGGGTCTCTAGCTCAGCCGGGACCTAGGAAAACCTAGCAAACCTGCCCAGTTTTGAAAACTAGACACCTAGGAGAATCCAAGATGGGGTGACTTGTGGGACTCTGACCAGGTTCTGTTACCCAGAATCCTATTCAAACCTCAAAATGTGGCCAAAAAAACCCTTTTCCCTCTAATTTCGGTGACAGAAAGTTCTGGAATCAGAGAGGAGCCACAAATTTCCTTCCACCCAGCGTTCCCCTAAGTCTCCCGATAAAAATGGTACCTCACTTGTGGGGGCAGGCCTAGTGCCCGTGACAGGAAATGCCCCAAAACACAACGTGGACACAGCACATTTTCACAAAGAAAACAGAGCTGTTTTTTGCAAAGTGACTGGCTGTGGATTTTTGCCTCTAGCTCAGCCGGCACCTAGGGAAACCTAGAAAACCTGTGCATTTTTTAGAACTAAACACCTAGGGAAATCCAAAATGGGGTGACTTTTGGGGCTCTGAACAGGTTCTGTTACCCATAATCCTTTCCAAACCTCAATATTTTGCCAAAAAAACACTTTTTCCTCTCATTTCAGTAACAGAAAGTTCTGGAATCAGAAAGGAGCCACAAATTTCCTTCCACACAGTGTTCCCCCAAGTTTCCGGATTAAAATGGTACCTCACTTGCGTAGGTAGGCCTAGTGCCCGCGACAGGAAATGCCCCAAAACACAACGTGGACACATCACATTTTCATAAAGAAAACAGTGGTGTTTTTTGCAAAGTGCCTAGCTGTGGATTTTGGCCTCTAGCTCAGCCGGCACCTCGAGAACCCTAGCAAACCTGCAGAGTTTTGAAAACTAGACACCTAGGGCAATCCATGATGGGGTGACTTGTGGGCTCTCACCAGGTTCTGTTACCCAGAATACTTTGCAAATCTCAAAATTTGGCCAAAAAACACCTTTTCCTCTCATTTTGGTGACAGAAAGTTCTGGAATTAGAGAGGAGTCACAAATTTCCTTCCACCCAGCGTTCCCCAAGTCTCCCAATAAAAATGGTACCTCACTTGTGTGGGTAGGCCTAGCGCCCACAACAGGAAATGCCCCAAAACACAACGTGGACACAACACCTTTTCACAAAGAAAACAGAGCTGTTTTTTGCGAAGTGTCTAGCTGTGGATTTGGGCCTCTAGCTCAGCCAGCACCTAAGGAAACCTAGCAAACCTGGGCATTTTTTAAAACTAGACACATAGGGGAATCCAAGATGGGGTGACTTGTGGAGCTCTGACCAGGTTCTGTTACCCAGAATCCTTTGCAAACCTTAAACTTTGGCCCAAAAAACACTTTTTTCCTCTCATTTCGGTGACAGAAAGTTCTGGAATCAGAGAGGAGCCACAAATTTCCTTCCACCCAGCGTTCTCCCAAGTCTCCCGATAAAAATGGTAACTCACTTTTGTGGGTAGGCCTACTGCCCGCGAAAGGAAATGCCCCAAAACACTATCTTGAAACATCAAAATGATCAAATACAAAACTACCTGTTTTTGCGGGGGCGCCTGTGTTTTTGGTCCTGGGCTCAGCAGTTATCTAGGGAAACCTACCAAACCCAGACATTTCTGAAAACTAGAACCCGAGGGAGTCCAGGGAGGTGTGACTTGCGTGGATCCCCCAATGTTTCCTTAACCAGAGTCCTCATCAAACCTCAAATTTAGCTAAAAAAACATATTTTTCCCACATTTCTGTGTGGGATCACCGCACTGGGACAAATTTCATACCACCCAACGTGCCCCTCAGTTTCCCGGTAAAAATGATACCTCATTTGTGTAGGTGGGCCAACTGCTTGTGACAGGGAAGAGCCAAAAACATGTCGAAATTGAGGGGGAACCAAAGCGGGTACAAAAGGGCAGTTTGAAAAAAAAAAATGTTAGGCTGACCAGTGCAGCAGAATTTTTATCGGTATAGATGTGACAATGCTGGGTGGTAGGGATTTTATGGATTCCTGCAGATTCCGGAAGGTTCCATCACAAAAACGTGGGAAAAATGTGTGATTTCCAGCAAAGTTGGAGGTTTGCAGGGCATTGTGGGTAAGAAAATGGTGTGGGGTGCATGTGAAACACACCTCCCTGGAATCACCCAGATGTTTAGTTTTCGGATGTGTCTTGGTCTTGTGGATTTTTTTACATGGCAGCGTCCCAAATTCCATAAAGTGCAGGCTTCACCATTTCAGGTGGGGTGAATTTGAGAGTTAGCCAAGCTCTCATGGCCCAAATGTAAAACCAAAACCCAAAATAATCAAATGTCTTCTTGCTTGCTGTGGGATAAGATGTTTTAGAGTGCGGGGAAATCTGAAAGACTGTTACCCCCTTCATTTGGGGTGGGGGCATAACCAGGCCAATACTGGTTGGTAGCCACCAACCCACTACTTTTTTTTAATTCCCTGGCATCTAGTAGACTTTC
The DNA here is from genome assembly GCF_031143425.1 of Pleurodeles waltl. Classification (NCBI taxonomy): domain Eukaryota; kingdom Metazoa; phylum Chordata; class Amphibia; order Caudata; family Salamandridae; genus Pleurodeles; species Pleurodeles waltl. Next base: position 254,699,178 of record NC_090437.1, on the reverse strand, counting down.
TGCCCCCTGGGGTGTGGATCAGGGGTAATTGCCCCATCTGCCCACTGGTAGGCAGAACATCTTTGGCCCCATTTATTTGGGGTGGGTGTATGGCCATACCCCCACTCTCTTATTTTGGGGAAAAAAACTTCCCTGGTCTCTGGTGGGCTTTCTGCCCCCCCTTGGGGGCCGATGGGCCAAACAGTAATGTGCCCCCATGGGGAGTGACCCTTACCCACGGGGCTGCCCCCTAAAAGAAAACACACATATACACACACACCAATCCCTGGTGCCTAAGTGGTTTCTGCCCCCTGGGGGCAGATCAGCCTAATAGAAAAACACCCAAGGTGAGCAGAAATGGCCAAAAATAAATCCCCCCACCCAGGGGAGCGACCTTTAACTAAAGGGTCACTCCCCACCTCTAAAAAAATAAATAAAAAAAAAAAAAAGGATCCTTGGCACCCCAGAGGTTTCTGCCACCCCTGGGGGCAGATCGGCCTAATAACAATAGGCCGATCTGTCCTCGGGGGGAAGCAGAAATGGCTGAAAGAAAATTTGCCCCTCTTGGGGAGTGATGCTTCCCTAAGGGGTCTCTCCCCTTGCGTTAAATTGGCACCAAAAAAAATCCCCGGTGCCTAGTCGTTTCTGCCCCCCCTTGGGGGCAGATTGGCCTAACAAAAATCAGCCGATCTGCTCCCACGGGGGGCAGAAATGGTCTAAATATAATTTGCCCCCCAGGGGAGTGACCCTTGCCTAAGGGGTCGCTCCCCACCTCTAAAAAACAAACAAACAAAAAAATATATATATGTTCCTAGCGCGTAGAGGTTTCTGCCCCCCAATGGCAGATCGGCCTAATAACAATAGGCCGATCTGCCCAGAAATGGCCTAAAATAAATTCCCCCCCCCGGAGAGCGACCCTTGCCTAAGGGGTCGCTGCCCAACTCTAAAAAACAACAAAAAAAACCCACAAAAAGCAATGCCTGGCACCCAGTGGTTTCTGCCCCCACGGGGACAGATCGGCCTAACAACAACAGGTCGATCTGCCCCCAGGGAGGGCAGCAAAGGCCTTGAAAAATATTGCCCCCCTCGGGAGCGACCCTTGCCCAAGGGTTCGCTCCTCTTATGCCAATTTCATTAAAAAAAAAAATCCCTGGTTTCTAGTGTTCATTCCAGAAGCAGGATCGCTTAACGAACCCGAGTTCTGAAATGCTCTGAGAGACTTCAAAGGGAAGGAAATTCCTTTCCTTCCCTTTGAAGCCTCTCAGGCCCCATCACATGATCGGAAGATAAATGCTTTGAATTTCTCTTCCGATCGCACTGGAAATTGAGCTTCCAGCGCGATTGGGAAGTGGCCTCTGATGAGGTCAGCGTGCAAATGTGCGCTGACGTCATCAGATGCCACTGGGGGGGTCAGGGAGGGGTCGGGGTGGAAGTGGAAGGGCTTCCCCTTCCATCCCTGCCTTGGGGGGGTGGGAGGAAAGCCCACAGCACTCCCTCTGGGCTCAGTGTCGAGGATGTAATGGTTGCGTCCTCGACACATGAGCACTGTGCTGTTGGACGTAACCATTACGTCCACTGCACAGAAGGGGTTAAGACACATCACAGGTGACTGGTCTAAGCATGGATAGTAGAACCCAAACAAAATTACTGTGGCAAACAAATGATGCAAGTGTAAGTGAGCAAGAGACAGGCATCAGTGTGTGTGTCAAAAATCCTTTGTGTAGGGTGAGTGCAATAATCACAATATCTCATCAATGCTTGTTCCATGACTTACCTATACAGAGCAACTGTATGTGAATACCAGTGTTGGGCTGTGTATGCATTCACATGCAGGTTGTCACATACAATGCTCAATGATGTTTGTAGATAGCTCATGTGATTCTATTTTCAACCAGGCACCTGTCCATAGGGAAATCACCTAGTCACACATGTTGACAAACACTGCTAGCAAAGACAAGGGTATGTATCTAAAACTATCTGAACAGACATGGTAACTCCTACACAGTAAATCATGATGGAGACTTGTATGTAGCAAACAACAAAATTCAATGGAAACTTCAAAATCTGTAACTAACATCATCTAACTTACAAAACCTAATCATCGTAACCTACACTACCTTATACTAAATCCTAACTAAAGCTACCTTAACTTAACCTATCGTATTCTGTACATTCAATGTCACATGATAAACATCAACCCCTCACACGTTTTTTTTAAAACACATTTTCAGACAAAGACAACAGAAAATGTATCTATACATCAATTAAATTTAGGCCTAAACAAATCTATACTTTTCTTGAAGTTTTTGTAAAATGTTATTTTTTATTTATTATTATATTTTGTAGAAACACATAAATTACACATCAGCCCCCACCTACTAAACATGCTAATAGAACCATACCCCTGAAAATCTACCCACCCTACTAAAAACTACAAACTACAAAGCCTACACTACATTAACTAACCAAACTAAGCTATTTAAAACTCCTTCAATAAAAACAACTATATGCAAGGGGAAGGGAAGAAAGAGCCTTTGTGGCTCATCGTTCCTCACAGGGTCTTTGTACTGCCTGCTTGATCTCATTTAGCAGAATGAGAATATTGTCCATTGTGTGCTCCAGGCCTGCTACATGTAATTTGAGGACTGATATCTCCTTAAGCATGTCCTGCTCAAAGTTTGCAGTGAATCCTGGTGGTTGAGCTAGAGTGACATGTAGGCCTGTGTGACTTCCTGTAGAGGTGGATGGTTCCAAACATGCAGACCCACCCTTGTCTGCTCCTCAAGCGTTGCTGGTGGTAGGCCTGTCCAGAGTTGGTGCTCCCGGTGGGAATGCTCCCCATTTCCTGGATGCTTTCTCCGTCTCATATGTTTTGGCCATTTGTATAGGCCTTGTGGACCTGCTGGATGTGCTTGTGTCTCTCCCTCCGGAGTTGGTAATGGGTTTTCTGCTCCGGGGTCATGTTTTCTGTTTAATCATAAAGAAAATGTGTGACACAAAGGGTAATTAGTAAATTGTGCACAAACCATGATACGTTAATCCTATCTTCAAACATCACATTTTGCACTTTCCATATCCAAAACTCATCTGGAAGGTTAAAGTGATCACACATCTGTCTAATATCTATCATCTCCTATAATATTATGCTCAAAGTACCAACACAAAGCAAATGTTGCATGATCCCATTGCACCATTTTGGAACATCTAGGCAGGCATGACCCACTCAGCACTGAGTATGCTTAGGAACAATGTTATGTTGTGACCATAGTATGGTACATACTGCACAGTGAAATAAGCATCAGTGTTCCTTCAGCATCCTGCAATGCCCTTTATTCCATTGACATTAGCCAAAGTGAGATGAGCAAGATCTGCAACTTGTATGTGTTGTGTCACAACATTGGATGCCTGACATGCCAAGGACACATATCTGGACACATTCCTACATAGAATTAACATGTGCTAAGTATCATATGTAAAAATGGAGTGAGGATAGCTCACATCACACAGTGATGTATGAAACATCTCCTATATGAACTTCTGTAAGTCCATGGTGGGCCCTGACACAAGTCTTTACATATTCACAATGTAACTGCATGTGGCCCACTACACAGCCTATTGACTGTCCATATGTGTAAGATATTCTTGTCACCGTGCTGTTTACCAGCACTCCACACAACCATTTGATGGTTGTGTGTGTATGCATGTCCTACATGTCATAAGCACAGGGGTCTTATGAGATCAGTGGCAATTGTTGTCCAAAGTATGATCTTGTTAGAGGTACATTTCGGAGACTATTATGGCCAGTGCTAGCTGAAGATGGATTGGCTATTGGCATGTCAAATGACTATTCTGAGCATATATTCCTCTAATCTAACCCGCACTACCATATCTGTGAAGATGACATGGGATAGTAATGTTGTTTCATTATAGAGTATGGTGCATCACACAACATGAGTGGGTCCTTCACTGCATTACCAAGTGTGGAATGTTTACATCTGCCCTGCTACACTTAAGCATACATTCCTCAGTTCCAGAAGAACATTACTTTTTGTGTGCCTGCCGGCACATAAACAATCAGCCCTGCAACTCGGGTATCCTTGCACTATGGTGCAAGGATGGCCTTGTTGTTGCTAGGCAGCAGTTTGTGCACCAGAACAGGGGAAAGTACATGGTTCTTCCTATTTCTGTAAATGCGACACACCCCTGCACTTTTGAAATGAAACAGTGCGGTGCTGCAAGCTGGCTTGCAGCGCTATGCTGCATCATTTCCTAGTAAACAAGGCCCACAGTCTCACTGTCATTACTGTGCTGTGAATCACCCCCACCTGTGTGGGTTAGCCATACACAGTGCACATTGATTCCACTTTGAGCAACAACAGCATATCTGTGCATCTGAAATGCAGTTGTTAGGTTCACCATCATATACCATGTTCACTTATGAATCCACTACCCCATATGTTTACAAATGATGGCACTATGGCCATTAATCTTTGGTCATACCAGCAATCATGTGGTCCTTCAGTCGTATCCTCCTTGACATTAATCAGAAGCGACCGCACATCCAAAACATAACCTCTATATTTCTGTCCAGATTTTATGAGACATATGCATAATGAATTGGAATAGATGCACATTGAACATGGCATTGCATGAAACATACAACATCACACACAATCCTTTCACTACCCAGTAAGCATTCTGGGCGACACTCACTTGTTACACCCAGATCACTGAAGATCTCCACCTCTCCAGCAGTGTAAGGATTTGGTCCACCTACAAGACATAACATGATACATTGCACTGTGAGTGTATGACACATACACAGTGGTGAAATATTGTACATTACACATTAATTGCAATTGGCTATGTGACCCTTCTGGGTGTAACAACTAAAATAGATCATCTGACATGCCTCAATAAGACACATTGGTAGAACAGGCTGACATCATGTACATAGATATGATGAATCAATATATACAGCAGCTGGGCACATTGTAGAACCATTTGAAATGACTTACAACTACACTTTTTCACAAGGGTAGCAGACTTTCATAGCACTCTGCACCTAAATATTTCACACACCACACTCATCCAGGTATACCTTGCCCATTTCTTCACATGTACATGACTATGCAATTTACGTCACACATTTGCCATCCTTGTTCCTTCATTAAATGGAGATATCTATCTGTCAATGCTACATAGATGTAGACATCGAACATACATTTCCTGTGCATCCCAAAAGCTAAATTCTGGCAAACGTGACACAAACATGTTTGAGATATGTTCAGATGTCTGACATTCTGCATGTCAGATCTCTGTACAGAGCTACATACATCAGGCCTTATTTACAGGAGACATGAACAAGTGGAGTGTCACAAAATAGGACAGTTCCTGAAAAAGCTTGTATCCCTGTTCAGCAAAAGTTAGCAAATGTCCTTGTGCCAGGCCATCAAAAGGCAAGGTGCAAACGTCTTCAGTTTGAGCACAGCACATCTGTTAGCATGTGTACAGTGGTGCAAACAGAGAAAGTGTTAAATATGTATGAGTGGACCACTGCTCAGTGTGGGTGCATGTCAGCCCTGTATACGAAAGACTATTTGTCATACTCTGTCTTTAATAAAATATGTTGTAGGGGCATGACATTTGTGTGCTGACATATATGACCCTCTGCCACTATGAGCACTAAGGGGCATATTTATACTCCGTTTGCGCCAAATTTGCGTCGTTTTTTTCGACGCAAATTCGGCGCAAAACTAACGCCATATTTATACTTTGGCGTTAGACGCGTCTAGCGCCAAAGTATGAGGAAAGAGCGTCATTTTTTTGCGTGAACGCCTTCCTTGCGTTAATGAGATGCAAGGTAGGCGTTCCCGTCTAAAAAAATGACTGCGTATTTATACTCCCGGGCAAAAATCACGCCCGGGAGTGGGCGGGGCAAAAAACCCCGCATTTGCGCCTCTTTTTAACGCCTGGGTCAGGGCAGGCGTTAAGGGACCTGTGGGCTCAAAATGAGCCCACAGCTGCCCTCCCTTGTCCCCAGGGACCCCCCCTGCCACCCTTGCCCACCCCAGGAGGACACCCAAGGATGGAGGGACCCATCCCAGGGACATTCAGGTAAGTTCAGGTAAGTATAAAATTATTATTTTTTTTTATTTTTTTTTGGCATAGGGGGGCCTGATTTGTGCCCCCCTACATGCCACAATGCCCAATGACCATGCCCAGGGGACATAAGTCCCCTGGGCATGGCCATTGGGCAAGGGGGCATGACTCCTGTCTTTACTAAGACAGGAGTCATGTAAATGGCGTCTGGGCGTCGTTAAAAATGGCGCAAATCGGGTGGAGGCGATTTTTTTGCCTCAACCTGACTTGCCCCATTTTTAAGACGCCCTAACGCCATATTTCCCTACGCCGGCACTGCCTGGTGTACGTGGTTTTTTTCCACGCACACCAGGCCGCGCCGGTCTGCTAGCGCCGGCTAACGCCATTCAATAAATACGGCGCCCGCACGGTGCCTCAGAATGGCGTTAGCCGGCGCAACACTTTTTGACGCTAAACTGCGTTAGCGCAGTTTAGCGTCAAAAAGTATAAATACGGGCCTAAGCATCTATAGGCAAATGAGATTCAAAGAGTGAATCACAAACCATGTGTACTTGCCAAGAGTTCCACCAACTTCAATCCAGAGGTATTCAATGTGGTCACATTCCTGGCTTATTACATCCTCCCAGAGATGCTTTATTTGGTGGGTTGTCTGCTCCACCTCAAGCAGACTCTGCAGATGGAGCTGTACCTTTTCCCACTGTAGCGTCTGTGCCTCTGTCTTAAACCCTAAATGGACATTCCTCCCTTTACCACCATGTTAGGCAGGTAGCGGGTTATCAACCACAGGAACCCACCTAACTCCTAGGGATTCATTGTTTTTGCCCTTCCCTTCCCCAACATGTCCCTCTCCAAAAACACTCTGCACAACCAAACCCCTAACTACTCAAAACTAACCCCAACTACCCCTAACAATGATAATATTCCTAAGACCCACACCGACAAAACACGGTACAATACAACACAAAATACAAATGCAAAGGACAATGTAGACGTTAAGGACACTACAGGGGCCTCAGAAAACACAACAAACTCCAAGAATGCCACTTCTCTCTCCAGCAACACCACAATACAACCTCTCTCAAGCACAGGCAAATGGACTGTGAGTTAAAGAGAAAATGAAAGTAACTTCACAGTTCCTGGTTTGCAGCATGGCTGATCCATTGCATCACATCCTGAACAGATGTGTCATGTTTTAGGCTGTTGCATTGATTTTTTGAATCTTCAAGCCAATGTGTGGATTTCAAACAAGGCCGGTCAAAGCACCATGCCGTGATTCAGACGTTTCAGATGGGATGCATCATTTTTGGCTGATGCAATGCCTGTAAAAATATGCATTGGGCTCATGGGTATTTTTTTATGCAAAGGTGCAAATGTAAGTTCTTATTTTAAGTGTGATGTGCAATGCATTAAAACAGTTACAGGGATTGCTGTGTTGACTGTAAATAGTTGAGGTTACCTGTATGTAGTGTGTGTTAACAGTGTACATATGTGAGAGTGCATACAATATTAGGATCATATTATGCAAAGGGACCAATCCCTCTGTTAGTGCAGTGGCACATCTTTCAAGAGTTGCCACATGTGCCACCTATGTATTGGCACCTGATTACTTTGTTTAAGATACCCCAGGGATGCTGCATACTTGTCCTGGCATGGGGTCAGCACACCCATATCTAAGACAAACTTGGGGGTTTACAGTCTTCCTTGTAGGCACGTGCTGTGATTTCTTGGATACACCTGGATATATAAATGGGGTCACATGCCACTGTTGCCCCCTCCAAGGGGCTCCCATCAGGGGACGCACTGCCAGTGCACTTCCAGATGTTGACTTTGCCTGTAGCCCAACATATTATATACAGCGTACCATCCAAATCAGATTGATGATCACATTAGAATGGGCCCACAAACCCCTGCACAAAAGGGTATATCCTCTGTTGATACCACAGTCAATATAAGTGTCCTTAACCCACAGCTTTGTCATGAATGCCAGCAAAAGCATGTGCAGCACCTTCCGACATTTCTAAGGACCCAAGGGACCAAAAGTATGTGTAAAAGTCCATTGGGCACATGCAAAACTTATACCAATCAGCACTTAGTCCCTCATTACAACCCTGGCAGTCAGTGATAAAGCGGCGGCAATACCGCAACGGGCCGGAAGTAAAAAAAAATAGAATTATAACCACAGCGGAAATGGCCAAAACAGACCGCCACGGCGGTAGCAACAAGAACCGCAGCGGTAACTGCCAATAGCCAGGCGGAAGACCAGGTTCCACCCACTGTATTACGAGACACCAATCCGCCACCTTTTCCGGGGCGGTACCAACGCCATCAAAAGCACAGTGGAAACAGTACACAGAAGGGAAACGACTCACCTCTGGACACTCAAGTAATAACCACGATGCCATGGAGCCCGAACTACAGGTGTTACCAATGCTGGTTTACCTCCTCCTATACCAGGAATACCAACAGCGGCGAAGACGACCACGGTGAGTACTGCCCCTAGCACACAAGGAAGGGGGAGAGGATAAAGAGAGTGACACACACATGCAACATGCCACTCCCCCACCCCAAACAACATTCACACAAACAGATGCATCAACATTCCATATCCACCCTGTACCCCTCAGGAATAATGCAAGGACAAAAGAAAGTGAGGAAAGTGAGTGTAATAATATAAAGTTCTAGAAATACGTCCTCAAAGCACAAAACTGTATCTATATATAAATATATATATATATATATATATATATATATATATATACATATATATATATACATATAGATATATACAAATGGAGGGACACTGCCCAGTCCATAATGACCGTGGGCCACAGGGCCATATCACATAGGACGAGGCCCCACTTGACTCCTGCCTCGATACGGAGAGAACACTGCTGGGGCATCAGGTCGAAAATAAGCAGGCACCTCAGGGGTACGGGGAAGGGGGGGCACCTCAGCCGAAAGATGGTACAACGCCACTGCTCCTGGAGGGGGGCACATGCCCATCACTCTGTCCTGGGGAGTGCAAAGCCACAGTCTCTCTAGTGGGTGATTTGCCCACTGCTTGGTCCTGGGGAGTGCAAAGCCACAGTTTCTCAAGTGGATGGCTTCTCCACTGGTTCTGGAGGGTGCATTGTGCCCAGTGTGCTTCATCCTGGCAAGGATGGGGTGAGTAGATGTCTTCTTCCACTGGTTCTGGAGGGGGCTTTGTGCCCAGTGTGCTTCATCCTGGCAAAGAGGGGATGAGTAGATGCCTTCTTCCCCTGGTTCTGGTGGGGGAGGCTACAGCCCTTCCCCTGCAGCCTCGGATGGCTGCCCACTGGGTCTGCTGCTGCTGGCAGTGGCGCTGGTGGCGGTGCAGGTGGCGGTGCTGGCAGTGGTGCTGCCAGTGGTGGGGGGAGGCTCCAGACCTTCACCTGCAGCCTCAGACAGATGAAGTGCCATGGCTGGTGTTGTGTGCTCAGATGCTGCTCCAGCACCAGGCCTTATATCCATCCTGCCTGAGGCGTCTGTGCCTTTGTCATTGCCCTTGGCAGCTGTTGGTCCCTTCTTGCCATTGGCAGCTGGTGGACCCTTCTAGCCTTTGCCAGCTGGTGGTGGCTCCTTGCCTTTGCCACCTGGTGGTGCCTCCTTGCCTTTGCTAGCAGGTGGTACCTCCTTTGCTTTGCCAGCTGATGCTCCATTTTTGGCTTTGCCAGCTGGTGGTCCCTTTTTGCCCTTGGCAGCTGGTGCAGGCACACTAGCTGTGCTGATGGGTGTTTCCTTGGAGCCTCTTACAACTGCAGTAGCTGAGGTGCTAGTCTGGGTCCTGACCACCCTGGCCCAAAGTGAAGGATGGGGGCAGGGAATAGGTCAAGAGTGAAAGGGAAAAGCGTTTTAGGTATGCTAGGGCTGGAAGAGGGTGAATGTCTGGGAGTGGAGTAAGAGGGAGTGGTGGTAGGAGGTGTCTGCCCGCTGTGTTTGGGTGCAGGTGCATGGGCTGGATGCTGTTGTGAGGTGGATCGCTGTTGGGTGTCTGAGTGCTTGCAGTTGTGTACTTTGGGAGGAAGGGGCACAGTCACAGTGGGAGACGACACAGGGGACATGTGCATGGATGTGGGGGTGGTGAATGCCAGTGAGGGGTGTGTAATGATAGGCACGATGGTGACGGGGTAGTGGATGAGGATGTAGTGCATGCAGGTGTGTGTGGAGACGCTACTGGGATGGAGGTGGATGACAAGGAGAAGGGTAACACAGTGGAGCTAGTGGATGTTGGTGTGTCTGCATCTTGATAGTGCTTGTGTGAGTGCCTGTGGGATGAAGTGTGGTGCTTGTATTTGCCTGAGCAACTCCTGTGTGTTGTTTTTGGTACATGCTGGTTTGATGGTGTGCTTGGTAGAGGCTGGGGTTGAGGGGAATGGGACTGGGTGGAGGAATTTAGAGGTGGGAGGCTAGAGACAGGAACAATGGCTGCCATCAGGGAGGAGGCCAGAGACTGGAATGATCTATGTTGGGCCGACACGCCAGAGTGAATGCCCTCCAGGAATGCATTTGTTTGTTGCATGGCTGACTGCCCAGCAGAGATGGATCGCAGGAGGTCAATAGACTCCTCACTGAGGGCAGCAGGGCTGACTGGTGCAGGGCCTGAGGTGCTTGGGGTGAAGGAGATGCCCACCCTCCAGGGTGAGCGGGCACGAGAAACACGCTGAGGGGCTGCTGGGAGGGTGGTGCTGGTACAGGAGGTGGCGGCTGTACCTGTAATTGGGATGGCCACAGAGGTGTCCAACACCATCGGGTAGCTTCCATCGGAGGAGGTGTCACTGTCCGAACGGTCCCCTCCAGTCTCCACCGTGGTGCTCCCCTCGCCCTCCGTCCCACTGGTGCCCTCACCGCCGGTGGATTCGGCTTCATGGGCCATGTGGGATGCAGCTCCCTCTGTCGCCGGTGCCTCTGCTCCACCGCCAGATGATTGTAATGCACACAAGGACAGGGGGGGAGAAGAGACAGAGGATACACTTGGTCAATGCCAGCACCAACACCACTGTTGGCGTACACAACACACAGGGAACAGCCCTATGCACTAGGCCATGCACTACCAGTTAAAATGCTAGTCACCAGGCCACCACTGTTGGCGTACACAACACACAGGGAACAGCCCTATGCACTAGGCCATGCACTACCAGTTAAAAATGCTAGTCGCCAGGCCATGGAGTATAATGCCTACCGCCAATAGCAGCACACCTGAAACCCACAGGACCATGCCCAGTAGTAGATACCCACTAGCATGTTTTGGACTGGAGTGCATCAGACCCTGCCAAGATGGAACCTACCCTGCCATGTTCATCCTGGCCAAGGGGAACTCACAGGCACACATTCCCCAACTAGATAACACCCCACCATGCGCAATCTGCTGAATTTGAAACTGTACTCATCCCCTTGTAGCTGCTGTGATGCCTTCAAGCGCCCATCCAACTCCGGATAGGCCACCGCCAGTATGCAGAACATCAGAGGGGTCAGGGATCGATGGGCACCCCTTCCTCATTTGGAGGCCATCCCCAGCTGGGCCTCCGCCATCTTCCTTGCCCAGCGGCGCAGGTCCTCCCACCATTGGCAACAGTGGGTGCTCCACCTACCGTAGACACCGAGGTCCGCACGTCTTTTGTGATGGCATGCCAAATACCCTTTTTCTGATGGCCGTTGACCTGCAGAGAAAAATACATAGAAAAGGTATCATCCATATCATCCGGCCTGTTAAATTCATGGACCACCAAATCCCTCCCATACCCTTATGCACCCACATTGACCACCATACATGCAGCACTCTGCCCAGGACCCCTCAGCCACCCCCCCTTACACAAGGCTTACACACACAGCACTCCATGCCCCATGCATCATGCTAACAGTGTACTCACCTGTTGGTCTAGAGGACCATAAAGTAAATGGTACTGGGGTAGGACCCCATCCAATAGTCTCTCCAACGCCTCTGAAGTGAAGACTGGGGCCCTTGCCCCAAAAGGCTCGAGCCATGGTCGCTTCCAGACACAGGTCACAGCAGCACTTGCAGTGTAGGTCCTCTCCTGTTGAAGGTCAGGTAGCAAGTGAGTGAACAGATAGAAAATGGCGGTCACGTCCGTGGCATACATCACCATTGGCTATTGTAACCCATAGGGCCTAATGATAACCAATGAGGAGTTGCACGGTGGTCCTCAACCGCCTCCTGTAATGGCACACAGCATCAGTGGAATTACCGCATTTCCACTTGTCCCTCCACACAGGTCAGGCGGCCACCATTTCAGGGGGGGAGCATGCCATTACTATGAGCACATGGGCGAACAAGGAGGATTATTGAGCGCACCTTTGGCCTCCTGAAGGCCAGGTTCAGGTGCCTCCATCTGACATGTGGATCCCTGTGCTACTCACCCAAGAAGGTCTGCTAGATCATCGTTGCATGTTGCAAAACCTAGCCTTGAGACGCTCAGTGCCTTTTCTGCAGGAGGATAAGGCTAGAGATGGGCGTGTGGCAGCAGTGGATTCTGTGAACAGTGACGAAGAGGAGGAAGAGGATGTGGACAACAGAACAACTATCATACAACAGTACTTCCAGTGACACACAGGCAAGACACTGTAACCTCACCTTCCACTGCTGTTTTGTGTAGGTAGTTCTCCTTCTGCAGGGGGTGGGGTGCTGGTGGCCTGTTGTTCCTATGGCGGGGCCTCCAGTCCACTAGCGTCAGCGGAAGTGGAGGGCTGTTCATCAGTGTGGCTAGTGTCAGGCGCCCATTGGTGTACCACTGCCTCCCGCATGGTGTTGGCCATGTCTGTCAGCACCCCTACAGTGGTGACCAGGGTGGTGTGGATGTCCCTCAGCTCCTCCCTGATCCCCTGGTACTGTCCCTCCTGCAGCCGCTGGGTCTCCTGCAACTTGACCAGTATCTGGCCCCTGGTCTCCTGGGAATGGTGGTATGCTCCCAGGATGTTGGTGAGTGCCTTGTAGAGAGTTGGTTCCCTGGGCATGTCCTCCCCCTTTCGCACAGCAGTCCTCCCAGCTTCCCTGTTGTCCTGTGCCTCTGTCCCCTGAACTGTATGCCCACTGCCACTGACCCCAGGTCCCTGATCATCCTGTGTTTGTGGGGTTACCTGGGGTCCCTGTAGTTGTGGACACACTGCTGATTGACGTGTCCTGGGGACAGTGATATGGGCCCGCAGGGTAGGTGCTGTGCTGGTGTTTCCTGAGGTGGGAGGCTCTGTGGTGGGATGGGACTGTGCCTGGGTAACCGACTGTCCAGATGTCCCTGATGGGCCAGGTTGGTTATCCAGGTGTGCAGAGCTGCTGTCATCACTGTGGGCCTCTTCTGTGGGGGGAATGGATGTTGCTGGCACCTCTTCTCCGGTGACGTTGTGTGGGGGTCCTGTGGGGATGTAAATGCAGGGTTATTGTTTCTGCGTGTGACATCTTGTGCATGGGTATGTTGCCCTCTATGGTTGTTATTACCATGGCAGCTTTGGCTTGTGTGAGTTTTTATTTGGTTGGCTAAGTGATTGTCTCTAGTGTGCATGCAGTGGTGATGGGTGTCCATGCAGGGCTGTGACTGATGTCCATGCATTGGTGTTGCATGCAGGGCTTGGTATTGGGATGAGTGGGTTGTGATGGTGGGGTATATGGGAGGTGGTGGAGTAATGGGGGTTGAGGGTGAGCGTGGGGGTATGTGATGGCATGCAGGTAGGGGGAGTGAAAGTAGTAAAGATTTGACTTACCAGAGTCCAGTCCTCCTGCTACTCCTGCCAGGCCCTCAGAATGCAGTATTGCCAATACTTGCTCCTCCCATGTTGTTAGTTGTGGGGGAGGAGGTGGGGGTCCACCGCCAGTACCCTGTACAGCTCTCTGGTGTCTTGTAACCACGGAACACACCTTCCCTCATAGGTCGTTCCACCTCTTCCTGATGTCATCCCTTGTTCTTGGGTGCTGCCCCACAACATTGACTCTGTCCATGATTCTCCCACATAGCTCCATCTTCCTTGCAATGGATGTTGGCTGCACCTGTGAGGCGAATAGCTGTGGCTCTACCCAGAGGATTTGCTGCACCATGACCCTTAGCTCCACCTCAGAGAATTTGGGGTGTCTTTGTTGTGCCATGGGTGTAGTGTGTATGGTGTGTGTGAGGGTGTGTGGGGTGATGTGTTGGGTTGTGTGCTGTGAGGTGCGTGGATGATGTATGGGTGATGGGGTTCTGTGGCTCTGGTTCTGTGGGTGCTCTTGGTGTGGATCTCTCTCTGTTGTAAATTGTTTTGTTAGGTTGTGTGTATTTTGAGGGCAGTGGTATATACCGCCAATGGTTTACCATGGTTGAATGTCTGCCGCGGTGATTCGTGGGTCATAATGCTGTGGGCGTAGCTCTGTTGGCGTAACGGTGGGGGTTTTGGTACCGCTAGTTTATCACTTACCTTTGGGCTGACGGACTTGTGTTTGTGTCTATATAGTGGCAGATTTCTATGTGTGGGTCGTAATACGGGTAGCAGTATACCACCGCGGTTGCGGTGTGTTGGCGGCTCTACCGATAGCCTTTGCTTCTGATCTTTCCCCAGCGTTCTACTTCTGCTCACCAATATTTAACCTTATGGGCCATAGAGGAATTCTAGTGTTGTGTCTTGTATAGTTTTGCCAACAATAAGGCTAGATTAGCAAATCTTACTATGATCAGGAGGCCCCTGGGTCTAAGAAGCAGACCCAGCAGACTTTACACAGGCATTTGCCACCACTCAAGGTCAGGGACGGTCATCATCATTGTGGGTATGCCCATCCTGTATGCGTATATTGCTGGGCATGACCATAGCATATGTATGAGTTCTGCATCTAAGGCATTATGATGGTCATTCTGACCTCGGCGGTAAAAGGCGCCCACCGCCGGTCAGAAATCCTCCATAATTCCGCTGCGGTCGCGGTAACCCGCCACGGTCATTCTGACCCGCAGCAGCCAAACCTCCGAAAGTCCGACAGCCACAACAGACCGCCAGACCAGCGGTCGGCGGAAAAGTGGAGGTGACCAAACCTCCACCGTCACGCCAACAGAAATACGCCCATGCCATTACGACCCACGAATCCACGCGGCGGTCATTCAAACGCGGTTTTCCATTGGCGGTACACACCGCCGCGGTCAGAATACACACAAACGAACAAAACTCAGCCACATTGGCCGATTTGAATTCCACACACCTGATACACATACACACACCACTCCCACACACACAATACAATATAAAACACACACCCACATCACCCACAAACCCCTACGACTAAAAATTCAGAAAGAAGCACCGAGAGACACATCATCGAACACAGAATACCATCACACAGAGGCACACTACACCATCACCCACACAATATCCACACACAAAACAACACACACCACCACACTCAACACACTTAACTACACATACTCCACCCCACACATCATACACACCACTCCATGGCACCCCAAAGACAGCCCCGCTTCTCAGACGAAGAACTCAGGGTCATGGTGGAGGAAATCGTTCGGGTAGAGCCCCAGCTCTTCGGCACACAGGTCCAATACACCAGCATTGCCCGGAGGACGGAGCTATGGCAGAGGATTGTCGACAGGGTCAACGCTGTGGGACAGCACCCCAGAAATCGGGAAGACATCAGGAAGCGATGGAACGACCTACGGGGGAAGGTGCGTTCCATGGTATCCCGCACAACATCGCCGTGCAGAAGACTGGCGGAGGACCCCCACCTCAACCCCCACAATTTACAACATGGGAGGAGGAAGTCTTGAACATCCTGCATCCTGACGGCCTCGCAGGAGTCGGCGGAGGAATGGACACTGGTAAGTTGAAGCTTCACTACTGCTTCCCCCCCACCTGCATGCCAAATCATACCCCAACCCTCACCCCCATCCTCGAACCCCACCCTCACCCCCACCCCCATCCTCACCCCCACCCTCACCCTCACCCCCACCACCATCCTCACCCCCACCACCATCCTCACCCCCACCCCCAGCACACCTATTCCCTGCCAATGTCTCACCATCACAACCCACACATCCCAAAACCTAGGCCTGCATGCGTCCACTAAGCATGGACACCCATCACCAAAGCATGCCCAATGCATATACACATCCCCCCCACAAGCCACCCTCACCAAAGCCCCCACACACGAATGCCAGCACTTGGGGACACGGGAACCCACAGATACACCCATATGCCACACATTGAAACTATAACCATACCTCTATACCCCTGCAGGACCCGACCGCCAACACACCGCCACGGAGGGCCCAGAATTCTCCACACCCCCCACCCAAGAGGCCGTCAGCGATGACAGCAGCTCTGTCGACCTGGACACCGATGACCAGCCCGGACCATCGGGGACCTCTGGACAGTCGGTTCCCCTCAGACAGCCATAGGCCACCACAGACCCAAACCCCTCTGGGAACACCAGCACAGCTCCCACCCAGCGGGCCCATGCCTCTGTCTCCAGGGCGCGTCAATCTGCGGTGTGTCTACCACTACAGGGCACCCAGGATAACCCACCACCCCAACAACAACAGGGACCTGGGGGCAGTGGTAGTGGGCACACCGGCCAGGGGGCAGAGGCCCAGGGAAACAGGGCAACTCGGAGGGCAGCTGTGCGACAGGGGGGGGAAGGTGCCCAGGGAACCCTCTCTCCACGAGGCCCTCACCACCATCATGGGAGCATACAACCGCTCCCAGGAGACGATGGCAACGGTACTGGCCCGGTTCCAGGAGATCCAGGTACTGCAGGAGGAACACTATCGGGGGTACAGGGAGGACATCAGAGCCCTCACCTCCACCCTGGTTACCATGGTCGGGCTGCTGCAGGACCTCATCAACACCAGGACGGACACTCAACACCAACAAAGGGCCCCTGCCACTAGCCTGGACCAAGAACAGCCAACCACCTCCGCCGGCGCTAGTGGTCAGGAGGCCCCCGCACAACAGCAGCCCACCAGACCCCCACCTCCTGCAGGAGAAGAACCACCCCGCAAGAGGGCCCTGAGATCTCGCAAGAAGACAGAGTAGGATGTCAAGACCCCCGCCAGCAAAGGATACCACCTGATGTCATCCCACTGTCCCACATTGTCACCCTGTCCATCCTTGAACTGCCCATGCTCCATCTCTCCACAGGCCTCTGGACAATGCACCTGTGTGACTGTTACTCTGGACTCTGCCATGGACATTCCTTCACCATAGCCCCCACCCACTTGAAACCACCCATCCCATTTTGAGCACTTAAATAAACACCCATTTAGCACAAAACTATCTGGAGTCTGGCTGTGATTTCAAAATATTGTAATTGACATGACATTGCAAATATGTCCTTGTACATAGTGAAGTCAACAAACAGCTGCCACAAAGCTGTAGTCCATGGGGAAACGAAGCACAGGACTCGTAGTGGGGACCCCAGATCTGAAATAGGGAGGGAAAAGCCACAACTCAGTCATCATACACTGGGGCAAATAGACAGGCAGCAGAGATGCAGGAGAGTAGTTCACATTCACTAAATTATGTTTGAATTGTTACCTGTGTCCTATTGGAAGTACTGTTCAATGATTCTGTCCCTGTTGTCTGTTTCAGCCCCGTCGTCTTCCTCCTCGTCACTCTCCACAGGTTCCACAGCTGCCACTACACCACCGTCTCGACCATCCTCCTGCAGGAAATGCACCTGGCGGCGCAAAGCCAGGTGGTGAAGCATGCAGCAGGCCACGATGATGTGACACACCTTCTTAGGTGAGTACATTAGGGATCCACCTGTCATATGCAGGCACCTAAACCTGGCCTTTAGGAGGCCAAAGGTGCGTTCGATCACCCTCCTAGTACGCCCATGGGCCTCATTGTACCGTTCCTCTGCCCTGGTCCGGGGATTCCTTACTGGGGTCAGTAGCCACGACAGGTTGGGGTACCCAGAGTCCCCCAATAGCCATACACGGTGTCTCTCTAGCTGCTCCATCACGTAAGGGATGCTGCTATTCCTCAGGATGAAGGCGTCATGCACTGACCCAGGGAACTTGGCATTTACATGCGAGATGTACTGGTCAGCCAAACACACCACCTGGATGTTCATGGAATGGTAACTTTTTCTGTTCCTGTACACCTGCTCCCTGTCTCTTGGGGGAACCAAAGCCACATGGGTCCCATCAATGGCACCAATGATGTTGGGAATATGTCCAAGGGCGTAGAAATCACCCTTCACTGTAGCCAATTCGCCCACCTCAGGGAAAATGATGTAGCTCCTCACGTATTTCATCAGGGCAGACAACACTCTGGATAACACCTTCGAAAACATGGGCTGAGACATCCCAGAAGCAATTCCCACTGTTGTCTGAAATGACCCACTTGCCAGGAAATGGAGTACTGACAGGACCTGCACCAGAGGGGGAATCCCTGTGGGTTGGCGGATGGGGGACATCAGGTCGGGCTCCAGCTGGGCACACAGTTCTTGTATAGTGGCACGGTCAAGCCGGTAGGTCAGGATAATGTGGCGTTCTTCCATTGTCGACAGGTCCACCAGCGGTCGGTACACGCGAGGATTCATCCGTCTCCTCGCCAAACCCAGCGGACGGTGCCTAGGAAGGACAACATGGAGCACAGAGTCAAGCAACCCACAGGTACGTACTCACAGCTTGCACAGTAAACGATTCTCTATGCAGTGAATGGCGTGTCTGAGTGGCTATGCAAGGCCTAGGCCTGTGTGACGCAGTTGAAATTGAGCCATGTGGACCCTCGAAATGGCGGCTGCCTGACCTGTGAAGTGTGACAATGGGATGTGAGGTCAATGCGCTGGCGTGGCACACCGCGGCGGTCGGCGGGCGAAGACCGCGGCGCGAAGCCGCATTGGTTAACATTGAAGCCTATGGGTTTCAGGAGCCAATGGCGAAGGGCGCCGGCGGTGGCGGTACGCACCGCCGCGGTACGCACCGCCGCGGACGTGACCGCCATTTCCAATCTACTTATCCACTTGCGACTTGAACTTTCACAGGAGAGGACCTATACTGCAAGTGTTGCTGTGACCTCGGTCTGGAAGGGACAATGGCTGCTGCGACTGGGGAAAGGGCCCCTGCCTTCACTGGAGAGGAGTTGGAGAAACTTGTGGATGGGGTCCTCCCCCAGTATGCGCTACTCTACGGTCCTCCAGACCAACAAGTGAGTTTGATTCAATATGGATTTGGGGCAACTGGCTGGCTTGGGGGCCTGGCGGGGGGCCTGGCGGAGATGGGGGGCATGTTGGGCCTGGCGGAGGGCCTGGCGGGGGGCCTGGCGGGGATGGGGGGCATGTTGGGCCTGGCGGGGGGCTGGCGGGGGGCATGGCGGGGATGGGGGGCATGTTGGGCCTGGCGGGGATGGGGGGCATGTTGGGCCTGGCGGGGGGCCTGGCGGGGATGGGGGGCATGTTGGGCCTGGCGGGGGGCCTGGCGGGGGGCCTGGCGGGGATGGGGGGCATGTTGGGCCTGGCGGGGGGCCTGGCGGGGGGCCTGGCGGGGATGGGGGGCATGTTGGGCCTGGTGGGGGGCCTGGCGGGGGGCCTGGCGGGGATGGGGGGCATGTTGGGCCTGGCGGGGGGCCTGGCGGGGGGCCTGGCGGGGATGGGGGGCATGTTGGGCCTGGCGGGGGGCCTGGCGGGGATGGGGGGCGTTGGGCCACTGGCAACGATAATGCAGACAAACTTGAACGTGGTATTTCTCCCTCCCTGTACGTGACACATAGGTCCGCGCCCATGAGAAGATCGGGATTTGGCGTGCCATCGCCAAGGAAGTCCGGACCCTGGGGGTCCACCATCGACGGGGCACCCACTGCCGCAAGAGGTGGGAGGACATCCGCAGCGGGACCAAGAAGACCGCCGAGTCTCTGCTGGGGATGGCCTCCCAATGTAGGCGGGGTGCCTGCCGTCAACTGACCCCCCTGATGTTCCAGATCCTGGCGGTGGCCTACCCTGATTTGGATGGGCGCGTGAGGGCAGCACAGCAGACACAAGGGGGTGAGTACAAGCATCATCTACTCTGTTGTCGCGCAGTGGAGGTGTCTGGGTGGGGGAGGAGGGCTGTGGGTCCCCCTAGGCCAGGGCGATATCTGTAGGCTGGGCACCCCCGTAAGCCCCTGTGTCCCCAGCCACCACCCTCAGTAGTGTGTCAGTACAGCCATCCCTGGGCCGTGTCATCCATGGGTGCAGTTGTCAACTCTAGGCGTGTAGGGCATGTTCCACGGAATGCGTAGCGGACCCCAAGTGCGCAACTTAGTGCAGGGGGCATCTGTGTCTGTCATGTCCGCTAACTGTACCGGTGATCCATGTACTCAAAATCTCTTTATTTCTCTCTCCCCCCCCCCTTTTTGTTTGTCCTTCTGTGCTTGTGTGCATCAGCATCATCAGGCGGAGGAGAAGTGGCATCGGGGCAGGAGGGAGCTGCATCTCACATGGCCCAGGAGGGCCATGCCACAGAGTCTGACTGGACCAGTGAGACGGAGGGCGAGGGGAGCTCCACGACGGGGACGACTGGACCCTGCAGCGACACGGACACGTCCTCGGAAGGGAGCTCCCTTGCGGGGGTGGCACCATCCGTGCCCCCCGCCATTACAGGTACAGCCGCCACCCAGCGCACCATCTCCGCCCTCCCAGCAGCCCCTCAGCGTTCGCCCCGTGCCCGCTCTGCCAGGAAGCCGGGCATCTCCTTCGCCCCAGGCACCTCAGGCCCTGCCCCTGTTACCCCCGCTGCCCTCAGTGAGGAGGTCATTGACCTCCTCCGAACGCTCATTGTTGGGCAGACTACCCTTTTGAATGCCATCCAGGGGGTGGAGAGGGAGGTTCATCGCAGCAATGCGTACCTGGAGGGCATTCATTCGGGTCAGGCTGCCCATCAGCGATCGTTCCAGGCTCTGGCCTCAGCACTGACGGCAGCCATTGTCCCTGTCTCCTGCCTCCCTCTACTAACTCCCTCCTCCCAGTCTCCTGTTCCTCTGACTGTCCCACCCACACCATCAGACCAGCCTGCACACACCTCAACACCCAAGAGCAGCTCATCCAAACATAAGCACCACAGATCACGCAGACATTCACACAAGCAACATTCCGATGCAGACATTCCAACAGTCACTACCACCTCTGTGACCCCCACCTCCTCATCTCCCTCCTCCCTCCCTGTGACGTCTACACTCACACCTTCATTCACCTCACCATCAGCCAGTGTTTCCATCACCAGCATACCCTCCACTCCAGTCCGCACAAGTGCAGTCACCACCCCCACTGCCATTTACACGTCCCCTGTGTCCTCTCCCACTGTGTCTGTCACCCCCTCTTCCACACCACATAAACGCAGCCACCCACCCACCCAACAGCCATCCACCTCACGACAGCCTCCCGCTCCTGCACCTGCACCCAAAGACAGCAAACTTGTCTCGCCTACAACCACATCCTCTCCCTCCACTCCCATACCCACTGTACCTTCCACTCTCCATTGTCCCAAGAAAATCTATCTCTCTACTGCTATCTTCTTTCCTGACCCTGAGCCCCCCCCTCCTTCTCGTCGGGGTAAAAAGAGCACCTCAGCCACCACCAGCCCTGCAGCCCCCTTGACAAGGGTGCAGGGGTATTGGAGCCCACCAGCCCGCAGGTCTGGATCTTCGCCCAGCAGCAAGGGGACAGCCAGCCCACCCCCTGGGAAGAGGAGCAGAAGGCGGAAGGGCCGCCGCCGGAGCCTGGATTCGGTATCCCCCCAGGACACTAGCCAGCTACCGTCAACAGCCACAACTCCAAAGGGAGGAAAGGGCCACAGACTCCCGACTAAGGAGGGCAAGGGCAGCAAGGCGGAGAAGTCAGGCAGCAGGCCTGCTGCCCATGGAGGACCCGTCGCAGCTGCCCAGGAGGAGCCCCCAACCCCCATAGCCGCTGCCCCGGGAGGAACCGGCACAGCTGCCCCGGGAGAGCCCACCACCCCCATAGCCGCTGCCCAGGGAGGACCCAGCCCAGCTGGCCAGGAGGGCCCCACCACCCACAGCCCAGGTGGGCATTGAAGGAGCTCCATCCCCGCTGCCCTGGAGGGCACCACCAGGCAATGAGCAGTTGGCCATAGAATGGCCGCCGTCTCCAGCACCGCTCCGCTGGGGCCCGCCGTCTCAAGAACCGCTGAACTGGGCCCTTCAAGGCAAGAACCGCTGAACAGGGCCCCGCCGTCTCCAGCACCGCTCCGCTGGGGCCCGCCGTCTCAAGAACCGCTGAACTGGGCCCTTCAAGGCCAGAACCGCTGAACTGGGCCCTTCAAGGCAAGAACCGCTGAACTGGGCCCCGCCGTCTCCAGCACCGCTCCGCTGGGGCCCGCCGTCTCAAGAACCGCTGAACTGGGCCCTTCAAGGCAAGAACCGCTGAACAGGGCCCCGCCGTCTCCAGCACCGCTCCGCTGGGGCCCGCCGTCTCAAGAACCGCTGAACTGGGCCCTTCACGGCAAGAACCGCTGAACTGGGCCCTTCAAGGCAAGAACCGCTGAACTGGGCCCCGCCGTCTCCAGCACCGCTCCGCTGGGGCCCGCCGTCTCAAGAACCACTGAACTGGGCCCTTCACGGCAAGAACCGCTGAACTGGGCCCTTCAAGGCAAGAACCGCTGAACTGGGCCCCGCCGTCTCCAGCACCGCTCCGCTGGGGCCCGCCGTCTCAAGAACCGCTGAACTGGGCCCTTCAAGGCAAGAACCGCTGAACTGGGCCCTTCAAGGCAGGAACCGCTGGCCCTTTGGCAGACGTGGCAGGGCAGGATCTGTCTCGGGCAGGGCTGCAGGATGTCCTCTGGCCAACATGCCTCCTCCAGTGGCAGTGGAGTCTGTTATGGACTGCTTGGACTGTGGCTTTGCTCTCCCCAGGATGGCCCAGTGGGCAGGCCACCCACTGTATGGACTGTATGGACTGTGGCTTTGCTCTCCCCAGGATGGCCCAGTGGGCAGGCCACCCACTGTATGGACTGTTTGGACTGTGGCTTTGCTCTCCCCAGGATGGCCCAGTGGGCAGGCCACCCACTGTATGGACTGTATGGACTGTGGCTTTGCTCTCCCCAGGATGGCCCAGTGGGCAGGCCACCCACTGTATGGACTGTATGGACTGTATGGACTGTGGCTTTGCTCTCCCCAGGATGGCCCAGTGGGCAGGCCACCCACTGTATGGACTGTTTGGACTGTGGCTTTGCTCTCCCCAGGATGGCCCAGTGGGCAGGCCACCCGCTGTATGGACTGTATGGACTGTGGCTTTGCTCTCCCCAGGATGGCCCAGTGGGCAGGCCACCCGCTGTATGGACTGTTTGGACTGTGGCTTTGCTCTCCCCAGGATGGCCCAGTGGGCAGGCCACCCGCTGTATGGACTGTATGGACTGTGGCTTTGCTCTCCCCAGGATGGCCCAGTGGGCAGGCCACCCACTGTATGGACTGTTTGGACTGTGGCTTTGCTCTCCCCAGGAAGGGCCAGTGGTCATGGAGTCCCCTCGTGGATCTGGCGTCGTGTACTTAAGTGGCTGAGGTGCCCCCCCTTCCCTTCCCCCTGAGGTGCCTGTCCTTTTTTCTTTCTGATGCCCCTGCAGTGTTCTCTCCGTGGAGTTCTTGTCGTGGGACTGGGCCTTGCCCCTTTGCTCAGGACCCCTGTGGTCCACGGACAGTGGTTGGACTACATTTAGTAGATGTATATATTTTGTACATAGTTTATTTATTTATTTGGATTACTGCTGTCCATTTTTCAATATATCTGCCCGTTTGAGATCTCTTCTTTTGGTCTTTGCATAATTTCGGAAGGGGGGGGCTTGTGGGTTGTGACAGTGATCTGTGGGAATGCATTGATGTGTGTGTTGTAGTGGGTGTGGGTGGGTGGGTGTGTGCCGGTAATCTTTGCCCTCCCCTGTGTCGTAGGTGCAGTACTCACCAATGTCTTCCGCGCCGCCGGGCGTGCTCCTGGTACAGGAGCAGGTATAGGAGTGCGGGGATGACCTGCAACTCGGGTTCCATACTGCCGGAATCTCGCGTGGTGTATGTGGAGGTGAGCGTTTTCCCGTTCGTAGTCTGTTTCCGCCGTGTTTTTATCGGCGGTGCTCCCGCCCCGGAAAAGGTGGCGGATTGGTGGGTGGTGATAGGGTGGGCGGTACATTGTCTGCCGCCTGGCTGTTGGCGAGGACCGCCGCGCTGTTTGTTTGTTCCGCCGTGGCGGGCGGAGTGTTAATGCGGCGGGCTGTGTTGGCGGTTCCCGCCAGGGTCAGAATTGCATATTTTGGACCGCCGGCCTGTTGGCGGGTTGGCCGCCGCTTTATCACCGACCGCCAGGGTCAGAATGAGGGCCCATGTCTAATACACAATGATGAGGTGGTGGGAAATGTAACAATAAGCCTCTAGGGTGTTAAAAAATTCCATGTGTAACATTGTGAATTATATAAGCTTAGACCTCATGTTGCAAGTGACTTTTCTGGGGTTTTCCAGCATGTGGGCCCAGTGCTTTTTTAAGGATTCACAGATCAAGTCCATTTAACATTTAAGTTTGAGGGGGAAAACGGAGACCCTAGGGTGCATCTTGGCTCCACTGTAAAGCCAACATACAAGGTGTCTACCATGTCCCATCATGGAACAGTGAGCTGTTCATCAGTTTCCCATTCTGTTCCCGGGTGCTCAACGATCATGTTATTAGGGTACCTGAAGGAGTGGTAAGACTATGAAATGGAATGTCCAGTGCATACATCAGAACAGGAGCAGTATATCCTACAGCTACTCTCCAGTAGGCAAGAGCCACTTGCAAAAGAAGCAATGTGGCTGGTGGTGGTGTTACACCAGGACAAATTAGTTTGTGTAGTTGGCCCTGGTTCACTTCTGCTGACGTAAATCCTATCTCTTTTCGATTGAGTCTGTCCAACTAATAGGCTCGCCAATGCAGTTGTCCCGCCAGACAAGCTTTGAAGACAAGAGCCCCCATGACTCCAGCATCTGCGGGAAGCTGCAGTTTCGCCACATTAATCCAGTAGCAATCTGGTCCCCAGATAATTCCCACCAGCATTGTGTTCATTAGCCTAAACACCCATGCAGAGACCATCATTAGGAGATCAAGAAAATAGTATAAGAGCCGTAGTAGCAATACCATTTTTGCCAAGGAGAGACCGTCGGCTACGGACAAGGGCAACATAACCCAAAAGGCAACTTGTCTTTTAATTAAATATATTGTTGATAAAAGGTTTATTTCAAGAACATCCTCAGTCACTATAAATATTGACACCTACATAGAGAAAGGTATGTGGAGCGACCTGTGCAGCAGTGTCTACAAACCGCAGCCTAGGGCCCATTGTTACTCACATGAAAGGGTGCATACTTGATGTGTCCACATTTATCAGGAGACCGGAAAGTCATACAAAGGTGGTTATTGTCCTCACAATGTCTCCCAGACCTCTTCAAATGTCTTTTGAATATAGTACCATGTGATGGGCGTATAATGAGATCGAAGGAAGCACACAATGCGTAGGAATCCCCAACTCTTGAGAGTCTTGTTGCATATAATGCGCTAGGGATTCTATTGCTAGTACCAATAGGAGCTGGAATAAGGGACAGCCTTGTGTTCCATGCAACTCTTCATGGACCCCCAAAATGTCTATAAGGAGAAAGTTCAGTGGGCACCTTTACAGGATTTGAGAGCGAGCTCAGTGATGCTTCCCTAGTGATGGACGTGAGTCCGCTTTCTTTCACAGAAGAGTTATCTTACCTCACCAATTGGGGGACTAAATGGGTTAGTCCACTCAATGTAATGTATTCACACTAAGTGTGAAGGGGAGGAAATATCTTGTTGTTCCTCCCTAAGTAGGTGGTAACATACCAGACATGACTTACACAGACACATGCATGGGTCCATGGTCATCCACAGACTTCAGTGGTAGCCTACACTATATTAGCGCAGACCTTTGAGTGTCAAATATTATCCATGGCAGTTGATATGATACCATCTACACAGTATGCACTCACACGTACTAACTGAGTGACATAGTGTCACAACTGCCATTGCCAGATCCATGAGTGGATGTCAAGGTGGGGGGACATTGTGTACATGTGTGATGGCATCATACCCAATATGCACACACAACACATTGATCCTGAAGATTTGGGAGTTGTCCTCTGCATTCCAGCTACAAAACTTCCTGCACTGCATGACATCTCTAGGAAGAGAAATGAGTACATTGGTTCAGAATATTTGGGGCATCCTGCACTTTCAAATCCTCCCAAATGGACCTGCACACAAGTTCGCTGGCAGATATACGTTCACACTTGCATCAGGGTTTGGAGGGGTTCTTCTTTGCATGCAGGATTGGATTAGTATGTGTGAGAGCACCTTCTCGCCAAGGCTACTGCCTCAGAGGCATGGTGAGTAATGGATGTGTGTTGCATTACACAGCACACAGAGGACATGGGAGCAATCAATGATTATTATTCATTTGGAAAGTTACACATCTCCTGCCCCCAAGCAGTGATCTGTCACCTTGCACCTAGTTCCTGGTGTGGATCCATGACATGCCTGATGGACCATGTGAGTCACATCAGGACACTCCCACTGTATTCATGGAACACCTCCCTTGCACACAGTGGGCCCAACTTACAAAGGTAAACTTACACTTCTGACCTAAGTTTAGCCCAAAAGTGTAAGTTTATGACTTTTAGGTATTCACAAAGGTAAGTTAATCAGTAGTATCCTTATGTCCGCAATCAGCGTGGATCATCTGCACTCGAGGCTGATCATCCACACTCAGGCCGGATCATCCACACTTGGGGTGAATTATCTGAACCACAACCATAATCAGTGTAATTACATGCACCTGCACATTATCAATCGCAACTCTAACCCAGATCCTAAAACCAAATAAAAGCAGCACACAAGCAAGGCTTTGGTTTCTACAAAACCACAGTGTGCCTGCCTGTGCTGCATATTCTGAAGCCACGCTGCCCATGAGGAGGAAAAAAGCTACACAGAGGACAAGTCCACTTGACCCTGAAATTTGTTGCGAGGAACTACAAGAGACTGCATGGTCTCCAACGCCACTGCAGGTGTTCCTCACAGAAGGCAGCTTTATGGCAGGCGTTGGCCACGGCAGTCACTGCATCAGAGGAGGATATCCGGGCCATGAATGACATCAAGAAGAAGTGGCAGGATGAGAAGAGTAGGGTGAAAGAGAAGTACACCAGGATAGAGTTGGCCAAAGCTCTCCCTGGTTTACAAACTGGAGCCCGCCTCTGACTCACCTCACTTGAGAGGGATGTCCACCTCAGCAGCTGCTCCATGGGCTGCTGGTTACTGATGACCGAAATGAGGTACCAGATAATATGCAATTATACTAACAATGACACCAAATGATTAATGTTTGTGATACTCATAAAAAGTGCCCATGAATGTTGTCCCAACTAAGAGCAATCTGCATGGTGACTCAAACCCTCATGTGTCTCGGCTAGTCCACAACACTACATGTACCAGAATCCTTTGTGAGGGCTATTGAAATTTACAAAACCTCAGTCCCAAACAGTGACCCATCATGACTGCCTTATCCACCTTATACTGGTGTATGGCAATAGAAAATGACCCTCATACATTTACCACTGCTGTTGACATGTAGATGCAAATGTGTAGTTATGTCACCAGTTGCACATAATCAAACATCTTGGGCATGTCTGATGACATTTTCATTCTATTGCCACATACAGCTATATAACAGTCACACACTGGAGCACAGGTACACCAGGGAGGCAATGTCATGAAGCACAACAATCCATATCATCAGCACAAACTGGTTCCTAAATATGGCTACGGGAAGGCATTGTCTCATACACTGTTACCAGTCAATTCATAGTTAATATACATGGAACTGTGGTAAAACTGTGAAATCAACAATGTAATCTTGTGTATCACGTGTCAACTAGTATGTTAACTGAACACATACATATTATTGTAGGCCTGTGATGTTGACCAGAAGGGAACAGCCTGCAGTGATCTCTGCAACATGTATGGGTGTGACTCCTAGTCAGGCATCACACACTGGGTGGTGGTTAGACACTGGTAGGGATGCATGAAAATGGCTTCACAAAACGCTTATGTTCCTAAACTGTCGTGTATATGTCAGCAGTATGTGGTGTCTGTCTAATGTTACTGTTGTCACTCATCCCCATATGCATGGGTCAGTGCTGCAAGTTTATATGTAACAAGTCGTTATGCCTCACCTCACAGGTTATAAGGTCTTTGTGACGTTCCATGTATACATGGCTCTGTCACTCTGGGGAACTGCCACAGTGTTTCCATTGTTCGCGGAATGTCATTCAAGTGGAGAGTGAGGCAACATAGTTGTTTGTCCACCCTTGACACACTCCAGGCAGGTCAGTTCAAACAATGCAAGTGGCCTGCTATGGCCTCGTAGACACGAGTTACTGGTGTGTACAGCTGGAGTTTCACAAAGAGTGATCATCTGGTTCTTTGAGGGGCTCATTAAGTTGTCCCCAAGTACATCATGGAGAGATGGAGTCACAACCTGTTCCTAATTTCATGGCATGAATACTTGCTGACAAAATGCCAGGGAACAACAGCTAAAGTAATATTGTTGCTGAGGGGTGTACCAATAACAGCAGGCTTGCATTTTGGGATTGTGGTAGTGAGAGGCAAGTTGGGGGTAGAGGAGGGGAAGCCCAGACATTTAATGGTTGAGCAGCACAACATGAAAACAGTAAAGGTGGGGACCAGCCCAGCTTTTCCACTTGACCAATATGTGGGATCCTGTAATATTGTTTATTTCACTTTGCCAACCAGATCACCGCATTATGTTGTAAGCCACATACTTAGCCTGTTGCAACCTCTGTCTCACAGGTGGTGATGACGAAGATTTGAGTCTGGAAGAAGGAGTAACTATCAATGACAGGTGCAGGCAATCTGACTCCTCTTCCAAGTTGCCTTGTCAGCTGCCAGAACAGCACAGGAGTGGGAGGAGGAGGAAGTAGAGGAAGAAGTAGAGGAGGAAGAAGATCAGGGACTGATTTCAAGTAATGTGAAGGCCAATCCCCTAACCACACTTTTTGCCCAATGTAGCTCAAAAACAAAGACCACATCTGCTGTGGTTGGCATGGTGCTTCATCCTTTACACCAAAGGATTGCCCATTCCCTACAAACTTCAAGCCACAGCTTACATCTTCACAGCCCGCCCATCTGGTTCAGATATGTTGATTCCCTTACACAATCCTACTCTGAAAGTGTCCCCCAGGCCTTCTCTCTAACTTCTGAGGGAGAGGCCAGCCCTAGTGAGGAGCAGGTAGCTTCTAGGCACATCCTCACAACCATCCACTTGGCGTGGTGGACCTGCAGGTTGTATCCGAAGCCGTCCCAGGTGGAGATGGCTGACAGATATACATGTCGGAGACTGGAGGAAGATTTTTCCAGCGGCAGTCATATGTGAGGCAGGATATTTGTGACATAGAGGCTACACTTTCTGACATGTCTACCTCACTGCAGGACATGTGGCAACTTCTACAGTTGATGCACAGAATGATCCAAGTGTTGGAGACAATGGACAGGCAGACCCCCACACTGGACAGGCTCAAACACCCCCTGTCCAGGCAGACCCCCACACTGGACACAAACCACATCCACCTGCAACTAAGTACTCCAGGAAATGTGCAACATCGCAAAGATCCTCACCACCAAAACTGAGAAGACACAGGGGGTGATTCTGACTGTGGCGGGCGGCCGAGGCCGCCCGCCACAGTCCCGCCGACAAATGACCGCACCGCGGTCAAAAGACCGCGGCGGCCATTCTTACATTTCCGCTGGGCCGGCGGGCGCTCTCCAAAAGAGCGCCCGCCGGCCCAGCGGAAATGCCCCTGCAACGAGGATGTCGGCTCCGAATGGAGCCGGCGGAGTTGCAGGGGTGCGACGGGTGCAGTGCACTGAAATACTTTGCGGGGCCCTCTTACGGCATGGGCACTGCAGGGGCCCCCAGGAGCCCCGCGGCACCCCCTACCGCCATCGTGTTCCTGGCGGGAGACCCGCCAGGAACAGGATGGCGGTAGGGGGTGTCAGAATCCCCATGGCGGCGGAGCGCGCTCCGCCGCCATGGAGGATTCTCCCGAGCAGCGGAAAGTCGGCGGGAGACCGCCGACTTTCTGTTTCTGACCGCGGCTGAACCGCTGCGGTCAGAATGCTCGAGGGAGCACCGCCAGCCTGTTGGCGGTGCTCCGGTGGTCGGTGACCCTGGCGGTCACCGGCCGCCAGGGTCAGAATGACCCCCACAGTCAAGTTTCCCCATGAACACTGTAACATATGCATGCACAGCACTATGTAAATAAATAACATATTCCAAATTAAACTAGTTTGGACATTAGTTGATGATGTTTAAATGCTTAATGTGGCTGTAGCCCATTTATGTGTCAACAATGTGGTTAAGACATGTACATCTCTAGAACCATCTGTGTACAGTAGTGTCATTAGTAAGGCATAGTAAACCAACTCCAGATGAAAAACTCCATACTTTGGTTCCAGCACAGTGAAGTAAACAACACAGTTTGTTTAGATTTATCTTTTTTTTTATATGAGAATCCTTGTAAAGTGAACAAAGGGAAGGGAGAAACAAAATCAAATATTACTCTTCATGGAATAGGGGCAGGGGACATGGAGGGGTTTGGGCAAACCAAGGCTAATGTTCAGTCAATTGCTATTCTGGTTATCCTCCTTTTTGAGGACAATCAGATCCTCTGCTGTTATGGCCTCCTCCTGGCTGGCCATTGGAGGATCTGATACCCCACGGGGCTGAGACACACTGGGGGTATGAGGGGTGTGGGGGCACAGAGTGGGAGGATCGACAGGGAGACACATGGACGGTGGAATTGAAGGGACGCTCAGACAGGGCAGATATCATGGCTGCACCCAAGGAAGTGAGGGTGGCATTGATAGAATCCAGGGAATGGGTCAACTCCTCCCTGGTCCTATGCTGTTCATCTGTCAACTGCTACAGGAGCCGAGAGAAGTTTCCCACCTCCCCTTTAGATGCCACAATTCCTTCCTGAGATGCAGTCACAGGGGTAACAACACAGGGAGGGGTTTGGCTAAAACAAGAAAGATTTGGGATGTCATGGACATCTGAGCTCCTCATGGGACTAAGACAAGCACTTGGAAGGGGACTGGTGACAGGGGTCGCAGCTGTGTATCCCTTGGACTGGGAGCCTCATGTTGTAGAGGGGGGGTCTATGGCAGGCCCAGGTGTTGAACATTGCTGCTCTGGGAACACCTCCGGCTGGGGTCAGATCTTCATTGTCCAGAGGAGATGCTACATCATCCCCCCAGGCCAGAGGTGTCCAGATCAAGGCCCCCACCTACAGTTTCATTGTCCTTAGAGTCCATCCGGGTGGGCACACTTCCCCTGCCTGTTGATGTTACAGGTCCGTCCTCCTCTTTTTCATCTTTGGTAGATGATAGAGGCCATGACAGCCATCATCCCCAGGTAGCTCTTCTCGGTTCCCCGTCCTCTTCCTGGTCTTCTTGGCCATCCAGAAACTCTGAAATGGAATTGAGAACATTTTGTTGGTGGTGCCTAAATCATGGCAAGGCAAATGCTGACTTTGTTCTCCTTTGATCACACCGACCAATTTCAAATGACTTAGATTCCCAATAGAATGTGTAGTATCACTGAGATGTCCAGACATAACTCACACATTGACATCTGTCACAATTGTGGGTGGTGTTCACTACTGTAGTGACAAAGTCTCACCGTAAGAAAGATTTAAATATCTAGGCCAGATTTACAAGGGCAAAAAAAAGCTGATTGTGTGAAGTAATGGGCCAAGGGTTTCCTGTTCCCACTACCTATTAATCGTCATAAGTCAGTTGACAAGTGTAGATTAAACACAGTCTGGATGGAGCTGCCTGTCTCAAAGCCATGTGTCTACGATCACCATGTCAAGTGCAGACTTGCTAGTCTCAAATTATTACATGTCATCTGTTTTGTAGCCTGGTCTGATTCCACATAAACACTTAAATGGGTGTACATGTAAAAACCAGCCCGTTGCTTCTGACCTTAGCTAGGCTGTGAGCACATGCATTGGAGGATCCCTGAAACTATCAGCGAATCTACATGGCATGCACCACATTTGACAGTTCAAGACTGCCTGAGACATTCAAGCCACTGTTGTAAAGACATGTGCATTAGTTTAACCTTGGAAATCTTGGAAACATTTTGTGCGAGACAAGTATTCCAAAGTTAGCCATTACTCCAAGATACAAGACATAGGGGGTCTTCAAAAGATCGCCCGCCGGCCCAGCGGGAAAGCCCCAGCAAAGATGAAGCTGGCTCCGAATGGAGCCGGCGGATTTGCTGGGGTGCGACGGGTGCAGTTGCACCCGTCGCGATTTTCAGTGTCTGCTTTGCAGACACTGAAAATCTTGATAGGGCCCTGTTAGGGGGCCCCTGCAGTGCCCATGCCATGGCATGGGCACTGCAGGGGCCCTCAAGGGCCCCACGACACCCGTTCCCGCCAGCCTCTTCCTGGCGGTGTAAACCGCAAGGAACAGGCTGGCGGGAAGGGGGTCGGAATCCCCATGGCGGCGCTGCAGGATTCCCTGGGGCAGGGGAAAACCGCCGGGAAACCGCCGGTTCCCCTTTTCTGACCGCGGCTTTACCGCCGCGGTCAGAATTGCCCCGGAAGCACCGCCAGCCTGTTGGCGGTGCTTCCTCTGCCCTCTGCCCTGGTGGTTACAAACCGCCAGGGTCAGAATGAGGGCCATAATAATGTACACTGATGATACACACAACAAAGGCATGCATGTCATAACATCCAACACAAGAAATGTAACCATTTGACCTGACACTAGATAGTGTCTGGACCATCCTTTTGCCATTGCACCCAGCAGTGAAAAAGCCTTTGCTTCACCAGTCATGGTATAGGCATTGCATTTCTTCACATAAATGCAAGAGTGATGGCTATTTCTAGTGTAGTGTTCAGCACAATACACGTCCAGAATGCACTTTTGTCAGTGCTTCCAATGTGATCCCATGGGGCATTTACCTTATGACTGCTGCAGCAATTGCTCAGATTGTGTACACGTTGAAATGTGATACATCTTGGTACAACTCTGTCACCACTCACACCATGCTACCAGACACAGTATGTAGGCAATGCACTTACCAGATCTCTGCTGCTCCAAATCCTCTAGCTGAGCAAAGAGGGTCGGCCAGGCTGTACTCAGGACTCTCCTGTGCAGTGCAGTGAGTTGGGAAACTTCCTTTCATGGACTACCGGCCTTACATTTCGTCTGTGACATTTCCTGTTGATTATCATCGGGTTCCAGCCCCGCACCGCAGTCTTTACCCCAAGTGCAGATTATGCACATCCAGAGTGTACACTTTGCATGTGGAGTGCAGGATCCCATTGCGGGTGTAGCATCTGAAATCAGAACGGAAATTACAACAACAACAAAAAAGTGACATATACCCACGTGTAGTAAGGGCAGGAATACTGACTGAGGAATGGAAGGTTTTTGGGATACACTCTACACTACAGCACTTCCCAGCACAGTTTGGCCATTTGCATTGCATTATGGGACATGCGGTCAACAAGTCTTTCTCACATCTAGGAAAACTGTGCTATGTCACCAAACCAGGCACAGGTCGTGATGTCAATCCCTTGACACATAGGCCCTCATCATGACATTGGCGGTAAATCCCACTTACCGCCACATTGATGGCTGCCAACATACAGCCGCTGTGGCGAATATCCGTTCTCCATATTATGACACACACACACACCAATCTGACAGAATATTGCCACATACACAAATCCGCCAGCCCAAAGGTCAGGGGAAAACTGTCAGTACCAACACCCATACCATTACGCCAACAAAACAATGCCCACTACATTATGACCCACGAATCACGTGGCAGACATTCAATGGCGGTAAACCTTTGGCGGTACACACCGGCGCGCACAGAATGGACACCCAAATACTAAACCACACAACATTGGCCAGTACCAAAAACAAACACCTGACATTCATACACATATCACACCCACCGACCCACAGCACTATAAACACACACCCACATCACCCACAAGCCTTTATGAATACAAATTATTGCCACCAGACTGACACCAAGACCACTGCGATAACTTGACACACACACCCATACATCCCTCACACACCCCACTACACATACCCAACCACAGTACCCAACACCCACACACTTACACATACCACACAACACCCATGTCCTCACAAAGGCACCCCATTTTCACCGATGAGGAGTTGCGGGTCATGGTTGAGGAAATACTCAGGGTAGAGCCACAGCTGTTTGGAGCACAGGTACAGCAAATATCCATTGCCAGAAAGATGGGGCTATGGTGGAGAATAGTGGACAAGGTGAACACTGCGGGACAACATCCACATACAAGGGACGACATCAGGAAGAGGTGGAATGACCTACAGGGGAAGGAACATTCCATAGCAGCAAGGCACCAGCTCGCTATAAAGAGGACTGGGGGTGGACCCCCACCTCCTCCCCCACAGCTCACAGCATCGTAGGAGCAAGCCTTGGCATTACTGCATTCTGAGGGACTCACTGGAGTTGTTGGAGAAGTGGACACTGGTGAGTCAACCCCAAATACCTGCATGTCATCTCACATCCTCACCCTCACTCCCATCATTCCACCCCATTCCACACACTGCACCGACACATATAACTAACCCTAATGCCAAGCCCTGCATGCTATACCAATGTATGAACAGCCCTCCCAGCCCTGCATGGAAACCCATCACCAAAGCATGCAGAGCATAGAGGAACTAACAATCCCACAATATATCAACATACAGAAACAAAGGTGGCAGGGCAACAGCAGTGATAGAGGGGAAACTAGGGATGTACAATATGTCACAGGCATGAGTACCATTGAGTTGGGTAACAATAGACATTTGTTATTCAGCGCCAAGAGGCCTACAGGTGAATGTGCGCTTTACAAATACACATGTTATCTTATGTTATGTTATGAAGCATAATACATCACTTACATTCCCGCAAGTGCTCCAGCCAGTGTCAGCGAAGAGGAGGTGCCACGACTATCCAGTACCCCAACAGAAGATGCCCCCAGTGATGACAGTAACTCTGGACGTCAGGATCTGGATCAACAACCTCACCCATCAGGGACCAATGGACAGTCGGTCACCCCAACCCACTCACAGTCCACCACAGAGCCTCCCCCATCAGTATCCAACACCACAGCACCCACCCAGCGTACCCACACCTCTGTCCCCAGGACATGTCAATCAGCAGTGTTCCAACCTGTACAGGATCCCCAGTCCACACCTCACACCCAAGACAATCAGGGACCTGGAGGCAGTGGCAGTGGGCACACCGTTCAGGGCACAGGGGCACAGGGTAACAGGGACACCGGAAGGACTGCTGTGTACCAGGAGGAGGACAGGCCCAGGGAAGCAACTCTCCAGGAGGCACTTACCAAGATCCAGGGGGCCTAACAACAATCCAAGGACACAATGGGCCAGATCCTTGAAAACATGCAGGAGAACAAGCGGCTGCAGGAGGAACACCATCAGGAGATCAGGGAGGACATGCAGGCCCTCAACACCACCATGATCAATATTGCAGGGGTGCTGGCAGACATGGCCAATGTCATAAGGGAATTGGCAGCACACTAGTGGGCCCCTACCACTAGCCAGTCTATTGACCAGTCCTCCACTTCCACTGCAGCTAGTGGGCAGGAGGCCACACCACAGGACCCACAGGTCATCAGCACCCTTCCCCCTGCAGAAGGTGAACCACCCAGTAAACATTCCCTGTGACCCAGACAGAAGCCACAGCACTTGCCAAGACCAAGACCACCACCAGGAAATGAGACTCCCCTGATTGCCCCACTTGTGTCCCACCCTGTCACCTTGTCCACTTTGAACTGCCTTTGCTCCCCTTCCTATGGCCACTTGGACACTAGACCTGTGTCATAAACTAACTGGAACAATACCCTGGACTTTCCTTTACCACCACCCCCATTCCATTGCACCTTTCCCTGAATTTTATAGCACTACAATAAACACCCATGAACACAACTTGACTGATAGTATTTTATGTGTTGAGAATGTGCATTTAGGGGAACAGTCACATCTAGTGCAAATGATCTGAACACTGTGATAGCATAAAATTAATGACCTGTAACTAATTGTAGTAATCACATCAGGACAGTGTTGTCAGATCATCAACATCTGTAAAATGACATGCCATAGGTGACAGTCAGTTGAGGTGCAAAGGAAGTGAATGCCGTCATGCCACAGTCACACAGATGAAATCAATAGTCAGATCAGTGATCAGTTCCTGTCTCACATGTGTGTCATTGGAAGAATTGACATATAACTGATGTTCTGTTGTCCACATCCTCATCTTCTGCCTACTCATCTTCACTGTCCTCAGGGTCCACTGCTGCCACAGGGGCATCTCCAGTCTCCTCCTCCTGCAGAAAAGGCACATGTCATCTGAGGACCAGGTTGTGCAACATGCAGAACTACTATCTGGCAGACCTTCCCGGGTGAGTAGCACATGGATCCACCTGTCAGATGCAGGCACCCGACCCTGGCATTCAGGAGGCCGAAGGTCCTTTCGAATATTCTTCTGGTTTGCCCATGTGCTTTATTATAACAGTTCTCAGCCCCTGTCCTGTCATTCCTCACAGGGGTCAGGAGGCACGATAGGTTTGGGAAGCCAGAGTCACCTGCAAGTAGTGAGGGACAAACACAATGCTATGGGGATAATACCTGAAGGCATGCACTGACATACAGTGGGTGGGGACCAAGGCTCACCTATTAGCCACACCCTGTGCCTCTGTAGATGGGCCATCACATTTGGGATGCTGCTATTCCTCAGGACAAAGGTGTCATGCCCGACCCAAGGTACTTGGCAGTGATGTCGGAGATGAACTGGTCCGTCAGGCACACAATTTGCTCATTCATTGACTCTTCCGATTCCCATTCGTTCTGGCAGGGGGGGACAAAAGCAATATGTGTACAGTCAATTGCCCCAATAATATTGGGGATATGCCCCATTGCACAGAATCCTGCCTTCACAGGGACCAAATCTTCCACCTGGAGGAAATCAATGTAGCTGCACATGTGTTTCACCAATGCAGACAATACCCTTGCCAGTACCATTGAAAAATTGGCTGTGACATTCCTGCTGCTGGAATGAACCAGTTGCCAGTAAATGGAGCACTGATAGCACATGCACAAGATTGGGGATCTCTATGGGATGACAGATAGCTGATATCAGGCCAGGCTCCAATAGGGCACACAACTCTGTGATTGTGGCCCTGTCCAGTCTATAGGTGAATATAATGTGCCTATCCTCCATTGTAGCCAAGTCCAACAAGAAGTCTGTACACAGGGGTGTCTCCTCCTCCTATTAATCCGCAGCGGTAGGTATCTAAGGGACACAAGAATGAGGAGGCTGTCACAATCTGAACAATGGAACCACCACCTCAGTGTACATACAGCATCAATGTGATGGGACAGTGGGAATGGAAAGTTATGTGCAATGCTAGGCAATGACACAGTTATGGATAATCTGATCATTGTCCAGCACCATGAAATGGCGACCACCTGTCCTGTATTTTGGGAAATGTGGAAATGAGGTGCAATTCCTCATTGGCTAATGTGGGGCTCTATGGAGTAAAGTGGCCAATGGGGATCAGCGCCAGCGGTGACGATGTACACCGCCACGGCCATGACTGCCATTTTCTATCTAGATCCTTACTTGTTTCTTGACTTTCCACAAGACAACACCCACACTGCGTGTGCTGCTGTGACCTGTGTCTGGAACCTACCATGCCCTGTGTGACCAAAGGGATTGGTGGGCCATATGTGTGACAGGCTGGATTGTATGTGTAATGGTGTCCTCCAGTCTGTAGCACCTCTGCTGGTCAAAAATCAAAAGAAGGGATTGTGGTGTACCATCGACAAGGACATGCGGACCCTTGGGTTCTACAGCAGGCGGAACACCCACAGCCGGAAAAGGTAGGAGGACCAGAGACACTAGCCCGCATACTGGCGGTAGCCTACCCTGATCTGAATGGGCACTTGAGGGCATCACAGCAGCCACAAGGGGGTGAGTACAGTGGGCGTTACAACCTTAATTGGTAGGTGGCATGGGATCCGGGTGGTGGGTGTGAGTTAGTGGGTGCCCCTTAATGTTAGGTCACACATTGCTGCGTGAACCAGCTCAAGGGTAATGGGTGCATAGCAAATCCAGGGAACCTAACTAGGTTGCATTCCATGTCACACAGGGCTTAGTGGGTCCCAGGAGGGGTGCAGTTGGCGGTGGTTGGTCCTCATCTTGCTGTGGCATCTAGCCAATTGAATGCCAGTGCAATGCATAGTTCTCAATCCTGATCCCTGTGTGTGACAGTACTGTGTATACCGACTTTGGTGTTGGTGCTGTTTTTGACCCAGTGCTCCCTTTCTCTCCCTTCCCCCCTTTCTTCTTCTGTCATCCTGATCATGTGTGCATTAGCATCATCTGGCAGAGGAGCAGGGGCACTGGTGACAGAGGGAGATGCATCCCACAGGACCCTTGAGGCAGAGTCCACCGACACCGAGGGAACCAGTGGGACGGAGGGCGAGGGGAGCACCACGGCGCAGACAGGAGGTGACAACACTGACTCAGATTCCTTCTCTGATGGAAACTCCTTGGTGGTGGCGGACGCCTCTGTAACCACCCCAGCTGCCACCACTCCCCGTATCAGCACCACCCTCCCAGTACTCCCTCAGCGAGTTGCCCGTGCCCACTCACCCGAGAGGGTTGGCATCTCCTTCGCCCCAGGCAACTCATGCCCTGCCCCACTGAGCCCTGCTGCCCTGAGTGAGGAGCTATTGGCCTCCTGAGATCCATCTCTGTGGGGCAGTCAACCACTGTGAATGCCATCCAGGGGCTGACATCCCAGATACAGCAATGCAATGCATTTCTGGAGGGCATCCACGGTGGATTGGTGGCCCAACAGAGATCAATTCGGGCTCTGGCTTCCTCTCTGATGGCAGCCATTGTCCCGGTTCCTACTGTCCTCCCTTCAACTACCACTTCCCAGTCCCAGACTCCTGAACCCCAACCCAACCCATCCCATGCATACATACAGACGAGCATGCACACAAGACATCACACAAAAGTGACACAGCCAAACACAGGCACCACACTTCAGTCCACAAGCACTCACACAAACACCGGACAGTTGCACACACAAAAAAATCCACTGCCTCCACTGTCTCTTCCTCATCCTCCTCCACCTCTCTCACAGTCATGTCCACACTCACACCTGCATGCACTGTTTCAACATCCACCACCAGCATCACCACACCAAGCAGCACACACCTCACTAGCAGACACCCCCACAACATCCATCCACGTGTCCCCTTTGTTCTCTCCCACCCTGTCTGTCCCCCCTCCTAAAGGACACAAATGCGGTCATTCAGACACCCAACAGCCATCCACCTCACATGAGCACACTGCCCATGCACCTGGACCCACGTCCAGCAGACGTACTCCTCCAACAACCACTCCCTCAACCTCAACTCCCATCCCTCCTCTGTCATCCTGCCCCACCATCCCTAAGAAGCTTTTCCTTGCCCAACTTGACCTCTTCTCTCCTACTCACCAGCCAGGAGAAGGAACCCACTCCACCAGCCAGGAAGGGGAAGGATCCCTCACCTTCTGCAAGGAAAGAAAAGAAGCCCTTACCTCTTGCCATGAAAGAGAAGAAGCCCTCACCTCCAGCTGAGACACAGAAGCCCTTGCCTTCAACAGAGGTTGCCTGGGAGGCCCCATCCCCTGCTGAGACACAGCAGCCCTCACCTCCTGCAGAAGCTGGGAGGTTACCAACACCACCACATCCAGTGGACATGGGGCCCTCATCCCATGCTGAGACACAGCAGCCCTCCCCTCCATCAGGGGCTGCCCAGGAGGCACCTTCCCCAACTGAGACACAGCAGCCCTCGCCTCCAGCAGAGGCTGCCCTTGAGGCACCTTCCCCAGCTGAGACAGTGCAGCCCTCACCTCCAGCAGAGGCTGGCAGAGTACCAACACCATCAACACCACCAGTGGCCACAGAGCCCTCACCTCCAGCTGAGACAATGCAGCCCTCACCTCCAGCAGAGGGCCCGTTGGCCACCCTCCAGGGACTGCTGTACAAGGAGCCCCCTCCAGTGCCAGTGGGCAAGTTCCCCACCTGAGAGACTGTGACCTTGCCCTCCCCAGCAAAGGATAATGAGCATGGAGCCCCCTCCAGAACCAGTGGGCAAGTCCCCACCTGAGAGACTGTGACCAGCACTCCCCAGCATTGGGAAATGGGCATGGAGCCCCCTCCAGAACCAGTGGGCAAGTTCCCGACTTCAGCTTAGGTACCCCCACCCCCCTTCCCCTGAGGTGCCTGCCCATTTCCAAAATGATGCCTCTGAACAGTTCTGTGCGGATGTTGTCAGGAACAAGTTTGGCCTTGGACTGTGCCCTATGGCCATGTGGGCTCTTTGTACTTTGGACTGGGCATTGGCCCTTTCTGGACAATTGTGCATATCTCTTTGTTATCCAATTGGTTCATTTGGTGGCTGTTCCCATTCAATACATTCTCTGTACTACCTTACTGTAGTCCTTGTGTTTTTATGACGTATGTCCTGTGCCATTGTTTTTTTCTACAGCTGGTTGTGTGTTTAGTATGTGTGTGTCTAGTGTGTGTTGTGCATGTGTGTGTCACTCTGCTTTTCCTCCCTCCCTCCCTCCCTTGTGTGCTAGGCGGCAGTACTCACCGTCATCATCTTCATTGGTATTCCAAGTGGAGCATGGCGTAGAAGAGCATCGGGAATACTTGCAGTTCCTGTTCCATGGCGGCATTGTTCTTCTTTGTGTCTCTGATGGTGAGTCTTTCATCTTCTGTGCAGTGTTTCGCCAGGCTTTTGATGGTGTTGGTACCTCCCCGGAAATCGTGGCAGATTGAAGTGTTATGATATGGTGGGTGGTACCTTGTCTTCTGCCTGGCTGTTGGTGACTACCATCATGGCGCGTGATTTAACGCCCTGGTGGATGGTGTGGTACATTGGCTGTCTATTGGTGTTCTCACCACCGTGGTCTTAATCTGGTGGTAATTACCACCACTTTAACTGTCACTGCCAATGTCATAATGACCACCATAGTGCCAAGTACACCAAAGGCCAGAAGTACAGAGTAAGGATCGGAAGCCATTTCACCAGTGGCAAGTTTGCCACACCAATCCCCAACAAAGAAACAGTAAATGCAATTGTGTTGATCATGCAGGATTACTGGTGGCACATATTGACATGCCAATTCTGAATCAAAACACCGTAATGAGACCTGCCACTTCCCCTCCAGTGCCCATGATAAAAGCCAAATAACCCCTGTGGCCAGTCGGAACATGCCCACGACCTTTGCACTAGTGGCCCTTCAATCATTGTACATGGGGTGTGATCACTATACTGTAATATCTCATTGCAGGAATTCCACCTTGGTTACGGGTACTCACCCTCTGATGTGGCACCTTTACCCCAATGGACGAGGCCCTTTGTGAGGCAGAAGCCCCTTGTGACACTGTCAAGGGAGGTGTCGCACATGCTAAGATTTGATCCCCAGAGCTTATGGCCCTAAGAGACATTGGTCACACTAGTCTATGACATGTACACATGACAAAATGCACAGATAATCTTTTGACACTTGGGGACAACTGTTGTATACAGACATCATGTATGGCTCGCAAAGTACTCTCAGGGTGGCATATGAGGACAGAGTATTAATAGTCCATCAATCATCATCAACAACAGACTGCAAACCACGTGAAGACGATGACACAAGGTGTTGCTCAGGTGTACCTCTGCTGAGGTACAGTGGTTGCACATCTGTATGATGTGAGGAGATGAGGGGAGAGTGCATATGCAGCATCATATGATGAAGGAAAGGGAGTGATATTTGTAAATGTCCCTTATGCATCTGTACAGTACATGCTGTGTGAAATGTCACATCCTGTGTCTGTTGGGGACATGAATGTGGCATGCAGATAAGCTTTGTCTAATGGTTGTGCACATGTTCATACACAGTGATACATATCATACTTGTGTGGTGCTCGCTACTTACCCAGTAGCCACATGTTGCCAAATTCTCCCGCTGCCATCCACCGGGCAAGAAGGTGACCTGTAGAAAAAAACTTTCATGGGTACTGCCTGAGAACACTGCATCAAATAAGCTACCACTGGCATCACAGACACCCTGCATTTTGATGGAGAGCCAACGGTGTCTTGCAGAAGATATGTGCACTGTGTCAAGTTGGCTGAAGAGCCACATGAGTTCAATCAATTGCACCCAGCACATGTGGGAAGCGGGAAAAGAGGTCAAAATCCCTAGCTTCCCTTTGCCTTC
Organism: Pleurodeles waltl; assembly: GCF_031143425.1. Classification (NCBI taxonomy): domain Eukaryota; kingdom Metazoa; phylum Chordata; class Amphibia; order Caudata; family Salamandridae; genus Pleurodeles; species Pleurodeles waltl. The sequence goes on along the minus strand of NC_090437.1, from coordinate 254,656,684 downwards.
TGCCGAGTGTATGGGGCATTTGTATGTGGCGATAGGCTCTCCTACTGATGCAGCTCAGTACCTGATGCAGGGATTAGGACTGGGTTGCCTGAAGATGCCCACAAGGTCACCAGTGACCCTCTGGAATGATCAGATAGCAAAGAAACAGAGGGCTTCTAGGATCTTAACATAGGCTGGGATTGCGTGGGAGCTGCAAGCCACAGAGTCAAGATCCTGCTTCTACTCACAGACCATCTCCAAAAAGATATCAGTAGGAAAACGGTATTTGGTCATGATATCTTGGCTGGCCATCCCAAAGAGGTACATCCATTGCCTGAAGATCCTCTCTACTCTCCTCAAATAATCCTGTCCCATAGCAAGGGGCAAACCAACATTCATTCACATGTTGCAGGGTCTGAAAGGGTTTGTTTGTGTCAGCTTTGCTTTTATGTGTGCAGCAAGGCTGGGATTGGGTGTGGCCTGAGGAGTTTCAGCTGGAGCTGGGTGGGGGATAGTAGGTAGTTACACAGGTGTGTCATCATGCATTTTTGCCTCATCCGCCCGAGTGAGGATGATCAGCCCGAGTGCGGATGTAAAGATACTACTTGTAACTTACACTTTTGGTCTAGATTTAGACCAAAAGTGTAAGTTTACCTTTGTGAATCAGACCCAGTGATAATATCCATAATTCCTGCCTGCCATGCATTGCTCTGCCCCTTTCCACCATGCAACATGTGCAAAACTAGCTTGCAATATATTCACATGTATGGCTTGGGGAATTTGCATTGCACATGAAACCAGATGCATGGTTCATGTATGTTGAACAGCCCTCATACTGAAGAGCTTATCTGTGTTGACAGACACTGAGATGTGTATTGTGTCACCAATTTCCAATTTCAAATAGTTAGTGGGTATGTTAGGTAATTGAGTTTTGATTATTACAAGTAGGCCATATCCATATTGCCCATCCTGGAATCGCTTGCTCATGATTGAGAGCTAGAATATGTATGTATCATGCATACTGCTGGGGTATTTTGTCAGCACTTTTGTAAATTACCCACAATGGTCGACAATGACCTGGACATTGATGGAATGGGTGTGTTCCCTGTTGCAGTAGAAATGGGAAGTTGCAGAAGGAGGAACCAATTGCACAAGCGTGCAGTCCATGACACTAAGCTCATGTTGGAACCCATGGATGGCATAAAATCCTTGTTTGATTTCCTGCTGCAGTTGCTGGGTGTTGGGGAAAGGTGTCAGACGGATGATTGCATTCAGGATAGAAGGTAGCAATGAGGAGAATGATGGCTGAGAGATTCTGCCCACTCGGGCTGCTGTTGTCTGGAAGGACCCCAAGGTCAGCATGTGGATTACAGCCAGGAGTTTTGTCTGTGCAGGGATGTTGGTAACCCTGTCCACTGTAGCCTGGAGTCTTGGTGGAATCAGGTGTGGCAGCCATACTATGTACTCCTTCCTCAGACGGTAATGGGTAATTACCTCTTCCTCCCTGAGTCCAATGAGCATTGTGCACTGACGATAGATGCGGTCCCTTCTCCTGCATTGCCTCCGTGTTTCAGGTGGTAGTGATATTGGTGGTGATGGTGGAGGTGATGGTGTTGGTGATGGTGGTCTTCTTGGGGCTCCAACCTGCAGAAGGAGTAGATCCATGGTGTCCTCGAGCTTCCCTGACTAATTTAGGTCTGTTCTCCTTATATACCAGTGCCAATTAGTCATTTTTACACCTGCTCTGATGAGGCATTCATTTTTTGCAAAGAGAGTGTCATTTTTTGAAATCCTTACAAATACGGCTGCATCAGTTTTGCATGATTTTTTCTAAGAGAGAACACGTACATTGCAAATCATTGTTGTTACCTAACGCAGTTGGATATTGCACTAGGAAAACCTGACACACTGGAGGGAAAAGTGACACTAGAGGCCTCTAGAATCACTTTGTAAATATTGAGCTAAGGATGCGCTGCCGTTGCATCAATAATTCTTATGATCATTAGCAATCTAGCACAGACATGGCATGACATTGATTTGAGTATGTATGTCAATAAGCACTTTCTGATAGTTACAGACAGCAGGTAGTCTACCAAGTAAATTATTGTGCCATTTTATATTCTCCAAACTGTCAGCCATTTAGTAGACAGACCAGGTCCAAACAGAACTTTCTGAACCAGCTTTGATATTGTGCATACCCAGAAGAGATCATGCATTCAGCAATCAATGGTTCAGCGAACTTTAAATGGGTCTATTCCCATTCATTCCTTTCAGCAGTGGATGCTTTCATCCTTGTTACAATATAGTGCACGAATCATAAAAGGCATCTTCATTGTACATATTTAACACAAACTGAAATTATGTATTTCTTTAGAGTAGATTTTGATTGCCAGTTGTCATTTATTTCATTAGTTGAGGCAGGGATGGGAAAGCAATTCTGTAGGAAAATATTATTTATAAGAGAAGGACAAGCAGTTCTATAGGAAAACATTGTTTGTAAATGTCTTTCATTTTCTGTAGGACAAGGAACCAGGATTATATGCTGCACAAATAGCTATGATTAGATCTGGTTTTCTATTGAAAAACTGGTTAACCTTTTTGCTAATAATTAAGGCACCGACTGACCTTTTTTTAAATTTCTCATTAGATTTGGGTTTAGCATGACACGTTTCATACAGTTTTGTTTAGAAGCTGCAAAAAACAGGGAGAGGGAAGAGGGCTTCAAAAAAGTGAAATTTCCCATTTTAAATCTCATAGGAATTGGCTGGGAGATTCAGAAAAAAAAACAGTGGACTGTAATTGCACCAAACTTGTCATAAAATTTCACCTTTATAAAGGAAATGCCTTTCCTTGTTTTGGTGTGAACCTGTTAAGTGACATTTAAAAAATTAGTAATAGAAAAGTTGGTAAGTCTCAAATTGAGCCAACCACTCAACTAAAATAGAATTATCTCAGCCACAGTCGACAGATGACTCTCGATCCTTACCTGGATCCAAATTAAATAAAAATACTCAAATCCTATTGAACAAAGGAGCTTTTTCTCCAGTTGTCCATTTTGCAACCTCTGCTTAAAAACAGAGAATGCTGACCAAAGTGCTCTCATTGACTGGTTGAAAGAGAAAATGTTGTGCTACAGCTGCCATCACAGGACATGAGGCATAGTCTCCAAATCTTGAATAAAAAATTCAGAGTCCATGTAAGAAGGCAGAGAGGCCACATCCAGGCTTAATTGGAAGGGTGTCCAAAATGTTCCTCTAGTGATTAAAAAATAAAGCAAAATAGTTCTGCAGGGTCAACAACCCTCTGATGGTACTGAGAATCTTTACGGGCATGGATTTCCCAAGTCCAAAATCCACAGTCAACTGCCTATGAACCGATACTAGGAAGTATGAGCGCCATTTTGGAAACATTAAGGGGCATATTTATACTCTGATTGCGCCGGAATTGTGTCGTTTTTTTTTACGCAAAGCTAACTCCATATTTATACTTTAGCGTTAGACCCGTCTAGCGCCAAAGATCTTGGAGTTTGCGTAAGTTTTTAGCGTGGACACCTACCTTGCGTTAAGGATATGCAAGATAGGCGTTCCCGTCTAAAAAATGACTCCAAGGCATGTGCGCCTTATTTAAACTCCCGTGCAAAAATGGCGCACGGGAGTGGGCGGGTCAAAAAAAATGACGCCCAGCCGCTTTTGCATCATTTTTTAGCGCCTGGTCAGGGCAGGCGTTAAGGGACCTGTGGGCTCGGAAGGAGCCCAGAGGTGCCCTCCCATGCCCCCAGGGACACCCCCTGCCACCCTTGCCCACCCCAAGAGGACACCCAAGGATGGAGGGACCCATCCCAGGGAACTTAAGGTAAGTTCAGGTAAGTAATTTTTTTTCTATTTTTATGTGGCATAGGGGGGCCTGATTTGTGCCCCCCTACATGCCACTATGCCCAATGACCATGCCCAGGGGACAGAAGTCCCCTGGGCATGGCCATTGGGCAAGGGGGCATGACTCCTGTCTTTGCTAAGACAGGAGTCATGTCAATGGAGGGTGGGAATAAAAAACAAATGGCGCTAATCGGGTTGAGGCAGATTTTTTGCCTCAGACCGACTTGCCCCATTTTTTGACGCCCAAGCTCCATTTTTCCCTACGCCGGCGCTGCCTGGTGTGGGTAATTTTTTTTGACGCACACCACTCAGCTCCGCCGGCTAACGTCATTCCATAAATAAGGCGCCCGCATGGTGCTTTGGAATGGCGTTAGCCGGCGTTAACATTTTTGACGCACAACTGCGTTGGCGCAGTTGTGCGTCAAAAAGTATAAATATGGCCCTAAGAGCCTGATTTAGATCTCGTCAGATGGAATACGTCACAAACAGCGGACAGGATATCCGTCACATTTGTGATAGAATATTCCCAGGAGATTGAAATCAGGCCCGAAGTCTAGATGCTGACAGCGCAAACTTCGAGCACCATCTTGAAAGTGCAGAGTATGTGCAACCTTGCATCACATTTGCTTTTTTAGAAGCACATTTATGCTGTGCTCACTTTTCTTAGAGCAGTGAGGTATCTGCCACACTTGAGAGGATACACTTAGCAAGCCTAGCAACAAGGGCTTTACTTCCCTATAGTCAATGCACATGTGCAAGCTTTTTTAAATTTTAAACAATTACATTTAAAAACAGCAAAAAATGCTTTTCTTTGACAACAAAGGAACATCAATCATTTTGGAACAAATAGAAGACTGCACAGTTATTTTTTAGAGAAAATGTAGTTACCCTGCTCATACCATGGCAGGCATCATGCTACAAGAGATTGCAACACCTTTGGGTGCTGCAGATGAAGAAGTGATCTGCACTGGCCAGAGAAAAGAATAATGTTCTCCATTGATTGAGGGAACTTTTTCTGGGTTAGAAGCATCCTAATGATGTCACAGTTACCTGGCACAACTGTGAGTAGAAGCTCACAGCATCAAAAATGCAACCACACTTCTGTTCAATTAATGGGAGGCAGTGCATTTAATGCCAGAAGGAAAGCGTCATTGCAGAGGCAGAGGAGGATGAAATGCTGCTCAGCCTTCTAGATGAAGTCCTGAGCAAAGACCAGGAGAAAGTGAACCTGCATATAAAGGTTTTTATGTTGTACTGTATGGATTGCAAAGTTCACATCTGTTGTGGTAAGCAAAACAAAAATATAGGAGACGATATGATAGCAGAACATTACAGGAACTTCTATAAAAAAAAAGTTAATTGGTGGTTTTGTGGTTTAACGCTTATTAAGAAAACAACTTTTTCAGCCAGAAAAACATTGAAAACTCAAGAATACCCCTTACAAAAGAAGAAACATTTTTGCTGAAAGCCACTGTCTATTTAATCCCTGCTCCTCAAGGCCATGAGCCCTGCACAATTATCAGCTATGGTGGGTTAGGGACAGGCCGTAGTCACAGGGAAGGCCCTGCATCTAGCCACCACTGCATACACCTGAAAGCTATATGCAGCAGAGGCTGAGTCCCAGTAGCGGTATAGATACTGAGCCTGGCCAGAGGCCAGACCCTGCAGTCGAACATGCTATGCTACCCCTATCTCAAGTTAAGAAAGGTAAACAGTTTAATTTGCTAATAATTTTGGACACAGTGACAAATCTGCATAAAAGTTAACAGAGACTTTAAAAGGTCACTTTTCTATTGGTATGTCAAGGTTTATGCAAATCCGTAAAAAGGGGCAAAGCTAAAAGGGGGGGAGGGGGGCAATAAAAGATTCATTTGCTTAAAAAATCTGGAACTGTTTGTACGAACTACTGTAGTACAGATACCCAATGCTGGTATTTTGGGTTCATGTAGATCCAATCAGCAGAAGGCAAACTTAAACAAGCAGCATTTATTTGTGAATAACTATGTTACTATCTGATGGATCCCCATGGAATTTGGCAAAGACTTACCATGTTTTGCTTGCTCTTGGTATATTTATATACATGCTAGTCCATTATTAAAGTTCAAAGCAAGAGTAAAACATGGTGGGCAGTATTAATTACCTTGTGCCGTATGTAGCTCGCACTGTACCTAGAGCTAGTGTAGTTAGTGAGGTCAAGCTTTCCGTATTAAAGGCATTTATTGTTTTCTTAATAACTTTAGTGTCATTTAGACATCTGTTCAAAACATTCTAAAAAACTTTCATCTACTTTGTGTTCCTTTTGGAAAGTTTTGTACTGAACCATCTAGTGGGGGGGCGTGTTAAAAAATATCGGGTAGCCTAAAAGTGGCATTTCCCTTTTTAATTGCATTGGTAAGCTTATTCTCTGGTATGGAAAAAGCAATTGAACAGAATTACATCACATTTAGCACAACGTTAGAACATTACACAGAAAGCATATTTTTGGTGATTTGATGTAAATCCTTTCAACAGTTTTCCCAGAAGTTAGCTTTTAAATAGGGGTTCGGGTGGGTCATGAAGGGCTTAACCTTTGAGACATCTGTACCTTTGAGTATTATGGTACTTCAGCAGTCTGAACAGTTTAGAAAATACTACAATCTGATTGGCTGTGTGAGATGTTTGTCCTGTTTGTTATTTTAGTACTTAACATCTAGATTAGGTCCTGTGGTACCAGAACTATGTGATTGGCTTTTTGCAACATTACAATAAAATGTTGCAATAGCAATTACAGGACTCCTTCCCCCAGCCCTAGAGGTACTGACAGAACATCTTGACCCATGAGCCATATGTGGGTGGGGTGGGGGTACCAACCTCCCATCACTGCTGAAGAAAATCATAAAAGAATTTCAATGGACACAGTACCCCAGAAACATGGGACTCAGTAAGGCTCCCCATGTGGTATTGTGTTATGGCTGTGGGTATCACACACAGGCCACATTTCCCCACCATGTTGTTGCAGTAATGTGCAAGATTAATTTTGAGACACTGGTACCATAGTATCAGTAGTGATACTATGATACTGACAGTAATGCATGAGACTGTTAAGGGTCCAAAGGTAAAACATCTGACCAAAGTGAAGCAGCACATCTACCACAAGCTACAAAATCCTGCTTTGTCCCACTCGGAGCTTTCCGCACTAAACTGAACAGGTCAGCAGAAGCTCGATGATGATGTATCCCATTTTGAGGAACCTTGCTGGCTTCAGCTTCGTGCCTTCCCTATTGGCAAAGGCACTCTAGAAAATAGACAAAGACAAAAAGTAAAAACTACAAAAAATTCCCAATTGGCAAATGCACTCTAGAAAATAGACAAAGACAAAAAGTAAAAACTACAAAAAACTCCATTGTGCTTGGCCTGAAATCATGCCTAGGTACTGGTCAACATCAAAACACAACTTTCGTTTGTCACCTTGCAGTCTTTTGTCACCTTTTGCCTCAAAACTTTAGAAATGTGTACTTTCAGTGATCTGACTTTGATTACTACTTGGCTTATTACACTTTTCTTGATTTTTCTATATTGGTTTGCAATTGTTTGTTGTTTTTTAGATTTACAATTGGTACTGCTTTAGCAAGTTCTTTTCCAGGCTTAAAAACATGTTTAGTACTTCTTGAACTTATCAGGCATTCATCTATGAAACTACATACTATTTATACTATTGCTGCAAGGGATTGATTTCTCTTGAATTCTTTTGGAATTGTGTTGTGGTCTCATCAGATGGCATTTATTAAGTTGTTTGAGTGGCCTTCCCACTCTAAATGATAGCTCGATTTTAGACAATCACACAGTTACCTTGACCACTGTGTTTGTCTAGTCATTTACTCTTTCTCAGTGTTTCCTCAGCCGCAGCCTTCTCTTATATATTTTTCTCTGTTGGTAGTAAATTTCTTTTTTCACCTATTTTGTGTGTTGGTTCCGCCTCTCTTTCTCTTTCTCAGAAGCCACAGATTTATTTTTCTGTCTACTTAGGTCTGGTTTACAGACTGCTTTAGTGTTTTGGCAAGAGCTCATATCATCACACAACACACGCCACCAATCAAACAACACAGAACATATCCAAATGGAAAAGAGGCCAATAGCATCGTAGTTCAACTAACGTTAGACAATTACTTATAGGGGTGTCCCTCAATGTAAGTGTAAACCCACAGCATTTTCTGGAAGTGAGCTAAGTAGTCAATGCACACATTGGCATTAATGCCTTGTTTTTTAAGTCCATTTTTATTTTTTAACAGACAGTGCCCCGGTTCCCACACTCGCTTTAGGTCCATGGCACTATTGTGAGTGCACATGCATTCATATTTGTTAAAATGGGTGCACACATTTATGTTGCAAAGCACGGATCATGAGTCACCCATGGCTATTTGATCTTTTTTTAATTTCACCATTCAAGATTAGCTGCTGGCCATATCAGAAAAGTTAACTTAGAAATGTGCACACAAACATGGATTTGTAAATCTAATTTGTTGCCATTGCTTGTTTCATTCTCTTTTCACTTATTGGCATATTTAAGAAAAATGGCGAGGCACTCAGAACAGCGCTAGCTTTCTTGTGCCCCCTTAGTGCCCCCCTAATGCCACCATGTGTGCGCCATGTTTAAAATATAGGGCCCCATGGCAGTAGTTAGGGGATTAGCATCAGAATGTTTAACCCTATTCCGGCGCTCTGCAGGATTCGCTTAAAAAATTCTGATGCTAATCCTACAAATCACCCAGAGGCCCTTTGTAACCAATGGAAGCCTCCCTTTAACGCCTGCTGAAAAAAATGCACATCTTTTAGATTTCCTTGCACCATTTTTTGCCACTCCCCCATGGGAGAATGCCCCTTTGCATACATTATGCCTGGCGCAAGCATAATGTAGCACAAAGGGTTACAAAGTGGCACAATGCATGCATTGCGCCACTTTGTAAATATGGTGCAGTATTTTTGGCCTTCTAACACCACATTCGCATTAAAAAAAAGAAAATGGCACTAATGTGGCATTGGAATGGAGCTAGGGTCTCTTAAATTTGCCCCTTAGTTTTTTAAGTACTTGCTTTGAAACTTTTAGTTAAAATACATTTAGTTGCCTAATATTTGCAGGCTCGTTTAGGCCTGGTTGGTTTACTATAGGTTTGCAAGAGAGGAGAAGGTCACAATATTGTCACCTTGGCGGAGGACTGTTTGCCCTTTTTAGACATTCCTGTCTCCCTAATGCAGACTCTTTGCTTTAAAGGAAGATGCCATCATGGCAGCGTTACACCTTAGTAGATGGCATATTTAAAGTGCCTGCTCTGCAAACGTTTCTGTGTTTAGAGAAAGCAAACCACAATGCGGGAGACCATTTTCTTGAAACAAAAAATAAATGGTCCAGATTTGCAGGGAGGCTCCTCCCTGCACCTGGGAGCCATTCTTCATTTTCCCTGCCATGTCCGCCATGCCTCAAGTAGTGGACACAGGAAGGGACAATTAGTTACAATAACCCCTCCCTCAAAAGGATGAGGTGATCATCACTATGACCTGCCAAAAGCATAGCAGACGAGATACTTAATCAAAAATAACCCCAGTTGAGCCAGCTAAGGCTCATTTGGTCTAACCCTGCTTCTTCGTGTACCCCTAACTAGTGTTGGGGACCACAGGTTTGGCAGGGCTGGTGCATCTCTGATTTACAGTAGTGCTCCTGCAACACCAAACTCTAAAGGAGGCTCTTGACTTGATAAAAGAAACTGAAAATGGAAACTATGACTGTTTGTAAGGCCTACAATTTCTACAACTTGGTTTAAAAACACTCAAGGTTACTAATGATTGGGTTAGAGTGAACATTCTCAGCGAAAATAATGCCAAATTAAGGAATGGTTAGGTCAAACTGAGAGCAGATCAAAGGTTGGAAAAACAGTTCTAATTTGTTTATATACTCAATCCTTTATGAACTAAACGTATTCAAACTGAATTTCTACTATATAGGTAGTTCATTTCGATCAAGTTTCTCACTAAATGTTATAAATTAGATGTTTTTCATTATATATACCCCACTGCAGATGGCTATACCAATTGTGAAAGACATTCATCTAAGTTAATGACACTCCACTCTCTCTTATATCTCTATGCAACAACCCCTTGCTTTCAGTTTCTAGTTCTGTTTTTGATGCAACACCTCAAACATCCACCTTCTGTTTATGAAACTTCATTTTTGCAAAGAGTGAAAGCACAATGGTAGATGAAAACTATATAAACATGATGCATTGGCAGTTCCCCAAATTGTCAACACACTATTTTGGATAGAAGAACATGAAAGTATGCAACACATTGAGAAGTTGATGTTATGCTGTTTGCTTCTATCTAACCAGGCATGTTCAGAAAGCAGATCATGACTAAATGTATCCATTCGTTACAGAGCTTGTTAGGCCATTTTTTTAAACATGTAGATATTGTGATTCCCTAATCGCAACTCTTACTGAATCTCAACTAGAAAATCACAATTCCTAAAGTACAAAAACCCACAAACATTAAACAGCGATTCCTAGTAGGTCACAAATCGACCTACCTCATGAATTTAACACAATAGGTCACAGTTGGCACCCCATTAGGAGTGATGGTTATCATAGGGATGGCAGCCTGCTGGGGTCAATCAACTACCATGTCAGTGATTGCTTTTCAATAAAGCAATCTGTGTTTTTTTTAAAGCTGTGATTTTCTCTAAAGAGGGACAAACGTGTTTAAAAAAAGAAAATGAAAAGTTGAAGTTTCACTTGCTATCCCCCTCACAGTGTTTTCAATGGCAAAACATTGAATTACGGTTTAATAAACCTACTAAACATACATACCATTATATTTAATTTACCACAGTGGTCTACAAAGTTCAGATGTTTTTCAAATACAATAAAAATAGAGTATTACAAAACATAAAAATATATTTGAACAAGGATTTCTAGGATGGAAAATTCAAGGTGTTATCAGCTGCATTGTAGTGCATGATTTATACATCAATTTGTTCCTTAACCTTATTTGAGAAATTCTTATGAGCGAAAAAGGTTATCCTTTTCCCTATTCCCTTAGAAATTAATCACTTCAGTCTTAATGGAGATTAAGAGCCAATCTGCCAAAGAACGTGATTAAAAGAATATTTCCTACACAACAAGGAAAGTCTTATGCTAATGAGACAAAGGACAAAGCTGAGGTGTCATCGCTGAGCTTATTAAAAGGTTATAATACAGTTTTGGTCCTACAGAGCTAAATAACGATGAATAATTATCATAATCCCCTACAGTTAGAATTTGTGCGACCACACTTAAACATGGTGAACTATAGCAAGGTAAAGGTGTATAATTATAGAGGCCATGCTTATTCTAGTAAAATAACAGATACAACGTACTGCAAGAAAGAACATCAATATTCTTACCTTTTCAAATATTTTGCAATTTAAATGAAACACAACTATGAGACATTTAACCAAAGTTAAAAGAAATAGATTAATGTTCCAGATGTACAAAGCTATCTACCGCTCACAAAGCCTATGATATGCTAATCACAGGATTTCCTACCACTTCATGGCTTTCTTTTTAAATTACTAAACCCATTTTGCATTTGGCAAGAGCAAAATGGGTTTAGAAATGCATTCCGAAACACAATTTGTAAGGGACATGCTTAGGGTGTTCCTTCCAAATTGTGATCCAGAATGCTATGCATCAATGATTTTGGTCACAAACTATTCATAGCTTACTGATTCCTGAAAAGGTTTGCATTTGTAAATGGAAAGCAGGCAGAGGGTGGGGAGCGTGGAATCAAAGGGGCATAATTAAAAGCCTTTAGCACCACTCCAATGCCACATTAGCGTAATTTTGTTTACGCTAATGTGCAGTTAGAAGGCCAAGAACTCCACAAGGAAATAATCTCCCACTTTGTAGTTTCTTTCTCTAAACAAAGAAAAGTTGCAGAGCAGGCACTTTAAATATGCCATCTGCTAAGGTGTAAAGCTGCTATGATGGCAGCTTCCTTTAAGGCACAGAATATACACCCGGGAGTGAGGAATGTCTAAAAATGGCAAACAGTCCTCCGCCAAAGCGGCAAAGTTGGGGCCCTTTTCCTCTCTTGCACACCAATAGTACATCCCCCAGGATCTAAATGAGCCTGCAAGCAAATATTATGCAACTGAATGTGTTTTCAACAAAAGGTTTCAAACCAAGGGGCATATTTAAAAGCCCCTAGTGCCACCTTGCACCACATTACCAACGACATCAGGACCCTGATGGACAACGGAGAAACAACCGCCCTCATCCTCCTGGATCTCTCGGCAGCCTTCGATACCGTGTGCCATCGCACCCTAATAACCCGCCTCTGCACCACTGGAATCCTAGGAAAGGCCTAGATTATCTGCGGCATACCCCAAGGATCCTCGCTCAGCCCTACCCTCTTCAATATCTACATGAGCCCCCTCGCCGCCATTGCACGCAAACACAACATCAACATCAACATCATCTCCTACGCCGTCGACACCCAGCTGATACTCTCCCTCACCAAAGACCCAGCCACCGCCAAAACCAACCTACAGGAAGGAATGAAAGACGTCGTGGAATGGATGAAGCTCAGCCGCCTAAAACTGAACTCAGACAAGACGGAGGTCCTCATCCTCGGACAATCCCCATCTGCCTGGGACGACTCCTGGTGGCCCACGGCGCTGGGTACCGCACCAACCCCCTCGGATCAGGCATGCATCCTCGGGTTCATCCTGGACTCCCGCCTCACGATGACCAAGCAAGTCAACGCCGTCTCGTCATCATGCTTCAACACCCTACACATGCTCCGGAAGATCTTCCGGTGGATCCCCGCTGAAACCAGAAAGACGGTTACCCATGCCCTCGTCACAAGCCGACTGGACTACGGAAACACCCTAAACGCAGGAACCACCGCCACGCTTCAGAAACGACTACAACGCATACAGAACGCCTCTGCACGCCTCATCCTCGACATCCCTCGCCACAGCCACATATCTGCCCACCTCAAACACCTGCACTGGCTCCCCATCAACAAGAGGATCACCTTCAGGCTCCTCACCCCCGCACACAAAGCACTCCACAACATGGGCCCCGAATACCTCAACAGCCGCCTCTCGTTCTACATGCCCACGCGTCAGCTCCGCTCAGCCAGCCTCGCCCTTGCCACCGTCCCACGGATCCGCAGAACCACTGCCGGAGGAAGATCATTCTCCTACCTGGCAGCCAAAGCATGGAACTCCCTCCCCACACACCTAAGAACTACCCAGGACCATCTCGCCTTCAGGAAACACCTCAAGACATGGCTCTTCGAGCAGCAATAACACCCCCCCCCTCCAGCACCTTGAGACCCTCACAGGTGAGTAGCGCGCTCTATAAATGGATTGATTGATTGATTAGCATCATTTTTTTCTACGTCAATGTGGCCCAACGAGACAAAAATCCTCACGCCATATTTACAAAGGGACGCAATGCATGCATTACACCACTTTGTAATCCTTTACGCTATATTATGCCTGTGCCAGGCATAATGTATGCAAAGGGGGCGTTCCCCAGTTATGGGGGCCAAAAAAATGGTGCAAGGAAGTCTAACAGATTTTCTTGCATCATTTTTTCAGCACTTTTAATGCCTCAGAGCAGGCATTAAAATGGGGCTTCCATTATTTATAATCGGCATTTATGTACTCTGCAGAAGTAGCTCCAAGATGTTTGCACTACTTCTGCAGAGCACTTCAATAGTGTCAATAAAAATTATGCTATTGCCCCCTACTCTGCGCCATAGTGCACTGTGTGTTAGATGTGCCTCGCATATGGTGGTGGTAGGGGGAGGCTAAGGGGTGCAAGGGAAGTAGAGCTGCACTAAGTGCAGCGCCACTTTCCTTAAATGTGCCCCAAGTACTTAAAAAACTAAGGGCCATATTTAGGAGCCCATAGCGCCATTCCAATGCCACATTAGCCTCATTTGTTGATGCAAATGTGGCGTTAGAAGGCCAAAAATGCGGCACCATATGTACAAAGAGGTGCAATGCATGTTTTGCATCACTTTGTACCCCTTTGTGCTATATTAGGCTTACACCAAGCATAATGTATGCAAAGGGGGCGTTCCTTCTTTGGGGGGGCCAAAAAAATGGAGCAAGGAAAACTAATAGATTGGTAACAATGGGCCTCTGGGTGCTTTACAGGATTAGAGTCTGAATTGTTTATGCTAATCCTGGAAAGCGCTAGACTAGCATAAAAAACCTGAAGCTAGTCCACTAATTACCACCATGGTGCACCATATTTTAAATATGGCGCACACATGGGGGCCTTAGGGGGGCACTAAGTGACACAAGAAAAGTGACGCTGCACTATGTGCAGCACCACTTTTCTTAAATATGCCCCAATATGTTTGAGAATGGACAGTGGTCCAGTTGCAAACTATAAAAAAATCTAGTGCTTGTTCTTAAATGCACATTGGGCCAGAGTTACGAGGCCCTAGCGCCTCCTTGTGCCACTTTAGCGCCATTTTTAAATGCTAATGCGGCCATTCGAGGCAAAAATCACTGTGCTATATTTACAAAGTGGTGCAATGCATGCATTATTTCTGTGCCATTTTTGGTGCCATTTTTAACGCCTACTCAAAGCAGGCATTAAAAGGATGCACCCATTGAAATCAATGGGCTTCCCTGCACTTCGCTCCACTAGTGTCAACATTTTTGACGCTAGTGGAGCAAAGCACCACAATAGCATTCAAAAGTTTGATGCTATTGCCCTAACGTGTGCTATGGTACACCGTATTATGAATATGGCACACCTATGGTGTCGTTATATGCCAGTGCCAACGGGCCACCATCTCTATGATAGCATTGAGTTGGAGGCACAATTTGTGACCTATCCCATGTATATTGATGAGATAGGTTGAAGTGCGGCCCGCTCCAAAGGATAATTTAGTGAACTGACCTATTTGTTCATAGGCTGGCTTGCAAAATCACTATTGATTCAGAAAAAGTTGATCCAGAATGTGCAACTAAAATAATTTTTTTGTACATCTTACCCGAAGTTATTTCACTAGTGGGAAAAATGAAAGGTCGAAAGGAATCTGACTCATAAGTTCCCTATATTACTGCTACTTGACAGAATTATGACTTATTTGCAACTGATGCTAGCTTTTGGTTTCCTGTTCATGGTGCTGTACCCACACCTCTCCTGGGCTTGACTGAGTATGGCAAGCAGGTGTAAACCAGACTCCCACTGCAGGAGGCTACCAGTACAGTGGGCCCATGGGGGCTTTCATGTTTGAGCTATGACAGACAATAGGCTCTGAAATCAACCCCCTAGCTGGCAGCCCAATGGGGGGATACCAGAGTGCCTGAATGGTCAATCTGGCCATGCACCTCTCTCTTCAATTTCTCTAGTTTCATGAATAGGGTACTTTATATCACTGCCTAGTCTGTACTGTGAATGTTAACACTCACTATTTAAGTATGAGAATTTTTCAAACTATCACAAATGTAATAAACTACATATATTAGTCTTTATGTCCTTCGAGGGCATAGCAGGAACTTGTTAGATGGAGCAGGCGGTGATGGGGCGGTGATAGGTCCACTGTGGGCCTATAACTTGGGTAACTTTGGGAGGATATAAAAATGATATCACATCTAAGACATTGGGCATTCTCTCGCTGTTGTCTAGGAAATTTAGTGAAAAATAGGCCAAGAACATTTATTAACCCATGATTGAATGTGATTTGTATTCCACATAGGTTATAAGGTTTTTAACACATGGAATATCTGGAGAATGTTGCAGCAAATGATTCATTTGCAAGCACATTATAACAGTATTAGTCAAAGGTCATCAAGGTTTTTGTTTTATAAAACAACAGTAATTGCATTTTGTAAAGGTACAAGCATTAATCATTTGTCACTGAGGAGATTGTAAATTAGCTATTCTGCTGACTGAAGACTTTGTATGTCAGAGGTTATCCATTGCATGTGGCACTGGAAAGAAAATTCAATGTCAAACTTGATCAGTCCTTGGCCACAGGCCTAGACATCCACTTATTGAATTGGAAGCAGACCTACTTCTCCCACAGAGTGTATAGCTGTTCCCTTCAGTTAACGTATACTTTCCCACGTGTATTTAAATAGCACCTGGGGCACTGTTAAACATTAGGTGCTCTTTTCAGACCTGCATTGTTTCACACCTTTATTTGGGTGAGCCTAGTGGAGACAAGTATTGTGGACCTGGTTATAAGAAAAAGGCCACGCTGCCGAGGCACTATCGGCACACTGAGCCACCAGAGCGTCATTTTTTTTCATGCTTCAGTGGCACAGTGTGCTTCACAAACGTTCACCTCGGGAGTAGCCGGCTTTTCGGGTACTCCGATTAACTTTCGATGGTTCCCGTACGTCCAAACCTTTAAGCTGCATTGGGTCCTAAACAGATGCAAGCATTTCGGACAGCGCTTTCAGGATCACTTATTCATGTTATGTAGAATTTCTTCACATCGATCAGAGTATGAAAAAACTATTCTGCTTTAGGGTGTGGCTCTCTCCACTAGTCCTGAGGAGGCCCATAGTTGAAGGGGCTCAAATGCGTTGACTGCATATTTTCGAGAGGTTGCAACCAATGTTGAATTTTGCCTTTAAGAACTTTACACCACAGGCCTTTCCCTTTTTTTCCCTTTGAAAATAAGGATGTTGTAGGCCTGGGACAGATTAGGCAACCATCTCTTACATATGGATCTTCTATATAAGTATTAATGGACACCACATGGCTTCCGGAACAAGGAGAAGACTGTTGGAATAACCATTGATGTTGTATGTGTACTGTTCAGTGCTTTATGTTTAAGTTTTTTTGTATGTGAGACACAAACCAAAAGGTTTGGAAGTGCTTATCTTTGTTGATGTATACAAAAAAGACTGCTGTAATCAGAACAGTTGTCTTAGTTGGTGGGATATTGCAAGATGTTTTGATTAAAAAGCAATTAAATTGCATGCTCAATGATTGATTTACTGCATCTTCGAATGAGACTTATGATGGCATTTTTCCCTACTGTTTGACCAATTTTTTAAGATATCAGTGGAACAGTGTGCCAGTCCATATTTACAAGGCCATGCACAGCCACCTTGCGTGTTTTTTAAGGGCCTTGTAAATATGGACCCCTTTCACACATAACACTATATGAAAGGGGTGTTTCATAGTTGTTGTTTAGGGTGTTCTCACTCAACACCCATGGACCCGAAGGAATCTAATGCATTCCCAGATTTAGAAGCCTGGGAATGCATCAGATTCCTATGCCATCTCAGAGGTGCCATAAGAGAGATGCAACGGGGAGAGACATCTTTATTTCTCCTCATTTTTTCCTCTTTCTATGTGTGCTGCATTTTGCAAGGCACTTGCTGTACTGCCCTGCACCATAGACCTGATAAATGAGGCCCACAGTGCTGCAACTGCAGCAGGAAATAACTTTTGCCGACTCTGGGGACAACATATTAGTGAAAGGCAGACCTGCTGTTTGAAATTGCCAGTCAGCCTTTCACTGCAGGTGTAAAACGTGACTGCAGTTTAAAATAGGGCAGGAATCCCCTTGAAGTCAAATGGAGTATGACTACAACCAGCTGTGGGGGATGCATTGGGGTCATTTGAATTCCCTTGGTCCTTTTAAATCTGAACTATTCTTGAGCAAAGTGACTGTGCACCACTTTATGGATGACAAACAGTCAGTGAAAACCCATACAACCCTGTGTGCCCTCAGCAATTTGGCACTAGCAGAGAATCACAGGTTCAGATTTATGAGGACAACGCAGTGGTTTTATTGAGATTTACTAAGCCACAACGTCACTGTTAGAAATGGGGTCTTTGGTTGGCAGTCAGGTTACCCCCTGTCCAAGAAAGGACCCTCACTGTAGTCAGGGTAAAGGAGAACCACCCTCAGTTAACCCCCACTCACCCCCTTGGTAGCTTGGCATGAGCAGGCAGGCTTAACTTCAGAAGCAATGTGTAAAGTATTTGTACCAACACACACAGTAACTCTGTGAAAACACTACAAAATAAAACAACACAGGTATAGAAAAATAGGTAGTATTTATCTAAACAAAAGAAGACCAAAATGACAAACATCCAACGTACATAGGTAAAGTTATGAATCTAAAAAGCAAAAGAGTCTTAAATCCTTTAGAAAACAGTGAGAACGTTGTTAGCAGACAAAAGTAGCAGGGAAGCATCGAAATAAAGCAGCACTGGCGAGTGTGCGTCGAAAAAGGTCAGCAATGCGTTGTTTTCTCACTGCAAGCGAGAACCTGCTTCATTTCTTTTCCGGTCAGGTCAGTGCGCATCATTTCTTTTTCTCCCGCAAGACAGCGATGCATTGATCCGGACAAGCACCTCGGGTCTGAGGCAGGCTTTGTGTTGATTTTCTCCACCCAGTGATGTTCTGTTGAAATTCGGTCACACGTTATCCAGAAGCCACGCTTCTTGGGGGCTTGCTTTGTTAACAATGTTACCTGTGAGGCCGGCAGCGCGTTGATTTTCAGCTGCGAAGCGGGTGGTGCATAAAATGTTTCCCTGCACGGCGGTCTTTGCATGGATTTCTGTCCTTTTTCACCAGCTTCACCTCTCCATGGCCCAGAGACAGTTTAGGGCACCACTTGGCATGCAGGATTCTCAGCAGAAAGCCCAGGTGCTGGCAGAGAAAAGTCTTTGATGTCCCTGATATTTCAACAATAGGAGGCAAGGTCAGTTCAAGCCCTTTGAGATTCTTCACCAGTGGGAAGTCACACAAAAGTCAATATTTGGTCCCTCTCAGGCAGAAGCAGCTACTGCAGGCCAACCCTGCAAAGCACAGTCACGGGAAAAGGGGGAGTACTCCTCTTCTAGCTTTTCTCCTTGGCAGAGGTTCCTCTTGGTCCCAGAAATAATCTGATTCTCAGGGGTTTTGGGTTCTCTTCTTACACCCCTTTCTGCCTTTGAAGTAGGCCTACTTCAAAGAGGAGTCTCTGTTGTTTTCAAGATCCTGCCTTGCACAGGCAAGGCATGTAGGAAGCTGGCCTGGTTTGAAGTGGGTACCTTGGGTACTTACACATCTTACCAGGTCTACTTTTCACTTATTAGTGAAATGTAGTAGTGTTCTAGCAGCCTAGGCTGATAGAGGTAGCTATAGCAGAGCAGCTTAGGCTGAACTAGGAGACATGCAAAGCTCCTGCAATACCACTTATAGTTACACAGTACTTATACACAAGTAAAGACAATACTCAGTGTTACCAAAAATAAAGGTATTTATTTGGGTGACACAGTACCAAAAATATCTTAGAGACAATACTCCTTCTGGAGGTAAGTATTATACACAATATATACACTAGACACCAAAATTACACAAGTAAAAAGTCATAGAACAATGCAAACAGTAGGAAATCCTATAGAATGCAATGGGAGAGAATAGGTCTAGGGGCAACACAAACCATATACTAAGAAAATGAAATGCACATCACGAATTCCCCTCTAGACAAGCATAGTGTGTGCAGAATCGCTGGGAGAGTAAGAATACAGTAAAGGTAAGTAAATTACCCCACCCCAGAGCCCAGAAAAGCAGGAGTAAAGTACTGCAAGTTTCCTTAGGACACACTACACCTCGTGATTGGGATTTTGCAGCAGCCACCCAAGTCTGCAAAGACCAACTGCTAGATTCCTGGTCCTGAAGACCTGCAAAGGAAGGGGACCAAGTCCAGAAGTCGAAAGAAGTTCCAGGAAGGACAGGAGCCTCTGTCAACCCAGAAGAGAGTCCCCGGTTAGTCGAAGACTGCAGGAATGCACCCTAGGAAGATGCCAGCGGGTTCCTGTGTAATGCAAAAGATGTTGCACGGTGTGAAGATCGATGCAGAAGAGATTTCGTGGTGGAAGTCACCAACAAGCCTTGGCTACGACAAAAGAGCATTTTGCATCAAAATTGCGTTGGATGGACCCAGGAGGGAAATGGGGCCTCAACTCTGTGTGAGGAGGAAGGGGGGCTCTCAGCACTTTAGAGAGCCCTCAGGATGCCATCCAGCACCCCTAGGAGCCACAGGATCCGGGTACAAAGGAAGTGGCAAATACAGTTGATGCAGCACAGCAAAAGAAGGTCTGACGCCTCCGGAGAACAACTCAGTGAGTTGAGCGTTGCAGGATGGAGTGCTGGGGACCTGGTCCAGGCTGTGCACAAAGGAAGTTTAAAAAGAGTGCACAGAGGCCTCAGATGGTGAAGTGGATGCAGTACACAGGGGTACCATCGCTCTCAGGGAAGGCAAGGTCTTACCTCCTCCAAATTGCATCAGCAGGACCTCAGGATAGTCTATGTTGATGATGTCCACCCTCTGTGCTCTTAGGAGCACGCTCGTCACTGTGAGAGGAGTCCCAGGGTACTACTCGTCATCTTGGAAGGTGCCTTCTTGGAGCAGGGGAGTGACTCCATCACTCCACCGGAGATTTCTTTAGTCATTCTTCTGCAGGATGAAGACAGGGAGGCCCCAGAGCGTGCACACCATGGAAACTGTTGCAGTTGCTGACTTGGAGCTGAGGTTGCTGAAGAAAAGTGTCTCTTGTAGACACTTTGTTGCAGTTACAGCATTTCTTGGAGCAGGCTGCGGTTGATCCGAGGTCAGAAGAGTTTGAAGTTGTTGCAGAGGATTCCTGAAGGAAACTTGCAAGCAGAATCTGAAGAGAACCCACAGGAGAGATCCTAAATAGCCCTGAGAGGGGTATTGGCTACCTTATCAGGTATGGACCTATCAGGAGTGGTCTCTGATACTCAACTGCTGGCACTGGCCACTCAGAGCCCTCCAGAGTGCCCCCACACCTTGCAAAGCAAGATGGCTGAAGTCTGGGACACACTGAAGGAGCTCTGGGTACCACCCCTGGGGTGGTGATGGATAGGGGAGTGGTCACTCCCCTTTCCTTTGTCCAGTTTCACGCTAGAGCACGGGAGAAGGGGTCCCTGAACAAGTGTAGACTGGTTTATGCAAGGAGGGTACCATTAGTGCCCTTCAAAGCATTTCCAGAGGCTGGGGGAGCCTACCCCTCCCCAGCCTGTAACACCTATTTCCAAAGGGAGAGGGTGTAACACTCTGCTCTCAGGGGAAATGCTTTGTTCTGCCTTCCTGGGACTCAGCTGCCCAGACCTCAGGAGGGCAGAACCCTGTCTGTCAGGTGGCAGCAGCTGTAGCTGCAATGCAAGGCTCAGAGAGCTGGTTTGGCAATGCTGGGGGTCCATGGGGGAGCCCCTAGGATGCATGGGATTGGCTCCCCAATACCAGATTTGGAATGGGGGTACAATTCCATGATCTTAGACACGGTACATGGCCATATTCAGAGTTACCATTGTGAAGCTACATATGGGTATTGACCTATATGTAGTGCACGCGTGTAATGGCGTCCCCGCACTCACAAAGTCCCAGGAAATGGCCCTGAACTATGTGGGGGCACCTTTGCTAGTGCAAGGGTGCCCTCACACTTAGTAACTTTGCACCTAACCTTCAGCAAGTGAAGGTTAGACATACAGGTGACTTATAAGTTATTTAAGTGCAGTGAAAATGGCTGTGAAATAGTGTGTGCACTATTTCATGCAGGCTGCAATGGCAGTCCTGTGTAAGGGTTTGTCTAAGCTCCCTATGGGTGACAAAAGAAATGCTGCAGCCCATATGAATCTCCTGGAACCCCAATGCCCTGGGGACCTAGGTTCCATATACTAGGGACTTATAATGGGGGGTCCAGTATGCCAATTGAAATTTGTAAATTAAGTCACTGACCTACAGTGACAAATTTAAAAGCAGTGAGGTTCTGATTAGCAAAGCCTCAGTGACACAGTTAGGCACTACACAGGCATACACAGTAGGCCATACATTATGAGCACTGGGGTCCTGACCAGCAGGATCCCAGTGAGACAGGCAAAAACATACTGACACACAGGTAAACATGGGGGTAACATGCCAAGGAAGATGGTACTTTCCTACAAGGCCCCAGACAAACACCAGTGGGTTGGAGTCTGCATTTTGTGAGGGCAGGCACAGCCCTTCCAGGCCCCTCAGCCCAGATGGCCCATCAGGATATGCATGCTACACCTCATCTCCCTTTGTGTCACTGTCTAGAGGACAGGTGCAAACAGCCCAACTGTCAAACTGACCCAGACAAGCAATCCACAAACAAGCAGAGTTACAGAATGGTTTAAGCAAGAAAAGTGGCATTTTCAAACACATAGGGGGTCATTCCAACCCTGGCGACGGAAGCACCGCCAACAGGCTGGCGGTGCTTCCCTGCCCATTCTGACCGCGGCGGTAAAGCCACGGTCAGAAAAGGGGATCCGGCGGTTTCCTGCCGGATTTCCCCTGTCTGGGCTGAATCTCTATGCCGCCATGGAGATTCCGAACCCTTCCCGCCACCCTGTTTCTGGCGGTTTTTACCGCCAGGAACAGGATGGCGGGAATGGGTGTCGTGGGCCCCCTGGGGGCCCCTGCACTGCCCATGCCACTGGCATGGGCAGTGCAGGGGCCCCCTAACAGGGCCCCAGCATGATTTTCACTGTCTGCTTAGCAGACAGTGAAAATCGCGACAGGTGCAACTGCACCCGTCGCACCCCTGCAACACCGCCTGCTCCATTCGGAGCCGGCCTCTGTGTTGCAGGGCCTTTCCCGCTGGGCCCGCGGGCGCTCCTTTGGCGGGCACCCGCCGGCCCAGCAGGAAAGCCAAAATGGCCTCCGCGGTCTTGTGACCGCGGAGCGGGCAAATGGCGGTGACCGCATGGCGGGCGGCTACTGCCGCCCGCCGTGGTCAGAATGACCGCCATAATCTAAAAACCAACTTCACTAACAAATGTATTTTTAAATTGGGAGTTCAGAGAACCCAAACCCCACATGTCTATCTGATCCAAAAGGGAATCTGTGTTTTCATAATATTTAAAGGCAGCCCCTCGTTAACCTATGAGAGAGATAGGCCATCCAACAGTGAAAAACGAACTTGGTAGTATTTCACTGTAAAAAATGAAGAACACATATACCAACTTTAACATACATTGCACCCTGCCCATGGACTACTTAGGGCCTTCCTTAAGGGTACCTTACATGTATAAAAAGGGGAGGTTTAGGCCTGGCACGTGGGTACAGTTGCCAAGTCGAATTGACAGTTTAAAAGTGCACTTGCAGACACTGCAGTGACAGGTCTGAGCCATGTTTACAGGGCTACTGACGTGGGTGGCACAACCAGTGCGGCATGCCCACTAGTAGCATTTGGCTTACAGGCCCTGGGCACCTCTAGAACACTTTACTAGAGACTTACTAGTAAATGAAATATGCCAATCATGGATAAGCCAATGTACACATACAATTTATACAGGGAACACTTTCACTTTAGCACTGGTCAGCAGTGGTAAAGTGTCCAGAGCAAACAAAAACAGCAAAAACAGAGTCTAGCACACAGAAACAACCTGGGAAGTAGAGTCAAAAAGTTAGGGGAGACCATGCCAATGATGCCAATTCTTATAGTCACCTTGACAGGCTCTGCATGACTTAGTAAATGTGGAATAATGCAAGGCAGCACAAGTCAATTCTCTTCCCTGGGAAGGTGCTCCATAGGTGGAGAGTGTGTGTGCATTCCCAGACTTACTAACACTAGTAAACCTGGGAATGTGCTAAAATGCTGTACCTTACAGGTGATGTTTAACAAGAAGAAATTTCTAGATTGCTCCTCATTTTTTCCACTTTAGGCAAGTGCTGCATTTTACAAGGTGTAGGGGTGCCTGCTTTGGTGCTAGGCAGCCAAAACTGCATCAGCACAAGGAGAGAGCAGGAATGTTCTACATCTTGATAGATAAGGTGCTTTCCTTCCCTCTCCCTTTCCTGCACTGTAGCCGAGCAAGGTGTCTTGCTGCATTACTTTGATTGAAAAAATTATAAATATGGCTACAGTATTCAAAATGAGAAATTTGCTTAATAACATACTCACTCAAAGAAGGCGAAGAAGACAGAATTAGTTGAAAGTAAAGAGGAAAAGTATGTATGAGGAGCATGGTTCAATTAAAAATATTTGCAATTCAATCACTGTTGAAGTCAAAGGGCCTGGCGTTTGTAGAATTTATGTGATGTGGGAATAAATAAAATATGTAAAAACCAAACATTTTTGTATTGATACTATTTCGATTTTATGTGTGGGTCATGAGATATTTACGCAAACGTGCACGTAGGTGAATTGGTGGAAAATATTATGGATTTTGGAATGTGATGTATAATCTTTTGACTGCCAGTTCATGTGTACTAGTGAATTACGTTGCTGCTATGGTGATTTAGAGCCAGGTGTATCAAACCATTTTGCATTCACAAATGGTGTGAATCGCAGAATTTGGCCATTTGCGAATGCAAAAACGTGGTCTGCGATGCATGAAAGCATTCGCAGCCCAAAAATAAGGAACTGCAAAAATTGCGATTTTTTGCGACGCAACATGGTTTTGCGTGTCTTATTTTGCGTCTCACAATTTGAGACATGAAATACCAAAATCGCAATTAGCATTTCACCAATTCGTTATTTCAAGTCGGAAATTGCGAGACTCAAAATGTGACATGCAAAACCATCTCGCAATTCGATGCATCAAAAATTGCGAATTTTCGCAGAATGGCCTTTTGCACATGCAAATTACCACTGAGTGAAACCAGGTGGTAACCAGGTGCAACCTATATAAAGAGGCCCAGAATGCCTCAGACTCTTTTCCACAATGGCTGCACTCTACGTCATGGCAAGGAGAATGAGGATCTTGGCAGGTTTCAGGAGAGGGAGGAGGAGACAGGAGCGCATTTTCACAGTGCGCATTACCCTTTTTGACCAGACTGAGGAGGAGATATATGATAAGTACAGGTTGAACTCAGCCATGATACTTGACCTGATAGCTGAGCTACAACCCATATTGCAGCGCACAACACATAGGACAAATAGCATACCCACCCATGTGCAGGTATTATGCTCCCTGCACCTACTTGCCTCAGGGAGCTATCAAGGGGTCATTGCAGCAGCTGGAGGAGTATCACAGAGTGCTCTCTCTAGATTTTTCAATGCATTTCTCAACGCCATGCTGAGTAGGATACACCAGTACATCAGATTCCGCCACACCCCACAGGAGATACAGCAGACTAAAACAGATTTCTACCAGATAGCACAGTTCCCCCACGTCCTAGGTGCCATAGATCGGACACATGTTGCAATCTGTCCACCATCAGCCACAGAGTATGTGTACTGCAACCGTAAATACCAACATTCAATGAATATACATGTGATATGCAATGCCTCCTACATCATAACTGATCTCGTGGCCAGGTACCCAGGGAGCACACATGATTCATACATCTTTCGCCACAGCGGGATTCACACAAGACTGCTAGCTGAGGAGTTTGGTGAAGGATATCTACTAGGTATTGTCCCTCTGTACACTGGTGCATTGATGGCGTTGTGACGTCAGATGGCTCACTTACTCATTATACCCTCTGTTCCTTCCAGGAGACAGTGCCTACGCAGTGTGCACCTACATGATGACGCCCTACCTAAATCCTACAACACCAGCAGAACGGAGGTACAATTCAGCACACAGGGCAACCCGCAATGTGGTTGAGCGCACCTTTGGCCTGCTGAAGAGTCGCTTCCGGTGCATCCACAAAAGTGTACCACCAGGGGCATACCTGTGGAAATATCTGATCCAGACTCAGATGAGGATGATGATCCCATACCCCCCTACAGCCAGCAGACAGGGCCAGTGCAGCAGAGGGCAGGCAAAGGCGTGCAGACATCATGCACAACCATTTCAGATGTAAGTAATAACAACACAACTTCACTGACATGTGTACTGGTAGTTAGTACCTTTATTACCTTAATGTCAGGCAACATAAGTGTCACTAGCAAAACATGTGTCATAAAATAAGCAGTAACAGTGTCTCACTATTTATTCATAGTTCACTGTAAAACAAAAAAAGCAAACAGTCCCCTTTGGCCATTACAGTCACTTTTTACGGCCACGCAAGCCACTCGAGTGCGCAGTGGCCTCACCGGCACCTCTGGTATCTGCCTCAGTGGCAGTGCTGTGCCTGGCACTGCGACGCCTAGGATCTGCAGTGGGCACTGCTACGTTGCTGAGGCTAAATGAGTCCTCAGTCTCCCCTAGTCCAAGTTCACTGGGTGTAGCAGAGCGGTCACCCAGCATAGTATCCAGCACATTCGTTATCTGGACCAGTCCCTGGGCTACATCCCTACAGCCGTGCACTGCCTCCACCTATGCGGCCACAGCATGCCGCGATATGAGGGCCATAGATGATGCAAGGCGATTGACCGATCTACAGAATCCACTAAACATGCCCATGAATCGCCTCTCATGCCTGCGGTGGTTGACTCTGTCATGCCTTAGCTCTGTGCAGAGCGTTCCCTCACTGCATTGGTCAGCTCCCTGGTGTTCTCGGAAGCTGTGATCTGTCCCTCATGCAGCTTTGAAATGTTTGAATTAAGGCACTCCAACTGCTGATGCAGCCCCCCCATGTTGGCATTGTGTGTCTGCATCTGCCTGTGCATTGCTGCAATCTTCTTATTTTGCAGGCGCTGCAGTTTCAGCATAGAGGATTCCAGGCCACCGAAGACTGATGGGCCCTCTCCTGCTTCCACATGCTGTGTGCCTGCATACTGAGGCCTCCTGCGGGGTGTTGAGTAACGCTGGGGCTGGGACTCCTGCATTACGGTGGATCTGCCATCTGGGGATGGAGTGTGGCCATCTTCCCGCATGTCATCTGAGTCCTGGCTCAATTCGGAGAGTGGTACAGCCCTTGCCCTGCGTCTGATAGGCGCAATATTCACTGACTCACTGGTGTTGGAGTCTGATGGAGGCTGGGTTTCAGCATCCCCCACAACGCACATGCTGATGCTGCTGGGCCAGGGCCATCTGCAATGACAATGTGCAGCATGTCATTTATGTATGTATCACCAAAGGTTACACAATGGTAATAAATGTACAGTTACATCATATCACTATGTAGTGGGTGTTGTGTTCTTCTGGGTGTCGCTCTACTTAATTACATTCTATGTGCTACTTTCAGCTCTGGGTTGTGGACTACCACTCGCATAAGGCTGTGTTGTGCCGCTTCTAAGATGTGGAATGGACTACTTATCACAATGCTTTGCACTAATTGCTAATTCCTAAGGTTACATTTCAATATTGCACTTACCTTTACTGGTGCTTGGTGTGCCGGATGTGTCTATGTCAGTGACCCCACTGACAGCTTCTGGGAGGAGTGTTGACTCCACCATGTCTTCCATGGGGGTGGATGGTCCGCCTCCTGTGCTCCTTGCCTCCTGTAGTCTTCTGGCCACCCTCTCCTTGGCATGGGAAAGCAGGTCGTACCACCTCTTTCTAATCTCCTCCACTGAGCGCTGCCCAACCCCCACAGCGCAGATTTTTGTTTGTATGTCCGCCCAGAGTTTGCGCTTCTCACTTTCAGCGACCTGGAGTGAGCTCTTTCCGAACAGCCGGTCATGGCTCCTCACCACCTCCTCAGTGAGCACCTCCAGTTCCTGCTCACTGAACTTCAGTTTTCTTGTTCACAGACTTGCTCCCTGTGGCTGGGCTGTATCTCTCTCACTGCTCCTTTGGGTGTGGCACCTACAAACTGCCTGGGATGACTCACTTTCTGCTTGTGAAGTCATCAGGCTCTGCCAGGTGTGCGTTCTAGCAATTTTTAAATTTTCAAATACCGAATCGCAATTTTGTTTGTGATTCGGTATTTGGGCCTCGCAAATTGCATTAGCGATTTTTAAGAAATCGCTATTTCCGAATCGCAATTATGTTACATTGCATATTGCGTCTCAGAAATAGCGTTTTTTTTAAAATCGCTATTTGCGATTCGCAAAGGGGTTTGTTAATTCATCTGGCCCTCAATTCTTAATCTAGTCCAGCTGTGAACCAGGAACTACAGGCAAAAGAGCTTGCTTAATATGTAGTTTTATAAAATTGTATGGATTGGCACATTCATGAACTGATGTTTGGTTTTGTATATATCAACACACAGACATTCAGAGAGCTTATATTTTATGGAAGTGTTATTATCCAGTTTAAACTGGTAATGCCTTAACTTTCCAAATTGAATGTAAGATGCTCTTTGCCTGAAATATTTACTTCACAAAGCCTTTCTCCTTATCTGCTCTGAGTTAATATCTATTACAGGGATATTTTTTCAAAAGGATAGAAAAGCACAGAATTCCTAGAATATCTGGCCTGATTTATACTTTTACACGCAAAACTGCGTTAGCGCAGTTTTGCGTGTAAAAGTATAGTGCCGGCTAGCACCATTCCTAGATGCCGGCTGAGAACCATATTTAAGGAATAGCGCTAGCCGTCGGTAATGCCCAGCTCGCACCATTGTAAATGATGCTAACCGGGTGGGGGAGGCGTAGGGGAACCAGAGGTTGTGCATGGTCATTGGGGCCAGTGTCATGCAGGGGGCCCCAGGTTCGGGCCCCTGAGAGGGAAAAAAGATTTTTAAAATATACTTACCGGGACCTACCTGGGATGGGTCCCCCATCCTGCTGTGTCCCTCTGGTGTGGGTGTCCCTGGGGCCAGGGAAGGGCACCTGTGGGCTCTTTCCATGGTCTCTGACCATGGAAAAATGTCCACAGGTCCCCTAATCCTGCCCTGACCCAGGCATTATATTTGCACCATTATTTGACCCATCCTACCCTCTGTGCATGATTTTAGCACCAGGGGATGATATTGTGCTAAGGCCAAGGAGTCATTTTTTGCACGGGAACGCTTACCTTGCACCTCATTGACACAAGGTAGGTTTCCATGTCCAAAAAATGACTTTACCTCCATAACTTTGGCACTAGACGGGTCTAGCACCAAAGTATAAATATGGAGTTGGTTTTGCACAGAATGTGTGTAAAAAAATGACGTAAATTCAGTGCAAAGCAAGTATAATATATGCCCCTTTATGTCTTTTACTTCTGCCTAAAGGAGAGAACTATCTTTAAATCAGTATTTAAGATTTAATTGTGAATTTCCTTTTGTGACTGCTTGCTCTAATAGTATTTACTCATATCGGTAATGAAGTAGAAATGCTGGGGCTCTATAAGAAACATCAAAATGTAAAGCGTTAATCCCTCGATGAACAATGGCAGCCTGGCCTGGTTGTTTCCTTAGAGCGATGTGTGATGGCTTAATGTCTCTAGGATGCAGTGGAATGCAGTGAATTTTGCCCATATTTATACTTTTTTAGTGCAACATTTGCATAATTGTTTGATGCAAAAGTGGCACAAACTTACAAAAGTTAAAAATATAATTGTATTTTCCACGTTTGCACCGCTTTTGCGTAAATAAATGATGCAAATGCGGTGCTAACAAAGTATAAAAATGGTCCTTAGTGCCTCTGGGTATTTAACAGATGGACTGATTTCAAATGTCACTTTCAAGTAAATTCCACACAATTCTTCCCATTGTAAATATATACTATCTGATTTAAATTAACACTCATTCTCATATCATTGGTCGTTTTCTTGACCTTAAATTTTGCTATGGTATTATGTCCACTCTTGCTCTCTTGAACGCAATCCCTATTTTGGAGAGTAAAAAACATCCATCTTTACATTTCGCCTTAACTATTTTCCTGCAAGCCTTGTGAACCTTAGCAAATGTAGGTGCTCTTGCTTACTGATATTTGAAGTATAAGGCAGAAAGAAGTTAGAAAAGAACGCCTCTGCTCTTGTACATATGCCCAGGTTTAGAGTTTGGTGCACAGGATATTTGAACACAACTGTGACAGGTGTCCAGACCACTGTATTACAAGTGCATTATACCCTATAGCACTTGCAGTATAGCTGGCTGGAAATCAAACACATTTGTGATGGAGCATCCCATTGCCAAACTGTAACTCAGGTCCTCAATTCTTAACATGTAATAAAAACATGTATGTCAGTTATTATTTTTTATTAAGTATATTGTGTTCTCTCTCTTGATAATCTCTCACCCTATCTATGATCCTGCAACATTCTGCCCCCAAACTTGATCTGACTTTGCTCTTTACTTACATCGAAATGTAGGAAGCTTTGTTCATTGTATACATTCAGCTACCCCACTCTTCTCTTCCATCATCTTCACATTCTCATTTCTATACCCATCTTTCTTATCCACCTTTAGGTCTGAGCTGCTATGCTTCTGCTGGACTACAACTACTGCTGAGCCTTCTAATAACCTTCCTTTATATTCACTCATTCTCTTTATCGGGGCTTACTTATCTATTTCAACACTTTCTTCAATCTTTCACTGTTGCCTGACTTTTAACTAGCTCATTTAAACATACTTCCATTCCCCCTGCCCTTAACAAGGCCTCTCACTTGACCCATTGATGCTTCTGTTTGTGCAACTCCCCTGTCCCTTTGCCCTCTAAGAGATTTAGAGTACAATGTCTAATTTCTGCATTTTTCCTATTTTGAACAGAATATTCTTTTCACTCTGCTGCAGTCTAGCTTCTATTCCACTCAGTCTCCCTAGATGACTATTTTCCCTGAATCTCCCTATTAAACTTCTGCTCACCGCTCTAAACTGTTTTCCTTTATTCTTACTTATCTTTATTCAACTTTATGATATACTTGATCACCCTTATTTCTATTGCATATTTTTTTCTCTTAAGGTGTCTGGATCTGATCTATATTGACATAACTTTTACCTCTCTGACTGTACTGACCATGTTTTCTTTGAGCTGCTTAGTTTGCTAAATCTTTTTAGGGCAGATTTACTAAAAACTCACACAAAGGTTGTGTTAGAAATGACATATTTTGAGTGTTGCACTCCCAGATTTTTTGCCTTGACTGTTTTTTATGGCTATAGAACCTTGAGCATGTTACCCTTGCTACCCAGAGGAAAAGTGTCTACCCTCCCCCTTTCAACATGATGAAATTGGCCTACCCATGATTGGCATGTTCAACTTACTGATAAGTCCCTAGTATACAGCACCTACAATGTACTCAGGTCCTGTAAGCTCAATGGCACCAGTGGCCTACAGCACTCATTGTGCCACTCACTGCAAGGGCATGCAGACATGACTACAGGCCAACTGTAGCATGGCTGGGCAGATTTAAAATGCCAGTTTGTCTTGTCAAAATAAACCCTTCTGACATGCCTAAAATCCTTTTAAACGTATAATTCATGGCTAAGAAATTCTTAATGTTAATTAAGGTAGGATGCACAGGACATGTGAAGGTTTAATATTAAGCAGGTCCCTACAGTGAAAAGACTATAAAAACATTTTTAATATAGCAGGGCTGGTTGTTCCGCAGGAAGATACGAGAGTACAATACTAAATTTGGTACCTACTATCTCTGCCCAGGAAACAGTTAGGTGGATGTTCTTGGATTATTTTAAAATATTTATTACAAGTCCAATTCATTCATAAAGTCAGAAGTTTTGAATATGTACTTTACAAAAGATACTTGTTACCTGCCTAAAGTCTCTAGAAGCCCACTTGTATGAGCTTAGAATTGTCACTCAGGAGCTGAATAACCTCATTGATGTTGTGTAAACTTCCTCCCAAAGCTGAGACAAAGACCTTGGTTATAGGAAAGTGCTCTGTTTTGTGGCAGGCTGATCATATGGGCTGTGCTCAGAAACTTAAATAACCTCAAACAGGTCTAACCTGTCAAAGGCAGATGTAGCTTAGAACCTGGGCATGCCACCTTACTTTGTTTCCCTGTTTAGTCAGGCACCAAGCTCAAGGTAGAAGTAGAATCTCCCAGAAACGACCACAGAGGAAGGGTTGCTCATTTCACTGGCACACCATTAGGGTAGGAACAGAAGCTTATGTCCGACTATGCCAGATTTGGGTAGAGAAGGTCACTGTGTGATTGTTTGCAGTGTGCTTAGATCAGTGATGAACAGCTGAATAGTTTATATAAGTATGCAAAGTATGGATAGCCTCTTAACCACTATTTGGAGATGAAGATTAAATGTTTTCAGAATTCGTTATGAGCCTTTGGTGAAAGCAGGCACACTTCTCAGGGGTTCCAGGGTTGTTCCTCCTGTTCAGTTGAGGAAAATAATTCTTGCTATGTACTATGAGGGGTATCTAGGAGTTGTGAAAAATAAGGAAAGGGTGATGGAGTTATATTGGTGGCCTGGGTTGGAAAAATAAATGGGATTGCATTGAATGTTCAGGAGCTCATAAGTCTCAAGTCACGATCAGGCCATCACTTCATCCTGTGGATTGTGTAAAATGCATTGCGAGACCATTAGAGAAGATATTATGGGTCCTGTGGTGGAGGCTAATGGAGAAAAAAGTTGTGTGCTGGCAGTGATGGATATTTCTCAAAGCGGTGAGAGGTCACATTTGTGGATACTGCTGTTATTAGGATTCTCTATTAGTTATTTTGTGAAGAAGGTCTTCCCACAGAAGTAATTACTGATAACAGTTTACAATTAATGGCTGGGGTATGTGGTTGGCAATCAGTTTGCACTCTATCCAAGCAGGGACCCTCACTCTAGGGAGATACACAGATCAGATAACCCCTGCTCACGCCATTGGTAGCTTGCACAAGCAGTCAGGCTTATCTCAGAGGCAATGTGTAAAGTATTTCTACAATCACACACAGTAACACAGTGAAAACACCACAAAAGTACTGAACACCGGTTTAGTAAAATAGCCAATAATTAACTGAATAAAACAAGACCAAAATGACAAACATCCAACATACACAAGCAAAGTTATGAATTTTCAAAGATTAAACTTCAATATAGTGCTTAGAAACACAAATGCTTCAATCACTGCATTGTTGTTCCCAACAAGCCAAACCCAAAGGCACTGGTCACGGAGTTGCATGGACCCCCAGGTACAGTACCTTTTGAAAGTGAGGACACAAGCCTGTGCATGGAGTCGGGAAGTGAGGTGTTGCTGGATCCAGTACAGCGTTGGTTCTCGTGCTGCGAGCAGTGGAGCAAAGGTGTCGGTGTGCAGCATCGCGTCCTCGCTGAGGAGCAGGGGAGATGAGGTGGCATCGGTGCGAAGCATCAGGTCCTTACAATATGGTGGGGTCAATGTCTGGCAGGTCAGGACGCGGTGGGTCGACCTCACGGGGTCACGGTCAAGCCACAGGGCTGCAAGCACCGGAGAGTCAGGTGTCGCAGATGTTGGTGAAATGGCACTTGTGACACACACAGCCACAGGACATCAGTGGGGCTGCGGTGGCATCAGGTCTGTGATGCGGGGTTGACGCACTCTGCCGGGGACCATGGCTTCGGTAGCAGGCAGCGCCATGTGGTCAGGCAGCCGCATCAGTCCGGGCATCCAAATTAAGTGAAGGAATGATGTGGCTCCTAAGTAGATTATCAACTTGAAAGTTTCTACCCCATTTAAGAAAAGTTTGGATTTTGGTAATTATAGTTAAAGGAAAGACGTTTTTACATTGCAGATTGGTGCGGATGTAGCTCATCAGATATTTAATGAATCTCAAGAGCAAAGTACTTTTCAAAGTTGTATAAGCAGAGTTCAGGAGGAATTGAACCATCTTGTTAGCATTAGCAACCCTCATCAAACAAAAATGTAGTTGATGTTGGCATATGAAAAATAAAAATGGCCACATTCTTATGTATTCTTCATGTTTAGAATATTTTGCTGCTATTTTTTTTGGTTTGTCATTGTAGCGGGGAAGATGTGATATGTCTTATTTCTTGATATTATTGCAGGCTCACTGTAGAATGTCATGTTATTATTCCGTTTTTTAATGTTTACAAGTCGGTTGGAAGTTTGCTTGTCTTAGATGCAATCATGAAGAACAATAGCTGCAATACATCTTACTTATCTTCTTGGTCCTGTAATCACTGCAGGCAGGCAGGAAGTGCTGAAAAAGTGTTGTTTTGGTGTCATTGTACTTATTCAAATTTACTCCAGTTTTCTAAATTGGTTATAGGTTTTTCTTGTGCAGTTTTTTTGCTTGTGACTGTTTGAGTACAGCATAAACACTTTACACATTGCCACTATGTTAAGCCTGTCTACTCCGTGCAGCTGCTACGAGGGTGTTGAGCCCTGGGTAACTAAGTAACTTTAAGGGTTCATCCTGACAAGGGTTGTGATTATTACTTGAGGTGGGTACTTACCCCTTTCAATTATTAGCCCAGTTATTTACATTGTGAGATCCAGGACTTATGTTTGTCAGTAATACTCAGTGATTAAAGTTAAAAACAAAATCCCTTTGTAATCTCCCCCATTCCTCCTGATTACCACATAAATACTTTACACATTGCCTCTAAGTTGGATATTGTTTGAAGTGGATACTCACCCCTCTCAACTGATACCACATGTACTTACAGGTTCCCTTCCAGACAAAATATTATACCTAGAGAAACATTGAAACTGTTCCAACTTTGGACGTGTGCTGCACAGAGCAGTATGTATAAAAATTCAGAAATGTTTGAAGGAATTTGGACATTTATCCTAGTTAATGCCTCTTTCAATTAGGCATTTTTTGGGTGTAAAGTCCTTTCTACTATTGTTAGTAGGTCAGGCTTTGTGTCATGAAACATGGGTGGTTGCATGTTAATGCTTGTGTACCTCTCATGGACAGTCATTTGATATATTGCAATGCAACGTAGGGCAAAGCAATACTTTACATTATTTTGCGGCAACTTCCCAGCACAGTTTGGTGGTAAAGTATAAATTTCATATAGAAATGTTGCTCATTGTTTGAGTTAATCTCAGAGCTGATGCACTAAGGTGAATACAGCAAGTGATTGGTCCTTGCCCATCACATTAGTACGGAAGAGGCGCTGAATGGTGGCTTGAGGAATAAGCTAATAAAATAAACAAAATAGGACTGAGCACTGTGCACGGCAAATATTAAAAATGTAAACTGCTGTAGTAGAGTGAAAGCTGTAGGGGAAATGAAAAATAGTAGTGCTAGATTAAATATATGGAGCATTATCCGTGAATGCATTACAAAACAGGACAATGGAGACCAAATTGAAGCCAAGAACAAACGGAAAGCAAACGAATTGGAATGCCAGAACAAGACAATGGAAAAAAGGATTGAAGGAAAGGACATAGTAAGGAGGAGCCAGCAAAGGGGAGAACAGTAGACAAAACAGAATATGTGTCTTGGAAACAAAGGGTACATTACGTGTGCTGGATGGCAGATAGGCAACTGAAAATAGTTTTTTACTGGAAGTTAAAAAGATTTAAACTTCGGAATTTACTTCTTAGAGATGACATGAGGGTCAAGGGAAAATATAATAAAAACAGGAGCAGTTATATAATCAGATAAAAGAACAAGATCTACAAGTAAATCATGGAGGCACCACACTTGGGCCCATATTTATGGAAAGTTAGCGTCACCTTAGCGTAATGATATTTTACACTAAATTAGCGCTAACTTAACTTCACATTTATATTTTGACGCTAGACCTGTCTACCATCAAAATATTGGAGTTAGGGTTATTTTAAGGAAGTGCCAACCTACATTGTGCCTCATTGCAACAATAAGATGCAAGGTAGGTGTTTCCATCAAAACAATGATGTTACTCCTCTAGTGCCATATTAACCACCAAACGCAAAAATGATGCACACCAAGGAAGTGGACCGCAAAAATGATGCTAAGTCTGATTAGCGTCAACATTTTCCGCCTGGTCAGACCCGGCATTAAAAAGAGGCCCACACACCACCACTGAGGAAAAAAACACAGAAAGAACATTTGCAACCTCCAGGACAACATGAAAATTGTACTGCTCCAGCATGGCACATGCTGAAGATGTCAGACAAGACAGCAGGTTCTTCAACCACCATGGCATCAACCTCAAACACCATCACAGCAGCCACAAAGGCAGTGCAGAAGGTGGAGAGGATCTTCAGACAGCCGACAACAATCCTTGGCCCCAGGGAACAAGATGCCATCAGGATGTACCGAATGAACCAGGAGTCCATTGTTCGCCTGCTGCACCACTTTGCGGCACACATCACAGCAAGGGTGCAAAGTCCTACAACTATTGCACCCTTGACAAAACTCCTTGCTGTCCTTCATATGCTGGTGTCTGGATCTTTTCTGCTAACGTGCGCATGAGTGGCCGATATGTCCCAGCGATCCTTCTCGGTCTTCCTACCCAATGTCTTGGACTCAGTCATATGCCTCACACCTCACCACATCTGCTTTCGAAACACCCAGCAACTGCAGCAGGAGACATAGCAAGGTTTCTACCAAATTGCTGGTGTCCCGCATGTGCCAGGTGCAATGTACTGCACCCATGTCCAACTGGTGCCACCTGCAGCAACCAAAGATCTATGTAGGAACCGCAAGCACGCCCATTGGATCAATGTGCAGGCCATTGTGGACCACCGCGGGCTCTTCACTAACATGTGTAACCAAATGTTGCTGTAGAAGATGTGTACAACGTGCAAGCAGCCTAAAGAATAGGATCAATGTAGGAGACAATATATACCTTACAAGTAATGCTGTAAAACATGGAGAAGGAACACACATAGACCAATATTGACTGTGCAACACATCAATGTCTACATGTGAACATCCAACATATAGAGCAGTGGTCTTCAAACTTTTTAATGCTGCGCCCCCCCCAGTTGAAAAAAAAAAACATTGGGCCCCCCCCTCAGAACTTTTCACAATTATTTTAGAAAGATGGCAATGTTTAAATAGGTCTAAACCTATTTAAACATTGCAGTTCAGTACTGTTATCTTTTTAAAACTGCAATAACATGCTTCTGCTTAAAACAAAGGCATGTTATCTGCATAATATTTCTTGTGGCCAGAGTTTGGCGCCCCCCCTGGGATCACTTGAGGCTCCCCAAGGGGGGCCCGCCCCCCAGTTTGAAGACCTCTGATATAGAGAGAGGGTAGCCAGGTCAGTGCATAACCCAGTCATGTTTGCCACTACCATAACCTGGTAGTTGCCTATCGCATGCCAACATGACAAAAAGCAGTGACAGATAATACCATCTGTACCCTGGCATGTTCCCATAATAGAAGTCACAACAGATATACAACCCCTAACCAAGCTGCCCATGGAAATTTCTAAGGACATTAAATGATGAGAAATGAGACATGTCCCACAGATGCAAGTATCCAGTCCTCTGTACATGAGATGGTAAGGCTGACACCACAGAGGAAAAGGTGATATCCTGGTCTGTGTGATCACAATTGTGCATGTGTCTGTCTGCAGGGGAGTGTGCACTATTCTGCAGAGTAGCAATCATGAAGAGGCTAGATACCCACTCAAACAACCCTAACCCCACTGTTCTGGCTACTTAAACCTTTGACATTGTCAGGGGCCTGATGCATGTGCACAGTGGCCTGAGTAAACTGGAGCTTCGTAAACCTGCCCATTCACATGGAACCATGGGTTTGTGTTGCCATACAAACTCCCACAGTAATGATGAAGAGTAGGCTGCCATCTATGCCAGACTGCAACATTGCTACACAGAGGTATGCCATTGTATGTGACAGTCATACAAACATGATGTGGACAAATGTGAGTGCCTAGTTGGTGGCATGCCCAGATATATTGCATATCTCAGCACACATGTACCACTGAAATGGCTCAGGCATGATAATCTGTATAGGATTCTGAACAAAAGGCTATTTACCACAAATGTAAAGGCATATGTATCACAAGATCAGTGACTGAAAAAAATGACCTTCACGTGTGTTCCGAAATACAAAATAACAGGTGACACTTATATGACTACACAGGCGTTTGTCAAAGTCGAACATGTGTCCATGCAGGAAGATATTTATGTGAGTTTTCACATCCCATGATGGCACCACTGTGGTCATATGTTACTGAAATGACACTGCACATATCTTTACACACACATACGGCATATAGCAACCTTCAGTGACACATGTGTACATACCATCTCCTGCAATTAAGATGCATGGGGTACTATAGGTCACACGTGTAGCAGAGCATCATGAAGGTAAAACCACCAACACATCACAGAGTGGACACACATGCACACGCAAATTGTCAGGGGTAATGTGAAGTCAACCTATTCCTAGTCCCCTGCATCCTCTGAGTACGAATTGGCATGGCTGTCACATGCCTTACCATATTTTGGACATAGGCCACAATATATTTTGTGTTATTGGTATGCGTACATTTGTGTATCAGACATAACAATGTAGTTCTTCCACAAGTAAGTGTTCAAACACATTTATACACTCATAGTATACATGTGCTAACATGTAGGTGGACAAAGTGTAGCTACACATGTACATATGAACAAGGTATAAATAATCATATGCAGCAGACTCATAAACAAACCTATAGGTTTGACATACCAATGTCACCATGAACATATGACTGGATAGCTACACACATGTACCCATTACATAATTACAACACTGTTGCATAGCCCATGTGCCATGGTAAGTGAATCTGGGTGTACTCAAGGCCTACATTGCAAAATTCCACACATTCCTGTCATGCGTCACAAAATAATGACACAAACAGGTCAAATCTACACTTAGCTATGTCAGAAAAAAAGTGAGTCTGGCCCCTAAGAATCTATCACATGTCCACAGGCCTTTTCATGCACCATTGGGAAAATTCGATGCAGGACCTTCATGCTTCACAAACATAGATGCAAATGCCTAAACCTCATACTTTTCTTCACAGATAAAAGACGGCTGGACCCTGAGCGTCTATCACACATCCACAGGCCTTTTCACGCACAATGGGGAAAAATACGATACATGACCGTTGTACATTGAAAATGTACACGCATATGCATATACCATACTTTTCTCCTAAGCAAAAAGACGCCTAGCCCCTGAGCAATTCCACAGCCTTTTCACGCAAAATGGGAAAAAAATTCCGCATGACCGTTATGCGTAAAAAAAAAAACTACACATCACTGGAAACGTGATGGACAGGCCCAGGAAGTGATGAAAAAGGACATCCTGCCTGTGTACATCATACAATTAGTCCACTATCATTTTCACTTCATAGTCTTATTATCTGTGACTGGGTGGGTGTGTGTGGAGCTTGTGCAGTTGGAGTTTTGGGGTGTATGGAGTGTTCTTGTGCTGTGTCCTATAGCTATTGTTTATTATTTGTCTTTTAATCTGTCTTTTGTATCTGTAACTGTATTGTGGGTTGTTTGTCTAGGGTAGGATAGTGTTTTGGGGTAGTTGAGGTAGTCTTAGGGCATTATATTTTTTCTGTCAACTGCATTTGTAGTGCATCATGTCAGGGAAAGGGAGGATGGCTAGGATGTTGGCAGGTGAGCTGGGAGGCTTCATATGGCTGGTACAACATTATCTTATCATGGTGCTGGTACTGGGTGGCCGGGTCATTCAGAGCTACCCCACAGAGGCCAGGAAGCTGCGGTGGGGCAAGGTGCTCCACCGCCTGACTAGAATATTTGCCACCAGAAGGAATGACCACCAATTGAAACACCGCTGGGCTGACCTCATCACAGGGGAGCAAGATCTGTTGGATCACCTGGGCATCGGAATTGGTGGAGCAGTTGGTAGGTATCCCATTTCCATACAAAGTCCATTATCTTCATGTGCATGACAGATGCTGATACGGTTGAGTGCAGCACGTCATGTTTAAGGATCTGGGAATGTCATATGCTGCCTGTATCAAGAGCCCCAATACTACCTTAGGGCTGCCATTCTAATGTACAAATATGAAGTTGAGGCAGGGCAGATGTGCCATCTTCCCTGCACAACCATTAAAAAGTGTTTTGATGCATGCATAGGGCAACTCGGTTTTGAGCAGCACAACATGAGGCCTGCATCACGTATGGTTGGGGGGCACAAAACCTGTTTGGGGGCAAACGTAAAAGCCTCTGGTAAAAATGAGAAATACCTAAATTCCATATTGCATGCACTTTGAATGGCTGCTGAGAGCAGGTGTTATATGGGAGCATATGAATGTATGTGATGGACCCCCATGTACTCAAAAGAAGTCGTGATGATGCATTTTGTTGCAACTCCTGCTGAGTACATCATTTTCCTACACATAAATAGATGCAGTTGGACACTATCCGCATCATGCTGTGCCTTAATTCTCATTAGGCGCACACATGTCAGGGGCAAGGGGTTCACTGTGGGCCACAAGGACTGTAGTGATAGACTTGGTGCTGCACCACTGTCGTTCAATCTGCCCGTTTGTGTCATTGGCCTGTCGCGTGGGCTCTCATTATCCTAAATGAGACTACTGGATTTCTAGGTAGCAGGGTTGTTCCTGGTGTGGGGGACTAAGTCTTACCCACTTGGAAGGACCACTGTCACCCCAAATCCGGTTTTGCTCCGGCATCATTTCTTCCAAGGGGAAGAGGTGATTGGGCAGCCGAGCGCATGACATCTTTGGAACTTCTCAGGGAAGTCGTGGTCACTCAGATCCAAACCAGCTCTCTCATTTACAGTATGATCTCATATACAAATGATAAAGGCAGTTTGAGTTTTATAGATTGTTTTAATAAAACGACTGCATTTTAGATATAAAGGCGTGAGCCGCAATAGCCAGAACCATACAACACAGTAGAATTGAAATAGTCATGAGGAGAGTGAAACATAAGAATAACGCTATCATGGTGTTAATAAATTCTAATCTCTCTCAGTTAGTTCTATTTCGAGCACAGCATGTTAAGCTTCTTGCCTTTTAGATTCCCTGGGAAGCCATCAACCCTCATACCTGAGCAAAGGCCTGTGATCTGGTTCAGCATCTGCAACGAGGCAGTCAGCGTCTAGTTGTGGATCCCTGGTCGGAATCTCCCTCTTGCGTGTATTAGGACAAGGAAGTGTTTTTATAACTAACATGTCAGTGTGATCACAAAGGGGGTGATTCTGAGACTGGCGGGCGGCGGAGGCCGCCCGCCAGTCTTCCCCCGACAAAATACCGCTCCGCGGTCGCAAGACCGCTGAGGGTATTTTGAGATTTGCCCTGGGCTGGCGGGCGGCCGCCAAAAGGCTGCCCGCCAGCCCAGGGCAAATCTACCTTCCCACGAGGACGCCGGCTCAGAATTGAGCTGGCGTAGTGGGAAGGTGCGATGGGTGCTGTTGCACCCGTCGCGTATTTCAGTGTCTGCTTTGCAGACACTGAAATACTACGTGGGGCCCTCTTACGGGGGCCCCTGCAGTGCCCATGCCATTGGCATGGGCACTGCAGGGGCCCCCAGGGGCCCCGCGGCACCCCCTACCACCATCCTGTTCCTGGCGGGAGACCTGCCAGGAACAGGATGGCGGTAGGGGATGTCAGAATCCCCATAGCGGCGGAGCGCGCTCCGCCGCCATGGAGGATTCTCCAGAGCAGCGGAAAGTTGGCGGGAGACCGCCGACTTTCCGTTTCTGACCGCAGCAGAACCGCCGCGGTCAGAATGCTCGAGGGAGCACCGCCAGCCTGTTGGCGGTGCTCCCGTGGTCGGTGACGCCGCCAGGGTCAGAATGATCCCCAAAATGTCCCTACGCAAGAATGCCAAAGACTAAACTCCTACCACGTCTATCGGCAATGTACCAGACTGTATCCTTGACTGAAGCACAGAGTGAACAAGAATGTGTTATTGAAAACTCCAGTGCTGAAGTAGGCTAAACAGTGTGATATAAAAAATAAAACAAGACCGTAGAACTGGCTATTTGAAAAATAACAGTATGAGGCTGAATAAAAAGCATTTAGAGCAAAGTGCACAGAGGCTCTATGCTGCGGGC
Source organism: Pleurodeles waltl (assembly GCF_031143425.1). Taxonomy (NCBI): domain Eukaryota; kingdom Metazoa; phylum Chordata; class Amphibia; order Caudata; family Salamandridae; genus Pleurodeles; species Pleurodeles waltl. Next base: position 254,615,165 of record NC_090437.1, on the reverse strand, counting down.
AAAGGAATAAAATACATCCAGGTCAAAGTGCACAAAGGCCTAACGCCTGAAGCTAACGCGCAAAGGATACTTAAAACTGACCACACTACACCCTCCCCTTGTCGGTAGCAAGTGGTTCTAATCAAAAGCAAAAAATAAAAATATGCCCCAGACACAAAACTATACAAAACATATTTCGACAAGTCCAGAGGACATCAAAGCATTAAACAATTTAAATTTGTAAGCATGTGACGGTAAAGCCAAATCATTACAATGTCAATTACAAAAAATCCAATTCTTAAACAGAAGCCACGGAAAGCAGGAGACCCTCTACTTCGACAGATGTCAACACTGGAAAATCCACGCCAAAAACTATCATGGAGCAGGTGTGTTCCAAAGCCCCAGAACCATCCAGGGCGGCACCCTGTGCAGGGCCTATGAATGAGACAATACCATCTTCCTCCAGGAAGGGAATCTCATAAACTGCCTCACGAAGCAAACGCAACCGCAGTACACAAATGGGAATGAGCCCTAATCGGGAACATCAACAGATTAGTATCAACCACTGGGGGGCGCTGCATTGAGAGACAGAGAGCCAGTGCATGTTCAAACGAGCACCAAAGGCACCGAAACACGGGTTGCACACAATCCAAAACTGGTCGGAATGACAGAGACCAGTCACACTCCAATTGTCCCAGGAGTGTTGCTCCAAAATGCTGCATCATGCGTTCACGACACAGCTGCGCTGACGGGAGCGCCAATATTGGATCTCGTTGCGGTGGGACAGCCATTACGGAAGAATAACAGCAACAGCAAAACACCAGCCAACAAAGCCAAAGTATTCAGAAATCCCCCAAAAAAGCTTCCGAAAATAGAATGGATAGCCGAAGGTATCAAACCGAATATGGAAGAGAAGGTATGAGCAAACCCAACACCAACAGCTTTGAAATAATGTGCAATTCCAGCAGTGCAGCACGCATTAAATATACGTCCCACGAGTTCACCAAAGTGGCTCGGAAAGTTAGTATTTAATAGGGACTGTATTTCTGCTGATGACCTCGCCACCTGAAGTGGGTAGGTCTTGCGTGCAGATGTAAGGGCCACATGCTTTTGAAACAATAGAGCCTTTAGTCGACTCAACTTGTCGAAATTCACCTTGGAAGTAGCAATGTGAGGCCAGATGTCCGCTACCTCCCTAAATTGAGTGGGGGGAAACAACACATTCCCGCAGCACGTAACTGCCTTGGTGACAACGACTACTTAAACTATTCCGGCATGCATGCCTCAACAGGCTTCACTGTTAAGAAGGACGTAGCTGCCGTTTGAAAGCACCTGGAAAGTGTTTTTAATTACTGGGACTGGAACTCCCTTAAGATAGCAAGCCAAATTCGCAACTGAGGCATTACACGCACCATGCAAAGACAGCTGCTTACAAACCATCGAATGGCTGACAGAAGTTTCGCATTCGCTACCGCTAAGAAAAACCTCCCTCATACCATTAAGACATCTGTACAAAAAGGGAAGCTCCCACACCTCATGTATGTAACTGTCTCCCAACTTCTCATATCTGCCCACCGGAATATGCTTCAAACAAGAAGTGAATTGCAGAGTGGAAATAGGCAAATTTATAACCCCGTGAATCAACCACTCAGCTGACGGAATCTCAGCCACAGTAAAAGGCAATTTCTCCAACTTTTCAATATTTAACATAACATACGTCGCTTCCTTTTTAGCCATTAGCTGTTGTTGACGTGTCAAATTAAAGGAAAAAAATATCTCCCTGGCTCGGATGTGCTGCCACGGAACATGACCTGCCTTTAATGTCTGTAGAGTCCAACCCAACTGCAAGATGGACCGCGTTTGACTCTGCCCATGATATAACGAAGACATATCTGATTTAATAATGTCTGTAGCAGAGGAAACAATGTTATCAATCGTATATACACGGTCGGATAGGGTATGCATTCCATTATCCACAACAGACAATGCTTGCTTCAAATTCTCCTGATCTATCTGTCTTAACCGGGCCGCCGCCTCTTGTTGTGAAAGTTTCCAAATCTCATTGTACACTTCATACAAAAAGCGTTTCTTCCGGGGTACTCTTGGACCTGACAAAAAATCTTGCAAGTCAGTATTATTAGACAGTAACGTGAGATGTGATTTAACTGTATCTAGCGTGGATGACTTCAACCATTGTTGACAAAGTTTCCCCACACTATATGTAGTAATGATATCAGCATGTTCTGGTGATATGTAGTGAGGGTCTGCCCTACTAGTCCTGAACCCCCCCGAAGAGGTGACAAAACGTTGATGACACCCATTAGTGTCTATGGGCCACAATAACCACCCGCCCGGACGTGTCAATGAAGTGTTAAGCGTACCATTCTGGACCCAGTCTGTAAGCTCACTAAGCGTGGCATTAACATATTGCTGCCAATTGTTCAATTTGGAAGGGACAGGTATGCTAGGCAAATTCAAGTCTCTAATTGTTGCTAAGCCCAAACAGCTAGTCTGTTGTACAGTGTCATTTAAGAAAATCATTTGGACAGGAATACTACATGCCCTAAATAGTGTGTCCCTACCCAGCATTTGCCAATTTTTCGTTCCCCAGACACTTTTCAAATCAACAGTTTTGGACCAGTATTCATACCCCTCAACTGAAAGTTTGGATACAAACAAATTTGAATAAAGTAATTTAGTATCAGTCAATAACATTTGCTTATTAGTATGCGGAGTAACCTTAAAATAGTAAGACTTAGCACTCTGTTGATTATGCCCAGAAAAATATGCAAATTTATCAGAATAAGTTTTAGAACTCCCCTGTGGAGGAGTCGGGCAATGTTCCCATTGCATATACTCAAATATTGATTTAGGGCTACTAGCTTTATGAATAAAGTGGTGTCCATAGTAATTGTAGCACAACATGTCACCATAATTATCTCTAAATTGGTAAGCATCTTCATTTTCATAGACAGTATTTATTTATTAAGTTCATTCGGTCTAGAAATCTAGTCCATTTAAAATAATAATAACAATCATACTTAAAAAGGGATGTAATAAAAACATGGTAACAATGTAAAACCAATAGACATCAAAACAGTGTAACAATAAGAATAACAAAACAAAGCATTTCATCAAATATATAAATACAATAAAATAAAACATGAATAAATATAGTAAAAAAGGGGACAGAGCTAAAAACTGAAATATAAGACTTTTTTGTCTGGAGGACCAGTATGCACAACCAAAAGACAAAAAAGACAGAAGATAGTCTGATTGGACTAAAAGACGACATTATCAGAGTACCAATCAAAGAAAACAACAGGATAACTATATGAGAAGGCTATATTGGCTTGTGCAGTCTTGGTAGTCATAGGGAAGGCAACAAATTCATAATGGAAATTTCCAACTAAAAACAATACAAAAAGGATAAAAAAAGAAGATTAAAATCCTTCTGAAAACAAGTATAGAAATGGCTCAGGAGCCTTTGGGTGCTATGAACTTGCGACGGATGTACCAGGCCTCCGATAAATATTTGGTAACTGGAATGGCAACCCTGGGAGAAGAATCATGCGTACAGATTCTAATGGCTGTTACTCTGTCCTGAAATGACATGTTTTTACAGAGGGGAATAATCCACCTCTTTCTTGGTGTCTTGTACAAAGGGCAGAAGAATAATACATGCTCTGATGTTTCTTTGCAAAGTTGACAGAAGATACACCTATCATTTGTAGCGATGTTAGATGGCCAATGGGCCGTGAAACCATTGGTAGGCAATGTGCCATATCTTAACTGCAGGTATAGAGCACGGGCATACGGAGGGATAGGGAGGTTCAGGAAAATCTCAGCCCAGGGTTCATGCTTAATTTGGAGAAAATCCATAGTTAACCTACCCGCCCTCTTTTGGTGCAGGGAATCTTCGTTAACTTTCTCCCAATATCTGTTCGTAACAAATCTCCTAGCCTTGTCAGGGATTTGATCCGGGTGATTCCAATAATGGGGAAGACCCATTTTGTCCCAGGCAGTTTTCATCTCTTTCAGCCAAGGGATTCTCTCCAATGCCTTAGGGGCGGCTATCAACTCTCTTATAGCCAGCCTATATGGTTCTAGTTCAGCAGATTTCCATAGACGAATCCAGTAGGAAAGGGGTCTTAAGGCCGCTATAGTTTTAATGCCATTTAAACCAAGGTCAAGCCTTAAAGGGGTCATTGGAGTGCCCGTACCTAGCCTGGACACCTGCCTAAGGAAGATATTTTCCTTAGTTTGCAGAATGTCCAGGTTTTTGTGGGACCCCCAAAGTTCCGCTCCATATAGGGCTGCTGCTCTGATTTGAACATTATAAATCTCCGCAAGAATGTTCAGAGGGGGGCTCGGTGCCTTTCTAGATCTGCGGACTAAGGCCCCACCTCTTTGGCTTATGATCAGAGCCCCCTTGTCAATGGCTGCCTTCCATTTGCCCGATGTAGATAATCTGAAACCCAAATAATCAAACTCTTCAACTTTCTCCAATGGGGTCGAATTCATCTCAATATTAGTACGCAGTCGTTTTTTAGAGGTAGTGAATATCATAAATTTAGTTTTCTTAATATTTACATCTAAACCATAATCACTACAGTAAGCACAGAACTGGTTAATTAGGTGTTGAATTCCCATTGGTGATTTTGATAGTAGGATCGTATCATCTGCATAATGCAGGCAGGGGATTTTTTTCCCACCTAGTTTTGGAGAATCATTTATGCAGTTCTCTAGGTAGTGGATGCAATTATTGATGTAGAGCAGAAAAAGAGTAGGTGCCAAAACACAACCTTGTCTAACTCCTTTTTTGATAGCTACAGGGTCAGTCAGCTCGCTCCCTTGTCCACACCTGATTTGGGCAAAGGTATTTTGGTGCAACTGGGCTATGAGTTTCAGGAGGCCAAATGGCACTCCCATGTTTAATAATGTTGACCACAGCAGATTCCTGGGGATCAGGTCAAATGCAGCTCTTAGGTCTATAAAGACCACGTAAAGGTTGCCCCCCCCCAGGTCAACATTCTTCCATTTTATTGACATAAATCTTAGAGCTTGGTCAACTGTGCTCACAGCGGGTCTGAAGCCCGCTTGTAAATCAGAAAGGGCTTCAGACTCAATAATCCATTCCTCAAGGTGGGACAGAAGATGTTTCGCGTAAATTTTTTGGAAGTTATCGAGGAGACTAATTGGACGGTAGTTAGCCGGAATGTTTGGATTTCCTTTTTTGAAGATCGGTACAATTTCTGCCCCTTTCCAAGTAGATGGAACTGGAGCGCCTGCTGCAATAGTATTGCAGATAAAATTGAGGTAGGGAGCCCATATATCAGGTCTAGATTTATATAGATCACCTGGAATTTTATCTGGGCCAGGAGCCTTCCCCCATTTCAGGGAGTCTATTGCAGCTCTAGTTTCGGAAAGAGAAAAAGAAATTGGAATGATCTCTTGGTTTGATGAATCATTGGGGGGCCACAGAGAAACATCTGGTGGACCTCCATAAAGTTGCCCAAAATGCTCTACCCAAGTTGCTGAGAGGATTGTAGAGCCAGGCGCGGCTGGAGAGTCACTGTCATTATCAGCTATTAGTTTCCAAAACTTGGAAGTATTATTAGATGAGGCTGAAACCAGGATAGTGGCCCATCTGGCCTCCTCCCAACTTCTGCGTGCCTTTGAGCATTCCTTCTTATAAGCGGCCCTGGCTATTCTCAGCGTCGCAGCATGGCCTTCTTTAATTGCATCCAGGAGAGCTAGTTGTGCTGATCTGCAGGAATTATTGAACCAAGGGGCATTGTGTTTTTTATTGGAGTTGTTAACAGTCTCTTTTGTGAAAAATTGTTTTAAAGATTGGAACAGATCAGTGTGGGCTGTAAGAAGGCTATCGCCCTCCTCGGACTCATCTAACCGGATCATACACTCCATTTGATTCGCAAGCAAACTGTAGATAGATGCTAAATGTTTAGGGGAGGAGATAACAGATTCCCATTTTAGATTGCGTCTATTATTGGTTAGGGCCAGTTGGGACACGTTGGACCTAGAGTGAGGCACTATAAACGAAGGAAAAAGACCTCTGGTTGATAGAATCAGGGGATCGTGGTCGCTCACAGGCTGCTCATCTACCCTCATATCTACCATGTAACACCAAAGACGGATATCAAGAAGTATGTAGTCAATGCGACTGCTATGTACTCCGCGCCTAAAAGTGGGTCGCAAAATAGCATCCGAGTGTGAGCGGCCATTACAGGCTCGGAGGCCATGAGCTAGTGCGATGTCAGCCAAAAAGCGTGCAGATTTGTTCAATCTTGGTTTTTTGTTGGAGACTAACTGGGGGATGCCCCAATGGGCATCCTCTTCTTTACAGATTCCTTGGACTAAAGGATTAGGTTCGAAGGTAACATTAAAATCTCCACCAATTAAAACAAAAGAGGGGGAATTACTTTTAAGAACATAGTCCAAGTTTGACAGAACGTCAGACTCAAAGTGGGGACTCACATTCCTGTTATAGATATTAATTAAAAGGAGGGGTTTTTCTTCAGAAATCATTAACAATAGGGCTTGCAAGTCCGGGCAACCAGTGTCTAATTCTTCTATCTTGCACCTGAGAGAAATATTTAGCCACACGAGCAACCCTCCCGAAGGTCTCCCAGAAGATGACTTACGGGCCGGAACCCAGAAGCTTTTAAAACCGAGTCTGTATTTGGGTTCTAATGCCCATGTTTCTTGAAAAAGACAAATCAAGTGATCATCAATAAGGTTACCCCAACCTGGGCTGTGTAATTTGCTTTCCAATCCAGCTATATTCCAGCTGAGCACCTTATCGAGATCCTCTGGGCATGAGGACCCAACTCTATTCTGGGCATATGGAATACTAGGGGAGGGACTGTCAAGGACCATGGTGCTTCCCTCGGGTGGATTAAGATCAGAAGGTTTCTCACTCTGAGTCTTTAAAACCTCGCTGGGTATATCCTCAATAGTGTTAGGATTTGATGGGTTGGCCATGCAGATGTGACCCAAGGTATAGGGAGCGTTTGACTGATTAGAAATGCATTCCTCAGATGCTTGGCATATTAAACTATTGGGTGAACCCGGGACAACAAAATCGGCCGAGATGTTAAGACCAATAGGGCAAATGGACTCAGCTTCGCAGTTAGACAAAACCGCATCCTGAAAGGCATCTCCTAGTCAGTCTGCCTCGGAGAGGGAGGATAGAGGACGTCTAGAACCAATTACAGGGGTAGGCAGTGTGTGAGTGGCCGAGCCGGCCCCGTGTAATGGTGGTGATTGAGTACTCCAGGACGACATAGAAGGAGGATAGAAGGAGGATAGAACACTTGTAACCTGCAAAGAGAAGTTTTGCCAGTTGTAGGGTAAAGTCTGTTGGCATTTAGAGAAAGTCGTTGGACTAGATCGGGAGAATTAAAATTAATGACGATACAATCCCCAAAACCGATCTTCGCTAGAGGGCCCACCCACCCTTCTCACCATCAGTATTGAAGATGACATGGAAAAAGCAAACCCCGCATTCACATGCAACCAGTGGATAACCTTATTTTTGAGTTCGGTGAAGGATTCGGAAAAATAAGGTTTGAGTTCAGGAACATTTGATATAATAAGAACATAAGGACATGATTCAGGTGGTAAATGAAGCACTTTGGGTTCTTGAGAGTCCCAACTCTTATTCTTCTTCTGGTATGCTGGCTGTGAGGATTCCCTAAAGGGGGGGCCGTCTCCTGAATTAGTTGCTGGATTGTTCCATGAGGCGGTTCCTTTTAATAAGGGAGCTAAGGCCATATGGGGTTTGTTCGTCAGGATGCTGGGGGTTTTAGCAGAACTAGGCCAGACGTGATTTAGAGTAGGAGGAAAAGTTTTGGGAATTTGGCCTGTGTGACTAATGGCAACAGTAGAGTCATGATTAGGATGAATTTCTACAGGTAAAGAAATTGTTGGTAGCTGACTGCTCGTAAGACTTTCAAGTTTGTCCTCAATTCTTTGGAGACGGTTGGAGATAGGAAGAAGTAGTTTAGAGAGCTCATCTCTTATGAGATCCCTAATAAACTCGTTTGCATGGGAGTTATTGGTATTGTGTAAGGAGATTGATGCCATTTCATTAATAGAAGATTGGGCCAGATTGGAGGGACTCAAGGTTCTAGATCGTTTATTTTTGAGGACAGGTTCCCTACGCTTCCTTTTCCCTTTGGTATTAGATTCAGTTAAAGTAAGGGAACCTTCTATAAGGGGACACTGGGCCAATGAAGTTGGTGCGGCACAAATGGCAGGTGCAATTGGAGTATCATCTTGGATCTCTTGAAAAATTTTGGACGGAGAAGGGGAATGGATAATCGGGGCAGACTGGAGCTCTAGTCGCGGGTGGGGCTGTGAGACTGGGCTATCATGGGCTGAGCTAATGGATGCAGAAGGAGGGACAGCAAGACGACGTTGCACTAGTTCTATTTCTCTTTCAAGTTCCCCAACGGCCTTTTGTAAAAAGCCGTCCAGGGTTTGGTTAGAGTGCAATTTCCCGTCCAACCCCCCCCCCCGCGTCGTCGACCCATTTTGCTAAGAACCAGGGGTCTTGGATTTAGTAGGAGAATCAAGTAAAATCACAGCGGGGCGAGCAAAGGCAGGTTAATATTGGAAATTGACCACTAACTAGGTAGAGGCCTAGAGCTTTGGGGGAAAGCTACCCCACCACAGTGTAAATAGGCTTGAGTTTGTCCTTCGGGCAGTCAAATAGAAAGTGGTTATCTGGGACCACAGTTTAAAGTAAATGTCAGGGGGGTGGCCCTGCCCTGCCTCTTCCTGGCAATGACGGGCAAGGACGGGCCCGCCCTTGGCCCGGGCTTCGCCCGGGCGACGCCCGCGCGCGTCCCGCGGAGCGGGAGCGCTTACGTGTATTTAAAGGGCTCCTGCCCTGTTCAAATGCAGCACACAGCTGCTGCCCACCTCCTCCTCCGCCTCGTCGAAGTTCCAGCGCGTCCCGCGGAGCGGGAGCGCTTACGTGTATTTAAAGGGCTCCTGCCCTGTTCAAATGCAGCACACAGCTGCTGCCCACCTCCTCCTCCACCTCGTCGAAGTTCCAGCGCGTCCCGCGGAGCGGGAGCGCTTACGTGTATTTAAAGGGCTCCTGCCCTGTTCGAATGCAGCACACAGCTGCTGCCCACCTCCTCCTCCGCCTCGTCGAAGTTCCAGCGCGTCCCGCGGAGCGGGAGCGCTTACGTGTATTTAAAGGGCTCCTGCCCTGTTCGAATGCAGCACACAGCTGCTGCCCACCTCCTCCTCCGCCTCGTCGAAGTTCCAGCGCGTCCCGCGGAGCGGGAGCGCTTACGTGTATTTAAAGGGCTCCTGCCCTGTTCGAATGCAGCACACAGCTGCTGCCCACCTCCTCCTCCGCCTCGTCGAAGTTCCAGCGCGTCCCGCGGAGCGGGAGCGCTTACGTGTATTTAAAGGGCTCCTGCCCTGTTCGAATGCAGCACACAGCTGCTGCCCACCTCCTCCTCCGCCTCGTCGAAGTTCCAGCGCGACAGTATAATATTGCAATTCAGTCAGCATAGAATCTACTGTCTTTACATCCCAATCATCAGATACAATGCCTGGTATAACGATATAATTCATTGACAATTTGAGAACATAGGGTATTTGAATTATTTCAGTGGGACCATATATATCAAACAATACTCTATCCCACACAATCCCATCTGGAATCGGTACAGCAGAAATGTTCACAAAGGACAAGTCTCTTCGAAACATATGTGATGAAAAATGCGGTTTCAACACCTTCTCCACGTGCTCAATCTCAGATTGTTCAGGAAGAAAATGACCATGTATCACCAGAAAAAAAGTAACAACAAACCCCAGCCACAGAAAAAAAGTCATCACAGCCATGAAAAGCCACAGATAGTTCCACGGAACAACAAAATATGTATGTTTGAGCCAACACAGCATCCTACGTGGACCCAGGGCTGATGTTGAAGAGGACGAGGAGTCCGACACGGTATCATCAGTGGTGTTGAAGCAGACGGAGGCAGTTCTCGCAAAAGGTGCAACCGTAAACAAAGGAGCAGATTGTGGCTCCCGCCTTGGTACGATGTAGACTACACTTTCAGTAACATCAGGAATACTCACAGCAACTTGATCAAAAGATTCCAAATTATTCGCCGTTAGTGGAACAATCGCAAGATCAGCTTCCACCCTCCCCAAGCTCGGAGAGGAAATAGCGTCGGTGCAAATCACCTGCAGCGGAACTGCATCCCCAGTAGTGAGAGGGATTCTGGAACTACTGGGCGTCCCTCTTGGTCTGCTGTACAGAATCGGCCACATGTTGTAACTTGACATTATCAATGGAAACAAAGCGATTACCCTTGGCCCTTGCAGCGGTGGCAAAATCACAGTTCTTGTGCCGTGGATCCCTAGCACAGGGACTGGCACTCGATATGAAGGGCCAAATTCTTTTTTCACTGTGACCTTTTCACCCACAAGATCCCCAATTCTGGGAATCCAACCAGTATGCGTTACTGGTTCATCCTTAATTCCTGTGGAGGCAGCACTGGCAGAAGAGTTATCTTCACGGAATTGTAAATCCTGTAAAACAGTGACACGATCATTTATGTCAAAGGGCGTATCTGCCGTCTCCACACCAGGACCATCTAGATCAGGAACATACATTTGTGTTCCAAACAGGCACTCATATGAAGTACGACCCCCCAGGGACCTTCTAGGCAAGTTATTAAGTGCTCTCTGTACTCCATACAGGTGGGCTAGCCAACTACGACCCGTACCTATAACTCTGGCCGTTAAGGATTGCTTTAAATCGCGATTTAAACGCTCCACAACAGAATTTCCCTTGGGATGAACTGGAGACGAGAACTGGAGCTGGACCCCCAATGAAGCCATGGTGTCCCTGAACGCCTTATAGGCAAAACAGGGCCCTGGTCCGAATGAAAAGCCGCAACTGCATATGTATCGACAAAGATGCGCAAATCTTTAATAACAGTTTGAGCGTCAGCCGAGCGCTGTGGCCAGACCCACACAAATCTGAAGCACGAATCTACAGCAACCAATATATATTTGTATGCACTATCTGGTGACAGCGGACCACAATGATCCAAGTACACACACTGTAAAGGTTTATTTGATATCAGAAGGGGCGTCTGCTGCGGGCGTCTAGCCGTGGAAACTTTAATTTGTTGGCAGATATCCCAACAAAGGACATACTGCTTTGCCTCCTTATAGGGACCAGGCCACCAATAACGAGCCTGTAAGAGTGAAATGGTGGCAGCCACGCCTGCATGTGCAGATGCCGCCCCCTCATGTGCTGCAGTAATTAATCGAGGTCGCTCAATTTTATTGGGCATATCACGTACACCAACGCCTGGGATTTTAACCACAGCGTTCAGCATACCACCCATGCAGTAACTATATTTAGAAGGGAATCCTTTAGGAAATGGCGTGCCATCAGCCGTAGCCTTTATGGCAGCCAAAATCTCTGTGTCTGGTTTGGAACTCGAGCGAGTTACTGCGGCCACAGTCGCAACTGCCACTGCCGATTTCGCGGCTTCATCAGCCAAAGTATTCCCAGCAACGTGTATTCCAATGCGCTGGTGTCCAAGTGTATGCACAACATGGACTTTAGGAAGCGTTTCCTTCAGATTCGCAACCTTCCCCCACAGCAATTTGTGTTTAATGGTGTTACCCTTGGAATCTCTGAACCCACTCAACCTCCAGTAATGTAAATATTCATTGAAAGACTGAACACAGTAATAGGAATCGCAAACCAGCAGCGTAACTACTGCCGGATCCCCATGTTCCAAGGCTAACAACAGAGCTTTCAGCTCAGCCAACTGTGCCGTACAGTCTCCCAAGGTCTGTGTATAAGTATGTTGGGAGCAGAACTTTTCCCCCTCCATATAGCCGCTCACCACCGCACATGCAGCAGAATACTGTTGTTTAGTCCCAACCGCTGGTTGCGCAGAGCCATCGGTGTACATGACCACCTGATATTGATCAATAGGCAATGTGCCAGAGGGAACTGGGTACTCCATTTCATACTGAAGAAATTCTTGATTCTGCAGTTTAGGGTCAAATATATAATCTACATCAGTGGCTGTCAAAGACGTTGCCCATTGTATCCATCGCGCATGTAAAGCTTTCAAATTAGGAACACTCGCTTTTGTAACAGCCTCTAAGGCTGGAATCGGGGAAACAACAACGATGCGTTGGCCCTGGGCAAGAGGTCGTTCTTTAATCACAGCCATCTGTACAGCAGTGAGAATTTTGTATGTCTGTGCAAAACGTTGTTCTGCAGCAGAGTACAATTGAGACTTGTATGCTATCGGGACTGTCTCACCCTCATTAAAGGTGACATATGTAAACCCAACGGCCCCAGGTATAACCCTGATGACCAGATCCGTTTTATTGTCCCGAGTGTGTAAATGCTTCACTGCTAAGAGATCAGTTTGCAAATCGCGAAGAATATGTGTATGTTCATTCGTCCAAAATCTACTCGAGAAATTCGGGCGAATCAACTCGTATAATGGTTTTATACGTGTAGCGTAATCAGGAATGTAAGTTCTGCTAAAATTTAAAAACCCCAATAACGACTGGGGTTTCTGAACCATATTAGGAGGTTGCAACTGTGCACATTTTTCCAAAAAGTGTGGCGCTAAGCTCTTGCCCTCATTCAACAACTCATATCCCAGGAAAATGACGCTGAGGAAGGCAATTTTTGATTTTTTTAAATTAAATTTGTAGCCAATTTCAGCAAATCCCACAACAATGTGCGCTACCCGCCTTAAATATTGCAGTAACTCATCGTCTGTCAGATATATATCATCAACATATGACAAAGCTTCAGGGTCCAACTTGTGCAGAATTTCAGTTACATGAGCCGAAAATAGTCCTGGGCTATTCTTATACCCCTGAGGCAAACGACAAAAGAGAATGAGAGGCGATACAACAGTGCACGTAGGAGGACCCGAAATGTCATAGAGAGAACCTTTGGACTGTTGAAGGCAAGATTCTGATGCCTCCACAGAATTGGAGGTGCGCTCCAGTATGCCCCAATAACAGCATACAAGATCGTTGGCACATGCGCTATACTGCACAACATTGCCACCAGAAGTGGGCTACATCTCACCCCAGAAGACCCAGATTCGGAGGATGACGAGGAAGAGTTACCACATCGCCATCATGGGGATAGAAGCATTGCACATCAATGCAGACAGAGACAGGACCACATTGCAAACCAATACTTTGGAAGGTATGTGCTAACTGTCACCACACACACTAATGTCACACACAAAGAGCCCAGTGGTGAAGTGGAACAAACAAGAACTTTTATTCCTATAGCATGGCTAGTGCTTGGAGTGTCAGCAGATCCCTGATGTGCACTGCCACTCCTCAATACCCTTGTGTCCATGGCAGATGCACTACTGACGGTGGAGCCCTCCTCACTACCTTGAGGTGTGTCTGCCGTGCCCCTATCCACCTGTCTTGCCTCCATCATGTCCACAGCGTGGCTAATCCGACCCAGTCCCCGAGCCACATCCCCTGCAAATTTGCCCAAGTCAACCTGCAAAATGACTGTACAGCGTGACAGCCCTGTGGTGTTGACTGCCAGGCGGACGATTGATGCAGCCATGCGGTCCAACCGGTGTATGAGTTGCCGCTCACGGCGCCTTGCACTCTCTCTCTCTGACACTAGTTCTGTTGCAAGTTGACGGATGGAGAGTGCAAGGTCACCGACATGATTGTTCAGGCTTTGGAAGTCTGTGTGCACCTGTGCCAGCCCTGTGGTGAAATTCCGCTCTTTATCGGAATTACATGATAAGGTGAATCCCTATCCCACCCCACATGATTTCTATATAAGGCCGGTGCTTGTGCCAGAGCCCATGTATTACTATAGGACTCTGCTAGTTCTCCCGGAACAAGTGGTGAGAATGAAGGTGTAATAACCTCCTCCCCAACTGGACAGTCGCGAACAAAGTCTGGGAGCCAATCCTGTTCGGCCAGCAGAATGTCATACAATTTGACCACACGGTCCCAAAAGATGGCGTTTATAGTGCGCTCAATGTCCCCTTCTAATTGTAAAGTTACTGTATAAACTCTATCGGGATCAGAGACATGCATATCTGCTGTTTCGACTTGTATGAAGTCATCAGTTGCTTTCACCTCCAGATGCTCTAGAAGATTCCGGCAAACTATTGTGACCTCTGCCGCGCTGTCTAACAGTGTTAACTCCCACTTCTTCTTCTTCAACAGAACTCTCTTATTGTGCGGCATGTCTAACTGAGACTGCCGCGACCTTCTTTTTAAATTGCTGTTTTTGTTGGATCGGTTTCTCTTCTTTCTTGACAGAAACCTCCATCGAGCGTTGTGATTCCTGTCTCGGTTTCACGTACTCTGTTCTCCGCTCTGACCGCCCACCTCTCTCTTTTCTCTTTTCCGATGAGTCCTGAAAGGAACGAGATTGGCGTGTATCAGTATATTGATATCTATCAGGCGTCTTCAAATTATCCCTATTCCTGAGATTATACCTGTTCTGTGGAGTCTCCGGTTGTGGAGATTGTCCCCTGTCTTTTTTAGGTGTTTGTTGTTTTTTCTCCCAGCGCTTTTTAGTACCCTCAGGTTACTGTTGTTTAGTAGTATCCTTACTACTCTTACCCTGTAACTGTGGTTTCTGCGGTCTAGCCCCTAGGCTATCACGACAGATACTTGAATATGTTTCCACTATTATTCTCGGCAGCTCCTACTCTTGATTAAGCTGTGGGATGTCACGAAGACGCATACGCACTGCCAGTGCCAATGCCTCTCCCTTGAGATTACTCAATATAATAGAAGAAACCGCTGCAAAATTGCCCATCAGCTACATCCCTAAATCTAAGGCTGGGGCAGCCCAATATTCATCTTGAATTTGTTTTAGCACCTCCGGTATATTAGCCAATGTTGGTGTACCGTGTGCTGTAGTGTAGAGCGCGGCAAACACCGTGCCCCAGGTATTACAATGGTCCACAGTAGGAACCATTCCATACGGCAAACACATTGTCAATATTCTATGTTTATCCTGAGGTCCCGTATGGGGAAATACTGCTTCCAGCGTATTAATTTTTTGCGCCAGCCAAAATGGAGTTTCCTCTCGTTTTGCCGGTACTTTACCCATAACTGAGTGTACAGTGGCCGGATTGATACCCGGAACCACCGCAGGTGGTTGTGCCGGAGCAGCACGCGCTCCGTTTGTATTTAGTGTCTGCATTACAAACTGAACTAATCTTCTATATGTAGTCGCTGAGTCTATATATAAACGACGACCTTCAGCCATCGCTAAGTTAGCAACCGCAGGATATGGTGTATATGTAACCAATAAAGGCCAGGTAGGACCATCATTACTCAGTGGACCTAACCTAACCTGTGCTACTGTGTGTTGGAGGGCGCCATCAAGCCAATTGTGGTGTTCTTGATAAGATAAAGGTATCTCTAAGTATGCATATAGTGTAATCCTGAAAGGTGTGTGTACCCCCATCAACTGCTGGAAATACGACCCAAGAATAAAAAAGCTCTGTTTTATAGGCTGCATGGGCGTCCAACACAAACGTGACCGGACCCCCCTGGTTCATCAGACCATGTGCTATCAGATGTCCTGTGAGCGGTTGTCCCATATTAAGCGCTATATTCAGTACTTGAGGATTCGCCATTATAAAAACAGCACTAGGTCAGAGAAGGCACACCAATGTCGGGGTTTTCCTTTCAGAGTTCAAGCTTGAACAACCGACCACAAAACAATAGGATGTACCTATATTGTGGTGGCGGAAATCCTCAGCGCCACGGACTTCTCAGTTAACGGAACCGAGGAGTCAATATATATATGAGACCGAGAGAGTCAGCCGGACCCGAAAATTAGAGCCAGACCAATCGTTGGCGGCGCCATGTCGCGTGGGCTCTCATTATCCTAAATGAGACTACTGGATTTCTAGGTAGCAGGGTTGTTCCTGGTGTGGGGGACTAAGTCTTACCCACTTGGAAGGACCAATGTCACCCCAAATCCGGTTTTGCTCCGGCTAACTAGCAGTGCCTCATTTCTTCCAAGGGGAAGAGGTGATTGGGCAGCCGAGCACATGACATCTTTGGAACTTCTCAGGGAAGTCGTGGTCACTCAGATCCAAACCAGCTCTCTCATTTACAGTATGATCTCATATACAAATGACAAAGGCAGTTTGAGTTTTACAGATTGTTTTAATAAAACAACTGCATTTTAGATATTAAGGCGTGAGCCGCAATAACCAGAACCATACAACACAGTAGGATTGAAATAGTCACGAGGAGAGTGAAACATAAGAATAACGCTATCATGGTGTTAATAAATTCTACTCTCTCTCAGTTAGTTCTATTTCGAGCACAGCATGTTAAGCTTCTAACTTGCCTTTTAGATTCCCTGGGAAGCCATCAACCCTCATACCTGAGCAAAGGCCTGTGATCTGGTTCAGCATCTGCAACGAGGCAGTCAGCGTCTAGTTGTGGTTCCCTGGTCGGAATCTCCCTCTTGCGTGTATTAGGACAAGGAAGTGTTTTTATAACTAACATGTCAGTGTGATCACAAAATGTCCCTACGCAAGAATGCCAAAGACTAAACTCCTAACACGTCTATCGGTAATGTACCAGACTGTATCCTTGACTGAAGCACAGAGTGAACAAGAATGTGTTATTGAAAACTCCAGTGCTGAAGTAGGCTAAACAGTGTGATATAAAAAATAAAACAAGACCGTAGAACTGGCTATTTGAAAAATAACAGTATGAGGCTGAATAAAATCATTTAGAGCAAAGTGCACAGAGGCTCTATGCTGCAGGGAAAAGGAATAAAATACATCCAGGGCAAAGTGCACAAAGGCCTAACACCTGAAGCTAACGCGCAAAGGATACATAAAACTGACCACACTACAGGCCAAGGCCTTGTAAGGGAGCTTGACTATGCACTGGGTCAAGACTACTAGCACTTTCCTCTTCCTGTATATTGTGTATCACATACACCCCAATCTATGTATATTACCACATCCACATGTGCTGATTCAGTACCACAGGCCTCCTGCATCTTACTGACAGTATGAGGCGGCCCTGCATCTGCTCCATCACTGGCACATTTTTTTCAGAAACCTGCACTCTCATATGCATCCTTGGATCACAGAGCAAGTGTGTCTGTGTAGAGGCATATGTCTATGTGCATGTTCTTATCCCCTCCTGGACAAGTAATGGTATACCATGCCAACAATGGCTAGCCACACACTATTGGCAATACATTTGTAATTTCAATCAGTCAATTTGCAGGTAGGTACAGCTATTTAAACATAAGTAAACTCCCATGGCATTATTGCTCAAACAAGGATGTATCACAGCATTCCTCATCACTGTGGAATACCCACACAAGCCCCAGGAAGTTTTTTGTCAGTTTGCAGTGACAATAAGGGAGATGTCTACAACATCTGGGGCAGGCTCAAATGCTATGGGTATCACAATGGGATGGTCACTGCAACAACCATTGCATGCCCCTCAGATTGAGTATATGTTGTTATGCAGTCCCATATGGTAATAGAGGTGTAGAGCTAACAAACACCTGCATGAACAATGCCATGTATTTATTGTGCAGTGAAAAGCCCCATAGGAGTCTCTGGGGAAGTGATGGTTTGTAGGTACCTGGGTCTCCATTATCTTAGACTATGTGTGATTGACTGATAACAGATGTTTGTCAGTTGCTCCGATCTACCACTAGGCTGACTTGCTCACTCAGCCTAACAAGTTGATAGTAAACAATGTCGTCCATTAACTGATAAATACAAGTATCACTAAGCAACGTTTTCCATTCATGTCTTGCAGGTGGACCTCCACCCTACACCCTACACTGTTGGTGAGCTGGCCCGATTTGAAGACCCCAATGCAGCAAGTAAGTGTCATCTTGTGCAGCATGTCTGCCAATCCAGGGTTTGGCGTGAGTCAGTCTGATGTGTGGAATGCTATGAATAATGGTTTTGCCTGAACAATGATATGGTATCATTGGAGTAAGGATGGTGACTTAATGTCTGTTGGAATGTTGAGCACTTGGAATGGCTTGGTTGTAGCAGAAGGGACAACATAGGCTGGCATGGAATTGTGGGTATTAGGAAATGGAACGGCTGGCCACATATTAATAAATGCCTATCATGATAGGTGTTAAAGCAGCCGTGTATGTAAATAGCATGCCTGTTGACAAAAACTTTATCACAGCACTATTTATAGCCCTTTGTGCCACACATAGCTTACACATACTCACAAGACAGTAAAGATGTAGGTTATATCTTTAGAAGTCTCTAGGGGGCTTATGTAGGAGACAATAGCACCACAGGTGGCTCACTACCCTTCCGATATATATTGAGGCTGTAGTAGTACAAGGACCTATACTGTGCTGGACAACAGTCAGTATTGTGCACAATTAGGAGACAACTCAGCTCCAGATGGTTGTGGGAAAGTCTATGATGTTTCCCAAACCGGATCTCAGCCGTATTTACAATACGGTCCTTCCACCATGATATTTGCGAGTGATGTAGGTCACATCACATGTGCATCTGATGTGAATGTTGAGTGTGTACCTGGTACTTTGATGACGTCTGACATGCATGTGCACATGATGTGCAATGTATCAGATTACTGTTGCAGCACTCAGTGCAGTGCTAAACTCACTGTGTGCCTAAGGGTACCCATACAGCCTTCATGTGTGTTCTGTTTTACAAATGTAGCACAACATAGAACAGGGTAGGGGGCATTAGTTCTTTAATGTGTAGACAACTTTGATGTACAGGTAAGGCTTTGACCAAACTTCCTGGGGACATTGCATCAGTTGTACATGTGGGCACATCATAGGCAATGGTGAGCTCCCTTGTTATGTATGCTCAGACCAGGCCTTAAACCAAAACATGAATGAAGATTTACGAAACTTTAGAATAGCCGGTGGGAAGTCATATGGCCCTCACCTTGCATCCATTATGGCTGGGCAAGCCTTGATGTTTCACCAGGGGTGTCAAGGTTGTGGATTGCATGCAAAGCCCCCCTTATGGACAAGGACACAGGAAATCCAGACTTGTTTGGGCATGTGATCCTCACAAGTTTGAAAACACAAACGTTGATCAAGGACAATTTAGTCCACTCACCTCTTTGGCCTGAAGGTCAAAAATGGATAGCCGTCATTTCAGTGACAAGTACATGATACCGTAGATGGGTGTAGGAAATAGCCATAGATGAGTAGTAAGTCATTGTTTAGGAATGTGTGATGGACTACATGTATCATCTGCAGCTGCAGTGCACATTATATGTCTGTTCAATCTCCACCCAATGCTGAATGTGATGCTTGATTCTCTTCATTTTTCAGCTGCCAATATGACACCTGGCCAACAGCACTCATTCCACAAAAGGGCAAAACGCTACAGGCAACATTATGAAAGTGGATGCCGGATACCACAGGATGGGAAGGAGGTTCCGCAAGGAAAAAGCAACAGGGGAATGGCATGCATTTGCACCTGGGGGACATCCACAGCAGTCACAGGAAAAGAAGGACAGTGTTGGCAAAACATCATGGGTGCAGGGGGCCCCTGCAGGTCCAAGCCCCTCCACGTCAGCTACAACTGTTAGGAGCCAGGCACCAGTCAGCCACCTACTGCAGTCATGAGCAGCCACTTTGAAAGGGACATGAGACGGGTAATGGCCACCATAATGGCCAGACTGGACAAATTGGAGAAGGAGAGTTCTGACAACAAGAAGATGTTGAAGTACATCAAGAAAACAGTTAAAAAGATATAATAAGCATGTTCCATAGCCTCCCAATTCCTCTCCTCCCTTGTATTGCTGTACATAGTTTTAGATTGGGTTTTAGATGGGTACGTTTAGGTCAGTGTAGGGAAGGTATAGGTTAGATTGAGTATAGTTAGGGGTTTGTTTTTTGTATATTTTTTTGGGTGGTGGGTTGGGTGGGGGCTCATGTTGGGGTATCTGTGTATAAAAAAATTAATTAAAAAAACTAAAAATATATATTTGTTTAGGTTAGGTTAGTTCATGTTTTGTCATAGTTTATGTTGTCCCACTTGTGTTTTGTCTCTTAAGGGGGCGGGGGCAATGTTTGGAGTGTGGTGTTCCATGTGTAAGATAAGTTTAGAATAGGTGTAGTTGTAAGTTAAGTTAAGTTAGTTTAGGTTAGTTTAGTGTAGGGTAGTTTTTAGGATATTAGTAGGTATATGGTTGTTTAAAATTTTACAATAAATCCTGTTTCTATTGGACCAGTTTTTTCAAAGTTGATTGAGTGTCTGGGGCTTCTCATGTGTGCACTGGCCAAGTTGGAGAAATGGCCTAGGGTATGCGTGATGTCCTGATTTCTAAGAATTACCATGTGCATCCTCTATGACCAAGGAGCTGTCAGATTGGCTACTAAATAACGTCAACTAGTCCATACATTTGCTATTCACCGTTCCAGCCATTCACAATGTGCATGTATCCTTTATCTTGGACAGGTAAGTATGGAACGTCAACTGTCATTGGAGGGGGTCCTGCAGTTTCATTGTTGGCAAGTGTGGCACATCTGAAAACAGGCACAATTGGAATGGCATCCTGAAACACTGACAGGTGCCCATCACTGATAAGGTTAGCTTCTTCAGTACCACGCAAATTAGTTATACTGCTACTCCAATCTGGGTAAATTAGCATTGACTTGGCTCTGAGCCATACATGCCTTATGTCATCTTCAAAGAATATCTATTTAATATTTGTATAGAATACCCAGTAAGTTGGTTGTAGCCGACAACACCATTATTCACCTTGCTCATGTTAGGATCCTAGGGTGTGGCTTTGTGTCTGACAGCCATGCACTCATTTACTGATATTCTGTACTCATTGACATGGATTCACACAATGCAATCATTTCGCTGAGTACATGGATCACAGTAAACATAGAAATGCTACATGTATACAAGGTGCTTTACTTACAGGTGCAAGTGTATTTATGAATTCTATGCAATGTCCAGTTCACAGACCCCATGAGTGAACGTTAGCCGTATGTAGCACAATTGCAGTCCAGAGTTGAGGGACATGTCATGAGACATGGTTAGGAGTAGTGTGCATTAGTGAAGAGGTTAAAAATTGCCAATTGATAAAAAAGAGACAATTACAGTACATAGCAGACAAGTCAACAGTGGTTGGGTGAGGAGAGCACATTTCCTACTGTCACACCAATGGCATGATATTAAGCCTAGAACTAAGGAGATACTGTACATGTGGCACAGACTGGTGCTACTGGGTGTTTTTCCTTGTGAATGTTATCCTTTCCACATCTTTATCCTCTGTTGTGTGTGGTGTCTCCTGTGCCATGGCTAGAGCTGTTGTAGAGTTAGGGGGGCCACACACATGTCAGTGGATAGAGATGTGGAGTCAAAGGTCTCCGCAGCTGCCATTTGTGAGAACACATAAGGCATCATTCCAGCAAGGAGGAACTGCTGATTTTTCAACACAGCAGCAACATCATGGTGGTAGGCAGCCATGTTTTCCCGGGGGACGCCACTTCTTGCTGCATGTACTCCAAGGTATTCTGCATAGCCCCCAGCCTGTTGTCTGTTATGCTGCTGCCAGTTTGGGAGGGCAATTGTAGCCTCTGCCTCATGACAGCAGCTATGTCGGCCAGAAACTGCTGGAGTCCACGAAGCAGGTGCCTCTGATGGCAGCTGAGTTGTCCTTTTTTGGACTGAGGCACATCCTCATTCTCTCTAGGCTGCCTGCCATGGTCTTTATCCACACCCACACCTGCTTGGCCAGCTCCCCCTGGACTCCTTCCACTGTCCTCTGAAAGGTGATCTCTGGGTCCTCAGAGTCCAGGGTTGTGTCAGTACTGGCTGGTGGTGTGTGTTGGTAGATGGGTGGTTAATGTGGAGTGCTTCCTGTGACTGGAGGTGGTGTCTGGAGGAATCCTAGGACATCCTTGAGAGTCTGTTCATTGATGGTTGGCAGCTGGTCATCCATGCCATCTGTGAAATCCTGGACAGGCAGCTTGGCAGGAGGTAAGCCATCATCCCCTGCAATGAGATAGTATAATGTAAATCTTAGACTGTTGTGGCTGTAAACATGGTACATCATTTATTTGCCAGTGGAGGCTCAGTGGCAAGTTACTGACCCAAGGTTGCAGTTGTACATTGTATGTTGCATTGTGCATCTAACCTGGGTCAAGCTCGCAAAGTATTTTGGGGCATATTTAGGTGCTCCAAACACCACATGTGTCAGTTCTGGTGAGGCTCAGGTGGCGTAATGCCCTGCTCCGAATTTACAAGATGGCATAAAGCCACTTTTTGTGCCTTAACACCACCTTGTATATATGGCCCCTTCACACGCACCACTTTGCATAGAAGGTGGGTGCAATAGGTGTTGCTGTGGGTGTGCCACAGTAACACCCATTGTGTTTTGACATGGCCTCAGATTTATGACTTTTCATGAATTGAAAGCAGCGCCAAAATCTAACACCAGCTCAGGGGTGACATTAGCATGGCAAAACAAAGAGAAAGCTTACATTTCTCCTCAATGTTTTGCTTTTTCTATGTGTGCTACAGAATGCAGCACACATAGAAAGAGCAAATCGCCAGTTAAGTTTGTTGTTGTTCAGGAAGGTGTTCCTTCCTGCACATAAACAATCTCCCCCTCAACAAAGGCATTGTTGCACTATGGTGCAAGTGTGGCTGCGCTGGCACACAACAGCGAATTTACCGCTGGCGCGGGCGGAACACAGGAGTGCGCCATATTCTTATAACTATGGCGCATCCCTGCGTTTTGAAAATAAAAGTGTGTGATGCTGCCTAATTTGGCACAGTGCCACGCACCGTCATTTTCTGTTTCATCTGGGCCTCTATCTTGTCAGATAGAGAGATTGCAGCTACTTGTACATCTGCACATATGATGTTCACAGACATGTTCCATGTGTTGTATGGGTTATATTTTATGGCCATTCCCATATGACACATATGGTTGTCTCTGAGTTATGGGCGTACCCTGTATGGGTTGTGTTCTACAGGTTGCAAGCTTTAGGGCAGATTTTTCTCATGTGGCATGGCTCAGAGCAGCAGCAAAAAGTGTTGCACAACACTGCACCAGTTTAGATACGGAGCGATCTGCCATGTTTACTTGAATGCGGGATAGTCCTGCAATTCCCCTTGTGCCTGCACAGATTTGTTCTCCCTGCACCAACACAGTCATTGTTGCAGCATGATGAAGGGGCGTCTGCCTTGAAGGGATGAGTTGTTTATGTGCAGGGTGCTGTCTCTTCCTGCACATGTACAAGCTATTTTTGCCAAAGTGGCATTTCAATGTATGCTGCAAGATGTAGCACACATGACTAAGGCAATGCAACAAGGAAGAAGGGAAGTATTTTGGCCAGACACATCTCCCTGACACCACCCATGAGGTGGTATTGACTTTCGTCCTAGTCTCTGATGTCTAAGTTGGGTAGGTACAGGGCCTTTGACAATATGCAATGGGTGTTATCATGGCACAGCCACATTATTTGCATGTCCCTTCCAGGCAATGTGCTGCATATTTACATGGTGAAGTATAGCCACCATCGCTCCCCCTGCCGCTGCAGCTCCTCCAGGTTCCTGAGTTCCTGAGACCCACCTCACAGTAAGTACCCCCCCTCCCAGCCCCTCGCTCTGCCCCGCGCTACTCACCCTCTCTCCTGCTTCTTTTCTTCTTTTCTTCTTCTCTGTTCTTCTGTTCTTCCTCCTCGCTCCTCATCTGTAATCTTCTTCTGTACTCTTCTTTCCCCCCTCTTCTTCCTCATCTTCTTCTGTGGTCTTCTGCCCTCTGTTCTTCGTTTTCTGTATCTTCTTCTGTGTTCTTCTGTGTTCTTCTGTGTTCTTCCGGTCTTCCTTTCTTCTCTCCTTCCGGTCTTCTGATCTTCTGTTCTTCTGTTCTTCTGTTCTTCTGTTCTTCTGTTCTTCTTGTCTTCTGTTCTTCTTGTCTTCTGCCTTCGGCTCTTCTGCCTCCTCCGTCCTCTTCTCCCCGCGCCTGCCCTCCTGCTCCTGCCTCATCCCCCTCCCCCACTCGCATCCCCCTCTCTATCTCCCCTGTCTAACCCGTTCACTATCCACCTCCCTCACTCCTCCTATCTACCTATCTCTCTATTCCTCTATCCCACTATCTAACTCCCTCACTCTCCACCTCCTCCTATCTTCCTAGCTCTCTATCTATTTCCCTATCTATCGATTTCCCTATCTATCCATTTTCTCTATCTATTTCTCTATCTCTCCCCCCCTCCCTCACCCCCTCTATTACCTATCTTCCTATCCTCTCACTCTACCTCTCACCCTCACCCACCTCTACAACCCCCCCTCCCCTATCTTCCCAACCCTACTCCTATCTTTCTCCCTTATCTCCTAAACCTCCTAACACTCACCCCCCTCCACCCTTAAACCCCCCTCCCCCAGCTCTTCTCACTCTACCTGTCCCCCCCTCCCTCGCGCTTTCCCGCCGCGACCTCCTGCACGCCCCCGCCCCCCAGCTCCCATTCGCCCCCACCTGACCCCTCCCCCCCCTCCTACCTCATATGGCGGCCGCTGCGCGACAGTGGTAGCGACCCTTGACCCAAGGGTAGGTCGCTCCCCCTGCCCCTGCAGCTCCTCCAGGTTCCTGAGTTCCTGAGACCCACCTCACAGTAAGTACCCCCCCCTCCCAGCCCCTCGCTCTGCCCCGCGCTACTCACCCTCTCTCCTGCTCCTGCTTCTTTTCTTCTTTTCTTCTTCTCTGTTCTTCTGTTCTTCCTCCTCGCTCCTCGTCTGTAATCTTCTTCTGTACTCTTCTTTCCCCCGTCTTCACTCTTCTTCTCTTCTTCCTCATCTTCTTCTGTGGTCTTCTGCCCTCTGTTCTTCGTTTTCTGTATCTTCTTCTGTGTTCTTCTGTGTTCTTCTGTGTTCTTCCGGTCTTCCTTTCTTCTCTCCTTCCGGTCTTCTGTTCTTCTGTTCTTCTGTTCTTCTTGTCTTCTGTTCTTCTTGTCTTCTGCCTTCGGCTCTTCTGCCTCCTCCGTCCTCTTCTCCCCGCGCCTGCCCTCCTGCTCCTGCCTCATCCCCCTCCCCCACTCGCATCCCCCTCTCTATCTCCCCTATCTAACCCGTTCACTATCTACCTCCCTCACTCCTCCTATCTACCTATCTCTCTATCTCTCTATCCCACTTTCTAACTCCCTCACTCTCCACCTCTTCCTATCTTCCTAGCTCTCTATCTATTTCCCTATCTATCGATTTCCCTATCTATCCATTTTCTCTATCTATTTCTCTATCTCTCCCCCCCTCACCCCCTCTATTACCTATCTTCCTATCCTCTCACTCTACCTCTCACCCTCACCCACCTCTACAACCCCCCCTCCTCTATCTTCCCAACCCTACTCCTATCTTTCTCCCTTATCTCCTAAACCTCCTAACACTCACCCCCCTCCACCCTTAAACCTCCCTCCCCCAGCTCTTCTCACTCTACCTGTCCCCCCCTCCCTCGCGCTTTCCCGCCGCGACCTCCTGCACGCCCCCGCCCCCCAGCTCCCATTCGCCCCCACCTGACCCCTCCCCACCCCCCTACCTCATATGGCGGCCGCTGCGCGACTGCGCAGCGGGCGCACTGCTGGTGCGCCGGAAGCGCGCCAGAGGCAAGCCCGTCTGCGCCTGTCCGTGCCTCTCCCAAGCCCCGCTGACCTGCTACGACCCCACCACCCTCCACGCCCTCAACCCAGGACGCTCCAACACTTGCTTCCAAGCTCACCCCAAACGCACCCATGGACCCTTCGCCTGCAACTCCTGCAAACGCACCTTCCACCACGCAACAACCACGACCACAAGCCCACGCGCCATCAACCACCTCAAGTGCATCCTAGTCAACGCTCCCTCCGTCCACAAACACGCCGTTGAACTCTGGAACCTACTGGACTCCATAGCACCGGACGTCGCCTTCATCACGGAGACCTGGATGAACGCCTCCTCGGCCCCTGACATCGCCACTGCCATCCCCAAAGGCTACAAGATCTCCAGAAAAGACCGCACCAACCAGGTAGGAGGAGGTATCGCCATCGTCTTCAAAGACTCCATCAGCGTCACCACCTCCACCGAAGACACCCCTCTCGCCGCTGAGCACCTGCATTTTCAGATTCGCACCGATCCGAGGACCACCCTCAGAGGATCCCTCATCTACCGTCCTCCCGGGCCACGCGCCCCTTTCAGCGACGCCATCGCCGACTTCATCTCCCCGCACGCCCTCACCTCGCCGGACTACATCCTCCTAGGTGACCTCAACTTCCATCTGGAACAAAACAACGACCCCAACACCACCACCCTGCTCGACAACCTCGCCAACCTCGGCCTCAAACAACTGGTGAACACCGCCACCCACATCGCCGGACACATGCTTGACCCCATCTTCTCCGCCAGCAAACACGTCTTCTTCAGCCACGCCTCCGCCCTACACTGGACCGACCACAGCTGCGTCCACTTCACATTCCGACGCGAGACCCGCCACCTCCGCACCCAACCCATCCCTCGTCCACAGTGGAACAAGATCCCCGAAGAGCAACTCTTCTCCGCACTCGCCGCCAACCAACCCACCCTCACCACCGACCCCAATGATGCAGCCCTCAACCTCACAAACTGGATCTCCAACTGCGCAGACATCCTTGCTCCCCTCAAACGCACGCATCGACAGACCAACACCAAAAAACCTCTCTGGTTCTCTGACACCCTCAAAGAATCAAAGAAAACTTGTTGCGCCCTTGAGAAAGCCTGGCGCAAGGACCGCACCGCTGACAACATGACCGCCCTCAAGAACGCTACCCGGGAACACCACCACCTGATCCGCGCTGCCAAAAGGAACTTCTTCACTGACAGACTGGACAAAAACAGACACAACAGCAGAGAACTCTTCAGCATCGTCAAGGAGTTCTCCAACCCCAGCGGCAACGCCAACGCCGTCACGCCCTCACAGGATCTGTGCGAATCCCTCGCCACTTTCTTCCATCGCAAGATTAGCGACCTCCACGACAGCTTCGGACACCAGACCCATCCAAACACCACCGAACCGGCATCCACGGCCATCACCCTCAACAACTGGTCCCACATCAACACGGAAGAAACCAAATCCATCATGAACTCTATCCACTCCGGCGCCCCTTCGGACCCCTGCCCGCACTTCATCTTTAACAAAGCCGACGACATCATCGCCCGCACCTCCAGACAGTCATCAACTCTTCTTTTTCTTCTGCTACCTTCCCCGAATGCTGGAAACACGCCGAAGTCAACGCCCTACTAAAGAAACCTACGGCTGACCCGAGCAACCTGAAAAACTTCCGCCCCATCTCTCTTCTGCCTTTCCCAGCCAAAGTAATAGAGAAGACCGTCAACAAACAGCTGACCACCTTCCTGGAAGACAACAACCTGCTCGACCCCTCACAAACCGGATTCCGAACCAACCACAGCACTGAAACCGCCCTCATCTCAGTCACTGACGACATCAGAACCCTGATGGACAACGGTGAAACAGTCGCCCTCATTCTGCTCTACCTCTCGGGTGCCTTTGACACCGTCTGTCACCGCACCCTAATCACCCGCCTCCGCTCCACCGGAATCCAAGGCCAGGCCCTGGACTGGATCGCCTCCTTCCTCTCAAACCGTTCCCAAAGAGTTTACCTCCCTCCGTTTCGCTCAGAACCCACCGAGATTATCTGCGGCATACCCCTAGGATCATCACTCAGCCCGACACTCTTCAATGTCTACATGAGCCCCCTCGCCAACATCGTACGCAAGCACGACATCATCATCACCTCCTACGCCGACGACACCCAACTTATATTCTCCCTCACCAAGGACCCTGCCAGCGCCAAGACCAACCTACAAGAGGGTATGAAGGACGTTGCAGATTGGATGAGGCTCAGCCGCCTAAAGCTGAACTCTGAAAAAACGGAAGTCCTCATCCTCGGCAACACCCCGTCCACCTGGGACGACTCCTGGTGGCCCACGGCCCTCGGCACCGCACCGACCCCCACAAACCACGCCCGCAACCTCTGCTTCATCTTGGACCCTCTTCTCACCATGACCAAGCAAGTCAACGCCGTGTCCTCTGCCTGCTTCCTCACCCTCCGCATGCTCCGCAAGATCTTCTGCTGGATCCCCGCCGACACCAGAAAAACCATGACCCACGCCCTCGTCACGAGCCGCCTGGACTACGGCAACACCCTCTACGCCGGGACCACAGCCAAACTCCAAAATCGCCTGCAACGCATTCAAAACGCCTCGGCCCGCCTCATCCTCGACATACCCCGCAGCAGCCACATCTCCGCACACCTGAGACACCTGCATTGGCTCCCAGTCAGCAAAAGGATCACCTTCCGACTTCTCACCCACGCACACAAAGCCCTCCACGACAAGGGACCGGAATACCTCAACAGACGCCTCAGCTTCTACGTCCCCACCCGCCTCCTCCTCTCCTCTGGCCTCGCACTCGCTGCTGTCCCTCGCATCCGCCGCTCCACGGCGGGTGGGAGATCTTTCTCCTTCCTGGCGGCCAAGACCTGGAACTCCCTCCCCACCAGCCTCAGGACCACCCAGGACCACTCCTCTTTCCAGAGACTCCTAAAGACCTGGCTGTTCGAGCAGCGATAACCCCCCTTTTTCCCCTAGCGCCTTGAGACCCGCACGGGTGAGTAGCGCGCTTTATAAATGTTAATGATTTGATTTGATTTGATTTAGCCATAATGAGTGGCCTATATCCACGTTGTGTATATGTTGGAGTGCATAGCACAACCAAGGCGTCGGTACGTGTGTGGCTTGGGTGGGGATGGCGCGTCTTGATTCAGGGCCTATTTGTTCCTATGCAACCCTTTAGCATGCAGTAAGTGTGTCCTATGTGCCTCTCCCTTCTGCCATTTGTGGAATTCCACCCTGCAACTTACCCTGCATCTGTGGTGGTTCTTGCTAGTCTTCGCTGTCCTGTCCTATGATTCCAGTGACCAGCTCCGCCAGGTTGACCACTGCAACCATCTCCTCCAGCTCATCCAGGTCCTCCTGTGGTGCAGGACTTCCACCTCCAGTCTGCAGTGCTGCCTTTCAGTTCCTGGCAAGTTTCTACTTAGTCCTGCGCTTGCAATCGTGCCAGCGCTTCTTGCATTTGGTGACAGCTCTCTTCATCTCTGCCACGCTGTTGACTTTGTCTACTATTTCCTGCCATATTGTGTCTCTCCTACCAACTTTCAATTTGGAGGTGACGAAGAGCTGGTTTTGGTGCTCCGTCACCCCTTTGACCAGGATGTGATGCTTCTCCTCACTAAAGCTTTCTCTTCTTCTTCTCCTGGGCCTTTTCTGGACTCTCCTGGCTGGTACTTGAGTGACTGAGGTCTCCCTGGTGTCTTTCATGGCCTGAAAACTCCATCTTCTCTTCAATTTGCAATTTTTCCTGCTTGTGAGTTTTGTTTCTGACACTAATGCTGTAAAAAATGGCACTAACCCTTTTGTGACATATTTATGTGCCACAAAACGATCTAGCACCACTTTTGCAGCATTAGCGTCATATTACCTTACAGCATGTTGCAATGGTTAACGTCATGTTTTTTTACGCTAGCCATACCTTAGCCCCAACGTGAACCATTTCATAAATATGGTTCACGGATGGTGCTAGGGAATGACGCTTGCTTATGCTAAACAATGATGCACAACTACGCTACTGTCTTAAATATGGGCCTTGATACGCAGGGGTAAATGTAGTATTGTATGTGTCAACTTAGGTTATATTTTATTGTAAAGCTTATTTTATACTCAGGACATCTGTTCATTTATATCAAATGTTGTAGTTGGTATGGTCTGGTTACCCCTGCACCAGCTTTTGTATTATCCGGAATGCTCAAGGGTTCTATGCTGTTGGAGCTAGAGGAGCTATGTGCAGGTGTGGCTGGAGTTTCTGCTACCTTCATCTCTTCAAAATAAAGAAGAATTTTCTACAACTATTCAGACTGCAACTTCTTACATTGCTTAGAGGAATTACTACACTTCGGCGACGTTTTGGACTTTGAACTCACAATGGATTAGCAGGAAACTCCAACACTCTCATTGGTCTTGTCACACTATAATTTTTGAACTGTGCGAAGTTTATTTATCTTTCCTGCATTTTTTTTCCTATTTTTTTTTTAAAAAGAAAAACTCAGAATCTTTTGATGTGGTTTTCTATTTGTTATTTTTCTTTACCGGCTCCCTTTCCATTGCCGGGACAACGCCTTTGTTTGCGCGAGGATCTATGCGTCTTGTTTCCTTGACAACGCATTTTCCTCCTCTGAAGCTTCGTGTCCGCTTCTTAGCAACCTCAAGCATCTCACTTTTTGTTGCTGCGCTCTTCGATCACGAGCGTTACTAGCGGCTCTGTCATTTCTAGGCAAGCGCATGATCTGAAACTTTCCTCACAGCTTTGTTTCAATTCAGCATGCGCCGCTAGAGATATGATCTTGAAGCTTTCCTGGCAGACTTATTTCGTTTGACGATTCGCAGCTTATGATGCTTATAACAAAGCTTTCCTCGCAACTTTATTTCGTAGCTGCACACGCAGTTTGTGATTTCAATCTCTAGTTTTCAGCATCGTGGAAGAGCACGCCTGAAGCATTTGAATTTTTCCCTGTGACTGTATGCTTTATTTCAAAGCACCCTGCTAGCTTCAAATATTGTCCATTGTTTGTTTGCAGCTTTCTCCGGCTCCTCTGGACTTTACAATCCACATTACTAGACTCCTGTTCATTCATTTTTTTCCATTTTCATTTAATTTTTAATACCACCATCTAAGATCTGAGTATACTTTTTTTTTTTCCTTTTTCTCTGTTCTTCTTCATCATCTGTTTTCGGAATTATGCAAAATATGACTCCACCGCCGTTCTTTTTGTCATTACCAGGAGATCCACCTATTCCATGGCACAAATGGAAAAAAGTATTCCTAATTTATATTCATGTTTGTGGCAGCAATTTATCGGCGGACAGAAAGACCTCTGTTCTACAACATTGTCTAGGAGCGGAAGGACAGGAGATTTTGGAGACTTTACCTTCGATCAATACTCCTGATGGCGCAGACGGAGACACTACTTTAAATGAATTTGAGATAACATTGCTTAAATTGGACAGACATTACTTACCTAAAGTGTCAATTATTCTTCAAAGGTATTATTTTGGGAAATGTAAACAGAATGATACTGAAACTGTTGAGGACTTCGTAACAAATCTACGTAAATTAGCAGCTCAATGCAAGTTTGGAGATACTTTAGATGAATGCATCCGAGATCAATTCATGCTGGAGTGCAGAAGTGATAAAGTAAGGGAAGCTTTGTGGTCAAAGGGGTATCCCACTCTGGAGGAGGTTTTGATTGTGGCTAAATAAATAGAGCATTCTGAATATTGTATTGAGGATCTAAGGAAATAAAAAAATGTATCTCATGCTATTCAGTCCTTGGATGCTAAGTCTAAACCTAGGGGGAATACCAGTGCAAAATCAAAATTATTGTGTTTCAGATGCAATTCTCCATCACATTTAGCCAACAACAGACATTGTCCTGCTTTTAATGTGGTGTGTAAGAAGTGTGGCAAGAAGGGTTATTTTGCCAGGTGTTGCAAGTCTTTAGAAAAAAAAATTGTGAAATTGAATGAGGTTGAGTGTGATAAAGAGGATGATGATGGAAAAAGTTTTATTTTACAAATAGTTAATGATGTAAATTGTATCTCTAATGTTCGGTGTGAGTACCCTACCGATATTGTGGAGGTTGATGGTATTAAAATACCAATGATGATGGACTCAGGGGCAAAGTTGACTTTAGTTTCGGATACTGATTATACTAAATGTTTTCTGAACAAAGGGATTCTTCATGCACCTGATGTTACACCTTTCAGTTACGGTGGGAATCCTATAGAGTTAAAGGGCTACTTCAATGCTAGAATTGTTTTCAAAGGAAACACAATTGAAGGGAAGGTGTATGTTCCTGTTGCAGGTGATACCATACTGTGTTGGCCACATCAAAAATTGTTGAGAATTATACTAAACCCCAACTCTCTACCCCAAGTACAAGTGCAGAAGGTTTGTAGTTGGGGTGAAGAATTGATGAACTAATTCTCGGATGTTTTCAATAGTAAGGTGGGCTGCATTAAAGGATATAAGCATCGCATTGTACTAAAAAAAGATGCTTCACCAGTCGCATGTAGTGTCAGAAACAATCCCTTCAGTATTCGAGATAAAGTAAAAATTGAACTTCAGAGGCTGCTGTCTGAAGGCATAATTGAGAAAGTAGAGGAGGCTGAATGGACCGCTCCGATTGTTGTTGCAACTAAAAGTAATGGAGACATTAGACTGTGTGTTGACTTACGCAATCTAAACAAGGTAGTCATTGAGGATAGGTTTCCTCTACCTAATATAACTGAGATGGTTAGTTCTCTGGGGGATGCCAAGTACTTCACCACCTTAGATCTGAGTTCAGCATATCATCAAGTGCAGTTGTGCGAAGAGTCCAAGTTACTCACATCTTTTATTACACCCTTTGGGGTGTTCAAGTTCAATAGAATGCCTTTTGGACTCTGTTCAGCAGCATCGGTATTTCAAAGACTAATGAATGATATTCTAGGTGACATTGTTGGTGTGAAATATTTTCAAGATGATGTTTTTATTTTCTCAAGTACCATTGAACAACATAAAGAATTGGTCAGGAAGGTGCTAACTACATTTCGATTAAAAGGAAATACATTGAAAGGTGCCAAATGCAAGTTCTTCAAATAGGAATTTTTTTATTTAGGTCACATAATAACAGGTGATGGAGTTAGACCTAAGGAGGAGCTGGTGAAGTCTATTCCTGATTTGGCTGCTCCTGAAATGAAGGGTGAGGTTCAAGTCTTTTTTGGGATGGTAGAATTTTACGCTAGGTTTATACCTGATTTGGCTAAAAGGAGTTGTTCTATTAGGAGTTTGCTCAAGAAAGGTACTGATTTTATTTGGGATTCTGAATGTCAAAAGGAGTTTGATGACTTAAAGTTTGGTTTGTCTTCAGCGCAATCGCTTAGCAGTTTTCAACCTGGTCTTCCCTGCTCTATCACTACAGATGCCTCGGAGAAAGATTTAGGTTGTGTCTTGAAACAATTGAATGATGGCGAGGTGAATATTATTGCTTTTGCTTCATGAGGTTTGCGAGGAGCGGAATGTAAGTACTCAATAATTGAAAAAGAAGCCCTAGCTATATTCTGGGCTGTCAAAAAATGTAAGCAGTTTCTTTGGGGTACTAGCTTTGAGGTACGAACTGATCATAAACCTCTACGTGAAATATTTGAGAAGAAAGGATTGGACAATGTCTCTGGTCGTTCATGTAAATGGATTGTTGGCCTTCAAGATTATCATTTTAGTGTGAAGTGTGTTCCTGGATGTGAGAACAGGACTGTGGTTTGTTTGTCCAGGATGAAGGAGAAAGAGTTGGATGAGTGTGAAAATGATATGTCGTGGTGGGTGGATGAGGAAGTTAAAGTTTGTATTGTCACAGATGGATTTGTTTCTGAGGAAGAGTGGAAACAAGAGTTGAATAATGATGAGAAATTACTAAAGGTCAAGGACTTGCTGTCTGCTGGATTACAACCTAGTGATACTGTGGAATTTAATGAGCAATTTAGGAAAATTTGGCATGAGCTTTCTATACAAAATGGAGTGGTAGTAAGAGGGTGTAGATTGATTCCACAGTGTAAGCTACGTGAGCGTATAATTGATCTGGCACATAGTGGCCATCATGGTATATGTAAAACTAAAGAAAGAATGAGGAGTGTGTATTGGTGGCCGGGTATGGATTTAGCGGTTGAAAGAAAAGTTTGTGATTGTGTGGAATGCAAAATGGTGGATAAGACTTTAAAGCTTAAGGCACAACCTATGGTGTTGAAAGAAATCCCAAAGGAGGTGTGGGAGGAAGTATTGATTGATATTTTGGGTCCTATAAGTGGTGGAACACTTTCCAATTATGTATTAGTTCTCATGGATGGGTTGTCACGGTGGCCTGAAATATTGATTACTCCTGAAGTCACTTCTTTGAAGGTAGTAAGTTTTTTGCGGAGGTGTTTGGAAGGGAGGGTAATCCAAGATATATTTTATCTGATAATGGCGTACAATTCACGTCTAAATTAATGTGTGAGTTTTTGAAGGAAAGGGGAATCATTCACAAAAAATGTGCTTTATATCATCCAGAAACCAATGGGATGGTGGAACGTTTTAACAGGACGTTGAATGAAACCATTCAATTGGCAAAACAGTTAGGAGGTGATTGGGAGAGCATGGTGAAGCAAAAAGGTGAAGGTTATAGGTTTACACCTCACACAAGCACCAGCCAGTCGCCTTTTGTCATCTTCAGAAAACATGTTCCTCACACTAAAATAGCTCCACCATGGATTAAAGATTATACTAAGGAGCAATTTGACTATGAGAAACTAAAAGAAATTGCTGTGAGCAGAGATTTGAGTTGTCAAAAGAAAAGGAAACTTGTGTATGATGTACACAAGTCTGTGAAAGTAATGCATGTTAATGTGGGTGATTCCGTCAAAGTCAGGTTGCCAGGTAAAACGGGCAGTGGACAGTCTCACTACAGTAAAGTTTTTAAAGTTATCAAGGTGAATAAAGGGAGCTGTTAAGGTGGAAGATGGACGTATTTGGAACCTTAATAGAGTTGTCAAGCTAAAATAATATGCTTTTTGGTTCATTCTCTCTTATATTTTACAATTTTGTGTCTGTCTTTTAAAGGGGAAGGGTGGTGTAGTACTGTATGTGTCAACTTAGGTTATATTTTATTGTAAAGCTTATTTTACACTCAGGACATCTGTTCATTTATATCAAATGTTGTAGTTCTTATGGTTCGGTTACCCCTGCACCAGCTTTTGTATTATCCGGAATGCTCCAGGGTTCAATGCTGTTGGAGCTAGAGGAGCTATGTGCAGGTGTGGCTGGAGTTTCTGTTACCTTCATCTCTTCAAAATAAAAAAGTATTTTCTACAACCATTCAGACTGCAACTTCTTACATCGCTTAGAGGAATTACTGCAGTAAATTTGATAATATTTTGCGCCTTATTTGTGTCACGTCTTAAAGTCATCATTGTGGGGTAAGAATACTTGAGAACGTGCTCCAGCATCATGCTAATGTAATTAAATGAATTGGAAACATGATGTGACTGGCTGATGGTGAGTCAGGCTTTTGGACGTGTTACGTCCAGACAACGTTAAAACATACTGCTGTAACTTGGTTAGAATGCAAACGTTTTGATTGGAGGTTAACATTTTTAAATAAATGTTTGATGTTCTGAAGCCATTGCTATTTGCTCAATGAGTATCTTTATGATCTAGAATACATATCCTTTACTTGGTCTTGATGATGCTCTCCTGAAATGATAGTAGTGGGACAGATACGTTGAATGATGAAAGCTTTGTACTGCATCTAAAACCATAAAGAGCAGAGTGGTTTGCTATGTCTAAACACAAGGAGGGTGGCTTCCAAGATGTGTTGTTTCATTCTTCCCTTAAGCCTTATCCTTCTTTGGTTTTTGGCTTTTCTAAAATTGTGATTTTTAAAATGTTTTTTAGTGTTTTTTAGAAGGGATATTTGGTGGAGTTAATGTGACCCATTTTGGGTGTATATAGGCTTGAAGAGTAAATGAGACACTGAAATAATTTTCAAGATAATAAAATAAAATGAATTGTTTTTTGTAGATGCTCTCTTCTGCGTTGTTCTTCTTTTCTTGTGAAAGAGAAGTGGGAATGTTTAAACCCCTGGATTAATACGTTTATGGATCTTGTGATGACTAATGGTATTATGTTGTGTGTTACGTATTCTTCGATGGAACCACATTGACTAACAGGTAAATGAGGCAGAGCACATTTTAATACAGACTCTCTGTTCAAGATAGCTGTGAGATCCTGTAATATTCAGTGAGAACATCTGAGATCTTAGAACATAAAAAATGGCTTTCAGTGCTGTTCCTGCTTATTCCAAAATAGAATATGGGGTACAGTTTAACCAATCTTTTGCTCATAAAATTGTAAGACCCACTTCGACCTGCCACATCCAGTTCTAAAACCCCAAAGAAGCTCAAGGAACCAGTGATGCACGGTACTCCATGAGTTACTCTTGGACCGCGACCCAACACTTACCTATTTGACCCTGCATATTCCTGATGACCAAATGATGGAGTAGCAGATGGTGGATGAAGCTCAGTGCAGATGCCTAGCCTTGGTGTCTAGGAGTAGGGCCCTGACAGCATTTTATCTTCCTCATCTCTCAAATGAATTTTTAAAGTCTTGACCTTTTTTATCATATAAAATGACAGTTTATTTTCCGCAATGCTGTGGCAACACACTTTATGAATTCAGTAATATTTGATCCAAAGTAAATGGAATGGCTTATTGTCCCAATGGAGTACTGCACTGTAGTGGGGTACTGCCTCCAGAATACAATACAGTGTGGTGGGTTAGAGTGCTAAAATTTCATTGAGGGCTGGTGGCTCTGTGACTGTCAGACATAGTGTTAATTAAAGTGGATTAATTCACAAGGATGCAGTTAGGCATTGTGACGCAGAGAGTCTAGAATGCATTCCAAAATAGTTTGTTAGTGTAATTCAGATGCAGGACTGTATGGGGGGGGGCTCAGCGATCTGTGACTAGAACTCAGTGCTGATGAGTGACTCCAAATGATACACTGAGTACTGTCATGGGTTGCTGTTCACAAGGTCCTGCACAGTACTGGTGTGTGGTATTGTAGGTTAGGGCCTATATAGTTTACAGCAAGGTGATAATTTATTGTCTGTATTGTATATTATGGTGGGATATAATGCAGTATGTTACATTAATGCATGGACGTGTAATTTGATGCAGTGTGGTGTATTGTGACTTTAAATTTTAGGGCCTGATTTAGAGTTGACAGAGGGGTTACTCTGTCACAATGGTGACGGATATCCCAAAATGTAAACCCCATAGGATATGATGTGATTTATATTATGGTGGACAGGATGTCCTTTACCGTTGTGATGGAGCAACTTCTCCACCAAACTCTAAATCAGGCCCTTGGTGTCATGCAAGGGTTAGTCTTCCAGTACTCTAGCAGAATGTGGTGAGTTAGTATTTCTATGATCCAGTGCAGTGTATGGTTTTGTCATTAGGAGACCGTGAAATGTGGTAGATGTATGTGGTTGCGATATAATGTAGTATGTATGTTAATTAATCTATGATCTGGTATTCTAGCTTTGCACTGGAATACTGGAAAAGCAGTGGAGCAGACCTTCTAAATTTGAATTATTTGTGAGGGGTAGTGACCCTAGGATGCATTGCAGTGTTCTGTTACTGTACCTGGAATGTTGTGAAATATGGTTGTTCAATATCATCATGAGAGAGAGCACTATGTGATCTCAATCATGCAGTGATGCACTGTGGTGTACTGGGTGTTGAAAAGTGTGTTGATGTGTGTCTTTAGAGTAAAGTACATTGGGTTATAAGCCAAGATTGGCTGTGCGTTGAAGATGGTTAGTCTCTTTGGGAAAAAATGTAGTGTTATAGTGTAGTGCAGTTTGTGGAAGTAGTGTCTCTATGAATTAGTGTCTAAATACTGTAGCTAAAAATGGAGGTATAATGCATCTGGAGTAGGGCAGAGTGTGCTCTATAAGAGGTGAGCTAAGTTGCATAGTTTTTTCTACATGTACTTTGTGTATTTTTTATTAGAACTTAAGGCTTTGTGTACAAAGGGTTCTGGCGTTCACATACCCTCTGGTCTGGTTAAAAAGAAGGTTTGCAAATGCAAAAAACTCTTTTTTTTTTAATGTACTAAACTTATTTAACGATTCTGAAAAGGTTTCTTTAATCAACAAATGGGTTTAGGTAATGATGAGAATCTCCTATTTGAGGCCGTGTGTTTGTATAAACTCAAAGAAGGTGATAAGCCACTCTCAAACCAGAAGGGATCCCCAAGGGATCCCTTCCTCTTTGTTAATCTAGACGCAATTTATTTTAAGAGTAGCCAGGAATGTAGGGTCCACTGCCTACTTTAAAAAAAGGTTAGTGTAACTTTTCATTTTTTTTAAAGATTGCTTTTCTTTAAAGCAAGCATAGACATAGTGAGCTGCTGAGACCAGCAAGTAACCATCCCTGTGACAGTGCCCAATCGTGGTGCGTCTCAAGTTGTGACCTGCCTCATGATTATTGATGGGGGTAGGTCAAATTGTGACCCACTACGATTCTGCATTTTGTGAACTGACCGATTAGTACATGGGAGGGTTTGCAAAATACCAGTGCGTTTAATAGAAGTAGCTGCACAAATTGCAACCGCTTTCACTGAATTCATTTTAGATATGTGTAATGTGAAGGAAAGTGTGTGTGTTAAATTAGGCTTTTTGTCTTTTTTGTTTGTTTTACTGTAAGGTCACCATATTCACCAACTGTGCATGTATGTAAATGACCTCAAGTAGCTCTTCCTTGTG
This sequence comes from Pleurodeles waltl, assembly GCF_031143425.1. Lineage (NCBI taxonomy): Eukaryota > Metazoa > Chordata > Amphibia > Caudata > Salamandridae > Pleurodeles > Pleurodeles waltl. The sequence goes on along the minus strand of NC_090437.1, from coordinate 254,576,679 downwards.
ACAGTGTGCTTTTCAGTCATTCGTAAGGGAAAAACTTATGAGGCATACTTACAAGAAAGTCATAGATTATACGCCACTTTTCTTGTGCCCCATTGTGCCATTCTAACAACACCATGGGGCATATTTATACTCTGTTTGCGCCGGAATTGCGTCGTTTTTTTTTACGCAATTCCGACGCAAAACTAACTCCATATTTATACTTTGCCGTTAGACGCGTCTAGCGCCAAAGTCCATGGAGTTTGCGTCATTTTTTAGTGTGGACACCTACTTTGCGTTAATGAGATGCAAGGTAGGCGTTCCCGTCTAAAAAATTGACTCCGAGGCATGTGCGCTGTATTTACACTCCCGGGCAAAATTCACGCCCGGGAGTGGGCGGGTCAAAAAAAAATGACGTACGGCCGCTTTTGCGCCGTTTTTTAGCACCTGGAAAAGGCAGGCGTTAAGGGACCTGTGAGCTCTGAAGGAGCCCAGAGTTGCCCTCCCATGCCCCCAGGGACACCCCTTGTCACCCTTGCCCACCCCAGGAGGACACCCAAGGCTGGAGGGACCCATCCCAAGGACATTAAGGTAAGTTCAGGTATTTTTTTGTGGCATAGGGGGGCCTGATTTGTGCCCCCCTACATGCCACTATGCCCAATGACCATGCCCAGGGGACAAAAGTCCCCTGGGCATGGCCATTGGGCAAGGGGGCATGACTCATGTCTTTGCTAAGACAGGAGTCATTTCTATGGGGTTTGGGAGTCGAAAAAAATGGCGCAAATCGGGTTGAGGCGAAAAATTTGCCTCGGCCTGACTTGCCCCATTTTTTGATGCCCAAGCTCCATATCCCCCTACGCCGGCGCAGCCTGGTGTACGTCGTTTTTTTCCACGCACACCAGGCAGCGCCGGCGGCTAACGCCGGCTAACGTCATTGATTAAATACGGCGCCCGCATGGCGCTTCAGAATGGCGTTAGCCGGCGCTAATTTTTTTGACGCAAAACTGCGTTAGCGCAGTTTTGCATCAAAAAGTATAAATATGGCCCCATGTGTGCACATTTTTACAATACGGCACACCTTGGCACACGTTAGGCCAATAGCATCAAAAATGTTGACGCAATTGTGGCTCTTTGGTGGATTAGTGCTAAAAATTATGATGCTAATCCACCAAAGTCAAGGGAGGTCTATTGACTACAATTGGAGGGTCACTTTAATGTCTGCCTAAGGCTCACGTTAAACATGATGCTAAAAATGGTGCAGTAAAACCTTGTAGAATTAATTGCGCCATTTTCTGGGCCTCCTAACGTGGGAACTCACCCCGTGCATACATTATGCCTGGCGCAGGCATTACTTGGTGCAAAGTGTTACAAAGTGGTGCAATGCTTGCATTGTGCCACTTTTTTACTATGGCACGACAAAAATGCCTCCTTCATGCCACATTAGGGTAAAAAGAATTATGCTAATGTGGCTGAAGAAGGCACAAGGGGCTTGTAAATATGACCCTTAAGTATCCAAGGCTCTGAACACCAACAGTACACTGCAGGCATCTGTGACATATACTTGGGTCCACGTGAGACATTAGCCAAACAGGGGTGATTTCATTTTGTGCTTTACTAGCACAATACAGAGTCTATGGTCTGTTTTTATCCAGTTTCATTGTGGTAACTCGATATTTCCCTGAGTTAGTGCTTTATTACGCAGCACTGGTCAGAAACATAATAGGCAGGCCTATCTCACTGCTTCTCAGCTGCAGTATCTGTAAATAAAGCACTAACTCAAACCATATTGGGTTAAATGAATTTACTTTAAACATGGCACGTGAAGATTATACAAAGTGGATAACTAATTAGAAATATTGTTGTTCCAGTGGTTTATGATGTGTGAAATTCGGTGACCTTTTATGATTTTTTTTTTTAAATGCTTCATTGAAGACTATTTATTAATTCTTTACCATGATTTATATTCAGTTGAATTCATGCGTTTTTGTTTATGTAATTTAGGGAATTTAATTAAGACAACTTTATAAAGAAAATGTACTTTTCTTCTAATTATAACATACTATTACTATGATTAGGAATATTATACAGGCGCCTAGTTGCCATTAATCATGGCACAATTACGTGTTAACTTTATCACTTTCAGCACTATTAACTGAGCAATGAGCTCATGTCTACAGCTGTAACACCACCTACATTGAACATGCAATGTAATTGCTGCAATAAAGAGCATTATAGGGGACATGGGCAAGCGACGAACATGGCGGATGTCTGAATCCAGAGCTCCGCCCCTGAGCCCTATGTCTTTCCCATCCCATTGTCATAAGCCTCGGTTCCTGAGGTGTCGCACTCCACATATTATAGAGGATGTGGACAGCAACAGGGACCTAACTACTTGAACTGCTGTACTGACGAGCCACTCCTCAGTGACGAGTGACCTGAGCACATGACGCAGCTAAAGCAGTGAGGTCTAGTTACAGCAGTACCCTGCAACTTGCCCGGCCATCTGGAGGGAGAACCTGGACAACCTAGTGGCCCAACAGTGGCTTTTTGAGAAGCACCGGGACTGTGGGGTTCAGTGGTAAGGATCAGATGAGGGACAATACTTTCAATGTTCTGGTTGTGAGAGGAGCTCGATGAAGGTGGACCAGTGGTGCGCGCAGAGCTAGGCAGGTGATAGGCCTGCTGGTTGCAGTCCCACCAAGAGCTGAGCTCGTGCTGCTTCTTGCTTCTCTCCCAAAGGGCCAATTGCTCCAACCCTTTCCTACTCTCCCCGGGAACTTGGATGATCCTCTGAGAGCTAGGACACATGCCCCCCCATCCTGCTGGTTAGCTGAAATCGCTGACCTGCACCATCATCCCTACACCATTTTTAAAAGAAGCTTTTTGGTGCCCAGCAAGCAGTCACATTGTTTCCTACTGGCAGACAAGGTCCTGTAGCCCCAATGTGAGGGTTCTTCGCCCCTCCTCCTTAAGTAGGCTGCCAGGACTAGAGATGCTGGAGGTCTTTTTTTTTGCTGTTACTTCCCATCTAATCTATACTCATCTTAGCTGCTGTTTGGGTCCTGGGAGCCCAAGTAGAGAACATTATGCAAAGGTGAGCCACAGAGATGGTTGCACATTTTGTTGCTCTTCACCTGTCTTTACCCCTTTGGTTTGAGACCACCCAGTGGTCAAGTGAGCCCCTGATACCTGGTGATCTACACCAACTCCCTGAACAGACTGCTCAGGTCCAATGACCCAGGAACACCACAGGATTGTCATACACTCCTCTCCCCATGAATTACCATGATGGGGGTAAGGCCAAGAAATACCACATGATCAAGACATTGATGCAACAATTTTCATCTCTACGGTCCACTATGGGTGCATTAAAACAACCTGAGGGACAAATTGGGGAATTACCAAAGACTGTCTCTTAGCAGCCTCCCAAGACCTGAGGAACGAGACCTTAACCCTCAAATTGGGAATCTGCAGCAACCTCCATGATGTCTGCATGGATGTCTCAGGTCTGGGCTTTAGAGCAGAGGAAGTAGGGAAAGGCCTCAGTGAACAAGTGGACAAATGTGACAAACTCCAACAACAGATGCTAACGTTCTAACAACAACATATACTGCTTCAAGACAAGTGTGAAGACCTTAAAAATAGATTGTGCCAGAATAATATTCAAATTTAACATCTAAACAGCAGACCTCCCGAAGTACATCCAGGATCTCTTTGAGACCATTGTGGAGGACCCTGAGTCCCCGCGCATCAAGCTTGACAGAACTCACAGGTTGACTCATATACTCTCTTCTGGATTCCCTCCTCAGGATCTACTCAGGTTGGTCTATTTCTAGGATAACAAAGAGGCCAAAATGTCTAAAGTCCACAAAGGGGTTTTGATCTCAGCCTACTTACTGATGTTCTAGGACCTATTGTTGATAACCATTTCCAACCACAGATCCTTCAACAGGATCACAGACTTTATGAGGCCTAATACAGAGGGGAAACTTTTTCTGCTATTTATTTACTTAGATGGCAAAACCTGATCTTTCATCTCACTGGAGGCCTCTTGCAAGCTTCTGGGCCTTACCTGACATGGGGAACTACCACCTCCCCCGTCATCATCTGGGGGATGCCCTTGGAGCAAGCCATGGGCTACCATTCAAAATAAACACTGCTTTTAGAAGCCAAACAGTAAAGAATAAAACGGCTAGCAAGGAGAGTATCTTTTCACACCTCTGCTAGGTAACTGGAAATGACTTGGAGAACAAGATGATTGCTGTGGACCCAGGCACCATACAGCAAACCACTGAGTAACTATAGTATTACTATCACTAAACTTGATTTGTGATGTTTAACCTCCATCTTCAATTTGTTTTAGAAAGCAAGGGGCACTGGAGGCAGAGGCTCCAACCAGCATTCCAGGGCCAAAACACCCCTATATAACTGTTGATAGTGTTCCTCAGAGAGACTCGTTGGTGGGGACCACACTGATTTTCTTTACACATCCAGGATTCTTTGTATTTGTTTATGATAGATTGAGGTGTCATGTTGTTTTCTTTCTTCTGTTGGAAGATTCTCTGTGGGATGAGGGACTTGATACCACCTCATATAGGTACAACTGGGACTGCTGGCTACCCAAGAGCATTGGGATCAGGCTCCCAGAACTGCACCACACTACCAAACGCACATGTTGGTTAACCTACCAACACTACAGTTACTTATGTATAATGTTCAAGATCTTAATAACCTGACAAAATGCATTAGTGTTGTTGGTGAATTAAGAAATGGTGGATATCTGTCTACTACAAGATACAGACATGCTTAAGGGGGACCAACTTCGCCTCCACACATGGTTCTTCCTCATCCAGTATCACGCATCTCCCCAATTGAAGAAAGTGGGTGTTACTATTTTGATTAGATATCACACTAAATTCCAAGAGAAAGAGGTCATGGTAGCCAAACAAGGCAGATGGTTCTAGGTGATGAATGACTAGGAGGACATACCCATAGTCATTACAAACATCAAATCCCTGAACATAGGCAAGGAATCATACTCAATTCCTATGGTGCAGACGCTAGTGAATTTCAAACACCACCCATTAATCGTCCGTGGTGACTTCAACAGTGTCATGTATCTCATGTTCGATAAATCCCATCAGAAAGTGAGAAGGACCTCTGCCCTTTCAGTGGCAAGTATAGCTTAGATGTTCTTGGTTTGATCGACATCTGACAGTACCAAAGTCCACTACTGAATGACTATTCATACATTTCAACTGCACCCCATACTTATGCCAGGAGAGAGGGCCTCCTACCAGTTTGAAATGCAGGGACGCATGGCTATATCGGACCATGATCAAGCACGTCTTATCCTATGATGGACTGGACAACGCCCAAGTGAAACAGGGGACTTCGAGACTGAACAAATCCCTATTGATGGATCCAGTATTTCAACATTAGACAAGGGTAGCAATACAGGAATACCTTGAATTCAACCAAACAGGAGGGTTAGGTCATGGGGTGGTCTAGGTCATGCTGGAAGCAGTAATAATGGCCATTGCAGCCTGCGTGAAGTAGTGCACACACTATTCACAGCCATTTTCACTGCATTTAAGTAACTTATAAGTCACCTACATGTCTAACCTTCACTTGCGGAAGGTTAGGTGCAAAATTACTAAGTGTGAGGGCACCCTTGCACTAGCAGAGGTGCCCCCACGTGGTTCAGGGCCATTTCCCGGGACTTTGTGAGTGCGGGATGCCATTACATGCATGCACTATATATAGGTCAATACCTATATGTAGCTTCACAATGGTAACTCCGTATATGGCCATGTAAGGTGTCTAAGATCATGGAATTGTCCCCCCCCTTCCAAATCTGGTATTGAGGAGCCAGTTCCATGCATCCTAGGGGCTCTACAATGGACCGCCAGTATTTCCAAACCACCTCTCTGAGGCTTGCACTGCAGCTACAGCTGCTGCCACCTCACAGACAGGGATCTGCCCTCCTGGGGTCTGAGCAGCTCAGTATCAGGAAGGTAGAACAAAGAATTTCCTTTGGGAGAAGGGTGTTACACCCTCTCCCTTTGGAAATAGGTGTAACAGGCTGGGGAGGGTTAGCCTCCCCCAGCCTCTAGAAATGCTTTGAAGGGCACACATGGTGCCCGCCTTGTATAAGCCAGTCTACACTGGTTCATGGAACTCTTTTCCCTACTCTGGCATGAAAATGAACAAAGGAAAGGGGAGTGACCACTACCCTGTCCATCACCACCCTAAGGGCGGTGCCCAGAGTTCCTCCACTGTGTCACAGACTTCAGACATCTTGCTTTGCAAGGTGTTGGGGCACTCTGGAAGCCTTGGAGTGTCAAGTGCCAGCAGGTGACGTCAGAGACCCCTGATGATCGGTCCTTACCTGATAAGGTAGCCAATCCCCCTCTCAGGGCTAATTAGGGTCCCTCCTGTGGGTTCTATTCAGATTCAACTTGCAAGTTTCCAGCAGGCATCCTCTGCAACTACTACTTCACCCTCTGACCTCGGATCACCCGCAGACTGCTCCAGGAACCACAGTAACAGTAACAAAGTATCCAGAAGGGCTACTTTTCCTCTGCAAGTTCAGCTCCAGCCAGCAACTGCAACAGTTTCCATGGTGTTCACACTCTGAGGACTCACCCTGCACCAGAAGGACCGAAGAAATCTCCTGTGGGGTGACGGAGTCACTTCCCTGCTCACGCACGCACCTTCTAACTCGACAACTGGTTCTCTTGGACTCCTCTTCTGTTGAGGAGCATGCTCCTTGGAACACAGAGGACGGACCCCATCGACACAGACTGTCCTGAGGTCCTGCTGTCCCAATTTGGAGGCGGTAATACCTTGCCTTCCCCCAGAACGACAGTACCCCTGTGAACCATGTCTTCTTCACCTCCTGAGGCCTCTATGCACTATTTGCAAAATTCCTTTGTGTACAGCCTGGCATAGGTCCACAGCACTCTGTCCTGCAATGCTCAATTCGCTGAGTTGTTCTCCAGTGGAGTGGGACCTTTCTTTGTAGTGCTGCACTAACTGCATTTTGCACCTTATTTGTCCCTGTGACCTGGGACTCCTGTGGGTGCTATCTGGTGTCCCGAGGGCTCTCTAAAGTGCTGAGAGCCCCCCTCTTCCTCCTCACACAGAGTTGAGGCCCCCAGGTCCCTCCTGGGTCCAGATAGTGCCTAGTTGACGCAAAACACAACTTTGCTGGAACCAAGGTTTGTTGGAGGAATCCAGCACCAAAACTCGCCAGCATCCAACTTCACAACGTGGGACATCCATTGCCTCATGCAGGAACCCGCTGACATCTTCCTTGGGTGCATTTCTGCAGTCTTCACCAACCGGGGACTCTTCTTTTGCTCCCTCTTTTTGGTTGGCAGGTTCTCCTGTCCTTCCTGGAACTTCTTTTGACTTCTGGACTTGGTCTCCTTCCGTTGCAGGTCTTCAGGTCCAGGAATCCACCATTTGTTGTTTGCAGGCTTGGTTGTTTCTTGAAATAACTCTAATCATGAGATGTAGTGTGTCCTAAGGAAACTTGCAGTACTTTACTCCTGCTCTTCTGGGCTCTGGGGTGGGGTAACTCACTCACCTTTACTGTATTTTTACTCTTCCAGTGTTTCTGCACACACTACACTTGTCTAGGGGGGAGTTCATGACTCGCATTCCACTTTCTTAGTATATGGTTTGTGTTGCCCCTGAACCTATTTTCTCCAATTGCATTCTATAGCATTTCCTATTGTTTGCACTATCCTATGTCTAATTACTGACCTTATTTTGGTGTCTAGTGTATATATTGTGTAAAATACTTACCTCCAGGAGGAGTGTTGCCTCTAAGATATTTTTGGCATTGTGTCACCCAAATAAACTATCTTTATTTTTGGTAACACTGAGAGTTGTCTTTACTTGTGTATAAGTATTGTGTAACTTTGTACAGGAGATTTGCATGTCTCCTAGTTCAGCCTAAGCTGCTCTGCAATAGCTACCTTGATCAGCCTAAGCTGCTACAACACTCCTATATTTCACTAATAAGGGATAATTGGACCTGTGTAAGGTGTAAGTACCCAAGGTACCCACTACAAACCAGGCCAGCCTCCCACACTGAGACAACCTGTTACACTAACAGCAAAACCCAATAAGAATCTTGTTAATTGTCAGACTTACTGTCCTATATCGAAATTGAATCATCATATCAAAATAGTGGACATATTTTTTGCAAATATGATGGAGTCCTATCTCACACTTTTATGTCATGATGATCAGATTGGATGTGTCCTGTTCACGTCCACTAGCGACAGCACTAAACAGCTCTCATGTCAATGACTTAGCATGGAAACAATGCAAAGAAGTAATCCTGCTCTACCTGGATGTGGAAAAGGACTTTGACAGGATTGACTGGGACCATCATTAAGACAGGTTTTCGTATCCGCTTTTGAGGGTGAATCAATGTAATTTAAGCAACACCATGTGCTGAAATAGCATGAATGGAGCTAGGTCGTGAGTGGTAGACCTGACAGCCTCAGGGTGGTCACCCCTAACTTTTTGCCTGCCTCCCTCCACTTTTTGGAAACTGTTTTTGCTGGTTTTTAGACTCTGCGTACTTTACCACTGCTAACCAGTTCTAAAGTGCATATGCTCTCTCCCTTTAAACATAGTAACATTGGATCATACCCAATTGGACTATTTAATTTACTTATAAGTCCCTAGTAGTGTGCACTATATGTGCCCAAGGCCTGTAGGTGAAATGCTACTAGTGGGCCTGCAGTACTGATTGTGCCACCCACTTCAGTAGCCCCTTAACCTTTTCTCAGGCCTGCCATTGCAAGGCCTGTGTGTGCAGTTTCAATACCAATTCGACTTGGCGTTTAAAAGTACTTGCCAAACCTAAAACTCCCCTTTTTCTACATATAAGACACCCCTAAGGTATTCCCTAGGTAACCCATAGGGCAGGGTGCTGTACAGGCAAAAGGCAGGACATGTACCTCTGTAGTTTACAGGTCCTGGGAGTGTTAAGACTCACAAATTCATTTTTACACTGCTGTGAGGCCTCCTCCCTTCATAGGCTAACTTAGGGCCTGCCCTCATACATTTGTTTGAGTGGTAGCTGCTGATCTGAAAGGAGTAGGAAGGACATATTTAGTATGCCAGAATGGTGATATAAAATCCTGCTGACTGGTGAAGTTGGATTTAATATTACTATTTTAGAAATGCCACTTTTAGAAAGTGAGCATTTCTCTGCATTTAAATCTTTCTGTGCCTTACAGTCCACGTCTCGCTGAGTTTAGTTGACAGCTCCTTGTGCATTCACTCAGACACACCCCAAACACAGGATACTCAGCCTCACTTGCATACATCTGCATTTTGAATGGGTCTTCCTGGGCCGGGAGGGTGGGAGGGTGGAGGGCCTGCTCTCCCACAAGGGACTACCACACTCCCTACTGGGACCCTGGCAGACAGGGTGGAACTGAGAGGGGGCATGGTGCACTTCTAAGCCACTCTTTGAAGTCTCCCCCCTTCAAAGGCACATTTAGGAATATAAACAGGGCCTCTGCCCCTTCCAACTCAGACACTTCCTGGAGAAGAAACTTGTAACCACAACCTGCATCCTGCCAAGAAGAACTGCCTGGCTGCCCAAAGGACTCACCTGACTGCTTTCTGTGAAGGACTGCTGCCTTGCTCTCCAATGGCTTGGGTAGAGCTTACCTCCTGTTCTTTGAAGTCTCAGAACCAAAAAGACTTCTCTCTTGCAACTGGACTCCTTGTGCGCCAAAAATTTGATGCACAGCTTGCTAAAAATGACACACAGCCTGCCCTGTGGTAAGAAATTCACTGCACGCCAAACTGCAACGACGCAGCGCAATTTCACCAGGAGAAGATCGACGCGGCACCTGCGTTGCGACCGGAACTTCGATGCACGCCCACCGGATTGACGCACAGCTGACCTGGGATGACGCAGCCCGACTTCCAGAGGAGAAATCGACGCAGCGCCTGCCATGCAGAAGAAACTTCCACGCAACGCCCACCAGAACAATGCAGAGCTTGTGACTTTGCTCTACAAGCACAGGATTCCACGCACAGACCCCGGGGAATCTGAAAACCCCGTAACCCGAAGAGGATCCACGACTGAGTGCTGGAAATCGACGCACATCTGTCCCTCCAAGGAAACGAAACAACGCATTGCTGTGTGCGGCCTGAAAAATCAACGCATACCCCTTTGTTTCCACACCTCTCCTCCTCTGCGGCCCTTTGCAGAGATATTTTACGTGAACCAGGTACTTTGTGCTTGAAAGAGACTTTGTTTGCTTTAAAAATACTTTAGACACTTTATATCACTTTTCAGTGACATCTCTACATTTACTTATTTCATCTTTGATCATTTTGACCTGCAAATATCCAGATAAATATTATATATTTTTCTGAACACTGTGTGGTGTATTTTTGTGGTGCTATATTGTGTTATTGTATGATTTATTGCACAAATACTTTACACATTGCCTTCTAAGTTAAGCCTGACTGCTCAGTGCCAAGCTCCCAGAGGGTGGGTACAGGATAATTTGGATTATGTGTGACTTAGCCTGACCACAGTGAGGGTCCTTGCTTGGACAGGGGATAACCTGACTGCCAACCAAAGACCCCATTTCTAACAGTGAGGTTATGGATCCAGCGACTTACATGGCAGAGATGTTCCCTATCCCCAATGCTTTGTGCTCTGTATCTGCAACCATTGCTTCAGAAGATACAAGATCATGCATAAATTCAGAACTTACCCTTCCATCAAGATATCTTCAAGGTATCAGCCTTTACTGATGATATCTTACCCTTCTTACTTGGTCTGGCTAGCTCCCTGCTAATGCTTTTGCTCCTATTGAAGGATATTGGTCTTTGGCCAGTCTTTAGGATAACCTGGGGAAATAAATGGGGCTGGTGGTTCCTGAGGGAAAGAGGATTCTTCATTTGGTACAAACTGAAACCCCCTTCTACTGAATACTTGTGGGCATAGCTCATCTCACGATCACTCTAAGACCATCTCTATGACTGTAAAAGAAGCAATTTCAAACAACTCTTGCACTTCCTACCTAATGGTGTGTGCACACGCTTTTGTGACTAGCCAAAATAAACTATTTCAAAATATTCTAATAGTCCCAAAGGACTTATATAAATGTTCCAGACCCTCCATAATCCTCTCTGAAAGATCAAACTCATATACCTAATTGATTCTTTCAGGACCTTCATTTGGCAAGAGAAAAGGCCTAGATTGAATTTAAACATTTGCTACTTACACCAAAAGCATGGAGGTCTGGGGATTCCCAATATACACTATTAATGATTTGCATCTCCCATAGAGTATATAGCAGAATATCTCCAAGGTGAAACAAAAACCTCTGGTGTTTCACTGCTCAGTACCTAACAGCCAGACTTTTGCCAGATGTCTTGTGGTTCCCTAAGAAACCAAAATGCTGTAATCCCTACATATCGCCAATCATGAGGGTTATAATTGCAGTTTAGTCTTATTTTTCCCTCTAAAAGGGGATAACCACCTATCCCTCCCATCTGACCCCAATACATGGCAACATAGATTTCTTTCCCAGCCTGCAGTGATCTACATTTCAGGTGTTAGTTACAAATGGGCAGTATCATCTTAGAGATCTCTACTTTAAGGGCATAATCTGCTCCTTCGAGGACATAAGGATTGAGAGGGAGAGATTCCACTGCTTACAGATCAGAATTCAGTCACCTATCCACATATTAAATCAGAAACAATCCAACCGCTTATATATTATGAGAAATGTTTCTAGAACCTAATGGCATTCAAATTCTTGATCTCAAAGATCTATTCTGCTACTAAAATGATTCAGGATTATTATTAGATAATAAACAATGAGAGAAAATTTACACTTGCATAAGCAACTTCTCACACCATGTACATGGGAGGAAAATACTTTACAAGATCCTATACAGATTGCGCTATAAACCAGAGTGATTTCACTCCATGGACAAAAACACTTACAAGGATGTTGGAGACGTTGTCATGAAATGGGTGCGATCTTCCATATATTGTGGAAGTGCCACCAACTTGAACACTTTTGGGAGGAGATCCTGTGAATCCTAGCCATAATTGAGAACATTCCCATTCAAAATAATACTGTCTTGATTCTACTGTGGACCCCTTAGGAGGGCACTTATCCCATACACTCCATAAAGGGGAAAATAAATGTATACCTTTACACCCTGTTTTTCAAAAGGTTCTGGTCTAGCATTTGATTATAAAAGCATACAAGTTACAGAGCGAATGTGACAAGTTAGGTTCAATGTGTGACCTTAACCTGACTTATTTTCTCAAATGTAATAGACCTAAAAGCTTTAGTGTGAGAGAACAGGGCTGATTACAGAGGCCCCCTAACATTTTGCCCCCATTTCCCACTTTTTGCTGGTGTTTTCCTGAATCTGAAGGTGTACCGGGTACTGCTAACCTGTCCCAGGGCCTGTGCTCTGTGTAAAATCAGTATGCAAATTAGGCTAATTATAATTGGCTAAGTCAACCTACCTATAAGTCCCTAGTATATGGTAGGGCATGTAGGTTTAGGGACCCCAGCATAGGTAGTGCACTCATAGGTGCACTGCTGAGGTGCCCAGTGTCATTTTAAAGGCAGGCCTGCCTTGCTGGCTGCTTTTAAATTAAAGTTATATGCAAATTGGACTTTGAAATTAAAAGTAGTTCCAAAGTCTTCAACTACCTTATTTTTACATATAAGTCACCCCTAAGGTGTGCCCTATGTGCCCCTAGTGCCGGGTGCCATGTAACTATAAGCAGGTACCTTATCAAAATAGTTTTATAAGCCCTGGTGAGGTAAAAACAGCCAAATTCATTTTCCCTCATTGTCGTGTATGGCCTCCATAGGCTAGAATGGGGAGACTTTATTTTAATTTTAAAAGTCCCCTTAAGTAACAGATACAAAGAGTTTGGTATCAAATTAATTGTTATAATAAATCCCACAACTTCCAGTTGTTGGATTTAATATAACCTGTTCAGGTAAAGAGTTTTAAACTTTACCTGAAAAGTTGCCAACTTCAGCCCTGCAGTGTTTCCGCTGCTGTGCACTGATTGGCCAGCCTCTGGCAGCCTGGCCAGGTTGCCTTGATGAGGTGTGAAGTGGCCTGGCTTCACACAAAGAAATGTGCCTGTGGGAGGAGATCTCCCCTCAGCAGATGGTGCAGCAGGAAGGGGGAGGGCTGCCAAACTGGTCTTCAAAGGCAGAGAAGGACATTTGGAGCAACCAGCAACACCCCCACATCCTGCAACCCCAGACAACTAGGTGCCCCCTTGATTAGATTAGGAGAGGGCAGGAGAGGGGTGTGTTTATGATTTTTAGCCACACCAGTGGGTGGGCTCAGCCTGATGTAACCTCCAAAAATCACTTTCAGCCATGATGGATTTTTGAGGAATGTTACTCCATGGGACTGATTGTTGCCACAATTCTCAGGAAGTGGTCATCACAGGGGGAAGGACCCTGCACCTGATTTGAGAACCAGGACCCCCCTGTTTTTCACCCAGGAGCAGGGATAAAACTGTCAGACCTGCACCCTCACCTCAGATCCCTATCAGATTCCAACAAGGAAGAACTACAGGAGAATTAGGACTGCCCTGCTGGACCCCTAAGCTGCACCTGGACACTGCACTCTGGAGGACTGCGCCAGCTGCACACTTGGGCTTCACCTCTAAAAGGACTTTACCTGTCTTCTACTGCTTCAAGAAGGGACTCCCTGTTTGCTACAGGTACAAAGGAGCTGCCCAAAGTCCCCTGCATCAAGTCCTGCAAGCAGAGCCCAGCTGACCAGCGTCCAGGGGCCATTTGAGGATTCTGACCAGGTGCATTCTGGGAATTGTAGTCCCAACTCCCAAGGAGCAACTCAGAGCTTCTGGAACCTTGGATCAAGTTGTGGACACTTCAAGGACACAAAAAAGGACCTCTGGAAGAAGATCCAGAGGTTTGCAGACGTTTGGAGCAACTCCATAGGTTGAAGAGGTGTATTATGGGAATTGTAGTCCTAGACCCCAAGAGGCACACCAGAGCCTCAGAACCCTTGAGAAGTGCTGTGGACCACTTTCCTGAATCAAACACTTCTGAAAGTAAGTGTGACACTGTTACCTCGTGGGTGGCCTGAACTCTGGACTTTGTTCCTTTCCAGTGTGATCTTTTTTAACCCTGTGAGCGCTAGTTGCTACTATGCGCTAGAAAGCTTTAATTCTTTAGAAATTCATATCTCCGTTTCCCCTTATCTGATTTTATTCGTTTTGGTGTCATTTTAAAGATAAAAATATAACCTATTTTTATAAATTGATTTTGGATATTTACACTGTTTCCTGTGTTTTATTTAATTATTGTTTTGTGATATTTGAATGCTTTACACTCTGTCTCCTAAGTTAAGCCTTGTTGCTTGTGGCCAAGCTACCAAGGGTTGAGCTGGGTTTAATTTACTGAGACCTAACTGGACCTAAGTGGAGGTTAGTGGCCTATTGCTAAGTGTAGGTACTTACCTGCCCTTACCAATAACCCATTTTCCAACACTTAGGATGGTCTTCCCCCAACTTTTTACCTACTTCTCTTAATTTTTCTGACTTCGTTTTTTCCTAGATTTAGGACTCTGTGCAATTTACCACTACTTTCCAGTGCTAAAGTGTTTGTGCTCTCTCCCTGAACATGGTAACATTGGCATGACCCCAAATGGCATATTTAATTTACTTATAAGTCCCTGTTAAAGTGCACTACAAGTGCCCAGGGCCTGTAAATTAAATGCTACTAGTGGGCCCACAGCACTCATAGTGCCACCCACTTAATTAACCAGGACTCAGGCCTGCCATCACAGAGGCTGTATGTGCAGCTTACTCTGCTGCCTCAACCTGCCAAGATAAACCTCTTGCCAGGTCTAAACCATCAGTGTTTATACATATGTCAATGTAGTGAGTCTGGAGCCAGGGCAGGAAAAGTGGACCTCTGTGCACTTCAAAGCTTTCTTTGAAGTCTCTCCTACTTCAAAGGCACAACTAGGTTTCGTTACAGGACCCATAACACCAGCACTTCGGTAGACATCTGAACCTGTGAAGCCTCTGCCAGGAAAAAGGGCTGCTGTGCTGCTTAATGGACTGCTACTCTGGTGGAACCCTTCCTTGCTGGACTTTTGCCTTGTTTAGCTGCTCTGCTGCCTGATGTTCCCTTGCCTGAGTGAGGAGAACTGGACCTGCATCACTTGAACCTAAAGTGACTCCAAGGGCTTTGCTGGCTTACCTCCTGTTTTCTGAAATCTATCGGATACAAAAGGCTTCTAACAATCCTGCTACTGCCTGTGGCCAACTGTGACTTAAGTCCTACCCTGCCAAGCGTGCCAACCCAGTCTTTAGTCCTTGAAAGTGTGTTTTTCTGGCTCCTCCTTCAAAGAACCATGCAAAGACCTTGTTGTGCCGAGTGGAACTGACGCATCACCTTCGCCATCAACACATCAGTAATGCATCGTTGCTGCTGCGAGGATCAAGGCCATCGCATTGCTGTCAACAGCAGCATGCCGCCGCTGCAAGAGTCAGAGCACTGCATTGGCGACTGTGCGCATTGTCCCCTCTGCATGGGCCGGAATTGATGCATCTCCTTCATCCTCTCGATCAATGACGACAAATTGCTTCACTGCTTTCTTAAGTGAGGACCCAGAACCAATGCATCTCAAGGATCAAGGTACTTTTGCTCAGTGAGTAGACTTGTAGCTGGCCTGCACTCTATCACAGGCGACCAGAACTTTTTACTTGGCCCATTCTAACACAATCTAATAACCCCTGTTTGCTTTTTCAGCTTCATTTATTCTTTGAAAAATAAAATCTCTACTTCCACTTATTGAATTTTTGTCGTTTTGGTCTTGTTTTGTTCATAAAAATATACTTTATCTTTCTAACCTAGTGTGGAGTGTTTTTGTTTATAAAAATATACTTTGTTTTTCTAATCTAATGCAGAGTGTTTTTGTGGTGTTTTTACTGTGCTACTCCTTGTCTTTCACAAATACCTTACACATTGCCTCTTAAGTTAAGCCTGGCTGCTCTGTGCCATGCTACCAGAGGGTGAGCACAGGATAATTTAAGGTGTGCTGTAACTTACCCTGCCTAAGATTGTGGTCACTAATTGGACAAGGTACATATCTCTGTGATCTAGAAACCCAGTTTCTAACACCTGGTATCTCAAAGTGCCACACATGAAAGAGGGTTTCATAAGAGCAATAAAAAATATTTCTCTGAGAACAAGGCCTCAGTTGCCTCAACACACATCCTATGGAAGGCATATAAAACAGTAATCAAAAGGCAGAGACAAA
Organism: Pleurodeles waltl; assembly: GCF_031143425.1. Classification (NCBI taxonomy): domain Eukaryota; kingdom Metazoa; phylum Chordata; class Amphibia; order Caudata; family Salamandridae; genus Pleurodeles; species Pleurodeles waltl. The sequence goes on along the minus strand of NC_090437.1, from coordinate 254,560,353 downwards.
AGGGTCAAATTTGAGACCTTTGAAAAACAGTTGCAGGAATTAGATAGTGGTCTTACTACATTAGATGCTATTGACACCCAACATGCCCTATGGTTAAAGCAAAACGAATATAAAGATGAAGAGACTGATGCAGCCAAAGTGAGTCATAGAGCTACACAACATCACTTCTACAAGGTGGGCAAGAAGCAGGGCAAAGCTTGGTTGAATAGGCAGAAACAGACAGGTCGCTGGGCACTAGAGGTGTAAACAGACCCCAGAAAACTGGTGCCAGCTATTACACTCAGTAATATACCCCGGCGGTTATCGCCATGGCAGGTGAATCCAGGGAGCTCCTTGCTGACATTTGCATCCCAACTCTTGCTCAGTCCGATAGGGATCTCTTTGAGGAAGAACTAACTGAAGCAGATATAGTACAAGCCATACACAATCTCAACTCTGGCGTGGCTGTCAGCCCAAGCTGAGTGCTGATTGAGGTCTATAAACAAATGGCCTCAAAGCTGGTCTCCTATCTGCTTTGCATGTTCAAGGAGTGTCAGCAACTAAAATCGCTGCCCAGGGAGTAGCGGCTGGCCACCAATGTGGTCATTCCTAAGGAAGGGAAACTGCCTCAGTACTGTGCCTCATCCCGGCGATATCACGTCTGAATTCTGAGGTCAAGATTTTGGCTAAGCTATTGGCCTCTCGCCTGCTCAAGGTTGTCACAACTTTAGTCCATCCAGACCAATCAGCTTGAAGTACCACTCTTAACTTATGACTCCTTCATGGTGTATTGAGCCAGATGGCCAATTTCCAAGGAAGCACCCTAGTACTCCTGATGGACCCAGAATGGGCACCAGAATCGCATTTAACACAGTGGAGTGGTCTGACATGTTTGCGGTCTTGGCCATACTGGGTTTTGGCCCATGTTTTATCAACTGGGTGAGATTACTTTTTACTACCCCGTTAGCATAGGTGAAAATAAACAGAGGTGGTCCTGTGTGTTTAGCATTTAGTGTGGCACCTGTCAGGGTTGTCCCTTGTTGCTGCTGATTTTTGCCTTGATACTGAAGCCCTGGTGGCCTGGATCAGAGAGAATCTGTTGGTTCACAGTCTGCACTGGAATGATCATTGAAAGGACAAAATATCATTAAATGCAGACAACATTCTACTGTATGTGAAAGGCCCCGTCAATAATGCAGATCATTACTAATTTTGGCTGCTTTTTGGGCTATACTATTAATTGGAAAAAATCTCTAACTTCTCTCTTTGGGAGACAGGAGCCACAATTTCATCGTGACTGTAAGGCGACAATAGTTACAAAACGGTTTTGTTACCTTGGCATTTGTATTACTACAGATCCAGACATAGGACCTTATATAGAACTCAGTGGATGGGCTACTTTGTCACAACGGTGACAGATAGCCTGTCCACCAAAATCTAAATCCCATAGGACATAATGGGATTTAGATTTCGGTGGATGGGATATCCGTCTCTATTGTGACAGAGTAATCCATTCGCTGAGTTCTAAATCAGGCTCTTTTTTCAGCAAAAGTTTCTCACTCCCACTGGACAGACTGAGGCAAGCTGTCCATCACTGGAGGTCCCTATCCATATATCTACTTTGCAGAGCCACTCTTTTTAAAATGATGTTCCTACCCTATTTCCTCTATGTTCCACAGAACACAACTTATCCTGTGCATAACATATGCTTCATAGACATTGAAAGGGAACTTAGGACACCTCTCTAGGAGGGGTCCGGCAAGAGCTGAGCTACATAAACTCACCAGGGGATGGTATGCTAGGGGAGTAGCCCTATCTGATCTTCAGAAATATTGCTGGGTAGTGCAACTCACCACCATTAATTGTTGGATTTTTCTTCCCCTGGAAGAGCCTGCGATCTGAATGGACAGGCTGGCTATGCGGCCATTTGTTAATCTCAGGGATATCTATGGATCAACTAGGAAGGCTATCTTCATTGGCCCACTTGCAAATGTGGATACTCTATGGCATGCAGCTACGAAGGACCTGGGATGGAGGAGTAAAATTATGCAAGCTACATCTTTATAGGACACTGCAGAGTTAGGCACCCTGGGAGTGCAGCCAGTATTTGATAATTGGGACTTACTTGGTCTTTCCCATGAAGGGGACCTTTGGGCGCATGGGGAAGTTTTTTCCTGGCTAGACTTACAGTGGACATTCAGCTGCTCCCATTGAGATCAACCGCTATCTCCAAGTAAATCAGGCTGTCGAGAAAAGCAGGATGTCTGCAGGGGCGATGGTATGCCCTCCGACCTCCTGGAATATCTCTTGGCACTTCCTGGTGGACACAGAAACCCTGGCAGGTGTCCCAAAAGGAAAGGGGGAGTGGAAGAGAATGTACCCTGTATCTTCGGGGGACAGGTCGTTGTTGACAGGGTGATAGTAGAGTTAGTACACTCAATTTCCTTGAAACTGAATCTCTCTTTCTGATATGGGCACGGGAGCGGTAGAAGAACACCGGGATGCTCCAGCACTTTTCTTGGATAATAATAACTGTTGGCGCAATTACTAACACTGCATTACCAAAAAACCAAACTGAGTACCATAGCAATAAGTAATGCTACACTAGGACTGGCTTCACAAACATTCACTGTTGCACATTACAATTAGAACTGTGATTGCATTTATCATGCACAAGAAAGACAAACAAGGACATTAATTATATCACTTATAACTTTCCTGCATGCATAGAGTTAAACTAAAAGGAACAAAAACGATCCAAGAAATACAAATGCCCACTCTGGGTTTAAACAGTTAGGGTGGCACAGTTTGATTTGGTTTCACTGTGTGTGTGAAAAACCCTTCAAAAGCAAATTCCTCAAACCTGAAACACAGGCATGAATGACACAATTTAAATCCAAGAGTTATGCTATTAGAGAAAGAAAAGTCACATAAATGCTCTTTTAAAATTGCACTGTCACTTTTTGTAGTACTTTAGCTCAAGCAGATTTCCTGAAGCACATTTAGGCAAGTAACTATAATAATAATGCAGAATGTTCGGAAATGCATTTGTCTCTTCAAGATAAGCACTCTGCCAAAATACGAGGTCTGAAATACACTAGCTGTTCTAGGAAAGAGTGGCGCTCAAAGAACAAACTCCCTGGAGAATACTAGTCACTTAGCTGCAGTCTTTTCCGGAGTGCTGGAGGAATGCCTGGTGTCAGCTGGTACAGCAACGAAGAAAAGAATTGCCTGAAAAGTCCTGAATATGAGGATGACAGCAGGGGCTGGATTGCCAAATCAGATGCTGAGATCCAGAAGCAAAACAAAGCCAAGCAGGGAGGCATGCTTTACTCTGCTATTTATAGCCAATCAGGAAAGCAGTTGAGTTTCCACATGTGGATGAGTCACCACACCCAATTAGAAGCACATGTCTACACCACACCCAATTAGAAGCACATGTCTACACCTGCTCACATTGGCAAACAAGCATTGGTAAAACAAGCATTGATAAAAACCAAATTGTGTAACACAGCACATTATGTTTACTTAGAAACATGAATGTTTAACCAAGAACAGAGATATGATTTCACCCTAATCCCTGGGGATGCTGACAGATAACGCAGGAGGCACCTTGGGGATTCCTGACACATGCAGTTAGGGCGGTACTGTTGAAAGGAGCAGAGCTCCCTGAGTCTTCGCCCCTAGAAGATCAGCTGCTGGATGAACACATGCCATGGAGAGGGACGTCCCTGACATAAAAACTTGATCAACAACATTACTAATGCCTTGCAGCACCTGAGGGAGCAGTGGGCTCAAGACCTAGAAGAGTAGAGGGTGATGAATGGGCAGAGGCTCTGGCATCACAGAGGGGAGTGGCCACACTGGTGGGTTTTGGCGTAGTTCAACTAAAACTGCCTCATAGATCCTACTAAGTTTGGACCACACTGGTCAATATGGATACAGCAAGGTTGAAAGGTTGTCAGCATGGGTGTGAGCAAGTAAGTACCTTTTGCCATATTGTGTGGGAATGTCCAGCATTGCAAAATTTCTGGACAGCGGTTGTGGTGTGTATGTGTGACTTGAGTGGGAGCACGATGACTGCCTCTGCAAAATGGTGTCTCCTCAGCATCTGGAGTGCAACTGACCTGAATCGCATGGAACAGATCTGATGAACCTTGTGACTGTCAGTTGCTAAATGTAATTTTTTGAGACTATGGGGGCAGAGCAGACGTGGCAGTTGGACGACTAGAAGTTCATTATGGATTGATGTGTTTTGGCAGAGAAGGTGATATATGAAGGCCAGGGATGTCCCCAAAAGTGGGGGAAAATTTGGGAAAATGGTATGGTCACGGAGCTACTTTTGTAATGATTTTGCATCTCCTGGTCTGGTGGGGATGCTATCACATCCATCTGTGCCCTCACGAATATTGGATGAATTGATAGGTGGGGACAACTTTCTACCAGAACTGTTGAGTATTGTGATTCTCATGCAATTTACCAAAATGTAGTGCACCATATGCTTTATATTTGTTTTTACTGTACTTTCAATAAACAGATTTATGAAAAAAATTATAGTAAAGACCTGGCATGCTCTAGTAGGCTGCGGGCCCTAGCCCCACTGTCCCATAGCAGACCCATTTCAGGCAGTGACATTTGAGGGATCGATGTCTTTCTTGGGTGTAAAGTGATGTTTCAGTAGTGGGGTGTTTTTTTTGGAAGGGAGGTGGAGAATTTCAATGAAATGATTTGTTACATTAAACCTGTTGTTCCTTTTAGGTAGGTATGGCCACCTTCTGTTGAGTATGCTTAAAACCACAAGAAAAAATATTGAAACGCAAGCCCTTTTTATGGGCTTTGTGGGTGAGGGCAGCACAGCAAGTGCATCACAGGGAAAGGGCAGTAATACACCGTATTTATCCAATATAGCACATCCCTGTCTTTTCCTCATGCGTTGGCACCCTTTTTGCAGTCTAGTGCCAACGGAGGCACCCATGCATCCTGGTGCAAGGTTACCTGCATTTCATGCTGGATTGTTTTTGTGTAGGAAGGGACACCTTTCTGCACAAAAACAATCCTGAGAGGCATTTTCTTCAACATGGAAGAAAAGGTGAAATAAACATATTTCTCCTTCATACATCTCTCCTGGGGAGGTGTATCTTTTTGGCACATTCCCAGGTTTATAAGTTCCTGTAAATCTAGGAATGTGTCAAAATCCATGGATGTTGCATGGGTATACCCATACAACAACCATGGAAACACCTCCTTAGTGAAGAGTAATGTAATGCAGCAATTTGCAGTGGCATTGCATGGCTTCATAATTCCCCCTTAAGGTTTGTGTTGCTCTTGCACCATGTAACATAGTGCAAGAGCAGTGTACATCAGGCCATAAATGTGGCCCTTAGAGTATTATGCAATTCAGTGGAGAGATTCACAGTATTATGGGCCTTAATATGTTCAGTTTTATTTTGTGCCATGACTAGTGATATGTTGAGGAGCAACATTCTTCCAAACCTTTGGGGGCCTGTAACAAAATATTAAGTTTGAATTACTACAAACGAGTAAGAATATTTCAAACCGGACTTCCTTTTTTGCGTGCAATTTGGAGCAAAAGTTGGCAGCTGCCAAGATGATGGTGATATTTTGGCTGGAACTATCTGTTAGACCTGGCATACTTGGTGTGGTATTCTCTAAAACTTTTTGACTTCACGTCTCCTGTTTGCTGAAATTGCTTTTGTTGGCTTTTAGGACTCTGCACACTTTATCACTGCAAAAGTGGTTATGCTCTCCCCTTCAAACATGGTGAAATTGGCTTACACCTGTTTGGCACACTTAATTTAAGTAAATAAACATTTTCCCATGCCTAAATCTTACTTTTTGAAACATAAGAGTCATCCCCAAGGTTGGACCTAAAGGCTTATTGGGCATGGTGCTTGTAATAAAAAATGTATGACACGTGGGGTTAAGTTTTAGATATCCTGCCAGTGAAACACTCCTAAAGCTGCTTTCCACTACTGTGAGCGCATATCTATCCCATTGACCAAGATTGGGTTACCTTATTACATTTAATGAGTGATAACTTTTGATTGGGAGCAGAGAAAGATACACTGGGCCATATTTATGAAGCCCTTGCATAATTGTTGTGTCACTTTTTGTGACACAACAGTGGCACAAATCAGAAACTCATATTTATGAGGCCACACAAAGCCACTTTGCGTGGCTTTGAATTGCCTCATAAATATGGAGTAATGAAAGGCAGCGCAAATCGCTGTGTTGCCAACTCTGCACTATGGAGGCTTTCCATGGGTGGTGCAGTAGGCGTTCCCATAAATCACCCATAGATCTTAACGCATCCCCAGATTTATAGGACCGTGCTAGCCTGGGGATGTGACAAAATCTTACACCTCCCCAGGGGATGTGCAACAAGGAGAAATATCACTATTTCTTCTTCTTTTTCATCTTTCTATGTGTGCTGCAACAGGAAAAAACCTCCCAGGATTGTTGTTGTTCAAGAAGGTGCTCTTTCCTGCACAAAAACAATCCTGTATGCAACGCAGACTCCCTTGCACCATGGTGCAAGAGAGGCTGTGATGGTGCTAGGCAGCCCACTGACCGCCACCGCAGGTGGAAAGGACAGGAATGCACCATATGCCATAGCTATGGTACATTCCTGCCCTTTCCCTGTCATGCAGGGCAGTGCAGCAAGGTAACTTGGCAACTTGCTACTGTGCTCTGAGCCACAAATCTCATAAATATGGCCCATGCTGGCACACTAACATGAATTGTAATTTAAAATCTTCTTTAATGGTAAAGTCAGATTTGAAGTCACAATTCTGAAAATGCCACTTTTAGAAAATTGCCAAAAAAGATGAGATGAGCAATTGCAGTGGCTGAGATTAATTTAAGTATTCAATCCATCATCTTGTTGTTTTTGCATTTGCCAACCTATGTGCGCTGGGCATGCTCAGACGTGGGTCAAGGGATCACTGCGCCATTGGATTCATGCTAGCTTGGCTGATGAGGGGTGACACCCCAAAACTAGGCCCAGGATGCTGGTTGCCTGTCAAGAGAGGACCTTCATTGGCAGTTCGGGCTGGACTGTTTCCATGGGATTAGGGTCAAGACTCATTTGCATTTTTCTGAGTCCAAATTGGCGTGGCATGGTGGGCAAATTTACAGTGGATTTGGATACAGCCCAGAGCAATTGCCAGTGGCCAAAATGTATTTAAGCATTCCATGCATCACCTTGTTTTTACATTTGCCGGCCTCAGTCTGCCAGGCATGTCCAGACATGGGTCCCAGGCTCACTGTGCCACTGGATTCAAACTAGCCTGGCTGATTAGGGATAATACCCCAATATCAGCTCCTGGATGCTTGTTTCTGAAGACCTGGCCTGGTAGTTCAAGCTGGACTGTTCCCATGGGAGCAGGGTCAAAACTGATTTCCATATGGCTGGGTCGAAGTTGCGGTGTCATGATGGGCAAAGAGACAATGGATTGGGATGCGGCCCGAGTGATTTCCAGTGGCTGAGAGTAATTCAAACATTCCATCCATCACCCTGTTGTTCATGCTTTTGTTGCCCCTAAATGTATTGAGTATTCCTAAATGTGGTTCTCAGGGTCCCTGTACCATTGGATTCAAGCTAGCCTGGCTGATGAGGGGTGATACCATAAACCCGGTCCCAGGATGCTTATTTCTGGTCCTGGGACGACCTGGCCTGGCAATTTGGGCTGGACTGTTCCCATAGGGAGCAGGGTCAAGACTGATTTACATATGACTAGAGTCAAACTTGAGCAGCATCATGGGTGAAAAATTGATGGATTGGGATGTGGCCCTGAGTGATTGCCAGTTACTGTGATTAATTTAAGCATTCCATCCTTCACCTTCTTGTTTTTGCATTATTAAAAAGTTGGCATTTTCATTTCCTAACTATTTGTACCTTTGGCTAATATTCTTGGTCACATGACTGTAAATGGCTCTGATGTAGGGGATTGTGTATTCCGTCCAGACACTGACACACAAGGTGATAAGGTTGGGCCATCCTGCCAGGATGGTTAGGCCAAAGCTGTGCCCAGCTCAACTTACATATCAAAGGCATTTGCCTACTGCACACACAAAGGACCCTGACACTAGCCTTTTTTTTCATTCCAGAGTTCTTGAAACCATGACATGGATGAGAAGAACTTTCCAGAACCAGATGCAGGGGATAGTACAGGAAATCCCCCCACTTCAAAGGCTGGGACCAGACACAAATATAAGAAGTCCAGAGCTGTTCTTCAATATACTCCTAGATCTGTTAAAGTTACAGAGGAAGGATTGCCTTGCTTCCCAGAGGACTGCCCTGATGCTTGAAGTCTGCCTCGTCCTCCAGAGGACACTCCTATTACTACCAGAGGATTGCCTCTTGCTCATGGAGGACTGCCCTGCTTTTTGAAGGCTGCTCTGCTCTCTGAGTAGAAAGGCTGGATCTGCTCACTTCATCCTAGGCTCCTGAGTGACTCCAATGATCAGTTGGCTGAACTCCTTTCTCAGCTACAGGGACACAACAAGCACCAGAGGCCTGCCTGTAACTGCCAAGCAGGCCTGCTGCAATAGGTGCACCATGACCTGCAACTAGACCTGCCTGAGCCATGCTGGCCTCTGCTGGAGTGAGTTCCTCATCCCCAAAAGGTGCCTCCCCAGGTTCTGGACACTTGGGTGGCATCACTTGAGGTGTTCCTGAGAAGGAATGTGAAATCCTGATGTTTTGGGCTCTTTGCTACCCCAAACAGACTTGTTTGTGCCAAGACTCTGATGCTCGAGGCGACCAACTATGCAAAGCTCCAGTGAACCCAATTGTTTGTGCTACATCAACCATCAGTGAGGAATGGCGATGCAAGAATTGCACTTTGTGCTACAGCAATGATGAAATGTGGTTCTCCAATGTGAAAAATCTAGCAATGACCTCTTGTGACATCTGACTGGATCTTTGTGTTGTGAGAGCCAACGTCTGCGACGTCAGGCCTGCTATTTGCGATACAGTGGCAACTATCCATACTGATCTTCCTGCTCCTCGTGACCTTTTCTTCCATGAATGGAACTCTTTGTGCCAGGCTTTGAGATCTGCTATATCTACTTAGAACTTTAAAATTGCATAGCTCTAGTTTTACTGATTGGCTTTCAGTTGTTCTGTTCTCATTTCATTTATTATATTTTACTCTATTTTTATAAATTGGTTTTAGATTTGTCTTGTGCTGTATCTTTCACTTAATTACTGTTTCTGGGATGCATAAATTCTTGACATTTGACCTCTAAGTTAAGCCTGACTGCTTTGTGCCACACTGCCAGAGGGTGAAGCACAGGATATTTCAGGGAGTTTTGTGGTTGCTGCAACAAGGATTATGGTTGTTCCATGAGTGGGACTTCCACCACTATCAACCAATTATCCAACTTCTTACATTACTGTTCTTCATTTGGGACAATGATGAAGTTTAGCAAAAGTTTCCTCAATCCAGATTCCTGTCCCTGAGTTAGACTAATGTATATACTACAGTGTCCACCCTTGGGATACCAGAAAGGAGAGTGTCATTTGAAACATTTGAAATTCCAATTTAAAGTGGGGAGTAGTTGCCTCACACTTCGATCTGCAAAGCATACACTAAGGCACTTAAACGGCACACATCCACTGTATATCTTATCTTTAGTTCTCTAAGCACTGCTTTATTTGAGGGGATTGGCAGAAAAAATCTGAAATATTATGGCACAGAAATAGGTGTGTTTTGATTGAGGAGTATTCTGGAAATTAAAATATCAACTGTATTAGTTTCAGCACTGTACTTCTAGTCAAAGTCTGCAAAGGTGCAACTGAGATAAAGCTCCATTCGCCTTCATGTTAATGGTTCTCCAATGTGCCTTGTTTTTCAATGGGGTGGAAAGTTCTAGAAGGAAAGCAACCCTGGCCAGTCCTAAGGTGCCACATCACTTCTCCACTCCTGTCCCAGCCCTCCTGCACAACATGCTGGAACAATTCAGGATGGTGTGATCCAAGAACCATTGACCACACATCTGCTCTGGGAGAGGCCAGCTCCATCCCTCGTTGACATCATTGCCAGGGCCTCTGCCAACAAAGCTCCCCTCCTGTGTTGGCTCCAATTGGCTGGGCTTCCTCTTTTGTTTAGCGTGCCTAGGCTGTCTCGATCCATGGTACAGTGTAACAGGTAATTAACAGATGCAGATTTTCTTTCCCACTCCTTTTTCAACAGGACCAGTTGGAAGTAGTGTTTAATTACTTTTTTGTGTGGTGTGACTTTTATTTCATTTGCTGGGGAGAAATGTAATTCACTTGGCCCAACAGGGTGACAAAAAGACTGGACCAAGATCCTGAGCTGAACCAAAGAAATATGACAATTCTTGACAACCCATAAAGTTTATGGCCCTCATTAATACCCTGGCGGTCGGTGTTAAAGTGGCAGTAATACCGCCAACAGGCCAGTGGAAACGAAATGGAATCATGACCACGGTGGAAACCGCCAACACAAACCGCCAACACATACAGCCACTTTAACACTCCGACTTCCACGACGGTAGCAACAAGCTCCGCCGCGGTAACCGCCAACAGCCAGGCGGAAGACAATGTACCGCCCACTCCATTACAACCCGCCCATCCGCCAGCTTTTCTGGGGCGGTACCAACGTCATCAAAAGCAAGGCGGAAACAGTACTTTGAAGGAAAACCACTCACTTCTCGACACTTAAGGAAGAACCAGGACGCCATGGAGCCTGAGCTGCACGTCTTCCCCATGCTTGTGTATCTACTCATATACCAGGAGCACCAACGCCGGGGATGACGACCACGGTGAGTACTGCACCTAGCACACAAGGGAGGGGGGAGGAAAAAGAGAGTTACACACACGCAACACACAAAAATCCCACCCCCACCCCTAACACCATACACACAAACACATGCAACAACATTACATATACACCCCGAAACCCTCAGGAATAACGCAAGGACAGAAGGAATGGAGTCAAATGAGTGTAATATTAGAAATACTTAGAAATACATACATAAATAAAGGAACAGTATGTACAATATATACAATATATACAAAATGAAGGACAATGTCCACACAAAAATAGTCTGTGGCCCACTGGGCTTTAACACATAGGCCAAGCCCACACTTGACACCTGCCTCAAAATGGAAAGAACACTGCAGGGGCATCAGGTCGAAAACACACAGGCACCTCAGGGGGACGAGGAAGGGGAGGGCACCTCAGCCGGAAGATGGTACTATGCCACTGCTCCTGGAGGGGGCTACATGCCCACTGCTTGGCCCTGGGGAGTGCAAGGCCACAGTCTCTTTAGTGGGTGGTTTGCCCACTGCTTGGTCCTGGGGAGTGCAAGGCCACAGTCTCTCTAGTGGGTGGTTTGCCCACTGCTTGGTCCTGGGAGTGCAAAGTCACAGTCTCTCCAGTGGGTGGTTTGCCCACTACTTGGTCCTGGGCCATGCAAGGCCATAGTCTCTCTAATGGGTGGTTTGCTCACTGCTTGGTCCTGGGGAGTGCAAAGCCGCAGTCTCTCAAGTCTCTCAAGTGGGTGGTTTGCCCACTGCTTTGTCCTGGGGAGTGCAAAGCCACAGTCTCTCAAGTGTGTGGTTTGCCCACTGGTTGGTCCGGGGGAGTGCAAGGCCACAGTCTCTCTAGTTCGTGGCTTCTCCACTGGGTCTGGAGGGGGCTTTGTGTCCAGTGTGCTTCATACTGCCAAGGATAGGGTGAGTGGATTTCTTCTTCCACTGGTTCTGGAGGGGGCCTTGTGCCCAGTGTGCTTCATCCTGCCAAGGATAGGGTGAGTCGATGCCTTCGTGCACTGGTTCTGGAGGGGGCCTTGTGTCCAGTGTGCTTCATCCTGCCAAGGATAGGGTGAGTGGATGCCTTTTTCCACTGGTTCTGGAGGAGGCCTTGTGCCCAGTGTGCTTCATCCTGCCAAGGATAGGGTGAGTGGATGCCTTCTTCCACTGGTTCTGGAGGGGCTTTGTGCCCAGTGATGCAGCACTTGGGGAGTGCCAGGTCACAGTCCCTCACCTGGGTGTCAGAGCCACCAGATTTGCAGTGGCCAGGATTTATGATACTCCATGGAGGCAGGACTACAGTGGTGGGAGTGCTGGTGCTGGTGGGGGTGCTGCCAGTGGTGGGGGGTGGCTCCAGCCCTTTCCCTGCAGCCTCGGACGGCTGGCCCACTGAGGATGCTGCTGCTGACAGTAGTAGTGCTTGCGGCAGTGCAGGTGGCGGTGCAGGTGGCGGTGCTGGCCGTGGTTCTGGTGGCGGTGCTGGTGGCTGTGCTGGTAGCCACCAGGCCTTCACCTGCAGACTCAGATGGCTGAAGTGCTTTGGCTGGTGTTCTGTCCCCTTCCTGCCCCTGGCAGATGGTGGTGCCTCCTTGGGTCTACCAGCTGGAGTCTTTGACGTGGCCTTGCTGGGTGGTTGTGGCTCCTTCTCCTTGCTGAATGCTGTCCCCTTCTTGACCTTCCCAGGTGGTGTAACCTTCTTGGCCTTGGCAGGGGTTGGTGGCACACTGGCTGGGCAGACAGGTGCCCCCCTAGAGCCTCTGACAGCTGCAGAAACCACTGCAGACATGGACTTGGTAGCTGAGGTTCTGGCCACCCTGGCCCGAGGTGAACAACTGGGGGAGGGAAGAGGTCAATGTTGGCTAGGAAAAGCTTCCTAGGGACATTGAAGTGGGAAGAGGGTGAAGGTTTGGGAGTAGAAGAAGAGGGAATGGTTGTAGGAGGTGTCAGTTTGCGGTGTTTGGGTGCAGATGCATGAGCTGGATGCTGTTGTGAGGTGGATGGCTGTTGGGTGGGTGTGTGCTTGCGTTTGTGTACTTTGGGAGGAGGGGTCACAGACACAGTGGGAGAGGACAAAGGGGACATGTGCATGGATGTGGGGGTGGTGACTGCCAGTGAGGGGCGTGTGGTGATAGGTGTGCTGGTGATGGAGGTAGTGGATGAGGATATAGTGCATGCAAGTGTGAGTGGAAACGCTACTGGGAGGTGGGTGGATGAGGAGTAGGAGGGGTACACAGTGGAGGCAGTGGAGGTTGGTGTGTCTGAATGCGGATGGTGCTTGTGTAAGTGCCTGTGAGATGAAGTGTGGTGCTTGTGTTTGCCTGAGCCACTTCTGTGTGTTGATTTGGGTGTATGCTAGTCTGAAGGTGTGCTTGGGATAGGCTGGGGTTGAGGGAATTGGGACTGGGTAGAGGAAGTTGGAGGGGGGAGGCTGTAGACAGGGTCAATGGCTGCCATCAGTGCGGAGACCAGAGCCTGAAATGCTCTCTGTTGGGCCGCCACCCCAGAGTGAATGTCCTCCAGGTATGCATTTGTTTGTTGAAAATTCCTTTCGACACCCTGGATGGCATTCAGTATGGATGACTGCCCAACAGTGAGGAATCTTAGGAGGTCAATAGCCTCTGTAATGAGGGCAGCAGGGCTGACTGGTGCAGGGCCTGAGGTGCCTGGGGCGAAGGAGATGCCCACCCTCCTGGGTGAGCAGACACGGGAAACACGCTGAGGGGCAGCTGGGAGGGTGCTACTGGTACAGGGGGTAGCGGCTGTACCTGTTATTGGGGTGGGAACAGAGGTGTCCGCCACCACCAGGGAACTTTCATCGGAGGAGGAGCCACTGTCTGTAGTCTCCCCTCCTGTCTCCGTCGTGGTACTCCCCTCGCCCTCTGTCCCACTGGCGCCCTCACCGTTGGTGGATTTGGCCTCCAGGCCCATGTGGGGTGCAGCTCCCTCCGTCGCTGGTGCCTCTGCTCCTCTGCCAGATGATGCTAATGCACACAAGATCAGGGTGACAAAACATAAAGGGGGGGAGAGACAGAGGATACACTTGGTCAATGCCACCAACAACATTACCGTTGGTGTACACAACACACAGGGAGCAGCCCTATGCACTAGGCCATGCACTACCAGTTACAAAGATAGTCACCAGCCCATGGGGTACATAGCATAACGCCATCAGCTGCACACCTGAAACAAACAGGACCCTGCCGAGTAGTAGATGCCCACTAACGCTACTGGGGTTAGAGTGCTTCAGAGCCTGCCCAACAAAGGACCTACCCTGCCATGTTCGCCCTGGCCTAGGGGCACCCACAGCCCACATCCCCCACCCAGGTACAACATTCATGCATGCAAAGTCATGATTCTGAATCTGTACTCCCTCACTTATGGCTGATGTGATGTCTTCAAGCATCCATCCAACTCGTGATAGGCCACCGCCAGGATGCAGAACATCAGGGATGGTCACGGTACGACAGGCACCCCTTCCTCGTTGAGAGGCCAGCCCCAGCTTGGCCTCCGCCTTCTTCTTTGCCCAGCGGCGCAGGTCCTCCGACTGTTTGCGGCAGTGGGTGCTCCGCCTGTCAAAGATCACCCTTGTCCGCACCTCCTTGGCGATGTCACGCCAAATACCCTTTTTCTGATGGGGCTGGCCTGCAGGAAAAAGACAGCAGAAAAAGGATTAATCATACTGTCCAGACTGTCTAACTCAACGCCCACCACATCCCTCCCATCCCCTTACACGCCTACATTGACCACCATAAATGCAGCACTCTGCACAAGACTCCTCTCACCCCTACATGAGGCTGACACACACAGCACTCCATACATTCATGGCCCACGCATCATGCTCACAGTGTACTCACCTGTTTGTCTCGAGGACCATAGAATAAAGTGTACTGGGGTAGGACCCCATCCACCAGTCTCTCCAACTCCTCCGAAGTGAAGGCAGCAGCCCTTTCCCCAGACACTTGAGCCATTGTCTCTTCCAGACACAGTTCAGAGCACCACTTGCAGTGTAGGTCCTCTCCTGTTGAAGGTCAGGTAGCAAGTGAGTGAACAGATAGAAAATGGTGGTCACATCTGCAGCGGTGCGTATTGTCACCACCGGCGTACATCGCCATTGGCTCCTGGAACCCATAGGGCCTAATGTTAACTAATGCGAAGTTGCGTGGCGGTCATCAACCGCCGACCGCTACGGTGCACAACGGCAGCAGAATTACCTCATTTCCACTTGTCTCTCCTCAGAGGTCAGGCAGCCACCATTTCAGGGGGGCACAGGCCATGGTATCTAACTGCGACACAGCAGACATTGGCACATCAACTGACTCTCGAATTCACATATTGTTTCTATAATGGAAGAGATGCATCATTATTTCAACAGATGTGTGAATATGACCCTCTGCTCACCGTTTTTCTCCCTATACTTCAACTGCTGAGAATGAATATGAGATGGAGACATCCTCCCGTGTACAGACCCCTGGTGGACCTGGCGACAATGGAGGACAGACACATTATCGTAACCTATAGACTTGATAGGGCCACAATCCAAGAACTGTGTGCCCAATTGGAGCCAGACCTGATGTCAGCTATCCGCCAGCCCACAGGTATCCCCCCTCTAGTGCAGGTCCTGTCAGTGCTCCATTTCCTGGCAAGTGGTTAATTCCAAGCGACAGTGGCCATGGCATCAGAGATGTCACAGCCTATGTTCTCAAACGTGTTAACCAGAGTGTTGTCTGCCCTACTGAACCACATGCACAGCGACATCGTATTCCCCCAGTTGGAGGATTTGGCCGCAGTGAAAGCTGACTTCTATGCCCTGCGACATATCCCCAACATCATTGGTGCCATTGATGGTACACATGTAGCATTTGTCCCCCCCGCCCCCGGAGGAATGAACAAGTGTTCAGGAATAGAAAAAGCTATCACTCTCTGAATGTGCAGATGGTGTGTTTGGCGGATCAGTACATCTCCCATGTGAATGCTAAGTATCCTGGCTCTGTGCATGACGCTTTCATCCTGAGGAATAGCAACATTCCAACTCCAGAGGCACCGGGTGTGGCTAATAGGTGAGCCCATGGTCCCCACCTAGTTGATGTAGGTATATGGGTGTGGGGTTGTCCCTAAGGGTGAGTGTATGTCTAACAGGTATCCCTCGAATATTTGCAAGTGACTCTGGTTACCCCAACCTCTCATGGCTACTGAACCCAGTGAGGAATGCCAGGACAAGGGCAGAGGAAAGTTACAATGAGGCACATGGGCGAACAAAGAGGATAATTGAAAGAACCTTTGGCCTCCTGAAGGCCAGGTTACGGTGCCTCCATCTGACAGGTGGATCCCTGTACTACTCATCCAAGAAGGTGTGCCAGATCATCGTTGCATTTTTCACAACCTGGCCTTGAGACGCCAGGTGCCTTTTCTGCAGGAAGATGAGCCTTTTGGTGGTCTTCTGGCAGCAGTGGAGCCTGTGGACAGTGAGGAAGAAGAGGCAGAGGCAGAAGATGTGGACAACAGAAGATCACTCATGCAACAGTACTTCCAGTGACACACAGGGAGGACTCTGTAACTTCACTTTCCATTGCAGTTTTGTGTTGGACGTTGTACATGGTAGCCTGATTTTCCATATTGTGTGGCC
This sequence comes from Pleurodeles waltl, assembly GCF_031143425.1. NCBI lineage: Eukaryota > Metazoa > Chordata > Amphibia > Caudata > Salamandridae > Pleurodeles > Pleurodeles waltl. The sequence continues at coordinate 254,543,947 of NC_090437.1, read as the reverse complement.
ACTTACTGTAGCCTTTGGCATTTCTATTTTCAGATCTCTGTGCCCCACTCTGGCTCCTGGTGTGTTCCCTGCTGCCCACTACAGGTCATACCTATGTATACATGACTGTACAGTTGAATTGCAATGTTTACAGCTTGTTAAACGAATACATATTTGAATCAATTGACGGACTCCATACTTGTATTAGTTCAAAGGGTGTTTATTTATGTGCAAATAAGTGGAGGGGGTATTTCAATGGGCTGGGTTGATGTTGGAGGAAAGTCCAGGGTAGAGGCCAGTCTATTGATATCACAGGTGCATTGTCCAAAGGGGCATAGGAAGGGGAGCAGTAGCAGTTCACGGTGGACAGGGTAACAGAGTGGGACACAAGGGTGACAATCAGGAGAGTCTTAGTTCCTGGTGGGGGTCTTGGCAATGTTCTCTGGCTTCTGCCTGGATCGCAGGGACCGTTTGTAGGGTGGTTCTCCTTCTGCAGGGGGTGGGGTGCTGGTGGCCTGTTGGTCCTGTGGCGGGGCCTCCTGTCCACTAGTGCCGTCGGAGGTGGAGGGCTGTTCTTCGGTGTGGCTAGTGTCAGGGGCCTGTTGGTGTGCCACTGCCTCCCTCATGGTGTTGGCCATGTCAGCACCCCTGCAATGGTGACAAGGATGGTGTGGATGTGTTTGAGGTCCTCCCTGATCCCCAGGTACTGTCCCTCCTGCATCCGCTGGGTCTCATGCAACTTGTACAGTATCTGGCCCAAGGTCTCCTGGGAATGGTGGTATGCTCCCAGGATCTGTGCAAGTGCCTTGTGGAGAGTGGGTTCCCTGGGCCTGTCCTCCCCCTTTCGCACAGCAGTCCTCCCAGCTTCCCTGTTGTTCTGTGCCTCTGTCCCCTGAACCGTGTGCCCACTGCCACTGACCCCAGGTCTCTGATTGTCTTGGGTTTGTGGGGTTTGCCTGGGGTCCCTGTAGTGCTGGACACACTGCTTATTGACGTGTCTTGGGGACAGAGGGATGGGCCCGCTGGGTGGGTGCTGTGCTGGTGTTTCCTGAGGGGGAGGCTTTGTGGTGGTATGGGACTGTGGCAGGGTAACCGACTGTCCAGAGGTCCCTGATGGGCCAGGTTGGTCATCCTTATCCAGGCGTGCAGAGCTGCTGTCATCACTGTGGGCCTCTGCTGGGGGGGAATGGATGTTGGTGGCACCTCCTCTCCGGTGACGTTGAGTGGGGGTCCTGTAGGGATGAAATGCAGTGTTATTGTATTTGCGTGTGCCATCTTGTTTCCCTCTATGGTTGTTATTGGCAAGGCAGCTTTGGCTTGTGTGAGTTGTGATTCGGTTGGCTAAGTGATGGTCACTGGTGTGCATGCTGTGGTTATGGGTGTCTATGCAGGTCTGTGATGGGTGTCCATCTTCCATGCAATGGACGTCTGCTGCATTTGTGATCCGAATAGCTGTGACTCTACCCAGATGATTTCCTCCACCATGACCCTTAGCTCCTCCTCAGAGCACATGGGGTGTCTTTGGGGTGCCATGGGTGTAGTGTGAGTGGTATGTGTGAAGGTGTGTGGCGTGATGTGTTGGGGTGTGTGGTGTGAGGTGCGTGGTTGGTGTATGGGTGATGGTGTTATGTGGCTCAGATTGAGTGGGTGCTCCTGGCTTGTCTCTCCCTCAGTTGGCAATATTTTGTTGTTGTAAGGTATTGTGGGTATTGTGGGTGGGTGTTTTATATTGGATATGGTGTGTGGGTGTGGTGTGTGTATGTGTGTCAGGTGTGTGTATTTTGAATTGTCCAATGTGGTGTAGTTTTGTTAGTGTGTGTGTATTTTGAGCGTGGCTGTGTGTACCGCCAATGGTTTACCGTGGTTGAAAGACTGCCGCAGTGATTCGTGGGTCCTGATGCTGTGGGTGTATTTATGTTGGGGTAACGGGTGGGTTTTGGTACCGCCAATTCATCACTGACCTTTGGGCTGGCGGACTTGTGTGGGTGTCTGTATAGTGTCAGATTTCTCTCTATGGGTCATAATACCCGTAACTGTATACCTCAGCAGTAACGGTATCTTGGCGTCCGTCAGCACGGCGGTCGGCGGCATTTAGCCAGGGTTGTAATGAGGGCCCATGTGTAGGGTCTTGGAACCTGCAATTGTATAAACTAGGTGCACACTTTCCACCCCAGTTTTATACCTCACAGAACTTTGCTGGCATAAGGGAAGTGAAAATGTTCTTTGAGGCATATTTACCCTTAAATGTGTAGAAAGGTGTCACTGCAGTCAAAACAGTAAATCATACTGACCTTGCCTATGGGTGCCGACTAATATTATGAGACCTGTCCCTGGTCAACATCTAATCCTGTAGAGCCCGGCTGCACCAGGCTACCTGTGCTCAGTTACTGGGCTGCACATGATTGTAGTATCACACCCACAGCCCGCAAATATGTGCACATTCCTTTGCACACATGTTCATGTGTAAGCAGCCAAGTGCCCCTTATCCTATTTTCATCGCAGTGGCCTTATCTTAAAGGGTGGAGCTGGTGGTAAACACATGCAGTCCATTTACCATATGATTATCGTAGGTGGGACACATGTAGTGTGACTCACTCACAGTAGAAATTCCAAAACCGGGTGGTAAAAAAAAAATCTGGGAGAATTAAATTGGAGGAACCCATTTTGCAACGTGTCAAAAATCTTCCCTGTTATATTTGAGACTTGTTTTCCTGAACAGAAAGGAAGGATGGACACGCAAGGAATACACTGGTGGGTTGCCTCCTCTGCTGCTGAAACAATAATCATAATAATAATTTAAGGCTGGGGACTTTTTTACTCACATATGTAAATGTGGATGAAAAGAAAGGTGAGGAAAATCTGAGTTACACATGATACAATACTCTGTGCACTTTTTTATTGTTTGTCCTAGGTATTACCTTCCATGGCGAAGGTGGCTGAAACCACTCTTGACTGTAAGGAAAGTGAGAGATACAATTGCTTTAGTGCAGTTGGTGGAGAGTTACAACTGCTAGTTTTTAGTGTTCGCTCTTGTTTGCTTGGGAACTAAGAAGTGTTACATGCGTATGCTTTTTAACTGTGTGCATGATTTTAGTATCTTTGATTGATGATAAGAAGTGGTATTCAATGATGTAGTTTTGGATGTTTTTGTTCTGCAACACTAAGTGAAAACTACATTTGTCATTGCAGAACTATTGTTAACATTGATGTATTCCGAAATGCTTTATATGTATATAGTCCATTAGGGATAAAACTTCTGCAAGCATGCACATACAAGATTTTGGGTCCTATTTACAAGGAAATGGTGCAGCGCAGTGCTGCAAGAAGTCTTTCTGCACCGCATTGCATAATTTCCAGAACACAGGGTTGTGCTGCATTTAAGATACTACAGTGCATCCCTGTGTTCCCCCCTGCGCTGGTGCTAAATCAGCTGCCTAGTTCCAATTCAGGCCTCCTGTGCCATGGTGCAAGGGTGCCGGCATTGCGGGGTGATCGGTTTTGTGTAGAAAGGGACACATTCCTGCACAAAAACAATCACTAATGGTGAATTGCTAAGAACAAAAAAAGAGTAGATATGAAAGTATTTCTACTCGTTTCACCACTCTAACGCCAATCATGGGGTGGCGTAAGTTGTTGGCGCTGCCTCAGATTTATGTTTCTTTGTAAATCTCGGGCAGTGTCAAAAAGCAATGGGTGTTTCTGTGGGTATAGGTACGCCTACAGCAACACCTGTGGCACACCCCTTTGCAGCAGAAAACTGCATCGGGCGTCTCATGTTTACAAGCTGGCACTAAGCTACAAAAAGTGACGTGACACCATCTTGTAAATATGGCACAGGACACAGCGCCACCGCAGTGTCACAAAAAGTGATGCTCCTTGACGCTAGGGGCTTGTAATTATGACCCTAAGAATGCAGTAGCTGTCTCCCTTACTTAAGTACTTCCAAGCCATTCGTGCATATAGTTTTTACCCATTTATGTATGACCCCGCATTTACCTGCCTCCAAAGGTGGAAGCCTGAAGACCAGCCCAGTGACTCAGTGGCAGTGGTCCCTGCTGGCATGTAGAAGATCCAAGACCCACAGTACAAGGACTATTCATTTCATTTTCTTCCGGGACCTTTTTTGCCTTTACAGTTTGTGTTTATTTTTACAGCATTGTGCTGCTGTGAGAGCAATATTTCAGTGGGTGCTGCCTTTTCGTACTCAGCGGGGTAAAGTGCACAGTAATATGCAGGTTTTGTGCAGACTTCTGTATTTCTATTTTGTTCAGTTTTGAATTCCTCCTTCTTTTATTTTTTGGGTGCTTGGAATGTTTTTCTAATGACTGGGATAACATTGTAATCCTTTAAATACATACCATTTGGCTCCAAAGAAATTTAGCAGTGTGAGCAATTATTATATTAATCAATTTTTCAACAGCACATCCATTGTGTAATTTACATAGCACTTACTACATCTATGTGAGGCTTCGAATAGCTTGCTTCATGAGCAGCATGTTGCACTGTCTAGGGTGTGTGAGGATGGAGGGTGTTCTCTTTGTTTTGAGCCTATCTGGATACTGTTACCATGTTGTGTGTGATGACCAATGAGATCTGGTTATAGTGTTATGGAACGCACTGCTTAGCAGTGTGATGGTCGAAGAATTGTGAGAGTTGGGGGGCATAGTTTATGGTTTTCAGTAAGCTACTGGCTTTGATCAGCTCCACAGGTCCCTTTATGTATTTTACGTAACCACAGCCCACTGGTTACAGCACAAGGATGTCTTTTCTGCAATTTTTGTTTATGTTTATGGCCCAAGGCAGGCGTAGATTGAAGGAAGAAGTAGGCAGAAGATCTTCTGGGATAACATTCACTACAATCTTCCCTTATATGTGACAGAATTTGTTTGACTTGGCTGTTTCTGAAAGGTCATTCCCAAAATGTTGACATCACCTTCTTATTTTCTGAGCCTGTGTCTTACATGATTTAGAACAGAACCTTTCAGACTCCCGACTCTGTATCTGTGTGACGTAATTTTTAGAATAGAATGTAATGAGAGCTTGGTTTTGAATGTGGAAGTTCACAGGTAGACGCAGAGTAATAAAGATGTGTGATTTACAGGTCCATGTGTGGTGTAGTCATTGGCTGGTACCCTACTGGGCAAGATGCTACAACTGATGAGGAGATAGGGGATAAGTAAACCGAAGAAGAAAGTGCCCTACTGGAGAGTTTGCTGTGGTCCAAGCAAACTGCTTGTGCATGCAATGTGTGCCTTCGTCGAAGTGCTGAGTCAACGGTTGGTGTACATGGAGGCAACTACAGCCATAGTGAAGTGTGTGAATGGAAAGAAAGCTTCATTAAGCAGTCTATGCATCATTGGTCAAGAAGCTATGACCAAGATCATGCAAAAACACAGCCCTGCCATGCAAAATGAAGTTATACATTGTATGGAGTGTTAATGATGAAGATGGATTCAACCAGATTTACAAAGCTCAGCCAAAAATTATTATCATTTATCAAATAATGCTTCTAACAGAAGCACTGCAGGGCAGAGATCAACCATGTGCTAGAAAATACAAACTGAAGTGTAAATAGGATAAAATAGATGATTTGCAGAGTCCACTCAAGAGAGTCATTGTGCCACAACAGTAAACAAAGTGGCTCAAGGAGAAGTGCTCGGATGTACTTACAGTGCTGTCCATACCTGAAGCAGTTGCTAATCAATCTGCCAGATGGGGCTCAGAACAACCTCATAGGTCTTCCAAGAGCAAAGAGTAGAAAACAAGAGTTGGATTCATGAAACTTAAAGCAGCTAAGAAAGAAGATACCATTCCAATTAATATTAAAGACAGTCCTGAGACTCACATATCAAAAGTCTTTGAAGAGAGCTATCACAAACATGACCATTCTACAACTTCAGAGAACGCACTACTTTCAGCGTCAGTAATTTCCACACTGGTTTATAATGCTGCTGCTGTCCTGAAACCACCACCACCTTTCGATATCGCCAAAAATCGAAATATTAGTGATAGATTTTTACCTGTAGAGAGGCACTGAAGATTTCACTGATGCACTTGAAGAGACTGATAAAAGAAAGATTATAATATCTCAAAAATCTTGCTGTTAATGGTGTAAAAGAAGTCATAAAGAAAATGCCAAGAAATTATGAATTTGCATACTGTCAGATTAAGAATGTGTTGAACCTCAATTTCAATTTAATACCAAGCGTTTGTTATGTATGATATGTTGTCAGTCAAGACGTCAAAGAGTTGGTGAAACAATTGTTGAATTTGTATAACAACAACAAACTCATCAAACACTGTAAGTTCAGTGAACTTAATGATGAAGAAGCTATGCAGCTTAGAGTTATTGATGGATGCTTGTCTGATTTATTCAGATGACGAATGCTGAGAGAAAGTCTTAGTCTGGAACGAGTGTTGATGGATGCCAGAGTGGAGGAATATGCTAAGAAATATGCTGCTAACATGGAGGACAGAGCGAGTCAGTCATGAGAGTGAAAAGTAACCCGAAACAATAGATTGAAAAACACAAAGTGATGTCTACTTGTAAAAAAAGTTGTGTTTCAGATGTGGGTTTTCATTTTCACACAAAGAAAAGCACCCCACATTTCGACAGATAGGAACAGGCTGTGGTAAAGAAAACTCTTTTGTGATGATATGTAAAGAGAAGCAAAAAGTAAGTACATCAGGGAGCAAAGAGTAGGTAGCCCCCAGAACTTTCCAGAAGCAACATTCAACACGCCCACAAGGCCAAGCAGAAACATCAGTTGAATCAAATAGATGGTAAACAAAGTTGATCATCTTCGAAATCATCGTCAAACAGTTCTTCCTCCTCTAGTGTGAAAGTGAAGAAAGTGATTGCACCATGTTGATGTTTACCTCAGAGAAATGTTCACATGTTGGACTGGTTGCATGTGAAGAAAAATGTCAGTCAAAAAAAAGTTGACATGCCAAAGCAACAATATCATAGACACTATCCAAAGGTTCCAATAAAAATAAATGGATGATCGATGCTTTCATTATCGACAGTGGTGCATCGATAAATATGATGCCTGAAGAGAAATACAATGAACGGTCTCCATTACCCTGGCTTACGCCATTGGGACTTGTTGACACCCATTTAGACTCAGAGTTCATTTGTAGCGACATTGAAACAAGAAAACAAAGGTACGAGCACTGATAAATACGCTTCAAGGTACAGCAACAGGTGCCTGTTTTCTCCGTTTCAACATGTCTGCTGACATGGAACTAGTTTCCGTGAATCTCAAGATGAATGCTCATCATGAAATATTAGGCCAATTCCCTTCATTGTTTCATGGCTTAGGAAAGTTTAAGACCATGATGGTAAAGCTACACATTAATGTCTGCCCTATTCCTCAGAGGCATAGACAAATTGCTTTTCATTTACAAGAAGTTGTTCAAAAACTAGGTGCACAGGGGTACTGTCATTATGGGGCAAGGCAAGGTCTTACCTCCCCAAATTTGGACAGCAGGACCTCAGGATAGTCTGTGTCGATGGAGTCCACCCTCTGTGTTCCAAGAAGCATGCTTGTCGCCAGGAGAGGAGTCCAAGAGAACTGGTTGTTGACTTAGAAGGTGCATGCGTGAGCAGGGGAGTGACTCCGTCCCCAATTGAAGATTTCTTCGGTCCTTCTGATTCAGGGTGAAGACAGGGAGGCCTCAGAGCATGCACACCGTGGAAACTGTTGCAGTTGCTGGCTGGAGCTAAAGTTGCAGAGGGAAAGTAGCCCTTCTGGATACTTTGTTGCTGTTACAGCAGTTCCTGGAGCTGTCTGTGGCTGATCCGAGGTCAGAGGATGAAGTAGTAGTTACAGAGGATTCCTGCTGGAAACTTGCAAGTAGAATCTGAAGAGAACCCACATTAGAGACCCTAAATAGCCCTGAGAGGGGGATTGGCTACCTTATCAGGTAAGGACCTATCAGGAGGGGCCTCTTCCGTCACCTGCTGGCACTGGCCACTCAGAGGCCTCCAGAGTGCCCCTACACCTTGCAAAGCAAGATGGCTGAAGTGTGGGATACACTGGAGGAGCTCTGGGAACCACCCAATGGGTGGTGATGGACAGGGGAGTGGTCACTCCCATTTCCTTTGTCCAGTTTCACACCAGAGAAGGGACAAGGGGTCCCTGAACTGGTGTAGACTGGCTTATGCAAGGAGGGCCCCATCTGTGCCCTTCAAAGCATTTCCAGAGGCTGGGGAAGGCTAACCCTCCCCAGCCTGTTACACCTATTTCCAAAGGGATAGGGTGTAACACCCTCCTCCCAAAGGAAATGCTTTGTTCTGCCTTCCTGGGACTGAGCTGCTCAGACCCCAGGAGGGCAGAACCCTGTCTTTAAGGTGACACTAGCTGAAGCAGCAGTGCAAGCCTCAGAGAGCTGGTTTGGTAGTACTGGGGGTGCATAGTGTATCCCCCAAGATGCATGACATTGGCTCCCCAATACCATATTTGGAATGGGGGGACAATTTCATGACCTTAGACACCTTAGATGGCCATATTCGGAGTTACCATTGTGAAGCTACATATAGTTATTGACCTACATGTAGTGCAAACGTGTAATGGTGCCCCACACTCACAAAGTCCCAGGAAATGCCCTGAACTATGTGGGGGCACCTTTGCTAGTATAAGGGTGTCCTCACACTTAATAACTTTGCACCTAACCTTCAGCAAGTGAAGGTTAGACATATAGGTGACTTATAAGTTACTTAAGTGCAGTCAGAATGGCTGTGAAATAGTATGTGCACTATTTCACGCAGGCTGCAATGGCAGGTCTGTGGAAAGGTTTGTCTGAGCTAGTTATGGGTGGCAAAAGAAATGCTTCAGCCCATAATGATCTCCTGGAACCCCAATGCCCTTGGTACCAAGGTACCATATACTAGGGACTTATAAGGGGGGTCCAGTGTTCCAATTGAAATTGGTAAATGAAATCACTAGCCTAAAGTGACAAAGTTAAAATCAGAGAGAGCATAAGCACGGAGGTTCTGATTAGCAGAGTCTCAGTGACACAGTCAAACACTATACACACCACACACATTAGCCCATAAACTATGAGCACTGGGGTCTTGATTAGCAGGATCCCAGTGAGACAGGCAAGAACATACTGACATACAGGTAAAAATGGGGGAAACATGCCAAGAAAGTTGGTACTTTCCTACAGGGTATGACGCTAGATCCTACAAAAGTACAAGTTTTGTCAAATGCTGACCATCCACAAGATGTTTCAATGGTGCATTCTGTTCTTGGCATGGCCAGTTAATGTTCACAATACATACAAGTTGTTGCAACTGTTAGTGCTCCATTGCAATGGCTGACAAATATTTTTTTTTCTTTTCAATGGTCACAAGGATGTCAGAAAAGTTTTACGACAATAAAACCATTGAAAATATTATGGAAATGGCGTACTTTAATCCAACGCTTCATACAGAAGTTGTGGTTGAATCTATCGTGACTGGGTTAAGTGCTATCCTTGCACAGCATAGTGGATGCCAAAATGTTTGCTGGCATATTATGGCCTATGCTAGTAGAAGTTTGTCTTAAACAGAACGTGCCTACTCACAGCCTGAGAAAGAAAGTTTGGTTGTGGTATGGGCTTGTGAACATTTCCATGAATTCCTGTATGGAAAGCCTTTTACACTGGTGAGTAATCATCAAGCTTTGCTGACCACCTTTGACACTCCATAAGACAAGATGTCTCCTCACATTGAATGATGGGAATTAAGATTGCAAGAGTATGATTATGTAATTGTGCATCGTCCAGTAAAGGATCAGAATTCTGCTGGCTATTTTTCAAGAGTGCATATAAAAGGTCAGCACTCCATCCAAGATGGGTGAGGCCTATATTAGTTTCATTGTCAAGTCAAGCACGCCTGCTGCTGTATTGTTAGCCCAGGTTGTCACTGCCACAAGTCATGATAGTGACCTGCTGAAGTTAAAAGATATAATAACACATCAAACATGGAACAAACACATTCAACCTCTCAATAATGATGGTGAATATCAAAAATACAAACATGTTAAAGATTAATTGTCCATAACTCAGGAAAGAATTACACTACGAGGTTCATGGATTTGGATTCCAGAGAGTCTATGGCAAAATGTTATTGGAGTGGAATATAAAGGACATCGTGATATTGTTGCCACAAAGAGAGCTGTCCAAGACTGAGTTTGGTTTCCATACCTAGATGAAAGAGTTGAACATGCAATTGTATGTCAACCAAGGTTACTCAACATACCTAGCCTTATTCAGCTCCCTAAAACTTCATTGCAGTAGGCTCAAACCAATTAAAAAATCTCTCTCTTGCAGTAACCTACATGGTATAATAGGAAGTGTCAAAAGGCGAAGGGTCAACTCATTAGGCTATTAAAAAAGATGCTCATCAGGAAATCCATGCTACTAGAACAAAATATATGTGGATAACCTCGAATACCAAACAACGTTAAATGTGCTTCAACTGGCTAGTGCTTGTCAAGGCATTCAATAACAATAACCCCGAGACATTCTGACATATTTTGGCACATGGTTGCCCTAGATCTAATAGCTCTGTAGAGTTAACAATTCAGCCACAACAGTGGTTAGTACACATTTCGGCAATCTATGCCCATACTAGTTTAGGCCTGGATGCTGTGGGAATGCAAACTTTAGACCTAGAAACTGCACCGCAACCAACCCACTGTACTTCACTTTACAAGATACTCTCAGTGCTATCGAGGCCATGCCCCCAGGTAAAGCCTCTGGGCCAGATAGTATCCCAGGGGGAACTGTCCTGCTCGTATGGGGCCTTATATAATTTAAGTATCAAACGAGATACTGACAGATAGGGAAGGTCCAGAATCATGGAAAAACACAGAAATTATCCCAGTCTATAAAAAAGGGAGATAGATAAAACCCTAATAATTAGCTGCCAGTCAGCTTTATTGACAATATTCAGAAGGGTTTATGTTGCCGGATTTTAAATAGATTACAGGACTGGATTGACAAAGCTTCAATCCTGTCTTCTTTACTGGTTGGGTTCTGGACAAAAATGAGCACAGTAGATCATATCTTTTGGTGTGATCTTATAGTGTCAAAATATCTTAGGTTGGCTGGTCATCTACATCTGGCTTTTGTGGACCTCAGGGCGCCCTTTGATTTGGTCCCTAGGCAGCACCTGTGGTCCTCAACTGCAAGGGGAATGGAATATAACTTGCTGAACATATTCATAAGATTACATGATAACACCTCTGCACAAGTTAGATGGGGATTGGATGGAAATCTGACAATGCAAACCAATGCAGCATGGAGTGCATCAAGGGTAAGTACTTGTACCAGCACTTTTCTCATTGTATATTATTGATGTGGTCAAATGTTTAGGAGAATGTGTTCATGATTCCCCAAGGCTAGCTGGTTGCCATACTCCTGCTCTATTTTTTGCAGATGATACCCTTTTGCTGTCCTGAGCTCTAACTGGGTCCCAAATCTTCCTCAATAAATGTATAGAGTTGTGTGATCCCTGTGGCTTAGAGGTGAATAGCTGGATGTCTAAATGAACTGCCTTTCAAAGCTGAAACCCAGATGGTGGTGCAGCCTGACGAATGAGCAGGCTTTCAGTGTCGAAACACAGATGGTGATGTAGTCGGACAAATGACTGGGAATTCTAGGTAATTAATTAAAAAAGGCCAAATACAAAGTTCAGAAACCACACTTTCTCACTTGTTCATCAATGCTCATGATCCTTTTTGGCCATAAAGGGCCTTGTTCACATACTCAACACGTGTAGTACAACCACATTTTAAAGCCAATGATGTGCATCAACACAAATGATGGACTTCAAAAAGAAAGTTAACCTTAGAGCTATCTTAGAGAAGTAAACAGATTTAATTACAAAAATAAAAATCAAAGAAACAATGAGAATTTGTTAGTGAATATATATGTGTGTGGGGGGTGTGTGTGTGTGCATTTACATGTGTGTGTAAAACCTATTTAGGCATACTGTACAGCCCTCAAATACCTCTGACAAAGCCTCACACAAATTATTTCCTAAAATAGACATTGACATTGACATTCGAACCTTACCAACATTAACACATCATTCAGACATAATATATATAGAAAATAGATTAAACCTGAACTTAGCTTTATTGAAGAACAGCTATCAGGAACCACTCACCTGCCGAGACATTCCTCCTTGGAATAAGAAATGTGGGTCCCAAAACAATGAAAATAGACTATAAAGCAAAGATAAAAAAAAATATGGAAATGATAAAATACTTTCTTACTATAGGAACCTATGCAATAAATAAAAAATGAACAACATATGCAAAAAAAAATTCAAAAATGTTATGAAGCTGTAACTATATATCATATGTAGGAAATACCACAAACTAAATGAAAATTATTTTCTTTAATGTTTTGGGGATTGGCTTGGTTTACTAATGCCATTCCAAATTTAACGATATTGATGAAAGTGTTAGCTGTTGGTGAGAGGGTAGATTTACTGCTTTCACTCCAAACCTAATAACATTGAGATAAGTGATATACTTTGGGTAAGGAGGTTATTTACCATTGATACTCCAAAGGTAACTATATCGGGGACATACTTAAACTTTCGGGGAGTTTTAAATTTACTATTTACACTAAATACAACCCCAATTTCTTTCAATTAGGAATATTTGAGGGACTCATACTTCCATAACACATTATATAGATAACACAAAATATACACTAAAACAAATAAATTACCATATAACTACAACACACAATTAAAATGCTTTTGAAAACAAAAATTCCAAAAGAAAAGCATAACCTCAACAATTTAAATACTATACAATTTAAAAGCATAAGTATAAATTATGATTTTAAAAAAAAAAATAAGCAGCCTAAAAAAACAAAATAGACAGAATAATTTATATCAAAAACATGTTTTACCAATTTTTCTAAACTAATAAAATAATTACTGTCAACATGAAATATACACATCAAATTCTAAACTAAAATAATAGATGGGAATTACATATTAAAAACATGAAAACATGATAAGCAATTAATTCATCAAAAAATTAAGAATCATTTTTAACATAGAGTGAGAGAAGCCACTCTGTTGTTTTTGTTAGGAATCCCAGCTATAGGAATTCCTCAGAAATTTGCTCACTAATAACTTTGCTACTTCTTAACAAAACTCCACAAAACTTTCCAGACCTATAGCTTTTTCTATATTGGCATAGAATGGAAAGTTTTGTGATGATTGGTCAAGGGGGTAAAAAAGTAAAAGGTGGGTCCCAAAATGTTTTTTTCCAACAATGCCTTTTCCATAGACTTTTGGATCTGATATATTGTGAAAACTGCTAAAAAAATTAACATAAAATGTGGCAGTATTATACATTATGGTGCACAGATGATAGTTTGTGGTAATAGAGGTAAGTAGGGTGAGTATATTTTTAAGTCATAGGGCATTTTAACTTACTGATCTCTATTGTTACGTAGTTTCACAAAGTTTTGTAGTATTTCGCGAAACTGCCACAGTACATAGCGAGGGCAAGGTGTTATTTAATTGGCTAGTGACTGCCTTTACAAAATTAAAAGAAGCCATCTTATTTTCAGTAGACTTCAGCTGAGTTCTGTGTTAAGACTTTAAATGTAGGTATTATTTATACATTTCTATATATTTGAAGAAAATGTACGAAGTAGCTCAGCATTGCCTTGAAAATACTGCAGTACTTCAAAAAATTGATATAAAAAATAAACATAGTTTACAACAGTGTATTTTCAATTTTGATCATATTTAATTATTTACAGAAAAGTCTATAGAGTACCAAGGTAATACAAACTGCTATGCTAATTATAATCATTTTTTAACAAAAGAGTCCTTCTCTGTAAAGTGCTCTCAAAATATATAGAAAAATATAAATACATTTCTCTACCAATTATCACTTCACTAAAATGTTAATAAGTAGAGAACAACAGTAAAAACTAACACTTGCCTATATTTAAGACCCGAACCCACAATCCAGTGAAATGCCAAATGCAGCAAAACTGTGCTGAAAACTGCAAGGCCGGCTGTCACATTTGGTAAACACAGAAATTAGCCAATCACATACTGCCTTCTCATCCACATGTATACCATTGCACAGTACATGAATAATGGCCTGATTTAGAGTTTGGCTGACTGATTACTTTGTCACAGATGTGATAGATATCCCATCCGACTTATTACAATTTCCATTGGATAGAATGGAATTATAATACGGTGAATGGAATACCAATCATGTTTGCAATGGAGTAACAACAGACAATTGGCATTGCAAGGGTTTTGGTGCATGGGGATCCCTGCACTGCCCATGCCCAGTGCATGGGCCCCCCTCCGGCCCCCTGCACCTTTTGTCCACCAGCCTTTTCATGGTACTGATACCACCATGAAAGGCTGGTGGAGAACCAGATCGCAGTGAGGAGGGCAGCGCAGTGCTGCCCTTACTGATTCTGACCTCTGTGACCATTGGGACATAGGGATCACCGATCCCGGTGAGACAGAGGTACCCTGGTGGTCTGACCACCAGGGTCGCAATGTGGCAGTCAGACTTCCACAGCACCCACGGTCCTGACCACCACCGTGAGGCTGGCGGTCTCAACACCACCATCCTTGTTATCAGGCCCTCTAGGTCTGTGTTAATTATCACACTGCACACTACGCCATTACACTTTGTGCCACTCCAAACTGCTCCCCTTCACTCAAAGATATTAATCCCTATGCCGCAAGATTTTATGTCACACCACTATATACTACTCCTCTCCATGCTAATCCACTGTACGTCACTCCACTCTATCATACTCAACTCTGTGCCACAGCACTCTACACCACTAGAGTGTACTTTATTACACTCTACACCACTCCATTCTATGACACTCCAGTTTATCACACACCACTGTATGCCCCTACACACTCCACTTGCTACTCCACTCTATGGTACTATACCCTACACTTTTCCAATCTATGTCAATTCACTGTATGCCACTTCAATGTACACCACTGCACTGTATGCTATTCCCGTGTATTTGCACTCCACTCTATGCCAGTCCACTGTAAACAACTCCACTATACACTACTCCACTCTACACCACTCCACTTACAACTACTACACTCTATGCCATAACACTGTTTGTCACTCCACTGTACTCTATTCCACTATATGTCACTTCACTTCACGTCACTAAACTGTAGATCACTGCAATCAGTTACTCCACTCTACTCCACTCCAATGTATGCTACTCCACAGTATTCCACTCTACTTTATGCCACTCTACTGTATGATGCTAAATTCTGCACTATTCCACTCTTCACCACTCCACACTATGCCACTCCACTATATGCCTCTCCGCTCAATGCTATTACACTGTATGCCACTATAGTCAACCCCACTCCACTCTAAACTGCTCCACTCCACTGCACAGTATTCCACTCTAAATCAATCTACTCTACACCAAACCAGCCCACAGAATTCCGCTGTACAACACTACACTGCACCTCATTCCTCTCTACACCACTTCAATCTATGCCATTCAACTCTACACCAATCCACTCTATGCTATTCCACTTTACTGAACTACACTTTATCTCACTCCACTCTATGCATCTACTCTACACTACTCTATGCCACTACACTCAATGCCACTCCACACTATGACACTACACTGTGCACTAATCCACTGTATGCCAGTGCACACTACCCCAGTCCACTCAATGCCAATGCACTGTACACCAATTAACTGTACTCTATTCAACTGTATTCTGCTCCACTTTATGCCTGTGCCGCTCCCCTGTATGCCAATGCACTATATGCTATTCCACTGTATGCAACTCCACTGTATGCTGTGCCACTCTATGCCATTCAACTGCATGCCATTCCACTGTACACTACTCCACTCTACTCCACTGCACCCTACCCCACTCGACTCTATGCTACTTTACTCTACTCTATTCCACTCTCTGTCATTCCATTCAATACCACTCATGCCTATACCACTCCCCCGTATCCTACTCTAATCAACACTTATCCACTCTATTCTATTCCATTTTACACCACTCGAGTGTATGCAACTCAACTGTCCACCACTATACTCTACCCTGTTTCAGTATGTTCCACTCCAATCTTTGGAACTCCACTGTATGCTACTCGACTCAAGGCTACTCCACTGTGTGCTGTTCCACTGTATGCTTCTGCACTTTACATAATTCCTCTCTATGTCAATCCACTCTACTCCACTCCACTGTTCGCCACTCCACTATATGTTATTCCACTCCATGCCACTCCACTGTATGCCATTCCACTCTAAACAATTTTATTCTACCCCACTTCACTCTATGCCACTCTTGTTGTTAGGTTATTTTACAGGCACAGTATTTTAGCCATTGGCCTGCAGCTTGTGCCCTTTAGTTTAGAAAACAATTTGTTTTATTATTTTAGCAAAAGCTTCACTTTGCAATGTTTGTTATTCATTTATCTGTTGTTCACTCCGCTTAGAAATTGTTTTCATTTTTTAGCACAGCATTTTCACTCTGTGCTTTGCTCAAGGCTGTGCACAATAATGTTGTTGGTACAAAGTAAGAACATCATATTCACATTCCCTGTCATTTCATTCACATGTTTTCATATTAGGGCAGTTTTCTCAGAACACCAGCGGCCAGATGTCTCAAACTTTTTTTGCATTCACAAACGGTGAAAATCGCAAAATTTGTCTGTTTGCAAATGCAAAAATGCCTTTCACGATCTATGAAAGGCATTCACATACAATTTTAAGGAATCACAAAAATAGTGATTCCTTCAAATTGTGACACCATTTAGAGAATCGCAAATTGCGATTTTCTAAATAGGAAATCGCAAATAAGGAATTCCTATTTGCGATTTCCAAAGCACATGTATCAAGCATTTCCTAAATGTCAATTGGGCATTTAGGAAATGCAAATACCACAAACTCAAGTTTGGTGGTAAGTATGTGCAATTTTAAAAAATGCATTATCAATGCATTTTTAAAAATGATATGTAGCGCGCACATGCCCTTAGGGCTGGTGTGTGCTTCACATGTCCGCAAATATTTTTTTGGGGTGCATCAGAGGGGGCCTTAGGCCCCCAACACCCTGGGGCTTGCAATACTGGAATTTGCAAATTGGAAAATGCAAAACCATTCACACCTATGGACCTACAGGCCCAGGGGGATGAATTGAGTCACATTCTCCAATTGAGATTCGGTAATTACGATTGCAAATTTTAAGAAATCGCTTTACTGAATCGCAATTTTCATACATTCTATTTTGCATTTCTTAAATAGTGATTTCTTAAAATTCGCTATTTAAGAAATGTAAAACGGATCTTTGAAACATCTGGCCCTATATGTTTTATTATAAAACACCTCTGCCCACTCATACGTTAGAGGGAAATCCCAGCCAGAAGTTGACACTGCATCCTCTTTGCTTTATTGCAGCTGTCTGCTGAGACTAGACATCTTTTCCACCTACATGGATGATGACTCTTGGTAGACCAACAGCCCTCTTTGTTACTACCATATTCAGGTATGAGGGATGGTGTTTTCCCAGGGGTCCTGAAGGGCAAAGTAGGGTGAATACTGCTGTGAATTAGTACAGAACTTTATTGGTGTATGCAGGAATTCTAAAACCTAGAATTGTGACATTATGTTGGGACGTTTCTTATGTTTCATTTTTTTTGTCACAGCCCTGCTATTATCATGTTTCATTATCCTTCTTATTGCACTACATGCCTTTTTATCTACAATGCAGCTGATTCAATAAAATTAATTGAACCAATTCCAACTTCTGTTTGTCTTTGCATGTGTGAGATGAATGTAACTTAAAGAAAAGGGTAAGGTCTGCTCCACCAGGATTTCCCTGAGTAATCAGAATGTCATGTGCACAGTTGCCACATATCACCTCTACTCTTGGGTACTGGTGAGTTACTGCTAGCTGTCCTGAAGGCTTGGACCAGCAGTTGTCACATGGTGTGGAATTGGACTCAGTTCCCCACAATCAGGTAGTGCTGCTGCCGAATCAAGCAGCATCATTGTTATAATGTGACAACACAACACTCTATTATATGCTTCTCCACTCAATACCAATCCACGCTATGCTAATGTACTCTACACTATTCTACTGTATGAACTACACTGAACCTCTCTCCATTGTAATCTAATTCACTCTATGTCTCTCTACTCTACACTACAACAATGTATGATTTTACACTCTACCACACTCCACTCTTGCCACTCCACTCTCTGCAACATCACTGCATGCTATTCTGCTGTGCACAACTTCACTGTATGTTATTCGACTTTATGCCACTCTACCCTATTCTACACCACTATACTATATGCCACTCCACTGTATGCTGTTCTACCGTATGCTGTTCAACTATACCCCACACCACTCTATGACACTCCACCATATGCCACTCCAATCTACACCACTCTGCTCTACGTTATTCCACCGTATGTAGCTCCTGTCAGAGTCACCAGATCCTCGGGTCTGTGCACGTTCCCAACACTTCCACCACAAGACAGCTCCAATACTCTGATTAGATTTATCACAGAGTCTAAGAGAGTCCAAGTGGGGAAAAGGGGATTAGGACGGGAACAGCTGGGAAGGAGACCTGTAGGAAGCAAAAGGTTAAAACACAACATCAAAATTACATCTCATGAAATCAGTACCATGCTACAACTCTAAGCTTCGTCTTTTCCGAAAAACATGAACAACCCTAGAATAGTCCTAAAACTGACTAGGCTTTAGATGACTGAATGCCTGAGGAGGAAACAGGAAAAGTTAAATAGGACTTTCAGATTCGAGTACTTTCTTTAGCATGAGAATCAGGAAACACTCTGAGCAATTTCTAAACAACCATATGAATCTCCTTTTAAGAATATATATCAGGAACACACAGCATTACATCTAGAACTCTGGTATTGTTGTGTTCATCTCAGAAAAAACATTGGGAAGTGAATTGCGCACATTGCAGATTTTTATATGAGTATTAAACACCATAAAGGATTGTGCACCATGAAATCACACAACGTAGATTCAAGGAATAAATCACGCAAGGTGTCAACTTGAAATGCTACCAAGTAAATGTCTTAGTATAGTAGCGCACAGTAATTTACATTATTTATACACGAGGTAAGAATTGCGCGTCTTGCCGATTCAAATGCCACCATACAAATGCCAAGAAATGGTAGCGCACCATGAACAACATGAAAAGCAATCAGGGAAAGAATTGCGCGTCTTGCCGATTCAAATGCCACCATGCAAATGCCAAGAAATGGTAGCGCACAATGAATAACATGAAAAAACACTCAAGGAAAGAATCACGCGTGTTGCCGATTCGAATGCCACCATGTAAATGCCAAAAAATGGTAGCACACAATGAACAACAAAGTTAAATGCTCATGAAACGAGTTGCACGTCTTGCCAACTCGTAAAACATCATGTAAATGTCAAGAAATATCAGCGCGCAATGAACAACAATCTAATAACAAAGTCAAATCTTTATGGAATAAATTGCGCGTCCTCCTTATTTGCAAACCACCATACAAATGTCAAAACATGGTAGCACACAAGTAATCTGTTATTCATTTAAGAATTAAAATCAAGAATATGAAAATTCTCAATTACGGTGTTGGGAAATGTCCAAACACCATCTTACCGCCTGGAAACAGTGATCACCAATGAGAGATGAGTGTAGAAGACTGGAAAATCCAAATAGGCCGCCGGGACAGGAGCTCAGGAAGAAGCTGCTGCTCTGCACCGGGACCTCTGAATAGTGAGCACTGGAAGTTGGGCTGACTCTCTTTTATAGAGTCTTGGCCCAGCCTAGAACCACGCCCAGGCATGTTGCAGGGAAAGTCTCTAGAAGGCCCTGGAAAGGGACCACACCCTAACACACTCTGAATGTCTGCAGCAATACATTGCAAATGTACAGTATTTATACGCACCTTAAAAATGAATCTTTTGGATGGAATTCTGCAATGCAAAAGGTTAAACAATAACATATCATAACAATGCATAAATTACATTATCTTGCGAGTGTTGGGTTTTTGCATTCTAGATGCCCGTAGAGCGCACACTGTCCTGGTGTTGACAGTACTCCCCTTTCCCAGGCGCGCTCTAGGGCCTGGTTTATCTGGATTGAGACAATGAAAGCGTCTCACAAGTACTGGAGCATGAACATCAGATGCGGAAACCCATGAATTACTTTCAGGGCCATAACCTTTCCATGAGATTAAGTACAATAGATTACCCCCTCTCAGTTTAGAGTCCAACTCTTTCTTGACTTCATATTCTTCTTCCCCCAGTACTAGAACAGGAGCTGGATGAGGGTGGACCTTTTGGACTGCCTTTTTTAAGAGGGAAGTATGGAACACTGGATGAATCCGTAATGATTTTGGCAATTGTAGTTTATAGGTCACAGGATTGATTTGCTGAAGAACAGTGTAAGGACCTATAAATTTGGGGTTGAACATGTGCTTCTTCTTGAAGTCTATATGTTTTGTGGAAAGCCACACTTTGTCACCAGGTTGATACTGCGGTCCCTCACAATGTTTCTTGTCATAATGCTTTTTGTATTTTTTTTTGGCTTTTTCTAAATGTTGTTGAATCGATTTCTGAGTTTGATGCAAATGTTGAATGATTTCTGACACATCTGGAGTGAGAGAACTTTCTTGAGGAATTGTGATGGACATGGTGTCAGGATGATAGCCAAACAAACCAAAGAAGGGTGTAACGCCAGTAGACGTGTGGAAGGAGTTGCTGTAGGCTAACTCAGCTAACCAGAGCATTGATGTCCATGAATTAAGTGCTTTTTGAGCGTAAGCATGTAGGTATTGCTTCAAAGTCTGATTTAGTCTCTCCGTTTGACCATCTGTTTGAGGATGGTGGCTAGTAGATAGGGTAGATGTCACTTGGAGTGTTTTACACCATGTCTTCCAGAAGTTGGAGGCAAATTGCGATCCCCGATCGGAGAGGATCACTTTTGGCAGTCCATGATAACGAACCACTCTATTGAGTAAGATAGTTGCCAGTTCACTAGAGGTGGGTAATTTCTTACAGGCAATGAAATGTCCAGATTTCGTGAGACTATCTACTACCACCAGAATTACTGAATGCTGTTGAACCACTGGCAGACCTGTAATAAAGTCTAAAGAGATGTGTTCCCACGGACGACTTGGGGTTGGGAGTAGGAGTAACAACCCTTTCGGTTTTGAATGACTTGTTTTAGTGCGAGCACAGACTTCGCAGTTGTTTGCCATTGTTTTTACATCCTTTGTTAAGGTAGGCCACCAAAAATAGCGTTGGATTAATTCAAGAGTTTTAGGAGTACCAGGGTGACCTGCTGTAGGTATAACATGCAACCAATGAAACACTATCTTGCGAAGTTTGGTAGTGGGCACGAACAAACAAGCATCGTGAAAGGGTAATCCTTGCTTGATTGATCTTTTCGGATCTGCTTGGGCCCACGCCTGCCATTTTTCAACAGTGAATGAATTGCGGATGTCTTCAAAGAAATCTTCTGTTTTTATGATACATAGGACCTTGTCAGGAGCAATGATAGCTCTGGAGGTTTGAACTGCAGGCAATGTGTTAGACTCTTGGCGGGGCAAGGCGTCAGCTTTGCGATTACCCTTACCAGGCCGGAAGGTTACCACAAAATCAAACTCGGCAAAAAACAGCATCCAGCGTATTTGCCGAGGAGTCAAAAGTCTGGCAGAACTCATGAATTGAAGATTGCGATGATCAGTATATACTGTGACAGTATATTTAGCTCCCGACAAATGATGTCTCCATTCTTTAAAGGCGTTACGAATCTCCAGAAGCTCTTTTTCTGCAATGACATAGTTCTGTTGGCTTCGTTCAACTTCCAAGACATGTAAGCTACAGGATGAAGTTGACCAGTGTCTTTGTTTCGTTGTGACAAGACTGCTCCTATCGCCACATCTGAAGCATCAGCTTCCACTATGAAAGGTCGATCTGCATCTGGATGAGTCAAGACTGGGGCAGTGAAGAAAGCTTCTTTCAAAGTTGAAAAGGCTTGGTCTGCTTCTGGGGACCATACAAATTTTTCTTTCTTTCTTAATAACTTAGTATTTGGAGCCACTGTCTGGGAGAAATGATTGATGAACCTCCGGTAAAAATTTGCAAAGCCCAGGAAACATTGTACATCACGAACAGTCTTTGGGATGGGCCATTCAGATACAGCTTTTACTTTCCTTTCTGCCATCACCATACCTTGAGGGGTAAGGATAACCCCTAAAAACTCAACTGTGGTAACATGAAATTCACACTTGGTTAGCTTGCAATATAAATGGTGTTTACGAAGGGCTGGCAAAATTTTCTTGACATGTTGAACATGTTCATTCTCATTGTCTGAGTAGATCAAAATGTCATCAATGTAAACTATGGCAAACATATCGAAGTACTCTCTAAGAACGTCATTTAAGAAAAATTGAAATGCTGCTGGAGCATTGCACAGACCAAAAGGCATGACGGTGTATTCAAAAAGGCCATATCTTGTTTTGAATGCCGTTTTCCATTCGTCACCCTCTCTCATTCTGACCAAATGGTAAGCACCTCGAAGATCAAGCTTCGTGTAGATTTTTGCTTTCTTTACTTGTTCTAGTAAGACCGGAATTAGAGGCAAAGGATATTTGTTCTTGATGGTGATTTTATTCAAGCCCCTATAGTCGATACAAGTTTGAAGCTCTCCGTTCGCTTTTGGAACAAAAAACAAAGGAGAAGCTGTGGGAGACTTAGAGGGGCGGATGAAACCATTCTCTAACAATTGATCCAAGTATTTTCGTAAATGTTGATTTTCATGTTCTGACAGGGCATACACACGACAGTTGGGAAGTATCCCCCCTGGGACTAGATCAATTTGACAGTCATAAGATCTATGAGGAGGTAAGTTCTCTGCTTCCTTCTCATCAAATACATCTTCATAAGACGAACACTGTTTGGGCAACTGAACTTCTTTCTCTGCGGTGGTAGCTATGTAAGAATGGCGAACTTCAGATTCTTGAGTCCTTTGCAGACAATGTTCTTTACATAGCACTGATGAGAACACAATCTTTCGTTCTGCCCAATTAATCTCTGGATTGTGATGAGTTAACCATGGCAAGCCAAGGATGATCCCATACTGGGGAGCATGGATCACGTCAAGGATGAGTTCCTCTTTATGTTTCTTTCTTTGATTTTTACCTTCACAAATTATTGTCAAGGGGACAGTCTGAAGAGTTATCGGACCTCCAGTCAAGAGTTCTCCATCAACTGCCTGGATGGTTTCTGGGGTCTTCTTTTCAATACATGGGATCCCCCATGCACGAACCAATTGGGCGTCAACAAAGTTTCCGGTAGCCCCAGAGTCGACTAGAGACTTCTTGAAATAGGTCTTTTTCTTGACCTAAACTCTTATCCCCAATTTTAGATGTTTGGATTGTGAAGGATCCACGGTGACACCCAAGAGCAACCCTTCTCTGCAAATTGGGTGCTTTAGATTTTCCGACTCGACTGATGCATTGGTTGCAACTTTCTGAACTGGGCCTCGCTTGCTCTTTGTTTTGATTGGGCAATCTTTGGCGAAATGACCTTTCCGCCCACAATAAAGACATTGCCCATTTTTTCTGCGTAGGTCCTTTTCATCTTTGGTCAAAGGTCTCCTGATGGTTCCAATTTCCATTGGTTCCGGCGTTCTTTCTCTCGGAGTTCTTGCGTCTTTGTTATCATGAGCATGCCTAGAATGTTTTTCAGTCTTTTTACGCGTTCCTTTTCGTTCGTTTAAACGATGATCAAGCCTCAAGACAAGGTTTATTAAATCTTGACAGTTTGCAGGTTGTGGGTCGATTTGCGCTAAGATGTCTTTTAGCTCCTCTTTGAGTCCCCTGTAAAACAAGGGCGCTTGTTTTTCTTCAGGCCAGGATGTCTCAGCGACCAGCCGATTAAAGTTGGCTAAATAAGACACTAAGGGGGTCATTCTAACATTGGCGGGCGGCTACCGCCGCCCGCCAGATGGGAACCGCCAAGCGGCTGCCATGCGGCCGCAATATCGCGGCCCCCATTCCAACATTCCCGCTGGGCCGGCGGGCGGTAACCATGTTAGCGCCCGCCGGCCAAGCGGGAATGAGGCCGCAACACAGGAGCCGGCTCCTAATGGAGCCGGCGGTGTTGCGGCGGTGCGACGGGTGCAGTTGCACCCGTCGCGCTTTTCACTGTCTGCCATGCAGACAGTGAAAAGCAGGCCGGGGCCCTGTTAGGGGGCCCCTGCACTGCCCATGCCAGTGGCATGGGCAGTGCAGGGGCCCCCAGGGGCCCCAGGACACCCCTTACCGCCAGCCTCTTCCTGGCGGTGTAAACCGCCAGAAACAGGCTGGCGGTAAGGGGGTCATAATCCCCAGGGCAGCGCTGCTTGCAGCGCTGCTCTGGCGGATTATCACAGCTGGGGGAAAATCGGCGGGACACCGCCGTCCCCGGCGGTGCGACCGCGGCTTTACCGCCGCGGTCGGAATAGGGAATGAAGCACCGCCAGCCTGTTGGCGGTGCTTCCGTCATTCTTGCCCTGGCGGTCCAAGTCCGCCAGGGTCAGAATGACCCCCTAAGTCCTGATTCCCTTGGCGTAAGTCTAATAATTCACGATCTGCTGACTGTGTTACAGTTCTACGATTGAAAACTCTCTCAAATTCACGAACAACATTTTTCCAGTTGTACAACAGGGGACTATTTTTACGCACAAGAGGAATAGCCCAGGTAGCTGCATCTCCAGACAGATATGACAACAAGAAAGCTACTTTAGACTGGGCATCGGGGAAAGTATGTGGTCTGCAGGTGAAGTGAAGTTCCACTTGAACCAGAAAAGATTGCGCTTTCAAGGGATCACCTGAGAAGCGTTCTGGGGGAGCTAAAGGAATGGCTGAAGAAACATTGAGGGAAATGTTAGTCGGATTACCTCCAGAAGTCTGAGAAGAAGTACCTGGCCAAGACACACCTGTGGGACTTTGTTCTTTCTTCTCAACCTTATTCTGTAACTGACTCACCCTCTCAGCTAGACTATTTGTCAAATCCTTTGATGATACCACTTCTGACTGGAGCTGGGTGATAGCCTTGACTAGCTCGTCCAGTGTGGCCATGCTGAGAACATACACAAACCAGGAGGATAATAATTCGTGGGCTCACTATTCTGTCAGAGTCACCAGATCCTCGGGGTCTGTGCACGTTCCCAACACTTCCACCACAAGATAGCTCAAATACTCTGATTAGATTTATCACAGAGTCTAAGAGAGTCCAAGTGGGGAAAAGGGGATTAGGATGGGAACAGCTGGGAAGGAGACCTGTAGGAAGCAAAA
This sequence comes from Pleurodeles waltl, assembly GCF_031143425.1. Lineage (NCBI taxonomy): Eukaryota > Metazoa > Chordata > Amphibia > Caudata > Salamandridae > Pleurodeles > Pleurodeles waltl. Next base: position 254,518,591 of record NC_090437.1, on the reverse strand, counting down.
GGTTAAAACACAACATCAAAATTACATCTCATGAAATCAGTACCATGCTACAACTCTAAGCTTCGTCTTTTCCGAAAAACATGAACAACCCTAGAATAGTCCTAAAACTGACTAGGCTTTAGATGACCGAATGCCTGAGGAGGAAACAGGAAAAGTTAAATAGGACTTTCAGATTCAAGTACTTTCTTTAGCATGAGAATCAGGAAACACTCTGAGCAATTTCTAAACAACCATATGAATCTCCTTTTAAGAATATATGTCAGGAACACACAGCATTACATCTAGAACTCTGGTATTGTTGTGTTCATCTCAGAAAAAACATTGGGAAGTGAATTGCGCACATTGCAGATTTTTATATGAGTATTAAACACCATAAAGGATTGTGCACCATGAAATCACACAACGTAGATTCAAGGAATAAATCACGCAAGGTGTCAACTTGAAATGCTACCAAGTAAATGTCTTAGTATAGTAGCGCACAGTAATTTACATTATTTATACACGAGGTAAGAATTGCGCGTCTTGCCGATTCAAATGCCACCATACAAATGCCAAGAAATGGTAGCGCACCATGAACAACATGAAAAGCACTCAGGGAAAGAATTGCGCGTCTTGCCGATTCAAATGCCACCATGCAAATGCCAAGAAATGGTAGCGCACAATGAATAACATGAAAAAACACTCAAGGAAAGAATCGCGCGTGTTGCTAATTCGAATGCCACCATGTAAATGCCAGAAAATGGTAGCGCGCAATGAACAACAAAGTTAAATGCTCATGAAACGAGTTGCACGTCTTGCCAACTCGTAAAACATCATGTAAATGTCAAGAAATATCAGCGCGCAATGAACAACAATGTAATAACAAAGTCAAATCTTTATGGAATAAATTGCGCGTCCTCCCTATTTGCAAACCACCATACAAATGTCAAAAAATGGCAGCACACAAGTAATCTGTTATTCATTTAAGAATTAAAATCAAGAATATGAAAATTCTCAATTACGGTGTTGGGAAATGTCCAAACACCGTCTTACCGCCTGGAAACAGTGATCACCAATGAGAGATGAGTGCAGAAGACTGGAAAATCCAAATAGGCCGCAGGGGCAGGAGCTCAGGAAGAAGCTGCTGCTCTGCACCGGGACCTCTGAATAGTGAGCACTGGAAGTTGGGCTGACTCTCTTTTATAGAGTCTTGGCCCAGCCTAGAACCACGCCCAGGCATGTTGCAGGGAAAGTCTCTAGAAGGCCCTGGAAAGGGACCACGCCCTAACACACTCTGAATGTCTGCAGCAATACATTGCAAATGTACAGTATTTATAAGCACCTTAAAATGAATCTTTTGGATGGAATTCTGCAATGCAAAAGGTTAAACAATAACATATCATCACAATGCATAAATTACATTATCTTGCGAGTGTTGGGTTTTTGCATTCTAGATGCCCGTAGAGCACGCACTGTCCTTGTGTTGACAGCTCCACTATACAATAGTCCACTCTGTGCCACTCCATTTTTTAACACTTTGCTGTCCACCACTCCATTCTATGCTATTCCACTCTGTGTCATCCCATTCAATGCCACTCTAGTCTTTGGCACTCCACTGGAAACTATTCTGCTGTGCGCAACTCTACTCTAAGCATCTAAACTGTACGCTAGTCTACTGTACACTACTCCATTGTACCCCCTGTAACTTCTATGTCACTCCATTGCACTCTACTCCACTCTATGCTTCTTTACTCCCTGCTATTCCAGCATACACAACTCTACTATTTGTTATTCCACTGTATGCCACTCCACTCTACACCACTCCCCTGTAAGCCAAGGCAGTGTACACTATTCCACTGTATGCCACTCTCTCTACCTCACTCCACTGTATGCCACTTCACTCTATGCCACTCCACTGTACTCCACTCCCCTCTATGCCACTCCACTGCACACCACTCCAATCTACGCCACTTTATTCTATGTTATTCCACTGTATGTGATTCCACTCTACCCTACTCCACTCTCCGCTATTCCACTACATGGCACTCTACTCCACTCTACGCTATTTCACTGTATGTTACCCAACTCTATGCCACTTCATTGTACACATTTCCACTTTAAACCACCCTACTGTACCCAACTACAAGCCATGCCACTCCACTGTAGTCCACTCAACAACACTATACTCAACTCTACAACAATCCACGCCCCTCCACTCTACCATATATAGTCCACTCTATAGCTCTACACTGTACAATAATGTATTCCTGTCAATTCCATTGTACAGCACTCTACTTTACTCTATATCACTTTACAACACTCCACTCTTAGCCAGCCTACGCAACTCTTTCTATGCCACCCTAACCCATTTTTATTATGATTTACTGTATCACACACTTCTAGACTGTACTCCACTCTACTCCACTAGTACATTCTACACCACTCTACTGTATACTAACTTATGCCACTCAATTCTATTACAGTTTGTCCAACTCTGCCATACAGTATTGTATCATACTCTACTCTGTTCCGCGCCACTCCACTCTACAACACTAAAATCCACTCTGTGACCCTCTACTTTGCTCCACTCCATGACACTTTCTGACGCTCTACAATATGCCAGCCAATTCCACTTTACCATACACCACTTCCGTCTGCAGCCATTTACTCCACTGTATGCTATGCTACTCCACTCTAATGCATTCCACACCACTACTCTACAATGTGCACTCGATGCTATGCTACTCTACCTGACTCTACTCCTCTGTACTCTACTGCACAACACTTTAACCCACTCTATGGCACTGTACATCACTCCACTCTGTACAGCTTCAATCTACCACACTCTACTCCACTCTATGCAACTCCATTCTACAAGATTCTGTGCCACTATAGAACACTGTGCTCCATTCTGAGATCCTACACTACACTGTGCAACACTCTATCCCACTCTACAACACTTTATAACACTATAGAATCCACCATTATACTTTACTTTTGAAATTGACACTCCAGTTTGTAACACTTTACTCAATTGTGTACTATGCCTGTCCACTCTAGGGAACCCCAACCACTGTAATATGCAACATACCACAGCACTATATAACACTTTACTCCATTGTATGCTTCCTGACTCCACTCCACTCACCACCATTGTGTAACATACCACTCTACTTCAATCCACTCTACACCACTCCAGTGTACTCCACTCTACTTTAAAACATTCCAATCTATGCCACTCAACTCTTCATCATTCCACTGAATGGTATCTTACTGTACAGCACACCGCTTTACCACACACCACCATACTGCTCCACTGTACAACACTACCATTTTTCATCCCTACACTATACAACACTCTCCTCCACTATACTATAAGACACACCACTTAAGGACATTCCACTTGATGACAGTGGACTCTAAATAATTCACTTTTGTTTTAAAAAACACATAGGGGGTCATTACAACCTCAGCGGTCTTTTTACAAGACCGCCGAGGGACCGCCGTGCGGAAGACCGCCAGTAGTGGCGGTTTGCCGCTCGGCGTATTATGACTGTTGGCTGCTCTCCGTCCTTTTTCCGACAGAGAGCCGCCAACAGCCATACTGGCGGGCGGCGGGGAAGTGGAGGTTTCTCCACCTTCACCGCCACACCAACAGAACACCGCCCTCTGAATCACATCCTATGATTCGGCGTGGCAGTGTTCTGTTGGCTGTGTGGTGTCGGCGGAGCTGCCCCCGTGGCTCCCGTCCCCTCCCGGAGGATCGTCGGACCAGGTAAGTCGATCGTCCGTGAGGGGAGGGGGGTGGGGGGGATGTTGTGTGTTGTGTGGGTGCATGGGGGTGTGCGTCTGTGTATGTAGAGGGGGTGTGTGACTGCATGGGTGCCTCCGGGGGTGTTGCATGTATGGGAATGAGTGCATGTATGTCTGTGGGTATGTTTGTATGGATGTGTGCGTGTATGTTTGAATGTGGGTGTGCGTGTCTGCCTGTGTGTGTGTATGTAGGCATGTATGTGGCATGTGTGCGTGTGAGTGTGTAGGCGGTGCCTGCGTGCGTGTCGTGTGGGTATGAGTGAAGTGATGTTGGGGGTCAGGGGCCCTGCCACCTTTGGGGGGTGGCAGGGGTGGTGGGGGGTGTAGGAGAGGGAGTCGGGGTGGGGGGTGTGGAAGACCCCTATCAGTGCCAGGGAAAGAATTCCCTGGCACTGATAGAGCTTACCGCCATGGTTTTCATGGCGGTTCAGAGCACTGGAAAACCGCGGCGGTAAGCCGGGTCAGAATACCGCCGGTGGTATAGTGACAGACGCTGGGCTGGAGACCCAGGTCTCCAGCCCGGTGGTCGTCTCCGCCCTGGCGGGCGGAACGGAGAACCGTCGGATGACCATGGCGGTAACCGCCATGGTCATAATACGCTGGGGTAAGACCGCCAGCCTGTTGGCGGTCTTACCGCTGGTTCTCTGCCTTCCGCCAGGGTTGTAATGACCCCCATAATGTCAATCAAAAAACCAAACCTTAAACCTTTGATATAGTAACAAAATTTAATTTTTCTGTACAAACCAAACTTAAAATACACAAACATTAGAAATAGTAATGTTATAGTTAGATCTTTTATGCAACACCTTTAAATTACTTTAAATGTTGTCATGCTTTATCTATAAACAAAGCTTAAAGTACACAAATGTTACAAATTTATATTGTATATTTATAATTTAGCAACACCTTCAAATTACTATGTCACACACCTCCAGATACATTGTTGTTACCTCATTCGCAACACTACATTAACAACAACTTGCATTAGTTATGCCCTTGCTTATTACATTACTTATAACATGTGAAATAATAGCATTGATCACAACACTTATGACATAGCAAATTACAATGTTTATGAGAAAATAGTGCTTGGCAGAGTGGTATGTTACAATTAATGTAGTATGGCAAGTGAGGCTCAGTAAATAAGGGGGTTCTCTTCCATATTAAACAGTTACTGTTCCAAAACGACTCACACTGTGGTATTGCAACATGACTGCTATCATCTAACTCACATCATTTTGAGAGAGGTTCCAATACCCGCTTTGACAAGATCCTTCTAAGGGGTGCAGTTTTCCTGCAATCCTGGAACACAATTTATTCTGGGAACAGTATTGATGGACAATGGAGAGAATGGGGGGGTTAATATAGCATTTGCAGAGGACCAAAATGCCCCGCTCCCCAGACATCATTGATCAATTTTGTTAAAGGGAAAAAATAGAAATGGAGTGGAGAGTTGTTTTTTGGGGGGAAAGTGTTCCTTTCTCTGACTTCTACAAACCATGTGCAAACCATGTGCCTGTCAGCACACACGTATAGTAGAGAGAAGAGTTAGCCACAATCTGCTGCTTCCAGGTGACCTGACAGACCTACGGGACATAAGGAATCAATTAGGGACAACCAAACACACATAAGTAGAGTGAAGTTCAGTTTACATCCACAAAGTATGCCATTCTTTGGCCTATTCCAGCATTTGGATTTTAACTTCCATGGGCGATTAAAGCGGGGTTTTAACAAACCCACCCTGGTGTACTTGGCATGTCTGCTGAACACCAGGGCTGACATTTACCTAAAAGGTATGCAGAGCAGGGCAGCAGGTACAGATTCTGCACTGCATTGCATGAATTGGAGAGAGAAGAACAGCAGCATATCTAGGCCCTCATTACAACCCTGGCGGTCAGTGATAAAGCAGCGGTAATAGCCCCAACAGGCCAGCCGAAAAAAATGGAATCACGACCATGGCTGAAACCGCCAACACAGACAGCCACTTTAACACTCTGACCGCCACGGCGGTAGCAACAAACACCGTGGCAGTAACTGCCAACAGACAGGCGGAACACAGTGTACCGCCCACACTATTACAAGGCACCAATCCGCCAGCTTTTCCGGGGCGGTACCAGCACCATCAAAAGCAGGGCAGAAACAGTCTTTGGAACAGAAACCACTCACCTCACAACACCAAACAAGGAACCAGTACACCATGGAGCCCGAGTTACAGGTCCTGCCCATGTTGGTTTACCTCCTCATTTACCAGGAACATCAGAGATGGCGGCAACGGCCACAGTGAGTACTGCACCTAGCACACAGGGGAGGGGGGAGGAAAAAGAGAGTGACACACACGCAACACACCCACCCCCCACCCACAACAACATATACACTAACACATCCAATTACATCACAGATACACCTCATCACCCCCGGAAGAACGCAAGGACCAAATGAAATGAGTTTAACGAGTGTAATAATTGAAAATTCAGATAGGCCAAGATAACTTTAAATCATCAGTATATACACATATTTACAGCAAGTACACAAGTCCGTATCCCATTAAATGTCCGTGGACCAGTTGTCCCAAAAAGCATGGGCGAAGCCCACACATGACACCTGCCTCAAAACGGAGAGAACACTGCAGGGGCATCAGGTTGAAAAAAAACAGACACCTCAGGGGGAAGGTGAGGGGGGCACCTCAGCCGGATGATGGGAAGATGCCACTGCTCCTCGAGGGGGCTCCATGCCCACTGCTTAGTCCTGGGGAGTACAAACCACAGTCTCTCAAGTGGGTGGTTTGCCCACTGCTTGGTCCTGGGGAGTGCAAAGCCACAGTCTCGCAAGTTGGTGGTTTGCCCACTGCTTGGTCTTGGGAGTACAAAGCCACAGTCTCTCCAGTGGGTGGTTTGCCCACTGCTTGGTCCTGGGGAGTACAAAGCCACAGTCTCTCAAGTGAGTGGTTTGCCCACTGCCTGGTCCTGGGGAGTACAAAGCCGCAGTCTCTCAAGTCGGTGACATGTTCCACTGGTTCTGGAGGGGGCATGGTGCCCAGAGTGCTTCATCCTGCCAAGGACTGTGGGAATGGATGCTGTTTTCCACTGGTTCTGGAGGGAGCATGGTGCCCAGTGATGCTGTACCAGCGGTGTGAGTTCCCATTCCCTCACATGGGAGTCTGAGCCACGAGATTTACCGGTAACAGGTAGCATGATACTCTATGGAGACCGCTGCCACACTCCACCTTGCGACGACTAAGGCTGCAAACTGCTGGTAGTGCCAGTGCTGGTGGTGGTACCTCATGTAGTGTGTGCATGGTCCAGGATGCCTCCTGCAGCCTTGGAAGCCTGCCCATTGGGGATGCTGCTGATGCCTGCTGTAGTGGCACTGGCTGGGCACATCGCAGGCAGGTGGTGGTGGCTGCGGCGGTGTCTGAGGCGGAGATGCTGCCGGTGGTGCAGGTGTCTGCACTTGAGGAGGGAGACCCAGGCCCCCTGCTGCAGCCTCGGAAGGGTGCCCACTGGGAATGATGCTGGTGACTGTAGTAGAGGCAGCAGACGTGCAGGTAGCAGTGCAGATGGCGGTGCAGGTGGCGGTGCAGGTGGCCGCCGTTTCAGCGGTGCCCACTGCCGTACAGGTTGCTGGTCTGCCTTGCAAAAGGGGTGACACCAGTCTCACACCCGGAGGCTCCGTGCCCTGAGCTGACATCCCTTTGCCCTTGTGTCCCTTCCCCACCTTGGAAGTCGCTGCTGGGACCTTGGCACTGTCCTCTTTGGTTCTGGAAGAGGCCTTGCTGGGTGGTTGGTGCAGCTTTTCTCTTCGGCATGCTGGCCCCTTTTTTTCCTTGGCAGGTGGTGGAATAAGGTGGTCCTTGGCTTCACTAGGTGGCACACTGGCAGCCCTGATAGGTGCCGCCTTCGATGATCCCGGACTTGCATGGACCACACTGGGCGAGTATTTGGTGGCTGAGGTGCTGGGCTTGGATCTAGACATCCTAGCCCCAGGGGAAGGACGGGGGGTGTAGGAAACGATTTTTAGACACACTGGGACAGGAAGATGGAGGGGGTTTGGGAGTGGAGGAAGAGGTAATGGTTGTAGGAGGTGTACGTCTTCTGAGTTTGGGTGACGGTGCATGGGCTGGAGGCTGTTGTGAGGTGGATGCCTGTTGAGTGGGTGCGTGCTGGCGTTTGTGTACTTTGGGAGGAGGGCTCACAGACACACTGGGAGAGGGCACAGGGGATGTGTGCATGGTAGTGGGGGTGGTGATTGCACGTGAGCGGTGTGCGGTGATGGGCGTCCTGGTGATGGAGGTAGTGGCTAAGGATGTACTGCATGCAGGTGTGAGTGGAGACAAGACTGGGAGGGAGGTGGACGACGTGGAAGAGGGGGACTCAGTGGAGGCAGTGGATGTTGGAGTGTCTGCATGGGTATGGTGTTTGTGTGAGTGCCTGTGCGATGTGTGGTGCTTATGTTTGCCTGAGCCACTTTTGTGTGTTGATGTGTGTGCATGCTGGTCTGATGGAAGCCATCAGTGCTGAGGCCAGAGACTGAAATGCTCTCTGTTGGGCCACCACACCAGAGTGAATGCCCTCCAGGTATGCATTTGTTTGCTGTAAGTGCCTCTCAACACCGTGGATGGCATTCAAAATGGTTGACTGCCCAACAGTGAGGGATCTCAGGAGGTCAGTAGCCTCCTCACTGAGGGCAGCAGGGCTGACTGGGGCAGGGCCTGAGGTGCCTGGGGCAAAGGAGATCCCCATCCTCCTGGGTGAGCGGGCACAGGAAATACACTGAGGTGCTGCTGGGAGGGCAGTGCTAGTAGGGGGGTGGCGGCTGTGCCTGTTGTTGCGGTGGGTATAGATGCGCCCGCCACAGCAAGGGAGCTCCCCTCAGAGGAGGAGTCGCTGTCGCTGGTGTGCCCTCCTGTCCCCGTCGTGGAGCTCCCCTCGCCCTCCGTCCCAGTGGTGCCTTCAGACTCCGAACATTCACCCTCCTGGGCTATGTGGATTGAAGCTCCCTCCTGCTCCGGTGCCACTGCTCCTCCCCCAGATGATACTAATGCACACAAGGACAAGGTGCCAAAACAAAAAGAGGGAGAAAGACAGAGGAGACACATGGTCAATGCCAGCAAAACCACTACCGTTGGTGGACACAACACACAGGGAGTAGCCCTATGCACTAGCCCATGCACTAGCAGTTAGTGGGAAAAACACCTGCCCATGGGGGACTATGCCTAAGCCTGTTTGCTGCACCCCTGGAACCCACAGGAGGCTGACTAGTTGTAGATGGCCACTACCACTATTGGGGTTGGAGTGCCACAGAGCCTGCCTAACCAGGGACCTACCCTACCAAGTTCGCCCTGGCCTAGGGGAAACCACAGCCCACATCCCCCACCCAGACATCTCGTAAAGCGCGCAGAGTCAGCTGAATGAGACTGTACTCACCCCCTTGTGGCTGCTGTGATGCCCTCAAGCACCCATCCACCTCCGGATATGGCACCGCCAGGATCCGAAAAATCAGGGGGGTCATGATGCGACGGGCACCCCTTCCATGTTGGGAGGCCATCCCCAGCTGGGCCTCTGCCGTCTTCATGCTCCAGCGGCGCAGGTCCTCCCATCTCTTGTGGCAGTGGGTACTCCATCTATGATAGACCCCAGGGTCAACACTTCCTTGGCGATGGCACGCCAAATACGCTTCACTGGTGGGCTCTTACCTACAGGAAAGGTAAAGTAAGAATGGAATTTACTCCCCCGTCTGGTTCTTCTTACTCATTGGCCACAACTTCCCACTCATGCACTGAAACACATACACTGACCATTCTCACATGCAGGCCACAGCACCCCCCCCCATGTATCTTTCAACCAGGCAACTCCATACATTATTGTGCCATCCACCATGCACACAGTGTACTCACCTGTTTGTCTGGAGGACCGTAGAGTAGCGTGTACTGAGGGAGGACCCCATCCACCAGGTTGTCCAATTCCTCCACGGTGAAGGCAGGGGCCCTTTCCCCAGACACTGTAGCCATTGTCGCTTCCAGACTCAGGTCACAGCAGCACTTGCAGTGTAGGTCCTCTCCTGTTGAAGGTCAGGTATCAAGTGAGTGCACAGATAGAAAATGGTGGTCACGTCCGCAGCAGTGCGTACCATCACTGCTGGCGTACATCGTCATTGGCTCCTGGAACCCATAGGGCCCAATGATAACCAATGCTGAATTGCGCAGCGGTCTTCGTCCGCCTACCGCGATCCTGCACAACGCCAGCGCAGTTACCTCATTTTCCCTTGTCTCTCCTTACAGGTCAGGGAGCCGCCATTTCAGGGGGCCACATGGCAGGGCACCTAAGTGCATCACAGCACTTTTGGGCAGGAATACGGACAGATAGCGCCACACACCGATTTAAATCACAATAGTGCAAAACACCCTTGTGCAACCTATGTGGTATATGACCGTCTGCTCACCATTCTCCTCCATAGGGCACATCCGCTGGGGCAGGTGTTGAGATGGTGTCATCCTCCGGTGTACAGACCGCTGGCTGACCTGTCGACAATGGAAGACAGACACATCATTATCACCTACAGACTTGGTCGTGCCACAATCCATGAACTGTGTGCCCAGTTGGAGCATGACCTGGTGTCAGCTATCCGCCATCCCACAGGAATCCCCCCTCTAGTGCAGGTCCTTTTAGTGCTCCATTTCCTGGCCAGTGGTTCCATTCAAACAACAGTGGCCATGGCATCAGGGATGTCTCAGCCAATGTTCTCTAATGTGTTTTCCAGAGTGTTGTCTGCCCTGCTGAAACACATGTGCAGCTACATCGTTTTCCCCAGGTGGAGGATTTGCCCACACTGAAAGGTGACTTCTATGCCCTGGGACATATCCCCTACATCATTGGTGCCATTGGTGGTAGACTTGTGGCATTTGTCCCACCCCGCAGGAATGAACGGGTGTACAGAAACTGTAAAAGCTACTATTCCATGAATGTGCAGATGGTGTGTTTGGCAGACCACTACATCTCCCATGTGAATACCAAGTATCCTGGCTCTGTGCATGACGCTTACATTTTGAGGAATAGCAGCATCCCTTATGTGATGGGCCATCTCCAGAGGCACCGAGTGTGGCTAATCGGTGAGCCCAAGGTCCCCACACAGTTTGAATAGGTGTCTGGGTATGGGAGAGTCCCTAAGGGTTTGTGTATGTCTAACAGATACCCCTCGATATTTGCAGGTGACTCTGGTTACCCTAACCTGTCATGGCTACTGACCCCAGTGAGGAATCCTAGGACAAGGGCAGAGGAACATTACAATAAGGCACATGGGCGAACTAGGAGGATTATAGAGCGGACTTTCGGCCTCCTGAAGGCCAGGTTCTGGTGCCTCCATCTGACAGGTGGCTCCCTATACTACTCACCGAAGAAGGTGGGCCAGATAATCGTCGCATGCTGTATGTTGCACAACCTGGCTTTGCGACGCCAGGTGCCTTTTCTGCAGGAGGATGGGCCTGATGTTGGTGTTGTGGCAGCTGTGGAGCCTGTGGACAGTGAAGAAGAGGAGGCAGAAGAAGAAGCTATAGACAACCGAAACAACATCATCATGCATTACTTCCAGTGAGACACAGGTAAGAGACTGTCACTTCTCCTCTCATATCATCTTCCTTGCAATGGACGTCTGCTGCACCTGTGATCCAAATAGCTGTGGCTCTACCGGGATGTTTCCCTCCACCATGACCCTGAGCTCCTCCTCCGAAAACCTGGGGTGTCTTTGAGGTGCCATACTGTGGTGTGGGAGATGTGTGAGGTGATGTTTGTTATGATGTGCGATGTGATGTGTTGGGGTGTGTTCTTTGAGGTGCGTGGATGTTGTATGAGTGACGGTGTTGTGTGCCTCCGGATGCTGGTGTTGTCTTTGCTATTCTCTCTCTGCTTTTTCCAAAAATTTAATTGTAAGGGGTTGTGGGTAATATGGGTGTGTGTTTTATAGTGGTGTGAGTGTTTGGGTGTGGTGTGTGTATGTGTATCAGGTGTGTGTATTATGAATTGTGCAATGTGGTTGTGTTTTGTAAATGTGTGTGTATTTTGAGCGCGGCGGTGTGTACCGCGGTTGAAAGACTGCCGTGTTGATCCATGGGTTGTGACACTGTGGGTGTATTCCTGTTGGAGTGACGGTGTAGGTTTTGCTATCGCCAGTTTAACACTGACTTTTGGTGTGGCGGACTTGTGTGGGTGTCTGTATTGTGTTGGTTTTCGAGATGTGGGTCATAATACTTGTAGTGGATTTCCGCTGCGGCCACGGTATGTTGGCAGCCGTCAGCACGGTGGTAAGGGGGATTTACCACCCGGGTTGTAATGAGGGCCTTAATACGATGTGACACTATTCTGCTCTCTCAATCACACAAAAGGTAATAAGAGGAATGCTTGCAAATACTCTAACTATTGTCAGGCACTCATGGTAGCTCATAGTTTGTCACCCACTATGCCATTCTAGACAAAGGCCTGCCTTATGCAATTCATTACTGGCTCTGCTCCTCTTAAGAATAGTCCATCCTCAACTGCCAGGCAAGGCATTTTCCAGAAGGGAATGCAAGCAACCCCAGGCTGGTTTTGGCCTTGTTATGACTTGTCAGAGAGACATAGCTTTGATCCTGTGGCACAGTGAGAAAGGGACCCACATTTGTACATACCATAGGCCACTTTGGTGTACCTTGATTACTGTGCCACTGGAAACAAGCTGCACCCGACTAAAGAGGCTGAAGCAGGCCAAAATGGCACTTGGGATGGTGGTGTACTTGATTAGGGAGATCCTTGCATCGCAGTTTGGACCAGATTGTTACTTTTGGAGCAAGACCAAGGCTGATTTGCATATAACTGGGCCTAACTTGAAGTGGCATGATGTGTAAAAGAACAATGGGTTGGAATTCTACCCTGAGTGATTACCTGTTGTTAGACAAATGGCAAGCATTCCCCTCATCAACATTTGCGCGTTTGATATAAAGCCCTAAAAAGCCAATGGTAGAGCCAGGTGTGGGTCCCTTGCTCACTGTGCCACTGGAACCAAGCTGCACCTGACTGAAGATACCATATGAGACCTAAGCCAATGTTGAGTTGCTTGTTTTCCGATTCAGAGAGGACTTGGCTTCACAGTTTAGGCTGTACTTTTCTAAATGGAATAGGACCAAGACTAATTTTCACATGGCTAGGTCTAATCTGACATGGCATGGTGGGAGAATGAACAATAGGTTGGAATATTACCCTGAGCCATTGCCAGTGGTTAAATAAATTGCAAGCATTCTTCCCACCACCACTTGTGTGTTTTCTGTTCTGCTGTCTGTCTGCACTGGCACGCTATGTCTGCTATGCAGCAACGCAAACACCCTTGCACCACAGTGCACAGATGTCTGTTATATGAAAAGCATAGGTTTTGTGCTGGAAGGCATCCCTTCCAGTACAGGAGCTATGCTTTAAGGTGATATCCACTTGAATGCAGCACACATGCAAAGTAGAAAAAATAAGGAGAAATTAAATCATTCGTCATGGTTACATCTACCTCAAAGGGGTACAGGATTGTGGTGTAAATCCCTAATGAAAATGCTTTGTAGACAGGGAGTTGCAATAAAATCCATTGGTGCTTGCATGAGCATGCTGATGCACCTCCAATAGAATGCTCACTTGACGCAAAGTAATGCAAGGCAGTGCACTACAGATCTTTGAGTTACTTTAGGTTATAATTCAACATAAATCACTAATTGTGTTGGATTATAAATCCCATTATAGCACTTTGTGTCAGGTTTGCATTGAAAAAGTAAAGTAGACCTGACACAGACTTTGTACATGGGAAAAGGAAAATAGAAACATAGATAGGCTTTCTTTCAAAATGCTTCTTTATATCTGCCTTTACTGGCCATCTGCATCCCAACTGGGGGGAGAGCAGATGATGGGTGCTAACACTGATCTTCCTTATTCCAAAACATCTGAAATTTTCTCTTGGTATCAGAGATATTGTTGGATGTAAGAAAACACTGAAAAAGAGTGGATAGTCTCCAGACTTTCTGGCACCAGTTGTGCATCTATCTCAGCTTTGTGCAGAAGTTATTTGTCTGCTAGCAAAGGGAAGTAGAATGGAGTGGTACCTGAAATACCATTTCGGCCTTTTGCTTTACTCTATTTTTACTGGCTAGCAAATAAACATTCTCTCTTTACATCGTAGATTGTTTAGTACAGTCTCCTTGTTGTGTTGTACAGAATTCCCAAAGAGAGAGCAGCTTTTTTACTGACTTGTCATAATGAAGCAAATACTGAAATCCCCACCCGTGTGGGATACCACTTGTTTTAATGTTTCAGAGTTTTCTTCTCTGGTTTCAATAATATTGATGTCTTTCTTGGTAATTTTCTCCTTAAAGAAGCAACTGATGTTTTTTCACTTATCTCTGGAGTATTCTACTGAGGCATAGTGTAGAACGGATTCAGGTGGTCATTCTGACTTTGGAGGCCTTTACCGAAGACAGCTGCGTAAGCAGCCGACGAAAGACCACCAGTGATGGTGGTCTGAAGACCGCTGCAGTACGAGTCACCTACACAACTCCGCCAAACAACTTCCCAAAAAACAACACCATCGGCTGAAACGACATCATGAAGGAGACGTCTGAACCAATAGCACCACCACACTGAAAACATCCGCAGCCAAATAATGGATCACAAATCTGCACTGCAGTCTCAACACAACGCTATTCCTGTTTCGGTCTTAACCGCCCCAGGAAAAAATGCACCTCCACCAGAATACTGAACCAAATTGGACAATACCATTACCCCACACCTAAATCTGACCATAGCACTACAAAACACACCCCCACACTTACCCAGACCCCTTTGGACCCAGAAGCTTTATTAGAGCGAGGCTAGAGCACACTGAAAGAAGACACTGCACCTAGCTATCACAGGCACCATAACACTGAACACGCATCATACAACACACCACTGCACACAAACACCACAAACCACACGCACATCCCATTACCCAAACTCACACCAACAAAAGGCACACCCAGCATCCCTGCACAACACACACCTCCCACCTACAACCCAACCACCATGGCACCACAAAAAAACCCTGATTCACTGACAAGGAGCTAAGGGTAATGGTCGACAAAATCGAGTGGAGCCACAACTGTTTGGAGCACAGGTCCAGCAGACATCCATTGCCTGGAAAAACGGCTTATGCCAGAGGATAGTCGTCAGGGTGAATGCTGTGGGGAACCATCCACGCACAATGGAGGACATTAGGAAGAGGTGGGATGACCAACAGGGGAAGGTACGAGCCATGGCCTCCAGGCACCAAATCGCCATCATGAGGACTGGTGGTGAGCCCTCTCCTCCTCCCCCAGAATTCTGATCGTGGGAGGAGAAGGTCTTCGCCATCCTACACCCAGAAGGGCTGACAGGAATACCTAGTGGGCTTGACAACTACACACTCTGGCCAACATGTCCCCGTGCACAGCATATACATCCACCACCCTCTCACCCCCTCACACACCCTTACATGCACAAAGCCACCATGGACCCAATACCCACCCTTGCATGTCACAGCTCCCTACTGAAACCATTCCCTCACAGCCCTCCCAAGTGCATGGATACCCCACACTGCAGCAAGTACTACAACTACCACAATGCAATACTCCCTACCCTTCCATGACTGCTACATCCATTTCACATCTCTGCACTGACACATTAAAACATTGTTTTGAAAATAGGTGTGTTTGACCACTGACTTTGTGTTGCACCACTTTGCATATTAGTTGTTCAGTGTTCACCAGTTGCAGATTACATTTTGTATTCAGTTTAGCTGCCTATTGGCTTTATTGTGGCGTTAAACATTGCAGCTGAGACATTGCAGTTGAGCTGTGTTTTTCCACATGGTAAACTAAGCTTGTTTGTTTCATTACTTTCTCACGAACACAAACGGTTAGTCAGTTAGCATGATGAGAAAGTACAAATATTTTGTTTTCTTCAGTGCAGGGAACACTGCAGCCTCAGGAGGAGAGCCTTGAAATGCTGGCCAGTTTTCAATGTTTTCTTCCAACTCTGACGTACAGTAGCCCGCATGTTTGAATATTTCCATCTGGGGGGGCTTCTAGAAGGCTCTTTCCGTGGTTGTTTAAGCTATATAAAGGTGGCCCTGCTCAGTAGCGAGGGAATTTCCAAGATCTCGGTCAGGATTGGACGTCAAATGCCTGACAAAACATTTTGGCATAGTCATCAGTCTGAAACAAAAAAAAAAAGTGGTTGGAGGTTGAAAGTAGACGATTTAAAAGTGTAAATATGTTTTTGTTTAGAGAATTAAAGGAAGCACCGCAAACCATGTTTGAACATGCATGTGAAATTAAAATGCCTTATGATTAATGTATTTTCTTGTTTATCAGGAATTTCTAAGTGTTGGGATCGGTGCTTGGATAAAACAAAAATGTTGAATGTTTTTACACATTTAGAAAAGATTCTTTTTGAAAGGAATGATGTCCCTTTTGTTCTTGACAGGAGGGTTTGGATACTTTTGTCTGCTTGCAGAAAAATGCATGAGAGATGTAAACAGTTAGAATATGAAAATAAGAATTTAAAAGAGCAAATAAACCAGAACAAATTATTGCAAGATAAAGTTGAATTCTAGCAAGCTGTTACAGGAGAATCAGATTTTTCACATTCCAGTAATGAGGAGGTTAAAAAGGGTGGGGGCCAGTGTGAACCTCGTGAGCAGAGCGTAGTTCTTCGTGCGCAGAGTAGCCCACAGTTTTTAGCAGGAGTTGAAATGCATTCTTTAAAAGATTACACTGAACAAAAAGTTAACAATGTTACCAGTATATTCAGACAACTTTTGCAGAGTACGATGTGTATAATTGATTCAGACAAGACACAGGTACTGTTGCAAAATGTGCAGTTTCTGGGAATTCAGTGGAATCCAGAACATAGATGTTTTTACAGGTAAAACAAAAGATCTTGGAGTTTGCTACTATTTGCACTAAGCAAGAGACACAGAGTTTCATGAGATTGTTTGATTTTTGGAAACAGTATAGCCCTCATCTGAGTAAAATCTTAACCCCTTGGTACAAAGTAACTAGGAAAAAACATGAGTTTGAATGGAGTGAAGAGCAGCTGTGTGGTTTTTTTTTAGCATTTTTTTTTTTAAACAGACTTTATACTTGTGTACAGTGCAAGAGGGAAACATTGAGTTATATGTAACTGTTCAGGGATAATATGCAAACTATCTGACTCTGGGGAGCGCTATACTCCTTTTGAAAAACAGCTTTTGACTTGTTATTGGACTCTAGTGGATACTGAGCACGTGACACTAGGTTATACTGTAATTCTGAAACCTGAAATATCAATCATGCAGTGGGTGATGAGTTCACCTAAATCTCACTGTATAGGACATGCACAAGAGGCTAGTATCATACACTGGATATACATACAAGACAGGGCTCGAGTAGGACCGGCAGGCACTGCAGCCCTACATAAACAGGTGTCACAAGCCCCTGTACAAGATGAGAAAAGAGTGCAGAAGGTACCACAGGTAAAAGAGTCACCAGTAAAATGGAGTTCACCATTTGAATTCTTGTCCCCTGAGAATTATTTCACTAATGATTCATTCAAATATGTGGGTACTAAAAGACAATGAAAAAGACTTTTCATACAATTCAGTTACTGAAAAGTTGTTGTCTACCACAGGAAAAAGGACAAAAGTAGCCAATATGCAGAGTTGTACACAGTGTGTGAATTTCTAAAGCAAGAGCTGCTTGAGACTTGTCATTTTTACACTGATTCTTGGTCCACTGCCAATGGGTTAGCCACCTGGTTTTCCACATGGCATGCACATAACTGGTTCATTCATTCAAAGGAGATGTGGAGCAAAGAGTTGTGGCAGGAAATTTGGGAAATGTTAGAACAGAGTAAAGTCATTGATGCTCATTGTCCCATTGACTCATTAGAACGCTGGTTCAATTCTCTTGCAGACATCAAAGATTAAAGTTCAGAGGCAGAAGTGTCAACCCATAATTCTGACTTGGTGGGGAAGGCTAAGGGGGCGCACCAGAAATATGGACACCTGGGAGAAAAAGCCACTTACAGGTGGGCAGAGATTAGAGAGGTGCACATTCCCCTAGATTTGATAAAAACTGTGATTTTGCAATGTCCTGTTTGTCAACACACACAACAGAGATCTGACCCACAAACAGTCAGAGATCAATCGGCGAGAGGAAAGTTACCAGGACAGGTAGAAATGAAAGTTATTCTGTTAAATAGTGGAGAAGCTGATTTATTCATACAGGTTGGAGACAGAATTGTCCAACTTATCATAAGTGCAGTGTATGGTGGATTGATAGGAAAGGGGACTGCCCCAGCCCATCTGACAGTGCAAGGAAAGGGAAGCTGTACTTCAACAGATAAAAACCTCAGTGCTAAGGTGTGGGTTGAATCCCCAAATGGCCATTCAGAACTTGCAGAAATCAATAATGTCCTGCTGATCATAAAACAAAGAAAGGAAAAAGGACAGCACATTTCAGATGACAAATGTTATTTGCAAGAAAAGTCACACTTGTTTCTTTTACAGATCTTTCTACGCTTGCCATTGACCATGAGTGTGCTGTGTGGTCTCCCTTTGGGCGTTTGCATGTGGGGTCGACGGAAGGACTGCACCCCCAACCTGAACCTGATTGATAACCTTTGTGCAATGCTCCTGCTGTTTTTAAAGTACAAAACCTATGGATCCATTTTGAGCAAATTGTGCTTCACAGATCAAAGTTATTCATGGGATCAATACAAAGTACAACAGATGTTTTGTCAACTTGTTTGATTACATTCTTCCACTGGAACTAACCCATGGCTTGTTGTCATCTGATGACTGTTGCCAGTCCCATTAAGCAAAATTGCCAGTTGGCTGGCTGTTTTTCATGTGGGAACCAGACTTTCACTTATATTTCAGCAAGCCTTTCAGGTGGACCATGGACCTTTACATGATTAGAACTCATGATGTTTTCATATAATTCTACACCAACTTGCTATCCTAGAGACACTATTCAATCAGTTATTATCCCAATCAGAGTATCTAAGCTTCAGTCTTTTCATTGTAGGTGTGTCTGATTTAAAGGTTTATAAGATCAATAAGTTATTCCACTTCCATTTCTTTCTAGTGATTGCTTTTATATTTGCATTATGTTGCTGTAAACAATGCAAACCTGATTTGCTTATAATGTTTTCTCTTTTTTTGTACATGAGAGAAAAGTATACAAAGTCATTGATCAGAGGGTGGAAATGTATTGAAAATAGGTGTGTTTGACCACTGACTTTGTGTTGCACCACATTGCATATTAGTTGTTCAGTGTTCACCAGTTGCAGATTACATTTTGTATTCAGTTTAGCTGCCTATTGGTTTTATCGTGGCGTTAGACATTGCAGTTGAGCTGTTTTTTTCCACATGGTAAACTAAGCTTGTTTTTTAATATTTCTTTCTCACCGAACACAAACTGTTAGTCAGTTAGCATGATAAGAAAGTACATATTTTTTGTTTTCTTCAGTGCAGGGAACGCTGCAGCCTTGGGAGGAGAGCCTTGAAATGCTGGCCAGTTTTCAATGTTTTTCTTCCAACTCTGATGTACAGTAGCCAGCATGTTTGAATATTTCCATCTGAGAGGGGTGGGGGGATTCTAGAAGGCTCTTTCCATTGTTGTTTAAGCTATATAAAGGTGGCCCTGCTCAGTAGCAAGGGAATTTTCAAGACCTCGGTGAGGATTGGACGTCAAATGCCTGACACTTGTCCTGTGGGGATGGACATCTCTTTCTCGTCATTGAACGGGGTCATCTTCTTGCTGGCATGGGAAGGATGAAGAGCTTGGCAGGCCCTACGGTGATGAATTTTTACTTCATTCTTTGCTTTGCAACTATGCTATAATATAATCAGATATATTTGCTGTATACATTGCAGTTGAGAATCATTTTGGATATATTTTTCTTTCATTGCTGTGACTATTTTTAAACGTGTGCTTTCAACCTACAAATCTCTTTTTAGAAACCTCATGGTGAAGTAATAATAAATGTCTTCTTTGAACTAAGAAGTTTATTCCAGAAATTTTTGTCATCTCGGTCATTGGTGAAAGCAAAACAAACATGTTACCAAAAACCTTTTGGAATGCACATCAGTACATGGCAATGAAAGTAGCAAGACAAATCTAAACTATTCCCCAAAATAGGACCATTGCATCATTCCACTGATGGAAACACAAGCAGTGATCTGGTAACTGTTAATGCCATTACTGCCCTGCAAATCCAGTCAATGATGTCATACAACCATGTTTACCACTTCTACAATACCATCATGTGACACAATACCTCTCTTTCCACAGGTCTCCCAAGTACTGCCACACAGCAGAGGAGGCCAGTGATAGAAAGCCCAGGCCTGGAAGCAGGTCCAATAGTGGATGAATCCCTTGGATGTCTGTATATGGATGACGAACCTGGCCCACCACACATGAGTGGTCAGTCCACCACCACCAACCTCATCCTGCCCACAAATGAAACAACCTCCCCTGTAGCATCCATTGCTCAGCAGAGCCCACCTACCCAAACGTGTGTCCCAAGGTTACATCAATCATCAGTGTTGCCGGCAGGACAGGGGCAGGAGTCAACGGTGCAAACCGAAGACAATGATGGTCCTGGTTTCCGTAGGAGGGGGCACAGCCACAGGGTGCAAGGGTGAGTTAGAGGGCAATCTTGGGCCAAGGGACGCAGCAGGTACAGGACTCAACTGGCCAGGAGGCCGTCTCCGAAATCCTGGGAGCCTACCAGTAATCCCAGGTCAAGATGGGCCAGATACTGACCACCTTGCAGGACACCCATGGGCTGCAGGGGGAATACCACCTGGAGGCCATGCAGCAGTGACAGGCACTCAATGCCACCATGGTCTCCATATTAGGGGAGTTCAAGGAAATGGACAACATCCTGTGGACATCCTCCATGCAGCAGCAGGCCCCATCAGGTAGTCAGTCAACACCACTGCCCTCCACATCAGCACCTGCTACTGGAATGGAGGCCCAGCAGGAGGACCCACAGGCCACCAGCACCCACACCCCTCCAGCCAAGGGAGGTTGGCCATCTAGACATCTTGCAGGACTTGAGGCAAAAACTAATCCCCCCACTAGGAAATTGATCCCCCCCTCTAAACTGTCAGCCTTGTGGGCCACTATTACACTCTGTTGGCTGTCCAATACCAAGTTCCCATCATTCTGAGGCAAATGGATATAGGACCTGTGAAGCAAACAGCTATACCACCCAGTCTGATCTTCACCTAGATCTTAACCCCACTCCTCTGGACCGTGATGTTATACACTAAATAAACCCCAATTATCACAAGTCAGGATGCATGTCTCTTCATTGTTTGTAGTGGCAATTCTGTTTACAAGCAACAAATATATACACATATTGGCACTACAATAATGTTAAAGTGACAGATGTAGTGGGATACTCCAGCAGGTGTGTAAGTCCATCTTATTGTAGTAACATCCAATGTCAATGACGCCAACAGGCAATTCAGTAAGCAGATTGCAAACAGAGATGTGACCTGAAGAGGGAAAATTACATGGAATCAGGCACAATGTTGTAAGGTATGTAATACACAGTCATACATCAACAGCAGTTGAACATCAACATAGGATGACTGTCCCAGCAGTTATGATACTACATATGTAAGGACCTGCATTGTCACTCACACACATGTATAGAACAGGAAAGATGTCACATAGGTAACATCCTCTACTGTTCACCTCTCTGAGTAGTCAGGAACAGGTAGTTGCCACACAGCAGCTGACAATACAGCATGACGTCTACACAGCAGGACAAGACTGATAAGTTCCCCCTTACATTTACCCAAACAGGCAGACTGAGGAGTCAAAATCTTTGGTACAACCATAAGGATGTTCCGTAATGGCACCAGCATTCCACACATGTCATTAGCAGCAATGCATTTCCACTAATCCTCATAGTAAGTCAGCTACATTTCAGGGTCGGAAACCAAGATGGAAGGCTGTAGTTCCCACACGCTCCTTGATGCATGCAAAATTTGGGGACAGACTGGCTTTAACAATACATATCCCAAGTGCAGATGACATACAAATCACACATACCTGTTCATCATTGAAAGTAGTGATGAATCACGTCAATCCTATTGTCATGTGTCTCCTCCTCGTCTGCCTCCTCCTTAGCATCAGAGTCTCGGGCCCCAAACACTGCTGCACCATCAATGTCCCCCTCCTCCAACTATGGGATGTGCCTTTTAAGGGCCAGATTATGGAGCATGCAGCATGTATCAAAGATCTTTCAGACTTTCCCTGTTTAGTATTGTAGGGCACCACCGGACACATGGAGGCAACAAAATCTAGCTTTCAAGAGACCAAAAGTCCTCTCAATCACTCGTCTCATCCGGCCATGTACCTCATTGTACCTGTTCTCTCCTCCTGTAGTTGGACGTCCAAAAGGTGTCAGAAGCCAGGGCAGGTTGGGGTATCCAGAGTCACCTGTGTAGAAAAGGAGACAAGACTATAGGTAACAATGATAGGCAGAGTGCAGTCTGTGTAGGGAGGGGTACAAACGTCTGATATGGAGAGCAGTACACATACCTATGAGCCAGGCCCTTTCTCCCTGTTGCTGTGACATCAATTCACGGACACAGCTGTTTTTCAGGATGTAGGAATCATATACTGATCCAGGGAATTTTGCATTTACATGTGTTATGTACTCGTCTGCAAGACACACCACTTGTACATTGAGCGAATATCTACTCTTCCGATTTCCGTAGACCTGTTCATTGGCCCTCGGAGGTAACAAGGCAATATGAGTCCCATCACTGGCTCCTATTACAAGTGGGACATTTGATATATTGTAAAATGCTGCTTTAACGGTGGCCAATTCTGCATGTTGTGAACTTAGGGCCAGATGTAGGAAGGCTTTTGCGTGTCGCAAACTGCGAAAAACGCAGTTTGCGACGCGCAAAAGGCCTAACGCGATGCACAACCTCAAATTGTGAGTCGGTACCAACTCGCAATTTGAGGCTGCGACTCGCAAATAGGAAGGGGTGTTCCCTTCCTATTTGCGACCGCATCGCCATGCTGAGTTGCTTTGTGACCCCGAATGCGGTCGCAAACCAACTCGCAGTTACCATCCACTTGAAGTGGATGGTAACTCATTCGCAAAAGGGAAGGGGTCCCCATGGGACTCCTTCCCCTTTGTGAATGCCCCCCCCAAAAAAATTTCAGAGCAGGCAGTGGTCCTTTAAGGAAAACGGGCTGCAAAAAGAAAAACAAAAAATTGCTTTATTAAAAAAGCAGTCACAGACATGGCGGTCTGCTGTCTCCAGCAGGCCACCATCCCTGTGAGTGCATGGACTCGCTATGGGGTCCCAAACTGCGATCCACCTCATTAATATTCATGAGGTGGGTCTTTGCGACCCCATAGCGAGTCACAGAAGGTGTCTGAGACACCTTTCTGCATTTGGTTTTGCGAGTTGCAATTTGCGAGTCGCTGTGACTCACAAATTGCAAGTCGCAAAATAAAACTTACCTACATCTGGCCCTTAATGCACCTCTTTACATGCTTCAGTAGGACTTCCAGCACATCCTCCCACACCTTACTGACCTTGGGCTGTGACATCCCTGCAGCCAGTCCCACAGTCACCTGAAAAGAGCCACTCGCCAGAAAATGCAGTACTGACAACACCTGGACTGTTGGAGGGATGGCATGGGGATTTCTAAAAGCCGACAGGAAGTTTGGCTTCAACTGGGCAACCAGTTCCCTAATACACAAATGGTTCAGTTGATAGGTCAGGATAATGTACGCTCTTCCATGGTTTAAAGATCTATGAGTGGTCGGTAAACTGGTGCATTCCTCATCACTCCATTTTGCCAATATCTAGGCAGGGAGACAAACAACAATCAAGAAACCTCTCACAATGTTGTGCAACAAATATGACATACGATAATCACGAAGTATTGGTCATGTAAGTTGGCTATCATGTTGCGGGAAGACACATTACTACCAACTCCATTCCTAACCAGACAATGCTACATAAACCCTGTGACAATGGACGTTTACAGGACATGTAAACATATACCTTATATGTGTTCCACCATACAGATTGTCAAAATTGACAAATGTAGTGACAAGTACATATGTGATTATCCACAAAGTGTAACCTAAATGAATCAATTTGTGATGATATGCAGGTAATGATGTAGTGTGAACCCAGGGCAGTCATGTAGCATAATAAAATGGCATCCGCCTGTCCTGCATACATTGGACAGATGGAAATGACCTCATGCCACCGGCAGCAGTCATCATGGTGCAAGGTGGTCGGAACCTCCGTGCAACTCCTCATTGGATAACATTTACGTCTATGAGAAACTGGGACCAATGATGATCACTGCCTGTGGTGATGGTCATGACAGCTGCAGTCGTAACCACCATTTTGTATGGGTCAGCTCACTTAACTCATGGCATTCAGGCAAGGAAAACCTCCACTTCATGTCCTGCTGTGTCCTGAATCTTGGATCAATAAAGGCACACACTGCAGGGGCTAGGGCCCCAACCTTCACAAGTGAGGAACTGGAGAGACTGGTGGGAGGGGTCCTACCCCTGTATGGGTGGTTGTACTGTGCTCCAGGGCAATAGGTCTGTACAATGTTCTTTGTCCCACATTTTGGGTGGCGTTTGATGATGAATGTGTATGCACATTGACATGTTATGACTGATTTGGGGTTTTGCATGCACATGATGTGTGTGGTATATTAGCAGTGTGCATGGTCCGTGTATGTTGTGTGTTGCCAAAGGTTGCAGCTGTATTGGTATCATATACATCATGTTGCCCATTTCTGGAAAGTTTCCCATGCAGGTCAGCGCCCACCAGAAAAAGGGTTATGGAGAGCCATCGCCAAGGAAGTACGGACCCTGGGGGTCCATAGCCAGCAGAGCACCCACTGCAGGAAGTGGTGGGAGGACCTGAGACGTTGGGCCCGGAAGACTGCCGAGGCCCAGCTGGGGACAGCCTTCCAATGTGGAAGGGGTACCTGTCGGACCCTGACCTTCCTAATGGCCTGCGTACTGGCGGTGGCGTACCCAGAGTTGGATAGGTGCTTGAAGTCAGTACAGCAGCCACAAGGGGGTAAGTGTAGACTGTTAGGTGACTTCTGCATGGTTGTGTACTGTGACCCTCACTGGACTTGGGATTTACATCGTCAGATGATGTTTGGGAAGTGTACAGTCCTGGTTTTCACACCAATAATGTTGTTTCATCCTGTCATGACTGACATGTGGTTGGGTATGTTAATTGGTTGAACTGTTTGATCAGTCATTTAGCCAGTTGACAGGCATGTGGGAGTTTTCAATCAGGTGTATAGGCTGCAGGGATTAGGTGATCGCTGATAAGTTTGAGTATCGCTTGCATGATTCTATTGTTCATGACTGCAAAACGGTCTCTTGTTTTCCCGGTAGGGGCTAATGTATGTATTGTTTGTATGTGAAGTGGATGTGTGGGTTATCACCATTTCCTTCCTTTCTGTTTCTCCCACCCTCCTTCTCTCTCCACCTCTGTCTAGGTGTGCATTAGCATCATCTGGTGAAGGAGGAAGGGCACCGGCGAGTGGAGATGCAGAAGCCCATGGGACTCAGGAGACTGGCACTAGCGAAGCTAAGGGGACCAATGGGATGGAGGCCGTGGGGAGCGCAACAAGGGAGACAGGAGCAACCACCACATCTGAGACAGGTTCCTCCACACTTGGTGGGTCCCTGGTGGTGGCAGACCCATCTGGGACACCCCACCACCGTCCTTGTCTGCCACCCCATTACCAGCATCGCCCTTCCTGTAGCTCCCCACTCAGTTGCCCATGCCCACTCACCCAGGAGGGTGAACGTCTCCTTCACCGCAGACACCTCTGCCCCTGCCCCAGTCAGCCCTACTCCCCTCAATGAGGAGACTATTGACCTCCTGAGGTCCATCTCTGTGTGGCAGACAACCATCATGAATACCATCCAGGGACTGGAATCCCAGATACAGCAGTCCAGTGCATTCCTGGAAGGCATTCACAGTGCCTTGTCTGACCTACAGAGATCGTTTCAGGCTCTGGCCTCCTCGTTGATGGCAGCCAGTGTTCCTTCACCTTCCGCCCCCCTTAAGCTACCTGTTCCCAATACACAACCCTTCTCCCTACACCCGTCCAGCGCACACCTACAGACCAACATACACCCACTACAAGAGACAAGGTGCACAAAGACAGAGATAAGCACCACAAATGAACCCACAGGCATGCACACCACACATCTGCATACACAACAACAGACATGTCCCACACTACCTCCCTTACAGCCGCATCACCACTCACACTTGCCAGCACTGCATCATCACACAGTGGTCCTGCTAGCATTCCTATCATACCCTGAATCACCACAATAGCAGACTCACAGACACCCACCCCACACACCACATCTGCACTCACCATGACTACCTTCTCTGCCACCTGCAACACATCCACCTCACTTGCACACATCACCCCAACACTCACTCACACATCTCCCCTTCCGTCTCCCTGCATCTCTACCTCCTCCTCCCAATGAATGCACACGTACCCACTCACCCACCCAACATTCACCCACCACAGACATGCACACATTGCACACACCAGCATCCATGTACAGCACACCAACACGTCAGACAAGCACTCCCTCTACCTCCACTCCCAACCCTCAATCATGTGACTGCCCCTGTGTACCTATAAAAGTCTTCCTTGCTGCCCTTGACCTCTTCCCCCATGTTCCCCTTAAACGCTGTGTCCCCCTGCTCCTACCAGACCCTTTCACCTCCCATTTCTCGTGGGCCTCCTCTGGGCCATGATATATGGACAATGTGTCCTGCATTTCTAGACATTAGACACCATTTGGCACATTTCGTATATAGTTTATTTTTATATTTTGTTTAAAAATACATCTGCCCACATTGCTGTGCTTGGTAAGTTGAGATGCTTGTCCTGGTTTCCTTCTACATGGTGGTGGACATATGTGTGCAACGGTGTGTGTGTGGTCTTTATATGTGTTGCGTCTGTGTTGTTGCATGCGCTGGGTAGATAGGTTGTGCCTTGTGCATGTTGTTATGTCTCTGACTGCTTCCTTATGGGATTGTATGGGGTGTTGTGTGCATCCGTGTGTATGGTGCTACTTCTGTGGTTTTCCTTGTATGTTGGTTGTACGTGATGTGTCACCTGTTTCATTGTTTGGATGTTTGTTCACTGCTATTGATTTTGTGCCATTGCTACATACAGTTCATGGTGTGTGTGTATTTGTGGTGTTTCACAACGTGCCTGTCTTTTCTTGTGTTTGGGTGTTTGTGGTCTAGTTGTCATTGTGTGGTTATGGGGTGTTGTGTATAAATCTGTATGACTGTGTTGGTGGTGTTTGTGTGCATTGTACTGTATGTTTTAAACGTATCTAATTGACTTTGTGTGTGTATTGGGTACTTGGCTTTGACGTATTTTGTGTGTGCCTTTTTGTGTGGCCTTTGCTGTATGTGCGGGGAATGTGTGTTATGTGTGGGAGTGTATCACTGTAATTTCCTCCACTCTGTGCTAGGCGTACTTACGGTTGCCGTCTTCGTCATTGTCACTGGCCCTGAAGGTATATGGCAAGATACCAGGTGGGGAGAGACTAGCAATTCATCTGCCATGGCGGCCACGGACAAGTCTCTGTGCCTGGAGGTGGGTGTCTCCTTTTTTACTGTCTGTTTCGGCAAGGATTTTCGTTGCAGCCAGCCCACCCCAGATATCCTGGAGGTGTGGTGACTCGGAATGTAGTTGGCGGGACATTGGTTACCGCCAGCCTGAAGTTGCCTATGCCGCCAGATGCGGCTTTGTTGGTGGTAGCGGTACTGGCAGTCAGTTGTCTGTGTTGCGTTTGGTTCACCACCTTACACGTTGTATGGCGGTCTGCACTGCTACCCTGTCAGTGGTCACAACATCACCGCCAGCATGGCGGTCAGGTTACAGCCAAACTTGGAATGACCACCTCAATGTTGAATGACTGCCTTTGGCGAGACTGTGTTGATCATATTGGTGTAGTGTTACCATGCTTTCAGTACATTTATGAAATGTGAATGGTTTTCAGGACTTGAAGGTCTTCATGGAGCTGAAATCTCTTTAATTTGTTTAGCTGATCCTGAATGGCCTACCTGTGAGTAACAGAGAACTGTGTGATTGGATTTTATGGCCAGGTTCATGTATGTGGTGCCCACATTGTCTCAGGTCATTCATGTGAGAGCATTGAGCCTGATGTTGACCTCCATGGAGCGGTCCTGTTTGGGTGGTGGGAAATCTTTAGTTTTGGGTTTTGATGAACATAAATGGATTGATGGTTAAAGACAAACAAAATTGCAGGCTTGCAGTGTTTTGACTGACTATGGGGGGGGAGCAGAAACCACTAGACACCAGGGATTGGTGTGTGTGTTTTGTTTTGGGCGGCAGCCCCTTGGGCAAGGGTCTCTCCCCAGGGGGGCACATTACTGTTGGGCCTATCTGCCCCTCTTGGGGGCAGATCGGCCTATTTTTGGAAGGCCCATCTGCCCCCAAGGGGGGGCAGAAATCCCATCAGAGACCAGGGAAGATTTTCTTTTCATAATAAGAGGTTGGAATGGGCCAAAGTTGTTCCTCCCACCAGTGGGCAGATGGGGCAATTACCCCCAATCCACACCTTGAGGGGCAGAAAGTCTACTAGATGCCATGGAATTAACAAAAGAAAATAGTGGGGTGGTGGCTACCAACCAGTATGGGCCTGGTTATGGCCCCACCCCAACTGAAGGGGGTAACAGTCTTTCAGCTCTCCCCCGCACACTAAAATATCTTATCCCATGGCAAGCAAGATGACATTTGATTATTTTGGGTTTTGGTTTTACATTTGGGCCATGAGAGCTTTGTAACTCTCAAAATTGTCCCACTTGGAATGGTGAGGGCTGCACTTTTTTGACTTTGGGATGCTGCCATGTAGAAAAATCCATAAGACCTATACACATCTGAAAACTAAACATCTGGTTGATTCCAGGGTGGTGTGCTTCACATGCACCCCACACCTTTTTCTTACCCACAATGCCCTGCAAACCTCCAACTGTGCTGGAAATCAAACATTTTTCCTACATTTTTGTGATGGAACCTTCCGGAATCTGCAGGAATCCACAAAATTCCTACCACCCAACACTGTCTCATCTATACCAATAAGAATTCTGCTGAACTTGTCAGCCTAAAAGTGTTTTTTTTCAAACTGCCCTTTTGGACCTGCTTTGGTTCCCCCTGAATTTCGACATGTTTTTGGTTCTTCCCTGTCACAGGCACTTTGCCCACCTACACAAGTGAGGTATCATTTCTACCAGACTGAGGGGAACGTTGGGAAATTTGTTCCGGTGTTGTGATCCCACACAGAAATGTGGGAAAAATTTGATTTGTTAGCTAAATTTGAGGTTTGCTGAGGATTCTGGGTAACAAAACATTGGGGGATCCACGCAAGTCACACCTCCCTGGACTCTTGCGGGTGTCTAGTTTTCAGAAATGTCTGGGTTTGGTAGGTTTCCCTAGATGGCTGCTGAGCCCAGGGCCAAAACAGCAGGTGCTCCCCCCACAAAAACAGGCAGTTTTGTATTTGATCATTTTGAAGTGTCCACGTTGTGTTTTGGGGCATTTCCTGTCACAGGCACTAGACCTGCCCACACAAGTGAGGTACCGTTTTTATCAGAGACTTGGGGGAACACTGGGTGTAAGGAAATTTGTGGCTCCTCTCAGATTCCAGAACTTTCTGGCACCGAAATGAGAGGAAAAAATGTTTTTTGGGCCAAATTTTGAGGTTTGCAAAGGATTCTGGGTAACAGAACCTGGCGAGAGCCCCACAAGTCACCCCATCTTGGATTCCCCTAGGTGTCCAGTTTTTAGAAAATGTGCAGATTTGGTATGTTTCCCTAGGTGCCGGGTGATCTAGAGGACAAAATCCACAGCTAGGCACTTTGCAAAAAAACAGCTCTGTTTTCTTTGGGAAAATATGAAGTGTCCACATTGTGTTTTGGGGCATTTCCTGTTGCGGGCGCTAGGCCTACCCACACAAGTGAGGTACCATTTTTATCTGGAGATTTGGAGGAACACTGGGTAGAAGGAAATTTGTGGCTCCTCTCAGATTCCAGAACTTTCTGTCACCGAAATGAGAGGAAAAAGTGTTTTTTGGCCAAATTATGAGGTTTGCAAAGGATTCTGGGTAACAGAACCTGGTGGGAGCCCTACAAGTCACCCCATATTGGATTCTCCTAGGTGTCTAGTTTTAAAAAATGCACAGGTTTGGAAGGTTTCCCTAGGTGCCGGCTGAGCTAAAGGCCAAAATCTACAGCTAGGCACTTTGCAAAAAACATGTCAGATTTCAATGTAAAAATGTGATGTGTCCATGTTGTGTTTCCTGTCGCGAGCATTAGGCCTACCCACGCAAGTGAGATACCATTTTTATTGGGAGACTTGGGGGAGCACAGAATAGCAAAACAAGTATTATTGCCCCTTGTCTTTCTCTACATTTTTTCATTCCAAATGTAAGACAGTGTGTAAAAAAGACATCTATTTGAGAAATGCCCTGTAATTCACATGCTAGTATGGGTACCCCGGAATTCAGAGATGTGCAAACACCCACTGCTTCTCAACACCTTATCTTGTGCCTATTTTTCACTTTTTACTGTATATTTCAGCAAATGAATTGCTGTATACCCGGTATAGACTCAAAACCCATTGCAAGGTGCAGCTCATTTATTGGCTCTGGGTACCTAGGGTTTTTGATGAACCTACAAGCCCTATCTATATCCGCAACCAGAAGAGTCCAGCAGACGTAACAGTATATTGCTTTCAAATATCTGACATCGCAGGAAAAAGTTACAGAGTGAATAGTTGTCAAAAATGGCTGTTTTTTTTACCTCAATTTCAACATTTATTTATTTCAGCTATTATTTTTTGTAGGCAACCCTTGTAGGATCTACACAAGTTACCCCTTGTTGAATCAGAATTTTGTCTACTTTTTAGAAATGTTTAGCTTTCTGGGATCCCGCACTGGTTTCACACCCATTTCTGTCACTAACTGGATGAGGCTGAAAGCACAAAAAATAGTATAAAAATGGGTTATGTCCCAGTAAAATGCCAAAATCGTGTAGAAAAATTGGGTTTTCTGATTCAAGTCTGCCTGTTCCTGAAAGCTGGGAAAATGGTGATTTTAGCACCGCAAACCCTTTGTTGATGCTATTTTCAGGGGAAAACCCCACAAGCCTTCTTCTGCAGCACTTTTTCCCATTTCTTCTTTTTTTGAAACAACATTTTCACTGTGTTTTTGCTGTATTTTCGCTAATTTCTTGATCTCCTTCAGGGGAACCCACAATGTTTGGGTAGCTCTAGAATCCCTTGGATGTTCGAAAAAAAAGGACACAAATTTGGCGTGAGTAGCTTATGTGGACAAAAAGTTATGAGGACCTAAGCGTGAACTGCCGCAAATAGCCAAAAAAATGCTTGGCACCTGATGGGGAAAAGGTCTGGCAGCGAAGAGGTTAAAGTATTCCACCTACCACTTTTTTGGTTTTCTTAGGGAGATATCTTAGTTGTGATGTGTATTGCCTAAAAGATTCACCTTGCTCAATAATCCATCCCATTGATAAGGCTCAACAAGGCTGAATGAAGTCTGATGTTGCTTGCTATCCTGTTCAGATAGACAGTCTAGCAGTTTGGCCTGAACTATTTCTATTGGAATAGAACGATAACTGCTCTGCATTTGGTTGGTCCCTGTCTGTAATGCCACATTGAACAAAAAAGAATGTATTAGTTTGTGATTCTGAATAAATATTAGTGAATGAAATTGATTCGTGTTTTCCACCATCACTTATTTGCTTTTCTTAATTAGATGGATTTATAGCAGTGAGATGTATATTGTAAGTTGTATATAAGGATATGGATTGCAGCCTCATTGTGCCATCCATACCTTTTGTCATATATAGAGGAACAGATTACTCCGTCATCATGGAACTGTACACACGTGTAAAGTAAGTTACCCTTAATCATAAACAGCTTTCCTTTTCCCCCGTTTTAGGTTTGCATACAAAAAGGTGATCTTTGAACAGTCCGATGCTTAAAATTATGGATTTTTAGGAATCCCTAAACCACATGTACCTTTACCGTTATCCTACCCTTTCTAAAATGACTATGTTGTCCCTGGTTTTGGTGTTATGTTTTTCGCACTTGAAAGCCCATAATTGTACCATGGAATTTAAAATACATTTAATTCGCCATTGGGATGGGCTAGATAAATAAACAGGTTTGTGTAAAAAAACAAAACTTGCACGTGTTAGTGTGCAGTTTTTAATGGTAGCAGGATATTGCACCACTTAACGTATTTTTCATTTTTGCCAGTAGGCGTAACGCTTTGCACAACTAAATGTAAACACTTTTAGTGCCATCATAATCAATTACAACTGACACAAAACAACACACATCCTTGAGAGGATAACGCCGCCAAAATCAAATGAGCCTGACGCACAGCGATCTACGTAGTCGAGTGAGGTTAATTAAATCAAATTGTTTTTAAACAATTATCCATGAGGAATCTAATACAACCAATGCAATGTCAATCTTCCACATGTCGCTCCTTGTAATGTTGTCCAAATACAGTAGAAAGATACTGCGCATATCAGGAAATATCTTAGCACACGGTTTTGTTTCCAGGAATTACCAATGTTAGACATACAACCTTTTTAATAATTGCACCATCATACCGTCTTGGAAACATCTATTTTATTATATGTGTGTGTGTGTGCATTACACTTATTGAGAAGCAGCACGGCGCTCTGTGTTATTTATTGATGCTTTTGACTCGATGAATTATTCAGCCCTTTTACCCTTCGTGCTTTGCTGCACACCTACTGAGCTCCCAGACCAGTTTCATATCAATAAATTTCAACTTGCTTTGCAGTTCTAATTTCATGCTTGGCCTTTCCTAGGCTACACTTTGCGTGTGTGTGTATGAGACCTGAAGAGGGCTTGACCAGTAGTGTGAGTGTGTGTGTATTGTAAGAAAGGGTTGCCCATTCATCAAGGAATAATAACACTAACTTCTCAGTGTGAAAGCTAGTCACTAAATTAATCTTAGCTCAACCCCCTGGTAGTTATGACAGAGCAGATTAGCTTAATTTCGAGAAATGTGTAAAGTGTTGGTGTAACAAATCAGTAATAAAGGCAAAACACCTATCTAAAAAAACTTCCAAAACTAATAAGAGTAATAGGAACATATTTTTAAAAAAAGAACACCAACGTGACAAAGATCAAATAAGGGAAATTGTAGACATGACTTTTTAACGTTTTAAGTAAAATCTCGCTATACAGCTCTAAGAGCCTATGAGAGTTTTTGGAAATAGTAGACATGGGCCTAGGGGCATTTTCAGGCTGATCGAGATGGAGCATGGGTCAGATACAACAAGAAGGATCGTCCCGGTCAAATATTTTATTTTTTGACTTTTTTTGTTGTTTCTCTAAATTCCCCAGACGGGCAAGTCTAAAGCTGTATGCAAGGGCTATGCATGAAATTTACATTCCTTTTCTGCAAGGCCTTATTAACAGCTTTGGAGGCCTGGAAGTCCAAAAATGACCTAAGTCCTTGCTTTTCTCAAGCAACACCTCTATTTTACTTCTAAGGCTCTCAATAACTCAGAGACAGCAATTGGGTGCAAGACTCATTACAACACTGGTCCAGTCCATGTCCAGTTTGTGGAAGTCAATTGGTCATTGTTGAAAAAAAAGTATATTGCAGCTTTTTAGTGTCCATGTAGCCACTGAAGAGGGCAGTCAACTAACCCTTGGAGTCCACTTCTTTGTCCATGGTACAAGAGGGAGCAGGTCTAATACTTCAGGGTTCTTTTCAGGTCACTCATTGTAAGTCAAGTCTTCCTCTGATCTCCCACAGGTCTAGAAAGTGTTCTGAGGAGTGTACCACATTTATGCCTTGCACTAGCTATCGGTTGAAGGTGTCTCCTGATGTCTCCCTAAGCAATGCAATAAAAGTTCCCAAAGGCAACCCTTCCCACTTCCTGACCCTTGGATTCCACGTCTTAGTCCTGGGTGCAAGAGCGAGCAAATCAAGCCTTTCAGGATTCCTCTCAGGTCACAAACCGCAGGTGAAGTCCTCCTTTGATCTCCAACGGGTCTAGAAATATTTCTGAGGAGTGTGCCACATTTACGCCTTGCACTAGCTAGTGGATGAACATGACTCCTTGTGTCTCCTTAGCCAATGGGATAAAAGGTGCTAGGGGCAACCCTCTCCACTTTTCAGGAGTTTCACATTGCCCTAGCAAAACTAGTCCCACTCTGTCCCTCCCTCCTAAAATCTAGGATGGGGAAACCCTTCCTCACCTGTGCAAAGCTTTTGTTTCACCCAGGAGGTATTGTCAGGGAAATAAGCAGTCCCGTTCCAAGTGTCCTCTTCCATCTAGTTTGGGGGGAGCCTGACTTCCACTGAGTTGGGAGCGACTCTGGCTAGTGTGGGCCTTGGGGACAAAGGTTTTCTCTTCTTCTTGTCTCTCTTTCACCAAACTATGAATGGATAGGCATCACCTCGATCTCTTTCAAGTTAATGAAGATCCTTTGCTAACACCAAGGGGGTCATTCTGACCCCGGCCGGCGGCGGAAGCCGCCGGCCTGGCTGGGACCGCCAGAATACCGCTGCGCGGTCAGAAGACCGCCGCGGTTATTCTGGGTTTCCCGCTGGGCTGGCGGGCAACCGCCAGAAGGCCGCCCGCCAGCCCAGCGGGAAACACCCTTCCACGAGGATGCCGGCTCCGAATGGAGCCGGCGGAGTGGAAGGGGTGCGACGAGTGCAGTTGCACCCGTCGCGATTTTCAGTGTCTGCATGGCAGACACTGAAAATCTTTTTGGGGCCCTGTTAGGGGGCCCCTGCAGTGCCCATGCCATTGGCCATTGGCCATGCCATTGCATGGGCACTGCAGGGGCCCCCAGGGGCCCCACGACACCCAATACCGCCATCCTGTTCCTGGCGGCCGAAGCCGACAGGATCAGGATGGCGGTATGGGGGTCGGAATCCCCATGGGGGCGCAGCAAGCTGCGCCGCCATGGAGGATTCCCCAGGGCAGCGGAAAACCAGCGGTACAGCGCCGGTTTTCCGTCACTGACCGCGGCTGTACCGCCGCGGTCAGAATGCCCATGGAAGCACCGCCAGCCTGTTGGCGGTGCTCCCGCGGTCCCCAACCCTGGCGGTCTCGGACCGCCAGGTTTGGAATGACCGCCCAAGTGTCCTTCCTGGGCTGATGAGGATCAAATGTCCCACACCCTTTTCATTCTGTCACCAAGCCTAAGTCATTGTTGTACCCTGGGTGCAGCTTTCACACTTCATTAAGATCAAGCACTTGCTGGGCAGCTGCCAGCAGGCTAATGCAATTTAGCTTTCCTGGAGCTTGAGGCTAGTAAAGGGTAACTTTCCAAAAGTTTATATGCCTAAGTTTTCATTAAAAATCTAGCTTGATCAACAAATTTGACTTTAAATAAATATGACAATAAGTTTGTAAATTATTAAATTAGCTGTTGCATGACAAAAGTAGCAGATTCAAGTTTCTAATTTGTACTTTCACATTTTCACAGATTTAGCCACAACCCTGTTAGTCAAAATAGCTTTTGGGATCTAGTCACCGGAGGAACATTCCAACTTTAATTGTACACATGTTCCACTTTAGAATGTCAGCCACAATACTCTGTTCATGACAAGGTGAGCCTGAAGCCAGGTTTTCCAGGTCCACTCTGAGGAGAGCAGACTAGCTCTTTTAATCCAAAGGTGAATTTTGACTACCATACCATGGGCGCATTTGCTACACCATATACTAAGGATGTATAAGCTCATTAAATATGTATATCAGGGGTAATTTATTTGTTTATTTGTGTTTAAAGGGGAATATGGGCACATTAGTCTTGTTTTGCAGATGCAAAGTTCAGTTCAAAAACCAGCAAAAATAAGGTCCACAAAAAGATGAAAAACCTCAGGTGACCATGCAGAAAAGGTGGATTTGCTGCACAGCCACCAGCAAAGACCTAGGGTAGACTAATCAATTCCTTGATTGATGTCCCTGCTCAGGCGATAGAGCAAGGACAATGTGCTGCCTCTGAAGTGGCACATATCTGTTTTTGCCCCCTCTGAACCTACCTGTCCCCATCTGTCAACTTCTGCCCTAACCATTAATCTTGACCATGGGCAACCATACTCCTCTGCTGCAGAACCCACATGAGATGAGTAACCCGAGCCTTCTCTTAAATGCATCCCAGTGTGTGAATGGCACCATGGCCAACAAGGTTTGCGTGGCCCATTCTGCCTCCTATGCTATACCTATGTCCCCAACCAGGGGTAATTTCTTCCAACAGGATAACCAACAGACAGCAACAATTGATAGCTGAAAGCAGTAATGCAGTCCATAGCCAGACATTCTCCTCCCCCACAGACACCATCTGTGAGATGATTAGCCCAATCTTCTTTTAGATGCATCCCGGTATGTGAGCAGTACTAACATGGCTCACAAGGTTATATGTCCAATTTTGCCTTCCCTGTCATACTTCTTTCCCCAACCTATGATCATTTTGGCCCACAAGACAACCAACAAGCAGAAACAACAAATAGCAATCCTTATAAACGTGGCTGTTGCACCCCCTCAATTGACATTCCTTACACTACAGACGTCTGCCTGCAGCTACTGTTCGGTGATAACATCCTTTCCACCACGAGGGCCCAGACAGCACAGGTATTCCACAGAGCAGTGACAAGGACCCTGTTCATTCTGACCATCTGGAAGCACTTTCTGGAACTATTGGGGATCTCCAACTTACCTGCTGTGTCCACCTATTACAAAGAAACAACAGGACATTCTCTACACTCTTCTCCAGGGAATAACTTCCACCTAGAGCTGTCCTTCCTATGCCCTGACTGATCAAATGCAAACTGTTAGAAATTGTGTGTCTGGTTGGCACAGTCTTGTATTGGGGTAGGCTAAATGACCGAGACAGGAACGCAGTAGAGGTGAATTGAAGAGGTTTATCCCACAAGTTCTAGATGAAGGGACCCATGACTAAGGAGCAGCTGCTCAGGCGAAGAATCAGTAGACCATTCACCTTGCAACCAGAGATGAAGTTCTGCGAGGATTGTAGGTAACTTAGAAATTCTTTTAGTAGACGCAGGTTCCTTCAAAGAGGGGGAAGCAGAGGTGTCAGGAACAGTCATCTTGTCAACACTGTCATGCTGTGCTCCCTGAAAACATCCAGTATCCTGTAATCTTGGAACATCAGAGGTAAATTCAGAGTTAGATTTTTTTTTCGAAGACATGTCAACATTTTTGTAAGTGTGAGACTCATCAAAAAAGCTTACTCATCAACAACAAATACATGTTCAATTGTATATTTACAACAGAAATCGGGCACAACCTGTTCTTATTCTACCATCACTTCTGTGTAAAAAGACAGCGTTCTTACTAGAATGCTCAATCTTAAAGAGAAAAGTGAAAATAAATTCTCCTTTCCTAACTTTGAAAGGCTTCTTGATGAGAACCCAGTTTCCTGCAACAAATTCTCTCTCAGGGGCATGTTTAGAAACATCATAATACAGTTTTTGTTTTTGTTGTTTTATCTGTACTCTACTCTTTCTTTAAAGAGGGTATAGAAACATAGGCCCTCATTACAACATTGGCGGTAAATCCCGCTTACTGCTGTGCAGAAGTCCGCCAACACACCGCCGCGGCTGTGGAATCCCGCCACAGCTATTACGACCCACAACTCAGAATCCGTCCAAATCTAGACACCCACACAAGTCCGCCACACCAAAGGTCAGTGATAAACTGGCGATAACAAAACCTCCACGTCACGCCAACAGGAATACGCCCACACTATCACGACCCACGAATCCACGCGGCGGTCTTTCAACCGCGGTATTGGCGGTACACACCGCTGCGCTCAAAATACACACACATTTACAAAACACAACCACATTGGACAATTCCAAATACACACACCTGATACATATACACACACCACTCCCACACACCTAATACAATATAAAACACGCACCCACATTACCCACAAACCCTTACAACGAACAATTTGGAAGAAGCAGAGAGACAGCAAAGCAGAGACCACACCAGCAGACAGAGGCACACAACACCATCACTCATACACAGCAACGCACAAAACAACACACACCCCTAAACATCACCCCATACATGACAACACACACCACCTCACACATCACTCACACCACCCCATGACACCGCAAAGACACCCCAGGTTTTCTGAGGAGGAGCTCAAGGTCATGGTGGAGGAAATCATCCGGGTAGAGCCACAGCTATTCGGATCACAGGTGCAGCACACCTCCATAGCTAGGAAGATGGAGCTATGGCGCAGAATTGTGGACAGGGTCAGCAGTGGGACAGCACCCAAGAACACGGGATGACTTCAGGAAGAGGTGGAACGACCTACGGGGTAAGGTGCGTTCCGTGGTCTCAAGACACCACATTGCGGTTCAGAGGACTGGCGGCCAACCCCCACCTCCTCCCCCACAACTAACAACATGGGAGGAGCAGGTCTTGGCTATACTGCATCCTGAGGGCTTCGCAGGAGTAGCTGGAGGAATGGACTCTGGTAAGTCAAATCTTTCACTACTTCATCCTCCACCCTACCTGTATGCTATTACATACCCCCACCCTCGCCCTCACTCCATCACTCTAACTCCTCACGTATGTCCCACTATCACAAACCACACATCCCAACACCAAGCCCTGCATGCAATAACAAAGCACGGACACCCATCGCCAATGCATGTCCACTACAGATACCCACACAGACCCCTAAACAATTATCACACAAGGTCCTACACAAGAATGTAAGCACTGGGGTACAGGGTCACCCATCTATTGCACACCATGGCACACACAGATGCAATAATTTAGCCTTTACACCCCTGCAGGACCCCTACCCAATGTCACTGGACAGGAGGTTCCATACATGTCCACTCCTCCCACAGAAGAGGCCCACAGTGATGACAGCAGGTCTGTCCAATTGGATCTAGATGACCAGCCCGGCCCATCTGGGACCTCGGGAAAGTCGGTTTCCCTCACACAGTCACAGGCCACTACAGAGCCTCCCCCCTCAGGAAACACTAGCACAGCACCCACCCAGTGGGCCCATACCTCTGTCCCCCGGACACGTCAAGCAGCAGTGTGTCCACCACTACAGGGAAACCCAGGCTAACCTACCACCCCAAGAACAGCAGGGACCTGGGGGCAGTGGCGGTGGGCACACAGTTCAGGGGACAGAGGCCCAGGAAAACCGGGGAACTGGGAGGTCTGCTGTGCAACAGGGGGCGGACAGGCCCAGGGAACCTACTGTCCATGAGGCCCTCTCTAACATCATGGGAGCGTACCATCATTCCCAGGAGACGATGGCAACGGTACTGGCCAAGTTTCAGGAGACCCAGCGGCTGCAGGAGGAACAGTATTTGGGATTCAGGGAGGAACTCAAGTCCATCAACACCACCATGGGGACCATTGTAGGGGTGCTGAAGGACCTCGTGACCACCAGGAGGGACACTGTGGCACAACAAGGGGCCACTGACACTAGCCTGGATGATGAACTGCCCACCACCTCCGCCGGCGTTAGTGGACAGGAGGCACCACCACAGGACCACAACACCAGCACCCCACCCCCTGCAGATGGAAAACCACCCCACAAGCGGTCCCTGAGATCCAGGACAAAGACTGAGAACAATGCCAAGAACCCCGCCAAGAAATAAGACCACCCTGAATGTCATCCTTCTGTCCCACTTTGCCACACTATCCATCCTTAAATTGCCCTAGCTCCACTTCCTATGCACTTGTGAGACAACTAACTGGACTCTGCCATGGACATTCCTCCACCATCACCCCTGCCCATTTTACAACCCCCTCCACTATTTAGCACTTAAATAAACACCCTTGAATCACAAAACAATCTAGAGTCAGTCTGTGCTTTCACAAATGTGTATTTGCAATAACCGAGGGAAATAGCAATGTCCATTGTATTGTCAACATACCTATGTCACATAGCTCTAGTCCATGAGGTAACATAGCAGAGGTCACACAGTGGGACCCACATCTGTGAAATCGAAAGGGAAAGTGACAAATTAGGGTCCATACACTGGGTGAATGTGACAGACAGATGATAGGTCGAACAATTTTATCAGATGTAGGAGGCAGTGATGTCTTCTTACCTGTGTCTCACTGGAAGCTGGATCACAGTGTTTCTGTTGTCTATGTCCTCTTCTTCAGCCTCCTCTCTTCACTGTCCACAGGCTCCACAGCTGCCACAAGACCACCTCCTTCTGGACCATCCTTCTGCAGAAAAGACCCCTGTCATCGCAAAGCTAAGTTGTACAGCATACAGTAGGCCACGATGATCTGGCACACCTTCTTTGGTGAGTAGTATAGGGAATCACCTTTCATATGGATGCACCGGAACCTGGCCTTCAGGAGGCTGAAGGTCCTCTCTATAACCCTCCTAGTTCGCCCATGTGCCTCATTGTAGCGTTCCTCTGCCCTTGTCCTGGGATTCCTCACTGGGGTCAGTAGCCATGACAGGTTGGGGTAGCCAGAGTCACCTGCAAATGTCGAGGGACAACTGTTAGACACACACCAACCATTTGGGACAACCCCAGACAACTATTCACACTGTATAGGGTCCTTGTCCTCACCTAATAGCCACACACGGTGCCTCTGAAGTTGCCCCATCACATAAGGGATGTTGCTATTCCTCAGAATGTAAGCCTCATGCACTGTGCCAGGAAATTTGGCATTCACATGGGAGATGTACTGGTCGGCCAAACACACCATTTACACACTCATCGAATGGTAGCTCTTCTGGTTTCTGTACATCTGTTCACTCCTGCGGGGGGTACCAAGACCACATGTGTCCCATCAATGGCACCTATGATGTTGGGGATGTGTCCCAGGGCATAAAAGTCACCTTTCGCTGCAGGCAAATCCTCCACCTGAGGGAAAACGATGTAGCTGCGCATGTGTTTCAGCAGGGCAGACAACACTCTGGACAACAGATTTGCGAACATTGGCTGGGACATCCCTGATGCAATGGCCACTGTAGTTTGAAAAGACCCACTTGCCAGGAAATGGAGTACTGCCAGGACCTGCACCAGAGGGGGGATTCCTGTGGGATTGCGGATAGATGACATCAGTTCTGGCTCCAACTGGGCACACAGTTCCTGGATTGTGGCACGATCAAGTCTCTAGGTGACAATTACATGTCGCTCTTCCATTGTCGACAGGTCCACCAGTGGTCTGCACATCGGAGGATGCCGCCATCACATCACCTGCCCCAGCGGACGTGCTCTATGGATGAGAACAGCGAGCAGAGGGTCAGCCAACACTGAGATACTAAAACAACAACTTTATTGCACACATTTGTCAATCCGCTATGTGCCTGTCTTAGTGTGTATGCAAGGCCTAGATATGTGTGACGCATTTAAAAATAATGCCAAGTGGCCCCCTGAAATGGCGGCTGCTTGACCTGTAATGTGGGACAAGGGAATATGAGGTAACTGCGCTGGCGTTGTACACCGTCGCGGTAGGCGGTCAAAGACAGCAGCGCAATCCTGCATTGGTTAACATTGGACCCTATGGGTCCCAGGAGCCAATGACGATGTACGCCGGCGGTGACGGTACGCACCGCCACGGACGTGACAGCCAATTTCTCTCTGTTCACTCACTTGATACCTGATCTTCGACAGGAGAGGACCTACACTGCAAGTGCTGCTGTGACCTAATGTGTCTGGGGAAAAGGCCCATGCCTTCACATCGGAGGAGTCAGATAAACCAGTAGATGGGGTCCTCCCCCAGTACACGCTACTCTACAGTCCTCCAGACAAACAGGTGAGTACACTGTGAGCATGCTGTATGGTCAATGCCTGTTTGGAGTGGTGTGGATGGGAGATGGGGGTGATGAGGTGTGCATGATCTGACGGTGAGTGTATGTGTGTCAGGGCAAGGGTGGGAACGTGGGCCAATGACTGTGATGGTCCGGACAATTAACGTTGTACCTTTTCCCCTGTACTATTCCTGTAGGTCAGCGCCCACCAGAAGAAGGATATTTGGCGTGCCATCGCCAAGGACGTCCGGGCCCTGGGGGTCCTCCACAGACGGAGCACCCACTGCCGGAAAAGATGGGAGGACATTCACCACTGGAGCAAGAAGATGGCGGAGGCCCAGCTGGGGATGGCCTCCCAACGTGGGAGGGGTGCACGTCGCACCATGTCCCCCCTGATGTTCCGGATCCTGGCGGTGGCATATCCGGAGTTGGATGGGCGCTTGAGGGCATCAAAGCAGCCACAAGGGGGTGAGTACAGCCATATCCATTTGACTCTGCGCGCATTGGAGGTGGTTGGGTGTGGTAAGTGGGCTGTGGGTTCCCCGAGGCTAGGGCGAGCCTTGTAGGCAAGGACTCTTTGTGAGACAGGGTAAGTGGCACCCCAAACC
The DNA here is from genome assembly GCF_031143425.1 of Pleurodeles waltl. Taxonomy (NCBI): domain Eukaryota; kingdom Metazoa; phylum Chordata; class Amphibia; order Caudata; family Salamandridae; genus Pleurodeles; species Pleurodeles waltl. Next base: position 254,476,210 of record NC_090437.1, on the reverse strand, counting down.
CACCAGTAGTAATCGCCATCTACACCTAGTCAGGCTCCTGTGACTTCCATGTGTGCAGCAATCGGGCATAAGCCATGTACCCCATGTCCCTGTGAGGAATTAGGGAACTCTAAGTGCATGGCGTTGTGCAGAGGGCTGCTGTGTCTGTAGTGTCCGCCAACGGTAGCGGTATTGCATGTACTGAACATGTCTTTCTACTTTCTTTCCCCCCCTTTTTGTTGTCTCCCTGTTCTTGTGCGCATTAGCATCATCAGGCGGAGGAGCTGTGCCACCAGAGCAGGAGGGAGCTGCATCCCACATGGCCCTGGAGGGTGACACTACAGTGTCAGAATTCACCAGTGGGATGGAGGGCGAGGGGAGCTCCACGGCGGGGACTGGAGCAGAGACCAGCGACACCGACTCCTCCTCTGATGGGAGCTCCCTTGCGGTGACAGGCCCCTCTGTACCCCTGTATCTACAGGTACAGCTGCTACCCCACTTACCAGCACCGCCCTCCCAGCAGCCCCTCAGCGTGTGCCCCATGGCCGCTCACCCAGGAGGGTGGGCATCTCCTTCGCCCCAGGCACTTCAGCCCCTGCCCCAGTCATCCCTGCTGCCCACACTGAGGAGGCCATTGACCTCCTGAGATCCCTCACTGTTGGGAAGTCTACCATTCTGAATGCCATCCAGGGTGTAGAGAGGCAGTTGCAACAGACAAATGCATACCTAGAGGGCATTCATTCTAGCCAGGCAGCCCAACAGCGAGCATTTCAGACTCTGGCCTCAGCACTGATGGCACCATTGTCCCTGTGTCCAACCTACCCCCTCCGACTTCCTCCACCCAGACCCAAACCCCAATACCTCAGCCTATCCCAGGCACACCATGAGACCAGCATGCACACACCTCAACACACAAGGGTAGCTCTGGCAAACATAAGCACCACACATCCCACAGGCACTCACACAAGCATCATACTCATGCACACATATCAACATTCACTGCCTCCATTGTGTCCCCCTCCTCCATGTCTCCCTCCTCCCTCCCTGTCACGTCTCCACTCACACCTGCATGCACATCCTCAGCCACTACCTCCATCACCAGCACACCCACCAGCACACCCCGCTCATGTGCAGTCACCACCCCCACTACCATTCACACGTCCCCTGTGTCCTCCCCCAGTGTGTCTGTGACACCCCCTCCCAAGATACACAAACGCAGGCACACACCCACCCAACAGCCATCCACCTCACAACAGCCTCCAGCGCATGCACCTTCACCCAAAGTCACCAAACGTACACCTCCTACTACCACCACCTCTTCCTCCACTCCCAAACCCCCTCCAGCTACCCGTCCCAGTGTGTCCAAAAAACTTTTCCTGTCCACCCTTGACCTTTTTCCCACACTTCCCCCACCCCGTCCATCTCATAGGTCCCAAAGTAGATCACAACATCTCCAGGACCAGTGGTGCCTGTAGTCACCGGTATGTGGAGTGCACCGGCCACCAGGACAGCCAGTGTGGCACGGAGCCACAGCACAGACAGTCCCCCACCTGTGAAGCCCTCAGAAGTTGGCCAGTGCCCGGCGGGAGAGGGGGAAGACTCCAGCCAACAAAGCCGCTCCCAGGGGTCCCGTTGGGAGTGTGGAGTCAGCTGTGACACCTTCCAAGGTGGGGAAGGGCCATAAGAAACCCAGGAAGTCTGGGAAGAGCAGCACGGCAGAGAAGACCGCCACCATCCCTGCTGCCCAGGAGGCCACCACCAGCCCCAGCCCAGCTGCCCAGGAGGCCACTGCCAGCCCCAGGCCAGCTGCCCAGGAGGCCACCATCAGCACCAGCCCCGCTGGGCCATGAAGGACCGCCAGCACCAGCCCCGCTGCACCATGACGGACTGCCAGCACAAGCCCCGCTGAACAGGGCACCGCCATCTCAAGCACGGCTGAACAGGGCACCGCCATCTCTAGCACCGCTGAACAGGGCACCGCCATCTCAAGCACCGCTGAACAGGGCACCGCCATCTCAAGCACCACTAGCCCATGATCGGCATGGGCACTGACGCAACTGGGTCCGTCACGGGTGAGTGATGCACTCTGGGCACCAGTCCCCCTCCAGAACCAGTGGAGAGATCCATCCACTACCTCTGTACTTCACAGGATGAAGCACTCTGGGCACCAGTTCCCCTCCAGAACCAGTGGATACTGTCATCCACTACGTCTGTCCTTCACAGGATGAAGCACTCTGGGCACCAGTCCCCCTCCAGAACCAGTGGAGAGATCCTTCCACTACCTCTGTCCTTCACAGGATGAAGCACTCTGAGCACCAGTCCCCCTCCAGAACCAGTGGAGACTGTCATCCACTACCTCTGTCCTTCACAGGACGAAGCACTCTGGGCACCAGTCCCCCTCCAGAACCAGTGGAGACTGTCATCCACTACCTCTGTCCTTCACAGGATGAAGCACTCTGGGCACCAGTCGCCCTCCAGAACCAGTGGAGAGATCCATCCACTACCTCCGTCCTTCACATGATGAAGCACTCTGGGCACCAGTCCCCCTCCAGAACCAGTGGAGACTGTCATCCACTACCTCTGTCCTTCACAGGATGAAGCACTCTGGGCACCAGTCCCCCTCCAGAACCAGTGGAGACTGTCATCCACTTGAGAGACTGTGGCTTTGCACTCCCCAGGATTGAACAGTGGGCAAACCACCCAGTGTAGAGTCTTGAGAGATTGTGGCTTTGCACTCCCCAGGATTGTACAGTGGGCATGTGGCCCCCTCATGGATTTGGTTTCTTGCACTCAAGCGGCTGAGGTGCCCCCCCCCCTTCGCCTCCCCCTGAGGTGCCTGTTTTCTTGCTGTCTGATGCCCCTGCAGTGTTCTCTCCATCATGGTCGGGGATCTTGTGTGGGCCTCGCCCATACCGTGTGGTCCCAGTGTTCCACGGACTTTCTTTGCGCAGTACCTGGACTACTATGCCTGGTATTTATTTTGTACATGGTGTATATATATATTTCTGCCTACTTGTTTTTAATATATTCCAATGGTTACACTCATTTTCTTTGGTCTTTGCATTCTTCCGGGGGGTTTTGGGGGGTGTAACTGTGATGTATTGATATGCATTAGTGTGTGTGTTGTGGTGGGTGAGGGTGGGGGTTTTGCTTGTGTGTGTCCCTGTTTTTTGCCTCCCCCCTCCCCTGTTTCGTAGGTGCTGTACTCACCGTGGTCTTCGCTGCTGGCGTTTGTGCTCCTAGTAGAGGAGCAGGTAGACTATCGCAGGGAGAATTTTGGGTTCCGGTTCCATGGTGTCCTCGTTCCTCATGGAGTGTGTAGAGGTGAGCGTCTTCCCTTCGAAACACCTGTTTCCGCCGTGTTTTTATCCGTGGTGAATCCGCCCCGGAAAAGGTGGAGGATTGGCCTGTCATAATAGTGTGGGTGGTACATTGGCTCCCGCCTGTCTGTTGGCGGTGACCGCTGCGCTGTTTGTTTGTACCGCCGTGGCGGTCTGAGTGTTGAAGTGGCTGTCTTTGTTGGCGGTTTCCGCCACAGTCGTAATTGCAATTTTTTTTACTGCCGGCCTGTTGGCGGTCTTACCGCCGCTTTAACACTGTCCGCCAGGGATGTAATGAGCACCTTAGTCTTCACTTCATGATCTGACTCAGGATGAGGGGTGTGGACCCGCCTCTGGGCACCTTTGGTACCCCCCTCAGGGATGCTTCTCCATCTACTCTATTGGTCCAAGACCACTGCGGACCGCTGCGATGGCCCCCGGGGGACTACAACTTACTGCCCCATTGGGGTACCTGTGAGGTACACCTTCTATCCCTCACCCCTACCCATCATTGGTCATCATCTTGGGGAACTACCCGGGCGGTGCACGCTGTGGGCTCCCCTACGTCTCGCCCCCCCCCGGTCCCCACTTAACCTCACCCGACCTACCGCAATTTAATCCACACAGCACGCTCCCCCCACTGTGTTACCTTCGCAATCCTCCGTCTGCAGTTTTGGGGCCTTCTACCCACTTCCTTAGTACTCTTTGCAGGGCTGGCTAGGACTATCCAGGCAATGGCTCCCGAGGCCTCTTACCAGAGACATCAGCCCTGGTATGGTAGTTACCCTTTCTTTCTAACCTGAAATGTACTTAGATGCACCCATCTGTCTCGGATATTGGCCCTGTCGTAGGTTCCCTTTCTGCCCCTCTCTCGGTTCCGTCTCATGCCGCGCTATGCTCCTCCACACACTTTACCTCTTCCATACCCGCATATATCACCCCGTGCTGCTCGCCCCTGGGTGTTTTTTGGTAGTCCCCTTGGGCTCCAGACCCTCTTCTATCCCCTTCCCCCACGCGCTCGTCGGGCGCGCTTAGCCATACAGGTTCTGACCTGCAGTTCAACAGGGCTCCCAGTAGTGAGGAACTGCCTCGCCTACTGCAAACCCCACATCTGTGTTCTTGTTTGTGTCCCTAGATTCTTATTCCTCCCTCCCTGCCTTCCCTATCTAACTCTTCCTTCACTTCCTTTTACCCTATCTTTTACGCCTTGAGCTTGCACGCTTGCACCCTTCTCCCGCCCTCGACATACCCGATCTGTCCTTTTCTGTTTTTCTTTTTCTTCCCATCTCTTCTCTCGCCTGACTGATCCTCTTCTTTTCTCTGACCGAAGGTTCCCCATCCAGCCTCCCCCATACTACTTACCCTCTATCAGCACACATGCGCTCTGAGCTTTGCTACTCCCGCAGTGCCCCCCATTAGGTGTATTAATGTATGGGAGGTCACACCCCCCCCGAAACCTGATTAACCCAGTCCAACGATGGGATCGACAGCCCCGCTAACGGTCCTCTCTTGGAACGTCCATGGCATGACGCATTACATCAAACAGTAAAAAGTCAAAACCTACCTACGATAAAAAAAAACACGTATTGCCCTCTTACAGGAAACACATCTGTCCCCATCGGAATCAAAGAAACTGGGTAGCACAGTGAGGCGTAGGGCTCGGGCGGAGATGTGTGACCCGGAGGGACGTTATGTCCTTGTCAAGCTTATATTGGGCACCTCCACTGCTTGTGTTTGCTCTATCTATGCTCCGACGGGTTCCAAACATTCTTTTTCTATTTCTCTCTTAATCGGCTGTTGACAGAGGTCGGAGCCTCTCAGCACCTACTAGGTGGGGATTGGAATCTAGCACAAGATGCCATTCTGGATCGATCGGGTTGCCTTGACATGGGCAGTAATGCTGACTGGGCCCTCCTAGGTGACTTTCTGTCGGACCACGGTCTGCTAGACCATTGGCACCTCTCCCACCCATCCGATTGCGAATACACTTTTGTCTTCCCAGTTCACAGGACTCAATCCAGCCTAGGTTACTTCCTCATCACTCATCAGCTGTTGCATTTGTTTAGAGAGTCCAAGATCCTACCGGCTGCATTGTCTGACCACTCCCCAGTTTTATTGGTCCTGGAGCTGGGGCTGGTATCTCCCAGATGTAAGCCATGGCATCTCCAAACCTCCTGATACCAGACACCGAAGGGGAAGGAGCAGCTCAGATCCCATATCGCCACTTATCTCCTAAATAACAAGGGTTCTGTCTCTTCACCTCAATTGCTGTGTGCTGTGGGCTGCGGAGAAGGCGACGATCTGTGGGACGCGACAAACAGAGAGCTCTAGAAGACTGCATAGCCCAGACTACCCGCGAATACACCCTAAGTCTCTCCCCATTCATTCGCCGTCCCCTGGAGCAGGCCAAAATGGAGCTTAACACCCTCTTTACATCACGCATGGGAATATGCATTACAGGGACTGAGAGGTCGCCACTGCGAGCACGGGGAGAAGGCGATCCAATTGCTGGCCGCCCAACTCCATCAAAGTGAGGCGGTGTTGGCCATACCAGCCTTGCAGAGCACCGACAGCATGCTTATTAAACATCCCCAGGCAATCACAGATGAGTTTGGTCACTTTTATCAGACTCTCTACACTCCAGAAACAGTGGAAGACCAGGTCAGGTTGATCACCTTCTTTGAGAAGGCGAATATACCCTGTCTCTCGGAGGAAGGCAGGGCCCTTCTGGATGGAGACATCAGTAAGGAGGAGAGCCAGCAGGCAATCGCCAACCTCCCACATCATAAAGCCCTGCAGAGGACGGCTACCTGACAGAATTCTATAAATGGACAGGGGCGGATACGGTGGATGCCCTATATGAGGCCTTCCGCAGGGCATACCAGACAGGCTCTTTACATCCCCTCTCCAATAAAGCTTCTAAAATAATATTACCCAAACCTGGAAGGTTCCTCTCCTGGTAGTGGTAGTTACCGTCCCATATCCTTCCTCAATGGAGATGTCAAAATACTGTCGGGGATTCTAGCGGCGTGCCTCAAGAAGGCCATACCGTCTCTCATTCATCATAGGCAAGTTGGCTTTGTACCCGTCTTCCCTTCTAGGAACCATCTGCGTATGCTGCTCTGTGCTCTTTGGGCAGCACGAGACTCCCGGGAGGAGGCTCTTGCCCGTTCCCTGGACGCCGAGAAGGCATTTGATCGAATAGAGTGGTGGTGCCTCTTTGAAATGCTAAAACGTTTTGGTCTCTGGACTAGTTTTATTACTAGGGTGTGTTTGTAATATGACTCACCGACAGCACAGGTCAATTGCGGTGGGTTCCTCTCCGATACCTTTTCTGTTAGTAGTGGGATCCGCCAGGGCTGTCCCTTGTCGCTGTTACCATTCCTGATGCCCATGGAACCCATAGGGGCAGCGATCCATAGATCCTGTCTCATTACCTGTTTATTTATATGCCAATGATATTCTACTCACTCTCACCGACCTAACAAAATCCTTGCTGGCTCTCCATTTTATCTGAATTTGAACTTATCTCGGGCTACCGGATCACCTGGGATAAGAGCGAGGCATTGCCCTTATCGCCTGTGACAGTAAGTGCATCCGTACAGAGCTTCCCGGTGAAGTGGAAACTGTCGCGTCTTCACTACCTGGGCATTTACATTAATAGAGGATTGCAAAAAATGGTAGCCAGTATGAAACAGGATTTCGATAAATGGACACATATGGGCCTCCCTATGTGGGGAAGAGCACAGGCGGTACGAATGGTGAGCCTGCTGAGATTCCTGTATGTTCTGGGTATGCTGCCTCTGCCTCTGCAGATACCCCTGCCTTTTCTTCAAGAGATAGACCATCGCATCAGAGCCTTCATTTGGGGGTCACTACACCCACGGTTGCCCAGAGCTGCATTACTCGCCAGAGGCGAGTACGGAGGACTAGGTCTCCCCACAGTGGAACACTACACCCTAGCATTACATCTCTAGCAGCTGGTCTTCCTTCTTCCGGGAATGCAGGTGGAATGGACACTTGCATTTCCCACAGGGACTTCATGCGCTCTATTATACCGGACCTGCTCTCCTCCGATTAACCAATCCCATGATCAGAGCCATGCGAAACTCTTGGCGGCAACCACACCGCTTATTGAAAGTGGACCTCCTGATTCATGACAGAGTCCCACTCTGGGGCAACATGGGTTTTCTAATAGGTGGGACGACTATAGTTTGGGAGGAGTGGCGTTTGAAGGGCCTCATACGGTTCGATCAACTTCTAACCGAGGGCAGATTGAAGTCATTTGCGGAACTCTGGGAGGAATTCGACCTGCCTGCACACCACTCGTGGCATTTTATACAGCTCAAACACTGTCTGGGGAGACACATGGGGAGTCCACCCTGGTGACTCTTTCAATCCCCAGTACTCCACTACTTGGAAACCTGGGGTCCCCTTCAGGGAGTCATATCCGGAATACACACACTGTTGAACTGCCACCTATTTTCCCTCCCCCTCTTGATCTCCCTCAAAGATAAGTAGCAGGCATGCCTTCAGACCGAATATGAACTGGAGGACTGGGCAGGATTGATTGAGGCGAGAGACTGCGGAGCTCGGGAGGCTCGCTTGAAATTCAGTCTCTTCAAGACGCTACACGATTGGTACTGGACCCCCCAAAAATTGCACTCTCCAAGTTGTTGCCTCACACCTCCTGCTGGCGATGCCCCCATGCCTGCTGCGATTTACCTCACATCTTACATGACTGCTCAGTCATTCAACCTTTCTGGCAATCGGTGGTGTGTACCCTTAGGGAAGTGCCGCCCTTGCCGCTCTCTCTCACTCCACTCTTTTTGTTGCATGACACTGGAGATTTGTACGACCTCTACCGACCACAGCAACGTTTATTAGACACAGCTCTGGCTACTGCCAAAGTGTGTATCCTCAGTCACTGGCGCTCAGAAACTGCCCCCTCCCATGGGGAATGGATCACTGCAATGTAACAGGCTGCCTCCCAGGAACGGCTCATATACAGCCTCCAGGATAAGATGGATGTGTTCCTCCAGACTTGGGCCCCCTTCCTCTCAGCACCGGAGGGCTGAGTGCTCCATGCTGGTGTCCTGCTCCAAGGTGCACTGCAGTGACTCCCTTGTTTGGGACCACCCGTCCCTGCTGCTTGGCTCCAGTTGCGTGTAGGCACACATCTATGTTTGAGCTTGACTCCTTTTTCCCAAGGGTAGGTTTTCCTTCTTCTTCCTTCTCTTCCTCCACCGCTTCCACCACCTCTATTCCCACTATATCTACTACATCTCCTTTGAACATCCCCCCTTGACCTCGCCCCCCATTCCTCCCAGTCCCCCCCCTTGGTCACTTCCACCTCCACCTTGACTTCCACTTTCACTTTCACTCTCCCCTTTTACTTTCACTCTCACTCTCACTCTCACTCTCACTTTCACTCTCACCTTCACTCTCACCGTTATTACTATCCCACTGCTATCCCACTGCTGTATTTCTCTCTCTTTTCCTACTGATCACACATATCTGAGCCCCGTGTTACCCTCTGTTAATTAACCATGACGCATAATGTGGCAGATGCAGCCCCTATCCCTTGCTCAGTCTATACTTTCCTCTCACCATGGACTCATTCCAGCTGCCCTAGTCCTGATCCCCTCTATTGCTCATCTGCATCACTTCCTCTCCCCCCGCTATAATGTGTGCACTCCACCATCTCTCCCGTCTCCTCCCCCTTCCCCCTCTCCCACATTCCCTTCTTTCCCTCTTCTTCGGTTCATACGTCACTTACACCTCTCCACCACCCTGGCCCTTTCTTCCCAATACCAGCTCATGTCTTCCACTCCCCTGGACCCGCAGTATTACCCCCTTTCCTTACATAGTCACCCTAACAGGATCCCCCCATTCTTCTTTCTCAGCATGCAACCCAGATAATGGATAATGGAGTTTTGGGATGCTTGGAGGAGGGACAATTGGCGGCGCTATGCCCGGACACCCAGAATTCCCATACCTACCACTGCTTGGGTATGGGTTGGGACACGGGAAGGGTTCCATACTATGATCAGACCACCTTTTCCAGTTGCTGCATTGAGCTTCAGATATGTACCAGATTTTGTTAGGCCCTCTTGGTTATCTGCGTATGTCAGAATATCTCCTCTTCCCTGTATATTTGACATCTTCTGTAATGTGATACTGGAATTCACAGAGTTATGTACCTTGTCTCATTGGATGGATCTGTGTAATGTATTGTTGGTTTTGAATAAAGAATTACAACACAAAAAAAAAAGTATGACCCAAGCCAAAAAAAAGAATTATCAGGTAAACCAGGCAAAAGGATAAAACAATATCTCAAAACTACATAAAAATTTGAAAAAGTTAGAACACAGCCAAGTCGCTGTGTTCCAACTGCCACTGCGGGCGGACCGTCACGGCCGGGGGCAGGCATCTCCAGGCCAGTGGTGAGGCTGTTTCCCACGACCGTATTACGAGGTTGCACACTGTCAGTCTTTCCGGGGCGGTCGCACCGCCATCAAAAGCCTGGCAGAAACGATTCACCCAAAAGAGAACACTTACCTTTAGGAACACAGGCATGTCTGCAGGCTCCATGTCACGCAAATGTCAAGCCTTCCCGATGCTCCTGTTTGCTTTTGAACTCCAGGATCAGTGATGAAGACACCAACCGTAAGTACACCCACGTATCATGCACTGGAGGGAAAGATATTAGTACACACACAACAAACACGCACAGCAAGCCACACCCCCACACACATGCAAACAAATACCCTGTACCAACACACACACAACACATATACACACTGACACTCGTCAATTGCATATACACCACACATACATGTAGAAGGAAAGCCAGGACAAGGTAGTTACTGTCTACACCAACGGTGCAGTGCTATATAAATATGTATAAATATTAAAACAACAGAAGCAGCCAATGAAACAATGTACAATGGGGCCCATGCCCAGTCCATCAAGTCCACTGTGCCCTGTGTACACTGGGCACAGAATGAGGCCCAACTGGACTCCTGACTGAAAACTGCTTACCTCCACTGGGGAGGTGCAACGGTGGGGCATGCAGGTACCTCAGGGCTGAGGGGGGGTGGTGGTTTGGGTTTGGGGGGTCCTCAGATTTGGGTATGGAGGGGGGTCCTTAGGCTTGGAAGGGGGGTTGGGCTTGGACTTTGATTTGGGTGGATAGAGTTTGGGTCGGGCCTTGGGAGGGGTGACAGTTGACTTGGTGGGGGTGGAAGTCTTAGGCAGGGGAGGGGCAGGGCGACAACCAGGGGAGGACTGGGATGTGGAAGGCAAGGGAGTGGGGAGGGTAACAGGGTGCTTGGGGGGGACAGGGACAAGATCAATGTTGGGGATCAGGGAAACTTATTTTAGGTAACATTTCTTAGGGGTATGGGGATGGTTATAGGAGTAAGGAATGGGAGTGGAGCTAGAGGGAGTGGTTGGGAGGTGAGTACTTGGAGGTGATTTGGATGCAGGTGCGTGCTTGGATGCCATGTGTGTGCTGCATGACTTGGATAGGTGAATGTGGGCATTTATATGTAGTGGGAGGAGGGGAGAAGGAGATGCAGGAAGATGGCAGGGGGATGTGTCACTGTATGTTGTGGTGGTGTCTGCAGGTAGGGTGAGTGTGCTGCATGTCGGGATATTGACAGTCATGCTGAGTGCTTGTAGTGTGTATGGGGTGCATGTGTGTGGTTCTGATGTTGTGGTGACGGTGGCAGTGTGGGCACTTCAGGACATCAAGAATGCTTTTGAGGAATTCTTTGGACTGCTGCATCTGCAATACCAGTCCCTTGATGGCATTCACTATGGTTGACTATCACACAGCGATTGACCTCAGGAGGACAATAGCTTCCTCATTGAGGGCAGCAGGGCTGACTGGGGTGGGGGCAGAGGTGCCTGCAGAAAAGGAGATGCCCACCCTTCTGGGTGAGCGGGCACAGGCAACTGGGTGGGAAGCTACAGGGAGGGCAGTGCTAAAAAGGGGGTGTCAGACAAGGATGTAACTGGAGTGGTCCCAGATGGGTCCACCACTGCCAGGGAGCCGCCATCCAAGAAGGAATCCAATGATGGTGTGGTCGATCATGTCTCCCCCGTGGCACTCTCCTCACCCTTCGTCCCACTGGTCCACTCGACTCCGCTGGAGTCAGCCTGCCGGGTCCCATGAGCTGTAGCTTTCCCACTTGCCGGTGCCCCTTCCTTTTCGCCAGAAGATGCTGATGCACACAAAGACAGAGAAGGAGAGTTAGGGAAAAAGGGTGTTAGAGAGACAGGGTGCAGTGAGTCAATGCCAGCACAACAGTCAAACAGTGTAACAACATCATCATCTGCTGCCATGCCACGCCATGCCCTCACCTACACATGCATAAAGAGGGACACCATGGGCCAAACTACAGCAATGCTGATCTGTACTGCTGATGGTGCTACAATTGTACACATGTACTTGAAGTGACTCACACTAGTCACACATGTCCAGTACTTGCCAACTCCACATGACTGTTTATGGAAACAAAACCTGTACACCTGTATCAACTGAATCCTGCATGGGTCAGTAGCATGCCCACTAAGCCAGTGATATCTACAACACTGACATCTTGTACCACTCTGCCTGACTACACATTCCGTATAGTGCTGCAGAATGAGGAATCACTCATCCCCGCTCGCAAAGTTTTGGGAAAACGCAGATGACTATGCCCTGACACCTCAGGTGAACTGATGACGTTGGCAGGAGCTGGCTGCCAGAACATGTTTGTGGTGACAACACACATTACAAATTGGATGTACTTGCCCTCATAAGTAACTAACTGAATGAAATGGTCACACATCTGCAATACAAATCCTGGCCGAGTGACTGAGACCCACAGTGGACAGGCATCTACCTAGTGCCTATGCTACAGTTTCCCACTAGTACACAAACCAAAAGCACTTAAGCAACACAATAATGAGGTAAAAGTGTGAACTTACCCCCCTTGTGGCTGCTGTGCTTCCCTCAAGCACCCATCCACCTCTGGGTAGGCCACCACCAGAATGCAGGCCATGAGTGGGGTCAGGGTCCAATGGGCACACCTTGCTCGTTTGGAGGACATCCCCAGCTGGGCCTCAGCAGTCTTTTGGGCCCAGCATCTCAAATCCTTCCACCTCTTTCCACAGTGGGTGCTCCGCTGGGCATGGACCCCCAGGGTCCCCACTTGCTTGGGAATGGCCCACCAAATCCCCTTCTTCTGATGGCCGCTTACCTGCATGGGTGACACAAACAGAAGGACAAGGTCCTGTAGAATGGCATCACAGGGACAGCAGTGGACAGCACACATCTCACATATCTCATGGCAACACCCACATGTCTACACACCAATGACTGTCAGACTCCTCACCCATCTCCATGTATCCACTCTATCTGCCATGTCCCAATGCCTTACATCCACAAACACATCACTATCAGACAGAACAGTGACAATAGACTCACTGAAGCTCTGGTGCCCATTACAACTGTCCATACAGTGGTAGGACCCCATCAACAAGCTTCTCTAGTTCCTCCTGGAAGAAGGCTGGGGCCCTATCACCTGCAGGACGTGGGATCTCGGCTACCAGATTCAGAACACAGCAACACATACAGTGGAGGTCTTGTGTGCAGGAGTGTCAGGTGTCAAGTGAGCATTGCCACATGAATGGCGTTCATGTCCAGCTCGGACATCATGGTCACCACCATTGCGATCACCATAGACTCCCATAGTCAACCATGTTATCCAATGAGGAGTTGCATGGCGGTTGTGACCGCCTACAGTCATGACATCTAAAGCCAGGGGGATTCATTCACTTCCATCTGTCCTGTGCATGCAGGGCAGGCGACTGCCATTTTACATGTATGTTGTGAATATGGGCTGAATGTTAGCAGCGTCATAGGTGACAATTGTTACTTATACACAGATTTACTGTGTCAATGCAGCTTTTTCTGACTTCTCCCCCTCCTATTCCCAGACACGGTGCAATGTTGAGGATGAGACACGCTCCTGTGTACCGGCCCTTAGTTGACCTTACCACTCTGGAGGAGCGACACATCATTCAGACACATCGCCTGAATCGTCAGACCATCATGGAGTTGGTGACCCAGTTGGAGCCTGATCTATTGCCTGCCACCCGTCATCCTAATGCCATCCCTCCCACAGCACAGGTGTTGTCAGTCCTCCACTTTCTTGCCACATGGTCGTTCCAGATAACAGTGGGATTGGCAGTAGGGATGTCTTAGCAAATGTTCAGTAACGTTTTGAGGGATGTACGTTTTGACCTGTTGAAACATCTGCCCTGCTACATCAGTTTTCCCCAATGTGCTGATTTAACCACTGTAAAAAGTGCCTTCTATGATTTTGCACATGTCCCTCATGCGACAGGGGCCACAGATGGCACACACATTGCCTTGGTGCCACCCAGGAGGAATGAACGAGTGTTCAGGAACCGTAAAAATATTCTATTCTACCAATGTGCAGGTGGTGTGTCTCACTGACCAAATTATCTCACAAGTGACTGCCAAGTTCCCAGGTTCTCTGCATGACTCTTACATTCAGCAATGTCCCACACATGAAGGCACCACTACAGAAGGACTGGGCCTGGCTCATTGGTATGAATCCAAATATATGTGTGCCCTGGTACACTCAACTCTCTTCACGCCCTGGCCTATCTCCCTCCCAGTCTTGACATGGTTCCTGCCTCTGTGCACACAGGTGACTCTGGCTATTCCAACCTTCCCTGGCTACTCACACCTGTGAGACGGCTGACCACCGGTTTTAAACACAGTTTCAATGAGGCCCATAGTAGGACAAGACGTGTGATTGAGAGAACATTTGGGCTACTGAAGGCCAGATTCCGGTGTCTACACATCTCTGGCAGTGCCCTAATCTACATACCACAGAAAATGTGCCAGATCATGGTTGCCTGCTGCATGCTACACAATCTGGCCCTGAGAAGTCATATCCCATTGCTGGATGCAGAGGAAGTGGCAGCTGGGCCAGTGGCAGACGAAGGGGACATGGGAAGTGAAGAGGATGATTAGGATGCAGCTGACGCCTCAGCAGAGTTAATACAACAATACTTTCACAGAGCTACAGGTATGTGTCAGGGGTATGTAATGTGATCTGTACTTCTGGCCCCCTTCTGACATTTATCCTCCTGGTGTATGTTATCAGTAGTGGAATTGGGTTCAGCCCTGCCTCTGGGTGGTTTGGGAGGGGGTCACATGTTGGGTTGTTACTGTACACATTTCAGTTCATTCATCTCCCTGCTGTTGTGTTGCTTCACAAGTGACATGTTTGTGTTTTACCGTTGTTTCCCGTACTGTCTCTTCATCTGCAATATGTGTGCTACACATTGTAGCGTCAACAGTATTGTTGCCCCTTCTAAGAGTACACTTGCGAGGCAGTGCAACATTACAGTTTTGACTGTGGTACATGCCTTGTGTTTAGCTCTGCCTGCTGTGATGGAGGGACCATTGGAGATGGTTGTCTTGGTAATGTGGGTCTCACATGGACACATGGCCAGAGCTGACACTTGCCAAATCACCATTGGGACATAGTTATTGTGGTGCATGTGTGTTGTATGAACATTTTTAATTCCTATAGTAAATGTTGTACCTGTCTTGTTCTACTTGCAGGGCATTGGTTTGGCATACTCAGGTTCCTGCATCACCTGTTACCTCCCTTGACACATGTGTCCAAACCCTGCCTGCCCCACTATCATCCATGCTGCATTTTGATCCCCCTTCTTTCACGTACACATACTTTGGCAGAACAATGGGTTGACAGTTAAACATACAATGCCACAGTAAATATTACTTCTTGCAATAAAGCACGTAGGCAGTCACAGTGCTCAATAGTGCTTATTTGAGACTGACCCGTGCAAGGGGGATATGTGGGATCATGGTGGGTGGACTCATCAGAGTAGTCTGGCCAGCTGTGTGTAGCATGGGTCCAATATAGGGAGCCATGGGAGAATGGAGAGATGACAGTGGACAGTCAACAGGGTGTTTCTGTGGCACACAAGGGAGAAAGTTCAGGAGAGGGTCACTTCCTGGAGGTAGTGTTGGTCTTGGCATCAGTTCCTTCAGGATGTCTGGTTGGATGTCCCTCTTGCATGGGGGTCCCTCAGCTACAGGGTGAGGAGTGCTGGTGGTCTGCGGGTCCTCAGGCATGGCCTCCTTTCCACTAGCTGCCACTGTAGTAGATGGCTCTGTTGGGATGTGGCTAGTGGAAGAGGTTTGTTGGTGGACCCATGCAGGATGCCGGCCAGATCCTTCAGCACCCAAGCAATGGAGGCCATGGTAGCATTGACGGCCTGCCACATGGCCTCCTGATGGTACTCCCCCTGCAGCCTCAGGTTCTCCTGCATGGTAGTGAGCTTCTTGCCTAGCGTGTCCTGGGTTTAGTGGTACACACCCAGGACTTGTGAGAGGGCTGCCTGTGCAGTGTGTTTTTGTGCCTGCCCCATCCCTTGGACCAAAGGTCCCTCCCCACTATCCCTGGCCCCCTGTGTCTGTGCCCCTGACACAGTGTGCCCACTCCCATTAGCATCTGGATCTTCATTGTCCTGAGTGTGTGCCCTTGACTCTGGCCCCTGTACTGTGGTGCACACTTCTGAATGAGCGGTTCCTGGGGCACTGGTTTGGGGAGGTAAGCCTAGCTGAGGTGTGGCTACCACATGGAAGGGGGAGTCCATTGCATCTAGGGTAGGGCTGCTGGGTATGGACTGACCAGTTGACCCTGATGAGCCAGGCAGGTTGTCACTGTCCAGACATCCACTGGGGCCTTCATCCTGGGGATGGCTGTCTGACCCTGGCATCCACTGGCGTGTGGCAGAGGGACCTGTGGATGGGAAGGGAGTTAGTTTAATATTGTAGATGTCTTTGTTGGCCACATTGTGTGATGCATGGTGTAGCTTGACTTGCTTCCCAGTGATGGCAATGAGAGCTGCAGTGCTGCAGGTATTGTTTGGGAGATGCAAATTGTGCCATTGTTTCCATGTGCCATTGAGGGTTGAGGATAGTGGATGACGTTGTTGTCATTGACATGTGTTGGAATGCAGTTGAGGCGGGCTTTTGGTGTGGCATGTGGATTGGTTGTCCATGCAGGGGTTCTACTGTGAAGTGTGACTGTGTTCCGCTGATGTATAGGGAGTGTTGCATTATGGGAGTTGTGGTGCTTGGCATTGTGCTTGGTATCCGTGCATTTGGGGGTGACTGTGTGGGGATGGTGGCAGTTATGTCATGTAGCATGCAGGGGAGTGGTGTGGGTTGGCTGGGGGGTGCAGAGGTATGGTATGGGGTTGATTGGGGAGAGATGGGGGTGGTGATGCATGCTAGGCAGGAGTGGGTGATAGCTGCGGGGTGTTGTTGACTTACCAGAGTCGATCACTTCGATGATTCCAGTCAGGCCCTCAGGATGCATGATGTCCATGACCTTCTCCTCCCAGGATGTTAGCTCAATGGGTGGAGTTGGGGGCCCACCGCCAGTCTTGTTCAAGACGATCTGCTGCCTGGATGCCATGGAACGCACCTTCCTCCGTAGGTCGTTCCACCTCTTCCTGATGTCCTCCTTTGTGCGTGGATGTGTGCCCACTGAGTTGACCCTGTCAACGATCCTCTGCCACAGCTCCGTTTTCCTTGCTATTGATGTTTGCTGGACCTGGGCTCTGAAAAGTTGTGGCTCTACCCTGAAGATTTCATCTACCATGGCCCGGGTGCTTATGAGGTGCCATTTTGGTGGAGTGAGGGGGTTTGGTTGTGGATGCAGGTGGGTTGCGCTGTTGGTATGTGTGTGTGATGTGTGACTTGTGCAAAACGTGAAGTTGTGTGGTGTGTGCTGAGTGTTCACTGTGAATATGCCTGTGGTGTATATGTTCTGTGCAACTGGGTTGTCACTATGTGTGCTGTTTGCAGGGTTCGCAAGAGATTGTGGGCGTGTGAGGGGCTGATTTATAGCACCGTGAGCAGATGTGTGTGGTTTGTGCATGTGTCTCTAGTGTGGGATAATCTAACTGTCCAATGTGGTGATACCTACGATTGGCAGTACCTTTTCTCTGACGTCAACCTCACGAGCTGTAATGGCAAGTGTTTTGAATATGCTCCTCTGCAGGGCCTTTGATTTCTTCCATGGCCTGCAGTAGGGCTTTGACTCCACTTGAGCCACTCTTATACTGCTTTGTATTGTTTCTGGGCTCACAAGGCATGCATGAGCCGTATGCCATGCCATTGCAAACTCTCAGGGCGAACAGTCTTGTTTTCCACAGGCACGTAATCTCCTGCCTTGGAGCAGTCAAGTAGACTACGCCATACGTAGGATCTGCGGTTGAGCATGTCTTTATTCTCCAACATCCTTCACACATTCTGCTCATTATGTCATACTTCTTAGAACCACACCCTGACACCTCCACCACATATCAAACAGATACTCAGAAACACAAGGGCCTCAGTGTGTACAGCATCAATATTCTACACAGACCAACCCAAACTTGATTCCCCGCCACAAAAACATTGAAATCTCAGGGCTATAATGTACCATGTCTAAAACAAAATATGGGAGAGCATTTGCATAGCTTTGCAACAGTGCAAATATTTTTAAATCTGGTCCTTAAAGTTTTTGCCGGCAACTGTACCAAAATAGCTTATATGATGTATAATAAAGTCTATAGATAGTCTTGAAATTGTGCATCTTTGCATCAGCTGAAAATAAGAAGCAGTGTCCTATGGTGATTCTATATTAAAATTGTGTCTCACTAAAGACTATACACCAGTAGCAGTACCTTAAATAGTGTATCCTTCTGTGCCCTCCATTCTGCTGCTTCCTTTTGCACATGCTTAAATTAATGTTATACGTGAAATGCTTTTGCACATGCTTAAATTAATGTTATATGTGAAATGCTTTTTTTTCAAATTGGGTTGGTTTACACTGCATCTGCAAAACTGGTCATAAAAGTGCAGATTTTACATGTTGCACTCACAGAGGCACTGCCCGAGAAATGTTTAGTGATTGCTGCCTAAAATATTGTATCCTTCTGTGCCCTCCATTCTGCTGCTTCCTTTTGCACATGCTTAAATTAATGTTATATGTGAAATGCTTTTTTTTCAAATTGGGTTGGTCTACACTGCATCAGCAAAACTGGTCATAAAAGTGCAGATTTTACATGTTCATAGTCAAAGAACAGGAATTCCTAGAGCCTGTACACCTATATAAAAAGGACCCCAGACAAATATTTAAATTACAGATGTTTCTGGAGTGGATTTTGCATTAGGCTTCCTACTCAACCGTACTAATGACATTGTTGTAATGGTGGGGGAGGGTGTGAATATTTTTATGTTCTTTTATATAAACTGTTATTTTAATAAATACTTCTCAATGCAGTGAAATAATCTGGTGTAAAACAGTGAAGGGTGGAATTCATGTTTGCACAATGTTTGTTGCACGATTTACATTCCAAAGATATTGATGACCTTGCACCGGCTCTTAAAATGCACCTTCAAGTCAATGGTAATTGCATCTCCTAAATGCCCAAGTCGCATGTAGGAAATACATAGGACATCAGAATAGGACTCGCAAATAGGAAATCCCTATTTGTGATTTCTTATTCTAGGAATTGCAAATTGCAAATTCTACAGGGTAGAAATCTCAATTTGTGTTACCTTAAATGGCTTTGTACATAAGAAAAGCCTAGTTTGCATTTCTTAATGCCCCAAAATAGCGATTCAGACCATAAGAAATGCAAACAGGATTCGTACATCTGGCCCTATATGTCCTACATATTCTGTCTGACATTCTAAGTAGCACGAAAGGTGTGTAGAGAGATAGCAAGATTGAATGAAGATGAGAGTAGCATATACACTGTATGTTATATGTGATTTTGAGAATGATTTTCTCTAAAAGTTATTGTTCATTACTGTATGCTGTTATTATGTTAAAAATATTGATGATCAAAAAATACCACTAAAGATATACTTGTTAATGTATTCTGCCTGAGCCATATATAGTAATTTAACATACAGTACTTTGAATGTATATGGCTGTCGGGGTCATTTGGACCCTGCTTTCTGCAAGTCAAAGCCATATCCCAAAAAGTCATTAACAAAGTCAATAGGTTTGGCCTCTGTAAAGTGCATGCACACAAGAACACAACATACAGGGTACCCTAGCTCACAGTGCTACCTTCACATAGGCACTCACACAGAATTATGTCTCACTCTGCACTGCAAAACCTGTAGACCACTTACATGCATGCACAAAATATAGAGTTAATGCTGCATTCTCACAAACACACCCCTCACAATGCACTTAATAAACATGGTGGCTAACCTAGACTCACACAAGTTTACTGCTCACACTCACTTACAAATCTCATTATGAAAAAGCTGAATTTGGATAGATGGTGGCATAGGAGACACAGGTTGAGTACCTGGTGCATTGGGACACTAATATAATTAAAAGCTGTTGAGTTAAGCTAAATTGAGCCTACATATCCACTGAGGTTATTTAATTCCCATTAGCGCACTTAGACTGGCATTGCAGAATATGTGAGATGGATCTTTGTGGATGTTTGCAGGGAAAAAAGTTTTGGCATCAGAAAATGTCCCATCAGCCTTCTAAAAAAGCAGGGTGGTTGCAGGCATATGCTAAAATAAATAAATAAAAACAAAAGAATGGCAACTAAATGTAGAGAGCATGTGCTTTAACCCCTTCACTGCCAGGTCTTCTCCCCTCAGGTGCCAAGCCTTTTTTTGGCTATTTGGGGCAGTTTACGCTTAGGCCCTCATAACATTTTGTCCACATAAGCTACCCATGCCAAATTTGCGTCCTTTTTTTTTTAACAGCCTAGGGATTCTAGAGGTACCCATAGTTTCTGAGTTGATTCCCCTGTGAGAGACCAAGAAATTAGCCAAAATACAGCCAATTATTATTTTTTTTTTTTTAAATGGGAAAAAAGGGTTGCAGAAGAAGGCTTGTGGTATTTCCCGAAAAAGGGCATCAACAAAGGGTTTGCAGTGCTAAAACCACCATCTTCCCATCTTTCAGGAACAGGCAGACTTGAACCAGAAAACCACATTTTTCAACACAATTTTGGCATTTTACTGTGACATACCCCATTTTAATTATTTTATGTGCTTTTAGCCTCCTTCCTGTTAGTGACAGAAATGGGTGTTAAACCAATGCAAGATCCCAGACAGCTAAAGATTTCTGAAAAGTAGACAAAATTATAAATTCAGCAAGGGGTCATTTGTATAGATCCTACATGGTTCCCCTACAGAAAATAACATCTGGAATAAAAAAACTAAAAAAACATTGAAATTGAGGTGTAAAAACAGCCATTTCTCTCCACGTTTTACTCTCTAACTTTTTTCAGTGATCTCAAACTTTCAAAAGCATTATACCATTACATCTGCTGGACTCCTCTGGTTTCAGGGATATATAGGGCTTGTAGGTCCATCAAGACCCTAGGGACCCAGAGTCAATAAAGGAACTGTCCCTTCCAATGGGTTTTCATTGTATACCAGGTGTACAGCAAATAATTTGCTGAAATATAAAGAGTGAAAAATATGTATCAAGGAAACCTTTGTATTTCCAGAATGGGCACAAGATAAGGTGTTGAGAAGCAGTGGTTATCTGCACATCTCTGAATTCTGTCATCCCCATATTAGCATGTGAATTACAGAGCATTCCTCAAATAGAGAACTTTGTTATACACTGTCTTACATTTGGAAAGAAAAAATGTAGAGAAAGACAAGAGGCAAGAACACTTGTTCTTCTATTCTGTGTTCCCTCAGGTCTCCCGATAAAAATGGTACCTCACTTGCGAGGGTAGGCCTAATGCCTGCAGCAGGAAACACAACATGGACACAACACATTTTTACTTTGAAATCTAATGTGTTTTTTGGAAAGTGTCTAGCTGTGGATTTTGGCCTCTAGCTCAGCCGGTACCAAGGGTAACCTACCAAACCTGTGCATTTCTCAATACTAGACACCTAGGGTAATCCAGGATGGAATGACTTGTGGGGCTCTCACCAGGCTCTGTTACCCATAATCCTTTGCAAACCTCGACATTTGGCAAAAAAACACTTTTTCCCTCACATTTTGTTGAAAGAAAGTTCTGGAATCTGAGAGGAGATACAAATTTCCTTCTACCCAGCATTTCCTCAAGTCTCCTGATAAAAATGGTACCTCGCTTGTGTGGGTAGGTCTAGTGGCCGTGACAATGAAATATCCCAAAACACAATGTGGACCCATCACATTCTCCCAAAGAAAACTCACCTGTTTTTTTAAAAATACCTAGCTGTGGATTTTGGTCTCTAGTTCAGCCGGCACCTAGGGAAAACTAGCAAACCTATACATTTTTTAAAACTAGACACCTAGGGAAATTCAGCTTGGGGGTGACTTGTGGGGCTCTCACCAGGTTCTGTTACCCAGAATCCTTTGCAAACCTCAGCATTTGTGAAAAAAACTGTTTTTCCTCACATTTCGGTTATAGAAAGTTCTGGAATCTGAGAGGATCCATGAATTTCCTTCAACCCAGCATTCCCCCAAGTCTCCCGATAAAAAGGGTATCTCACTTGTGTGGGTAGGCTTACTGCCCACAACAGGAAACGCCCCAAAACCCAAAATAGACGGATCACATCTTTACTTTGACAATAGATGTGTTTTTTGGAAAGTGCCTAGCTGTGGATTCTGGTCACTAGCTCAGCTGGCACCTAAGAAAACCTACCAAACCTCTGCGTTTTTGAAAACTAGACACCTAGGGAAATCCAGGGTGGGGTAGCTTGTGGCGCTTTCACCAGGTTCTGTTACCGAGAATTCTTTGCAAACCTCACAATTTGGCAAAAAAACACTTTTCCCTCACATTTCGGTGATAGAAAGTTCTGGAATCTAACAGGAGCCACACATTTCCTTCCACCCAGCATTCCCCTAAGTCTCCAGATAAAAATGGTATTTCACTTGTGTGGGTGGACATAGTGCCCGCAACAGCAAATGCCCGAAAACTCAACGTGGATACGTCACATTTTCCCGAAGAACACTGACCTGTTTTTTGCAAAGTGCCTAGCTGTGGATTTTGGCCTCTAGTTCAGCTGGTACCTAGGGAAACCTAGCAAACCTATACATTTTTTAAAACTAGACACATGGGGAAATTCAGAATGGGGTGACTTGTGGGGCTCTCACCAGGTTCTGTTACCCAGAATCCTTTGGAAACCACAAAAGTTGTAAAAAAAACACTTTTTCCTCAAATTTCAGTGCTGCAAAGTTCTAGAATCGGAGGGGAGCCACAAACTTCCTTCGGCACAGCATTCCACCAGGTCTCCCGATAAAAATGGTTCCTCACTTGTGTGGGTAGACCTAGTGGCCGCAAAAGGAAATGCCCCAAAACACTATGTGGACACATCAAAATTGTCAAATACAAAACAACCTGTTTTTGCAGGGTACACCTGCGTTTTTGGTCCTGGGCTGTGCAGCCATCTAGGGAATCCTACCAACCCTAGACATTTCTGAAAACTAGACACCCGAAGGAGTTCAGGGAAGTGTGACTTGCGTGGATCCCCCACTGTTTTCTTACCCAGAATCCTCAGCAAACCTCACATTTAGCTCAAAAATCACATATTTCCCACATTTCTGTGTCAGGTCACCACACCAACATAAATTTCCTACCGTGCAACGTTCCACTTGTGTAGGTGGGCCAAGTGCCTGTGACAGGGAAGAGCCAAAAACATGTAAAAAATGAGGGGGAACCAAAGTTGGTCCAAAAGGGCAATTTGAAGAAAAATGTTTTTAGGCTGAAAAGTGGGGCAAAATTGTTATCGGTATAGATGCAATAATGTGGGAAAAGTGTGTGATTTCAAACAAAGTTGGAGGCTTGCAGGGCATTGTGGCTAAGAAAATAGTGTGGTGCATGTGAAGCACATCACCCTGGACTCACCCAGATGTTTAGATTTCAGATGTGTCAAGATCGCAGAGATTTTTTTCTGGATGGCAGCGTCCCAAAGTCAGCCCTCACCAGTCCAAGTGGGACGATTTTGAGAGTTAGACAAGCTGTCATGGCCCAAATGTAAAACTGAAACCCAAAATAATAAAGGCCCTCATCACAACCCTGGCTGTCGGTGATAAAGCGGCGGTTATACCACCAACAGGCCGGCGGTAACAAAAATGGAATTATGGCCACAGCAGAAACAACTCAGACAGACAGCCACTTTAACACACCGACCACCACGGCGGAATCAACAAGCACCACAGTGGTAACCGCCAACAGCTAGGCGGAAGACAATGTACCGCCCACACTATTATGATCGGCCTATCCGCCTCCTTTTCCAGGGGGGTACCAACACCATCAAAAGCCTGGCGGAAACATATCTCAGAAGTCAAATGACTCACCTGTGGAGACTCAGGGAACAACCACAACACCATAGAGCCCGAGCTGCACATATTCCCCATGCTCGTCTACCTTCTGCTGCATTATGAACATCAACGCCGGCGAAGACGACCACGGTGACCACTGACGCCTAGCACACAAGGGAGGGGGAGAAAAAAGAGAGTGACACATACACGCAACACGCAACACCCCCACCCCCACCCCCAACACCATACACACAACCAGATGCAGTCACATTACATATTCACCCCGTACCCCTCAGGAATAATCCAAGGACAAAATGATTTGAAGAAAGTGAGTGTAATACAACATAATACTATGAATACGTGCATCAAAATCCAAACGTATACAAATATTTACAAATGTAGGGATACTGCCCAGTCCTCAATGTCTGTGGGCCACAGGGCCACATCACATAGGTCAAGGCCCCACCTCACGCCTGCAACAACACGGAGAGAACACTGCAGGGGCATCAGGTCGAAAATACACAGGCACCTCAGGGGGACAGGGAATTGGGGGGGGCACCTCAGCCGGAAGGTGGTACGAGGCCATTGGTCCTGGATGGGGCTACATGTCCACTGCTTGGTCCTGCAGAGTGTAAGGCCACAGTCTCTCAAGTGGGTGGTTTGCCCACTGCTTGGTCCTGGGGAGTGAAAGGCCACCGTCTCTCTAGTGGATGGCTTCTTCCACTGGTTCTGGAGGGGGCATTGTGCCCAGTGTGCTTCATCCTGGGAAGGATGGGGTGAGTGGATGGCTTCTTACACTGGTTCTGGAGGGGCATTGTACCCAGTTTGCTTCATCCTGGGAAGGATGAGGTGAGTGGATGGCTTCTCCACTGGTTCTGGAGGGAGCATTGTGCCCAGTGGGCTTCATCCTGGGAAGTATGGGGTGAGTGGATGACTTCTTCCACTGGTTCTGGAGGGGGCATTGTGCACTGTGATGCAGATCCTGGGGCGTGCAAGGTCACAGTCTCTTACCTGGGTGTCAGACCCACAGGATTTGCAGGGCCCAGGCTGCACAACAGCCCATGGATGCAGGCCTACACACTACCTGGCGGTGGTAACAGCTGCTCAGTTGTAGCAGTGGCGGTGCAGGTGTCAGTGCTGGCAGTGGTGGGGGGAGGCTCTAGCCCTTCCCCTGTAGCCTCGGATGGCTGCCCACTGGGGCTGCTGCTGCTGGTGGCGGTGCTGACAGTGGTGGGGGGAGGCTCTAGCCCTTCCCCTGCAGCCTTGAACGGCTGCCCTCTGGGGCTGCTGCTGCTGGTGGTGGTGCTGGTGGTGGTGCTGGTGGTGGTGCTGGTGGCAGTGCTGGCAGTGGTGGGGGGAGGCTTCAGCCCTTCCCCTACAGCCTTGGATGGCTGCCCACTGGGGCTGCTGCTGCTGGTGGCCAGAGTGAATGCCCTCCAGGAATGTATTTGTCTGTTGCAAATGGGCTGCCAGCCCCTGGATGGCATTCACAACGGTTGACTGCCCAACAGAGATGGATTGTAGGAGGTCAATAGCCTCCTCGCTCAGGGCAGCAGGGCTAACTGGGGCAGGGCCTGAGGTGCCTGGGGTGAAGGAGATGCCCACCCTCCTGGGTGAGCAGGCACAGGAAACACACTGAGGGGCTTCTGGGAGGGTGGTGCTGGTATGGGGGTGGCAGCTGTACCTGTAGTTGGGGTGGGCACAGAGGTGTCTGTCACCACCAGGGAGCTTCCATCAGAGGAGGTATCACTGCCCAAACTGTCCCCTCCAGTCTCCGCTGTGCTGCTCCCCTCGCCCTCTGTCCCACTGGTGCCCTCACCGTCAGTGGATTCGGCCTCCTGGGCCCTGTGGGATGCAGCTCTCCCCGTCGCCGGTGTCTCTGCTCCTCCGCCAGATGATGCCAATGCATATTAGGACAGGGTGATAAAACAAAAAGGGGGGGAGAGACAAAGGATACACTTGGTCAATGATGGGAACAACACCACTGTTGGCGTTCACGACACACACACACACACACACACACACAGGGAACAGCCCTACGCACTAGGCAATGCACTAACAGTCACACTGCTAGTCACCAGCCCATTGACAGGGACACCTAACGCCAATTGCAGCATACCTCAGACCCCTGCCCAGTAGTGGATGCCTACTAGCTTGGTTGGAGGAAGTTTACATCAGACCCTGCCCAACATGAGACCTGCCCTGCAATGTCTGGCCTGGCCTAGGGGCACCCAAAAGCCCACATCCCCCACCCGGATGCCACCCCACCACGCGCAAGTAGTATATTGGGGCACTGTACTCACCCCCATGTGGCTGCTGTGATGCCCCAAAGCACCCATCCAGCTCCGGATAGGCCACCGCCAGTATGCAGGCTTTCAGGGGGGTCTGGGTTCGACGGGCACCCCTTTCTTGTTGGGAAGCCATCCCCAGCTGGGCCTCCAAGGTCTTCCGTGCCCAGCGTCTCAGGTCCTCCCACCATTTCCGACAGTGGGTGCTCCGCCTGCCATAAACCCCAAGGGTCCGCACATCCTTGGCAATGGCACGCCATATACCCTTTTTCTGATGGGCGCTGACCTGCAGGGAAATACACACAGGGAAAGGTATTAGTTAGACTGTTCTGCCTATTACACTCATGGCCCACCATAGCCCTCCCATCCTCTTATGCACAGACATGGCCCAGCATACATGCAGCAAGCTGCCCAGGGCCCTTCTACCAACCCCCCCTACATGAGGCCTTCACACACACCACTCCATGCATTCATGCCCCATGTATCGTGCTCACAGTATACTCACCTGTTGGTCTGGAGGCCCAGACAGCCTTTGGTACTGCGATAGAACCCCATTCACCAGTCTCTCCAACTCCACAGCAGTGAAGGCAGGGGCCCTTTCCCCAGTGACACGAGCCATGGTTGGTTCCAGACACAGGTCACAGCAGCACATGCAGTGTAGGTCCTCTCCTGTTGAAGGTCAGGTAGCAAGTGAGTGAATAGATAGAAAATGGCAGTCACGTCTGCGGCGGTGCTTACCATCACCACCGGCGTATATCACCATTGGCCACTGTAACCCATAGGGCCCAATGGTAACCAATGAGGAGTTGCACAGTGGTTCTCGACCGCCTTCCGCAATGGCGCACAACATCTACGGAATTACCTCATTTCCACATGTCCCTCCTAACAGGACAGGGGGACGCCATTTCAGGGGGGGCAGGCCATGGCACTTAACTGTGTGACAGTACACATAAGCACAATTTGGGCCTATCCAACAATATACTGTTACAGTCCCAACATGTAATGAAGTTTAGTGTTTGGAAATATGCGATACTGACCAGCTGCTCACCGTTTTACCCCCTAGATTGCAACCGCTGCGGATGAATAGGAGATGGAGACATCCCCCGTGTACAGGCCCCTGGTGTACTTGGCAATAAAGGAGGACAGGCACATTATCCTCACCTATAGACTGGACAGGGCCACAATCACAGAGCTATGTGCCCAATTGAAGCCTTACCTGATATCTGCTATCCGTCACCCCACCAGGAACCCCCCTCTTGTGCAAGTCCTATCTGTGCTCCATTTCCTGGCAACTGGCTCCTTCCAAGTGACAGTGGGCTTGGCAGCAGGAATGTCACAGCCAATGTTCTCAATAGTGCTGACCAGAGTGTTGTTTGCCCGGATTAAATACATGCGCAGCAAAAAAAAAATCCCCCAAATGGAGGATTGGGCCAAAGTGAGAGCTAATTTGTATGCAATGGGACATATCCCCAACATTATTGGGGCTATTGATGGTACACATATTGCATTTCCCCCCCCCCCAGAGAAATGAACAAGTGTTCAGAAACCAAAAGAGCTTTCACTCAATGAATGAGCAGATAGTGTGCCTTGCAGACCAGTACATCTCCCATGTCAATGCAAAGTATCCTGGGTCTGTGCATGATGCCTTTATCCTGAGGAGTAGCAGCATCCCATATGTGATGGCTCAACTCCAGAGGCACTGGGTGTGGCTAATAGGTGAGCCTTGGTTCCCACTGAGTGGATGTTGGTGTGTGGGTATGGTGTGGGCCCTAAGTGTTAGTGTGTGTCTAACAGTTGTCCCTCGATATTTGCAGGTGACTCTGGTTATCCCAACCTCTTATGGCTACTGACCCCTGTGCAGAATCCCTGGACAAGGGCAGAGGAACGTTACAATGAGGCACATGGGCGAACAAGAAGAATCATAGAGAGGATATTCAGCCTCCTAAAGGCTAGGATTTGTTGCCTCTGACAGGTGCTTCCCTGTGCTACTCACACAAGAAGGTCTGCCAGATCATTGTGGCATGCTGTATGTTGCACAATCTTGCCTTACGTCGCCAGGTGCCTTTTCTGCAGGAGGATGAGGCTGGAGATGGGCGTGTGGCAGCAGTGGACTTGTGGACTGTGAAGATGAGGAGGCAGAGGATGAGGACAACAGAAGTGCAATAATTTGTCAATACTTCCAATGACACACAGGTAAGACAGTGTAACTTAATTTTTAATTGACAGTTTTGGGTTTGACATTGTCACTGGCTGATTTTTCCACTTCTATGGCCACTTACTGTACACTTTGGCATCTCTATTTGCAGATATTTGTGCCCCACTATCGCTCCTGGTATGTTGACTGCAGCGAACTACAGGTCATTCATTTGCATACATTACTGTACAGTTGTATTGCAGTGTTTAAAGCTTGTTAAACAAATACATAGTTCAATCATTTGACAGACTCCAAACTTGTATTTTTATTTTTTCAAATGGTGTTTATTTAAGTACTAATAATTAGAGCGCAATGTGCAATGGGCTGGGGTGATGGTGGAGGAAAGTCCAGGATAGAGTCCAGTCTATGCGGATCACATGTGCATTGTCCAAGGGGGCATAGGAAGTGGAGCAACGGCAGTTCAAGGTGGACAGGGTGATAGGGTGGGACACAAGGGTGACAATCAGGAGAGTCTTATTTCCTGGTGGGGGTCTTGGCAATAGTCTCTGGCTTCTGCCTGGTTCTCCTTCTACAGGGGAGGGGCACTGGGGGGCCTCCTGTCCACTAGCGGCAGCGGAGGTGGAGGGCTGTTCATCGGTTTGGCTAGTGGTAGGGGCCCAGTGGTGTGCCATTGCCTCCCTCATACTGTTGGCCATGTCTGCGAGCACCCCTACAATGGAGACCAGGGTGGTGTTAATGGACTTCAAGTCCTCCCTGATCCCCAGGTACTGTCACTCCTGCAGCCGCTGGTTCTCCTGCATCTTGTCCAGTATCTGTCCCATCGTCTCCTGGGAATGGGGGGATGCTCCCAGGATCTTGGTGAGTGCCTCCTGGAGAGGCGGTTCCCTGGGCCTGTCCTCATCCTGTCACACAACAGTCCTCCCAGCTTCCCTGTTGTCCTGTGCTTCTGTCCCTTGAACCCTGTGCCCACTGCCACTGACCCCAAGTCCCTTATTGTCCTGTGTTTGTGGGGTGGCCTGGGGTCCCTGTAGAGGTGGACACACTGCTGATTGACGTGTCCTGGGGACAGAGGTATAGGCCTGCTAGGTGGGTGCTGTGGTAGGGGACGCTCTGTGGTGGTATGGGACTGGGTAACGGACTGTCCGGAGATCCCTGATGGGCCAGGTTGGTCATCCAGTTCCAGGTGTCCAGAGCTGCTGTCATCACTGTGGGTGTCTTCTGGGAGGGGACTGGATGTTGCTGGCACCTCCCCTCTGGTGACGTTGGCTGAGGAACATGCTTAAGTGATGGGTGTCCGTGCAGGTCTGTGATGGGGGTCCATATATTGGTAGAGCATGCAGGACTTGGCATTGGGAGGGGTGGGTTGTGATGGTGGGGTGTGTGAGAGGTGGTAGAGTGATGGGAGTGAGGGTAAGGGTGGGGGTATGTGATGGCATGCAGGTAAGTGGGGTGATAGTAATACAGATTTGACTTACCAGAGTCCAGACTTCCTCCTACTCCTGCCAGGAACTCAGGATGCATGATTGCCAAGACTTGCTCCTCCCATGTTGTTAGTTGTGGGGGAGGGGCAGTACAGCTATTTGGTGTCTTGCTGCCACGGAGCGCACCTTCCCCCGTAGGTCATTCCACCTCTTCCTGATGTCATCCCTTGTTCTGGGGTGCTGTCTCACGGCCTTGTCCCCGTCCACGGTTCTCCGCCAGAGCTCAATCTTCCTAGCAATGGATGTCTGCTGCACCTGTGATCCAAATAGCTGTGGCTCTACCCAGATGATCTCCTCCACCATGACCCTTAGCTCCTCCTCTGAGAACCTGGCGTGTCATTGTGGTGCCATAAGTCAACATCAGGGCAGTACGCGCTCTATGGGCGACTAGAATGCAAAAACCTTATAGTTTCAAGCTAACATAATTTGTGCATTGTGCTGATATGATGTAGCTTAACCTTTTGCACTGCAGAGTTTAATCTTGAAGACTTATGTTCAGCATACATATAAATACTGTTCACATGTGATGTACTGCTGCAGGCTTTCAGACTGTGTCAGGGTGTGGTCCCCTTCCAGGGCCTTCTAGAAGCTTTCCCTGCAGCATGCCTGGGTGTGGTTGTGGGCTGGGCCAAAACTCTATATAAGGGAGCCAGCCCAGCTCCAGGTGCTCACTATTCAGAGGTCCCGGTGCAGAGCAGCAGCAACTTCCTGAGCTCCTGTTCCAGCGGCCTACTTTGATCCTCCAGGCCTCGCCCTTTTTTTCACTTCATTGGAGATCCTAGATCAGGGCGGTAAGACGGAGGTCGGGGTGGGCCCCCGACTCCGCTATCAAAGACGCTCGAGTTCTTGGGCCTAATCTTTGCATGATAAGCGATTTGACTCTTGTGCGTGTGACTGTGCTCTTGGTCGTTTCAGGGCATTTACATGTGGATACTCGAATCGGCAAGACACGCGATTTTTTTATCTCGTGCTTAATTCATGTTATTCATTGCATGCTACCATTCCCTGGCAGTTACATGGTGGCATACGAATCGGCAAGAAGCGTGATTCGTTTTCTTGTACTTCAACCCTTGATATTCATTGTGCGCTACCATTCCTAAGGCAATTACATGGTGGCATTCGAATCGGCAAGACGCGCAATTCTTTTCTTGTGCTTAATTCACGTTATTCATTGTGCGCTACCATTCCTTGGCAGTTACATGGTGGCCTTCGAATCGGCAAGACGTGTGATTCGTTTTCTTGCACTTCAACCCTTTATATTTATTGTGCGCTACCATTCCTAGGCAGTTACATGGTGGCATTCGAATCGGCAAGACGCGTGATTCTTTTCTCATGCTTAATTCATGTTATTCATTGTGCGCTGCCATTCCTTGGTAGTTACGTGGTGGCCTTCGAATCGTCAAGACGCACAATTCATTTTCTTGTGGTTTAACCTTTGATATTCATTAGGCGCTGCCATTCCTAAGCATTTATATGGTGGAACTCGAATCGGCAAGACGCGCGATTCTTTCCCTGTGTGTAATTCATGTTATTCATTGTACGCTACCATTTCCTGACATTCGTTTGGTGACCTTCAAATCACAAAGCAGCGCGATTCCTTTTCTGTGTCAAAAAATCACGGTGTTCATTATGCGCTACCATTCTAAGGCATTTACTTGGTGGTTTTCGAGTTGGCAAGTCGCGTGATTTATTTCCCGAGTTTTAATTTGTGTTATTCATGGTGCACAAATCATTCAATGGTATTTTCTACCTATGTGAATATCTGTAATGTGCGCAATTCATGTTCCGGCAATTTGAGGGAACAAAAAAATCTGAGTTCAAGATGCAATGTTGTGTGTTCCTAACATGTTTTCTCAAAACCTGATTCATATGATGGTTTAGAAATCATTCAGATTGTTTCCTGATCCTCAGGCAAAGCATGGTACTTGAATTTGAAAGTTGCATTTAACTTTTCTTGATTCCCTCACAGGTACCCAGTCATCTTGAAGCCTAGTCATTTTAAGTCTATGCTTAGTTTGTCCATGTTTTCAGAATGACAATGTTTAGAGTCATAGTCTAGTATTGTTTCATATGATAAAATCGTGATATTGTGTGTTTTAACCTTTTTGCTTCCTACAGGTCTCCTTCCCAGCTTTTCCCTTCCTAATCCCGTTTTCCCCACATGGACTCTCTTAGACTCTGTGACAATTCTAATCAGAGTATTGGAGCTGTCTTGTGGTGGAAGTGTCGGTAACGTGCACAGACCCCGAGGATCTGCTGACTCTGACACCATAGGTGTAGTGTGAGTGGTGTGGGTGAGGGTGTGTGGGGTAATGTGTTGGTGTGTGTGATGTAAGGTGCGTGGATGGTGTATAGGTGATGGTGGTATGTGGCTGTGATCTTGTCTGTGGTCTTGCTATCTCTCTTGTGGCACCTGTTTGTAGTCATAAAGGATTGTGGGTAATGTGGGTGTGTGTTTTATAGTGGTGTGAGTGTGTGGATGTGGTGTGTGAATGGGTGTCAGGTGTGTGTTATTTGAATTGTCCAATGTAGTGTTTTTTTGTTAGTGTGTGTGTATTTT
Source organism: Pleurodeles waltl (assembly GCF_031143425.1). Taxonomy (NCBI): domain Eukaryota; kingdom Metazoa; phylum Chordata; class Amphibia; order Caudata; family Salamandridae; genus Pleurodeles; species Pleurodeles waltl. The sequence goes on along the minus strand of NC_090437.1, from coordinate 254,444,064 downwards.
GGGCGCGGTTGTATGTAGCCCCTATGGTTTATCGCCATTGAGTGGCCACAGCTGTGATTTGTGGGTCAAAATGTTGTGGGCGTAGTTCTGTTGCCGTAACGGTGTGGGTTTTGCTACCACCAGTTTATCACTGACCTTTGGGCTGGCAGACTTGTGTGTGTGGCTGTATAGTGATGGATTGCTATGTGTGTGTCCTAATATGGGTAACGGTAATCCGCTGCGGTGGCGGTATGTTGGCGGCAGTCAGCATGGCGGTAAGCGGTACTTACAGCCAATGTCATAATGAGGGCCCAAATTTCCTCTTTCTTGCCATGGGATAATATGATTTAGTGTGTGGGGGGGGGGAGCTGAAAGACGGTTACCCCCTTCAGTTGGGTTGCCCATTCTGGTTGGTAGCCACCACACCACTATTTTTTTTTTATAATTCCCTGGCATCTAGTAGGCTTTTTCCAACTCACGAAGTGGATCGGGGGTAATTGCCCCATCTGCCCACCCGTGGGCAAGACAACTTTGTCCCCATTTATTTCCACCCTCTGTTTTAAAAAAAAATCTTCCCTGCTCTCTGGTGGCCTTTCTGCCCCCCTTGGGTCGATCTGCCTCCAAGGGGGACAGAAATGGCCAGCAGTAATGTGCCCCCATGGGGCATAACCTTTGCCCAACGAGTTGCCTCCCAAACAAAAAACACACACACACACACACACCAATCCCTGGTGCCTAAATGGTTTCTGCCCCCCCTAATAGAAATAGGCCGATCTGCCCCCAAGGGGGACAGAAATGGCCTGAAATAAATTTTTCCCCAGGGGAGAAACCCTTGCCTAAGGGATCACTCCTCATCTGTAAAAAAAAAAAAAATCCCCGTTGCCTAGTGGTTTTTGCCCCTCTTAGGGGCAGATCGGCCTAATTAAAATAGGCTGATCTGCTCCCAAGGGCGGCAGAAATGGCTTAAAATATATTTGCCCCCCAGGGGAGCAACGCTTGCCTAAGGGGTCGCTCCTCTTGTGTGAAATTCACCAGAACAAAATCCCTGGTGTCTAGTGGTTTCAACCCCCCTAGGGGGCAGATTGGCATAATTTAAATAGACTGATCTGCTCCCAAGGGTGGGGCAGAAATGGCCTAAAATAATGTATTGCCCCCTGGGAATTGGTTCTTGACAAAGGGGCCGCTCCCCTTATGCATAAATACAAAAAAAAAACATAAAATCATTGGTGTCTAGCGGGCGTTTCTGCTTAAAGAGACATGAAAGGAAAGGCCTTTCCTTTCATTTTATGTCTCTGTGCTGCCCCCAGCCACAGGATCGAAAAAGAAATGAAAGCATTTCTCTTCCGATTGTGCTGGAAGCTGAGATTCCAGCGTGGTGGGGGTGGCCTCAAATAAGGTCAGCGCGCGATTGCACGCTGATGCCATCAGACGTCACTGGGGGGAAGGGGAAGCAATTTCCCTTCTCTCCCCCCATGAGCCAGTCCGAGGATGTAATGGTTACGTCCTTGGTGCCTCAATGTTGCAGCCAAGGACGTATCCATTATGTCTGTGGCAGAGAACGGGTCAATAAAAATTAAAAACAGTAAAAAGTATATACAGAAAGTGCTTCAATATGGTGGTATGGTTTTGAATCTTGCAGCAGTGATATATGGTGTTCTACTTAAGAATGTTGTGGCCCAGTAGAAATGACAGTGCAGCTGTTGGTACTCTTGATTACTCAGTTAGCATTAGCATACATTGGCATGAACTGATGGGAGTGAGCTTAAAAGAAATCTCTTTGGAGGGTGGACTCCACTGGATGCAGTGTAACACAGAGTAAAAGGCAAAACACTGTTACTCTGATTGCCTGACATCTTAAAGACCAGCGGTTGTCTACTGGGCAGAATTAAACACTGGTAGCAAAGCCAGTGACTGAAAAAGGTTGATCCACTACCCAACTGTATTCATGCTGTTCTGAAGGGCTAAACTAATATGTAAATGACACTCTGTATACTGAATAACTGAAGTGGGTTTAACTACATCCCATTTTGCTCCAAGCTAAATTATGTAATATTTTTCAACAATATGAGGTTGGTGAGACAGCTAAAACAGTCTTTTGGTCAGATAAAAACCACACAGAAATAGGCATAACACAGGAAGCAGGAGGACATGGGGTCCTTGGCTCACATCCATAAGACATACAGCACTGAAAGACACAGAACAAGTGTGGTACTGCAGGACCACTACATGTTTGTTTCAAGGACACAGAGCAATTGAGATACTGCAGTGCCAGACTGTGTAAGATTGCTTCAAAGACATGGAACAAATGTGGTACTGCAGGGCTAGTGCAAGATTCCTTCAAAAACATGGAACAAGTATGGTGCCATGTACTAGCCAGTGCTAGCTTCCTTCAAAGACATAGAACAAGTTTGCCACTGCGCAGCACCATTTAATGCCTCTCTTAAATACAACAGACAGATTTGGTAGAAGTATAAGGAACAGTACTGGGTTGTATGTGATCAAACTTGACTCAGAGGCATCACAAGATTCCCACGCTCAAACAGGTACACTTACACACTTCCTCACACCCACGGAATACCTACCTATCAGGTCAGAAACAATGCAATCTTTGCTCACATGTAAGGAACATGGACAGTATCTGCAGCAACACTTCAAAACTATGTGTAAAACACAAACACATATGTAGAGCATTTAGGAGCAGTATAAGTCCCCCCCACATGCAGTGCAGGTACAAAATAGTCATCAGCGGGAACATGGCAGTCAGCTAAGCGCTTAGCCCCAAGTGCTCCGCACGGAGGGCTGTGCGACGCTGACGGAGGAGGAGGGGCTTGCCGGCGTGCTGAATCAGCGCCGGGACGGACGCCGGGAGCTCTGACGCGACACTGGCTTTGTTTTTCTCTCTTTGCCGGGGTCGCGTTTTTCTTTCTTTTTCGGGCTGCGGCGGGGGCTGCAAGCCGCTGCAAAGGACTTCTGGAAATTCTGGCCCATACCTACATCGGAGCCGCTGCAGTTGCAGGTAAAGGCATAATTAAAGGTACATGTGAAGAGAGACGTTGGAGGTCTCATTCAACCTCGGGGGTGTGGAGCGAGGCCGCAAGGGGTGTGCTTCTGGGGAGACACTACACCTCCAGGTGCAGCCTTCAAGGCCCAATAACATTTCCTGGAGCTGGTTTAATAGAGACAGAGAAGCAGGGAGAAGAGGCATCTGGACCAGCATTAATGTCACCGGTTAAGCACTATTTGAAAGGTCCCCAGGTAGGTGCTACCAAACTAGGGGCGACGGGAAAAGGTAAGCCTGGCTCTAGGGGGTTGGAAAATATTACTATTGCAGACAATATATGCTTAACGAAAAGGAGGGGCCAATCTCGGATAAAGGGAAGTCTGGGAGAGTCGGAGAATTATAAGGGAGGTACTGGTGACTTTGGGGGGGGGAAGTGCTACCCTAGGTTCAATTTGTCCAATATTTTCAGCCAGGGGTGGAGGAGGCGAGTGAGATCTCTCCTTTACCTATGGAGTCACAACTGACCTTAGGGGGCTCAGAGGCATCAGAACAGGAGTCCCTGGAGAGTCATGAGGCTCAGATCTCCCAGATGCCTCAAATAAAGAGCGTTTTTTTAGGGAGTAGGGAGGATTCCTTGCTCTTACAAGCCCCTCCTTTCAAGCCCAGCACCTCAGTCCCTAAGGAGCCTAGTAATGTGGCTGTCTATGAACTCTTGGTTTCCCTCACAAAGGAGATCCGGGAAAAGTTTGAGATTTCTGAGAGTAACCAAGCTAAGATGCAGGAAGCTTGTATGGTCTTGGAGACCAAGATTAACCAATTGACAGATCGGGTTGGTAAGGTTGAGGAGGCCGTGAAAGAACAAAAAGAATACATCGAGATCTGTTCAAGAGGAACGCGGGTAGGGAATCCCCCAGGAGAATCATAGTGAACTTTGCTACTTATTCAATAAAAGAGAAGATCCTGTCCGAGGCCTTGAAGGTGGGAAATTTTGTTAAAGGTGACTGTTCCTTTAGAATACGGTCAGATGTTTCTAGAGTGGCCTTGGACAGACAGTGGGAGCTGGGGAAACTCATGCAAGAGCTCCTGTCTTTGGGGGCAACAGTGCAGTTGAGATTCCCAGCGGCCCTACGGATTATGTTGCAGAATAAAACTCATAACATAAGAGAGCCAGAGGAGGTTAGGGCCCTAATAGAACAGATGAAGGCGTCACAATAATGTTACAATAATGGCATGATTGGATATACTCCGGTGTATGGCGTGCTCTACGGGGTAACTTTGGTTGCCCCGCTAAAAGAAAGGAGGGTTCCCATGGGTGGATGGATCATGGGTATTGTGAGGGTTATCGTGGTATGGGGAGTGTGTTGTTTTGGGTGTGGGAGCATGGGGGGAGAAAAGGATAAAAATATAGAAGTCCTCAGGAGGTCTCTGTTACAGTTGGAGAAGGCAAGGGCCCAAGATGTTTCTCAAGAAGATGGGTAAGCAGGAGGGTTTACTTTTAAAAATAATCTCATGGAATATCAACGGGTTAAGGGTCTCGTATAGAAGAAGAAAGATTTTAGAGTTTCTCAGACAGGCAGAAGAGGATGTGATTATTTTACAGCAGACACATCTTTCACGAGAAGAATGGGACAATGTGCTTAGAAAAACACGATGGATCTCCTGCAGGATAGTGACTAATCAATTGTGCTCAGTTAAAGGCATTGCTGTTCTTTTCAAAGAGAAAAAAGCTAGGGGGATAAGGATAGGTGATGTGCAGGTTGATTCAAAGTGCAGATGGGTGGTGGTCGAGGTATGTTTTTTTAGGTTATGGCTTATAATTGCAGGCTACGATGGCCCCAATATGGATGATTCTACCCCGTTTACAGAACTCTATAACTTTCTTCTAAAAACTAAGTATCCGATTGTGTTAGGAGGGGATTTCAACATACTGTTGAATTTGGATCTGGACAAATCCACCTCCCGGGCAACGGTTAAGTCACCTAGAAGCAGGTCATTGGTTAAGGAGGCAATGATTGATTTGGGGCTTGTGGATGTCTGGCAGGTCAAGGGGGGGGGGGAAGGGTCCAGATTCACCTTTCATAATAAGAAATATGGGCACAAGTCTAGAATAGATTTCTTTCTACTGCAAAATAGCCTGCTTGGGAATGTTTCTTACGTAGCTCATGCCCCAGCACACCTCTCAGATCATGCTGCTGTGAAGTTGTATCTTCCTTTTATGATGCAAGTCCCTAGGGTTTGGTGTACAATAAGTCGTACATTATTATTGGATGATTTGGTAATTGAGACATTAAGAAAAGATACAAGAGTATTCTTTGAGTTGAATCAGGGTTCAGCCAGTTTGCAAATAATATGGGATGCATACAAGGCCTATATAAGGGGCAGACTGATTAGTTTGGCTGCATACAGGTGTAGTGAGGAAAGAGGAAAGTTACGTAACATTGAGACCAGAATGGCAACTTTGCAGGAGTCCATGCAGAGTGCACAAAAAAGGGAGAATAAGGGCCAATTAAGGATACTCGAGCAGAAATATGAAAAAGCACGTCTGAACTTGGAGTGTCTTTTAGAAAGGCAAGAAAGGAAGAAATGGGAAACTAGCCAGTATGCACATTATGAATACAGAGAAGGATGCAGTAAATTATTAGCCTGGAAGACAATGTCAGATGCTCGAAGAAATACATTTCTTCAATAAGGTCAGAGGTTACTGGGCAGATCTGTGTAGAGAGGACAGAAATAGAAGCTGCTTTTGTTTCCTTTTTTCAAACTTTGTATTCGGATGAGCTTCAGAATTCTGAGGAGCAGATTAGTGACTTCCTGAACAATGTTAGATTGCCTGGCTTGGAGAAGTCAGCACGACATTTAATAGAAGGAGAGATAACTGAGATGGAACTAATCAAAGTTTTTAAGGGATTGAAGAAAGGGAAGGGAGCTGGTCCTGATTTCCTCCCGAATGAGCTGTACTTGTTACTGAGGGAAGAATTAACCCCGGTTTTATTGAAATTGTTTAACCATATGCTTCTGGAAGGGGCACATGTACCGAGATCTTGGGCTGGAGCTGTAATTTGTTTGATTTTGAAACCACGTAAGAATCCAACACAATGTTCTTCTTACCGGCCTATTTCACTACTTAATTCGGATTATAAGATTTACACAAGCTTGTTATCTAAAAGGTTGGGGAAAGTCATGTCTCTGGTCTGGTACATACAGATCAGAAGGGATATATTAAAGGTAGGCAGCTACAGGAATTAGTGCATGACTTGCTGGCTGCAATTTACCTGGCCTTAGAGGAGAAGCTCCCTCTGGCAATATTAACTTTTGACGCGGCTCAGGCATTTGATCAGGTGAATTGGTTATTTCTGCCGGTTGCAGTGGAGTTATTTGGATTAGGAAGCACTTTTATTAGAGCAGTTAAAGAGCTATATAGGTCACCAACAGCGAGAATTTTGATCAACAATGTGCTGTCACAGGAAGTAGGCATTGCTAGAGGAACACATCAGGGTTGTCCTTTATCCCCCCTACTATTTGATTTATATATTGAGCCTCTTGCGATATTGCTTAGAAATAACAGGGAAATTCTCTCCTTCCAGAGTAAGGGATGGGAAAAGAAAGTTGCATTGTATGCAGATGAACTAATGATTTATACTAGAGACCTTTCTTCTTCACTCCCCTTTATAAACTCAGTGATAGAAGGTTTTGGCAGAATGTCGGGATATAATGTTAATGCTGAAAAAACAGAGATTATGTGTTGGAATATGTTATATGAATCCCCGTTAGTTAAACAGGAGATCAGATACTTAGGTGTAGAGATTACAAAAGATCTGAGAGAGGTAGCAAGGGTAAATTTGGAGAAAGTGCATTTGGAGACTAAGAAACTTCTTAGAGCATGGGCGGCTCTCCCCCTCTCCTTAATAGGTAGATCTAATATTTTGAAGATGACAATTTTGCCAAAATGTACGTTCTTATTTAATACTATCCCTTTGGAATTCAACGTAAAGTGGTTTACAAAACTGCAGGGAGATTTGTCTTCATTTGTCTGGGCACATAAGGGAATAAGGATATCTTGGAAGAAGCTGTGTAAGAAGAAGGAGTGGGGGGGACAGCAGCACCAGATTTTTATAAGTATTATCTGGCTTTTCAATTTAAGAATAGCAGAATTATTTTAAGTAAAAAATCTGAGTATACTCCACTGTGGAAAGCTTTGACAGCACACGCGGAGGAAGGGGCCGAGTTTTTTTTTTATAAATTTGGTCATCCAAGGTTTTTCAAAAAAAGTTAGACTCAAGATTCCACGGAGGCCTGCAAGGTTTGGGTACAGATCTGTAACATACTAGGGATAGCCTATTCCGGATTAGCCACAATTTGGGATTCACCAGGTACTCCGGTATGCCTTCTTGATAAGCTATCTATCCCGCTGAAAGTGAGTGGGGTACTATTGTGGGGACAGATCATAGAGGATGTGGAGTTGATTCCCTGGACCACATTTTTGGAGCGAGCAGGGGGTCTGTTTCTAAATTTAAATATTATCAGTTGGTTAGCTGGATTAAATTGTTACAAGTAGGGGAAATTGGTAGATCCAGATGGGAGGAGAAATTTACTCAGAGGCCTGTACTTAAGGAAATCATGTTTTGGTATCAAGCCTTGTTGGAGACAGCTGAGGAGGATCCCCACCTCCCGCTCCAGAAGTGGGGGGAGGTGTTTCCAACCATAGACATAATAACGTTGTGGCAAAAGTAATGTTCAAATCTTTGGTTCACTGTTAAATCAGCGGCGATGAGGAGGAACCATCTGTTTACTTTGCATAGAGTATATTGGACTCCAGCAAGGTTGTCCCGCATTGGGAAAATTCGGAAAAACTGTCCACGATGTGATGACCCAAATGTGGATGACATTCATATGTTTTGGAAATGCTCCAGGTTGGGAAATTTCTGGGAAGCCATTCAGAAAGTTTTAAACAAGATATTTGGTGAAGGAATAACATTGAATCCTCTTTTGGTTCTATTTGGGGTTTGTGATTTGAAAACCCAAACACAGCACTGCCTTCTGTTTGTATTGATGCTTATTGCTCGGCGTCAAATCTGCTATAAATGGGCATGCTCATCACCTCCCACTGCGCAGGAGTGGCAGATCTCGGTCGATCGATTGTACAATTTGGACAGAGCTAGGCCTATTAGTAAAAGAGACATTTTTTGGGTGGGATGGGAAAATGTTTGTCAAACTTTCACTTGAGTGGCGGTGTTTAGCATCAGTTATGAAGTCCGATGATTATACCTGGTCCCCCTTTCCAGGTGTCTCCGTGTATTGCCATGCTTTGGCACCGGACAGATAGTCGGGAAGGGCTTGCCAAGGATGCAGGGGATCCACGAACGAGAGTGGCATGTGGAGTGGCCCATTGATATTGTGGTGTTATACACCTGGGGGTTAACGAGTAGTGGATCCTTCCTTTATTGGCATGGATTAGCGAGATGAGGACAAAAAAAAAAATAGTCATCAGCCATGCAAGCCATTCCTCACAGACAAAACAGGCATCACACGGGCTGCAACATATACGCCTTTTTCAGATACAGAATACCAAGAATAAAGTATTAAGTTGGGTGAGGTATTTAAGTCTCGAGTCAGATGCTAAACTCTGGTTCAGATCAAGTTCCTCTTGACCCCACAATGAACTGAGCATTCTTGTTTTTTCTACTGCTATCCAACACTCCAACCTCATGCATGATAATTGAAAGGTCAAACACGAGTGAGAAATTGATACCAACCTAGGGTTGTATTATGAAAAGTGCCCCGGGGGTGAAACAGGAATGTGGTCCTTCTTTGCATGCTCCTGAGGCACTTTTGTATTACAGAAAGGGCTGCAGATGCTTGTGCAGCCCTTTCTGTAATACAGATAGCTCTGGCACACATATAGCATCAGTGCTATCATCAGAGGGTGTTCCCTCATTTGCCATGACCCCATGCAAGTGAGGGAATCCCTTTGTGTCTGCACCTTATTATAGATGCAGATGCAGAGGCAAAGAAGCTGTCAGGAGGTGCTATGGACCCCCCAGACATCCCCTTGCAGGAAAGTGCAGTCACTTACTGCACCCGCCTGCAAGGGGATCTCTCTTCTCTCTTTAAAATGCAGAAAGGTTGCCACTTGCACAGTGAAACACGGAGTGGTTGCTTCAAAACTTCTCTGTATTTCACTGAAATGTGTTGCCCCAAGGGCTGCTTTAGTACGCGACTGCCCTGGGGGCCTTGCATTCATGCTAATTTAGCACATTATCCTTATTTGCGCTGGGCACACCTTTTGAAATGTGCACCCAGCGCAAACAAGGAAAATGCGCTGTATGTGTGAAACAGCCCTTAGTGGCTGAATTGCACAGTGCGAAACCTGAAAACCTAGGACTAGTCCTGGCTTGGTGACTTGATCAAATAGTGAGATTCTAGGCAATTATTTTATTTTATTGTTTCTTTCTATTTTATCACTACTGCATATGGGAAAAACCTTGACATTTGTGAGGACGTGTGCTGTACAAACATTTCTCTGTTTGATTCAATACTACAATGTTGATCTGTGTAAAATAAGAATATAGCCCACATAAAGAGATCACATGATAACTAACTTGCCTCTTAGTTCATTAATGGTATTGTCATTGGAGTGGGAGTTGGTGGCATGAATGCTTCTAAGTTCATGTTTAAAAACTATCATTTTTAGTAAATACCCCTCAATACAGTGATATAATCATATGCCCTAAGGTGAAACATTTGTCAAAGAAATATACTTTTTTGAATTTTGAAGACACTTTAGCATACTTTTATATTATCATTCAGCTTGTGCCTAGGCACTTAGGGCCAGATGTAGCAAAGCTTTAGCGAGTCGCAAACGGCGATTTTCGCCGTTTGCGAGTCGCTAAAGCCACTTTGCTATGTAGAAATGCATTTTGCGAGTCGGAACCGACTCGCAAAATGCATTTCCGAGTCGCAAATAGGAAGGGGTGTTCCCTTCCTATTTGCGAGTCGCAATGGTATGCATTTTCATTTGCGACAGCGATTGCGGTCGCAAATGAAAGCGCAGTTACCATCCACTTGAAGTGGATGGTAACCCAGGCGCAAACGGGAAGGGGTCCCCGTGGGACCCCTTCCCCTTTGTGTCTGGCACAAAAAAAAAAAATTCAGGGCAGGCAGTGGTCCAATGGACCACTACCTGCCCTGAAAAATACCGAAACTAAAGGTTTCGTTTTTTTTTTCAAAGTGCAGCTCGTTTTCCTTTAAGGAAAACGGGTTGCACTTTGAAAAAAAAAAACTGCTTTATTTAAAAGCAGTCACGGACATGGTGGTATGCTGTTCCCAGCAGGCCACCATCCCCGTGAGTGCCCTGAATCGCTATGGGGTCGCAAATTGCGACCCACCTCATTAATATTAATGAGGTGGGTCTTTGCGACCCCATAGCGACTCGCAGAAGGTGTCTGAGACACCTTTCTGCATTTCCTTTTGCGAGGTGCAAATTGTGAGTCGCTGGGACTCGCAATTTGCACCTCGCAAAAGGAAACCTACCTACATCTGGCCCTTAGAGCCTTGTTGGCTTGCCCATTTCTACTACAGTGCTGTGTATAACAGCATCTCGTTCTGGGTAGCAACATCTTGTATTCTCTAGATTCTGGAAGGTTACCCTGGATCTCAGAGGGATAACTATTCTTACTTCTGGTTCTGAAAAGGAAGAATTGTGCATTAGCGACCTCAGGAAGTTGCTTAAAAGTCACCTCTGCAATCTTCCAGCATAAAAGAAGCAAACACTACTCAAGTCATTAATTTTCATAGTTTCAGCACTCTGTCCCAAGTAAGTTTACTAACTGCTACAGTTTGCCATGTATTCATCTGGATGAACGCAGTAATTACTTTGACTGGCTTGTCTTCAGAAGCCATCAAACATAGGCATACCTTCTTCTTTGACCTCAGTTGGCTTCAGGTAGCGAAGGCAAAATTGTGCACTCTGCATTGACAAAAGTGAGCATGCGCAGTTCTCCACTGTTCTGTATGCCTCCTATGATGCCTGTACAGTGGCACACAGGTTCTTTGGTAGAGCTTGCTGCTTGAAGTAAAAGTCTTCTTTAATGCTCGTTTACCTTTTGAACTCCGGCGTAATTACTTAGATACCCTATCAGGGCTCTAGTGGCTACTGTAAATGGATCCCTTTCACATCTGGGCCCCTGTGCATGCACCGCTAGTAGCTATGTCCTGTTCACCTTAATATTTATTAAAGAGATAGGTCTATAAATACCACATTCTGTTTCTGGTTTCTCCTTTTTCAAGACCACAAAATTGTTTATAAATTATTTGCGAATGCTATCTCTTCCTAACCGGACAAATATATGGGATAATCTGTCCAGGGTATCATCAGCTCCACAAAGTTGTAGTTTCCCGCTATCACGAAAATATATGTACTGTCGTAAACTATAGTGGAGGCATCCAAATTGAAGCCCAAAATGCAACATTTGAATTTCATATACAGAAATGTATTATGAAGATTCTTATTTCATCTCTTCGTCATATGAGTTCACATCTGATTTTCACAATAGGCAGTACATTTCCTTCAGACCAAAATGTAACCAAAATGGGATATTCTCTATTCAGTACCAGAGATCAACTACTACTAAAGAAAGAGCAATGATACAATAAGGTAGAGTCTATTGAAAAACGCGATCAAAAGGCAAGATTTGATTGTACCCACTTCTATTTACAACACAGTCCAGCACTTTTTCAAGTGGAAAAACAGACATGTTATTTGCAACTTCTGTCAATTTTCAAGGCTCAAAGAACGCATGGAACCTCATCAAATAGCTTTTTTTCATTACTTCCAGCGTCATTTGTGTCTAAGGTTTCACATACAATCCATACCAAAGCACTCCAGTTCTCACTACCAACAATAACAGAATTCAGATTTAGTTAACTGAAATTTCCAACTAGAGTATAATTACAATGTACTGTATTTAACTGGCACCCACGATAAAGTGTTTTACATATGTGAATTTCCAAGAAGGTGCATTTTGGAGTTTAATTTGCGTGTCTCCTGCTATAGTGTAATACAGTGTATAAAATATGTTCCCGTCACTTTTCCATTTAACAAACTTTGAGTTTCCATAACGATTACGTCAAAGGAGATAGAAGGATGCAAAACCGAAATTCACTCATGCTTCTTCGAATGAAACCTGATTTAAATATGTAGTAATAGCTTCTTGAGAAAACGGAACTTTTTCCCTGCACCATATAATATATTACACCTGATTTAATGTTCTCAACCCTAGAAAGCAATGTTCTTACAGCATTCTTGGCCGTAGTTCTATTATTCTTGTTAAACATGTCTTTATTAAGAATGGCAGAGCACAATCAGGACAGAGTACCGCTTTTGTTTTCATCATCAATGGTAATATAAAATAACATAACAAATTGTATTCAGGCAGTTTAGTGGATAGTGTGAGTGGCTGCGGGTGGACCCCATCAAATACACCTGCATATCACTTGTGGTCTGAGAGTCCAGTATATTATCTCACTAAGACAATATGTAGATTAAACAATAAGAATAATAGGAAATGAAAAGAAGAAAAGGACAGAAGAATCAACAATGGCGGCAGTGTGATTTCACAGTCTTAGTCACCCCAGCATCCCTGATCAGCCCACACAAGGGGGCAGGAAAAGGAAAGGGGGGAAAGGATGGCAACATGAGTGGGGCAGCGCACCCACAGGGGGAAGCAAAGCACTTGAGGGATGGTTAGTTCCCACATCTCAACCGAGTGGGATCCCATCCTTCGAGTGGGCTCACTTATCTTGGCCCCACCACTGTGGCAGACGCCATCGGGTCCAGGTCTCATGTGCCCTCAGGGGGCTCAGTCAGTTGTCGAGGGCACCACAGCACCCGATCACTCCAGTATAGTACCCATTTTTCGAAATCTCTCTCGGCATACTCATTGGTGCGCCCTATTTGTAATAGTCACTCCTCCGTTACTCCCCATTCATGCATATCTGCCAGCAACCGACATTCCTCAGGGGAGTTGGGGCCAGTGAATGGCAGCATGCCACCTGGCTAGCACCAACCCCAGCAGGCCAAACCTGTGTTTTTTTCTTGGCCCTCCGTTTGGGAGTGGAGAGTGCTCCCAGTAGACAGTGATTAATGGAAGCTTCCAATCAGAAATGAGTTGTCTCTGTTGGTGTCCGCAAAATCTCTCCTCAGTATCTCTGCCGTCTGCAACACTCCCATATCATGTGTAAGACCGTTGCTGGCACCACACCACATCTGGGACACACAGCAGATCTTGTCACATTAATCCTGTGAAGCCGCTGTGGTGTTAGATATGTGCAGTGTAAGTAGTGAAATTGGGTACGTTTGAATCGCATATTGCTGGCCACCTCCTGGATCTATTGGCAGGCTTGTCCCCAGTCACACTCCATGAGAGACTTGGGCAAATATCTTGTCCCTCTGTTACCAACACCTGACATGTCCGTCTTGCCATCGGCCTTTAGGGCTCTATACAAGCAGAATTTCATGCCCTTTGAGGAACCAGGGTCTAGCAGTAGTTGCAGTGTTTGTGATTCCTCAGGCTACGCAGACAATATGACCCAGACCCCGCCTTCTGTGTGAAAGATCTTAGAGTGCTGTAAACATTGGTCAGGCCCTAACAGTAGGAGGCCTTGTGCTTCCACAAACATAAGGAAGATGCCGTTGAGGTAGGGATCACAAGCTGAAGTACAGCCCCACTCATACTACTGTATCAGATCCATCACTGATTGGCTCTGATGGAAGCACAATAGCCACCGAAGGGGCAGTAATCTGGCATATGTGGCCCAACGCAGCATGTATGTGACTGTCTGCTCCCAGACCTACACCATGTGGCGAACAATGAAGGAGCATTCAGGATCCTGGAGCCGCTCATCAGACACCAAGGAAAGTCTGTGCTAGCAGCCCACTCCTCCAACAATGCTTTCTCCCCATTCTGGCCATCTGTGCACCACTGTGCAGCGCATTGCAACAGTCCAGCACAAAGTCCTTCAAGTTCATTGTCTAATTTCATGATCTCCAACCTCACCCTGCTTCTCTTACCAGCCCACACCAGCAACACCACAGGCTGTTTCGCTTAGTGAAGTCAGCATACAACAGAGTGAATTCTGCAGTATACAGAGACAGCACGGCAGTAGCACCATCCAACTCAGAGTCACCCTGCCCATTACAGTCAGCGGTAGGTGGTTCCAAAAGCAAATGGATGACTCCAGGTTTCTGAGCTCCTCTGGAGCATGGGCCACCTGTATTACAAAGTAACAGAAGTGATTGTGCTCTTACCAGAGCCCCATCACAGGGAGGGACACCTGGTCAGTGTGCACAAGTCCCGCCAGGGAGAAGATCACCACCTGCACCCATCGGCAACTGGACCGTGCCCAGCTCTGGGACCCCCAAATCCGCAACCTGGCCCTGGTACTCCTCTCACGAGATCTAGAACCCCAGGCCTAAGACCAGGAACCCCAGCTGCAGCACCACCTTGCCTCTATCCACCAAGGGCCCCTTTGCTTGCTGCACCTGTTGTTTCTGCTGCTATGGTGGAACCACCACAATCTCCACCCAGCAGATCCCCAGCCACAAACCTCAACTCCACTGCATACTACTCAATGTCCGATCCCTCTGCAAGCCTGCGGAAGAAATCTGGGACACCATCACCACCCTCCCACCCGACATTATGTTCATCACTGAAACCTGGTTCACCCCCACTACTGCACCAGACATCACCACTGCCACACCCCTGGATACAAGATGATCCACCGTGACTGCCCCAACAGGCACTGGAGAGGCATCTCCATCATCCACAAGAACTCTCTCCACTGCACCACCTCAGATGATTACACAATGCCGATCAGGGAACACACCAACTTCCAGATCAAACCCAACACCAAAACTAACATCAGAGGAACCTTCACCTACAGACCCCATGGCCCATGCCACAGCTTCTGTAAGTCTATTCCAGATTACATTGCCACCCTGGTGGTTGACTCCAACCACTACATCTTCCTGGGGGATCTGAACTTCCACCTGGAAGTCCCGGATGCACCAATTCTGCCTCACTTATCAAAAACATGAGCATCATCATCCTCTTTCAGCCAGTCATCCCACCTCCTCGCACAGTGTAGGACACAAACAAGACCCCATTTTCCCCTTCAGCAACAGAACCATGTTCGCCCACACCTCTGAGGTAACATGGACTGATGACAACATTGTCCACTTCCCCATTGAGGGACTGCCTGGAGCCCCTACGAGACCCTCTCCACCCTCACCCTCTGCATCTGGAGCAAAGTCACTGAAACATCCTGGATCGCCACCCTCAAAGAAGCTAGACCCATCCCCACAGACACCCTTATAGCCAAGTGCAAAACATCTCCAAATGGATCTCCCCAGCTGCTGACACCATTGCCCTGCCGAAGCAAACCCCCAGCAGCAAGTTCACCAAGCAAGCCAAATGGTTCACCCCAGATCTCCTGACCCTCAAACAACATTGCAGGAAAGTAGAAAGACACTGGTGCTCCAACAAGAGCACTGCCAAACTCAACTCCTTAGGGCCACCCTCAAAAGATACCACCACTGACTCAGAGAGACCAAGAAAGAAGAACTCACATCCTGCATCAAGACAAACACCATCTGCGACAGAGGACACTATTCATCCCTTCCAAACTCTCTGTGACACACTATCGGACCACTTTCACCACAAGATCACCAACATCTATAGCAACTTCAAACCCCAACCCTGTGACCTCACCCACCCCGCACCTCACTCTAGCACTACCCTCCACAGGATCAACGAATAGGAGTAGCAATCCACAGAAGACACCATCTCTATGGCCTTCAGCTGCTCTGCATCCTGCATTGAGCCCTGTACGCAACTCTTCTACAACCTAGGAGAAGAAACAATCCAAGCCCAAATCACAGAACTCCTCAACACCTCCATCTCCACATCCACCGTCCCTGGTGCCTGGAAGCACAAGTTCCTCCTGAAGAAACCCTCAGCAAATCCAAGAGAGCTCAAAAACTACCACCCATCTCGCCCCTCCCATTCCCCGCCTTGGAAAAGGCCATCAACTGGCAGCTCACATACTATCTTGAACACAACAACATGCTTGACCCATCCCAATATGATACCAGGCCAAAAACAGCACCAAAACTGCCTTGATCACAGCTACCAATGACATCAGGTGCTTCCATGACCAATGGGCAACAGCATCCCTCATTCTCCTCGACTTATCAGAAGCCTTTAACACCATCTCACACCACAATCTCATCACCAGATTCCACTGCATTGACATCCAAGACAATGCACTCAACTGGATATCCTCTTTCCTCTTTGGCTGAACACAGGGGATCCTCCTCCCTCTCTACGTCTCCACACCCAGAGACATCATCTGTGGTGGCTCTCAGGGCCCCTCCCTCAGCCCCACCCTCTTCAATATCTACATGACTCCACTGGCAGGCATTGCATGCACCCACAGCCTCAACATCATCTCCTATGCCGAAGACATCCAGCTCGCCCTATTCCTCACAGATGGAACCACCGCCACACAAACTAACTTCCAAAACACTATTTCCGACATCACCGCTTGGATGAGGATCAACTGCCTCAAGCTAAATTCAAACAAAATTGAGATCCTCATCTTCGGGAACATGGCCTCCCCCTGGGATGGCACTTTGTGGTCCACCGCCCTTGGTCCCCCACCCACACCCACCGACCATGCACGCAACCTTCGGATTCTCCAGGACACCCAAGTGACCATGAGGCAACAGATCAACACCGTCTCCTCTGCCTGCTTCACATCCACCACATGATTCACAAGATCTTTCAATGTATCCCACTTCTACCAGGAAAACAATCACCCAGGCCCTCATCTCCAGCCAACTCGACCACAGTAATGCACCCTATGTTGAATCACAAAACAGCTTATGAACTGCCTCCAGACCATCCAAAGCATGGCAGCAAGACTCGTCCTCAACTTCCCCAGAAGAACCTGCATCACTACCTACCTCAGGGCCCTGCACAGGCTTCCCATATAGCAAATATGCCTCTTCAATCTCCTCAGGCACACATACAAGGCCCTCCACAACTCTAGACCTGCGTACGTCAACAACTGCCTCACCTTCCACCAACCAACCAGAGACCTCTGCCCAGCCACCCTCACCCAGGCCCATGTCCCCGCCTCTGCAAATGCTAGAGGTAGCGCCTTCACCCACCTTACCGCCAGATCCTCAAATGCCCCCCCTCTACCTGTGCACCTAACTTTTCCTGAAGGACTTCAGAAAGAAGCCCAAGACTTAGCTCTTTGACCACCAGAACCAGCCAGACGAGAACTGCAGCACCCCTCCAGTGCCTAGAGACACCCCCGGGTGACAAGCTATGCTATAGAAGACCCTGTGATTGATTGATTGATTTCTGGTGATTGAATCATAGGCCAGAAAACAGCCAGAATTCAGTCATAATGTCAAACAGTGTCAAACAGTACCCGAACTGAGCTCCCTGGATCGGTGACACAGAGTAGTGTATACCTACATCCTCCTACTACTAATGCCCCAACAGGCCATGTCACAACATAATTGAACAGCCAGCAGCTCCGTCGCCAAGACAAAAAGGACTTGTGATAAAGGGCACCTCTGTCGCGTGGCTCGTTAAATGAGAAACTTTACAGAGATCACACTCTGGCTAATTATATCATAATTTCACCCATGTCAAGAGCTGTGGTCCTATCCATATTCTCCTCAGTACTTCCTACAGATACTCCCAGCTGAGCGTATTAAAGGCCTTTTCAATGTCCAGTGCTACAGTGGCGGCCGAGTTGTCAAAGTCTCTGAATGCAGCACGCAGGTCAGCCCATGCAGGTTCATTTGTGTTCCCCTACTAGGCATGAATCCACATTGGTCTGCATGCACCAGGAGTGTCACAACCCCACCCAGCCTTGTCGCCAAGACTTTGACCATGATCTTGGTGTCAACTCCCAGCATAGTAAAGGGCCGGTACAAGCCTGGGTCTGTTGGGTCCCTGCCAGGTTGAGGGAGCATGAGAATCTGTGCCTCAGGCATAGATATAGCCAATTATTTACCACACCTGGATTTTTAAAGATCCTCCAGTTGATGTGGTGCTAAAAGTCCACCAAAAGTCCGAAAGTACCACACTGGTAGTCCGTCTGGCTCTGATGCCTTACATTTCACCAGGGAGTGAACAGCCTCCTGTAGGTCCTCCAACTGGAGATCCTCTTCTTGTCCACTGAGCCACAGTGAGGCGGGGGGTCCAGATTATCCAGGAACCACCAGGGATCCTCTGCATCACCCTATTTCCCAGCCTGGTAAGCTATTGCCAGGTGGTCACTCAGGAGCACGTTTATGCCCACCTGTGTGTTGGCCACTGAACTATCACCTCGCCTCACAAGAGAATCAGGGGAGGTGGGCTTTCCTTTTTATGCTACCATGCCAGCATTCTCCTGCATTTGTCACCCTCCCTATGTAGGCATTGTCTACAATCTAATTGGGTCAGACAGTCCAGTCTGACCCAAATTTTCCCAATGTGCATCTGTGTCCAGCACTCTTTCCTAGGGCCTTGGTACAGAGGCGCCATAGTGGGATCCTTAGTTGAGCTTCATGTGGTCCCCACTGCAACAGCAAAGGAGCAATAGGAGCAAGAGGAAATTACCCAATATGTAGACGCCCTGTCTAGTAGCAGCCAGAGTCTCAGACACCAAAAATCCATCCAGATGGGGATATGTGTCAGAGGTGAGTTCATGGCAGCTGTATTACCTCAGATAAGGATGGGTAGCGCGTCAAATATCTTTGCACAACAGCTGTTCCATCAGACCCCGTAGTGCAGTGGTCATGCGGAGTTTTATGGAGACGAGGCAGATGTTGGTCCAGCTATTCATCGAATACACAATTGAAGTTCCCAGCGCAGAGCAAGTAAGGGAACCCCGACAGAAGGAATCAGCTGCCTTTCTAGCCCCAAGCAGAAGTTACCATCATTGACGTTTGAGACATAGGAATTCAGTAGACATATGTCCACTCCATCTAGTAGGTCATGCAACAAAAGGCATCTCCCCTCCATCTCTGCCTTGAAGTCCCGAACCTAGAATGGCACTTATGGTGCCATTCAAACCAAAACCTGCAGGCATAGCTGGAATATATGTCCGATTAGAGTTGTCCCCTCCATTTCCCCTGCAGTTTATGGGTCTCCCCTCCATCAGGTGCATCTCCTGCAGTAACGTAATGTGTACTTCTTATCTGCGCAAATATGTTTGCACCCTATAGCACTTTACATATGAGTTGAGGCCACAGACATTTTATGACACAAATTTAAAGTGCATTTTTATCCTGACCTGTCACCCTCCCTCCTGCCTCCCCATCACCCTGCTCCTCCACCAGCAACACCACAACTGAACCATCTTAACTATTATAATGCACCCCATCCCACCCAATGGGTGAACAATGACAAACAACTTGTGCCTTCCCAAAGTCATTCAAATCCCCTTGTTGCGCACCCTATTATGCAATCTCCCTCACTGTAGGAACAGCCAACTAACTTGCACAAATGTCCTTGCAACAGTCAAACACAGTGCATAATAAAGGGGGCTGCCCAGTGCAAGCTGTAATTGCAACAGTCTCCAAGCACTCCGCCTCTGCATATGTACTCAGTCACTCGCACACAACACACTTGTTGGGCGCCAGTTATCTATAGTCACGTGTTGCTATTACTACAACCACTCAGGCATAAACTCAGTAATCCACACCAGACAAAGAACAAGGGAGGGAGGCCCTGCCGTCTTATTCAGAGCCCAACACTCACTTTCAAATGCCTGAGGAGTTTTTAGGCACAATATCATCCAGTGTGCAGCAGGCCGTGCCCAATGGGGCTCATTCCAGACCCACTAGTACTGCAGCCCCAAAGGCAAGTCCATCCGGAGGTTTCCCCAGGCAAGGCAATCTCTATGAATGGAGTAAGTCGCTGTAGCTTCAGGACTTCCCCGTTAATTGGGGTCCACTACATCTGGCACACTGTATCCAAACAGATGGCCATCACTACCTCCACAAGTGCTCTTGCCTCTTCCCTCTCCGCTCTCTGATGTTCAACATCCAAAATGGCAATGCAGAGGACCACAACCCACATGGCTGACCGAGAGTCCGTGCCCCCGTGGCACTAGCAACTCCATTCCCTCAGGCGATCCACGTCGTGGGTCCAGGCGCCCAAGCCTGTAGGTATCATGGCTGGTATTCGGTCCTCTCCCCTTAACTCCCCCAGGCTCACAACACCTTGGGTGTACTGAAAAAATGTGTGCGGTCAGCATGTATCACTTCCAATTTTGCTTGGGTGGGGGAGCATTTAGCGGAGTCCCATGGCTCTTAGCTTTTGCTTTACTCATCTAAATTATATCTGCTGTACCTTCCTCGTATCAATTGGAAAGATGCTTATCACCTGATTTTCAAAGGAATGGTCTCCAGCATGCTGGACCACCTGCAGAATGGCTTCTCTATTCCTAAAATTGATTATCTGTGCAATCATTGTGCGTGGTGGTGCCCCCACTGGAAGCCATAGGGGCAAGGCATGTGGGATCGTTCAAACACAAAGGTTGGCAGATGGAAAGGTCGCCACAAGCTATTGTTCCAGAGAAAAGCTCTGGGGCCTGCCACTTCACCCCTTCTGGAAAAGCAACAAATCCTAAGTTTCAGTGCCTGGAGTGACCCTCTTTATCTTCAACCCTGTGCGCCAGGCTGGCTGTCTTGGCTGAAATGTCGGTCAAGTTAGACTTCACAGTGGCCACCTCCTCCTGACGTTTGGCCACATCTTGCTGTGTAGCTTGTGACCTCTCGGCTACCCTGCACAGGTCTGCATGCAACAGTCCAACTTCCAAGGATATAGGCCTTCATTACAACCCTGGCGGTAAATCCCGCTTACCGCCGTGCAGAAGAACGCCAACATACCGCTGTGGCCGCAGAATTCCACTACAGGTATTACGACCCACAGCCCGGAATCCGCCACAATACAGACACCCACACAAGTCCGCCACACCAAAGGTCAGTGATAAACTGGCGATACCAAAACCGACACCATCACGACCCACAAATCAACGCAGCGGTCTTTCAACCGCGGTAATCCATTGGCGGTATGCACTGCCGCACTCAAAATACACACACATATACAAAACACAACCACATTGGACAATTCAAAATACACACACCTGATACACATACACACACCACACCCATACACCCACAACACTATAAAACACACACCGACATTACCCACAAACCCTTACTACCAGAAATTTGAAAGCAGGCCACAGAGAGACACTACCTAAAACAACTCCAGCATCCACAGACACACAACACCATCACTTACACAACATCCACGCACCTCAACCAACACATACCAACACCCCCTCACACATCACAACAGACAGCACCTCACACATCACCCACACCACATCATGGCACCTCAACGACACCCCAGGTTTTCTGAGAAGGAGCTCAGGGTCATGGTGGAGGAAATCATCCGGGTAGAGCCACAGCTATTCGGATCACAGGTGCACCAGACCTCCTTTGCACGGAAGATGGAGCTATGGCACAGAATGGTCTACAGGGTCAATGCAGTGGGACAGCATCCAAGAACACGGGATGACTTCAGAAAGAGGAGGAACAACCTACGGGGGAAGGTGCGTTCCATGGTCTCCAGACACCAGATTGCTGTACAGAGGACTGGCGGTGGACCCCCACCTCCTCCCGCACAACTAACAATATGGGAGGAGCAAGTCTTACCAATACTGCATCCTGAGGGCCTCGCAGGAGTAGCAGGCGGACTGGACTCTGGTAAGGAAAATCTTTACTACTATATCCCCCTCACCCCACCTGCATGCCATCACATACTCCCACCCTTACCCTCACATCCATCACTCCAACAACCCACAGATACCCCACCAACACAACCCACACATCCCAAAACCAAGCCCTGCATGTAACACAGATGCATGGACACCCATCACCCAAGCATGTCCAGTACAGAGACTCACTCATGCCCCAAAATCACCAATCACACCAGGACCAAGCCAATAATGAAACACTGGAGTAGAGGGTCAACCACCCATTGCACACAATGGCACACACAGATACAATAATTATGCATTTACACCCCAACAGGACCCCTACCCAACATCTCTGGACAGGAGGTGCCTGACATATCCAGTCCCCCCACAGAAGAGGCCCACAGTGATGACAGCAGGTGTGCACAACTGGATGAAGATGACCAGCCCGACCCATCTGGGACCTCGGGACAGTCGGTTCCCCTGACACTGTCACAAGCCACCACAGAGCCTCCCCCCTCAGGAAACACCAGCACAGCACCCACCCAGCGGGCCCATCCCTCTGTCCCCAGAACATGTCAATCAGCAGTGTGTCCACCACTACAGGGAACCCAGGCAAACCCACCAACCCAAGAAAATCAGGGACCTGGGGGCAGTGGCAGTGGGCACACGGTTCAGGGGACAGGTGCACAGGATAACAGGGATACTGGGAGGATTGCTGTGCGACAGGGGGAGGACAGGCCCAGGGAACAGACACTTCACAAGGCACTCTCCAACATCATGGGAGCTTACCATCATTCCCAGGAGACGATGGCAACAGAACTGGCCAAGTTTCAGGAAACCCAGCGGCTGCAGGAGGAACACTACCTGGGGATCAGGGAGGACTTGAAGTCCATTAACACCACCCTGGTCACTATTGCAGGGGTGCTGGCAGACCTTGTCAACACCAGGACGGACACAGGGGCCCCTGACACTATCCTGGATGATGAACAGCCCTCCACCTCCGCCGGCGCTAATGCACAGGAGGCACCACCACAGGAACAACAGGACACCAGCACCCCACCCCCTGCAGATGGAGAACCACCCTGCAAACGGTCCCTGAGATCCAGGAACAAGACAGAGAACATTGCCAAGACCCCCGCCAGGAAATGATACCCCCCTGAATGTCACCCTTCGGTCGCACTATGTCACCCTGTCCATCCTTAAACTGCCATTGCTCCACTTCCTATGCCCCTTTGGACAATGCACCTGTGAAACAAATGACTGGACTCTGCCATGGATATTCCTCCACCATCCCCCCAGAGCCCATTTTACAACCCCCTCCACTTATTAGCACAGGAATAAACATACTTCAATCACAAAACAATCTGGAGTCAGTCTGTGCTTTCACAAATGTGTAATTGCAATAACTATGGAATATAGCAATGTCAATTTACTTGTTCACATACCAATGTAACACAGCTGTAGGCTGTAGTGAGACTCAGGTCTGTGAAATGGAAAGTCAAAGTCACAAGTCAGGGTCCATAGACTAAATGAAAATGAGAGACTTATGCTAGCTCAAACAATAGTATGAGATGTGGGAAGCAGTGACATCTTCTTACCTGTGTCTCACTGGAAGTATTGCATGATGATGTTGGTTTGGTTGTTGATATCCTCTTCTTCTGCCTCCTCTTCTTCACTGTCCACAGGCTCCACAACTGCCACAAGACCACCATCCGGCCCATCCTCCTGCAGAAAAGGCACCTGGCATCGCAAAGCCAGGTTGTGCAGCATACAGCAGGCCACGATGATCTGGCACACCTTCTTCGGTGAGTAGTATAGGGAGCCACCTGTCAGATGGAGGCACCGAAATCTGGTCTTCAGGAGGCCGAAGGTGCGTTTGATCACCCTCCTAGTTTACCCATGTGCCTCATTGTAGCATTCCTCTGCCCTTGTCCTGGGATTCCTCACTGGGGTCAGTAGCCATGACAGGTTGGGGTAACCAGAGTCAACTACAAATGTCGAGGGACAACTGTTAGACACACACTAACCCTTAGGGACAACCCCATACCCAGACAGCAAATGAAACTGTGTGGGGACTTTAGGCTCACCTATTGGCCATACACGGTGCCTCTGGAGTTCCCCCATCACAGAAGGGATGCTGTTATTCCACAAAATGTAAGCGTCATGGACAGAGCCAGGATACTTGGCATTCACATGGGAGATGTACTGGTCTGCCAAACACACCATCTGCACATTCATAGAATGGTTGCTCTTCCGGTTTCTGTACACTTGTTCATTCCTGCGGGGGGTACACATGCCACATGTGTACCATCAATGGCACCAATGATGTTGGGGATATGTCCCAGGGCATAAATGTCACCTTTCACTGTGGGCAAATCCTCCACCTGAGGGAACACGATGTAGCTGCGCATGTGTTTCAGCAGGGCAGACAACACTCTGGACAACACGTTAGAGAACATTGGCTAGGACATCCCTGATGTCACGGCCACTGTTGTTTGAAAAGACCCACTGGCCAGGAAATGGAGTACAGACAGGACCTGCACTAGAGGGGGATTCCTGTGGGATGGCGGATAGCTGACATCAGGTCCGGCTCCACCGGGGCACACAATTCCTGGATTGTTGCACGATCAAGTCTGTATGTGACTAGGATGTGTCTCTCTTCCATTGTCGACAGATCCACCAGTGGTCTGTACACCGGAGGATGCTGCCATCTCATTACCTGCCCCAGCGGACGTGCCCTACGGAGGAGAACAGCGAGCAGAGAGTCATCCAACACTGAGGTATCACAATGTGTTATTTGCAGAAACGTTATTAATCCGTAATGTGCTGGTATCTGTCTATATTCCCAGCCTAGATAGGTGTGACCCAGTTAACATCCATCCAATGTGGCCTCCTGAAATGGTGGTTGCCTGACCTGTAAGGGGATATGAGGTAACTGCCCTGGCATTCTACCGCGTCACGGTGGGGAGTTGAAGACCGCAGCACAATTATGCTTTGGTTAACATTGGGCCCTATGGGTCCCAGGAGCCAATGATGATGTACGCCGGCCGTGACGGTACACACCGCCGCGGACATGACCGCCATTTTCTCTCTGTTCACTCACTTGATACCTGACCTTCAACAGGAGAGGACCTACACTACAAGTGCTGCTGTGACCTGTGTCTGAAAGCGAGGATGGCTCATGTGTCTGGGGAAAGGGCCCCTGCCTTCACTTCGGAGGAGTTGGAGAAACTAGTGGATGGGGTCCTCCACCAGTACTGTATGGTCCTCCAGACAAACAGATGAGTACACTGTGAGCATGCTGCATGGGCAATGCCTGTTTTGAGGGGTGTGGATGGAAGATACATGGGGGGGCTGGGGCCTGCATGTGCGGATGGGGAGTATATGTGCGTCAGTGCAAAGGTGGGAACTGGGGGGCAATGAGTATGACGGTCCGGACGGGTAAGTAATTTCCTTTCCCCCTGTATCATTCCTCTAGGTCAGCACCCACCAGAAGAAGGGTATTTGGCGCGCCATCGCCAAGGACGTCCGGACCCTGGGGGTTTACCACAGATGTCCCAGTACCTCAGCCTATCCCAAGCACACCATCAGACCAGCATGCACACACCTTAACACACAAGGGTAGCTCTCGCAAACATAATCACCACACATCCCACAGGCAATCACAGAAGCATCATACCCATGCAGACATACCAACAGCCACTACCTCCACTGTGTCCCCCTCCTCCACGTCTCCCTCCTCCCTCCCTGTCACATCTCCACTCACACCTGCATGCACTACATCTTCAGCCACTACGTCCATCACCAGCACACCCATCACCACACACCGCTCACGTGCACTCACCACCCCCACTAACATTCACACATCCCCTGTGTCCTCTCCCAGTGTGTCTGTGAGCCCACCTCCCAAACTACACAAACGCAGTCACACACCCACCCAACAGCCATCCACCTCTCGACAGCCTCCAGCCCATGCACCTTCACCCAAATTCAGCAAACAAACACCTCCTACAACCACTACCTCTTCCTCCACGCCCAAACCCCCTCTATCTTCCCGTCCCAGTGTGTCTAAAAAACTTTTCCTGTCAAACCTTGACCTCTTCCCTACCCCTCCCCCACCCCTTTTGTCCCCTAGGGCCCACCTTTCCAGGTCCCAAACCGGCACCTCAGCCACCACATCACCGGGAACAGTGGTGCCAGCAGTTACCGGCTTCTGGAGTGCGCCAAGCAGCAGGGCAGCCAGTGTGCCAAGGAGCCAGCCCAAGGCAGCTTTTAGTTTCCAACATGTTTTAGTTATTGCCCCCCAACAGATTGGTACTTGATGAAATAAACCAAACTTCAGTCTCACCTGAGCTTGTGATGTATAGTTCGGGAGGAGGAAGATGAAATTAAACAGAGCAGACTAGAGCTGGTTGAGAAGGGGGGGCTTCTCCCCCTTTAAAACTCAGAGCCATAGGTGAGTGAGGGAAGGAATTTTGCTCCAATTACCTACAATAGGTCACTCTGCATTGTGCTACCTTGCTTATTCTGTAGCTCTAAAAAGGTGAATCGTAACTTATGGGCCAGGCCTTGCCTTTGCAGTAGATGCACTTTATATGATAGACATGTGTCCAGCGTGACTCCTAAGTATTTGAAGTGCTTGGTCAGTGCTAACAGCTTGCCAGCTGCTTCCCACTTGAACTTAATATGATTGGTGTTGGTTTGACCGAGAAACAAATCACTTTGGTTCTGTTCAAGGCCCCACATGTCTGTGTACTCTGCCAGCTTGGAGATTACATGCTGGAGGCCATACTGCATCTGGCTAAGGAACACAACATCATCTGTGAATTGTAAACATAACACTAGCTTATTCACCAATTTTGAGAGGTCATGTACAACTTATGCTACTCTGGAATCCATATCTGCTGTGTAGATGTTGTAAAGGTTCACGCAAGCACGCACCCCTGCTTTAGGCCAGTGTGTGTGGGGATCTTCTGGGTGATTCTGTCACCATATGCAATCTTTATTTGAACCCAATAGTCTGAGCATAAATTATTCACCACATCTAACAATTTGTGGGCATTCCCCAGCTAGCCATTTTTATCCATAGTTACTGTTGCGGAACTTTGTGAAAGGCGGCTTTTAGGTCGACAAAATAAGCTTAAAGTGCAGAATGTTTTCTTCTGGCTTTCTCTGTGAGACGTGAGACTGGAGATTGGTCATGGTATTTGTTCTGGACCTGAACCTCATCTGAGTTTTTGGGATAATTTTGACTGCAGAAATCCACGCTTCCAGATCCAGCAATAAATTAGAGGTGAAGATCTTGGCTTCCACATCTAGCAGAGCAATTAGTCGGTAATTTGTTGGAGTTGAACTTGAGTTAGCTTTGAAGATGGGGTGCAAGATCAGTGGTGGCTGCCACTGAACAGCGGTGGTGGGATGGGACTGGTGCAACGGGACAGCGTGGAGAGGGGATCCAAAAATAAAAAAAACACCTTGGAGTGGAGATGTGTTTGTCTCCCCTCCGTCCTCTTCCTGTTCCCGGGTGCACACAGGCTCCCAGCCAATCACAATGCTGCTGTCAGCAGCATGACAGCAATGTTGTGATTGGTCTGAGCGGCCTGCTTCGCCATTCAGACTGGTAGTGGGAGCCTGTTCATGTTCTCCACTCGGCGGATAAAAACAGCCGGGTAGAGAACATGCAAAGTGCGCATGTCTGTTTGGCCAGCCAGCAGAGCCGGCCAAATGAACATGAGGATATTTGTGTGCAAAACCCCTCCTCTGGTCCCCTTCCTCCAGCCTTTCCCCACCCCTTACTCCAAGGAAAAATAAAGCAATAATAACGTAACATACGTTATTATCATTTTAAATTTCCTCTTTCGAAAATCCAGCGAGGCAACACTCCTCTGCCTTAGAGGAGGAGCTAACCTTGTGCAACATACTGTCTCTCCATGATGGTGGTATGATATTGGTGGTAAGGGTCAGGTTGAAGAATGGAGTGAGGATCGAGACCCAGAGCCGTTGGTCTTGTTTAAAAAAGCGATTGGGAAGCCCATTCGGGCCTGGACCCCCATTTGGTCTCAACTTCTTGGGAGTTAGCCACAGTTGCGAGGTAGACGACCATTGAGCTAAGCTAAGATAACATCGTCCACATTTTGCGGCGGGGACAACGTTATCTTAGCTTTATGTTTTCCTGTAAATGCCGCAGTTATGAAAGTTGACCAGTCCACTTCTGAGATGCCTCCATTATGGTGACAAAATCTCCAGTTTGTGTAGGAGTTAATTTCGGCCTAGAAAAGGTTGCTGTTTTTCATTTTGCTAGCATATAAAAGCTTTAACCAAACCTAGGGCTGATGGAGGTCTGATGGAGGTGCTTTGCAGACCAAATGTCCTTTTTGTACTGTCGCCTTAAGTCCACAATTTATTGCCTTGAGTGATGACCAGCGTGTGGGTCCTGTTGACTGTGCTTTCTGACTGCTTTGTTTAGTCTCTCTTCTCTTGCCAAAGTGAGTTAGAATACCAGGCAGCCCCTTCCATGATAGTTTTATGGGGATTGGGGCAAATTGCTGTAAAGCTACCTAAAAGCATTGCTGTCAAGGTCTCCCAAAATGCAAAAAGTGTAGCCTTTGTGAGGGGCTCTGCTGGAATGCAAAGTTAGATATAAAAATGCATTATAGGCTCAATTTCAGCTCCCTTCCATGTTAAGCACCGAAGTTTATAAGCGCTAGGTATTACAAGTAGATCATTTTGGTACAGCACACTAGGTAGATGCAATAGTATCTCCACATGCTGGGCCTGGTGGTTGATCTCCACTCTATTGGTAATACTGTAATGTGTAACCGTAGAAAATAATTCCAAGTTGAATAGTGTGTAGTCCAAGATGAAAGAGGACAGATTTGTGACCCAGGTAAAAGCTGCAGGTAGGTCTTGGGTAAGCAGACATTTAATTAATAGAGACCCAGACTTTTCAATGGTGTAGACATTCCTTCCCAAGCCAATCGCTTTTGCAATGAGATGTAATTGGCGAGGGAATTTTTTGTACCACGCTCATCTAAAAAGATTGATTTAATTTAGCATGTCTGTCTATGCATGTTGAAGACCTCCGATAAAATCAACCTGTCTTGGTGAAATGTGGGTTGCAGAGATTTAACTAAAGTTAGTTAGGCCTCCATGGTCTCCGCTTTATCTTTTTTGTTTGGATGAATGTATCCATTTCACACTAGAGGCAGAGCTCAAAGATGGGGGCGTGATGTTGACGGGGCTGATTTAGCACATTGGCCCCATGGGAGGCCCAGGTCAATCAAATCTTGTTGCCAAAGCAGATGGGATCCAGCATAGATTGACATTCTGCCTGCTGCCCTGCCTACCTTTGTTGTTTTCGTTGCAGCTAAATTATGTTCCTTGAAGCCTATCATTGGAGTTGGCTTCTCTGCCCATGTTTCCTGTAGCAACACAATGTCACATTTTAACAGATGATTAATGGAATCTGCCTCTCCCACCTTGTTTCTAAGGCTGTTTATACTCCAAGAGCACGAGGATAATAAGTTAAGGCTTTGATTGCTTGGGGTGCGTTTGTGCGTTCATGCTCCCATCTTGTCCCCTCGCAAAACGTGTGGCTGAGTAGCAAGAGGTACTTGCCTCATATAGCTGGGGGCACCAGGGGCCACTAGTTGTTGAATCCTAAAGTTCTGTAAGGTGTAGGGTGGCAATTCAGATGGGCCAATTGCTCTCCTTAGCATCCCAATACTAAAAACGCTTCTCTTCAATGGTTGGTGCTGTTTTTGATAAAAGAGGCTTGGGAAGAGCACTGATACTAGCCTTGGCAATTCAATGCCCCATCACAAGAAGCTTTGCCTGCTTTGCCACACTGCTGAGGTGGTCCTTGTATCCAACCAGGTGACAACTGTGATTTCACTTCCTGCTGAAGCAGGGTTGTCCTTGAACTGAATGCGTTCAATGTGGTCGGATCGAAGATGTTTAAGATTCTCAATGGCCAGTTTTACAGTAGCTGGCCTGTTTAAAGTGTCATGGCTTCCTCTAGACCTGTAAAGTGGAATAATTTTGATTGTAACTAATTCTTCTGCTAAACTGCTTTCAGACAAATGCAGGGCCATCTGGCTGTCATGGGCAGCCTTCAATGTTGAATTGACTGTACGTTGGAATAGCTGTTTATTGTCGGCGTTAGCTAGAATTTCTCAACTATCGTCTGGTATAACTGCCAAGACTGAGTGAACGGCCAAAGCTACATGGTGTGTGCATTGTGGTGGGTTTAAATGGTACGAGACTTGACTAAATTTGAAGAGGCAAGTGTTGGCCGTAGAGGGGGCTGTGCTGGTGCTTGAACCTGGGCAAGGAAAGCCTGCCTTAGTGCTAGTTCCTGTTTCTGTTTTGCCCTTATGTTCCTGTAAAACAGTGTGATGCAACGTCTTGCCTTGGTCCACCAAAATATGGTCATTAGTAATTATGTTAACAGTGTCTGCTGGCCAAACCACACTGTTAGGGGGCTATCTTTTCCAGTTGAATAGGCTCTGATGACGTTAACTCTTGGTATAAGGGGAATGGTGCAAATCTTTTTGTTGGAAGAGTGGAAACAGAGGCCGTAACCTCTGATGGTCATTAACCTGTTTTGGGGACTGGGAGGAGCCAGGGGGCTTTGTGATTAAAGCTGTTTCTTTTATCAGCTTGTTGGTCCTTGCTTTCCTGAAGCATCTGCGCTCTCTTTTAGTCATGGGTGGCTTGGCAGTGTGTGATGGTCCATGCTGAGCCCGCATGGGAGGGCTCAAGGGTGAACTGTGGTCCAGAGACTTCCGTGACTCCAGTACTTCCTCCACATTACATTTCTCCGAGTTCAGCTCTGCATTTCTTCCTGTAACCAAAAGGGCACCTTGAGTGGACTCAAGTAACAATTTCTGGTCAAAGACGTCATGCATCCTCCAGGACAGGCTCACTTATTAGGTCACCCGCTGGGAAAAAGGTGAGTGGAAATTATCACTATCAGTTTTTAAGCCAGGCTTGAGCGCCAATGGAGTTTTTGAGAGTATGACGGCTGCCAGGAATTCTGCCAGAGTAGATGGCATGGGTTTTAAATGATCCATAAATGAAGAGCATGGCAAGAGTGGTACGCTGTGTCAGGATCTTTCTGTACTCACCATATAAGTATGTTTAAAGCTTGCAACTTTTGGTCTATGCCAATGACATGAGCCTCCAGGAAGCTTAAGATGTCGACTTAATGAGTTTTTCATAATAAAATGACAAGGCCAAAGAAATCACCTTCATTGTATTTAAGAGCGGGGTCCACAAAGATGATGGAACAAATATGTTGTAGCCTTTATGTAGTCATCCATGCCAGTGTGCTTTCTGCTGGTGTTAAGAAACTTGGATTTTATGCTCCAACTTATTACATGGCCCAAGGAAAGTTGTCCCAATAATGTGGCCCTTAGGATGGAGTAAGCTGGCATCGGGCTCTAAACAGTACTTAAGGTTTGTCCGTGCAGGCAGACTATGGTCCATTTTAGCTGGTCCATTGCACCACTGAATCTTTATTGGGTAAAGCAAGATGTTATTATCGTGTTTGGGACCTAAGTTTGTTGTAATATCCTGGTGCTCAATAAGGACTTCTTGTATGTTTTCAGATAGGTTCAGAAGGAGCTCTCACCAAAGGACCGAGGCTTCCAAGGCTCCTTGTGGAGAAGAGTTTGCTTGGCCTAGGTCACTCAAAGGGAGCTGAACCTTCTTTAAGGTGAAGTTTTCGGAAGTGATATCATTTTCCACAATGAAGCTAGAGGTCAAATCCCTTGAGCATAAATCTTTTTCAGATGCATGAACTTCAACTTTGACTTTGTGTTGGTTTGGCCTGTTTATGCTTAAAGGCTCCTTCTCTGTAGGAATCAGGTTGGAACAGGGACTATCTAACGAGCAGCTGCGGGACAATTAGCCAATGGAGATTTTAGAAAGTCTTTGATTAATGTCTTCCCTCGGTCGCTTATGTACAGGGCTTGGTGTGACAGAGGTGTGCTTGTTGGGACCATCAGCAAGTGTGGGAGTGACCTTAGACTTTGACCCTCGTCTCTTAACAGTTTTTGACTCACCACACAAATTATTTGATCTCATTGCGTAAAAGCGACAAATTGTTGTATATTGACAGTTGCTAGGTGTGACCTGGCACGCTGGACCTTATGGTTCACCAAAGGGGCTGCTGAGGAGCCAGCCACAAGTTTCTGGTTAAATTGGCTCTGTCCTCTCCAACCTCAGTAGAAGGCTGCTGCCACCAAATACCAATGGAGGCACCACCACACCCCACCTGACACCGTGGGTGGTAAGCACGAATCCATCACATAAGTTGTTGCTGGCGTTGCCACTCCCCACCTTCCACATGAGGTGGGGAGCACAAGCACAGTTATCAATGGGCAGAGAACCGAGGCACAACACATGTCCTGGCTATGTGGGAATGAGGCGGGTGAACATGCACACTGGGCTTTATGTTGGAGAAGGGGCGGAGACTTGAGATTGTGGGCTTCAAAATGAAAGATGAAAAATGAAAAATGATTAGGGTTGCGATAATACAGAGATGTGGAATAAAGTGCGCCCGCCGAAGGCACAAGCTGCACTGGCCTAAAACCGGCCTCCTCCGCGCCACTGGCCAGTACAGGAGACTCTAAGCCTAGCAAACACTCAACCCAGCTCACTGCGCAGCTCTGTATGCATTAGGGGGCTGAAGACTTGCTGTTAACATCAGGGAGTCAAGGGAGTGAGGGAGCTCAAGAGCACCCTTGCGTGCACGTGTAGTTTTGTCTTTACCCTTGTGGTAGCGACTATGGTGCAATGCTGCTGTTAGGTGAAATAGCTGTTGTGGCCCTGTTGCAGCCATTACCCAACAAGGGTGACAAAGAGGCAGACAATGGGTCACTCTCGGATCAGTCACACAGACATGCTCCAGGATGCTCTGTGACGCTTCAGGCTTCATACCTAATGCATGCACAACCCATGCACCTCCACTGCAGCCTTGCCTTGCTGCCCACTGCCTGCTGCCTCACCTTACTTTTGTTCACTATCAGGCGGCAGGCAGTGTGTCACTCACAAAGGTAGAATCAGTATTGCACTGCCAGAGACACTGATGATGCCTCAGGATGCTCCAGGGTGCCTTGCTCCCCTACAGCAAGCTTAGCCTCCTTGTCCCCATTTGCCTCAGCTGCCTCTGTCACACACGCTCCTCACTCCACCCCTGCGTTGTGTTACGTTACATTCAAAGTAAGTTTACCAAAGCTAAATAATGCTAATGTGCTTGTTCTCTCTCCTTTAAACTTGATAAAAGTGACTCACACCCAATTGGTACATGTAATTTACGTGGAAGTCACTAATGAAGTGAAACTACATGTGTCCAGGGCCTCTATTTAAAAGCTACTAATGAGCCTGCAGCACTGATTGTGATACCCACTTAAGTAGCCTTTTCAACGTGTCTCAGACCTGCCATTGAAACCTGTATGTGTAGTTTTAAATCTGTTATTTTGACCTAACAAAATAAATCTTTTACCAAGCCCAAATCTTCCTTTTTAATACATATAAGTCACCCTCAGGGCAGTGCACAGATTTTTTTAAACATCGAACATGTACTTCTAAGTTTTATATGGCCCGGCAGTGGATGTTATAGGTTAACTCAATATTATCCTATGGGAGAGGTAGGTCTTACAGTAGTGAAAAACCTATTTATCACTACTGCAAGACCTACCTCTCCCATAAGATAAGATGGCGGTCATTATGAACGTATTGGTGTGGCCCGCAATGCCGGCGGTGGTGGGTAAAACCGAAAGCTGGCATGGCGGGCCACACCACCATATAATGTAACCCATGAGGGCCGACATTGGCAGCCCTCACTCATCGCCAGTCTGCCTCTGTCAGGCAGCCTGGCGGCGGTCGGAAAACATTATCCATCAGGGAAAGGCTGGCGGAAGGGAAGCACTGGGCCCGTCAATGTCCCGGCCTGGCCTTCCTGTGTGCCAGTGGGCAGAAACAATGTATCTGCCCGCCGGCCAACAGGAATGTTCCTAATACGGCCGGCGGGGATCCGGGGATGCTGGCGGTCAGTGTTTTGACAGCCAGCATGAACACTTCGGTTTTTACTGCTGTGTTCATAATGAGGGCCTATATGGCTAAATTATCATACTTAATACGTGATAACTTTCAGTTAGGATCAGGAATGCCAACTTTGGTTTCTAAAGAACTGATATTTAAAACTCTCGTAAATGGTTGTATTTTACATAACAATTCTGAAAGTGCCACTCTTAGAAGTTGGCATTTTCTCAACCTAGCTATTTAGGCCCTCATTATGAGTTTGGCTGTCCGAGGATTGCCACAGTGGTGGTCGCACCACCTGAAACCCGGCAGAGAAGACTGCCATATTATGACCGTGGTGGTGTTCCAAACTGAAAACAGCCAATACACGGCCAATACCGCCAGTGCAAACGGACTGCCGTGGACAGTAGCAGGCATTTCCAGTCCGGCAGGGACCATGTTACCATTGAGCACTGCCAGTATTTCAGGGGTAGTCGGACCGCCACCAAAACCCTGGCGGAAACAAATAGTATAAAAGAAGACACTCAACTTCGTGGAACACAGACCTGGCCAGAGGTGTCATGAAAACTGAACTTGAAGTCTTCCTACTGCTTCTAATCCCACTACGACTCCAGAACCAGTGACGGCGACAAAGACAACAACCGTAGGTACACCCACCTAGCACACACCAGAGGGAAGGCCATTAGTACACATGCTGACACAACACACAAAACCAGAATGGTTAGTTACAGACAAACACATACAAACAAACACCTATATCAACACACACACACACCAACATACACATACGCACACACAAACTACACACAGCACGGACAACATAGAAGTGCCATACACACACCACCCCGTACACACACATCATCACCACTTTCTAACACAATCATACACAACACCACCGAGCCACACAACAATATCACTACCGCAATCACACAAACTCATTGGCAAGGAAGAACACTGCATACCATCCCATGACAACACATACTGACAGCAACATGTAACAACCACACACAAAAAATCAATACCAAAACACTGCCATGCAATGTGTCAGATGTCACACCACATTCACACAACACACAATTCCCATGACAAATTCATCACCGCACACACGAACGCACACACAACAACCACACAATGCGACACAACACCATCCCAACACATCACATCAAGTATAATGCACAAGTTAGCTATTCAACTTATGCTGCAACACAATCACATACACATAACACACACAAGCCAAGTCACATGAAAACAACACATTCATGTTGAAGGAAAGGCAGGACAAGTATGTCATCATCGACACCAACATGTGGTTGACCCATATATATTTTAGTCAATAATAAAACTCAGCAAAACTATATACAAAATAGGCCAACTGGCCAGTCCAAAATGTCCAAGTGCCCCAGGCACAAATGGGCACTTCTCACTGCACCAACTTAACTCCTGACTGCAAAGTGCCCTTCATATAGAAGGGGCATCAATGGGGCAGGCAGGCACCTCGTGGGTGAGGGAGGGTGGCCTAGGTGGGGGTTATGGCTTGGGAGGGGAGGTCCTTTGGCTTGGGTTTTGGTTTTAGCAGGGAGGCTTTGGTTTAGGTTTTGTCTTTGGGGTGTTTTTTTCACTTTAGGCTTGGGAGGAGTGACCTTGGATTTGGGGGGCTGATTTTTTGGCAGGGAGAGAGGCATGGGCAACACCAGAGGTGGCAGGGGAGGACTGGGAGGTGGAAGGGCTGGGTTCGGAGAGGGACACAGGGCGCTTCGGGGAACCACAGTATGGGAGGGAGGTAGGGAAGAGGGAAAACTTGTAAAGGAATATTTTCTTAGGGACACAAGGGCGGTCATGGGAAAAGGATTTATGAGTGGAGGGAGAGGGAGCGGGAGTGAGGTGTGCTCTTGAAGGTGTTCTGGGTGCAGGTACATATGAGGAAAGCATGTGTGTGCTGGGTGTCTGTTGAGTGGGTGATTGCCAGCCTATAGTTGTTCTGAGTGGAGGGGGTGAGATGCAGGGAGATTCCATGGTGAGTGGGTATCCGTCTGTTGGGGTGGTGCCTGCATGTAAGGTGGATGTGCTGCATGTTGGGGTGTTGGTAGCTGTGGTGATTGCGCATGTGGTGAATGGGTTGGATGTATCCAGGTCTGGAAGTGTGGTGACTGTGGGTATGATGGGACATGTGGCTGGATCAGGTAGTGTTGGTGTTGTGCCAGCAGGTGTGAGTGGTGTAGTGTTTGTGAAGGAGGGGGTGGTATGGGGGTCAATGTAGGGAGAAGATGTTGTTCTATGTGCAGGTGGGTGTTGTCTGTGTGCATGCTGGTAGTGGGTCTTGAGGTGCTTGTTTTTGTCACTGCGAACCGTGTCTGTTGAGGTGGATGAATGGCAGTCTGACTATGTGCTCTAGATGGGTGTGGGAAGAGGGGTATAGGACTGGGCAGAGGTAGGTGGAGGGGGGACAGAAGACAAAGGGACACTAACTGCATCAGCGAGGAGGCCAGAGCCTGAAAGGATCTCTGCATGCCAGACAGGGCACCATGAATCCTTACCAGGTAGGCATTGGAGCTGCCAGTCCTTGGATGTCAATCACAATAGTGGTCTGATCCACAGAGATGGACCTTAGGAGGTCAAAAGCCCCCTTACTGAGGGCAGCAGGGCTGACTGGGGCAGGGGCAGAGGTGCCTGCGGCAAAGGAGACACCCACCCTCCTGGGTAAGCGGGCACGGTCAACTGGATGGGGAGCTACAAGGAGGTTGGTGCAGGTAAGGGGGTGGTGGACAAGGATGGTGTTGGGCTGGTCCCAGATGGGTCTGCCACCACCAGCTAGCATCCACTGAAGAAGGAATCCGAAGATGATGTAGATGATCCTGTAGTGTGGTTAGTTTTACGTATTCATTGCGCTTTAGCTTCAGGCTTTAGGCCTTTGTGCACTTTGCCCTGAATATATTTTATTCATTTGCTGACAGCTTAGAGCCTCTGTACACTTTGCTCTACATGCTTTTTATTAGGCTTCGTACTGTTATTTTTCAAATAGCCAGTTCTACGGTGTTGTTTTTTTATTCATATCACACTGTTTTGCCTACTTCAGCACTGGAGTTCTCCATAACATATTTACTCTGTGCTTCAGTCAAGGATACAGTCTGGTACATTGCCGATAAACGTGGTAAGAGTTTAGACTTGGCATTCCTGCGTAGGGACATTTTGTGATCACGATGACATGTTAGTTATAAAATCACTTCCTTGTCCCAATACACGCAAGAGGGAGATTCCGACCAGGGAACCACAACTAGACGCTGACTGCCTCGTTGTAGATGCTGAACCAAGATTACAGGTCTTTGCTCAGGTATGAGGGCTGATGTCTCCACAGTGTTTCTAATATGCAAGCTAGAAGCTTAACAAGCTGTGCTCTAAATAGAACAAGCAGAGGGAGAGTAGAAACTATTAGACGATATGTTAGCTTTGTTCTTATGTTTTACTCTCCTGGTGACTATTTCAATCCTACTGTGTTGTATCGTTCTGGTTATTGCGGCTCGCGCCTTAATATCTAAAATACAGTTGTTTTATTAAAAATATTATATAAAACTTATACTGTCTTTGTCATTTGTATATGAGATCATATTGGAAATAAGAGAGTTGGTTTGGATCTGAGTAACCACGACTTCCCTGAGAAGTTCCAAAGATGTCATGCGCTCGGCTGCCGAATCATTCCTTCCACATGGGAGAAATGAGGCACTGCTAGTTAGCCGTAGCAAAAACCGGATTTAGGGTGACAGAGTTCTTTACACGTGGGTCAGACTTAGTCCCCCACACCGTTATAGATCCTGCTACCTAGAAATCCAGTAGTCTCATTTAGAATAATGAGAGCCAACGCAACATGGCGCCGCCAACGTTTGGTCTGGCTCTAATGATTAGGTCCGACTGACTCTCTTGGTCTCATATATATTTTGACTCCTCGGTTCCGTATACGGAGACGTCCGTGGGGCTAAAACTTTCCGCTGCCACGGAATAGGTGAGTCCTATTGCTTAGTGGTTGGTTGTTCAAGCTTGAACTTTGAAAGGAAAACCCTAATATTGGTGTGCCTTCTCTGACCTGGAGCTATTTTTTTATAAAATGGCGAATCCTAATGTAGTGAATATAGCAATTAATATGCGTCACCCGCTCACGGGACATCTGTTGACACATGGACTAACAGTCCAGGGGGGTCCAGTCACTTTTGTGGTGGACGCCCATGCAGCCTATAGAACAGAACTTTTTTATTCTTGGGTTGGATTTCCAGCAGTGGATGGGGGAACAAATACTTTTCCCGAATACACTGTTGCGAATGTCCCTGGACAATACAGGGCTTACGCTTATTTAGAAATACCTCTATCTTGTCAAGAACACCATAATTGGCTTGATGGCGCCCTCCCACACACAGTAGCACAAGTTAGGTTAGGTCCGCTGAGTAATGAAGGTCCTACCTGGCCTTTATTGGCTACATATACACCTCATCCTGCGGTTGCTCAATTGGCAGTGGTTGAAGTTCGTCGTTTATATACAGAATTAACGGCTACATATAGACGATTAGTTCAGTTTGTAATGCAGACACTAAATACGAATGCAGCGCGTGCTGCTCCGGCGCACCCACAGGCAGTGGTTCCGGGTATTAATCCCGCCACTGTATACTCTGTTCTGGGTAAAGTACCGGCTAAGCGAGAGGAGACTCCATTTTGGCTGGCGCAAAAAATTAATACGCTGGAAGCAGTATTTCCCCATACGGGACCTCAGGATAAACATAGAATTTTGACGATGTGTTTGCCGTATGGGATGGTTCCTCCGGTGGACCTTTGTAATACCTGGGGCACAGTGTTTGCCGCGCTCTACACTACGGCACACGGTACACCGACATTAGCTAATTTACCGGACGTGCTTAAACAGATTCAAGATGAATATGGGGGTGCCCCTGCCTTAGATTTGGGCATGCAGTTGCTGGGCAATTTTGCCACAGTTTCTTCTATTATTTTGAGTAATCTCAAAGGAGAGGCAGTAGCACTAGCAGTTCGAATGCGTCTTCGGGATGTTCCGCTGCTTAATCAGGAGCGGGAGCTTCCGAGAATAATAGCAGAAACATATTCTAGTATTGGTCGTGATAGCCTAGGGGCTAGACCGCAAAAACCCCAGTTACAGGGTAAAAATAATAAAGAAAATGCTAAACAGCAACAACCTGAGGGTTCGAAAAAGCACTGGGAAAAGAAACAGCAAACACCTAAGAAAGATGGTGGGTAGTCTCCGCAACCGGAGACCCCACAGAATAAGTATAATCTCAGAAATAGGGATACTTTGAAGACGCCTGATAGATATCAATATACTGATACATGCCAATCTCGTTCCTTTCAGGACTCCTCGGAAAAGAGAAGTGAGAGAGGTGGGCGGTCAGAGCGGAGGACGGAGTACGTGAAACCGAGACAGGATTCACAACGCTCAGCGGAGGTTTCTATTAAACAAGAAGAGAAACCGCTGCAACAAAAACAGCAATTTAAAAAGAAGAAAGTGGCAGCAGTCTCAGTCAGACATGCCGCTCAAGAAGAGAATTCTCTTGACAAACAAGACATGGGCGTTAGCACTGTTAGACAGCGCGGCAGAGGTCACAATAGTTCGCCGGAGTCTTCTAGAGCATCTGGAGGTGAAAGCAACTGAGACGGCGGATATGCGAGTCTCTGATCCTGATAGAGTATATAAAGTGACTCTGTGATTGGAAGGGGACATTGACCGTATTATAAACGCCATTTTTTGGGACCATGTGGTAAAATCATATGATGTTCTGCTGGCCGAACAGGATTGGCCACCTGACTTTGTTCGCGACTGTCCAGTTGGGGAGGAGGTTATTACACCTTCCTTCTCACCACTTGTTCAGAGAGAACTAGCGGAGTCCTATAGTAAATCATGGGCTCTAGCACAGGCTCCCGCCTTGTATAGAAATAACGTGTGGTGGGACAGACAATCACCTTATCATGTAATTCCGATAAAGGGCGAACCTCAGCCACAACCGCAGTATCCTATCAAATTTGAAGCAAGGGCATCGGTTAGAAAAATTCTTACACAATTGGAGTATCAGGGTGTAATTGAGCCCTGTGTCTCGCCGATGAATAATCCCTTGTTTCCGGTTGCTAAACCGGACCATTCATATAGGATAGTGGTGGATTACCGACATTTGAATAGTCATACATTCACATATGCAATACAGAATTCACACAGCGCAGCGCTTATGAATAATACAGTGCGTAAAAAATACAAGACAACATTAGATATCTCGAATGGATTTTTCTGCCAGAATATAGCGCCCGAGAGTCGGGACTATACCTGTTTCAGTGCGTTTGGCTCTCAGAATTTTTTTTGTCATTTGCCTCAGGGTATAAGAATAGCCCAGGACTGTTTTCGGCTCGTGTAACTGAAATGCTGCATGAGTTCGACCCTGAAGCGTTATCATATGTTGATGACATATATCTGACAGATGATGAGATTCTGCAACATCTAAGGCGTGTATCGCGCATTGTTGTGGGGTTAGCTGATATTGGCTATAAGTTTAATTTTAAGAAATCAAAGATTGTCTTCCTCAGCGTCATTTTCCTGGGATATGAGTTGTCGAGTGAGGGCAAGAGCCTAGCGCCACATTTTTTGGAGAAATGTGCTTTATTGCAGCCTCCTAATACGGTTCGGAAGCTCCAGTCATTGTTGGGGTTTCTGAATTTTGGCAGAACTTACATTCCTGAATATGCGACGCGTATAAAACCCTTATACGAGTTGATTCGCCCGAATTTTTCGAGTAGAGTTTGGACGATTGAACATAATCACATACTGCGAGAGTTACAGAGTGATCTCTTGGCAGTTAAACACTTACACACACGGGACAATAAGACACATTTAGTCATCAGGGTGATACCTGGGGCTGTTGGGTTTACTTATGTCACCTTTAATGAAGGGGAGACAGTCCCGATAGCATACAAGTCTCACTTGTATTCTACTGCAGAACAACGTTTTGCACAGACTGAGAAACTTCTCACTGCAGTACAGATGGCTGTTATTAAAGAAAGACCGCTGGCCCAGGGTCAACGCATTGTTGTCGTTTCCCCGATTCCGGCCTTAGAGGCAGTTACAAAAGCGAGTGTTCCAAATTCGAAAGCTTTGCACCCGCGATGGATACAATGGGCTACGTCTTTGACAGCCACTGATGTAGATTATGTATTTGACCCTAAACTGCAGACTCAAGAATTTCTTCAATATGAAATGGAATAACCTGTTCCTGCTGGTACGTTGCCTATTGACCAATATCAAGTGGTCATGTATACCGATGGCTCTGCGCAACCAGCGGTTGGGACTAAACAACAGTATTCTGCTGCATGTGCGGTGGTGAGCGGAACTATGGAGGGGGAAGTGTTCTGCCCCCGACATACTTATACTAAAACCTTGGGAGATTGCACGGCACAGCTGGCTGAGCTCAAAGCTCTATTGTTAGCGTTGGAGCACGCGGATCCGGCACTTTTAACCTTGCTGGTCTGTGACTCCTACTACTGTGTGCAGTCTTTCAACAAATATTTACACTATTGGAAGATGAATGGGTTCAGAGATTCTAAAGGCAACACCATTAAACATAAAACGTTGTGGGGTAAGGTTGCGGATCTGAAGGAAACGCTTCCTAATGTCCATGTTGTACATACACTTGGACACCAGCGCGTTGGACTACACGTTGCTGGGAATACTTTGGCTGATGAAGCCGCGAAATCGGCAGTGGCTGTCGCCACTGTTGCCGCAGTGACTTGTTCGAGTTCCAAACCAGACAAAGAAATTTCGGCTGCCATAAAGGCTACGGCTGCTGGCACGCCCTTTCCTAAAGGATTTCCTTCAAAATATAGTTACTGCTTGAATGGTGAGCTGAATGCTACTGTTACAATTCCAGGCATTGGTGTCCCAATAAAATTGAGAGACCTCGATTGATTTCTGCAGCACATGAGGGGGTGGCTTCTGCACATGCTGGGGTGGCTGCCACGATTTCACTTTTACAGGCTTGTTACTGGTGGCCTGGTCTCTATAAAGAGACAAAGCAATATGTCCTTTGTTGTGACGTTTGTCAACAAATTAAAGCATCGTCGGCTAGACGCCTGCAGCAGACGCCCCTTCTGATTTCAAATAAACCATTACAGTGTGTGTACTTGGATCATTGTGGTCCGATGACACCAGATAGTGCATACAAATATATATTGGTTGCTGTAGATTCGTGCTCCAGATTTGTGTGGGTCTGGCCACAACGCTCGGCTGACGCTCGAACTGTTATTAAAGATTTGCGCATCTTTGTCGATATATTTGCAGTTGCGGCTTTTCATTCGGACCAGGGCCCTGCTTTTGCCTCTAAGGCATTCAGGGACACCATGGCTTCATTGGGGGTCCAACTCCAATTCTCGTCTCCATTTCATCCCGAGGGAAATTCTGTCGTGGAGCGTTTAAATCGTGATTTAAAGCAGTCCTTAACGGCCAGAGTTATAGGTACGGGTCGTGGTTGGCTAGCCCACCTATATGGAGTACAGAGAGCACTTAATAACTTGCCTAGAAGGTCACTGGGGGGTCGTACTTCATATGAGTGCCTGTTTGGAACACGAATGTATGTTCCTGATCTAGATGGTCCTGGTGTGGAGGCGGCAGATACGCCCTTTGACATAAATGATCGTGTCACTGTTTTGCAGGATTTACAACAATTCCGTGAAGATAACTCTTCTGCCAGTGCTGCCTCCTCAGGAATTAAGGATGAGCCAGTAACACCTACTGGTTGGATACCCAGGATTGGGGATCTAGTGCGTGAAAAGGTCGCAGTTAAAAAAGAATTTGGTCCTTCTTATCGAGAACCTGTCCCTGTGTTGGGGGTCAGCGGCACGAGAACTGTGATTTTACCGCCGCTGCGAGGGGCCAAAGGAAATCACTTTGTTTCCATTGATAATGTCAAGTTACAACATGTGGCCGATTCTGCACAGCAGACCAAGAGGGACACCCAGTAGTTCCGGAATCCCTGTCACTACTGGGGAGGAAGTCCCGCTGCAGGTGATTTACACCGACACTGTTTCCTCTCCGAGCTTGGGGAGGGTGGATGATGATCTTGCGATTGTTCCACCGACGGCGATTAATATGGAATCTTTTGATCAAATTGCTGTACGTTCTACTGATGTTTCTGAACATGTGGTTTATAGCGTGCCACGGCGAGAGCCTCCATCTGCTTCTTCGTTCACAGTTGCACCTTTTGCTAGAACTGCTTCTGGCTGCTTCAACGACGCTGATAATGATGTGTCCGGCTCCTCGTCCTCGATGTCTTCTGTCCACGGTCCACGACGGCTGCTGGGATGGCTTAAACGAACATATTTTGTTTTTCCTTGGAACTATTTTTGGCTGTTTTTGGCCGTGATGACTATTTTATTATGGTTGGGATTTGTAGTTACTTTTTTTCTGATAATACTTGGTTATTTTCTTCCTGATCGATCTGACATTGAGCACGTAGAGGCTGTGTTAAAACCGCATTTTTCGTCTCATATGGTTCGAAGAGATTTGTCCACTGTTAACATTTCTGCGACACCAGTTCCGGATGGAATTGTGTGGGATAAAGTAATGTTTGATATATATGGTCCAACTGAATTGATTCAAATACCGTATGTCCTCAAATTATCAATGAATGATATTGTTATACCTGGCATTGTTTCTGATGATTGGGATGTGAAGACAGTAGATTCTATGCTAACGGATTTGCAATATTATACTGTCTATGACGATGATGATGCTTACCAGTTTAGAGATAATCATGGTGACATGTTTTGTTACAACTATTATGGACACCACTTTATTCATAAAGCTAGTAGCCCTAAGCCCATGTTTAATTATGTGCAATGGGAACATTGCTCGACTCCTCCACAAGGAAGTTCGAAAACGTATTATGATAAATTTGCATATTTTTCTGGGCATGATCAACGTAATGCTAAGTCCTACTATTTTAAAGTTTCACCGTATTCTAATAAGCAAATGTTATTGACGGATACTAAATTACTGTATTCCAATTTGTTTGTGTCTAAACTTTCGGTCGAGGGATATGAATACTGGTTTAAAACTGTTGACTTGAAAAGTGTTTGGGGTTCGAAAAATTGGCATATGAGAGGCAGGGACACGTTATTTAGAGCATGTATTATCCCGGTCCAAATGATTTTCCTCATCAACGTTTTGTCACCTCTTCGGGGGGGTTCAGGACTAGTAGGGCAGACCCTCGTTACGTATCACCAGAACATGCTGATATTATAACTACATACAGTGTGGGGAAGCTTTGTCAACAATGGTTGAAGTCATCCACGCTGGATGCAGTTAAGTCACATCTCACGTTACTGTCTAATGATACTGATTTACAAGATTTTTTGTCGGGTCCCAAGGTACCACGGAAGAAACGGTTCTTATACGAAGTTTATAATGAGATTTGGAAGCTTTCACAACAAGAGGCCGCAGCCCGGTTGAGGCAGATTGATCAGGAAAACCTGATGCAGACTTTGGGGGTGATTCTAAGCTTGGCGGGCGGCGATAGCGGCC
Source organism: Pleurodeles waltl (assembly GCF_031143425.1). NCBI lineage: Eukaryota > Metazoa > Chordata > Amphibia > Caudata > Salamandridae > Pleurodeles > Pleurodeles waltl. The sequence continues at coordinate 254,399,632 of NC_090437.1, read as the reverse complement.
CGCCAAGCGGGAACCGCCAGAAGACCGCGGCGGTCATTCTGGGTTTCCCACTGGGCTGGAGGGCGACCGCCGAAAGTCCGCCCGCCAGCCCAGCTGGAAACACCCTTCCCACGAGGACGCCGGCTCAGAATGGAGCCGGCGGAGTGGGAAGGTGCGACTGGTGCAGTTGCACCCGTCGTGAATTTCAGTGTCTGCAAAGCAGACACTGAAATTCTTTGTGGGGCCCTCTTACGGGGGCCCCTGCAGTGCCCATGCCATTGGCATGGGCACTGCAGGGGCCCCCAGGGGCCCCACGGCACCCCATACCGCCATCCTGTTCCTGGCGGGCGAACCGCCAGGAACAGGATGGCGGTATGCGGTGTCAGAATCCCCATGGCGGCGCAGCAAGCTGAGCCGCCATGGCGGATTCCCATGGGCAGCGGAAAGTCGGCGGTACACCGCCGGCTTTCCGCTTCTGGCCGCGGCTGTACCGCCGCGGTCAGAATGCCTGGCGGTGCACCGCCAGCCTGTTGGCAGTGCTACCGCCAACCTCTGCCCTGGCTTTATTTACCGCCAGGGTCAGAATGACCCCCTTTTTCTGTTGTTGATAATGGCATGCATACCCTTTCTGACCGTGTTTACACGATTGACAGCATTGTTTCCTCTGCCATTGACATTATTAAATCGGACATGTCTTCTTTATATCATGGGCAGAGTCAGACACGGTCCATCATGCAGCTGGGTTGGACTCTTCGGACCTTGAAGGCGGGTCGCGTTCCATGGCAGCACGTTCGTGCCAGAGAGATCTTTATCTCTTTTAATTTGGCTCGTCAGCAACAACTGTTGGCTAAAAAGGAAGCGACATATGTTATGTTGAATATTGAGAAATTTTAGAAACTGCCTTTCACGGTGGCTGAGATTCCGTCAGCTGAGTGGTTGATTCATGGGGTTATTAATTTGCCTATCTCCACTTTGCAATTTACTTCGTGTTTGAAGCACATTCCGGTGGGTAGATATGAACTATTGGGAGACAGATACATACACGAGGTGTGGGACCTTCCCTTTCAGTACAGATGTGTTAATGGTTTGAAGGAGGTTTTTCTTAGCGGCAGCGAATGCGAAGCTTCTGTCAGCCATTCAATGGTTTGTAAACAGCTGTCCTTGCACGGGGCGTGTAACGCTTCGATTGCTAACTTAGCTTGTTATCTGAAGGGAGTTCCAGTCCCGGTTATTAAAAACACTTTCCAGGTGCTTTCTAACGGCAGTTACATTGTTCTTAACAGCGAACGCTGCTGTGGCATGCGTGCCGGAATAGTTTACATCATCGTTGTCAACAAGGCCGTTACGTGCTGCGGGAATGTGTTGTTTCCCCCCACTCAATTTAGGGAGGTAGCGGACTTCTGGCCTCATATTGCTACTTCCAAGGTTGATTTCGACAAGTTGAGTCGGCTAAAAGCTTTATTGTTTCAAAAGCATGTGGCCCTTACATCTGCTAGCGAGACCTACGCACTTCAGGTGGCAAGGTCATCGGCGGAGATACAGTCCCTTTTGAATACTAACTTTCCGAATCACTTCGGTGAACTTGTGGGACGTATATTTAATGCATCCAGCACTGCTGGTATTGCACATTTTTTCAAAGTCGTTGGTGTTGGTTTTGCTCATACCTTCTCTTCAATATTCGGTTTGATACCTTCGGCTATACATTCTATTTTCGGAAGCATTTTTTGGGGTTTCCCGATTACTTTGGCTTTATTGGCTGGAGTCTTGCTGTTGTTGATATTTTTTCGCAATGGCTGTCCCATCACAACGAGATCCTGTATTGCTGCTCCCGTCAGCGCAGCTGTGTCGTGAACGCATGATGAAGCATTTTGGAGCGACACTCCTGGGACGTTTGGAGTGTGACTGGTCTCTGTCATTCAGACCGGTTTTGGATTGTGTGCAACCCGTGTTTCGATGCCTTTGGTGCTCGTTTGAACATGCACTGGCTCTCTGTCTCTCATTGCAGCGCCCTCCAATGGTCGATGCTGATCTGTTGATGTTCCCGATTAGGGCTCATTCCCAGACTTGTGCACTACGGATGCGCTTGCTTCGTGAGGCAGTTTATGAGATTCCCTTCCTGGAGGAAGATGGTATTGTCTCTTTCATAGGCCCTGCACGGGGTGCCACCCTGAATGATTTTGGGGCTTTGGATCACACCTGCTCCATGGTACTTTGTGGCGTGGATCTTCCGATATTGACATATATCGAAGTGGAGGAACTCCTGCGTTCTATTGCTTCTATCTGACAATTGGATTATTGCGAAATTGACACTATATTGAATTTGGCTTTATGATCACATGTTACCTAAATTTATGACTTTGTTGTCTTCTCACCTTGTCGAAATGATTGTTTTAGGTATTGTTTATATTTAGGGCATCCTTTTATATTATTGGAACCACTTGCTACCGACAAGGGGAGGGTGTAGTGTGGTTAGTTTTACGTATTCATTGCGCTTTAGCTTCAGGCTTTAGGCCTTTGTGCACTTTGCCCTGAATATATTTTATTCATTTGCTGACAGCTTAGAGCCTCTGTACACTTTGCTCTACATGCTTTTTATTAGGCTTCGTACTGTTATTTTTCAAATAGCCAGTTCTACGGTGTTGTTTTTTTATTCATATCACACTGTTTTGCCTACTTCAGCACTGGAGTTCTCCATAACATATTTACTCTGTGCTTCAGTCAAGGATACAGTCTGGTGCATTGCCGATAGACGTGGTGAGAGTTTAGACTTGGCATTCCTGCGTAGGGACATTTTGTGATCACGATGACATGTTAGTTATAAAATCACTTCCTTGTCCCAATACACGCAAGAGGGAGATTCCGACCAGGGAACCACAACTAGACGCTGAGGCCCATATTTATACTTTTTGACGCAAAACTGCGCTAACGCAGTTTAGCGCCAAAAAAATTAGCGCCGGCTAACGTCATTCTGAAGCGCCATGCGGGCGCCGTATTTATTGAATGGCGTTAGCCGGCGTTAGCCGTCCGGCACTGCCTGGTGTGCGTGAAAAAAATCCACGTACACCAGGCAGCGCCGGCGTAGGGAAAAATGGCGTTTGGGCGTCCAAAAATGGGGCAAGTCAGGCTGAGGCAAAAAAAACGTCTTAACCCGATTTGCGCCATTTTTTTGGGGCGCCCAGACGCCATTAACATGACTCCTGTCTTAGCAAAGACAGGAGTCATGCCCCCTTGCCCAATGGCCATGCCCAGGGGACTTCTGTCCCCTGGGCATGGTCATTGGGCATAGTGGCATGTAGGGGGGCACAAATGAGGCCCCCCTATGCCAATTTTTTTTTTTTTTTTAAATACTTACCACAACTTACCTTCTCTTCCCTGGGGTGGGTCCCTCCATCCTTGGGTGTCCTCCTGGAGTGGGCAAGGGTGGCAGGGGGTGTCCCTGGGGGCTTGGGAGGGCACCTCTGGGCTCATTCTGAGCCCACAGGTCCCTTAACGCCTACCCTGACCCAGGCGCTAAAATCCGGCGCAAATGCGGGTTTTTTAGTCCCGCCCACTCCCGGGCGTCATTTTTGCCCGGGAGTATAAATCCGACGCAATAGCATCGCAGTCATTTTTTTAGACGGGAGCGCCTACCTTGCATATCATTAACGCAAGGAAGGTGTTCACGCAAAAAAATGACGCTAACTCCATGAACTTTGGCGCTAGACGCGTCTAACGCCAAAGTATAAATATGGAGTTAGTTTTGCGTCGATTTTGCGTCTAAAAAAACGACGCAAATTCGGCGCAAACGGAGTATAAATATGCCCCTGACTGCTTTGTTGCAGATGCTGAACCAAGATTACAGGTCTTTGCTCAGGTATGAGGGCTGATGTCTCCACAGTGATTCTAATAGGCAAGCTAGAAGCTTATTATGCTTTGCTCTAAATAGAACAAGCAGAGGGAGAGTAGAAACTATTAGACGATATGATAGCTTTGTTCTTATGTTTTACTCTCCTGGTGACTATTTCAATCCTACTGTGTTGTATCGTTCTGGTTATTGCGGCTCACGCCTTAATATCTAAAATACAGTCGTTTTATTAAAAATATTATATAAAACGTATACTGTCTTTGTCATTTGTATATGAGATCATATTGGAAATAAGAGAGTTGGTTTGGATCTGAGTAACCACGACTTCCCTGAGAAGTTCCAAAGATGTCATGCGCTCGGCTGCCGTATCATTCCTTCCACATGGGAGAAATAAGGCACTGCTAGTTAGCCGGAGCAAAAACCGGATTTAGGGTGACAGATTTCTTTACACGTGGGCCAGACTTAGTCCCCCACACCGTTATAGATCCTGCTACCTAGAAATCCAGTAGTCTCATTTAGAATAATGAGAGCCCACGCGACAATCCGGTCTCCCTTGTGGCACTCCCCTCGCTCTCCATCCAACTGGTCCCCTTGACTCCACTAGTATCAGCCTCCTAGGTTCCATGGGCTGCTTCCCCACTTACCGGAACCCCTTTTCCTTTACCTGATGATGCTGATGCACACAAAGACAGACGAGGAGAGGGAGGGAGGGAGAGAGAGAAAGACAGAGTGCGAAAGGGTCAATACCTACCTACCATTTACACAGATCAACAGGTACATCTCTTCAATTATATTATGGCAGGCCATTCCATTACCATAACACTCCATTTCTGCAAATACAAATTGGGTAAATCAAGATGCAATGGTCAAAAACCTGATATTGTGGGAACATTTTATTATAGTGAAATGGTCAATGCTGAAACACTGTATAGCAGCATTGTAATTGCCAAGACGATGTCATGCATAACATGTAAGCATTATAATTAGACTCCAGGGACCTCCCAGGGGACTTAACACATCTGATAGGTTAAATAATAGATGTTGTTGTGCTGTTTGTCCATATAGAGTCACATGTAGCAGAATGCCATGGTAGTTTCCCTACACATTTTTTACACTCTTAAGTCAACATATGCCAGCATGGTAAGCTACCATGGCCAAAGTCCTGTCCCATTGAGGCCATACATGTAGTGGACCCCTGAGGCCACCCCACAATCAGTCCATGTCAGCTACTGTACAAAATAGAGATTGCCTCAGTCATTGTGGGAAACAAATACTGATTTGATAGCACTTACACCTCAGGTACACTGATGGTGATGGAAGAAGCTGGTCTGACACAATGCGTAGGGTGTCCACACTAACCCAACCATTGAATATGTCAATTGGATATACACTGACAGCATTGTATTGTCACACATAGTCGATTCAGAGCCTGCCAGGGTGACTGAAACCCATTGTCGATGTGCATCTACCATTGAAGGAGTCAGGGTCCGAAAGGCAACCCTCCCTCATTGGGAGGACGTCCCCAGCTGGACCTCCGTGGTCTTATAGGCCCAGTGTCTCTGTTCCTCCCACCGCTTTCTGCAGTGGGTGCTACACTGGCTATGGACCCCCAGGGTCCACACTTGCTTGGTGATGGCGAGCCAGATCCCCTTCTTCTGATGTGTGCTGACCTGCATGGGTGACACAGACAGAAGGAAAACGTCACGTAGAGTAGCACCACATCAGCAGCATTGGGCTGCACACATCATACACATCACATTCCCACACTAACTTGTCTTCACACCACAATGTGTTTACTCTACGCCCCCTGCATGCATCCACTCCCTGCACGGTGTGGCAACACCTTACAGCCTCACACCCACCCCTATCACACATGACAATGGAATTGGGCTCACCTGCTTCTCTGGTGCCCCATACAGCTGTTCATACAGGGGTAGGGCCCTATCCACAAGTTTCTCCAACTCCTCCTGAGTGAAGGCTGGGGCTCTATCACCTGCAGGACATGGTATGGTGGTTCCTAGAGATAGTACACAGCAGCTCACGTAATGGAGGTCTTGCTTGCACAAGTGTCAGGAGTCAGCTGAGCTAGGCAGCAGAAAATGGCAGTTACAGCCACCGCATACATGACCGTCACTACTCTCGGTGATCATCATTGGCCCCAGTCTCCCAATGGCAACAATGTTCAATAAGGAGTTGCACGGCGGTTGCGACCGCCTACAGCCATGACGACATACGCTGGTGGAATTAGGTCACTTCCATTTGTCCTGTGCATGAAGGACAGGTGGCTGCCATTTTAGACACATTTCATGGCTTGGAGAATAAAACATGTGTCATGCCAGTCTATTGTTCATTATCCAGATTTGGCCTATGTTTCACCCTCATGGCTGGGCTCATATTTGTGACATTAATGACACAGTGAAGCAAGGTATGTGGCTGTCAATTCCAGTACATGTGCAGCTACTTGCTGCCACAGAGGCAGGGTAACCGTATGTGGCACTGAAATTGGGACATACATGCTCTGGGCAAATAGGCTGCTGTAACATAGTTTGTGTGTCATATGCTGTTGGTTCGGGCTGCAATGGGCAGCTAGGATGGCGTACATGGTCCGTCAACATGCTCTAAATGGAATGTGTTAACTTTAGTGCCATGTCTACAGTGTTTGCTGTGTGCTACAGGTTTAGTGTTAGCTAGCATGTGCATAGTGGACACAAATTTGTACATTTTCCTCTCTATGTCCTAGATACTGTGCAATGGTGAAAATGAGGAATGCACCGGTTTACCGCCCTCTAGTCGACCTTGCTACCCTGGAGGAGAGGCACATCATACACACCTATCGTCTGAATCATCAGACCATCATGGAACTGTGTAATCAGTTGGAGCCGGATCTTTTGGCTGCCTTACGTAATCCCTATGCCATCCCTCCTACAGTATAGGTTTTTTCAGTGCTAAACTTCCTTGCCTCAGGCTCCTTCCAGATTACATTGGGCTTGGCAGCAGGAATGTCACAGCCCATGTTCAGTCTTGTGTTGGAGGATGTACTATGTGCTTTTCTAAAACACCTTAACAGCTACATCAGGTTCCCCCAACATGCAGATTTGCCCACTGTGAACGCTGACTTCTATTCCATGCACACATCCCTCATGTGATTGGGGACATAGATGCCACTCACATTGCTTTGGTTCCTCCCAAGGCCAATGAACAAGTGTACAGGAACAGGAAAAGCTTTTACTCCATCAATGTCCACGTGTTGTGTCTCGCTAACCAGTATATCTCCCAAGTTAGGGCTTAGTTTCCTGGATCTGTCCATGACTCCTACATTCTGAGGAACAGCATTGTCCCACACATGATGGCACAACTATGTAGAGAGAGGGCCTGGCTAATTGGTATGAATGCAATATTATGTGTGAAATTGTGATGTCACAAGTCATCCCATTCTGTTCTGTGTCTCTACCCAGTATAGTGACAGGTCCTACCTTTGTGCACATTGGTGACTCTGGCTATCCTAACTTTCACTGGCTGTTGACACCAGTGGGATATCCTACAACTGATGGGGAACACCGTTTCAATGAGGCCCACGGCAGGACGAGGCATGTAATAGAAAGGACTTTTGGGCTACTGAAGGCCAGATTCAGATGCCTCTATGTATCTGGAGGTGCCCTGCTCTACACTCCACACAAGGTCTGCCAGATTATTGTTGCCTCCTGCATGCTACATATTCTGGCCCTGAGACATCACATACCATTACTGGATGATGAAAACGTGGCAGCTGGACGAGTGCCTGACGATGGTGGCACTCAAAGTGATGATGAGGGTGATGATGAAGGTGCAGCTGACTGAGCTGATCATCCAATACTTCCAGTGACATTCAGGTATATATAATGTGTATTGTCAGGTCTCTGATTTCATATTTGCCTTCTGACATTGCTCCTCCTGGTCAGTTACATCAGTGGCGGTGTTCAGTGTACCCATCTCTTTGTGTGGCTTGTGGTGGGAGACAGATTGCCCATCAGGAGCTGTCTTACTCATCTCAAGTCTGATATGTGTTGACAATGCAGGTTGGTAGGGTGACATCTCCTATGTACATGCATGTGGCATTTTCTCACTCCTGCAAACTCCAATGCAGATGTTTTGACAACTATAGATTGGGTAGTGTGTATCACTCCTTATCCTGACTGTTCCTATTGCTATTCATGGACACTGGTCTTTGCAACCAGTTGTACATGTTTTTTGTTGGCTCATATCAGCTGTGAGCTAGCTAGCGATGGCAATGTGTTTCCGAAGATTGTGAGTGTGGCATGGTATACTGTTTTCCATGCCATTTGACAAATCACACTGGGCCAACTAGAATGTACTGCATATGTGTTGTGTGTGCCACCATGACTCATATCCTGATGGTTGTCCCTGTCTTGGTCTATTTGCAGGTTGGATTAGTTGAGCTACTCTGGTGTCTGCCTTAACTGGTGGCTCCCTTGAAAAATGGATTTTGGAACATGTCTGAGTTACTGTGTCACCTCCTGGTTATTCCTTCCTCTCCTGTTCATGTAACAGACGTATGGTGAATGTGGATTGACACACATTACTTTCTGCTGAACACACATTAAAACATGTTACAATAAAGACATGAATGCAGTAGTTGTGTTATATGGTGTTTATTGTGCATCTATTGTCCAATAGGTGATGAGTGGGGGCATGGTGGATAAAATCATCAGAGTATATGGCCCAGCTGTAGGTAGTACAGGTCTAGTGTCCAAGGGTCAATGAAATAACGGAGACATGACATTTGTCATTCAACAGGGTGTGTCAGTGGCACACAAGGGAGAATGCTCAGGAGAGGGCCACTTCCTGGCAGTGAGTTTGGTCTTGGCATTAGCTCCTGCAGGATGTTTCGATGGATGACCACATTTGTTGGGAGGTTCCTCAGCTATAGAGTGAGGGGTGCCAGTGGCCTGTGGTTCCTCAGGCAGAGCCTCCATTCCACTAGCTGTGGCAGATGTTGAGGGCTCCATTGGTATGTGGCTAGTGGTAGGGGCCTGCTGGTGGGTGGGGGTCACACACAAGATGGTGGTGAGATCCTTTAACACCCCTGCAATGGAGGCCCTGGTGGCATTGTGAGCCTGTCACTGCTGCATGGCCTCCTGGTGGTTTTCCCTCTGCAGCCTATGTTTTTTCTGCAAGAAGGTGAATATCTGGCCCATCTTGTTCTGGGATTGCTGGTATGCTCCCAGGACTTGGGAGATGGTTTCCTGGTCAGTTGAGTCCTGTGGGGGCCCCATCCTCAGGGCCAAAGCATCCCTCCCACGTACCCTGCCCCCCTGTGCCTGTCCCCTGGCTCAGTGTTCCCACTCCCAGGTACACCAGGACCTTTATCATCTTGGATGTGAGGGGTCGACTCTGGCTCTGTACTGTGGGGCATATTGCTGATTGAACAGTCCTTGGGACACAGGTCTGGGGACAAGGGTTTGGTTGTGCTGTTGATTGCAGAGGGTGGGGGGGCTCTGATGTGGGCAGGGTGAGGCTGGTAGTTGTAGACTGACCAGTAGTCCTAAATGGACCACGTAAGTCATCACTAACCAGACATCCAGAGGCGTTGTCCTGACTGGGGCCTTCAGCCTGGGGAGGGTTGGCTGTCTCAGGCATCCTCTGCATGGTGGCAGTGGCAGGGGAACCTGTGGATGGAGTGAGAGAAATTACATAGTGGAGGTGTAATTGGTATTGACATTGTGTGATGCATACTGTGACTTGACGTGTATCCTAGTTATGACAATGACAGATGCAGCACAGTTGATATAGTTTGTGGGTTATGGATACAGAAATGGATACCATGTTCCGTTCCGATTTGAGGAATCAAGATTTCATTGCTGCCATTGCCATGTAGTGATCCTCAGTCGTAGCATGCAGTAGGTGTAGCAGGTGCAATAGATAGCATGCAAATGTTGCACTGTGACGTGGACATTTCAGGTTATCATGTGGCTAGTCAGGTCTATTGTGGGAGTTGTAGTGGTGGTTCTTGGTTGTGGTATCCGTGCACTGGTCAGGGACTGTGTGGGGATAGTGGCAGGGTGGTAGAGTACGATGAAGGAAAGGGGCAATTGGTGATTGGGCGGGAGGTGGAGTGAGAGATAGGGTGACTTGGGGAGTGATGAGTGGTAGGGATGCATGCTGGACCAAAGAACTTGGTGCGAGGAGAGTGTTAGTGGCTTACCAGAGTCCAGTCCTCCAGGTTATTTCAGTTAGGCCCTCAGGATGCAGGATGGCCAAGACCTTCTCCTCCCACAATGCAAACTCTGGGGGTGGAGGTGGAGGCCCACCACCAGGCTTGTTGGTGGCAATCTGATGCCATGGAATGCACCTTCACCTGTAGGTTATTCCACCTCTTCCTGATGTCCTCCCTCATGCGTGGATAGTTGACCACTGAGTCGACGATCCTCTGCCATAACTCAATTTTCCTGGCAATCAATGTTTGTTGGACCAGTGCACCTAACATTAGTGGCTCTACCCTGATGAGTTCATCAACCATGACCCTCAATTCTTTGTCTTTGAAGCATGCTTTTGACGGGGCATGGTGGTTATGTTGTGAGTGGAGGGGTGTTGTGTGCAAGGGTGCAGTGTAGGGTGCTTGATGGAGTGTGGGTGCTTGGTTGTATGTGCTGGTTGTTTTGTGGTGTTTGTGTGCTGTGTCGATGTGTGTATAGTGTTGTTTGTGCACTTGTGTTTTGTGTGCTGAGTGAGATGTGTAAAAGTGCCTATGATGTACAAGGGCATAATCATATGATGTTGGCTCCTCGCTGTCTGTAATCGTTGTTTGAGTTGCAAAGGATTGTGGATTGTGTGAACAGTGTTTTTATAGTGGTGTCTGTAGGTGTGTGAAAGTGTGTCAGGTGTAGGGTATTAGAATTGTCCAATGTGGTGTGGTTTTGTGGCGGAGGTGTGTTTTTGACCTCCATAGTTCACACCGCCAATGTGTTTTTGCCATGTAATGACTGTTGTGCTGATTTGTGGGTCATAATATGGAGGGCGGAATGTGGTCAGCATGGCGGTGCTGGTGGAGGGACCGCCTTTCTCTCATCCGCGGTCATACTGGCAGTCTCGGATTTGGGGCTGTCTTTTGGCTGTGCGCTGTGTGTGACTCATAATAAGGTAGGCGGGATGCCGCTAACACTCGTGGTCTTTTGGCGCCCGCAACAGTGGTGGTCTTGCCAAAAGACCACCAAACTAATAATGAGGTCCTTAGTGTCTGCTGCCTGTGTCCTGGGTCACATAACTAGGTGTAGCTGGCAGGCGGTCTCTGGACATTTATCCCAGACATTGAAACAAAGGGCCATATGTGTTTGCAGGATTGGTCATTTGATGAGGGGGAGCATCTGTCACCTACCACACTTACATATCACAAAGTCTCAGCCTGAGCATACTCATAAAGGGTTTGATACTAGTTTATTGTCTCCTTCCTGAAACCCACCAACCACCAACAACAGCAACCTACACCCTACCGCAAGTGGAACAAGATCTCCAAAGAACACCTGATCTCCAACCTTGCACAAGCTCCACCTCCCAACACCAATGACCCCAAGCCGCTGCCCTCAACCTCACACAATGGCTAGAAACTTGTGCAGACTCCCTCGCCCCTTTGAAAACAAACAACAACACCCGGACCATCAAGACCACCCCCTGGTTCATCACAGAACTTCAGTCTTCCAAACAAGAATGCCAAAAAATTGAGAAAGCGTGGCACCAAGAGCCCTCACTGAGCAACTTCTCTGCCCTCAAACAGCCATGCACAAATACCACCAACTCATCCGGACTACCAAACGGTCCTTCTACAAAGAACGCATAGACAACAACACGCACAACTGTAAGGAACTTTTTGCCATCATCAAATAACTCACCAAACCCAAATCCTGCACCATCGACCATCCCCACTCCCACGACCTCTGCAACGCCCTCTCCAACTACTTCCACCGCAAAATCGCAGACATACATGACAGCTTCACATCGTCAGCACCCACCATCACCACCACCGATACAACCAACACCACAACACCCTGCCGCACCACCCTACTGAAAACCTGGACCCCCACCAACGACAAAGAAATCGGCAAAACCATGAGCTCCATCCACTCAGGCTCCCCAACAGACCCTTCCCCCACCACATCTTCAACAAGGCCAGCCAAATCGTCGCTCCCCAGCTCCGGGCCGTCATCAACAGTTCCTTTGACACCGCAACCTTCCCAGATGTTTGGAAACACGCCAAAGTCAACGCTCTTCTCAAAAAACCCAAAGCAGACCCTGAAGACCTCACAAACTACCGACCCATTTCTCTTCTCTCCTTCCCCGCAAACGTTGTGGAGAAGATAGTAAACATACAAATGTCTCGCTTCCTATAAGACAACAACAAACTTGGGGGCATATTTAAACTCTGTTTGCGCCGAATTTGCGTCGTTTTTTTCGACGCAAAACTAACTCCATATTTATACTTTGGCGTTAGACGCGTCTAGCGCCAAAGTTCATAGAGTTAGCGTCATTTTTTGGCGTGAACACCTTCCTTGCGTTAATGATATGCAAGGTAGGCGTTCCCGTCTTAAAAAATGACTCCGATGCATATGCGTCGTATTTATACTCCCGGGCAAAAATGACGCCCGGGAGTGGGCGGGTCTAAAAAACCCGCATTAGCGCCGGATTTTAGCGCCTGGGTCAGGGCAGGTGTTAAGGGACCTGTGGGCTCAGAATGAGCCCAGAGGTGCCCTCCCCTGCCCCCAGGGACACCCCCTGCCACCCTTGCCCACCCCAGGAGGACACCCAAGGATGGAGGGACCCACCCCAGGGACATTAAGGTAAGTCCAGGTAAGTATTTGTTTTAATTTTTTTTTGTGGCATAGGGGGGCCTGATTTGTGCCCCGACTACATGCCACTATGCCCAATGACCATGCCCAGGGGACAGAAGTCCCCTGGGCATGGCCATTGGGCAAGGGGGCATGACTCCTGTCTTTGCTAAGACAATGGGGGATGGGCGTCGTAAATAAAATGGCGCAAATCGGGTTGTGGCGATTTTTTTGCCTCAGCCTGACTTGCACCATTTGTGGACGCCCATACGCCATTTTCCCCCTACGCCGGCGCTGCCTGGTGTACGTTGTTTTTTTCAACGCACACCAGACAGCTAACGCCGGCTAACGTCATTGAATAAATACGGCGCTCGCATGGCGCTTCAGAATGGCGTTAGCCGGCGCTAATTTTTTTGGTGCAAAACTGCGTTAGCGCAGTTTTGCGTCAAAAAGTATAAATATGGCCCTTGACGTCTCCCAGTCTGGATTCCGCAAAAACCACAGCACCGAGACCACCCTCATCACCTGCACACACGACATCAGGACCAGATTGGACAAGGGCGAGACCGTCGCCCTCATCCTCTTAGATCTTTCTGCATCTTTTGACACTGTATGCCACCAAACCCTCCGTGCACGCCTTTTCGATGCCGGAATTCACCAGAAAGCCCTGGACTGGCTCACCTCCTTCCCCTCCGAAAGAACCCAAAGAGTTTGCCTCCCTCCTTTCCGGTCTACAGCCATCAAGATCATCCGTGGGGTCCCCCAAGGATCCTCCCTCAGCCCCACCCTCTTCAACATCTACATGGCTCTTCTCGCCAACATCCTCCGCCCCCACAGCATCACCATCATTTCATATGCTGACGACACCCGTCTCATCATCTCCCTCACTAGGAACCCAGCTGCCACCAAGAATAACCTGCACGCCGGACTCCTCGACATCGCCAACTGAATGACAGCAAGCCACCTCAAATTGAACTCAGACAAAACAGAGATCATCCTCTTCGGCCCCAACAAGGCAGCATGGAACGATTCTTGGTGGCCCACCACCCTCGGACCACTCCCAACACCCACCACCCACGGACGCAACCTTGGCATCATACTGGACTCGTCTCTCTCCATGACCCAGCAAATCAACGCCATATCATCCTCCTGCTTCAACACCCTTCACATGCTACACAAGACTTTCAAATGGATTCCTTTAGAAACAAGAAGAACAGTCATCCATGCTCTCATAAGCAACAGACTGGACTATGGCAATGCCCTCTACGCAGGGACCACAGCCAAGCTTCAAAGAAAACTCCAGCGAATCCAGTATGCAGCAGCACGTCTCATCCACAACCTCCCTCGCCACGAACACATATCCACCCACCTCAGATCGATACACTGGCTGCCCATCAACAAAAGGATCATTTTCTAAATCCTTGTCCACGATCACAAAGCCCTCTGCGAAACTGGACCGACCTACCTCAACGAACGAGTCAACTTCCACATACTAACTCGACAGCTCCGCTCCGCCGACCTCGCCCTCACTACAGTCCCCCGCATCCAACGCACCTCCTCTGGTGGCAGATCCTTCTCCCACCTCGCCGCCAAAACCTAAAACTCCCTCCCCACCAACCTACGCAAGACCCAGGACCTCCTAACCTTCAGAAAGCACCTCAAAACATGGCTTTTCGAGCAGTAACTGCCCCCCCAATTTGATTGATTGATTGATTGATATTGTTTTGCCTGAAAATCTGGAGGCAGGAAAGCAGAAAACTCCATGCACTACTAGGAGTGAAAATCACTAGAACCTTTTCCTTCTTCAAAGTGGGCACAAAGTACAAATATTGGCCCTGAGATTCAACTTTTCAGCACACCTTGGGACCTGTGGCAGACTAAGAAAGAATGTTGTACTGCTCTGGAATCCTGAGTGAAGGACTGGACCTTCATCGTGAGCACAGGACCAGCAGAGTAACACCAAGGGCCAATCAATCAAGAAATCTTTATTCAAAGCACACAATACGCCATAGAAAGATAGGTAAGGGCACTATATAACAAACTTCATTATAAAAAGTGATCACATATTAGATTATTACAAATTTGAGACCCAACTTGACGAAAAGCCACAGGATGGACAGGGAAAAAAAGGAAAATTTCCAAGGTTATCCCTTGGTGGAATGCTTCATCATTGTGTTTCTTCCCATCCTGCTGTGGAGCAGGGCGTGCTATGACTGACAAATTACATGGGAGCAGTGTTGTTGTCTCATCAATGTGAATCATAAGAGGGATAGGAGTGGTGGGGTCTCGGGTGAGCTAAAAATACCTGCCTCCAAGTGATTCTGATGATTTAATAGATCTCATGGAGACTAGCTCAAGCTAGGGGCGGAGTATTATATGGTGCAGAGTTATTTGGCTACTGCAATTTAAAGGATTTGGAGAAAACTGAAAATTCCTTCTTGAAAAGATTATTAAAAATCCCGGCAAGCTCTCCAACCTTGCCTGTTCAGTTGGATCTAAACCTTTACCCTATTTCTCACATCGCTGCCATACGGCCTCTGATGTACTGGATCAGGTCATGGTCCTCAGACATCTTTGGCCCATAAAGAGCTGGGATTAGTGTCCTAATGAGTGTCCAAGCCCAAAAAAAGGTTAGGTGGTGTAAACATGTGAAGGAATTCTTATTTGACCTTGGCTTGGATAACCTTTGGTTAGACCCTGCCAATATTCCAAAACATGCTGCTCAACTTGTGAAAAATGCATACTGGCTGAGAGTCCAAGCGGATAAATTAGCAGAGGTTCCTTCGACAAGCCTTACTAATACCTTTTTATCCTTGAAATGTTATTATGAATTTGAGAATGTTATGGATTTGATTGTTTCCCCTTTTGCACGAGCACTTTTTATCAGGTTTAGGTTAGGGACATTACCACTTCCCTCATTTACTAGCAAATGGACAAATCCTGGAGACGATAGTGACTTATGTCCAGTGGGTTGTGGAGTTATTGGGCATTTAGCCCATGTTTTAGTTTGTTGCCCTGCTTATCGTAAGCAAAGAGCACGCTGGCTTATTCTGCTTTGTAGATCTATGGGCCTTGTGTTTGGGTCAGTTCCCTTTAGGATTTTGAAATCAAGTGCCCATGGTAAAGTGGCATGTCCATTGGCGAATTTCCTGAAGGCTATTTGTCCAATTATCGTATCACAACTGGAGAGTTAAGGGAGATTGGAAACATTTATTTGGTAGGAATCAACCCATACTATCTCCCTATATCTAAAGCCAATAAACACATTTTGTGGATGGCCATGGTATCATATTTACTCCAGTATTGCCATCCTAAAAAGAGGAAGGCCAAGAAGGGGGAGGGGAATCTTGCAATCTTTCTGACCAATAATATGCAGGGAAGTGTGTGTTATAGAAACCTGAAATCTCCAAACTTCCAGTTGGTTTGTTATAAATGGAGTCAGGCTGAAACTTAAGATTTTTTTTATTATAATATTTTTGACAATTTTGTGGTGGACTTAATCTCATCTCTTGATAAGGTAATGGAAACATATGTAAACTCATGCTGAGGTGAATTGTTTATTGTCTGAGGTGCGGATTTTTAATATACAGTGCTTTAGTTTAAAGTCTACTGGGATCTGCTGCTCGTTGGGTGACGAGGTGGACTCATCCACTCATTTCATGCATGTTAGGTACGGGAGGCTTTAAATCACATCTTAATTAAGTATAATCTATTGCTTGCCTCAGATTTCTCAATCTCTTTAGAGATGAGGTGGCCACCTTACCTTGGACATCGTAAATCCAGCACTATTGATTTCATTTTAGTACTAGGCAATATTAATACCCTTGTTAATAATTTTACATGTACATCTTTATATTTTAGTGACCATAACCCTCTAACAGTAACATTTGGCATCAGGAAATCCTTGTTGGGAGAGGAGTTGAAAGCCAGCCATAAGATCGGGATGGCCCTGAAATAAGGATTCATTAACAAAGAGAGATTCTTAAGTGAGTTGGTTGGTCAATATGGAGAACAGATGGAGTTGTTTCTAAATGACAGCACCCCAGAGAGTATTATAGTCCCATTGTTTGTTTCCTTGTAATCTCTTATAAGGTTAGAACAAATGTGTTCACTGAGACTGTCAAATAAAATTAACTGGTTCAAAAAAGATTATAGGGATACAGATAAGGACGATTTTAGCACCATGAGGACAGTCGTGAAGGATACAGTAGTAATCAAACAGTGCAGATCATCTTATAAGAGTTCCCTTGTTCCATTTTGGAGAATAGTTAATGATCAGTTTTTTGGCAGAATAGAGGACTGGCAATTAAATCTAGCACTCCTATGGATGAGTGAATTTCCATTTTTCTACCATATTTTCAGCTGAGGATGTTCCTCCGGAGGTGGCTGTACCCTATTCCAAAATGAACAACAGGACAGGTTCAGTAAGGGGCATTGCCCTTGAATATGGGGATGTTATTGAGGCACCTCATTGATCTAATTAAGGTAAGACCCCTAGGGTGGACAGGGTTCCTTTGGATTTGTTTATTGGATGGGTTGCCCTCTAGACCCCGTTGTTAATTAATGTTGTAAATACTGTTGCCAAAATATATCCTCTTCCCTCCTGGAGGATGTCAGTGATTTCTAACAAAGGAAATAAAGCCATCCCGTCAACTATAGGCCTATCTTACTACTTGATTCCTTTCTGGAGGTGGCAGGGAAGATACTTTTGGTTAGACTAGAAGCATGTGCTTTGGATATTAAAGCCATCTGGTCTGTTCAGTATGGGTTTAGAATTAGGATGACAGAACAATGTCTCAATTTGGCTTTGCTGATTGACAAGCACATGGTAACAAAGCAGGAGACCTTGCATATTTCTTTTTGTGGACCTTTTGTCAGCTTTTGATTTACTCGATCATTTGCTGTTATTAATAGATCTTGGAGTGGATACAGATATCATTTATTTTACTCATCAGTTTTATTCAGAGACCAGCCTCAGTATTCTTTGGCCATAGTGGTGAATGCACAGAGCACTTCAGAGTGGCCAGTAGGGTCAGACAAGTGAGTATATTAGCTCCCTTTCCTTTTACATTGTATATTAAAGGTATTGATACATTTGTGATAGCTAAATCTGTCGATGTACCATATGTTGGCTCTCACTCTGTTGCAATTTTGTGTTTTATGCAAATGATGCCATTTTCATGGCAGGTACTGTGAACTCATTACAATTCCTCTTAGCAAGCTTTGTGATGTTCATGGAGGGCATTATATTGAAAGTCAACAAGGATAAAAATGTTGTTATGTGAATAGAGCATGTTAAGAAAAAGGCCAGGTAATTTTTCATTTAGAGGAAAAATGTTTGGAGACCAACACTTTCTCATATTTGGGGATTATTTTTAGCTCTGTACTTCCATGTTCTAAGCATGTAACTATCTGGAGATTGTACTTTCTAAGGATGCTACATGTGGCAGATAGGATTTCCACAAGACTGAGGTGCAAAACCATCAGAGAATATTTGAATCTCTTTAAGGGTAAAGCAGTCCTAGGAGTTTTCTATGTGGTAGGGGTATGGAGTGGTATGGAGCCTTGTCTGACCTGCTCAACTCCATCACTCCAGACGTCGTCTTCTGCATGAAAACCTGGATGACCCCCACCTCAGCCCCGTACATCGCCACTGCCATTCCTGACGGGTACAAAATTATCCACAAAGACCGCATAAACTGAGCAGGCTAGCAACAACATCTCCATCACACACACCACCGAAATGCACTGGACAGACCACCACTGTGTCCACTTCTCCTTCACCAAACTCACTGAACACCACTGCACTCATGCCACTCACTCAGAACCTGGAACAAGGTCTCCAAAGGCC
The DNA here is from genome assembly GCF_031143425.1 of Pleurodeles waltl. Taxonomy (NCBI): domain Eukaryota; kingdom Metazoa; phylum Chordata; class Amphibia; order Caudata; family Salamandridae; genus Pleurodeles; species Pleurodeles waltl. The sequence goes on along the minus strand of NC_090437.1, from coordinate 254,381,142 downwards.
AACTCACCACCGCCCTCCACCATACACCGCCCCCAGCCACCAAAGATGCCAACACAACAGCAGGTAACCTACACCAATAGGTCTCCGATTGTGCCAACACACTGGCCCCCCTCAGGAAACCTTCCAACAAACAACTCCCTAAGAAAGACAGTTGGTTCTCCCCCACTCTCCAAGAGTCCAAATGCACCTGCAGGCAGCTCAAGAGAAGATGGAGAAGCAGCAAGACCCTGGCTGACCACGCAGCCTCAAAATTCACCATCACCACACACCACCACCTCATCAGACGTGCAAAGAAAACAGCTGTTCTGGAATGCAACAACACTAATGCACACAATAGCAAAAAACAACAGCAAAAAAAAGTGTTAAAAAAAATCACCAAAAACAGCACGAACTCTACAGACACCACCCTCCCAAGACCTCCATGACAACCTCACCACCTTCTTCCACACATATGACAGCTTTTCAACCCAAGACCCACCCACCCCACCTACAAACACCACACCCAAAAGCTCCAGTTCCCAGCTGACCCTGCTCAACTGGACCACCCTCACTACTGACAACACCCTAATGATCATTAAAACCATCCACTCCAGACCGCCCTCGGACCCATGCCCCCACCACATCTTCAACCAAGCTGGTGCCACCATTGCCCTCAAACTATGCTGTACCATCAACTGCCCCATCAAGTCTGCCACCTTCCTGGAAGACTGGAAACATGCAGAAATCAACCCCATCTTGAAATAAAATCTCCACCAACCCTACGGACCTCAAAAATTTAAGACCCATCTCACTACTCCCCTTCCCAGCCAAAGTTATTGAGAAGCCCATCAACACCAAAATTATCATATTCATCAAAACCAACCACACCCTGGAACCCTCCCAATCAGGCTTCAGAAGCAACCACAGCACTGAGACCACAATTTGTGTGGCAATGGACAACATCTGTACTCTCCTCGACCAAGGCAAAACCACAGTCATTATCCCCCTGGTCCTCTCCACCACCTTTGACACCATCTCCCACTACACCCTCTGCAGCAGACTCCATGACTCCAGCATTAGTGACAATGTCTTAGAGTGGATCACTCTTTCCTCACCAACCAAACCCAGAGAGTCACCCTCCTACTGTTCTCCCCAAAACCGACAGAGATCAGATGCAGATTTCCCCAGGGCTCCTCTATGAGCACCACCCTTTTCAACATCTACATGGTCCAGCTTGCGAACTGCATCAAAAACCACTGACTTAACAACGTCCCCTAGGCCAACAGCACCCAGCTGATCAACCTACAACAACCAAAAGCAACTTACACAATGGAATAAAGGCTGTAGCAAAAATGTATGGGGTTCACCAATGATAAGGAGCTAAAACCACAAGAGATTAGCCACGGGCCCCTAGACCTCGCTGGGTGTCAAAAGGTGGAGTGTGAGTGCTATGGGATGGTGGTGAGTGAGGGGAAAGGGTATTTCCTTTACCGACTAGGTGGTCTCACACACTATATAATGTCATGCTTAATCATTTGACCACTTAGCCCCAAAAAATGTAGACATTAGCCATGTTTATTGCAAACAGACAATGGGGAAGTGGTGGATTAAGGTACACCATTTCTTGTTCTCGAATTTGCTTCTTACCCCCACAACAGTTCAAGTAAAAAACCATGACATTTCTTTCTATAGGATACAAGCTGCTCATCTCATCTCAATTTAATTCAAATCCTAGTTTAACTCTCTGGTCTGCCCACTGGAGGCTCAGAGATTACCGGCCACGGAAGTACCTGGTCCCACTATCTTTTGAAGCAGTCAGTCCTGATCCTCTAGAACGTTTAAAGGAAGATAGCGATGATGAGTGAGAGAGACACATGGTGGATGCAGGCATGCTTTGATCACCCCCACTAACAGATGTCAGTATTGGGGGGAGAAGCACACTGGGCATTGAGTGAGACGCAATTGGGCTCTAGAGGTCTGTAAAAGTACCCTAAAAGAACAACAGAAATCTTACTATCTCCCCTGAGAAATCCATCAATGCTTTGAGGTCCATCTCAGCAAAAAAAGCAAATTGAAATTCACCACAAGACTATTGTTTTCATTAGTCTTCGGCCCAGGCCCAATCCTATCTGCTCTCCTCACCATGTTATGTTATGTTATGTTATAAATGTTTGTATAGCGCCTAACTGCCCAAGGGCCTCATTCGCTCAAACCGCAAAATCGCAATACAACACATCAATACCCGGACTCAGGCTCTGAATAGCCATGTTTTTGAGGCCTTCCTGAAGGAGAGTTCTTGTGTCATTGATCTAATATTAAAAGGGAGACAATTCAACAGTTTCACTCCCTGATAAGTTAGTGACCTTCCCCCCCAACTTGTTTTCCTTACTTTCGGGATTGTAGCTAACATAGCTCAGGAGGATCTAAGTAATCTATTTGGAGAATGGAAAGAGGCTAGAGATCTGAGCACCTCTGGGCCTTGATTGTGCAGTGCTCTGTATATATGGCATAATGCCTTAAATTGTCTCCTCTTGGCCACCGGGAGCCAGTGCAATGAGGCAATTCAATTTTGTATGGATTGTATTTTTGGGGCTTTCAGTAGCAGTCACGCCACTGCATTTTGCACTCTCTGCAGTATTTTTATGACATAGTTCAGTGACCCCATAAACAAGGCATTACCATAATCAATGTGTGAACCAATCAGTGCCTGAATGATTAATCTTTTTGCAGCCAAGGGCAGAATTGTAAAGACCTTCCTCAGCATCCTAAGAAGGGTAAAGGAGGTTCCTGCTATCCTATTTGCATGTTGGGGCATTGATATTTGGGGGTCCAACCATACCCCCAAACTTTTAATAAGATCTTTAGGGGGGCGGGAGAATGCCAACCCCATCTATTGTTGCTGGCATTGCCAAGGGCTTTTTTGGATGCCCAAAGAACATCACCTCCGTTTTGCCATCATTGAGCTTTAATTTGCTTTCCGTCATCCAGGCAGCATCTGCTTGTAGGCAGGGTCCAAATGCTGTTCCAAGGTCCAGTGGCTCATTTGTAAATGAGACAATATGTTGTGTATCATCTGCATAAGATCCTATTTTTAAGCCAAACAATTGAACAATCTCCACCAACGGCAACATATAGATATTAAACAGCAGAGGACTGAGGGAGGACCCTGACAGGACTCCACAACATCCCATAGTCTGTTTTGACGTATGTGATCTATCTAACACCTGAAAGGATCTGCCATTAATAAATGAGGTGATCAATTCTAGGGCAGCCCCAGAGATTTTAATTTCTTGTATCCTATTCTTTAGGATATCCAGGTCTACCGTGTAGAACGCCGCACTAAGGTCCAGGAGGATGATTGCTGTTGCAGTGGCGTTATCCAGCCGCTTTTTTGTCTCTTCCGTGATGGCAATTAATGCGGTCTCAGTGCCATGAAAAGGACTGAAAACCATCTGAGTAGGGTGCAGAATCTTATTCTCTTCCAAAAAGAGAGAGAGCTGAGCATGTAAGTGTTTTTCAGCTATTTTAGTCACAATAGGTAGCAATGAAATGGGTCTGTAGATATTCAGCAATTCCGGGTCCAAATTAGGGGGCATATTTATACTCCGTTTGCGCCGAATTAGCGTCGTTTTTTTCGACGCAAATTCGGCGCAAAACTAACGCCATATTTATACTTTGGCGTTAGACGCGTCTAGCGCCAAAGTATGGGCGAATAGCGTCATTTTTTTGCGTGAACGCCTTCCTTGCGTTAATGAGATGCAAGGAAGGCGTTCCTGTCTAAAAAAATGACGGCGACGCAAATGCGTCGTATTTATACTCCCGGGCAAAAATCACGCCCGGGAGTGGTCGGGTCAAAAAACCCCGCATTTGCGCCACTTTTTAACGCCTGGGTCAGGGTAGGCGTTAAGGGGCCTGTGGGCTCAAAATGAGCCCACTGGTGCCCTCCCCTGCCCCCAGGGACCCCCCCTGCCACCCTTGCCCACCCCAGGAGGACACCCAAGGATGGAGGGACCCATCCCAGGGACATTCAGGTAAGTTCAGGTAAGTATACATTTTTTTTTTTTATATTTTTTATTTTGGCATAGGGGGGCCTGATTTGTGCCCCCCTACATGCCACAATGCCCAATGACCATGCCCAGGGGACATAAGTCCCCTGGGCATGGCCATTGGGCAAGGGGGCATGACTCCTGTCTTTACTAAGACAGGAGTCATGTAAATGGCGTCTGGGCGTCGTTAAAAATGGCGCAAATCGGGTTAAGACGATTTTTTAGCGTCAACCTGACTTGCGCCATTTTAAGACGCCCTAACGCCATTTTTCCCAACGCCGGCGCTGCCTGGTGTACGTGGTTTTTTTCCACGCACACCAGGCAGCGCCGGTCTGCTTGCGCCGGCTAACGCCATTCAATAAATACAGCGCCCGCATGGTGCTTCAGAATGGCGTTAGCCGGCGCAAAATTTTTTGACGCTAAACTGCGTTAGCGCAGTTTAGCGTCAAAAAGTATAAATACGGGCCTAGGTTTCTTCAAAAGAGGTTTAATAATAACAGGTTTCCATGAATCTGGAACTATTCCAGAGGTAAGTGAGGCGTTGATGCGATTCGCGATTACCGGGCCTATCACTGGCCCCCCCATGAATAATATCTGAGGTGTTGCTGGATCAAGGGGGGAGTCTGATTTAATAGTTCCCAGATATTGTATTACTGTGGCTATTTGTATAAACAAAAAAATCAGAGAGGGCCACTAATTCCCTTGGCTCATACTTAGTGGCTTTATGTTCCACATTTGAAATGTTGGGGAAGGATGCATAGATATCCAACACTTTCTGTTGAAAATAGGCCGCCAGATTGTCAACATGGTCCTGAGGTGCATCCATAGGTCCTAAATCATCTGGGGGGTGTATAATTTCTTTAAGGACATTAAAGATCTCTTTTGGAGAATTGGCCGCTAATTCTATTTTTGAGGTATAGTATTTAGTCTGATTTGATATTTATTTCCAAATGATAAGACAAAATCAATTTCCTATATTCATCCTTTTGTGATTCGTCTTGGGATTTTCTCCATTTCCTTTTCCATTTTCTACACTCTCTTTTCAATTCAAGTAGGTCTGAGGTAAACTATGAGGAGTTCTGTCTCCGACGTTTTTTGGAAGAGGCATCTAGACTATCTGTAATCCACTTATTAAGTGAGTTTGCCTGATCAATTACATTATTTTGATTCTTTGGTTTATTCTTTTTATGTGTATGTAAATACCTTTTGTAACATACTGAAATCTACCAGCTCTCCTATCTGTCCAATGCTTCACCTTGTTACTTATTTCTTACCACACTTCATACTGCTCCTGGGCCAGAGGAACACCTTTTAAATCAGATAGCACATGCATTCAGGGGGAAGATTTTAAAAATAAATAGTAGCACCCTCCACCCTCCCTGGGATCTGTAATCCTGGATGTGAATCATAACCTTTTCCAGACTGCTGAGTGGTATCTTTAGTTATATTAACTAGTATGGCTTCACATGATGTACTACACTTCACATCCAAGCCTTTTTGAGAAATTATCAAAGACCCTTTGGAGGACCCATTAGAACTCCCTACACTGCAACCTTCCCTCTCTTCTAACTGGTGCTGAACAGTCACATTAGACATCTGTTTCATTGATGACTCCATTGAGTCCAATCTGGCTATAATAGGTGAAACCAAGTTTTTTATCCTGTCTTCTATATAATTACTCAGGATACTCTCAACTTAGATCCTTAAATGTGCCAGCTCCTCTACCAAACATCTCTTAAAGTCATTGTCCGGAGCAGATGTTTTTATAACTCTGAGGACTGTGACCACTTTATGACTGTCACCACAGTTTTGTGCTTTAGCCTGCCTGACAACCGTTTCAAAGTCTTTGCTGGTGGTAACTCACTAATATCAAGTGAAGGTTCATGTTCAATCTCAAGCTGATATTCCCTTACACGTGGGTTATCACTGGCATGTTGAGCACAAGTCTTGTGTGAAACTAACTACCCCATTCTTCTCCTCTCTGGCAATTAGATCCAAATTCACTCTCACTGTCCTCTCTCTCCTTTTGTTGACTAATTATCAGACTCTTCTCCACATTACATATGTCTTTGTTTAAAACACCCATTGCGCAAGATAGGTGAAATCAATACTGTAAAATGCCTAAGTTTACCTTGAACAAGCACTGGGTAGGAGCTTTTGCCTTCACCGTGATACCAAGATCACACATTAGTTTGCAGTGCACTTGAAAGAAGGGAGAGCTCAGTCCAGCCTTGTGCAAACAGGGACGGGCCCACTCTTGGCCTGGTCATCAATTGGGCACACTCTTGGACACGCCCCAATGCATGTTCTGCACTGTGGGACACTTAGGCACCTTAAAAGCACCCAATTGAGTTGTTTCCTGGTTGGGGAAAAAAGGGCCTCCAAATGGAGACTGGGGATTGCGTTCCTGACCCTGGCTCAACATGGCCTGTATGCACATCCTGCACTGTGGGGGCCTATGGCCCCTTAGGTGTGCCCAATGAAACCACATCCTGGTGAAGAAAGATCTTCAGATGGAGCATGGGGACTGTGGTCCTGCCTCTGGCTCAACATTGTCTATATGCACTACTTCAAGGGCCAATTGGATGATCTCCTGATCAGAGCCTCAGGGACAGAACAGGCTCCAACAACCTTGAGTTCTGTTTCCCCCAAGTGGTACTACCCCAGTCCTGAACCCTTGGAACTGGATTTGTAGGTGATCTACCAGCTCATCTGTGGTCCTGTGAGGCAGAACCGAAGAACTGCAATGCATGTTCTCTTGGCTGCAGCAGAAATGCCACAGTGCAACATCCCCCGAATGCCGAACCTTGCATAGTGACCAGCAGTCTCCTTGGAACTGCCAGTGCATCATGCATCCTCAATGCAGGCCTTCACATCGCAAGCTCCTCATTGATGGCATCCTCAATAGCAAGGAAGAACTCAGCATTGCAGGCTTGCAGTTCCTCAGAACGACCGCTGTACAGCCCATCCTCGATACAGGATCTCCCAATGCTCAGCAAAACAGGATTGAAGATACTTTTATTCAGTGGGCCTAAGTTGGTCCCTGTGTCTGGCCCGCGATCCAACTCAGTCAGCCTGAACTTGTGACTTTATCCAGGTCCGGTGTGACCAGATAATCGTAGTAGGTGATTTGCACTTTTAGACACTATTTTACTTAAAATGTTTAAATTACATATCTCCTGTTTAACTAATTAGATTTGTATAGTTTTGGTCACAAACAATTTAGTACATTTTACTCTATGTGTCTCAGATGATGAGGGATTATTCTTGTGATATATTTTCACTTTATTATTGGTTGAAAGCGACATTAAAACTTCACACAATAAGTTAAGTCTGACTGCTTTGTGTCAAGCTACCAGAGGGTTAAGTATAGGTCAGTTTGAGGTTGCTTGTGTTTCACCTTTACACAGATAGTAGTTGCTGATTGAGTAGGGTTTCACCCCCCAACAAATAACCTACTTTCCAACATTACCATTTGAAAAACCTACATAGTATGTGTCCCAGACTTATTACACACTATTTGGCAATTGATTCAAAACAAAATTTCCTCATGAGGTAATTTTAAAATCCCATGTTGTGCTGAAATGCTGTTAATACTTGTCAATGCAAGCTACTAGTTGGCAGAATTTATTACCTTTAAAATATTCAAAGAAACTTGTGCTAATTGATTTCATTGGGGAGTGGATTATGAGTGTTAATTGTATTTTGTAACATATTCAATTCATGTAGTTTTTTCATACCTTCCTAAATTAATCTATGCCTACCAGTAAGCTTTAACAGTCAGAAGTCCTGATATATGAATTGTAAATCAGAAATTGGAAAGATTAACAAATAGCAATGTCAGCTTCAGAAATCAATACATAGTTGGCACCATGGTTATTAACTAGCACTGTATGACTGTTTGAAAATTACTAAGGGCCTTATTTAGAGTTTGACAGACAGGTTACTCCTTCACAGAAGTGACATTTAACCCATCCCCTGTATTACGGTCTCCATAGGCTATTATGGGATAAAGGGATGGAAGTGATATCCGTTACATTTGTGATGGAGTAACCCCATCCACCAAACTCTAAATCAGGCCCTAAATATTGAATTCTAAGTGGTCAAAAGAATTTCCTCAGAATGAGCAAGAAGTTTTGTAGCAAGGTCTTAGAGGGGAGCATATTTTGCAATTGTACAGCCCAAATAAAAGATAATTCAAAGCCAGGAGCCACAGAAAGTGGTAGGATGAAAGAGAAAGAGGAAAATCAGAAATTGGAGATCTTGGAAGAAAAGTGTGTGGCCAAAAATTATAACGTTTTTGCAAAGGGATAACTTACCATTCTAGAGGCTACTTAAATGAAGAGATGGAGCTGTACTCTAAGCTTCATAAATGCTGTAGGAGTTACCAGCAGGAGCATGTAAGTCATCCACAAATGCTGGTATGACCTAAAGTCCTTCACCAACTATGACCAGATGCATGAAGCTGGAGCAACAGGCAGCAGACCCAGAACCAGGTCACCCCTATCACTAATGATAAAATTGATGGAATCAGCTCTCCAGCCACAGGTGGTGACTTGAGTATCTACAAGGACACATTAACTCCAACACAAATGACACCTGGTGTGTTTAAACAATAACAATGTATTTAAAATGTGAAACATTATGAAGTAATTAGTTTTGATTCCTAAGTATGATTTTACATAAAGGCATGAACCAAAAACAACTATCAAACATTCTATAACACATGGTATAAACGTCATGGATAATGCATCCTAGTTAATGTAGTTCTTGTAGAATGACACTTGCCTCAAATTTACATCAACTTTATAGGGAAAAATAAAGACCGTCATTTTATCGTGCCCTCATACTACATCTTATTTTCATTTGTCACCTTTTAGAATATTGAGCTTGTAGATTTATATGAGAATCATTAACTTTTAAATGAACACATCATATGTATGGAACAGGAATTAACTGACATTAAACATGCTGTCCTAACATTGACACATACCCAGTGAAGCCAAGTCCAGGCGTATAAAGAAAGAAAACTCCTGTAACAACTGGTTCAGAACAAATTGCAGCAATAGAGGAAGAATCCACTTGCAAAACCATTTCTGAGATCTCCCACACTGACTTCGAAATTTGCAACCACGGATAAGCAGTAAACAACCACTCACTCAACACCACAAAAATATGGAGACAGGGAAATACATATTCATTTTGTAGAAAGGAAAGGCCCTCCTGGCTAAGACTTTTGCACTACTGTTCTAGACATTACAGAAATCTATGCTCTGAAGGACTTGAGATAATTCAATCAGGTACACCTGAATTAACTAAAGCAGTAAAGGACCTTTTCAAAGTCATTGTTGCTCGCTCAGATGCGATCAGACATATTCAAAAGCACACTGAAAACTGCCTACATGGTGTAGGCTGCTTTCTGAAAGGTTGGTGTCTTCAATGACAACCATGTGCGACTGCATGGTTGTCACTGCAGATGCGCTACAAAGTGAAGAGTGAAGATCCTTCACGGTTTAGTAGTCTGTCTGTGGCAACTGAACCAGACATTACAAGGAGCAGGAAAAGCCACAGTGAGCAGAGAGAGTGTAGAGGAATAGAACACCTCACAGAAGGAACAACTAATAGTAGATCAAGAGGCAATACGTTTAGAAAATAATAGTTACAATTGTTTTTATAAATATAAACAAATACAGATTAATTTGTCTTTCAAAGCATACACATTTCTGTTTTTCATTATAACATATGAATACATATGTACATTTTGAATTTAAAAAAAAACTAGATAAAGTGTATGTCTCCAATTATGCTTCTTCCACAGGTACCTCAAAGTTATTGTATGTCACATCAGTCATGCGGGCACACCCTTCTGTAGATTTTGTTGCATGACATGCTCTTTTGGTATGCCCTTTCTGCTAGGTGTATTGTGCAATATAGCACATGTGCTGTGATTTTACTAGTGTGAGGGTCACAGTCATGTGCACCTCAACTCTTGCGCAGACAATGAACTTTGAATTTTAGCATTCCAAATAATTCTTATATTGTGGTTTACTTGTGAGCAGTGTAGTAGCTCCTTACGTTAGGTTTCAGTGAATTTAAATAAAATATCGTTATCCACAGCCTCAGTGCGTACACACTGCCATCTGGAGTAGTAAGGTAGGTTTTATGTTGTGATCAAAAATCACTTCAAAATTACTGATATACAGTGTCACCTCCTGTAGACCTACTAAGAAACCACCCATCTACAAGCTCTTCACTCACTAGTTGGTTAAAGAGTTCACAATGACAAAGGGTTTAGGAGTCATGTGTAATTCACAGGTGCCATGCAACTACGTTAGAGATGGCACCCATAATCCACATGTTACTTTGCATTGCCTATTACCAATATATTCAGTGAATGCAGGAGCTTACAGGTTGTAGAAGTCAATAAAGTAGCACAGGAGGGCATATGCTTCATCCTCACATCCAATGAAATGTAGGAATTTTTAAATACCATATTATTGCACCTTAGTATCTCTCAACTCAGCAGGTGGGTAGGAAAATGTATATGTGAATTTAATTGTCTTAACATAGCAACAAGGACGTTTATGAAAACCTTGAAAGAACACTCTGTCATATGCCCTCACCAACTGCTACAGAGTGCTAGCAAGTGCCCTATGCATCAGGATGAAGGCTTCAGAAAACCTGCGTGTCTGTGGGTATTGCCAGTGCTTAATTGGTAAATAAAAACGTGCTGGTGCCCAACACCCTCCTCTTAATCATGCGGCTGCTGTAATTAAATGCGGGAACACGGAATACTGAGGCGGCATAAACCTGAAGCCATATCGGGCCTCTTCAATCCATATAAAGCCTCTCCCTGCCCCTTTAGCTCACTCTAGCAGCTCGCTACCTTCTCCCTTTATGAAACTTTTTCGATTTTCCCTTCCTCCGTCTTTCCCATATGTGTCTTTTGTTCGCAGAAAATGCTTGAGGCAGAAGAATAAGCCCTGGTCCTCAAATATAAGTGCCGGTGCTCAGCACCGTAAACAACAAGCACAAATTAAGCACTGGGTATTGCCTAATTCTTAATCAGAATCACCTAATTACTGCAGCTATATCTAGAATACACCTCCTCCTCATTTTGATCAAAGAGGGACACTATTTGCAGTGCACTTCTATTTTTCCATGTCAAGCAGTGCTTTGATTCAAGAGTGTTTTGGCTGCATGCATGCAGTCTTGATATTTAGCTGCAATGTTTTCCAGTAATTTTCTATCTTGACCAGTCACATGTTAAGTGATAAAATGCTGCTTCTAGTTTATTGCCCTTTAGAGATTTGGTGCTGTTTTGTGTGGTCTGTTTTGTGTGGCACCACCGGAGTCATGCAAGCCTGTTTTGTACTTCCTGTGAAGGAAGGTAAATCGTATGACCCTGCTAATGTGTGTATAACTGTGAGTTCTGGGGCTCCATGAGCCATCTTTAATTTTATTTGAACATTTCATTGTATCATATATGCCAAAGGTCATGTGACATCAGTCTTTAAGACGTCATCAAATATGATAACTTGTCTTCATAAAATTTTAAAAACCTGAGAGCTCTGTTGGACAGCCCTGTCCTGTGAACAATTCCCGGATAAGTCATCCGGATAAAACCTCAGTATTTGTAAATTAATGTTTAAGTCTTCACCAAGCCACTGTAATGCTTCAGCTGGAATAATTGATTTGGTGTGTGAACTTAGAGCGCATCTTTCCTTATAATTGGCCTTCTCTTGGTTCATATTTCAAGAGGAAACCGAAGCTTGACTGGGCTGATTCAGATTGTTGCATTACATTAGCCATGTAATGAGACAATGCAAACCCCCCGGGTAGTATGCCAACACTTATGATGGTATATTGTCATTTTATTTTCAGCTGGTGGTTGCTTGTAATGATTTCCCAACTAGTTAAAAAAAAGTTTGGATGGCAGCCCAGGCTCGATCGACAGAAGGCGAGGAGAACGGGAGCTCAAAACAGCTCGTTTCTGTACATAGAGGTGTCCAAACAAGATCTGAAATTTGCAGTTGGTAACACCAGGCTGAAAAATGTCAAAGCAAAAAATGTTCTGACATTTCACTTTCCTTACCCTCGTGACTCCTGTCTGCAACAATAGGTCAGCAAGTCAATATGCATCTGCCACTGCTCTAAGGGCCAGATGTATGGGATTTTATTTTGCGACTCAAAATTTGCGATCCATTTGGGAATCGCAAATTGCAAGCCACAAAGGAAGATGTACCACAGTGCCAAGGACACTGCGATTCCCAAGGGGATCGTAAAGGTCCTACCTCATTAATGTTCATGAGGTAGGTCACAATTTTCCACCTTTTTGGGAATGGCTGCACTCAAAGGGATTGTGGCCTGCTTGGGACAGCAGACCATCATGTATGTGACTGCTTTTAAATAAAGCAGTTCTTTTATTCTTACAATGCAACCTGTTTTCCTCAAGGGAAAACCGGATGCGTTGCAAAAAAAATGAAAACCTACCTTTTCATTTTTTTAGGAGTGCGCAGTGGTCTGTGGGACCACTGTCTGCTCTGAAAAAATGTTGGCATCCCCATTCACAAATTGAGAAGGGGTCCCTTGGGGACCGCCTTCCTGCTAGCGAATATGTTACCACCAACTTAGAGTTGGTGGTAACTGCGATTGTTTTGCTACCGCATTCATGATCGCCAAATAATCTTATGTCACTGCGACTCGCTATTTGCAAGGGACGCAATCAGCACCCCCTTCCAATTAGCAACTCGCAAACCTATTTTGGGATTGGGTAAACTGATCACAGAATCACAAAATAGGGTTTGAACAAACCAAAATGCTTTTTTCTTGTCGCAAGCAGCCCGATTGTGCAAATAGGGCCATTTGGGACAAGGAGAAAGCTATGTACATGTGGCCCTAAGAGCCAGAAGTACTACTGTGAGTTTTCTCATTTGTGACTCGCAAATTACGAGTCACAAAAATAAATGTACAAGTCTAACGCACACTGTTTGCGGTTACCAATGGGGTCGCAAATGACCTACCTCACCAATAATCATGATGTAGATTGCAATTTATGACCCAATTGGGAATGGCTGCACTCAGGGATGGTACCCTGCTAGGGACAGCATACCAACAGGTCAGTAATTCCTTTTTAAATAAAGCAGTTTTTTTTAATGCAGCCCGTTTTCCTCAAAGGAAAATGGGATGCATTTCAAAAAGAAAAATGAAATGTTTCAGTTTCATTTTTTCAGAGTAAGCTGTGGTCAATGGGACCACTGCCTGCTCTGAAAATATATTTTGGCATCCATTCACAAACTTCCCGTTTGCAATGGGTTACCAGCAATTTGAAATTGGGGGAAACAGCGATTGTTTTGCGACCGCAATATTGGTCACAAAACAATCATACATCCCCCTGCAACTTGCTATTTGGAAGGGACGCCCTCGGCACACTCCTTCCAAATAGCGACTCGCAAATCTATTTTGCGATTCAGTAAATAGATTACCTAATCGCAAAATAGGGTTTGTACATAGCAAAATGCTTTTTTCTTGTCAGAATCGGGCCGTTTGTGACAAGAAAAAAGCCAAGAACATCTGGCCCTAAGTCACTTGTTAGGAAAGAAGCACTGAACAATGACTTTAAACGTATATTTCACATTCACACATCATTCCGCCTTGCACCTATTTTTTGCAATTAAACATCGAATTTTCTGTAAGTATGTATAAGCGAAAGTGAACAGCCAAGAGGAGAAAATTGTTTGATGCAAAGAAACAGGTGTTATTCAAGTACTCCTGCCTGTCATACATCCTTATAAATAAGCATCAATTTCAGTCCATTCAATTGCTAAAAAATTTGCTGAAATACCTAATTGTACATGCCCCGCAAAAAATGAATTTAAAGGTGTTCAGTCCTTGCCAGAGCATAATCATGGATGAACTCCCAATTTGAGCTTTAAAAGAACTGATATCATGCTGGCCTCACTTGGAGAAATATGAGCCTTCTGAAGGGGAATTCTGAGGTTATCGAAAAAGGCATAGGGAGGTTATGTTCTAGAGAAGAAATGTAAAACAGAAAGGATCCAGATATAGCCACAGGTCTGTAGTAAAAAATGCTTGTTTCCTGTTATAAAGTTCCAATTATTTTGATGTATTATTCTTTACTGTACTTCATCAAAACGTTAACTATTGCATTACTTGCATAGTTACACCAACATCACATAGGAAGGATAGAGGGGGCTCTTTGACGTGTACGTTTCAGCCACCCACGATCCAGTTTATATAATAAAAAAGTTGTCCTAGTCAGTTATATTATAAGGAGAAAGCTAACAGTGGGTGAACCACAGGGTGGTGGTGTGTGAAGCAAAACTGTATTTTTCTTCAGGAGATTTTTTTTACTTAAAATAAAACAAGGAGTGGCACCCCACCTGTAGTTCATTTTACCCCTTCCCCATAAACACTTTTGGCACATATGTTTACTTATGTAATCAATAATCTTCTGTGAGAGTTCAAACATAGATTGCTCTAAAGTGCTTGACTGGACTCATTAGAGGGGTCTTCATGGAAAGAGTGGTCCACACCACACTTTTTGTTACTGCATTTACATGTGGAGTCCTGCTCTCCATAACACGGCAATTTCTGTATGTTTGCTATTTTCATATGCAACCTTAGAGTCAATCTTTCTGCCACATAGCCCACGTTTGTCCTTGGGCGTATTTGCCCCAGCGTACACTCTACCCATTGGGTTTCCTAAAGGGTGGGAGAGAACTCACCACTTCCCTCGTTCACGTAGGAAGGCAGTGCAGTCTACACTTAGGGCACATCCCATTTCTCTTCATTAATCTTGCCTAGGCAGAGAGAGGACACAAAGAAATGGGCAATGCAGGCAGGAGACAGAAATGTCCCTTTCCAGCATTTCTGAACATTGGACTTAAATGCTCATGTAAAGTGGGAAGAGCTGGTAACTAAATTTTATTCCTGCCCTTGAGCTAATTGAGGCAATGTAATTAACAGTGTTGTCATGTTTGAACCACTGGATCCCTCTGCATGGCAATAAGTCTATTCAAAACAATTTGGGCTCACAAAGCGCATTTTGCCCTCAATGCTTTGGTTTCGGAACTAACACGGTCAAAAGGTGTATGTGAAGTCAGGAAACCTCGCTTTAACCCACTTTGGTAATTAAAAAATAGTGTTGCTTACTTTGTGACCAAGAGAGCCTGGTGAAGGTTTATTAGAACTTTAAAGGAATGTACTTTTTATAAGGATTAAAACAGGCAAATTCTACTTATGTTGGAGAATTGTTCCCCAAAATATGTTCAGGAAAAAATGGCATTGTCCACTTCTTTAGCATTTTCACTAATTTGTGAACCTCGCAAATTTCAGAAACAGAATTTAATTTCCAGATGGCACTAAAAACATTATTAATCTCTAATAAAGATTTATTCTTATATTCACTTCTCTCTCCCCCCATTTCTCTCTCCCTCTCTCTCTCACACACACACACACACACTCAGTTTGTCTCTCTCACACACTATTACTCTTCATTTCTTCATCCTGCTACTCTTTCCTCTTTCATCTATCGCTTTTTTTGTCTCCCCTCTATCTTCCTCCCTCGTTCTTTCTTCAAAAATGCACTTAAGATTTTTATAAGTAGTTTAGATCTTATTGAAAGAATGTGAATGTTCATTGTATTCCTTAGGGATGTGTACTAAGGGGCGGTCGTCAAGAGGATCTGGCAGAATATTGCAAGAAAAATTAAAAATTATCCGTACTCTGCACCCCAATAGCACCGAGAGAGCGTAATCTAAACATTACTTATGTTAGATGTGAAATGCTTATACTTAACGATGCTGCATTAATAATATTATTCATTGAAACGTATTTTAAACGTGGAGAATTATCGTATGCATATTCTAATATCAACTATAAGAAATGATTGCTTGTATTATGATTAATTGAATATGTTAACACGTACGAAGATTGCATTTATTAGAATCCATAGGCCTTAAGTTAGCGTGAGTCGAATAATTAGCTGTGTAGCTCTCATATTAAAGCATATTTTTCTGTTTCTCCAGTGTGCTGACTTGCAAAAGGGCCATGACCCAGCATTTGTTCTCTTCTTCGTTTTTGCAACAATGCTAGTTTTTCTCATCCTCATGCTAGCTGCTTTAGTATAAAGTTTATACACTTTGCAACAAAATATGGAAACTTCCAAGGACATTCTACCATGGAAAAGAGAACTTTTGACCTGATGAACGTGCCAGAAAATGAAGTAACCCCGGATGTGCCACCTACGAAAAACTTCAATTATGAAGACCAATCAAAATGTTATAAACTATCGTGAAATGACAAGTGCATTACCTAATGTATAATTTGATAGGTTGAAGATAGTGGGGTGAAGTGACTATCCAATAGAATTTTGGGGGAATGTATTTTGAAAAAGGGATAAAAACGCATGACACAGGAGACTCGAGAGCATTAGGTAGGGAATGATATCGATTGCATCCAGAAACTCTGTCACTCTATTTGGTGATTTGAGACTTAGACAAAACCATCCACACCCATAGACTGCCCCATTTACACTTTCCCTCCTTATGAGGGAAGTGTCCCCTGTCCTTAGATGAGTTAGACTGTTGACGCTCTTACTGATGTCCTGAAGACGAAGACTGATCCTGTATGCTGACTCATTCCGAGGAGGGTAACTATGACAACTGCTATTGTAATTTTTCTAAATGCTTTTCCTTTCTAGGTACCAACTGCTGTGTTTTTGGTTAGAAACCCTAGATAGATGTTTTCCAAATTGGTGTTCTAAATTGTTTTGCATGAAGTCCAACATGCTGATGCCAATTATCGGTTAGATTAGGTATTCACCTTGACTGACACCAACGGATGTGACTGACATTGTACTATGCTGAACTGGGCTTATATGATGAACTATGCATTCTGACTTGTGTATCTCTTATGTTAGTGTCTCAATGGTTCTGATCTTTACATTGTCAAAATCTTATCACAGTTGCCATATAGTGACTATGCTTCTTTGCTTCTTGGTTTTGAGATTAATACATCTGTTGTTAGATTGTAATCAATAGGGAATAAAATTCACAAAACTTCAACAAAGGTGTGGTTATTTGTGACTGAAAGGTCATGATTGCGCCGACAGTTAACTAAATGTCTAAACTGAAATATATTGTGGTGATATATGTTGATAACATTATAGACATATTGCTTGACATATTGATCAGTTATCTCGTTCTACAGTGTCTCACCACTGGGTCAAAAGATTCATCGGACTAAAACGAGTCCTAATGTGTATAAATTAACATAGAAGGACGCGTTAACAGTTCTGGTAGCAGAGGATGGTTAGGCCCTTGGGGGCCCTAGGACGGAGATTCATTGTTTAATTTGTTTTTCTGTGATAATGCAATTCGGAGGTATGATGGGTTTCTAAGTTCGCCATTGGCTTTCCCGGGATCTCGGAGCCTGCCTAAATGAGTTGGGAATGTTCTTGGCGCCATAGTATGAGTGGTTAGGGTCTTTGCGCTTGCCTAAAGCTTATGCATCTTGCAGGTAGTTGTGAAAAATTGTGTGTATTTAGGCCAAATTAAGTGTTGTTTAGAAGGAGTGGGCGTACTCCACAGTATGATAGTAGGGAAGTCGGCGTACTTCATGTGAATGTGGCGCTTGTTGCTCAAAATTATCCACGTGGTTGGTTGTTGTGTACGGACCTGTTGAGGTCTAAGACTCCGGAGTATGAAGATAAATGTGGTTTATGTTGTAATCTGTACGGTTTAATAGGTCAATCGGGCGTGGTTGACAAGTCAAGTTTGAGCTATAATGTGTGTATGAAACCTTCGATGGAGATTTGACAAATTCTAAAGTGCACTAAAAGGAGTCATTGACAAGTCGAGAGTAGAATTTGCGGGTCAAATTCTGCTTGCGTATGCGGGAACTGATAAGGGGAGAGTAGCGGCTGAGGCTTCAAGTGAAATCTCTGTAAAGTTCTGAAGCGAATGTGTTACCCTTCCTGTAGTAAACCGACAGATTTGTGTTGTCATTTTGAGGTGCTCGCAATAATTTGCATTAGTTTATGTAAGGGTTCCGTGAGGAGCGGACAAGCCGCAAGACTTTGTCAGCTGCAGAGTGTGTGAGTGTGACGTCAGTGGTGCCGCGCTGAGATAGGTCAGATGACGAGAGGGGTCGCGCGCGTGTTGGCTGCCGTCCGTAAGAGGCAATAGGTTGAGAAAGGGCGTGTGAAGAGTGTCCTGGGAACTAAGCCATTTCTGATTAAATACGAAATAAGAGAATCACAAAAATTAATTTTGTCAAAGCATTTAAGAGCGCTCTAAAGGGAGATGTATACATTGTCGCAACCGATGGGGAACCTACACCACCTGAGGGTACTCCAGCTTATACGGTTATGGAAGAAAAGGGTGTTGCACCTTGTTTATGGATGAAACAATGGCACAAATTAACAGAGAAAGAAGGGTGTCTAGCGTTCCCAGAACATGGGACATTTAATCCAAAAGTACTAGAAAATTTGAGGTGGATGTTAAGTACGCAGAAACCACCTCCGAGACCGGCACAATACGAGGCTTTGGCGATCTGGGATTTGATGGCTCTTAAACATAGACAAGAAAGGTTTCAGAGAAGACTGAGAAGGGCAGAGAAATCCTATGCAGAGGCTAGATGGGACAATGAGAGCAAAATGTGGAGACGGGGAATTGTAGACGGGTTGAAGTTATTCCCACTAATAACTCAGGGAGAAGAGATGCAGGGAAAGAAAGCCTCCTGTAAAACCTACAAAGATTCAGGCAAAACTAAAGAAAATAAAAGGTCCTGGGAAGAGGAAGATGATTCAGGCGATGAAGAATTAATGGATAGATTGTTACATGATCGTCCGCCACCATATGCGGTGAGCGATAGTACTCCAAGTACTAATTTGGATCCTGGGAACCAGATGCAAGAAAAGGGAGTTACGGATACAGCACAGACTAGCGATACAGCTTTGATACAGAATAGTGTCAGTGTACCCACTACACCAGACTTACCGATACAGTTGCAGCCTCCACCGCAGATAAAGAGAATCTACCCTGATGTTCCAGTGCTTGAGACTACTACAAACTTGATAGTGCCACCAGACTGATATATACAAAACTAAAGCTAATACAAATTGAATCAACTCCAAAATTAATGTCTCAACCGCCACCGCAGCTGATACCGGGGTATAACCCTGTAGCGGGACCACCGTTAGTACCTGTTCCGGGTACATTGGAACAGACCTATGGTGTAGAGGCTCCAAGGAGTCTAGGTCCAGGTCAGACACCTGCCGCTATATCGTTACCCATTACTGTTGGTCCCCCCGTACCATTGTATGCACAAGGTAAAACAGGGATGTGTGATCAGGGAGTGATGACACAGGAAGCGATAAGAGGAGGGTCTATGGGAACTCTGCAGATAATGGCTTCTGGAGAAGAAGAAAATGAACAGCCCAGGCCCTTAATGGACCTTAGTCCAGTGGGGGCACCTCTCGAAGCGATGCGTCAAGCAGGATTGGGAGTTTTAACTCCCCAAACCATGAGTACAAATACCTCACACTCCCCAATGATACATGCAGGGAATATTTCACTGCTGGGTTTTACTGTACAGCAGTTAAACGAATGGTTAGAGAAAACTTATACCTCACAAAAGACTGCAGTGACTACAATTGAACCTGAGAAAGAAAAACAAGATGAATACCTGAATTTTGTACGACTAGGGGCAGAAGCCGCCGAGTTAGTGGAAGGGACAATGGGAGTGAATAGATTGGAGTCCTACACTGAGGCAGAATTGAGATACTTATGCCCCAAGATTACCAAAGAGGTAGGCAAAGTACATCAAAGATTAGCGAACTTGGCAGACAAATACAATATTGACATCGGAAACACTAAGGGGCATATTTATACTCTGTTTGCGCCGGAATTGCGTCGTTTTTTTTTACGCAAATCCGACACAAAGCTAACTCCATATTTATACTTTGGCGTTAGACCCGTCTAGCGCCAAAGATCTTGGAGTTTGCGTCATTTTTTAGCGTGGACACCTACCTTGCGTTAATGATATGCAAGGTAGGCGTTCCCGTCTAAAAAATGACTCCAAGGCATGTGCGCCTTATTTAAACTCCCGTGCAAAAATGACGCACGGGAGTGGGCGGGTCAAAATAAATGCCGTCCAGCCGCTTTTGCATCATTTTTTAACACCTGGTCAGGGCAGGCGTTAAGGGACCTGTGGGCTTGGAAGGAGCCCAGAGGTGCCCTCCCATGCCTCCAGGGACACCCCCTGCCACCCTTGCCCACCCCAGGAGACGCCCAAGGATGGAGGGACCCATCCCAGGGAACTTAAGGTAAGTTCAGGTAAGTATTTTTATTTTTATTTTTTTGTGGCATAGGGGGGCCTGATTTGTGCCCCCCTACATGCCACTATGCCCAATGACCATGCCCAGGGGACACAAGTCCCCTGGGCATGGCCATTGGGCAAGGGGGCATGACTCCTGTCTGTGCTAAGACAGGAGTCATTTCAATGGGGGTTGGGAGTCCAAAAAAATGGCGCAAATCGGGTTGAGGCCAATATTTTGCCTCAGACCTGACTTGCCCCATTTTTTGACGCCCAAGCTCCATTTTCCCCTACGCCGGCGCAGCCTGGTGTGGGTCATTTTTTTTGACGCACACCAGTCAGCTGCGCCGGCTAACGTCATTCCATAAATAAGGTGCCCGCATGGCGCTTTGGAATGGCGTTAGCCGTTGTTAAAGTTTTTGACGCACAACTGCGTTGGCGCAGTTGTGCGTCAAAAAGTTTAAATATGGCCCCAAGCCTTTGAAAAGGAGTTACAGACTAGATTTTGACTCAAAAGATTTTGAACACATGAGGTCTGCAGGCATGAAGGCACATCTGAGAGAACTGTTGCAGAGTGCACAAATTTGGGGTGCATTAGAGAAATGGGAAGGCCGACGGGCAAAGAAAAGGGATAAAGGAAAGGGTGATAGCCCAGGGTCTAATCAAGCCAAGACCTCGCCTGATCTGGAATCAGTGAAAATATTGCCTATGAGAGAAACAGCTGGCGGTGTTTTAGTGCATGTGCCGTGGTCTAGAGGAGATATTTTGTCTTTTACGAACGATTATCCTAGATTGAGAGAGAAGCCGATTGAGTGGTATCAACAAACGGACAGATTTGTGAAACTTGCAAAGTGTCTCTGGGAAGACTTGAATACTTTGTTTGAGATTATTGTTCCGCCTGATTTGTGGCTCGAGTGCAAAAGAGGGGTAGATTGGCTGACGAAGGAGCCGGCAAGAGATAAAGTGACTGGAGAATCTTCAGAAGAGGTGATGAAATATTATCATAAAGTAATTGAGTTTTTGAAACAAAAGGTGTCGCCGAAGGTGACCGATTGGCAGAAAATAGACCGGACCTCTCAAGAGGTTAAAGAGTCAATACATGCTTATTACGAGAGACTGTAAAAAGCGTTCAAACATTACAGTGGTACTGAGACTATCGAACCAAAGGACATGAATCACCTTGTGTTTAGATTTGTTGAAGGGTTGAGGCCAGAGGTTAGCCAAATGATTAAGAATCATCTGATTTGTTGGCAAGCTAAACCGATTGATGAGGTATTGCAATATGCAAAGTACTGTAGTGATGAGATCGAGTTGAAGCAGAAAAAGCTGAAGGAAAAGGTGATGGTAATGCAGATAAGAGCTGCACAGGCTGGAATACAGGGAAATGGAGTTCAACAGATGATACAGCTTCATCCACAAATGAATGGTGTGTTTCAGGCACAGCCGAGAGGCCGAGGACGAGGGTTTGTGAACCGCGGTTCAGACATAAATAATGTTGCTGTCCAAAATGATGTTCAAGGGGTGAAAAAGATGTCACCATGTCACGCGTGCGGGGGCGTGGGGCATTGTAAACGGGAGTGTCCGAATATGGTGCAGGATGGTGCAGTTTAGCAAAGCACTAATGTTGGTACCTTGCAAAATTCACGGGGCCCAAGAATAAGACATCAAAACCCGAATTTTCAGAATAATCAGGTACAAATGCAAGGGGTACAGCCCATGCAGCAGATGCAAATGCCACGTTTCCAAACAATACCAATGCAACCAGTGCAACAGCAGATTCCTATGATGCCTAGATAGCAAATGCAATTACCAATGGCTCCAATGGGACAGCAAGAGGTGATGCTTCCTCAGCAGGTCATAGGTCAGGTAACAAATCAAAACAATACTGTGCAACAATTCCCACTACGAGGTGAAAATGGCATGAATGAGGACTGGTCAGATGATAGCTCAGACAGTGAGGAGTGCAGGCTTGCAGCATCCTTAGAGGTGGATCAGAGAGGCCCATATGTAGAAGGGAAGGTGATGGGCTATAGGATTTAATTCCTGGTTGACACAGGAGCCACGCGCTCCACAGTTAGAAGTGCAGAAGTTCCGAGATTACCTCTATCAGGCCGTACTATACGGGTGGTTGGAGTTGCAAACCAGTACCTGACTAACCCGATTACAGATCCAGTACAAGTTGAAATTGGCAAATTCCAAGGTCTACATAGATTTGTAGTTTGTGATTCAAGTCCAGTATCCCTACTGGGAAGGGACTTACTATGTAAGACAAAATGCTCAATTACCTGTTCCAATGATGGAATTGAAGTACAAACAAATAGCGACGATGAAGGAGATGAAAGTCAATTACTAGAGGAAGAAGCAGGGACAAATGAAGACTACCATTAATTACCTTATTCCCGGTGCACACATTGATCGACCTACCTGTCGACTTGCAAGGAACAGTGACAGAGAAAGTGTGGGATTTGACCGGAAAAGAAGTAGGATTGATAAAAGGGGTTGAACCAGTCAAGGTTCAGATTAAGCCGAATGCAGTGTTCCCACAGGTGTCACAATATCACATGACTCAAGATGTCCTCATTGAGGTGTCACAAATATTTGCAGATTTTCTCAGACAGGGAGTCCTGAAAGAAGTCTTGAGCAGTCCGTGTAACTCTCCCATAATGGGTTTAAAGAAGCCCTGTGGAAAGGTCTGAATTGTCCAAGATTTGAGAAAATAAATGAAATTGTGATAAAATGCTGTCCTGTGGTACCTAACCCAGCAATAATAATGTTCCAAGTTCCCTGTGATGCTGAATGGTTTACCGTAGTAGACCTATCACAAGCCTTCTTTTCAATACCACTACATGAGGACAGTCAATTTTTGTTCAGTTTCAAATTTTTGGATAAGGTGTACAGTTGGTGCAGAATTCCTCAAGGGTTTTCTGAGTCACCATCCATCTTCAACCAGATATTGAAAAAGGATTTGGAACCTCTTGTGCTGCCTTTTAATTCAACTCTTGTGCAGTACATCGATGATCTGCTAATTGTGTCTAAAACCAGAGACAGTTGTAAATACGATACCATTGCATTACTAAATCATCTGGGAAAGAATGGACACAAAGTGTCAACCAGAAAATTACAATATTGACAGAAAGAAGTAGAATACCTGGGACATTTGATTGAGAAAGGGTCCAGAAGGATATCAAAAGAAAGGATAACAGCTGTCTTGCAAATGAATCCCCCAACAACAAAAAGAGATGTCAGGATGTTTTTGGGAATGGTGGGTTACTGTCGTCAGTGGATACCCAACTTCTCAATCATTTCAAAGCCATTAATAAAACTGACAGGAAAGGAAATCAAAGATGAGCCATATACTATAACCTTATCAAAAGAAGAACTTGAGTCATTTTTAGAATTAAGAGAATGCATGTGCAGAGCACCAGCATTGGGAATGCCAGACTACGAGAAACCTTTTCTGTTGTTTAGTCATGAACGTGATGCTTGTTCTTTGTCTGTCTTAACACAGGTCCACGGAGATGCAAATCGCCCTGTAGCATACTTTTCAGCTACCTTGGACCCTGTCGCAGCAGCCTTACCGGGTTGTTTGCGTGCAGTCCCAGCAGTTGGTCAGAGCCTTTTACAATGTGAAGGCATAGTCATGGGATACCCTCTGACAGTAATGGTCCCACATTTAGTTGAAATTCTGTTGACATGAACTAAGACTCAACACATGACAAATGCACGTCTCACTAGGTATGAGACAACCATACTGGGGTCACCTTATGTCACTCTCAAAAGGTGCACTGTACTGAACCCGGCAACTTTACTTCCTAATGAAAATGTTGAGGTTAAAGATGGGGAAGAATTTGAACATGACTGTCTTGAGGTGACTGAACTGTGCACCAACAGACATACAGGATACCCAGTTAAAAGAAAATGACTGCATTATGTTTGTCGATGGGTCCTGTCTAACAGATTCTGCAGGAATACTGAGAGCTGGGTATGCTGTATGTACTATAACTGGCATTGTCGAAGCCTCCTGGCTCGATAAAGTGTTTTCAGCACAAGTGGCAGAAGTGATTGCTCTTACAAAAGTATGCCACGCAGCTGTAAAGTTAAAAGTTACTATCTATACTGGCAGTAGATATGGATTTGGAATTGTGCATGATTTTGGTCAACTCTGGTCACAGAGGGGTTTTATGACTTCCTCTGGTTCCCCTGTAAAAAACGGTGAACAGATAAGAGATTTGTTGCACGCGATTTAGTTACCTCTTAAAATTGCCGTGGTAAAATGCAGTGCTCATACCAGATCACAAGATTTTGTGTCTATGGGAAACGGCTATGCAGATCAAGTTGCAAGATTTTGTGCGCTGAACTGTATATCGTTTAAGGAACAATGGGAATTGTTACCACAATCTGAAAACAACACACATCTAAATATGGCATTACGAGTGGTTGACACCTTAGATGAACTGAAAACATTACAAGGTTGTGCGAGCAAAGAAGAAAAACGCTCCTGGCAAAGAATGCAATGTGTACAAAGAGCCGATGATTTATGGGTTTCAGATGAGGGAAAGTTGGTCTTGCCGAATACCCTTTTGTTGCAGTTTGCCGGGCTCTATCATGGGCAGGCACATCTGGGAAGGGATACCATGATCAGGTCTTTTAAAATTGATTGGTTTAACCCAAAATTCAGGCATGCCGCGGAAATCACTTGTTACAGGTGCATCATCTGTCAACAGATGAACACTGGAAAAGGAACTATGGTAACTTTGAGCCACATTGGAAGAGCTGAAGGTCCATTCAACAAAATGCAAATGGATTTTATTGAGATGCCTGTTTGTGGAGGATTGAAGTACATGTTGGTGATTGTGTGTGTTTTCAGTCATTGGATTGAGACATATCCCACACGTATGAATGACAGTCTTACAGTTGCAAAACTACTACTCAGAGAACTGATACCCAGGTTCGGGTTTCCGGTTTCTATAGAATCAGATAGAGGGAGACACTTCGACAATGAGGTGATTAAACTCTTGTGTGCCGCACTTAACATTGAACAGAAGCTGCATTGTAGCTATCGTCCTGAAGCATCAGGACTAGTAGAGCAGATGAATGGTACTTTGAAATCACGAATGGCAAAAATGTGTGCAGCAACTAATATGAAGTGGCCAGATGCCTTTACCTCTAGTGCTAATGTCAATGAGAAACACACCAGACAAGAAGACAGGACTGTCCCCACATGAAATACTCATGGGCAGAGCTATAAGATTACCAGCAGTACCTGCGAATGCACTAGTGAATATTACAGATGATATGGTGTTGGATTACTGCAAAGGTTTGGCTGACGTGATCCACTCTTTTTCCCACCAGGTGGAAGCTAACACGTTGCCGCCGATTGGCGATCGAGGCCACTCTCTACAAGCTGGTGATTGGGTGGTTGTCAAGAAGCACATAAGAAAATCCTGTCTAGAACCACGTTGGAAAGGGCCTTATCAAGTAATATTGATGACCACCACTGCTCTGAAGTGTGCCGGGGTTCCCAACTGGATACATGCCAGTCACACAAAAAAGGTAACGTGTCCTGTTGAAGAAGAACTTGAAGTTTCCGGTACAGCCACCTTGGAGGGAGGTGTCTCAGGGTCAGAAAACAGTCTAGAAGGAACTGAAATTTCCGGAGAGCACACTGAGAACAGCCTTGTCCCTCAAACAGTCAATGAGTTCGAGAGAGGTGACAGAGTGCCTATCTCAGTAGAGGCAGCATGAGAACTAAGTCAAGGAGAGGTTCTCCCAGAAGTAGACGAATACGGGCTAGAGCCCGAACCCAACTTAGAACCGGAAGAAGAAAGAGAAGGAGAAACTGTAAATACAAACGTGTCAGAGTTTCCTGAACCAGTTGCAGGTCCGTCAAGAGAAAACACCATATCACAAGAGGAGGGTGCTGTCCAATGTCCTGAAGGAAAACGTCGAGAAAAGACACATAGAGGTGATAATTGGCCAGACAAATCACATCCTAAGATAAGGGAGGTATCGAATGACACCATAATAGAAGAGAGTGATACCTCACAAGCAGATGATTTAAGTAAAGGAGAACAACAAGGTGAACGAAGATTAAAAAGAAAAAAAATTGCAAACAGAAGATATACAGGTCCCGAATGGGCATATGCTACAACCTCTGAATGGCAACAAGAGTTCCTAGCATTTTGTTTTGATCGAGAAGTACCAGGCCAATACTACGGCACCTGAATAAGTCAAGAAAAACGTTTGGCTAAATTGATAACTAGAAAAAAAAAAAGAGACTTAGAAGCTACTGGATGTGACACTGAAAACCTGATTTGACTTTTTAAAGAACCTGATTACGACAAGCTGCTAACCTGAATTGACGAAAAGGGTCCTGGAGTGAGTGAAGACGCTGTAATATACGCAGAAGATTCTTTTTTTTTGTCCTTCTTCTCCTCGGGTTGATTGTCGATCTGCTATTCTGATTCTATACAAACATGTCTTACAATAGAAATAGTAGCAAGGGAAGTAAGGTGTGTGGTTGGTTAGGTCTTATAATAGGTGTCATGTGTGCAGTGATAATTGTGGGAGTGATTATAGGAATGCCATGGATACAGAAAGAAACTATTAACGCTACCTCAAAACCTGAAACTACTACTAAACTAACACCATGGGAAAGATTTGAGCAGGATGCAAGACATATGCATGAGGGAACTTATGCAAAGGGAGAACTATCTACTAATGTCTTCTATCGCTTACTAAATGAATATGTGGAAACTATGGATGCGAAAGATTGTTATGTTTGTACTAAAATTCCTTCATCTGTGCAGGAGGGGGTCACTTATCATAGCCTCCCTCTTACTTATGGAATTAGTTGCAGCTTTCTACTAATAAGATTCTATAATCAAGAGCATGTGCAATATTTTTATTGGAATTTCTTTTGTGCCTGTGATTGAGTTTTTGAATAGATTAGCTAAAGAGCATGATGTAAAAATAGTTAGAGGATTCTTTGAGCGAACACTTACATTTGGCAGTGCCTATGCACACCGCAATAATTTGACTTGCTTACTATCGCCTGTAAAGAAAAGCTTTTTAGACCACACAGATGATAGACGCAAAGCACTGAAAGAAAGATTAGAAAAAGGATTAGAGAAACATACATATGCAAATGATTATGCTTACAGTGCAATCAAGACACAAGGCAAATTAGCTATAGATGCATTACATGTAGGTAGGCTTTGTATATATAGGCCAAAATCTGAACAGGATAATTTGTTTGTGGGAACGAGTGAATGCAGACATGTGTTTTTGTTTCAGAGCAAGTGGACCTTTATGCTGAATGGACAAGACCCAGCGATTCCTGGAATCTATTACATCTGTGGGTTAAATGCTTATTACCGTCTCCCTAAAGGATGGTATGGGACATGTTATTTGGGAATAGTGTTCCCAAAGATATACCAAATTGATGACTTAAAACAAATACCTAAAACGTCTGAATTACAACATCCTAGACAAAAACGAGAATCAGTGGTGGCTGTCATTGGTGATATATTTGGAGCCATGATCCCATCAGTAGGGGTTATCTTGAATTCCATGAAAATTCAAAAGTTGTCTACTATAGTGGATAACATGTTGACAAATTTTACAGGGGCTATACTCCTAATGGATACTGAACTTGCTGCAGAAAGAGCTATGACTCTCCAAAATCGGCTTGCTTTAGACATTCTTTTAGCTAAGAGTGGAGGTGTCTGCAAAATGCTTAATGAGCATCATTGTTGCTCATTTATTCCAGATAACAGTAAGAAAATTAGAAGCATGCTTACTAACCTTACCAGAGATAGTGCAGATTTGAAGGATCTGAAAGAACCTGGTGTTTGGGAGAAATTTGGAAAAGGAATTGCCCGAGTCGGAAGCTGGTTTACTAACATTTGGAATGGGGTACTTGCAAAAATTCTCATGGGTTTACTGATTGTTTTGATTTGTCTATTAGGATTATGGGGAGCATGTAAAATTAATGACAAAGTAAAAATAAATTGGACGAAAAGAGCCAGACGAAATGAAGAAAGTGAAAGAGAGAAAATGTTCAATGAAATATGGGAAAGTTCTCATAAAGGGCAAGATGTTGAAATGCGCATCATGCGCAAGGTGAAAAACTAGACTAAAGAAAGATTTATGATGACGAGAGTCATCAGAGGAGGGACTGAGAGAGCGTAATCTAAACATTACTTATTTTAGATGTGAAATGCTTATACTTAACGATGCTGCATTAATAATATTATTCATTGAAACGTATTTTAAACGTGGAGAATTATCGTATGCATATACTAATATCAACTATAAGAAATGATTACTTGTATTATGATTAATTGAATATGTTAACACGTACGAAGATTGCATTTATTAGAATCCATAGGCCTTAAGTTAGCGTGAGTCGAAGAATTAGCTGGGTAGCTCTCATATTAAAGCATATTTTTCTGTTTCTCCAGTGTGCTGACTTGCAAAAGGGCCATGACCCAGCATTTGTTCTCTTCTTCGTTTTTGCAACAATGCTAGTTTTTCTCATCCTCATGCTAGCTGCTTTAGTATAAAGTTTATACACTTTGCAACAAAATATGGAAACTTCCAAGGACATTCTACCATGGAAAAGAGAACATTTGACCTGATGAACGTGCCAGAAAATGAAGTAACCCCGGATGTGCCACCTACGAAAAACATAAATTATGAGGACCAATCAAAATGTTATAAACTATCGTGAAATGACAAGTGCATTACTTAATGTATAATTTGATAGGTTGAAGATAGTGGGGTGAAGTGACTATCCAATAGAATTTTGGGGGAATGTATTTTGAAAAAGGGATAAAAACGCATGACACAGGAGACTCGAGAGCATTAGGTAGGGAATGATATCGATTGCATCCAGAAACTCTGTCACTCTATTTGGTGATTTGAGACTTAGACAAAAACCATCCTCACCCATAGACTGCCCCATTTACACTTTCCGTCCTTATGAGGAAAGTGTCCCCTGTCCTTAGATGAGTTAGACTGTTGGCGCTCTTACTGATGTCCTGAAGACGAAGACTGATCCTGTATGCTTGCTCATTCCGAGGAGGGTAACTATGACAACTGCTATTGTAATTTGTCTAAATGCTTTTCCTTTCTAGGTACCAACTGCTGTGTTTTTGGTTAGAAACCCTAGATAGATGTTTTCCAAATTTGTGTTCTAAATTGTTTTGCATCAAGTCCAACATGCTGATGCCAATTATCGGTTAGATTAGGTATTCACCTTGACTGACACCAACGGACGTGACTGACATTGTACTATGCTGAACTGGGCTTATATGATGATCTATGCAATCTGACTTGTGTATCTATTATGTTAGTGTCTCAATGGTTCTGATCTTTACATTGTCAAAATCTTATCACAGTTGCCATATAGTGACTATGCTTCTTTGCTTCTTGGTTTTGAGATTAATACATCTGTTGTTAGATTGTAATCAATAGGGAATAAAATTCACAAAACTTCAACAAAGGTGTGGTTATTCGTGACTGAAAGGTCATGATTGCGCCGACAGTTAACTAAATGTCTAAACTGAAATATATTGTGGTGATATATGTTGATAACATTATAGACATATTGCTCGACATATTGATCAGTTATCTCGTTCTACGGTGTCTCACCACTGGGTCAAAAGATTAATCGGCCTAAAACGAGTCCTAATGTGTATAAATTAACATAGAAGGACGCGTTAACAGCACCATGTGGTCTTTAGCTTCACATTACTACTATCACCGTTGCAAGAGTGACAGTGTAAGCGATGTTACATGCACATGTGCCTGAAGATGAACAGATTGGCTGGAAGTCAACATGATGGATGGCTTGACCAAATGAATGTTTGCCTTTTTAATTTTTAATAAACACACTTCGTCCACTGGTTGTTGTAACACCAGAATATGACACATTAAAATCTATAGAAAAAAAAAAACAAAGAAAAAATATATAGGTAGATAACTACTATTCACGAAAGCATACAAGCACTGTCTGTCAATGTCAGAGATAGCGATGCCACAAGTCTGTTGGCTTTCTATAGAAGTACAGCCAAAATCAGTGATTTCTCTTTGAGGCAAGCATTCCGTGACCACCACCCGTGGTCAGATAAGAAATCCCCCTGGGAACAAGGTGCATACTGATAACACCAGAAAACACCCTGCCAATTGCAGGAAGGGTTCCTGACTGAGGGGCAAGGCTGAAAAGATTTATCCAAAATAACAAAACGATCAATCTGCGGACCAAGATCTAGTTTTCTGCCAAATTTGGTTTCATTATGTTCATTTTATCACCCCCTGCTTGACTAGTCACCCTGAAACTTTCCAGACAGTAGCTGAACTAACTTGCATACAAGTTTTGAAAACTCTGCAAAGATTCATCAAATGGCGCAAGACAACAAAACACTACATATATGGGGAAAGTAGGTCCTAACTATAACTACATATTGCATATTAGCTAGTGGCAATCCCCACTAGTTATAATTAGGACCATGTTTCCATAGAAAAAGCGTTTGATTTGCATATGTCTTTGACACTGTTTGGTGACTCTTCACCACATTTTTCAAAAATAGTGCCCCAGTGATTTTTGTTGCATACAGAAAGATTTGGGGTGATTCTTCAAGCAGGGGCCAAGAAAAATGGGGGCCAAAATTTGCATTTCCTATAGTAATTCCCATAGTACCTTTGAACAAGATTACAGGCCGAACTACTGGCCAGAATTACATCAAATTTGGCAGAAAGCTAGGTTTCGGTACACAGACTATGCTTTTGCTTATTTGTTGTAAATCTCTCCAGTAGTTTAGGAGATATTCAAGGGAAAACAAATTTGTATACCTGAGGTCGCAATAACTTTGCAAAGATTAAGAGCTCGAGCACAGAAAATGCACAGCTCTGATTGGCTGCCAACACTTCACCCAGGAAGAATGGGCAGCCATCTTGCGACTAGGCTCCAGTCGAGTCTCAGAAAAAAGTAAAAAATAAAATACAAGGTGCCAGCGTAGAATCACCATGAACCCTTAGCTCTGGCTCTGGGGTCCCAGAGAGACCCACCCACCAGGGCTGAAAAATACTTAAAACAAAAAAATTGATGCAATTTCGTGCCGACATCGCAAATTTGTGAACATAAAAAAAAAAAATAATAAGCGC
Source organism: Pleurodeles waltl (assembly GCF_031143425.1). NCBI lineage: Eukaryota > Metazoa > Chordata > Amphibia > Caudata > Salamandridae > Pleurodeles > Pleurodeles waltl. The sequence goes on along the minus strand of NC_090437.1, from coordinate 254,349,607 downwards.
TTGTTTTTCAGAAGCCCCCAGGTGGGCCACAAACCAGGGGCATTCATATTTTGGAAGCGGGGGTTCCCCCCCACAAAAGCCCTGGTGATCACCTCCTCCCCGGGGCTTGAATCTAAAATGGATGGGGGGGGATGTCCTGCCCCCCACAGCCCTAGGGACTGCCACGTTCCCAGGGGCACTTTTCAAATTGAGTGTGGAGGGGGCCATGTGGACCGTCCACAGCCCTGGGGACTGTCACCTCCTTGGGGAAGTTTTCCAATTGTGTGGGGGAGCCACGCGCCACCTCCCAGGGTATTATTGTAATTGTATGCAGGCCATGCGTCCTCCCCCCGCCGCCCCAGGGACAACCACCTTGAAGGGGTAAACATTAAAAAAAGAAATAGGGGTCTGTTTTGGACCCCTGCAGCCTCGGGGACCAAAACCCCACCTGAGCTATTACATTGGAGGGGGGCAGCACGGCCACCCTCAAGGTGTTACAGATGGCCCTGGGGACTGCCACCCCCAAGGGCTGGCTCCTGCTATGTACCAGGGTACTCACCTCTGGGACATAGCTGTTTGCTGTGGCTTGCCGGCAGCTTTGACAGATGCTGCCAAGTCACAGCAAACACTCTGCTTGCAGTGAGGGAGAGCTGTCAAACAGCTCTTCGTCACTGCCAGCAGAGGTGTTTCTTCTGTCTCCCTGCCCACGGAGATGCAGGCAGAGGGTCAGAAGAAACAATTACTCTCACAGAGTGGGAGCTGCCTTAGCAGTTTCCACTCTGTGACAGCAGGGCTGGCTCCCATACAAGGCTAAGAGCCAGCTGGGACCATGGGGGCCTTCAGACTCCCCACATGGCCCCCGTAAATTGTGACTGGGAGAACTGGGGGACACACCATGGGGTCCCTGTGGCCAAGATTGGCCTGGGGAGGTGGCTGAGTAGCCTCCATCCTCCACCCAAAATAATATATACTATATAATAAGGCCGTGCCCTGGGGGATGGGATCCCTAGGGCTGTGTCCTCCTGTGGTGGGAGGCCACGGGGCGCCACTCTTCAAAACAAATGAACTGTTTAGTCTGTGCCCCAGGGGATGGTGTCCTCGGGGCCGAAATCGGCCTGGGGACGGGAGCCATGCGCCCTCCCCCCAAAAAAATTAATTGTTTAGGCTAGGTCCCAGGGGATGGGATCCTCGGGCCAAGATTGACCTGGGGGTCTGTGCGGGGTTGAGCTGTTATAGGGTTTGGCTGCAGGAACTGGCCGCATGCCAGTCCCTGTGGCCAACATCTTCTGCACATGGCTGAAAGCCATGTGCAGCATGGGGTTGGGTTTTTATTGGGGTTGGCCGCAGGGCGTGGATGCAGTTCAGGTTCTGCAGCCAACCACAGCTGTGCACTGCCAAAGGCCATGAACAGTGGTGGTTTGTTTAATGTATGGTCATGAAAATTACTTTACATTAAAAAAACATAGACATTCACTGACAAAACCAAAAGTTACAGGAACATTTACTAATTCAAAACAATAGCAATTCAGCAGTTATAGTTAGAGGTATTTCAAGTAGCTATAACTCATAACTTGCCCCCTCGCCACGCACTGCTAATTACCCCAGAAATTACAGCAATCATGACAACTTCTATAATATTCTTAAAACTATAAATGAAACATTAGCAGTCAAGTTTTTGATATACAGCTCTAGCTGAACCCACCAAGGAGAAAAACTACAGACTTCACATATTTGTACTGCATTTACGATTATGCATTGCGGGAACCTGCATGCTGGAGTGAGAGGCAGTGTGCTTCTGTCCCGCAAGAAAGCTATGCGTCGAACCGGATGGACACCTTGGGTCTGGGCAGGCTTTGCGTTGATTTCCCGCACCCAGCGATGTTGCGTTGAAATCTGGTCAAACGGTGTCAAGAAACCGCACTGCGTGGGGACTTGCGTCATCAACATCAGCTGCCCTGGGTGTTGTGTGTTGTTTCTCCAGCCACCTTGTGTCAATCTCCCAGCCACAGTGCAGGTGGAGCATTGATTTTAGCCGTGAGGCCGGCGGCGCATTGATTCCCAGCTGTGAGGCCGGTGGTGCGTCGAAAGTTTTCCCACACAGCGGTCTTTGTGTGGATTTCGGTCTTTGGTCTGCCAATTTCACATTTAGGGGCCCAGGGACTGGATAGGGCACCGCTTGGCAGGGCAGGAGTCTCAACAGTGAGTCCAGGTGCTGGCAGAGCAAGTCTTTGACAAGCTCAGTTCAAGCCCTTGGAGATTCTTCTCAAGCAGGAATGCACAACAAAGTCCAGTCTTTGTCCCCTTTCACAGGCAGAAGCAGAAACTGCAGGATAGCCCAACAAAGAACAGTCACAGGCAGGGGCAGCACTTCTTTTCAGCTCTTGAGCTCTTCTCCTTGGAAGAGGTTCCTCTTCATTCTAGAAATTATCTAATTTTCAGAGGTTTTGGGGGCTCTTCTTTTACTCTTTTCTGCCTTTGAAGTAGGCAAACTTCCAAGGAAAGTCTCTCTTGTTTGTAAGATCCTGCCGTGCCCAGGCCAGGCCCCAGGCACACACAAGGGGGTTGGAGACTGCATTGTGTGAGGGCAGGCACAGCCCTTTCAGGTGTGAGAGACTACTCCTCCCCTCCCTCCCAGCGCAGATGGCTCATCAGGATATGCAGGCTATACCCCAGCTCCCTTTGTGTCACTGTCTAGAGAGAGGTGCAAACAGCCCAAGTGTCAAACTGACTCAGACAGGGAATCTACAAACAGGCAGTCACAGAATGGTTTAAGCAAAAAAATACCTACTTTCCAAAAGTGGCATTTTCAAACACAGAGGCCCTCATTCTGACCTTGGCGGGCGGCGGAGGCCGCCCGCCAAAGTCCCGCCGTCAGGTTACCGTTCCGCGGTCGAAAGACCGCGGCGGTAATTCTGACTTTCCCGCTGGGCTGGCGGGCGGTCGCCTTCAGGCCGCCTGGCGGGCGGTCGCCTTCAGGCCGCCCGCCAGCCCAGCGGGAAAGAGGCTTCCACGATGAAGCCGGCTCGGAATCGAGCCGGCGGAGTGGAAGCTGTGCGACGGGTGCAGTTGCACCCGTCGCGTATTTCACTGTCTGCTCAGCAGACAGTGAAATACATGTAGGGGCCCTCTTACGGGGGCCCCTGCAATGCCCATGCCAGTGGCATGGGCACTGCAGGGGCCCCCAGGGGCCCCGCGACCCCCCCTACCGCCATCCGGATCCCAGCGGTCGGACCGCCGGGATCTGGATGGCGGTAGGGGGGGTTGGAATCCCCTCGGCGGCGCAGCAAGCTGCGCCGCCTTGGAGGATTCAATGGGGCGGCGGTACACTGGCGGGAGCCCGCCAGTGGTGCCGGTCCGACCGCAGCTTTACCGCCGCGGTCGGAATCCCCATTGGAGCACCGCCGGCCTGTCGGCGGTGCTCCCGCGGTCCTCCGCCCTGGCGGTCTTTGACCGCCAGGGTCAGAATGACCGCCAGAATCTAAAAACCAGCTTCACTAAAAGATGTATTTTTAAATTGTCAGTTGAGAGACACCAAACTCCACATGGCTATCTGCTCCTAAAGGGAATCTGTGCTTTAATAACATTTAAAGGGTGCCCTCATGTTAACCTATGAGAGAGAAAGGCCTTGCAAGAGTGAAAACTGAATATGGCAGTATTTCACTGTCAAGACATGTAAAACACATAAGTGCATGTCCCACCTTTTACATATACTGCACCCTGCCCATGGGGCTACCTAGGGTCTACCTTTGGGGTGCCTTACATGAAAGAAAAGGGAAGGTTTAGGCCTGGCAAGTGGTTATGCTTGGCTAGTCAAATTGGCAGTTTAAAACTGTTCACACAGACACTGCAGTGGCAGATAAGAGCCATGCTTACAGGGCTACTCATGTAGGTGGCAAAACCAGTGCTCCAGGCCCACTATTAGCATTTGACTTACAGGCCCTGGGCACCTCTAGTGCACTTTACTAAGGACTTACTAGTATATCAAATATGCCAATTGTGGAAATCCAATTACACATACATTTTACATAGGAGCACTTGCACTTTAGCACTGGATAGCAGTGGTAAAGTGCCCAGAGTATCAAAAACAGAGTCCAGCACACATCAGCAAGCTGGGAAACAGAGGCAAAAGGTTAGGGGAGACCACACCAAGGATGCCAAGTCTTACACACCCGTGTGCCAGAGAGTGATACTGAGACCTCAGAGGACTTTGGCAGCATTTCCAGCAACCCTAGAAAAAAGCATGCTGCTCTCTACTGATGAAGGGCTAATCCCAGAAACACTAGAGATATGCTGCCCTAGCTGCATCCACTAAGCCTAAGGTAAAAAATGACAGCAACTTTGAAGTAAGCATACTGCATTTACCAGGATACACACAATGTTGTGAACTGTGCTGTGATGAGAGGCAGTGTGCTCCCTCCCCTTTTGTGTTTAAAAATGAGCTGACAAACTCACATGGGATGCACCTGTGTGCCTGTGGAGAGGTACTGTGACCTGTGAAAACTTGGGCAGCATACCAGCAACCCCAGATGACTTTTCTCTGCTCTCTACTTCTTCTGCTCAGTACTGATGAAGAGCTAAACTCAGAAACAAGTGTCTAGAGATAACAGCACTACCTGCATCAACTTTGGTGAAAATCTACAGTAACACTGAAGTAAGAGTACTGCATTTCCATGGATGCAATCGGGTGAACTGCGCTGGGATGAGAGGCAGTGTGCTCCTGCCTCCCCTTGTGTTTGTGCAGTACCTGCTACATTTATATTTGTAAGAGGTTCCTGTTGAGGTTTAATTTCTGTGAAATGAGCATAACGGCCAGAACGGAAGCTCACAAACTTGTTTATCCAACAAGAGTCCACGGTTTTGCTCAAAATGTCTATCCAACTGTAGCACCCTCTACTGGTTAGTTAGTAAGTGATACCTCTTTAGGTGAATGGCCAGTGGGGTGGAGGAAGGCTGCGTGGCCCCCCTCCCCTTGCCAATTTTGGCCCTGGGGACCCAATCACTGGGGCCCAATAAAATTCAGTTGGCCATCTCAGGCCATGGGACCTCAGTCCTTGGGGCCTGGCCTTAACATACTTTTTGTGGGGAAAGTGGCAGCACTGTGCTGATTTCGACCCTGGGGAAAGCATCCCCAGGGCCCTGCCCATCTGTTCTGGGTGCCCTGCAGTTTGCAGTAACATTTTTGACAAAAAACTGTGCATTGTGGGGGGGTGAGTTATAGTTACCTTAGGGAACGAGTTATAGTTACTTGAGGTAACTAACTATAAATCATGAATTTCCATGGTTTTGTACGTTTAAAATATGAGCCTACCTATAACGTCCTTGGAACCTTTGTTTTTTTACATGAAGTTTTGAATGAAGGACTTTTTCAAAAATGTTTGATGCATGTGCACTTTATATAAATATCAGTTCCCCTTTCCCTTTATGGGCAATTTATGAACATAAGAGGCACTTGCACTTTTGGTAACCATTTGTAGACTTTACAGAAGAATGTAACAAATGTATATTGCTAGGATTGTTCTTTATAATTATTTTTTCATGATCAATCAAAATAATGGGGGTCATTCTGACCCTGGCGGTAAAAACCGCCAGGGCCAACGACCGCGGGAGCACCGCCAACAGGCTGGCGGTGCTCCCATGGGCATTCTGTACCGCCGCGGTCAGAAACGGAAAACCGGCGGTGCACCGCCGGTTTCCCGCTGCCCTGGGGAATCCTCCATGGCGGCGCAGCTTGCTGCGCCGCCATGGGGATTCCGAGCCCCATACCGCCATCCTGTTCCTGGCAGTTTTGGCCGCCAGGAAGAGGATGGCGGTATGGGGTGTCGTGGGGATCTCCGTAACAGGGCCCCGCAAAGATTTTCAGTGTCTGCCATGCAGACACTGAAAATCGCGACGGGTGCAACTGCACCCGTCGCACCCCTTCCACTCCACCGGATCCATTCGGAGCCGGCATCCTCATGGAAGGGTGTTTCCCGCTGGGCTGGCGGGCGGCCTTCTGGTGGTCGCCCGCCAGCCCAGCGGGAAACTCAGAATAACCGCGGCGGTCTTTTGACCGCGCAGCGGTATTCTGCCGGCGGGACTTTGGCGGGCGGCCTCCGCCGTCCGCCAAGGTCAGAATGAGGGCCAATGTGTTCCTGATGAATTTTGAAGGATTAGAAAGTATTGAATATGAGTTGAATTAGAACAGGAGTGGGTAGTTTACCAGTATAAAGATTGTCTTTCAGCTAATTGAAATGCAAATATATGAGGCAACTGAAGATGTTGCTGATGGGAGTGAGAATATTAAATTGGAACATATTTGATATGCTGTTGTATACCTTGTTGGTAAAAAGTGAGCTCAAAGTACTTTATCTCGTTAGTTTAAATTATTTAAACTAAATATCAAACATACACACAAGCAATCACCACTGGCTATGATTGTTTCAAATACTCTCACTGCCATCAGAGAGAAAGAGAAAGGAAAAAACTGAAGGGCACCCATTCAGTGGAGCAGTTAGTGTTCGATTAGTAACTAGATTTTAATTGGTAGAAGGGGGTGGTCACATGGTATAAATACACTCTGGTTATGTGTAACTCTATGACCAGTAGAAGTCGCCATTTGTCTTGGACTTGCATTCAGCACTGTATACTTCATGCATTGAAATAAATGGAATTGTTCTGGTTCCGAATTGGTGGTGCTGTCGTCATTTCTATGAGTGAATCCAGGGAAGACTTGGATGTGACCGTGGAATGCCTATTTAGTATAGCACTCCAATAAAACAATGCCCCAGGGACCTGGCCCACCCCAATGATGTTCAGGAGCCCGCCTTCATTTAAAAAAAAAAAATTCATCTGATCCACTGGGAGTCACAGCAAAAACTTAAAATAAATGCCTTTTAGCCCAGGGGGTTCCTTCTGGAACCCCAGCACCAGAGCTAAGGGGTCAGGATGTCTGTTTTTTAATGGGACTTGGTTGCCAAGTCGCAAGATATCTGCCACCACTTCATGTTTGAAGTGTTGACAGCCAACAGATCTCAGCACAACATCAGGAGGGGTCGCAAATCCTTTGCGTCCCTATATGCAACAAATTAGTTTTCCCCTTAATTTCACAAAAACAACTGAACAGATATACACCAAAAGAAAAAAAGGGCTCTTTCTAGACCAGGACCTAGCTTATGTCAAATTTGGTCTAAATCCGCCCAGTAGTTTCAGTGAAATCACTGTTCAATTTTTCCTGTGGAAACATAAATGGGGAAAAATTGTTTTGGGACGCCCCCCTTGTCTCATCCCCTCCCAGACGAATCACCCAGAAACTTTGCAGGCAGTAGCTCAAGTGAGCGTTGCCTTTTCTGGGAAAATGTCATAACGATTCATAAAGCAGCACTAAAGTTATTAGCAAATTAGCAAAATAAAAAGTGCTCTTCCTATAGAAACGTGGCCCCATATTTATACTCTGTTGCACTGGATTTGCGTCATTTTTTTACGCAAATCCAGTGCAAACTTAACTCCAGCCAGATGTACAACTTGGAAGATGAACCATTTACAATTACATTAGGCCACATAGTCAATCGGCAACCCTCCAAAGCAGTATGTAGCATGGAAGGGGTGTGCAATGTGTGTTGCAGCAGGTCCAACACCATGAGACACATTGCATGGTGATGCAGACTCACATGTACGTGACACTGAAATACTGAGGCAGTCCCGACATCATACATCACTCCTGGGGTGCTGTTTCCAGGTTACAATAAGGAAGTCGACTGTGCTATGAACACATATTGATGTTCCACCAATCCAAACTGCACACTGCTGTACACATTGAAAGAGCCAATTGTCCTTCAAATTAGCATATGTACAGGGAGATGGCCCTTCCTGCACAGATATATCCACCTCCACAAGGCAGTTAGCCAGCTCCCCTGGAGTAAGTTTGGTAGTGTAGGTGCACGATTGCACATGAGCTACTGGCAGAGGGAACATCAAAGGCTTGCCTACAAGTCATACATGGGGCAATTGTGCATTGTCAATACTGAACAGCTCAGTGCTGCCAACGTATGAAGATGTGTTGTGCATTGTCACCTACCCAATTCAAAGGACCTCAGTGTCGCATTTCATCTGCAATGACACACACATGGGACAATTGTGCATTGTCAATACTGAACACCTCAGTGCTGCCAACTTATGGAGATGTGTTGTGCATTGTCACCTATCCAATTCAAAGGACTTCAGTGTCGCATTTAATCTGCAATGACATATGTCTAAATGGGATGTCCAGGGCATGTAGTGCAACCATGTTACCACCACATCTGCATCCATTGTGAGTGTGGATGTATCATGTCCCATCCAGTGAAGGCACACTGAAAGACGTGGGATACTACACAATGTATGGTACATACATTCTGACCAACAGTTTGGAAACCAAATCATAGATCCCAGGTCAATGAGCCAAAAAAAAGTTGTCATGTCAAACAACCCAGTGCAGAGAAGACCTCACAGAAGCCCAGGAACTCACACAATACCACAAACACATATGAGTCACAGACGATACAAGATATCAACTGCCATGCTACATGACATTCCTGTTGTAAGCACTAACAAAATACTCACTCCTATTATTTTTTGCAACGGATCAGGATTATAGGATCCAGCCATGGATCATGACCCCATTCCCCAACCCAAGCACTGCAGCAGAGCGTGCCTATAATGAGGCACATCAGAGGACACGCACCATTGTGGAAAGGACTTTTGGCATCCTGAAGTCCAAATTCAGGTGCCTGGACATCACAGGAGGCAGCCTCTTATATGCTCCACACATTGTGTGTAAAGTTATACTGACCTGTGCTATCCTGCATAACATTTGTGTGAGGACGAACATCCCATTATATGAGCCGGACCAAGAACTGCATGAGGAGGAGGAAGATGAGGAGAAGGAGGATGGTGGCAGGGAAAATGATGGGGAACAGAAGAACACAGCTGCAGACAGCAAATTGTACACAACGTTTTTACTTAATAATCACTCTACACACCTTGTTAATATATGTAAGTAAACACCTTACCTGATCACACAATACTGCTCTGGTGTCTTCATTCTCCATTACATGTACCTTAGGAATGTGAGTATTACCTCAGGGAGCATCTTACAAAGACAAATCTGAATACTTCTGATGTAACATCACATGTGATGCGTATGATTGTACAGCAAACATCACACACATGTAAAAAATACTCATCTCTTGAATGTCACATATGAAGGACACAATCAATGGACCACAAAATATGAGTCACATCGACGTTGCCAACATGATCAACTGTAGCACATGACACACAACTATGACATCTCCAATCATAAGACAAATAAGGGCCCCAAACATGAGGCAGAGGATGTGAAATATCTGAAATACAGGACTATACGAACAGACCCCTGATATTACTAAGTGTGATACTTGCAATGTCTGCAAGGAGCTTGTGTTACAAGGGGCAGCATCCTTTATGACAACGGATAGCATGATTGTCCCTGGTATGACAAGTAATGTTCATAACACATGCCCTGTGCAGTCCATTCCTGGAAATCAGTCCTGCCACTGCCATGGAGCCCAATACTGACACAGGTACACATGCTCACACACTTGGACTGGACACTTCTGTGGAATGCACATCTGAAAATATGTGAACACATGCAGCCAGGGCAGCAGGTCCACCACAGCAACACAAGTAACATAGCTAATTGTAATGAGTCAAACTGGCATGTACCAAATATATTATGCATGGGTAACTGTCCCCCAGCATGTAGCCCCATACGTTGTACTCCATTTACGTGACACTTATGTGGTATGTAATAGGCGTGCATGCAGGTCAAGGCCAGATGTGTGCTGGAATCAATGTTGGCGTTTTGGGAATTGTGTTGGCAGATCAGGTGTTGATGGGTGTCCACACCTGGACACATGAATGTAGATGTGAATGACCTAGGGATACATTATTCCTAGGTGTCAGCCCTCCTCACATGTGTTCCACTCACTAAATTCATGTATAAGTGGACATGCCTTTGTGGTTGACCTCAACAGTTGTGATGATGTATTGCATGCCCATCCCCCATGGGCACAGGGGTAGGAGAACAACATATATGTAGGTAGCTGTGATGGTCACATTGTAGATGACAGTTGTCTCATTCAGGCTTGCATGTGTCCCAGACAACACTGACCACTTAAGATTAGCAACTCCATACCATACTACCAATTACATCTACTAGTCACTGGTGTTGTGTGCTTTGAAGTTGACTTAGATGATAAATATTAGTGGGCCTGGCCCATGTGAAGTAGTTGTGACACATTGCACTAAATCAATGAACAAATTACTTTATTTGGTTCAACTCTTGTTCTGCTTTGCTTTGGTGTACATGACATGATGGGTCGGCAGCGTTGCCGTTACATCCATCAGGGACATTTTATTACCTCGACTGTGGTTCGGACTGCATGTGCAAATCAAGGCACAGTGTTAGAGTATCATCTGTACATACATCACACAATGATGACACTGATGGTTGCCTGTCTCGTTTTTAAAGCTGCCAACAAGGATGTTGCGGAACTCAGGGCGTTCCAAAAGAGGTCAGTGCGATATCGCCACATATTGGATGTTGAGTCTGGGTACCGCAAGATGGCACAGCGCTATCGAAAAGAGCGAGCCACAGGGGAATGGCGGGCATTCAGCCAAGGAGGACCCTCATTGGCCACAAAGAGTGGACCGAGCACCACACCTAAACAGGGACCACAGCCGCCACCCTCACATCTGCCCCACTTGCAGCACCATCAACATCAGCACCACAGCCCACCATGCCTGCTGCAATAGACATGTCAGCAATAAAGGAGCTCCGAGGGACATCAAACAGGTCCTCAAAAAGCTGGACAGCCTACAGAAGGAGGTGGACCAGAATACAAAGAGACTGATGGCCATCAAGAGGACACTCAGGAGGGCCAACCTCTGAACTTTTGCCTCTCTTCACCCCTAGTTCAGTCCCCACCCTCCTCATTCCTCATCATGTTTTGTAGTGATTTCAAGTGGGTTAGTGATAGGTTAGAGTAGGGTAGTTGTTTAGATAGAGTAAGTAGGTTTGGGGTTGTTTTTCACATTATTACATGTTAGTTTGTGGGTGGATGGGTAGGGGTGAATGTTGGGGCTTTTGTGTATATAAAAATATATATATATATATATAAATATATATTTGTTTAGGACTAGGCTGTACATGTTTCAGTTAGTATATGCTGTCCTGCATGCATCGCGTCATAAAAGGGGGGTGGGAGGACAATGTTTAGAGTGTGTTGTTAAATGTGTAAACTTAGCAGAAGGTAGTTAGGGCCAGTTGTGGGTAATGTATAGGTAGGATAGATTAGGCTAGTATAGGTGTTTTACATAGTTTTAAGTTCAGTTCCATACATAGATAATAAAACTTTGGGTATTCCCCTACTGCACGTGTCATATGCTTGGGGCTCAGGGTCTTTGCATGAGTGTAGAGTGCCAATTGTCTGTTGGCCTGGGGATTCCATCCTGCATCCTGCATCCACATCACTCTCTTGACATGTCACTTCCCACTTTTAACTGAGCTGTCACATTGGCAGCTACAACAAATCTACTTCTCAATGCATCTGCCATCAAATGTACCCTCCACTCAAGGTGACAATGGTTCCCATGTATTGGGTGAGTAGGTGTGCTTTTTAAGCTGTAATTGTTTAGAACCTGTGTTGGGATGTTGGGCACTGTGGGATGTCTGCCTGCAGCCTGAAGTTCATATCAAAACAGCTAAACTGAGCAGTGCCAAATTCAGATATGGTCAAGTATAACAATTTCACATCAATGTGCTTCACTTGTACTCCCAGCTGATGTTATTGGTCAAGCACTCTTACACAGTCATTCCAGTGGATGAGGCATGTATGTTTTAAAAACAATGTCACATACATAATGACTTGCTTATAGGGAATGTGGCCAGCATTGACATTCATCATGTAGATACCTTGTGCGTAGATATCTGCCCACAATTTTTCTGCACTCTTGTACTGACACTCTGTGACCAAAGAAATGTTACACGCATCACAAATCTCCAGCAAAGTAAATGTGTCACATTACACAGAGACAAAGTGGTTGTGTAGGTGCTGTTTGTTTTAAAGTGTTGTAGTGCAATATTTACATTGTCTGTGACCCCATTAGTGTAAACCATTCTATTGTGACACAACATAAGTGCAGGGTTGAGGGACATGTCATTGGACATGCTGAGGTGAAGTGTTGTTCAGTGTAGGGGAACATGAATTGCCAATGGAGTAGTGAGAGACAATTGCAGTCCATAATGGAAAGGTTAACAGTGTCGGTGAAGAGTGCATGTCACCAACTGTAGCAACACTGGCATGTTGTCAAGCACAGGACAAAGGGAAATCAGTGCCCATGTGGCATGGGCTGGTGCTACTGCTAGCGTGCCTGGTCCTTAGTAAGTAAACATACAAGGGGACGGGTATGGGCCGATGAACCTTTTGGATTGCATGGAGTATCCTAGACATGTAGTGACCAGTGTTATTAATATGCACTATAACCAAACAATGACCACCAAGAAAATAATTAATCATTAACATTTTCATGAATGACCACAACCCAATATACGTTTAACAAATGTTTATTTCCCTATTAGTTATGATTCTAATGCATCAGTTAATTCAAACTTTATTCAATCAGTTCAGAATTAATTCATTAGCGACCACCATTAACATAATCTAATCAAAACTTGAGAAAACATATGCTCTAATGCTTCAGCATAAGCTAACAAAGATGAATATATCAACATTAATAGCAAAATTCAGCAATCAGTTTGTCAATCATTTGTCACTGTCAGCGTCACCCAAAGGATCCTTACCTAACCCAGATTAGCATTTAGTATGTGGGACTTCATGCTAAAACAATTTAGAACATGAATTTGGAAGACATCTAGCTAGAAGATAAACTATAAAACAGTGCAGTTGGTACCTAGAGGAAATGCACAAAGTTAATCAGTAACATTGTCATAGCTAGCTATCCACAGAATGGATCAGCAACAAAGTCAGTCTTTGTTTTCAGGTCATCAATCGATCAGCAATGCATCAGGCTCTCAAACGCATAAGCCCAATGACAGAATCTTGAATCGTGTCTTCTAACATCATCAATTCTCCCCTCTCATGTGAAGTTTTAGCCCCTTGTCATGACTTTTTATTAGAGTTTTTCAGTCCATCCTCCTAATTCCTAATTGGTCAGCTAATCACCAGTTATGACTCTGTCCAATAATATGAATTTTGCAAATCTATGAATTCTAATATTACTCCGTTCTCAGTTCATTGATTGGTTCACTGCACGATGTCCTCATCATCCGGCTCATCAGGTATCGAAAATGTTGCATCTTCTTTTCCAGTCAGTGTGTCTATTGTTCAAGTCCTGGGAAAGTACATCGAATCTGTCTTACACCAAATTAGTTACATTTTCAGGTCCATCATCTCCTGTTCATCGGTACATTGCAGAAAGCTCTAGCAAAGCAGATTTTATTAACACAAGTGGTCAAGGTTAGTTCAACATGTTTGCTTTCCTCCAGTATGCTCTAATAGTTCAGCTTCTGCATGAGGCCTGGCAACTAGGTCACAACTGCAGCTAAGCTAACTCTACAATATAATGCACCACATAGGTTAAACATCTTAATATGACATATTACTACATTATTATTACATATGTTCATTATTCCACGCATTTTTAATCATTTTAGTACAAGTTAATTTAAACTGACTGCCACTCCCTGTGGGCACATTTTGAAACATGCATGTTAATTTTTCGACAATTAATTGTTCTATGAACTTTTTGTTAATCAAAATGCATAAACATTCATTAATAATTTCGAAATACCATATCTGCTTCAACAGTCCCTCCTCTGATGACTAAATATGTCATCACACCTTTCTTCACCATCATTTCACAATTCGGTTTCTGCTGTATTTTGTCTCCTCCTCAAATCTTCCCTATAAATTCTTTCTCTGTTTCGTTCCTCCCTCCTCTGATTATTTTTTAGATCTTTTCAATTTTATCTTTTGACATAATTTACATGTACCCCATATTCCTAAATGCAATCAATCACAATTAATACTCCCTGTATGGTTTTTAATAATACCCAATTCCAAATTTAAATAAGCCAATTTCCCACTGAAGCAAATCCTTTTCCAACTTTTTCCCAAACACCTGGTTCTTTCAATTCTTTTAAATCCTTACTTGAATTAGTCAGGTTAGTGAGTAAGTCCCTTAGCTCCCTATCAGTGTCTGGAAAATATGAACAGCAATGCCTAGTATTAACCATCTTACAAACTCCACCGTCTTTCGCTAAAAGAATGTCTAAAGCAAGCCTATTTTGAAGCGTCATAGATCTATCCATGGCTAATTCAGTATCTATCAGGAGTATTGCCCCCGAAAGTTTGTCAGCATGTTATCCACAACAGTAGACAACTTTCGGATCTTGATCAAATACAGGATGACTCCCAGTGAAGGAATCACTGCACCAAAGATATCTCCCTCAATTTCAGAAGAGGTTTCCCTCCTCTGTCGCTTATGATGTGATTCAGTCAATTTCGGAAACTTCTTTAAGTCATCTATCTGGTAATTTTAAGGAAAACTATACCCAATTAACATGTCCCATACCATCCCCTTGGAAGACGGTAATAAGCATTAAGTCCACAAATATAATAAATCCCAGGAATCGCAGGGTTCTAACCATTCAACATTAAAGTCCACTTACTCTGAAACAAAAACTCATGCCTACATTCACTTGTTCCCACAAATAAAGTGTCAGTGCGTGATTTTGGCCTATATCTACAAAGCTTCCCTACATGTAATGCATCTAATGCTAATTTTCCTTGCCTTTTAATAGCAGTATAAGCATAATCATTCTTGTAAGTCCTTTTCTCTAAACCTTTTTCAAATTTTAATTTTAATGCTTTTCTCCTATCATCAGTATGCCCTATGAAGCTCTTTTCTAAAGGTGTAAGCAAGCATGTTAGGGTGTTCATATCCACATAGGCTGTCCCAAATGTTAGTATAGGTTCAAAGAATCCTCTAACTAGCACTATATCATGCTCTCTAGCTATTTTACTCAAATGAAAACACTATATCATCGTTTGAATAAAAATACTATATGTACTCTTGGTTAAGGAACCTTGTTAGTAGTAGGCTACAGCTTATTCATTAGGTTAAAGGTAAGCTGTGGTACTTGACTCCTTCCTCTACTGACGAAGAAATTTGCATACACACAAGACAATTTTTCGCATCCATCGTTTCAACATACTCACTCAATAAGTGATAGAAAACATTTGAAGAAAGCTTTCCTTGTGCATTAGAATAATCATGCAAGTACTTCTCATCTAATTGAAACCTATCTAAAGCTGTTAGTCTAGTAGTTTCAGGAGCAGAAGTAAAAGTAGCTATTTTCATATCATAAATAGACATTCCCACAATCATCACTATAAACAAGATCCCACATATAACTGCCAATCCAACACTCATGTATCTACAGCACCTAGTATTTCTATCTTGATTATTTAACTCAGCCATGATCTGTAAAGAATCAGAAAGCAGAAGTGACTCTCATGTAAAGTGCGGTAAGAATCAAAAGAAATTTCCTCTCTCACAGTTCAGTTTCACATTCAGGAACCCTTTTCCTTCTCAAATCGATTAGCAGCTCGTCACATCCGGCTTTTCAGTGTCAAATCAGGTTATCGATGTCTCTTTCAGTTTTATTTCCAACAGTCTCTTTTCAGGTTTTTCAGATTAGTTCAACAATTCAGCTTCTTGATCACATTCAGGTTACATCAAAGTACTGATTCAGGACTTCTCTATCAAAACAAAAAGACATAAACTCGTGTTGCCATTCATTGGTAGTTGCATATGCCCATTCAGGACCTGTGTAACATCGATTACTGTTCTCTTTCTTTTTAACCTTCGATCACCACTTAGTTTTCCTTCACTCAATTTTTCTCGTAGTATCTACTTCTTCATCTATTGTCTCGTTCATGACCAATTCCTTTTTTTTCCCTATCTGTAATTCATGCCAATTATCTCCTTTTCTTGATCCTTTTGTCAATATTCTTCTCAGGATTGGACTCTTGTCTTTCTCTTTCTCTATGGTGTTTTCTCTTGATGGACCTACAACGGGCTCTTGGGGAGTCGGATCACTTTGACTTTGAACCGTCTCAACTCTTTCTCCTTCTTTGTCTGGCGCTTGCTCTGTCTGCTTTTCAGCACTGTCTGCTTCTAAGAGAGCCTCTGCTGCACTAGGCTTGCCAGCTGTATCCGTTGAGATAGATTCTTCCACACCCTCCTGTAATTCTTCACTCTCGTCTCTTACAGGGGTAATAGAACCATCTTCCACAAGCTCTGGTTCAACTTCAGGCTCTATTAGTTCTTTTTCTGGTTCAGGTGCAGACAAATTATACAGCGATGACATACTGCCTCTGCTGCCTGCCTAAACTTAGGGTTAAACCAGTCGATCTTAAACAATTGAACCATGGCATCCCTCCAAATGTGTGCCTGGCCATGGTAATAACGGGCCATTTGTGACAATAAACTATTGGGCAGGACCATCTGACCCTCCTCTGAAACCCAAATCTCACCAGGACTTTGGACACATTTCAATTTGGACCAGAGTCATTTCTCTTCTTTGTCAACATTACCTTGCAATGTTTTCAACTCTTCCAAAGTATTGATCACTTTCAATGCAAAACTTGTACATGTATTATCTTCTTCTGACATCAATTCCCACTTGTCCTTGAACGATATGCAGTTCAAAGCGCAAAACCTTGTGACTTGATCCACATATCCATTTTCTAGTGAGATGTAATCCTGTGTCTTTTGATGTGTACTGCATTTCACCACGGCAATTTCTTCAGGCAACCGTATTGCAGACAACAATACTTTTATCTTGTCGCCATTTCTTACTGGTGTACCAGTAAAGGTCAGGAAAACTCTTTGCGACCACAAGTGACCAAAATTATGAACAATTCTAAATCCATATTGGCTATCAGTATAGATTGTGACTCCCATTCTCGGAGAAACATGGCACACTCTGGTAAAAGCTACCCGTTCTGCTGCTTGTGCAGATTATACACCTCAAAGCCAAGAAGCTTACAATGTACCTGTAATGGTGCATACAGCATATCCTGCTCTCAATGTTCCTGTACCATCTCTGAGACATGAGCCATCAACAAAGACAATTTGATAATTTTCTTCCAATCGTGTATCTCTGATATCAGGTCTTGGTTTCATGCACAAATCAGTTAGCTCAAGACAATCATGCTCAATATCTTCTTCCTTCTCAATTCCAACAGTATCGCTTGGAAGTAGTGTTGATGGATTCAGCAATGTACATCTTTTCAATGTTACATTTGGAGCACCTAGTATGCTCGTCTCATACCTTGTCAGTCTTGCACCTGTCAAATGCTGTGTTTTCGTCCTTGTCAGTTAAATCTCAACAGAGTGACGTACCATTACTGTCAAAGGGTATCCCATCACCACTCCCTCACATTGTGAAAGGCTTTCACCAACTGCGGCAACTGCATGCAGACAACCTGGTAAAGCTGCTGCTACTGGGTCCAAGGTAGCTGAAAAATAGGCTCTTCCATGGACCTGTATCAATACAGACAAAGAACAAGCATCACTTTCATGGCAAAACAAATGAGAATGGCTTTGTGTAATGAGGCATTCCCAACGCTGGATTTCTGCGCAAACTCTCTCTCAGCTCAGTGAACACTTTCATCCGATCCTCATCTAAAGTTATGGGGTCAGTAACCTCCTTATGTGTCAGTTGCTGCAATGGTTTGGAAATCTCAGCAAAATTTGGAATCCACTGGCCACAATAACCTACCATTCCCAGAAACATTCTGACATCTCTCTGTGAAGTCGAAGGACTTCTCTTCAATATCATTGTAATCCTCGCTCTGAAGATTCTCCTCGACCCTTTCTCAATCTGGTGTCCCAAGTATTTCACTGACTTCTGACAGTACTGCAATTTCAAAGGTGATACTTTATGTTCAAATTTTCCCAAATGATTCAACAGGGCAATCGAGTCATACTTACACTCGTCCCTTGTCCTGGACACAATTAGCAAATCATAAATGTACTGCACTAGAGTCGATTGGTACAGTAGTTCAAACGACTTGAAGTTCTTTTTCAAGATCTGATTGAACAGAGACGGTGACTCCATGTACCTTTGTGGAAGCTGTACCTTTGTGGAAACTGACTATCCTCATGAAGAGGCACAGAAAAGAAAGCTTGTGACAAGTCAACCACTGTGAACCACTCTGCATCGCATGGAATCTGAAACAGTATCACTGCTGGGTTCGGAACTACAGGGCAACACTTGACCACTTTGTCATTCACTTTTCGCAAGTCCTGCACAATGTGCACTTTCCCACACGGCTTCTTTAAGCCCATTATCGGTGAATTCCATGGACTGCTCAACACTTCTTTTAAAACTCCTTGTTTAAAAAAATCTCCGATAATCTGTGCCACCTTCATCAGGACATCTTGTACCATGTTATACTGTGGAAGCTGCTGAAACACTACATTCGGCTTCAAGGTAATCTTAATCGGCTCCACTCCCTTGATTAAGCCCTCTTCTTTACCTGTCAGGTCCCACATGTTCTCCTGTACTGTTCCCTGAAAGTCTGCATGCAACTCTTTCACAGTAAACATTGGGAAAAAAAATCAATCAACGGGTACTCTTTGTTAATATTTTCATACTCAGTTTCAGAAGTTTGTTCTTCCTCATCATCACTATTAGTCTGAACCTCTATTCCAGCAGTTGAGCAACTGATTGAACATCTGGTCTTGCACAACAAGTCCCTTCCCAGTAGAGCTACTGGACTTGAGTCACAGACTACAAATTTATGTAATCCCTTCAAGTTGACAATCTCAACCTGTACTGGATCTGTGATCGGATTTGTCAACTGTCTATTTGCTATCCCCACAACCTGAACTGCTCTGCCTGAAAGAGGTAAGTTCGGCACTTCGGCACTCCTTACTGTAGAGCGTGTAGCTCCTGTGTCCACTAAAAATGAGACCTTGTGACCCATTACCTTTCCTTCCACAAAGGGTCCTCATTGATCTACTTCTAACAAAGCTGCAAGCATACATGACTCTTCATCCAAACTAATACTCATCCATTCATCGTTTATTTCATTCTCACTATGTAATGGGAATTGGTGCACTGTGTCATTATTTCTGTCTTGTCTCTGACCTGTGACCTGCTGAGTAAGTATTATTTGTTGCTGTTCCATCGGGGCTTGAGGTATCTGCATTTGCTGTCTAGGTACCACATCGGTTGCAACTGTGTCACTTGTGCGTGCGCCACTTGCACCTGCTGCATAGGTTGAAAATTCTGCACTTGATTCTGAAGATTTGGGTTAAGTCCTCTCAATCTAGGTACTTTCACAGTTTGAAATGTATTGACATCACGACTTTGCTGAACAAAACCATCCTGCACCATCAACGGACACTCCCGCTTCCACTGTGCTATGTTTCCGCACAGATGACACGGTAACATCTTTTTCATCCCTTGCACATCATTCTGAACCACTACAGTACTCAAATCTAGACCACGATTCATAGTGACTCCACAACCCCTACCTCTCATCTGAGGTTGGAACATGACAGTTCCCTGCTGCTGCGGTATCTGTTGTACTAGCGCTCCTTGCACTCCTGTTTGAGCTGCCTTAATTTGCATCACAATTGGTTTCTCCTTCAACTTTTTCTGCTTCATCTCAATCTCATCTCTACAGTACCTTGCATACTACAGTACCTCATCAATCAGCTTTGTTTGCCAGCAAATCATATGACTTTTAATCATCTGACCTATGTCAGGTCTCAATCCCTCCACGAACCTGAACACAAAGTGCAACATGTCTTTTGGCACAATTGCTTCCTTACCACTGTACTCCTTGAACGCTTTCAGCAATCTCTCATAATAGGTATGTATTGACTCCTTCACTTCCTGCACTGTCCTGTCAATTCCCTGCCAGTCAATATTTTGGGGTGAAATTCTCCTTTTCAGGAACTCAATCACCTTATAATAATGTTTCATCACTTCAGGTGATGGTGCACATGTGACTCTATGACCTTCCGGTTCACTCGTCGGCCAATCCACTGCTCTCTTGGACTCAACCCACAAGTCAGCTGGAACCACTATCTCCAACAAAGTATTCAAGTCTTTCCACAGACATTTAGAAAGTTTCACAAATCTATCTGTCTCCTGGTACCACTCAACCGGTTTCTCTCTCAGTTTTTGATAATCATTTGTGAATGACACAATATCACTCCTGTGCCATGGAATATGAACAAACTGCCCTCCTGGAATTTCCCTCATCAGTAAAATTTTCACTGGATCCTTTTCTTTCTGAACACCATCAGACCCTTCTTGTGAATCTCGTTTCCGTTTATACTTCTTCTTTGCCCATCTGCCTTCCCACTTTTCTAATGCTCCCCAAATCTGAGCACTCTGCAATAATTCCTTTAGATGCGCTTTCATCCCTGCTGACCTCATGTGTTCAAAATCCTTTGCCTCAAAGTCTAACCTGGAACTCCTCTTCAAGTGCTTTGTTCTCTCAATCTCTATGTCAGGTTTGTCTGCCAGATCTGTCAATTTCTGATGAATCTTGCCCACCTCTCTTGTAATGCTCGGACACAAGTACCTCTGCTCTTCATCTGTATAGGATTCTAACCTATCCACTCCCATTGATCCCTCGACTAGTTCAGTTATTTCTGTAGCTAGCCTTACACGATCAATCTGCTCTTCGCTCTTGGATGCATTTCGAGGAGTATTCAAACTATCCAACCACTCATTCAACTGCTTTGCTGTCAGTTCCTGTAACAAGATATTACTTGCATTCGGCATTGGCACCTGCTGTACTACTGCCTCTGGAGTCTGTGGTGTCAAAAGCTTCAAACTCTGACTTGCACTCGGGCCATTTACCACATCTGGAAGTGCAACAAGTGGACTGAGATCCATTAACGGTTTAGATCCATCACAGGTCTGACCCATAGACGATATCACCTGCACATGATCTCTCACCCCCCCTTCTCACGAGGCTCTGCAACATTTCACCATGTTCTCCTGCAATCAGTTTTATTTGCACAAATAATGGTACCGCTGGAACAACAGTAATCAGCAGCGATATTGCATCTGGTGCTGCTCTGACACTCGCATTTTGTGGAAGTGCTACTCCCATACTCTGATTCATCACTGATGTCACATCTGACTGTGTCCCTGTCATTGTTGTGAACTTCGGCAAACCCTGTGGCTGTGCCTGAGGCAACAACATTGGAGTCGGCTCGGTCTGAACTAGCATTGGCCTCGGAACTACTTGCTCAGACGGCACCACTAAGTTCGAAGTAGTCTCAAGAATTGGTACATCTGGATACATTCTCTGTACCAATGGTGGATGCATCTGCGCTTGGACCACCAAAGTAGTCACTGCATTAGGAGTACTCTGCACTACCCCTTGTAGCTGTCCATTATTTGTTTGCACTGGTCCCACAGTTCCCGTCACTTGAGTGGTAGCAGTCGGAACAGAACTAGTACTTGGACCCTCCTCATGTGGCGGTTGATCCCTCAATATCTGTGTAATAAGGTCCTCAACATCTGAATCTTCTTCTATGTAAGTCTTTTTATTTTTCTTACTCCCTGAACTCTTATCACTCTTGCCAGCATCTTCTTTCTCTTCTGACTCCGCTTCTTCTGTGATAGCAGGAAACAACCTAACACCCTATAAAGTTGCCATTCTCCACTTCTTCTGTTCTCAAACCCATCTTTCTTCTGCTAAGGACGTCTCTACCTTCCTTATTCTCCTCTGGAACTTCATCTCTTGCTGCTGTCTGGCTATGAGCTCCCAAACAGCCAAAGCCTCAAACTGTGCAGGTCCCGGAAGTGGCTTTGTCTCACATAGTGTCATTCACAACTGATCCAAAATTCTCAAATTGAACATTCCATGCTCTGGAAACGCCAAAGCTCCCTGTTTCTCTGTCAATTTGCACCATTGCTTTAACTAAAGACATGGCACGACACCTAGCTCCTCCATCACAATAAATGCCAGAGAATTTCCCGGTGGGGTCGGCTCCTCAACTGTACCTTAATGTAAGAATCACCCTTCATGGCACTCCTGAATGCTTTGAAAAACTTCATCTTTGCTATTTTTGTGTGTATTTGACTCAATGAGGAAATTACTTTTACTGCCAAGATTCCTTTCAGGCGCTTACTTAAACAATTGCCTCTTACGGACGGCTGCCAATCCACTCCTGACTCTTCTTACTAACCAACTTATCCCAGCGCGGCTCACACTTGACGTCGCAGTCACACACTGTGGTTGACAAAGTATTGTGGCTTATCCTCATAATCTTCAACTCACATGAAACTAATGCAAAATTATTGCAAGCACTAACCAAAATCCAATAACCAAAACAAATCAGCTGGTTTACTACAGGAAGGTACACAATTGCTTTAGAGACCTTACATATTTTCACTGATGGCCCTTTCGTTCATGCAGCTATTCCTCTTTCTCAGTCTCCCACATTCGCAAGTAAAATTTGACTCACGAATTTCACTCTCAACTGATTAATGGGCCTGTCCTGGTGCACGTAGGACTTTTCAAATCTCAGTCAAAAATGTGTTCTTACTCACTTAACTCACATACCGACTTGATGACCACGCCCATCAACCTACTAAACAGATTACAACATATAACCAAGTGTCTCCTACACTTGTCAAAATACTCCGGAGTCTTAGACCACGCAGGGTCCTTACATCACCAACAACCATGTGGACAATTTTTTTGAGCACAAAGCGCCACACACATATGAAGTTCAACGACTTCCCTACCACTTTCATACTATCACAAATACGCCGAGAAAAAAAACAACTTTACTAGCGGGATCCAGGATCTGAGAAAGTCATTTCTGGGCTTAAGGGGATATCATCTTTGCTACAATTGCCATTACGAAAAGCTAAAATGTAAACCTCATAAAAATGAACAACTAACCTTAACTTAAACTACCACCATAACCACTAATCACCACATAGCTAGTTCTCCAAGGAAACTGTTACCAAAAACTGCCCAGCGCGTCTGGTCCTTAGAAAGTAAACTTACAAGGGGACGCGTATAGGCCGATGAACCTTTTGGATCGCATGGAGTATCATAGCCATGTAGTGACCAGTGGTATTAATATGCACTATAACCAAACAATGACAACCAAGAAAATAATTAATCATTAAACAATTAGATCAAAATTTTCATGAATGACCACAACCCAATATGCGTTTAACAAATGTTTATTTCCCTATTAGTTATGATTCTAATGCATCAGTTAATTCAAACTTTATTCAATCAGTTCAGAATTAATTCATTAGCGACCACCATTAACATAATCTAATCAAAACTTGAGAAAACATATGTTCTAATGCTTCAGCATAAGCTACCAAAGATGAAAATATCAACATTAATAGCAAAGTTCAGCAATCAGTTTGTCAATCATTTGTCACTGTCAACGTCACCCAAAGGATCCTTACCTAACCCAGATTAGCATTTAGTATGTGGGACTTCATGCGAAAACAATTTAGAACATGAATTTGGAAGACATCTAGCTAGAAGATAAACTATAAAAGAGCGCAGTTGGTACCTAGAAGAAAGGGACAAAGTTAATCAGTCACATTTTCATAGCTACCTATCCACAGAATGGATCAGCAACAAAGTCAGTCTTCATCTTCAGGTCATCAATCAATCAGCAATGCATAAGGCTCTCAAACGCATAAGCCCAATGACAGAATCTCAAATCACGTCTCCTAATGTCATCAATTCTCCCCTCACATCTGAAGTTTTAGCCCCTTGTCATGACTTTTTATTAGAGTTTTTCAGATGAATTCTAATATTACGCCGTTCTCTTTTTTTTTCTTCTTTTTTTTCAGCAGGTGTAACTTTGCATTACATGTGTATATACATCCAACTTTCCTCATTGCATACATGACTGTTATGACATAATACCGTACAATGACATCTTTCATATAGTTCAAAATTCAAAATTCAAAATTGAGTTGCTTATTCTCCTTCCTCAACTGCCCCTGCCCTCCACCTGATTTTCCGCCTGATCTTCCACTGGCTTACTCATTCTGGCCCAAATCGCATGATATATTTTCATGGCTCCTATCCTCTGAGCATACAACTTTTCTTTAACCCATGTCGATTCCATTTTCGCCTCCCATAGTGCGTATGTCGGGGGGACTGGTGATTTCCATGCCTGCAGGATAAGTGATAAGGCTACCTCTGTACCTACAAATACCATTTGTCTGGATCCATTAGAGAGATTAATATTCTGCGTCATGCCCCAAAGCGCAACTAAAGGGCTATGATCAATCACATGGCCTATCCAGAAGCTTAACCTCTAAATAATCTGCTCCCAATACCTTGCCAAAGATATGCAACTAAAACACATATGTATCTAATCCCCCTGAAAGGTTTGACAACGTGGGCAGGAGCCAGATGTCTCAGGATGCATATCTCTTACCACAGCGGGAGAATAGTACAACAACCACCTGGAAAACTGAGCGATCTTTTCAAAATTGGCCCCTCTAAGTGCTTTGTGAGTCACCTCGTTGTGTTTTCTCCAATGCTGAATCTTTACCTTACATCCTGTCATGTTGGTTATTTGCACCAGAAATTGGGTGGTTAACTTCAATGTCCCTGCATCCTGAAGTAGTTTATACCATTACCCTATACCTAGTTGGTTATTATAGAAGGCCTGAGCAATATGACTATATGCGTAGTTCAATGGTTGTCGCACTGGATGCAAAAGGTGTTGGATTCGACAATAAGAACATTTTAAATTATCTGGAATATTGCTTACGCCCATTACACACTGTGCCCATGTTTTCAAGCGATCCACTACGTAAAAATCATCTATGGTTTGAAAACCCAGCTCTTCCCATTGCCGTTATGCTTTGACTTAATTCTACTCCTAAACATCCAATATCCCTTACTCAAAGGAACGAGATTGCCTCGTCTATTTGATATTTACGCTTTAACTGTAACATAATTGTTTGGATCAGAACTGGTAATTTATACCTAACCCTCTTTGGTAGACGAGGAAATTTCAAAAAATGCAATAACGGACATTCATTTCTAACATCATCTAATTAAGATAGAAATGACTTTTTGGCCATTTGTGCTATCCTTGAGACCCAATCAAGTACTGCTGCTTCGTAATAAGCTGCCATATTAGGAAGAGCTAACCCTCCGTCTTCTACTGACAGAGATAACTTAGCCACTTGGAGCCTAGGTTTCTTGTGATTCCAGATAAATTGTCTAAGTTATCGAAAAACTTTTTCGGAACTTGCAGAATCACACTTGAGAAGACAAACAACAGTAACAGAAGGATCGACATTTTAACAAAAGCAGTCCTTCCTATAATAGACATAGGAGTCTCCTGCCATTTAAGTAGCAAACCTTGTATTTTTTTTAAAACATTCATATGATTCAGTTGAAACAAATCTGCCGAGCTCAGAGATACATATATACCAAGATATCTAATGGTATGCAAGGAAGAAGATGCAACACGAATACCTTGCGGCAGAACCATTGCTGTTGCTCAGTATGTGTCTTCTTATATCGCAAAGTCAGAGAGGACAGAGATGAAAGAGGTTTGGGAGGCAATTTCTGCAGAAGAACCTTACCAAGAAATTGTACAGTTTTCTTTGAAAATGCTTTCCCATCAGAGAATTTGAATTTATGGATGTGCAGCTAGGTTGATTTAGGCAAGTGTGTTTTCTAAGTCTAGAGGAATTATGGGGGTAAGCCTAGACCTTGCAAGCAGTCATAATAAAGTATTAAAATCTTTCCAAGAAATTTAGAACCTGGCAGAATTTGACCCAGACAGTACAGACATTCTAAAATCTAACATGCTGTATACATACTACCCAAAAAGGAGTCCTCATCGTGAAAGCATGTGTCTCTATGAAGTATTTCAGCGTTATACATATAGAAGTAATGCAACTGAATTTATATAAGAGGGCATGTTTGCAGTCATTGGATGGGAGGGTTGATTTATGAGACACAACACATTTAATCAACCACAGAAAGGTTACTTTTCAAATTTCAGAGAGAAGAGAGTTTTTCTATTTGGCACTTTTGCAACTCTTCAAGTCCTGGCATGCTGAGTCAGATTGACTTGGACAATATGATTATTATGAAGACTCATTCAACACTGTAAAAGACAGTATTTGGTGTTCTGTGTGTGCAACGTACTTGCAGATGTTGAAAGATAAGATTGAACAGAAATAAACCATTGCTGCTGAGATAGCCAAGGAGAGTTCACAAAGCAGACAAAGTTCTGTACCAGGCGGTCAAGATCCTCTTGGAGATCAAGTAATTAAAAATGAAGCAGCGATAGCGATGAAGGAGGTGGAAATTGTAATGCAACAGGCAAGATAGGAAACTCTGGATTTTGAACAGTTCAATAAGCAACTAAATAATGAACAAAGAGAAATGTATAAGGAAGTAAACAGTAAAATAGAGCATGAATTTCTACAGGAAAAGAAACTATGTGAATGTTCATCTTTAAAACAAATATTACTATACATCAGTGGACAAGCTGGGACTGGGAAAAGCTTCCTAATTAAAGTTATCACCAGTTATCTACAAGAGACTACAAATTAAAATTTGTCATGTGTAATCACAGCACCAACAGGATTAGATTAACATAACATTAAAGAAATTATTTTAGATCGACTACAAATGCTACCTGTTGAATATGACAATACATTAAAATATCAGAAATGATCTGATGACGCTTGCCATGAACTATCAAGAGTATTAAACAATGAAGCTACAAATCATTGATGAAGTGAGCATGGTATCAAACATAATGCTTGCCTTCATACACCAAAGAATGCAGCAGATTTTAAGACCTGACTATGATGTACTCTTTGGAGGAAAGCATTTAATTGTCTTTGGTGCCCTACTCCAACTTACTCCTGTAAATGGACAACCTGTTTTCAAAACACTTTTACATGGCAATGTGAACATTTGGTTAAACTTTGAATATAAGGAATTAATGAAGAACATGCAACAAGTATCTCATATGGAATATTTTCCAATGCCACACCATCCACCACATGACTCCTATCTTAAAATAAACAGGAATCATGCCCACCACCCCAATGGACAACAGAGGGGGGCCAGTGTCCCCTGGGCATGGTCATAGCACCCTGTGCCATGCAGGGGACCCCAAGTTGGGCCCTAGATGGCACTTTAATAAAAAATATATACTTACCTTATCTTACCCTACTTACCTGTGATGGGGTCCCTCATCGTCCGGTGTCCCTCTGGTGGGGGGTGTATCTGGGGCTTGAGAAGGGCACCTGTTGACCCATTCCATTACGTTTAAACATGGAAATGGGTCCACATGTCCCCTAGCGCCTGGTCTGACTCACCATTACACCATTATTTAGCCCCTCCTCACACCCGTATGCCATTTTAGCACAGGGGATAAATATGGAGCTATGGGGTTAGCTCCATTTTTTAGATAGGAACACCTACCTTGCATCTCATTGACGCAAGGTAGGTTTACACATCTAATAAACTGTGCAAACTTCAATATAGGTGTCTAACGTAAAATGTAAAAATGGAGTTAGTTTTGCGCTAAATTTGCATAAACAAAATGATGCAAATTCAGTGCAAATGGGGTATAAATCTGCCCCTTGGTACTTAAATCAATTCTGAACGATTTCTCTACTTAACATTACCAGATTGTAAAACTGTGCCTTTTGATGAATTGTACAGAAATTGTAATCAAATTATGACATGCCCTAACTGCATATCTGACCATATCTCTACATTATTTCTACGAAAAAAAGTAAAATACCTTATAGTAATGCTATAGCGATGTAGACCAGATTAGTCCAAAACCGAATCTCAAATTCCACACTTCAAAGCTGGGCAATTATTAATTTCAGGGAGAATGTTTACTGCTTTGGCTAGAACGCTACGCTGTATATTTAAAAAGTGAAACGGGATGGACAGAATGCAATGACAGCAACCTGATATGCAAACCAAAACTTCCTCCTTTCATACTACCAAACTCATATTTTCTCTTTCTTCAACCAAAGTTCCAAGGAAATGTTATGGTTAAAAAATGGCATACAGTGTTTCTTCTATGTTATTCATGTGTTTTTTAGACATCATTCTGCTTATTAAAGGTGATGTCTTAAAAAAAAGATGCTCAAATGTCACCAGTTATTGTATCATTCCATAAATGAATTAATATTTCAACCCTATTCAATGCTCTCTCATTAAAGTCTGAAACCGAAATAACATACTCCAATCACAGCAGCCCAAAGTTGAAAGAATAAAATTCCTTCAAAATTAAAAAAAAGTCCCCTTTTGTTTCTCCACACAAACCTGTGCATCCTAATTGAGAAAAAAATGTATTGTGTGAAATTTTGTATAAATGGATTATCAGCACTTTAGACATAATTTGGCCTACCACAGATTATATTTTTAAGAAAGATATTTAAATTGAAAACTACTTCTCATTTGCTTCTGATAGTGTACCACATCTAATTATTTCAGAAAACCTTTATAATATGCTTCTTAAGATTACTGCAGTGATTGTGGAGAAAGCCACTAATTAATGATTTGTAGTGAGTGCAACACATAGCATCACTCATTTGCAGCGATCTATTGTGCATTTTTTTTTTAACAATCCATGGATTGTTTTTTCCTTACTGTTTGAAGATGATGCTTTACACAGACCACTATTTACATATGAAGAATTATAAAAGCTGAGAACAGTAAAAAAGTGTCATAAATTAACGCCTGGGTCAGGGCAGGCGTTAAAATGGGGCAAATACACCAGTACTTAAGGAAAACCCACAGAAGCAACATCAGAGCTCCAAAAAGAAGACATGGAGGTGCTATTCATCCAGCATGCACAAAGATGCAGAGCACAGGGCCAACAGCAGCAGCTTCCACCACACCAGCAGGGGCCCCAAAGGCAATGCAGAAGGCAGGAAAGGATATTCCGGACCAGGACAACCCTTCAGGGCCTCAGGGGACATGACATCATCCAGAGGTACAGACTAAACTGGCAAGCCATACAGCAGCTGCTGTGCAACATTGAGCCACAGTTGGCACCCAGCTTGCAGACACCCCACATCAGTCCACCAGAGACCAAGCTGCTAGCTGTCCTCCACATGTTGGCAAGTAGCTCTTTTCAAACAACTGGTGCCCTGGTTTCCGGGATCTCACAGCCCTCATTCTCTGCCTTCCTACCTAAGGTATTGGATGCCATCATCTACCTCACACCCTGCCACATCAGCTTCCCCAACACACAGCAGAAGCAGCAGGTGACCAAACAGGGCTTCTACCAAATCAACATCTTCCCACACCTGCTTGGTGCCATTGACTGCACACATGTACAGATTGTGCCACCTGCTGCAACCGAGCATTTATACCGCAACAGGAAGCACACACACTCCATCAATGTGCAGGCCATTGTGGATCACCGGGGATTGATCACCAACATCGTGGCAAAGTATACTGGGAGTGTACATGATTCATTCATCTTCCGCCACGGCACCATCAATCAACACTTCCAGGATGGACGATATGGAATTGGCCTACTTGTTGGTAAGTACATAAACCTACTTATATACCCACAGCACAGCAACCCTGTAGGACACAGAACACATACACCACTACATTGACACATGGCCAGGAAGACACTGAGGTTGTGACACTGCTAGGCATCTTTGATATCCTCACCCACTTGGATACACACCTAGGGACAAATGAAAGATGCAAAGAACAGCAGATGCCAGGCCCCAGACACAAGGGAAAAATTTAAAACCAAACAGTGACAGTGACAATGACATAGCCTTAACTGCCAGTGCAACTTGGAAGATTAATCTTACAATATCACATCAATAACACTCAATCACACACCCTTCCAAACAATATGTACAGTGTAAGGGGTATGCAATGTGTTTCGCTGCAGGCATAATACCATGACATAGATAGCATGATGATGATGACTCTAACGAAGGGGACATGGAATCATTGAGGCTGTACCAATATCTCACATCACTCCTGGTCTGACATTGCCCACTACCAATAAGCAAGTGGACTGTGCTAAGAACACATTTTGATGTGACAATATTGCAAAGTGCACATTCTACACATATGGTTTGAGACAATTACACATATTCACAACAGATGTACAGGCATATGGACCTTCTGTCACTTAAACCGTCAACCTCACAACCAAGTTAGCCAGCTGAACTGGACCAGGTTCAGTAGTGTAGGTACATGTTTGAACATGAGTCAACTTGGTAAGGACAGACAAATAGGTCTGCAGAGAACTTGTCACACATGGGATATTTGTGATTTTTCAATTGTCAACACGTCTGTGCTGCCATCTTATGGAGATGTGTTGTACAATGTCACCTAGCTAAATCAAAGGGCCTCACTGATTTAAAAAAAAATCTATTGCATATGTTAAATTGGATGGGATGTCCAGCCCATATAGATGCAACCGTGTTGCCACCACTGTGGCAGTGATTCTGTGTATGGAAGTATCATGTCACCCCCAGTTAAGACACATGGACACCTCTTTCACAAGACATAATGCATGGGATTACATAATGTACTGCAAGTCTACAAAAATACCGCTGACATCCGGTCAATCAGCCAAACACCAGTTCAGATAATGAAACATCCCAATGCTGATGATACGTCATAGAAGTCTAGGATTCCACACAATAACACAAACACAGATGAGTCACAGACAACACAAGATAACAACTGCCATGCAAATTGATAATCATGGTGCACGCTCCCTCAAAAGTTTTCACTCTTTTTCTCTTTCAGATGATCAGGGGTATGGGATCCAACCATGGATCATGATCCCATTTGCAAAGCCAAGCACAGCATCAGAGCGTGCCTATAATGAGGCACATCAGAGGACACGCACCATAGTAGAGAGGACCTTTGGCATCCTGAAGTCAAGATGCCACCACTGCAGGACCCACACCAGACCCAGGAGAGGGAGAAGAAGAAAAGAAAGTGTTGATTCAGTGCAGAGGAGCAGGAAATACTGGTGAAAGAGGTGACAGAATACCAGCACCAACTTTTTGTCACCTCAAAAATGTCAATTAGTAGGAGAGAGGCAATATGGCAACAAATTGTTGACAAGATAAATAGTGTGGGAGAAGTACGGAGAACAGTCGTCGAGTGCAAGAAACGCTGGCATGACTGCAAGCACAGAACAAAGGAAAAGATGGCCAGGAACAGGAAGGCAGCACTGCAGACTGGAGGTGGGAGTCCAGCACCGCAGGAGGCCCTGGACCACATGGAGGGGATGGTGGCAGCCGACATCCCTGAGGAGATCGTCACAGGGATTCAAGGACAAGACAGTGCAGACTACCAGGAGACAAAACAGATGCAGGGTAAGTCGCATGGGGAATTAAAATGCACAAATGTTAACTGTGAGCAGGGGGGTGGACATACCTACTACACAATGCATGTAAGTCATGATATTCAGGAAGTGGCCTGGGTAAAGGGGCATGGCACAGGGGCATGGGCTGTTCAGAGGAAACCTGGGGCACAGTACTACACTACACCAACAACCTTTGCATGGGGGTATGCTGCCATGCCAAGGATGTTGGAAAGGTGAAGCCAGTCCAGGAGGGTAGGGTACAACGTAAAACTGGCCTGTTGTCACACAACAGCTGGTATTCTCCCTAAATGAACTAGGGCTCCATTAACAGTCTCAGGCCATATCTGCAAGTGGAATGTAATATTGACAACAGTTGCCACTACCACCTCTGCTGGATGTGCCGGTCAAGTAGCTAATGGCAGTTATGTGCCCATGGATCAAACACACCCAAATTAGAGGGTTCAGGATGACAACATTATCAATCCCCTGTAAACAATACAAATGTGCTAATCCTGTCAAATGTGGATGTCCATAGTTGCTACAAACATCAGCCATTGTTATAAACATTATGAGGTACACAGCACTAATGTCATACCCATGCTGCATGTGTCAGGGTCCACCCTGTGCATGGGTCACAATAGCTCCAATGACACCATGCAACATCCCAACAGTTATACTGCTCAGACAACAGCATTGAGGGGGAGGACATATCTTACCAATTAGTGAAATACACCCATGCGGTCAGAAGAGGAAATGGAACACTACTAGGACTATCAGTGCAATCCTATGTAGCACACATTCCCCAACATCAACATTACACACTAGAAATGCTGACATATGTAGCGTACCATGCCAATGCTATGCATAGTATATGCTAGGTCTCAGCAACATATAGCTGGATGTGAAATAACTGAGACTGTGGCAGTTCCACATTATTAAGTATGGTACAAGTGCCATCAGAACACCCACAGCCAGTGAAAGGCCTCACCATGAGAATGAAAGTAGACGGATGGTTGAGTAGGACAAGAAGGTGGCAATATACAATTTGGGCAGAACCTACACCTAGAGGATGTGATGCTGACAAGTCCCCAAACTGACCACAATACATGTGACATGCAGGTGGAGCATAGGCCTGGGAGAATGCTAATATTAAAGACCAGAACAATGAACAGGAACCAATATCACAATGTGCAACTAATAGGAAGGCAGGCACGTCACATTACAAATGCCACAACACTGACACACTAATTGTACAATATCTCATTGCAGAGGACGATAGCTCTCCTGGGGATATGCCTGTCCTGGACTTCCCTGATGACATGGATGACGAGCTGACAAACATCAGCCAGCAGACCCTCCAAGATGTCCTTGGAACCCTCCAGACCCCACCTTCAGTCGCAAGGAGGAGCACAGATACAGCAGCCATCACAGAAGACACTCCCACTACCCCAATTGTACGACCTGCCAGCTCCAACCCAGGTGAAGACTCTGACAACACTGGCACCAGCTTTGAGAGAACTGTAGTTGGAGTACAGCGGGCGCTGTCCAAGAAGGTGCGGGTGGGGATGCAAATTATGGCAGCCAGCCTAGAGTTTGTGCATGATGTCAACTGCAGAACAGGCAGCAGCCATGCAAGGGCGAACATCAATCTTGCAAGAACTTGAAAATAGTGTGAAGGAAATCAGCACAGCTGTAAGAGAGTTGACACAACACCTCCAACAACAAACCTTTCAACGTGTGCCCCTTTCCCACCTTGGATGGTGTTGCAGCTGTCTCCACACTCCCAACTGTACCCCCAGGGAGCGGCTTTGGTGGCTGGTTTCATTCCCCTCTCCCACTGGGCACTGTCCAACTTTTAATGCTTGACAGGTGGGGGACTGTCCGTGCTCTGGCTTCTTGCCACACTGCCTGCCCTGCTGCCTGGTGCACTCCATAATCCGGTGACTACTGGCACCACTGGTCCCGCCAATGTTGTGGTGCTAGGTTGGGACGTGGAGAGTCGGGCCCTAGGTGACTGACGGGGTGGGGGAGGTGAGGGAAAGCGGTCAAGGCTGGCTAGGAAAAGTTTCTTAGGAACACTGGGACGGGTAGATGGAGGGGGTTTGGGAGTGGAGGAAGAGGTAGTGGTTGTAGGCGGTGTACGTTTGGTGAGTTTGGGTGAAGGTGCATAGGCTGGAGGCTGGAGTGAGGTGGATGGCTGTTGGGTGGGTGTGTGGCTACATTTGTGTACCTTGGGAGGTGGCCTCACAGACACACTGGGAGAGGACACAGGGGATGTGTGAATGGTAGTGGGGGTGGTGAGTGCACGTGAGCGGGGTGTGGTGGTGTGTGTGCTGGTGATAGAAGTAGTGGCTGAGGATGTAGTGCATGCACGTGTGAGTGGAGATGAGAAAGGGAGGAAGGAGGGAGACGAGGAGGAGGGGGACACAGTGGAGGCAGTGGATGTTGGTGTGTCTGCATGTGTGTGATGCTTGCATGAGTGCCTATGGGATGTGTGGTGCTTATGTTTGCCAGAGCTTCCCTTGTGTGTTGAGGTGTGTGCATGCTGGTCTGATGGTGTGCTTGGGAAAGGCTGAGGTACAGGGGTGTGGGTCAGGGTGCAGGAAGTTGGAGGGGGGAGGCTAGAGACAGGGACAATGGCTGCCATCAGTGCTGAGGCCAGAGTCTGCAAAGCTCGCTGAAGGGCTGCCTGACCAGAGTGAATGCTCTCCAGGAATGCATTGGTTTGTTGCAACTGCCTCTCTACACCCTGGATGGCATTCAAAATGGTAGACTGCCCAACAGTGAGGGACCTGAGGAGCTCAATGGCCTCCTCACTGAGGGCAGCAGGGGTGACAGGGGCAGGGCCTGAGGTGCCTGGGGCAAAGGTAATGCCCACCCTCCTGGGTGAGCGGGCATGGGGCAATGGCTGAGGGGCTGCTGGGAGGGCGGTGCTGGTAGGGGGGGTGGCAACTGTACCTGTAGATGCGGGGGGCACAGATGGGGCCGCCACCGCAAGGGAGCTCCCATCAGAGGAGGAGCCCGTCTCGCTGCTGTCAGCTCCTGTCCCCGCTGTGAAGCTTCCCTCGCCCTCCATCCCACTGGTGAATTCGGAGTCCGTAGTGTCGCCCTCCAGGGCCATGTGGGATGCAGCTCCCACCTGCTCCGGTGCCACTGCTCCTCTGCCTGATGATGCTAATGCACACAAGTACAGGGAGACCACCACAAAAAGGGGGGGGGGAGACAGAAGAAAGACATGTTGAGTGCATGCAATACAGCTACAGTTGGCGGACACGACAGACGCAGAAGCCCCCTGCACAACGCCGTGCACTTGGGCTCCACTATTCAATCCCTGGGACATGGCTTACAAGGCTATGGCTGATTTCTGCACACATGGATGTCACAGGAGCCTGACTAGGTGTAGTTGGCACTGTACACAGGTGGGGTGGGGTGCCACAGGGCCTGCATGAAGAAGGGAACTTAACTAGAAAAATCTCCCTGGCCTAGGGGAACCCACAGCCCACCTCCCTCACCCAGACACCAAAAATGTGCGCTGAATCAGCAGAATGAGGGTGTACTCACCCCTTTGTGGCTGCTGTGATGCCCTCAAGTGCCCATCCAAGTCCGGATACGCCACCGCCAGGATCCTGAACATCAGGGGGGTCATGGTGCGACGGGCACCCCTCTCACGTTGGGAGGCCATCCCCAGCTGGGCCACCGCCGTCTTCTTGTTACAGCGGCGAATGTCCTCCCATCTTTTCCGGCAGTGGGTGCTCCGTCTGTGGTAGACCCCCAGGGTCCGGACTTCCATGGCGATGGCACACCAGATGTCCTTCTTCTGGTGGGTGCTGATCTACAGGAATTGTACAGGGGAAAAGAGAAGTAATTACCTACTGCACCGTCACAGTCATTGGCCCGCATCCCAACCCTTACCATGACGCACATGCACTCACTGTCGTTTCATGCACGCCTCATACTCATCCCCCCCATATCTTTCATCCACCCCACTACACACAGGCATTGCCCATACAGCATGCTCACAGTGTACTTACCTGTTTGTCTGGAGGACCGTAGAGTAGTGTGTCCCGGGGGAGGACCCCATCCACAAGTTTCTCCAACTCCTCCATTCTGAAGGCAGGGGCTCTTTCCCCAGACACGCGAGCCATTGTCTCTTCCAGACTGAGGTCACAGCAGCACTTGCAGTGTAGGTCCTCTCCTCTCGAAGATCAGGTATCGAGTGAGTGAACAGAGAGAAAATGGCGGTCACATCCGCGGCGTTGCGTACCGTCACCACCGGCGTACATCGTCATTGGCTCCTGGGACCCATAGGGTCCAATGTTAACCAATGCAGAATTGCGCCGCGGTCTTCGACCGCCTACTGCGACGGTGTAGAACGCCAGCGCAGTTACATCATATCCCCTTGTCCCACCTTACAGGTCAGGCAGCCGCCATTTCAGGGGCCCACATGGCATTATTTCGATTTATTAATATTTTCAGAGTAAGCTGTATTTACGTACCTCAGAGTTGGTTGACTCTCTGCTCGCTGTTCTCCTCCATAGGCACCGTCCGCTGGGGCATGTGAGGAGATGGCGGCATCCTCCGGTGTACAGACCACTGGTGGACCTAAAGGCTTGATCGTGCCACAATCCAGGAACTGTGTGCCCAGTTAGAGCCAGACTTGATGTCAGCTATCCGCCATCCCACAGGAATCCCCCTCAAGTGCAGGTGCTGTCAGTACTCCATTTCCTAGCAAGTGGGTCATTTCAATCAACAGTGGCCATAGCATCAGGGAAGTCCCAGCCTATGTTTTCCAACGTGTTGTCCAGAGTGTTGTCTGCCCTGCTGAAACACATGCAGAGCTAAATCGTTTTCCCTTAGGTGGAGGATTTGCATACAGTGAAAGGTGACTTATATGCCCTGGGACATATCTCCAACATCACATGTGCCATTGATGGGACACATTTGGCCTTGGTCCCCCCTGCAGGAGTGAACAGGTGTACAGAAACCGGAAGAGTTATCATTCGATGAATGTGCAGATGGTGTGTTTGGCAGACCAGTACATCTCCCATGTTAATGCCAAATTCCCTGGCTCAGTGCATGAAGCTTACATCCTGTGGAATAGCAGCATCCCTTTTGTGAAGGGGCAACTCCAGAGACACCAGGTGTGGCTATTAGGTGAGCACCTGAACCCAAATCAGTGGGAATAGTTGTATGGGGCTGTGGATGTCCCTATGAGTCAGTGTGTGTCTAACAGTTGTCCCTCGCCATTTGCAGGTGACTCTGGTTACCCCAACCTGTCATGGCTACTGACCCCAGTGAGGAATCCCAGGACAAGGGCAGAGGAACGCTACAATGAGGCCCATGGGCACACTAGGAGGATTATAGAGCGGACCTTCGGCCTCCTGAAGGCCAGGTTCAGGTGCCTCCATATGACAGGTGGTCCCTATTCTACTCACCAAAGAAGGTGTGCCAGATCATCGTGGCCTGCTGTGTGCTTCACAACTTGGCTTTGCGACGACAGGTGCCTTTTCTGCAGGAGGATGGTCCAGATGGAGGTGATGTGACACCTGTGGAGCCTGTGGACATTGAAGACGAGGAAGCAGAAGAAGAGGACATTGACAACGGGAACACGATGGCCCATATTTATACTTTTTGCCGCAAAACTGCGCCAACGCAGTTTTGCGTCAAAAAAATTTGCGCCGGCTAACGCCATTCTGAAGCGCCATGCGGGCACCGTATTCATTGAATGACGTTAGCCGGCGTTAGCCGCCGGCGCTGTCTGGTGTGCGTTAAAAAAAACGACGTACACTAGGCAGCGCCGGCGTAGGGGGAAAATGGCGTATGGGCGTCCAGAAATGGTGCAAGTCAGGCTGAGGCAAAAAAATCACCTCAACCCGATTTGCACCATTTTTTTACGACGCCCATCCCCCATTGAAATGACTGCTGTCTTAGCAAAGACAGGAGTCATGCCCCCTTGCCCAATGGCCATGCCCAGGGGACTTCTGTCCCCTGGGCATGGTCATTGGGAATAGTGGCATGTAGGGGGGCACAAATCAGGCCCCCCTATGCCACAAAAAAAGAATAAAAGAAATACCTACCTGGACTTACCTTAATGTCCCTGGGGTGGGTCCCTCCAGCCTTGGGTGTCCTCCTGGGGTGGGCAAAGGTGGCAGGGGGTGTCCCTGGGGCAGGGGAGGGCACCTCTGGGCTCATTCTGAGCCCACAGGTCCCTTAACGCCTGCCCTGACCCAGGCGCTAAAATCCGGCGCAAATGCGGGTTTTTTTGACCCGCCCACTCCCGGGCGTCATTTTTGCCCGGGAGTATAAATCCGACGCAATAGCATCGGAGTCATTTTTTAAGACGGGAACGCCTACCTTGCATATTATTAACGCAAGGAAGGTGTTCACGCAAAAAAATGACGCTAACTCGATGAACTTTGCCGCTAGACGCGTCTAACGCCAAAGTATAAATATGGAGTTAGTTTTGCGTCGAATTTGCGTCGAAAAAAACGACGCAAATTCGGCGCAAAAGGAGTATAAATATGCCCCGATGATCCTGCAATACTTCCAGAGAGACACAGGTAAGAAGACAACAACACCTGCTACATCTGACTTTAATCCACTACCTCTCATCTATCTGTCATTTTCACCCAGTGTAGGGTCACTGAGTTGTCACTTTCCCTTATGATTTCACAGATATGGGTCCCACAGTGTGACATCTGCTTTGTTTCCTCATGGACTAGATCTGTGTGACATAGGTATGTTGACATTACATTTGAAAGAGCATTTTGCCACTGTAATTGCTAATACACTGTTTCGAAATCACAGACAGACTCCTGATTGTTTTGTGCTTTAAGGGTGTTTATTTAAGTGCTCAATATTGGCGGGGGTTGTAAAATTGTGAGGGTTGATGGTGGAGGAGTATCTATGGCAGAGTCCAGTCTATTAGTCTCACAGGTGCATTGTCCAAAGGGGCATAGGAAGTGGAGCTGGGGCAGTTTAAGGATGTACAGGGAGACAAAGTGGGACAGAAGGATGACAATCAGGGTGGTCTCATTTCTTGGCGGGGGTTTCGGCATCGTTCTCTGTCTTTGTCCTGGATTTCAGGGACCGTTTGTGGGGTGGGGTGCTGGTGTGGTGGTCCTGTGGCGGTGCCTCCTGTCCACTAGCGCCGGCGGAGGTGGTGGGCAGTTCATCGTCCAGGCTAGGGTCAGGGGCCCCTTGTTGTGCCACAGTGTCCCTACTGGTGTTGACGAGTTCCTTCAGCACCCCTACAATGGTGCCCAGGGTGGAATTGATGGATTTGAGTTCCTCCCTGAAGCCCAAATACTGTTCCTCCTGCAGCCGCTGGGTCCCCTGAAACTTGGCCAGTACCTTTGCCATCGTCTCCTGGGAATGGTGGTAGGCTCCCATGATGTTGGAGAGGGCCTCGTGGAGAGTGAGTTCCCTGGGCCTGTGCTCCCCGTCGCACAGCAGCCCTCCCAGTTCCCCTGTGTTCCTGGGCCTCTGTCCCCTGAACGGTGTGCCCACTACCACTGCACCCAGGTCCCTG
Organism: Pleurodeles waltl; assembly: GCF_031143425.1. NCBI lineage: Eukaryota > Metazoa > Chordata > Amphibia > Caudata > Salamandridae > Pleurodeles > Pleurodeles waltl. Next base: position 254,310,615 of record NC_090437.1, on the reverse strand, counting down.
TGTTGTTGGGGTGGTGGGTTAGCCTGGGTTCCCTGTAGAGGTGGACACACTGCTCCTTGACGTGTCCTGGGGACAGAGGTATGGGCCCGCTGGGTGGGTGCTGTGCTGGTGTTTCTAGAGGGGGGAAGTTCTGTAGTGGCCTGTGCCAGTGTGAGTGGAACCGACTGTCCCGAGTTCCCAGATGGGCCGGGCTAGTCATATAGATCCAGTTGGACAGAGCTGCTGTCATGACTGAGGGCCTCTTGTGTGGGTGGAGTGGACATATCTGGATCCTCCTGTCCGGTGACGTTGGGTAGGGGTCCTGCAGGGGTGTAAAGACATGATTATTGCATCTGTATGTGCCATGGTGTGCAATGGGTGGGTGACCGTGTACCCCAGTGCTTGCATTCCTGTGTAGGACCTAGTGTGATGATGGTTTAGGGGGGTGTATGGGTATGTGCAGTGGCCATGCATTGGTGATGGGTGTCCATGCTTTGGTGCTGCATGCAGGGCTTGGTGTTGGGATGGGTGGTTTGTGATATTGGGACATGTGTGAGGAGTAGGAGTGATGGGGTGAGGAAGAGGGTGGGTGTATGTGATGGCATGCAGGTAGGGTGGGGGATGTAATAGTTAAGATTTGCCTTACCAGAGTCCATTCCTCCAGCTACTCCTGCGAGGCCCTCATGATGCAGAATAGCCAAGACCTGCTCCACCCAATGTTGTTAGTTGTGGGGGAGGAGGCGGGGGTCCGCCGCCAGTCCTCTGTACCACAAGGTTGTGTCTTGAGACCACGGAACGCACCTTCCCCCGTAGGTCGTTCCACCTCTTCCTGATGTCATCCCTATTTCTTGGGTGCTGCCCCACTGCATTGATCCTGTCCACTATTCTTCGCCATAGCTCCATCTTCCTAGCTATGGAGGTGTGCTGCACTTGTGATCCGAATAGCTGTGGCTCTACCCGGATGATTTCCTCCACCATGACCCTGAGCTCCTCCTCAGAGAACCTGGGATGTCTTTGCCGTGCCATGGGGTGGTGTGGGTGATGTGTGGGGTGGTGTATGTTGTGATGTGTGGGGTGATTTTAGAGGTGTGTTGTGTGAGGTGCGTGAATGTTATGTGAGTGATGGTGTTGAGTGCCTGTGGATTCTTGTTTGTAGATCGTGGTGTCTCTCTCTGGCCTTCAGTCGCAATTGTGGTTGTAAGGGTTTGTGGGTGATGTGGGGGTATGTTTTATATTGTATTGGGTGTGTGGGAGTGGTGTGTGCATGTGTATCAGGTGTGTGTATTTCGAATTGTCCAATGTGGTAGTGTTTTGTAAATGTGTGTGTATTTTGAGCGCAGCGGTGTTTACCGCCAATGGAATACCACGGTTGAAAGACCGCCACGTGGATTCGTGGGTCGTGATAGTGTGGGCGTATTCCTGTTGGCGTGACTGTGGAGGATTTGTTATCGCTAGTTTATCACTGATGTTTGGTGTGGCGGACTCGTGTGGGTGGATGATCAAATTAGACACTGTCAGCATATATTTGTTTGTTGTTTTGATTTAGATAAATGCCCAGTCCATGTTTAGCGTAAGATTGTCATCAAGTAACACACAGGAACCTGCCATCATGGTGTCATAGGGGGCATATACGGCTCTGGGTACACTGGCAATGTGGCATATGTAACCTACAGACAATACAGGCCCACATATAATGGACCATAGAAAGCATAATATTTCATGAGCTAAACTCAACCCACATGAGCATCACACAGTAACTGATTGTCCCTTGATGAACAAGCCACAATACCTGAGTGACTGGTATTGCAGAGCACCAGGAATGTGGCTTTGCATGTCTCTCATGAAAACAAATGAAGAAATGGAGTACCCTCTATAAATAAATCTGCACCCAATTGAGTAATCATGTTTGTCACCACATGATTGTTAGGGCCACTTCATGTGCGCATATGTGTGTGTATCACTCACTGGAGTGACAGGGTCAATACATGTTTGCAGTGGTATGCCTGTTGGGGTGTCTACATGCCTGAGGTGCTGGTCTATCATATAAAATGTCACACACAGTGAGTTTTTGTTCCAAGTTTTGTACAGTGCGCAGACATTGAGCACATTTCACCCTTCCATTTATACAGGTGGACCAGCGCCCTACACAATTGGAGAAGTGGCTCGATTTGCGGACCCAGACATATCCAGTAAGTGTTGATATGCTAGTTCTGTGTTGTGTTTGCAACTGTTGTGTGATTGACTCCTGAGTGTCGGACACATAGCAAGGTATGATGTGCTGGCACATGATCTGATTTGTGACTTGACTGGAGTTTGACATTTTGTTCCATTTTTGAGTTGGACAATCAGTGACAGAGAGTCATATTTTGGGAATCTAGTGCTGCGCTGTAGGAATGGGCAGGTGAACAGGGTGCTATTTGTTGCTACATTTATGCTAATGACAATTTTGGAGGTAGCCATTTTCATGATTCAGTCAGCAAGTCATACCCTGCTTCACACAGACCAGTGATGCTGAAGTATTACCCAAAGACTTGAGCCTCCCAGTTAACTAATGAACATGTAGGACTGTATGTTTGGCTTCCTAGCAGCATCTAGCTCCACATGTTGTGCTACGTTTATGTGGCACTTGAGTTGAATGACATAGGTGCACATGCAGCTCAAGCCCAGATGGGTACTTGCATCTATGTGATTGTATTTGGAAAGGCATTAGTGAGATCAAATGATGTTGACAATTGTCCGCAATTAGGAACATAAATGTGGATGTGATTGTCCAATGTTTGTGTCTATCCTAGTTGGCAGCCCTCCTTACCTGCAGTGGACTGACTAAATCCATGGACAGCTGTCCACAGCTTCCTGGCTGTCCTTGATGTGTGAAAGTATGTGTTGCATGTCCATCACCCCCTGAGGCACAGGGTTAGGTTTATGAAATATGTGTAACTAGGTGTGAGGATCCCAATGTAGAAGACAGACATGTAATTCCAACATTCATTTGTTCCAACCTAGGATACCCCCTCATGATTAGGAACTGCATACCGTCCCGGCAATTCCATTAACAAATCTCAGATCTTGTGGCCCTTGATTGTCATCCAGAAGATAGTCATTAGTTGGCCTGTCACATGTGGAGTACTTGCAGCATTTGTTAAGTGACTAATGGCAGAACATTGGACAAAAAGAAAAAAGGGAGCACACTGCCTCACACTCAAGCAAAAAGTTAGCCCCAATGCATCATGGTAAATGCAGTCACTTTGTTTTGTGCTGAAAAAGTAATCAAAAGTCTTTCACCTAAGTAGGTGCAGCAAGTGCTGTGTATCTCTGGACACGTGTTTCTAGGTTTAGCCCGTCATCAGCAGAGAGCAGCCAAGTCTGTGGGGTTGCTTGAAATGCCGCCAAAAGTCTTCTCAGGTTTATGTACCACTCACTGGCGCACAGGTGCCTCACCAGAGCTCGTCAGCTCGTTAGCTCAAGGGAGCAGTCATTGGACAAAAAGAAAAAAGGGAGCACACTGCCTCACACTCAAGCAAAAAGTTAGCCCCAATGCATCATGGTAAATGCAGTCACTTTGTTTTGTGTAGAACATTGATGCATAGATCATTTAAGTAGGTACAAATCTTTGTGAGCATTGCTGTGCTGTTAGACAGGAGATGTGTAGGCTGTGTTGACATGTATTTCCTCAGGCACAATCTATGATCTGTACTGTGATTTGAACTGTTTAAGCTATTTTTTAGGGAGTGTTAGAATATCATTAGTAGATGTATCACACACAATGATGTAACTAACGTTTGGCTTTCTTTTTTTACAGCTGCCAACATGGATGCCAATCACATCAGGGAATTCCAGAGGAGGGCGATGCGTTACCACCACATTCTGGATGTGGAGTCTGGGTGTTATCGCCATGAGAGAGCCACAGGGGTCTGGAGGGCATTTGCCCAAGGGGGGACCGTCTGTGCCTACAACCGCCACCAGCACCACCACTCCGACCACGGTGGCACCAAGGATGACGGCCACGGTTGCAGGTCCCTCTACATCATCAGCTCCAGGCCCACAAAAAGCACCTTCCCTCCAAGCACGGCACTGGCACCAGCACAACCATCCACTGGTGGCACACATACAACCTCTGCTGCAGTCGTAGACAATGCCGAATTTATGAACATGAGACTTGACATGCAACAGATGTTGCGCAGGATGAACAGGTTGCATCAGGAGGTGTCCCGCAATAGCAGGAGACTGCGTAGGATAAAGAAGATCCTGCACAGGGCAAACTTGTGACTTTGTGACCCTCAGGCATGATTCCCTCCCCTCCCGCCTCTTTCCTGGTTCTTATATTTAGTGTGTTTAGGGGGCTTAGTGTTAGGTTAGAATAGGCTGTTAGTTTAGTTAGTATAAGTGGGTTGGGGTGGAAGGTGTTATATTATTACATGTTTTTTTTGTGGGTGGGTGGGTGTACGATGATGTTCGGGTGTATGTGTATAAAAATTAAAAAAATACAAAAAAATATATAAACAAAATACCAAAAAATATTTATTTTTTTAGGATAAGATAGTATGGGTTTAGGTTAGTATATGTTGTCCTACATGTGTCCCGTCATATAAGGGGGGTGGAGGGTTGATGTTTAGAGTGTTTAGTTAAATGTGATTAGTAAGTTTAGATTAGGGTAGTTAGGGCCAGTTGTGAGTAATGTGTAGTTAGGGTAGGTTAGGGTAGTTAAGGTGTTTCCCCTAGTTTTAGTATCCTGTTTTACTTGTAATTAAATATTTAGGTACTCCTTTACAGTATGTGTCATATGCTTGGGGATCAGGGCCTTGGCATGGGTGAACAGTGTCAGTTTAATATTTGCATTTGTGTTCCATCCTGCATCCAAATCCCATTCTTGACATGTTTATTCCCAATTCCAATTGAGCTGTCACATTGGCAGCCACACCAAAGCTACTTCTCTATACATCTGCCATCCATTGCACCCACCACTCAAGGTTACTATGGTTCCCAATGTATTGTAAAGTTTGGATGTGTGTTTTCAATCTGTCATCATTTGAGACCAGATTTGGAATCTTGGGAACTGTAGTACATCTGCCTGCAGCCTGATGTTCATGTGAACCCAGATAAGGTGAGTGATGGTATAATCTTATGTAGTATTGTATACATAACTCACACTTATCATTTCTTACATTGTAATCCCAGGTTACATATTTGTCCATACACTCGTAGACATCCATTCCTGCTGTATGGTGTGTGTGTGATGAAAGTTTATAGTCAGATGTCACATACATAAAGATTGTCTAGAAGGAAATTTTGAACACATTTTCTGCTTAAACATCCCTTGAAGCGGACTTTTCTGTCCAACCCAGCATCATACTGTTAGTTTTCTATTTACTTCAGAAATAACCCTCAGGAAGCACAGATGATGATACAATCCAGACCCCAGTGCATAGTTATCAGCCCACAATCTTTCAGGGCAGTTGTAATGACATTTTATGGCCATTGATATGTGACATACATCACTAATCTCCTACACAGCTGATGTGTCACATTACACAGAGACAAAGTGATTGTGTAAGTGCTATTTATTTTAAAGTGCTGTAGTGCAATAATTACATAGTCCAGGATTGTGAGTCCATTAGCATGACGCCTTCTATTGTGATACTACACAGGTGCAATGGGATATGTCATTGGACATGCTGGGGTGAAGTGTCATACAGTGCAAAGGAACATGAATCGCCAATGAGGTAGTGAGAGACAATCACAGAGCATAGTGTCTAGGTAAAGAGTGGGCTAAAGAACAGTGCATGGGAGCAGCTGTTGCAAGACTGGCATGTTAACAAGCACAGGACCTAGGACTTGTGCTACCGGGAACTCTTACGGTTGAAGGAGATCTGTTCCACGACTTCACCTTCTGATGTGTGAGTAGTCTCCTCGCGTCTTCTGTGTTTGAAGATGCTGAGTCAGAAATCCCAGTAGCTGCCAACTGTGGGGCTATTAAGGGCAGTACTGCAGCAAGGAGGAGCTGCTGGTTCTTAAGTATAGCAGCTACATCACTGTGGTAGGCAGCCAGGTCAGCCCTGAGGGGGTCATGATTGCATTCGTGCACACAGTGAAAGGTTTGGTGTACGAGGTGTTGTGGCAACTCCCTTACTGCAGTGCTGATTTCTTTTACACTTTGTTGAAGTCCTTGCAGGATAGATGTTCACCTGTTCTGCAGATGACATCATGCACGAACACATCCCTTCCAGACTGGCTGCCATATTTTGTATATGCACCTTCTTGGCCAGCTCCTGCTGTACTCCAACTACAGTCCTCTCAAAGCTGGTGCCAGTGTCCTCAGAGTCCTCAGTTGGGTTGGAGCTGGCAGGTCATACAATTGGGGTGGTGGGCAATTTCCTCTGTGATGGCTGCTACTTCTGTGCTCCTCCTTGTGACTGAAGGTGGGGTCTGGAGGGTTCCAACGACATCTTGGAGGGTCTGCTGGCTAATGTTTGTCAGGTCGTCATCCATTTCATCAGGGAAGTCCAGGACAGACATATCCCCAGGAGAGCCATCTTCCTCTGCAATGAGATATTGTACAATTAGTGTGTCTGTGTTGTGGCATTTGTAATGTGACGTTCCTGACTTCCTATTAGTTGCACATTGTGATCTTGGTTCCTGTTCATTGTTCCTGTCATTAATATAGGCATTCTCCCAGGCCTATGCTCGACCTGCATGTCACGTGTGGTGTGGGCAATTTGGGGAAATGTCTGTGTCACATCCATTAGGTGTAGGTTCTGCCCAAATTGTATGTTGCCACCTTATTGTCCTACTCAACCCTCCGTCTACTTCCATTATCATGGTGTGGCCTTGCACTGGCTGTGGTGTTCTGATGGCACTTGCACCACAGTTAACAATCTGGAACTGACCCAGTCTCTGTTATTTCACATCCAGCTATATATTGCTGAGACCTAGCATATACTATGTATAGCATTGGCATGGCATGATACAGGTGTCAGCATTGGTAGTGTTTACTGCTGATGTTTGCCAATGTGTGCTACATTGGATTGCACTGATGGTCCTAGCAGTGTTCCATTTCCTCTTATTACTGTGCAGGTGTATTTCACTAGCTGGAAACACATGTCCTCCCCTCAATGCTGTTGTCTTAGCACTCTGACACTTGAGTTGTTGCATGGTGGCGTTGCAGCTATTGTGACACAGGCATAGGGTAGACCCTGACATGTGCAGCAAGAGGTATGATATTACTGCTGTGTACCTCATAATGGTACATATAATACCTGATGTTTGTAGCGCCTATAGACGTGAGCATTTGACAGGATTTGCAAATTTTTTATATTACAGGGGATTGATAACGTTGTCATCCTGAACCCTCTAATTTGGGTGTGTTTGATCCATGGGCACGTAACTGCCATTAGCTACTTGACCTGCACGCACAGCAGAGGTGGTAGTGGCAACTGTTGTCATTGGTAAATACCACTTGCGGATATGGCCTGACACTAGAAATTGTGCCCTAGTTTATGTAGCGACAATACCAGCTGTCGTGTGACAGCAGGCCAGTTTTACATTGTACCCTACCCTCCTGGACTGGCTTTTTTCCAACATCCTGGGCATGGCAGAGTACCCCCATGCAAAGGTTGTTGGTGTAGTGTTGTGCTGTGCCACAGGTTTGCCCTGCACAGCCCATGCCCCCGTGCCCCCGTGCCCTGCCCCTTTGCCCTTTACACTACCTGATTATCATGGCTGACATGCATTGTGTAGTAGGTATGTCCCCCCGCTTGCAGTTAACAATTAGGCATTTTTGTTCCCCATGCCACGTACCCTGCATCTTTGTTGTCTCCTGTTAGTCTGTGCTGTCCTGTCCTTGAATCCCTGTGATGATCTCCTCAGGGATGATGGCTGCCACCATCTCCTACATGTGGTCCAGGGCCTCCTGCGGTTCTGGACTCCCACCTCCACTCTGCAGTGCTGCCTTCCTGTTCCTTGCCATTTTTTCCTTGGTCCAGCGCTTACAGTCATGCCAGCGTTTCTTGCACTCAGTGACTGTTCTCCGTACTTCTGCCACACTGTTGATCTTATCGACAATTTGTTGCCAAATTGCCTCTCTCCTCCCAATGGGCAATTTAGAGGTGACAAAAAGTTGATGCTGGTGTTCTGTCACCTCTTTCACCAGTATTTCATGCTCCTCTACACTGAACCAACACTCCTTTTCTTCTTCTCCATCTCCTGAGTTTTGTGTGGGTCCTTCTAGCTGGTTCCTGGTTGTTTGTCATCTTCCTTGGGTCTCTCATGGCTTCTGGGATCCATTTTGGGGTTCCTTTCACATTTTGTTGTGTTTGCACCGCTTTTTGATGGTATTGCGGTAAAAAATGGCGCGTATCTGGTTTGTGATGTCGTAAACTGGATTAAAGTCATTTTCGCCGCGTTAACATTGTTTTTCTTTACGACGTGGTGCATTGGTTTGAGTAAAAAAAAATCACTCTAACCAGTGGTGTGCACCGCCGAGCGTCAAAGTATAAATTTGACACCCGGGTGGCGCCAGGAAATGGTGTTAGCCGGCGTTAAATTTTTTGATGCTAAACTGCGTCGTGCAGTTTTGCATAAAAAAGTATAAGTATGACCCCAAGTGTCTCAGAAAAGTTCTTGAAGGACAGACATATTGTTTAGAGATTCAATGGAGTGTCTTTAAACATATTCTGCCCTTGCTATACCTTTCTGTTAGTTTCTTTTGCGTATTCCCTAATTAAACTTTCAGTGTTATACAACCGCTTTTCAGGAAGTCATATAACAAGTTAATTAATCATTGAAGCACTTGCTCATAGAGACACTCACACAACTATTCACTCCCCATTAGAGACCCTCACTCAACTCAACAGTCACTCACACAAGCATTACCACACCCATACAGCCACTCTTTCATCTTCTTAGTCTCGCATGCAAGCACTTACACTCTCACTCAATCATTCAATGCTCATGTACCCATTCACTCACCAATTGAGCCATTCATGCACCCACTTTCTCACCCATACTACACCCATGAACTCACTTACTCACCTATACATGTACTCATACACTCACTCAATCACCCATACACCACTCATGCACTCACTTGCTTATACATGCATGCACTCATTCACTCTGTCAATCACCTATACATGTAGTCATACTCTCTCTCAGTCACCCACACCATTCATACACTCAGTTACTCATACACCCATTCTTGCACTCACTCAGTCACCCATGTACCACTCATGCACTCACTCACTCATACAGCCACTAATGGAGGCACTCACTCACCTATTGAGTCATTCATGAACCTACTCACTCACTCATACAACACTCATGCACTCACTTACTCACCCATATATGCACTCATACACTCAGTCAAGCACCCATACACCACTCATGCACTCACTCACTCATACATACGTGCACTCATGTACTCCCTCTATCAACTGTACACCGCTGTTACACTCACTAATCATGCACACACTCTTTCACTCACTTACTTCCCAATAATGCACTCATGGACTAAATCACTCACCCATACACACACACTCATACACTCTTTCAGTCACCCATGTACCACTCATGCACTCACTCACTCATACAGCCACTAATGGAGACACTCACTCACCTATTGAGTCACTCATGTGCATACTCACTCACCCATACACACACTCATGCACTGACTCACTTGTACATGCACTCATATATTCAGTCAATCACCCATACACCACTCATGCACTCACTTGCTCATCAATACGTGCACTCATGTATTCACTCAATCAGCCGTGCACCAATAATACACTCATCTACTCATAAACACACTTTCACTCTCTCCCCAATATGTGCACCCATGCACTCTCTCATTCACCAATACATGCACATATGCACTCAATTACTCACCCATATATAGACTCATACACTCTTTCAGTCACCCATGCACCACTCATATTTTCAACCACTCAATCATACAGCCACTCATGGATCCTCTCACTCAATTATTGAGCCATTCATGCACTAACACACTCACTCATACATGTGCTCTTGCACTCACTTACTCACCCAAACATACCCTCATACACTTAGTCAATCACCCATACACAGACTCATATACTCTTTCAGTCACCTATGCACCACTCATGTTCCCACCCACTAAATCATAGAGCAAGTCACTCACCTATATATGCACTCATACACACACACAATAACTCATACAGCACTCATGCACTCACTCACTTGCCCATACGTGCACTCATGCACTCACTCACCCATACACGGACTCATATACTCTCTCAGTCACCCATGCACCATTCCTGTTCTAACCCACTGAATCATAAAACCACTCATGGACCCACTCACTCACCTATTTATTAAGCTATTCATGCACCCACTCACTCACCCATACATGCACTCATACACTCAGGCAATCACCAACACACTACTCATGCACTCAGTCACTCAACCATACATGCACTAATACATTCAGTCAATACCCATACAACACTCATGCACTCACTCTCTTGCCCGTACATGAATTCATGCACTCACTGACTGACCAATACACTCACTCATACACTCTCTCAGTCACCTATGTGCCACTCATGCACTCAGTCACTCACCATACATGAAGTCACCTACCCACTTACTCACCTATTGAGCCATTCGTTTACTCACCAATATATATATCCACTCATACACTCAGTCAATTACCCATACAGGCACTCATGCACTCACTCAATCACCCATATACCACTCATACACTCACTCAGTCATATGTGCACACTTGAACTCACTTACCCATACATGCACTCATACATTCTTTCATTCACCCATGCACCACCTAAGCACTCACTCACTCTCCCATACATGCACTCTTGTACCCACTCACTCACCCATAATGCTATTCATGCACCTAGTCACTAACCCATACATGCACTCATACACTCACTTACCCATACACGCACTCATACACTCTCTTAGTCACCTATTTACCACTCACGCACTGACTCATCCATAAAGCAATCATGTACCTACTCACATACCCTTTGAGCCATTCATGCACCCACTCACTCACACATTCACACACTCTTGCACTCATTTACTCACCCATATATGCACTCATACACTCAGGTAATCGCCCATGCACATCTCATGCACTCAGTCACTCACCCATTGTGAGAGGATGGTTCTGACCATCTGGTCTGCCCTGATATTTTTTTCTTTTTGACCACCTGGTTTTGACCTTTTACTGTGAGGGAGCCTGCTAGTCAGGGTCTCCCCCACAGAAAACTCATGGTAAAATGGACAGCACGTGTGACCACCAGTGCTGCCTTGGTAAGGAAAGGCTGCTGTGGCGCAGAAAGAGTAGGAGGCCCGACCTGGTTACACTTGATCATGTGTGCAACCCTGTGTGCTCCCATGTAAGGGCTGCACGGGGAGGGCTCCTGGCGTGCACAGCCTAAGAACTGCGCTTAGGAAGCCTGGCGCAGAAGGAACTATGCAGATTGGGTGGTGACCTGGAGTATGCCTCATGAGAACGGTGTACACAGAGGAGGGATAGTCAGTGTGCTTACTGTATTTTTACTGTAGGGACACTCCAGTACATGTCAACATCAGTGTACTTACTGTCTTTTTACTGTAGTCAATTGGAAAGAGTGGCCTGGGGCATAACTCAGGTCACCCAGGGCCCACAGAGACCAGAGTCGCACCAATGTACACTGTAACCTGTATGAAAATAATGAAGCAGTAGGTTACAAAAGCATAGTTGTACAACTTATGGGTCATCCAGGAATGTCATCTTTCTCTGGCTCAGCTCAAGATTATGGTCAATTACTGCTCTATCCAGCTGCCTGAATCAATCAGCCAGCTGTCAGCCCCCACCAGGAGATGGGCGGAGAAGCTCTGAAAGGAATATTAGGAAGGAGGGGATGAGTTTCAGAGCACATGTGGCCCAAGCTCTGGGATGACGCCATTTTTTAGCTATCCGGAAGACTGTGCAGGAAGGAGGCGACAGGGGCAAGGAAGTGATGTGGCACGTCTGGATTGGCCAGAGGTTCAGGTATGTTGGAGACTCCCACCTTCACTTAAAAATGTCCTGCACAGAGGAGAGCTCTCTCTTGGCTGTGCTTTACTGCTGGACACTGAGACTGCAGACTGGTGTCATGGACAACTGGAAGGAAGAAACCCCTGATGGTCCCCTGGGGCAGGGACTATGCCCTTGAAAGACTTCAGGCCCAACAAGGTGCAGGCCAGGACCAGCTAAGCTGGCCCTCTTACTCTCCATGAGGACTAGTTGGGAGAAAGACTGGGCTGGTGCAAGGAGAGCGTGCTGCCCAGAAGGAAAGGAGGGCACCCAGAGGAAAGGCTGGCGCTATCAATTGGGACCCCTCTAGGCCAGTAGGCCTAAGGAGAGTGCTCCTGGTGGCAAGGGTTTGTCACCATGAGTGAAACTACATCAGAATCACAAAAGTTATCCTTGGGGGTCTGAGATATCAGGGGGAGAAGGATTGCAAACGTTGACCTTTCTGGATGCAGCGACGAAGCACGTGGGGCTCTGCCGCTGATCCAGACTGTTACCCTGGGGTGGACCAAGGTCTAGGGGCTGCCCCAAGAGAAAGAGGAGCTCGGGAGTGCTGTCACACTCACCCTATGGAGGAAGAAGGTCCCATTTGACCCCATCCCGGGGGCCCGTGAAGCCTGGCCTGCTCAAGGTGATGGGGGGGCACCATCGTGCACCACCCTTGCCGTGATGGTGTAGGGACCCTGGACCCCATCCCGGAACCCCCTGTGGCTGAAGTAAAGTCAGGGAACGCCGTTGAGCTCCCCGTGGACATTGTGGAAAGGGGCCCTGTGAAGAAGAATGGGGGGCACTGTTGTGACCCCTGTAAGATGGCTGCTGGCTGTGGAAGGAGCCGGCGGCTGAAGAGGAACCCGGGCAGCACCATCGCGTTCCCCATGAAGGTCAGAACAGGGGCCCCGGACCCCACCCTGGGGCCCCACCAGAAGCCTAGTTGGGGGCACCACTGCGCCACCCATGAAAATCACCTGAGGGGCACAGGACCCCATCTCGGTCACCCATGAGGAGGAGGATGTGGGGGAGCCCCAGACCCCATCGCTGGCCCCAAAGATGCAGAGGAGGAGGGGGGAGTGCCATTTCACTCCACCCAGGCAACCTGTCCGGCCGCAGTCCCTGCACGCATCTGCCCACAGGAGTGGACAGACACCACTGATGAGGCCGGCTCCCACAGCAGCACATGTAGGTTCGAGTCATGCGGGGAGCCAGCGGAGGTGGCCATGGGTGTGATCCCTGCGCCGCCCCAACGAGGGAGCACTTATCTGGTGTGGGGGTGTCTGGGTGGGACCGGGCACTCCCAAGGCAGCACACCAACTCTGGTGGCAACGGAGCTCTCCTCGGCTCAGTGGAAGAGCTGCTCATCTGATATTCATCCAGCCCCACAATGCCTTGCGGAGCACCAGCATTGGTCTAGGCCCCTAGCCAACTTGTGGATGCACCAGGTAGATTGGGCCACCACCAAATGAATGCCTATAGACAGAGGGAGCTGCAGGAGCAGCGCAACCTCCCCCAATGCGGTTTCTGTCCCTACCCTAGGTAGAGTGGGACAAAAAAACGGTAACTCCCCCAAAGGTTCCAATGCTAGATGAAGCACAAGCTTGTTTGACACTTTTGTTCTTGGCTTGTGTGACTTCATCCTCTATGGGTGTAGGATGGTATTACACCAGATAATCAAATGTATGATGTTACGCCAAGATAATCAAGAAGTAATCTAAAAGTAATCCAAAGTAATCTGTACTAGTTGAAGTATTTAAACTTGTCCCTATGTGTTTCTGGTAATGCTGATTTGCGTAGAAGACTGATACCCACTCTCTTGTACACTAAGGCCCTCATTCCGACCCTGGCGGCGAATGGAGGAAGCACCGCCAACAGGCTGGCGGTGCTTCCCTGCCCATTCTGACCGCGGCAGTAAAGCCGCGGTCAGAAAACCGGGTCCGGCGGTTTCCCGCCGGATTTCCCCCGGTTGGGCAAATCCGCCAGGGCAGCGCTGCAAGCAGCGCTGCCCAGGGGATTCTGCCCCCCTTCCCGCCAGCCTGTTTCTGGCGGTTTACACCGCCAGGAAGAGGCTGGCGGGAACGGGTGTCCTGGGTCCCCTGGGGGCCCCTGCACTGCCCATGCCACTGGCATGGGCAGTGCAGGGGCCCCCTAACAGGGCCCCAGCCTGCTTTTCACTGTCTGCCTAGCAGACAGTGAAAAGCGCGACGGGTGCAACTGCACCCGTCGCACACCTGCAACACCGCCGGCTCCATTCGGAGCCGGCTTCAGTGTTGCAGGCCCCCTTCCCGCTGGGCCGGCGGGCACTAACATTGTTAGCGCCCGTCGGCCCAGCGGCAAGGTCGGAATGGCACCAGCGGTCTTTTGACCACGGTGCGGCCAAATGGCGGTTCCCGCCAGGCGGGCGGCAACCCCCGCCCGCCGGGGTCAGAATGACCCCCTAAATGTGCTTATTTGTCAGAGTTTGGTGCTTTCACTCTTCATTACAGGCAAATGTTGCATTAGGATACCAGGGATTGTTTTGCCATGTGGGTTGTTGGATTATGTTTCTCCTAGGGGGAGACATGAGAGATTACACAATGTCATCCAAGGGTAATTCCATCAATTTGTGCACATTTGTAAATTGTTGCATAGTATTGAGTAGCGCGTGTGTGTGTAAAACATGTACTTTTACTTTATCAACAAAAAAAAGCACAGACTGGTCAATCATTTATTGAGAGCCATACTTGTGTGCTCGTGAATGGGGATTACTAGACCACACCACCTCCCTTGAGTAAGCCTTGGACTGCTCAGCAACGCAACCCTCTGAGAGTCAAGTGCTACAATGGGGTGTTTGGTTCCCAGTGGTGGTGGTGTGCAGACCCATTACTTGTGCAGGACACACAACTAATGACCCACCTTCCAACACCCATACATGCAGTAATGCACTCAATCACCCACACAGCACTCGTATACTCACTCACTGACCGGTGTATGTACTCCTGCACTCAGTCAATCACCAATACGGCACTCTAGCAGTCACTCACCCATTCATGCACTCAGGTACTTACTCACCCATACTTGTACTCATGCACTCACTCACTCACCTGTACCTCAATTAATACAGCAAGTCACTCACCCATACATGCACTCATGCACTCACTCAATCACTCATACAGAAATGCTTGCACTCATTCATTCATACATGCAATCATACACTCACTTACTCACACATATATGCATTCATACACTCAACCAGTAATGCACCACTGATTTCTTGCAGCCTCCAAAATGACTTTGAAGGATTGTTCCCCAGTAATTAAAGTGGTACTGCACTCTAAACAATATGTGCCAACTTTATGTAATTCTGGATGAGTCTCTGGCTGTCATGACTGTACTTCTTTCTCTAGAAGCATCTATGGGATCACTGGAAGTAGATGCTGTTTCTACAGCTCTATTTCTTTTTGCCCTCTCAAGGTATCTCCAATGGTAAGTTTTTAAGTGGTACAACATGCTGGTTGTACCACGAGTATTTTTTTGCTTCCCCTCTTCAATGGTTTTTATTACACAAAGTGTATTTCACCAATTTAGCCACGGTTTTCGACTCTCCATAGAAAGTAACAAAAAAATCTAATGCTAGACTCCATGTTCGGGTAGGTGGTTCATTATCATCAGACTCTTGCTGTTCTTCTGGCTGCTGATGTTCTGCTTCTGTTGGAAGCACCTGTGCCTGCTGCTCTTCTGTCTCTTGCAGCACCTGTGATCCTCAGATCCCTCTTTTACCATCTTGGTAAGAAAATGACAGTAAGAGATCTATATAAGAGCTCTGCCCAAAAACAGTACAGCAATCCTCAATGGGAAAAGTAAAATGCTGTAGAACCTTCAGGAAAAAGAAACAGGTGGGAACGTCCTATTAAAGTTTATGAAAAGGCTCTCCACCAATGATATTGCTTTGTTTCAAGGTGACATGATATTTTCAAGAACTAGCGTTGTCGCGGCGACTGACATTGTCGCAGCGACCGGCGTCATCGCAAACACAATTTAAAAGTACATAATACTAAAAGAAATTAGAAAAAATCAAGTTTCAACATTATGGGCCTAATTATGACTTTGGCGGACGGGAACACCTGTCTACCAAACTCCCAACAGGATGGGTTCTGCCGTAGTGGCGACCACCTCACCACACCTATTAGGAGTCTCCCACTAGGTTGACGGGTGGAAACCAAGGTTTCTGCCCGTCAGCCTTGTGGTAAACTGGCGGCAGCATTGTCTCCAGCTCGAAATTGAGCCAGTGGCAATGCTGTCGCCTGCTGGGTACACCAGCACCTTTGCCATGTTCACTGCACAGCAGACAGTGAATATTGTGATGGTGCTGGGTAGGGGGACCCCTGCACTGCCCATGCCAACTGCATGGGCAGTGCAGGTGCCCCCCCATGGCCTCTGTTCTCTGTCAGCATTTTGATGGTGGTAAAACTGCAATGAAAAGGCTGGCAGAGAACAAGGTCGTAATCAGCAGGGTGGCGCTGCTTGCAGAGCCCTGCCAGACTGATTGCAACCTCCGTCAACCCATTGTGATCACCGTTCCAGCAGTGACGGCGGAACCCTGGCAGTCTGACCGCCAGGGTCTTAATGTGGTGGTCAGACCATCACAGCACTAACGGTCCTGACCACCACCACCAGGCTGGCGGTCTCAAGACCGCTAACCTCGTAATAAAGCCCTAAATTACTAAACAACTGCTCTCAGAAGCCATTCACAGTGTCCATATATATGTATTTTACCCTTTTCCAAAAACATGCAGTCTTCATGACATACTTGCGAAAACAGAACATACATATCGTGAGAATTTGTGATGATCGTGACAATCAACATTTTTCAAAAAATAAAATTAGTAGCTAATTCCGTAAAATATATGACAAAGTTAATGAGAATATTTTCCTTAAAAAAACACTTACTTCACATATATCCTTTGTTCGGACATATTCCAATCTAGGAACTTGTCTAAATAAACATACACTTTATGAAATATTTTAGAATAAAAATGCACTAGCACCAAATACATGACAAAAACTCACAGAAGCGCATTGGTGTACTTTCCTTGTGGTCCATTACACAGATGTAGTATATAATGCGTGCTGGACATTTACCCAAGGAGGCAGAAAGAGCTTCACTTGGGTAGAAATTTTGTGCAAAACTATGGACTTTTGTGGGATAAAAAGGGAGGTGATACTCCTTTGTGAGTGACTCACTCATATAGATACTGAACAAAACCATGGAAATCAGCAGTTATAGTTACCTCAGCTAAATATAACTTGCGCCCCCGTTATGCACTGCTTATGGCCTCACATATTACATCACTCATGACATGGTCGGTACCATCACTGATGACATCCCAAATGACATCACTGATGACATCATCTACTGAGAGTAAGTGGCTGTATGGTTATAGTAGAGCACAAGTTATAGTGTCTTTAGATAAGTATCATCCTCAATATACTAGCCCCATATTATGGCCACATAATATTTTATTTTAATATTTTGGCCTATCTCCTATTCACAAGCACATGTGCACACACCAAGCAATTCACAAACAAAAACACTTACACATTTACAAACACTATTTCACAGCAAACATGTGCAAATACACATAAATTCATAAATACTGTTAGACTTGGCATCCTTGGTGTGGTCTCCTCTAACGTTTGGCCTCTATTTCCAGGTTGTTGATGTGTGCTGGACTCTGTTTTTGCTGTCTTTGAAACTCTGGGCACTTTATCACTGCCATCCAGTGCTAAAGTGCAAGTGGCCCAATGTAAAATGTATATGTAATTGGCTTTGCATGATTGGGATATTTGATTTACTAGTTAGTCCCTAGTACAGTGCACTAGAGGTGCCCAGGGCCTGTAAATCAAATGCTACTATTGGGCCAGCAGCACTGGTTGTGCCACCCACATTAGTAGCCCTGCAAACATGGCTCAGACCTGCCACTGCAGTGCCTGAGAGTGCAGTTTTAAACTGCCAATTCGACTTGGCAAGTGAGCCCACTTGCCAGGCCTATACCTTCCCTTTTCTTACATGTAAGGAACCACTAAGGTAGGACCTAGGTAGCCCCATGGGCAGGGTGTAGTGTATGTTAAAGGTGGTTCATGTACTTATGTATTTTACATGTGCTGACAGGCAACCCCACTAACCCAAGACAATCAGGGACCTGGGGTCAGTGGTCAAACGGTTCAGGGGACAGAGGCACAGGATAACAGGGAAGCTGGGAGGACTGCTGTGAGATAGGGGGAGGTCAGGCCCAGGGAACCCACTCTCCACAAGGCACTCTTCAACATCATGGGAGCATACCATCATTCCCAGGAGACTATGGGCACGGTACTGGCCAAGTTGCAGGAGACCCAGCGGCTGCAGGAGGGATAGTACCTGGAGATCAGGGAGTCCATTAACACCAACCTGGTCACCATTGCAGGGCTGCTGGCAGACATGGCCAACACCATGAGGGAGGCAGTGGCACACCACCGGGCCCCTGACACTAGCCTGAAGGATGAACAGCCCTCCACATCCGCCAGCGCTAGTGGACAGGAGGTCCCTCCACAGGACCAACAGGCCACCAGCACCCCAACCCCTGTAGAAGGAGAACCACCCCGCAAACAGTCCCTGAGATCCAGACAAAAGACAGAGAACATTGCCAAGACCCCTGTCAGGAAAAAAGACTCTCCTGATTGTCACCCTTCTGTCACACTATGTCACCCTGACAACCTTGAACTGCCATTACTCCACTTCCTATGCCCCCTTGGACTAATCACCTGTGATACCAATAGACTGGACTTCACCATGGACATTCCTCCACCATCACCCCAGCCCCTTGCACATACCCCTCCACTCAATAGCACTTAAATAAACACCCTTGAATCACAAAACGATCTGGAGTCAGTCTGTACTTTCACAAGTGTGTTATTACAACCTCTCTGACAAATAGCAATGTCAATGTTCATTTTCACATACCAATGTTCGACAGTTGTTGGGCAGCAGTAAACATAGCAGAAGGCAGAAAGTGGTACCCAGATCTGTGAAATGGAAAGCCAAAGTGAACTGTCCATACACAGAGGTAAAAAGGCAGAATCATGCAATATCCTACAGTAGTATGATATGAGAGGAGCAGTGCCAGTCTCTTACCTGTGTCTCACTGGAAGTATTGCATGATGATGTTGTTTCGGATGTCTATATCTTCTTCTGCCTCTTCTTCCTCACTGACCACAGGCTCCACAGCTGCCACAAGACCAACATCAGACCCATCCTCCTGCAGAAAAGGCACCTGGCTTTGCAAAGCCAGGCTGTGCAACATACAGCATGCCACGATTATCTGGCACACCTTCTTCGGTGAGTAGTTTAGGGAGCCACCTGTCAGTTGGAGGCACTGGAACCTGGCCTTCAGGAGGCCCAAAGTCCGCTCTGTTATCCTCCTAGTTCGCCCATGTGCCTCATTGTAGCATTTCTCTGACCTTGTCCTGGGATTCCTCACCGGGGTCAATAGCCATGACAGGTTGGGGTAACCAGAGTCACCTGCAAATATCGAGGGACAACAGTTAGACACACACCAACCCTTACGGACTCTCCTATACCCAGATACCTATTCAAACTGTGTTGGGACCTTGGGCTCACCTATCAGCCACACACGGTGCCTCTGGAGTTGCCCCATCACATAAGGGATGCTGCTATTCCTCAAAATGTAAGCGTCATGCACTGAGCCAGGATACTTGGCATTCACATGGGAGGTGTACTGGTCTGCTAAACACTCCATCTGCACATTCATTGAATGGTAACTTTTGCGGTTTCTGTACACCTGTTCATTCCTGCGGGGTTGAACAAATGCTGCATGTGTACCATAAATGGCACCAATGATGTTGGGGATATGCCCCAAGGCATAGAAGTCACCTTTCACTGTGGGCAAATCCTCCACCTGAGGGAAAAAGATGTAGCTGCGCATGTGTTTCAGCAGGGTAGACAACACTCTAGAAAACACATTAGAGAACATTGGCAGTGACATTCCTGATGCCATGGCCACTGTTGTTTGAAAGGACCCACTGGACATGAAATGGAGTACTGACAGGACCTGCACTAGAGGGGGGATTCCTGTGGGATGGCAGATAGCTAACATCAGGTCTGGCTCCAACTGGGCACACAGTTCCTGGATTGTGGCACGATCAAGCCTGTAGGTGAGAATGATGTGTCTGTCTTCCATTGTCGACAGGTCAACCAGGGGTCTGTATACCGGAGGATGACGCCAACCCATCATCTGCCCCAGCGGATGTGCCTTATGGAGGAGAAGAGTGAGCAGAGGGTCAGACACCACATAGCTTGCACAAGGGTGTTTGGAAAAATTGTCATGTAATCGGTGTGTGGCGCTGTCTGTCCGTATTCCTGCCCAAAAGTGCTTTGACGCAGTTAGTTGCCCTGCCATGTGGCCCCCTGAAATGGTGGCTGCCTGACCTATAAGGAGCGACAAGAGGAAAGGAGGTAACTGCGCCGGTGTTGTGCAGCGTCGCGGTAGGCGGACGAAGACTGTGGCGCAATTCAGCATTGGTTATCATTGGGCCCTATGGGTTCCAGGAGCCAATGATGATGTATGCCGGCAGTGATGGTATGCACCAGTGCGGACATAACCGCCATTTTCTATCTCTTCACTCACTTGATACCTGACCTTCAAAAGGAGAGGACCTACACTGCAAGTGCTGCTGTGACCTGAGTCTGGAAGCGACAATGGCTACAGTGTCAGGGGAAAGGGCTCCTGCCTTCAGCGCAGAGGAGTTGGACAACCTGGTGGCTGGGGTCCTCCCCCAGTACACGCTACTCTACGGTCCTCCAGACAAACATGTGAGTACACTGTGAGCATGATGGATGGGATATGAATGTTTTAAGTGAGGTGGATGGAAGGGGTGTGTGGGCTGAGGCCAGCATGTGAGGATGGTCAGTGTATGTGTGTCTGGGCCAGGGTGGGAAGTTGTGGCCAATGAATAAGAAGAACCGGATGAGGAGTAAAATCCATTCTTACTTCACTTTTCCCCTAGGTCAGTGCCCACCAGAAGAAGGGTATTTGGTGTGCCATCCCCAAGGAGGTGCGGACCCTAGGGTTCTACCATAGACGGAGCACCCATTGCTGCAAAAGATGGGAGGCCATGCGCCGCTGGACCAAGAAGTCGGTCGGAGGCCCAGCTGGGGATGGCCTTCCAACGTGGAAAGGATGCCCGTCGCACCATGACCCCCCTGATGTACCTGATCCTGGCATATCCAGATTTGGATGGGCGCTTGAGGGCATCACAGCAGCCACACGGGGGTGAGTACCGTCACATTCAGCTGACTCTGCGCACTGTATGAGGTGTCTGGGTGGGGGAAGTTGGCTGTGGGTTCCCCTAGGCCAGGGCAAACTTGCTAGGGTAGGTCCTTTTATAGGCAGGCTCTGTGGCACTCCAACCCCAAAAGTGGTAGTGACCATCTACACCTAGTCAGGCTCCTGTGGGTTCCAGGTGTGCATCAAGTGGGTTTAGGCACTGTCCCCCATGGGCAGGTGATTTTCTGAAGTACAGTTTGTGCATGGCCTAGTGCATAGGGCTGCTCCCTGTGTGTTGTGTCCGCCAACGGTGGTGGTGTTGCTGGCATTGACCATGTGTTTCCTCTGTCTTCCCCCCTTTTTGTTTTGTCACCCTGTCCTTGTGTGCATTAGCATCATCTGGCAGAGGAGCATTGGCACCGGAGAAGGAGGGAGCTGCAATACACATGGCCCAGGAGGGTGAATGTATGGAGTCTGAAGGCACCAGTGGGACGGAGGGCGAGGGGAGCTCCACGACGGGGACAGGAGGAGACACCAGTGACAGCGACTCCTCCTCTGATGGGAGCTCCCTTGCGGTGGTGGGCACCTCTGTGACCACCGCAACAACAGGTACAGCCACGACCCCCCCTACCAGCACCACCCTCCCAGCAGCCCCTCAGCATTTTTCCCGTGCCTGCTCACCCAGGAGGGTGGGCATCTCCTTCGCCTCAGACACCTCAGGCTGTGCCCCAGTCAGCCCTGCTGCCCTCAGTGAGGAGACCATTGACCTCCTGAAATCCCTCATTGTTGGGCAGTCAACCATTTTGAATGCCATCCAGGGTGTCAAGAGGCATTTGCAGCAAACAACTGCATACCTGGAGGGCATTCATTCTGGCGTGGCAGCCCAAAAGAGAGCATTTCAGGCTCTGGCCTCAGCACTGATGGCAGCCATTGTCCCTGTGTCCAGCCTCCCCCTCCAACTTCCACTACCTAGACCCAATCCCCTCTACCTCAGCCTATCCCAAGCACACCATCAGACCAGTATGCACACTCATCAACACACAAAAGTGGCTCAGGCAAACATAAGCACCACACATCCCACAGGCACTCCCACAAGCACCATACCCATGGAGGCACACCAACATCCACGGCCTCCAGTGTGTCCCCCTCCTCCACGTCCTCCACCTCCCTCCCAGTCTCATCTCTAATCACACCTGCATGCACTACATCCTCAGCCACTACCTCCATCACCAGCACGGCCATCACCACACACCGCTCACATGCAATCACCACCCCCGCTACCATGCACACATCCCCTGTGTCCTCTCCCAGTGTGTCTGTGAGCCTTCCTCCCAAAGTATACAAACGCAGGCACACACCCACTGAACAGCCATCCACCTCACAACAGCCTCCAACCCATGCACCTTCACCCAAGCTCAGCAGACATACACCTCCTACAATCACCACCTCTTCCTCCACTCCCAAACCCCATCCATCTTCCCTTCCCAGTGTGTCTAAGAAACTTTTCCTGGCTAACATTGACCTCTTCCCTGCATCTCCTCTCCCATCCTTCCCCTAGGGCCAGGATGTCTAGAGCCCAGCCCAGCAACTCAGCCACAAAATCCTCGAGCACTGTGGTCCCTGCAAGTCCAGCAACATCGCGGGCGGCACCCATCAGGGCTGCAAGTGTGCCACCTAGTGAGGCCAAGGATCACCCTATTCCGCCACCTGCCAAGGTGAAGAAGGGGCCCACATGCCGTAGGGAAAAGCCGCACCAACCACCCAGCAAGGCCTCCTCCAAGACAAAAGAGGACAGTGCCAAGGTCCCAGCAGTGACTTCCAAGGTGGGGAAGGGACACAAGGCCAAAGGGAAGTCAGTTCAGGGCACGGAGCCTCCGGGTGAGGGACTGGTCTCACCCGTTCTGCAAGACAGAACAGCTACCTGTATGGCGGTGGCCACCGCCACCTGCACCGCAACCTGCCCCGCAACGTGCCCAGCCAGTGCCACCACAGCCGACATCAGCATCATCCCCAGTGGGCAGTCGTCCGAGGCTGCAGGAGATGTCCTGTAACCTGCACACCCTACATGAGGCACCACAACCAGCACTGGCAGTACCAGCAGTTGGCAGGCTAAGACACTGCAGGGAGGAGTGTGTCTCTGCCACCATAGAGTATCATGCTACCTGTTCACAGAAAATCTCATGGCTCAGGTGAGGGAATGGGAACTGCCACACCCCACGTGCAGCACTCTGGGCACAAAGCCCCCTCCAGAACAGTGGAGAACAGCATCCACTACCCCAGTCTTTGGCAGGATGAAGCACTCTGGGCACAAAGCCCCCTCCAGAACCAGTGGAGAACAGCATCCACTACCCCAGTCCTTGGCAGGATGAAGCACTCCGGGCACAAAGCCCCCTCCAGAACCAGTGGATAACAGCATCCACTTGAGAGACTGTGGCCTTGCACTCCCCAGGACCAATGTGTGGGCGAACCACCCACTTGAGAGACTTGAGAGACTGCGGCTTTGCACTCCCCAGGATAAAGCAGTGGGCAAACCACCCACTTGAGAGACTTGAGATACTGTGACTTTGAACTCCCCAGGACCAAGCAGTGGGCATGGAGCCCCCTCGTGGAGCAGTGGTGTCGTCCCATCATCTGGCTGAGGTGCCCCCCTCCCTTTCCCCCTGAGGTGGCTGTTTTTTTTCGACCTAATGCCCCAGAAGTGTTCTCTCCGTTTTGAGCCAGGTGTCATGTGTGGGCTTCACCCATGCTTTTTGGGACCACTGGTCCACGGACATGTAATGGAACAGTATCCGGACTTGTGTACTTACTGTGAATATTTGTATGTACCGATCTTTTAAATTTATGTTGGCCTATCTGGATTTTCGATGATTACACTCATTACAATCATTTCATTTGGTCCTTGCGTTCTTCCAGGGGGTTATGGGGTGTCAATGTAATGTTGCTGCATGTGTTTATGTGTGTGTTGTTGGGGGTGGGGGTGTTGCTTGTTGCGTGTGTGTCACTCTCTTTTTCCTCCCCCTCTCCTGTGTGCTAGGTGCAGTACTCACTGTGGTCATCGCCGCCGTCTTTGATGTTCCTGGTAGAAGAGGAGGTAAACCAACATTGGTAACACCTGTAACTCGGGCTCCATGGCGTCCTGGTTCCTCGTTGGGTGTCGAGAGGTGAGTGGTTTCCGTTCCAAGTACTGTTTCCGCTGTGCTTTTGATGGCATTGGTACCGCCCCGGAAAAGCTGGTGGATTGGTGTGTCACAATAGAGTGGGCAGTACATTGTGTTCCGCCTTCTGTTGGCGGTTACCGCTGCGGTGTTTGTTGCTACCAACGGGGCGGTCAGAGTGTTAAAGTGCTGTCTGTGTTGGCGGTTTCCGCCATGGTCATGATTCCATTTTTTTTACCGCCGACCTGTTGGTGGTATTATCGCCGCTTTATCACCGACCGCCAGGGTTGTAATGAGGACCACTGTCTCTCTACCATGAGTTAAACATATTTCCAAGATGATTATGCTCAAATTGGCAAACGTAATGAAGAACAAGAGACCTCTTTAACCAGTCTTGAGAGGCGCTCTGCCTTGTCTTCAATACATCTTTGCGGTGGGCTGAACATAGTTCTGATAAAGCTCGCTGGCTTACCTTTAAAATGTATCCCATTGCCATCCCTGCATTTTGTGGTTTTCCTTATAAAGGAGTCTCTACGATATGTCAGAATAACAAATACAACAGCATAATGAGGGCATCTCAGATCCTTCTATCTGGAGAAAACAAAGCGCATTTTATCTGTAGGGCACATTCTATAACATTGAGGAGATTAAAAATCACAGCACTAAACACATTTATAGATTGAGTTTTTAGATTAAATTGTGTGCTTGGTTCATGGTTTGCTGAACGGGTAATAGATTGAACATCTATGATTTGTGGTAGGGGGATAATAGCTAGATAAGTTCGGTAAACCTTGCCTCGAATATTAAAAAAATAAATAACTGAAGGGGCACACGGTCTGTCTTGAATTATTGGAGGCATGAATTATTTAGCCCAAAATTACTTCCACTTCTAAAAGCTGAACTATCTTTGTAGAAAGGTTTATACAGAGTATTGCACCCATTATTTCATTTTAAATTGACTGTTCTGTTTGCGCAGTGCTCTTCCTCCCGAACAGTACTTTGAACCTTGAAAACGAAGCATCATGACATTGACTTAAAAACAGTTGAAAAGTAGTGTTACAAGTGAAGTTGTGTATAATTTACGACGTCACTCTGAAGATGACAGCGTTTTTAGTCATTTTAAGCATTATGCCAGGCCTATAAAAATGAAGCATAAGTTAACTGGAATGGAATGTGGTTAGAATAAGATAGTCAAAGCCTATTTTTACCTACGGCCAATCCCTGTAGACATTTTGGTGGACAACATTTTATAGGGAAGGCTGTTGAATATATAACATCTTTACTGATGTAAACCACTTTAGAAACAAATTTGAACCCCTTCAACAAGAAAGACAATTGGCAACGGAAACGTGTTTTTGAGCATTGACAGGTTTTTGTGAAGTACGTCACTGTATTCTTTAAACGTTGCTTTACATTTAAAAAAGTGAAGGCCTCATTTACAAAGTTTTGGCACAGGGCAGCCTCGTAACCCCTTTTCCTGCACCGTCCTGAGTCAAAACAAAAGGGCGGGAATGCAAGGTCTCTACAAGATATGGCGCCTTCCTGTCCTTGTCCCCTGCGCTGAAGCACAAATTGCTGCCATGCGCCAGGGGAGGCACCATTGCACCATAGTGCAAGGATGCCTGCATTGTGGGGATGATTGCTTTTGTGTAGGAAGAGACAACTTCTTGCACAAAAACAATCACAAGAGGCGTTTACCTCCTTCTATATGTGCTACAGAATGCAGCACGCAATGAAAGAAAAAAAACAGGGAGAAATAATGTTATTTCTCCGTGTTGCGACACCCTTATGCCACCACTGGAGTGGAGTAGGAAACTGACGCATTACCATGTTTATGAAACCTTATAAATCTGAGAATGCTTCAGATTCCATGGGTGTTGTGTGGGAACACCCACAACAAAACCCAAAGAACACCCCTTTCATGCAGAGTGATGCATGAAAGTGGGCCATGTAAAAAACAGTGATGCATTTGTGTTACAGATCTCTTGTAATTGAGACATTCAGAATATTGCTAGACTAGATGCCCCTCAGGACACCCCGACAGGCTCCGGGATTTCTTCTCCATCATTCGCCTTTTCCAGGTTTGCCAATGTATCATCACATTTTAAACTCATATAAAATAGGCAAACAACAAAGCAGGCTGGGTGTAGTAGAGCTTTCATCACCTAACTGAGTTTGAGAGCCTATACGAAATGGGCTCTGAATGAAAGGTTCTGCACAAGGCAAATGCTATGCGTAATAGGAGTTGGCCGCGTAGTGGCACCTGTGATCTTGAACGGAGTGGGCTCTGCATGAAGAGCTCTGATGAGGCTGAAGGCTGTACCTAGTAGTAG
This sequence comes from Pleurodeles waltl, assembly GCF_031143425.1. Classification (NCBI taxonomy): domain Eukaryota; kingdom Metazoa; phylum Chordata; class Amphibia; order Caudata; family Salamandridae; genus Pleurodeles; species Pleurodeles waltl. Next base: position 254,283,797 of record NC_090437.1, on the reverse strand, counting down.
TTTGACAACCTAATTTGGCTTGGGTGTCTGGAGGTAATGGACTTCTGAAAATGTGTGCACTTTTCTAAAGATGTAAGTAGTACGGGTTTTTAGATCATCAGCCTTAGGGCAGTCTTCCCATAAGCTTTTTACCTACGTACCTCAATTTTTCTGCTAAAATGTGCTTTTGTTGGCCTTAGGACTCTGTGGATTTTACCAGTGCTGACCAGTGCTAAAGTGCCCGTGCTCACTCTCCTAAACATGATTAAGTTGGTTTACACCTGATTGGCATATTTAATTTACTTCCAAGTCCCTTGTAGAGTTGCGTACCATATACCCAGGGCCTGAAAATTACAAGACACTAGTGGGCCTGCAGAACATATTGTGCCACCCAATTCATTGGCCCCTTAACCCCTTAAATCATGTCCCAGAGCTGCCATTGGAGCCTGAATTAATGTTTTAACTGCCGCTCGACTTAGCAACATAACCACCTTGCCTAGCCTTAAACTCTCCTTTTATTGCATATATCACTCCTATGATAGGCCCTAGGTAGCCCATAGGGCACAGTGCAATGTTATTACAAGGTTGGACGTGTACTGTTTAGTTTTACATATCCAGGTAGTGGAACAACTCCTACCTGCAATTTGGTATAATGGGTTAGCTTATTACATTTTATAAGTCCTAGCGTTCGATTGAGGACAGATAAGCATTTCATGTTTGGTATCTATGGTTAAGTTGGATTTTAAACTACACTTGCAAAGGAATAGGCTGTGCTCTGCCTTCACACAAAGGTTTTGTCATCGCCACATTGTCCCTGCAACCAGCTTGGTGCCAGGGCAGAGGAGTCAGGAAATTATATGCACTTCAAAGAGCAACCTCTAGAAACCTATCCCAACTTCAAGGAAGGCAACAGGTATAAAAATAGGGCCCGCAGACCCTCTCTTCAGTTCACTTTCTAGACCTGTGGAAGAAGTCTCAGATGAATGCCTACTACAGTGGCCTGCTGTGTACTTTCTAAGGCTAGTTTGCAACACCTGGAAAGACTGCTTTGCTGCCTGGAACCTGCCTTGAACCCTCAGAGGTCAGCCCTGTTGTTTGAGCCCTGCATCTTCACCCTAGCCCCTTACTACCACCATGGGCTAGTTTGCTGACCTCTGTTTAGCGCCACAGGGACAACCAAGGATCCCTCCATCTTGAACCCAGCCTGAGTGAGTCCTGAACCCTAAGTGGTATCCTTTCTGACCTGGACCCTTGGTTGTGGTCCTAAGGGGCATATTTATGAGCCCCTAGCACCACCAGAGTATCACTTTTCGTGACGCTCCGGTGGTGCAATGCTCTGTGCCGTATTTACAAGGTGGCGTTAAGCTACTTTTTGTGGCTTACTGCCACTTTGCAAATACGGCCCCTTCACATGCAGCCCTTTGAATGGAAGGGACGTGTAATGGGTGTTGCTGTGGGCGTGCCACAGCAACAACTATTGCATTTTGACGCTGCCTCAGATTTTCTAGTTTTCGTAAACCTGAGGCAGCGCCAAAATCTAATGCCACCCCAGGGGTGCAAGGCGCAACGAGGAGGAATACTTTTATTCCTCCTCGTGTTTTGCTTTTTCTATGTGTGCTGCATTCTGCAGCATGCATTGAAAGAGCAAAATGCCAGACCTGATTGTTTATGTGTGGGAAGGTGTCCCTTTAAACCAGGCACAATGCACTTCTTGTATCCATCACTCCATTGCAGTTTGCCATATTTTATTTTACTTTGACCCCGTCTCTTGTGACTAGATGTCCGAGTTGGCACTTTGATCTTTTAGACTTCAGTTCTTACTAAAAAGTTTACAAATTCATAACTCCATTTCTATTGATTTTATTTTTGTTTCTTGGTGTCACATAATTTATAAAATGTATTCTATTTTTCAAATTAGTGTGGGATTCTTCTTGTGTTGTATTTTCACTTTATTACTGTTTGTGTGCTGTATAAGAGCTTTACACATTGCCTCTAAGTTAAGCCTAATTGCTTTCTTGTGTCAAGCTCCCCAGTGTTAGCCACAGGTTAATTTAGTGACTTTTTGTGGTTCACCTTGCCGGAGATTATGGCAGTTGTTTGATCAGGGCACACACGCCAGACAACCATCAACCCAATTTCTCAGAAAGGGCTTGGCCATGTGATGTGGCTTATCTGTCTAGAGGAGGTGGAGTACAGTTAGCAGTAATTATATCTTGTGACCCCGCCATGCACTGCTTATGATCTCACATATGACATAACTCATGACATGTTCAATGACATAATTTATGACATTACTGATCTCAAATGTGTGTACAAGTTTGTTTTAAAGTTCACATAGTGGTGAGTAACTACCATATAACTACTCCACCTAAGTTTGCACAGCTTGTGTCCAGCTAATGGGTGTGCTCCTAATACATCATAGCTCTGTAAAAGTACTGAACATTTATAAATGTTTGCATTTAAGAGTAACCCTGTGTGCAGGTGACTGTATTCATTATGCTCCACACAATCTTTTGGTTCCACAGAAAATGTTTCCAACAGAAGAAAGATTCTATGTAGTAGATACTGAGGCCCACATTTATGTGGATTTGGCATAGGGCAGCACAGCAAGTCATCTTGTTGCGCTGCCCTACGGCAAAGTGAAAGGATAAAAATGCACTGTGTTTGTGCAATATGGTTCATTCCTGTCCTTTCTTCTTGAACTGGTGAAATTTTGGCACCCTTGTGCCAACTCAGGCACCCTTGCATTATTATACAAGGGAGCCTGTATTGTCAGCAGGATTGGTTTTGAGCGGGAAGGGGCACATTCTACCACAAAACAATCCCAAGAGGTGTTTTCCTTTTTCTATGTATACTGCAGAATGCATGAAAGAGGAAAAAACTAGGAGAAATACAGTTATTTCTCTTTGTTATGCTTCACCTTGGGAGGCGTAAGGTTTGGTGCATCCCCAGATTCACATGGTTTTGTAAATCAGGAGACGCATAAAAATTCACGGGGTTGCATGGAAACACCCACCGCAATGTCCATGGGACACCTCCCAAGTGCAGAGTAAGGCAAGTTGGCTTTGTGTGGCCTCATAGACATGAGTTTGCAGTGTGAGCCACTGGAGCATCACAAAACGTGATGCTCTGGCAGCATAAGGGGCTCATAAATATGTCCCTAACTTTTCTAAGCATCCTTGAGTTATTTATCAGAATCATGTCTGCATGAAAATGTCTACATTACATAAAAGAGTGTGTTCACCAGTTACTAACCTATATATGAGTGTTCATTTTGCTTCAGACGATTTCATTGCAGTATAAAGGGTGCAGGTAGTATGATCTTTAGCATCTTCAGATCTTGGTTATTTTTAGCAAATAGTGCCTTCTCTGCCAATTGTTGCAAAGAATGTGTACTGTTGTTAGTAGATTCTTTCCAATGCTCTGTGGTGTATTTCTCATGCAAGTTTACTTTTTACAAACAATGTGAAATAGAATGAGCTCTCTCCGTAGGCTAAACAATATTGTTTACAAATGTCTGCTGATAGAAACTTCCTTTCTTACTGTAGGTTTAATGTGTGTGGGGTTTGATACAGATAAAAGCTGTCTGTCCTTGGGCAGTTGTTTTAGAATTTGCATTCACTATTTTGGGTTTCTCTCAACAGTTGTATGCAGATTAAAGACTACTCAATGATGGTTTCCCATATATATGTAGTTGATTGTTAGTTTGAATTATGCTATGCGTAATGCCATAGCAAATTACACAGCAATATGTGCAGTAACAAGCTTAGATGATGTCATGAGTAATTTCCATAAGTGATTTCATCAATGATGTCATTTGAGAAGTCATCAGTAATGTCATAAATGATGACATGTCATGAGTGATGTCATATGTGAGGTCATAAGTAGTCATGATGGTAGCACGTTATATTTAGTGTTGCTAACTGTAACTGGTGAATTTCTGTGTTTTTTAGTTCAAAACATTAACATTGTCACTGAGATATTCACCTAACTATAACATTGCTTTAACCTTTTTTCACTCAATTTGTGAGATTTCTTTTTTTAGAAAAAGAGATCTTTCTAGCAAGCCTAACTATAATGTTACTTTAAACCATTTTTGGTGAATTTCTAGTTTTTTTTTTTAATGTAAAATAATATTTAATTACCATACGTAAATCCAACCCCATTGTTGCGCATGGCCTTTGGCCATGCACAGAAGGCGTTGGCTGCGGGGCCTGGCCTTTGGACAGGCCCTGCTGCAGCCAACACCCCACCCCCCATACAGCCAGCCCCACGCTGAGCACAGCCTTTGGCTGTTTGCCATAGGGGGTTGGGCATGGGGCCTGGCCCTGGGGACCCTATCCCCTTGGGCCTTTTTTTTTTATTAAAGGGGAGGGTACTTGCTCTGAACTAAATCAAGTCAGTGCTTCTTTTTTTCATGGCGATGTGATCATATTCCTCTGCATCAAGAACCTTTTGTTTAGCTGTCCATCAACCTGAAAAAGTCGGAAGATCATTGCTTTCTACTATGTTATATGGGGAGGGTCCAAAAGGGCAGAGCTTCAAGGTTATTTTGTGCATTTGCATAATAACAGTAATTCAAAGGGAGAACGATGGACTCTACTCTAACCAGGAGATGACGAGAAGAAACCCACTTTTAATAGTCACTATGGAAGGGATTGCGCTCTAAAAGAGCAGCAATGCATTCACGTGCTTCAAGGATTTCAGAAAAAAAATTCAAAGTGGAATTGCAGAGAAAATCCACATACTATGCCTTCAGTGAGCCCAAGAAGTAAGAATGATTTGTCTTTTAAAGAAGCGGAACTGCATCTGGGGCACCTGCAATGTTTCTCTTTGTAAGTGCTTCCCATTGAGGTTTAATTTCTGTGAAATGAGCTTTGGTGACAGAATGGGTCCTCACCTGCGTATTTATCCAAGAACAACCCATAGTTTTGCCCAAACTGTCTACACAACCGGAGTACTTTCTACTGGCTAATTAATAAGTGCTATCCTATTGTGTAATTGTCATGTGCATGTTCTCCACTACAGCTACATGAAAGACCATGAGGTAATGTTTCCAGTGACCTTGTGTGGTGCAATTTGGGTAATGGATTGTTCCTTGAGTGTCTTCATAATAAAATCTGTGCTATCATAAATCCTCAAATAGAGACTGCGAGATTGCAGAGAGTTGAATCTCCACCAAACAAGCGTTCTTCCTCATAATTATATTAAGTAAGTGCTTCTTTGTTTGGTGAAGATGTGTTCATATTCCTCTGCAACAAGAATGCATCACCAAAATTGGTAGGATATGAGCTCGGGGGACCTTTTGGTAAGCTGCCCATGAAATTGGAAAAAGGCAGGAAGACTTTGCATACCACTAATGTATAGATTGCAGGCCATTCTGGGAGATCTTTGAGGTCATTTTGCGTATTTGCATAATAATAGTAAATAAAAGGGTGAGAAATGGACTCTGTTCTCACCTGGAAATGACAAGCAAGATCCCACTCATCGCAGTCACTACAGAAGCGGTTGCGCTCCAATAAAGCAACAATGTATTCATCTCCATCAGGTATTACAGGTTGTTAGTTAAATTGGAAAGACACATTCTTTGCCTTGGATAAGCTCAAGAAGGTAGGATGATTTGTCCTTTACAGACGTGGAGCTTTAACTGGCGAACCTGCTATGTTCATATTTATAAGTGTTTCTCATTGGTGTCCGTGGGGGGAGCCTCAAAGGCCCCCACTACCCCAAAGGCACACCGCAGGAGACAGCATTGCTCCCACCCACCCACGGAGAGCAGTTAATAACACTGCTTCCTATGGCCGGCAGCAATATTTACACCTGTTTCCCTGCCCATATCACTAGAGGTAGGGAAACAGATCCGAAGCCCTCTCTGAGCTGGCAGGATCATTTTTTAAGGTCCTGCCAGCTGGGAGCAGACTTTGTGTTTTGGTAGGAGATTTAGAAATGCTCACACCCAGCTATTTACATACCAACTTACACATTATTAACCCCTTCTGTACCCAGGGCGTAATGGTTACGTCCTTGGCTGCAGCGCTTGGACTGACCCACAGGGAAAGCACGGGTGCTCCCCCCGTGGGCCATGCACATACAGGCCCACACCGGGGATAGCAACGGAATACCTTCTGCGCCACCCCTGCCCCTCCCCTTGGCGATCTACTGATTTCAACGTGCGCACGATGCACCCACGTCATCAGAGCAGGGAATGATGTGTGGTGTGTTTTATGTGGCTCTCACAAGGTATACTTACCTAAAAGCACTTGTAAATGGTTGATTCATCAATGATATTTAGGGATTCAATTTCATAAAGCCATTGGTGAATGTATTTTTTTTTAACCATTTACTTTCCCTTATGCCAAATCCAACCAGTATGCCTGAGATGGACTAGTGGGTGGGTGTGCAATAATCACTTGTTCTTTATCTTTGCTTTTTACAGTCCATGCATACTCTCTCCGTAGAGAACATTTTGCCATCACATCTTTTTGGAAACTAGTCACTAAGAGAATAATATGTGGTGTGTTTTGTGTGGATCCCATAAGGTTTACTTACCTAGAAGCACTTGTAAATGGTTTGCGGATTGGCAGACTGGAGTGGAGCTTCCACCCACGGCCAGCCGGAGCTCTCAACCGGTACCCGGTCATAGCTTCCCCACCCAGCCAGGCCCAGTCATTGCTTCCAGACCCAGCCAGAGGCACTGAAGACTCAGAACTGACACTGGGAAGGAGTTTGTGTACCTTTTGGACTACTTGAAGAGTGTGTTTTTTTTTTGTTCACCTCCATCCAAGGGATGAAACGGAAATCTTACCATACTCTGAGCTCTATAACCCTGGGTAAAAGGAATGAATTTGCCCCCTTGAACCTGAAACACTCAAAATGTTGAAAATATCACTAAAAGTGGTGCTGGGCAGCTAGAAAGGAGCCAGAGGCACTAAACTGACATTGGGAACGAGTTTGTATACCTTTTGGACCATGTGGCATGTTTTTGTTTTGTTCACTTCTATCTAAGGGAAAAACCTGAAATCTTAAATGACTTGGAGCTCAGTAGCCTTGGGTAGGAGGAGTGACTTTGCCCCCAAGAAACAGAAAAACTCAAAATGTTGAAAATATCACTAAAAGTGGTGCTGGGAGGCTAGAAAGGGGCCAGAGGCACTGAAAAGACATTGGGACCTAGTTTGTATACCTTTTGGACCTTGTGACATGTTTTTTTTGTTCACTTCATCTAAGGGGAAAAACATAAAATCTTACCCGATTTGGAGCTCCGTAGCCCTGGGTATAAGGAGGGACTTTTCCCCCTTGAACCAGAAAAACTAAAAATGACGAAAATATCACTAAAACAGGTGCTGGGAGGCTGGAGAGGCACTGAAGGCTCAGAACTGACATTGGGAAGGAGTTTTTATACCATTTGGACCATGTAGCCTATTTTTTTTTGGGCCACTTCCATCTAAGGGAAAAACCTGAAATCTTACCCGTATTGGAGCCCAATAGCCCCGGTTAGAAGGAATGACTTTGCCCCCTTGAACCAGAAAAACTAAAAATGATGGAAATATCACTAAAACAGGCACTGGAAATGGGCCAGAGACCTTCTTGCAGGGCTAGTCACTGTTCTATGCCTAAACCTGTTGGGGGAGCACAAGAGTCCTCTCCGGTCTGCAGCCACCCTGCCCTGTCTGGTGATTGCCTTCACCATACCATGGGCTCAGGGTGCTGCCTTTGGCGGGTGCCTTCGCCTTCCTGGAGCCCGGGCACAGGGAGACCAGGAGGCTTCAGCCCGGATTGCACCACACCCTCTCCCCACTGGCCTGCTCATTTTCCTCCATTATTAAGCCCCTTATGAAGTGGGGTCTTACAGAACCCTGGGTGGAGACAAAAGACTGAGTTAGCCCGGTGGCCCAGCCCGCCGGCCATCTGGTCACCCAGCCGGCAGGGCATCTGGTCGGCTAGCCAAGAGACCAGATGTCCCAGGATTACTTGGTGACCAGATGGCTTTGGATGATCCAGAGGCCAGAGCGACCCAGGCACCATGGCAGTCACCACGGCAAAGAGAAGAGCGGCAGTGCACTCTGAAAGACTCCTTCCCATGGTAACTTGCTTCCTGGTGGCTTGTGTGGACCAGAGATTCCCACCCTGACCATTTGGTCGCCCTGCTGACTTGCAAGTGATTGTGGCCCCCATCCCTGCACCCGGTGGTGCAAGGTGGGAGGGGGAGGCCCCCTTGCCAGGTGGCACATGGTGAAGGCTGCCTTCCAAGGGCCCGCAGCCCCCTCTCTCCCCACCGGCCTGGCGGCAGAGGGACCACCACCCCCCTAGGTGTGGTGGTGGGGGACACAGGCACCCACAGACAGAGACAAAAGCTTGGCTCAGGATGACTTTCAATAGATTGCAGCAAGGTAGCTGCTCTGGTACTTAAGGAGCCTGAACCGGAATCAGGTCACTTACAAATAATTTGGCACGGGGTACCCAAAGAACATGCGGTGCAGTAAGGGTGATGGAGGCAGCCCCCTTCTGATCGCATCTGCTTACATTCAGCAGGTTGCACGCCAGATCTGAGGTCATAGTCAGATGCTAAAGCAGTGGGGGAAGCCAGGAGCACAAACCCCTGGCTGCAGGGGACAGAGGGACATGGCAGCACACCCTTTTCCCTGGATGGAAGCCCGAGGCCAGCAGTTGGCTCAACCTCCCCCCAGGAAATCAGCCACAGAGGTGTGCACCCAAGGCTGTGTGCATAGGCAGCCATGGAACACCACAGACAACTACATGCAGCATGCAGCCAGGTGCCCCAGGATGTGCCCAGGGCAGACCGGTCCCCTGCCCACACTCCTCCACAGTGGAGTGGCAAGGCTAGGCACACCGGCAGCATACCTCCATGATAGGACCAAGGGTGGGATCCTGCTGCAGGCAATCAGGGGGTCTCACCTTGGAGGGGAGACAAATGGAGCAGAGCTACCCTGAGACAGCCCCAGCTGTGCCCTGGGAAAGCCCCAGCATGTTTGACAATCAAGCAACCCTCAGACAGGCGTAGCCCCGGGTATAACCTGGGACTACAAGCTGCGTTCGAAGTGTCAATGATCAGTGTGCTGCGTGTGCAGCAGAGGTGGGAGGAAGGCAGCACCACCCATTCGCCAACCACACAGCAAGATAGCCGGACACCCATCAGACTTCCCCTCTGGGAGTAAATCTCCACAATTCAAAGAACATCACCAGGCACTCGGCCCAGGAACCTCCGCATGGGACGGGGGGCTCCCAGAGCAGCACAGGGGCCAGGCAGCCCCACCACCACAGGTCCCTCCCAGAGGACCTCAAGAGACCACACAAGTCTTCACACCCTTACCCCAGCCAAACAGGACCAGGGCACATCAGGTACCTGGCAACAAGGGAAGGTGGCCCTACCTGCATATCAGCTATTCGCCACCAGATCTCGACCCCTGCACGTCAAGAGTCACTGGCTTGAGGTGGCAGCCCTGAGCCGTGCCAGCGTGCTGGGGGATAGCCCACCCCTACTGCTCTAGTTAGAGGTGCCAGAAGGGAGGAGGCCCTCCTCCTCCCACACACCCCCACCAAGGGGAGACAGGGCTCCGTCACAGCCCCAGATCCTCCTCATCCAGGCCACCCTGCCACCCAAGAAGGGCCACTCTTCAGTCACCCAAAGCACAGACAGGCTGGGAATCAGGTGTGGGAGCCCAGGCAGCAGAGCTTTCAGGGGTATGGTTTCAGCCCAGGGAGGCTATTTAATTTGGTTTCCCTCTCAGGGTCATGCTGAGTGAGCATGGGTTCCATCTCAGGAGGGGCTTTCCATCTTGCCACTCCTGGTATAAGAGGATTAAGCCCTTTCGGCGGATGAGCCGTCTGGACACCCAGTCCTCTCCCAAACACCCCAGTGGCAGAGAACCGCTAGGAAGCACGAGGGGAGGGCCAGGCCCTGTGCCTACGGGTGTTCCATTCTTGGAGGTGGCCAAGGGCTTCAGGCTGGCACCATCGGTCTCTCGGGCCGCTCCGCTGTTAATGCTCATTCCTCATGTTTGCCTATGGAAACCTTGTTACGGCTTTTACTTCCTCAAGATAGTCAAGTTTGATCATCTTCTCGGTGCTCCACTAGGGCCCCTGCCGACACCAGCAGGGCCAATCCAAGGGCAGTATGTACAAAGTGCAGGGACTTGATCAACGCAAGTTTATGACCCACACTTACTAGGAATTCCTCGTTCATGGCAAATAATTGCAATCCCCAGTCCCTATCACGAACGGGGTTCAGGTGGTTACCTGCACCTGTCGGCAACTGGTAGACATACTCTGATCCATTCAGTGTAGCGCAAATGCAGCCCCAGACATCTAAGGGCATCACAGACCTGTTATTGCTCAATCTCGTGTGGCTGAACACCACTTGTTCTTCTAAGACATTAGACACGACAACTGGGGTCGCATAACTAGTTAGCATGGAGGAGTCTTGCTCGTTATCAGAATTATCCAGACAACTAGCTCCACCAACTAAGAACGGCCATGCACCACCATCCACAGATTCAAGAAAGAGCTATCAATCTGTCAATCCTTTCGGTGCCCGGGCCTGTGTTGAGTCAAATTAAGCCACAGGCTCCATTCCTGGTGATGCCCTTCCATCAATTCCTTTAAGTTTCAGCTTTGCAGCCATACCCCGCCCCCCCCCGGAACCAAAAGACTTTGGTTTCCCAGAAGCTGCATGGCGGGTCATGGGAATAACACTACCGGATCACTAGTCGGCATCCGTTATGGTCGGAACTACAACAGTATCTGGTTGTCTTCGAACCTCTGACTTTTGTTCTTGAATAATGAAAAGATTCTTGGCAAATGCTTTCGCTTTGGTTCGTCTTGCGCCGGTCCAAGAATTTCACCTCTAGCTGCACAATACGAATGTCCCCAGCTGCCCTCTTAATCATGGTTCCAAAAACCAACAAAATAGAACCAGAGTCCTCTTCCATTATTCCTAGCTGATGTATTCAGCCTACTGGCCTGCTTTGAACACTCTAATTTTTTCAAAGTAAATGCTTCGGACCCCCTGGACACTCAGTCAAGAGCATCAAGGAGGCACAGAGAGTCAGGGGCTGGGACAGGCGGTATCTCACCTCACAGCAGACTGCTAGCTCGATCCCAAGATCCAACTATGAGCTTCCTAACTGCAGCAACTTTAATATACACTATTGGAGCTGGAATTACTGAAGCTGCTGGCACCAGACTTGCCCTTCAATGGATCCTCGTTAAAGGATTTAGAGTGTACTCATTCCAATTACATGGCCTCAAAAGAGTACTGTATTGTTATTTTTCTTCACTACCTCCCCGAGTCCGGAGTGGATAAGTTGCGCGCCTGCTGCTTTCCTTGGATGTGGTAGCCGTTTCTTAGGCTCCCTCACCGGAATCGAACCCTGATTCCCCGTTACCCGTGGTCACCATGGTAGGCACAGAAAGTACGATCAAAAGTTGATAGGGTAGACATCCAAATGTATCATCGCTGTCACGGGGACATGCGATCGGCCCAAGGTTATCTAGAGTCACCAAAGTGTCCGGGCAAGCCCGGATTGGTCTTGGTCTGATAAATGCACGATTCATTGGAGGGAGCGTTCATCGGCATGTATTAGCTCTGGGTTTACCACAGCTATCCAAGTAACAGGTGGAGCGATCAAAGGAACCATAACTGATTTAATGAGCCATTCGCAGTTTCACTCTAGCATCCATGTGTACTTACACATGCATGGCTTAATTTTTGAGACAAGCATATGGTACTGGCAGGATCAACCAGGTAGCCACACCTGCTGGATGGGAGGGAGCCGCATGCCTGTCTTGGACCAACCTTCACGCCCCACAGGGGGGAAGCCTGCTGTGGAGAAGCTCCTGCCTGGGGCTTGCTAGGGGGACAGGGGAGTCGCACAGGCACTAGTGGGCACCAGCCATCTCCACAGGAGAGAGACAGCCAGGCCAAGGTGTAGCCTGAGCAAGAGAGAGGGGTGCCTAGGCCTGGGCCAGCAGAGACACCCCACGGAATGGTCATTCCGAGCTGCTGCGGAAATGTGCTGGGTGGAGGAGGATGATAGCACACAGGTTCCTGGATTACCGGGCAGCTTGCAGGACCTGGCACCACCCAACTCTCTGCTGGGTAAGGGAAGGGCCTCTGTGAACAGCAGACCCTCGAGTTGGAAAGTCCCTGGTGGTGTGGAAGCTCTTTGCTTAAAACAACAGCCGAAGCTGGCCGAGCAGTCCGTCCCCAAACAGACCAAATGTGCCCAATTGATCAGAGTACAATGCTGGCTGAATCCTCTTCCCTAGTGAGTAGGGGCGGGGGCCACATTGCAAGGGGATGTCAGTTTGCACTTTGGGAAGCCAGGTTTGGAGGAGAGACTCATCAGACAGGGCTGCAAGGTGGCTGCACTCCCGGGCCCAGGGCAGGCCAACCTGGGCCTGGGCGCTGGCAGCACCTGGTTGAGAACCACTGGACCACAAGGGGGTCTGGCATACCTTATTTCTAATAATCCGGGTGAAGGCTACCACCTTTCTTGTACACTGTCCGCACTGAGGGATGGAGGGGACCACTGGTGAGAATGCACTCAACCTCCTGGAGCCCTGGCTGGGCTTGTGGAAGCGAATGAGCCCTCATCGGGTCTTCTGTGGCAGCCTGGCCATCTGGACGTGCCACAGAAAAGCATGGAGTGCGACCAGATGACCTGAGTTGTCGGAGAGACCAGATGACCAGCCCATGAGGCCATACAGCACCCCAGGAGCCCTGGCCTTGGGGGGCCAGAAAACAAAGACTGGGATGGGGGCTCAGAGAACGGCCATTTGGTCGCACTGTGCCTCAAAATAAGGAGCCTGTGCTCTCCCCTACAGTAGACGGCGACTCTGTAGCCTGGGTTCTTAGAGACCCTCCGGCCCTCAGGCACGGGGCTCCGAGGTGGACCTCGATGGATTTTCGACCCAGGGCCCAAGGCCTCTTTACATGCTGGGAAAGCCCTCCCAAGGCTTGAGGGACTCAGTCCCGGGCACAATCCCACCCGGCGGGCTGGAGGACAAATCTCAAGATGGGTGCTCCTACCCTGGGGTCTCTGAACCTGAACTGGCAGGGGAAGTATCCCGCCAGCCCAGTGGACTCCCAGCCCCTTCATGGTGCGGCACGCTGGAGAAAGAGAGTTGCCACCCCAGGGCATGGCGAGGCCTGGTCAGGGCTCAAGAACTCAGTCGTGCAGGTGAGGTCTCCCTGGGCCCTCTGGGACCCCGACCCGGGCGCCTTGCCACACGGTGGGCTGGAGGACGAAGCCCAGGATTGGGGTTCCCTCCCCGACCCCTACCCAGGACCCAGACGGGGCCCCTGAGCATGACCTGGCAGCGGAAGCCTCCCCATGTCAGCCCTGTGATCTGGATGCGCCACAGGAATGCCCAGAGCACAACCAGATGCCCTGGGGTCTCAGAGCGACTAGATGGCTGGGCTCAGAGGACCGTCATCTGGTTGCATTGTGCCTTAACATAAGGAGACTGCACTTGCCCCTGCAGGGGACACTGCAGCCTCGGTTCTCTAAGCCCCAGCTGGGCCTCAGGCATGGAGGCCCAAACCAACTTCTGACCCATGGCCCTGAGGCCTCTTTACTCACCAGAAAACCCCTACCAGGGTCTGCAGGACCCCGTCCCAGGCTATTTGCCACCCAGCAGGGAAGAGCCCAGGCAAGGGGGTCCCACCCTGGGTCCTGCCACAGCCTTGCCCTGGGTCCCAGCCGGGGCCCTGCACCTAAACCAGCAGGGGAAGCCTCCCTAGGCCCAGTGTAGGCCAAGGTCCTTCGGGGTACTGCAGGCTGAAGTAAGGGAGCACCCACCCCAGGCCCTGCAAGGGACTCTGCAGCCTGGGTTCTCTAAGCCCCAGCTGGGCCTCAGGCATGGGGGCCCAAACCAACCTCTGACCCAGGGCCCTGAGGCCTCTTTACACACCAGGAACCCCCTCCCTGGGGCCTGCCGGACCCCGTCCCAGGCTATTTGCCACCCAGCAGGGCAGAGGACAAAGCCCAGGCAAGGGGTTCCCACCCTGACCCCTACCCAGGACCCAGATGGGGCCCCTGAGCATGACCTGGCAGCGGAAGCCTCCCCATGTCAGCCCTGTGATCTGGATGCGCCACAGGAATGCCCAGAGCACAACCAGATGCCTTGGGGTCTCAGAGCGACTAGATGGCTGGGCTCAGAGGACCGTCATCTGGTTGCATTGTGCCTTAACATAAGGAGACTGCACTCGCCCCTGCAGGGGACACTGCAGCCTCGGTTCTCTAAGCCCCAGCTGGGCCTCAGGCATGGAGGCCCAAACCAACTTCTGACCCATGGCCCTGAGGCCTCTTTACTCACCAGAAAACCCCTACCAGGGTCTGCAGGACCCCGTCCCAGGCTATTTGCCACCCAGCAGGGTAGAGCCCAGGCAAGGTGGTCCCACCCTGGGTCCTTCCACAGCCTTGCCCTGGGTCCCAGGGCCCAGCCGGGGCCCTGCACCTAAACCAGCAGGGGAAGCCTCCCTAGGCCCAGTGTAGGCCAAGGTCCTTCGGGGTACTGCAGGCTGAAGTAAGGGAGCACCCACCCCAGGCCCTGGAGGGGACTCTGCAGCCTGGGTTCTCTAAGCCCCAGCTGGGCCTCAGGCATGAGGGCCCAAACCAACCTCCGTCCTGGGGCCCTGAGGCCTCTTTACACACCAGGAAACCCCTACCGGGGCCTGCAGGACCACTTTCCAAGGCTATTTGCCACCAAGCAGGGCAGAAGACAAAGCACAGGCATGGGGTTCCCACCCTGGGTCCTGCCACTGCCCTGGCCTGGGGCCCAGGGCCCAGCCGGGGCCCCTGAACCCAAACCAGCAGGGGTAGCCTTCCTTGGCCCAGTGTATGCCAAGGCCCTCCAGGGAACAGCAGGCTGGAGGAAGGAAGTACCCACCGTAGGCCCTGCAGGGAACTCTGCTGCCTGGGTTCTCTAAGCCCCAGCTGGGCCTCAGGCATGGGGGCCCAAATCAACCTCCAACCTAGGGCCCTGAGGCCTCTTTCCACACCAGGAAACCTCTACCGGGGCCTGCACGACCACATTCCAGGGCTATTTGCCACCCAGCAGGGCAGAGGACAAAGCACAGGCAAGGGGTTCCCACCCTGGGTCCTGCCACAGCCCTTGCCTGGGGCCCAGGGCCCGGCTGGGGCCCCTGAACCAAAACCAGCAGGGGTAGCCTCCCTTGGCCTAGTGTACGCTAAGGCCCTCCAGGGAACGGCAGGCTGGAGGAAGGAAGCACCCACCGCAGGCCCTGCAGGGGACTCTGCAGCCTGGGTTTTCTAAGTCCCTGCACGACCTCAGGCATAGGGGCCCAAACCAACCTCCAACCCGGGACCCTGAGGCCTCTTTACACACCAGGAAACCCCTACCAGCGCCTGCAGGACCCCTTCCCTGGCTATTTTCCACCAAGCAGGGCAGAGGACAAAGCCCAGGCAAGGGGTTCCCACCCTGGGTCGTGCCACAACCCTGGCGTGGGATCCCTGAACCCAAACCAGCAGGGGTAGCCTCCCTTGTCCCATGTATGCCAAGGCCCTCCAGGGTATGGCAGGCTGGAGGAAGGAAGCACCCACCCCAGGCCCTGCAAGGGACTCTGCAGCCTGGGTTCTCTAAGCCCCAGCTGGGGCTCAGGCATGGGGGCCCAAACCAACCTCTGACCCAGGGCCCTGAGGCCTCTTTACACACCAGGAATCCCCTCCCTGGGGCCTGCCGGACCCCGTCCCAGGCTATTTGCCACCCAGCAGGGCAGAGGACAAAGCCCAGGCAAGGGGTTCCCACCCTGGGTCCTGCCACAGCCCTGGCCTGGGGCCCAGGGCCTGGCCGGGGCCCCTGAATCCAAACCAGCAGGGGAAGCCTCCTTTTGCTCAGTGAACACCAAGGCCCTCCAGGGTACAGCAGGCTGGAGGAAGCGAGCACCCACCCCAGGCTTTCGGATGTCAGTTTTCTCTGTGGGAAGCCAGGTTTGGAGGAGAGACCCATCAGACAGGGCTGCAAGGGGCCCCCACACCTGGGCCCCCAAGGTGTGTCGGCCCAGGCCCTTGTGGTGCCGAGGCCCGGGACCCCTGGACTCCCTGTCCCTAGTAATCCGGAAGAAAGCTACCCCCCTTTCTGGTACTCCGTGCAACCCGAGGGACTGAGGTGACCGTCGTGAAGAACATACCTGACCTCGTGGACCCCTGGCTGGGTTTGAGGAAGCAAATGAGCCCCCATCAGAACACCCGGGGCAGTCTGGCCATCTAGAAGCGCCATAGGAACACTTGGGGTGCAACCAAACAACCCGAGTTGTCGGAGCAACCAGATGGCCAGGACGCAAGGGCACACAGGCACCCCAGGAAGGGCCAGAGGACAAAGACCAGGACGGGGCTCCTGCCCAGGGGCCTGCCAGAGCCCTGGCCTGGGGCCCGGTTGGGGCCCCTGAACTCAAACTGGAAGGGGAAGCCTCCCTGGGCCTGGCGGACTCCCAGGCCCGGGCCCCTCAGGGTACGGTGGGCTGGAGGAAGGGAGCGCCCACCCCAGGGCGGCCCAGCCGGGGCCCTTGAACCCAAACAGGCAGGGGAAGACTCCCCGGGCCCAGTGGACTCCCAGGCTGGGCCCCTCAGGGCATGGCAGGCTGGAGGAAGAGAGTGCCTGTCCCAGGGCCCATCTGGGGCTCTCTGAATACTACTACCCAGGGGAGGCCTCCCGGGACCCTGTCCCAGGTGCCTTGCCACATGGAGGGCCAGAGGACAAAGCCCAGGCAAAGGGGTCCCACCCAGCGGCCTGCCACAGCCCTGGCTGGAGCCCCTGAACCCAAACCAGCAGGGAAAGCCTCCTTTGGCCCAGTCGCCAAGGCCCTCCAGGGTACGGCAGGCTGGAGGAAGGGAGCACCCACCCCAGGCTCTGGGATGTCAGTTTGCTCTGTGGGAAGCCAGGTTTGGTTTGGAGAAGAGACCCATCGGACAGGGCTGCAATGCGGCCCAACACCCGGACCCCCAGGACGGGTCGGCCCAGGCCCTTTCGGTGCCCAGTCCCAGAACCACTGAACTCCAAGAGGGTCCAGAGTAGCCTTTCCCTAGTAATCCAGAGGAAGGCTACCCCCCTTTCTGGTACTCCGTGAACACCGAGGGACAAAGGGGACCATCGGTGAGAACGCACATGACCTAGGAACGCATGGTGTGCAACCAGATGACCTGAGTGGTCAGAGTGACCAAAGGGCTGGGACGCAAGGGCGTAAAGGCTCGCCAGGAGCCCTGGCTGTGGGGGGGGCCAGAGGACAAAGACCAGGATGGGTGCTCCTGCCCTGGGGCCTACCAGAGCTCTGGCCCGGGGCCTGGCTGGGGCCTCTGCACTCAAACCGGAAGGGGAAGCCTCCCCGGGCCCAGCAGATGGCCCGGGCTCCTCAGGGTACAGCAGGCTGGAGGAAGGGAGTGCCCATCCCAGGGCCTGGGAGGGGTCCAGCCAGACCCCTGAACGAAAACTGGCAGGGGAAGCCTCCCCAGCCCCCTGTAGACTCCCAGGCATGGGCCCCTCAGAGTATGGCAGGCTGGAGGAAGGGAGTGCCCGTCCCAGGTCCCGGCATGTGCCAGTGGCCTGGTCAGAGCTCTCTGAACACAGCCATGCATGGGAGTCCTCCTCAGCCCCTGACCACTTAGTGGGCCTGAGGGCAAAGCCCAGGACAAGAGCTCCCAACCTGGGGCCTGCTGGGGCCCCTGAACCCAAAATGACAGGGGAGGCCTTGATTGGCCCAGTGGACTCCCAGGCCTGGGCCCCTCAGGGTACGGCAGGCTGGAGGAAGGTAGTGTCCGCCCCACGGCTCGTGGGGGCCCGGCCGCGGCCACTGAACCAGAACCAGCGGGGGAAGCCTCTCTGTGCCCGATGGACTCCGAGCCTTGGGCCCCTCAGGGTACAACAGGCTGGAGGAAGGGAGCACCAGTCCCAGGGCACAGCAGGGGCCCAGCCAGGCCCCTGAACACGAACTGGCAGGGGAAGCCTCCCCAGCCCCATGTGGACTCCTAGGCCTGGGCCCCTCAGAGGAAGGGAGTGCCTGTCCCAGGGCCCGGCAGTGGCCAGGGACCCGGTCAGACCTCAGTACACATCCAAGCATGGGAGTCCTCCTCAGACCCTGACCTGGGTGCCTTGCCACTTGGTGGCCTGGAGGGCAAAGCCCCGGACAGGGACTACCAACCTGGGGCCTGCTGGGGCCCCTGAACCAAAACGGACAGGGCAATCCTCGCTTGGCCCAGTGGACTCCCAAGGCTGGGCCCCTCGGGGTATGGCAGCCTGGAGGAAGGGAGCGCCCTCCCCAGGGCTCAGTGGGGGACCAGCCAGGTCCCCTGAACCTGAACAGGCAGATGAAGCCTCCCCAGGCCCGTTGGACTCCTAGGACCCTCAGGGTACAACAGGCCGGAGGAAGGGTGCCCCCGTCCCACGGCCCGGCGGGGCCCGAAGGCCCAGCTGGAGCTCTCTGAACACAGCCACGCAGGGGAGGCCTCCCTGGACCCCGTCCCAGGTGCCTTGCCTCATAGGGGGCTGGAGGACAAAGCCCATGATGGGGGTTCCCAAACTAGGATCTGCCAGAGGCCTGGCCCGGGGCCCCTGAACTCGAACCAGAAGGGAAAGCCTCCCCAGACCCGGCAGACTCCCAGGCCTCGGCTGCTCAGGGTACGGCAGGCTGTAGGAAGGGAGCGACTGGCCCAGGGCCGGATCCGGTCGGGGCTCTCTGAACACAGCAAACCTCAAATTTAGCAAAAAAAAATCAAGCTTTTCTCACATTCCTCGCCCACCACAAATTTCCTAACACCCAGCATTCCTCTTGGTCTCCCGATTAAAATGATACCTCAGTTGTGTAGGTGGGCCAAGTGCCTGCAACAGGGAAAGGCCAAAAACCATGTAGAGATTATGGGGATATTACTGCGAGTTGATAAGCACAATTTTTCAATGTTTTCATGTTGTTTGGGTGACACTGCTTTGGGCACCCACACAAGAGAGATAGTTTTCCGGGATCCACCATTGTTTTCAGACCCATATCTATTGCTAACTGGAAGAAGGTTGAAAGCACAAAAAATAGGAAAAATTGGGTATGTCCCAGTAAAATGCCATAACTGTGTTGAAAAATGTGTTTTTCCGATTCTAGTCTACCTGTTCCTGAAAGCTGGGAAAATGGTGGTTTTAGCATGGCAGACCCTTCATTTAATGCCATTTGAAGGGAAATAACCAGCTCTTTAGCTAATTTCTCGGTCCCCATCAGGGGAATCCGCAATCTCCAGGTACCTTTAGAATCTCCAGGATGTTGGAAAAAAAGGAGGCAAATTTAGTGTGGATAGCTTATGTGGATAAAAAGTTATGGGGGCCTAAGTGCGAAGTATCCCAAACATCCCAAAATAGGCTTGGCACAGGAGGGGGAAAAGGCCTGGCAGTGAAGGGGTTAAACAACCCACTCACCAGTTCAGACAAGTGTATATACACTCACACACCCATTGAACCACTTACACACCCACTTACAAACCCCCACAAATAAGTAAATACCTATTTAGATACCTACACAATCAGTTGCACACCCAGCAAAAGAGGTATCCAGCTACTTAGAAACCCACTGATGCATCCTTAGAGCCATTCACATACACAGTGGTGTAATGCTATGTGATTTAACCACTGACTCCATCTTGACCATTGATTCCATTTTGTGTCCTGCTTCAGTTACTGTCACGCCAGCGCAGGGTTTTTCCACTCAAAGCTTGTTTTCCACACATAACGTGTTTTTGCTTTTCTCACCAGAACAGGGTCATATCGTGCAGGAACATATTATGTGGATGTGGATGTGATAAGAGCGTAAAAGGCTGAGAATGTTTGCATCAGAGTCAGCTACAACTTTGTCTCTTGAATGCGCATTGGGGCCTGGCGAGTTCTTTTGCATATATTCGACACAGACCAAGTACAGCCAGTGTTTGATTTCATAACAGAGGGGAGCTTGTTTAAGGTACAAAAGATGGGAAGACTTGGCGCTAAGGCAGGAACTCACCTGCAGAGCGGACGCGCTACCCGGGACATTTTTGATCCCATGTGGGAGGTCTCCTTCCTTGGCTGTTCCAGGGTTCCTCTGGTCTGCACTGGCATGGCTGATGGATTTAACCCCCATGGTGATGCATTTTAACTTTTGATTATTTAACTTATACATATTAATGCTTTGTTGATGCATTGCAAATTTCTGTCTGTGATTGTTTAAGTGCTATGATTGTTCTTGTACACACATGTTTTACTCAATTTGAATTGAATGCTTATTTTTATTTATTTGTGTGCTTTTATCTGATATCTGGGAAGTGTCTTAATAAATAAATTACTCAGACTAAGAGTGCTGCATTCTTTGGCATTGTTTCCTCTTAGTTGAGGCAAACGCAATGCAAGTTGTTTCCCCTATATTTTTGCCTCTTCTTCCTGTGTTTTTTACTGTGTCCTGGATTTAGTTTTTTCTGGTTTTTGGTACTTTGGGTACTTTACCACTGTTGACCAGTGCTAAAGTGCAAGTGCTCCCTGTGTAAATTTGTTATTACGATTGGTTATCCCTGACTGGCATATTTGATTTTCTAGTAAGTCCCTAGTAAAGTGCACTAAAGGTGCCCAGGGCCTATACATGAAATGCTACTAGTGGGCCTGCATCACTGGTTGTGCCACGCACATGAGTATCTTTGTAAACCTGTCTTTGACCTTCCGCTGCAGTGTCTGTGCATGCAGTTTTATACTGCCAATTTGACCTGTCAAGTGTACCCCTTGCCAGTCCCAAACCTTCCCATTGACTACATATAAGTCACCCCTTTTGTAGGCCCGAGGGAGCCCCATGGGCAGGGTGCAGTGTATTTAAAAGGTAGGGCATGTGCTGATGTGTTTAACTTGTCCTGATAGTGAAATACTGCAGATTCAGTTTTCATTATTGCAAGTCCTGTCTTTCCAATAGGTTAACATGGGGATTGCCCTTAAATATCTTTTAAGAACAGTTTCCCATTGGGAGCAGATAGAGATGAGGAGTTTGGGGTCTCTGAACTCACAATTTAAAAACAAATTTTTTGGTAAAGTTGTTTTTTGGATTGTCTGTTTGAAAATGATACTTTGAGAAAAGGGGCATGTTCTTGCTTAACCATTCTATGCCTCTGCTTGGCTGCTGAATCCACCTCTGGGTGAGACTGACAGTTGAGCTGTTTATGAATTTACTCCAGATAGTGACACAAAGGGAGCTGAAGTGTCTCCTTCATATCCTGATGAATCTGCCTGGGCTGGAGTGGAAGGGAGGACCTGTCACCTGCACCTGAAAGGGCTGTATCTATCCCCTCACAATATAGTCTCCTACCTCCTGGAGTATGGCTGCAGCAGGGCAAGGAAGAGGCAGGGTCTTGTGTACTACAAAGACTTTCTCTTGATGTTTGCCTACTGCAAAGGCAGAAACGAGTATAAGTAGTGGACCCAAAACACCAGACTTTGAGAACACTTCTGGATCAAGAAGAACCTCGGCCAAGGAGAAGAGCAGAAGGGATGTGAAGAGGAGAACTGTCCCTTAGCTGTGTGTTCTTTGCTGAGTTGGCCTGCAGTTGCTGCTTCTGCTTTAGAGAGGACAAAGATTGGACTTTGCTGTGTATCCTGCTTGTGAAGAGTCTGCAAAGGCTTGGACTGAGCTTGGCTCATGTTAAGAAGTCTCAGAGACATCAAAGCCTTCATCTGCCAGCACCTGGGCTCTTTTGCTGAGATCCCCTGACTTGCCAAGTGGTGCACATCCAGTCCTTGGGCCCCTGGAAGAAGCTGACAGCTCCCAAGAGAAAATCCTAACAGCAGAGCGGAGCAGTGGAAAAATCAATGCAGCATCAAAACCGCAGCTGAAAAATTGATGCAGGGCCAGTGAAATTGACGCAACACCAGCTCAGCACAGATTTATTGCTGCCATGCGTCTGGATTTCCCATGCAACGTCCATGGGCATCCAAATCTTCAACATCATGGCACAGACTCGAGGCTGCTTGTTTGGAAATCGACTCATCCCTTCTCTGTGAGGAAAGAGTCAATGCATTGCTTACCTGGAGGAGAAAGAAGTGATGCATGGCCTCACTTGCTTTTCCGATGCACACTCGCCCCTGCAGCTTTATTTTTGACGCATACCAGGTACTTCGTGCTAAAATAATGCATCCATTGTTTCTTATGAATTAAAACTTAATTTACCTTACAATTTGATATCTTTACTTGAGTTTGTTGGATTTTTGGTTGTTTTGATCTTGTTTGATTTAGATAAATATTGGCTATTTTTCTAAACTGGTGTGGAGTTCTTTTTTGGTGTTTTCACTTTGTTACTGTATGTGTTTGTACACATACTTTACACATTGCCTCTGAGATAGATATGCCCGACTGCTTGGGCCAAGTTACCAAGGGGGTGAGCAGGGTTATCTGAGCTGTGTATCTCCCTCAACCATACTAGAGTGAGGGTCCCTACTTGGACAGGGTGTAAACTGACTGCCAACTATATGCCTCATTTCTGACACAGTGACAGACTCATACAACCACTTTGACACCCAATCAGAGACATATACAGTCACAAAATAACACATCAAATATGTTAGAATTGCTATAATTCATTAGCAGTGTTTCACACATATTACTTTAAGTAATATATTAGCATATTAAATAAAATACATTCTCAGAAACCTTTACATAACAATCATACTCTCTTGATGATGTCATTTCAGATGTCATCAGTGATGTCACTGACCATGTCACAAGTGATGTAATGTGTGAGGTCATAAGCAGTGCACTGCAAGGGTGTAACTTATAGTCAGGTGAGGTAACTATAACTGCTGAATTTCTATAATTTGGTACATTTTAAATGTCAGCCTAACTCTAACGTCTCTGAAACCTTTGTTTTTACAGTGAATTTCTAAGATGTTTTTAATTCTTTTTCTTAACTATAATATCCCTGAGACCTTTGTTTTTTTCAGTGAAGTTCTAAGGTCTTTTCATTTTATTTCCTAACTATAAGATATTAGCAACCTTTGTTTTTTTTAGTTAATTTGTAAAGTTTTTAATTTTGTATTTTTTTCTGTAGCCTGTAATGATTCAGAGTGGGTGTCTGAGTGACTGTATGATCTGTGAATGGATGTGTGAGTTATTTTATTGGTCAGTGAGTGAGTGTGTGAGTGGGTTCATGGCTTAGTGAGTGGGTGTGTGAGTGGCTCTATTGGTCTGAGCATGGGTTGTGAGAAGTATTGTGGATGTGTCAGTGGGTTTGTGAGTAGCTGTAAAGATATGTGTGAGGCTGTATGAGGGACTTCTGTGCACAAATGCATCGCCTCAGTTATGCACTCAAGAGTCTCTGAACCACTACTCCATAGACACATGGAACAACATCTATGTGCACAGAACTACAGAGTTTATTGGGTGTGTAGCCAGGGACTACCATTTATATGGACTCCATAGCAGTACATCATTATTTGTATATGTGTAGCACCAGTTTCAATTTATATGTGGTTACTGCATTGTTTATTTTTGTAAGTTAATTAACAGAAAATTGCATCTTTATTTTTTTCATTTTTTTGGACTTTGCAAATCCATCGCAACCCACTGATTCCAGGTCGACATGAGGTCCACGGATCCGGCATTATTTTTAACAACACTTAAAAACTTTTCTAACCAATATAAAATTAATGTTTGAGGTGAATGGTTTAGAAAAATAATAAAGAAACTTACAGTCTAATAAGCAAATGTACTTTACAATGCTTTTAAACACATTTTTTGGAATCAGGATGACGCAGCAATGTCACTTTGAAGAGAATGTGACATACAAAGAAAGTGTTTGATTGGTTAAAAACCTCTAAATCTTCTGTATAGGAACACCCTATCAATTTATTTTCCTCTTTTGATGTGTCTCTGAATCTAACACCTTTTACACTAAGCTGGATAGTTGTTTTTTTGGAGTCAGTGATTTTTCTAACTTCATTTATAGCATCCTCCATTACCCAGGAGCCAGATCAGCAGCAGATGGATAGTTCATCTGAGGAGGAGCATCCTCCTCCTAAAAAGGAAGTTTGGCATGGAAGTTTTTTAACCACCCCATCAGGAGAAAAGAAGGTTATTGCTAAATAGGTGCAATGCAAAATGTTGTCACCAAACTGAGGTCCATATTTATGCTTTAGCTCTGGCTTGCGTCATTTAAGACTGCCAGCCGGAAGCCTAAACATGGGCTAGCGTCTTCAAGAAAGACGCTAGCTGAGTGGGGGTGGCGGTAAGAAAGGAAGTGGTTGTGTGTCAGAAAATGACGCTATCCTGGTTAGAGGCAAAAAAAATGCCTGTAACCAGACTAGCACCATTTCCTGGCACACACACACCAAAAACATAAAGATAGGAGTCATGTCCACCACCCCAATGGCCATCACAGGGGACAAGTGTCTAGTGGGCATGGCCAAGGCACCCTGTACTATGAAGGGGATCCCAAGTTAGGGTCCAAGGTGGCGCTTTAAAAAAAATAAAATACTTACTAATACTTACCCTACTTACCTGGGATGGAGTCCCCCATCCTCTGGTGTCCCTCTGGTGTAGGTGGGGGTGTTCCTGGGGCTTGGGGAGGGCACCTGTGGACCCATTCCATGGTGTCTAACCATGTACATGGGATCACAGGTACCCTAATGCCTGGGTTGACCCAGGTGTTGAATAGCTTTGCACCATTATTTAGCCCCTCCTCCCACCCGTGAGTCATTTTAGTACAGGGGGATACATATGGGGCTATGGGGATAGCACCATTTTTTAGATGGGAACACCTACCTTGCATCTCATTGATGCAAGGTAGGTTCACGCATCCAAAAAATGGTTCAAACTCCTATATTTTTACGTTAGACATGTCTAACGTCAAAATGTGAATATGGAGTTAGGTTTGTGCCAAATTTGCATTAAAAAAATGACACAAATTCGGCACAGACTATAAATATGCTCCTTAGTCCTTAAGTACTTTTAAGAAGAACTACCATGGTACAAGCTCAATGCTAAAGCATCTAAAAACCATGCACCCACGTCACCTGTCAAGGGCACAGATGGAAAGAGAAATGTAGCAGCCCTCTTCATCACATGCAGTTCAGTTGTCTCCTGGAGAATTGCTACAACCTACTACTCCAGGTATCATTGGTTTAAAGAAAGACAAACTATATGTTTCATGTTTGTTTGCAAATGTGTGAATGTGTCTTTTTGTTTGAGTGACTGTAAAGGTGAGTGGATGTGTAAGCAACTGTGTGAGTGAGCCAATGGCTGTGTAAGTATCTACATGGGAGACTGAGTGGCAGTGTGTGTGAGTAGGTTTGTGAGTGGATGTATGGGTGAGGGAGTGGCAATGTGAATAGTTGTATGGGCGTGTGAGGGATGTGTGAGTAGCTGTATGTGAGAATTATTGAGTGTGTGAGTTGCTGTATGAGTGAGTGAGAGGAAGTGGGAGTGGCTGAATAACTGAGTGAATGGCTGTGGGAATTCCTGTTTGGGTGAGTCAGTGGGTGTATAACTATCTGTAAGTGTTTGTGAGTGTCTCTGTGAGTGTACTGAGTGAATGTGTAAGC
This sequence comes from Pleurodeles waltl, assembly GCF_031143425.1. Lineage (NCBI taxonomy): Eukaryota > Metazoa > Chordata > Amphibia > Caudata > Salamandridae > Pleurodeles > Pleurodeles waltl. The sequence goes on along the minus strand of NC_090437.1, from coordinate 254,258,264 downwards.
GTGTGTCACGTGAGTTAGTGTATGTGTCTGTTTGTGTGTCTGAGTGTCTTAGTGTATGCACCAGTGTATAACATGGTCTGCCAGTGTATGCATAAGTGTGTTATTGGGTGTATTAGTGTATGCATGAGTGTGTTCCTAGGTGTGCAGGTGTATGCATCAGTGTATCCCTAGGTGTGTTAGTGTAAGCATGAGTGTGTACCTTGGTGTGTCAGTGTATGCAGCAGTATGTGTCTGGGTGCGTCAGTGTATGCATTAGCGAGTACCTGGGTCTGTTAGTGTATGCATCAGTGTGTGCCTGGGTGTGTCAGTGTATGCACCTGTGTGTGTTTGATGGTGTCAGTGTGTGCATTAGTGTGTGCCTGAGTATGTCAATGTATGGATGAGGGTGTACCTGGATGTGTCAGTATAAGCCTGAGTGTGACTTTGTATTTATCAGTGTGTGCTTGACTGTGTCAGTTTATGCATCAGTGTGTGCCTAGATGTGTCCATGTATGCATCAGTGTGTGACTGGGGCATGTCAGTGTATACATCAGTGTGTGCCTGGATGTGTCAGTGCATGTGTCAGTGTGTGCCTGAGTATGTCAGTGAATGTGTCACTGTGTGTGCCTGGGTATGTCAGTGTTTGCATCAGTGTGTGCCTGAATGTGTCAGTGTACGCATCAGTGTGTGCCTGGGTGTATCAGCATATACATGAGTATCTGCGTACGTGTGTCAGAGTATGCAGTAGTGTGTACCTGGGTGTGCCAGTGTATGCATCATTGTGTGCCTGAATGTGTCAGTGTACACGTCAGTGTGTGCCTGGGTTTATCAGCATATACATGAGTATCTGCGTGGGTGTGTTGGGGTATATATAAGTGTGTGTCTGGGTTTGTTAATGTATAGATCTTCCCTGTCTTCCCTCACCCCTGGACTCCCACACTTGTGTGTCCATGATATTGACACAGGAGACAGCCCCCTGTAAAGAATAAAATCTACAGTGTCAGATAAGGTGAGGTCCAGCATCAAGGAGGAAGTTGACAAGATGCTGACTCTTGGGGTGATTGAGAAGTCCAATAGTCCCTGGTCCAGCCCAGTAGTGTTGGTTCCCAAGGCTGCTGCTCCGGGTGCCAAGCACGAGCTTAAGTTCTGCATGGAGTACCGGGGTCTCAAATCTGTCACACAGACAGATGCTCACCCCATCCCCCGAGCTGAAGAGCTCGTAGACAGACTAGGTGCTGCCAAGTTCCTCAGTACCTTTGACCTCACGTCAGGGTACTGGCAGATCACCTTGACTGAGGGGGCAAAATATTAATCCGCCTTTTCTACTCCTGAGGGTCATTACCAGATCAGAATAATACCCTTTGGTCTGAAACATTTCCCCACTACCTTCCAACAGTTGTTTAACAGGGTCCTGGCTGTCAAGGATGCCTCCTGCGCAGCCTACCTAGACGACATCGCTGTCCATAGTTCCAGATGGGCAGATGAACACCTGCTCCATCTCAAGGAGGTGCTTCAGGCCCTGCAACAGGCAGGCCTGACCATCAAGGCCAATATGTACCAGATTGGGCAGGGGTCCTTGGTGTACTTGGGACACCTAGTAGGTGGTGGCAAGGTGCAGCCCCTCTAGGCCAAGATTGAAACCATCAAGGCCTGGCAACCACCTAGAACTCAGACAGAGGTAAGAGCATTCTTATGTCTCACTGGATAGTACCACAGATTTGTTAAGGGCTATGGCACCATTGTGCCCCCCTTAACAGAACTCAAATCCAAAAAGCATTTTTGGACAGAGGCTTGTCAGAAAGCCTTTGACTCCCTGAAAGAAGCCATGTGCATTGCACCCATGCTCAAGGCACCTGACTACTTTAAAGAATTCATTGTGTTGACAGCCGCTTCAGAGCATGGCATGGGGGGGGGTTCTTGCACAGCTGAGTGAGGAGGGCCTAGACCAACTGGTAGTCTTTATTAGCAGAAGACTGTTACCACGGGAACAGAGGTAGAGTGCTATTGAAAGAGAAGCATGGTCTGGGCACTGAAGAAGCTGAGACCATACCTCTTTGGGACACACTTCCGGGTTCAGATGGCTCCTGCAGATGAGAGGTGAAAATCCTTAACTCTTGGGGTTGTCCATTTCCCTACAGCGGATGGACTTCACGGTGGAGCATCATCCAGGGACTGACCACGCCAATGCTGATGGTCTCTACAGATACTTCTGCAGTAGCGATGAGAGCTCCCAAGGGGTTGGGTAGCTCTCTCAACTTTTAGCTGGGGGGACACATGTTAGAACTGACAGCCTTATGGTGGTCACCCCCAACTTTTGCCTGCCTCCCTCTACTTATTTTACACTGTTTTTGCTGGTTTTAGGACTCTGGACACTTTACCACTGCTAACCAGTGCTAAACTGCATATGCTCTCTCCCTTAAACACAGTGACATTGGCTCATATCCAATTGGCATATTTAATTTACTTGTGAGTCCCTAGTAAGGTGCACTGAACGTGCCCAGGGCCTTTAAATTAAATGCTACTAGTGGGTCTGCAACACTGATTGTGCAATCCCACATAAATAGCCCCTTAACCATGTCTCATGCCAGCCATTGCACGGCCTGTGTGTGTAGTTTCACAGTCATTCTGACTTGGCATTTAAAAGTACTTGCTAAACCTGAAACTCACCTTTTTCTACATATAAGTCACCCCTGAGGTAGGCCTTGGATAATCCCCTGGGCAGGGTGTTATGGAGGTAAAAGGAAGGACATATACCTGTTTGTTTTATGTGTCCTGGTAGTGGAAAACTCCTAAATTTGTTTTCCACTGCTGTGAGGCCTTCTCCTCTCATAGGCTAACATTAGGGCTACCCTCACATACTGTTTCAGTGGTAGGTTCTTATAAGAAAGGGGTAGGCAGGTCTCGTTTAGCATGGCCAGAATGGTAATACAAAATCTTGCTGCCTGGTGAGGTTGGATTTTATATTACTATTTCAGAAATGTCACTTTTAGAAAGACAGTATTTCTCTGCACTTAAAATCCTTCTGTGCCTAACAGCCTGTCTCCAATCCACATCTGGGCTGGGCTGATGAACAGATCCCTTGTGTATTTCACCCAGACAACAACAAACACAGGATGCTCAGTCACACCGGCACACATCTGCATACTGAATGGGTCTCCCTAGCCTGGAAGGGTGGCAGGCCTGACACTTACATTTCAAAGGACAGTGGCCTGCCCTCACACAATGAACTGCCAAACCCCCTACTGGGACCCTGGCAGACAGGGTTATTCTGAAAGGGGACCTTGTGCACTTCAAAACCACTCTTTGACATCTCCCCCACTTCAATCGCACTTTTTGGTCTATAAACTGGGTCTCTGACCTTACCAACCTAGACACTTCCTGGGACAGAGACTCTGAACCAGACACTGCAACCTGCTAAGAGGCACTGCCTGGCTGCCCAAAGGACTGCTTTGCTGTGAAGGACTGCTGCCTTGTTGTTGCCCTGCTGCCTTGCTAGCTTCTGGCTTTTCTGAGAAGTGCTCTCCAAGGGCTTGGATTGAGCTTGCCTCATGTTTCCTGAAGTAGCAGAGCCAAAAAGACTTCACCTCTGCAAAGGAACTCCTTCGATGCATTGCCGACATGGAATGACGCAGCCTGACTTCCTGAGGGAGGAATCAACGCAGCCCTTTGTGTAACAGAAACTCTGACGCATCACCCACAAGATCGACACAGCACCTGTGACTTTGTCCTGCATGCCCAGAATTTCCACGCATCATCCCTGGGCGTCAAAAGACCCCGCATCGCAAAGAGGATTGAAGCCTGAATGCCAGAATTCAAAGCAAAGTCCTTGCTGAGTGGCAAAGAATCAAAGCATCGTTTGTGTGAGTCTGGAAATCTGACACACACCCTTCGTTTTCTACACATGTCCTCCTCTGCTGTCTCCTTGAATGTAATTTTGACGCATACCAGGTACTTTGATCTTGCAAGAGACCCTTGTTGCTTTTTAAAGACTTAAGACTCTTCTTATCCTTATAAAAGTGATACTTCCACTTGTACTTATCAAATCTTGATCGTTTTGACCGTACTTCATTCAGATGAATATCTTATATTTATCTAAACCTGTGTGGTGTATTTTTGTGGTGTTCTCACTGTGTTCTTCCATGATTTATTGCACAAATAGTTTACACATTGCCTTCTAAGTTAAGCCTGACTGCTCAGTGCCAAGCTACCAACGGTGTGAGCACCGGATAATTTGGATTGTGTGTGACTTACCCTGACTAGGATTGTGGTCCCTACTTGGACAAGGGTGCATATCTCTGCCAACTAGAGACCCCATTTCCAACACACATGTTTTCAAGATGTGGACTTCTTAGAAAGTAAGTGTCCAACATATTTGTTTCCACAATGCCTGTACTTTCTGGGTCAAACTCTCCTAGGCACTGAATTTCGTGAAGAGACTTCACCTCTTTATTTTTCCATGCTTGCACGGCCTAGACTTACCTAAACAATTACCCTCAACTCTGAGTACAAACTGGCTGAGCTAACCACGCAATTCCTAGGAACCTATCGACCTGTGTGAAAGCATTTTCAAACTGAAGCTTTGTATTTCCTTGGTTGGAGACTTTTAAGCAGAAATCTCCTCCCGCATCTCCTTCATTTCTGCCTTCTCCGATCATGTAATCTATGAAGTGACATAACGACCAACAGCAATGGAGTGGTCTGCGACAAACTATATATCCATATTCACATTCCACATTTTGAGAATCACAGGATTATAGCCATTAATATTCTTAGAGGCCTCTTTTCTCCTGAGATTGTATGTGTTTTTCAGTGATTTTTGTGTCAGCGTTTGTGCTGCGGATAAAAAGCTGTTTACTCTTGTTTTGGAAATCACGGTTCTTGGAAACCCAAAACGACATCTGGTGTAAACTTTCTTTTAGTCCTGTATTTTTGATGACAGTACTTGCCATATATATGTGTATGAAAGCTCAGAACCTGCTGTTTCAGGCCTTTTTCATCATTGTCTTCCGGGATGGCACATGTCACATACTGTTTGATAAAAAACAGTACTCAGCACTGTCTGTTCCAAATTCCGGTGCTTCTTTCATCCATAATAGCATGTGAATATGAGGAGCACCTCTTGCTTGGTATTCTTTAAATTAAAATGAATCCGAAACTTCGCCAAGAGGAATATTTGCTTTGTTGCAGATGAAAGTCAGCATGGCTTGAAACCAGTGGTAAAATTATCGACAAACATTAACAGGATCCAAAAAGTAAAGTTCTCCTTTTGTCTTCACATTCATGTCCTTAATGTTTGAGTTGGCTTCTCTCAAAAAGACAAACAAGTACTCTCACGTTATTCTGCACAACTGAGAGTCAGAAACCAAGTAGGTGTGCCTTAGGTTTGCAACATAAATTTCCATTCTCTGTGACAACAATACCAATACTTGTTGATCCTATTTTGGCATGCCAACAAATTAATCAAATTGTATTCTAACTTTTCATACTTACCTTAAACTTTGTTGACAAAATCCCTTGCAGAGAGATTTTGTAGATTAACTCTTTTCTTCAGTATGTTGTTTACAGCATATGACAGTATAGACAAGTCACCCTCAAATAATAGATGGACTACGTATGTATGTATCCCAACATGCATTAGAGCTCATTTTGCTTGTTTCATTCGAAAGGGGTCAATAGCATTGCCAATATCATCTTTGGAATGTAGTGGAAGGATACTATAGTGCTCATGTATTTGTTCGGATTTGGATCTATCCACTTTTTCAATCTGTCCACTTGATGGTAACGTTTCCTCCTTCATACTTCCCCAAGATCATCAACATTTTTGTGATAAATAATATTTTGTTTCAGTTACAATGTAGCTTTTTGTACTTCATTAACATTCACTAACTCTTGCCAGATGGTTTTGTTTTGGTAGACACACCGTTTACTAGAATGGTAAGTGGTTCATCAATATCTCTTTCTACACCCACAGTTTCTATTTTCCATTTGAAATCTAAAGGCAAGTAGAAAAGGCATTTCCCTAGCTCATTCGGTAGTATTTTCCCTGTTTTTCGTTCCATACAATCTATTGCTTGAAAAGGGTGTGTATAGTGTGTGAGAACTGATTCATAAATATGTTATCAGTGACGTTCTTCTGGAATAGATTCCAGTTCTAACTTGTTATGTATTCATCTGGCTGGCATTTTGTTGCCCTCTAACTTATCATAGTAATACTTACATATAATTTGCTGTGTTGACAAATCTAAGAGTTTTTCCAAAATAAATGTGCACTAAATTCGTGCTCCTTTTATCTGTTTTCCTGTTCAGTTTTTTGAGAATACAACAATATTGTGAGTTTGGCTGTAGTAGTGAATGAGTCGACAACAAATACAAACACAGTTTGATTTCTCAGAAGAAACTGTGTAAAACTTTACAATTTCTTGTGTAAAGTTTTCAATACTAATACCCGTGTCCTGTTCCTCTACACTTGCACATAACAACTCCTCATTTTTCCTACACTCCTGTTCAGGACCAAATAAATAAAACGAAACATCTTTGCAAATGTTTCCTATCTCTGCCAGTGTACCATTCAATAGAGCTCTAATTATCCCTCCTAAACATAAGGCAGGAGTTTTCACAAAATAAAGTCTCCCAACTAAATGTCACATTTTAGTGTGATGGACAGCTAACATTCTGAACTGATGATAGGTGCTTCTACACACTTTCTTCGATAAACACAACAGTGAATGTCCCTGTACATTAGTATACTTCCTCCTCTGCATTGATCTAAGCCTTGCAAAATTGTAATTTTCTGCTTGACACTTCTATCTGGAAATTGACATAGAAAATGTCTTAACCTGTCAATCGATTCCTGACGAACACTGCACATACTATTACATTTCCATTTATACACAGGTACCTGCCTACCACTTCCTTTTACCTCTTCTACCCACACTTCTTCTACATTTTTAGGAACAATCTCCTCTTTTGAATTGGGATTACTATCTCTTACCTCATAGCAACAACCACTTGTATTAACTGAATGCACTAATGTGTTCTGTTGCAAGTAGCTTTCTTCATTTAAAAAAAGCTTTGTTATAGAAGTGTGCTTCCATTCACCTTTATAAATGTTGCAAAATTAGCTTTATTAATAAACCTTTTTTAGGTTTTTTTTCTTCATAGACACTACTGTTTTATCTGGCATCCTCATCCTGTTCAATATTAAGATAGTTTCCTCTTCACAGCAAATGCTTTGTCAGCTACACTCTCAATATGTTGCTTTTGTTTAACTACTGCACTTGTACGGCTTCATTGTTTCGTAAAAAATTCGGTGTTACTCTACTTTGAAACATTTCAACTGGTGTATCTTCAAATTGTTTCTTTCTCCTTCTTAAACTTTTTCCTTATAACATTTCCTACTTTCAAAATCACATGCTCCTTCCTGTTTCACAGTTGATTTTTAATTTGACCTTTCACTTGAAACTTTTACCTCATTTTGCATTTTTCAACATATTTGTTTCACAAACTCCTTAGTTTTCTTACCAGCTCTTTTTTTCCTGAACATTCTCCATCTTATCTTCACTCTCACTCTCAATTTTGAGCAGGTAGTACTGTTTCTTGAGCTTGTTTCTTCTTTGTATCTTATCAGGCATCGCAATTCCTCTTCTTTAAATGCAAGTAGATATCTGGAAAGCAAATATGAATACATTTATCTCTATAAAACATAGCATCAAAGTAGATCCAATAAGCATGGAACTGAGAACATAACTGGTCATTTCAGTGTCTAAAAGTTTCAATAAGTCTCTCATTATACATCTATAAATGTGTATACTAGTTACTTTATATATAGGAGAATGGGAATTCCCCTATCCGAAACTCTTTGCATTGTACTTGGTGTGTTTCCAACATTATGGACATCCCACTGTGTGTACAACTACCTTTCATTTTAATAGGCATGACTAGGTTTAACCGAGTGCGTCAGTGTATGCATCAGTTTGTCCATGGGCATTAGCGTTTGGCTTGTTGTGTCACTGTATATATCTTTGTATGTCTGGGGCATAAATATTTGTATTACAGTTTAGTATGCTGTCTTAGGCGATATATTAGTGTCTACATGGGTGTGTTAGTGCCCGCATTGGTATGTGCTTGGTTGTGTTAATGGATGCATGAGTATTTGCCTAGGTGTGTCAGTGTCTGTATCAGTGTGTCCATGGGTGTGTCACTGATTGCAGTACTGTTTACTTGATATGTCACTGTCTGTTTTGGTGTGTGTTTGGTTGTGTCAGTAGCTGTATCAGTATGTGCGTAGGTGTGTTACTCTCTATATTTGTATCTGATTTCTTGTGTTAGTGTGTGCATTTGGTGTGTGCCTGGATGTCACAGTAGCTGTATTAGTGTTTTACATCAGTCTGTGTATTCGTAGGTGAGTGTCTGCATTAGAACTTGGCTGTGTGTGTGAGTGTCTGCATCAGTCTCTGCCTGGGTGTGTCAGTAGAGTTACATGTCTAACTCACTACGTGTATCAGTGTGTACCTAGATGTGTCAGTACCTGTATAAGTCTGTGCCTGGCTGTCTCTGTAGCTGTATTAGTGTTTGGCTTAGTATATCAATCTGTGCATCAGTTTGACTCTGTGGGGCATATTTATACTCCGTTTGCGCCGAATTTGCGTGGTTTTTTTCGACGCAAATTCGACGCAAAACTAACTCCATATTTATACTTTGGCGTTAGACGCGTCTAGCGCCAAAGTTCATGGAGTTAGCGTCATTTTTTTGCGTGAACACCTTCCTTGCGTTAATGATATGCAAGGTAGGCGTTCCCGTCTTAAAAAATGACTGCGATGCATATGCGTCGTATTTATACTCCTGGGCAAAAATGACGCCCGGGAGTGGGCGGGACTAAAAAACCCGCATTTGTGCCGGATTTTAGCGCCTGGGTCAGGGCAGGCGTTAAGGGACCTGTGGGCTCAGAATGAGCCTAGAGGTGCCCTCCCAAGCCCCCAGGGACACCCCCTGCCACCCTTGCCCACCCCAGGTGACACCCAAGGATGGAGGGACCCATCCCAGGGAAGAAAAGGTAAGTTGTGGTAAGTATTTTTTTTAATTTTTTTTTGGCATAGGGGGGCCTGATTTGTGCCCCCCTACATGCCACTATGCCCAATGACCATGCCCAGGGGACAGAAGTCCCCTGGACATGGCCATTGGGCAAGGGGGCATGACTCCTGTCTTTGCTAAGACAGGAGTCATGTTAATGGCGTCTGGGCGCACAAAAAAAATGGCGCAGATCGGGTTAAGACGATTTTCTTGCCTCAGCCTGACTTGCCCCATTTTTGGACGCCCAAACGCCATTTTTCCCTACGCCGGCGCTGCCTGGTGTACGTGGGTTTTTTTCACGCACACCAGGCAGCGCCGGTCGGCTAACGCCGGCTAACGCCGGCTAACGCCATTCATTAAATACGGCGCCCGCATGGCGCTTCAGAATGGCGTTAGCCGGCGCTAATTTTTTTGGCGCAAAAACTGCGTTAGCGCAGTTTTGCGTCAAAAAGTATAAATATGGGCCTGTGTGTCTCACTGGCTGCATGGGTGTTTGGCTGGGTATGCACATGACTGCATTAGTGTTTTATGGATGTCTCAGTTTGTGTCACAGTGTATACCTAGATCTGTAAATAGCTGTATAACTGTTTTGTTTGAATGTGTTAGTGCCTGCAAAATAATTATTTCTGGATTTAGAAATGACCCTTTATCTCTGTGACAAAATCACATAACACCTGTATGGGAGTGTCAAAGTGTAGTTTAACTCAGCATGTCGCTTACTATCTACCTCTGTTTGTACAGTGGTCATAGTTGGTCCTGCAAAACTAAACTTGCTGTATAAGTACCTGTTTGGGTTTCTGAGTGGGTACGAAAATATACTATTCGCTTAAAAAATCTATTTTCCAGACTCATTAAGTTTTAGCACATAGATGAAAAAAAAGTTTTGTAACTGTTCACAAATTTGTGTTCCTCCATTTATGGTCACGTTACCTTTCTTTATTTTCATCCTTTACCCTTCCTTCATATTCAATTTTAATTTTTGCAAACATCCTATTCAGTTTCATCCCCTGTACATGCACGCATACCTTTTTTAACACAGTTTTTTTTAATTACTCCTTAATTCACATACCCGTTAAAAGTGTTTGCTACACTGTATTTTTGTTTGTCTGTATCAGTTAGAACCTCTCTCAATGAAAATGCAAAATAAAACGCACAAGAATGATACACCACTCTCATACAAGGAAATCATTAATGGCAACCTTTTCAAGATTACTCAGCCAGAAAATAAATCACAACTTTGTTTTCATATTTCACTTATGCTATGCTACTTGTGAATGGTCAGTTTTGTTAACTCTTTCTAACACTCCTGTAAAGTAAGCCCACTTTGGTAGAGGTTTTGGACAGATCAGTGGATCTGCAATAGCGCTCACCACTGCACCCCCGAGTAATCTGTTCATAAACAATGCTGTTTATACTCCAGCTGATATAAATGACTACATTTGCACCCAAACACTCTTTGTTCAGCATTTATTCTATTAGAACTGTCCCTTCACATTCACAGTCTAGTCTTTTTTGTTCCTTTCCTCCAATGCTCCTATTGCTCTGTTACCATGGGAATTAATTTTGAAAGATTGTCTGCTAGCAGTAGGTCAGAAGTTCACAAAGGTTTTTTAGAGCAGCATACTAACTTCTAAGACAACTTTAGCAGGCGTGGTAAAGTGTTTGAAATTATAACCATATCCCAAACACCATTATCTGTTTGTTATTCCTTCAAAGCTAATCACACATCTATTTACTTTGATCTCAATATCACTTCCTATTTTTAATTACTAGCATACTTATAACATCCAATTAAATTTGATCTTTTCAATTTTAGGTGCTAGGCTCCATTTTAACTGACTTTCATTTGACATTTGTCTCATTCAACTGCAACCTTCGGCTGTGTGAGACTTCAGCTTTCCTCAAAAATGCTCAGAGTGTGGATTGTGGGTCATATCTTTGTGTTTTGGGCCAGACAGAGTATTAAAAAGATTGGCATTGATAGGGTCCTGGGTTTACCTAATGTGGATATTACTTGTGTTGGCCAGAGCATGTCAAAGTGCCATCAATTACTCCCTTTGGTTGAAAGCATTATGGATTGCCAATATCTAGACCTCACGATTGTGCACTGTGGTTGCAATGACATGGGCACAGTTACTGGGGTAGGATTTAAATCCTAACAGAAGATACCTTTGGTAAATAATGGCACTTTTCACACAATCTGCCTTGATATTTTCTAACATTTGTCAAAGACAGAAGTGGAAGTAGTCAAGTGAATTTCTCAGAGACCACATAGTCTCTATATACCACAATAATTTGTGCTTTGATATACATGGTATATATAGAAATGATGGAGTTCACTTGACAGAGGAAGGCAACAGGGTGTTCCTCAAGAACGTGAAAGACTGCATCCTGTATTATGTGTAGTTATCACCTACACATCATAAACACAGGGGCTCTTTTCTGAGCTGTTCTTTTACCAAAGACAAATTTATTTATGTTTTAATACCTATTTTTTAAAATCTTCATGTGGATCTGTGGCTCTATCGTGGATTCACAAACCAAAAGCACTCCTACAACATATACCAGCAACACTGAAGGATGTATCAGTGGATGTGTGATTGGTTTTTCAGTGTATGACTGGGCATGCCAGTATATGTCTGGGTCTGTAAGTTGGTGTGAGAGCATCTGTCTTGGTGTGTGGGTTTGTGTGACAGTATCTGGCTAGGTATGTGACTTTGTTTGAGAGTTTTTGTATGGATCTGTCAGTGGGTGTAAGAGTGTCTGAGTGTGTGAGTGGGTGTGAGAGTTTCTGTCAGTGTGGGTGAGTGGATGTGAGAGCTTCTGTCTGGGTATGTGAGTGGGTGAGAGATTGTCTGAGTGTGCGAGTGGGTGTGAGAGTATCTGTGTGGGTCTGTGAGTGGGTATGAGAATGTCTGGGTATATGAGTGGGTGTGAGAGTGTCTGTGCGGGTGTGTGAGTGGGTGTAAGAGTGTCCGGATATGTGAGTGGGTGTGAGAGTATCTGTGTGGTTGGGTGAGTAGATGTGACAGTGTCTGGATGTGTGGAGGTATGAAAGTGTCTGTGTGGGTGTGTAAGTGGGTATCAACATTTCTGTCTGGGTGTGAGAGTGTCTGTGTGAGTGTGAGTGAGAATGTCTGTCTGGGTGTGTGAGAGTACCTGTGTGGGTGTTAGTGTATATCAGGGTGTGTGAGTGTGTCTGGATGGTTGTGTCATTGGGCGTGAGAGTGTCTGTGTGAGTGGGTGTGAGAGTGACTGGATGTGTAAGTTGGTGTGAGAGTGTCTGTGTGGCTCTGTGAATGGGTACGAGTTTCTGGCTGGGTGTGAGAGTGGTTGTGATAGTATGTGCTTGGGTGTGTGAGGGGGTGCGAGTGTCTGGGTATGTGAGTGAGAGTCTGTATGGGTCTGTGAATGGGTGTGAGAGTGTCTGGGGGTATGAGAAGGTGTGAGAGTGTATGTGTGGATGTATGAGTAGGTTTGAGGGTGCCTGTCTGGGTGTGGAAGTGGGTAAGAGAGTGTGTGGATCTGTGAATGGATGTGTGAGTATAGATCTATATATATTCCCATTACACATACTTTTGACACATCTATAAAAGACGCATGGGGTCAGGGAAGGTGTACCCTGACCCTTTCACTTAATTTACACACTACTTTTCAGTCCCAGGGACCGTTTCCTGATTTATAAAATAATGGCCACAACTTTTCTCTCAGGTTACAGGTTGCAACCAGCCTATCAGGGCCTTGTTTTGGTGCATGGATTCCTAGATCTCCATTTTTGTTTTTCCTTTAACCGGTTCGGTGCCTTGGACGAGATGATCTCCTCTGCGTCCCTGTGCCTTGGACGAGATGCAAATTTATTTTAGGCCATTTCTGCCCCCCCGGGGGCAGATTGGCTTATTATTAGGCCGAACTGCCCCCGGGGGGGGGGCAGAACCCTCTAGGCACCAGAGCAATTTTTTTTGTGTGTTTTTTTTTTGTTTGTTTGTTTTTTTAGAGATGAGGAGCGACCCATCAGGCAAGGGTCACTCCCCTGGGGGGCAAATTGTATTTAGGCCATTTTTGCCCCCCTTGGGGACAGATAGGCCGATTTTAGGTCAATCTGCCCCCAAGGGGGCAGAAACCACTAGCAACCTGGGATTTGTGTTTTGGCGCCAATGTCACGCAGGCGAAGCGACCCCGTAGGCAAGGGTCGCTCTCGGGGGGGGTGGGCGTTGGGGGGGCAAATTTATTTTAGGCCATTTCTGCCCCCCCGGGGGCAGATCGGCCTATTATTAGGCCGAACTGCCCCCAGGGGGGGGCAGAACCCTCAGGGCACCTGGGCAAATTTTTTTGTTGTGTTTTTTTTTTGTTTGTTTGTTTTTTTAGAGATGGGGAGCGACCCATCAGGCAAGGGTCACTCCCCTTGGGGGCAAATTGTATTTAGGCCATTTCTGCCCCCTTTGGGGGCAGATTGGCTGATTTTAGGTCAATCTGCCCCCAAGGGGGCAGAAACCACTAGGCACCTGGGATTTGTTTTTTGGCGCCAATGTCAGGCAAGGGTCGCTCCCGGGTGGGGGCTGGGGGGCAAATTTATTTTAGGCCATTTCTGCCCCCCCTGGGGGCAGATCGGCCTATTATTAGGCCGAACTGCCCCCGGGGGGGCAGAACCGTCTAGGCACCAGGGCAAATTTTTTTTTTGTGTTTTTTTTGTGTTTGTTTGTTTTTTTAGAGATGGGGAGCGACCCATCAGGCAAGGGTCGCTCCCCTCGGGGGCAAATTGTATTTAGGCCATTTCTGCCCCCCTTGGGGGCAGATTGGCCGATTTTAGGTCAATCTGCCCCCAAGGAGGCAGAAACCACTAGGCACCTGGGATTTGTTTTTTGGCGCCAATGTCACACAGGGGGAGCGACCCCGTAGGCAAGGGTCGCTCCCGGGGGGGGGGGTGGGGGTTGGGGGGGAAATTTATTTTAGGCCATTTCTGCCCCCCCTGGCGGCAGATCGGCCTATTATTAGGCCGAACTGCCCCCAGGGGGGGGGGCAGAACCCTCAGGGCACCAGGGCAAATTTTTTTGTTGTGTTTTTTTTTTTTTTTTTGTTTTTTTAGAGATGGGGAGCGACCCATCAGGCAAGGGACGCTCCTCTGGGGGGCAAATTGTATTTAGGCCATTTCTGCCCCCCTTGGGGGCAGATTGGCCGATTTTAGGTCAATCTGCCCCCAAGGGGGCAGAAACCACTAGGCACCTGGGATTTGTTTTTTGGCGCCAATGTCACACAGGGGGAGCGACCCCGTAGGCAAGAGTCGCTCCCGGGGGGGGTGGGGGATGGGGGGGCAAATTTATTTTAGGCCATTTCTGTCCCCCCTGGGGGCAGATCGGCCTATTATTAGGCCGAACTGCCCCCAGGGGGGGGGGCAGAACCCTCAGGGCACCAGGGCAAATTTTTTTGTTGTGTTTTTTTTTTTTTGTTTGTTTTTTTAGAGATGGGGAGCGACCCATCAGGCAAGGGTCGCTCCCCTGGGGGGCAAATTGTATTTAGGCCATTTCTGCCCCCCTTAGGGGCAGATTGGCCGATTTTAGGTCAATCTGCCCCCAAGGGGGCAGAAACCACTAGGCACCTGGGATTTGTTTTTTGGCGCCAATGTCACGCAGGGGGAGCGACCCCGTAGGCAAGGGTCGTTCCCGGGCAGGGGGGGCTTGGGGGGGGTGGGGGGGTCAAATATTTTTTAGGGCATTTCTGCCCCCCCCTCCCGTTGCCAGCTGAGCTAGAGGCCAAACTCCACAGGTAGACACTTTGCAAAAAACACCTCTGTTTTCTGTGAAAAAATTTGTTGTGTCCACGTTGTGTTTTGGGCCATTTCCTTTCGTGGGCGCTAGGCCTACCCACAGAAGTGAGTTACCATTTTTATCGAGAGACTTAGGGGAACGCTGGGTGGAAGGAAATTTGTGGCTCCTCTCAGATTCCAGAACTTTCTGCCACAGAAATGTGAGGAACATGTGTTTTTTTAGCCAAATTTTGAGGTTTTCAAAGGATTCTGGGTAACAGAACCTGGTCCGAGCCCCACAAGTCATCCCATCTTGGATTCCCCTAGGTCTCTAGTTTTAAAAAATGCACAGGGTTGGTAGGTTTCCCTAGGTGCCGGCTGAGCTACAGGCCAAAGTCCACAGGTAGGCACTTCGCAAAAAACACCTCTGTTTTCTTTCAAAAATGTGGATGTGTCCACGTTGCGCTTTGGGGCGTTTCCTGTCGCGGGCGCTAGGCCTACCGACACAAGTGAGGTATCATTTATATCGGGAGACTTGGGGGAACGCTGGGTGGAAGGAAATTTGTGGCTCCTCTCAGATTCCAGAACTTTCTGCCACAGAAATGTGCGGAACATGTGTTTTTTTAGCCAAATTATGAGGTTTGCAAAGGATTCTGGGTAACAGAACCTGGTCCGAGCCCCGCAAGTCACCCCTCCTTGGATTCCCCTAGGTCTCTAGTTTTCAGAAATGCACAGATTTGGTAGGTTTCCCTAGGTGCCGGCTGAGCTAGAAGCCAAAATCTACAGGTAGGCACTTCGCAAAAAACACCTCTGTTTTCTTCCAAAAATTTGGATGTGTCCACGTTGCGCTTTGGGGCGTTTCCTGTTGCGGGCGCTAGGCCTACCCACACAAGTGAGGTATCATTTTTATCGGGAGACTTGGGGGAACGCTGGGTGGAAGGAAATTTGTGGCTCCTCTCAGATTCCAGAACTTTCTGCCCCAGAAATGTGAGGAACATGTGTTTTTTTAGCCAAATTTTGAGGTTTGCAAAGGATTCTGGGTAACAGAACCTGGTCCGAGCCCCGCAAGTCACCCCTCCTTGGATTCCCCTAGGTCTCTAGTTTTCAGAAATGCACAGGTTTGGTAGGTTTCCCTAGGTGCCGGCTGAGGTAGAGGCCAAAATCTACAGGTAGGCACTTCGCAAAAAACACCTCTGTTTTCTTCCAAAAATTTGGATGTGTCCACGTTGCGCTTTGGGGCGTTTCCTGTCGCGGGCACTAGGCCTACCCACACAAGTGAGGTATCATATTTATCGGGAGACTTGGGGGAACGCTGGGTGGAAGGAAATTTGTGGCTCCTCTCAGATTCCAGAACTTTCTGCCACAGAAATGTGCGGAACATGTGTTTTTTTAGCCAAATTTTGAGGTTTGCAAAGGATTCTGGGTAACAGAACCTGGTCCGAGCCCCACAAGTCACCCCTCCTTGGATTCCCCTAGGTCTCTAGTTTTCAGAAATGCACAGGTTTGGTAGGTTTCCCTAGGTGCCGGCTGAGCTAGAGGCCAAAATCTACAGGTAGGCACTTCGCAAAAAACACCTCTGTTTTCTTAAAAAAATTTGGATGTGTCCACGTTGCGCTTTGGGGCGTTCCTGTCGCGGGCGCTAGGCCTACCCACACAAGTGAGGTATCATTTTTATCGGGAGACTTGGGGGAACGCTGGGTGGAAGGAAATTTGTGGCTCCTCTCAGATTCCAGAACTTTCTGCCACAGAAATGTGAGGAACATGTGTTTTTTTAGCCAAATTTGGGGTTTGCAAAGGATTCTGGGTAACAGAACCTGGTCCGAGCCCCGCAAGTCACCCCTCCTTGGATTCCCCTAGGTCTCTAGTTTTCAGAAATGCACAGGTTTGGTAGGTTTCCCTAGGTGCCAGATGAGCTAGAGGCCAAAATCTACAGGTAGGCACTTCGCAAAAAACACCTCTGTTTTCTTCCAAAAATGTGGATGTGTCTACGTTGAGCTTTGGGGCATTTCCTGTTGCGGGCGCTAGGCCTACCCACACAAGTGAGGTATCATTTTTATCGGGAGACTTGGGGGAACGCTGGGTAAAAGGAAATTGGTGGCTCCTCTCAGATTCACGAACTTTCTGCCACAGAAATGTGAGGAACATGTGTTTTTTTAGCCAAATTTTGAGGTTTGCACAGGATTCTGGGTAACAGAACCTGGTCCGAGCCCCGCAAGTCACCCCTCCTTGGATTCCCCAAGGTCTCTAGTTTTCAGAAATGTAAAGGTTTGGTAGGTTTCCCTAGGTGCCGGCTGAGCTAGAGGCCAAAATCTACAGGTAGGCACTTCGCAAAAAACACCTCTGTTTTCTTCCAAAAATTTGGATGTGTCCACGTTGCGCTTTGGGGCGTTTCCTGTCGCGGGCGCTAGGCCTACCCACACAAGTGAGGTATCATTTTTATCGGGAGACTTGGGGGAATGCTGGGTGGAAGGAAATTTGTGGCTCCTCTCAGATTCCAGAACTTTCTGCCACAGAAATGTGAGGAACATGTGTTTTTTTAGCCAAATTTTGAGGTTTGCAAAGGATTCTGGGTAACAGAACCTGGTCAGAGCCCCGCAAGTCACCCCTCCTTGGATTCCCCTAGGTCTCTAGTTTTCAGAAATGCACAGGTTTAGTAGGTTTTCCTAGGTGCCGGCTGAGCTAGAGGCCAAAATCTACAGGTAGGCACTTCGCAAAAAAACACCTCTGTTTTCTTCCAAAAATTTGGATGTGTCCACGTTGCGCTTTGGGGCGTTTCTTGTCACGGGCGCTAGGCCTACCCACACAAGTGAGGTATCATTTTTATCGGGAGACTTGGGGGAACGCTGGGTGGAAGGAAATTTGTGGCTCCTCTCAGATTCCCAAACTTTCTGCCACAGAAATGTGAGGAACATGTTTTTTTTAGCCAAATTTTGAGGTTCGCAAAGGATTCTGGGTAACAGAACCTGGTCCGAGCCCCACAAGTCACCCCTCCTTGGATTCCCCTAGGTCTCTAGTTTTCAGAAATGCACAGGTTTGGTAGGTTTCCCTAGGTGCCGGCTGAGCTAGAGGCCAAAATCTACAGGTAGGCACTTCGCAAAAAACACCTCTGTTTTCTTCCAAAAATGTGGATGTGTCTACGTTGCGCTTTGGGGCGTTTCCTGTTGCGGGCGCTAGGCCTACCCACACAAGTGAGGTATCATTTTTATCGGGAGACTTGGGGGAACGCTGGGTAAAAGGAAATTTGTGGCTCCTCTCAGATTCCCGAACTTTCTGCCACAGAAATGTGAGGAACATGTGTTTTTTTAGCCAAATTTTGAGGTTTGCACAGGATTCTGGGTAACAGAACCTGGTCCGAGCCCCGCAAGTCACCCCTCCTTGGATTCCCCTAGGTCTCTAGTTTTCAGAAATGCACAGGTTTGGTAGGTTTCCCTAGGTGCCGGCTGAGCTAGAGGCCAAAATCTACAGGTAGGCACTTCGCAAAAAAACACCTCTGTTTTCTTCCAAAAATTTGGATGTGTCCACGTTGCGCTTTGGGGCGTTCCTGTCACAGGAGCTAGGCCTACCCATACAAGTGAGGTATCATTTTTATCGGGAGACTTGGGGGAACGCTGGGTGGAAGGAAATTTGTGGCTCCTCTCAGATTCCAGAACTTTCTGCCACAGAAATGTGAGGAACATGTGTTTTTTTAGCCAAATTTGGGGTTTGCAAAGGATTCTGGGTAACAGAACCTGGTCCGAGCCCCGCAAGTCACTCCTCCTTGGATTCCCCTAGGTCTCTAGTTTTCAGAAATGCACAGGTTTGGTAGGTTTCCCTAGGTGCCAGATGAGCTAGAGGCCAAAATCTACAGGTAGGCACTTCGCAAAAAACACCTCTGTTTTCTTCCAAAAATGTGGATGTGTCTACGTTGCGCTTTGGGGCGTTTCCTGTTGCGGGCGCTAGGCCTACCCACACAAGTGAGGTATCATTTTTATCGGGAGACTTGGGGGAACGCTGGGTAAAAGGAAATTTGTGGCTCCTCTCAGATTCCCGAACTTTCTGCCACAGAAATGTGAGGAACATGTGTTTTTTTAGCCAAATTTTGAGGTTTGCACAGGATTCTGGGTAACAGAACCTGGTCCGAGCCCCACAAGTCACCCCTCCTTGGATTCCCCAAGGTCTCTAGTTTTCGGAAATGCACAGGTTTGGTAGGTTTCCCTAGGTGCCGGCTGATCTAGAGGCCAAAATCTACAGGTAGGCACTTCGCAAAAAACACCTCTGTTTTCTTCCAAAAATTTGGATGTGTCCATGTTGCGCTTTGGGGCGTTTCTTGTCACGGGCGCTAGGCCTACCCACACAAGTGAGGTATCATTTTTATCGGGAGACTTGGGGGAACGCTGGGTGGAAGGAAATTTGTGGCTCCTCTCAGATTCCCAAACTTTCTGCCACCGAAATGTGAGGAACATGTTTTTTTTAGCCAAATTTTGAGGTTCGCAAAGGATTCTGGGTAACAGAACCTGGTCCGAGCCCCGCAAGTCACCCCTCCTTGGATTCCCCTAGGTCTCTAGTTTTCAGAAATGCACAGGTTTGGTAGGTTTCCCTAGGTGCCGGCTGACCTAGAGGCCAAAATCTACAGGTAGGCACTTCGCAAAAAACACCTCTGTTTTCTTCCAAAAATTTGGTTGTGTCCACCTTGCGCTTTGGGGCGTTTCCTGTCGCGGGCGCTAGGCCTACCCACACAAGTGAGGTATCATTTTTATCGGGAGACTTGGGAGAACGCTGGGTGGAAGGAAATTTGTGGCTCCTCTCAGATTCCAGAACTTTCTGCCACAGAAATGTGAGGAACATGTGTTTTTTTAGCCAAATTTTGAGGTTTGCAAAGGATTCTGGGTAACAGAACCTGGTCCGAGCCCCGTAAATCACCCCTCCTTGGATTCCCCTAGGTCTCTAGTTTCCAGAAATGCACAGGTTTGGTAGGTTTCCCTAGGTGCCGGCTGAACTAGAGGCCAAAATCTACAGGTAAGCACTTCGCAAAAAACACCTCTGTTTTCTTCCAACAATTTGGATGTGTCCACGTTGCGCTTTGGGGCGTTTCCTGTCGCGGGCGCTAGGCCTACCCACACAAGTGAGGTATCATTTTTATCGGGAGACTTGGGGGAACATAGATTAGCAAAACAAGTGTTATTGCCCCTTGTCTTTCTCTACATTTTTTCCTTCCAAATATAGGAGAGTGTGTAAAAAAGACATCTATTTGAGAAATGCCCTGTAATTCACATGCTAGTATGGTCACCCCGGAATTCAGAGATGTGCAAATAACCACTGCTCCTCAACACCTTATCTTGTGCCCTTTTTGGAAATACAAAGGTTTTCTTGATAGCAATTTTTTACTCTTTATATTTCAGCAAATGAATTGCTGTATACCCGGTATAGAATGAAAACGCACTGCAGGGTGCAGCTCATTTATTGGCTCTGGGTTCCTCGGGTTCTTGATAAACCTACAAGCCCTATATATCCCCGCAACCAGAGGAGTACAGCAGACGTAACGGTATATTGCTTTCGATAATCTGACATTGCAGGGAAAAGTTACAGAGTAAAACGTAGAGAAAAATTGATGTTTTTTTCACCTCAATTTCAATATATTTCTTTTTCAGTTGTTATTTTCTGTAGGAAACCCTTGTAGGATCTACACAAATGACCCCTTGCTGAATTCAGAATTTTGTATACTGTTCAGAAATGTTTAGGTTTCTGGGATCCAGCATTGGTTTCATGCCCATTTCTGTCACTGACTGGAAGGAGGCTGAAAGCTCAAAAAATTGCAAAAATGGGGTATGTCCCAGTAAAATGCCAAAATTGTGTTGAAAACTTGGGTTTTCTGATTCAAGTCTGCCTGTTTCTGAAAGCTGGGAAGCTGCTGAGTTTAGCACCGCAAACCCATTGTTGATGCCATTTTCAGGGGAAAAACCACAAGCCTTCTTCTGCAGCCACGTTTTCAATTTTTTTTGATAAAAACGAAATTTTCCCTGTATTTTGGCCAATTTCTTGGCCTCCTTCAGGGGAACCCACAAAGTCTGGGTACCTCTAGAATCCCTAGGATGTTGGAAAAAAAGGACGCAAATTTGGCTTGGTTAGCTTATGTGGACAAAAAGTTATGAGGGCCTAAGCGCGAACTGCCCCAAATAGGCAAAAAAAGGCCTGGCACAGGAGGGGGAAAAGGCATGGCAGCGAAGGGGTTAATAACTCAAAAACTACTGAATAGATTTACACCAAATCACATATCTTTCTGAACCAAAAGCTACATATATATATATATATATATATATATATATATATATATATATATATATATATATATATATATATATATATATATTTTTTTTTATATATAGTTAGATCGCCACTGGGTAGTTGTAGTTAGATCATTGTTTCCATAGGAAATGTGTTTTATGTGTTGGTAATACTTGTGGCCCTGTTTGTTGAATTTCTAAAGAACTTTTCAAAAAGGTGGTACTATTTGACTATTTTGCATGGAAAGTTTCTAAATGACCCGTCAAGCCGGGCTTGAGAAAAAAAGAAAATGAAAAAGAAAATGCTTTTCCACAGAATTCTTTAAGAAGTGCTACTGTAGCAACTGCTAAATGGAATACACCAAAGTTGGTAGAAAGCCAGATCTTGGTCCCCAGATTGAGTTTTTTTTAATTTGGTGTAAATCTGTTCAATGGTTTTTGATAAAAATAAGGGTTCAAAATATTAGTATATCTGGACTGTTACCAAGAACGTCACTTTAAAAATACAGCACTTTCATTGGCTCAGGAAGCATTTTTGCCCTTTAGCCATCTCGCTCCTGTGGGAGTCAGACTTTCACAGAAGAGAGCACTCTGATTGGCTGACAGCAAGATGAAAAAAATGTTGACTTAGTCTCCTGTCCTAAAGTTAAAAAAAAAAAACGTAAGGGGAAGGAATACCCTGCTCCTCCAAGGCCCCATGGGGCAAACCAAGAGGGTCCCCTTCTAGGGTCAAGAAACAAAAAACTCAGCAATTTATCCCAAAGGACTCTTTGGGACTGCAACAAAATAAAAAATGGCGGCCCAGGTCACATTGTTTAATTAAGGGAAGGGACCAGTGGCCCTCCTCCCTGAACCATTGAAGCCCCGGGAAGTCCACATTGTTTTGGGCCACAATGTCCAGTTATACTATTTATAATTAGATCAATATATTCCGACCATATAAGGTAATCAGTGTATTTGTATGGGTTATATGGATATATTTCTATAATAAAACATATCTGTCACAATGTTTAAAACAATTATAGGAAATGCATCTATAAGTGCTTCACTAGTAAAATATTGAGGTGGAAAAATGTTTAATTTGATATATCAACAGGAAGAAATAGAATTCCTGAGTCTGTTAATATTATCCATGCATGTACAAATGGGTCTTTATGTACTACAATTTTACACTTCTAAATGTTTTTGCATATGTTTAATATGTTAACATCCCTAAGTATCTATACCTTTTATATGTTGGTATTTATCTACATATTGATATACCTTCCACCTACTGCAGAGGAAAGAAAAACCCTTAAAACTTTCCTCAAACCATAACTTTATCATCCATTATAAACCTCTTTCAAACTATGTCCCTTCCTCTGTTCTCAGACTCATTCCAAACCTCTCATAATACTATAAACTCCAAAATAACCCTTTCAAACCTCTTTCATATTTTTGCCTATGTATCCTATTTATCCAACTACCAGGCACACATGTTCACCACTCTCAATAATAATTTACATTTTCCCTCTACTAATCCATCAGTAATTCACCTTGGGTTCCAGAGTATAATGTTACTCACTTGGGAGCACTTCACGCCCTTCAACGCCTTGTCAGGGATAGTAAATGCTAAATAAATACTTTTTACAATTACAATTACAAATTATTTCTACCCCTAACTATAATTGTACTTCAACCTGTGTTTTTTCAGTGAATTTCTAGGTTTTATTTTATGTAAAGTAAAATATGGCTAAAACACTTAACTGTGTACATTCACTATGTAAGGATGCTTGACTACTTTGGGGGAGTGAGCTATAGGCACAGTTTTCACATTAAATGCAGACTAGGGACTTACCTCTTAATGGGGTCTTGATGCCTGGAAGAAGTGGGATTTAAGCACAATCTGTGCACTGAGCACTGACTGTGTGGCAAAGGCTTGCCGACATAAGGGGCCTAGGTATCTGGAGGGAGTGGAGACTATGCAGAGTTGGGGATGCAATGCTTCTGATAGTAGAGGCTTACACACCTAATAGGTTTGTATGTCTGGACGGAGTGGGCTCTATGTACAGTCTACTCAATGAGTGTGGACTGTACCTAGTAGGGGCCTGTCCATGCAATGGGGCTTCATGTTTTGAGGATTTGGGTGTATGACATGGTATGACTCTGCTGTTGTATCTTGTAATGCACTCATAAAAAATGTCTTGGGTCCAGTCAACCTCATTTGTAAAACTTGGGTAGCTATGGCTTCGAGGGAAAAGGTTTAAACACCCTTGTGGGTGAGTTGTGCACTAAATCAAATGGCTATCAGCAATAATAATAATAATAAACATTTAACAGCATCAAACAACAAAATAAAAAAGCCACAGAACACTAGAGAAACCTGACAATAATTTGTAAAAATAGTCCAAGATGAGCAAAATCCACCACATGGTTCCAAAGATACAGATTTGAAAGAAAACTTAAATCTCAGTTTAACTGCTAACAAGCATAGGTAGCCATAACATTTGTAAACTTTTAAACAGTTTGTACACATTTATTTTGACTACTTTGAAGAACTTGGACAACCAAGTCGATCAGGGAGGTCAAAGGGGACAATAAGGAATATTTAGACAGTTACATGGCCACCAAATCATTTTTTCCAGTCCAGTTCACAGTTTATGAAAGTTGATTTTGACTACTCTGGGCCAACTTGGTCAGCCAAATCTGTCAGGGAGAAGGTCTTGGGGGTCACTTAGGTGGATTTTGACAGTCACCTGGTCACCAAAATGTTCCAGTCCAGTTCTAAACTTTACAGCATGATCACCATAGACTTCAATGAAGTGGTCCCAATGCTGCGGATACAGGATATTGAAGATGCTCTAGGATGCATTTGGTGCTGCGCAGTTGACAGGGGCTCCTTTGTGGTTATTCCTTGGTCCACTGGTCAGGTAGGGCGACTTTGGCCACAGATGTTGGAGACACTCAAAATCCTCTCTGAGACAGTAGAAGACCAGCTGTGGCTGGGCTACAGCTCTCCATCCACAGCGGTCTCAGTGTTATTCTTTGAAGGAGGCTGGTGTCCCTCTTGGGTGACCAACTTGGGGTTCCCAGTTGTAGTCAGCAGTGAATCTCTCTTAGTGGCTGCTGAGTTGGGATACTTCAACTTTGAAGCTGGTTCCAGGGGGTCAGCTGAATGACCGTTTGAGTCACTTCTATGGTCTGGGGCTAGGGATCAACCTTTCCTGGAGCCAGGAGCCACAGGCACAGTCCTCTCTTTGTTAGTGTATGATGCTGCAGGTGCAGTCTAGCAGATTGCGCAGCCTCTCTTTGCCAAGACCTCAGATCAGCAAGGCAGTCCTTCTTCGATCTGTTCTCCAGTTCTGGCATGATCTGAGGTCCAGGGTTCCAGGGGTATAATATTTATGGCCAGAAAGTGCTTTAAGGGGATTATGTAGCCACTAGCCAATAGGCTACCAGGATTCCTCCATCTTGATGATGACTTTCCAACTATGTGTGGCATCTAGTTCACTTTTCAGCCCACTCTCAAGATGTCCGAACCCTTCCTCAGATGTGAGAAGCTTGGCAACCCACCCTAGAGGTGTGGCTACCTGGGGGCTACACACCCACAGGAAAAGCACTTTGGTCACTGGTTTGCCCTCTCTGTTTCCACCACCTGCCTGTCTACCTGAACAAAGGACAGCTCATCAAGAGTATGATCACCATTTGTCCACTAAAATGGCTTTGCCTTAAAAGCTTGCCTTTTGGGATAACACCCTGAATGGCTTCCTGAGAAGGGGAGGTAACAACTCGCCTTGTAATAGGTATTTATCATTCTAAAGCCTAGGAGTCTTTCACACTACTCACCAGGAAGGCAGAAATCTGCTTGGCGACCACTGACTGTGTGAGGCCACTGGACAAACGGGGTCACAGAGTAGCAACTTTATAAAAGTTGCATTTCAATAATAGTGACATTATATTTGTCTTGGGCATCACGTTAGGTTTAATGCCACAACTAATTTGACACCTTTCAGTACCCATCTCAGTTGTCCCATTCAGAAGTTAGCCGGGCTGAGTGGTGAGCTGGTAAGTCTGTGTTAGCCAATGGTGCACTAACTCTACAGCAGTAAAATGACAATTTATAGCTCCCTGGATCCAATGGATAGTTTGAATATCCCACACCTGACGCACATCCACAGACCTGACACACCTACTCACTGCACATTATAACGCACCCCTACACAAACCACCCTCCTTTGCAACCAAAACACCACATACAGCCAGAGACAATCAACATTTTAGAGAGATACAAAAAGCAAGAATAGGCACCCATATAAATTTCACTAGTGCATCACACAACTGCACAAACACAACACACATTTTACTACCTTACACAATCCACAACTGTCACTGTCACCCACTCACATCACAGTACCTACACCTCACCATTTACCTTTTTCTTCAGCCTAACTTCAGCCTTTTTCTTTGACTACCACTACACCATCTTCACCACCACTACCCCTCAAAAACACCCACAGTGCAGTCAACAGCCAACTCGCCACGTTTATAGAAGACAACAACATCCTCAACATCTCCCAATCTGGATTCAGGAAAAACCATAGCACTGAAACAGCCCTCCTAGCTGCAACAGGCAACATCCGCTCCCTGCTGGACAAGGAAGAGACGGCGGGACTCATCCTAGTAGACCTCTCGTGGCCTTCAACACAGTCTCCCATCACACACAGATGAGAAGACTCCACGAAGCCGGCATCAGAGACAAGGTCCTCGACTGGATCCAATCCTTCCTCTCCGGCAGACCTCAACGAGTGAGACACGCCCCTTCCTCGCAGACCCCACACCCACCACCTGCCGAGTGCCCCAGGGATTCTCCCTCAGCCCCAGGTTGTTTAACATCTACATGGCCCCACTAGCCACCCTCGTCAGAAGCAACGAAATCAACATCATCTCCTACGCCGACGACACCCAACTCATCCTCTCCCTCTGCAACAAACCCAACAAAGACAGATATAACTTCAAAAAAGGCATGGAAGCAGTCGCAAACTCGATGAGATACAGCTGCCTTCAACTCACCGCAAATAAGACAGAAGTACTCATCATGGACCCTCAACCCAATGCATGGAACGACTCCTGTGGCCACCCACCCTCGGAAACCGGCTCACACCAACCAGCCAGGCACGCAACCTCAGAATCATCCTGGACCCAACCTCAGCATAAACCAGCAAATCAACTCAGTCACCTCCACCTGCTTCCGCACCCTCCTCCTCCTACGCAAGTCCTTCAAGTTGATCCCCCTCAAACATAGAAAGACCATCACACACGCCCTGATCACTAGCAGACTGGACTACGGCAATGCACTCTATGCCGGAATCAACCAGAAACTCACCCACAAACTACAAAACATCCAGAACGCCGCTGCTAGACTGGTCATCGACCTACCTTGACACTGCCACATGTCGCAACACCTGCAAAAACTGCACTGGCCTCCCATAGAAAAAGGAATCACCTTCAAGATCCTCACCCAAGCACACAAAGCCCTCCACAACACCGGACCAGCCTACCTGAACCAGCAACTCAACCTCCACGTACCCCACAGGCCCCTACACTCAGTCCAGCTCTCTCTTGCAGAAGTACCCCGCATTAGGAAAACCAGAACAGAAGGACGCTCATTATCCTACCTCGCAGCCACTGACTGGAACGCCCTTCCTCTCCACATCAGACAAACCACCTCTCTCCTCAACTTCACGAAAGAACTGAAGACATGGCGTTTTTAATGACTACCTCACCGGTATACGCTACTCTTTCCCTCCCTCCCTCCAGTGCTTTGAGCCCCCAACGGGTGAGTAGTTGCGCTTTACAAGCACTGATTGATTGATTGATTGATTGATGGTGGATGGTGGATTAAATTGTCTGGGTAGAGCCACACCTGTTTGGAGCACAGGTCCAGCAAAAATCAATTGCCAGAATAATGGAGCTGTGGAAAAGAATAGTCAACAGGGTCAATTCTGTAGCAGCTATCCACGCACAAGGGAGGACATCTGGAAGAGGTGGACTGACCTCAGAGGGAAGGTACCATCCATGGCATCAAGGCACCAGCTGGCGGTAATAAAGACTGTCGTTGGGCCCTCACCTCCTCCTGCTACTTGCACATCTTGGGACAAGAAGGACAAACTGCATCCTGAGGGCCTGACAGGACAACCTGGGGGAGTGGAGTCGGGTAAGTCCCCACAAAATCATTGTCACCAAATTGCCATGTCCTGCATGCTCCCTCACCACCTTACCCCACCCCAATTAACATACCACCCACCACACCTCTGTTCAAATGACGTAATACCCCCTCTCACATGCCACATGTCAATACTCACTTGGCTCTAAAGCCCTTGGAAATGGCATGTGAAGTACTGGCAACGCATAACACTACAATTTCCAGAATGCAATATCCCACCACTATGAAAACCTGAACAGTGCACCAATTGTGAGATGTCATGCATGTGAAACTAATGACCAATCTAACCCATCTTGAATGTTTAAGTGTGAAACAGTTAATGCCAATGACAACAATGCAATGACCCACTCCCACCACCATCATCATAAGCAAAACAAAGCTATAGCTGAGTGCCCAAACAAAATGCCCTTAGAAGATTCCTAAGATTGAAATGTACTCACCTGGGGTGGAAATCTAGATTGCAAAGTGGATGCACATGCAGTACATCCTGATACAGGTCAATGTCTATTGCTTACTCACATACTGTATCCCTACTCTGACACTATTGTGCAATGTACAGCTCTTTTTTGTGCCATGTATCATGCCAGGCACTTCATTAGGCAACAAAGATGAACAACCATGTAAAACATAAACAGCTTTAACCATGGTGTATGGAATTGAAGTTACAGAGATTCATGTTGTACCAAGTAGGATTGTGCAGCAGCTGGCATTGTCATTTCTGGGGGTCATGTTAAGGCACCGTCTGCATCTCACACAACATCAATAATACCCTAAATGTAACAGCAACTCTGTGTTCCACTTCCCCCACAGGTAACCTTGTCACCATGGAGAGGATACCAGAGACTGTCATTGGCCCTCTGGATGAAGGACCCCAGAGAGGACAACGCCCCTGGATATCTGGACACTGATAGCGAAGCTGGCCCATCAGGGACACCTGATCAGTCAACAACTGTCAGCTTTACCTTACCCACATCCACTCCTCCGAGCCCTGTTGCATCTATATCACAGGCAACCCTTAGCCCCCAAACCTGTGTCCCAAGGACTGTCTCATCCATTGGGTGCCCCACATTACAGGTACCTGAGTCTTCTCTTGTCACCCCTGACAATGATGGTCCTGCCACCACTGGGAGTGGGCACACTGTGCCAGAGGTCATACCAATCTGTGCAATACTAGGGAAAGTGATGGACTTCGGAGAAAGATTAGATAAACTATTCCCACTCTAAATCTGTGCAACAACAGTAGGGAAAGTGTTGGACTACAGAAGGGTTAAATTGCTATTCCCAATCCAGTCTGTCCGACAGTAGGAAAAGTGTTTGACTTTTGAGGTGTTATATTTACTATTCCCTCTCCAATCTGTGCAACAGTAAGAAAAGCAATGGACTTCAGAGGGATTACATTTACTATTCCCAATCCAGCCTGTGCAACAGTATGGAAAGTGTTGGACTTTGGAGAGGCAAAGTTTGCTATTCCCACTCCAGTATGTGTAGCAGTAGGGAAAGCATTAGACTTTGGAGAGGTTACATTTAATATTCCCATTCCAATCTGTGCAACAGTAGGGAAGAATTAGACAGTGGGGGTACATTTTACTATTTCCACTCTTGTCAATGCAATAGCACAGAAAAAGTTGGACTTCAGAGGACTCAAACTTACTATTGCCACTCCAGTCTGTGCAGCAGTAGGGTAAGTGCTGGACATCAAAGAAGTAAAATTTACCATTCCACTACAGTGTGTGCAACAGTAGGGAAATCGTTGGACTTCAGAAACGTAAAATATATTATTCCCACTCCATTCTAGGCAACAGTAATGAAAGTAATTCACTTTAAATACAAAACATATCTAAATAACCCTATTGATTTACAATACATATAAAACTCTTAAAAGGGAAAAAACTAAAATATAAATAATTTATAAAAATAAAGGACAATTACACAATTTAAATGATAACTAAACAATGTAATAATTAGTTATCAAAATATTCTTTACTAAAGTACCTTTCCACACTATACAGACACAACAAACACAAATGAGATAATATAATGATGAAGTAAATAATTATTAATGCATCAACCATTAGTTATTACTTTAATAGCTTCCCATCCTACACCGCTACAAGCCAATGCATCCCACACCCAACAGATAGCTTAAATCTATAATTTCCACAAATTTTTCAAACCCTGCAACCCTCTCCTACTATATAACTAAAAATATAATTTGACAATTTACATAATTATTATTCAATTAAATATTTTAAAAATGGATTGTTTATTAATAATTGCATTATTAACTTCCCACCCTATATCCCCTACAAACCCATCAGCCCCACATAATGTAATAATTATTACACAATTTACATAATTTATAATCAACTAAATAGTTAATAAAAGTGTAATAATTAATTATTAATTGTTACATAAGTTCCCACCCTGTAGTCCATACAAATCCAGGAAACCACACCTGACATATAACTATTAAAATGTAATTAATACACCATTTACATAATTGCTAATCAATCAATTGATTACAAAATAATTAATACTTAATTGTTAATTAAATTGTACTTAATTACCATCCAACCCTATTTCCCTACAGACCCAACAACCCACTATACACTAAAAATTGCCATTAGCAATTACATTTAAATTATACATTTCTTAATATGATAAACTAAGTTTAAAATATTGTTATCAATTATAAAAACAATAATCACTCATAAAACATACTAAAACCTTTACAGATAATTAATAATATATATTTTTGACAACTGTAGTTTTTGAAAACAACATTAACAAAGATATTCTTAAAAACAGTATTACTTGCATAACAATTTATATTCTTGGCAACGATATTTCTGCATCACCAAATCTGTTCTTAAAGGAGAGCGAATAAAAAGTATTTTGCATGCTCATGGACGCCACTCCACTGCTTTTAAAAATAGATTGCCTTCGTGTGAGAAGGGTACAATCGCGAACAGAGCCTTATCCTGCGGAGTTTTAGAGAAAGAGGATACATGAATAAAAACCTGAGAATAGTGAACGCAAAAGTTACCCTAAAAACAGGGAAACATTTTTTTTATAGCTAAAGGTAAGAAGGATTCTAAAAAACAGACAGAAGACTTAGGGCCTGATTATGAGTTTGGAGGTCGAACCGCCAGACCGGCATGTTGGTTGTCCTGAAAAGAGCACCACCCTGGCAGTCTTCCAGCCCGCCATATTAAGAGTTATACACGCAGGACCACTAACTGCCAAGCAAAAACGGCAGACAGCCAGCAGCTTGGTGGCTTGGATATAGGCAGTCTGACCTCAAGCACTGTCAGCGCCAGGGCCAACCACCAAGTCTATCACAATCACATAGACACTGGGGTCGTCCCCTAGTGGAAGTCAGCCAATGACAGTCGACCACAGCTGTTCGAAGGCAGCAAAGTGACACACAAGTGCACATTGGATGAATTAAAAAACAACACAGCTGACACACATTGGCCACGTGGACACACCTTCAAAGCACACTATGAAACACACTCCTTCACAGACCACAATACTTTGCATGTCCACTGAAAGAAAAAGAAGCCTGAGCACCTTTTTTTGTAGAATACTTAGATTAGGCACCCCTTTTTTCACCATCCCATATAATTCCCTGCTCACACATTTGTCTATTCACACTCTAGTGAATTTCCCTTGTTAAGTAAGCCCCTGGTACCCTTTCTTTGCTTTCTTTGTTTTTCCACGAAATCACATGTATAAAATTACTGTTTTTCTGAAGATGAGTTAAGAGTTAGGGTTGATGAAATCATAAGAGTAGAGTTACATTTGTTTGGAGCACAAGTGCAGCATACTCATCTCATTAGGAAAATTTAAATGTGGGACAGGATCATTGACAGAGTGAATGCTGTAGGCAGCACTTTGCACACAAAGAAGGACAGTAGGAAGGAGTGGAATGACCTTGGGGACAAGGTCTGTTTCCTGGTCTCTAGCCACCAGCTTCAGACCAAGAAAACTGGCGGTGTCACTCCCAGTGCCCTGGGTGGAAAAGGTCTTGGCCATCCTGCATCCTGAGGATTTGACAAGAATACCTGGGAGAGTGGAGTCTGAGAAGTTACAGTTACAACACAAATATGTAACAAAAATGCAATGGCTTGCATGCTCATAACTCACCATATTCGACTGCCTTGTTCATTTGCCCCACCAACATTGAATACCCAGAGTAACTGACTTTAAACACTGTCATTGTGTATCTTTGGTCACTACAGCACAGTTACCAAGGCCTATCACATGCTATAAGTCCAAATGGGGCCTGGAAATCTCATAATAACCAACACACATTCCAGGATCCATGGTATATCCTAAAATGACAAGGTATGCTCAAACATAAATGCAGCCTACCAACAAATATGTAATACACAACATTTGTCAAGTGTTCAGGAATAGAGAGAGTGACCTGACTGCAACACCCAGCAGGCCCTGTTTCAGTAACTCCAACCCCCAGCCCAGTGTCCACTTGTCCAAAACCACCTGCTTGTCAACTCACAATGAACTTTACTCACCTGGGGGGATAAGATTTTTCAAATATTGAGGACTAGAAAAAGTGACCTGACTGCAACTCCCAGGAGGCCTTGTTTCTGTAATTTCAACCATCAGCCTTATGGTCACTTGCCCCAATACATCTGTAGGTAAACTCATAAACGAAGTTTGCTCACCTGGGGGGATAACATTTGTCAAGTGTGTGTAGTAGAGAGAGTGACCTGACTGCAACTCCCAGCAGGCCCTGTTTCTAAAGCTCTAAACACCAGCACAGTGGTCACTTGCCTCAATACTTTTGGTAGTGAACTCTCAAATGAAGTTTGCTCACCTGGGGGGACACAATTTGTCAAGTATTGGGGAGTTGAGAGAGTGGCCTGATTGCAGCTTCCTACAGGCCCTGTTTCACTAACTTAATCTACCAGCCCAGTGTTCACTTTTCCAAAAAAAACCCTGTTTGTCAACTCTCAATTGAAGTGTATTTACCTTGGAGTGATCAAGCACAGATCGTGCTCACATCGGAGACGTGTCTGTCTACCTAGCTCCATCTTGACTTGCTATGCCAAGATGAAACTATTGAAGACAGGAATGACACCTTACCCATTGTGTACAACAAGTATTCCTAAGGCCTCAAGATGCATCACTAGACTGGCAGCAGCAACAGACACATTGACTCAGCACTGTGTACATGATGACTCCAGTCATATATACAACAAAGTCCTGGGACTGCCTACATCTGACTCAACTAGGCCTCCAAATGGTCAAAGCCATATCTTGACTCCCCACTGTGATGGCTGCACTGGTGGTAAGATGGCATTTCTAGGCCATCCTCCAAAGTGTAACTGATCTGCACATCTCAGCAGCTGTTTGAGTCAAATTGGGCTTCCCTTCACACATCATGTCAAATCACCCAATACCATGGTTACTTGCCACGATTAGATTTACTCCAACTGAATTTTGTCCAAGGTCTCTGCTTACTGTAACAAAAAAAGTCAGAGGTAGATGTCACAATACAACCAGTAACAATGTACGTTTTCCATCAACAGGTGGTTCTGCCGCTGGGTATATAGAGGCCAAGAAACAGACTGCCACTACCTCCCTAGATGAAGCCCTCATGGATGATGACACTACTGGACATCTGAACGTGAAGAACAGTTCTGGTCCATCGGGGAAACCTGGTTAGATGGCAACAGTGAGTCTCACTGTGCCCACAAAGTTAACTCTCAGCCTTGATGCTTCAACATCCCAGGCAACCATTCACTCTCGACTCTGTGTCCATAGCACAGTGTCCACCATCTCATGACTCCCACTTCTGGATCCTAAGTTGCAGCGCACCACTTCGGACAATGAGATTCCAGGAACAAATTGGAGAGGGCACCCCGTGGCAAGGGCACAAGCCTATGGGGGTAGGGTACGTAGAAGTGAGTTTTTGGGTCAGCGGGGTGAAGCCACTGGGGCTGCTTTTAGCCAAGGCACCGTCAGCCCCATCTATCAGGAGTCCCAAGGCATGATGAGCCAGGTGTTGACCGAACTCTGGGAAATCAAGCAGCTGCAGAAATATATTCGGGGCATACGTGAACAGATGGAGTCCCACAATACCAACATGGCCTCCCTAACAGGGGTGTTTAGGGACATACACACCACCCTGAGCAGGGCTTTGCAAAACCAATCTACCCTTTCCTTTGGATCATCAACAGCAGGCTCATCAAGATCTGTGCCAGGCACTGGAAGGGAGGCCCAAGCCCCAAACTCCCCTGCCTCTGTAGCAGCAGATCCCCCAACACAAGTGGGGACATCCAGCAAAGAATCCAAAAGGTGCAGATGGCAAGACACCCACTACTGCCAGTAATAACCCTCTCCCTTAAAGAGCTCCTTTATGTGCTATACATTAACTCTGTTCTGATTTCCAATGGGAGGAGTACTCTGGACTGTGGACACCCAGTGGTGTGGCTTCTATCCCAATGATTTCATTCACAATGAATGGCCACTTCACATTTTAATTTATGTTGAGTCATGTAACATATATTTTCTGTTGGTAATAGCTGCACAACAAAATCACCCTTCACTGACTCATTGTCTGCTGATTTTGATTTCAAATTTAGGGATGTAGATATGTCAGACCATGTGAACCATACAATGATGATCCAAGGTACTTCAAGATCGGATATGATGCATGTACACAGTGTCCAGCTCAGGATTATTACAACCCTCCCACACAAACACATACATACAAGTGTCTGCTCAAACAAAAAAAATTATTACACTGTTCAGCACATAGGCGTGTCAATAAGTCTGAACTATTGGAAATCAGGAATGATTGACTCATACTGAGTAAATGAACATATTGACAGGTACTGACCCGCAGACCACAGAACAAAGGGATTTGTCAGACATTGTCCTCGTGAAAAGGCAAGCATTGATGTGGTTGATGTCATCAGCTTGAGCCTTATAACATACCACACCAAAGTCAGTCAACATCACATAATCAAAGAAACAAATAGATGGCAGTACAACAGTTCTTGATCACAAGGTCATCATAATTCAGTGCCTATGCATCTGGTGGTATGACACAAATATATGTCAGTGTTGTGGCACAGTCACTGTGGCCTACAGTGATGAACACATCTATAGCTACATGCAGGTCATACAAAAAGAGTGCTTAGCCAATGTGAAGGAAAAATTACTTGGATGTAATCTAGGACTACGTATTTATGACCACATGATGAAACACATGATGCATGAGGCCCACCATAGCACACAAAACAAGTCCAGTGGGGACTTTTGAGCTTCCACCCAAACACTGTGCAAGCTGTCTTGGCACAGGTCTCATACACACAAGCCTTGTGCCATACATTACCTGGAACAATACTTGCCCACTTTGTATGCCAGAACAGCATCACATACATGCCAATGCCACAACTCTGAAATGCCCACATGAAAATGTCATGGTGAAGGTACCTGTTCAACAAACAAACAAGGAGTATAGGCTTGAAACCATACATATGACAAACATCACATTACAAGTATCTGGAAAACAAAGTATATTGCAAGGGAAATTACACAAAAAGTAGCAGCATCAAGGTGGGATGTGTCAAAAGCTAACTTATCAAGAAGCCTTTGGCTGATTATTGGAGAGCATGAGCTCCCTAGCTATATTCAAAACACTCAACTCCACAGATTTGCACAACTGCAGTTCATTGTACAGTCACCGTCAGGACATCACATGGCATGCTTACATTCATGAGAAATCGCTGTGGATGAGATCTTCTCGCAAGTCAGTTCCTTCCTCTTCATCACTGTCATCCTCAGTTGGCATTTCAGGATTCTCACCTGGTGGCACTGCAGGCTTGCCCTCATCTGTGATGTATGTGATATTCCTCTGCAGGGTGATGTTGTGGAGCATGCACCATGCCACAGTGATCTGACACACTTTCCCTGGGAGAGTAGGGTAGGACTCCACAGTACTGTCCAGACACTGAAAACTGGCCTTCAGGAGCCCAAATCCCACTCCACGGCCTGCGTGTTCTTCCATGGGCCTCATTGAAGCGGACTTCCCCTGTAATGGTTGGATTCCTCAGTGGTGTCAACAACCAAGGACTATTTAGATATGCTGATGCTCCTGTTAAGGAATGGAACATGAGTGCAACAATGAGTCACTCACTTCATGAATGTAGCACCTGACATTGCATACACACAATCAGGATAGACAGGACTTACCAACCAGCTAGGCCCTCTCTGGGTGTAGTTGTGACATTAGCTGGGGTATGTTGCCATTCTGCATTATGAAAGGATATTGGTCTGATCCAGGATAATGGGCAGATACATTTGAGATGTAGAGATCCGCTAAAAAGACAACTGCCACGTTGATGGAATGGAAGTTCTTTCTGTTGTAATAGAATTGTTTAGTGGCCTGCGGTGGCACCAAGCCAAAATGTGTGCCATCAATGGCTCCCTCCACATATGGGAGGCGGGCAAAACCATAAAAGTCAGCCTTCATATTGGCTAAATCCTCATGCCAGGGGAACCTAATATAGCTGTCAATGTGTTTCAACCTTGCTGTGAAGAAATCCTTCAACAGCAGACTGAACATAGGTTGTGACATACAGCAGATCGGGCCACTGTAATTTGGAAGGACCCTGTGGCCAGGAAGTGCAATACTGACATGACTCGTACAATGGTTGGTTATAGACGTTGGATTACTGTTAGCTGGCATCAGATCTGGTTCCAACTGATGGCATAAGTTGACTATTATTTGCCCTTTTCGGATGGTATAACTGGATCATATGGCATTGCTCCATGGTCTGAAGGTCTGGCAGTGGATGGTAGACAGGAGGTTGTGGCATCCTTCCTCTCCCAGGCTACCCATATGTGACAAGACATGATTTGCAACATTAGTCAGTGTGTCCATAGCAACATACATGATGTGTGCCAACAATATCATGTGACAAAGCATTTCTGCCTGGATAGACATGACACACCAGTACACATCCAAGCTGGCAAGTACACAAGGCTGACATGTGACCCCATGGATATCAACACGTGTCCACAACATGGCCAAACCAAACTATCTGCTATACAATTGCTCCTATAAATGTGACTGTATTTTCTGTCTGCCAAAATGGCAGAGGTGACCCATGCACATGCCATTTGTGCCCTGCAACACCCTACACTGGTGGTTGTGTAGTAGGATCTACATGACAAGACAGAATAAGTATGTTTGTGATAATCCTACACATATACCATAGGTGTGACACAGTTTACTGAGTCATATAAAGTATTTCAAACTGCCAAAATGGTGGATGCCTGACCTACTCCACTGGACATTAGGAACCGCCTGCGACCGCTAGAGGAACTCATCTGCGCAGTAGGCAGTTCCAACCACGGCAGACACAGTGATAGGCTGACCTTGTTGCCCATGGTGGTCGCAGCCCAATGGTTGTGCCTGTCAGTGGTGGTGACTGCCTCTGTAGTATACATGTCTGCCATGTTCTTCAAAATCATGTCACTTGACTCCTGACACTGCTGCCAACAACACCTCCTCTACTTCAGCTGCTGTGTGCCAACTCTGGGAGCAATAATGCCATATCCAGCAGGTGAAAAAGCCCCTGCCTTCTCTCTTGAGGAGCTGGAGAGGCTTGTGAATGAGATCCTTCCCCTGTATAGACAGCTTTATATCTCACCATAGGAGCGAGTAAGTACCTCATGTGCACAATTTACTCTGTTCAACACCATCCTTTCTCTCCTCACAGGCTACAATATGCCCCTGTGTGCCAGTTAGACTTCTTGCGTGCCCATTTTTGATCATATACACCAATGGGATGTACATGGTGCAGGAATTGGTGGATTTCTTTATGTTGTGTTCATTCACAATGTGTTGTGTGATATTTTTTGGGGCCCTAGATCCTCCTTGTGTTGGATGCACATAACTAGGGAAGCGGACTTTTCTGCCTTGAAATGACATTTCTCTCTTTATTGTGGTTGTAAATGTTAGACAACATGTATTGGCATGACAGCATGAGCACCTCACATCTGTCCTTGACAAACTGTTGTCTGGAAGGCATATAATGACTCACTCTTCCCTTCAGGTTGCTAACCAAACTACATTACTGATGGCCACTGTCATGTATGGAAGTGATGCAAATGTGAGTGACATGTAGGTTCAGTATGCTCAGCTTGCAGAGACCAGGGCCTTTCAAATGTATCTCCCAATATGGGACATAGTCCAGGCTGTGGAGAGTCACTGTGGCTATGCACCTGTGACACTGTGCCCACTGCCTGTACCTGCAGATCCTGTCATTTGGCCAATATGGGGCTCTAGTTTCTGAATGCTTCAGTCCATTGACTAGATTAGGAATGGGTCTGAGGTAAATCCATGAACTAGTGCATATGTGCATTTTGTATCATTGTCAATGTGTGTCTTTGAATCAAAACAGGTCCGTTACTCCCACAGCTTTGTTGTCACCTTCACAGAAGTCATATTTGTCCTGGTCAGGCTTATTACACAAATGACAGACCCACAGTGCAGACAGTTTGTAGATTCCTGGGAAGCCATGATATGTGAGGGTGGCGAGGCTGGCGAGTAGAGCGGTGGTGTTTCGATCATTGCGGGCCTCGAGGTAGAAGTTCAGGTCACCAAGAAGGAGGTAGTCATCAGAATCTAAAGGCTTAGGGGGTGCGATGTTTACAATGTCGTCGATGAATGCTGGGTGGGGGCAGGGTGGTCTGTAGACCAGGGTGCCGCGGATGGAGGAGTTGTGATCAGTGTGGACCAGGAAGTGAAGGTGTTCTATGGTGGTGCACTGTTCTTCTGAATTTGCTTTGATACATAGTGAGAACTTGTGTACGATGGCGAGTCCACCACCGGATTTGAGGGCCGGACCCTCCTTAGGATGCTGTATATGTCCGCATTGGTGATGGCAATGTCTGGTCCCAAGGTGGGGTTGGTCCATGTCTCAGTAAGGAAGGCAATGTCGGGTCGGCCGGTGTCGATCAAATTCCAGATTTCCATAGCGTGCTTGTGGATGGAGCAAATGTTCAAGAGGAGGCAGTTGATTTGTTCTGGTGGGTGTTGGTGTTTCAGGGAGTCGGGAGGTCCTTTTGCTGTTGTGGCCCACACTGAAGTTGCAGTTCCTGCATGAAAAAGGTCCGTGGGTTTCCTTAGGGGGTATGGTGCAGCAGTGGCTTAGACGTCCGGTGGAGGGTCACGGTGTCGTAATGGATGCTGGCCAGGGGATGACTTGATGGAGATCCAGGGTTCCTGGAGGTGGGCACGATCTGGGCCCTGACGGGTGCAGTCAGATTTACCTTTGGCATACCTCTGCGTGCCAGCGGTGCGCCCGCTGTGCGCGGTCACCATTAAGAAGGGGTTGGGGTCTGGTCAGCTGGGAGTCAGGAGGGTGGGAAAAGTGATTCATGGGGAATGGGGTGGGGGCGCAGGTGCAGGAGCAGCGCAATAGGAAGAGGTTAAAGAAAAAGACAGAAAAAGAGGGAAGAAGTTAAAAAGTAAAAAACGAGTGAAAGAAAAGGCAGAAGTAAGAAAGCAGGAGTAAAGAAGAGAGAGAGAGACAGATATTTGCTTGTGATGGCCAGTAGACAACCAGGGATGAGGCGCAGGCAGGAGGCTGCCGGTGGAGGAGGGCCTCGAACTGAGAGTCAGACAGGCTCTCAGTTTGGGTTGAGCGATGTTGATGTTTTATCAAAGGACTGGATGTTTTATCAAAGGACTGGAAAAGAGGAAATCCTGTAGATCCTGTAAATTCTGTAGATTCTATGATGTGTTGTGTTGATGAATCCCAGGGCATTTCAAGAACAGGAGTGGTCCCTCTCTGGTGGTTAGGTACACAAAGCCCAGAAAGTCTGTTACTCATTCATTCAATAGAAATCAGCATTCCTGTTGATAAGGAGATTGTCACTGAGCCCATCCTTCTGACTGTTAATGGTGCCCGATTGAGACCAGGAGAGTTGGAGCTGTTGAGTCCATCCAACCTAATGAAGGGGTTTAATATTCAGGTGGGATGTTCCCGGCGGCAAGACCACCAAGGTCTTCCTCTTCATCAATATCTGTGAAGGAAGGCAGGGTTGGTATAGTTTTGATTGAATCATCTTGTAATTCTCAAACAGAGGGGGTACCATTTACTGAGCATGAAGTGTTGGGTGCAGGTCTGAGGAGGGAGGTCTTGATGAAAACAATAAACAATGAGTGTATTGATAAGAGTAACTCCCAATGTATGCAAATAACCTTTCAGGAAATGATGCAAGCCTTAGTATTGAATAACACTCAAAATGTTAAGTAGATCAAACTCCTTGAAAGTATAATCAAAACATTAAAGAATGGGGCTAAGGACACCTCCCTGGGAGTGGAGCCAAAATGGCTCACGTCAGAGTTAGGCAACCTTTCTAGGGACTATGCCATCTATCACAAGTGCTGTAGGGAGTGGGACTTTCATTTTAAAGTGCCTCTATCTTGTTTTGAAAAGACGGAGTTTTCGGGAAGAGAAGAGTCAACGTTCAGTATTAATCTGTCCTGTAGAATGGGGGTTGAAGAGTCAAAGTTCAGTATCAATCTGTCCTGTAGAATGGCTGTTGAAGGGAGAACCACCAGAAGGAGGCAGAGTATAAAATGTATGGGTAGGCAGGAGATCTGTGGAGTGGTGTCTCTTAGTCATCCTCCTGAGTTACCAACTACAGTATTAAATCCTGCGAAGGGCAAGCAACCAGTTTCCAGAGAGAGCCCTAGTAAGAAAGGTATAAAAAGGCAGTGAAAAAATTTAAGGGGAGGAACAAGTCAGGAGAAGACTGCTCAGTGCATGACAGCAATTAAGGAGGTAATTGGGGACTTTAATGAGAAATCAGCATTCAAAGTGTGTGATTATACATTGAAGGACATTATGTCAGCACTAAATATTCCACATTGTATTGTATTTGTTTGGCAATTGCCAACAAAGGTGATGCAAAGGTTTTGCCCTGTTTAGCTCCGTAGAACTTGATCAATGTTAACGTTCGCTGTAATGATCACATGCCTGTCACCAGAATCTTTAAGCATGGTAACAGCTGTATGTGCATTTACTGTGTTTGTCCCAATTTATCAGTTTCATTGTGTTAAAAACTCTTCAGGGTTCTTGATTTAGGGCCCAGTGTTCATTATACTCTTAGTTTAGAGTTGAAAGATTATTTTTTGGCCCAGGAAAACAAGACCTTGCCCCTTGAGGTAGGGTACCATCAAGAATTTGGGTCTTGATCACTGATGATTCACTGCAAACCCTATCTTCAATTGAATTTTCCAATTTTGACTCAAAAGTAGGAGATGAGGCATTAGGTTGGCACAACAGAAAGCAAATTTTAGCCCACTTCAAGCTAGTAAAGTGTGGTACTAAGCCAGTTAGTGGCATTAGTGGAAAGAGGAAATAAGGGTTTGATGATGACTTTTGGGAGAGAAGAAGAACGATGAATAACTGTCATTGACTCTTCAATACAGATCCAAATAAGCTAGTGTAAGAGAAGCTTTGGAGGTTTTGAACATTGGAGATCGTAACATATGTGCCCATAAAAAAGGGAATGTTATGAGTTAATTTGGGAGCAAATGTTAGCTGCCACTTTAGAGAACAATGGGAAGCAGTATGGTCGCTGGTGAATTCGGTCACCCTTTTTTCACCATAATTTTTTAATGCACAGATAAGTGATAAAAAAAAATGGTATACCTTTATTTATTCCCTCTTTAGTTGTGGAAACCTTGAAAAATTGTTGGTGACTCCGAATAGCTCCCATACTGATAGAGACAATGGGCGTCATTATGACATTGGTGGTAAGTACCGCTTACTGCCATGCTGACTGCCGCCAACATACCGCTGCCGCTGCTGATTACCGCTGCCGATATTACGACAAACACATTGCAATCCGTCTCTATACAGCCACACACACAACTCAGCCAGCCCAAAGGTCGGTGAGAAACTGGCGGTAGCAAAAACCACACTGTTACGCCAACAGAACTACGCCCACAGCGTTATGACCCACGAATCACTGCGGCAGACATTCAATGGCACTAAACCATTGGCGGTACATACCGCCGCGCTCAAAATACAAACACACATACAAAACAACACCACATTGGACATTTTGAATAACACACACCTGACACCCATGCACACACCACACTCATACATCCACACCACTATAAAACACACACCCACATTACCCACAACCCTTTACGACTAAAAACAAGTGCCACCAGAGAGATAGCAAGACCACAGACAAGACCACAGACACACACCACCATCACTTATACTCCATCCACGCACCTTACATCACACACCCCCACACATCACCCCACACACCCCCACCCACACCACTCACACCACACCCATGGCACCACAATGACACCCCAGGTTCTCTGAGGAAGAGCTAAGGGTCATGGTGGAGGAAATCATCCGGGTAGAGCCACAGTTCTTCGGATCACAGGTGCAGCAGACATCCATTGCTAGGAAGATGGAGCTATGGCAGAGAATCGTAGACATGGTCAATGCCATGGGACAGCACCCCAGAACAAGGGACGACATCAGGAAGAGGTAGAACAACCGACGGGGGAAGGTTCGTTCCACAACAGCAAGACACCAAATAGCTGTACAGAGGACTGGCAGTGGACCCCACCTCCTCCTCTCTCAAGTAACAACATGGGAGGAGCAAGTCTTGGCAATCATGCATCCTGAGGGCCTGGCAGGAGTAGGAGGAGAACTGGACTCTGTTAAGTCAACTCTTTACTACTTTTACCTCCCAACCTGCATGCCATCACATATCCCCACCCTTACCCTCTCTCCCATAACTCCACCACCTCACACACACCCCACCATCAAAACCCACCCATCCCAATACCAAGCCCTGCATGTAACACCAATGCACGGACCCCCATCACAGACCTGCATAGAGACCCATCACTAAAGCATGCACACTAGAGAGAATAACCTAGCCCACCAAATAACTACTCACACAAGGCAAAGCTGCCAGGGCAATAACAACCATAGAGGGCAACACATCCATGAACAAGATGTCAAACACAGAAACAATAGCACTGTACATCCCCACAGGTCCCCCACCCAACGTCACCG
Organism: Pleurodeles waltl; assembly: GCF_031143425.1. Classification (NCBI taxonomy): domain Eukaryota; kingdom Metazoa; phylum Chordata; class Amphibia; order Caudata; family Salamandridae; genus Pleurodeles; species Pleurodeles waltl. The sequence goes on along the minus strand of NC_090437.1, from coordinate 254,215,904 downwards.
GAGAGGAGGTGCTAGCAACATCCAGACCACCCCCCCAGAAGAGGTCCACCGTGATGACAGCAGCTCTGGACACCTGGATCTGGATGACCAATCTGGCCCATAAGGCACCTCCGGGCAGTCGGTTACCCAGGCACAGTCCCATACCATCACAGAGCCTCCCCCCTCAGGAAACACCAGCACAGTACCCACCCAGCAGGCCCATACCTCTGTCCCCAGGACACGTCAATCAGCAGTGTGTCCACCACTACAGGGAACCCAGGGCACACCACAAACACATGACGATCAGGGACCTGGGATCCGTGGCATTGGTCACACGGTTCAGGGGACAGAGGCACAGGACAACAGGGACTCTGGGAGGACTACTGTGCGACAGGGGAGGACAGGCCCAGGGAACCAACCCTCCAGGAGGCACTCACCAACATCCTGGGAGCATACCACCATTCCCAGGAGACGATGGGCCAGATACTGGACAAGTTGTAGGAGACCCAGCAGCTGCAGGAGGAACAGTACCTGGGGATCAGGGAGGACTTGAAGGACATAAACACCACCCTGGTCACCATTGCAGGGGTGCTGATAGACATGGCCAACACTATAAGAGAGGCAGTGGCACACCAGCGGGCCCCTGACACTAGCCAGACTACTCAACAGCCTTTCACCTCCTCTTCCGCTAGTCGACAGGAGGCCCTGCCACAGGACCAACAGGCCACCAGCACCCCACCCCCTGCAGAAGGAGAACCACCCCACAAACGTTCCCTGCGATCCAGGCAGAAGCCAGAGACTATTGTCAAGACCCCCGCAAGGAAATAAGACTCTCCTAATTGTCACCCTTGTGTCCCACTCTGTCACCCTGACCACATTGAACTGCCATTGCTCCACTTCCTATGCCCCCTTGGACAATGCACCTGTGATCTACATAGGCTGGACTTAATCCTGGACATTCCTCCACCATCACCCCAGCCCATTGTAGATCCCCTTCTACGTATTAGCACTTAAATAAACACCATTGGAATAAATACAAGTATGGAGTCTGTCAAATGATTGAACTATGTATTCGATTAACAAGCTTTAAACACTGCAGTACAACTGTACAGTAATGTATACATAGGAATGACCTGTAGTTGGCTGCAGTCAACACACCAGGAGCGATAGTGGGGCACAAAAATAGAGATGCCAAAGGGTACAGTAAGTGGCCATAGAAGTTGGAAAATCAGCCTACCAGTGACAATGTCAAACACAAAACTGTCAATGAAAAGTGAAGTTACAATGTCTTACCTGTGTGTCATTGGAAGTATTGTTGTATTATTGCACTTCTGTTGTCCTCATCCTCTGCATCCTCATCTTCACTGTCCACAGGGTCCACTGTTGCCACACGCCCATCTCCAGCCTCATCCTCCTGCAGAAAAGGCACTTGGTGATGTAAGGCAAGGTTGTGCGACATACAGCATGCCACGATGATCTGGCACACCTTCTTGGGTGAATAGTAAAGGGATCTACCTGTTAGATGGAGGCACTGAAACCTGTCCTTCAGGAGGCCAAATGTCCTTTCTATAATTCTTCTTGGTCGCCCATGTCCCTCATTGTAACGTTCCTCTGCCCTTGCCCTGGGATTCCTCACAGGGATCAGGAGCCATGAGAGGTTGGGGTAACCAGAGTCACCTGCAAGTATCGAGGGACAACTGTAAGCACACACCAACCCCTAGAGCCCATACCATACCCATACACCAACACATACTGGTTGTGAACCAGGGCTCACCTATTAGCCACACCCGGTGCCTATGGAGCTGAGCCATCACATTTGGGATGCTGCTATTCCTCAGGACAAAGGCATCATGCACAGACCCAGGATACTTTGCATTGACATGAGAGATGTACTGGTCCGCCAGGCACACTACCTGCACATTCACGGAGTGAAAGCTCTTTCGATTTCTGAACACCTGTTCATTTCTGCCAGGGGTGGGGGGGGAATGCAATATGTGTACCATCAATTGCCCCAATAATGTTAGGGATTTGTCCCATTGCATAGGAATCAGCTTTCACTGTTGCCAAATCCTCCACTTGGGGGGAAACGATGTAGCTGTGCATGTTTTTAATCAGGGCAGACAACACTCTGGTCAGCACTATTGAGAACATTGGCTGAGACATTCCTGCTGCCAAGCCTACTGTCACTTGGAGAGAGACAGTTGCCAGAAAATGGAGCACAGAGAGAACTTGCACAAGAGGGGGGATCCCGGTGGGCTGATGGACATCAGATATCAGGTCAGGTTCCAATTGGGCACACAATTCTGTGATTGTGGCCCTGTCCAGTATATAGGTGAGAATAATGTGCCTCTCTTCCATTGTTGCCAAGTCCACCAGGGGCCTGTACACGGGGGTGTCTCCATCTCCTAATCATCTGCAGCGGTTGCAATGTAGGGGGCAAACAGTGAGCAGCTGGTTAGTATTCCATATTTCCAAACACTACACTGCTTTGCATGTTGTGACTGTAACAGTATATTGTTGGATAGGCCCAAATGGTGCCTATGTGTACTGTGACGCAGTTAGGTGCTATGGCCTGTCCCCCCCCTTGAAATGGCGTCCGCCTGTCCTGTATGGAGGAACAGGTGGAAATGAGATAATTCTGCTGACGTGTGCCATTGCAGGAGGCGGTTGAGAACCGTCGTGCAGCTCCTCATTGGATACCATTGGGCCCTATGGGTTTCAGTGGCCAATGGTGATGTAGGCCGGCAGTGACGGTAAGCACCACCACGGACGTGACTGCCATTTTCTATCTGTTCACTCACTTGCTTCAACAGGAGAGGACCTACACTGCAAGTGCTGCGGTGACCTGTGTCTGGAACTGACCATGGCTCGTGTCACTGGCGAAAGGGCCCTTGCACTTCACCGCTACAGAGTTGGAGAGGCTGGTGCATGGGGTCCTACCCCAGTACTGAATGCTGTATGGGCCTCCAGACCAACAGGTGAGTACACTGTGAGCATGATGCATGGGGCATGAATTCATGGAGTGCTGTGTGTGAGGGCCTCATGTGGGGGGGGTGGAAGGGCCCTGGGCAGTGTGCTGCATGTATGGTGGGAAATGTCTGTGCGTAAGGGGATGTGAGGGCTATGGTGGGCCATGAGTGTAACAGGCAGGACAGTCTGACTGATACCTTTTCCAATGTGTATTTCTCTGCAGGTCAGCAGCCATAAAAAAAAAGGTGTACTGCGTGCCATCACCAAGGACGTGCGGACCATGGGGGTCTACGGCAGGCGGAGCACCCACTGTCGCAAATGGTGGGAGGACCTGAGATGCTGGGTACGGAAAACGGCGGGGAGGCCCAGCTGGGGATGGCCTCTCAACGAGGTAGGGGTGCCCGTCAAACCCAGACCCCTCTGATGGCCTGCATACTGGTGGTGGCCTATCCGGAGCTGGATGGGCGCTTGGGGGCATCACAGCAGCCACAAGGCGATGAGTACAGTGCCCCAATATACTACTTGCTCGTGGTGGGGTGGCATCCGGATGGGGTATGTGGGCCTGTGGGTGTCCCTAGGCCAGGCTGGACATTAAAGGGTAGGTCCCATGTTGGGCAGGGTCTGATGTAAACCTCCTCCAACCAGGCTAGTGGGCATCCACTACTGTGCAGGGGTCTGTGGGTCTCAGGTATGCTGAAATAGGCGATCAGGTATCCCTGTTCATGGGCTGGTGACTAGCATTGTGACTGGTAGTGCATTGCCTAATGCGTAGGGCTGTTCCCTGTGTGTATGTGTGTCGTGTATTCCAACGGTGGTGGTGTTGGCGCCATTGACCAAGTGTATCCTTTGTCTCTCCACCCCCTTTCTGATTTGTCACTCTGTCCTTATGTGCATTAGCATCATCTGGTGGAGGAGCAGAGGCATCGGCAATGGGGAGAGCTTCATCCCACAGGGCCCAGGAGGCCGAATCCACCGACAGTGAGGGCACCAGTGAGACATAGGGGAAGGGGAGCACCACGGTGGAGACTGGAGGGGACAGTTCTGACAGTGATACCTCCTCCGATGGAAGTTCCCTGGTGGTGGCAGATACTTCTGTGCCCACCCCAACTACAGGTACAGCCGCCACCGCCGTACCAGCACTACCCTTCCAGCAGCCCCTCAGCGTGTTTCCTTTGCCCGCTCACCCAGAAGGGTGGGCATCTCCTTTGACCCAGGAACCTCAGACCCTACCCCAGTTAGCCCTGCTGCCCTGAGTGAGGAGGCTATTGACCTCCTGTGATCCATCTCTGTTGGGCAGTCAACCATTGTGAATGCCATCCAGGGGCTGGCAGCCCATTTGAAACAAACAAATGCATTCCTGGAGGGCATTCACTCTGGCATGGCGGCCCAACAGCGATCGATCCAGGCTCTGGCCTCCTCCTGATGGCCACCATTGTCCCTGTTTCTAGCCTCCCCCCTCCAGCTTCCTCTACCCAATCCCATTCCCCTCAACTCCAACCTATCCCAAGCACACAGGCAGACCAGCATGCACCCAGGACAACCCACAGGAGTGGTTCAGGCAAACACAAGCACCACACATCATTCCATAGGCACTCACACAAACACCATTCAGATGCAGTTATACCAACATCCACTGCCTCCACTGTGTTCCCCTCCTCCTCGTCATCCACCTCCCTCTCAGTAGCATCTACACTCACACCTGCATGCAATACATCCTCGTCCACTACCACCATCACGCCTATCACTACACGCCCCTTACTAGCAGTCACCACCACCACATCCATGCATACGTCCCCTGTGTCCTCTCCCACTGTGTCTGTGTCCTCTCCTCCCAAAGTACACAAATGCAAACATTCAGACACCCAACAGCCATCCACCTCACAACAGCATCAAGCCCATGCACCTGCACCCAAACACAGCAGACAGACATCTCCTACAACCACTTCCTCTTCCTCCATTCCTAAACCTCCACCCTCTTCTCACCCCAATGTCCCTAAGAAGCTTTTCCTCTCCACCGTTGACCTTTTCCATACCATTCCCCCCTCCTTCACGTCGGACCAGGGTGGGCAGAACCCAGGCGAACACTTCAGAAACCCAGTCCACAGCCACAGTACTGACGACAGCTACTGCAGGTGGGAGAGGATCCCGGGCACCAGGCAGCAACACTGAAAGGGTGCCTGCACCAGGTGCATCAAGGAAGGGCAAGGAGGCACCACCAGCTGCAACCGGGAAGGGCAAGGAGGCACCACCAGGAGCATCTAGGAAGGGCAAGGTGGCACCACCATCAGCATATAGGAAGGGCAAGGAGGTGCCACCACCTGCAGGAGGGAAGGGCAAGGGGCAATCCCCGGCTGCTGAAAGGAAGGGAAGGGAAGCCAGAGTCTGGTTATTCCTAACCCTGTATTTCATCCCTGTGCTTGTTTATTCCAGACAGACCCTGCTCTATGTTTCCCATTCCTGTCTCTGTTTGTTCCAGCTAGAAGTTTGTGCCCTGTTTTCCAGTCCTAGTCCTGCCTTTGCTTCAGCCTGTTCCCAGTTCCTGTCTCTGCCTCTTAGTTTGTTCCTTCTGTTTCTGTTTCCTCTCCGTATTTGTGTCTGGTAAGTGTTCTATCAGTCTTCACCAGTGTATAAGTATTCTCCTTTGTACTGGGGTTGGCTCCTGGTTTCCATGAGGCAATTCCAGCCCGCATCCTTGTCTAGTGTTATACGTTGTATTTCGTGCCAAACAGTGACAGTGTGCTATTGCTGTTTTTCCAGGAATTGTCACTGTGTTTCCAGCTGGCCCCACAAGAGTTTGTCTTGTGTATGTAAGTACTATCCTTGCTTGTGCTCTTGGGTCCAGAGGCAGAATCACTTCTGCTGCCTCCTTTCTATGGGGCTGGCGGGGTGACTATCTGTAAGAGCAAACTGCACAGAGGCATTGACATTCCCTGTTGCTGTGGGAGGTTATGCGCCCCGAAACCGGTCCCAGGATGCTTGTTTCCGGTCCAGTGAGGACCTGGCTTGGCAGTTCGGTCTGGACTGTTCCCTTGAGGAACAGGGTCAAGACTGATTTGCATATGGCTGGGTCCAAACTGGGGTGGCATGGTGAGCAAAAGAACGATGGATTAAACCCAGATCTATGACTGGGGGTGAGTGTTTGACAATGTTCAGCATTCCGTCCATCACTTGTTGTTTTTGCTTTGTCGCCCTAAGTGGGAAGGGTATGCCCAGACGTGGGTCCCGTGCTTCCCATGCCACTGGATTCAAGCTAGCCTGGCTGATGAGGGGTGAAACCCCGAAACCGGTCCCAGGATGCTTGTTTCCGGTCCAGTGAGGACCTGGCTTGGCAGTTCGGTCTGGACTGTTCCCTTGAGGAACAGGGTCAAGACTGATTTGCATATGGCTGGGTCCAAACTGGGGTGGCATGGTGAGCAAAAGAACGATGGATTAAACCCAGATCTATGACTGGGGGTGAGTGTTTGACAATGTTCAGCATTCCGTCCATCACTTGTTGTTTTTGCTTTGTCGCCCTAAGTGGGAAGGGTATGCCCAGACGTGGGTCCCGTGCTTCCCATGCCACTGGATTCAAGCTAGCCTGGCTGATGAGGGGTGAAACCCCGAAACCGGTCCCAGGATGCTTGTTTCCGGTCCAGTGAGGACCTGGCTTGGCAGTTCGGTCTGGACTGTTCCCTTGAGGAACAGGGTCAAGACTGATTTGCATATGGCTGGGTCCAAACTGGGGTGGCATGGTGAGCAAAAGAACGATGGATTAAACCCAGATCTATGACTGGGGGTGAGTGTTTGACAATGTTCAGCATTCCGTCCATCACTTGTTGTTTTTGCTTTGTCGCCCTAAGTGGGAAGGGTATGCCCAGACGTGGGTCCCGTGCTTCCCATGCCACTGGATTCAAGCTAGCCTGGCTGATGAGGGGTGAAACCCCGAAACCGGTCCCAGGATGCTTGTTTCCGGTCCAGTGAGGACCTGGCTTGGCAGTTCGGTCTGGACTGTTCCCTTGAGGAACAGGGTCAAGACTGATTTGCATATGGCTGGGTCCAAACTGGGGTGGCATGGTGAGCAAAAGAACGATGGATTAAACCCAGATCTATGACTGGGGGTGAGTGTTTGACAATGTTCAGCATTCCGTCCATCACTTGTTGTTTTTGCTTTGTCGCCCTAAGTGGGAAGGTTATGCCCAGACGTGGGTCCCGTGCTTCCCATGCCACTGGATTCAAGCTAGCCTGGCTGATGAGGGGTGAAACCCCGAAACCGGTCCCAGGATGCTTGTTTCCGGTCCAGTGAGGACCTGGCTTGGCAGTTCGGTCTGGACTGTTCCCTTGAGGAACAGGGTCAAGACTGATTTGCAGATGGCTGGGTCCAAACTGGGGTGGCATGGTGAGCAAAAGAACGATGGATTAAACCCAGATCTATGACTGGGGGTGAGTGTTTGACAATGTTCAGCATTCCGTCCATCACTTGTTGGTTATGCGCCCTACCCTGTGTACAACCCCAGTGTATAGTAGTAATCCGTTTCCTATTTGTTCACACAAGGGTTGCTCTGCTTTTACTTTCCTCTTACCTGTGCCTGTCCATAGCTGTCCTTTTCTGTGTATTCCTTTAGCTGCCTTTCTGCCCCAGTACACTACCTATTTGGGATATTCTATGACCTCAAGAGCCCTGATCAGAACCGCCCGAAACCGTGACAAATAGTTGTGTAAAATGTTATCATCCCATGCCAGGATTTCCTGTCCTGAGCTGTCTTAGGTGGGAGTTGGTATTCTGTTTAGGGACTCCTGGATGTCCCTTGAACTATTCGGTGTTGATGTAGACCAGTTTAAGAGGATGTCCTGGGTATTACATCGACCTTGAAATTGGATAAATAGAGTCCCCAGCTAGGCCAGAATGGTTATGATTTTGTTTATTGTGATAACTATGGCCTTGTACAATGCACTTTACTGGTCTTTATTAAGATTGTTTGCTATTAATTCAATAGGGTAAATTGTTGTTTTCTGTCTTTAGACTTATTTAAGATGATCTTTAAAAAGTTTTTTTTTTTTGTTTTGCAATTTGGACTGTCTTTCTGTCCGTTCTTTAATGGCTTAAACACATGAAATGCGTCTTGAATGTGTCGGTAAAATTGATGCACATTTAAGCATTTTGATATGTGTGGGATAAATGTGTTGCAGATACCCTAATGATGTATTTTACTAAGAAGAAATTTTAAATACCTTTTATATTAGCTTTAGGGTGGTGCTATATGCTGACTGTATTGCCAAAATTAGGTACTATTTATTGGAATTTTTATGATTTTGTTATTGGATGATGTCATTGAATTGTGTAATGTGTTATATTTCTATAAGAATTTATTTCTTGGACATAAATAACCTGACTGACTGATAAAGGTTTACCATAAGAAATTCTACATGCCTACAATTCAAACTTCTTTCTCAGTATGTAAGAGAGGAAACAACAGATACTTAACATACAGTATGTTGTAGCTGCCTAACATCCGACTCCAAACCATATGGGCTTTGTAGAACAGTTACTTTCCCAGTTTCAAATCATTGTTTTTACCTTATCTGTTAGATTATGAGTTCAAACTTCTCTGTTTTTAAAGCTGGGGTGACTGACTTTATTTTTAGACTACGGCCTCTCCTGTCACCTACATTAACCATTACTGAAACCACAGGAACTTAGTGCACCACAAGTTTGCATGCATTACAAACATTTCTTCTACTTTTCAGGCTTGAGTTCACATGATTTGAATGGATACTAACAATCTATCCTGCATACGTTTGTAACTCAAACTATTGTTTCTCTTCTTCAGTCATAGTAGTTGTATACCTTATTCACATTAAGTGACGTTGAAAAGTGCAAATTAACTGTTCACGTCACTTTGTAAACCCAAATCTCATCACTTCAATAGCCATACTTGCAGCTTACTTTCCATATGCAATCTGAAAGTTGTCTCTGGGAGGTTCAATGTGACTTCAACTCAAATTTCTTTATCAAGATGTAGGAGAAGAAAGTAAAGATTTCTTTACAAGGAGTATGTTGCCTCTGTCTGACACCCATCTCCAAACCATGTTAACTTAGTATACATAGGGCCTGGTTTAGATCTTGGTGGTAACGGTCCTGCCTCCAGTTTTTCATCTGAAAACCTGGTTACTGTTGTGATAGTCTACCTGCTGTCTTAAGATGTTAGTGGACCCATAGACGGGAGACCACTTACGGTCCACCATTACCACCAAGAATCACCACCCAAGTCAACGGCACCAACAGCAAAAGTGTCTGGCACCAGGACTCCAGACCCTTTTCCCACTGAGCCGATGACGATCTGCATTCTGGCTGATGTAACTGTGGTGGCTAAACCTCCACACTTGAGTTGGTGGATTGGGAAGAATAAAAGAACTAAGCTCACCTTCTTTTGAGTTTCCACATTTTCTGCAACCATGAGCCCGGTCATATAAGTCTTGCCATTAAAACAAGAAGAAAATCAACCCCCTCTTCACTGGAACAGAAGGTAAGTCACTGTATTTCCTGGCATCTTTGGAATTGCTGCTGTACAGCAGCATTGGACTCGAGCTTCTTAACAAAGGTTATCAAATAACAGTGTAATAAAATGCAATGTATATGCGTGTAGTGTGATACTTAGAAAAATGTTTGAAAACCCACCTTGAGATGTCACTAGTACCTACCAATCTGGCACTAACTGCATTCATGCCAATGGACACCCATACCACAAGTCACAGGAATCCCAAATAATATTGTGTCCATACAGGTGTGTGCAATAATGTCCTCTACTAACATATCTAATACATAAATAGTATCCCCAATACATAAATATTATCCCCAATAGTGTGGCAAATACTGTCCATGATACTGTGGAAATTGCAATACAAAAAGCTACAAGGGAGTGTACACAGAATGTACAATCAATCTTAACTCTAAACTGAAAACATGTCAGAGAGCTATGAAGGTCACGTTACTCCTTGGTATCTGCAGTTTTCGACAAAATAGTAGATAACATTTATCCCTAAAGTGTCATGTTCCCTGGGTAATGCATATTATTGACACAGCATGTCAAAATAAACATACATACATTCTCCGGTCACAATATCAGAAACACATATAAGTTTGATGTAAGTGTACAGTAACATGAGAAATACTTGTACAAACATTAATATGCCCATCGCTAATGTACAACACTAATGTATGCATTTTAGCAAAACAAATAAAATATTCAACCAGTGTTTGTCAATGTCACAAATGAGAGTAAGTGCATGGCTCAAACTTCAGAAACAACATCATCAGCAAACAACTAGTAACAAACAAAAAGAAGGCCAGGACTAATGTATTTTCAAAGAAAAGTACTTTGTATAAAGCAGAGATAATTCTCTCAAAGAAAAGCAAAATAAGTAAATTAGGAGAAATTACTATATATATGTACTGTTTATTAGTGCTCATGTGGGTCACAATGGCTGCCAGCCCCAACCTTGCCTCCTAAAGTCATTGCCAGAATGAACCTGGAAGGGGCTTCTATGGAACAGAGACAAGGCACCTCAATGACCTTACCGGAGGGTGGTGGTCATTTGGTTTGGGAAGGGGTGGTTTGAGTTTAGGAGGAGTGATTTGGGGTTTTGGAGGGGTGGGTTTGTCTTTGGGAGGGGTGGGTTTGGATTTGGAAGGGGTGGCTTGAGTTATGAAAGGGGTGGGTTGGGATGTGGTAGGGGAGGAAGGCATCAAGGTGGGTGGTCTTAGGTTTGGGAGGGGTGATCTGGAAGTAGGAAGGGGTCAGGGCAAACATTAGGTCCTCTTCCATAACTGAGGTATAGGGTTGGAACGAGGATTGTGCTTGGGAGGTAGAGCGAGTGGCTGTGTCTGTTGTGGATGTGTTTAGGGTGTGGGTCCTTGACAGTCTGATGTATGTGCTATATGTTTTGATTTGTGTATCTTACTCCTTGTGTGTTGGGTAGGTGAGTGTGGACACTTGTGTTCAGTATGTGTGTCAACATGTGTGTGTTGTGGATGTGGTGTGTGTTGGTGTGGTTTCTGTGGGTGTGCTGGTATATGTGTGTGTTGTGGTAGGTGTCCTGACAGGGGTGTGCATATGATGTGTGTGGGTGTGCCTGTGTTGTGTGTGGGTGTAGTGGTGGGTGTGCTGTCTAGGGGTGTGCTTGTGGTATGTATGGACACTGTTGTAGTGGGCAGTGTGATAACTGGAGGTGTGCTTGTGGTGTATGTGGGTGTTGGTGTGGTGGTGGATGTGGTGCCTGCAGGTGTACTGGTAATGGTTGTGGTACAATAATTGGTGTCTGCATGTGACTTTCTTTGTCTGTGTTTTTTGCAATGTTGGTGTTAGGATGTGATGCATGTGATTGTTGTAGTCGGTCTGTGAAAATGTTTGAGTGTGCATGGGATAGGGCTGGGTGAAAGGAGTTGGGAGGGGGAAGGAGTGGGTGTCTGGGCATGAGGTTGGAGATGGTAGGAGGCTGGGCTAAATGAGGAGGCCAGACCATGGAAAGACAGCTGTAGGCTCGACAGGGCACAATGAATGCCATCCAGGTAAACCAGCATCTGAGTGTTCCGGCTAGCCAATCCCTAGATGGAATTCAGAAGTGCTGTCTGGCCTACAGTGATGGTCCTTAAAAGGTCAACAGCCTCTTCATTGAGCACAGCCTGGGACACCAGGCAGGGGGGAAGTGCCTGCAGCAAAGGTGAGTTAGGGGATGGCTACAGCCAATTGCATTCTGCAACACACATAGAAGGAGGAAATCACCTCTATTGATTGTTTATGTGCAGAAAAGCATTCCTTCCTGCCCACAGGCAGAGCCTGCATTGGCACATGGCAGCAATTTGTGCACCAGCACAGGGGGAAGTGACAGAAATGCTCCACTTGCTTCCCCTCCCTGCACAATGGGCCTTGTAAATATACCCCAAAGTTTTGAGTGATTTTGATTGTCTATAGTGCTGTGACACAATTTTGTTGTATTGCTCTCTTGTATTCATCAAATGTTTTCTGAAAACATTTAGAGGTTTCTAGGAGACATTGATCTGCATTATTAATTTGAACACCCTTAACACTATGGGGGTCATTACGACCCTGGCGGACAGCGGTAATTTGGAGAAAGGGACTGCCAACAGGCTGGCGGTACCTTTTTCCAAATTATGACATTGGCGGTTTGGCTCAAACCAAACCGCCAATGTACCACTCCGTCTGCCAGGGTGGTAACGGCCGCTGGGCTTGAGACTTTGGTCTCCAGACAGGCGGCCGTCACAATCCCACCCTCGGGATTATGACCCCACCTACCGCCATGGTTTTCGTGGCTACCGTACCGCCACGAAAACCATGGCAGTAGGCACTATCAGTACCAGGAAATTACTTCCCTGGCACTGATAGGGGTCTCCCCCGCCCCGTCGCACTACCCAGAGTCCTCCTCCACCCTGCCCCTTCCTCTCCAACCCCCGCACATTTACACACCCACACGAGCACACATACACACTCATACACACACGCATACCCACATCCACCCACGCATGCACACATACATACCCACATACCTCAACACACACTTGCATACATTGTCGCACATATGCATTCGCAACACACGACATTCATGTGCACTCCCATTCAGTCATTCACGCACGCATTCCATGCAACGTACACCCGCAGACACGCATACAAACACAGACACATCCCCACACACAGCACCCCCCCACACACAACACCCCACTCCCTCTCCTGTTGGAGATCCCGACTTACGTGCTTGCAGGGGGTCCTCCAGCATGAGACGGGCCGCGGTGCTGCCGCCAGCAGCAGCGTCCGCCAGCATAACACGGCCAGGCAGTATCATGGACTATGATATGGTAGGCAGTGTTTTGCTGGTGTGGCGCTACTGCTGGCATCAGTGAAAGACTTCCTGTTGTAAGACCCACTCCTGATTACTCACAATCATTGTGAGCTACTACTAGCTAAATAGCCTGTACAATCCTTGTACATAACCCAATGCACAGCTATATTGCCTTCAGGCCTAAACTCTTAAGAATCAGAACCCATGAATTGCATCATATACAGTGACTAAGGGCAGTAAGGAAGAGCAGCTATGTGTCAGTGAGAGCATGTATTTGGTGGATGTATGAACAAGTGTGTACGAAACAGACATACTTGTGTGGATGATTTGGAGCCTGTGGCATTTTAACTTGCAGCACAGGAAATATGTTTCCCCATATATGACACCATCATGTGTAAAACCATACGGAGCATCATATTCCACAGATCTGAAAAATGTAAAGCCAAAGTGAATTGTCAGTGTCCATAGACAGAGTTTAAAAGGCTGACTTATACAATGTCCTACAGTATTCTGAAATGTGAGGAGGAGTTACAGTCTCTTACCTGTGTGTCACTGGAAGTACTGCATGTTGATGTTGGTTCAGTTGTCAATATCTTCTTCCTCTGCCTCCTCTTCCTCACTGTCCACAGGCTCCACTGCTGCCACAAGTCCATCACCATGCTCATCCTCCTGCAGAAAAGGCACCTGGTGTCGCAATGTCAGGTTGTGCAACATGCAGCATGCCATGATTATCTGGCACACCTTCTTCGTTGAGTAGTATAGGGAGCCACCTGTTAGATGGAGGCACCGGAATCTGCCATTCAGGAAGCCGAACGTCCTCTCAATAATATGTCTAGATCACCCATATGCCTCATTGTAGTGGTCCACTGCCCTTGTCCTGGCATTCCTCACTGGGGTCAGTAGCCATGAGAGGTTGGGCTAACCAGAGTCACCTGCAACTGTCGAGGGATGACAGTTAGACACACACTAACCCCTAGGGACTATCCCATACCCAGACACCTACTCATACTGTGTGGGGACCTTGAGCTCCCCTATTAGCCACACCCGGTGCCTCTGGAGTTGGCCCATCACATAAGGGATACTCCTATTACTCACAATGTAGGCGTCATGCACAGAACCAGGATACTTGACATTCACAGGAGAGATGTACTGGTCCGCCAAACACACCATCTGCACATTGAATGGTAGCTTTTTCTATTTCTGTACACTTGTTCATTTCTGCGGGGGGCGAATGCCACATGTGTACCATCAATGGCACCAATGATGTTGGGGATATGTCCCAGGGCATAAAAGTCAGCCTTCACTGTGGGCAAATCCTCCACCTGGCGAAACACAATGTAGCTGCACGTGTGTTTCAGCAGGGCAGACAACACTCTGGTCAACACATTAGGAAACATTGGCTGAGACATCCCTGATGCCATGGCCACTGTTGTTTGAAAGGAGCCACTTGACAGGAAATGGAGCACTGACAGGACCTGCACTAGAGGGGGGATTCCTGTGGGGTGGCGGATTTATGACATCAGGTCTGGCTCCAATTGGGCACACAGGTCTTAGATTGTGGCACGATCAAGTCTGTAGGTGATTATGATGTGTCTGTCTTCCATTGTGGACAGGTCCACCAGGGGTCTGTACACAGGAGGATGCCGCCATATCATCATCTGCCCCAGCGGTTGTGGCCTATGGAGGAGAACGGTGAGCAGAGGATCATGTACCACATAGGTTGCACAAGTCTTTCTGCAATAATGTGAGTAAATCCATCTGTGGCGTAGTTAGCCTGCATATGTGCCAAAATGTGCTGTGACACAGTTAGGTGCCATGCCATGTGCCTCCCTGAAATGGCGTCTGCCTGACTTGTGAGGAGGGACAAGGGGAAATGAGGTAACTGCACTGGCGTTGTGAAGCATTGGTAATCATTGGGCCCTATGGGCTCCAGGAGCCAATGGCGATGTACGCCGGTGGTGACGGCACGCACCACCGCGGACGTGACTGCCATTTTCTATCTGTTCGCTCACTTGATACCTGACCTTCAACAGGAGAGGACCTACACGGCAAGTGCTGCTGTGGCCTGAGCCTGGAAGCGACAATGGCTCGAGTGTCTGGGAAAAGGGCCCCTGCCTTAACCGCGGAGGAGTAGGACAAACTGGTGGATGGGTTCCTCCCCAGTACATGCTACTCTACGGTCCTCCAGACAAACAGGTGAGTACACTGTGAGCATGATGCGTGGGCATTGCCTGTTTGGAGTGGTGTGGATGGAAGATACAAGTGGGGGGGCTGAGGGCTGCATGTAAGGATGGTGAGTGTATGTGCGTCAGGACATGTTTGGGAACTGGTGGGCAATGAGTCTGATGGTCCGGACGGGTGAGTAATGTCCTTTCCTCCTGTACCTTTCCTCTAGGTCAACGCCCACCAGAAGAAGGGCATTTGGCGTGCCATCAAAACGGAAGTGTGGACCTTGGGGGACTATCATAGATGGAGCACCCACTGCTGCAAGAGATGAGAGGACCTGCGCTGCTGGAGCAAGAAGACGGCGGTGGCCCAGCTGGGGCTGGCCTCCCAACGTGGAAGGGGTGCCCGTCAAACCATGACCCCCTGATGTTCCCCATCCTGGCAGTGGCCTATCCGGAGTTGGTTGTGCACTTGAGGCCATCACAGCAGCCACAAGGGAGTGAGTACAGTGTCATAAACCTGACTCTGGACGCTTTAGGAAGTATCTGGGTGGAGGATGTGGATTTGGTGCCACGAGGCCAGGGTGAACATGGCAGTGTAGGTCCCTTGTTGGGCAGGCTCTGAGGCACTCCAACCCCAATTGTGTTAGTGGGCATCTACTACTGGGCAGGCTCCTGTGGGTTTCAGGTGTGCAGCTAATGGCTTTAGGCATTGTACCCCATGGCCTGGTGACTTTCCTACTAACTGGTAGTGCATGGTCTAGTGCATAGGGCTGCTCCCTGTGTGTTGTGACCTCCAACAGTAGTGGTGTTGCTGCCATTGACCATGTGTGTTCTCTGTCTTTCCCCCCCTTCTTGTTTTGTCACCCTGTCCTTGTGTGCATTAGCATCATCTGGCAGAGGAGCAGAGGCACCAGCGACGGAGGGAGCTGCATCCCACATGGCCCAGGAGGGTGAATCCATGGAGGGTGAAAGCATCAGTGGGACGGAGGGCGAGGGGAGCTCCACGACGGGGACAGGAGGGGATACTAGTGACAGCGACTCCTCCTCTGATGGAAGATCCCTAGCGGTGGTGGACACCTCTGTGCCCACCCCAACAACAGGTACAGCCGCCACCCCCCCTACCAGCACCGCCCTCCCAGCAGCCCCTCAGCATGTTTCCCGTGCCTGCTCACCCAGGAGGGTGGGCATCTCCTTCTCCCGAGGCACTTCAGGCCCTGCCTCAGTCAGCTCTGCTGCCCTCAATGAGGAGGCTATTGAGATCCATCACTGTTGGGCAGTCAACCATTCTGAATGCCATCCAGGGTGTTGAGAGGCATTTGCAGCAAACAAATGCACACCTGGAGGGCATTCATTCTGGCGTGGTGGCCCAACAGAGAGCATTTCAGGATCTGGCCTCAGCACTGATGGCAGCTATTGTCCCTGTGTCCATCCTCCCCCTCCAACTTTCACTACCCAGACCCAATCCCTTCTACCTCAGCCTATCTCAAGCACACCATCAGACCAGCATGCATACACATCAACACACAAAAGTGTCTCAGGAAAACATAAGCACCACACATCACACAGGCACTCATACAAGCACCATACCCATGCACACATACCAACATCCACTTCCTCCACTGTGTCCCCCTCCTCCACGTCCTCCACCTCTCTCACTGTCTCGTCTCCACTCACACCATCATGCTCTACATCATCAGCCACTGCCTCCATCACAAGCTCGCCCATCACTACACACCCCTCATGTGCAATCACCACATCCACTACCATTCAAAGATCCCCTGTGTCCTCTCCCAGTGTGTCTGTGAGCCCTCCTCCCAAAGAACACAAAAGCAGACACACACTAACTCAACAGCCATCTGCCTCACAACAGCCTCCAGCCCAGGCACCTTCACCCAAGCAGAAGTACACCTCCTACAACCACTACCTCTTCCTCCACTCCCACACCCCCTCCATCTTCCTGTCCCAGTGTGTCTAAAAAACCTTTCCTAGCTAAAATTAACCTCTTCCCTACACCTCCCCCCATCCTTCCCCCAGGGCCAGGATGTCTGGATCCCAGCCCAGCACCTCAGCCACCAAATCTGCATCCGCTGTGGTCCCTGCTAGTCCGGTACAATCGAAGGGGGCACCCGTCAGAGCTGCCAGTGTGCCACTGACATATAAGAAAGACCACCCTATTCCACCACCTGCAAACTTCAAAAAGGGGCCGGCTTCCAGCAGGGTAAAGTCACACCACCCACCCAGCAAGCACTCGCCCAAACACAGAGAGGACAGTGCAAAGGTCCCTGCAGAGACTGTCAAGATGGGGAAAGGCCACAAGCCAAAGGGCACGTCACTTTAGGGCATAATGTCTCCTGGTGAAGGGCGGGTGACCACCATATCATCAGGGATGACAGCCACCTGCACCGCAGTCACCACCGCTGCTCCGACCGCCACCTGCACCGCCACCTGCACAGCCATCTGCACCGCCACTGCCACAACGTCAGGCTGCAGCATCCTTCCCATAGATCAGCCATCCGAGTCTGCCGGAGACGGTATGGAGTATCCATTCACCACAACAGACACTTGCACCACGGCCAGCACTGGCAGCATCTCTGCCGCAGCCACCGCCACCTGCACCACCATCAGCACCGTTACATGCACAGTCGATGCCACTCTGTAGGACGTCAGCCTCATCCCCAGTGGGCAGCCGTCAGAGTCTGCAGGTGACGTCCTGGACCCTGACACGCCACTTGAGACACCACCTCCAGCACTGACATGAACCAGCAATTGGCAGCCAGGATGGAGTGTGGCTCTGCCTCCATGGAGTATCATGCTACCTGTTCCAGGTACATCGCATGGCTAAGACACCCAGGCGAGAGGATATTAACTGCCACACCCCCGGTGCAGTATCACTGGACACAAAGCCCCCTCCAGAACCAGTGGAGAAATGCATCCACTCACCCAGTCCTTGGCAGGATAAAGCACTCTGGGCACAAATCCCCCTCCAGAACCAGTGGAGAAATGCATCCACTCACCCAGTCCTTGGCAGGATGAAGCACTCTGGGCACAAAGCCCCCTCCAGAGCATGTGGGCAAACCACCCACTTGAAAGACTGTGGTTTTGCACTCCCCAGGACCAAGCAGTGAGAAGTGCACCCACTTGAGAGACTTGAGAGACTGTGGCTTTGCACTCCCCAGGACCAAGCAGTGGGCATGGAGCGCCCTCGAGGAGCAGTGGCGTCATACCATCATCCGGCTGAGGTGCCACCCCTCCCCTTCCCCCTGAGGTGCCTGGTTTTTTTCCGACCTGATGCCCCTGTAGTGTTCTCTTTGTTTCGAGGCAGGTGTCATGTGCGGGCTTCGCCCATGCTTTTTGGGACCACTCGTCTACGGACATTTCATGGGACATTGTACGGACTTGTGTACTTGATGCAAATATTTGTGTATACTGATTATTTGCTGGTCTCTTGATCTATCTGATTGTTCCAATATAACACTAGTTAAACTCATTTCGTTTTGTCCTTGCGTTTTTCCAGGGGATGACAGGGTGTATCTATGATGTTATTGGATATGTGTGTGTATGTTGTTGTGGGTGGGGGTGTTGCGTGTCGCGTGTGTGTGTCACTCTCGTTTGCCTCCTCCCCTCCCCTGTGTGCTAGGTGCCGCCACCGCTATCTTTCCACTTCGTGGAGTATTAGTAGATACAGCAACATGGGTAGGATCTGCAGTTCGGGCTCCATGGCGTCCTAGTTCTAACTTGGGTGTCGAAAGGTGAGTGGTTTCCGTTCAAAGTACTGTTTCTGCCGTGCTTTGATGGCGTTGGTGCCGCCCCGGAAAAGCTGGCGGATTAGTGCCTTGTAATCGTGTGGGCGGTACATTGTCTTCCGCCTGTCTGTTGGCGGTTACCGCCGTGGTGTTTGGTGCTCCGGCCAGTGGCTATCTGTGATGGCGGTTTTCGCCATGGTCATGATCCCATTTTTTTACCACTGGCCAGTTGGCAGTATTATTGCCACTTTCACACCGACCGCCAGGGTTGTAATGAGGGCCTATGTTGCTAATTAGTGCTGTGCTGAGTGAATTTGTATTGTGTATGTGTGTGTATGACTATTAAGGTGTCTTCAACCTAAGACTATTCTGTATCAATGGTAGGGTTTTTCAATGGGAAAGAGTGGGTTATTCATTGCACATACACAGGGCTCAATTACGCCTTTGTACTCGAGCTGAGCAAGGATCTCCCTCACTGGAACTTTAGCTTTGTATTTAACAGGTTGTGGTTGAAGCTGGGGTGTAGACCTAATAGGTATTGCATGGCAAGGAGAATCCTTGTCCCAACCTACATGGCTGTGGTATAGTGCAGGTTCTTGCGCTAAAGCCAAATTGTAAGCATAGGCTTGTTTTACTGCCTCTGGAACAAGATAGAGAAAGAAGGCAAAATGACATCTTCCCCATGTGGGAGCTTATGAACGTGCTTAGGAAGCCAGTACCTTTCAGCCAGTAGGATATCACAACTAAGTTCATCCCAGTATATCCAAGTATCCAATTTGGATATTTAAATCATAAACCCTGTCGGTGGGAGAACGTGCCCATCTGCAGTCTCGACTGCGATAAAGTCGCAAGTCGCTAGTTGCTGTTGCATCCACATGATCTCTCAGACTCTGGCGACAAATCGTGACCTCTGCCGCTCTGTCTAGCGGTGTCACTGCCCACGTCTTGTTCTTCAGCAATGTTCTCAAGTGTAGTGGCATTTTTAATTGACAGTGCTGCCACCTTTTCCTTTTTAAACTGTGGCTTTTGTTGTAGGGACTTATCTTCTTTTTTGTCTGAAGACTGTGGTGAGTCTTTCTTCTGTTTCATGTAGTAAGGACATTGCTCTGACCTGCCCACTGTCTCGCTACATCTATCCGGTGCATCCTGAAAGGAATGAGAGGACAATGAATCAGTATATGTCAGGAGCTTTTATATCCTCTCTATATATGAGATTATGGTGGTCATTATGAACATGGCGGTCTGGACCGCCACGCCAGCAGTGGTGGTCATTACCGCCAAAAGCATGGCGGTCCAGACCGCCATATTTTGAACACAGTCGTGAACTGGCGGCAAAGCTGCCAGTTCCCTACAACCCACCACCAAGCCAGAATCGACACATGAGCAGACTATGGGCATATCCGACCCGACGGTGGAGGCTGGACCGGCGGTTGGATTATGATCCCATTTCCAACAGGGATTTCCTGGTGAGATAAGCATTTCTATCACCTGTATGTGACACGCCAGGTCCCCCCTAGCCACTACACCTACCCACCCACCCAAAAACCAACCCCCACCCCTCCACCCCCAAAACCCCATGTAGGTCCCCCCAACCTGACCCTCACCATCCTCCACCCCCCACCCCTACATACAGGCCCTCCAAGCCCCAAACCCCACATCCACTTGCACCCATTTACTTGCATGCACACATGCATACAGGAACTCAGACATACATTCCCCCCACAAATACACTCACGCACACCCCCATGCACCCACACACACCCCTCTCCCCCCTTCCCTCTCGGACAGCACCTACCTCTTCCATTGCGCTGCTCCGGGAGGGAACGGGCTCCCTGGATGGTGCTCAGCCGCTATCGCCACCTCTCCATACATCGCCACGCCTATAACTGGTTCATTATAGGTGTGGCAGTGTATGATCTGACGTGGCTGTGAGGGTGGAGCAGCATCCACCCCTGACACCAATCGCCAGCATGGCGCATGGTGGCCCTCACCGCCATCAACGGCGGTGAGGCTCTATGCGTCATTATTTAGCGGGATGCTGGCCGCCGCCACTGGCGGTCTTCCATTGACCACCAGCATGGTTGGCGGCGGGTCATCCCACCCAGTTTATAATGAGGCTCTATATCTCCTGTCAGAGTTCTCCAGGTGTGGAGAATCAGCTCTCTGACTTCTTCTGTCTTTAATTTGTTTTTGTTTATCCCAGTGCTTTTTAGAACCCTCCTGTGCTTGTTTCGTACTTTCCTTTGGTATGGTACCATGTATCTCAGGCTTTTTCGGCTTGGCTCCCAAATTATCCCACCCTATACTGGTATAGGTATCAGAAATTATTTTCGGTAGCTGTTTCTCCTGGTCCAAATGTGGAATCTCTTGTAGCCACTGACTTATAGCCAATGCTACTGCTTCCCCATTAATGTTACTAAGTATTATTGAGGAGACTGCATAGAAGTTACTCATTAATTTCATCTCCAAATCTAGGGCTGATGCAGCCCCGTGCTCATTCTGAATCTGTTTTACCACTTTCGGTAAATTGGCAAGTGTTGGGGTACCATGTGTGGTAGTATAAATTGCAGCGAAGAATGTACCTCATCTGGCGCAGTCATCCATCGAGAGAACCTTCCTGAAGGGCAAGCACATAGTGAGAATTCTCTGTTTTTCCTGTGGTCTCGTATGGGGAAACACAGCTTCCAGATGATTTGTTTTCTGGGCTATCCAGAATGGAATCTTCTCTTGTTCTGTGGGTACTTTACCCATGATAGAATGTACTGTTTGCGGATTCATCCCAGAAGTAGCCAATTGGTATCCAGCAGGTGCTGTTGGTGCTGGATGTGCTGGTGTAGTGTTCAGAGTTCGCATTACGAACTTAACAAGTCGTCTATGTAGTGTTACTAGTTCAAGGTATAGATTGTGGAGATCTGCTGCCTGCATGTTTTGTACACTGGGGTGAGGTGTATATGTGAAAAACATAGACCACGTTAGTCCTACATTACCTAAGGGTTCTAGGTGGTCATTATGACATTGGCGGTGACAGTTAAAGTGCTGGTAATACCGCCAAGAGGCTGGCGGTAATTACAGCCAAATTAAGACCATGGCAGTGAGAACTCCCATAGACAGCTAATGTACCACACCATCCGCCAGGGCTTAACACCACGCACCACGGCATTAGTCACCAACCAGGCGGAAGACAAGGTACTGACCACCATATCATGACACTGCAATCCACCACGATTTCCGGGGCAGTACCAACGGCATCAAAAGCCTGGTGGAAAAACATCACAGAAGACAAAAGACTCACCATCAGAGACACAGAGAAGATCAACACCGCCATGGAACCTGAACTTCAAGTCTTCCCGATGCTCTTCTACACCATGCTCCACCTGGAACACAAACGCTGATGAAGATGATGACGGTGAGTACAACCGCCTAGCACACAAGGAAGGGAGGGAGGAAAAGGAGAGTGAAACACACACGTACAACACACACCAGACATGCACACACCATACACACAACCAGCTGCAGAGGAAAACCAATGGCACACGACACACAGCATAATAATACAAGGACTAAAGCTCTGAAGTACTGAAAATGTATTGAATGGGAACAACAACCAAATGAACTAATTGATTAACAAAGAGATATGTACAATTGTCCAGAAAGGGCCAATGTCCAGTCCAAGGTACAAAGGGCCCACATGGTCACAGGGCACAGTCCAAGGCCCAACTTGTTTCCTGACAATATCCGCACAGAACTGTTCAGGGGCATCATTTTGGAAGTGGACAGGCACCTCAGGGGGAAGAGGAATGGAGGTCACCTCAGCTGAAGCTGAGAACTTGCCCACTGGTTCTGGAGGGGACTCCATGCCCATTACTGATTGCTAGGGAGTGCAAGGTCACAGTCGCTCAGGTGGGATACTTGCCCACTGGTTCTGGAGGGGCCTCCATGCCCGTTATCCTTTGCTGGGGAGTGCAAGGTCACAGTCTTTCAGGTGGGGTACTTGTCCACTGGTTCTGGAGGTGGCTTCATGCCCATTACTCATTGCTGGGGAGTGCAAGGTCACAGTCTCTCAGGTGGGGTACTTGCCCACTGGTTCTGGAGGGGGCTCCATGACCATTATTCTTTGCTGTGAAGTGCAAGGTCACAGTCTCTCAGGAGGGGTACTTGCCCACTGGTTCTGGAGGAGGCTCCATGTACAACAGTCCCTGGAGGGTGGCCTACATGCCCTCTGCTGGAGGTGAGGGTTGCATTATCTCATTTGGAGGTGAGGTCTCTGTGACCACTGGTGGTGGTGGTGCTGCTTGTTCCTTGCCATCCTCTGCTGGAGGTGAGGGCTGCTGTGTCTCAGCTGGGGAAGGTGCCTCCTGGGCAGCCTCTGCAGGAGGTGAAGGCTGCTGTTTCTCAGCTGGGGAAGGTGCCTCCAGGGCAGCCTCCGCTTGAGGTGAGGGCTGCTGTGTCTCAGCATGGGAAGGGGCCTTCTGGGCAGCCTCTGTTGGAGATGAGGGCTCCTGCGTTTAAGCTGGAGGTGGGGGTTTCTTCCCTTTCCTGGCAGGAGGTGAGGGCCTCTTCCCTTTCCTGGCTGATGGAGTGGGATCCTTCCCATTCCTGGTTGGTGGACTGGGATCCTTCACAGTCTTGCCTCCATGACTAGGAGGTGCCTCCAACCGTCTCCGTGGCCAGTTTGGCTGAGGTGCTGGCCTGGGTCATTGGGACCCTGCTCTTACAGGCAGGACGGGGGTGCGGGAGGGAAGACGTCAAGTTGGACAAAGAAAAGCTTCTTAGGGCAGAGGGGCGGGAGGAGGGAGGAGGGATGGGAGTGGAGGTTGACGGAGTGGTTTTTGGAGGAGTACGTCTGATGGAATTGGTTGGAGGTGCATGGGTAGTGTGCTGATGTGAGGGGATGGCTGTTGGGTGTCTGAGTGCCTGCATTTGTGTCAGTTAGGAGGGTGGGGAGAGACGGGGTGGGAGAGGACACAGGGGACGCATGGATGGATGTTGTGATGGTGTCTGCCAGTGAGGTGTGTGCTGCTTGGTATGGTAATGCTGGTGGTGGATGTTGAAGCAGTGCATGCAGGTGTGAGTGTGGAAGTGACAAGGAAGGTGGAGGAGGAGGAGGGGGAGACAGTGGACACAGTAGATGTGGTTGTGTGTTCAACTGTCTGGTGTTTGCATGAGTGCTTGTGGACTGAAGTGTGGTGCCTGTGTTTGACTGTGCTACTCTTGTGTGGCTACTCTTGTGTGATGTCTTGTGTGCATGCTCGTCTGTATGTGTGCATGGGATGGGTTGGGGTTGAGGAGACTGGGACTGGGAAGTGGTAGTTGTAGGGGAGACGGTAGGAAAAGGGACTATGGCTGCCATCAGAGAGGAGGCCGGAGCCGGAATAGATGTCTGTTGGGACGCCAATCCACCGTGGATGCCCTCCAGGAATTCATTGGATTGCTGCATCTGGGACGCCAACCCCTGGATGGCATTCACAATGTTTGACTGCCCTACAGAGATGGATCTCAGGAGGTCAATAGCTTCCTCACTCAGGGCAGCAGGGCTCACTGGGGCAGGGCCTGAGGTGCCTGGGACGAAGGTGATGCCCACCCTTCTGGGGGAGTAGGCACGGGCAACTCACTGAGGGGCTACTGGGAGGGCGGTACTGGAATGGGGTGGCAGCTGTACCTACATCTGGGGTGCTCACAGAAGTGTCCACCACCACCAGGGAGCTTCCATCGTAGGAGGTATCTGAGTCAGTGTTATCACCTCCTGTCTCTTCCTTGGTGCTTCCCTCGCCCTCCGTCCCACTGGTTCCCTCAGCATCGGTGGACTCTGCCTCCTGGGTCCTGTGGGATGCATTTCCCTCTGTCACTGGTGCCCCTTATCCTCGACCAGATAATACTAATGCACACATGGACAGGATGACAGAAGAAAAAAGGGGGGGAGAGAGAAAGGGAACACTGGGTCAATTACAGCACCAACACCACAGTTGGCATACATAGCACCGTCACACACAGAGATCAGGATTGAGCACTATGCATTGCACTGGCATTGATTTGGCCACAGCAAGATGAGAGCCAAACACCGCCAACTGTACACCTCCTGGGACCCACAAAGCCCTGACTGACTTTGAATGCAAATGAGCTAGGTTACCTGCAATTTCCATACACCCATTACCCTTGAGCTGGATCACGCTGCAATGTCTGGCCTGGCATTAAGGAGCACCCACTAACTCACATGCACCACCCGGATCCCATGCCACCTACCAGTTATTTTAGTAACACCCACTGTACTCACCCCGTTGTGGCTGCTGTGATGCCCTCATGCGCCCATCCAGCTCTGTGTAGGCCACCACCAGTAGGCAGGCCATCAGGGCAGTCAGGTTCCGACCGGCACCCCTTCCTCATTGGGAGGCCCTCCTCAGCTGGGCCTCTGCTGTCTTCCGTACCCAGCATTTCTAGTCCTCCCACCGTTTCCTGCAGTGGGTGCTCCGCCTGTTGTAGATCCCCACGGTCCTCACATCCTTGGTGATGGCACCCCATAATCCCTTCTTGATGGGCACTGACCTGCAGAGGTAATGCAAACAGGAGGACACCATTACACATACAATCCAGCCTGTCACACTTTTGGCCCACCAATCCCGTTTCCATCACCATTGGCACACACATCATCTGGCGCCCACCATGTACCCTACCACCAGATATTCCCCCCCGATGACACGATGCTTGCACGCACATCTCCATGCAACCTTCCCACATGCATCGTGCCCAGAGTGTACTCACATGTTGGTCTGGAGGCCCATACTGAAGTCCATACTGGGGTAGGACCCCATCCACCAGTCGCTCGAGCTGCTCCGAAGTGAAGGCATGGGCCATTTCCCTGGTCACACAGGCCATGGTAGGTTCCAGACACAGGTCACAGCAGCACACGCAGTGTAGGTGTTGTCCTGGGAAAGTCAGGAAACAAGTGAGGATTTAGATAGAAAATGGCGGGCACGTACAAGGCAGTGTACACCGTTACCACTGGCGATGATCCCCATTGGCCACTGTACTACATAGAGCCCCATATTAGCCAATTAGGAATTGCACGGCAGTGCAAGACCACCTCCCTCCACGACGCCCAATGTCGGCGAAGTTACCTCACTTCCACCTGTCCCAAAATACAGGATAGGCGGTCGCCATTTCACGGTGGTGGACAACGATCAGATAAACCATTGTAGGAAAGTACCATCTTTCTTGGCATGTTACCCAAATCTTGTCCTGTATGTCAGTATGTTTTTGCCTGTCTCACTGGGATCCTGCTGGTCAGGACCCCAGTGCTCATAGTTTATGGCCTAATGTGTGTGTCTGTATAGTGCTTAACTCTCACTGAGGCTCTGCTAATCAGAACCTCAGTGCTTATGCTCTCTCTGCTTTAAAATTTGTAACTATAGGCTAGTGACTTCATTTACCAATTTCAATTGGCACACTGGACCCCCCTTATAAGTACCTAGTACATGGTACCTTCGTACCCAGGGATTGTGGGGTTCCAGGAGATCCTTATGGGCTGCAGCATTTATTTTGCCACCCATAAGGAGCTCAGGCAAACCCCTCCACAGGCTTGCTGCCATAGCGCACACACTATTTCACAGCCATTTTCACTGCACTTAAGTAACTTATAAGTCACCTATATGTCTAACCTTCACTTGCTGGAGGTTAGGTGCAAAGTTACTAAGTGTGAGGGCACCCTTGCACTAGCAAAGGGGACCCTACATAGTTCAGGGCCAATTCCCGGGACTTTGTGAGTGCGGGAACGCCATTACACACGCGCACTACATGTAGGTCAATACCCATATGTAGCTTCACAATGGTAACTCTGAATATGGCCATGTAAGGTGTCTAAAATCATGGAATTGTCCCCCCATTCCAAATTCGGTATTGGGGATCCAATTCCATGCATCCTGGGGGCTCCACTATGGACCCCCAGTACTGCTAAACCAGCTCTCTGAGGCTTGCACTACAGCTACAGCTGCTGCCACCTCACACACAGGGTTCTGCCCTCCTGGGGTCTGAGCAGCTCAGTCCCAGGAAGGCAGAACAAAGCATTTCCTCTGAAAGCAGGGTGTTACACCCTCTCCCTTTGGAAATAGGTGTTACAGGCTGGGGAGGGGTAGCATCCCCCAGCCTCTGGAAATGCTTTGAAGGGCACAGATGGTGCCCTCCTTGCATAAGCCAGTCTACAACGGTTCAGGGACCCCTTTTCCCCTGCTCTGGCGCGAAACTGGACAAAGGAAAGGGGAGTGACCACTCCCCTGTCCATCACCACCCTAGGGGCGGTGCCCAGAGCTCCTCCAGTGTGTCCCAGACTTCAGCCATCTTGCATTGCAAGGTTTGGGGGCACTCTGGAGGGCTCTGAGTGGCCAGTGCCAGCAGGTAACGTCAGAGACCCCTCACAGAGGCACCTTCTAAATCGATGACCGGTACTCTTGGACTTCTCTCACAGCGATGAAAGTGCTCCTTGGAACACAGAGGGTGGACCCCATCGCCACAGATTGTCCTGCGGTCCTGCTGACGCACTTTGGAGGAGATAAGACCTTGCCTTCCCTGAGAGCGACAGTACACCATGCACTGCGTCTTCTTCACCTCACGAGGCCTCTGTGCACTATTTGTGAAATTCCTTGCCTGGCCCAGGTCCCCAGCACTCTGTCCTGTGACGCTCAACTTGCTGAGCTGACCTCCGGAGGCATGGGACCCTTTTGTTGCAGTGCTGCACCAACCGTGTTTCACACCTCCTTTGTCCCCATGTCCTGGCACTCCTGTGGGTGCTGTCTGGTGTCCTGAGGGCTCTCTAAAGCTGAGAGCCCCCTCTTCCTCCTCGCACAGAGTTAAGGCCCCCAGGTCCCTCATGGGTCCAGCCAGCACCATTTTGAAACAAAACACAACTTTGTCGTAACCAAGGCTTGTTGGAGACTTCCAACACGAAATGATGTCTGCATCCATCATCGTGTTATGGGACATACATTGCATCATGCAGAAATCCGCTGGCCTCTTCCTAGGGTGCATTTCTGGGAACTCTTCTTTTGCACCCTCTTCTGGGTTGGCAGGGGCTCCTGTCCTTCCTGGAACTTATTTTGACTTGTGGACTGGATCTCCATCTTGTGCAGGTCTTTAGGTCCAGGAATCCAGCAGTTGTTGTTTGCAGACTTGGTTGGTTATTACAATAATCCCAATCACGAGGTGTAGTGTGTCCTAAGGAAACTTGCAGTGCTTTACTCCTGCTTTTCTGGGCTCTGGGGTGGGGTAATTTACTTACCTTTACTGTATTCTTACTTTCTCAGTGATTCTGCACACACTACACTTGTCTAGGGGGGAATTTGTGATTCGCATTCCACTTTCTTAGATTATGGTTTGTGTTGCACCTACACCTATTTTCTCCCCTTGCATTCTATAGCATTTCCTATTGTTTGCATTATCCTATGTCTAATTACTTACCTTATTTTGGTGTCTAGTGTATATATTGTGTATAAAACTTCCCTCCAGCAGGAGTATTGCCTCTAAGATATTTTTGGTACTGTGTCACCCAAATAAATGACCTTTATTTTTGGTAACACTGAGTATTGTCTTTACTTGTGTATAAGTACTGTGTAACTATACGTGGTATTGCATGAGTTTTGCATGTCTCCTAGTTCAGTCTAAGCTGCTCTGCTATAGCTACCTCTATCAGCCTAAGCTGGTAGAACACAACTACTTCACTAATAAGGGATAACTGGACCTGGCATAAGGTGTAAGTACCCAAGGTACCCACTACAAACCAGGCCAGCCACCTACAAACATACATGCATTGCCATTCCCACTGTCCATTCACATTGATGCTGTATGTACACTGAGGTTGTGGTTCCATTGTCCAAACTGTGATAGCCTACTCACTCTTCTGTCCCTTAGATACCTACCACTGCAGATGAGTAGGAGGATGGAGACAAACCCCCATGTACAGACCCCTTGTGGACTTGGCTACACTGGAGGACATGCACATTATACTTACCTATAGACTGGACAGGGCCACAATCACAGACCTGTGTGCTCAATTGGAGCCTGACCTGATATCAGCCATCTGTCATCCCACTGGGATCCCTCTCTTGTGCAAGTGCTATCAGTGCTCCATTTCCTGGCAACTGCTTCTTTCCAATTGACAGTGGGCTTGGCAGCAGGAATGTCACAGCCAATGTTCTCAGTAGTGCTGGTAAGGGTTTTGCCTGCCCTGGTGAAACACATGTGCAGCTACCTTGTTTTCCCTCAGGTGGAAGATTTGGCCACTGTGAAGGCAGGATTCTATGCAATGGGGCATATCCCCAATATTATTGGGGTGATTGACTGTACATATATTGCGTTTGTCCCCCCCCCCTGCCAGAATGAACACGTATTCAGGAATCGGAAGAGTTTCTACTCAGTGAATGTGCAAGTTGTGTGCCTGGCAGACCAGTACATGTCCCACGTCACTGCCAAGTATCCTGGGTCAGTGCATGACACCTTTGTCCTGAGGAATAGCAGGATCCAGAATGAGATAGCCCAGCTACAGAGGGTGTGGCTAACAGGTGAGCCAGAGTCCTCACCCACTGTATCAGTGTATGCCTTCAGGGGCTATCTCCATAGCATTGTGTTAGGCTAATGTTTGTCCCTCAATACTTGTGGTGACTCTGGCTACCCAAACCTATCGTGGCTCCTGACCCCTGTGAGGAATGCCAGGACAGGGGCTGACAACCGTTATAATGAGGCACATGGGCGAACCAGAAGAATAATCGAAAGGACCTGCAGCCTCCTGAAGGCCAGGTTCAGGTGCCTCCATCTGACAGGTACATCACCTGTGCTACTCACCTGGGAAGGTCTGCCAGATAGTAGTGGCATGCTGCATGTTGCACAACCTGGCCCTCAGTAGAAATGTGCCTTTTCTGCAGGAGGAGGAGACTGGAGATGCCCGTGTGGCAGCAGTGGACTCTGAGGACAGTGAAGATGAGGAGGAAGAGGATGAGGATGTAGACAACAGGACATCAGTTATATGTCAATACTTCCAATGACACAGGCGAGACAGTGGAACTGATCATTGTTCTGACTATTGATTTCATCTGAGTGACTATAGCATGATGGCATTCACTTCCTTTGCAGCTCAACTTACTGTCACCCATGGCTTGTCATTTTAAAGATGTTGGTGATTTGACAACAGTGTCCTGATGTGATTACTACAGTCAGTTACAGGTCATTAATTGTATGCTATCACAATGTCCATATCATTTGCAGCAGATGTGGCTGTTCCCTTGAATGCACATCCAACACATGAAATACTATCAGTCAAGTTGAGTTCAAGGGTGTTTATTGTAGTGCTACAAGATTGAGGGTAAAGTGCAATGGAATGGTGTAATGGTAGAGGAAATCCAGGGTATTGTTCCAGTCTATTTGTAGCACAGGTCCAGTGTCCAAGGGGCCATAGGAAGGGGAGCAAAGGCAGTTCAAAGTGGACAAGGTGACAGAGTGGGACACAAGGGGGACAATCAGGAGGGTCTCATTTCCTGGCAGTGGTCTTGGTCTTGGCAAGCGTCTCTGGCTTCTGTCTGGGTCACAGGGTAACTTTACGGGGTGGTTCACCTTCTGCAGGGGAGGGCTGACGGTGGCCTGTTGGTCCTGCGCCAGGCCTCCTGCCCACTAGCTGCAGCAGAAGTGGTGGTCTTGTCGGTGTGCCCACTGCCACTGACTGCAGGTCCCTGATTGCCTTGGATGTGAGGTGTGGACTGGGGTCCCTGTACAGGTGGCATACTGCTGATTGAAGTATACTGGGTACAGAGGCGTGGGTGCTGTTGTGTTGGATACTGATGGAGGAGGCTACGTGGTGGGCTGTGAGTAGACTGGGGTGACCGACTGTCCAGTGGTCCCTGATGGGCCAGGTTGTTGATCCAAATCCAGAAGTTCAGAATTACTGTCATCACTGAGGATATTTTCAGTTGGGGGACAGATTTGTCGTGGCACCTCCTCTCCTCTGACAATGGCTGGGGCACCTGCAAGGATGTAAGTGGTGTAGCATGCTTCATGCCTTTGAAATACTGTACATCCCTAGCTTCCCCTCTATCGTTGCTGTTGCTGTGGCACCTTGGTTTGTATATGTTGATGTATTGTGAGATTGTTAATTCCCCTATGCTGTGCATGCTTTAGTGATGGTTGTCCATGCAGGGCTGGGAGGGCTGTCCATGCATTGGTATTGCATTCCGGGCTGGGCATTGGGGTTAGTCATATGTGTAGGTGCAGTGTGTGGGATGGAGTGGAATGATGGGAGTGAGGGTGAGGGTGTGAGATGGCATGCAGGTATGGGGGGTGATAAGTAGTAAATATTGACTCACCAGTGTCCGGTCTTCCGGCAACTCCAGTGAGTCCCTCAATATGCAGTGTTGCCAAGACCTGCTCCTCCCATGCTGTGAGCTGTGCGGAAGGACGAAGGGGTCCACCACCAGTCCTCTGTATGGTGAGCTGATGCCTTGCTGCTATGGAACGTACTTTCCCCTGTAGGTCGTTCCATCTCTTCCTGATGTCATTCCTTGTTCTTGGATGCCGTCCCACAGCGTTCATCCTGTCCATGATTCTCTGCCATAGCTCTATCTTCCTGGTAATGGATATTTGCTGTACCTATGCTCCAAACGTCTGTAGCTCTACCCTGACATTTCCTCCACCATGACCTTCAACTCCTCATCTGGGAAACGGCGGTGCCTTTGTGGGACATGGGTGTTGTGTGGTGTGTGTAAGTGTGTGGGTGTTGGGTACTGTGGTTTGGTGTGCGTAGTGGGGTGCATGAGGGATGTATGGGTGTATGTGGTGTGTGTCTAGTTGTCGCACTGATCTTGGTGTCAGTTTGGTGGCAATAATTTGTATTTGTAAAGGGTTGTGGGTGATGTGGGTGTTTGTTTTATAGGGCTGTGGGTGGGTGGGTGTGGTGTATTTATTAGTGTCAGGTGGGTGTTTTTAGTATTGGCCAATGTTGAACAGTTTAGGATTTTGGTGTTCATTCTGAGCATGCCGGTGTGTACTGCCGCTGTAGAATGTCCACCATGGTGATTCGTGGGTCATGATGTAGTGGGCATTGTTTTGTTGGCGTAACAGTATGGGTGTTTGTACTGACACTTTAGCACTGACCTTTGGCCTGGCGGATTTGTGTATGTGGCATTTTTCTGTCGGATTGGTGTGTGTGTGTGTCATAATATGATGAAAGGAGATTTGCCACAGCGGCAGTATGTTGGCGGCCGTCACCGTGGCAGTAAGCAGAATTTACAGCCAATGTCATAATGAGGGCCTAAATCTAGGTATCCCCAGTCTACAGAATCAAACGCCTTTTCGAAGTCTATTAATAGCACTGCCAGAGGGGAGGAAATAAGCTGTTGGTGTGCAAGGGCAATATGTAGCCTACGTAAACAGTGCCGAGTCCCCCGGGCGGGCATGAAGCCACATTGATCGGGATGAACAAACTGACGTAAGACTGACTTGAGGTGGGTAGCTAAGATAGTGGCATATATTTTTATCTCCCCATTTATTAAGGAAATGGGCCGGTAGGCAGTGCATGACATGGAAGGGGGTTGGGATTTTGGGAGTACTATTATTGTGGCCTTATCTAGTTCCCCACGTAAAGAACCCTTTTCGCAGTGCCTCATTAAAGAGATCATGGAGGTGGGGTATCAATCTCTCTCTAAATTTAGAGAAATATTCTGCTGGATAGTTGTCTGGGCCAGGGGTCTTACCTGGTTTCAGAGCCGTAATAGTCTCGCCAATTTCCTCAGGCTATATAGGCTCATCCAGAGTTTGACTGATCACTGTTCGGAGGCAGGGAAGGGAGCTCTCCTGTAAGAGTGGGGCATACGTTCGGTGGTTCAATGGACATACATAGGGCTGCGTAATATTGGGGAAAAGTGGAGGCGATACCCCTGGGAGTATTCTGAATTGTCCCAGTTGCATCCCTTACTTCAGGGACCACGGTCCATGGGCCAGATTGTACAATAGTTTGCTAGTTTTATCTCCCCAGCCGTATATGCCGTATATGCGCACCTGGGAGGCATGCCACAGCAGCTTTGCCTCTTGAGAGAGAGGGTGTTGAGTTCTTCTCTCACCAGTGCTAGGGCCCGCTCATGGTCCTTTCCACCTTCCTGGTTCAGTCTCGTTCTAGCAGCAGCGCCCGGGTTTAACGCCATGTTGTGTGTGTTTGTTTCTCCTTTTCTGTTCAGCACAGGAGAGCTTCAGCATGACCCCAGATAGCCGCCTTGACTGCCACCCATAGTGTTATATTGCACTGCATGCATTGTCCCGGAAGCTGTGTTCTATTTCTACCTAGAGAGCTGCGGAGTAGGCTGCATCCTGCAGAACCCAGGCATTGAGGCGCCAAATTGGCCTCTGAGTGGCATCTGGGGAGTCAGTTGTGAGGAGCAGTGATGCTTAGTCAGAAATGCCCTAAGCAAATATCTGTGCTTGAGTGAGCATAGGGAGGTCGGTGGCCAGCACGAGTAACATATCTATGCATGCCTGGGTATGCTGGGCCACTGAGGTATGAGTGTATTGCCGGGAGCGAGGATGCCAAATACGCCCCACATCACACAAACCCAGACTTAGTAGCCATTTGTTCAGAAGAGTGGAACACCTATGCTGGTTTTGTGCGGGAGGGCCTGCAATATATAGATCTAAATCAAGGACAGCATTCATGTCACCCCCTATGATGGTTTGGTCTGTTGGCATCTGGAGGATTATGGGCATCATTACGACCCTGGCGGCCGGCGATAAGCTGGAGGTAACACCAGCAACAGGCTGGTGGTGTTCCGCCAGCTATTATGACGGTGGTGCAATAGCCACGGCCATACCGCCGGCCCCTCCAACATATTTCCAGGCTTCCGCCTGGCGGTCATAATCCTTGCTTGCACCGCTGCCCTGGGGATTATGAGTCCCAGACCGCCAGCCCAGCCACGGCGGTAAACACCACCATGGAAAGGCTGGCGGTAAGGGGGACTTGGGTGCCCCTGGGGGCCCCTGCACTGCCCATGTACTTGGCATGGGTAGTGCAGGGGCCCCAGGCAGAGCCCTGTTACGTATTTCACTGCACGGATTTCAGCAGTGAAAAGCGCGACAGGTGCTACTGCACCAGCTGCACTTTAGCATTGCCGCCGGCTCTATCACGAGCCGGCAGCAATGTTGGTGTGTCTTTTCCGCTGGGCCAGTGGACGGTAACACTGTTACCATCCGCTGGCCCAGCGGAAAAGTCTTAATAGGGAGCCAGGAATACTGCCGGCACTGGCGGAATTCTGGCTCCCTCAGCCTCAGCGATCTTTTTAAAAGATTTCCTAGGTTGTAATGAGGGCCTATATCTGTTAGTGTGGTGAATAATGCTGTGAATACTGTAGGAGGGCCATATATACCAAGAAGGTTGATGGGGTGCCCTGCTATCATGGCCACCACAGCAATAAATCAACCCTGACGGTTAAGCCATGTTCGGTGCACCAGCATCATGTAGCTGCGGTGTAGGAGTATCATGACTCACCTGGCTCCGCGCACAAAGCCTGCATGATACACCCGATCGTATCCATATCAGGCAAGAAACGGGCAAGCTGACCCCATTAGATGTGTTTCTTGAAGGAGCAGGACAGTGGATGAAACCGTTGTGAGTGTCACAGGACAGCAGCTCTTTAGATTTTTTTTCAAGGAGTCAGTTGACTTTCCATGATACTATGGCACATGGGACATGGGACTTAGGAGTTCAAGAGTAGGGCCCAGGAGAACCCTCGGAGGAAGGGTTGCCGAAACCCAGAGAAGGAACCTATGATGTGAGTATGAGCTTGTGCATGGGTCCTATTTGTGCAGAGTTGTCTAGTACCACCGGACGGCAACATACTAAGCAAGAGATAATAACAGTACTTGAACTTGAATGATAAGTTTAAACATACGTCACCCAACAGCCCGCATCCCCACACTTCCCTCCCCAACTAAAGTAACTCAGCATAAAAATCAAAGACTTAGATGGTATGGAGTGGTGGACCCCTTCAGGAGTATGATTTTTGTAGCTGCTCTGCCTGATGACTCCAGCAGCCACTACCTCATGGCTCCAGATTTGTTCAGATTAACGTGATTGACTTAGTCTCTCCCCCTAAGGCAGGGGGTCTGGGCGGGCTGGATCAGACTGCAAGATGCACCAGCATGAGGTGGCACCGGCGGGCCGGGAAAGCCAGGGCTGGACGATCTTGAGAGTTATAAAGTTTTCTGCCTCCCACAGTGGGATCTGGTGTGGGAACATCTGGCCCAAGCACCTTCTCTCTCAATCGCTCCAGAGTCCAGGGCCAGCCAGGAGAACCCACTGCCCGGGACGTGGTTGCAGCAACCGCCCCTCTGTCACCCACTCCCATGCTGCTTCAGGAGTATCAAAGAAGTGGGCCTTCCCAGCAAGTAGGACCTTATGATGGGCAGGAAAGAGGAGAATGTATTGCAGGTGTAAGGCTTTCAATTTCTGCTTCACTCGGTCATAGGAGCACTTTTTGTTCTGGACATCACAGGAGTAGAGTTGAAAAATTAGGATCTTTGAGTTTTGGAAGTACACTTCTTCTTGTCAGCAGGCTTCCGTCAAGATACAATCTCGATCACGGAAATTAAGGAAGTGGGATATCAGGGCTTGGGGGAGGAACCTGGGAGGGGTTCGCTGTAAGTGCTCTATGGGTTCCCCCCATGAGGACAGTTTAGTGGAGGGCATCCATGTCTTGAGCCAGGTCTTGATTAAATCACAAGTGCGGGAACCCATGACTCATTCCGGAAAGCCAATGAAGCACAGATTATTACGTCTCAATTGGTTTTTGGCATCCTCTGCGAGGTACTGAAGCTCATAGGTGTGGGTGAGTAAGCAATTCACTTTATCTTTAGCTCTCGAACTTCATCTTCCACTGTGGAAACACAATGACATGTGCTGTGGCGCTTTTAAGCTTCTGTCGTAAAAAAGCCATATCAACACTCACCTCCCCAATTTTATGTTCATCTGTCATCTGTGAGGACTGGACAGCCTGTTGGATCTTAGCGGTGTCTCCTGTGGTAGAGGGCACATCCACCATTCACTCTCCACCCTGCGCCCCTGGTGGGGCAGAATATTTGTCTATGCAGGTCTGAGACGATGAAGGCTGTGCCTTTTTATCCTTTCCTATGGTCAGGATCATAGGGATGAGGAAGTGTTCCGTCCCGAAGACCACCGATGAACAGGGCCAAAGGGGACTGGGGAGGCTCGGAGTCCCCGGAGAGTATCTGATGTCACTGCTTCAAGCTGGCCACTCTGTCCCCCTGACTTCATCAATCAGAGTATCTACACCGGGGCACCCCAACCTCCAGAAAGGGGCAGGCCCAAGGCCCTTTGGGTCCGCCGCACCCTCAATGGTCTCCATGACCTACAGCATGTCCCCTCGGGCGGCGGGATTCAATAATGCGGTGTTTCAGGGAGACCCCAGGAACTCCTGTGGCATGCTAATTGGCCTCTTATTCCCCAGTGATTCCTGCACCCAGCCACTCAGCTGATGTATTTTGCGTGGGGTTCCTCACCGGTCGAGCCTCAGGGTATCAGGAAGACATAGCCAGTATAGTGCTGTGCAGCCCAGCCTCGGGCCTAGGATCTTTCTGGTATGCTTGGTCACCCCACCAGGGTCAGCGGTTCTCTTCTCCTTCTGCTGTGGGTACACAGACAGTCCACGAAGGCCCACTATAGGTATTCACCCCCTCCCCAAGCCCCTTGCATCGCCAAGAAGGGGGGGAGAGAGAGGGGGAATGGGAGGGTAGGCAGCCAATGGTTTGCTATTTAATGTTTATGGCACTTAGCCTGCCTCCTCCAGCGGCATGGCCTGGCTGCCCAATGTGCCAGGACAATCACCGGTACCCCCAGAGCCTGGTCCACGCCTTCCCACTGCGTGGGAGCTCCCCAAAGCAGGGCCACTTGCAAGAGTCTATGCAGCCTCAGGGTGACGGGAGAAGCACCTCTCTTGCCGCCACCACAGTCCACGTGGCCGGGACAGAGCATCCGGCCTAGACCTCCACCAGTGGCCCCGGGACAGAGCCAACCTGGCGCCTTACTCTGCTTGGCAGGGCCCACTCCTCACCTCAGGGGGAAATCAGTGCTAGCTACGTAGGCCCTGAGAGGCCTCAAAGTCCTGGTCCCAGGGGCCTCCAGCCACCACCAGACATAAGACCGAGGGGGTGGCACACAGGCAGGCCGCTCAGCAGGCCACAGTCCAGGTTGATGCAGGCACGTTCTCACCGCTACCCTGGTGGGACTGGATCCCTTCAAATGCAGCGAGGGGGGAGCACAGCACGAGCAGGCCACCGTTGTGGGGGCTCAGCAGTGGAGGAGGCTGGCCTGGTTTGTAGTGGGTACCTAAGGTACTTACACCTTATATCAGGTCCCCTTATCCCTTATTAGTGAAATGTAGACAGTGTCTAAAAGCCAGGCTCTCTAGGGGTAGTGTGGATGAGCAGCCAAGGCCTAACTAGGAAACATGCAAAGCTTATGCAATACAAAGGTACTTTATTTTGGTGAGACAAATGCCAAAAATACTGTAGAGACCATACTTCCTTAGGAGGTAAGTAATACACAAATTATATACACTAGTATGCAGAAATAGCTGTAAAAACAGAAAACAGTGCAAATAGTGAAAATCACAGTAGTTAGAAATGGGCCTGGGGGAACACAAACCATATACTATGAAAGTGGAATGCGAATGTTGGTTTCCCACCTAGTCAAGTGCAATGTGTAGAGAGGCACTGGGTGTATGAGAAAACACCAAAGGTAAGTAAGAGAACCCACCCCAGAGCCCAGGAAAGCAGGAGTAAATCACAATAACTTTCCTAGAACATACAAGAACATGAGAAAGAAGATTATGCAAGAACCAGAAGAGACTGCAAGACAGCAACATTGTAATCCTGGACCTGAAGACCTGTGGAAGAAGAGCCCCAAGACTAAGAAGCACTGAAGAGCCCAGGGAAAACAGGAGCCCCTGCTAACCCGGATGAAGGTGCAAAAGAAGAACCACCGGTAAAGAACAACTGTCAGTACTGCACCTAAGAAGACGGATGTGCATTCCTGGTTGGTGCTGATGACGTCGCAAGCAGGATGGATGATTCCAGTCTGGTTTCCATCGCTGGATTCCACCAACAAGCCTTGGCACAAGCAAAGCTCACGGTTAGCGGAAAATGGCGCTGCCTGGGACCAGGAGGGACCTGACAGACTCTACCCAGGAGGGGGAGACAGAGGGGGCTCTCAGCAACTCAGAGAGCCCTCAGAAGACCAGGCAGCACACATAGGAGTCCCACAGCATGGGGACAAAGAAGGTACAACAGGAGGCCAATATAGCACTACAACAAAGGGTCCCTCGTCACTGGAGAATCATGCAGGAAGCTGTGCGTCACAGGAAGGAGTGCTGGAGGCCAGAGCTACACAGTGCATGAAGAACTTTGTGGAAGGATGCCAACAAGCCTTGGCAACTGCAAAACAATCGATGCATGGGGTAACTGTCTTTCACGGGGAGGCAAACTCTTACGTCCACCAAAATTGGACAGTAGGAAGTCAGGACCATCGGGACCACTTCAGTCCACCACTCATGATGCTGATCCATGCACATCATCAGGAGAGGGGACCCACATCACCAGTCACCGCTGCAGAGAGGTGCCTGTTGAAGCAGGGAGATTCCTTCGTTCTTCTGGTGCAGGTTGAAGACAGGCTGTCCTCTGAGGATGCACAGCCGGGAAATAGTTGCAGTTGCTGGCAGGAGCTGAAGATGAAATGTTGCAGAAGTCATCTTTGCTTCTTTGTTGTAGTTTGTAGAGTTCCTGGATGGTCCAGATTCAGTTTCTTTAGTAAGAAAGTGAAGTAAAGGATGCAGAGGATTACTGCTGGAGTCTTGCAATCCGAATCTGACGAACTACCCATGAGAGTGATCCTAAATAGTAGTGAAAGGGGGATTGGTCAGCTACACAGGTAAGCACCTGTCATGGAAGGGCTCTGACGTCACCTGCTGGCACTGGCCACTCAGATGCTCCCAGAGTTCCCTGCCAACTTTGAATCCAAGATGGCAAAGCCCACGGACCCTCTGTGGGAGCTCTGAGCACCACCCCTGGGGTGGTGATGGACAGGGGAGTGGTCACCCCCCTTTCCTTTGTCCAGTTTTGTGCCAGAGCAGGGACTGGGGGTCCCTGAACTGGTGTAGATTGGATTATGCAAAGAGGGCACAATCTGTGCCCTTCAAAGCATTTCCAGTAGTTTGGGGAGACTATCCCTCTCAAGGCTGTAACACCTATTTCCAAAGGTAGAGGTTGTAACACTCCTCTCCCAAAGGAAATCCTTTGTTCTGCCTTCCTAGGCTTGAGCATCTCACGCAACAGGAGGGTAGAAATCTGTCTGAGAGATGGCAGTAGCTGGGGCTGCCTGGAAATCCTCAGAAGGCTTGAATGGCAATACTGGTGGTCCTCTAAGGAGCCCCCAGAGTGCATGGAATCTTACAACCAATGCTTGCAAAATCTTTGGGGTATGATTCCAACATGTTCAATACCAAACATGCCTCTGTTTGGAGTTACCATTATGTAACTAGACATAGGTAGTAAAATGGTGTCCCCGCACTCACAAAGTCTGGGAAAATGGTCCTGGAGGTCGTGGGGGCACCTCTACTAGTGCTGGAGTGCCCTCACACACAGGTGCTCTGCATCCTGCCCTCAGGGCTGAAGGGCCTGCTAAAAGGGTGACTTATAAGTGACCTGGTGCCGTGTAGATGGCAGTGAAAGGGTGCATGCACCTTTTTACACAGGCTGCAATGCCATTTTGCATGGGCTCCCTATAGGTGGCAAAAGAAATGCTGCAGCCCATAGGGATCCCCTGGAACCACAATGCCCTGGGTACCTAGATGCTTCCAAGGGGACACCAGTATGCCAATTGTGGGTGAAATACTGGGTTACCAGCACGCAGTGACAACATTTAGAGACAAGAGCATAATCACTGGGGTCCTGGTTAGCAGGATCCCAGTGAGCACAGTCAAGCACACTGACATCAGACAGAAAATGGGGATAACCATGGCAAAAAGAGGGTACTTTCCTACAAGCAGGCAATAAAAACAGCATAGCATGTGGCAGATGATGGAGGGGCCCAGAGCACTCTTACAGTGCGACCACCTTCTTGACTCCCCAAGCCACCCCCCAGCTCTGTCTTCTCTTTACTTAATCAAGTAATCTAAAGAAACATATGCTAAAATAAGTGATTTTTTAGCAATAGTACTACAATGCCACTAATCTATATAAGGAATACTAGCATATAGAGACTTACAAAGACATTACCCCTGGTGTGCCATATGATGTCATAAAAAGTGGTAATACATAAACTATAAATTGGCTATTTTACTGTTCCAAATGTAATACTCCTTGTAACGTGGTAGGCCATGTTACAAAACCTCTTTGATTGGGATGTTCTACTCATTATATTGTGGCCATTTGGTTTTAGTTTTCAAATACAAAATGCAGTATCCAGAGGCAATAATAACCTTACTAGTATTTCTTTCGACACAAAATCGTTTATCCTGGTTTATAGTTTGTAATGACTGTTTCTAAATAACTGACATCTGCTCTGTATCGCTCTACCACTAACTGTATATCAGCATTTCTAATCTCTTATATAGACATCACACTGGATAATCCGTATGATGTCAAAAATAGGTGTATTAGAACTGGTATAAGTATATTATTTTGCTTTGGTTCAAGAAACAGAAGATAGGAATTTAGTAGTTTATAAGACAGTCTTTGCTTGAATGTCAGGTTGTTGTCATTACTTCTGTACATCCAGTTGTAGTTTTTGAATAGATGGTGTAGTGGCCAGATGTAATAATAACTCCTTTATGAAAAAATTACCATGGTGGTATTTGTTCTTCCCAAAGTAGTTGTTAGACCTGGAAGCTTTTGGCATGTCTTCCCTGTCTTTTTGCCTTTTTACCTCCTGTTTTTATGGTATAGCAAACTCTGTTTTTGATAGTTTATTGTCTCTGCGCACTTTACCACTGCTGATCAGTGCTAAAGTGAGAGTGCTCCCTATGTAAATTGTATTGGTGATTGGTTTATCCATGATTGGCATATTCAATTTAATGGTAAATCCCCAGTAAAGAGCACTATGTGTGTCTAGGGCCTGTAAATCAAGTACTACTAGTGGGCCTGCAGCACTGGTTGTGCCACCCACACGAGTAGCTTTGTAAACATGTCTCAGGGCTGCCACTGCAGTGTCTGTGTACAGTCTTGCACTGCTGTTCTCTTTTTGACAGTTATTCTCAACAACATTACCATGATCCTTCAAAAGCTTTGGCTTCCTGCAGATATTATGTTTTTCATAAACCGCATACTGTCCTAAATGAGGAGCAGAAACACTACTCAATTTGTTCTACTTATTAACACAACTTGAATTGGCATTTACTTTACTGTCATCAAAGTTTACAAGATATAAACTGGACAATATTCTTACTCTCCATAAGGTTACATATGGCATACCTTCCTTTACGACATTAGTACCAATATTAATGAATGTTTATCTATAATTAAACCTTGAGATTTATGAATAGCCACAATATATGTTAAAGGAACTGGGAACTGCTTCCTCCCAACATACAAGTCTTTCACAAGCAACAAATGTGCAACTGACCTTTCAGTCTGTTTTATGCCATAAACTTTCTCAAATATTATCAATAGGTATTCAACATAATTTCAGTTAGGAAACAAAATGAAATCAATTATTTTACCAAAGCAAAATTAACTAATTCTTCCTCAACATTTACATTTCTCTGAAAAATTACTCTACAGTTTTTCAAACACATAGACACTTTTCTAATCCTGAATTTCTGGAAACAGATGTTTACAATGATTTAAATGTTGCTTGTAATTTCTCATTTAGGAACACTGTTACAACCTGGTGTTCCATTTAGCTCACTGCTTTAAGTTCCAAAGATTCTTCTTACTCTATTTACAGTAATTCTTCATTAAAACAGGAGCAATCCTTAAATGGAGGCATTAGGCAGGCAATGAATTGTCATTCTTGAATTAAATTGAATATTGTTTCTGCTGTCTTGTTTGTATGAAACAGTTTCTTTGTAAGTTGACTAACTAAGCAACATTTCCTCTCTTTTCCTACTCTATTATCCTTCAGAATATTTCTGTATTCCACATCTGATGATTGATACATATTCCTAAGTACTTATTGATACTGGACGTTTAGCCAAATATTTATGTTTCCAATACTTCCCAAGGAATTCGGAGTTTCCTCAAGGGGTAGTGTCTTGAACACAGGATGTCCTTTAATGGGGGTAAGTTATGTTAGATCGCTAAACACAATTCAGTTCTTTCCTCCAAAAAGCACATATAGACTGTCTTTAAAATGTGTACAATGGCAAGCATTAAGTTTGAGGCCATGCTTACCTCATCAATGATTAAAAGTTTACATTTTTCCAGTACTCAAAAGACTTCAAGCTTA
Organism: Pleurodeles waltl; assembly: GCF_031143425.1. Classification (NCBI taxonomy): domain Eukaryota; kingdom Metazoa; phylum Chordata; class Amphibia; order Caudata; family Salamandridae; genus Pleurodeles; species Pleurodeles waltl. The sequence continues at coordinate 254,173,740 of NC_090437.1, read as the reverse complement.
AGCAGACAACTTTTGATACTCCAGTTTGTTGTCATGTTTTATAGGTAGCATAAGTAGTCAATGTAAGGTAATTGCATTAGTGTTGTGTGCAGCTGATCCAGTTGGTATTGTTAATACACACTACAAATTCAGGTATGTAGTCCTCTGTAGGTAAGTGTGGAAAACTTCAGTTAGAATGCTTCTACCAGTGCCAGCTTGACCCCTGACGTATAATAGTATTGGCTTAAACGATGTGTATTTACATTCTTTCTTTCCGTGGAGGAATCCATGCTTTATTGTATCTTTTAGCCCCATATGTATTGCTTTCAGCTCATCATTTAGTTGTCCAGCTAACTGTTCCGAACCCACACATTTGTGTCTTACTTGTTGTATTACCTTCACCACCTCATTCATGGCAATGGCAGCTTCAGTTTCAATAATTGATTGTCGAAGAGGCTCTTTATTTAGAGGTCCAGAATTTTTGATGTTTTTTGAACTCTCCTTTGCTATCTCAGCAGCGATTGCTTCTTCCTGTTCAATTTAATCATTTAACATTCTCAAAGAGTTTGGAAATACTGAACAATGGATTCTGTCTTTCATAGTTTTGAAAGAATCTTCATAGCAGTCAAAGTCTATGAGTAATTCTGATACAGAACTTCCTTTTATGTGTTGAACCAAACAACCATTGCAAACAACTACTGCATATTTCCCTTCATCTATGTTTTCTGTTAATTTATTTGTATATCCGTAGTGCTGAAGTATTTCATAAAGACATGTGCTTTCTAGATGTGGACTACTTCTTGGATAGTCGGTGTCCAGCATTTTTGTTTTCACAATGTATGTGCTTTTTGGATAAAACTCTTCTAGGCATAGACTTATCCAAACAATTCCCCTTGACTTCGAGTATGAACTGGCTAAGCATAACCAATCACAGCATTCATAGGAAGCTGGCTCCCTGTGTGAAAGCATTTTCAAATTGAAGGTGTACAATTTCTTGGATGGAGACTTTTTCAGAAGAAATCTCTTCCACATCGTCTTCATCTCTACCTTCTGTGATTAATTATATAGAAAGTGACATAAAAAACAACAGCGATGGATGTGTCTGCCGCAAATTGTATATCCATAGTGGCATTCCACATTTTGAGAATCACGGGATTACAGTCATTAATATACTTGGAGGCCTCTGTTCTTCTGTGATATGTATGTGTTTTTAGATCATTTACTTGTAATTGTACGGCTCACTGTAGATAAAAAGCTGTTCACTCTTCCTTTGGATTTCAAACGTATAGTAAATCCAGAATGAAACCTTGTGTAAAATGTTTCTTTACACCTGTAAAGTAGTCACCACATCTATCAGACACAACTCCCTGGGTGCTGAAGTGAGGCTCACACCAACTTCTGAGCAACTACACCACTCCTGGCGACCTCCAGCCAATGAAGCACCCGTAGGTTACCTGCCCAGTAACTGACCCATCCGCAGATGTCACCAACTCCAGAGAAACTCCCAGCAATAGGGACTGACATCTGAAATTACCCTACTGCTGAGACCCTGCATCCGGAACAAGGCAACTTTGACTAAGTGGCAAAGCATCTTTGACACGACCCTTTGGTGACTGAGAGCTGCAAGGCCACTTTGAGTGGCATGGTGAGCAAAAGAATTGATAGGATAAACCTATATCTGTGACTGGGGGTGAATTTTTGATTGGTTACACATTCTGTCCATCTTTTGTGTTTGTTTTCAGTTGTGGAACGTAGGTCCTGGGACCCCAAAGGACTCTAGTTTTCCGAGGGTAAAGTGTAACTCCATCTCCAACTGTTGTTTTGCAGAATGCTGCATCTTTGATTGAAAGCACTCACAGTTGTTTCTAAGGACATCATGGGTACCTCTGCACCCAGACCCCCTGAGCAAGGTAAAAAGGTAGTGTCTAAGGGAACGTGTCTAGGGACCCCTCATACCTTAACTCCAGGTGAGTTCCACGGAACCCACCGCACAAGGGACCGATTGCACACTGTGCTTTTCCCCATGACTTCAATGGTATTGTTATGACAAATAAAAGTACATCTATTTTTGTATGATTTAAAATTCCACAACTCTGGTTGCATACAAGACCCAAAGTTCATTTGGTGTCTGAATTAAAATAAAGGACTGCTTTATTTTTCTAAATTGTTATTGGATTTCATGTCAATTACTTATCGTCCAGTTTGGTGTTGTGAAATGCTTTACACATGTTCTTCTAAGTAGCCTGACTGCTCTTTGTCACCCTACCAGAACTGGTTTGAACCTGAGGTCCACTTTCTGGGTAGCATGTTAGTAATACATGGTAAGTCCCCTCAGTCATACCACATAGCACTGCCACTTTGCTACAAGGTAGTACTGTTGCTTCTGTTTCTTTCTTCTCTGTCTCTTGTCAGGCATTCTAATTCCTCTTCTTTAAATACAAGCAGATATCTGGAAAACAAATAAAGTTGGCTATGTTTGCTGGTATATTTGAATCTACCTGGATGGGTTACTGCCTGCATCAGAGTGTGCTTAGGCGTGTTAGTGCCTGCATTCATGTTTGCATGGGTGTGTTAGTGTTTGTTTCAGCATGTGCATGGTTGTGTCAGTCATTGAACTACTGTTTGCTGGATGTCTTAGTGTCTGTCTTGGTTTGCACTTTGTTATGTCAGTAGCTGTATCAGTGTGTGCATAGGTGTGTCAGTGCCTGCATTGGTGTGTGCCTCCATGTCTCAGTAACTGCATTAGTGTTTGTTTGCTTGATTGTATCAGTGGCTGTATCAGTGTATGCCTGGGTGTGTCAATCTCTACATTAGTATTTGTTAGTGCATGCATCGGTATGTCACTGGGTATCTCAGTGCCAATACCAGACCGTGCCTGTGTTTCAACAGTTGTATTAATGTTTCACAGAGTGCGTCTTTTTTATATCAGTTTGTGCATGGATAGGTGTGTGTGTTTGCATTAGTGTTTGGCTGAGTGTGTGAGTGTCTGCATCAGTCTGTACCTGGGTGTGTCAGTACATGTATTAGTGTTCGGTGTCTCTCTTACTACCTGTGTCAGTGTGTTCCTGGATGTGTCAGTTCCTATATCAGTCTGTGCTTCACTATCTCTTTAGTTGCATTAGTGTTTGGCTGGGTATGTCAATCTGTGCATCAGTTTTTGTCTGGGTGTCTCACTGGCTGTGTAGGTGTAGGCTCAGTGTGCACATCATTGCTTTAGTGTTACACCGGGTGTGTTAGTGTGTCTCTCAGTGAATGCCTGGATCTTTAAATAGCGGTATTGCTGTTTAGTTGGATGTGTGACTGTCTGCAAAAGAGTTATTTCGGCATTTAGAAATGCCTCTATATCTCTGTGACTAAATCACTAATTGTCTGTATGGGGTGTGAAAAAGTAGTTCAATACACTGCTTCACTTACTCTCTACCTATACTTGTAAGATGGTGATGACTGGTTGTGCAAAACTAACCTTGATGTATAAGTACCTGTGTGTGTTTTCTGAGTGGGTACAAACAATGTACTATTAAGTACTTACTACATCTATGTTCCATACACACTAATAGTTATCACATATACAAAAATACTGTTGCTACTCTTTACAAATTTTCTTTCCTCCTATAGTGATCACTGTATTTTTCCTTATTTTAATCATGTACCCTCCCTTTGTATTCCCTTTCACCATTGTAAACACCCAACTCACTTTCATCCACCTTACATACACACGTCTTGCCAACACTGTTTTTAAACTACACCCAAATCCATGTACCTTTTAAAAGTGTTTGTTGGTCTGTATTTTTGTTTGTCATTATCAGAATACCTTCTCACTAAAAAATGTGAAATACCAAGCACAAGAATGGTACACCACTCTCAGACAAGGGAACCATTAATGGCAACGTTTTCAACTTTGCTTTCAAGGTTACTCAGCCAGAAAACAAATCACAATCTTTCTTTACTATTTAATTTACAATATACCACTTTGGAATGGTCAGTATAATTAACCCTTTCTAACACTTCTCTAAAGAAATCCAAACATAATAGGGGTTTTGGATGGATTCACAGATCCCTCCCTGCTCTCAGCGTGAGCTCCATGTGTAACTTTGCAGCAGATCCATGAATCCATATGAGAGCCTGAAAATCCTTTTTCTAATCTGCTCATTAACAATGCAATTTATGCTTCACTTAGTATGAATGTTTAAATTTGCACCCAAACACTCCTTATTCAGCATTTAGGGGGTTATTACAACTTTGGAGGAGGTGTTAATCTGTTTCAAAAGTGACGGTAAAGTGACGGATATACCACCAGCCGTATTATGAGTTCCATAGGATATAATGGACTCGTAATACGGCTGGTGGTATATCCGTCACTTTATCGTCACTTTTGGGATGGATTAACACCTCCTCCAAAGTTGCAATAACCCCCTTAATCTATTAGTACTGTGCCATCACACTCACAGACTAGTCTATTTTGTTCCCTTCCCCCCAAGCTCCTCTAGTTCTGTTACCATGGTCACCAATTTTGAAACATTCTCTGCTAGCAGTAGGTCAGACGTTCTTAACACTTTTTGAAAGCAGCATACTAACTTATAAACCAACTGCAGCAGGTGTTGTTGAGTGTTTCTAATAGTAATTATACCCCAAACACCATTACTTGTTTGTTATTCTTCCAAACCAAATCATATACACACTTAATTTTATCTTACTATTACTACCTACTGTTAAGCATTCAGCATAGTTACTCCATCCAATCAAATTTGATCTTTGAAACTTTAAGTGCTAGGCTCCATTTTAACTACCTTCCATACAAAATCTGCCTCATTCAGCTACAGCCTTCTCCTGTATGCTACTCCAGCTTCCCTCCAAAATGCTCAGGGTGTGGATTGTGGGTCATAGCTTTGTGTTTGGGCCACAGAGAGAACTAGAAAGAGTGGTATTGACAGGGACCTGGGTTTACCTAATGTGGATAAATTAATAGCACTTTTTACCCACATTGCCTTGGCATTTTCCAACATTTGCCAAAGGCAGAATTGGAAGTGGTCAAGTGAATTCTGTTTACAGACAGACAAATCTAGGAAACATGTTAACAAAACTGTTTCTGCATTTCACAGACACCACATAGCCTCTATATACCACAATTGTTTATGGTTTGATATGGATGGTATATATAGAAATGATAGAGTTCTTTTGACAGAGAAAGGCAACCAGGTGTTCCTCCAGATCTTAAAAAACTGCTACCTGTCTTATATATAATTATTACTAACATATCATAAAAACAAAGGGTTTTTTCACTGCTAACTCCTTTACTACACACAGATTTTGTTGTTGTACTCCAATTCATCACGGATTCACAAACCAAAAGTACTTATCCAAAACACACCAGCAACACTACACAATGTCTCATTGGATACCTGAGTGGTTTCATCACTGTACCAGAGGCTGTTTAAGTGAATCGTGAATGGCTGTCTCTGTCAGTGGGTGTGTGAGTGTCTTACTGGGTCTGTGAGTGGGTGTGTGTCTGAGCCTATGAGTGGGTGTATGAGTGTACAGTATATGGAGATGTGTGGGTGGGTGTATGTATGACAGTTTGTGTGGTTCTGTGAGTGGGTGTGTGTGTATGTACAAGTCTGTGAGTGGGTGTATAAGATTCTGTTAGTGGGTCTGTGATTGGGTGTGAGAGTATCTATGAGGAGTGTGTGAGTGTCTGTTACTGGATCTGTCAGAGGGTGGACAGCATTTGTGTGGGTCTATGAGTGGGTGTAACAGTGTCTGTATGGGTCTGTGAGTGGGTGTAAGAGTATCTTTGTGGGTCTGTCAGTTGGTGTGATAGTGGCTTTATAGGTCTGTGAGTGGGTGTGAGAGTGTCTGTTTGGGTCTGTGAGTATGTGTAACAGTCCCTCTGTGGGTCTGTGAGTGGGTGTGTGAGTGTCTCTATGGGTCTGAGAGTGGGTGTGAGTGCATGTGTGGATCTGTGACTGGGTATGAGTCATTCAACTGGGTCTGTGATTGGGTATGTAAGTGTCTGCATGGGTTTGTGAGAGTGTGTGAGTGTGTGTGTGCATCTGTGAGTTGGTGTGAGAGTGTCTGTATGGGTTTGTGAGTGGGGATGACAGTCTCTGTGTGGGTTTGTAAGTTGGTGTGACAGTCTCTCTGTAGGTCTTTGAATGAGTGTCTCTCTTGGTTTGTCAGTGGATAGGTGAGTGTCTTTAGGGGTCTCTGAGTGAGTGTGTGAGTGTCTGAGTGGGTTTATGAGTACACATGTCAGTGTTTGTTTGGCTCTGTGAGTGGGTGTGTCAGTCTGTTATTGGATCTGTCAATGGGTGTGAGTGTCTGTGTGGGTCTGTGAGTGGGTGTGCATGTCTGTGTGGGTTTCTGAGTGGGGATGACAGTGTCTCATTGGGGCTGTGAGTGGGTGTGTGAGTGTCTCTGTGGGTCAGTGGCACCATTTGACAAATCTTGACAACATTTTCCCAAAAAAGTGTGTCAGTTATTTTATTGTGCACAGAATGTTTCGGGGTGATCCATAAGGGGGGGCCCGAGAATAAGGGAGGGTCAAAAACATGAGTTTCCCTTGTTAATTCCCATTGGAGTTTTAAACACGACTACAGCAAGAACCGCTGGATGTAATTACACCAAATTTAGCAGCAAGGTAACTTTTGGTCTGCAGATTACCCTTTTTGTGCGAATCCATTCAATAGTTAAAGAGAAATGAAAGGTAAACCAAAATGTGTATATCTAGGGCCACAGTTACTCCCTGACGGCTTTGTGAATAGTAAGAGCTCTTGCAGAGATCTGCAGCGCTCTGATTGGCTGCCAATACTTCAACGAGAAAGTGTAGGCAGCCATCTTAGACTCGGCTTCAGTTTAGTCCCATAAAAAGAGTGAAAAAAGAAAAGAAGCAAGGGTAGGCACACCCTTACTTCTGAGCTCTGGTGCTGGCCTGCGAGTGCAAAAAAAAACACTTTTTTTTTTTAATGTGGCAAATTCCCTGCACACCTTTTTAAAAAAACAAGCGCTGTCTCCTGCACTTGCTTTAACAAACCCCCCAGGTGGGCCAGGTCAGGGAGGCATATGCATAATAAAGGGGCGGTCCCCCTCCTAGGACATTTTTATGCCCCAGGAACCACCACCTCCCCAAGGCGTATAAATATAATGAAGCGTATGGCCCGCTGGGCCTGCCCATGCCTGGGGACCACCAAATTCCCAGGACAAATGATGACATTATTCAGCAGAGCCCACACTGCCCTCGCAGCCCTGGGGACTGTCACCTACCTGGGGTAAATGATGAAATTAATGTGGGGGGCATGACTTCCACCTCCCTGGGGCTGAAAAAAGATAGAGAAGAAAGTCCATTGCAGACCCCCTGCATTAGGGATAACCATTTCCCCAAAGCAAAGTTTAATGTTGGAGGGGAACACGTGTAATCCAGAGACAATAATCGCTCTGGGGACCCCCATTTCACAGAAATTAAACCTCAACAGGTAGCAAATTCAAATATAAATGCAGCAGGTGCCCAAGTTGAAGCTCCTTTTCTTGCAAGGAGAAATGATTGTAATCCCTGGACTTGGCGAAAGCAAAGCACGTGTGTTTACCCCAGGATTCCATATTGAAAAATGATCTGAAATCCCTTTGTGGAGGTGAATGCATCTTTCATCTATTGGTGCGCAATTAGACACTCTGACACCCACTCTCACACGCAGGCAGCCACTCTTACAGCCACTCTCACACCCAGAGATACCCTCTCACACCTATTCTCACACCCGGAGAGATAGGCCCTGTGGGCAACTCCCGCTGCGCATGTCTAAAGGGTGTGCACTGTATGGGGTTGGGTGGTTAGGGGGGTTGGTCGCAGGATCTAGCTGCAGGCCAGGCCCTGTGGCCAACCCCTCCCACTCACAGCCAAAAGCTGCAAGCGGTGCAGGGTTGGGTGGTTAGGTGGTGAGAGGGGGTTGGCCGCTCCCTCGCTATGCACTGCTTATTACCCCAGATATTACAGCACTCATGACAACTTTTATAACATCAATAAAAATATCATTGAAGCACTAGAATTAAAATTATTGAAGAAAAAACAGTGCATGGAGGTATGAGTTATAGTTACCTTATATATATATATATTTTTATTTTTTTTACGGAAAAAAACAAAGGTTACAGGGACGTTATTGAATATATATATATATATATATATATATATATATTCACTGAAAAAAACAAAGGTTACAGGGACGTTATAGAGAGGTTCTGAATATATATATATATTAACTGAAAAAAGCAACGGTTACAGGGACATTATAGTTAGGAAATTGAATTTTTAAAAAAACATAGAAATTCACCTAAAAGACCAAAGGTTACAGGTATGTTATAGTTAGGCTCCCATTTTAAATGGACAAACCCATAGAAATTCACCCGTTGTAGTTACAGTTATCTCAAGTAACTATAACTAGTGCCATAAGGTAACTACAGCTCAAGCCAACTGTATACTATATATATATATATATATATATATATTTATATATATATTTGTGTATCTATATAAGGATATGTATATATAGATAGATAGATAGATAGATAGATAGATAGATAGATAATAGATAGATAGATAGATAGATAGATAGATAGATAGATAGATAGATAGATAGATAGATAATTATAAAATTAGAAATATATTTACCTTTTAGCAATCAACTTTAAGGTAAGTACGTCATAAAACAGTTATGACTATTAATTGTTTCTCGCTATGAATGAATTCTAATATCTGAACATCATTCAATGTATGAGTCTACTCTTTAAGGGGTGGTATGAGAATTTTAAAGTTCAGGGAAGGGCAGTGTTAAGGAGTATTAAGATGTAGTAAAAAGTTGATAGTGTTTATGAATGGTTAGCTTTAACGTGTAGTATGGAGTTCATTGGGTTCAGGCATGGGTAACCTTAAAGTGTAGAAAGAAGGTTTTAAGGTTTAGTGAAGTGCAGTGTTACGGGGTAGATTTTAGGGCTCAGAGATACAACGCATTATGGGGTATTATTGGGCTGTTGGATTCAGGAAAGGGTGGCATTAAGTGATAGTAAGGAGTTTTAGTGATTCAGGGAAGAGTAGCATTAATGAGAAGTAATGTGTTTTTAGGATTCAGGCAAATGTAGAATTAAAGGGGTAATAAGGTGTTTTTAGGGTTCATGCAAGACAATGTCCATAGAGGCAATCATATTTGACCCATGGAGTAGAAGTCTGGTGAAGCAACGGGGATTGAAGTCAGTTTTACCCATATAAAGTAGATGAGTTGGTAAATGGAGGAGGACACCAATGCCCAGGTAATACGGCATTGTTTAGCAGGTAATACCAAGAGACAAGTAGTTAACACGTGAGGGTTGGGTTCCACATTGTTTTCATTTTTAGGTCATTTGTGATTGACAGTGATGTAGCATGGGAAACTAAACACATTTTGAGGAGAAACAAGACCCGGGGTCCACACCATAGGCTGTTGAGCATTAAGAACTTAGGGCTTGATTTAGAATTTGGCGAATGGGTTCCTCAAAAGTGACGGATATCCTGTCCGTCACATTATGATTCCTATAGGTGACAATAGGATCGTAATACAGTGGACAGGATATCAGTCATTATTTATGACAGACTGTTTCCTCAATTTTACCTCAATGCAATTGTCTTATATTAACATGGAGTGTAACACACATTGGGAGCCTGTATTTACTCATACTTTGTGCCAGGTTTTCATTACCTTTGAAACAAGAACACAAAACAGGGTTTTTGGAACTGCTATCCAGTGCAAACAAGGATTTCATTTGGATAATTTCCCAAATAACACAAAATGGGCAATGTGCTGCTTTATGTTACACTGCGTCAAGAGGGAGTTCCATGGGTGGTGCATAGGCATTCCCATTTAACCTCCCATTGGCTTTGAGGCAAATCCCTATCTACAAACAGTTGTAGTTGGGTTTTGTCACGTAAGCCTATGCCTCCTTGAAGCAGACCCACTGAGGAGAAATGTTTTAATTTCTCCTCATTTTCCTACTGTGCATGCTTGCTGCATTTTACAGCACACATACAAAGCAGATCTGTTAAAGGATAATGTTTGTATTGGATGTGTCCCCCTTCCCATAGAAAAAATGTTTCTTACTGAATACATACACCATTGCACTATGGCGCTAAGATGGTGCTTTGGCGACAGGCAGGCATACGCGCAAGGAAACAGGACTCCATTTTATTAGATATCTTTTCTGCGCTCTCACTTTCACACAGTCTAGCGCAGCAACTTTAATTACCGCACTACCTTGCCTTTTTTGTAAATCAGGTTTATGCGCTCCATGTCCGATACGCAAGCATCAAATACAGTGCAAAGCAGTAATCTGCTATACAATGCACATCAGTGCAATCTTTGCATAAATGTCCAAAAGATTGAATGTGGGGATTGTCGAATTAATGTTTCCTTCTATTTTTCTGGCCTTCTGGGTGACAGAAGTACACAAGCAAGCATGCACATCTTCAAACAAACCTGCAGGTGACTATGACGCTGTAACCTGCATCTTCTTAATGGAACATTTTCTAAGAGACAAGTATTTTCTATCTATTCGCTGAAGATGCAAAATAAATTCATTGGACGATCAGGAACCCATCAGAGATTTTTTCTGTGAATCTCCCGATTCTCATGATCTACTCCTGATCTTACATGAATAAGCAACACTTATAATGACAAAAGCTTTTTGAGCGGGGTCTCTGAGTGTATGTCGCCAAAGTAGAACACACAACAGAACTCTGATGAGCAGATGTTACCTTGGCCTCATTCGTGGGTGACCAGTTTGCCCAAAGCGTTCATTAAAGCATGTTGATCATTCGTTGTAACTTTTTAGGTCTGAGCAAGGGCTTCGTAATCAGAAACATGATCTTATGAGAGCTACACAGATTAATTGGTATCTATGATGATAATGTGCCATGACAAAATGATCTTTTGGTAGAAATGCAAACAGGATTAGCATAGCATGCGCCCATGTAAATGAGATCGGAACACGATTAGTTGTTCATTAAACATACATCAAAGAAATTAACATTTCAGCAGTCTGCAATTTATTTATGCCATTCTGTTTGCGTTCGTCAAAGAAACTGACCACTGAGCAGTTCTGACACCTTTCAGCAAAAACCTCTACAGTACGGCAGCACTGTGTCAGCAAAAGGTAATTGTAGAACAAGTTTTAAATACATATGATCCGGATCAATTGAAATTGATCATTGCCCCCAATTTAAAATGTATATAGCAATGAAGCTAGTGCCAACCATCTCCATCAATGGCCATAAGGAGCAATAAAGCATAAGAGGAAGCTCCCAAAATCTCCATAGCAAGACCTGCCTTAACTAGGATGGCCTTTCCGGGCTGCGATTCCGCTGGCCCTGTTTGGGGGGACTTCTGGCTTATGAGTGCTCGCTAAAAGGCTATGACCCTGCCATCAGATGTTATGCAGTTTCCCACCTCTAAATAAGACAAGGGAAGCCCTGGTTTGGTTAGTCATGTTTCCAAACAGGCCAGCAGAGCGAAATGAGTGGTAAGAGTCATACATGAAAAAATGCAGATTAAGGGCCTGATTAAGCATTGGCAGATGGGATGAGTTCCATTATATCCTATGGATCTTGTAAAACTGCAGGTGGGATATCAATCACGTTTGTGACAGAGTATTACTCCTGCCAAAGTCGTAATCAGGTCCTAAGTTATTCAGAAACCATTTTCTTCTTGGTACATGACAACAAAATTTAGCAGCACAATCTAGTTTATTATAAAAGCTGCATAAACCTAGCCAAGTTGTATATGTTGCTTCTGGTACCATAGTAGCGTCCATACTTGTCAGCATACTTTGATGAATTGTTATAAATGCAGTAGCACAGCAGTTGATAAGAGGAGCATGTATGCTTAATAGAGGAACAACACTTTTCCTAAAGTACCTCATATGCAAAATACCTGATATATATTTTCTTTACATCATCTGCATGAATGCAATTACCAAATATGGGCCATATTTATAATCTGGCTGACAGCCCGTTTCTCAGCCAGGGCGAAAGAGTAAATTACTCCGTCACCTTGATGGAGATACCCTCTGCCAGACATAGAAATGATCACTAAGCAGGCAATGATTTCTTAAAGCAGTACCAGGAACCCCTGTCACAGTGGTTTCTGTCAATCCTTTTTTCAGTCTGGCGTATGGCTACATCAACATTATGGATCCCTGCACCAAAGTGTTTTATTTTTTATTTTCAAAAAGAAAATCCCAAAGAAACATTTTGTTTTTGAAAATAAAAAAAGCAAATGCTCCATTCTCCATGGGATTCCTCTCTCATGTAGCAGGGAGCACTTTGCAGTTTTCACTGCCCTTTACTGCAAGTATTTTCTTGGCTGTGATGGGCAGTGAAAACTAACCTTTAATTCCACTCATCAAAATTAGGGGGGCAGAATTAGAGGCCTGCATCTGATGACATTTACCCCACTGGGCAGGCTGAGGGGTTTAATCTGACATGATTGAACCAAAGCTCTGCCCTCATCTAAATTTGTTCGGAGGACCAATATGTTGGAGGTAATCACCATTGCGTTGGAGTATGCTTACTGCTCACATATAAATCATACCTTAGGTCCATAATAGGATGCCCATTACAATCTTTACAGGGAGCATTATTGCAGCAGTTCTGAAACATGACTTGGGTATTCTAAGGGATTCACTTGTGATCATTAAGGTGAAGGAGAGGATTGTTAACATGTTGCCAGACTGTTCACAAGTGGGATCACTAGAGAGGTCCTTCTTTGGGTCACAGATATCAGTGCTGATTTTCTTTTTTGTAGCTTAAGTTAGGGTTGCAGGTGACTAATTAGAGGGACAGGGATGGTTGGCTTGAAATACATCTTCAAAGGGGCCCTCATAAATAGACACACTTACATATCTATGCATTTAATGAGGTAAGAAAATCAATATTTATGTCTAGAAGTCTGGATCATAAAAATGACATAAGCCTCTGAAGACCTTTGACATGACCTGGAAGTATTGCTTACATTAAACACATGAATGAAAATGTTATGTAGTCAATGTCTTTACTTTTTAGCTAGCTGTAAACATACTCAGAATTGGTGTGTTATAGCTTGTTTACCCTTTTGTTTAAGTCTGCATCACACAAAGTAATTACTATGCAGGCCATCTACAGATCATTTTAAGCAGGTGATCCACCCCATATGAATGCACAACCCCATGCATTTTATGGTTTGATTCATCATTACCAGGAAGTTATCAATTAAATCTAGCCCTCCAAGACATCAGGATGCAATCATCATACAAATGTCAAATACTTAAAAAAACAAAAACACAGGACCTGAAATCTATTTATGGATCTTCACCTGCATGAGAGGCTGCTATAATGAAGATCATATCACATAGCTCCCCTGGATGTTTCTTCGAATCTAAGCTCCCCTGGCAATCTCCTTGACTACTTGCTAAGCTTCAAGTATATTTACTTTTTAGGAAGGTAAGTAAAATAATAAGTTAATTAAGAGATATGTGTAAAAAACATAAGTATCACAATATTATTCAAAACATATGAGATCATATGAACCATCACCCTAATATACATACAAGTTAAACATTTTAAACATCATTAAGAGCTAACCATTGATAATAAATATGAAATAACGTGCAACTTCGAAAACGTACATATTAGCTAAACATGTAAATGCCTCATACTTTGGCCAAATGTGATAGTTTTGGTAAGGGCAATCAATAAGGACATGGGATAGAACATTACATTTTTCCTATTGAACCATTCAAATTGAGAAGAGTCGTATTGCAACCAAGCAGCGTTTTGAGTGAATTGAGGCATACTTTGGGGTTTGGAAGATTTGTCAAATAGGAAAAAAACATCAGACTGATCAACAGTGTTAATTGTAAACATTATGAAGGACTTCTTAAGAAGGTGTTCCATATCCAGCTTTGATTATCAAGGTCCAAATTTCTATCCTCTTACCTATTCATTTAAATCTACATAAATCGAACTACTCGATTAACGCTAAGGGAAATCTAAGAATTCTCTAAATATAGGAAAGTGAAATGAATAAGTGTCAGCATCACAAAAACCTCAGTAGAAGTTCTGCAGAAGAGAGATGTGCGTAGTATAAAGCCACTATAATACCCAAGCAAAGGAAAAGAGGTCTGTACCTCTGTAAATCACTAAGGGTCCACTCTACTCAAAGGGCAAAAGGAATATGACTTTCTAACTAATTAAACACCACTTCAATCTCTGTAGAAAAGTCAGTAGCTGATGTCAACACCTGTTACTTCACTCCTTCCGTAGAACTGCAATTCTCATTAGACTTTCATCTCTTGAAACAACTTGTCTCCAGGAATCCGGAGAAGCGTTCTTCTTCATGGCTCCTTGTTAACGCTCTTCACCCTTGGCAACCCATCTTCCCATACCCTTTTTCTCTAAAACTAACAATAAGCTCTTAATTAACTAGAAATGTGTGCATAGGCACCTGAAAATAAGGAAATATGCAATAAGAGCAAGATTCACGTTGAAGCTTAAACACAAACCAACATTTCAGGCCTTAACTCCAGGCAACTTATCATAGAACTCAATGCACACTTAAATACATAATTAGACAAACACTTCTCATAAGTACAATAAATGAGGAATAACTATGAATATATAACATTTAACTAAAATATTATAATCCCAATACATTTATTATGAATCCATACATGAGTCTTTCTGCGTTCAATAAATGTCATTATAGGTAATTTACATAACTTTTCTACATTTTTACTTATATGTGTGCTTCCATTATGTGACTTTCCAGTGCACATTTATATGAATACCCTTGAAAACATGTTAAATATGTCATTGATTACATTTTCTCAACATTTCTGAAATGCATGATGGCACAGCCAAGTTATGCTTTCTCAGTACTCACATTCTGATAATGCCAAGTGTACTATTCATGGTTTTATTTCATTGACTATTTTAATAAAGGGTGTGGACCATTCTTTTCACTTAGGAGAATCTCTTTCCAACATAATTTCGATGTTTTGCATGTTTTCAATGCCTCTTCACATAAAACCTATTAACAAGCTTAAGAGACATGAGCCTGCCGTCAGGGACCAAGATGTAAGGTTAAATTTGCACTGTATACTTTGAACCATGGTGACCTTAGGCAGGCTACAAAAAACTGTTTACCACTGCACCCTACAGCCTCCCAGATGACCCTTGCTTCTAATAGTACAATTTCTGTTGCATACCAGACCAATATCGGGATTTTATCTTTCTAGGCTTTCCTTGAAAGAGGTAATCCCTTGTATGTATAACTACATTTCACTGAACACCCTGGCTCAGATTTACAATAATCTGGTGCATCAGTTCTGATGCACTAAATTTCTTGCCCCCCCCCACACCACCTAACTTTCCTCTTTCTGTTCACAGTTTAGAACTGCAACTCTCATTAGTTTTTCATCTCTTGAAACAAACATTAGGACTACCTTGCATCCCTCCTGTATCCAGGAATCTTTAGAGGCATTCTTCTTCATGGCTTCTTGTTAATGCTCTTTGCCCTTAACAACCCATCGTCACATACACTTTTTATCTAAAATTAACAATAAACTTTTAATTAACTAGAAATTTGTTGATACGCATGTGAAAATAAGGAAATATGCAACGAGAAAAAGCTTCACGTTGAAGCTTAAACACAATAAAACATTTCAGGCCTTAACTCCAGCAACTTAACATAGAACTCAATGCACACTCAAATACATAATTAGACATACATTTTTCATAAGTACAATAAATGAGGAATAACTATGAATATATAACATTTTCTTTGAAATAGGAGACATTTTCCAGAAGTCCCCCTTTCATAAGCACATGGAATTCCCTGTCTCCCTTACCTGGCTCTAGCCTGGTTACAAGGCACATAGCTTAGTGCAAAATCCTTTGTGTGTCAGTAGGGCTCCGACTATTGAATTGCAAGTAGAACTGTGCCTGCTTTCTCCCTCATTCTGTCAGAGATGGCCTTTCCAGACACACCTATTCTGTCTACTGTGTGACTGTCTTGAAGAAATATGCAAAGGCCAACTGCTACTCACACCTAGTGATGTGACCCAAGAACATGCTACAGACACCAAATATTTGGGACAAGGAAATGAAAACTTTTAAATGTGGCACTTTCAAAAATGTGACAAACTCTGACGTTCCCATTAAAGAAGATTTTAAATTGCAATTCCTCACATACCAAACATGACTTTCCTACCTGTTCCTGATAAAACGTTGGCTCTTAGAAGGTATGGAAGGTAACCCAATGTTATCCGGTGACAGAGATAGGGCTCACAGTAGTGAAAAACTAATTTGAGAGTATTTTGCTACCAGGACATGTAAAACTAAAATAGTACATGTCCAACCTTTTAGTAACAATACACCCTGCCCTATGGGAAATCTAGGACCTACCTTAGGGGTTACTCATATGTAATAGAAAAGGAGTTTTAGGTTCTCAAGGGGGCTATCTTGCCAAGTTGAATTGATGGTTTAAAACTATTAGCATGTGCATTGCAGGCCTAGGACAAGTTTTAATGGGACACTTTAATGGGTGGTACAATCAGTACTGCAATCCTGCTGGTAGCATTGAATTTACAGGTCCTAGAAAGGTGGTATACCCCTTTACTATGGACCTAAAGTAGATTAAAGATGCCAATCAGGTGTAAGCCAATTTTACCATCTTTTGAGGAGTGAGCACAAGCACTTTAACACTGGTAAGAAGTGGTAAAGTTCACAGAGTTCTAAGGCCAACAAAAACAAATTCAGCAAAAACAGAAGAGCTGAAGGCAAAACATTTGGGAGAAGATCACTCAGACTGACAGGTCTAGCACATATGCTATAACTTCCTAAGAATCAAAAGATGACAGTGAATTTTCCAGCCTCTCAGCTTCTTCTAGAGCCATCCTCATTCCACCATATCAAAGACTGTGAAGACGTCCACAAAGCAACAGCTCAGCCTCTGATTTCTTAATGATAACCCAAAGGGCAAACAGTGATCAATGGTAGATGGGCCTTCCTGAAAACCCCTCTTTAAATCAGTTGGAATCTATTTGCTGACACCTATTCTTCCAGATGAATTAGCTAATTTGTTGGGAAGACTTTTTCAGGAACATGCATGTAAATTTGTTGATCTTCAATTCAATGCATGCTTCCATCTCACTTTTTCAATATTGGCTTAAACACAGATGCCTTCCAACTATCGAGGAAACACCCCAGGTTTAGCAATCCATTGAAACAAATGCCGATATAACTGCCCACCATTCACTCTTAGACATACTGTTAACAGCTAGAATATTGTCTGGACCTGCAACTCTACTCAATTTTAAAGACATAATTTTGGATGTAATTATTTTCTGAGAAAAACATTTATATTTAACACCATCAGTTAAAAAGTATAGATGAGGAAATGTGTATGACCGTTGAGCCCTATAATTTGATATACTAGGCTGTACATGTATCTTCCACAATCATACGTGGCAATAAGACTGGACAGTGAGTGCTCACGCTAGTTACTATTTTCCAAGTCTTCTCAGATGACCTAATAAAACTAACTCTGCCATTTCATCCCAACAATTATAAAACAATACATTTTCTTTTACTCTATAAGTGATTTATAGCAGTTTTTTTAAACAACAGACTTCTTCCTTTGTTATAATAGGAGAACCTTGGTTATATTTTCTTAACACTCAGCACAAATCGTTTTTGAATTTTATACAGGATTGGTCAAATCACTATTGAGATGTGACCCTTGCTTCCCTTTTAGTTCTTAAAAGGTTATGTTTTACATTAATTCAGATACTTATTAGTACATTTCTTAGATGAGTAGCATACCAGGCTATATTACCATTGAATAGCTCATAAACCATATTAGCTCAATCTGTGACCTGGTAAGAAGCAAGATGTTGGAGATGTAACGGGAAAAAAAGAGTGGTGAGCCTTCTAGGAAAGCTCATAGCATGTATTAGAACTTTCTCAGATGTAGATGTCTCTACAAAACTCAAACTTGCCTCAAGTGCCCAGTGAATTGTCCAGCAGTGGGAATATCATTGTTTAAATATGGCACATTGTACTGATATTCTTGTGAAATGTTCTGTATTTGCTTCCTTCCTCTGCCTTCCTTCTGCTGCATTCTGCTGTGATATTGCCCGCCCATTCCATCTGAGCTCCATAGATCTCAGAGAGAAAATTCTAAACATCGTCAATGCTGTCCACTTAACTTTTTGCAATGAAGCTCTCTTTTTTGTGTGGCTCAGGCGCATGCCTTGCTGAAGCTTTGGTGCCCCTTATAGATTCTTGGTTTACGTTACTGCTAGTTGCCTGGGTAGACCGCTGCTCCTCTGTCACTATATCTGCCCTTCTGGGAAGCTGGGAGGGTTGTCTTTTGGCAGGACACGTGGAGCCTAAAAGTAATCAGCTAGCAGTTAAATGGCCTAGTGAATCATACTATAAGAAGTGTAGAACTTCAACTGGATCTTTTGAATTCAACTGGATCTCTATGTTAAGGAGTAGAGGGTTGTAGGGAAGATTGTAGCTATCCTAAAGGGTGGAGGTAAGTGGAGGATCTGCAAATACTCTTCTTTATAATTCCAAATATGTCGAAGATTGCTATATATAGTCTTCTTAAGGAACTTTTTATAGAATTGGCAAACGTGAATAAGTGTTATCCAATGTTAATTAGTCCTGAGGATGTAAATCCTGTGTTAAAGTATTCTTTAAATCAGGAAAATGCAGAGCCTTCAAAAATGACCCAAGATCCTGACAGCCCATGCTTGCAATAAAAGATATTTGAACTATGGCTGTCTAAATTTCCCCTTATACTGTAATCTATCAGTTGATTAGATGAACAGAAAATTCACCAGAGGCACTGTGAAAAAAGAGGAATATAAGAAAGTTTAGGAGGCAATTTCCTGGTCAGGGTATAAGAAAGACATCAAATGAAATTGGACTGGAAAATGTTCTCCTCTATTCCAGTGCTAGCTCAGTTTAGTGCTGTCTAAACCAGCCAAATAAACCCCCAAAAGGATAAACTCTAATTATCAACAAATAAAAGAAACTTACAAAGTGGTAAAAGGCTCAGGTAAGGAGAACCAAATGAAACAATATTCAAAAGAAGTGAGTAATGAGCCTTTCGTCTTTCCAGGTAGCATGGTCTGCCAAGCAATTAGGAAATACCAGCCCTTAGTGTTACAAATATTATAATTGGTGTTCCACATTTAAAATGCTCAGGACAAAAGTTGGTGCTGGAATACCTGAAAAAGAGGAAAAGGCTAAGAAATTATGGTCCTGATTTCAGAGGCCCTAGAACAACTTCAGCGACATCTTAGCATAATTATTTTTACGCTAAGGCAGTCTTTGCCCGTGCCATATTTAGAAAGTGGTACAATGTATGCATTGCACCACTTTGTAACCCTTTTTGCAAAATTGTGCATGTGCCATGCATAATGTATGCAAAGGGGGTGTTCCCCCATTAAGGAGGCTGAAAAAATGGCACAAAGAAATCTAAAAGTTTTCTTTGTGTCATTTTTTTCTTTACTTTTAACACCTGCTCAAAGCACCTCAGAGCAGGTGTTAAAAGGGGGCATACCATTGTTTACAATGGGCCCCTATGTACTGTTCAGGGTTAGTGCCAACATTTTGGCGCTAACCTTGAACAGTACATCAATTGTGTAAAAAATGTTGCCGCTATTGCCCCCTACCCTGTGCCATGGTGCGCCATATCTTAGATACAGCACACACATGGTGGCAGTAGGGGGGTGCTAAAGTGAGCAGGGAAAGTGGCGCTGCACTAGGTGCAGCACCACTTTCCTTGCATTTGCCCTTATGTATTTTAAATAGATTAAAGCTGCTCTCTCTTTTTAAACACATCCCTAAGGTGGCTGAAATCTCATTGGGGGACTTATTCCACATGAGCTTTCAGATAGGAGAAGAGGGCATATAACTAAATTACGTTTTATCTCCCTTTCGGTTGAAAATGGTGCCAGAGAGAACATCTCATCTTTAGGATTGAGTATTGCAATGCTAACAGAGGTTGAGAGAAAGCATTATACATCACACCTTAGGCCATCATGAGGGTCTGACTGAGGAAAAAAACAAGACTATATAATTCACTCAAAAAAACTATCCGCTTTCAACTTCTGTATTGTACTAACCCAATGAAAAATGAAAACCTGAGGATAATTAGTCACATTGAAATCAATTACATAAGGTCTACTTTTATATAGGAAGATTGCAATCTGTTTACTCCACTTGTGACACCAGGATGATGTTGAATGGGGTGCTGGGTTGGCGATCCATATAATATTCTGTTCTCTTGTAACAGAAAAATAGTAGGCTGGAACCTTCATGATAGGACAGATTTATAAAGGAGGATCACTTAGATACATTAGTGACTGAAGTACATATTGCTTTTTTGAGCGAATCTGGTTACGAGAAAACACCAAAGTCAATGGGTTTGACATCATTATTAACCTGTAGATTAAGCCAGGACTGCTTTCAGCATGTTTGTTGACACTATTATCCATCAAAATAATAAGATGAATCGTGGAAAGGGTTTAGGATACAAGTGCAATCCAAATTACGAAAGTAGAATTGTGTATAAGCATTAATGAAATAAATTGTTTTTACATCCATAAAGAAGAGCTTTTTAATATAGAGAAATGGTTGGTCAACCTTCACCATGTATTAAGTGAAGCTTTCTCTAGATGTTCAATGTCCATTTTAATTATGGCATGTGATTTTAATGTGGAACATTTTCCTGGAACCAATGATGATTTGCTTTAGGATACATTTTGAGTTTTCTTACTACAGTTTCTAACTCTGCTGAGCAGTTTGTGACTATTTACTCATGTATCCCTCACAATGAATAAGCGAATAGGTGCTTGACTCGTCAGTCTTTAAAATGAAGAAGCTGTCAATGCAGCCATGTGCAAACACTGTCAAAATTCAATAGAGATACAGAAGAATATAGGCAATTTTTTTCTATAATGCAAACTATCACTCTGCTATCATGTGGTGGATATTCAGTTTAATGGTCTTGCTAATAAACGGCAACTGTGTTTTGGTAAAGAGCTACATTTTCAGGCAAACACATTTTGATAAAGATTGTTAAAATGTACCTTCTTCAGACCACGCTTAGGGGCAGATTTAGTGCCCCTAGTGCCTCCTAATGCAACATTAGCATAACTTTTCATTGTGCAAGTGTGGTCCAATGAGGCAAAAATCGCAGCACCAAATTTACAAAGTGGCATAAGGCATGCATTGCACCACGTTGTAACACCTTGCACTACATTATGCCTGCGCCAGACATAATGTATGCAAAGGGAGGCTTTCACCTGTTGGGGGGAACCGAAAAAATTTCGCAAAGAAATATAAGAGATTTTGTTGCATAATTTTTTTAATGCACTTTTAGGCCCTGATTTATACTTTTTGGTGCAAAACTACACTAGCAGTTTTGTACCAAAATGTTTAGCACCAGCTTGCACCATTTCTGTGCACCAGCCGGGCACCATATTTATGGAGTGGTGCAAGCCTATGCAAAGGGTAGGCTAGCGTAAAAAAAAAAAAAATGATGTTAGTTGGGTGGGGCTTCAGGTATGGAAGAAGGGGGTTTTGCAGCAAAAAATTACGTTAGGCAGGTTAGAGTAAAATAAAATGACTCTAACCAGCCTAGAGTCCTTTTCTGACGCAAAACCATCCATGCCACATGACTCCTGTCTTAGAAAAGACAGGAGTCATGCCCACCACCCTAATGGCCAGCACAGGGGACCAGGGTCTCCTGGGCATGGCCATTGCACCCAATGCCATGTAGTGGGGCCCATTTCAGGGCCCCCAATGACACTTTAACAAAAATAAATACTTACCTGTAATTACGTATACTTACCTGGGATGGGGTCTCCCATCCTCCGCCATTGTTCTGGTGTGGGTGGGTGTGTCCCTGAGCCATGGGGAGGGCACCTGTGGGCTTATTCCATGCTGTTCCACCATGGAAATAGGCCAACAGGTCCCCTAATGCCTAACCTGACCCAGGCATTAAAAAATGTTGCAAAGCAAGCTTTGCGCCATTTTTTGACCCCTCCTCCCTCCCATGTGTGATTTTAGCATGGGGGGATAAATATAGCGTTAAGGCCACAGAGTCATTTTTTGCATAGGAACTCCTACTTTGCATCTCATAGACGCAAAGTAGGTTTCTACGTCCAAAAAATGACGTTAACTCCATAAATTTGGCGCTAGACAGGTCTCACACCAAAGTATAAATATGGAGTTAGTTTTTCACCGAATTTGCGTAAAAAAATTATGCAAATTCAGCACAAAACAAGTATAAATACGACCCATAATGTCTGCTCAGAGCAGGCGTCAAAAGGAGGCACACCATTGCATACAATGGGCCTCCAAGGGCTTTTGCCGGATTAGTGTCAACATTTTTGATGCTAGACCTGCAAAGCTCCAAACTAGCCTCACAAATTTTGACACAAGTTCCCCTAATTACTGCCAATGTGTGCCGTATCTAACCTATGGCGCACACATGGTGGCATTAGGAGGCAGTAAGGGGCACAAGAAAAGTCGCACTGTACTGGGTGCAATGCCACTTTTCTTAAATCAGGCCCTTGGTTTGTCATATTTTGGGACTCTCAGCAAAGCTTGTGAGTTCAGGATTTATGCAATTCTATTGAAGATAATCACAAGACTACTGTGATACTCTCACCAATACAACAGTTTTAATTGCACTCTTTGTGATTAACTATTTTGCACTGGGAACCAACAAACTTTGCATTTTGTTTAACAGCTTTCTTTCAGAAACCAGATTGAAGACATGCCAGTAGCAGGACATTTTGCCTCCAGCTTGGCATTCAGGTGTCATTTTTTCAACATTCTCTCCTACGTCAGCTTTCATGGCAAGAAATAAGGTAAGATAAAATTGATACCAAACAGACAAAGCTGAAGACTTGTTCTTGGTCTTCATTTGACAAAAAGAGGAAGGATAACCTAGCTAGAAATTAAACCCTTGATTGATCTTAGTTTCCTGACAGATTCTCTATGTGGTTGAACTAACGAACCCCACTCCAGGGGATTGTTTCTGCTATAGTGTGGGGGGTTATTTTTGTATTTTGTATTTTTATTGCCCCCACTGCCAGGTTTCAGCAATAAAGCCATTACATCATCCACTGTAAATTAGGTTCCTTCATCACATACTTAAGGGCATATTCACAAGGAAGTGTGCAGCGTTGCACTGCACCAAAATTGCCAGCGTTGCCCTGCATCACTTCAGAAACGCAGGGATGCATTGGTGATAATGCAAGGGTGCCTGCATTGCAGGGATGATTGTCTATGTGCAGAAATGTGTCCCTTTCTGCACATAGGCAATCATTAATGGCATTTTGCTCTTTCTATGTGTGCTGCAAGATGCATTAGGCATTAGTTTTTGGTGCTGCTTGAGATTTAAGTTTCCTTGTAAATATGGAGCAGTATAAAAATAAATAGGTGTTGAGTGAGTACGCCCATTGCATCACCCATTGCATGCCCTTCTGCCACAGAAAACTGCATTGGGCCCATGTTTAAAAGGCGGTGTTCAGCGACAAATTGTGGCTTAACGGCATCTTGGAAATATGGCGCAGGGCACAGTGCCACCGGAGCATCACAAAAAGTGACACTCCGGTGGCACTAGGGGCTTGTAAATATGCCCTTGGAGAGATCTACCCATCACGAAATTGGATGCGTGGACTATGTGGTCTGTTACAGACCATACTTCTTCAGCAGTTGAAGTTAAGCACCCTCTTTGCCAAACTATTAATCACTCCCATGGACTTTGTACAATTAGGATCAACTACCCCCACCTGGGCTTCTTTTTATCAATAGCTAAGTTGTTCTCACAGTATTGCCCTAGTAATGTTAATTGCACAGTTACAGGCTGTAGAAAATTGATGCAAGGGATCATAGTTGTTTATGCCAATTTTGCAAACAGATTTCTTGTGACAGTGCTTTGTCTGTTGTTGAAAGTAGTTTCCTTAAAAGGAAAGAGTCAGGTCAAATCTGTTAAACAAGGAAAGGCAAAATCCTTATGCAACTTAAACTTAAATTACATCACAACCTATCCTATTCATAGAAGGACAATTTACAGTATTCAGTTAATTCCTCTTCTCTTTCACATGATACTAGTGTAAAGTTATTTCCTGAGCTGTCCATAAAAGATATCAGTCTTAATGATTCAGTTTTACTTGTAACACCTGCAGTCCAAACTGTTCTAATAAGTAAGCCTTGTCGTGGCAAGTGTGTTCCCTGATTCAAGAATATACTTGGAAAAAAAGGGCTATACAGTTCCCAGTTCTTCATAACAATAGTGTGTTGAATAACATCTGACAATTTTCTCAAATGGCTTTTATAGACAACATCTTAGTAACCATTTGGTGTTTAGTTATGTGGAGTGCCTACTATGATCTAAAATATATTCAGTTATGAATAGACTGTCTAATTATTCATATTGATACACATGATAAATATGCCCTACCCATCTCACATTAGTTTCATTTGAAGGGTGATAATAGATGTAGGAAATGACTATCTTTTTCATGATGGCCCCTGCAAGATCTTTTGCACTATCTGCTTTGATGGCTTTAAAACTGTGTGCATATTACCCCTGCTAACAAATGGTAAAGTGCCTGTGCTTCCTTATTAACATTCCTGATTGGTACATTTAACTTTTCTATATGTATTTTGTATATGATGGAGAGTTAAATGGCACTGGTGGATTGCAGAACATATTGTGCCATTCACTACAGTGGTGTGGCACTCCTGACTCCAAGCCTATCCTGTGTAGCCTGACTATTGTATTGTAAGACTTGCAATGCAGCATGTTCAAATAACCTGATTTGACCAGAGAAAGCCTTCCTTTTAAATATTAAGTCACCCCGATATAGGCCTTGCACCCCCCAAGGCAGGAAGCATGGACCTTTAATTAGGACATGTAGAAATTTAAAGTTAACATACCCTTACAGTGACTAGAACCTAAACCCTATTTTCACTGTAGAACGGCTCAGGCGCACCAATAGAAAGCAATTGGAAGCAAGTTTAAAAATGTATTCAGCTGTCTCATGATTGGGACCAGCTGGAAATATGATTAGACCTCGTTTTAATGGTGAAGTCTGATTTTACCAAATATTAAGGACATCTCCTGAAGGTTAATCCACATTAGCTCCTCAGCAGAAGGACACTGGGTGATTAGCCCTGATAAATGTGAAAACTGCCATCAGAGCAGAGAACATTTATTTGGTGTGGAGAGGTGTTTTCTATTCCCCTGGTAAGAAGATTAGTTAAGGTGTACCCAATAACTTAAGTTATTGTAAAGGGGCCCACCTATCACAAACAAATGTTAGGTAGCACCTGGAAAGGCCCAGGCTGTTGTCCTTCCAGTCACGCAGGCACCAAACCCAAAAGGAGGTGCTGCCCCTGAACTGGTGTGCAGTGACCATAGAAATGGGGTGTCTTCTCTTTATCCTGGCTGCACACTGGATGAACACACAGGGTCTACATAAGAAAAGATAGTTTTCCTCATCTAGGATTATAGAAGTGAGGAGAGCTGTGGGATTGTTTGCAATAGGGCAACCATAAACAGCTTCGAAAGTGGGCAGGTGTACCACTGGGAATATTTACCCCATTTGTTAGGGAGGATGTTGGAGTCAAACCACCCCCCCCCCCACTTACTTGCTGGTGCCAGACATTAATGTGGCTCTCCACATCAAACTCTTCTGTTAATTTGCTGAACATGTAGAAGGACAGAACAGGACTGAACCTACTGTCTGTGACATGAGAGAAGCCCTTAAGCACTGAACTGCTCTCACTTGTACCCAGGACAAAGGAGTGGAACCAAGGGTCAGTTGGTTATCCTTCTGTGTGGCTACAGGGCTACCTGTGACTGCAAAAGGCCTTTTTCCTGAGGTACCCAGCTGACCAGTACCAACTGGACCAGACATGGGCCCTTCTAGTGGCCTCTGATGGAGTGAGACTTGACCCCGATTTGCTGTTCCTAAGGTTGTGAGAAACTTGACTAAATTTAGTTTCCCCACAACCCCTGATATCTGGGACTTTTTTGAACTTCAAGATTTCCAGAGCACCACAAGAAACCAACTCAGCCCATCCAAACAATGCACAACCTGATTGGGCTAAGAAAACAGGTTTATCTTACTCAAAGCTTCTCCACAGCACTAAATACAATTCATCTGAACTCCAGCTAGAAGGTAACCAGTCTTCTGTAGCTCAAACTCATACACAACTGCAGCCTTTCTACTGCTGAAGGATTCTGAACTGCAAAATAAGAGGCTTATTCCTAAGGCAAATATCATGACTATGCTCAGGCACCAAACATATTCAACCAGCAAGAGCACTTCACTGTGTGCTAAATTTGAATTTTTCCCACTTAGAGCTCTTCCTATCAAAACCAATGGCTTCAGCTGTACCTCACTGAATGGCAATCCATCTTCATGAAAATTTCCTCAATGATAGACTTCTACCTTGCGCAGCATCCTTAAATCGCACCTAGGTCCCAGTCTGCCTCGACCATTGACTACCATTAGCGCTTTCTACCTTTTGGCACAAATTTCACCCAAAACATTAAAACATAATTTATCCATTTCTTTTTTTATTGGATTTTTGTTGCTTTTGCTATCATTTCATTGACTACATTTTTACTCAATTTTTTTCTAATTGAGTTTGATGTCTAGCTTGATATTCTCACTTTAGTACAGTTTTGGGACTGCATATACATTGCACATTGTCATAAGTTAAGCCTGTCTGCCCTATGCCATAGCTACCAGGAAGTTGATATCAGGTTAGTTTTTGAGGGTTCACCCTGACAAGAATTGTGATTCTACTTTGAGGTGGGTAGTCACCTACCCCAAATAATAATCCATTTTCTTAAAATGGACATGAGCCTTCTGCCTACTTTCTTTATACTTTTTTATTCCATTTTTTCTTTCTTCTTTTATTTCCCCACTCAGACCATGGCAGAGTAGGGCGAGACAAGGAACGCTGGTGCCAGTGTGTCTGCTAGCTGTGCACCTTGCGGTCACAGAAGGCATCAAGGGGTGTAGCGCTTACCCATTTTTTCAGAGGGGGAGGGGGCCACGCCTCCCTCCATACTGGCAGCAGGTGGTAGCTCTGAGAGAGGTACACCGTGCAGGATCATCAACTGCAGTGGGGGAGGGTGTGCCGGTCTGTGTGCCAAAGCACTGGGATTCATTGCACCCAAAAGCAGTTGATGCAGTGCTGGGCCAACATCCTCAACCGGGAACAGGACCTGCTCAACCAGCTGGGTGTCCAGGTTGCAGGGCTCGGTGAGTAACTATTTATTTGTTGTGTTCTGCAATGCTAATATTTTTTTCAAATAGCATACTGCTCACACTCAGAGGTAAGTTAAGTTTATGTTACAAATATTATATGAACCAGTTCGAGCTAGCCAGGTACTCAGAGCTACCTAATCTCACTCGTCGTCCCTTGCTTGAGCTGATTATTTGAGAAACCATGCAGACTCATTTGTCCTGTCACTAACATAGTGGTATTGGTAAAGTGAGTTAGCATTCTCTGTACCTTTCTTTATGTAGCCGTACAGTCCCAAGCAATCTCCCAGTGATGTCACATGAGTATGCATCCCTGTACTGAAAAAAGGGACACTGGCCCTCATTCTGACCTTGGCGGGCGGCGGAGGCCGCCCGCCAAAGTCCCGCCGTCAGATTACCGTTCCGCGGTCAAAAGACCGCGGCGGTAATTCTGACTTTCCCGCTGGGCTGGCGGGCGGTCGCCTTCAGACCGCCCGCCAGCCCAGCGGGAAAGAGGCTTCCACGATGAAGCCGGCTCGGAATCGAGCCGGCGGAGTGGAAGCTGTGCGACGGGTGCAGTTGCACCCGTCGCGTATTTCACTGTCTGCACAGCAGACAGTGAAATACATGTAGGGGCCCTCTTACGTGGGCCCCTGCAATGCCCATGCCAGTGGCATGGGCACTGCAGGGGCCCCCAGGGGCCCCGCGACCCCCCCTACCGCCATCCGGATCCCGGCGGTCGGACCGCCGGGATCTGGATGGCGGTAGGGGGGATCGGAATCCCCGCGGCGGTGCAGCAAGCTGCGCCGCCGTGGAGGATTCAATGGGGCGGCGGTACACTGGCGGGAGCCCGCCAGTGGTGCCGGTCCGACCGCGGCTTTACCGCTGCGGTCGGAATCCCCATTGGAGCACCGCCGGGCTGTCGGCGGTGCTCCCGCGGTCCTCCGCCCTGGCGGTCTTTGACCGACAGGGTCAGAATGAGGGCCACTGAGTTGGCCCATCAAAAGGGGTTGCGAATAAGATGAGTACAAAGCAAAGATCATTGTTTGTAATATATTAGTAGTTCCAAATTTAGTTTGGGAAATGTGGAATAGGGCTTAGGTTTAAGAAATTGGCAATAGGTGAACTCAGTACCAGTACTATAGGCAATCTGATTTAAAAAAGTACAATGCTACTGCATTTATTTTTGACTGTCAAACTATTTGTTGGGAGATTAACTGTACCACTGATCTATTTTTTAAAAGTCTTCCTTATTTTTTACATCTGTATCCAAGGGCAAGAAGAGGGCTTCGGAGGTGGGTCAGGGAGCCAGTGACAGTGGGTGGCAGTTCCACCAGCACCAACACCACAGCTGACGGACCTGCTAGCCCCAGTAAGTCCTACTGTTAATATTATTAATATTTTCCTAACTATTACCTCTCCACATTTAAATTTCTTTTTTTACTGTGCCTGTCTTCCTTTTTTCAACTCCTCTTCATTCTATCTAATCTTTATTAAGTTCTGTATATCCCTGCATGTTTATTACTATATTTCATGTTTCAGTAGCTGACCTTCTCCTGTTTGTACTAGTCTGTAGTTTTCTTATGGTTTGTTAGGTAGCTTTTCCTCTCCCCTTAAATATCTTGTGGAATGCTACTGTAAGACTAAGAACCGATTTTAGGATAGGTACTCTGCTGTGAAGACTGCATGCAGTATGTTATTATTCTATGTATGTTTGTTGAGAAGGATTTTTTTTTCTTCTCATGCTCAAACAGTAAACCGAGGGAGTGGCCATGGTCAAGGTGGATCTCCCCAGTGTTGTATGTAATGCTACTATCATTTGTTGGATTCCAAAGATGAATGTTGAGGCTGCGATGCATTGATTCTGAAGCCAATGTGTTGGGTTTCTCCACGCTGTCAAAGGCATACATTGATCTTCCTTCAGTGATGGCAGTGAAGGGGTGGTTTCAGGGCTGCATTGATGCTGATGTACCGGGTGCAGTTTCCAGCAGGCAGGGTATGCATCCGTCGATTCGGCGGTTCCGGAGGTGCTGCTCAGAAGTGTGATGCGGTTCTTCTTGGAGGATGCTTTGCTGGCTCAACGCCTGCTGGAGGAGGAGTCATACCCCTCAGCCCTTATAGCGTGACAAGCACTCCTGGAGTCTGTGCTCTTCATTGAGAGACAACAAGTCCCAGGCTGCATTGCTGGCTCAACACCTGGTGGGGAGGAGTCATAACCCTCAACGCTTTCAGAATTACAAGCACTCCCACAATGGGGGCTTTTCTTGGAGGGACAACAAGTCCCAGGACACATTGCTGGCTCAACACCTGCCGGGTGAGGAGCCATACCCCTCAACGCTTAAAGCACAGCAAGCACTCCTACAGTGTGGAAACTGTGCGGGCCAAGCCTGGGCAAAACCAAGGCCAAGGGCAGGCCTGTCCTGCAACCATTAGTGCCAGAAAGAGGCAGGGCAGGGCCATCACCCTTAGCTCTGTGGCAGGATATTTGCTGTAGTTCAGGTACTTTTTATTCTCCCTAATTTAGTCCATGGAACAGCTCTGGGAACTCTATTTGACTTTTCCGCTATCTAGGCTCTCATTACATAATTGGTGGTATTGACCGCCTACCGCCACAGCGCCGGCCGCCAACATACAGTCGCTATGGCTACCAGCCGCCCACCTGTCTTATGACCGTAGACAAAATTCTTCCAGAAGGCTGGCAGAATACCGCCGACGTCATGGCGGCGGATAGCGGTAAGGTGGCGCTACTATCAGCAGCAGCGCCATGCCAACCGTATCATTAGCAATGGTAC
Organism: Pleurodeles waltl; assembly: GCF_031143425.1. Lineage (NCBI taxonomy): Eukaryota > Metazoa > Chordata > Amphibia > Caudata > Salamandridae > Pleurodeles > Pleurodeles waltl. The sequence continues at coordinate 254,143,624 of NC_090437.1, read as the reverse complement.
GGCCTGGTGGCGTTTTGCTGGTAGATGCTGCTCCTGACAGCAGCGCCGCGTCCTGTCTCCTGCCAGAGGAACCCATGTAAGCAGGTAAGTCGGGTTCTCCGACAGTAGAGGGGGGTGCTGTGTGCATTGTGGGGGTGTTGTGTGTGTGGGGGGGTGGTGTGTGTGTCTGTTTATGGATGCTTGCATGCAGGTGTGAGTCGCGTTGAATGAGTGCATGAATTAGTGAATGTGAGTGTATGTGTATGTTGTGTGTTGTGAATGCATGTGTGAGACAATGTATGTTGGTGTGTGTTGCGGTGTGTGGGCATGTATGTGTGCATGCGTGGGAGGATGTGGGTATGCATGTGAGTATGAGTGTGTATGTGTGTGCATGTGGGTGTGTAAATGAGCGGGGGCAGGAGAGGGAGGGGGATGTGGGGAGGACTCTCGGGAGGGGGAGGGGGCAGGGGAGACACCTATCTGTGCTAGGAAAGGAATTCCCTGGCACTGATAGTGCCTACCGCCATGTTTTTTTTGGCGGTACGATTGCCATGAAAACTATGGCGGTAGGTGGGGTCATAACCCCAAGGGTGGGATTGTGAAGGCCGCCTGCCTGGAGACCGAAGTCTCTAGCCCAGCGGCCATTACCACCCTGGCGGATGGAGTGGTACATTGGCAGTTTGGCTTGAGCCAAACCGCTAATGTAAGAATTTGGGAAAAGCTACTGCCAGCCTGTTGGCAGTACCTTTCCCCAAATTACCGCTGACCACCAGGGTCGTAATGAGGGCCTTAGTCTGTTTTACCAGTTTCCCCTCTATTGTCTTCTTGTTGCTGGGTTGAATTTCCTTTATTCCCTCTATCCAGGTGGCTTTGATTCTTCTGCTTTGACCTACATGCACTAGCAGGTGAATGTGCTTAATTTTGTTTTTGTGTTTCCCCTGAGAGTCTTTTTACCTTCCCCTACCAAATTAGTGACAATAATTATTTGGACCATTAGTTAACAGTGGGAGGGGTTATTCCTCCTCCAAACAGTGTTTTACACGTGTCTGGTATCTGCCAGGTAGAGTTGGGTGCAGGGAAGGGCACTACTGGTACCACTGGGAAGGATTTTTTTTAATTCCTGAAGTATGTTTCCTCAGCTCCTGTGTAGGCCTTAACTCCTATTTTGCTTATGATATTCAATGCACACTGTTTTCCCAGGGTGTAACTTAGCTCTAAGGGAGGGCCAAAGGGATTATCTAGAGGAGGTTGTAACTAAAACTCAATTGTTTTGTTTAGTAGTTTTTCTGGTTTTTCTTCCCACTTCTCTTTTAATAATTAAGTGGCTCGGTGGTGCTGCCAAGACAAAATGGGTGAAATTAAGGGGCATATTTATACTCCGTTTGCGCCGGAATTGCGTCGTTTTTTTTGACGCAATTTTGACGCAAAACTAACTCCATATTTTTACTTTGGCGTTAGACGCGTCTAGCGCCAAAGTCCATGGAGTTAGCGTCATTTTTTAGCGTGGACACCTACTTTGCGTTAATTATATGCAAGGTAGGCGTTCCCGTCTAAAAAATCGACTCCGAGGCATGTGCGTCGGATTTATACTCCAGGGCAAAATTCACGCCCAGGAGTGGGCGGGTCAAAAAAAATGACGTACGGCCGCTTTTGCGCCGTTTTTTGCGCCTGCAAAAGGCAGGCGTTAAGGGACCTGTGGGCTCTGAAGGAGCCCAGAGGTGCCCTCCCATGCCCCCAGGGACACCCCCTGTCACCCTTGCCCACCCCAGGAGGACACCCAAGGCTGGAGGGACCCATCCCAGGGACATTAAGGTAAGTTCAGGTAAGTACTTTTTTTTTTTTTTGTGGCATAGGGGGGCCTGATTTGTGCCCCCCTACATGCCACTATGCCCAATGAACATCCCCAGGGGACAGAAGTCCCCTGGGCATGGCCATTGGGCAAGGGGGCATGACTCCTGTCTTTGCTAAGACAGGAGTCATTTCTATGGGGGTTGAGAGTGAAAAAAAATGGCGCAAATCGGGTTGAGGCGAAAAAATTGCCTCAACCTGACTTGCCCCATTTCTTGATGCCCAGGCCCCATATCCCCCTACGCCGGCGCTGCCTGGTGTATGTCGTTTTTTTTAACGCACATCAGACGGCGCCGGCGGCTAACGCCGGCTAACGTCATTCAATAAATACGGCGCCCGCATGGCGCTTCAGAATGGCGTTAGCCGGCGCTAATTTTTTTGACGCAAAACTGCGTTAGCGCAGTTTTGCGTCAAAAAGTATAAATATGGGCCTAAACCCCTGAAAGGCATTCGATTTTTACTCCCTCGATAGGGTGCTTCAGAGGGCCTTAGGGGTCATTAGCACAGAGATAGATCTCACAGAATGGCGTATGGCTTTTCAATCAGGGGCAATTCTAGGGTTGGGTCTAGATAAAGCTACTCCACCCTCAGTGCACATACCTATTGTGCCCTGCCCTGTAATCAATTCATTTATGATCTAATCTGTGACCGACTTTGGGATAACTTCAACTGGAGCTGCCAAACCTGTACGGAGAGTCAAGAGAGTTAGGAAGCCAGCAGGATATAAAAATCAGGAGGCCGCAAGCCAATCCTGCTCCAGCCCTATGCCTCCCAGTAAGGAGTTGCCCAGAGCAGGCCCCATTGGAACTGCCAGCAGAGTTCCCCTGTCTAAACCTGCTTGGATTGAGCAAACTATGGACAAATATCTATGTACACTTAGAGGGTTCCGGAGGAATCCAAGATGGCGGCAGGATTTCCCTGCTGATCGCCACTGCCGCTATAGCCCATCCCCAGACCGCACGCGGCTTCCACTCACCCGCGAAAGCCGCGAATGCTGCGGACGCCGTGCGCCTGCAGCACGGACCGCTGCGGGCGCTCTGCCGCTTTCTGGTGGCCCCCGCAAGGATTGAGGCTGCGACGGCAAGCACCGGAGGGCCCCACAAGAAGATGCGAGTGCGGCGCTCGCCCTAGATCCGCGCTCCTGTTCCTCTCGACCGACCGCGATCCCCACCGTTTCCTGGCAACATTAGTTGGTGTGTGGGGTGTGTGGGACGCCCGGATGGCGCCGGAGTTAAACAGGACCCCTCGCTCCCTCCGAGCACGGCAGAACCAAGATCCAGGAGGAACCAGAAAGGACAAAAAGCTACCGGTCCCCGGATTGAAGGAGCACAGCAATCCTCATGTGAAAGGGGGCCTGCATAAAACAACTGACATGGAAAAAGACGCAAGGTACTCGGTTCCAACAATGTTTACTAGCATGATGCGGCTTAAGCAAAGGTCCACGGAAAAGGCAGCATGTGATTCGCAATTCAAAGTGCCAGGAGTCGATGATGAGCAGGTACCTGTTGCATCTACATCTCTTGAAGTACTCACACCTATATGTGATGCAGGGGGGAGGGAGCCACCCAGTCGAGAGACTGCCAGTACAAGTCCAGGAAACAGCGGGGAGGTGGTGGTCCCCCCCCAATGGGGTGCGAGAAGCTGTGTAAGCAGGAACCCAAAGAGTCAGATCAGGGGCCTCAGGAGTCTAATCCAGAGAAATGCAAAGTACAACCTCGTGCATTAAGCTGCAAGCTAAACTCGCAAAAAGCTGAGGGTATGGTCAAGTCCTTAACGATATATGAGACTATCCCCTCAGCTCCAGTCCAGAGGGGGAAACAGGCGAAACCAGCAAACATTGATCAGGGGCCATTCGATACAGCAGAAAGCTTTTTTTCTGTCTCCGATCAATCTAGAGACTCAGATTTAGACGAAGAAATTCCTTTAACAGATTCAGATATTGAGAGTAGCTCTGCAGCAAGTATCTGGGTGTCTAACTACTCAACATGCAGAAGAAAATCAGGTGAGCAAACTGACGCTAGGGGTAGTTCAGGGGCCAAGCTTAGGAGAGACCTGCTTAAGCCTCAAGAGGAGGATGGTGAAATGCAGTGGGATTATACGGCCACCCAACAGGCCTTATCGAAAAGCGATTCAGCCTGTAGTACTCTAGTGCCCCCTTCTATGGGTGGCCCTGCAGAGCCTCCCTCGTTGGATCTTATTTACAGGACAATGGTTCAGAATCATGAACAGGCTCAGAGGGAGAGCAGGAAAATGAAAGCAGCAAACAGACAGTTACAATTATCCATTAAAAAAGTGGTCAAATCCTGCCAGGACTTTGGTGTACGCATCGCCACCATGGAGACTCGAACTGAGGAGCTGGAACTCGAAGTTAAAGCAGCAATAGCACAGACGACGACACAAGGGCAGCAGATCTCGGATATTCAATGAAAACTGGAAGATGCGGAAAAACGCCAGCGGCGGAATAACTTGAGGATTTTGGGTATAGCGGAGGACCTTGAGGGGCAGGATACTAGGGCCTACATAGCTTCACTTTTTAAGAAAGCATTCCCAGACCTGATTGGGTGGGATTGGGAAAAGGAGATTCAGAGAGCACACCGCTTTCCGTTAATGAGGAAAAAACAAGCCTTGACTTCTACCGATAGAGACCAGAGCTATCCACGGGCTATTATAGGGTATTTTGGTAATTTGTTATTGAGACAAGCTGTGTTTGAAAAAACTCGCCCCAATTCAAAGGTGATGGTGGAAGGTGTATCATTCTTTAGTAGGCCAGACTTTGCACATGCCACTGTAGAGAGACGGTAGCGACTAAGGCAGATGATTGCTCAATTCCAAGAGTTGGGGGCGGAAGCCTACTTGTTAAGCCTTGCGCGTCTAAAAGTTGTCTACAAAACAACTACAAGATTTTTTCTCTCAGAAATTAAGGCAGGGGAATATGTACAGCAACTGAAAACCGGTCAAGTGCAGGGGGTACGGGAGAAGGGGGGGAGGGAATGCCATAAATAGCCGTTTATATGTAAATATATGTGATACTGATTTGGGGTAGGCAAACTGCCACTTCTCTCCGCTTTCTACTCCCCTATTTTTTTCTTTCTTTGTATTTTTGTATCTCTTTTTGTTTTGTTTTTTGCCTCTTTTCGATTGTTTTTGGTCAAGGGCTTTGATCGGGAGGGTGAAGACGAGGGCCCGCGGGTAAGGATTGGCAAGCCACAGATGTGTGAAGGTGTTTTACGTATGGGTGGGCTAACGGGACTGGCAAACTCCATCTTACGGGCTCAGGAGCCTGGCGATTCCATTTGTAGGGGTAAGGGTCGGGGTGGGTTATAGGAGGACGGGGGGGTCACAGGGACAAAAAGGATAATGGGACACACAGCAGGGGGAGTGGGGATGGCTCTTATCAGTGGAAAAGGGGTCAGGTTGTGAAAGCAGCAAAGTTGAATGGGGCATACAGGGGAGCCAGAATGACCAACATCCACAAAAATGGGACAGCAAAGTGAAATACGTATTGCCACAGTGAATGTTTGTGGGCTCAATAATAACAAAAAGCGGCAGCTTGTAGGAGAGGTTTTCAAGTCATGGAATGTCGATATTATTTGTATGCAGGAAACACATATTCCAGACACACAAAAGCAGCTAATGGAGTTTTATGGGTGGAATCTAGCGTTTTTTACACGGCAACACACAACCACTAGAGGGGTCGCGATATTAACTCGGATCAGTACTTTGGTTATACATAAACAATTTGCTGATAAACTCGGCAGGCTGGTTCTGTTGGAATGTTCGGTTAAGGGGCTAAGGTTCACTCTATGTTCTATTTATGGATCCAACACAGATGATCGAGAGTTACTGGAATGGCTTAATTTAGAACTTACGACTTGGGCAACGCCTATTATAATGTGTGGAGATTTCAATATACATTTAGATAATAAAGAACCCATTCAGGAACAAACACTCTACCTGGGTAGAAAGAATAATGTTTTTAGGGCACTTCAGTCATTGGCCATTAATCATGGCTTGATCGACGTCTGGCAGTTGTGTTGCCCGCAGGATTCAGGGTTCACCTTTTTCTCTGCCCCGCATAAGAAATTAGTCAGGCTAGACTACTTTTTTGTGACAGCCTCTCTACAAAACCAAATAAGGGTCAACAGACTTCCTAGAATCATATCAGACCATAACCCATTGGTTCTGGCTTTGGAGATTGGGAGAAAGGGCCCGCAGCCTAGATCTTGGACATTTGATAGGGCACTATTAGCCGATCCAGGGTATATCCAAAAAATGAAGGAATGGATCCCGGAATTTTTTAAGATAAATCAGGGCTCTGCCTCTTGCCAGACAGTTTGGGATACATTTAAAGCTGCTGTAAGAGGAGAAACCCTGAGTTATGGGTTAAGAAAGGAGAAAATACGCATGGATCAGTTAAAATTAGTTCAGACAAAGTTGGTTATAGCAGAGCAGCGACTAGGGGAGGTGATCCGCAGCAGAGTAGAGATCTCAGACATTCTGTGTGAGGTGAATATCATTAAGGCAGAAGCCACCAAGATTTTTATGGATAAGGTTGCTGTAAAATTTTTAGTATATCGCCAGAAATGCTATGAGTATAGTGCGAAAGTGGGCCAACAGCTGGCCTTAAGAATAAGGCAAAAGCAGGTATTTGGGAGCATTAAAAGCTTAGTGAATGAAGAGGGGCGGATGGTACACAACGGTCCAGAGATTATGGAAGTCTTTAGACGATTCTATCAAAAATTATATACCCAGGAAGAACAGCCCCAAGAAGAGGAAGGGATCGATGCTACGGGCAATGAGATATCAGATCAGTTAAGAGAGGAAGATAAGGCAGCTTTAGAAGCACCTATGACATTAGAAGAATTGGATATAGCAACTCGCGCCTTAGCAAACGGGAAGGCGGCAGGGGGGGATTTAATTCCACTAGAATTCTATAAAGTTTTTTTTGTGGAGATATGTAAACAGCTACTTAACTTATTTATTGAAGTACAAGCAGGGGCTCCTCAACCGGCCTCCTGGGGGGAGGCTAAGATAGTAGTCTTTCTGAAAAAGGACAAGGAACCCACTCAGCCCGGTTCATATTGCCCAATCTCTTTAATCAATAGCGATGCCAAAATCTATTCTAAAATACTTGCTAGCCGCCTGAGCTTGGTAATCTCAGGTTTAGTATCTCCATGGCAGCATGGCTTCATCCCGGGGAAGAGCACGGCAGATCATATAAGACGAGTCATCACGTTACTTGCCGTTAGTGCAACAGCCAAGCTTCCTATGGCAGTAATCTTGTTAGATGCGGAAAAAGCCTTCCATTGGGTTCACTGGCCCTTTTTATGGGCTGTCCTGCGTAAAAACAACATCGGTCCTGGGTTTGTTAAAGCAATTCAACAGCTCTACCATAAACCAACGGCTACGATACAAGTTGCCGGGCTAAAGTCGACCTCAATCAGTATTCAGAGAGGTACGCGACAAGGGTGCCCGTGTTCACCATTGCTTTTCGCGCTATATATTGACCCCTTGATCAGGAGGATGATCAGGAATGATTGGATCATTCCAGTTTCATTGAAAGGAGGGTGTACTAAGATTTTAGCATATGCAGACGATATTGCGGTGGTGACCACGGACCCCAGGACCGCTATATTGGAAATAGAGCAGGAAGCCCTGCAGTTTGGGAAAAGATCTGGCTATTTGCAAAACAAAAGTAAATGCCAAATGTTGGTGAATGAATCAATAGATTTTAAGGATGAGCGGGTGCTGACACAGGTACAATATTTAGGTGTTAAACTCACAGTAAACCTTGACGAAGTGGTGAAAATAAACATGGGCCCGATTTTAACGAAGACTAGGAAAGATCTCGCTCGCATTAACAATCTACACTTGTCACTCATGGGACGCTGCAACGTGATAAAAATGATGTTTCTACCCAAAGTACTCTATCTCTTTAGAACAATCCCCCTAGAGATTGGGCAAGACTGGTTCAAACTAATAGAGGGATTGGTTAATAGCTTCATTTGGTCTTATACAAAGCCGCGCCGGGCTTTCCACTATATGACTCTTCCAAGAGAGAAAGGGGGTGGGCACTTCCCAATTTTAAACTTTATTATCTGGCAGCAGTGCTGCAGTATGCAAAGACACTTTGGGGGTCATTCTGACCCTGGCGGTCAGTGTTAAAGCGGCGGCCAACCCGCCAACAGGCTGGCGGTCCAAAAAATGGAATTCTGACCCTGGCGGGAACCGCCAACACAGGCCACCGCTTTAACACTCCGACCGCCACGGCGGCACAAACAAACAGCGCAGCGGTCACCGCCAACAGCCAGGCGGCAGACAATGTACCGCCCACCCTATCACGACTCACCAATCCGCCACCTTTTCCGGGGCGGGAGCCCCCTCCGATAAAAACACGGCGGAAACAGACATTTCCAATGGAAAACGCTCACCTCGACACACTCCACGCGGAATCGGGACAGCATGGAACCGGAACTCCACATCCTCCCAGCCATTGCCTTCCTGCTCTTCTTCCAGGATCACGAACGTCGCCGCAGACGACAACGGTGAGTACTGCACCTACGACACAGGGGAGGGGGGAGGAGGAAAGGTTGCGGGCACACACATACGCCACACACCCACCCCCACCCTCACCCCCACCGAAATACCTACACACCAATGCAGATTGAAAAGTCAGAGTGACACCCCCAAACCCCCAAAACAAAAATGCAAAGACAAAAGGCAATGATTGTAAAAATAGAACTATATTATAGCAATAATTAAGTATAGCGAACTTAGCAATATATAAAGAATTATTACACATCTAAAACTATATATATACAAGTAGCAAAAGTCCGGCACAGTTTTGCAAAGTCCAAATGTCCGTGGGCCAATGTGCAGCAACACATGGGCAAAGCCCACACACGAGATCGAGTCCATTGGAGAGAACACTGCTGGGGCATCACAAAAATAAAATACTGGCACCTCAGGGGGAAGGGAAGGGGGGGCACCTCAGCCACATGAGTCCACGACGCCAGATCCACGAAGGGCCTCCATGCCCACTGTGCCATCCTGGGGAGTGCAAAGCCACAGTCTCTCAAGTCTCTACAGTGGGTGGATTGCCCACTGTGCCATCCTGGGGGGTGCAAAGCCACAGTCCATCAGGTGGATTACAGAGTCCACTGGTCATGGAGGAGGCATGGTGGGCAGAGTGCCTCGTGAAGCCCTGTCCGACACAGAACCGGGCCTGCCAATGGGCCAGCGGTGCTTGACAGGAGGGCCCAGCGGAGCGGTGCTTGACAGGAGGGCCCAGCGGAGCGGTGCTTGACAGGAGGGTCCAGCGGAGCGGTGCTTGAGATGAGGGCCCAGCGGAGCGGTTCTTGACAGGAGGGCCCAGCGGAGCGGTGCTTGACAGGAGGGCCCAGCGGACCGGTGCTTGACAGGAGGGCCCAGCGGATCGGTGCTTGACAGGAGGGCCCAGCGGAGCGGTGCCTGACAGGTGGGCCCAGCGGAGCGGTGCTTGACAGGAGGGCCCAGCGGAGCGGTGCTTGACAGGAGGGCCCAGCGGAGCGGTGCTTGAGATGAGGGCCCAGCGGAGCGGTGCTTGACAGGAGGGCCCTGTTCAGCGGTGCCTGTCTTGGCGGGGCCCTATTCAGCGGTGCCTGTCTTGGCGGGGCCCTGTTCAGCGGTGCTCCTCACGGCGGGGCCCTGTTCAGCGGTGCTTCTCACGGCGGGGACATGTTCAGCGGTGCTCCTCATGGCGGGGCCCTGTTCAGCGGTGCTTCTCACGGCGGGGACCTGTTCAGCGGTGCTCCTCACGGCGGGGCCCGGTTCAGCAGTGCTCCTCACGGCAGGGCCCTGTTCAGCGGTGCCTGTGTTGTGTTTCGAGTGAACCACACCTGGCCAATACTTCCCGCTCAGTCAGCATCGGACCTTTCCGTTGCGGGGCCCTCCTGTGATGGATTCCTGGGGCCCTGGGTCTCCTCCGATACCCCCGGAATGGGGCTGGTGGGGCCCTCATGGCCAGGTCGGCTGCTCCCTGCCTTTTGCGCTTTGCTGCCCTTGCCTTCCTTGGCAGACTCTCCGTAGCCCTTGGCTCCCTTACCCGATGTGGCAGGTGACGGTGCAAGGCTACCCTCCTTGGGGGCAGGCGTATCAGGCCTGTCGTGCCTGCCCTTCAGTTTTTTGCTCCTCTTCCCAGGGGGGGGGATGGCTGTGCCTTTGCTGCTGGCCGATGTCCCTGCCCAAGGAAAGGGCGGACTCCAAAAACCATGCACGACGTTCTTGGGAGTTGCTGGGCTGGTGGTGGCTGAGGTGTTTTTGGAACTCTTACGAGATGGAGGTGGTGGGTCAGGTGAGGAAAAGAGGTCCAGTTTATAGAGGAATAGTTTTTTTGGAGCAATGGGAAGGGTAGCTGGAGTGGGTATGGGAGTGGAGGAAGAGGATGTGGTTGTAGGAGAGTCAAGTCTGGTGTCTTTGGGTGCAGGTGCTTGGGTTGGAGGCTGACGTGAGGTGGATGGCTGTTGGTTGGGTGCCTGCCTGCGTTTGTGTGGTTTGGAAGCGGGGGTGACAGACACACTGGGAGAGGACACAGGGGACGTGTACATGGCAGTGGGGGTGGTGACTGCACGTGTGCGGACTGGTCTGGAGGGTGTGCTGGTGATGGGTGTACTGGCTGATGGTGGTGTGCATGCAGGTGTGAGTGTAGACGTCACAGGGAGGGAGGAGGGAGACGAGGAGGTGGGGGACACAGAGGAGGTAGTGGCTGTTGGCATGTCTGCATCTGTATGTTGCTTGTGTGAATGCTTGTGTGTTCTGTGGTGCTTATGTCTGGATGAGCTTCCCTTGGGTGTTGAGGTGTGTGCAGGCTGGTCTGTAGGTGTGGATGGGATAGGCAGAGGAACAGGGGAGTGGGACTGGGTGGAGGGAGTTAGAAGAGGGAGGCTGGAGACAGGGACAATCGCTGCCGTCAGTGCTGAGGCCAGAGCGTTGAACGATCGCTGCTGGGCAACCTGACCCGAATGAAGGCCCTCCAGGTATGCATTGCTTTGATGCACCTCCCTCTCCACACCCTGGATGGCATTCAAAAGGGTAGACTGCCCAACAATGATGGTCCTCAGGAGGTCAATGACCTCCTCACTGAGGGCAGCAGGGGTGACTGGGGCAGGGCCTGAGGTGCCTAGGGCGAAGGAGATGGCCGCCTTCCTGGCCGTGCGGGCACGGGCCGAAGGCCGAGGGGCTGCTTGGAGGGCGGAGCTGGTGCGCTGGGTGGCGGCTGTACCTGTAGTATCGGTGGGCACGGATGTTTCCGCCACCGCAAGGGAGCTCCCATCCGAGGACGTGTCGGTGTCACTGACGTCTGCACGGGTCCCCGTGGTGGAGCCCCCCCTCGCCCTCCGTCTCACTGGTCATGTCGGAGTCCGTTGCATGGCCCTCCGGGGCCATGTGAGATGCAGCTCCCTCTTGCGCCGATGCCACTTCTCCTCCGCCTGATGATGCTAATGCACACATTCACAGAAAAACAAAGAAAATGGGGGGGGTGGAGAAATAAAGACAAGTTGAGTGCATGCATTGGGGACCCCGTTGGCGGAGAGGACAGACACAGAAGCCCCCTGCACTACGCTGTGCACTTGGGGTACACTACTCATTCACTGGGACATGCCCTACAAGCCTATGGGCGACAACTGCCCACACAGAATACACAGGTCCATGAATAGCGTTACTAGGCACCCTACAGAGGTGGGGGGCGGGGACACAGGACCATACCTCACGAAGGGGCCTAGCCTACAGAAATCGCCCTGGCCTAGGGATACCCACAGCCCTCCTCCCCCACCCAGGCACCTCCACTGCGCGCAAATATAGCTGAATGTGCTGGTACTCACCCCCTTGTGTCTGCTGTGATGTCCTCAAGCGCCCACCTAGATGGGGTAGGCCACCGCCAGGAACCCGGGACATCAGGGGGGTCAAGGTACGACTGGCACCCCTCCTAGGTTGGGAGGCCATCCCCAGCAGAGCCTCGGCGGTCTTCCTGCTCCCGCGGCGGATGTCCTCCCACCTCTTGCGGCAGTGGGTGCCCCGTCTGTTGTGGACCCCCAGGGCCCGGACGTCCTTGGCGATGGCACGCCAAATATCGATCTTCTGATGGGCGCTGACCTATGTGACATGTACAGGGGGGGAAAAGAAACATCATCACTTTTCTGCATGCTCGATGTGAGTGGCCCCCCCTCCCCAAACTTGCCATGTGGCACATGCTCTCATCTGTCGTGCCATGCATTTGTAATTCGCTCCCCTCCCCTCCATCGTACATCCACCCCACTCATCACAGGCATTGCCCACTATGCATTGGCCCCCGTGTACTCACCTGTTGGTCTGGAGGACCGTAGAGTAGCGCATACTGGGGGAGGACCCCGTCCACGAGCTTCTCCAACTCTTCGGAACTGAAGGCGGGGGCCCTTTCCCCAGTCGCAGCAGCCATTGTCACTTCCAGACCAAGGTCACAGCAGCACTTGCAGTATAGGTCCTCTCCTGTGGATGCTCAGGTCTCGTGTGATTAAGCAGAGAGAAAATGGCGGTCACGCACGCGGCGGTGCATACCGCGGCGGTGCGTACCGCGACCGCTGGCGCACATCGTGATTGGCTCCTCAAACCCATAGGGTTCAATGTTAACCAATGCTGCTTTGCGCCGCGGTCTTCGACCGCCTACCGCCACGGCGTGCCACGCCAGCGCAATGACCTCACTTCACATTGTCACACTTCACAGGTCAGGCAGCCGCCATTTCAAGGGCCCACATGGCTTAATTCCTACTGCGTCACACATGGCTAGGCCTTGCATCGACACTCATACAAGCCATTCAATCCAGAGAGATTCGTGTACTGTGCAGGCTGTGGGAACTTACCTGTGGGTTGATTGACTCTGTGCTCCATGTTGTCCTTCCTAGGCACCGTCCGCTGGGACTTGCGAGGAGACGGAGGAATGTTCCCGTGTACAGACCGCTGGTGGACCTGTCGACAATGGAAGAACAACATGTCATACTCACCTACAGACTCAACAGTGCCACTATACAGGAACTGTGTGCCCAGCTGGAGCCAGACCTGATGTCACCCATCCGCCAACCCACAGGGATTCCGCCTCCAGTGCAGGTGCTGTCAGTACTCCATTTTTTGGCTAGTGGATCATTTCAAACTACAGTGGCCATTTCATCTGGGATGTCTCAGCCTATGTTTTCAAGGGTATTGTCCAGAGTGTTGTCTGCCCTGATGAAATACATGCGGAGCTACATCATTTTCCCTGAGGTGGGTGACTTGCCTACAGTGAAGGGTGATTTCTATGCCCTTGGACACATTCCCAATATCATTGGTGCCATTGATGGTACCCATGTGGCTTTGGTCCCCCCAAAAGACAATGAACAGGTGTACAGGAACCGAAAAAGTTATCATTCGATGAATGTCCAGGTGGTCTGTTTGGCTGACCAGTACATCGCCCATTTAAATGCCAAGTTCCCAGGGTCAGTGCATGACGCGTACGTCATGCGAAATAGCAGCATCCCTTATGTGATGGACCAGCTACAGAGACAGCGTGTGTGGCTAATTGGTGACTCTGGTTACCCCAACCTGCCTTGGCTATTGACCCCAGTGAGGAATCCCAGGACAAGGGCAGAGGAACGGTACAATGAGGCCCATGGGCGTACTAGGAGGGTGATCGAGCGGACCTTCGGCCTCCTGAAGGCCAGGTTTAGGTGCCTGCATATGACAGGTGGATCCCTAATGTACTCACCAAAGAAGGTGTGTCATATCATCGTGGCCTGCTGCATGCTTCACAACCTGGCTTTGCGACGCCAGGTGCCTTTCCTGCAGGAGGATGGTCCAGATGGTGGTGTTGTGGCCGCTGTGGAGCCTGCAGAGAGTGAAGAGGAGGAAGACGAAGAGGACGACACAGACAACAGGGACAGAGTGATACTGCAGTATTTCCAGTAACACACAGGTAAGAATCTACTCCTGCATTTTCTTATATCTGTAACAGTACTGGCTCTCTACTGTCTGACCTTTCACCCCAATGTATGGTAACTTAGTTGAGAATTAGCCTTCCTATTTCAGTGATCTGGTCCCCACGGAGTGCCCTCTGGTTTATTTCCCCATGGACTACCGCTGTGTGACACTGGTATGTTGTCATCACAATGTAATTGGACATTTTTGGTTGGTTATATCGAATACATTTGGTTTAAAAAAATAAATAGCAGACTCCAGATGGTTTTTGTGCAATAATTGTGTTTATTGAAGTGCAAAAATTGGTGTATAGTTCAAAAAGGGTGATGGGTGATGGTGGAGGCATGTCCATGGCAGAGTCCAGACTCTCGTTCGCACAGGTGCATTGTCCATATGCCTGTGGAAGGTGGAGCAGGGGCAGTTCAAGGTTGGACAGGGTGAACAAGTGGGACAGTGGGATGACATCCGGGGGGATCCGTGCATGGCAGGGGTCTTGACATCCTACTCTGTCTTCTTCCTAGATCTCCGGCCTTTCTTGCGGGGTGGTTCATGTTCTGCAGGGGGTGGGGTCCGGGTGGCCCGTTGCTGTTGTGTCGGGGCCTCCTGACCACTAGCGCCGGCGGAGGTGGTGGGCTGTTCTTCCTCCATGCTAGTGGCAGGGGCCCTTTGGGGGGCCACATGGTCCCGCAATGTGGTGACAATCTGGTTGAGTGCCACCACGATTGTACCCATTGCAGAACTGATGCTGCGCAGTTCTTCCCGGAACCCCATGTACTGGCCCTCCTGCATGGCCTGGATCTCCTGGAACCTGGCCAGGACCGTTGCATCGTCTCTTGGGAGTGGTGGTACGCTCCCTTGATGGTGGTGAGGGCCTCTTGGACAGTGGGTTCCCTAGGCCTGTCCTCCCTCTGTCGCACAGCAGCCCTCCCAGTTCCCCTTTGTTCCTGGGCCTCTGTCCCCTGGACGGTGTGCCCACTACCACTGCCCCCAGGTCCCTGTTGTTGTTGGGGTGGTGGGTTGCCCTGGGGGCCCTGTAGTGGTAGACACACCGCTGCTTGACCTGTCCTGGAGACAGAGGCATGGGCCCGCTGTGTGGGTGCTGTGCTGGGGTTTCCAGAGGGGGGTAGGTCTGCTGTGGCCTGTGGCTGCCTGAGGGGAACCGACTGTCTAGAAGTCCCCGATGGTCCGGGCTGGTCATCAGGTTCTAGGTCGACAGAGCTGCTGTCATCACTGGGGGCCTGTTCTGGGGTTGGGATGGACATTTCTGGACCCTCCGGGCCGGTGTGTTGGCGTTCGGGCCCTGCAGGGGTAAAAGAGTATGGTTATTGCTTCTGTGTGTGCCATGGGGTGCGATTTGTGGGTGCCCTTGTCCCCCAGTGCTGGCATTCCCTTGTGGGAGGAGTTGTGAGGATGGTTTGGGGGGGGGATGGGTATGTGCAGTGGTCATGCTTAGGTGATGGGTGTCCATGGTTTGTGTTGGCATTCAGGGGTTGGTGTTGGTTTGGGTGGGTTGTGCTGGTGAGACATTAGCAGGGAGGATATGTGCTGGGGGGTTGGGGGTGAGGGTGGGGGTGTGGGTTGGCATGCTGGTGGTTGGGGGGGTGAAGTAGTTGAGATTAGACTTACCAGAGTCCATTCCTCCGCCTACTCCAGCGAGGCCCTCAGGATGCAGGATGTTCAAGACCTCTTGCTCCCATGCTGTGAATTCGGGTGGAGTGGGTGGGGGTCCGCCACCAGTCTTCTGCACAGCGATGTTGTGTCTTGACACCATCGCCCGCACCTTCCCCCGTAGGTCGTTCCAGCGCTTTCGGATGTCTTCCCGATTTCTGGGATGCTGTCCCACAGCGTTGACCCTGTCGACGATCCTTTGCCATAGCTCCGCCTTCCTGGCTATTGTGGTGTGCTGCACCTGTGTGCCGAAGAGCTGGGGCTCTACCCTAATTATTTCCTCCACCATGACCCTGAGTTCTTGGTCTGAGAACCTGGGGTGTCTTTGGGGTGCCATGGGGTGGTGTGGATGAGGTGTGGGGTGGGGTTTGTGGTGATGAGTGTAGTGGTGTGTGGTGTTTTGTGCATAGATGTAGTGTGGGGGATGATGTTGGGTTCCTGTGTGTGTTGTGGTTTGCGTTCCCTGTGCTCTCTCTCTGTGTATTGCGCCTTGTCTCTGAATTTCGATTTGTGGGGGGTTTTGGGTGATGTGGGTGTGTGTTTTATATCGTATTGATTGTGTGGGAGTGGTGATTGTATGTGTATCAGGTGTGTGTATTTGTAATTGTCCAATGTGGCAGAGTTTTGTAGATGTGTGTGTATTTTGAGTGCAGCGGTGTGTACCGCCAATGGGATACCGCGGTTGAAAGACCGCCGCGTGGATTCGTGGGTCGTAATGGCATGGGCGTATTTCTGTTGGCGTGACGGTGGAGGTTTGGTCATCTCCAGTTTATCGCTTACCGCTGATGTGGCGGCCTTCAGTGGAGGTCGGGTTTTTGGCGGTTTGGCTGTTCTGGGTCAGAATGACCCTGGCGGGTTGCCGCGGCCGCAGCGGTGTTATGGCGGTCTTCTGACCGGCGGTAACTGCCTTTTACCGCCAGGGTCAGAATGACCCCCTTTATGTTACGGATAGATCTGGGCAAGATGCTCTCCCTTCGATATATACCCTGATTTTGGGCAAAGAAGCAGATGCAGTCTTTCTGCGGATTCTGGAACCCAGCTACTACAAAAAGGTTAAATTTAAGGTAATTTATGCTGCATTTAAGGCATGGACTCAGGTTAAGCGCAAGATAGGTATAGGACGAATCTGCTACTACACTCCCCTGTGGACTACTCCCACGCTTCCAGCGATATTTAAAGACCATTATTGTTTGAGGTGGAGTAATCGTGGCATTCATAAAGTCGGGGACCTTTTTCATTCTGGCAGCCACTTCAAATCATTTGAGGAACTGAGTGTGGAATTTGCGCTGGAAAAAATAGATTTTTTAAAATTTTTACAGATTAGAGCCTTTTTACTAACTAGTATGACCCAAGGTTGGCACATAGACAAGATCAAGCTAATGGAAGTTTCACAACACCCCACTAGCTGCGGCATTAAAAACCTGTATCCATTGCTTTTAAATGCTATACAGAATGACCTGGCTTTACTTGTTAAAAAATGGGAAGGACGGGTTGGCGCTAAAGAGACAGAGGTTTGTGAGTCTATGGAAATGGCACGGACTGTCTTATTGTCTGCGGGCCCGCAAGCTCAACATTTTATGGTATTGTATAATTTATATTACACACCTGCTAAGATTGCGAGCTGGGGTAAAACGGTGGGAATCATGTGTCCACAATGTGGTTGCCCGAAAGCAGATCTCTGTCATATGTTTTTCAATGTGTAAAACTGGAAAGTTTGATTACCGGGATATCCAATATATTGAAGAAAATCTTGAAACAGGCTATCTATCTGACACCTCAAATGGTTTTGCTGGGAGTTGATCATTCAGTCTGTAATAGTCGAGATAGATACTTCCTGTTCATAGCAATGTCGGTATTTCACAGCTGCATAGCATCTCTGTGGCGTGATGTAGACCCCCCACGATTTAATCAATGGTTTTCACGACTTTTATCCATGTATCACTTGGAGAATAGTCTGTATGAACTAAAAGGAGCAGCGGCCGGTAAAAGACTCACTAGAGTTTGGGCACCCTTTTCTGCATGGCTCTTGGGCCCTGAGAATATGTTAGCTAAGTAATTAATCTTATATGAGACCTGCAAAAGCAGAAACTATGATTATTGATTAGAACGCGTGTTTCTCCTGTATGACAACATTGATGTACTCATGGTCTTTTGTGTTGCAAACATGTAACCCGCTGTGTGTTCTAACAAAAAAAACAAAAAAAAAAAAAATAGAGGGTTCCTATAGAACTAATTTTCCTCACTCTGTGCTCACTTGGATGCTATTGAGAAAGAGCTAATTATCACCAGACAGGCTGAGACACCCTCATTGAGAATTTAATCCTCCTGATCTTAGCAACTCTAGGGCCTTTCAGGGAGCACTGACCGAGGGATGCTCTTCCACAAGTAGGCGAAGGCCTTCTTTAGGCACATTTTCCGTAGGGACAAGACCGACCCCAGATGTCTCCAATCAAACCCAAGGGCAGACCTGCTTGGACCGTCCATCACTGACCCCTCCCTTTACCTCAGAAAATCTTATGTAGCAATGAGGGGATCACACCTGAGGGACCACCCACTACTGGTAAACCTAGATTCAGACCCCTGGGAAGCTATAAGTACTCAGTGGTGAACCTTCCGCTGGCATCCTGCCCATACTTAGTAATCTTAACCAAAGAGGACAGAGATAGTCTTATGAGGAGCTCCAGAACAAAACACTGGGCTGCCTCTTGCGGTACAGAGGCTTTCTCCTGTCACAGGCAAGCAACATCCTACTCAGCAGAACAATTGCCCAGATCGAGCCAGGATGCAACTCATAACCTTCAGTGTGAAAATGATGCTCTAAGCTGGCAAACATGGGGGTTCCTGCCTTCATCTCCAATGGGACTCAAAAAAGTGCTGGACCGGTTTGCATGCTTTTGGAGTCCAATATGAGTAAAACCAAATTCATGATCCTGAACCCAGGGTGCTCAGCTGGAAGTAACCCAATGCTATCAGGAACTCCAATCAAGTGTGTGCATACTTTTGTGTATTTGTGTATTACAGTAAAAAAGAGCACCTTGGATGGCGCACCCATATTACACAGCGTAGAACAAAATTGGAACAGATTGTGGGAGGAGTAACCAATTTGTCACTTACAGTTTTGAGCCATCCAGCTGGCAATACAGATTTATAACCACCAGGCCCTTGAGAAAACTTCTTCCAGCTCAGAGCTGTAGTGGTATCTGTTTGTGACTTATCTAGTGACTTCTCTAGAAAAAGTAGAAATCGATTCATGCACCAGCTGGTATGAGTACCCATAAGTGCTCCCCTGCTTCTAATTAGGCTCCACTTTGGGCTTAGAGCATTATCCAACAGAATAGGCCCATGCCCCATACTCTACTGAGGGAGAATCTGGGCCACCCCAGAGCTCATCTCTTATTGTCAAGGCTTAGAGGGAATACTTTGTCTTCCTGGGTATTGCAGTATAACATGGGTGAGATGTGTAGAAATCACCCTGCTAGAGATTTGGAAGGAAAACCTGTGGCGTGCCCCTTATGTGGCCGGGGCGATCTCTAAGGCAGAATTTAAATTAGCCTATAGGCAACACAAAGAGTTTCTATTACATATGCAGGCATAACTTAGTCCACTAATTTACAGTTAAGGACTCCTTCAGAAAGAAACATTTCTGGGACAAGATAGAGCCACCCTTAGCTACCCTTAGCTAGGTGTTTATATCTGCAATTCTGGGATGTATCTTTGCCCTTCCACAATTTTACTGCAAAATGGGCATGAGTCCCTGTGGCAGAGGACTGGTGATGTTCATCATGTGGCTATCCCAAGGAAACCATTGAGAATGTCATCTTTTTCTGCCTGGCCTACGAGTATTATGAGATGCACAATAATCCTGCTGTGTTCGAATCTGGGTGTGACGGAGCACAACCACTAGTAAACTGATGATTTTTGCACTAGCCCGATATTTGATGGCTATGTGGCACAAAATGTGCACTTCTCTTGAGAAATAAGCTTTGGCAGTTCATTTAATGTATCCATCACTTGTTCAATATCCTCTGACTGAGCTTCGCAGGAAACAGCCTAAAGTTGTTTCATGTGAAGCAATGCATTATCTAATAGTGGGATTTTTACTGGTTGCAAAAGTCATGCTTGCTGTGCTTTGTGGAATTATAATATGCTGACCAATCTTGTTAAAATTTGGTTTTGTGTTGCTTTGTTAAGTGCTTTTTTGGCCTTTGTGGAGAAATAAGGTTCTTGTCTTGATGATTTTACTCCCCCAACAGAGTCAATGCGTTGGTTGCTGCTTTTAGTAGGCAGGAGATGCGTCGATTTTGCTGGTGCAAGTCTCTAAGTCCACTTCCAGTGAACCAAGCACAGAAGCAGGGGTAGACACATTGATATTCCTGAGTCTCTACCAACAAGAGGCAAACCAACATTGTTTTGGAAATCACTTTAGGGTGTAAGGCAGAGTCCAGCTCTCCCTCAGTAAAGTCAGAGAGCAGCAGAAAAGCAGACATTTACAGGTCATCGGTCCATCAGAGTGACAGTCCATGATGCAGCACAGCAGTTCGTCTGACAGAGTCCAGTTGAAGGCCCAGCAACATCTGATTTGGTGGGGTCAGAGCCTCAGTACTTCAGTAGTAATGTTCTGTCACCCAGGTTTGAAAAGCTACAAATTATAGAGGAGTGCAGTGAACCTACAGAGTCCTAAAATTATGAATGTTAAAAGAAAAATGACACTGTATTGTCAAATTGGGATGTGCATCTGCATTCTTCTTGGAATGTCTGTCACTCTTGGATGTCTGGCCAAACCAGTCCGGTAGGGAAAGCAGGAATGTTATGGAGATTCGCATTTCATGATAGAGAAGGGAAAACCTGTAGAATGTAAACAGAAACAATATTATAGAGTCAAGGACAGAAGGTAAGCTTCATGAGGCTTGTGCCAAAAAGACTCAGAGGCAGACCAAGAGAATAGACTGCTGCAATTATTCATGTATTTTTATGACTCATGTCATGGGCAATCAACTAACTGAGAAGTGAGAGCAATTTACAACCAATTACGGATACCCTAGCTGTATGTACTGAACTGATCAATCTCACAGCTGTTATTATCATCGTAACATTTATCCAAGTGCGTACATCATGTGATGATGTGGCATCACAAGTCTGTCTCCAGTTACAAGCAACAGCCCCCCCTACCACAACCACATATGAGGACTTTCACATTTGAGCCGGCATATACACTCAGAGGCATTTCCAAAATCAAAACACCGCTCTCCAGTCCACAGAGCTGAGTAGACCTCAGAGATCGTCATCATCATCATCATGGTTTCCCTTTGAAGTCCATTACTTGGTTCTTCTGGCTGTTAAGGTAATCCCCCTTTGAGTCCTTCCATCATTCTCCTGACTCTGAGTAATGAATCAGTCCAACTCCATCCAGATCAGTGTGAGATAGACCTGTAGTGTACTACTATTAAAGAACAAGAAGTGAACCAGAATTGGAGTAATTTGTGTAAATTTGTATTTGTTCACTAAACTGGCTTGTCTCTAAAGAACCAGAAAAAAGGAGTGAAACCTTTACGTAAATGTTGTTAAGGATGAAGGGGCCAATCACCTTCAGAAAAAAGATCAGCCATCAGGCCCCAAATACTGAAGATCATCTAAATCAAGTTTACAAATTAGTTGAACACCCTCCCTCACTGTCTGCTACCGCATCAAGCATCACTCACAACTGCTCAGTAATATATTATCAATCATAAGTGCAATAGTCACCTCATCCTATCCAAGCAAGGAGGTAAGTACACAATTGTATCTCCTCTTTGATCCAAGAAACACATTGGAATTTGGTAGTAATGTAAATCAAATTATCTTCTAGGGCAGCCCTGCTAAGTGGTGAAAAAAAGAAGGCTAAACTTGGGAGAGAGGCAGGCATTCTCTCCAATGACCTGAAGGAAATGGGAAGGCTTCTTCACTCCACACTGGTCCAACTCCAATACGGCTATATATGTGCCTAAAAATGGTGGGGCTACACAAGTCAGACACAAACATAATGTTCCACTAGATGTATATTTTTTTACAAATAATAGTTACAAGATTCTATTGTGGATTACTCAGCTATGGAAGTAGAGTTTGTCCTCAGATTCAGGTGGTTCACCCAGAAGATGGTCAGCTAACACAATTGCGTGTGACCAATTACCCTCATCCTCCTCCTCATCCTGTGGTATTTATGAAACAGTGTAATTGTGTGTTATGAAGTGTTGGCTCATTTTGATCATGGTCAGTTTCTCCAAATTTTGAGGCAAGAGACTGATCCTTCTCACTGTGGCAATTGTATCAGCTGCCCTGAACAAATGCTCAGCAGACACACTGGCCACCGGACAAGCCAGATACTTTCTTGCCAGCCTGCTGAGCTTTGTCCATTGGCACATCTTCCCATACCAATACACCAATGGGTTTTGATCAACATAGATCTCTTTTGGGTCATCCAGACACTCCTGGTACATCTTCTGTATGGTCATTGGTGCTGCCACTTGCTCAACCTCTTTTGCCTTGGCCTCTTCACTGAATTTAAGACTTGCTACCTGAAACCAAGCCACTGCAGAGGTTTGTGCTAATTCTTCTGTTCATGTTGTTGCTGTTGTTGTCAGTTTTCTTGTTGTTGGTGTTTGCTGCAATGAGACAACAGGACTGCCCTCTCTGGAAGTTGAAGGCTGCAACCCAGAACTTCTGCCTGGGAGTGGGACTCTAATTTACTCCCTTTTTTCATCTTCCAGGTCTCTGGCTTGCACGACAAACTATGGGTAATGTAGCGTCCGTACCGCCAACAGGTTGGCGGTACGGAGGCCGTTATTACGACTGCGGCGGTAGCGCTGCGGTCACACCGCCGGGGCCGGCGTTTTCCCGCCGTTTTAGCCCCGGCGGTGATAATCCGCCAGGGCAGCGCTGCTGGGGATTATGACACCCCTGCTGCCAGCCTGTTTCTGGCGGTTTGCACCGCCAGGAAGAGGCTGGCGGTAAGGGGTGTCCTGGGGACCCTGGGGGCCCCTGCACTGCCCATGCCACTGCCTCTAACAGGGCCCCAGCCAGCTTTTCACTGTCTGCAAATGGAAAAGAGGTGTTCCATTGTGACGCATTCTCAGGTCTACGTTGTAATGGTAAATCTGGGAATGCACCAAAATCCATAGATGTATGCATGGGAACACCCACTCCCCACCCATAGAATGCTTCCCCAGGGCAGAGTAATGCAATGCAGCTATTTTTGCTGCATTGCATTACTCTAGAATTTATTAAGCCAAGCAAGGACTAGCAGTGAGTGGTTTGATATATCTAACCTATGAGTTATGTCTCTATTGCGCCCAATTGCTGTCACACAAGAGTGATTCAACTCTTTGCTAAATATGCCCCTCAACATGGACGAAGTCTGCAAATATCGCAAAATTCCAGACTATCCAAAGGTAATGAGGGTTCCTAGTTTTCTGTTATTATGCACAACTCACGTCCCATGCCTTTTTCTTGATTCAGTATATATCTGTATCAGAAAGTGGTGTTCTGGTTGACTGAACCCTGCCATGAACTTCTGTGGATGTGGGGGAAGGCTTTTGAACTGAGCAGCGGATGTGGGTGAGTGCCATGAAATAGACAGGGAGACCATGTAGGTTAGCAGTATGGTGATGTTCCAGGCTGGGACAGAAAACACTGTGGCTGGAGGTCTTTCAGTTGGGAAGAGAAAAGTTTGGATGGGTTGTGTAGTTTCCAGCAGGCTGAATGACAGTATATATCTATAGGGGTGAGGGTCCTAAGAGCAGAGGATGGAGATTATGACTGTTGCACAGTTCAAATCTCCCCATTGCCTTTTGTATGCAGTGGACCATCATTATTTTTTAAACTACAGACAACATATGGCTGCCCAACTTCCCTCACACCTGCTGAAAATGTGATTTCTCCTCATTTGGCATTTTTGAAGCTGTCCCACACATACTAAAATGTAAGAAATTATGGCATGCACAACTATTACCCTGGAATTACACCAGGAACTACAGTATCTCTACTGATTATGTTAACCAAATAAATACATGTTATTTTACTCTGTCTAATATGTTTCATTGCGGTCAGGGCTTTCCACTTTTTCAGTTATGCATGCTTGTGAGATCATTATTGATTGGCTTAAAGCTTCATGTAGATTTATAGTCAGGACCAAATTACAGTACAAATCATTTTTAACTATGTGACCAATGTATTTCTTTGTAAAATATATTCAATTATACTACAATTGGAGACCTGAATAGATCAGAAATATTACAAATTAATTTAAAATCCATAAAATGCATGTACATTGCACGTTTCCTTCCCTCATGAGGTCTGTATTTGTGGTGAGGGAAAGAAAATCAGAAAACAGGGTGTTCGATGCAATGTGAATGATGCAGTATGCCAGTACAAACACTCCTCTAGAGCTCAGGTTTAGAAGACAAAAGTCCCCAGGGAAGGCTCCAGAGTCAGGAGTGGCCTAGGCAAGCAGCGGTGAGTACCATGGCAACACTGAGTGAGGTTTGGCATTGCAGATCTGCCCAAAGATTAGCCTAGTTAGCTTGAATTTAAACTGGAGTGAAATGGTGAGCAAAAAAAAAAAGATGCACTTAAGTCCAGATCTGTGACTGGGGGGTGAATGTTTGACATTTTCTGCATTCTACCCATCAGCTGTTCTTTTTACATTTGTCATCCTAAGTGAAAAGGGCATGCTTAGACATGGGTCCCATGCTTGCTATGCTACCGGATTCAAGCTAGTCTGGCTGATGAGGGGTGATAACCCAAAGCAGGTACCATGATACTTGTTTTCTGGTTCAGGTAGGAACTGTCCTGGAAGTTCGGACTAGACAGTTCCCATGAGGATCAGGGTCAAGACTGAACTCCATATAGCTGGCTCCAAACTGAGTAGCATGGTGAACAAAAAGTATAGATTTAGGCCCAGATCTGTGACTGGGGGTGAATGTTTGACATTGTTCAGCATTCCATCCATTATCTGTTCTTTCCACATGTGTTTATTCTCCATGTCTCCTTGTTTGCTGTTGTTGGTTGGTTGGATGACCATATGGTTCGTAGCCATTTGTTATAGTCACTAACAAGCCAGTGTGCTTTTGCCATAGGCTTGCATGTGTTTTCTTGCTGCAACCCTGCCTTCTTGTTCGCTGTTGTTGGTTGACCATGTGAACAGCAGCCATTTTGAATAGCCAATCAGTGTGCTTTGCCATAGTCCTGCATGTGTTCTTTGTTGTGGCCATGTCTTCTAGCTTGCATTTGACCATGTGGCTAGTGGCCATTTTGTGTAGGCATTTGCCATAGGCTTTTTCCATAGGTTTGCATGTGTTCTTTGTTCTCCATGCCCCCTTTCTTGGCTGTTATTGGTTGACCATGTGGTCAGCGGCTATTTTCTGTAGCCATCCTTTATTCCAGTTTTCAAAATCATTTTCTATTGAGATTTATAGGAGGGGGTTACGGGTTTTTGTTTTTGTTCATTTCTAAAATGTCAAATTAAGGGGGTTATTACAACTTTGGAGGAGGTGTTAATCCGTTCCAAAAGTGACGGTAAAGTGACGGATATACCACCAGCCCTATTACGAGTTCCATAGGATATAATGGACTCATAATACGGCTGGTGGTACATCCGTCACTTTACCGTCACTTTTAGGACAGATTAACACCTCCTCCAAAGTTGTAATAACCCCCTAAATTTGTTTAATAATATACTTGATGATCATTGTAGTATAAGTATTGTGATTATGATGAACAGTGTTTTATATTATATACATTTTTCTGCATTTTTCACCTCCACAACCTTGCCTTCCAATGGGTTTTTCCATAGTCAAGTAGTACACCAGCAATTAACTTTAGTTTATTTTTTTATTTTTTACTTGTTTTAATTTTTGTTTACATTTTATGTTAATTTTGATGTTTTAATTTTTTTAAAATATTTGTAATATGTTTTTTGCATTTTGCCTCCATCCGTCCACCCCCTGCCTGCACAACCTCACAACAGCATTATTTTTTTAAGTATTATTTCATTTTTTCCTGGACTCTCTACCTGCCATAGTAATTGCACACACACCAGGATCATGCATTTTTAAGGATTGCTCCATCTCCCCCTAGCCCCCTTGCATGCCATAGGTGCTCACTAGCCTTCATTTTTAAGGCATATTCCATTTTACAATGTACCTCCCTGACTGCCACAGGTGCCTCCCTTAGAATAGATGCAAATAAAGCAAACAGTTTGATTGGAAACTGTGTCATGATTGGAAGCAAACTGTGTCATGATTGGAAATGAAATTGTGTGTTACGGTGGTGTGTTTTGACTTTGGAATGGACACACTATTGTTGTTAATTATTTGGGATAATAACTTAAGTAACACACCACAATAAATTATACTCTCTTTGTCTGTACTAATTTTAACTGCAACAATGCCATGTTTCACTAAATGTGTTTCTTGTTTGTTTGCTTTTAGGTGCACAAGAGACATCACCCATAGTACTGCCAGACAGAAAGACAAAATAAAGTGACATGACCACACAACACATGATGATAGTCCTCCAATCTCTCCCGCTTGTGCAGCTAAGCCACCCCGACCATACCCAAGCCCATATCTGTCAGCAAGGCAGACACTGTAATCATAATGACGCTGACGAGCAGTGACATTGAATTGGATTTGTCACTTTCACCAAGTAGTACTCAATCATTGAGAAAAACTGAGGAAACAGCTGCAGGCAGCAGTATTAGATCTTCCTGAAGTAGGAGCAGAACAAGCGGTTGAGCTTTCTGCTGAGCAAGAACCAACTCTTTTAGATCCACTGGGTTCCAGATCTCCAGCTTTAATTGAAGGGTACTCCACTATCTTCTCCAAGTCCCCTTTTGATGATCTAGACATGGATTGGACCCCGGCTGAGTCTGATACATGGCAAGAGAGGCAAGGGAATAGGAAAGTTCCTGAAAGCCTTAGAATTATGGAAGAGGTTGAGGAGGATGGCAAGCCAGTCATTATCATGGAAGCTGGCCCAGAGGAAACCAACATTACCCCTTCTATTGAACTTGCTCTGAGGGATGTGTCACTGATACCACCACCACTGCCACCACTATTGGTAGGGCCCCCACTGTGACTTGCATTACCCCTACCTCCGTAGAAGCATGCACTACAGGGAGGCAATTGTTGATTTACCAAGCTACCTCCAGTTCCTCTTCAGGTATCAGTACTGGCACTCTAAAAACGTTCTCCTTCACAGTTTGGGAATTCTTTATGATTGGCAAGCAGGAGTATAACATTGCAATATGATCCATTTGGCATCTGAGTGTTCACCAAGGGAAACCTGTTTAACACTATATTCTAGAGTCCAAATGACCAATTTGAAAAAAAAAATCACACAATGAGGTAAGAGGAGCACCAGCAAACACTGTTCCCAGGAATACACCAGTATCACCCACCTCAACAACCTTCAAATGGCACAAGAGTTGAATGTAGATACCACAGCATATAGCAACTACCCTAAGATGCATATTGAATTTACCAGCTCCCACGTCACGCCTGTGTCAGTGGCACCAGAAATGACAAACAAATCCAGGCTACAATTATGGGAATGTTTAGGCAGGAGGTGTCGTATGAATGCAACCACCAAATGGCATGGTTGCACAATAGAAAGTTGGCTAAATTGTTAGCCCTGGAGCTCCTCCCTTTTTCTTTTGTGGAAAGAGTGGGATTTTTAGAATTTATGGCGGCCAGCTGCCTGCAATGTAAGGTTCCCAGTTGGACCTATTTTGCCAGAGTTGCTGTTCCAGCACTCCATCGCAATGTGCTGCAATTGGTTGACAAGCTTTGCAGCAGAGTGTTGTTCATACTATCCACCTGACAACAGAAATATGGACCAGTTGTCAAGCAACTGATTACATGTGTATCACTGCACACTGGATATCTTTTGTGGGGGTTAGACAACAGCTATCTATAGGTCTCAGCTCTGAAGACACTGTTAAGGATGTTCAGCAGCATGCAACAGGAGTCATGGAAGCTCTGGAGAAATCTCATATGGCTGAGTACATCTTGGAAGTCTTCAACAGGAAGGTGTTTCAATGGCTGTGAAACTGAAATCTCAGAATTATATTTGTTGCCACAGACAAAGGCAGTCATATAGTTAAGCCCATGGCAGATGTTGATAATTTCAGAATCCTGTGTTCAGGGCACTGCCTCAACCTGGTTGTGCAGGACTTTCTCAAAAAATGGAAAGACACAGATGTTCTTTCCTTTTGAGATATTCACATGAGAAGCCAGAAAGGAAGACAGTACTACAGGCCAAGCTATCTCTTGTTGCATCTGCTATAGGACCAGTTAAAAAAGGTCTCTCAAAGGTTCACAAGTGTCAATGAAAATGCAGAGGCACATGCCTTAGATGTGGACTTAATACTTCACTTGACTGCAAAGAGACATCCCGTTGTACAAAGAGTACACCTGTGCTAAAGTACTTGATCCATGGTACAAAAAAATACTAGCCACTTTCATTGCTTTTTCAGAAGGGGCGGTTTCACAATACAAGACATAGATCGCCTGCCAAGCGGTAACAAATTGTTATTTCTCCTTGTTACCTTCTCTTTCTCTGTGTGCAGCATTCGGCAGCACACATAGAAAGAGCAAAATGCATTTTAGGATTGTTTTTATGCAGAAAAATGCATCTTCCTGCACAAAAACAATCCAGCTTACAACGCAGAAACCATTACACTGTGGTGCAAGGGTGCCTATATTGGCACTAGGCAGCACTTTGTGTGCAGCACAAGGAAAAGACAAGAATGTGACATACAATGTTAAGTGCAGCTCAAACCTATCTTTCCCCTATCATGCAGTGCAGCAAGTTGACTTGCTGCACTGCACTGCGTAATTTGTTAATAAATATGCCCCTTAATGTTGAAGTTCATAAAGATAATCGTGGAAGTGTTACATTGAGCTATAGTCTACCTTTCTTCGTGTCAGTGGATAGGCAGACTTTAAAACTTGGAGAAGCTTTCTGCAAAGTTGTATATTTTCCCATAAATATTATAAAAACTTCAAGGCAAACATTTGAACTGCCTTTTTAAACAGAGTATCTTTTATTCAGGCTGCATTGTCCGCAATATACCCTTAAACTCAGATGCAAGCTCTATACATTGAACTGTGAGGCTTTGTTCTTGGATAAAGGGTCCACAGCATACCTTTTATCTTGGCCCCTCTCTGAAAGTAGAACACAGAAAAAACATTGATTCATGGACTAAGTGCTGTCATGCTGTCATTACATGTGCTTGCTTTAAAACAAATGTTGAAAGAGAGAGTTTCAATTACATGTTCTATAAAACACTGATAATTGTGTTGTTGATTTTTACCTGTATAGTGTTGATGAATTTTATTTTTCTTTCTTTGTCCATTTATTCCTCAACACCTAGACTCACACTAGGTCACTTATATTTCTTAGGAGGATTAGTGGAACACCTTTTGCATTTCAAAACAGCATGAAACTTCTGTGATGATTGAAGATGGGATGGTTTTGACCTGTCAGATATTTGCATTCCAGACTTCTCAAAGTGAGGCATTGTGAAAGGCCTGAAAATGCTCATGTTGTGAAACAGAAGCAGCAGACTGAAAATGTTTGTAGGGCCGGGCAAGATTGGGGACCATAGCTGTACTTCATGCTATAAGTCATGCCCTTAAGGGCCATTGAATGGTATGTAAATTGGTACTTGTTCAGCACTGCTTTGCCTCTTAGTGTTTCATGGCAATAATATGAGAACTATAATGCAAACTCCCATATTAACTAAGCCCATCGGCATAGAAGGGGCAAAGTAGGATAGATTTTTTTGTACAGGGTAAAACCAAATGGCCACTCTTCAGAAAGGAAGCTCAAAAGCATGTGAGAAATATAATTCAAGGATATTCATGCCTATAGCATCAATTTTAGCACATGATCACTCCTTACTCCTCATCCCTACTTCTCATCTGTATTTCTCATCCATCATTCCTATATCTCATCCGTCATTCCTACTTCTCTTCCATCATCCCTACTTCTCATCCATCCTCTCTACTTCTCATCCCCGCTTTTCATCTTTCCTTCTCACTCATCATTCCTACGTCTCTTCTATCATATCTACTTCTCATCCCTCATTCCTGCTTCTCATCCCTCATCCCTACTTCTCATCCAGCATCCCTACTTCTCATCCATCATCCCTACTTCTCATCCCTGCTTCTCAACCATGACCCCTACTTCTCATTCCTACTTCTCAGCCATCATCCCAACTTCTAATCCATGCTTCTCATCTCTTCTTTTTCATCACCCTACTTCTCATGCATCATCTATGCTTATCATCTATCACTACTACTTCTCTTCCATCATCCCTACTTCTCATCCCTCATCTATGCTTCTCATCACTACTTCCCATCCATCATCTCTACTTTTCATCCCTACTTCTCATCCATCATTCCACTTTCTCATTCATCATCCCTACTTCTTCTCCATCATCCCTGCTTATCATTCATACTTCCTATCCCTACTTCACATCCATAATCCCTATGTCTCATTCATCATCCTTATTTCTCACCTCTGAACAAGCCCATTCGTTTGAGGATGGTAAGGAGTGGAGAGCTTGTAGATTACCCCAGACTCAATCCACATGACCTTCATGTACTCTGACATAAAGTCGGTACCCCAGTCTGACACCACCTCCTTGGGGAATTCCACACAGTTAAAGATCCCCATCAGTGCCCTGGCAACTGCTGGTGCAGTTACTGTTCTCA
Source organism: Pleurodeles waltl (assembly GCF_031143425.1). Classification (NCBI taxonomy): domain Eukaryota; kingdom Metazoa; phylum Chordata; class Amphibia; order Caudata; family Salamandridae; genus Pleurodeles; species Pleurodeles waltl. The sequence continues at coordinate 254,113,412 of NC_090437.1, read as the reverse complement.
GAGGCATAGCCTCTGGGTACCAGGCGGCATGGTCCACCAAGGTACAAATAAAACTGTTGCCCATGGCTGTCTTGAGGGCTAGATGCCCAATACTGTTGATGCCCACCCTTTCAAAGGGGGTGCAAATGTCAGTTAAAGGTTACAGAGGAGCCTCGTGACCATTATCCCAGTTAATCTGGTGATCAACAGAGGTGTCAGCAACCTCCCAGACTTCAGCCTGCTGCCATAGGCCTACGAGAGTAGAGCATTCCCTCTGTACCTTGCAGAACTCCTCCCTGGTGGGACTCTCTTCCTTCTGCCAGTTCTCCAGCTCTTGTAATATCCCCAGGGTAGCAACATCCTACCCTGTAGGCTGTGGGGCATCCCTGATTAGGCTCAGGCTCCTCCCAGACCATGGAAGTCTCAAGAGATGGTTCCCCATGCCCCTTGTCCTTCTTCCTTTTTGCAGGTGCCTGAGCCATTCTTCCAAGCTTTAGGTCTCCCTGACTACTTTCTTGGGCTGCCATGGCCCGTGTGGTTAGGCACAGCCACTCAGGCAATGCTAACATCTCCAGGTGGGACCTTTGCTCCACCTTCTTCCAGATGGTGTGCTCCAGGTCATTGCCAAGCAGACAATCCACAAGCATGGACATACTCACAGCTATCATCAAGGAACCCAAGACCCCCTTCCTCAACGTTGTCATCTGCAAAAACATGGTGGGATGCATTAGGGACTACCTGCTCTGAGGTTACCAGATGACATCTGATGGTGTCATGCTGGCTCCAGTGTCTCCCACAGCCTCAACCCTTTGCCGATTAATAGTGACCACGCCTGTTCTTCCGAGTATTACTAAGTATGTGGGTTCTTTGCACCAGCTCTCTGTCACCCAGGGACACTATGGTAACCTCTACTCTGTCCCCCACACACTCTGGGACAATCCCCCCCCAAGTGCTACACTAGTCAACCCCAGTGACTGCCCACGGTTGGGGGGCTATGCCCACTTGGGACACTTGGCATCACCTTAGTATTGTCCTTGAAGTGGCCTTCCTCTGGGATATGCCTCCAAACACTAACCCACCAATACCCTTCAGGGATCTTGTTCATCTGTAAGGCAATCTCATAAACCTCAGACCAGTTGTCATCAACAAAGTCAGACATCAGACCTTTAGGCAGATGGGCTGTCTTGTCTCCTGAGGGCACTTCTTCTAAGTACCGCCATCATCAATGCTGGGCTCTTCCTGCCTAGCCTTGAGGTACAGCTCCTTAAGACTCAGGGACATATTTATACTCTGTTTCGGCTGGATTTGCGTCATTTTTTTACCACAAATACGGTTTAAACGTAACTCCATATTTATATTTTGACGCAAGACCTATCTAGCATCAAAGTATTGGGGGTATTTTTATACTATGTTTGCACCGAATGTGCGTCAAAAATGTTGACGCACATTCGGCGCAAACCTTGCCCCATATTTATACTTTGATGCCCGACCCCACGGACTTGACAAATCCTCTGTGTGCGTCATTTTTTTGAGGGGGGAACTGCCTTGCTTTAATGACATGCAAGGTAGGCGTTCCCGTCCAAAAAATTACTTTAAGGCCTGTGTGCCTTATTTATACTCCTGTGTCATTTTCGACGCACAGGAAAGGATGGGCCTTTAAAAACGGCGCCCAGCCTGATGTGCGCCGTTTTTTAACACCTGGGTGAGGGCAGGCGTTAATGGACCTGTGGGCTCACTTCCATGGTCTCTGACCATGGAAGCAGTCCAGAGGTGCCCTTCCTTGCCTCCAAGGACACCCCTTGCCACCCTATCCCACCCCTGGAGGACACCCATGGATGGGGTGACCCATCCCAGGTAAGTTCAGGTAAGGTGAGGTAAGTATATATTTTTTTGGAATGGCATAGGGGGTCTAATTTGGGCCCCCCTACATGCCACTGTGCCCAATGACCATGCCCAGGGGATAGAAGTCCCCTGGGCATGGCCATTGGGCAGGGGGGCATGACTCCTGTCTTTGCTAAGATAGGAGTCATTTCAACAGGGGTTGTGCATCAAAAAATGGCACAGGTCCGGTTTGAGCCATGATTTTGGCCTCAAACCTGACTTGACCATTTTATGACGGACAACCCCCATTTTCCCCTACGCCAGCGCTGCCTTGTTAGAGTCTTTTTTTTTACTCTGACCAGCCCGCAGCGCCGGCTAATGTCAATCCTTAAATAAGGCACCCGCATGGCACGTGGGAATGGCGTTAGGTGGTGGTTTGCGTCAAAAAGTATGTATATGGCCCTGGAGTTAACAGTCATTTTTTGCCTGCAGAAAACTACCTTGCGTCAATGAGATGGAAGGTAGGCATTCCCAGGCAAAAGATTACTCTAAGGTCTTTGCACCTTATTTATCCTCCCGTGCAAAAATCACGCACGGGATGAGGAGGGCCTTAAATAAACGGGGCTAAGACCATGGAAACAACCCATAGGTGCCCTTCCCTGCACCCAGGGACACACCCACCCACCTCTACCCACACCTGGAGTACACCTAAGAATGGGGGGAACCATCCCAGGTAGGTCCATTGGGGGACCTAACTTGGGCCCTCCTACATGGCACTGTGCCATTCCTGGACATCCCCTGGGCATGGCCATTGGGCAGGGGGGCATGACTCCTGTCTTTACTAAGGCAGGAGTCATGTCCATGGGGGTTGTGTGTCAAAAAATGACACTAGTCAGGTTAGAGTCATTTTTCTGACTCTAACCTGACTAGCGGCATTCTTTGACGCATAAACTCCGGTTTCCATCTACGCCTCCCCCACCGGTTAGCGTCATTTATTTTGACACTAAAACCTTGCAGAATTCACCTGCCATTTTTCTCTACACTTCCTTTTGAGATTGATTTTATAACGTATCCATGCTTCTGCACTTCCCTGAAGACTTACTGTCAGGGAAACTTCTCTTCTTTTTCTCAGTTGGGAGATGGAAGTCCTGACCCCTGGAATTAGTTTGGGACCTTGTAGAGAACGTCTTGTTTTTACATTTGTCACCCCTCCTTCCCTTATGGTGATTCCCCCACCAGATACCTTCTTATGAACCATGGTGCTGACCCAGAGGCCCACCTCCTTAACAAGCTTCCTGGGTTGGAGCGCTTACTATCATTTAAGTGTTGAGGCACATCTCCAAAACAAAGACTGAGCATGTGTTCCTTTGCAAGCAAATTATACAGCCGATAATAATCCTTTACTTCACTGCCTTCATCCAACCATCCAGTGCCTTGCAAATGGAATACATCTTGGTCTGTAGGTCCAGCTTCTGATTGTCCCTAAACTACTACCTGTATATCTCTGGGGTTAGATCATGCTTCCTGACAAGGGCTTCCTTCATGGGGGATACCTCATCCAGTCTCCCTTCTCTAGGGCCTTCTCTAGGGATATGCCTCCAAACACTAACCCACCAATACCCTTCAGCCAGTCTACTGAAGGCCTGCTCCCTATCTGCTCTTGGGTTCTGCACTTGTAGGAGCACCTCGAGTTAACTTATTTTTTACTCATGGAAAACAAGCTCTTCTCATGCCAGTTTGTTCTTCGAAGATGCCTGACTCCGGAGGTACCCTGTATAAAAGCTTTATGGGTGTCCCAGACCATAGCTGAAAGGGCAGACCCTATATTATCCTTAAAGAAGACCTGACTGACCTTCTCCAAAGTCTGCCCAATTCCTAAAACAAAAAGAAGAACTGGATTAACCATCCATCTGGAATTGTTCTATTGTGCAGGAATTTCCATCAACGCAGTCACAGTGGAATGATCAGAAATGGGTCCTGGCAAGTGTTTAATCTCCCTAATTCCTTCCATCATAGTATTGTCTAAAAAGAGACAGTCTACCCTAGAAAAGTGGCAATACTTTTTACTGTGGTATGTATACTGTTAGACTTGACATCCTTGGCGTGATCTCCCCTAACTTTTTGCCTCTGTTTCCCAGGTTTTTATGTGTGCTGGACTCTGTTTTTGTTGTTTTTGATACTCTGGGCACTTTACCACTGCTATCCATTGCCAAAGTGCAAGTGCTCCTCTGTATAATGTATGTGTAAATGGATTTCCATGATTGGCATATTTGATTTACTAGTAAGTGCCTAGAACAGTGCACTAGAGGTGCCCAGGGCCTGCAAATCAAATGCTACTAGTGGGCATGTGGTACTGGTTGTGCCCCCCACATGAGTAGCCCTGTAAACATGGCTCAGACCTGGCACCGCAGTGTCTATGTGTGCAGTTTTAAATTACCAATTCAACTTGGCAAGTGTACCCACTTGCCAGGCCTAAACCTTCCCTTTTCTTACATGTAAGGTACCCCTAAGGTAGGCCCTAGGTAGCCCCATCGGCAGGGTCCAGTTATGTTAAAGGTGGGACATGTACTTATGTTTTACATGTCCTGACAGTGAAATACTGCCAAATTCTATTTTCACTGTTGCAAAGCCTATCTCTCTCACAGGATAACATGGGGGCTGCCTTTAAATGTTATTAAAGCACAGATTCCCTTTGGGAGCAGATAGACATGTGGAGTTTGGGGTCTCTGAACTCACAGTTTAAAAAAACAATGTTTAGTAAAGCTGATTTTTGGATTGTATGTTTGAAAATGCCACTTTTAGAAAGTAGGCATTTTCTTGCTTAAACCATTCTGTGACTCTGCCTGTTTGTGGATTCCCTGTTTGGGTCATTTTAACAGTTGGGCTGTTTGCACCTCGCTCTAGACAGTGACACAAAGGGAGCTGGGATGTAGCCTGCATATCCTGATGAGCCATCTGTACTGGTAGGGAGGGGAGGAATGATCACTCACACATGAAATAGCTGTGCCTGCTCTCACCCAATGCAGTCTCCTACCCCCTGGTGTGTGTCTGGGGCATGGCCTGAGCAAGGCAGGATTTTACAAACAAGAGAGACTTTCCTTTGAAGTCTGCCTACTTCAAAGGCAGAAAGGGCTTTAAGAAGAGCTCCCAAAACCCCTGAAGATTAGATCACTTCTTGAATCAAGATGAACCTCTGCCAAGGAGAAGAGATGAAGAGGGATTTTTGTCATTTTGGTCTTGTTTTGGTTAGATAAATATTACCTATGTTTCTAAACATGTGTTGTGTCATTTTGTAGCGTTTTCACTGAGGTACTGTGTGTGTTGGTGCAAATACTTTACACATTGCTTCTGAAGTTAAGCCTGCCTGCTCGTGCCAAGCTACCAAGTGGGTAAGCGGGGGTTAACTAAGGGTGATTCTCCTTTACCCTAACTAGAGTGTGGGTCCTTGCTTGGACAGGGGGTAACCTGACCCCAATAATAACACATACCCTCTCTGCTGTCCCATTCAAGAGCACTACACATCTACTAGACACAAATCCTGTAATATGCTTTCCAGGGCATGTTTGATCTTTGATGTACTTCTGCAGTCTCTGCTGGTGGATCTATCAATATTAATATCTAACAGTGTATAACATTACCCCCAAGGACTATTGGTGGAAATGCCTCTAGTCGGCGATTTCATTGCTAAAAGCAGATTACAAGGTGCTTACTAGTATCCTCACAAGTAGGCTGTCTTTTCTTGACCCTCAATTAATCCATCCAGACCAGAAGGGAGTTTGTCCCTGAGCAGCAGATCTACGAACTCACACAACAGCTCATTTGTATAATGGATCCTGCCTCTGCATACTCTACTGCTTTGGCTGTATTCACATTGGATGCAGCCAAAGACTTCAATAGGGTCTGCTGGCAGTATCTGTGGGAGGTCCTGAAGATGTTGAACTTTAGTCCAAATTTTATCTCCACCCTTCAAAGGCTATACGGAGTTCCATCGGCTCCAAATCTAATCAATGGGACATTGAATAGGAGTTTTAGTATCTACAGAGGTGAGTATCACAGGGTTTTAGCACTAAGATAACCCTATATTTAGATGATTGGATTATCTATACAACAGACCCAAATAGGACTATTCCTAAATTGGAGGAATAAGTAGAGCAGTTTGGATCCTTCTCTGGATATTTCATCAACAAAGGCAAATCAGATATCATGTGTTGGAATATATCAGAACTAAGAAGGGGTACGGAGCTAGAATTACATTTTTCGGCCATATCTATTGTCCATCTTCTTGAGACAATTAGAGCTCATATCCTGGGAGGGTTGCTAGAAAAATTGACATCTTGCTCACTAAGAGAAGGAACCTCCCACTAACCATATACAGGTGGGTAAATTGGATTTAAATGAGTATGTTGCATAAGTTGACAAACCTTTTCAACTGAATTCCTATTACTTTCCCCAAACCATTCTTTGCCAAGATGCAGAGGAAAATAACACATTTTACAGGGGCTTCTAATGCAGTTAGATTGACATGGAAGAAATTGAGTAGTAGATTGAAGAAAGGTGGCTGGGCATTACCTGATTTGAGAAAGTATGGCAATGCCTTTCAGTTTAAAAACTATAGAATGTTTTAGGGGCTTAAGATAGTTCAACATGCGGTCAGCTGTTAATGGCTATGATTAAGGATCTTGGAACCCATGGCCTCCTGTATGCGTTTGTGGATCCAAGGAGACATGGTGAAAGGTTGGACTTGCAAATTGTATATTGGAGGTATAAATAAAGAAGCTGTTACTAGCTGGGATAGTTTTTTGAGATGGGAAGGAAAAATAGATACATAACACAAAGCAGTCCTATGAGTACACCAGAGTGCCAATATGTTTCTGGACTTTGTAGCTTGTCCTTATTGCTGTGGCAATCATTTGCACTGGGATTGTAGTCGGTTTTGATTGGGTCTATGCAATAAGTAATTATTTGCTCAGTAGTATGAGCAGAAAATGTTTTAAAAACATTTTTTTAAAAGATGCATCATGCAGCTAGGGAGATGCGTTGGTTTTGATATGCGGCGAGGCTGTGATGTGGGGACCTGCTGCATGTCATCGAGGATCATGTCCATGAGGGCTTGCAATGCAAGGTCCAGAGACGGGATGCAATGCACAGCTGAGGCGATGTATCGGTTCCGAGGTGCACCGGGGCTGCGATGGACAGTCCAGTGTTATTGTAGAGGCTGCCATCCACAGAGGATGTGGGGCCTGTGCCAGGGATGCAACACATAGCAGTTGGTCTGATGCAGCATTGGGCTGCTATGTGATGCAGGTTTTTTGTGGCAGTTCTGATCCACACAGTGCGGCAATGCATCGTCTGTGCTCAGGTCTGTTGAGTCACTTGGCAGGGAAGACTCACAGACACACAGTCCAGGTGCAGATGCAAGGTTGTTGGAAGCCTATTATGTCCTTGAGGCTTCAGATCAGAAGGCCAGCCAACTAGCCCTTGGAATCATCCTAGGTTAGGTTCAAGTGATGCAGGTCGAGTCCTTCTCACCCAGGCAAGAGAGCAGAAGGTTGCAGGTAAGCACAGCAAGGACAACAGTTCCTTCTGAGCAGAGGTGCAGAAGAGAGGCAGTCATTTAGCAGCACAACAGTCCCTCATAGCAGAATATCCACAGGTCTAGAAGTGTACTGAAGTCGTGGTGTATGAGGTTCTTCTTTTACACACAGTTGTGCCTTTTTAAGTGGGGTGAAGCTTCTAGAGGCATGCCTTTGATGTGCACAGATGCCCTGCTGTTCTGGTCCTGTAATGATGAGAAGCAGGGATGAGAAGCATGGTTTCGGATGAAAAATTGGAATGAGACATAGGGATGAGGAATGGGGGTGTCCTAAAATGGATGCTATACATTCAGGACTGTCTCCTCTTTTATTCCAGTCTCCCTCTCTTAGTGCAATTAAGTGTTTTTTGAAAACATGCAAAACATGCAGAACAAGCACATGCAAGGCGGTTGTCACCGATATCAGTCAGAATATTGTGAAGTCATTATTTTCGAAATGATGCCACAGGTAATACAGATATTAAACCCATACACATAACACATTTTATTCTGGCCACACAGAGTAGGTGCTTTCTGTAGTTACACACTAAAATTAGAGTACCAGTTAAAGAAACTCTGGGCCACATTTACAAGAAAGTGGTGCATCACTAGTGATGCGATACTTTTCTTGCGGCCCCCTTGCATCCCCCAACACCACCATGGTAGCACCGTATTTACAATACGGCGCACCATGGCGCTTGTTAGGGGGAATAGCGTCATATTTTTTATGCTATCATAACTTTATACTGCATTAGCATAAAAACAATTACGCTAATCCAGCATAGTGTTAAGAGGTCCATTGAAATCAATGAGAGCCTCATTTTAACACCTGCTTAAAGCAGGCTTTAAAAATGATGCTAGAAATGGTGCAATGGAATCTTGTAGATTCCATTACGCCATGTTTAGTGACCCACTAACAAGGGAACGCTCGCTTTGCATACATCATGCATATATTATGCATGAAGTGGCGCAAAGGGTTTACAAGGTTTGTAAATATAGCACTATAGTAGTGGCCCATTAGCATCACATTTGTAGCAAAAATGTTGCCGCAAATGTTGCGCTAAGGGGGCGCAAGGGCCTTAAAAATCTGGCCCTGTAAATCATTTTTATGCTTGTAATTAGTACATAAAATAAAGGGTCCTCATTCGTCAAGAGAGACGTCTAGTTCATTACTTAATACAGATTACTTCAAAGGCAGTTCTTTTAAAGTGCAAAAGCATACTTGACGCGACCTGGCAGTACAACTTTGTGTACGGTCATGGAACAACAGTTATATGAGATGTCAAACACAGCGTTAGGCCAAAAAGGAACCGATCCCTATTAGTGTCATTATGTATAATGTGAGGTCAAATCTTACATGGATGTATAATGCGTCAATATCACTATGTGATGTGCAGTAACATATAATAAATGTATTACCAAATGATTGATTTGTTCATAAGAAAATAATAGTTCACTTATTATGAGAACATGCCCCAATAGTTATACGTAAGTTAGAGATCTACATGGCAGTTTTAGGCAGAGAAAATATCTATTGGAGAACTACCCTTCCTCGTGCACACATCCCAGTGCATGAAAGACAGAAACTCTGTGGGCAGCAGAACTAACTGAGCCTCCATGGTTCCCTCACCGCTAAATGAGATGGGGGATTGTGAAACTGGTGCAGCTGGAGAACCACCATTTTATCAGTATTCTAGCATTGCACCAAATTCTGAAAAACAGCCAAGGACTTTTTCCTCTTGAATTAGTGCAAACGTTCTATCCCCTTTGCACATGTTTTGCAAAAGTCAGTACTGGCAGGTAATGTGTGTTCGGGCCTGTAGCCACCATTATTAAAAACCTGGAGGCTTATTTATGAATGACTCGCGTTGCAGGAGCATCACTTGTTCTGATGCTCCGGCGAACCAAGCTTCTCAACCATGTCTATGAGGTCAAGCAAAGCTACTTTGCGTCTCTATGAATGGCCTCATAGATAAGTGGTAAGACAAACCACTGCAAGTCGCTGGGTTGTCTTACTCTGCACCAGGGAGGCACTCCATGGGTGTTGCGTGGGTGTTCCCACGTAAAACCCCTGGATTTTGACGCTGCCCCAGATTTAATTAATTATGTAAACCTGGGGAAATGCCGAAACCTTACAACTCATGAAGTGAGGCATAGCAAGGAGAAATATTTTAATTTCTCCTCGTTTAATGCAGCACACATAGAAAGAGGAAAACACCTCTCAGGATTTTTCTTTTGCATCATGGTGCAAGGGTGCCTGCGTTGGCCCTGGGGTGCTAAAACGGCACCAGCACAAGGGTAAAGGACAGGAATGCACAGCATTGCATAAATGCAGTGCATTCCTGCCCTTTCAATTTAGTGTAGGGCAGCACAGCAAGATGACTTGTGAAGCTGCCCTACATCAAATCCCCGTAAGGGCCCTGAAATGTATGAATCGCTCAATACCAGTATTTTACAGATTTACCGCCATCCGGTATTTCTCAAGTCTGTATTACTTATTTGTGTGCGGTCCTCTTAGGTCGCCCCTAAATTTAACATCAACTGAATCTCAATGAATCTAGCACACAGGGTTCATTCTCAATACATAGGGGGTCATTACAACATTGGCGGTATAAGGCGCTTACCGCCGTGCAGACGACCGCCAATACACCGCGGCGGTGGCGGTAGACCGCCACAGCTATTATGACACACATCACGGAATCCGCTGAAATTCAGACACCCACACAACCCCGCCACACCAAAGGTCAGCGATAAACATGCAGAAACAAATCCTACACCTCCTCGCCAACAGAAAGACGCCCATGCTATTACGACCCACGAATCCACACGGCGGTCTTACAACCGCGATATTCCATTGGCGGTACACACAGCCGCGCTCAAAATACACACACATCTCCAAAACACCGCCACATTGGACAATTCCAAATAAACACACATCTGATACACATACAAACACCACTCCCCACACCCAACACAATATAAAACACACACCCACATCACCCACAAACACCTACAACCAGAAATTCTGAGAGAAGGCCAGAGAGAGAGCACAGCTATTGACAACCCCATCACACAGAGGCACACAACACCATCACCCACACAACATCCACGCACAAAACACCACAGACCACTACACTCACCACACTCATCACCACATACACCACCCCACACCTCACACACACCACACCATGTCAAGCCAAAGACACCCCCGCTTCTCCGAGGAGGAGCTCAGGGTCATGGTAGAGGAAATCGTACGGGTAGAGCCACAGCTATTTGGCTCACAGGTACAGCACACATCAATAGCCAGGAAGATGGAGTTATAGCGCAGAATAGTGGACAGGGTGAACGCTGTGGGACAGCACCCAAGAAATCGGGAGGACATCAGGAGGAGGTGGAACGACCTACGGGGGAAGGTGCTTTCCACGGTATCCAGGCACAACATCGCGGTGCAGCGGACTGGCGGCGGATCCCCACCTCCTCCCCCACAACTAACAACATGGGAGGAGCAAGTCTTGACCATCTTGCATCCTGAGGGCCTCTGAGGAGTCGGTGGAGGATGGGACACTGGTAAGTCAAATCTTAACTGTCACATCCCCCACCCTACCTGCATGCTATCACACACCCCCACCCTCACACCCTCCCCTATCACCCCAAATCCTCAGTAATGTACCCATAACACAAACCACCCATCCCAACACCAAGCCCTGCATGACACAACTAAGCATGGGCACCCCTCACTAAAGCATGCTCACTGCACATACCCAGAACACCCCCCAACCATCATTGCACAAGCCCCCACACAGAAATGCTTGCACTAGGGTACACAAACACCCACCCATTGTACACCACGAAACACACACATGCAATAATCATGTTTTCATACCCCTGCAGGAACCCGAAGGACTGTCACCACACCAGAGGGTCCAGACAACACCACTCCACCCCCAGAAGAGGCCCACAGTGACGACAGCAGCTCTGCCCCACTGGATCTTGATGACCAGCCCGGACCATCGTGGGCCTCAGGACAGTCGTTTCCCCTTGCCCAGCCACAGCCCAACACTGAGCTGCCCTCTCTGGTAACACCAGCACAGCACCCACCCAGCGGGCCCAAACCTCCCTACCCAGGACAGGTCAATCAGCGGTGTGTCCACCACTACAGGGCACCCAGGGTAACCCACCACCCCAACAACAACAGGGACCTGGGGGCAGTGATAGTGGGCACACGGTCCAGGGGACGGAGGCACTGGAACACCGGGGAACTGGGAGGGCTGCTGTGCGACAGAGGGAGGACAGGCCAAGGGAACCGACTCTCCACGAGGCCCTCTCCTCCATCATGGGAGCATACCACCACTCCCAGGAGACGATGGCAATGGTCCTGTACAAGTTGCAGGAGACCCTGTGCCTGCAGGAGGAAAAGTATTTGGGGTTCAGGGAGGAGCTCAGGACCATCGGCTCCTCCCTGGGCACCATCGTAGGGGTGCTGACGGACATTCAAAAGACCTTGAGGGACACCGTGGCACTCCAGGGGCCCCTGACAATAGCCACGACGATGAACTGCCCAACACCTCCGCCGGCGCTAGTGGACAGGACGCCCCGCCACAGGACCACCACACCAGCACCCCACCCCCTGCAGACGGACAACCACCAAGCAAGCGGTCCCTGAGATCCAGGAACAGGACAGAGCAAGATGGCAAGACCCCCGCCAGGAAATAAGACCACCCTGATTGTCCTCCCACTGTCCCACTTTGTTACCCTGTCCATAATCGAACTGCCCCAGCTTCACTTCCTATGCCCAGATGGGCAGTGCACCTGTGAGACTAATAGACTGGACTCTGCCATGGACATTCCTCCACCATCACCCATCACCATTTTACAACCCCCCTTCATTTTTTGAGCACTTAAATAAACACCATTGAAACACCAAAAAATCTGGAGTCAGTCTATGATTTGGTACTTTGTATTATCAATCACAGTGTCATAATGGGTTACCCATTGTAAGGCTAACATACCTATGTCACACATCACAAGCCCTTGGAGGATGCAAGCAGTTGACACGTAGGTTACCACACTTGTGAAACTGAAATGGAAGCGTACAACTCAATTAACAAATAGTGAGTGAAATGTAGGTACAGGATAGAGGTAGACGTGTGAAAGTTAATGTAATGTTAAACCAGAAAATGTTCTCACCTGTGTGTCACTGGAAATATTGCTGTATGACTGAATCCCTGTTGTCGTTTTCTTCTTCCTCAGCTTCATCCTCATCACTGTCCACAGGCTCCACAGGCTCCACAGCTGCTACAACACCGTCATCTGGATCATCCTCCTGCAGAAAAGGCACCTGGCGTCACAATGCCAAATTATGGAGCATGGAGCAGGCGACGATGATGTTGCACACCTTCTTCGGTGAGTAGAATAGGGATCCACATGTCATATGGAGGCACCTGAACTTGGCCTTAAGGAGGCCGAAGGTGCGTTCGATAACCCTCCTAGTCCGCCCATGGGCATCATTGTACCGTTCCTCTGCCCTGGTCCTGGGATTCCTCACTGGGGTCAATAGCCAGGAAAGGTTGGGGTAACCAGAGTCCCCCAATAGCCATACACGGTACCTCTTGAGCCATCATATCAGGGATGCTGCTATTCCGCAGGATGTAGGCGTCATGCACTGAGCCAGGGAACATAGAATTTACCTACGAGATGTACTGGTCTGCCAAACAGACCATCTGGACATTCATAGAATGATAACTCTTCCTGTTCCTGTACACATGTTCACTCCTGCGGGGGGGACCAGAGCTACATGGGTCCCATCAATGGCACCTATGACGTTGGGGATATGTCCAAGGGCATAGAAGTCACCTTTCACTGTAGGTAAATCTTCCACCTGAGGGAATATAATGTATCTCCTTACGTGTTTCAGCAGGGCAGACAACACTCTTGACAAGACGTTGGAAAACATGGGCTGGGACATCCCTGATGCCATGGCCACTGTTGTCTGAAATGACCCACTTGCAAGGAAATGGAGCACTGACAGCACCTGCACGTCAGGGGGGATTCCAGTCGGATGGCGGATCGGTGACATCATGTCTGGCTCCAACTGGGTACATAGTTCCTGGATAGTGGCACGGTCAAACCTGTAGGTGACGATGACATGTCTTTCTTCCATTGTCAACAGGTCCACCAGCGGTCGGTACACCGGAGGATTCCGCCATCTTTTCATATGTCCCAGCTGACGGTGCCTACGAAGGACAACAGCAAAGAACCAGTCATTATTCCTCCAGGTATGTACTCACTGTTACACTCAAGACTACACCAGACACAAAACCCTTCCTGTATGTGTGATGAGTGTAGGCCTAGCTATGTGTGACACAGTAGTAAATGAAGCCATGTGGGCCCCTGAAATGGCGGCTGCCTGGCCTCTAAACTGGGACAATGGGATTGTGGGGTAACTGCGCTGGCGTTGCACACCGTCACGGTAGGCGGTCGTAGACCGCGGCGCAATGCTGCATTGGTTAACATTGGACCCTATGGGTCCCAGGAGCCAATGAACAGGTGCGCTGGCGGTGATGATGCGCACCACCGCGGACGTCACCACCGCGGACATCACCGCCATTTTCTATCTGTTCAATCACTAGATACCTGACCTTCGACAGGAGAGGACCTACACTGCTAGTGCTGCAGTGACCTCGGTCTGGAAGCGACGATGGCTGCTGCGTCTGGGGAAAGGGCCCCTGCCTTCACTGCACAGGAGTTGGAGAAACTTGCGGATGGGGTCCTCCCCCAGTACACGCTACTCTACGGTCCTCCAGACCAACAGGTTAGTACAGAGGGAGCACGTTGTATGGTCTAGGCCTTGGTGGGGAGGGCTGGGTGGAAGAGGGAAGGGGGCATAGAACAGTTATGCATAGGAATGAATGGGCCACATGGCCAGAGTAGGGAGGGGGCCAATCACATTGACGGTGCAGTTGGTAATGACTGGACCTCTTCCCTTGTGCATGTCATGTAGGTCAGCGCCCACCAGAAGAGGGACATTTGGCGTGCCATCGCCAAGGAGGTCCGGACCCTGGGGGCCCACCAGAGACGGGCCACCCACTGCCGGAAGAGATGGGAGGACATTCGCCGCTGCAGCAAGAAGACGGCGGAGGCTCAGCTGGGGATGGCCTCCCAACGTGGGAGGGGTGCCCGTCGCACCATGGCCCCCTGATGTTCCGGATCCTGGCGGTAGCCTACCCGGAGTTGGATGGGCGCTTGAGGACATCACAGCAGACACAAGGGGTGAGTACAACCTCATTCTGCGGACTTTGCGTGCAGTGGAGGGGTCTGGGTGGGGGAGGTGGGCTGTGGGTGTCCCTAGGCCAGGGCGAATTCGGTAGGCAAGGCCCCTCTGTAATGTAGGCCATGTGGCACTCTACCCCACCTCACCAGAGTGCCAAGTTGAGGTATAGTTGCCCCTGTGGCATCCATGTGCGCAGATGTCCACCATTGCCATGTAGGCCAATCCCAGAAATTGCATGTGCAGAGGGCAGGAGCACGGCGTAATGCAGGGGGCTGCTGCGTCTGTCTTGTCCGCCAACGGTAGCGGAATGCCATGCACTAAAACTCTCTTTCTTCTGTCTCCCCCCCTTTTCCTGCTCTCCCTGTCCTTTTGTACATCAGCATCATCAGGCGGAGGTACAGTGGCACTGGAGCACGAGGGAGCTGCATCCCACATGGCCATGGAGGGCCACACCACAGACTCTGAATGCACCAGTGGGACAGAGAGCGAGGGGAGCTTCACGTCGGCCACCGGATCACCAACCAGCGACACAGACTCGTTCGCCGATGGGAGCTCCCCTGTGGTGGTGGCACCATCTGTGCGCCCCACTTCTACAGGTACAGCCGCCACCTCCCCTACAAGCACCGCCCTCCCAGCAGCCCCTCAGCGTTCGCCCCGTGCTCGCTCACCCAGGAGGGTGGGCATCACCTTCGCCCCAGGCACCTCAGGCCCTGCCCCAGTCACCCTTGCTGCCCTCAGTGAGGAGGCCATTGACCTCCTCAGGTCACTCACTGTTGGGCAGTCTACCATTGTGAATGCCATCCAGGGTGTAGAACGAGAGTTGCAACACGGTAATGCATTCCTGGAGGGCATTCATTCTCGTCAGGCTGTCCTTCAGTGAACCCTGCAATCTCTGGCCTCAGCACTGATGGCAGCCATTGTCCCCGTGTCCAGCCTCCCCCCTCCAACTTCCTCCACCGAGACCCAATCCCCTGTACCCGAGCCCATCCCAAGCACACCTACAGACCAGCATGCACACAAGTCAACACACACAAGTAGCTCAAGCAAACATAGGTACCACACACTCCACAGGCACTCACACAAGCCTCACCCACATACAGACACAGCAACATCCACTGTCTCCACTGTGTCCCCCTCCTCCTCTACTCCCTTCTCCCTCCCAGTCTCGTCCACACACACACCTGCATGCACCACATCTACAGGCACTAGGACTCGCACCAGGACACCCAGCACCACAAGCCACTCACCTGCACTCACCACCTCCACTCCCATTTACACGTCCCCTGTGTCCTCTCCCAGTGTGTCTGTGACGCCCCCTCCCAAAGTACACAAACGCCGGCAATCACTCAACCAACATCCATCCACCTCACGACAGCCTCCAGTACCTGCACCTGCACCCAAAACACCTAAAGTGACACCTCCTACAACCACCTCCTCTTCCTCCACTCCCAGACCCCCTCCAGGTACCCATCCCAGTGTCCGTCAGAAACTGTCCTTATGTCAAATTGACCTTTTTGCCCCCACCCCCCCTCCAATTCATCAGTCCCATCGTAGCGCCTCAGCCAAAAAGCCTCCAATACCAGTGGTGCCTGTTCAAGGTTTGTGGAGTGCACCGGCCACCAGGGTAGGCAGTAGGACCCGGAGCCAAGGCACTGGCAGCCCACCCCCTGTAAAGGTTCTAAAATTGGAGAGTGGACGACGGGACTGTGTTAAGACTTCTGGTGGGACGACAAGTGACATTGGTTTGAAGGGGATGGTGAGTCAGCTGTAATTCCAACAAAGGTGGGGAAGGTCCAGAGGAAGTCTGGCCAGCCTGTTGTGAGTGTCCCAGCGGAGAAGTGCGCCATCATTTCCGGCAGTCCAGACACAACCGCCAGCACTGTTGTCACTGGTCCAGAGACCACCGCCACCGCCGGAGTCACAGCCCAGGAGGTCCCAAGTATTGTCACTGGTCCGGATACCACCGCCAGAGTCACAGCCCAGGAGGGCCCAAGTATCGTCACTGGTCAGGAGACCACCGCCGGAGTCACAGCCCAGGAGGGCCCAAGTATCGTCACTGGTCCGGAGACCACAGCCAGAGTCACAGCCCAGGAGGGCCCAAGTATCGTCACTGGTCCAGAGACCACCGCCACCGCCGGACTCACAGACCAGGAGGGCCCAAGTATCATCACTGGTCCGGAGAACACCGCCAGAGTCACAGCTCAGGAGGGCCCAAGTATCGTCACTGGTCAGGAGACCACTGCCGGAGTCACAGCCCAGGAGGGCCCAAGTATCGTCACTGGTCCGGAGACCACCGCCGGAGTCACAGCCCAGGAGGGCCCAAGTATCGTCACTGGTCCGGAAACCACCGTCGGAGTCACAGCCCAGGAGGGCCCAAGTATCGTCACTGGTCAGGAGACCACCGTCGGAGTCACAGCCCAGGAGGGCCCAAGTATCGTCACTGGTCAGGAGACCACCGCCGGAGTCACAGCCCAGGAAGCCCAAGTATCGTCACTGGTCAGGAGACCACCGCCGGAGTCACAGCCCAGGAGGGCCCAAGTATCGTCACTGGTCAGGAGGGGCCCGGATGCCACAGCCCCGTTGGGCAATGATGGAACGTCATGCCACCCACCAATGCTCATTGTAGAGAACGTCATGCCACCCACCAATGCCCATTGGAGAGAACATCATGCCACACACCAATGCCCATTGGAGAGAACGTCATGCCACACACCATTGTCCTTATCAGAACCGCCATGGCAAAGCACCGCTGAACAGTCCATAGACCGCCATGGCAAAGCACAGCTGAACAGGGCAAAGACCGCCATGGCAAAGCACCGCTGAACAGTCCATAGACCGCCATGGCAAAGCACCACTGAACAGTCCATAGACCGCCATGGCAAAGCACTGCTGAACAGTCCATAGACCGCCATGGCAAAGCACCGCTGAACAGTCCATAGACCGCCATGGCAAAGCACCGCTGAACCGTGCAAAGACCGCCATGGCAAAGCACCGCTGAACAGTCCATAGACCGCCATGGCAAAGCACCGCTGAACAGGGCAAAGACCGCTGAACAGGGCATGCACCGTGTAGGAATGAAACGGCCGCCACATCAGGCATCCTTCTCCCACGTGCAGCTGGGACAGTGACAGGACATGAACTTTCATGGGGAGACTCATCCAGTCTGGCCACCAGTCCCCCCCAGTGCCGGTAGAGAACTGCATCTACTTGAGAGACTGTGGCTTTGCACTCCCCAGGATGGCACAGTGGGCAAACCACCCACTGTAGAGACTTGAGAGACTGTGGCCTTGCACTCCCCAGGATGGCACAGTGGGCAACCACCCACTGTAGAGACTTTAGAGACTGTGGCCTTGCACTCCCCAGGATGGCACAGTGGGCAACCCACCCAGTGTATAGACTTGAGAGACTGTGGCCTTGCACTCCCCAGGGTTGAACAGTGGGCAAACCACCCACTGTAGAGACTTGAGAGACTGTGGCTTTGCACTCCCCAGGATGGCACAGTGGGCAACCCACCCACTGTAGAGACTTGTGAGACTGTGGCTTTGCACTCCCCAGGATACATCAATGGGCATGGAGCCCCGTCGTGGATCTGGCTTTGCATTCATCTGGCTGAGGTGCCCCCCCTTCCCTTCCCCCTGAGGTGCCTGTAGTGTTTCTATCTGATGCCCCGGCAGTGTTCTCTCCGATTTTGGTCAGGTATAGTTTGTCGGCCTTGCCCATGCATTTTTGGACTGTTGTGCACGGACATTGTTGTGTACATATCTGCACTACTTCTCGGATTGTATGTGTAAATAAGAGTGATTTTGAGATTTATATCTATGTATATTTTTGTATGACATGTATATTGGCACATTACAATGTTTGACCGAATTTCGCATTGTCTTTTCATTCTTCCGGGAGGATTGTGGGTTGTTACTGTGATTTTTGTGAATGCATTGGTGTGTATGTTGTAATATGCGAGGGTGGGGGTGTTTGGTGGGTGTCCCCCTAACTTTTGCCTCCCGTGTCATAGATGCAGTACTCACCGGTGTCTTCGGCGCCTACGTAGCTTTTGGTCGTAGAGGAGCAGAAAGACAAGGGCAGGTAGGATTTGTAATTCGGCCTCCATGGTGTCCTCCTTCCTCGTGGAGTATGTTGAGGTGAGTGTTTTCCCATAGCAAAAGCTGTTTCCGCCGTGTTTTTATCCACGGTGAATCCGCCCCGGAAAAGGTTGCGGATTGGCGGGTTGTAATAGTGTGGGCGGTACGTTGTCTCCCGCCTGTCTGTTGGCGGTGACCTCCGCGCTGCTTGTCTGTACCGCCGTGGCGGGCGGTGTGTTAAAGTGGCTGTCTTTGTTGGCGGTTACCGCCAGGGTAATAATTCCCTTTTTTTGTCCGCCGCCATGTTTGCGGTATTTCCGCAGCTTTAACACCGTCCGCCAGGGTTGTAATGACCACCATAATCATACAACACTAATCTCTTAAGCATGCCAATTTTTGTTCTCCCCCATTTCACCTCATCTCAGCCCCTGAATCCCAACCATTGCTCATATTCCCATGATCACATTGAGATACCAAGGCCCAGCTTTACAAATATTTGCTCTGGGTTTGCCTCACACACATTGCCAGGAATTAGGACACTTCTTACTAGGATCATCATTGAAAACTATATATATTTGAGTGCATTCCCTAGAAGGATAGCTAGTTTCGCGCAATGAATCAAATTTACTTGCAACCTATTTAGCCACATATGTTTTCAGTTTAAACAAATTCAATTGCTTTTTAGCAAATGCTTATGGCAGATTTTATGCTTTCATGTTTGCCATGCTCCATTAGGCTTCCTTGTTATTCATGCCTGCCCTATGTGGACATTCAACGTGAAGTCGTATGGAATACACAGTTTAACATGGATAGCTTTATAACGCCTTTAGCAATGTCCTCCCTAGTCGCAGTACTAGTATTTAGACTCATGAACTCTGTGCTTCCAGCACAATCATATGGTGGGTTAAATGTAACATCAATATTTTACCTGCGTTGCAATTATATACTTATAACAAAAATGATGATTAATTGTAACTGTTCGAGATCATCATGTGCATTGCACATTGGTTAGACAGATTACATTAAAAAAGGGCATCACAGCTCAGTCTTTAATCAGTTTGCTACAAAATATTTTTAGTATGAGCCCCTACACATCGAACACAGTGATGCAACCACATTCACACACAGCTATCCGAAACATCTATTTAAAGCATGCTTTGTTGGATGATACCTTTGAACAAGACTGTATCCTAGAGCCATTTTATGTAACAGCTCTGCTGCAACCACTCTCAACAAAACTCTCCTTTTTACCACCATTAGGAAGAAGACACGTTTTTCACCTTACGTATGTAAATTAAGTTGTGTAAGTTGACATGATACATTCAGGTCAACATAGAAAACTGGTTACTTCTGAAACATACATTTAGAATATCACAATCATGATCAACATTAGGAACAATAAAACAATAATTGATCGAAAATTATATAATCACCAAATTCTTGAATAATGATTGACTGCCAAATGAAAATTTGAAGTACAATTTACAGTCATCATTAAACACAATGGGCTAAATGTCCAAAATGTGGGCTACTGTCGTCAGTGGCATTCTTAGTTTTCATCCCAGTATGGGGAACCAAAGGACCAGTAGATCAACTCTTTGAAGCTAAACTTCATTATTGGGAAGCAGGAGATTAGCTTAGCCCTTTGGCTTGCAGGCCTGTGCCCCCAACACCTAGTGACCTTCAAACTACTTAGCTTGCTCTGCCTTAACCCATTTATTGTATTATTTCTTTTAAGATGGCTGCTATTGTTTACAGTTAGAGAAATGTTCTCATTTGTGTTATTAGTGCCACTCTGTGAAGGCGTCACTATCAGCATCATAATCAAGTAATGTATGCAGGTATTCACATCATGATCCTTTCCCACTTACGTGTGACAGGAACATAATAACAGTTTGTGGGAATTGTTTACATAATTGCCGCCACAAGCCTGCCCCCTTATCTTTTGTTTGGGAACATGCATCAGGGGCCCCACGTGAGCTGTATAAATACATCTT
Organism: Pleurodeles waltl; assembly: GCF_031143425.1. NCBI lineage: Eukaryota > Metazoa > Chordata > Amphibia > Caudata > Salamandridae > Pleurodeles > Pleurodeles waltl. The sequence continues at coordinate 254,092,694 of NC_090437.1, read as the reverse complement.
GACCAGACAAGGTTATCAGAGGGATTCCTACCAGATGCCATCTACACCTTCTATGCTGCGCGTCACCTTGCTGCAGAAATCAGGCTTAGTGTCACCATTGTGTCTGACCTAGTGACTTAATTCAGAGGTAACAAGGGCTGGGGGCACTTCTCATGGGCATGGTACTGGCACATTAGGTTTATTACACCTAGCTCTCATTATGTTAGGGATTAGGTTCTCTCTACTAGGGATTTTACATTTCATGTTTATTGCAAGCTGGTGGGGGACTTTGTATTCACGACTCTCATTTTTACAATCATGCATCTTTTATTATCCATCATCCTAATCATTGCAGCTCATGCATTTTATTGTAGATTGTAGTTCTTTCAATAAATATATTGAGAACTTTCCTGCATCTCCTATTAAAGTGAGAAAAGGGTAACTTCCATTCCACCATGACTCCCCTGAGATGTCACACTCTAGAGTCCATGCATAAGGCTGCCAGAATTCACCTTTTACTGTTTGGGTTTTTGGTGAGGTACTGCTTATGAGCTGGGAGGGTTGGTCGATAGTTGTGACTTGTTGTAGGATTGGCCTGGTTGCCTAGAAAGTGCTGTCATCCTTAGTCCAGCAGTCTCTAGGAGCGAGAGTCCAGCTATGACATATGTAGTCCTAAATATCTACTACAAAAATATCTAAGCACCATTCTTAGAAACTGGGTTACTGTTTGACTGGGGTGTGAGTCAGAGTCAAGCAGCAACCACAATCCTAGTCAGGATAAGGAACAAACAACTCAATTTAACCTGTGCTCAACCCCCTTTTAGCTTGGCACAGAGCAGACTGGCTTAAATTAGGGGCAATGTATAAAGTATTTGTGCAACAATTTAAACAGTAAAACAGTGGAAACAGCTCACAAAAAGGATCCCACACCAGGCTGGAAAAATAGAGCTTAATTTAATAAATAAAACAGGACCAAAATGATAAAAATCAATCAGTACAACCAGAAATACTGAATTTTAAAGTTCCTAGAGTCAGTTGCTCCGAAAGTATCAACTGTGGACATATGATCGGACCGGACCACAGCAAAGTCCCAAGTTCAGACTGACGGTGATGGAGAGTGGGCTGACTACAGGGACCCAGTTAGGCCTTCTGAGCAGAGTATGTTGAGTCCTGCTTTGTGGACTGTTGCATGGATCTACTTCAAAGATGTGTTGTGAAGCAGAGGCAATTAATTGGTTCCAAGATGTAGTGAGATTGCGGTGCAAGGCCCTGTTGCATTGTTTTTGAGGATCCCATCCACTGGGGTTTGTAATGTGAAGTCCAGAGTCAGGTTGCAATGCTTACTTGAGGCAATGGGTTGGTTCTGAGAAGCTGAGGTCATCAAGGCTGCAATGAAAGGAGGATCCTTGACCTGCAACTGGGATGCTTCACAAAGCGTCGCTTCCAATGCGGCTTCGGGCTGCAATGCAATGCAGGTCTTTTAAAGCAGTTCATATGCATTGCAGCCAGATGCTGCATTGGAAGTGCCGCTTTGTGAAGCATCCCAGTTACAGGCCAAGAAAGTGGGACTATGTTGCTCCGCCAGCCTCTGTGGATGCAGCCAAATGGACACATCTCCTATGCTTTATGGCACAAACCCAAGCAGAACCTGTGCATCCACAGAGGCTGGCAGAGCAACTTAGGCACACTTCCAAGTGTCCAGGACTGGGATGGCATCACTTGGCAGGGAGGATTCACAAATGGCAAAGTTTAGGTGCAGATGCAAAGTTGTTTGATGCCTATTATGTCCCTGAGGCTTCGAATCAGGAGGCCAGCCAACTGGCCCTTGGAGTCACCCTAGGTTCTGGGTTCAAGTGATGCAGGTCCAGTCCTTTTCACCCAGACAAGAGGGCAGCAGGTGGCAGGTCAGCACAGCAGGAGGGCAGCAGTTTCTTCAGAGCAGCAGAGAGGCAGTCTTTTTTAGCAGCACAGCAGTTCTTCTTCCTGGCAGGTTATCCACCAGTCTAGACGTGTACTGAAGAGGTGGCTTCTGAGATCCTTCTTCTATTCACAGTTGTGCCTTTGAAGTAGGGAGCAGCTTCAAAAGACATGCCTTTGAAGTGCACTCATGTCCTGTCTTCCATATTGTATTTCCAGACTAACCACAGTGGCTATGCAACCCTTTGTGTGGAGACAGTGCATAGTCTATTCAGGTGTAAGTGAGGTTGGACCCAGCACTTCCCTCCCAACTTGCAGTGGTGGCCCATCCAGTCACACCTAATGTCTCATTATGTGTGGTGGTCTATGAGGAATACATAGAGACACCAAATGGCTAATGCAAGAAAATGCCAACTTTCTAAAAGTGGAATTTTCAGGACTGTAATTTGAAATTTGACTTCACCATAAGTTAGGATACTAAATTAGGATTTCAGAGACATCAAATGTGAACCAGTTATCTTTTCCCATTTTTAAATTACACATATAAAATGTAATAAAGCAACTCCAATGTTATACTATGGGAGAGCTCAGCCTTGTGTGGGTGTGACATCCTCAGCCTGGCAAAAGTGCCTCAAGACCCTTCCCATCATGACGAGGGGGTGCAACACTGATTGCCCCGGATATGGGCACTTCAGTTTTAAGCTCTGAAGTTCCCAGGGCTGAGTCTCAATCAGTGAAACCTCATCACAGAGTGGGGTAGGGTCAGCAGTGTTCCTGATCTCCTATCCCACTTTGACTAATGAGGGACTGCTGCTTTCCCTCATTGGCCGCCCTAAGGTAAGGAGGTGAGAGAAGGCAGCAGTTGGTACCCTCCTGGGATCTCTAGGACGTCGCTCCAGGAGGGCTGCAGTGAAGGTAAGTTTTATCGTTTTATGTTTTTTGAGGCTTGGTGCCAGCATGTGTGCGTGTATGTGAATTTATGTTTGCTATGTGTATTTTTGAGTGGCTGTTGTAAATGAGTTGGTGTGTGCACATTTGTGAATGCATGAGTGTGAGTAAGAGTGTATGTCTGCATGTTTGGCCCACCAACCCCTCCCTGCTAAAATTACGGAGCCCTCTGAACATGAACCTTGCTTGCAGGCAGGTATTAAACCCATGCTTATTTAAATAATTGTTTATTTGGCAGGTTTGTTATGCATTGGTTTGTGTCTGAAGGCGCATGGTAGCACCTTTTAAGATAGAAGACATCCTGGTAAATGGTGTACCCTTTCTCAGTTTAGGGAGACAAATACTTGTGAGTGGTCTAATGTAACTAGTTTCTCAAAAGGGCAGTCTTGTTTTATGGCCGTTTTCAAGGGACAACACCCTCTTACCACCACTCTGAAAAAATGTGAATTGTTGTCTAATATATTTGCATGGAATGTATATGAAAACTTGTTTAGTATTTGGACTGCACATAATATTAAATACCACTTGTTAGACCTGGTATCCTGGCATGGTCTCCCTTAACTTTTTGGCTCTGCTTCCCAGGTTGTTGACTGTGTGCAGGACTCTGTTTTTGCGACTCTGGGCACTTTACCACTGCTGACCAGTGCTAAAGTGCAAGTGCTCCCTATGTGAAATTGTATGTATAATTGGCTTTTCCCCGATTGGCCTATTTGATTTACTAGTAATTCTCTAGTAATGTGCTCTAGAGATGCCTAGGGCCTGTAAATCAAATGCTACTAGGGGGCCTGCAGCACTGATTGTGCCACCCACATGAGTAGCCCTGTCAACATGGCTCAGACCTGCCACTGCGGTGTCTGTGGGTGTAGTTTTAAACTGCCAATTCGACCTGGCAAGTGTACCCACTTGCCAGGTCCAAACCTTCCCTTTCTATACATGTAAGGTACCCCTAAGGTAGGCCCTAGGTAGCCTCATGGGCAGGGTGCAGCGTGCGTTAAGGGTGGGACATGTAATGATGTGGTTTACATGTCCTAACAGTAAAAAACTGCCAAATTAGTTTTTCACTGTTGCAAGGCCTCTCTTTCTCCTAGGTTAACAAGTGGACTGCCTTTAAATATACTTAAGTGCAGTTTCCCTTTTAGAGCAGAAAGAAATATACAGTTTGGGGTCTCTGAACTCACAATTTAAAAATACAAATAAATCCTTTAGTAAAGTTGTTTTTTAAATTGATAGTTTGAAAATGCCAGTTTTAGAAAGTGGGCATGTTCTTGTTTTAACCATTCAGTGAATCTGTCTGTTTGTGGATTCCCTGTCTGGGTCAGACTGACATTTGGGCTGTTTGTGAATCTCCTCTAGACAGTTACACAAATGGAGCTGGGGTGTAGCCTGCATATCCTGATGAGTTATCTGAGTTGGAGTGGAGGGAGGAGTGGCCACTTACACCTGAATGGGCTCTGTCTGCCTTCACACAATGCAGTCTACAACCCCCTGGAGTGTGTCTGGGGCCTCACCTGGGCAAGGCAGGATCCTGTAAACAACAGAGACTTTCCATTGAAGTTTGCCTACTTCAAACACAGAAAGGGGTACAAGTAGTGGGCCCAAAAACCCAGACTTTAGATTTCTTTTCACTTCTGGATCCAAGAGGAACCTCTGCCAAGGAGAAGAGCTCAAGAGCTGATGAGAAGAGGTGCCCCTGCCTGTGAATGTGCTTTGTTGGGCTATTCTGCAGATGCTGCTTCTTCCTGTGAAAGTGGACAAAGACTGGACTTTGTTGTGCATACCTGCTTGAGAAGAATCTCCAAGGGCTTGAACTAAGCTTGCTTCCTGTTTTGAAATCTTAGGGCCATCAAAGACTTCCTCTGCCACCACCTGGACTCTCTGCTGAGACTTCTGCCCTGCCAAGTGGTGCCCTATCCACTCCCTGGGCCCTTGAAAGGTGAAGCTGGCAGAACAAGGACTGAAATCCATGCACAGAACAACGGGAAATCTTCAATGCACCATCTGCAACGCAGCTGATAAATGACACGCCACCGCTTCGTGGCTAAAATCAACGCTCCACCTGCATCTAGATTGGGAGATCGATGCATCACGGGTGGACAAATGAAGCAACACCCGATTGTGTGGTTGTCTAACACCGTCTGACTGGATTTATCACGCATCATCACTGGGCGTCAAAGTCATTTTGAACCTGCACGGATCCAAGGGGCCACATCCAGAAATCAAAGCATCGCTCTCTTGTGGGGGAGAAAAACGGCGCATCGCCGACCCCACCGGAGGAGAGAACGACGCACCACCTCACTTGCGAGTAAGCAATCAATGCATTGCTGACTTTTCTGACGCACAATCATCCGGGCGGGTGACGAAAACCATGTACTTTATGTAAAATCAACATTTCCATTGTTTTCTATGCTGTAAGACTCTTATTCTTTTGAAAATGTATATCTTGATTTATGTATGTTGGATTTTTTTTCGCTTTGGTCTTGTTTGATTTAGTTAAATATTGCCTGTTTTTTAAAACTTATGTGGTGTTCATTTTGCAGTGTTTTTACTGTATGACTGTGTGTGTTAGTACAAATGCTTTACACATTGCTTCTGGGTTAAGACTTTCTGCTCATGCCAAGCTACCAAGGGGGTGAGTAGGGATTAACCAAGTGTGTTTCTCCTTTACCCTGACTAGAGTGAGGGTCCTTGCTTGGAGAGGGGGTAACCTGACTGCTAACCAAAAAAAAAACATTTCTAACACCACTTGAGGATTTCACTTTGACTGTGTTTCACTATGTCTCCCCTAAGTGAATGTTTGAGGAGCATGGGAACTGTACCAAATGAAGCAGTTCTATTATGATGAGGAATGTGCTGCCAGAACCTGCAATTATTAAACTTATGAAAGCAACATATGGCAAAGGCTGTTTTGTAATAGCAAGATACTTAAATAGAAATGCCTCCTGAAATGAAAGTTACAGAGGACAAGCAAGTTCCCACGAGCCCTGCAATGAATTCTAAGAGCAAAACAGCATTGAAAAAGGTAACCCAAAGTTGCAAAGTTCTTCTGGGCAGACCTTCTACTATGCACGGAAACCTGAGGTCAAGCATGAGCAACGTGAGGAAGTCGAAGAGGATTCAGATTAGATATAAAGTAACATTATTGCTAAGCACACTAAAGCATTATTGCCATTACAGCACTCAAAATACATAATGCACTAACACAAGGCAGAGACTAAAACAGGTGGAGTAGGAGACGGCCATTAAAACAGATTTTTTTTTGCTAAAGTAATTACTAGTAACCTGAAGAGTAATAAAGTACAGAAACAGACTCTCTTGCTTGTCTGCCTCCTTTGCCCCATGTGATGGATATTTATAAAATTTTTAATGAAATGTACAAACCTTTACTCACACTATGGGGGTCATTCCAACCCTGGCGGTCGGTGTTAAAGCGGCGGCCAAACCGACAACAGGCTGGCGGTAAAAAAAAATGCAATTCCGACCCTGGCGGAAACCGCCAACAGAGACCGCCACTTTAACACACCGCCCGCCACGGCGGGACAAACAAACAGCGCGGCGGTCACCGCCAACAGACATGCGGGAGACAATGTACCGCCCACACTATCACAACCCACCAATCCGCCACCTTTTCCGGGGCGGTAGCCCCGCCGATAAAAACACGGCGGAAACAGCCATTTCAAACGGAAAACGCTCACCTCCATACACCCCACAAGGAATCTGGACAGCATGGAACCCGAACTACACATCCTACCAGCCATTGTCTTCCTGCTCCTCTACCAGGAGCACGAATGCCGGCGCAGAAAACAACGGTGAGTACTGCACCTACGACACAGGGGAGGGGGAGGTAAAAAATTACAGGGACACACATATGCGACACACCCACCCTCACCCTCAACCACTACAACACACACATCAATGCATAGCAACACATCATAGTTACACCCCCAAACCCCCCGGAAGAATGCAAAGGCAAAAGGAAATGATTATAAATATAGAATTATATTGTAAGACTGAGTATAAAATATATCACACATCTATAACTTTATATACATAAATTGTCCAGTCCGATATGTCTATCAGCCATTGTTCGTGGGCCACTGGGCCAAAACACATGGGCAAAGCCCACACAGGATACCTGCCTCCAACGGAGAGAACACTGCAGGGGCATCAGATAGGAAAACTACAGGCACCTCAGGGGGAAGAGGGGCACCTCAGCCAGATGAGTCCACAACGCCAGATCCACGAGGGGCCTCCATGGCCACTGTGCCATCCTGGGGAGTGCAAAGCCACAGTCTCTCAAGTCTCTACAGTGGGTGGGTTGCCCACTGTGCCATCCTGGGGAGTGCAAAGCCACAGTCTCAATAGTCTCTACAGTGGGTGGGTTGCCCACTGTGCCATCCTGGGGAGTGCAAAGCCACAGTCTCTCAAGTCTCTACAGTGGGTGGGTTGCCCACTGTGCCATCCTGGGGAGTGCAAAGCCACAGTCTCTCAAGTGGATAACAGTCTCCACTGGTACTGGATGGGGACTAGTGCCCAGAGTGCTTTGTGCAGCCCTGCCCGACACAGATGTGGGCCTGCCCCTTCCGCCAATGGGCCAGCGGTGCTTGAGACGGCGGTGCCCTGTTCAGCGTGATTGAGATGAAGGGCCCTGTTCAGCGTGCTTGAGATGAAGGGCCCTGTTCAGCAGAGCTTGAGAAGGCGGTGCCCACGGAGCAGCGATTGAGATGAAGGGCCCAGCGGAGCGGTGCTTGAGATGAAGGGCCCAGCGGAGCGGTGCTTGAGACGGCAGTGCCCTGTTCAGCGGTGCTTGAGATGAAGGGCCCTGTTCCTCGGTGCTTGAGACGGCGGTGCACAGCGGAGCGGTGCTTGAGATGAAGGGCCCAGTGGAGCGGTGCTTGAGACGGCGGTGCCCTGTTCAGCGGTGCTTGAGATGAAGGGCCCTGTTCAGCGGTGCTTGAGACGGTGGTGCCCTGTTCAGTGGTGCTTGAGACGGCGGTGCCCTGTTCAGCGGTGCTTGAGATGAAGGGCCCAGTTCAGCGCTGCTTGAGATGAATGGCCCTGTTCAGCGGTGCTTGAGTTGAAGGGCCCAGTTCAGCGGTGCTTGAGATGAAGGGCGCAGTTCAGCGGTGCTTGAGACGGCGGTGCCCAGCGGAGCGGTGCTTGAGATGAAGGGCCCTGTTCAGCGGTGCTTGAGACGGCGGTGCCCTGTTCAGCGGTGCTTGAGATGAGTGTCCTGGTCAGCGGATCCGGCCCAGGCATGGATGTCACTCGCCACCTGACATGTGGCTGGCGGGGCCTTCCTGCCCATCTGTCTGATGGCTTGCGGGGCCCTCCTGGGCTGCAGTTCTCGGCCTGTGGGTGTCCTCCTGCCCACCTGGGACGTGGCTTGCGGGGCCCTCCTGGGCTGCAGTACCGGGCCTGTGTGTGTCCTCCTGCACACCTGGGATGGGGCTGGTGGGGCCCTCCTGGCCAGCTGGCCTGCTGCCGGACTTGTCAGGCGTGCTGCCCTTCCCACCCTTCCCTGCACGCTTGTGGCCCTTTCCCACCTTTGGCGGTGTGCCAGGTGGCACCTGACTTCCTGCTGGAGCCAATGTAGGGATTTTTGTCCCTGGGGTCTTTGGTCGCTCGCGCCAGGCACTGGCAATCTTAGGATGCTTTTCCGGTGGTGGGCTGGCCGTGCCTTGGCTCCTAGCTGAACTGGATGCCCTTGAGGGTGGGGGACTCCACAGTCCATGGACAACAGTCTTCACAGGTCCCGGTTTTGTGGTGGCTGAGGTGCTGATTGGAGTCGTATGAGATGGACGGGGTGAAGGAGTTGTAGGAAAGAGGTCAAGTTTGGAAAAGAAAAGCAATTTGGAAAGAGAGGGACGGGTAGGTGTAGTGGGTATGGGAGTGGAGGAAGAGGATGTGGTTGTAGGAGTGTGAAGTCTGGTGTCTTTGGGTGCAGGTGCTTGGGCTGGAGGCTGTCGTGAGGTGGATGGCTGTTGGGTGGGTGGCTGCCTGCATTTGTGTAGTTTGGAGGAGGGGGTGACAGACACACTTGGAGAGGACACAGGGGACGTGTAAATGGTAATGGGGGTGGTGACTGCACGTGTGCGGAGTGTTCTGGTGGGTGTGCTGGTGATGGACGTAGTGGCTGAAGATGTTGTGCATGCAAGTGTGAGTGGAGACGTCACAGGGAGGGAGGAGGGAGACAAGGAGGAGGGGGACACAGTGGAGGCAGTGGCTGTTGGTATGTCTGCATGTGGATGTTGCTTGTGTGAATGGTTGTGTGATGTGGTGCTTATGTCTGGATGAGCTTCCCTTGGGTGTTGAGGTGTGTGCAGGCTGGTCTGTAGGTGTGTCTGGGAAAGGCAGAAGTACAGGGGATTGGGTCTGGGTGGAGGAAGTTGGAGGGGGGAGGCTAGAGACAGGGACAATTGCTGCCGTCAGTGCTGAGGCCAGAGTGTTGAACGATCGCTGATGGGCAGCCTGACCCGAATAAATGCCCTCCAGGTATGCATTACTCTGGTGCACCTCTCTTTGTACACCCTGGATGGCATTCAAAAAGGTAGACTGTGCAACAATGATGGCCCTTAGGAGGTCAATGATCTCCTCACTGAGGGCAGCAGGGGTGACAGGGGCAGGGCCTGAGGTGCCTGGGGCGAAGGAGATGCCCACCTTCCTGGGTGAGCGGGCACAGGGCAAACGCTGAGGGGCTGCTGGGAGGGCGGTGCTGGTGCGCTGGGTGGCGGCTGTACCTGTTGTTGCGGGGGGCACGGATGTTGCCGCCACCACAAGGGAGCTCCCTTCAGAGGATGAGTCGCTGTCACTAACATCAGCACGAGTCCCCGCTGTGGAGCTCCCCTCGCCCTCCGTCTCACTGGTGAAATCCGAGTCAGTTGCATGGCCCACCATGGCCATGTTAGATGCAGCTCCCTCGTGCTCCGATGCCACTTCTCCTCCGCCTGATGATGCTAATGCACACATGAACAGGAAGACCACAAAAAAGGGGGGGAGGAGAAATAAAGACATGTTGAGTGCATGGATTACCACTACCGTTGGCGGACAAGACAGACACAGAAGCCCCCTGCACTACGCCGCGCACTTGGGGTCCTCTACGCAATCCGTGGGACATGGCCTACAAGCCTATGGACGACAACTGCACACATAGATGACACAGTGCCATGGATACCTGTACTTGGCACCCTACAGAGGTGGGGGGTGGGTGCACAGGGCCATGCCTTACTGAGGGGCCTAGCCTACAGAAATCGCCCTGGCCTAGGGATACCCACAGCCCTCCTCCCCCACCCAGACACCTCCACTGCGCACCAAGTCAGCAGAATGTATTTGTACTCACCCCCTTGTGTCTGCTGTGATGTCCTCACGCGCCCATCCAAATCGGGGTAGGCCACCGCCAGGATCTGGGACATCAGGGTGGTCAAATGACGAGTGGCACCCCTCCTACGTTGGGAGGCCATGCCCAGCGGAGCCTCCGCCGTCTTCCTGCTCCAGCGTCGGATGTCCTCCCACCTCTTCCGGCAGTGGGTGCCCCGTCTGTTGTGGACCCCCAGGGTCCGGACGTCCTTGGCGATGGCACGCCAAATTGCGACTTTCTGGTGGGCGCTGACCTATGTGACATATACAGGGAGAGAAAAATTGTCATCACCTTCTGCATGCTCGATGTGAGTGGCCCCCCATCCCCACCCTTGCCATGTGGCACATGCTCTCATCTGTCGTTTGATGCATGCTTCAATCGCTCCCCTCCCCACCATCTTTCATCAACCCCACTCAACCCAGGCATTGCCCACTAAGCATGGTCCCAGTGTACTTACCTGTTGGTCTGGAGGACCGTAGAGTAGCGCATACTGGGGGAGGACCCCATCCACAAGTTTCTCCAACTCCTCCGCAGTGAAGGCAGGGGCCCTTTCCCCAGTCGCATGAGCCATTGTCTCTTCCAGACCAAGGTCACAGCAGCACTTGCAGTGTAGGTCCTCTCCTGTCGAAGATCAGGTATCGAGTGATTAAGCAGATAGAAAATGGCGGTCACGCCCGCGGCGGTGCGTACCGCAGCGGTGCGTACTGCAGCGGTGCGTACCGCGACCACCAGCGCACATCGTCATTGGCTCCTGAAAGCCATAGGATTCAATGTTAACCAATGCGGCTTAGCGCCGCGGTCTTCGACCGCCTACCGCCGCGGTGTGCCACGCCAGCGCATTGACCTCACATCCCACTGTCGCACTTCACAGGTCAGGCAGCCGCCATTTCAAGGGCCCACATGGCCTAATTACCAACTGCGTCACACATACCTAGGCCATGCACCAACACTCATACAAGCTATTCAATGCATTGGGAATCGTGTTATGTGCAAGCTGTGGTTACGTACCTGTGGGTTGCTTGACTCTGTGCTCGCTGTTGTCCTTCATAGGCACCGTCCACTGGGACATGCGAGGAGATGGAGGAATCTTCCCGTGTTCAGACCGCTGGTGGACCTGTCAACAATGGAGGAACGACATGTCATACTGACATACAGGCTTGACTGAGCCACTATACAGGAACTGTGTGCCCAGCTGGAGCCAGACCTGATGTCACCCATCCGCCAACCCACAGGGATCCCCCCTCTAGTGCAGGTGCTGTCAGTACTCCATTTCTTAGCAAGTGGGTCATTTCAAACAACAGTGGCCATATCATCAGGGATGTCCCAGCCTATGTTTTCCAAGGTGTTGTCCAGAGTGTTGTCTGCCCTGCTGAAACACATGCGGAGCTACATTGTTTTCCCTGAGGTGGGGGATTTACCTACAGTGAAGGGTGATTTCTATGCCCTTGGACATATCCCCAACATCATAGGTGCCATTGATGGGACACATGTTGCTTGGTCCCCCCCAGCAGGAGTGAACAGGTGTACAGGAACCGGAAGAGTTATCATTCCATGAATGTACAGATGGTGTGTTTGGCTGACCAGTACATCTCCCATGTTAATGCCAAGTTCCCTGGGTCAGTGCATGACGCCTACATCCTGCGGAATAGCAGCATCCCGTATGTGATGGGTCAACTCTAGAGGCACCGGGTGTGGCTATTAGGGGACTCTGGTTACCCCAACCTGTCCTGGCTACTGACCCCAGTGAGGAATCCCAGGGCAAGGGCAGAGGAACGGTACAATGAGGCCCATGGGCGGACTAGGAGGGTGATCGAGCGAACCTTTGGCCTCCTGAAGGCCAGGTTCAGGTGCCTCCATATGAAAGGTGGATCCCTAATGTACTCACCAAAGAAGGTGTGCCAGATCATCGTGGCCTGCTGTATGCTTCACAACCTGGCTTTGCGCCGCCAGGTGCCTTTTCTGCAGGAGGATGGTCCAGATGGTGGCGTTGTAGCAACTGTGGAGCCTGTGGAGAGTGAAGAGGAGGAAGCCGAAGAGGACGACATAGAGAACAGGAACACAGTAATACAGCAGTATTTTCAGTGACACACAGGTAAGAGTAGACACTGGCATATTACATTTACTTAATGACTCCTACCTCTCTACTGTCTGACTTTTTCCCCCAGTGTATGGTAACTGTGTTGTGACTTTCCCTTCCGTTTTCAGAGATGTGGGCCCCACTGCGTGACATCTGCTTTGTTTCCCCATGGACTACAGCTGTGTGACAGCGGTTTGTTAGCATCACAATGTGAATGAACACTTTGGCACGGTCATGTCTAATACATTTGTTCTAAATCACAGCCAGACTCCAGATTGTTTTGTGCAATAAGTGTTTTTATTCAAGTGCTCTAAATTAGATGGGTGGTTGCAAATCGGTGAGGGGTGATGGTGGAGGATTGTCCATGGCAGAGTCCAGACTATCAGTTTCACAGGTGCATTGTCCAAATGCCTGTGGGAAGTGGAGCAGGGTCAGTTTAAGGTTGGACAGGGTGACAATGTGGGACAGTGGGATGACAATCAGGGCGGTATCCTTTCCTGGCGGGGGTCTTGACATTTTACTCTGTCTTCTTCCTGGATCTCAGGACCCGCTTGCGGGGTGGTTCTCCTTCTGCAGGGGGTGGGGTTCTGGTGGCCTGTTGGTCTTGTGTCGGGGCCTCCTGTCCACTAGCGCCGGCGGAGATGGTAGGCAGTTCTTGGTGCATGCTAGTGTCAGGGGCCCTTTGAGGTGCCACAGTGTCCCGCAATGTCGTGACTACCTCATTCAGGGCCACTACGATGGTACCCATGGCAGAACTGATGTTTCTTAGTTCCTCCCTGAACCCCATATACTGTTGCTCCTGCAGAAGCTGGATCTCCTGAAACCTGCCCAGGACCGTCGCCATTGTCTCCTGGGAGCGGTGGTATGCTCCCATGATGGTGGAGAGGGCTTCGTGGAGAGTGGGTTCCCTGGGCCTGTCCCCCCCCTGTCGCACACCAGCCCTCCCAGTTCCCCTGGGCCTCTGTCCCCTGGACCGTGTGCCCACTACCACTGCCCCCAGGTCCCTGTTGTTGTTGGGGTGGTGGGTTAGCCTGGGTTCCCTGTAGTGGTGGACACACCGCTAATTGACGTGTCCTGGGGACAGAGGTTTGGGCCCGCTGGGTGGGTGCTGTGCTGGTGTTCCCAGAGGGGGGAAGGTCTACTGTGGCCTGTGGCTCTGTGAGGGGAACCGACTGTCCCGAGGTCCCCGATGGACCGGGCTGGTCATCTAGATCCAGGGAGACAGAGCTGCTGTCCTCACTGTGGGCCTCTTCTGGGGGTGGAGTGGACATTTGAGGACCCTCCTGTGCGGTGACGTGGCGTTCGGGTCCTGCAGGGGTATAAAATATGGTTATTGCTTCTGTGTGTGTCATAGCGTGCAATGGGTGGGTGCCCGTGTACCCCAGTGCTGGCATTCCTTTGTGGGGGCTGTTGTGACGGTTGTTGGGGGGGGTTGTATATGTATGTGCAGTGGGCATGCTTAGGTGATGGGTGTCCATGCTTTGTGGACGCATGCAGGGCTATGTGTTGGGATGGGTGGGTTGTGATGGTGAGACAGTTGCAAGGAGTAGGATGTGATGGGGGTGAGGGTGAGGGTGGGGGTATGAGTTGGCATGCAGGTGGGGTGGGGGGAAGAAGTAGTTAAGATTTGCCTTACCAGAGTCCATTCCTCCGCCTACTCCAGCGAGGCCCTCAGGATGCAGGATGTTCAAGACTTGCTCCTCCCATGTTGTAAATTCTGGGGGAGGAGGTGGGGGTCCGCCGCCAGTCCGCTGCACCGCGATGTTGTGCCTGGATACCATAGAACGCACCTTCCCCCGTAGGTCGTTCCACCTCTTCCTGATGTCGTCCCGATTTCTTGGGTGCTGTCCCACAGCGTTGACCCTGTCCACTATTCTTTGCCATAGCTCCATCTCCCTGGCAATGGTGGTGTGCTGCACCTGTGCCCCGAACAGCTGTGGCTCTACTCGTACAATTTCCTCCACCATGACCCTGAGTTCATCATCAGAGAACCTGGGGTGTCTTTACAGTGCCATGGGGTGGTGTGGGTGATGTGTAGGGTGGATTGTGTGGTGCTAAGTGTGGTGATGTGTATTGTTGTGTTGTGTGAAGTGCGTGCAAATATTGCTGGGTGACAGTGAATTGGGCGTCTGGGTGCTCGGATGTCTTTTCTCGGTGCGTGTTCACGAATCTCTAGGAGTGGAGGTTTGTGGGTGATGTGGGTGTGTATTTTATATTTAATTGGGTGTGTGGGAGTGGTGTGTGTATGTGTCTCAGGTGTTTTTTTTTTTAATTGTCCAATGTGGTTGTATTTTGTAAGTGTGTGTGTATTTTGAGCGTGGCGGTGTGTACCGCCAATGGAATACCGCGGTTGAAAGACCGCCGCGTGGATTTGTGTGTCGTGATAGTGTGGGTGTATTTCTGTTGGAGTGACGGTGGAGGTTTGGTCATCGCCAGTTTCTCGCTGCCCTTTGGTGTGGCGGACCTTTGTGGATGTCTGTATTTTGCCAGTTTGCCTGTTGTGGGTCGGAATGACCGTGGTGGTTTACCACGGCCGCGGCGGTGTTATGGCGGTCCTCTGAACGGCGGTAGGCGCCTTTTACCGCTGAGGTTGGAATGACCACCTGTGTATTGTTTTTCTTTTGATTTTCCTGCTAAGTCAAAAACCCTGAACACAAACTAAATCTTTGAAGTTAAAAACTTGGAACAACAGTGGAGAGCGTGTTTTAATTGGAATCGTGCAACTCAACATTACATCAACCGTTTTTACAATTATCTTCTAAATTGTGGGATGACAGTTTACAGTTGAGAATACCAGGAAAAAATGATGCATGGAAATCTTATTGAAACTCAGTGCTTTGGCCTTCTAGAGCCATATGAGATGAAGAATGCAGTAGTAGAGAAATGGGAAAAAGGAAGATGATGATATAGTTTGATGGTACAATTGTCAATGTATTTCATCCAATTTTCCACAAATCAGCTTGATCCTTGGAGTGGACCGTAATTAGTAGTTGTTGTGATAATAAGCAATCGAGTGGTAGATATAAATATGCATTCAGTACAGTAAAGCCTGATTTTTTCATTGGCTGGACAAAACCTCACTCCTCTAAAGCCCTGAAACCAGTCCTGACCTGCTGGAGAGAAAAGGGATGGGATGGTGTGACGTGTGGCGGATGGGACGGGGAGTGTCCAAAATAAACAAAATCATTTTTAAAAAACATACCTTTTTTGCCATGCCACCACCGCACTGCTACTCAGCTGCAGGCACAAGCTCCCAGCCTGCCCTGCATCCAATCCTACAGCAGCTTTCATGCTATCAGCAACATGAAGCAGTGTTAGGATTGGACAGAACGCCCAACCAGGGCACTCTGAGGCAGAGTGGGAGCATCTGCCTGCTCTCTCCAACCCGGCACTGTGTTGCCAGTTGGAGAATGCCTAGTGCGCATGTATGCTTGGCTGGCCTCAGACAGCAGACCAAACATACATGCACATTGAGGGGGAGTGCTGTGCATAGTTTGTTTTCTTTTTACTGCTGCTGCTCACGGGGGTGGCACTCCTCCACTGTAGAGGAGGAGCCACCCTTGCCTGAAACCCAACACTTGCTGCCGTTGACTAGACAGTTATTGAGACAGGGCTACTGCCACCCAGATGGTGGTATCCCTTACTCTGCCATCCAACAGTGGCCAATAAACCTCCATCATGTAAGGCTGACATACTGGGTGGTATTCAGCACCCAGTTTGGACACAGCTTGCCTGAGAGTGAGAATGTTGCCCAATTGTAATTCAAGGGATAATGTTACCTTCAGTAACCACACAGCTCATGACAAAAAGAGGAATGCAAGAAATCCTCTGGTGATAAAATGCTCTTAAGCAGAATAGGTGAATCACCTTCAAGAAATGTCTGAAAGATCAAATGAGATTTGGAACCTTGGCATGTATTACAGATTTGGCACACTTCCCATGTTTGTGCCACTGCACTCCTTAAAGTAGGTAGACCAGGTCCAAACATGAAAAATGTACCCTATCAGGAAGAATGTCCTGCCCTCAGGCAGTCTCAAACTAGTATATTCAAGAAAAATACGGAGCAGATGTGTTTAAAAGCTGCTCTGTGTTTCTCTGTGCAGGAGGCAACCCACCTGCCCTTTTAAGGGGGCCTGCACGGGCTTCATTTAGAAGGTGCACGGAAAGTGTGCCACATTTTTGTGGTACACTTTCAATGCACATTCTAAAGGCATGTTTGCCTCTGCGCCCACGCCAGTAATAAGGCATGGGTGCAGAGGCACAGAGATTCTCTCATTTGCATTGGGGTATATGTGCATCACCACTAGCTATATTACAGAAAGAGCCGCTCAACCATTTGTGGCTCCTTCTGTAATACTAAAGTGCCCAGGAGGTGCACAAAGAGTGTCCAAATGCCCTTTTGCACCCCAAGGGCACTTGTGATATTACAACCACAGTATGATATTATTTGGTGTATTCTCCTTGTTTTGTTCAGGACATGCCTTTAAAAAACTGCACCTGGCACAAACAAAGGGCATGCTCTGTATTCAGTTTAAATGCCCTGCCCCAGGAGATCCACAAACTTGTGCTGTCCTTGAGGAAGTGCAATCAAGTAAAAAACGGAGCAGGTTTGAAGCAGTTGCTCCGTGTTTTACTGTGCAGGCAGTAACCCGTCGTCACTTTTAAGGGTGATAAGAGATCCTCTTGCAGGCAGGAGGAGTCAGTGATTGCACCTGCCTGAAAGGGGATGTCTGGGGGCAATGGGGCCCCTTTTGCCCTCTTCCAGAGGGCTGCCATCAGGGGGTACACTGCCAGTGCCCCACTTGACAGCTCCTTTACCTTTGCACCAGCATCTTTTATACGGTGTGGGCGCAGAGGTAATGGCATTTCCTCATTTGCATGGGGCCACACCCCCATGCAAATGAGCGAACATCCTCTTGTGATAGTGCTGGCACTATATGTGCACCTGTGCTATCTGTATTACAAAAAGGGATACACAAGCACCTGTGGCCATTCTGTAATACCAAAGTGCCCCGGGGAGCGCAAAGCAGGTGCACATGCCCATTGAGCCCCCAGGCCACTTTCCATAATACGCCTTCAGGTGTTCAGCATGGGATTAGGTGCTTCAGTCCCAAGATAGCAATTTAACACATACAGTAGTTTGTCAGACAGTTTCAAAGCCTCCATCTAGCACCAGAAAGGCCTATTGTCCAAGCACATATGAGATGCAGGGAATGTGAAAAATCTTACATATATTACTAGCATGAACTCATATCTGTCTGGAGCAGATATGACAAATCTAACTAGTTTTGTGATCCCTTTTATGTTTTTTTCAGATTAACAGTTGTTAAACAGAGTAACAGAAAACAGAAAGTAACAAAAATACACACTTTCCTGAGTTTCCAATATTACCTGCTATGTATATTCAGTGAAAACTCCTGGAATACTGCACAATTAAAACCTCATATAAGAATGGCCTCCCAGAGAAAGCAGTCTTGAGCTGAGGAGCTAGATTATGACAGTGAAGGGTTATCATCTACCACCCACAGCCCCTGCAACCTAAAACATAAATATTGTGGCTCTGTTTCGCACTTAAGTGCTGGTCTGTATGTAAGAACTGATTTCTAATGTGCACTGGGTTAAGTAAGCTGGTAGTATAGGTGAGCCATATTTTACCCATTTAATGGCAAGAATTCTGAACATCACAAGACAGCATTTTTGTTAAAAGACACACACCAGGCACATGTGCTGTAAGATGTACATAGCGAGTAATCAGAAGTCCAAAAGAAAGGGCAAGACAATACCACAATAAAGTGCAGAAACCTGTTGACTGTACCACATCATGGGTGAGTAAATGTGTACCCAGTGTTTTTAATCTTGAGAGAAATTGAAGAAGTTAAAATACTAAATGATGTGAGACCTTTCCTCATTGAAATTTTAACTTGTCTTCATATCAATACTCATAATGAAATAATTGCAGAGAGTGAGGGTATGTTACCAGCAAAGAAATATACTTTAGTATCTCCAGGCATGTGTCCTGTGCACACTGTGTCACTGGAACCAAGCTATACCTACCTTCTGAGTCCTAACTAGGATGAAATCTATCCTGAGGTGCTTGTGTTCTGGTATGGGAGGGCCTGGCAGTTTGGGCTAATCTGTTCTCATTGGAGCATAGGTTTACAAAATAATAATAGACTGGGATGCAGCTGAGTAATTACCAGTGGGTGGCATTAATTCAAGCATTCCATCCATCACTTTTTTGAATACTTTGGTATGATCCCAACAGCATTAACATCACATAGTCATTCTGATAGGAATATAATAGCAAGGGTAATGGTGCATAGGTGGCACATATCAGTGTATCTTCATGTTAGGGATACGTTGAGAAGGAGACAGCTTCAGAACCAGGGAAATTATCCCTCTTTTACAAATTTGTATGCCTCTCTTCTGAGTTCTCTAATGCCACTGACTTATCAATGATGATAGTCAGATGTTTATTTATCTATGGACTGACTCATCAATCTGTATGTGCATGTAGAGAAGTATAGATTTACTATTCGTATCTCTATTGCAACATATCTTGAGGATATTTGTACAGTGTAGGTACATTTATGTGGCATTAGGAATAGAAAATCTAGAGTTTCTTGCCTGTCAGTAATTTACTTTCGATATTCTGTCTTTGATATTTTGTCCCATTAAAATAATGGTTTTGATATTCAGGAATCACATTTAGATATTGCCATTTCTTAAGTGCATTAAATATGTGAATTACAAACTAGCATAGCACATCACACCACACAAAAACTGGTTGACATTAATAGAATGATGGTTAATGCTAATTTTCCATCGCCCTTCTTTTAGAGATGGACAGGCACGGTTTCAATTGTGATTGAATGTGTAAGTAAATTCTATGATTATGGTGCTCCACATAGAAGTACAAAATCCTTCTAAGTTTCAATATGATGGTCTTGATAATATTCACTAAGTACCTTCAACTGAATGTTCTGTACAACATGAATGGGACAGCACAAATGTGTCTACTTGGCAGGACCTTCCTTCTCTGTTCCTCAATCATAGAAATCCAAAGGCAGGATCCTCTTTAATCTTTAATATTTAATCTTTACAGATAAAGAATCCAGCAATATTTTTAAAAAGGATGCTGTGTTACAAGCCATCAGGATTTGCAAGATTCAGGGTAGCCACAGAAGAAGACAGATCACTATTCGTAGATTATAAGCTCAACAAACTATCTATCCTGTAGGATATACTTGCACTCAGGTTAAAGAGAGTCATTCAATCCATACTTAGAGCCATCTGTTTAAATTTGTCACACCAATATATTAATTCTTCACCTACAGTTCAAGCCAACTGCAGCTTCATATTGGTGGTTTCACTGCTATTGCAGAGTTACATTGTATAAGTACTCTCTTCTCACTAAGCCCAAAGTGGTGCCACCAACATACGTCCCAAAACAAGATGTTGGAATTATCTGTATAAAACATTCATGCCTAGCAGCAATAAAAAAAGGTACAACCAAGTTCGGATTGTGTAGTAATGAATTCCTACAAATATTAAAATGAAATTAATCATGTGTATTATGGATCAATTTTCTTTATTGTCACCAAAGAAATTGAACAAAACACTGTGCTTTGGAGTGTCCATCCTGGAGAATGACAAGTGTTGTAAAACATGTACAGACTATATTGTTGTGGGTTCTCCTTAGTGCCTGGGATGGAAACCCTTATTTTAGCATTAGGCCCATTGCCTGTGCCTTTTACACATAGATACTTTTTTATTCATTTCATATTTTTTAGCACAGCCCGCGGTTAGCTGATTGCTTTTATATTTTAGTCTGCTGCTTCTTTCTGAGAAGTCATAGTTGTTATTGCTGCACTTTTTATCAGCCCCTTGGACGCATTTCATTTTTTGCCCTGCTCAAGACTGTCATGTACTATACATTATATTTTAATTTTTATTGCCACTTCAGGAGATCAGGAGACAGTCCCCATTTCTTAGACATATTATCACATCAGGCCTGCTCTTAGAACACTTCAGGATTTATTATATAAACACCATATAGGTCTAAGGGGGGCAGAGGGCATTCCAGTCATGGTCGTCCTGTGACATACACCATTCCATTGACATCTAACCAAGAGGATTGCCATCCAGACAACAGGAAGACTCTCTCGTATCTTTTTAGGTATGGGGTTGGGGTCCTTCTCTTAGACTGGGATAGGAGGGTTACCACTGCCATGCTCTCAGATTTTGGAATCAAGACATCGGGTGTAGGTAGGTACCTTTAGGCTTTTAGGATCATACAAAGATGGAGGAGTTGTTTCTCAGCTTCACACTGAAGCAGGCAGTGGAGCACAAGACATCATAGCATGTTAAATGTGCTATGTATTTTAGCTATATATTAAGTATGGGCTGCTAGATTTGTTGGGGTATACTGTAAGAATTTGTCCTGAACTAATAATGTTCATATTAAGTAAGAGTTTTATATTTGTTCTAAGTTAATACGGTTATTTCAAATATATAATGTGTTTAAAGTGCAGGACTTTCCCTACTGTTTCTTAGACTGGAGTGGGAGTATTACGTTTACCTTTCTCAAGTCCAACACTTTCCCTATTATCCTACTTTTTCACAAACTGGAGTGAGAATAGTAAATCTTAACTCTTAACGCTTTCCCTACTGTTGTATATATATATATATATATATATATATATATATACACAGTGCAATGTGTGGCAACAGTTACAGTTAGCTGAGGTAACTATAACTCCTGAATTTCGATTTTTTTTGTCCCTGTAACGTAACTTTTTTTTCATTTTCAGTGAGTATATATATATATATATATATATATATATAAAAATAAAAAAAGATCGCAGCGTCTCGGCTTCCGCGTGGCAGACAGAGACGGGGTCATGACCCCCAATACTATAAAAACTAACATCCACAACATTCGGGACTGGAGATGAAATCTGCCCTGAACGTGAATAGACGAGTCTCCGTCACTCCAAGGAGAAGAAATAAAGCTTTTTATTAGGAGATGTCCTGACGCGTTTAGGAAAATATAATTTCCTTGGTCACGGGTAACTGACCCGTTCCTCTCAATTTACTTCAATACACTGAGTGCACAATACCATATACAACTAACATCAAAATAGGACTAACATAGAACATCTCCCGAAAAACGTGTCGGCCATTTTTAAGTGGTTTAAGTGATATATAAATATATACTTATCGACTTCAATACAAAAAAGCATGACTATAAATTGGCCATTAATAATCACTAATTATATACATCAATTTATATTCTCTTTAACAAACACCAAATTGCTTCAGTTCCCTTCCAATTTATCTCCATTTTATCTGATTTGTTTAAATATTATAAATAAATATAACCATTTATAATCTATACAATCCAAGATATGGGAATTGGTGCAACAGTATACTGTATATATAATTGAAATTAGAATGAATACACAGTATTGAAGTATGTCATATATAACAACAAAATGTTTCATATGTATTCAATATATTAATTATGCAATCACTATATACAGGTCCTATAAAAAGCCCTGACATATTTGTGATAAATTTACTCTCCTAATGAAAATATAAAATTGAATATAGAAGTATGACGAGGATATAATAGCTCTTTTGCTCTATCAGTAATGAAGTCAAACATTCAAGATCTTTCTTATTGAATGTATTCATGAAAAATCCACCTAAAAAGAGGGAGATAATAATATGATTAGAATTGTCGATTGGGCTCTCATTATTCTAAATGAGACTACTGGATTTCTAGGTAGCAGGATCTATAACGGTGTGGGGGACTGAGTCTGACCCACGTGTAAAGAACTCTGTCACCCTAAATCCGGTTTTTGCTCCGGCTAACTAGCAGTGCCTCATTTCTCCCATGTGGAAGAAATGATTTGGCAGCCGAGCGCATGACATCTTTGGAACTTCTCAGGGAAGTCGTGGTTACTCAGATCCAAACCAAATCTCTTATTTCCAATATGATCTCATATACAAATGACAAAGACAGTATAAGTTTCATATAATGGCCCTCATTCCAATTCTGGCGGGCGGCGGAGGCCGCCCGCCAGAATTCCCCCCTCCAAAATACCTGAGTTTTCCCCTGGGCTGGCGGGCGGCCGCCAAAAGTCCGCCCGCCAGCCCAGGGGAAAACGACCTTCCCACGAGGATGCCGGCTCGTAATCGAGCCGGCGGAGTGGGAAGGTGTGACGGGTGCAGTTGCACCCGTCGCGTATTTCACTGTTTGCCAAGCAGACAGTGAAATACTTTTAGGGGCCCTCTTACGGGGGCCCCTGCAGTGCCCATGCCACTGGCATGGGCACTGCAGGGGCCCCCAGGGGCCCCACGACAATCCCTACCGCCATCCTGTTCCTGGCGGGCGAGCCGCCAGGAACAGGATGGCGGTAGGGATTGTCAGAATCCCCTCGGCGGCGCAGCGAGCTGCGCCGCCTTGGAGGATTCTAAGGGGCAGTGGAAAACCGGCGGGAGACCGCCGGTTTTCCCTTTCTGACCGCGGCCAAAGCGCCGCGGTCAGAATGCCCCGCGGGGCACCGCCAGGCTGTCGGCGGTGCTCCCGCCTACAGCGGCCCTGGCGGTGTTACACCGCCAGGGTCGTAATGAGGGCCAATGTTTTTAATAAAACAACTGTATTTTAGATATTAAGGCGTGAGCCGCAATAACCAGAACGATACAACACAGTAGGATTGAAATAGTCACCAGGAGATTAAAACATAAGAACAAAGCTATCATATTGTCTAACAGTTTCTACTCTCCCTCTGCTTGTTCTATTTAGAGCACAGCATGTTAAGCTTCTAGCTTGCCTATTAGAATCACTGTGGAGACATCAGCCCTCATACCTGAGCAAAGACCTGTGATCTTGGTTCAGCATCTGCAACGAGGCAGTCAGCGTCTAGTTGTGGTTCCCTGGTCGGAATCTCCCTCTTGCGTGTATTGGGACAAGGAAGTGATTTTATAACTAACATGTCATCGTGATCACAAAATGTCCCTACACAGGAATGCCAAGTCTAAACTCCTACCACGTCTATCGGCAATGTACCAGACTGTATCCTTGACTGAGGCACAGAGTAAATATGTTATGGAGAACTCCAGTGCCGAAGTAGGCAAAACAGTGTGATATGAATAAAAAACAACACCGTAGAACTGGTTATTTGAAAAAGAACAGTACGAAGCCTAATAAAAAGCATATAGAGCAAAGTGCACAGAGGCTCTAAGCTGTCAGCAAATGAATAAAATATATTCAGGGCAAAGTGCACAAAGGCCTAAAGCCTGAAGCTAAAGCGCAATGAATACGTTAAACTAACCACACTACAGCCTCCCCTTGTCGGTAGCAAGTGGTTCCAATAATATAAAAGGATGCCCTAAATATAAACAATATCTAAAACAATTATTTCGACAAGGTGAGAAGACAACAAAGTCATAAATTTAGGTAACATGTGATCATAAAGCCAAATTCAATATAGTGTCAATTTCGTAAAAATCCAATCGTCAGATAGAAGCAATAGAACGCAGGAGTTCCTCCACTTCGATATATGTTAATATCGGAAGATCCACGCCACAAAGTACCATGGAGCAGGTGTGATCCAAAGCCCCAAAACCATTCAGGGCGGCACCCCGTGCAGGGCCTATGAAAGAGACAATACCATCTTCCTCCAGGAAGGGAATCTCATAAACTGCCTCACGAAGCAAGCGCATCCGTAGTGCACAAGTCTGGGAATGAGCCCTAATCGGGAACATCAACAGATCAGTATCGACCATCGGAGGGCGCTGCAGTGAGAGACAGAGAGACAGTGCATGTTCAAACGAGCACCAAAGGCATCGAAACACGGGTTGCACACAATCCAAAACCGGACTGAATGACAGAGACCAGTCACACTCCAAATGTCCCAGGAGTGTTGCTCCAAAACGCTGCATCATGCGTTCTCGACACAGCTGCGCTGACGGGAGCAGCAATACAGGATCTCGTCGTGACGGGACAGCCATTGCGAAAAAATAGCAACAACAGCAAGACTCCAGCCAATAAAGCCAAAGTAATCGGGAAACCCCCAAAAATGCTTCCGAAAATAGAATGTATAGCCAAAGGTATCAAACCGAATATGGAAGAGAAGGTATGAGCAAAACCAACACCAACGACTTTGAAAAAATGTGCAATACCAGCAGTGCTGGATGCATTAAATATACGTCCCACAAGTTCACCGAAGTGATTCGGAAAGTTAGTATTCAAAAGGGACTGTATCTCCGCCGATGACCTTGCCACCTGAAGTGCGTAGGTTTTGCTAGCAGATGTAAGGGCCACATGCTTTTGAAACAATAAAGCTTTTAGCAGACTCAACTTGTCGAAATCAACCTTGGAAGTAGCAATATGAGGCCAGATGTCCGCTACCTCCCTAAATTGAGTGGGGGGAAACAACACATTCCCGCAGCACCTAACGGCCTTGTTGACAACGATGATGTAAACTATTCCGGCACGCATGCCACAGCAGCGTTCGCTGTTAAGAACAATGTAACTGCCGTTAGAAAGCACCTGGAAAGTGTTTTTAATAACCGGGACTGGAACTCCCTTCAGATAACAAGCTAAGTTAGCAATCGAAGCGTTACACACCCCGTGCAAGGACAGCTGTTTACAAACCATTGAATGGCTGACAGAAGCTTCGCATTCGCTGCAGCTAAGAAAAACCTCCTTCAAACCATTAACACATCTGTACTGAAAGGGAAGGTCCCACACCTCGTATATGTAACTGTCTCCCAATAGTTCATATCTACCCACCGGAATGTGCCTCAAACACGAAGTAAATTGCAAAGTAGAGATAGGCAAATTAATAACCCCATGAATGAACCATTCAGCTGACGGAATCTCAGCTACCGTGAAAGGCAGTTTCTCTAATTTCTCAATATTTAACATAACATATGTCGCTTCCTTTTTAGCCATCAGTTGTTGTTGACGAGTCAAATTAAAAGAGATAAAGATCTCTCTGGCACGAACGTGCTGCCATGGAACGCGACCCGCCTTCAAGGTCTGAAGAGTCCAACCCAGCTGCATGATGGACCGCGTCTGACTCTGCCCATGATATAAAGAAGACATGTCCGATTTAATAATGTCAATGGCAGAGGAAACAATGCTGTCAATCGTGTAAACACGGTCAGAAAGGGTATGCATGCCATTATCAACAACAGACAAAGGGCCTGATTCTAACTTTGGAGGACGGTGTTAAACCGTCCCAAAAGTGGCGGATATACCACCTACCGTATTACGAGTCCATTATATCCTATGGAACTCGTAATACGGTAGGTGGTATATCCGCCACTTTTGGGACGGTTTAACACCATCCTCCAAAGTTAGAATCAGGCCCAAAGTCTGCATCAGATTATCCTGATCAATCTGCCTCAACCGGGCTGCAGCCTCTTGTTGTGAAAGCTTCCAAATCTCATTATAAACCTCGTATAAGAATCTTTTCTTCCGTGGTACTTTGGGACCTGACAAAAAATCTTGTAAATCAGTATCATTAGACAGTAACGTGAGATGTGACTTAACTGCATCCAGCGTGGATGACTTCAACCATTGCTGACAAAGCTTCCCCACACTGTATGTAGTTATAATATCAGCATGTTCTGGTGATACGTAACGATGGTCTGCCCTACTAGTCCTGAACCCCCCTGAAGAGGTGACAAAACGTTGATGACACACATTAGTGTCTACAGGCCATAATAACCACCCGCCTGGATGTAACGATGAAGTGTTAAGCGTACCATTCTGGACCCAATGTGTAAAGTCACTAAAAGTAGCATTCACATAGCGCTGCCAATTTGTTAATTTAGAAGGGACAGGTACACTAGGCAAAGTCAACTCCCTAATTGTCGCTAAGCCCAAACAGCTAGTCTGTTGTACTGTGTAATTGAGGAAAATCATCTGCACAGGGATAATACATGCTCTAAATAACGTGTCCCTGCCTTGCATTTGCCAATTTTTCGAACCCCAAACACTTTTCAAGTCAACAGTTTTAAACCAGTATTCATACCCCTCGACCGAAAGTTTAGATACAAACAAATTTGAATACAGTAATTTAGTAATGGTCAATAACATTTGCTTATTAGAATACGGCGCAACTTTAAAATAGTAGGACTTAGCATTCCGTTGATCATGCCCAGAAAAATATGCAAATTTATCATAATACGTTTTCGAACTCCCTTGTGGAGGAGTCGAGCAATGTTCCCATTGCACATAATTAAACATGGGCTTAGGGCTACTAGCTTTATGAATAAAATGGTGTCCATAATAGTTGTAGCAAAACATGTCACCATGATTATCTCTAAATTGGTAAGCATCTTCATCGTCATAGACAGTATAATATTGCAAATCCGTTAGCATAGAATCTACTGTCTTCACATCCCAATCATCAGAAACAATGCCAGTTATAACAATATCATTCCTTGATAATTTGAGGACATACGGTATTTGAATCAATTCAGTGGGACCATATATATCAAACATTACTTTATCCCACACAATTCCATCCAGGAACCGGTATTGCAGAAATGTTTACAGTGGACAAGTCTCTTCGAACCATATGAGACGAAAAATGCGGTTTTAACACAGTCTCCACGTGCTCAATGTCAGATCGATCAGGAAGAAAATGACCATGTATTATCAGAAAAAAAGTAACCACAAATCCCAACCATAATAAAAGAGTCATCACGGCCAAAAACAGCCAAAAATAGTTCCAAGGAAAAACTAAATATGTGCGTTTAAGCCAACCCAGCAGCCGTCGTGGACCGTGGACAGAAGACATCGAGGACGAGGAGCCGGACACATCACTATCAGCGTCGTTGAAGCAGCCAGAAGCAGTTCTAGCAAAAGGTGCAACTGTGAACAAAGAAGCAGATGGAGGCTCTCGCCGTGGCACGCTATAAACCACATGTTCAGAAACGTCAGTAGAACGTACAGCAATTTGATCAAAAGATTCCATATTAATCGCCGTCGGTGGAACAATCGCAAGATCATCATCCACCCTCCCCAAGCTCGGAGAGAAAACATGGTCGGTGAAAATCACATGCAGCGGGACTTCTTCCCCAGTAGTGAGAGGGATCCTTGAACTACTGGGTGTCCCTTTTAGTTTGCTGTGCAGAATCTGCCACATGTTGTAACTTGACATTATCAATGGAAACAAAGCGATTTTCTTTGGCCCATCGCAGCGGCGGTAAAATCACAGTTCTCGTGCCGCTCACCCCCAACACAGGGACAGGTTCTCGATAAGAAGGACCAAATTCTTTTTTAACTGCGACCTTTTCACGCACTAGATCCCCAATCCTGGGTATCCAACCAGTAGGTGTCACTGGCTCATCCTTAATTCCTGAGGTTGCACACTGGCAGAAGAGTTATCTTCACAGAATTGTTGTAAATCCTGCAAAACAGTGACACGATCATTTATGTCAAAGGGCGTATCTGCCGCCTCCACACCAGGACCATCTAGATCAGGAACATACATTTGTGTTCCAAACAGGCACTCATATGAAGTACGACCCCCCAGTGACCTTCTAGGCAAGTTATTAAGTGCTCTCTGTACTCCATATAGGTGGGCTAGCCAACCACGACCCGTACCTATAACTCTGGCCGTTAAGGACTGCTTTAAATCACGATTTAAACGCTCCACAACAGAATTTCCCTCGGGATGAAATGGAGACGAGAATTGGAGTTGGACTCCCAACGAAGCCATGGTGTCCCTGAATGCCTTAGAGGCAAAACCAGGGCCCTGGTCCGAATGAAAAGCCGCAACTGCAAATATATCGACAAAGATGCGCAAATCTTTAATAACAGTTTGAGCGACAGCCGAGCGTTGTGGCCATACCCATACAAATCTGGAGCACGAATCTACAGCAACCAATATATATTTGTAAGCACTATCTGGTGTCAGCGGACCACAATGATCCAAGTACACACACTGTAATGGTCTATTTGAAATCAGAAGGGGCGTCTGCTGCGGGCGTCTAGCCGACGATGCTTTAATTTGTTGAAAAACGTCACAACAAAGGACATACTGCTTCGTCTCTTTATAGAGACCAGGCCACCAGTATCGAGCCTGTAAAAGTGAAATTGTGGCAGCCACCCCAGCATGTGCAGAAGCCACCCCCTCATGTGCTGCAGAAATCAATCGAGGTCTCTCAATTTTATTGGGAATTTCACGTACACCAATGCCTGGAATTGTAACAGTAGCATTCAGCGCACCATTCAAGCAGTAACTATATTTCAAAGGAAATCCTTTAGGAAAGGGCGTGCCAGCAGCCGTAGCCTTTATGGTAGCCGAAATTTCTGTGTCTGGTTTGGTACTCGAACGAGTCACTGCTGCCACAGTGGCGACAGCCACTGCCGATTTCGCGGCTTCATCAGCCAAAGTATTCCCAGCAACGTGTATTCCAACGCGCTGGTGTCCAAGTGTATGCACAACATGGACTTTAGGAAGCGTTTCCTTCAGATCCGCAACCTTACCCCACAACATTTTATGTTTAATGGTGTTGCCTTTAGAATCTCTGAACCCATTCATCTTCCAATAGTGTAGATATTCGTTGAAAGACTGCACACAGTAGTAGGAGTCACAGACCAGCAAGGTTAAAAGCGCCGGATCCGTGTGCTCCAACGCTAACAATAGAGCTTTGAGCTCAGCCAGCTGTGCCGTGCAATCTCCCAAGGTTTTAGTATAAGTATGTCGGGGGCAGAACACTTCCCCCTCCATAGTGCCGCTCACCACCGCACATGCAGCAGAATACTGTTGTTTAGTCCCAACCGCTGGTTGCGCAGAGCCATCGGTATACATGACCACTTGATATTGGTCAATAGGCAACGTACCAGCAGGAACAGGGTATTCCATTTCATATTGAAGAAATTCTTGAGTCTGCAGTATAGGGTCAAATACATAATCTACATCAGTGGCTGTCAAAGACGTAGCCCATTGTATCCATCGCGGTGTAAAGCTTTCGAATTTGGAACACTCGCTTTTGTAACTGCCTCTAAGGCCGGAATTGGGGAAACAACAACAATGCGTGCGTTGACCCTGGGCCAGCGGTCTTTCTTTAATAACAGCCATCTGTACTGCAGTGAGAATTTTCTCAGTCTGTGCAAAACGTTGTTCTGCAGCAGAATACAAGTGAGACTTGTATGCAATCGGGACTGTCTCCCCCTCATTAAAGGTGACATAAGTAAACCCAACAGCCCCAGGTATCACCCAGAAGACTAAATGTGTCTTATTGTCCCGTGTGTGTAAGTGTTTAACTGCTAAGAGATCACTTTGTAATTCTCGTAGTATGTGTGTATGTTCAATCGTCCAAAATCTACTCGAAAAATTCGGGCGAATCAACTCGTATAAGGGTTTTATACACGTCGCATAATCAGGAATGTAAGTTCTGCCAAAATTCAGAAACCCCAACAATGACTGGAGCTTCCGAACCGTATTAGGAGGCTGCAATAAAGCACATTTCTCCCAAAAATGTGGCGCTAAGCTCTTGCCCTCACTCGACAACTCATATCCCAGGAAAATGACGCTGAGGAAGGCAATCTTAGATTTCTTAAAATTAAACTTATAGCCAATATCAGCAAACCCCACAACAATGCGCGATACACGCCTTAGATGTTGCAGAATCTCATCATCTGTCAGATATATGTCATCAACATATGATAACGCTTCAGGGTCGAACTCATGCAGCATTTCAGTTACACGAGCCGAAAACAGTCCTGGGCTATTCTTATACCCCTGAGGCAAACAACAAAAACATTTCTGAGAGCCAAACGCACTGAAACAGGTATAGTCCCGACTCTCGGGCGCTATATTCTGGCAGAAAAATCCATTCGAGATATCCAATGTTGTCTTGTATTTTTTACGCACTATATTATTCATAAGCGCTGCGCTGTGTGAATTCTGTATTGCATATGTGCGTGTATGACTATTCAAATGTCTGTAATCCACCACTATCCTATATGAATGGTCCGGTTTAGCAACCGGAAACAAGGGATTATTCATCGGCGAGACACAGGGCTCAATTACACCCTGATACTCCAATTGTGTAAGAATTTTCCTAACCGATGCCCTTGCTTCAAATTTGATAGGATACTGCGGTTGTGGCTGAGGTTCGCCCTTTATCGGAATTACATGATAAGGTCATTGTCTGTCCCACCCCACGTTATTTCTATACAAGGCGGGAGCCTGTGCTAGGGCCCATGATTTACTATAGGACTCCGCTAGTTCTCTCGGAACAAGTGGTGAGAAGGAAGGTGTAATAACCTCCTCCCCAACCGGACAGTCGCGAACAAAGTCAGGTGGCCAATCTTGTTCGGCCAGCAGAACATCATATGATTTTACCACATGGTCCCAAAAAATGGCGTTTACAATACGGTCAATGTCCCCTTCCAATCGTAGAGTGACTTCATATACTCTATCAGGATCAGAGACTCAGATATCCGCCGTCTCTACTTGTATGAAGTCATCAGTTGCTTTCACCTCCATATGCTCTAGAAGACTCCGGCAAACTATTGTGACCTCTGCCGCGCTGTCTAACAGTGCTAACGCCCACGTCTTGTTCGTCAAGAGAACTCTCTTCTTGAGCGGCATGTCTAACTGAGACTGCTGCCACTTTCTTCTTTTTAAATTGCTGTTTTTGCTGCAGCGGTTTCTCTTCTTGTTTAATAGAAACCTCCGCTGAGCGTTGTGAATCCTGTCTCGGTTTCACGTACTCCGTCCTCCGCTCTGACCGCCCACCTCTCTCCCTTCTCTTTTCCGAGGAGTCCTGAAAGGAACGAGATTGGCGTGTATCAGTATATTGATATCTATCAGGCGTCTTCAAAGTATCCCTATTCCTGAGATTATACTTATTCTGTGGGGTCTCGGTTGCGTCGACTGCCCACCATCTTTCTTAGGTGTTTGCTGTTTCTTTTCCCAGCGTTTTTTCGAACCCTCAGGTTGTTGCTGTTTAGCATTATCTTTATTATTTTTACCCTGTAACTTGGGTTTTTGTGGTCTAGCCCCTAGGCTATCACGACCAATACTAGAATATGTTTCCGCTATTATTCTCGGAAGCTCCCGCTCCTGATTAAGCAGCGGAACATCCCGAAGACGCATTCGCACTGCTAGTGCTACTGCCTCTCCTTTGAGATTACTCAAAATAATAATAATAAAAAGAAACTGTTGCAAAATTGCCCAGCAACTGCATGCCCAAATCTAAAGCAGGGGCAGCCCCATATTCATCTTGAATCTGTTTAAGCACGTCCGGTAAATTAGCTAATGTCGGTGTACTGTGTGCCGTAGTGTAGAGCGCGGCAAATACCGTGCCCCAGGTATTACAAAGGTCCACCGGAGGAACCATCCCATATGGCAAACACATCGTCAAAATTCTATGTTTATCCTGAGGTCCCGTATGGGGAAATACTGCTTCCAGCGTATTAATTTTTTGTGCCAGCCAAAATGGAGTCTCCTCTCGTTTAGCCGGTACTTTACCCATAACAGAGTGTACAGTGGCCGGATTAATACCCGGAACCACTGCCTGTGGGTGCGCTGGAGCAGCACGCGCTGCATTCGTATTTAGTGTCTGCATTACAAACTGAACTAATCGTCTATATGTAGCCGTTAATTCTGTATATAAACTACGAACTTCAACCACTACCAATTGAGCAACCGCAGGATGAGGTGTATATGTAGCCAATAAAGGCCAGGTAGGACCATCATTACTCAGCGGACCTAACCTAACTTGTGCTACTGTGTGTGGGAGGGCGCCATCAAGCCAATTATGGTGTTCTTGATAAGATAGAGGTATTTCTAAATAAGCGTAAGCCCTGTATTGTCCAGGGACATTCGCAACAGTGTATTCGTGAAAAGTATTTGTTCCCCCATCCACTGCTGGAAATCCGACCCAAGAATAAAAAAGTTCTGTTCTGTAGGCTGCATGGGCGTCCACCACAAAAGTGACTGGACCCCCCTGGACTGTCAGTCCATGTGTCAACAGATGTCCCGTGAGCGGATGACGAATATTAATTGCAATATTCACTACATTAGGATTCGCCATTTTATAAAAAATAGCTTTAGGTCAGAGAAGGCACACCAATATCTGGGTTTTTCCTTTCAAAGTTCAAGCTTGAACAACCAACCACTAAGCAACAGGAAGCACCTATGCCGTTGCGGCGGAAACCCTCAGCCCCACGTTGGGCGCCATGTCGCGTGGGCTCTCATTATTCTAAATGAGACTACTGGATTTCTAGGTATCAGGATCTATAACGGTGTGGGGGACTGAGTCTGACCCACGTGTAAAGAACTCTGTCACCCTAAATCCGGTTTTTGCTCCGGCTAACTAGCAGTACCTCATTTCTCCCATGTGGAAGAAATGATTTGGCAGCCGAGCGCATGACATCTTTGGAACTTCTCAGGGAAGTCGTGGTTACTCAGATACAAACCAACTCTCTTATTTCCAATATGATCTCATATACAAATGACAAAGACACTATAAGTTTTATATAATGTTTTTAATAAAACAACTGTATTTTAGATATTAAGGCGTGAGCCGCAATAACCAGAACGATACAACACAGTAGGATTGAAATAGTCACCAGGAGAGTAAAACATAAGAACAAAGCTATCATATTGTCTAACAGTTTCTACTCTCCCTCTGCTTGTTCTATTTAGAGCACAGCATGTTAAGCTTCTAGCTTGCCTATTAGAATCACTGTGGAGACATCAGCCCTCATACCTGAGCAAAGACCTGTGATCTTGGTTCAACATCTGCAACGAGGCAGTCAGCGTCTAGTTGTGGTTCCCTGGTCGGAATCTCCCTCTTGCGTGTATTGGGACAAGGAAGTGATTTTATAACTAACATGTCATCGTGATCACAAAATGTCCCTACACAGGAATGCCAAGTCTAAACTCCTACCACGTCTATCGGCAATGTACCAGACTGTATCCTTGACTGAGGCACAGAGTAAATATGTGATGGAGAACTCCAGTGCCGAAGTAGGCAAAACAGTGTGATATGAATAAAAAACAACACCGTAGAACTGGTTATTTGAAAAAGAACAGTACGAAGCCTAATAAAAAGCATATAGAGCAAAGTGCACAGAGGCTCTAAGCTGTCTGCAAATGAATAAAATATATTCAGGGCAAAGTGCACAAAGGCCTAAAGCCTGAAGCTAAAGCGCAATGAATACGTAAAACTAACCACACTACAGAATAACATATAAACAAAACTTACATATTGTACAAAAATTGCTAGAAAAATGGAAAAATTATAGAAGAATTAAAAAAGAGAGAAGAACAGCATTGAATAATAGAAAAAATAATTATTTTACGTTATTATACAAAAGACAAATAGTGAAGGGTCTTAATCACCGACATGTGAAGTCCAATCGTATGTAGGGTATTCATGCCAATTATGAGCCTAGATTCCAATCTCCTCAACTGAAGCACTCTATTCCCACCTCTTTCCTTTATTGGAACCTGATCTAATACAACATATTTCAACAAATCAGCTTTTTGGTTATGGAAATCTCTAAAATGTCTAGCTACTGGATAGCTTTTATCAATGTGATCTATGGCTCTCATATGTTATAAGATTCATTTTTTAGCAGGATGAATGGTACTGCCTATATAAAATGTATTGCATGGACAGATTAAGGTGTAAACACAATGATCTGACATACATGACACATGTTTTCGAATTACATAAGGAGCAGGGATAGTGGGAAATTGAATATTTATCATGTTGGTACTATTTTTGCAGGCTTTACATCTACCACAGGTGAAAAATCCTTGAATGGGATTCTTAGCTTTAGGTTGTGGGGTTAGGCAGTTGCAAAGTGAATCACTCTAAGATTTATTTTTCTTAAATGTGAAACGGGGAAATTCATCTAAAGTAATTTGAAAAGTTTCATCCGTTTTCAATACAGGTCAATATTTCAATTTCCCACTATCCCTGCAGCATGTGCTTTTGGTTATCTGGTGTAAATCCATCCAGTAGTTTAGGAGAAATTAAACAAATCCAAATACATATATCTCTGGTTGCAAATAAATTATGAATATTTGCAACTTTTTGTGAAAGCCCACATGAATAGAAGCGCTGTAATTGGCTGGCCACAACCTCACAATGAACTTGTGGCTGCCATTTTATGTTATGAGAGAGGGTCCCCCAGGCTGAAAACAGAAATAAGTGGTATAAGAGGTCAGGGTGGAGGTACCAAGACCCCAGAAGGGTATTTGAGGGCAAAATTATCAGTTTAAAATGATTTTTCTTCACCATGCCATACCATATTTGAGGATATTCATAGATATTCCCGAATATGAAAAAAAAATCACAGTCTCATTCGTACACTAATTCATTCACTCATACAGATCCACTGTTCTCCCCGAGCACTAGCACTGCGAATCGCTGTATAGCGCTTGCAGTGCCCTCTGCCTTACTTGCCTGTTCTTTTGGACCCTGGCTTTGCTCTTTCTCAGGCTCCCCCCTCCCTTCACACATTTCAGGACCCCGCATTTCCCACCTTTTTTCCTCCCACCAGTCTCTAACCTTTAGCTCCTCACTCCCCAGGACCTACTTAATGGCGGTTGCTGCGCGATGCCATTTAACAGATCCGCTGTTCCGCCCCTGAGCACTTGCACTGTGAGGCACTGTATGGCGCTTGCAGTGCAGCGCCCTCTGCCTGCCTTGCCACCTGTAGTTCTCAGGCCTTTTATTGTCTGTTCTTTTGGGTCCCTGGCCTTCTGGCCATACTCTTCCTCAGGCTTTCCCCTCCCTTCTCATGTTTCAAGCCCCCCATATTTCCTGCCTTTTTTCTTCATGCCCATCTCCCCCATCCTTCCTCAGGACCTTTTTAATGGCGGTTGCTGTGCCATGCCATTGAACAGATCAACTGTTTCCCTCTAAACACTAGCACTGCAAAGCACTGTCTAGCACTTGCAGGGCAGCACCCTCTGCCTGCCTTGCCCTGTGTAGTTTTCAGGCCTTGCTTGCCTGCTCTTTTGGCAAGTGGCCTTGCTCTTCCTCAGGCTCCCTCCTCCCTTCCCATGTTCCAGGCCCCCACATTTTCTGCCTATTTTCTTTCTGCCTTCTTCCCCCCTTTTGTCCCTCCCTTCCCAGGATCTGTTTCATGGTGGTCGCTGCGCAATGCCATTGAACAGATCCACTGCCCCCCCCAGCACCAGCACCGCAAAGCACTGTATAGCGCATGCAATGCAACACCCTGTGCCTGTCTTGTCCCCCTGTATTTCTCAGGCCTTGCATGCCTGCTCTTTTGGCCCCTGGCCTTCTGGCCTTGCTCTTCTTCAGGCTCCTCCTTCCTCCCTGTGCTTCACAGCGTTTCCTGCACTTTTTTCCTGCCGGCCGTCTCCCCCTCCCATCCCTCCCTCCCCAGGACCTATTTTATGCAGAATGACATCAAACAGATTATTTGTCCCCCCCGAGCAACAGAACCACGAAGTGCTGTATAGCACGTGCAGTACAGCACTCTCTGCCTGCCTTACCTCTGGTAGTTCTCAGGCCTTGCTTGCCTACTCATTTGGTCCCTGGCCTTGATCTTCCTCAGGCTGCCCCATCCTTTCCCACATTTCAGGTCTCCACATTTCCTGCCTTTTTTCCTCCAGCCCATTGCTCCCTCACTCCCTCCCCAGGACCTATTTAGTGGCGGACGCTGTGTGATGCCATTGAACAAATCCACTGTCTACCACCCTCTTCCTTAGGCTCCCCCCTCCCTTCCAGTGTTTCAGGCTCCTGCATTTTTCACCTACTTTCTTCTTGCCTGTCTCCCCCCCTTGCCCCTCCCTCCTCAGGACTATTTAATGGCAGTCAGTGTGCGATGTAATTGAACAGATACACTGTTCCACCCCTGAGCACTAACAACGCAAGCACTGCATAGCACCTCAGCTTCCAGATCAAAGCTGACGCCAATACCACCATCAAAGGAACCCTCTCGTACAGACCCCCTAGTCACCGCCACAGCTTCTGCAACTCCATCATTCATCAGCCTTCATTGCCCCCCTGGCTATTGATTCCAACCACTACATCTTCCTGGGGGATCTCAACTACCACCTAGAGGACCCCAATTCCTCAAACTCCACCTTCCTCCTCAAGAACATGAACATAATCGACCTTTCTCAACTTGTCAATGCCGCCACACACAGCGCAGGTCACACTCTGGACCCCATCTCCTCCAACAGCAACAGAACCAAGTTTTCCCACACCACTGAGATCACATGGACTGACTACACATGGTCTACTTCACCACTGGGGGATGACCCCCCACCGCAGAATCAAGGAATCAACCTGGATCTCTGCCCTCAAAGAAGCAAGGCCCATAACAGCAGACACACTTGAACAACGCATCCAAAGATTCACCAACTGGATCTCCTCAGCAGCCAAAACCTAGTCCCCCTGAAGAGCACCTACATTTAAAAACCCACAAAGCAGGCCAGGTGGTTCACCCAAGAATTCCTAAGCCTCAAACGCCAATGCAGAAATTTAGAGCAAAACTGGCTGAGCAACAAGACCACCACCAACCTTGACCCCTTCAGGATCGCCTTTAACAGTTACCACCACCATATCAAGGAGACCAAGAAAGAAACACTAAACACCTGCATCAAGACCATGCCAAATAATTATTCAGCATTGTCAGAGAATTCTCCTGCCCGTCTACCACAGGGAATACTATTCATCCCTCACAACCCCTCTGTGACATGCTCTCAGACTTCTTTCACCACAAGATCACCAACAAATACTGAAACTTCGACTCCAGCCCACTGACCTTGACCACTTCTGCACCCCAAACCACCCCTCCTCACCCCATTGGATCTTCAAAGGACACAACTCTCCACCGAAGACACTATCACTATCATGACCTCCATCTACTGAAGATCACCCACAGACCCATGCCCTCCCCGCTTCTATAACCCAGGAAGAGAAGCAATCCTCAACTCATCCATCTCCACAGCTACTGTCCCCGATGTCTGGAAGCATGCCGAGTTCAAGCCTCTCCTGAAGAAAACCACAGCTGACTTTAACAAGCTCAAGAACTATCGCCCTATCTTACTCCTCCCACTCCCTTCCAAAGTCTTAGAAAAAGCCAGCAATTGCCAGCTCATGGACTTCCTCAAAGACAAGTCCCTGCTTCACCCATCCCAAT
Organism: Pleurodeles waltl; assembly: GCF_031143425.1. Lineage (NCBI taxonomy): Eukaryota > Metazoa > Chordata > Amphibia > Caudata > Salamandridae > Pleurodeles > Pleurodeles waltl. The sequence continues at coordinate 254,055,242 of NC_090437.1, read as the reverse complement.
CTAGCTTCTGGCCCAACCACAGTACCGAGACCATCCTGAATTCAGCAACCAGCAACATCAGACACTTCCTTGACCTAGGAGGAACAAAAGCCCTCATCCTCCTCAACCTTTCTGCAGCCTTTGACACCCTCTCACACTATACCCTCATCACCAGACTCCCCAACATTGGCATCCAAGTCAACACACTCCGCTGGATCACCTCCTTCCTCTCTGGCCATATGCAGAGGATCCTCCTTCCCCCTTTCGTCGCCACACCCAAAGACATAATTTGCAGCATTCCCCAGGGCTCCATCCTACCCTCTTCAACACCTACATTACTCCACTGGCTGATATTGCACGCACCCACAGCTTGAACATCATCTCCAATGCTGATAACACCTAGCATGTCCTATCCTTCACCACCGACACCTCCGCCACACAAAGGAACTTCCAAAACACTGTGACTGAAATCACCAGCAGGATGAGAACCTACTGCCTTAAACTAAACTCAGACAAGACTGAAATCCTCATCTTCAGGAACAAGCCCTCCGGCTGGGATGACACATGGTTGTCTACTCCCACCCTTGATAATATCTTCTTTGGCGTCTTTGATATTATCACTGCAACAGTTGCAAAAAAATCTTGATTACAAAACTGTTCATTGCCTATATCTTTGGCACTGCTTGATGAATCTTAACAAAATGTTCCCGAAAAAGTTTGCCGGTGATTCTTGTTCCGGATGGAAAGTTGGTCTTTCAAGCGGTGGCCGAGAAAAGAGGGGCAACAAAAGTTGTGTTTCCCATGTTAATTCCTCTAGGACATTTAGACATAACTCTGAATGGAATTACACCAAATGTGGCGGAAAGCTAGCTTTTGGTACGCAGATTGTGCTTTTGCTTATTTGGTGTGAATCTGTGGCCACCTTGCAAATAATGACGTGCTCATGCAGGAAGATGCACAACTCTATTTGGCTGCCAACACTTCAAACTAGGCAGCCATCTTGGGACTCAGCTTCAGCCGAGTCAAACAAAAAACTAAATAAAAAGACAAGCAGCAGGGTAGAGTCACACTAACCACTAAGGGCCAGATGTAGAAAATTTGCAAATTGCGACTTGCAGTTTGCGAGTCCGAGCGACTCGCAAATTGCAACTCGCAATTTGCTATGCAGAACGGTGTCTCAGACACCGTCTGCGAGTTGCTATGGGGTCGCAAAGACCCACCTCATTAATATTAATGAGGTGGATCGCAAATTGCGGCCCCATAGCGACTATGGGCACTCACGGGTATGGAGGCCTGCTGTAGTCAGCAGACCTCCATGTCCGTGACTGCTTTTAAATAAAGCAGTTTTTTTTTTTTCTAAGTGCAGCTCGTTTTCCTTTAAGGAAAACGAAAAAAAATGAAAAAAAACGAAAAAACGAAACCTTTTGTTTCAGATTTTTTCAGGGCAGGTAGTGGTCCCTTGGACCACTACATGCTCTGAAAAAATAATTTGGGGTCCAGTCACAAAGGGGAAGGGGTCCCATGGGGACCCCTTCCCGTTTGCGAGTGGGTTACCATCCACTTCAAGTGGATGGTAACTGCGACTCCATTTGCAACCGTGTACGCGGTCGCAAATGGAGTTGCATACCACTGCGACTCGCAAATAGGAAGGGAACACCCCTTCCTATTTGCGACTCTGAAATGCATTTTGCGAGTCGGTTCCGACTCGCAAAATGCATTTCTGCATAGCAAACACACGTTTGCGACTTGCAAACGGCGATTTTCGCCGTTTGCGACTTGCAAACTGTTTGCTACATCTGGCCCTTAGTTCTGGTACTGGAGTACCAGAGGGACCTCCTGAGTGCTAAAAAACATGTTTGTAAAAAAAATAAAAAAAAAATCATGCAATTCGTGACAGATCCTTGGATCGGGTGAAAATAAAAAATAACTAAAAAAAAGCAGAGGCTCCTTTGCTTCTTCATTCTGCAACCCCTGCATGGGCCAATTGCCGGGGGCATTGCTAATTTAATGTAGGGGGACTCATGACCCCCCACAGCCCTGGGGACACTTCCTCTCTGGAGCTTTTATCATATTGAGAGCAGGGAGCCACGTGCCCCCCCCCACAGCCCCAGAGACTGCTACCTCCCCAGATACACAATAAATATGGTGGGGGTCCACATGCCTCCCCCAGCAGCCCAAGGGACCTCTACCTCCTGGGGGCACTAAACTAATATGGTGTGGGGAGTTGTTCGCACCCCCCTGAAGCTCGGGGGACCACCACGTCCACAGGGCTTTTAGAAATATAACAAGGGGCTGTCTACCACTCCCCACAGCACCAGGGCCTGGGGACCTCTACCCCCAGGGCTTCAATAAAAAAATTAAACTGGTCCATTTCAGATCCCAAGCCCTGGGGACCACCACCTTCAAAGGGCTATGCTAGTTGGAGGGGGGACATTTGGCCTCCTTGGGAGTCTCTGCTCGCCTCGGTGACTGCCACACCCTATGGCATGATCTTGCTATGTCCTGGGTGCCCAACCCTGGGACATAGCTGTTTGCTTTTGCTTGGAGGGGGCTGACAACTCCCACCAAGCAAAAGGAAACAAAGTCCAGTTCCTGACAGTGGGAGCTGTCAAACAGCTCCTGCTGTCAGAAAGCAGACTTTTCATCTTTCTTCCATGCACACATATTTGCCTGCAGGGAAGACAGATGTAAACATTGCTCCTGCCAGCAGGAAGCTGCTATTAAAACAAGCTCCCTGCTTCTGGGTGCAATGCCGGCTACTGCAGGATGTGGGGAACCAGCTATGACCACAGGGGCCATGAGTCTCTCCCCGCGATCCTGTCTTTCTCTCACTCTCTCTCTCTCTTCCTTCTATAATGTGATGGAAGAGAGAGAGAGAGAGAGAGAGAGATTGTCATTGAAATGGTCTTTCCATGCAATGACTTCAAAGAGTAAGACCAGGTAAAAGTATTGTACACATTTTATAGTTATATTTGGATGCAGAGCAGAACAGAGTCACTGCTGTCCTAATGGTCAAAGTCTTGCACTGTCACTTAGTAGGCTGAAGTTTCAAATCCTAATATCATTCGGCAGTGTGTTTGTTTATTTGCTAGTGTTTCGACTGTTGAACCTTCCTAATAATGGAACATTCAGGTTTCTTTCCTCTCACAAGTATGGGTTGCATGTCATAAACATGTCTGGAAACAGTTCATCAAGGAGTCACCTGCTGCCTAAAGGTTAATGTGACAAACCCTCCCACTGACAATTGAAACTTCCACTCCAGATGTGGCTGTGATCATTTAACTCCTTTAATTTCTTTGGAAATGTAAAAGTTTAAGGTTCATACTGAAAGGTGATCTCACTCTTTTTAACTGACAAATGTATTTTTCTTCTCACTTTGTCCAGAAATAGCTCATTCTAGATATATCACCTATCAAAGTCTGAAAAACTCTCTATCTCTCTCCCTCTCACTTTCTTTCTCTCTCTATCTCACTTTCAATCTCTTTCTCCGAGTCACACACCCACTCAGACCCGTATGCACACACTCACAGACCCACTCAGACCCTTGTGCACCCACTCAGAGCCTTACTCAGAAACTCACAGATCCACTCACAGACCCCCTTAGACTCTCACACACCCTCGCAAAACCCACTGACACCCTCATGCACCCACTCACAGAACAATGCACCCATTAAGACACTGATGGAAGCACTCTCACACCCAGACAAAGACTCCCACAGCCACTCTTACCCCCAGATAACCCTCTCACACCTATTCTGATACCTAGAGAGACAAGCTGTGGCCAACTCCCACTGCGCATGGCCAAAGGGTCATGAACGGAATGGGGTTGGGTGGTTAGGGAGATTGGCCCAGGGTCTGGCTGCAGACTAGGCCTTGTGGGCGCACACACACACACACATATATATACATATATTACCTACTGGTGGTCGCCAGTAGGTACTTATAGTTAGGACCATGTTTCCATAGCAAAAGCGTGTTTTGATTTGACTATATCTTTGGCACCATTTGACGAATCTTCACAAAATATTCACAAAAAAGTGTCCCGATGTATCTTGGTACGCATGGAAAGTTTCAGGGTAATACATCAAGTAGGGGACGAGAAAAATGGGTCTAAAAAAACGTTGTGTTTCCCATGTTTATTCCCATAGGTTCTTTCAACAAATCTATAGCTCAAATTACTGGACGGAATACACTAAATTTAGCAGTGAGACAGCTGTTGGCATGCAGATTGTGCTTGTTGTTAATTGGTGTAAATCCACCCAGAAGATTTTGAGAAATGTAGGGAAATTCAAATTTGTATATCTCTGGCAGCGAAGTATTTGCAAACAAAGACAAGCTTGTGCAGGGAAATGCACAGCTCTGATTGGCTGCCAACAGTTCAAACCACGAAGTGTTGGCAGCCACCTTGGGAATTGGCTTGAGCCGAGTCCCTGTGAAAAAGTAAACAATAAAGAAAAAGGGTGAGGGTAGAGATACCCTGACCCCTTAGCGCTAGTGTTGGGGTCCCAGAGAAGATCTGATTCGCTGTCAACACTTTAACCAGGAAATGTTGGCAGCTACCTTGGGACTCTGCAGCAGATTCCTAGGAAAAAGTGTAAATACAAAATAAATAGTTCCAGGGTACTGACACCTTGACCCCTTAACTCTGGTGGTAGTGTCACAAAGGGGCCCCTCCAGAGCTCAAAAGTTTTTTTTTTAATTTTATGGCCAGAGGCAAGTTAGATCTGCCATAAAATAGAAAAAAATGAAGGTCACAGTGGATTTTTCAGTGGCTGAAGCGGTCTATCTCAGTGGATCTGTCAGTGGATACATTACTATCTCAGTTGGTATGTGAATGCATATGTGACTATATAACTGAATGTGTTGTTTTTTAATTTTATGATGCTCTTTGTTATTATAAAGCCCCCGGGTGGGTCAGTTCCCAGGGGCATTTGCTGAATAATGCGAGGGGACTTCTTGCCCCCCTCCAACTGCCCCAAGACCGCCACCTCCCCTGTGCTTATAACCATTATCCCATGGTGCCACGAGCCACCCCACTGCCCTGGGGAAAACCACCTCCCCAGGGCTATAAATAGATTGTGGGGGTGAAAGATCCCCCCACTGCCCTGGGGACCACCACCTCCCTGGGGCTATTCAAACTAGTGTTTGGGGGGGCTGCATGCCCCTCCGCTGCCCTTGGGAACACCACCTCCCGGGGCTATAAATGATATATGTGGAGGCTAAGCACCCCTCCACTGCTGAGGGTAACACCACCTCCCTGGGGCTATAAATAATGTGTGGATACCAAGCTGCCCTGATGCCTGGAGACAATCACCTCCCCAGGGCTGTTCACAATTATGCGTGGGGTGTGCACCCCCCTGCTGCCTCAGGGATCACCACCTCCAAGGTGCAAATATTTAAAAAACGAAAGGGGGTCCCTGGGGATCACCATCTCCCCCCTGGAGCCACTTGTTGACTGTCACCACCCAGGGATGGCTCCTGCCATGTCCCGGGCCACCCACCCCTCCAGACATAGCCGTTTGCTATGGTTCGACTGGAGCTTTGAAGCTGCAGCCAAGTCACAGCTAACATTCTGGTATTTGAAAGCGGGACCTATCAAGCAGGTCCTGCTGTCAAGAACCAGACCTTTCATCTCTGCTCCCTGCACACAGATATATGAACAGAGATGAAAGGTTTGTTCCAACAAACAGGCAGCTGCTGTTAAAAACAGCTGCCTGTTTGCTGGAGCAATGGGACTGCAGAGGAGGGCTTTAAGATTCTCCCACGGTCCCAGATAGCCTGTAAGGGCAACCTTTAAAAAAATTTAAAAATGATGTTCAGGGACTGCAGGGGAGGCCTTGAGGCTCTCCCATGGTCCCTGCTAGCCAGTAAGGGCAGGTTAAAAAAAAATTGCCCAGGGACTGTGGGGAGGCGTTGAGGCTCCCCCAGCAGTCTCTGATAGCCCATGAAGGGCTTCTTAAAAAATGAATTTAAAATATGCAGGGACCACAGGGGAACCTTTGAATGCCCTGGGGTCCTAGATAGCCTATAAAGGGCTTAAAGTAAAGTAATTAAAAAAAGAAAGTATATAGCTCAGTGTGTAGATCACAGACCGACACACGTGTGCCCCCGCCATGCACAGTTTTTTTGTCAAATATTTTACTGCAAATATTAAATTGATATTATCAATTATGTTATCAAAGATGCCATGTGTGCTGTAATTTGTCGGGTCATTAGCAGTGCAATGCGAGGGTGCGACTTATAGTTACCTTAGGGCACGAGTTATAGTTACTTGAGGTGACTCTAACTATAACTGGTGAAGTTATATGATTTTGTACGTTTGAAATGTAAGCCTAACTATAATGTCCCTACATTTGGTTCTAAAAAAAATTATTTCCATGTTTTTTTTAATTCTATTTCCTAAATATAACGTCATTGTAACCTTTTTCTGAGGTGAATTTCTATGTTTTTTATCAATGTATAGTAATTTTCATTACTGTATGTTACTTGAACCACTGCCATGCATGGCCTTTGGCTATGTGAGGGGGTGGTTGGCCACAGGCCCAGAGGCCAACCCCCTATAAGCACCCAACCTTACATTGTGCACAGCCTTTGCCAGTGCGAAGCAGAGGTTGCCCGCAAGACCTAGCCTGCAGCCAAACCTACGGCCAACCATCTAACCACCCGACCCCATGCTGTGCACAACCCTTTAGTTGTGCATGGTGTAAGTTGGCCTCGGTCTCTCTGTGTGTAAGAATAAATGTGAGAGGGTGCCTCTGGGTGTGAGAGTAACTGTGATTGTGTCTGTGCTTGAGAGTGAGTGCATCAGTGTTTTAGTAGGAGTGTGTGTGTGGGTCTTTGAGTGGGTAAATAGGGGTGTCAGTGGATCTATGAATGGGTGCATAAGTGTCTGGTGGGTGTGTGAGTGGGAGAAATTGATTGAAAGAGAGAGAAAGTAAGAAAGTGAAAGGGAAAGAGACAGAGATCCTTTTAGTCTTTCATGCATGATATACTTAGAATGAGATATTTCTGCCCAATTGAAAATAAAAAAGTATCTATCATTTGTAAAAATTAAATTAATTAGCACTTTTAAAAAAAGGGGGAGGAGAGTCCATCTGGACTTAAATCCTGAGTGCTCAGTTTCAGGGTCTGCAACCTTCACACTGAGCTATGGCCTTTTTTAATTTTTTTTTTTTTGCCCTTTATGGGCTATCTAGGACCACGAGGGAGCCCTTAAGAGCTCCCCTGCGGTCCCTACAGATTTATTTATTGTTATTATTTTTTTATTATTTACCAAAATGCCATTTACAGGCTCTCTGACACTGTGCTCCCTCTCTGTGCCATTGCTTCAGCAAGCAGAGAGCCACTTGTAACAGCAGCTTCCTGCTTACTGAAGCATTTTATCTCTGTTCCCCGCACACATGCAGGGGGCAGAGATGAAAGCTCCAGTGTTTGACACCGGGACCTGCTTTACAGGTTCTGCTGTCAAACAGTAGAGTGTTTGCTGTGGCTTGGCTGCAGCTGCAAAGCTGCAGCCAAGCCACAGCAACCAGCTATGTGCTGTAGTGGGCACCCCAGGACATAGAAGGAGCCGGACCTGGGTGATGGCGGTCCCCAGGGCCATCAGTGGCTCCACGAAGGGGGGTGAGCCGCCCCCTCCAATGTGCATATAACCCCAGTGAGGTGGTGATGCCCAGTGGATAAAGAAGGTCCAAAATGGACCCCCTTCATATTACCTAGCATGTTTCCCAGGAGGTGGTGGTCCCCGGGGCAGTAGGGGAGGCCATCAGGACTCCCCCACACATCAAAATCATTTTTGTCCTGGGGGATATTGGTGCCCAGGGCATGGGGGGCCATGCAGCACCCCTCTAATATTTCTTTATAGCCCCGGGGAGGTGGTGGTCCCCAGGGCTGTGGGGGAGGCCATTAGACCTCCCCCAAACAAGAAAATCATTTTTGCCCTGGGGGATGTTGGTCCCCAGGGCACAGGGGCTGTGCAGCACCCTGCTAAAATGTGATTATCGACCCGGGGAGGTGGTGGTCCCAGGGCTGTGTGGGAGGCCATCAGGCCTCCCCCACACATCAAAAGCATTTTTGTCTTGGGGGTCATGATCCCCAGGGCACGGGAGGCCATGCAGCCCTTCTCATAATTCTTTGTGGCCCCAGGTGGTGGTCCCCATCAGGCCTCCCTCACACATCAAAAGCATTTTTGTCCAAGGGGTGGTGGTCCCCAGGGCGCATGGGGCTGTGTGCCCCCTGATTATAATTCTTTGTAGCTCCGGGGAGGTGTGGTCCCCGGGGCTGTGGGGGGGCCAGGAAGCACCCCAATTAAAAAGAAAACTCTACTCCCCGGACATGGCCCACCCCGGGGGCTTAGTAAAAGCAAGCATGGGAGTTTGAGTTTGTTTTGTTGTTAATTTTTGACAGTTAATTTGTGACCCTGTCACAAATTTGTGATAAAAATTAAACAAAGAATGCTTTTTAGCCTTGGGGGGATCCCTTTGGGACCCCAGCACCAGAGCTAAGTGGTCAGGGTGTTCGTACCCTGGCCACTTTTGTAATTTGTATTGTTTTTTTCAGGACCAAGTCCCAAGATGGCTAACAACACTTTAACAGCTTCTTTGTTGAAGGGTTGTCAGCCAATCAGTTCTCTCATTCAGGAGTGGTCGCAAATCCTTTGTGTCCCTTTACATACAAATTTGGATTTTCTTCTGTTTCTTTAAAACTACTGAATGAACGACACCAGAACAAAAATAAATTCACTTTCTGGACCAGGACCACCCTTTCTGCCAAATTTGGTTTAATTCCATCCAGTAGTTTCAGCGCTATTGGTGTTCAAAAGCCATATGGAAAAATGAATGGGGGACAAGTGTTTTGGGACCCCCCTTTTTCTCACCCATTAGACGGATCATCACAACACTTTCCAGATAGCAGCTGACGTGAATGGCAAATTTGTTTGGAAAGTTTTGTGAAGATTCGTCAAGCGGCACCAAAGATATTGGCAAGTAAAAAAAACAAAACACTTTTTATATAGAAACTACCTCAGGCTCTATGTGTCCAAGCATCTTTTTTTGGAGTGAATCCCATTGGGGATCACCAAGTAACTCAGAAGAAGACTAAAACTATCCAGAACTCAGCAGCCAGACTCTTTCTCACCCTCCCACACAAAATTTGCATCACACTACGCTGGATCTCGATACATAAAGACACTCATTTCAAACATCTCACTCACACAATCAATGCACTGCACAACGTAGGCCCCAGCTGCCTGAACAGTTGCATCACCTTCCACCAATCACCCAGACACCACTGCATTTCAGAACTCCTACTTACACGCATCCGACACACACCAGATCAAGAAGAAGGCCATTCTCTAACATTGCTCCTAAAGTGTAGAACACGCCCCTCCACATCAGAACCTCTATCTCTCATCTTGAATTCTGCAAGAAGCTGAAGGTCTGGCTTTGCAATTAACCAACTTACTATGGGATACCCTCCCCCATTATAATGTGCTTTAAAAATACACATAACATTAACATTAACATAACATAACATAACATAATGTGACATTACATGACATGACATAACATTACTCAACATAGTATCAAACCAGGCCTATTGTAATGTCCAATTCAGCCAAGCAGGGGAAGCCTCTTTGGTAGATAATAATTGTGGGAGGAGATGTTGCTGTTCATTTGCAGGAAAAAATTAGGTTTTGCTGCGCCCCCTGCCCGGTCTGATCAGCCCCATTGTGTGGGTCATCAGAGTTCCATTGGATAAGACCCTGCCCAGGGATTTCAGTTGCCAACAGGGTTGTGTTTAAACTTCTCTATTTTGTCCAGCATATTATACAGGACTATGGGCCAGATATAGGTAGGTTTCCTTTTGCGAGTTGCAAATTGCGAGTCCCAGCGACTCGCAATTTGCAACTCGCACAAGGAAATGCAGAAAGGTGTCTCAGACACCTTCTGCGACTCGCTATGGGGTCGCAAAGACCCACCTCATAAATATTTATGAGGTGGGTCGCAGTTTGCGACCCCATAGCGAGTCTAGGCACTCACGGGGATGGTGGCCTGCTGGAGACAGCAGACCACCATGTCCGTGACTGCTTTTAAATAAAGCAGTTTTTTTTTTTCTCTTTTCAGATCGTTTTCCTTAAAGGAAAACGAGCTGCAAATAGAAAAAATACTGAAACCTTTTTGTTTCATTTTTTTTCAGAGTAGGCAGTGGTCCATAGGACCGCTGCCTGCTCTGAAAAAATATTTTTGTGAGCATTCACAAAGGGGAAGGGGTCCAATGGGGACCCCTTCCCATTTGCAAATGAGTTACCATCTACTACAAGTGGATGGTAACTGCGAGTTGATTTGCAACCGCTTTCGTGGTCACAAATCAACTCTACATCGCGGTGCGAGTTGCAAATAGGAAGGGAACACCCATTCCTATTTGCGAGTCGGAATCACATTTTGCGAGTCGGTACCGACTCGCAAAATGTGATTCTGCATAGCGTGAGGCCTTTTGCTCCTCGCAAACGGCGTTTTTCGCCGTTTGTGAGGCGCAAAATGCTACCTACATCTGGCCCTATCGTCCTATGCTGTGCTATTGTGGAAGGGTCTGGTTTCATGGTCTTATGTCAAAGTTCACCCTCTGTCAGTTGTAGAAGACAGGGGATCATTGTCCTCAAGGCCCAGCATTCTGCATGTCTCCATGACAGATCACAGCTGGTAGAGATGATCTTGCCATTTAAAGATAATTTGAAAGGGGGGGTTCCTATCCATATTTGATGTTATTTTATTTAAGAAAGTTAGTGATGAGTTTGAAGTGCCTTTGAAGTTTAATCAATGAGGGATCTTGGCACAGGGAGATCTTATGACTTTGAAAGTTGTTTCATGTGTCATGTAGAGTGTATTCTTTTTCAGTAAATGATGTATACACACACTATGGCCCTCATTCCAACCCTGGCGGTCTCTGACCACCAGGGCGGAGGGCAGCGGAAGCACCGCCAACAGGCTGGCGGTGCTTCCTAGGCTATTCTGACCGCGGCAGTAAAGCCGCGGTCAGAAAAGGGGAACCGGCGGTTTCACAACGGTTTTCCCCTGGCCCAGGGAATCCTCCATGGTGGCGCTGCTTGCAGCGCCGCCATGGGGATTCCGACCCCCTTCCCGCCAGCCTGTTTCTGGCGGTTTTCACCACCAGAACCAGGATGGCGGGAACGGGTGTCGTGGGGCCCCTGGGGGCCCCTGCACTGCCCATGCCACTGGCATGGGCAGTGCAGGGGCCCCCTAACAGGGCCCCATACAGATTTTCACTGTCTGCTTTGCAGACAGTGAAAATCGCGACGGGTGCCACTGCACCCGTCGCACCCCTGCAACTCCGCCGGCTCCATTCGGAGCCGGATTCCTCGTTGCAGGGGCTTTCCCGCTGGGCCGGCGGGCGGCCTTTTGGCGGTCGCCCGCCGGCCCAGCGGGAAAGCCAGAATGGCCGCCGCGGTCTCCTGACCGCGGAGCGGCCATTCGCCGGTAACCGCATGGCGGGCGGCGACTGCCGCCCGCCGCGGTCAGAATGACCGCCTATGTCTGGTGTTTTCAAGCCTGCTGTGCCAATGCGTCTGACCATGTATAGCAAGTCAATCTCAATATAATTGGAAACATCTGAAGATAAGATGAATTGTGTGAGCTTCTGCACATATGGGGAGGTATTTGCTTTGTAGGACACCCCTTATCTCTATGTTTTGTCTCAATTAATGTTTTTTGAGATCCTTACTGTGTGATTTGATATTCATGTTTTGATTCTTTAGGAGGAGTGTTTCTATTTCCAATATCTCCACTGCCTCCTAGTGTTCAGAACCAGTGTCTTCCAAGGCTGAAACTGTTGCCAATGTCCTTGAGGTCCTGCTTTACTTCAGAATTAATTAATGAAAAAGATTTTATAGTGCACACAGATGCTCGTGAGAGTGTCATAGCACTAAAAATTGACAGCAAGAACAGGTTAACCTAGAGCAAATAACCATATTTTGAGATTTTTCCTTAAGATAGCATCCTAGTTAAGAGAGCAATATTCCAATGGAGGTTGTTTCAAGGCCTTTGCCATAGGTAAGAGAAGGAGTGTCTGCTCCTCCTAGCTAGACTGATCTAGAAACTACAACCAAAAAAGACTGTTGGGAACGAAAAGCCCTAGCAGGACTATAAAACAGAGCCTGCAAATCAAATACTATGAACCAGATCTCCCCATGATGATCAATGACTACAGATTTAAACTGGATCCTTTCTTTAACCGGTAGCCGGAGTAAAAAGAACAAGGGAGATGACATAGGTGTTTGACATGGAAGCCTGAGAGTGAGCCAAGTAGTAGCATTCCTAATGCCCTGAAGTCTCATAATTAAATATTTGGAAAGACCCAGGTAGAAAACATTAGCATAGTCCAGCCTCAATGTAACAACTGTCATGGACAACTGTCTTCCTAGAGGACAATGTTAGAAGGAAGTGAAGTTTCCTTAGTGCTCTTAGGAGGCCAAAGGGTGTTCCCACTACCAGAGATACCTGCTGTTGAAAGGATACAAGGAGATTAAACCTCACCCCTATATTTTTAACAACCACTGAAGGAGGTGGCAGGGTTAGGCCTGATCTAGCCAGCGATTGAGCCACCATTCCTCTTTGAAGGACACACATGGAAAAATCTCCATCTTGCCTAGGTTACCTAGAACACTACTAGACTGGAACCAGTGAAAAACTGCAAAGTGACAGGCCTTCAGGGGACCACAATCAATGACAGCCTCTTTCAAAATATAAAAAAGAAGCATAGGAACAATCTGAAAGATAAAGGATCTATTAAGACCACTAAAGGGGTCACAAAGACATTAAAAAGGGTTGAGCTAAAGGAGGAACCTGAGGCACCCTAATTGAAAGAGGCTTCATTTCACATTAACATGGGGCAATCCAAACTGATTAGTCACGATTTTCGAAAAAATCTTAAAGCAGACCACCAATTCCAAAATATTTAAGGCATTCTAAAAGAAGTACATGTAGTACAGTATCCCACAAAGATCTAAAGATATTAATGCTATCTTACACCTCTTCAATAGTTATTTAATGCTTTTTGATACTTCCAGCAACACTGTCTCTGTTCTGTAACTAGGGGAAATCACAATTGATTAATATGAAGTAAAATATTACTCAGACAATAATTATGTATTATTAATTTTAAAATGAGTAATTGTTTTATTGAAATATGTACTTGATTCAAATATTAGTCTTATTTCTTTATTATTAAGATAATTATTTATTCAATTAATTAATAAGGGGAAAGTTCAAAAGCACATTCCATATTTGATTCATCATCTATCGCCATAGCTTATGGGAGAGGTCGACATGGATCTATTGGTGATCCAGACTCCTTTCCCAGAAAACAGACTCAGAGTCCTTCAGAGAATTGAGTTAAAAAAGTAAAGTGAGGATTGCCGCTGGTCCGAGCTAGGATCTGTAAAATCTTCACACTTATCCAACATGGGGGTTTTAATCCAACTGGCCTAAATCCTATAGATTTTATCTAAAAACAATCTGAAATTTCATCACACAACTCCTGATAGGAAAACATTTACTGCTGCAAACAGTTGGTGATAAAAAGCCTTTGAATATTTAAAAAAACATCCCTCTCCATTTGAGGCTTTGGAGATTCTTTCCTCATGAAAACTATCTTTGACTGCCTTTATACCCATGTGATCTTTTTGTAAGGCAGCTCTATAAGCCTCTTTATCCTCTGGCTAATAATTTCTACATCATTGTTTCTCACCCTTTGGAAGCACTTTTCTCTGTGGGTAAGTCTTGCGTAAACCAAGGAGCTGATGGGCCACGGGTACTAGCCTTGCAATGTGTAGTAGTGGCTTTGTGGGATCTTGTTTTACCCCTTTTAGGTCGCCTGCTCTGGGTATACTGAAGAGGGACTTTATAAATGCCTTGGTAAGAGGTTCCATTTCCGTTGAAGGCTGAGATGGCTGTCTGTAGCCCAGAACACTTTGGATGGGGCCTCCATGAAAATTGAATCTGATTTTGGTTGCCCCAATCATGTCCATTGACATTAGCATATTTTTTGCCGTTCTCTGTGTCATACCACAGGAGCAAAATAGTCTCTCTTTTCATGAGCTCTCTGTTCCCTCTTTCATTTGGGACTAGCGTTCCAGATGCTTCAGGAGTCCTCCAATGCCTCTATCTGTGGGTCACCTCTGTGTGCTGTGTTTGGTTTCCATGGCGCAACAATAGGATCAGCACCTTTTTGATTCTGCGCAATAGTTGGGGGCCCACCTCACATCACTCAATTTGCTGCCCATGGTCCAGGGTGAATACAGCCATGATCACACTGGAGCATGACTCTGTTCATCCCCCATCAGAGCTTCACTGGGTTGTTTACCCTTTATAAGCTGGGAACCCATTTGTTCATTGATATGGGCATCTTCAGTTCCCTTAGCAGCACCTTTGGAAGGGCCTCCTCTTTTCCTCAATGTGCCCTCCCTCTGGGCACAGAGATATTCAGGGCCGTATTTATACTCTGGTTGCGCCGAATTTGCGTCGTTTTTTTCGACGCAAATTCGACGCTAAACTAACGCCAACTAACGCCATATTTATACTATGGCGTTAGACGCTTCGGGCGCCAAAGTGCCCGGAGTGTGCGTCATTTTTTAGCGTGAACCCCTTCCTTGCGTTAATGATATGCAAGGGAGGCGTTCCCGTCTTAAAAAATGACTCCCAGGCCTTTACGTGGTATTTATACTCCCGGGCAAAAATGACGCCCGGGAGTGGGCGTGGCCAAAAACGGCGCATTTGCGCCGCTTTTTAACGCCTGGGTCAGGCATGGCGTTAAGGGACAAGTGGGCTCAAAATGAGCCCAGAGTGCCCTCCCCTGCCCCCAGGGACCCCCCCTGCCGCCCTTGCCCACCCCAGGAGGACACCCAAGGAGGGAGGGACCCATCCCATGGACATTAAGGTAAGTTCAGGTAAGTATTTTTTTTTTTTTTTTGTGGCATAGGGGGGCCTGATTTGTGCCCCCCTACATGCCACTATGCCCAATGACCATGCCCAGGGGACAGAAGTCCCCTGGGCATGGCCATTGGGCAAGGGGGCATGACTCCTATCTTTACAATGATAGGAGTCATGTTGATGGGGGATGGGCGTCGTTACAAAATGGCGCAAGTCGGGTTAAGACGATTTTTTCGACGCAACCTGACTTGCCCCATTTTAAGACGCCCATACGCCATTTTCCCCCTACGCCGGCGCTGTCTGGTGTACGTGGTTTTTTTCCACGCACACCAGGCAGCGCCGGTCTGGTAGCGCCGGCTAACGCCATTCAATAAATACGGCGCCCGCATGGCGCTTCAGAATGGCGTTAGACGGCGCTAAATTTTTTGACGCTAAACTGCGTTAGCGCAGTTTTGCGTCAAAAAGTATAAATATGGCCCTCAGTGCTTGAAAGAGACAATACCTTACCCATGACCTCCCTATCAAAAGAAAAGATGCCCTTTTCCCCTATTCCCCTACTGAATCTCCACACAGGACAAGGCCTTCCTTACTCTTCAATTTTTAAGAGGCTCCCTTCCTGCTTCACAGTCTGCAGGCCAGCTAAAACTTCCTTCCTGCCCCACAGGTAGCTGCACTCCCTCCACCATTGCTCTGTGAGTTGAACACTGAAGTAGGCTCTGGGTGATTGTTTTCTTGTTCCTCTGGGAACCGGCACACCAGCTGAGTCCTCCGTGCCCCAGCAGCAATCTTCTTGTTTCTGTCCACAGATCTGAGACCTAGTGAATATGGAGACTACCATCTTGCACTTTAAGGCCATCTTCTCTCCTCTTTTCTAACCCCGTGGGTGGCTGCTCACCTCACTCCTTAATCCCTGGCTTGAGCCCCGTTTTTTCGCTTTTCATATCACTGCTCCAGGCCACCCTTGAATATCCTTTGCGGCAGCTACTGGTGTGAGAGTATGAGGAGACACCCTACCCTCTGCCATCTTGACTACACACCTGAATCAAGTAGATTAAAAATGTTGCTACATTTTTATGTGTTCCTATCCTACATGTGTATTGATTGTTTTCTTATGTTAACATTGCATTTACATTTGTAAGGAGGAGCAGTTCCCCAGTGCTTCAATGTCCATGCTGTTGCAGCAGAGAATGTTTACTAATAGAGTTGCCATCAACATAATGAATTGCAAATTCTGATTGACAGTCCAGTTGCCATATGTTTACTTTGCAGATATAAATACACAAAGTGCGGGACTATAAATCAAAATAAAGGGGGTTATTACAACTTTGGAGGAGGTGTTAATCTGTCCCAAAAGTGACGGATATACCACCAGCCGTATTATGAGTCCATTATATCCTATGGAACTCGTAATACAGTAGGTGGTATATCCGTCACATTTGGGACGGATTAACACCGTCCTCCAAAGTTGTAATAAGGCCCATAGTGCTTAGAGGATTTTTCCCATTACAGAGGAGTCACCCTTTTCTTTACTTTTGCTGATGGTCATGAATGAGAGGAAATAGCATGAGATAGCACACATTAAGGGGCATATTTACCATTACTTCATGCAATGAAGCGCAGCAAGGCAACTTGCTGCTCTGCATAAAAGGTGGAAAGTCAAAATGCTCCACATTTACAAAGATATGGAGCACAGTGTGCTGCTAGCGCTACTTAACAAATCCTTGCACAATAATGAAAAGGTATCTGCATTCCAGGCAGGATTGTTGTTCAGCCAGGGACAACTTCCTTCACAACTGCTATCTTCAGAACATTTTCCTCTTTATCTGTGTGCTGCAGAATGCATCTCATCTGAAAAGTCAAATTAATCTTCATTGCACTTCTGTCTGGTAGGTGCACCATTTTGACATAAACCCCGGTCTATAATTTATTGTATATCTGGAGTTTCATTCAAAATGCTTCGATGGATGCATAGAAACGCCCATGTTCCACCCAGGCACCACCTACTCAACACAAAGTAACACCATGCAGGACTAGGTGCTGTGCTGCATTAATTTGTATTTCCTAAACCACAAACAATAGCTCTGCATAGCTTAATAAATCCCAATTAATTACTTGTGTTGCCATGTGATGAATTGCGTCATGAAAGGACAATGCAAGTCCTCAGTAAATCTGCCCCTAGATATATTAGGGCTTCTGACGATGTTACGCAAGTGGTCCTGTAAGCCAGCTGAGGCTCATCTATCAGAATTAAAATGGTTCTCCAAACTCTAATTCACGTGAAGGAAGCCTCTACAGTAAGAAGAAGGAGCATCAGCCAATTTGTGGTACATAATTTTCAATTAATTATATTATTTTGAAGAGTAGTTTACACTGATATTTCAGTCAATGCATTTTAATGTTACATATTGCCCATATTTATACTTTTTTAGTAGCGCTTTTTGACACAAAAATGGGGGAAACTTAAAAAATGTATTTAGCAAGTTTGCGCAGCATTTGCATCAAAGAAAATGACGCAAATGCAGCGCTAAAAACTATAAATATGGGTCTATGTTTCCATGATGATAATATGCACTTTTAATTGGCAGATTCCTAAAAAGATCAAAAACATAAATATAAAATGTAATAAATGGCCTTCAT
Source organism: Pleurodeles waltl (assembly GCF_031143425.1). Taxonomy (NCBI): domain Eukaryota; kingdom Metazoa; phylum Chordata; class Amphibia; order Caudata; family Salamandridae; genus Pleurodeles; species Pleurodeles waltl. Next base: position 254,037,681 of record NC_090437.1, on the reverse strand, counting down.
GTATTCTGTAGAGCCAAGACACACATATCTACTACTTGTCTTTCATCAAAACCACTCTACACATCATTCTGTCATTCTTGACCTCTGACAGTCATTCGCATTGTACAATGTGCTGTTCATCCAGAAGCATTGATTGCCCATTGTTCACTATCTTCTTTAATTTTCTGTTGCATTGTACTAAAACAAGAAGAAAAAAAATTGACCCAAAAGGACACAAACAGAATTCTCTTGAATAAATGCTTGTTTTCATTTATCAATGTTCATAAAAACACCTCCAGTTTCAAAATATATTAGAAATATTCAGGTGAAGAGAGTTAAGCTTTTCCATCCATCATTTTTCAGATGATCGTTTGTTTCTTGTAAGTCCTGGAAATGTTTCACAACTGGCCATAAATAAATAAAAAACATATATAAAAACTGTGTGCACTCATCCTGCGTGGGTAAATGGAAAATGTATATACATTGAGGAACATATTTACTAATCTTTTCTGCAGTGCAGCGCAACAAGCAAAGTTGCTGCACTGCACTGCGTGAACGAGAGATATTTACAAAGATATGAAGCATTTCTGTTCTCTCCTTGGGCCTGTGCACTGTGCACTGCCTAACGCTAACACATGTACCTTTGCATTACAGGCAGTATTGTTTCTGGGCAGGAAGGTATATCTTCCTGCACAAATACTATCTTCACAGGGACATTCCTCCTTCTGTATGGGCTGCAGAATGCAGCCCATGTGGAAAGAGAAAGGAAAACAAAGCATTTCTCCTTGTTACACCTCTGTCTGGTCAGCACACCATTTGGGCATACATCCAGGTTTAAATTTGGGTTTGCATCAACATACATTGATGGATGCATGGAAAGAACCATGTTCTACCTTCCCAACGCAAAGTAACGCAGTGTAGAGTTATGTGCTGTGTTGCTTTACTTTGTATTTATTAAATGTGCAAAGAAGCTTTGCGTGGCTTAGTTAATGCCATTTCAGGACTTGCATTGCTTTGCAAAGACTTGCGTCCCCAGGGGTTATTAAGGCTCAGGTTAGGGGGACAGCACCCCCTCCCTTTATTAATGGAATTTAGCCCTGGGGGATGGTATCCCTGGGCCATAAAGAGGTTCAGGGAGGGGTGCTACGTGGCTCCTCCCTTTATCTTACTTAACATTACAGCCCCGGAAATAGGGGTCCTTCACACAGGCTTGAGGACGCTGCTTCTAAAAAAAGATACTTTTGGCCACAAGGCCACTTTTAGCTCAGGGAGGTGGGGGCTTGTGGGGTATGTGGTTGGCTACCTGCAGGATGTTCAACACAGGATGTGGATGCAGGGCAGGCCCTGTGGCCACTCCCATGCAGTGTACAGCCAAAGTACATTGACTGCCTGCTGGGGGGTTGGCTTTGTGTCTTAATAATAAAATATTATTTTGGGTAAAAAAAAAAGCCCTAGAAATTCCCTAAAAAAACAAGGATTCAAGGGACATTATAGGCAGGTGAAAATGTCAGTTAAAACATGCCATTTTAAACATACAAACCACTTAATTTCTCAATTTTAAAGTCATCTCAAGTATCTATGACCATAATAATTACTTGCCATATTTAGGGAACACTGAACACCTGGCCCTGCGTACTCCATCCACTAGTCCAGTTTCCCCTCTGGTCTGAAACAATATTAACACAATTATTAAGGTGTGGGGAATGGTATAGTATTTAACATAACCAGCAAGGTAATCCCTCATAACCTTAATTAACATTTATTCTTCTTGTTTGGTCAAAGAAAATATCTTGACACAAATTCCATTAGATTATATTGCAAAAACAAAATAATATACAATTTGTCAAAATAGTTCACAAAATCGCAGATTCCATGTTGTCTTTAACAGCATAAATTATTGTTATTTATATTTCATAAGAAATCACCACATATACAGCCAACATGTGCTTTACGGTAAAAACACTGATTCTTCAGGATGCTAAAATCATCTTTAATAATTGAATTATTTGTCATTAATCAACACAAAGTGGGAGGTCAACTGTGTCCTCATCAGTAGGATATCTGATGATATCTGCTCATCAGTGGCTACAGTTCACCCCACAATAACATTGTTAAATCTGGTCATGTCCACATCTAGTCACTCAACACAATGTTGCTATGAATGTGTTCACAATCACTCCAAATTCCTAAGACCCATGTCAGGATTACAGTTATGACAATTGTGAGGGTTTGGATGAACTATGTCATATGGCTGTGGCGTCTTATTGTCCAGTAAACTGCCAAAAACCATCTTAGGCCCAGTCAGACTCATTTACATTCAAACCTGGATAGCTGGGTTGCAAGCAGTGAGGCTTGGAGAAGGAACTAGGGGTCTGATTTAGAGTTTGGCAGAGGGGTTACTCCATCACAACGGATATAACTGACATAAATCCCATTATATCCGATAGGATTATATTTTGGTGGATGGGATATCCATGACTGTTGTGATAGACTAGCCCTTCTGCTAAACCCTAACAGCTAAACAGCAACAAACAATATAATGAGAAAGTCTCACAACACAAAGAAATCAGATATCAGTTTATAAAAATAGATTATATTATCATGAATTATAGATACCTTAATTAATACAATCCACTGGAGTGTTCTACAGATAAAGATCTTAGAAGATATTATCACTTTTAAATGCAACTTCAAGCAAGCAAACAAGGGCTGGTCAACAAAAGGTTTGTAAACTGGTGAAAAGGTTGGAAACGTTAGTTTGACTACTCTGGCCAAGGTTGGGCAACTAATTCACCAGGATAGGGATCTACAGGGCCAGAGTGGACATTTTGGACATTATCTGGCCACCAGAGCATTTTAGTGTGAGTTCCAAACTTTACAGGGCGACATCCATGGATATTCTGTATGCTCAGTATCAGTGGTCCTGATACTGAGCATACAGACAAATGATGCTCAAAGGATACTCCTCCACCCTACACTTGATCTGCTCCTATTTTTTTAGTTTATTGTAATAATTGTGCGTTTTCGTGTATCATTATTTTTACGATGTTTTAATGTTTTTAGATTCTTTGTGACTTTTTGTATTTTGTCCCCTTATTTTTTCCTTCTTTTTCTTCCTATTTCTTTTCTCCTACCCCAGGACCCCACCCAGCACCATGTCAGAGCAGCAGGCAAGAGCAACCGCCTGCCTTGTTGGCGGCGCCACCGTCAAGGGGTGCAGCCTCGGCTGATCTTCTGCAAGGAGGAGGTGGCAGCACTGTTTTTTTAGGTGGAGCGCAACCTCTCCTCCATGCTGGCAGCAGGCAGCAGGCCTGGAAGCGGTTATTTCCTGTGGGAGCATTGGCAGCGCTGGGCTGGGGTGTGCCAGTTGGTTAGGGCTGCCATCCAGCAGCTGATGGACCACTGGGCAAATATCATCAACTGCGAGCAGGACCTGCTTGACCTGCTAGCCATCCAGATCCCCGGGCTTAGTGAGTAGTATATTTTTACTGGGTTTGTGTTCTACAATGCTAACTTTTTTTCCAAATAACATGGGACTTCCACTCACTGGTACGTTACATTTAGTTTACATTAAGAATACTATTTATTATGTGATCCAGTTAGAGCTAGGCAGATGTGCAGCGCTACATCATTGTACTCGTAGCTTGGCACTCACTTTGGCTGATTATTTAAGAAGCCATTGTAACGCAGACTCCTCTGTCCTCCTGTCTCCATAATAACAGTAGGTTAGCGTTCTCTGTGACTATAAGTAGCTCGTACAGTCCTATGGAATTTCACAGTGATGCAAGTGTGCATGCATTGCAGAAAATGGAGACTGAGTTAGTCCAGCAAGGGGCTTGAGAAATGAGAATTTCTGAGAATAGAATGAAACATCATTCATTGCAAATGCAATGCATTAGTTCCAAATGAAGTTTTTGTTTGGAATAGGGATTGTAGAAGTATAGCCAGCTAGTTACTAGAAGTATAACCAGCTTAATGATAGTTATATATATATAGTGTAGTACCACAGACAATGTCTGTTATATATTAATTTTGTGGAGATCACCAGTACGAGTAATGTTTTTTTTAATCTTCTTTCTCATCTTACATCAGCACCCAAGGACAAGAACAGGGGCACTGCACCAGTAGGTCTGGAAGGAGCTAGGGAGGCGCTGACCACCGGAGTGTGTCGATGTAGGCATGTATGTCGGTGTGTGTGCGTGTGTGTGTTGGTGGTGCCTGCGTGCGTGTCATGTGTGTGTGAGTTATGTGATGTTGGGGGTCGGGTGGGGGGGGGCCCTGCCACCTTTGGGGGTGGCAGGGGTGGTGGGGGGTGTAGGGGAGTGAGTCGGGGTGGGGGTGGGGGAGACCCCTATCAGTGCCAGGGAAGGAATTCCCTGGCACTGATAGTGCTTACCGCCATGGATTTCATGGTGGTTCCTACCCCTGGAAATCCACGGCGGTAAGCCGGGTCAAAATACCGGCGCCGGTATTGTGACGGCCGCCGGGCTGGAGACCCAGGTCTCCAGCCCAGCGGTCGTCTCCGCCCTAGCGGGCAGAACGGAGAAGCGGCGGATGACCATGGCGGTAACTGCCATGGTCATAATACCAACAAAAAAGACCGCCAGTCTGTTGGCGGTCTTACCGCCGCTTTAACACCGTCCGCCAGGGTTGTAATGACCCCCAGAGTGCTTCTTATGTGAGGTATATGTAGGTAAACAAAGAAAATATTGGCTCTGTGAATCTCCTAACCATAAATAATCACATCAAATTCCATCGGGCCTAGGGGACCAGCAGTGTAGTGCTACATTGTCATGTACTATCTATCATTTGAAGAAGTGTTTGTTTAGAGCATTGTTTATAATTTGCCTTTTGTTATTCTTCTTTTTTTCGATATAGCTACTCCTTCCTGATGACCATCACCAACAGGCAGGAGATAGCTGCCCGTCTGTGGCAGCAGAGGCTGGGGAACATACAGTCAGAACAGCAGTGCCTTTTGATCCTGGAGAAGAAAGAGGCCGAAGCAACTGACTCTAACCCAGGGCCCAGCACAGCATTATGCCAGCTCTCACCCTCCTGCTCAGTACATCGCCGGCATCAGCTGTCTCTGTCCCTGACTGCACATGTTGCTGCACCCTCCCCCACACTAGGTCATTGCTTCAAAGCATCATGCAGTGGATGGACCGGATGGAGAGCCGGCTTACCAGCACTGAACAGAGCCTTGACCAGCTCAGGACCCATAGTGACAGTGCCCTTTTTAGGCCCTTTTTTTTGGGTGGGAGGGACTTGTTGTGGGTGAAGTAGGTGATGACAGATTTGGGCTGAATTTTTGACTTTTCATTTGTCTTTTTGGGGATGGGGTTATTTGTTCAGGGAGACGGGTAGGACTGTTGTGGGTGGAGAGGGAGGGTTTTCTATTTGTAAATAATAAAGGCAATATATTTTTACATTATTTGTGTGTCAACTCTTTATTTGGGGGTTTTAGACTTTTAGTTTGCACTGCTGTCTTTTAGTGGTGCCTAGACCATTGCTCTATTGCCCTCTGCAACTATTATTGACCACTAGAGGATGATTACCCTTACCTATTTCACTAGAAAAACCAATTACACACAAAAAATATCTTCTTCAGTAGGTGTTAAATACTAACCAAACAAGTTCACTTCAGTCCATAGTTCATCTCTTACCTGATTAGAGGAAGCTAGGGAGCCTTCTTACTTCAGGGTTTTTCACAAGATGGCATCTTAAAGGGGTGGTACATAGGTAGGTAATAGTAGTAGCAGGCTAGCATGCTAAGAGGGAAGACAGACCTTCACAGAAGGTGCCACTACCACCTATGCGAACTCCAACTACAGGATTAATCAAAGGGTTATCCTGAGTGGCAGTTGCTGCATATGTCAAAGAGAGGGCAGGGGGACGAGGGGGAGGGGAAAAACAAATAAGAAAAAAAAACACTTACTGTTCCCACCATCGCCTCCTGCCGCCTTGATCCTCTTCTCTCTGGCGCCCCAGCATTCACTTGGACACCAGCACAGGCTCCCCAGCAATCCTGGCACAGCTCTCATGCTATACCTGGCATGAGAGTATAGTCATGATTGGTCTGAGTGCCTTCCTCTTCTGCTCAGGCAGTGCACTTGGGTCTGTGGAGTTTGTCCAGGTTGGCTCTGCAACACAGCTGGGTTGCAGAAACCTAAGCGTGCATGTCTGTTTGGTCAGCCACTAGCCAAACACACATGTCCATTAAGGGGCATAGTTAAGGAAAGTGGAGCTGCATTGGGCGCAGCACCACACTTCCTTGCGCCCCCTAACGCCCCCCTACTTCCACCATTTATGTGTCGTATTTGAAATACGGTGTACCATGATGCAGGGTAGCAGACAATAGCGTCAAAATGTTTGATGCTATTGATGTACTGTTCAGGGTTATCCTTAACAGTACGTAGGGGCCCATTGTAACTAATGGTCTGCCCCAATTTAATGCCTGCTCTTAATGAGTAGGCATTAGAAATGCCCAAAAAAATGACGCAAGGAAATCTCTTTCTTTGTACCATTTTTTCAGCTCCCTTAATGGGGGAACATCCCCTTGCACACATTATGCCTGGCGCAGGAATAATGTGGCACAAGGGGTTACAACATTGCACAATGCATGCATTGCCCCACTTTTTAAATATGTTGTGGTGTTTTTGGCCATCTAGCCGCACAGTATAGTAATGTGTTGTTGGATGGCGCTAGTCCCTCATAAATCTGGACCTAAGTGCATGTCACTCCTCCACCCCCTCCCATCTCCCATAGGCCAATCCCACCCCTCCCTTCTCATGCTGGCTAAACAGAAATATAACATGATAATGAAATAATATTTTATTTTTCTACTGTTGGCTCTTAGCCAGTGGGCCGACACTCCTCCGCCATTGCGGTGGAGCTCCCCTTGGTTATCTATCACTGTCACTTGGTTGAAAGAAAACAGAGAGTTATTGGGTCATCATCATATTCTCATAACTTTAGGAGGGTTGAGACCAGACTACCACAATGACAGTATTTGAAACACAGCAAAGAAGACCTGACATGATAAAAAAATCTAGCAATATCAATTTCTTCTGAGCAATGGTGGGGAGCTATAGTATGAAACAAAAACTGGGAAATTAAATTGTGGAGTCAGTAGAATTGGGCTCAGACTCAAGAGTGTACAGAAAACACACACACAAGGCATTAATGAAGATGTTGATGGGGGCCAGTGTGGAATATTGCTCAGGTGATAGAAGGTCATTCAGTGAGTTGGTGTTGCATTCACTACATCCGCCCCAGCAAGTGTGTGATTCATTTATGGTGAAAAGTTATGTCACACCTCAATAAATCACACAACACAAGGGAAGAGGGTTAGGTTCTCAATGAATGGATGGGAAAGAGGATTTGGGAAAGTTGTGGCAAAGACAAACACTACACAAAAGAAACCACAACAATATTAGTTGGGGTGCTGAGCAGCACACCATCATCAATCTTTTGTGGTAGGAAACGAAGGGATAAGTAAGCATGACACAGTTCAGTAAATTCATTGGAAACATTCCTCCTTCCCCAGAGAGAGCCCATATAGTATATCTGAAGTGTTATGTCTTCTAGTTTTGAAATATGGATCTAAAAATTATGATTGTTAAAAGGAAAATGATACTGAATTGCCAAATTGGATGATGCATCTCCATTCTTCTTGGAATGTCTGTCACTTTAGTCCCTGTCTGAACCTGTCTGGTAGATAAGCAGGAGTCTTAAGCTTTCCAAGTTTTGTTTGTGCAGGAGAGGACTAGAAGAAGGCCTGTGTATTGATAAAAACAGTAGCAGTACTACAGAGTAAAGGAAAAGGACAAAAGAAAGCAAGGTAAGTTTCATGAGGAGTCAGGAATGTACCAAGAAATCTCAGAGCAAGAACATAAGAGGAGTTCCATGTTTGAGCTAGCAATGCAGCAAACACATACTCAGCAGCATTTCTAAATCAATGCACCTCTCTCCATTTCACAGAGCTGAGCAAGTACTAGGCCTCATAGTCTTTGCCATCATCATAGGTTCTCTTTGAAGTCAAGAACTTCATCCTTTCTAGTTGTTGAGGTAGTCCCACCCTGAATCCTTCCATCTTCCTCCTCCAGACTCTGAGTAACTCCATCTCAGTCCCAAACTGAGCAAGGTAGACCTGTGAAGTGCACTGCTGTTGAAGAACAAATAGAGAAACAAAACTGGACTATTGTTATGTAGATCTGTGTTTGGTAACAAAAGTGGATGGTTTGTTATGAGGAACCACAAAAAATGAGTAGACCCTGCAGGTAATTTTCGCTGCTTTTGAAAGGCCATTCACTTTCAGGAATTAAATGAACATCCATCAGCCCCAAAACATTGCAAATCATAAGAAACACATTTGTTGAACTCCTTCCCTCACTGTCAGTCACCACATACACCAGTCATCACTCAATAATAAACATTCACAATCAATAAATATATCACCTCTCATTGGTGCAATAGTTACTTAGTTACCTCTTCCAATCCAAGCATGGTGGTTAAACAAAATACCCCTTCTTTGATGGTATCCACACATTGGAATTAAACATTGGCACTGGCAGCCTTTTAATCAATGATCTTCTAGGGCAGCCCTGCCAGGCGATGTAAAAATAGGATACTCAATAGAATGTGAGGGAGGCAGGTATCATCTCCGACATCCTGAAGGGTATGTGGGGGCTTCTTCACGACACATGGGTCCAACTCTAATCTGGCCATGTATGTGACTATGAAATCAATGGTGGGGCAGCATAAATCTAACACATACATAATGTAGCATTACCACATTTTTTTTTTTTTTTTGCAAGCAAAGAAACAGAAAAAGAAGCTGAATGTGAAATAATGAAAATGTTCCACGCTGGCACTGGCATGCTCAATCTGCGAAGTAGAGTTTGTCCTCAAACTCTGGTGGTTCTAACAGAAGTTGTTTAGTTAACAAGCGTGATCCTCTTCCTGTGGTGTTTCAGGAACTGTGTAATCAGGTGGTGACAAATGCTGATTTATTTCATCATGGTTAATCTCTCCACGTTTTGAGGTGAGAGACTGATCCCTCTCACTGTAACAACTGCACCAGCTGCACTGAACACACGTTCAGCAGACACACTGGCTACAGGACAAGCCAGAAAATGTATTGGCAGTCCGCTGAGATCTGGCCATTGGTGCATCTTCCCATATCAATGCACCAATGATTTTTGATCCACATGCATTTCTTTCAGGCCATCTGGATAATCCTGGAACATCCTATGAATGGTCATTGGTGCTGCAGCCTGCTCAACTGTTTTTTCCTTTACCTGTGTACTAGACTTGCCATTTGAAACCAAGCCAATGCAGAAGTTGTTTCAGATTCTTCTGTTGCTGTGGTTGCTGGTTTTCTTGTTGGTGGGGTTTGGGAATGTGAGACAAGACTGCCCTCTCTGGAGGTTGAAGGCGGCACCCCAGAACTGTGGAATGGGACTCTAAGTTCCAGCCATTCTTCGTCCAGTTCTCCTGCTTGCTCAACAATCCACCTCTTGCATTGTGAAACATCCCCCTTCAGAACAAGAGTTTGTAATGCAACAGGTCTTGCATTTGCTTAAGTTAGAGCTTTTGGCATTGTAAATTCATAACTGGACTTTTCTTGCCACATAAATTGGTCAACCCTGCGTCTTAATTTTGTCTTTTCCTGCCAGTGGCCCTGCATATAACTAAAGGTATTCCATTTACCTTCTTCCTCTATCTGCAGCAACACATGTAAATGTTGCCATTTAGCATCCCAATTTAAATCTGCCATTCTAATTCCAATAAAATACCACTTTCACCATCCCACCATCAGAGTTCTGTCTGGCTAACACAATTCCCCCCAAAAAGACAAAAGACACAAGACAGCCACAGAGGAGGAATACACTAGAGGGGTCAACCAAACATCTCAAGGGTGTCTAATAAGGATGTTCTGTTGGCCTGAATTATAGCCATCATTGTGATAAGGAGAGATCATTAAAACAATACAATTATCACATAAACCTTTATCTGAAATACCGTTTTGGCATTAGACTGTAATTCTAAAAACAGCCCCTAGAAAGTACTATAACAAAAATATCATTTGTAAGAAACATGGTCATGTAACCATATTGTTTTCCCCCAAAAGGGCATAACCCCATGGAAAACAAACAGGAGAAGATAATGCGGTGTAACCATATACGTTTTAGGGCTAGCAGGCCTAATGGAATTATATTAAAAAACAAGGCCTTTAAAACAAAACCTCTTCCAGCTGTAAAACAGAGAGTTCTTGCCATATGAAAGCTTAAAATACACTGAATGGTAGAAGGGGTTATTATATTGGGGACTCCCACTAACCTAGTGTGGGAACTCAAAGATGATGTAGACAGAAAAATTGTGTTGAAGGTGGTCCCATTGTCCTAGTACCACCACAGGCTGAGTTATCAGCAAAAATATTTTATAAAAGTAAAACCCTGCAAAGCATTATCGGGTGGGTTTCCTAAGTGCAGTGGATATTGTAGTATCAGCTCTCATGCTGTGCCAGGAGAGTCACTTTCACTTTGAGGATTCCTATTTTACATAAAGCATTTATCACTTTAAAGTGTTTTAAGGGGAAAGCAGCAGGAAATTACTCTGATTAGGTAACTGTGAACAATGTGACCAGCACTCCAATAACCTCGATCGAGTTTGCGCTGTTGTGGCTGTTCACGCTGTGAGCGCCATGCAACACAAAGGGGAGAGACAAAAGAAAAAATAGTTCACCCACACTGAAGTATATCAACAATCATGCAATAATCCATGTAACAGGGCAGTCTGCAGGGCGTGACAAAAGCAGCCTCAAGGCGATACAAACGTAAAGCATTTACCAATGACATGAAGTGATTTTGGAAACACAAGCCCAGGAATGAATGAAAGTGATGGGCATGAGATGGGTGTGGTTGAAAACCCACAATACTTATAACCGGTCAAAGCACTTGTGCGCTCGACCTGAAAAGGAATGATATTGCAAATAATTTTTCTGTGGCGGGGATCAAGTAGGCTGGCACACATTTACTATTTGGATGAGATAATGTCATATTGTATCCTTGCGAGTACTAGACCTCAGAATCAAGCAATAGCTTAGATTTGTAGCCAAGGCATGTGCTTCTGAGTTTTTGTTTGCACTTTCGAATGCTAACCTTTCAGGCACCTTCTTTAGCTGCTCCTGTAGCAGATGCAATAAAGGGATAGCTTGGCCCTTGTACTGCCCTCCTTGCTAACTTCCAATGAGAAAACCTCTAAGAGGAGCAGCATCTATGTGAAGTATTTGACTAGGTCCCATTTCTTTGCCTCCAATGGTCATAGCTTTCCCAATTGCATCAGCTCTTCTTTGAATGCCATGGTCATTGATTTGTTTGTAGTGCTCAAACAGACGGTTTAACATATAATAGGTTGAGTTCCAATGTGTTGGCATCTCCTGTAAAAGGCTGAAATAGCCACTGTCTGCCATGGCCTTGACTATGTTACTGTCATAATCCATGGCAACAAATCGAAGACCTCTGGGTCACAGCCATTCAGACACCTTGCTATTACATTCTTCCATGATGTTTGCAGCTATGTGTGATTTCTCCATGGCAAACATGGCTACTTTTGCATTCCGCCGAACATAGCTTTTACTTTACCCCCAGAAAAAAGATCCAGTGTGCAGTGATGCACATGTAATCAGTCACCTTACATCTTGTCCTTATGTCTGTTGTCAGGTGAATAGTGTGGACAATACTTTCCTGCATAGCTTGTCCAACCAAATGCAGCACATCGTGATTCAGCGGTGGAACACCACCTCTGGCAAAATCTGCTTGGTTTGGAACCTTACATTTCAGGTAAATTGCTGCCAAAAACTGTAAGAATCCCAGTCCTTCTACAAAAGAAAAAGTGAGCAGGTCCAGCTCTATCATTTTTGCCAGCTTCCTATTGTACAAACGTGCCATTGGGTCGTTGCAGTCATAGGGCCCCTCCTGCCTAAACATGCCTGTAGTTGTAGCCTGGATTTTTTTCTTTTATGGGCCCACTGACACAGGCGACTTTTGAGATGTAGGTGGTGGTAGTCTCACTGTGTGGCATGATGGTGCAGTTACTATATGCTCTGGTGTCTCTATCTGACTCTGAGTCTTCCTGTTCCATTGTGAGGTCACTAAGGTGAGTGATTCTGGTGCACATCTGAGGACAAGGCTGATTTGCATGAAGATGTCACCCTTGTCTTCTTCACTTTCCACCGTGGTTTGACCAGTTGTAACTGATGTATCATGGCTCTCCTCACCTTCACCACTGCAACCACATTGAGCCGTTTGTTTAAGGTACTCCTCCCACGGGATTGCATGATGTATTTTCATATGAGTCATGTGGCCCCCAGTACCATAATGTGAACCAGGCTCACCTCAAAGAATACTCTGTGGTAACCGAGCATATGGCAATGTTCTCCCCCTGTTTGCTGATCATAAAAAAGTCCAAAACTGGGAAGGAGTACTTTCTTATTTGGCACTGCCAATGACTGAAGTAGAATGGGATGTAAGTGGTTGTAGATGTGTTGATTGCCTCTTTGCAGTGCATTCTTGCTCTGAGGTAGGGATTGCTGCATGTCTCTGCTGGGGCCTTACAAATATGGGAGCTAGTGGTGCTGCCTGTGAGACATCCCTTGGAGTAGGTTTGATAATTATGTCGTACTCCTCTGTGCCAGCTTCCACAATGACTGGCTTGTCGTCATCATCCTCACCATCCTCTTCCATGATTCTAAGGCTTTCCGGAACTTTCCTTTCCCCTTTTCTCTCCTGGCATCTCCTGGACTCTGTCAGGGTCCACGCCATATCCCTATCATTGTCATCAGAAGTGGTGCTTGGTGAAGATGCTGTAGTATCCTTCCTTTTTCTTGCTAGAGATCTGGTAACCCTTGTTTCTAGGAGAGGAAGTTCTTGCTTGAAAGAAAGTTCGACCTCCTGTTCTGCTACAACTTCAAGATCTGGCTGCGGCTGCAGTCCACTTTGCTCTGTTTCCTGAAATGATTGGGTACTATTTTGCAAAAGTGACAAAACCAATTCAACATCACTAGTCATAGGCGTTGCCATGATTCCAGTGGATGCTTCACTAACAGACATGGTCTTGGGCTTTGGTTAGGGTGGTGCTTTTAATGCTGGAGTGCTTCCAGGTTCTTCCCCGGAAGCCGGTGTGACAGGCACACGTCTCCCAAATAAGGTTGCATTTTGCAAGGCACTGGCGGTAAGCTGCTTTTTCTCACTTTCTTGGGAGCAACTTTCTTTGGGGCCATCTTAAGCTCTAGGTTGGCAGTGGCACTAAGATGTACAAGCGAAAGAGTTTGGTGCCTGTACATTGAAGTAACTGTAAGGCCTTCTCTTTGGTAGTAGTGCAGGTGATGTGGAGTCTCCTGTCTTATGCAACCAAGCAAGAAAAACATGTAGTTAGTGAAACATGGCATTGTTGCAGGTTGAACATAGTACAGAGAAATGCAATCTGACGTGGTTGGTTACTTATAAAATATAGCTCTTTAATCAAACATTGTAAAGGCAAACCACACCACCACACCATAAAAAAATATATTTGAAAGCGGATATCACAACAGGCAGATCAAGCTCTTTGCTTTATCTCCATCAGTTTTAAAGGATACTCCTGGTGTAGTCAGAAAGAGGTGCATGGGCAAATGGAATCATCCTTTAAGTAACCTAGGGCAGCAAGGTTGCCCAGGCGAAATGAAATAATCATTAACAAAATGAATTGTGCTGTTGATTTATCTGCCGATCTCCGCAGCCAGGGTGTCCTGGAGGAAATGGAATTACACTTAATAAACTGAATGTTGAACTACAGCTGTGTTTATTTGGTATAAAAAGATGGAGGTATGGAATGGATCAGATAATTGTAGATGATGGAGAAAGGCAAAATGCAGAATTAAATAAGTTAAAATAAAAATACAAATATTTTAAAAAACTTAAATAATAAATATAAACATTAAAAAATAAAAAAAATAAAAAATAAGAGTAAAACAATTAAAAAGCTAAAATATATAAATTAAAATAAAAATGAAATCAAAAAATGAATTAAGAAATGACATAAAAATTAAAATAAAAAATAAAATGTAAAAATAAAAGTAGAAAAACGGATTTTTTTTTAAAAGCAAATGATGAATAATTATGATGTTTGTTTTTAAGCTTATGTCAAAGACACACTGACTGCACACACAAAATTGCTGCCAGCCAGCCACATGGTCAAAGAACAAGTTTAATCAACAAGGAGCAAGCAGGAGGCATTGAGAACAAAGAACACATGCAAGTCTATGGCAAGAGACATTGGCTGGATGGACAAAATGGATGCCAGCCAGCCAAATGGTCAAACAACAACAACAACAAGGAGCGAGGAGGCATGGAAAACAAAGAACACATGCAAGCCTATGGCAAGGGACAATGGCTGGATTGATAAAATGGCTGCCAGTCTGACAACAACAAGCAACAAACAACAGCAAGGAGGCATGGCAAACAAAAAACACATACAAGCCTATGACAAAGCACATTGACTGGATGGACAAAATGGCTGTCAACCGAACAAATAGTTAAACAAGAACAATAAGGAGCAAGAAGGCATGACAATCAAGAACACAAGCAAGCCTATGGCAAGGGACACTGGCTCGTTGATGCTCTTTTTGACTAGATTTAGTGGCTCTGGTGTAGAAAATCTACTTCAGAAGTGAGTTTGCCCTAGCGAGTGGCCCTGTTTTGGCCACCGGTGCCACTGGAAGCAACACAAGAGAACACATAGTCTTGTGCATGTTGCTAGTGGCCCAGGAGTATCGTCACACTCACGAGAGAGCGTCAAAACCCAATCTCACGAACAAACTCCATTCTGCTCTCTGGGAAGTATGAAGTGCCTGAATTCTGCAAACTGCGCCAGCAGACTGGAGATCTACGCTCAGGCCCATATGTCACCATGTGCAATGTCAGATCTGCTCTGTCATAATTTAACAAGCCTATTTACATGGTTCACCCTATGAGAATGCCTTTTTGTACCTAAGTCCACAAAGTATGTGAATTCCCCCTTCTTTCACAAGATGAGGTAAGACCCAGACCATTTGTCTTGGGGGTCTCCTGGTACTAAAGGCTTTAAAACCTACAACAAATGTCCAGGTTGGTACTTAACCACAGCAGATGTTTGGTCATATTAGTGCTTGATATCCTCCTGGTTGGCCTCCAAGTTTTTGTTTGCCTTTTCCTTGTACTCTGCTATCCTGGAGAGGAAAATTAACATGTAATCTAGGATGCCCTTTTTGTGTTCCTTGAGAGGTCTTTCACAACTTTTATTGGCTAAGTGTAAGGGACTCTTGACAGGGTGTCCGAAGAGTAACTTAAAGGGACAGAAACCTACCTGATTCTGAGGAATCTCCCTGTAGGCAAACATGAGGCACAAGAGAAGAATATTTCAAAATCATCTAAGGTTCTCAGGTAAACCCATGATCATGCCCTTCTTGGTCTTATTAAATCTTTCAACAAAGACATTTCCTTGGGGATGGTAAAGTGTTGTGGACTTAAAGGCCACTCTACAGTCATTGCAAATGACTTTCAGATAGACAGGCATGAAATGAGTCCCTCTATCTGAGATGTCCTTCTTAGGAAATCCAACCCTGGTAAAAATATCAAGTAGGCTCTAGATATTGGAGGTGAAATTACTGTTTTAAGGAAAATGGTTCTGGATATCTGGTGGCATAGTCCACAAGTACTGGGATAAACTCATGCTCAGAGGCAGTAGGTGGGTCTTTGGGACCAACAATATCAATCCTCCTCCTTTCAAAAGGAGTCCCCACCACAGACAGTGGCATCAGAGAAGCATTTGGCTTGAAGTGGACAACACAGCAGTAGCACAACTCTTTCACCTTTCCAGACATCTGGGGCCAGTAAAAGTGACTGATCTTCCTGTCCCAACTTTTGGTCTGCCCCAGATCTCCGGATAAGGTGTAGTCATGATCTAGGTTAAGGAGGAATTCTCTGTACTGTTGGAGGAAACCCCTTTTCCTGGTTGCCCCTGGCTTGGGTTTGCTTGCCACACTGTATGGCAATATCTCCCAGTATACTTTATAAGTACCACTGATATCACCATCCTCAGTTTATCAGGCAACTGTCTCAGGCCCTCAAGAGTGGGACACATCTCCTGTCCCTGGCTCAAGTCCTCTCTGGAAGGACCACCTGCTCCTGAAGTTCTGCCAAGTCAGCCATATTTTTCCCATTGATGATAAAATCCATAATAGACTTTTTCGGAAAACAACTGCTTGTAATTCTATTTTACATGCCGAAAGTGCTCATCCTAGATATCAGGTGGAAGCAATTCCTTTTGGTGAATTTTTGAGGGCACGACGCAATTGCAGTAGAGATGATGAATTTGCTGCCCAAATGGATGACATGGAGAGGAGATTCACAACTCGCGGTTACTCAAAAAAGATTCTGAGGAAAGCTCGACACAGAGCAAGGTTTTTGGATAGAAATGTAACTTTGAAACCCAAAGAAATCAATGAGATCAAGGTGGGATCCAATTTGGTAAGACTCATAACTGATCATAATGATGCATCCTTGATTTTGAAAAAATTTATCATCAAACATTGGAATCTACTATTGCATGATGCATCACTCAAGGATGTGGTGTCTGGAACAGTAGTTACATCATTTCGTAGAGGTAAAACCCTAAAAACTTTATTAAGTCCTAGCTTTACCACAATCTCCCCAAATTTAACTTGGCTATCCCAAAAAAGTATTGGTTTCTTTAAATGTGATTTTTGTGGGGTTTGTCGCTGGGCTTGTCATAAGATAAAGGAATACTCTCATGAGGGTAAATCAAATGGAATTTGTTACACCATGGACTGTAATTCCAGTTTTGTTGTATATATAATACGCTGCAAATGCTCTAAAATTTATGTTGGAAGTACTATACGACCACTTAAAATTAGAATAGGAGAACATATGAGGGCACTCAAGAATGTTGATGTGAGATACCCTTTGGTGGCACATATAGGCCCGTATTTATACTTTTTGACGCTAAACTGCGTTAAAAATTTTGCGCCGGCTAACGCCATTCTGAAGCACCAAGCGGGCGCCGTATTTATTGAATGGCGTTAGCCGGCGCAAGCAGACCGGCGCTGCCTGGTGTGCGTAGAAAAAAAACACGTACACCAGGCAGCGCCGGCGTTGGGAAAAATGGCGTTAGGGCGTCTTAAAATGGCGCAAGTCAGGTTGACGCAAAAAAATCGTCTTAACCCGATTTGCGCCATTTGAAACGATGCCCAGACGCCATTTACATGACTCCTGTCTTAGTAAAGACAGGAGTCATGCCCCCTTGCCCAATGGCCATGCCCAGGGGACTTATGTCCCCTGGGCATGGTCATTGGGCATTGTGGCATGTAGGGGGGCACAAATAAGGCCCCCCTATGCCACCCAAAAAAAAAAAAAAAAAATGTATACTTACCTGAACTTACCTGAATGTCCCTGGGATGGGTCCCTCCATCCTTGGGTGTCCTCCTGGGGTGGGCAAGGGTGGCAGGGGGGGTCCCTGGGGGCAGGGGAGGGCACCTGTGGGCTCATTTTGAGCCCACAGGCCCCTTAACGCCTACCCTGACCCAGGCGTTAAAAAGTGGCGCAAATGCGGGGTTTTTTGACCCGACCACTCCCGGGCGTGATTTTTGCCCGGGAGTATAAATACGACGCATTTGCGTCGCCGTCATTTTTTTAGACGGGAACGCCTTCCTTGCATCTCATTAACGCAAGGAAGGCGTTCACGCAAAAAAATGACGCTATTTGCCCATACTTTGGCGCTAGACGCGTCTAACGCCAAAGTATAAATATGGCGTTAGTTTTGCGCCGAATTTGCGTCGAAAAAAACGACGCACATTCGGCGCAAACGGAGTATAAATATGCCCCATAGTGTCCTGCAATGCACAACCTAATCACAAAAGTTTTGAATTCTTTGGACTTGACCACATCCCTCGTGACCCTAGGGGTGGTAATAGGGAATTACGCTTACGTAGACAAGAAGCCCTATGGATCATGAGACTAAGAGCTGTAGAATCAGGTCTTAATTCCGACAGAGAATTGGAATTTTTCCTGGGTGATTAATTTCAGATTCAATGGTTGTTAGTATGTTTTCACTAATCATATTGTCAATGCTGCACATGTGTTTAAATGCTGTGTGTTGGGGCATCATTGTGTAATTACTACATGATTTGTCTATATTTATGAGTTCTGTACCAAGATTCTCAAAATGTCATAAATTCAATTAATTTGGGGGTTTCTATTCAATTCAATGGTCTTTTTCAATCTGTAGTGTCTAATCTTTTGCCATGTGGTGAATGACAGTTTGGCCATAGGGTGAGTGACTCCAGCATAATTGGGTCCATTAAAAAATGGATTGTTAATTTGAGTCGTTGTATTGTTCTCCCTATTGTATTGAGTGATAAAAATAGGTAGTTGAATTGCAAGTATTCCATTTCGGTGGCTTTTCAGTTAAACTAACGGGATTTAGCATGGCACGCGTGGTGCGGTTTGTATTACGGCCAGCGATTGGTATAGTCAATGTGTACTGTATGGTACGAAGCATGGTACCACCGTGAGGATATACGTACGAGTTGTTTCTGTTCAAGTAATTTCGGGGCTGATTTGTAGTCCATCTTTCATTTCCCTGCTCCAACACGGAATGGGGAAGAACCCGGAAGTACATTTAAACTTCCGAGTTCGTGTGCGCGTTGCTAGCGCACTCGCTGGGCGTCCTAACACGGAGGTGCCGGTTTTCAAACATCGGGGATAACAACTAAAGAATTTTGGGGTGAGTGCACGGGCCGACTTGATCAGGTCGGTGAGGTCTATAACCTTGTTTAATAATTAACTTTACTTTAAAGAATATTGTGGGTGTTATTTTTATAAATAGTCCAAGCGATTTTAGAATCATGAGCATTATCATAGCTACATCACCAGACACCTACCTTGGATTTTGTACTATTGTTTTCTGGAGGACATGTACTACTATTGGTTGTCAAACTAGGGGTATTTTTGTATGAAGCGCATTTTCCTGAGATTTATTTGTTTTTTCTATTGACAGTCCATTTGAACTTCTTTTCGGTGAATATTCACATTGCAACATATCGATTTCGGATCATCTGACATTATTGTCTAATGCTAATAGTGATATTGGATTGTTGAGGTATTGTGTATTAGAACAATTTTTATTTTGGTGGTCTTATAGCACTATGGGTGGCATGTTTTTGTTTGCTACTGATTATCGTTAATAATCTTTCACATATATATAGCATATGGTTAGCCTCTACTTGGTTAGTGATTGTGGATATTTGTATACAGGTTCCTGAGGTTTCCTGAATGTGTGATTAACTGTCTTTTCACTAAATCCGGGTATATTTTCAACTATTATTTCACCTCCCTTTGGGCTCTGGTAAAATTCTATCATGAATTTGACGATTGAGCATATTGGTCTTAACTCGTGTATGTTATTTATGATTTCTAGCCCTGAAGAAGTCGTAAGGGATGTTAATTACTCCCAAAGACGAAACACGTGTTGGCTGGAAAGCTGGAAGTACATATTGTTTTGGATTGCTGACTGTCCAATATGAAGTCATATGTTCAATAAACTCTGGACTGATTTATTTTCCGTACTGATTCACTCCAAAACTTACTGGTGGCATCATGGACTGATTTTCGCAACAATTCAATGTGAATTCTGTATCTTTTTGTTCTTCGTTTACTTCAGGGGCACCTCGTTGTGTATTATCTATCAATGCAACATCCTCCTCTTCCAAGACCGGTCCATCCCCCTGAGGGTTGTGCTCCTTCTGCTGCTGAGGAGTTTTGGAAGAAGCCTTCTCAGGGTTCCTGCCGTTCTTCTTGGTACTAGGGACTTAGTCAGCTGTTTCATGATCCACTACCCATTGACTTTCCCTCAAGGCTTTCTGTGTTTTAGTGAAGACACAAACAAACTCGGGAACCCCAGTTTTAATGCGCAAGTTCTTCTCTCTACCTCTACCCAGGCAGAGGTTTTCAGGTTGTTCCCCAATAGGCACTCTACTGGTATGCAAGTGACACAGCTTCTTGCTTAGGGCCAGTAACTCCTCCTCACTCAAAGACTACCACAAGTATGGGATGTGACTTTGTTACATTGTCAGAGTTAACTATTCTAGTACCTTATCAGGTAGGATCTGGCTTGGGGAAACCAGCTTAGCCATAACCATGGTTATGCTGTGTTAGACCTGGCATCCCAGGCATGGTATCCCCTGTCTTATTTTGCTTCTACTTCCCGAATTTTGACTGTTTGCTGGTGTGAGAGAACACAGCTGTTTGCAGCGGCCCCCTAACCTTTTGCCCCCATTTTTTACCTTTTGCTGGTGTTTTCCTGACTCTGATGGTGCCCTGGGTACTGCTAACCAGTCCCAGGGCCTGTGCTCTGTATCAAATAAGTATGCAAATTAGGCTAATTATAATTGGCTATGTCAACCTACCTATAAGTCCCTAGTACATGGTATGGCATGTAGGTTTAGGAACCCCAGCATAGATAGTGCACCCATAGATGCACTGCTAGGGTTCCCAGTGTCATTTTAAAGGCAGGCCTACCTTGCTTGATGCTTTTAAATTAAAGTTTTATGCAAATTTGACTTTGGAATTAAAAGTACTTCCAAAGTCTTAAACTACCTTATTATTACATGTAAGTCACCCCTAAGCTGTGCCCTATCTACCCCTAGAGTTGGGTGCCATGTAACTATAATCTGGGACCTTATAAAATAGTTTTATAAGCCCTGGTGAGGTAAAACAGCCAAATTTGTTTTCCCCTCTTTGTAGTGAATGGCATCCATAGGCTAGAATGGGGAGACTTTATTTTAATTTATAAAGTCCTCCTAAGTGTGAGATACTTCATGTGTGGTATCAAATTAATTGGTATAATAATTCCACAACTTACAATTGTTGAATTTAATATAACTTGTTCAGGTAAAGAGTTTTGAACTCTACCTAAAAAGTTGCCAACTTCAGCCCTGTCGTGCTCTGCTCTGATTGGCCAGCCTCTGGCAGCCTTGCCAGGCTGCCTTGATGAGATGTGAAGTAACTTGGGCTGAACACAAAGAGATGTGCCTGGAGGAGGAGAACTTCCCCCAACAAATGGAGAAGCAAGAAGGGAGGAGGGCTTCCAAACTGGTCTTTGAAGGCAGGGAAGGGCATTTGGAGCAACCCAGCACCTCCCTCACATCCTGCAAACCCAAACAATTAGGTGCCCCCAATTAGATTAGGAGAGGGCAGGAGAAGGGTGTTTTTAAGATTTGTAGCCACACCTGTGAGTGGACTCAGCCAGATGTAACCTCCAAAAATCAGTTTCATCCATGATGGACTCTTGAAGAATGTTGCTCCATGGAATTGATTTTTGCCCAGTGGTCATCACAGGGGGATGGATCCTGCACCTGACTGGAGAACCAGGACCACCCAGGAGCAAGGATAAATAAGGCAGAGCTGCACTCACACCTCTGATCCCTGCCAGATCCGTACAAGGAAGAACTACAGGAGAAGAAGGACTGTCCTGCTGGACCCCTGACCTGCACCTGGACACTGCACTCTGGAGGACTGCACCAGCTGCACACTTGGGCTCTACCACAAGAAGGACTTTGCCTGGCTTCAGCTGGTTCAAGGAGGGACTCCCTGTTTGCTACAGGTGCAAAAGAGCTGCCCAGAGTCCCCTCCGTGAAGTCCTGCAAGCAGAGCCTAGCTGACAAGCATCCAGGGGCCATTTCAGGGTTCTGACCAGGTGCTTTCTGAGAATTGTAGTCCCAACTCCAAAGGAGCACCTCGGAGCTTCTGGAACCTTGGATCAACTTGTGGACACTTCAAGGACCCACAAAAGGACTTCTGGAAGAATATCCGGACGTCTGGAGATGTTTGGAGCAAGTCCATAAGTTGAAAAGGTGCATTGTGGGAGTTGTAGTCCCAGACCCCAAGAGGCAAACCAGAGCTTTGAACCCTTGTCTGGTCTGTGGACCACTTTCCTGAATCAAGAAACATTTCTGAAAGTAAGTATGACACAGTGTTACTTCTTGAGTGGCCTGAACTCTGGACTTTGTCCCTTTTCAGTGTGACCTTTTTTAACTCTTTGAGCACTAGTTGCTTCTATATGCTAGAAAACAGTGATTGTTTAAAAATTCATATCTCCGGTTCCTCCCGTTCCATTTTAGTTGTTTTGGTGTCATTCTAAAGATAACAATATAATCTATTGTTATAAATTAGTGGTGAATTGTTATCATGTTTTGTGTTTTACTTATTTACTGTTTTGTGATTTTTAAATGCTTCACACATTTGCCTCCAAAGTTAAGCCTTGTCCCTCGTTGCCAAACCACCAAGGGTTGAGCTGGGTTTAATTTATTGAGACCTAACAGGACCTATGTGGAGGTTATTGGCCTACTGCTAAGTGTAGGTACATACCTGCCCTTACCAATAACCCATTTTCCAACAGCTGGACTTTGGGCACTTTACCACAGCTGACCAGTGCTAAAGTGCATGTGCTCCCTGTGTAAAATGAATGTGTATTTGTCTTTTCCATGATTGGTACATTTGATTTACTAAAAAGTCCCTAGTAAAGTACACTAGAGGTACCCAGGGTCTGTAAACCAAATGCTACTAGTGGGTCTGCAGCATTGGTTGTGCCGCCAACATGAGTAGCCTGTAAACAGGGCTCAGGCCTGCTACTGCAGTGTCTGAGTGTGCAGTTTTAACCTGCATATTCGACCTGGCAAGTGCAGCCATTGCCAGGCCCAAACCTTCCCTTTTTATACATGTAAGGCACCCTTAAGGTAGATCCAAGATAGCCTCATGGGCAGGGTGCAGTGTATATTAAAGGTGGGACATGTACTGATGTGTTTTACTTATTCTGACAGTGAAATACTGACAAATTTGTTTTTCACTGTTGCAATGCCTATCTCTCTCTTAGGTTAACATGTGGGCTGCCTTTATGTTATGTTATGAAAATTTATAGAGTGCATAGCTACCCGAAGGCCTCACAGCGATATACCAAAATTTTCAAAAACACAACCTTTGGAACAGACAGCTAAAACAACCATGTTTGCAATAGCCTCTGAAATGAAACTTTGTGGCTGGATTTTCGTAAATTCAGTGGTAGTGAATTCCACAATCTGGATCCAAGTTAAGATATCGATCGAGTGGCAACAAGGGCTCCGGAGGATGATCTAAGACATCTTGTGGGGTTGTAGAATGAGGCTAGGGTTCTCAGAAGTGGCGGTCCTTTGTCATATAGGGCTCTATGGATGTAACATAAAGATTTAACTTTTATCCATTGCTGTATGGGGAGCCAATGCAGAGTGGATTGAGCTGATCTAGCCGATTAATGTCTGGGTATTTTGAAGAGAAGGCTATCAATGATATTTTGAACCACCTGCAGTTTTTTCATAACATATTTTGGTGCCCCAAGAAACAGGGCATTCCCATAGTCCAAGCGCAAGATTATTAAGGCCTGTGTGATAAGTCTCTTTGCGATGAATGGGAGTATTTTGAAAATATTTCTGAGAAGCCTGAGTATGCCAAAACAGGAGGAAGATATTATCTTCGCCTGATACTCCATGGTCAACCATGGATCCAACCATACTCCAAGACTCTTTAAATATATTTTAAGTGTAGTTTACCTTTTGGAGCAGATAGAAATATGAAGATTAATGTTTGTGAACTCACAATTTAAGAATACATCTTTTTGTAAAGTTGTTTTTTACATTGTCAGTTTGCAAAATGCCACTTCTAGAAAGTGGGCATTGTCTTGCTTAAACCATTCTGTGACTCTGCCTGCTTGTGTATTCCCTGTCTGGGTCAGACTGACATGCGGGATGTTTATAAATCCTATCTAGACAGTGACAGAAAGGGAACTGGGGTGTAGCCTGCATATCCTGATGGGCCATCTGAGATAGACTGGAGGGAGGACTGGTCACTTACACCTGAATGGGTTGGGCCTGTCCTCAAACAATGCAGTCTCCAACCCCCTAGAGCGAATCTGGAGCCAGGCCTGTGCAAGGCAGGATCCTGTGAAAAACAGAGACTTTCCTTTGAAGTTTGCCTACCTCAAAGGCAAAAAGAGGTATAAATAGTGGACCCAAAACCCCAGATCTTTAGACTACTTTTGGAATCAAGGGACTCCTCTGCCAAGGATAAGAGCTGAAGAGTTGGAGGAGGAATATTGCCCCTTTGCCTAGGACTGTGCTTTCCTGGGTTGGCCCGCAGTTGCTGCTTCTGCCTGAAAGAGGACAAAGACTAGACTTTGTGGTATATACCTGCTTGAGAAGAATTTCCAAGGGTTTGTATTGAGCTTAGCTCCTGTTTTGGAGTCCCATCAAAGGCTTCCTCTGCATGGCATCTGGACTCTCTCTGCTGAGACTCCTGCCCTGCCAAGTGGTGCCCTCTCCAGTTCCTGGACCCTTGAGAGGTGAAGTTGGCAGAACAGGGACTAAAATCCACTCACAGAATACAGTGCAGGGAAAAGTTCAACGCACCACCTGCAATGCAGCTGAAAAATGATGCGCCACCCGGTTTGCTGCTAAAATTGACGCTCAACCTGCATCGTGGCTGCAAGATCAATGCATCACAGCTGGAGAAATGACGCAACACCTGCTTTCAGCTGCTAATATAGATGCAAACCCCATGCAGCTTGGTTTTTCAACACCATGCGACCGGATTTCTCATGCATCATCACTGGGGTGTCAAAAATCAATGCAAGCCTGCTCGAACCCGAGGTGCCCGTCCGGAAATCGACACATCGCTCTCTAGTTTTTGGAACTCGCTCAGTTAGTCAAAACTCTACTAGATCCACCAGCAGAGCAGAGCTCACCCAGTGCGTGCTACAGTCAGTCTGCACTGTACTGTGCAGCCCATAACTGGGCTGCAGCACACATATGAGCCCCGGAGCAGAGACCAAAGGGAGGCGAGACAACGAAGCGGAGAGGAGGACCCCCGGAAGACCCAGTGTAGTGAAATATGTGTTTTTGACCACTGACTTTGTGTTTCACCACTCTGAACCTAGATTAGCTGTCTAGTGTTCACCAGTTGCAGACTACATTTTTTATTCAGTTTAGCTGCCTATTGACTTTATCGTAGCATTAGCCACTGCCATGTTAAAAGCTGATCGTACTTTTCCACATTGTAAACTATGCTTGTTTTCCTGCTTTCTCTCCCCAAGGGCTTTGGTTGATAAGGATGTGCTCAGACGGCAGGGAACGGCCTTGTTTTGATTTGACACCTTGGGACTGTGGCCAAACCCCGTGTTATTTTCAAAGCATACCTAAACTAGCCAGCATGTTTGAATTGCAAAATGAAGGGGTTTTTCCAGAAAGCTCATTTTGTTTTTTTAAGATTTAAAAAGACCCAATGCAACAGTGAGAGAGGGAGAGTGGCCTCAACCAGCACGTCGGATGCCTGATATCTGTCCCGTGAGGGTGGAGATCTCTTTCTCGCAGTCGAATGGGGTCATCGTCTTGCTGGTATGAGAAAGATGAATAACTTTGCAGGCCTTACATGATGCATTCTTACTTTATTATTTGCTTTGCAGTATAATATAAATACATATACTTACTGTGTACATTGCAGTGGAGAGTCATTTTGGTATATTTTCCTTTCATTGCTGTGACGTTTTTTAAACATGTGCTTTCTACATGCTAATCTGCTTTTAGGAACCTCGTGGTGAAATAATAATAAATGTCTTCTTTTGAACTGAGAAGTGCAATCCAGAGATTTTTGTCAGCTCAGTCATTAGTGAAAGCAAAACACCCAGGTGAGCCCTTGTCTCTTTCTTTGTTTTTTGTTATTGTTTGTGCACTCTGGTGCACAAACAAGGACTGAAACAGGAGCTTTTGCTGCCTACGGCCCTGCCCTGAATTCAGGCCATGGCCATAGGCAGTGAATTCTGCCATTTCTTGTCTCTTGTGCACCTACCTGTTCTGTGTGCACTACAAATGAGGCAGGCCGGTGCACAACAGGCCTGGCAGTGTTCGCTGCCTACGGCCTTGGCTTGAATTCAGGCCAGGGCCATAGGCAGAGAAAGATAGCTGGTGTTACAGGCGCCTTGTGCACTGGCATGCCCCGTGTGCACTGCACACAGGACAGGCCGGTTCATAAGAGGCCTGAAAAGGCAGATTTTACTGCCTACGGTCTTCCTGATAGCACCCGACCTTGTAACCGCTAAGCAAAGTCTGGCCCGACCCTGCTTAGTGCTTCTGAGATCTGGTGCATTCAGAACTCCCCAGGTCATAGAACTCTGCCTCCGTGGAATTCACTGAGTTATTAATTGAACTCCGTGGAATTCCACGTTTCGGACTCTGTGAACTCTGCCCAGGCCTACCGTGTATCCGTTGCAATCCGCAGGGAGAACTACCACCCCAATCCCTACATTGACAGTCCCCTTAGAAGTGTCACCACTGGGTGACTTTTTGGTGCATACAGAATCACCCCTCTTGTGCCCTGGCTGTCTACAGTCACAGCACACCCCAGCCTTTGAAGAGTCATAATTCTTTCCCTGATACCTCCTCCACTGTGATTGGGGTGAAGCCCTGGGCTCCCTCCCCCAGGCTTCTTTTGGGGTCTATTTGGACTTCTAGGAGTTTTTAAATTTGTCTCTATGTTTCCCCAGAACAGGGTCTGTCCTAACTTTTTGTTGTTCACCATCTGAGGACTTTTTGGGCACACTAGTGCATAACCAGTCATCCTTTATCTTTACTTTCTCTCTAGGGCTATGTAACTTGGAATCTATCAGCTGCTGGTGTAACTTCTTCAAGGTACAATTTGTAAGTATATGCCCTTTAACCATTATATTGTATAAGCCCTTGTTATAAATGGGGTCTTTGATTGACTGTCAGGTTAACAGTACACACAAACGATGCTTTGTTGAGTTTTCAGGCAGGGCAGGCTTTGTGTGGATTTCCAGCGCATAGACTGGGGTCCTCTTCAGGTTCCGGGGTTTTTGGATGACCTGGGGACGATGCATCAAACTCCTGGGCATGCAGGACAAAGTCACAGGGGCTGCGTCGAGCCAGTGGGCGATGCATGGAAATTTATACTGCACAGCAGGTGCTGCGTTGACATCTCTCAGGAAGTGGGGCTGCATCATTCTGGAACCTCTTAGCTTTGATCCAGTGGGCCGTGCTTCGAATTTCCAGTTGCAACACTGGCACTGCGTCGATCTTCTTCCTGCGAAGTCGGGCTGCGTCATTCTGGTTCAGCGTGCAGTGATTTTGTGTGTGTCGTTTCTTGCAGGCTGTGCTTTGATTTTCGCTGCACATGGAGTTCTATGCAGGAATGAAGTCTTTTTGGTCCTGAGACCATAGGGAACAGGAGGCAAGCCCTTGAGAGCACTTCTCAGCACAGCCAGAGAGCAGCAAGGAAGCAGGGCAACAGCAAGGCAGCAGTCCTTCTCAGAAAAGCAGTCCAGGTGAGTCCTTTGTGTAGCCAGGCAGTTCTTCTTGGCAGGTTACAAGTTCTGGTTTAGGTTTTCTTCTCCAGGAAGTGTCTGAGTTGGTAGGGTCAGAGACCCTGCTTAAATATCCAAATGTGCCTTTGAAATGGGAGAGACTTCAAAAAGTGGCTTAAAAGTGCACACGGTCCCCTTTCAGTTTCATCCTGTCTGCCAGGGTCCCAGTCGGGGGGGTGGCAGTCCTTTGTGTGAGGGCAGGCTACTGTCCTTTGACATATAAGTGTCAGGCCCTCCACCTTCCCAGCCCAGGAAGATCGATTCAATATGCAGATGTATGCAAGTGTGCCTGAGCATCCTGTGTTTGGGGTTGTCTGAGTGAATGCACAAGGGAGCTGTCAACTAAACCTAACCAGACGTGTATTGTAAGGCACAGAAGGATTTAACTGCAGAGAAATGCCCACTTTGTAAAAGTGGCATTTCTAAAATAGTAATAATAAATCCAACTTCACCAGTCAGCAGGATTTTGTATCACCATGCTGGCCATACTAAATGTGACCTGGTTACTCCTTTTAGATCAGAAGCTACCACTCAAACAGTATATGAGGGCAGCCCTAATGTTAGCCTATGAAAGGAGCAGGCCTCACAGCAGTGTAAAATGTGTTTAGGAGTTTTACACCACTAGGACATGCAAACTACACAGGTACATGTCCTGCCTTTTGTCAACACAGCACCCTGTGCTAATTGTTACCTAGGGCCTACTTTAGGGGTGACTTACATGTAGAAAAAGGGGAGTTCCCGGCGTGGCAAGTACTTTTAAATGCCAAGTCGAATTGGCAGTGAAACTGCACACACAGGCCTTGCAATGGCAGGCTTAAGACAAGGTTAAGGGGCTACTTAAGTGTGTGGCACAATCAGCGCAGCAGCCCCATTAGTAGCATTTATTCTTATATGGCCAGCAACCTCTCCCACGGCTTCAGGCGGCTCCGCTATGCCTCTATGTCCTTTGGTCTCCTCACTGATATGGAGTTCCTTTCGATGCTAGACAGATAGTTGTGAATTAGAAAATTTGTGGAGACAACACTCTCCTGGTCCCTCCATTTCAAAAGAATAATTGCCATTATCCCTCTACCCACTCTCAGGGGTAATGCCATCTTACAGCAGAGCCTGGCTCTCCTTGCCTCTCCCCAGGCTTTGACAGCTTTCCCCAACTTTTGTCAGAGATCCCAGTCAATATTCTTCTCTCTTTGCACAGTGCTCTCAGCTCATTGACCCTCAATGTAGACAAAGTGACCAAGTCAATCCACCTTCTCTCCATCTTTGAAGACATTGTGGCAAAAACTTTTTGCAACTGTGTAACTTTTGACACTTTGTAACTTTTTCTTCTGGAAGCATATGTCTTTGGGAATTCAGAACTTGGCCACTTTGTGAAACTTAGTGTCCACTTGACAATCTTTCTCAGTTGTTATTGACTCATTAGTTGTTTGGTACAGCTAAACGCAAGTTCTGGATACTGCTGCAAGTTACCAATGTGAGGATTTGAGTGAACCATATGACATGGCTAAGGAGCCTTATTGTGCAGTACACTCACAAATGCCATTTTGTGTCCAGTCAGGCTTCTTGACTTAAACTTAGGCTCAACCCTGGGTAGCTGTGATTGCGAGCAGCAAGGCTTGGCAAAGGACCTTAGTGTAACGCCTTTAACAACACAAACAATTAAATAACAAAATCTCACTAAATGAAAGAAACCCTATACCAATTTATAAAAATAGGCTATGGGGGTCATTACAACATTGGCGGTAAAAGCCGCTTATCGCCGTGCAGAAGACCGTCAACACACCGCCGCGGAATTCCGCCACAGCTATTATGACCCACATTTCAGAATCCAACAAGAATTCAGACACCCACACAAGTTCGCCACACCAAAGGTCAGTGTTAAACTGGCGAAAACAAAACATCCACCGTCACGCCAACAGAAATACGCCCACACTATCACGACCCACAAATCCACGTGGCGGTCTTTCAAGCGGGATTCCATTGGCGGTACACACAGCCACGCTCAAAATACACACACACATACAAAACACCGCCACATTGGACAATTCGAATTACACACACCTGAGACACATACACACACCACTCCCACACACCCATTACAATATAAAACACATACCCACATCACCCACTAACCCCTATGACCACCATTACAGAGAGAAGGCCAGAGAGAGACACCATCATCCACAAACTACCATCCACAGGCACTCAACACCATCACCCACACAACTTCCACGCACAAAACACCACACACCACTACATATCACCACACTTATCACAATACACACCACCCCACACATCACCTACACCACCCCATGGCACGGAAAAGACACCCCAGGTTCTCGGAGGAGGAGCTCAGGGAAGAGCCACAGCTATTTGGAACACAGGTGTAGTACACCTCAATTGCAAGGAAGATGGAGCTATGGAGAAGAATAGTCAACAGGGTCAACGCAGTGGGACAACACCCAAGAAATCGGGACGACATCAGGAAGAGGTGGAACGACCTACGGGGGAAGGTGCGTTCCGTGGTCTCAAGACACCACTTGGCGGTTCAGCGGACTGGCGGCGGACCCCCACCTCCTCCCCAACAACTAACAACATGGGAGGAGCAGGTCTTGGTGATTATGCATCCTGAGGGCCTCGCAGGAGTCGGTGGAGGAATGGACTCTGGTAAGTCAAACTTTTACTAATATATCCCCCACCCTTCCTGCATGCCATCACAAACTCCTACCCGTACCCTCACCCTCAGCACTCCACCAACTCACATATACCTCACTATCACAAACCACCCATCCCAACACCAAGCCCTGCATGCAACCCCAACGCATTGACACCCATCACAAAAGCATGCCCACTGCACATACCCATACAACCCCCTAAACCATCATCACACAAGTCCCCACATAGGAATGCAAGCACTGGGGTACACCGGTCACCCACCCATTGCCCACCATTACACACACAGATGCAATAATTAAGCTTTTACACCCCTGCAGGACCACTACCCAATGTCCCCAGACAGGAGGGTCCAGACATCTCCACCCCACCCACAGAAGAGGCCCACAGTGATGACAGCAGCTCTGTCCAACTGGATCCAGATGACCAGCCCGGACCATCGTGGCCCTCAGGACAGTCGGTTCCCCTCGCACAGGCACAGGCCACCACAGACCTTCCACCCTCTGGTAACACCAGCACAGCACCCACCCAGCGGGCCCATACCTCTGTACCCAGGACACGTCAATCAGCTGTGTGTCCACCACTACAGGGAACCCAGGATAACCAACCATTCCAACAACAACAGGGACCTGGGGGCAGTGGCAGTGGGCACACGGTCCAGGGGACAGAGGCCCAGGAACACAGGGGAACTGGGAGGGCTGCTGTGTGACAGGGGGCGGACAGGCCAAGGGAACCCAATCTCCACGAGGCCTTCTCCTCCATCATGGGAGCATCCCACCACTCCCAGGAAACGATGGCAACGGTCCTGGCCAAGTTTCAGGAGACCTAGCGCATGCAGGAGAAGCAGTATCTGGGCTTCAGGGAGGAACTCAGAACCATCACCTCCGCCCTGGGCACCATCATAGGGGTGCTGAAGGAAATACTAAACACCAGGAGGGACACTGTGGCACTCT
This sequence comes from Pleurodeles waltl, assembly GCF_031143425.1. Classification (NCBI taxonomy): domain Eukaryota; kingdom Metazoa; phylum Chordata; class Amphibia; order Caudata; family Salamandridae; genus Pleurodeles; species Pleurodeles waltl. The sequence continues at coordinate 254,006,581 of NC_090437.1, read as the reverse complement.
AAGGGGTCCCTCACACTAGCATGGACGATGAACTGCCCACCACCTCCGCCGGCACTTGTGGACAGGAGGCACCGCCACAGGACCACCACACCAGCACCCTACCCCCTGCAGATGGAGAACCACCCCGCAAGCGGTCCCTGAGATCCAGGAACAAGACAGAGCACGAGGCCAAGACCCCCGCCAAGAAATGAGACCACCCTGATTGTCAACCCACTGTCCCACTTTGTCACCCTGTCCATATTGGAATTGCCCCAGCTCCACTTCCTATGCCCATATGGGCAATGCACCTATGAGACAAATAGACTGGACTCTGCCATGGACACTCCTCCGCCAACACCCCTCACCATTTAACTTCCCCCTCCAATATTTTGCATTTAAATAAACACACCTAAAGCATCAAGATCTGGAGTCTGTCTGTGATTTTGAAATAGTGTATTTGCAATTACATTGACAACATTTCCAGGAAATAGTTATGTCAACATACCTATGTCACACAGCTCTAGTCCATGAGGAATGTAAGCAGATGACACACGTTGGGACACACACCTGTGAAACCGTAAGGGAAAGTGACAACGCAGTGACCATACACTGGGTGAAATAGACAGACACGATAGAGGTGGAAGTGTAAAAGTAATGGTAGTAGGCAGGAATGTATTCTCACCTGGGTTTCACTGGAAATATTACTGGATGACTGAGTCCCTGTTGTCAATGTCTTATTCCTCTGCTTCCACCTCATCACTGTCCACAGGCTCCACAGCTGCCACAACACCGCCATCTGGACCCTCCTCCTGCAGAAAAGGCACCTGTCATCGCAAAGCCAAATTATGAAGCATACAGCAGGCCACGATGATCTGACACACCTTCTTTGGTGAATAGAATAGAGATCCACCTGTCATATGGAGGCACCGGAACCTGGCCTTCAGGAGGCCGAAGGTACGTTTGATCACCCTCCTAGTCCGCCCGTGGGCCTCATTTTAGCGTTCCTCTGCCCTGGTCCTTTGATTCCTCACAGGGGTCAGTAGCCATGACAAGTTGGGGTAACCAGAGTCCCCTAATAGCCACACCCAGTGCCTCTGTAGTTGACCCATCACATGAGGGATGCTGCTATTCTGCACTGAGCCAGGGAACATGGCATTAACATGGGAGATGTACTAGTCTGCCAAACATACCATCTGTACATTCATTGAACGATAACTCCTCCGGTTCCTGTACACCTGTTCACTCCTGTGGGGGGGGGACCAAAGCCACATGGGTCCCATCAATGGCACCTATGATGTTGGATATATGTCCAATGGCATAGAAGTCACCTTTCACTGTAGGCAAATCTTCCACCTGAGGGAAAACGATGTAGCTCCGCATGTGTTTCAGAAGGGCAGACAACACTCTGGACAATACGTTGGAAAACATTGGCTGGGACATCCCTGATGCTATGGCCACTGTTGTTTGAAAAGACCCACTTGCAAGAAAATGGAGCACTGACATCACCTGCACTTGAGGGGTGATTTCTGTGGGATGGCGGATTGCTGACATCAGGTCTGGCTCCAACTGGCTACACAGTTCCTGGATTGTGGCACGGTCAAACTTGTAGGTGATGATCAAATGTCGCTCCTCCATTGTCGACAGGTCCATCAGCGGTCGGTACACCAGAGGATTCCACTATCTCCTCACATGTCCCAGCGGACGGTGCCTATGAAGGACAACATCGAGCACAGAGTCAAACAACTCGGAGGTATGTACCCACAGTATGCACAGAACACCAATCATACACAAAATGTGGCCTGTATGTGTGTTGAGACTAGGCCTAGGTATGTGTGACACAGTTAGTAATTAGGCCATGTGGGCCCCTGAAATGGCGGCTGCCTGACCTCTAAAGCGGGACAATGGGATGTGAGGTAACTGCACTGGCATTGTACACCGTCACGGTAGGCGGGTGAAGACCGCGGCGCAATGCTGCATTGGTTAACATTGGACCCTATGGGTCCCAGGAGCCAATGACTATGTACGTCGGCAGTGATGGTACGCACCGCCGCGGACATGACCGCCGCGGACGTGACCGCCATTTTCTAACTGTTTAATCACTCGATACCTGATCTTCGACAGGAGAGGACCTACACTGCAAGTGCTGCTGTGACCTCGGTCTGGAAGAGACAATGGTTTGTGCGTCTGGGGAAAGGGCCCCTGCCTTCACTGCAGAGGAGTTGGAGAAGCTCATCGACGGGGTCCTCCCCCAGTACACGCTACTCTACGGTCCTCCAGACCAACAGGTAAGTACACAGGGAGCATGTTGTATGGGCTATGCCTGTGTGGAGAGGGCTGGTTGTAAGAAGGAATGAGGCAGAGTTCTGAGTGCATGAAAGACGGTGAATGCATGTGCCACATGGCAAGGGTAGGGATGGGGGCCACTCACTTTGACGGTGCGGTTGGTAATGACTTCTCTTCTTCCCCTGTACATTTCATGTAGGTCAGCGCCCACCAGAAGAAAGATTTTTGGCGTGCCATCGCCAAGGACGTCCATACCCTGGGGGTCCACCACAGACAGAGCACCCACTGCCGGAAGAGATGGGAGGACAGTCGCCGCTGGAGCAAGAAGACGGCGGAGGCTCAGCTGGGGATGGCCTCCCAACTTGGGAGGGGTGCCCGTCGAACCATGACCCCCCTGATGTTCCGGATCCTGGCGGTGGCCTACCCTGAGTTGGATGGGCACTTGAGGGCATCACAGCAGACACAAGGGGGTGAGTACAGTATCATTCAGCTGACTTTGCGCGCAGTGAAGTTGTCTGGGTGGGGGAGGAGGGCTGTGGATTCCCCTAGGCCAGGGCGAGTTCCGTAGGCTAGGCCCATTCATAAGACATGTCCCTGTGTCCCCCCACCCCACCTCTGTAGAGTCCCAAGTACAGCTATTCATGCCCCAGGGTCATCTATGTGTGCAGATGTCGTCCATAGCCTTGTAGGCCATTTCCCAGGAATTGCACTGCAGAGCCCAACAGCGCGACGTAGTGCAGGGGGCTGTTGTGTCTGTATTGTCCGCCAACGGTAGCGGTAAGCCATGCACTCCACCTGTCTTTCTTCTGTTCCCTCCACCCCTTTTTTTGCAGTCTCCCTGTTCTTGTGTGCATTAGCATCATCAGGCGGAGGTACAGTGGCACCGGAGTACGAGGGAGCTGCATCCCACATGGGCATGGAGGCCCACACTACGGACTCAGAATACACCAGTGGGACGGAGGGCGAGGGGAGCACCACGGCGGTCACAAGATCTGCAGCCAGCGACACAGACTCATCCTCCAATGGGAGCTCCCTTGTGGTGGCGGCAACATCTGTGCCCCCCACTTCAACAGGTACAGCCGCCACCCCCCTACCAGCACCGCCCTCCCAGCAGCCCCTCAGCGTGTGCCCCGTGCCCGCTCACCCAGGAGGGTGGGCATCACCTTTGCCCCAGGCACCTCAGCCCCTGCCCCTGTCACCTCTGCTGCCCTCAGTGAGGAGGCCATTGACCTCCTCAGGTCACGCACTGTTGGGCAGTCTGCCATTTTGAATGCCATCCAGGGTGTAGAAAGGGAGTTGCAACACACAAATGCATTCCTGGAGGGCATTCATTCTGGTCAGGCTGCCCTTCATCGAACCCTTCAAACTCTGGCCTCAGCACTGATGGCAGCCATTGTCCCTGTGTCTAGCCTCCCCCCTCCAACTTCCTCCACCCAGACCCAATCCCCTGTACTTCAGCCTATCTCAAGCACACCATCAGACCAGCCTGCACACACCTCACCACACAAGGGAAGCTCAGGCAAACATAAGCACCACACATCCCACAGGCACTCACCAAGCATCACACACATGCAGACACACCAACATCCACTGCCTCCACTGAGTCCCCCTCCTCGTCGTCTCCCCCCTCCCTCCCAGTCTCGTCTACACTCACACCTGCATGCACTACCTCTACAGCCACTACGTCCCTCTCCAGAACACCCACCAGCACACCCTACTCACGTGCAGTCACCACCCCCACTACCATCCTCACGTCCCCTGTGTCCTCTCCCAGTGTGTCTGTGACACCCCCTCCACCTCATGACAGCCTCGAGCGCATGCACCTGCACCTAAAGCCACAAAAGTTACACCTCCTACAACCACCACCTCTTCCTCCACTCCCAAACCCCCTCCAGCTACCCGTCTCAGTGTGTCCAAACAACTTTTCCTGTCCCCCTTAACCTATTTCCCACACCCCCCTTCAACTCAGCCAAAAAATCTCCGGGACCAGTGGTGCCTGTTGTTACAGGTATGTGGAGTGCACCGGGGACCAGGCCAACCAGTCTGTCATGGAGCCACAGCACAGCCATTCCCCCCCCTGTGAAGCACCAGAAGTTGGACAGTGCCCGGCGGGAGAGGGGGAAGACTCCAGCCAGCCAAGCCGCTCACAGGGGTCCCGGGGGAGTGTGGACTCAGCAGTGACTCATCCCAAGGTGGGGAAGGGGCAGAAGAAATCTGCAAAGTCAGTGAGGAGCAGCACGGCGGAGAAGACCGCCATCATCCCCACTGGCCAGGAGGCCACCACCAGCCCCATCTTCGCTGCCCAGGAGTCCACCACCAGCCCCATCGTCGCTGCCCAGGAGGCCACCGCCAGCCCCATCGTCGCTGCTCAGGAGGGCCCCACAAGGTACAGCCAAGCTGCCCAGGATGGCCCCACAAGCCACAGCCCAGATGCCCAGGAGGGCCCCAAAAGCCACAGCCCAGCTGCCCAGGAGGGCCCCACAAGCCACAGCCCAGCTGCCCAGGAGGGCCCCACAAGCCACAGCCCAGCTGACCCATGAAGGACCACCAGCCACAGCCCAGCTGACCCATGAAGGACCGCCAGCCACAGCCCAGCTGACCCACGAAGGACCGCCAGCCACAGCCCAGCTGGGCAATGACGGACCGCCAGGGCAAGGATCGCTGAACAGGGCAAAGAACGCCATGGCAAGTACCGCTGAACAGGGCAAGCACCGCTGAACAGGGCAAAGACCGCCATGGCAAGCACTGCTGAACAGGGCAAGCACCGCTGAACCGGGCAAAGACCGCCATTGCAAGCACCGCTGAACAAGGCAAGCACCGCTGAACAGGGCAGAGACTGCCAACTCAAGCACCGCTAAACAGGGCAAAGACCGCCATGGCAAGCACCACTAGCCCGTTAGTGGCAGGGGCAGTGACGCAACTGGGACCGTCACAGGGTGAGTGCTGCACTCTGGGCACCAGACCCCCTCCAGAACCAGTGGAGACATGCATCCACTAACTCTGTCCTGCACAGGATGAAGCACTCTGGGCACCAGTCCCCCTCCAGAACCAGTGGAGACATGCACCCACTACCTCTGTCCTGCACAGGATGAAGCACTCTGGGCACCAGTCCCCCTCCAGAACCAGTGGAGACATGCATCTACTACGTCTGTCCTTGGCAGGATGAAGCACTCTGGGCACCAGTCCCCCTCCAGAACCAGTGGAGACATGCATCCACTACCTCTGTCCTGCACAGGATGACGCACTCAAGTTATCCACTTGAGACACTGTGGCTTTGCACTCCCCAGGATAAAGCAGTGGGCAGACCACCCACTGGAGAGACTTGAGAGACTGTGGCTTTGCACTCCCCAGGATAAAGCAGTGGGCAGACCACCCACTGCAGAGACTTGAGAGACTGTGGCTTTGCACTCCCCAGGATGGTACAGTGGGCAAACCACGCACTGTAGAGACTTGAGAGACTGTGGCTTTGCACTCCCCAGGATAAAGCAGTGGGCAAACCACCCAATGGAGAGACTTGAGAGACTGTGGCTTTGCACTCCCCAGGATAAAGTAGCGGGCAGACCACCCACTGGAGAGACTTGAGAGACTGTGGCTTTGCACTCCCCAGGATGGTACAGTGGGCAAACCACCCACTGTAGAGACTTCAGAGACTGTGGCTTTGCACTCCCCAGGATAAATCAGTGGGAAAACCACCCACTGGAGAGACTTGAGAGACTGTGGCTTTGCACTCCCCAGGATAAAGCAGTGGCAGACCACCCACTGGAGGGACTTGAGAGACTGTGGCTTTGCACTCCCCAGGATTGTTCGATGGGCATGGAGCCCCCTCGTGGATCTAGCATCGTGCACTCATCCGGCTGAGGTGCCCCCCCTTCCCTTTCCCCTGAGGTGCCTGTTGTATTTCTATCTGATGCCCCTGCAGTGTTCTCTCCGTCATGTTCGGGTATCTTGTGTGAGCCTCGCCCATAAATTTTGGGCCCAGTGGTCCACAGACTATGAATGATGCAAAACCTGGACTACTAATCGTGGTATAAATTTTGTTTATAGTGTATATATATGTATATATTTGCTTACTCAATTTTGATATATTACAATAGTTACACTCATTTCCTTTTGTCTTCGCATTCTTCCGAGGGGGTTTGGGGGGATGTTACTGTAATGTATTGTAAGCATTGGTGTGTGTGCTGTAGTGGGTGAGGGTCGGGGTGGGGTTTGGGGTGTTGAGTGTGTGTGTCCCTATTTTTTGCCTCCCCCCCCCCCTATGTCGTAGGTGCAGTACTCACCGTGGTCTTCGCCGCCGGCGTTGGTGATCCTCGTAGAAGAGCAGGAAGACCAGCGCTGGGAGAATATGAAGTTCCGGCTCCATGCTGTCCTCCTTTCTCGTGGAGTGTGTAGAGGTGAGCGTTTTTCATTCGAAAGGCCTGTTTCCGTCGTGTTTTTTATCCACGTTGTATCCGCCCCGGAAAAAGGTGGCGGATTGGCCTGTCATAATAGTGTGGGCGGTACATTGTCTCCCGCCTGGCTGTTGCCGGTGACCGCCAAGCTGTTTGTCTGTACCGCCGTGGCGGTCTGAGTGTTAAAGTGGCTGTCTTTGTTGGCGGTTTCCGCCACGGTCGTAATTGCAAAATTTTTGTCGCCGGCCTGTTGCCGGTCTTACCGCCACTTTAACACCGTCCGCCAGGGTCGTAATGACCACCTATATTTTTATCAATTTTTTTATACCTTAATGAAAAAAATATACCAGAGGGTTCCAGTGATACAGATTTTAGAAGGTATGATCAATTTAAATGCAACTGCAAACAAGTATTGGTCAACAAAAAATTTGCAAACTTTTGAAAAAGTTTGGAAAAGTTAATTTGACTACTTCGGCTCAAGTTGGGCAACCAATTTGTGCTGGACAGGTTCAGTTTTAGGAGAGATCCAAACATTGCAGGATGGCCGCCATAAACATTAATGGAGTGGTCCTGATGCTTAGGGTATAGAAAAAGTATGCTCAAAAGATGCTCCAGCTATGTTGTGGACAATAGGGTTATCTTTATGGTTACTGCTCAATCCACGAGATCAGGCTCTCGAAGTCATCTCCAATACACTAGCAGACCAGCTGATCCTGGGCTACAGGTCACTCGGAACCATGGTTAGGGTTAAATCCTTAGGTGGGGCTGGCGTTGCTTAGGTGTAAAAAATCCACACTTGGATATCACTCCTGGGTCAGGCAGACTTGGGTGCAACTTTTGGCTATCTTGAAGTTATCCTCTTGGTTGCTTGGTGACTGGCAGCAGAAAAACTTCTCCATGTGCTACTGACTTGTTGGTTTGGGTGTCTTTGGCTCTTGTGTCCCTTGAGCTGGTTCCAGGGACACATCCTTGAAGTCACTGCTTTGATTTGGAACTAGAAATCAACTTTTCCCTGAGCCAAGAGCAGCAGGCACAGTTCAATCATCGGAAGCACAAAGCGCAGCAGGTGCAGTCCTCCCGATAAGGCGGCCTCTCTTTGTGCAATTCCAGGGGCAGCTTGGCAGTCCTTCTGCCGTCCTCTCACCAAATCCAATGTGATCTGAGGGGCAGGTACCAGAGAACTATACACACATGAAAAACTGGTTTGTGAGGTCAGTTTTCCATCTCTGGTCATGTCTCCACTTTTTCTGCAGGAACAAAAGGCATCCTCCTCAGGGGTCTTAGCTCTACTTCCATCACAAAGGCAACTTCCTCTTTGAAGCTCACCTGTGGGGCTAACACTCTGAGTGGCTCTCCTGGGAGAGGAGGTAACATCTCACTCTGCAGCAACTGCATTTGTTTCTGAGCCTGAGAGTCATTCATACATCTTCCCAGGTGGCCAGAAAACTGTCTGTGTGCCAGGGCCTCTGTGAGGCCTTTGGGCTATCCGGAGTACTGGGTGGCAACTTTCTAAGAGTTACAAAACTTTAAATGTGGTATTGAATTTGAACTGGCCACCAGGTCCGGTTTAATGGCATGATTAATTTGATACCCTACATGCCTCAGTTAGGTAGTCTTATTTAGGAGTTAGCTGGGCTGGGGTGCCAACCAGTACTTCTGTGTTTCCCAGTGGAGCTACTAACTTATCCACAGCAAAACAACAATTTGGAAGTGTTAAGACATATGAAAAAATGTGAGACACATGAAATATATGGGTTCTACTTAAAAATACACAACTCCCTACCATAGGGCTCTATAAGCCTTCGTTAGGGGAGAATTACATATATCCCACCCTCCGTATTACAATATCCATAGGACAGAATGGAATCGTAACAAGGCGGATAGGATATCAGTAACCTTATTTGCCAAACTCTAAATCAGGCCCTTAGTGCTTGCTCCAATTAGGTGGGAGATTTGAAAATGCTCCTGCCAGATGTAAGCAAACAAGTGCTTTCCTGCCTGCGCGGGTGTGGGAAGGGAAATTACTGTGTCCAAGGGAGCACACCCCCAGTGAGGTTGCCCTGGGGGATGGTGTCCACAAGGCCATTATAGTCCTCCTCCCTTTTAATAAAATGGACATCCCTGGGCGATGGGGTTCCCAGGGCCGTTTTAGAGTTCTTGGAGGGGTGTGGCCCCCCCTCACCTTAACCAATGCTTCAGGCCATGGGATGAGGTCCCTAGGGCCAAAAACGGCTCAAGGAAGAGGAGTGCATGCCCCCTTCCCCTCAATCAATGTATTGCACCTCTGGGGATGAGGTCTCTGGGGCTGAAAGCAGCTTGGGGAGGGGGTCATGGCCGCTCCCCTTAGATATACCCAGTCTCTGAGATGGGGTCCCTTGTGTCCTAAATGGGCTGGAGAGTGTGGCCCTACTGACGTCCCCACCCCATGTATATAATAAAATAGCAGCTGCCATTTGTTTTACTGCAACCTTGCAGGACTCCTGCGGCTTTGCATCAAATGTTGCAGATTATTATTTATTTTTTGGCTTGGGGGTCCCTCTGGGTTCCCTCATGGGGCTTAGGGAGCAAGGTATCCCTACCCTGCCTCATTAAAGCATTTATTTTTAACTTCAGAAAAGGGCACTAAGGACCTGATGTAGATCTCAGCGGATTGCATACTATGTCACATCCACCGTATTAGGATCCCCACAGGCTATAATGAGATCAAAATACAGTGGATGGGACATCCATGACATTTGTGACAGAGTATTCCCCTCTGCCAAGGTCTAAATCAGGCCCTAAGTCCCAGAGTTTTGTAATAACTGCCAGCAAATTTTTCTCATGTTGATAGCAGCTAGTACAAGCGCTGGCACTTGCAAAAGCGAGAAAGGCAAAGGAAAAAAAAGCTCTCTCGGCCAAGAGGAACACTCTCTTTCTAAATCAACCATCCCTTGAGATTCTTGCAGGCCAAACCCAACCAAATATATTTAAACTTTAATTACTCAGAAGCTAATGAACTGCTTTACACCAAATCACAAAAAGCACAACCTGAGAACCAACATCTAGCTTCCTGCCAAATTTGGTGTAATTTCTGTTAAGCAGTTTTCATAAGAGCACTGTCTAGAGAATTATATTAAAAATGCATGGGTAGTTTTGCTTTTTAGACACTGCTCTCTTGACCCCGCTTGGTAGGGCACCCCAAACCTTTCCAAGAAGGAACTAAAGTTATTAAGAAACCAAAAACTGTCATGTGTAAGGAGAAGCAATCCCAATGACCACAACTGAGTTTTCTATATATATTCACTGAAAAATAACAAAGGTTATAGGAACATTATAGGTTCTGAATTTACTCACACAAAACCATAGAAATTCAGCAGGTATAATTATAGTTATTTCAAGTAACTATAATTTTCAGCGAATTTCTATGTTTTTTTAACGTGTAGCAATTTTCATTACTATACATTAATCTACCCACCGCCGTGCAGTGGATCTGTGTGTGGGTGGGTGAGTGTCTGTGTGGGTCTGAAAGTGGGTTTGTGAGTCTATGCGTGGGTCTGACTGGGTGCATCAGTGTCTGAGTAGGTGTGTGAATGGGCAGATGAGTCTCTGAGTGGATGTATCAATGAATGAATTTGTGTATGAATGAGTCTGTGAATTTTTTTTGCACATTCTTGAATATTCCCAAATGTCCTTAAATTTTCTTGAATATCCTTGAATATTCAAAGATATTCAAGTATATTTGAGGACATTCGATAATATAGCACATGGAAAAGTAAAATAATTTTAAACCCATAATTTGACACTAAAACACCCCCATATCACACCCACAGGGTCAGCGTACATCTACCCTGACCCCTTATAGCACTTATCATTTCTATTTTCAGCCCTGGGGACCCTCTCCAATACAATAAAATGGCCGCCGCAAGTTTCCATTCAGGCTGTGGCCAGCCAATAACAGCTCTTCTATTTGCGCGCATTCGCAAAAACATGCGAATATTCGTGATATATTCACAGCCAGAGATATCCAAATATGGATTTTCCTTAATGTCTCGTAATGTACTGAATGGGTTTATACTAAATAGCCAAAAGCACAGTCTGTGTCCCAAAAGCTAGCTTTCTGCCAAAATTGGTGTAATTCCGTCCAGAGGATTGGGCTGCAGTTATGTTCAAAGGTCCTATTGGAAGTAACATACGAAACACAACTTTATTATCCCCCTTTTTTTCTCAGGTGCCACTTTGCGGATCACCTCAAAACTTTCTATGCACAACATACATGACTGGGGCACTGTTTTGGGAAAATTTCATGAAGATTCATCTAACTGTGCTGAAGATATAGGCAAGTCAAAAAACGCTTTTTCAATAGAAACATGGTCAAAGCGACTGCCAGTAGGTAATAACTATATATAAATGTATATATATATTATATATATATATATATATATATATAGGTGTGTGTGTGTGTGTGTGTATTAATGTGTGTGTATACCTTCAGTGGAAAAACCAAAGGTTAAAGTAACACTATAGTTAGGTGAATTTGTCAGTCACAACATTAACGTTTTGAACTTAACAAAACACAGAAATTCACCAATTATAGTTAGCAGCGCTAACTATGACGTGCACTCTGCCATGCACTGCTTATGACCTCACATATGACATCACTCATGACATTTTTATGACATAATTTATTACATCACTGATGGCCCTCCTCCCTGAACATTGTAACATCGGGGGACCCCATCCACCAGGGTAGTATGTTTTTCAATTAAAGGGGAGGGGGTAGCATGCCCCCCTTCCCTGAGCCCCTTTACACCCTGGGGATCCCATTCACAAGGGCTATACATATACCTTAAAAAGGGGACAGGGACCTGGTGGCACCTTCCATGAGCCTCTTTAGGCACTGGGGACCCAATCACAAAGGGCTGTGTATTTTTAAGGGGAGGGAAGCAATATGGTCCCCTCCCTGAGCCATTATCAGCCCTGGATACCTCATCCACTGGAGCCATTTACCTAAATAAAGGAGAGGAGGCCACTTGGCCACCATCCCCAAGCCTTGTTAGGCTTTGGGGATCCCATCTCCTATGCCACTCTATTAAATAAAGGGGAAGGGGCATATGTGGCCCCCTTTCCCAGGATGATTTCAGCCTTGAGGACCCCTTCCCCGTGGCCCTGCACTTTTAAAGGAGAGTGCCCTGGTGTGCTTGTTGTGGGCCATGGGAGCAGAAATAACTCCTCCACAGCCACAGCATACAGTGACCCTGGCCCCAGCATACCGTGGGAGCCAGTAATGTTTCTCATACTGCACCCCCTGTATGGGAGTAAGATTTTGATCTGTTTTCCTGCTTCCTTCAGGGTGGGCAGCGAAACAGACCAAAAGAACACTCCCAACAGGTAGGATCATTTTCAAAGCTCCTGCCGACTGGGAGCGAACTTGGGGGCGTATATAAAAGAAACTTGCGATACACAAGTTTCCTTGCATCACCATGTGCCCCCTAACGACACCGTGATAGCACTGTTTTTTTAAGGAGTCACCATGCCACACATTATGACAATAGTGCTATTGTGGAGCTTTGCTAGACGTGTGCCAAAAATGTTGGCACTAGTCCAGCAAGCCAGAGGGAGGCCCATAGGTTAATGCACTAGCGTCACTTTAATGCCAGCCCTGAACAGGCATTAACAAATTATGCCAGAATGGTGGAGTGAAATCTTGTAAATTTCACAATGTCATGTTTTTTGGGGCTCCCTGCGGAGGAACACCTCCCTTGCATACATTACACCTGGTGCAGGTATAATGTGGTACAAGGGGTTACAAAGTGGTGCAATGCCTGCATTGCACCACTTTGTAAATATGGCTCAGGGTGGGGAAAGATTAGCTCTGCAGTAGAGTAAATAACAATTAGGCTAGAATTGCACAAACGGGTGCAAGGGCTTTGTAAATATGCCCCTTTGTGTTTGCTCCCGCTCTGTGGGAATTTGAAAATGCTCCCACCAAGCAAGAGCAAACAGAGTTTTCCCTGCCCGCACTAGTTCAGACAGGGGAACCCTATGTCCCTGGGGTGGTCTCCCATGGACACAGCATCTGAGCTGAGTGGTCTCAGGGGCATTAATGGCTCAGGGAGGGGGGGGGGGCATCCCCCTCTCTTAAATTAATCAACAATTGGGGTGGGCTCCCCATGGCCTCCCAATGGGGGTGGGCTCCCCATGGCGCACGGCCCCTCCCCACTTTGCCCAATCTCGGCCCCGGGCTTAAATAGGTTTCAGGAATACAGGAATGCCTGTGATGTCTCACATTTCAGCTAGGGATACATCGGTAGGCAAAAAAAAAACCTGACTTGATAACCTTGTGAACGTCACTGTACCTCTGGAGCTTTCATTTGTATGCAGTTAGATTTCCAGTATTACTTGCAATACTACTTATCTTGCCATAATTTATGGAAAATCACACACGTTGCTTTTTATATGAAAGGGTAAGATATTCTTCGCCTGAAGGCGCCCAATTTATAATCGTGCCACCATTGTGCATTCGTTCCTTTAGACTGGTAAATGATGATGCAGCCACGTCAAAACTGATTGTTTTGTTCACACAGCCGAGATTTGGGTTGAAATCATCAGTGGTGGTAGACATCCGCCAGTAAGTGAAAAAGAATACATCATCAGGAGCCTGCTTTTCTTCAGCATTGGTACAGTTAAAACAAATGAGTCGTTTGAAAAAAAGAAGATTTATTTGCTAAAACAGCACAACTTCATAAAATAAGTGAGTCAATTGATAGTTAACTAAAGAACTATTTGAATATTTATGAGTTAATTCATGTTTGTATCGTGAAATAACCTCTCAATTTCTTTGTTGGCCTCGTTTTGGGACGGCACTCTTAGATTTCATATTTTTTTGATGCCGTCCAAAATATTTCTCACAACAAATATTTTGAAGAGCTATCATTTAACATATGTCATTCATTTTGACACAATTTAAGCATAGTGCACCCGTTTTACAAATGCTTTTTCACGTCTTGAAACCGTCTGAATGAGCTATTAAAACATGTAAGTGTCTGATTAAGGAAGGGTTTTGCCTTCAATTAAGATTGTCTTCAGCCAAGGCCAGACCTGTAATATACCAGAACCTCGTACCTAGGCCCATATTTATACTTTTTGACGCAAAACTGCGCCAACGCAGTTTTGCGTAAAAAAAATTAGCGCCGGCTAACGCCATTCTGAAGCGCCTTGCGGGCGCCGTATTTATTGAATGACGTTAGCCGGCGTTAGCCGCCGGCGCCGTCTGGTGTGCGTTAAAAAAAACGACGTACACCAGGCAGCGCCGGCTTAGGGGAAAATGGAGCTTGGGTGTCAAGAAATGGGGCAAGTCAGGTTGAGGCGTTTTTTTTCACCTCAACCCGATTTGCGCCATTTTTTACGACTCCCAACCCCCATAGAAATGACTCCTGTCTTAGCAAAGACAGGAGTCATGCCCCCTTGCCCAATGGCCATGCCCAGGGGACTTCTGTCCCCTGGGCATGGTCATTGGGCATAGAGGCATGTAGGGGGGCACAAATAAGGCCCCCCTATGCCACAAAAAAATAATAAAAAAACACTTACCTGAACTTACCTAAATGTCCCTGGGATGGGTCCCTCCAGCCTTGGGTGTCCTCCTGGGGTGGGCAAGGGTGACAGGGGATGTCCCTGGGGGCATGAGAGGGCACCTCTGGGCTCCTTCAGAGCCCACAGGTCCCTTAACGCCTGCCTTTTGCAGGCGCTAAAAAATGGCGCAAAAGCGGCCGTACGTCATTTTTTTTGACCCGCCCACTCCCGGGAGTATAAATCCGACGCACATGCCTCGGAGTCGATTTTTTAGACGGGAACGCCTACCTTGCATATAATTAACGCAAAGTAGGTGTCCACGCTAAAAAATGACGCTAACTCCATGGACTTTGGCGCTAGACGCGTCTAACGCCAAAGTATAAATATGGAGTTAGTATTGCGTCGAAATTGCGTAAAAAAAAACGACGCAATTCCGGCGCAAACGGAGTATAAATAGGCCCCCTAGTTTTAATTAGTCTTGCCCTGATAATCCCCCCCCCTGTAAATTGAGCCTTGTTAATGTTGTCTACCTAGGTAATCAAACTACTAAAAATGATATTAAAATATTTGATTCCTATCAGGATTTCTGCCAATCCCTGCAGATTTAGGGACAACCTAGTAATATCCAAGGTTACATTGCAGCAATCTCCTATATAAAAATGTACTAGGGAAGCCTTTTGCTATTGAAGGTTTTCCTCCCATGACTCCTTACATTTTTTAATAACTTAGCAATCTCAAATGTGATTGAGTACCCTTTCTGCCAAACTGACAGTCCCACCGCCCTCTTCAGAGTCAGAAAGACTGCCAGCTTTCAATCAATGAATCTGTGATGGCTCCATCAATGGAAAGCTTTCTCAGATGGCCCCACATAGGAGGATGGACCATATTTAGGGTGAACAAAGTGAAATACCTTTTTTTCTTTCCTACCTGGCAGTGAAGGACAAAAACATATGTGTAATGATACTCCACACCCAGAAATAAATCCCTGTGTGGGGGAGTCATATTTTTTGTTTTTCAGTAACAAATTTTCACTTGTTATTGAGAAAACGAAAACTTTTGCAACGTTTGGCGAACGGATATCAAAATCAACAGTTGCCTATGCTTCCATGCTGAGACTAAGGCTCATATTTATGGGCTTTTGACACAGAGCAGCACAGCGAATCATCTCCTGCGCTGCCCTGCATCAAAGGGAAATGGCAGGAATGTGCTGTATGTATGGAAAACAGCATATTCCTGTACTTTTCCACTGTGCTGGCACCGTTTTGGCAGCATAGTGTAAATACAGGCACCCTTGCACCATGGCTCAAGGGTGCCTGTGTGCATGCAGGGTTGTTTTTGTGCAGGAAGGGACACCTTCTAGCACAAAAACAATCATTCAATTTCTCTGTGTGCTGCAGAATGCCCCACACACAGAAAGAGGAAACAACAAGGAAAAATAACAATATTGCTCCTTGCTGAGCCTCCCCTGGAGAGGCATAAGGTTTTGATGCATCCACAGATTTACAAGCTCTTGTAAATCTGGGGATGCGGCAAAACCCATGAGTGCTGCATGTGAACACCCAGTGCATGGCCCATGGAATGCCTCCCTTATGCAGAATAAGGCAATACAGTCATTTGTGCTCCCTTGCCTTACTCCATATCTATGAGGCCATTCAAAGCCACGTAAAGCAGCTTTGCGTGGCCTCTTTGATATGAGTTCAAGGTTTGTGCTGCTTTTGCGTCACAAAAAGAGATGTAACAGTGGCGCAAAGAGCTCATAAATATGTCCCAACGTTTGAAAGGTTTCCCACGTGTGTGTGTGATGTATGGTACAACACACATGCAAAGATGAAAAAAGTAGGAAACATAAAAACATTTCTCCTTTCTAACACCTACCTTAAGGAATGATTATTTTTTTACTTAAAGCCCTGTCTTTCATTGTGAGTAGATTCGGCTTTGTGTTAAAATCCATGAGTGCTTGCATGCGAATGCTGATGCACCTTTCATAGAACACCACTTTGACTCAAAGTAACGCACAGCAGATAAGAGCTGTTTGCTTTACTTTTTGACAGTGTTCTAGGCCAAAACAAGTTTTTCATTGAAAAGTAAATAGTTCATGAGAACTTTTGTGCTAGTTTGCATCATTTTTGGTGACTTTATTGTGGCGCAATGCCTTTATAAAAATGTTTCCTAGTATGTAGAGTTTTTGATCACTGGTTTTACACACTGCATTGCTTGTCAATGAAGACAATGTGGGTGGTCTTCATTTTCCACTCAGTATCACCCATATCTTTTTTATAGAAAAGGACAAAATGCAATTGTTGCATACTCTAACAGAGGAGACGATCCTCTAATAGCATATTCATATATATAAGAACTCAGCATTCAAATTATAAAAATGAGGACCTCATTCACAAGAATCTGACGGATCAGCATTGATACGTCAGATTTCTTGATCTTTCCTAAGATCCCCTAGCTGCATCATGGGCGCGCTGTATTTACAATACAGAGCTCCATTGTGCACGTTTTCCAGATGCATCAGAAATTCTGTTGGCCCTACACTCAAGCATTGCTAGAGTAGCATCGCTAAAATGATGCTACTCTGCCAATGTGAGGAGGCTCCTTTTGGAAAACAGCCTGCGTAAATTTTATGCCTGCTCTGCGAAGGTGGTAAAATTCTGATGTAGTGAAGTTACAGAATGATGCATTGAAATGTTGTAAATTTCACTGCATCAGTTCTGTGTGGCTTTTTTCTTGGGAACTCCCACCCTCCAATACATTATACCTGGCGTAGGTATAATCTGATGCAGGGCTTTACAATCTGATGCACTGGGCCCAAAGCGTCGGTATAAATCCAGAGCAGTGCAGTGCACTGTTAGCTCCACCGCTGCATCAAAAAAAAAATGATGCAGTGGTGGTGCAAGGGCTTGTAATTGAGGCCCTAAGAATTTAATGTATATTTAACTTATGGTTTGGAGCTAAGGTGTTAGGATTCTTGTAAAACTGAATATCTTGTGAATTTGGGGTCCTAGCATTGTTGAGTCAATAGCTCCTTAACAAGGGTGACATATTTAGATAATGATGGGGATAGATGGCTAGGTGCAACACAGGAGGAATTGCAATGGATACATGGGGTTTCTGATGTACCTCTGTAAAACAACTGTTGTCCAGATAGTTTCATTTTTGATTTGTGTTTTTGGTTCATTAGTGAAGTAAATTAGCTTTAGCAGACATTGCTGATCCAAGCCGAATTTTTCTGGATGACATGTGTAATGTGTTGCAGTGATTATGTAATATTTCAGGAATCATGAGACCTATATATTTCATTTTGGTGTCAAAACATAGTTTTGGGTGTCATGTAGTCTTATAGAGACAGAAAATACGTCATCCGAGCAAACCTACTGCTATTTTCCAAAATAATGGCTACAAGAGAGGAAGAAGAGACATATATATAAATTAAATAAATAATAATGTTTTTAGTCCTTTCATGTATACACCATAAAATGCTTATTATCTTAATATGAAAAAATTATGTTTATCTCTCCTGTTTAGGCACATTTTCATAGTTTACTTTATTTATTTGTTTTGGCAATCACTCGTGGTACATTTACAGAATGTTGAAAATTTGAGAAGAGCATATCGACAGTGACATCTTTTTGTAGCACATCTTTTGCGAGTTCATGTATGTGTAAATTCTGTGGGTATAGGCTTTAAAAATTTCATAGGTTTTAGCACCACATCAATATCTTCCCAACCAAATTCACACGGATATTTCTCTACATATGCATAATCAAAACATTTACACATCTTCTAATCAAGTTGAACGCTTTTTTAATGTGTCCATGCACAGAGTATGATGTCAGTGAAAGGTCACTTAGCGGACTGATCTCTTGAACTTATTGTCCAGAAGATTGTCAATTGTGTCACAGTTGTAACTTGTTTTCCACACAGGCACAAGGTATTTTTCTAAGTCTTTAAAGTCACATTCTTCTTCTGTCTCAGAAAATCATTTTAGAAAACTTCACAGATTCAGCAGTTAAAACTCCAAGCTTTTTTCAAATTCCGCTCATAGACTATATGCATTGATAAGAACACTGGGCATCTCTGGGTCATGTTTCGTGTACAGAATGGGAAGCAGGAATAAGTGTCTTTTCTCGCCTGTTCCATAAGGTATCTATAACTCTGACAATCCTTGACTTATGAACATTGTAACAAATCTAAGCAGCACAATAATAACATCTGTGTCATTTGACAGTACAATAACTGGATTGGAACCATTTTGAACAGCCCACTCAACGCAAAAGTCAGCTTCCTTCAATTTGCTGTTATGTTTTTTAACAATATGGCCTGTACCGCTTGAACATATCTCTGCAGGCACCAACTCCTCATTGACAATCATTCCACTTCCAATAATTGGAAATTCAGAGTTTACTAAAGCATCAGCAATGGTTTGGCGAGTTAACATCTCCAAGTTCATCTTGTTCGATGTTGATGACCAGAATTTTTCAAGTTGCACAGGTATAGGTGTCGGATTTTGAATGCAGGCAAGGTAAATTGTTACACTTGTAGATATTTGTCTGATTCTCACACATTCTCTGACAGACAGTTCAAAATAACTGTAAAAGCCAATGTGCTGTTCTTGCAAGGAGAACACTGATTTGGTAATCTGTAGTACAGTCTGAACAACCTCTCTGAAATTTTGCATGAAGGAAATCTTGACCATTCACAATTGTGACATATAGGGGGTCATTTCGACCTCGGCGGTCTTTTGACAAGACCGCCGAGGGACAGCCGTGCTGAAGACCGCCAGTGGTGGCGATTTTCCGCTCGGCGTATTATGACTGCTGGCAGCCCTCCGTCCTTTTCCGGACGGAGAGCCGCCAGCAGCCATACTGGCGGGCGGCGGGGAAGTGGAGGTTGCTCCACCTCCACCGCCACGTCAACAGAACCCGGCCCACCAAATCACGTTCTGTGATTCGGCATGGCGGTGTTCTGTTGATGGTGTGGTGGCGGCGGAGCAGCCCCCATGGATCCTGTCCCCTCCCGGAAGATCAATGGACAAGGTAAGTTGATCGTCCGTTAGGGGATGGGGGTGGGGGTGTTGTGTGATGTGTGGGTGCATGGGGGTGTGCGTGTGAGTATGTAGAGGGGGTGTGTGAGTGCGTGTATGCATGCAGAGTGTAGTGTGAAAGGAAATGTGTGCGTGTCTGTCTTTATGTATGTCTGTATGGATGTGTGCGTGTATGTCTCAATGAGGTTGTGCGTGTATGACTGTGTGTGTCTGTTAGCATGTTTGTTTGTGTGTGTGCGGGAATGTGTGTTGGTGGTGCCTGCATACGTGTCGGGTGTGTGTCTGTGTTGTGATGTCGGGGTAGGGGTGGGGAGGGGGGTCCTGCCACCTTTGGGGGGTGGCAGGGGGTTGGGGGGTGTTGGGGACGGACTCGGGGAGGGGGTGTGGGTGGGGGAGACCCCTATCAGTGCCAGGGAAGGAATTCCCTGGCACTGATAGTGCTTACTGCCATGGATTTCATGGTGGTTCCAAACCCCATGAAATCCATGGTGGTAAGCCGGGTCTTGTGATGGTCGCCGGGCTGAAGATCCAAGTCTCCAGCCCAGCGGTCGTCTCCGCCATGGCGGTCTGATCGGAGAAGTGGCGGATGACCATGGCGGTAACCGCCATGGTCATAATTCCAATTTATTTACCGCCAGCCTGTTGGCGGTAAAACCGCCACTTCTCCGTCAACCGCCAGGGTCTTAATGACCCCCATAGTCCACACGAACAGCAGTTTTCAATCAGGGCACCTATTCAAATTGAAATTCTTCAGGTGAAAGTTTGTGATTCACTGGTTTGGTTGCACATCTCCATTAAATAAAACATTTTTTGGAAGAAGATCATGGGACAGATTGTCCTCGAAAAATTCACCCTTTATTTTAGCTGCCTCCAGCTCTTTAGGTGCTTGCAAAAGTTGTTTTTTGTAACCTGTTTTGTAGTGGCTAGTTGGACAAAACTCTTACTATGCCAATTAAAGCATGGAAGGTTAGCTTTAGTGATTATGTCAAACAGCTTTTTCTTTTTCAAAACCAATCTCTCCTGCCTCAGTTCTGTAGATGGTTTTCATCCATCTTCCAGGACATCTTGTAGACAAGTCTTTATGTAGCTATCCACAAATTGTTTGATCATAAAGTTCTGTAGTCACACAAGCTGTCATTTCGAATGGGTTTTCTTGCTGCTGCATGAAATGAAGAAGTCTGTCAACATGTTTATTAAAATGTTCCCCTCTCTTTGCCACTATTTTGTGGTGAGGAACAGTTTCACAATGGTCCATTACTTTTGAATTTACCATCTCTCTGAAAACATTGCAAACAGAAAGGACTTCATGGTAAACTAGCTGTCATTCAACAACATATTCACTTTTACGTTGCTGGCCAACAATTCCCTTTGAGATTTTTTTTTTGTATCTCTGGATCATCTGTTACAGTTTCATATCAGAGCCACAGCACTGAACCTTACCTCTCTGTCTTTCACCACAAAATGTCTTTGGATGAATTTTCTGTAGAGGTATGGTTTTTCCACCTCTAGCATCTTCAATCTTTCCAAATACCAGGACCCATATCTCAGGTAGTTTATGCAATCAAATTAGTAGAAACACAGTAATCAGTGACTCCGCAGTCTTCACAGGTAGCTCCCACTCACCTCCTCATCAGGATGTACCACGTTTCTCACTAGAGCTATCCTGTGTAAAACACTTCCCCAGTACTTGTAAAGTTCTGATTTTGTGTTCACATTCTCTGACAAACTCTATGAACTTGGTTTTCAGGCTTTCAGATTTTCTACTGAGTGTATTGAACACTGCCTGGCTTTGCATTATGTCTTTTGAATGAAATTCACCTTGTGTCTTGTTCACTTCTGAGATAACATACATAAAACCTAATTTGACATTCTTGTTCCAGAAAGCTTTCTAAGGGAATGTTTCTATAGTTTGAGATATGATTAGCATACGTTGCAACAAACTAACATAATGAGTTCCACTAAATACTAACTGGACATTTTTGCTTTAAGAAATGTCAGCCTCAATGAGGCGCATCATCTATGCCACACACACTGAGATAACTTCCTGCATTCCGCAACACACCTTTTGCCATGTGGAAAACATTGATCATGGGATAAAGATCATCAAATTCTGTTGGAATACTTATAAAAATATCAGCTACAATTCAGAAAACACCATCATCACAGATGTGGGAAAGTACCCTCTTTTTGCCATGGTTACCCACATTTTCTGCCTGATGTCAATGTGTTTGACTGTGTTCACTGGGATCCTGCTAACCAGGACCTCAGTGATTATGCTCTCTCTCCTCTAAATGTTGTTGTTGCAGACTGTTAACTCAGTATTTCACCCACAATTGGCATACTGGTGCCTCCTTTGAAGTCCCTAGTACATGGTACCTAGGTACCCAGGGCATTGTGGTTACAAGGGATCCTTATGGGCTGCAGCATATCTTTTGTCACCCATAGGGAGCCCATGCAAAGGCTTCCAGGGGTCTGCTATTGCAGCCTGTCTGAAAAGGTGCATGCACCCTTTCACTGCCATTTACACTGCACTAGGTCACTTATAAGTCACCCCTATAGTTGAGGGCAGGGTGCAGAGTACCTGTGTGTGAGGGCACCCCTGCACTAGCAGAGGTACCCCCACTACCTCCAGGACCATTTTCACAGACTTTGTGAGTGCAGGGACACCATTTTACACGTGTACTGGACATAGGTCAATACCTTTGTCCAGCTACACAATCGTAACTCCGAGTATGGTCATGTTTGGTGTCAAACATGTTGGAATCATACCCCAGTGCTAATGCCAGCATTGGTTGTATGATTCCATGCACTTTGGGGGCTCCTTAAAGGACCACCACTACTGCCATTACAGTCCTCTGAGGTTTTCCAGGCAGCCCCAGCTGCTGCCACCTCACAGACAGGTTTCTGTCCTCCTGTTGCTTGAGAAGCTCAAGCCCAGGAAGGCAGAACAAAGGATTTCCTTTGGGAGAGGGGTGTTACATCCCCTCCCTTTGGAAATAGGTGTTACAGGCTTGGGGGGGGAGGTAGCCTCCCCAAGCCACTGAAAATGCTTTGAAGGGCACATTTGGTGCCCTCCTTGCATACTCCAGTCAACACCAGTTCAGGGACCACCAGTCCCTGCTCTGGTGTGAAACTGGATAAAGGAAAATGGAGTGACGACTCCCCTGTCCATCACCACACCAGGGTTAGTGCACAGAGCTCCTCCAGAGGGTCCCTGGATTTTGCCATCTTGGATTCCAAGTTGGCCGGGAACTCTGAGTGGCCAATGCCAGCAGATGATGTCAGAGCCCTCCCCTGATAGATGCTTACCTGTTTAGCTGACCAATCACCTTTTCAGGGCTTTTTAGGGTCTCTACTTTGGGTGGTTCTTCAGATTTGGAATGTAAGACTCCATCAGGAATCAGCTGCATCCTTTACTTCACCTTCTCAACAAAAGAAACTGCATCTGGATCCTCCAGGAACTCTACAAACTGCAACAAAGAAGCAAAGATGACTTCTGCAACATTGTATCTTCAGCTCCTTCAGCAAATGCAACTGTTTCCCGGTCGTGCATCCTCAGAGGACAGCCTGTCTTCAGCTTGCACCAGAAGAGGGAAAGAATCTCCTTTGGAGTGAAGGAGTCACTCCCCTGCTTCAGCAGGCACCTATCTGCATTGACGACCGGCTGTGTGGGTCCCCTCTCCTGACAAGTTGTGTGGATCCTGCATCGCAAGTGGTGGACTGAAGTAGTCCTGACAGTCTTGATGTCCTACTGTCCAACTTTGGTGGAGGTAAGAGCTTGCCTCCCCACGCAAGGTAGTACCCCGTGCACTGTGTGTTTGGCAGTTGCCAAGGCTTGTTGGCATCCTTCCATGAAGTTCTTCATGCACTGTGCAGCTCAGGCCCCAGCACTCTATCCTGTGATGCAGAGCATCCTGAGTGGTTCTCTGCGGCATGGGATCCTTTGTTGTAGTGCTGCATGGGCCTCCTTTTGCATCTTTTTTGTCCCCAGGATGTGGGACTCCTGTGCATGCTGTCAGGTCTTCTGAGGGCTCTCTTAGTTGCTAAGGGCCTCCTTTATCTTCCCCTCCTGGGTAGAGCCCACCTGGTCCTTCCTGGTCCTGGGCAGCGCCATTTTCCACTAATAGCGAGCTTTGTGTGTGCCAAGGCTTGAATCCAGCGAGGCAAACTAGACTGGAATCGTCTATGCAGAGTGGAACATCATCTGCACCAACCAGGAGCCCTCATCCGTCTTCTTGGGTGCAGTACTGACTGTTGGCAGGATAGACTGATCTTCAAGCTCAGTTCCCCCTTTTTAGAAATTTTTCAGAGCTGTGTATTCTGTTGCATGTTTTGTGACTAGAGATGGTATTACTGGTAAAAACTTAGCCTTCTTCAGTGGGATGGTATTCTGGGAGATCAAAGCATGAGTTCCAGCCCACGGAGGAACTGGCTTTTCTTCATCCTTCAGTCCGTACCGAATAGGCAATATGATAGATTCAGTTAAATCAGCTTTGCAGACCGCAGCATGTGGTAGAAGATCCATGTCTTCAGTCTCTTTGAAACTTTCTGGTAGACTGGCACGTGTTGATGGCTTGTAATGATTCTGCACACGTTGGCAAGGGAGTTGGGTTACAAGTTTGCAGCTACATTCGTTTATGTCTACAGGTGATGCAGCTGGTTTTCCAGAAGCTACTTCATTGGTACGGTATTGAAAAAGCACCATGGCAGTATCATATGTACTGGTTGTTCCAGACAAAAAAGAGCAGTCTTCAAAATCAAAATTAACAAGAGCAGCAATTGTAAATCCTTTCCTGGTAAAGTGGCTTCTGAGATAACATACATAAAACCTAATTTGACATTCTTGTTCCAGAAAGCTTTCTAAGGGAATGTTTCTATAGTTTGAGATATGATTAGCATACGTTGCAACAAACTAACATAATGAGTTCCACTAAATACTAACTGGACATTTTTGCTTTAAGAAATGTCAGCCTCAATGAGGCGCATCATCTATGCCACACACACTGAGATAACTTCCTGCATTCCGCAACACACCTTTTGCCATGTGGAAAACATTGATCATGGGATAAAGATCATCAAATTCTGTTGGAATACTTATAAAAATATCAGCTACAATTCAGAAAACACCATCATCACAGATGTGGGAAAGTACCCTCTTTTTGCCATGGTTACCCACATTTTCTGCCTGATGTCAATGTGTTTGACTGTGTTCACTGGGATCCTGCTAACCAGGACCTCAGTGATTATGCTCTCTCTCCTCTAAATGTTGTTGTTGCAGACTGTTAACTCAGTATTTCACCCACAATTGGCATACTGGTGCCTCCTTTGAAGTCCCTAGTACATGGTACCTAGGTACCCAGGGCATTGTGGTTACAAGGGATCCTTATGGGCTGCAGCATATCTTTTGTCACCCATAGGGAGCCCATGCAAAGGCTTCCAGGGGTCTGCCATTGCAGCCTGTCTGAAAAGGTGCATGCACCCTTTCACTGCCATTTACACTGCACTAGGTCACTTATAAGTCACCCCTATAGTTGAGGGCAGGGTGCAGAGTACCTGTGTGTGAGGGCACCCCTGCACTAGCAGAGGTACCCCCACTACCTCCAGGACCATTTTCACAGACTTTGTGAGTGCAGGGACACCATTTTACACGTGTACTGGACATAGGTCAATACCTTTGTCCAGCTACACAATCGTAACTCCGAGTATGGTCATGTTTGGTGTCAAACATGTTGGAATCATACCCCAGTGCTAATGCCAGCATTGGTTGTATGATTCCATGCACTTTGGGGGCTCCTTAAAGGACCACCACTACTGCCATTACAGTCCTCTGAGGTTTTCCAGGCAGCCCCAGCTGCTGCCACCTCACAGACAGGTTTCTGTCCTCCTGTTGCTTGAGAAGCTCAAGCCCAGGAAGGCAGAACAAAGGATTTCCTTTGGGAGAGGGGTGTTACATCCCCTCCCTTTGGAAATAGGTGTTACAGGCTTGGGGGGGGAGGTAGCCTCCCCAAGCCACTGAAAATGCTTTGAAGGGCACATTTGGTGCCCTCCTTGCATACTCCAGTCAACACCAGTTCAGGGACCACCAGTCCCTGCTCTGGTGTGAAACTGGATAAAGGAAAATGGAGTGACGACTCCCCTGTCCATCACCACACCAGGGTTAGTGCACAGAGCTCCTCCAGAGGGTCCCTGGATTTTGCCATCTTGGATTCCAAGTTGGCCGGGAACTCTGAGTGGCCAATGCCAGCAGATGATGTCAGAGCCCTCCCCTGATAGATGCTTACCTGTTTAGCTGACCAATCACCTTTTCAGGGCTTTTTAGGGTCTCTACTTTGGGTGGTTCTTCAGATTTGTAATGTAAGACTCCATCAGGAATCAGCTGCATCCTTTACTTCACCTTCTCAACAAAAGAAACTGCATCTGGATCCTCCAGGAACTCTACAAACTGCAACAAAGAAGCAAAGATGACTTCTGCAACATTGTATCTTCAGCTCCTTCAGCAAATGCAACTGTTTCCCGGTCGTGCATCCTCAGAGGACAGCCTGTCTTCAGCTTGCACCAGAAGAGGGAAAGAATCTCCTTTGGAGTGAAGGAGTCACTCCCCTGCTTCAGCAGGCACCTATCTGCATTGACGACCGGCTGTGTGGGTCCCCTCTCCTGACAAGTTGTGTGGATCCTGCATCGCAAGTGGTGGACTGAAGTAGTCCTGACAGTCTTGATGTCCTACTGTCCAACTTTGGTGGAGGTAAGAGCTTGCCTCCCCACGCAAGGTAGTACCCCGTGCACTGTGTGTTTGGCAGTTGCCAAGGCTTGTTGGCATCCTTCCATGAAGTTCTTCATGCACTGTGCAGCTCAGGCCCCAGCACTCTATCCTGTGATGCAGAGCATCCTGAGTGGTTCTCTGCGGCATGGGATCCTTTGTTGTAGTGCTGCATGGGCCTCCTTTTGCATCTTTTTTGTCCCCAGGATGTGGGACTCCTGTGCATGCTGTCAGGTCTTCTGAGGGCTCTCTTAGTTGCTAAGGGCCTCCTTTATCTTCCCCTCCTGGGTAGAGCCCACCTGGTCCTTCCTGGTCCTGGGCAGCGCCATTTTCCACTAATAGCGAGCTTTGTGTGTGCCAAGGCTTGAATCCAGCGAGGCAAACTAGTCTGGAATCGTCTATGCAGAGTGGAACATCATCTGCACCAACCAGGAGCCCTCATCCGTCTTCTTGGGTGCAGTACTGACTGTTGGCAGGATAGACTGATCTTCAAGCTCAGTTCCCCCTTTTTAGAAATTTTTCAGAGCTGTGTATTCTGTTGCATGTTTTGTGACTAGAGATGGTATTACTGGTAAAAACTTAGCCTTCTTCAGTGGGATGGTATTCTGGGAGATCAAAGCATGAGTTCCAGCCCACGGAGGAACTGGCTTTTCTTCATCCTTCAGTCCGTACCGAATAGGCAATATGATAGATTCAGTTAAATCAGCTTTGCAGACCGCAGCATGTGGTAGAAGATCCATGTCTTCAGTCTCTTTGAAACTTTCTGGTAGACTGGCACGTGTTGATGGCTTGTAATGATTCTGCACACGTTGGCAAGGGAGTTGGGTTACAAGTTTGCAGCTACATTCGTTTATGTCTACAGGTGATGCAGCTGGTTTTCCAGAAGCTACTTCATTGGTACGGTATTGAAAAAGCACCATGGCAGTATCATATGTACTGGTTGTTCCAGACAAAAAAGAGCAGTCTTCAAAATCAAAATTAACAAGAGCAGCAATTGTAAATCCTTTCCTGGTAAAGTGGCTTGGAAGTGGTGTGCTGTCAGATTCACAAGATTTTACAGCATGACCTACTAACAAGTTCCTGCTCCGTACTATGACTCTATAACTTGTTGATACAGAAGTCCTATTCACTGAAGTAATTAGCTCTCCACTTTTGCACTTGTCATAGATTACTTGGGCACTCATCATGTGTAGTGGACTTTTCTTTTTGTTGTGATGTGATTCATAAAACATGATCTGCAAAAGACAATACATTTGCACAGCATACACCTGTTAGTTCATGGGATTGTCTTCCACTTCTTCACTTATATTTTCAAAGCCATCATCAATGTTGTTGGCTTCTGTTTCGAACTCAAGAACTTTAGTTTGTAACGGTTTTGCTTTGTTGATACTAAACAATGATATACAAATTTTTAAGACAACATCAAGCATTCTTGTTGACTCCCATGATTTGCGATGCTCTGGGGCATCACAAAATTTATCATTAAGTCCAAAATCTAAATCTTTCAGGACATTTCTTAAAATGGTTCCTGCTGTTTTTTCTGCATCCTGTGATCTTTTTATTGGCAGAAAGAACTTCAGAAGTCAAATCAGCTGAGAACACCATAACTGGTTCAGTTTTGTTGTTAGACTGACAAAAAACAATGTTTGTCATTGTACACTCTCACCAGAAAAATCTTAATTTCATTATTATAGATCAATACAGCTTTATCAATGTTGACCATTATTTCTCTGATCTCACTGATTGTAAAGCCATAACTAGCACTCAAAAAGTAGCTTAAAAACTTAGGGGCATATTTATACTTGTTTTGCACCGATTTTGCGTCTTTTTTTTCGGTGCAAAACTAACTCCATATTTATACTTTGGTGCTATACCCATCTAGTGGCAAATATATGAAGTTAAAGTAATTTTTTCGATGTGGAAACCTACTTTGCGTTAATGAGATGAAAGGTAGGCGTTCCCATGCAAAAAATGTGCCATATTTATCCCCCGTGCGAAAATCAGGCACGGGTGGGGGAGGGGTCAAATAATGTTGATCATCCAAAGACAACAAATTCAAGGTTAATGTGATTGACATCAACCATACGTACATGCACCTACCTGCACAATTAACCTTTAAAAACTGCTTGTTGTGCTGGGAAACACATCATTGGGGGACGCCATGGGCAGCAGGCCCATGTTTCATACAACACACACTTACTGACATACAGCAACACGGACACCTACAAACTCACAATCTTCACACTTCAGCCAGGACATCCACACTGCAATACAACACTACAAAAATACACCCAGCCACACACCTCAGGCACAGGGACTCTGAAAGCTACACAACATTGTCACACACAGCAACAACTACACACCTACAGTACGTATACAAATACACCTCACAGACACAGCCACCTCTGTCCAGGAACTGTCCTCACACACAACAAACATTACTATCATATGTAGCATGGAACACTAACCACACAACCAGTAAGCAACACTGCAATAGACACCCACATTACACACGTCACAGCACAGGGAAGCACAATGGCATGCACAAATTATAAAGAGATAAATACACCAAGAACAACATCACATCTATACCTACATAATTAGGATGGGCCTATTAGACACACATGGAAAGAGACTGAACTGGGACATATATCACTTTGAACAGGGCCCTCAAGCAACATGTCCACAGGAAATGGCCCCATATGGGTCCCAGGGAAAAGCAATACCAAAACCATTTATCATGCAAATCTAAAGGAAGAGGGAGGCAGGTCAACAAATCACATACAAATCTGACTGCATGAGACATACCTCTGCAGAAACCAGCTGCAAGGGACCCACACCTAAATGGACACATGCAGAGGCAAAAGCATACACATCCAGCTCAATTTTACAAACTCCATGTCTGCACATTCAAACCTCAAGATGACACATATCACATCTGTACATAAGCCAGATTAGGGGGACAAGGCGAACACCATACATGTCCACATTGCACCACACAAAAAGAAATACTTACTATAACAAACACTACTTAATCTCATGACACCAACATTGCATTTACGCACACACACCGATAGACATAACATATACCCTTCTCTTGGGCAACACCAGCACTGCATAAAAACTAATTTAGTGCAAACAGCACCACATGGAGCAGCAAGCAGGATCAAACACACACCGCTGCAGGCACACAAGTAAAGTCACTCAGTAACAACTTAAAACTGGAAGAGGAATTGCAGGACAAAGGTGTACTCAAAAACACATCTGTTTGGGTTTATTTGAATAACTAATGATAAAGTCCAAGGCCATTGGCCAGTCCTTGAATAAGGGCCTTAATGACACAGTGTTGTACCCAAATGCGACCCCTAACTGCCAGGTAACCTCCACTGGAAGGAGCATCAACGGAGCAGGAAGGCACCTCAGGGATTATCCGGGAGTGGGGAAGTGAGGGATCGGATTTGGAATGGGGGTGTGTTTGGATTTTGGAGGGGGGCTTCTTCTCAGGAGGGGTGGGCTTGGAACTGTCTGTGCTCCTTATGAGTGTTGTATAGGGGTAGGACAGGGGTAACACAAGCTCACACAGGAATAACGTCTTGGACACACAGAGACAGTCATCAAAAGGAGGTCGGGATTTGGAGGTTGAGGGAATGGTTGTCTGATGTGCAGGTGTGAATGTCGTGGGTGCATGCTTATGGGAGGTATGCATGATTGTGTGTGGTGGGTGTCTCTTGGGTGGGGGAGTGAGGTTGTTTATGTGGATTGAGCTTAGGAGGTGGGAGTGGGGTGGAGGCGCTGGTGAATGCTGTGGTGGGTGGGTGGGTGTCTGGTGGGGTGGTGACTGCATATATGGTGGTTGATCTGAATGTAGGTGTGCCTGTAGTTGCGGTGTGTGCAGATGTGGTGCTTGTGGTGGATGTCTGAGGGTCTGTTGGGGTTGTGTCTGCAGGCAGGATGGGTGTGGTGGCTGTGTCAGTGACTGTTGTGGTGGTGTCTGTAGGTATGCTAGATATCATGTGTGTAAAGCTTGGGGGCTGAGGGTGTCAGGGGAAGTAATGACTATTGCTGTGTCTGTGGGTGGATGTTGTCTGTGTGAATACCGGGGTGTCTTCTGATGCTTGTGTTTGTGTGAACTACCTTTTACTGTTGAGGTGGATGCATGTTTATCTGTCTGTGTGCTTTGGGTAGGTCAGGGAAGGGGGATTTGGACAGGGAAGAGGGAGTTGGAGAGGGGACAGAAGCTGGTGGGTTACTGGCTGCTGTCAATGAGGAGGCCAGAGCCTGAAAGGATATCTAAAGGCTAGCCATTGCACCAGGAATGCCTTTCAGGAATGCCCTAATCTGCTGCAGTTGGGTCCCCAGTTCTTGGATGGCATTCACAATGGCTGACTGACTCACAGAAATGTTCTTCAGGAGGTCAGCAGCCTCCTTACTCAGGGCAGCAGGGGTAACCGGGGATGATGCAGCAGTGCCTGCGGCAAAGGAGACGGCCACCCTCTTGGGTGAGCGGGCATGTCCAACTAGGTGGGGAGCAACAGGGAGAGTGGTGATAGAATGGGGGGTGGCAGACAAGGAAGGTACTGGGGGTGCCCTGATGGGTTCACCACCACTAGTCAGTGGCCACTGGAGGAAGAATCCGATGATGAGGATGTAGATCCTGTCTCCCCCGTGTCATTTCTCTTGCCCTACGGGCCACTGGATTCCTCTGCGTCAGTGGTATCTTGACCCTCCTGTGGCCAGATGTGTCCCCACTCAGCTGTGCACCTTCTTTTTCACCTGCCGGTGCTGATGCTGAAACAAAACTGAGAAATAGGGTCAAAACATGTACATGATAACACTTCAATCTCAACCCTATGTGACAAACAATACAATCATGAAAGTAGCCCCAGCAAACATTTTCACCTAAGTGGCCCATTCATGTGCCATAACATATGCATGCATGCCATCTGGACTTACCAAAGTTACACACAAGAAATGCTGGATCTCAGACAACTTCAATAGCATGGATAAAGTCTAGCAACCACAATAACCAGACAACAACTAGATGACCCCTCCATCTTCAAAGCTGTGTCACATGCAG
Organism: Pleurodeles waltl; assembly: GCF_031143425.1. Taxonomy (NCBI): domain Eukaryota; kingdom Metazoa; phylum Chordata; class Amphibia; order Caudata; family Salamandridae; genus Pleurodeles; species Pleurodeles waltl. The sequence continues at coordinate 253,975,496 of NC_090437.1, read as the reverse complement.
CAGACCGCAGTAAACTTGTAGCCAACAAGAGTGTTCCATTGTAAAGTACCCTCCCATATTTCATACACAAGTTTATGCATACATCTAATTTGCACTAACATGATGTACCAACAATTTAGGATAATGACAATGAAACCCAGCTAACTCTGATATAAATGTGCAATATCATGGAGTAGATGGCATGGAAATATCCATGTCACAATGGACAGATTTCAACAATGTACAGCTCAACAAGTGACACCTGTCTCAATTGAGTCAAGGAGGTTATATCAATGTCGCTCAGATAGGCCTTACATGTGTCATTGAAAGAAACAACACAAATCAACAAGCCCCACAATAGCCACTACTAATGTCTGACACCCATTACAACGAAATCATCTGAGTGTGTTTTGTTGTAAATGTCTGTTCCTTGCATGATTGAGAGAAACAGAACTTGCACTGGCTAATATAAGGAACCCAACCTGTTGTTCAATGAGAAGCAACATCACTACCGACATCTCAGACATGGCAAGCCTGGTATCTGTCTGTGGATAAATGCCTGAAGCCAAACATGTGCTGTCAGCATCACTACAAGGGACTCCATGGTGAATGTCAACAGCCGGGGTACAATCCCCAATTTCCACCCTGGTGCAGTTCACCTTTCTACATGATACCACATCAAGGGCACAGAGTGGTTCCACAATCTTGGTCTACCTGCCATGCCCCTCAGTTAATCTGCAATTCTACATGCCAAATGGCATACTATGATGCATGAAGGTATCAGACAGACAATAAACAAAGGTAACACACTCCTTTCTGTCACAACATGAATTGTACCCCAATTGTAAATGTACCATTCCACTAACACTTTTCCAAGCAAATATATTTGAGGGAATACAGACACCATCCCATCAACATGCCTAAAACATGCATGAAATTGCAGATTGAGAATGTTTCCCTAAGAGAAAAGGATGCATACTGACATGAAGACAGAATGGTATGTTGGCTACAGTTATGGAACATAGTTCACGTCAATGGACATCCCCCACTACCAAGGGAAAGTAGCTGGCTACATCTGTAGATCATTAGCCATGTAAGCCATGTCCCATCTATCCTAAGCACACACTTATTACAGACCGCAGTTGCACCAATCTTACACTGCATATAACTTGCTTCTGGGTGTGAGATGTCTAAACACACATATGCCCAGAGACATGGCAGAAGGCAGTGATACCTAACCAACTTACCTTTTGCCTGTGACATTCAGGGGAAGTGATCTGTGGGTCACAAATTACACCCACTACAACTAGTAAATGAATTATCACTTTACACAACCACTTGTGATCCCTATAGAGGAAGTGGCTTGAGGATTTCCCCCAGGTTTGTATAAGGTCCCAGGTTCAGAAAGCAAGTTACACCAGTTTGATACACATGAGGTGTCAATGCAAACAGTCTCCCATTACCATGTGACACATTGCAAAATCTCTCATTGTCAGGAGGAGTAGTCAGTACCCCCACTCCTTCGCCTGGCAATAGAAGAGGCAGGAATTTGCTGAATACTCACCCCCTGTGGCTGCTGTGCTGCCCTCAAACAAATGCCCATCTAGCTCCTGGTAGGCCACTGCCAGAATGCGGGCCATCAAGGGGATCATGATCTGACGGGGACCCTGTCCGCATTTGGAGGACAGCCCCAGCTGGTCCTCTGCGATCTTCCAGGCCCAGTGTCTCAGGTCCTACCACCTCTTTTTGCAGTGGGCTCTCCAACGACTGTGGACCCCCAGGGGCAGGACATTCTCAGCGCTGGCAAATCCCCTTCTTCTGATGGGCGTTGACCTGCATGGATACAAAAGACAAGACAAGAAATTATGTCAACAATGTCCGATCCAAATTGGCAGAATCACATACATGTCAGTACACTAAGCTAAGAACAATCTGTTTTACCCAAACTGCCCAGGTGTGGCACTTACCAGCCACTGAGTGCAGGGACATGATTACTGAAACTCCCTAATCAGCAGACCAACCCACCACCCTTCTCAGTCACTCCACTGACTAGGAAGGGCAACTGACATCTCGTGGGGCATGCCCTAGTAATCTGACTGAGATCTGAAACACTATAGGACACATGACAACTATGGGGCTTCTTAAATGTAGACTCCATAGGCACTGATGTATCAATTCACTCACACTCTGTGAGGATGCTTCTCTACTAAAATGTAATACAGGCTACTTCCAAGTCACAAAATTGGACACCACACATGGGTAACAATGAAGAGACAGCCATGATGGGTACAGAAGATTCCTAACCTGTCCATGTGTGGACATGTGGACTGACAAATGCATACTACCCCACCTCAGGGGGTGGTGTTCTGTATCAAGTACCTGTGCCATGGAACATGCTTCTGGACATATGTGTCCATCCTACAGAGATGACATCCAACAAGCATTGCATTGGCCAACAAGGCATGCATTGGCCATTTTCAGCCATGTGACCTAACAAATGAGTCACACATCATGGCTTCACAGGATTCATCACACTGTCTGCACTGTGTGACAATCATTTATGCAAGAAGCCTGCACAGGACAAAACTGACCTTTGTGACGATGATGACAGAGCTGTGGGAGTAAGGGACCTGTCAGGAGCCAGAGGCACACATTGACAGGGATGCCAAATGCACATTGATCACAGAGCATTGACTCCCTACTAATACCATATACATACTCATCACTGAAAGAACCTCAGTAAGATTTAACTTAGCACAGAGCATAGAGTGGTTCACATGACAGGATGTACTTTGATATAGGGAGTGGGCATAGTGTCACAGTGTGAGAAACGGCTTCTTTTTGACATAGTTAACTACCATGTTTTGCCTGATGTTTGATGTAACTTTGAAATTGTGGTGCCCAGGGCCCCTGCTAACCATGTTCCGTGGGCCAGATCTCTTTCCCTAAAACAGTTGCATTGCATTGGCACAATTGGATATACCCCTATCTACCACTATAAGTCCCTAGTAAAAGGTTACTTAGGTACCCAGGGCATGACGTACTATGGGTAGGCTGCTGAGGGCAACAGCACTGGTTGTGCCACCTTCTAGGGCCATCCATCCAGATAGCACTGCCATTGCAGACTGAGGCCCTCATTCCGACCCTGGCGGTCAAAGACCGCCAGGGCCGCGGGCAACGGAAGCACCACCAACAGGCTGGCGGTGCTTCATTGCCCATTCCGACCGTGGCGGATTTCCCCCGGCTGGGCGAATCCTCCATGGCGGCACTGCAAGCAGCGCCGCCATGGGGATTCTGACCCCCTTCCCGCCACCCTGTTTCTGGCGGTTTTTACTGCCAGGAACAGGATGGCGGGAACGGGTGTGCTGGGGCCCCTGGGGGCCCCTGCACTGCCCATGCCACTGGCATGGGCAGTGCAGGGGCCCCCTAACAGGGCCCCAGCCTGCTTTTCACTGTCTGCTACCTTAGAGGTAACCCCTGCAACAGCTAACTACGCTGGCATGGTTCCTGATTGGTTCTATCCAGCCTGCCACCTCCAGACACCCAATCAACAAACCTTGGGGGAGAGCCCTGTCTCTCTTGTTTGAAAACCAATGCCCTTCCTGGATGGAAGTGCTAACACCCCCTCCCTCAGGAATGTGCACTGCCCTGGTAGTGAACTTCAACGGTCTTACCGCTTTTGAAACTCGACCCTCAGGCCTGCTGCTAGCAGCAGATGGTCAGTCCATTTGCAAATCCCAACTTTTGGCAGGATCAAAGGCGGGAAACCACAAAAAGGGTAAAAGGAATGGCCACACCTGGCATGCACCACCCCTAAGGTGTTGCCTGTGAGGTGGATACTCCATTTCATTTTCCTCCATTTTAGTTGGAAGGAAAATAGCCAATCAGGGTTAGGGAAGTGACCCTTCCCACAGGAAGTGGTCACTATGATGGGTGTAGCTACCTAAAGGTAAGTGTCCCATTGGACACTACCATGTACCCCTAAAACACATACTAAATTCAGTATTTAGTGGGAATCCCTAGACCAAGTAATCAGATTCAAAGGACACAAAGAAGACCAGCACAAAGAAGATCCAAGGCACTTGAAATGTGATCCTGTTGCACAAAGAAAAGGAGCCAAACCCTGCCTGCTGAACCCAGGACCTGATAATTGCCCCTGAGGAGCTGCTGAGCTGCTGGCCAGCTAGACTGATCTGAAGAAACCCAGAGGACCTCAAGACTTCACCAATCACCCAAGAACTTTATCCAGAGTGGATATACCACTCTGGAACAAAGAAGAAACCACAACCTTGTGGGGGGTCACTTCACTGAGTGGATGCTAACTCCTGAACCGGAAGTTGCAGCCAGACTAACAACCACAAGGACAAATCCTGGAAGTGTGCTAACTTTGGTGGCACTGCACCCTCCAGTAGCTGAACCATACCAATACCCTGGGTACTGGTCAGCTGAAATCAGACACCAAGAAAACCAGCCTGCCCAGGGCTGAAAAAGGACAAGGAGGAAGCCCCAGTGAAGGGACATCAGGAACACCCTGGGCCTCCTGCCATAATGCCCTTATTGTCCTGTAAGTGACCCCTTAAAGGACTTGCCTCCAGATCCAAAGAGCCTTTTTGCTAACAGCTCTTGGCTCACAGATTATCTCTGAACCCAGCCGCCCTCTGCCTTGCAAAGGAACCTGTGTGTTCTAAGGGTCCCTTACCCCTTGGAACCTCAACACCCCAATGGGACCCCAAGGATCCACCTCTAAAATTACCTGCACGGCCCTTTTCCAAGTGGTCCCCCGCAGCGGCCCTGTACTAGCTCCAGAGACTTTTCACTGCTGCTCCTACTGGAACCGGCAGGTGTCCGAACTTCTTCAGCTCTCACTTTGTCATCACCAATGATCTTGACCAAATTGCTAAAGAAGAACTTGGTAAAGCAAATGTGTGATTTTATATGTACTTTTATATAGGCAGGCTGGCTAGAACCATTGATTCCTATGGTCCATAATTACACACAAAAGACTATTTCTATTAAACTTCAAAAATCTATGTCTCCAAAAGCATTTAACAAATTTTATAATCTTGGTCTTGAAACTTATATAGAAATACACTCCAAATACACACGCAAAAGTCATCTAAGGATTCAACATCTGACACTGATCACAGTTACATGTACAATCAATTTCCCATTGATGCCACACCGACTGCACCCACATGGGCTTAACTTTCCATTCTGGCATACATTCTAGCCTGTGTGGAGGAAAATATGGTGAAGTACGTGGACATGAGGCACTTATCTGTTTGTCTGGTGCATCGAAAAGCTGTCCCTACAAGGGTAGGAACTCCTCTACCAGCCTCTCCAGCTCCTCCGGGGAGAAGACAGGGGCCCTATCACCTGTTGGACATGGCATGATTGCTTCCAGATGCGGTAAACAACAGTTCATGAAGTGTAGATCTTGCTGGCAGCAGTGTCAGGAGTCAAGTGAGGAATTTTGCAGAACATGGCAGACACATCTGCCACATGCAGAGGTGTCAATGCCAGTGGATACAGCCATTGACTCAAGACCACCACTGGCATCAAAGTTAGCCTATGGATGTGTCCACTGCAGTTGCGTCAGCCTACCGCCATGACATCTACCGCTGGCAATCACAGGCTGTTTCTAATGTCCAGATGAGTAGGTCAGGCAGCCGCCATTTTAAAGGCAGTGTTTGCAGGTTATGCCTAATAAGAATGTGTCACAACTTCAAAAAATGTTGTTTATACAGATGACAAGTGCTGGTCTTGTCCTGTCATATAGGTCCTTCAACTTTGACACCATTTTTGTACAACGCCCAGCACATTATGCAAATTGCTCTGGGGATCAGCCCCTTCCCCCCGGGCAAGTTAAGTTTTGGGACATCAACTCACAGTTGGAGTGACAAGTCTCATGCACAAATTGTTGCACACCTGATAGATGATGTGTACACATTTGTGGAAATGCAAGGGGGAAACATCCTACTTCTATGTAATTGTCAGTGGCGATGAGTACTGTGTATTATGTCTTCAACTTCTGACATGCCTTGTCACTGTTTGTCAATGACATGCATTATGTGTGTTGCAAGGTACACATTGAATGATGGCTATACTCACTTTTTGTCCTATATAGGGACCAAGGGAGGGGAAGGAACAGACATCCTCCTGTGTACCGTACATTGCAAGACTTTGAGGCCATGGAAGACAGACACATCATCCAGATCTACCACCTGAATAGGCAAACATTTGTAGATCTCTGTCATCAGTTGGAGCCAGAGCTGATGCCTGCCATTAGTCATCCAAATAGCATACCACCCATTATACAAGTCATGGCAGTGTTGCACTTCCTGGCCACAGGGTCTTTCCAAAATACAATGGCCCTATATGCTGGGATGTTTCAGCTTACGTTCTGTCTTGTTTTTCAGGATGTACCCTCAGCAATATTAAAACTCCTGGACAGCTACATCCGGTTTCCTCAATATGAGGATTTTTCCCATGTGAATGCTGACTTCTATGGTTTGGCACACATCCCACATGTGGTGGGAGCCATTAATAGTACACAGGTGACTGTAGCCTCGCCACACAGCAATGAACAAGTCTATCAGCTTCCATTCTATCAATGTCCAAGTTGAATGTTTAGCAGGCCTCTACATTTCACAGGTCTGTGTCCATTATTCAGATTCAGTCCATGATGCTTTCATCATGCAGAACAGTGCAATTCCACAGCTGATGACACAAATGGACCCAGAGAGGGCGTGGCTGGTTGGTAAGTCACAAATTTCATGTTTGCCTGTATGCAAAAAAGTCAACAAGAGGGGTTCATAGTTGCACATATGTCCCATTCCCCTACAGAGGACTCTGCATACCCAAACCGTTCATGGTTGTTGACATCAGTAAGGAACCCAACTATGCCCAGGGAAGTACACTTTAACTATGCCCAAGGAAGAACACAGGATGCTGTGGAGTGGGCTTTTGGACTGCTGAAAGTCAGACTTCAGTGTCTGGACAAAACATGTGGAGCCCTCCTCTACTCACCCAAAAAAGTATGCAATATCATTGTAACCTGGTGAATGCTCTACAACATTGTCCTGAGGAGAAATATCCCATATATTCGAGATGAGGGGGATCAAGCAGTGCCATAGACAGAGAATCCTAAAATGCCAAGTGAGGATGACAGAAATGAAGAGGAAGGCAAATACTTGCTTGGCAGATCTCATCATTCACTACTTCACATGAGTGTATGTAATGTTATGTGATGACTGTGACTGTTTCAGGAATTGTAGGGGTCAGGTTGTGTTGAGTAGGGTATTTCTTCCAAAAGACAGGGCATCTTGTGCTATGCAATACACACCCAAGCTTTGTTTGCTAAGTCAGACTTGAACATTTAGCTACCTTGATGATCTACTTTGTTTGTGTCAGTCTCATTGCAATGTGTGTAGACCTACTGAAGTATGAAATTCGGTTTGGGTCCTATGTATGATGTTTTCTGCCTCAACTCCTTGTATTTCATTTTTGCATCCAGGTACCTTCACTATGCCATCGTCATGTGGGCATTTCAGAGTTGGGACGTTGGCAGATAGCTGTTGCTGTTCTGACATATGAAGTGGACATGCATTCATCCAGGTAATGTTGCTCACAGATTTGGGGTATATGAGTCCTGTGCCAAAGCAGCTCGGACAGTGGGTGGGTGGAAAGCTAAAGTGCACTATATACTTGTTTGATGTGCTTTGTTGGTCCAAATTTCTCATGTGTGTGATCATGTGGCCTTGAAACATGTCACTCAGTGCAATCCATGCATTCTCCCTTCACATTGTGTTGACAATGATCCTGTATGACCTGTATGTAGGTGTAGTTTTGTTGCCACAACACTGACAAAGGTTTGTATCATACCAGTAGATGCTTGGTCATTATAGTAGCAAGGACCTAGGAACAGAGAATGTTGTACTGCCCTCTGTCTGTGCCATGGTGTATGATAAGTTGGCAGACATGGTTTTAGTATGCAATAAGGCTCAAGCTTGTGACAACATCCACTACTCTGTTAGCCTATCCTACGGGATAAGATCTGACAAAGCTCTTTCCTCTGTGGTCTGGGGGACAGTACCTCTGGAATACCTAGTCAGCCTCAATATGGTTCAGTCAATTTAGTCTATGGCAGTCCATATATTTTAACAGCCTATGTGCAGTACAGTGCAGTAGAATATTTAATGTGACCAGACACTTGTGTCATTGCATTGCTAGTCATCGTCAGCATGACACTACCGAGACATATCCCTCATTCCATTAACATTTTCTGTCTACCTTATGTGCATCACATGGATTTACCATTCAACATCTCAAAATGTGGAAAAAAAGAGGTGGTAGGAAGTCTTTTGGTGCTGCATGTGTTTATTTACATTTATACAGGAAATAACTACTAAAAAAAGTAAAGTGAAGGGATCAGTCATGGAGCATGTCATAATTTGAGTATATGCCAAGTATTTGAAGTGGCTTCTTGACCTGTTGATGTGAGAGATAAAATGTTACAGGTTATATTGTGACATCTATCTCCAATAGTTGACAGTGACATTTGGCAAATTGGATACATAGATTCCCCTTATGTGACAGGTATACATGCTATCAATTGTATTGACCTGACATTTAAGTAACACACCAATTCCACTTCAGTCAACTAGCTTCAGAATGTCTGAGTTTATTAGCACTTGGAGGAATGATCATAGACTCATATCTTGCAGCAGTACAGGCAAAACAGTGGCCGGGCAGGATGATGTTTAGGTCATCTTAATACCTAGTTGACTGTTATGCAAGCAGACTGGGAACCTTGTAGTGAATGTGATAGTTGTCATTATGTGGTCAGTGAATGTGGATATGCCTGCTGGCAATACCATTCAGTTGTTACATCTTGGGGCAGTTTGAGCTGTTCTTCCTGTCCACAATATTTTCATCTTGGCATAGCAGCTCAAGATGGATCTGGGTGTGTAGCCACATCATAGATTGTACCATGCACTGTATCTTGGTCCCTCCCAGGTGGGTAAAATTCTAGTTTGAGCTCACAGACATTGGCACATTATCATATAGACACAAGACTGGTGATTGGAGTTACATGAACTGGCCCTCCTGGGATTTACAGTGATGTTTCTCCAAGTACTACACACAGTCTGCATTGGGCATCCTCTGAGTTGAGTATACTTCCATTGCAAGCTATCCTACATGGATATTTGAATATAGGCATTGTGGGGTTGTGTTTTGAGGTTGGTAGACAGAGCCTCCTGGCTTTAGCAGTCATGTGACTCCCTGTACTTCATGCAGTTATATGGCATTCCCCCAGGTGAGTGCACTTTTTGTGTGAATTCCCAAAGAAAGGTATTTTGGCAGGTATACACTGGACTGGTGGTTGGAGAAACACTAAGGGATCCTCCTGTGAGTTGTACCCATTTCACTTCAAATATCACACACTCTATACAGATGTGATCCTTTCTAGATGGGTGAAGTTCAATGGCTGCGTAGAGGTAGAAGGGTCATTGTAGCAGGGAACAGAGTTTTGGCTGAGTGGGGTTATACTACTTGTATCTCCTGCCATTAGCAGTTCTGTCAGTGCTTGTACTACACATGCACACTATAAAGTTGTCACCCTCTCTGGTGGGTGCAGTTCAATGGATGAGTGGAGGAAGAAGGGTCATTGTAGCAGATAACACTATGTTGGCTGAGTGGGGTAACACTAGTAGTACCCCCTGGCCTTATCCGTCCTGTTAGTACCTGTACTACACACACACACACACACACACACACACACACTATTCTGTTGTCATCCGCCCAGGTGGGTACAGTTCAATGGATGAGTGGAAGGAGAAAGGTAATTGTAGAAGAGAGCACTGTGTTGGCTGAGTTGGGTTACACCACTAGTGCCTCCTGGCCTTATCAGTCCTGTCAGTACCTGTACTACACGCTCACACAATACAGTTGTCATCCTCTTAGGTGGGTACGGTTCAATGGATGAGTGGAGGGAGAAGGGTCATTGTAGCAGAGAACACTGTGTTGTCTCAGTGGGGTTAAACTAGTAGTGTTCTCAAATGGGCTCAAAATCTTCCCCCTCATACGCAAACTTGTTTATGGGGTGGTTTGAGGAAATCTGGATTTGGGGCCCGGGTGCAGCAACATGGCACACTCATATTCTTTATTGGGGGCGATAAATCGATGATTGTTTCATGCTATGGACAGGAGATGAACTCACATTGGAAGAATTTAGCAAGTATCTTAATGAAAATGATGTGAACATTAAATTCACACATAAATGTAGTGAGACTCACTTAGAATTTCTTGATGTGCAACTGTTTGTTGAGGATAACAATATAGAGAGTAGACTATATCGCAAACCGACTTCATGTAACACTATATTGCACGCTACTAGTGCTCATCCGCAGCATCAGATAGAGGCAATACCATCAGGAGAAATGATTAGAGCAAGGAGAAATTGCAGCAAGAACAGTGACTTTTAAGAGGAGATTGGTAACATGGGACAGAGGTTCCTAGCTAGGGGCTACTCAGAGACCACTATACAAAAATCTCTACGGAAAGTGTGGAATATACCTCGTACACAGACATTAGGCTCAGGTGTACGTAAGTGTGATATACCTGAGGAAAACCGTGACCAGAAGATTAGAATTGTTTTAGATTATACAGAAAAGTCTCAGAAATTAATTAGGATCATGAATAAACATTGGTCTATATTAACTCAGGATGAATTACTGAGAAGTATATTGGTAATAGACCGGAGGTTGTATTTAGGAGGGGTAACACCCTCAATAATATTCTAAGTCCTGGCTATCCATTGGAGAAAAACAAATCTGACTGGCTCTGTAAGAGCAAATTTGTTTTTTTTTTAAATGTGGTTCCTGTGCAGTATGTAAATGGGCGTGGCAGCCTAGGAAGGAATTCCATGATATGAGTGGTAACAAAGTGCCCATAAAATCGCACATAGATTGCAATACTAAGTTTGTGGTTTATGTGATTGTTTGCAAATGTGAAAAAATATATGTAGGCAGTACAATACGCCCGTTAAAAGTAAGAATCTCTGAACACTGGAGGGCAATTAGTCAAGAAGATGAACGTTATCCCATAGCTTCTCATATGAGGATCTGTAGTGCACAGCGGGTTCATAAGGTATTTACATTTTTTGGTTTTGATTATTGTGAAGTGAATCCACGGGGTGGTAATAGAGAATTAACATTAAAGAGAAGGGAATCACATTGGATTTTCAGGTTAGGAGCTGTTGAGCGGGGTCTTAATACTGACTATGAAATGGAGTATTTCTTGGGAGATAAGTAGTCGGTGTATATGGATTAAGTTTATGTATATACAGGTGGGCAATTTCATATAGTTTGATTTTTAGATGTATGGTAGATTTCAGTTACAATAATAGGTATAGTTATTTTTAGGGTTAGGGATGAGTGCACCAATTTGGATGAATTGGCAATGATTATGGTCATAATTTTAGACTACATAGCCAGGATGGGGCTGATATTGATTGCTCCTTCAATAATATACACTATAGAGTGATATATGCGAAACATGGAGGATGGGATCCTCTATGTTTACATTTATCAGAGATATCTGCTAGTACACGTCAATTGCGTGTAGAAAGGACTGTGGCCGGGGCTCCTAGTAAAGATGGCAACGCAGAGCCTCAGCAGATATAATAGCCACGGACTAGTATAGTCCGCTTTCTATTTCCATGATTTTGAGAACACGGACGCGAGTGAGTTTAGTCCGTTGTTTATTGTACTCATTAGACAGACGCTTAAATTTGTTACAGCCGTGGAGCCTCGGCTTCAACATTCGAGAGCGTACTCGCTCGATATATGCGATCGGGATCAGCTGGTGAGTCAGGAGTTAGATTTTGGACCTTTAACATATACTCTCTAGCAATACATTTGAGTTTGAGGATTCTGCTAATGTACATAGAAGGGCTAATTTGATATTTTTGTATGTTTATTGTAGGAGATATCGGCTACGGAGATTTATTCAAAAGCAATTTAAAGGAACAGATTAGTGGTGAGTTGCAAGGCAGGGATAATGGTGCATAATACTCTTAAATAAGATAATGGGAAGTATGATATTTGAGTATTTAATTTTATTTCAGCAGAGTCCATTAAAAGGTTTTGGAAGCACAGGGAGACATAGCATTAATATAGACAACTTGAGCCCTTTTGGAAGGTAGGGTGTATCGTACGTTTTTAATTCCACATTTAGGTCATGTATGGAGAATGTTTAATGGTTGGTGGGGAATTATCACAGATGTGGTGATATGTTTTTGAATATGCATGCTTACAGATACAACATTCAATAATTACACACTAGCTTTTGTGTTGCTCACCTGGATCACAAATTGGATGTAATGTATGAATGCTGTTATCACTAAACTCTCACTTAGTAGTATGGTTTGGTTTGGTTCCCACTCTATATAAGTGTAATATACAATATGTTGTTATGATTACAATCAGGAATGTTATTTTGATGTGACATAATAAAGTAGCATTTATGGAAATATTATTTTAGGGGGTCCTGAGGAAATCCAGGGGCACTCCCCGGATGAAACATGTGTTGACGGACAAACTAAATAGTGGACATTTTTGGATGGACTGGATCATGTTTGGGTTCTTGGAATAAGCTTGGATCTTCATTTGGAACTATGATGCTGATATGATTTTTTTTGGGGGGGGGAATTTGGACAATAGAGCGTGAAACTTTACTAGGAGGAGGACAAGAATAGGATTGTTGTAATTTTGGTTTACTGTATGTTTTTGGGATATTTTGTGATGTTTGGATGTAGGAAATGTTATTAATTTGGACACAATAATAAGATCTGAACAACTTACTTTTATTGTATGTAATTTAATTTAATCTGTTGACGTGTGCGAATACTTAATGTGAAATTTTGAGTAATGTTTTGTTACTATGTTGGGGGAATTGGAGGGTGTAACCCCAGTATTTTGCACCGTGTACTACATGATATACATAGAGTTATTTGTATGAGGGCAGGAGCGCCTTACACTCATTAATCACCCCCCCTCTTAGATATAGTAGTGTTCCCTGGCCTTAGCAATCCTCTCAGTGCCTGTACTACACACAAACACACACACAGTATGCAGTTGTCATTCTCTCAGCTGGGGACGGTTCAATGGCTGATTAGAGGGAGAAGGGTCATTGTAGCAGGGAACACTATTGGTTGAGTGGAGGTACACTACTAGTGCCACCTGGCCTTAGGAGTCCTGTCAGTGCCTGTCCTACACCCACACTATACTGATGTCATCTTCTCAGGTGGGTACAGTTGACTAGGAATTTGCAAAACAAGGTAACTTTGGGTGTGATACACTGTTCTGGTTTTTGTAATTGTAGAACAGTGCCTGTTGGGAATTGTAGTGCTGTCATTCCCTGTACTACCCCCAATATACAGAGATGTAGGGGGTCCTTCTGACCCCGGCGGTCAAGGACCGCCGGGGCCGGGGTCGGCGGTAGCACCGCCAACAGGCTGGCGGTGCTCCGCCGGGCATTCTGACCGCGGCGGTACAGCCGCGGCCAGAAATGGAAAGTCGGCGGTGTACCACCGACTTTCAAGCTGCGCCGCCATGGGGATTCTGACCCCCTCACCGCCATCCTGTTCCTGGCGGTTCCGCCCGCCAGGAACAGGATGGCGGTGAGGGGTGTCGTGGGGCCCCTGGGGGCCCCTGCAGTGCCCATGCCAATGGCATGGGCACTGCAGGGGCCCCCGTAAGAGGGCCCCACTTTGAATTTCAGTGTCTGCTCAGCAGACACTGAAATTCGTGACGGGTGCTACTGCACCCGTCGCACATCCTCCACTCCGCCGGCTCCATTCGGAGCCGGCATCCTCATGGAGGGGTGTTTCCCACTGGGCTGGCGGGCGGCCTTTTGGCGGTCGTCCACCAGCCCAGTGGGAAACCCAGAATAACCGCGGCGGTCTTTTGACCGCGCAGCGGTATTCTGGCGGTTCCCTCCAGGCGGGCAGCTCCTGCCGCCCGCCGGGGTCAGAATGACCCCCGTAGTTCCCTCAGGTGAGTCTAGTTCACATGTGAGATAGCAGACAGGGGTCTATGGACAGGTGAGAAAGGAGCTGGTGAGTGAGGTGCCAGTGAAGGTGACCAGAGGTGAGCATGCATGACAATACATTTAGGTGTGATATATTTGTGTTGTGACTTACCAGACTCAACTCCCCCAGGTATTCCTGTCAAACCATCAGGAAGCAGGGTGACCAAGACCTTCTCCACCCATGATGCGAGTTGTAAGGGAGGAGGTGGGGACCTTGCCCCTGGGGTCCTTCCACCTCTTCCTGACGCCACCCCTTGTGCGCGGGTGGGCCTACAGAATTCACTCTGTGAACTATCCTTTGGCACATTTTCATTTTCCTTGCAATTGTAGTTGCTGGACTCGGGCTCCAGATAAATGTGGCTCTATTCTATGGATTTCGTTTGCCATGACTCTTAATTCATCTTCAGTGAAACTGGAATTTTTCTGGGATAACATGGTGGTGATGAAAAAAAATGGGTGGGTGCTGGAAAATAAACAGGTGATTGGCAGTAAATAGAGTAGTGAGGTGCAAATGGATGTGATAGGAGTGTGTTGAGGGTGTGGGATATGTGGTTAGGGAAGGTTGGAGGGGTTCCTACTGGTGATTCTGCTCTGTCTTGCTATGTTTGCGTTATAGATGCAAAGGATTGTAGTGTGTTTTATCGTGTGTTTTGCAAATGTGTTGAATGTGGGAATGTGTGTCAGCTGTGTTGTTTTAAAAACCATCCAATGTGGTGTTGTGTATTACCGTGGTGACCGCCAACCTCCGTGGTTAGGACCACCATTGGAAGACCGCCATGGCTGAACCACCCCTGCAAGTTTGTACTTGTAATGGGTTCAATGGTGGGTTGACGGGCTGGCTGTGCTGGTGGTTGGACCACCTATTTCCCATGCTCTGAAGTGCTAGTGGTGACAATTTTTTGGCTGGCTTTTGTTGGCCCTGCCTGTGTAACTCGTAATACGGCGTTCTATACGACCACCAACATGGAGGTCTTTTGGCAGCCACCACTATGGCAGTCTGGCGGCCCAACCTCAAAATTCATAATCGGGCCCCAAATCTTTGAAGAAACTAGCTGCAGATAAAAACATTGGCCCTTTGAGACCCACATACTCTGTACTTTGTTCCTGAATCAATCTCTGTGGCCCTTGTTCTGGCTAAATCACAGAAAACACAGTTAAGGTCTTTTCTGATCAGTTGTTGGAGGTGGACGAGGGGTAGCCATCGATCTTCTAAGTGGATCAGCAGTGGGTTTGCCTGTTGCCGCTTTCTCAGAAGACTCAAATTCTTGTTGTGATTCAATGGTTTCTGCTATTTTAAAAAAAAAATCCAGGTTTTTTTTCTATTGCATATGACTTGTAGCATGTGTTGTTACAATGCTAAAATATTTGTCCTCTTCACCTATCAGTTTCAGTCTTTTGTCAACTTCATCTTGCCGTATTTTTACAGCATCTCAAGCTCTCTTCTGTCCAGCTGCAGTTGATGTTAGCTTTTCTTTTGGATCAGTTTGGCATATGACACATTTTTCTTTGTTGCAGGAGTCCTCAGATTTAGCAGTTAGCAACGCATTGTCAGGAGGCAGAGATCCTCTGCTGCCATCTGCTTTGCTCATGATTGTGAATTTGAATCAACTGAAAGCCTGAAAAAAAACAATATTAAAATAAATTACCAATATGATGGCTAAACACATCATTATAGAGCCGCTATTTTAAAAAATGGTGTAAAGGTTGCTTGGAGGAGTTATTTTCTGCCTCTATAAGACTACTGCACCCCTAAAACCTAAGTAATAATACCAAAATGTAGTATATAAGTCTCATGGTTCCTGAAATATTACATTGTCATTGCAACACATCTACCACTTTTAAAAATGTAGTCCAGAAAAAATTGGCTAGGATTAGCAATTCTACCCAGGCTAAATTACTTCTCTAATGATACAAAAACACAAATCAAAAGTGAAAATCTTTGGATAAAATGTGTTTATAGAGGTATATTAAGGGGTTAGGACTATGATATCACCTGTATGTTTAGATGGCTGTTTTAGGGGTCTCTAAATATTAGGTCATCCACAAATGCAGTCAAAAATATAGTTGATGCCGGACCAAAATGTATCTGACTTGCAAGAAAGTAAATTGACTCAATTTCCTCAGATGAACTAATAGTGACACATTTCTGTTTTGCTTTGAGAAAAAAACATTGAATCTAGTGATTTTGATCTTTCTTCAATGTTCTAACCAATTCATAGCATATTAAATATTTGTAAAGTTATGAAGTGAATGCTATTTGTTAATACAGAATCATTTTTATAAACCTCTGATAAGGTGATTCAATTTTATCTCAAAGGAGTTTAAATAGTATAAACTACAGGGGCAGATCGGTGACCTCAACTTCAGAAAATTTGAATTTGTAATTTGAAATCCATAAATTTGTGCTCATTATTTCTCATAGTTTAAATAACATTAACTTGTATCAAAGAATATCTATATTTGCAAATGCAAGTTCACCTTCTGTGAATGCCTTGCACTCTAGAAATAGTAGTAGTTTACTCTTGTCAGAGGCAGGAGAAAAACCCTTTCCGAAATGGAACACCTCACAAGCAGGTGGATTGTGGTGGAATAACTTTTTATGAGAAAAAAAGACAAAATGTTACAAGTTGGCATTTTTTTTTAAGCACAATAGTACACTACATACAACTGTGCACCTGGAACTGTTTCTGCGTAACTGTAATTGTGTATTCTCAAAGGTTTTCTTGAAAACTTGTGACTGCTACAGTTCTTCATTTATACCCTTGGATAACTTTGTGAAGTGCATGCCTTCAGAAATCTGCACCCATGCAAGGATATAAACATGGAAGCGCACATCTAGATTATTTTTGAGTGAATTGCCCATGTATTTAGTCCTACCATAAAAGAAATTGCTATTCCCCCCCCCAGCTTGTATGAATGTGTTACGTTTGGTTAATGGGTTACCTGTTGTACAATTATCCAGTTGTATGCCACATGGAGATCAGTAGTTGTAGAAGCACATGATGTAACTTTAATTTAGAGTTTTCATCACTGTTAGCGCTGCCGAATTAAAAATGTGAAAGAACAAGGAGTGATCTACAATTGATGAAAAATATAAATGTTTTAAATATGTTGTGAGAAATCACTATAGGGACTGATAGAAGTAGCTTTAATGCTGGCTTTTCCATCACATTGTAATTCTTTCAGACAATGTTATGTTTAGACTTTTTGACTTAATCTCTTTTATTTTATATGAAAAGGAGATACCAAATGATATAATATAAATTTAGATGCTCTAAAATTCAATTAATCTATTAGATTCGACAACTAAAACAAATGAATGCTAAAAATGTTCTCCATTTTCATTTACTTGTTGGTGTGTTAATAGTAAAGTTAATACTAATACATTTTCATAAGTAGGCCTGTCACAGTGACAGAGCGCTATTAAAGTTTATTAATATTGTTGAATGTTTAAAAAAAATATTTTATACAAAATAATAATGTAAAGTAATTGTGAATATGTTTTTTAAACCACAAACTACCAAGACAAACATGACAGCATATTAATTTAAATGGTTTAAAAAAATAATTAACGTATTTTTCTTTAATTTTAATTTTAAATATTATTTCTGAAAAACATGTTTTTTAAATCCCACATATACTAGTTATATAACGTGCATTAAAATGTGTTAACAACTATATGAAGAATTGATTTACATTATTTTAATTTTAATTTTGTAGAGGTGTATTCAATTTTAATATAAACATAAGCCCATTAATAGATATTCTAATAGCATAACAACTGTATATTAATTATATAGTGTGCTTAACATTTCATACAATATACATTTGTGTCAAAGATGTGATACATTGTGCATCAAGACCTCCTTGAGAATCTGCAGCTAGAGAAGGGATATTGACTCCAACCTCAAATTGACTTTGACGCTAATTAGACCATAAACTCCACTAAGGAAAGTTCACGATTAGTTGAAATACATTGGATTGGCCACTCTGTCCTCAGTAACACTTGTGTTTATCAACTAGCAGTAGGCATTTATTACCAAATGAAATATAGGCCTTCAAAACCTAGCTACTATCATCTAGAATCAGATAAACAGTGCCACTCCTATTAACAATATACATGCTCAGTGTGCTGTGATGAGCTACATTTTTCAGCCTAGATTAATGCATAACATCATATGGGGACATCTGTTAAAATATTCATTCAGCAGTATCAACTAACTTGAAGGAGAAACAATTTGCATTTTTATCAACACCAAAGGTAAGTCACCAAAAGTTACACAAATCAGTGCAAAGTGTTAATTTGCGATTTACTTTCCAGCCAAAACTTGTTTTGCATTAGAACATAGATCTAAATAAAATGAATGTGGCAATCTGCATTCCTTTATACTGCTTTGAGACAAGGCGAACATCAAACGGGTGGTTCAGAGAACTTCGCATGTCCATGATGTTTGGACAGAAAGCTCTTTCTGCTAACACTTGTAGACAAGGCTTTACATGAAAATGTTACACCTCCTTGATGCAGGCGCAGAGTAGGAGAAGAGTTTCATTTTCTCCAGACCTTTCCAATGTTTTGTGTTGTACTATACAGCACACACACAAAAGCTGAAAAAGTTTGCACTCACAGGTTACTTTCCAGTACAGAACTCATAATAGACCCGAACTCAACCTTTGCATTGAAGATTTGTTCCTTTGGATTTGTTTGCTGAAATGGAGGTACAAAAATCTCCAGCAGGGTAAAGCAGAGGGCTGTAGTTGAAGACAGTTCCAAGAGATCAGATATCCCTTTGGTGAAGAACCATTGAAACTGATTTGATCTCTGGCGGATAGGCGAGCAGGGAGGTCCCAGTCTCCTCTTGGTTCTCTGAGCACTTGTTGGCCAAATTTTGTCTAAGTTCTAAATTTGGGAAAATGGCACTCTTGACATTTTAATACCACAACCAATGGTCAAGAAAAAAATGTAGACCTTTTGGGTGTTAAGGACTCAGGTTCAAATTCGTGGGAGCCTATAGTGTCCTTGTTGCTCTGAACAGAAGTCCAGCAAACTAACCCTTGGAGGCAATGCTGGTTGTCCTGGGTGCAGGTGCAGATGCAGGATTCAAGAGTAGGGCTAGCCTCTGAGGTTTCAAGGCAGACCCTGGCAGCAAAGCAGTCCTTCCAGATACAGCAGCTGTCTGGCAGAGAGCACAGCGGGTCACAGCAGCAGGAAGTTTTCTGAGAGTCCTTCCACAGGTTTAGTGTTGAACTGAAGAGTGAGTCTGAGAGTCCTATTTTTACACCCTGGTGCACTTCTCCTGGAAAGTGGGAGAAGCTTCTGGAAAGGTTATTTAAACTGCATGGGCTTCCCTGCCTCCCTGGCTGTGGCTCTAAGCTGGCTGCAGTGAAAATACAGGGTTGTTAAGCCTTTTGTGTGCAGACAGGACACGTCTTATTCAGGTAACAGTGGGGCTGTGCTCAGGTCCGACTCCCCATCCTGCCAGTTGATGTCCTATCAAAGTACTCCTAATCCTTCCATTGTATGACTGAGAGGAATTCCCAAAGTAAAACTGTCAGCTACACCTAGTCATGTGACCCAAGACAGGCTGTAGGCACAAAGGGCGATGGGCAGGAAAATGCCAACTTTCTAAAAGTGACATTTTCAACCGGTACCAAACATGAGTTACTAGTTCCTCTCATTTAGGAATTACTTCATATTAAATGTAATAAGAAATCCACAAAGTTTATCCGATGGGAGAGGTAGACCTCACAATAGTGATACATTAATTTTTTGAGTTTTTCACTATCAGGACATGTAAAACCAAAAAGTACATGTCCCACCTTGTAATTACACAACAACTGCCCTCTGGGTTACCTAAGGCCTATCTTAAGGGTGAATTATATGTAATAAAATAGGAGTTTGAGGCTTGACAATGGGGTTGAAATGCCAAGTAGGAATGGCAGTGTAACAGTGCATTCAGGCTGCAATGGCAGGTCTGAGACACTTTAGAAGACTACTTAAGGGGATGGCACAATACATGCTGCAGCATTTAATTTACATGACTGGAGTATATGATATACTACTCCACAAGGGATTTACAAGTAAATTAAATATGCCAATAAGGTATAAACCAGTTTTACCATGTTTTAGGGGGAAAGCACAAGCACTTCAGCACTGGTTAGCAGTCCTAAGGCCAACAAAAATGAATGCAGCAAAAAAATAGAGGCCCATATTTATACTTTTTGACGCAAAACTGCGCTAACGCAGTTTTGCGTCAAAAAAATTAGCGCCGGCTAACGCTATTCTGAAGCGCCATGCGGGCGCTGTATTTATTGAATGACGTTAGCCGGCGTTAGCCGCCGTCGCCGTCTGGTGTGCGTTAAAAAAACAACGTACACCAGGCAGCGCCGGCATAGGGGGATATGGGGCTTGGGCGTCAAGAAATGGGGCAAGTCAGGTTGAGGCAATTTTTTCACTTCAACCCGATTTGCGCCATTTTTTTTCACTCCCAACCCCCATAGAAATGACTCCTGTCTTAGCAAAGACAGGAGTCATGCCACCTTGCCCAATGGCCATGCCCAGCGGACTTCTGTCCCCTGGGCATGGTCATTGGGCATAGTGGCATGTAGGGGGGCACAAATCAGGCCCCCCTATGCCACAAAAAAAAACCACTTACCTTTAACTTACCTTAATGTCCCTGGGATAGGTCCCTCCAGCCTTGGGTGTCCTCCTGGAGTGGGCATGGGTGACGGGGGGGGGCACCTCTGGGCTCCTTCAGAGCCCACAGGTCCCTTAACGCCTGCCTTTTGCAGGCGCTAAAAAACAGCGCAAAAGCAGCCGTACGTCATTTTTTTTGACCCGCCCACTCCTGGGCGTGAATTTTGCCCGGGAGTATAAATCCGACGCACATGCCTCGGAGTCGATTTTTTAGACGGGAACGCCTACCTTGCATATAATTAACGCAAAGTAGGTGTCCACGCAAAAAAATGACACTAACTCCATGGACTTTGGCGCTAGACGCGTCTAACGCCAAAGTATAAATATGGAGTTAGTTTTGCGTTGAAATTGCGTAAAAAAAAACGACGCAATTCCGGCGCAAACGGAGTATAAATATGCCCCAGAGGGTGAAAGGCAAAAAGTTTAAGGGTGACCCTTCAGAGAGGGCCTGGCCAAAGAAAGACCCTTTAAATCAACTTCTATAAGACAGCTACTAGCTGCCAGTTTGATACACTATATAACTGATGGTTCCTTCTGTCAGTCTGGGCTTTGTTGATAAGTGGGTCTGTATCTGAACATAGCATTTTCTATTATTTATTCGTTTTGACCTTGATCAGCTGCAAACATCCAGATTTAAAAAACAAAAAAAAACTGTTGTTAGCTATTTGCAGTGCATAATTGTGCAGCACCATCAATCCCAACCTAATAGTCATATAAATCATCTCACATTTTAAACAATGAAGACTGAACTTTTCCAGGTGGCTTTTATTTATCATTTTTGTCTCAGGTAAGAACATTTTCTCTGGTTTTCTATCAGCAGGGAGATGATTCCGATCAACTTCATACGTCTGGAAGTTCTTCTGTTAAAATGTGTATATTTTGCATAATTTAAATAGTCTCTGTTAAAATGGGACAAGCCGGAAGTTGAGTTTGATCATAAGGCTGATCTATAAGGTGTCAACAGTGCATTTTCATTTGGTCGCACTGTGTCAAACCTTTATTGTCAATTGTACACCTGGTTATGCAGCTGTAGAATAGAACTATATCTTGCACAGCCATATGTGTTCAATGTACATTTTGAGCTAGTCAGCATCTACCAGTAAGTTCCCTCTCCTAACTTGCATGGCTACAAATTAACTGGATAGTTAAAGGTTTTTCAAATTCAAGTTAATATTCCCAACCGGAAATCTTATTTCAACTGTGTGATTTGGATAACAAGATAAGAAAAGTTTAGATTTTTACAATGCATGATATTCTGAAATCCCTGAATACAAACCTGTCTTTAATTTCTTTATAGTAAGTGACTACATGAGGCAGCTGTTCAACTGGAATAATGTATTAGAATAGGATTGTGACATCACAAAGCCTGCTGCCAAAGTCAGCAGCCAAGGTGACAGGCAGATCAGGTCACAGAGCATAATGAAAGCAGTTGTTTCAAAGAACAAAAACAAATAGTGACTTTTTTCTTCTGCTCTTTTATTTTAGCTATACAGAGACAAGCAGAAAGGTGATATTTAGGGTAATTTTTTCTTTAGACTCCTTAGGTAATTATAGAAAAGCTGAAATATTGCTGTATTCTCCTACACATTCTAAGCTACTTCACCTTTTAAAAAACAGTTTTTTTGATTAGTTTGATTTTGCACTCGGTATTCTTTTTCTATTGTTCATGTTTACCAACAAGTTCTCTCTTTTAGGAGAAAGAGCTATGAATCAAGGATTTAAGTGGTTTCAGGTAAAGGTGATGTTGTGACCATGTATTTGAAGGAATAATATACTCCCTCATGTACATGATAAGAATATTGCAAGTCACCTTAAAATTCCATTACCTTATGAAGGAAACAAGTCTTCAACCTCATTCCTCTATCTGGTCACGGAACTCCTAGGTGACTTACAATATCCCTATAATGTACAGCAGGGAGTATTTTATCCTATCCATCTTTTTCCCACTCACATGTGATTAGATACTTGAGTACAACTTTTAACTGGTAAGACTATTCAATTATCATATTCAAATGGACATGCCAGTGACCCACGTGTTATAGAGCTTAAACCTCTCCTGTATAGTAGAGTGTAACAAGGCAGATAAATTGTACTTTCAACAGGTCTGGTCCAAAGCGAACTTTGAGTTACAAACCCCCCCCCACCCTTTGTGAACTGCCAGACCTGGTGAAGGATATCTCCATCCTATCTGCAAATCACTCCATCTTTTGTTTCTCACAGGAATGAGGAATGTAGTTGTGGTGAATTTTACTTGGATTATTGATGATTTAGGGGCATATTTATACTCTGTTTGCACCGGATTTGTGCCATTTTTTTAATGCAAATCCGGCACAAACTTAACTCCATATTTATATTGTGACACTAGACCCATCTACCGTCAAAATATTTGATTTAACGTCATTTTATGTCTGCAGAAAACGACCTTGCGTCAATGAGATGCAAGGGAGGCATTCCCGGGCAAAACATAACTCTAAAGCCTTTGCACCTTATTTATCCTCCCATGCAAAAATAATGCAAGGGAGGAGGTAGGGCCTTAAATAATGGCGCTAAGTCTGTTTGGTGCCATTATTTAACACCTAGGCCAGGGTAGGTGTTAGGGATCCTGTGGGCCATTTTCCATGGTCAGAGGCCATGGAAATAGCCCACTGGTGCCCTTCCCTGCACCCAGGGACATCCCCACCCACCCTCACACACATGGAGGACACCTAAGGATTGGGGGGACCCATCCCAGGTAAGTTTATTTTTTTCCTAAAAGTGCCATAGGGGGCCTAACTTAGGCCCCCCTACATGACACTGTGCCCAATGGCCATGCCCAGGGGACATAAGTCCCCTGGGCATGACCATTGGGCAGGGAGGCATGACTCCTGTCTTTACAAAGACAGGAGTCATGTCCATGGGGGTTGTGCGTCAAAAATTACGCTAGTCAGGTTAGTGTCATTTTTCTGACTCTAACCTGACTAGCACCATTCTTTGACACACAACCTCCTATTTCCCCCTATGCCTCCCCCACCCTGTTAGCATAATTTATTTTGAAGCTAATCAGGCCTTACCACCGGATAGCATCATTCCGTAAAATATTACACCCCGCTGGCATCCAGGAATGGCGCTAGCCGGTGGTAAACATTTTGACGCAAACTTGCGCTTACTCAGGGTTTGCGTCAAAAAGTATAAATCAGGACCTTGCCCTTGCAAAGAATGTATTCACGATCTTTGATACTGAAGGATGAGGCCTGTGAGAACTTCTTATTTATGAAGCATATTTCACAGGTCTTGAGTGATATTCTAGTCTGTTCCCTTACACAACTCTGTGTTGAACAACAAGTATCCAGGTGCAGGCTGAAATAAAAAGAAGGATGATGAATCTCTGCTCGACTTGCTGATGACAATTCCAGGAGAGTGGCTCTAAACTTTCCCGCAGTCTCTTACTGAAAGGACGTATCCAAGCAATGCTGAAGGCAGTCTCTTGAACAGACCTACCTGAAACCTGATGTGCAGTCTGTGTAATGAGCCAGAAGGTGCCTGGAGCACAAAGATCCTGATGCAGATGAATGAAGCAAACAAATGCAATCTTTCCCACTTATATGTAAATGCATTTAGATAATCGTATATGATGTTTCATGTAGCATGCATGGATTCGCATTGCAGAAGTAGACTGGGTTTGTTGCAGTCATCAAGATTTCCAAGAGAATCAGTCGGTAGAATGTTTTTCACCTGCTCTTTATAGATTGTTTAAATCAAATGAAAGACCAAGAAACATTGTAGTCCTCACAGTGACCCGATGCCACCCAATGATCCGAAACATCCAAAAACGTCACTTCTGCAGTCATCGCTTTCCAAAGTCTAGCAACTGAAATGAAGCATCTGTTCAGGTTAAGCATTATGCACTAAGCATGCCATCAAGGTATTACCAAAAACCTGGCACTGAGGATGGTGGCAATCACTGTTAAGCAAATAATCCACAGTAAGAGGAGCTGATGAAGACAATGTAATTAAAGAGCTGGCAGAAGATCTGATCCTGCCTCAAGAGAAACAGAAGTATCAAACTCTTGTCGTGACTACTTGAGAAGAAATGTCCTATTCTGTCACACTGGTCTCAGCCATGACTGCGATTAGTGCAGAACTGACAGACATCTGCTTTGATTTTGGTAATTGTGATGATGTGGTAGAATTGATCCAGGAATGATCCCAATATCCTCCTCCTCAGAAGAGGGAGCAACATGCACACCATGTTGTATACCTTGGTAATAGAAAGAAGAGGGATTAAGGTTGGCACTCTTCACAATGGTGTCAGGTTTTGTATCTTCACTGGCCACTTCATTTGCAGGAACTGGTTTATTCGGTACCATTTTGGTGAATTTCTGTGGTTTACCACCAGGCAGAGAGGTCTCTGGACTATGGTGACATCAAATTCACAGACCTGTCTGCATGACAGTCTCGGCCTCCCAAAGGCAGCGAAAACGAAGAAAGTAGACTATCAGACATGGGAGTCCTAGTTAATGTTATACAAGTCATCCTAACATATAACCATACTAATACAGCCCACAACAATCATTGAAAGTCTGATATACAGTATTTTGAAAAACACAATTTCAATATTAAAACCTTATTAATGACAGTTTATACAAAGATCTTGATATAATGTCACTACAACACCCACAAAGGCCTATGTTGAATAGAAAACTATTGTTAACATCTAGTGTCCCTCTAACTTCAATGAGACCCATTTAAGAACAAACATGTTTTAATTGATTAACCCCTTTGCTGCCAGGCCTTTTCCCCCTCCTGTGCCAGGCCTTTTTTTGCCTATTTGGGGCAGTTCGCGCTTAGGCCCTCATAACTTTTTGTCCACATAAGCTAACCGAGCCAAATTTACGTCCTTTTTTTCCAACATCCTAGGGATTCTAGAGGTACCCAGACTTTGTGGGTTCCCCTGAAGGAGGCCAAGAAATTAGCCAAAATACAGTGAAAATTTTGTTTTTTTCAAACAAATTGGAAAAAGTGGCTGCAGAAGAAGGCTTGTGGTTTTTCCCCTGAAATGGCATCAACAAAGGGTTTGTGGTGCTAAACTCAGCAGCTTCCCAGATTTCAGGAACAGGCAGACTTGAATCAGAAAACCCAATTTTTCAACACAATTTTGACATTTTACTGGGACATACCCCATTTTTGCAATTTTTTGTGCTTTCAGCCTCCTTCCAGTCAGTGACAGAAATGGGCATGAAACCAATGCTGGATCCCAGAAACCTAAACATTTATGAAAAGTAGACAAAATTCAGAATTCAGCAAGGGGTCATTTGTGTAGATCCTACAAGGGTTTCCTACAGAAAATAACAACTGAAAAAGAAAAATATTGATATTGAGTTGAAAAAAACATCAATTTTTCTCTACGTTTTACTCTGTAACTTTTCCCTGCAATGTCAGATTATCGAAAGCAATATACCGTTACGTCTGCTGGACTCCTCTGGTTCGCGGGATATGTAGGGCTTGTAGGTTCATCAAGAACCCGAGGAACCCAGAGCCAATACATGAGCTGCACCCTGCAGTGCGTTTTCATTCTATACCGGGTATACAGCAATTCATTTGCTGAAATATAAAGAGGACAGGAAACGCCCCAAAGCGCAACGTGGACACATCCAATTTTTTGAAAGAAAATAGAGGTGATTTTTGCGAAGTGCCTACCTGTATATTTTGGCCTCTAGCTCAGCCGGCACCTAGGGAAACCTACCAAACCTGTGCATTTCTGAAAACTAGAGACCTATGGGAATCCAAGATGGGGTGACTTGTGGGGCTCGGACCAGGTTCTGTTACCCAGAATCCTTTGCAAACCTCAAAATTTGGCTAAAACAACACATGTTCCTCACATTTTGTGGCAGAAAGTTCTGGAATCTGAGAGGAGCCACAAATTTCCTTCCACCCAGCGTTCCCCCAAGTCTCCCGATAAAAATGATACCTCACTTGTGTGGGTAGGACTAGCGCCCACAAAAGGAAATGGCCCAAAACACAACGTGGACACATCACATTTTTTCATAGAAAACATTGCCTACCTGTTGGTTTTGGCCTGTAGCTCAGCCAGCACCTGTGGAAACCTAGCAAACCAGCGCATTTTTTAAAACTAGAAACCCAGGGGAATCCAAGATGGGGTGACCTCCCACCAGGTTATGTTACCCAGAATCCTTTGCATACATCAAAATTTGGCCAAAAAAACACTTTTTCCTCTCATTTCGGTGACAGAAAGTTCTGGAATCTGAGAGGAGCCGCAAATTTCCTTCCACCCAGCGTTCCCCTAAGTCTCTCGATAAAAACAGTACCTCACTTCTGTGGGTAGGCCTAGCACCCACGAAAGGAAATGGCCCAAAACACAACGTGGACACAACATATTTTTTCACAGAAAACAGAGGTGTTTTTTGCAAAGTGCCTACCTGTGGAGTTTGGCCTCTAGCTCAGCCGGCCCCGGGGGGGGGGGGGCAGAAATGCCCTAAAATAAATTTGACTCCCCCCCGCCCCCCCCCAAACCCCCCCTGCCCGGGAGCGACCCTTGCCTACGGGGTCGCTCCCCCTGCGTGACATTGGCGCCAAAAAACAAATCCCCGGTGCCTAGTGGTTTCTGTCCCCTTGGGGGCAGATTGACCTAAAATCGACCAATCTGCCCCCAAGGGGGGCAGAAATGGTCTAAATACAATTTGCCCCTCATGGGAGCGACCCTTGTCTGATGGGTCGCTCCCCATCTCTAAAAAAACAAACAAACAAAAAAAACAAAAAACAAAAAATTTGCCCTTGCGCCTAGAGGTTTCTGCCCCTCCGGGGGCAGATCGGCCTAATAATAGGCTGATCTGCCACCGGGGGGGCCGAAATGGCCTAAAATAAATTTGCCCCCCCCAATTCCCCTCCTCCGGGAGCGACACTTGCCTACGGGGTCGCTCCCCCTGCGTGACATTGGTGCCAAAAAACAAATCCCCGGGGCCTAGTGGTTCTTGCCCCCTTGGGGACAGATTGACCTAAAATCGACCAATCTGCCCCCAAGGGGGGCAGAAATGGTCTAAATACAATTTGCCCCCCAGTGGAGCGACCCTTGCCTGATGGGTCGCTCCCCATCTCTAAAAAAAAAAACAAAAAAACAAAAATTGCCCTGGTGCCTAGAGGTTTCTGCCCCCCCCTGGGGGCAGATCGGCCTACTAATAGGCCGATCTGCCCCCAGGGGGGGGCCGAAATGGCCTAAAATAAATTTGCCCTCCCAAGCCTCCCCCCCCTCCGGGAGCGACACTTGCCTACGGGGTCGCTCCCCCTGCGTGACATTAGTGCCAAAAATCAAATCCCCGATGCCTAGTGGTTCTTGCCCCCTTGGGGGCAGATTGACCTAAAATCGACCAATATGCCTCCAAGGGGGGCAGAAATGGTCTAAATACAATTTGCCCCCCAGGGGAGCGACCCTTGCCTGATGGGTCGCTCCCCATCTATAAAAAAACAAACAAACAAACAAAAACAAAATTTGCCCTGGCGCCTAGAGGTTTCTGCCCCCCCAGGGGAGCGACCCTTGCCTGATGGGTCGCTCACCATCTCTAAAAAAACAAACAAAAAAATATATATATTTGCCCTGGCGCCTAGAGGTTTCTGCCCCCGGGGGGGCAGAGTTGGCCTAAAATAAATTTGCCCCCCACAGGGAGCGACCCTTGCCTAAGGGGTCGCTCCCCTTGCGTGAAATTCACGCAAAAAAAAACTCCCTGGTGTCTCGTGGTTTCTGCCCCCCTTGGGGGCAGATTGGCCTCATCAAAATAGGCCAATCTGCCCCCAAGGGGGGCAGAAATGGCCTAAATATAATTTTCCCCCAAGGGGAGCGACCCTTGCCTCGCTCCCCACCTAAAAAAAAAATTTAACAAAAAAAAATGATCCCTGGTGCCTAGAGGTTTCTGCCCCCCTGGGGGCAGAAAAGGCCTTCCCGAAAAAATGCCCCCCCTGGGAGCGACCCTTGCCTAAGGGGTCACTCCCTTATGACAAATTCAGAAAAAAAAAAAAATCCCTTTTGTCTAGTGGGGTTTCAAAGGGAAGGAAATACATTTCCTTCCCTTTGAAGCCCCTCCGGGCCTCCCCCAGTGATTGAAAGAGAAATGGTTTGCATTTCTCTTTCAATCGCGCTGGAAGCTGAGCTTCCAGCGCGATGGGGAGGCCCCTGTGACAAATCAGCGCGCGCTCGCGCGCTGACGTCACGGGGGGTGGGGGGTCGGGGGTGGAAGGGGCATCCCCGCCTTGGGGGGAGGGGGGTGCACGGGGGGCGCGCTAGCGCTCCCCCAAGTTCCCCTGTGCCTTGGACGAGGTCACCTCGTCCAAGGCACAGGGGAACTGTAGCCTTGGACGAGGTCACCTCGTCCAAGGCACAAAAGCAGTTAAAGAGATTCCCCATGGTTCTCCAGAAATAATCAACATGACAGAAATACTTGCAAAATCCCGAAAAAAAAAAGTAGAAATGAGGAATAGCCTTCCAGGTCTAATGCGTCAGTATAGCACTATTACAGTCAGGGATAGAGAGGCAAATGTTGATTAAATTAATACAAAAAGTATAACTGTGGCCCTCACAGTGAGGAATAACAAAAGGCTTTTTTCACTGTGCAGACATTGCTGAATTTTCCAGTGATGTGCCTAGGTAGAAAACAAATCAATTCTTCATATCCAGACATGGGGCAAAATTACAGTATTAAAACTAGCAGGTACAAAAGGTCTACAGAACTACTCACATTGGATGACTCTGATTGTGGCTGTCTCTGTGATAAGCTCTTTTGTTCAGGGCAGAAACCCTCACATACAGATAGGGGGCATGCTTCATCATAGGGTTCCTCCTCAAACCATTCACCATAACCTACATTTAGGGGGCATGTTTCATCATAGGGTCCCTCCTCAAACCATTCAAAGAACTTCATGGTGTACGCCAAAGCTCCATATGGGGGGGTGGGTAAAACTAGCTTTGAATTTTATTTTGTGTCCCCATGGGATAAGTGAGAATTCAATCCACTAGTGATGATGGCTGAATATGTTACCTCATGATCCTAACATTATTCAATGTGTCCTAATGGCCATGTAGTCGTGTGCACCAATAAAGAGCAAGTGCATGTGCCAATCACACACTGTGTGATCACTGCAAGAACATAAGTAAGACTATGCAATAAAGTATTTAAAAACTAATTACATTAATTTAACAAACATTTGTATATATCCGTGCTTACCCACACGTCAGGTGTTTGACCTCAACTCAACTTGTTCTCTTACACAACAACAAAAACAGCGGCTGATTGTGTGACAAACCACAGAAGACAAAGGTAACAGAATATTCAGTAAGTTACAGCTTTTAAAGATATCTCAGGGGTGGGCATGAAGCTAGAAAGTATTTTATTGAAAAGCTGTGTTTGGAAAATAAATTTTAATGAATGCAAAGTGAGGGTAGATGTATACTGATTTATTTAAAAACGATACCTAGCCAGTTGAAAATCATGAAGTGTGAGAACATAAGTAGTGTGTATCCTGAGTTTAACACTGGATGAAATGAGTTCCATGCCTATGTATTGATGTTGGAGTGGTAAGTAGTTTTTTTTCAATCAGTGCTAGTTTTGCATGGATCCTTGTGTGTCCCACTACATGTAGGAACAACCATTACCTCCTCTGCATGCCATAACCAGAACTCTGGCTTTCATCAGTAGAGCATGGGATAATTTCAACCATTATGGAGAGAGCTTGCTATATGGTAATTGTGATGGGAGGGATAGCCCAAAGTGTATATATTTAGTAGTCCCCTGCACCTTTGGGGTGTTTTATCAGGGTGAGGAGACCTGTCAAAAGCATTGGTCATGGTAAATGTAGTCCTAGTTACATGAACATTGCGGTCATCGCTGCTGCTGGGGTGGAGGGGAGGACTACGTCCTGAGCCAGCCCTTGCACAGCCCAGGAGGAGGGGTATGCCACTGCTTGGGTGGACTATGACCCCCAGCAGCCCAAGCACAGCACAGGAGGAGGGGCACGCTGCCATTTCCCAATGCAGGAAACAAGCATTGAGGCCATCACTGCTCCTGGGGTGGGACTATATCCCCCAGCAGCCCTTGCACAGCCCAGGAAGAGGAGCACACCATAATGTCACACTTTTAGGTGCTCTGTTTGACCGACGGGATGGGACACAAACATTGAGACCATGGAGGCCATAGTTCCTCAGGGTCGGACTATGTCCCACAGCACCCCTTGCAAAGCCCAGGATAATGGGCATGTCACCACTTTGTGCTTTTAAGTGCTCCATTTGACCCTCAGAGCTGTACACAAACTTTAAGGCCGTAGCTGCTGCTGGTGAGGGACTACATCCCCCATCAGCCCTTCCAGAGCCCAGGAGTAAGGACACACCACCAATTTTTGCTTTTAAGCACACCTTTTGACCCGCAACATAGGACACAATCATTGTGCCCATTGTTACTGCTAGAGTGAGACAACGTTATCCAGCAGCCCTTGCACTGCCCATAAGGAGGGGCATACTGCCACTTTGTGCTTTTTAAGTGCTCCATTTGACCAGTGAGGCATGACATAAACATAGGGCATTGGTGCTGCTGGGGTGGGACTACATCCCACCCTTGCATAGCCCAGGAAGACAGGTTTGCCCCACTTCACAATTTTAAGCACTTCATCACTTCATTTGACCCATGGGGTGGGGCATGCATAGGACTGGCCTAGATGAAGACCTGGCCAAGAGCGGGCCCGTCTGTGCCCATCAGTGTCCAAAAAAGTCTGTGCTGGGCTGCCTCCATTGACTCCAATGTATAAGTTACTGTCTTATTAGCAGATTGTAAATATTACTAAGACATAGACAATAACCTATAGAGGAGCCAGTTTTTTTCTGAGCCTAAATACATCCCAATAGGAACCAGCTTGATTGAATGATCTTAAAGTGTGCTTTGGGCTGTGAAAACTGGGACATCTTGATTGAGGTGATTCCCTTCAATACTAGGTCACATTCATAGTCTTTGACTGATTTCCCTTTACATCTCGGTTTGGGTGGTGTCTCCAATAGTAGAAAGAACTCTTTGCTACTGTCATGGATTACAGGGTAATATTACATGTAAAGGTCATAGAAAAAAGTAATTGCCAAGATTGTAGCAATACATCCACATGTGTGAATCATTTCCAGTTTCCGTTGTGTTAACCTTTGCTAGATGACATGAGTAGAGGGAAACTTATATCTAGTGATTAATACAGATTTAATTCATTGCTGGTGCTCATTTTATCCCCAAATATCAGGAGCAATTAGTCTGAAGAGTAAGCATGGTTTTGGTTTCCCCATAGTTATAAGAAGTCCTCTTAATTAAAAATGGTGAAACGAAAAGCAGTGGACAACCCAGCTGAGACAGCGAAGGCTAAGAAGCATGCTGAATATATGGCTGAAAATTGTAATTTAGTTGAGATAGGTGTCTTAATTGAGAATGAGGAGGACCTTTTAAGCACATGGGAGAAAAAGAGCAAGACAGCAAAGAATTAAGGGAAACATGGTGTTATCAAGTCTTACTGAACTAAACAAGCAAAAGAGAGGGTTCACTGGCCGGTTCAACAGTGCACCAAGATAGCACTGGAGATTTAATAAGAGAACATCAATTTCAGAAACTGACGAAAAGGAGAAGGGTCAAATGCCAACAACCCCTTTAGAGATCAATTTGGAGTGCAAGAATAGATTTTTATCTCTGAGTGAGAACGGGAATGCAGGATTTGATTGATAATATCACATTATCCTCCTGCAGGAATTTTGGGTAATGGAGGCCAATATATAGACCAGGCTTTCTTTCATTTTATATCAATAAGACTCCTACCAGCTTAGGGATATTACTTATCTGGTTATAAATCTACGATCCAGTATAAGGTTAACATTTTAGATTTTGGATCGAAGGATATATTGGGGTTTATCTCCACCCTTCAAAGTACCTCTCCATATAGACACATTGTTATGGAAAATATATACTTACTCTCAGATCATCATAACAAAGCATCCCACTTGGCCTGTAATTCTAGCTGGAGACTGTAATGTGAAATTTAAGCCCTTCTAATCCTTGTTGTCAGTGAAAGATGAGGATTGGGGAGTACCTGAATTTCAACTAAACCAGTTAAAAATTTGTCAAAAGTGGCTAGTCAAATTTTTTATCTATTTTTGTTGAACATTGCCTGAAGGCTGTAAATTGGGTGTTCCAAATCTGATCATAGTACGAAATTAACTTTTAGAGATTTCGATTTTTTAAAGCCTTAAAACCTAACTTTAGAAATTACTCTAAGAAGCAGCAAGGCAAAAATAGTTTGTGTACCTAGTACACAAAAGAGTGTAGAATGACGAAATGGGGGTTTGGTTAAGGCTATAAAAGAGAGTGACAAACTAGGACTAATGCAAGCAAAAAGATCCTACAAGGCAACTCTAAGTAAATGCAAGGAAAACTGGGAAGAAGCTCTGTGGGTTGATTTAACAGATCCACTGCAAAAAAAAATAATTTTAGAGATTTGGGAGAATCATTGCCACTGGAAGCAGGACGAGGTTAATTCATCCCGACTAATTTGTCATGGCGGAGCAATGGGTAGTCCTTTTCTCCACCCTGTGTGATGTAAGGGACAAGATCAGGCATGGATTACACCTTGATAATACATAAAACTCAATCTCCCTCAGGATGTAACCAACTGGCCTTAATGCCCTGTCATTTGTTTTTATTCTCAAGGAAACCAAGCTACCTTTCCAGCATAAAAAAAAAGAAAAGGTGCCAGGTTCTGATAGCAGTCCAGGGGATTTCTTCCACTGCTATGTGGTTCCTCATCTCAATACACTTAGCAATGTCATAGCCGCATGGGGTCATTATTGTTCTAATTCGTAAGAAGGGGGCCAAAGATAATCCTGAAAATTATAGGCCATTAGCCTTGTTGATAAGATGCAGAAAATATTTTGTAGTAAAGTCTTTCTCGGCAGCAGGGATGGATGACTGAACATCAGAATTTGTCAGACTTCCAGGAGGGCTTTTGAGAGAAAATAAGTAATATTGACCAGGTGTTTTGATTTATGACTACTTGCTGGAAGTATGTCTCCCTAAAAACAGATCATTTGTATGTAGCCTTCATGGATATGAGGGCTGCAATCAGTCTAGTACCCAAGAGAAAATGTGTGGGAGATACTCAGAGAGGACAGCATAACAGAGGACCTTCTGTACATTTTGAGCAAATTACACACAGGCACATAGCCACAAGTGAGATGGAATGCCCAAAGCGAGCTGATCGACAGGATTCATATAAAATGGGGAGGGAAGACATGTGTGTGCCATGGCTCCCAGGCTGTGTTGTTTATACATAAATGTGTGGAGGAGTGGTTGAACAAGTGCCAGTATGATGAACCAAAGTCAGCAGGCATCAGGCCATCGGCACTCTGGGGCTGCTCATTGCTGATGACACTTTGTTATTGTCACATGCACCAATGGCACTGTAGGAATTGTTATATCATTTTGTGAGGTTTCAAAACAGTAGGGGGCTAGAAATTAATGCAGGAAGGTCCAAGCTTATTGGGTTAAATCCCCACCAGTTGTTTACAAGTAAAATGGTTGTCGATGCGGCTCTCATTGAGCAGTTTAAAGGAGGCAGGCTCACTGACAATTTCTCTTGGGACCTTCAGCTTGTGAATAACAAAATTGGCCTCCAACATAGTTTGGCTGCTATCTTGAAAACATTAAAGGCAACATCAAGTCTGACTGTTTCCACAGCCCTTAAAGTATGTAGAGCAGTGGTTTTGAATGAGCCAGAAATATCGGGCTGCTGGAGTGCCACTCATTTGAATTGCTAAGAAAACACATTTTTGAGATCCCTATTGAATTGATGTAACAGCTCACCCTTGACACCTGTGAGTGTGACTTGAAACTAAAAAGGATAGACCACATTGCCCAATTAAGAATCTTGAGTTATTCAATCAGAATTTGGACAATGCCTCATCTACCTCCTTATAGAGCTGCTCTTACTGAGCTAAT
This sequence comes from Pleurodeles waltl, assembly GCF_031143425.1. Taxonomy (NCBI): domain Eukaryota; kingdom Metazoa; phylum Chordata; class Amphibia; order Caudata; family Salamandridae; genus Pleurodeles; species Pleurodeles waltl. Next base: position 253,940,735 of record NC_090437.1, on the reverse strand, counting down.
TGGCTTAGATAAGGTTGAGCACTGCCTTTGCTGTGGAAAGTAAAAGCTCTGTGTGGGTTGTTAAAGATATAGGAATTACAGAATGATCTAATTAAATGGAATGAAACACATCCAAATGGGTTAAGAGTGTGTGTCTATTGAGATCATATGCTTCTGGAAGTGTGGCACAAGCTGTGGTCTGATGGGTTGACTGAAAGGTTTTTATCCCATGATTGTTGCCTCAAGTTTGAAGCATTCCTTCATAGAAATTGCCCCATTGATGACAAAGCCCTTTACATTTTGTTTCAGAATTGTCACACTGCCACTTAAGGTGTTCACTACAGATTGGGACAAGAAGAGTGATATGGAGGGGGATACCCTTTCTGTCTTAATACTTTGGAAACAGAAGGACACTTTTTATTTTACTGCCCTAGATACAACAAGTTCAGATGCAAGTGGATTCATCCACTGCATTAGTCATTGGGTGTAAAGCAGCATCTGGAAGCCCTACAAATTCTAAAATTTGATACAGCAGAACCGATTGTGTTTGCTCTATCAAGATTTCTAAATTGGGCCTGGTATCTCAGATCTAGCCATGTAAAGTAACCTGTTTCATAGTGAAATCGTATCTATTAAGTAATATGTGTTGTACTGAAGCCCATGGTGCCATTCTTTCCCTGGAGAATACTACATAGGACCCCAGATTCACCTATTAAATTACTTGGTGTGTATGCTACAAAGGGAGAGCAATCCTGACTGATTTAGATTTGCTTGACTGCACTGGTAGCCAATAAAGCTAGAGTGACTAATAAAACACAACATAACCATGGTTTCAAAAGGTTTACACATTCCAAGCAAAGAAATAGAATTTCACAGTAGTGAGGGACCTAGGAGATTTCTACAGCCAGAAATGCTGATAAGCATGGGGTATGTCTATTTAAATAAAATATTTGAAAACGGAAATATCAACGTATGACGCAATTGTGCAATTTGTCATATCACTCTAATGATTTATATTTCTGGCTCTCATGAAAGTGTAACATTGTTATTGGAAGGAATTGCATTTTGGCTCCATTTGTTCAATACAAAACAAGGTCAATCAATCAATCAAACATTTTAGAGCACCTTTAAAAAAATGAGGGTCTCGAGGCACTAGAGCTGTATGTTGCTGCATAGAGAAATAATCATTCAAACATCCAGGTCTTTAGTTCTCTTTGGAATCACTGGAGTGACGGTGCGCTCCTGAGTTGCAGGGGGAGGTTGTTCCAGGCCTTGACTGGCAGGTACAAGAAGGTGCATCCTCTGCCATGGGCTCGACGGATCAGTGAGGTGACTGCGAGAGAAAGGGAAGCTTATTTTAGATGTCTGTTCAGTAGTTGGAAGGTCAGGCATTTGGTGATGCATGCTAGTCCTTCACTGTGCAGGACCTTGTAGGCGTGGGTCAGCATCTTGAACTGGTATCTCTTCTGAATTGGCAGCCAGTGTAGTTTTTTGAGATGGGGTATGATGTAGGTCCCTCTGGGGAGGTCGAGTACAAGTCTTGCCAGTGTGGATAGATTCATTCTTAGCCATTGTTTTTTATTTCAACGTAAATTTAAAAGGCTAAAAAATGGCTGTTTCATTTGAGGTTGTCAAGGCTCATGACCTGTTTGTGCAATATAATTGTATTATGGATCTTAATTTAACCTGGTAAACTTGCAAAAAACCTATGCCTCCTTTTAGGAGAGCCAATGCTGATGACATGATAATATTAAAGAATACACTCTTGTAAAGTGTATGTGCACACCAATGTCTATAGGTTTAAAAAATACTCACATATGTTCTCTCTCAATTTGTTAAATTCTTTCAGCAGCTTCATTTTCTGAATATTTATTCCATTCATTGTAAGTGCCATATATTTTTGTCACTATAAACTATCTAGTTCTAATGGTCTGTGGCCCCAGGAGCAAATCAGAAAAATCCTGAACTGAATAACTAAAATGTGTAAACCAACATTCGCACAGTAGTAACGACTACAGGCATGTGCCTGTGATTTCGGGAATCAGAGTGGTGGTATAAAGTACCTGTCATGAAATCAATGATAAGCAAGAGGAAACTGTCAGTACAGAGTGATTTGGTAGTGTTTGTTAAAAAGTCATCAGTGCAGAATTCTCATAAATGTGTATTTCATGTAAAGGCATCATGTTGACTGGTGTTGTCTTATGTAGGGTTTCATAGTAAACCATAGCTTTGACCAGAACATTTGCAATTGTAGAAATCACAATTCTTATCCTTCCATGGAATTTGAAGCTGGAGACACCTTATGCTATATAGGGCTGGGGAACCAAGCAGTAAATATTACTGCACTCTTCAAGAGACATTTCATTCAGAGTAGAGACAGGCTGCGAGGCTCTACTATGAATTCTTATTGGCTTCCAGACTGGTCTGCTGTACATGTTTGGCAACATAGTGCCTCTTAATTTATTCAATGGACACATTCTGTTTTTCATGGAACTAAACAGTGGGGCAGGATTATAGTTTGTGTGACTTTTACCCCAAGAACTGGAACAGGTTGTATTTAGGATGGCCTAAAATTGTATTTGAAGAAACCACCTGTCAGCAGCTCAGCTAGCAATGCTATCACTTCACTGTTGGTCATTTTAGAGTATTTCAAATTATATAGTTGGCCACTAACCTCTTGGACATTTTGGAAACATATTAAACAATGGTTTTGGTCAATTTGTTTTTCTTCTGCCACCTTCCAAGGATTATCTTGGTGAGGTATACACATATATATTTTAAAGAGTACTTCCTATGGAATGCGGCCACCCAATACTCTTCTAGTGCTAGGTAAGTTATTTATTACTCTCTGAATGCCATTGTTGTGATAGTACCAACTAAGTCCTGAACTGTGCATCCTAGCAGTCAGGGCTTATTTAAGCATGCCGTTAGCTCGCTCAAGTAACCTATGCATCTTGGAGGTGAACACAGTGTCACTGTTGAATGAAAGTATGAACAGGTCCTGGCTTTAGGACATTAAAAGTATTTTATGAGTGCTTGAGCATCAGCATTCTTTTATGTCCAGACCCACAGCAATTGAAAACATGAATTGATTGCTACCAATATGTATTTATATTAATTAATAGAAGTTATTGGCCCCTTATGGTCCAAAATAAAATTCTACAGGGCAATTTGGGGAGAATGAGGAGGGTCAACTTTGGTCTTCTAAGAGCTGAAGCTTTAGTCTGTGAAAAACATTACATTGTAACACATAATGTTTCTTTTGCTTAGGTAAACCCACACCAATAGTATTACTGTAGCAGTGCAACTGTGGCACTCATCCCAGCATGAAGAGATGCTAATCGTTCATGAGCTGCTTTAATTAAGTCTAATCTAGACAGCTTATTATTAGGGGTGGGCATAACTAGATTAATTATGTGTAGACTAATCATGGTGCATTAGATAAAAATTCTGCAAGTATACATGAAATTATGCAAGACGAGTAATTATGCATTAAGCTCTATTTTCTTGTTAATGTTAGATCAATTGATGCACACAACAAGACACCTTTATACATGAATGATACAACTTCATATATGAACAAAGTCACATCACCCCTGTTAGAGTCCCCCATCATGAACTCGCTGTCAACCCCAGCACGTAGGTACGTGGTCGGGCAGGTTCTGTGGCCCAGGCCTAAAGGTTAATGACTGACAGGTCACAGGTGGGGTAACTCTTAGCAGACAACCAAACACACAAGCTTAGATCAGATCCCACAGACAGGCAGCAACACTACAAAGATCCCCAGAGATTAGCCACAATGAAGCACAAATGGCCAGAGGGACCATGCATTCCCAAAACACCATAAAGTTAGATGCCACGTGTAGTTAGATACACTTACTCAATCAGGACACGGAATACACAGCACATGCAGTGACCACGCGCCCCTCAGACTGGACATCTGGACATGTACTCACTGGCCTACATAGCGTGGCCCACATAGTATGCATGTAGTGTCCACATAGTGGCCATGCCATGTGGGTCGTTATGATGTTCCACGAGAGACAGCCCTCAGACCCTGGTGCTGTAACTCCTCTCCTAGCGGTACTGTTTAATGAAATGAACCATTTCATGTTTTGCCAGACGCCTCTTGTCTCATGTTTAAGGAAAACGGTCTGCATTACAAAAAAAAAACTGCTTTATTGAAAAAAGCAGTCACAAACATGGTGGTCTGCTGTCTCCAGCAGGCCACCATCCCTGTGAGTGCTGCGACTCGCAAGTTGGTCGCAAATTGCGACCCACCTCATTAATATTAATTTGCGATTCGCAATGCCTGAATTTCGTACATCTGGCCCTATGTTCCTTGGCGTTGGTCTACCTGCCTTGCTCATTCGAGGTAAGTAGCAGATGTTCTCATTGCTGGTCTCCTCATGTGCACAAAGTGGTGCCATTTTGGTCCTCCTTTCTCTAAGCTGGGTCCGCACCAGGCTGCCTTGATCCCTGTTCTCCTAGTCAGCCCCTCTCCTTCACTGGCATTCTGGTGAGGTATTGATCCCTGTCAAAAGTTTCCCTTCCAAATATATCGCAGATTCTTTCATGACTGGGGTTCCAAACCTGTTGTTGCTCTCCTCAGGTAGAGGGTGAGGTACTAACTGTGGTCGTCGCCGCGTCTTTCATGCTCCTGGTAGAGGAGCAGGAATACTATCACTGGGAGGATTTGGAGTTCTGGCTCCATGGTGTCCTGGTTCCTCGTGGGTTGTGTAGAGGTGAGTGTTTCCCCTTCCAAGTCCTGTTTCTGCCGTGTTTTTGTTGGCATTGAATCCGCCCCGGAAAAGGTGGCGGATTGGCCTCTCATAATAGTGTGGGCAGTACATTGTCTTCTGCCTGTCTGTTGGCGGCAACCACCATGCTGTTTGTTTGTACCACCGTTGTGGTCGGAGTGTTAAAGTGGCTGTCTATGTGGGCGGTTTCCGCCATGGTCGTGATTCCATTTTTTTTACCGCCAGCCGGTTGGCGGTCTTACCGCTGCTTCAACACCGACCGCCAGGGTTGTAATGAGGGCCCCATTCTCTAGTCATGGTAAGGGAGTCACATAGGAAGATAATCCCTGTTCACCCCCTTGGTAGCTTGGCACGAGCATTCAGGCTTATCTAGGGGCAATGTGTAAAGTATGTATACACACACATATTTATCAATATCACCGATAAATAACTTTGCACCAGTATGTTCATGGTCTACTCATTCTCTACTACATATTCAAGTGAAATGTTACTCATACCTCAGAGAGCAGGAAAGAAACTCAACAGTTACAAGTATTGTTGCAACATAGTTTGTGATGTAAGAGGATCTAGCGTCTCCATGTCACACATCAGTGTCATATAACTCACGGCCATGTGGCCCTCAAAGTCCTACATCACGTACCACAAAATATTATGTGGTGGTAAGTGGGCAAAGTGAAAAATCCTAGCCCTTTCCCCACATCTTCTCCATGCCTGGCAGGATGTATGCAAGGGGGCATACATAAGGTAGGTGCTGTTATCAAATGGTGCTTTAGTAATCTAGGAACTGAACTGTATCACATCTCAGGCGGATTGCTGCTACGCCACACTGTACACGTGTGAGAAGGGGGAAAACCAATGGTAACAATGGACCTTCATTAACAGTTCAGGGTTAGTAACCAATGTTAGAGCCAGATCCTGCACTGTATATCATTGGGCTTACGTCCTGGAACTGCCATTGGGCCCAACCCTGTCACATGGTGTGCTGTACCTCAAATATGGCACACACACATTGGCTGTGGAGGGTGCTACTGCTTGCTAGACAAATGAAGCAGCAAAGGGTGCTGAACCACTCTCCATACATGTTGAAAATGGCCCTTTTTGCAGGGTCATCCCCAATCTTTTTGCCTCCTTCCTCCTATTTTTTCTGACCTGTTTTTGTTGGCTTCTGAACTTTACCACTGCTAACCAGTGCTAACGTGCATATTCTTTCTGTGTACATTGTATTGTTGATTGGTTTATTAATGAGTGTCATATTTGATTTACTAATAAGTCCCTAGTAAAGTGCGCTAGAGGTGCCCAGGGCCGTAAATCAAATGCTACTAGTGGGCCTGCAGCACTGGTTGTGCAGTGCAGTGTCTGTGAGTGCAGTTTTAAACTGCCAATTCAACTTGGCAAATGTACCCCCTTGCCAAGCCTTAACCTTCCCTTTTCTTACATGCAAGACACCCCTCAGGTAGGCCCTAGGTAGCCCCATGGGCAGGGTGCAGTGTATGTTTAAGGTAGGACATATACTAATGTGTTTTATATGTCCTAACAGTAAAATTCTGGTAAATTAGCTTTTCACTGTTGCAAGGCCTATCCTTCTCATAGGCTAACATGGGAGCTGCCTTTAAATATGATTAGAGTGTAGATTCTCTTTGGGAGCAGATGGATGTATGGAGTTTGATGTCTCTGAGCCCTTTAAGATTGTGCGTTTGAAAATGCCACTTTTCGAAAGTGAGCATTTTCTTGCTTAAACTATTCTGTGACTCTGCCTGTTTGTGGATTCCCTGTCTGGGTCAGTTTGACAGTTGGGCTGTTTGCACCTCTCTCTAGACATTGACACAAAGGGAGATGGGGTGTAGCCTGCATATCCTGGTGAGCCATCTGTGCTAGGAGGGAGGGGAGGAGTGGTCACTCACACCTGAAAGGGCTGTGCCTGCCCTCACACAATGCAGTCTCCAACCCCCTGGTGTGTGTCTGAGGCCTGGCCTGGGCAAGGAAGGACTTCACAAACAAGAGGGACTTTTCTTTGATGTAAGCCTACTTCAAAGGGCAAAATTGGTAAAGAAGGGCACCCGAAACCACAGACTTTAGATCACTTCTGGAAACCGAGATGAACCTCTGCCTGGAGAAGAGCTGAAGAGCTGCGGAAGAAGAGCTGCCCTGTCTGTGCTTTGTGGAGCTATCCTGCAGTTGCTGCTTCTGCCTGTGCAAATGGACAAAGACTGGTCTTTGTATACCTTCCAGCTTGTGGAGAACTCCCCAAGGGCTTGAAACTGAGCTTCCCTCCTGTTGTTGAAGTCTCAGGGACAACAAAGATTTCTCTCTGCCAGCACCTGCTGAGACTCCTGCCCTGCCAAGTGGTACTCTATCCAGTTAGTGGAGCCTTGACAGGTGAAGCTGGTGGACCTAGGTTGGAATCCATGCACAGATCGCTGTGCGGGGACATTTCCGATGCAACCTCTGAGAGCGGCTAAAGAAACGATGCACTGCTGGCTCTGCAGATGAAATCGACACAGTACTTGCAGCGCAGCTGGGAAACCAACGCACGCAGCTGGAGAAACAACGCTCGGCATCACTGACGGAGGCTGCATTGCCTCAACATCGCTGGGAGCGGAAAAGCAACGCAAGCCTGCCCGGACCCGAGGTGTTGTGTCTGGGTCAACGCATCTCTCTCCTGTGGGGAAAGAAATTACGCAGACTGATTGGATGGACGGATAAGGAGAAACAATGCACGACCTCGCTTGCGGGTTATTTTGACGCGACCCAGGTACATTTTCACACTAACGTTAGCCTTGTGTTTAAAAGAACATGAAGACTCTTCTTGAATTTTAATTAATAACTTGACTTGTGTATGGTGGATTTTTGTCGTTTTGGTCTTGTTTTGTTTAGATAAATGTTCTTTATTTTTCTAAACCTGTGTTGTGTCATTTTGTAGTGCTTTTCATTAAGTTACTGTGTGTGTTGGTACAAATACTTTACACCAAGCACTCTGAAGCTAAGCCTGCCTGCTCGTGCCAAGCTACCAAAGGGGTGAGGGGGGTTTAGCTGAGGGTGATTCTCTTTTACCCTGACTAGAGTGAGGGTCCTTGCTTGGACAGGGGGGTAACCTGACTGCCAACCAAAGACCACATTTCTAACAATACATATGACCCATTGTCAGGATTTAAGAATAAAATGGGACAATGCACCACCAAATTAATGTCTGGGTAGAATGTAGGCAGAATGTGTTCCACTCTCTATGTACATTCTATACACACTTGCCACACAAATCTGCTGTCTTGAAACATGCCTACAGCTAATCCGGATATACATGTGAAGACTGATGTAAGGGTGTATGACCTAGGTAGGAAAGGGTTTGCAATTGCCTACAATGGTAGAAATGTGTATTACACCATCACACACCACATATCATTACACACCTCTCATTGACACACACATGCCAGACCAAGAGAAAGTTACCAACAGTGACACAATCCATTAATATGTCTAGATCTCCAACATGCCACTCAGGTGTGGGATGTGTAAGTATTTCCATTAATGTCCATACATGTCACAGACACATCTAAAAATGTATTGGAGAAGAAGGGAACAGATATGATGCATGTGGCTATTAAAAAAAAAAAGCACTGAAATGATTTCACACACTAACATCATACATTCATGGTGAAAGTGGCACAGGTTATGGATTGCAGGATTTAGTGCATACCCATGTACAACACATGATGTGGATGGGCAGCTGAGAGATACCCACAGATTCTTGGAGAAACAACATTGAGAGGACACTTGGAGATGACATAAGTGCTGTGTCAGGTGAAATGTCATGTGTTTGTGGAAGTCATGTAATCTCACAAAGCCAGGCAATGTGACGGTAAGTATCATGTAGCCAGTAGTAGAAGATGTGTACATCCTCAATTTACACAAGTCACAATTTGCATCCTGTCCATGCATGACGGGACAATGTTGCTGTAGAAGATGTGTACAAAGTGTAAGCTGCCTAAAGATTGGCAGCAATGTAGGACACAATTTATTCCTAACATGGCACATAGACCAATACTCACTGTGCAACATATCAATGTCACCATTTGATCACCCAAAATATGTACAAAGATGATGCCTAGGTCAGTATATAACCCACTCAAGTGTGCCACTACAATAACCTGGTAGTTGTTCATTGCATACTATTCTGACAGGGAGGTAGTGACAGATTACATAACTAGTCCCCTGCCTCGTTTCACAATTACAAGTTACAACAGAGATACAAGCCCTAACCAAGATGCTCATGGAAATTACTAAGGACGTAAAATCATGTATGCCAGACCGTGCCAAATGATGAGACATGTCCTACACATATAAGTAGCTGGTCCTCAGTACATGATAAGGCAAGGCTGATATTAAGTACCCCAGAGGAAAAAGAAAATCCCAGTCCTTTCAGTCCTTTTTATCACAATTGTGCATGTGTCCATTATCAGGGGACTGTGCATTGCTCTGCTTAAGAGGCTAGATCCCTGCCCAAAACCCCCTAGCTCCACTGCTGAGGCTACATTGAGTATTGCCATAGTCAGGGGCCTGATGCATGTATACAATGGACTGAGTAGAGTGGAGCTCCATAAACCTACACCTGAACATGCAACCATGGGTCTGTGTGGGCATAAAAACTCCCACAGTAGTGATGGTGACTAGGCTGCCATCTTTTCATGACTGCAGCACTGCTACACAGTAGTATGTCATTGTATGTGACAGTCATAACAAACATGATGCGGTCAATTGTAAGCACATAGTTGGTGGCATGCACACATATGCCAGATATCTCACCATGCATGAACCAGTTAAATGGCACAGGCCTGGTAATGTGTATTTGAGTCTCAACAAAAGGCAACTTTCCAAAAATGAAAATGCATATGTATCACAAGATCATTGACAGAATAAAATGACCTTCAGATGTGCTCTGACATACGGAAACATAGGTGGCACTGATATGACTGCACAAGTGTTTGACAAACTCCAACAAGTGTCCATGCAGAAAGACAGATATGTGAGGTTTCATATCCCATGAACACACCACTGTGGTCATATTTTGCAGATATGGCACTACACATGTCTCATACCAAATTTCATTGACACATGTGTGTACACCATGTTCTTCATCTAAGATGCATGGGGAACTATATGCCACACATGTAGTAGAGCATCATGAAGGATGAACCTAACTACACACCATAGTCTGGGCACACATGCACTCATATTGCAAGGGGTAACTTGAAATCAACCCACCGTAGTCCTCTGCATCCTCTGAGTATAATTTGTCATGGATATCACATGCATTACCATGTATTGGACATAGCCCATCATATCTACTGTGTTGGTATATGTACATTTGTATATCAGACATTACAATGTGGTAGACCCACACATATGTGTTAGATCACACATGTACACTCCTAGTACATATGTGGTAACACATATGTTGACACAGTCTAGCAACACATGCACATATGCACATGGTATTAGTCATTGCATGCATCACACTCATACTCAAATAATGGACATGCACACACAGGTAGCTATACCATACTGACTACATATGTGCATAGCCCCTGTGACATGGTATGTGAATCTAGGTGCACTGTAAGCCTTTTAAAAAAAATCCACCCATTTCCATCATGAGTCAAAATATTTTGACTCAATACCAATATTCCATACTCCACAAGGCCAAAAAAATGACGCCTGGCACCTGCTTGTCGATTGCAAGTCCACAGGGACGGCTTCATGGGAAGGAATACCATGCATGATTGTCATGCGTCAAAATTTCAGATGAAACCGCCAAAACTTCATACTTTCCTACTCAGAAAAATTAAGCCTGGCCCCTGCACATCAATCTCTTGAGATTTTGTCAGCCTCAATGGGAAAAATTGACACATGACCTCCATGCATAAAAAAAACAATGCATGTCTGAAACCGTGACACACAGGTCCAGAAAGCGATGAAAGAGGACATCCTGCCTGCATACATGGTTCATGAGTTAAATTTTACTTTCACTTCACAGTCTTATTGTCTGTGACTGTGTGAGGGTGTCTGGATTGGAGTTGTAGGAGAGTTATGTGCTGTGTTCTGTTGCTGTTGTGTTATATGTGTCATTTCCTCAGTCTTTTGTAGTGTTTTTGTCCTATATTTGTCACTGTATTGTGGGCTGTTTGTCTAGGGGCGGTATAGTGTGTTAGGGTATTTGGGGTATGTGGTGTAGTTTTATAGTAATTACATTTTTGGGCACTTACATTTGCAGTCCCCTAAAACTGCACTATGTCTGCGAAAGGGAGGATGACAAAGATGACGGAAGATGAACTGGGAGGGTTCAAATGGCCATGCAACATTACTTACCGATAATGCTGGTTTTGGGTGGCCATATGATCCAGGGCTACCCCACAGAGGCCCGGAAGCTGCAGTGGGGCAAGGTGCTCTGCCACCTAACCCGAATATTTGGAGGAGGACACAATGACCACCAGATGAAACACCACTAGACTGACCTGATCTCAATGTAGCAAGACCTACTGGATCACCTGGGCATTCACACTGGTGGACCACTTAGTAAGTATCCCATTTGCAGAGCAACACCATTATTTGCATGTGCATGACAGGCAGGCATAAGGTTGAGTGCAGTATATTTTGTCAGGGTATCAGGGCAGATTGTTCTGGTCCTGATTAAAGAGCCCCAGCACCATCTTAGGGCTGCCAATGTGAGTTTCATTAATGAAGCTGAGGCAGGGAAGAAGTACCATTTTTCCTGTGCCATGATAAGAAAGTGATGCAATGCAGTTAAGCCTTGCAGAACATGATTGCTGTACCAGGCATCATGTATGGGAGGGGGACCTACCCCTGTATTGGGGGCTAAGGTACATGGGTCTGGGAAATATGATATATTTCCTAGCACCATATTTCCCACACTTTGAACGCTTGTTCAGATAAGGTGTTAAAAGGGGGCATACCATTGAATTTGATGGGCCCCTCAGTACTCAGCAGAAGTTGTGCACATTTTTTGGTGCTCCTCCTGCTGAGTACATCATTTGTGTCCATATAAATCGAGGCGACTGCCTCCTACCTGTTTAATTGTGCGCTGTATGTTTTAGAAGGCACACACGTAGTGGGAAAAGGTGGCACTAAGGGGCACAAGGACACTAATGATGCACTACATGCAGCACCACTTTCCTTAAATCTGCCCCTTTGTGTCACTGGCAAAGTAATTTAAGGAAGCTGGTCTATGCACTGAGTCCAGAAAACTACCACATTCCCCTTCCTGTACATTGTGTGCCACATACACTCTATAATGTGTCTATTACCCCACACACATGTACTGAATTTGTACCACAGGCCTGCTGCGTCTTACAGACAGTATGGGCAGGCCTGCATCTTCACCAGCACTAGCACATTACTCAAAAGCCCGCACCAACACAGGCATCCTTGGACCACAGAGCAAGTGTGTCTGTGTTGAGGGGACTATATATGCGCATGTTGGTATCCCTTCCTAGACAAAAAATAGTATACCATGGCAACAATGGCTGGCCACACAGTATTGGCAAGACATCTGTAATGTTATTCAGTTAATGTGGAGGTAGGGACAACTAAATGAACATAAGTAAACTGCCATGGCATAATTGCTCAAGTGTGTGGTATTTGTAATGGCACACACATATTGGAATCAAGACAAATGATGTAACAATGCATTCCTCAACGCTTTGCAATACTCACAAAACCCCTGGGCAGTTGTCAGTATTTTAGTGCTGATAATGAGTTTAGATGTGTTCAGCATCTGGGGCTGGGTCAAAAGCAATGAGTGTTTCAATGCGATGGCCACTGCAACAACCATTGCATGCCCCTCAGATGCAGAATACTGTATCACGCAGTCCCACATGGTAATGGAGGCATGAAGCAACAAAACAGCTGCATGGCAATTCCATGTACATATGGTGCAGGCACATGAGTGTCAGGGAGAGTGATGCTTTGTTGGTGCCAAGGTCTCCATAATCTGGCCCTATGTCTCACAGACATATTGTATATGTTTGACAGTTGTTCAGACCTACGAGATCAGATCTACCACTAGGTTGACTTGCTCACTCAGCTTAATACGTTTATATTGAAAATGCTGTCCATGCACAGAAATGTCCAAATATCACTAAGCTATGTTTTCCTTTCATGTATTGCAGGTGGGCCTCCACCCTACACCAGTGGAGAGGTATCCAGATTCGAAGACCCCAATGCTTCCAGTAAATGTCACCTTGTGCGTCACATTTGGCATTCCAGGATTTTCTTTGAGATAGTAGGATGTTGAAATCATGTCTGATGCAATGTTGAGGATTGATAATGGGTCGCTTGTTGCACAAGTGGCAACGTGTGCTGCTATGGAATTGTGGCTGTTAGGAAATGGAAAGCATGCCTATATTTATATTGATGTCAATCATGATAGGTGTCAGAGCTGCTGTTTATCTGATTAGCATGCCTGTTGCCAACAAATTTCTCACTGCACTTTTGATAGCACTGTGTGCCACACTTAGCTTTCAGTTACTCATGAAACGGTACAGATGAAGTAAATGTATTGAGGTCTCTAGAAGGCTTATGTAGGAGACACTTGGAACACTGGTGCCTCACTGCTCTTCAGATTTTAATAGAGGCCGCAGTCATGCAAGGAGCCTTATTGTGTGTACCAACAGTCTGTAGTGCACAATGAGAATACAACTCCAGATGGTTGTGGGGTATGTTTACGGATTGTATCAAGTTAGATCTCTGTAGATTTGCCAACATGGTTTTCCCATCATGATATTTGTGAGTGATCTTGGGCACTTCACATGTGCATATAATGTGATTGCTGAATGTGTACCTGGTACTTAGAAAATGTCTGATGTGCATGTGCACATGTTGTTCAATAGATAGGAATACTGTATCTGCCCCCAGTGTAGTGCCAACCTTACTGTGGCCCTAAGGGCACCCATACAGCCACCATGTGTGTGCCGCGTTACACATTTTGCACAACATAGCACAGGGTAGGGGGCAATAGCTACAAAATTTGTTGACAACTTTGATGCGCTGTTCAGGCTTTGCCCAGACTATATGGGCACTTTGCCAGAATTGTACATGTGGGCACATTGTGAGGAATGGTGTGCCCCCTTTTAACTCATACTCTGAGCAGGTGTTGACCTGGGACACATGAATAAAGCTTTACCTAACCTTAGAATTGCTGGTGGGAAGTTTCCTGTTCCCCTATCAGATGACCTCCACCTTGCATCCATGCTGCCTGGGCAAGGCTTGATGTAGCACCAGGGGTGTCAAAGTGGTGGATTGCATACAAAGTGTGGCATATTGACAACGGCACTGGGATTCTGGACTTGTTGGGCCACTTGATCCTCACTAGTTTGATCACACAAATGTTGACTAAGGATGCAGTAGTCCACTTACCTCTGGGTCCTGGTTTTTAACAAGTGGGCTTCCATGTACAGGCACATATAGGAGGTGAAAGCCGGGTACCAAAGGATGGAGAGGAGATTTAGGAAGGAGAAAGGGGTGTGGCGTGCATTAACACAAGGAGGATCTCTGCAACAACCAACAACAAAGCAGGCTACATCGGAGAAGAATCCTCAGCGGGTCTGACCCCCTGCACCTCTGCGGCATCTGACTCTAGCTAGGCACACCTACAGCCATCTGCTCCAGCCACAAGATCTAGCTTCAAATCAGACATGAGATGGGACATTGCTTCCATGATGGCCAGATTAGAAAAGTTGAAGAAATACAATGAAAACAATTATAAGTTACTGAAGTACTGCAAGAAATAATTGAAAAAGCTGTGAACTGTTTGTACCACAATCTTCTAGTTCCTTCCATCTCCCTTTTACTGATATTAAGTATGTGTAGTGAGTTTTAGATAAGTAGTGTTAGGTTAGTAAAATAGTGTAGGGTAGGCATAGGTTAGGGTAAGTATAGTTGCAGGGTAGGTTTTTGTACATTTTTTATTTGGGGGGTTGGGTGGGAGGTTTTGTTGGGGTGCCTATGTAAAAAAATAATCTAAAAATCTAAAAAAAATACTTAAAAAATATATGTATTTGTTTAGGACATAGGTTAAGTTAGTACATGTGTAGCCTTAGTTTATGTTGTCCTACTTGTACCTTGTCTCTTAACGGGATGGGGGGACTATGTTTAGAGTGTGGCGTTACATGTGTAAGATAAGTTTAGAATGGGATAGGTAGGTGTAGGTGTAGGTGTAAGTTAAGAAAAGTTGATTTAGGTTAGTATAGTGTAGGGTAGTGTATATAGTAGATTTAGATATGATGTTCTTAATTTGTTTTAATAAATCCTGGTAGTATTAGACAATTATCTCTCAGTGTCTGGGTGTTCTAATATGTGCACTGGCAAAGTAGGAATAGTATGCTTACTGTCTTGTTTTCCATGAATGACCATGTGTATTCCCTATGATCAAGGAGCTGTCAGATTGGTTGCTAAATGATACCAGCTAGTCAAAACATTTGTCATCCACAGTTCCAGCCATTCATATTCTGTATGTATATGGTATCCTGGACCGGGAAGTATGGAACTTCAACAGTCATTGTTGGGTTCTGGCAGTATTATTATTGGAAAGTGTGGCACATATGACATTAGCCATATTTGGGTCTGTATCCTGCCACACTGGCAGCTGGCCGTCACTGATTAGATTTGCCTTTTCTAAACTACACATATTAGTTGTACTGGTGCTCTCATCTGGGTAAATTACTATACACTTGGTTCAAACCCATACATGCCATATGTTCTCTTCATGGATATCTCTTTAATATATGTTTTTAAGAGTCTGTAAGTTGGTTGTAGCCCACAACACCATCATTTACCTTTTTCATGTTAGGATCCTAGTGTGTGGCTTTGTGTCTGACAGTAATGCACACATGTAATTATGTTCTGTTCTCATTGACATAGCTTTACACAATGCCTACATTTAGCTGAGTTGTTGGATCACAGCAAACGTTGAAATGTTAACTGTGAACAAGGTGATTTATTTACAGGTGCAAGTCTATTTTCCGATTCTATTCAATGTCCAGTTCACAGACATCATGAGAGATCCTGAGCCATTTGTTTTACAATCAGAGTCCAGGGTTGAGGAACATGTCATGAGACATGGTTAGGAGAAGTGTGCATTACTGAGGGGACGTCCAAATTGACAATAGATAAGATTTGAGACAATGACAGTACATAGCAGACAAGTTAACAGTGGTTGAGTGAAGAGGACACATTGCCTGCTGTCACAACACTGGCATGATCTTAAGTCTAGAACTAAGGAGATACTGTCCATGTGGCACAGTCTGGTGTTACCGCATGGTTTTCTTCATCCTCTGATCTGTGTGGTGCCTCTTGTGCCATGGGCTATGCTGTTGTTGAGGTTGAGGGGACCACATACACATAAAGCGATAGAGATATGAAGTCACAGGTCCCAGTAGCTGCCATTTGTGGGAAAACATAAGGCATCACTGCAGCAGGGTGAAATTGCTGATTTCTCATCACTGCAGCAACATCACAGTGGTAGGCAGCCATGTTTTCCCTTAGGGAGGCCACTTCCCGCTGTATGGACTCCAAGGTATTCCCTATAGCCCTAATACTTTTGTCTATCATGCTGCTGCCACTTTGAGAGGGCTATTGTTGAAGCCTCTGCCTCATGACAACAGCTATGTTGAACAGGGACTGCTGGAGCCCATGTATTGGGAAGTGGGTGCCTCTGATGGCAGCTGAGTTGTCCTTAATTGGACTGAAGCACCTCTGCACTCCCTCTAGGCCTGCCATGGTCTCCATCCCCACCTGCTTGGCCAGCTCTCGCTAGACTCCTACCACTGTCCTCTGGAAGCTGATGTCTGGGTCCTTGGATTCCAGGGCTGTGTCAGTACTGGTTGGTGCTGTGTATTGGTATCTGGGTGGTTCATGTGGAGACCCCGCAATGCTGTGTGCTCTCCCTGTGGCTGGAGGTGGTGTCTGGGGGACCTAGGACATCCTGGAGAGTCTCTTCATTAATGGTTGGAAGCTGGCCAACTGTAAATTCCGAGACAGCAGGTTAGCAGCAGGTAAGGCATCATTCTCTGCAATGAGATAGTGATATGTCAATCTTTGATTGTGGTGGCTGTTGACATGGCACATCATTTATTTGCTACCGGAGCTTAAGTGACTTATTACAGACCCCAGGTTGGAGGTGTATATTATGTATAGCATTATGCATCACACATAGGGCAAGCTCACAAGGTGTCTTGGGGCATATTTATGATCCCCTAGCGCCACCGGAGCAATGATCTGCGCTGTATGTACAAGGGGACATTAAGCCACTTATTGTGGCTTAACTCCACATTGTCAATACGACCCTTTCACAGACAGGACTTTGCGTGGAAGAGGCGTGCAATGGGTGCAGCTGTGGGCATGCCACAGCAGCACCCATTGCTTTTTTGATGCTGGTTCAGATTTACAAGTTTTCGTAAACCTGAGGCAGCGCCAAAATCCAACACCACCCTAGGGGTGGGGTTAGCATGGCACATCGAGGAGAAATGCTTTAATTTCTCCTTGTTTTTTACTTTTTCTCTGTGTGCTGCATTTTGCAGCAAACATAGAAAGAACAAATCGCTACTTAAGATAGGTTTGTGCAGGAAGGTGTTTTCCTTCCTTCACAAAAATAATCTCCCCTTCAATGCAGTCATCCTTGCACAATTGTGCAAGGGTTGCTGCTTGGTGCACAACAGCTAATTTAGTGTCAGCGCAGGGGCAAACACAGGGATGCACCGTATTCTAGTAAATATGGCTCATCCTTGTGTTTTGAAAAATGACAGTGTGCAGCGCTGCCCCAAATTTAGCTATTACATCTGGCCCTTTATGCTTTGATCCCACACCACCCACTTTCTTGTAGGTGCCTTATCCCTGCCATTGACACCATTGTGGCATTTAATTTGCCTTCCTATTCACCGTGGTGGACATTGCCACAGTATTGGGATGTGTGCTGTCACTCTTTTGGTGCTATGATGCATTGGCACCAGGGATGATGGCACTAGTGCAGCATAGGTCCATTGCATACAATGCTTGTGTTACATTCTCATCTGCATGTAGCAGGCCCCACACATTTGTTAGTTGGAAGGGACGGTGCAACCATTATGGATTGTCTGCCCATTAGTTTGTCTCTTCCTAAATTTGTGACATTTACTTGCACACAACATATTTGCAACAGGTATATGTTGGTGTAAGGATGTAGAATGTGGATTAATGCATGCATTTTGATACTTTGTTGATGTAGCAGAAGGGGAATGTGCAGCTTGCATCCACATGGGCAACTATTTGTATGATGTTACAGTTGCATTACGGGCTAGTGACATTGTGCTGGTAGTGCAACTTTGATGCCGCTTGTGGCATTTCTCACACGTTAATTGTACCACTAAGCAGTATGCCAACCATTCACACAAAACACACGATCTTATCAGATGGTGAGACTGCAGCTACGTTTACAGCTACACAAATGATGTTCACAGACATGCCACATGTGTTGTATGAGTTGACTTTTGTGCCCATTCCCAAATGGAGCCTGGTGTTGTGTGTGAGTTGTTGTTGGTCCACCCTGTGGAGTTTGCGTTCCACAGGTTGCACACTTAAGGACTGATTTTTTCTCAAGTGGCACAGCTCAGTACAGCAGCAATATGTGTTGCACGGCCCAGCGTTAGTTTTGAAATGCATTGATGTGCTATGTTTACCGGAATACCTGCGATTCCCCCTGTGCCTGTCAGATTTGTTCTCCCTGCACCAAGGCAGGCATTGTTGCAGCATGATGAAGGGGTGTCTGCGCTGAGGGGTTAGATTGTTTACATGCAGGGAGGTGTCCCTTCCTGGAAATGTACAAGCTATTTTGGCAAGGTGTCATTTCAATGTGTGCTGCAGATTGCAGCACACATGAGAAGGGCAATGACACAAGGAGGAAGGAAAGCATTTTGCCTTGTTACGCCACCCTGACACCAGCCCTGTGGTGGTATTGACTTCAGTCCCAGTCTGTGATGTACATGTTGTGTTGGATCTGGGGCAGTGACAATTTGTAATGGGTGTTGTTGTGGCACAGCCACAGCCACACTAATTGCATGTCCCTTCCAGGCAATGTGCTGTATATTTACATGGTGGTGTAAAGCCATAGTGAGTGGCTAATGTCCACTTTGTGTATATGTCTGAGTGCATTGCGCAACCAGAGCATCAGTACAAGTGTACCAGCTCCTCCGGGATGACCTCTGTGACCATCTCCTCCAGCGTATCCAGGTCCTCCTGTGGTGGGGGAATTCTACCTCCAGTTTGCAGTGCTGTCTTTTAGTTCCTGGGTAGTTTCTCCTTAGTCCTGCACTTACAATCATGCCAGCGCTTCTTGCAATAAATGACAGTCCTCCTAACCTCTGTCACGAAGTTGACTTTGTCTACTATTGCCTGCCATATGGCTTCTCTCCTACCTATTGGCAATTTGGAGGTGACAAAGAGCTGGTGTTGGTGCTCCATCACCTCACTGACCAGGATGTCATGCTCCTCCTCACTAAAGTGACACTTCTGCTTCCTCTTCTCCTTCTCCTGGGACTTTGTTGGACCCTCCTGGCTGATACTTGGATGATTGGGATCTCCCTGGTATTTATCCTAGCCTGCATTCTACATTGTGTCTTCCCAAATGTTTTTCCTTGCTCATGCTTTTTTTATGCTCCTGCTGTTAAATATGTCGCTAACCCATTTTGCGTCAAAAATACATGCCTCAAAAAGGTCTAGCTCCACTTTTTCAGCATTAGCTTAATTTTTTCTTATGGCATGTTCCAATGGTTCTGCGTCATTTTTCATAAATCTGCCCCAATGTATCTTAACATTATGTACCAGCAGGATTGTCGGGAAATCTGGAACTCACACCCCTCCAATCTTACTGACCAAGCTACACCCCTGCTCATGCCAGGCCTTCTATTTTTCTATTACTGCATGGCATTTGCCACATAGGCAGCTATTCCAAAAGCTGAATTGTTTGCAAATTACACAGCAATAGGTATTCATAAATTATGTTTAACATTACAGCAGGTCACACATTTCATATCACAGTGATAAGCAAATCCTTTAGTTTGAGCTACATTGTATAGCAGAGAGAAATATAAGGAAGGCTCATGCAATGAGAATGATATTTGCAGAAATACATACTTAGCTTACTAATTTGTTTTCTTGTTGACTGTACATCCCAATTTTATAGATGTCATTAAAATCTCGGGCATATTTCCAAGAAAGGGGAAAGATCCAGAATAATGTGTCTGGAACCACACCTGTGTTGTTCGAGCAAGCGGAATGATGCTTGCCTGAACAACGCAGGCCTTTTTCTCACGTGGTTAAGGCAGAGAAAAAGTAAGATCCATCGGGAGAGGACGCAGTCAGGTAAGTGGGGCTGGGGCACAGTTGGTGGTAGATTTTAGGGGTGGGGCAGGGATGAAGGGGTTGGGGTGGTTAGGTTATTATTTTTTTTTTTTAAGGGGCAGAGGTAGAGGGAGCGGTACTATGGTTTTTAGGGTGGTTGTTGTTCAAACCGCACTGTTCAGATTTGCGTGGTTGCAGCAAGCATGGTTCCATCATACAGCCCCAAGAAAGTGGTGCATCAGCTATGATGTGCAACTTTTCTTGCACCCCACTGTGCCCCCCTAATGTCACCATGGTTGCGCCGATTTACAATATGGCGCACGTTAGCATAATAGTGTCAATATTTTTGACGCTACTGTGGCACATTGGTCAACTAGAACTAAAAATGATGGTGGGGAGGCCCATTGGAAACAATGGGAGTGTCACTTTAATGCCTGCCTGGGCTTCCAAATGGGCTAACACCCCCCTTGCATACATTATACCTGGTGCAAGCATAATGTGGTGCAAGGGGTTACAAAGTGGCAACATGTTTGTATTGAGCCACTTTGTAAATCTGGTGCTGTGAAAAGGCCTCCATGATGTCAACTTAGCGTAAAAAAAATTATGCTAGGGTGGTGTAAGGAGACGCTTGTAAATACGACCATCATTGTCGTCATGATAGAATTGTGCCACTTATGATCCCAATGCTTGTAAATTATTTTATCTCATAAAAACGAAAAAATAGCATATGGATCTGCCTATAATGTTTTCCTCTGTTCTCAACATATGGATTAATATTTTTTTTGAAAAGCTGCTTTAATGACCCATGTACATAATGTAAAGAGAGAAATAAGTGTGTCTTTACCTTCTGATACAGATGTAATATTCCCAAGATAATGATGAATATCTGGCAACAAATAGACAATATTTGAGAAAAAAAAAAGAAAAAATGGACGTTAAAAGTGTTAAGTTTTGCGGACGTTGAGCAAATTAGTATGAACATTCACAAAACCAATGGGAGAACGAACAGTACATTAACAGAAAATGGAACACCTTGACTGATTCCAAATTAACTGATTGCTGGATGAATCCAGTGGGAAAGAAGAGGGCCGTAACAGTCATTTACGTTTCTGAATGCTGCTGTCATTTAGAGTACATTTCCATGTGGGTGTTACAACAATCACACGTACTATTGCCACCCACACATCATCCTTCGGTTCTAATTATCGCAGATGGATTTCAATTTGAGCAATATTGTAGGCACGTGCCCATCTGCTTTCATGCATCCTTTCCAGGCAAAGTGCTGGACAATCAACTATCAAAACGACAAAACGTTTACAATTTTTTCCTAAACTTTGCACGCATAAATAGAATTCAAATTTTTGATAGTGCAGACAGGCTAACACCTATTTTATGTTCTTATACAATTCAGTGGCTATAAGGATCAAGCACGGATATGAAAACATTGTGGCTGACACTATTTCACGTCCCTGAACTTGATGCTAGCATTGTTTACTATTTATACTTTTTTAGCGCCGCTTTTTGACGCAAAGACGGTGCAAATTTACAAAATACAATTGGGCCATGTTTATACTTTTTGACGCCAAACTGCGCTAACGCAGTTTTGCGCCAAAAAAATTAGCGCCGGCTAACGCCATTCTGAAGCGCCATGCGGGCGCCGTATTTATTGAATGACGTTAGCCGGCGTTAGCCGCCGGCGCTGTCTGGTGTGCGTTGAAAAAAACGACGTACACCAGGCAGCGCCGGCGTAGGGGGAAAATGGCGTATGGGCGTCCACAAATGGTGCAAGTCAGGCTGAGGCAAAAAAATCACCACAACCCGATTTGCGCCATTTTTTTACGACGCCCATCCCCCATTGAAATGACTCCTGTCTTAGCAAAGACAGGAGTCATGCCCCCTTGTCCAATGGCCATGCCCAGGGGACTTCTGTCCTCTGGGCATGGTCATTGGGCATAGTGGCATGTAGGGGGGCACAAATCAGGCCCCCCTATGCCACAAAAAAAAAAAAAAAAATACTTACCAGCACTTACCTTAATGTCCCTGGGGTGGGTCCCTCCATCCTTGGGTGTCCTCCTGGGGTGGGCAAGGGTGGCAGGGGGTGTCCCTGGGGGCAGGGGAGGGCACCTCTGGGCTCATTCTGAGCCCACAGGTCCCTTAACGCCTGCCCTGACCCAGGTGCTAAAATCCGGCGCAAATGTGTTTTTTTTAGACCCGCCCACTCCCGGGCGTCATTTTTGCCCGGGAGTATAAATACGACGCATATGCATCGCAGTCATTTTTTAAGACGGGAACGCCTACCTTGCATATCATTAACGCAAGGAAGGTGTTCACGCAAAAAAATGACGCTAACTCCATGAACGTTGGCGCTAGACGCGTCTAACGCCAAAGTATAAATATGGAGTTAGTTTTGCGTCAAATTTGCATCGAAAAAAACGACGCAAATTCGGCGCAAACGGAGTATAAATATGCCCCAATTGTATTTGGCAAGTCTGCGCCGTTTTTGCGTCAAAAAACGGCGTAAATGCGGCGCTAAAAAAGTATAAATATGGAATGTGTTTTAAAAGCAGATTTCTGCAGATGATAATGCTGATAAGATTCTTTGCGCATAATTTTTAAGTGCCTTTTTGTTTCGGTGGTGACATGTTCTGTTGTTTATTGCACTACTTATTTTGTGCTGCATTGTTGCAGTTTAGTATTGTTGTGTTGTATTATGATTGTTCTGTTAGTGTTTTTTTACTGTTGTGTTGTGCCCTGTTATGTTTTTGTTGGTATGTTGCTTTGTGTATGTTATTGCGATATCTTCTACTGTTTGCATTAGATATGTCAACAAATGCTTCTACATTTCCAGAAAAACCCATTTGATGACTTTAAGTTCCCAGGGCAAGCGACCATTACCTGCAATGTGATAAAATTGAGCTGCCCCAGCTATTCAACGTCTGTGCACACCAGTTGTAATGACGAGGAGACAGGCTAAATGGAAATGTCTTCTGTATTGATGCCTGTTCCCTCACAGAATGCCCCAAACGTCAAAACGCTTGAGAGTTTTTCCCTAACATTCAAAAACCGTGTGCGGCATGTGCCATGCGCACAAACACACGAGGATGGACAGAAGGTTAGGAAAAGACGCAACACGAGAGGTTTAACAACAACACAATGACTGCAATGTTTTAATGGGACATTACATCTTTTCCCTATTATCAATATTTAGGGCCATGTTTATACTCTGTTTGCGCCGGATTTGCGTCTTTTATACATATACGTTTATATATATATTTATACTTTGGCGTTAGACGCATCTAGCGCCAAAGTTCATGGAGTTTGCGTTATTTTTTAGCGTGGACACCTTCCTTGCGTTAATGATTTGCAAGGTAGGCGTTCCAGTCTACAAAATGACGCCGTATGGCATGTGCGCCGTATTTATACTCCCGGGCAAAAATGACGCCCGGGTATGGGCGGGTCAAAAAAAATGACGTCCAGCCGCTTTTGCGTAATTTTTTAGCGCCTGGTCAGGGCAGGCGTTAAGGGACCTGTGGGCTCGGAAGGAGCCCAGAGGTGCCCTCCCATGCCCCCAGGGACACCCCCTGCCACCCTTGCCCACCCCAGGAGGACGCCCAAGGATGGAGGGACCCACCGCTGGGACATTAAGGTAAGTGCTGGTAAGTATTTTTTTTTTTTTTTTTTTTGGCATGGGGGGCCTGATTTGTGCCCCCCTACATGCCACTATGCCCAATGACCATGCCCAGGGGACATAAGTCCCCTGGGCATGGCCATTGGGCAAGGGGGCATGACTCCTGTCTTTGCTAAGACAGGAGTCATTTCAATGGGGGTTGGGAGTCAAAAAAAATGTCGCAAATCGGGTTGAGGCGAAAATTTTGCCTCAGCCTGACTTGCCCCATTTTTTGACGCCCAAGCTCCATTTTCCCCTACGCCGGCGCTGCCTGGTGTAAGTCATTTTTTTTCACGCACACCAGGCAGCTCCGCCGGCTAATGCCGGCTAACGTCATTGAATAAATACGGCGCCCGCATGGCGCTTCAGAATGGCGTTAGCCGGCGTTAAATTTTTTTACGCACAACTGCGTTGGCACAGTTGTGCGTCGAAAAGTATAAATATGGCCCTTAGTTCAATACATAGGCCCTCATTACAACCATGGCGGCCGGTGTTAAATCGGCGGTAAGACCACCAACAGGCCAGCAGTAAAAAAAATTGAATTATGATCGTGGTGGAAACTGCAATCATAGACAGCCACTTTAACACTCCGACCGCCACAGCGGTACAAACAAACAGCATGGCGGTCACCGTCAACAGACAGGCGGAAGACAATGTACCGCCCACACCATTATGAGAGGCCAATCCGCCACCTTTTGCGGGTAGGATTCAACGCGAACAAAAACGCGGCGGAAACTGGACTTGGAAGGGAAAACGCTTACCTCTACACAACCCACGAGGAACCAGGACACCATGGAGCCAGAACTCCAAATTCTACCTACCATTCTCTTCATGCTCCTCTACCAGGAGCACGACCGACGGCGGCGACCACCACGGTGAGTACTGCACCTACGACACAGGGGAGGGGGGAGGGAAAAGAGAGTGACACACACAAGCAACACACAACACCCCCACCCCCAACCTCACCTACAACAACATACACACAAATACATGTTGAAACATTACATTTACACCCCCCAATCCCCCCTGGAAGAACACAAGGACAAAAGGAAATTAGTTGAACGATTGTACTGAGTAAAAATCCATTAGTCAAAAATACATATATACACTATTAACAAAGATGTACTCCAAGATTTCAAGTCCATGTACTGCACCTACATAGTCCGTGGACCACTGGGACCAAAATGCATGGGCGAGGCCCATACAAGATACCCGATCCAAACAGAGAGAACACTGCTGGGGCATCAGATCGAAATAAAACAGGCACCTTAGGGGGAAGGGAAGGGGGGGCACCTCAGCCAGATAAGTGCACGACGCCAGCTCCACGAGGGGGCTCAATGCCCATTGAGGTATCCTGGGAAGTGCAAAGCCACAGTCTCTCAAGTCTCTCCAGTGGGTGGTTTGCCCACTGCTTTATCCTGGGGAGTGCAAAGCCATAGTCTCTCAAGTGGATAACAGTCTCCACTGGTTCTGGACGGGGCTTTGTGCCCAGAGTGCTTCATCCTGCCAAGGACTGAGGTAGTGGATGTCATTCTCCACTGGTTCTGGAGGGGGCTTTGTGCCCAGAGTGCTTCATCCTGCCAAGGACTGAGGTAGTGGATGTCATTCTCCACTGGTTCTGGAGGGGGCTTTGTGCCCAGAGTGCTTCATCCTGCCAAGGACAGAGGTAGTAGATGTCATTCGCCACTGGTTCTGGAGGGGGCTTTGTGCCCAGCGTGCTTCATCCTGCCAAGGACAGAGGTAGTGGATGTCATTCTCCACTGACGGTGGGGCAACATGGAAGCTGTCCAGGCCCTTGGAACTGACCACCAGCCACGTACGACTGACCACTGGGGATGGCAGCCATGTCTGCGGTGGTGCCACTGGCACAGGATGTGGGGTTGTCGCTGGTGGTGCTGGCAGCAGCCTCAGTGGCGGCGGTACTTGCGGCGTTCATTGGGCAGCAGTGCTGGTGGGTGGCTCAGTGAGCGTGCTGCTGGCAGTGTTGTCCCGGGCGGCAGTGCTGGTGGGAGGCTCAGTGAGCGTGCTGCTGGCGGCGGTGTCCTAGGCAGCGGTGCCCGTGGCGGCGGTGCATGTGGCGGTGCGAGTGGCGGTCTTGTCCGCCGTGCAGGTTGGTGGTGACTTCCCTTTCTTCCTCTGGCCCTTCCCCACCTTGGATGGTGGCGCAGCTATCTTGCCACTCACAACTGTAGTCCTGGGAGAGCCCTTGGTGACAGGTGTTTTGGCCTTCTTCCTCCGGGCTGTGTCCAACATCTTTAGTTTTTGAGGTGGGGGAATGTCCTTGTGCTGGCTCCTTGGCACACTGGCTGCCCTGCTGCTTGGCGCACTCCAGAAGCCGGTTACTCCTGGCACCACTGTTCCCGGTGATGTGGTGGCTGAGGTGCTGGGTTAGGACCTGGACAGGCAGGCCCTTGGGGATGGAAGAGGTGGGGGAGGTGTAGGGAAGAGATCAAGGTTTGACAGGAAAGGTTTTTTAGACACACTGGGACACGTAGATGGAGGGGGTTTGGGAGTGGAGGAAGAGCTAGTGGTTGTAGGAGGTGTACGTTTGCTGACTTTGGGTGAAGGTGCATGGGCTGGAGGCTGTCGTGAGGTGGATGGCTGTTGGGTGGGTGTGTGACTGCATTTGTGTAGTTTGGGAGGAGGGCTCACAGACACACTGGGAGAGGAGTCAGGGGATGTGTGAATGGTGGTGGGGGTGGTGAGTGCACGTGAGCGGTGTGTGGTGATGGGGTGATGGTGATGGACGTAGCGGCTGAAGATGTAGTGCATGCAGGTGTGAGTGGAGACGTGACAGGGAGGGAGGAGGGAGACGTGGAGGAGGGGGACACAGTGGAGGCAGTGGATGTTGGCATGTGTGCATGGGTGTGATGCTTGTGTGAGTGCCTGTGGGATGTGTGGTGCTTATGTTTGCCTGAGCTACCCTTGTGTGTTGAGGTGTGTGCATGCTGGTCTGAAGGTGTGCTTGAGGTACTGGGGATTGCATCTGGGTGGAGGAAGTTGGAGGGGGGAGGCTGGACACAGGGACAATGGCTGCCATCAGTGCTGAGGCCAGAGTCTGAAAAGCTCGCTGTTGGGCTGCCTGACCAGAATGAATGCCCTCCATGTACGCATTTGTCTGTTGCAACTGCCTCTCTACACCCTGGATGGCATTCAGAATGGTAGGCTGTCCAACAGTGAGAGAACTGAGGAGGTCAATGGCCTCCTAATTGAGGGCAGCAGGGCTGACAGGGACAGGGGCTGAGGTGCCTGGAGCGAAGGAGATGCCCACCCTCCTGGGTGAGTGGCCACAGGCCAGACGCTGAGGGGCTGCTAGGAGGGCAGTGCTGGTAGGGTGGGTGGCGGCTGTACCTGTAGATACGGTGGGCACAGAGGGGCCCGCCACCGCAAGGGAGCTCCCATCAGAGGAGGAGTCGGTGTCGCTGGTCTCAGTTCCGTCCCCGCTGTGGAGCTCCCCTCGCCCTCCATCCCACTGGTGAATTCGGAGTCCGTAGTCTGGACCCTCTAGGGCCATGTGGGATGCAGCTCCCTCCTGCTCCGGTGGCACTGCTCCTCCGCCTGATGATGCTAATGCACACAAGAACAGGGAGACCACAAAAAGGGGGGGAAAGAAAGTAGAAAGACATTTTCAGTGCATGCAATACCGCTACCGTTGGCGGACACTACAGACACAGCAGCCCTCTGCACTACGCCATGCACTTAGAGTTCCCTAAATAATCACAGGGCCATGGGGTACAAGGCCTATGCCCGATTGCTGCACACATGGAAGTCACAGGAGCCTGACTGGGGGTATATGGTTCTTACCACTGGTGGGGATGGGGTGCCACTGAGCCTGTCTCACAAAGGGTCCTTGCCTGCAAAACTCGCCCTGGCCTAGAGTAACCCACTGCCCACCTCCCCCACCCAGACACCTCCCATGCGCGCTGAATCAGCTGAATGAGAGTGTACTCACCCCCTTGTGGCTGCTGTGATGCCGTCAAGCGCCCATCCAACTCCTCCCACGTTGGGAGGCCATCCCCAGCTGGGCCTCGCCGTCTTCTTGCTCTAGCGGGAATGTCCTCCCATCTTTTCCGGCAGTGGGTGCTCTGTCTGTGGTGGACCCCCAGGGTCCGGACCTCCTTGGCAATGGCACGCTAAATATCCTTCTTCTGGTGGGTGCTGACCTAGAGGAATAGTACAGGGGAAAAGGAGAAAATATAACCGTCCGGACTGTCACTGTTATTGGCCCACTTTCCAACCCTTGCCCTGGTGCACATACACTCACCGTTGTTTCATGAATGCCTCATTCCCCCCCCCATGTATCTTCCATCCACACCACTTCAAACAGGCATTGCCCATGCAGCATGCTCACAGTGTACTCACCTGTTTGTCTGGAGGACTGTAGAGTAGTGGACCCCATCCACTAGTTTCTCCAACTCCTCCAAAGTGAAGGCAGGGGCCCTTTCCCCAGACACTGTAGCCATTGTCGCTTCCAGACTGAGGTCACAGCAGCATTTGCAGTGTAGGTCCTCTCCTGTCGAAGATCAGGTATCAAGTGAGTTAACAGAGAGAAAATGGCGGTCACATCCGTGGCGGTGCGTACCGTCACCGCCGGCGTACATCGTCATTGGCTCTTGGGACCCAGAGGGTCCAATGTTAACCAATGCACGATTGCGCCACGATCTCCGACCGCCTACCGCGACGGTGTAGAACGCCAGCGCAGTTACCTCATATCCCCCTGTCCCACCTTACAGGTCAGGCAGCCGCCATTTCAGGGAGCCACATGGCATTCATTTTAAATGCGTCACACATATCTAGGCCTTGCATACACACTAAGACAGGCGCATAGCGGATTGACAAATGTGTGGAATAAAGTTGTGTTTTCGTACCTCAGTGTTGGCTGACTCTGTGCTCGCTATTCTCGTCCATAGGGCACGTCCACTGGGGCAGGTGAGGAGATTGTGGCATCCTCCGGTGTAAAGACCGCTGGTGGACCTGTCGACAATGGAAGAGCGACATATAATTGTCACCTACAGACTTGACCGTGCCACAATCAATGAACTGTGTGCCCAGTTGGAGCCAGACCTGATGTCAGCTATCCGCCATCTCACAGGTGTCCCCCCTCTAGTGCAGGTCCTGTCAGTACTCCATTTCCTGGGAAGTGGGTCTTTTCAAACGACAGTGGCCATAGCATCAGGGATGTCCCAGCCTATGTTCTCCAACGTGTTGTCCAGAGTGTTGTCTGCCCTGCTGAAACACATGTGCAGCTACATCATTTTCCCTCAGGTGGAGGATTTGCCTACAGTGAAAGGTGACTTCTATGCTTTGGGACATATCCCCAACATCATAGGTGCCATTGATGGGACACATGTGGCCTTGGCCCCCCCGCAGGAGTGAACAGGTGTACAGAAACCGGAAGAGTTACCATTCTATGAATGTGCAGCTGACCGACCAGTACATCTCCAATGTGAATGCCAAGTTTCCTGGCTCAGTGCATGACGCTTACATTCTGAGGAATAGCAGCATTCCTTATGTGATGGGGCAACTCCAGAGGCACCGTGTGTGTCTATTAGGTGAGGACATGGACCATATACAGTGTGAATATTCTTCTGGGTCTGGGGTTGTCCCTAACGGTTAGTGTGTGTCCAACAGTTGTCCCTCGACATTTGCAGGTGACTCTGGCTACCCCAACCTGTCATGGCTACTGACCCCAGTGAGGAATCCCAGGACAAGGGCAGAGGAACGCTAAATGAGGCACATGGGCAAACTAGGAGGGTTATAGAGAGGACCTTCGGCCTTGTGTGGTTCCCTATTCTACTCACCAAAGAAGGTGTGCCAGATCATTGTGGCCTGCTGTATGCTGCACAACTTGCCTTTGCGTCAACAGGTGCCTTTTCTGCAGGAGGATGGTTCTGAAGGAGGTGTTGTGGCAACTGTGGAGCCTGTGGGCAGTGAAGAAGAGGAGGCTGAAGAAGAGGACATAGACAACAGAAACACCGTGATCCATCGGTACTTCCATTGAGACACAGGTAAGAAGACATCACTGCCTCCTACATCTGATACACTTGTTCTACCTCTCATCTGTCTGTCACTTTCACCCAGTGCATGGACCATGATTTGTCACTTTCCCTTTTGATTTCACAGATGTGGGTCCCACTGTGTGACCTCTGCTATGTTTCCTCATGGACTAGAGCTGTGTGACATATATATGTTGACAATACAATGGACAATGCTATTTCCCTCAGTTATTGCAAATACACATTTGTGAAAGCACAGACTGACTCCAGATTGTTTTGTGATTTAAGGGTATTTATTTAAGTGCTAAACAGTGGAGGGGTTGTAAAATGGTCAGGGGTGATGGTGGAGGAATGTCCATGGCAGAGTCCAGTCTATTAGTCTCACAGGTGCATTGTCCAAAGGGGCATAGGAAGTGGAACTGGGGCAGTTTAAGGATGGACAGGGTGACAAAGTGGGACAGAAGTATGACAATCAGGGTGGTCTCATTTCTTGGCGGGGGTCTTGGCATTGTTCTCTGTCTTTGTCCTGGATGTCAGGGACCGCTTGCGGGCTGGTTCTCCATCTGCAGGGGGTGGGGTGCTGGTGTCGTGGTCCTGTGGCGGTGCCTCCTGTCCACTAGCGCCGGCAGAGGTGGTGGGTAGTTCATGGTCCAGGCTAGTGTCAGGGGCCCCTTGTTGTGCCATAGTGTCCCTCCTGGTGTTCACGAGTTCCTTCAGCACCCCTACAATGGTGCCCAGGGTGGTATTGATGGATTTAAGTTCCTCCCTGAACCCCAAATACTGTTCCTCCTGCAGCCGCTGGGTCTCCTGAAACTTGGCCAGTACCGTTGCCATCGTCTCCTGGGAATGATGGTAGGCTTCCATGATGTTGGAGAGGGCCTTGTGGAGAGTGGGTTCCCTGGGCCTG
This sequence comes from Pleurodeles waltl, assembly GCF_031143425.1. NCBI lineage: Eukaryota > Metazoa > Chordata > Amphibia > Caudata > Salamandridae > Pleurodeles > Pleurodeles waltl. The sequence goes on along the minus strand of NC_090437.1, from coordinate 253,910,045 downwards.
TCCTCCCCCTGTCGCACAGCAGCCCTCCCAGTTCCCCTGTGTTCCTGGGCCTCTGGGCCCTGAACTGTGTGCCCACTACCACTGCCCCCAGGTCCCTGCTGTTCTTAGGTTTGTGGGTTAGCCTGGGTTCCCTGTAGTGGTGGACACACTGCTGATTGACGTGCCCTGGGGACAGAGGTATGGGCCCGTTGGGTGGGTGCTGTGCTGGTGTTTCCTGAGCGGGGAGGCTCTGTAGTGGCTTGTGCCAGTGTGAGGGAAACTGACTGTCACGAGGTCCCAGATGGGCCAGGCTGGTCATCTAGATCCAGTTGGACAGAGCTGCTGTCATCACTGTGGGCCTCTTCTGTGGGTGGAGTGCACATGTCTGGAACCTCCAGTCCGGTGACGTTGGGTAGGGGTCCTGCACGGGTGTAAAGGTGTGATTATTGCATCTGTGTGTGCCATGGTGTGCAATGGGTGGGTGACCCTGTACCCCAGTGCTTGCATTCCTGTGTAGGACCTTGTGTGCTAATTGTTTAGGGGTCTGTGTGGGTATGTGTAGTGGACATGCATTGGTGATGGGTGTCCATGCTTTGTTGTTGCATGCAGGGCTTGGTGTTGGGATATGTGGTTTGTGATAGTGGGACATATGTGAGGAGTTGGAGTGTTGGGGGTCAGGGCGAGGGTGGGGGTATGTGATAGCATGCAGGTAGGGTGGGGGATGTAATAGTTAAGATTTGACTTACCAGAGTCCACTCCTCCTGCTACTCCTGCGAGGCCCTCAGGATGCAGTATAGCCAAGACCTGCTCCTCCCATGTTGTTAGTTGTGGGGGAGAAGGTGGGGGTCCGCCGCCAGTCCTCTGAACCACGATGTGGTGTCTTGAGACCACGGAATGCATCTTCCCCCGTAGGTTGTTCCACCTCTTCCTGATGTCATCCCGTGTTCTTGGGTGCTGTCCCACTGCGTTGACCCTGTCCACGATTCTGCGCCATAGCTCCATCTTCCTAGCTATGGTGGTGTGCTGCACCTGTGATCTGAATAGCTGTGGCTCTACCCGGATGATTTCCTCCACCATGACCCTGAGCTCCTCCTCAGAAAACCTGGGGTGTCTTTGCGGTGCCCTGGGGTGGTGTGGGTGATGTGTGAGGTGGTGTCTGTTGTGATGTGTGGGGTGATGTTTAGGGGTGTGTAGTGTTTTGTGCGTGGATGTGTATGTGTGATGGTGTTGTGTGCCTCTGTATGCTGGTGTTGTCTTTGCTGTGCTGTCTCTCTGGCCTTCGTCAAAATATTTGGTAGTAAGGGTTTGTGGGTGATGTGGGTGGGTGTTTTATATTGTATTGGGTGTGTGGGAGTGGTGTGTGTATGTGTATCAGGTGTGTGTATTTGGAATTGTCCAATGTGGTAGTGTTTTGTAAATGTGTGTATTTTTTGAGCGCAGCTTTGTGTACCGCCAATGGAATACCGCGTTTGAAAGACCGCCGCGTGGATTCGTGGGTTGTGATAGTGTGGGCGTATTCCTGTTGGCGTGACGGTGGAGGTTTTGTTATCGCCAGTTTATCACTGACCTTTGGTGTGGCGGACTTGTGTGGATGTCTAGATTTTGGCAGATTCCGAGCTGTGGGTCTTAATAGCTGTGGCGAAATTCCATGGCCGCGGCAGTGTGTTGGTAGTCTTGTGCACGGCAGTAAGCAGGATTTACCGCCAATGTTGTAATGAGGGCCATAATCTTTGAACCTGATGGGTGGTACAATAGTTCTTCTTGTCATTACAGGATCCTTTGTATTGGGTACAATTGTAGTTGGAGACATGTTGGCAGAGTTAGCATTTGTGACATTAGCATTGCTTAATTTGCATTGATCACTATGGTCATTTTTTTTCACTGCTGAACACATAGGGTGTTTGCCATGGATTAATCAACATTCTCAATTTCTGTTGCTTCAGGCAACTCAGGATGTTGACATTGTAATATACTACAAATACCTTTGAGGATGTACTTTTCTTCTTGAACATCAAACCAGCGTTAAATACTCCTTCCAGCTTTATTTTGCGGCTTCCATAGGCTCTAGGAATGATCTTGCTAGCATGTAATGGTGCTTTGCATTCTAAGTTTTTGTATGTGTTCTTTGACAAAATTTTGATTCTAGATCCAGTGTCAACTAACATCTCCACACTTTCCCCATTTACGTGATCGCTGCATTTATGTTTATTCTGTAATCTTCCTTATTGATGACGGCCACACGTAATAATAAATTGTCCATCATTTCACTGTCATCTGAGTTTTCATCTGATTTAGATTCTTCTACTTTCTTAAGACAATAAGTTTTGCAAACTGTAAGGAAGTGCTCAGTCTTTTCACATCCCCTGCAAATTTGTCCTATAGCAGGACACCCCTTGCTAAATGTGTACTGGATCCACAATGATAGCATGCCAACTTGTTACTGCTCAAATTTGCAAAGCGCATTGTTTTTTTTTTTTTTTTCAATTGATTACTAGATGCTTCTCCTTCTTTGTGAATTAGATTGACATCCGCATGATTGGTATCAGGTTTGCGCAGAAATTTTACTCCCTTAGCAGATATATTAATACTTTTAAAGCTGATCTTTATAACCTTCTCCAGGCAAGGGTTACGATGACGCAATAGTTTTTCTTGGGCTTTGATGGAAGTCGTGAGCATTACTACCTGATCGCGGATCCATTCATTCACATCTCTGAATGAGCATGTTGTGGCCAACATCCTTAGAGTCAGTTGATTCTCCTGGCTCCTGGTAACTGTAGTAGAATTTGTATCTTTCCATAATGACACTCAAAGTGTTATCAGAATAGTTTTTCATTCTAGTTTTAGCTTCAATTAATACATCCCATTCTTCACCTTCCTCTTCACTTTCTCAACAAGGGTTATGTGATCTAATAACCTTCTTCTTCATACCCCAAGCCAATAATACATCATACCATATTTTCTGGCTAGATCATATTTAGTTCTATCAATAGCCTCCAAGTGTTTCTCAAAACATTTGATCCATTACGTCCAGCTTTCTGCAGGTGGTCCTGGAACTTCCAAAAAGGTGCTGGGTATTGGCACTGCGCTCATTATGCCCACCACAATAGTGTCAATCTTCTTAGATTGTACTATTATAAATTAGATGCTATAATCTTTCAAAATGGTCAACTTTGCAGTATTCTTTATATACAACTCCTTAAAATTACTCTTCAGGATCTGGCTCCCTCCAGTGTTCACTCAAGGTATAGCTTGCTTATTAGTTCAGTGCATGCAATGGGTTAATCTCTTACAGAGGGCTCATGAAGTGCTTCAGGGGCAGTCATGGCAGGGCCAAGAAGACATTGATTGCCGGCAGAAACTCTAAGGGGCATATTTATACTCTGCACCGAATGTGCATCAAAATGTTTGACGCACATTCGGCACAAACTGTGCACCATATTTAAACTTTGACGCCAGAGCCCGCGGATGTCAAAATTCCTCTGTGTGCGTCATTTTTTAGTTGCAGGAAACTGCCTTCCGTTAATGACATGCAAGGTAGGTGTTCCTGCCCAAATAATGACCTTAAGGCATGTGCGCCTTATTTATACTCCTGCGTCATTTTGACACACAGGAGGGGGCAGGCCTTAAAAAACAGCACACAGCTTGATGTGCGCCATTTTTTAACGGCTGGGTGAGGGCAGGTGTTAAGGGACCTGTGGGCTCACTTCCATGGTCTCTGACCATGGAAGGAGTCCTTCCCTGCCCCCAGGGACACCCCCTGCCACCCTCGCCCACCCCTGGAGGACACCCATGGATTGGGGAACCATCCTATGTAAGTACTGGTAAGTTGAGGTAAGTATTTTAAAAAAACAAAATTAAGTGGCATAGGGGGGCCTAATTTGCCCCCACTACATGCCACTGTGCCCAATGACCATGCACAAGGGACAGAAGTCCCCTGGGCATGGCCATTGGGCAAGGGGGCATGGCTCCTGTCTGTGCTAAGACAGGAGTCATTTCAATGGGGGTTGTGCATCAAAAAATGGCCCAAGTCCGGTTTGAGGCATGATTTTTGCCTCAAACCTGACTTGCACCATTTTTTGACGCACAACCCCCATTTCCCCCTACGCCGGCGCTGCCTGGTTTGAGTCATTTTGTTTTACTCTGACCAGTCCGCAGCGCTGGCTAACGTCATTCCTTAAATAAGGCACGTAGGAATGGCATCAGCCGGCTGTAACATTTTTGACGCAAACCAGCACCAGTGCTGGTTTGCGTCAAAAAGTATAAATATGGGCCTAAATGCCTTTGTGGGAGCGTAATGGGAAGTGCCAGTTAACAACTCCCCACACCCGGGAATGAGCCATACAGAGCCAGCTGAGACCTGTGGACATAACCCTGCTCCTCATTGACTGGAAACAGAAGCTCTGCAGAGGCAGTAGCATAGATATCTTATCCTCCATACCCAAAATGTCCACGTTTAATGATGAGGAGACGGAGTAAGTGGAGAGGTCTTCTTTATTGATGCCTGTTCCCTCAAAGAATGCCTCAACCATCAAAATGCCAGAGCGTTTTTCCACAACATTCGAAAAGTGCGCGCAGAGTATGCCATGTGCACAGACACATGAGGATGAACAAAAGGGTACGGAATGATGCAACACAAGAGGTTTGACAAAAACGCAGTGACCACACTGTTTTAACGGGACATTACACAGTTTGCCCAAAACAGTGGCAGGGACTGTCTTAAATTAGCATGAGGAGTGTTGACTTTATGTGACATGGCCAAAGATGTTCTATGGAAAAAACATCTTTGTTGTATGGTATTTCATTCTACTTTGAAACGCCTTTGATCTATGGCAATCACAGATGCTAAAATTAAGCAATATCTCCATTATTGCTGTACTAGCAGCAGTCATCCTAAAAGAACATAGAGCCTTTCCACATTCCAAAATACCATAAAGAATCAGAACATGCAGCCATCTTCATTCTTTTATTGCTGCTACTCACAAACATATGCAGTTGTGTGCTTTATGGAGTTTGTTATCTGCTGGTCTGTTTAAAGAAAAGAAGAACTGTAAATTCATTGAAAACTATTTTTGGTGGGAAGCTCTTTGACTGTTTAAAAGGTTAATAATCAGATTGAATTTTTTTCCATAGCTAGAGGGGACTCTGTGTGCTTTTCTGCATTATGCAATGTTTCCTTGGGTGACGATATTGCAAAGGCTGAAAGAGACAGCAGTGGTGGTGTGTGCACTGTGGAGGTCATTGGCTTGGTATCAAGTTTTTTAGAAATGTTGATTGATTTTGAGGTTTTGCTTCTGGTACAGCAATGAATATTGTTGGAACCATCAGGCAAGTATCACAAGTAAGTGAGGTCAGGACATCCTAAGTTAATGACATGGTGAATTTCCATAGATTATTGTGGGTGGCAGGCCTTGAGAGAGAGGTAATTGAGGAATACTGGGCACAAGGCACTAGCAAAGCACAGAAGCTGGCATGTCAAAAACGGGTTTGCTATTGTCTGGGGAGGGATTTCAATAAGATTTCAGATGATTCATTGTCAGTGGTTGTTAGAAATTGGGTCTCCAGGTGGCAGAGCTATGCACCTTGTCCAAGTAGGGACCTTAATCCTAGTCAGGTTAAGTTATATACACACCATAAATTAACCTGTGCTTACCCTTTGGTAGCTTGGCATGGAGCAGTCTGGCTTAACTTAAGAGTAGGCCTGGGCAGAGGTCGCAAGGCAGGACTAAGTGGAGCTATGCGGAGTAAAAAAAAAAAACTTTGTTACACTACACAGAGTTCCGCTAGCTGGTGGAGTTTCTTACTGTGCCCGTTCTCGTGATGTTGAACGTCACTGCAATGCGAAGTTGCATCTCGCATTGGAAATCTTGCGCAGACTGCACCACGCGATTCACATGGGTGTGGCCATCTGTAGTAAAGTACCCTCTTTTTGGCATGTTACCCCCAATTTCTGCCTGATGTCAGTGTGTTTTTGACTGTGTCACTGGGATCCTGCTAGTCAGGACCCCAGTGCTTATGGTTTATGGCCTGCTTGTCAGTGTGTTTCACTGTTTTCTAAATTGTCACTGGAGTCCTCATAATCAGAACTCCAGTGCTCATGTTCTCTGTGTTTCTAAATTTGTTACTACATACTTGTGGCTCGTATTTCACTCCAGATTGGCATGCCGGACCCCCCTTATAAGCCCCTAGTATATGCTACATTGGTACCCAGGGAATTAGAGTTCCAGGGGATCCTTATGGGCTGCAGCATTTCCTTTGCCACCCATAAGGAGCCCATACAAAGGATTCTACAGGACTGCCATTGTGGCCTGTGTGAAATAGTGCATGCACTATTTCACAGCCATTTTCACACACCAGGGTACTTATAAGTCACCTATATATCAGGTCTTCGAACCCTGAATGCTGGGTGCAAAGCACCTGTGTGTGAGGGCAGCCCTGTACTAGCAGAGGTGCTCCCACCTCGTCCAGGCCCATGTTCCCAGACTTTGTGAGTGCCTGGATGCCAGTTTAAGTGTGCACTGTCCATAGGTCAATACCTATGCACAGCTCCACAATGGTAACTCCGAATATGGCCAAGTAAGGTGTCTAACAACTGGGAATCGTACCCCATTACTGATTCCAGTATTCATTGCACAATCCCATGCGCTCTGGGGACTCCACAGTGGACCCCCAGTACTGCCAAACCAGCCTTCTGAGGTTTCCACTGCAGCCCCAGCTGCTGCCACCTCACAGACAGGCTTCTGCCCTACTGGGACTTGAGTAGCTCAATTCCAGGAAGGCAGAACAATGCATTTCCTTTAGGAGAAGGGTGTTACACCCTCTCCCTTTGGAAATAGGTGTTACAGGCATGGGAGGGGTATCCTCCCAGGGCCTCTGTAAATGATTTGAAGGGCACAGATGATGCCCTCCTTGCATAATCCAGTCTACACTGGTTCAGGGACCCCCAGTCCATGTTCTGGCATGAACCTGGACAAAGGAAAGAGGAGTGACCCCTCCCCTGTCCATCACCACCCCAGGGGTGGTGCCCAGAGCCTCCTCCAGAGTGTGCCTGGGTTCTGCCATCTTGTTTTCAGGATGGTCAGGGAACTCTGGGAGTATCTGAGTGGCCAATGCCAGCAGGTGATGTCGGAGACCCATCCTGATAGGTGCTTACCTGGTTAGGGGACCAATCCCCCCTCTCAGGGCTATTTAGTGTCTCTCCTCTGGGTATTTCTTCAGATTCAGATTGCAAGACACCAGCAGGAATCCTTTGCATTCTTTACTTCATCTTCTACCAATGAATCAACCGCTGGCTGCTCCAGAAATTCTACAAACCTGCAACAAAGAAGCAAAGACGACTTCTGCAAACTTGTACCTTCAGCTCTTCCCAGCAACTGCAACAGTTTCCAGGTCATGCATCCTCTGAGGACTGCCTGTCTTCAGCCTGCACCAGAAAAACTGAAAGAATCTCCTGTGTAGTGACGGACTCATCCCCTGCTTCAGCAGGCACCTCTCTGCAGCAAGGACTGCAGTCTTGGGTCCCCTCTCCAGATGACTGGCGTGGATCCAGCAACACGGGTGGTAGACTCTGGCAGTCCCAACGTCCAGCTGTCCAACTTTGGTGGAAGAGCTTGCCTCCCCACGTAAGACAGTACCCCCATGCACAGCGTAACTTGCAGTTGCCAAGGCTTGTGTAAGACCTCCAAGAAGTTCTTCATATGCAGCACAGCTTAGGCCTCCAGCACTCCATCCTGCGACGTACAGCTTCCTGAGTGGTTCTCTGGCTGTGTTGGAATCCTTTGTGTCGTGCTGCATGGGCCGCCATTTGCACCTTCTTTGTCTCCGTGCTGTGGGACTGCTGTGCACACTGCCTGGTCTTCTCTGAGTTGCTGAGTGCCCCCTCTGTCTTCCACCTCCTTGGCAGAAGCCACCAGGTCCCTCCTGGTCCTGGGTAGGGCCATTTCTGCTAACTTCAAGCTTTGCATGTGACCAGGCTTGTTGGCGGAATCCAATGATGCAAAGCAGACTGCATTCATCCATCCGGTGTGGGACATCTTCTGCACCAACCAGGAACCCGCAATACTGACTTTGTCTTCTCACTGGTGGTTCTCCTTTTGCACCTTCACCTGTGTTAACAGGGGATCCTGTTTTCCCTGGACTCTTCAGAGCTCCTTGGACTTGGTTTCCTTCTTCCACAGGTCTTCAGGTCCAGGAATCCATTGTTGGTGTCCCGCAGCCTCTTTTGGTTCTTACATTATCTTCTGTCATGACTTCTAGTGTGTTTTAGGAAACTTGCTGTGTTTTACTCCTGCTTTCCTGGGCTCTGGAGTGGGGTACATTACTTACCATTGGTGTTTTCTTACATTTCCAGTGCCCCTCTATACACTACACTTGCCAAGGTTGGAAACCGACTTTTGCATTCCACTATTTTAGTATATGGTTTGTGTTCCCCCTAGTCTCATTGCAACCTAATGTGTTTTTCACTATTTGCACTGTTTCCCTACTGTTTACTTACCTGGTTCTGGTTTCTAGTGTATATATTGTGTGATTTACATACCTCCTAAGGAAGTATAGCCTACAAAGTATTTTTGGCATTGTGTGACTAAAATAAAGTTCCTTTTGTAACACTGAGTATTGTCTTTCATGTGTGTAAGTACTGTGTGACTACAGAGGTATTGCAAGAGCTTTGCATGTCTCTTAGTTCAGACTTGGCTGCTCTGCTTACAGCTACCTCTAGACAGCCTGGCTTCTAGACACTGACTTCATTTCACTAATAAGGGATAACTGGACCTGGTATAAGGTGGAAGTATCTTTGGTACCTACTATAAACCTTGCCGGCCTCCTACACCATCTTGGTCTACTTTTATCCTCCCTATATCTCTCCCATCCCCCACTTTTAAAACCTTTTTTTGCCTATATTCTTATTATTATATCACATTTTCTCTTTTAATATATAAACTTTTCTCCTAATTGTTTTGTGTTTTTGCGACTTTTTAAGTTTTTCTTTTTTTCTTTACGTTTTCCTTCCTTTTTCCAAATCCTTCCTTCCTTATTTCTCTCTCCCACCAAGTCCCTAGCACAACGGCACAGCAGGAGAGCACCAGGCCCCTATCTGCCAGCTGCAGAAGGTGGCAACGGCAATGGGTAAAGCCCGTGCCACATTTACAGAGTTGGAGGTGGCTGCCTTGGTCTTTTATGTGCAGCACCACCTCCCCAAAATCTTGGCAACTGCATCTGGCCCGGTTCTGGGTATGGCCTCCGGGAGTGCTGGATGAGTGTGCGCCGGGCTGTGCACCATAACTCTGAGGTCTGCCGAACCCAGCTACACCTGACGCACCGGCGGACCAACAAACTGGATCGGAGACAGACCTGCTCGACCTGCGAGGTATCAAGGTTGTGGGGCTCGGGGAGCAAAAAATCTATTATTGTTAGTTGAGCTCTATGCTAATAGTTTTTCTTCCCAAATAGCAAGCATGCTGCTCAGTAACATGCAGGTGAGTTAAGGTTATGTTGAAATGTATAATATTGTGTGATACTCATCTAGACAGATGCTCAACGCCACCTAATTGTTCTTCTTTTTGGTGCTTGCTTGGGCTGATTAAGAAGTAATGCAGAGACTCCTCCTGAGTCCTGTGTCCTGTCATAGATAGTCATTGTTAATATATTAATATGTGCTTTTGCATTATCTCTCACTTCTCTGTGCCTTTCTTTATTTGTCACTCGTACAGTCACAATTGGCAAGCAATTTCGCAGTAATGTATAGTAGTTTTGCATGCAATGTAATGCACTGAGAGATTGATAACGAGATGATAACTGTAGAAATCATTCATTTGCAAGTTATTAGTAATTCCCAAATTTAGTTTAGGAAATTAGAAGTTGGGTTAGGAAATTTGAAATAGGAGGATGGTCCTTGATACTAATATTATTAAATTATCCAGGCCCCCTGAACATCTGATGTAGAAATGTTACTGCATTTGCCGTTTCCTTAAAAAAAAGGTAATATTCTTGAACAGATTATTTATTAACAACACCACTAATCTTTTCTAATTTTGTTTTCTTACATCATCCAGAGGCAAGAGCAGGGCTGTTAAGGCAGGCGAAGCAGCTGAAGGTGACCCCTCCACAATTGCTGGGGCAGATGGGTCTGCTGGCCCTAGTACCTCCTCCTGTTGTTGTTAATATTAATATTTATTTCCCTTAATTGTTCCGCTCCACACTAAGAATTATTTTCTACCTTTACACTGTGCCTGTCTCCTATTTTTTCCCAACTCCACTTAAATTTATCTGTTTCATAAAATGTTCTTATCCCTGCATTATCCTATTTACTTATTTTCTATACTTTGAATTTCTTTACTTCAAGCTGTCTGGCTCTGATAGTCTGTCTGTAGCTTCCTTCTTCTGCTTCCCTCTCACCTTATGTATCTTATCTTGTGGAGTGGTGATAACCGGTAAGGCTCAGAGACCACATTTACTGAAGATTGCATGCACATGTAAGGTGTTCTACACATGTTTCGTGAGAAAAGCAGGCCTGAGTGGAGTGAATGCAGTCTGGATTAGCAGAATTCAGCGTAGTTAAAAAAAAAAAAACTCTGTGTGATTTCTCAAAGCCAGAGTTCCATGCCCTGTGGAGTCCTTCTGAATGCGCCCACCTCAGGAGCAGTAAGCAGGTTCGGGTATGGTCACCCAGGCCGACCCTACTTAGCGCTTAAAAGATGGGTGCATTCAGGATGACCGTAGGCGGTGAAAGGTGCCATTCGGGACAGGCTGGTGCACAAGAGGCCTGAAACAACACCTTTCTTTCACTGCCTACGGCCCTGGCCTGAACTCAGGCCAGAGCCGTAGACAGCGAAAGCTGCCAGGCCTGTTGTGAACCGGCCAGTGCACAGGGGACCGGCGGATGAGTAAGAGGCCTAAAACAGAAGCTTTCACTGCCTACAGGCGAGGGCCGTAGGCAGCAAAAGCTGCTGTTTCAGTCTTTGTTTGTGCTCCAGTGTGAAAAAACAAAGACAAAAAAGAGAAGAGGACTTAACTGGGGCTTTACCGTGGGTCCTCCTCTCCGACAAGTACTCCTCTCTGCACGGCTGCTTCCCTGCTAAGGTGCACACTGCAGCCCAGCTATGGCTAGACAGCCCAAGCACAGACTGTCTGCGCTCATGCTGTGCAGCCCATACTGGGCTGCAGCACCCCCCCGGGTGAGCTCTGCTCTACTGGCAGGCCTAGTGGAGTTTTTTAGACAACTCCGTGCTGAGTTGCAAAAACTCTGTTAGCTCCACCAAAGGAGCAGAGTTCCCCATACATCCCTACGTTTAACAAATTTCCAAACAACAAAATGCCCACCTGATATTTTAATTAAAGAGAATCCGTACCTGAAATAAAGTAATGTATTTTTGGTTGTATTTTGCTATTAGAAAAAAAAGAATAGGGGGAGGCGTATGTGGAGTCTAAATTGTGTAATTCTTTTTTCTAGCTGCACCGACCACCAAAGACGGGGCCAGCAGCGCCAATGTGGCTGCAGGACCGGATATGGGGGGAGTCTCAGCGGAGGCAGTGGTGGGAATTGGTAAGTCCTATTGCTTCCTTATTGACAATTAGTGATATATGGTCACTTCATGGGTGTACTAGTGTTGTTGACTCACTCGTCACAAACAACCTGCTTTTGCAGATGCAGCAGGAATTAATTAAGTATTGGGCTCTTCTATCTGCAGCTCAGCAGACTAAGGTTTATTAAATGAACTTGAACTCTGTATTTTGGAAAATTGAAAAAGGATGAACGTACATTGGCTGGGTAAAACATAATATGAGTGAAAGGATGTGTGTGTGTGGATGTAGATGAAAGGGGGCATAATAATAATCAGATAGGTGGGTGATGAGGGGGATGATAGGATGCATGTGTTGGTGAAGGATGGATGAAAGGGTATACAGGTGAATAATGCCAGACCAGTTGCCGTAAAAGGGTATGGGTAAAAGGATTCCATGCCTTGATGGGTGAACAGACTCCTTGTGTGGGTTAGATCTCTTGGATGAGTGAATGGGTGAAAGGGTGAATGGGTGGTTATTGGCTAAATGTATGTTGGCAAAAGGTTAGTAGAAAGTCATGTTTGGAATTTGAAAAGTGACAATGGACTGGATGAGAGAATGTAAAGCTTATCTGAAATGGTGTGTATCAAAGCCAAGGGTGAAAAAGAATAAGAGTACTAGAAGAAGACATTTGCAAAGCTGATGAATAGATAAATGGTTGGAATAAAGAAACAAGGGAGCTGTTCTAGAGAGGGCCATTCTGCTCACCCACTTTACTTGCTTAGAATATTTTTTATCAAAGGTTTGTATGGTATTTCGGAATATTTCATAGACTCACAGTATTTTTCAAGTGACGCAGGTAATAATATGTATTCCAGCATTGATTAACCACCACCTCCCTCCCTCACTGTGGCCTTTTACCAGTGCCACCCATGATGACCTAACAGCTGCATGGTTTAGTTCGGCAGAATCGGCAATGCAATGTTGGTTGTGCAATGTGCGTCTGTCAGCTTAAGTTAATATGTCAAACGTTTTTCAATGCATGGCAATGCTAAACAAAAGGTGTGTTTCCCAGTTTCCCTCCAGTACACACTGTGTCAGCCACTTCCTAGTACTTCACTCTGTTAATGTTTCTTAAGTTCTGTCCCAGACTTCAAACATTATTTGGGGAAATCAGTCTTTGGTTTGCCATATTTTTCAAGCAAAGTGATAAATATAATTAATTATGGCTTCCATAATGGATTTACTTCTGTTCTCATTTTTCTCTTTCAACATTTCATGTTACATTCCCAACCACCCCCACCCCCAGATGCAAACACCCCCCACCCACTCCAATGCAAACACCCCCACCTCTCCAATGCAACCATACATCCCCCACCCCTTTGATCCATTCAAACACCCCCCACATTCATGCACGCACTTCTAGACACGCACACACTCACGACACCAATTCATACACACACACAGACAAGCGCCCACCACACAACTGCCCCAGCCCCCCACAGCCATACAAGCACATAGCCACACATATTATACCCCCTCCTCCACTCCCTACAATCACAGCACCCCGCCCCCTCCCCCTCCCCGCATACATACACAGACACTCACATGCACCACACATACACTCATTCACTTACACTTCCAGACACACATCCACACACACTCATCCACACACACATTCACTCATATATACTCTCACACATTTAGGCATGCATACACACTGACAAACTCACACGCATTCAGGCACGCATACAAACAGACATCCAAACATGCATACTCACACTCATACACACTGAAATGCAGACACACACTCACTTCAACATTCATACATGCATTCACTCACACGCATAAAACCACACATACACCACAACACTCACATTCACAAACGCACACACACATTCATACACACACTCACACTCAACACCCCCGCCCTCCCACCCCCTTCCTCTGTCAGACGATCACCTTACCAGTTCAAGGGAGAAGGTCGTCTGGCAGGGAACAGGAAGGGGCGCTGCTAACACTAGCAGCATCCCACCAGCAGGACACCGCCAAGCCATATTAAAGGTCTTAATGTGGCTGGCGGCTTCCTACTGGTGAGGTGGTGCAGGTGGTAGCACCACCAGGACTCCACCATCTGCCAGCATGGCTACTGCTGGATTTCCTCCCTAAATGGAAGAAGTCTGGCAGTATCCATAATCTCTTAGACGGATGGTCGTCTCTTTGGCAGTATGTTGGCGCCTGTGGCATCAGCAGTATTCGAAGAATACCGCAGATTTCAAAATGACCCCATAGTGTCTTGATTTTCCTAATGGGATAGTTTGTGACGATATGAATGTGCCACATACAATCTAAATCCCATTCCTTAATCATTTCCCTATGCTGCAGTGCATCACTTCTTTCACCACCTACATATGGCAGACAGGATATCTGCATAATTGATTATATTATTTATGTGGCATGTTTCATTCTTAGTATTCTTTGGCCTTGTACAAAGAAGAACAGGGCCATTGAAATAAAATAATTTTCTAGTAAAGCTGCCCCAGGGGCAGACATTAACGAGTATGACTATGGCACCAGCTGAGCTAGCAATGCCACCATTAATTTAGAACAACAGTAGAGAGAAGAATACTTGTACTCTATAGTGCATATTATGGCTATGACACTTATCACCTTCAAATTGAATGGCCTGAGGTGACCAACAAATGTACTGCTACTGTGCCACTACACTACATGATTTGAAACAAGAGCTTTGCTCAGAGCACTGTTGACATTTTCTCTTTTTTCTTTCTTGATATAATTGCTATTCTTGCTGGTCCACCATCATGGCAGGAAAGAACAGCCCACCTGCGGGGGATGAAGCTGGTGGACATATGGGCTGAGTACCAGCAGCTGGTGGTCTTTGAAGAAGAGAAGAAGGAGGCAGCAGCAGTCGCTCTTGCCAGTATTCAGGGCCCCAGCCAGGCCCCAGTGCCTCCAGCCCAGGAACACCTACGCAACACCTACGCCGCAGTGCTAGGGAAGCCACCCACCGTCACATCATCTCTGCCATCCCCCTTCTGAGACCGCCTTCCAACACTGCGTCTGACAGAGGCTCGGGCAGCTAGAGGCCCGACAGGCACATATGGAGGGGTTCCTCAGAAGAATCCTGGCCTGCCTGTTGTGCCCTCCTTTGCCCCTTTTTTAACTTTTTATTTTGGTGGGTGGGACTTGTGGGTGGAGAGAGTGGGAATAGATTTGTTACTGGACATAATATTTCTGTTTTAGACATTCATTGTGGAAAGGGACACATTGTTTGTGGATAGGGGTGGGCTAGTTGTGGGTGGAAGGGGTGTGTATTTATTATAATTTGTGTTAGGGATGGGGTTTAAAATAAATAGCTATGTACAGTTATTTATGCCTAAAATCTTTTTTTGGGTTGTTTTATTTCACACTGCTGCCTTTACGCAGCGTGTTTTCTACATCTACTGATAGCGTATTCCTTTAAGTGCAGCTTTTTTACAAATCTGCTGATAGTGTATACAAATTATTTATGCAGTTAGGTAAACGTGTACCATTACTCTTCCAGACTCTGCAGGACATTCTTCAAAATTTGACCCATAGGAATGGGGTGGACAGATTTTCCATTGCCAATTATATTGCCTAATCTGAAGGTACAACAATGGTCCATAATTATCTTACCTGAATGGATGAAGCGAGGGCTCATTGGTTTTTCAAGGTGACATGATGGCGTAGCAGTGAAGGCATCGGAAGCAAGGTTTCTCTCCACCTAGATGGACTGAAATGAAGATCCTGCACACTGACTTGCCCCACGAAGTGTGAGATTATTCAGTGGTGTCAAATATGAAATAACACCTCAATCAATCACACAGCCTGGGGGAAGAGGGCTAGGGATTTGATGAATGGATGGGGAAGGGATTTTGGGAAAGGTGTAACAAAAAGACAAACACAACACAAACAAAATATTCACCTGGGAAATGTTTATCAGGCTGTTGTGGGAGGAAAAGAAAAAGAAAAACATTAATATGTATGACATAGATAACTTAACATTCTGCCAGCCCCAGTGAGACCCAATATATATATATATATATATATATATATATAAAAATGTTTGGTCAGCTGCATTTGCAAACTAGTACATAATATAATAACTAATCTTGGGGTGCAGGTAACACACACACACAGTTCTAAGAAAATAATATTGAAAGAAAAATTATACTAGTCTGTATTGCCAAAATATTGAGTGGTGCATGTGCAATCTTCTGGGATTACCCTGACAATCTTTTTGGGTGACTGCCTGAAGCAGTCCTGATAAGGTAAGTATAAATGTTATGGTGCAGGAGAAGAGAAGGCCTGTGGATTGTAAAACAGAAATTATTATCGACATGATATTGTAGAATAAAGAAGTAAGGAATGGAAGGTAAGCTTCATGAGGAGCAGTGTAACAAGAAGACTTAGAAGTGGCAGAACAAGAGCAAAGACCTTTGCAATCATTCAACAACATAACATTTAGCCCCCTCACCCAACTACATAGTTTGAAGTTTGAGCCAGCCAGCAGGCATACACAGCAGCATTGCATTCCGCAAAGGCGTTTTAGACTCCTCCTCACATGACCTCTGTTGATTTCCATGCAGCTGATAACTTCCTTCTTCAGGCAGTTGTTTTAGTTGTCAAATCACGCTCTGATTCCTTCCATCATACTCAAGTCCTTACTCTGCTTAAAGATTATTATATCCAACTCCAGTCCATACCAACTGCTATTGAAAATCCCAGTCCCAGTCACAACCCAGTTGAGATAGAGTGACCTGTAACTGTTTAACGAGAGAAAAATTGAGTATTTTAATTTTTTTGGACTAGAATTTTATTTGATAGCTAAATGGACTAGTCGGGTCTTTTTTGACAAATGTGAACCAGAAAGGAGAGCACAAGAAAACAAAGCAAGATGAAAATGCCGGAAATCAAATTTTGGCAAGTGTAAAAAGGGGAAGGGGAATAAAATAACCTTCAGGTACAAAAATATCACCAATTATTATTTTTATGCAACCAACATTGTAAATTGATTACAACACAAACACAAGCCAGCGTAATATACTTAAATAATATAAACATTCACTCTCACTATCTACCACCACTAGACATGAGTCACCCAACCATCTCAATTCTCAACATTTAAACAAGTATGCCTCATATGAATCATTAAAGCATAGCATTACTTACCTGTTCCAATCAAGCATAGTGACACATTGCTGATCCTTGTCGATTCAGAAAACAAAACACACATTGGACAGTAAGTTGTAAATCAAATATCTGGGGCAGCCCCCCTGGGGGACAAAAGAAAGGATAGGCACAGAATGGAGGAAGGCATTGTCTCTCAAATCTCCTTGAAGTGATTCTGGTGGGTTTGCGGGCTTCTTCAATGCACACTGGTCCAACTACAATTCGGCCATACACGTGGCCAAAACAGCTGCAGTTCGACAGAAACAAACAATAGACACTAATAAGGTTCCCACAGCTGGATATTTTCTTTTCTCAAAGCTGTTCAGAATAGAAAGTAGAAAACTCAATGGTGCTCCAGGTCTAGTCGGGAAGTAGAGTTTTTCCTCAGACTCAGGTGTTTCACCCAGAAGTATGTCAGCTAACACAGTACCATGACCTCAGTCCAACCAATCATCACCCTCATCCACCTCCTGTTGTACTTTAGGTATGCTGTAATTTGGTGGGATAAAGTGCTGATTGATTTTGATCATGGTCAATCTCTTGATGTTTTCGGGCAAGAGTCTGGTCCTTCTCACTGTTAACTGCACCAGCTACACTGAACACATGCTCAGCAGACACACTGGCTACAGGGCAAGCCAGCTAATTTATCGCTAGCCTGCTGAGCACTGTCCATTGGTGCCTCTTCCCATACCAATACACCAATGGGTTTTATTGCAGATAAATGTCCGTTGGGTCAACCAGGTAGTCCTGGACCATTCGCTCAATAGTCATTGGTGCTCTACCTTGCTCGAGCTCTGTTGCCTTTGCCACTGCAGTGGACTTAAGCCATGCCTTTAGAAAACAGTCAAATGCAGATTTTGAGGCTGCTGCTCCTGTTCCTGTTGTTGTTTTTGTTGGTGTTGGATTAGCCTGTTGTTAAGCAACAGCACTCTCCACAGTCACTATGTAAGTTGTAGGCTGCACCCCCGAATTTCTGCCCATAAGTGGGTCTCTAATTTCCAGCCATTCTTTTTCTAGGTCTCTGGCTTGCTCGGCAATCCATGTTTTGTAGGTTGAAAATCCCTATTGGAAAAAGGAATGAAAGTGGGCAATAATTGTTTGTACCATGGGTCAAGAATTGTGGCACAGGTGTAATGTCTGGATGACATAATGGACCTCATTAAAACCCTGGCGGTTGGTGATAAAGCAGCAGTAATACCACCAACAGGCTGGCGGTAAATACCGCCAAATTATGACCATGGCGGACACAGCTCAGACAGACAGCCACTTTAACACACCAACCGCCAGGGAGGAATTCACAGGCACCACGGCGGTAGCTGCCTTCAGCCAGGCAGAAGTCAATGTTCCATCCACTGTATTATGACACATCAATCTGCCACCTTTTCCGGGGCGGTACCAACAACATCAAAAGCCTGAAGGAAACAGACCTCAGAAGGGAAATGACTCACCTGTGGAGACTATGGGAAGAACCACACCACAATGGAGCCTGAGCTGCAAATCTTCCTAATGCTCTTCTACATCCTTCTCCACCATGAACACTAATGGTGGCAAAGATGACCACATTGAGTACTACCGCCTAGCACACAGGGGAGGGATGGAGAAAACTGAGAGTGACACACACGCAACACACTCCCACCCCCAACACCATAAACACAAGCAGATTCAGTAACATAAATGTAAATGTAAATGTAAATTCGTACTTGTAAAGCGCACTCCGACCCTGAGGTATTGAGGCGCTGAACGCATACCGCTGTGGAACCCCTCCTGGCTTTTCCCTCTGAGATGCCCACTCCTGGGCAACCCCCAAGTTGAAGCCAGGCATCCCAGCGCTGGTGGGGCCATTGTGGGGATTAAGCAAGCTATTGCCCAGAGTTGCAGAGTGAGGCCCATGAGTTAGATTAGGCACCAAGGCGAGAAATATCCTGTCCAGGGAAATTGAGCCCAAGAACCGCTGAGGCGGGAATTGAACCCTGGTCCCGGGCCAGATCTCTGCATCAGGGTCTGCCTCTCTAACCATTGTGCACATTTACCTCTTACCCCTCAGGAATAATGCAAGGACAACAGCAATAGATCAAAGTGAGTGTAGTAAGATAAATATAGTAGAAATATGTGCATCCAAAACTATATACATATTTACAAATGAAGGGACACTGCCCAGTCGTCAATATTTGTGGGCCACAGGGCTACAATACAAAGTCTAAGGCCCCATGTGTCTCCTGCAACAACATGGAGAGAACACTGCAGGAGCATCAGTTCAAAAATATGCGGGCACCTCAGGGGGACAGGGAACAAATCCACTGGTCCTGGAGGGCGCAACATGCCCTGTGTTTGATCCTGGGGAGTGCAAGGCTACAGTCTCTCAAGTGGGTGACTTGCCCACATGCTCTGGAGGGGGCAACATGCCTGTGCTTGGTCCTGGGGAGTGCAAGGGCACAGTCTCTCAAGTGGGTGAC
Organism: Pleurodeles waltl; assembly: GCF_031143425.1. NCBI lineage: Eukaryota > Metazoa > Chordata > Amphibia > Caudata > Salamandridae > Pleurodeles > Pleurodeles waltl. Next base: position 253,890,906 of record NC_090437.1, on the reverse strand, counting down.
TTGCCCACATGCTCTGGAGGGGGCAACATGCCCTGTGCTCTTGATCCTGGGGAGGATGGGGTTGGTGGGTGGCTTACCCACTAGTTCTCGAGGGGGCATCATGCTCTGTGATATTCATCCTGGGGAGGATGGGGTGAGTGGATGGCATCTCCACTGGTTCTGGAGGGGGCATCATGCCCTTTGATGCCGGTCTTGGGGAGTGCAAGGTCACAGTCTCTCAGCTGGGTGTCAATCTCACAGGATTTGCAGGGGCAGCCCGCACAACAGCCCATGGATATAGGACTACACACTGTCCGCCAGCGGTGATGGCTGCTCAGTGGTGGCAGTGGTGGTGGTGCTGCTGCTGCTGGTAGTGGTGGTAGTGGTGGGGGATGCTCCACCCCACCCCTGCAGCCTCAGATGTCTGCCCACTGGTGCTGTTGCTGCTGGTGGTGGTGCTGGTGGAGCTGGTGGTGGGGGAGGCTCCAGACCATCCCCTGCAGCCTCAGACAGCTGTACCACCAAGTTGGTAGTGTGGGCTCCAACTGAGTCCCAGCACCAGGCCCCTTGCCCTTTTCGCCTGCTGGTGCAGGGACATTGCAGTGGGAAGAGTGAGAAGGTTTGGGAATGGAGGAAGAGGTAGTGGTTGTAGGAGGTGTCTGTTTGCTGTGTTTGGGTGCAGGTGCATGGGCTGGATGCTGTTGTGAGGTAGATGGCTGTTGGGTGCACGAGTGCTTGCGTTTGTGTACCTTGGGGGGGACAGACACAGTAGGAGAGGACACAGGAGATGTGTGCATGGCTGTTGGGGTGGTGTCTGCAGGTGAGGTGGGTGTGTGTTCTGCTAGGTGTGGTGGTGATGGTGGTAGTGGATGATGGTGTAGTGCATGCAGGTTTGAGTGTAGATGCAACTGGGAGGGAGGTGGAGGACGAGGAGGAGGGGGACACAGTGGAGGCAGTGGATGTTGGTATATCTGCATCTGGATGGTGTTTGTGTGTGTGCCTGTGTGATGATGTGTGGTGCTTGTATTTGCCATGTCCACTCTTGTTTGTTGTCCTGTGTGCATGCTTGTCTGTCTGTGTGCTTGGGATAAGTTGGGGTTGAGGGGAATGGGATTTGGAAGAGGACGATGGAAGGGGGAGGGTGAAAACAGGGACTGTGGCTGCCATCAGAGAGGAGGCCAGAGCCTGGATTGATCTCTGTTGGGCTGCCAAGCCAGTGTGAGTGCCCTTCAGAAATGCACTGGTCTGTTGCATTTGGGCTGTCAGCCCCTAGATGGCATTCACAATGGTTGACTGCCCAACAGAGATGGATCGCAGGAGGTCAATTGCCTGAGGTGCCTGGGGTGAAGGAGATGCCCACCTCCTGGGTGAGCCCGCACAGGCAACTCGCTGAGGGGCTGCTGGGAGGGCAGTGCTGGTACAGGGCTGGTGGCTGTACCTGTAGCTGGGGTGGGCACAGAGGTGTCCACCACCACCAGGTAGCTTCCATCTTAGAAGGGATCTGTGTCCGAACTCCCCCCCCCAGTCTCTGCCATAGTGTTCCCCTCACCCTCCGTCCCATTGATGCCCTCACCGTCAGTGGACTCTGCCTCCTGGGTCCTGTGGGATGCAGCTCTCTCCGTCACAGGTGCCACTGCTCCTCCACCAGGTGATGCTAATGCACATAAGGACAGGGTGACAAAACAAAAAGGGGGGATAGACAGAGGATACACTTGGTCAATTGCTGCACCAACACCACCGTTGCTGTACACAACTCACTCACACACAGGGAACTGACCTACGCACTAGGCAATGCACTACCAGTAGCAATGCTAGTCATCAGGGCATGGGGAGGGTCACATACCCCCCACTGCAGCATACCTGGGACCCGTTTAGCCCTGCCCAGTAGTGGATGCCTACTGGCTAGGTTGAAGGAAATTCACATCAGAACCCGGCCTTACCCTACTCTGCAATGTCAGGCCTGGCCTAGGGGCACCCATAGGCACACATCCCCCACCCGGATACCACCCCACCAGGCATAAGTAGTGATGATGGGCACTGTACTCACCCCCTTGTGACTGCTGTGATGCCCCCACGCGCCCATTCAGCTCCAGATAGGCCACCACCAGTATGCGGGCCATTGGGGGGGTCAGGGTTCGATGGGCACATCTTCCTCATTAGGAGGCCATCCCCAGCTGGGCCTCCACCTTCTTCCATTCCCAGCGTCTCAGGTCCTCCCACCATTTCCGACAGTGGGTGCTCTGCCTGCCATAGACACCCATGGTCCGCACGTCCTTCTTTTGATTGGCGCTGACCTACAGAGGAAATATACACAGGGAAAGGTATTAGTTAGACCGTCCTGCCCGTTACACTCATGGCCCACCATACCCCTTCCCATTCCCCTCATGCACAGACCTAGCCCAGCATAAATGCTGCACGCTGTCCAGGGCCCATCTACCAACCCCTCCCCAACACGAGGCCTACACACACAGCACTCCATGCATTCATGCCACATGCATCTTGCTCACAGTGTACTCACCGGTTGGTCTGGAGGCCCATACAGCACTCCGTACTTGGATAGGACCCCATCCACCAGTCACTCCAACTCCGCCAGGTGAAGGCAGGGGCCCTTTCTCCAGTGACACGAGCCATGGTAGGTTCCAGATACAGGTCACAGCAGCACATGCAGTGTAGGTCCTCTCCTGTTGAAGGTGAGGTAGCAAGTGAGTGTACATATAGAAAATTACAGTCACGTCCACGGCGGCGCATACTGTCACCACCGTGTACATCACCATTGGCCACTGTACCCCATAGCGCCCAATGATAACCAATGAGGAGTTGGTTATCATTGGGCCCTATGGGGTACAGCAACAGCGCACAACGTCAGCGGCATTACCTCACATCCACCTGTCCCTCCATACAGGCCAGGCGGATGCCAGTTCAGGAGGGAGCAGGCCATGGATGCTAAATGCATCACAGTTCACAATTGTACATTCAGGACATATGCCACTAATAAATTATAAAAATCACATCATGCATTGAACTGTAGTGTTTACAATGTACAGATAATGACCGGCTCCTCACTTTTTTGCCCCATAGATTGCAACTGCTGCGGATGAATAGGATATGGAGACAACCCCCGTGTACAGACCCCTGGTGGACTTGGCAACAATGAGCACATTGTCCTCACCTACAGACTTGACAGGGCCACAATCTCAGAGTCATGTCCCCAATTGGAGCCTGACCTTATAGCTGCTATCTGTCACCCCACTGAGATCCCCCCTCTTGTGCAAGTCCTATGTGTGCTCCATTTCTTGGCAACTGTATCTTTCCAAGTGACAGTGGGCTTGGCAGCAGGAATGTCACAGCCAATGTTTTAAATCATGCTGAACAGAGTGTTGTCTGCCCTGATTAAACACATATGCAGCTCCATCGTTTTCCGTCAGGTGGAGGATTTGGCCACAGTGAAGGCTGACTTCTATGCAATGGGAGATATCCCCAACATTATTGGGGATATTGATGGAACACATATAGCATTTGTCCCGCCCGGATAAATGAACAGGTCTTCAGAAATCAGAAAGGTGTTCACTCGATGAATGTGCAGATGGTGTGTTTGGCAGACCAATTCATCTCCCATGTCAATTCTAAGTATCCTGGGTCAGTGCATGATGCTTTTATCCTGAGGAATAGCAGCATCCCAAATGTGATAGACCAACTCCAGAGGCACAGGGTGTGGCTAACAGGTGATCCCTCTATCCCACCCAGTGGTTGTTGGTTTATGGCTATGGTGTGGGCCATAAGGGTTGGTGTGTGGCTAACAGTTGCCCTCGATATTTGCAGGTGACCCTGGTTACCCCAACCTCTCATTGCTATTGACCCCTGTGAGGAATGCCAGGACAAGGGCAGAGGAATGTTACAATGAGGCACCTGGGCGAACAAGAAGGATAATTGAACGCACATTTGGCCTCCTGAAGGTGAGGGTTCGGTCCCTCCATCTAACAGGTGCTACTCACCGAAGAAGGTCTGCCCTGGGGAAGGTCTGCCAGATCATTGTGGCATGTTGTATATTGTACATCCCTGCCTTCAGACGCCATGTACCTGTTCTGGAGGAGGAGGAAGCTGGAGATGGCCATGTGGCAGCAGTGGACCCTGTGGACAGTGAAGATGAGGAGGTAGAGGATGAGGACGAGGGCAACAGAACTGCAGTGTTACATCAATACTTCCAATGACACTCAGGTAAGACAGTGTAGCTTCACATTGACAGTTTAATGTTTGACATTGTCACTGGCAGGCTGTGACTTCCTACTTCTATGTCCACTCACTGTACCCTTTGGCATGTCTATTTGCAGATATTGGTGCCCAGCTATTACTCCGGGTGTGTTCACTGCAGCCAACTACAGGTCTTTACTATGTATACATTAATGTACAGTTGAATTGCAATGTTTAAACCTTGTTAAACAAATACATGCTAAAATCATTTGACATAATCCATACTTGTAGTTTTTTCAAAGTGTGTTTATGGAAGTGCTCTGAAGAAAAGTGGGAAGTGCAATGGGCTGGGGTGATGGGTAGAGTCCAGTCTATTTGTAGCACAGGTGCATTGTCCAAGGGGGCACAAAAAGGGGAGCAATGGCAGTTCAAGGTGGACAGGGTGACCGAGTGGGACACAAGGGTAACAATCAGAAGAAGCTTATTTCCTGGCGGGGTGTTGGCAATAGTCTCTGGCTTCTGCCTGGATTGCAGGGAATGTTTGTGGGGTGGTTCTCCTTCTGCAGGGGGAGGGGTGCTGGTGGCCTGTTGGTCCTGTGGCATGGCCTCCTGTCCACTAGCGGAGGCGGAGGACTGTTCAGTAGTCTGGCTAGTGGCAGGGGCCGCTGGTGTGAAACTGCCTCTCTCATAATGTTGGCCATGTCTGCCAGCACCCTTCCAATGGAGACCAGGGTAGTGTTAATGGATGTCAGGTTCTCCCTGATCCCAAGGTACTGACCCTCCTGCAGCCGCATGTTCTCCTGCAACTTGTCCAGGATCTTGCCCAGCGTACCCTGGGAATGTTGGTATGCTTCCAGGATTGCGGTGAGTGCCTCCTGGAGAGTCGGTTCCCTGGGCCGGTGGTACCCCTGGTGCACAGCAGTACTCCCAGCTTCCCTGTTGTCCTGTGCCTTTGTCCTGTGAACCGTGTGCCCACTGTCACTGACCACAGGTCCCTGATTGTCCTGGGTTTGTAGGGTGTCCTGGGGTCCCTGTAGAGGTGGACACACTGCTGATTGAAGTTTCTTGGGGACAGAGTTATAAGCCCACTGGGTATGTGCTGTGGCGGCGTTTCCTGAGGGGGGAGGCTCTGTGGTAGTGTGTGACTGGGCTTGGGTAACCGACTGTCCAGATGTCCCTGATGGGCCAGGTTGGTCATCCAGATCCAGGCGAGCAGAGCTGCTGTCATCACTGTCGGCCACTTCTGTGGGGGGACTGGATCTTCCTGGCACCTCTTCTCCAGTGACATTGGCAGGTATCCCTGTAGGGATGTAAATGCAGTGCTATTGTTTCTGTGTGTGACATATTGCAAACGGGTGGGTTGCCCTCTATGGTTGTTATTGCCCGGCCAGCTTTGCCTTGTATGAGTTGTTATTTGATGGGCTAGCTGTTGCCCTATGGTGAGCATGATTTAGTGATAGGTGTCCATGCAGGTTTGTGAGTGGTGTCCATGAATTGGTGGTGCAAGCAGGGCTTTGGTTTGGGATGAATAGATGTGATGGTGGGGTGTGTGGGAGGTGGTGGAGTGATGGGAGTGAGGGTGAGGGTATGTGATGGCATGCAGGTAGGGGGGTGATAAAAATAGTTGAGAGTTGACTTACCAGAGTCCAGTCCTCCTCCTACTTCTGCCAGTCCCTCAGGATGTATGATTGACAATACTTGCTCCTCCTATGTTGTTAGTTGTGGTAGAGGAGGTGGGGGTCCACCACCAGTCCTGTGTATAGCTAGTTAATGTCTTGCTGCAATGGAACACACCTTCCCACCTCTTCCTGGTGTCATCCCTTGTTCTGGGGAACTGCCCCATGGCGTTGACCCTCTCCACATTCCTCTGCCATAGCTCCATATTCCTAGCAATGGATATCTGTTGTACCTGTGATCCAAATACCCGTATGATTTCCTCTACCATGACCCTTAGCTCCTCCTCAGAGAATCTGGGGTGTCGTTGTGGTGCCATGGATGTTGTGTGAGTAGTGTGGGTGAGGGTTTGTCGGGTGATGTGTTGGGGTGTGTGTTGTGAGGTGAGTGGGTGGTGTATAGGTGATGGTAGTATGTGGCTCTGGATGTGTGTGTGCTCTTGCTGTCTCTCTCTGTGGGTAATTGTTTGTAATGGTAAAGGACTGGGGGTAATGTGGGTGTGTCTTTTATAGTGGTGTGGGTGTGTGGGTGTGGTAGGTGTATGTGTGTCAGGTATGTCTAGTTTGAATTGTCCAATGTTGTGTAGTTTTGCCAAAGTGTGTGTCTTTTAAGCGCAGTCGTATGTACCACCAATGGTTTATCATCGTTGAATGTCCACCGTGGTGATTCATGAGTCATAATGTGGTGCGCATTGTTCTGCTGGCGATGGTGTGGGTTTTGATACCACCAGTTTATCATTGACCTTTGGTGTGGCGGAGTTGTGTCTGTGGCTGTATAGGGACGGATCGGTATGTGTGTGTCATAATATGGTAAGTGGATATCTGCAGCGGCGGTGGTATGTTGGCATCAGTCAGCATGGTGGTAAGTGGGATTTACCGCCAACGTCATAATGAGGGCCAATGTCTCTTTGAAGCCCTGTATTAACAGATAAGTGAAGCATTAAGCTCTCTATCACCTCCTGCGCATCTGTTTTTTCATCCACACCTGCGTTAGTTTTAGACACCTACTTTAGCTGTTTCTGCAGGATATGCACCAATAGGATAGCTTGAACCATGGTACAGTCCTCCTTGCTGACTTCACAAATTAAAAATTCCAAAGGAAAGCAGCATCTCTGTCAGGCATTCAACCAGGCCCCATTGGTAAATCTCAATGATCATGCCTTTCGCAGTTGCATCCCCTCTTTACATTACATATTCTTTGATCGGTCTGTACTGCTCAAACAGATGTTGTGTCATGTAATAGGTGGAATTCCAACATGTTGGCACCTCCTGTCTGAGGGCTTTAACTAGCATTCTAATATCACGCTGGATAATCCTCAACAGCTTGCGGGATTTAAAAGAATGGCTAAAATGAGTGCTGATTCTTCTGAATGTGGACAGTAAGTTACTGACTGGAGGTTCTTTTTTGAAGAAGTCCTGTACAATGATGTTTATGCAGTGCGCTCAACACAGGACCCTGAAATAGCCACCATCTGACTTACCCTTAACTACATTACTGCCATTGTCTGTGGCAACAAATTCAATGTTAAGCCCTCTGGAGCACAGCCTTTCAAAGACCTCGTTGTTAAAGTCATCCAAGATGTTTGTAGCTGTACGGGATTTCTTCATGGTAAACATAGCTACTGTTGCATGCTTCCAAGCACCATTAAATATTTCAGCTGTGTTAACACCTGCAGATATCATGTCTCTAACCCCTAAAAAAGAGATCCATATGCAGTGATGCACATGTAACCAGTGGTTTAGCAACTGGTCCAAATGTCTGTCATCAGGTGGATTGTCCGGACAGCACTCTGCTGCAAAATTTGTCCAACCAATACCAGCACATTGTGATGTAGTGTAGGAGGCTGGCCTGGGTTGTAGTGGGTACTTAAGGTTCCAATACCCACACCTTGTATCCTGGGTGGTACTCAGTCAGAACAACTTTCTGGTCATGCCATTGCTTTTGAAGCTCTTGGCCGGCCTGAAGGTTCTTAGTGGCCTTTATCATGTAATCAGCCATTCTGGATCTTAGGGCAGGTACATAGTTCACAATGTCTTGTTTAGGGGCTTTAATGGTTGCTCCCACCCCTCTTTCACAAGAGCAAGGGGATCCCTAACAAGGTGACCAAAGAGGAGGTAAAAGGGGCTGTAGCCCACTCCTTTCTGGGGTACCTCCTTGTAGGGAAAAAGGAGGCATGGCAAGAGGACATCCCATTTCCTTCTGAGTTTTTTAGAGAGTCCCATTATCATGCCTTTGAGAGTTTTGTTAAACCCTCTCAACCAGTCCATTTGTTTGTGGATAATGGTGTGTGGTGAATTTGTATGTTACACCACACTCTTTCCACATAGCTTTCAAATATACAGGCATGAAGTTACTACCCCTATCTGATACTACCTCTTTAGGAAAGCCCACAGTGGAAAATATTCCCAGAAGGTCCTTTGTCACTGCAGATGCTGTAGTTGTCCTTAAGGGGATTGCTTCTAGGTACCTTGGGTCTACTACCACAAAGATGAAACTATTACCAGAAGCTGTTGAAGAGTCAAGGGGGGCAACAATTTCAACCCCTACCCTCTCAAAGGCCACCCCAACCACTGGCAGTGGGGTTAAGTGGGTCTTTGGGGTGCCAGCAGTCTTGCCACTAGCTGGGCAGCTCACACAGGACCGACAAAACTCCTTGGTGTCCTCTGACAAATGAGGCCAGTGAAAATGAGGAACAAGTCTGTCCCATCTTTTACTTTGCCCCAAATGTCCAGCCAAGGGAATATCATGTGCCACAGTTAGGAGGAATTCCTTATTCTTCTATAAGGGATGATCAGTGTCCTGGTGGCACCAGATTTAGTGTCCCTTGCCTCAGTATGGAGTACATTGTTCTCCCAGGAAACTCTGTGATACTCACTGATATCCCCATTGTGCTGTTTGACAGATTGCTGTCTTAGAACCTCTAGTGTGGGACAGGTCTGCTGTGCCACACTCAGTTCCTCCCTGGCAGGCCCCCCTGCACCCAAGAGCTCAGGTCTGTCAGCTTGATGCTTCTCTGGTGTAGGTTCTGCACAGGGAGTTGACTCCTCCTCATCAAAAGGGGAATCTTCTGGAGAGGGAGGGATAGTGGACAAGGGTTTGCCCTTCTTACCCTTAGTTTCTGGGAGCACTTTGTCCATTGTTCCAGGATCCATGTTTCCCTGTCCTCTTTGCTTCTTGGCCTGAGCCCTGGTGAGAGCAAAGATACGCCCTGGAATGCCCAGCGTGGCTTCATGGGCCTCCAACTCCACTTCAGCCCAAGCTGAAGTTTCCAAATCATTGCCTAAAAGACAATCTATAGGTAAGCCAGTGGAGACCCCAACCTTCTTTGGACCAGTAAACCCCCCCAGTTTAGATTCACAACAACCATGGGGTGGCTAACAGTCTTGTTATGGGCGTCTATCACTTGGTGCTGATGACCAAGTAGGTGTTGCTCAGGGGCAACCAGTTTCTCCATCACCATAGTGACACTGGCACCTGTGTCCCTGTAGGTCTCAACCTGAACACCATTTATCAGGGGTAGTTGCTAGTACTTATCCATAGTAAGGGGACAAGCAACTAAGGTGACAAGGTCAGTGCCACCATCAGAGACTAAAACACCCTCATTTGTCTCCCTACCTAGACCAACCCCCACTACATTACCAAAAGTGAGCCCAGCTACACCTTTTGATTGGCTATTAGTAGAGTTTTTCCTACCACCACTGCTATTTCTAGGGACACTAATGGAAGCAGTGGGGTTGTGGTGGTGGGAGGCTTGGTGTTTCTCTTGGGACAAATGGGGTCACTTGCCCAATGGCCTTTATGCTTACATAAATACCACCAAGGCTTTTTCTGCTGATTTGAAGAGACCCACCACACCCCAGAGGATTTTTGTGGGCCTGATGAAGACGCTGAAGATTTTTTATGTCTGCCCCAACCCTTGTCATGAGACTTACCATCCTTCTTCTTGCTGTCTTTGTCAACCCCTGTATGAGCTTTCCTGCTCACCCTTGGTCTGACCCATTTGTCTGCCTTCTTTCCCAATTCTTGGGCAGAGGTCATATCTGAGTCCACAAGATATTGGTGCAACAAATAAGACACACACTTGTTAAGTGTATGCTCTCTCAGAATTAGATTAAACAGACTTTCATAGTCTGTCACCTTACTGCAATTTAACCAACCTTCTAAGGCCTTCACTGAACAGTCTAACAAGTCTATCCAATCCTGTGAAGACTCTTTGCTGATCTCTCTGAACTTGATTCAATATTGTTCAGTGGTTAAGCCTAAACCATCCAAGAGTGCACTTTTCAGAACATGGTACTTGTCTGAGTCATCCTCCTTGACAATAAGAAGTCTGTCTCTCCCTTTGCCAGTGAAAGACAACCACAGGATAGTAGCCCACTGCTTGAGGGGACTTCTGACCCTTACAGGCCTTCTCAAGTGCAGCAAACCACTTATAAATGCCATCCACATTCTTGTGAGGGGGGACAACCTTGTGCATTTTTCTGGAATCAAGTGTATGTTCTCTAACATGGGGGTTCCTGAAACTACTGCTGCTGCCACTATGGGGAACTAACCCCAACCCCTGCCTTTCCCTTTCCTCAGCCAGGGATTCCCTGTCAAAGGCTAACTGCTGCTGTACCCTCAGCTTGGCCTCCTCCATCCTCATCTTTCTGAGTTCCCTATCTAGGGACTGGTCCTCAGGGTTGGATGTATGTGACACCTCTGAGACAGAAGTGACATGGGTATTAGCAGAGGAAGATATTTCCCTAACTTGATTAACTCTAGTTACCTGGCCTCTAAGTGTGAAGGGTACCCCACCTGTGTGTGACCCCTTCCCATTACCAGCTACAATAGGAGTTTTGTTCATGGAAACATCTGTGGAAGGGCCCTCCCCTGGATCTTCAGAGTTGTCTCCTGAATCTATCTGGGTGGAATCTCCCTCTACCTCCCCCTCTGAATATAACTGACAGGTGGTATATTCCTAGTCATCCTGAAGGAGGAGATTTAAGAGAAATTCCTTGCTGGAGTTCTTCCCAATCACTAAACTTCTTTCTAAGCAGAGACCCCTCAAACTTTTGAAATTCAAGCATTCATAAGTTGTCATTACAACCCTGGGGGTAGCCTCTACAACAGACATAGGCCGTTATTACAACCCTTGCGGTCAAAGACCGCTAGGGCTGTTTTGGCGATTGCACCGCCAACAGGCTGGCGGTGCAATCTTGCCTATTTTGACCGTGGCGGAAGCGCCGTGGTCGCACCGTTGGGACCGGTGATTTTACGCCACGGTGGTCCTGGTGGTTTTCTGCCACGGTGGTCCTGGCGGTTTTCCGCTACGGTGGTCCCGGCGGTTTTAATTCGCCAGGGCAGCGCTGCTTGCATGGGCAGTGCAGGGGCCCCTAGGCACAGCCCCACACTGCTTTTCACTGTCTGCTGTGCTGACAGTGAAAAGTGCGACAGGTGCAGCTGCACCTGTCGCACAGCCGCAACACCGCCAGCTCCATTTGGAGCCTGCTCCCATGTTGCGGCCCAGCAGGGATGTCACAATGGGTACGGCGGTTACATCTTGGCGGGCGGCAAAGTTTTAATGAGGCCCATAGTGAATGAAAGAGGTTAGGGAGAGGAGTGAAAAGCACTAGTAACTAAGTGGTAAAGCAATTGCAAGTACTCATCCCTCCGCTGCACCTCCAATGTAGGAGGCTGGCCTGGTTTCCAGTGGGTACCTAAGGTACTTACACTTGATACCAGGTCCAGTTATCCCCTATTAGTGAAATGTAGGCAGTTTTCTAGCAGCATAGCCTGTCTAGAGGTAGCTGTAGCAGAGCAGCTTAGGCTGAACTAGGAGACATGAAAAGCTCCTGCAATATCACTATAGTTACACAGTACTTATACACACGAAAAGACAATACTCAGTGTTACCAAAAATAAAGGTACTTTATTTTAGTGACACAAGGCCAAAAATATCTCAGCGGTAATACAATGGAATGCAATAGGCTTAGGGGCAACACAAACCATATACTAAGAAAGTGGAATACAAAACATGAATTCCCCCTTAGGCAAGTGTAGTGTGTAGAGGGGTGCTGGGAGTTTAAGAAAATACCAAAGGTAAGTAAAGTACCACACCCCAGAGCCCAGGAAAGTAGGAGTAATGTACTGCAAGTTTCCTCAGGACACACTACAAGTTGTGATAAGAGATATTGCAAGAACCAAGCAAGACTTCAATTAACAAATCATGGATTCCTGGACCTGAGGACCTGTGAAGATAGGAGACCAAGTCCAGAAGTCGCATAAGATTCCAGGAAGGACAGGAGCCTCTGCCAACCTAGAAGATGATGCAAAAGTGGATTATCTGGTTAGAAGAAGTGTGCAGAAGAGCACCAAAGAAGATGGCTATGGGTTCCTGCACGGTGACGGAGATGTCACAAGTGAAGATGTTGGATGCAGGCTGTTTACGTCGCTGGATTCGTCCAACAAGCCTTGGTTCAAGAAAGGTCACGATTTGCGTGAAAATGGCGCTGGCTGGACCCAGGAGGGACCTGGGGGCCTCAACTCAGACTGAGGAGGCAGAGGAGTCTCCCAACACTGGAGAGAACCCACAGATGACCAGGCAGCACCCATGGGAGTCCCAGGACACGAGCACAAAAGGTGCAAATTGCGGGTTGGTGCAGCACAACAATAGAAGGTCCTACGCCACCAGAGAACAACTCAGTGAGTTGTGCATCAAAGGATGGAGTGCTGAGGTCCTGGGCTACACTGTGCATGAAGGATTCTTGGAAGAAGTGCAAAGAAGCCCAATGATCTGGAGATGACGCAGTGCACAGGGATACTGGTGCAAACATGGAAGGCAAGCTCTTACCTCCACCAAAGTTGGACAGCTGGACCTTAGGACAGCCTGGTCATGTCGGTCCACCACCTATGTTCCAGGGAGCACACTCATCGTCAGGAGAGAAGTCCCAGAGAACCGGTCTTCATCGCAGAAGGGTGCCTGCAGGAGCAGGGAAGTGACTCTGTCACTCCATGGGAGATTCCTTCAGTTCTTCTGGTGCAGGACAGCTACCCAGTCCATGGCCACAGTAGTGTCGACAGCTACTGCAGGTGGGAGAGGATCCCGGGCACCAGGCAGGAACACTGATAGGGTGCCTGCACCAGGTGTATCAAGGAAGTGCAAGGAGGCACCACCAGCTGTGACAGGAAAGGGCAAGGAGGCCCCACCAGCAGCATCTAGGAAGGGAAAGGAGGCACCACCAGCTGCAGGAGGGAAGGGCAAGAGGCAATCCCCGGCTGCTGACAGGAAGGGCAAGGGAGCTACACCAGCAGGCAGGAAGGACAGGAGACCTGGTGCTGGGACTCATTCAGAGCCCCCACCACCAACCATGGTGGTTCAGCTGTCTGAGGCTGCAGGGAATGGGCTGGAGCCTCCCCCCACCACTGCCAGCACCACCACCAGCACCACTGCCAGCACCAGCATCCCCAGTGGGCAGCCGTACCAGCCTGCAGGGGATGGGCTGGAGCCTCCCCCCACCACTGCCAGTACCGCCACCAGCACCACTGCCAGCAGCCCCAGTGGGCAGCTGTCCGAGGCTACAGGGGAAGGGCTGGAGTCTCCCCCCACCACTGCCTGCACTGCCACAAGCACTGCCCCCAGCACCACTGCCAGCAGCAACAGCCCCAGTGGGTAGCTGTCCAAGGCTGCAGGGGATGGGCTGGAGCCTCCCCCACCACTGCCAGCACCGCCACAAACACCATTGCCAACAGCAGCAACCCCAGTGGGCAGGCATTCGAGGATGCATGGGAAGGGCGGGAGCCTCCCCAAACCACTGCCAGCCCGACACCAGCACCTCCACTGCCACCACTGAGCAGCCCTCACCGCCGGCGGACAGTGTGTAGTCCTGCCTCCATGGGATGTTGTGTGTCCTGGCCCCTGCAAATCCTGTGGGTCTGACACCCAGGTGAGAGACTGTGACCTTGCACTCTCCAAGATCTGCATCACAGGGCACAAGTCCTCCACCAGAACCAGTGGAAGAAGCCATCCACTCACCCCATCCTTCCCAGGATGAAGCACACTGGGCACAAGGCCCCCTACAGAACCAGTGGAAGAAGCCATCCACTCACCCCCTCCAACCCAGGATGAACCACACTGGGCACAAGGCCCCCTCCAGAACCAGTGGAGAAGCCACCTACTAGAGAGACTGTGGCCTTGCACTCCCTAGGACCAAGCAGTGGGCAAACCACCCACTAGAGAGAGACTGTGGCCTTGCACTGCTCAGGAACAAGCAGTGGGCAAACCACCCACTTGAGAGACTGTGACATTGCACTCCCCAGGACTAAGCAGAGAGCAAACCACCTACTTGAGAGACTGTGGCCTTGCACTCCACAGGACATCGCACAGGGGTTATAGCCCCCTCCAGGACCAGTGGTGTCTTACCATCTTCCGGCTGAGGTGCCCCCCCATTCCCCATCCCCCTTTAGGTGCCTGTGTACTTTCGACCTGATGTCCCTGCAGTGTTCTCTCCGTGTTGTTGCAGGAATGAGGTGGGGTCTTGGCCTATATAATGTAGCCCTGTGGCCCACGGACATTAAGGACTGGGCAGTGTCCCTACATTTGTAAATATATATAAACACTTGTATTTTGATGCACTTATTCATGTTATTTTATCATATTATACTCACTTTCTTCCAATCATTTTGCCCTTTCATTATTCCTGATGGTTCTGGGGTGGATATGTAATGTTTGTGCATCTGATTGTGTGTATGGTGTTGGGGTGGGGGTATTGCGTGTCATGTGTGTGTGTGTGTGTCACTCGCTTTTTCTTCCCCCACCCTTGTGTGCTGGGCGGCAGTACTTACTGTGGTCGGCTTCTCAAGCGTTGCTGCTCATACAGTAATGCAGGAAAAGATAGACGAGCATTGGAAATATGTGCATATTGGGCTCCATGATGTTGTGGTTGTTCCCTGAGTCTCAAGAGGTGAGTCCTTTGACTTCTGTGTTCTGTTTCTGCTGTGCATTTGATGTTTTGGTACCGCCCCAGAAAAGGTGGTGGATAGGCCTGTCGTAATACAACGGAGAGTACATTGTCTTCCGCCTGGCTGTTGGCGGTTACCGCCATGGTGCTTGTTGATTCTGCCGTGGCGGTCGGGGTGTTAAAGTGGCTGTCTGTCTGAGCGGTTTCCACCATGGTCATAATTCCATTTTTGTTACCGCCGGCCTGTTGGCGGTATTACCACCGCTTTATCACCACTGTGTGGTCTATGTTTGTGGTGTTCTACTATGTTATTGCATGATTTAATGCACAAATACTTTACACATTGCCTTCTAAGTTAAGCCTGACTGCTCAGTGCCAAGCTACCTGAGGGTGGGCACAGGATAATTTGGATTGTGTGTGACTTACTCTGGCTAGAGCGAGGGTCCTTGCTTGGATGGGGGGTAACCTGACTGCCAACCAAAGACCCCATTTCTAATATAAATAAATAAAGTCATGATTTTCTGATGGAATTGTGGTTGGTGAGGAGGTTCTGTTGAAGACTTTCCTAATGAATATGCAAGTCTTGAAACCTCCTGTTTCTATCTATATTTCGGGATGCAACAATGGAATTGCTCATGTTGTTGTGCTTGGTGTTGTGTAGAATGCTTTCAGATGTGAGGGAGTTTTAATGTATTCTGTAAGATTTTTGCCCTGAGCAGTTGACTTTCTGTTTTGCAAGACATACAAAGATGTTCCTGTGACTATTCCCTATATATCCATATTTTGAGGAAAATCTATATTATGTGTGGTGATATGTAAGAAGAAATGTGGGTATCAAACAAGATCAGTAAGATCAAAGGGTAGGACTCAATTTTTAATTTATTTTAATTATCTATAAAAGACAGTTTCATCTGCTACTTTGGTGAGAAGGAGTGAATGTGAGTATTTTTGGAGCTCATACAGTTAGTGGAGCATCTTCATCAACATGACATGAGGTGGATTGCCAGATATTCTGAGGTCTGCAAACTGGGTGAGTGTTTGTAAGTGGGGGCAGTTTTACTTTAAGCCTGTGGAAAATTCAGCTGAGTGTTAGATAACCAAACTTTAAATGTGCATGGTTAGTTCCAATGCATTACTATGAAAGACAGTAAGGAAGCAGTAAGTAATAGTTCCTGGGCAGGAATGTCTTTGAGTCTGCAAAACTTGCATGTTTTAAGGATGTTCACGAGCTCTTCTCTATCTTTTCGTATAATGAGAAAGGATGGAAATTTACTTCTTACAATGGCAGAAGTAGAAGTTCTTCCAGGGATGGGAAAAAGTGGTTAGAGGGAAAGTGAACTTGTAAACGTTCAGTAGATTTTCATATGAGCAAATCCAAATATGCATATTTGCTTGTACTAAAATACAGTATACAAATATTTTCTAGGAGTATGATATCCTGGACTACTTCTGTAAGATTCTGTGAATTCATGAAAGCCACTAATTCAAAGACGCATACCACGGGTGTGCTTTTGTGTCTTTCTTTAAGAATTGGGTCCCAAATTAGGTCTGGAGTTAACAAAGGCATTTTGTTTTTATTAAACTTCTATTTCTCTCTCTATAGGCTGGTTTTACTTTGAGTGATCGCATTCTGCTCTTCCATGAGGAACATTTTGCCACACAAAGGACTTTTGTTCAGTGCCAGGATCTACTGTGGCAATCAGGGGCATAATGAAACTGGGGGCCCCCTCCTGCAAAGAACATGGAGGCCCCACCTCCGTACTCACTCTGGACCGGTGCTGTGCTGAGGGGGCCCACTGAAGTGGGGCCTCGGGCCTTTTGTTACACCACTGGTGGCAATGTGTGATTTTTGAGACAAAAAAACTTTTTTTCTCTCTTTGACAGTATTTGTTACAATGATGAGGGCCTGGCAACTCCCACAACAATAAATTGTTACAAAAGTCATGTCATAACAAGACATGCATTGACAAAAGCAAAAGACTCACAAAAAATGTTCTATCAGTTGGCTTTGCCAGTGCTTGTTTATTTTCATGCTTCCCATAATCTTGTTGAAAATGGTTACATAGATTTTTCCATTATGAATATTTTTTGCAAATACTAACATGCATCAACACATTTTACTAAATGACACTTCAAAGAAATAGCACCTAAAATTTCATATTAGCGAAATGTTTTTTTTTTTATTACATGCATTTTTTTTCTGAGCCTTTTATTTTGAAAGCAAAGAATCATCACTCTTGCTTACAAGCTTCTGCAAAACATTTTCATCTAATCAGAGAGCATTCAGGGAGCATTATATCTGGTCTCATTTTGTTGAACCTTTCAAACATGTTTGTACACTTTTTTGTTACTAGAAACCACTGTCAGTAGTGCAGTGACCTTAAAACGTTTATTTACAGTGCTCACCCTAATAATGAATGCTTTAAATTAATGAACCATAAATACAAGTTTGAACAGCATTAATGTATTGATGCATACATTTTCTCAACTGCAGACAGTTCCCTTCCCTGCAAACAGACAGCCAAAAGGTTGGAACTGCAGGGTGTTGGACCTACTTGTCCCAAGGGTAAAAAAAATGAAAACTTGTTACCCTTGACCCCAAATAATATGTCAGGCTATAGGAATTCCACTTCCCTGCAAATACATTTTTCCCACTCATTGGGGATTGTAGAGGGACCCAGAATTTGTGGATTTCCCTGGGAGAAACAACAAAAACAGCCAAGATATTGCAAGATATTATATAGCAGTAAAATCTCATCAACAAAATCTTATCAACAAAAGGTTTGCTGTGCTAGGAGGCTTCTTCTCTGAAGGTTTGCTATGCTAGCAGAGTTCTTCAAAAATGTATTTGTTACCACAATTTTTGTATTTTCCAAAGTGGTTGTCCATTTTTTTACATGTATTTGTTTCAACCTACTTGCAATTTGTGAGGGAAAGAGGCATGACATCCATGGCTGAATGTAAGTGTGGGAACCCCCCCCTGTTTGCTTGGGCAGCTCAATTTTTCTGGATTGACACTGCTAGAGGTTTGAGTGTGTGCAATGGGTCACTGCTAATCAGGCCCCAGTGCATGTACCTCTAAACATGCCACAATTGGCTAAACCCCTGATTGGCATATTTAACTTACAGCTATGTTCCTATTCTATGGTAAAATAGTGTATCCAGGGCCTGTAAGTTAAATGTCACCAGTAGACTGAAGAAAATACTGTGCAACCACAGATGTGACACTGAAAAGCATGTCTCCATGCCTCCCACTGCAGCCTAGGTATGCAATTTAATTACTTGTATAAGAACTGACAAAATAAACCTTTTGCAATGCCTAAACCTTCCTTTTTTAGACATATATTTCACTTCTGAGTCAAGCCCTAAATGCCCATAGGGCAGTGTGCATGGTATTTAAAAAGCAGGGCATGAGCATTCTATATTATGCAGATCCTACCAGATAAAAACCTCCAAAGTAAATATTCATTGTGGTAAGGTTGGTTCCCCAAAGGAATGCACTGTGTTACAGTAGAACATCTTATAATATTTAACTTTATTTTGGGAGTGGCTAGAAAATTGATTCAATGACTCATTTTTACAGTGATTTAAAACCCAACCAAATGATCAAATCAGCACTCATCTCATCTCTCGCCAAATCCCTCCTTCATCCCTTCAATGACACCAACACAGCAGGACGTAATCTCAGTGCATGGATCACAGAATTCACCGACACTCTAGCCGCCCTCTGGCTGACATCAGTCAAACGCGTACCCAAGAAAGCCAGCTGGATCACCACCAAACTCCAAGAATCAAAGATTGCCCCCAGACATTTAGAAACAAAATGGAGGAACAGCCAAACCAGCAAAGACCTCACCTCCTTTAGAGCCACAACCGCCACCCACTGCCGAAACATAAAAAAAACAATGACGAGCACACCCCAGGATCGCATGAACTCCTCCACATACAACTCTAAGGAACCCTTCTCACTCATCAATGAGTTCACAAATCCTCCTGTCGAAGCCACCGGCATCCCCCTGTCACAGGACCTCTGCGACCAACGACCCACCCCCCCAGAACCCACCCAGACAATCTACAGCTGGTCTACGCTCACCACAGAGGAAACAGTTAGCATCATGAACAGCACCCACTACGGAGCCCCCACGGAACCCTGCCCACAGCACTTATACCTCAGAGCCAGCACATCCATCGCCCCAAGCTCTGAAACACAATAAACTGCTCCATCAACACTGGCACCTTCCCAGAGGACTGGAAACATGCCGAAATATGCCCTCTCCTGAAGAAACCTTCGGCTGACCCATCAGAACCAAAGAATTTTGGTCCCATCTCGCTGCTACCCTACCCCGCCAAAGTCTTGGAGAAAGCAATGAATGCACAACTACGGAATTTAATCGAGGCCAACAACTCCCTGGACAGCTCCCAGTCAGGTGTCCACAGCAACCACAGCATGGAAACAGCCCTCCTGGCAGCCACCAATGACATCTGATTACTCCTATACTGCGGCCATACCGCAGCGCTCATACTCCTCGACCGCTCAGCAACCTTTGACATGGACTCCTACTTCACTTTATGCACCAGACTCCATGACATAGAAATCTGCAGAAGAGCCCTAGGATGGACCCATTCCTTCCTCTCCGGGAGGACTCAGAGAGTCAGACTCCTGCCCTACACATCCAGATCCACAGGAGTCAACTGTGGAGTCCCCCATGGATCCTAAATGAGTTCCACACTGTTCAACGTATAGATGGCCCCTCTTGCAGCCATTGTCAGAAGCCACGGTATGAACGTCATATGCCGATGACACACAACTCATCATTTCCCTCACTGAAGACCCAGACACAGCCAAAAGGAACTTACACTCAAGAAGAGAAGCTGTTGCCACCTGGGTGAGAGAAAGCTGCCTCAAGCTCAACTCTGACAAGACTGAGTTCATCATATTCAGAAATGCCACCTCAGTTTGGGACGACTCCTGGTGACCCACATCCCTCAGTGCCCCCCTGCACTGACTGAGCACGCGCACCACCTAGGCATCATCCTCGACTTCTCCCTATCCATGACCCACCAGGTAAACTTATTTGCCTTCAACTGCTGGTACATACTCGGCAAACTTCGGAGGATCTTCATATGGATCCCAGCAGACTGCCACAGGATAGTCACCCACACCTTAGTCACAAGGAAGCTCGACTACCGCAATGCCCTCTATGCCGGCACCTCGACTAGAAACATTAAAAAACTACAACTCATTCAGAACGCTGCTGCCAGAATCATCATGGACCTCCCACATTGATAACATATCTCCCAAGACCTGACGACCCTCCGCTGGCTCCCGGTCAAGAAACGGATCACCTTCAAGCTACTCACCCACACGTAAAAGGCCATACACAATGAAGGGCCAGCCTAACTGAGCCACTGTGTCTCGTTCCACACCTCTACAAATCCCTCACATTCGTAAGACCATCGCTGGAGGACGATCCTTCACCTACACTGCAGCAAAGAGCCTCCCCTGCACCTCAGACAAAGCCCATCACTCGCCATCTTCAGGAAGAACCTCAAGACGTGGCTCAGGTCCCTCCCCCCTCCGCCTTGAGACCCTCACAAGTGAATAGCCATGCTTTACAAAATTTGATTGATTTATTGATTTAAAATTAATATTTTGAACATTTGCCAGAGCCAAACTCTTTCTGCCAATATTGGCTGTCACCCAGGAGCTGAGTGTCTAATTAATTAGGTACAAACTGGCTCCCAGAGATGACACAAATAGAGAGAAGTTGATGTTCTTCTGACAGGATAATCATCTGGGCTGGTCCAGAAATGTAATTAACTTCAAAGGATGTCTGCACTGTCACTGGCCAACATAGCTCATACATAGACCTGCTACACTTTTGTATTCATAGCCAACTCCTATTGCGAGAAGGGACTGCCACCAGATCTTGTTTGCTCTGATCATGAGGTTGGTGTTCCCATTATCATAGCCATACCTCTGGAGGGCATAGTGAGCTCTGAGCAGGGGTAAGATAAAAGTTCTGCCATGTTGGCTTTAAGTAGAAAGGGGTAGTGTGGTATAGTTGGCAGTAAATTACATAGGAAGTGCATCAAAAGTAGGTAGAGTTTCCCCAGGGAACTTTTAACCCAATAATTAGGGAGTAGCTAGGAGTTTCCTTATTCATAGGTTCATACTGGGCAAAAATGTGGCACCCCCAGTACCCTCATTAGAGCACTGCTGGAACTGTGGAAGACAGAATGAGGACTGCACCTACTATAGCTACCTCTGAGGATAACCCTAAAGACTGGACCTGCTCTCATTGATACCCAATAATCAAAAGTAGACTTTAAGGGTCAATTGGCTAACCTTCTGTTAAGTTGCAGGAACGGATGAGTGGAAAGAAGCCTACTTTGCAAAAAGAGCCCAGCCTACCAGTTAGTACTGGACCTGCCTGGACCCTGCAGGTGGCTTTTGTTGGAGTGAGTCCTGGCACCCAAGTAATAGAGTCCTGGAACCTTTCGCTGGTGTTAGGGTTTACCTTTTCTACCTAACCTTAAAATTTGAGACTGTAGAAGCCTAATTATTCAGCACCCATCCAGGATTCAAACGACCGTTAGCCAGCTCTTCTAGGTAAACATAAAGAATTTATTAGAGATGAAATAGAAAGACATGTACATGGAGGATGCTCGGTACTAGTTGTACACGAACAGCCCAATTAGAGGAAGTAATACACAATCTTTTATAGTATTAAACCACAAACATTGACGTATGATTGACGTATGATTATTTCTCCATTATGGCTGACATCACGTACTCAGACTGGTACTTTCCAGAAGGGATATTGCTTCAGTTAGCATGCAATGACGATGATATTTCATGGTGGCTGTTCAGAGAGCAAGCCTTGCAACACAATGCATTCCTAGCAGTAGCAAATTACATTTGTAGGCCTCTTTACTTAATGATAGGCCTGTGCAGAGATTGTCATTGTGTATCACAGGGGCCACTAGGCATAGCATACCTAAGAACTGTAAAATGCAGTTCCACAAGACTTAAAATGTTTTGCTGAAATTCTGCCAGGAGACTCATCATGGGACCTGGATCAAATCGCCAGTTGATCTGCTGAGGGTGCACCACTGGTGGGCCTAACCTCTCTGTAGCTCCTGCTATATTCTCCATTGATGACAAGCAACTTCAACTTCATTCTTCAGCTTCTTCACTGCCCTGCCATTGTCAAGGACTCAATTGAAGCCAAATACCGCGAGGTGTGAAAGCTCAAACTTCTCCCTGCAATGCAATGGGGCTTCATCCTTCTGCAAATAGTGACCATCAAACCTGCTTCAGCTTTCCTCCCTTGTTTATGACATACCCATTTATGACCCGTTGGTGTCCATAACTGTTTCTAAGAGTTAAGATAACTGCTGGACTGGGACAAACCTGGTTCTTGTATCTGTCTGTGGCTGGCTTTTACTTTGACTTTGCCCTGGTCTAAACAGCAGGTCCAATTTTATTCTCTTCAACCACAAGTCCAAAAAGTTATCTGAGGGGCTGGGATTCAGATGTTACTTTTGTTACTTTTGTTCTATTTGCTAGCCAGCCTGTTTACTGCCTGTCCAATAGGCTAATGCTTCCCGGGCAAAAGCTCCCACTTTTGAAGCACATCATATTTGCATCACTACAAACTTTTCCACAGTGCGCCATTATCACTAGATTCGAAGATGGGAAAATCTTTCTGCCTCTAGAGGGAGTGCGTCTAAGGTAATGGGCAGAACATGCTCACCAAACCACTCTAAACTGGTTCTGTGGCTTGATTCCTTCTCCACTGACTAACAGGAGACTAAATTGTGTTTTCAAATTAAAAAAATCTATCTTCTCTAGATTTCCCTTATCACTAAATTATTAAAATGCAGCTCTCCCTTTGTCCTTTTTTAGTTAGTGATGCTGGCAGACACTCTTATACCTCTATGCTTGAGTTAAGCTGGCTCACAACGCCCCAGCCATTCCTGTCAGGCATAGACATTGTGTCAGCTGAAAGCAGTATTTTACACCTAATAAAAAAAGCACTGAGTGGCTAACTGCTGGCTGGGTACTGCAAATAAGCCTGTAGCAACAGGGAAGAAAAACTTTTTGAAAGTCAATTTTCCTTTATATTTATCAAACATCTAACTTGACCACTGAATTGGTTCCTAAATAAATATTAAAACTTATAGTTAAACTGTCTCTGTAGCATATTCCAAACCAAAAATCAGTTGTATTTTAGCTTTTCCTTTGAAGGCTAGTCACTCTAGGAAAATTCAAACATGAAATTCTTACATGTTCCATTTTTAAACACCAGGGGGCATATTTATACTCCGTTTGCGCCAAATTTGCGTCGTTTTTTTCGACTCAAATTCGGCGCAAAACTAACGCCATATTTATACTTTGGCGTTAGACGCGTCTAGCGCCAAAGTATGAGGAAAGAGCGTCATTTTTTTGCATGAACGCCTTCCTTGCTTTAATGAGATGCAAGGTAGGCGTTCCCGTCCAAAAAAATGACTGCAACACAAATGCGTCGTATTTATACTCCCGGGTTCGTGGTTTTTTTCCACGCACACCAGGCAGCGCCGGTCTGCTAGCGCCGGCTAACGCCATTCAATAAATACGGCACCCGCATGGCGCTTCAGAATGGCGTTAGCCGGCGCTAAACTTTTTGACGCTAAACTGCGTTAGCGCAGTTTAGCGTCAAAAAGTATAAATACGGGCCCAGGTAGCTAGTTTGTGATCTACAAGGCTTACTTCATGATGAACTACATAATATTTAAAAGTAGGACTCCTCTTCTGCCGAAGGCATATTTTGACAGGTCTACCTGCAGGTGTAAAAGCTACAAGAGTCAGGTCACATTTCTATGGCAGAAGCATGTTTTCCTGGTCAGCCTAATGAATGTCACCATAGGTTCTGTTGTCTATATGTGACATTTACATTCCTCTCCTATAAGTGCATTTTCCTACACCACATACTGTGGCCTTCCTGAAAAGTTAACTATGCCAATAGAGAGATTAGTCAATTTTTCCATGTTGTATGGGTCAGCTGGTGACTGCCCAGCAGTACCCCAGTGCACATAGGTAAGGAAACACTAGCACCATCGCACAAACAAAAGGATGGGGGAACCGCACAAGAAGAAGCACTTTCTCACACCATGAACCTGGAAAGCTACATATTTCTGAAAAACTGTCAAATTCAAAACTCAGTAAGGAGTCACTTGTGTAGATCACTCGAGGTACTCACAAAAAATACATTGACATAAAATGTACTGTAATAATAAAAGAGAAAAAACTAATAGGACAAAGTTTCCATCTGAAATGTTTTTGCCTGAAACCTGATTTACAAAAACAATTTATCATTACGTCAGTCAGGCCCTTGGTCACAGGGCCATATAGTATTTGTTGTTTGTCCAAATAATTGTGATACCCATAGCCAACAACTGAGGTGCAGCTTATAATGATTTTTGGTTAGGTAGTGACCATGCCCTAATTCATATGGTAAACTCCAATGAACCTAAATGGTTATGAGGAAAACCTATGAATGTTTGAGATGTGCACAGGTCACTAAGTAAAGAACTAATGGTCACTTGTACTACTCTAAAATTAGGGTTACAATAGTATCACATGATTCCGGGGGCATTTTGCAAAATATGCTCTTCATGCACACTGGCTTACATTTGGAAACCAGGGATTGAGAAAAATCCAATTGCTAATGACTAATGTTCTACTATTCTGTATATCCACACTTCTTCTCATAAAAATAGTACCCCACTTGTATTGGCAGCCCTAGGGTCCACAACATGAAAGGCCCCACAACAAACCCAGCCATTACTGAAAACTAGTCACCAAGGATAGTGTAATATCCTTTGCGTTAAATGGCTCACGAGTTCGGCGTGCAGCACTTTTATTTAGGTGCGCGCCGCTCTCACGAACGGGGTTAATGAGAGACGCGTGATCGGAACGTTCGGGGTGGAAAACGGTTTTGGAAAAACAGGCGCGTTGGAGGGAAGCTGCGGATTAGGATCTTCCAGTTTGCATTTCTTCTGGGTGGTTTCATATAACCAAATAAACGTATTCAAGTTTACTCACGTACCAGATCTTCGTTCGTTCTTTCTCCTTTAGTTGTCGCTAGGAAAACAAATGGTGTGCTTAGAGTATGCATAGACTTACATGCTCTGAACAAAGAGATTTGGATTGATTCTCATCCTTTGCCAAAAAACAAATATTTTGTTAGCTCTAGTTGCCGGTGCTAAATTTTTTACTAAAGTAGATCTAGCATCCGCCTATCACCAGATTGAATTGGAACCTGAATCCCGGCACTTTATGGCTTTTGTTTCACCGTGGAGTACCTATCAGTATTGCCGGTTACCCTTCGGTTTAACATTAGCTGCGTCAGTTTTCCAGAGAGTAATGGAAAATCTACTTAAAGGCATTGATAGAGTAGACATTTTGCAAGACAATGTTTTGATTTTTGGGCCAGATCGTCGATCCCATGATGCCACACTCAGACAAGTTCTGTCTATTTTTCAACAACGAGGTGTTGTGTTAAAAAGGGAAAAGTGTGAATTTCTCAAAGAAAAGATTGAGTATTTGGGGCATGTGATTTCTTGTTTGGGTGTCAGTCCCAAACCTGGTTTGGTTCAGAACATTCTCGAAGTGCCTCCTCCCGCTGATAAAAGCAGTGTTAAAAGCTTCCTAGGTCTTTGTGAATTCTATTCACGTTAATAAGGGGTTTTGCTTCCAGAGTCAGGCCGATCTCAAACCTGCTTAAAGCTAAAGTGGATTTTGACTGGAATAGTGAGTGTGTTGAAGCGTTTGAGTGGATTAAACTTCAGCTTTCCAAATGCGTGGCGCTGAAACCGTTTAATCCTGAGCAGATGTCTGTACTCACCGTTCATGCCAGTAATGTTGGTTTAGGTGCAGTCCTTACGTAACAAACCCCTTAGGGTGAAAACACTGTAGGATTTGCTTCCAGAGTCTTAAGAGAGTCAGAATGCCTTTATTCTGTAATTGAAAAGGAGCTCTTAGCCTGCTGGTGGGCAATAGAGAAATTCTGCACTTACCTCTGGGGTACAAAGTTTTTGCTCCAGACAGATCATAAACCTCTCATTTTTATACTTAGTGGGAGGAATGTGAAGAATTGTTCACCCAGGATTGCTAGGTTCTCAGCTCGTCTTCTTCAATTTCAATTTGATGTTCAACACATTTCTGGTGGTAAAAATGCGCAAGCTGATTATTTGTCTAGGTTTCCTGCAGTTTCCTCGGATTATGTTTTAAAAGATGAATGTGATGATGAAAGTTGCATAATAGCGTCTGTAGAACTAGGTAATGCAGGTCCATTTTCTGAGGCAGAATGGATTTCTACTACAGACAGTGATCCTGTTTTTAAAACTGTTTCTAAGTTTATCAGCATATGTTGGCCTGAGGAGAAATCACTGGAATCAGGTATTCAACCTTTTTACAAAACTAATGAGAAAATATCGTTGGAGGGTGGATTAGTTATGAGATCGGACAAATTGATACCCCCCCACATTTTCAAACATCAAATCATAACGAAAGCCCATGAGGGACACTTAGGTTCGACTTTCACTAAACATAGGGTACGTTCTTTTTTCTGGTGGCCCCAAATGGATAGAGAATTGGATGATGTAGTCAAGGGATGTGTTATATGCGCATCTAGCGATAAAGTCCTTAAAACATGTGTGCCACCCTTAATGCCTATTGAACTGCCAGAGAGACCCTGGGTGAAAGTAGGTATTGATTTGATTGGTCCTTTTTACACCTTGCCATCAAATTCTAAGTATGCTTTGGTTCTATTATTATTCAAAATGGCCAGAAGTTAGATTCATTAACGAACCCAATTCAAAAGCTGTAGTGAAATTCATCAGAGATGTATGCATGAGGGAGGGTTTCCCTGAGTGCATTGTCTCTGATAATGGAGTTCAATTTGTTTTCAATGAAGTGGAACAGTTTTTCAGGAGTAGTGGTATTAAACATCTAAGAAGTTCTTTGTTTCATCCACAAACTAATGGTCTTGTGGAACGCTTTAACTGGGTCGTAGGCGATTGTATAAAATGGGCCATACAGAACAAAGTTTATATTTACTCAGCTACTCAATCAATGTTGTGGTTCTATAGGACTACACCCCAATCTTCCACATTGGTTTCTCCATTCGAATTATTACGTGGAGGAAACCAGCCACTGAGTTTAAGCCTGCGTGGATGTTCAAGTTGTTGAAACAAGAGGTGTGTGTTCAGAGTTTAGATCATTTTATAAGAAAAAATTTAGCCAGAGCTCAAATTTCACAGAAAGTCCACTATGATGAAAGGAGGAAAGTGTCTGATTTGTCTGTGAACGCTGGAGATTTTATGAAAATCAAGCTTTGGGGTTTCATCAAGAAAGGTGACTCAAAGATTTCTTCTCCTGTGTTGGTCAATAAAGTATGCGGAAATGCCGTCAGGGTTGAGGGTGGTCATTGGTGGAATAAGTCTAAGATTGTGAATATTTGTTCACCAGCTAGTACAAGCATTTTAGGCAGCAAAGTTGATAGTCGTAAAAATTGTGATATTCATTTTGATGTGTGCAAAGAACGAGAGAGTGATGGCAAGCTGTGTGATGATTTCCCCAGGGTATGCAGAGGTACTCTTGTAAGACGTAAGCCTTTCAGATTTAGATGAAAGGGAGCGCTGATGTTTTCACCATTGTACTGGTGGTACACATGTTAAACGTGAACCATACGTCTTTTTGTCCACTGTACGCTGAAGTGCTTATGTGAGACTGCAACTTTACAGTTTTTTTGATTAAGTATCCCTGTTTTTTGTATAGGATATTGTTGTTCTGAATTTAATTGTACTATGCTTCTCATAGCTTTACGTTGTCATACTGCTTTTATTTGTTTTGTTTTTTTCTCTATGCTTAAAATCCTGTATAAATTCCTAACAGTATTGAATAGTGAAACTATTGTTTGTACTAGTGCAATGTTTTAAGTTGCAAGTTATATAGCATTCCAACGTAATGTACGTATCTAGTCTCTTCCTTTTGTTTTTCTAGAAGAGGAAAACCTATGTAATATCCTTTACATTAACCGGCTCGCGAGTTCGGCACGCAGCACTTTTATTTAAGCGCGCGCCGCTCTCTTGAACCGGGTTAATGAGAGACGCGTGATCGGAACATTCGTGGGCGGAAAACGGTTTTGGAAAAACAGGCGCGTTGGAGGGAAGCTGTGGATTAGGAGCTTCCAGTTTGTATTTCTTCTGGGTGGTTTCATATAACCAAATAAACGTATTCAAGTTTACTCACGTACCGGATCGTCGTTCATTCTTACAGTTAGTCCAGTGTGGTGTGCGCTGCATGGATTTCACTAGTTCCAACTCTTGACTCTTCTTTCAAATGACTCTTTCCTTTGTTTCCATTCTACATGTCTCCACTAAGTACAGCCTACTCTAAATTACATGTGTGTTTGCCTTAATCTATATTATTTTAGAAGTCATATCCTGCATGCTAACAATACCTAATCTCCTGTAGCTCATCTATTAATAATGCCACTAACCAATGCTTGAAATTAGCATATCCCCCTTTCCCCACTAAAGATAAAATCTAATTTCTTCTAATTGAATCTATGCATAGAAAATTAAGTGAAGGGATGGCGTGGTTACAACAAAACAAATGACTAATACCAATACAAATCAATGCCTGAAAAATAAACTACTAACCCTGAGACTTAGAGCTGTGTGCTGCCCAGAATGAAGCACAATAATGCCTTGGCTAGTCAGGGGTAGTAAGTGCTATATAATGCAATTAAAATACAGTATATGACCTATCCTAAAACTAATACCGCTATACTCAGAATTCAGGCAGTTGATTGTAGTTCATACAGGCTGTCTAATATATTCCTTTTATTGCTTGACACTCCTACACCCACATAAGGTAAAAGATTCTATGATTCAAATCCATCACCCATCAATAAACCAACCATCAACAACTAAATAGGCACAGAATAACTGAAAAGATCTGCCACATACCGCTGGCCAACAGAGCACTACAATTCAGTCCAACAATTAAGGGCCTGAATAGCAACATACTGTGAGCATGTCTTGTCTTCTCATAATGACAATCAGATTCAGGATGACACTACTAAAGTTCATTCCAGGAGATCTCTCCACCATTTCTTCCTTTAACTTATGGCTGCTTATGGCCATACACTTTAAACAAAATATTTCAGAACGGACAACCTAGTACAGTAACCAACTAAGGGAACTATGAACAAAAGAATTAAATAAAAAGGGACCTGCAGTGCTGCTCAAGGCTGCCAGATTAATGAAAACTATAAACTGCGTGCTTATCTCTCGCAATTGTTCATACATCACATTGATAAGTGCTGCTCTCCCATAACACGAACACGACAACTCGGTGGTCCTCACCCACAACATAAAAAAACTTCCCTCACAGGAACAAAGCAAAGACAACACACTTCCAACCAAATACCCGTTGAGACAAGGGCTACAGTACCCCTCATTGGGGTAATAATCGCTATATAAATATTATTTCCGTGTGCGGAGTTTGCATCTCACCAGTACTTTACAAATTTTAGTGAGGGTCTTAACGTTTTATCACCATTATTGACAACATTTTGTCTGTGGAGGAGGTGTGTTTGTGGTCAGACAATTGACTCTCTGGATTGCAAATAGTCTCTACAATGTAGGAGAGCTAAAAGAATGCTACAAAAATGGGTAGTAAGAAAATACAAGCTAGATACGATATGCTTTTAGAGGTGTAAAGGAGGAGAACAAAGCTTAAAAGAAGTAAGTATTGACCCTCACTTCATCCAAAAAGGAGGAAGATATATAATCTAAACTAGTTTTACCTTGCAGTCAAGGCCACAAGAGACAGTGGGGCAAATTTATGAAAAGTGGCGCTGCAGCTAGTGGAGTGCCACTTTTCTTGTGCCCCTTAGTATCCCTTAATGTCACCATTTGTGCCTCATATTTAAAATACAGGCTGGATAGTCATGATGTCCTAACTATTTTGAATCAGGTAGCTGGCCTTGTTGACAAAAGAAAGATGTGCATTTCTATTTATCATTTTGATCATGAGGAATTTGGACACTAAAGGTCATGTTTGATGCATTCCAAGTAACAGTGAAATTCAGTAGTGGACTTGTATTGCTTCAGCAAAGATTTTAGACTAAGGGAGCACCAAAAAAGACAGTATACCTGGTGAAGCTCTGTAAGCAGTTGGAGGGCAGGAAGTATAAGTATTGTGATGTAACAGAAGCCTATCGTCTTTTATGTTTTCTGCAAGAGGTGGATACACCTTCCCCTTAGATCCATGGTGATGTTTATGCTCAAGGTATCACTACTGCTCATGCTAGTCTATTAGGATTAAATTTGAACTTTAAACAAAAGGAAACAAAACTGTGTCTGTACAACAGATATACAAAATTTGTGGAACCAATGAATGCAATTTGTAATGAATATTGAGTAGTCCTGATTGCTGTCATACCTGATACCCCACCTTAGTTGTAACATTCCTTTATATACCAGTTTCCTACATCCCCCATACACCCTCCATCTCATTTATTTGATGACCCTAATACAACTTACCTTTCTCTGCCTTCCTTCCAGCTTTACATTTTTTTCCATTGAAAAAATTATGCAATCAATATGAGGTTACTGAGGTATCAATGATATGGTATTGTGCCACAAAAGGATCCTCTCATTCAATCTGAAAAAGTAGTTATGATCTATATGTTACATGCATGTTTTCCATCAATGAAACTTGATAAAATATAAAAGAAGACAGAAGATATAGATGTGCACCTTATCACCATAAATAAATGATGTGAGCACAAAAAAGTTTCAGCCCTACTCCACTGGCAACCTAAAGAGTATATATTTTATTCAACTTTCTCTTTGTTGTGCATTAGGCTCTCAATAGCACTGGGCCTAAATTCCTAGTATCCTAACATTAGTGCTATGCCCTAGGAGAGGAGTTTATTCATCTAGTCAGATATCCTTCCACCTTGGCCTTATTCAGTGCATGAACTGGAGGCAAAGATTCCAGGGTATGAAGGCCACTCGGCTCTTGAAACCTTTGCCCCTGTACCTGTGGACACGAGTGCTTCAGATGGCATTTCCTAGGTTTTTGAAGAGATGGTTATTCATGGTGTAGGAGATATGTCTCTAATGGGTATCTTAGGTTATTGTAGTTGAGGTAAATTAGAACATAAAAACTGTATTTCTGTGATCTAGAAATAAAATAAATGGAACACTATCAGATTTGGCATTGCATGGAGAAGGAAATTATTTCATTTCCATATAGATCAGGGAAAATCAGACATAATGGTCAAAGAACAAGGTTCCTAAAATTCAAGATGCAGGACCAAAAAGATGATTTGGTTAGGTCGGGAATGCCTCATAATGAATCTAACTAACTGTTTCTAGGGAAAGTATAATCTTGGAAATTTCACATTTTATAATCCCTCTCAATGTGGGGCTCAGGAGAAACTCACAAATCCATATCAGAAATAGCCATGGTAGTAAAAGAGTGGAAAATCCTGAGTTTCAGTAATGACATTGTGAGACAAACAATTAGATGTCTGAAGCTGCACAAACATCCATAAGCAGGCTTCAGTTAATATAAATGTTTACAGGGTAAAGAAGCATGAGCTCAATGTTTACTGATGTTCTATCTTTCACAGACATCCCTTTTGACTTCCCTGGTAATTCAAATATAGAATTTTCCTTTGCTGTTCCGCGAACATGTATCGCTGGCATGCCAGAGACTCTGAAATAAAGTAGCAAAGGCAGGTAGGAAGATCTTAGAGGCATATTTGCAAGCTCATAGTGCCTCCTTACACATCAATTTTTACGCTAAGGCACCATTAAGGAAGCCTTTCTCCCACACTGAATTAACACAGTGGCGTAATGCTTTGCCTGCACACAGAGGGTTTGGCACAGGAAACTCTTTGATTTTGTATATAATTCAAACCCTGACAAAATCACTTAAAATGCATGGGGTAAAGTGAAGGCTAGTTTTGGCTACAGCACCTCAATGTATGCTTCAAAAACTTAGAAATTAGGATAAAAAGTCCAAGTTAAAGGGTAAATATGATTTTAAATGAATACTAAAAGAACACTAACACATAAATTATTGTTATAAGCACAATCCAGGATTTGAGCAACAGGCATGCAAACTGTAGCTCACACACCAGATACACTACATATGACTTCAAAATATTTCTGATAATTAATTAGAACATCCATCACAGTCATCACTGTATATTTATGATTTGGCATATCTGTCAGCCTAAGGGTGGTCCCTGCCAAACTTGTTTTTACCTATTTACCTCTATTTTTGCTGGAATTAGTTTTTTGTGGTCATAGGAGTAGTGCTAACGTTGTTGTTCTCACTTCTCTACGCACAGTAAAATTGGTTGATACCTAATTGTCACATTTAATTTTCTTTTAAGTCCCTTGTAGATTGGTATACCATATAGCCAGGTCCTGTAAATTAAGTGCTACTAGCAGGCCTGCAGCACTTATGGTACAAGTATTGTGTCACCCACTTAAGTAGCCCCTTGATAAATGTCCAAGACCTGCCATTACAGCCTGAATGCAATTTCAAACTACAAATTCGTCTTGGCAATATAACCCCCTTGCCAAACCTTAACCTTCCCTTTTATTGCCTATAAGTCGCCCTAAGGTCGGCCCTAGGTAGCCCATAGGGCAGAGCGCAGTGTAATTTAAAAGCTGGACATTTACCTTTAAGTTTCACATGTCCTGGTAGTGAAAATAAAATCTTACATTTTTTTCGATTGCTGTGAGGCCTATCTGTCCCACAGGATAACACTGGGTTGCCTTATTATATTTAATATTCTGTCCCACAGGATAACACTGGGTTGCCTTATTATATTTAATATGTGCTAACATTTGATTGGGAACACAGACCATTTCATGTTCGGTATCAATTAAACTGTAATTAAGAATCATATTTAATGGTAAAGTTGGATGTTAAATTACAATTTTTAAAATGTCACTTTCAGAAAGTTGGCATTTACCTGCCCTTTGCCATTTGGTGCCTGCAGCCTATCATAGGTCACATGACTGAATCCAGTTAACAGCTAGAGCTTGTGCATTCTCTCCAGACAGACACACAATAGAGGGATTAGGTGTGCTTCAATGGATCATATGCTGGCAGGATGGGGGCAGAGTTGGACACAGTCCCACTTGTTACTGAATAGGATGTGCTCTGCCTTCACACAAAGTGCTTCTTTCTACTGTATTGTCTCTGCAGAAAGTTTGGAGCCAGGGCAGCGGAGTTAGGAAAGAGAAACCTCAAGAGATTTCTCCTATTTTAAAGAAGGCAACATGTATAAAACTAGAGTCCTCAGACCCACTTTTCTGTTCACTTCCTGAACCTATGAAGGGACTGTCAGAAGACTGGCCTGCTATGTACTCCACAAGAAAGCTTTGCTGCACCTGGAAGGACTGCTTTGCTGTTTGGAGGCTACCTTGAATTCTCAGAGGTGTTGGATGTCTCTTGTGTTATATTTTCACTTTATAACCATTTGTGTGTTCCATAAATACTAAACACATCAGTTTTTTTTTACAAGGTGTTTGTGCCGCCGTTGCATAATTTTTTTTGTCCTGGGGCGGCGCAAAAACAACTCCATATTTACAAAGTGATACTAGAGGCCTGTAGCATCAGTTTTTACACCTTTGCATCAGTTTTCAATAGCATTGGATATGGCTGCGTCAGATACCGACAATGAAATGCAAGGTAGGCATTCCCTATTAAAAATTATGCCTCGTCAATGCAGCTGTATTTACAAGCTTTCTGAAAAATGACTCACGCTTAGGAAAAGTCATGCTAAGTCTGACTAGTGTCAAAATGTTAACACCTGGTCAGGCCAGGTGTTAAAATGACTCTTTGGCACAGGAATATAAGGAGAACTCACAAAAAGAGCACCCTGACACCATGGAGGACAACATGATTATACTCCTACTTCAGCTTGGGGCACCAAAAAGATCACCCCAACCCCCACCATCACCACCACATCCACCAACACCACACAATTACCACCACCCGCACCACACAGGCAGTGCAGGAGAAAGGAATGCATCTACTGCAAGCGGACATCCCTGATTGCCCTCAGGGAGGAAAAGATCACCTTCTACCAGCTCCGCAGGGAGTCCATCATCCAACTGCTCCACCTCATTGCACCCAGACTGCAGGCTACAGTCAACAGGGTCACCAACATACCATCACTGACGAAGCTCCTGGCCTTGCTACATCTGCTTGTGTCAGGCTCCTTCCAGACCAATGCAGCACTAGTGAGAGGACTGTCACAGACATCCTTCTAAGCATTCTTCCCCTCTGTCCCAGATGCCATCATTTGCTTCACACCCTGCCACATCCTCTTGCCTAACACCCAGCAACTGCAGCAGGAAACAAAACAAGGATTCTATGTCATCTCTCTATGTCCGCATGTGATGGGAGCCATGGACTGCACACATGTGCAACTCCTTCCTCTTGCTGCAACAACACTTATACAGGAACTGGAAACATACCCACTCAATGAATGTACAGGCCATCCTTGACTATCGTATGTTGATCCTGAATGTGGTGGCCAAATATCCAGGCAGTATACATGATGCCTAGATCTTCTGGCAGTGCAGCATTAACCAGAGATTCCAGGATGGACAATATGTATATGGTCTGCTTGTTGGTAAGCATTCAGCAAGTACCTAACTGACACAATAACAAATAGATATCGGGACAAAACACACAGATACCTGTCTGCCTACATAGATAGGAACTACAAGATATGGCCTCTCACACACATATGCACCATGCTTCAGAATAAATATGTAATGTGAAACACCCTGACATACAGGTGAAGACATCTCTACCCAGTTTTGTACACCTTGCATGATATAAAGGCACATAGCCATGCATGGCAATCAGGAAATTTACCCAACATCTCTTTGTGCAGGGGAGGCATACCATGTACACTGGGAGTTGGCACATGCAACACACATCAGATGTGTCATTGCTCACACATCAGGGACCAGGGGCCTCATATACAAGGCCCTACTGGCACAATGCACCACCGGAGCAGCATTTTACTCATGTTCCAAGGGCACAGTGAGCCTGCCCATGCTTACAAGGCCATGTATAGCCTCTGTGTGTGGATTTCACAGCCTTGTCAATGTGGATATTCCACGCATAACACAAAAGGGGCGTTCCTTGGGTGTTGCTTGGGTTATACCCATGCAACACCCATGGAGCTGAAGGTATTGGATCCATTTCCAGATTTACAAGGCTGGGAATGCAGCAGAATCTTACGCCACCTCAGGTGTGGTGTATGAGTGATGCAACGGGGAAGTCTATATTTATTTTTCCCTGTATCATCCTGTTATTATGTGTGCTGTAGAATGCAGCACACATACAAAGAGGGAAACACCTCTTATGATTGTGTTTGGCCAGGAAGGTGTCCCTTCCTTCACAAAAACAATCATCCCCACAATGCAGGCACCTATGCACCATCCACCATGCTGCCTGCATTTGTGCCTGGCAACACTTTGTGCACCATAGCAGGAGGAGAGGACAGAAAGGAGACATATCTTGTAGATAAAGTACATTTCTGCACTTTCCTGTTGACAGATGACAGCACAGCAAGGCACTGTGCCAGATCACAAAACAGGGCCTATGGGCAAGTGACATGTAGCTGTACAAATGTATAATGGTATGAAAAATAACTCCCATCTCACATGTAAGAAGTGTAATGCTACACATACATCACTTACCATGCTTCTGAGGCAGTAGCCTTGACTGGAAGGTACTTCAACAACACAAATTCAATCCTGAAAGCAAAGGAGACCATCTACAACCCCTGATGCAAGTGTGAATATGCATGTGCTAGACACCTTGTGTATAAGTCTAGTTGTATGGAACCCAAATCTGCAGGAGGCCCTAAGTATTGGGTACCAGTTCCCCGTCTTAGAGACGTAGCACAGTGCACAAAGTTGTGTAGCTGGACTGCAGATGACTATCAACAAATTGGCAGTATACATGTGTTGTGTGCGCAAATTGGGCACAGTGCTGTCACACATGTACACAACGTTCCCTCACTGTGACATGCAACCATGGATTGGGAAATGGTGAGTGCATACTGTGTAGATAGCATCACGTCAACTGTGATGAACAATGTAGGACAATCAAGGGCATGGACAAATGTAATGTATTGCAACACCAACATCTGGGGATGAGCATGGACATATACATGTGTCTGTGTCAGCCATGTCTCGCATGTAATCAACAACCTAGGCTGGACCTGCAAATAAAATTCACATACACATTCTGTCTCACCACACATGTATTGTGAACACAAAACATTGAGTAGATTTGAGCAATGGGAAGCAGCCACCATCTCTAAATCTGCTGCAGAACTATGACAGGAAGTTGAATTGTGTGATGTATCTGGCCATGCACTGCTTTTGACATACCATACAGTGAGTGAACAGGCCCCTGGAAACAGCAGTGCACTGTCATGACTGACATATCATGTGGTCATAATTGGGAGAAGTGCAAAATAAACCCAATACTCAAACACACATGGGCAGGACATATGCAAATACAGTAATCTAAACCAATGACATTGGTGCTTTTTTTTTGTATGTTTAACTGACATAGCCTATAGTATCAAACCGTGGGTCATGAAACCGTTTGGAAACACACACACTGGGCCAGAAAAGGCTTGCAACCAGGTGCACAATAATACAAGAAACATCGTTGAGCGGACATTTGGTCTACTCAAGGGCTGATTTCACTGCCTGGACGTTTTGGGTGGGAGATTCCTGTATTTTCCCTCCTTGGTCTGCAAGACTATATTGGCCTGTGCAAGACTGCACAGTATTTTTGTAACGACAAATGTCCCCTGGGACGAAGAACTCGAGGCACCTAGGGAACAGGAGGATGATGAGCCACTACATCAACCTGATTTCCAGAACACTGCTGCAGGTGTACGGAGACATGCATACATCGTGCCAAACCTCTTGAGTTAACCACTTGTGACTAAAGGCATGACTGCCAAACATGTAAATAGATGAGTCATTCTAACATATGCCTTGATGTATCTGGCACAGTTCCACTTAGAAAATAACACACCCACATCCAGGAAACTATAAGTACGCCACACCAGTTGTCAATCAAATGTGAACACTGTCATCATCCTCAAAGTACCAGACACAATGCACTGATCTCACAAAAGTGTGATGTGTATTATGTGCATGGGCTTTCGAACAAACATGTTGACCTGAAAATACTCATATTCAACAACGATTTTTTAGGACAAAATGAAAATTAATAGAAACAAACTACCATTTGATGCATTAGGGCCAAACTGTAAGCAAGGTATGTAATTAGGAGACATAAATTGCAAAAGTGGATCAGTGTGAGATATGTGTCAACTCAATGGGTGAAAAAGTCATGACACTGGTGACAATTCACAAAATCCACATCTTTTACACTCACATGTTTGACAATTAGTAAGTGAATCACAGACAAAAGTACACCAGTATGTTTAGCACAGTGTCTGATAAATGTATGATCATTTTGCAGGGATGCCAATCAATGGCATAGCACATCATATGCGGTTGCCAATATGTCTTAGTACATCAGGACACAGAAGGACTTGTAAATGTATGTGAAACCATTATCTGTAATTACCATTACCTCCATCCACCCTTATTCACTGTGCACCTGACAAAGGAAAAAACTGCAGCTACGTGTTCATACTGCTCACAAGCACACCCATATGTAAAATCAGCAGAGTCATAATGGTGTCCCAAATAGGACCTACTACATTGTGGAGGGGACTTCAAGAGTACACAAGTTTTACTTCAGGAAATGTTTTGGGGAAAATTAGCCAACTCACCACCAAGAGCAACTAAACCAATACTAGTGTAATGCAAAGTGCATACAACATGTGCAGGGCATAGTCTCCCATGGCACAAAGACAATGAGGAGCATGAAGAATGGGTCAATGAGTATGGTGACGATGGGGTGCAAGAACAAGATGTAACAACAATAGCAACATCATTGCTGATGTACCATATACTAGTCATGTGTGTGGTACATGCATGAATGACTCACACATTGCCAGAAGAGTGTGATTACCAGAAAGAGATTTACTATGTAAGAAAAAACATATCATTTCAACCAGCGTGTAGTCAAATTACCTGCCTAGTCACAGTGTGAGATTGCCTTGTGCAGAGTCAGTCTCCGGAGGCAAACTGGCAAAGTGTCCCCTGATGCAGGCCCCTGCATGGGGGGAACATGAGCAAATTGTATCATCCACATATCCCTTCACATGTGCGTACATGCTATCACAACACTTGCCTGTGTCTGGAGACTACCCCCCTACCATTGCCTGACAGCCTGCTGTCTGCACTGTGGGACACGCCACATATTGGCAGATGTCCGCACTGTCCTAGATGTGAGTATACAACCCCATCACACAGCACGTCTGTGGCATCCCTGGGGGTAAACCAAGCAGTAGATTCAGGTGCCAACACATATTTGGCACATGGGGCAAAACCTTCAAAGGTGTAGTGTCAACAAAACATAAAAAATGTGACCTTTGCATTATCTGATCCTTGTAACGCATGCACTTTCACCCATAAACATTTACAAAACATACATTGGACACATGGAAAGAGAGGAGAGTGTAAAACATATGTGAACATATGTGGTAGTGGAATCAAAACTGAACATGGCAAAGCACTTTGTACCTGAGTAAGGCATCTCTTATGCACAGGTAGGCTGTTGTAACTCATGGTGCAATCTATGTCTGATATGTCTTGCTACCCCACACATTGTTATCTAAGTAAAAACACAGTGAGGACAGTGAGCCTGAAGTACAGGGTCCTACACATGTATGCAGAGTGACAAAATGTGGTTTCCTTAACATATTCCTGCTGTGTGTCCCACAGGAATATCACTGTAAATCATGTACTTCCAGGATTGAGGACCATGTGAATAGGGCCCTAAGATTAGCAGGACAGTGGTCAACATACCACACTTGGATTTGTAGTTGATTTACCTACTCCTGTGGTGTGATGCCCCATACTCTATGTTGTGTATGACAACATTGCTATTCCCTGTCATTTTCAACAATCTGGAGATGTGTGTTAGACTAGAGGGATGTCCATACAACAGTGCCATACGACATGCCAATACCAAAGTCAGCTTCAGATAGTGCTGGCCCTGATAGTCTACAGGATGTAATGCAAAATGGTACATACAATAAACTGCATTAGCCATTGCTGTTCCAAGATCCTTTTGCAGATAAGATGTAGAGCAAGCATGCACCCACCTATTAAATGGTTGTGCTGCATGCTTGTGTGCAGCAAGGTGACATTAATTCTGCACCCATATGTACAGGCAATGATCTGCATAGTGAGACACATGCAGTTACTCTGGGATTATGCTAGCAATCATGGCAC
Source organism: Pleurodeles waltl (assembly GCF_031143425.1). Classification (NCBI taxonomy): domain Eukaryota; kingdom Metazoa; phylum Chordata; class Amphibia; order Caudata; family Salamandridae; genus Pleurodeles; species Pleurodeles waltl. Next base: position 253,851,616 of record NC_090437.1, on the reverse strand, counting down.
AGCCCACCATGCATGTACATAAGTAAATAAGGCCGTAGTTTCATTTGTAATGTGACTGAGCTATCCACACTCTATTCTTGCATATGATACCTGACACATGTATTTTCTATGTAGCAATGTGTTCAAATATGTGTCCTTGCCATATCAGGCACATAATGTTGTGAGACATGCCATAGAACTTACAATCACTTCCCAGATGACTTTGCTAAATGCCAGTGGACCCAAGGACAATAGAGCATGCAGAAGGGGCATTGATCAGCAATGCAACATGCTGAGTGTCCCATAACATGATCACAAAACAGCATTTTTCGTAACCATTTTCAATGATGACATGGTCATTCAAATATGTCACTAGACAAGGCATTGCTGTTGTGTAACATTTGCTTGGCCTTGATATCTTGATCATAAACAATGTGGAGATAATGGATATTGGGCAGATGTCTATTCACAGTTCCCATTAATGTTATTGTGATTTCAGATGTGCATCATATAATGTCTACAAATAGTATTTACATGCATTGCTTCATGTTCATTTGCCCAGTGAACCTTTGTATAACATGTAATCCTCCTTTTTACTCAGACAACATGACCCCATACCAGAAGAGAAACTTCAAAAAAAGGGCTGAATGCTATCTCCACACCAGCTATGTGAGAAGGGTGTTCAAGAGGATGAGGAAACCTATGACCATGAGAGAGCATCAGGGTCCCGGAGTGCCTTTCTCTAAGAGCCTCCATCCATGGAAAGAGCCACCTCCACCCACCATCAATGGGCCAGGTCTCCGTCCAAGACAGTGGTGGGCCTGCAGAGACTGGCCTGTCCACCTTCACCATCACCACAACTACCCCAGCCTCACCACAGATCTCACCCCAAGTACTTTGGGTAGATTTCAAGAGGGAAATGAGGACTGAAATAGAAGACAAGAAGATATGCCTCTCAAACCTGGAGCACAATCAATCAATCAAGGATTTGTAGAGCATGGCTAATCACCCATAGGGTCCCAAGGTGCTGTATGTGGGTGTGCTGCTCAGTGAAAGAACCAGATCTTGAGGTCCTTCCGGAACTGCTTCAGTGATGTGGTCTGCCTGAGCTTGAGAGCAATTGCATTCCATGTCCGGGCTGCTAGGTAGGAGAAAAATCTTCACTCCTACTGTACTTTTCCAGATCTTGGGGACGGCTGCAAGGGCAAGCTGGGAGGAATTGAGATGTCTGTTGGGTATGTTGAAGGTGAGGTGGTAGTTGAGGTATGCCCGTCCTATGTTGTGCAGTACCTTTTAGGTGTGGATCAAGAGTTTGTATGTGATGCGCTTGTTGACTGGGAGCCAGTGTAGGTCTCTGAGGTGGGAGGAGATGCGGCTGTGTCAGGGGATGTCCAGAATGAGTCTGGCTGCTGCATTCCGGACTCTTTGTAGTCTTGATTAAAGGTTCTTGGTAAAGCTGGCAAAGAGTGCATTGCCATAGTCCAATTTGCTAGTGATGAGTGCGGGGGAATCCATTTGAAAATCAATCTTCCGCAGGAGTTGGAGGGTGTAGAAGCATGATGGAGAGACGGTGTTGACTTGATGGTTCATCGATAGAAAGGAGTCCAGGATGATGCCTAGGTTGTGCACATGGTCAGTGTGGGTGGGGGCATTTCCCGGAGTGGTGGCCCGCCAGGCAGAAGAGGTGGAGCTAATCGCGAGGATCTCTGTCTTGTTTGAGTTGAGCTTGAGGCAGCTGGCCTCCATCCAGTTGTTAAAATGCCTCTTGACTTGAGCAGAGTCCTCGGACAAAGAGAAGATCAGTTGGGTGTCGTCATGTAGGAGACTATGTTTAGCTCCTGTTGTTTGGTGACCTTGGAAAGCGGGACCATGTAGATGTTGAAAAGGGTCGGGCTGAGTGAAGATCCTTGGGGCACTCCGCAGCAAGTGTCTTTAGGTTTTGACATGAACGTGGTAGTCCTACTCCCTTTGTTCTTCGAGTGAGGAAGGACCTGATCCAATCCAGGGCTTTCTCTCAGGTGCCGGCATCGTGCAGTCTGTCACAGAGGGTGGAGTGGGAGATGGTGTCAAATGCAGTGGAGAGGTTGAGGAGGATGAGTGCGGCCCTGCCTCCGTGGTCCAGAATGATGCGCATGTCGTCGGGGGCTGCTAAGAGTGTGGTTTCAGTGCTGTGGTTGCTTCTGAATCTGGCCTTGGAGGAGCCTAGGATACCGTGTGCCTCAAGGAATTCGGTGAGTTGCTAGCTGACAGCTTTCTCCATTACCTTGGATGGGAAAGGGAGCGGAGAGATGAGTCTGTAGTTTTTCAGCTCCCTAGGGTAAACTGTGGGTTTCTTCAGTAGTGGGCTGATTTCGGCGTGCTTCCAGTATGAAAAGAATGTGGTGGTCTCAAACGATCGATTGATGGTTTGGCAGAGCTCAGGTGCTATGATGGCGCTGGCCAGATTGCGGATATGATGAGGGCATGGATAAGAGGGTGCTCCCGAGTGGATGGAGTTCATCAGTCTTTCGATGTCCTCTATGGTTATGGGAGTCCAGGAGTTCAGTATCTGGTGAGGAGCTAATATGTGGTGGTGAGTGGTGCTGACGGGATTTGGTTTCTCAAGCCTTCATAGATGTCCTGGATCTTAAAGTGAAAGAAGGTGGTGAGGATGTTGCAGAGGTCTTGGGAGGAAGGGATGGAAGAGGTGTCTGTTAAAGTGTTTGTGAACTCTTTGATGATGATGAAGAGCACTTTGTTTTTGTGAGTGCCAGTTTTGAGGTGTGCTTGAAAGGCAGCATTTTTGGTGGCTCTGATGTTCTGGTGGTGCGTTGTGACTGCATTTTTGAAGGCTTCGCTGTCTTCTGTTTATTTGCTGATCTTCCATTTATGTTCCAGTTATCTTCAGAAGCAATTGGATTTCCATAGGTCTGTCGGTGCAGTTTGAGATCCAGCAGTGAAGGTTGCTTGTGGCTTCATTTTCTTCCACTGTGTCTGGTGGGAGGGAGTGGTTGAGAGCATTAGTAAGTTGTGCTTCTGTGATTTTGCCCCAGCATCTTCTGGGGGGCATAGGGTGTAGTGGCCTGCAGTGTTCTTTGTGTAGGTAAAGTAGATGCACTTGTGGTCGGTCCAATAGTGTTCGGAGGTGTGGGGGATGGTGATGTTGTCACCTGTTGAGAAAACAGGGTCGAGAATGTGTCCGGCTCTGTGGGTGGGGACGTTGATCAGTTGTTTTAGGTTGAGACATGTGAGGTTGTCCAGGTTTGAGGTATTGGGGTCATTGTGGGTATCAAGGTGGAAGTTGAGGTCGCCGAGTAGGATGTAGTCAGAGGAGGTGAGAGCTTGGGGGGGCAACAAGGTTGGCAATGTCTTTGCAGAACTGGAGCCAGGGTTCAGGTGACCTGTAGATGCGGGTGCCACGTAGGAAGGTGTTTCGGTTGGTCTGGATCTGAAAATGAAGGTCTTGGTGAGTTGACTGAGACTGTGCCTCAATGGTAGTAGATAGGCGGAGATTGTTCTTGTAGATTATGGCAATGCCTCCTCCAGGCCGGTTGGCTCTGTCCTTGTGGATGATTTTGTAGTTGTCCAGGATGGCCATGGAGATGTCTGAGGCAGCAGTGGGGGTGATCTAAGTCTTCGTGAAGAAGGTGACATCTGGGTCCCAGACTTCTACTGCATACTTGATGAGGGAGCATATGTTGAGGAATATGCACTTGAGGTGGTTGTCCGTGCTTGGTGCTGGATCATGGGACGGTCCTTGGAGGGTGCTGGAGCAGAGGCAGCAAGAAAAAGGTCCATGGGTGTTCCTAGAGTTGGCTTGGTGGCAGGCTGATGATTTTCTCAGGTTGAGGCTAGCGTTGAACCGGCGCATGGGACGAGAACCAGGGTCTATGGTGCTGAGTGTGGTCCAAGTGTGGACCGGCGCAGACAGGCTTGCTTTTGGCAGGCACAAACATGACCAAATGCTTATCATACTACAGGAAATCAAGGCCACTGTGATAAAAAAATGAGGCGCAGAATGGCCCAAACAAAGACTTACCTCCCTTCCCCTTGTATATAGTTTTTTATAGTTGATGTTTTAGATAGTTTATGTTAGGTATGTTAGTGTAGTGTAGGGTAGTTTTAATCTGTAGTAGTTTTTTGGGGGTGGGTAGTTTATCTGGGGGTTCTTATTATTGGGTGTTATTAATCTGTGTACTTTTTTATTAAAAAAAATTTAAATATATATTTGTTTCGGCCTAGATGTTTAGTTAGTTTATGTATAGCTTCAGTTTCTGCTGTCCTTCTCTACGGATGTATTTTAAGGGGGGTGGGAAGTTGATGTCTACTCTGTTGCATTAAGTGAATAGGATAAGTTAAGATAAGTTGTTAGTTGTAGTTATAAAGTATTTTTAGGTACTGTAGGATATGTAAGGAGAGTTAGGTTAGATAGTTTAGGTAGCTTTTAGGATTTAATATGTCTCCCCAGGTTGTTTGGGACATGGATTTGGCTGTGCAAGCAGTATTTGAAAATGTGGGACAGGTGGATTCCTTATGGGCAAGAACGTATCATAATATCAAAAGGATCCCCTCAGCTATCTACAAACGTCATTTATCTATATGAATGACAATCTGGATGTGAATGGATGAACATCCCATTACAGGTATTCATGTTCATTTGCTCTGTGTTAGGAAGTCATAGGACATGCATTTGTGGAATGTTGTCATTGCACTCACCCTAATTCACGGATTTGTTACTCAGACACTTATGCCTGCCCCTCACAGACCTAAATGAACATCATTTGGTTGTCACATCAATGTGAGATTTTTTATACTGTCCTTGCTTAGACCAGCCACTTGTGGTGTGAATGACATCAGCTGTCACCATGACTGCATGATATATGTTACAGTACATGCTATGGAGCTACAAAAACTGTTTTTCCATGAATTTACATTTTATAACCCTCAAGTATTTTCACTCAATCTGAATGGCTTTGTCTTGGACTGCAATCCACACAATTTCCTTTGGTAAGCAGTCAATGTATTATTTTCACATAATGCAACATGTTTGTGTTGTTCCTGCTTCAGACACACATACAACACCAAGGTTGTAATAAGTGATTTTATTTACATGTGTTAATTTACATACAGTACTGATGTACATTTCATGGGACAACAACCCCAACAGATGTACTTAGCCATTGGATGTCCACACACTGTCCAAGGGGGTGAACATGTCATGGGACATATGTAGGAGAGGAGTGTTTTAGTGAGAGGGGGACCACATTACCATTATGGAAGATTGGCCACAATGACAGTCCACATATGTGAGAGGTCAAGAGTGGGAGATGCTAACTGAGGACAGTGCCAGGTGTTTTGACACTGGCATGATCTATAGCACAGAGCAGAGAAGAAAGGGGCCAAGTGCCATAGAGAAAACCTACCAGGCAGTTTTCCTGGTGAAAGATGTTCCTTACACATATTCATCCTCTGATGTATGTGTTACCTCCAGTGACAGGGGTGGTTTAGGTGCAGAAGTACAAGGAAGCAAACACACACTAGGGGCTGAAAATATGTATTATGTGACCATGGCAACTCCCATCTATGGGAACACATGAGGCAGCAGAGCAGCAAGGAGGATCTGCAGAGTCTTCACCACTGCAGGAAAGTCACTGTGAAGGGCACCATAGGTGGCAGTCAGGGAGTCCTGCTTCAGCTCCAAGGGCTCCTAGACATTTTGTATTGCCACCAGCCTGTAGGCAACCTTGCTGGTGGCACTTTGGCTGGGCATTTGCTTGTGCCTCAGCCTCATGACATCAGCAATGTCAGCCAGGGACTGCTGGATGCCAGGAAGTGGAGAGTAGTTTCTTGTATGGAAGATGAGTTGTCCTCATTTGGACTGAGACACCTCAGGACTGCCTCTAGGGTATCTGCCACAGTCTCCAGCCGCACATGCACTGTATCTTCCAACTCCCACTGGATTCCTACTGGAGTTTTTTGGAATGTAAGTGCTAGTTCCTGGGAGTACAGGGCTGTGGTTGAGATGGCAGATGGTGTATGTTTAGATGTTCGGTGGATACCCTGCTGTCTAGCATCCTTGCAACCAGAGATAGTGTCTGCATGGCACCTAGGACTTGATGAGGGTATCCAGATTAAGGGTTTAGAGCTGGTCATCTACACCATCGGAGAAGTGAAGGACGGGCAACTGGCCAAGAGGCATGGTGTCATCCTGTGCAATTAAATGGAGGTAAGTTAATGTCCAGCTCGTCTAGATGTTGACATGAGTGATCAGGTTTACAATCATGGTCTCCAAGGGAGTTTTTTTTGAAGGCCTAATTTCAAGGGCCTTACCAGCATACTGCGCAGCTGGAGTGTCATTGAATTAGATGCTCCAGTGGCACTGTGTGCAGACCCCTAATTTGCAAGACGACACCATGCCAAATTGTGTAGCTTGTCATGGCCCTGCAATTGTGTACCCCTTTCACACATTACACTGCATACAACCTGAGTTCCTTGGATGTTGCTGTGGTTGTTACTCAGCAACACCCATTGAATCCAAAGGAATGTGACACATTCCCAGATTTAGATGTATGGAAATGCATCAGATTCCTACACAACCTCAGGGGTGACATTGAAGTGGCGCAACTTAGAAAATTGGTATTTTAGTCCCAATTGTTTCCCATTTCAATGTGTGCCGCATTCTGCAGCACACATAGAAAGTGGATGACAACATTCATGATTGCTCAAGTTCGAGAAAGTGTCCCTTTCAGCTTATGAGCACTCAGCCCTGCAGTGAGTACACTATCACGGAGGAAAGTATAGGTATGTGTTGCATTTTGGTAAATACAACACATCCCTGCACTTTCAAAATGATGCAACACCACAATGCATCATTTTCTCATACATTGGGCCCTGAGTTGGACAATGATGTGTGTCATTGGTATTGATGCATAGTGTCCCAAGATTTACATTACAAATGGATTGTTCTCACAGGCGCTGTGTACCTGCTCTGAGGGGGATGGGTTTCTGTCCTACTGTGTAGTTTGACTCACTTAAATTTCCACCATAACATCCTGATGTGATTTGTTTATCTGCAGAGTGTCACACATCATATGATTCAGGACCACACCATTGTATGTGTTGAGATCTCCTCAAATTTCCCACTTTTGAAGCCTGGTACACAGTTAAGTGGCCCACAGTGATCCAATCCAACTCATACATTTATTCTAACATGCCTATAGCAGGTTGATCATGCATGTTGATATCCAGTGGTACTGCATAATATTTTGTTATGGACAGCAATTGTTGGGGCCTCACCCCACATTGTAGTGGTGTTGTAGTTTGTGGCAAGTCCCTAAATCTGAATCCAAATCAGTGAGTCCACCCACTTCAGCCTAAGTTCCTCCATTGGTCCCATGATTTGTGGTGATTAGGTGTTTCTTGGTATCCCTCTGTCAAATTCTTGTTTGACAACCTCCAAATTGCACATGTGGCACCATGAGAAATTGTTGCCTCATATTCCTTCCTGGCATGTGCCACATGCTCCCCCTTGTCCACATGACATGTGGGTTGTGGCCCCCAATGCGCTTTTTACTTCCATCCCTTCGCAGGTGTGTCGACCCAGTAGCCCATATGCATTTGTGGAGGTACCATGCACAACACATGTCCATTTCCGCTTCCCCAGTATGTACAGACCGGATGTAGTTTTGCCTTAAGGAGTAAGGACCTACCATGTAGAGCAGTAGCAGTGGCACACCATGCCCACTCATAATCCTTAGTTTATACACACATGGGGCCTGATGTAGCAAACACTTTGCGACTCGCAAACGGCGAAAATCGCCATTTGCGACTCGCAAATGCGTGTTTGCTGTGTAGAAATGCATTTTGCGAGTCGGAACCGAGTCGCAAAATGCATTTCCGAGTCGCAAATAGGAAGGGGTGTTCCCTTCCTATTTGCGAGTCGCAGTGGTATGCAATTCCATTTGCGACCGCGTACGCGGTCGCAAATGGAGTCGCAGTTACCATCCACTCGAAGTGGATGGTTACCCACTCGCAAACGGGAAGGGGTCCCCATGGGACCACTTCCCCTTTGTGACTGGACCCAAAAATATTTTTTCTGAGCAGGCAGTGGTCCAAGGGACCACTGCCTGCCCTGAAAAAATCAGAAACAAAAGGTTTCGTTTTTTTTTTCTAAGTGCAGCTCGTTTTCCTTTAAGGAAAACGGGCTACACTTGGAAAAAAAAAACTGCTTTATTTAAAAGCAGTCACGGACATGGAGGTCTGCTGTTCCCAGCAGGCCTCCATCCCCGTGAGTGCCCAAAGCCGCTATGGGGGCACAAATTGCGACCCACCTCATGAATATTAATGAGGTGGGTCTTTGCGACCCCATAGCGACTCGCAGAAGGTGTCTGAGAAACCTTTCTGCATACCAAATTGCGACTTGCAATTTGCGAGTCGCAGGGACTCGCAAATTGCAAGTCGCAATTTGGTATATTGCTACATCTGGCCCTTAGTCCAGTGTTGTCCATTTTTCACATCACCCACCCTCCAATTGATTATTTGTGATGAGTTCCTGTGGTCCCTTCCATGGCAGATAACACCTGTGTGTGCTCCCCTGCCCACCATGTCAGCTGGGTTCAATTTAGTTTAATGCAGGGTACAATAGACCCTGCTATTTCCCTATGTGTGCATGCCTCCCATCAACCACACCTGACCCATCTCAGATGAGTTGTTTGTCCTGTGGCACAACCATTCCATTCAGAGGATTTATATCCTAGATTAGTGTGCATAAGCCCAAGTGAGACCGAGTAGTTACATGGTGAAAGGATGCCTGCATTTGAGCTAGGCAGCAGTTTGTGTGCTACTACACATTCCTGCACTTTCAACACGACACAGCGCAGCACAGCAAGCTGGTTGTCTGTGCTGCGCTGCATCATTTCCTCATACATGAGGCACAAAGGGCCTCATTTATGGGCCCGGTGGAGCAGGTGGGGCAGTAAGTACCTTTCTGCACCACCCTGCACCACCAGCAAAGGGCAGAAATGTGCCATATCAACAAGAAACCATGCATTTTTTTCCTCTTCCCCTGTGTTTGTGCACAAAATGCTGGCTAGTGCCAACACAGGCATACTTACACCATGCTGCAGGCTGCCTGGGTTGCAAGGATGGTTGTTTTATGCAATAAGGGACACCTTCCTGCACAACAACAATCACAAGAGGTGTTTTTCTCTTGCTATGTGTGCTGCATTCTGTAACTATTTCTCCCCGTTTCATCATTCTTATGCCACCCACGAGTTGGCAGAGGAATGTGGCACATTTCCAGCCCTATAAATCTGTGAATGCATCAGCTTCCTTCACGTTCCATGGCTGTTGCATGGGAACACCCCAAGCAACACCAATGGAATGCCCCTTTTACGCAGCATTATGTGTGACAGGTGCCTACATTTGCAAGGCCATAAAAAGCCACGCAAGGTGGCTTTGCATTGCCATGTAAATACGGGCTGGCACACTTCCTCACCGGAGCGTCAATAAAAATGTCCACTCTGGTGGAGCAGTGTGCTGCAAGTGCTTTGTAAATGAGGCTCAAAGTGAGGTGAACATGGACTGATGCTTCAATTCATACAATGAAGAATGTGAGGTGATGGTTCTGGCCTGGATTGTGCCAATTGCTTGAGGTCAGCGCACAATACATCTCTTTGCTTTTTAACCTTTAAGTGTGCCAGCATACTACATTATAGCCTGCAGACAGTGCATTTCGACACTGGGACATGGCTGCCACCCCTTTTGATATTGCATAGTGACCACATTGTCCCCCACTGCAACTTACCCTTGGGTTGAGGTAGTTTGTCATATGCTATACTGTTTTGCCCTGAGACTTCTGCGGCCAACTCCTCAGGGATGACGTCTACCACCATCTCCTCCAACATACCCAGCTGCTCCTCTGGTGCTGCGCTTCTACCTCTAGTTTGCTGGCCGGTTTCTTCTTTGTTCTGTGCTTGCAATCATGCCAGTGCTTCTTACAGTTGATGACTCTCCTCTTGACCTCTGCCACACTGTTGACTTTATTCACCATTGACTGCCTAAATGGCCTCTTTCTTCAGTAATGGCAGGTTTGAGGTGAGGAATGGCTGTTGTTGATGCTGGGTCACGTCACCGATCAAGATGTTGTTCTCTTCTTCACTGAACCTGTGATTCCTCTTCCCCTTCTCCTGGGAGTCTGTCTGGACATCCTGGCTGGTACTTGGGCTATTGGGGTTGTCCTGAAGTCCCTGGTCCCCAGGGGTCTCCATTTCTGCTTCTGCAGAGTGTCCTGCTTGTGTATTTTTATGAAGCTGCTTTTTAAAGGTGCTTTTCCAATGCTTTTAGTTGCAAAAGTGATGCTAGGCTGACTAGTGTCAGATTATATGCCACAAATCAGGCTAGCGTTACTTTTGCAGCATTAGCATCATTTTGGTTTACGATGTGGCATACATGCTAGTCAAATTCTTTTTGCGCTGCCCTGATCCTAACGCCAATAAATACAGCACAAGCATTGCATTAGGATCTGTTGTTACACAGCGTTAAACAGTTTGATGCAATGCTGCACTGCTGCACCGCTGCAGCATTGCGTCATTTTTTGTAAATGAGGCCCATTGTCTCTAAGTTATGCCGATTGCTTTTTGTGCCAAGCTACCCATGGTTAAGCACAGGTTAATTAAGCAGCTTTTTTTGTTCAATCTACTAGGGATTGTGGATGTTGCTTGTACTGGGGTCAAACCCCCCCGATCAACCAATAACTCAATTTCTCACATGGATTAAACACATTGTCTATTGAAAAGGCATTTTGAGATACCTGCAACTTTACAGTACATACATGGATTAGCACTCTGGTTAGCAGTAACTTGTATTAGTCAACCAAGGTCCAGCTTGTCAATTTTTATGCAGATCCTTCCATGAGATCAAAAGTTGAGATGTGCAAACAAAATGTAACCAAACAGGCAGGGAAATTTACAAGTTTTACGCAACTGACATAAGTGTAGTTTGCACCACTATGATGCTTGTGACCTCACATGTATTATATCACTAATGGTTGTAAACAATGGTGCTTTCTCTGTGAATTTCATTGGTTTTTCAAGTTAAGATCTTACTACCTTTCTCACTGCCTCTTGTATAACTTCTTTTTTTTTAGTGTACAGATAGAGACATACATATACTAGACCTAGGCAGAATTCTCATTATGGTAGACTATTCAGAGTATTTCTAGTAATTCTGCATTACTCTTTCTGACATGAAATTACTGATAATTTTGTGATTACTCCTCCTTGCAGTATTAACAATAACTTGTGGTGGTAATCGTACAGATCATTTAGGCGGTCATTCTGACCGCGGCGGTCGGCGGTCGCCGCCCGCCAAGCGGTTCCCGCGGAAAGACCGCTCCATGGTCAAAAGACCGCGGCGCCAATTCCGGCTTTCCCGCTGGGCCGGCGGGCGACCGCCAGAAGACCGCCGGCCGGCCCAGCGGGACAGCCCCTTCAACAATTAAGCCGGCTCGGAATGGAGCCGGCGGAGTTGAAGGGGTGCGACGGGTGCAGTGGCACCCGTCGCGATTTTCACCGTCTGCACAGCAGACAGTGAAAATCTTTGTGGGGCCCTGTTAGGGGGTCCCTGCACTGCCCATGCCAGTGGCATGGACAGTGCGGGGCCCCCAGGGGCCCCACGGCACCTGTTCCTGCCATCCTGGTTCTGGCGGTGGACACCGCCAGAAACAGGCTGGCGGGAAGGCGCTCGGAATCCCCATGGCGGTGCTGCAAGCAGCGCCGCCATGGCGGGTTCCCTGGGCCAGCGGGAAACCGGCAGGAAACCGCCGGCTCCCCTTTTCTGACCGCGGCTTTACCGCCCCGATCAGAATCGCCCAGGAAGCACCGCCAGCCTGTTGGCGGTGCTTCCGCCGCACTCCGCCATGGCGGTCATGGACCGCCAAGGTCAGAATGACCCCCTTAGTGAGCATGAGCAGCAGCTTCCTATTCATCTTCTGCATCCTTGAATTCATGTTGAATGTGAGGGTGCATATTGCTACCCCAAGAGCACATTTATCTTGTGTAAGCAGCTGCTCGCTATTTATGTTCTGTTGGATTTAGCAGTATGTCTCAGTGCAAAATACATCTTCAGATCCATTTTGGATACAAAGGGGCATGTTATGCTAAGAAATAGCTCTAAATGCAGAATTACTCTTCTCTCTCAATTCAAGTGTAGTTTTGTGGCATTCCTACGTAATTCCACATTATTACACTACACAGAAATACTCCGGTCATGTTAGAGTAACATTTTAAATGTACAATACCACTGAAATTCACCAGCTACATTCATCTCAAGGAGCTAAAACTCATGCCCCAAGGTAACAGAGTGGCAGATGCTACACTGTAGTTGTAGCTAGGACTGAGGGCCTTGAAGGAAAATGGGATGCTTTAAAAAGAAGAAAATGTAACATTAAAGTTTCATTTTTTTTAGGAGTAGACATTGGTCCCTGTGAGTACTGCCTGCTCTTAAAAAATGTGTCCCCAACCATTCATAAAGGGGTTTCCTGGGGTCCTCTTACCATTTGCGAATGTATTACCACCAACTTTACATTGGAGGTACATTGTGAATATTTTGTGAACGCATTTTGGTCACAAAACATTTGTACATAGCTTCCACATGTGGTATTAGGAAGGGAAACTCTCAACAGGTCCCTTCCTAATACCAAATCACAAACCTAAATTGTGATCCGGTAACAAGCTGCCGAATCACAACTTGGGCAAATATTTTTTTTCTGGTCACAAATGGAACGATTCTGGGAATTGGCCTATTTGCGATTAGAGAAAAGCTTCGTGCGTGTGGCCCCAAGCTACCAAGTTACTATAGGAAGTGAATTTTTTGGTTTGCTTTTTTTTCTTTCAGCCACCTCACAAAATGCATACTTTCTGGACAAAGATCTAGCTTTCTGTCAAATTTGGTGTAATTCCGTTTAACCGTTTTCGCCGTATGGCTGTTCAAGTTTCCTAAGGAAAACTAAATGAGAAATTGTGTTTTAGGACCCCCATTATTCCTTTGCTCCTGCTTGATGGATAACTCTGAAACTTTACAGGAACTTTACAAGTTTGTTAACTTTATTTTTAAGGTTCAAGAAGATTCGTCAAACTACACCAATGTTACCAGTCAGTTAAATAACCGTTTTCCCGTGGTAACTAGGTCGTAACTATAACTACATAGTTGTGACTGCCACATTGTAGTATATAAATACATATATTTTTATTTTTCCCCTGGCTGTCATAGCATCATTGTAGTTATAGTTAGGTCCGACTTTTCATACAAAGGGTATTGTTTTCTCAATAACTTTGGTGCTTTTCGACAAATGTGCATGGAACTTTCTGAAAAAAATGTTCATCCACTTTGAGACCTTCATGGAAACTTTGCAATTATCTGTCAAGCAGTGTGGAGACAAAGGGAATTCCAAAGTGCTATTCTATGTTTTAATTCCCATAGGGTCTATTGCTCACAGATAGTGAAAAAATGGCTGAATGGAATTACACCTAACTTGTCACAAGATTAGGATTTTATCTAAGGAGTGTGTTTTTGTTGGTTTGGTGTTAATCGATTCAGTTGTTTTTACGGAAATTATCATTTTACAAGGTAATTGGGGGGGGGGGCATGAAGTGGTGAAGTGGTTACATTTTATAGATATCTTGACAGCTGGAAACCATATTGGTATTTGCCCATTTCTTCAGAGCTGGTTTATGAATCTGCATGAAATTTAGCCAATTTTAGAATGTTAAGCTTATTCTTTTTGTATTTAAATGTATTCGAAATTATTAAAAAGTTGTCATTTATAAGTTAATTTGCTTATTTGAATATTCCACATAAAAGGTTAACAAGTTTAACTTTATGTATGGATGGTAAATTCGTGCATAGCCATTGGGGGGGGAGGGGGGAGGCATTGTTGTAAGTGGGGGTCAAAACAATTTCCTATGCTAACATTTTTAATTCTTTCTCAAAAATATGTAGGCTCTTAGGCCCGTATTTATACTTCGTTTGCGCCGAATTTGCGTCGTTTTTTTCGACGCAAATTCGGCGCAAAACTAACGCCATATTTATACTTTGGCGTTAGACGCGTCTAGCGCCAAAGTATGGGCAAACAGCGTCATTTTTTGGCGTGAATGCCTTCCTTGCGTTAATGAGATGCAAGGAAGGCGTTCCCGTCTAAAAACAGACGCACATAGCGGTGCGTGGTATTTATGCTCCAGGGCAAAAATCACTCCCGCGCGGCAGGCGGCGCAAAAAAATGGCGCAAAGCACGAATAGCGTGAAATTTTAACGCCTGGGTCAGGGCAGGCGTTAAAATGGGGCAAACACACCTGTACTTAATCAGAACACACAGAACAAACAACAGAGCAGCAGAGCAGCAGAGCAGCAACAGGGAGACATGGAGGTGCTTTTTCTTCAACGTGCACGTAGACGCAGAGCCCTGCAGCAACAACAGCAGCCACAACAACAACAGCAGGGACCCCAAAGACAGCGCAGAAGGCAGGAGAGGATATTCCGCCCAAGAACAACCCTGCATGGCCTCAGGGAACGAGACATCATCCAGAGGTACCGGTTGAACTGGCAGGCCATTCAGCAGCTGCTGACAAATATTGAACAGCAATTGGCCCCCACTTTAGTGACTCCACGCACTATCCCAACAGAAACAAAGCTGCTTGCCGTACTTCACCTGCTGGCAAGTGGCTCCTTTCAGACAACTGGTGCCCTGGTTGGTGGAATCTCACAACCATCTTTCTCTGCATTCCTGCCTAAAGTACTGGATGCCATCATTGGACTGACACCCCGCCACATCTGCTTCCCTAACACACTGCAGAAGCAGCAGGAAACAAAACAGGGGTTCTACGCCATCAGTGGCTTTCCGCACGTCCTTGGTGCAATTGACTGCACACACGTACGCCTTGTGCCACCTGCTGCGAGTGAACACCTCTACCGCAACAGGAAGCACACACATTCCATCAACGTGCAGGCCATAGTCGATCACCAAGGACTGATCAGCAACATTGTGGCTAAATATCCTGGGAGTGTACATGACGCATTCATCTTCCGTCACTGCACCATCAACCAACACTTCCAGGATGGACGGTATGGCAATGGACTACTTGTTGGTAAGGACAAAAATCTACTTATATACTCACTGCACAGAAACCCTCTAGGATAAACAACACATACACCACAATAGCAACACCTAGACAGGAACACACTGAGGTACTCACATCACTAGCCATGTGTCACAAGTCACCATTGAACCTCTCACACATTTGAATTTACTCCACAGCTTAGTGTGAAGACATTCATGACTGTGGTTGCCTAAATGTCACCTTGCAAATTGGAAGTCTCACAATAACCTGTACACTAATACAATGCATAACTTTTAAGGGATGGGATGGCCTGGCTATGTTCATATGAACGTTTCTAATACCCTTTCATGTTTCAACTCTGCATGGAACTATCATCACACCCCCAGTGAGGACACACGGACACCTGTGTCACAAGTCACAATGCAAGGGAGGGCACACTGTACTTGAGAAACCAATACATCCTGCTGACAAACAGTTAGACAACAAACACTTGCTCAGCCAAGGAAAAAAAACAATGCCAAAGTTTCCACCAACAACCATAGGTTGTCACATTAGTACACAAAATAGTCACAGACAACACAACACAACTACTGCCATCAAAGATACGTACAACAGTGCCTCCTACATCTAATTGATACCATTCTGTGTTTCTCTTTCAGCTGATCAGGGGTATGGCATCCAGCCTTGGATAATGACACCATATGGGAACCCAAATACTGCTGCTGAGCGGGCATACAATGACGCCCACAAGAGGACACGCAGCATTGTGGAGAGGACCTTTGGGATCCTAAAGTCAAGGTTCCGCTGCATTGACATCACTGGCGGAAGCCTACTATACTCCCCAGAGATGGTATGCAAAATCATACTCACTTGTGCCATATTACACAATATTTGTGTACAAAGGAACATTCCCCTCCTTGAACCGGACCCAGACATGCCTGAGGATGATGATGAGGAGGATGCTGGCCTGCAACAGGAGGGGGAACAACCTAACACCGCAGCAGGAGTGCGTAGGCGCCAACAGCTTGTGAACAATTTTTTTACTTAAGTCATTATAATCACTTGTATTCCACACTTGTAAATAAACACAGATCACAAACACCACATTATGCTTTGGCCTATTCATTTCTGACCACCTTTAGTTTGAAATAGCTGAAGATGAATGTCGTCTCATTGATCAAGAATGCCATTAAAATTCATCACACCAAAAATAAACATCACAACTGTATGCACAGAGGGTAGGATGTGACATGTTACATTACCATACACAGAGCCCAACAAGAGTACAAATGTGACAATTACACATGCCGGATCCAAACAACTGAAACAGTCTCTCATCCAGCCCAAAATTGGAGATCATTTGAAAGTCACATCACACGTGTTCAGAGACAGGGTGGGACCATCCATGTGTACGTGAACATGTCATCAATGGCTTCTCTCAAGTGTATGATGTGAGCAATACACAATTGCAACAACATCAGTTGACACTAACTCAGGAGGAGACCTTGAAGTTACAGTGACAACATACACACAGACAGGTCATACTGGATCCACATTCCCACACACATGTACACAGATGTCATACAACCAACCTAATATTTGAAAGTAGACCATCACAGTTGTGTCCCAGTTTGAACCTAGCAGGAAGATTGTAACATGACACTAAACCAGTTTATGCAGAAAGGGACACAGACAACCAAAACAATCTTCGCATTATCACATCGTGAACGCTGAGAGTCTTGCAAACTTAGGGGGTCATTCCGACCCTGGCGGTAATTACCGCCATGGCGGAGGTCGGCGGTAGCACCGCCAACAGGCTGGCGGTGCACCGATGGGCATTCTGACGGCGGCGGTTCAGCCGCGGCCAGAAACGGACTTCCCGCTGCCCTTGAGAATCCGCCATGGCGGCGGAGCGGGGATTCTGACACCCCCTACCGCCATCCTGTTCCTGGCGGGTCTTCCGCCAGGAACAGGATGGCGGTAGGGGGTGCCGCGGGGCCCCTGGGGGCCCCACAAAGAATTTCAGTGTCTGCTTTGCAGACACAGAAATTCGCAACGGGTGCAACTGCACCCGTCGCACCTTCCCACTCCGCCGGCTCCATTCTGAGCCGGCGTCCTCGTGGGAAGGGTGTTTCCCGCTGGGCTGGCGGGCGGACTTTTGGCGGTCGCCCGCCAGCCCAGTGGGAAAGCCAGAATGACCGCTGCGGTCTTTCGGCGGGAACCGCTTGGCGGGCGGCGACCGCCGCCCGCCGCGGTCAGAATGACCCCCTTAGTCATATGAAAATGGTATGCAACTTAGCTCCAAATCATCAATACTGCAAACGTCAAATGGGCTAATGAGATGAATGAATGGTCAACAGTCATTCATACCATATGGCCTTACATTCGCCCGCTGCTGCAGGTTTGCCAGGATATGATAAAAATACTCCATGGATACAGTAGCTATTCTGGATGGTCAAATCCTAGGGTGCTGGGGGCCTAACTCCACCTCTACCACCCCCAAAACATACAGGAATCATGTACTTGTGAACTAAACACATGCATAAGGCACATGTGTGGCCTCCATGTCACAAGTCCTACACAAATATGAAACACAAAATCATAATGGGACATGGTCAGCCCCATAAAAACTGAAAGTGACTCTCCCACTCCCTGTTAGGACTACAGATAAAAGCATCCCCATCATAAAGGTGGGGACATTTTGGAGACGGAATACATAATGGTATCAAAAACCTCATTTCAAAATAGCCATCAGCAATTACACCAAATATGTTGTCAAATATGGTCAATACATTAGTTAACGTATCCCAAACATCACAGTGTGAAGGCCGTCTATACATAAAAGTACGGACATTTGTCATATGCAAACACAAATGTGTCTCACATCGCACCGTTTTACCATGACAAATCACCTTTCCAAAGCTAAACACATGAAGACATTTGGATAAATTTGCTCCATATTCTACGCATACAGCATGGCCGTCATAATTTGTTCATGTACATGAGTGCACACAATGCAGAGTCAGATACAAATGTATCCAAAAGTGTCTTGATATTTCACCTTCAAATTATTATTTACATCCACAATATTTTTGACTCTGCAACATGTGCACTACTGTACGTGTAATAAAAACCACGCCCATGATGTATGCGTCGTGAAATTGACGCTATATGCACAATATATTGCTCATTTCATGTACAGTATTAATTATTAATATTCATACCATTTTTTTTCACTCCGCATCATGTGCACCACTGTACGTGTAAAAAAAATGACGCCCATGATGTATGGTTGGTCAAAATGACGCTACATGGACAATATGTTGGTCATTTCATGTACAGTATTAATTATTAATATTCATATCATTTTGTTTCACTCCGCATCATGTGCACCACTGTACGTGTAAAAAAAATGACGCCCATGATGTATGCGTGGTCAAAATGACGCTACATGGACAATATGTTGGTCATCTCATGTACAGTATTAATTATTAATATTCATATCATATTTTTTCACTCCGCATCATGTGCACCACTGTACGTGTAAAAAAAATGACGCCCATGATGTATGCGTGGTAAAAATGACGCTACATGGACAATATGTTGGTCATCTCATGTACAGTATTAATTATTAATATTCATATCATATTTTTTCACTCGGCATCATGTGCACCACTGTACGTGTAAAAAAAATGAAGCCCATGATGTATGCGTGGTAAAAATGACGCTACATGGACAATATGTTGGTCATCTCATGTACAGTATTAATTATTAATATTCATATCATATTTTTTGACTCCGCATCATGTGCACCACTGTACGTGTAAAAAAAACGACGCCCATGATGTATGCGTGGTGAAATTGACGCTACATGCACAATATGTTGGTCATCTCATGAACAATTTGAAATATTAATATTCATAGCATATTTTTACACTCCGCATCATGTGCACTGTAATGCGTCAAAAAAATATGACGCACATCTGTGTATGCGTGAAAATATGATGCATTACGCGAAAAGAAAAACCGCGGCCATTTTATGCAGGAAGTGATGTAATAGGATATCCTGTTTACCAAATCTGTACTGGGAGTTGACTTTCACTTTCACTTTGCAGTCTCAGAGTTATCTAGACTGTGTGGTTGTGTGAAAGGTGTTGTCCTGTGTTTTACTGCTTTAGTGTCCTGTGTGCCTTGTATTTTGTCTTTGTGTCAATCTTTTATTGTTGTCAAACATTGTCTCAGTCTGTTTAGTGTTGTTTTGTCTATACCTGTGATAGTTTGTATTGTCTGTGGGAGTCTGTTGTGGGTAGCATAGTTTGGGGGGTTAGTTGGGCTATTTTTCTCCTTCTTCTTTTTCTTTCACACCTCTACCTTTCCCCATTTCCCACTTTTTCTTTCATTTTTCTTTTGTACTTTTTTACACCTCTCATCATGTCAGGTAGGCCTCGCCTGTCCAGGATGGGTGAGGACGAATTTGGGGGCTTCATATGGCTCGTAAGCCATTTCCTCCCACTGATGCTGGAGGCTGGGGGCCGTGTGATACAGGGGTATCACACGGAGGCGAGGAAAATCCGTTGGGAGAAGGTGCGCCATCACCTGGTCCGGGTCTACGGGAGTCTGAGGAATATCCATCAACTCAAGCACCGCTGGGCAGATCT
This sequence comes from Pleurodeles waltl, assembly GCF_031143425.1. Taxonomy (NCBI): domain Eukaryota; kingdom Metazoa; phylum Chordata; class Amphibia; order Caudata; family Salamandridae; genus Pleurodeles; species Pleurodeles waltl. The sequence goes on along the minus strand of NC_090437.1, from coordinate 253,831,887 downwards.
GATCAGCAGGGAACAGGACCTGCTGGACCACCTGGGACTCCGGATTGGTGGCTATGTTGATGAGTAATAATCAATTACATGGGAATAATAGGAATGTGTGCGTGAACATGTGATGATTGGTAGCCAATCTGCAAAATAAGTAGCTGACTGCGTGTTATACTAGGGAAACCTAGGCCCATGGGCATACACATAAATCCCCATTTTTGCTACACATGTACACCCAATAACAGCAGTAAAATGCAACATCTATTTGTATTTTGCTAAGTAGCCCCCTCTCTGCGTCACAAAATGATGCAAATGCTGCGCTACAAAGGTATACATATGTGTCCAAATGTGTATTTGTTGCCGGGTGTGTATGAAGACCTATGCTACCAGGCCGATGCCTCATTTTTGCAACACATACCAGATGGCTGTAGCTGCATGGAATGTACTGTTGCATTTGTGTCTGAAAAGCAACACGTGAACTGCTCTATTTGTACTCTACTGGTCATAATGGCCACTGAGTACGTCATGTAGAAACAACATACCTACATATGTAGACGCCATAGCTAGACCGAAAATTGCAAACACATGATGATGCAACACCTGTGTGTTGCCTTCACCGTCACATGAAGTTAGTCATGTTGTCCACACATATGTCACATGTGTGTCTGGTTGCTGTGTGTTGAACCTGTCCACATAGCCTGTTTGATTGTGAGTGGTCATGCAGTCCTCATGGAACCAGTTGTGGAATGTTTCTCTCTGGGATGCACATGCTGAGATGTATGGATCACATGATTGTTCGGGCCTACTAATGGAGGATTAACTTGGACGACACATGACTGTCCTGGCCACTGCATGAGTGTAGTAGGGTATGTCACTGGAGCAGGAGACTCATCCAATGATAATCTAGAATACAAAGTCAGCCAGGCAGGATGAGCATGTGTGAAAGTGTATCATTACCATGTAATATTCACACACTGTCATTGTAACAGAAATTATTTGTCTGTTCACCCAGTCTGAGTATAATCTTCCTTTCATGCTTTACAGGTGGACCAGCCCCGTACACCGTTGGTGAGGTAGCCCATTTTGACGACCCCGATACCTACAGTGAGTGTTGCCTAAGTGCTATTTACATTGTTTGGAAATGAAGCATGATGGATTACTGTGTGTTCAGGATAATTCATGATTTGATGTGCTGGCCGTTCATTGGCTTTGTTGTTTTGGTGTGATATCAAATTGGAATAATGTTTCGGTAAAGCAATACCTAGTCATCTCTCAGATTGAGGGGCAGTAGGTCATTCAATTAGTGCAACAATTGGGAATAGCATGACTCATTTTGAATACACTGGTCAATGTTAGACTTGGTCAGGAACTTGCCATTAACTGAGTCAGCATATCAGACTGACAGTCTCCCAGATAGCTTAGGCACATGGCTTCGATGACAAGTGCTTCTTCCTAGTTGAGGATGGACTGTGTACACTGTAGGTCGGATCTTCCGGGGGCATGTACTTCCACAAGGTGACCTCGAAGTGTGTGTGACTTGAGTGCAATGGCCTAGGTGTTCTGTTGAATCATGTGAATGGGTGTTCTACCTCCTCTGTGTGTGTTGTAAAACATGCCTCACTAATAGTATGTTATGTTTGGCTAAGTCATATCATTTTGACATGTGTGGACCTGGGATGTGACAAGGTTGGGCTGACTCCAACGTGTTGCTAGCCCTTCATAGGTGTTGTGTGTGAAGGCACATGCTTGTTGAACTTTCTGTACACTCCTGGTTGTGCATTGATCATGGGATTGTTGTTTGTTCTTCCCACACCACCCACAAAGACTGGGATGTTACTGTGAAACAGGGTACCTAGGACTGTAGCAACCAGTATGTTACACGTACTTAACACCTTTTGTGACTTGAGTTTGTACCTAGGTCCAGATGTAGCAAAATGTCTCCACATTGCAAATAGCATAATTTGATGTTAGTGAGTTGCAAACGTCTGTTTCCTAATCCGAAATGTTTTTGGTGGTCATGTACATATTCGCAAAATGCTTTTCTAAATGAAAAAAAATAAAGGAGTTTACCAGCCCTACTTGCAAATCACAGTGTTAGGCAATCCCATTTGCTAACGAGTACGTGGTTGCAAAGTGAGTAGCTGTTATCATCCACTTGAAGTGGATGCTAACCAACTTGCTGACTGGAAGGGGTCCTCATTGTGAACCTTCACCTTTGTGAGTGGACCAAAATACTCCTGCACAAAACAGCCAGTGGTCTAGGGGAGCAATAATTATTGTGTAAATTACGAACAATCAATTGTTGTGAATTTAAACAAATCGCAGCTCATTTTCCTTTCAGATAAAGGGCCTACACTTGGTGAAAAATAACTTGCTTCATTTAAAAGCAGTCACGTCTATGGAGTTCTGCTGTTCCCAGCAGGCCTCCATCCCCGTGAGTGCCCATAGTTGCTAAGGTGGTGCAAGTTGGAACCCACATCATTGATGTTCATGAGGTGGGATTTAAGGACCCCATAGTGACTCGCAGACGGTGTCAGAGACACCGTTCAGCTTTGCAATTTGCTAGTTGATTTCCCATCAATTCCTACATCTGGCCCATAGTGTCGACATATGATTCATGGCCAGGGGTTCAATCTTAGCACACAACTATTTCGAAATGCCATTGAGTGAGGAGTGTGATTCTTATCACATAGAATGACATATGTAGTGAAATCAGTATGCGGACGAGCTGGTGCCATAATGTATAATGGCTTAGGTATGAATTGTATGAGTAGTTTAGGGTGATGTCATCCATCATGTAGAGACATGGATATGCTATATGTGATATGCCCTTCAGTATGCATGATTCACATGTACTTCCTCTGAGCCTTCCCGTGAAATATGTTGTAACAATTGCTGCAACCAATACATTGCTAGTAATGGACAAATTACCCATTGTGGTATTCAACCCACTGTAAATTCTATGCTCAATATTTGCCTTTTCCCTTCACAGCTGCAAACCTGAGTGCCGCAGCTCGCAACCAGTTTGAGCGCCGGGCAATGAGGTACAGCCACATCCTGCAGGTGCAGTGTGGGTATCGGAGGATGGCCCGCAGATACAATTCGGAACGGGCCTCCGGGGCGTGGTATGCCACACCACAGGCTCCCCAAACGGTGCCCCCAACAACCCCCGCCACTACATCCACCAGGTCTGGCCAAGTGGACCCAGCAACGGACCAGGCATCCTCATCCAGACCTGGACCCAGCCGTGTGGTGGGAGCAGGGCAGTCCCGTGCCCACACCACTCCACCAACACAATCCACCTCCACCGGCACCCAGACCTGCACTGACCCTCCGATCAACCCAGCGGACTTCCACGCATTGTCAAGGAAATTGGACAGGTTGATTCCAAAAGTTGACACCCTGACGGAGGACATGGCTGAGGTGAAGAAGAAGGTGCGCTCCATCCGGCGAACAGTACGGAGGCCAAATCAGTAGACATTTTGCCCTCCAGAACTTTTACCCCTCCCCTCTCACCTCTTTCCCATTTCATACTGTTAGTTGGGTTTGGGGGGTTAGTTATAGGATAAGTGTAGGAAATTAGCTTAGTTAGTGTTAGGTAAGAGGGTGGGGGGTCCTTCTTCTTTATATCTTATCTTTTAGTGTGGGTGGGTGGGTGGGGGGCAATGTTGGGATTCCTGTTTAAAAAAAAAAAAAAAAAAAAAAAAAAAAACTATAAAAACAAAAAAATACAACAAAATATATGTTTGTTTAGGATAGTGTAGTATGTGTGTAGGTTAGTAAGTGTTGTCCTGCATGTGTCTTGTCTCATAATGGTGGGTGGGGGGTTGATGTTTAGATCGTTTCGTTACATGTGTAGAGTAAGTTTAGCTTAGGTTAGTTAGGGACAGTTGTGGGTTAGTAGTAGTCAGGTTAGATTAGTGTAGGTTTATCTTTCCCTTAGTTGCCTCTTTTATTACTTATTGGAAATAAAAAATTTGTTAACCCTTTACCTGATGCGTTAGGTGCTACCTTTTCATGGCCTTGACATCAGTGTAGCAGAAAGTTTTAGTATGACATTTGTGTCCTATGCTCGCTATCCCCAGGCTATTGAGGTTTAACATGCCAGCTACCCGTGTGCTAACTTGGTAAGTATCCACCATGTGGGAGAGCCACCATTGGTAGTGTGCATAGATCATCAAGATTTGGGGTTGGTATGTATCCTACTTCACAAAGAGTGCTTCCAGAGTTGATTTTGTAGGTAAATAGATAGGTCGGACAGCATTGTGAAGTTCAGGGAGAGCTTTGTAGATGAGTATTTGTTCACACTCTTGTCTTGTTGCTGTCATTGCTGACCTACATCATGTGTGTACTGCTTGAGCATGACTTTCCTTCATGGTAGTATACGCTGTAAGGGTGATTGATGCAGTGTAATTTGGTTATCATTCCTTTCATTTTACAGCATAATGTATTGTTTTAGTATTGCAAGGTGCCTACATTTCTCAGCCACCATTAGTTGTCTAGAATAGCTATGGATGGGGCCTCATTCTGTCCAACACAGCATGATTGTGTGTGCTTAGTCCCTACATCAGTTATTTTCCTCAGTCTAGTAAAGCTATGATGCAATCCTGGCCACTGCACAGATGTTTCAGTATACATGAAATCAGGACAGTAGTATAGAGAATCGACATGGTTGCCACACAGCCACTTTGGAGTTATGTACTGCACAGTTGAAGTGTGAAATGACACAGAGACACAATAGGTGTGCAAGTGATATTTATTTTTAGGTGGAGTAGTGCAAAAAGTCCATTAACAATGTTAGGTGAGTCCGTTCTGGTGCATTCTTAAATGGTGATCCTATTTACAGGGTGTGGATGATGCTCCTGACATGCTGGGGTGATGTCACAGACGGTGCAGAGGAACAGGAATTGCCAAATGGTAGGAGAGAAACATTTACAGCCAATGTGGACAAGTTAAACAGTAGATTGCCGAACAGTCATTGAGGGTAGTTGGAGTGAGGCTGGCATGTGTCAAAACGTAGGACCTTGGTCAGAGTAGGGCATGGTGCAGGGACTAGGGCTTCCGGGTACTCTTGCGAGTGAATGTTATCTGTTCCATGTCTTCTTCTTCTGATGTGTGTGTTGCCTGGTGTGTCCTTGTTGTTGTTGGTTTTGAAGGAGCAACACACACCTCAGTGTCAGAAGACATGGTGGCAGACATCCCGGGGGCTGATCCCTGTCCAGTTATGAAGGGCAGTACTGCAGCAAGGAGAGCGTGCTGGTTTTTCAGAATGGCAGCCACATCCCGTTGGTAGGCAGCCAGGTCTGCCCTGAGGGGTTCGATGTTGCATTCGTGCACACGCTGACTGGCTTGCTGTTGGAGTTGTTTGGTCAACTGGATGACAGCTGTGCAGATTGCCTTCTGTGTTACTAAAAGTTCCTCCAAGAGCGATGTTCTGGCTTGCATTGCAGCTGCCTGATCAGCAGTTGACAGCATGCACGAACGCACCCCCTCAAGGCTGGCTGCCATAGTTTGCATGCCCACCCGCACCTCCTTGGCCAGCTCCCGCTGGACCCCAATGACTGTTCTTTCGAAGCTGGTGCCAGTGTCGTCAGAGTCCTCAGCTGTGTTGGAGCTGGCAGGTCTTACAATTGGGGTGGCGGGTGGTTCTACTGTGGTGGCTGCTTCTTCTTGGCTCCTCCTTGTTACTGAAGGGGGGGTTTGGAGGCTTTCGAGGACCATGTCAATGGTCTCTTGTGTGAGGTTGATGGTCTCGTCATCCATGTCATCAGGGAACTCATGGACAGGCATATCGGCAGGAGATCCGTGTTCCTCTGCAAAGAAACAGGGTACAATTAGTGTGTCTGTGTTGAGATCATTTTGCACTAAGATACAAGCCTTTGGATGCCTTAACTTTGTACTCTGATTTTGTCTTGGTATCTGCTGTCCGTCATAGGGCATTGTTGTAGGCCTATGGCCCACCTGTGTGTCACATATATGATATGGAGCTATCAGACATGCCTGCCAGGTCATCTCTAGGTGTTGATTTGTAATTATTTCGGAATATGCATTTTTTTGTCCTACTCCTCCCTCGGTGTTTCACTATTGTTATGGAGGGACATTTGTTTGGGTGGGCTCTCATTATCCTACATGTGATTCTTGGCTTTCTAGGCAGCAGGATAGCTAATGGTGTGGGGGACTAAGTTTGACCCACTTGTAAATAACTCTGTCACCCAGATATTCTATTTAGCTCAGACAGACTAGCAGTGCCTCTGGTCTCCCACAACAGAGGAATGTTTAGAAGTCCAAGCCCATGACATCTTTGGGACTTCTCAGGGAAGTGGTGGTCACTCAGGTCCTACACATTTCTATCTTTTCCGGTATGTTCCCATACACAAATGACACAGACAGTATTTGTTTGATATGAAGTTTCATTGTACAACTGACTTGAAGGAATTTAGGTGTGAGCCCCAATAACCAAAACAATACACACAGTTAGAACTGAAATAGTCCGCAGGAGAGTAATACATTGGTACACAGCTATCATGGTGCCTAACAGTTTCTACTCTCCCTCTGCTTGTTCTATATATAGCACTGCATGTTAAGTTTGGAGCTTGGCTGTCTGAATCACAGGGGAGACATCATCCCTCATATCAGAGGAATGGGCTGGGATCTGGTTGTGCATCAGCAGCAAGGCAGGCAGCATCTAGATGTGATTTTCTGTTTGTAAACTCCCCCATGCGTGTCTTGGGACGAGGAAGTGAATTTAAAAGACATATGTCATTGTGATGACAAAGTTTCCCTACGCAGGAATGGCAAACCTTAACCCCTACCACATCTATCATCAACGAACCAGACGGTATCCTTGACTGGGGCACAGAGTGAATATGTTCTGGCAAACTCCAGTGCAGAAGTAGGCAAAACAGGGTGATTTGACTAATTGCCAACACCTTAGGACTGACTATTTGCTACATTAACTGATAGGAAGGGCAATGAGATTCATTTAGTGCAAAGTGCTCTGAGGCACTTAGATGTGAGCAAATGAGTATAAGTACATTCAGGGTAAGATGCACAAAGGCCTCCAGCCTGAGGCTATTGCGCAAAGTATACGTTTCACTTGCCACGCTACACTTTGACTGACTGTGGGTGTTGTGACTGCCCTGCCAGCACACTTGCCTCACAGGCCCTGCACCATACACTTTTTATTCACATTGCATGATCTGTACATGTTAGGTGGCATGACCTATGTATGTCAATGTTAGGATGTGGTATGGATGTAAACATTGTTGATGTTTGTATCTGATGGGGTCTCATGTGTGTCTTACTGGATTGGCCTGTTTATCGTATGAATGTCCTATTTTTTGGTTAGACTGTGCAGATGTGTTTCATTGACCAGTTGCCTGTGTCCCCTCGTCAATGTTGTTGTCTGAGCAGTATGACATTTGTGATGTAGCATTGTTAGGCAGGCACGTGAGGGACCCTGACGTATGCAGCATGTGTGTGTCGTTAGTGCTGTGTGGCTCCTATTGCTGTTTACTTAGGCTTATGTATGTGTCAGTTATGGACATTCGGCATTTAAGTGTACTGGTACCTTTGTCTTATTTCTAGGAGTAGTTGCAGATGTCATCCTCACCCCCTAATTTAGGAATGTATGTTCCAGGGTGGGGTTCCTGACATTTGGTACTATAGCTGCCCAGAGATGAGAGGTGTTATTGTCAACTGTGGTGGCAGTTAAGTTGCAGTTGTTGTATTTGCTACTGCATTACAGGTAGGGACCTAGTTGATGGGGAATAGTTTGTGCAAAACAAGTGCCTGGATGTGGATTCAGGGTAGTGTCCTTCCCACCTGTCACTGGTTTCCCTTGGCTCTCTTGTTGTAATTACAGGATGTCCCCGTGGGACTGTAGTGGTGGCAGTATTTTGTCGTGCCCCGGCTATGGTCAGTACTGGGCATTCCCCCCTGCCGTGCCCCTTTCCCCATGCCACTTCATATATGTGCTAAGTTACATGCATTGTGTAGTAGGTATCCCCCCCTGCTTACAGTCCCCATTATTGCATTGTAATTCCCCATGCGACTTACCCTGCATGTGCGTAGTGTCGTGGTAGTCTGCGCTGTCCAGTCCTTGTATCCCTGTGACGATCTCCTCCGGGATGACGGCTGCGACCATCTCCACCATGTGGTCCAGGGCCTCCTGTTGTGCTGGACTCCCCCCTCCAGTCTGCATTGCTGCCTTCTTGTTCCTGGCCATTTTCTCTTTGGTCCTACGTTTACAGTCATGCCAGCGTTTCTTACACTCGGTGACTGTCCGGCGTTCTTCAGCCACACTGTTCATCTTGTCCACAATCTCTTTCCAGATGGCCTCTCTCCTACTGAGTGGCAATTTTGAGGATATGAAAAGTTGGTGCTGGTGTTCCGTCACCTCTTTCACCAGGATTTCCTGCTCCTCTGCACTGAAGCGACACTTTCTTTTTTTCTTTAACATGTCCTGGTTCCTGTATGCTTCCTCCTGGCTGGGTCCTGGTCTGCTCTCATCCTCCTGGGGTCTGTTGGGGCATCTGGGATCCATTTTGGGTCTCCTCTCCTGTAAGTGCAGTTTTCGCGCAAAAATGTCACGCAATAGCGTGAAAAAAAACGGCGTTTTCACGATTGCGCTGTCGTAAATCGACCCACAGTGATTTGCGTCCCTTTTACGTGGGTTTCCCTTACGGCAGTCCGACGCTGTTTGCATCACGAAATAATGACTCCCACCTGTTGGTTGCGCCGCCGTACGTCAAAGTATAAATTTGACGCCCGAATGGCGCATCCAAATGGCGTTAGACGGCGCAAATTTTTTTGACTCAAAACTGCGATAGCGCAGTTTTGCGTCAAAAAGTATAAATATGGGCCTTAGCACGTCCGTTGCAGGGATCCCAGGTTTCATACAGATCCCAGAAGTAGAGGTGGGGCCAAATCCAAAAGGATTGATTTTGTAATTACTTTGGCAGAGATTTATAGATTTGTGCAACACTTGGCAGACACTTACCACATTTAGCTTACTTGTGATATTTCGAGTTCTTTGCAAAACCATGGGAAGGAACAAATTACACAAAGAGACAGTCGAAAAACAGCAGTCCCCATTTTAACTCCCATGGGAATCTTTACTATCTGCAACGGAAAGAAATCATTATAGTATTTTTTGAATGAAGGAAAAACTTTCCCGAGAGAGCTGTTGTTGCCTAGTTTGGAGTACGTCTCCGTTCCATATAAAATCAGCAGTTTTCAAGAAATGAGCACTACAATAATGTGTCAGTGATCTCGAAAGGGTTAAATGCTAGAGATAGCTGTACAGTTAGCGTGCTCCAACACAGTTTTGCGGAATTTCCGTGAAAATACATTTAATAATAATAGCCCCCACTGGAAAAATAAGCCTTTGATGTCAGCTATATGAAAGGTTGGTAGGTGGACCGTTATAACAGGATCCACCAATAAAATACCAGGCCACGCTTTAGAACAGCGAAATGGCATTGGGGGTTATTGTATCACAGAGATGCAACGATGACTTGTGCTTTTGAGTGGCACATAGTTAGGCTATCAAGCTGAAACTCACTTTATCTTCACCACTTTTCCGTTTTTTTAATTTGGTGGGCTCCCACAGGTATTGTTTTGTAAGGCCGCAACACAAATAACTCAGACACAAAAACCTGCCTGCAGCTAATTTATTCTACATCTCAGCATATTTCAGCAACTGCAGCTAAACATATTATGCAAATGGAGTTTTCAGTTTGTTAGAGTAGCAGACAAGTAGGCAAGCTGCATTTACACTGTAAATGAGATTTCTGTCCTGACAGAATGAAATAAGTGTGCAGACAGTGTAATTTACAGTGCGAGATAGACTCTGTATAATATGCTATTCTGTTCTTTTGTGGCAATATTTATATTCCAAGAAGAATGGCGGCAAATAATGAAACATGCTGGAAACGGAATGGATTTTTTTGAAGAAACATGGGAAAAGCCTAATGTGGCGGGAGCTCCATTAAAGGACAGTGTTCAGCTTCCCATATGAATCAGATTATTATTCGAGGGCATTATTTCCCCAAAATACTGTCTTGGGTCTTATTTAAGGGGAGAAGCCTCACAAAAAGATGGCAAAGATGTGACACAAACTAGCGTAATAGAAAACCATGGAGCTGCCATGACTAAATATGATGTTTTAGCTTTATAAAGACAATACTCGAGGAAGGACAAATGCGCGTGGAAATCGTGTTGCAGCTTTTTTGTTAAAAGAATAGCTTAGAAAGTGGAATCTTACAAACTAAACACTTGAAAGATAAATAAAGATGATTATGAAAGGTGTGTCAGGATACAGAAACAGAACAATATTTCAGTTGAAAATCTCGATGTACCCTTCCTTTAAAACAATGCAATGTAAAATAAAAACATTTGTCACACTTATATATCGTGGCACGGCTTAGAACCTCAAAATTTACAACATTAGAAAAATCTGTTTTGTTATTCTAGGATTTATTGTTATACTATGTTTGGTCATCCTATTTTATTTTAAAGTATTTTATGGCTTGTGAAGATTTAGCATTGTATAAAGCAGCGGACATCTGAACTTTCTCCACCCCCTTTTCCCAAACATGTTCAGTGTATGTCAGGCTCAGAAAAGGCAGGCTGACAGGCACTCACCATGTCAGGGTCAGGCAGCCAGCCACTTTACATGTGCTCATGCACAGGTGCCTAGCAACCTGAGCCAAGCTTCATTGGCTGAAGTTTTCTCAGCCTGGAGGGCAGTGACCTCATCAGCATGGCAACACCCTTGAGGTTCTCCTACTGATGAGGATAGGCAGCATAACTAAGAGTCAGCACTGGACACTTCAGGGCATATTTGCAAGGAGCTTGTGCAACCATTGTATAATTGTTTTGATTCTTCAGAGGTGCTGTCAGTAATCAATTTTTACCAGCTGAGGCATCTAGGGTAACATGTCACAGTTTTAGATGCCTGCTTCAGAATTTTCCTGTGTCTGAACTGGCTACATCATGCAATTTTAAATGTATACAAGGTAGACCTTTCATCATAAAATCAAGCGTAAAACCAACACAGTGATTTTTTACAAGTTGTGATGCATCATCAGTGTTAGAAATGGGGTCTCTAGTTGGCAGAGGTATACACCCTTGTCCAAGTATGGACCACCCTCTGGTAGCTTGGCACTGAGCACCCAGGCTTAGAAGGTAATGTGTAAAGTATTTGTGCAATAAATCATACAATAAAATAATGACACCACAGAAAAACACCACACAGGTTTAGAAAAATAGAGAATAATGATCTGAAAAAAATAAGGTCTAAATGATGAAAATCCAAAGTACTTAAGCAGAGTTATGAATTTTTGAAGATTACATTTAACTAAAGCTCCTAAAAAAGACAATAGCTCCCACTGGGGCTATCAGGGCGTTGTTGACAAAGTCGTTCCCAGCAATCCGACTCAAATAGAGCCTGTCACGGAGCCACATGGACCCCCAGGTACAGTACCTTTTGAAAACGAAGAACAAGGATGTGGCACAGAGTCAGAGAGAGGTGTCTCTGGAGTTGGTGCGGTGTCAGTCCATTACAGATTCCGTGTAATTGAGGTGTCAGTTCCGCGCTGCAAAGCAGGTGGAGGTGAGGCATCAGTTATGTCCAGAGGCTGGGGGAGCTGATGCAGCGTTGTCCACAATGTGTCGATCCTTTGTGACCCAGCGGGGTCGCTGGTTCCGGTCCCTGAGTACGTGATGTGTTGACTTCGCAGTGTCGTGATGACCCTGAGTGAGGTCAGCATAGCATGGAACGCCAGACTTGTGTTGCAAGCCGGAGTCATTGCATGCAGAGATGTGGAACGGTAGTAGGCTGCGGCGTCACTGGCCTCGCTGAAGTAATTCCGGCGGCGCTGAAGTCAGAAACTAGAAAAAAGCTAGCTGTTGAAGTCTTTTTGGCCATGAGACTTTAGAAAACAGGAGGCAAGCTCAACCCAAGCCCTTGGGGAGAACTTCTCAGCAAAGTCAGAGGGCAGTGAGGCAAAAGGGCTACAGTCCTTCTCAGCAAACAGTCCAGATGAGTCTTTTGGACAGCCAGACAGTTTCTCTTGACAGGTTGCAAGTTCAGGTCCAGGAGTGTCTGATTTGGTGGCGTCAGGGACCCAGTTTGTATACTCAAAAATGACTTTGAATTGGGGAAGCTACAAAGAGTGGTTTGGAAGTGCACAAGTTCCCCTTTCAGTACTGGTCTCTATGCCAAGTTGCCAGTAGGGGGTTTGGCAGTCCATTGAGTGAGGGCAAGCCACTGTCCTTTAAAATGTAAGTGTCAGGCCCTCCGCCCTTCCAGCCCAGCAAGACCCATTCAATATGCAGATGAGGGCAGGCATGACTGAGTGTCCTGTGTTTGTGGTTGTCTGGGTGAAATGCACAAGGGAGCTGTCAAACAGCCCAGCCCAGAAGTGAATTGGAGACAGGCTGTTTTCTATTACAATTCTGGCCATACTAAATATGACCTGGTTTCCCCTTTCTGATCAGAATCTACCACTCATACAGTATATGAGGGTAGCCCCAATGCTAGCTTATGAAAGGAGCAGGCCTCACAGTAGTGGAAAACACATTTCTGAGTTACTCACTACCAGGACATATAAAACTCACATGTACAGGTCTTTTACCTACATAGCACCCTACTCGATGGGTTACCTAGGGCCTACTTCAGGGGTGACCTATATGCAGACAAAGGGGCGTTTCAGGCTTTGCAAATACCATTGATTGCCAAGTTGAAGTGGCAGTGAAACTGCACACACAAACCTTGCAATGGCAGGCCTGAGTCATGGTTAAGGGGCTACTAATTTGGGGGGCACAATCAGTGCTGCAGGCCCACTAGTAGCATTTAATTTACAGTCCCTGGGCACTTGTAGTGTACTTTACTAGGGGCTTACAAGTAAATTAAATATGCCAATTGTGTATGAGCAAATGTTACCATGTTTTTAGGGAGAGAGCACATGCACTTTAGCATGGGTTAGCAGTGGTAAAGTGTCCAGAGTCCTAGAGCCAGCAAAAATAAGTTCAGAAAAGAAGAGGAGGAAGGAAAAAATACAAGTTTGGAGGTGGCCCTGCAGAGAGGCCATTTCTAACAATCAGCAAGTAGCGTACAGACTAAAATGCATCAAAAATCCAGCACATTCTATTCTTGAGGTCTCATATAGTGCATAGTTACTCGAAGGCCTCCCAGCGCTTCCATAGACAGAGTGGGTGGGTAGAATCGTACTGGTGGGGAGATTCAGATGCCAAAAACCATGTCCTTCAAAGCCTTGCAGAAAGGAAGCTTACACTCCAGAACACATAATTCCAGGGGTAGAGTGTTTCAGGGTCTGGGGACCAGAAAAGAAGTGGGTCGGCCACCCCAGCGGGATCTGCAAATCCAGGGGACCTTTAGTAGAGGGGCTGATGAAGATCAAAGGATTCTCCCAGGGAGATATGCTGAGGTTAAGAATCTTAACAAAGAGGTGTCTTATCGTTGATAGCCCTATATATGATACAGAGGGACTTAAACTGCACTTGACATTCCACAGGAAGCCAGTGGCCTAAGTGGCCGAATGATGTTTAGGCACTGGAAACTCAGACATAGGACATTACGCATTGGCACTGGTATATAAACAGAACGTACCGAAAGCACTTTGGCAAGCTCAGCTATGCTATGGAGGTGCTAATATTTCAGCTAGGAGCAATGGGAAGACTACCACCTCCACCACCACCACATAGGCAGTGCAGGATAAGGGAGCGTATATACCATCAAAGGACCGCCCTCATTGACCTCAAGGAGGAGAAGGTCATTACATCTACAGGCTCAAGAGGGAGTCCATCATATAGCTCCTGAACCAGATTGCACTAAGGCTGCAGCCAACATCACAGATGTGCACCAACAACCCACTGCAGCTCAAGCTGATATCAGACCTTAACATGCTGGCATCTGGGTCATTCCAGACCACCACAGTCAGAGTTGCACAGCCATCTTTTTCTGACTTCCTACCCTCCTTCCTGGATGCCATCATCAGCTTGAAATCCCAGTACACCAAGTTCCCCAAGACAAAGCAGCAACATCTGGACACCAAGGAAGGTTGTTATGCCATTGCTGTCTTCTCACATGTCTTGGGGGCAATGGATTGCACACATGTGCAACTGGTGCCTACTGCTGCAACATCTCACCTATACCACAAAAGGAAGCGCACCTACTCAATAAATATACAGGGAATGGTGAACCATCTGGGGCTGATCATCCATGTGCTGGCAAAGTACTCTGGGAGTGCTCATGATGCCAACATCTTCAGGCACTCCATCATCAATGAGCATTTCCCGAATGGGAAATATAGGTATGGCCTTCTCGTTGGTAAGTACATCTGAAGTACATGACATACCTAAGAATAGTAAATTATGTATGACAAAATAGCCATATCTGTGTTTCCTATCTGATGCAGAGCATATGTTGGAGGGTTGTGCCTCACACTGGAACCATACATCATGGCACATGTGCAATGCAAACCCACAAGTCACACATATGAAGACATGCTAAGCCACTGTGGGGCATAATTACAAGCCCCATGTGCCACTGGTATGTTACTTTTAGTATTGCAGCAAACAGTGCAGACCCATATCTACAATGCTATGCAAAGCTGCTTTCTGTGGGTTTTCATGGCCTCGCAGACATGGAGTAAAGCACTGCTGCGCAAGTTGCTGCGTTTTCATACACTGTGTCAGGGAGGTGTACCATGGAATTGCAGTGGGTGTTTCCAAGCAACACCCAGGGGTTTTGACGCACACCCAGATGTCCAAAAATCTTTAGCCCCTTCGCTGCCAGGCCTTTTCCCCCTCCTGTGCCAGGCCTTTTTATGCCTATTTGGGGCAGTTCGCGCTTAGGCCCTCATAACTTTTTGTCCACATAAGCTAACCAAGCCAAATTTGCGTCCTTTTTTTCCAACATCCTAGGGATTCTAGAGGTACCCAGACTTTGTGGGTTCCCCTGAAGGAGGCCAAGAAAGAAATTGGCCAAAATACAGTGAAAATTTTGTTTTTTTCAAAAAATTGGAAAAAGTGGCTTCAGAAGAAGGCTTGTGGCTTTTCCCCTGAAAATGGCATCAACAAAGGGTTTGCGGTGCTAAACTCAGCAGCTTCCCAGCTTTCAGGAACAGGCAGACTTGAATCAGAAAACCCAATTTTTCAACACAATTTTGGCATTTTACTGGGACATACCCCATTTTTGCAATTTTTTGTGCTTTCAGCCTCCTTCCAGTCAGTGACAGAAATGGGCATGAAACCAATGCTGGATCCCAGAAACCTAAACATTTCTGAAAAGTAGACAAAGAAAATAACAACTGAAAAAGAAAAATATTGAAATTGAGGTGAAAAAAACATAAATGTTTCTCTACGTTTCACTCTGTAACTTTTCCCTGCAATGTCAGATTATCGAAAGCAATATACCGTTACGTCTGCTGGACTCCTCTGGTTGCGGGGATATATAGGGCTTGTAGGTTCATCAAGAATCCAAGGAACCCAGAGCCAATAAATGAGCTGCACCCTGCAGTGCGTTTTCATTCTATACCGGGTACACAGCAATTCATTTGCTGAAATATAAAGAGTAAAAAATTGCTATCAAGAAAACCTTTGTATTTCCAAAAAGGGCACAAGTTAAGGTGTTGAGGAGCAGTGGTTATTTGCACATCTCTGAATTCCGGGGTGACCATTCTAGCATGTGAATTACAGGGCAGTTCTCAAATAGATGTCTTTTTTACACACTCTCCTATATTTGGAAGGAAAAAATGTAGAGAAAGACAAGGGGCAATAACACTTGTTTTGCTAATCTATGTTCCCCCAAGTCTCCCGATAAAAATGATACCTCACTTGTGTGGGTAGGCCTAGCGCCCGTGACAGGAAACGCCCCAAAGCGCAACGTGGACACATCCACATTTTTGGAAGAAAACAGAGGTGTTTTTTGCGAAGTGCCTACCTGTAGATTTTGGCCTCTAGCTCAGCCGGCACCTAGGGAAACCTACCAAACCTGTGCATTTCTGAAAATTAGAGACGTAGGGGAATCCAAGGAGGGGTGACTTGTGGGGCTCGGACCAGGTTCTGTTACCCAGAATCCTTTGCAAACCTCAAAATTTGGCTAAAAAAACACATGTTCCTCACATTTCTGTGGCAGAAAGTTCTTGAATCTGAGAGGAGCCACAAATTTCCTTCCACCCAGCGTTCCCCCAAGTCTCCCGATAAAAATGATACCTCACTTGTGTGGGTAGGCCTAGCGCCCGCGACAGGAAACGCCCCAAAGCGCAACGTGGACACATCCACATTTTTGGAAGAAAACAGAGGTGTTTTTTGCGAAGTGCCTACCTGTAGATTTTGGCCTCTAGCTCAGCCGGCACCTAGGGAAACCTACCAAACCTGTGCATTTCTGAAAACTAGAGACCTAGGGGAATCGAAGGAGGGGTGACTTGCAGGGCTCGGACCAGGTTCTGTTACCCAGAATCCTTTGCAAACCTCAAAGGCAGAAAGGCCTTCCCAAAAAAATGCCCCCCATGGGAGCGACCCTTGCCCAAGGGGTCGCTCCCTTATGTAAATTTCAATAAAAAATCCCTGGTGTCTAGTGGGGTTTCAAAAGCCGGATTGCAAGCAATCCGGCTTTTGAAACCCCGCGGAGAGACTTCAAAGGGAAGGAAATACTTTTCCTTCCCTTTGAAGCCCCTCCGGGCCTCCCCCAGTGATTGAAAGAGAAATGCTTTTGCATTTCTCTTTCAATCGCGCTGGAAGCAGAGCTTCCAGCGCGATGGGGGAGGCCCCTGTGACAAATCAGCGCGCCCTCGCGTGCTGACGTCACAGGGAGGGGCGGGGGGGTGGGGGTGGAAGGGGAAGGTGTTCCCCTTCCATCCCCGCCTTGGGGGGGAGGGGGGTGCATGGGGGGGCGCGCTAGCGCTCCCCCAAGTTCCCCTGTGCCTAGGACGAGATGATCTCGTCCAAGGCACAGGGGAACTGTAGCCTTGGACGAGATCATCTCGTCCAAGGCACCGAACCGGTTAAACCTGGAAATTCTGCAAAACTGTATACCTCCCCAAGGCAGCTGCAACAATGAGAGATATCTTTATTTCTCCTCATTATTTCCTCTTTCTATGTATGCTGCATTCTGCAGCACACATAGAAAGATGAAATTGCCTCCCACAATTGATTTTGTGCAGGAAGGTGTACATTCATGCACAAAAACAATCTGCCAACAACACAGACACCCATGCACCATGGTGCAAGGATGTCTGCATTTGCACTACTCAGCAATTTGTGCTCCAACACCAGGGGAAAGGATTATAATGCACTGTATCTTTTAAATACAGTGCAGTTCTGCCCTTTTAGATTAGCATAGGGCAGAGCAGCAGAAAGCCTTGCACTTCTGCCCTATACCAATCCCTAGTAAATATGCCTCTGTATGTCTATCAGTAGTCGGAAGAACCTGAACAATGCAATGATAGGAGAAATTCTGTGTTGTATCTCTGTGTGTAAGGAAGGGCTTCCAAGGTTGTTGTCTGTGTGTCCATATGTAACACCCATGATTCATGAGGCATGTCAAGTATCCCACACGAGGTAAACTGTAAAATATATACAGTCAATTGCGTGCCCCAGGTCATGTGTCCCATGGCAAAAATCTTGAGTCATCCAACACACTCTAATCATCTATGTGTGGTAAGTCTGTGGCACACAGACGTAGACAATCAGTCCTCCAAGGGTTCATGTGGTTCATGAAGTTGGTCCCTCATGCACAAGGTAAATATCACATGAAATGCAGCCACTCAAACCCCAAGTTGCAATTATGCCTCTGTTGGCGCTACACAGCCCATTTTGTTCCAGTGCTGCTTGAATACTCAGGACTGTGCTATATGGCATCAGATATGGCCCACACTGTCTTTTCTCAGTGAATACACTGTACAGTGCTACATTTCTATGTATCTGGGCCCTTGTCTCCTGTCCACATAGCTGACACAATGCACTGCAATGTGTAGACCATGATGTTCCAAATTGAAATGCACTCACAACACTATTGATGGCAGTAGCAACTGATCATCAGTGACTACTATTGTCATATTTCTATCCCTGTGAATGAATGGAAAAACATCATCTGCACTGGGTAAATGATGTAAAATAAAAGATGTTGTAGGATAGAAAGGACAATATGAATTCTAAACCACCACAATAGAGAAGTGTCAGGTAAGTGTCGCCCCGGTGATGTACCTACCCTCTCTGTTAGTCAAGACTCACAACATATTTCTTGTAAATCATTAAGTGTGTCACACATGCCAGTATAGAAGTATGTTTTTCAGAGTGTCAGGAATAATAATTTAGAAAAGCCATGGATGCCATCCAATGTAAGTGTAGGCCCCAGACATGGGTAAACGTCTATATAGGTTCACCACGTCACATCAACAGTCTAAAAACAACATGTCTCTCAGCCATACTGACGTACACGTACAGACATGCATTCAGGTATATGTCCACCACCACAGATGCAAACACTGTGTTGGTACACATATACTGGTTGTAAATTAACCAAAGGAAAAGCATAGTAAACCAACAATGTGAAAGCCACAAACACAAAACAAAGGGGGTCATTCCGACCCATGACCGCCAGGGCCGGGGACCACGGAAGCACCGCCAACAGGGCCATTCTGACCGCAGCGGTAAAGCCGCGGTCAGAAAAGGGGAACCGGCGGTTTCCCGCCGGTTTTCCCTGGCCCAGGGAATCCTCCATGGCGGCGCTGCTTGCAGCGCCGCCATGGGGATTCCGACCCCCTTCCCGCCACCCTGTTTCTGGCGGTTCTTACCGGCAGGAACAGGATGGCAGGAACGGGTGTCGTGGGGCCCCTGGGGGCCCCTGCACTGCCCATGCCACTGGCATGGGCAGTGCAGGGGCCCCCTAACAGGGCCCCATGAAGATTTTCACTGTCTGTTTTGCAGACAGTGAAAATCGCGACGGGTGCAACTGCACCCGTCGCACCCCTGCAACTCCGCCGGCTCCATTCGGAGCCGGCTTCCTCGTTGCAGGGCCTTTCCCGCTGGGCCGGCCGGCGCCCATTTGGCGGTCGCCCGCCGGCCCAGCGGGAAAGCCAGAATGGCATCCGCGGTCTCCTGACCGCAGAGCGGCCATTTGGCGGTGACCGCATGGCGGGCGGCGACCGCCGCCCGCCGCGGTCAGAATGACCGCCAAAGTATCCAAATATGGCATTCAACAATCATCAACCTAGATTGTAATGTTACCTGGACAAGGTGCCACAGTGGACTCTGGATACCAATTTCAATATTACTTTGATACAGCAATGATGTTAGAACCATTGTAGAGATTAATGTATTGTGTGCAGGTCCCTAGTAGACAGTATAAGTTACAACATCAGTGTGTACTACCTAAAGATATCCCAACATTTCATATCCATGTATCAATCCCAATGTACCATGACATACTGACTGATGAAAAGTAGCAGCTGAAGGCTGACAGAAAATCATAAAACTATCCAGGGAACCTGTGTAGAATGGACACACCACATTTCACTCACTAAAGGAAGCAGACAATCTAATGGTTCCATCATTGGCAGGTAGTGCAGCAACAACATCAGCGGTTCCACAGGGACGCATGTATTTGTGAGTGGGAAACTGGTTAGTTCTGGTAGAGTCTACCATGGGATAAAAAAACAACATACTGTCAATTACAGTGGCAATCCACAAAACCCCTATCACACTAAGCTACATATCAGATGTGATTGTCTGAATGTGGCACTGTGAAAAGTAGAAGGCTATGCACATGTTTCAATATGGCACAGACAACAAGAATAGACATGTAGAATTAAAAGTGTTAATCTAAATGTAACCAATAGTGCGGAAAACTGGTAGAAATGTGTATGAGTCAATCAGTACACATAACTGGCACATACTTGAATGTGGGTTGATCAAACACCTTGATCACTGAGTGGCTTTTCTTTCTTTGTCTTCTCAGCTGACCAAGGATATGGTCTGCAGCCATGGGTCACGACCCCATTTGCTCATCCCCAGACTGATGCAGAGCGGTACTACAACAATGTACTTGGCAAGTCAAGGGGTACAGTAGAGTGATTTTCAGGGTAATGAAGTTTCACTTCCACTGCTTGGACATGTTCCCCTCTATGGTCTGCAAAATTATCTTTGTGTGCTATATACAGCATACCATATGTGTTCGGACAAATGTCCCTTAGGACGTGGGCTATAATAACCAGGAAGCACCAGATGAAAATGAGGATGAAGATAAGGACACTGGCCAAAATTTAGCCACAACTGCCAGTACCCGGCAAAGAAACAACATTGTCTAGAACATTTTCAGAGACTCCTGAAGTAGCTTTATGGACACAAATATATTTCTTGGTTTGAAAGAACATTAAAACATGTAAATAAATTAATTAACACTATCTTTGTGTATGCAATCTCATCTCACAGTCATTGTAAACATCAAGAAACTCACATCACATCTGATAGTTTTTGCCCCATCACAAAGGTATGTAGCTAGGTGTTCCACTCACCCCATGACAACATCTTGTGGACCAAAATGTATGTGAATTTCAACAACATGTGTCCAAAGCATGTGCTTGGGAAAGACATACACCAAACAAAGTTAGCAATGTGGAACAATGTGGAGATGCTGTGAGTATGTGTGCTGCCACAGTGTACTGACCATCAGATATTCTGCCACAAACCAAATGGAGTGTAAATGTAAGCATGTTGCGATGACTGTGTGTGTGTGTTGAACATATAGTCATTTTTACTGTCTTATAATCATGCATAGGGCGATAGGACAAAGGGTTATGCCACAAAGGAACCAACCACAACAGGAATACATCAGAACAAGAAATCAACGGTATTGGAGATAGATAAGGCCCCAATAATTAATTTATCAGCAAGGACCCTTACTATCATTGAGGTTGAGCTGCTAGAGAAGGGCCTCAGTTTTGCTCCGACAGCCAATATTAATAGGGTAGATTTACAGCAGGACTTGAGGGCTTTTTTCAAAAAGTTAGGTTACAAAAATATTTTATGGGGTGTCAAGATGGAAGGGAGACGAATAATATCTCTGGTCTGAGACCCAAAGCAACTTTTACTCCCTCGCTTTCACAAGTAGGCAAACAAGTTGAATTGTTTGAGACATTGGTCGACAAAGAGATTCAGAGAATTGTGCGTAATCCCTTTAAACCAAAGAACAATCTATCCAAGGAACACTATAATGCTCTCTGTGCTCTACAGGAGGATGTTAGTATTACCATAAAACCTGCAGACAGAGGTGGGGTTGTGGTAGTTTTTGACACGAGGGATTACAAGAGGAGGTCTGTTGACCTCTTATCCGTACAAGACCATTATCAAAAAGTACCCATGAATCGACTGGAGATATTGAAGAAGGAAGTGGGAAAAGCCATAGACAAGGAATTATTAGAGGGTTGGATCTGTGAGGAAGAGGGACGTTTTCTTTTGAACGAGAGTACCATTACCCCGGCATTCTATGGATTGCCTAAGATCCACAAAAATGCCTCAGATCCTCCTTTGAGACCAATTATTTCATGTATTGGGTCCCTTCTTGAACCCCTCAGTAAGTATGTTGATAGTTTTTTAAAACCCCTAGTTTTAACAGAAGTCATATATTAGGGATTCTACTGACATGATATCAAAGGTAGAGGGTAGATTGTTTGATAGTGATACACAATTTTTAGTAACGTTAGATATAGAAGCTCTGTACACTAATATCCCACAGGATCATACCATAGATGTAATAAGGAACAGCCTAGAGGTGACAGATCTTAGAGGTGCAAGTAGTGAGTTTATCATCAACTGTGTCTCTTTGGTTCTTAAAAATAATCTCTTTTTGTTCAAGAATGATTTGTATCTCCAACTTAAGGGGACGAGCATGGGAGCAACCTGTGCCCCTAGCTTGGCCTGCCTTTATGTTGGAGACTTTGAGAATAAGCACATACATAATGTGACAGATCCTTTTTATGAAAATTTTACCTCCTGGTTCCGATTTATTGATGGCATATTCTTCATATGGGAAGGATTGCAAGAGATGCTTGATGA
Organism: Pleurodeles waltl; assembly: GCF_031143425.1. Lineage (NCBI taxonomy): Eukaryota > Metazoa > Chordata > Amphibia > Caudata > Salamandridae > Pleurodeles > Pleurodeles waltl. Next base: position 253,809,819 of record NC_090437.1, on the reverse strand, counting down.
GTTTCGCCAGTGGTTGAATCTGAGAGATATCAACCTTCGCTTTACAGCCCATATCAGCAAGAGGGTGGTTGAGTTCCTTGATATTTCTAGCAAGGAGGATAATGGCTGTTTAGGGGTAGAGTTATTTACAAAACCCACTGAAAAAATACCCTGCTTCATTACAAGAGTTTTCATCCTAAAGCCCAGAGGGATTGTATCCCTTTTGGACAATTTTTGAGATTGAGGAGAAATTGTACATCTTTGGAGGATTTTTACAAACATTCAAATGCTCTGAAACAGAAATTGAAGAACAGGGGGTATCCGAAAAAGCAAATTAGTCACTTCTTTAAAAGAGCTCAGTTCTATGATAGGGATAGTTTGTTTAATCAGGATCGAAAAAGGAAAGAAAATCAATGGATTGTTTTTGTTATTCAGTTTAGTGGGATCAGCAACAAAATTAAAAATGTGATAAATAGGAATTGGCATTTATTGAATGCTGCAGATGGGACCATGTTGGATAAGCCCCTCTTTGCATTTAGACGTAACCAAAATCTAAGAAATAGATTGCTTCATATCTATAGGGAAGATTGCCCAGCTAGACAGCTGGGTTTAACTGGTAATATAATCAGAGGGAATTATAAATGTGGTAACTGTAGTTGCTGTGACCAATGTTTAGAGAAGAAGGCTATTGAATATGAGGGAGTTACAATTACTTCTAAAACCTTAAATAACATCCAGAGTAAGAATGTGGTGTACTTGATTCTCTGCCCCTGCAGATTAGGATATGTGGGGGAAACGCGGCGAGAATTGCGTGTTCGCCTCTGTGAACACAGATCAGCCATTCGAACTAGAAAGATCAATGCACCCTTGGTGGAACATTTTCTTAGTAGCGAACACTCAGAAAAGGATTTTAAGTGGTTTATTTTAGAGAAAATATTCCTTATGAAGAGAGGTGGTAATTGTGAGCTACTGAGCAGAAAACGAGAGGGGTGGTATATCACTAGGTTAGATGCCATTGAGAATGGTTTAAACTGTAAGGAAGAATGGTATTGACCATTGATGGGCTGTTTAGGATAGATTTGGATGGTCATCATCTTCTTATTTTTTTATTTAAGAAGATTGCTGCCCAGTATTGTTCTGGGGGTTATTCTCTCATTTATGGGTTTTAGCAATTTAAAATATTAGGCAATGTTATAAGATGGTAATTAGTCTAGATGAAAACTTTTACGTTTGGACTATTGGCATGTTGTATCAGTCGGAGTATCTAGCTGGTTTTTATTTTGGTAGTGGTTATTTTTTCTATAGATGGTAGTGGTTTTATTGTATTTTATTTTATTGGAATCTGGGTAAGATTTTTTTATATGTAGGAGATCGGGGGGTTTTATCTTATTTAAGTGATTTGATATTATAAGGAAGTCGGCTTTATTTTTAAACAAATGCAGGATTTCAAGATGGCACCGGCTTTTTGATAATGGTCGGAGTTTAGCGGTTCGCTCTGTTGAGGCAGGAAGCGAACCAGAAAGAACAGGAAGTGATTGTAACTCTGGGTTCACGATAGACAGAGCGCATTCTCTGTATATATAGATCGGCAGCAGGTAAGTCGGGTCTTTTGCCGATATAATAAAAAGCAGATGACTAGATATAACAACGTCGATTGAGCGGTAAGTAGAGGGAACTACTTAGAGTATAGGGGGCCCTTCATTTTATTTTAGTCGACCTATATAGAAGCACTTAACAATTATGAATAGTGTTCGTTTTATATATGAAATATGTAAGAAGAGGGATTATAGGGATAATGGGGCTACCCTAAACTTGAGAATATTATAGAGAGGTAGCAGGTGGTTTTATTTATTTGTCAGAGCGTTATGTATCTCTCTAATTAATAATGTTTGATTTTTATTGTACAAAGGTTTGAACCAGACGAACAGTATTTGGTTCTGGTTCAATATATTGCAATATACTTGGAGTCCATGGTAAGCTCCAGGAGTAGTATAAGTGCATGTTATGAGATTAAGGCGGTCATTACAACATTGGCAGTAAAAGGCACTTACCGCCGTGCAGAAGACCGCCAACACACCACCGCAGCCGCGGAATTCTGCCACAGCTATTATGACCCACATCTCGGAATCCGCCAAAAGTCAGACACCCACACAAGTCTGCCACACCAAAGGTCAGTGATAAACTGGCGAAAACAAAACCGACACTGTCACGCCAACATAAATACGCCCACACTATCACAACACACGAATCCACGCGTCGGTCTTTCAACCATGGTATTCCATTGGCGGTACACACAGCCGCGCTCAAAATACACACACTCTTACAAAACACAGCCACATTGGACAATTCAAAATACACACACCTGATACACATACACACACCACTCCCACACACCCAATACAATATAAAACACACACCCACATCACCAACAAACCCCTATGACCAAAAATTCAGAAAGAAGGCCAGAGAGAGACACCACCAGCAAGAACAACAGCATCCACAGGCTCACAACACCATCAACCACACAACTTCCACGCACCTCACACAACACACCACTACATATCACCACACTTATCACCACACGCTCCACCCCACACATCACCTACACCACCCCATGGCACGGCAAAGCCACCCCAGGTTCTTGGAGGAGGAGCGCAGGGTCATGGTTGAGGAAATCGTCCGGGTAGAGCCACAGCTATTCGGACCACAGGTGCAGCACACCTCCATAGCTAGGAAGATGGAGCTATGGTGAAGAACAGGGTCAACGCAGTGGGACAACACCCCAAAAAATCGGGAGGACATCATAAAGAGGTGGAACGACCTACGGGGGAAGGTGCGTTCCGTGGCCTCAAGACACCACCTGGCGGTTCAGTGGACTGGCGGCGGACCCCCACCTCCTCCTCCACAACTAACAACATGGGAGGAGCAGGTCTTGGCGATTCTGCATCCTGAGGGCCTCGCAGGAGTAGGTGGAGGAATGGACTCTGGTAAGACAAAGCTTTACTATTACATCCCCCACCCTACCTGCATGCTATCACATACCCCCACCCTCAACCTCCCCCCCAGCACCCCAACTCCTCACATATGTCCCAACATCACAAACCACACATCCCAACACCAAGCCCTGCATGCAACAACAAAGCATGGACACCCATCACCAAAGCATGGCCACTGCACATACCCATACACCCCCTAAACCATCATCACACAAGCTCCCACACAGGAATGCTAGCACTGGGGTACAGGGTCACCCACCCATTGCACACCATTACACACACAGATTTAATAAACATCCTTTTATACCCCTGCAGGACCCCTACCCAACGTCACCGGACAGGAGGGTCCACACATGTCCACACCACCAACAGAAGAGGCCCACAGTGATGACAGCACCTCTGTCCAACTGGATCTAGATGACCAGGCCGGACCATCGGGGACCTCTGGACAGTCGGCTCCCCTCACACAGGCACAGGCCACCACAGACCTTCCCCCCTCTGGAGACACCAGCACAGCACCCACCCAGCGGGCCCATACCTACGTCCCCAGGACACGTCAATCAGCTGTGTGTCCACCACGACAGGGAACCCAGGATAACCCACCACCCCAACAACAACAGGGACCTGGGGGCAGTGGTAGTGGGCACACGGTCCAGGGGACAGAGGCCGAGGAACACGTGGGAACTGGGAGGGCTGCTGTGCGACAGGGGGCGGACAGGCCAAGGGAACCCACTCTACAAGAGGCCCTCTCCTCCATCATGGGAGCCTACCACCACTCCCAGGAGACGATGGCAACGGTACTGGCCAAGTTTCAGGAGACCCAGCGCATGCAGGAGGAACAGTATATGGGCTTCAGGGAGGAACTCAGACCATCAGTAAGTAATCTTTATTGTTTAGTTAATGAAAACCATAACAATCAATGCATTGTATACAATATATACAATTCTATAAAAGAAGGCCAAACAAAAGGAGAAAATGTTATAAAATCTTTGAAATAAATATACAACTAAAGTGCGATGTGCCAAGATTTTTTTGTTTTTGTTTTTTTAGCTTACAATTCTAAAAACAGTCAAGGGGCGGAGTGACCATTAAACTAACTTTGCAGACACTTGATGCCCGTGGTGCAGTTGATGTTACATGCTAACTCAATGTGTACAGCCTAAGAACCTGCTGTTGCGCCTACGGGCTTCTCTTTTCCTTTTTTAACTAAGTCGTCTTAAAATATGTCCTTCCACGTGCTATAACTTTGTCAAAATTTTAATACGCGACTAATAAAATAAATGAACACTTAAAAATGAGCCAACTGTCAGGTAAGGTGTGTCCTAAATAGTAAGTTTACGCTTGTGGTGTGGACAGTCAAAAATTTGATGAATCTGCAGATTGACTGTGGATCGTGAGGGTCAAACATTGACATCACTGCTGGCCGACAGGAACGAGTCCCATTCCTCTCGAAGACTGGTTTTAACAGTTGTCGTCGTGCTTCCTTTAAGGCCGGGCAAATACAAATCAGATGGACCATGTCTTCCTTGGAACCTTTACATAACCTACAGGAAGTTTCTCCTCCATTCTTCCAAGACGGTTGGTCCGCTCTGGACGGTAGAGCGCCTAGACGAAGAGCCAGCAAACGACGCTTGATGTGTAGTGCAAAAGTTGAAATCAGATATTGTGATGGCGCCAAGGTGGTATAAGTGTGCATAAGAAGCCAGGCGTGCGAGCATTGTGCAAATTTAGATTTATCAGCTAGAAAGGACTGCCATCCCATTTCCTTTTTTAGCACTCAACACAACAGTGGATTTGAGATGTTGGAGTCCCACAGGTGCATCATTTCTGTCTCTTGCAGATAATTATACAGATACCTTTTATATACTGATTTTGGATTGTTGCTCATTGAATACCATAAAGCCATGACTAGGGGGCTGGTCATATTTTTTCTTATTTTGTACCAGGACTTTATTGTATGCGCTTTCCTGCCCAACTACTGTTGTATTAGGCCAAATTCTAGCTTAACCAGTGCGGGAGAAGTGGAGCCAGGAAGTTTAAAGACCTGCTTACAAATATTTATTTGTTGTTGGCCCAGTAGCAGGGCGTCTTTCCCATATAAAGCTTTGCTTCCATATGTAGTGGCTGGAAGGAATTTGGCCGACATAACAGACAGTAACGGTTTATACGATGGGCCTTTTAATCTTTTTGCGAGGGTACAGAAAGCTAACGTTAAAGCTTTGCACTTCTGTGCAATGTAGCGCTTCTGCGGCGCAAGATTGGCCTTGTTATCGATAATGATGCCAAGGTATTTATAGCAGCGAGTTGTTTCAAGGGAAATGCCATTCAACTTTATATTGTTAGCTAGATTCAAAGGACATCCCATGGACATGGTTTTGGTCTTTAAGGTGTTAACTTCTAGTTTGTTTGTCTTTGCGTATTCACCTAAAGTATTGACCAACCGCTGCAGCCCTATTTTCGTGTGGCTTAGCAGAACAATATCGTCAGCGTATGAAAGGTGTGATAGGGTCAAACTTCCCATCCTTGGAGAGTGAGAGTTGGTTGCATCCAGCTTCAAGGAGAGATCTACTGTGAAAAGTTTGAAGAGGTGTGGGTCCAAAACACAGCCCTGTTTTAGTCCTATATTTGTCGGTATCCTCCTAGAAATTTTTGAGCCATCTGCTACCTTGACCTGTACCCAAGTTATATCGTATAGGATTTCTATGCATCTGAGAGTACGCTCTTGCAGGCCCCACCTTCGCAATTTGCTCCAGTGAACTTCCCTATCGACTCGGTCAAAAGCACTTTTGAAGTCCACGAAACATAAATATCGTTTTTTCTTTAAGCATTTTGCTCGGTTGGCAATGTCTCCTAGTGTAAGAATGTTAATCACTGTACCATATCCCTTCCTAAAACCAGTTTGATTCAAAGGAATCAGGTTATTTGAGTTTGACCAATTGAGCAGGTCGGCCGGGACTAAGGTGGCGAAGTATTTGGCCTTGCTGTCAATTAACGCTATCAATCTGTAACTGGCTGGGTTTGCTCTACAACCCCCCTTGTATATTGGGTTAATGATAGATCCTCTCCAACTTTCTGGAATGATTGTGTTACATTCAACTTCAGTGTACAGGATTGACAGTGTTGTTGACCAATATTCAGGGTCAGCCTTGAAGACAGCTTGCAGAAGACCATTAGGACTAGGGGCCCCGTCCCTGCGACCCTTCCTGATGGCTAGGTCGACGTTCTTGGCGCTAAACCCTGTCCCGCTCTGACTGACGTCTGTGAGTTTTATTGACTCCTTCGGAGGCTGATTTACTTCAGCTGAGGGTGGTTTAAAGAAAATGTTGGCAAGGTATTCCACCCATTTTCCTTCTGGTACTGATGTGAAGTTTATTATTCTTACCTGCCGGCCGATTCCATTCACTGTTGTCCAAAAGGCCCCTGAATTAGCCTTCCTTGAATTATGAAGTAATTTGAGCCAGAAGTCGTCCTCCTTTTTGGTTCGCATTTGCCATACCTGGTTCTTGTAATTTTTCCGTAGGGTTTTTATTTGGGCGCATTGGGTTGCTGTGGTAGAACTATCTTTTATTAGTCTAAGGTTGCTCCTCAATTCCTTCCTTAGTTCTAAAATTTTTACTGGTAGGTTTGAAGATCTTGCCTGATTATTGTGTGGCAATTGACGCCTGGCGAGGCCAAGAGAGGGTACTGACTGAAGAAAAGTGGCCCACGTTTCCACTGTTGGTAGGTCCTGGCATATTGCCAAATGAAGCAAATGTTTTATGTTTTTACACAGCCTTGGTAATGAAGACTTCAACCAGATCAGGCGGTTTAGGTTGATAGATGTTATTGTCCCTAGTTCCTTTATAGCTGGAAGAAGGCACGGAGCATTCCAAACGAGTTCTATGTGCTGATATGAGTGGTCACTATGGAGAGTAGGTTTAATTTTAAATTTGCTAACATGAGCTAGCAAAGGAAGTGACACGGCTGTGTAGTCTATTATTGTCGCAGACTTTGCGCTATGATGAGTGAAGCTTGGTGGGATGTCATTGTTGATCCTGCCATTTAGTACCCTCATACTCATGTGCTCTAGTGCCTCTACCAGTTGTTTACCCCTTGTGACCAGTCTTTTCTGCGCTGACAGTGTTTGGAGCGGCACTGACCATATGGCATTTTCAGCAGCCAGTTGCTCGTCTGGTTCTGGAGTGTGCATTAAGTTAGCATTGAAATCACCTGTCACTAATATGTCCCATACTGGATTAGCGCATCTTATCTCTTCCACCCTATTCAGTAATTCATCAAAGAGCAGTACTTTCCGATTTTTCCGCGGATGGGCATAGACGTTAAAAATGACTAGCGGGCGTGCTTATTATTGCTAAAGGTGATTTTAATGGCCTGCATGTCGGTCTTTGAGAAAGCCAACTGCTCTGTTGAAACAAGAAGTGCCGTTGAAATGTATGTGGCTAGACCACCACTTGGCCTACCTGATTTCTTTGATTTTTTGGCACTAATGTGGTGTATTGAGTAGCCCCCTAATTCGATTGGGTCCTCCAGCCACGTTTCTTGTAGTAGGATTATGGAATAATTGCAACTAGTCATTGCTGTGAACCCGTCTGCTATGATGGTTTTTGCACCGGCGATGTTCCAGGACATTATGGTGACAGCCAAACTTTGGTCAATGTTTACTGTATTTAATGCGCTAGGTCAATTGTTTTTCCTTGAATTTAAAGTGTGAGCCATCCATCTCCAATCATCTCGCTCTCCCTTCAGTACAGTTGAGGGGCCACTGTTGGTTTTTAAGTTAGGTACCTTCCATTTAAACTGCCTTTGTTCCAGTTCCCCAGATTCCGGGCCCCCTACGAATTAGATGGCCGTTGGCAATTTTTCTATAAAATTTAACAGTAGGGGAAAGTGAAAGCGTTGACTGGATGGTTCTGATAACCGTATGCCCCAAATTTCGAATTCCTGTTTGACTGCCATAATTAATGTAGCAATATCACTTGTTCTCCACATTGTTAGTGTTTGCTTCAGCCCATTTTGAGCGCTGTCAGAGAGGAATTTCACCGATGTCAAGTCTGCCGCTACGATTTTCTTAGTTGATGGGAACTCGGCAAGAAGCCTCAGAATGTTACCCCTATTTAAGCTGTCTTGATGGCCTTGTGATTTATATTGCGGGGTAAAAAGGATCTGCCTTAATTCACGATCATTCTCTGTGGCCTGAGTGGGTTGTAATTGGTGGGGGTGATCGGTGTTTCTCTGTGTCGATGGCCTTCTCAACTGGCCCCCCTCCGACTGACTACTATATGGTACCCTGTCAAACATGGGTGTTTGTTTGATTGAGGAAACTTCGTTTGAGAAATTGGTTGCCGAGGTTTGGCTATTATGAAACATAACTTTAGTTTTTATTAGCCCTTGATTGTTTATAATTGTGACCACCCTAGAGGGGTGGCTGTGACTTGGGCTTGTTGTCTGGAGCTCTTCGCTGCTGATATTACTGATGCCGGATTGCAAGTCGTATGCTGAAAGTGAGAGTTTATGAGTCTGACTTATGGACTATTCTTTTGCCTCATCAGTATTTTTTCTTGAAAGTAGTTTGGAGTTTCGTCGATTGCCCGACATTGTATCTGGGGAAATTTCTATGACTTGCGTGGCTCCAGTTTGGGTGCAAGATCCTTTCCATGGGTCTAACTTGAGGCTCGACATGATGCCTACTGTGGTACCCGGGGGAGTTGCTGCGAATTGTGTGGCAGCTACGTGCGAAGTGTTGGCTTGGCAAGGTGATACTTGGGGCACAAGTTGCTTCTTGTTCCTACCGAGTAGAGTGGCGGCTGATGCCGCTGCGTGTGGGACGTTCTTTGGTCTTAGTATTCCGGCTGTTATTGACCATGGTTGGTCCTTTCTCCGTATTAGAGCATCTGGTTGGTTTGGAGATATTTTGCTACTCATGTGTGTTTTTTCCTTTAGACACCTCTGTCGGGGTGCCTGGTCTAGAACTTCACTCACCCTCAACTCCAAGGCGTGTGGGTTAGACTGAAATTGTACTGTCGACTGAGACGTTTTGTGTACAGCTGACTTTGGTGAAGCAGCAGTTGGTGACGGACGTAAACCATTGACTGCCCCATCCCTTGTGGCTTTCCCGTAATTTGGGGTCTTCTTATTCCCTGAAGATCCAGGGTCTTGGGTTTGTGGTTTCTGGAACACCAAAAATATTGGGTAAAGATTATCATTAGCTGCTTTGGCACATGTTTGTTTCCTTGCCTTCCTGGCTCGCTTTTTTTGTCTCTTAGTTAGGGGGTTCGGTTTTCGAGCTGAGCGCTCGTTTGTACACTCAAAATTAGTGGGCACTAGTTCTTTCAGCTGTGACGATTCATCCGTACTAATTGAGTATATACCCTGGGTAGTTGCCTCTTTTTTTGTGGGACTACTTGCCGCCAAACCTGGTGACTTTTGAAGACTGACTATATCACCTGAATCGTGCTTGTAGTATTGAATATTGCTTCCTCGATATTGCTTGTTTTAACTTTCTGCAGTATCTCTGTTAAAATAGTTGGTAGCATGCTTAGTTTATCTATTACTGGGCCACAGTTGCAAAAGGCTTGCTGTTGATTAGATATTTGCTCCAATGGCCAAATGGCCAGCAGATCCAGCTTACGATTGATGTCAGCGATGTGTATTGCCATAACATACATTAGGTCCATTTGTAAGTCAAGCTTATCCGATTGCATGTTAAGAGCCGTCGTTGAAGTGTGTAGAGCATTTAACAGTGAGACATGTAATCGAGTGAGATCTTCCATTTCGCTGGTCGGGTAACCTGCATGAGAGGGACTTTTGGAAAATAATGTTTTACCTTCTCTATTGATAGCCTCCAGGGGAAAAATAGTCAGGATGCTTCTTGCCATTGCTTCGACGTCATGTTTTGGGTTTCTTATACCACTTGAAATTTCCATAATTGAGTTAGGTGGCCTTTCTTGTTGCGGTATAGAGGAACTGTATTCGGTGCTACCCACCAGTAGCGGTTTGTTTGAATACTGATCTTTAGGATTCATTAAGTCAAGGGTTTTTAGGTCCAATGCTTCACCTAGGTCTTTGTTGTTTGTTATTGAGAGTGACTGCAACCAAGAGTCTTCCATTATTCCTGTAGCTACTTCAAAGCCCATATCCAATCTCTCATTGCTCCCCTGGGTATTAAGATTTGACCGCGAGATGGGGGTCGATTGTTGGCGCATTCCCTTATGCACAATGTCATTGTGTACCTCTATCGAGATACCTGAGGAGAGTAAAAGCTCTGTGTTATTAGGATTAATAGATGCGCCCTGCTGTTGGTCACTTTGAGAAGATTCCCTCTCTTGAACATGAACCTGGGCCGTGGTCACAATACTGCCCGCCTGCAGATGATTTTTACGCACTGTTGGGCTGCTGGTGACCATGGAGACGTTTGGTCGTTAATGAGCTGTGCGGTCATTATGTACTACGGGGGTCAGGCGCTTTGAAGCTTCCTGGACGGGTAAATCGACCCCTAATTGTTGAGTGGGGTTTGTTGGTACCTCGAGCCTCAACTGCCCAGTGGCCATTGGTTGTGGAACCAAAGGGGTTGGCAGGTCCACGTCGATGTCAAGATATGAGAAGAAGGCTGCGGCTGGATCTTTTAGAAAGGTAGACTTGTTGGAAAAATCTGTTTTCTTGAGGTAGACCTGCAAGGGAGTAAGGGGCGGTGCCTGCTGATCCGACCTACTATTTTGCGGGCTCTGTGCGGAGCAGTTTTCCTTCCTTTGCGCCCCCCTTTGAGGTCTTGAAGTTTTGACTTTACCCTTTGTTGGGAGCCTGAGGCGTCCTGATCTCATGGCTGAGTTCTCTTAGCCCAGATTTCTGCGGGAGGAACTCAATTTACTTGAGACGGATGGACTAGCGTTGATGACCTGAGATGCTCGGTGAGCGGGGCACCCGGGACTCTCACAAGCAGCACCCGGACCTGGCAGGGTCACTTCCGTGTGGCCCCAGTGCGCACTTTCTGCTGCAGTTTACTAAGACTGCTGCACTCACCCTGGCTGGAGGGAAATGGATGGATCCTTGGCCCAAAGCCTCCTGCCGAATGTTGGTAGGTAAGGTGATGCAGCAGCTAGCGACGCCTGAAGAGTTGGACTCCTCAGGAACGAGGGGTTGTCAAGGGGTTGTCGATATTAGGTGCTATTGGTGAGTGGGACACACAGGGCGCCCATAGGCTGCACCCAGACCTAGCTGGGCCGCTTCCGTGCTGCCCTGGTGCACTCACTCCGTGGCCGCTAAGTAACACGGCCACGCTCACCCGGCGCTCTCCTGGCCAGCTGTGCAGTATGAAGGATTCTTGACGCAGGTTTCCCCTTTTTTTTGATTGGTTGATTGCTGAAAAGTGGTTTAGGATAGCATAGTTGGCTGGATGGGCACGAGCCAGGCGAGAGGAGTGTGAGTGAGGGGAGGGGAGAGGAGAGGAGGACCCCTGAGGAGAGGGAGATGAGGCTAGAGGGAGAAGACCGCGGAGTGATGGTGATGGTGAATGGGCCCCAGGCAGGTGGTGGGCGGAGACCGGCGCCGGGAGTAGGGGCACACAGAGGCAGCAGGAACGCGCAGCCGCACTACCGAACCCCACCACACTTAGGGCGTGCTCCAGAACCCGGCGTCACCTCTCACCAACCAGCCACCAACCTCTGACCACCACCCCGCACGCCTCACCACTCCTCACCAAGCCCCACCCCCTCACAAGAACTACCAAGACCTCTTGCCCCCCACAATACCTCAACCCTCCTACCTCACTCACCATTGTATGCCTGGGCCTGGGCCCACCAAGAATCCCACGGGATTCCGGTCCTGCTGGTCCACTGCCACTGCCTGGCTCCTGAGTAGCCCAGGTGGCTTCAGGGTTCCCCCCTCCTGGATAAACTGGCTTGCCACTACCGGCGTGACGTGAGCCTTCCGTGCCTCGCGTTGGTGCGTTGGTGAGGGCAGACGGAGGGAGAACCGGCCTTGACGGCTCCCTTCCCCCGCCGCACCTGCACCCTCAGAAAAAAAAAAAAAAAAATCGCTCTCTCCCGTTCTCTCTGCCACCTGCTCCTGCTCCTGCTGCCCTGGCCTGCCCTGGCCTCCCACTGCTGGCGCTCCTGCTGCACCGGCCCTGGCAGTCGGGCCGCGGTGCCTCAGGGCTTCAGGGCAACAGCCTGTGCTTCGGCGCTTCAGCGCTCGGGAGGACAGACGCGCTGGGACGCAACTCCTCCTCCTTCCTTCTCCTCTGCTTCCTGTTCCGGTTCGGGGGACGGCTTCACACTCTAGGTCTTTTTGCAATCCTTGAACACTGGGCCTCAACAGTGTGCTTCTGCGCCACAAGTTTTTGAGAGGGTCGAGGTAATTGGATGATTTTGTTTAAGTGCTATACCTTTAATCTGAGGACCCTTGAGGTGGAGCTCCAGCTGGTCTCTGTACCTAGGAAGGAGCCTGCAGGGCCTAAGCCTCCACAGACCCCATGGAGGGTGAAGATGACAATCCCAGGCCTGAGGGGGTCTCCGGCCTCAGAAGATGAAGGTCTCCGCACAGACATAGGTTCCTTTCACCCCTACAGCTGCTGGAGCCGGAAGTGACGTAATTCACTGCTGCTGCTGCCTCTGCCCTCGCTGACCCGGAAGAAGTCATAACCATCAGCTCCCCCCTGGGCACCATCGTAGGGGTGCTGAAGGAAGTACTCAACACCAGGAGGGACACTGTGGCACTACAAGGGGCCCCTGACACTAGTATGGACGATGAACTGCGCACCACCTCCGCCGGCGCTAGTGGACAGGACGCCCCGCCACAGGACCACCACACCAGCACCCCACCCCCTGCAGAGGGAGAACCACCCCGCAAACGGTCCCTTGGATCAAGGACAAAGACAGAGCACGATGCCAAGACCCCCGCCAAGAAATGAGACCACCCTGATTGTCATCCCACTGTCCCACTTTGTCACCCTGTCCAAAATTAAACTGCCCCAGCTCCACTTCCTAAGCCCATATGGGCAATGCACCTGTGAGACTAATAGACTGGACTCTGCCATGGACATTCCTCCACCATCACCCCTCACCATTTCACTACCCCCTCCAATATTGAGTATTTAAATAAACACACCTAAAGCACAAAATGATCTGGAGTCTGTCTGTGATTTCGAAATAGTGTATTAGCAATTACAGTGACAAAATCTTTTTTTTTATAGTAATGTCAACATACCTATGTCACACAGCTCTAGTCATGAGGAATCTAAGCAGATGTCACATAGTGGGACCCACATCTGTGAAATCGTAAGGGAAAGTGACAACTCAGTGACCATACACTGGGTGAAGACGACAGACAGGAGAGAGGTAGTAGTGTCAAAGTACATGTAGTAGGCAGGTTTGTATTCCTACCTGTGTCTCACTGGAAATATTGCAGGATCACTGAGTCCCTGTTGTGCATGTCTTCTTCCTCTGCTTCCTCCTCATCACTGTCCACAGGCTCCACAGCTGCAACAACACCGCCATCTGGACCATCCTCCTGCAGAAAGGGCACCTGTTGTCGCAAAGACAAGTTGTGAAGCATACAGCAGGCCACGATGATCTGGCACACCTTCTTTGGTGAGTAGAGTAGGGATCCACCTGTCATATGGAGGCACCTGAACCTGCCCTTCAGGAGGCCAAAGGTCCGCTCGATCACCCTCCTAGTTCGCCCATGGGCCTCATTGTAGCGTTCCTCTGCCCTTGTCCTGGGATTCCTCACTGGGGTCAGTAGCCATGACAGGTTGGGGTAACCAGAGTCACCTGCAAATGGCGAGGGGCAACTGTTAGACACACACTAACCTGGAGGGATAACCCCAGACCCAGACAACCATTCCCACTGACTAGCTTCCAGGTGCTCACCTAATAGCCACACACGGTGCCTCTGGAGTTGCCCCATCACATAAGGGATGCTGCTATTCCACAGGATGTAGGCGTCATGCACTGAGCCAGGGAACATGGCATTCACATGGGAGATGTAGTAGTCTGCCAAACATACCATCTGTACATTCATAGAATGATAACTCTTCCTGTTTCTGTACACCTGTTCACTTCTGTGGGGGGGGACCAAAGCCACACGGGTCCCATCAATGGCACCTATGATGTTGGGGATATGTCCCAGGGCATAGAAATCACCTTTCACTGTAGGCAAATCCTCCACCTGAGGGAAAACGATGTAGCTCCGCATGTGTTTCAGAAGGGCAGACAACACTCTGGACAATATGTTGGAAAACATAGGCTGGGACATCCCTGATGCCATGGCCACAGTTGTTTGAAAAGAGTCACTTGCAAGGAAATGGAGCACTGACAGCACCTGCACTTGAGGGGGGATTCCTGTGGGATGGTGGATTGCTGACATCAGGTCTTGCTCCAACTGGGCACACAGTTCCTGGATTGTGGCACGGTCAAGCCAGTAGGTGATTATAAAATGTCGCTCCTCCATTGTCAACAGGTCCACCAACGGTCGGTACACCGGAGGATGCCGCCATCTCCTCACATGTCCCAGCGGACGGTGCCTATGAAGGACAACAGCGAGCTCAGAGGTACGTACCCACAGTTTACCCAGAACACCAATCATACACAAAAGGTGGCCTGTATGTGTGTTGAGTCTAGGCCTAGGTATGTGTGACGCAGTTGAAAATGAAGCCATGTGGGCCCCTGAAATGGCGGCTGCCTGACCTGTAAAGTGGGACAATGGGATGTGAGGTAACTGCCCTGGCGTTGTACACCGTCGTGGTAGGTGGTCGAAGACCGCGGCGCAATGCTGCATTGGTTAACATTGGACCCTATGGGTCCCAGGAGCCAATGACGATGTACGCCGGCGGTGACGGTACGCACCGCCGCGGACGTGACCACCTTTTTCTATCTGTTCCATCACTCGATACCTGATCTTCAACCGGAGAGGACCTACACTGCAAGTGCTGCTGTGACCTCGGTCTGGAAGAGACAATGGCTCGTGCGTCTGGGGAAAGGGCCCCTGCCTTCACATCGGAGGAGTTGGAGAAGCTCGTGGATGGGGTCCTCCCCCAGTTCACGCTACTCTACGCTCCTACAGACAAACAGGTAAGTACACTGGGAGCATGTTGTATGGGCTATGTCTGTCTGGAGAGGGCTGGAGGTAAGAAGGAAGGGAGCAGAGTGCTGCGTGCATGAAAGACAGTGAATGCATGTGCCACATGGCAAGGGTAGGGATGGGGGCCAATCACTTTGACAGTGCAGTTGGTAATGACTTCTCTTCTTCCCCTGAACATTTCATGTAGGTCAGCGCCCATCAGAAGAAAGATATTTGGCGTGCCATCGCCAAGGTCGTCCGGACCATGGGGGTCTACCACAGACGGAGCACCCACTGCCGGAAAAGATGGGAGGACATTCGCCGCTGGAGCAAAAAGACGGTGGAGGCTCAGCTGGGGATGGCCTCCCAACGTGGGCAGGGTGCCCGTCGCACCATGACCCCCCTGATGTTCAGGATCCTGGCGGTGGCCTACCCAGAGTTGGATGGGTGCTTGAGGGCATCACAGCAGACACAAGGGGGTGAGTACACTCTCATTCTGCTGACTTTGCGTGCAGTGGAGTTGTCTGGGTGGGGGAGGAGGGCTGTGTGTTTCCCTAGGCCAGGGCGAGTTCCATAGGCAAGGCCCCTCCGTAAGACAGGCCATGTGGCACCCCACCTCTGTAGAGTGACAACTACACCTAGTCATGCCCCTGTGTCATCTATGTGTGCAGATGTCATCCATAGCCTTGTAGGCCATTTCCCAGGAACTGAACAGTGGATCCCAAGAGCGCGGCGTAATGCAGGGGGCTTCTGTGTCTGTCGTGTCCGCCAACGGTAGCGGTAATCCATGCACTCAACATGTCTTTCTTCTGTCGTCCCCCCCCTTTTTGTGGTATCCCTGTTCTTGTGTGCATTAGCATCATCAGGCGAAAGAGCAGTGGCACTGGAGCATGAGGGAGCTGCATCCCACATGGCCCTGGAGGGCGAGACTACGGACTCGGAACTCACCAGTGGGACGGAGGGCGAGGGGAGCTCCACGGCGGGGACAGGAGCTGACACCTGCGACACGGACTCGTCCTCTGATGGGAGCTCCCTTGTGGTGGCGGCAACATCTGTGCCCCCCGCATCTACAGGTACAGTCGCCACCCCCCCTACCAGCACCGCCCTCCCAGCAGCCACTCAGCCTTCGCCCCCTGCCCGCTCAACCAGGAGGATGGGCATCACCTTCGCCCCAGGCACCTCAGGCCCTGCCCCAGTCACCCCTGCTGCCCTCAGTGAGAAGGCCATTGACCTCCTCAGGTCCCTCACTGTTGGGCAGTCTACCATTTTGAATGCCATCCAGGGTGTAGAAAGGCAGTTGCAACAAACTAATGCATTCCTGGAGGGCATTCATTCTGGTCAGGTGGCCCTTCACCGAGCTTTTCAAACTCTGGCCTCAGCACTGATGGCAGCCATTGTCCCTGTCTCTAGCCTCCCCCCTCCAACTTCCACCACCCCGACCCAATCCCCTGTACCTCTGCCTATCCCAAGCACACCATCAGACCAGCCTGCACACACCTCAACACACAAGGGAAGCTCTGGAAAACATAAGCACCACACATCCCACAGGCACTCCCGCAAGCAACACACACATGCAGACACACCAACATCCACTGCCTCCCCTCCTCGTCGTCTCCCTCCTCCCTCCCAGTCTCATCTACACTCACACCTGCATGCACTACCTCTACAGCCACTACGTCCCTCACCAGCACACCCACCAGCACACCCCGCTCACATGCAGTCACCACCCCCACTACCATTCACATGTCCCCTGTGTCCTCTCCCAGTGTGTCTGTGACGCCCCCTCACAAGATACACAAACGCAGGCACACACCCACCCAACAGCCATCCACCTCACGACAGCCTTCAGCGCATGCACCTTCACCCAAAGTCACCAAACGAACACCTCCTACTACCACCACCTCTTCCTCCACTCCCAAACCCCCTCCAGCTACCCGTCCCAGTGTGTCCCAAAAACTTTTCCTGTCCAGCCTTGACCTTTTTCCCACACCTCCCCCACCCCGTCCATCTCATAGGTCCCGAAGTAGCACCTCAGCCAAAACATCTCCGGCACCAGTGGTGCCTGTAGTCACCGGTATGTGGAGTGTTCCGGCCACCAGGAAAGCCAGTGTGGCAAGGAGCCACAGCACAGACAGTCCCCCACCTGTGGAGCATCAGAAGATGGCCAGGGCCCGGTGGGAGAGGGGGAAGACTCCAGCCACCAAAGCCGCTCCCAGGGGTCCCGGTGGGAGTGTGGAGTCAGCTGTGACACCTTCCAAGGTGGGGAAGGGCCACAAGAATCCTGGCAAGTCTGGGAAGAGCTGCACAGCGGAGAAGACCGCCATCATCCCTGCTGGCCAGGAGGCCACCGCCAGCCCCAGCCCAGCTGCCCAGGAGGCCACTGCCAGCCCCAGCACAGCTGCCGAGGAGGCCACGCCAGCCCAGCTGCCCAGGAGGCCACCGCCAGCCCCAGCCCAGCTGCCCAGGAGGCCACCGCCAGCCCCAGCTCAGCTGTCCAGGAGGCCACCGCAAGCACCAGTCCAGCTGCCCAGGAGGCCACTGCCAGCACCAGCCCCGCTGGGCCATGAAGGACTGCCAGCAAAAGCCCTGCTGGGCCATCAAGGACCGCCAGCAAAAGCCCCGCTGGGCCATGAAGGACCGCCAGCAAAAGCCCCACTGAACAGGGCACCGCCAACTCAAGCACACTGAACAGGGCACTGCCAACTCAAGCACCGCTGAACAGGGCACCGCCAACTCAAGCACCGCTGAACAGGGCACCCCCAACTCAAGCACCGCTGAACAGGGCACCGCCAACTCAAGCACCGCTGAACAGGGCACCGCCAACTCATGCACCGCTGAACAGAGCACCGCCAACTCAAGCCCCGCTAGCCCATGAGCGGCAGGGGCACTGACGCAACTGGGTCCGTCACGGGGTGAGTGATGCACTCTGGGCACCAGTCCCCCTCCAGAACCAGTGGAGAGATCCATCCACTATCTCTGTCCTTCCCAGGATAAAGCACTCTGGGTACCAGTCCCCCTCCAGAACCAGTGGAGAGATCCACCCACTACCTCTGTCCTTCACAGGATGAAGCACTCTGGGCACCAGTCCCCCTCCAGAACCAGTGGAGAGATCCATCCACTACCTCTGTCTTTAACAGGATGAAGCACTCTGGGCACCAGTCCCCCTCCAGAACCAGTGGAGAGATCCATCCACTACCTCTGTCCTTAACAGGATGAAGCACTCTGGGCACCAGTCCCCCTCCAGAACCAGTGGAGAGATCCATCCACTACCTCTGTCCTTCACAGGATCAAGCACTCTGGGCACCATGCCCCCTCCAGAACCAGTGGAGACTGTTATCCACTTGAGAGACTGTGGCTTTGCACTCCCCAGGATTAAACAGTGGGCAAGCCACCCACTGTAGAGACTTGATAGACTGTGGCTTTGCACTCCCCAGGATTGAACAGTGGGCAAACCACCCACTGTAGAGACTTGAGAGACTGTGGCTCGAGGGGGTGTCACACGGCCCAGCTCCAACTAGCTAAGTCCCTGGGAGGTTGTGGTCCCTGGTGATGTGAGGGGGCCGAGCAGCCCCTGCATCATATTTCTGTAAAGCCCCAGGGAGGTGGTGGTCCGTGGGGCTGAGGGGGGGCATCCAGCCCCCACATCATATTACTGTAAAGCCCCATGGAAGGCGCAGTCCCCGGGACTCCCCCCATATGAAATTATTTGAAATCCCAGGGGAGGTTGTGCTCCCCAGGGCTGCAGGTGTCTGGTGGCCCCCCAGAAAACATATTTTTTGTAGCCACAGGGCTGCGGCAGCTGGGGAGCTGGACGCTCCTCCCACATTAAAAAAGGAATGCCCCCAGGACATGGCCCAACTGGGTGCTGTCTATAAAACCTGTGTGGGAGCCTCTGCTTGATCATTTTTTTATTTTCACTGGATCTGTGGTCAAAAAAATGCTTTTTAGCTGTGGGTGGGGCGGGAATCCCTCTGGGACCCTAACCCCACAGCTAAGGGAACAGAGTATTCCTACCTTGGCACCTTTACTTTTTTTATGTTTTTTTCTGGGACTCAATTGAAGTTGAGTCCCAAGATGACTGCCAACACTTCCTTGTTGAAGTGTTGTCAGCGAATCAGGTTTCAGCACGAGACCAGGAGGGTTTGCGGAGCCTTCACATTCCTATATATATATATAAATGATAGTTTTAGTTGAGACCTAGATTAGAGAGGAAAAACATTTCTTTGTTTTGCCGATAACTTTTGACACCATTTGATAAACCTTCATGAAATTTTCAAAGCTAGCTCCCACTTGAGTTCAGCTGCCATCTTGAAAGTTTTGGGATGATTCGTAAAGTGGAGGATGAGAAAAGGGTGTGTTCTCAAAATGTGTTTTCACTATTCCTTTACCCTTTGGGATTAAAAATGTCTACATGCAGAACCGCTGGATGGAATTACTCCAAATTTGACAGAAAATCACTTCTTGTGATTTTGTGAAAATGTGTTCAGTAATTTTCAAGTTATTAAAGATAAAGCAAATTTGTATATCTAGGGACGTGGATCCCTCATGGACCCAACAGATCTCATTCCTACCAACACATCAACCAGGAAGTGGTGGCTGCCTTTTTGGGACCCAGACTCAGCTGAGTCCCAAAAAGATGTTAATTTTTTTTTTTTTAAAGAGAAGGGGTCAGGACAGGAATATCTTGGCATGGTGTTGGGGTTCTCCACAGCATTGTTTTTAAAAGTTCACCACATAAGTCACAGAGGGTTCGTGAATCTCATCAAAATTGCTTTAAAAAAAATAAGCAAAGTCTTCCACACTTCTTTAATCCTTGGTCCCCAGGTGGGATAAGTCCAAGGGGCATATTGAAATAATTATAAAGGATAAGGGAGCATCCGCAGCCCCCCTCTTCATGACCAATTTGGGCCACAGTGACTCCCACCTCCCTATGGCTGACCCATTCAATTTTAAAGGAGGGGGCCTCATGGCACCCCTCCTGAAGACTTTAAGGGCTCTGGGGACCACCACCCTCCACAGCTGGTTCCCTATTTGTTGAGATGCCCACCTTCGAGACAAAGATGTTTGTCTTTACTTGGCAGGAGCTTTGACAGCTCCTGCTGAGCAAGAGCACACAGTAAGTCTGCTCCCAGGGGGCAGGAGCAGGAAAACTGCTCCCCCAGCATGGAGCGGACTTTTCATATGTTTATCTGCCTACTGTCCCCTCTCACTCCACTAATTGGCCAGGCCCCTGTGGATGGGGTCCCTGGGGCACAAATCAGCCCAAGGAGGGCCCTCCCCTTCACTAATAGGCTGGGTCCCAGGAATGGGATCCTTGGATCCAAAATCGGGAAGGGGTGGGAGGCTAGAAAGCCCACCTCTGCTCTTTCTAATTTGCTGGGAACTGTTATGGGATCCCCAAGGCCAAAATTAGACTGATGAGAGTACCACGTGGCCCCCTCCCCTTTCAGTATATGGCTGGGCACTGGAGGATGGGGTTCGCAGTGCCAAAATTGGTCCAGTGAGAGGGGCTGCATGCCCCCCTTCCCTTTTAACAACTGGGTAGGCCCCGGGGATGAAGCTCCAAGGCCACAATTAGCAAGGGGAAGGGTGTTGCATGTACCCCTCCTGGGTTGCCTGCATAGAGGAGGGCAATAGTGCATGGCCACAGGAGTGGCTCTTTGGCCATCCCTACATTGAGCACAGCCAGAGCCAGTGCGAGGCGCGAGGTGAGTACCTGTGGGGGGGGGGGGTTGGTCGCAAATCCTGGTCGCAGGCATGACTCAGCAGGCACTCCTGCTGTGCCTGGCCAAAGGTTGTGCAAGGTGCAGGGTTAGGTGCTTCTGGGGTGTTAGCAGCAGCCCCTGGGTGCAGACCAGGCCTTCCAGTCAACTTCCGCCAGGCATAGCCGAGGCCATGAGTGGCACAGGTTGGGTGCCTATGGGGTATTGGCCACATGACCTGGCCACAGGTCACGCCCTGTGGCTAACCTCTAGCATGCATGGCCAAAAGTGGAGGTTAGATTAACATAAGGAGATAAAATATAACATAATGTTAAATAAAACTAGAAATTCACTGTAAAAAGCAAAGGTTACCAGTACATTTTAGTTATGAATTCGAATTTTAAAAAACCTTGAAAATTCACTGAAAAAACAAAGGTTAAAGGGACGGTATAGTTAGGTTCAGATTTTACATGGACAAAACCATAGAAATTCCACAGTTATAGTTATACTAATCTCAAGAAACTGTAACTGGTGCCCTAAGGTAACTATAACTTGTGCTCCCTCAGTGCACTGCTACTTACCCTACATACTACATCAGTAATTATATCTTCTATGAAATCATTTATAATATAACTGCAACTTTTGCAATTACATTTTTGTTGAGAAAACTGTGCATGGCAGGGGGTGAGTTATAGTTACCTTAGGGCACAAGTTAGAGTTTCTTGAGATTTATGCATTCATAAATTCACTAAAAAAACAAAAGTTACAGGGACGATATAGTTTCCTTCAGATCTTACACACACAAAACCAGAGAGGTTCTACTGTTATAAGTAGAGTTATTTCAAGCAAGGTAACTGTAACTCACACCCTCGCCATGCACAGTTTGCTCATTATTAATTTTATTGCAAACATTACACTGATATTATCAATGATGCCAAAGAAGATGTCATGAGTGATGTAATATCTGGGATAGTTAGCAGTGCATGATGAGGGTATTTTAACCTGTAGAGCAGCTTCTGTAATCTCTAAGGTAAAATCATCAGAAAACAGTTTTCTCTCAAACATGATTCATGAAATAACAGGGGAAGGCTTTTCACAGGGTAAAATCACTTTAGAACACACCACAATTTCTAAAATTATATTGTAACTAACATCTGTTATCATCCTCTTCTTTTTGTAAATTGCCTACTGGTAATTGAAATCCAAAAGTAGTGTCCCATAGGGTCTTGTTGTACAAGAAAAGTTTTGGGGTGATCTGTCAAGTGGGGGTCGAAAAAAAGGTGGGGTCCAAAAAAGTGTGTTTCCTATGTTAATCCCATGGAGATTTTACACACAACTGCAGGCCGAGCCGCTGAATGGAACAGAATTACACTACATTTGAAAGAAATGTAGCTTTTGGCCCAGAAAACACACTTTTTGTTGTTTGGTGTAAATATGTTCAGTAGTTTTTGAGATATTAAATGAAAACCAGATTTGTGTATCTAGGAGGGCAAATATTTTGTGAAAAATTTGCTACGAATCACAAATGTGTGCACCAACAGGAATGGTGTGATTGGTTGGCAACAACCTGAGCAGAAAGTTGTGACTTCCATTTTAAGCTATAGGGCACAATTCCTGGAGCTGAAAATTATTATTAAATGCAGTATTAGGGGTCAGGGTGGAGGTACCACAAGGCATGAGTGACATATAGAGGTATTTGTGTGACAGCTTATGTATTTAAAATGTCGCAAAATTATTTTTTCTTCCAGGAGTGATATTTGCTGACTCTCAGCACAGCACCTCCTGTAATGTTGTGATGAATTTCAAATATTAAAAAAAAACAATTTGTACACTAATGAACTCACTCACAGACCCACTCCAGTGCTCATGCACCTACTCATAGACCCACTCAGACACTCGTGCACCCACTTAAAGACCCTGATAGATAGTCACATACACACTCAGATACCCACTCACACTCTTACACTCATTCACAGACCTACTCAGACACTCAAACACCCTCTCACAGACCCTTACAGACACATATGCATCCACTCACAGACCCTGTCAGACACTCACAAACCCACTTACAGACTACTCAGACACTTTCAGACCCACTCATAAACCCGATCAGACATTCACAAACCCTCTCACAGACCCACTCATACACTCACACACCCACTCACAGACCCACTCAGAGTCTGACACACCTAATCACAGACCCACTCAGAGAGTCATACATCCACTCATACTCAAATACTCACTCACCCAATGAGAGACTCATCTATCTAATCACAGATCCTCTTAGAGATACATGTAGCTACTCACAGTCCCACTAAGATACTCACACACCCACTTACCCAATCAGTCACTCATGCACCCACTCTGAGACTCAGTCAGACACATATGCACCCAGAGACCCACTCACACAGTTGTACCCACTCACACACCTAATCAGAGACTCACACATTTACTCACACGCCCACTCAGAGACTGATGTATCCACTCACAGACCCTCTCACAATCTTATGCACTGACTCAGAGACTCACTAAGACACTCATGCATCTAGTCACAGACCCCCCAGACACTCACACCACGCTCACAGATCCACTCAAACACTAATGGATCCACTGACAGATCCACTGAGAGACTCATGCACCCACTCACAGGATCAATCAGAGACTACAGATACACTGATTGAGCAACTCAAACAGTTGTGCACACACTCACAGGCTTACTCCAACAGTCATGAACCGAGTCATAGGCTCAGTCAGAGACTGAAAGACCCACTCACAGTCCCATTCAGTCACTAACATACCCACTTACATGCCTACTCAGGTAGTTATGCACCCACTCAGATGGCCACTCAGAGACTCATGCATCCACTCACAGATTTTTCCAGACACTTATGAACCCACTCACAAACCCATGGAGACACATAGCCACCCACTCACTCACTAAGGCAGAGGCTCAAGCACCCACTCACTTATACACTTAGAGAATCATGCATCCACTCACAGATCTAAAAAAGCACACATGTACCCACTCACTCACCCAGTCTGAGACTCATCAATCCACTCACAGATGCTTTTGGTCACTCAGACACCTACTCAGTGGCCCACTTAGACACTCATGTACCCACTGACAGACTCACTCAGGCACTTATGTCCACACTCAGAGACCAACTCAGAGAGTGAGACTTCGAATCACAGACCTACTCAGATACTCATACACCTACTCACCCACTCAGAGACTAATCCATCCACTCACCGACCATCTCAAAGATTCATAAACCCACTCACAGGTCTACTCAGAGATGCACATACTTATTCACTTGCACACTCATGCAACCAATGCCAGAGTCACTCAGGCACTCAGGCACTCATGCAGCCACCCATAGACAACCACATACTCTTAGACACCCAGTGACACAGCATATCACACTCTGACACCTATTCTCAGACCCACTCAGGCATTTATGCACCCACTGACAGACTCAGTCAGAGATTCATACATCACTCACAGACTTATTGAGACACTGACACACCCAGTGTGATATATAGAATCACTTACATAGTTGTGAAATTTAAATGTGCTGGTGTGTATTGAATGTCTGCTTTTGTTTTGCATAGTCGCAATGTATGCGCACATTTTGAAAATACCTTAAAAAAAGACATTGTGAAAGAAAATGAACATGTTTTTGGGTAATATGGTGGCTCTGAGAAGAGCCTTTGGCCCGTATTTATACTACGTTTGTGCCGAATTTGCGTCGTTTTTTTCGACGCAAATTCGGCGCAAAACTAACGCCATATTTATACTTTGGCGTTAGACGCGTCTAGCGCCAAAGTATGGGCAAATAGCGTCATTTTTTTGCGTGAACGCCTTCCTTGCGTTAATGAGATGCAAGGAAGGCGTTCCCGTCTAAAAAAATGAGACGCAAATGCGTCGTATTTATACTCCCGGGCAAAAATCACGCCCGGGAGTGGGCGGGGCAAAAAACCCCGCATTTGCGCCACTTTTTAACGCCTGCTCAGGGCAGGCGTTAAGGGGCCTGTGGGCTCAAAATGAGCCCACAGGTGCCCTCCCATGCCCCCAGGGACCCCCCCTGCCACCCTTGCCCACCCCAGGAGGACCCCCAAGGATGGAGGGACCCACCCCAGGGACATTCAGGTAAGTTCAGGTAAGTATAATTTTTTCTTTTTTGGTGGCATAGGGGGGCCTTATTTGTGCCCCCCTACATGCCACTATGCCCAATGACCATGCCCAGGGGACATAAGTCCCCTGGGCATGGCCATTGGGCAAGGGGGCATGACTCCTGTCTTTACTAAGACAGGAGTCATTTAAATGGCGTCTGGGCGTCGAAAAAAATGGCGCAAATCGGGTTGAGGCGATTTTTTTGCCTCAACCTGACTTGCCCCATTTTAAGACGCCCTAACGCCATTTTCCCCCTACGCCGGCGCTGCCTGGTGTACGTGTTTTTTTTCCACGCACACCAGGCAGCGCCGGTCTGCTAGCGCCGGCTTACGCCATTCCATAAATACGGCGCCCGCATGGCGCTTCAGAATGGCGTTAGACGGCGCTAAATTTTTTGACGCTAAACTGCGTTAGCGCAGTTTAGCGTCAAAAAGTATAAATATGGGCCTTTGTGTTTATAATGTGTACATGATTGCTACACATAAAACAGAATGCAGTGTTTCAAGTTTCTGAGAAACACCCTGTCACCTTTCTCTATGAGTGAACTCCTTTTATAGATACCATCCATGTCAAAGCACAAGTTGTTGTTGTAGCTAGAACCCAAGTTATGGTCTCTGAGGAATGAAGAAACAATGTTATTAACATGCCTCCTGATTGTGTCTATCTATGGACATAATTTACTTGACCATTACCATTTCTGCCTTTGGCATATGTTGAAGAACACCATGGGCAGTGTGAGAGAAAAGTACCATTAACTGAGCAAAGGTATCCTTCATTAGAAACGAGTCCTTCCCCAGTAAGTGTGCCCAGGTCATTGCCTCCACACTGCACAATCATGAGGTCAGGATGGTGGCAATCTGTAATGCTTTTAACCAAAGGCAGCAATTGATGCCACTTTAACCCTCACTGGCCAATCCAAGTAATGTCCAAATTTTGGAAACCCAGGTCCCTGACAATGCTAGTTTTTCTAGCACACTCTCTGGTCTAAAACTCAACGCTGTGACCCACGATCCACACTCTACCCATTTTGAAGGCAAGCAGGAGTAGCACACAGGAGAAGGCTGGGCCAGAATGAAATAGCTTTGAAAATGAAAAGCAAAATTAAAGATTTCATTGGATAGTGTAAATATGCAGATAATTAAAACTGGGTAATTAATTTTAAGAAGAAGTATACCTGTAATTGGCTGTGGTAAAAAATGTAAAATGTAATACAATCTTGGATATGCTTACAATTGCAAACAGTCAACCACATCTGCTGTAGGTGAATTGAAGAGTAATGTGCTGTTTCACAAATGGGTTATGAACTTCTGGTCTGCTGGTTCTAGTGGGTTCTGCGGAAACTTTGCTAAGAGAGTATTGGGGGAAGGGTATTAAACAAAGTGAAGTCTGTTTTTTCCAAATTAGAGTTATTTAAATTTCCCTAATGAGGGGTTTCTCATAAAGTATAGTGTATTTGTAAATTAATAAAATTAGTAAGCTAAATGTGTTATAATCTCTGTATTTGTTAGCAAATTTGTCACAAAGTTTCAAGAGGGGCAGCACTGAGGGTCTCGATTAATTCACCCTACCAGATTGGGCTTCTTCACAGAAGTGCACGAAAGGGTTAATAAACACTAACCATTGAGAAGTGGAGTAACAAAACGAAGATATGCAAGGGAAATTTTGATTTGCTACATTTGACAATATCAGACAGTGCAAAGTTAAAAAAGTTGCTATTAATGGTTGCGTTGTATTAGAGTGGTGTGCCATTCTTATGCTTAGTTTTCTCATTTTCTATGAGAGTTGAACCTACCTGTTAAAAGCAAAAAAATAAACATTTGAACAACAAACTCAATTATCAAGTATGTGAATTAGATTGTACTTCAAAAAATGTGAGTAGCTGTGTGACAATTTTTTTAATTATGTGTTGCCCTGAACTGTGGAGTGTATGTGTGTTGTTTCACTGCATGGCCTCGCTGGCATAAAAACTGCTTGCTAAGCTTTTAAGTTCCATTTAACTATGTACTAGAGTCCCTTTGGGTAGGGTGTAAGTAAGTCATAGGGCAGGTGTGTATGTGCTTAGATTGTAAGACATACTCTTTTAAGTCATATCAGTTAGATATGTACTTAGAACCTCTCTGTGTATAGTTAAATATGCAGAATTTCACCCATACTGCAAGGTATATACATATTCACAAAACAGTGTTACTCATCTAGCCTGTGAAAGAGTTGATAACTTTACAGAAGTTATTCAGAAGTCTAACACAGTTTCTTCAGAGAAACCAAACTGTGTTTGTATATGTACTATAAACGTCAAACTCATAATGTTATGTATTCAAAAACTAAAGAAAAGAATCAAGATAAGTGGCATGAATTTGTTGCATGCATATTTGTAGAGGAATGGTTTCAATTGACCACATAACAAATTATATGTAAGTACTGCTATGATAAGTTAGAGGATAATAAAATGGCAACTAGAGCTGTACATACCACATTGGAATTCATTTCAATTCCACAAGAACTTCAAGATTTGAATGTTTATGAATCAATTCTCATAAAATGTATTTATCCTTTTCAAGCTATAGTTCATATAAAACCAAAGACATGGAAAGTATCTCCAACAGAGCTACATGAAGGTCCTAAGGGTAGAGTTTTATACTGTTGCGTAGGCTCTCATTATCCTAAATGAGACTACTGGATTTCTAGGCAGCAGGATTGATAACGGTGTGGGGGACTAAGTCTTACCCACGTGTAAGGAACTCTGTCACCCTAAATCCGGTTTTTGCTCCGGCTAACTAGCAGTGCCTCATTTCTCCCACGGGGAAGAGATGATTAGGCAGCCGAGCACATGACATTTTGGAACTTCTCAGGGAAGTCGTGGTCACTCAGATCCAAACCAACTCTCTTATTTACAGTATGATCTCATATACCAATGACAAAGACAGTATAAGTTTTATATAATGTTTTAATAAAACAACTGTATTTTAGATAGTAAGGCGTGAGCCGCAATAACCAGAACCATACAACACAGTAGGATTGAAATAGTCACCAGGAGAGTAAAACATAAGAACAAAGCGATCATTGTGTCTAATAGTTTCTACTCTCCCTCTGCTTGTTCTATTTCGAGCACAGCATGTTAAGCTTCTAGCTTGCCTGTCTGAATCACTGGGGAGACATCAGCCCTCATACCTGAGCAAAGGCCTGTGATCTTGGTTCAGCATCTGCAACGAGGCAGTCAGCGTCTAGTTGTGGTTCCCTGGTCGGAATCTCCCTCTCTCGTGTATTGGGACAAGGAAGTGTTTTTATAACTAACATGTCAGCGTGATCACAAAATGTCCCTACGCAGAAATGCCAAAGACTAAACTCCTACCACGTCTATCGGCAATGTACCAGACTGTATCCTTGACTGAAGCACAGAGTGAATGTGTTATGGAGAGCTCCAGTGCTGAAGTAGGCTAAACAGTGTGATATGAATAAAAAACAAGACCATAGAACTGGCTATTTGAAAAATAACAGTACGAAGTCTAATAAAAAGCATTTAGAGCAAAGTGCACAGAGACTCTAAGCTGCAAGCAAATGAATAAAATACATCCAGGGCAAAGCGCACAAAGGCCTAAAGCCTGAAGCCAATGCGCAAAGGATACGTAAAACTAACCACACTACACCCTCCCCTTGTCGGTAGTAAGTGGTTCCAATAATATAAAAGTATGCCCCAAATATAAACAATACATAAAACTATATATTTCGACAAGGTCAGAAGACAACAAAGTCATAAATTTAGGAAACATGTGACGATAAAGCCAAATTCAATATAGTGTCAATTTTGCAGGAGATAAAAAAATCCAATTGTCAGACAGAAGCAATAGAACGTAGGAGCTCCTCCACTTCGATATAGGTCAATATCGGAAGATCCACGTCACAAAGTACCATGTAGCAGGTGTGTTCCAAAGCCCCAAAACCATTTAGGGCGGCACCCCGTGCAGGGCCTATAAATGAGACAATACAATCTTCCTCCAGGAAGGGAATCTCATAAACCGCCTCACCAAGCAAACGCAACCGTAGTACACAAGCCTGGGAATGAGCCCTAATCGGGAACATCAACAGATCAGTATCAACCACCGGAGGGCGCTGCAGTGAGAGACAGAGAGCTAGTGAATGTTCAAACGAGCACCAAAGGCACCGAAACACGGGTTGCACACAATCCAAAACTGGTCAGAATGACAGAGACCAGTCACACTCCAAATGTCCCAGGAGTGTTGCTCCAAAATGCTGCATCATGCGTTCACGACACAGCCGCGCTGACGGGAGCAGCAACATAGGATCTCGTTGTGACGGGACAGCCATTGCGGAAGAACAGCAGCAATAACAAGACTCCAGCCAATAAAGCCAAAGTAATCGGGAAACCCCCCAAAATGCTTCCGAAAATAGAGTGTATAGCCGAAGGTATTAAACCGAATATGGAAGAGAAGGTGTGAGCAAAACCAACACCAACGGCTTTGAAAAAATGTGCAATACCAGCAGTGCTGAATGCATTAAATATACGTCCCACAAGTTCACCGAAGTGACTTGGAAAGTTAGTATTCAAAAGGGACTGTATTTCCGCCGATGACCTTGCCACCTGAAGTGCGTAGGTCTCGCTAGCAGATGTAAGGGCCACATGCTTTTGAAACAATAAAGCCTTTAGTCGAATCAACTTGTCGAAATTAACCTTGGAAGTAGCAATATGAGGCCAGATGTCCGCTACCTCCCTAATTTGAGTGGGGGGAAACAACACATTCCCACAGCACGTAACAGCCTTGTTGACAACGACAACGTAAACTATTCCGGCACGCATGCCACAGCAGCATTCGCTGTTAAGAACAATGTAACTGCCGTTAGAAAGCACCTGGAAAGTGTTTTTAATTACCGGGACTGGAACTCCCTTCAGATAACAAGCTAAGTTAGCAATCGAAGAGTTACACGCTCCGTGCAAGGACAGCTGTTTACAAACCATAGAATGGCTGACAGAAGTTTCGCATTCACTACCGCTAAGAAAAACCTCCCTCAAACCATGAATACATCTGTATTGAAAGGGAAGCTCCCACACCTCGTGCATGTAACTGTCTCCCAATAGTTCATATCTACCCACCGGAATGTGCTTCAAACAAGAAGTAAATTGCAGAGTGGAGATAGGCAGATTAATAACCCCATGAATCAACCACTCAGCTGACGGAATCTCAGCAACCGTAATAGGCAGTTTCTCCAATTTTTCAATATTCAACATGACATACGTCGCTTCCTTTTTAGCCATCAGCTGTTGTTGACGAGTTAAATTAAAGGAGAAAAAGATCTCTCTGGCACGAATGTGCTGCCATGGAACGCGACCTGCCTTCAAGGTCTGAAGAGTACAACCCAGCTGCATGATGGACCGCGTCTGACTCTGCCCATGATATAAAGAAGACATGTCTGATTTAATAATGTCAATAGCAGAGGAAACAATGTTGTCAATCGTGTAAACACGGTCAGAAAGGGTATGCATGCCATTATCAACAACAGACAAAGTCTGCATCAGGTTTTCCCGATCAATCTGCCTCAACCGGGCTGCAGCCTCCTGTTGTGAAAGCTTCCAAATCTCATTATAAACTTCGTATAAAAATCTTTTCTTCCGTGGTACCTTTGGACCTGACAAAAAATCTTGTAAATCAGTATCATTAGACAGTAACGTGAGATGTGACTTAACTGCATCCAGCGTGGATGACTTCAACCATTGCTGACAAAGCTTCCCCACGCTGTATGTAGTTATAATATCAGCATGTTCTGGTGAAATGTAACGAGGGTCTGCCCTACTAGTCCTGAACCCCCCGGAAGAGGTGACAAAACGTTGATGACACTTATTAGTGTCTACAGCCCATAATAACCACCCGCCCGGATGTATCGATGAAGTGTTCAGCGTACCATTCTGGACCCAATGTGTAAATTCACTAAAAGTAGCATTCACATAGTGCTGCCAGTTGTTTAATTTGGAAGGGACAGGTATACTAGGCAAATTTTACTCCCTAATTGTTGCCAAGCCCAAACAGCTAGTCTTTTGTACTGTGTCATTGAGGAAAATCATCTGCACAGGGATAATACATGCTCTAAATAATGTGTCCCTGCCTTGCATCTGCCAATTTTTCGTACCCCAAACACTTTTCAAGTCAACAGTCTTAAACCAGTATTCATACCCCTCGACCGAAAGTTTAGATACAAACAAATTTGAATACAGTAATTTAGTATCGGTCAATAACATTTGCTTATTAGAATACGGAGTAACTTTAAAATAGTAAGACTTAGCATTTCGTTGATTATGCCCAGAAAAATATGCAAATTTATCATAATACGTTTTCGAACTCCCTTGTGGAGGAGTCGAGCAATGTTCCCATTGCACATAATTAAATATGGACTTAAGGCTACTAGCTTTATGAATAAAGTGGTGCCCATAATAGTTGTAGCAAAACATGTCACCATGATTATCTCTAAATTGGTAAGCATCTTCATCGTCATAGACAGTGTAATATTGTAAGTCTGTCAGTATAGAATCTACTGTCTTCACATCCCAATCATCAGAAACAATGCCTGGTATAACAATATTGTTCATTGATAACTTGAGGACATACGGTATTTGAATCAATTCAGTGGGACCATATATATCAAACATTACTTTATCCCACACAATCCCATCCGGAATCGGTATCGCAGAAATGTTTACATCTGACAAGTCTCTTCGAACCATATGAGACGAAAAATGTGGTTTTAACACAGTCTCCACGTGCTCAATGTCAGATCGTTCAGGAAGAAAATGACCATGTATTACTAGAAAAAAAGTAACCACAAGTCCCAACCACAAAAAAAGAGTCATTACAGCCATAAAAAGCCACAAATAGTTCCAAGGAAAAACAAAATATGTGCGTTTAAGCCAACACAGCAGCTTAACACTGCATCATCAGTGTTGTTGAAGCAGCCAGAGGCAGTTCTTGCAAAAGGTGCAACTGTGAACAAAGAAGCAGATGGAGGCTCTCGCCTTGGCACACTATAAACTACATGTTCTGAAACATCAGTAGAACGTACAGCAACTTGGTCCAAAGATTCCAAATGAATCGTCGTCTGTGGAACAATCCCAAGATCATCTTCCACCCTCCTCAAGCTCGGAGAGGAAACAACATCGGTGTAAATCAGCTGCAGCTGGACTTCTTCTTCCCCAGTAGTGAGAGGGATTCCGGAACTACTGGGTGTCCCCCTTGGTCTGCTGTGCAAAATCGGCCACATGTTGTAACTTGACATTATCATTGGAAACAAAGCGATTTCCTTTGGCCCCTTGCAGCGGCGGCAAAATCACAGTTCTCGTGCCGCTTACCCCTAACACAGGGACAGGTGCTCGATAAGAAGGACCAAATTCCTTCTTTACTGCGACCTATATGCCAAAAGGCGTATCTGCTGCCTCCACACCAGGACCATCTAGATCAGGAACATACATCCGTGTTCCGAACAGGCACTCATTTGAAGTACGACCCCCCAGTGACCTTCTAGGCAAGTTATTAAGTGCTCTCTGTACTCCATACAGGTGGGCTAGCCAACCACGACCCGTACCTATAACTCTGGCTGTTAAGGATTGCTTTAAATCACGATTTAAACGCTCCACAACAGAATTTCCTTCGGGATGAAATGGAGACGAGAATTGGAGTTGGACCCCCAACGAAGCCATGGTGTCCCTGAATGCCTTAGAGGCAAATGCAGGGCCCTGGTCCGAATGAAAAGCCGCAACTGCAAATGTATCAACAAAGATGCGCAAATCTTTAATAACAGTTCGAGCGTCAGCCGAGCGCTGTGGCCAGACCCACGAATCTACTGCAACCAAAATATATTTGTATGCACTATCTGGTGTCAGCGGACCACAATGATCCAAGTACACACACTGTAAAGGTTTATTTGAAATCAGAAGGGGCGTCTGCTGCGGGCGTCTAGACGACGAAGCTTTAATTTGTTGACAAACGTCACAACAAAGGACATACTGCTTTGTCTCTTCATAGAGACCAGGCCACCAGTAACGAGCCTGTAAAAGTGAAATCGTGGCAGCCACACCAGCATGTGCAGCATGTGCAGATGCCGCCCCCTCATGTGCTGCAGAAATTAATCGAGGTCTCTCAATTTTATTGGGCATTTCACGTACACCAATGCCCGGAATATTAACAAAAGCATTCAGCGTACTATTCAAACAGTAACTATATTTAGAAGGAAATCCTTTAGGAAAGGGCGTGCCATGAGCCGTAGCCCCTATGGCAGCCAAAATCTCTGTGTCTGGTTTGGTACTCGAACGAGTCACTGCGGCCACAGTGGCGACAACCACTGCCGACTTCTCGGCTTCATCAGCCAAAGTATTCCCAGCAACGTGTATCCCAACGCGCTGGTGTCCAAGTGTATGCACAACATGGACCTTAGGAAGCGACTCTTTCAGATCCGCAACCTTACCCCACAACAATTTGCGTTTAATGGTGTTGCCCTTAGAATCTCTGAACCCATTCAACTTCCAATAGTGTAGATATTCATTGAAAGACTGCACACAGTAGTAGGAGTCACAGACCAGTAATGTTAAAATCGCCGGATCCGCGTGCTCTAACGTTAACAATAGAGCTTTGAGCTCAGCCAGCTGTGCCGTGCAATCTCCCAAGGTTTTAGTATAAGTATGTCGTGGGCTGAACAATTCCCCCTCCATAGTGCCGCTCACCACCGCACATGCAGCAGAATATTGTTGTTTAGTCCCAACCGCTGGTTGCGCAGAGCCATCAGTGTACATGACCACCTGATATTGGTCAATAGGCAATGTGCCAGCAGGAACTGGGTACTCCATTTCATTTTGAAGAAATTCTTGAGTCTGCAGTTTAGGGTCAAATACGTAATCTACATCAGTGGCTGTCAAAGACGTAGCCCATTGTATCCATCGCGGGTGTAAAGCTTTCGAATTAGGGACACTCGCTTTTGTAACAGCCTCTAAGGCTGGAATCGGGGAAACGACAATAATGCGTTAGCCCTGGGCAAGCGGTCTTTCTTTAATCACAGCCATCTGTACGGCAGTGAGTATTTTCTCAGTTTGCGCAAATCGTTGTTCTGCAGCAGAATACAAGTGGGACTTGTATGCAATCGGGACTGTCTCACCCTCATTAAAGGTGACATATGTAAACCCAACAGCCCCAAGTATCACCCTGATGACTAAATGCGTTTTATTGTCCTGTGTGTGTAAATGTTTAACTGCTAAGAGATCATTTTGCAAATCTCGTAGTATATGTGTATGCTCAATCGTCCAAAATCTACTCGAAAAATTTGGACGAATCAACTCGTATAAGGGTTTTATACGCGTAGCATATTCAGGAACGTAAGTTCTGCCAAAATTCAGAAACCCCAAAAATGACTGGAGCTTCCGAACCATATTAGGAGGCTGCAGTAAAGCACATTTCTCCAAAAAATGTGGCGCTAAGCTCTTGCCCTCACTCGACAACTCATATCCCAGGAAAATGACGCTGAGGAAGGCAATCTTTGATTTCCTAAAATTAAACTTATAGCCAATTTCCGCAAACCCCACAACAATGCGCGATACACGCCTTAGATGTTGCAGAACCTCATCGTCTGTCGGATATATGTCATCAACATATGATAACGCTTCAGGGTCCAACTCATACCGTATTTCAGTCACACGAGCCGAAAACAGTCCGTGGCTATTCTTATACCCCTGAGGCAAACTACAAAACTTTTTCTGAGAGCCAAACACCCTGAAACTAGTATAGTCCCGACTTTCGGGCGCTATATTTTGGCAGAAAAATCCATTTGAGATATCTAACGTTGTTTTGTATTTTTTACGCACTATATTATTCATAAGAGCTGCGCTATGTGAATTCTGTATTGCATATGTGCGTGTATGACTATTTAAATGTCTGTAATCCACCACTATCCTATATGAATGGTCCGGTTTAGCAACCGGAAATAAGGAATTATTCATCGGCGAGACACAGGGCTCAATTACACCCTGGTACTCCAATTGTGTAAGAATTTTCCTAACCAATGCCCTTGCCTCAAATTTGTTAGGATACTGCGGCTGTGGCTGAGGTTCGCCCTTTATTGGAATTACATGATAAGGTGATTGTCTATCCCACCCCACGTTATTTCTATAAAGGGCGGTGCCTGTGCTAGAGCCCATGTTTTACTATAGGACTCCGCTAGTTCTCTCGGAACAAGTGGTGAGAAGGAAGGTGTAATAACCTCCTCCCCAATCGGACAGTCGCGAATAAAGTCAGGTGGCCAATCCCGTTCGGCCAGCAGAACATCATATGATTTTACCACATGGTCCCAAAAGATGGCGTGTACAATGCGGTCAATGTCCCCTTCTAATCGCAGAGTAACTTTATATACTCTATCAGGATCAGAGACTCGCATATCCGCCGTTTCAACTTGGATGAAGTCATCAGTTGCTTTCACCTCCAGATGCTCTAGAAGACTCCGGCAAACTATTGTGACCTCTGCCGCGCTGTCTGACAGTGCCAACGCCCATGTCTTGTTCGTCAAGAGAACTCTCTTCTTGAGCGGCATGTCTAACTGAGACTGCTGCCACTTTCTTCTTTTTAAATTGCTGTTTTTGTTGCAGCGGTTTCTCTTCTTGCTTAATAGAAACCTCCGTTGAGCGTTGTGAATCCTGTCTTGGTTTCACGTACTCCGTTCTCCGCTCTGACCGCCCACCTCTCTCACTTCTCTTCTCTGAGGAGTCCTGAAAGGAACGAGATTGGCGTGTATCAGTATATTGATATCTATCAGGCGTCTTCAAATTATCCCTATTCCTGAGATTATACCTATTCTGCGGGGTCTCCGGTTGCGGAGACTGTCCCCCATCTTTCTTAGGTGGTTGCTGTTTCTTTTCCCAGCGCTTTTTAGTACCCTCAGGTTGCTGTTGTTTACTATTGTCTTTATTATTTTTAACCCTGTAATTGGGGTTTTTGCGGTCTAGCCCCTAGGCTATCGCGACCAATACTGGAATATGTTTCTGCAATTATTCTCGGGAGTTCCCGCTCTTGATTAATCAGTGGAACGTCCGAAGACGCATTAGCACTGCTAGTGCTACTGCCTCTCCCTTGATATTACTCAAAATAATAGAAGAAACTGCGGCAAAATTGCCCATCAACTGCATGCCTAAATCTAAGGCTGGGGCAGCCCCATATTCATCTTGAATTTGTTTAAGCACTTCCGGTAAATTAGCTAATGTCGGTGTACCGTGTGCGTAGTGTAGAGCGCGGCAAACACTGTGCCCCAGGTATTACAAAGATCCACCGGAGGAACCATCCCATACGGCAAACACATTGTCAATATTCTATGTTTATCCTGAGGTCCCGTATGGGGAAATACTGCTTCCAGCGTATTAATTTTTTGCGGCAGCCAAAATGGAGTTTCCTCAGGTTTAGCCGGTACCT
Organism: Pleurodeles waltl; assembly: GCF_031143425.1. Lineage (NCBI taxonomy): Eukaryota > Metazoa > Chordata > Amphibia > Caudata > Salamandridae > Pleurodeles > Pleurodeles waltl. Next base: position 253,773,470 of record NC_090437.1, on the reverse strand, counting down.
TACCCATAACTGAGTGTACAGTGGCCTGGAACCTGGAACCACCGCCTGTGGGTGCGCCGGAGCAGCACGCGCTGCGTTTGTATTTAGTGTTTGCATGACAAACTGTACTAATCGTCTATATGTAGCCGTTAAGTCTGTATATAAACGACAAACTTCAACCACTGTCAATTGAGCAGCCGCAGGATGAGGTGTATATGTAGCCAATAAATGCCAGGTAGGACCATCATTACTTAGTGGACCTAACCTAACTTGTGCTACTGTGTGTGTGAGGGCGCCGTCAAGCCAATTATGGTGTTCTTGATAAGATAAAGGTATCTCTAAATATGCATAAGCCCTGTATTGTCCAGGGACATTCGCAATAGTGTATTCGTTAAAAGTGTTTGTACCCCCATCAACTGCCGGAAATACGACCCAAGAATAAAAAAGTTCTGTTCTATAGGCTGCATGGGCGTCCACCACAAAAGTGAGCGGACCCCCCTGGACCGTCAGTCCATGTGCTATCAGATGTCCTGTGAGCGGGTGTCGCATATTAAGCGCTACTTGCACCACTACCGGATTCGCTATCTAGAGAAAAACGGCACCTGGGTAGAGAAGGCACACCAATAACGGGGTTATTCCTTTCAAAGTTCAAGCTTGAACAACCAACCACTAAGTAATAGGATGTACCTATCCCGTGGTGGCGGAAATCCTCAGCCCCACGGACGTCTCCGCTTACGGAACCGAGGAGTCAATATATATATGAGACCAAGAGAGTCAGCCGGACCTAAATATTAGAGCCAGACCAATCGTTGACAAATGACAAAGACAGTATAAGTTTTATATAATGTTTTAATAAAACGACTGTATTTTAGATAATAAGGCGTGAGCCGCAATAACCAGAACCATACAACACAGTAGGATTGAAATAGTCACCAGGAGAGTAAAACATAAGAACAAAGCGATCATCGTGTCTAATAGTTTCTACTCTCCCTCTGCTTGTTCTATTTCGAGCACAGCATGTTAAGCTTCTAGCTTGCCTGTCTGAATCACTGGGGAGACATCAGCCCTCATACCTGAGCAAAGGCCTGTGATCTTGGTTCAGCATCTGCAATGAGGCAGTCAGCGTCTAGTTGTGGTTCCCTGGTCGGAATCTCCCTCTCTCATGTATTGGGACAAGGAAGTGTTTTTATAACTAACATGTCAGCGTGATCACAAAATGTCCCTACGCAGAAATGCCAAAGACTAAACTCCTACCACGTCTATCGGCAATGTACCAGACTGTATCCTCGACTGAAGCACAGAGTGAATGTGTTATGGAGAGCTCCAGTGCTGAAGTAGGCTAAACAGTGTGATATGAATAAAAAACAAGACTGTAGAACTGGCTATTTGACAAATAACAGTACGAAGTCTAATAAAAAGCATTTAGAGCAAAGTGCACAGAGGCTCTAAGCTGCAAGCAAATGAATAAAATACATCCAGGGCAAAGTGCACAAAGGCCTAAAGCCTGAAGCTAATGCGCAAAGGATACGTAAAACTAACCACACTACAATACCTGCCATTAGATTTTAAAAACAATATTGAAACTGTAGGGGTACAGAGAGATTTTGATGATCCCCTTGATTCTCTAGTAAATGGTGTGCCTACTAAGAACAACAACAAATGGCAAAGGTAGTGGATGTTAATAAAGTGAGAAAAGCAACATTATACCTGGTACAAAATAGTATTTAGTATAAAAATGCTGATGTTGAAGATATAACACATATGGAGGATGAAACATTACCGTCAAGTGGTCAGATTGAAAAGGTGGATTAGAAGAAATTTATGAGCATTGCAATATTTATCCTCTGTGCTCTAAAGAAGTTATTGGTGATGCTATTGATCTGTGTCAAATGAAGCAAGCATGAAGTGCTCTCATGAGTGTGTGGGTGAAAGGTTTAGAAGCTCACTGTTTTCCACACCTGTTTTCCACTTGAGAAGATGGACACTATGATGACCGCCCCATACAGATACCAACAGCTGACACGGTCAACAAGATTATATTCAAAGGATCCTAGATTTTGCCAGTGTATTCCATTTATGTTCCATTTTCTGTTTGAGAGTGACTTATCTGGACTTCATATGCTGTAAACCATATACTAAAGACTGGAGTTAATCTTCAAAACCTCTCTGCAAAGGTGTTTGTTGACAAAGTTCATGGAAATGATGAAAGGGACAACTTCCATTACATAAACAATCATTCCCTGCAATGCAGGCACTATGGTGCAAGGGTGCCTGCATTGTTGCTACGGAGCTTATTTTAATGCCATTCCTAGGGAAAACACAGAGGTGCTCCGTATTGCAGTAAATAAGCCACATCCCTGCATTTCTGAAATGATGCAGTGCAGCACAGCAAAATTTGGCGCCGTGATACGCCACTTTGTGATTGAGGCTCTGTGACAACAGGGTGTGGCAACTGATTCTCACTGACACTAGATGCCATTGAACTACTCACACAGTCATTCATACCATCACTTACTCACCCATACAGCCTCTCACATAGCCACTCACACAGTCATATAGTTGCTCACAGACCCACTCAATCACTGATACAACCACTCACACACCCACTCACTAACCCATTCATCCACTCACACTGCCAGTCACTCACTCATACAGCCACTCACCCACCCAGTCATCTATATAGCCACTCACGCGTCCACTATCTTACTCATCCAGCCACACACACACAGTTGCCCCTCATACAGTCACTCACACAGCCACTCACTCACTCATACAGTCACTCACAGAGCCACTCAATAACTTATACAACCACGCACAGAGACTCTCAATCACCCATAGAACACTCATACCCAGTGTCTCACCCATACTACTCAGTAACACAAGCTCACACTCATACAGCTAATAATACAGCCATTCAGTCACCCATACATCCATTCACACACCCATTCACTCACCTATAAGACACACACCCATCTAGTCACTCAGTCATACAGTCACTAACACACCTACTCAGTCACCCATACAGCCTCTCACATACCCAGTAAATGTCTCATACAGCTGCTGAGGCCCCAGTCACTCTCTCCTACACCCACCCACATAGCCAGAAACTCACACACTCATACTACCACTCACACAGCCACTCAAACACTGATACAGCCACTCAGACAGCCACTTACTCAGACACACACCCACTGATATTGTCAGTCACTCACTCATACAGTACTCACACATCCAGTCAGTCACCAATACATCCATTTACATAGTCAATCACTTACCCACCCAGTCATTCAGTCATACACCCCAACACACCCACTCACTCACCAATTTGAAGACTCACACACCCTATATGTGACTCATACAGCTGCTCACACATCCTGTTGCTTATCCATATGTCCACTCACACAGCCAGTCACTCACTCATACAGCCACTCAAACAGCTACCCAATCTCCGATACAACCACTCCACACACCCACCCACTGTCCCATATATTTACTCACTCACCCAGTCACTTACTCATACTACCACACACACACCCAGTCAGTCATATATACAGCCATTCACAAAATCAGTCACTCAGACACCCACTCACCCAGTCATTCACTCATAAAGATACTAACACAGCCACTCAGTCACCTATACAGGCATTATATATATTCTTTGATATACATACACACACATACAGTTTATCTTCTTTTAAAACATGAAAGGTAGTTATAATGAGAACCTTATTGTTTCTATACTTTTTTAGTATTTTAACATCTTGTATCTTTTTTGTATGTTTTCAGAAATGAAATGGCAACTGGAAAAAAATATTAACTGAAGAAACTCAAAAAAAAGAAAAAAAGCAGATGTGGTGCCTTGCTGCTTCTAGAGCTGCAGCAGCTAATTCTTCCCCCTCTTTGAGGACCTTTTTGCAGTCCAAACAATATGTCTCTATTCTTATTAGTTCTTGGAACTTCTCTGGGACATATTGCTCCACTTTGTTGGGAATTCACTCTCCCGGTGTTATTGGAGTTGCAGTAGAAGTAGATGGTCCTCCTGCACTGTGCTCCCTCTGTGCTCTTGGCAAGTACTTGCTGTGGTACATCTTCAGGTGGGTCAATATGCTTGTAGTCCCACATGAGTATTAGCTGTCCCCGTGGAAAGAGTCTTTTCACATAATGAGCACTTCACATGCTTGGCCACTCTTTTTTTCCCTCAGAGGGGATGTTAAAAAATCCTATGCAATGAAATGCCGCTTTGCTAGGGTCCTTCTTTAGATGGACTCGCCTATTTATGTTATGTTATGTTAAGCTTTTCTATAGAGCACTACAAATATCCAAGGGTGTCTAAGCGCTAGCTGAGGAAGCTCGGAGTAAAGCACTGCAAAAGAAGAGGACCGAGGAACAAGATAAATTTAAGTCCTCATTGAAAAAACAAGTTTTAACGGCTTTCCTGAAAGCTGGTAGGGTGGGAGCTGATTTGATAGAAATTGGCATAGCATTCCATGACATGGTAGCTCCACAAATTGAACTTCAGCTGCCCCAGGCCAGGTGTTTAATCCTGGGAACTGTAGTCATCAAGCAGAAAGCTGACCTGAATGATCCACCTTGGATTGTACAATTTAATGTTGTCCCTGCAGGGCCTTGGTTATTAGGTGCTTTGCAGGCAATGCAGAGGGCTTTGAAAACAATTCTTTGCCTAATAGGAAGCCAATGCAGTTTCCTGATCTGATTAGAGACTGAGTGGTATTTGGGAATATTGAGAGGTAGGTGAACTGCAGCATTTTGCATTGTTTGTAGTTTATTTTAAACAGATTGCTGGGTGTACAGAATCTAGCTTGCACATTACCGGGGAGATAACAACCAGTTTCTGTAAGTGTTCATGGATAAAAGGAAGAATCTTTTTTAGAGACCTGAGCATAAGGAAGGCAGAGGAGGTAACCGACTTGACACTATCAGCAAAGGACAATCTGTTATCCAGTAAGATTCCGAGGCTGGCGGTTTTGATAACTGGGACCTGTAAAGACCCCAGTTCCTAACATTAGCAGAAGTCTGTCCAGAAAGAGGAATGTGTTCCAAGGAGTAACAGTTTGAAATTTGCTGGAGTTTAATCTGTTTTTGGTCATCCATATGCTGACTGCTCGCATGCAGTCACAGAATCTGGTCCTGGTTTTAGTATTTGTGCTAGGAAAGGAGATGACAATTTGTGTGTCATCAGCATAAGATGTAAGCGTAAAAAGATCTAATTAAACTAGCTGGCAACATAACATAAACATTAAAAAACGGTGGAACTGAGTAAGGAGCCCAGAGGGACCTAGCATGGACTGGAAAATTAAGGTGAAACAAATTTGTCAAGACAAATTTCCTGAGGATGGTCTAAGAGTAAAGACTTCATCAGGTCCCAGGCTGACTCAGTGATTCCTATGTCAGTGAGATGTTCCAAAAGCAGCCCATGGTTGACCCTGTCGAAGGCCGCTGACAAATCGAGCAGGATCAGGGCAGCCTGCCCTCCTCTATCAAGGGAACATCTGATCTCCTCAGTGGTCTTAATCAGGGCTGTTTCCGTACTGTGGCTACTCTGGAACTGAAACTGGGTGTCATCAAGAATGTTGTGAGTATTAATAATCTCCACCAGCTGCCTATTTATATTTGTTTCTGCAATTTTAGCTGGAAAAGATAGGCAAGATATAGGGCTGTAGCTGTGAGGGTCCTTTGGGTCCAAATTGGGTTTCTTTATCAGAGGAAGCACAGAGTTTTTCTTTCAGGGAGCAGGGAAGGGTACAAGTTTAAACATTGCCTGATATATTTTCAGAAGAACAGGGGCGATGGTCTCTACTGCTAGTTTAACCACTCTCAAAGGGCAAGGGTCAAGTGGGACCCAGATTTAGTAGAGGAGATTATTTGCCTCAGTTCCTCTTCAGAGGGAGACATAAAGACTGAAAGGTGAGACCCATTACCTGGGAGTGACAATGAAACGAGAGTGGAATGTCATAAAGGGTTACAATAACAAAATCACTGTAACATCTTCTACCTTTTTCTGGCAAGTTACAAAAGAATTGACTGGTGCATGCTGGAGACTTAGTTGGGGCTGTGGTCAGTCTAGTGATGATTTGAAACAGCACTTTAGTAGAGTTTGCAGAGGCTTCTACTTTATTGGTGTAGTATGCTGCCTTCTCCTTTACAATCAAAGCTTTATAGTCAGCCAAGCAAGTCCTATACTTCTCAGTCTATTTATATTTCAGCCTCCATCTTCTCTCCTGTCCTCTACAGCTTTGCTTCATGGCACAGACCTTTTTGAAGAACCAAGGGGCTGTGGCATTGTGCCTTTTGGGTTTAGTTACTTTAGCAGGGGCCAAGATGCAAACAGCAGAGTCCATCCATGTAGTGTAATGGGCCATTGCTTCTTCAGGATCCTCGGAGTGGTCAGGGAGTGAATTAACTAGCATGTTATTGAAGTGAAGGGGTAACAAATGTTTTAGAAGGGGAGTTTATGGCTGGTTGTGGCAGTCAACACTAAAGTTGAATACAATTGCACTATGGTCTGTCCATGCCATTGCAAGGATACTTGTGCTACCAAGCGCACTGTTATTAGTAAAACATCCTATCTAATGTATGACCAGCTGTATGTGCGGGGATGGCTAGGAATTGAGAAAGTCCTAAGCCAGGCATGGTCTGAAGAGGTGCTACTGTGTCCCTATCCTGTGAATCTTTCAGGTGAAAATTAAAGTCACTTAAGACACTAAGGGGGTCATTACAACCTCAGCGGTGAGGTTGCAGGCGCCAGAATACCGCCATTGCTGGCGGTATGGCTGGTTCCCTATTTTGACATTTCCGCTGGGCCATGCTGATGTGCAGCGGGTGCAGTAGCACCCGTCGCGCATTTCACTGCCCGAAATTCGGGCAGTGAAATGCGCGACGGGGCTCTGCCTGGGGGCCCCTGCACTGCCCATGCCAAGTGCATGGGCAGTGCAGGGGCCCCCAGGGGCCCCCTGAGTCCCCTTACCGCCAGCCTCTCCAGAAACAGGCTGGCGGTAGGGGAGTCATAATCACCAGGGCAGCGCTGCTTGCAGCGCTGCCCTGGCGGATTATCACCGCCGGGGCTAAAAATGGCGGTATACCGCCGGCCCCGGCGGTGCGACCGCAGCGCTACCTCCGTGGTCCAAATACGCCGGGAGGCACCGCCGGCCTGTTGGCGGTGCTCCAGTCGTTCTGACCGCCAGGGGTCATAATGACCCCCTAAAGTCTGAGAGAAAGATAATCACTTTGATCAGTCTACTGATCTCCTGAGAGAAGGCAACTGTGGGGCCAGGTGGGCAGTATATAACCAGACCTTTAAAGGTCTGATTGGTGGAGACAGTTATAGAGAAGGTGAGTGGCACAGAATTGCAGCAAACTGATAACTCTGAGATTATTATGATGGCCAAACTGCTGTCTCGCTTCCCCAGTCTGCCTTGATGAAAACAAAATGGCAAAACCCTTGGGTAGGGCCACCTGGATATCAGGGTTGGAGGAGGGGTCGGCCCAGGTCTCTTTAACAAAGACCAACGAGGGTCTATGAGTCTCCATAGGCAGACAGAGCTCTGTGGAGTGTTTTACTAAGGAATAAGCAATTTTTGAGAGGCCACCTAGGCCCCTTCTCAGGTTTACTTTGCTGTGACTGCAGAGGTTGAAGAAAAATTGGTGTTGGCGTTCACACTCTGAATGTGAGACCAATGCAGGTATAATTGGAGACCACAGTGCTGACAAATGAATGTTGCAAGGGTGTTTCTGATACTGGGCACAAGTTGGCAATAGCCAGTGTAATTACCTGTGTTGAATGCTAGCAATGCCTCACAGGTGTATGTCGTCAGTTGCCCAATGTCAGAAGTCAAACATAAAGGGGGTCTGGCACTTTGCACAGTCTGGGGGCAGATGGGCTTGCCTTAGGTGTGCCCTTCCTTGTTATTGTTTGCCTGTACAGCCTTCCCTGCAGCCCCCGGGACTTCCACCTTCCCGAGGATAAATATGCAATTATTGTGGTGGACCCACATGGCCCCCCACAACCCAGGGACCACCATATCCCTGGGGCACTTCATTCAAAATATGGGGGGATCCAGCGCCCCCTCCTACATCCTTGGGGACCTCCACCTCATTGTGGCTAAACTATAGTATGATAGGAGTCTGTCATGGCCCCCCAGCCCCGGGGCTACACAGAAACAATGGTGGGTGGCTACATGACCCTCCCGGTGGAGCCATCAGTGGTCCTGGGGATTGCTGCCCCCCCAAGGCAAGCTCCTGCTATGTCCCAAGATGCCCACCCCTAGACATACCTGTTTGTTCTGAGCTGACGGAAGCTTTGACAGCTCCCGGGAAGTCAGAGCAAATACTCCTCTTCCAGCAAGTGAGAGCTGTTAAAGTGCTTTTGCCTGCTGGAAGCAGAGGTTTCTTCTCATTTCCTGCCTGCAGACATGCTATCTGGGAAAGGAATGAAACGATTGCTCTTGCACAAAGGGAGATGCATGTTTAGTAGCTCCCTGTGTAAAATAGCAATGCCGGCTTCCACAGGAGGCAAGGAGCTGGCTGGGACTGCTGGGGCCTTGAGGCAGTCCTTGGGGCCTAAATTAGCCCATGGAGTGGGACCTGCAGAACCTCACCTCTATTCAATGAACGCTATGCCCCGTAGGATGGGAGTCCCGAGCCCTAAAGTGGCCCTCCTCCCTAGAATACATGGTTCTCCTCTTAAATTGCCCAGAGTATGCAAATGTGGAAATCATCTGGAAGCTCCACCTGCTTGACCCTGCACTGTCCACCTTAGTAATATGCATGTGTCTTCCCATCCTTTTGCCAAGGTGATGGACAGCATACCGAAGAGTCTCAGTGCATTTCCTGCCAGTTTCGATCGTGTGTTCTTGATGCCGATGAATATGGGGACATCTCCACAAAACAAAGAAGTACTTACATCATATAGCTAAGAGGAAGGGCCCTTGTTTTTGTGGAGATGTATGTCTTTCTAGTTTTGTTCACCTCGCTATAGGAGGATTCATTTTAGCACAAAATTCTGGAGAAAGATGCACAAAGAACAATCACATTGCTATACACACACACACACACACAAGTTCACTGGAGAAATGTCCTTGTGGTCCATTAAGCAGCTGTAGTGTAGAATACACACTGGACATTTACCCAGCGAGGTAGCACTTAATAACAAACTAGTAGAAAGCACTGTTGGGTAGACATTGTGTGCAAAACTGTGGACTCTTGTTGGATAAAAGGACAGGTTAGGTTCCTTTGCGGCCAAGTCACTCACACAGATACTAACAGACTTACAGAGACACTCCCTCACAGATGCTCTCAGACACTCACTCAGCCACTCATGCACCCACTCACAGACCCACTCAGACACATGCACCTACTTTCAGATCCACTTAGACAATCAGGCAACCACTCACAGACCCTCTTACACATTCATGCACACTCTCACAGACCCATTCATGCTCACGCACCCACCCACAGACCTACTCAGAGACTCATGCACTCACTCACAGACCCATTCAGACACTCATGCACTCCCTCATAGACACACTCAGAGACTCATGTACCCATTCACAGACCTGCTCAGACACTCACACACCACTCACAGACCCTTGTAGACATTCATGCACCCACTCACAGTTCTACTCAGAGACTTACACACCCACTCAGAGACTCCTTCATCCACTCACAGACCCACTTCTAGACTCATGCACTCAATCAAAGACCCACTCAGACACTTATGCACCTACTCACAGACCGACTTAGACACTCATGCACACAGTCACGGATCCACTCAGATATTCACACACCCACTCAAAGACCCTCTAACACATTCATGCAGACTCTCACAGACCCACTCATGCTGACGCACCCACCCACAGACCCACTCAGAGACTCATGCACTCCATCATAGACACACTCAGAGACTTATGTACACATTCACAGGCCTACTCAGATACTCACACACCCACCCACTCACAGAACCTCTTAGACATTCGTGCACCCTCTCACAGATGCACTCAGAGACTCACACACCCACTCAGAAACTCATGCATCCACTCACAGACCCACTTGTAGACTCATGCACTCACTCACAGACCCACTCAGAGACTCATGCACCCACTGGCAGAAGCACTTTCACATCCCTTTCACACCTTCTATCACACCCAGACACTCTCACACCTCACAGACCCTTTCACACCCACTCTGATACCCAGGCAGACACTCTCACACCCAGAGACACCCTTTCACACCTATTCTCACACCCAGAGAGAGGCTCTGAGGTCAACTTCCACAGTAGCTGTGGTTGAATTAATGTATAGTAATAAAAATAACTTTATGTTAAAAAAAAATCATAAAACTTCACTCAAAAAACAAAGGTTACTGGAAATAGAATTAAAAAACACATAGAAATTCACTTTAAATAACAAAGGTTACAGAGACGTTGTAGTTTGGTTCTGAATTTACTCACACAAAACCATAGAAATTCAACAGTTATAGATTTATTTCAAGAATCTATGGCTTGCACAGTAATGTAGCTATAACTTGTGTTCCTGCCATGCACTGCTAAATACCTCATATACTACAGTGCTCCTGACAACTTTTATAATGTCAATAAACATATAAGTGAAACTTTAGCAGTCAAATTATTGAAGAAAAAACTGTGCATAGGAAGATCATTTTCCTTGTTTTGCCAATAACTTTGGAGCTACTTGACGAATCTTAAAAAAAATTGCGAAACTTACACTTCAGTCGGTTTGGCTGCTGTCTTGAAAGTTTCAGGGTTATCCGTGAAGTGAGGCTGAGAAAAAGGTGGGGGTCACAAAACGTGTTTTTCCCACGCATTTTCCCATAGGGATTTTAGGCACGACTACAGCCAAAAATCACTGAACGGAATTTCACCAAATTTGTCTGAAAGCTAGATCTTGGTCCAGAAAGAGTGATTTTTGTAAGTTGGGGTAAATCTGTTCAATAATTCTTGAGCTATTAAATTAAAAATATTTACGTATATCTAGAGATGCAGATCCACTGCGATGATCCCTGGCAGATCCGCAGATCCGTGGATCCACATGCCTGCAGCAATGCTGTGATTGGTTGACTACAACCTGAGAGAAAAGTTGCAGCCCCTATTTTGTGCATCAGGACTCAGTTCCCGAGGGGGGGAAATAAAATGTAAAAGTGATAGAGTGTGTCAGGGTAGAGGTACCCTGACCTCATAGCATTGATGGGGAGGCTCTGTGAAGGACTGCTCATGGACAAGAAATTGTCAAAAATCATGTTTTGAAGCATGCAAGAATCTACGGATTCACTGCATCTCTCAGGTTTACACCTTGTGCTTTGCCGTGGATCCACTGGTCCAGATCCCACTTAAAAACACATGCATCCACTAACCTACTCACACACGCCTATGCACACACTCACACACCCTCCTTCAGAAAGAGCAGTTTCAGAGAGGTGTAGGAAGTAAAGAGTGATAGTGATGGAGCTGTCTGCTTGGACCGCTCTTTGGAGTTACAGGTCGGCTGCTTTAAAGCAGTGTATGGGGATAGTGACATCGCTCCTCTCTGCAGTAAGTGGAGCCCTGGTGCTGCAAGGTGCTAAAGGGTCAAACTGACAGTCCTGTTTGCTAATAAATAGAGACCCACACTGCCACTCACACACCCACTCACAGACCCATACAGCCACTCACACACCAACATAACCACTCATACAATCACTCACACACCCATGCAGCACTCACCCACCCAATCAAGGACCCACACAGCTACTCACACACCCACTCAGAAATACACACAACCAGTAACACATCCACAAAACCACTCATGCACCCACTCACAAACCCACACAGCCACTCACACACCCACACAGTCACTCACACTGCCACTCACACACCCACTCACAGTTCCTCAAAACCACTCACACACCCACTCACACGCCCACAAAACAAAACAACTCACACACCTACTCACAGACACACGCAGACACTCACACCCACTCACACAGCCACTCATAGACCCACTTTCACACCCACACCCACACAACCACTTACACACTCATATACTCACCCAATAAGTAACTCATTCACACCCACACAGACCCACAAACTACTTACAAACCCACTCACTGCCCATACAGTCACTCATACACTCACACACACACCCTCACATACACATTACATATCCACACAACCACTCACACCAACTGAAACTCCACACAGCCATTCTCACACCTACTTACAGACACACAAAACAATTCACATACCTACTGATATGGCCCACTCACCCAGTCACGCGCCCACTCACATACCCACAAAACCACACACACACCCACACAGCCAGTCACACACCTACTCGCATACCCACAGAGGCACTCCCACCCTCACCTACACACCCTACAGCCATTCACACCCACATACACATGTTACCATTCTTATCTAGACTACATAGGATACCTACTTTGTAGAGACTAACCTTTCCCTCTGCTCTTCAAATAAAATAATTACAGAAAAATGTTGAGGAAAAAAACAGGATTAAGGACCCTGCTTCAAATATGCAAATATAGCTGTATTTTATCACATGCCCAGAACAATCCGTATGGGAACTTGAACAGGGATTACCAACCCTGTGAGTACTTGCTCCAAAATTGTCATTTATGATTGAATGCATTGATAAACCAATGGTTATATGATATTTTTTAGTGTTGTACCTAAATGACATAATATTAGGTCATATATACATAGCTCCCTGTGTCATAGAGACACACAGAAAATGGATTTAAAACACTATACATTTCTCAGCAAAAAACTATAGCAAGTCCATTGAATGGGATTCCAGGATATTTAGCCAAATGCTGAGAGCTCACAAGGGAAAAGGAAGCAATACATAGGTAAATTAATTTAGAGGTCAAAGATCCTGCAATGTGGTGAGATGGAAAAGTCAAGTTGAGATTAACTGTTTCTTTTCATCCACATAAACACTAGGCATCATCTTCTTCATTTGGCTGTACAAGAATAGTCCCCAAACATATGTCATGTTATTAAAGCAATGACATAGAACTGACAGAGGATGTGTAATGATAGTCATTTTCAAGTCCCCACAAAGATAGTGTTGATATTGATGCCTAGGTCCTTACAGATTTAGGCCCTCATTACCACTTTGGCGGTCTTTTGCAAAGCCAAAGCCGCAGGCGCCAGAAGACCGCCAGTGCTGGTGGTCTTCCTACTGCCATATTACGAGTACTGAAGGATTTCTGCTAAAATTTGGGTGGAAATTCTCCAGCAGTCATGCTGGCAGTCGGAGGCACAGAGGCAGTTCCACTGCCAGCCCCGCCCACCCAAAAAGACACCACCAGACGTATTACGACCTGAAATGCGACGTGGCGGTGTAATGATGGTGGGGGGCGGGCGGTGGTAGAAGCATCTGTTCCCGTCCCCTCAGGGAGGAGCACCTCGTTGGATGAGGTAAGTGTCCTCTGCAAGGGAATTGATGTGTGTGAGTGTGTGTGCCTGTTGTTAGAAATAGGGTTTCTGGTTGGCTAGGGTATGCACCTGAGCCAGGCAGAACCTACCCTCGCTAGTCAGGACAAGGGAGTTACACATTTAAGATAACCCCTGCTCACCCCTTGGTAACTTGGCACAAGCAGTCAGGCTTATCCCAGAGGCAATGTGTGAAGCGTTTGCACAACACACACAACACACATGATGCACTATCTCCACCCAAAGGAAACACAACACCAAGTTGTATAAAAATAAACTGTATTGTATACAACGTAATTATTAGACAAATACACCATCTCAGTAATACCTTGGTGCTCAAGGAGTTGTCAGAATGTTATACAATAGTTACATATAACACACAGGTTACTTATTATTCTACTACATAAGCAGTAGTCATAGATGCACTTGTCATAGAGATATCATAAATGCCCATATCAGGAACATTATAAAACATATGGGAAGTCATGAAAAAATATTGGCATAAATGTCCATAACAGGAACATTAGCAGATGCATATGGCAAGTCAGATAAAAAAAATAAAAAAAACAGGTTCAACACAACAACATAAATGCCCATAAAAGGAGTGTATGGCAACTTAGGGAAAAATATTAAGCCACATGCCCATAACATAGATTAGCATAAATGCATGGTGTATTAGCAACCCCATTATTATTATTATTGCCCATAGCATCAAGAAGGATAGAGCCCCAGTCATGCAAATGTCACTCAGAGTTAGGACAAGGCGGCCCCAGTACTCCTCACGTGCCAAAACAGGGACCACCTGATGGTGAGTGACAGAAGGGGGTGGAACAGCCCCCCCCCCTGTTCTTTTGTGAAAGCCATCCGGGCCAATTCCTGATCCAGGCTCCAATGACCCCTGGGGGCCACAACTAGGCCTCATGGGGGCAGGAGAACTAATCTGGGGAAGGAGCCCCCACTAGTGTAAGAGCTGCCACCCGTGTCCTCGCAAGGCGACTAAAGATGTCTGATTCCCCACTCAGGCTCCGGGGATCTAAAAGCCCTGCACACCCAGCTGATAGAACTCCTCACCTTTCTACCCAGCTGGTGGGAATCTTCCGGCTGCAGTCAGGGCGCACGCCCGGGGACCGTCATGGCCTCCCAAGTTGATCTGCTCCGTCTTCTGGAGCCACTGCCTCTAGCAGTGTGGCGACTCGGACCCTGGACCAGCAGACTTCCCTCATCGACTAGCCTGCAATGTCTGGGTCACGGTGGTAAATGACCTGACTCAGTACTGCAGACCCCGGGGGTACCACAAGGAGCACACCTGCTTCTTCTTCATCTCAACAACGCCCTGGTCGTGATTTTCAAATGGCAATGCAGGAAGACGCTTCCCAAGGCGCAAGATTGTTAGAAAAAGACAGCACTCCTCCAGGCACTAGATTCAGGGAAAGTGTTGTTCCAGGCCCTATAACATTAAAAACAAAGCTCTCCTCATGCGCTTGAAGCAGACAGTTGCAGGGGTCAAGGGCCACGGCACCCAGCCCCTGGGGACAAAGTACAAAGTAAGCACAGGGCGGCAGGGTCCAGCAGCAGGCCTGCACAAGGTTAATGCAGGCAGTTGGCAGTTTCTTCACATGACCAAGCAGGTCACAGGTCAGCACAGCAGCAGCAGTCCCAAGCGGTTCCTGGTGAGTCCCTCCAGCAGTATTCTGTGTCCAGTTCCAAAATGTCACACCATTGTGGAGAAAACTCTCCTGAACTCATACTCAGTTTTACAGTGTATTTCACAAAGAAGGGGAGAGGAGGTTCTAATCAGTTACAACTGGTTCTGGGAGTGCCCCCTCTCACCTCCAGCATAGGCTCCAAACATCAGTTGGGGGTAAACAACACTATTGTGTGAGGCCAGGGCAGAGCATTTAAAAATGCAGGTGTGCCCCACCTCACCCTTCTCTCAGCCCAGGAAGACTATTCAGTATGCAGATGTGACACCTCCACCCTCCCTTTGGACAGGCTGTCTGAAAAGTATGCACCAAGCCCAACTGTCACTGTGCCCAAACGTGGATTGGAGTCAAGCTGCAAAACACCAGAGTCATAAGCACAGAGAAATACTCACTTTCTAGAAGTGGCATTTCTGTAATAGTAATAAAAAATCCACTTATACCAGTAAGCAGCATTTTTTACCACCATTACAACCATACCAAACATGCCCACACTACCCCACATAAATCAGACAATACCCCCTAGACATAAGGCAGGGTATTTCAAATGTAATCCTATGAGAAGACAGCACTCACAGCAGTGAGAAACCAAATAGGCTATTTGTCACTACCAGGAAAGGCCACGCAATCTTGCACATGCCCTGCCTTCTACATACATAGCACCCTGCTCATAGGTCTAGCTAAGGCCTATGTTAGGGGTGACGTACATGTAGTAAAAGGGGGTTCTGGGCTTGGCAAGTACATTTAGTTGCCAGGTCCCTGTGGCAGAAAACTGCACATGCAGGCCCTGTGCTAGCAGGGCTGAGACAGGTTTGAAAGGCTACTTCTGCGGGTGGCGCAAGCAGCGCTGCAGGCCCACTAGTAGCATTTAATTTACAGGCCCTGGGTATAGAGACACCACTGTACCAGGGACTTACAGGTAAATTAAATATGACAATTAGGTATAAGCCAATCATGCCAACTTTAAAAGGGAGAGCACCTACACTTTAGCACTGATCAGCGGTGCTAGAGTTAACAGCAAGAGGTCACAAAAAATAGGAGGAAGGAGGCAAAAAGTCAGGGGATGAACCTGCCAAAAGGGTCAGGTCCAACACGTTTCATGAATTGGGGGGGAGGGTGACTTAGTATTTGTACATGCTTGCATGTGTGTCTGTGTGTAAATGCGGGGATGGCAATGTGTGTGTGGGTGAATGTGAATGCTGGGTTGGGGTGCGTGTGTTCATGGATGTAGACAGGGTTGGGGGTTGTGTGTGTATATATGTTGAGGAAAGGAGAAGGTGAGGGGATAGAGTGTGTATGCGTGTCAATTGGGATGAATGTAGTGAGTGCGTGTGTGAGTGGGGATATTGTGGGTGTGCGCATGAATGTAAGGCTGCTGTGAGTGTGAGTAAGTGAGTGTTAGGGTGTGCGTGTCTGGGTGTGTGCATGCAGGGGATGGGGGTTAGTCCAGGGATCGGGGTGGGGGGTGAGTATGTGTACGCAGGGGCAGAGGGGTTACTGGAGGATCTAGGGGGTGGGAGGGTTAAAATGTTGTAAGGGAAGGGGGCTCTTTGTTGGATTGGGGGTGGGGGAGTCATCTACGAGCGACAGGAATGCAAATTCCTGTCACCGGTACCCTTTCCGCCAGGGATGCCTTGGCGGTGCTACAGCCACAAAATCCTTAGCAGAAAAGGGGACTCATATTACCGCCAGTGGTCTTTGATGGACTGCCGGGTCAGAGATGCTTATCTCCGGCCCGGTGGTCTGACTGCCCTAACGGTAGGAACGGGAAAGTGGCGGTAGCCCGCCAGACTCATAATGGGGCCATAGTGTCAGGTTTTGTTCAAGACACCACTGAGATAGTAAGTGATTAAACAAATATGCAAGTCCCTATGGACATGGTAGATGATGATAATTGTGTTAAAGTCACATGTGATAGCATGTCAATAAAATGATGCCCAGAGTGCTGCACAGATTATAGCCATGTTGAAATCCCCTTTGAGGTGGTGTGTTATATAGCCAGGTTCAAGTCCCAATAGAGATGGTGTGTGATTATAGTCATGTTAAAGTCCCCACAGAGATGGTGTGTGATTAAGTCATGTTCAAATACCCCAGATGATTGTGTCTGATTATAGTAATGGCCAGGTCACCACAGATATAGTGCTTGGTTATAGTCATATTCAAGTTCCCCCAGGATAGCATTTAATGACTCTCATGCTGCAGTTCATACAGTAGCAATGTGTTATTACAAGAATTTTCAACACCCTGCAGAGATGGTGTGTGAGTATAGTTATATTCATCTCCCCACAGAGATGGTTATATTTATGCTCAGGTTCCCACAGAGATAGTGTTTGATTATACTAATATTCAAGTTCCAGCAGAGATAGCCCCTCATTACGAGTTTGGCAGGCAGCCGAGGCGGCCCACTGAACTCGTATTGCCATCAGGCTGCCTGTGCGGCCAGAACACAACCGGCCCTATTAGTTGTTCACCGCAGGGCCGGCGGGCACAAGCAGCGTTTCCGCCTGCCAGCCCTGTGGTGAACAGGGCCTTAACGTTGACGTTGGGTCGTAATCGAGCTGGTGCCAATGTGGTGGTGCGGCGGGTGCAGCAACACCAGTCGAACTTTCCATTGCCCATATTTCGGGCATTGGAAAGCGTGACAGGGCTGTCCATGGGGGCCCCTGCACTTCCCATGCCAAGTGCATGGCAGTGCAGAGGTCCCCATGGGTCCCCGGGCACCCCCTCATAAAAAGAGGATTTGTAATCCCCAGGGCAGCACTGTAAACTGTGCTGCTCTGGTGGATTACAACCGCAGGGACCGTTAGGCTGTCTACTGGTGGCAAACTGGCTGTGCCAGCGGTCCGACCTTGGAGTATTCGCCATGTTCGTACTGTCGCAGTTGGACAGCCACTTTGGAGGCGGTCCGACCGCGACTATGACCCTGGTGGTCTGTTGACCACTAGCATCATAATGAGGGCCAACGTGTGTGATGAAAGTTACATTGAAGTCACATGAGATAGTGTGTCATTAGAAAGATGCCTATTTTTAAGTTTAGACCAAAAGTCCAAGTTTACGACTTTTCGGTATTCACAAAGGTAAGTTACGAGTAGTAACTTTACGTGTGCACTCGGGCAGACTATCCACACTCAGGGTGACCTATCCGTGCTCAGGGTGGATTATCTGCATTTGGGATTGATTATCCATACTTGGGGCAGAGGAAATAATCTTTCATACTGATACATTAGTATTGGTACCTATCATACCCCCCACACAGCTCCAGCTGAAACTTCTTATCCAAACAGCCAATTCCAGATTACCGCACATATAAAAGCAAAGCTGTCACAAACAAAACCATTTCAGACCTTTCAACATGTCACTGAATGTGTTTGCTGATCTGCCCCTTGCCATGCGACAGAAGGATTTGAGGAGAAGGGGACAGTAGAGAGGATTTTCAGACAAAGGTTAAACCTCTTTGGTATGTCCAGCCAAGATGTCATGGCTAGATACCATTTTCCTCCTGTTGTTATCTTGGAAATGGTTAGTGAGTGGGAGTGGGATCTGTACTCTGTGATCTGCCACTCCCACGCCATCCCAGCCTATGTTAAGATCCCAGCAGCTCATCATTGTTTTGGTATGGGGTTGTTGCAGAGGATCTCTTGTAACCTTGTGTGCATCTCTTTGGGCAACGCAGTGCCAATGCTTGCATCAGGTACTGAGCTGCATCAATAGGAGAGCCCATATCTACAAACGAATGCCCCGTACACTGGCCAGAAGTCAATAGTAGTTAGGGATTTCTACCTCATTTCCCGCTTCCCACGTGTGCCAGGTGCTATTGACTGCACTCATGTGGCTCTTCAGATACCTAGCCACAATGCACACATCTTTTGCAACAGACACCCCTGGCACTTTATCAACATGCAGGGTGTCTGTGATGTCAGTAGTAGGTTAATTGATGTGTATGAAGTATTCCAAGACAGTATCCCTGACAGTTATGTATTCCACAGTTCACCTCTTGCTTGGCGGATGGCAGCAGGACAATTTGGCAACATGTTGCTACTGGGTAAGTAGCAAGCACCACATAATTCTGACATGCATATTTGTATATTAGTATACATAACCATTATACAATGCTAATCCTCATGTCACATACATACCACCAACAAACACAGCATGTACCATTGCATACATCATGTACTCTACAGACGCAAGAGGGAAAAGTACAACTACTACATCATTTTTCTCCTCAGGTGGTGCTGCATTTGCCCTTTCCCCTCATCTCCTCACACCATACAGCTGTGCAACCACTGTACCTCACCAGAGGTATAAGAGGGAACACAGACGTACACAAGCCAATATTGAGCATGGTTTTGGTCTTCTGAAGTCAAGCTTCAGATGTCTTGACCAGACAGGGGTGCTGCTATACTCCCCTCAAGTTGTGTGCAAGATTATGGTCACATGTGGTGTTTTGCACAACATAGCATTAAATCATGTCTTACACATACCTTTGGACCGTCATCTAGGTCTGTGTCTGGGCAACCAGCCCGTTGTATAGAACAGAGGACAGGGAATGCAGGTGTATGACTAGCTGGTTGACACTTTTTTCACCAGAGCTACCTTTTGTGTCATAGCCTTCATGTGGTTTGCAATCTGTTGTCAATGATGAAAGTAGGACTCATAACACTCTGTCCACAAATTTGATCCAGAGACTGCTTTGTGAGCCATACATGAATTCTATAAATAACAGCCAATGACAAGAGTCAAAAGACTGGCCTTGCAATACGTTATGTGCACACGTTAGTGATTAGTGTGGACAATGTCTCTAAGGGTTCTATTGACTCAGAGGATTAAATGTTAGTTCATGTGTGAGACCTATCTGGACAGTTTCACAGGAGGGGTCTGATTCATAAAGGGCCTCTGCCCTTGGTGCAGAGGAGAAACATTAGAAGATGAGTTTCTGTACTCAAGGCGGAATCTCTGCAATGAGATTTCACAGTGTAGAGATCCTTCCCCAAGTGCGTATACTCCCACAACCAGGCGGCCTCTGCAATGACGGCACAGGCCCTTTGTGAATCAGGGCCTTTGTATGTGTTTATGCTGCAAATACTGTGGCAGTGTGGCCATATATCTGTCATGTGTACACCATTGTACAAGTGGACCAGTGTAAAGACACAGATAGTCCATGCGCATAGCTGCCATGTTTGGCAGCTGTTCATGTGATGTGTCATTCCAGTTCTGTGGTCACATATAGTGGAAACTGGGACTGCAAATCCCAGAATTCAGTCTGATCATCTGGCCTGGATCAGCACATCATGAATGGACCTGGGAAACTTGGCAGGATTGTGTGATTATAATCGGTCTTCATCATGATTCAGACCATCACCTACTGGTCAAATCAAAAAATGTCTAGTCATTTTGTATTGTGTGTAATGCAGAATGCATCACACTTTCAGGTCTAATGTACCTGTATGATGATATGTCACTGTCTTATGTTAACTTAATAGATACCTTGCGAGATATATGACATGGAGTGGCTGCCACTGTCTGAGCTAGTAATGTTGTACTAACACACACACCCTGCTGTAATGGCACATCTAGGCCCATTTCATGTACAAAGACATACTACCCTTTCAGCACGCAGTGAATAAACTCCATTGGTTGTATTCTACAAAGTGCCCCAGGTGCGCAAGGGGAATGCACACCTGCCATGCACACCCCCAAGACACTTCTGTATTTCTGAAAGGGACACAGATAATTGTGCTGCCCTTTCTGTAATGCAGATTGTGCTTGTGTACACTATCACCAGCCGGTGTCCACTCATTAGAATGGGGGCATAGTCCCATGCAAATGAGGAAATCTCTTTGCCTCTGTGACCATGCCATATATTAGATGTGGATGCAAAGGCAAAGAAGCTGTCAGGAGGCACAGTGACAGTGTGCCACATAAAAGGTGGGGCAATGTGGGAAAACGGCTGATTGCAAAGGCCCACTGACTTTTTGCCCTCATTTTTACTTTTTGCTGGTGTTTTCCTGACTCTGATGGTGCCCAGGGTACTGGTAACAAATCCCAGGGCCTTTGTTCTGTATAAAATGAGCATGAAAATTAGGCTAATTATAATTAGCTAAGTCAACCTACCTATAAGTCACTAGTATATGGTAGGGCATGTAGATTTAGGGACGCCAGCATAGGTGGTGCACCCATAGGTGCACTGCTGAGGTGCCCAGTGTCATTTTAAAAGCAGGCCTGCCTTGCTGGCTGTTTTTAAATTAAAGTTACATGCAAATTTGACTTTGGAATTAAAAGTAATTCTAAAGTCTTAAACTACCTTATTTTTACATATAAGTCACCCCTAAGGTGTGCCCTATGTGCCCCTAGGGTTGGGTGCCATGTAACTATAAGCAGGGACCTTATAAAAATAATTTTATAAGCCCTGGTGAGGTAAAACAGCCAAATTTGTTTTTCCTTCTTTGTAGTAAACGCTCTCCATAGGCTAGAATGGGGAGACTTTATTTTAATTTATGAAGTCCCCTTAAGGGACAGATACCACAAGTTTGGTATCAAATTAATTGTTATAATAAATCCCACAACCTAAAATTGTTGGATTTAATATAACTTATTCTGGTAAAGAGTTTTAAACTTTACCTGAAAAGTTGCCAGCTTAAGCCCTGCAGTGTTTTGCTGCTTTGCTCTGATTGGCCGGCCTCTGGCAGCCTGGCCAGGCTGCCTTGATGAGCTGCAAAGTGGCATGGCTCAACACAAAGAGATGTGCCTAGGGGAGGAGATCTTCCATCAGCAGATGGGGAAGCAGGAAGGGGGAGGGCTGCCAAACTGGTCTTCAAAGGCAGGGAAGGACATTTGGAGCGACACAGCTCCTCCCTCACATTCTGCAAACCGAGACACTTAGGTGCCCTCCTGATTAGATTAGGAGAGGGCAAGAGAAGGGTGTGTTTAATGTTTTTAGCAACACCAGTGGATGGGCTCAGCCAGATGTAATCTCCAAAAATCAGTTTCAGCCATGATGGATTTTTGAGGAATGTTGCTCCCTGGGATTCATTTTTGCCACAATTCACAGGAGGAAGGACCCTGCGCCTGATTGGAGAACCAGGACCCCCCTGTTTTTCACCGAGGAACAAGGATAAAACTGGCAGACCTGTACCCACACCTCAGATCCCAACCAGATCCCTATCAGGAAGAACTACAGGAGAAGAAAGACTGCCCTGCAGGACCGCTGACCTGCACCTGGACACTGCACTCTGGAGGACTGCAACAGCTGCACACTTGGGCTTCACCACAAGAAGGACTTTGCCTGGCTTTAACTGGCTCAAGGAGGGACTCCCAGTTTGCTACAGGTGAAAATTTGCTAACCAGAGTCCCCTGGCCCAACTCCTGAAGAAACTGACCCGCTGACCACTGTCCAGTGGCCAAAAAGGAGTTTGTGCCAAGTGCATTATGGGAGTTGTAGTCCACACCCTCAAGGAGCATCTCAGAGCTTCTGGAACCTTGGGGTGAGCTGTGGACCTCAAAAGATCCTCACAGGAACATCTGGAAGAAGATCCAGAAGTTTAGAGAAGTTTGGAGAACTTTGGGCAAAAAGCTCCATAAAGGGACCAACCCGCAGCAGCAACTCTAGCTGGCTTGCCTCAACCGCGACTGGGCCAATTGCATTTTGTAAGTTTGCACCGATTTTGCATCACAAAATGACACAAATGCAGCACTAAAAAATTATAAATATGGGCCGAAGTCCAAAGGTCAAAATCTCTACCGAGGGCTACTGTATCGGAGGAAGAGTTCCAGGAGGTCGGTTTGGACTGGCGACTTGGTCCTGCTGAAGAAAATCTACAGAAAAATGACTAAGTCTGAAGGTAAACTTTTCACTGAGGCCTCCCACAAGCTGTAGCCAAGCAAGGCTCCATAGTGGTTGGCCTCAAACTTTGACTTTGCCCCAGTCGAGGTGCGACCTGATGACCAGATTGGCGTTATTAGTTTCTAAACGCTAAAAAGCATTCATTCTTTAAAAATTCATATCGCCGGTTCCCCTTATTTGATTTTATTCGTTTTGGTGTCATTTTAAAGATAAAAATATAATCTATTGTCATAAACTGGTGTTCGATTTTTTTTCTGTTTTTTGCTTTACTTTACTTATTTACTGTTTTGTGATTTAAAAATTCTTTACACATATGTCTCCTAAGTTAAGCCTTGTTGCTCATTGCCAAGCTACCAAGGGTTGAGCTGGGTTTAATTTATTGAGACCTAACTGCATCTGAGTGGAGGTTAGTGGCTTATTGCTAAGTGTAGGTACTTACCTGCGTTTACCAATAACCCATTTTCCAACAGGCCCTGTCAGTGGAGTAGAGAAAGGTGGTCCTAAGGCCCCTCAGACATCCCCTTGCAGGCAGGTGTAGTCACTCACTGCACCTGCTTGCAAGGGCATCTCTAATACCCCTCAAATGTGCATGGGTTGAGCCTGCACAGTGCTACACAGAGAAGCTGCTTTCAGACTGCTCTGTTTTTCAATTGACTGCGGTGCCACCCATACAGCTTGAGTTTGTGGCTACCCTGGTGGCAGCGCATTCAGTGTAATAGGGAACACTTACTCTGTTTGTTAATGGCACCCCTTTTTTAACGTTCACCAAGTCGCAAATAGCGAAAGTGTGTCCTATGTGTAAGGAGGCCCCTGATCTCATTGTGTGCAGCAGCACTCTTCTGTACTCATCTGCACCTCTGGGCCCACATAAGGCAGAGACTGCCTATCAAACACTCCCTCAGTTAATATGGTCATATCATTATTATAGAATTTGTGGTCTCTCAGCCATGTTGGGTGAGGTGAGTTCAACAGTGCAACAGGATGGAAGAGGATCCTGTTTGGAGGTTAGACTGATTGGCGGTAAATGCGGCTTACCTACTCCTACCTTACCTGCATCACTCCTACTCCTCACAAATGTCTCACTATCACAAACCACACATCCCAACACCAGGCCCTGGATGCAACAACAAAGCATGGACACCCATCACTAAAGCATGCCCACTGCACATACCCATACACCCCCCTAAACCATCATCACACAAGGTCCCACACAAGAATGCTAGCACTGGGGTACACGGTCACCCGCCCATTGCACACCTTGACACACACAGATGCAATAATCATGCCTTTATACGCCTGCAGGACCCCTACCCAACGTCATCGGACAGGAGGGTCCACACATGTCCACATCACCAACAGAAGAGGCCCACAGTGATGACAGCACCTCTGTCCAACTGGATCTAGATGACCAGCCCGGCCCATTGGGGACCTCAGGACAGTCGGTTCCCCTCACACAGTCACAGGCCACCACAGAGCTTCCCCCCTCTGGAAACACCAGCACAGCACCCACCCAGCGGGCCCATACCTCCGTCCCCAGGACACGTCAATCAGCAGTATGTCCACCACTAAAGGTTACCCAGGCTAACCCACCACCCCAACAACAACAACAGGGACCTGGGGGCAGTGGTAGTGGGCATGCGGTCCAGAGGACAGAGGCCCAGGAACACAGGGTAACTGGGAGGGCTGCTGTGCAACAGAGGGTGTACAGGCCCAGGGAACCCACTCTCCACGAGGCCCTCTCCTCCATCATGGGAGCATACCACCACTCCCAGGAGACGATGGCAACGGTACTGGCCAAGTTTCAGGAGACCCAGCGCCTGCAGGAGGAACAGTACATGGGCTTCAGGGAGGAACTCAGAACCATCAATTCCACCCTGGGCACCATCATAGGAGTGCTGAAGGAAGTACTCAACACCAGGAGGGACACTGTGGCACTAAAAGGGGCCCCTGACACTAGCCTGGATGATGAACTGCCCACCACCTCCGCCGGCGTTAGTGGACAGGAGGCACCGCCACAGGACCACCACACCAGCACCCCACCCCCTTCAGAGGGAGAACCACCCCACAAATGGTCCCTGAGATCCAGGACAAAGACAGAGAATGATGCCAAGACCCCCGCCAAGAAATGAGACCACCCTGATTGTCATCCTACTGTCCCACTTTGTCACCCTGTCCATCCTTAAACTGCCCCAGCTCCACTTCCTATTGGGCAATGCACCTGTGAGACTAATAGACTGGACTCTGCCATGGACATTCCTCCGCCATCACCCCTCACCATTTTGCTACCCCCTCCAATTTTGAGCACTAAAATAAACACCCTTAAAGCACAAAACAATCTGGAGTCTGTGATTTCGGAATACTGTATTAGCAATAACTGTGGCAAAAAGCTCTTTCATTTGTAATGTCAACATACCTATGTCACACAGCTCTAGTACATGAGGAATCAAAGCAGATGTCACACTGTGGGACCCACATCTGTGAAATCATAAGGGAAAGTGACAACTCAGTGACCATACACTGGGTGAAAAAGACAGACAGTAGAGAGGTAGTAGTGTTTAAGTGCATGTAGTAGGCAGGCTTGTATTCTTACCTGTGTGTCACTGGAAATATTGCTGGATCACTGAGTCCCTGTTGTCCATGTCTTCTTCCTCTGCTTCCTCGTCTTCACTGTCCACAGGCTCCACAGCTGCAACAACACCGCCATCTGGACCATCCTCCTGCAGAAAGGGCACCTGTCGTCGCAAAGACAAGTTGTGAAGCATACACCAGGCCACGATGATCTGGCACACCTTCTTTGGTAAGTAGAGTAGGGATCCACCTGTCATATGGAGGCACCTGAACCTCGCCTTCAGGAGGCCGAAGGTGCGTTTGATCACCCTCCTAGTTCGCCCATGTGCCTCATTGTAGCGTTCCTCTGCCCTTGTCCTGGGATTCCTCACTGGGGTCAGTAGCCATGACAGGTTGGGGTACCCAGAGTCTCCTGCAAATGGTGAGGGACAACTGTTAGACACATACTAACCTGGAGGGATATCCCCAGACAACCATTCCCACTGACTAGCTTCCAGGTGCTCACCTAATAGCCACACACGGTGCCTCTGGAGTTGCCCAATCACATAAGGGATGCTGCTATTCCGCAGGATGTACGCGTCATGCACTGAGCCAGGGAACATGGCACTCACATGGGAGATGTACTGGTCTGCCAAACATACCATCTGAACATTCATCGAATTATAACTCTTCCAGTTTCTGTACACCTGTTCACTCCTGTGGGGGGGGGGACCAAAGCCACATGTGTCCCATCAATGGCACCTATGATGTTGGGGATATGTCCCAGGGTATAGAAATCACCTTTCACTGTAGGCAAACCCTCCACCTGAGGGAAAACAATGTAGCTCCACATGTGTTTCAGAAGGGCAGACAACACTCTTGACAACACGTTGGAAAACATAGGCTGGGACATCCCTGATGCTATGGTCACTGTTGTTTGAAATGACCCACATGCAAGGAAATGGAGCACTGACAGCACCTGCACTTGAGGGGGGATTCCTATGGGATGGCGGATTGCTGACATCAGGTCTGGCTCCAGCTGCGTGCACAGTTCCTGGATTGTGGCACAGTCAAGCCTGTATGTGATTATCACGTGTCTTTCCTCCATTGTCGACAGATCCACCAACGGTCGGTACACCGAAGGATGCCGCCATCTCCTCACATGTCCCAGCGGACGGTGCCTATGAAGGACAACAGCGAGCACAGAGTCAAACAAGTCAGAAGTACGTACCTACAGCTTACACAGAACACCATTCATACAGAAAAAGTGGCCTGTATGTGTGTTGAGTCTAGGCCTAGGTATGTGTGACGCAGTTGAAAATGAAGCCATGTGGACCCCTGAAATGGCGTCTTCCTGACCTGTAAAGTGGGACAGTGGGATGTGAGGTAACTGCGCTGGCGTTGTACACTGTCGCGGTAGGCGGTCGAAGACCGCGGCGCAATGCTGCATTGGTTAACATTGGACCCTATGGGTCCCAGGAGCCATTGACGATACAGTACGCACCGCCGCGGACGTGACCGCCATTTGCTATCTGTTCAATCACTCGATACCTGATCTTCGACAGGAGAGGACCTACACTGCAAGTGCTGCTGTGACCTCGGTCTGGAAGAGACAATGGCTCAAGTTTCTGGTGAAAGGGCCCCTGCCCTCACATCGGAGGAGTTGGAGAAACTCGTGGATGGGGTCCTTCGTCCTCTACGGTCCTCCAGACAAACAGGTAAGTACACTGGGAGCATGCTGTATGGGCTATGCCTGTGTGGAGAGGGGTGGATGTAAGAAGGAAGGGGGGAGAGTGCGGCGTGCATGAAACGACAGTGAGTGCATGTGCCACATGGCAAGGGTAGGGATGGGGGCCAATCACTTTGACGGTGCAGTTGGTAATTACTTTCTCTTCCCCCTGTAAAAATCATGTAGGTCAGCACCCACCAGAAAAAAGATATTTGGCGTGCCATCGCCAAGGACGTCCGGACCCTGGGGGTCTTCCACAGACGGAGCACTCACTGCCGGAAAAGATGGGAGGACATTCGCCGCTGGAGCAAGAAGACGGTGGAGGCTCAGCTGGGGATGGCCTCCCAACGTGGGAGGGGGCCCGTCGCACCATGACACCCCTGATGTTCAGGATCCTGGCGGTGGCAAACCCGGAATTGGATGGGCGCTTGAGGGCATCACAGCAGACACAAGGGGGTGAGTACACTCACATTCTGTTGACTTTGTGCTGTGGAGGGGTCTGGGTGGGGGAGGTGGGCTGTGGGTTTCCCTAAGCCAGGGTGAGTTCCATAGGCAATGTCCCTCCATAAGGCAGGCCATGTGGCACCCCAGCCCACCTCTGTAGAGTGCCAAGTACACCTAGTCATGCCCCTGTGTCATCTATGTATGCAGATGTCGTCCTTTCCCTTGTAGGCCATTTCCCAGGAATTGAACAGTGGAGCCCAAGAGCGCGGCGTAGTGCAGGGGGCTTCTGTGTCTGTCGTGTCGGCCAGCAGTAGCGGTAATGCATGCACTCAACATGTCTTTCTTCTGACGTCACCCCCCTTTTTGTGGTCTCCCTGTTCTTGTGTGCATTAGCATCAATAGGCGGAGGAGCAGTGGCACCGGAGCACGAGGGAGCTGCATCCCACATGGCCATGGAGGGCCACACTACGGACTCGGAGTTCACCAGTCGGACGGAGGGCGAGGGGAGCTCCATGGCGGGGACAGGAGCTGAGACCAGTGACACGGACTCGTCCTCTGATGGGAGCTCCCTTGTGGTGGCGGTAACATCTGTGCCCCCCCATCTAAAGGTACAGCCGCCACCCCCCCTTCCAGCACCGCCCTCCCAGCAGCCCCTCAGCCTTTGCCCCGTGCCCGCTCACCCGGGAAGGGTGGGCATCACCTTCGCCCCAGGCACCTCAGGCCCTGCCCCTGTCACCCCTGCTGCCCTCAGTGAGGAGGCCATTGACCTCCTCAGGTCCCTCAATGTTGGGCAGTCTACCATTTTGAATGCCATCCAGGGTGTAGAAAGGCAGTTGCAACAAACAAATGCATTCCTGGAGGGCATTCATTCTGGTCAGGCGGCCCTTCAGCAAGCTTTTCAGACTCTGGCCTCAGCACTGATGGCAGCCATTGTCCCTGTGTCTAGCCTCCCCCTCCAACTTCCTCCACCCCGACCCAATCCCCTGTACCTCACCCTATCCCAAGCACACCTACAGACCAGCATGCACACACGTCAACACAAAAGGGAAGCTCAGGCAAACATAAGCACCACACATCCCACAGGCACTCACGCAAGCATCACACACATGCAGACACACCAACATCCACTGCCTCCACTGTGTCCCCCTCCTCCTCGTCTCCCTCCTCCCTCCCTGTCTTGTCCACACTCACACCTGCATGCACTACCTCTACAGCCACTACGTCCCTCTCCAGCACACCCACCACCACACCCCGCTCATGCGCAGTCACCACCCCCACTACCATTCAAACGTCCCCTGTGTCCTCTCCCAGTGTGTCTGTGACGCCCCTTCCGAAGATACAAAAACGCAGGCACACACCCACCCAACAGCCATCCACCTCACGACAGCCTCCAGCCCATGCACCTTCACCCAAAGTCAGCAAACGAACATCTCCTACAACCACAACTTCTTCCTCCACTCCCAAACCCCCTCCAGGTACCCGTCCCAGTGTGTCAAAAAAACTTTTCCTGTCCAACCTTGGCCTCTTTCCCACACCTCCCCACCCCGCCCGTCTCATAGGTCCCGAACTACTACCTCAGCCACAACATCTCCGGGACCTGTGGTGCCTGTAGTGATAGGAATATGGAGTGCACCGGCCACCAGGGCAGCCAGTGTGGCACGGAGCCACAGCACAGACAGTCCCCCACCTGTGAAGCATCAGAATTTGGCCAGTGCTTGGCGGGAGACAGGGAAGACTCCAGCCACCAAAGCCGCTCCCATGGGTCCCGGAGGGAGTGTGGAGTCAGCTGTGACACCTTCCAAGGTGGGGAAGGGCCACAAGAAACCCGGCAAGTCTTGGGAAGAGCAGCACGGAGAAGAAGACCGCCATCATCCCCGCTGCCCAGGAGGCCACCGCCAGCACAAGTCCAGATGCCCAGGAGGCCAGCACCAGCCCAGCTGCCCAGGAGGCCACCGCCAGCACCAGCCCAGCTGCCCAGGAGGCCACCGCCAGCACAAGCCCAGCTGCCCAGGAGGCCACCTCCAGCACAAGCCCCACTGGGCCATGAAGGACCGCCAGCAAAAGCCCCGCTGGGCCAGGAAGGACGGCCAGCAAAAGCCTGGCTGGGCCATGAAGGACCGCCAGCAAAAGCCTGGCTGGGCCATGAAGGACCGCCAGCAAAAGCCCCGCTGGGCCATGAAGGACCGCCAGCAAAAGCCCCGTTGGGCCATGACGGACCGCCAGCAGCTGAGTCCCTGCAATGGAGACCGCCGTCTCATGCACCGCTGAACAGGACACCATTGCCTCAAGCACCGCTGAACAGGGCACCGCCCCCTCAAGCACCGCTGAACAGGGCACTGCCGTCACAGGCACCGCTGAACAGGGCACCGCCATCTCAAGCACCGCTGAACATGGCACTGCCGCCTCAAGCACCGCTGAACAGGGCACCGCCGTCTCAAGCACCGCTGAACAGGGCACCGCCGCCTCAAGCACCGCTGAACAGGGCACCGCCATCTCAAGCACCGCTGAACAGGGCACCGCCGTCTCAAGCACTGCTGAACAGGGCACCGCAGCCTCAAGCACCGCTGAGCAGGGCTCCGCCCTCTCGAGCACTGCTGAGCAGGGCACCGCCGCCTCAAGCATCGCTGAACAGGGCACCGCCGCCTCAATCAACGCTGGCCCATGAGCGCCAAAGGCACTGACGCTACTGAGTCCGTCACGGGCAGAATGAAACACTCTGGGCACCATGCCCCCTCCAGAACCAGTGGAGAGATCCATCCACTACCTCTGTCCTTAGCAGGATGAAGCACTCTGGGCACAAGCCCCCCCCCAGAACCAGTGGAGAGATACATCCACTACCTCTGTCCTTAGCAGGATGAAGCACTCTGGGCACAATGCCCCCTCCAGAACAAGTGGAGAGATTCATCCACTACCTCTGTCCTTAGCAGGATGAAGCACTCTGGGCACAAGGCCCCCTCCAGAACCAGTGGAGACTGTTATCCACTTGAGAGACTGTGGCTTTGCACTCCCCAGGATGGAACACTGGGCAGACCACCCACTGTAGAGACTTGACAGACTGTGGCTTTGCACTCCCCAGGATGGAACAGTGGGCAGACCACCCACTGTAGAGACTTGGGAGACTGTGGCTTTGCACTCCCCAGGATGGAACAGTGGGCAAACCACCCACTGTATAGACTTGAGACACTGTGGGTTTGCACTCCCCAGGATGTAACAGTGGCATGTTGCCCCCTCGTGGATTTGGCGTCGTGCACTCAGCTGGCTGAGGTGCCCCCCCTTTCCCTCCCCCTGAGGTGCCTGTTTAATTGCTGTCTGATGCCCCTGCAGCGTTCTCTCCATCATGGTCGGGGATCTTGTGTGGGCCTCGCCCATACCGTGTGGGCCCAGTGTTCCACGGACTTAATTGGAGCACTACCTGGACTACTATGCTTGGTATATATTTTGTAAAGGGTATATATATATATATTTTTGCCTACTTGATTTGAATATATTACAATGGTTACACTCATTTTCTATTGTCTTTGCATTCTTCCAGGAGGGTTGGGGGGTGTTACTGTGATGTATCAATATGCATTAGTGTGTGTGTTGTAGTGGGTGAGGTTGGGGGTGGGGGTGTTGCGTGTGTATGTCCCTGTTTTTTCCCTCCCCCCTCCCCTGTGTCGTAGGTGCAGTACTCACTGTGGTCTTCGCCGGCGGTGTTCGTGCTCCTAGTAGAGGAGAAGGAAGACTATCGCAGGTAGAATTTGGAGTTCCGGGTCCATGGTGTCCTCGTTCCTCGTGGGGTGTGTAGAGGTGAGCGTTTTCCCTTCGAAATTCCTGTTTCCGCCGTGTTTTTATCCGCGGTGAATCCGTCCCGGAAAAGGTGGCGGATTGGCCTGTCATTATAGTGTGGGCGGTACATTGTCTTCCGCCTGTCTGTTGGCGGTGACCGCCGCGCTGTTTGTTTGTACCGCTGTGGCGGTCGGAGTGTTAAAGTGGCTGTCTTTGTTGGCGGTTTCCGCCACGGTCGTAATTGCAAAACTTTTACCGCCGGCCTGTTGGCGGTCTTACCGCCGCTTTAATACCGCCCGCCAGGGTTGTAATGACCACCCAAGTCCCTCAGAGATGGTGGGTGATTATATTAATTTTAAAGTTTGCACACAGATGGTGTGACTATAGTCATTTTCAAGGCGTAACAGAGATGGTGTGTGATTACAGTCATTTTCAAGTCCCAACAGAGATGGTGTGTGATTATAGTAATTTTCAAGTCCTCACAAATGTGATGTTTGATTATTGTCATTTTAGAGTCCCTGCAGAAATGGTGTGTGGTTATAGTCAGGCTCAAGTCCCCACAGAGATAGTATGTGATTATACTAAAATTCAAGTCCCCACAGAGATAATGTGTGATGATAGTTATGTTGAAGTCACATGAGATAGTGTGCAATTAAAATGATAGTGTGTGGTTATAGTCATTCTCAAATCTCCACAGAGGTGGTGTGTGATTACAGTTATGTTCAAGTCCCCAAAGAGATGGTGTGTGATTATAGTAATTTTCAAGCCCCCACAGAGATGGTGTGTGAATATAATGTTCCGACTCCCTAAGGATAGTGCCTGTTTATAGCCATGCCTAGATCCTTACATATATAGTGTTCGGTTATAATCATGTTCCGGTCCACTTAGAGATTTTGTAGAATGATAGTCATGCTGATATTCATGCAGAAATAGTGTACTATTACAGTGATTTCCAGGTCCACATATAACGAGCTTAATTTTATTCACTCCTAAGTCCCCATAGAGATAATGTGTGATTATATTCAAGTTCAAGTCCCCCCTGAGATAGTGTTTAATTATAGATGTGGTGTCACTTCTATTCGGATATAAGTGAGTTCACAGTTGTGTTTAAGTCCCCAAGTAGAGAGTGTTATGATAGTAATTTTCAAGTTCCTGGATACATGTATTATAATAGTCATGCTCAGGTCCCTGCAGAGATAGCATGTTATTATACTGATGTACAGGTCTCTGCATAGATAGGGTTTGATTTTAATTATGCTCAAATCCTGTAGAGATTTACTGCAATAACAGTGAAGCTCGTGTCCCCAGAGAGATAGTGTGTGATAATCAGGATGCCCCATTCCTAAAGCGATAGCAATGATATACCTGCAGAGAAAGTGTGTGATGGTGTCAAGTTCAAGTCCCTGAAGAGATAGTCTTTTATGGTAGGCATTTTGATGTCCCTGCAGTGATAGTGTATGATAATAGTCATGTTCCACTCAATACAAAGGTAATATGGGATTATATGTATGCCTAGGTCCCCACAGAGATAGTTTGTGATTATAGGCATTCCCAGGCCCCCACAGTCATAGAGTGTGATGACACACACATTCAAATTCCTCAAATGTTAGTGTGTGATATTCATGTCCAGGTCCCCACATAGCTAGTGTGTAATTATAGGGTTGACCAGGTGTCTATAGAGATGGTGTAGGTTTATAGTGTTACCACGGTCTGAATAGAGAAAACTTGTGTTAACAGTCATGGTCACTTCCCCAGCAAGATAGCGTGTGATTGATTACACTGACCCCCAGATCCGACAGAGATAGTTTGTGATTATTGTCATGTTCACATCCCCACCGATATAGTGTGTGAGTATAGTCCTATTCAAATCTCCACAGTAATGTGTGCTATTATAGCTATATTGAAGACCCCACACAGACAATATTCATCTGGTGGTTTAGTAGACTGATGTAGCTCCTTGAGGGATCTGTGCTTGACCTCCCAATCATGTTTGAATTATTGTACTTCTACTCAGCAAATCAACCTACCAAAGTTGATAAAGTGAGTACCATTGACTTGATTAAAAATAAACATCTGTTATTCAGCACCAAAATACCTCCAGGAATTAATTGCATTTTACATATACACAAGAGATGATGTTATAATAGTGGTATTCAAGCACCCACAGGAGCTAGACTGAAATGATCCCATTGATCTAATAAACCCACTTCAAATGCAACACTAACTGATTTAAGCTATGGCCATCAGGAAGGCCCACACTTCTGAAAAAAGTCTAAAGTCAGTTATGCTTAACTTGGCAGAGGTTAAAAGTCATCTTTTTGCCCTGTTCACTCCAATGTTTGTTGCTGATGGTATTAGGGTACCCTTCCAATTGGCCTGACAGATCCTGTAAGTCCCTATTATATAATAGGGCAAGCAGGTACAATATGCCTACAGGTACCTAGTATATGATAGGTCATGGAGATTAGATACCCAGCAGAATTTATGCACTTGAATGTGTGCACTGCTTTGTGCTTTCTATCCTTTTAAATGCAGAACTGCATGCAGCCTGTCTTTACAAGTTAAATTCTTACCATTTGCATGACATCTCTTATACGTCCCTAGTAGATAATAGGGCAAAGGGGTGCCACTACCTATAAGGCCTTAGTACATAATAGGGCATGGAAGTAGAGACCCAGAGGAATTTCTGCCCTTTGCATATGGGTGCTGCTGGGAGTTCCCTGTCATTTTTAAATGCAGCCTGACTCTGCAGACTGCATTTAAATGGAAATGGTATCCAAATAAGACTTTGGTGCTGTGAGCACGCTAAAAGTGATGATCAATCTTATTTTCACATATTAGGTATCCCAAGGGTCTCCCCTAGTTGTCCCTGGTGTTGGGGTCATGTAACTATAAGCAAGATCCCTATAAAATATGTTTTATAAACCCTGGTGAGGGGAAAAAATGCTCATTTCATTTTCCCCCCACTGTAGATGCTCCATAGGATAACATTGCAATATTTTTTATTGTAAATATAAGAGGGGAAAGTGTAGACAGGTCATACAAGGCCTTAAAAGATGTGTTTTGATAAATCCAGCAATTTGCCATTGGTGAATTTATCATAACTTGTACAGAAAATACGTTTTAAGGCTTTTCTTTCTGTAAGCAAAAATTCAGCCTTCTGAAGGTCCCCTCCGATTGGTCAGTGCTAACAGGATTAGCAGAGCTGCTTGATTAAGTGATATGTGGCTGTCCTAGTGGCAGGCAGCTCTGGGGCTACACAGGAATGCCAGAGCAGGGGGAGGGGTAATAAAACATACAGCCTCAAAGGAGAACAAGACAGGCAGGGAATGCCAGATCATCTACCACCCACCTTCCAGACCCCTCAGCCAGTTACCAGGCTTAAGGAAGGAATTTGGAGATGTTAGAAGGAGGACAGCTATGTAAATGAGCCACAGTGGGGGTTGGTTTAGTCAGCTATGTGTGCTCTGCTGACATTTCAGGCATCATGGATTTTCGAAGAATGGTCCTTTCTGGGACAGGAATATGCCACAATTTGGAGAAAGTGGTCATGCATCTTGGTGTCACCCTGCATTCAATTGTTCAGGGGTACTTCCCTTCCTGATGCCGAGGAGCTGGGAATAAATATGTGAGAGGTACATAGCCTCTCAGATCTGCTGCCTGAAAATACAAAAGGAAGAACTACTGCCCTGCTGGAATCTAGATCTGCACCCTTGGCCTTCACGTCTGAGTGAACTGCGCCTGCTGCACAATCTGGTACTACAGCCCTGGAGACGGAGCCTAGCTTCAAGGAGGGCTCAGGAGTGGACTCCCTGCAGCTACAGAATAACGTAGCTTCACTTGTGTTACCTCCAGCAAGAGTCCCCAGCCTGGAGTGCATCCAGTGGACATTTAAGGATCTGGCAAGGTTCATTGTGGAAATTGCGGTCCAACTTTCCAAGGACCATCTAGGAGATTCCTGACCCTTGTTTTTTTTTGGGGGACCCTTCAAACCTTCAAGGAGAACTTCAAGAAACACCTCCTGAAGTTTGGAGAAGTTTGGAGATCTTTAGTAAAGTTGGCACTTTGGCCCTCATTACAACCTCAGCGGTCTTTTAAAAAGACCGCTGAGGCTGCGGGAGACAGAATACCGCCAGTCCTTGCGGTATTTCTGGCTCCCTATTATGACTTTTCCGCTGGGCCAGTGGACGGTAACAGTGATACCGACCTCTGGCCCAGCAGAAAAGTCACATCAACTTTGCTGCAGGCTCGTGATAGATCCGGCGGTAATGCTAATGTGCAGTAGGTGCAGTAGCACCCGTCGCGCATTTCACTGTGAAATGCGCAACGGGGCTATGCCTGGGGGCCCTGCGCATGGGCAGTGCAGGGGCCGCCGGGGGCACCCCAGGGGCACCCCAAGTCTCCCTTACCACCAGCCTTTCCATGGCGGTGTTTACTGCTGTGGCCAGGCTGGCGGTCGGGGACTCACAATACCCTGAGGATTATGACCGCCAGGAGAAAGCCTGGCGGTATAGTGGAGGGGCCGGCGGTATGATCGTGGCTATTGCGCCATAGTCATAATAGCTGGTGGAATACCGCCAGCCTGTTGGCGGTGTTATCGCCAGCTTAGCGCCGGCCGCCAGGGTCGTAATGAGGCCCTTTGTGTTTCTAAGCACTAGAAAATGTTTATTCTTTAAAAATACATATCTCTGGTTCCCTACATTGGGTTTTTGTTGTTTTGGTGTCTATTCACTCATAAAAAAATAAAACTTATTTTTATAAATTGGTGTGGGATTTTTATTGTGTGTCTCTCTTATTTACTGTCTTGGTGTTTTTGAATGCTTTACACTCTTGTTTCCTAAGTTAGGCAAGCCTGGTCAGTTACAGCTACCAGAGGTTAAGTAAGGGGCTAATTTACTGAGACCTTTACTGAGCCTATATTGTTGCCAGGGGTAGGTTCATACTTACCACTATCAATAACCCACTTTCAAACAGGTATCCACACTACATTAGCTATAACTTGTACCTTCTCCATGCACTGTTTATACTGTTTTATATTATCTCACTTATAGCATGTAAATAATAGTATTTACAAGAACAGCCATGATATCACAAATCAAATCTATTGTGAAAACAGAGCACATGGGAGAGAGGTAAGTTATAGTTAATGTAGTGTAGCTAACGATATTAAATACACTGGGGGTGATTCTAAGTCCGGCGGGCGGCGGAGGCCGCCCGCCAGACTTCCCCCACCAAAATACCGCTCTGCGGTCGAAAGACCGCTGAGGGTATTTTGGGATTTGCCCTGGGCTGGCGGGTGGCCGCCAAAAGGCCGCCCGCCAGCCCAGGGCAAATCAACCTTCCCATGAGGACGCCGGCTCAGAATTGAGCCGGCGTAGTGGGAAGGTGCGACGGGTGCAGTGGCACCCGTCGCGTATTTTAGTGTCTGCAAAGCAGACACTGAAATACTTTGTGGGGCCCTCTTACGGGGGCCCCGCGGCACCCCCTACCGCCATCCTGTTCCTGGAGGGAGACCCGCCAGGAACAGGATGGCGGTAGGGGGTGTCAGAATCCCCATGGCAGCGGAGCGCGCTCCGCCGCCATGGAGGATTCTGCAGGGCAGCGGGAAACCGGCCGGAGACCGCCGGTTTCCCGCATCTGACCGCGGCCGAACCGCCGCGGTCAGAATGCCCTGCGGGGCACCGCCGGTCTGTCGGCGGTGCTCCCGCCGACCCTGGCCCCGGCGGTCTCTGACCGCCGGGGTCAGAATGACCCCCACTGTGTCTATAGGTGCGCAAGTTATAATAATTTGAAGGTTTTGCATAAATCCTAAATTAAAGGTATGTTCAGAATTGCATGTTTTTCTGTACTTTTGTTTGTAGTTAAAGAATAAAGTTATATTAATTTAAAAGTGGTGTGCAAATTATAAACTTAACGTACCACTATAATTTCAGAATTTCTGATTTTAGTGTATTTTAGGTTTGATTTCTACAGAAATAATAAAGACATTTTTACTAATTATAACAAAGGTTTAATATTTTTTTTTCCCATTGAATTTCAATGTTTTTTTTAATTTTTTATAAAAACGTTTTTGAAATCGTAGAGTTTACTGTGGTTGAGTGGAGTGTCATTACGTGTAGTGTGGTACAGTAGAGTGGAGGAGAGTGTCGTAAAGTATACTGTCATAGAGTATAGTGCCGTAGAGTGTCACGGAATGGAGTGGAGTGGAGTGTGGTACAGTAGAGTAGTGTACAGTGAAATAGGATACAGTAGAGTGATGTAGAGTGGAGTGGCGTAGAGTGGAGTGGCATAGAGAAGGATAGCATACAGTGGAGTTGTAAAGTCTGTAGTGGTGTAGTGTGGTAGAGTGTAATAGTGTACAGTGGAATAGCATAGAGTACAGTAGCATAGAGTGGAGCGGCTTACAGTGGAGGGAGGTACAGTGTAGCGGCATATAGTACAATATTATAAGTGGAGTGTTGTAGAGTGGAGTGGTTGCTTATGATAGAATAGCATATACTGGACTGTCGTACATTAAAGTATTAGAGAGTGGAGTGCAGTAGAGTGCAGTAGAGTGGAAAAGCATTACTGGTGTACAGTGTAGTGACAGAATGAAGATGTATCTATATATATCCATATATGCATATATATATATAAATGTGTATATATATATATATATATATATATATATATTTATATAAAACCTAGTGACAGTCACAAGTTATAGTTACCTTAGGGCGTGAGTTATAGTTACTTGAAAAAACTCTAACAATAACTGCTGAATTTCTATGGTTTTGTAGGAGTAAATTCAGAACCTAACTATAATGGCCCTGTAACCTTTGTTTCTTTCAGTGAATATATATGAATATATATATTCAATTAGCATACAATAGAGTGAATAGAGTGATGTGTAATTTGATAGTGTACAGTGTAGTAGTGTAGAATGCAGTGGCATAGAGTGGAGTGGCAAGGAATGGGGTGATGTACAGTGTAATAGCATACAGTGGATTGAGTGACATACAGTGGAGTGCTGTATACTGGAGTGACATAGAGTTGAGTGGCCTAGAGTGGAGTGGAAGAGAGTGGTGTTGCATAGAGTAGAGTGGGGTAGAATATAGTGGCATAGAGTGTAGTTGCATACAGAAGAACAGGATGCAGTGGAGTGGCATAGTGTGGTGGAGTGTAATAGTGTATAGTGGTGTAGCATAGAGTGAAGTTGCATAGAGAACAGCAGCATAGAGTGGAGTAGCATACAGTGGAATGGCATAGAGAGAAGTAACATTGGTTGTTACTGGTGTACAGTATAGTGACAGAATGGAGTGGCATATAATGGAATAGCATCCATCACAGTGGAGTATAATGGAGTGCCGTTTACTAGAGTAGAGTAGAGTAGAGTTGTGTAGAGTGGAGTGGCATACAATAGAATGACATACAGTGTAATGCCATAAATTAGAGTAGCATAAGGTGGAGTGACATGGACTTACAGTACAGTTGAATAGACTGCTGGTGAGCAGCACACAGTGGAATAGCACTCAGTGAAGTGGTGTAAACTGCCGTGGCATACACTGCAGTGTGTTAAAGTGGACTAAGGTAAGTTGGAATAGCATAGAGTAGAGTTGGATTGAGTAGAGTCGTTTACAGTGGAGGGCTGTAGAGTGGAGTAGCATAGAGTGGAGTGAGGCACACTGCCGTGACATACAGTGGACTAGAGTGGAGTGGTGTACAGAGGAGACGTAAGAAGTGGAATTCTTTAGACCTGAGTAGCATAGAGTGGAGTGCCGTGAGTGCCGTGGAGTGGAATAGCGCAGAGTGATGTGGTGTACAGAGGAATAGCTTAGAGTAGAGAAGTGTAGATTGAAGTGAGGTACAGTGTACTGGCATACAATGGACTAGCTTAGACTAGAATAGCATAGAGTGGAGTGTCATAATGTGGAATACCATAGTGGGTAATGCTGTATGGTGGAGCAGTAAGAGTGTCATGGGGTAGGTAGTATTGGCATACAGTGGAGTATTGCACAGTAAAGTGGTATACAGTGGAATATTGTTTACTGTTACGAGCGTACAGTATATACGGTTTTAGAGTGCAATGGCATATAGTGGAACAGCTTACAATGGAATGGTAGACAGTAGAATAGAGTAGAATGTATTAGGGTAGAGTGGATTAGTGTAGAGTAGAGTAGCATCTAGGGATCATCCTAGATGCAAGCTCAACATGACAGCTCAAGTCAATACAGTGTGCACCTCATGCTTTTACATCTTATGCATCCTGCAATAGATCTTCAAACGGTTTCTTCAAAACACCAGACAACAGTCACACAAGCACTCATAACCAGCAGGATGGAGTAAGGCAGCACTCTCAATGCCGGAATCCTATACAGACTCCAGACCATCTAGAATACCATTGCAAACCACACAAACATCATACCACAACTAAGGAAGCTTCACTGGCTCCCCATTCACAACCACTACCAATTCAAACTTCTCAGGCACACATACAAAGCCCTTTACAACACAGAACTAGAATACCTGATCAGCCGTACACACTTTCACCAGACACCAATGCTCTGCCTCACTTGCACATCCTCCCCTCAGTAAAAACAAAACTGGAGGTTGCTCATTTGCCTACATTGCACCCAAAGCATGGAACAACCTCCCTCAACACATCAGAGCCTCCTTCTCACTTCTTGAGTTCCAAAAGAAGCTGATGACCTGGCTCTTTGTATAAGCACCTTGGAGACCACATTCCTACATACCTGCCCAAGCACCTGGATACCCTCTAAGGGGATTAGTTCACTCTACAAATCGACATAACACAACATTAATAGGTGCACAAATGTATTTATAATTTTTTAATATATTTTTACAGCAGTTTAGGGAGAGCTGCACATTTGTGTCAGAAGCTTTTTTAAGTAGCATAGTATTTTGTAGGTATTACCAAGGTACTTCTCAGACTTTTAACTGAAGATTCAAATGGGTTAAAAATGGAAAATAAACAGTCGTATACTGAGGGGCCTATTTAGCAAAGAGTTGCACTGTTCTTGCACCGCCGTCTCAAGCACTGCTGAACAGGGCACCGCAGCCTCAAGCACCGCTGAGCAGGGCTCCGCCCTCTCGAGCACTGCTGAGCAGGGCACCGCCGCCTCAAGCATCGCTGAACAGGGCACCGCCGCCTCAATCAACGCTGGCCCATGAGCGCCAAAGGCACTGACGCTACTGAGTCCGTCACGGGCAGAATGAAACACTCTGGGCACTATGCCCCCTCCAGAACCAGTGGAGAGATCCATCCACTACCTCTGTCCTTAGCAGGATGAAGCACTCTGGGCACAAGCCCCCCCCCCAGAACCAGTGGAGAGATACATCCACTACCTCTGTCCTTAGCAGGATGAAGCACTCTGGGCACAATGCCCCCTCCAGAACAAGTGGAGAGATTCATCCACTACCTCTGTCCTTAGCAGGATGAAGCACTCTGGGCACAAGGCCCCCTCCAGAACCAGTGGAGACTGTTATCCACTTGAGAGACTGTGGCTTTGCACTCCCCAGGATGGAACACTGGGCAGACCACCCACTGTAGAGACTTGACAGACTGTGGCTTTGCACTCCCCAGGATGGAACAGTGGGCAGACCACCCACTGTAGAGACTTGGGAGACTGTGGCTTTGCACTCCCCAGGATGGAACAGTGGGCAAACCACCCACTGTATAGACTTGAGACACTGTGGGTTTGCACTCCCCAGGATGTAACAGTGGCATGTTGCCCCCTCGTGGATTTGGCGTCGTGCACTCAGCTGGCTGAGGTGCCCCCCCTTTCCCTCCCCCTGAGGTGCCTGTTTAATTGCTGTCTGATGCCCCTGCAGCGTTCTCTCCATCATGGTCGGGGATCTTGTGTGGGCCTCGCCCATACCGTGTGGGCCCAGTGTTCCACGGACTTAATTGGAGCACTACCTGGACTACTATGCTTGGTATATATTTTGTAAAGGGTATATATATATATATTTTTGCCTACTTGATTTGAATATATTACAATGGTTACACTCATTTTCTATTGTCTTTGCATTCTTCCAGGAGGGTTGGGGGGTGTTACTGTGATGTATCAATATGCATTAGTGTGTGTGTTGTAGTGGGTGAGGTTGGGGGTGGGGGTGTTGCGTGTGTATGTCCCTGTTTTTTCCCTCCCCCCTCCCCTGTGTCGTAGGTGCAGTACTCACTGTGGTCTTCGCCGGCGGCGTTCGTGCTCCTAGTAGAGGAGAAGGAAGACTATCGCAGGTAGAATTTGGAGTTCCGGGTCCATGGTGTCCTCGTTCCTCGTGGGGTGTGTAGAGGTGAGCGTTTTCCCTTCGAAATTCCTGTTTCCGCCGTGTTTTTATCCGCGGTGAATCCGTCCCGGAAAAGGTGGCGGATTGGCCTGTCATTATAGTGTGGGCGGTACATTGTCTTCCGCCTGTCTGTTGGCGGTGACCGCCGCGCTGTTTGTTTGTACCGCTGTGGCGGTCGGAGTGTTAAAGTGGCT
This sequence comes from Pleurodeles waltl, assembly GCF_031143425.1. Classification (NCBI taxonomy): domain Eukaryota; kingdom Metazoa; phylum Chordata; class Amphibia; order Caudata; family Salamandridae; genus Pleurodeles; species Pleurodeles waltl. Next base: position 253,731,508 of record NC_090437.1, on the reverse strand, counting down.
GTCTTTGTTGGCGGTTTCCGCCACGGTCGTAATTGCAAAACTTTTACCGCCGGCCTGTTGGCGGTCTTACCGCAGCTTTAATACCGCCCGCCAGGGTTGTAATGACCACCCAAGTCCCTCAGAGATGGTGGGTGATTATATTAATTTTAAAGTTTGCACACAGATGGTGTGACTATAGTCATTTTCAAGGCGTAACAGAGATGGTGTGTGATTACAGTCATTTTCAAGTCCCAACAGAGATGGTGTGTGATTATAGTAATTTTCAAGTCCTCACAAATGTGATGTTTGATTATTGTCATTTTAGAGTCCCTGCAGAAATGGTGTGTGGTTATAGTCAGGCTCAAGTCCCCACAGAGATAGTATGTGATTATACTAAAATTCAAGTCCCCACAGAGATAATGTGTGATGATAGTTATGTTGAAGTCACATGAGATAGTGTGCAATTAAAATGATAGTGTGTGGTTATAGTCATTCTCAAATCTCCACAGAGGTGGTGTGTGATTACAGTTATGTTCAAGTCCCCAAAGAGATGGTGTGTGATTATAGTAATTTTCAAGCCCCCACAGAGATGGTGTGTGAATATAATGTTCCGACTCCCTAAGGATAGTGCCTGTTTATAGCCATGCCTAGATCCTTACATATATAGTGTTCGGTTATAATCATGTTCCGGTCCACTTAGAGATTTTGTAGAATGATAGTCATGCTGATATTCATGCAGAAATAGTGTACTATTACAGTGATTTCCAGGTCCACATATAACAAGCTTAATTTTATTCACTCCTAAGTCCCCATAGAGATAATGTGTGATTATATTCAAGTTCAAGTCCCCCCTGAGATAGTGTTTGATTATAGATGTGGTGTCACTTCTATTCGGATATAAGTGAGTTCACAGTTGTGTTTAAGTCCCCAAGTAGAGAGTGTTATGATAGTAATTTTCAAGTTCCTGGATACATGTATTATAATAGTCATGCTCAGGTCCCTGCAGAGATAGCATGTTATTATACTGATGTACAGGTCTCTGCATAGATAGGGTTTGATTTTAATTATGCTCAAATCCTGTAGAGATTTACTGCAATAACAGTGAAGCTCGTGTCCCCAGAGAGATAGTGTGTGATAATCAGGATGCCCCATTCCTAAAGCGATAGCAATGATATACCTGCAGAGAAAGTGTGTGATGGTGTAAAGTTCAAGTCCCTGAAGAGATAGTCTTTTATGGTAGGCATTTTGATGTCCCTGCAGTGATAGTGTATGATAATAGTCATGTTCCACTCAATACAAAGGTAATATGGGATTATATGTATGCCTAGGTCCCCACAGAGATAGTTTGTGATTATAGGCATTCCCAGGCCCCCACAGTCATAGAGTGTGATGACACACACATTCAAATTCCTCAAATGTTAGTGTGTGATATTCATGTCCAGGTCCCCACATAGCTAGTGTGTAATTATAGGGTTGACCAGGTGTCTATAGAGATGGTGTAGGTTTATAGTGTTACCACGGTCTGAATAGAGAAAACTTGTGTTAACAGTCATGGTCACTTCCCCAGCAAGATAGCGTGTGATTGATTACACTGACCCCCAGATCCGACAGAGATAGTTTGTGATTATTGTCATGTTCACATCCCCACCGATATAGTGTGTGAGTATAGTCCTATTCAAATCTCCACAGTAATGTGTGCTATTATAGCTATATTGAAGACCCCACACAGACAATATTCATCTGGTGGTTTAGTAGACTGATGTAGCTCCTTGAGGGATCTGTGCTTGACCTCCCAATCATGTTTGAATTATTGTACTTCTACTCAGCAAATCAACCTACCAAAGTTGATAAAGTGAGTACCATTGACTTGATTAAAAATAAACATCTGTTATTCAGCACCAAAATACCTCCAGGAATTAATTGCATTTTACATATACACAAGAGATGATGTTATAATAGTGGTATTCAAGCACCCACAGGAGCTAGACTGAAATGATCCCATTGATCTAATAAACCCACTTCAAATGCAACACTAACTGATTTAAGCTATGGCCATCAGGAAGGCCCACACTTCTGAAAAAAGTCTAAAGTCAGTTATGCTTAACTTGGCAGAGGTTAAAAGTCATCTTTTTGCCCTGTTCACTCCAATGTTTGTTGCTGATGGTATTAGGGTACCCTTCCAATTGGCCTGACAGATCCTGTAAGTCCCTATTATATAATAGGGCAAGCAGGTACAATATGCCTACAGGTACCTAGTATATGATAGGTCATGGAGATTAGATACCCAGCAGAATTTATGCACTTGAATGTGTGCACTGCTTTGTGCTTTCTATCCTTTTAAATGCAGAACTGCATGCAGCCTGTCTTTACAAGTTAAATTCTTACCATTTGCATGACATCTCTTATACGTCCCTAGTAGATAATAGGGCAAAGGGGTGCCACTACCTATAAGCCCTTAGTACATAATAGGGCATGGAAGTAGAGACCCAGAGGAATTTCTGCCCTTTGCATATGGGTGCTGCTGGGAGTTCCCTGTCATTTTTAAATGCAGCCTGACTCTGCAGACTGCATTTAAATGGAAATGGTATCCAAATAAGACTTTGGTGCTGTGAGCACGCTAAAAGTGATGATCAATCTTATTTTCACATATTAGGTATCCCAAGGGTCTCCCCTAGTTGTCCCTGGTGTTGGGGTCATGTAACTATAAGCAAGATCCCTATAAAATATGTTTTATAAACCCTGGTGAGGGGAAAAAATGCTCATTTCATTTTCCCCCCACTGTAGATGCTCCATAGGATAACATTGCAATATTTTTTATTGTAAATATAAGAGGGGAAAGTGTAGAGAGGTCATACAAGGCCTTAAAAGATGTGTTTTGATAAATCCAGCAATTTGCCATTGGTGAATTTATCATAACTTGTACAGAAAATACGTTTTAAGGCTTTTCTTTCTGTAAGCAAAAATTCAGCCTTCTGAAGGTCCCCTCCGATTGGTCAGTGCTAACAGGATTAGCAGAGCTGCTTGATTAAGTGATATGTGGCTGTCCTAGTGGCAGGCAGCTCTGGGGCTACACAGGAATGCCAGAGCAGGGGGAGGGGTAATAAAACATACAGCCTCAAAGGAGAACAAGACAGGCAGGGAATGCCAGATCATCTACCACCCACCTTCCAGACCCCTCAGCCAGTTACCAGGCTTAAGGAAGGAATTTGGAGATGTTAGAAGGAGGACAGCTATGTAAATGAGCCATAGTGGGGGTTGGTTTAGTCAGCTATGTGTGCTCTGCTGACATTTCAGGCATCATGGATTTTCGAAGAATGGTCCTTTCTGGGACAGGAATATGCCACAATTTGGAGAAAGTGGTCATGCATCTTGGTGTCACCCTGCATTCAATTGTTCAGGGGTACTTCCCTTCCTGATGCCGAGGAGCTGGGAATAAATATGTGAGAGGTACATAGCCTCTCAGATCTGCTGCCTGAAAATACAAAAGGAAGAACTACTGCCCTGCTGGAATCTAGATCTGCACCCTTGGCCTTCACGTCTGAGTGAACTGCGCCTGCTGCACAATCTGGTACTACAGCCCTGGAGACGGAGCCTAGCTTCAAGGAGGGCTCAGGAGTGGACTCCCTGCAGCTACAGAATAACGTAGCTTCACTTGTGTTACCTCCAGCAAGAGTCCCCAGCCTGGAGTGCATCCAGTGGACATTTAAGGATCTGGCAAGGTTCATTGTGGAAATTGCGGTCCAACTTTCCAAGGACCATCTAGGAGATTCCTGACCCTTGTTTTTTTTTTGGGGACCCTTCAAACCTTCAAGGAGAACTTCAAGAAACACCTCCTGAAGTTTGGAGAAGTTTGGAGATCTTTAGTAAAGTTGGCACTTTGGCCCTCATTACAACCTCAGCGGTCTTTTAAAAAGACCGCTGAGGCTGCGGGAGACAGAATACCGCCAGTCCTTGCGGTATTTCTGGCTCCCTATTATGACTTTTCCGCTGGGCCAGTGGACGGTAACAGTGATACCGACCTCTGGCCCAGCAGAAAAGTCACATCAACTTTGCTGCAGGCTCGTGATAGATCCGGCGGTAATGCTGATGTGCAGTAGGTGCAGTAGCACCCGTCGCGCATTTCACTGTGAAATGCGCAACGGGGCTATGCCTGGGGGCCCTGCGCATGGGCAGTGCAGGGGCCGCCGGGGGCACCCCAGGGGCACCCCAAGTCTCCCTTACCACCAGCCTTTCCATGGCGGTGTTTACTGCTGTGGCCAGGCTGGCGGTCGGGGACTCACAATACCCTGAGGATTATGACCGCCAGGAGAAAGCCTGGCGGTATAGTGGAGGGGCCGGCGGTATGATCGTGGCTATTGCGCCATAGTCATAATAGCTGGTGGAATACCGCCAGCCTGTTGGCGGTGTTATCGCCAGCTTAGCGCCGGCCGCCAGGGTCGTAATGAGGCCCTTTGTGTTTCTAAGCACTAGAAAATGTTTATTCTTTAAAAATACATATCTCTGGTTCCCTACATTGGGTTTTTGTTGTTTTGGTGTCTATTCACTCATAAAAAAATAAAACTTATTTTTATAAATTGGTGTGGGATTTTTATTGTGTGTCTCTCTTATTTACTGTCTTGGTGTTTTTGAATGCTTTACACTCTTGTTTCCTAAGTTAGGCAAGCCTGGTCAGTTACAGCTACCAGAGGTTAAGTAAGGGGCTAATTTACTGAGACCTTTACTGAGCCTATATTGTTGCCAGGGGTAGGTTCATACTTACCACTATCAATAACCCACTTTCAAACAGGTATCCACACTACATTAGCTATAACTTGTACCTTCTCCATGCACTGTTTATACTGTTTTATATTATCTCACTTATAGCATGTAAATAATAGTATTTACAAGAACAGCCATGATATCACAAATCAAATCTATTGTGAAAACAGAGCACATGGGAGAGAGGTAAGTTATAGTTAATGTAGTGTAGCTAACGATATTAAATACACTGGGGGTGATTCTAAGTCCGGCGGGCGGCGGAGGCCGCCCGCCAGACTTCCCCCACCAAAATACCGCTCCGCGGTCGAAAGACCGCTGAGGGTATTTTGGGATTTGCCCTGGGCTGGCGGGTGGCCGCCAAAAGGCCGCCCGCCAGCCCAGGGCAAATCAACCTTCCCATGAGGACGCCGGCTCAGAATTGAGCCGGCGTAGTGGGAAGGTGCGACGGGTGCAGTGGCACCCGTCGCGTATTTTAGTGTCTGCAAAGCAGACACTGAAATACTTTGTGGGGCCCTCTTACGGGGGCCCCGCGGCACCCCCTACCGCCATCCTGTTCCTGGAGGGAGACCCGCCAGGAACAGGATGGCGGTAGGGGGTGTCAGAATCCCCATGGCAGCGGAGCGCGCTCCGCCGCCATGGAGGATTCTGCAGGGCAGCGGGAAACCGGCGGGAGACCGCCGGTTTCCCGCATCTGACCGCGGCCGAACCGCCGCGGTCAGAATGCCCTGCGGGGCACCGCCGGTCTGTCGGCGGTGCTCCCGCCGACCCAGAGACCGCCGGGGGTCAGAATGACCCCCACTGTGTCTATAGGTGCGCAAGTTATAATAATTTGAAGGTTTTGCATAAATCCTAAATTAAAGGTATGTTCAGAATTGCATGTTTTTCTGTACTTTTGTTTGTAGTTAAAGAATAAAGTTATATTAATTTAAAAGTGGTGTGCAAATTATAAACTTAACGTACCACTATAATTTCAGAATTTCTGATTTTAGTGTATTTTAGGTTTGATTTCTACAGAAATAATAAAGACATTTTTACTAATTATAACAAAGGTTTAATATTTTTTTTTTCCCATTGAATTTCAATGTTTTTTTTTATTTTTTATAAAAACGTTTTTGAAATCGTAGAGTTTACTGTGGTTGAGTGGAGTGTCATTACGTGTAGTGTGGTACAGTAGAGTGGAGGAGAGTGTCGTAAAGTATACTGTCATAGAGTATAGTGCCGTAGAGTGTCACGGAATGGAGTGGAGTGGAGTGTGGTACAGTAGAGTAGTGTACAGTGAAATAGGATACAGTAGAGTGATGTAGAGTGGAGTGGCGTAGAGTGGAGTGGCATAGAGAAGGATAGCATACAGTGGAGTTGTAAAGTCTGTAGTGGTGTAGTGTGGTAGAGTGTAATAGTGTACAGTGGAATAGCATAGAGTACAGTAGCATAGAGTGGAGCGGCTTACAGTGGAGGGAGGTACAGTGTAGCGGCATATAGTACAATATTATAAGTGGAGTGTGGTAGAGTGGAGTGGTTGCTTAGGATAGAATAGCATATACTGGACTGTCGTACATTAAAGTATTAGAGAGTGGAGTGCAGTAGAGTGCAGTAGAGTGGAAAAGCATTACTGGTGTACAGTGTAGTGACAGAATGAAGATGTATCTATATATATCCATATATGCATATATATATATAAATGTGTATATATATATATATATATATATATATATTTATATAAAACCTAGTGACAGTCACAAGTTATAGTTACCTTAGGGCGTGAGTTATAGTTACTTGAAAAAACTCTAACAATAACTGCTGAATTTCTATGGTTTTGTAGGAGTAAATTCAGAACCTAACTATAATGGCCCTGTAACCTTTGTTTCTTTCAGTGAATATATATATTCAATTAGCATACAATAGAGTGAATAGAGTGATGTGTAATTTGATAGGGTACAGTGTAGTAGTGTAGAATGCAGTGGCATAGAGTGGAGTGGCAAGGAATGGGGTGATGTACAGTGTAATAGCATACAGTGGATTGAGTGGCATACAGTGGAGTGCTGTATACTGGAGTGACATAGAGTTGAGTGGCCTAGAGTGGAGTGGAAGAGAGTGGTGTTGCATAGAGTAGAGTGGGGTAGAATATAGTGGCATAGAGTGTAGTTGCATACAGAAGAACAGGATGCAGTGGAGTGGCATAGTGTGGTGGAGTGTAATAGTGTATAGTGGTGTAGCATAGAGTGAAGTTGCATAGAGAACAGCAGCATAGAGTGGAGTAGCATACAGTGGAATGGCATAGAGAGAAGTAACATTGGTTGTTACTGGTGTACAGTATAGTGACAGAATGGAGTGGCATATAATGGAATAGCATCCATCACAGTGGAGTATAATGGAGTGCCGTTTACTAGAGTAGAGTAGAGTAGAGTTGTGTAGAGTGGAGTGGCATACAATAGAATGACATACAGTGTAATGCCATAAATTAGAGTAGCATAAGGTGGAGTGACATGGACTTACAGTACAGTTGAATAGACTTCTGGTGAGCAGCACACAGTGGAATAGTACTCAGTGAAGTGGTGTAAACTGCCGTGGCATACACTGCAGTGTGTTAAAGTGGACTAAGGTAAGTTGGAATAGCATAGAGTAGAGTTGGATTGAGTAGAGTCGTTTACAGTGGAGGGCTGTAGAGTGGAGTAGCATAGAGTGGAGTGAGGCACATTGCCGTGACATACAGTGGACTAGAGTGGAGTGGTGCACAGAGGAGACGTAAGAAGTGGAATACTTTAGACCTGAGTAGCATAGAGTGGAGTGCCGTGAGTGCCGTGGATTGGAATAGCGCAGAGTGATGTGGTGTACAGAGGAATAGCTTAGAGTAGAGAAGTGTAGATTGAAGTGAGGTACAGTGTACTGGCATACAATGGACTAGCTTAGACTAGAATAGCATAGAGTGGAGTGTCATAATGTGGAATACCATAGTGGGTAATGCTGTATGGTTGAGCAGTAAGAGTGTCATGGGGTAGGTAGTATTGGCATACAGTGGAGTATTGCACAGTAAAGTGGTATACAGTGGAATATTGTTTACTGTTACGAGCGTACAGTATATACGGTTTTAGAGTGCAATGGCATATAGTGGAACAGCTTACAATGGAATGGTAGACAGTAGAATAGAGTAGAATGTATTAGGGTAGAGTGGATTAGTGTAGAGTAGAGTAGCATCTAGGGATCATCCTAGATGCAAGCTCAACATGACAGCTCAAGTCAATACAGTGTGCACCTCATGCTTTTACATCTTATGCATCCTGCAATAGATCTTCAAACGGTTTCTTCAAAACACCAGACAACAGTCACACAAGCACTCATAACCAGCAGGATGGAGTAAGGCAGCACTCTCAATGCCGGAATCCTATACAGACTCCAGACCATCTAGAATACCATTGCAAACCACACAAACATCATACCACAACTAAGGAAGCTTCACTGGCTCCCCATTCACAACCACTACCAATTCAAACTTCTCAGGCACACATACAAAGCCCTTTACAACACAGAACTAGAATACCTGATCAGCCGTACACACTTTCACCAGACACCAATGCTCTGCCTCACTTGCACATCCTCCCCTCAGTAAAAACAAAACTGGAGGTTGCTCATTTGCCTACATTGCACCCAAAGCATGGAACAACCTCCCTCAACACATCAGAGCCTCCTTCTCACTTCTTGAGTTCCAAAAGAAGCTGATGACCTGGCTCTTTGTATAAGCACCTTGGAGACCACATTCCTACATACCTGCCCAAGCACCTGGATACCCTCTAAGGGGATTAGTTCACTCTACAAATCGACATAACACAACATTAATAGGTGCACAAATGTATTTATAATTTTTTTATATATTTTTACAGCAGTTTAGGGAGAGCTGCACATTTGTGTCAGAAGCTTTTTTAAGTAGCATAGTATTTTGTAGGTATTACCAAGGTACTTCTCAGACTTTTAACTGAAGATTCAAATGGGTTAAAAATGGAAAATAAACAGTCGTATACTGAGGGGCCTATTTAGCAAAGAGTTGCACTGTTCTTGCACTACACAACAGGGGCAAGAGCAATGCAACTCTTAAGTTAGATTTGTCAAGCCATGCAAGGCCACCTTGCATGGCCTTGCCTAGCTTGTTAAATCTAGAGTAACACATCACAGGACAAATCGCTCTGTTGCATTACTCTGTTGTGGGAAGCCATTCCATGGGTGGAGCGTGGGTATTCTCACGCATCCTCCCATGGATTTTGGTGCATTTCCAGATATCCATTACTGGTAGACCTGAGAATGCATCAAAATCCTATGCCTCCCCAGGAGAGGCGTAACAAGGAGAAATATCTCTATTTACCTCTTATTGTGCAGCACACATAGAAAGATGAATACTTCTCTCAGGGTTGTTTTTTGGCAGGAAGTTGCCCCTTCCTTCCTGCACAAAAACTATCCTGTCTGTAAGGCAGGTACCCTCGCATCATGGTGAAAGGGTGCCTGCATTAGAGTTAGCAGCACGTTGTGCATCAGTGCAGAGAAAAAACAGGAATGCACTGTACAGTGTTAAGTACAGCACCCTCTTGCCCTTTCTCGATTACACAATTCAGCAAGGTGACTTGCTCCACTGTATGATTTTGTGTCAGGTATATCCCTATATCTGTAATATAAACAGTACTACACTGCATGTTTAATTTTTAACATACTTTTTAAAAATTATTTTCATACCGTGGTACATCTGATGCAGTGCCATGGTACTCTTTACATTTTTAAGAATGATATAGAAACAAATAAATATGGGCAAACAAAGAACAGAGGAAAAATGTATCTGGAAAAAACATTGCTGCCTTTACATTTTGTAAAAGCAGTCATTAGCCAATCACATCATGAGCTGTCCTTGTTATGTACTGCAGTACGTCTGCAAAATACCATAAACATTTCACGAAAATACAGTGGCCACAGATATCACTAAGGTAAAATGCCTTATAACTTAATAACACTTACACGTCCTACCGGTAGGACCCAAAAGTATCATCTGTGAACCATAATGTCTAACCCTGCCAAATTTCATGTAAATCCATTTAGCTATTTTTGCTCTATGCGAGATGTGAAAGTCCATGGTAACTGCATCAGTGAAAAAACAGATTTTGGGACCTATTTTAATATTTGCATCCCCTTGACCAATCACCACACAACTTTGCATTGCCTGCCAATATCACAAGAATAATATGTCTTGAAAGTGAAGATTCATCTAACAGGTGCAAAGTTAATAATGCTGGAAAATCTGAGGAATTCCAATCTCCGGTAACTCTGGTAACTGTAACCATAGTCACAGAGTGGCTGCCACTACTCTGTAATATGCACACACACATGCACACACACACACACTCACACACACACACACTTCTACACCCATATAGCCACTCACACACCCATGCAGTTACTCACACAGCCACTCACACACCCACACACAGTCATACACTTATAGAAATTGCAGTAGCTTTTGTTTGCATGAAATCAATTGTTGTTTTATTATTGAATTTGTGGTTTTGGTTGGAAAAGGATCAGCAAATCCATAAAATGAAAAAAAGAATGACTTGGTGCATTGCATTTATAGAAAGACTACATGTTATCTTATGATATACTTTCAATTTGTATTTTTATTTAAATATATAATAAAATGAATGTATTTACAAACTTGTCAAAATATATATTAATATATATTAATAATTTTTACTAATGATTCAAATTGTAGTACAATTTACAGTATAAAAAGGTGAAATTCACCAAAAATCCAAAGGTTACAGGGATGGAAACAACATCAACAAACTATGTCAATACACTAAAAAAACAGATTACATGGACTTTATAGTTAGGAAATGAAATTACAAAAACTTACATATTAACTGGACAAAACAAAGGCAACAAGTTAGGCTCAGATTTTACACGCAAAAAACTATAGAGGTTCAGCAGTTATAGTCACCTGAACATACTATGGTGGTCATTACAACCCTGGCGGACGGTGTTAAAGCTGCGGTAATACCGCAAACAGGCCGGCGGAAAAAAAAGGGAATTATGACCGTGGCGGAAACCGCCAACATAGACAGCCACTTTAACACTCCGACTGCCACGGCGGTACAGACAAGCAGCGCGGCGGTCACCGCCAACAGACAGGTGGGAGACAAAGTACCGCCCACAGTATCACAACCCGCCAATCCGCCACCTTTTCCGGGACGGATTCACCGTGGATAAAAACACAGCGGAAACAGCTTTTGCAATGGGAAAACGCTCACCTGAACACACTCCACGAGGAAGGAGGCCACCATGGAGCCCGAATTACAAATACTCCCTGCGCTTGTCTTCCTGCTCCTCTACGATCACCATCTACTTAGGCGCCGAAGACAACGGTGAGTACTGCACCTATGACATAGGGGAGGGGGAGGCAAAAGTCAGGGGGACACACACGCAACACCCCCTCCCCCAACCCCACCCTCACCCACTACAACACACACACCAATGCATGTCCAAACAGCACAGTAACAACCCCCAATCCCCCGGAAGAATGCAAAGACAAAAGGAAATCAGTTCAAACTTTTTAATGTATCAAAATACAGTAAGCTAATATATACAGATATATATACACATTCCAGAATTGATACATTACGATTAGTAGTGCAGGTATGCACATATCAATGTCCGTGCACCACTGGGCCCAAAATGCATGGGTGAGGCCCACACTAGATACCTGTCCACAAACGGAGAGAACACTGCAGGGGCATCAGATAGAAATACAACAGGCACCGCAGGGGGAAGGGAAGGGGGGGGCACCTCAGCTGGATTAAAGCACCACGCCAGATCCACGACGGGGCTCCATGCCCATTGATGTATCCTGGGGAGTGCAAAGCCACAGTCTCTCAAGTCTCTACAGTGGGTGGGTTGCCCACTGTACCATCCTGGGGAGTGCAAAGCCACAGTCTCCCAAGTGGATAACAGTCTCCACTGGTTCTGGAGGGAGACTGGTGCCCAGACTGCATCAGGCTCCCCGTGACAGTTCCTGTTCCGTCACTGTCCCAGCTGCACATGGGCTAACGATGCTTGATTTGGCGGTCTTTTCCCTGTTCAGCGGTGCTTTTCCCTGTTCAGCGGTCTTCACCATGGCGGTCTTTTCCCTGTTCAGCGGTGCTTTGCCATGGCTGTCTGTGCCCTGTTCAGCGGTGCTTGACCTTGTAGTTTCTGACCTGTTCAGCGGTGCTTTGCCCTGTTCAGCGGTCTTCACCATGGCGGTCTTTTCCCTGTTCAGCGGTGCTTTGCCATGGCGGTCTGTGCCCTGTTCAGCGGTGCTTGACTTTGCAGTTTCTGACCTGTTCAGCGGTGCTTTGCCCTGTTCAGCGGTCTTCACCATGGCGGTCTTTTCCCTGTTCAGCAGTGCTTTACTTTGCAGTTTCTGACCTGTGCATTGGTGTGTGGCATGACGGTCCCTCATTGCCCAGCTGGGCTGTGGCAGCCGGGGCCCTCCAGGGCACTGACGCTGGCGGTGCTCTCCGGACCAGTGACGATTGTGCTGCCCTCCTGGGCAATGACTCTGGCGGTGGTCTCCGGACCAGTGACAACAGTGCTGCCCTCCTGGGCACTGACTCTGGCGGTGGTCTCCGGACCAGTGACGATTGTGCTGCCCTCCTGGGCAATGACTCTGGCGGTGGTCCCCGGACCAGTGACGACAGTGCTGCCCTCCTGGGCACTGACTCTGGCGGTGGTCTCCGGACCAGTGACGATTGTGCTGCCCTCCTGGGCAATGACTCTGGCGGTGGTCTCCGGACCAGTGACGACAGTGCTGGGCTCCTGGGCACTGACTCTGGCGGTGGTCTCCGGACCAGTGACGACTGTGCTGCCCTCCTGGGCACTGACTCTGGCGGTGGTCTCCGGACCAGTGACGATTGTGCTGCCCTCCTGGGCAATGACTCTGGCGGTGGTCTCCGGACCAGTGACTATTGTGCTGCCCTCCTGGGCAATGACTCTGGCGGTGGTCTCCGGACCAGTGACAACAGTGCTGCCCTCCTGGGCACTGACTCTGGCGGTGGTCTCCGGACCAGTGACGACAGTGCTGGCGGTGGCGTCCCGGCCGCCGGGGAGGATGGCGCCCTTGTCTGCCGTGCTGCTGTTCCCAGACTGTGCAGACTTCTTCTGGCCCTTAACCACCTTTGGAGGAGTCACAGCTGACTCACCACTCCCCCTGGGACCCTTGTGAGCAGTTTTGCCGCCAGGAGTCTTCACCCTGTCCCGTCGGCCACTTTCCAACTTTAGGTGCTTTACAGGGGGTGGACTGGCAGTGCTTTGGCTCCGTGTCACACTGGCTGCCCTGGTGGGCGGTGCACTCCACACACCTTGAACACGCACCACTGGTACTGGACTTTTTTTGGCTGAGGTGCTACTACGGGACCTATGAATTGGAGGGGTGGGGGTGGTGGCAAAGAGGTCAACGTTGCTGAGGAAGAGTTGCTGACGAAGACTGGGATGGGTAGCTGGAGGGGGTCTGGTAGTGGAGGAAGAGGAGGTGGTTGTAGGAGGTGTAACTTTAGGTGATTTGGGTGCAGGTGCAGGTACTGGAGGCTGTCGTGAGGTGGATGGATGTTGGGTGTGTGGGTGCCCGCGTTTGTTTACTTTGGAAGGGGGCGTCACAGACACACTGGGAGTGGACACAGGGGACGTGTAAATGGTAGTGGGGGTGGTGAGTGCAGGTGAGCGGGGTGTGGTGCTGGGTGTTCTGGTGCGAGTCCTAGTGCCTGTAGATGTAGTGCATGCAGGTGAGAGTGTAGACGACACTAGGAGGGAGGAGGGAGACGACGAGGAGGGGGACACAGTGGAGGCAGTGGATGTTGTTGTGTCTGTATGTGGGTGATGCTTGTTTGAGTGCCTGTGGGTTGTGTGGTGCTTATGTTTGCCTGAGCTACTTTTGTGTGTTGAGGTGTGTGCATGCTTGTCTGATGGTGTGCTTGGGATAGGCTGGGGTACAGGGGACTGGGTCTGGGTGGAGGGAGTTGGAGGGGGGAGGCTAGACACAGGGACAATGGCTGCCATCAGTGCTGAGGCCAGAGATTGCAGGGTTCGATGAAGGGCAGCCTGACCAGAATGAATGCCCTCCAGGAATGAATTACCGTGTTGCAACTCCCTTTCTACACCCTGGATGGCATTCACAATGGTAGACTGCCCAACAGTGAGTGACCTGAGGAGGTCAATGGCCTCCTCACTGAGGGCAGCAGGGGTGACAGGGGCAGGGGCTGAGGTGCCTGGGGCGAAGGTGATGCCCACCCTCCTGGGTGAGCGGGCACGGAGCAAAGGCTGAGGGGCTGCTGGGAGGGCGGTGCTGGTAGGGGGGGTGGCGGCTGTACCTGTAGAAGTGGGGGGCACAGATGGTGCCGCCACCACAAGGGAGCTCCCATCGGCGGACGAGTCCGTGTCGCTGTTTGGTGATGCGGTGACCGACGTGAAGCTCCCCTCGCCCTCCGTCCCACTGGTGTATTCAGAGTCTGTCGTGTGGCCCTCCATGGCCATGTGGGATGCAGCTCCCTCGCCCTCTGGTGCCACTGTACCTCCGCCTGATGATGCTGATGCACACAAGAACAGGGAGAGCACAAAAAGGGGGGACGACAGAAGAAAAACAGGTTGAGTGCATGGCTTACCGCTACCGTGGGCGGACAATACAGACACAGCAGCCCCCTGCACTACGCCGTGCTCTTGGCCTCTACAGATGCAATTCCTGGGATCTGCCCTACATGGCTATGGTGGTCATCTGCACACATAGATGACACAGGGGCATGTATACCTGTACTTGGCACTCTACAGAGGTGGGGTGGAGTGTCACATGGCCTGCATTACGGAGGGGCCTAGCCTACGGAACTCGCCCTGGCCTAGGGAAACCCACAGCCCTCCTCCCCCACCCAGACCCCTCCACTGCGCGCAAAGTCCGCAGAATGAGTGTGTACTCGCCCCCTTGTGTCTGCTGTGATGCCCTCAAGCGCCCATCCAACTCAGGGTAGGCCACCGCCAGGATCTGGAACATCAGGGAGGTCATGGTTCGACGGGCACCCCTCCCACGTTGGGAGGCCATCCCCACCTGAGCCTCCGCCGTCTTCTTGCTCCAGCGGCGAATGTCCTCCCATCTTTTCCGGCAGTGGGTGCCCCGTCTCTGGTGGACCCCCAGGGTCCGGACGTCCTTGGCGATGGCATGCCAAATGTCCTTCTTCTGGTGGGCGCTGACCTACATGACATGTACAGGGGAAGAAGAGAAGTCATTAACAACAGCACCGTCGAAGTGAGTGGCCCCCATCCCTTCCCTTGCCATGTGGCACATGCATTCACAGTCCTTCATGTTCCCTGACCTCTGCCCCCTTCCTACTGACATCCAGCCCTCTCCACCCAGGCATAGCCCATACAACGTGCTCCCTGTGTACTTACCTGTTGGTCTGGAGGACCGTAGAGTAGCGTGTTCTGGGGGAGGACCCCGTCCACGAGCTTCTCCAACTCCTGAGCAGTGAAGGCAGGGGCCCTTTCCCCAGACGCAGCAGCCATTGTCCCTTCCAGACCGAGGTCACAGCAGCACTTGCAGTGTAGATCCTCTCCTGTCGTAGATCAGGTATCGAGTGACTTAACAGATAGAAAATGGCGGTCACGTCCACGGCGGTGACGTCCGTGGCAGTGCGTCTGATCACCGCCGGCGCACTTCATCATTGGCTCCTGGGACCCATAGGGTCCAATGTTAACCAATGCAGCATTGCGCCGCGGTCTACGACCCCCTACCGCGACGGTGTACAACGCCAGCGCAGATACCTCACATCCCATTGTCCCAGTTTAGAGGTCAGGCATCCGCCATTTCAGGGGCCCACATGGCTACTGCGTCACACATACCTAGGCCTACACTCAACACACATACAGGAAGAGTTTTGTATTTGGTGTCATGTTCTGTGTAGCTGTGGGTACATACCTGGGAATTTGTTGACTCTGTGGTCGCTGTTGTCCTTCCTAGGCACTGTCAGCTGGGACATTTGAGGAGATGGCGGAATCCTCCGGTGTAACGACCGCTGGTGGACCTGTTGACAATGGAGGAGCAACTTTTAATCATCACCTACAGGTTTGACCGTGCCACTATCCAGGAACTGTGTACCCAGTTGGAGCCAGACCTGATCTCACCAATCCGCCATCCCACCGGAATCCCCCCTCAAGTGCAGGTGCTATCAGTGCTCCATTTCCTTGCAAGTGGGTCTTTACAGACAACAGTGGCCATGGCATCAGGGATGTCCCAGCCTATGTTTTCCAACGTTTTGTCCAGAGTGTTGTCTGCTCTGCTGAAACATGTAAGGAGCTACATTGTTTTCCCTCAGGTGGATGATTTGGCTACAGTTAAAGGTGACTTCTATGCCCTGGGACATATCCGCAACATCATAGGTGCTATTGATGGGACCCATGTAGCTCTGGTCCCCCCCCACAGGAGTGAACAGGTGTACAGGAACCGGAAGAGTTATCATTCCATGAATGTACAGATGGTATGTTTGGCAGACCAGTACATCTCCCAGGTAAATGCTATGTTCCCTGACTCGGTGCATGACGCCTACATCCTGCGGAATAGCAGTATCCTGTATGTGATGGGTCAACTCCAGAGGCACTGGGTGTGGCTATTAGGGGACTCTGGTTACCCCAACCTGTCATGGCTATTGACCCCAGTGAGGAATCCCAGGACCAGGGCAGAGGAATGCTACAATGAGGCCCATGGGCGGAGTCGGAGGGTGATCGAACGCACCTTCGGCCTCCTGAAGGCCAGGTTCAGGTGCCTCCATATGACAGGTGGTTCCCTATTCTACTCACCAAAGAAGGTGTGCCAGATCATAATCGCCTGCTCGATGCTTCACAATCTTGCTTTGAGACGCCAGGTGCCTTTTCTGCAGGAGGATGGTCCAGATGGCGGTGTTGTGGCAGCTGTGGAGCCTGTGGAGCCTGTGGACAGTGATGAGGAGGAAGCTGAGGAAGAAGACATAGACAACAGGGAGTCAGTCATACAGCAATATTTCCAGTGACACACAGGTGAGAACATTTTTTTTCACTATTACATTCACTTTCACACTTCTACCTCTATCCTGTCTGTCATTTAGTAGCAGTATTTGGTAACTGAGTTGTACCTTTCCATTATGGTTTCACAGGTGTGGTTACCAACGTGTGTCATCTGCTTGCATCCTTCATGGACTTGTGATGTGTGACATAGGTATGTTGGCATTACAATAGAAAACGCATTTTTACACTGTCATTGATAATACAAATTTACCAAATCACAGACTGACTCCAGATTGTTTTGTGCTTCAAGGGTGTTTATTTAAGTGCTCAAAAATGGAGGGGGGTTGTAAAATGGTGATGTGGGATGGTGGAGGAATGTCCATGGCAGAGTCCAGTCTATTCGTCTCACAGGTGCTTTGCCCATATGGGCATAGGAAGTGGAGCTGGGGCAGTTCCAATCTGGACAGGGTAACAAAGTGGGACAGTGGGAGGACAATCAGGGTGGTCTCATTTCCTGGCGGGGGTCTTGCCATCTTGCTCTGTCCTGTTCCTGGATCTCAGGGACCGCTTGCGGGTGGTTGTCTGTCTGCAGGGGGTGGGGTGCTGGTGTGGTGGTCCTGTGGCAGGGCGTCCTGTCCACTAGCGCCGGCGGAGGTGGTGGGCAGTTCATCGTCCATGCTAGTGTCAGGGGCCCCTTGGAGTGCCACGGTGTCCCTCATGGCCTTTTGGATGTCCTTCAGCACCCCTACAATGGTGCCCAGGGTGGAGCTGATGGTTCTGAGCTCCTCCCTGAACCCCAAATACTGCTCCTCCTGCATGCGCTGGGTCTCTTGAAACTTGGCCAGGACCGTCGCCATCGTCTCCTGGGAGTGGTGGTATGCTCCCATGATGGAGGAGAGGGCCTTGTGGAGGGTGGGAGGGTGGGTTCCCTTGGCCTGTCCGCCCCCTGTCGCACAGCAGCCCTCCCAGTTCCCCTGTGTTCCTGTGCCTCCGTTCCCTGGACCGTGTGCCCACTACCACTGCGCCCAGGTCCCTATTGTTGTTGGGGTGGTGGGTTATCCTGGGTTCCCTGTAGTGTTGGTCACACAGCTTTTTGACGTGTCCTGGGTACGGAGGGATTGGCCCGCTGGGTGGGTGCTGTGCTGGTGTTACCAAAGGGTGGAAGGTCAGTGTTGGGCTGTGCCTGTGCGAGGGGAACCGACTGTCCCGAGGCCCACGATGGTCCGGGCTGGTCATCTGGATCCAGTTGGCCAGAGCTGCTGTCATCACTGTGGGCCTCTTCTGTGGGTGGTGTGGAGATGTCTGGACCCTCCTGTGTGGTGACGTTCCGTAGTGGTCCTGCAGGGGTATAAGAGCATGGTTATTGCATGTGTGTGTGTCATGGTATGCAATGGGTGGACGTGCGTGTACCCCAGTGCAAGCATTCTTGTGTGGGGGTTTGTGTCATGATGGTTAGGGGGTTGTTATGGGTATGTGCAGTGTGCATGCTTTAGTGATGGGTGACCATGCTTAGTTGTGTCATGCAGGGCTTGGTGTTGGGATGGGTGGTTTGTGTTATTAGTACATTAGTGAGGAGTTGTAGTGATAGGGGAGGGTGTGAGGGTGGGGGTGTGTGATAGCATGCAGGTAGGGTGGGAGATATGATAGTTAAGATTTGACATACCAGTGTCCATTCCTCCACCGACTCCTCCGAGGCCCTCTGGATGCATGATGGTCAAGACTGGCTCCTCCCATGTTGTTAGTTGTGGGGGAGGAGGTGGGGGTCCGCCGCCAGTCGGCTGTACCGCGATGTTGTGCCTGGAGACCGCAGAACGCACCTTCCCCCGTAGGTCGTTCCACCTATTCCTGATGTCCTCCCGATTTCTTGGATGCTGTCCCACAGCGTTGACCCTGTCCACGATTCTGCACCATAGCTCCATCTTCCTGGCTATTGAGGTGTGCTGCACCTGTGAGCCAAATAGCTGTGGCTCTACCCAGAGCATTACCTCCACCATGACCCTGAGCTCCTCCTCGGAAAACCTGGGGTGTCATGGGGTTATGTGGGTGATGTGTGGGGTGGTGTATGTGTGGTGGGGTTCTCAATTGCTGTGCTCTCTGTTTCTCGGATTCCTCAAAATTTCTGGTCGTAGGGGTTTGTGGGTGATGTGGGTGTGTGTTTTATATTGTGTTGGGTGTGTGGGAGTGGTGTTTGTATGTGTATCAGGTGTGTGTATTTAGAATTGTCCAATGTGGCGGTGTTTTGGAGATGTGTGTGTATTTTGAGCGCGGCGGTGTGTACCACCATTGGAATACCGCGGTTGAAAGACCGCCACGTGGATTCGTGGGTCGTGATAGCATGGGCGTGTTTCTGTTGGCGTGACGGTGGAGGATTTGTTTTCACCAGTTTATCACTGACCTTTGGTGTGGCGGACTTGTGTGGGTGTCTGTATTTCGGCGGATTCCGAGATTTGTGTCATAATAGCTGTGGCAGAATTCCGCGGCCGCGGCGGTGTATTGGCGGTCTTCTGCACGGCGGTAAGCGGCTTTTACCGCCAATGTTGTAATAACCCCCTATAACTTACGTCCCCCTCAGTGCACTGCTCATAACTTCACATTACATTACTCATGACATGGCCAAAGAGTAGATGATCTTTGAATTTAATGTTGTATGTACACTTGCTGCTATAGGAAGGAGTATAACTCGATACAGCGTTTGTCAGAGTACATTATTTATGCCCATTGGCTTTGTAAGGGTTGTGAGCAGGGCATAGTCTCTTCCCATACTCTACTATGCACATCCATTATCAAAGAGAGGGGTGTTAGCAATTAGGATAATCCCAGAATGAAGCATACTATCTATACTTGTCATCCAAGAGATAGGTCTCAGCAGAGAGGCAAGTCTCTTTCCACACACCCTCATACGAACAACCGTTGTCTGAGATGGAGTTGTGAAAGAAGAGGCCAGTCCATGTACACAGCCTAATATGCATATCTGTCATCTTAGAAAGAGGTCTGACCATGAGCCTAAGGAGAGGCTAGTCCATGTACATGCCCTACTGTGCATAACCATCACCTGATACACAGGTCTGACAGAAGAGGCTAGTCCATGTACACACCCTTCTAACTGCATTTGTCATCTGAGACAGAGGTTTCACTGCAGAGGCCAGACTTTCTCCATATAGCCTACTATGCACACCCATCATTCAAGACAGAAGTCTGGAAGTAGAGAGTAGTCCATGCACATACCCTACTATGCACTGCCATCATCTGATAGAAGAGTGTTGCACAAGTGAGAATTTACCTTAAAAAACAAGAGACAAGAGGTGCCTGGAAAAACAGGAAATGGATCATTTAATTAAACATAATGGCCGGAAAAGTAGTTACAGCACCGGGGTCTGAGGACTGTCTCTCACTGTACATTGAGATGAGATGCATTTCCTACATTCCTCAGGGTCATTACAGTCATAAATCATTCCTTCCATGGTAAAATCTGCCACCAGTTTTCAAGGAGTTGTAAATACAGTTTCATATAGGGAATGCAGGTAGGCCTCGACCTGGTGTGGACACAATGTGAGCCAGTGAGTCCCAGATATCCGGCCTGAGGAGTGCTTGGTCACTGCATGTGCTGTGTGTACATTGTCCTGATTGGATAAGTGTATCTAACTACATGTGGCATCTAACGTTATTGAGTTTGGAGAAAGCTTGCGTCCTTCTGGCCATTGGTGTCAATCTCCAGGGGCCATTGTAGTGTTGCTGCCTATCTGTGGGATCTGATCTAAGTGTTGTGTGTTTGGCTATCGGCTAAGTGTTACTCCAACTGTGACCTATCAGTCATTTATCTTCAGGCCTGGCTTGCAGAGCCTGCCAGAACATGTACCTGCATGCTACGGCTGCTAACTGAGAGTTCATGTCGAGGGAATCTAACAGAGGTAATGCAATTTTGTTTGTGTTTATAAAATATATTGTTCATGTATAAAGGAGGTATCTTGTTATCGTGCGCTTCATCATTGATTAATCCATATATCAACATTCCCAAATCTAGTTGAATTTTCAACTACACCATCAAGTCCATAAGTCATTACAGTCACAGTGCCACCACTTTGTTGTCCCAACTCCCTCACTACTTACACCCTACCCAATTTGGGGACTGTATTTTTACAGCAGGAAGCCCCCAATTATGGGAAACCACACAAAAAAGTAACATGACAAAAATTGGCAACAATGATGTGCACAAACTGGTCAGCCACTGGAGGAGCCAAGAGAACCAGTACATGTACCACTCCTGCTCAGGGGTGCCTCCCTCTTCACGCATGTCCTTCTGTAGTCGGTGTAATGCTTGAATTGCAAGTGATAAAGCTCCATTGTCAAGGTCATTGCCAGGTATGAAAGTACAGCAGGACGCACCGATCTTTGTGCACATCCCACTCCCCATTGCGGTCCAAAGGGTCCAGATATGCTCAAACATGGAGTTAACAAAATGTTTTTCATTGTCCAACCGGATGGTGTCTGGCACCCACATCTGGGTATTACCTCCCTGGCAAAGGAACATCACTGAAAGGCCCTGTTGGTCTGGGGATAGCCAACCACATGACCTTAAGAGTAGGTTTGGGCAAGTATAATTGGCTATAGTGTTCAGAGTGGTTGGGAATAAACCAATCACTTTAATGTTCTGCCATCACGTTGTCCTTGGCTATGTGTTAGTAGATGCAGTTGGCGAAAAGCTATGTTGGCTATGCTCTGCGGCATAACAGGCTTCCTTGTGGGGGTGTGTCTGTATATGAGCTTGTGTGCTGATTTTGTGCAGCCGCTGGCTACTCATCACTCTTTTCTTCAGGTAATGAAGTTTCTTGTATCTCCCTCAAGTACAAACTGGCTGTTTCCATATATGGGTTGTCCTATGAGGTTTCTGACTCGGGAATCTGGTGGACGGTGAGTACAAAAGCCTTCTCAACCATGCAATATGCTGCCCTTTTCAGTACCTGGTCGGCTAGTGCCTTTCCCCAGGATACAAAATCATTGCTCCCAGTATGGGTAGCGCATTTTACCATGACCACAAACTTAGGCAGGGTCAGTGCGTTGATGAGTAGCTCTAGAAGGTCCCAGAGCGCACCAGGTTTGCTGTCTGACTTTAGAAACCCTCACCTTTTCTACCTACCTATGCTTGATTGTACCATGATGTTGACATAAGCTGAGTCAGAATAAATTGTTACAGTCTTCCCCGAGCTTTTGGTGAGGGTTTTAATTAGTTTTTTCAGTTCTGCCACCTCTGCTGAGAGGTGGGGAGGAGAGTTAACTTTGTGACGACCTGTAGCTTCTCTGATGGTGCATGGTTATGGGCCATGACAACCACTGCCCCATGTGTCTTACCCTGTCACTTGATGGATCATGGAGGAACCACTGTTGAACAATGCCTCTCTATCTAGGATGGGATCCTTCTCTGCCTGGCTGATCTCAGCGTGTATGTCGTGCAGTCGCGAGTCTCCTCCCTCTCCTGAACTTTCTGGGCTAGGAGGTGGCTGGGTTCTTTAGCTGGCACTATACTACCTTAAGCAACAGCCTGGAGAGAATCAGCTCATAGCCCAAAACCCGGTGTGTGTAGTCAGCATGCTCTTGCTCCTCTGTATTTCCACACAAAAACTGAATGTTAAGCCTACAGTGTCAGTGGTGCCCCCATCATGATGGAGGTGCTTTTGTCAACAGCAAAGGCCACTGTTGCTACTGCCTGCTTGCAAGGGAAGGTACCCTGCATGGCAGAGTCTAGGAGACTGCTGTAATACGCAAGGGTCTTGTGCCTCAGGGGATATTTTCATGTTAGAGCTGCCGACATGACTCGCCCATCACTTTGGCTGAATAAGAATTCCTTTCTATCATCCGGTGTCCCTAGCACAGGGGAATGCGTGATCTCTGTCTTGAGGTTACAGAAGACGTTGTACATCTTAGCTGTCCAGGCTAATTCTTCCTGGAAAGCTTTTGCCATTTTCATGGCCTCGAGTAAGGGGGCAACAAGAAGGCTGTAATTGAAGACCCTCTGCTGAATATAGTTGAACAGGCCCAGAAACTTCTGCAAGCCCCTCTTTTTATTCAGTGGTGGCATAGCCCAAGTAGAATCTACATGTTCCAATGTGATCCGCTGTCCGGCCCCTGATATCAGTTGCCCAAGATAACTAACCTCCTTTTGTATTTATTGCAGCTTTACCTTTTCTACTTTGTACCATTTCTTGGCAAGTGGAGTCAGGAGGGCTATTGTGTCTTAACGACTTAGGTCCTTGGAGGGACTGCTTATCAAGATGTTGTTAGCATACTATATCAAGGTGCTCTCCGATCGGAAGATGGCACTGTCCTTCCTCCGTAACCTATGGAGAGATTGGGGGATTCATAGTGCCACTACGGTTGTCTTCAGTGTAGCAGCTGAACCACTCAGAAAGTGAACATAGTCCAGTACTGACTGCTAAAGAATGCTTTCTTGATGTCAATCATAGAGAAATAGTGGGCTTCTGCAGGTATGTTGGAGAGTATGGTGAAGGGGTATGATACCATGGGGAATTCCTGTACCACAATTTCATTGAGGGGGTGCATGTCTTGCACCAGACACAAGGTCCCTACCTTACTCTTCTTGATAGGGAAGATCAGTGTATTGCAGGGGAGATCCCCATGTTGAGGACCCACTGATTAATCAGTGCTTGTACTGTGGGTGCTATACCTTCATCATTTTCCTTGAAGAGAGGGTATTAATGCCCCTTCCCATAATGTTTGGTTTACCAGCTTGGCGGTATTCATGAGCCCTGCATTGTAGGAACCCCTCGCCCAAAACTGTGATGGAACTACTTACTAGTCTTGCTGTCAGCACCTCCATGGGTGATAGAGACCCATTTTGCAGCTCTAACCTAACCTGGACTGAGTCAGAAAAGATCAAAAGTTGTTCGTCAGTTACTTCTCGTACACTAAAACTAGGCATGATGAAGATGATGCATGCCCACATGGTTTCTGCCTGGTCAGTGGCCGGCAGGACCCCGTACTCAGACCACACCTCAATGGCATCTTAGCAAAGCAGTGCCACTTCTTGGGGTTCCGTAGCAAGGTGACCCTCTGCATCTTATTGCACAGCAGTCTCTGTGTATCAACGATGATGGTGAGGACTGCTTTAGTAAAGGCCATTAGCTTGACAGGCGCCACTCTTATTGGCTGGTCTGTGCAGTGTGGGGGGTTAGAGATGTAAGACGTGATGGGGTAACCCCAGGGGTTGAACAGGTCATTGTTACATCTTCAGAGCAATGAATGGTCAAGTTTAGATTGTCCATTAAGTCTCTTCTTAAGAGATTAATTGGGGACCAGGGATGATACAGCAGCCGACTCTTTATGCAACTGCCTCCCATGTCTAGCTCTGGGGATTTCATGAAGGGGACCTTCATGAGCGTGCCAGAAAAACCCTACACGTCCATAGAATCTTTGGAAAAGGGCACGATCCCTCCCGTATCTATCAGGAAGTGATAGGGCATATTATTTTCCTGTACGGTCAGGGTGGGTTCTTCCTCGAACTGTGTCTGGTGTCATTTTAAAGGTAGGCCTACCTTGCTGGCTGCTTTTAAATTAAAATTAACCCCAAATTTGTCTTTGGAATTAAAAGTACTGCCAAAGTCTTAAACTACCCTATTTTTACACATAGGTCACCCACCCAAAGGTATGCTCTAGGTGCCCCAAAGTTGGGTGCAGTGTAGATATAAGCAGGGACATTATAAAATTTGTTTTATAAGCTCCAGTAAGGGAAAAACTGCCAAATTCATGTTTTCCCATTTTAGTACATTAGCTCTGTAGCCTAACATTGGGTGGCAATATTTAAAAACAATAAAGTCTAATTTCCATTAGGAAAGAGCTAAATATGTCATGAATGTCTAATTACTAGTTAGAAAACATCTAACAACTTGCCAATGTTACATTTATTATAATCAGTACAGGGAAAACATTTTAGAACTCTTTTGGAAAGTTACCAAAATCTGGCCTGTAGTGTCCTTTACTGATTTGTCAACCTCTGGCAATCTGAGCCAAGCTACCTTAATGAGGTATGAAGCGGCCTGGTCTGAAACAAAGGAGGCATTTGGTGAGAAGAGAATTGCTGTAGCAGATGACAGAGCGGGAAGGGGTGGGGTAGCCAAACTGGTTTTCACCTGGGACAGAAATCAGAACTTCCCCATGTCCTGTTCCCCCAGCCAGATGGTAGCGCAAGTAATTAGATAAGGAAAGGAGCTGAGGGGGTGTGTTAGGGAAACAGCCACACCAGTGACAAAGAGTGTTTGTGGGTGTGTCAGTACATGCAAGTGTGCCTGAATATGTCAGTGTATGTATGATTGTATGCCTGGGTGTGTCAATGTTTCCATGAGTATTTGACTGGGTGAGTCGGTGTATATTTGAGTGTGTACCTATGCATATTAGTGAGTGTATGAGTGTCTACATGGGTGTGTTAGTGAAAGCATTAGTGTGTGCTTGGGTGTACTTGTATATTTATGAGTGGCTGCCTGGGTGTGTTATTGTATGCATTAGCATGAACCTGAGTGTATTAGTGTATGCATAAGTGTGTGCCCGGGTGTCAGTGTATGCATTATTACCTGTCTGGCTGTGTTAGTGTATGCATGATTGTGTGTCTGGGTTTCTCAGTATATGTATGAGTGTATGCCTAGGTACGTCAGTGTATGCATAAGTGGGTGCCTGGGTGAGTCACTGTATGCATGAGTGTGTCTGGGTGTGTCCGCGTATGTATGAGTGTGGCATGGATGTCTCAGTGTATGCATCAGTGTGTGCCTGGGTATGCTAGTGTATGCATGAGTCTGTACCTGGGTTTATAAGTGGATGCATCAGTGTGTAGCCATGTGTGTCAATGTGTGCATCAGAGTGTCTTAACACAAACAGAGAGTCAGGGAGAGGAGGAAGACTTCCCCATACTGTCTCCCTAAAGACTGAACCATAAACACAAGAAGTATGGGGTTTACTTATACGATGGAACCGCTGGTAAAAGATTTACCTAAGGCTCCTCAGTCTCACGCTATGAGTACCGTATTGAGTGCTGTTTAAAGGTATGTGGTAAGGGGAGTTTCCTTTACAGACTAGGTGGTCTCACACACTATATAGTGTCTTGCTTCATCATATGACCACCTAGCCCCACCCAGGTAGGACAGTGCCACCTGGGCGGACTCAACCTCACTGTTAAAAGAACAGGAGGGAGTGCGGAAATTCAAATTATCTGGAAATATATAGGATCCAGTGATGCTAGGGAAAATATGAAAACACCTAGTCAGTCACCTAGGTAATACTACACCTTTATTCGTGGTGACCGCTGGTGAGGTTAAGAACAGAAGATGGGACACCTATATGAGAGTAAAGAATCACGGGGTCACCTATCTAATAGCTACTGGCCAACATGTTTCTGCCCACTGCTAAGAGCCAAAGGAGGTCTGGGGGCATTCTTCAGGGCCTGGGATCCCTCAGTGTCATGCACTATAAAAGCAAAAAAAAGAGGCTGCTCCACTAGGAGGAGTTCAGATATTATAGAAAAAGAGGGCCTACATGTGGCGAAATACCCTATGGAGGCCCTAAGCCTGAAGGGCTGATGGCCCCAGGTCTAAAGGAGGGGGAGTGTCCCCTTATAGTCACACACCTAATCCTGAAGGGCTGATGGCCCCAGGTCTAAAGAGGGGGAGTGTCCCCTTGTAGTCACACAAACTTCAAAGGAGGCACTCGCTAAGCACCTATTCCGTTCCCCTCCTAGACCGCTTGTGTGGCGTATGTTTATGCATGAATATGTGCATGTGTGTATCAGTGTCTGTATCAGTGTGTGCCTGGGTATGTCTCCATATGTATGAGTGTGTGCCTAAATAGGTCAGTGTATGCATCAGTGTGTGCATGGATGTCTCAGGATATGCATTAGTGCATGCCTGGGTATGTCAGTGTATGCGTGAGTGTGTGTTTGGGTTTCTCAGTGTCCAGGTGGTCTTATATCAGAGACAGTATACCTGAATGGTCACAGCACTTTATACATTTTCTAAATAAGTAAAATAAATAAATAAATATATGATTGCTTGCCTGGGTGTGCTAGTGTGTGCATCAATGTATGCCTAGGTGTGTTAGTGTGTACATAAGCGTCTACATAGGTGTGTTAGGTTACGCATCAGTGTGGGCATGGATGTCTCAGTGTATGCATTAGTGTGTGCCTGGGTATGTCAGTGTATGCATGAGTGTGTGTCTGGGCTTGTCAGTGTATGAATGAGAGTGTGCCTGGGTATGTCAGTGTATGCATGAGTGTGTGTTCGGGTTTCTCAGGGTCCTAGTAGGCTTATATTAGTGCCTGGATACATGAATGGTCACACATTCCTAACTAAATATAAATGTACAGGTGTACGCCTGGGTGTGTCAATGTGTGCATGAATATGTGCCTGGGTGTGTTTTTATGTACATGAGTGTTTACCTGGGTGTGCTAGTGTATATATGTGTACCAGGATACATACTCATGATTGTGTGGTTGGGTTTGTCAGTGTATGCATGAGTGTATGCCAGGGTGTGTCAGTCTGTGCCTGGCTGTGTCAGTGTATGCATACTTGTGTGCCTTGGGTTGTCATTCTATGTATGGTATGTCAGTATATGCATGATTGTGTGCCTGGGTGTGTCAGTGTATTCATGAGCATGTGTCTGGGTGTGTCAGTGTATGCATCAGTATGTGCGTTGATGTCTCAGTGTGTGCATCAGTGTATGCCTGGATATGTCAGTCTAAGCACTAGTATGCACCTGGGTGTGTCAGTGTATACATCAGTGTGTGCCTGGGTGTTTTCTTGTATGCATCAGTGTATGCCTGAGTGTCAGTGTATGCATCAGAGTGTGCCTGGCTGTGTCAGTGTATGACTTAGTTTGTGCCTATTTATGTGAGCCTATGCATAGGTGGGCACCTAGGTGACTCAGTATATGCATTAGTGTAGGCCTGGGTGTGTTATTGTATGTATTAGTACCTAGGTGCCTAGGTATGCAAGTGTATGCATGATTATGTTACTGGGTGTGCCAGTATACAGGGAGTGCAGAATTATTAGGCAAATGAGTATTTTGACCACATCATCCTCTTTATGCATGTTGTCTTACTCCAAGCTGTATAGGCTCGAAAGCCTACTACCAATTAAGCATATTAGGTGATGTGCATCTCTGTAATGAGAAGGGGTGTGGTCTAATGACATCAACACCCTATATCAGGTGTGCATAATTATTAGGCAACTTCCTTTCCTTTGGCAAAATGGGTCAAAAGAAGGACTTGACAGGCTCAGAAAAGTCAAAAATAGTGAGATATCTTGCAGAGGGATGCAGCACTCTTAAAATTGCAAAGCTTCTGAAGCGTGATCATCGAACAATCAAGCGTTTCATTCAAAATAGTCAACAGGGTCGCAAGAAGCGTGTGGAAAAACCAAGGCGCAAAATAACTGCCCATGAACTGAGAAAAGTCAAGCGTGCAGCTGCCACGATGCCACTTGCCACCAGTTTGGCCATATTTCAGAGCTGCAACATCACTGGAGTGCCCAAAAGCACAAGGTGTGCAATACTCAGAGACATGGCCAAGGTAAGAAAGGCTGAAAGACGACCACCACTGAACAAGACACACAAGCTGAAACGTCAAGACTGGGCCAAGAAATATCTCAAGACTGATTTTTCTAAGGTTTTATGGACTGATGAAATGAGAGTGAGTCTTGATGGGCCAGATGGATGGGCCCGTGGCTGGATTGGTAAAGGGCAGAGAGCTCCAGTCCGACTCAGACGCCAGCAAGGTGGAGGTGGAGTACTGGTTTGGGCTGGTATCATCAAAGATGAGCTTGTGGGGCCTTTTCGGGTTGAGGATGGAGTCAAGCTCAACTCCCAGTCCTACTGCCAGTTCCTGGAAGACACCTTCTTCAAGCAGTGGTACAGGAAGAAGTCTGCATCCTTCAAGAAAAACATGGTTTTCATGCAGGACAATGCTCCATCACACGCGTCCAAGTACTCCACAGCGTGGCTGGCAAGAAAGGGTATAAAAGAAGGAAATCTAATGACATGGCCTCCTTGTTCACCTGATCTGAACCCCATTGAGAACCTGTGGTCCATCATCAAATGTGAGATTTACAAGGAGGGAAAACAGTACACCTCTCTGAACAGTGTCTGGGAGGCTGTGGTTGCTGCTGCACGCAATGTTGATGGTGAACAGATCAAAACACTGACAGAATCCATGGATGGCAGGCTTTTGAGTGTCCTTGCAAAGAAAGGTGGCTATATTGGTCACTGATTTGTTTTTGTTTTGTTTTTGAATGTCAGAAATGTATATTTGTGAATGTTGAGATGTTATATTGGTTTCACTGGTAATAATAAATAATTGAAATGGGTATATATTTTTTTTTGTTAAGTTGCCTAATAATTATGCACAGTAATAGTCACCTGCACACACAGATATCCCCCTAACATAGCTAAAACTAAAAACAAACTAAAAACTACTTCCAAAAATATTCAGCTTTGATATTAATGAGTTTTTTGGGTTCATTGAGAACATGGTTGTTGTTCAATAATAAAATTAATCCTCAAAAATACAACTTGCCTAATAATTCTGCACTCCCTGTATGCATAAGAGTGTGCCTGGGTGTATCAGTGTATGTGTGAGTGTGTGCTTGTTTTTCTCAGTGTCTGTATGAGTATATGCCTGGGTGTTTCAGTGTTCGCATGAGTATATGCCTGGTCGTGCCAGTGTATAGTTGAGTGTGCACCTAGGTGTGTTAGTGTAAGTATGAGTGTGCAGCTGGGAGAGTCAGTGTATGCATGATTATGTGTTTGGGGTTGCCAGTGTATGTATGAGTGAATACCTGGGTGTGTCGGTGTATGCATGAATGTCTGTTCTGTGTGTTAATAAATGCATTAGTGTGTGTCTGGGTGTATTTGTGTTTTCATGAGTGTCTGCCGATGAGTGTTAGTGTATGAATTATCACATACCTGAGCGTATTAGTGTATGTATGAGTGTCTTCCTGGTTGTATTAGTGTGTGGATTAGAGTGTCCCTGGATGTGTCAGTGTATGCATCAGTGTGTTAGTGTATATATCAATTTGTGCCTCGATATATTACTGTATGCATCAGTGTGTTTCTTGGTGTGTCGGTGAATGCATCAGTGTGTGCCTGGGAATGTCACTGTATGTGTCAGTGTGTGACTGGGTGTGCCAGTGTCTGTATCAATGTGTGCCTGGGTACGTATATGTATTGGTGTGTGTCTGATTGTCTCAGTGTATGTCTGTGTACCAGGATGTGTCATTGTATGCACCAATGCATGCCTGGTTGTCTTTTTGGATGTACTATGAATGGTGAACGATATAATTAGTTACCTACATTACTGCCAAAAATGGTTCCATTGATCTGTGTGAAACATAGAGAAAACATAAATAGCAATTAATGTTACATGTTATAAATTTGCACAATAACGTTTAAGTTTCCATAATGTAAAACGTCATGCTATTAATAAAGCCCTACATATCTGTACTGCCATGAAGCAATCATAGATATAATTTAATTATTTTAGTTTTAGCTTCCATACTTTCACACCATAAATGATGTGTTGAATAAAAAATCATCATTGAACAGTGGGGAAAAACAATTACATAGATTGTAGGAAAAACCCCAGAACTGAACAATATGTCACCGTAAATTAACAACACTATGCATTGCACTCACTTTTAATCACAATTAATAAACCAATTGTTTTAGCTATTCTTACTGAACCAATGTAAATCAACATATGCTAAAGGTAACTGTTTACTTTATTAAGAGTGTTACAATATAAATAATAGCTATGAAGGACACTAGCAAATAGAGAGCCTTATAAAGACTTCACCCTGAAGGACACTAGCAAATGGAGAGCCTTATAAAGACTTCACCCTGGTATTAATTAATTTCTTTATTAAGTTTTATATGGCGCAAACATGACCCATGCAGGTATCAGAGCGCTTTACAAGTGGTAAAGATGGAAATAACAGGAAAAATAAACCACAGCAAAATCAAGTACGGTACATGATAAGGTATACAAAAGTTTGGGGCAGTGGCCATTATAAGGTCCAGGCCACCAGTACAGTAAACAAGAAAATAATAAGCAAGTCATTTACATGTGTGGGCATTGAGCACAATAAGGGTCCGGCGAGAAGAGTTTGTGAGCTTTAGAGCAGAAATTTGTTCAGAAATAACACTTTAACTTACTTTTTAAATTATGCTGTTGAGGGGCTCAGCCTGATTTCTGGGGGCAGGGAGTTGCAAATACTTGAAGTTGTACTTGAGAAGGCTCAGTTATAAGTGTTCCTTTTATGGAATTTCTGTGGTTTCAACAATAAGGTGCTAGTGCTTCTAGAGGATCTGCAGCCACCTGATAGAACCAGGTTTTGTGCTAGATACATTGGGGTGTTGAAGTATACGGTTTCAAATGTCATGCAGGTGATTTTTGACTGAATCCTTGCTTCGTATGTGAGCCAGTTTAGAGATTGCAGGTCAGGAGTGATGCAACTGTATCTTTTAGATCCTGTGGTGAGCCTTGCAGCAAAGTTAAGAGAGGCCCTGCTTGGAGACAACTAGGAAAAGCCGCAGGGGGTTGCACTTCCATATACCAATTTGAAAATCACTAGTGCTTGAACAAACTGATTTGAAATCATTGAAGGGTAGGAAGTGTTTTATTTTTCTTAAGATGTTAATGTGGATTTTCACTCCTTTGGTGACAGTACTGATGTGAATCTGCATGTTCAAGTTGTCTTCTAATGTTATTCCTAGGGAATCACATGGAATCTATAGTGTTGTATGCAGTTAAGGGCTGTTAGTTGCTTGAGCCATTCTACAATATTGGGTGACTCATTAGGGATGGCGAATAAGATGAATTCCATTTTGAGATCATTTAGTTTAAGATGGTTGCATGTCCACCAGTTTTTAGTTTTTAGTAGAAGAGTGTTGAGAGACTAGGGGGCATATTAATACTCCGTCTGCGACGAATGTGCGTCAAACATTTTGAAGCACATTTGGCGCAAAACCTTGCCCCATATTTAAACTTTGACGCCCGAGCCCACGGACATCAAAATCCTGCTGTGTGCGTCATTTTCTGGATGCGGGAAACCGCCTTGCGTTAATCATATGCAAGGTAGGCTTTCCTGTCCCAAAAATGACTGAAACGCCCATGTGTCGTATTTATGCAACCGGGCAAAAATCCTGCACGGCCGGGAGGCGGAGGCGGAAAATGACACACAGCCCGATTTGCGTCAAAAAGTAATGCCTGGGTCAGGGCAGGTGTTAAAATGTGGCAAACACACCTGTATTTAATCAGAGCACACAGAAGCAACAGCAGAGCAGCAAAAGGGAGACACGGAGGTGCTTCTTATCCAGCGTGCACGCAGACACAGAGCACAGCAACAACAACAGCAGCTACCACAACACCAGCAGGGACCCCAAAGGCAACGCAGAAGGCAGGAGAGGATATTCCGCACCAGGACAACCCTTCATGGCCTCAGGGAACATGACATCATCCAGAGGTACAGGTTTAACTGGCAAGCCATTCAGCAGCTGCTGCACAACATTGAGCCACAGTTGGAACCCAGCTTGCTGACACCGCGCACCATCCCAACAGAAACCAAGCTGCTACCTGTACCTCACTTGTTGGCAAGTGGCTCCTTTCAAACCACTGGCACCCTGGTTGCTGGGATATCACAGCAATTATTCTCAGCCTTCCTGCCCAAAGTACTGAATGCCATCATTGGACTCACACCCCGCCACATCTGCTTTCCAAACACACAGCAGAAGCAGCAGGAGACAAAACAGGTTTTTTTTCCTCATTACTGGATTCCCACATGTCCTTGGTGCCATTGACTGCACATATGTACGCCTTATGCCACCTGCTGCAACCAAACACCTAAACTGCAACAGGAAGCACACACACTCCATCAACGTGCAGGCCATTGTGGATCACCAAGGATTGATCACCAATATCGTGGCAAAGTATCATGGGAGTGTCCATGACTCATTCATCTTCCGTCACTGTACCATAAATCAACACTTCCAGGATGGACGATATGGCAATGGACTACTTGTTGGTAAGTACAGAAACCTACTTATATACACATTGCACAGCAACCATCTAGGACAAACAACACATACACCACGGCAGTGACATGTGAACAGGAACACACTGAGGTTGTGACACCGCTAGGCATGTTTGATAGGTCTGCAGTGAACGTGTCACACATCTAAAATTAGTGTACAGTCTAATGTAAAGACGTCAATGATCACAACGTATGGAGAGGTTTGGCTAATTGTCACCTTGCAAAATGTAAGCGTCTCACTGATGTTTAAATTAATTCATTGCATATGTCTAAAGGTATGGGTTGTCCAGGGTACATAGATGCTAACATGTTACCACCACTGTCAAATTGAATTTGTGTGTTGAACTATCATCTCACCCCCAGTGAAGACACAGGAACACCTGTATCACAAGTCACAATGCTATGGAGTGCACACTGTACTGCAAATCCCAAAACATACTGCTGACAACCGGTTAGCAGGCAAACACTCGTTCAGCCAAGGAAACAACCCAATGCAGATGGTACATCCTAGGAATCAACACAATAACACAAAAGAGTAACAGACAACACAAGACAACTACTGCCATGCAAGGTGATATTAATGGGGCAAGCTACATCAACATGATCCCAATCATTTTCTCTTTCAGCTGATCAGGGGTATGGAATCCAGACATGGATTATGACACCATTTGCAACCAAAGCACTGCAGCAGAGCGTGCCTACAATGAGGCACATAGGAGGACACACACCATAGTCGAGAGGACCTTTGGGATCCTCAAGTCGAGATTCAGGTGCCTTGACATCACTGGTGGCAGCCTCCTATACTCATGAGAAATGGTCTGCAAGATCATTTTAACATGTGCCATCCTGCACAACATTTGTGTACGAAGCAAAATTCCCCTATTAGAACCAGAGCCACAAAGAGGAGGAAGAGGAGGATGCTGGCCTGCAACATGAGGGGAAACAACAAAACACAGCTGCTGGATTGCGTAGGCGCCAACATATTGTGAACAATTTATTTTGAAACAACTCACCATCACCACTGTATCAACATATGTAAATAAACACCGATAATATTCACCATATCATGGTCTGGGTAATCATTTTTGCTCACCTTTATCTCTAACTATCAGAATAAGAGTGTAGCCTCATGGAGCATTGCTGACATACCGATCAGGACACAGAAATTTCCAAAGTAATTATGATGCATATTATACAACAGTCACATTCACACACACTACAAATTACATATATCCTGTACATTTCACCTTTGAAGGGCAATAGCAGAGGACCACACCTATTTCACACATACATGTTGGCAACATGGTTCATCGCAGCATATGGCACACAACTAAGACACCATCCGTCAATAAGGGAAAAAAAGCCTCATACATGAGGCAGTGGATGTGCTATTGCATTGGTTACAGTAATGTATGACCAGACCCTTGACAGCAGTAAGTCGTACAGCACCTATCTTTGCAAGGACTATCTGTGACTAGAGTTCCATATAAGCAGAACAGAGACAGCACAAGTGCCACACCTATGACAAGCATTGCGCACATGACATAACATGTACATGTCAGCCCATGTCCTTACCTCTGGCACACCCATGCTCCTGGTCTCACCCCACCTGTCTTAAAAGGTTTCTGGAATGGTAATATGTGTACCCAGATATTCCCTCCTCTACACACACACAGACTAACAAAAGTAATCCAGTGCGCTTCACCCTTTCGTATGGTATGCCATAGTCATAGTACATCTGTCTGCATGGGCGTCAGGTTAAATAATGCACTGGCGTGTAGTCTCTAAGCCCTGTTATCACCTGTAGATTGTTTCCCATGTGAAAGGTACTGTTGGCCATTTGAACTCAAATCTCACCTACAGGACTTGTGAGAAACTGATGCAGCACACACTTCCATGCAGACCACCCATTTGAACATGCACTGCCCTTGCAGATGCTTGGAACAGCATAGAAGCTGCCATTTTGGCAATTACACTGTTATGAATTGCTAGAAAAATAAGCTGTGTAACACAGCCCTTGGGTTTATGTGTCACCTTCCAAAACACAGGACAAACACAGTTTTCCATGTCAACTGTCTTGTTCTTCCTCCGTCCAGTCTTAGTCCGACCACTGAGTATGCACCTTGTGAAAGTGTTGGATCCTGATTGACCCTGCATCCTGTCAGCCTGACTGGCACCTGTCTGTGCATTACCCTAAAGGTTCCTTGTGGCTACATATGTGGCATACTTGCTTTCCCAACCCTCATATTCCTCCAGGGGTATTTTGTCAGGTGCTTCATCAATGCATACTCAAATACATTGTATAGCATAATCTGTTTTTTTATTGTACCATATTTGGGAACTTGTCTACAAACACCCAAATCATGGCCTATCCCTTGTCTGGGTCTCATGTATGCATGAGCGACAAAGTGTGACAGTGTACCAGGGCCGTATGCAGGGATTGGGTATGGTGCCTCCAGCAGAACCAGCAACCTCTGATAATGTGCATGAAAAGTCCACACATGTTAGGACCCTGACAGTTCACACGCTGAATCACATTGCTCATAATATATTGATGGGCTGTGCGTGCTGAATAGCTGCAAGATTAATCAACACAGAGGCTATGATGTTCTCAGATGCAGTGGGAACTTTACAGGCCAACCTGTGTATAAATGTTGTAAAGACACCTGCCGGAACATGACTCCTGAGATATGATCTCACTCAGCACACCAAGGTTGCCCTGTTGACAGTCTCATAACACGTCTGCAGTGACAGGGTGGGACCATCCCCATGTAGGTTCTCATGTCCTCATTGGCTTTACTTCCATTGATCTCTGAATGATACTCAGTAGATACAGGAATAGCCGCCACTGACTCATGATGAGACCTGGACGTAACTGTGACAACATAGACCCCTAAAAATATACAGAATCAACATTGGACCACACACATGAACCAGACACCTCTGTGCAATTGATCACTGGAAATATGTGGCCACGTGCTGCTTCATCTGCTGGTCCAACACTGCCACAGGAGAGTTGTGGGTCAGTCATATGACCAGAACTGTGGTGTGATATTACATTTGTGGTTCACCTTCGGCTTTCCGTGTCAATAACATGGTACCCACTTAGTCTGTACATGTGCCTGACTCACGGTGGGTTCACCAACAAGTGCCTAGGAAGCAGTATCCAAAATTCCAGGACATGTGATGGACAAGTTTTGGATCATTGACATGAACAAGCGTCTGCCATCTATCTGGTGCATGCTTTGTTATTTGTGGTGTTTACGTTACCCAAAAACCAGGAAGTGCACACAACAGATGTTGCTACATGTATGACTAACACATGTCCTCTCTCATTTCCACACTGACTTGCATCTGAGGGTTGGACACATTGACTTCACATTCATACAAGCATATTTGCAATGATGCATGTTGTGATGCACACACACTGGGTCAACAACTACATTAGTAGCCAATGCACACACATTGAGCCATGGGCATTGAGGTATTGTACCTATGTGCGTCACCTTGCTATCCTCTCCTGACGCCAAACGTGCCCAATTTGTGCAATACATGTATGTAGGCCACACGCCTGGCCATCTAGTGCATCAGTCAAGAGTGAAAATCCTGTAAATGAAGTAGCGGATCATGGTCCGCAGTAGTATGATGTCTCACATGTGCCCAAACACCGTCATGACCAAAGTGGGTGCAATCAGCCTATCTCAGTTGTGTCACAAATGTAACATAACATTAAAATGATAAAATGACCCAAACCCAGTTAATGACCTGAAATTTTGACGCATACACGTCAAAAAATTATGCACAAGCATCAAAAAATGATGCTTATGCCTGAAAAACAAAGCATAATACCCTGAAAACACCATTGACTCTTCCACACTGTACCTCAGAAAATTGGTTAAGTGTTAAACTATTTCCAAACATATGGATGCGGCCTCATTTCTAATCCTGTGCGTCGAAAAAAATGGCGCTCAGACTGCATGCATCAAAAACTTTTGCCGCATAATAAAAACGGCCGTCATTTTAGGCAGGAAGTGATCTAATAGGATATCCTGTTCACTGATTATGTACAGTGGGTGTACTTTCACCTTCACTTTGCAGACTGTGATACTTCTTGACTGTGTGGCTGTGTTGAGAGTTTTGTCTGGTCAAATTGTGCTTTTGTCTCCTGTGTGGTCCATTTCTT
This sequence comes from Pleurodeles waltl, assembly GCF_031143425.1. Taxonomy (NCBI): domain Eukaryota; kingdom Metazoa; phylum Chordata; class Amphibia; order Caudata; family Salamandridae; genus Pleurodeles; species Pleurodeles waltl. The sequence continues at coordinate 253,694,482 of NC_090437.1, read as the reverse complement.
GTCATTTTGTGAATAAAAAATTGTTGTTGTATCCTGTCTGAGTGTTTTTTGTGTACAATTGTGTTGTATAGTATTGTCTTTGTTTTGTTGGGAGTCTGTTGTGGGTAGTGTTAGTTTGGGTCTAGTTGAGCTGTTTTAGTTGTTTAGTTTAAGTTTTTCCTAGTCTACTTCCCCCCTATTCTCCTTTGTTCCCCTTTATCCCCTATTTATCTTTTGCTGATAAGATGTTGGGTAGGCCTCGTCTTGGCAAGATGGGTGAGGAGGAGGTGGATGGTTTTATATGGCTTGTGTGCCATTTCCTACCCCTTATGATTGAGGCAGGTGGGCGGGTGATACAGGGGTATCACACTGAGGCATGGAGGCTCCAGTGGGCAAAGGTCTTGCATCACCTGCAACGCATTTATCGGACACCAAGGAATGACCACCAGCTGAAGCACCGCTGGGCTGACCTTATCTCCAGGGAGTAAGATCTGCTGGACCACCTGGGGAATGTGATTGGTGGCCCTATTTTCGAGTACAAATCATGTAAATGTGCACAATTAAATGCTCTGTAGTGACATCAGATGATTTGTACAATATCTGCTGGCAATGTTGTTGAGTGTGTGGAATGCTTTGGAAACATACAGGGTCATTTATGTACTATGTTAAGGACCACAATTGCTAGCAAGAGCTCTGCAAACGTACTGAATACTTTAGCTTTATGTAAGTTGGTGCCGCCTTTGTGTCAAACAGCAACACAATTCAGGAGCCAATTATGTATAGATATAGGTCACATTTGCCTGTGAGGTATAGAAATTTCCAATTCATTACCAAAATTTGTTGACGCCACAGCTAGACTGACTTTTGAAACACTACATGAGGCTGAAAATGAGTGCAGGCTTCACGTCAATTGATGATAGCTATGTGGCCCAAACATATGTCTCATGTGTGTCTGGTGAGTGTGTAAGGAAAGCGATCACGGAAATTCCACAAATCTTAGGGATTATTGTGGCCCTTCTTCATTTCGGATACATGTTAGATCTGGATTTGGACACAAAGGGAACAAGTTCTAGCTGCCCTCAGCTAACATCTTAGACTGTTATTTGGTGTTTGTTGTTCCACTTTTTGTTTAGGGATGGCTGGCCAAAGGTATGCACATGGGTTCATATCTCTATGGTTGGTGCAACTCATCATAGCTGGGCCACATCAAATGAAGAAACTGTAACAACATGAGGGCTAACAACTGTCCCTGCCCCTCTGTACATTGTACCTGTGTGTCATAAATTTGTCATGGGCACAATGGCTGGTTGACTGGCAATGCACTTCTCAAGGAAAGTGGCTTTGGATGTCTCTCTTAGATACACATGATGAGACGAATACACTCCGTTATTATGCCTGCTCACTAATGAAGGAGCTTGTTTGCCACCACATGATAGTTAGGGACACTGCATGTGTGCAGATATGTGTGTAACACTCACTGGAGACCCATGGTATGTACATGTTAGCCGTGCTATATCGGATGCAGTATCTGAGTGGCTTTACTTACTTATGTAATCTAACACATAGGATTTTTCTTTGGAATTGTTGTACAGTGCACATAAATTGAGCACATTTTTCCCTTCCATGCCTTACAGGTGTACCGGCACCCTACACTGTTGGCGAGGTGGCTAGATTCGAGGACCCAGACAACTCCAGTAAGTGTTGATATGTCTGTTATGTGTTGTGTTTGCTGGTGATGTGTGATGGATTCCTGTGTGTTGAGCAGAGAGCAAGGTGTGATGCGCTGGCCAATCTTTTGTTTTGTTCCATGAGTGGAATTCCATTTTATCACCATCTTTGAGTTGGACAATCGTTATCCTATTGTCTTATATAGGGATTATAGGTCAGTCCTGTAGGCCCAGCAATGTGAATGGGGATGAGTCATGTGGATAACACTTGTGTTAGAAAGAGTCGCACTGGACCTAATTTCTGATTTAGTCAGCCTGTCAGACCCACATTTTCCCAGAATGGGGCTGCTACATGCTTACCCACAGAATTCTGCTTCCCAATTCACTTATGTACTGATTAAACTGTAGGTTGAACTTCCTAGCAGCATGTAGCTCCACATGTAGTGCTACGAGTATGTGGCACTTGAGTGCAATGACCTAGGTGTGCATGCAACTCATGGCCAGGGGTGTTCTTGCATCTCTGTGTTTGTTGTGAGTCATGGCTTACTGGTAGTATATGATGTGGACAAAGGTCTGCATTTCCAGACATGTGTGGCGCTGGGATTGGTCAAGGGTTTGCTGTCTCCTATTTGGAGATACTCCTTACCTGTGATGTGTGTGTAGTGCCAAACACATGTCCAGCTTTCCTAAGCTTCCTGGGTGTCCTTGTTGTTTGAAATTGTTAGTTGTTAGTCCACCCCCCACCCTCAAACACAGGCATGGGTTTGTGAATACTGTATCTAGGACTGATGATACAAGTTTGGTGCACAGACATGTAAATCAGTAAATCTTTTGTCTGAACCTAGTATACACACTCATTTTTCCCACATGAGTACTATAGTAGCAAGTCCATTTTCAACTTGCAGATCAGGTGGCCGTAGATTTCCATCCCGTACAATGACATTTGTAGCCCTGGCATTGAGGGAGGATGTGCTGCATGATTGTTAGCTGACAACTGGCAGGACTATGATGCCAAAATCATGCCAGTTGTTACCCATCTTGTAGGTTTTGGATGTGCTATGTGTGGTAGAACCTTTGTAGGCTGGCTTGCCATGTACTTCCTCAGGGACAATCAATGATCTGTATGATGATATGAGCTGTTACAAGTACAATAGATGTATCGTCTGATTTACTTCTTGTGCCATTTCACACAATGCAGTTCCTAATGTTAGTTTTTCTATTTGTCTTCACAGCTGCAAATATGACACCCATCCAGGTCAGGGAGTTTCAACGGCGGGCAATGAGGTATCAGCATATACTTCAGGTAGAGTCTGGGTACCGAAAAATGGCCCGCAGGTACCAGCACAAACAAGCCTCCTGAGCCTGGAGGGCATTCTCACAAGGTGGCCCTTCTTTGCTCACCACAGCCACCACCAGCACCACCACCACTACCACCCAGGTGGCACCAACAGCAGCTGGGACCGTTGTGGCAACTACCTCAGCAAGTGCTCCAGGCCCTAGCACAGCACCACCTGCAGGGCAGCACACAACCATGGACACTATACGGCCCCACACTTCCTCGGCTGGCACCCAGACCACCCCAGCTGCAGCTATTGACCCTGCTGCTTTTGTACAGATGCAGCGAAAATTGGACCGTGTCCTGCGTAAAATGAGTCGACTGCGGCAGGAGGTGTGACATGTAAACCGGCGGGTGCGGTCAATCAAGAGGACCCTCTGGAGTGCCAACCTGCAGCAGTGTTGACGGCCATGATTCCCTCCCCTCCCTCCTCTTTCCTGATTCTTATACTTTGTGGGTTTAGGGGGCTTAGTGTTAGGTTAGTATAGGATGTTAGTTTAGTTAGTGTTAGTGGGTGGGGGGTGGTGGGTCCTGAATATTTCTACTGTTTCTTTTTGAGTGTGTTGGGCAATGTTGGGCTTCTTGTGTGTTTAAAAAAAAAAAATATATATATATATATATTTGTTTAGTATAGGATAGTATGTGTTTAGGTTAGTATCTGTTGTCCTCCATGTGTCCCGTCTCATAAGGAGGGTGGGGGGTTGATGTTTAGAACATTTTGTTAAATGTGATAAGTAAGTTTAACTTCCGTTAGTTAGATCCAGTCGTGGGTAATGAGTAGTTAGAGTAGATTAGGGTAGGTAAGGCTTTTCCCCGAGTTTTCACTTCTGTTTTTACTGTTTAATAAATATGTAGTAAACCCTTTAATGTATGTGTGACATGCTTGTAGATCAGGGCCTTGGCATGAGTGTACGGTATTTCTTTTGTATTACATTTTGTGTCCTATGCTGCAAACAAATCCCAAATGAGCTGTAACATTGGCAGCTACCCCAAAACTACCTTGCAAAGATTAGACCATTCATTGCAACCACCAATCACAGTTACTATGGATCCCAATGTGTTTTTTTCATTAAGTATGTTTTCAATGTCACATACAGTGCTTCCAGATTTATGATTGGGGACACTGTGTTATGTCTGACTGCAGTCTGATGTCCAAGGAAACCCTTATAAGGTGAGTGGTAGTAAGCTCTCTTGTAGTATAGTGTACATGGCTCACATAGATCATTTGTTACACTGTTCAGCATGATTACTTATTTGGATGTAAACTCATACACCTCCATTCATGCAGTTTGGTGACTGTTCTCTTAGATTTGTGGGCAATGTTACATGTGCTAGTTTTGCATGGAGGCAACATTTTGAAGGCACTATTTTATGGTTTAGATATCCCTTGAGGAAGCATTATTCTGTCCAACACACCATTATGGTGCATAGTTTCTCTTTTCATCAGATATTACCCTCAGGAAGGGGAGAGTATGGTAAAATCCAGACCACTGTGCATAGTTATCAGCCTACATTATTTCAGGACAGTTGTATTGACAAGCTATGTAATTTGACAGGAGGCAAAATTCAGTGGTCTACGGCACGGTTGATGTGTCACATTACGCAGAGACAAAGTGGTTGTGGAAGTGCTATTTATTGAAAAGTGGTGTAGTGCTATATGTACATTGTCCATGATTGTGAGTCCAATATAGTGACATCTTCCATTGTGATCCTACACAAGTGCTAAAGGACAATTCATTGGACATGCTGGGGTGAAGTGTCAGACAGTGCAGAGGGACAGGATTTACCAATGAGTTAGCGAGAGACAATCAGAAGGCAGGCTGACAAGATAGACAGTGGTTTGCAGAACAGTGCTTGAGTACAGTTGTTGCAAGATTGGCATGTTACAAAGCGCAGGACCTTGGTAATAGGTGGCCATGTGGCAGGTACTAGTGCTTCCGGGTACATTTACGTGTGAAGGTGATCTGTCCCATGTCTTCATCTCCTGATGTGTGTGTTGCCTCCTCTGTCCTTAGTGGTGGTGGTTGTGAAGGGGCAACACACACCTCAGTGTGTGTAGACGTGGAGTCAGACATTCCGGTAGCTGCTACCTGTGGGGGTATTAAGGGCAGTACTGCTGCAAGGAGGATCTGCTGGTTCTTAAGAAGAGCAGCCACATCACGATGGTAGGCAGCCAGGTCGGCCCTGAGGGGGTCATGATTGCATTCGTGCATGCAGTGGAAGGTTTGGGGTGCGAGGTGTTGTGGCAACTCCCTTACTGCATTGGTGAATTCCTTTACAGTTTGTTGTAGTCCTTGCAGGATGGATGTTAGCGCTTGCATGGCTGCTGCCTGATCTGCAGATGACATTATGCACGAACGCATCCCCTCAAGGCTGGCTGCCATATTTTGCATCCCCACCCGCACCTCCTTGGCCAGCTACCGCTGTACTCCGACTACAGTTCTCTCAAAGCTGGTGCCTGTGTCGTCTGAATCCTCAGCTGTATTGGAGCTGGCAGGTCTTACAATTGGGGTGGTGGGTGGGTCCTCTGTGATGGCTGCTTGTTCTGTGCTCCTCCTTGTGACTGAAGGTGGGGTCTGGAGGGTTCCAAGGACATCTTGAAGGGTCTGGTGGCTGATGTTTGTCAGCTCGTCATCCATGTCATCAGGGTAGTCCTGGACACGCTTTTCTGCAGGAGATCCATCATCCTCTGCAATGAAATAGGGTACAATTAGTGTGTCTGTGTTGTGGCATTTGTCATGTGACATGCCTGCCTTGTGATGATTTCACATTGTGATCTTGGTTCCTGTTCATTGATCCAGACTATCAGATGGGCATTCTCCCAGGCCTACGCCCCACCTGCATGTCACATGTATTGTGGTCAATTATTAGACTTGTCAGCATCACATCCTCTAGGTGTTGGTTTTTGCCAAATAGTGAATTGCCACCTTCTTGTCCTACTCAAACCTCCGTCTACTTCCATTCTCATGGTGAGAGCTTTCACTGGCTGTGGGTGCTCTGATGGCACTAGCAGCACACTTAACAATCTGGACCTGCCCCAGTCTCTGATCTTTCACATCCACTTATATGTAGTTGAAATGTAGCGTATACTATGGATAGCATTGTTATGGCACAAAATGGATTTCAGCATTGGTAATGTGTACAGCTGATGTAGGGGAATGTGTGGTACATTGGATTGCCCTGATAGTCGTAGCAGTGTCCTATTTCCACCTCTGACTGTGCAGGTGCATTTCAGTGACCAATTACATGTGTCCTCCCCCTCAATGCTGTTGTCTGAGCAGTATGACATTTGGGATGTTGCATTATGACCCAGGCACAGGATGGATCCTGACATATGCAGCATGGGTGTGACATTAGTGCTGTGTAGCTCCTAATGTTGATGACATCGGCTGATGTTCACGGCAACTATGGGCATTCACATTTGACAGGACTGGAACATTTGTCTTGTTTCAGGGGATTGTTAACGTTGTCATCCTAAACTCTCTAATTTAGGTGTGTATGATCCATGGGGACGTTACTGCCATTGGCTACTTGAGCTGCACACACAGCGGAGGTGGTAGTGGCAACTGTTGTGAATGTTACATTCCAGTTGTCGGTATGGCTAGAGGTTATTAATTGGGCCCTAGTTAATGTAGGGGGTAATAGTGGCTGACGTGTAACAGAATGTCAGTTTGACGTTGTGCCCTTCCCTCCTGGCGTGGCTTTACCTTTGCTAGATCGTTGGCATGGCAGCATACCCCCATGGAAATGTTGTTGGTGTTGTGTTATGGTGTGCCCCAGCTTTTCTCTGTACAGGCCATGCCCCCATGCCGGACCCCTTTACCCATGCCACTCCATGTATATGATGACTTACATGCATTGTGCAGTCGGTATTCCCCCCCCCCCGGTTGCAGTTAACATTAATGCATTTTAGTTTCCCATGTGACTTGCCGTCCATTTGCGTTGTCTCCTAGTAGTCTGTGCTGTCCTGTCTTTGAATCCCTGTGACAATCTCCTCAGGGATGACAGCTGCGACCATCTCCTCCATGTGGTCCAGGGGCTCCTGGTGTGCTGGACTCCCACCTCCACTCTGCAGTGCTGCCTTCCTGTTCCTTGCCATTTTTTCCTTGGTCCTGCGCTTGCAGTCATACCAGCGTTTCTTGCACTTGATGACTGTTCTGCATACTTCTGCCACACTGTTAATCTTGTCAACAATTTGTTGCCATATTGCCTCTCTCCTACTGATTGGCAACTTTGAGGTGACAAACAGTTGGTGCTGGTGTTCCGTCACCTCTTTTACCAGCATTTCCTGCTCCTCTGCACTGAAGCGACACTTTCTTTTCTTCTTCTCCCTGTCCTGGCACTTGTGTGGGTCCTCCTGGCTGGTTACTGGTCTGTTTCCATCTTCCTGGGGTGTGTACAGGCATCCGGAATCCATTTTGGCTCTCCTATGCTGATATGGCTGTGTTTGCGTCAAAAAAGCGGCATATCCGGTTTGCAGTGTCGTAGATCGGCTCACAGTCATTTCCGCTGCGTTAACGTCATTTTCCTTTACGGTGTGACGCTGCGGTGTGCGTAAAAAAAATGACTTACAAATGTGGTTTGCGCCGCCGTGCGTCAAAGTATAAATTTGATGCCCGCACAGCGCACAGTAATGGCGTTAGCCGGCGGTAATATTTTTGACGCAAAACTGCGTTGGTGCAGTTTTGAGTCAAAAAGTATAAATATGGGCCTAGGTATCTTCTGGGGAGATTTTCAGGTACAATGTCATCGCCATACATGTGATAGTGGATGTTGGATAGTTTCAGAATTTCAGTTAAAGGTTTCATGAACAGGTTAAAGAGAGTGGGAGATAGCGTTGATCTCTGTGGACCCCAAGTTTCACTGGTGTAGGATTGGAAAGGGAATGATTAACCTTGATTCTTTGGGTTCTATTGTGTAGAAACGGGGTAAACCAATTTAGGATGGGTCAACACAGACTCATCCTATGTTCCAGTAAGTTTAGGAGGCTGACATGTCTAACCATGTCAAAGGCTAATGACAGGTCGAGGAGGATTAAAAGGCAGGATTTGTTTGATCCAGCATTTTTAGTGCTTCATCTACTGTGTGTTAGAGCCAATTCGGTGAAATGGTCTGGGCAGAAGCTGGATTAAAATCGATCTAAAAGTTGGAATTGCTCTATGTGGGTACATAATTGAACGTTAACACATTTCTCTCTGAGCTTTGCCAGTGCTGGAATTTTGGAGATTGGACGGAAGTTGTTTAGGGCTGTTTGATCCGCCATAGACTTCTTCACAATAGGGATTACTTGCCCAGAGTTTAGGCAATCCGGAATAGTGGCTTCAAGGAGTGAGGCATGTATTATCTTGGTTCAGAGTGATAGTATACATGATTTTGATTCATTGAAGAAAATTGATGGCAAGGGGTGATTGAAGTGATTTCAGGGTTTCAGTGCTGTGTAAGGGTGAGTGGTGAGCTCTGCTTCGTTGGTAGGACCAGCGGAGTTGGGCCAAAAACTCCACTAGTTCTGGAGCAGATCTCACTGCACTAGTGTTATGTGTCACACAGCACAATCGCAGATTGTCAGCGGTTGTGCTGTGTGGCCATAACTAGTATGCAGCCCAGTTATGGGCCACACAGAACAATCACAGACAATCTGCGCTTGCTCTCTGTGGCCCATAACTGGATTGCACGTTATTCTGCCCTGCCGCCAAGTCGGTGTAGAGCTGCTGCTGAGGGGCTGCCTGAAGCGGTGCCAGCTCCAGATACAGGCCTCCCTCCTTTCAGTGTCCTCAGCATCCCAGGGGCAGAGGGAGGCAGAGAGCCAGGCTAATGTCAACAGGGACCCGGGACCCAGACAGCATTTGAGGCAGGTAAGACCAGCCTCATTTTACCTTCTCTTCTGTGTGCACACGGGGGCGGTCATTGGGCATGGACAGTATTTGCATATCGGGGGCTGACCTTGGAAAAAAGGAAACGTGCAGTCAGAGCTACAGTTGAAAAGAGCCTGTCTCCCCAGAGTCTCTGGTGAAGGGAAGTATTGTATGGGGTACAGTGCTAAGGCCAGCAGAGAGAGCTTGAGACCGGGGAGCATCAGCTGCTGAGTGGTAGTCTGGCAGCCTCCGCCAGATGTGTGTGGCCTGACAGAGTGTCTTAGAGCCCAGTGGAAAGCAAGGCTAGGCACTTTGTGAAAATACCAGGCTGATGGTGGTGAGCTGATTTGCTGCTGACTAGTGCGTTGCTCTCAAGAAAGGGTGGTCTGACACTGTGTGTAAGTACAGAGAAAGCGATTGCGAGGCTGCTGCAAGACAAGGGATGTCATTGGCCCTCCATAGTAAGTTTGTGACGGAGGGCAGTTGGTGAGAGGAAGTGTGCAGCTAGAGACTTAAGTTTGATCTCAGAAGAACTAAGTAGTGTCGGGCTGCCCACAGAATTGGATCAAGTTGACGTCAACAAGGAAGGTTGTAAGTCTGTTCAATGTAAAGTCATTCAGATAATTCCAGTGAAGGTTGAAACCACCAAGAAAGGTGCAATATTGTCCTACATATAGGAAGGATGTTTGATGTCAGGTAGGCCCTATGATGTCATAAAAAAACTGGGAAAACATGAACTAAAAATAGAATATTTTACTTTTCCAATTCTAATCCTTCTTGTGACTTCGTAGGTAACGTTCCAGTATCTGTTTGATTTTTAAAATACAAAATACAATATCAAGAAGTAATAGTAACCCCTTTATAAAAGATAAAACCTTAGTACTATTTCTTTCTCCACAAAGCAGTTTTTGTCCTGGTTTTTAGGTTATAATTACTGTTTCAAATGTACTGGCATCTGTGCTGTTTCACTGCATCATTAACTCTATATCAGCATTTCAAATTCCTTATATAGACATCACCCCTGGTAGGCCATATGTCATAAGTAGTTTTATTAAAAGTACAATATTGATTCATTTTTTCAGATGTGGTCTTTGTTAAAACTTAAGTTTAAAAAATAGAAGATAGGAATTTAGTAGTATAAAAGGCAGTTTTTATCTTGAACGTGAGGTTGTTGTCATTATATTCTGTCCATTCAGTAGCATGTTTTAAATAGATAGTGTAGTATCCAGATGTAATAGTTATTCCTTCATGGAAAATATTAGTTATAGTGGTATGTGTTTTTCCAGAACTAGATATTTGTCCTGCTTTAAAATGTGTAATTTGTGTTTACAATTTACTTCCACCTGCAGTAAATCGCTGTAGCATTGGAGTAAGATATCTGCTACCTTTTCGTATATGCAAAGTTGATAGAAAATTTAATTGACAATTTCCATAGGTATTATTCTATAAAGCTTATTCATCAAAATTGAAAGTGCTGCAGTCTGTTAAAGTTAAGTTAATAAATCACTCTGAACCTTTTTGTGTTATTGATGAAATATAACAATTTTCACAGTCCTGTTGCCATGAGTAACTTAGTCTAAAAAGGTTGTCAATAGGTTCCATCTCTTCTTCTATAATACCACACATTACCATCAAGCATTCTTGTGCAACTTCTTGAGTGCTGTGAGTAAAGTGTACCTATCCGTTTTAAACATCTGCAAGGTATTCAATATCACATGTATAATATGTCTTAGTTCTATCACTGCACAGGTATTCTAACAAAATGAAGAGCGCATAGCATAATCTTTTGTCTTTTCTCTGTCAATTGCATGAACAAGATGAGGTATAGAGAATAATGCATTGAGACGCCCATTGGCATATCAGTTGACACCAGAGGAGTTCGGCAATTATTAACCAACAATATCACCGGCATTGTCAGTATTTTTTTCTTAAGAAGTTCCTTTTTCTCTTTCGAGCACTTCTTCTCAGCAACATGACTAAGATCCTTTGAAAGCTTTCACTTCGGGCAGATGCTAGGTTTTTCATAAACCAAATACTTTCCTAATTGAGAAGCATAAATACTCTGCATTTATTTTAATTTTGTCAAATTCTACCAGATACAAACCAGACAATGTTCTACCCCGTAATACGGCTACATATGACATACATTTCTTCATTTACAGTAGCAGCAATATTAATGAATGCTGCATCTAGACTTAAACCTTAAGATTTGTGAATTGTTACAGCCTATGCTAGAGACACTGGGATCTGCTTTCTCCGAACATACAGCAGGTCTTCTACAAGCAAGAAACAGGCAACAGACCTTCCCATCTATTTTACACCTTCAACTTGATTGAATTCAATCGCTAGGTATTCAACCTCATTTCAGTTAGGAAACAAAATGAAATCAAATACTTTACTTGTAGCACCATTAATTGAGCCCTTCCTCAACATTTAAATTACGCTGCAAATTACCCTACAGGTTTAACAAAACATGTAAACACTTCTAATCCTGCAGTTCTGGAAACAGATTCCTATAATTAATCTGATTTTGCTCATAACTTTTTTACTTGACAGTACTGTCACCCCATGGTGTTCCATTTTCCCGATTTCTGCGAGTTAAAAAATGTCTTCATTCTCCAGTTTTTGTAATTTTCCATTGAACCAGGAATACTCCTGAAGTGTATGTATCAGGCAGATAATTGATTTACCTTCTTCAATGACATTGAACATTAGCTGTACTGCTGACTGCTTTGTATGAAATAGTTTCTTTATACATTTGCTTTCTAAGCAATGTTTACCCTCTTTTGTGAGTACTCCTGCTCTAATATCACTTAGAACATTTCCAAATTCTATGTCAGACAATTCACACATATTCCTAAGTAGCTCTTTGTGTTCAAAGTGTAGCAAACTGTTTACATTTCCAATACTTCCCAAAGAATTCAGAGTTTTTGTATGTAGAAGTATCTTGAAATTAGGCTGTCCTTTCGCAAGGACAAAATACAGTAGCTCACAGAATACAATTAAGTGCTTTCCTCTAAATAGTACATCATAGACTGTCTTCAGAATCGGTTGCATTCTCAAATGAGCAAAGACAAGCATTAAGTTTGAGACCATGCTCAACTCATTGATAATTAAATGTCAATTTCTTCAGTATTCTGAAGTCTTCTTGACAAGCTACATTGGATAACCTTTGGTATTCTCGTTTGTTGTCATGTTCTACAGGTAGCATAAGTAGGCAATGCAAAGTAATTCCTATCATGTTTTGTGCAGCTCATCCAGTTGGTGCTGTTACAACACACAACAAATTTGAGTCTGTAGTCCTTGGTAAGTAAGTGGTAGCAACTTCAAATAAAAAGAGTTTCCCAGTGCCAGTTTGGCTGCAGACGGACGTATAATAATATTGCCTTAAATTATGAGCATTTGCATTCATTCTTCTCATGGAGGAATCCATGCTTTATTTTTTCTTTTACCTTCATATATATATATTTCTTTCCATGCTATATTTTTTCTTTTACCTCCATATTTATTTATTTCTGTTCATTGTTCAGTTGTCCAACTAACTGCTCCAAATCAACTCTTTATTGTCTTGCTTGTTGCACTGCGGTCTCCACCTCATTCATTTTCAATTGTTGGTTGTCCAAGAGGATCTTGACTTACAGGTACCGAACTTTGGCTGTTTTGTGAACTCTCCCTAGCAATCTCATCATTTAACATTTACATATAGCTGGGAAAGACTGAACACTGAATGGTGTCTTTCACAGCGTTAAAATAATCTTCATAGCAGTTAAAGTGTCAGTGTAACTCTGATTCAGAATGCCAAGCCTTGAACCATTACAGAAGCTCCAAACACAAAAACGTCCCTTTGTCAGGAGATTGACAACTAAGTATTATGTGATTTATTAAGCTTCCTTCAATCTGCCGAACCAAACAACAATAGCCACCAACAACAGCATATTTCCATTCATCTATGTTTTCAGTATCTATGGTGTTAAGACATATTTTTCAAGGTGTGGACTCCTTCTTGCATAGTAAGTATCCAGCATATTTATTTTCACAATATATGTACTCTCCGATCAAACTCTGCTAGGTACTGAATTTCTGGTAAAGACTTCAAAACTCCGTTTCACATGCTTGCAAGACCTAGATGTACCCAAACAATATCCCTTGACTTTGAGTACAAACTGACTGAGCTCAACTGGTCACAGCATTCATAGGAACCTATCTCCCTATGTGAAAGCACTTTCAAGTTGAAGCTGTACAATGTCTTGGTTAACGACTTTTCTGCAGAAATTTCCTCCCACATCTCCTTCATCTCTGTCTTCTCTGATTTTGTAAAGTATGAAGTAATATAATGAGCAACAGCGATGGAGTTGTCTGCAGCAAATTGCATATCCATATTTGCTTTCCACATTTCCAGAATCACTTGATCATAGTCATTAATATACTTAGAGGCCTCTGTTGTCCTGAGGTTATACGTGTTTTTAGGTGATTTTTGGTTCAGCGTTTTTCTGACAGTAGATAAAAAGCTGTTCACTCTTTCGTTAGAATTAACAGGTCCTGAAAATCCAAAATGACACCTTGTATAAAACTTTCCTTTGCATTTGTTTTTTCTACAACAGTACTTGCCACATCTATGTGTTTGAAAGCACAGAGCTTGTTGTCTTAGGCCTTTATCATTATTGTTTTTTGGGATGAAGCATGTCACATATTGTTTTATGAAAGAGAGTACAACGTCATCACTGTCTCTTCCAAATTTTGGCACATCTTTTCTCAATAACAACATGTGAATATGAGAACCACCTCTTGCTTGGTACTCTTTACACAAGGAGAAATCTGTAACCTCAGCAAGAGGAGGATTTGTTTAATTGCAAATGAAAGACAGCATGGCTTGAAACCTGTGGTTGAAATATCTACTAATAGTAGCAGTATCTAAAGAGCAAAGCTCTCCTGCTGTCTTCATGTTGCTATCTTTAATGTTTGAGCTTGCTTCACTTAAAAACTCAAGTAAGTCATCCCATGCATACTCTGCACAACAGAGAGTAACAAACCAGAAGGAGCTCCTAAGTTTTGTAACATACATTTAAGTTTTCCATGTCAACAATACCAATACGCGTAGGTACCACATTGACATGCCGTCAAGTTAATTAACTTGTATTCCAACTTTTCATCCTTACCTTGAACTTTGTCAACAAATGTCCTTGCAGAGAGATTGTAGATTAACTCCTGTCTTCAGAATGCGATTTACAGCATTAGATAGTCCAGACAAGTCACTGTCAAATAATAGATGCAATATGTTTGAAATCCACTCCCGAAATCTAGGGTTCTTTTAATATTATCTAGTTGACCGATGCTCAGCTGCTGGTATTTGTACAGGGCGGTTATCATACCTGTCTCCTAGACGATTGGGAAATAGGTGTAGAAAACAGCAAGCCTCTAAGCATTTTTCACACATACTCAATGGAGCTCATATTGCATGTCTGCATTTGAAAGAGATCAAGAGCATTACCAATACCTTCTTTGGAATCCAGTGGATGGACTCTAGTGTTCATATCTTTCTTCTCATTTGGATCTATCCACTTTTTAAATCTGTCCACTTGATGGTAATGTTTCTTTATCCATAGAACTTACATATCCAACAACAGCAGCATTTTTGTAATAGATGTAATTTTCTTTAAAGTATAATGTGGCTTTTTTACTTTAGTAACGTCTACTAATTCTTGCCTGATATTTTATTTTTTGGCAGGCACACCATTTAAGAGTGAGGGGTTCATCAATATCTCCCTCTACACCCACAGATTCAACATTTTGTTTAAAATCTAAAGGTAAGTAGCTAACTCTTCCTTTAAAGCCTTTCTGTAACTCTGTTGGTGGTAGTTTCCCACTCTTTGGTTCCATATAAACTATTGTGGTGTATAGATTGTATGAAAATTGATTCATAAATATTTAGACCCAGAATTAAGAGGGCCTACCACATCCTTGCGTCACATTAGCATAATTGTTTTACGGTAATATGGCCCAACAAGGCAAAAATTGCTGTGCTAGATTTGCAAAGTGACGCTATGCACGCATTGCACCACTCTGTGAACCCTTGAGCCACATTATACCTGTGCCAGGCATAATGTATGCAAGGGGGAGTTCCCCGTTAGGTGGACCCAAAAAATGACACAGTCATTTTTGGTGGCTACTTTTAATTCCTGCACAGAGCAGGTGTTAAATGGGGACATACCATTGCTTTTAATGGGCCCCTATATACTATGCAGGATTAGCGCCAAAATGTTGGTGCTAATCCTACAAAGTACATCAATATCGTAAAACGTGTTGATGCTATTGCCCCTACCCTGCACCCTGGTGTGCCATGTATTAAATACAGCGCACACATGATGGCGGTAGGGTGCCACTAACGGGCACAAAAAATAGTGGTACTGCATTGGATAAAGTGCCACTTTTTAAAATCTGGCACTATATTTTTCAAATTCTTCTGGAATTTACACCAATTCGAACTTGTTATGTATTGCTGTGGCTGGCATTTTGTTATCCTCTAACCTGTCATAGTAATACTTAAATATAATTTGCCTGGTTGCCAAATCAAAGCGTTCCTCTACAAATAAAGATACAGCAAAGTCTTGCAACTAATCTCTGTTCTCCTGTTCAGGTTTTGAGAATGAAACTACACTGCAAGTTTGGCTTTTTGTAGTGAGTGCATTGGCAACGAATACAAACAGTTTCATTTCTCTGAAGAAACTGGTTATACTTTACAATGTCTTTTATAAAGTTTTCAATAATAATTCCTGTGTCCTGTCCCTCTACACTTCCAGTGACCAACTCCTCATTTTCCCTAGACTCTTATTCAGGACAAAAAAAACACAACTGAACATCTTCATAAACTATTTCCACATCTGCTAATGTAGCATGCAATAGCATAAAATAGAGCTCTATTCATCTTTCCTAAACATAAGGCAGGAGTTTTCACAAAGTAAAGTTTCCTTTCTAAATTTCTCATTAAGTGTGATGAACAGGTAACATTCTGAAGTTTCTACATGCTTTCTTTGATAAACATGCCAGTGAATGTCCCTATATGTTACTGTACTTCATCACTTTGCACCGATCTAATCCTTGCAAAATTCCAATTTCATTATTCACACTTTCTGGAAATTCATGTAGAAAATATCTTAATTTGTCATTCGATTCCTGCCAAACACTAAAAATACTACTGTAGTTCCAGTTGTATACAGAGGCCTGTCTATGTCTTCATTGTACCTCTTCAGCTATCGCTTTCTCAACATTCCTGGGAACAATCTCCTCTTTTGCAACAGCAGTACCATCTTCCATCTCATAAGATCATCTAATAGCATCAACCATTTTTTTTAAATGCAGGCTCCAATGTGTTCTCTTGGAAGTAGTTATTCTTCATTAAAGAAGGACTCTGATCTTGATGGGTGCTTCAAGTCACCTTTAAAAGTCCTGCAAAAAAACAGTTTTATTATTAAGCCATTTTTTAGGATTCTTTTCTTCATAGACAATACTATTTTAGCTAGTATCCTCATTCTATTGAAGATCAAGATAATAGTTTCCTCTTCACAGAAAATGCTTTGTCATCTACAGTCTCAATATATTGCTTTTGCTTAAATGCAGCACTTATCCTCTTACACTTCTTTTGTTTCGTAGCAATATCTGCATTACTTTAGTTTGAAACATTTTAACTCGTATCTCCTTAAATTGTTTCTGTCTCAATATCCTGCCTGTTTTCTTAAAACATTGCCTACTTTCAAAATCATATACTTCTTGCTGTTTGTCAGTAGATTTCAAACTTCACTTTATAATTGACACCTTTCCCTCATTTTGCATTTTTCAGCACAGTTTTTTGTCAGAAGACCCAAAGTACTCTGACCAGCTATGTTTTTTCCCAGCACAAATTCTCCACCTTATCTCCTTTTTTAATCCCAGTTTTAACAAGATAGTACTGTTGTTTATGTTTATTTCTTCTTTGTGTTTTGTCAGACATTGTAATTAATCTTTTTGAAATAGAAGTAGATATCTGGAAAGCAAAGAATACAGTTACTTCTACAGAACATAGTAATGAATTAGGTACTGAAAGCAACTAACTTTCTACACAGGTGGTCATTTAAGTATCTAAGGGGCATATTTATACTCCGGATTTGCATCTTTTTTTTCCTGCAAATTTGGCGCTAACTTACCTCCATATTTATACTTTGGTGCTAGACCCGTCTAGCACCAAAGTGATGGAGTTAAAGTCATTTTTTACTGGGGAAACCTACCTCCCGTTAATGACATGCAAGGTAGGCGTTCCCGGGCAAAATATAACTCAAAGACATTGGCGCCTTATTTATACTCCGTGCAAAAATGGCGCACAGGAGGGGAAGGGCCTTAAAAAATGACTCTAGACCGATTTAGAGTATTCTTTTAGCTCCTGGGTCAGGGCAGGCGGTAAGGGACCTGTGGGCTCATTTCCATGGTCTCTGACCATGGAAGCAGTCCACAGCTGCCCTTCCCTGCCCCCAGGGACATCCACTGCCACCCTCGCCCACCCCTGGAGGACACCCATGGATGGGGGGACCCATCTACGGTAAGTAGAGGTAAGTAGAGGTAAGTATTTTTTTTTTAACTTAGAAGTGGCACAGGGGGGCCTAACTTGGGCCCTCTACATGCCACTGTGTCCAATGGCCATGCCCAGGGGACAGAAGTCCCTTGGGCATGGTCATTGGGTACGGGGGCATGACTCCTGTCTTTGCTAAGACAGGAGTCATTTTCATGGGGGTTGTGCATCAAAAAATGACGCTAGTCAGGTTAGAGCCAATATTTTTGACTCTAACCTGACTTGCAGCATTCTTTGGCGCACAAACCCCAGTCTTCCCCGCGCATCCGCTGCCTGGTTACCATCATTTATTTTTACTCTAACCAGGCCGCAGCGCTGGCTACAATCATTCCATAAATAAGATGCCCAGCTGGCGCATTGGAATAGCGGTAGCCAGCGTTATACTTTTTGATGCAAATCTGCGCCAGCGCAGATTTGCAGCAAAAAGTATAAATGTGGGCCTAAATGTTTTCAAAAGTCTCTCACTATACATCTATAACTGTTTATACTAATTACTGTATACACATGACACAGCGTGTTCCTACCTCTCTTACTAACAGGTGTCTGCCTTGGGCTATTAGTATATGCATGAGTGTGTCAGTGTCAGTGTATGTGTCAGTGTGTGTCTGTGTGTCATTGTATGTCTTAGTGAGTCTGGGTATGTCAGTGCATATAAAAGTGTGTGCCTAGGTATGTCAGTGTATGCATGAATATGTACCTGGGTGTGTTAGCGTATGCATTTGTATGTCCCTGGGTGTGTCAATATATGTGTGTGTACCTCTGTGCATCAGTGTATCCATCAGTTTGTGCCTGGCTATGTTAGTGTAAACATCACCGTCTCCTTTGGCGTCCTAGAGTGTGCATCAATGTATGGCTGGGAGAGTCAGTATATGCATCAGTGAGTACATGGGTAGGTTAGTGTATACATCACTGTTTGCCTGTGTGTGATATTGTCTGCATAAGTGTGTACCTGGGTGTCTCTGTTTTTACATCAGTGTATCCTGGATTTGTAGTACATGCATCAGTTTGTACCTGGGTGTTTAGGATATCCATCCGTGTCTGATTTGGTATCACAGCATATGCATCAATGTCTGCCTTTGAGTGTGACTGTATATAAGAGTGTGTACGTGGGTGTGTCAGTATATTGATCATTGCATGCCTCAGTATGTCAACATATGTAATCATGTATGTCTGGATGTTTGAGTGTAGTAATTAATGTGTACCTGCATGTTTTAAAACATGAATCAGTGTGTGCCTGGCTGAGTTAGTGTATGCATCAATGTGTGCCTGGGTGTGTCAGTTTGTACTTTAGTTTGTGCCTGTGTGTTTTAGTGTATGCATCAGTGCCTGACAGGGAGTGTCAGCATATGCATCAGTATATTCCTGGGTATGCCAATATATGCATCAGTGTGTACCTCAGTGTATTAGTGTGTGCATCAGTGTTTAACTTGGTGTGTTAATGCTTGCATCACTGCGTCTATGGGTATGTTAGTGTATGTTTCAGTGTGTGAATGCATGTGTCAGCATATCCATCAGTGTCTGCCTAGGTATCTCAGTATTTATATGACTGTGTGCTTGGGCATCTCAGTATATACATGAGTTTATTCCTAGATGTGTCAGTGTATACAAGACCGTTTGTATGGGTTTGTTACTGAATGAATTAGTGTTTGAGTAATTGTGTCAGTGTGTATTACGTTGTATGCCTGGGTGTTGTTATTCTTTACAATTTATTGTTTCTCCTGTAATGATCACTGTACTTTTCCTTATTTTCATCACATACCCTTCATTTATGTTCCCTTTTACTGTTTGTGACAATGCTACTCATTTTCATCCACCTTACATAACTTCATGTCTTTTCTAACTTATCTTAACTTAAACTACATTTTAATTCACATACCTGTTAAATGTGTTTGTTGGTCTGTATGTTTGTCTCTCACTATCAGTCAGAATTTCTTCTCACTAAAAATGTGAAAGACCAAGCTAAAGAATGGTACACCACTCTCATACAAGGCAATAATGGACATCTTTTCAACTTTCCTTTGAAGGTAACTAAGTCAGAAAACAAATCACAACCTCCCTTTGATATTTAACTTGTGTTATATGACTTCTAAACAGTCAGTCTTTTTTATCCCTTTCTAAGACTCCTGTAAAGAAACCCACTTTGGTAGAGGCTTTTAGTGGATTCGCAGAGCTGCCACAGCACTCAGCACAGCCCCAGTGTAACTTTATAGTATATCCTCACATGAATATTTTTCATAATCTGTTCATACACAATGGTCCTCATTATGACCCCGGCGGTCCAAAGACCGGCAGGGCCGTGGCGGTGGTCTTGATGGCCAAATTACGATTTCAGCGGTTTGGCCGAAGCCAAACCGCCAATACTTCACCCATCCCGCCACTTCTGTGTGGTCGGTCGGGCAGGAGGTGAACACCTCCAGCACAGCGGAGGCCATAATAACACTAGCAGTAATACAATGTGGGAGACCACCACCATTTATCTGACGGTTGCACCGCCAGAAAATGCTGGCGGTCTTGCATCCTGGTGACAGGAATCAGCATTCCTGTCACCACGATACACTCACATACACTTCCACATACCTGCACAAATGCATTTACACACTTCTACACACAATCAAACACACCCCCACTCACTCACACAAATGCTACATACACACCCATCCGCACTGACATAAATATACAAACAACAAAAATGAAAAAGAGGGCTAGAAAAATGGGAGATTTATAAAGAACGACAAAAAATGGTCATGTGCATAGTACTCCCATATAAGTCACAAAACATCAAGATGCACATCCTACCCTATTATATGTAATATCAAGTATCCACACACCACAGTAACCACAGTAATCACCCTGAAAAGGGGATGCGGAGACTGGGTAGGTGTACTACAACGTTTCTTCAATAAAGAAACAGGATGGCCGTTAATGACGGTTGTTTTTGAAGTCCTCTGACATCCCTATGGGGCCCATCCTTCATTGTGAGGAGGGTTCCTGTTAACATAATGAATCTATTCCATCAGAGGAGTGAGGATGAGATAGGTGATTTGAGGTCCTGACAAATCGCACTAGATCTTCTATGACTACTTGAGCAAGAAACATGTTGACCTATTTGAGGGCTGCATAGGGACTACCGATTCTGCCCCACCATATTCCCTGAAAACAGGGTTGTGTGGATACTTGATATTACATATGATAGGGTAGGGTAGGCATTATTCTGTTTTCCCTTGATTTATTGTTTTTTAATCATGACAGAGGGTTTTGTTTTTTGCTAATAAATCAATTTAGATTTTTCTCCCTCTAGTCATTTTTAACAGCTTTTCTCACCAATCCCCACATAATTGCATTCACCCACCGGCAAACATCTTAAACAAAAGATCTCCGGAAAGAGCCCCCTGGAGGGGCCATTCGGGCATTGCAGCGCCGGCCCGACGAGGAGCAAAGCCCGATGATGAAGCATGTCACCAGTTGGTGAGTGAGGGCTCTTGTTCCAAAATATTGGATATTTTCAGGGTCCTGTCTTACTTTTTTCTTTTTGTTGTCCCCAAATTGGGTCAAGTGTATTGTAACTCTTTTTTGGAACTGTGCATCTTGATGTATTGTGATACATATACAAAGACCATTGACATGCACACATTTACTCTCCCCTCTAGCACATACCCACATTCACACCCTCTCCCCCCTCACCTACATGTATCCATTCACACCCCCTTCTGCACCACCCACATACACTCTCCCCATCCATCTGCATTCACGAAACATACACACACCCACCTCCCCCCCGCATTCATGACACGCAGTCACACAAGCACTCACTCACACACACACACAAACCCCTCACCCCGTTGGACGATTACTTACCTCATCCATCGAGGAGGTTGTCCAAGAGGGGACAGGTCCCGGCGCTTCCACTGTTGGCAGCGCTCCCCCATCAGGACACCGCCACACCGTATTACAGGTCATAATGCAGCATGCAGCGTCCTTTTGGCGTGTCCGCACCGGCAGTGAAACGGCCTCTTCCCCTCCAACAAGCAGCATGACTGCTGTCGGATTTCCAACCGATTTCGGGTGGAAATCTGATGGCAGGCATAATTCAACAGTCTTAAGACCACCAGCACTGGCAGTCTTTCGGCACCTACGGCTTTGGCGGTTTTCTAAAAAGACTGCCAAAGTCGTAATGAGGGCCTATGTCATTTATACTCCATTTCGTACACATAACTGTATATGCAGCCAAAAACTCCTTCTTGAGCATTTTTCTATTACTACTCTGCCTTCACATAAACATTCTAGTTTTTTTTCTTCCCTTCTCCTCATGCTCCTGTAGCTCTGCTACCATGGTCACCAACTTTGAAACATTCTCTGCTAGCAGTAGGTCCCAAATTCACAACACTTTCAGAAAGCAGCATGCTAACTTTTAAACCAACTGTATCAGGTGTGGTTGAGTGTTTGGAATTATAAAAATGTCTGAAACACCAATACATTTTTGTTATTTCTCTAAAGCCAATCACATGTGTACTTAGTTTTTTCTTAATAACGCTACCAACTTTCAATCACTAGCATATTTACACCATCCAATCAAATTTGGGGGCATATTTATACTCTGTTTGCGCCGGGTTTGCGTAGTTTTTTTTGGCGCAAATCCGACGCAAAATTAACTCCATATTTATACTTTGGCATTAGACCCGTCTAGCGCCAAAGATCTTGGAGTTTGCGTCATTTTTTAGCGTGGACACCTTCCTTGCGTTAATGATATGCAAGGTAGGCGTTCCCGTCTAAAAAATGACTCCGAGGCATGTGCGCCGTATTTACACTCCCGGGCAAAAATGACGCCCGGGAGTGGGCTGGTCAAAAAAATGACGTCCAGCCGCTTTAGCGTCATTTTTTAACGCCTGGTCAGGGCAGGCGTTAAGGGACCTGTGGGCTCGGAAGGAGCCCAGAGGTGCCCTCCCATGCCCCCAGGGACACCCCCTGCCACCCTTGCCCACCCCAGGAGGACACCCAAGGATGGAGGGACCCATCCCATGGAACTTAAGGTAAGTTCAGGTAAGTATTATTTTTTTTTTTTGGGTGGCATAGGAGGGCCTGATTTGTGCCCCCCTACATGCCACTATGCCCTATGACCATGCCCAGGGGACATAAGTCCCCTGGGCATGGCCATTGGGCAAGGGGGCATGACTCCTGTCTTTGCTAAGACAGGAGTCATTTCAATGGGGGTTGGGAGTCAAAAAAAAATGGCGCTAATCGGGTTGAGGCGAAAATTTTGCCTCAGCCTGACTTGCCCCATTTTTTGGCGCCCAAGCTCCATTTTCCCCTACGCCGGCGCTGCCTGGTGTAAGTCATTTTTTTTTACGCACACCAGGCAGCTCCGCCGGCTAACGTCATTCCATAAATAAGGCGCCCGCATGGCGCTTTGGAATGGCGTTAGCCGGCGTTAAATTTTTTGATGCACAACTGCGTTGGCGCAGTTGTGCGCCAAAAAGTATAAATACGGCCCTTGGTCTTTTAACTTTTAGGTGCTAGACTCCATTTTAACTGCCTTTCATTTCAAATCTGTCTCGTTCAGCTGCAGTTATCTCCTGTGTGGTACTCTCGATTCCCTTCAAAATGGTCAGAGTGTGGATTGTGGACATAGCTTTGTGTTTTGGGTCATAGTGAGTTCTAGAAAGAGTGGTATTGGCAGGTAGCTGGGTTTATCTAATGTGGACTTTACTTGGATTGGTCAGAGATGGTTAAAGTGGCATCAATTGCTGCCTCTGGTTGAAAGTGTTGTGGTTTGATAACATCCAGACTTCCTGATTGTGCACTTTGGTGGCAATTACCAGGGCACAGTTACTAGAGAAATATACCTTTGGAAAATTACTGACACTTTTTCCACGCTCTGCCTTGGTATTCTTAACATTTGCCAAACGCAGAACTGGAAGTGGTCAATTGTATTCTACCCACAGATAGACAAATCCAGGAAACATATTAATAAAACTGTTCCTGCATTCCACAGAGACCCCAACTTGGGCTCTATGCACCACAATAATATACGCATTGATATGGATGGTATATATAGAAATGATGGCATTCACATGACAGAGAAAGGCAACAGTGTTTTCTTACACAATTTGAAAAACTGCATCCTGTTTTATGTGTAGTAACAACCTAACCATCTTAAACTGAAAAGCCCTTTTCAGAGCCAATCCCTTTACCAAAGACATATTCATTTAAAATTGTATTCCTGTTTAGTAATCCTCATGTGGATCAGCTGATCCATCCAAGATTCACAAACCAAATGCAGCCAAAGAATGTACACTAACAACACTAAAGTATGTGTCAGTGGCTGTGTAATGGATTTATTTGAGTGAGTGTGAGAGTGTCTGCCTTGGTGCGTCAGTGGGTGTGACAGTCTATGTCTGGGTGTGTGACGGGCTGTGAGAGTACCTTTCTGGGTATCACAGTGGGGTGTCTGTGTGGGTATGTGAGTGGGTGTGAAAGTGTCGGTATGGGTGTTAGTGTTAGAGTGTATGGGTGTCAGAGTCAATGTGAAAGTTCTGTGTCAGTGTCACTGTTGGTGTGAGAGTGTCTATATGGGTGACAGAGTGAGTGTGAGAGTGCATGGGTGTCAGAGTGAGTGTGACAATGTCTATATGGCTGTCAGAGTGAGTGTGTGAGTGTCTGTATGGAGGTGTCAGATTGGGAATGTGAGTATATAAACATATATATATATATATATATATATATATATATATATATACACCCAACCTTGTGAAGTGCACTGCCTTTGCCTGTGTGTGACAGAGGTTGTCTGCAAGGCCTGGCCTGTGGCCAGACCCTGAGGCCAGCCCCATTAACCACCCAACCTCAAGCTGTGCACTGCCCTTTGGCCATGTACAGCAGGAGTTGGCCACAGCCTGTCTCTCTGGGTCTGAGAATAGATGTGAGAGGGTGTATCTGGGGGTGAGAGTGGCTATGAGTGTTGGTCTGGGTATGAGAGTGAGTGCATGAGGGTCTGAGTTGGTCTGTAAGTGGGTGTGTCGGAGTCTGTGTGGGTCTGTGAGTAGATAAGTGAGTGTCTGAGTGGGTCTGTGAGTGCGTGCATGAGGGTCTGACTAGGGCTGAGAATGGGTGTATGAATGTCTGAGTGGGCCAATGAGGGGGTGCGTGAGTGTATGAGTGGGTCTGTGAGTGGGTGCATAAGGGTCTGAGTGGGTTTGTGAGTGAAAGGAGATCAAAAAAGAGAAATTGAGAGAGAGATCAGGAGCATGAAAGGGACAGAGATAGAGAGTTTTTAGTCCTTGATGAATGATATACTTAGAATGAGATATTTCTGGACAAATTGGAAGGAAAAATGTATTTGTCAATTAAAGAGAGTGAGATCATATTTCAGTGTAAATCTTAAACTTTTGAAGTTTAAAATAAATTAAAGAAGGAAAATAATCACAGACACACCTGGAGTAGTGCCCTCAACTTTCAGTGGGAGGGTCTGTGATCTTAACCGGTAGGCCATAGGTGACTCTTATGGTGATTCTGTCTCTCTCTTTCTCTTCCATCCCATTATGGGATGGAAGAGATAGAGAGAGAGTGACAGGACTGCATGAGAACAGGCCTCCACGTCCCCGCAATCCTAGCCAGCTCTCTGCATACTGCTGCAGATGGTATTACTCTCACAAGCAGGGAGCTGCTTTGAAAAGCTGCTTGTGGGAGCAACGTTTACGTGTGTTTCCCTGCACACATATTTGCGGGCAGGGAAACAGATAAAACATGCACTTTCTGTGCCCAGGAGCTGTTTGACAGCTCCTACATCAGAAAGCAAATGTTGTTTGCTTTTGCTTGGTGGAAGCTGTCAACTCCCACCAATCAAAAGCAACCAGCTATGTCCCAGCGGTGGGCACCCCAGGACATAGCAGGAGCAAGCCCTGGGGTTGGCAGTCTCATGGGCCATTCTGGGCTCCATGAGGAGGACTGTGTGGGCCCCCTCCAGTGATGATTGCCCAAGGGAGGTGGTGGTACTCAGGACTTGGGGGATCTGCAATTAACCCCCTTCACTTTTTATTGAAGCCCCAGTGAGGTGGTAGTCCTCGGGGCTGTTGGGAGCCGTGCTGCTCCCACATCATATTAGTTTAAAGCCCCAGGGAGGTGGCAGTCCCTGGGGCTGTGGGGGGCATGCAGCCCCCTTCATCATATTAGTTTGAATAGAGGCTGGAAGGGATATGTTAGTTAAACTTAGCCCCACCAGTGGGTGAGCTCAGCCTGATGTATCCTTGAAGGAAAGATTTTCTCTGTGTTGGATTTTTAAAGAACGTTGCTTTCTGGGATTGATTTTTGCCACACTTCACAGGAAGTGGTCCCCATCCTTACCCAGGAGCAAAGATAAATATGACAGAGCTGCCCAGCAGCTCAGATCCCTGCTGACAGGAGGTACTGTAGAAGAAGAACTGCTCTGCTGAACCTCTGGTCTGTACCTGAAGGACTGCACCCACAGGGACTGCACTAGCTGCACCCTTAGGACTTCATCAAGAAAATGACTTTGCCTTGCTTCTGCAACTCCTGGAGTGGACTCCCTCTAAGCTACAGGTAAAATAACTGACCAGAGTCCCCCACATCAAGTCCTGAAAAAAGAGCCCAGCTGATCTGTGTCCATTGGCCATTTGAGGATTGTGACCAGGTGCATTCTGGGAACTGTATTTCCACGTTCCATGGAGCAAATTAGAGCTTCTAGAACCTTGGATCAAAATTGTGGACACTTCAAGGACCCACAATGGACTTCTGGAAGAAGGTCCAGAAGTTTGGAGTAATTTTGTATAAAAACTCCATAAGTGTAATGACCCAACTTCAAGCGTCAAGCCGGTTACCTTCAACCCCGGCCCGGATTTCAGGTTCATCCAGCTGAAAGGTCCGGAGCTCACGACTTCCAGGATGTGATCAGGGTCTTGCGGAAAGGCAATCCGACGATGTTGAATGAACATCGGCTTGCTGGAGAGGAACAAACAACATTGAGTAAGAAAAGAGGCCGAAAAGAATTCTAACTGTGAAGGTAAAACTTTGACCGAGGCCTCCCACTCAGAGTATCCGAGCAGGAATCCATTACAGTTGACCTCAACTTTCGACTTTATCCTGGTTAAGCATGACCAGATGTCCCATGTTGGCGCTTTTCATTTTTAGGCACTAGAAACATCTTTAAAATTTCATATTGTGGTTTTATCATTTTGGTTTCATTTTAAAGATACAAATATTTCCTATTTTTATAAATTGTGTCAGAATTTTATTGTGTATTGTGTTTTACTTATTTACTGCTTTGTTGAAATTAAATGCTTTACAAATTTGTCTCCTAAGTTAAGACCGAAGACCTAAGTTGGACATAGTGGGCGACTGTGGCCTATTGCTAAGTGTAGATACCTACCTGCCCTTGCCAATAACCCAGTTTCCCCAAAAATATTTAAAACTATATATATATATATATATATATATATATATATATATATATATATACACACACAAGAAATATGAAAGATGGCCTGAGTGCCTTAATTTGTGGGGTACTTTGTAGTGCAGAGCATGGCGAGGGTGCGAGTTATAGTTACCTTAGGGCACGAGTTATAACTATTTTTTTTTTTTTTATTGTATTTCGTAACGTTCTTTAAACTTTGATTTTTCAGTGAATTTCTATGTTTTTTAAACATGTAGTAATTTTAATTACTATACATCAATCCAACCACAGGCGCGCACGGCCTTTAGCCATGCGCTGTGGTGGTTGGCCCCTGAGACCTACCCCCGATAAGTACCTAACCATGCACATCCTTCACCCATGCACAGGGGCAATTGCCCGTAGGACCTGGCCTGCAGCCAAACCCTGCGGCCAATACCCCCCAACCACCCAAACCCACGCTGTGCACAGCTCTTTCACCATGTATGGCAGGAGTTAGTAGAAGCTTCTCTTGGTGTGAGAATAGGTGTGAGATGGTGTATCTTGGGGTGATAGTGGCTGTCAGATTGTCTGTCTTGGTGTGAGAATGCACACATCAGTGTTATAGTGGGTGCATCAGTCTGTGCGTGGGTCTGTGAGTGGCTGCATGAGGGTGTCAGTGGGTCTGTAAGTGGCTGCGTGAGTGTCTAACTGGGTGTGAGTGGGAGAAATTTATTAAAAATAGAGAAAATGAAAAAGAGAGTATTTTTAGGCTTTAATGTCTTGTATACTTAGATTGAGATATTTTTCAAAAGTATATTTTTTTAATTTAAAAAAAGGAAATTAGTCCAGCTGGATTTGAACTCCCATAGCTCAGCGTGGAGGTCTGGGATTTTCTCTTTTTGTTTTTCTTTAGCCCTTTGTGTGCTATGTGGAGCCACGAGGAAGCCCTCAAGGGCTCTGCTTTTTTATTTATTTATTTAGAATTAAATTTGTATTACGAAGCCCTTTATGGGCTATGTGGGACGGCGAGGGTGCCCTCATACCTTTTAAAATGTTATATTTAAAACAATGCCCTTACGGGCTACCTGTCACTGTGGGGGAAGCCTTAAGACTTCCCTTGCTGTGCCAATTCTTCATTTCTGTCCCCTACATGCATGCAGAAGACATTGATAAACTTCGGATTTTGACAGTGGGACCTGCTTTTATGGTCAAGACCCAAAGTGTTTGCTGTGGTTTGGCTGTAGCTGCAGTGCTTCAGCCAAGCCAGAACAAACATCTATGTCCTGGTGGTGTGGCAGTCCCCAGGGCCATCTGTGGTCCATGAGGAGAGCCGTGCAGCCCCCCTCCAATGAGAACTTAGCCCCAGGGTTGGTGGTATCCAGGGCACAGAGGTGACCCCCTTTCTTGTTGTAAACATTTGCCCAGGGGGGTGGTGGTCCCCTGGGCAGCGTGGGGCATCATGCCCCCGCTCCAAATAATGTGTTGCCCCAGGGGGTGGTGATCCCAGGAGCAGTGGGGAGGGCACAGGTCCTCCCGGCATTAATTAAAAGATCGCCCCAAGGATGTGGTGGTCCCTGGGACAGCGAGAGGGTACTAGGAAGCGCTCCTTTTTTCTTTTAAAAAAAGCCCCCTGGACTTGGCTCACCCAGAGGCATTAGGCATATAAAGCGCGGGAGCCTGTGCTTCATTTTTGTAAAATCTTTACGCAGATTTAAGGATTAACGTGGCTCTGCTTGTAAAAAAAAATATGTTTTATCCCTGAGGGGTCCCATTGGGACCACACCACCAGAGCTAAGGGTTCAGGGTGCGAGCACTCTGGCCTCTTTTATTTTTTTTCTATTTTTTTTTAAGATGGCTGACAGAAGCTGTTGAAGTGTTATCAGCCAATCAGATCTCAGCACAAGAACGTAAGTGGTTGTGAATCCTTTGCGTCCCTAGATTTACAAATTAGTTTTTCCCTTAATTTTTCACAAACTACTGAATAGAAATACACAAAAATGAAAAAAGGACTCTTTCTGGACCAGGGCCTACCTTCCTGCCAAATTTGGTGTAATTCTGTTCAGTACTTTGTGCGATATCACTGTTCAAAATCACGATGGAAAAATGAATGGGGAAAACGTGTTTTGGAACCCTCCTTTTTCTTAAATCTCCCCCTCCTGCCATGGACGGATCACCCCCAAAACTTTCCAGGCAGCAGCTGATGGGACTGGAAAATTTTATTTGGAAAATTTTGTGAAGATTCATCAAACAGCACCAAAGATATAGGCAAGTAAACAAACATTTTTATATAGAAACTAGGCTGTGAGTATAACTCCGACCGCCACAAGGTAATTAATACAGATTTCACAAATGGGCTGAAACATTTTATTTTATAGACTTCAAAATATAAATGCATGACTTCAAATTCCACAAAATTCCATTCTTTGCATTTTTTAATAGCTACATATCACAACATCACAAAAGGACTATGACTGGTTACAAAATATTCCACACGCTCAATCTCGCTCAATCGGCATCGTATGTACATGTTGGTATAAACAAGAAAAAAATTATATTCATTTCCGTAATCTCCCATCTTCAATAAATTAAAGTCATATTAATCTTCCTATAATAAAATAAAGCCCAAGTGGGCATATTCCTACTGCTACCTATAAATCTAGCCGAAAATGATATAATAGCTCTTCCACCTTCTTTTTTCTCATTCCAGCCCTACAAAAAATAAAATGTAAAACAGTTAAAAAAAGTTTAAACATTTTCACTTTAAACAGAGAACCTATTCTTGCAAGTGTACATGCAGTTCCTCACTGCCGTTCTAGCCATTATGGCTTTACAGTCAGAGGCAATAATATATTTGGTCCCCAAAATACATACTTTCTCTTCCCTATCTCCTCCTCTTCCATTTTCTTGAATACCATCAGTTGCACTACATTTCACCTCACTTAGCCTACCTGCATGAACCTCTTTGATGTGTTTGGCTACAAGGTAATTTACATCATCAATTTGTATGGCTATTAGGTGCTGTAAAATTATTTTGTGAAATTGCAATTTTGTACTTCCCACATAAAATTTGGGACAACTGCAGTTTAAAATGTACACTACATACTCACTCTTACAATTGTAGTGTTTTTGATCTTATGAGTTACTTTTCCTTCAATCTCTACTGTTTTTTCATGAATTATATATATATAATTAATTAATTATATAATTAATGAAAAAACAAAACAAAGGTTACTGAGACGTTATAATTAGGCTCTGATTGTACTCATTCAAAACCATGACAATTCAGCAGTTATAGTTTGAGTTCTTTCAAGTAACTATACCTCGCGCCCTAAGGTAACTATAAGTCGCTCCTTTGGCATTCACAGTTTTATTATCAATATTTTTATTGCAAATGTTGCGGTGAAAACATCAAAGATGCCATACAAAAGCTCATCAATGATCAAATCCGTGGAGTAATTAGCTGTGCATGGCGAAGGCGCAAGTGATAGTTACCATAGGGCGCGATTAATAGTTACGTTAGGGGGTGTGTTATAGTTACTTGAAAGAACACTAATTATAACTGCTGAAGTTCTATGGTTTTGTATGATATTTTACCAGTCCAAAGCTGTATTACTGTGCCGAGAGTGGTGAACGGCTTTTGTTATTTTTTCTCTTCTTTTTTGCATAATTTATGAGTCACTCTAACCCTAAAAAGGGCTTTGTTTTGACTTATACTGGGTGCTCCCTTATGTCTTGACAAAGCTAAATCCGTCTGAAGAGCTATAATCATAGCAAAACACGTGTCAAGGGTTGCTTTTACTCATTCCAGGTTGGCTTGAATTATATTTCACCAGTCCAAAGCTGTAATACTGTGCCTGGAGTGGTGAATGGCTTTTGTCGTTTTACAGCTCTGCGAGGATGGCACTGTGTCAAACCAATGCTTAAAGATTTTGCTGTACAAATGGCAAGATACTTTGTCCCTATCTAGCTCTTTATGGATAGCACTGTGCTGATCCTAAGCTTAAAAACTTTGCTAGATAAATAGGCATTTGAGGTGAGCAAATCTTGAGCGTCAATGGTGTTGCAGGGAGCGCTTTACTGGAGCTGCTCTCCACCTAAACTTGGGCACTACCTAGAGTTCTCTTTTCTTTTTTGCATAATTTATGTGTCACTCTAATCCCTAAAAGGCCTTTGTTTAGTTTTATTTACTTATAAATATTTTTTGTTGAATATCCATACAAAAATTACCACACTGGAATCGGAAGGACTCCAGGAGATTAGATATATATGGAATAACAATACTATCTAATCATGGTGACCATAATCCACTGGAGACTTTGGCCCAGATTTATACTTTTTGATGCAAAGCTGTGCAGTTTTGTGCCAAAAAGGATAGCACTGACTAGCACCATTTTTTATCGCCACTCGGGCGTCATATTTATACTTTGACGCTGGGTGGAGCTCAAAATAGTTTCGAGTCATTTTTTCCGACGTTAACCATTGTGTCTTGTCATAAGGCAAAATGACGTTAACGAAGGAAAAATTACTGTAATCCAGTTTACAACATGTAATCACCTCGCAAAACAAAAATGCACCATTTTTGCCCACAACAGCATCAAAAATAGACGCTAATGGAGAAAACAGTGCAAAGGAGTCCCAAAATGGATCCCAGAAGCCAGGATAGACCCCAGAGAGACCTCATTCAACCAGCAACCAGCCAGGAGGACACAGACAAGATCCAGGGGAGGAGAAGAAGAGGAGGAAGTGTTGTTTCAGCACAGAGGAGCATGACATACTGGTGAGAGAGGTGACGGAGCATCAAAATCAACTCTTCATCACCTCTAAATTGCCAATTGGAAGGAGAGAGGCAATCTGGGAGCAGATTGTGGATAAGATCAACAGTGTGGCAGAGGTCAGGAGAACAGTGACTGAGTGCAAGAAATGCTGGCATGACTGCAAGAGAAGGACAAAGGAAAAAATGGCACGAAACAGGAAGGCAGCACTGCAAACTGGAGGTGGGAGTCCAGCACCGCAAGAGGACTTGGACGAGATGGAAGAGATGGATGCAGCGGTCATCCCGGAGAAAATCGTCACAGGAATACAAGGACAGGACAGTGCAGAAGTCCAGGAAACAACACAAATGCAGGGTAAGTTGCATGGGGGAAATATATGCTTAACTGTCAAGTGCAAGAAAGGGGAGGCACATAAGACTCACACAATGCATAGCAAAGGAGCACAGAAGGACACAATGACCATTAAGCATGTTGCACTATGCCAAAGTAAGCTACACATGCACCTACGCTTTGGTAGTACCATGCACCATTGATACATACACAACATGGACATATTTAGAACACCACGCCTAAATACCTACATGTACAAATGCAGCACATGGGATGGATGGCATGTATAATCACTGTGCCACTGGTTGTGACTTCACAATATCCCTTTCATGTAGTTACATCAACACCACCAACATCACAAAGACCTCAGAGACCAGGTAGTCAGTCAACACCATTCCTGGGGTTACTTCATTGAGATGTCCCTTGCAGTAACACCTTGCAACTGGCTTTCCTCATTGCCCAAACGCATGTGTGCTGCATCTCACAGAACAAAGTCATGGCAACTGTCCCAACAGTACCCAGGCATGTGCTGGTAGGACCACCACACCCCACATAGACAACACATTCACACAAGGCAGACATCCCTACATCATGCAGTCAGGGTGTCCCCTGGGTGCATGGAACAATAAACTCAACAGGTGCTGAGGGAATAGCAGGCTGGACTGGTATCATTGGTAACATGGCACTACCCAGACCAACTAAACTGAAGCCCACAACTACTCTGACAGAACCATGTCAGATACATGGGAATGGGGAAATGAGCACACACAAGCACACACAAACAACACATGGGGTGTGGCTGTGAACATAACAGTGGATAATTCCACATCAACGGGTGGGGGATGGTACATGGGCAAGCCCGTGTTGGTAAGACTGCCAGTGTAGTGTACCCATTGCACTTGGCAGTACGTTGGGATGGAAGCTGGAAATCTATCTACTCATGGTAGCTCTGTAGGGCACTTAGTAAACATTTTTGATGGATCAACTAGAGACACTGCCAGTTTTGGCCTGCATTGGGTGCAACAGGACACGCTCAACTCAGCCCTGCAAATCAGGCAGTGGAAAGGGCAAAGGGCCAGGGTATGGGACCCCCTTCACTGCCCATGCCAAGTGCATTGGCTGTGCAGGGGCACCCAGGGCCACACCACACCACATCACCAACAACCATTTCATGGAGGTTACACTGCCATGCAAAGGCTGGTGGATATGCGGAAACAGACCTGAAGGGTAGTGTTGAACGTATCACTGGTCTGGTGTCACAGGACAGATGCTATAGTGAGTCTGTAAGCTGCAGGTAACCTTCCATGTCCAGGCCATTGGCCTATGGAGCATTCCACATTGACAACAGTTGCCACTACCACCTGTGCTGGTTGGGGTGGTCAAATACACAATGGCAGTCAGGTGCATATAGGAATGATGCACTTGAAATTAAAACTTGCTTAAGGCCCTGATCTAAGTACAACTCCTGTGTAATGGCTATTTCCATACACACATTTACCATCAGGCACTGTCACATACAGAATAATGTACACAGCAGAAATTTCATACCCATACTGCCCATCCATGGGTTCAACCCTGTGCTTGTATCAAATGAGCAGTACTGTTACCATGCTGCACTCATGTATCATGGTGCAAGGAGTGCTGCATCGAGGGGAGGTGTTAAGTAAGGCAAACAACCTACACAGACAGGAGTTGAAACTGAACTCTGCCAGGTCCATGAGTGCCATGCAATGTAGCACACAAACAACAACATGAGGAGCCATCAATGGCAACAAGAGCACAGTGTCCCAGCAATGCCATCCCTAGGGTGGTGCAAGGTCTCAGCACAGCATGGGTGTATGTGAAACAAGTAAGGCTGTGACAGGTGAAAATTGCCATTTGTGGTGCTGTGGCATGAGCACAGCAACACCCATTGCAAGGTCTCACCATGCAAATGGATGCAAAGGGAGGATAGAACATGAAAAGATGGTGTCAAGCCACATAAAGGATAAACAACACACTTAGAAGATATGACACAGCCAAGTGTGTCAACTGGGCTTCCATTCATGTGACATGCAGGTGAGGCATAAGGCTGTACACTGCAGCTATGATGCACTGGAACAATCACTTGGAACAAAGGGGTGCATCATAGGCCCCTAGCGCCACAGGGGCATCACTTTCAGTGACACTCCTGTGTCACAAAGCACTGCACCGTATTGACAAGGTAGCGTTAAGCCACTTTTTGTGGCTATATGTCACCTTGTAAATACGGACCCTCATGATCATCACTGTGCATGGAAGGTGGTACAATGAGTGATGCTATGGGCATGCCAGTTTTACCACAGTTGCAGATATGCACCCTTTTTCAACACACTGTTGACCTTTCTGCTATGGACTGCAATTGTCTCCAACGTTTTAATTGGCAATGTATGTTCCCTTGCACTGAAAGCCACTTTACCCAAACATGTCCCATGACATGTCCCTCAACCCTGGACTTGTGTTGTGTCACAATTGGGTGGATTCCACGAATGTGGTCACACACCTGGACATTGTAAATATTGCACTATTACACTTGTAATTAAACGCCACCTACACAACCAGCATGTTTTTCTGTGTGACACATTTACTATGCCTAGGATTTGTGATGTGTGTAACATGTCTCAAGTCACAGAGTGTCAGTACAAGAGTGCAAGAATATACGGCCACATATCTATGCACATGATACCTACATGATGTATGTTGATGCTGGTCTCATCCCCTATAAGCAATTCGCTGAGTATGTGAAACAAGTTGAACACATGTATGCTACACCTGCTACATGTGGCAGGAATGGCTGTGAAACAGTTCTCGAGCAATATTATCAGCTGGTATTACCAATAGAACACATTGGTGTGAAACAGAGGGACTCAACCTCATCTATTATTGCCACTGGTCAGTTTAGCAGGATAGGAATGAAATGTAGGCTGTTGTGAAATGTCCCACAGTGACCAACATTCCGAAACAAAACCCATACAGTGACAGCTGAATTACCTCACCTATCCATCCTATAAATGGACAACATAGTCACCTTGAGTGGTGGGTACACTGGATGGCAGATGCACAGATAAGTAGATGTGTTGTAGCTGCCAGTGTGACAGCTCAGTCATAAGGAGGTGATGAACATGTCAAGAGAGGGGTCTGGATGCAGGACGGAGTCCCTAGGACAACACACAATTTTTACTGTACACCCATGGGAAGACCATGAGACCTAATCAAATGACCCATGAAGTAAGGGAGTACTCAAAATTATTTATTTTGATAATAAAAAAACTAAAAAAAATTATGAACGCCTATCCTGACCTAACCTAACCTAACCTAACCGCACCTATCCTAACTAAACCTAACCCACAACAGACCCTAACTACTATATGCTACACTTACCTGGCACATGTAACAACACATTATAAACATTCGCCCCCCACCCCACTCATATCACAGGACACCAGGACAATATAAACTAAACTACACATTTACTAACTATTGCTAAACCAATATACATTTTTTTGGTATTTTTATTTTTTATTTTTTTTAAATATTTTTTTAATAAACACATAAATGCCCCAACATCACCTCCACCTACCCACCCACATAGTAAAACATAAAAAGTAAAAAAAACACCCCCAAACCTACTTATCCTAACTAACACACTAACCTATTCTAACCTACAACTAACCCCCTAATACCCACTAAAAGCCTAGAAATAATTAGTAGGGAGGGGACTGAACTAGGGAGGAGTGACACCATGCCATTCAGAGGTTGGTCCTTTTGAGTTTCGTCTTAATATACTTGAAGGTCTTCGTGTATGAAGTCTAAGTTTTTGAGGACCTGTGTCTCAGCCCTCTTTAAGTCTCTGATGGCACTCATGTCCATGGCAGCAGGTCTGGTTGACTGTGGAACTGAAGTAGAGGGTGCAGCTGCTTGAGCAGTAATGATGTTGGCAGCTGTGGGCCCCTGCACAGCTGTGGTGCTTGGTCCACCCTGTGTGGGCAGTATGGGTCCCCCTTGGCTGAATGCCCATCACTCAACGGTGGCTCGCTCCAAGCGATAGAGGGGTGCCATCCTCCTGAACCCAGATTCCACTGCCAATATGTGCTGATAGTGCACTGCCCTCATCTGAAATGCACAGAGTTGGTTGTTATCCGTGTTGGCAGCAACCATCAGTGTCAGCATTATGTAGAGCATGTACAGAAAATTAACTTACTATCAACACCGATTTGAACATGCCCTCCTACTCACATTCCGGAAAATTCAATGGCCCTGATGGATGAAACGACAATGCTGCCTTAGCACTATTTCCTTTACACCATAGGTACCCACAACAAGATTATGAAACAAACTAAAATTGAACTGCATAGATTTTGTACAATGCAAAGGCAGCGTCAACTTCACATTGATCAGGGCTATGCCTCCATATGTTGATCTTGAGAATATGGATGATACGTGCAGACTACACATTTGTCTGACATGTGTAGATATTTGGTACATACTGTGATTGACACACTCAGCCTACATTCCAACCATATCATGTATTGAACACAGTAAACAGTTGAAAATCATAACATTTTGCATTGTAATAAAAATTACTTTGTGGTGGACCTGCAGCCCTAGCTGCATATATTCTCATCCATTCTGATGTGCATTCCACAGACATGTGTGTGCAAAGTGTGAGGTCATGGGTACCCTTTGACAGGATTGGACCCCATGGCAGTGGCAGGAGTGATTTCCATGGATGTACTGTGCAAGCTCCACTTCTCACATTGTTTATCATACCTGGGCTAATCATGTTGAACATTGTCACCAATTATGTCCCCCCTTGTTACACATATTCCATGCAGCCATTGCAACTCTCACACTGAGTTGTGCTAATGGTCTGTTCAAACATTATAGTCTCACCATATTTTGACATCCACTGCCTCATGTGTGGGTCCCTTGTTTAGCTCATTTTTGAACATGTTGTTGTTGTGTGTGATGAGCTATTGTTGTACAAGTTGGCAACATGGATGTAATTAATATGTAGTCGTCCATAGACTGTGTCCTTCAGTTGTCACATTCAACTGATGAGGCTAATTGTGATGTGTGTGATGGTAGCAGTTCACTCTTACACTTCACATGTGATGTTGCTACAGTACTCTTCAGATTGGTGTTTAAGACATGCTCTCTGAAGTTAAACTCCTAATCCTAAAGTATATGTTTAAGAGATTGAAGACACCAAAGCCGGATTGTGTGAATAAGTGAGGTGTTTATTGACAAAATCTACAAAGTGAGTTACATGATTATTGAGTGAATACGTTTTTAGCAATGTGCAGTCTGCAGCGTATCCCAGCAGCTGTTGTCTGCTGTTCCCCCTCATTTTCTTCTCCACCATCCTCCTCCTCTTCCTCAGGCAGGTCATATACCTGCTCACACAAGGGGATGTTCATCCGCACACATATGTTGTGCAGAATAGCACAAGTCAATATGATCTTAAAGATCATTTGTGGGGCATATAGGAGGCTGCCTCCTATGATGTCCAGGCACCTGAATCTGGACTTCAGGATATGCAATACAATACAATACAATACAATAGTGCGTGTCCTCCAATGTCCCTCATTACATGGACGCTCTGCTGCTGTGCTTAGGAAATGGGGTCATTATCCATGGCTGTATGCCATATCTCTGATCCGCTGCAAAAGATTAAAGGATTAAGTTGTTGTTAGGGCTTGCAACAAGTATGTCATGTAGCATGGCAGTTGATATTAAGAGCTGGTGTGGCTCATATGTATTTGTGGTTTGGTGTGAGTTCCTATCCTTGTGTGATCTTTCCTCAGCACTAGGTTGTTGGACATGACAATCTTGTGTTTGGGTCAAGGACATGGAACATATGATTTGGATTCCACACTGATAATCATTATATATGTAAGATGTGTTGTGTAGTGCACCTTTGTATCAGTGTGTTATCACTAGAGCGGACATGACACATCCTCACAACACAATGGGGTCAGATGTGGTGGCAACATGGTTGCACTACAGAGCCTGTACATCCCATCCCTTTTGACATGTGTTAATGTGGATGAGGTGTGACACGCCCTTTGAAATTGGTTAGTGTATATGCACTACATGTATCCAAAATTGGCTGCACTGTCCTGCAACATTTCAACTATGCAAGAATGTCCCTTGTGTGACATGTTACTTGGCAACCCTTTGTTGTCCCCTGCACCAGTTGCTCATGTGCAGTGGTGCACCAACACTACCTACCCTGAACCAGGGTACTTGGCTAGCTGCCTTGTGGAGGTGGATGTATCTGTGCAGGACGGTGCACTGCCCTGTACATATGCTGTTTTGATGGCCAATTGGCCCTTTCTGCATTCATCTGAGTTCATAGCACAGTCTACTTTCTTCTTGCAACCTGCATACAGCACCCCTGGGATGGTATTAGTTGTTGCCACTTCCTCAGGTTTTAGGGGACAGCTACATGTGAGTCTGCATCATCATGCTATGTATTTTGTAGTGACAGACCTGCAGCGCGAAACATTGCATATTCCTTCCACGCTACATACAGAATGGGAGGGTGGCCAATTTACAATGTGGCTTCAAGTCCTGATGAAATGGTCATCTGCCAAGATGTACATACAGTGCAGGCCATGACTATGGAACTGTGGGCTATTACATTGTTACCTTGGTGTTCCAGAGTGGCAGCTAATGTTTGTGTCAGCCATGAGGTGTCCAAGGGTGTGTATGCCATTGTCACAGGATGATCAACATAACTACCAGTGTCTCTCCTAGCTTCCAAAATATTAATGTGCATTTATACTGTCGACACATGCACAGTGCAGGCTATGGGATGGAGCTCAGCTACTTAGCAAATGTGTATTTTGGCACAGTGCATGTGAGATCAGTGATGTCCTGTTCTCTCCTGTTGGGTCCCACTATGACATCCATGATCTGCACTGTCTGACTGTGTCTCTGCCCCCTACTAGGCCATTTATTGTATCTGGTACAGACATGATGGTGTTGTGAGTCAGTGAGTGTTGCATGTGAGGTTGCACTACAGTAGATGTGGTTCCACTTCTCACACATCTGCCACATGGTATGTGATGGGCATTGATCTTGATTTCCTTTGTGTATGAGCCAATGTGTAAGGCAGATGTCTCTGCACACTACAGATAACTTACTTATGCGTTGATGAGATGCAGTTGATATAGGCACAAGTTGTGTGGTGTTTGATATTTGTTCTGGAAGTGATTTGAACAGCATAACTTGAGGCATCTGTGCCTATTTGGAAGTTGCATGACATGGGCATGGTGTATGCCTTTGACATGTCTGTGCTATTGTTTGTTTGGTGTAGTGTGTGTGATGTGTATGTAGTGGGCAACCTGAGGGCACTTGAAGTGGTCTGTGTAGTTCTGCTGTAATCAAAGGGTACGTGCCTGCACCTGTCCTTCCTGTGGTGTGCCTGTCAAGCTGTGGGTGTTACGTACATGTGGGTGTATGTAGTCCAGCACAATCAGTATGTACTGATTGTGCTGTACTACAGCATGGTGCATATGTATTTTCACCTGCACATTTGTTTAACCCTGGCCATATGTTACTGTAGATGTGTATGTCTTGTGTGTCCGACAGGGTTGGTGTGTTGTGTGTACATTACTCAATTTGTTGAGTTACCTACAAGTAGGCCATTTCCAAATTGTTTATCCTGGAATTGTTTATTGATCCTGTTGTCCTGGAATATGTAGGCATCATGGACACTGCCAGGATACTTGGCCAAATGTTTATGAATATTCTGCGATGGTCCACTATGCCCTGCACATTAATGGAATGCGTGTGCTTGCGATTCCAGTATAAGTGCTCTGTTGCTGTAGGTGGTACGAGCCGGACATGGGTGCAGTCAATTGCACCTAGCACATGTGGAAAGCCGTGGATTTGATAGAACCCCTGTTTGTTCTCCTGCTGCTTTTGCTGGGTGTTGGGAAAGCTGATGTGGTGGGGTGTCAGGGAGATGATTGTGTCTAACACCTTTGGCAGGAATGCAGAGAACAATGGCTGTGGGACACCAGGAACCACTGCACCAGTTGTTTGGAAGGAACCACTTGCCAGCATGTGCAGGACAGCGAGCCTCTTTGTCATAGGTGGTATGTTGTGTGGGGTCCGCAGTCTGGCTGCAATTTGTGGCTCAATGTGGTGCAGCAGGTGTAGTATGGCTTGCTGGTTGAGTCTGTAAGTCCTAATAATGTCCAGGTTCCAAAGGCCAAGGAGGGTTGTCCTGGTCCTGAAGAACTTCCCCTGCCTTCTGCATTTCTTTTGTGGGCCACGTTGTTGTGGTGGTGTATGTAGGAGTTGTTGCTGTCCTCTGTGCCATATAGCAAACTGTATCAGTATCACCTCCATCCTCTTCTGTGGGTTGTAATGTTGCTTATGTGTGTTCTCCTTAAGTAGTGGTATGTTTGCCTCATTTTAATGCCTGCCCTGACTCAGGCAATACATTTTGATGCAAATCAGAGTTCTCTTCATATTTTTGGGTCCGCCTCCCACTCGTGTGGCATTTTTGCCCGGGTGGTTAAATATGGCGCAAGGGTGTTTAAAGTAATTTTTTGGACTGGAACGTCTAGCTTGCATTTCATTGACACCAGGAGGTTTCATGAATCCAAAAAATGACGATAACACCAATATTTTGATGCTTGAAGAGTCTAGCAACAAAATATAAACATGCCATTGGGTTTGCTCTGAATTAGCGTAAAAAAATTACGCCTATTCAGTGCAAACAGAGTATAAAAATGCCCCTTTGTGTCTGCTCTCAGGAGCGGGCAGACACAAAGAAGGATTGCCCGCCCTTGCGGCTGCACACATGAGTGAAGGCCATGTGGGGAGCTAGCAAGGACAGACAGTGGGGCCAGGAGCCGTGATGCCTTCCAATGTCTTCCAGCTCTAGGGTGCCAGAATGGGACAGGGCACTCCTCACTTCAAAAGAAAAAGGGAAAACATGACGCACGGCCACATTTAAGGCCAAAACCTAAAGAAAAACCTCAACACTACTCTCCCTGGCAGAGACACTAAAAAAACTTTCCCCACAATGCCTTTAATTTGCTTTACATTTTTGCCCATAGCTCCACCTATGGTGTTCCTATGACGATGGAACTACTACAAAAATGTTCGGCATGAGGTGCTCTTTCTGTCCAAGTCTTTTGGGTCCCCTTCTGAAACTGGGGGACCACAGAATCATCACTGGCCCTAATTTTGCTTCCATTTTCCAAATTCTTCCATAGCTGGAGCTTTGGCTCTATATCTGGGAGTGATTTACCTTCTAGAGGCCTTATGTATATCAACATTTTACCTCTGGGGGCTGAATGTATGGTTACCCTATAAAGCTTTTTAGTGTGATTACATTGGAATGATATTTCATGTGGTTATGTCCTCTATGGGCTGAATGAAATATCTAACTAAATGTTGTCTCCATATTGTTTTCATGTGATTACAACATCTAGGTTTTAATTATATGGTTACATTGCAATGATTTTCCAAAATTCTATTTTTTATTGTGGTGTCCTCTAGGGGCTGTTCTGATCATTACATTTGAATGCTAAGTATATGAAAGTATATGAAAAAAATGCACAATCACAAAGTTTAATCCTGATAAATGTCTTTATTGGGTTTGCAAGATGATATAATATGTTTTATTTATCCATCATTATTGCAATTATGACACTGATTCATGCCAAAGTGATATCCTTAGTACACCATGACTGTTTGAACACTCTTGAAACGTTTAGGTTATACCTGTACGGGATCACCAGTTGTTGAGCAAAGCCATCTATGGTATATTCCATCTGCCAATGTAAATTTGTAAATTACTGCATAGTATTTAGTAGTGTGTGCATAAAAAAAGTACTTCTCCTTTTCCAAAGAAAAAGTACTGACAGGACAATAATTTATTGAGTGTTATTATTGCGTGCCAGTGATTGGTGATTCTCAGCCCACACCGCCTCCCTTGAGCTGGCCTTAGACTCCTCCACCTTGCTACCCTGTGAGTGTCAAGTGCTAAATTGGGGTAATTGGTTCCCAATGAGGACGACTGAGGAACTAATAT
Organism: Pleurodeles waltl; assembly: GCF_031143425.1. NCBI lineage: Eukaryota > Metazoa > Chordata > Amphibia > Caudata > Salamandridae > Pleurodeles > Pleurodeles waltl. The sequence continues at coordinate 253,652,487 of NC_090437.1, read as the reverse complement.
TTGTGCTGGCCACATAACTAATAGCCCAATTTCCAACACCACTGCAGTCTAAACCATTCCACTGTATGCCACTTTGCTGTGTGCTGATCCACTCTACGTTATTCCAGTCTATGTCACTCCACTGTACCACACTCTACTCTACGCTATTTCACTGTATGCTACTCAACTCCAAAGCACTCCACTCTGTGCTATTGCACTATATGTCACTCCAGTGTACACTACTCTTCTCTATACCACTTTACTGTATGCTATTTGACTCTAACCCACTCAACTGTATGCCACTCCAGTGTAGTCTACTTCACTGTATGTTACTCCACTGTACACTACCCCACTCTACCTTAGTCCACTCTTTGGTACTGCACTGTGTGCCACTCCACTATACACCATAGCATTATATGCCATGGCACTCTACGTCATGTACCAATAAGTTACAAAACTCTACACCATGATGCTATTTGAGACTTCACTTTATGACAATCCAGTCTATGCTACTCAAGTCTACTCCACTCTATGTCCCTCTACTTCACTCTACAACACTCTACACCCCTCATTCTACAAACTATACTCTATTCTATGTGACTCCACTGTACAACACTGTTCTCCAGTCTATGTCACTGTACAACACTGTAGTTCACTCTCTGCCACTCTTCCACATTCTATGACACTCTATACAACTCCCTCTGAGCAACTCCACGACAATGTACTTGACTCTACATTATAACACACTACTCACTCTACTCCACCACTCCACTCGATTGCACTGTATGTCACTTGACTCTAAACCTTCTATGCCAGTTCACTGTGCCACACTCTACTGCACTCTACCCTACTACACTCTACAACACTGTACTCCACTCTATGGTACTCCACTCTATGAGAGTTCCCCCACTATATAACATGGCATACCACTCCAGTGTCTGACACACCACTGCACTTTGTAACACTTTACTCCAGTGCATTCCATGGAGTTCACTCCACAGCCATGTACTGTATGACATGCCACTCTGCTATATAATACTCTATGCTACGCCACTCCACTCAACTCCACTGTATGACACTTTACCCCCGCTATACCACTGTACAACACTCTACTCTATGCCATACAATTCTACATTATATTCTACTCTATAGAAATCCACTCTACAACACTTTACTATGCTCTATGCCAGTGTACGATGTTCAAATACACTCTATACTCCTACATTCCACTGTACAACACTCTACTCCACTCTCTACTGCTCTACAACACTCTACTCAATTGTACGTCACTCTACTCCACTCTACAATCAATCAATCAATTGGTTGACTTATATATTATGACTTGTTACCGGTGAGGGTATCTGGTACTGGTAGGGTCCAGGTTCTCAGTAAAAGAGTCAGGTTTTCAGCATCCTACAGCACTCCTGTAGAGTAGGAGAGGTCCCGAGGTGTGGAGAGAGGTTGTTCCAGGATTTGTTTATGAGGTAGGAGGAGTGTCCTCCTGCTCTGTGGCATTGTATGTGGGGGGTGTGGGGCACTGCGAGGGTGGCGGAGTGGAGGTGTGTAGAGAGTTTGTGAAATCTCAGGAGGTTGTTGATGTTGGCAGGTCCAGAGTCATGCAAGGATATGAAAGTGAAGGTGAGGAGCCTGAACTGGTATCTCTTCTGAACTAGGAGCAAGTGGAGTTTCCTGAGGTGGAGGGTGATGTGGGTGTGATGAGGGAGATCGACAATGAGTCTGTATGAAAATCTATGCAACTTCCTCTGCACAATTTACACCACTCTTCTCTTTAACACATTACACCACTCTACTCCACTGTGCTCCACTACTCTACTGTATGCCACTCCCCTGTACACCACTATGTGACACTTAACTGTGCAACATTCTCTGCCACAACAGTCTACCACACTCTATGACACTGTACTGTGTACCTCTCCACTCTACATCGCCATACTCCACTGTACGCTTCTCCACTGTATGCCACACAACTCTACACCATTCTATTCTTTGTCACTCCACTCTACGCCCCTCCATTTGATGCTTCTGCGGTGAACGCCACTCAACTCTAATAAACAATACTTAACCTTATAACACTCAACTGCACAAAAGTGTACTTTAATCTCCCTGAGTGTGTGCCACTCTAGTTTACTCCATGAAACTGTATGACACTCTACTCCACCCTTTGACACTCAATGCAAGTTCTTCCATACCACTCTACCCGACCTTTCTGCACTATACTCTTTGACACACTACTCCACTGTCCTTTAACCATCTCCATTACTCCACTCTATACCACTCAACTCCATTCGACTCCATGCCACTCAACTCTACAAGACTTTATGTCACTCCACTGTACCACACTGTTACATACTGTACTCTATTCCATGTTACTCCACTGTAGAACACTCTTATCCACTCTGTGGCATTTCACTCTTTTCTACACCATGACACTTTCCAACACTCTTTGACCCACCAGTCCATTCCACTGTATGATGCAGCGCTCTACTCTATGACACTTTACTCTACCGTAAAATATGCTGGTCCACTCTAATCCACTCCATGCTACTCTACTCTACAACATAACACTCTACTCTATTAAACTATACTCTACTTTATTCTATCTGACTCCACTCAACTTCACTCCACTCTACTCCACTGTACCATACTTTTTCCCAATTTATGCCACTGTTAGACACTCCACTCTATGCAGCTCCACTCTACGACATTCTCTTCCACTCTATACAAATCCCCTCTACAAACCTCTATTGCACTCTGTGCCACTTTACGACAGTCTATTACACTCTATTCCCATACGTTGCACTGTACAACATCGTAGTCTATTCCACTTTACAACACTTTCCAACATTCTATGATACAGCAGTCCACTCTAGTGTACCAGACACAACTCCTAGTTATGACACTCTACTTGATGCTACGCTACACCACTCCACTCCGCTCAAGATCACACCACTCTACTGTATGACACGTGAATCCACTCTATTATTCTTTACTCCCCAGTACGTTACACCACTCCACTCTACTCCACTCCACAATACTTTATCTTACTCTAGGCCGCTCCACTGTACAACATCCTACTATGCTATGCAACTCCACTCTTTAAAAGTCTACATGCTCTATGATGCTTTATGACAATCTACTCCCATTCACTCTATGCCACTGTGCTACATTGTATGACACTCTAGGACGCAGCTCTCTATTCCCCTTTATAACACACTACTCCACTATGTAACATGGCACTGTAATCTACGACACTCTCCTCCAATGTACGATACTGTATCATAGGCCACTGTATAACACCCCACTCTACAACACTCTACTGTACAACACTACACCGTACAAGATTCTCCACCACTCTCTTGGATGGCACACCACTACACAAAACTGAATTGTATGTAACTTTACTCTACTGTAATCCACTCTTTGGCATTACATTATATAATGCTCTACTCTACTCTATGCCACTGAAACTCTACTTGATAACACTCCACTTCACGATACTTGACTCCATGACATTGTAGTTGGTGACACTAAACTTGACAACACTCAAATCTACTGTACAACAGACCACAGCACTGTACAACCCACCACTTCACTCTTTGATTGTTGGACCTGGCCCTCTCTGCAGGGTCACACCCAAACTTTTTTTCCTTTACCCTCCAGTTTTTTGCTGAGATAATTTTTATTGGGCTTAGAACTCTGTACACTTTACCAATGCTAACCAGTCCTGAAGTGCTTGTGCCCTCTCTACTAAAAATGATTGATTGGCTTACAACTGATTGGCATCTTTAAATTAATTAAGTCCCTTGTAGAGTGGTTTATCCTATACTCAAGACTTATAAATTAAATGCTACTAGTGAACCTGCAGCACTTAGTTTGCCACCCTCTTAAGTAACACTTGAAAACGTATATCAGGCCTGACATTGCATCTTGAATTAAGTTTTAAATTTCCAGTTTGACTTGGCAATAAAACCCCCTTGCCATTGCCCTAGTCAGCCCATAGGACAGGATGCCTTGTAATCAAGCGGTTGGGCAGGTACTTTTACGTTTTACATGTCCTGGTAGTAAAATGCTTCTAAATTTGTTTTTCACTACTGTTGCCATTACCTGTCCCAAAGGATACAATTGGGTTAAGTGCTAACTTTTAATGGGACAAGGTGTTCAGTGCATGTTTGATATCTCTGGAACTTTAATGAAAAATCCTCTTTAGTGACAAAGTTGGATTTTTAATTTCATTTTTAGAATGTCATTTTTAGAAAGTTGGCATTTTCCTGCCCTATGCCCATTTATGCCTATAGCCTGTCCTGGGTTGCATGGCTGGGTGTAGCTGACAGACTTTGTGAGTTCCCCCTAGACAGTCACACAATAGAGAGATTAGAAATTGTTTCTGAATGGGCCTTCTGGTGGCAAGATGGGGGATGAGCTAAGCACAGCCCGACTTGCAGCTGAACAGGGTGTGCTCTGCCTTCACATACAGGAACCATCACCTCCACATTGTCACTACAGCCAGATTGGAGCCAGAGGAGTCAGGAAATGCCATGCACATCAATGAAGCTTTCTAAAAGCTTCTCCCACCTTCCAGAGGAAGCGCACCAGGGTATAAACATAGAACCTTCAGACCCATGTCCCAGTTTCCTCCTTAAATTTGAGGAAGGACTCTCAGAGGAATGTCCGCTGCTCTGACTTGCTGTGCACTCTGCAAGACTTCTTTGTTGTACCTGGAAGAGCTGCTTTGCTTCTTGAAGCCTCACTTGACCCCTCAGAGGCCAGCCTTGCTGTTGAGCCCTGCATCTTCACCTGAAACCAGGATTCTTGGAGTGACACCTTGGGCGAGTTTGCGGGCCTCCTTTTCAGTGCCACAGCGACACAAAAGGCTCCTACTATATTTACCTCACACCTAGAGCCAGCCTAAATGGGTTATGAGCCTGCAAGAGGTGTTCCACCAGTCCTGGCCCTTGGTTGTGGTACTAAATATGGCCAGATTGCCTAATACAAAAACTGAGGACTTAGCAAATGTTTACCCAAAAGCTGCTCTGAGAAGCAGGAGGAGTCTGAGGCCAACCAGCTTGTCTTTCTACCCAAGGTGCATTGCCTGTCGGATTGATTTTGTGGTTTTTGCCGCTACGTTCTTCTCTGATGCAGCAAATCCTGTTCAGCTGTCCTTTGCAAAAGGATTATCTGGCCTCCTGGGATTGTTTTCAGTTACAGCCCTCTAATTCATCCCGCTAGTGATTTTCAGCTTCCAAAAAAAGAGACTAATTCCGAGCTTAGAAAGCTTCACCGTAGATGCCACCCAAAAATCCCTGATGACAATGCTCCCTAGTCATCTCCTACACCTTTGCCCAGCTGAACTTCACCTTCTCAGATCAGTTTTTGTCAAAATTTATTCTAAGTCTGAAGCTAAGCGCTGACTGTGCACATACCCCTTATTATATCTGAACCACATTCCATTGTGGTTGGCCATTTTGTTTTTTTTACTTTGACCAGATCTCCTAAGACTAGATGTCTGCGGATGGTGTTAGCTTTTGGTGACAAATAGTTGATCAAAAATGTACCTTATTTTTTTAAAGTGGTGTGGCATTTTACTTGTGCTGTATGTTCACTTTATTTCTATTTGTGTGTTGCTTATATACTTTACACATTCACTCTAAGTTAAGCTTGACTGCTTTTTATGCCATGCTACCCATGGTTAAGCACACGTTACTTTTGATTACTTTTTGTGGTTCAGGCTGCAAGGAACTGTGGTTGTTGCTTGACCAGGGCTGACACCCCAGTCAAACAACAACTCTGTTTCTCACAAAGATACTCCACTATACAACATACCACACCTCTGAACTGAAAAACCTGTTACTGCACTGTACACTACACCACTACACTCTATTCCACTTTACAACACTACACCCTATGACACAAGACTGTACGGTGCTGCCCTCCACTATACTATATGATACTCCACTTGAAACACTCAAATGAATGACACTCCACACTATGGTTAAAGAAAGGTTTCACTTAATAACCCGAACCCAACTTCACTTATACAAACATTACACATTCTAAAGTTATAGTTATAGCTTAAATTTATAATTTATCCACCACTTTCAATTTAATGTTACACACCTCCATACACAGTCTTGTCACCTCAATCACCACACTACATTAACTATAACTCGCCATTCTCACAAACTTTTATAGTTGACAGAAGAACAAATTGTCACCAAAAAAGCTGATCTATAGCTAGAAAAGCCTATTGATTGTAAACAGAGGAGTACAAAGCTATTAAGCTGATTAGCATACTCAGGCAGTCAACAGGGGCCTTTGAGTGAAAAGGCAGACTCCGCCGTCTTTCGCTAAAAGAATGTCTAAAGCAAGTCTATTTTGAAGAGTCATAGCTCTACCCGCAGCTAATTAAGTATCTAACAGGAGTATTGAGACTGTAAAATTTGTCAGCATATTATCCACAATAGTAGAGAACTTTCGTATCGTGATCACATTTAAAATGACTCCCACTGAAGGAATCACTGCACCAAAAATATCTCCCACAATTGCAGAAGAGGTTTCCCTCCTCTGTCACTTACAATGTAATTCAGTCAATTTCAGAAACTTCTTTAAATCATCTATTTGATCAATTTTAGGGAAAACTATCCCCAAATAACATGTCCCATACCATCCTCTAGGAAGACGGTAATAAGCGTTAAGTCCACAGATATAATAGATCCCAGGAATAGCAGGGTCCTGACCATTCAGCATAAAAGTCCATTTAACTCTGAAACAAAAACACATGCCTACATTCACACGTTCCCACAAATAAAGTGTCAGTGCGTGACTTTGGCATATATATACAAAGCTTCCCTACATGTAATACATCTAATGCTAATTTCCCCTGTGTGTTAATAGCTGTGTAAGCATAATCATTCTTATAAGTCCTTTTCTCTAATCCTTTTTCTAACTTCTCCTTCAATGCTTTTCTTCTATCATCAGTATGCCCTATAAAGCTATTTTCTAAAGGTGTAAGCAAGCATGCCAAATTGTTTCTGTGGGCATATGCTGATCCAAAAGTTAGTGTTTCTTCAAATAATCCTCTAACTAGTACTATCTCATGCTCTTTAGCCACTTTACTCAGGCATCTAATAACAGGAACAAATGAAAACACTAGATCATAATTTGAGTAAAAATACTGTATGTACTCTTGGTTATAGAATCTTGTTAGTATCAAACTACAGCTTATGCCATTCGTTAAAGGAAGACTATGGTACGTAACTCCTTCCTCTACTGATGAAGGAATTTTCGTACACACAAGACAATTCCTCGCATCCATTGTTTCAACATACTCACTCAGCAAGAGATATAAAACATTAGAGGAAAGCTCTTCTTGAGCGTTAGTATAGTCAGGCAAGTATTTCTCATCTAACTTAAACCTTTCTCAATCTGTCAGTGTAGTAGTTTCAGAAGCAATAGTAGTCTTTTTCATATCATGAACATACAATCCCACAATCATTATTATAAACATTATTCCACACATAACTGCCAATCCAACACTCATGTACCTACAGTGTCCAATGTTTCTATCTTGGTTATTTAGCTCAGCCATGATCTGTAAAGAATCAGAAAGCAGAAGTAACTCTTAGATAAAATGCAACAAAATCAAAATGAAGAGAAAATTATCTTCTCACAGTTCAGCTTCACATCCAGGAACCCTCTTCCTTTGTCAAAATCGATTAGCAGCTTGTCACATCTGGTTTTCAATTGTCAATTCAGCTTTCAATGTCTCTTTCGGTTTTATTTCAACAGTCTCTTTCTTAAGTTTCTCAGATCAGCTCAAGTTTCTGATCACCTTCAGGTTAGGTCAAAATACTGACTCTGAACTTCTCTATCAAAACAAAAAGACATAAACTCATGTTGCCATTCATTGGTAGCCCACTCAGGACCTGTGTAACATCAACTTGCTATTCCCTTTCTTTTCAACCTTCGTTCGCCACCTATTTCTCCTTCGCTTAATTCTTCCTTTTTTGTAGTATCTACTTCTTCTTCTATTGTTTCATTTACCAATTCCTTTTTCTTTCCAATCTGCGATTCAGGCCAATTGTCTCCTTTTCTTGTTCCTTCTGTCAATATTCATCTCAAAATTGGACTCTTCTCTTTCTCTTTCTCTAGGGTGTTTTCTCTTGATGGACCTGCAACGGGCTCAGGAGTCGTCAAATCACTTTTACTCTGATCTGTCTCAACTCTTTCATCCTCTCAGTCTGGAGCTTGCTCTGTCTGCTTTTCAGCACTGTCTGCTTCTGGGAAAACGGTTGCTGAGCTAGGCCCCCCTGCTGTATCGGTCGAAATATGCTCTTGCACGCTCTCCTGTAATTCTTCACTCTTGTCTCTCACAGGGGTAATTGAACCATCTTCCACAAGCTCTGGTTCGACTTCAGACTCTCTTGACTCCTTTTCTGGTTCAGGTACAGCAACCTGTTTCGATGTTGTTGGTGCTCTCAACAACACTTCTTCATGTTCCTGTGGACACACCACTCTTTTTGTATGGCTTGCGTGTATCCAGTTCGGGAGTCCTGCACACTTTACAGCTGTATTAGTTGTTAGCACCACCTGGTAAGGACCCTTCCAAAGTGGTTCCAGACAAGTCTTGCAAATGTGTTTCTTGACAACGACCCAGTCTCCGGCTCTCAGATTGTGACCTGGATCGTGGATGGGTGGTAGGGTGGTGGCCTGCACCTGCTGAGAGAAAGAGCGAACCACATCAGCCAGACCCTTGCAATAATCCAACACCATATCAACCGTAATATTGACAAGTGCATTGGCTGGAACTGCTGGTAATCTCATTGCTCTACCCATGAGGATTTCATGGGGCGACAGCCCTGTCTTTCTGTCAGGTGTGTTTGTCATTGTCATCAACACCAAAGGCAATGCATCTGGCCATTTCAGGTTTGCAGTGGCACACATCTTGGCAATTCAGGATTTTAAAGTACCATTCATCTGTTCCACTAGTCCTCATGCTTCAGGGTGATGGATACAATGCAACTTTTGCTCAAAGTTTAATGCTGCACATAAGAGTTTAATCACTTTGTTATTTAAGTGAGTTCCCCTCTCTGATTCTAAAGAGATCAGAAATCTGAAATGTGGTATCAACTCCCAAGTAACAATTTTGCTACGGTGAGAATGTAATTTGTTCTTCTGGGGTATGTTTCAATCCAGTGACTTAAACCATACACAATCACCAACACGTACTTCAAAACTCTACATGCAGCCATCTCAATGAAATCCAATTGCATTTTGCTGAATGGACCTCCTGCTCTTCCAATGTGGCTCAAATTCACCATTTAGTTGTTGACAAATTATGCAGCAATGACATACTGCCTCTGCTGCTTGCCTGAATTTAGGATTAAACCAGTCAATCTTAAACAATCTGACCATGGCATTCCTTCCAATATGTGCCTGACCATGGTAGTACCTGGCCATTCGTGACAATAAACTATTGGGCAGGACCATCTGACCCTCCTCAGAAATCCAAATTTCACCAGGTCTTTGGGCACATTTTAACTTAACCCAGAGTTGTTTCTCTTCTTTGTGAACATTATCCTGCATTGTTTTCAAATCTTCCAAAGTATCAATCACCTTTAATGCAAAGCTTGTGCAAGTACTGTCTTCTTCGGGCATCAGTTCCTACTTGTCCTTAAACGATATACAGTTCAATGCGCAAAACCTTGCTACTTGATCCGCATATCCATTTCCCAATGAAATGTAATCCTGTGCCTTTTGATATGCACCGCATTTTACCACAGCAATTTCTTCAGGTAACTATATTGCAAACAACAACTCCTTTATCTTGTTGCCATTCATCACAGGTGTACCAGTAGAGGTTAGAAAACCTCTCTGTGACCACAATTGACCAAAATAATGAACAATTGCAAATCCATTTTTTCTGTCAGTATAAATTGTGACTCTCAGTCTCACAGAAACATGGCATGCCCTAGTAAGAGCTACCAATTCCGACTCTTGTGCAGAATATACACTGTGAAGCCAGGAAGCTTCTAATGTGCCTGTGATTGTGCATACAGCATATGCTGCTCTCAATGTCCCTGTACCATCTCTGAGACATGAACCACCGACAAAGACAATTTGGTCATTTTCTTCCAATCGTGTATCTCTGATGTCAGGCCTTGGTTTTGTACACAGTTCATTTACCTCAAGACAATCATGCTCGATGTCTTCCTCTTTTTCAATTTCAACAGTATCACTCGGAAGCAATGTTGCAGGAATCAACACTGTACATCTTTTCAATGTTACATTGGGAGCACCCAATATGCGTGTCTCATACCTTGTCAGTCTTGCACCAGTCAAATACTGTGTTTTCATCCTTGTCAGTAAAATCTCAACAGAGTGGGGTACCATTATCGTCAAAGGGTATCTGTTAGAAATGGGGTCTTTGGTTGACAGTCAGTGGGTACACTTGCCAAGTCGAATTTACAGTTAAAACTGCACACACAGACACTGCAATGGCAGTTCTGAGACATGATTACAGAGCTACTTATGTGGGTGGCACAATCAGTGCTGCAGGCCCACTAGTAGCATTTGATTTATAGGCACTGGGCACTTCTAGTGCACTTTACTAGGGACTTACTAATAAATCAAATATGCCAATCATGTATAAGCCAATTACATACACATTTTGTAAAGGAGCACTTGCACTTTAGCACCGGTTAGCAGTGGTAAAGTGCCCACAGTAACAAAACAGTAAAATCAGACTCCAGTACACATCAACAACCTGGGGAACAGAGGCAAAAAGTTAAGGGAGACCACGCCAAGGATGAAAAGACCAACAGTATCCCATCATTACTCCCTCACATTGAGGAAGACTTTGACCAACTGCGGCTGCTGCACGCAGACAACCTGGTAAAGCTGCTGCGACTGGGTCAAAGATAGCTGAAAAATAAGCTACAGGGCGATAATCACCTCCATGGACCTGTGTCAAAACAGGCAAAGAACAAGCATCACATTCATGACAAAACAATGTGAATGGCTTTGTGTAATCAGGCATTCCCAACGCTGGAGCTCTGCACAAACGCTCCCTCAACCCAGTGAACGCTTTCATATGATCCTCATCTAATGTAATGGGGTCTCTAACTTCCTTATGTGTCAGCTGTTGTAATGGTTTAGCAATCTCAGCAAAATTCGGAATCCACTGTCGACAATACCCTACCATTCCCAGAAACATTATGACATCTCTCTGTGAAGTCGGAGGACTTCTCTGCAAAATCATGGTAATTCTCTCCCTACAGATTCTCCTTGACACTTTCTCAATCTGGTGTCGCAGGTATTTCACTGATCTCTGACAATACTGCAGTTTCAACTGTGACAAATTATGTCCAAATTTTCCCAAATGATTTAATAGGGCAATCGAGTCGTACTTACACTCGTCCCTTGTCCTAGATGCAATCAGCAAATCCTTGTACTGTACTAGAGTTGATTGGTGCGGTAGTTCCAATGACTAAAAATTATTTTTCAGGATCTGATTAAACAGAGACAGTGACTCCATATACCCTTGGGGAAGTCTGCACCAGCTGTAGACTCTATCTAGGAATTTGAAACTAAAAAGAAACTGACTATCCTCATGAAGAGGCACAGAAAAGAAAGCTTGTGACAAGTCAACTGCTGTGAACCACTCTGCATCGCAAGGAACCTGTAACAGTATCACTGCTGGATTTGGCAGTACCAGACAACACTTGACCACCATGTCATTCACTTACCGCAAATCCTGCACAATGCGCACTTTCCCACACAGCTTCTTTAAGCCCATTATTGGTGAATTACATGGACTGCTCAACACTTCTTTCAAAACTCCCTGTTTCAGAAAATCTCCAGTTATCTGCGCCACTTTCATCAGGACATCGTGTGCCATGTTATACTGTGAAAGCTGCGGGAATACCACATTTGGCTTCAAAGTGATCTTAACCAGTTCCACTCCTTTGATCAAACCCACTTCTTTACCTGTCAGGTCCCACCCATTTTCCTGTACTGTTCCCTGCAAGTCTGCATGCAATTCTTTCACAGTAAACATTGGGAAAAACCCGATCAATGGGTATTCCTCGTTAATGTTGTTAATTATGGTCTTGGATGTCTGTTCTTCCTCATCATCACCATTAGTTTGCACCTCTATTCCAGTGTTCAAACAACTAATAGAACACTTTGTCTTACACAGTAAGTCCCTTCCCAATAGGAATACTGGACTAGAGTCACAGACTACAAACCTATGCAGTCCCTGGGAGTTACCAATTTCAACCTGTACTGGATCTGTGATTGGATTTGTCAATTGTCTGTTCTCTACTCCCACAACCTGAACTGTTCTGCCTGAAAGAGGTACATTCTGAACTTCTGCACTTCTCACTGTAGAGTGTGTAGTTCCTGTGTCCACTAAAATTGAGACCTTGTAACCCATCACCTTTCCTTTCACAAAAGGCCCTCTCTGATCTACTTCTAAGGACGCTGCAAGCATACATGGTCCTTCATGTGAACTGTCACTCATCCATTCTTCGTTTATTTCATCCTCACTATGAAATGGGAATTGGTGTACTGTGTCATCTGTCTGGTCTCTGACCTGTGACCTTCTGAGTAAGCATCATCTGTTGCTGTTCCATCGGGGCTTGAGGTATCTGCACTTGCTGACTAGGTACCATAGGAACCTGCTGCTGTATTGGTTGCAACTGTGTCAATTGTGCACGCAGCACTTGCACCTGCTGCATGGGTTGGACATGTTACACTTGGTTCTGAACATTCAGATTAAAACCTCTCATTCTAGGGACTTTCACAGATCAAAATGAATTGACATCACCACTTTGCTGAACAACACCATCCTGCTCCAACAACGGACACTCCCGCTTCCAGTGTCCCACATTTCCACACAAATGACATGGTAACATCTTTTTCATTCCCTGCATGTTGTTCTGGACTACTACAGTATTCAAATCCGGACCACGAGTCATGATAACTCCACGACCTCTACCTCTCATTCGAGGTTGAAACATAACAGTTCCCTGCTGCTGCGGCATTTGTTGCACCAAAGCTCCTTGCACTCCTGTCTGAGCTGCCTTTATTTGCATCACCATTGCTTTCTCCTTCAGCTTTTTCTGCTTCAACTCGGTTTCATCCCTACAGTATTTCACATATTGCAACACCTCATTGATCGGCTTTGCTTTCCAACAAATCAAATGACTCAATCATCTGCCCTATTTCTGGTCTCAATCATTTGACAAACCTGAACACAAAGTGCAACATGTCTTTTGGCTCAATTGCTTCATTACCATTGTACTCCTTGAATGCATTCAACAGTATCTCATAATAGGTATATATTGACTCTTTAGTTTCTTGCACTGTCCTGTCAATTCTCTGCCAGTCAATATTTTTGGGCGAAATTCTCGTCTTCAGGAATTCAATCACCTTATAGTAATGTTTCATCACTTCAGGTGATGGTGCACCTGTAACTCTATCCCTTTCCGGTTCACTCGTCGGCCAATCCACTGCCCTCTTGCATTCAACCCACAAATCAGCTGGAACCACTATTTCCAATATTGTATTCAAGTCTTCCCACAGACACTTAGAACGTTTCACAAACCTATCTGTACCACTCAACCGGTTTCTCTCTTAGTTTTGGGTAATCATTTGTGAAGGACAGTATATCGCTCCTGTGCCATGGGACATGAACAAACTGCCCTCCTTGAATTTCTCTCATTGGTAACATTTTTACTGGATCCTTTTCTTTCTGAACACTTTCAGACCCTTCTTGTGAATCTTGTTTCCTTTTGCGCTTCTTCTTTGCCCATCCACCTTCCCACTTCTCTAATGCTCCCCAGATCTGAGCACTCTGCATCAATTCTTTTAAGTCAGCCTTCATTCCTGCTGATCTCATGTGCTCGAAATCCTTTACTTCAAAATTTAACCGGTAATTTTGTTTCAAAAGCTTTGTTCTCTCAATCTCTATATCATCTTTGTCTGCCAGCTCTGCCAATTTCTGATGTATCTTATTCACTTCCCTTGTAATCCTTGGACACAAGTACCTCAGCTCTTCTTCTGTGTAGGATTCTAACCTGTTCACTCCCATTGTTCCCTCAGCCAGCTCTGTTGCTTCTGTAGCTAGCCTTATACGATTTATCTGCTCTTCATCCTTGGATGTATTTCGAGGAGTATTCAATCTATCCAGCCATTCAGTCAATTGTTGTGCTGTCAATCCCTGTAACGAGATGTTACTTGCATTTGGCACTGACACCTGTTGCATCATTGCAACTGGAGTTTGCAGCAGTAAAAGCTTCAAGCTTTGACTCGCACTTGGGCCATTTACTGCATCTGAGAGCCCTACAAGTGGACTAAGATCCATTCATAGTCTAGATCCATTAAAGGTCTGACCCATAGATGATACCACCTGTACATGATCACTCACTCCACTCCTCACAAGGCTCTGTGACATTTCACTCTGATCTCCTGCAACTGTTTTCTTTTGCGCAACTAATGGCACCGCTGGACCAACAGTAATCGGTAGCGATATTGCATCTGGAGCAGCCCTGACACTCGCATTTTGTGGAAAGGGTGCTCCCATAGTCTGATTCATCACTGGTGTGACATTTGACTGTGTCACTGTTATTGGTGTAAACTTCGGTAAACACTGTGGCTGTGCCTGAGGCAACAGCATTGGAGTCGGCTCAGTCTGAACTAGCATTGGCCTCAGGAGCACTTGCTCCGATGGCACCACTAAGTTCAAAATTGTCTCAAGAACTGTACATCTGGATAAATTCTCTGTATCGATGGTGGGTGCACCTGTGCTTGGACCACTGAAGTATTCACTGCATTAGGAGTACTCTGCACTACCCCTTGTACCTGTCCATTATCTGTCTGCACTGGTCCCATTGTCCCCAATGCCTGTGCTGGAGAAGTTGGGGCAGAACTAGTCCTTGGACCCCCTTCATGCATCGAATATGGCGGGGTCGATCCCTTAACAACTGTGTAATAAGATCCTCAATATCTGAGTCTTCTTCTTCTACATAGGTCTTTTTCTTCTTCTTTGTCCCTGAACTCTCATTACTCTTAGCAGCATCTTCTTTTTCTGACTCATCTTCTTCCGCGATTGCAGGAAATAATTTAATTCCCTGTAGGGTCTCTGTTCTCCACCTTTTCTGTTCCCAATCCCACTTTGCTTCTGCCAAGGTCTTTTCTACCTTCTTTATTCTCCTCTGGAACTTCATCTCTTGTTTCTGTCTGGCTACTAGCTCCCAAACTGCTAAAGCCTCAAACTGTGCTGGCCTCGGTGATGGCTTTGTCTCATATAATGTCATTCGCAATTGACCCAAAATTCTTAAGTTAAACGTTCCATGTTCTGGAAACGCTAAAGCTCCCTGCTTCTCTGTCAATTGGCACAACTGTTTTAACCAAAGGCATGGTGAGACACCTCGCTCCTTCATCACAATATATGCTGGAGAATTTTCCGGTGGGGTTGGCTCC
The DNA here is from genome assembly GCF_031143425.1 of Pleurodeles waltl. Lineage (NCBI taxonomy): Eukaryota > Metazoa > Chordata > Amphibia > Caudata > Salamandridae > Pleurodeles > Pleurodeles waltl. Next base: position 253,637,004 of record NC_090437.1, on the reverse strand, counting down.
CCCACTGTCACCTTAATGTAAGAATCACCCTTTGTGGCACTTCTAAATGCTTTGAAAAACTTCATTTTCTCTGTAGTATATATATGCAATTCAATAATGAAATGACTTTTACTTCCGAGATTCCTTTCACCCACTTACTCAACCAACTGCCTCTTGCAGACGGCTGCCAATCCGCTCGCTACTCTTCTTACTAACCAACCTATCCCAGCGCGGCACACTCTGATGCCATACTCACACACTGCGGCTTGTCCTCCTAGACTTCAACTCACGCAGAACTAATGCAAAATATTGCGAGCACTTAATCCAAAAACCAATAATCAAAAAACAAATCATCTGGTTTACTACAGGAAGGTACACAATCGCTTCAGAGACCTTACAGATTTTCACTAATGGCCCTTTCGCTCATGTAGCTATTCCTCGTTCTCAGTCTCTCACATTTGAAAGTAAAATTCGACCCGTGAATTTCACTCTCAACTGATCAATGGGTCTGTGCTGGTGCACATAGGACTCGCCAAATCTCAGTCGAAAAATGTCTCTTACTCACTTACCTCACACACTGACTTGTTGACCACGCCCAATCAACCTACTAACCCAGACAGATTACAACATATAACCAAGTGTCCCCTACACTTGTCAGTATACTCCGGAGTCTTAGAGCACTCAGGGTCCGTACATCACAAACAACCACATGGACAATTTTTGAGCACAAAGCACCACACACATGTGAAGTTCGACGACTTCCTTACTCTCATAGTACGGAGTACACACACTCCTACTAACCTCAACTGGAGTACGCAAACTCCCTACTTAACCTCGACATACATCACAATTCACCTAAGATTTGCTTAAGCCTCTGCAAGCGCACTTACAAGGGGACGTGTATAGGCCGATGAACCTTTTGGATCGCATGGAATATCCTAGCTATGCAGTGACTAATGGTATTAAACAATCAGCACAACCAATTACTTATATTAAATCAAAACAATTATAACCATCAATTCATGAATAATCACAACTCCATAAAGCGTTTAACAATTTTTATTTCCCTATTAATTACAATACTAAGTCATTAAGAAGATTAAACTTTATTCATTCTTCTCAAAATTAATTCATCAAATGAACACCAACACATCATCTATTTCAAACTTTAGAAATCATATGCATGAATGCTTCAACATAAGCCAATAAAAATGAACACAAAGCATCAATGACAGAGTTCAGCAAGTAGTTTGTCAGTCATTTGTCACTGTCAAATGTCACCCCTAGGAAACCTACCTAACCAAGATTAGCATTAGCATATTGGACTTCATGCAAAATAACTTAGAAAACATGAATTTGGAAAACATCTTGCTACAAGAAAAACTATAAAACAGTGTAGATGTTACCTAGAAGAAAAGGCACAAGTTAATCAGTCACATTATCATAGCTATCTATCCACGGAATGGATCAGCAACAAAGTCAGTATTCATCTTCAGGTCATCAATAGATCAGCAACGCATCAGGATCTCAGAGTGTGAGCTCAATGACAGAATTTCAAACCGTGTCTCCTGACATCATCAATGTCTCACCCCTATTCTCCTGCATCTGAAGTCTCAGCCCCTTGTCATGACTTTTTATTAGGTTCTCTCAGTCCATCCCCCTAAATTCCAATTGGTCAGTCAATCAACAGATATGACTTTAACCTATAACATTAATTTACCAAATCTATACATTTTAATATCAGTCCTTTCTCAGCACGCCGATTGGTCCACTATACGATGTCCTCATCATCCGGCTCTTCAGGTATTGAAAATGTTGCATGTTCCTCTTCAGTCAGTGCTTCCATTGTTCAAGTCCTGGGAAAGTACATTTAGCCTACTCTACACAGAATTGTATCCAATTGTCTTCATCATCTCCTGTCGGTGGGTACATTGCAGAAAATTCTAGCTAAGTAACTTTTGCATCGGGTGGTTCTGGGTCAGGTTATGCTTCAACTTCTCTGCAGCGCGTTAGTATTGCAACTCTTCTTGTGAGGCCTGGAAAAGTTAGGCCTTAACCTCAGCTAAGTTAACTTCTATAAATGAATATAAACGTAGGTCATACATTTTAATATGACATATTACTACATTATTCGTTCACATTTTCATTACTTCGCACATCTCTTAATTATTTTAGCATGACTTCGTATAAATGGCTGCCAATCTCCGTGCTAACAATTTCAAACGTGCACATTATTTTCTCTACAACTAATTTCTCTATGAACTTTCATTAATCAAACTCATAATCATTCATTAATAAATTCTAATTAGCATATTTGCACCAGCAAGGTGCTCCTCTTATATTCAGGTTCCTGCTAAGTTATGCAACACCCTGCACTTCATTTGCTTTATCTATAGCAGAAATTACTTTTTGACTTTTTAATTTAAAAATATACATTTAAAATGAGGTGTGTAAAATGAGCACAATCAATTTTTTTCTATCAAGTACTTGAGTGCTGTGTCCTGATTTGTCTCAGCTTCCTTTAAAAACCTGCATGAATTTTGAGAGCACCGGGCTGCCTTTCAAATACATGAGCCGTGACAGAAATGTTGCAATACGGACGAAAGGGCAGCAGTAAGCATATCCCGCAGCTTTTGTCTTAGACCATAAATTAAACCAGGCATCATTACATTTGCCTACGGTTATCTGACTTTAGTCAACTCTGAAACATCAGAAGTGGAATTTATTTTCAGCACAAAATTTGATCAGAACGTGTATAAATACTTGGTCTTGAGCTATGGATATAGCTCAGAGGGAGTATTAAAAAAAGACCAACTTGCTGAACAAAAAAATCACATCTGCAAACTGCTATTCTTTGGTTTATTGTGTGCTGCAAAGTTGATATACAATTCAGACTGATTAGTTTTACAGCTAATAAAGAAATTTGTGAAGGTGTTCCTGTACAGCAGTAAAAATGTATTGTTTTTTAGTAATCTATTGGGACAATATGGCCTGAAGTCAGTTTGGTACCCCATTATCCATTGTCAAATTACTGCATCCAGTTAGACTTAAATGATTATGTTGGAATAAGGTGATAACGCGTCGCTATATGATTAATTTATACACGTTGGGACTCGTTTTAGGCCAATTAATCTTTTGACCCTGATTGAAGACACCTTAGGACGAGATAGCTAATCAAAATGTCAATCAATACGTCAATAATATCATCAATATTTATTACCACAATGCATTTCACCTTAGTCAATGATATTTAGTCAGACTCAAGACACCACCATGACCTTTCAGTCATGAATAACCACACCAGTTTAGTATGAATTTTGTGATATTTATTCCCTATTGGTTACAATTCTACTAATAAGTTTATTAGTCTCAAAAACAGAAAACACATTAGCATAGTCACAATATGGCAACTCTGATGAGAGTTCATCAAAGCAAGGATCACAAGCATCAGAACATAACAAGGCATGAACATAAGTTATCCTTAGCAGAGTATCATCAGCATGTTATTCAACAAAGCATAGATTCAGTCATTTGTCTATTTTCGTCAGTTTAGTGAACCCCTTTACTATCCTCAAATTAGCATCGGCATGTTGAGCTTCATGCAAAAACAATTTAGTAACAACAATTTGGAAAACATCTAGCTATGGTCTTTGTCAAAAGAAAAGCAGTTGGTACCTAGAAGGGAAAAGCAAACAGACAATCACAATTTCATTGTCATATGGTTACCCTCCAAGTTTGGGTCAGCACTCAGGTTCGGTCTTCGTCTTCAGGACATCAGTTGATTCGCCATCAGTCAGGAACTCAGCTCTCAGGTAAAGGGGCACTTCCCTCATAAGGAGGTAAAGTGTAAATGGGCAATCTAAGGACAAGAATGGTTTCAAGAACCAATCTAGTAAGTTACCAAACAGAGTGACAAAGTTTCTGGATCAAATCAATAGCATTTCCCTAACCAAAATCTCCCTCGTTTCTGGTCTCTCTAGTTCTGATTTACTTCCTGGTGTCAAGTGTTTTTATCCCCTTTTCGTTGTACATTCCCCTAAAAATGTTATTGGACATGGGGTTGCACCCCACTATCTTTAGCCAATTAACTTTACATTAGGTCATTGAATTTGTCACCCTATAACAGTTCTCAGGCATTTTATTGGTCCATATGATTGACGTCTTTAGAGGTAGAATGTCTGGTATGATTTCATCCTTTTGTAATTCTTTGCGCATCTTCGGTAAGTAGCTCCATTGCCTGTACCGGTTGGGGCAACCTTGTGCTTAATATTAATCTACACTGTTGCATTCAGTTAATACATTTCTACAAGCGCAATGAACTTCATGAGAACGGATCTACTATAGTTACATTCAGCTTCTAGTTTGAAGAAAAAAACAAGAGTTCATGTCCTTTAGCAAGTCAGCACACTGCAAGTTAGAAAAATACATTTAATATGAGAGCCAGGCAGCTAGGCCTCAACTCATGCTAACTAAAGCCTAATGATTTATTAGCAAAACTCTTACATATGTCTATTATTATTTAGTGTAAAATCATATCATAACATATAATTTCAACATTATTAGTCAGTTTTATTAGTCCCCGTATATATTAGCGGCCACTCCCCGTGGGCACATTTCAAGTGCATGTTTTAGCAAAATACATTAATACAGTTTCTATGCAGCATTATTATAAATTAGTTCATAAACATTTCATGTTAATTTAGATGATATAAACTACGCTCTCTCAAAGGTATTGTTAAAAAGATATCCTAGCTTAAAGGTGCCATCCAATGTAAAAAAAAAAATTCCTAGTCGTGCTTCTCGTCCAATCAGCAACAATAGGTAATCTAGAATGTTGCTTTGTTTAATGATGCCAGGTGGGGATTTCAGCTGTCCTGTGACATCATTCACCTGATGGCCTGTTTGAATCAAAACTAATGTAAAGAATGTCATCTTTCTTTTTCCTCACTCTACAGAAAGCATTCTACATGTAAACTTCCCCGTTACCCACTACCACATATTGCGTCATGATTTCATTCCAAGAGCCATATTATGAAGAAATTACCAGCTAATTGCAGAGCTAAGTGCCTGTTTCTTGCATGCGATGTTTCTAAATTCCGACATATAGGGGGTCATTCTGACCCCGGCGGTCTGAGACCGCCGGGGCCAGGGTCGGCGGGAGCACCGCCGACAGACCGGCGGTGCCCCGCAGGGCATTCTCTCCCGCCGGTTTCCCGCCGCCCTGCAGAGTCCCCCATGGCGGCGGAGCGCGCTCCACCGCCATGGGGATTCTGACACCCCCTACCGCCATCCTGTTCCTGGCGGGTCTCCCGCCAGGAACAGGATGGCGGTAGGGGTTGCCGCGGGGCCCCCGTAAGAGGGCCCCACAAAGTATTTCAGTGTCTGCCATGCAGACACTGAAATACGCGACGGGTGCCACTGCACCCGTCGCACCCCTGCAACTCCGCCGGCTCCATTCGGAGCCAGCATCCTCGTTGCAGGGGCATTTCCGCTGGGACGGCGGGTGCTCTTTTGGAGAGCGCCCGCCGGCCCAGCGGAAATGTAAGAATGGCCGCCGCGGTCTTTTGACCGCGGTGCGGTCATTTGTCGGCGGGACTATGGCGGGCGGCCTCCGCCGCCCGCCATTGTCAGAATCAGGGCCATAATGTCTCTGTTATAATGTATGATATGTAAAGAGAACAAATTGGAAATAGAGAGAGGGAATCTCTCCTCACCATTTCGAACTTGTTCTGTTTAAAGTTCATGCATAAACGCAGAGAAGTTCAGCACTGAGCCAAGCCAGCGTACTAAGGCCCATATTTATATTTTTTTAGTGCTGCATTTGCGGCATTATTTGATGCAAAAGAGGCACAAAACTCCAAAATACAATTATATTTTGTAAGTTTGCGCCGCTTTTGCGTAAAAAAATTACACAAATGCGCTGCTAAAAAAGTATAAATATGGGCCTAAGGGCCTCATTTAGAAACCATTTGCAGCACCACTTTGTCTCTTTTTTATGATGCAGCAGTGGTGTTAGCAGTGCACTACACGGTTCCATATTTACAAACTGACGCATAGGGCCCAATGACTCAGTTCTTAAAGCCCTGAGTCACATTATACCTGTACCAGATATGACAGATGCAGGGTAGGCATTCTCATGGGAAAAGCTATGCAGAACTGATGCATTTCAATTTATAAAATTTTACTGTCATTCTGCGACTTCACTGCGTCAAAATGTTACCGCCAGCACAGAGCAGGCGTAAAACCGATGCTGGGCTTTATTCCAAAGGGAGACTCCTCGCATTGCTGGAGTTGCATTAGGTTAACAACGCTACTCCAACAATGCGTGAGTTTAGCTCCAACAGATGTGTCAGGATTTCTGACATATCTGTGAAAACAACTGCCATGGAACTCTGTATTATAAACTCAGCCATCCATGACGTCACTAAGGGATGCATGGGAAGCACAAGAAATCTGGCGCATTGATGGCAATGCATCACATTCCTGTAAATGAGGCCCCTAATCTTGCACTTGTGTAAGGCCTTTATTATGAAATAGGACATTACATATAGTATAAAGAACTGAATGAATAATACAATTACTGGTGGGATACATTGCTACCACACTGGGAACTTTGGCCTTATCTTAATGTTGTTTTCTGCACCAGCACCGACGGGGTCTGTGCGCTTCTTTTTGGAGTCATGAGTGCATACATTAACTCGAAATATCTATAAGTTACTGCAGATTTTTTGGGGCAGCAGAGCTTGAAAACACAAAAAGGTATTACCTTAGAACTCTCATGAGATAATGTATGCTCTCATGGTTGCCAAAATGAAGTGCACAAACTCCTGGTACAGTGGTAAGCTCAGAAAATGACATCATGATACGACCTGTCATCTGCCCATGGTGACTTACAGAAAGAAACAGTGGTTCCTCTAGCAAATTTGTATAGTTTATCCAGTAGCAAAAAGCGAAAGGAGACTTTATGCGAATTGCTGGGCAATTTGGTGGTATTTATCAGGGCAGCTCGGTTTAATACCAGCACCGCTTGTAATACTGGAGATGTACACACAGTGGTGCAAGAGAAAAAGTTCCAATATCCTGACTGCAATGTTTACAATCGTAACGGTTACTAGTTGGTTCGCAATCACAGCTTTTATCATCTTTTTTCTAAGTATAATGCCTCTTCCCTTTCTTTGCTACTCTCTCTTGCTCTGTAGCTCTCGCTCAGTTATTCTCAACCTTATGTATTGTCCTTTCCCCAAATAACTTTTGTCTCAGGGACTGGATAGATAAGTGTTTAGACAGAGAAAATGTTTTTAACTTTGTGTCAAGTATGTTAACAATACCATGTGATTGGGCAACAGGTCACAGTGTTGTAGGAAACCAGGTTCAACTTTAACTTGCCTTCTTTATAACGCTGACTGACTTAGATGAACATTTAGAAAGGGCGTTATCCTGCTGTAAAGAATAAAAGTGGGTAAAATGTGACTGGTCCTACAAGGATGGACACGTAATCGCTAGAAAGGGAGGCGGTGCCGGTACACTCTATTTTTTCTAAAGAGAGATTCGCTCGCACATGTACATAGTTTAAAAGTTCAGATGCCTGAGCTACGACAGAGCAGGACTCAGGAAAGTGGTTAGATCCTGTTCAAGGAATTATTGCCATGGAAGAAGATGGAGGAGCAGAGGAGGTGAAAGAATACAAAAGGATAAAACTGAAGAAGGTGAAACTGTGAAATGAGAAGAAATGAGAAGAAAAGAAGAAGAGAGCAGAAGTAGGGGAAAGGTGTGAAATGAAATAGTGCTGTGAGGGTGAATTGCTGTGAGGGTGTACTGAACAATGTAGTGTGGAAAATGTTATAGCGATAGGGAAGAGCAAGAGAAAGTGACAGGAAATGGAGGAAGAGAGAAAATATGGAGACAGTGTTTGAAAAAGGGCAGAGCTAGCATGACAGAGGGGGAATACATATATTGCACCACCGGTAATTGTAGCTGCGTGGTTATGGTTAAGGCTCAGTTGTCATTGAAAGGTGTTAATTTCTTAATTTAGCATAATATGAAAAATCTGCACACAACTATCCAGCCAAAAAGACTACCCACCAAAGTTTTCTCTGGGCAACTTTAATTTTGGAGAATCAAAAACGGAGGTCAAATAAGTTGCATTTTTCCATTTTAACTATCAAAGGAAACGATGCACTCTTTTACAGGAAACAAAGGGACAAAGGGCCAAATGTAGCAAAGTTTTGCGAGTCGCAAATGGCCCGATTCGCAACTTGCTACACTGCAAAATCGGAAATGGGATGCAAAAATCCCATTTCCGTAGTGCAAATTGTGATGCGAGCCATTACCGACTCGCAAATAGGAAGTCGCAATTTGCAAGTTACAAACCATATGAAAAAGCCACTCGCAAATTGCGACTAGTCGCAAAAAGCCCATTTTGCACACCCAAATTACCACTAAGTCAGAGCAGGCGGTAACCAGAACCAAAGTATAAAAGGAGACCCAGAAGGCATCTGGGTTACTCAAAATGGCTGAAATTTATGTGATAGCAAGGAGGAGGAGAGTCCACGCCGCCCAGCAGAGGAGGAGGAGGAGCCAGAGACAGGAGAGGATATACAGAACCAGGCAGACACTTTTCCAACAAACTGAGGAGGAGATTTATGACAAATACAGACTCAGCAGTGCAGCAATATTAGAATTAATTGAACTACTCAATCCGCAGCTTTAACGCCAGACTGTGCGCGGCAGCGCCATCCCCACACATGTGCAAGTGCTATGCTCACTGCACCTCTTGGCTTCGGGTAGCTATCAGGGGGTGATTGCAGTGGCAGGTGGGGTATCCCAAAGTGCACTCTTATGGTTATTCAGATGTTTCCTAGATGCCATACTCACACACATGTCCAGATACATATACAACCCAGGAATGAGGCAGAAATTAACAGCACCAAGTTGGACTTCTACAGAATTGCCAACTTCCCTCGTAATAGGGTGTGTGGATGGGACACATATACAAATTTGCCCTCCTGCAAATCTGGAATATCTGTTCCGCAATAGGAAATGTACCCACTCACTGAACATCCAGGTGGTATGTGACGCCCATAATGTCATCACTGACATTGTAGCCAAATTTCCAGGGAGTACACATGACTCATACATATTGAGGCACAGTGGGATACACCAACGCCTAGAACGTGGGGAGTTTGGAGACGGATATCTATTAGGTATTGCTGACTACACCCTGAAGCCATACACACAGGTAACTGTAGAAACCATCCATGCCCTGCTAACATTGCTTATTTTTGCCAAACAGGTGACATTGCATATGCGCTCAGACCATGGATACTTACCCCGTACCTAACACCTGGCAATGAGAATGAGAGGCGATATAACAGTGCACATCGGCGGACCAGAAATGTCACAGAGAGGACCTTTGGACTGTTAAAGGCAAGATTCCGATGCCTCCACAGAAGTGGAGGTGCGCTCCAGTATGCCCCAATAACAGCATTCAAGATCGTTGGCGCATGCGCAATACGACACAACATTGCCACCAGACGTGGCCTACATCTCACCCCTGAAAACCCAGATTCGGAGGATGAGGAGTAAGAGCTACCACATAGCCAGCCTGGAGATAGAAGCATTGCAAATCAAGACAGACAGAGACGGGACCACATTGCAACCCAATACTATGGAAGGTACGTGGCAACTGTCACCACACTCATTAATGTCACACAAAAAGAGACCAGTTGTGTAGTGGAACAAACAAAACCTTTTAATTTGTGAACCAAATGTTGCAAGAATATAACTGTCCGGAAGGGGCTGCACATGTCCACTCTTTATGAGGACACATTAACTTAATGTGCCTCATGAGTCCTGCTGTGTTATGGCCTACACCCTCCTCCTGGTTCAGTCAGAATGGCTCATTCCAGGTGAATCTGCTGACCCCTGCCGTGCACTTCCACTCCTCAGTACACGTGGGTCAGTTGCAGATACACTGCTGATAGTGGACCCCTCCTCACTGTCCATAGGGGTCTCACCTGTGCCCCTTGACACCTGCCTGGCCTCCAACATGTCCACTGCATGGCTAATGCGGCCCAGTTCCCGTGCCACATCCCCTGCAAAGTGGCCAAGTTCGACCTGCAGACTCACGGTCCGTCTTGACAGGCCTGTAGTGTTCATGGCAAGACGCCCAATGGACGTTGCCATGCGGTCAAATCTTGTGACTAGGTTGCGCTCCCAGCGCCTTGCGCTGCGTCTATCAGCCACCAGTTCCGTCACTAGTTGGCGGATTGACTGGGTGAGTTCGCTCACATTGTCATTGAGTCTTGTGAACTGTGAATTCACATCAGCCAGGCCATGTGTCAGGTTATTTTCCAGTCTGTGTAAAGCACCTGATATTAACCGTAATTGCCTTGTTTGCAGGCGCTGACCAGTAAGGAGGGATACAGACATTGCTGCCTCCCCTATCTCCTCCTGGGGCACTGCCTGGACTTGGCATCTGCATCTGCGACATGGTTGTGCTGCTGGCTCTGGACGCCTGACTGTGTGGCTGGGGCCAGGGGTCATATTTTCTTCCTCCATGTCCTGCACTTCTTCTGGAGGGGACTGTGGTGGTGTCGTGCTGGGCCCTGGAATAGCTGCTACAGCCTCCTGCACTGCCTGTGGCCTGCTGTCTCCTTCCTGGATGGTGTGGCTGGTGGGGGTGTCTATGGGAGACCTGTGGGACCTAGGGAACACACTGTCAGTCTCTCACATCCGTTGTATGCCTCATAATAAACATTTGCCTATATGCTGCCTACTGTACTACATTGCCCACAATGCACCATTCTGGTGGTTGCTAGTCTGGAATGGAGCCAGTCTGGTTGTGCCTGCTGCTGTGTATTTAGAGAGTGTGGATATTGCATTTGTAGGTGTGAATGCATATTTCATGGTACTCACTTTTGGATGTCCCTTGCGCAGAAGTGTCCAATGCTCCTATTCCTGACACAGCCTCAGGCTCCAGTGTCTACTCCACCAATTCCTCCATGGCTGTGGGTGATGGGATGGTGGATGGGCCTCCTCCTGTGCCCCTCATTTCCCTGAGGCGCTCTGCCACCCTCTCCTTTGTTCTGGAGCGCAGGTCGTACCACCTTTTTTTTATTTCATCCAGGGTTCGGTGGCTCACCCCAATGGCATTGATCCTCTCCTGGATTTGCAGCCAGATCTTCCTCTTCTCAGTGTCTGGGACACTCAGGGCTGCCTTGCCAAAATGTTGGTCATGGTGCTGGCAGCATTCTTCTGTTAGCACCTCAAGTTCCTTTTCAGAAAATGTGAGTTTCCTTTTGCTTGCTGCACTGCCTGTGTCTTCCATGGAGGCAGCAGATCCTCTCTCCAGGTTGTTGCACAGCAGTTTGAAAAGGGTGTGGACCTCCCTCCTCCTAGGTGTATTTGATGACTTCCTGGTTCTGATGTCATCAGCAAGAGCCAGGAAGTGTTTTTCAAACTGTTATGCTGCACCTGCATGCAATTTGCGGGCCAGTCGCAAATTGCGACACCTGACTCGCAAATTGCGAGTTCGCTTTTAGCGAGGTCGCAAAAAGCGACTTCGCTAAAAGTGAATTTGCAAACTGCGGTGCGACATCATTTGTGAGTCGCAATTTGATGTCGCTTTTTTTCTTGGATCCCATTTTGCGAGTCGGAAATTGCGATTCGCATTGACTCGCAATTTCCGACTCGCAAAGTTTTTCCTACCTACATCTGGCCCCTAATTACACCGCGATATTCATGAAACTAAAGTTTTAATGTGCACAGTTCTTTCATTCGGTTCGGTATATTCCATTTAGTTGTTTTTGAGATATTTACATTACAAAATTGTCAGTTGGGCTTCGAATTGTTGATATTTGTATATGTGGACTATTTGTCAATGGATCTTTTGAATATTTAGATTCTCGAATAATCCAAAGATGAAACTTTTGCAAAATAAACCAATGCAGTAGGGAGAGAGACCATGTTCACCTTTGTTCAACGCCAGATCTGTGGGTGCTAGGAGAGAAAGAGAGCAAGACAGAGCACGTGATAAAAAGTGAGAAGAGAAAGGGGATATAATGACAGACGGGAGAGAACAGACTAGGAATATGGAATAATTAGAAAAATAAATACAAACAGTGGTAGAGAAGGAAGAAATATGTGTGAGAGCAGTTCATTCAGAGAGAGATAGGCAAGTTTACAAAAAAAATAAGCATAAAATAAATTGCTCGGTTGCGTGTAGCTCTTCAAACATTTGTACTCTGCGGAGGGAACCATACATCTCTTTTGCCTGCATTAATTTCTCGTCAGTAAATATTGGTGTTATATTCCACCCCTCAGTGGTATGTAGTGAATGTAGAGTAAAGCTGCTCCTTAAGTGACTGAACTACTGTATGATGTCTGAATAAAACACCCTAATGCTTCTCATGGTAAAATATTGCTATCTTGGTTACGTTTATTTTTTTACAATAGTTAGGTGTTTAGAACGGTGAGCTCTGACTTGAGAATTAAGCAACACATAACATTGCGCCAATACTTTTTGGGGTATATTTCAAAGATGTTTAGTACAAAATATGAATAAGAGTTTTAATATGAACCATAAACATCATTGTACATACCCATATAATGGTAACATGCTCTCACCTTTAGCAATTTTTGAAGCATGAAAATTGACAAAGATCTTGTTGAAGCAGATATGTTAATTAGAAGTATTAACGAGTGTTATGTGTTCTGATTAACTAGAAAATGATAGAAATAATTAACCATAGTGAAATTAATGTGCACGTTTGAAAATGTGCCCACTGAGATGGGCCACCAGAATGCACGAGTTATACAAAACATTATAAAAAATATGTGAAATGTTGAAAATGTGTAATAATAATGTAGTAATATGTCATATTGAGATGTATAACGTATGTTTTGCATTATATTGTAGGGTTAACTTCGCCAAAGTTGTGGCCTAGTATTGCCAGGCCTCATGCAGCAGCAGAATAATCATGCAATGTAGAGAAGCCAATGTGCCGAACTGACCTCGAACTACTCGTTGTTAATAAAGTCTACTTAGCTAGAATTTTTTGCAATGTACCGGCGGACAGGAGATGAGGGAATCAAACTTGCAACATAGACTGTGTTGAGCAGACAAGGTGTACTTTCCCAAGACTCGAACAATAGAGACACTGACTGGAGAAGAAGATGCAACATTTTTCATACCTGATGAGCCGGATGATGAGGACATCGTTCCATGAACCAATCGACAAACTGAGAGTGGCGTAATATTAGAATTCATAGATTTGTAAATTTAAAGTTATTAGTTAGGGAAATAGCTAGTGATCAACTGACCAATTAGGAATTAGGCGATAGACTGGGCAAGTTTGATATAATGTTGTGACAAAGGGAAAAAACTTCAGAACTGATGCAGATGTTAAATGTCGGAGGTTAGGCGTGGATATTTGGAGAGATTCAGGACTCTGTTATTGGGCTCATGCTCTTCAGAGCCTGATGCGTTGCTGATCGACTGATGACCTGAAGACGAAGACTGACTTTGTTGCTGATCCATTCCGTGGATAGGTAGCTAAGACAATGTGAGAGATTAACTTCTGTGCCTTTCTTTCTAGGTACCAACTGCACTGTCTAAATAATCTTTTCTCTTAGCTAGATGTTTTTCCAACTTCATGTTCCAAATTGTTTTTGCATGAAGTCCCACATGCTAATGCTAATCTGGGTTAGGTAAGGTTCCTATGGGTGATGCTGACAGTGACAAATGATTGTCTAACTGGTGGCTGAACTCTGCTATTAATGTTGATATATTCATCTTTGTTGGCTTATGCTGAAGCATTAGAACGTATGTTTTCTCAAGTTCTGATTAGATTATGTTATTGATGGTCACTAATGAATAAATTTTGATCTGATTGAATAAAGTTTGAATTAACCTTATGGATTGGGTTTTTGTAACTAATAGGGAAATAAAAATTGTTAAAACGTATACTAGGTTGTGGTTATTCATGAAATGTATCACTATTGACTAATAATAACAGATTTTTCTTGGTGGTTATTGATTTGTATATTATTATTGATGAACATTGGTTATTACATAGCTAGGATACTCCATGTGAATCAAAAGCTTCAGAGTTTTTTACGCGTCCCCTTGTAAGTTTACTTACTAAGGACAAGGCGCGCTGGCTGTTTTTTGTATCAGCTTGATGGTTAGTTTCCTTGGCCCAGAAATTACTTTCCCAGATCCTGGATCCCGCTAGTAAAGTTGGGTATGTTCTCGACGTTCTAGTGATAGTGTGAAAGTGGTAGGTTGTGCTTGCAAAGGCTTATTCAAACCACAGGTGAATTGTGACGTATGTGAAGGAAGTAGGGAGTTTGCATACTTCAGTTGAGGTTTAGTAGGAGTGTGCATACTCCGCAGTAGGGGAGTAGGGAAGTTGTAAAACTTCATATGTGTGTGGCGCTTTGTGCTCAAAACTTGTCCACATTGTTGTTGGTGATGTACGGACCCTGCGTGGTCTAAGACTCCGGATTATATTGACAAGTGTAGGAGACACTTGGTTACATGTTGTCATCTGCCTGGTTTAGTAGGTTGATCGGGAGTGGTCAACAAGTCTGTATGTAAGTTAAGTGAGTAAAGGAAATTTTCGACTGAGATCTGGCGAGTACTATGTGCACCAGTTGTGAGTGAAATTTGCGGGTCAAATTTTGCTTGCAAATGTAGGAGACTGAGAAAGAGGAATAGCTGCATGAGCAAAAGGGCCATCAATGAAAATCCGTAAGGTCTCTGAAGAGATTGTGTACCTTCCTGTAGTAAACCAGCAGGTTTGTTTTTGGTTATTGGTTTTTGGTTAGTGCTCACAATAATTTGCATTAGTTTTGTGTGAGTTGGAGATCAGGAGGACAAGCCACAAGACTTTGTCAGCCGCAGTGTGTGAGTGTGACATCAGAGTGAGCAGCGCAGGGATAGGTTGGTTAGTAAGAACAGTCGCAAGTGGATTGGAAGCCATCTGGGGAGTTAAAGTATTTTCCTTATTGAATCAATAACACAAAAGATAGAAAAGATGAAGTTTTTCAAAGTGTTTAAGGGTGTCATGAAGGGCGATACATACATTAAGGCGACAGTGGGGGATCCTACCCCACCGGAAAATTCTCTGACATTTATTGTGATGGAAGAGTGACGTGTCGCACCATGTCTTTGGTTAAAGCAGTGGTGCAAATTAACAGAGAAACAGGGAGCTTTAGCGTTTCCAGAGCATGCAACGTTTAATTTGAGAATTTTGGGTCAGTTGCGAATGACACTATATAAGACAAAGCCGCTTCCAAGACCGGCACAGTTTGAGGCATTAGCGGTTTGGAAGCTCATAGCAAGAAAACAGCAAGAAATGAGATTCCATAGGAGAAAAAGGAAGGTGGAGAAGTCCTTAGCAGAGGCGAGATGGGATTGGGAACAGAAGAAGTGGAGAGTGATGACATTGCAGGGTGTTAAGTTGTTTCCTGCTATCACAGAGGAAGATGATTCAGAAGAGAAAGAGGACACTAGCAAGAGTGAGAAGAGTTTGTCAGGGGGTAAGAAGGAGAAAAAGACTTATGTGGAAGAAGAAGATTCAGACGTTGAAAATCTTATTACTCAGGTGTTGAATGACAGACCTCCACCATATGCAGTGCATGAAGGGGGTCCAAGTACTAGTTCTGCTCCAACTGCCCCAATTCAAGTGTTGGGGACAGTGGGACCAGTGCAGACAGATAATGGACATGGGGTAGTGCAGAGTACTCCCAATGCAGTGACTACTTCGGTGGTCCAAGCGCAGATGCACCCCCCACCGATACAGAGAATTTATCCAGAAGTACCAATTCTTGAAACAACTTCAAACTTAGTAGTTTCTACGGAGCAAGTGGTTCTGAGGCCGATGCTAGTTCAGACCAAGCTAACACCAATTTTGTTGCCTCAGGCACAGCCACAGGGATTGCCGAAGTTCACACCAATGACAGGGACACAGTCAGATGTGACACCAGTGATGAATCAGGGGTGATATTTTGTCATTCACAAACGATTATCCAAAACTGAGAGTGAAACTGGTTGAGTGGTACCAACAGACAGATAGATTTGTAAAACTTTGAAATGTCTGTGGGAAGACTTGAATACTCTGTTGGAGATTGTGGTTCCAGCTGATTTGTGGGTTGAGTGCAAGCGAGCAGTGGATTGGACGTCGAGTGAACCGGAAAGAGATAGATTTACAGGTGCACCATTACCTGAAGTGATGAAATATTATTATAAGGTGATTGAGTTCGTGAAGACAAGAATTTTGCCTAAAAATATTGATTGGCAGAGAATTGACAGGGCGGGAAGTAAAAGAGTCGATACATACTTACTATAAGAGATTGCTGAAAGCATTCAAGGAGTACAGTGGTAAAGAAGCACTTGAGCCGAAAGACATGTTGCACTTTGTGTTCAAGTTCGTGGAAGGATTGAGACCTGAAATGGGTCAGATGATTAAGAGTCATTTTATTTGTTGGCAAGCGAAACCAATTGATGAGGTGTTGCAGTATGCGAAATACTGTAGGGATGAGATTGAGTTGAAGTAGAAAAAGTTGAAGGAAAAGGCAATGGTGATGCAAGCTAAAGCAGCTCAAACAGGAGTGTAGGGAGCTTTAGTGCAGCAGATACCACAGCAGCAGGGAACTGTTATGTTCCAACCTCAGGTGTGAGGTAGGGGTCGTGGAGCCAATATCAATCGCGGTCCGGATTTGAGCACTGTAGTGGTTCAGAATGATGTGCAAGAGATTAAAAAGATGTTACCGTGCCATCTTTGTGGAAACGTGAGACACTGGAAGCGGGAGTGTCCGTTGATGGTGCAGGGTGGTGTTGTTCAGCAAAGCAGTGTTGTCAATACATTTCAAACTGTAAAAGTCCATAGGATGAGAGAACTTAATCCTAATTTTCAGAATAACACTAATCAAGTGCAGAGTTTTCAACCCATGCAGCAGGTGCAAATGCCTCATGCACAATTGACACAGTTGCAACCAATGCAGCAGCAGGTTCCTATGGTACCTAGACAGCAAATGCAGATACCTCAAGCCCTGATGGAACAGCAAAAGATGATGCTTACTGAGCAGGTCACAGGTCAGAGACAAGACAGAAGTAGTGACACAGTGCACCAATTCCGATTACATAGTGAGAATGAAATCAACGATGAATGGATGAGTAATAGTTCGGATGAGGAGCCATGTATGCTTGTAGCTTCATTAGAAGTAGATCAACAAGGACCCTTTGTGAAAGGAATGATGATGGGTCACAGGGTCTCATTCAGAGTGGACGCAGGAGCTACACGCTCTACAGTGAGGAGTGCAGAAGATCCAAACTTACCTCTTTCAGGCAGAACAGTTCAGGTTGTGGGGGTAGCAAACAGATGGTTGAGAAATCCGATCACAGATCCAGTACAGGTGAAGATCCGCAACTTCCAGGGTCTGCACAAGTTTGTAGTTTGTGACTTGAGTCCAGTATCCCTACTGGGAAGGGACTTAGGGCCATATGTATGAAAGCTTTTTCCCATAGACACAGAATGGGTAAAATCCTTTGGTACATCTGGCCCTTATTGTGCAAGACCAGATGTTCGATTAATTGTCCAACTGCTGGAATAGTGGTTCAAACGATTAGTGATGATGAGGAAGAACAAACTCCTGAAACTGAGAATGAAAACATTAATGAAGAATACCCATTGTCTGAGTTTTTCCCAGTGTTCACTGTGAAATAATTATATGCAGACTTGCAGGTAACAGTACAGAAAAATGTGTGGGACCTGACAGGTAAAGAAGTGGGTCTGATCAAGGGAGTGGAGCCGATTAAGGTCACCTTGAAACCGAAAGTAGTGTTTCCACAGTTTCCACAGTATAACATGGCACAAGATGTTCTGATGAAAGTGGCACAAATAATTGGAGACTTTCTGAAACAAAGGGTTTTGAAAGAAGGGTTGAGCAGTCCATGTAATTCACCGATAATGGGCTTGAAGAAGCCTTGTGGGAAAGTGCGCATTGAGCAAGATTTGCGAAAAGTGAATAACATGGTTGTCAAGTGTCCTATAGTGCCGAACCCAACAGTAATATTGTTTCAGATTTCATGCGTTGCAGAGTGGTTCACAGTGGTTGATCTGTCACAAGCTTTCTTTTCTGTGCCTCTTCATGAGGATAGTCAGTTTCTCTTTAGTTTCAAATTCCTAGACAGAGTCTACAGCTGATGCAGGCTTCCTCGAGGGTATACGGAGTCACCGTCTCTGTTCAATCAGATTTTGAAAAAGAATCTGTAGTTGTTGGAACTACCGTACCAATCGACTCTAGTGCAGTACAATGATGACTTACAGATTGCATCCAGGACAAGGGACGAGTGTGAGTATGACTTGATTGCCCTATTAAATCATTTGGGAAAATATGGACATAAGGTGTCACCTTTGAAATTGCAGTACTGTCAGAAGTCAGTAAAATACCTGGGACACCAAACTGAGAAAGGATCAAGGAGAATTTCCAGAGAAAGGATTACAATGATATTGCAGAGAAGTCCCTAACTTCACAGAGAGATGTCAGAATGTTTCTGGGAATGTAGGCTATTGTCTTCAATGGATTCAAAATTTTGCTGAGATTGCCAAACCATTGCAGCAGCTGACACATGATGAGGTTACAGATCCCATTACATTAGACCAGGATCAAATGAAAGTATTCACTGAGTTGAGAGAGAGTTTGTGCAGAGCTCCAGCGTTGGGAATGCCTGATTGCACAAAACCATTCATATTCTTTTGTCATGAACGTGATGCTTGTTCTTTGTCTGTCTGGACACAGGTCCATGGAGGCGCTTCAAGCCCAGTAGCTTATTTTTCAGTGACTTTGGACCCAGTCGCAGCAGCCTTACCAGGCTGTTTGCCTGCTGTTGAGGCAGTTGGTCAAAGCCTTTCGCAATGTGAGGGAGTAGTGATGGGATACCCTCTAACGGTAATAGTTCCTCACTCTGTTGAGATCTTACTGACAAGGACGAAAACACAGTATTTGACTGGTGCCAGACTTACAAGGTACAAGACAAGCATTCTAGGTGCTCCAAATGTAACATTGAAAAGATGTACAGTGTGGAACCCGGCAACATTACTTCCAAGTGATACTGTTGAAATTGAAAAAGAGGAAGACATTGATCATGATTGTCTCGAGATAACTGAACTGTGTACAAAACCAAGACCAGATATCAGAGATACACGATTGGAAGAAAATGACCAAATTGTCTTTGTTGATGGCTCATGACTCAGAGATGGTACAGGAACATTGAGAGCAGGATATGCTTTATGCACAATTACAGGGACATTAGAAGCTTCTTGGCTTCGGGGTGTATATTCTGCACAAGTAGCAGAATTGGAAGCTCTTACCAGACCGTGCCATGTATCTGCTAGACTGAGAGTCACTATCTATACGGAGGGGCAGTATGGATTTGGAATTGTTCATGATTTTGGTCAGTTATGGTCGCAAAGAGGTTTCTTGACCTCTACTGGTTCACCAGTAAGAAATGGCGTCAGAATAAGAGCCAGATGTACCAAGAAGGCCTTTTGCGAGTTGGAAATAGCGATTTTTAAGAAATCGCTATTTCTGATTCGCAAAATGCAATGTATCACATTTGCGATTCGGTAATAGCGATTTCTTAAAAATCGCAAATGCTATTACCGGATCGCAAATTGCGATACCGGCCCCATTTGCACCTATGGGCCTGTAGGTCCATATTTGCGAATTTTTTACATTTCCAAAATTGCGATTTCCTAACTGGAAATCGCAATTTGGGAAATGCAAAACCCCAGAGTGCTGGGGGTCTAAGGCCCCCTCTGCTGCACCCCAAAAAGTTTTTTAGGACATCTAAGGTGCACACATGCCAAAAGGGCATGTGTGCTTTACATGTACATTTAAAAAATGCATTTTAAATGCATTTTTAAAATTTGCACATGGTTGTCACCAAGTTCAACTTGGTGGTAAATAGCGATTCCTTAATGCCCGAATCGCCGATATTACCGAATCGCAAATGCAATACATTGCATTTTGCGAATCAGAAATAGCAGACCCCAACGACCTCAAAAACTTCCGACCCATCTCCCTGCTCCCCTTTCCAGCAAAGGTGATTGAAAAAATCGTCAACACACAACTAACCAGCCACCTCGAAGACAACGGCATCCTAGACCCCTCCCAGTCCGGCTTCAGATGAAACCACAACACCGTAACCGCCCTTCTCACCGCCACAGACGACATCAGATGCCAAATGGACAACGGCGAAACATCAGCCCTCATCCTCCTGGACCTATCTGCCGCCTTCGACACAGTCTGCCACTGCACCCTGGAATCACGCCTCCACGAAACCGGAGTTCAAGGAAAAGCCCTCGACTGGATCGTCTCATTCCTATCAGGCAGAACCCAGAGAGTCCACCTCCCCCCCTTCCGCTCCGAAGCCACCGACATCATCGGCGGCGTCCCCCAAGGCTCATCCCTCAGCCCGACGCTGTTCAACATCTACATGGCCCCCCTCGCACAAGTGGCCCGACAACACAACCTCAACATTCTCACCTACACCGACGACACCCAGCTCATCCTCTCACTCACCAAAGGCCCGCCCACCGCCATAACCAACCTCCACAAGGGGATGAAATCCATCACCGAATGGATGAGAATCAGCCGTCTGAAACTGAACTCGGACAAGACGGAGGTCCTCCTCTTCGGATCCACCCCCTCCGCCTTGGGACGACTCCTGGTGGCCCACCGCACTAGGAACCCCACCGACACCGACCGACCACGCTCGCAACCTGGGCTTCATCCTTGACTCCTCCCTCACCTTGTCTAAACAGGTCAACGCAGTTTCCTCCTCCTGCTACAACACACTCCGCATGCTCCGCAGAATCTACAAGTGGATCCCGACAGAAACAAGAAGAACAGTGACACAGGCCCTCGTCAGCAGCAGGCTGGACTATGGCAACGCACTCTACACAGGCATCCCATCGAAAGACCTACTACCCCTCCAACGCATCCAAAACGCCTCGCCCGACTGATCCTCAACGTACCCCGCCACAGCCACATCTCCCACCACCTGAGAAACCTTCACTGGCTCCCCGTGGACAAAAGGATCACTTTCAAGCTTCTTACCCACACTCACAAAGCGCTCAACGACACGGACCAGCCTACCTAAACAACAGACTCAGCTTCTACACCCCCACCCGTCAGCTCCGCTCCTCTAACCTCGCCCTCGCCGTCGTCCCCCGCATCCGAAGAAAGACCTCAGGCGGCAGATCCTTCTCATACCTCGCCGCCAAAACCTTGAACACCCTCCCCACCAACCTGCGACAGACCCAAGACCTACTCACCTTCAGAAGACTCCTCAAGACTTGGCTCTTCGACCAGTAACTCCAGCTCCCCCCCCAGCACCTTGAAACCCTCACAGGTATGTAGTGCGCTTTATAAATCCAATGATTGATTGATTGATTGAATTTGCATTAAGGAATTGCTTCTTACATGTGCTTAGAAATCGCAAACAAGGAATCCTTATTTGCGATTTCTTATTTAGAGAGTCACAATATGCGACTCTCTAAACAGGGTCGCAATTTTAAGGAATCGCTATTTTAGCGATTCCTTAAAATTGCTTTCAGAATGCCTTTAATACATTCTGAAATGGCTTTGTGCAAAAAGCTTTCATACATCTGACCTTAAAAGAATTGCTGTATGCAATACAGTTACCTGAATAAATTGCCGTGGTGAAATGCAGTGCACATCAAAAGGCACAGGACTACATCTCACTGGGAAATGGGTATGCGGATCAAGTCGCAAGGTTTTGCGCATTGAACTGTATATAGTTCAAAGATAAGTGGGAATTGATGTCAGAAGAAGATAACCCATGTACAAGTTTTGCATTGAAAGTGATCAACACTTTGGAAGATTTGAAAACATTGCAAAGTAATGTCGACAAAGAAGAGAAACAACTCTGGTCCAAATTCAAATGTGTCCAAAGACCTGATGAGATCTGGGTTTCTAACGAAGGTCAGATGGCACAGCCCAATAGTTTACTGTCAGAAATGGCCAAAAATTATCATGGGCAGGCACACATTGGGAGGGATGCCATGGTTTGTTTGTTTAAGATTGACTTGTTTAATCTCAAGTTTAGGCAGGCAGCTGAGGCAGTATGTCATCGCTGTATAATTTGTCAGCAGCTAAATGTGGGAAGAGGGACAGTGGTGAATTTGAGCCACATTGGAAAAGCAGGAGGTCCATTCAGCAGAATGCAATTGGATTTCATTGAGATGCCTGCGTGTGGAGGTTTGAAGTACGTGTTGGTGATTGAGTGCATTTTTAGTCACTGGACTCAAGCATACCCTACAAGAATGAATGATAGTCTCACAGTAGCAAAGTTGTTATTTAGGGAGTTGATACTACGCTTCGGGTTTCCGATCTCTTTAGAATCAAATAGGGGAACTCACTTCAACCTCAAGGTGATTAAACTCTTATGTGCAGCACTAAACATTTAGCAAAAGTTGCATTGTAGCTAACGCCCTGAAGCAACAGGACTGGTGGAACAGATGAATGGTACCTTGAAATAAATAATTGCAAAGATGTGTGCAGCTATGAATCTGAAATGGCCAGATGCATTGCCTTTGGTGAAGATGTCGATGAGAAATACACCTGACAGGAAGACAGGGCTGTCGCCCCATGAGATCCTCATGGGCAAAGCAATGAGACTACTAGCATTTCCAGCCAATGCACTTGCAAATATTACAGATGATATGGTGTTGGACTACTGCAAGGGTCTGGCTGACGTGGTTTGCTCTTTCTCTCAATAGGTGCTGGCCACCACCCTGCCACCCATCCACGATCGAGGGCACAATCTGAGAGCCAGTCACTGGGTCATTGTCCGAAAACATGTTCGTAAGTCGTGTTTAGAGCCACGCTGGAGAGGGCCTTACCAGGTGGTCCTAACAACTACGACAGCTGTGAAGTGTGCAGGACTCCTGAACTGGATACACGCGAGTAATACAAAGAAAGTGGTATGTCCACAGGATCATGAAGAGGTGTGGTTGAGAGCACCAACAGCAGCAAAACAGGTTACTGCACCTGAACCAGAAAAGGAACCAGGAGAGCCTGAACTTGAACCAGAACTTGTGGAAGATGGTTTTATTAACCCTGTAAGAGACGAAAGTGAAGAATTACAGGAGTGTGCGGAAGAATCAATCTCAACGGATACAGCAGAAGAGCCTAGCTCAGCAGGGGTACTCCCAGAAGCAGATGGTGCTGAGAAGCAGACAGAGCAAGTGCCAGACCAAGAGGGGGAAAGAGTTGAGACGGATAAAAGTCAAGGTGATCTGACTCCTCCTGAGCCCATTGCAGATCCATCAAGAGAAAACACCATGGATGAAGAGAAAGAGAAGAGTCCAATCCTGAGAAGAATATTGACAGAAAGATCAACTGGTCATAAATGAAACGAAAGAGGAAGAAGTAGATACTACGAGAAAAGAAGAATTGAGTGCAGGAGAACTAAGTGGTGATCGAAAGTTGAAAATAAAGAGAATAGCAAGTCGGCGTTACGCAGGTCCTGAATGGGTGTATGCAACTACAAAGGAATGGCAACAAGCGTTTATGTCTTTTTGTTTTGATAGATAAGTTCTGGGTCAGTACTTTGATGTATCCTGAAGGGGAACAAGAAGCTGAATTGTTGAACTAATCTGAAGAACCTTAACAAGACTGTTGAAAAATAAACCGGAAGAGACATTGATAACCTGATTTGACACTGAAAACCAGATGTGACAAGCTGCTAATCGATTTTGACAAAGGAAAGGGGTTCCTGAATGTAAGACTGAATTGTGAAAGAAGGATTCTTCCCTGTTTTTGATGTTTACTGCACTTTATATAAGAGTTACTTCTGCTTTTTGATTCTTTACAGATCATAGCTGAGTTAAATAATCAAGCTAGGAATGCTAGGCGTTGTAGATGTATGAGTGTTGCAATGGTAATTATGAGTGGAATTTTGTTTATAGTGGTGATTGTGGGAATGTCTGTTCTTGATGTGAAAGGAGCCACTCATACTTCTGCTCCTGAAACTACTACACTAACAGCTTTGGAAAGGTTTAAGTTAGATGAAAAGTATTCCCATGATTATAGTAATGCTCAAGGAGAGCTTTCTTCAAATGTTTTCTATCGCTTTTTGAGTGAGTATGTTTAGACGATGGATGTAAGAGATTGTCTTGTGTGTACGCAAATTCCTTCGTCAGTAGAGGAAGGAGTTACGTACCACAGCTTACCATTAACTTACTGAACAAGCTGTAGTTTGCTACTAACAATGTTCTATAAACAGGATTATATACAGTATTTGTACTCTAATTATGATCTGTTGTTTTCGTTTCTTACTAATATTAGGTATTTGAATAGAGTAGCTAAGGAGCATGATATACTATTAGTTAGAGGATTTTTTGAGCCTACACGAACATTTGGAACTGCATAGGCACACAGAAATAATCTCACATGCTTGCTTACACCTTTGGAAAAGACCTTCATAGGGCATACTGATGACAGGAGAAAAGCATTAAAAGAAAACATAGAAAAAGGTTTAGAGAAAAGGGCTTATAAGAATGATTATACTTACACTGCAATTAAAACGCAAGGGAAATAAACATTACATGTAGGGAAGCTTTGTATATTTAGGCCAAAATCACGCACTGACACTTTATTTGTGGAAACAAGTGAATGTAGGCATGTGTTTTTGTTTCATAGTAAGTGGATCTTTATGTTGAATGGTCAGAACCCTGCGATTCTTGGGATCTATTATATTTGTGGACTTAATGCTTATTACCATCTTCCAAGAGGATGGTATGGGACTTGTTATTTGGTGATAGTTTTCCCAAAGATTTATCAGATAGATGACTTAAAGAAGTTTCCGAAATTGACTGAATTACTGCATAAGCGACAGAGGAGGGAAACCTCTTTTGCAGTTGTGGGGGATATCTTTGGTGCGGTGATTACTTCAATGGGAGTCATCCTGAATCCGATCAAGATACAAAAGTTCTCTACTATTGTGGATGACATGCTATCACATTTTACAGGAGCAATACTCCTGATAGATACTGAATTAGCTGCGGATAGAGCTATGAGCTTCAGAATCGCCTTGCTTTAGATATTCTTTTAGCGAAGGATGGCAGAGTCTGTAAAATGATTAACTCTAGACATTGCTGTTCTTACATACCCGATAATAGTAAGGAGATAAGAGACTAAGGGCCAGATGTAGAAAGCAGTTTGCATGGTGCAAACTGCGACAATCGCAGTTTGCGCCATGCAAAATGCCTTTTGCAATGCACATTCACAATTTGCGAGTCGGTACCGACTCGCAAATTGTGAATGCGACTCGCAAATAGGAAGGGGTGTTCCTATTTGCGACTCGCATCGCTATGCTAAATTGCTTTGTGACCGCGAATGCGGTCGCAAAGCAATTCGCAGTTACCACCAGTGTCACACTGGTGGTAACCCATTCGCAAAAGTGAAGGGGTCCCCATGGGACCCCTTCCCCTTTGTGAATGTTGTCAAAAAGGGGTTTTCAGAGCAGGCAGTGGTCCAATGGACCACTGCCTAACCTGAAAAACTGAAACCAAATGGTTTTGTAATTTTTTTTTATTTTGCAACTCGTTTTCCTTTAAGGAAAACGGGGTGCAAAATAAAATAAAAACTGCTTTATTTAAAAAGCAGTCACAGACATGGAGGTCTGCTGACTTCAGCAGGCCTCCACCCCTGTGAGTGCAGGGACTTGCTATGGGGTCGCAAAATGTGACCCACCTCATTAATATTAATGAGGTGGGTCTTTGCGACCCCTTAGCGACTCGCAGTAGGTGTCTGAGACACCGTACTGCATCCGATTTTGCGAATCGGAAACTGCGAGTCGCAGCGACTCGCAATTTCCGATTCACATCATCGGACTTTGATACATCTGGCCCTTACTTACTAACTTGACTAACTCAAGAAAGGATTTGAAAGAATTGAAACAACCAGGTGTTTGGGAGAAGGTTGGAAAAGGATTTGCGTTTTGATACCTGATGAGCCGGATGATAAGGACATCGTTCAGTGAACCAATCGACAACCTGAGAGCGGCGTAATATTAGAATTCATAGATTTGTAAATTTAAAGTTATTGGTTAGGGAAATAGATGAAGATCAACCGACCAATTAAGAATTAGGGTATGGACTGGGCAACTTTGATATAATGTCGTGACAAAGGGGAAAAACTTCGGAACTGATGCAGATGTTAGATGTTGGAGGTTAGGGGTGAATATCGGAAGAGATTCAAGACTCAGTTATTGGGCTCATGCTCTTGAGAGCCTGATGCGTTGCTGATCGACTGATGACCTGAAGACGAAGACTGACTTTGTTGCTGATCCATTCCGTGGATAGGTAGCTATGACAATGTGACTGATTAACTTCTGCGCCTTTCTTTCTAGGTACCAACTGCACTGTCTAAATAGTTTTTTCTCTTAGCTAGATGTTTTTCCAAATCATGTTCTAAATTGTTTTTGCATGAAGTCCCACATGCTAATGCTAATTTGGGTTAGGTAAGGTTCCTATGGGTGATGCTAACAGTGACAAATGATTGACTAACTGGTGGCTGAACTCTGCTATTAATGTTGATATATTCATCTTTGTTGGCTTATGCTGAAGCATTAGAACGTATGTTTTCTCAAGTTCTGATTAGATTATGTTATTGGTGGTCACTAATTAATTAATTTTGATCTGATTGAATAAAGTTCGAATTAACCTTATGGATTAGTATTGTAACTAACACGGAAATAAAAATTGTTAAAACGTATACTGAGTTGTGGTTATTCATGAAATGTAACACTATTGACTAATAATAAATGATTTTACTTGGTGGTTATTGATTTGTATATTGATTATTGATGAACATTGGTTATTACATAGCTAGGATACTCCATGCTAATCAAAAGGTTCATCGGTCTTTACACATACCCTTGTAAATTTACTTACTAAGGACCAGGCACGCTAGCAATCTTGAGTCGCATTTAATGATGTTTACATCATTTGCACATTTATGATAATGCACACAGAGCAATACGATTTTCAACTGAAAACGTGTACACACTTGCAAAAGTACTAAATAGCAAAAGTAATGGGAAGAATAGAAGTGATCAGAGAAATTGGATATCAATAGAACAATATATTCCTCTCCTGATTCCTCAAACCCACATGTTAGATGAAACACCAAGAATGCAGAAACCATTATCAAAGTTCAGCATATTGTAAGGGGAAACTGGTGGTAATGTGGTGTATATGTTCTCTAAATTGACATTTCAGGAGAATTTTCAGCATATGATGTCAGTTATTTTTCTGAAACTCTACTCATGGTATCAAAACTTAATGTAGGAGCTTACGTCTTACAATGGGCTTGATTGTCACTTTCATACTTTCCATCCATCCATTCCTACCTTGTCTCTCAACATTTATGTACATGCTGTTCACACAGTACCGCCTGGCTAGCACAAAAAGTTGTACTGATTTCCTCCTTTGATTATACCAGGGTTTTTTCAATAAGGGCTATACCTACTAGAATTTCTGGAGGAATCTTTCTTATTTCACTTACACCCTTCACTGAGTCACAACTATTTGAGAGAAGCAGAAAAGAAACAAAGACTGGTATTGACTAACCCGTATTTTACAGATTGACATTTGCCCTGACTTTGGTAGATTGACAGTCAATTTATTACCATTAGGTACACCCACATTCAACACTGCCTTTCAGCGATTCTGAAGATGAATCAGATCCCCTCTCCATTGTGTGAGGTCTTTGATGAAGAGAATGAAAGAATAAACTTACATCAAGGAACCTATCAGCAAATTGCAAGGCAATCAATTAAATACGTTTAGATGCAGCGCTTCAATTCACACATTTGTAGTATTTCTCAAACATATGACACAAGGTTTATAATTCTACATGTGGGTTATATAATTGAGTTAGCTTGTCTGGAAATATTTAGTGCTATTTATTGTAATGACTTGCCAATTGTGTTAATCACTTTCTTGACATATATAGCCAGACTGATGTCTGAGGTTAATGACTGAGCTTCACATGGGAAATGCTGCATTTATTCTATATTACTCATCTGAATTTAAAATAGCATTCCTGTTACTGATCCAGTATGCAAACCCTTTTTGGAACGCAGTATATCGAGGTTTTTTTTTCAAGTGTGGCAGAGGGGAATTGCAGAGTTACAGTTTCTAACTATAATTGGGTAGATAAATTGATATATTTATATCCTACTAAAATGTTGTTTCAGGTTGGTGACACAAAAGTGGCACAAATCAACACAAAATATTTTATTTGAAATGTACTTTCCAATACAAAACGTGTTCTGTGCTGGAAAGTCACCTGATAGTTACCCAAAGCAGCATGTATCTCTAATTTGCACTACTTAGTTTCAAGGAGGCGTTCCATGGGTAGAGCGTGGGTGTTTCCAGGCAACCACACATGTATTTTGACCCAAAGCTCTATTTTTTTTTAGAACAAGTAGATGAGTTTTGCCTAAAAAGATGACCATTTGACATTGGCATTCTCAAGTAGAAATGCTTTTGTTTCTTCAATCTTTTGCTGCTTTGCACGTGAGCTGCACTGTAGAACAAGTTACTTACCTTCTATAATGCTATTTATGGTTGATCTAAAAATGTTACCAAACTGCAGATTCCTCACCTTTTGAATATTCCCCAGACAACAGACTAGATCTGGAAAATCTTAAGCAGGTGGCTCCATGCCGCTCTGCACAGAAGTTGCTTTGCTCTAGATGTGTCACAAGCTACCCTACAGGGGCACAGCCATGTGCCTTGACACGAGTTTTTTCAAAACTGTCTGCACCCTCAGATGCTGAACCCAATTTCCAGGTTGGTAGTAACCAGTATGCAGATCTCTAGGTCAGTCCTTTTTTAAATCGAAGAGTCCATTCATTGAACGGGCTGGATGGGAGGGTTGGTGAGGAATCTGTGGTTAGAGAGTCTCTACTAGAAATAGCATTCCAAAAGTTAGACACTCCTAAGTGTATATTCCTCATCTTTTGTCTGGATACCAAAGCAGTACTTCCCAGGTGACGAGGTTATGAACTGGCTCAAGCCAAACACTCTAACAGGACTGAGAGGGTAAATGTCCCTCTTGATGGACAGTGTTGAGTAAATAGTGTTTTGTGAATATATATTGTCGCCACCTGGCAAATACCCCGGAGAGGCACCCTAGTTGCCAATGTACTGGTAGCCTTAGCGCTGGAAGAGTGAGCCTGCAAACCCTCCGGGGGCTGCATTTTGACCAATACATAAAAGATCTTAATAAAGTCCACAATCTAATGGGAGAAGGTCATATTCTGCACAGCGTTGCCTTTATTCTGCTTCAGCGAATCCAATAAAGAGCTGATCATCCCATAGTTCACTGGTAAGGTCAATACAGCAATTAAGAGCCCTTTATGGATACAATGAACGTAGTCTCTCCTCTTCCTCCTTAAAGGAACACCAACTTCCCTTTGTTGGAAGATAGCAAAGCTTTTACTGCTAAACGGATGTCTTGAAATTCCAGCAGATTGATGTGGAGCCGATCCTCCACTGGAGACCAGAGGCCTCTGAGCTTCATCGCTCACAGGTAGCCACTCCACACCAGGAGTATGTGTCAGTCATCACTGTCAGCTACAAGTGTGGTAGGGAGAGTAGTCCCTGACCAAATCATGGCTTGTCAGCCATCACTGCAAGTCATTTGCCATCTCCTCTGAAATTAGGACTTGATCAGTGAAATCACTCTGGGCAGTGACCACTGGGACTTTAGGTCTCACTAGAGAACCCATATATGCCATTCGGCATGCATCAGAAGCAAGATGAAGGAGGCTATCAGTCCCAGGAGTTTCAAAGTCATTCTCTTTGAAATCCAGGACAAAGGCTGAAACTTTGTATTTATAGCCCCAACGACCTGGCCTCTCTTTTCACGGAGGGAAGACGTGAAACTGCAACATGTTCAGAATGACTCAAAATGGCTCAAAGCATCAGAGACATTCAAGACATAGTGCACTTTAGGCACATCAGTGTATTTCTGTCCTTTCCCACTGTGCTGGCACCTTTTTTGCAGCCTAGCACCAATGCAGGCATCCTTGAACCATGGTGCAAAGGTGTTTGCATTGCATGCAGGATTGTTTTTGTGTGTCCCTTCCTGTACAAAAGCAATGGTGGGAGGCTTTGACTTTTTCCTCTTTCTATGTGTGCTGCAGAATGCATCACACATAGAAAGTGTAAAACACAAGGACAAATAAAGACATTTCTCCTCATTTCGCCTGACCTGGGGAGGTGTAAGGTTTTGGTACAACCTATGGGTGTTGCGTGGGAACACACAACACAACACCCATGAAATGCCTCCCTAATGCAGAGTAAAGCAACTCAGAGGTTTGCTCTGCCTTGCCTTACTCCATATCTATGAGGCCATCTAAAGCTACGCAAAGTGGCTGTGGGTGGCCTCATAGATAATATTCAAGGCTTGTGCCACTGTTGCGTCACAAAAGTGATGTAACGGCAGTGCAAGTGACTCATAAAAATGCCACGAGGTGTTCTAGGTGAAGGCTCAATGATGAAACATGCCACTAAGAATTCTAGTGGGTGAGAGTCAATTTATAAATCCTAAAGGAGTCCCTGGTTTGGAGAGGTGTTTTAGTGGCAGTAATCCCTCTTTTCAGTTTGCATTTGGAAGTTGAGTGGATTCTCACTTAATACATGTCCTTCATTAATTCTTAATAATCTCAGAATCTAACCATCAATCATGTCTTTCAGATATCATGTAAAATCTCACTTCCTATGACTTTACCTAACTTAAGTATAACAGTCTGCTTTGCTCTCACAAACATGAACTTTCTTTTCAAATGTTGGTATTCCTATTTTTTGTTTAAAAAAGCATATAATCTGTTGTCAGTTGACTTCAATATTTGCATGTTGTTATAATGGAAAACACCTTAAGAGTTCTTGCTGCAGAAGCACTGTAAACATTGCTAAATAGTTCCGAATTGTCTCTCATCCATCAATCATGGCATCTCCCATCTCTAGTCAGTAAGTAAAACAACATTCACTCTAGAAATACCAAACCCTGATATTATTTAGTGAGGCTAATTTAAAGATACATTTATATATTGTGCTCATACTAAAGTCTGATTTCTGCTGACAGAATAGTTTTAATAACCTTCTTATTTAGGGGGTGCACAGGAGTCAGTGATACAGGCTCATTCTTCAACAGTTGTTTCTTCCAGACATGACTATCACGCCATGACCTTGGGGGTCAGCAAAAATTCCTCAATTCGGAGAGGCTCAGCCAGCGTTTCAGGACTGCTACCCTTAGTTTAGACCAAGATGTGTTCATTTTGAACATTCATGCCTTTTTTATACTGTCTGACCCTAGGGGAGGGAGAATCACATACTTTATTTATTCCTGGGCACAGGAATCTGCCTTGGGATTATGCACATTTGCTAACCTATAAGTTAGTGTGCATTAACCTGAGGGAAATGTAGTTAGCCATGTCTAGTACCTGAACAGGAATTCGAAGGCAACAGGAGAGTTTGTGCAAGAAGCTCAAGTGGAGGCGGAATCAGAGCTGATGAATGAAGCCATTGAAAGCATGAGGGGTGCCAGGATCATGAAATGATCAGGAAGGCTTGGAAGACTAGAGCACTGAATGTTCCAGGCATCTTAAGAGGTGAGTGCAGGGGATGCTTGCACAGGACTGGGATTGAGACCAAGCCCCCATGTAGGTTCAGAGGAGGTATTTACACAGGAATCAAAGAGAGTTCCAGAAAGTCATGTGTCCCACATGGAAGCATGGAATATTCCAACGAACCTGGGGAAAATCATGTGTTATCATACAACGGATTTGAAGACCTGTAGATGGCAGGTGAAAACTGTAATTGGCAATAATAAACAGGTACAATGGAACCCCAAGCGCATGATGGTACAATTCGATGGATTACAAAGGAAACATAACTAACATAAATAGGCACATGATATCTTCAGGTGCAAAATAGACTAAACTTGCAAAACAATAGAACAGGCAAGCCAATGATTCAGGTTTCTTTGTGGGCAAATCGCTCAGTTCTCAAGGCTGAGAGACACCATAAGGGGAGCATGAATTGGGGAAGGAAGGTGCCAGAAGGGAAGGGTGACATGAGCCAGGTAGGTAAAACCCACCGCATATAGGTCACAAGATGGAGTTGTGACAGTTGGAAGTTGGGGGGAAAAACTGGAAAGGGAAAAAAACAACAAAGTAAGCGAAGCTCAATGGCAAAGTGTGAACAAATGTGACAAGTGAAAAATGAAAGCAAACATAAGAAGTCTGCAAGGCAGAGATGAAAGGGAATTTCTCTCTTTCATACTGTTACTATCCTTGATGACCCAGAAGTGACCTAGCAAAAATAAATCTCTTCAGCAATCAATAATCAAAACCCTTGTAAATAATAGTAAATCATTGTTGGAAAGGGGATTATTGGTAATGGCAGGTAAGTACCTACACTTAACAATAGGCCATTAACCCCACTATGTTCAGTTAGGTCCCAATAAATTAATCCCAGCTCAAACCTTGGTAGCCTGGTAACATGCAGCAAGGCATAACTTAGGAGACAAAGGCCCATATTTAACAGAAAATGGTGCAGCCCAGTGTTGCCTCAAAACTGGCAGTGCCGCGCTGCACAACTTTAAAAATGCAGGGATGCACTGTGTTTCTTAGAATATGGCACACCCTTGCGTTTCCCCATGCACTGGCACTCATTTGAGCTACCTGATGCCAATGCATGCATCCTTGCTTAACACCACCTTATAAATATGGTGCTGGTCATAGTGCCACCAGAACGTCACCTAAAGTGATGGTTCGATGGCGCTAGGGGCTCATAAATAAGTGTGTAAAGCACAAAACAGTAATAAAGTAAAACACAGGAAACAGTTTAAAAATCCAAAACCAATTCATTAAAAATAGGAAATATTTGTATCTTTAATTTGACACCAAAATGAATAAATTCGGGTAAGGGGAACTGGAGATATAAATTTTTAAAGAATTAATGTTTTTTAGTGCTTAAAAACTAGAAGCCCCACTCGGTATATCTGGTCGAACCTCGACAGGGGCAAAGTCAAATTTTCAGGCCGACTGCAATGGAGCCCTGCTCAGCTACAGCAAGCGGGAGGCCTCTGTCATTAGCGTAATTTTTTTACGCTAATTCAGTGTAAACCTAACTTCATATTTATACTTTGGTGCTAGACACGTCAAGTGTCAAAGTTATGGAGTTGAGATCGTTTTCTGGACGTCAAAACCTATCTTGCATCAATGAGATGAAAGGTAGGTGTTCCCATCCAGAAAAGGCCTTTGCACCATATTTATCCCCCCATGCTAAAATTCAGCACTGGGGAAAGGGGGCCTAGATGAAGCCACCAATCAGATCTGACATCCATGGAGCACTCTTCAGATATGCGTTGCAGGAGGCCTTGGTGGAAAATTCCACATTCAGACTTAGGCGATTTTTCTTTGACAAATATCTTCGTCCAGGCCAAAGCTGAATCTTGATCTGATGTCCCTGGAGCTCTCATCGGATACGCTGCGTGGGAAGTCTCTATCAACTTTTTACCTTCGGATTTAGTCACTTTTTTTTTTTTTTTTTTTTGCATTTTCTCTCCTACGTAGGATGACCCTCCACAGCAAGCCAATTTCTAGTCCACGTCATCGGATTGCCTTTCCAGGAGTCCCGGGTGAAATCCTGGAAGTCTGTGGCTCTGGAGCTTTTCAGCGGGACGAACCTGCAAGTCAAACCGAGGCTGGATACCAGAGAAGGGCACACCACAGCTGAAGTTGGCAACTTTCAGGTAGAGTTTTAAAACTCTTTACCTGAACTAGTTATATTAAATCAAACAAAGGGAAGTTGTGGGATTTATTATAACAATTAATTTGATACCAGACTCAACATATCTGGCTGCTGTGGGGACTTTATTAATTAAAATTAAGTCTCCCCATTTTACCCTATGGAGTCCATTTACTACAGTGAGGGGAAAACGAATTTGTCTATTATACATCACCAGGGCTTATAAAACAATTTTTATAAGGTCCCTGCTTATAGTTACATGACACCCAACACTAGGGGCTCTTAGGACACATTTTAGGGGTGACATATATGTACAATTAAGGTAATTTAAGACTTTGGAGGTACTTTTAATTCCATTGTCGAATTTGCACATAACATTAGTTTAAAAGCAGCCAGCAAGGAAGTTCTGGCTTTAACATGACACTAGACAACTCAGCAGTGCACTTATGGGTGCACTACCTATGCTGGGGTCCCTTAACCTGCATGCCCTACCATATACCATGGACGTATAGGTAGGTTGATACTGCCAATTATAATTAGCCTAATTTCCATATCCACTTTACACAGAGCAATGGTCCTGGGACGGATAAGCAGTACCTAGGGCACTGCCAAGAGGCAATAACCACCAGTATCTGTCCACAAAGTTTGGGGGTGACCAGGGCAAAAAGGAGGACTTTCCTACAATCATCTACAACAAATTTACTTAATTGTCAGAAAGTGTGATTTCAAAACATTACAGTCAAACCAAAAGTTAATGAGCTGCCTCCAATTTTGTAAAATAAAGTATCCACAAAATACAAAGGATCCTTGCAACTTTGAAAGGTTCGTCCTGTTTTATGGGAGGAATGGGTTTCTGTAATTTTCTAAACTTCCATACATATACTTAAGGTAACAATTCAGTCACTAATTTCAGGTGATGGCTAGCTCCTGAAGATCTAAAGTTTTAAAAAGTATTTATCTAGGTATTTTCTGTATATTCTGTTAAAAAATGTAAGAAGTGATCTTTCAAACTGAAAGTTTAAATCTAAATGTTAGCACGACGGTACACCTTTTGGATATGGCCTGCTAAATGACAAGCCCCCATGCCACATTTGCAATTAGGGGCCTATTTTTGAACAGCAAGGGTTACCAAAGTGGCACAATGCAAGCATTGCATTACTTTGTAAACGTGGCACAGGAGAAAGGCCTCCTTAACACCGCCTTAGCTTCAACAAAAATGGCACTAGGGCAGCGCAAGTTGGAGCTAAGTGCGTGTAAATATGCCTCTTAATCTTTTCCTGTTGCAGAGGGAGCTCTCCCCTTACTTTGCCAAATGTTACCATGAGGTGAGTATCTGTGAATTCTTTTCTAGAGTTCAGTGATGCAGCGAGAACTTTTCATGGTTAATACTCTAGTGATTATCTTTAAAGGTACAGGTGTAGGTCTAGGTGTTGATCTTAATAATTTGAGAACATCTATGCACTAAAAAACACAGAATCAAAATAGAGACGCCAGACTTGAAGACTCTGGTTAGCCAGAAGAGATTTATTTCCTGTGCAGCTGCCCTTATTGGATACAGGGCATGGTTTCTGTGTCCTGAAAAAAATTAGAAAGGCTGACTCCAAGTCTAAGAAGTGGGAACTGCAATGGACCCCCAGCTTTAGACAATAAATCAAAAATGTTTTTGGAGTGCAATCCGTGAACCCCGAGAATGTTCTGCAGATCCCGACAGACACAGCTCCTCTGTATTTCCAATTCATAATATGTAGTCTTGATACAGAGACTGCAGATTATGAAAGGTGACTCAGCAGGTGTCCATATCTTTAGCAGTCTGCAATTCTGACACAGAGGATGCAAACTATGGGCTCCAGATTGAATATGGAAAGTCCTTAGTATCAATGTGAAACCACCAATTTTGAAAGTCGTGGATCCCGTTTGCATAGTCCGTGTTATCAATAGAGAGGCCATGGACAATGGGTACCATTTTGGTTGTGATGAGCTGGTGTCCTCAAAAAATAGTGCACAGACTATTACCAAATATGGGCACCACTAAAAATCTGAAAACAAATTTTTCTTGCAATAGAAAAGTCCACTTTCGTGTGGTTTGAGATCAGAGTGAATTTTCCGAGCTGGAGAACATTTTGAACTCAGCTGTATTACAAAGTACAGTCTTTCTTACAGGACAGTGGACTCAGCATGTCTAGTAAGGAAGGCATGGTTTCTCTGTAGTCCGTTATCTTTGTGTCAACTCCACACACTATTGATTTTCAGATAACTTTCCACTGCATCAACAGTGCCTGTTCCATTGCAACAGGGTGAACTTTGCCGTTTTGTGAAGAACATGAGATCTGAACATGGTGATACATTTGCTCACAATTCTGTTTTAAACAACTATGACAGAGGGGTGAGAAAGTGAGTGAGAGATTCCTGAACAGTCATCTGCTCTTTCAGAGGAGACAGAAAAGCTTGTGTGCCTTGGCAATAGGGTAGAGGTCCAGAAATATCCAAAAAACTCTGACACATGGGAGTTCTCCTCACGGGCACAGGTGGAGAAGTGCTGAATTTTAGCAGGGTTTCATGCAAGTTCTGTGATGAAAACTTAGTAGGGGGCAGAGAGGAAACTAATGCTTTGGTATAGCAACTATGTGATGATATCTGAAGTCAAACACGAAAAGGAATACTTGAGATGCTATCTCGTGGCATGATCTGCTGAAGCAGTGGAGAATGAAACCCTGCCAAACATTTGTGTTGAGGTGCTGCATGAAGGAGAGAAGGAAAATATCCTGTATTCAAAGTCGTAGCACTTTAGTGCATAGAATAGGGAGGAGAACCAAACCCACCAGTGGTGCAAGGGTGCCTGCGTTGCATGTGAGATTGTCTTTGTGCAAGAAGGGGCACCTTCCTGCACCAAAACAATCCTGAGATGCTGTTTTCCTCTTTTTATGTGTGCTTCAGAGTGCAGCACAGAAAGAAAGAAGAAAAACGAGGAGAAATTAAGATATTTCTACTCCTTATAGCTCTACTGGGGAGTCATATCTTTTTGGCACGTTCCTAACCATGGCATTTGTGTTGAAACACCCATCCAATGCCTCTCTTGTGCAGAGCAAGGCATGGCAGCGATTTGTGCTGTTGTGCTTTACTGCATATTTTTTAAACCATTCAAATCCATGCTAACTGGCTTTGCGAGGCTTCACAAATCTGACTTGTGGTTGGTGCCACGCATGTGTAAGCATGGCACAAACCGCTCATAAATATGCCCCTTAATTCAACACTTGTTGTGCTTTTTAGCTTGAGAAGACGCATTGACAGGATTGGTACACGACCTCTTGTTAAATAGGGCACTGCACAAATATATTCCAATCACACAACACAGTGCAATCCATTTTCACGATTCCCTATGCATGTTGTAAAATCTGGGTCTCTAAACTGCCAGATAAAAGCAGGAACTGCTGCCCCGGCTACACACACTGATGCTCATACAGCCGTTTATAACCACATGTAACAATTGTTAAATTGCTATCATAAATTCACACAAATGTATATACATTTAATCCACATACCAATACGATTTCCATAGTATTTAGATTTTGTGTTTAAGTTTATTGTACATATTACCTAGCTCTGCTACTCCTAGTAAGCTTTTAAGCAAACGATGTTTCGAAAGCTATCAAAACGACCTAAAATGGAAGCTGGCAGTGAATGTGCGAAGTGCTCCTGTTCATACCAGTTAAACTAGACAAACAATAGGTGCACAAATACAGCAAGTATCGCGTTGTTTGAGTTAAATGCAGAAGCTGGAAGGCATGCGGTTGAAATATTCTGAGAAAAATGAAAGTATTACAAAATTAAAATACCAGGATCCTGTTGTTAAAAAAACAAATACTTCGATCAACACTGAGAACAACTAACGAAAAGATGGAAAAGGGCATTGGGGTAGGGGAAGCCAGAAGTTGCATACGGTGGGAGGATCAAAAGGGAAGCAGAAAAACAAGTTTCCAATACCCTGTGTGTGAGCTAGAATTTGAAGGTGCAGAACAGTGCTTAATTTGTTTCCGGTGTGGAGCACCAGCACTTATTTTTGAGGACCGGCGCTTATTCTTCTGCCTCAAGCATTTACTGCAAGCAAAAGACGCATATGGGGAAGACGGAGAAAGAGAAAAATGAAAAAGCGTCACAATGGGCGAAAGCTGCGGGAAAGAGCTGAAGGGGCAGGGAGTGACTGTTAATGGATTGAAGAGGCCCGAGATGGCTTCAGGATTACGCTGCCTCAGTATTCCATGTTCGCACATTTAATTGCAGCAGCCGCGTGTTTCAGAGGAGAGCTCTGTGCACCGGCACCTTTTTATTTACAAATTAAGCACTGATGCAGAGGACATGAAAGGGGAAGAACAGGGAGGGTGATTTCCAAGTAGGGAATTGCTCCCAGTTGATGGTATCACCCAAGGCAAACAACAGCCCACAAACTCTACGCTTTACTCACACCCTAAAACAACAGATGTTACAGCTAAGGATCCAGCCACAGCTAAAGTTAATATAATTCAGAAACAACGTAGCAGCAGAAAAACAAAAGTTTTCTCTACATTGTTTTACTATGTTTTTACTGACAGTGCATTTCTATTTACTTTTAGTTTTAACAAAATATTGCACTTGTTAATGTCAGTCCACTAGATCATCGCCAATTGGAAACGTGTTTTCAATTCAATTATGTCATGGAAAATATTAAAGCTGAAAGCATGATACATGGGTGCTAAATAGTAACGTTGTGACTGCCGGACATCCACTCTGCTGGAAGTGCGTGGATCAAACGTTTCATACCGACACTACCTCACCTCCACCGCCCGCAGCGAGGACCAGACGCTGCTTTGTGACGCCTCCACTCCTTTCCTACGCAGCACTGAAACCAATACTGCCTCAGATCCAGCAACGCAGTGATACTGGACTCAGTGCACCGGCTTGTTTCCTCATTTTCACAAGGTACTCAACCTGGGGGGCTGTGAGACTCTGTGACAAGCTCCATTGGCATTGGATTGTTGGAACGACTTCGTTACAACGCTGTGATATCACCTAATCGAAGCATTTGGGTTTCTAAGCTCTATTTTTGTGTTTAATCTTTAAAAATTCATAACTTGAATTGTGTATGTTGGATTTTTATTGTTGTTGTCTTGTTTTGATCAGATAACTGTTGGTTATTTTTCTAACCTGGTGTTTAGTCATTTTGTGGTGTTTCACTGAATTATTGTGTGTGTTGGTGTTAAGCCTGCCTGTTCATGCCAAGCTACCAATGGGGTGAGCGGGGAGTTAATCGAGTGTGATTCTCCTTTATCCTGACTAGAGTGAGGGTCCTTGCTTGGGCAGGAGTAACCTGACTGCCAACCAAAGACCCCATTTCTAACAGTCTGAGAGCTCTTCCTCACCAGGAAGAGGCAGGGGGAGCTGAAACTTACACTTTGATAGGCAGTGTCGTCTGTCCACCACAAAGGGCTGATTACCCCCTATTTATAGTCTGGAGTCAAGGCTAGAAATACAGGACCTCTGTGCACTTCAAAGACCCTTCTTTGAAGTCACCCCCACTTCAAAGGCACATTTGGGTGTAAGAAGTGGGTCTCTGATCCTACCAAGTCAGTACACTATTGGACCTGGGAAGAACTCTGGTGGAGTAAGGACTGCTGTGCAACAAGGATTGATATTCTGCTTGACTGACTGCTGTTTTTACTCTTCAAATCATGCTTTTGTGCTCTTTGTGAATGCAAACAGGCCCGTTCCCACTGGAATCATGTCTCTCACACAAAGGATCAGCACAAGCATGCGCAATATTTTCTCACACGCTCACGACTATGAAGCTCCAGCCCATCTATCCATCATACCTTGCAGTGCGGCCCCCTAACATTTTGTTACACCACTAACTCTTTGGTCATCCATACTGGTTACTAGATCCAGAGCAAGAGAACAATGTGGTAGAACATTTGTCAACGTTGAATGAAGTATCCACTCACTCTCTGGAAACCAAGAGCATTAAAAATCTAGAATGAACTAAAAAGTTAGTTAAGGTTTTTTATTTACAATCATAACCAGACAACAGTTGGGAGGTTCATTTCAGTGTCTGAAGTGAAGTATTGGAAGGACAACTCGATTATGGCTATGAACCTCTGGGAAATCTGTGGTGTAAGTTGATTAAACTTGAAACCCAGCAATCAGAGATGGAGATTAGTTACCATCATGTTCCCAGCAACAAAACACTAGACTCATCTGCCTCCTACCACTCCCAATTGTGGCACATTGTCAACAAAATAACAGTTCCAATGGCAATCAATTGTGTTAAGGTACTGGTCACCCAGGTACAGCAATAAGACAATCCTACCCTTATTTTTTAACAGAACATTGGGAATTAATCGGAGAATATGGTTGTAACCAAAGTCCCACCCAGAAGCGGACACAATTACAAATCCCTATCTAATGTCTCCAAAATGTTGATTTGCAAAAAGTGGATGAAAATTGAGCACCAAATGCTTGTGAGTGGAAAGGAATTTTGTGAAGTAACCTATGTAGTATTAGGTTGGCTGACAAAAATCTGAATAGGAGCAAGGTGCAATCCAATCTACCTCATCAATGTTCATGAGTTAAGTTGCAAATTGTGACACACTATAATTAGATACCATCATAGGGATGATGGTCTGCTGAGGTCATCAGACCACCATGTCTGCAATTGCATTTAGGATAAACCCATGGTGTCGATAAGTAGCAGTGGCGGTGGGGCATGGGGGTGCAAGTAATCTGGTGCATCAGTACTGATGCTCTAGATTCTTCTAAATCGGGCCCTAAATATCCCATTTTAGCACTTAACTCTCTGAGGATCAGGAAGCACAGCAGTACAAGGCCTAATCAGGGAAGGTGGGTTAGTCATCCCAACTATCTAAAACGCAACAGCAACACTTAGAGGCACATTTAAGAGCCCCTACGTGCACTTTAGTGCCACCATAGAGTCATTTTTGTACGTTAAGGCAATGCTAAAGTGGCACTTTCCTCACACCATATTTACAAATTTGTGCAATGCATGCATTGTGCCACTTTGTAAACCCCTGCGCCACATTATGCGTGTGCCAGGCATAATGTATGCAAAGGGGCATTCCCCAGTTAGGGGGGCTGAACAAATTGTGCAAGGAAATCTAATCTCTTAGTATTTATAATAGACCCCTATGTACTCTGAAGGAGTAGTGCCAAAATTTCAGTGCTACTTGTTCAGAGTAAATCAAGAGCGTGGCAAAAATGATGCTATTGCCCCCTACCCTGCGCCATGGTGTGCCTTATTTTAAATACAGCACACACATGGTAGTGGCAGGGGGGGCGCTAAGGGGCACAAGTAATCTGCCCCTTAAAATATTATTGTCCAGCCAGTGCTCTGTATTTTAAAAAGGAAACATACTTTTTACTAAGCATTTTAACTTAAAACATGACATGATTGTAGCACAGGTTGTAACAACCTTTCAAGTTACTGCAGGAATACTGAAGGATACAACCCCCCTTATGCAGGCTGCTGAATCTGGATTTCAAAAGCCCAAATGTGTGCTCTGTTACTGCCATTGTACATCTATGACCAATGTCCTGATATGTACTACATTGCACTACTTTGAGTCAAAGGCAGCATTGCATGGGTGGCACATGGACATGCCCATGCAATAGCTGATGGGTTTTGATGCAAAGCCTTGTCCAATACAATAAGTAGATAGGGGTTTGTGCCAAAAAGGTATGGCTTCTTGAGTCAGGCTTAAGGTTTAACAAAAGTTTCTTGCTTGCTTCAAAATATAAAACATTTTTAATCATTGTTGCACTCCACAGCCCACACACAGACTGTGAAAACTATCAAACTATGTCAAAGCATAGTTTGTTACTGGTTTAATCCCTTCCATTACAAAATCTATCCTTTATCTCACACACACTTCCTTGCACTAGGGCATGTGTGTGTTTGTGTGTGTGTGTGTGTGTGTGTGTTTGTGCAAGGCAGACAAAAGTGTGCCAGTGCAGAGAAAGACAAAAAGAAAGCCATATCAATAGAATTGGAACTGCTTTTCTCCACCTCAAATTCACTAAACCTGGATGCACAAAAAATGCATGAGCTGAAACACATGCACTAAAACCTCATACAGTAATTGTGATTAAGTTAAAATTTGGTCAGGTATATTGTCTGGCACGTAGTTCCACCACCATGTACTAATAGTAATAGTTGAAACTCCAAACGAGCGTTAGAGTGTTTTAGAAATATTTATACATTGTTTTATGTAACACAACTGCACCCCTGTTACCTGTGACAAGTCTGGCTGTTGAATGCAAAATAGTCTTGAGCAGGGGAAAAGAGACTTGTGTGGAACCTACTAGGATCACCTTTCAAAAGTCTTGTTTTGACATACCCAGAGCTTGAAAATACAAAAAAAAGTGATGGACAAAATGCTTGATTTAATTTCATCCATGTCTAATTAATCTGGGTCACATTTGAGTAAATAGTTATTTTGCACACCATGACACTTCCGTTTAGACCCAGCCATATGCAAATCATTCTTGACCCTGCTCCAATGTGAACAGTTCAGCCCCAACTGCTATGCTAGGTGCTCCCTCAACCAGAACACACGCATCTTAGGAGCAATTTATCCCTTGTTAGCAAGGCATAGCTTGGTTCCAGTGGCACAGAGACCAAAATTCCAAACATTTTTGCTGAGTAGGGGGACTCAGAGTAATAAAAGTTTGAAGACATCTGCTTTAAGGTGGGTTCAGGAGAGAGAACTGTTTATTAGCTGATACGTGTAGTAGTTCATGAGCATACAGTCAGCTTTGTGTTATGCGTCTCTCACCTGTGTCTTCTGATTTTTAAAAATGAAAAGGGTATTTGTTGGAAATGGCCTTTCTGCAGGATCACCCCCCCAAACTTTTTGCCTGCCTCCTTCTCTTTTTCTGACCTCATTTTTGTGGTACATTGGTACATTGGCGGTTTGGCGGTTTGGCTTGAGCCAAACCACCAATGTCCTAATATGAGGAAAAGTACAGCCAGCCTGTTGGAAGTACTTTTCTCCATTTTACCACCGTCCGCTTGTTTACAAGCACTTGGCACTTTGAAGCAACCGGTA
Source organism: Pleurodeles waltl (assembly GCF_031143425.1). NCBI lineage: Eukaryota > Metazoa > Chordata > Amphibia > Caudata > Salamandridae > Pleurodeles > Pleurodeles waltl. Next base: position 253,594,067 of record NC_090437.1, on the reverse strand, counting down.
TGGTTATGAGTGGGAGAAGATGAATGCAATTCACATGGCACTTTGATGAATATTTTAATTCTGAGGGCCTCTCATGTATATAATGGTTACTAGCACTTGGAACCTATGAGGCAGCTCATGTGGATGTCTGATCGTTAGGTCAAATATAACTTTGTTTTTAATCTTGCATGCCTTTAAGTCTCTGCCTGTCAGGTCATGGGTAGTTGACAAATTAAGGACACATTTTGTATTGAAACGTATGCCACTCAAATATATCTCACAACTATGATGAAATTATGAACATAATGTTCACAAGCACTTGGAATTTTGAAGTAACCTGTATGGTTTTGTATGGGATAAGATAAATGAAGGTTCCATGGCATTTTGGCTGATTTTTCAAATCCTGAAAGTTTTATATGCATATAATTTCTACTAGCACTAGGCACTTTCAAAATAACCTGTTTTGTTATCTGTGGGCTACGACAAATGTAGCTGTTTTAACCTTTATGACCTTTAAGTGCATTGTTTTATTCAACATTGTCAAAGATTTATGTTTTTTGTATAGAAAATATATTTTGATAAATAGTTGGAAATGTATTGCACTGTATTTCTTTGTGACGATTATAATTAATCAGAAAGTAAAGTTTCATTCATAATCAGCATGTCCCAATTCACAAAATGGAACACAAAAGTTACCTGTCAGGTTATGGCAAGCCAATCAAGGCATTGTTGTTGGTGTGTGTGTAAGAAAATCGTTTTTTTGCATCTGTCACCCAAATGTTTACCCCCCATTTGGTCTACTAGATGCTGATTTTCTGATTCTGATTATGCCCTGGGCTCTGCTAACTCATCCCAGGGCCAGTGCTTTGTTTAAAAGGTGTATGGTAATTAGGTGAAATGACAACTGGTTCTGACAACCAATATGTAAGTCCCTAGTATACAATAGGACAAGTAGGTTTAGAGATTCCAGTGAACTTAATTCACTTAAGTGTGCACTACTTTGGTGTCTGCTGTCATTTTAAAGCCAGCCCTGCTTTGCAGCCTGCCTTTAAAATAGAACAGTGTTCAAATTAGTCTTCCTAAGTCTTAAACTACCTTTTTTTATATATAAGTCTCCCTTAAGGTCTGCCCTAGAAACTCCAAGGGTAGAGTACCTTGCAACTAAAGTAATTAAAGCAGGGACATTTTAAATATGTTTCATATGACCTACTGAGGTAAAAACTGCTATTTTTGCTTGCCCCTTTACATTGCTGCTAGCTCCATAGCCTAAAGGTTTTATTTAACTTTAAGCCCTTTGCTGCCAGGCCTTTTCCCCTTCCTGTGCCATGCCTTTTTTTGCCTATTTGGAATAGTTCTCACTTAGGCCCTCATAACCTTTTGTCCACATAAGCTACCCACGCCAACTTTGCGTCCTTTTTTTCCAACCTCCTAGGGATTCTACAAGTACCCAGACTTTGTGGGTTCCCCTGAAGGAGGTCAAGAACTTAGCCAAAATAAAGTGAAAATTTTGTTTTTTTCAAAAAAATGGGAAAAAGGGGCTGCAGAAGAAGGCTTGTGGTTTTTTCCCTGAAAATGGCATCAACAAAGGGATTATGGTGCTAAAATCACCAGCTTCCCAGCTTTCAGGAACAGGCAGACCTGAATCAGAAAACTCAATTTTTCAACACAATTTTGGCATTTTACTGGGACATACCCCATTTTTACAATTTCTTGTGCTTTCAGCTTTCTTCCAGTCAGTGACAGAAAGGGGCGTGAAACCAATGGTGGATCCCAGAAACCTAAACATTTCTGAAAAGTAGACAAAATTCTGAATTCTGCAAGGGGTAATTTGTGTAGATCCTACAAGGGTTTCCTACAGAAAATAACAACTGAAAACAAATATCTTGAAATTGAGGTGAAAAAAACAGCAATTTTTCTCTATGTTTTACTCTGTAACTTTTTTCTGCAATGTCAGATTTTTTAAAGCAATAAACCGTTAGGTCGGCTGGACTCTTCTGGTTGCGGGGATATATAGGGCTTGTAGGTTCATCAAGAACCCTAGGTACCCAGAGCCAATACATGAGCTGCACCCTGCAGTGGGTTTTCATTCTATACCAGGTATCCAACAATTCATTTGCTGAAATATAAAGAGTGAAAAATAGCTATCAAGAAAACCTTTATACTTCCAAAATGGGCACAAGGTAAGGTGTTGAGGAGCAGTGGTTATTTGCACATCTCTGAATTCCGGGTTGCCCATACTAGCATGTGAATTACAGGGCATTTCTCAAATATACGTCTTTTTTACACACTCTCTTATATTTGGAAGGGAAAAATGCAGAGAAAGACAAGGGGCAATAACACTTGTTTTGCTATTCAATGTTCCCCCAAGTGTCCCGATAAAAATGATTCCTCACTTGTGTGGGTAGGCCCAGCGCCCGCGACAGGAATTGCCCCAAAACACAACGTGGACACATCCCATTTTTTGACAGAAAACAGAGGTGTTTTTTGCAAAGTGCCTACCTGTAGATTTTGGCCTCTAGCTCAGCTGGCACCTAGGGAAACCTACCAAACCTGAGCATTTTTTAAAGCTAGAGACCTAGGGGACTCCAAAATGGGTTACTTGTGGGGCTCTGACCAGGTTCTGTTATACGGAATCCTTTGCAAACCTCAAAATTTGGTTTAAAAAAACACATTTTCCTCACATTTTGGTGACAGAAAGTTCTGGGATCTGAGAGGAGCCACAAATTACCTTCCACCCAGCGTTCCCCCAAGTCTTCCGATAAAAATGATACCTCACTTGTGTGGGTAGGCCTAGCGCCCGCGACAGGAAAAGCCCCAAAACACAACATGGACACATCCCATTTTTTGACAGAAAACAGAGGTGTTTTTTGAAAAGTGCCCACCTGTAGATTTTGGCCTCTAGCTCAGCTGGCACCTGGGGAAACCTACCAAACCTGTGAATTTTTTTAAACTAGAGACCTAGGGGAATCCAAGATGGGGTAACTTGTGGGGCTCTGACCAAGTTCTCTTACCCAGAATCCTTTGCAAACCTCAACATTTTTCCTCACGTTTTGGTGACAGAAAGTTCTGGAATCTGAGAGGAGCCACAAATTTCCTTCCACCCAGCGTTCCACCAAGTCTCCCGATAAAAATGATATCTCACTTGTGTGGGTAGGCCTAGCGCCTGCGACAGGAAAAGCCCCAAAACACAACGTGGATACATCCCATTTTTTGACAGAAAACAGAGCTGTTTATTGCAAAGTGCCTATCTGTAGATTTTGGCCTCTAGCTCAGCCGGCACCTGGGGAAACCTACCAAACCTGTGAATTTTTTTAAACTAGAGACCTAGGGGAATCCAAGATGGGGTAACTTGTGGGGCTCTGACCAGGTTCTGTTACCAAAATCCTTTGCAAACCTCAACATTTGGCTAAAAAAACACATGTTCCTCACATTTTGGTGACAGAAAGTTCTGGAATCTGAGAGGAGTCACAAATTTCCTTCCACCCAGCATTCCCCCATGTCTCCCGATAAAAATGATACCTCACTTGTGTCGGTAGGCCTAGCGCCCGTGACAGAAAATGCCCCAAAACACAACGTGGACACATCAAATTTTTTCACAGAAAACAGAGGTGTTTTTGCAAAGTGCCTAGCTGTAGATTTTGGCCTCTAGCTCAGCCGGCACCTAGGGAAACCTACCAAACCTGTGCATTTTTTTCGAAATTAGAGACCTAGGGGAATCCAAGATGGGGTGACTTGTGGGGCTCTGACCAGGTTCTGTTACCCAGAATCCTTTGCAACCCTCACAATTTGGCCAAAAAAACACTTTTTCCTCACATTTCGGTGACAGAAAATTCTGGAATCTGAGAGGAGCCACAAATTTCCTTCCACCCAGCGTTCCCCCAAGCCTCCCGATAAAAATGGTATCTCACTTGTGTGGGTAGGCCTAGCGCCCACGAAAGGAAATGGCCCAAAACACAACATGGACACATCACATTTTTTCACAGAAAACATAGGTGTTTTTTACAAAGTGCCTAACTGTGGATTTTGGCCTCTAGCTCAGCCGGCACTTGGGAAACCTAGCAAACCAGTGCATTTTTGAAAACTAGAGACCAAGGGTAATCTAAGATGGGGTGACTTGTGAGGCTCTGACCAGGTTCTGATACCCAGAATCCTTTGCAAACCTCAAAATTTGGCCAAAAAAAAGCACTTTTTCCTCTCATTTCGGTGATAGAGAGTTCTGCAATCAGAGAGGAGCCACAAATTTCCTTCCACCCAGCGTTCCTCCAAGTCTCCCGCTACAAATGGTACCTCACTTGTGTGTGTAGGCCTAGCGCCCATGAAAGGAAATGGCTCAAAACAAAACGTGGACACATCAAAATTATCAAATACAAAACTGCCTGTTTTTGCAGGGGGGCGCCTGCGTTTTTGGTCCTGGGCTCAGCAGCCTTCTAGGGAAACCTACCAAACCCAGACATTTCTGAAAACTAGACACCCAAGGGAGTCCAGTGAGGTGTGACTTGCGTGGATCCCCCAATGTTTTCTTACCCAGAATCCTCAGCAAACCTCAAATTTAGCAAAAAAATCATATTTGTTTCCCACATTTCTGTGTGGGATCACCGCACTGGGACACATTTCATACCACCCAATGTTCCCCTCACTCTCCCAGTAAAAATGATACCTCATTTGTGTAGGTGGGCCAAGTGCTTGTGAAACGGAAGAGCCAAAAACATGTTGATATTGAGGGGAACAAAGGGGGTCGAAAAGGGCAGTTTGCAAAAAAATATTTCTAGGCTGACAAGTGCAGCAGAATTTTTATCGGTATAGATGAGACAATGCTGGGTGGTAGTAATTTTGTGGATTTCTGCAGATTTCGTAAGGTTCCATCACAAAAACGTGGGGAAAATGTGTGATTTCCAGCAAAGTTGGAGGTTTGCAGGGGATTGTGGGTACAAAAATGTTGTGGGGTGCCTGTGAAACACACCATTCTGGAATCACCCATGATGTGTCTAGGTCTTGTGGATTTTTCTACATGGCAACGTCCCAAAATCCATAAAGTGCAGCCCTCACCATTCCAAGTGGGACGATTTTGAGAGTAAGCCAAGTTCTCATGGCCCAAATGTAAAACTAAAACCCAAAATAATCAAATGCCTTCTTCCTTGCTGTGGGATAAGATGTTTTAGAGTGCGTGGAGAGCTGAATGACTGTTACCCCCTTCAGTTGAGGTGGGGGCGTAACCAGGCCCATACTGGTTGGTAGCCACCACCCCAATATTTTTTGCTTTTTTAAAATTCCCTGGCATCTAGTAGACTTTCTGCCCCCCGGGGTGTGGATCAGCGGTAATTGTCCCAACTGCACACTAGTGGGCAGAACAACTTTGGCCCCATTTATTTGGGGTAGGGGTATGGCCATACCCCCACCCTCTTATTTTTGGAAAAAAAACTTCCTTGGCCTCTGGTGGTCTTTCTGCCCCCCCTTGGGGTAGATGGCCCTTCCAAAAATAGGCCCATCTGCCCCCAATGGGGGGCAGATATGGCCAACAGTAATGCATTCCCATGGGGAGCGACCCTTACCCAAGGGGCTGCCTCCCTAAAGAAAACACATGCATACACACACACCAATCCATGGTGCCTAAGTGGTTTCTGCCCCCATGGGGGCAGATTGGCCTAACGAAAATTGGATGATCTGCCCCCAAGGGGGCAGAAATGGTCTAAATACAATTTTCCCCTCAGGGGAGCGACCCTTGCCTAATGGGTTGCTCCCCATATCTAAAAAAAAAAAAAAAAAAATTAGCCCTGGCGCCTAGAGGTTTCTGCCCCCCCTGGGGGCAGATCGGCCTAATAACAATAGGTCGATCTGCCCCCTGGGTGGGCAGAAATGGCCTAAAATAAATTTGCCCCCCAACCCCTTCGGGGAGCGACTCTTGCCTACGGGGTCGCTCCCCTTGCGTGACATTGGTGCAAAAACAAAATCCACGATGCCTAGTTGTTTCTGCCCCCCTTGGGGGCAGATTGACCTAAAATTGGCCGATCTGCCCCCAAGGGGAGCAGAAATGGTCTAAATACAATTTGCCCCCCAGGGGAGCGACCCTTGCCTAATGGGGGGGGGCATAAAAGGCCTTAAAAAAAAGCCCCCCCTGGAGCGACCCTTGCCCAAGGGGTCGCTCCCTTATGCCAATTTCAACATAGAAAAAAAATCCCTGGTGTCTAGTGGGTGTTTCAAAAGCCGGATTTCTTTGCAATACAACTTTTGAAATGCTCAGAGAGACTTCAAAGGGAAAGAAATTCATTTCCTTCCCTTTGAAGCCTCTCCGGCCGGCGATGCACGCTGACGTCACAAGGCTGGGGTGGGGATTTCGGGGGTCAAAGGGGAAGGGATTCCCCTTCCATCCACGACCGGGGGGTGTGGGTGGGGGGCCCATGGGGGAAGCGCTAGCGCTCCCCCCAGTTCCCGGGTGCGGGACGAGGTGATCTCGTCCAAGGCACCCGGGAACCGGTGCCTTGGATGAGATCACCTCGTCCAAGACACCGTAGTGGTTAATAAAGTCTAACTTTTGATAGCAATGAGCTAGCATCTTCACTCAAGGTCTCCAAAAATAGTGAAAATAGACCCAAAAACTTGGCAAGGTCAGATTTATGATAACTATTGCAGGAAAACAGTTTTAGAACCTGCTTTCCTAAAGTTACCTAAAAAGGCTCTGTTGCAGACTCTTCTAATTGGTCAGCCATTGACAAGCTGAACCAAGATGCTCTGATGAGGTGTGAAGTGGCCTGGGGGCTGCAACAAAGAGACCATCTAGTGAGTGTAGTCCTACTGATAATACCAGTACAGGAATGGGGCTAAGTAGCCAAGCTAGTCTTCAAATGAAGAAAGACATGTAGTACAGGAACCAGGCACATTCTCACTTCTAACACCCCCAGCCAGATAGGAGCCCCTGTTATTGAATTAGAAGAGGGATGTGATGGGGTGTGTAGGGGACTGTTAGCCAGGCCTGTAGGGTGTGTTAGCCAGACCCGAACAGCCAGGAGAGAATTGTATTATTTTTATTTTTGTTGAGATGTGCATTCTGGGGCAGAAAAGTGCCTTACTTCCCAGGATGTGGTTATCATAGAGGGGTGCAACTTGATCCCAATTGTTGAGGTTGTCACCCTACTTGCAAGCCCAGAATGTGGAATGAATATGAAAGAGCTGCACAGCACTTCAGATCCCTGCTTGAAGAAATCTGAAAAAGAAGAACTGCCCTGCTGATCCCCTGGTCTGCGCCAAGGGAGGGCTGCACGTACAAGGATTGCACCTGCTGCACACTCTGGGCTTCACGCAAGAATACTTCGCCTTGCTTCCAACATGAAGGGGTAGACTCCCTGTAAGCAACAGGTCAAGTAAAGCTTCAAGAAGTTCCCTGCATCAACTCTTGCAAGAACAAGTCCAGCTGACTAGCTCACCAGGACTTTAAAGGATTTGACCAAGTGCCTTGTTGCATGTCAGAGCTTCTGGACCCTTGACTGGTGTTGTGGACCCTACATCACCCGAAGGCAACCTTCTGAAAGAAGATACAGAAGTTTGAGAACAGGTGGACAACTTTTGTCAAGGAGCTCTACTGACCTCGATGACGAGAGTGAAACCGGCGACGTTGAACAGCGACTGGCCTGGCTTCCAAGTTTGCCCCACTGAAAGCTCTGCAGCTCTTTGAGGACAAACACGAGGACCTCCAAGACTCAGTGAGGCATCGGGCTGAAGCAAGCTGCCATCGTAGAACTGAAGGCCAGATTGCCAAGGATAACCGCTTGAGAAAAAAAGAAAAAAAATGACTAAGTGCAAAGTTAAAAAATTGATCAGCCACAACCACTTGTATCCGACCTGTGCTCCATTTCAGTTGGCCTAAAATTTTTACTTGGTTCCGGTCCAGTGGGACGAGATAGCCGCAGTTGGAGCTTTTTACTTTCAGGTCATAAAAATCACATTTTTAATTTTATAGTTTGGAAATTCATATTCATGGTTCTCTATATTGGACTTTTGTCATTGTGTAGTAGTTTTAAAGATCAAAATATTGTCTAATTTGTATTAATTGTTGTGGTATTTTTATTGTGTGTTGTGTCTTACTTATTTACTGTTTTGGTGATATTAAATGCTTTGTACACCTGTTTCCTAACTTAAGCCTGACTGCTCATCAGTCAAACTATCAAGGGTTGAGCAAGGATTAATTTATTGAAAGTTAACTGGGCCTTATTTGTGATGTACTAATAAATAGTTTTCCAACAGCGTGGGTCTGTGTATCCCCCATGGTGGATCTTTAATGGTTCTGGGTCTCAGTATACACAGAAATATGTTTTCTTTAATTTCGGCAAAACTAGTGAACAGATTTACTATGGATTTGTCTTGAAGCTCGCAAAACATTCACAAACCTCAGCACCTCAAGTAGTTTGTACTCTGTACATTTCTGATTTACCGTGTCTGTCTCAGCAGCCCACCATTAGTTAACTACCCTGGCCCTCCAATATGCTATGTTAAATGCAGTACTCACTTACCTAAGGGAGAGAAGCTGTGCTTAATTATGAAGCATCACAGTAAATCAATTTCCTTCTAGAGCTCATATTGTTTTCACATTTGGACCACTGGCCAGAGTTTTATTTTTTGTCACTAAGTGTTAAGTGAACTCTAGTTGATGAACCCTTCTTTCTATTTGATGTTTATATAATTTGAGACAGCCTTTGATTTCATAAACAGGCAGCTACCAATAGGCATGGCGCGGAAATACTTCGCTCCTAATCCACGTTCATAAAAATATATTACAAAATAGTCGTGAATTGATTTATTTTAATAGATATAGGAGCAGGACTTATGATGCATGGATTTGGACTTGATGATGGAGATTAGGCAATATTTTGATTTTATTTCCTTAGCCAAAGTTGCTTTCTGCTAAGCATTGCCCACATCATGATTAAAAAATGAGTATGATAAAAAAAAATGTAAGTGCTATTGTGATGATTGCTATTCGTACATACAAAAAATGTAAGTGGGTTAAATTGTGTGTATTTGACAGGCGCTAAAATTGAAAACGCTTCTAATCAAGCACTTCCCCACATTCTAGTTTACTGTCTGTGCCAAGACAGATGATAAAGCTCATAGAAATGCTATTTCATTACAATACAATAAGTAGGGTATTTCTATTTAACACTGTCCATAGGAGGATAGTAATAGCTGTACAGTAATTCTACGCAAAAGTTAAAATAAAACTTAGACATTGCCTTAGCATCAAAAAGTTTTTTTTGTTAATCATGCCTGCGTCCTGGTCTATAACATTTGACTATTCTATACAACAGCATCTTGAGTGGCAGTACACATGCATAAAAATCTAGGATGAAAGAAAGCATGTTCAGATTTACAGCCCTTTATGCAAAGTCTTGCGTGAAAAAATGCAGCACTGCACTGAATGAAGGGCAGAAAATAGCACGACATCAAATTGACTTACAGTTGCATTCGGAGGATAGCATCAGCAACAGCTGCGCTAAATCTGGCTCTTCAATGTGACACTTAGGCCCATATTTATACTTTTTGACGCTAAACTGCGCTAACGCAGTTTAGCGTCAAAAAATTTAGCGCCGTCTAACGCCATTCTGAAGCGCCATGCGGGCGCCGTATTTATGGAATGGCGTTAGCCGGCGCTAGCAGACCGGCGCTGCCTGGTGTGCGTGGAAAAAAACCACGTAGACCAGGCAGCGCCGGCGTAGGGGGAAAATGGCGTTAGGGCGTCTTAAAATGGGGCAAGTCAGGTTGAGGCAAAAAAATCGTCTCAACCCGATTTGCGCCATTATTTTCGACGCCCAGACGCCATTTAAATGACTCCTGTCTTAGTAAAGACAGGAGTCATGCCCCCTTGCCCAATGGCCATGCCCAGGGGACTTATGTCCCCTGGGCATGGTCATTGGGCATAGTGGCATGTAGGGGGGCACAAATAAGGCCCCCCTATGCCACCCAAAAAAAAAAAAAAAATGTAAAAAATTATACTTACCTGAACTTACCTGAATGTCCCTGGGGTGGGACCCTCCATCCTTGGGTGTCCTCCTGGGGTGGGCAGGGGTGGCAGGGGGGGTCCCTGGGGGCAGGGGAGGGCACCTGTGGGCTCATTTTGAGCCCACAGGCCCCTTAACGCCTACCCTGACCCAGGCGTTAAATAGTGGCGTAAATGCGGGGTTTTTTGACCCGCCACCTCCCGGGCGTGATTTTTGCCCGGGAGTATAAATACGACGCATTTGCGTCGCCGTCATTTTTTTAGACGGGAACGCCTTCCTTGCATCTCATTAACGCAAGGAAGGCGTTCACGCAAAAAAATGACGCTATTTGCCCATACTTTGGCGCTAGACGCGTCTAACGCCAAATATAAATATGGCGTTAGTTTTGCGCCGAATTTGCGTCGAAAAAAACGACGCTAATTCGGCGCAAACGGAGTATAAATACGGGCCTTATTGCCAGATTTATCAAAGTGTCACACAACGCAGCGCAGCAGGCAAGAATTCTGTGGTGCCTTGCATGGAAGGGAGGGAGCATGAGAGTGCCATATCTACAGAGATGTGGTTCTCTCCTGCGCTCTCTATAGTGCCAGTGCACACTTTTGCGGCCGTGAGGCAGGCACTTATCTTTGTGCCATAGTGCAAGGGTGTATGCGAGAGTCTATCATAGGCTTTGTACCAGAAGGGCTCCTTTCTAGTACAAAATACTATGCCTAGACAAGTTGTAAACATTTTCCTACTTTGTATGTGTGCTGTATGGTGAACCACACATGTACACATGCAAAGTAGGAAAAGAAAGGAGAAATTAAAAAAATTCTCTTTTTGACAAATGCTTTCAAATGGTGTTAATTTTTTATACAATACCCTGTCTCAGATTTTTGGTAGATTGGGTCTTGCTTCAAAGAAGCTTTGGGGATTGCATAGGATTGCTCAGGTAACACCCCCTTAACACCAATGGGCTCATTTACAAGCCCCTTGCACCGTTGTAGCCTTTTTTTATACTACGGTGGCGCAAAGCAGTCCCCCACCCTGCACGTATTTACGAATTGGCACAATGTCAGTATACCTGTGCCAGGTATAATCTATGCAAGGGAGGCCCAAAAAATGGCGCAGTGAAATCTGCAAGATTTCACGGAGCCATTTTAGCATCATTTTTTAACGCATAACCAGGGCAGGCATTTAACTGACACTAGGCTCTTTTTAATGGGCCTCCCCGAGCTTTGCTGGACTAGTGTCAACATTTTTGACACTAGTCCAGCACAGCACTACAACTGCATCAAAAATGTTGATGTAGTTGTGCTAACGAGTGCCATGGTGCACTGTATTATAAATACATCGCCACCATGGTGTCTTTAGGGGGGATGCAGGGCTATGCAAGGAAACTGGTGCATCAGAGCAGATGCACCAGTTCCTTGTAAATGAGGTCCTAAGGCCCGTATTTATACTTTTTTACGCTAAACTGCGCTAACGCAGTTTAGCGTCAAAAAGTTTAGCGCCGGCTAACGCCATTCTGAAGCGCCATGCGGGCGCCGTATTTATTGAATGGCGTTAGCCGGCGCTAGCAGACCGGCGCTGCCTGGTGTGCGTGGAAAAAAACCACGTACACCAGGCAGCGCCGGCGTTGGGGAAAATGGCGTTAGGGCGTCTTAAAATGGGGCAAGTCAGGTTGAGGCAAAAAAATCGCCTCCACCCGATTTGCGCCATTTTTAACGACGCCCAGACGCCATTTACATGACTCCTGTCTTAGTAAAGACAGGAGTCATGCCCCCTTGCCCAATGGCCATGCCCAGGGGACTTATGTCCCCTGGGCATGGTCATTGGGACTTGTGGCATGTAGGGGGATGCACAAATCAGGCCCCCCTATGCCAAAACAAAATATTAAAAAAAAACAAAATTATACTTACCTGAACTTACCTGAATGTCCCTGGGATGGGTCCCTCCATCCTTGGGTGTCCTCCTGGGGTGGGCAAGGGTGGCAGGGGGGGTCCCTGGGGGCATGGGAGGGCAGCTGTGGGCTCATTTTGAGCCCACAGGTCCCTTAACGCCTGCCCTGACCCAGGCGTTAAAAAGAGGCGCAAATGCGGGGTTTTTTGCCCCGCCCACTCCCGGGCGTGATTTTTGCCCGGGAGTATAAATACGACGCATTTGCGTCGCAGTCATTTTTTTAGACGGGAACGCCTACCTTGCATCTCATTAACGCAAGGAAGGCGTTCACGCAAAAAAATGACGCTCATTCCTCATACTTTGGCGCTAGACGCGTCTAACGCCAAAGTATAAATATGGCGTTAGTTTTGCGCCGAATTTGCGTCGAAAAAAACGACGCAAATTCGGCGCAAACGGAGTATAAATATGCCCCTAAGTATCACAAAGCAGCGCTTGCCACTACTTTGCAATACTTTTAGGCAATTCCCAACGCCAAATAAATTTTGTGTTGGAAAGTAAGTCACAAAAAAACATTTTATGCGGTTTTGCTTCACTTTTGTGACTCAAACACAGCTCAAAATGTTGGTAAATCTGTCCCTCAATTGTATGTTGTTACGTAAACGCCAGTCAGCAGAGTTCAGCATAGGATTTGTGCTGGAGGTACGCCCTCCAGGACAAATTGCTACTTGCAGGCAACATCCCAATGTAAGTCATTTGCTTTACAGTAAAGCACTCCTTACACATAGGTGTATCAGTTGGTATGCTGCCAACACTTGCTTGTGCCTGCTTCTACATGCCATTATGATTCGGGCAAAGCCAGATCTTGCTACTTGGGTATGTGTGTGTTTTCACTAAAACGCGTGATTTTTGCGCTGCATGCTCCTAACACAAACCTTTGAATAGGTTAACAGCGAGATGTCACAACGAAGTTCGTGCACACATTAATGACACACATTAATGGTCAACGTTTGACACAAAAAACATAGCGCTACTACTGTCTGTATTGCAGGGATGTGCGTTGCGCCAGTGCTAGAGACAAGGCTTTAGTAAATCTTAGCCCATGACACAATTGTCCAGGAGGGAACATAGCTTGTCTCAGTAAGCCTGACTTCCTTACATTACTGAGCAATCTGTTTGTGAAATTTTTGCCTATGGTAGCAGGTGGGACCAATCGGCACTCATTTTTGGGAACCAGTTCTTACGTTTTTCTCAACCAACTGTAATTCAGAGGAAGACAGAGAAAACACAAAAGGGGAATCGAGAAATACAAAGACAGAAAACAGTGACAAAAAACCGGCAACAAAAAGAACATGCAAGAGTGGGAGAAAGAGTCCAGAAGTGTCTTGTGGTGAATTAAAAAGACACGAGGTGGAATCAAGGCTTCCACCGTGCTTGTGTGTGTTTTACAAATTAAGCACTGAAGGACAAAACAAACCGTGTAGTACATATAAATAAAAAGAGTGGTACCTGTTGGTGGCCCTAAGTGAATTTTTACAAGCACAAAAAACTATTGTGTTTACTTTGAATCGAGAACTTTTGGCAATTAATTTTCTCTCGTTTCCGGTTGCTCTAACGACAATGTTTGTTAGGGTTCCCACTCTGCTCTAATTATTTCCATTTGATGAACTTAAAAGAACTGATCGTTGAGAGCAAGCACAAGGTCTGAGAATCAACGTCTTTTAAAGTACACAATTAATTCGGTAATTGTTTTAAAGTCGTAATCTACTGAAAAAAAGACATTTCTGTAGATCAAAAGAAAGTTTGTCAAAACGCGACACTTCCACTCTTTTGTGCATTGACCCGTCGGCCCACGTGATGTCTGCTTATCACCCTTAAATACATCAGAAATGGGCAATTATGTTTCCAAGCATCTCTAACTGATTTCGCATGAGTTCTCACTAACTGGTAAGTATATTTACTATTCATTTAAATGCCAGTGGGTCAGGGTGGTAAGCAGGCCGAATTAAATGCCTGTCAAAGCAAACAAAAATGCGTCCATGTATGTCCCTGGGTGCTGCATTTTTTAACGTTGTTTCAAATCTTTAGTTTGAAAAGGACGACCATTGAATTTGAATGCAACAGAATGCTTTAGATAGTGATTTCAAGAATGATCCTTCTTGGAATCATCCAGTTGCGTAAATAACGTTTTAAAGACTCATGTCCATACCATAGTTTCTCTGTGCCGACACCAACATCTTTGAGGGACTGATCAATAGCCATGACATTTTATAAAGGTATTCTATGGTCACTAAATACTATTTCCTACCTGTGTTCCAGCGTGCGTTGCAAAACTGGAAGACACAACAGTAAAAAAAATACATATATATTTTTTTAAACTTAAAACCGGAGATGTCCTTATAAGAGGAACTTTGGAACTAGGCCTGGGTGGAGTTCACAGAGTTCAGTTCTGCTATGCAGAACACTCATTGATGAAAAAACTCTCCCTCGCTACTCAGAGTTCCTCAAGCAGCTGAATTTGGGTAAGTCTAGCTGTTCGCACTGGTTTTCAGCACAAGAGTTTTTTCCCACACTGTAAAATCACTGCAAACAGCATCATGCAGAGCGCCAGAGGGCGCTAACTTCTTTCTCCCACTCAAGTAGATTTTCAACTTGAGCGGTAGCTTCCTCAACGCAAGCAGCAACTTTCTCAATGTGAGCGGTAGCGAACTGCCGCGGTGTTAGAAATGGGGTCTTTGGTTGACAGTCAGGTTACCCCCCGTTCAAGCAAGGACCCTCACTCTAGTCAGGGTAAAAGAGAATCACCCTCAGCTAACCCCTGCTTACCCCCTTGGTAGCTTGGCAGAGCAGTAGGCTTAACTTCAGAGCGCTAGGTGTAAAGTATTTGTACCAACACACACAGTAAATTAATGAAAACCCTACAAAATGACACAACACCAGTTTAGAAAAATAGGAAATATTTATCTAAACAAAACAAGACAAAAACGACAAAAATCCGACATACACAAGTCAAGTTATGAATTTTTAGAGATTAAACTAAAAAATAGCGCTTAGAAACAAAAATGCTTCGATGAGATGTTAACACGGCGTCGTGACGGAGTCGTTCCCAACAAGCCGACACCAGCGGCGCCGGACACGGAGTCGAGTAGACCCCCAAGTACAGTACCTTTGGTGAAGAGTGAAAACAAGCCGATGCGCGAAGTCGGGGATCGCGGCGTCTGTGCGAAATGTTGAATCCGTGCACTTCGAGCGGCGTCAGTCACGACGTGGTGCGGCGACTTCCACGGAGTCGCGGACTTCAGTGGGGCTGCTGCGTCGTCGGGCCTGCGAAGAGCGTCGCGTTCCAGCGAAGTTCACAGCGTCAGGTGCAGGCAGCGTTACCGGATTCAGCAGCGGCGTCGGTCCGAAGTCGTCCAAAGTCGATTTCCTTGGATTCCACCAGCTTTCCTTTCAAGGGCCCAAGGATTGGATAGGGCACCACTTGTCGGGGCAGGAGTCTCTCCAGAGACTCCAGGTGCTGGCAGTGAGAAGTCTTTGCTGTCCCTGAGACTTCAAACAACAGGAGGCAAGCTCTAAATCAAGCCCTTGGAGATTTCTTCACAAGATGGAAGGCACACAAAGTCCAGTCTTTGCCCTCTTACTCTGGCAGAAGCAGCACTGCAGGAAAGCTCCACAAAGCACAGTCACAGGCAGGGCAGCACTTCTTCCTCAGCTATCAGCTCTTCTCCAGGCAGAGGTTCCTCTTGGTTCCAGAAGTGTTTCTAAAGTCTGTAGATTTGGGTGCCCTTCTTATACCCATTTTAGTCTCTGAAGTCACCTTTCTTCAAAGGGGACTCACACCTACTTGTGAAATCCTGCCTTGCCCAGGCAAGGCCTCGGACACACACCAGGGGGTTGGAGCCGGCATTGTCAGAGGCAGGCACAGTCCTTTCAGATGAGAGTGACCACTCCACCCCTCCCTCCTAGCAGAGATGGCTAATCAGGAAATGCAGGTTACACCCCAGCCCCCTTTGTGTCACTGTCTAGTGCGAGGTGAAAAACAACCCAACTGTCAAACTGACCCAGACAGGGAATCCACAAACATGGCAGAGTCACAGAATGGTTTAAGCAAGAAAATGATCACTTTCTAAAAGTGGCATTTTCAAATGCACAATCTTAAAATCAACTTTACAAAACAATGGCCCATATTTATACTTTTTGACGCAAAACTGCGCTAACGCAGTTTTGCGTCAAAAAAATTAGCGCCGGCTAACGCCATTCTGAAGCGCCATGCAGGCGCCGTATTTATTGAATGACGTTAGCCGGCGTTAGCCGCCGGCGCCGCCTGGTGTGCGTTAAAAAAAACGACATACACCAGGCAGCGCCGGCGTAGGGGGATATGGGGCTTGGGCGTCAAGAAATGGGGCAAGTCAGGTTGAGGCAATTTTTTCGCCTCAACCCGATTTGCGCCATTTTTTTTCACTCCCAAACCCCATAGAAATGACTCCTGTCTTAGCAAAGACAGGAGTCATGCCCCCTTGCCCAATGGCCATGCCCAGGGGACTTCTGTCCCCTGGGCATGGTCATTGGGCATAGTGGCATGTAGGGGGGCACAAATCAGGCCCCCCTATGCCACCAAAAAAAAAAAAAAAATACCTACCTGAACTTACCTTAATGTCCCTGGGATGGGTCCCTCCAGCCTTGGGTGTCCTCCTGGGGTGGGCAAGGGTGACAGGGGGTGTCCCTGGGGGCATGGGAGGGCACCTCTGGGCTCCTTCAGAGCCCACAGGTCCCTTAACGCCTGCCTTTTGCAGGCGCTAAAAAACGGCGCAAAAGCGGCCGTACGTCATTTTTTTTGACCCGCCCACTCCCGGGCGTGAATTTTGCCCGGGAGTATAAATCCGACGCACATGCCTAGGAGTCGATTTTTTAGACGGGAACGCCTACCTTGCATATAATTAACGCAAAGTAGGTGTCCACGCTAAAAAATGACGCTAACTCCATGGACTTTGGCGCTAGACGCGTCTAACGCCAAAGTATAAATATGGAGTTAGTTTTGCGTCGGAATTGCGTCAAAAAAAACGACGCAATTCCGGCGCAAACGGAGTATAAATATGCCCCAATGTATTTTTAAATTGTGAGTTCAGGGACCCCAAATTCCACATGTCCATCTACTCTCTAAGGGAACCTACACTTTAATCATATTTAAAGGTAGCCCCCATATTATCCTATGAGAGAGACAGGCCTTGCAACAGTGAAAAACGAAGTTGGCAGTATTTCACTGTCAGGACATATAAATCACATTACTATGGGGGTCATTCTGACCCCGGCGGTCTCAGACCGCCGGGGCCAGGGTCGGCGGGAGCACCGCCGACAGACCGGCGGTGCCCCGCAGGGCATTCTGACCGCGGCGCTTTGGCCGCGGTCAGTGCAGGAAAACCGGCGGTCTCCCGCCGGTTTTCCGCTGCCCGTCAGAATCCTCCAAGGCGGCGCAGCATGCTGCGCCGCCTTGGGGATTCTGACACCCCCTACCGCCATCCTGTTCCTGGCGGTTCGCCCGCCAGGAACAGGATGGCGGTAGGGGGTGTCGCGGGGCCCCTGGGGGCCCCTGCAGTGCCCATGCCAATGGCAAGGGCACTGCAGGGGCCCCCGTAAGAGGGCCCCGCTTGTATTTCACTGTCTGCATAGCAGACAGTGAAATACGCGACGGGTGCAGTAGCACCCGTCGCACCTTCCCACTCCGCCGGCTCGATTACGAGCCGGCTTCATGGTGGGAAGGTCGTTTTCCCCTGGGCTGGGGGGCGGCCTTTTGAAGGCCGCCCGCCAGCCCAGGGGAAAACTCAAAATACCCGCCGCGGTCTTCGGACCGCGGTACGGTATTTTGGCGGCTCCCGCCGGGCGCGCAGTGACCGCGCCCGGCGGGAGTCAGAATGACCCCCTATATGTCCTACCTAGTCCATACACTGCACCATGCCCTTGGGGCTGCCTAGGGCCTACCTTAGGGGTGCCTTACATGTAAGAAAAGGGAAGGTTTAGGCCTGGAAAGTGGGTACACTTGCCAAGTCGAATTTAGAGTGTAAAAATACACACACAGACACTGCAGTGGCAGGTCTGAGACATGATTACAGAGCCACTTATGTGGGTGGCACAACCAGTGCTGCAGGCCCACTAGTAGCATTTGATTTACAGGCCCTGGCACCTCTAGTGCACCTTACTAGGGACTTACTAGTAAATCAAATAGGCCAATCATGGATAAACCAATTACATACAATTTACACGGAGAGCATATGCACTTTAGCACTGGTTAGCAGTGGGAAAGTGCTCAGAGTTCAAAAGCCAACAGCGACAGGTCAGAAAAAAATAGGAGGCAGGAGGCAAAAAGATTCAGGATGACCCTGCATAAGCAAAAGTCCAACACGACCCCCTACCAGCCTAAAGCCAGGGGAGAACAATCAATACCTTGATGTACTTCCCTGAATGGGGCGATAGAACAAGGACCCAGGCCCACAACAGCAGGGGCATGTTCCAGTTCTACGCCTTCCTGACTCCAGTTGGATCCCTCTGTCCATACTCTCAGGGCCCACTAAGCTAACCCACGGGGAACCCTTCTCCACATCTGCAAACACCATCTGTGCAGCACCTAACTTTACTTTGCTCACAGATGTATTGCAATGGGCAGATAGTACCACCAGGGCCAACACAGTGGTGTTGCCCACTCCACCCCTGGGCTGTGACTCTCGTTCCCCCCCCTCCCCCAGGGGCAGCTCTGTCCACCAGGACAGCAAGCCACAGTGACCCCTGACAACTGTCAGGGATGAGAGCCTGACCTCAGGCCTCTCCAACCACTGTGACTGTGGAGAGTTGGGGGCGGTAGCCCCAGGTGCCTGACACCCTTTGACCACTCTACCTTCCACCAGGTCAGAGAAGATAACCTGACCCTGGTCCTCCCCTCTGGGGCTCTGTACCCTCCCTGCAGAAGCGGCACCCCCAGAGTCAAAAACTGTCAGGGTGCTTGTAGAAGCAGTCCTGCACAATTCTTCCACCAGTGCAGGGCTGTGAACCTGCAACTGGTCTGCCAACCTGGGGTCTGTACCTTCAGGTTGGACCAGGGCCAGGGGTGAGGCTTCCCTCCCCCTGCCCTCCCTTCTGGGGTCCTGCCCCCCCCAACTAGGAGTGGCCCCCTCAGAAGACAACATGGGATGGGCACTGTTAGCAGTAGCCCCTTCCTCCAGGTCAGGGGGGACACTCTGAACCTGGCCTTCCAATCCAGGGTCTGTACCCTTAGATTCCACTGGGGCCAGGGGTGAGGCTCCTTCTCCCCTGCCCCTACTCTCAGGGTTCTGCACCCCCCCTCAGGGAGAGTACCCCTTGAAATCACACCAGGGGGGTGATTGGGCAAACCGCCCACCCCTTCAGGTCAGGGTTTACCCCCTGCACCTGATCCTCCAGTCCAGGGTCTGTACCCACAGACTGGACCACTGCCTGGCAACCCAGGACTTCCTGGGGGGCATGCCTACCCCCCCACCAGGTCAGAGTTTACCCTCTGAACCTGGTCATCCAACCCAGAGTCACCACCCTGTGGTTGAACCACTGCCTGGCGCACCAGGACTTCCTTGGGAGCACACTTACCCCCCATCAGGTCAGAGTTCACCCCCTGAACCTGATCATTCAACCCAGAGTCACCACCCTGCAGTTAAACCATTGCCTGGCACACCAGGACTTCCAGGGGGGCACACTTACCCCCCTCAAGGGACACACTGTCCTGAAGGGCCACACAAGAGTCTGGCTGGCGCACGTCTCCTGACCTCTGCCCATCTGACAGAGTCTGGATTCCCCCCAACCCAGAAATGGTCTCACCAAGGTCATTCATGGGGGGCTCTACTCTCAGAGCTGACCCCTGACCCTCCAGGTTCTCCACTGGGGTCCGCAACCCCCTCTCAACCCTCTGTCTGGACTTCTGCACCCCCTCACTAGGAGTGGTACTGGCAGACACCTGAACTGGTGGGACGCTGGCTACAGCTGCCCCCCCAAGTTCTCCTGACACTGTGGGGTCTCCCTCAACAGATGGCTCTATGGTACAGGCTAGGCTCCCCTCCTGGTGTTCCCTCATGGAACCCTCCAGGACCTGGGACCGGATCTTGGGCACCTTGGGCCTCAACCCATCCCCATTCCCTCTCCTCTGAGACTGGACATGGGGTCCCTAACCCATCCCACTACACTAGGACCTACCTGGGACACTACAATCCTTCCCTACCTCACCTGGTTGGGAACTACCCAGACCACTCCTCTCAGGAGCACCCCCAACTGCCTCTTCAGACTCTCTGGTACTCACCCAGAAGTCTGCCTCCATTGTAAGCTCCCCGGGGTCAGAGAACTCACACTCCACCTGGTGTTGGCGTAGCTCTGGAAAATAAGGACTAGACATATGCTCTCCCGCAATTACATCACTCAGCCCCTCACATGAATTAACCAAAGTACCCTTCACCCAACCATCCAGTGACTCTGCTTTGAAAAAGCACCCCACATCACCCTCCTGAGACTGGTGAGACAGTACCTGACTGTCTCTTACACTCAACCCACTCTCCTCTGGGATGTCTTCACACTCCATAACCAGGACTTCTACCTGGGGGGAACCTCTCTCCCTGGTACCCTCACCTAGAGTCAGTAGAGTGTCCCTCCCACGAGTAGGAATATGACTCCCCAAGCCAGTTCCCCAATCCACCTCAGGGACCCTGTGCATCACTGGAGCTACCTCATACCCCTGAACCTCCTGGTGTGTGTTAACTCCCTCCTTCAAGTAGGGCACCACATCTCTGGGCATGTGCACTTCTTCAGCAGCACTAGATATAAAATTGTTGCTGCCACCATTACAGCTGGATTCAGCCCTCATGACTTCCAGCTCCTTCATTTTGAGCTCATAAGCCCAAATCCTCTTTTTGATCTCTAAGTCCCTCCTCCTTTCTTCCAACTCCTTCTCCCTTTGCATCCTCAACTCCTTGAACCGGCGAGCCCTCTCTGCCTGTCTGTCCTGTAACTCTTCAGGAGTCAGACCCTTAGATGACACCCTGCTACCCCTCCTGGGGACCCTCCCCCCAGGCGTAACAGGTACCTCCACTACACCACTGTGTATCCTCTGCACTTCCCCACCCACATACTCCTCCTCTGTGTGCCCTCCAGCCTTCTTGATTGTCACCCAGGCCCTCTGTGCCTTTTGCAGCTCCCCCTCCCTGGTGGAGCTCTCAGTGGGACAGTCAAGATCTTTAAGGAACTGTTTCAATTGAGCAACTGAGTACTCCTTCAGTTTCTCTATTTCAAACACAGCTCCAGCTGTTGCATCTCCAGATTGAGACATGGTGGTCACAAGTGCAAAGTTCCAAAGGCAGAAAATAAGTTCCCAATGAAGTAAAAAGAATCCGTCAAGGGATCAGCAAAATCACGGAAGTAGAACAAAAAGGAGTCCTTAAGAGAAAAAGCAACAGATCACCAAACAAGTAGTATGTGGTCACGTAGTGGTCTGAACTCAAACAGTAGTGTACACTTAATCACTGTATGTCAAGTACAAATACAAGTCCAAATCCCAACCGCTGATCACCAATGTTAGAAATGGGGTCTTTGGTTGACAGTCAGGTTACCCCCTGTTCAAGGAAGGACCCTCACTCTAGTCAGGGTAAAAGAGAATCACCCTCAGCTAACCCCTGCTTACCCCCTTGGTAGCTTGGCAGAGCAGTAGGCTTAACTTCAGAGCGCTAGGTGTAAAGTATTTGTTCCAACACACACAGTAAATTAATGAAAACACTACAAAATGACACAACACCAGTTTAGAAAAATAGGAAATATTTATCTAAACAAAACAAGAAAAAAACGACAAAAATCCGACATACACAAGTCAAGTTATGAATTTTTAGAGATTAAACTCAAAAATAGCACTTAGAAACAAAAATGCTTCGATGAGATGTTGACACGGCGTCGTGACGGAGTCGTTCCCAACAAGCCGACACCAGCGGCACTGGACACGGAGTCGTGTAGACCCCCAAGTACAGTACCTTTGGTGAAGAGTGAAAACAAGCTGATGCGCGAAGTTGGGGATCACGGCGTCTGTGCGAAACGTTGAATCCGTGCACTTTGAGCGGCGTCAGTCACGACGTGGTGTGGCGACTTCCACGGAGTCGCGGACTTCAGCAGGGCTGCTGCGGCGTCGGGCCTGCGAAGAGCGTCGCGTTCCAGCAAAGGTCACGGCGTCAGGTGCAGGCGCCGTTACTGGATTCAGCAGCGGCGTCGGTCCGAAGTCGTCCGAAGTCGATTTCCTTGGATTCCACCAGCTTTCCTTTCAAGGGCCCAGGGACTGGATAGGGCACCACTTGTCGGGGCAGGAGTCTCTCCAGAGACTCCAGGTGCTGGCAGAGAGAAGTCTTTGCTGTCCCTGAGACTTCAAACAACAGGAGGCAAGCTCTAAATCAAGCCCTTGGAGATTTCTTCACAAGATGGAAGGCACACAAAGTCCAGTCTTTGCCCTCTTACTCTGGCAGAAGCAGCACTGCAGGAAAGCTCCACAAAGCACAGTCACAGGCAGGGCAGCACTTCTTCCTCAGCTATCAGCTCTTCTCCAGGCAGAGGTTCCTCTTGGTTCCAGAAGTGTTTCTAAAGTCTGTAGATTTGGGTGCCCTTCTTATACCCATTTTAGTCTTTGAAGTCACCTTTCTTCAAAGGGGACTCACACCTACTTGTGAAATCCTGCCTTGCCCAGGCAAGGCTTCAGACACACACCAGGGGGTTGGAGCCGGCATTGTCAGAGGCAGGCACAGTCCTTTCAGATGAGAGTGACCACTCCACCCCTCCCTCCTAGCAGAGATGGCTAATCAGGAAATGCAGGTTACACCCCAGCCCCCTTTGTGTCACTGTCTAGCGCGAGGTGAAAAACAACCCAACTGTCAAACTGACCCAGACAGGGAATCCACAAACACGGCAGAGTCACAGAATGGTTTAAGCAAGAAAATGCTCACTTTCTAAAAGTGGCATTTTCAAACGCACAATCTTAAAATCAACTTTACGAAAAGATGTATTTTTAAATTATGAGTTCAGGGACCCCAAACTCCACATGTCCATCTACTCTCTAGGGGAACCTACACTTTAATCATATTTAAAGGTAGCCCCCATATTATCCTATGAGAGAGACAGGCCTTGCAACAGTGAAAAACAAAGTTGGCAGTATTTCACTGTCAGGACATATAAATCACATTACTATATGTCCTACCTAGTCCATACACTGCACCCTTCCCTTGGGGCTACCTAGGGCCTACCTTAGGGGTGCCCTACATGTAAGAAAAGGGAAGGTTTAGGCCTGGCAAGTGGGTACACTTGCCAAGTCGAATTTAGAGTGTACAAATACACACACAGACACTGCAGTGGCAGGTCTGAGACATGATTACAGAGCCACTTATGTGGGTGGCACAACCAGTGCTGCAGGCCCACTAGTAGCATTTGATTTACAGGCCCTGGCACCTCTAGTGCACCTTACTAGGGACTTACTATTAAACCAAATAGGCCAATCATGGATAAACCAATTACATAAAATTTACACGGAGAGCATATGCACTTTAGCACTGGTTAGCAGTGGGAAAGTGCTCAGAGTTCAAAAGCCAACAGCGACAGGTCAGGAAAACAATAGGAGGCAGGAGGCAAAAAGATTTGGGATGACCCTGCAGAAGCAAAAGTCCAACACGCGGCCACCCATGTTCAGAAATCTTGCTTATGCATGGCAACTTAGTGATTTCTCTTGCTCGTGCTCACCTACTTAATGTTTGCGAGCCGCATGAGAGAAGAAACTCCATTCCACCTCACTTCATGGAGTTTTTTGGAACTCCGCAGAGTGTGGAGAGCAGAGTGGGGAAAACTCAGTGAACTCCGCTGGCAGTGCGGAATTCTTTGCCCATCCCTAATTGGAACACATGAAGCACTAACTTTGAACACCCAAAAAGAAGAAACATAGGCATCTGTTAGGAGAAAAATAAAGGTAAAAGTCTCAAATTACTCATTGCGCAGAGTCCAACATGGAATTCCATTTAGTTAGTAAAGGTTGAAGCATTACTGACACTTTGTCAGATCTTGCTCTAAACAGGTGTACTGATTTGGGTCAAACCAATCTTCACGTTTAGGACACAGTTCACTCATATGCAAGGCAGTTACACGGCACCAGGATTCCCAGGGCAAAATGCTGATTCTACCTGTCATAATTTTTACCTCAGTCCTTGCAGAAGCAGGGATAATCAAGCACTTTCAATGGTGAGCATGCTAGTGTTCCCCATTGACTCTCAAACTGGGTAATCAAAGCGTGCTAGTGTTCTTCACTAACCCTTTCACTGTGGGATTTATTTACAAGCCTCATGGCGCAGGGCAGCATAGCAAGTGACCTTGCCACTCTGCCCTTTGCCATGGGGAAAGGGCATAAATGTGTTGAACCTATACAGTGCATTTCTGTCCTCTCCCCCTGCGCTGGCCCACAATGGGCCTCCTAGCCCTGACCCAGGCACCCTTGCACCGTGATACAAATATACCTGCATCACAGACAGGATTGTTTCTGTGAAGGAAGGGACACCTTTCTGCACAAAAAACCCATGGCAGCTTTTTCATGTTTCTATGTGGGCTGCATTCTGCAGCATACATAGAAAGAGGAAAAAACAAGGAGAAATAAAGATATTTCTCCTTGTTGTGTCTCCACTGGGGATGCGTAAGATTTTGATGCATTCCCAAGGTATACAATGCCTTGTAAATCTGGAAATGCGCCAAAACTAGGCCTTGGCAGAGTTCATGGAGTTCTGCTTTGCGGAACTACGCAAAGTGCCAAAAAACTCTGCCACGTTACTCGGAGTTTCGCAAGCAGTGGAGTTTGGGTAAGTCACGCTGTTCACACTGATTTTCGGTATGGAAGTTTCTCCTGTGCTGTAAAATCAGCGCAAACAGCATCACGCGGTGCACCAGAGGGCGCTAGATTATTTTCTACACTTGAGTAGATTTTCTACTCAAGTTGCAGCTTCCTCAACATGAGCAGCAGCTTTTCATCGTGAGCGGTCATAGCCTACTGCTCATGTTCAGAATTTTCGCTGGTGCTCACCAACTTAGCAATTTCTCTTGCTCGACAAATTAATGTTGGCGAGCGAGAAAAAAACCTGTGCTCCACGTCACTTTACTGCGTTTTTGGGAACTCTGTGTGGAGCACAGATTGGGGAAAACTCTGCAAACTCCACCGGCGGAGCAGAATTCTTTGCCCATTCGTACCCAAAACCCATGGATGTTGTGATGGAAAACTCACTGCAACACCCATAGAATGCCTCCCTGATGAAATGTAAGGCAACAGTGACTTGCACTTCATTACCTTCCACTATAAGACCATGAAAAGGCACGCGCCTTGTAGATATGGGCCTGCACTATGCACAACCAGTGCATTACAAAAAGTGACCCACTGGTGGTGCACAGGGATTATAAATAAGCCGCTGGAGACTCAAACTACGAAATGTAGTTGGATTCCATGCCTCCTTGCTTTTCCAGTAGCAGTGGAAGAGCAGTCAGTGATTTACTCAAAGTTGATCAGTACAACAAGGATAGTACATTTGCACTTTTTGCACTTAGGAAGGAAAAGTCAAGCCAGGTTTGAGATCCTCTATAAAGAGACAAAATCTTAATATTAGTTCACTGTATAACAATACACATATAGTAAACACAAACATCAAACAGTGAAAACCACACCGAGAAAATGTATCACTAAATGGTCATCCATTCACAAAACCAAGGCTCCTTGAAATGAGCATTGTATACATTTGAGATCAGTAGATGTTTGTGAACACCACAACACCCCTGGAAGTGAAACATAATGTAGCAAAACATATTTAAAACAAAAATGGTTAGGTAGTTCGCATAATTTTGCAGTCCTTTGCAGTTTGCAATCACAAAGCAATCACAATTCCCATATTGCAAAATTGAGGATTGCTAACATTAACAGTCTAGGAATTCACAAACACAAGTAGATTGCTGAAACCAAGAACACACTATGAAACTACACTATATGGCAACGAGACAGTAACTTTTCAAAATTGATATGAAGATCTCAGGGTTTGATAAAGTCACCATGATGGTATTTTTGCTCCCATGTTATAGCTAGTGGTGGTCAGTCCCTATAAATGAGGATAACTCAAGACCTAGCATTCGAAGTAAATCTGGGTTATTAGCACAACACTCAGAGTTGACAAACCTAAATGATAAAGGGTCTCAATCTTTAGTTTTACCCACAGGAAAAACTGAATGTAAGCTTACAAGATGTGAGGCACACAATGGGACCACATGTGGCATTGTCAAGCAGCCTTGCATGCAGATCAACTGGGTGCTCAGGCTCTGCACTTAAAGCCTAAGATTGGATACAAAAAACAATAAAAGACAGTACAGAGACTGAGTGTGCTGTTAATGAATATTCACAAGTAAGATTACCTGCAAATCATGATACTAATTTAACAGCTCACCTCTTCTCTGGCTTGTGGAGAGGAAAGCGAGGGTTATTGCACACTGTAACCCCATATCTACAATCCTGATATATGGCTACCTCACACAGGAAAGTGAGCAGCAACTTGAGGGAAATTCAGTAGGGCTTCTGCAGCACCCTCAGACTTGTTTCCGCACTACAGTAAAACACATACTGGTCTGTTTGATATTGTTTTTTATTTCCAAAGTTGAGAGGAGGTCCAGCTTACATGGAGTTCATCGACATTCTGCATAAGTTCGATGTCAATCAGAATTAGTGCTTTCTAGTAATTCACAGTTGCTACCAATCAGGTTTGGGCAGAGTGTTTCTCCTCAGATGGACTTCACTCTTCCTGGATTGCAATTGAGTGTTAATGTCCACGTGAAAATGAACATGTATTGCTCTGCTTGGTAACCTTATGTATTCCATGCCAATAGGTTCTAGAGGCAACGGAAGCAGGATAGTAAAGATCAGAGTTGTATGTGTCATTTTTCTTTGACTGTGGGAAGGCACCATTCTCTATCCTGCAGTCAATGTTTCAAACATACTAATGATTGTGATCAGGCAAGTGTAACACTAATGGCAGGGGCACTGATATTGATCACAGTTTTCTGTATACCCGTGCTCCAATACTATTGCAAGAGTCAGGCACAAGCTGTTCATGAGCATTTACTTTCATGGCATGATGACCAAAGGAGCTGAAAGCATGGTGCAGACTTACATGGTGATCTACAAGTCACAAGTAGGAATTTCAGCAAGGCACACTGAAACTTCCATCATTCTTGGGCTGGTACATTGAATTGCATTAACTTTGGTAATGGTAACATCTTTTTTACCTCTTTTAGGCACAACAGATTTGTGGGGTAAATTGGTATGTGGAAAATAAGTTATCTGTCATGAGAAAAATATAAACCTAATGGGGTTCTATTTTCACTAACCACAGGACTTATTTTAGAAGGGAACAGCACTAGGCATTTGCAAATATCCAACCTAGCTCCTTTAATCAATCAATGGAGCTCCTGCAGACACTAAAGGGTGGTTCTTTTGGGAATCAGATGGCATTCTGACAAGCACCCAATGCACTTTAATAAGGGACCCAGTGGAGTTCATCATGATACCTCACTGGGGACCTGATATACAAATACACATTTGCAAAACAATGTGTACACTTTGTTTATCAACTGTTTGTGAATGTGCATGCCAATAGTTCTCAAACTTTTAACACCACAACTCTCCTCTTTAAGAAGATTTTATTGGGACACCCAAATTAACAAAAAAAAATTTCAGAATAAATCTATAAAATCAGAAGCTCTGCACATAATTGCATAGTGCAGTTATATTTAGTTATATCCTCTAGCAATGCAACCAACTACATGATTACAGGGTTGCTATTGGCAGCCTATTCTGCCCAAAAGTGTTAAATTACCCAAAGTGTGAGGGACTTTTCAGCTTACATGGATCTCTACCCTCTCTATTTTGACAACTACAGGACATGAGTGACAAAATAATTACTGATGGCCCATTACAGGGACTCCTGACACTCTGTGTTCTTTCACTAAAAGACATCCCAGTTTGCAGCAAGATGGCCAGAGCCTGCTGCCACAATTGAGATCAATTACCCCCCCATGGGAATATACCCCCATCCCAAGTTTGAAGTTGTCTAGCAAATGATGCATTTATTAATAGGTCATATCAGAATTAAGCCATTCACTGGGGGTGTTGACAAACAACCAGACTAAAAAATATGAATTAGGCAGGTCACAATTTGCAAACCTCTGTGAATTGTGTAATGGCAGGGTTTCTGGTCAGCAGGTAACACCAGATCACCATCTTCGCATTTGCATACCAAACATGAAACAGTTTTTAAAAGATAGGCGTTATGTCCATTAAAAGACAAGTGCTGCTTCACAAAAAAGTTTCCTATTTGGGTATATATTAGAGGTGAGTGTGTGGGGCATGCAATCCTCATAGCACTGCATGATCTCCTGGGTCTGCCCAACATGACTCTCAACTCTCATCTCCCACAGGGACAGCTTCCCCTTTATGAATTAGATTCGATGATTCAACCCACCCTCTTTGAGTGGTCGATATCTGATGACAGGTTGGCAATCCCAGATGCGGTCTGATAGCTTTGGTACATTTAACTGAGGCTCCCAAATTAGAGAGGCATGACCCTTTCATGCTTCCTCCTATTTGATATTTATCATGGGTCATGAAAACCTTTTTACAAGTCAGAAAGGCATGTTTGACTCATAAAAGATGACCTCTACACTTCAAAACACATACTTGCAGTCACAGATACTGTACATTTCTGAATGAAAGGGTTTGTGACAGCAAAATTGTTTTCTGCATTGGGCTCTAAGCTAATCAAAGCTCTTAAACTTAAATGAGCTTCTACAAGTGTTCAGTAGAGCCCTTGTAGCCATGCATCACTACGCAAATGTAGACACATAACTGATTCCTACATGCACCCCATGAAGATGACAGAGGCACTCACAATCAATAATTGCAACTTCAGCCTTTATCTGATAGAGTTCCTGTAGTCACACAAGGAGTTTTTACAGGTTCTCCACTGAGATCCTGCTGGAACACAACTTCTCTCCTGCAGACACTGAAGGGAGCTCTTGAAGGGATCTAATTGAACTCCTGCAAGTACTTCATGATACTCCTTTATGCATCCTGTTCAGTTGTGGCAGACACAGAGTGAAGAACGTTGAGACACCCAACTGTGTTCTGCAGATATCCCCCTAAATTACTGCAAGCACTCTTTCGAACTCCTTTAGAGACCTCTCTGCAGTTCATCAGGGAAGAATTTGTAAATTCCAGCGGTATCCAACAGCATGGTTTGAGCAATCCACCTCATATTAGTGAGATATAAGCTTTGACTGCACCTTCTAGCAGACACCAGCAGTCTGCTGTGTGTATAACTTAATTCTCCAGTATATATTCTGTTTTACACTTCTGTTTCTACAGTCTGCACATCATATTAGTAATTTCATTCCCTCTCTGTCCCCCATTTTTCTGTTTTTCTCTTCACCTCCTTCTCAGTTTTCCTTTTCTCATTTATCTTAGCATTTATTATTTTCAAGATTTCACTTTTCATGGAAGACAGGTATCTTCTGTTTTCAGTCTTTCAGTGCCTGTATATCAAAGTATCAGGGATGACCAGCCAGGTTTTGGGCAGTCACATGGGAATCAGGACGCTGCATATCTCCTTAGGCAAAGTCAGCTACTAAAACACCTCGTTTACTTCTAAGAGTGGGGATTAAAGAGCCTTACCCAGCCAACATTGGCCACTAACAAGACCTTACATCAAACTCTTGCAAAATCTCGCTTGTCACCACCAGAAGCTTACAATCAGCACTAGCTGCCTTGCCAAAACTGCTGGGCAGCTTTTGTGTTATATTCTTTGTGCTCTGCATGCTCAACATCCCTCTCAATCTTTTTGGTGAGGGAGGTTGCACTATGTGAAAAGAACCATACTGAGGCCATCAAGTCCCAGGTGTGTCTCCTGAACAAATTGCCCACTTTTGGCCCCCATAATGAATCCTGTCAACCTACACAGTCACAGTTGTGACAATTACGCTTTGTTTATTATTCATTATTCTTCAACTTTCTTCTTTCTTTAGTCCTGTTTTTTACTCTTCGATTATGCTTTCTTCATCCAACTTCCTGTTGTTCCCTTTATCAGTTTGGTTCTACATTCTTCTTTTCTTCTTCTGTCGTTCTCCCTTTGTATGTCTTTACATCTTCACTCTTAATTACATAGACCTTTTTTTCATTTATGCTTTCTCACTTTGTTATCAGTTTTTCATTGTTTATTCTTTTCATATCTCTTTCCTTTTTTCTCTTAGTGTGTTTTATCCAAAACGGACAGTCTTTTTTAATCCCTGCGATTGAGCCAGCACCCTTGCCTTCCTTGCACTCTATCTACCCATCTTTTGATTTTTCAGTAGATATGACTCACGCTCTTAATTTTTGCCCATTTCTGCCTTTTAAACACATGACTCCTTTGCTAATTTCCATCCATGCTACCTTGTCTTTAAATTTCCTGCATTTTACTGTTTTCATTTGTACCTCAATGGATATATCTCCCTTTTTCGTTATTACAACCCCCTCTAACAAACATACATACACACATTTAATATTACACTTCTTTCTTTCTCTTCTCTTAGGACCAATTGGGGCTTAGGTGTGCAAATTAGAAAATATACCACTCAAGTGTACACCTTTACCAACAGGCTGCCATGGCTGTTAAGTATCTGCCCCTGCAGCTATGGGCCAGAGCTGCAGGTGAAGGCACAACAAAGGGGAACACTGATAGCCATGTTTTCCTTACAGGTAAAGAAAACACAGCAAAAATAAAGAGTGTTTTACCAGAATAAAACTTGGAATTGAGAGCACCCAAGTACTGCTAGGATTAACCAGCTAAGCGCAGCAGATGAATGATGGTTTGCTGTAGGAAACCTGGATCTGATCTAGGAAGACCAATGGAGGAGCAAAAGGAAGGTGGAGGAGTTTCAGATAAGGATGTAGGCAGAGAAAAGAATATGAATTGCCCAATTACAAACACTCTTTCAGGAGAAAGATATTAACTCTAGGATTTGCTGCCCAAGAGAGGTTTCAGAGCGCAAGGCAAGAGTAAGGAGCAGTATGGAGGTGAGCAAGGCCCTGGAAGGAATATCTGGGCCATGGGATTGGGTCAAAATCTAGAAGGCAACCAAAGGAGCATGAGACTGCATTAAGAAATGGAAAAGTAATGTGAGAGGATGAGAAGGTGCCTGAGATGGTTACCCTGTTCCACCAAAAGGAATAAATATGACCACCCCATCCTTATGCCTTATGGAGTATGATAAAGAGAGAGGGAAATCATCTAAGAGGATAAAATAACACAAGAACGCATTTGAGACAGTACTCTGAAAAATAACAGTCCCTCAAATAAAGCCTGTTCCATTTATAGGAAGACTTCAATATAAAAGAGAAATAGTAAATATGCCCATTACTTAACCTTTTCACTGCTAGGCCTTTCCCTTGCCAGTAATAAGCATTTTTTTACTATCTGGGGTAGTTAACGCTTATGCCTCTATAACTTTTTGTCCACATAAGCTAGCCACGCTAAATTTCCCTCTTTCTTCCTGGGGATTCTAAAAGTATCCAGGTTATGTGCATTCTCCTGGAGAGGACTAAGAAATTAGCTGGAAAGGGTCTGTTTTTTTCTTACAAATAGCATCAACAAATAGTTTCACAGGGGGTTAAATCAGCTTGTTCCCAGCTTTCAACAACAGGCAGACTTAGTTCAGAAAACCACATTTTTTAATACAGTATGACATTTTACTGTGAGATAGTCCATTTTTTAAACATTGTTTTCATTTTGTAAAACAACTAGACAGCACATAATGTTTTGACAATATCTGGCAAAGTGTGATAACCATGCTGGTATGTAATACAAGCTTACAATAAACAATACCATAATCTATGAAGACCATTAGGTACTATGAGATACATGTAGTAATAGAACTGGCAAACCCAATTACATAAATCAAATGTCTACATTGAATTTTACACAAAGTAAGGTAAAAAACATCTGTTTTCAACTTACTAGAAGTTGACTCAGTCTGCGGTTGTCAGTACACCCCAAAACCATCCCACACTCATCCACAACCAGCGTATCTCACTTTTGAAAGGCATCCAAGAAACCATGCGGCTGCCTGTCTGTGACACAGTATCACTCGTCCCCTCTTCCTCCATGCCAACATCCCTCAAACGCACGAGTTATGCTTGGTATGTCCCTTGGTCGGCCGCAGAGTGGCATGAGTTTGTAATAAGCATCAGATTGAGTGTTGTAGTATGTCGTATAATTGTGAGAGTCACAACTGTGACGGATATTCTGTTAGCCGAAATATGAATCCCATAGGAAATAATGGGATTTATATTTTGGCGAATGAGATATCTGTCACCACTGTGACACAGAAACCCATCTTCCGAATGCCTAAATCAGGCCCGAAGTTCTAATATTAGTAGAGATACATATGTAGATAGTGGAGAATTAATGTAAATTGGTTTGTAGTTTAAGGTGTAACCAGATTATGGCCCTCATTCCGACCCTGGCGGTCAAAGACCATCATTTTTCTGTCTAAACCTATGGTGCCTTTCGACCAGTGTCCAAGGTACATGACTGTGAATGTCTCTTCTGTGATGTTTTGTGTATTCTTTCCAGACATGGAGGGCCATGCGTGTGGGTCATGTTGTATCTCTCCTGAGCCTGATATCCCGGAAGATTGTACTCAACTTTCCTGAGCTTCAAAGGAGTCGTCTCAGGGCTAGCCCAGCCACTTCCTGACTTCTAAGGACTACCCATCCTACCACTGACACATGCAGGTAGCACCTAGAACTGCCTGCATTTGATACCCTAGTCAGTTTGAAGACAAACCCAGGAAAGGGAAACTTTGGACAAAGGAAGAATCCCCCACTCACAGGTTGGCAATTGGGATTAAAGTGGCAAATTCAGGACTGTAGGGAAGCACTACAGCCCCCCCCCCCACACAACCTCAATTTTAAATTGCATATTTTAGCTTGGCATCTTTTTCTGATGATGACTTTTTACATGGTTTTACACTCATGCGATAATGCATGAGAAAACATGGTACATGCAGCCTATTCCTAGTAAGAGTTGCTCTCATGCAGTCTGTACACCACACATAATGTGATGCCCTTGTAGCATGATAGTCTTTGAAGACAGCTCCCTAATTGCAGACATTTCATTGCATCAGTTCTGCGCCTCTGACACAATGCAACATGAACAGTACTTTCATTATAAAGAGGAGCACTTCTGCTGGGATTATCCTGGAATGCAGAGCACTGTGACCAAGATACAGCCCTGCTGACACAGACCTCCATTCTGCAAGGGACGATATCCTGCACTACAACAGACCAGCTCCCTGGCTTTCAGATACCTCCTACCCAAGTATGGTGGGGTTAGGCTATCCCAATTAATCTGGCAGAGGGTACTCCCACTATGCTGTTGACAGTAACAGATAGGAGTATGTTATCATGTTTGAATTGTTTATCTTGTTCACAATTTTTATAATGCTAGTTACCATGCTTTGTTTAATCTGCCTAATAATCGCAACTCATGCTTTGTATTAAAGAATATGATTGTTACAATAAACATTTAAAAATACATTTTTGTATCTTTGTTGTATCTTACTTTGTGCATGCAATGTGACAATGAAAGGGTAAATCTCTTTCCATGATGTGCCTGGGAATCACAGTAGTCCTGTTCGAAGTTGCAGATAACATATGGTACCCTGGTATGTTGAGGGGCTCAGATGGGGCACAGTGAACTAGCTAGGAATTATGTAAACATTTTCTGGGGGTATAGATGAACTGAGTCCTTTAACCTGAAGTTTATGTTGACCTGATACACAGCCCTATTTAATTTGTGGGATCCATATAACAGAGCCTCTCATCAGAATATTCCAGGACCTGTGGAAAACTCAGAAAAGGGATTGTTCAGCTGTTTGAAGAAGGAAGATTGGATCTGCTTGCCTTGAACTTAGGCTCTCTAGAAGTGTCTCCAAAGGTCAGTTGGCTGACCTCCTGCTTGAGCTTCAGGGACACATCTTTCAGAGACCTCCCCCTAGCTGCCCAGCTGACCAGCGAATGGACGTCAATGAGTCCTGCTGCTTGCCTCTAATGGAGTGAGACCTAAGTCCCAAGAGGTGTCCCCTAGTTCTTGAGAATACACCTCCTGAAGAAAAAGAGAAGATAAAGAAGTTTTGGGTTCCTTGTGACCATGAAGTGTCCGCTTCACACTGAGAAATAACTGCCCACGAAGGCCGCCAACTCGAAGCTCCAACGGGACCTGCAAACATCTGTCATGACTGCCAACTGGAACCGCCAGTCAGGCCTGCTCTTCCTGCTGACAGCAGCAGCTCTTGTTACCCACCAATGCAAATCTACAGCAATGATTGTCTCTTTGCACTACAACGGAGACTGTTTGTGATGCCTGACCCACTTTTAATGCTGTTTCTTACTCACAGCCCCTGACAATGTGAACACGTCACACAGAATTGAGAAGGTAACTCTACAGTGGGATGGTTCTACTGAGTGGGATAGATATGGTTTGATTCACAGTGTTCGCTCACCAATAAACAGCTAAGGAAAGTACTCCAGGCCACTCCAGGACCACATAGGAGTTGTTTCATGCTAGGGCCAATTTTAAAAAAGTAATTAAAAAGATTAAAATTAGCTTAATGATAAGGACTGAATGAACTCACAGTGGCTGCCCAACAAACAAATTATAACGCTTTTTGGCACACACTTACCAATTGTAATGCTGAGGGTGGAGCAGAACTAAAGACCTGTAGTAATATTAATGCTACTGATTGGGTCAAACATTTCTGCACTATATACATCCCCTCACAGCATAGTGTGAAGTATGTTGATTGGTCAAAGAAGGCAGGATCCAAAGCATGATTCATTGATACAAGAACAAACTCCAGCCACTGCTAAGCACAGATCAATGCACCTTCTTTCAGTGTCTCTACCTTAAACCTCTGTTCCATTAGAACATAAACTGTCATCAGACAGAGTTCAAAACATAAGAAGAAAGACAGGCAAGAATAATTATAGGAACAAAACCACATGGAGATTAAATAATATTACCATAGATAGCATACCCCCAATATTTTTTGTAAACTTTCCTACCTCACATTCTAAGTTAGAGTTTGCTAATAAAATGGAAGATGCCATATTCAGAACCTACAGTTCCAAATCACTAGGGCCAGATGGGGTACCTATTGATCTAGTAAAATGTAACACAGAACTCTGCACACCACTAAAGGCTAATGTTTTTAAAAATCTGTCCCCCACAAACCTTCCTTGTCTATTTCCAAAACTGTGACCAATTTTAAGACGGGAAATGGGTTGGACCCTTACTGTTATCATCCTATTTACCTGATTGACACTTGCATAAAGATTCTCGGTCTGTCATAGTGGACTGGGTTTATCATACTGGTAGGATTGCATCAAACTGGCCCCTGTTCTCTTGCGGAAATTCATCTGGGCGAATCCAGTAGCCATACTGAATAGAGAGATCATTAAAGACTGCCCCCACCAGGCTAGAGGTAGCACAATACGTTGGCTGGCTTACGTTCGCACAGTTTTAAAAGAGGTTGGCTGCTCCGAGTTGTTTGATTTTCCTGGTAAATGCTAAAATCGTTCTTCCAGGAAAAAAGACTGCTTTTTGGGGAGGGGTCATAATATGGCATGGGTACACTTTCTAATTAGTTTACCCTAAAAGGGACATAGGGTATGGCACCATACCTAGCCAAAAAGGGGGAGATAAGAAAGATTTCTTCTCTTCTCCTTTAGATCCGGTATGATTCACCTCCTGTTCTGTACATAAAGGACAGTTTGTGAAAAAGACATTTTGAGGCAAAAAGGTTAACTAGCTTAGGCAGTCTTGATGAGTGGCAATGCATGCGAAAAACCAGTGTGCTGCACTGAGCCCATGATGCTTGTTTTCAACATTCCACAGGTGCAACCATTGAGCAAATATTCTGTTTATCATATCAGCCTGCACTGAGCTTGGGATACTTGTTTTCAACATTCCGTAGACATCATTATTATAGAAACTCTTTATTTACTGTACCAGGCAGCCATTTGAATCATGGAGAGATGGACCTTTGAGGGTGTACTGACTCTGTGAGTGCTTGGGAGCATGATTGATGAATACCAGTAAGAACAAAGTTGTAAACTGATAATAGTGGAAGAACTTGCGAGAAGGGAACAGAATGTGGTGTAAGCCAACTTTTAGTATATAAAAAGCATGGGTGCCAAAGCTTCATGGAAGCTCGCAGATGGAGTTGTGCATATCTGCCTTTGCTTACAGTCACACTGTCATAATTTCTGAGCGAGGGAGAGTAAAGTATTTGGAGTGGGCTTCCCGGTGCTAAGTTGAGTTCCAGGGGAGAAATGCCAGATTCTCATGCGTCATCTTGATCTATAGAATTGTTACGTTGCTTTTGATTTACTGCATTGTGCATGATTCAAGACTGTTTCTTTCTAATATATTTGTGCCAGCACTGAGTTATAAATCTACATGCTACTTTTCTGCTACAGTTCATCCATTATTGAAATTGATGTTATTTATGCAACTGCTCTGTTGTTTAATCCTTAAAGTCATATTCATTATTGCTGCTCTGATTAACTGCATTGCAATTGATCCCAGACCTTATGTTTCATTACTAATGTGGTAGGAGTGCAGTGTATGCTTGTATATCATTCTGTAACTATTTTGGAGATTGGGTTCAGTGTCTAGAGTGAAAGGTTGGATTCTCCTGTGTTAGTCTAAGTGACAGAATTACTTTTGTGCCTTAATTAATTCTTGCATCGTGAGTGAATACAACACCAACCTCTAACCATGCTGCTAATGTATAACCATTATTGAATGCATATATATATATATATATATATATATATATATATATACCCTCCAATGGTGAATTCATTCGTACTAAATGAAATTGCTCCCTAGTCGCAGATAAGGACCACTAATTTGAGGAGATGAAAAAAAGATTTTATAAACGGGGCTACCCAGCGAGGTTTATTGAGCAAGCAGCAATTCGAGCTAGGAATAGACCACTGATGCAGATTCTGATGGAAAGTTCACACCAGAAATCAGCCAATTGTAATACCATAAGGATGATAACCAAATATTGCAAAGAGAGTCATGATATTATAACAGATTTTTCAGAGAAACTGGCCCATTCTGTTAGGGGATATGGATGTATCAAAAATGCTGGGACCCAGACCCCAATATACATTCAGAAAAGCACTGTCTGTAAAGGATAAATTAGTGAAAAGCCATTTTGTAGAAAAATAATCCATAACATGGTTGGGCATGTAAAACAAAGGTTTTGTTAAATGTTTGAACTGTAAAGCTTGCCAAATTGGAAAGAATGTGAAATATATCAATGATCCATATGGAAAATGCATCATAGTTGACCAAAGAATATGCAATACCACCCATGTGGTTATGCCATTGAATGCAAATGTGGCTTAAGATACATTGTTAGTACGACATGTCCAGTCGAAAAAACGAATCCTGGAGCATATCCGAGCAGTGGAACATGGTGATACAAGTTAAGCAGTCGCCAGAAACTTACAGACATCACAATGTGGAGATTGGCGGTCACTCCAATATTATGGACTAATACATGTACCTATCAATGAACAAGGAGGTGACTGAACTCTGTCACTATGGCTATTGGAAAGTAGGTACATTATTAGATTACGCATGAAGATCCAGCATGGATTGAACACTGATGAGGAACTGTATGTGCATTTATGAGAACCTCTATATCTGGCATCTCAAATGACTTGGGAGCATAGCAGGGCGTGCTAAATATTGGGTGAAGGATAACAACATATAAACTATAAGATAAGATGAAACTGACATAAAAGAATTATATTGGTATTTTTATAAAATGTTTATCGCAACTATTTGTATTGACATATGACAATAAGTCAATGGTGAACATAAATTGGGCCACTATAAATAAGTGGGGTTTCTGTAATCACAGACACACATGAAATAACAGAGATATATAGAACAACAATATACATTGATATATTCGTGCTGTCACGAAGAATATGAGCAGATAAATATGATCTAGTTATATCTTGGTGCCCTTTCTCTACAGTTTGGAATATACTACTGTTAGAAATGGGGTTTCTGGTTGGCAAGGGTATGCACCTAAGCCAGGCAGAACCCACCCACTCTAGTCAGGGTAAGGGAGTTACACATCCAAGATAACCCCTGCTCACCCCCTTGGTAGCTTGGCACGAGCAGTCAGGACTATCCCAGAGGCAATGTGTAAAGCGTTTGCACAACACACACTGCATACGTGAAGCACTATCCCCACCACAAAGGAAACACAACACCAAGTTATTTGAAAATATACTGTATTGTACACAACACAATTATTAGAGCAAACATCACATATCAATAATATCCTGCTACCTTAGCAGTTGTCAGATAGTTACACATTGGTTACTCTGCAAAACTAGCAGTAGTGACATATAACACACAGGTTATCACACCAAAGCACTTGTCATAAGAATATCATAAACACCTTTATTAGGAACATTATAAAAGATATGGCAAATCAGAAAAACATATTAGCATGTTATGCCCATAAGAGGAACATTTGCGTCCACATATGAAACATCATAAAACAGCTAGGCAACATATAAATCAATAAAGTCTCTAAAAAGAACTTATGTTACATACATTGTCTCTTAGTAGTACCTGTTTAAGCTGCAGGCACCTCCAGTGCCTGTAGAACAAAAAATGGGGCCCCGCCGCTCCTGTGCACCAAACAGGGGCCTCCCAAAAGTTCTGGGGTTGAGGGGGGCGGCACGCACCCCCTCAGGATTAAGGACGGACCCCTCCTTGGGTCTGTGATCACTAGGGCCCCCCCGGGCCTCCACCGGCCCTCACAAGGGGGGGGCAATGTCCAGCAAGCAATCAGGGAAGGTGGGGGCACCACACACCCTCTCTGGGTTGTAACAGGCCCCTCCTAGGGCTGGCGATCTTTAGGGCCCCCTGGACCTCCACTGGCCCTCCAATCAGGGGGGCCAAAGCCAAGAACCAATCAGTGGGGCCACTGGTGGCGGGCCTCATCCAACTCTTGCAGGGGCCCCCGAGGGAGACCTGCGGCACAGGGGCCTCCGATGAGGCTACTGCCCGGCCTGCGGTCTCTGATGACAGGCCAAGGGTTTTGTTGGGCAGGGGGAGCCTCCGGCAAGGCTTCCTTTCCCCCTCCCAGTCAGAAATTAAAAAAAAGGAGCCCGGTGCAGCGGGCAGCTTCCGATGAGGCTTCCTTTCCCCACCTGGCTTATGGTGCATGCGGCGGCCCACCCGGCCATCACAGATGGCAGCTACCAGAGTAGGTTCCTGCCTGTACCCGGGGGGGGGGGCTCCGGAGAGTGCGCTTCACCACAGGGGTATGACAGGAGCACGCTTGCTCCTTATCTTCGGTGGATGATGCCCCAGGGGCACAGGAACATTGCTACTCCGGTGCACTCAACCAAACAAAGCCGGGTCGAGGCGGTGAATCCCTTGGCAGCAATAAACGCTCTCAAGCGCTGAATAAATAAAGGTGCAGCGCTTTTCCAAAGCGCCAATTCTTTAAGAAATGAGGAGAGCACTCTCCAGGTGCTAGGGTCAAGTGCTGAAGCACTCCTTAAGCTTCCCGTGGTTGCAGGGGTCAGGGGCCACAGCTCCCTGCCCCTGGGGGACAAAGCTCAGGGAAAAGGCCCACAGGGGAAAGGGTCCAGCAACAGGCCAGCCCACAGAGGATGCAAGCAACTGGCAGTCCCTTACAGTGAGCAGGCAGGTCATAGCTTAGCATAGCAGCAGCAGTCCATGGCAGTCCCTGGTGAGTCCTTCCAGCATTCTGTGTCCATTTCCAAGATTTCTCCAAATTGTGGGGAAAACTCCCCTGGATTTATACTCAATCCTTACGGTGTTTTACAAGGGTAGGGGAGAGGAGGTTCCAACCAGTAACAACTGGTCCTGGGAGTGCCCCCTCTCTCCTCCAGCACATGCTCCAAACATCAGTTGGGGGTAAACAACCCTATTGTGTGAGGCCGGGGCACAGCCTTTACAAAAGCCTTCTCTCAGCCCAGGAAGACTATTCAGTATGCAGATGCACCTCTGTGACACCTCCACCCTCCCTGTGTACAGGCTGTCTGAAAAGTATGCACAAACCCCATCTGTCACTCTGCCAAGATGTGGATTGATGTGAAGCTGCAAAACACCAAAGTCATAATCACAGCGAAATGCTCACTTTCTAGAAGTGGAATTTCTGTGATAGTAATAAAAAAACACCTACACCAGTAAGCAGCATTTCCTACCACCATTACAACCATACCAAACATGCCTAAGCTACCCCTCATAAATCAAACAATACCCCCTACACATAAAGCAGGGCATTTCCAATGCAATCCTATGAGCAGGCAGCACTCACAGCAGTGAGACACCAAGTTAGGCTGTTTGCCACTAATTCCAGGACAAGCCACGCTACGTGGCACATGTCCTTCCTGCTACATACATAGCACCCTGCCCATAGGGCTAGCTAGGGCCTACCTTAGGGGTGACTTACATGTAGTAAAAGGGGAGTTCTGGGCCTGGCAAGTAAATTTAGATGCCAGGTCCCTGTGGCAGAAAACTGTGCATGCAGGCGCCGCGCTAACAGGCCTGAGACAGGTATGAAAGGCTACTTCAGTGGGTGGCACAAGCAGCGGTGCAGGCCCACTAGTAGCATTTAATTTACAGGTCCTGAGTACAGAGATAGCACCATACAAAGGACTTATGGGTAAATTAAATATGCCAATTATAGTATAAGCCAATCATACCAACTTTAGATGGGAGAGCACCTGCACTTTAGCACTGATCAGCAGTAATAAAGTGCTCAGAGTCCTAGAGCCAACAGCGAGAGGTCAGAAAATAATAGGAGGAATTAGGCAAAAAGTCAGGGGATGAACATGCAACAAGGGCCAGGTCCTACAACTACCAACTATGTTAAATCTAGTATCCCTGTCTCCTATGTGTGGCTTTGGACTCTGTGTCGTATAGGAGGCACAGATTTACAAATTACTCTGATGTGTCATCATAGATGAGTTCACTTTATTTCCATTTTGCCTCAATTAGTTGTTTGCTATTTATTTTTAATGTGTATTTTAGGAATAATAACTATCCTTTTTCTCTTTTCCTCTTTTGGAACTACATGTTCCAGAACGCTTCATTATGGGCTATCCCGTAAAGTAGCATATAATGCTACTGAAAGAGGGACTCGTCAACCGTGAACAAGACTCTTTTGGACTTGAAACGCGTTGGTTAAAATATTGGCTATTCAGTGAAACGCAGTGCAGTGGTTTCCCCTTTTTTTGGATATATATATATATATATATATAAATATATATATATATATATATATATATATATATGAACATATATATATATATAAGATATATTTAGATATAATATATGTATAATATGTATATATATATATATATATATATATATATATATATATATATATATATATATATATTTATATAATTAATATATATATATTTATCTATATATACACACTAGTGTTATTCATGCAACTAGTCTGCTGTTTAACTATTATTGTCAATATATGTGCTTATGCTAATGTTTTATTAAAGTCATATTGCATCTACATGTGTGTGTTGCTCTTCATTGAGTGTCCTTACTGATTTGTATCTGATTGACAGCACTTGGGTTGGTTGCCAGCAGCCAGTCCATTACACCTTCTTTTGGAGTTCCCCTTAGAATATTCTACTGATTCTCAGAGGGGTGCCTGTCCTTATGACAACACGTCAGACCAAACCATGCTTCATTATGTCATTTGTTTGTAAGGTTTATCTGCTATATTCCAGTCACATTTTATTACCCTATCTTCCTAAAAATCATTTTGATAAATGCAAGGTAGCATTGAGATACTTGCAGGTATCATGCAACAAGGAGGGTTGTTATCAAGCAGGTTTATTTCTGAAGTTAGCTGCTTTTTCACTAAAACTATATTATGATGTAGTAATTAATTTTATTAAATGAATTTTAATGAATTGCTGTAAGTATCATAACTAACAACACTTTTAGAGCTAGTTCCAAAGGTGACATGTTTTTATGTAGGTTCATTTTTGAAGTTTGTTTTTCAGCCACTAGAATAGTATATTGCACGGCAATAGTGGATTTTAACAGGATTTGTTTTAAAACCTGTTGTTAAAAATATCTTACTGAAGGCAGTCTTAAAAACTGTTATATTTACTTTAATGTGTTTTTTATGTGTGCCACTGGTATGCAAATAAAGATGAAAAATGATGATGATTAGACTTCGTTAATTTGGTGTAATTTAATTTATTAAATTTTACTCTATTTGTCTAAATTGTGGGGTTTTTATTCTGTTGTGTTCTCATGTTATTACTGCTTTAATGCTACATAAATACTTCACACATTGCCTTCGAGTGAATCCTGACTGACTTTGTGCCAAGCCAACAGAGGGCTAAACTGAGATTTATTTAGTGGCATTTGTAATTCATCCTGCAATGGACTGTAGCTGTTGGTTGACCAAGGATTATAACCCAGTCACCCAACACCCAACAACCTACTTTCTAAGAGAGACAAACAACCTTTGTCTGCAGTTGTTGCCTGAAAAATAAGGAATAGCCAATTTTCTTGAAATTATTGCCTCTAATTGGAAAATTACAGAGGACAAACTGAATATGGGTAGAGAGTTTAAGCAAGCACTAAACTTCACAGAAAAATGATCAGGATGAACCAGTCACTCAGAAACCACAGCATTATTAGTTAACCAAATGAATGTATTTGACCTTTTGAAGAGCGCAATGATCTGGAGAGTGGTGATTTACTTTATAGTCAACGTTCACAAAACCTCTTCAAAAACAGACCTCTTCTTAACTCTGTGCACAACTATTATTCTGGGGCTATTCAGCCCCAAATGGTGAGCCAGATCCTTTCTCACAATGGCTAATGCACAATCTAATATGCCTTATGAAAGAAAAAATATTCACTCTGCATCGACTAGTGCAGCATCATCATCCACATGTAGCCAATTTAAAGAAAATAGTTATTGTTAGTCCTGACAAACTTAGGATGGTCTTCTTCCAACTTTTTTCCTG
Organism: Pleurodeles waltl; assembly: GCF_031143425.1. Classification (NCBI taxonomy): domain Eukaryota; kingdom Metazoa; phylum Chordata; class Amphibia; order Caudata; family Salamandridae; genus Pleurodeles; species Pleurodeles waltl. The sequence goes on along the minus strand of NC_090437.1, from coordinate 253,551,002 downwards.
CCTGCCTCCCTCCATTTTTTTTATCTTGTTTTTGCCTGATTTATGACTCAGTGCACTTTACCACTGCTAACCAGTCCTATTGTGCTTCTGCTCTCTCCCCTAAACATGGTAACATTGGCTCATACTCAATTGACATAATTAATTTACTTGTAGGTCCTTCGTAAATTGCACTACATGTGCCCAGGGCCTGAAAAATGAATGCTACTAGTGCAGCACTGATTGTGCCATCCACATGAGTAGCCCCTTAACCATGTCTCAGGCCTGCCATTGCAAGGCCTGTGTGTGCAGTTTCACTGCCACTTCAACTTGCCATTTAAAACTACTTGCCTAGCTTTAAACTCCTTTTTTATTACGTAAATCTCCCCTAGGGTAGGCCCTAGGTAACCCATAGGGCAAGGTTCATATGCAAGTAAAATGCAGGATGTGTACTTCTAAGTTTTACATGTCCTGGTAGTGAAAAGCCCCCAAAGCTCTTCTCATAGGCCAGCTTTGGAGATTCCCTTATATACTTTTAAGTGGTGATTTCCAATCTAAAAGGAGTGGTATTGTCATGTTTGGTATGGCTGGAATGAAAGTGAGAAATCCTGCTTACTGGTGAACTTAGATTTAACATGACTATTTTAGAAATGTCACTTTTAGAAAATAGCCATTTCTCTGCACTTAGGGCCACATGTACAAATATCTGTTTTTGCGACTCGCAAACTGCGAGTCTTAGCAACTCGCAAATTGCAAGTTGCAAAACCGGATGGATATTCATGAGGTAGGTCGCAATTTGCGACCCCATTGGGAATGGCTGCCCTCACAGGGAAGGTGGCCAGCTGGAGACAGCAGACCATCATGTCTGTGACTGCTTTCAAATAAAGCATTTTTTTTACATTTTTAAAAAAAAGTTAAATGCAGCCTCTCTTCCTTAAAGGAAAACAAAATGCATTTCAAAAACAAAAATTAAAAGTTTATTTTCAATTTTTCAGAGCAGGCAGTTGTCCGTTCATATCGCTGCATACTTTGGATTCTCCACACATCATCCCGGGGCATCAAAATATCCCCGCACTACAGCAAGGAGACAAGGCTGCACACCCGGAAATCGACGCATCACCTTGCCTGCTAGGAAAGAATAGATGCATCACCTCGGCTGTGTCCGAAAAATTGGCACATTGTTTTACTTTCAAAACCATCACCTCCTCTGTGGCCCCCTGCATCATTATTTGTGACGCATCCCAGGTACTTTGTGCTAAAACGATACATCCTTTGAGTCCTATGGATTAAGACTTACCTAAACTCCTAAAAAGTGAAATCTTGACTTGTGCATATTTGAATCTAAACATTTTGGTCTTGTTTTACTCATTTAACAAATATCATTTTCCTAAACTGGTGTGGAATACTTTTGTGGTGTTTTCACAGTGTTGCTGTATGAGTTATTGCAGGAATACTTTACACATTGCCTTCTAAGTTAAGCTTGCCTACTCTGTGCCAAGCTACCCAAGGGTGAGCACAGAATAATTTTGGTTGTGTTGTGACTTACCCTGACTAGGTTTGTGCTCCCTACTTGGACTGGGAGCATATCTTTGCCAACTACAAACACAATTTCTAACAGTTAATACATTTAGATGCAGTAGTATCTAACTTGCACAAGATTTCACAAAATTGTCATGTTCCGGAGGGTGTGGGAAAAAAGCCAGTATGACAGACATGTGGTGGTAATGTTGTGGAGCAGCTCAAATATTTTGCACATAACTGCAGCACAAATTAGAATCATAACAGTCATTAAACTCAAAATATTGCCTAATCTTTCTATTAGGGGACACAGAAGAAGACTCTGAATACCCACTCACTACCACAGCTGGCCAACCTTATACTCATAGGCTTCTCGGAGTCAGACTTACAATTGTCCATTGTTGGAAATCGTCAATGCTCCCTCCATAAATATGTGGTGGGCAAAAAAAGTGGTCAATGTCTGCCAATGAAAAACTAACAGCAATTGTCCACAGTAGAATAGATCATTTCTAGAGAGCTTTGGCACCTCTTGCACATTCATAAAGAATCTGGGATGCCACAGAAAAGACATATGTCTATGATTTTGCATAGATGAGATATATCTAGGCCCAATTTTCCCTAGGAATCATTAACATCAGATGACAAAACAAATAATTAAATATTCGCTCAACAGTTAGAAGTTTGACACAAAATTGATATGTCTCTTGCAGGCTATGAGGAAAGGAAGGGGGAAACAGAACCACAACGAATACCATTCCAAAGTGTTAAAGTATAAATCTACCTGCTCATTGGTGAGGATGGTCCATTCGCTTGTAAGCATCCATCAAACCAGAGATTCCACTGACAGAGACCGTCCAGGATCCCCTAACCTCAACTCAAAACATTGCAATCTTTAAAAAATTGAATACATTCCAAACATTTTCAGTATTTTTGTGATTTCACTAACTATCTTCCATCAAGAAAGGGCAAGTTGCATGACAATGGTGACAGAATGACCGAAGGAAAGAAGAAGATTTCAGCCCTGGGAAGTAGAGCAAACTAAACAACTGACATCCTAAAGTCAAGGCACACTAGTCGAAGGGACTGTAGTTTCGTTTTGCCCTTTCATAAGGAGATGTATCACTTGTATTTCGCTATTCTGAGAAATCAATGACGTAAGGGTTATTGAGGATGGGCCATTTCGCTGCCCTCGAAACAGGTCAGAAATGTGTTTTTAGATGGGTCCTTGCTGTGTGTGTTCCATTACCTCTAATGTTTTATAAGATTTCAGTAACTTGTTTTGCAATATGTGTCTCTTCCTAATTCAAGACCACATTTCATATACCTTTTTTTTTTTACTGTTTCGTTCCTTTTTATTATACACGTATTTTGTAATGCCATGTGGTGGTGCTATTTACCTTTGCCCAACTCGTCATTTCTTCTACAAAATTATGCAGCCTTATTGTTCATGTAAAGGGGCATAAATATAACACACACCTTGTGTAATCACTGCTATTCATCTACCCGATTTGAAAGATCTGAAACTTGAGCAAAACCTAAACTTACTTTGTGAGTTTAAGTGCTGCAGACAAAGCACGTAGTTCTCTTTGACATAATTGCGTACATTAATTTCCAAAAGCAATAAAAAAGAAAAAACAAAAGCATGGAAAGTTTTATTATATGCCAAATTAGGGAAAGATGATCTGCCAAGCTCTATGAAATATACCAAAGGACAGCGTGCTCTGCATTTTATTGTTTGAGATCTAGAACCAATGGAAAGGCCAGCGGAAGAAAATTGGTCGGGAAAATGTTCACAGGAAGCCTTCATGACGTACATCATTGTTCTTCTCTTGTAAAAAGGTTACGTTATTGTAATTCTGCGTGAAGAGAAAGTGTCACTGGCTCGACACTAATGCCAGCGTATTTGAGCTATGTCCAGAAGGAGAACATATAAATAATAATCATCCATTGAGGTAGTCAGGCATTGGTGATTTGTGATGGTTTGCAAATTCTAAACAAGATTACATTTCAGTAGGTCAGAAGCAATATGTGTGGTCTATGATCTCTATACATAACGATACCCTACTATCAGCCCTAAAATGCGTTGAAAACAATTAAACACATTTTAGCTATGCGTTTCTGTAGGTTATGTGAAAATGGATTACACTGTACAAAATTATGGCCCGTATTTATACTTTTTGACGCTAAACTGCGCTAACGCAGTTTAGCGTAAACATTTTTTGCACCGGCTAACGCCATTCTGAAGCGCCATGCGGGCGCCGTATTTATTGAATGGCGTTAGCCGGCGCAAGCAGACCGGCGCTGCCTGGTGTGCGTGGAAAAAACCCACGTACACCAGGCAGCGCCGGCGTAGGGAAAAATGGCGTTAGGGCGTCTTAAAAATGGTGCAAGTCAGGTTGACGCAAAAAATCGTCTCCACCCGATTTGCGCCATTTTTAACGACGCCCAGACGCCATTTACATGACTCCTGTCTTAGTAAAGACAGGAGTCATGCCCCCTTGCCCAATGGCCATGCCCAGGGGACTTCTGTCCCCTGGGCATGGTCATTGGGCATTGAGGCATGTAGGGGGGCACAAATCAGGCCCCCCTATGCCAAAAAACAAATATAAAAAAAATATATATATACTTACCTGGACTTACCTGAATGTCCCTGGGGTGGGTCCCTCCATCCTTGGGTGTCCTCCTGGGGTGGGCAAGGGTGGCAGGGGGGTCCCTGGGGGCATGGGAGGGCAGCTGTTGGCTCATTTTGAGCCCACAGGTCCCTTAACGCCTGCCCTGACCCAGGTGTTAAAAAGAGGCGCAAATGCGGGGTTTTTTGCCCCGCCCACTCCCGGGCGTGATTTTTGCCCGGGAGTATAAATACGACGCATTTGCGGCGCAGTCATTTTTTGGGACGGGGACGCCTACCTTGCATCTCATTAACGCAAGGAAGGCGTTCACGCAAAAAAATGACGCTCTTTACTCATACTTTGGTGCTAGACGTGTCTAACGCCAAAGTATAAATATGGCGTTAGTTTTGCGCAGAATTTGCGTAAAAAAAAACGACGCAAATTTGGCGCAAACGGAGTATAAATATGCCCCTATGTGTTTCCAGATACACAGAACATTTTCAAACATCCTTAAGAAAAATAGAAAAAATCAGACAAGAATGTTTCTATGTTTTTACATTTAATTTCCTCTTCAACATCCAATCAGAGGTTATACACTCTCATGTCTCTGTGCTATGGAAGGAAAGTATACGTTTCAACGTAAATACATTCTAGCACTGGTTTCCAATAAAAAAGTGTATCTACAAATAATAAAAACGGTGGATTTATAGTTATGAAATTCAGTGAAACAAAATGTATAAATTAGGGAAGCTGCAGCGACCATGCACTCAATTACATTTCTTAAATTGGAGACGTGAAGTAGGCACGGGATGCATTTTAAGAAATTTGTCAGCTTCCAAGAAGTTAAGTTCCTACACAATAAAGATTAAAAAAACGTTCTATATCAATGTAAGTCTCTGTTGATTTATACCAAAAAGCGTTATTGTTTTTTTCTCACACAAAACCAACATTTATTGGACTTTTCCAATCACTCAAGCTTTGAGAAACTCCTATAATTTAAAAATATAGGGCCATATTTATACTTTTTGACCCACAACTGCGCCAACGCAGTTGTGCGTCAAAAATTTTAACGCCTGCTAACGCCATTCCAAAGCGCCATGCGGGCGCCTTATTTATGGAATGACGTTAGCCGGCGCAGCTGACTGGTGTGCGTAAAAAAAAATTACCCACACCAGGCAGCGCCGGCGTAGGGGAAAATGGAGCTTGGGCGTCAAAAAATGGGGCAAGTCAGGTCTGAGGCAAAATATTGGCCTCAACCCGATTTGCGCCATTTTTTTTTACTCCCAACCCCCATTGAAATGACTCCTGTCTTAGCAAAGACAGGAGTCATGCCCCTTTGCCCAATGGCCATGCCCAGGGGACTTATGTCCCCTGGGCATGGTCATTGGGCATAGTGGCATGTAGGGGGGCACAAATCAGACCCCCCTATGCCACAAAAAAAATAAAAATAAAATACTTACCTGAACTTACCTTAAGTTCCCTGGGATGGGTCCCTCCATCCTTGGGCGTCCTACTGGGGTGGGCAAGGGTGGCAGGGGGTGTCCCTGGGGGCATGGGAGGGCACCTCTGGGCTCCTTCTGAGCCCACAGGTCCCTTAACGCCTGCCCTGACCAGGCGTTAAAAAATTACGCAAAAGCGGCTGGACGTCATTTTTTCAGGCCCGCCCACTCCCGTGCGTCATTTTTGCACGGGAGTTTAAATAAGGCGCACATGCCTTGGAGTCATTTTTTAGAAGGGAACGCCTACCTTGCATATCATTAACGCAAGGTAGGTGTCCACGCTAAAAAATTACGCAAACTCCAAGATCTTTGGCGCTAGACGGGTCTAGCGCCAAAGTATAAATATGGAGTTAGCTTTGCGTCGGATTTGCGTAGAAAAAAACGACACAAATCCAGCGCAAACAGAGTATAAATATGCCCCATAGTATTATTCTTGGAATATGGTTCTGAAAGCTAAAGCTTCCCCATAACAAGTGGATGTAATATCTGTGCATTCTGCACATCCATAATTTGAACCACTGCAAGGGGTATATTTATACTCTGTTTGTGCCGAATATGCGTCAAAACTTTTGACGCACATTTGGTGCAAACCTTGCCCTATATTTAAACTATGACGCCTGACCCCGCGGACGTCAAAAAACATCCGTGTGCGTCATTTTTTGGATGCGGGAAACCGCCTTGCGTTAATGACAGGCAAGGTAGGCGTTCCCGTCCAATAAATGACTTTAAGGCCTGTGCGCCTTATTTATACCCCTGCGTCATTGTGACGCACAGGAGGGGTCGGGCCTTAAAAAACAGCGCACATCCTGATGTGCGCCATTTTAAATGCCTGGGTGATGGCAGGCATTAAGGGACCTATGGGCTCACTTCCAAGGTCTTAGACCATAGAAGCAATCCAGAGGTGCCCTTCCCTGCCCCCAGAGACACCCCCTGCCAACCTCGCCCACCCCTGGAGGACACCCATGGATGGGGGGACCCAGCCCAGGTAAGTACAGGTAAGTTGAGGTAAGTATTTTCTTTTTTATATTTTAAAGTGGCATAGGGGAACCTAATTTGGGCCCCCCTACATGCCACTGTGCCCAATGGCCATGCCCAGGGGACAGAAGTCCCATGGGCATGGCCATTGGGTAAGTGGCATGATTCTTGTATTTGCTAAGACAGGCATCATTTCAATGGGGGTTGTGTGTCAAAAAATGGCACAAGTCCGGTTTGAGCTATGATTTTTGACTCAAACCTGACTTGCACCATTTTTTGACGCACAACCCTCATTTTCCCCTACGCCGGCGCTGCCTGGTTTGAGTCATTTTTTTTTTTACTCTGACCAGCCTCAGCGCCGGCTAACGTCAATCCTTACATAAGGCGCCTGCATGGCACGTAGGAATGGCGTTAGCCGGCGGTACATTTTTTTACGCAAACCTGCACCGCCGCTGGTTTGCGTCAAAAAGTATAAATATGGGCCCAAGTGCCTCAGTAAGGGTCACTGTGCGGGTATTTCTTCACAGCACAGTTCTGGGACAGTTTTGCCTATGGAAGTATACAGCTATCTCAACAAACCTATATAAAGCATGCAAGGTACTCATTGTTTTGTTAGAGAGGAAGGGGGGGCTTCCGCATGAAATATGGTTCTTTCGGAACCATTTGATATGTAAATGTAATTTACCTTGAGTCAGTCAAAAGAAAAAGCTAAGCAAGCTAAACATGTGAGGTCACAATGCTCCTGAGTAACTAGAATGAGATGGTTTCATAGTCACTCACTAGAATACTTTATATAAGGCATGCCCTCACATACCAAATGCCCGATATCTGCAAAGAAAAAATTGTGAGAAAAAACTGAACTAGGCCGATGGTTAAGAAGAAGCATTAACATTCAACAGATGCAGGTAGCCCATGAATCTGCAAGTAAACAAAATTAAGTTTGCCTAATCAGAACATCACACAACATATTCATAAGCAGATGTAACCACAACTTTAGTTGAGTGTAGTGCACAATGCAATCCCCTTGTCTTTCTAGCAATGATAGTGGTCTGGTTAATCATAGCTCATCTCTGCAAAGCATTTTCTTAACCCACTTATATCACCTATTATGAAGAATTATGTGAGATCTAGAGGCATAGTTCAAGAAAGTGGCGCATCAGCTCTGATGCACCACTTTTCTTGCCTTACCCTGCGCCCCCCTAAACTCACCATGGTTGCCCTGTATTTACTATACAGCACACCATGGCGCATGTTGGCACAATAGCATCATAATATTTTATGCTATTGTGGCGATTTGCTGGATTAGCACCATAAATTATGACTCTAGCGCAGCAAAGCAGAGGGAGGCCTATAGGTTTTATGGGAGCGTCATTTTAACACCTGCCCTGCGTAGTCATTAAAAATGTTGAAAGCCCCCATTGCATACACTATAATGTTGCAGGTATGATGTGGCACAAGGGGTTACAAAGTGGTGCAATGCATGCATTACACTACTATGTAAATATGGTGCACTTTGGGGGCCTACTTAACTCCTCTTCAGTGCAAAAATAATGATGCTAGGGCTGCACAAGGAGACACAAGGGGCTTGTAAATTTGCCTGCTAGTACTTTGAGTAAGTTCTAGCCAGGGATATGGTACATTTGTGATGGTTTAGTCATATTTGAATTACATTTGTGAGAGATGTTTGCTGATATTACTGAAGTTTTGAATTTTATGTTACTTAAGCTGTTCAGTGGATGAGTGAGAAAGAAGATGTGTGATGATGAAAAGGAGATGGAATGAGAAAAGAGAAAAATAAAGGGGTCAAGAGAAGGAAAAAGAAAAACGTGAAAAGGGAGACAGTGGAGAAGGGTTGGTACAGGGAAACGGAGTCCCCCCCCTTTGAGAAAGACAGCAGGGCTTACAATCTCTCTCATCATGAGATCCAACTGCCATCCTCGTTTTGACATCCACGAGTGTTTATGTATATAGTTAACATTTTGGGATTTACTTGAATACAGATATTTGAATGAAGTGTTTTGCCTCTATTGATTATTAACATTTATATCCACCCCTTGACTGGGGAAAGCAAGGAACAAGCAACATTTTACTGGCCTTTTTTACTGCCCAGATGGCTTTAAATCCAGCTCTGTTTATAATGATGACAGGAGATTTCAATATGAATTTAATGCAGAACAAAACAAGTGATCAAATTTTGGACATAATTAATCAGACCTGGCATATTCCCACACTTCAACCATCCATGCACAGAAAGGATCACAAGGGGGCGACAATTTATAACTGAAGTAGAGCTTGAGAGCTACTGACAGTTGTATCAGTCTAGATATTCCAGCACAGCCTACCTACTACCATTCAGCAATCACTAGCCCAAAACTCGACTACACGTTTGTGTCTTTAGCCTTTTTTCAAACGGTTAAATACTATGAACAGGTATCTTGACTGGAAATTGATCATCCACCTCAGAAGATACTGTAATAAGCAGATTGTCCAATTCAAGATCAAGTTCAACCCGAGATAGGTTCATTCTCAACGAGCAATTACAGAAGGCTTTTCTGGTTAATAGGTTTGGTTGAACAACTGGAAGCAAGAGCCAAGTAAATAAGGCAGCAGCTCTGTGAAGAGATCAGCAATCTATTTTAGTAGTAGGGAACAAATCTTGACAATGCTGTTAGAGGATCAAGAATTGTTCTGAGGTGCCCCTAACTTCTTGGTTTCAGCAGTAGCTGGGCTGAAAAAGCATCAGCCCTACTAATAATAGCAAAAAAGAAACTGAATTGAGCACTTAGGCTACTGAGAAATGGCACTAATCATACCCTGTGGTCTGTGACTCTCACAAAGTTGAAATCACTCTACAAAAATGCCACATGGAAGTTGGTAAAGGCTGAGAAGGACTTACTGGTGTAAATTACTCACAACTTCCATCAATAATGATGCCACAGGTGTGAGGATGCTTGCCCTTTCTTCAAGCACCTCAGAAGCCACCTGGTCCACATATCTCCAGGAAATGTACAGGGGTCTGAGAGTGCCACAGGGGTATCAAGAGGAAGAGTCTATAATCATGGAGACAATTATCCTTGATACTTGACCACAGGGGTTGTCGAGAAAATCATTACAACTAGTCATCCGGATGGTGTCCCAGGCTCTAATGGCATTCCACAAGCAGTTTAGAAACAGAACTCCCAATACTGAGCAAAACACCTGAACATCGTATATAACCATGTCCTTTTAATCCCAGTAATACTGGATAGTTGGTGCGGTTCTATTTGGGCCCCAATTTACAAACCAGGGAACATTACATCACCTTCCAGTTACTGGCTGATTGCTCTAACGGATGTGAGGTGAAATATTTAGCAAAATGCTTGCTTGCTAATTTGATAGCTTGGGCCAAAATAGGCTCTCCAGTGCTGGTTAGCAGACTGGGTTTATAAAGAAAACAAGCACTACTGGAAACATCACCATGCTTGCTCTGCTACGGTGTCGTTCATCCAATTTACATCTATGCTTCGTCAATTTCAGCTCTGCAGTTGATTCAGTGCAGAGTAATTCCCTCCTCTGTACTATGTGTCATACAATTACTCTACACTGACATGAGTACAAGAATAAGGTTGGGAAAAGGTTCAGCAGTGTAAAATAAAACTATAAATAACGGCCTTAAAAAGGTTGTATTTTGGCCCCACATCTTTTCAGTTTGTACCTGGTGGAGCTGACTACATTGCTTAACAGCACAAACTCACAAACTGTCTGGATTTAGCGTGTCTCATATGTTGTATGCCGATGACGTGGTATTCATTATTTACACTAAGGTTGGCATTTAATCACCACAAGGGCTCAGTATGCTGCAAAACATGAGCATAGAGTATATTTATCTAAAACAAAACAATGTTAGTAACCATAAGAAGATGTCCATCTCCGATTTTCTATCTGGATACCTCTGCGTTAGACCCTGTGCCAGAGTATAAATATCTGTGAGTCATTTTTGAATTAAAAAGATCCTTTATCAAACAATGCAGTGCTATACAAAGAGGAAATAACACTTTAACCTCTGCTTTTGGCTTCTTGAGGAATACCTTAAAAGGAATGTCCTTTCAGCATCTTTTGTTGGTTATGATGGTAAAATATGCTCCCTTTCTTACTTATGGAATTGAGGTGCTAAGAGGTGGAGCTGATATAATAATTGGTAAAGCTGTTATAAGGTCATATGATTGTGTGAATAATCTGCCACCAAGTGCTTCTCCAGTGAAATTTTGCCCAGAGTTCAGGCTCTGGAGGCAGACCGTGAGTAGTCTAGGTACATTCTTGAAATTTTGCTACAAGCTAAAAAATAACCCAATTTAAGTAGTATTGTGTGGAAAGCAAAAATGATTCAACCAATATCAAGACCCACCAATACTTAAATCAGGTGCTCACTACTTTTAAGGCAGAGGAACTTTGGGCCTTAACCCTTTCACCCCTTACTTTCAACAAAGTTGTCAATTTCATGGGGAAAAAGATCTCTCTACTTGAATATATAAAGCAGTACTGTTCAAAAGATCACACACCTGGATGACAGTTGGCTCACATGGATTCCTGCCTGCCTCAGCCATATTTAGGATATCTGTTTGGACTAAAACCTAAGCTTAAACTGTTAAATCTTCGACTGGTGGGCTTTCAAACCTGCTTTAATTCCCTGGTTTGAAAGGATGCTCCATGGAGATCACTTGTCGGCTCTGTAAATATCCCAAGGAGAACATGTGCCATATTGTATGTACTTGTCCTGCCCTTCAGACTGAGAAAAAGGTCTATTAATGCCGTACTTCATTAATAACAGGTAATGTACTTGTCAGCAGGAGGTTATAGTCTGACTACAAATAAAAAATATGATGTTCACAACATGCTGGAGAAAACTGCATGAGAATTAGGGCTTTCTAATGTTAATGCTTGCACAAAGAGAATTATTTTTGCTTTTCCCTTTTTTGAAAAAGGTAGAAACAGCCACCTTGAACATGGTGGCCACTCAGAAAAGCTGTCGTCCCATTCATGGTCTTGGTGAGGTGATGGGTCCTCTAACACCACAGAGATCTTTGTCAGGCAGTGTAGGAGGCTGGCCTGGTTTGTAGTGGGTACCTTGGGTACTTACAACTTATACCAGGTGCAGTTATCCCTTATTAGTGAAGTAGTAGTGTTCTAGCAGCTTAGGCTGATAGAGGTAGCTATAGCAGAGCAGCTTAGGCCGAACTAGGAGACATGCAAAGCTCATGCAATACCACTTATAGTTACACTGTAACTATACACAAGTAAAGACAATACTCAGTGTTACCAAAAATAAGGGTATTTATTTGGGTGACACAGTATAAAAAATATCTTAGCGACAATACTCCTGCTGGAGGTAAGTATTATACACAATATACAAATAGTCATAGAACAATGCAAACAGTAGGAAGTACTATAGAATGCATGGGTTCAAAGGAGGTGCAAAATGTAGTAGAACAACTCAGTGAGTTGAGCATAACAGGGTGGAGTGCTGGGGACCTGGGCCAGGCTCTGCATGAAGGAATTTTGCAAAGAGTGCCCAGAGGCCTCAGGAGGCGAAGAAGACACAATACACAGGGGTCCCATTGTTTTCAGGGAAGGCAAGGTCTTATCTCCTTCAAATTGCATCAGCAGGACCTTAGGACAGTCTATGTTGATGATTTCCACCCTCTGTGTCCTTTGGAGCATGCTTGTCACCGTGAGAGGAGTCCGAGGGTACCGGTTGTCGCCTTGGAAGGTGCCTGCTTGGACCAGAGGAGTGACTCCGTCACTCCACAGGAGATTTCTTTGGACCTCCTGGTGCAGGATGAAGACAGGGAGTCCCCAGAGCATGCACACCATGGAAACTGTTGCAGTTGCCTATTGGAGCTGATGTTGCTGAAGAAAAGTGTCTCTTGTAGACACTTTGTTGCAGTTACAGCATTTCTTCGAGCAGGCGGCGGTTGATCCGAGGTCAGAAAAGTCTGAAGATGTTGCAGATGATTCCTGAAGGAAACTTGCAAGCAGAATCTGAAGAGAACCAACAGGAGAGACCCTAAATAGCCCTGAGAGGGGGATTGGCTACCTTATCAGGAGGGGTCTCTGACGTCACCTGCTGGCACTGGCCACTCAGAGCCCTCCAGAGTGCCCCCACACCTTGCAAAGTAAGATGGCTGAAGTCTGGGACCCACTGGAGGAGCTCTGGGCACCACCACTAGGGTGGTGATAGACAGGGGAGTGGTCACTCCCCTTTCCTTTGTCCAGTTTCCCAACAGAGCATGGGAGAAGGGGTCCCTGAACCGGTGTAGACTGGTTTATGCAAGAAGGGCAACATCTGTGCCCTTCAAAGCAGTTCCAGAGGCTGGGGGAGGCTACCCCTCCCCAGCCTGTAACACCTATTTCCAAAGGGAGAGGGTATTATACCCTGCTCTCAGAGGAAATGCTTTGTTCTGCCTTCCTGGGACTGGGTTGCCCACACCGTAGGAGGGCAGAACCCTGTCTGTGAGGTGGTAGCAGCTGTAGCTGCAGTGCAAGCCTCAGAGAGCTGGTTTGGCAGTACTGGGGGTCCATGGTGGAGCCCCCCGGATGCATGGAATTGGCTCTCCAATACCAAATTTGAAATGAGGGGACAATGCCATGATCTTAGACATGTTACATGGCCATATTCAGAGTTACTATTGTGAAGCTACATATAGGTATTGACCTACATGTAGTGCACAAGTCCAATGGTGTCCCCGCACTTACAAAGTCAGGGGAAATGGCCCTGAACTATGTGGGGGCACCTTTGCTAGTGCAAGGGTGCCCTCACACTTAGTCATTTTGCACCTAACCTTCAGCAAATGAAGGTTAGACATATAGGTGACTTATAAGTTACTTAAGTGCAGTGAAAATGGCTGTGAAATAGTGTGTGCACTATTTCACGCAGGCTGCAATGGCAGTACCGTGTAAGGGTTTGTCTGAGCTCCCTATGGGTGGCAAATGAAATGCTGCAGCCCATATGGATCTCCTGGAACCCCAATGCCCTGGGTACCCAGGTACCATATACTAGGGACTTATAAGGGGGATCCAGTATGCCAATTGAAATTGGTAAATGAAGTCACTGGCTTACAGTGCCAAATTTAAAAGCAGAGAGAGTATAAGCACTGAGGTTCTGATTAGCACAGCCACAGTGACACAGTTAGGCACTACACAGGAATGCTCATTAGGCCACAAACTATGAGCACTAGGGTTCTGGCTAGCAGGATCCCAGCGAGACAGGCAAAACATACTGACATTTAGGTTTGTATCTATGAGCACTGGGGTCCTGGCTAGCAGGATCCCAGTGACACAGTAAAAACACACCGACACACACTCACAAACAGGCCAAAAGTGGGGGTAACCATGTTAGAAAGAGGCTACTTTCTCACAGGCAGGTACAGATATATGGAGGTTTGCCTTCCATCTTGGTGTTTGATGAAAGACATCACCTTCCTTGGAGTATTAAAACAGCTGCAAATCTTAAAACAAGGTACATAAATATCATGGGAAAAACAGAGATAACTATAACATTGACATCTTAATATCCCATGCAAATAACTACTAAATTGAATGTGAAAATGGCCCTCTCTGAAGGGACCCCCTAAACTTTTTGACTTCTGCCTCCTCTTTTCTAGACCTTCTTTTTGTTGGTTTTAGAAGTCTGCGCAACTTTCTACTACTGACCTGTGCTGAAGTGCATGTGCTTCGGCCCTAAATGTGGTAACATTGGTGTATACACAATTGCCATATTTGATTTACATGTAAGTCACTTCTAAAGAGGTATACCATATACCCAGAACCTGTAAATTGAAAGCCACTAGTAGGCCTGCAGCACTGCTTGTGCCACCTGCACAAGTAGCCTTTTAAACATGTCTCAGGCCTGCCACTACAGAGCCTGTGTGAATAGTTTTTGCCACTTCGACTTGACATTTCAAACCCTTTGCCAAGCCTTAAACTCCCCTTTTATTATACATACAGTAGCCCTAAGGTAGGCCCTAGGTAGCCCATAGGTCAGGGTGCATTGTAAGTAAAAAGTATGGCATGGGCTTTTACGCTTCTTGTGTCCTAGTATGAAAACAACCAAATTCATTTTTCACTACTGTGAGGCCTACTCCTCTCGTAGTTTAACATTGGGAATTCTTAATTATTCTTTTAGGAGGTCATTCGTGATTGAGAAGAGGCAGCTATGTCATGTTTCATTTTATTAGAATAATAATGATAAATCCTCTTTACTGGTAAAGTAGGATTTCACAATAATATTTTAGAAATGCCACTTTACAGCTCTGACTGCCTGCAGCCTGTGTCCAATATATGTCTGGGTTGGGTGACAGCTAGGTTTTGTGCATTTCCTCTAAACAGCTACAAACACAGGAGCACTCATCTACATTCTGATGGCTCTTCCTGTGCACTAAGGCATGTAGGGGCTGACACATCTGATTAGGTGGTGCCTGTCCCTACACAAAGGGCTCAATACCACCCTACTGATAGTCTGGAGCCAGGGCTAGGGAAAAGGGCCTCTGTGCACTTCAAAGACTCTTTGAAGCCACCCATACTTCTGGGTATAAGTACTGGGTCTCTGACCCCACCAAATCAGACACCTCTAAACCTACAACTGGAGTAGGTAAGAAGAATTGTTATACTGCATCAAGGACTGTTAGTCTGCTGGACTGCTGGCCTGGAAAGAGAGCTTTATCATTGTACTGCCCTGCTGCCTGCTGCTCTCTGACCTTGCTGAAGGAGAGCTGAAGTCTGCCTTGCACTCCAAGTGATCTTCAAGAGCTTGTTGGCTTGCCTCCTGTTGCTTGAGACATAGGGATATCAAAGTTTGCACCCATGTTTATGTGCTTCAGATAGTTGCTCCAGTGGGAATTGATTCATTGTCTACTGTGAGAGATTGAACCAATGCATCGTCGCTGTTGCGGGAATCGAAGCACCGCATCACATTCGGAACCTTTGGCTTCGGAATAATTGCATCAATATTGCATCAGAGCCACCACATTTTCATCACTCCTGAAGAAAGATCTGGGCATCCCTTAATTGTGTGGAGACGCATTCCAACACCAATGGTTTTCTTTCAGAACCTAAGCATTGCTAGCACTGCATGAGTAAAGTCGGCACACCTTGAGACTGTGTCCAGGATTAAGATGCTTTGCTCAGCCAGTCCTGCATTGGTCCTGTAGCCTGTCTGCCCTCCATCAAGGGTGGCCTGAACTCTTGACTTTGTTCGCATCCAGGGCACCCAGGTAACCCCTATTGGCACATATTGCTTTTAAGTGCTAGAATTCTCTTTTTTATTCATACCTCAACTTTTGCTCATTGGATTCTTGTTTGTTTTCATCTTGATTCATTTATACAATTATTGTCTATTTTTATAACATGGTGTGAAGTCCTTTTGTTGTGTTTTCATTATGTTAATGTGTGTTTGTTTTGCACAAATACTTTACACATTGCTTCTTTAGATAAGCCTGACTACTTGGTGCCAAACCACAAGAGGAAGAGCATAGGTTATCTTTTGGTGTGTATCGGACTTATCATAAATAGGTCTGTGTTTCCTGCTTGTACAGGGTGCATCCTCTGACAACCAGAAACCCAATTTGTAACAGTGATTAAAAACATCACTGTGGAAAACGAACATGTGGAGAATCTACGTATGTAGGAACCGCACTGAAATGAATCAAAAATATCACAAATACTGACAACAAAATATTGACTACCATATTACCATTAGAAATATTTAAAAATTAATATGTTTCAATAAAATATACTACAGAAAAAATAAAAATCATAATTATTAAAAACAGCAGCCTGTTAAAATCAAGATTACAAATTATTTATAGCAGAGAGACATAAACTAAGGAACTGCTCATTTCCATATTTTTCTGTGCATTTTCCTAATTCAATGTGTTAAATGTGACAATCTAACTTCAAAAAGAAAGCAGTATAAACCAACAGCAAGTGTAAAGGAAAAACAATGACTGTAAGCACAAAATGTAAAATGATAGAAAAAAGAAATTAATTTAAAAAATGTAATCTTAATGTAATCATGCACATTTTAAAATATTTCATATGTATTTGTTCAATTTATAGTGTTCACAGATTCCAAAATGTCCAATACAGTTATGAACATAACTTCACACAAAGTCCAACCTCTACTGAGCCATATTGATCATACAACTGCATATGGCAGTGCATACAAAGAAACACACACTGGAGGTGCACTAAGTACTATTTCAGTAGCTGTTATGATTGAAGTACTACTATTAATGACACTGTTCAAAATGTAAAAAACACATAACCATCCTACTTACAGTCACAAAGTTCAAGTATGTAATATAGTGCAATACGTAAGAAAATCCTCCTAGCATTCTTGAGGACGAGTTACCTCTGTAACAAATTAAGAAGGCTGACGACTAGAACCAGCAGAACTGTAAGGCAAACCACAAGAGCCCTAAGCACCACAAGAACATTTTGTTGATTAGGTATTGCTAACCACCTCAAATATCTCACACAAAAATAACGTTTTTCTCTGTGAAAAATAAAACCAATGAACAAAGAATTCTATCTTTTTGCATAGCAGAAATCCTAATAGCCCTCACACAATATTCCATCTGGTTAATGGTTGGCATTTTTATGTCATGTCCACTACACTTTATAGATATTCACAATTCATGGACATTACCACTGATATATGTGCTATTACTGTAATAGGCAAAGTAGCACATATCAGGATTTACTGACAACTGTTAGAGACAAAAATATTACCTAATATGCACAAAACGTAGTTATAGATCCTGAAGAGGCAATGATTTCTTAAATGTTGTCTTAACCCAGCAATACAAGGCTGTTCTTACCATTCAAGCCAAGCCTTATGGAAATATCTTTAAATCCTTCTTCTAGTACAGGCTACCCTGCCAATGTTTAATTGGCTTTATAAAATGAAAAGCTAATTACAATGGCATGCATACCACTAATGGATGCTACAAAATATAACAGTTTTTTTCTACTATCACCATTCTTTTAATCAATTGAGGAATAGCTAGCACCCTCCTTACTCCATTTTACCAAGGTTAAATGCATATACCATTCAGGGCACAGGAACCACCTCAAGTTCCACATTCCCTAGTGGAAGGTATACCACAGAAAAGTAACCCAGAAGCCAAAAGTAAGTAGAAGGGCAGCATAACTCATTCTGAGGCACCCTGGGAAGGAGCCACACTACTAATTTGTAGAAATTCGAATAAAAGAACTATTCTATAGACAAGCCCTGAATAAGCAACACAAAGGTTCTGTCTACTAATATACTTTTCTAAAACAAATTACTAAAATATTAATTTACTTCACATGACTTTGTGAAGGATTCGGGTGCACCTGCTGGAGGTGGAGTCCACAGCATTCTCGCTGACTGTCTGCTTATTAACAGCGTGGCCCACTGTGGCACAGGAAGTGTCTTTGTGAAGGATCAAGGGCAGGACTGCAAGCTCCAAAACTCTTTCTCCTCCTGGAGGTACAAGCCCCAGAACTCTTTCTCATCCTTGAGTTGTGGCCTATAGTATTTGTGATGATCAAGTGCATAATGACAGCAGTTCCCACCACAACATGGGACGCACATGGGCGCGTGCCCAGGTGTATAGCGGGCCAAGATCTAGCCTGTCTGTACCTGTCAACTGATTATTGAGAATTGAATTGATGTGGTTCAGAGAATGATTAAAGAATCCAACAATCAAGCCCACAGTTCAAACTGCCCCCATTCTATAAGGACAACTGAACCTTAAACTGCCTCAAAGCATCTAGCTAAAGCTCTTAAAAAAGATTGCCCCAGAGCAACCATGAAGGTAAATAACCCTTGCGTTATCCCCACAGTGGCTTCTGATTGCTATGGCCAGAGAGGATTTATAGCCTAGTATAATCAAACCGTCCCCCTTAAAAAGAAAGTGGGAGACAGTAAGAATTTAACAATAAAGGCAATGGAATATATCAGTGTGGACGAGGACTGTAGAAGCTCTCTGCATGTTAGTGAACCAGAGAAACTCCCTAACCTGGATGTGCCTGACTTCCAGGCTCAGCTAATGGATTTCTGCAAACAGCTCTTTAGCAGAATGGAGGGCTTGCTGAACAATTTTCACCAAGAGGTTCTTCAGCAAGTTAAATCCTTGGATGACAAAGTCCACTCTCAGTCCAAGGCTACTAACAAATACCATCAGTTCCAACCTCAGATGTAGACTGCCCCCAACACTTTGAGTTCTCCAGCAATGACCAATAAGTCGACTGTAACCCTGATGGCCCCTAGTACATTAGTAACAGCTCATTCAGATAATTGCAATCAGGAATCAACAGTGTACCAGCCAATTATTTGTAACGGTGAGGCCTTTTTACATCTACAAATACCACCTGAATATATCTACTATGTTATTGTTTAGGAAGGGGTTCCAACGCTTGTAGGGAATGTTCAAAAGGATTGGCTGGAATTGAAATTCAAGGTGGCTCACTTGTGCAAGAAACATTTAGGCTAGCATGTTGATTTAGTTGGGGACATACTTATGGTGTGGAGAATTCAATGGATGGGCCTTTTACTGAAAACCTCAAAGGGTGACTATGTTGTTGTTAACTTCAAAACTCTGTGGTTGGTGAGCTTTCAGTTGCAAAGTCTAAGCTATCTAGCAAACTATCAGAGCGGGATTTAGTCCCTCTCCTTAGGTTACTTTTACGCATCACCTTTTCAAACATGTCAAGGAGCTGTAAACACCCACTCTAGCTCAGGCACAAAAACGGCAGACCAGTCTTCCAATAGTCTTCCATTGCTGAGTTGCTTCACCTCTCTGTTTGCATTATCCGACATCCATTGATTGTGTTTAATATATCACTGTAAACAAAAATCTTCCCTGTCCATTTCCATGCCAGACAGAGATAACAGATAGGAAGCAATTAAACGTCTGCACAACGGGCTGTGACGGAGGTGTGGTTTTCACATTTTCTCATGGAATATAGCTGCCATATGTCCAAAATTGCAAAATGAAGAATACCTGTCGCTAGTAAATGATTTTGATGCACTTTCCTTGGCATGAGACCGGGGCAATTGAGAATTTTCATATAGATGGTTTTCAGTCGTTCTGCACTCCAGGTACACCATCTCCATCAGGCAGGCTGAAGGAGATCTTGCAGTATAGGTTTCTCTTGAACGTGTAAACATCAAAGTTTAAATGTTAAACAGCATCCCCTGGTTTCAAATTTTGTACTTGTCCTGTCCAGGTCTTTTTGATATGTTATTAATTATTTTTATTATACCTTTTTCACAAAACAACTTGCCTATGTTATAGAGGATTAAGAAGGCTCCTTTTCAGATAAGGCCGGGACATAAAGCCATGGTTTGGGAAATGTCTCCTCTATGACATTCACAGGTAATAAACGAAGCAGTACAAGTCACTTTATATTGTTTTCCCCTGACTTTGTATCTTTCATAATCCCTTGCCAATTAATTAGACTATCATCCACATAGGAATAAGGAGATCAATATGACCTTATACCTACCTGGCCAAATAAAGGAATATGATTTAAGTGGGACAAAATCGATTTAACATTTTTTACTAAACTCTTGATTGAAAACAGGGATAGGATTATAAGGTTCCTTTCATACGAAGCACATCTACAGGATGTATTGAGTAGCTTTGGGGAAATCTGTTGGTCAATCCTCAGTATGTTGACATCTAATAAATCCTGTAATGATACCCCTATTCATAGATGGTTCAACTCTGTATGTTTGGCAGCCCGTGGACACCTCAGGTCTGCTACCAATGCTCTACCCCGTAACACAGAGGATATTACAATGGCCAGACACTCATATAAGATGGTCCCAGAGCAGCAAAGGGATGAATTAGGAAGAGCATCCTCAGAAGATATGAAAGTAGCAATCCAATCCAGGGACAATAAGGTTTTCTGGGGAAAAAAGATTGAATGACATATTTATGCTGAGCAGTGGGTAACACGGTTTTCTAAGGTATTGCCCCAGAGAGAATTTCCTTGTCCAAGACTGACTTCACAGAATCATCAATTTTTAATCCTTATATTGGAACTAAATGATATGTGAAAAGCCATTCTAAGGTGCCCATAGACAAAGCTCTGAGGCCTGATGGTGTCCTTATCAACATCTTTAAGCAGAACACCATTTTCTGGGCACTATTAATCACTAATGTGCTTAAAGCTGCAAAAAGGGTGATTTGCAAAAATTATGAAGGGAAGCCAAAATGGTCCCAGTTTTTATAAAGGGTGACAGGAATCATCCAACTTGCTATTGCCCTACATCTCTCTTGGACTCTACCAGTAAAATACCAGGGAGGTCTAAACATATTCCTATTATTTGGGAAATATGTCAAAGCCAGGAAAGGTTCTTAACAAATGGCTTTCATGGACCTCTAATGTGCCTTTCACATAGTGAATCAGGGGGAGCTATGGGACCTGATGAGGAAAATGGGCATTGATAATTCTCTGTTGGACTTACTTGAACAATTGCACTGGGAAACTGTTGTGAAAGTCTGTTATGGCCAGGAAGGAGAGTTCACCTGTTTTATTAGGATTGTATTTTAGCACATTTTTTATTTCTTTTTTATATCAATGGCTTGGATGGTGAGTTAGTGCAAAGTGGAAAGCCTTTTCCTAAGGCAGGGAATCTCCTTACCCCTGTCCTTTTTCAGTTCAGCTTATTTATCATGAAATGGAACTCCAACGGAGGTCCACATGCCAAAAGCAAAATTAAAACAAGATAACATAATACATGTAAAGAAAAAGAACCCATTCAAAAATAAAAACCTTTGATCCCATATATTCATCAAAACACCATCACATATCTATTATATCACACCGAAAGAGAGAAAATAGATATCCATTGTACAATACCTAGAAGAAGGAGAGACAAGAGACACCAAAAATACAGTTATGAATTATAAAACATATATTAATCCAATATAACATAAAAATACATATTTAATAAGTTCCTTTACAGCCTATAAAAAGTGCAACATGCAGAACTCATAAGACAAAATATAAAGTATGCAATAGATAAACTAAGATATGTTCTTATATGTACAACCTTATTGGAGAGCAGCACACATTTGAATACACCAGGAGTACATAACTAAAGGTTTGATCAGGAAATGCATCTTCCAACACAATCGATTCAGATCTTCACAACAAAATGATAAGAATGAATAAAAGGGTCTTGATACTAATTAACTATACCAGTAATACAATGCAATAATACTTAAACACTCACCACTGATGTTCTGTGGCCCTAGTAAATATTCTACAAGGGATTTACAAAAGATTTTAACAAAACACCCACCAATTCTACCCCAAGGACCTAATAGATGTTCATAAAAGATCTAAAAAATTTAAAGATCTTATTACCTACCCTTTCATTCACAGGTGACAGCATAAATTTGTGGTCCTCCACAGCCAAATGTATTTTATGTTTCTTGAATAATAGCCTTAAAAAGTGATGACGTATATTGTGTAACACGGGGCACCAGATAGGGCATTATTAAAATACTGAAAGTGTAGCTGACACAGCTCACATTTTTTGTCTTTTTTAGGGATTTTATCCAAAATGCCCATTATCATACGTAGAAGGAGAAAATCGAGTCTCAGAAGAAGAAGCAATCTTCTGATCCCATGAGGAAAGTTCCATAATAAATAGGGCTGAGATTTACTTCCCAGATTGTTTTGCCGCACCACCTGATTACAAGGATTTTACTGCTATAGGGCAATATCTATGGCCAAGCTTATCTGCGACACAAACTAGACTTGGGTACAAACTCATTTATATTCAGGTCAACCCAAAGGCTTAATTTGTCTGCTCATAGGACCTATAAAAAGCACTCAATTCTTTTCAAGATGGAGAACATTTCAATCTTCAAAGCTGCCCGTAATGTTACCTCCTCACCACTCAAGAGATAGTTTATGTACCTCAAAACAGCAGCCAATGAAGTGGGAAGGAAGATAATAGACCAAGCTCCAGTCGCAGAAGGTGACGGTCCGCAGAAGTGTTCAAATTGCACATCTGATGAAAGATTCTACCTTTGATCCCCTCAAAAGAGTGCCCCTAGCTCATATTCAATACCTCAGATGCAAAACACAAGGAAGGGGGGATTTTGGCCCTGTAGACAGAGAAAACATGCCCAAAATGACACCACCCACAGACTTTTTTTAAAAATCTGTCTTGTAAATACAGATGACACTGTCCTTATCGCTCGAACTGCAAAGGGTCTTCACATTTTACTAGATTCTTTTCTCAATTTTGTAAATGATCATAGCTTCAAAATTAATCAGCTGAAATCCTTGGTCATGCTTAGTGGTCCCAAAACACTAGGTCCAAAAACTTTGTGATAGATGGGACCACAGTTTCTAAGGTCAAAGAGTTTAATTATTTAGGTATTATATTTGATTCTAATGTAAAACAGGGGAACCTATTGAACCAAACAGCACAGAATATCTTAGTGGCTTCTGAAGCAATATTTAGGTTTGTGGAAAGGCTTGGTCATAACCCTATCAAAGAAATGATTCAGCTTTACAAAAGCAAATGTCTCTCTTTGGGTTCATATGGGCAGGAGCATAGGGTTATACTTATCCTGGGAATCTGCACAATTTAGATTTTAGAACACAGAATATTATGCAGGTTGCTGTCAGTTCCCAAGAGTATTGTGAGTTATATTGTCAGAATTAGGCATACATCACATGGAGGACTGTGTTAGAATAGCACCTTTACTCCTCTGGTTAAAGAGCTGGCACATTCCTGAGGCCAAATTCTCAAATTTGATACTAGAGTACTGTATCTCCTTAGGTAACATCAACAACTTTCCCTGGTTATCCTATGAAAACATTTTTTTTTCTGAATTAGGGATTTCAAATCTTTTTTATTCCCCCTACACAATGATAAAAGTTCTAAGACCTATGATAAAAATGTGTTTTTCAGACATAAACATAATCTTCGGGTGCTCAAAGCACAATCAATGGCTACTGTCAAGAGATATTCCACAATTTCAATTACAGAAGGGCTGAAAACATACCTATTGTGGATATCTTACTCAGAACATAGAGCCTCATTTACGAGTCCCTAAGGGCACACTACACCCCCCGGAGAGTCATTTTTTTAATGCTCTGGTGGTGCAGTGTGCCAGTCCATATTAACAAGACCATGCACAGCACCCTAGCATGGCTTTTCCGGTTCTTGTAAATATGGACCCCTTTCATGCATAGTACTGCATGGAAGGGACGTTTCATGGATGTTGCTTGGGGTATTGCCATGCAACTGCCATGGAACGCAAAGGAATCTGATGCATTTCCAGATGTACAAGTCTTGCAATGTGTCAGATTCCTATGCCACCTCAGGTGTGGCATTAGAATGATGCAACAGGGCGAAATATCTTTATTTTTCCCCATTCTCTCCTCTTTCTATGTGTGCTGCATGCGTTGTGCAGAAAGATGTGAAAAACATGTTTCAATCATATCTTTAATTCATTTAAATATATTAAATTACATGCATGTTTACAAACTATTCTTTGCAATAATATTTATTACAAGTCACAAACAGAAATAACTAAACACATTTAGGTATATTTAAAAAAAAATGAATGAAGCATACATTTTTTAACTCAAAAAGATTGTGAAAGTATTTTATATTTAAACATATATGTAGTTTTTTAAGATACTCTTCACATTCAATTATATTTACCTATATGTTTAGTTCTTTAAAATAATTTAATTTAATTTTGGGATTGATTTTGAGCTCCTGCCTTCATTATTTCTATGTGAAGACATTGCAATACCAGTGATTGGCCATGTATGGTGCTGGACTTACTCCAGCTCTGTGCTGGAGTAATGTATTACTATCCCTTTTTTACTTTGGTCACTCTAGAAGATAGGTGTGTAAATAAGTATAAGTTTACTCTTTCCTGGGTGGGTGCATGTCCTTCCCTAGACGTCTCTCAATCCCTCATTAAACCCCTTCCCCATTTTTTAGATATTTTCCCTCTGTTCCACCCACATCCATTACTAAAACATATACTTATGTGTGCAGAGACATCCGCACAGTAAATGATACAGGGCGAAGGTGTAACCCAGACATCTATGTTTGTGAATATCTTTTTGTAGTATGTTGGTCCTATTAATGTATTAGCACCATGACAAAACACATTTTGAGACTGGGCCCCAATATTGTAAAATATCCTGCGTAAAATAAATACAATAATCTACCCACAAAACAACAACTTAAAAACTCACCAAAAGAAAAACTAACACACAAGTAAACTAAAAATAACTAAACCAAACCACTTAGGTAAAATAATGAACACTTATCTTACTTCTGACCTCGTGACCTACTTCCAATACTTAAAGCATTACAGGAAATGCATTTGCCTGAAACACAGACCAACTTCCCATAACTGCTATCCATAATGACTGTTGCTGTATGCTAAAGATGAAACAAGTCTAGAAAATAGATCGGATGATTGAAAAAATGACAGCAAGATTCAAAAGGACAAATGATTAATGCTATACTGAACTGAAAGTAAACAAAGGGTATATTAGAAGAAAACAATTGACAATTAAAACTATTGTTTTTTTAAATATGCTAAAATGTTTAAAAATGTAAAAATGTAATAAATGACAATTATATTTCAAATGCTGTCTAAAAACTACTAAGTAATATATTAATATCTTTATGAAAATATATATACAGCCAAAACTTTTCAAAACATCTACATGGCCCGTTTTCCAAGATCATCAAATACCACGAGCTAAACATAGTCTTCTACATCAAAGGCCAAGAGAAATTTCCAGAATGGGATGAGAGCAATCGGCTCCACCCCTTTTGCCTGGAATGACTCCTGGTGGCCCACAATACCGGAAAACGCCCCCACCCCCACGGACAACGCACACAATCTGGGCATCATCCTGGACTCCTCTCTATCCATATCCCACCAAGTCAACCTCGTTTCATCATCATGCTTCCACACTGTCCAACTCCTGAAAAAGATTTTCAAGTGGATACCCTCCGACATGAGGAAGACAGTCACCCACACACTTGTCACTAGTAAAGTGGACTACAGCAACACACTCTATGCCTACAAAGAATCCAGAATGCAGCAGCCAGACTCATCCTGGACATCCCCCAACACAGCCACATCTTCTCCCAACTCAGAGACATACACTGGCTTACAGTCAACAAGCACATCACATATAAACTCCTGATACACACCTACAAGGCACTGCACAACTTAGGACCAGCATACCTCAACCACTCACCTTCTACGTACCCAGCAGACATCTCTGTTCTTCCCAGTTTTCCCTTGCAGCCATTCCCAAATTCTGGAAAAGCACAACAGGAGGTAGATCCTTCTCCAACCTAGCAGCCTGGAAATGGAACAGCCTACCTCTCAAGCTCAGACAGACCCCATCACTGAAACAGTTCAGGAAGGACCTCAAGACCTGGCTCTTTGACTGAGCAGCACGCCCACAATCAAAGCCTTGAGACCCTACAGATCATTAGCCATGCTTTATAAATCACTGATTGAATTTATAAACTTTTATATATGTAAATACACAATATATATGTTGATTATGACCTGCAAAATACTGTAATGTAATATTTAAAAAATATACATATACTTGCTTTGAACTGTTAAAAACAAGTCTATGCTAAATATTATATAGGTTTTTATCTAATTTTTATGTAATTTAAAATGTCTATTAAATATTATAACAAGTTTCCTGAATTTGTATGAATGGTAATATGTTTCATAAGAAAATTACCTACATTAATGGATGTCAAATTTATTATAGATGTATAACCTGTGTTCAAACATTCTTCATTAAAAATGTACTTTTAAAATGTGATTATTCATTTTAATGTTTAAAACTTTTACAAATATAACTAATTACAAGTGTTACCTACATACTACAGTATATTATTTGTAAGCTAGACAAATAAAACATTTTTTTTAGAATCCTTATATCAAAAACATACTAATTATTACAATTGTAATTACAGTCAACCAACATAATATATCCCTACTAAAATTAAACAGACTGAGGGCCTGATTTAGATATTGGCAGATGAGTTACTCCATCACAAGGATGACAGATATCACGTCCGCTGAAATCTAAATCCCTTAGAATATATTAGGATTTAGATTTCGGCAGACAGGATATCCCTCACCTATGTGACAGAGTAACCCCTCTGCTAAATCAGGCCATACATTTTTTGATCTAAGCATAGACACCTTATCTGTTTTTTAAATTACATTTACATGTGGTACATGTTTGTTTATTATATCTTCCAATAAATAACTGAATGAAAAGTATGTATTTTAGCAGAATTCATACTTACTGTACTAACTACAACCTAACTAATATTGGGGAATGCATTTGATTTTGGAGAGTGCATATTTTCAGTCCAATCTGTTTTCAATCCAACTTAACTACCACATGTGAACTGTTTAGTTTTACAAGTTCATACTTTCCATTTTAACTATAAACCAAGTACACTAGGAAAGGTTCTTAATTTTGGGGCATTCAGACTTACGATTCTCCAACTAAACTACCATTAGTCTCAGCTGTGTGATTTCCCATGCCCTTAAAATTGGCCGCCAGTCCATCATGTCTCTGCAGGTTGTGGAAGACATAAGGCCTGATTTAGATCTTAGCAGTCACACAGGTGACGGGTATCTTGTCTGCCTTATTATGATCCCTTGATATCCTATAGAGATTGTAATAAGGGGACAGGATATCCGTCGTATCCTCCATCAAGATCTTAATCAAGCCCATGGTATAACTGAGAAAACCTGTGGAGAAACTATTTTAGTGATGTTTGTGGGCACGTTATTTTAGCAACTAGGCCTGCAGTCTGTGCCCTTTAGCCTGGTAACATTAAATTTGATTTCATTTTATTCTTTTAAGAATGATCACATTTCTTGTGATATTTTATTTTCCTTTATGTTGCTGTTCTTTCGCTTAGGAAAGCATTTACATTTCTTAGCAGAACATTCACTCTGTGCTTTTTTCAAGGCTGCAACAAGATAGGGTTGCCGGTACAAAGTTGTACACTGCGTCTCTAACATTTCACAGAAACATATGTATTTTTACATGGTGCCATTTTTTTCAGAACAGTAGCTGTTCTATTATGAAAACATCTCTCTGTCTGCTGCAGGTTAGAGGGGAGTTCCAGCCAGATGCCTACTACTGCATGTTATCTGAATTTGCTACATCTGCTCTCTGAACTGCCAATTCCTTGGCCTTTATGGGAGGGGTGTCTTTATAGATGGCATGCTTCTTCACTACTGTCATACTCAGGTATGGAAGATGATGTCTTCCTGGGGGGCCTGAAGGGAAAATTAGGACTTATCATGCTGTGCACTAAAATCGAACAATAGTGGCGTAGGTAGGAATCACACATCTTATATAGTGACAGTATGGTGGGACTTTTTTTGTGTTTCACCTTTTTTTTCACCATTGTGCTTCTACTATGTTTTATCATCTTAATTATTGCAGTTCATGCTGTTTTATCCAGGATGTAGCTGATTCAATAAATCTTATTAAACCATTCCCTGCTTTTGTTTGTCTTTGCATGTGTGAAATGAATGTAACTGAGAGAAAAGGATGAGATCTGATCCAACATGAATTTTGTGAGGAGTCACAATGTCATGCACCCAGTTGTCACAAAAACTCCAGCTCCTCATCATAGGTGAGGTGGCCGGAAATGGATTAGGCCCACAGTTGTCACATGGTGTGGGATAAAGCTCAGTTTCCCCCAATTCAGGTAATGCTGCAGCCCAAATCCAGCAGCCTCATTGGTACAATGAGATCCAACATGACAATCAGTTGGTTTATCTATAGAGACTGATCTGTTTCATTTGGGAGATTGGACATTTGATCACCTTATTTACTTAATATGTTTCATTTGTTTTATATAAATGGTAGTGATGTAAAATTAGTGTTTGTATTTAGGAACAAGGGTGTTTTTAATGTTTGAAGCCTGTAATGGCTTCAATCAATTCCTTATTAAGCTTCTTTGAAATTACCTTTATACTTTAGTTTTTGTTCTTTTTTGTAAATAGTTGTGTGTTGGATATTGGCTTGTTTTATTAATGTGTATACCAAATGGAATATTAGTCATTCAAACATGAGGAACACTATGTTTTTAGAATTGTGAAAGATAATTAGTGGCCACAGAGTACAAAACAGAGAAATCATGATGAAGTGCAAGGACTCCACAGCATAAGTGCAGTAAACATTTTGACCTCTCCAGATTTAAAAGCCAGCCATTTTATTCCGACTGATTGGTGCTTCAATATTCATTTCAGAACCTTCACTATGACAATTACTGCTGCAATTTGTTAGTGAGATGAGACTTTAGGGATTATGAAAGTGGGGGGGAATATTTATTTAGCCCTGAACAAGCACTGCTAGCCAGAGAACATATTTGCCTTGATAATACTGAAGGATTAAATAACGGAAGATATAAATGATTTTTTGTTTTTTGCCCCTCACATTTTTGTTTGGATTTGGGTTCACAAAGATAATCATCTGAGACGAGCACTTTATAGTGTGAAGGGCAATTTCTCAATGGAAGTTGAACCTTTGTCAATGATACCTGTTATGGTGAGATGTGATGAAATGGATAAAGTTATGGGACATATGGATTATTGAAGAGAGTGACAATTGCATGTCAGAGTTCACATACCATGTCAGGCAGCCAATGCAATGGAGGAGGCAGTATTGTGGAGGTAGTGCATATTTGCAGCACAACAAAACTACAGTACATCTGCTTGACCAGAGGCATGTTGGGAAATGTAGTGTGTTAGTGGCTGAAGCCTACCTGAATCTCCCCCGCAGCACCATGTTTTCCTGCAGCAATTGACCCAGGTTGATTCCTCATGTCACTAAAGGGTGTCTATGCTGGCTGGCTGGAGGAGCACGAATGACAGAAGATTATTCTGCTTTGTTCGGTGTAGTATACAGAGATCTCACTATCACATCACCTATCACAAATAGATACAGGAAGGGTGCTAAGGAGATATGTTTGCCATGCATAGCATAATCTCTTCTAAATGGTTTTTCAGGTCTATGTGATCTGGATAAAGTGTTTCTTTCACTAGAAATGTATGGTAATACATTCTTGTAATTCAACCATGAGCACAACTATTTTTAATGCATCTAAATCCTCTGCTAAACAATATCTGTGATCCATCTGCAAGCCTGATTTAGAGGTGGGCAATATTAGGACTTCTGCCCAAAAGTTAAAAGTTCAAACTGTCACACCTTTGTGTTCTCTGCCCTTTTATAAGGGTGGGTGACAGTGGCCTTTGGAACACTATCGGACCTTTATGGCACCACTGGAAACAAGATCACACTATCCCCTCAAATTGGACTGAGTGATGCACAAAGGATTTTTGTCAGCTCCACCTCTCTACAAAGCACCCATGTCCATTTAAAAACCTTACACATGTCACTGAGGTGCTGGGGACTACCATCAATGCATTAGGAATATTTGAAATGTGAGTGTTTAGCTTCACTTTGAACAGACATATCTCACACTCACCTTTTACAGCTACAATATATAACAACTGCCATATCAGAGTTTTTTTCCTGAAGTTTCCTGAAATGGCTTGTTCTAGACCAGTAGAAGTGAAATAATCATTAAAATAGTAGTAAAATGTAAATGGAAAACACATTCCTTCTGTGTCATATTGTCATGCAGACTTTTCAGCAGCCAAACTCAGGCACGGGTCTCGGGAGGGAAAAGGGACAGGCGGCATGGCACATGGCAGGAAGGGTGAAGGGACGCAAAAAAAATAGTAATAAAAAAAAAAAAATGTACCTTTTTTACACACTGCACCACTCCATCCACTCTGCTCTGCTCTGTCATTGCAAGCACAGACTAACAGCCTGCCCTGCATCCAATCATACTGCTGTTTTCATGCTGCTGCCAGCATGAAAGCAAAGGTATGATTGGACAGAACGCCCAGCCAGGGTGCTTTCAGGCAGACTGGGAGTCTGTACCTGCTCTCTCCAACCCGGCAACACAGTACCGGGCTGGAGAGAGCACAGTGTGCATGTGTGTTTGGCCAGCTCTAGACGGCCAGCCAAACATACATGTGCACTCCCCCTCTGTCCCCGTCATGCCTGTGGCCCCACCCATATTTATAGTAAAAACATAATAAACAGAGTTTAATTATGTTTTTATTATAAAAGTTTTGCAGCTCCTGTTAGTGGTGGGGGAGGGGGGCGATGCTCCTCAGCCATAGCAGAGGAACCACTCTGGACAAACTCCAGATGAACTCCTATGTACCTCATTGTTTGTAACTGTTAGAAATGGGGTCTTTGGTTGGCAGTCAGGTTTCCTCTTGTCCAAGCAAGGACCCTCACTGTGTTCAGGGTAAAGGAGAATCACCCTCAGTTAACCCCCGATCAACCCCTTGGTAGCTTGGCACGAGCAGGCAGGCTTAACTTCAGAAGCAATGTGTAAAGTATTTGTACCAACACACACAGTAACTCAGGGAAAACACTACAAAATGACACAACACAGGTTTAGACGTATAGGTAATATTTATCTAAACCAAACAAGACCAAAATGACAAACATCCAACATACACAAATCGAGTTATGAATTTTCAAAGAATAAAAGTCTTAGGTCCAGATTTAGAACATGGCGGGATGCCCTGCCGACAACCATGCTGATGGTTGACGGAAGACCGCCAGTGTCGACGGCAGGCGTCCCACCATATTCTGACACCTGGAGCCTCACCGTCATTGATGGTGTTCAGGGCAACCATGCGCCATGCTGGCAGTCAGTGGTGGGGGTGGATGCTGCTCCACCCTTACTGCCACATCAGTCCAAAAACCGCCACGTCTTTAATGATGCAGTCATAGATGTGGCGGTGTATGGAGATGCGCTGATGCCGGCGGAGCAGCATCCTAGGAGCCCGATCCCTCCCGGAGCACACCACGGAACAGGTAAGTGCTGCCCGAGAGGGAAGGGGAGGTGGGAGGGGTGTGTGTTGAGTGAGTGAGTGCGTGCATGGCGGTGTGTGTATGTGAAGGGGGGATGTGTGTCTGCATGTATGACTGTGTGTGTATGTCTATGTATGTGTGCATGTGTATGTGGGGGCCTAAACGGAGGTGGGGAAGGGGATGGTGAGGGGGGGTTGGGGAGGGCCTAAAGCGTGATCGGGGGGAGGAGGGGTAGGGGAGAGGATTTCGGGGTTCTTGGAGTGAGGGTATGGGGGTGTCCAGGGACTTGGGGGGCATATGGGGGTTGTGGTGTGGGGGTTAGCATGTCACATACTGGTGAGAGGAATGAGTATTCCTGTCACCAGTATACTTTCTGCCAGGGATTACCTTGGGGGGTATCCCACCAGGAAATTTCTGGTGGAAATGAGATAATTTTCCCACCGGCGGTCTGGCCTCCTTTGCCGGGTCAAAAATGGCTACCGTCAGCCCTGTTGTCGATTCTGGCCTGGCAGTGGGTAGTAGGGAACTGTTATCTTTATATGGCATTCTGCACCACCATGCCGTTGGCGGTAATTACCGCCAACATCATAATGACCACCTTAGTCCTTAGAAAACAGTGAGAATGCTGTTAGCGCACAAACGTACCTGAGTAGCATCAAAATAACACCACACAGGTGAGTGTGCGTCGGAAAAGGCCAGTGATGCGTTGATTTCTCACTCGCGAGTGAGACTGTGCGTCATTCCTCCTTCGGTCGGGTCAGCGTGCATCATTTCTTCTCTCTTGCAATAAAGCAATGTGTCAATCCGGACGAGCACCTCGGGTTCGGGCAGGCTTTGCGTTGATTTTCCACACCCAGCAATGTTGCATTGAAGATCCGGTTGCATTGTATCACGATCTGGACTGCGTGGGGTTTGCTTCGTTATCAGTCTTCGTTAGCGGGTGTTGCGTGTCATTTCTCGAGCCATGTTGCGTCAATCTTCCAGCCGTGACGCAGGTGGAGCATTGATTTCAGCTGTGGAGCCGGCGGCGTGATGTCTATCAGCCGCATCATGGATGGTGCATCAAAAATTTCGGATGGTGCGGTCTGTGAATGCATTTTCAGTTCTTGTCTGCCAACGTCATCTTTCAAGGGCCCAGGAACTGGATAGAGCACCCCTTGGCAAGGCAGGAGTCTCAGCAGAGAGTCCAGGTGCTGGCAAGGGAAGTCTTTAATGGCCCTGAGACTTCAACAGCAGGAAGCAAGCTCAGTTCAAGCCCTTGGAGATTCTTCTGAAACAGGAATGCACAAAAAAGTTCAGTCTTAGTCCCCTTTCACAGGCAGAAGCAGCAACTGCAGGATAGCCCAACAAGGCACAATCAAAGGCAGGGGCAGCATTTCTCGTCAGCACTTCAGCTCTTCTCCTTGGCAGAGGTTCCTCTTGATTCCAAAAGTGATCTAAGTTTCTGTTTTTTTGTGTTGTATTTTTTTTAAAATTAATTTCACCATATTACACAGTTTACAGAAAGTATTCTATACCATTCCTATTTCCAATTGTATCTTCTCTTAGCGTGAGTAGCAGTTACAAGTGTAAATTCTGTGGTTCAGTATCAATATACATGTCAGTTTTTTTTTAAACAGGGCGTGCGGGTATTTACATTTCTAAATCTCAATTATCTTCATCAGTATTATTTGCCAAAGCAGTGATAGGTCTCGTATAACAATACAAATACAAACAGGAACTCGTTTAGCGTTTCATTATAACAATCTTGTAAAAGAAAAAAAGACAAGAACTCATTCAATCCATGATGTTCTCGATATATAGTCCCATTTTAGTAGCAGTCGGACTCAATACTAGTCATATGGCCTATCAGTCTTCTCCTCGAGTCTCTCAAGGGTATACTGCTAGTCGTTGAGGAATATAAGTCGCTATGTTTTGTAATAAAAATGGGAAATGGTCAAGGGTGGGGAGAGAAGAGTATGAATTCACTGAGAAATATAGGGAAGGGTCATGGTTAGGATGCGGTATGAGAACAAAAATAGAAAGAGGAGGATGGGGGGGCAAAAATATAAATCAGGAAGGGGATGGGAAAGGAAGAAAGAGAAAAAAGGGATGAAGAAAGAAAAAGATAAAACATACATATGAATTATGTTAGTATCCATGACAGCAGATGAAGAAAAAGAACAATAATAGAAAAACAACAATAACAATAGTGACCGGGGGGGGATCATATATATTCGAAAATAAAATTATTGTCGTGACAGTGTCAGCATGAGGAAGATAGAGCAAAGTTACAGAGCATTGTGAGGTGTGGGGGCAGGGGCATGGGATGGCGAGATGGGCGATGGCAATATGTAGCTAAGGATCGGAATGGAGATAGAGATATGAGTTATAGCGAGAGGCCAGTGGATAATGGGTTTACCATGGGTTATGTGGTAGCTTCCTACCGGGGAGCTCGCCTGAGTTCTGGAAGAATGGCGTGATAAGTATGGACCCCATGGGGTGGCTGCGTAAGGCATAGTATCAGGGATGGCATATTCCGCTGTGTGGTGTAGAATTCTTTAAGGGGGATCTAGTCCTGGGGTCCCGAGAGGAAGGGTGACCAGGTCTGTAGAAACACCTCTGTCCTGTCCTGTAAACCATAAATAAGTCATTCATGTGTGGCTGCTTGGTATATTGCTACCAGCCATTCGTCATGGGAGGGAACGGTCGCTGCACGTCAATGTCTAAGGACGCATAGTTTGGCCGTTGCTAGCGCAGTGTGCAGCAGTCTGCTTTGTGTTCGTGAAACCTTATAGAGTTCTCCAGTATCGTGTAGAGATAGATATGGGGTAAGAAGTGGTGGAAGAGGTAGAGCTTCCCGGAGGGTATTTCCCACTGACCGCCAGAAAGGTTGTATGGCCAGGCAATCGTGTAGAATGTGAAGTAAGTCGCAGTGCGAGTGCGGGCATCTCCAGCAGTTTGCATGGGGGAGAGGTCTTGCCACGTGTAGTTTCTGTGGGGTCCAGTGCCAGTCATGTAGGGTCTTAAAGAGACAGAATTTTAGGCGGGCCCCACGTCTTCCGCGATCCCTGGCTTTGATCAAATCAGCCCAATCCTCTAGGTCATAGTCGGTCCGTAGGCACGTCTGCCATTTATTCTTAAGGGAGGACAGGAGTGGGAGTGAGAAAAGGTGTTGATTCAACAATGCCTGAAATCCCAATACTGCTCCCTTCAGTTGCCCCCAAGTTTCCAGGTAATTTAATACAGGAGAGAGTGGCAGTTGTCGAGGATGGGAACCTAATCTTTGTATCAATGTCGGAGTTGGAGGTAGAACCATGAGAAACATTCCGGGAGATTGAATTCCACCTGGAGATCCCTGAATGTTTTCTAGGTATCCCCTGATATGAGTTGGTCTACTCACATGATGCCTTGTTGGTACCAGTCCTTCCAGATAATGGTTTTCCCCCCAATCTGGAACTCTTTGTTGCCCCATAGTGGGGCTCTGTCATATAGATGAGGATCTATTTTGAGGGATCGGTGTACCCGTTGCCAGGTTTTCCTCATGGCTCCTATCATGGGGTTAGTGTTTCAGGGGTTCCTCTGGCCCGTATCGTAGAGCATCTGGAGGCCATAGACGGCTCCTGTAAGTGCTCGTTCTACGTTCACCCACAGCAGCGGATCTCTTGTATTCGGGAGTAGGAGGACCATTTGTGAGAGGTGTAGAGCGTAAGTATAATGTTTGACCGAGGGGAGATTTAGTCCGCCGCACTCACGTCGGGCTAATAGGGTGGTTCTGGGTAGTCGCAGGTGCATAGATCGCCAGGCAAAGGCGCAGGTACAGCAGTCAATCTCTCGTAGAACAGGTATGGGTACCTGTAGGGGGATCATACCTAGGACATATAGAAACCTTGGTAAGGTCACCATCTGCACCGCCTGTACCCTGCCCCACATGGAGAGGCCTAGTTGGCTCCACTTCTCAAAGTCCCGTTTCATAGTACTGAGCAGTGGATCTAGATTATCTGTTACTACGTTAACCAGCCCTGTATTTATATCAATACCTAGGGATCGAAGTCTGGATTGTTTCCACTTGACCGGTTGTCCTTGTATGGATGAGCTAACTGTGACTGGGGAAAGTGGTAGGGCTTCACTTTTATCCCAATGGATCCCGTATCCTGATATTTGTTCAAATTCCGTTAGTATCTCTCTCAAAACTGTAATGGAGTTGGGTAAATCGGTGAGGGTAAGTAGGATGTCATCCGCACATAGGTATGTGGCAGAGTTACCACCTGGTAGCGGAATTCCTGATATAAGGTTGGAACTACGGATGACCGCTGCTAAGGGTTCCACCGCAAGCAGAAATAGGAGAGGGGACAACGGGCATCCCTGGCGTGTCCCTCTATGAATCAGGAAAGTGTCCGAAATAAACTGTCCACAGTTTACCGGGTTATGACTCGGGGAGTCATATAATAGGCGCACTTTATTAATGAAACCGTCTCCTTGCCCTAAAGGTTTTAAAATTTCAAAGAGGTACCACCACTCTATTCGGTCAAATGCTTTCTCGGAATCCAATGAAAGGGCCAAGACTTCCTCTCTTGTATCACGTGCTGCCCAGATAGCATGAAAGAGTGTGCGGAGATGATTCCTGGAGGAGCGGCCCGGCACAAAGCCTACTTGGGTGTGGTGGATTAGAGAGGGGATAACTTTTTTGAGACAAGTAGCCAGTATTCCTGCCAGTATTTTAATATCTCCATTCAAGAGGGAGATAGGATGGTAGCTTACGCTGAGAAGTGGGTCTTTTCCGGGTTTTGGCAAGACTGTGATGGTGGCTTTATTATTAATTCTCTGCCCCTTGGAACGCCTCGTATAAGGCATCCACTGTGTCGGTTCCCATCGATTTATAGAATTCAGATGTGAACCCATCTTCGCCTGATGCTTTGTGATATGATAGGTTGGCTATTGCCTGTTGTACCTCTACCTTACTGTTGCCTCCTTCTAAAAGTGCTCTGCCCTCATCTGATAGGCAGGGTTTTTGTGTCCTTTGTAGGAAGGCGTCTAGTCAGGTAATATTTTCAGATGTTTCTGAGGTGTATAGGGCTTGATAGTATCGACCAAATTCCTCCGTGATCGCCTAGCGATGCATGATGAGCATGTTATCTTGGGTGTGCAGGGCCGGTATTGCCAGCGTCATTTCTCGTTGACGTAGTTGGGAAGCTAATAAGCGGCCTGCTTTCTCTCCGTGTTCGTAGTGTCGTCCCTTCAAGCTTTGGAAGGCATAGTCTACCTGTGAGGTATAAAGAGAATTAAGCTCCATTTTGGCCTGTTCCAGGTAACAGTGGTTGGGGGGGTAGGGTGCCTTGTGTATTTCTTTGTGGCCTGGGTTATTTTATTTTCTAGCGTGCGCTGCTGAGCCCTTCTATGTGCGTTGGAAATGGCTGCATCTCTCATTAGCTGCCCTCTAATAGTTGCTTTCGCCGCGGCCCAGAGAAGTTGGGGTGAGGTTACTGAACCCCTATTATCGTTCAGGTATGCGGCAATATGAGTCTTGAGTTCTTCCTTCCCTTTTGGGGATCAGTATCTGGGGTTAGAGAGGCGCCAGGGTTTGCAGCCGGGCATAATCATCCCGAGTTCAAGGGTTATTAATACCGGGGAATGATCCAATAGTGCGGCCACCAGTATTTCTGTTGACCTAATCGATTGTATCATTCTGTGGTTAAGTAGGAAATAGTCTAGCCGTGATTGAGTCCCGTGGACCGAGGAGACAAAGGTATATTCCTTTTTGGAGGGGTGGGAGAGGCACCAGCAGTCTATTAAACCATGGTCTGAGAGGATGTCTTTTAGCAAGGCTCTATCTGCGTTGTTGCCCGTATCAAGACCGCTTGATCGGTCTAAGATAGCATCTTGGACTATGTTGCAATCCCCCCCAATAATATATTGTGAGGCGCCTATCTGTGTCAGTAAGCGATTAAGAGAGAGGAAGAAGGAGCACTTGGAGCGGTGGGGGCGTATATTGAGCCTACACAAATTGTGGAGGATCCTACCACTAACTTGGCGAGGACATTGCGTCCCTCCGGGTCATGCCATGTCTTAATTAATCGGAATTGCAGTGGGCGATGAAGAAGTACTGCCACTCCACATCTCCTTCCCGTTCCCTGTGTACCTTCCAGTGTAGGTGGTGTTCTGCTGTATAATGCATTTCCCACCCAGTCCCTGCGCAGCTTCTCTGATTCCGCCAGGGAAAGATGTGTTTCCTGTAGTAGGGCGATGTCAGCATGTTTGGAGCGGAGATAAGACAGTATCTTTTGTCGCTTAATATAGTGGGTCATACCGTGCACATTCCAGGGCAGGACTGTGAGTGGGGTCATCGATCCCATGGATGCAGGATATGTTGTGGTTTACGGTGTATTGGATGTGTTAAGGTCCGTGAGATAGGTCTAGGGAGTGGGTGAGGGAAAGCCTGAGATCCGAACAATGAGGGTTTCTGTTTAAATATGTTGTGGAAGGGGGATGGAGGAGGGGGGTAATGTAGAAATAATTCTGGAAAGGACCCCCTCGGTCCCGGAAAGAGGGAGATTAAAGAGAAAGAGGGAGAAGGTAAGGTGAGGTAGAGCAACGTGCTCAGGAAAATGAACAGTGATTACTACGTGGATGAGGACGGGGGTCGGGGTGGGAATAGATCAGGTCTAGGAACCGCAATAACAACAAGGGGGTAAATAATAATAAATGAATACAAAAGATCAGAGGGGGGTATTGGTCCTTCTAATCTGCAGGTCTTGACCTGTAAGGCCCACACACCAGGGGGGTATTATATCATTGGGAAGGGATGAGGGAGCACATGCTTTGTTCATAGTTTTGCGAGACCTCCTACGGGGCCCCCCAGTTGTGTGTGCATGTAGGAGGATGTAGAGAGAATTGAGGGGTCCGAATATGGGTACGGGGTAAGCGTTGGGGCCTGAAGGGGGGGAGGGGTGGCGAGTCACGTGACATCTTGTAATACGTATTCCGTGTTTGCTAATTGTTAAATCCTTGTAGAGTGAAAAAACTTGCAGTATATTATGATATATGGTGCTGCGTTCCATGTGATTGTCCGTGAGTACGTTCCGCGAGGCAATCCCGGAGCCGCCGCAAATGGGGCGCACTGGTGCGGGTCTTTGTCAATCTTATTACTTCCTTGAAGATAATTAGTATGTGAGGGGGGATTTGCTGTGGTGTTCGATGGGCGTGCCCTCAGTGGTTCACCCTCAGTAGAGTTAGGGGCGTGGTGCAATCTGTTAGAGTCGTCTGCAGGTTCTCCTAGGGGGGTGGTGGGTTTCGCCTGGGAGGTGATCTTAGTACTGATGAGCGTGGGATGCTTGGGCAGAGGGTACTGAATGTTCTGCCAGTCCGCTCTTGGTATGGGGAGGGGGGGAGACAGTAGCTGGTAGTAGAATGACTTCCCCTGTGAATTGTATTTATGGTATATAGTATTCGGTACGATGCGGTGCGGGGGAGCGCAATGTGTGTGTTCATGTTTATGTGCGCCTGCCTTAGAGGGACACACAGATGGTTTAGATGTGGCTATGTTAAGAATCCCCTGCCATGGAGGTTGGGAATCATGTTGTGCGTTACCCACTGAACAGAAACGTTGTTCTTAGTATGATTTTTCCCTCCCTGTTTCTATCCTTTCCTTGTTTTTCCATTTTTTTTTTTTTTTTTTTTAAACCCCTCTTTTCTCCCCATCCTCCCCTCCACCACCCCAGCCCTGCATCGGGACCCGGGTTGACCTGACTACTGTGGTGGAGCTGGCAGCCAATGTATGTGTTTTTTCCTATATGTTACATTACATTCAGCGGCATTTAGTGGGCGTGTTTCTAGCAGTTCCCCTTCCTCCTCTAAACAATCAACAGGTACAGTAGGTGAGTTCGTCACTTAGCTGTCCAAAGGTAAAGGATAACTTGTCTAGGAGCAGGTTCGGGTCCCCGATTCGTATGTTCCACTGTGGTATTAGTGTTCCGCATGGTGATCATCTGGTGAGGGTTTCAGGAGGGGAACGGGATTTGTCTCTCCCCGCATCTTGTGTGTGATCATCTACTGCTTGGAGGATGTGTTCATGAGCGTCTTGTGACTTTGGGGGTCGGCCATACATTTGGCCTCATTTTTGGGAAGAGGGACGCTGAGACTGAGGCCTTGGAGACGGTGGGCTGAGAGCAGTTTTTGTATGTGGCAGTGTGGATTCCGGATGTCCGGGGTGGTGTCTGTAGATTGCGAGGTCAGGTTGTTCAGGAAAGCGCTGAGGTCCTCGTGGTCAGTAAAGTCTCTGGATGTGCCGTGATATGTGATCCACATACGTGCCGGCTCAAAAAAGACATACTTGATGTCCATGGATCTTAGTTGTGGGCGAAGAGCAAGAAATGCTCTTCTCCTGTCATTCATTATCCACGAGAAATCTGCTGCCACTCTAATTTCATGTCCATCCAGTGATACCGGTCTTTGCGTTTTGGCTGTTGAGCTAACCTGGCGGGCTTGTTCATAGCACAAGAAAAATGCAATAATAGGACGTGGTTTACTTTGCAGACGCTTTATGCGGAGCCAATTCTGTGCACCCTCTGAAATTCTGGAGGCGGTGAGAACTCTATGCCGAAGTGGTCAGTCAGGAGCAAGCTGAGGAAGGCTTTGATATCGAATCCTTCTTTTTGTTCCTGGATACCGAAAAAGCGTACATTGTCTCTACGACTTCGGTCCTCCAGGTCAGTCAGTTTCGCTCTGAGTGACCTTAGTTCCTCTTCCTGATCCGTGATTGCCCTTACATGGTCTTCCACTGTCGATAGATGTTGGTCCAGGTTGGTTACTGTCTCTCTGAAGCCAGCTATGTCAGCGCGGATTGAGGAAGAGGCCAAAGTGAGGTCGTTATTTTTAGGTCCATTACCTCTAGACGCCATCCAACCGAGGCAATCTCTTGAAACATGTGATCCGTGGCTTCTATCAGGGGTGAGTCTACTAGGGGTGATGTATGCCCCTGTGGCGCCGTTTGTGCCGCCATGGTTTTGGTTTGTGCATTGGCTTCTGAGACAGCAATTGGCGGGAATGTTTGCCTGCGGTCTCATCATTGGGCATTGCTCTCATCGAGTGGGGGTTAGATAGGAGACACTTTTTAAGAAGCACACATAAGATGGTTCCAGGGCACGTTGCTTGTATGAGTCTGTTCAGACCCATGGGCGGTTTCCTCGTCTGCCGAGGGTGGGTTGATCATTGGGTTGTAGGGTCCGTGGGTAAGGTTCCCGCTCGGTTCCCTAGACTGTTGGAACCCTCGTTAGTCTCAGAGCATGTTCTGTTTCGAAAACAGCCTACAGCATGATCAGCTTCCGAGAACCCGCCAGTGGCTGATGAAAGCTGGTGAAGCAGGGGGAGAAATATGGTCACTGACAAAGGGCTAGAGGGAGGGAGAGGTGTCTGCGGGTTTGGGTAGGTTGCGGCGTTTACCAGTGGGGAATTTCTCATCTATGCGTTGTCTTAGAAGGGTCCCCTGTTTCATTGCCCAGTACGGTGGTCTCTTTGGGGGCAATTGAGGTAGGAGCCGGGTTAGTTAACGGAGAGAGTTCCGTTTGTGGTCCTGCTCTCCTCTTTTCTTGTTCTGTCCTCCTCCCTTCTTCTTATTCCTACCTTCCTCTCCTCACTTTTCTTCTTTCCCCCATGTTGCTTCTCATGGGTTTGCCCCTTGCTTCTCCTTTTCTCCTTCCATTTCTCTCTGTTGTTCTCTTGCTGTCCCCCCTCTTTCTTCCCTTCCCTTCTCCCCAGCTCTCCTTCTGGGTGCCGATGGTGTGTTGGGGGACTTTTTCTTTGCTCCTTTCTTCGTTTGGTAGGTCAAGGAATCTGGGGTCCTGAAGGATGTTTGTTAATAGGGGTGTTCTCTGGGCCAATATTATGGTAGGCCCTGATCCCTCAGTCTTCCGCATCATAGAAGACCCAAGCTGTAACTTGAGGCTGGGTATGTGGTCTTTTTAGCAAGTACAGCTGGGGAGTCATTTAGGAGAGCGTGGGTGGGGGTATGCCCCTTATTGTTCACTTGAGGGCTTTTTAGCTGGGTATTAATTATTGGGAGATCTCACCCATGTAACTCACCACTTCTGTATGCCGTTATCGGACCCCTGTAGATGTGACTTAGTCCCACACCGCAGGCCGCATCCTTGCTGAGTCTCAGCAGCATCACAGGAGCTGTTCCGAGCATCGGCGCCTCGCCGCTCCTCAGGTTAGTTTTTCCCCCGTGGGTCCAGAGGGGAGGGTTCTGCAGTTCCTGTGGTATGGCTCAGTTCTCGCCGTATGGCACCACCTTGCCGATGCGCTGGTTCTCTGCCGCATCACTAGGGTCGTTCCCGGCCTCGGCGTCTCACCGCTCCCAGGGCCCGCCTCCCCTCTGTGTCCGAGGGGGTAGCGCAACAGGGTGTCAATGACCGGAGAGCCGAGGAGGGAGAGGGTTGATTTGGGGTGCGGCGGCCCCTCTGCTCTCCCGGCGCACTCCCGTCCCTGGGCCGGCACCGCATTTTAGTCCGCAGCTCTGCGGGGATCGAAAGGCCGCACCCGCTCCGGCGCCCCCGGTCACAGCCGCCGCAAGTCCTGCCCCGCAAACTCGCCACTCTGTAGGCCCATCCCCTCCACCATCCTGGGAGGCCGCACAGGAGGTCTGGGACGCAAGGGGATACCCTCTGTTTTCCAACGTGGCCTGCCCGGTTAGCAGAGCTCTCCTCTCAGGCAATCATTTCCTCCGGCGGCCAGACCATGCCCCTGTGATCTAATTTTCAAGGGGCTTGGGTGTTCTTCTTATACCCCTTTCTGCCATTGAAGTTGGCAAACTTCAGAGGAAAGTCTCTCTTTGTTTGTAAGATCCTGCCTTGCCCAGGCCAGGCCCCAGACACAAACCAGGGGAATGGAGACCGTATTGTGTGGGGGCAGGCACATCCCTTTCAGGTGACCACTCCTCCCCTTCCCCATCCCAGATGACCCATCTGGATATGTAGGCTACACCCCAGCTCCCTATGTGTCACTGTCTAGAGGAGAGGTGCAAACAGCCCAACTGTCAAACTGACCTAGACAGGGAATCCACAAACAAGCAGAGTCACAGAATGGTTTAAGCAAGAAAATGCCTACTTTCTAAAAAAGTGGCATTTTTAAACACACAAACCAAAAACCAACTTCACTAAAAGATGCATTTTTAAATTGTAAGTTCAGAGATCCCAAACTGCACATAAATAGTTATTTGTTGTGTTAAATATCTGTTTCACCTAAAGCTTCATCTAAAAGTGAAAAACATGAAGTAGGAGATAATTCCCTCACATCCTATCCCTCCGAACTTGTCATGAGAGCCTGAATATACCCTATGCAATC
Organism: Pleurodeles waltl; assembly: GCF_031143425.1. Taxonomy (NCBI): domain Eukaryota; kingdom Metazoa; phylum Chordata; class Amphibia; order Caudata; family Salamandridae; genus Pleurodeles; species Pleurodeles waltl. The sequence continues at coordinate 253,508,107 of NC_090437.1, read as the reverse complement.
TTGCATTCCAAATGCATTGGAATCTGAACCCAGCAACACAACCTCTCCATATACACATCGGATAAGTAATAACAAAGGAGTAAACTTTTGCAATGACCAATTATAACTGAAACTTAAACATTAGGGGCTACTTCAGAATGATTAAACTGTAAACTTAGAAATCTATGCTAACTATGTAGCCTTTAGAATGGTACTCAGTATGTCACATGATGCCTTGCAATATGGCCGGTGACGCCTAACACAGGCCACTTTTAGCAGGTGTAACCTGCTAAAATTCATTAGAGCGGAAATGCCCGGAAACTAGCCAGACGTAAGGATTTTGGTGCCGAAAACATCAATAGCCACATGGTGTTCCCCATCCTTAGATGTAGACTCATAGTAGGAGAATTCCATCGTATCTGGCATGTAACGATCCGCAGTATATCGTTATTTATCAGGTACAAAACATTTCGCATCAAACACAAGCCACTTGTAATAAGGGCCTAGCTGTTTCCAAAAGTATTTCATAAATAAATCCATGCCTGTAAGTCATAAACAGTGCTCGCATTTAAAAATGACATAAATTAAACGAATAGATATTTTTTTCTCTTCGATTTTTGCAGAACAGTTATGAGTACAATACTACTGTTGTGCTCGCGATGACAACCAGTGACAAGTGGCAGACATCATAAATTATTTCTCTGAGACCTTCACGTTCCTAAATAAAAACAAACTTGAAAGTCTGTGTTCCTTGATCTAATATTCATGTTGGCATTCATAGTTTACAAATATAAAGTAAGTACCGTTTGAATCACAGTTCTAATAGATGTTTGATTCACGTTACATGTCATTAAAATATATAAATATCTATTATTAGCTCTCCTAGCTTGTCTCTAAAAGACAACCGGTAATATCTCCCTGGAAACGTCTTTTTAACTTGGCAATGTACCATGAGACTAGCAGTAAAATATTAATTGCTAACTTTAAGACAAACATGTACGTACACAGTTTATGTTTTGAAACTTTTTTTCAAGCGATTTGTAGAGATATCTATTTTATATAATTGATCTACAAAAACCTCTTGGGTGCTTAAGTTTTTCATGGATGAAATAGAGCACAGGGCAATGAAAGTCCATCCAATGTGCTTTGCAATTTATACACAAAGAGAATTCGGTCAGGAAATGGACCTAACAAACTTGCTCACTTAATGATTTTGTTTACCAAATTGATAATTTTTCGTGCATAAGTTAACTCTCTCATTTTAAGAACATACATAATTGCAGCAATGATATTAACCCTACATGTCCACCAGGCGCGGCTCCTCTGTTTAGGCAGAGGAGAGTCGCCCCCTCCACCCACCAGCAGAAACAGCTGCAAATCTTTTCACAAGGAAAGGATAATGAACTCTGTTTGTTACCCTTTCCTTGTGAAAGGGGTGGGGCATTGCGGGAGACGAGCAGAGGGGAGTGCACTGTCACTCCTCTCAGAGTGCATGAGTGTTTGGCCGGTCATCTTGGACCGGCCAAACACACATGCGCACAGGGCTCTTTCTATCCCAGCAACACAGTTGCTGGGCTACAGAGAGCCTACACAGGCTCCCAGTCTGCCTGGGAGCACCCTGGCTGGGTGCTCCCGGCCAGTCCTGACACTGCTCTGGGCAGCGTCGGGATTGACCGTAATGCAGGCTGGGAGCCTGTACCTACAGCAGCGACAGGAGAGGAGCGGCGTGGGAGTGGAGCAGGTAAGTGATTTCTAAAGAAAACATTTTATTAATTTTCTCCTGTCTGCCCCTCCCCATGCCCCTAGCCCCTGCACTCCCCACCCCACCCTGACAAAGCCCCACGAGCCGCTCCTGATGTCTGCCACCATTATACACCATGAATATTGTCATCAGAAATATGGAACTCTTTCAAGATGCGGAAGACAATTGTAAACATCTATTTCATCCTCAGCTAAAGACTAGTAGTGATTGCTTGTACCAAATTCGTTTTTTTACTATATATTTTTCCTTTGCAAAACTGAGACTAACTTTATAGTAAATTAATATTTTTTGGAGCAATGTTTCCCTAATTTTTAGCCCCATCTGTTTTGCTGTCATTAAAACTTCATGCTCTTTACTTCTGATAAATAGGATAAAAGTACCTGTGCTCCTCTTTGTACAAGTTTACACTGGCTTATCCCTGGCTGGCATGTTCAACTTACCTAAAAGTGCCTAGTATATTGAGTAGAAAATGCAGCCATGGCCTGGAAATTAACTGCCACCTTGTTAGGCCTACCATGTGTAGCACAGCTGTAGCAGCCTTTGGTGCAGGGCAGGGAAACTCTGCTTTTAAATATTAATAAGTCACCCCTAAGCACACCTTGTTTCCCATACTGTAGCATGCATGATGTTTAAAGTGGAACATGTTTGCATTTTTAATTGGTATGTACCTTTAGTGATTAGCTTCCAAAAGCTATTTGTACTGCAGAACTGTAGCTGGAACTTGGAAAATGTCAAAGTGCGGGTTATACATTTTAATCTGTGCCTTTCAAGAGGAACGAACTTGTAAACTCATTCATAGTCTGTAATTCTGTTTATTAAAACTGTGATTCATTTGTGAATTTGTATTTTTAGTATATATTAAAGAACAGTTAAATTTAGAAAAACATTTCCTGCCAGAAACTCCTGGAGGCTAATTTGGATTAGCCTGCTAGAAGCGGCATAGCCATTCTTGACCTCAATGCAGTCTGAAAACTGCTCCCGGGGCAGAATAGTGGCTTAAGCCTGGTGACAGGACCTACTAGAGTTGGGGCATGCGATTTCTATTAGCTAAGGAAGGACAGCTGAGAATAGTTTAGGAACTACATTATCTTTAGAAGAACAGGGGTGAAGCCAGCTTATTATAGTTTGCTGTAAGTAGAGATCTGGCAGGTGGTAAGCCTTGGATCCCCAGTCACATACAACTAGATCAGCTCTGAACTTATTTGGGGGGAAGCAATACCACGGACCAGTTTGAAGTGAAACACAGGAGGGGAATGCACATGGATACAGGGCTTCTTACAGGGCAAGAAAGGGTCCCTCTCTGCCTGTCTGTAGTAAGGTGCACTGTGGGTGTGTATGCTCCAGGACAATCAGATGCTTCTGAAAAAGTTAGTAGGATTATTCACTGAGACTTCTAGACCATCAGTGGGACTTTGTGTCAAAGGTTCCAGATTTGAATGTAATTTCCTTGGATACAGCTTCAGGCTTGTCCCAGTGGAGGATTTTGCGCCCCATAAAAAACACTACTCAGAAGGTAAAATCTTCAAACAAAATGAATCCACTTGGTATATCCAACTGATACTACATCATGTTTGCCCTAAAATTATTCATAGATTCCAGTCTACAGCTTCCTTAAACTATCATAGACATTTTATTTGTTCACTAAATGTTTTAAAAATCTCCTATTTCCCTTATTTGATTATTGTCATTTTTGTTTTTAAAATCTACGAATTTCTTTTTATTGATTTGGGAGTTTTATTGTTTGGTGTTTTTACTTTATTTCTGCTTTGTCACTGCATAAATTCTGTACAAATGTAGTTATGCCTATCTGCTCTGTGCCATAGCAAACAAGAAGTTTGACTTTTGAGGCAAACCTTCATAATTTAGGGGTAAATGTATCAAAGGATTGCATCGCTTTTCGCTGTCACGTCATGAAAAAGAGTGCAACAGCAACACAACTCTTAAGTTTGATTTATCAAGCCATGCAGGGTCACCTTGTGCAGACCTGGCTGGCTTGATAAATCCAGAGGGGAAACACCTGGAACAACGAGTCCTGAACCACGAAGTCGTGGAAAACGAAAGTGAAACAACGCTTTCGTTTTCCACGACTTCCTTGTTTTAGGGCCTTAACCACGCATGTGTGAACCACGTACATGCGTGGTTAAGGCACAGAAGAAGGGAGTTGACGCGATCAAGGAGGAGGTAAGTTGGGCTGGGACAGGGGCTGTTTTTTTGGGGGTGGGGTGGGGTGGGGGGCTCGGGGTGATTAGGGTTCAGGGTGGGGGAGGGGAGTCAGGGTTTAGGTTTTCGGGGTGGGTTGAGGGGTTGGGGTGCTTTAGGTTTATGGGAGGGGGTGGGGACTCAGGGTATTTTTAGTTTTTGGGGGTGGGGTGGGGGGCTCGGGTGATTAGGGTTTAGGTGCGGGGAGGGGGGTCAGGGTTTAGGTTTTGGGGGGGCTTGTGGTGCTTTAGGTTTTAGAGGAGGGGGTTGGGGTTGTGGTAATTTTGGGGGTGGGGGTTGGAGTAGGTGTGGGGGTGCGGGGGTTGAGGTAATTTTTAGGGGTGAGGGTCAGGGGGGCGCATACTGGAACCATGCATGCTGATCACTAATGCCTTTACCAGGAATGCCTTTACAATGAAAAATCGTTGTTAAGGCATTAGTGGTAAAGGCATTAGTGATAACAACGAGGTTGTTGTTCCGACCTCGTTGTTCAAGCATGGGTGGTTGAAGCACTTGTTGTTTCAACATATAAACAATCCACAGTAATAAAACACAGTGCAAATCATGACACTGCATCACTCTGTTCCAGGGAGGGGTTTCATGGGCTGTGATGTTCCCATGCAACACCAATGGATTCTGGCTCATTCCCAGATTTACCATAAGTGGTCAATCTGGGAATGCCCCTAAATTACTAAGCCTCTCCAGGTGAGGCATAATGAAAAGAAATATGGTTATTTCTCCTTGTTTTCACTCTTTCCATGTGTGCTGCTTTGTGCAGAAAGAAAGAGTAAAATGCCTCAGGGGATAGATTTTTTGCCAGAAGGTGCCCCTTCGTGCACAAAAACAATCCTGCTTACAACGTGGGCCATAGTGCAAGGCTGCCTGCATTGGCACTAGGCAGCACATTGTGTGCCAGCACAGGGAAGAGTTTTCGAATGCACTGTACAATGTTAAGTACAGCACATTCTTGCCCTTTCCCTATCATGCAACACAGTGAGGTGACCTGCTGTGCTGCATGACTCTTTAATAAATATACCCCTTAGTGTTATTCTTTGTCATAGGTGATGACCCTCCCTAAATAATAATCTACTTTCTTATGGACTGTATGGGGCCTATTCACAAACTGCATTTCATAGCATGTTAGCAGTACTGCAACAGTGCTATTAACTTACTACAAAAAGCTATTCTCAAACTTACATGCAGGCTTTAAGCCTCTGACTCTCCTATCTTTTGTATGTGGAGATCTCCACCCTCTCTGCTGAGTTCCCACACATGTAAGTGTATGTTTTAGTAGTAAATGTGAAAGGGACAAAAGAGAGTGACTGGAAATTGGGTAATAAATGAGATGGGTGAAGGAGGAGAATGGAGGGTTTTAAGAAGGGCTAGGGTGGGGTTCAGGGAGGAAGGAGAACCCATCCACAAAAGAGTCGGCCAATTGCTATTCGCAAACTGTACTTCTAAAGCTATTACAGGCATAAAGATTCCAAAATAGTTGTAGTTGTACCCTTGCTCAGGGCTGGTCTAAGCCCAGCACCACACATAGCCAACCACTCTTACTGCAACACCCTGCTACAGAAAGCAGCAGAAGTGTGGACTTAAAATCTTAAAATAAAATCTCATAGGGCCTTATTTTAAATGAAAAAGCATTTTTAATACATATTGAAATATATTATTTTCAATTTGATTGTTTTTTTTTAATTTAAACTATGATATTTTTTATTTTTTATTTACATAAATTCCCCTACACTTTACCATCAAGAGATCACTGGCACTAGGCTTCTATTTTAAGCCCATGTGTTTGAAATTGGATTTCTGATTGTCAGACTATGCACCCTGTACAAGCAGGAAGCGCAATCCTAGTCAGGGTAAGTCAGATACACAACTAAAATACAACCTGTGCTCGTCCTCTGGAAGCTTGGCACAGAGAACTCAGGCTTATCTAAAAAGGCACTGTGTAAAATATTGGTGCAACATACACACCCACACACAGTAAAACAATGAAAACACCACAAAAAGACCCCATACAGGTTGAGGAACATAGATTATTGTATTCTGAACAAAACAAGACCAAAACAACAAAAGTCCAATCAGTACAAGTCGAGATATGAATTTTAGAAGATTACGTTTAAAAATAGCACTTTGAAGCAAATAGTGTTTTAGGGGTTACTTGAGGTTGCGCTGGACTGAAACAAAGTCAACAGTTCAGGCCGACCTCAATGGAGCACAGGTCGGGTACAGGAGCTACACTTGCCTGAGGACAGAGTGCTTTTATCCTGTCGCAAACACAGTTAACCCCTTCACTGCTAGGCCTTTTCCCTCTCAGGTGTCAGGCCTTTTTTTGGCTATTCGGAGCAGTTCGTGCTTAGGCCCTTATAACTTTTTGCCCACATAAGCTACCCATGCCAAATTTGCATTCTTTTTTTCCAACATCCAAAGGATTCTAGAGGTACCCAGAGTTTGTGGATTCCCCTGGAGGAGACCAACAAATTAGCCAAAATACAACAAACATTTCCCTTTTTTTTTTAAATGGGAAAAGGGGGCTTCAGAAGGTGGCTTGTGTTATTTTTCCCTGAAAATGGCATCAACAAAGGGGTTGTGTTGCTAAAATTACCACCTTCCCAGCTTTCAGGAACAGGCAGATTTGAATCAGAAAACCACTTTGTTCAACACAATTTTGGCATTTTACTAAAAAAATACCCCATTTTTTTATTTTTTTTTGTACCTTTAGCCTCCTTTCAGTTAGTGACAGAAATGGGTGTGAAACCAATGCTGGATTCTGGAAAGCTAAACATTTCTGAAAAGTAGACCAAATTCTGAATTCAAGTGGTCACTTGTGTAGTTCCTGCAAGGTTTTCCTACAGAAAATAACAGCTGAAATAAAAATAAAAAATTTAGGTGAAAAAAAGCTATTTTTTTCCGCATTTTACTCTGTAATTTTTTTCTGAGGGTTCTATTACCCAGAATCATTTGCAAACCTCAAAATTTGGACAAAAAAAACACTTTTTCCTTGCATTACGGTGACAGAAAGTTCTGGAATCTGAGAGGAACCACAAATTTCCTTCCACCCGGCGTTCCCCCAAGTCTCCCGATAAAAATGGTACCTCACTTGTGTGGGTAGAGCCTAGCGCCTGCGACAGGAAATGCCCCAAAACACAACGTGGACACATCACATTTCCCCAAAGAAAACAGAGCTGTTTTTTGCAAAGTGTCTAGCTGTGGATTTTGGCTTCTAGCTCAGCCGGCATCTAGGGAAACCTACCAAACCTGTGCATTTTTCAAAACTAGACACCTAGGGGAATCCAGGATGGGCTGACTTGTGGGGCTCTCACCATGTTCTGTTATCCAGAATCCTTTGCAAACCTCAAAATGTGGTCAAAAAAACAAATTTCCTCGCATTACGGTGACCGAAAGTTCTGGAATCTGAGAGGAGCCACACATTTCCTTCCACCCAGCATTACCCTAAGTTTACCGATAAAAATGGTACCTCACTTGTGTGGGTAGGCCTAGCGCCTGCGACAGGAAATGCCCCCCCAAAAAACATGGACACATCACATTTTCCTAAAATAGCAGAGCCGTTTTTTGCAAAATGCCTAGCTGTGGATTTTGGCCTTTAGCTCAGCCGGCACATAGGGAAACCTACCAAACCTGTGCATTTTTTAAAACTAAACATCTAGGGGAATCCCAGATAGGCTGACTTGCGGTGCTCTCACCATGTTCTGTTACCCAGTATCCTTTGCAAACCTCAAAATGTGGCCAAAAAAACACGTTTTCCTCACATTACGGTGACAGAAAGTTCTGGAATCTGAGAGGAGCCACAAAGTTCCTTCCACCCAGCGTTCCCCCAAGTCTCCCAATAAAAATGATACCTCACTTGCTTGGGTAGGCCTAGTGCCAGCGATAGGAATAGATCACACAACGGTCAATGTTGGTCCTTACATGAGGCAACTGTTGACCCTGGAGTGATCCATTCCTGACACAGGCACTAGGTATAGGCACTCAAGTGGCATAGTTTTTATCAGGACAGGTGGGGAATCACTAGGTGGTAGGAATTTTGTGGATCCCAGCATATTCCTATAGTTTGTGTGAAAGAGATGCAAAAAAAATGAGTTTTTATTCATCATTTCAGCTTTGCAGGGTATTCTGGGTAAGAAAACTTTGGAGAATCTGCACAAGTCACACATTGACTTCCCCGGATCTCTAGTTTCCAGACATGTTTGGGTTTAGTATGTTTCCCTACATGTGCACCGAACCCAGGACTAAAAACACAGGTGCCTGCCTTACAAAACCAGTTTGCTTTGTGATAGATAATTCTGATGTCTCCATAATACGATTTGGGCGGTGGAATTTGGTGGCAAACTAAATTGGGGAGCTCCCAGGAGAGCACTCTCTCTCTGTGCTTGCCGCCGCATTAACCGGCCCCACTTGGTTGGGCTAACCCACTATTGACAGCAGGACTGTCCCCATCACCTCCCTCATAATTTAATGGAAGAGGAGTTATCCAATGGGACTTCTCCGACTGAAGATTCACTCCCAGAGTCTGCGCCATTGTCCTATCCCTCAGATGCTGTCTCAGTATCTGCTGTCTCAGTCTCTGATCCTATGTCAGAGCTGTCCTCTATAACCCCAGTGACGGCGTCAGCAGCAGTCATCCATCAAGGTGCCATCTCTGCTATTAGCTAAACTGTTGCTCTAAAACACTAGCCTACGTAGACAGTCGCAAAATTGCTGGTGTGTGTGTGATACGTGCAACAGTAGGGGCCACCTTACCTGCGCTTCATCCCTCAATCAGCACGTTCTTTCAAAACACTCCAAAACGCCTTGTCACATACCATTCGTCGCAGTCTTTAGCACCTCCTGCTCCCAGCCCAAAAATCATTATTAGTGCTCCCACTCCCATGTTCTCCTCCTCAGATTCCCTCATTACCCTCCAGCAAAAGTGCCTTTCATCTCTCCATAGCCGCCACCCATCCCGCGCGTAAATTTCATTTGTATTATAGCGTAGGAAATGGCACACTTTACTAATGTACTCAGCTATTTACATAAAATACAGATTTGCTCTTTGCAGTAGGCATATAAACCTTCGGCGCTTCTCTATGGCACTAAAACTGCCACTAGAGAAAAGTCTGATCCTTTTGTAGCAGAAACATAATCACAAGCCTTACTTTACTTTTTTTATTGCTGCCTAAAAGCTACAGTTGAAATGCGTCAGATGAAGTATGTGCATTGCTTTGAAGACGCAAGCTGCAACTACAAGACAACTGGTGGCAAATTATATATACATATATATATATATATATATGTGTATATATATATATATATATATATATATATATATATATCACTTTGATATGTGGGTCTGGTTTTCCTGAGGGCCGACCGCAGCCCCCAGGTAAACCACACATGCATTGACAAAAGTGATCTCTATATATATATATACATATATATATATATATATATATATATATATATATATAGATCTATCTCTATATAGATATATCTATCTACATGAATTTATCTATAGATAGATCTATATATATATATATATATATATATATAGATCTATCTATAGATAAATCCATGTAGATAAATCTATCTATCGACATAGATATATCTATATATATATATATATATGTATAGATCTATATATATATATAGATCTATATTTTTTTTTGTAGTTGTATGGTTTCCTTGGGGGCCAAAATGGCCCCCAGGGAAACCCTAAACTACTAAAAAAGTATTGCCCCCACAGGGGGTCGCCCTGCCCACGGGCGACCCCCTGTCAAATTATTTAGTTTCTTTTTTTTTTTTTAAATGTAATCCCTGGGGGGGGCGCGATCAAGCGCGATTGCCCTCGATCTCGCGCCCCCAGGGGTCACCTATCTTGTTGTTGAAAAAAAATGCCCCAGGGGCAGCCTGTTTTCCAAAGGGGCTGACCCCCCCAAGTGAAATCCATGGTGTCTAGTGGTGCGATCGAGGGCCAGGAAACGTGTTCAGGAAGGCCTCGTATGAAAGGGGAGTGTCTCCCCTTTCATACGAGGCCTTCCCAAACATGGGGAAGGCCGCTTGGGGACGTTTTCCTCATCGGAGCAGGAAGCGGCCTTTCCGATGGGGAAAACAACAATGTGACGTCAGAGCGCAGGGTGGGTGGGGGACGGGGGGAGACACGGAAAAGCGTCCGTGTCTCCCGGGTAGTGGGAAAAAAAATAAAAAATCCTAGGGTGCGAGGATTTTCTTACCCCCTCCCTGGTGTTGGCCACCAGTCGTGACCCGCACCAGGGAGGTAGCACTCAAAGGGTTAAAGCAGTAGGTATCCATACATGTAGGGAAGCAATAACAAGTCTTGACCCAGCTAATCACCTATGGAACACTAAGGGCCTGATTACAACTTTGGAGGAGATGTTAATCAGTCCCAAATGTGACAGAAATGCCACCAGCCGTATTACAAGTTCCATAGGATATAATGGACTCGTAATACGGCTGGTGGTATATCCGTCACTTTTGGGACGGATTAACACCTTCCTCCAAAGTTGTAATCAGGCCCTAAGGGGCATATTTATACTCCGTTTGCGCCAAATTTGCGTCGTTTTTTTCGACGCAAATTCGGCGCAAAACTAACGCCATATTTATACTTTGGCGTTAGACGCGTCTAGCGCCAAAGTATGAGGAAAGAGCGTCATTTTTTTGCGTGAACGCCTTCCTTGCGTTAATGAGATGCAAGGTAGGCGTTCCCGTCTAAAAAAATGACTGCGACGCAAATGCGTCGTATTTATACTCCCGGGCAAAAATCACGCCCGGGAGTGGGCGGGGCAAAAAACCCCGCATTTGCGCCTCTTTTTAACGCCTGGGTCAGGGCAGGCGTTAAGGGACCTGTGGGCTCAAAATTAGCCCACAGCTGCCCTCCCATGCCCCCAGGGACCCCCCCTGCCACCCTTGCCCACCCCAGGAGGACACCCAAGGATGGAGGGACCCATCCCAGGGACATTCAGGTAAGTTCAGGTAAGTATATATATATATATATATATATTTTTTTTTTTTGGCATAGGGGGGCCTGATTTGTGCCCCCCTACATGCCACAATGCCCAATGACCATGCCCAGGGGACAGAAGTCCCCTGGGCATGGCCATTGAGCAAGGGGGCATGACTCCTGTCTTTACTAAGACAGGAGTCATGTAAATGGCGTCTGGGCGTCGTTAAAAATGGCGCAAATCTGGTGGAGGCGATTTTTTTGCCTCAACCTGACTTGCCCCATTTTAAGACGCCCTAACGCCATTTTTCCCTACGCCGGCGCTGCCTGGTGTACGTGGTTTTTTTCCACGCACACCAGGCAGCGCCGGTCTGCTAGCGCCGGCTAACGCCATTCAATAAATACGGCGCCCGCATGGCGCTTCAGAATGGCGTTAGCCGGCGCTAAACTTTTTGACGCTAAACTGCGTTAGCGCAGTTTAGCGTCAAAAAGTATAAATACGGGCCTAAATGTTTAAATATCTCTCATTACGTGAACTGTCAATCAATCATTAGAAGGTGAAACCTACAGTGTGTCAGGTGTAGTGTAGCTCTTGTTTAACTACTCCAGACAGTCATTCTGTCGCCCACAATGTTGTCGTCACTTGTTCACTTACAGCTGATTGCCTCAATGGTCTCACTTTGTTTTACGCCCAGCCGATTGCCACGTTGACTTTACTTACCTTACTTCTAATATTCTTTACCTTTGTTAGGTTGGCAAGTATACAAAAGCAAATGGGAACCAGCACTTTTTAGTGATTTAATAATATTTGCACGGTTTTATTATTAATGGTATGAATTTGTATAAAGGATTTTACAGCATATTATATTATATTTATATTGTGTACTCCACGAATATTAACATTTGTATGTAATGACCAATATTGTTACCGTTTTTTTAACTAAAGGTTTGATTTGATACTGATCATGCAACTAGCATGTAGACTCTCAAATCCACAGAACAAAGCAAGTCCAGTTGCATGTGTGTGTACTTAAAAAACTTTGTGTTAGTGTTATGTTTGGTAACTCCAAACATTGGGAAACATTGAATAACAACAGGTTGCAATCAAGAAGTTAATATTAATGTCATTTTTGCATTTAATTAAGACTGTAGTGGTAGAGAGTCAGCAATATTTCATCAAAAACTGTAAATGTTTGCAAAAGACTTTTTGAAAAAGGAGCATTTTAACAGCCTATTTGATAAGATGTTATTTTCATTCAAACTCTACCATGCCGAAAAAAATGCTGCAGGGCAATGCAAAGACAGATACAGCCTGTAAATTCACATATTAAGGTGGATCACGCTGCTTTCATAAGCTAGTGTGGGGGTAGTAAAATGATTATTTTCGAAAGTTATACACCCCTGCTGCATTTAAGGTGTTAACAAGAACCTGCATGAAGGAAGATGCATACAATTATACACAATGAATATTTTCTGCCACCAGGTTTGACTACTTTACTTTAGCCTGAGCAAAAGCCATACAAATTCCAGCGTTTATGTTTATAACTCAAGAAGCTCATCAGGGAAGAAGTATGACACAAGTGGATTTCGGCCTCATCTCAACCCCCATGTTACTGATACTGCTGCCATCAGTAATTTCTCGTGTTTAAATACTCAAGATTTTGGCAATTTACAAACATGAATTAACGTTTCAGTTTTGATTCTCCTGATGTTGTACATTAACATTGTGCCTGCTTTCATCACGTCGAGATCCCCGGTTGAAACAGCACTTCCTGTGGTCTTGATCGGGCAGATAACTTAATTACCGGGCCTACTGTAATTATTGTGGGCACTCATAATTAGGCCTGAAGAGCCAAAAAAGTCGACTCTGCACTTTCCAGCCATTGCCATGAGTCCGCAATAAATAAGGCATCATTTTCTAGTGTCGGTCCCCGGCACTGTCAGAATTGTCGTGATGTCAAGTACTAAAGATAGTTTGGCAAAATAAGGAATGGACAACATTGAGGCGGGAAAACTTTGCGTTAACCTCCAAAATTTGTCATGCAATGCATGGAGAGAAAGGTAATGGAAAAAGTGCCCTATGACTTTAATTATGCAGCAAATAGGTACCAAGAAGTCGAAACCATGGAAGAATGTGAGCATTTACTGGGACCTGCCTTTCTTCTGTAAATAAAAAGCGCCATCCAAGGGTACCACAGGAACTGCTCAAACTGGAGCAACTCCAATGAATGAGTCACTGTGGGACGAATAGGAAATAGAAAGCATTGCTAAATCCATTATGTTTTACTTTTTATACAATAAAGGAGAAAGGACACGTTGTCAAACTTCAACTATACTCGAGCGCACCGAGGCTTCGCAATACTAAGGAGGAGGACATAAAATGAGCCAGCAGTGAAACACAGATTTGCAGAATTGAGCCAGAATCGGTCCTACAAATCTTAGGTTCACAAGCTAATGTTTATATTCCGAGCTTTTTAAGCGTCCTTCTTGATTTATCCTTCCTTTTTAGAGAACCGACAGTATCCATTTCTGTCCTTTATTCAGCTGGATGGAGCAAAAACAGAAATGACCTTCTATCTCAGTGATTCATTTTCCTTTGTCAAGTTCTGATGATCTTATCAATAACATCTATCTTTTCAAGCCTGTACCACTCTCAAAGCAGATGGCTTGGGAGAGAGGGGAACAAATGCCATTTTCATAGGCCGATCGTCAAAGCACCTTTTGTAATGCATCATTTTGTGTCTCAATTATGACCCTTTCCCTTTTATTGTCTCACTTGCAGTGTTAGATTAATTACAAATAGGATTTTTTAATTAAACATCCTCAGAGCTTTACAGACCCCTGAATTGTTATCCATTGACAAGGATTCACAGAAGTCCCCTCCTCATAAATAGTAATGAAGGAGGATATTGGCCGCATAGGGGAGTACTTGAGTGGTCGCGTGGGAGTGTTCATTCAGCATATTGCAAAAACACAGGGCTGAACTGTGACCCAGACAATGGTTCATCTAGCCGTTAGTAGGTGGTGTGTTCGAAAAATTGTTCACAATAACGATGTAGGCTGGAGCCTACATAGTGCCAAAATGGTATTGGAGGAATGAAAATATTACTCTGTCTGTATGTGCAACTATGCAATTCAGATGTCCTACACAGAGAAGATCCAGATGATTAAATATTTGTGTTTCTAAATCCAGCTAACTTGTTCATGTATCAATCAGTTAGGAGCACACCTGCCTAACATCCCAGCAAATAACCTGCCCCATTGCATCATGATAAATGTAGTTTCCTCAAAAAACGAACTCAGTTACTTTTAAATATTTCACCTCTAAATAGGTGCAGCCTTTGCTGTGCATCTCTGGACACATGTGTTTCTGGGTTAATCCCTTCTTCAGCAGAGAACAAGTTTGCGGGGTGCTGGAAATGCTGCCATTAATCATCCGGTTTCAATACCTATTCACTGGCATGCTCCAGAGCTCGTCAGCCCAGTGGCTCAAGGGAGCCTTTTTAAAGTCACAATCAGTTAGGAGAGGCTGCACCTATTTAGAGGTGAAATATTTAAAAGTAACTGAGTTCGTTTTTTGAGGAAACTACATTTATCATGATGCAATGGGGCAGATTATTTGCTGGGATGTTAGGCAGGTGTGCTCCTAACTGATTGTGCCTCTGGAGTTGACCCATCATAACAGGGATGCTGCTATTCTGCAGGATGTAGGCGTCATGCACAGAGCCAGGGAACATAGCATTTACCTGCGAGATGTACTGGTCTGCCAAACAGACCATCTGGACATTCATCGAATGATAACTCGTCCGGTTCCTGTACACCTGTTCACTCCTGCGGGGGGGGACCAGAGCTACATGGGTCCCATCAATGGCACCTATGACGTTGGGGATATGTCCAAGGGCATAGAAGTCACCTTTCACTGTAGGCAAATCCTCCACCTCAGGGAAAATGATGTATCTCCTTACGTGTTTCAGCAGGGCAGACAACACTCTGGACAACGCATTGGAAAACATAGGCTGGGACATCCCTGATGCCATGGCCACAGTTGTCTGAAAAGACCCACTTGCAAGTAAATGGAGCACTGACAGCACCTGCACGTCAGGGGGAATTCCAATCGGATGGCGGATTGGTGACATCAGGTCTGGCTCCAACTGGGTACATAGTTCCTGGATTGTGGCACGGTCAAACCTGTAGGTGACGATTAAATGTCTCTCTTCCATTGTCAGCAGGTCCACCAGCGGTCGGTACACCGGAGGATTCCGCCGTCTTCTCATATGTCCCAGCTGACGGTGCCTAAGAAGGACAATAGCGAAGAAACAGTCACTATTCCTCCAGGTATGTACCCACAGTCACACACAAGACTACACCAGACAATTAACCCTTCCTGTATGTGTGTTGAGTGTAGGCCTCGGTATGTGTGACGCAGTTGAAAAAGAATCCATGTGGGCCCCCGAAATGGCGGATTCCTGACCTCTAAACTAGGACAAAGGGATTGTGGGGTAACAGCGCTGGCGTTGCACACCGTCGCGGTAGGCGGTCGTAGACCGCGGCGCACTGCTGCATTGGTTAACATTGGACCCTATGGGTCCCAGGAGCCAATGAACAGGTGCGCTGGCGGTGATGATGCGCACCGCCGCGGATGTCACCGCCGCGGACGTCACCGCCATTTTCTATCTGTTCAATCACTAGATACCTGACCTTGGACAGGAGAGGACCTACACTGCTAGTGCTGCTGTGACCTCGGTCTGGAAGCGACGATGGCTGCTGCGTCTGGGGAAAGGGCCCCTGCCTTCACTGCACAGGAGTTGGAGAAACTTGTGGATGGGGTCCTCCCCCAGTACATGCTACTCTATGGTCCTCCAGACCAACAGGTTAGTACACAGGGAGCACGTTGTATGGGCTAGGCCTGGGTGGACAGGGCTGGGTGGAAGAGGGAAGGGGGCAGAGTTCATACTACAGTAAAGTATGGGAATAAATGGGCCACATGGTCAGAGTAGGGAGGGGGCCACTCACATTGATGGTGCAGTTGGTAATGACTGTTCCTCTTCCCTTGTGCATGTCATGTAGGTCAGCGCCCACCAGAAGAGGGACATTTGGCGTGCCATCGCCAAGGAGGTCCGGACCCTGGGGGCCCACCAGAGACGGGGGACCCACTGCCGGAAGAGATGGGAGGACATCCGCCGCTGCAGCAAGAAGACGGCGGAGGCTCAGCTGGGGATGGCCTCCCAACGTGGGAGGGGTGCCCGTCGCACCATGACCCCCCTGATGTTCCGGATCCTGGCGGTGGCCTACCCGGAGTTGGATCGGCGCTTGAGGACATCACAGCAGACACAAGGGGGTGAGTACAACCTCATTCTGAGGACTTCGCGTGCAGTAGAGGGTTCTGGGTGGGGGAGGTGGGCTGTGGGTGTCCCTAGGCCAGGGCGAGTTAGGTAGGCAAGGACCCTCCGTTATGTAGGCCATGTGGCACTCTACCCCACCTCAGAAGAGTGGCAAGTTGAGGTATAGTTGCCCCTGTGGCATCCATGTGCGCAGATTTCCACCATTGCCATGTAGGCCATATCCCAGAAATTGCATGTGCAGAGGGCAGGAGCACGGCGTAATGCATGGGACTGCTGAGTCTGTCTTGTCCGCCAACAGTAGCAGTATGCCATGCACTAAAAGCTCTCTTACTTCTGTCTCCCCCGCATTTTCTGCTCTCCCTCTCCTTTTGTACATCAGCATCATCAGGCGGAGGTACAGTGGCACCGGAGCACGAGGGAGCTGCATCCCACATGGCCATGGAGGGCCACACCACAGACTCTGAATGCACTAGTGGGACGGAGGGCGAGGGGAGCTTCACGTCGGCCACCGGATCAGCAACCAGCGACACGGACTCGTCCGACGATGGGAGCTCCCTTGTGGTGGCGGCACCATCTGTGCGCCCCACTTCTACAGGTACAGCCGCCACCTCTCCTACCAGCACCGCCCTCCCAGCAGCCCCTCAGCGTTCGCCCCATGCCCGCTCACCCAGGAGGGTGGGCATCACCTTCGCCCCAGGCACCTCAGGCCCTTCCCCAGTCACCCCTGCTGCCCTCAGTGAGGAGGCCATTGACCTCCTCAGGTCACTCACTGTTGGGCAGTCTACCATTGTGAATGCCATCCAGGGTGTAGAACGAGAGTTGCAACACGGTAATGCATTCCTGGAGGGCATTCATTCTCGTCAGGCTGCCCTTCAGCGAACCTTGCAATCTCTGGCTTCAGCACTGATGGCAGCCATTGTCCCTGTGTCTAGCCTCCCCCCTCCAACTTCCTCCACCCAGACCCAATCCCCTGTACCCCAGCCCATCCCAAGCACACCTACAGACCAGCATGCACACAAGTCAACACACACAAGTAGCTCTAGCAAACATAGGCACCACACACACCACAGGCACTCACACAAGCATCTCACACATACAGATACAGCAACATCCACTGTCTCCACTGTGTCCCCTCCTCCTCTTCTCCCTCCTCCCTCCCAGTCTCGTCTACACACACACCTGCATGCACCACATCTACAGGCACTAGGACTCGCACCAGGACACCCAGCACCACAAGCCGCTCACCTGCACTCACCACCTCCACTGCCATTTACACGTCCACTGTGTCCTCTCCCAGTGTGTCTGTGACGCCGCCTCCCAAAGTACCCAAACGCCGGCAATCACTCACCCAACATCCATCCACCTCACGACAGCCTCCAGTACCTGCACCTGCACCCAAAACACCTAAAGTGACACCTCCGACAACAACCTCCTCTTCCTCCACTCCCAGACCCCCTCCAGCTACTCATCCCAGTGTCCGTCAGAAACTGTCCCTATGTCAAATTGACCTTTTTGCCCCCACCCCCCCTCCAATTCTTCAGTCCCGTCGTAGCGCCTCAGCCAAAAAGCCTCCAGTACCAGTGGTGCGTGTTCCAGGTTTTTGGAGTGCACCGTCCACCAGGGCAGGCAGTAGGACCCGGAGCCAAGGCACTGGCAGCCCACCCCCTGTAAAGGCTCTGAAATTGGAGAGTGGACGACGGGACCATGTCAAGACTCCTGGTGGGACAACAAGTGAAATGGGATCGAAGGCGATTGGTGAGTCAGCTGTAACTCCAAAAAAGGTGGGGAAGGGCCTGAGGAAGTCTGCCCAGCCTGTTGTGAGTGTCACGGCGGAGAAGTGCGCCATCTTTTCCGGCGGTCCAGACACAACCGCCAGCACCGTCGTCACTGGTCCAGAGACCACCGCCAGAGTCACAGCCCAGGAGGGCCCAAGTATTGTCACTGGTCCAGAGACCACCGCCGGAGTCACAGCCCAGGAGGGCCCAAGTATCGTCACTGGTCCAGAGACCACCGCCGGAGTCACAGCCCAGGAGGGCCCAAGTATCGTCACTTGTCCAGAGACCACCGCCGGAGTCACAGCCCAGGAGGGCCCAAGTATCGTCACTGGTCCAGAGACCACCGCCAGAGTCACAGCCCAGGAGGGCCCAAGTATCGTCACTGGTCCAGAGACCACCGCCAGAGTCACAGCCCAGGAGGGCCCAAGTATCGTCACTGGTCCAGAGACCACCGCCAGAGTCACAGCCCAGGAGGGCCCAAGTATCGTCACTGGTCCAGAGACCACCTCCGGAGTCACAGCCCAGGAGGGGACAGGATGCCACAGCCCCGCTGGCCAATGATGGAACGTCATGCCACACACCAATGTTCAGTGTGAAGATTGTCATGCCACACACCAATGCCCAGTGTAGAGATCGTCATGCCACACACCAATGCCCAGTGTAGAAATCGTCATGCCACACACCAATGCCAGTATCAGGACCGCCATGGCAAAGCACCGCTGAACAGGGCAAAGACCGCCATGTCAAAGCACCGCTGAACAGTCCTGAACCTCAATGGCAAAGCACCGCTGAACAGGGCAAAGACCGCCATGGCAAAGCACAGCTGAACAGGGCAAAGACCGTCATGTCAAAGCACCGCTGAACAGTCCTGAACCTCAATGGCAAAGCACCGCTGAACAGGGCAAAGACCGCCATGTCAAAGCACCGCTGAACAGTCCTAAACCTCAATGGCAAAGCACCGCTGAACAGGGCAAAGACCGCCATGGCAAAGCACCGCTGAACAGGGCAAAGACCGCCATGTCAAAGCACCGCTGAACAGTCCTGAATCTCAATGGCAAAGCACCGCTGAACAGGGCAAAGACCGCCATGGCAAAGCACCGCTGAACAGGGCAAAGACCGCCATGTCAAAGCACCGCTGAACAGTCCTGAATCTCAATGGCAAAGCACTGCTGAACAGGGCAGAGACCGCCATGGCAAAGCACCGCTGAACAGGGCAAAGACCGTGTAGGAATGAATGGACCGCCACATCAGGCATCCTTATCCCATGTGCAGCTGGGACAGTGATAGGACAGGAACTTTCACGGGGAGACTCATCCAGTCTGGGCACCAGTCCCCCTCCAGAACCAGTGGAGACCTGCATCTACTTGAGAGACTGTGGCTTTGCACTCCCCAGGATGGCACAGTGGGCAAACCACCCATTGTAGAGACTTGAGAGACTGTGGCTTTGCACTCCCCAGGATACATCAATGGGCATGTAGCCCCGTCGTGGATCTGGCTTCGCATTCATGTGGCTGAGGTGCCCCCCCTTCCCTTCCCCCTGAGGTGCCTGTAGTGTTTCTATCTGATGCCCCGGCAGTGTTCTCTCCGATTTTGGTCAGGTATCTATTGTGGGCCTCGCCTATGCATTTTTGGACTGTTGGTGCACGGACATTGTTGTGTACATATCTGCACTACTTCTTGTATATATAATTATGAGTGATTTAGAGATATATATCTGTATATTTTTGTATGACATGTATATTGGCACATTACAATGTTTGACCGAAATTTGCTTTGTGTTTTCATTCTTCCAGGGGGATTGTGGGTTGTTAATGTGATATTTTTGACTGCATTGGTGTGTATGTTGTGATATGCGAGGGTGGGGGTGTTTGGTGGGTGTCCCCCTAACTTTTGCCTCCCCGTGTCATAGATGCAGTACTCACCGGTATCTTCTGCGCCTACTTCGCTGTTGGTCGTAAAGGAGCAGAAAGACAAGGGCAGGTAGTATTTGGAGTTCGGGGTCCATGGAGTCGTCGTTCCTCGTGGGATATGTTAAGGTGAGCGTTTTCCCATAGCAAAAGCTGTTTCCGCCGTGTTTTTATCCACAGTGAATCCGCCCCGGAAAAGGTGGCGGATTGGCGGTTTGTAATAGTGTGGGCGGTACATTGTCTTCCGCCTGTCTGTGGGCGGTGACCGCCGTGCTGCTTGTCTGTACCGCCGTGGCGGGCGGTGTGTTAAAGTGGCTGTCTTTGTTGGCGGTTTCCGCCAGGGTCATAATTCCCTTTTTTTGTCCGTCGGCCAGTTTGCAGTACTACCACACCTTTTACACCGTCCGCCAGGGTCGTAATGACCCCCATAGTCTTCTAACAATCTATTTTTTCCCTAGTGTGTGCAGAAACTGAAAAATTATGGTTTACGTTCTGGCACTTGGATTGAGAGTGACTAACGTTCAACCGTCAAACACCAGAAGTTGACTAGTACTGCCCACCCTTTGACCTCGTGTAAATCCAGAGAGTGTGATATCACATGATCTTTGACACTCATATCACATGAAGAGTTATCACGTTTGTAGAGTTTAGGATAGAAAAAATTCAATGACAGCCACGTTATGTTGCAAATCATATATCAACTAGGGTTCTCCACGGACGTTGGTCCAAACGTGATTGTTAGACCTGACAGCCTTAAGGCGGTCACCCCAAACTTTTTGCCTGCCTCCCTCCTCTTTTTGGACATTGTTTCTGCTGGTTTTAGGACTCTGCACACTTTAACACTGCTAACCAGTGCTAAAGTGCATATGCTCGCTCCCTTAAAACATGGTGACATTGGTTCATACCCAATTGGCTAATTTAATCTACTTGTAAGTCCCCAGTAAAGTGCATTACATGTGCCCAGGGGCTGTAAATTAAATGCTACTAGTGGGCCTGCAGCACTGATTGTGACACCCACATAAGTAGCCTCTTAACCATGCCTCAGGCCTGCCATTTCAAAATTTGTGTGTGCAGTTTCACTGCCACTTTGACTTGGCATTTAAAAGTACTTGCCAAGCATTAAACTCCCCTTTTTCTACACGTAAGTCACCCATAAGGTACCCCCTAGGTAACCCATAGGGCAGGGTGCTATGTAGGTAAAAGGCAGGACATATGCCTGTGTAGTTTATATGTCCTGGTAGTGTAGAACTCCTAAATTCGTTTTACACTGCTGCGAGGCCTGCTCCTTTCATAGGCTAACATTAGGGCTACCCTCATGTACTGTTTGAGTGGTAGTTTCTGATCTGAAAGGAGTAACAAGGTCACATTTAGTGTGGCCAGAATGGCAACACAAAATCCTGCTGACTGGTGAAGTTGGATTTCATATTCTTATTTTAGAAATGACACTTTTAGAAAGTGAGCATTTCTCTGTGCCTTACAATCCATGTCTGGCTGGGTTAGTTGACAGCTCCCTTGTGCATTCCACTCAGACAAACCCCAAACACAGGATGCTCAGTCACACTTGCACACATCTGCATTTTCAATGGGCCTTCCTGGGCTGGGAGGGTGTAGGTCCTGACACTTACATGTCAAAGGACAGTAGCCTGCCCTCACACAAAGGACTGCCACACCACCTACTGGGACCCTGGCAGACAAGATAGAACTGAAAGGGGACCTTGTGCACTTCTAAGCCACTCTTTGAAGTCTCCCCCACTCCAAAGCCACATTTGGGTATCCAAGCAGGGTCTCTGACCCTACCAACTCTGACACTTCTGGACAAGATACCACAGGTGAAGAATCCCTGAACGAAAACCTGCAATCAGCCCAGAATAACTGCCTGGCTGCCCAAAGACTCACCTGGACCGCTATTCTGAGAAGGACTGCTGCCTTGCTGCTGTCCTGCTGTCTTGATGCTCTCTGGCTGTGCTGGGAAGTGCTCTCCAAGGGATTGAATGGAGCTTGCCTCCTGTTCCTTGAAGTCTCAGGACCAAAAAGAGTTCATCCTGCAAAAGAACTCCTTGTGCTGTGGAAATTCTACGCACAGCCTGCAAGAATCGATGCACAGCCTGCATCGTGGCAAGAAAATCACTGCATGCCAAACCGGATCGACGCAGCCCGACTTCGCAAGAGAAGATTGACGCAGCGCCAGCATTGGGACCGGAACTTTGACGCACAGCACACTTGATTGACGCAAAGCCGAGCCGGAACGACGCAACCCAACTTCCTGAGAGGAATCGACGGAGCACCTGCTGTGCGGTAGAAATTCCCACTGGATCGATGCAGCCCCTGTGACTTCATCTCGCTTGCCCAGGAAATCAACGCATTGTCGCTAGAGTGTCCAAAAATCCCGCAACCCAAAGAGGATCCCAGTCTACGTGCCGGAAATCGACACAAAGCCTGCCCCGCGTGAAAATTCACTGACGCATTGTCTGTGTGCACCGTAAAAATCGACACACACCTCCCCGTTTTCCACACATCTCCTCCTATGCCGTCCCTTGCAGAGAATTTGAACACCAACCAGGTACTTTGTGCTTGCAACAGACACTTGTTGCTTTTTAAAGACTAAAGACTGTGTGATGTATTTGTGTGGTGTTCTACTGTGTTATTGCATGATTTATTGCACAAATACTTTACGCTTTGCCTTCTAAGTTAAGCGTGACTGCTCAGTGCCAAGGGTGGGCACAGGATAATTTGGATTGTGTGTGATTTACCCTGACTAGAGTGAGGTTCCTTGCTTCAACAAGGGGTAACCTGACTGCCAACCAAAGACCCCATTTCTAACAGTGATATAACCAGGCACCTCCATGATGTGGCCAAGTAGAGTGTTATATGTCCACGTTCAACCATCACACAAAAGGATGGATACAAATATGTATACTGTGCCTTACATGAAAGTCCAGCTTCATGTTCCTGAGTGTAGCCATGTACATGGAAGTACAGACCCCTATAATATACCTTGGTATAGTTTAATAATACAAGTGCAGTCTTGAGAATCCCATGTGTAACACTCTTATTTCTGGAATTTAGAGATGTTCCAGTCACCTGTGTAACACCTCTGGAACATGCTCGTGGAAATGTTAGAGGAATTATAACAACAAGGAAACTTCAAGATTCAACTCAGGACCAGGAGACGGTTGTGCAGCTCAGAGTTCAAAATTTAATTTGGTGCGTCAGGGAGAGGGGGTTAAAAGATGCATCAATAGACTCCAACAAACTCCCGGGGCTATCTTGAATGCCATGCAAGGAGCAATGTAGGCACTAAACCATCACACAAACAAAATGGACAGAATATCTTCCTAATACCTTGGCAGTTTTTGTTGAATAGTTAAGAAAATTAAATGCTCTCATAATTCGAGTTCAAGCAAAGAACAAGACATGTTTTAAAGTATGTTCGTGCAAAGAAATGACTGACAAACTGGTGCATCTACCAATAGTCCTAGAATCTTTGGGAGGAGAAATAAAAGCATTCTCCAAGATAAATAAAGGGGAGTTAATCTGAAACACACAGGATAATGCCCTGGACAATACTTCTGCACCGGAAATTCTAGAGGAGTCAATATTAACAAGTGTTGAGGAGCTGAGGGGGGAACTCACCTCACAAGGAGTTGAGCTTAACCACAGGTTGTGTCATGATCTGGAGTTTAATACATTAACTAATACCAAGGTGCTGGAAATATCTAACAAGCCGACAGCCCCTTTCTGACAAAGCAGGAGAGATAGCATTTTGGAAAAGGCAAAAACGGAGAGCAGGCCCTGAGATTCACTTTCTTGCATCCTCAAATTAATATGTCACCAGAACGGGTTGAGATTTAAGCAGAAAAAACATGAAGGGGGTCATTCTAACCCTGGCGGTGCAAGACCGCCAGGGCTAAAATGACGGGGGCACCGCCAACAGGCTGGCGGTGCCCCGCTGGGCATTCTGACCACGGCGGTTTGACCGCGGTCAGAAGTGGAAAACCGTCGGTCTCCCGCCGGTTTTCCGCTGCCCATTTGAATCCTCCGCCGCCATGGGGATTCTGACAGCCCATACCGCCATCCTGTTCCTGGCGGTTCGCCCGCCAGGAACAGGATGGCGGTATGGGTTGTCGTGGGGCCCCTGGGGGCCCCTGCAGTGCCCATGCCAATGGCATGGGCACTGCAGGGGCCCCCGTAAGAGGGCCCCACTTTGAATTTCACTGTCTGCACTGCAGACAGTGAAATTTGCGATGGGTGCAACTGCACCCGTCGCACCTTCCCACTCCGCCGGCTCCATTCAGAGCCGGCGTCCTCGTGGGAAGGTTGTTTTCCACTGGGCTGGCAGGCGGCCTTTTGGCGGTCGCCCGCCAGCCCAGTGGAAAACCCAGAATCACCGCAGCGGTCTTATGACCGCGGAGCGGTGTTCTGGAGGGGGGAACTCTGGCGGGTGGCCTCTGCCGCCCGTCAGGGTTAGAATCACCCCCGAAGTCTTCAAGTAGACTTTGATGCAAACAGCAATGACTTTCATGAGAAAAAGTTTGGATCGGCAAACTCATCCTGTGGAATATGGACAGTGGAAGATGCTAAAAGAATTAGCAGGAGTCTCTGTAGCTTTCAAAGAAAAAGGCCATAAAAAGCTCCCCAGCCCACCTCTGCATTGTGACCATACCATCAAACAAGGATTAATAATTAAATTCCTTTATGGACATTGCAGCCCAAAGAAAATACTGATAGTCAACCTGCAGCAGCAACTGTAAGTTCTGAACCAGGAGTCACTTGAGAAGAAACGTGATCTGCGATCATTACTCAAAACTCAGAGCTCGGGGTCATAAAGTTACTTTGCTCTCAGTGCAGAAACTATGCTGATAAAAAGTCTGCTCTAGTCACTTTGTCTTTATTTTCACAAGGAAAAGAAAGTAATAAAAAAGAGGGATAGATTAAAAGCACATATTGATTCCTCAAAAGAGAATGGTCAAAAGTCAAGTTTACTCTGGACCCCAGAATTTAAATTAAGGGGAAATCACGATATTTTGAATTGCAGAAACGTCTTAAAACTGATTAACCCCTTTTTTTGGTTATTTGACGCAGTTCGTGCTTAGGCCCTCATAACTTTTTCTCCTCATAAGCTACACATGCCAAATGTGCGTCCCTTTTTCCAACATCCTAGGGATTCTAGAGGTACCCAGACTTTGGGGGTTCCCCTGAGGGAGACCAAGAAATTAGCCAAAATACAGCGAAAATTTCATTTTTTTCAAAAAAATGGGAAAAAGGGCTGCAGAAGAAGGCTTGTGTTTTTTTTCCCTGAAAACTGCATCAACAAAGGGTTTGTGGTGCTAAAATCACCATGTTCCCAGGTTTCAGAAACAGGTAGACTTTAATCACAAAACCACATTTTTCAACACAATTTTGGCATTTTACTGGGACATACCCCATTTTTACAATTTTTTGTGCTTTCAGCCTCCTTACAGTTAGTGACACAAATGGGTATGAAACCAATGCTGGACCCCAGAAACCTAAACATTTCTGAAAATTAGACACAATTCTGAATTCAGCAAGGGGTAATTTGTGTAGATCCTACAAGAGTTTCCTACAGAAAATAACAGCTGAAATAAAAAAATATTGAAATTGGTGTGAAAAAAAACAGCAATTTTTTCTCCACGTTTTACTCTGTAACTTTTTCTTGAAATGTCAGATTTTCAAAAGGAATATACCGTTACGTCTGCTGGACTCTTCTGGTTGCGGGGATACATAGGGCTTGTATGTTCATCAAGAACTCTAAGTACCCAGTGCCAATAAATGAGTTGCACCTTGCAGCGGGTTTTCATTGTATACCGGGCACACAGCAATTAATGTGGTGAAATATAAAAAGTGAGAAATAGGCATCAAGAAAACCTTTCTATTTCCAAAATGGGCACACGATAAAGTGTTGAGAAGCAGTGGTTATTTGCACATCTCTGAATTCCGAGGTGCCCATCCTAGCATATGAATTACAGGGCATTTCTCAAATAGACGTCTGTTTTACAAACTGTCTTACATTTGGAAGGAAAAAATGTAGAGAAAAACACTTGTTTTGCTATTCTGTGTTCCCCCAAGTCTCCCGATAAACATGGTACCTCACTTGCGTCGGTAGGCCTAATGCTCGCGACATGAAACGCAACATGGACATATCACATTTTTACACTGAAATCTGATGTGTTTCTTGCAAAGTGCCTAGCTGTAGATTTTGGCTTCTAGCTCAGCCGGCACCTAGGGAAAAGTACCAAACCTGCGCATTTTTGGAAACTAGACATCTAGGGGAATCCAAGATGGGGTGACTTAAGGGGCTCTCCCCAGGTTCTGTTACCCAGAATCCTTTGCAAACCTCAAAATATGGCCAAAAAAACACTTTTCCCTCACATTTCGGTGACAGATAGTTCTGGAATCTGAGAGGAGCCACAAATCTCCTTCCACCCAGCGTTCCCCCAAGTCTCCCAATGAAAATTGTACCTCACTTGTGTGGGTGGGCCTAGCGCCCGTGACAGGATATGCCCCAAAACACAACGTGGACACATCACATTTTCTCAAAGAAATCAGAGGTGTTTTTTTACAAAGTGCCTAGCTGTGGATTTTGGCCTGTAGCTCAGCCGGCACGTGGGGAAACCTACCAAACATGTGCATTTCTGAAAACTAGACACCTAGGGGAATCCAAGATGGGGTGACTTGTGGAGCTCTCCCCAGGTTATGTTACCCAGAATCCTTTGCAAACCTCAAAATATGGCCAAAAAAGCACCTTTTCCTCAAATTTTGGCAAAAGAAAGTTCTGGAATCTGAGAGGAGCCACAAATTTCCTTCCACCCAGCATTCCCCAAAGTCTCTCGATAAAAATGGTACCTCACTTGTGTGGGTGGGCCAAGTGCTTGTGACAGGGAAGAGCCAAAAACATGTCGAAATTGAGGAATTTTTATCATATAGATGAGACAATGCTGGGTGGTAGGAATTTTGTGGATTCCTGCAGATTCCAGAAGGTTCCATCACAAAAATGTGGGAAAATGTGTGCTTTCCAGCAAAGTTGAAGGTTTGCAGGGCATTGTGGGTAAGAAAATGGTGCAGGGTGCCTGTGAAGCACACCACCTTGGTGGAATCACCCAGATGTTTAGTTTTCAGATGTGTCTAGGTCTCATGGATTTTTCTACATGGCAGAGTCCCAAAGTCCATAAAGTGCAGCCCTCACCATTCCAAGTGGGACGATTTTGAGAGTTAGCCAAGCTCTCATGGCCCAAATGTAAAACGAAAACCCAAAATAACCAAATGTCCTCTTGCTTGCCGTGGGATAAGATGTTTTAGTATGCAGGGGAGAGCTGAAAGACTGTTACCCCCTTCAGTTGGGGTGGGGGCATAACCAGGCCCATACTGGTTGGTAGCCACCACCCCACTATTTTTTTTTATTCCCTGGCATCTAGTAGACTTTCTGCCCCCCCAGGGTGTGGATCGGGGGTAATTTGTCTCCATTTATTTGGGGTTTGGGTATGGCCATACCCCCCACCCTTTTATTTTGAAAAAAAAAGGGGGCAGATATGGCCAACAGTAATGTGCCTCCATGGGAAGTGACCCTTGCCCAAGGGGCTTCCCCCCCCAAACAAAACACACACATACACACACACCAATCCCTTGTGCCTAAGTGATTTCTGCCCCCCGTAGGCCGATCTGCCCCCAAGGGGAGGAGAAATGGCCTCAAATAAATTCCCCCCCAGGGGAGCGACCCTTGCCTAAGGGGTCGCGCCCCATGCGTGAAATTGTCGCAAAAATAAAATCCCCGGTGCCTAGTGGTTTCTGCCCCCCTTGGGGGCAGATAGACCTAATAAAAATAGGCCAATCTACCCCTAAGGGGGGCAGAAATGGCCTAAAATAAATTTGCTACCCCAGGTGAACGACCCTTGCTTAAGGGGTCGCTCCCCTTGCATGAAATCGATGCAAAAAGATAAAGTTCCCTGGTGTCTAATGGTTTCTGCCCCCCCCCTTGGGGGCAGATTGGCGTAGCAAAAATTGGGCGATCTGCCTCAAAAGTGGGCAGAAATGGCCAAAATACAATTCCCCCCGCGGAGCGACCCTTGCATAAGGGGTCGCTCCCCATCTGTAAAACAAAAACAATAAAATCCCTGGTGGCTAGTGGTTTCTGCCCCCCTTGAGGCCAGATTGGCCTCATAAAAATAGGTCAATCTGCCCCCAAGGAGGGCAGAAATGGCCTAAATATAATTTGCCCCCCAGGGGAGCGACCCTTGCCTAAGGGGTCGCTCCCCTTGCGTGAAATTCACATTTAAAAAAAACCTCCCTTGTGTCTAGTGGTTTCTGCCCCCCTAGGGGGCAGATTGGCTTCATAAAATAAGCCTATCTGCCCCCAAGGGGGGCAGAAATGGTCTAAATATAATTTGCCCCCTAGGGGAGCGACCATTGCTTAAGGGGTCGCTCCCCACATCTAAAAAAAAAAATACAACCAAAAAAAATTATTCCTGGCGTCTAGAGGTTTCTGTCCCCCCTAGGGGCAGATCAGCCTAATAATAGGCCAAATTGCCCCCAGGGGCCAGAAAAAGCCTTGAAAAAAATGCACCCCCTGTAGAGCGACCCTTGCACAAGGTGTCGCTCCCCTTATGCCAATTTTCTAAATTAAAAACATCCCTGGTGTCTAGTGGGCATTTTAGCAGCCAGATCACTTCACGATCCCGCTGCTAAAATGCTCTGAGAGACTTCAAAGGGAAATTAATTAATTACCTTCCCTTTGAAGCCTCTCAGGCCCCCTTCACATGATCGGAAGACAAATGCAAAAGCATTTCTCTTCCGATCGCACTGGAAGATGAGCTTCCAGCACGATGGGAGGGGGCCTCTGTGAGGTCAGCGCGCGATTGCGCGCTGATGTCCCGGGAGGCTCAGGAGGGTCGGGGGTGGAAGGGGAGGGGCTTCCCCTTCGATTCCTGCCTTGGGGGGTGGGAAGGAAGCCCAGCGCTAGTGCTCCCTCTGAGCTCAGTGCCGAGGACGTAATGGTTACGTCCTCGGCACATGAGCACTGTGCCGCAGGACGTAACCATTACGTCCGCGGCACAGAAGCGGTTAAGGGTCTTCCGGGATTGACTCTTGTGGAATCACAAGACATCTTTTCCATTAAATTCGTACCCACTCGAAACAAATAGGCATCAGAAAAACCTTGGTCATAATCAACACTGTGTTTACATACAAAAATTCTATAAAAAAAGAGTTGCTGAAAATCTGGTGCATAAAGGTTGTAGCATTTCAAGAAGATCACTACCTAACCCTAATATTACAGCAAGATCCTTCAGTAAAGGCAAAAGTAATAACAATATCAATACTGAAAAGTGCAGTAGGGAGTTCACCTCCTTCCCAACACTCTGTGCTGGTGATTGAAATAAGTGATCAAACAGCAGCTGTACAAAGAAGAATGTTAACCAAGGAATGTGATAACGATACCTGGAGCTGGCTTCCGTCAACCCTGCTATTGGACTATCCTAAGGATTGAGAATTGAAACAACCCACAATAAGTGGGAGACCTAAGTATATGCTCCAGGAATCTGAGAGGGATAATATGCAAAGATTGAGGATGTCTCCTTGATGGAATATCTGAATAATTTTCATGTAATAGTGATCCAATAAACATTTGCATTATCCAGCATAGCATTAATAGGTCTGTGGAATTTAACAGACCTGCCCACAAAAGTAGCCCTTTTGGGGCAGCAAAAGGTGGGTTAGCCTTTTTACGTGAGCTTCAATCTAACTATAAAGGTCGCAGTGATGGATATACAGGAATCTTAGCAATTGTCATTATGCCTGATGGCTGGTCTCTGGATCAGGTAAATACTTTGGTACTAGTCAACATCTACGTAAACCCAAGAAACAGACCTGTGATGGTAGACAAGCTGATTGATCACCTACCGGAACTAAAAGGGGATTACTCGGTAGCTAACCTATTAATTACTGGAGACTATAATTTAAACTTGTTTCAGCCTCCAGGAGAGCATTTGGATGGTGCACAAGGTGCCTTGTCAGACCAAAGCTATCCATTTTACAGATGTCAAAATAAAGCTGGAAAACAACTGCTGGGAGCATTTGAATTGGCTGGACTTAAACTACTGAAGGGCCATTTCCCGGGAGATATTCCGCCATTATGGACCAGGTGATTGGACAAAACAGTCTCTTACTTAGACTATACTATGGCAAATTATAGTCTACATAGCCAAACTATAGACTTTAAAATTGACCAATGTCTTGAGAGTAATCATCAACTTCAAAACATTTCGATCAGAACCAATCTGAGTATACTTGGTCCAGGTAGAATCCTGCTAAAAGTAGTGCAGACTGACAACCTGAAACATCTTAAGTGGGATGTAGATAATGAACAAGAACTGGTGGCTACTGCTGTAGAGACACTCAAAGCAGCCTTGATCTGCGATTCAAATTCAATTAAGGCCTGAAAACAGTTTACTGAGTGCCTAGTGGCTAAATTTCCGACTAAAAGCCTACATAGTTGTGGAAGAATTTACTTAAAATAGAACATTGATATGCTGAAGGTGATACATCTGATTAAATCCCAGATTATCTCAACTCTGCAGCAGTTGCGACATTCTCCGTAGAACCTCGTCCTATGAACAAAACTACATGATGGTCTGAGAATGTTCAAAAGAGAGACGTGACCCCATAATGGTCCAAATCACTATTTCAGACCATTAAGAAACGCTGAACTGCCTTTTGATATATGAAAAGCATATGCGGTGACGCAAAGTGAGATTTCTACCCAGTAGATTCTCAAAATAGGAAATCGCATATACAGATTTCCTATTTTCAATTTCCTAACTGCATGTACATGGTATTTCCTAATTGTGACTAGTTGCAAAATGGGCATTTAGAAAATGCAAAAACCATTGAATAGGATCAGGTGATAAACAGGTGCAAAGACACCCACAATGCATCCGTGGTGGCTTTGTACATTCTGGCTAGGAGAATGAGGTTTTTGGCAGAGAGGCAGAGGAGGAAGAGGAAACAAGATAGGCTATTTAGGGCTAGGGTCACCGTGTTGAACTGACTGAGAAGATTATTGAGAGCTAAAGACTCAGTAGTCAGGTAATACTCGATTTAAAAGTGTTACAACGTCAGCTACAGGCCCTTGATGGAGTTCCTTCCAACAGTCCAGCTTCAACTGCAAGGGAGCATGTGCTGGCTATTGAGTCGTATAGTCCCAGGTTACAGTAACTTGGAAAACGATGAGGAAACAAACATGTTGCATGGTTTTCAAGTGGTGTGGCAGGACTTCGGAGGTGCTGCTGTGGCATCAGGGCCTGCATTGTGGGTCACAGTCTTTGCACTCGGCTCTGGTGCAGGCAGAGGTGCTGCACCGGTTCTGAAGTCGCTTTGGAAGCTGATGTACCAGTTTCTTCCGGGTTGCAGCAGAACTCACTCCCAAGAACCCAAGAACCTGATTTGGCACCACTTGGCAAGTAAGAACTCTCAGTAGAAGAGCACAGGTGCTGGCAGGTGAAGTCATTGATAGCCCTGAGATTTCCTAACTGGAGGCAAACTCAGTTCAGGCCCTTGGAGATTCTTGGAAAGCAAGATGTAGAAAGCAAAATCTAGTCCTTTCACTACCAAGACAGAAACAGTAAGCAGCAAGCCAGAAGGACAAAGCAATAGGAGTGGCAGTCCCTCCTTCATCATCCAGCTCTTTTCCCTTGCTGAGTATCCACTGTCCAGAAGTGGTATCAGAGGTTCAGAACTCATACCCATTTCTATCTTTCAAGTAGGCAAACTTCAAAGAGAAGTCTTTGTGGAGGACAAGACCCTGACTTTCCCCACCCTGGCCCTGGATACACTGCAGGAGACTGGAGACTGCTTTGTGTGAGGACATGGACAGCCCTATTCAGGTGCAAGTGCCAGTTCCTATCAGCACTCCAGCTCAGGAAGAACCATCAGCCTTATGATGGCCCATCAGGATATGCAGGACATACCTCAGCTCCCTTTGTGTGACTCTCTAGACTGAATGCACAAACAGTCCAACTTTCATTCTGACCCCATCCAGCAGCCAGGCAGAGGCACAGAATGGTTAAACAGGAAAATTCCCACTTAATAAAAGTGACATTTTCAAACTTACAATTCAAAAACCAACTTCACCAAAAGATGTATTTTTGAATTGTGAGTTTAGAAACTTCAAACTCCAGATCTCTTTCACCTCCCAATGGGAAATTACACTAAAACTCTATGTCAAGGCAATCCCTACGTTACCCCCTGGGAGAGATAGGTCTTGCAAAAGTGAAAAATTAAACTAGCAGTGTTTCAGGACATGCAAAACACACCAGTACATGAGCCACCTTTTGAATACAATGAACCCTGCCCATCGGGCTGCCCTAGGCCTACTTTAGGGGTGACGTACAGGTACTAAAAAGGAAGGCTTGGGCATGGCAAGTGTGGCCCCTTACCAGGTTGACATGGCAGTTTAAAACAGCACTCTCAGGCACTGCAATGGCAGGCGTGAACCATGGTTAAAAGGCTGCTAAGTCTGAGGTACAATTAGTGCTGCAGGCCCACTAGAAGCATTTGATATACAGGTCTTAGGCACACCTAGTGCACTATACTAGGGACTTACTAATAAGTCAAATATGCCAATCATGGATAAAGAAATCACCAATACAATTTAGACAGAGAGCACTTGCACTCTAGCACTGGTCAGCAGTGGTAGTGCACCCAGAATCCTAAAACTAGCAGAAACTAATTTTAGCACAGAATCAAAAACTGGTGGTCAGAAGTAAAAAGACAGGGGAAACTACACCAAGAGCTGCCAGGCCTAACATGTACTATTTCTGTTTTCTTTCTTTTAACACACTATAATGGACCCGGTGACCAGATTAAAGTACATAACTAATTACATCTTTTTAAATTGATGCACCATTCATAAACATACCAAACCAGATATAGGTAATTATAGCAATGCACTAATACACCATAATGAAAACATTTATACATCCACACAAATACTTGTATATGCACTAACTCACCCAGGCACACAATCAATACACTGAAAGAAACACCCATACACTGATGAAGGTACTGACATACCCATACATGCACTCATGCTTACACTGACACACCAGGGCATACACTGACACAGATAGAAACACACTCAGGCACATACCAAAACAGACACTTACAGGGCCAGCCAAACAATAATGCATCAAGTGACAGGTGGCAACGTATGTAACCATGCCTTCCAATTTGCGAGAACTAGCTGGTACAGTAATCTCAGCAGGAGCTGAAGTATGTGCTGAGCTTAAAGTACCTGAACAATCACCAGATGTTCTCTCGTTCTTTCCCTCACCTTCCATAGGAGTACACTTGTGGATTGCCTTTTTGTCTATCCAGATGGAAGACATACCGTGGCTATATTTTTGGGCAGTGCCACATGAGAGTTCTTTGTCACAGAGTTCGCTCTGCACAGATCTTGCTGAAACCTTTTGCTCCCCTGAGGGAAAAGTGAAGAACTGCCAGACATCACTGTCCTTTCTACTGGTCGTTGGTTGCTGTTTTTCATCATCAGGATTATTCTGTGGCTCTACAGTTGGAGGTGGAGCACTCCTTCTGCCATTTCAATTTGTTCAGCAGGCAGGAACTCAGGAACAGCTATGCTTCTCCAGCAAGAGACAGCAGAAAAATAACTTCTTTGAGTGTAGTCTTATAACAAAATTTGTATGTTTAAACAGCAATACAGTAGAAAGAAGATTTTCTTTGTGTCATTGAGTGGATCCACGAATGTCAGCCGCAGATCCGTGGATTGGCCAAAATTATAAAACAACTGAATTTTGTGCAAAAAGAAACAGGATTGTTTGTATGGATTCAAATATGTTTACCATAAAGCTATACTTCAGAGGAGAGACTCCTATGTACATAAAATATATTTTTTAATAAATTGGTGAATCCATGGTTCCGAATCCATGGATCCATCCCAAATACTTGATCAGAACAATAACCATAGGGAATGGCCCGTCTACATTACGCGGCACCGCAAAGGACCTGTGGACCCAAAATGTTTAAAAAAGTAATTAATGCAATTGATACACTTATATTTATATTATCAATACTTTATTATTGGGTTTTTTACACCTATTTTGTCTGCCTTTTCACTGTCTTCACATTCTTTTTCTCCTTATTTTCCATGTCCTCTTCTTGTTTTGCCCTCGTTTTCACTGCTTTTACCTTACTCTATTACTGTTTTTTGAAGGCCTTCTCATTGCTATGCTCTAGTTTATACTATGTTCTCCTTGCTGTTTTGTGCATTTTATAAGTACCTACTCTATGTTTTCCCCTAGTAGAGGGAGATCAGCCCATGCTAATACATACATTGACACACCCAGACATAAACTCATGAATGCATCAACACACCTAGACATGCACTGATATATATACTGATACAGCCGGACATAAACTGATGTTTGCACTAATACATCCATGCACACACTGATGCATACACTAATACACCCAGGCAAACACTGTTGCATACACTAACCCTCCCAGGCACACATTAATACATACACTAACACACCAAGACACAAACTAATATATACACTGACACACCCAAGAACCCCTTGATACATACACTGACACACCCAAGCAAACACTGATGCATGCACTAATACATCCAGGCACACAGTCATACATACACTAACAAGCCCAGGCACACACTGATACATTTGCTAACACAGCCAAGAACACAGTGACGTATACACTAACACACCCAGTCAGACAGTAATGCATGTATTAGGAAAACAAGGCACACAGTCATTCATACACTAGCACACCCAGGCACACTCTGCTACATACAGTGACAGAGCCAGGCCCACACTGATGTGTGCACTAACACACCCAGGCACACACTGATATATATACTGAAACACCCCAGAGTACAATGATGATTACACTAACACACCCATTCAGACACTTATGCATACCCCTACACAGTCTGGCACACATTAATGCATACATTAAGATATCCAGGTACATACAGATGCATACACTAATGCATTTAAGCATACACTGATGCATACATTGAGGGATCTAGGCACATACTGATGCATACAGTAACACACCCAGGCAGACACCCATGCATACACTGACACACCCATGCACACACTCATGCATACACAGACACACACATACATACACTATTACATACTCTGACACATCCAGGAAGAAATTCACACATGCACTAACATACTCTAACACACACTGATATATATACTGAGACACCCAGACACACACTTATTCATGTACTAACACATCAAGGCAAACACTCCCTGATTCAGTCATCCACACACTCATAATGTATACTTTGAAACATAAAGGGGTATTGGCCAAAGGTCAACCCTCCCACCTCCCACTATGTTTACAAATCCCTAGAAATGAACTGAAAAAAGAACATAGGTTACAGAAACGTTATAGTTAGGAAACAGAATTAAAAAACCTTAGAAATTCAATTTTAAAAAACAGAGGCTATAAGGCTGTTATAGTTAGGGTGACATTTCAAATGTGATGTCATTTCAGGTGTCATCAGTGATATCAATGACCATGTCATGAGTGATGTAATATGTGAGGATATAAGCAGTGGATTATGGGAGCGTAAGTTATAGGTAGGTGAGGTAACTTTAACTGTTGAATTTCTATGGTTTTGTACATTAGAAATGTCAGCCTACCTATAATGTCCTTGTAACTTTTTTTTTCAGTGAAAATATATATTTATATACAAAAGATGACCCTTTCTGTAACCTCTATCCACGGGGGTTCCCAACACTTCAGGTCAGCTTCAAAAAACAGGATCCGGGAATCCAGCTGAACACTCCAAAAAACACAAATTGTTGAAACACAAGTCCTGGTAAACACCACACATTTATTTTGTTATAAAGTGACTGCATACTCATATCCTGATGCATTTTAGCAGTGATGCCTTGTTCAGAGGAGAGCAGTTGCATTACACACAGATGCTGTTTAAATACGTATGCCACATGATATTTGTCAGCACTTCAACTTCCATAATGTACCTTTACTAATATCACAATCTCCCTTCTGTTGTGTAATCATCAAGTACTGCTTAAATGGTGTTGTATCACTACATATGCCCTATTACATATTGCTTCAGATGCATGGCATATCAAAATATAAAGTGATCACGTGCATTTCAGTAAAATTAAAATTCTTTTATGTCCCAGCAACTCTCATTACATTATTAATGCTGCCACTCAAATGCCTCATTTCTCTTTGGTGCAGGGAATCAAGAACAGTGAAAAAGAGGTAAATTCCCATCTCTTCACCCTTTCTCACCTTCATATCCATTATTATTGGATTAATTCCTTCATATTTTGATATGCCAGTGGACGTAGTGTCACTATAAACCTCCATAGCACATTAAGATGGTTGAAAGGCCCATAGATATTTTGTAATACCCCAGACCTTCTAGTCTGTTAGACCACATAATAATGCTTGTGGACATCATTGTATTTTGTCCAATGCATAATGTGTTTATTTGAGATGAAAAATGTACTATATACAAAAACAGGGTACAGCTATGGGCACGTCTTTTGCACCTATGTATGGCAATCTAACTATGGGACATTGGGAGGTGGAAACAATATGACAGAACACAACAATTAAACACTTAAAGAGGAAGTTCTATGGGTCTGCTTCATTGCTTGAAGTTCAGCATGCAGGGGAAGAGGAGGAGAAACCCATGTACTGTATAATGTATTCTGATCACAGGTAGCTATATGAAGTACAATAATGAGATTACAACATTTCCAGCAGTTTGCATAAACATTGTCAGATGCAAGTAAAATATGGGTTAATATGTATGAATGTGTTCAAAATCATTGAGCATGGGGGGAGGAGTAACATTGATTAATACTGGTTAATTGTACTTCAGACAGGAGAGGAGGGTTAGTTGTAGGCCCCATGCAGAAACAGAATGGGGTACTTTACCTGAAATTGAAAAATATGTGTGTATGGTCTGTTACCAATTGTTGAGCATTCAATTTACCTACACATGAACAGAATGGGATACTTTACCTGAAAGTGGAGAATATATGTATATGATCTGTTTTGAGCATTCAATTCCCAGTTCATAGAGATTGTCAATTCATATACAATCATAATAGTCAAGATAGAATATAGACTGATTAATACATGGGGGGTCATTCTGACCCTGGCGGTCATGCCGCCAGGGCCAACCACCGCGGGAGCACCGCCAACAGGCTGGCGGTGCTCCCATGGGCATTCTGACCGCGGCGGTACAGCCGCGGTCAGAAACGGGAAACCTGCGGTGTCCCGCCAGTTTTCCGCTGCCCAAGGGAATCCTCCATGGCGGCGCTGCAAGCAGCGCCGCCATGGGGATTCCGACCCCCTTACCGCCAGCCTGGTTCTGGCGGTTTTGACCGTCAGAACCTGGCTAGCGGTAACGGGTGTCGTGGGGCCCCTGGGGGCCCCTGCAGTGCCCATGCCAATGGCATGGGCACTGCAGGGGCCCCCTAACAGGGCCCCACCAAGATTTTCAGTGTCTGCCAAGCAGACACTGAAAATCGCGACGGGTGCAACTGCACCCGTCGCACCCCTTCCAATCCGCCGGCTCCATTCGGAGCCGGCATCCTCATGGAAGGGGGTTTCCCGCTGGGCTGGCGGGCGGCCTTCTGGCGGTCGCCCGCCAGCCCAGCGGGAAACTCAGAATTACCGCGGCAGTCTTTTGACCGTGCAGCGGTATTCTGCCGGCGGGACTTTGGCGGGCGGCCTCCGCCGCCCGTCAAAGTCAGAATGACCCCCATTGTCTGGGTATTTTGCAGCCTTTAGGAATTGGAGCGTTTTTTAGAACTTTGCAATTTATAGGATTTGGTATGCATATATATAAATCACAATGGAATATAAGGAATCATTCAGATTGTTCCATAAAATTGGAAATCTTGTGGAAAAGTGTTGAATAATTGCTATGGATGAGTTTAATTAACTCCCCAGTCATGCCCATTGCAGTGTTGATTAGAATATGAATTTATATTCCTTTTGAAAAAAGAAATCATGTTGCATTTTAATATTTGTTCAAATTTGATGGATATTTGTATTGATTGACACTATATTGCACCTGCTTTGAGTAATGTTGGATTGTTGACAACGAAACAGAGAGATAGTTGCAACCAATAGTATGTCACAGGAAGTATTGCATCCAGTCAAGTGTTTTAACGGAGGGTGGTGGTATGAGGTATTGTTTCCCATTAAATGGGCCCACTATTCGCACTAATCAATGGCCCAGTTGAAGGCTTCGGCATAAACAGGTAGGGTATCTTGGTTTGCACCATGCACTTTGGTGGTTGAAATATGATAATAAAAGATTGAATGAGCAACTAACAAGTCTGTTGTACAGTACGGGATTGTGCCATAGTCCTGATAGAGCCAATGAGGATTGGGATGACAGAGGTGAATTCAGGATCATTGTATGCAGAACTGACTTTCCATGTTTAGTGTGGTGATCAGACTGTACACTCCGTGCACCCAGACATAAGATGGTAGGAGGTTGCCAGCAGATTCAGGAAGGAGTTGTAACCCTTGCTGCCTCTGACCGGTGAAACAGAGGTTGGACATTGGGAACCCTCCCTGGACACAGTAAGGAGCGAGAAGCGGAGTAGTTGGGGGTTGCTGTGGAATCCTTGAAGGGAGACGAATGAGGACAACCAACCCATGTTTTGAGGTTTCACCTTTAACTAATGATCACGGAAGAGGTGAAGAGATATAATCCACCCGGAATCACTGGTCATAGTCCGGTCCACCTTAACATCCTTGAACTCAGCGAGTCTAGTGCTGAGCTGTAAAGTAGGATTAGAAATTGGGATGGAAGACTGAGGAGATCTAGTAAATGACTGTAGTTTAAGCCTTGGGTCCTGTGAAAATTGCCTCAATACATTGGTTGCACAGATTTGATATTGCTTAACTGGACACAATGTGACATGAACAGAGGTGCGGGGGTGTCAAGTACAGAGCGACGACAGATGAATGGAGCAAACAGGAACAACAGCCAATGAAATATTTG
The DNA here is from genome assembly GCF_031143425.1 of Pleurodeles waltl. Classification (NCBI taxonomy): domain Eukaryota; kingdom Metazoa; phylum Chordata; class Amphibia; order Caudata; family Salamandridae; genus Pleurodeles; species Pleurodeles waltl. The sequence goes on along the minus strand of NC_090437.1, from coordinate 253,469,101 downwards.
ATAATCACAATGATGGGAAATAAGTACAATTGCAAACACAAGGATCGAATTGGGGGGTCCCCAAAGAGGTTGATGAAAGAACTTGAACAAGAACGCATAATGGAAATTGATAAGTAGTGGGAAAGCATCATTAAAAAAATACATCAAGTGCAACTGTATCCTGAGAGGTTTACTAATATTTGTTTTGCCAACACTTAAGTGGTCATCATGACATTGGTGCTGAGTGATAAAGTGGCGGAAATACCACCAACAGGCTGGTCGTAATTACTTCCAAATTAAGACCATGGCGGTGAGAACTCCCATTGACAACCAATGTACCACACCATCCGCCAGGGCGTTAACACCACTCACCACGGTGGTAGCCATCAACAGCCAGGTGGAAGACAAGGTACCGCCCACCATATCATGAAACTGCAATCCGCTATGATTTCCGGGGAGGAACCAATACCATCAAAAGCCTAGAAGAAACACAACACAGAAGACCAAAGACTTACCATCAGAGACACAGAGAAGAACAATGCCGCCATGGAACCGGAACTGCAAGTCTTCCCGATGCTCTTCTACGCCTGGAGCACCAACGCCAATGAAGATGACAACGGTGAGTATAGCCACCTAGCACACAAGTGAGGGAGCGAGGAAAAGGAGAGTGACACACACACACACATGACACACACCAGGCACACACACACACACCCTACACACAACCAGCTGCAGACGTAAACCAATGGCACACAACACACTGCATAAAAATACAAGGACTAGAGTTTGGAAATACTAACAAAGTATTTGCAAGGCAAAAGCCACCACATGAAGCAATTGGAAAACAAAGAGATATGTACAATTGTCCACAAAGGGTGAATGCCCAGTCCAAAGTACTAAGGGCTCACATGGCAACAGGGCACAGTCCAAGGCCCAACTTGTTTCCTGACAACATCCTCACAGAACTGTGCTGGGGGATCATTATTGAAGTGGGCAGGCACCTCAGGGGGAAATGGGGTGGGGGGCACCTCAGCCAAAGTCGGGAACTTGCCCACTGCTTCTGGAGGGGGCTCCTTGCCCATTTCCCAATGCTAGGGAGTACAAGGTCACAGTCTCTGGGGTGGGGGACTTGCCCACTGGTTCTGGAGGGAGCTCATTGTACAGCAGTCCCTGGAAGGTGGCTGACATGTCTGCTGCTGAATGTGAGGGCTGCATTGTCTCAGCTGGATGTGAGGGCTCCGTGACCACTGGTGGTGGTGGTGGTATTGGTACCCTGCCAGTTTCTCAGCTGGTGAAGGTGCCTCCTTGGTAGCCTCTGCAGAAGGTGAGGGCTGCTGTGTCTCAGCTGCAGAAGGTGCCTCCTGGGCAGCCTCTGTTGGAGGCGAGGGCTGCTGTGTCTCAGCTGTGGAAGGTGCCTCCTGGGCAGCCTCTGCAGGAGGTGAGGGCTGCTGTGTCTCACTTGTGGAAGGTACCTCCTGGGCAACCTCCGTTGAAGGCAAGGGCTGCTGTGTCTCAGCTGGAGGTGAGGACTTATGGGCAGGACGGGCGGAGGGAGGGGAATGGAAGAGATCAAGTTGGGCAAGGAAAAGCTTCTTAGGGATGGTGGGTGGGATGAGGGAGGAGGGATGGGAGTGGAGGTTGATGGAGTGGGTGTTGGAGGAGTACATCTGCTGGACTTGGATGCATGTGCATGGGTAGTGTGGTGATGTGAGGTGAATGGCTGCTGGGTGTCAGAATGCCTGCTTTTGTGTCCTTTAGGATTGGTGGGACAGACAGGGTGGGGGAGGACACAGTGGAGGCGTGGATCGATGTTGTGGAGGTGTCTGCCAGTGAGGTGTGTGTGCTGCTTGGTGTGGTGATGTTGGCAGTGGCTGTTAAAGCAGTGCATGCAGTTGTGAGTGTGCACATGACTGTGAGGGAGGTGGAGGAGGTGGAGGAGGAGATAGTGAGGAAGTGGATGTGGTTGTGTGTGCAAGTGTCTGGTGTTTGAGTGAATGCTTGTGGACTGAAGTGTGGTGCCTGTGTTTGACTGTGCCACTCTTGTGTGTTGTCTTGTGTTCATGCTCATATGTATGTGTGCATGGTATGCGTTGGGGCTGAGGAGACTGGGACCGGGAATTGGTAGTTGGAGGGGGGACTGTAGGAACAGGGACAATAACTGCCATCAGAGAGGAGGCCAGAGCCTGAATTGATCTCTGTTGGGCTGCCAATCCACCGTGGATGCTCTCTAGGAATGCATTGCATTGCTTCATTTGGGATGCTAGCCCCAGGATGGCATTCACAATGGTTGACTGCCCTGCAGAGATGGATCTAAGGAGGTCAACAGCCACCTCACTCAGGGCAGCAGGGCTAACTGGGGCAGGGCCTGAGGTGCCGGGGCAAAGGAGATGCCCACCCTTATGAGTAAGCGGGCATGGTCAACTCGCTGAGGGGCTACTGGGAGGGTAGTGCTGGTATGGGGGTGTCGGAGGACCTGCAGCTGGGGTGGTCACAGAAGTGTCCACCACCACCAGGGAGCTTCCATCGGAGGAGGTATCTGAATCAGTGTTGTCACCTTCTGTCTCCACCGTGGTGCTCCCCTCGCCCTCCGTCCCACTGGTTCCCTCGGCATTAGTGGACTCTGCCTCCTGGGTACTGTGGGATGCAGCTCCCTCTGTCGCCGGTACCCCTGCTCCTCCGCCAGATGATGCTAATACACATATAGACAGGATGACAGAAGAAAAAAGGGGGAGAGAGAGAGAAAGGGAACACTGGGTCAATTACAGCACAGTTGGCATACACAGCATCATCACACACATGGATCAGGACTGAGCACTATGTATTGCACAGGCATTGATTTGGCTATATGTCAGAGCAAGACGAGGGCCAAACACGGCAAAAATGCACACCTTCTGGGACCCACAAAACTCTGACTGACATGGAATGCAAACTAGCTAGATTACCTGCATTTGCCATACACCCATTACCCTTGAGCTGGACCATGCTGCAATGTCTGGCCTGGCATTAAAGGGCACCCACTAACTCACATGCACCACCCGGATCCCATGACACCTACCAATTATTGGAGTAACGCCCACTGTACTCTCCCCCTTGTGGATGCTGTGATGCCCTCAAGCGCCCATCCAGCTCTCGGTAGGCCACTGCCAGTATGCACGCCATCAGGGGGGATAGGTCCGACAGGCACCCCTTTCTCGTTGGGAGGCCATCCCCAGCTGGGCCTCCACGGTCTTCCGTGCCCAGCATCTCAGGTCCTCCCACCGTTTCTTGCAGTGGGTGCTTCACCTGCTGTAGACCCCCAGGGTCCGCATGTCCTTGGCGATGGAACTCCACAATCCCTTCTTTTGATGGGTGCTGACCTGCAGAGGGAATGCAGACAGGAGGACACCATTACAAAGACAATCCAGCCTGTCACACAAATGGCCCACCAATCCCGTTTACATCACCATTGGCACACACATCGTCTAGCACCCTCCATGTACCCTACCACCAGACATTCCCCCCAATGACACGATGCTTGCACACACACCTGCATGCATCCTTCGTGCATCATGCATCGTGCCCAGGGTATAATCACCTGTTGGTCTGGAGGCCCATACAGAAGTCCATACTAGGGTAGGAACTCATCCACAAATTGCTCCAACTGCACCAAAGTGTAGGGAGGGGCCCTCTCCCCAGTCACACAGGCCATGATAGGTTCCAGACACAGGTCACAGCAGCACGTGCAGTGTAGGTGTTGTCCTATGGAAAGTCAGGAAACAAGTGAAGATTTAGATAGAAAATGGCAGTCACGCCTGCGGCGGTGTACACCATCACAACCGGAGCTGATCCCCATTGGCCAGTGTACTCCATAGAGCCCCATATTAGCCGATGAGGAATTGCACGGCGGTGCAAGACCGCACTCCGCCACAACACCCAATGTCGGCGGAGCTACCGCATATCCACCTGTGCCAAGATACAGGACAGGCAGTCGCCATTTCAAGGTGGTGGACAATGATCAGATAAACTATAACTGCGTCAATGCCTAAAATTGCACATTCATTGCCATTCTCACTGTCCCATCACATTGATGCTGTATGTACACTGAGGTGGTGGTTCCATTGTTCAAATTGTGATAGCCTACTCACTCTTGTGTCCCGTAGATACTTACCGCTGCAGATGAATAGGAGGAGGAGACAAACTCCTGTGTACAGACCCCTTGTGGACTTGGCTACGCTGGAGGACAGGCACATTAGACTCACTTATAGACTGGACAGGGCTACAATCACAGAGCTGTGTGCCCAATTAGAGCCTGACCTGACATCAGCCATCCGTCATCCCACTGGGATTCCTCCCTCTTGTGCAAGTGCTATCAGTGCTCCATTTTCTGGCAACTGGTTCTTTCAGTGGGCTTGGCAGCAGGAATGTCACAGCCAATGTTCTCAATCGTGCTGGCAAGGGTTTTGTGTGCCCTAGTGAAAAACATGTGCAACTACATTGTTTTCCCCCAGGTGGAAGATTTGGCCACTGTAAAGACAGGATTCTAAGCAATGAGGCATATCCCCAATATTATCGGGGCGATTGACTGTACACATATTGCATTTGTCCTCCCTCCACTCTGCCAGAATGAACAGGTGTTCAAGAATCGGAAGTGTTTCCACTCAATGAATGTCCAAATGGTGTGCCTGGTGGACCAGTACATCTCCCACGTCACTGCCAAGTATCTTGGGTCGGTGCATGAAGCCTTTGTCCTAAGGAGTAGCAGCATCCCAAATGTGATGGCACAACTACAGAGGCACAGGGTATGGCTAATAGGTAAGCCAGAGTCCCCACCCACTGTATGTCAGTGTATGCCTTCAGGTGTTATCCCCATAACATTGTGTTAGGCTAATGTTTTCCCCTCCATACTTGGAGGTGACTCTGGCTACCCAAACCTATTGTGGCTGCTGACACCTGTGAGGAATGTCAGGACAGGGGCTAAGAACCGTTATAATGAGGCACATGGGTGAACCAGAAGAATAATCTAAAGGACCTTCGGCCTTTTGAAGGCCAGGTTCAGGTGCCTCCATCTGACAGGTGGGTCCCTGTGCTACTCACCCGGGAAGGTCTGCTAGATAGTAGTGACATGCTGCATGTGGCACAACCTGGCCCTCAGACGACATGAGCGTTTTCTGCAGGAGGAGGAGACTGGAGATGCCCCTGTGGCAGCCGTGGACCCTGAGGACAGTGAGGGTGAGAAAGCAGAGGATGAGTATGTGGACAACAGAACATCAGTTATAAGTCAATGCTTCCAAAGACACAGATGAGACAGTGGAACTGATCATTGCTCTGACTATTGATTTTATCTGTGTGACTGTAGCATGATGGCATTCGTTTCCTTTGCATCTCAACTTACTGTCACCTATGGCTTGCCATTTTACAGATGTTGGTGATGTGACAACAGTATCCTGATGTGATTACTACAGACAGTTACAGGTCTTTAATTGTATGGTAACACAGTGTTCACATCATTTTCACCAGATGTGACTGTTCCCCTGAATGTCCATCCTCAACATATTCAATACTATAAGTCAAGTTGTGTTCAAGGGTGTTTATTGAAGTGCTATAAAATTGAGGGTAAAGTGCAATAGAATCGAGTGATGATAGAGGAAAATCCATGGTATTGTTCCAGTCTGTTTCTAGCACAGGTATAGTGTCCAAGGGGCCATAGGAAGGGGAGCAAAGGCAGTTCAAAGTGAACAAGGTGACAGGGTGGGACACAAAGGGGACAATCAGGAGTTTCTCATTTCCTGGGGGTGGTCTTGGCAAGTATCTCTGGCTTCTGTCTGGGTCGCAGGGAATGTTTGTGGGGTGGTTCACCTTCTGCAGGGGGAGGGGTGCTTGTAGCCTCTGGGTCCTGTTGCAGGGCCTCCTGCCCACTAGCTGCTGCAGACGTGGTGGGATGGTCAATAGAATGGTTAGTGGTAGGGTGCCACTGGTGTGCTGTCGATTCCCTCATGATGTTGGCCGTGTCTGCCAGCACCCCTGCTAAGGAGATCATGGTGGTGTTGAGAGCCTGCAAGTCCTCCCTGATCTCCAGATGGTGTTCCTCCTGCAGCCGCTTGTTCTCCTGCATGTTGTCAAGGATCTGGCCCATCATGTCCTGGGACTGTTTGTAGGCACCCAGGATCTTGGTGAGTGCTTCCTGGAGTATCGGTTCCCTGGGTCTGTCCTCCCCCTGTTGCACAGCAGTTCTCCCAGCTTCCCAGTTGGCCTGTGCCTCTGTCCCCCGAACCGTGTGTCTACTGCCACTGACCCCAGGTCCCAGATCGTCCTCTGTTTGTTGGGTTGCCTGGGGTCTCTGTAGTGGTGGACACACTGCTGATTGACGTGTCCTGGGGACAGTGGTATGGCCCGCTGGATGGGTGCAGTTGTGATGTTTCCTGAGGGGGGAGGATCTGTGGTGGGTTGGGACTGTGGCAGGGTAACCGACTGTCCAGAAGTCCCTGATGGGCCATCGTGATCCAGGCATGCAGAGCTGCTGTCATCACTGTGGGACTCTTCTGGGTGGGGACTGGATGTGGCTGGCACCTCCTCTCCAGTGACGTTGAGTGGGGGTCCTGTGGGGATGTTAATGCAGTGTTATTGTTTCTGCGTATGCCATCTTGTGCATGGGTATGTTTCCCTCTATGTTTGTTATAAGCAAGGCAGCTTTGGCTTGTGTGAGTTATACTTGGTTTGGCTAAGTGATTGTCACTAGTGTGCATGCTATGGTGATGGGTGTCAATGCAGGTCTGGTGTGGGGGTCCATGCATTGTTGTTGCATGCAGGGCTTGGTATTGGGATGGGTGGGTTGTGTTGGTGGGTTATATGTGAGGTGGTGGGGTGAGGGTAGGGGTTGTTGTTTGTGATGGCATGCAGGTAGGGTGGGGGATAAAGTAGTAAGGATTTGACTTACCAGAGTCCATTCCTCCTGCTACTCCTGCCAGGCCCTCAGGATGCATGATCGCCAAGACTTGCTCCTCCCATGTTGTTAGATGTGGGGGAGGAGGTGGGGGTCCACCACCAGTCCTCTGTACAGCTATCTGGTGTCTTGCAACCACAGAACATACCTTCCACAGTAGGTCATTCCACCTCTTCCTGATGTCATCCCTTGTTCTTGGGTGCTGTCCCACGGCGTTGACCCTGTCCACGACTCTCCGCCATAGCTCCATCTTCCTTGCAATAGATGTCTGCTGCACCTGTGATCCGAATAGCTGTGGCTCTATCCGGATGATTTCCTCCACCATGACCCTTAGCTCCTCCTCTGAGAACCTGGGGTGTCTTTGCGGTGCCATGGGTGTAGTGTGAGTGGTATGTGTGAGGGTGTGTGAGGTGATGTGTTGGCGTGTGTGCTGTGAGGTGCCTGGATGGTGCATGGGTGATGGTGTTTTGTGGCTCAGATTCAGTGGGTGTTCCTGGCTTGTCTCTCTCTCTCAGTTGTCAAAATCCTTGGGTCGTAGAGAGTTGTGGGTACTGCGTGTGTGTGTTTAATAGTGGTGTGGGTGTGGTGTGTGTATGTGTGTCAGGTGTGTGTAGTTTGAATTGTCCAATGTGGTGTAGTTTTGTTAGTGTGTGTGTATTTTGAGCGCGGCGGTGTGTACCACCAATGGTTCTCCACAGTTGAATGTCTGCCACAGTGATTCATGGGTCATGATGCTGTGGGCATATTTCTGTTGGCGTAACGGTGTGTGTTTTGGTACTGCCATTTTATCACTGACCTTTGGGCTGGCGGACTTGTGTGTGTGTCTGTATAGTGGCGGATTTCTATGTATGGGTCATTCTACGGGTAGCGGTATACCGCTGCGGTCGTGGTATGTTGGCGGCAGTCAGCATGGCAGTAAGCGGCACTTACCGCCAATGTTGTAATGAGGGCCAGAGTTTGAAAATCAAGGGAAAGAATTGCCTGAAAGATTCAGGAGACAAGGCTATCCAAATTCAGTGCTAGAAGAAGCATTCACAAACGCAAGATTGATGAACAGGGAATAACTTTTGACTCTAAAACCTGCCATAAAATCAATGGATGAGAAGACAATGAGGTATATTATGGACTTCAATCTCTCAGATAAAGAAATTAGAAAATTATTGCTGAACTAGTAAAACATCATTAGGATGGATGCCGATCTAAAGGAACGGTCTCCGATCACCCATGAATTACATATAGGAAAACAGCCTCTTACGACGACATTTTGGTTCAAAGTTATCTCCCTATGGAAAGAATTGACATTAAGAACTGCCTCAGGAAATCTGGCTTCTTTAGGTGCCAGAAATGTAAAGGTCACCATTATGGTTGCAACATTGCCTGGTTCAAAAGCTCGGTTTGGTAGAATTGTAATGATCAAAAAAAGGATTTCTTGTGGAAAAACAAGTAATCTATGTGCCAGAGTGTGATTGTAGCAAGAGGTACACTGGTAGCACAGTCAACAAGCTGAAACTACGGATAGTTCAACACCTCAGAACAATCTCTAACATGGATTATATCTATGCAATGGATAAGAACATTTGGGACTAGCATGGGGGCACCAAAATGTTATGTGCTTTTATACCATTCAGCATACAATGCTATACCGTGAGGGGAGATCAGGAATTAGTGCCCGAGGAGAGCAGAATCGAAACAGATAATCACAATTGGAACTGAAATACCTTGGTGATTGAAATGGGGTCTTTTTTGGCAGTCAGGTTACCCCCTGTCCAAGCAAGGACCCTCAATCTGGTCAGGGCAAAGGAAAAACCTGCCTGGTTAAACCCCGCTCACCTCCTTGGTAGCTTGGCACGAGCAGAACAGCTTATCCCAAAAGCAATGTGTAAAGTATTTGTATCAACACAAACAGTAATACAGTGAAACACTACAAAATAGACACCAGACAGTTTAATTTCTTTTTAAATATTAATCTAAGTAAACAAGACCAAATACAATTAAAATCTACAATACACAATTAAAAATTTGACCTTAGCAATGCTACAATTTCATGTTAAGCGGTGTCGCGATGGAGTCAATTCACACAATGTGATGCCACTGGCGAGGTTTATGGAGTGACACAGACCCCCAGGTACAGTACCTTAGCAAAAGTGGAAAGCAGGCCGGGGCATGGAGTCGGGGAGCAAAGCATCGCTGGATCTGGTGCTGCGAGGCGATGGAGTAGAGCATCACAAAGAGGCATCAGGTCCTTGCTATGGAGCGAAGTCACAATGATGAGGAGTGACCTCCCGGGTGGTGGTCATGTCACAGGGTCACAGGTGCTGCGATGTAGTCCGGTGTCATGAACATCGGTGATACAACACTCCGATCTTGCGTGTTCTTGGGACATCAGCGGGTTCAGTGATGTGAGGCCTGTGAAGTCAGTGGGGTTGCTGCTCTTCTGCGAGGTCCATGGCTTATGGTGCAGGTGGCGTCATGGGTTCCGTGCAACGGTGTCCTTACAAAGTCGTACGGTGTCGTATGCCAATTGCTTCACAGGATTTCAACGGAAATTCACTCTCAAGGGCCCAGGAACTGGAATGGCTCCCACTGACAAGCTAGAGTCCACAGCATGCAGGCTCATAGACTGGTTGGTGAAGCCTTTGCTGTCCCTGAGGCTTCAAAAACAGGAGGCAAGTTCAGTCCAAGCCCATGGAGAGACCTCTCAAGCCGAAATGATCAACAAATTCCTGTCTTTGTCCCCTTTCACAGGAAGAAGCAGCCACTGCAAGACAGTCCAACAAAGCACTCACAGACAGCACTTCTCCTCAGCTCTTCAGCTCTGCTTCTTGGCAGAGGTTCCTCTTTAATCCAGAAGTGATCAAAAGGCTGGGGTTTTGGGTCCAATACTTATACCCCTTTCTGCCTTTGAAGTTGCCCAACTTCAAAGAAAAGTCACTGTTGTTTACAGGATCCTGCCCTGCCCAGGCCAGTCCCCAGGAACACATGAGTGGGTTGGAGACTGCATTGTGTGAGGGCAGGCACAGTCCATTCTGGTGTAAGTGACCACTCCTCCTTCCACTCTAGCCCAGATGACTTATCAGATATGCAGGCCTCACCCCAGCGCCCTTTGTGTCACTGTCTAGAAGAGATGCAAAAACAGGCCAGCTGTCAGTCTGACCTAGTCAGGGAATCCAAAAACAGACAGACTCACAGAATGGTTTAATCCCTGTTTTCTAAAAGTGATATTTTCAAATTAACAATCTAAAAAACAACTTTACTAAAAGATGTATTTTTAAATTGTGAGTTCAGAGACCCCGAACTCCAACTTTCTTTCTGCTCTGAAAGGGAAACTTCACTTTAAGAACATTTAAAGGCAGCCTCCATGTTAACCTAAGAGAGAGACAGGCCTTGCAATAGTGAAACTCAAATTTAGGTGTATTTCAGTGTAAACCACACAAGTACATGTCCCACCTTTAACTATACACTGTACCCTGCCCATGGGGCTACCTAGGGCCTACCGTAGAGGTGCCTTACATGTACAAAAAGGGAAGGTATGGGCGGGACAAGTGGGTACATTTGCCAGATCAAATTGGCAGTTTAAAACTGCACATACAGACACTGTAGTGGCAGGTCTGAGCCATGGTTATCGGGCTACTTATGTGGGTAGCACAATCAGTGCTGCAGGCACACTAGTAGCATTTGATTTACAGGCCCTAGACACCTCTAGTGCACCTTACTAGGGACTTACTAGTAAATCAAAGATGCCAATTATGGAAAAGCCAATTAGACATACAATTTCACATAGGAGCACTTGAACTTTAGCACTGGTCAGGAGTGGGTAAAGAGTCCAAAGTAACAAAAACTGCAAAAACAGAGTCCAGCACAGAGCAACAACTTGGGAAGTAGAGGCAAAAAGTTAGGGGAGACTATGGCAAGGATGCCAGGTCTAACACGTGCCCCCACCAGCTGAAAGTGGGGAGAACTACCCAACCTCATGGGAGTTTTCTTCACTAAGGCGGAAGCATTTGGACAGACCATCAGCATTGGCATGTTCTGTTCCAGGGCTGTGTTCCACTGTAAAGTCCATCCCCTGTAGAGAAATGAATCACCACAACAGTTTTGGATTACCAACCTGGAAGTGAGTCTCAAACAAGTAGGTCGTAGCTTATTTAGCACCCAGACCATAGCAAAAGCTTCACGCTCAATTGCACTCCACCTATGTTCCCTGGGAAGTAACCTCCTACTGATGAAGACTACAAATTGATCGAGGCCCTCTTCGTTTAGCTGTGACAACACTGCTCCTACACCATGCTCTGAAGCATCAGTCTGCACAAGAATTTCTTGAGAGAAGTCAGGTGCCTTCAACACGGGTGGCGTGCACATGTCTGCCTTCAGGGCATTAAAATCTGTCTGGCAAGACTCAGTCCAGATCACTTTCTTTGGTTGCTTTTTGGAAGTTACCTCTGTTAAGGGAGCAACAATGGTGTCATACCCCTTGACAAACCTCCTACAGAAACCTGTGAGACCTAAAAATGATTCCACCTCAGTCTGGGTCTTGGGAGGCTCCAAGCCAGAATAGTGTCAATCTTGGCTTGTAGGGGGCCACCTGGCCACTCCCTACCTCTGCCCCAAGTACACCACAGAGCCCAGCCCTGTTTTACACTTGCTAGCCTTAATAGTGAGGCATGCCTTCTGTAGGGCCTCCAACAATTTACAGAGGTGCTGCAAGTGTTCTTCCCAAGTGGAGATGAACACCGCAATGTCATCTAGGTAGGCTGCACTGAAATCATCCAATCCATCTAACACCTGGTTAACCAGCCTCTGAAAGGTTTCAGGGGCATTTTTCAGCCCAAAGGGTATCACCCTAAACTGGTAGTGCCTATCTGGGTTAGAAAATGTAGACCTCTCCTTAGCCCCCCCAGCCAGAGCCATCTGCCAATATACAGTGGTCAGATCAAAGGTACTTAGATATTTGGCAGCCACTAACCGAACAACGAGCTCATCAGCTCGGGTGATGGGTGTGTGTTAGTCTTAGTGGCCGCATTGAGTCTCCAGTAATCCACACTGAACCTGAGTTCTGGATTGGACCCAGGAGCAGCAGATTTTGGGATGATACCACAGGACTGTCCCAAGAGCTACTGGAGAACTCAATAATCCCAAGAGCTAACATTTTGGATACCTCATCCTTTATGTTGGCCCTAACCTTGTCAGTCACTCTGTAAACTTTATGGCCCTCATTAAAACCCTGGCGGTAAATGACATCTACTACCATGCCAATGGCCGGCAAGATACTGTGACCGCAGTGGTAATCCGCCACGGGTATTATGACCCACACAGAGAATACCGCCACAGTAAAGACACCTACACAAGTCCGCCACACCAAAGGTCAGTGATAAACTGGCGATAGCAAAACCCACACCATTACGCCAACAGGAATACGCCCACAGTATCACGACCCACGAATCAACACAGTGGTCTTTCAACCACAGTAAACCATTGGCGGTACACACCGCTGTGCTCAAAATGCACACGCACTTACAAAACCACACCACATTGGACAATTCAAAATACACACCACACCCTCACACTCATACCACTATAAAACACACAACCCCATTACCCACAAACCCTGACAAAGAAAAAAAAGAGACCAAACACAGAGAGACAAGCAAAGAGCACCCACTCAATCAGAGGCACAGAACACCATCACCCATACACCATCCACGCACATCACAGTATACACCCCAACACATCACCCCACACATCACATCACACATCCACACACATATCACTCACACCACATCCATGGCACCCCAAAGACACCCAGGTTTTCTGAGGAGGAGCTAAGGGTCAGGGTGGAGGAAATCATCTGGGTAGAGCCACAGCTATTCGGATCACAGATGCAGCAGACTTCCATTGCAAGGAAGATGGAGCCATGGCGGAGAATCGTCGATAGGGTCAACGCTGTGGGACAGCACCCAGGAGCCAGCGATGACATCAGAAAGAGGTGGAATGACCTATGGGGGAAGGTACGTTCTGTGGTTTCAAGACACCAGCTTGCTGTGTATAGGACTGGCGGTGGACCCCCACCTCCTCCCTAACAACATGGGAGGAGCAAGTCTTGGCAATAATGAATCCTGAGGGCCTGGCAGCAGTAGCAGGAGGACTGGACTCTGGTAAGTCAAATCTTGACTAATATATCCCCCACCCTACCTGCCATCACAATCCCCCACACTTTCCCTCACTCCCATCACACCACCAACTCACATATATCCCACTATCACAACCCACCCATCCCAATACCAAGTCCTGCATGTAACAACAATGCATGGACCCCCATCACAGACCTGCCTTGGATACCCATCACCAAAGCATGCCCACTAGAGAGACTCACCCAGCCCACAAAAAACTATTTACACAAGGCCAAGCCGACAGGAAAAGCACAATCATACAGGGAAACACACCCATTGCACAAGATGGCACACACAGATACATTAACAATGCATTTGCATCCCAACAGGGACCCTACCCAACGTCACCAGAGAGAAGGTGCCAGCTACATCCAGTCCCCCCAGAAGAGGCCCACAGTGTTGACAGCAGCTCTGCATGCCTGGATCACGATGAACAACCTGGCCCATCAGGGTCCTCTGGACAGTCGATTCCCCTGCCACAGTCACAAACCACCACAGAGCCTCCCCCCTCAGGAAACAGCACCACAGCACCCACCCAGCAGGCCCATACCTCTGTTCCCAGGACACGTCAATCAGCAGTGTGTCCATCACTACAGGGACCCCAGGCAACCCCACAAACCCAGGACGATCAGGGACCTGGGGTCAGTGGCAGTGGGCACACAGTTCAGTGGACAGAGGCACAGGAAAACAGTGAAGCTGAAAGGACTGCTGTGTGACAGGGGGAGGACAGGCCCAGGGAACCGACTCTCCACGAGGCACTCTCAAACATCATGGGAGCATACCACCATTCGCAGGAGACCATGGGCACGGTACTGGCCAAGTTTCAGGAGACCCAGCGGCTGCAGGAGGGACAGTACCTGGGGATCAGGGCGGACCTAACTAAAATATACACCATCCTGGTCACCATTGCAGGGGTGCTGGCTGACATGGGCAAGACCCTGAGGGAGGCAGTGGCACAACAACGGGCCCCTGACACTATCCAAACTGAGGAACAGACTTCCACCTCCACCGGCACCAGCAGGCCACCAGCACCCCACCCCATGCAGAGGGAGAACCACCCTGCAAACGGTCCCTGCAATCCAGGCAGAAGACAGAGAACATTGCCAAGACCCCAGCCAGGAAATAAGACTCTCCGATTGTCACCCTACTGTCCCACTATGTCACCATGTCCACTTTGAACTGCCATTGCTCCACTTCCAATGCCCCATTGGACAATGCACCTGTGATACCAATAGAATGGACTCTACCCTGGACCATCCTCCACCATCACCCCAGCCCCCTGCACTTACCCCCATACTAAGTTGCACAAAAAATAAACACCCTTGAGACATAAACCATACTGGAGTCAGTGTAATGATTAAAAAGATATATTCTTACAACATTCTCAAAACATTGCAACGTGGACAGCAGTACATATAGCAGTAGTCAGAATGGGGTAGACAGATCTGAAAATAGAGAATCCAAAGGGAACAGTCAGTGTCCATAGAAAGAGGGTAAGAGGCTGCCATGTACAATGTCCATAATTTTACTGAAATATAAAGTTGAGTTACAGTCTCTTACCTGTGTGTCACTGGAAGTACTGCTGTATAATGTTTGTTCTGTTGTCCACATCTTCATCATCTGCCTCCTCTTCCTCACAGTCCACAGGCTCCACCGCTGCCACAAAACCATCTCCAGGCTCATCCTCCTGCAGAAAAGGCACCTGCCGTCTCAAGGCCAGGTTGTGCAACATACAGCATGACACGATGATCTGGCACTCCTTCTTGGGTGAGTAGTACAGGGATCCACCTGTCAGATGGAGGCACCAGAATCTGGACTTGAGGAGGCCGAAGGTTCTCTCAATAATCCTCCTTGTACGCCTATGTGCCTCATTGTAACGTTCCTCTGCCCTTGTACTGGGATTCCTCACTGGGGTCAGTAGCCATGAGAAGTTGGGATAACCAGAGTCACCTGAAAATATCAAGGGACAACTGTGAGACACACACTACCGCTTAGGGACAACACTATACTCAGACCCCAACTTATACTGTTTGGGGACCTTTGGCTCACCTATTAGCCACACCAGGTGCCTCTGGAGTTGCCCCATCACATAAGGGATGCTGCTATTACTCAAGGTATAGGAGTCATGCACTGAGCCAGGATATTTGGCATTCACATGAGAAATGTACTGGTCCGTCAAACACACCATTTGCACATTCATTGAATGATAGCTTTTTCTATTCCTGTAGACCTGTTCATTTCTGCGGGTGTGGGGGGGGCAAATGCCACATGTGTACCATCAATGGCACCAATGATGTTGGGGATATGTCCCAGGGCATAGAAGTCAGCTTTCACTGTGGCCATGTGCTTTAGCAGGGCAGACAACACTTTGGTCAACACGTTGGAGATCATTGGCTGAGACATCGCTGATGCCATGGCCACTGTAGTTTGAAAGGAACCACTTGCCAGGAAATGGATCACTGACAGAACCTGCACTAGAGGGGGTATTGCTGTGGGCTGATGGATAGCTGACATCAGGTCTGGCTCCAATTGGGCACACAGTTCTTGGATTGTGGCACGATAAAGTCTGTATGTGACGATAATTTGTCTGTTCTCCATTGTCGACAGGTCCACCAGGGGTCTGTACACCGGAGGATGCCGCAATCTCATCATCTGCCTCAGCGGTTGTGGCCTATGGAGGAGAACAGTGAGCAGAAAGTCATATTTCCACATAGATGGCACAACTGTTTTTGAATTTATGTCACAGAAGCAGTGTGTGAAGTCGAGAGTCAGTAAAAATGGCGGCTACCTGACCTGTGAGGGGGGACAAGGGGAAATGAGGTAAGTGCGCTGGTGTTGTGCTGGGTTGTGGTAGGCAGATGATGACCGCTGCGCAACTTCGCATTGGTTATCATTGGGCCCTATGTGTCCCAGGAGCCAATGGCAATGTACGCCGGCGATGATGGTATGCACCGCCGCGGACGTCACCGACATTTTCTAGCTATTGACTCACTTGCTACCTGACCTTCAACAGGAGAGGATCTACACTGCCTGTGCTTCTGTAACCTGAGTCTGGAATCGACAATGGCTAGAGTGTCTGGGGAAAGGGGCCCTGCCTTCACTGCGGAGGAGTTGGAGAACCTGGTGGATAGGGTCCTACCCCGGTACACGTTACTCTACGATCCTTCAGACAAACAGGTGAGTACACTGTGAGCATGATGTGTGGGCAATGCCTGTTTCGAGTGTTGTGGATGTATGCCACATTTTGGGGGTTGCTATGGCATCCTGGCCTGAGTGCTGCATGAGAGGTGGTCAGTGTATATGCATCAGGGCATGGGCGGGAACTGGTGGGCAATGATTATGATGGTTCAGACGGGTGAGTAATTTCCTTTCCTCCTGTCTTTTCCCTCTAGGTCAGCGCCCACCAGTAAAAGGGTATTTGGAATGCCATAGCCAAGGAGGTGCGGATCCTGGGGGTCTATCACAAGTGGAGCATCCACTGCCGCAAGAGATTGGAGGACCTGAGCTGATGGAAGAAGAAAACGGTGGAGGCCCAGCTGGGGCTGGCCTCCCAACGTGGAAGGGGTGCCCATCGCACCATGACACCCCTGATGTTCCGCATCCTGGCAGTGGCCTATCTGAAGTTGGATGGGCACTTGAGGGCATCACAGCAGCCACAAGGGGGTGAGTACAGAGTCTCAAAGCTGACTTTGCACACTTTAGCAGGGTGGGGGATGGTGGGGGTGGGTGGCCCTAGGCCAGTGCGATAATGGCAGGGTAGGTCCCTTGTGTGCAAGCTCTGAAGCACTCCTACACTAATGGTACAAGTGGCCAACTACTACTGGGCAGGGTCCTGTGGGTGTGAGGTGTGCAGTTGCTGGCATTAGGCACTGTACCCCAGGGGCTGGTGACTACCTTAGTGACTGATTGGACATGATCTAGTGCATAGGGCTGCTCCCAGTGTGTTGTGTCTGCCAACGGTGGTGTTGTTGCTGGCATTGACCAAGTGTATCCTTTGTCTCTCCCCCACTTTTTGATTTGTCACCCTGTCCTTGTGTGCATTAGCATCATCTGTGACGGAGTCACCTGTGACGGAGGGACCTGCATCCCACATGGGCCTGGAGGCCGAATCCACCGAGGGTGAAGGCACCAGTGGGACGGAGGGCAAGGGGAGCTCCAGGGCGGCGACAGGAGGGGAGACCAGTGACAGCGATTTCTCCTCCAATGTAAGTTCCCTGGCAGTGTTGGACACCTCTGTGCCCACCCCAAAAACAGGTACCGACGCCACCCCCCCTACGAGCACCGCCCTCCCAGCAGCCCCTAGGCGTGTTTCCTGTGCCTGCTCACCCAGGAGGGTGGACATCTCCTTCACCCCAGGCACCTCAGGCCCTGCCCCAGTCAGCCCTGCTGCCCTCAGTGAGGAGGCTACTGACCTCCAGAGATCCCTCACTGTTGGGCAGTCAACCATTATGAATGCCATCCAGGGTGTTGAGAGGCATTTGCAACAAACACATGCATACCTGGACTACATTCATTCTGGCGTGGCAGCCCAACAGAGAGCATTTCAGGCTCTGGCCTGAGCACTGATGGCAGCCATTGTCCCTGTGTCCAGCCTCCCCCCTCCAACTTCCACTACCCAGACCCAATCCCCTCTACCTCACCCTATCCCAAGCACCTCTTCAAACCAGTATGCACACAAATCAGCAAACAAGAGTGGCTCGGGAAAACAGAAGCACCACAGATCCTCTCACAGGCACTCACACAAGCACCATACCCATGCAAACATACCAACATCCACTGTCTCCACTGTGTCCACCTCCTCCTGTTCGTCCACCTCCCTCCCAGTAGTGTCTCCACTCACACCTGTATGCAGTACATCATCAGCCACTACCTGCATCACCAGCACGCCCATCACTACACACCCCTCATGGGTAGTCACCACCCCCCCAACCATGCACACATCCCCTGTGTCCTCTCCCAGTGTGTCTGTGAGCCCTCCTCCCAAAGTTCACAAACGCAGGCACACACCCACTCAACAGCCATCCACCTCACAACAGCATCCAGCCCATGCACCTTCACCCAAACTCAGCAGACGTACACCTCCTACAACCACTCCCTCTTCCTCCACTCCAAACCCCTTCCATCTTCCCATCTGAGTGTGTGAAAAAAACTTTTCCGGGCTAACATTGACCTTTTCCCTACGCACCCCTCTGTTCTTCCCCTAGGGCCAGGGTGTCCAGATCCCAGGCCAGCACCTCAGCCACCAACTCTGCTTCTGCTGTGGTACCTGCAAGTCCCAGGGGATCAAAGGGGGCACCCGTCAGGGCTGGCAGTGTGCCACCGACCAATGCAAAGGATGAACCGATTCCGACACCTGCCAAGGTGAAGAAGGGGCCAGCATGCAGCACGGACAAGATGCATGACCCACCCAGAAAGTCCTCCTACAAAAATGCATCTGCCAGTGCCAAGGTCCCGGAAGCATCTGCCAAGGTGGGGAAGGCCAAGATAACTAAAGGCAAGGCACTTCAGGGCTCGGAGCCTCCAGGTGAGCGACTGGTGACTTCCATTAGTCCTGACAGCCCAGCAACCTGTACTGCGGAAAGCACCGCCGCACGCACCGCCACCTGCGCCTCCATCTGCACCGCCACCTGCACCGCCGCTGCTACAATGACAGTCAGCAGCATCATTCCCAGTGGACAGCCATCCGAGGCTGCTGAAGAAGGCCTGGTGTCTTCCTTCACTTCTACCAGCACCTGCACCACGGCCAGCACCAGCACCATCTCTGCCGCAAACACCGCCGCAGACACCGCTGCAGGCACCACCACATGCACCACCATATGCACCGCCACATGCTCAGCCGGTGCCACTACATCTGTCATAAGCAGCATCCCCAGTGGGCAGCCACCCGAGGCTGCAGGAGATGTCCTAGACCCTCCACCCACCACTTGAGGCACCACCACCAGCACCGGCACTACCAGAAGTTTGCAGCCTAAGTCGCCGCAGGATGGAGTCTAGCTCTGCCTCAATGGGGTATCATGCTACCTGTTCCCTGCACATCTCGTGCCTCAGACACCCAGGTGAGGAAATGTGAAGTAACACATCCCAGGTGCAGCATCAAGGCCCACTCCAGAACCCGTGGAGATATGCATCCACTCACCCCCTCCTTGGCAGGATGTAGCAGACTGGGCACAAGGGCCCCCCAGAACCAGTGGAGATATGCATCCACTCACCCCATCCTTGGCAGAATGAAGCAGACTAGGCACAAGGCCCCCTCTAGAACCAGAGGAACATGTCACCCACTTGTGAGACTGTGACTTTGCACTCCCCAGGAGCAAGCAGTGGGCAAACTACCCACTTGAGAGACTGTGGCTTTGCACTCCCCAGGACCAAGCAGTGGGCAAACCACCCATGTGAGAGACTCTGACTTTACACTCCCCAGGACCAAGCAGTGGGCAAATCACCCACTGGAGAAACTGCAGAAACTGTGGCTTTGCACTCCCACGGACCAAGCAGTGGTCAAACCACCCACTTGAGAGACTGTGGCTTTGCACTCCCCCAGGAGCAAGAAGTTGGCAAACCATCCACTGGAGAGACTTGAGAAACTGTGGCTTTGCACTCCTCAGGACCAAGCAGTGGGCAAACTGGAGAGACTTGAGAGACTGTGGCTTTGCACTCCCCAGGACATCGCTGTGGGCATGTTGCCGCCTCCAGGAGCAGTGGCGTAGTACCATCTTTCGCTTGAGGTCCCCCCTCCCCTTCCCCCTGAGGTGCCTGTGTGTTTTCGACCTGATGCCCTTGCAGTGTTCTCTCCGTTTTGAGGCATGAGTCAAGTGTGGGCTTCGCCCATGTTCTTTTGGCCCACTGTGCCACGGACATTTGCAAAGGATAGTGTACGGCCCTCTGTACATATTGTAAATATTTGTATATGCTGTTGTTTACAATCCTTAAGTTTATCTGCATTTTCTAAATATCACTTATGTCACTCCATTCCTTTTGTCCTTGCGTTCTTCCAGGGGGTTACAGGGTGCACATGTAATGTTGATGCATGCTTTTGTGTGTATGGTGTTGTGGGTGTTGCGTGTTGCGTGTGTGTGTCACTCTCTTCCCCCCCCCACCCTTGTGTGCTAGGTGTAGTGCTCACCGTGGTCGTCATGGCCGCCTTCTTTGATATTCCTGGTGTATTAGCAGATACACCAATATCGGAAACACCTGTAGTTCGGGCTCCATGGCGTCCTGGTTCTTCGTTGAGTGTTGAAAGGTGAATGGTTCCCCTTCAGTGTACTGTTTCAGCCGTGCTTTTGATGTGATTGGTGCCGCCCCGCAAAAGCTGGCGGATTGTTGCCTTGTAATAGTGTGGGCGGTACATTGTCTTCTGCCTGTCTGTTGCCGGTGACTGCCACAGTGTTTGTTGCTACCACCATGGCGGTCTGAGTGTTAAAGTGGCTGTCTATGTTGGTGGATTCCGCCGTGGTCGTGATCCCATTTTGTTTCCGCCGGCCTGTTGGCAGTATTACCGCCACCTTAGCACTGACCACCAGGGTTGTAATGAGGGCCTATGTTTCACAGGTGTACAGTCACCAGTGTCCATATCATGTGTACACAAATGAGTGACCCCTGGGCTCAAGGAGAACAATGAGGCAAACTGTTCCAACACCTGGCGACCGTCCCTCTGTTGCTTTGGGGTCAGTGAGGGGGAGAGGTTCACACCCTTAATAGACTCATCTTTCTCGTTAGCAGACAGGAGGTCAGGAAGAGGCTCACTCTCTTTCTCCACTCCATCATCTGCTGATAGGAACATTGTTACCTCTCCCCTCTCAAAGTGAGGCTTGAGGCGGTTCACATATAGGACCCTCAAAGGGATTCTAGGAGTTTTTAAGTTCACCAGATAGGTGACATCACTCTTGCACTCCAACACCTCAAAAGGCCCAGTCCATTTGTCATAGAGAACCCAGGGTTCCACTGGGGCCATAACCCACACTTTCTGGCCAGGCTGGTCACACCAGTGTTTCATGTCTTTCTGGCTTGCTTCGAGGTTCTATTCAGTGAGCTTCCTGAAGAGGGCTGCCTTGTTCCATAAAATTCAGCATGTAACTGAATACATCCTGGGGGAGCTTACTGGAGGCTTTCCAAGTCTTCCCTAACCAGACTCAAAGGTTCCCTGACTGGGTGGCCATACAGTAACACAAAAGGGCTAATTCCAAGACCCTTTTGTGGCACCTCCCTGTAGGCAAACAGAAGGCATAGCAAAAGGACATCCCACTTACCCCTCAAGGGCTCTGACAGGCCCAAAATCATGCCCTTCAAGGTGCTGTTGAATCTCTCAACCAGACCACTTCTTTGGGAGAGGTTAAGAGTGGTGAACTCATATGTCACACCACACTCCTTCCACGGATACTTCATATAGGTTGATATGAAGTTGGTACCCCTATCAGATACTTCCTCCTTGGGGAACTTCATGTGGATAAAAAACCCCATCAACGCATGTCCCACCACAGGGGCTGTGATTGATCACCGGGGGACTAGCTTACCGATACTGGGTGGCATGGTCCACCAAGACCAGGATGAACCTGTTGCCCATGGCTGTCTTGGGATCCAGAGGCCCAACAATGTAAATACCAACCATTTCAAAGGGGGTGCTGACCACAGGAAAAGGTTGCAGGGGATCCTTACATTTCCCCCCACTCTTGCCACTTGCCTGACATTCGTATCGGCCACTGGCAGGAGCGGAGGCATTGGAATCACAACTCCCAGGCCAACTTGCGGCAGCAGGCCGCCCTCGCTTCTTCCTTCACTCCTGGTAGTGCATTTAATTGGACATCTTCCCCTCTGCGTGGGACGGGCGCAGGCAAAGACTGGGCCAAGAGCGGGCCGGTCTGTGCCCGTCAGCAGCCGGATGCCTTGGTTACTTGGCAGGGTACGTGTTGATTTTGCCTAAGCTATAGTCAGGTTGTGCTAGGTCCCACCTGTTTGGTGGAAGATTTAATGCAGAAGCATTAAGGCGCCCATGGGGTGGTGGGCATGCAATCTGGGGATTCCAGGCCGAAACTGATAACTAGTTACCTTACCTCTATGATAGGTGCAATTGATTCTGAGATAGGGAGGGTAGAAGCCAGCTTAGGATCAACCTTAGAGAAGTCTGGCCAAAATGCAAAAGAAGAGGCAGTCCCTCCCACAAAGACCTGTATGGCCAAATTAAGGAATCCGTGTGTTGTTCTGGATCAGGAGTTATCGATTGAGCCTATTTCCCTTATAGTCACTGATAGTTCCCTTTAAAAAGGAGTAGGCAACATGCCCCCCCCTCCCAATATTATAAGCTCCTCTTCTGGCCTAGTCTCACCCTGCCTAAAGTCCACAATTTTACCTGGCAGAGATTTAACAGAGATAGAGAGTGGAAAGGGAAGGCCTCAATCAAGGTTATTTAAATAGGCCACTTGCAAACGTGTTGTTATTAAAAAGCCACCTACTATCCCTGGTGATCAACTTAGCTAGTTTGATAATTATTTTAACAACATGAGGCAATTAAGCTCTCTGGTTTAAAAAAAAAGTGAAATTGTTAGAAGGGAAAGTCAATGCCCTATTATTGGCAGGAAAAACACCAGTCTTGTTACCACCATTGGGGGGCAGATCCCAGCCGGAAACCATTGAGCCCACATATTTTCCAGCCTCAACTGTCCCCCTAGATCAAAGAAGAAAATTAAATCATGTGCAGGGTCCTACCTCGAGAACCCTGAGTCCTGTAATTAAAGGACATACAAAAGATTTAGGCCCTCATTATGACTTTGGCGGTAAATCCCACTTACCACCATGCTGACTGCCGCCAACATACTGCCACCACTGCGGGTATCCGCTTACCATGTTGTGACACACACATACCAATCCGTCACTATACAGACACAACTCCACCACACCAAAGGTCAATGATAAAGTGGCGGTATCCAAACCCATACCGTTACGCCAACACAACAACGCCCATCACCACGGCAGACATTCAACGATGGTAAACCACTTGGCAATACATACTGCCGTGCTCAAAATACACACAATCAAATAAAACAACACCAAACTACACACACTTGACACCCATACACACACCACACCCACACACCCACTCCACTATAAAACACACAACCACATTACCCACAACCCTTTACGAATACGAACCATTGCCAACAGAGCGAGACAGCAAGAGCACCCACACATTGTGAGAAAGTAGCCTCTTTCTAGCATGGTTACCCCCACTTTTGGCCTGTTTGTGAGTGTTTGTCAGTGTGCTTTTACTGTGTCACTGGGATCCTGCTAGCCAGGACCCCAGTGCTCATAGTCAAAACCCTATATGTCAGTGTGTTTTGCCTGTCTCACTGAGATCCTGCTAGCCAGGACCCCAGTGCTCATATTTTGTGGCCTAATGTGTTTGTTGTCAGTACTTAACTGTGCCACTGAGACTCTGCTAATCAGAACCTCAGTGCTTATGATTTCTCTGCTTTTAAATTTGTCACTGTAGGCTAGTGACTTAATTTACCAATTTCGATTGGCACACTGGACCCCCCTTATAAGTCCCTAATATATGGTACCTTGGTACCCAGTGCATTGGGGTTCCTAGAGATCCTTATGGGCTGCAGCATTTATTTTGCCACCCATAAGGAGCGCAGGCAAACCCTTCCACAGGACTGCCACTGCAGCCTGCGTGAAATAGTGTACACATTATTTCACAGCCATTTTCACTGCACTTAAGTAACTTATAAGTCACTAGCAAAGGTGCCCCCACATAGTTCAGGGCCAATTCCCGGAACTTTGTGAGTGCATTGATGCCATTACACGCATGCACTACATATAGGTCAATACCTATATGTAGCTTCACAATGGTAACCCCAAATGTGTCCATGTAAGGTGTCTAAGATCATGGAATTGTCCCAACATTTCAAATCTGGTATTGGGAAGCCAATTCCATGCATCCTGGGGGCTCCACCATGGACCCCCAGTACTGCCAAACCAGCTCTCTGAGGCTTGCAATGCAGCTACAGCTGCTTCCACCCCACAGACAGGGTTCTGCCCTCCTGGGGTCTTAGCAGCTCAGTCCCAGGAAGGCAGAACAAAGCATTTCCTTTGGGAGCAGGGATTTACACCCACTTCCTTTGGGAAATAGGTGTCACAGGCTGGGGAGGGTAGCCTCACCCAGCCTCTGGAAAGGCTTTGAAGGTCACAGATGGTGCCCTCCTTGCTTTGGCCAGTCTATACCGGTTCAGGGATCCCTTGTCCCCTGCTCTGGCATGAAACTGGACAAAGGAAAGGTGACTGAACACTCCCCTGTCCATCACCACCCAAAGGGTGGTGCCCAGAGCTCCCCTGACGATGAGCTGAGGGTCATGGTGGAGGAAATCATCCAGGTAGAGTCACAGCTAATTGGATCACAGGTGAAGCAGATATCCATTGCTAGGGAGATGGAGCTATGGTGGAGAATTGTGGACAGGGTGAACGCCTTGGGACAGTACCCCAGAACAAGGGATGACATCAGGAAGAGGTGGGACCACCTACGGGGGAAGGTACGTTCCATGGCAGCAAGACACCAACTTGCTGTACAGAGGACTGGCGGTGGGCCCCCACCTCCTCCCCCGCAACTAACAACATGGGAGGAGCAAGTCTTGGTGATCATGCTTCCTGAGGGCCTGGCAGGAGTAGGGGGAGGACTGGACTCTGGGAAGTCAACTCTCAACTATTTCTATCACCCCCCCTACATGCATGCCATCACATACCCCCACACTCACTCCCATCACTCCACCACCTCCCCCACACCTCACCATCACATCTCACCCATCCCAATCCCAAGCCCTGCATGCACCACCAGTGCATGGACACCACTCACAAACCTGCATGGACACCTATCACTAAAGCATGCACACCAGAAGGAAACAGCTAGCCCACCAAATAACAAGTCACACAAGGCAAAGCTGCCAGGGCAATAACAACCATAGAGGGCAACCCACCCATGCACAATATGTCACACACAGAAACAATAACACTGCATTTACATCCCCACAGGTATCCCTGCCAATGTCACTGGAGAAGAGGTGCCAGCACAATCCTGTCCCCCCACAGAAGAGGCCCACAGTGATGACAGCATCTCTGCTCGCCTGGATCTGGATGACCAACCTGGCACATTAGAGACCTCCGGACAGTCGGTTACCCAAGCCCAGTCACACACCACCACAGATCCTCCCCCCTCAGGAATCACCACCACAGCACCCACCCAGCGGGCCCATACCTCTGTCCCCAGGACACGTCAATCAGCAATGTGTCTACCTCTACAGGGACCCCAGGCCACCCCACAAACCCAGGAAAATCAGGGACCTGGAGTCAGTGACAATGGGCACACAGTTCAGGGGACAGAGACACAGGACAACAGGGAAGCTGGGAGGACTGCTGTGCGCCAGGGAGAGGCCAGGTCCAGGGAACTGACTCTCCAGGAGACACTCACCGCAATCCTGGGAGCATACCAACATTCCCAGGATACGCTGGGCCAGATCATGGACAAGTTGCAGGAGAACATGTGGATGCAGGAGGGACAGTACCTGGGGATCAGGGAGGACCTAAAGTCGATTAACACCACCCTGGTCACACTAACCCTTATGGCCCACACCATACCCATACACCAACATCTACTGGGTGGGAACCAGGGCTCACCTATTAGCCACACCCTGTGCCTCTGAGTTGGCCCTTCACATTTGGGATGCTGCTATTCCTCAGGATGAAAGCATCATGCACCGACCCAGGGTACTTAGCATTGACATGGGAGATGCACTGGTCCGCCAAACACACCATCTGCACATTCATTGAGTGAAAGTCTTTTTGATTTTTGAAGACCTGTTCATTTCACTGGGGGGACAAATGCAATATGTGTTCCATCAATAGCCCCAATAATGTTGGGGAAATGCCCCATTGCATAGAAGTCAGCCTTCTCTGTGGCCAAATCCTCCACCTGGGGGAAAATGATGTAGCTCGACATGTGTTTAATCAGGGCAGACAACACTCTGGTCAGCACAATTGAAAACATTGGCTGTGACTTTCCTGCTGCCAAGCTCACTGTCACTTGGAAAGAACCAGTTCCAAGAAATGGAGCACAAATAAGACTTGCAAAAGAGGGGGGATCCCAGTGGGGTGACGAATAGCAGATATCAGGTCAGGCTTCAATTGGGCACACAGCTCTGTGATTGTGGCCCTGTCAAATCTGTAGGTGAGGATAATGTGCCTGTCCTCCATTGTTGCCAAGTCCACCAGGGTTCTGTACACGGGGATGTTTCCATCTCCTATTCTTCCACAGGAGCAATCTATGGGGCAAAAGAATCAGGAGCCGGTCATTATCTGTACATTGTAACCAATACAGTTCAATGCATGATGTGATTTTTAAAATGTATTAGTGGCATATGTCCTGAATGTACAATTGTGAACTGTGACGCATTTAGGATCCATGGCCTGCCCCCTCCGAAATGGCGTCAGCCAGTCCTGAATGGAGGGACAGGTGGAAATGAGGTAATTCCCCTGAAGTTATGCGCCGTTGTGGGAGGCTGTCGGGAACCGCTGTGCAACTCCTATAGGTGAGGATAATGTGCCTGTCCTCCAGTGTTGCCAAGTCCACCAGGGGTCTGTACACGGGGGTATGTCTCCATCTCTTATTCTTCCACAGCGGTAGCAATCTAAGGGACAAAGTAAGATTCCGGTCACAAACTGAACAATGGAGCAACAACATAACTTTGCATCCTGTAAACATGTAATGGGTCATTGTGATTTGTCCAGTATGTGCTAATATCTCCTGTGATACATCATTATTTAAGGTCCTGCCCCACCCAGAAATGGTGTCCGCCTCTCCTTTGTGGAGGGACAGGTGGAAGTGAGGTACTTCTGCTGACGTTGTGTGCCGCTGCGGGAGGTGGTAGGGAACCACCGTGCAACTCGTCATTGGTTAACATTGGGCCCTATGGGGTACAGTGGCCAATGGTGATCTAGGCCAGTGGTGATGGTATGCCCGCCACGGTCTTGACCACCATTTTCTATCATATCCTCACTTGCTACCTGAACTTCCATAAGACAGGACCTACACTGCAAGTGCTGCTGTGACCTGTGTCTGGAACCTACCATGGCCGGAGTGACAGGGGAAAGGGCCCCTGCCTTCACTTCAGCGGAGTTGGAGAGACTGGTTGATGGGGTCCTACCCAAGTACGGACTGCTGTATGGGCCTCCAGACCAACAGATGAGTACACTGTGAGCACGATGCATGTGGCATGAATGCATGGAGTGGTGTGTGTGAAGTCCTCGTGTTGAGGGGGGTTGGTGGATGGGCCCTGGGCAGCGTGCAGCAATTATGCTGAGTCATGTCTGCGCGTAAGGGGAATGAGAAGGGGTATGGTGGGCCATGATTGTAACAGGCAGGACGGTCTAACTAAAACATTTCCCTGGTTAGCACCCATCAAAAGAAGGGTATATGGAGTGCCATCACCAAGGACGTGTGGACCCTGGGGGTCTATGGCAGGTGAAGCACCCACTGTCGGAAACGGTGGGAGGACCTGATATGCTGGGCACAGAAGACAGTGGAGGCCCAGCTGGGGATGGCCTCCCAATGAGGAAGGGATGCCCGTCGAACTCTGACCCCCCTGATGGCCCACATACTTGCTGTAGCCTACCCGGAGCTGGATGGGCACTTGGGGTATCACAACAGCTACAAGAGTGTGAGTACAGTGCCCATCATCACTACTTGCACCTGGTGGGGTGGCATCCGGGTGGGGGATGTGTGCCTGTGAGTGCCCCTAGGCAAGGCCTGACATTGCAGAGTAGGTTCCATGTTGCGCAGGGTTCTGATGTGAATTTCTGTCAGCCTAGCTAGTAGGCATCCACTACTGGGCAGGGCTATGTGGGTCCCAGGTATGCTGTAGTTGGTGGGTACAGCCGCCATCCCGTACCAGCACTGCCCTCCCAGCAGCCCCTCAGCGAGTTGCCTGTGGCTGCTCACCCAGGAGGGTGGGCATTTCCTTCGCCCCAGTCATCTCAGGCCCTGCCCAGTGAGCCCTGCTGCCCTGAGTTGGGAGGCCATTGACCTCCTGCGATCCATCTTGGTTGGGCAGTCAACCATTGTGAATGCCACCCAAGAGCTGGCAGACCAAATGCAACAGACCAATTCATTTCTGGAGGGCATTCACACTGGCTTGGCGGCCAACAGAGATCAATCCAGGCTCTGGCCTCCTCTCTGATGGCAGCCATTGTCCCTGTTTCCATCCTCTCCCCTCCAACTTCCTGTACCCAGTCCCATTCCCCTCAACCCCAACCTATCCCAAGAACACAGGCAGGCGTAGGTCTGTCTTGTGCCTTTGACACAGTTGACAGATCCAAACTGTGGACTTTTATGTAAAACATGGGGGTGGACAGACATGAAAACCTTTATTGCCTGAACTTGTAAATATACTTTATTTCGGCTAAAAAGCCATAAAAGTGAATAATTGGACACCATGTCATAATTAAACAACATATCAGTTTGTAAAAAGAAGAATAAACGAAATACCACATTATACGTTTAAAACCCTAAGTGAGTTTTAAAATCACATAATTTTAAAACAGTACAATACAAATATTATTATTCTTAAAATCTTAAAATCCTATCATATTAAATACAAAAGACTAATGGCTCATTATCTTTTTCCAGTCAAATCAGAATAACAAGTTATTATATTAAATAACTAAGACCAATATGTTAAAACAAACAATTAGAGCAATTCTTTAGTTCTTATAGCCCATGCACTTTGCAGATATCTTGCAACTGGAAAAACTATTTTATCATTTGTATCAGTTATCATTAAGAGAAGTGCTATATTCCATTCCCTTATCCCCAATAATCTGCATAACGGGGCGATCCACTTCTTCCTCGGGGCCACATATCTAGGGCAGGAGAACATAAAGTGCGCAAGTGACTCTGTAGCTTTTTTACAAAAATGACAAAATGTTAAATTCCGGTCCTCCGCTCTCCATCTCGCAGTAAATGACTTGAGCGGGAGGATCCCTAACCTGAACTTAATATAGAGTGCTTTGGCATAGGGAGGATTAACATTGTCCATATAGGTCTCAAATTTGGGATTACATTTATGGTCTAGAAACTGGAGGGTCCGACTACCTTTATTATTATACCATGTTTGGACCAAAATATTCTCCCAATAGCACCTATTTATGCGCTCTTTTGATTCCTTGGTCAGATTCTGAGGAGCACTCCACACCTCTTCCAGATTAAGAAGTTTACACATGTCTCTAATGTGTCGAAACCAAGGGATCTTTAGTGCACAATCATCTACTAAAAATTCTTCTAATGCTATCTCAGAATTGACAAATGCTCAGAAGTCCAAAGCCGAACCCAATACTTGAGTGGTCCTAATGCAATTACGTTATGTATCTCGTTTAGAGCTAAATCAAATCTAAGGGGGATGAGGGGGGTACTCATTGGCAGTCGTAAGAAGTTTCTTAAGAAGCGATTTTCTACTAGTCAGACACCTTGAATTAGTGTGTACCCAAAGCTCTGCACCATAGATTGAAGCTGCAACTGCCGCTGCTTTATAAACAGTAATAGCAGGTGATATCTCCCCTTCTGAAATATTGGCAATTTTCCTCCCTATCACTGTTGACCTCTGTCTAAGGGCCGTCAAGCTCTTTCCAATCTGCGCCGACCATCCTTGATCATCACTTAGCCTAATCCCCAAATAATCAAATTGACTGACTCTCTCCACTGATTTGCCTGCTATAGTCATTTTCCCCCTAAAAGATTTGTGTGGATTAAAAACCATGAACTTTGACTTGGTTGGATTTATTTCTAGTCCTCTTTTAAAACAGAATTGGTAAAAGGCATCCAATTCATTTTGCAAGCCCATAGGTGTTCTCGAGATTAATAAAGTGTCGTCAGCGGACATTAAAATGGGAACAGGGGATCCAGCTAGCTTTGGGACATCATGGTTACAGTTTAATAGTTGGTCCGCCGCGCCATTAATGTAGAGGTTAAACAATGTTGGGCCAGGATGCACCCTTGTCTCACCCCCGTGTTCACAGGTATAGCTTGTGTTAAGTCACCACTTTGGGACCAGCGTACTTTAGCATATGTCCCCTCGTGTAAGTACCTTATCAGACTTAATAGTTCTCCATCAAGTTGATAACTCATCATCACATTCCACAATAGGTCCCTTGGGACCATATCAAAAGCAGCTTTTAAGTCGATGAAGGCTACATACAGATGACATTTCTTTATTGACAAGTATTTCCAACAAAGGAGATTGAATCTGAATACCTGATCTATTGTGCTCATACCGTTTCTAAAGCCTGCCTGGAAATCGGAAAGAATGTGGGATTCGTCTATCCATACCTGTACTCTATTCAATACCTGCTTGCTAAATATTTTTTGACTGACATCAAGCAGGCTAATAGGCCTATAGTTAGTAGGTTCATCCCTTAGCCCTTTCTTATAGATAGGGACTATTATTGCTCCTTGCCACGTGGGGGGAAGTCCCCCTCCCCTCAATATCTTGTTGCTAAGCGCATTTAGATACAGGGACCAAGTTATAGGTCGGGACAGAAATAAATCACCAGGGATGCCATCCAGCCCAGGGGCCTTCCCTTTACGGACAGATTGAAGAGCCAGAGTAGCTTCTTTCAGAGTGAAAAGGTCCAGGGCAAATTTAGGATATGGAAGTCCCCCAGAAGAAGATGAATTTAATGATTTAGGGCGAAGATCATTGGGTTTTGATAAAGATATAGTTGTACTGCTGGTAAGAGGTTTCCTATATACGTTATTAAAATGTGTCACCCAAATTTCTGGCTGAATTCCAGGGTAATTCTCCCTACCTTGAGGGTTACCTTTATCTGCCACTAATTTCCAGAATAGTTTGGAGTCCTTCCCATAAAGTTCCTCTACCAACCTATTCCAGTATTTGGTTTCCCACTCTTTTTTTGCATTTTTCAGTACAGCTTTATACGCAGTCCTAAATTCTCTTATCTCTCTGGGCTTCCCTGCCTTCAGTGCTCCCAATAGATGTCATTTGGCCTGGCGACAGGAGTTGGAAAACCAGCTTATCGATCTTGTCCCATTCTGTGTCCGTCTCCTTACTACCTGAAACTGTGATTTTAACCGGTTGGTCAAGGAACCATGCAAGTTAATCAGGTCCACCAATATAATGTTTGCATGCTTCAGTGGGGACAGTGGTTTTACAACTATTTGGTAAATTGATGGTTGGAAATTAACGTCACCCTCCACCCATTCCCATTTCAATTTTTTTTAAATCATTTGTCTTCTCTAGGACATAACCTTCGGCCCATGCTGTCATGGTTTTACAGGTAAATAGAGTAGAGGAAAAGGTGGTACTCAAAGCAATATGATCGCTGTCACTGCGAGGGAGCACAACCATATCTATGAGCGATTTCCAAAGAACATCATCTACTAATACATAATCAAGGTGACTAGAGTATGATCCTCTCCTGTATGTGGGCGACGCCGGGGTATCTGATCTGGTGTTCCCATTTACTAATCTTAGCCCCTTTATGGCTATTAGGTCTTCTAATAAGTCTAACGCTCCCCCTTCTTTCTTATTTATAACCTTGACCGGCCCAGATTTATCCCATGCTTCTGCACACTGGATTCCCTTTTGCTGGATATCAAAATACAATTCAAATGCATATTAAAATCTCCCGCAATGATTAAACCCTGCCCACCTGGTAAGGAATTAAGAAAGTCTGTTAGTATATTAATCAATACTGTCTTGGTCCTATGAGTGCCCGGTCTGACATAAATGTTTACAATTACTATGCTAAAGGACCCTCTAGTAGTACTAAGTTCAACCTCAACAGCTAGCAAATCCCTAGAGGGGGTTACTAGCTCTCTGACTTTGGGAAACAAATCATGTTTTAAATAAATTATCAGGCCCCCCTCTGCCCTGCCAGAAAATGAAGGAAGCGCGGTCTTCTGGAAGGTCCAATAACCTTCTCTATTAATCACAGATGAAGCCCATGTTTCCTGAAGTAAAATAATATGGTGTTGATCTATAAAACTACACCAGTCAGGGATAATTGTTTTCTGAAGCAGCCCCGCCACATTCCAGGATAAGAACCTAATCGGTGGGTCGAATTCATCCCCCTTAACTATTTGTTTCTCTCCGTTATTATTTGAGTGAGGTGTGGGGCCATGCACGATCCCCTCTGCTGGAGCACCACAATATACTTTTGGCTCCCCACTCCAAGGGTACAGTATCTGGTTTCTTGCTGTAGTTAAGTCTGGGCTGAGTCTACCCTCTATCCCACCCTTTATCATAAAGGCTTCACGTCAATCTATATCCGAGGTTGAACTACACTTTGAATTCCTTTGAATCCTTCTAGGAGTGTCTGTATGCAGAATTGTTGGGATATTATGTCTCTCTAAAGGGAACTGATTTTCCATTAATTGAGGAATTTTTAGAGTAAGTGACACTTGTGACGAAGCGCCAGGTCTCATCCTTAAGTCTAATGCCAGAAGGCCCTTAACTAAGGTCTGGCTCCTCAATTTAAGCCCTATGAGATCAGTTGACGATCCTGCTCTTGAATATCTTTGTGCAGAGACTATGTCGTCCCTTATGATAGATCTACATTTCGTTGTCCCCCTTATCCAATGGATTACTTTGTTTATAAGGGAATCCCCTGGCTCATTATAACCAGTGCTTAATTTAGGAACATTTGTCATGAATATATCATGTCCACTATATCTAATCTGAGTTGGGGGAGCATTACTCCAAGGTGCTAATGGCCTTTTATCCAAATGTTGAAGTCTATGTGTCTCACATTTGGCACCTCTATTCCTAGTTATCTCCCAATTATTGAAAGTGTCCACACCAAAAGGAGTGCTTGGGCCCTCAAGAGGTTTCTGAATTGCCACTTCGGTCCTTTTCCCCCTTCGCATTTCTGTCATGGATGGTTCGGCTAAGTGAGTTTTCTTCGCCAGAAAGGTAGAGGCAGATTTGGGTATTGATTTCCTTATGTCCCCAACTATAGCAGAAATACCATCCAACTTCTCATATATCATATGGCTAAAGGATGTAAGATATTCTCTGAGACTCAATATTTCAGCTCTTATTTGTACTAGTTGTTGTTCTGCTAGTTGTCCCCTCTGAGTAGATGCAGATGTTAGCGTCTCCTCGTTCTCCTTTAGGCTATTCCTCTCAGAGTCACATAGCGCCAGTGAAGCAAGAGTAAAAAGCGGTTAGTACAATTTAATGGAGGGGGTGCAACACCCAACTGAGCAGGCAAACACAGATTAGAATTCTCAGTTAAGTGATTGAGATTTCCTGACCTATTAAGTTCTAAATTAAGTCCCTGTAAGTTAGGTGCCTGTGATGTTCTACCCACGGGGGGGAAGAATGATTTTATATCCTTAGTAGAATCATTAGGGCCTTTTTTGTGGGATTTTGAAGGCTTGGTAGCTAACAGGCTTTCAACTTCCTCTATAAGATTGTCAATTTGAGATATTGTACAGTTTTCAGCCGAGTGCCGAGGTACTTTCTTTGCCCCCCCCTGTTCAGTGGGGTTGCCACTAGATTTCCTCTTCCCCATCCTGATTACAGTTAAGAGATTTCCCAAATCTAATGTCCCAAAAATATGCAGGGAAGGAAGGAAAGGTACAATCACTACGGCAGTATATGGAGATTAGCCTAACCTGATAGCAATAATTTAAGAGCTGGTAAGTTAAATTCTCAGCTTGGAGTTGGATCCATTAACTAAAGAAGAAAAGATAAAGGTGCCAAACAGTACCTCCAGGCAGTCACACTCCCATATGCTGCCTATCCTGGAATCTTACGGGGGTGGACAGATATAATTTTCTTACGTAGTAAGCTTCATGCCTGGACTTCTTCACAGGTCCGCTTAAGCCAGGAGGGCGACCTAACAGAAGAATTTTCTCCCTTAAGGGGGGTCAGACAGGGATGTATGTTGGCCCCCTTTCTTGTCTGTTTTATGTAAATGGCCTGGAATATTGTTTATGTAATATGGGGAAGGATGTGTCAATTATTAACTCCCAGTCGATTCCAGTTCTTCTTTATGCAGGTTATGCTATCCTTTTTTCAAGAACAGCGCATGGGCTCCAATCCTTATTAAACACTTTTAATATTTTTATGGGAAACCTTGGTCTTAAAATTAACACAACAAAGTTATTTGTGATGAAGAGTTCCCCAAAGTTATCAGAAAGCAAAAAAATCATTCTGGAAGGTGCAGAAATACTTAAGGTTCCTAATTTTACTTCCAATGTCTTGCAATTTCAAAGAGCTGTAGGTGCTCTTTTCAGATTTTTGAAGTAGCTGGGGCATAAACCAGTGAAGGAAATGCTGACTGTTTTTAAACGTTAGGCCCTGATTTATACTTTTTGGTGCAAAACTGCACCAACACAATTTTGCCTCAAAAAGTTTAGCACCAGCTTGGACCATTTCTGAGCATCAGCTGGGTACCATATTTATGGAATGGTGCAAGCCGGTGCAAAGGGTAGGCTAGCGTAAAAAAAAAAATATGCTAGCTGGGTGGGGCTGGCGCTATGGAAGAAGGGGGTTTTTCACCAAAATATGACATTAGGCAGGTTAGAGTAAACAAAAATGGCTCTCACCAGCCTATCATCATTTTCTGACACAAAACCATCTGCACCACATGACTCCTATCTCAGAAAAGACAGGAGTCATGCCCTCCACCCCAATGTCCAGAAGAGGGGTCCAGGGTCCCCTGGGCATGGTCATTGCAACCTGTGTCATGTAGGGGGCCCACTTCAGGGCCCACGATGGCACTTAAAAAAATACTTACCTGTACCTAAATATACTTATCTGGGATGAGGTCCCCCATCCTCCGCTGTCCCTTTGGTGTGGGTGGGGGGGTCCCTGGGGCCTGGGGTGGGCACCTGCGGGCTCATTCCATGGTGTTCCACCATGGAAATAGGGCCACAGGTCCCCTAACGCCTGCCCTGACCCAGACGTTAAATAATGGTGCAAAGCTTGAATCCTCCCCTGTGCCTGATTTTAGCACTGGGGGATAAATATGGCGCTAAGGCCATAGAGTCATTTTTTGCATGGGAACAACTACTTTACATCTCATTGAAAGTAGGCTTCCATGTAAAAAACATGACTTAGACTCCATAAATTTGGCGATAGATGGGTCTAGCGTCAAAGTATAAATATGGAGTTCGTTTTGCAATGAATTTGCGTATAAAAAGATGCAAATTTGGCACAAAACAAGCATAAATATGCCCCAAAACGTCTTTCTTTTGCATTGTTCGGAGCCAGGGTGTGGGGCTACACTGATTTTAAGAGTCTTCAAGAAATCCTGTGGAAAGTACTGCCAACAGGCTGGCGGTACTTTCCACCATGAAGACAAACCGCCAGTGTACCACACCAACCGCCACGGTGCTAACGGCCGCCGGGCTGGAGATATGAATCACCTGTAGGATAATGACCCCGCCTACCTCAATGGTTTTCGTGGCTTCCTTACAGCCACGAAAACCATGGCGGTCAGCACTATCAGTGACAGGGAATCCCTTCCCTGTCACTGATAGAGGTCTTCCCCACCCCCACTCCCTCCCAAGATTCCCCCATCTCCCCTTCCTCTCCAAACCCTCCACTTCATTCACGCCCCTCCCTTCACACACGCACACACGCATACACACACCCATTTCCACATTCATCCATGCATGCATACATCCATTCACACACACATCCGCACACACTTTCATCCATACACACAGACATGTATTCATAGAACACAACATACACACACTCACCCGCATACACGCACGCACACACATTCACACACCCCCCACACATACACACATAATACCTCCACCCCTCCCCTGTCGGAGCACCCCCTTACCTGTATTTAGGGGGTCCTCTGGCAGGAGACGGGATGGGACGCTGCTGCCAGCAGCAGCATCCACCAGCAGAACACCGCCAGGCCGTATTATTTCTCATAATACAGCTCTCGGCAGTCTACTGTTGTGACGCTGCAGCTGGCAGCAGAGCAACCTTACCGCCATCCGCCGCCATGGCCCCAGCCATCCTTCTGGCGGAAATCTGGCTGTGGTCATGATACAGCGGATGGCTGGTAGCCGCGGCGACGGTCTTTTGCCAGCCGTCCCTGAGGCAGTAGGTGATTTTTACTGCCAATATCATAATGAGGGCCTAAGTTTTTAAGAAGGCGGTTAGCAGTCCCGCAATCTACCCTGACAGTGTTCTGTCAAGACTAAGTAGCCCTGACGAGCATAGCAGACCATATGAGATTGCAACCTGTATTGCTCTGTCTAAAACTCTGGCTAAATCCCAAAGCCCATCTGTGTAGATCAGAGATTATGGACTGTTTGTCACTGACTCAGTTGATGGATATACCTTGGCTCAGATACTTAATTAATGACACAGCCAGGCATCTGGAGAGGCTGCTGTCACAGCCAACACACCTCTGAACAGCATAGGTTTTTACTTACTAGACTACGCTTGAAGGCCAAACACTATTTATTAGCATTTCCCACTCAAGGCACTTGGTTTAAGAAACTTCCGCCATGTTATTGCTATGGTCAATCGCCCCCAAGTACTTTGCACTTTGGCCTTTTCTGTAACTTATACATTGTGGCCAGGAGAAGGTTTTTACGCCCAGTACTCTTGCCTATGGGCATTAGGACTAGCCACTTTGCCTATTCTTATTTACATAATCTGGGAAGTGAAGGGATAATACAGGCTTTGTTAAACTTTATTCATACTGCTTTTCGTATTCAAAATTGTTATACATTTTCGTAATATGCTTTTTATACTGTTATTTATTGTATTTATGAGAATTACGTATGCAATTGATTATGTCTTTTATGGTTCTTTTGAACCAAATAAAGTATTTAAATGAATGAAATGCCTGACAAGTTTGGCAAGGTGTGCATCTGAGTGCCTGCGCATTTGGGGCCAGTAAAAGTGGGTGAGAAGCTGTTCAAAGGTCTTGTCCTTCACCAAATGTCCAGCTAAAGGCACATCATGTGCCAGACCCAGTAGGAAGACTCAGAAGAACTGGGGTACCACCAGCACATGGGCTGACCCAGGCTGAATAACCTTAGACTTGCTATATGGGAGGCCATCCTCCCAATAAATCAGATGTGAACCAGACTCCTTGCCAGACGCCTGTCTGCAGCCTGCTGCTGCAAGCCCTCCAGAGTAGGGCATGTCTTCCCTGGTGGGTCCCCCTTCCTGCTGCCACTGAGTCAGCTCAGGGACCTCCCCCAGTTCATCCACTTGTTCCCTTGTTGGGGCCGGGACATCCCCCTCAGGTTCAGCCTCCTCCAGGACTTTGGGAACTTCTGAAGCAGTTTTCAGTGCCCCTTGTCCTTCCTCCTTCTGGCAGACACTTTGGCCACTCTTTCAGGCTCCATGGTCTCTTGTTCACCCTGACGGACTGCCTTTGACTGGGTGGACACACACAGACACCCAGGCAGAACCAACATCTCCAAGTAAGACACGTGTTCCACCTCCTTCCAAGGGGAACCATCCAGGTCATTGCCAAGCAGATAATCTACAGGCATGGTTGGACTCACAGCTACTCTCAAGGCACCTCAGACCCCCCCATTTAAAGGGAACCTGCGTCACTCTGCACAGGCACTCTGAGTTGTCTACAGCAACTACTTGGTGAAGTACATGGGGATCTATCTGATCTTCAGATAGCAGGTGGCTTCTCACAGTAGTCACACTGGCTCCTGTGTCTCTCAGAGCCACCATCCTCTGTTCATTTATGGTCACCCACTGCCTGTACTTTTTAGTGTTTTCAAGCACAAGGGTTGTCTGGACCATCTCACTCTACCCTAGTGAGACAAGGGTCATCTCAGCTGTTTCCCACCCTCCTGGAACCAACTCCTCCCCAAGTGCTAGACTGGCCAAATCCTGTGACTGAGCACCAGTGGTGCCGGTGTCCACTTGGGACATTTGGGATCCCCCTCACATGACCCACTTGGTCACATGCATAACATTTGTGGGGACTCCCTTCTGCAGGTTTCCCTTTAGAGAACCATGGCTTTTTTTCAAGTTGTAATGCCGCTCATAAGTTGTTACCTTAATGCCCTTCACCCAACCATCTAGTGACCTGCAGAAAGAGTCAGCACATTCTAACCATGATTGGGATTCCTTCTACTTATACGACCTGAACATGTCCTTCTACTGCTCCGGGGTAAAACCATACCCTGTGAGTAGGGTATCCTTCATGATAGTGCAGGTGAGTCCCTAAGGATCCCCTAATGATTTCAAGGTGTCCCTCCCTACTATCTCAAAGTGCTTCCACAGACCAACCCTCAATGTGCTTCACGGACCATATTTATGTGGAGAGCAGACTCATACCCTTTAAACCACAAGTAGATATCATCCGCTCTCATGTAATCCTTAACTAGGTCTTTGGGAATTTGCACCCTTCTTTCAGGATACACTGTGGTACTGCTGCCATCATCTCTACTAGGCTGGCTCCTCTGATCTAGTTCCCTCAAACTAAGCTCATGAGCCAATAGCATATTTTTCTCCTCAATGGCCATCCTCCTCACTTCCATCTCCCTCTACATCTTAAGTTTCTCAAACTCAAACAGGTGCACCCTCTCTGCCTGTCTGTCCTGCACCTCTTCAGGAGTCAGACCCTTAGAGGACATACTGCTACCTGCCCTAGAGACACTCCCCGGGCAGTACAGGTACCTTTACCACACCCTCATGGCTGTTTTGCACTTTTTCACCCTCAATCTCCTCTTCTGTGTGCCCCTCAACTCATCCGGTGTCGTTTCACAGGATTTCACCAGAACTTCACTCTCAGTCTCTGTTGTTTATAGGATCCTGCCTTGCCCAGGCCAGTCTCCAGACGCACATCAAGGGGTTTGAGATTGCATTGTGTGAGGGCAGGCACAGCCTCAGTTGTAAGTAGCCACTTCTCCCTCCACTCTAGTCTAGCCAAGATGACTCATCAGGATATGCAGGCTACACCCCAGCTCCTTTTGTGTCACTGCCTAGAGGAGATTCATAAACAGCCCAACTGTCAGTCTGACCCAGACAGGAAATACACAAGCAGGCAGAGTCACAGAATTGTTTAAGCAAGAAAACGCCTACTTTCTAAAAGGGGCATTTTTCAAACTAACTATCTAAAAAACAACTTCACTAAAAGATGTATTTTTAAATTGTGAGTTCAGAGACCCTACCTCCATATTTCTATGTGCTCTCAAAGGTAAACTGCTATTTAAGAATATTTAAAGGCAGCTTCCATGTAAACCTATGGGAGAGATATGCCTTGCAACAGTGAAAACTGAATTTGGCAGTATTTCACTGTTAAGACATGTAAAACCACACAAATACACAGCCTATATTTAACATACACTGCACTCTGTACATGGGGCTACCTACGGCCTACCTTAGGGGTACCTTACATGTACAAAAAGTGAAGGTTTGGGCCTGGCAAGGGGGTACACTTGCCAGGTCGAATTGGCTGTTTAAATCTGCACACACAGACACTGCAGTGGCAGGTCTGAGCCATGTTTACAGGGTTACTTATGTGGGTGGCACAATCAGTGCTGCAGGCCCACTAGTAGCATTTGATTAACAGGCCCTAGGAACCTCTATTGCACTTTACTAAGGACGTACTAGTAAATCAAATATCCTAACTATGGAAAAGCCAATTACACATAAAATTTCACGTAGGGAGCACTTGCACTTTAGCACTGGTCAGCAGTGATAAAGTGCACAGAGTAACAAAAACAGCAAAAACAGAGTCCAGCACAAAGCAACAACCTGAGAAGTACAGGCAAAAGTTAGGAGAGACCACGCCAAGTATACCAGGTCTAAAACTTGGTGACTGAACTTTGATGCAGAGATGCACATTCATTTGTGATATGTTTCCTCTAATCTGTGTGCTGAATGTTCTATGTTCTTTTATCCATTGGATGATCTTCCCTTCAGTGGATTGGTCACATTTGCAGGCTCCAATGGGGTGGCCACAGGCTTTGGAGGGAAGGGAAGTATCCTAAATAGGGTTTTGATGAAAAAGCACTATATTGAATTTCATAATAATAATGTCTTACACCATCATGAATGATTGGCACTCTGTGATTCATCCATGCTGCACTTTATATCTGAGCCAGAGTAGTAGCTTGTCTAAGGTGGTTTGCACTGGATCCTTTACATTACCCTCTGAATTAAAAGGAGGGGGTAGATCTAGAATGAGGAGTTCATGACCGATTAGGTTTAGCACTACATTGATATGCACTTTATAGATTTTATGTATTATCTGTAATGTCTGGAGTTTTTAGATTTAGCTGCACTTCATTTTAATTAAGGAACGGAAGCCAAGATAGCTGTTGAACATTGTTGGATTGTATTACACATTTTGTGAAGCGTATACTTGGCTGTTGACATAGTGGAGTTGAGGGTCCCTGCCTGAAGTTCAGCATGCAGGGGAAGATGAGAAACCAATGTACTATATCATGTCTTCTGATCACAGTTTGTTTAATGAAATGCAATATTGAGATTACAACATTTCCATGCAGGGGCACTTTTTTCTGATATTGGAAAATATGTGTTTCTCATCTGTGACCAATTGTCAACATGTAATTCATGCCCTAAGATAACTATAAATCTCTGCCCCACCATGCACAGTTTTTGCCTCAAACATTTTACTGCAAATATTACATTAGTATCATCAATGATGTTATCAGAGATGTCATGAGTGCCATAAATTGAAGGGTAATTAGCCGTGCACGGCGAGGGTGCGAGTTATAGCTACCTTAGGTCACAAATGATAGTTATTTGTATTAACTCTATAAAAGGTAAATTTGTATGGTTTTATATGTTTAAAACCATTTTTAAGTGAATTGGAATGGTATTTTTTAAATTCTATTTCCTGACAATACGTCACTGTAACCTTGTTTTCATCAGCGAACCTCTAGGTTTTTTTTTTACATAAAGTCATTTTTATTACTATATGTTAATACAACCACCCATAAGGGGCTAATTTACAAGCCCCTTCTGCTGTGGTAGCGCAATTTCTTTTGACACTACAGTGGTGCTGAACTGTCCCCCAACCATGCTTTATTTACAAACTGATGCAATGGTACCATTGCCCCAGTTTGTAAAACCTTCTGTAGCATTATACCTGCAACAGGTATAATGTATGCAAGGGAGGTATTCCCCTGCTAGGAAGCCTGCCAGAATACGCAATAAAATTGACAAGATTTCACTGCATCATTCTAGCATAATTTCTTTTAATGCCTGGCTCAGGGCAGGTGTTAAAGCAATGCTAGGCTGTTTTCGATGGGCCTCCCTTAGCTTTGCTGGACTAGCATCAAAATTCTTGACACTAGTCCAGCAAAATGCCACAATGGCATCAGAAATTCTGACCCAACAGTGCTAATGACAGCCATGGTGTTCTGTATCATAAATACAGTGTTACCATGGTGTCATTAGGGGTGCACAAGGAGGTGCAAATGAACTGCCTTATTGTAATTGATGTGCCAGTTTGTTGTAAATGAGGCCCATAGTAAATAATCAAACACACTGCCAAGCAATACTAGGATTTGAACATTAGGCCAGAAGTGACTTTATTCCACTCTGCATCCAAATGTAACTATACAATTCATACAAAACATCTTGCTAGTCTTACTCTTTCAAGTCATTCCATGGAGAGAAAGAGAGAGAGAGTGACAGGACCTCAGGGGGAGCCTCAAGTCCCTCAAGGCTTTAGCCAGATCCCTGCATCCTGGGGGAGCAGGCATTGCTCCTACAAGCAGGGAGCTGCTTTAAATAGGAGCTTCCTGCTTGTAGGAACAATGTTTTCATCTGTTTCCCTGCATATTTGTGTGCAGGGAAACAGATATAAATTCTGCTTTCTGCCAGTGGTGAGAGAGAAGACTTTGTTTGCTTTTGCTTGGTGTGAGCTGTCACCATCAAGCAAAAGCAAACAGCTATGTCCCATGGGTGGACACCCCGGAACATACCAGGAGCTAGCCTTGGGGGGCGGTGGTCCACAGGGCCATCATTGACTCCTCGAGGGGGGCTGTGCTGCCCCCTTTCAATGATGATTTCCCCAGGGAGGTCCAAAACAAACTCCCCTCATTATTGTGTTTTAGCCCCAGGGAGGTGGTGGTCCCTGGGGCTGCAGGGGGGGGGGGTGCAGCCCCCCTTACAGAACCAAATATTTGCCCAGAGGAGGAGGCGGCCCATGGGGCTGGGGGGCAACTGGGCAGCCTCACAGCATTGTATTTAAACTTGGCCCTTGGGAGGTGGTGGTCCCCGTTTCTGCGGGGGGACAGGTGCCCCCTGCATTGGATTTAAACTTGGCCCCGGAGGAGGTCACCGGGGCTGTGAAGGGGCGGGGCAGCTCCCCCCATTCAAAATGTAAATTCCCCTAGGACCTGGCTTACCCAGGAGCTTTGGTGAAACAAGCGCAGGAGCCCACACTTGTTTTTTTAATGAATTTCAAATTTGCTGTGATTCCCACTAAAAGTTTCAAAAATATGCTTTTTTGCTTTGAGAGTTCCCTCTAGGGCCCCAGCACCAGAGCTACCTTGCCATACCCTGGCCCCTTTTCTTTTCGTTTAATCCTTTTTTTCCAGGGACTTGGCTGAAGCCGAGTCCCAACACGGCAGCCAAACCTTTCTTGTTGAAGTGTTGGCAGAAAATCAGGTCTCAGCACGAGATCCGTAGGGTTGGCGGAGTCTTCGCATTCCCATATAGGCACATTTAGATTTTCTTTCATTTCAAAAAAACTACTGAATAGATTTCCACTAGATAACAAAAAGTTCCCTTTCTAGGCAAAATGGTATGTTTCTGCCAAATTTGGTGTAATTCTGTCCTGTGGTTCAGGCCCTATTTCTGTTCAAAATCTATTTAGAAAAATGCATTGGGAAAAAGTGTTTTGGGACCCTCCTTTTTTCTCTGCCCCTGCTTGATAGATAACCTGAAACTTTCCAGACTGATGCTGAAGTGAGAGTCGTATTTTCTTGGAACATTTTGTGAAGATTCATAAAAAGTTGCCAAAGTTATTAGCGGAACGAAAAACTCTTTTTCTATAGAAACTACATCCTAACTGTAACTACTGCCACTAAATGATGAATATATATATATATATATATATATATATATATATATATATATATATATATAATTCCAATAACGTCTTCAAAGCACGCTGTTTCAACTTCAAGAATTCAGGTATGGTTTAAAAAGAACGCTCAACACAACCAGAATCCAAACCAATTGAATTTTATTTCACAGCATTCTACAGTGCAGGAACAACATGAGTGGTGGCGATGCGTTTCGGCCCAAGCCTTCAACCTTAGGGCATGATTTATAGTTAATTGAAAGAACTCTAACTATAACTTTTGAATTTCTATGGTTTTGTATCAGTAAATTCAGAACCTAACCATAACGTCCCTGAAACCTTTGTTTTTTCAGTGAATTTCTATTTTAAAGTAATTTTCATTACTATTAGTTATTCTAACCCCTGTCGAGCACAGCCTTATGCTGTGCATGCCGGGGGTTGGTCACAAAGCCTGAATTGCTGCCTGGCCTTGTAGCCAAGCTGTTATAACTACCCAATCCCATGCCACGCATGTTGGCCACAGGGCATGTCTCTGTCAGTGCATCTGTGGGCAGGTGCATAAGTCTTTGAGTGGGTCTAAAAGTGGGTCTGTGAGCCTATGAGTGGGTCTAAGTGGGTGCATCTGTGTCTGAGTGGGTGTGGGAGTGGGAGTGGGCATCTGAGTCTCTGTGTGCATGTGTGAGAGAATGAATTAGTGTATGAATGAGTCTGTGGTTTTTCCTTTACATTTTATCATAATTGCAAATATTTAGCAAATACCATGTGTGGTGACAATTTTGTTTTTTAAAGCTATAATTTGCCCCTGAAACACATATATCACACCCCTGGGGTCAAGGTACCTTCACCATGACCACTTCAATTTAGATTTTCATCCTCGGTTATCACGTACCATGAAATAAAATGGCGACCACAACTTTCCAGTCAGGTTGTGGTCAGCCAATTGCAATGCTTCTTTTCACATCTGTATTCGCAAAAATGTGAGAACTTTTGCTAATTATTCAAGAAATATTTGCA
Source organism: Pleurodeles waltl (assembly GCF_031143425.1). Lineage (NCBI taxonomy): Eukaryota > Metazoa > Chordata > Amphibia > Caudata > Salamandridae > Pleurodeles > Pleurodeles waltl. Next base: position 253,424,947 of record NC_090437.1, on the reverse strand, counting down.
AAGTGATTGCGGTCAGAGAGATACAAATTAATTTTACCTTCAATATCTCAAAAACCGCTGTACAGATTTACATCACATGAGCAAAAGTTTAATTTGCATACACAAAGGTAGCTTTCTGCCAAATTTGGTGTAATTCTGTCCAACAGCTCAGGCTGTAGATGTGTCTAAAGGTCTTATGGGAATTAACATGGTAAACACAACTTTTTCAGGCTTGGCAACGAGCATCAAGACTTAGGAGACAAGTGTGTAAAGCATTTAAAAATCACAAAACAGTAAATAAGTAAAACACAAAACACAATAAAGAGCCAACACCAATTTCCAAACATAGAGCACAGATTTATCTTTAAAATGACCCCAAAATGATTAAAATCAGATAAGGAGAACAGGAGTTATGATTTTTTAAATAATTAATGTTTTGCAGAACATAGAAGCTAGAAGTGCCAATCTGGTTGTGGTCGCACTAGACTGGGGCAAAGCCAAAGTTTGAGACCAACCGTGATGGAGCCCTGCTCAGCAACAGCAAGTAGGAGGCCTCAGTGAAAAGTTTAGTTTCAGCCGTAGGCCCCCATTATGACCTTGGCGGTGATCTCTCCCCTAAATAGCCAATGTACCACCCCAACCGTCAGTGCGGTATGACCACTGAACACAGTGGTAGCCACCTACAAGCAGGCAGAAGACAAGGATGCACCCACCATATTATGACATAGCACACCACCAGGTTTTTCTGGGCGGTAGCAACACCACCAAAAGCCTGGCGGAAACACATCAAATAGAAGGAAACACTCACCTCCAGGGACATAGAGGAGTCATATGACGCCATGGAACCTGAACAGCAAGTCTTCCCGATGCTGTGCTACACTATGGCCATCCTGGAGCACCAACACCCACGAAGATGGCGACGGTGAATACAGCCGCCTAGCAGACAAAGGAGGGAGGGAGGGAGGGGAGAGTGACACACACACACACACACAACACACACCATAAACACACACACCACACACCCAGAACCAGCTGATGAGTACATTGACTTAAACAGACCCAGGAGCAAAGAAAACCCGGACACATACCTCTGTTCCAATCACTGTAATCATGTTCGATGAAGAGCCCAAATCCAAAAAATACAGAACTGCATATTTACATGAAGGTCCAATGGCCAGTTCAAAGTATGTAATGCCCACAGCGCAAAGTCCAAGCCCCAACTTGACTCCTGACAACATAGGGACTCTACTGATCTGGGGCATCATGTTGGAGATGTGCAGACACCTCAGGAGGCACCGGGGTGGGTGGGGGTGCTTCTCATTGGATGGGGGATCATTGGGCTCTGGTTTGGGTGGGGGTTCCTTTGCCTCTGGCTCAGGAGGGGGCTCCTTGACCTTTGTGTTGAGAGGGGTATCCTTGGCCTTTGTTTTGGGAGGTCTCTCCTTGGCCTTAATTTTGGGAGGGGTCTCTTTGGTCTTTTTTTGGGAGGAGTTTAAGTGGCCTTTGTTTTGGGAGGGGTCTCCTTGGCCTTGTGTTTAGGAGGTGGCTCCTTGGTTTTGGCTTTTTGTTTGGGAGGGAGCAGCACTTTAGCCATCCGTTTTGTGGGTGGAGGAATGTTCTTGCGATGGAGGGCCAGCGTGGAATTTGTGTGCCCCTTAGTAGCAGCTGGAGACTTTGTGGGTGGAGCAGGGTAAGACTGTGTAGTGGATGTACTGAGCTAGAGGGGTGGGACCTTCCTCTTATGGGCTGGATGGGGAAGGGGAAGGGAAGAGGTCAAGGTGAGAAAGGAAAAGCTTCTTAGGGCCAATGGGGCAGGATGTGGGAGGAGGGATGGCAGTGGAGGTAGATGCAGTGGTTGTAGGAGGAGGAGGTGTGCTGGACTTGGATGCAGGTGCATAGACAGTGTGTGTGTGTAAAGTGGATGGCTGTTGGGGGTCTGAGTGCAAGCATTTGAGTGTCTTTGGATGGGGCAGACATGTTGGGGAGGTCAAACAGGATGTGTGGATGGATGTTGTGGTGATGTCTGCAAGAGGAGGGGTGCTGCTTGAGGTGGTGGTGATGACTGTGCATGTGGGGTGCATGTCTACGGGTTTGCTGTTGTGGTGGCAGTGGGCAAGTCTTTACAGGTGGCAGGTTTAGGGAATGATGATGCAGTGCATGCAGGTGTGAGTGCTAATGTGACTGTGAGGGAAGAGGAGGAGGGGAGACAGTAGAGGCAGTGGATGATGTTGCATTTGTGTGCTGGCTGTGTGAGTGCTTGTGGATTGAGGTGTGCTGCCTGTGTTTGTCTGTGCAAGTCTTGTCTGACGTTGTTTGTGCATGCTTGTCAGAATGTGTGCGTGGAATGGGTTTGGGGTGAGGAGACTGGGACTGGAAAGTGGTAGTTGGAGGGGAACCAGATGAAACAGGGACACTGGCTGCCATCAGTGAAGAGGCCAGAGGCTGAAACGATCTCTGTAGGGCCTCCAAGCCACTGTGAATGCCCTCCAGGAAGGCATTGCATTGCTGAATCTGGGATACCAGCCCCAGGATGGCATTAACTATGGTTGACTGCCTTACAGAGATGGATCTCAGGAGGTCAATAGCCTCCTCACTGAGGGCAGAGGGCTGACTGGGGCAGTGCCTGAGGTGCCTGGGGTGAAGGAGATGCCCATGCTTCTGGGTGAGCAGGCAAGGGCAACTCAGTGGGGAGCAACTGGGAGGGTGGTGCTGGTATGGGGTGGCAGTAGAACCTGTAGCTGGGGTAGTCCCAGAGGAGTCTACCACCACCAGGGAGCTCCCATCGGAGAAGGAATCAGAGTCAGTGGTATCAGCTCTTGTCCCCCTCCGTGGTGCTCCCCTCGCCCTCCGTCCCACTGGTCCTCTCGGCATCGGTGGACTCTGCCTCCTGGGTCCCGGGGGTTGCAGCTTCCTCAGTCGCTGGCACCCCTGCTCCTTGACCAGATGATGCTAATGCACACATGGACAGGATGACAAAAGGAGACGGGGGAGAAAGAAAGGGATCACAGGGTAAATCACAGCACCAACAGCACAGACGGCATTCACAACACTGTCACACACTGAGACTGAGAATGGGCAGTATGGACCACACTGGCATACCATTGGCTAAGTACCATAGCAGGTAGGAGCCAATCACTACCATCTGCACACCAACTGGGACCAACCAAGCCCTGTCTGCCATGGAAGGCCAGCCTGCTAGCTATCAAAAACAAGCATTTCACCCAATTAACCTAAGCTGGACCATACAGTAGTGTCTAAACTGGCATACTGGGGCATCCACTGACTAGTACCCTTCACCCAAATTCTATGCCAGACAACATAGATGGTTGTCAAACACACTGTACTCACCTCCTTTTGGCTGCTGTGATGCCCATACGCGCCCATCCAGCTCTGGTTAGGCCATTGCCAGTATGCGGGCCATCAGGGGGGTCAGGTTCTGACAGGCACCCCTCTATCGTTGGGAGGCCGTCCCCATCTGGGATTCCAGGCCCAGCATCTCAGGTGCTCCCTCTGTTTCCTGCATTGGGTGGTCTGCCTGCTATGGACCCCCAGGTTCTGCACGTCCTTGGCCGACACGCTACAACCCATTCTTCTGATGGGCGCTGACCTGCAGAGGAAACACAAACAGAGGGACACCATGAACTAGACAATCCAGCCTGTCACACATATGGCCTACAAACTGCATTTGCCCCTCATCAGGCACACACATGACCCGTACCTCTGCATTGACACTGTCACCAGCCATACCCCTCAAATGACCAAAGGCCAGCACACACACACATCTACATTGAGCCATGTTGCATGCAACATACCCATGGTGTACTCATCTGTTGGTCTGGTGGCCCATACAACTTCCCATACAGGGGTAGGACCCCTTCCACGAGCCTCTCTAACTCCTCCGACATGAAGGCTGGGGCCCTTTCCCCTGTTGCACGGGCCATGGCAGGTTCCAGATACAGGTCACAAAAGCACACGCAATGGCGATGTCGTCCTGTAGAAAGTCAGGAATCAAGTGAAGTAGTAGAAATAAAATGCCGGTCACAGCGGCAGCGGTGAACACCGTCACCACCGGCGTTGATCATCATTAGCTCCCTTATCCATAGAGGGCCATGTTAGACAATGAAGAATTGCACGGCAGTGCAGACTGCCTCCCGCCATCACGTGGGCACCGGAGGAGTGAGGTCACTTCCACCTGTCCCTGCATACAACACAGGCGGTTGCCATTTCGATTGCTAGTATACATGTACAGATTTTTAAAAAGTGCGTCATTGTAGTCAAATGTACACACCTATACAATTCCAGTGTCCAACATACAAGCATGCTCTGTGTAAACTGCTGTAGTGTGTTCATAGTTCCTGTTGTCACTCCCTTCTTACTTTTGGGTCCCTTTAGCACCAACCACTGCGGAGGAAAAGGAGGAGAAGGAGGCAAGCACCCATGTACAGACCCCTTGTGGACTTGGCTTCACTGGAGGACAGGCACACCATACACACCTATCATCTGGACAGGGCCACAGTCACAGAGCTGTGTGCACAATTAGAGCCTGATCTGCTACCTGCTATCCATTGCACAACAGTAAAACCCCCTCTTGTGCAGGTATTCTCAGTGTTCCATGTCCTGCCAATTGGCTCTTTCCAGGTGACAGTGTGCTTGGCTGCAGGAATGTCATAGCCAATGTTTTCTATTATGCTTGCAAGGGTTTTGGCAGCCTTGCTCAAACACACATGCCACTACATCACATTCCCCCAGGTAGATGAATTACCCGTTGTGAAGGCTGGATTCTATGCAATGGGACATATACCACATGTTATTGGGGCCATTGACGGGAGCCATATTGCCTTAGTCCCCCCACCCCCCTGGGCCAATGAACAAGTGTACAGGAATAGGAAGAGTTTCCACTCACTCAATGTCTAGATGGTATGCCTTGCTGACTAGCACATCTCCCACGTCACTGCCAAGTATCCTGGGTCGGTGCATGATGCCTTTGTTCTGAGTACTAGCAGCGTCCCAAAGCTGATGGCACAACTACAGATGTACAAAGTGTGGCTTATAGGTGAGCCTGAGACCCCACCCAATGTATGTAAGTGTATACCTTCAGGAGTCATAACCCATGCCATTGTGCAAGGCTAATGCGTGTGCCTCACTTCTTACAGGTGATTCTGGCTACCCAAACCTGTCCTGGCTCCTGATCCCTGTTAGGAATCTGAGAACAGGGGCTGAGAATAGGTTCAATTATGCTCATGTGGGTACCAGAAGGATGGTTGAAAGGACCTTCGGTCTCCTGTAGGCCAGGTTCAGGCCTCCATCTAGTCCCCTGAGGTCTACATGATTGTTGTGTGCTGCATGTTGCAAAACTTGGCCCTCAGACACCATGTGCCCTATCTCAGGAGGAGAGAAGTGACAATGCAGCTGTGGCATCAGTTGACACTGAGGACAGTGTGGAGGAAGAGGAGGAGGTTGTGGACAACAGGACACATATGATACAGAAGTACTTCCAATGCCACTCAGGTACGACTGTTGAACTAAACATTTCTCCATTTCAGTGTTGTGCTGTGTGGTTGTAGCATTATGCCAGTCACTACCTTTGCATCCCATCTGATTGTCACCTATGCCTTCCCTAACTGCAGATGTTGCTGTGGTTACAACAGTGTAATGCTGTGATGTGTACAGACTGATGAGACACATCTGTAGAATGGATCAACACTACTGGACATTTGCACAGGATCATGCAGTTCAATACAGTTCAATACATTGTACTACATTATCTTCAGATAAAGCACTATTTCCAAGGGTGTCCCCTGAATGGTGTTCCCACTCCCACTGACCCCAGGACCCTCATTTCCTTGCCTGTGAGGTGTGGACTGGGGTCCCTGTGCAGGTGGGCACACTATTGATTGATGTGTCCTGGGGACAGAGGTCTGGGGACGTTGGGTGGCTGCTGTGGTGTTAGATTCTGAGGGGGGAGGATCTGTAGTGGACTGGGCATGGGACGGGGTAGCTGACTGAACAGTGGTCCCTGATGGGTAAGGGAGTTCATCCAGATCCAGAGCTCCAGAGTTGCTGTCATCACTGGGGGCAACTTCTGGTGGGGGACTGGGTAGCTGTGGTACCTCCTCGCCGCTGAGATTGGCTGGGGCACCTGTGGGGATGTAAGTGGTGTATTATATTACGTGTATGTAACATATTCTGCATCACTAGCTTCCCCTATGTTATTGATGCTGCCCTGCCACCTTTGGTTGTGTATGGTGATGAATTGTGGGATTGTAAGTTCTCCATGCTGTGCATGCATTTGTGGTGGGTGTACATGCAGGGCTAGAAGGGATGTGCATGCAGTGGGTATGGCATGCAAGGCTTGACATTTCATTTTGCTAATTGTGGTGGTGCACTGTGTGGGATGGAGTGGGATGATGGATGTCAGAGTGAGGGATCATGGTGGCATGCAGGTGTGGCGGGGTGATAGATAATAAATATTGACACACCAGTATCCAGTCCTCCGGCTACTCCAGTGACTCCCTCAGGATGCAAGATTGTCAAGACTTGCTTCTCACATGCTGTCAGCTGTGGGGGAGGAGTTGGGGGTCCACCACCAGGAATCCTGATGGTGAGCTGGTGCTTTGCTGCAATGGAATGCCCGGTCCCCCGTTGGTCATTCCACCTCCTCCTTATGTCACCCCTTGAGCGTGGATGTAGTCTTATGACGTTCACACTGTCCATGATCATCTGACATCTCTCCATCTTCCTTTCAATGGATATTTGCTGGACTTGTGCTCCAAACAGCTGTGTCTCTACCCTGACTATTTCCTCAACCATGACCTGCAAAGCCCTCATCAGTGAAATGGGGGTGCCTTTGTGTGGAGTGTGTACGTTGTGCAGATGGTGATGTGTAATGTGGTGGGGTGTTTGGTGCGTGTCGGATGAATTGATAGTTGTGATTGTGTGTGCAGTTCTGTTTTGGATTAGCGTTGCAAAGTGTGGCCATCTTCTTGTTTTAGCAAAGGATTGTGGGTGATGTGGGTTTGTGTTTTTAAGTGCTATTGGTGGGTGTGTGGGGTGGTGTATTTGTGTCAGGTGTAGGTTTTTAGTTCTGGCCAATCTTGTCTTGTTTTGTGTTTGAGTGACCATTTCCGTTGTGGTGGTGTTCACCGCCAATAGTTTACCACTGTTGAATGTCCTTTGTGGTGATTTGTTGGTCATTATTTGGAGGGCATAGAATTGGTGGCATAATGGAATGGGTGGTAGTACCAACAGTTTATCACATTCAGTGGGTCTGGCAGATTTGTGGTTGTGGCTGTTTTCTGTCAGTTTTGTATGTATGTGTCATAATCTGGTGGACTGATGTCCGCCTCCATGGCGTTATGCTGGGAGCAGTCAACGTGGCGGTGTACGGTAATTACCGCCAAGGTCATAATGAGGGCCTTAGTCTTTATTTGATGATTTTCTTCAACGGGACAAAGTCACCAATCCGATCCAACCTCCCTGGAGCCCTCTTCGGTTACATAAAGCAGGAGACCTCTGTGAAGAATTCTACCTTCAGACATAGAGGATTTTTCAGGTTGGAAATCTTCATCTGGGTCAAAGCTGAATCTTGATCTAATGTCCCTGGAGCCCTCCCCGGATACGCTGCACAGGAAGTCCAGGTCAATTTTTTGCATTCAGACTTTGTCACTTTTTAGGAGCTTTTTCCTTCAGATGCCGGTTGGCCCTCCACAGCAAGCCCATTTTGAGGCAAGGTCATTAGTTCACCTTTCCAGGAGCCCACGTGCAATCCTGAAAGTCTGGGGGTCCGGAGCTTTTCATTGTGATGAACCTGCAAGTCAGGCCAGGTCGCCATTGATGTAAGTCGGCTTGACTCCCCACAGTGTATCTTTTTTCCAAAAGTTCTCCAAACGTCTCCAAACTTCTGGATCTTCTTCCAAAAGGTCTTTGAAGGTTCTCTAGGAGTCCCCAGCTCACCCCAATGTTCCAGAATCTCTGAGATGCTCCTTGAGGACTCCAACTCCCAGAAAACACATGGTTCAAATCCAAAAATGACTACTAGTCACTGGTCATCTAGTCAGTTTCTTCAGGTCTTGATGCAGGGGACTCAGGTTACCTATTTTACACTTGTAGCAAGCAGGGTGTCCTTTATTGAATAAATTGTAAACAGGCAAAATCCTTTTAGTGGTAAGCCCAAGTGTGCAGCTGGTGCAGTCCTTCAGAGTGCAGTGTCTAGGTGTAGATCAGGGGCCCAGCAGGACAGTCCTTCTTCTTCTGATGTTGTTCCTTGTAGGGATCTGAGGTGTGGGTGCAGCTCTGCCAAATGTATCCTTGATCCTGGGGTGAAAAGCAGAAAGGCAACTGTCCAATCACAGGCAGTGCACTACCCTCTTGGATGACCACTACCTGGGAAGTGTGGCAAAAATCAATCCCAGGGAGCAACATTCCTTAAAAACCCAAAATGGCAGAAACTGAATTTTGGAGGTTAGGTCCGGCTGTACTCTCCTAATCTAATCAAGAGGGCACCTGTCTGTTTGGTTTTGCAGGTAATGGGGGAGGTTCTGAGCTGCTCAAAATATCGTTTCTTCCTTTGAAAATCAGTTTGGCTGCTCTCCTCCCATCCTATATTACCATCTGCTGAGGCAGATCTATCTCCCCAGGAAGTCCCTTTTTGTTCAGCCCAGGCCACTTCACACCTCGTTAAGGCAGCCTAGCTAGGCTGCCAGAGGCTGGCCAATCAGAGAAGGGCACTACGGAGCTGAAACTGGTAACTTTTAAGTTCTAAAACTCTTTCCCTGAACTAGATATATTAAATTGAACAATGGCAAGTTGTTGAATTTATTGTAACAATCAGTTTGAGACCAAACTTGACAAATATGGCTCCTTTGGAGACTTTATTAATTAAAATAAAGTCTTCCCATTTTAGCCTATATAGCCTATACACTATAATGAGGGAAAAACAAATGTAGCTATTTTTCCTCACCTGGGCTTATAAAACATATGCTATAAGGTCCCTGCTTATAGTTACACTGCTCCTACCCTGGGGACACCTAGAGCAAACATTTACCCATTCGCTGCCATGCCTTTTCCCCCTCAGGTGTCAGGCCTTTTTTTGGCTATTTGGAGCAGTTCGTTCTTAGGCCCTCATACCTTTTTGTCCACATAATCTACCCACGCCAAATTTGCATCCTTTTTTCCAACATCCTAGGGATTCTAGAGGTACCCAGAGTTTGTGGGTTCCCCTGAAGGAGACCATTAGCCAAAATACAGCAAACATTTTGTTTTTTTACAAAAACGGGAAGAAAGGGCTACAGAAGAAGGCTTGTGTTTTTTTTCCCTGAAAATGGCATCAACAAAGGGTTTGCATTGCTAAAATTGCCAGCTTCCCAGCTTTCTGGAACAGGCAGACTTGAATAAGAAAACCACATTTTTCAACACAATTTCAGCATTTTACTGGGACATACCCTGTTTTTACTTATTTGAAAAGCAAAACATTTCTGAAAAGTAGACAAGATTCTGAATTCAGCAAGGGGTCATTTCTGTAGATCCTACACGGTTTTCTGACAGAAAATAACAGCTGAAATAATAAATGTTGAAATTGAGGTGAAAAAACAGCCATTTGTCTCCATGTTTTACTCTGTAACTTTTTCCTGCGATGTCAGATTTTTTAAAGCAATATACCGTTACATCTGCTGGACTCGTCTGGTTGCGGGGATATATAGGGCTTGTAGGTTCATCAAGAACCCTAGGTACCCAAAGCCAATAAATGAGCTGGGCCGTGCAATGGGTTTTCATCGTATACCGGGTATGCAGCAATTCATTTGCTGAAATATAAAGAGTGAAAAATAGGTATCAAGAAAACCTTTGTATTTCCAAAATGGGCACAAGATAAGGTGTTGAGATGCAGTGGTTATTTGTACATCTCTGAATTCCAGGGTGCCCATACTAGCATGTGACTTACAGGACATTTCTCAAATAGACGTCTTTTTTAAACACTTACATTTGTAAGGAAAAAATGTAGAGAAAGACAAGGGGCATTAGCACTTGTTCTGCTATTCTGAGGTTCCTACAAGTCTCTCGATAAAAATGGTACCTCACTTGCGTGGGTAGGCCTAATGCTCGCAACAGGAAATGCAACATGGACATATCACATTTTTACATTGGAATCTGGCGTGTTTTTTGCAAAGTGCCTAGCTGTAGGTTTTGGCCTCTAGCTCAGCCGGCACCTAAGAAAACCTACAAAACCTGTGCATTTTTTTAAACTAGACACCTAGGGAAATCCAGGATGGGATGACTTGTGGGGCTCTCACAAGGTTCTGTTACCCTGAATCCTTAGCAAACCTCAAAATTTGGCCAAGAAAACACTTTTTCCTCAACTTTTGGTGACAGAAAGTTCTGGAATCTGAGAGAAGCCACAAATTTCCTTCCACTCAGCATTCCCCCAAGTCTCCCAATAAAAATAATACCCCACTTGTGTGGGTAGGCCTAGCGCCCGTGGCAGAAAATGCCCCAAAACACAACATGGACACATCACATCACATTTTCCCAAAGAAAACAGAGATGTTTTTTGGAAAGTACCTAGCTGTGGATTTTGGCCGCTCGCTCAGCCGGTACCTAAGGAAACCTACCAGACCTGTAAACTTTTTTAAACTAGACATCTAGGGGAATCCAAGATGGGGTGACTTGTGGGACTCTCGCCAGGTTCTGTTACCCAGAATCCTTTGCAAACCTCAAACTTTGCCCAAAAAAACACCTTTTCCACACATTTCGGTGACAGAAAGTTCTGGAATCTGAATGGAGCCACAAATTTCCTTCCACCCAGAGTTTCCCCAAGTCTCTCGATAAAAATGGTACCTTACTTGTGTGGCGGTAGACCTAGTGATTGTGACAGGAAATGCCCCAAAGCACAACATGGAGACATCACATTTTCCCAAAGAAAACAGAGCTGTTTTTTGCAAAGTGCAAAGCTGTGGATTTTAGCCTCTTGCTCAGCCTGCACCTAGGGAAACCTACCAAACCTGTGCATTTTTTAAAACTAGACACCTAGGGAAATCCAGGATGGCGTGACTTGTGGGACTCTCACCAGGATCTGTTACCCAGAATCCTTTGCAAACCTGAAAATCTGGCCCCAAAACACCTTTTCCTCACATTTTGTTGACAGAACGTTCTGGAATCTGAAAGGGGCCACGAATTTCCTTCCACCCAGCATTCCCCCTAGTCTCCCGATAAAAATGGTACCTCACTTGTGTGGGTAGGCCTAGTGCCCACGAAAGGAAATGCCCTAAAACACTATCTGGACACCACAAAATTATCAAATACAAAACGACCCATTTTTGCGGTGGGCACCTGCGTTTTTGGTCCTGGGCTCAGCAGCCATACAGGGAAACCTACCAAACCCAGACATTTCTGAAAACTAGACACCCGAGGGAGTCCAGGGAGGTGTGACTTGCGTGAATCCCACAGTGTTTTCTTACCCAGAATCCTCAGCAAACCTCAAATTTAGCTGACAAATGAATTTTTTCCCACAGTTCTGTAAGGGATCACCTCACTGGGACAAACTTCCTATTACCCAACGTTCCCCTCAGTCTCCCGGTAAAAACAATACCTCACTTGTGTAGGTGGGCCAAGTTCCTATGACAGGGAAGAGCCAAAAACATGTTCAAATTAAGGGAGAACCAAAGTGGGTCGAAAAGGGCAGTTTGAAAATTTTAGGCTAACAAGTGGGGCAGAATTTGTATTGGTATAGATGAGACAATGCTAGGTGGTGGATTCCTGCAGATTCTGGAAGGTTCTGTCACAAAAATGTAGAAAAAATGTGTGATTTCCAGCAAAGTGGGAGGATTGCAGGGATTTGTCGGTAAGAAAATGGTGCGGGTGCATGTGAAGCACACCACCTTGGACTCACCCAGATGTTTAGTTTTCAGATGTGTCTAGATCTTGTGGATTTTTCTACGTGGCAGCGTCCCACAGTCCAAGAAGTGCTGCCCTCATCATTCCAAGTGTGATGATTTTGAGAGTTAGCCAAGCTCTCATGGCCCAAATGTAAAACCAAAACCCCAAAATAATCAAATGTTCTATTGCTTGCCATGTGATAAGATGTTTTAGAGCTGAAAGACTGTTACCTCCTTCAGTTGGGGTGGAGGCTCCGGGTGTGGATCAGGGGTAATTGTCCCATCTGCCCACTGGTGGGAGGAACAACTTTGGCCCCATTTATTTGGGGTGGGGATAGTCCTACCCTCTTATTTTGAAAAACAATTCTTCACTGGTCTCTGGTGGGCTTTCTGCCCCACTTGGGGGCAGATGGGCCTTCCAAAAATGCAGATATGGCGAACAGTAATGTGCCCCCATGGTGAGCGACCCTGGCCCAAGGGGCTGCCCCCCAAACAAAACACACACATACACACACCAATCCCTGGTGCCTAAGTGGTTTCTGCCTACTAGAAATAGGCCGATCTGCCACTAAGGGGAGCAGAAATGGCCTAAAATAAATTTGCCCCGCCTGGTGAGCAACCCTTGCCTAAGGGGTCACTCCACTTGCCTGAAATTGATGCAAAAAAGTAAAAATCCCTGGTGTCTTGTGGTTTCTGCCTACCTTGGGGGCAGATTGGCCTAAAAAAAATAGACCGATCTGCCCCCAAGGGGGGAAAAAATGGCCTAAAAACTATTTGAGCCCCAGGGGAGTGACCATTGGCTAAGGGGTCGCTCCCCATATATAAAAAAAATAAAGTAAACAAACAAAAAATATCCCTGGTGTCTAGGGGTTTCTGCCCCCCCATGGGGGCAGATTAGCCTAATTATAATAGGCTGATCTGCCCCCAAGGGAGGCAGAAATGGCCTAAAAATGATTTGCCCCCCTGGGGAGCGGCCCTTGCCCAAGGGGCCGCTCCCCTTATGCATACATTACAAAAAAACAAACTCCCTGGTGTCTAGTGGGCATTTCTGCTGTTGGGCAGCAGAAATGCTGAGAAAGACATCAAAGGAAAGGAAAGGCCTTTCCTTTCCTTTGATGCTTCTCTCACACCTCCACGTGATCGGAGGAGAAATACAAAAGCCGAGCTTCCAGCGCAGAGGGAAAGGCCTCTGATGAGGTCATTGCGTGATCGCACGCTGACATCATCAGATGCCACTGGGAGGTCGGGGGCTTGGGTGGAAGGCACCCTGCCCACGGGAGGGGGGGTGCCAGGTCCTTGGGGGAAGCACTAGTGCTTCCCCCAAGGGCCGGAAGCTGGGTGAGTTGTTTACATCCCTAGTGCCTGCACGCCACGGCAGCGGACGTAACCACCTCATCCCGTGCACCCAAGGTGTTAAAGGTGACTTATAGATCAAAATAAGGTAGTTTAAGACTTCGGAAGTACTTTTAATTCCAAAGCCGAATTTGCATGTAACTTTAAATTAAAAGAAGCCAGCAAGGCAGGCCTGCCTTTAAAATGACCCTGGGCACCTCAGCAGTGCCCCAATGGGTGCACCACTTATGCTGGGGTCCCTAAACCTACATGCCCTACCAGATTCTAGGGACTTATAGGTAAGGGTGGCATAGCCAATTATTATGGGCCTAATTTGCATATTCATTGTATCCAGAACACAGGCCCTGGGAATGGTTAGCAGTCCCCAGGGCACCATCAGAGTATGGAAAACACCAGCAAAAAGTAAAAAATGGGGCAAAAAGTTAGGGGGTTTCTGCCATCAGCCCAGTTTTTTCACAGTCTATATGACTAGTTGACATGGGCACTTTGGTGCCAAAACGCGTTCTATTGAGTATCTCATTAAACTTTCTTCACTGCATCCTCCGAGTGCTGTCCTTCTTCAAATAAGGAAAGAAGAGCATCTATATATTTAAAGAAACCTTCACAGAAGGATACGAGAAGCTAACTTGAAGCAACAAACGATACTAACAGATGACAAAACTGTTGTGAATTTATCAAATGTAACACTGGAAGAGGAGGATATACTCGGTTTATCATATTGTCAACCCAATCATTTCGAGTATGAACAAAGCCGGATAGACCTTTTATTTGTTTATACGAAAACTAAAATTGTTAAAGATCCACACACTCAAAAACAATAAAACAGGAGATGGTGAGAAGTCATTGGCAACTGATGATGACACTTCAATCAAGTCGTTTAGAGACAATTTATTAATCGAAGACGCAACATTACTGAGAGAACTATGGGAAATGGATGAGAACACCAGCATAACTGATGATGAGCAAGTCATCACTAGATTGGAACTGGAAGGGATAGTAACGGACACAACAGATGCCTCAGGCCTTAAACCAAAATCTAAAACTATTCCAGGATTGAGTGGGGATCTAATTGATCAGTTTTCAGAGATTGTAATTAAAGGTCTCAAAGCATTGAAAACAAGAGAGACAAAGAAGACAAGGAAGATCAAAATCAGTTATGCCAAGACTCTCGAGAAGTTGACCAAGAACCCACAGATAGTTGTGAGAGGGTCAGACAAAGGTGGGAATATTGTAATCTGGCTGATTGAAGAATATATGGAGGAAGCTTACAGACACCTAAATGACTCAACATGTTATGAGAAGATAGGTCTGAAATATGTGGAAAGTGTAAAACATCAGTTTGACATAGAATCACAGCAGTGGAGAGACACATGTTTAATCACTGAGGATGAATACAGATTCATAACAGTAGATTATGCCAAATTACCTGTCTTCTACTTAATACCCAAAATACATAAGGATGCAGTGAAACCCCCCGGCAGACCCATCATTTCAAGTAGAGGCAGTCTCTTTTAACCGTTATCGCAGTACATAGACACATTTTTGTCCCCTTTGGTTGTAAATTTGCCATCTTACCTGAAGTGCAGCACTGATTTTTTTAAGAAGGATCTTTGATGTTAGTTGGGAGGAGGATTTCCTCCTCATGACGTTAGATGTGACAGCATTATATACAAGTATACCCTATAGTTTGGGAATAAGAGCAATTGAATATTTTTTTAGAGTTAGACCCATTGAGTTTCTTCAACACAGCAAAATGTTGATGGATATGATCGGCTGGTGTTTACGACACAATATGTTTTTTTATAACAACGAGATATTTGAACAAAAGTGTGGGACAGCTATGGGAACCTGTTTTGCACCAAGTTATGCAAACATATACATGGGGTGGTGGGAAGAACAAATATTAAATAATCCCCCCCCTAGACCAGTGGAACCAGCACATAGTACCATAGTTAAGATACATAGACGATATTTTTATCATCTGGAAAGGAGACATGACTAGTGCATTACAATTCTCACCAGAAGTTAACAATAACTACTGTAATTTGAAATTCACGAGCAAAGTACATCCAAGTGAAATTGAGTTTCTGGATGTAAGAGTGGTGGTAGAAAACAACAAGGTAGAAACCACAGTATTTAGAAAGCAAACCGCAGGTAATAGTATTTTGCATGCCACCAGTCACCACCCACAACCATTAAAAGATAACATTCCCTTTGGCAAAATGTTGAGGGCCAAAAGAAAATGCAGCACTGAGACTAAGTTTAATGAAGTTCAGACAGATATGGAAAAGAGGCTGCAGAATAGAGGGTATACCGACAAGATACTTCAAACAGCTAGCAACAAAGTGAGATCCAGAGTCAGGGAAGATTTGCTGTTCTCGACACAGGAGAAAGAGAACAAAAGAAACAGTGGGGAAAATGCTGAGAAGACAGTAAGGTGTATTACAACATTTAATGAGGCACATGAGCAAGTGCGCAATTTATTACAAAGGCACTGGCATGTATTGAGGAGCGATCCCGTAATAGGACAAAGGTTAACTAAGAGACCGTAGATAACCTACCGAAGAGGGAAGTCTATGAAAGACATTTTAGTCAAAAGTGATATCAGACAGGGGAGCAAACAGGCGACATGGCTCAACACGCAGGACGGTTTCTATAAGTGCACGAAATGCAAAGCATGTAATAATGGAGAAAATGTGAGAAATTTAACTATTGGTAACAGGATAGTACACACAATAAAAGGGAGATATACTCGTAAAAGTGATCACATAATTTACATTTCAAAATGCACGTGCCCGAAATTATATGTGAGAAGCACAAAACTTCAGGCACATAGAAGAATATTACAACATTTGAGAGCAATTGACAATAAGGATATCACATACCCAGTGGCCAGACCTATCCACGAGATGCATGGAGGGAGAATAGAGGAGTTGCGCTATAGTATAATTGATGGAATAGCTAGAGAGAATAGAGGGGGAGATCGAGAGAAGAACTTACGAAAGTTAGAGTCGAGGTACATATTGTCGCTCGACACTAAGGAACCGAATGGGCTGAACATCAGTGAGGAACTATATATACACCCACATTAACGCTTCAAAGCAACATGAATATCACTGAACAATACTTGAGGAGGTAGAATTTGCATTACAAAATATTTATAATGCACACGGAAGAGGGCTCCTCCATTTGACAAATAATGATTTATGCTGAAGGAAAGAGAAAACTAATTCTAGCCAACTGGGCAGTAGGAAAGGCATATGATAATGTTATTGTGGTGTGTAATATGGTTGATAAGTGCAACGCGAGTGCAATACCAACAGTACAACCACTGAATGTACCAAGATTAGGGTGAGAGATCTACAACACATAAAATACACTGGTGCAATGCGTTTATGGACATATTCACATCGTTATATTCAGCAGGGAGGTTTTGTTTACACACATGGGAAACCTGCATAAAAGTAAGATCTATGTAATTATTTTTACAGGTAAAGAGAAAGTTAATTCTAGCCAATCAGCTAACTGGAAAGGTATATTATAACGTTAATTTGATGTGGAAACTGGTTCATAAGTGCAACGTGAATAATATATAATATATAACACACATTGGAACAATGCGTTTATACATCTATTCTTATTGTTATATGTAGTTGGGATGTTTTTGTTCACACACATAGGAAATAAGTAAGATCTATGTAATTATTTTTCACTAACTAGGTAACTTGTTTTAATAGTAAACAGCAGGGTGATAAGGAGTCTGATTGTAAAATAGTTTGTTAAGAATGCTGATAGAGGTTTAATCGAGCGATCATGTGATATATATGAGGGAAAACAAAATGGCAGATAAGAAGCTGACGAAGGCGGCAACGCCAAATCGCGTTCTTTTCTTTTGTACAAATAAACCTGTATCTATCACGATACCCACGGAGTCACGGAGTGCTGTCTTTTCCTTAACCAAGGAAATCAAGTGTGAAAATATGTATATATATATATATATATATATATATATATATATATATATATATATATATATATATAAATATACCGAGGGGGAGAGCGAGAGAGAGAGAGAGAGAGAGAGAGATAGATAGATAGATAGATAGATAGATAGATAGATAGATAGATAGATAGATAGACATACATGGTTTACAGCACTCATGACAACTTTCATAACATCAGTAAAAATATCAATGAAACATTAGAAGTCAAATTATTGAAGACAAAACTATGCACAGCGGGGTTAGGAGTTACAGTTACCTTAGGCCATGAGTTATAGTTACTTGAAGTAACTTTAACAGCTGAATTTTCTCTGGTTTTGTGCGAGTCAATTCGGAACCTAACTGTAACAACCCTGTAATCTTTGTTTTATTAAGTGAATTTCTAAGGTATTTTTAATTCCATTTCCTATCTATAAGGTCCCTGTAACCTTTGTTTTTTTCCAGTGAAAAAAAAAAATATATATATATATATATACTCTCTGTAAACTCAATCAACGGGCGTTCCCAACGCTGCAGGGCAGCTTAGAAAAACAGGATCCGAGAATCCTGTTGAACACTGCAAAAAGCAAATTGTTGAAGCACAAGTCCTGCTAAACAACACACATTTATTTAATCATAATGTGGCTGCATACTCATAGCCTGACGTGTTTCAGTAATGATGCCTTGGTCACAGGGGAGCAGTTGCATTACACACAGGTGCTGTTTAAATATCTATGCCATACGATAGTTGTATATATATATATATATATATATATATATATATATATATATATATATATATATATATATATATATATATATATGTATATATATACACTTTAAAGACCCAAGGTTGCAGGGATGTTACAGTTAAATATACATTTTAAATATACAAAACCATAGAAATTTACCTGTTAGAGTTATCTCAAGTGTTAGAAATGGGGTCTCTGGTTGGCAATCAGTTTGCACTCTGTCCAAGCAGGGACCCTCACACTAGTCAGGGTAATTGAGATAAACACTTAGGATAAGCCCTGCTAACTTCTTTGGTACCTTAGTACAAGCAGTCAGGCTTATCTCAAGGGCAATGTGTAAAGTATTTGTACTAACACACAGTAATACAGTGAAAACACCACAAAAGTGGACACCACACCAGATTAGAAAAATAGGCAATATTTACCTGAATCAACAAGACCAAAATGTCAACACAGACATAAGTAAAGTTATGAATGTTTTACTCCATAGAAAACAATGGAAACGTCGTTACACAAAGTACCTGGTTTGTTCAAAAATAAAGCTGCACAGGCGAGCGTGTGTCAAAAAAGTCAGTGATGCTTCATTTTTCTCTCCCAGTAGGGAGCGATATATTAAATTCCCCCAGTGACGATGCATGTGAAATCCGACTGCACAGTGATGGAAAAACCATGCTGAGAGGGGTTTGCATGGTTTTTAGCAGCCACAAGCGGGTGTACCATCATTTCTCCTGCCGCGATGTAGCTGATGCATCAATTTCCCTGCTGTGATGCAGGTGGTGCATTGATTTCAGCTGTGAGGTAGGTGGCGTGTCGTTTTTACAGCCGTGTTGCAGGTGGTGTGTCAAAAGGTTCCCCGTGCAGCTTCCTGTAAATGGATTTCAGTACTTGTTCTAACAGCTTTGTCTTTCAAGGGCCCAGGGACTGGATAGGGCACCACTTGGCAGGGCAGATGTCTCAGCAGAGAGTCCAGGTGCTGGGAGAGGAATTCTTTGATGGCCCTAAGACTTTAAAACAGGAGGCAAGCACAGCCCATGCCCTTGGAGACAATTCACAAGCAGGAATATACCACAAACTCCAATCATTGTCCTCTTTCAGGCAGAAGCAGAAACTGCAGGCCAACCCAGCAAAGCACAGTTACATGCAAAGGGGCAGTACTCCTCCTCCTGCTCTTCTCCTTGGCAAAGTTTCCTCTTGAATCCAAAAGTAATCTAACAATCTGGGGTTTGGGCTCCACTACTTATACCCCTTTCTGCTTTGAAGTAGGCAAACTTCAAAGGAAAGTCTCTGTCATACCAGGTGGCTGGAGATTGCATTGTGTGAGGGCAGGCACAGCTCATACAGGTGTGAGTAACTACTTCTCCCTCCACTCTAGCCCAGTTGACTCATCAGGATATGCAGGCTACACCCCAGCTCCTTTGTGTCACTGTCTAGTGGAAATTCACAAACAGCCCAGCTGTTAGTCTGACCCAGACAGGGAATACACAAGCAGGCAGAGGCTCAGAATGGTTTAAGCAAGAAAATGCCCGCTTTCTGAAAGTGGCATTTTCAAACTGACAATTTAAAAAACAACTTTACCAAAAGATGTATTTTTAAATTGTGAGACCCCAAACTACTGCTCTCCATCTTCTCCTAAAGGGAAACTACACTCAAAAGTTACTTAAAGTCAGCCTCCATGTTAACCCATGAGAGAGATAGGCCTTGCAATAGTAAAACATGAATTTGGCAGCATTTCACTGTTAGGACATGTAAAACCACACCAGCAATTGTCCTACCTTTAACTTACACTGCACCCCGCCTCTGGGGCTACCTAGGGCCTGCCTTAGGGGCTCCTTGCAAGTACAAAATGGGAAGGTTTGGGCCTGGCAAGTAGCTACAATTGCTAGGTTGAATTGGCAGTTTAAAAACAGCACATACAGACTGCAGTGGCAGATCTGAGCCATGTTTACAGGGCTACTCATTTGGGTTGCACAATTAGTGCTGCAGGTCCACTAATATCATTTGATTTACTGTCCCTGGGCACCTTTAGTGTACTTTATTAGGGACTTACTTGTAAGTCAAATATACCAATCATGGAAAAGCCAATTACACATACATTTTACAAAGGGAGCACCTGCACTTTAGCACTGCTCAGCAGAGTAACAACACCAGACAAAAAAAAGTCCATCCCACAGTCAAAACATGAGAAGCAAAGGCAAAAAATATAGAGGAGACTAGGGCAGGATGCCAGGTCTAACATCAAGTAACTATAACTTGTGCCCTAAGGTAACTATAACTTGTGCCCCCGCCATCCACACTCTTTTGATCAAAAAGATTTGATGCAAATATGACATTGATACTATTAATGATGTTATCAAAAATTACATGAGTGTAGGAGGCTGACCCTCTATGAAAAGCTAGAAACACTGTGCAGAGAGACCGAACAACCACACGTTGGTTTAAAGAGGTAAAAACTAGACCATCTTAAGCTCTAATTTTTATGGTTGGTTGGTCAAGCAATTAGGCTAATCTTGGAGAAGTGCAAATAATTTGGTGTACTCACAGTATCAATAAAGCGAGACACACACCAATCTATAAAAATAGACCAAGATTGTCAAAATCTGGTAAGTACTTTTTAAGTTAACAATTTCACCTCACAAACAACCTCACAAGCAACACCTTAGGAGTGTTGGGGCTGACCACTCCTCCTGTCCTTTGTGTGTTTTCCCAATGTTCCTTGGCCAAAGGTATTTGTAATGGGGGTGGTCAGCTGCTGCCAGCAGCAGGCTTGAGTGTTGAGTCTCAAGGGTGGTAAGCCCTTTGAAGCTTGTTAGCAGGGCAATGCACATGCCTGAGGGAGAGGTTGTTTACACCTCCACCCAAGAAGGACTTTGTTCTTGGACCCAGAGAGCAGAATCTCTCACCGCAGGTTTCTAGAATCTTGTCTGATGGTGGCAGGCTTGTTGTGTCTGGTCAGCTACCATGCAGAGGTAGTTTTTCAGGGGACACCTCTAAAGTGACCCCTGGGTACATTTTGGAATATATCAAATACTGGTACCAGTTGGATTTATGATTCTGAGTTCTTTAATACCCAGTAACCCAGTATTCAGAGTAGCCATCATGTAGCTGTGAAACTCATAGTGAATAGTGTCCAGCACATGCATTTAAAATGGCTGCTCTAATCACATACTATGTCACAGGTTTGGCAAGCACACGGTAGAGACATATTGCTCATGCATCTATGCCCACATATACAGTATAGTGCACACTGACATAGGGCTGAAAAGCCTGTCAGAGGGGAGACTTACCTCTAGAGCATGTAGTTTGTAGTGGACAGGGCACACAGGTTGTGTGCCATTTCGAGTTTGCATTTTAAGATTGCATCATTACGCTCAGCCTTCAATGGCAGTACTAGGTGCTTCTGGATGCATGGCCTTAGAGGGTGGCACAATCTGTACTACTGCCCTCAGGGGCCTACCCCTAGTATCCCATGCCTTGGGTACCTAAGTAGTATTTACTAGGAACTTACAGTGGCAGCTAAAGGTGTCGCTAATTTTGCCAATGCATCACAACAGTTTTGGGAAAGAGATCTGTCCCAGGGAACCACTTTGATACACATCAAATACCAGGCAAAAAGTGGGGGCTAAGCATGACAAAAGAGGCCTTTTCTCCCATTGACTGACATAATTTGTGAGGTAATTAGCAGTGCATGGCAAGGGCACAAGTTATAGTTACCTTAGGGCATGAGTTAAAGTTACTTGAGACATAACTAACTATAACAGGCAAATTCCGATGGTTTTGTACTTTTAAGATGTGAACCTAACTATAATGTCCCTGTAACCTTTGTTTGAAAAAAAAATAATTGCAATGTTTTTTTTATTTTTTTTATTCTATTTCCTAACTATTACGTCCTATGTAACCTTGGATTTCTTCAGTGAATTTCTATGTTTTTTTACACATAAAGTAATTTTCATTACTATACATTATTCCAACCACTGCTGTTCATGGCCTGTGGGCGGGCATGGTGGTAGTTGGCTGTGCATGGCGGCAACTGGCCGCCGAGCCTGGCCTGTGACCAGGCTCTGAGAACAACCCCCTATAACAAACCAACCCCATGCTGCACACAGCCTTTGGCCAAACACATCAGGTGTTGACTGCAGGCCCTTCAGGTCAAACCCTATCACCACTCAACTCTGTGTGGCACAGAGCCAAAGGCCAGTCCCTGGGGCCAACCCCTATACCAACCAAACCCCGCAAGGCACCTCCTCCCCAGGCCAATCTTGGTCCTGGGGACCTCATCCTCCTGCCCCCGGCCTAAGCATTTAATCTTTTTTGGAGGAGTGGGGGGGCACACCCCCCCCAAGGCTGGTCTTGGCTCCGGGGATCCCATCCCATAAGTTCAAGACTAAACATTAAGGCCCTCATTATAACAGCGGCGGTAAAAATTTAATACCACCGCGGCGACAGCCGCCAAAATACTGTTGCTGCGGCTACCATCCATCCACCATAATTTGACCACAGCCGGATTTCTGCAACAAGAAGGGCGGAAATCTGACTGTGGGCCTACTGGCGGATGCCGGTAAGGCGGAGCTGCTACCACCAGCAGCGCCATGCCAGTAGACCGCCGCCAGCCATAATATGACAAATAATACAGCCTGGTGGTATTCTGCTGGCGGGTGCTGCTGGCGGTAGCAGCCCCCTATCCCGTCTCCTGCCAGAAGACCTCCTGGATGCAGGCAAGTCAGGTGTCTGACAGGGGAGGTCGGTGGGGGGTGCTGTGTATGTTTGTGGGGATGTGTGCCTGTCTGTATGAGTATGTGCGTGAATGGGGGTATGTGTTTAGTGCTGATTGCGTGCATGAATGTATGGAAGTGTGAGTGTGTGTATGTATGGAAATAGAAATGCGTCTCTGCATTCATGTTTTGAAGTGTGTGGGGATGTGTGTGTGAATGGAAGAATGCATGTTTGTATGTATGTGTGACTGAGTGTGTGTCTGCGTGTGTGATTGGGGGCATGTATGTAGGGGGTTGGGGGGCTGTCTGGAGAGGTAGGGGGGTGGTGGGTGTCTGGAGAGGTGTGGGGTGGGGGTGGGGCTCTCCTATCAGTGAGGAATTCCCTGTCACTGATAGGGCCTACCGCCATGGTTTTTGTGGCGTTACGAATGCCACGAAAACCATGGTTGTAGGCAGGGTCATAATCCCGCCAGCAGCACAATGGCGGCCACCGGGCTGGAGATGGTTATCTCCAATCCTGCACCTGCTACCGCCATGGTGGTAGGAGTGGTACATTGGCGGGTTGGCTTTGGCCAACCTGCCAATGTCATAATGTGGCGGTAAGTACCACCAGCCTTTTGGCTATACTACCGCCAAATTAACACTGACTGCCGGAGTCATAATGACCTCCTAAAAATTTTTATAGGGAGAGGGGGGCGAGAAGCTCCCCTCCCCAGGCCGATCTTGGGACCCCATCCCCCAGAGCCCGGCCTAAACATTTTATTTTATTTGGGGGAGGGGGGCTGCATGGCCTCCCTCCCCAGGGTGACTTATCTCCAGGGAACCCATCCCCGGGACCCAACCTAAATATTACATTTTTGGGGGGAGCTCCCCTCCCCAGGCCGATCTAAGCCCAGGAGACCTCATTTCTGGGGCCCAGCATAAGCATTTACTTTGGGAGGGAGAAGGTAGTGCAGCCTTCCTCCTTAGGCCAATCCCGGTCTAAATATTACATTTTTGGAGGGGGAGGGGAGACCTGTGGCACCCCTCCCCAGGCCAATCTCAGCTCTAGGGACACCATCCATCCGGTTGAAGCCTAAATATTTATATTTTTGGGGAGAGGGCTGCACAGCCGCACTCCCCAGACTGATCTCAGACCCTTGGACCCCGTCCTTCAGGGCTTGGCCTTATGACCTAGGTGTCCCCTAGGGCCCCCATCACAATTTTGGGATGTGGGAGGAGCCTGAAGGCCCTCATGGTTCAGCTGGCTCCCGCTTCCTTCTGAAGCCCACATTGCTGTCACAGAGAGGGAGCTGCTAAAACACCTCCCTCTTTGTGAGAGCCATTGTTTCCTCTGTCTTCCAGCCTGCATTTCTGCGGGCAGGGAGACAGAGGAAACCTCTGCTCACAGTGAGGGAGAGCTGTTTGACAGCACTCCCCTGCTGCAACCAAAGTTGTTGCTGTGGCCTGGTGGCAGCTGTAAAACTACAGCCAAACTACAGCAAACAGCTATGTCCCGGGGGAGGGCACCCTGGGACAAAGCAGAAGCCAGCACTGGTTGGGTGGCGGTCCCCAGGACCATCTATGGCTCAACGAGGAGGGCCAAGTGTCCCACTCCAAAAACATTGCCCTAGGGAGGTGGGGAGGTGCACAGCCCCCCATTCAATTTGAAAAAGTGCCCCGGGAATGTGGCGGTCCCTGGGGCTGCAGGGAAGCACACATAACCCAGCATTCTGTTTCCAAAAGTGCCCCAGGTAGGTGGTTGTTCCTCGGAAACTGGGGGGCCACAAGGCTCCCTGCATTCATTGTAAGAAGTGCCCTGGGTAGGTGGTGGTCCCTGGGGCAGTGGGGGAGGCTTATATAAGTTATATGGGGCATTCAAACTTAGTGATTCTTTCACAGAAAATCACTAAATGATATGAAACTACTGTGGTATATGACCATCAACATATTTGAAAATAGGGGAAGCGCGATTTCGGACCAGCCAAGGAGGAGGGGCGGCCAGGAGGCCACTTTAAATCTACCTTAGCGCTCCCGCCTCGTGGGAAGCGCAATTTCAGACCAGCCAAGGAGGATGGGGCGGCCAGGAGGGCCCTTTAAATCAACATTCGCGCTTCCGCCTCGCGGGAAGCACGATTTCGGACCAGCCAAGGAAAAGGGGCGGCCAGGAGGGGCCTTTAAATCTACATTTGCGCTCCCACCTCGCCGGACGCGTGCGGGCAGCGCCTGGGCAAAGCCCGGCCCAAGTGCGGGCCAGTCCTTCGCCCGTCATCGCCAGGAAGAGGCAGGGCTGCCCCCACCCTGATATTTCCTCCATGACTGTGACTGTGACTGTGGGACTTGGAAGCGCGTGGTCGCTAGGAGGTAATCTTGCTAACAGACTCCCTGTACTTTGATAAGGTTATTTTTATCCTTGTATTGCCACAAGATCATTTTAGATTGTTTTATCCGCCTTAGCTTCCCTAATTCTAGTTATTACCTAGAAGTATTTTGGAGTACTATTGGTTGACTCTCCTAGCATAAAGTAATTAATAAAAAATGGGCAAGAGGAAGCAACTAAGTGCAAAAGATATTACTTCTCCCTAAGATCACTCTTCAATACTAAAATTTATTTCAGGAGCAATGTGTGCTATTGATAAACAAATTACTAACGTTGAGGAAAGGATATTAACTCAGAAGTGCCCGTCGGGATCTTCTCCTAATCTTAATAATCCTCTTCTGCCAGCTTTAACCCCTCCAAAATCGACAAAGTTGTTGGAAAGCGGGATTCAAACAAAAGGTTTAAATGGATGCATCCACTACCTAAATGAGTCTATCTCAGAGGCTGACGAGCACTCACCTTCACCTAAACGCACAAGGAAACCTAAGTTAGCTAGAAAGGGTAAAGTCTCCAGTCAAGAGCCATCTGTTACAAACAGATATGGCAATTTTGGAATTCAACCCATGGAACAAGCTCAAATTAATCTTGACAACATAAAACCTGGCCTGAAGCCTAAACAATCTATAGCTAAAGCAAAAACTAACACCTTAATGCTTTGGAACATCTTGTTAGGTCATCCTTTGAGTTAATGATAAACCGTTTAAGCCAAGTGGAGGAAAACGTAGAGTCAATGCTCAATTTAATAAAGGCTCAGTCTTTAGGTGCAACACCTGTAATTACTCAACATTGTGTAGACACAGACTTAACCCGAAATTTAAACTCTCTTAAAGAGTGTCAACACCCACCAACTATTTCCCAGGTCACCAAACGACACATAGATCTTTGTTATTGTCCAACCAGTAGTAGAAGTCTCCAACATTTAAAAGCAAACACAAACGGTTGGGAACAGCAGAATAGACTGAAACCTTCCCTGGATATTTCACCAACATTAAGCGACACACTAGATCTTCCTCCTGCGGCAACTCCTTAAGTGGTAGTTCTTGCAAATGTCCCTACCCTACCCGTGGATAATAGGGAAACATGGACAGCTCTGAGAAATAAATCCCTGAATTGGATAGGGACTCGTATGAAACCTGGTATGATAGACCCACTATTTGAAGATATTAAAATGGTCAGAAGGGTAAAATGGGTGGGCAGGAACCACAAAACACTAAGAGGTGACTGCGTGGTACTTTCGTTTAAAACCCCAAAATTGGTTGAAGACATTTTGAGTAATTTAAATCAGCGACAGATTAACGACCATGGCATTTCACTGCTCCCTCTAGGCTTTTTTTACAATTTTAATGCAAGGCATGATCGATCTAGTCCTAACTTTGCAAAACAACAAAGTAGATCTGAGTAGATCTGAGTGAAATTATATGGCTCCTACTAAGAACAGATTTCATGCCCTATCCTTAGAAGAAGTTGATTGACTGCCAATAGATCAGACGGTGGGCAGCTGTAGGCCTATATTGATGAGCTCTCTGCCTGACCTACTGAAGGGTGGTAATGGCCTGGTGGAGAGTATGGGAGACGTAAGGATGGAAATGGAAAAATTACTTAGACAGGATGTTATTGATGAAACTCCAATAAGTGGAGTTCCTTTTCAATTGGCCATATCTACATCAACTCTTATACTCCACATAGAGACGGAGATTAACATCTCCTTACCAACAAGGAAAGTAACACAACATGCACCTGTGGGACCGGGCAGAAACACATTGGGAGACAATTTTTTATTGTGGAACGTGGCAGGTTTGCGTACTAAAATCGAGAATGAGGAGTGGTTAGAATTTATCAGATCTTTTCCTTGCGTCTGTTTACAAGAGACTTGGTCTGTGGATCCCATTCATATAAATGGTTTTAGGACATATCACACCCCTGCAGTTCTGTGTTTACGGGGCAGGGCCAAGGGTGGGCTGTCCACAATTATCTCCAATAAGTTTGATTTAATAAAGGATATTAGCTTAATTTCTAACACGTTCTATCAATTGATATCATGTGAATTAAAAAATAGAGCACAATTGGTGATTATTAGAGTTTCTAACAATGCCCCCCAACAAAGATTCTCATCTCTACTTAGGCTATTGCAGGAAAATTTGGACCGTTTATGTAATTCTTCCCATAAAGAGACCTTTATCGTTTGGGGGGGGTTGATTTCACCACTCATCCGTGTCCTCAAATCGACAAGAAACCCTGTTCTTTTGGCACAGGTGGAAACGATGATTAATTTCATTTTACACATAACCACTATGGTAATTTGCTGAACGACTCCTTATTTAAATTTGACCTCCCCTTTTGTAATAGTTTAAATGATAGCAACTCACAGCTAAAACCTACCTTCAACGGTAGATGTGCTAATACAATAATTGATTTTATATTAGTCTCTAATAATTTCACTTTTTGCACATCTGAGTATAAAATTCATGACATCGTGCTCAGCAACCACTATCCTCAAAGTTTAAGCCTTGCATTGCCACAAGCTATAAATAAAGAGAAGGGTTCAGCTGAGAAGGTGGTGAACATTGAACTGGGCGCAAGGAATGGTTACACTATTCGGTGGCTCAGATTGAATTTATGGGCTTTATGAAACAACTGCTGACTAAATACACTAATGAGTTTGAAATTTGCCTCTCAGATAACACCAGATCACAGGAGTGTATCAAAGCATTCACCGCAATCACTACTGGAATAAAACAGTCTCTCACAGCAAGTATGGGTAAACCTAGATTACGGGGAGACAAAGGGTGGTTTGATAGTGAATGTTCACAGGCCCATAAGAGACTCAAACAGCACCTACACAGCCAAAACCCTGCCAAACATGAAATTACTTTTCTCAGGAAAGATTATAAAAATGCTATGAAAAACAGAAAACAGAGCTTAAAAAAATGAGCCATGGCATTCTCTTCACGACACAAGTCTTCAGAATGACAACGTCAAATTCTGGAGGATAGTGAACTCCTCCCTCCTATGTGATGGAATGCCACCAACTACTGAAATAGCCATAACGGAAGAGGAGGGGGTTACTTATTTTTCCAGAATATATTCCTCAAAAAACCTTGTCCTAGACTCAAACGTCCACAGGTTGGATTTTCACCCTATTACGCCATCATTTAGTGTAAATGAGGTCATTGATGCTATCAACGCTAGCAAGAGTGGGAAAGCACCAGGCCCAGACAGAGTCCCAATTGACATTTATAAGTCCAATGTCTTATTATGGGGCCAATTATTGACACAGGTCTTACGAGCCTGTTGTGTCACAGCCCTTATTCAAACCTGGGCAGAGTCCATCATTGTCCCAATATTTAAAAAAGGAGATCGCCAAAATCCAGCATGTTATCGACCAATTTCACTGCTTGATACTCTTGCAAAGATTGCTGGACGCATTGTCCTAAATAGGCTGTGGGAATGGACGGAAGTCAATAATACTCTTTCGGACCTACAATATGGCTTCAGGGTTGGGATAGGGACTGTGGAACAGGCCCTGAATTTAGATATTATAATCGGCAAATATACGAAGGCCAAGTCAGGAGCCTTATATCTTGTATTCGTGGATCTGACATCTGCGTTTGATTGTGTAATCCACAGCAAAATTTGGTCCATCTTACTGGATATGGGTGTAAATATTACAATAGTTCATTTCATTAGGGAATTATATTTTGGAGCCAGTGCTAGGGTGCGTTATGGGTCTCAGGGGGAATGTACCTCAACCTTTCCTTTAAAGTGGGGGGTACGTCAAGGCTGTGTTTTAGTCCCCTTATTGTTTGCCTTATACATCAATAAACTAGAGGATGTTCTATTTACTGCCTGTAGAGATCTGCCACGAGTTGGTCCCCGAAAGATTCCAGCACTCATGTATGCAGACGATGCTGTTCTGATGGCACGTACCCCAGTAGCTTTGCAGCAATTGTTAACAACTTTTGATAACTATATGGAAGACCTAGGTATTAGAATTAATCACTCTAAAACCTTTTTAATGACCTGTGGCTCAAAACCTGTAAAAAAATTCCAAGTCATGCTAAAAGGTGTCAAATTAGATGACACCGAAACGTTCTCATATCTAGGTATTATGTTCGATATTAAAGGTACTTGGTTGCAAGCCATCAGGTCTAGGAATTTACTATTTACGAAAACTATCATGGCAGTAAATGTTTTTTCCAAAATGGTTGGTAGGGCTACTCCTAAAGATATGATGGCAATTTATAATGCAAAATGTGTTTCTGTTGCATTGTATGGGGCGGACCTCTGTGGATACAGGAAATGTAATGCCCTACAGCTAGCCGAAAATGATTTTCTAAAGTCCATCCTAAGTGTGCCACAATCTACCTCAACTTTGGTGTGTCATACATAAATGGGGTCAACATATGTCATAGATTCAATAATCATGCAACCAATTCTACTTTGGCACAAGGTATGGACCTCTGACTTTGCTAGGCTGAATAGGGCTATCATAGAAGATGCTCAATTATTAACCCATTTGTCGCAAATTCCATGGTTAAACTATATACATTTTCTCACGGACCTGGGCCACTCTGAGCTATATTTTACCCCAGATAAATTGGAAACATTCTCTAGGAAAGACTTGAAAAACATCTGTCTTACCTACCTGGCTGACTCGAGGTGGGCCATTGAGTCAAAGAAAGCTAGTGTAAGGAGGAATCTCCTGTTGCAGCAAGTACATGGCATGGAACCATATCTAAAATATGTATTGAAGTTGAGGCATCTATACGTCCTCACACGCCTAAGACTAGAGACTTTTCATCGTCTCGTCAGTTTCCCGCTCACCAACGACTGGACCCCAGCTTTTGAAAAATGTCCTTGTGACTCATTGTCTGACCAAAGTACTATGCATATAGGGGGTCATTACAACATTGGCGGTAAAAGGCGCTTACCGCCGTGCAGAAGACCGCTAATACACCGCCGCGGCGGCGGCATTCCGCCACAGCTATTATGACACACATCTTGGAATCCGCCGAAATTCAGACACCCACACCAAAGGTCAGTGATAAACTGGCGGAAACAAATCCTCCACCTCCACGCCAACAGAAACACGCCCATGCTATTACGACCCACGAATCCACGCGGCGGTCTTTCAACCGCGGTATTGGACAATTACAAATACACACACCTGACACACATACAAACAACACTCCCACACACCCAATACAATATAAAACACCCACCCACATAACCCACAAACCCCTACGACCAAAAATTACAGATGAACGCGACAGAGAGAGAGCACAGAATAGACAACCCCACTACACAGAGGCACACAACACCATCACCCACACAACATCCGCGCACAAAACACCACACCACTACACTCACCACAACCATCACCACATACACCACCCCACACATCACCCACACCACCCCATGTCACGCCAAAGACACCCCCGCTTCTCCGAGGAGGAGCTCAGGGTCATGGTGGAGGAAATCGTCCGGGTAGAGCCACAGCTATTTGGCTCACAGGTACAGCACACATCAATAGCCAGGAAGATGGAGTTATGTCGCAGAATAGTGGACAGGGTCAACGCCGTGGGACAGCACCCAAGAAATAGGGAGGACATCAGGAAGAGCTGGAACGACCTACGGGGTAAGGTGGGTTCAACGGTCTCCAGGCACAACATCGCGGTACAGCGGACTGGTGGCAGACCCCCACCTCCTCCCTCACAACTAACAACATGGGAGGAGCAAGTCTTGACCATCTTGCATCCAGAGGAGGAGTCGGTGGAGGATGGGACACTGGTAAGTCAATTCTTAACTATCATATCCCCCACCCTACCTGCATGCTATCACACACCCCCTCCCTCACCCCCTCCCCTATCACTACAACTCCTCACTAATATCACAAACCACCCATCCCAACACCAAGCCCTGCATGACACAACTAAGAATGGACACCCCTCACTAAAGCATGCTCACTGCACATACCCAGAACAACCCCCTAACCATAATCACACAAACCCACACACAGGAATGCTTGCACTGGGGTACACGGTCACCCACCCATTGCACACCATTACACACACACGTGCAATAATCTAGCTCTTATGCCCCTGCAGGAACCCGAAGGACCGTCACCACACCAGAGGGTCCAGACAACACCACTCCACCCCCAGAAGAGGCCCACAGTGACGAGAGCAGCTCTGCCCTACTGGATCCTGATGACCAGCCCGGACCATCGTGGGCCGGTTCCCCTTGCACAGGCACAGCCCAACACCGACCTTCCACCCTCTGGTAACACCAGCACAGCACCCACCCAGCTGGCCCAAACCTCCCTACCCAGGACAGGTCAATCAGCGGTGTGTCCACCACTACAATGCACCCAGGGTAACCCACCACCCCAACAACAACAGGGACCTGGGGGCAGTGGTAGTGGGCACACAGTCTAGGGGACGGAGGCACAGGAACAAAGGGGAACTGGGAGGGCTGCTGTGCGACAGGGGGCAGACAGGCCAAAGGAACCCACTCTCCACAAGGCCCTATCCTCCATCATGGGAGCATACCACCACTCCCAGGAAACGATGGCGACGGTCCTGGACAAGTTTCAGGAGACCCTGCGCCTGCAGGACGAACTGTATTTGGGGTTCAGGGAGGAGCTCAGGACCATCAGCTCTGCCCTGGGCACCATCGTAGGGGTGCTGAAGGACATACAGCAGACCATAAGGGACACTGTGGCACTCCAAGGGGCCCCTGACACTAGCCAGGACGATGAACTGCCCACCACCTCCGCCGGCGCTAGTGGACAGGACGCCCCGCCACAGGACCACCACACCAGCACCCCACCCCCTGCAGACGGACAACCACCACGCAAGCGGTCCCTGAGATCCAGGAACAGGACAGAGCAAGATGGCAAGACCCCGCCCGGAAATGAGACCACCCTGTTTGTCCTCCCACTGTCCCACTTTGTTACCCTGTCCATACTTAAACTGCCCCAGCTCCACTTCCTATGCCCAGATGGGCAGTGCACCTGTGTGACCAATAGACTGGACTCTGCCATGGACATTCCTCCGCCATCACCCATCCTCATTTTACAACCCCCTCCCATTTCTGAGCACTTCAATAAACACCCTTGAAACACAAAACAATCTGGAGTCAGTCTGTGATTTAGTAAAAATGTATTATCAATGACAGTGTCATAATGGGTGTACCATTGTAAAGCTAACATACCTATGTCACACATCACAAGCCCTTGAAGGATGCAAGCAGTTGACACGTAGGTAACCACACCAGTGAAACCGTAATGGAAGGGTACAACTCAGTAACCAAATAGTGATTTAAATAAAAAAACAGGATAGAAGTAGATGTGTGAAAGTTAATGTAATGCTAATAATGAAAATGTTCTCACCTGTGTCTCACTGGAAATATTGCTGTATGACTGACTCCCTGTTGTCGTTGTCTTCTTCCTCAGCTTCATCCTCATCACTGTCCACAGGCTCCACAGCTGCTACAACACCGTCATCGGGATCATCCTCCTGCAGAAAAGGCACCTGGCGTCGTAAAGCCAAATTATGGAGCATGGAGCAGGCGATGATGATGTCGCACACCTTCTTCGGTGAGTAGAATAGGGATCCACCTGTCATATGGAGGCACCTGAACCTGGCCTTCAGGAGGACGAAGGTGCGTTCGATCACCCTCCTAGTCCGCCCATGGGCCTCATTGTACCGTTCCTCTGCCCTTGTCCTGGGATTCCTCACTGGGGTCAATAGCCAGGACAGGTTGGGGTAACCAGAGTCCCCCAATAGCCATACACGGTGCCTCTGAAGTTGACCCATCATATCAGGGATGCTTCTATTCCGCAGGATGTAGACGTCATGCACAGAGCCAGGGAACATAGCATTTACCTGCGAGATGTACTGGTCTGCCAAACAGACCATCTGTACATTCATCGAATGATAACTCTTCCGGTTCCTGTACACCTGTTCACTCCTGTGGGGGGGGACCAGAGCTACATGGGTCCCATCAATAGCACCTACGACGTTGGGGATATGTCCAAGGGCATAGAAGTCACCTTTCACTGTAGGCAAATCCTCCACCTGAGGGAAAATAATGTATCTCCTTACGTGTTTCAGCAGGGCAGACAACACTCTGGACAACACGTTGGAAAACATAGGCTGGGACATCCCTGATGCCATGGCCACTGTTGTCTGAAAAGACCCACTTGCAAGGAAATGGAGCACTACAGCACCTGCACGTCAGGGGGGATTCCAGTCAGATGGCGGATTGGTGACATCAGGTCTGGCTCCAACTGGGTACATAGTTCCTGGATTGTGGCACGGTCAAACCGGTAGGTTACAATGACGTGTCTCTCTTCCATTGTCAACAGGTCCACCAGCGGTCGGTACACCGGAGGATTCCGCCATCTTCTCATATGTCCCAGCAGACGGTGCCTACGAACGACAACAGCGAAGAACCAGTCATTATTCCTCCAGGTATGTACCCACAGTTACACACAAGACTACACCACTCACAAAACCCTTCCTGCATGTGTGTTGAGTGTAGGCCTAGCTATGTGTGACGCAGTAGTAAATGAAGCCATGTGGGCCCCTGAAATGGCGGCTGCCTGACCTCTAAACTGGGACAATGGGATTGTGGGGTAACTGCGCTGGCGTTGCACACCGTTGCGGTAGGTGGTCGTAGACCGCGGCGCAATGCTGCATTGGTTAACAGTGGACCCTATGGGTCCCATAAGCCAATGAACAGGTGCGCTGGCGGTGATGATGCGCACCGCCGCGGACGTCACCGCCGCGGACGTCACCGCCGCGGACGTCACCGCCGCGGACGTCACCGCCATTTTCTATCTGTTCGATCACTAGATACCTGACCTTCGACAGGAAAGGACCTACACTGCAAGTGCTGCTGTGACCTCGGTCTGGAAGCGACGATGGCTGCTGCGTCTGGGGAAAGGGCCCATGCCTTCACTGCACAGGATTTGGAGAAACTCGTGGATGGGGGCCTCCCCCAGTACACGCTACTCTACGGTCCTCCAGACCAACAGGTTAGTACACAGGGAGCACGTTATATGGGCTAGGCCTGGGTGGAGAGGGCTGGTTGGAAGAGGGAAGGGGGCAGAGTTCATAGAATATTAATGCATGTGAATGAATGGGCCAAATGGCCAGAGTAGGGAGGGGGCCACTCACAACGACGGTGCAGTTGGTAATGACTGTTCCTCTTCCTTTGTGCATGTCATGTAGGTCAGCGCCCACCAGAAGATTGACATCTGGAGTGCCATCGCCAAGGAGGTCCGGACCCTGGGGGCCCACCAGAGACGGGGCACCCACTGCCGTAAGAGATGGGAGGACATTCGCCACTGCAGCAAGAAGACGGCGGAGGCTCAGCTGGGGATGGCCTTCCAATGTGGGAGGGGTGCCTGTCGCACCATGACCCCCCTGATGTTCCGGATCCTGGCGGTGGCCTACCCGGAGTTGGATGGGCGCTTGAGGGCATCACAGCAGACACAAGGGGGTGAGTACACTCTCATTCTGCGGACTTTGCGTGCAGTGGAGGCGTCTAGGTGGGTGAGGTGGGCTGTGGGTGTCCCTAGGCCAGGGTGAGTTAGGTAGGCAAGGCCCCTCCGTAATGTAGGCCATGTGGCACTCTACCCCATCTCAGCAGAGTGCCAAGTCGAGGTATAGTTGCCCCTGTGGCATCCATGTGCGCAGACGTCCACCATTGCCATATACGCCATGTCCCAGAAATTGCATGTGCTGAGTGCAGGAGCACGGCGTAAAGCAGGGGGCAGCTGCGTTTGTCTTGTCCGCCAACGGTAGCGGTATGCCATGCACTAAAACTCTCTTTCTTCTGTCTCCCCCCCTTTTTCTGCTCTCCCTGTCCTTTTGTACATCAGCATCAACAGGCGGAGGTACAGTGGCACCGAGCACGAGGGAGGTGCATCCCACATGGCCATGGAGGGCCACACCACGGACTCTGAATGCACCAGTGGGACGGAGGGCGAGGGGAGCTTCACGTCGGCCACCAGATCACCAAGCAGTGACACGGACTCGTTCGACGATGTGGGCTCCCTTGTGGTGGCGGCACCATCTGTGCCCCCCAGCTCTACAGGTACAGCCGCTACCTCCCCAACCAGCCCCGCCCTCCCAGCAGCCCCTCAGCGTTCGCCCCGTGCCTGCTCACCCAGGAGGGTGGGCATCACCTTTGCCCCAGGCACCTCAGGCCCTGCCCCAGTCACCCCAGCTGCCCTCAGTGAGGAGGCCATTGACCTCCTCAGGTCACTCACTGTTGGGCAGTCTACCATTGTGAATGCCATCCAGGGTGTAGAACGAGAGTTGCAACACAGTAATGCATTCCTGGAGGGCATTCATTCTGGTCAGGCTGTCCTTCAGCGAACCCTGCAATCTCTGGCCTCAGCACTGATGGCAGCCATTGTCCCTGTGTCTAGCCTCCTCCCTCCAACTTCCTCCACCCAGACCCAATCTCCTGTACCCCAGCCCATCCCAAGCACACCTACAGACCAGCATGCACACAAGTCAACACACACAAGTAGCTCAAGCAAACATAGGCACCACACACACCACAGGCACTCACGCAAGCCTGAGCCACATACAGACACAACAACATCCACTGCCTCCACTGTGTCCCCCTCCTCCTCTTCTCCCTCCTCCCTCCCAGTCTCGTCTACATACACACCTGCATGCACCACATCTACAGGCACCATGAATCGCACCAGGACACCCAGCACCACAAGCCGCTCACCTGCACTCACCACCTCCACTGCCATTTACACGTCCCCTGTGTCCTCTCCCAGTGTGTCTGTGACGCCCCCTCCCAAAGTACACAAACGCCGGCAATCACTCACCCAACATCCATCCACCTCACGACAGCCTCCAGTACCTGCACCTGCACCCAAAACAGCTAAAGTGACACCTCCTACAACCACCTCCTCTTCCTCCACTCCCAGACCCCCTCCAGCTACCCATCCCAGTGTTCGTCAGAAACTGTTCCTCTGTAAAGTTGACCTTCTTGCCCCCACCCCCCCCCCCCTCCAATTCATCAGTCCCGTCGTAGCGGCTCAGCCAAAAAGCCTCCAATACCAGTGGTGCCTGTTCAAGGTTTGTGGAGTGCACCTGCCACCAGGGCAGGCAGTAGGACCCAGAGCCAAGGCACTGGCAGCCCACCCCCTTTAAAGGCTCTAAAATTGGAGAGTGGACGACGGGACTGTGTTAAGACTCCTGGTGGGAAAACAACTGACATGGGTTCCAAGGGGATTGGAGAGTCAGCTGTGACTCCACCAAAGGTGGGGAAGGGCCAGAGGAAGTCTCCCCAGCCTGTTGTGAGTGTCACGGCGGAGAAGGGCGCCATCATTTCCGGCGGTCGAGACACAACCCCAGCACCGTCGTCACTGGTCCCGAGACCACCGCCAGAGTCACAGCCCAGGAGGGCCCAAGCATCGTCACAGGTACGGAGACCACCACCGGAGTCACAGCCCAGGAGGGCCCAAGTATCGTCACTGGTCCAGAGACCACCGCCAGAGTCAGTGCCCAGGAGGGCCCAAGTATCGTCACTGGTCATGAGACCACCGCCAGAGTCAGTGCCCAGGAGGGCCCAAGTATCGTCACTGGTCCAGAGACCACCGCCACCGCCAGAGTCAGTGCCCAGGAGGGCCCAAGTATCGTCACAAGTCCAGAGACCACCGCCAGAGTCAGTGCCGTGGAGGCCACAAGTATCGTCACTCTTCCAGAGACCACCGCCGGAGTCAGTGCCCAGGAGGGCCCAAGTATCGTCACTGGTCAGGAGACCACCGCCAGAGTCACAGCCCAGGAGGGCCCAAGTATCGTCACTGGTCAGGAGACCACCGCCACCGCCGGAGTCAGTGCCCTGGAGGGCCCCGGCTGCCACAGCCCCGCTGGGCAATGATGAAACGTCATGCCACACACCAATGTCCAGTGTAGAGAACGTCATGCCACACACCAATGTCCAGTTTAGAGAACGTCATGCCACACACCAATGTCCAGTGTAGAGAACGTCATGCCACACACCAATGTCCTTATCAGAACCGCCATGTCAAAGCACCGCCGAACAGGGCAAAGACCGCCATGTCAAGGCACCGCTGAACAGGGCAAATACCGCCATGGCAAAGCACCGCTGAACAGTCCTGAACCGCCATGTCAAGGCACCGCTGAACAGGCCAAAGACCGCCATGTCAAGGCACCGCTGAACAGGTCAAAGACCGCCATGGCAAAGCAACGCTGAACAGGCCAAAGACCGCCATGGCAAAGCACCGCTGAACAGTCCTGAACCGCCATGTCTAGGCACCGCTGAACAGGGCAAAGACCGCCATGGCAAAGCACCGCTGAACAGGGCAAAGACTGCCATGGCAAAGCACCGCTGAACAGGCCAAAGACCCCCATGTCAAGGCACTGCTGAACAGGGCAAAGACCGGCATGTCAAGGTACCGCTGAACAGGGCAAAGACCGCCATGGCAAAGCACCGCTGAACAGGCCAAAGACCGCCATGTCAAGGCACCGCTGAACAGGCCAAAGACCACCATGGCAAAGCAACGCTGAACAGGCCAAAGACCGCCATGGCAAAGCACCGCTGAACAGTCCTG
This sequence comes from Pleurodeles waltl, assembly GCF_031143425.1. NCBI lineage: Eukaryota > Metazoa > Chordata > Amphibia > Caudata > Salamandridae > Pleurodeles > Pleurodeles waltl. The sequence continues at coordinate 253,387,335 of NC_090437.1, read as the reverse complement.
AACCGCCATGTCAAGGCACCGCTGAACACGGCAAAGACCGCCATGGCAAAGCACCGCTGAACAGGGCAAAGACCGCCATGGCAAAGCACCGCTGAACAGGCCAAAGACTGCCATGTCAAGGCACCGCTGAACAGGGTAAAGACCGCCATGTCAAGGCACCGCTGAACAGGGCAAAGACCGCCATGGCAAAGCACCGCTGAACAGTCCTGAACCACCATGTCAAGGCACCGCTGAACAGGCCAAAGACCGCCATGTCAAGGCACCGCTGAACAGGTCAAAGACCGCCATGGCAAAGCAACGCTGAACAGGCCAAAAACTGCCATGGCAAAGCACCGCTGAACAGTCCTGAACCGCCATGTCTAGGCACCGCTGAACAGGGCAAAGACCGCCATGGCAAAGCACCGCTGAACAGGGCAAAGACCGCCATGGCAAAGCACCGCTGAACAGGCCAAAGACCCCCATGTCAAGGCACCGCTGAACAGGGCAAAGACCGGCATGTCAAGGCACCGCTGAACAGGGCAAAGGCCGCCATGGCAAAGCACCGCTGAACAGGCCAAAGACCGCCATGTCAAGGCACCGCTGAACAGGCCAAAGACCACCATGGCAAAGCAACGCTGAACAGGCCAAAGACCGCCATGGCAAAGCACCGCTGAACAGTCCTGAACCGCCATGTCAAGGCACCGCTGAACACGGCAAAGACCGCCATGGCAAAGCACCGCTGAACAGGGCAAAGACCGCCATGGCAAAGCACCGCTGAACAGGCCAAAGACCGCCATGTCAAGGCACCGCTGAACAGGGTAAAGACCGCCATGTCAAGGCACCGCTGAACAGGGCAAGGACCACCATGGCAAAGCACCGCTGCACAGGGCAAGCACCGGGTAGGAATGAATGGACCGCCACATCAGGCATCCTTATCCCATGTGCAGCTGGGACCGTGACAGGACACGAACTTTCACGGGGAGACTCATCCAGTCTGGGCACCAGTCCCCCCCAGTACCAGTAGAGACCTGCATCAACTTGAGAGACTGTGGCTTTGCACTCCCCAGGATGGCACAGTATGCAAACCACCCACTGTATAGACTTGTGAGACTGTGGCTTTGCACTCCCCAGGATGGCACAGTGGGCAACCCACCCACTGTAGAGACTTGAGAGACTGTGGCTTTGCACTCCCCAGGATCGCACAGTGGATAACCCACCCACTGTAGAGACTTGAGAGACTGTGGCTTTGCACTCCCCAGGATGTCACAGTGGGCAAACCACCCACTGTAGAGACTTGTGAGACTGTGGCTTTGCACTCCCCAGGATGTCACAGTGGGCAAACCACCCACTGTAGAGACTTGTGAGACTGCGGCTTTGCACTCCCCAGGATGGCATAAATGGGCATGGAGCCCCGTCGTGGATCTGGCTTTGCAGTAATCCGTCTGAGGTGCCCCCCTTCCATTCCCCCTGAGGTGCCTTTAGTATTTCTATCTGATGCACCGGCAGTGTTCTCTCCGATTGTGGTCAGGTATATTGTGGCCCATGCATTTTTGGACTGATGGTGCACGGACATTGTTATGTACATATCTGCACTACTTCTCGTCTTGTATATAATTATGACTGATTTTCAAATTTATATCTGTATATTTTTGTATGACATGTATATTGGCACATTACATTGTTTGACTGATTTTCGCTTTGTGTTTTCATTCTTCCGGGGGGATTGTGGGTTGTTACTGTGATTTTTGGTGAATGCATTGGTGTGTATATTGTAATATGCGAGGGTGGGGGTGTTTGGTGGGTGTCCCCCTAACTTTTGCCTCCCCATGTCGTAGGTGCAGTACTTACCGTTGTCTTCGGCGCCTACGTAGCTGTTGGTCATAGAGGAGCAGAAACACAAGGGCAGGGAGTATTTGGAGTTCCGGCTCCATGGATTCCTTGTTCCTCGTGGGATATGTTCAGGTGAGTGTTTTCCCATACCAAAAGCTGTTTCCGCCGTGTTTTTATCCACGGTGAATCCGCCCCGGAAAAGGTGGCGGATTGGCTGGTTGTAATAGTGTGGGCGGTACATTGTCTTCCGCCTGTCTGTTGGCGGTGACCGCCGCGCTGCTTGTCTGTACCGCCGTGGCGGGCGAAGTGTTAAAGTGGCTGTCTTTGTTGGCGGTTTCCGACAGGGTCATAATTCCCTTTTTTTGTCCGCCGGCCTGTTTGCGGTATTTCCGCTGCTTTAACACCATCCGCCAGGGTTGTAATGACCCCCATAGTCATTTTTTGTAAATTGTATTCTGATTTAAGGAAAGTGTTTGTGACTCCACTTTTAAACTCTATGGGGCATATTTATACTCCGTTTGCGCTGAATTTGCGTCGTTTTTTTAGACGCAAATTTGACGCAAAACTAACTCCATATTTATAATTTGGCGTTAGACGCGTCTAGCGCCAAAGTCCATGGAATTAGCATCATTTTTTTGCGTGAACACCTTCCTTGCGTTGATGATATGCAAGGTAGGCGTTCCCGTCTTAAAAAATGACTGCGATGCTATTGCGTCGTATTTATACTCCCGGGCAAAAATGACGCCCGGGAGTGGGCGGGTCTAAAAAACCCGCATTTGCGCCGGATTTTAGCGCCTGGGTCAGGGCAGGCGTTAAGGGACCTGTGGGCTCAGAATGAGCCCAGAGGTGCCCTCCCCTGCCCCCAGGGACACCCCCTGCCACCCTTGCCCACCCCAGGAGGACACCCAAGGCTGGAGGGACCCACCCCAGGGACATTAAGGTAAGTCCAGGTAAGTATTTTTTTTTTTTTTTGTGGCATAGGGGGGCCTGATTTGTGCCCCCCTACATGCCACTATGCCCAATGACCATGCCCAGGGGACAGAAGTCCCCTGGGCATGGCCATTGGGCAAGGGGGCATGACTCCTGTCTTTGCTAAGACAGGAGTCATTTCAATGGGGGATGGGCGTCGTAAAAAAATGGCGCAAATCGGGTTAAGACGATTTTTTTGCCTCAGTCTGACTTGCCCCATTTGTGGACGCCCAAACGGCATTTTTCCCTACGCCGGCGCTGCCTGGTGTACGTGTTTTTTTTTCACGCACACCAGGCAGCGCCGGTCGGCTAACGCCGGCTAATGCCATTCAATAAATACGGCGCCCGCATGGTGCTTCAGAATGGCGTTAGCCGGCGCTAATTTTTTTGGCGCAAAACTGCGTTAGCGCAGTTTTGCGTCAAAAAGTATAAATATGGGCCTATGCATTTTAAACAATTTTGCCCAGCTTTTATTTATTTGATGTCCCTTCCATCAATTATGATTTGCAATGGATTAGCTCTATATTTATGTGCTGTAATCAAGGCTAGATCGCATCATTAGGCAAATCAGGGAGACCTCTTACCATGATATTTCTTTAGTCAGGTTAATAGTTCCCGTTTCTAAATACATTGTATTATTGATTTTACATTGTTTTTTTAGAAGAATATATGAACTTGGCTTTTTGCAGTGAATTTTATTATATGGTATTAATTGTTGTATGTTTTGATCTATTTTATTTATTTGTTTCATGTGGTTGCTGATCGGTGCTATTTATATGTATTACCTGCTTTTATGATTGTGAGATACACAATCGAATAAAGAATTTGATGATATATAACAAAATATAAATACATTTCCCTACCTATTACCACTTTCATAAATTGTTAATAGACAGGGAGCTTCTACTTACCTATATCTAAGGCCCTAACACTGAACATAGCCAAAGTGTGGTAAAAACAATATGGGTGTCTTTTTATTCTTAAAAAGAGCCATTACCCATCTATGTGCTGCCTTGTCATCACCATGTACCATGGTATACTGCAGTTATCACGATATATCAGGTCCCAAAATATAACTAAGGCCTAACTGTATTATTGGATTGTGGTATCCTTACATCACTCTTGATGTAGCATGGCAACACAATACTGAAGTTAGATTTCAAAGGAACGCAATGCCAGCATGTATGATAAATCTAGAGAAACAGAAGGCAGTGCGATTCACTGTTTTGCATTACTCCACACACCATAATCTATATTGCTGCTAAATTTCACATATGTCCGTATGCTACACCACTGTAGCCACTACACTGTATGCCATTCCACTCTATGCCACTCTACTGTGCCCCTCTCCATGGTACAAAACCTCACTCTATGCCACTTTATTCTACACTATAACACAGTATACAGCACAAATGTATGCCACTCTGGTCTACAGTACCCCACTGTACACCACTTCACTGGATACTGCTTCACTATATGCAATATCACTCCACGTCATTCTACAGTACACCACTCCACTCTATTTTATTCCACTGTATCCCACTCCACTCTACAACACTCCGCTTTATGCTGTGCCAATATATGCCACTTCACTATACACTACTCCACTCTAATACACTTCAGTATATGGCACTGCACTTGATGGCACTCTATTCTATGGTATGCCATTGGACCCCAGACTAATGTAGGGTATCCCACTATATGCTATTATACTTTACCCCATGCCACTGTATGCCAATCCAGTCTACACCACTCCAGTAGACCCCACTCCACTGTATGCTGCTCCACTATACACTGTAACACTCTATGGCACTCCACTATAAAACACTCTGCTCTACGCTACTCCACTCTAGGCTATTACAATGAAAAAAACGGCACTCAATGTTATTGCACTGTTTTCAACTCGACTTTGTGCCTCTTCAGTGCACACCATTTCACTGTATACCACTCTGCTATATGCTACTTCGGTATATTCCATTCCACTGTATGCCACTCCACACTATGATATTCCACTGTATGCCACTCATGTGTATGCTACTTTATGGCACTCCAGTGTATGCCACTCCACTTTAATCCACTTCATTCTACGCTATTAATTTGGACACCACTCCACTATATACCACTCCACTGTATGCTATTACACTCTACCCATTCCAAGGTACTCCACTTCAGTTTACACCATTTCACTGTACTCCACGCCACTGTACACTACTCTATTATATTCTGTTTGACTCTACACCACTCAGCTGTACACCACTTAACTCTATGCTATTCCGCTGTATACCACTACACTACATGCTACTCCACTCCATACCACTGCAGTGTACACCACTGCACTCTATGTCACTCTATTCTGTGCTAGACCATTGGATGACACACCACTCTACACCACTCCACTATATGCTATTTCACTGTATCCCACTCCAATGTACACTACGCTGGTCTACACCACTCCACTCTACACTACTCAACTCTACGCGTTTCACTCTATACTTTTCCATTCAATGCTACTGCGCTGTACTCCACTCTTCTCTACTTAGCTATACACCACTCCATTCTATGTTATTATATTGTATGCAATTTCAGTCTTTTCCCCTCTACAGTATGGTATTCTACTCCACCCCGCTACACTGAATTCCACACCACTGAAAGATTTAAAACTCTACCCCCAACCCCACAACAAACCGCTTCAGTTTAAACCACTTCACTGTATGAAACTCTGCTGTACATTGCTACACTATACACTATTACACTTTATGCCACTCCACTGTACACTACTACACTATACACTATTACACTCTACACCACTTCACTGATCGTCACTTCAGTCTACATTACTCAACTCTACACTACTCCACTTTTCGGTAGTCCACTGTGTGCTACTCTACTCTACACCACTCCAGTGTACTACCCTCCACTCTATATAACTCCACTCTACAAAACTCTACTACACTCTATGCCACTCTACTAGACTCTACTCAACTCTATTCCCGTACACTCCATTGTTCAAATTTGCACTCAACTCTTTGCATGTACACTCCATTGTAGAACATTCTACTCCATCCTATGGCGGTTTCCAACACTATGCAGCACATCACTCCATTATACTGTATTGGGCGCTAGTCTAGTTAATAACATTTTTCTCACCTCCATGCTGTGCCACTTCAATGAATGCCAACCCATTCTATGACAACCCACTATACTCTACTCCACTTTATGCTATCCCACTCTATGCCGTAAAACTCTTCTACACTCCACCTTGCATTATCACACTGTATGCTATTCCCGTGTATGCAACTCTACTTTACGGTAATCCACTCTACACCACTACAGTGTAGTCCACTCCAGTCAATGCGGCTCTATTGTATGATTGTATCACACTCTTCTCCACTCTATATACCTCCACTCTATAAAAATCTATCATACTTCATAGCTCTCTATGACATTCTACTTCACTCTTTCCCCGTACACTCTACTGTCCTACTCTGTACTCCACACTATGCCTGCACACTCCAATGTACAACACTTTTCTACATGACATAGTACTCAACCCTACAGTATGAGACCCCACTCAAATTCATAACAGTTCATTCCCCATGCTATGCCAGTACACTCCACTCCATGCCCCTTAACTCTATGACACACCAATACACTCCAATGGACTTTAATCCACACTACATTACACCATTCTACTTGACTCTACTCCACTGTACAAGACTTTACCTCACTCTACTATACTATACTATACTATACTATACTATACTATACTATACAACAGTCCACTCTTTACAGCTCCACTGTTTTACACTGTGGGAAAACTGGGCTGATTGCAGAAGCCCCCTTACTTTTTTTGCCCCCATTTTCCACTCATACTGGTAATTTTCTGACTCTGAGGGTGCACTGGGCACTGCTAAACAGTCCCAGGGTCAGTGCTCTGATTGAAATGGCATATGACAATTAGGCTAATTATAATTGGCTGTAACAACCTACCTATACGTTGCTAGTATATGGAAGGGTTTGTAGGTTTAGGGCCCCCAGCATAGGTGGTACACTCAATAGGTGCACTGCTGTGGTGTCCAGTGTAATTTTGAAGACAGGCCTGCCTTGCTGGCTGTTTTAAGGTAAAGTTAACCCCAAATGTGACTGTAAAATAAAAATAATTCCAAAGTCCTAAGCTACCTTATTTTTATATATAAGTCACCCCTAAGGTATGCCTAAAGAGTCCCCAGGGTTGGGTGCAGTGTAGCTATAAGCAGGGACTTTATAAAAGATGTTTTGTAAGCCCTGGTGAGGGAAAAATAGCCAAATTCATGTTTACCCATTTTAGTGAATGGGCTCCATAGGCTAACATGGAAAGACTTTATTTTTAAATAATTACGTCTTAATTTCCATAGAAAGGAGATAAATATAGCAAGTTTGGTCTCAAACTAGAAGTTATAATAAATCCAGCAACTTGACACTGCTGAACTTAATATAACTTGAATTTTAAAACTCTAGCTAAAAGTTACCTGTTTCAGCCCTGCCGATCAAAGTCGACAGAAAACCAGCCTGACTTGCAGGTTCGTCCCACTGAAAAGCTCTGAAGCCCCAGACTTCCAGGATTTCACCAGGCGCTTGTGGAAAGGCAATCCAATTAAATTGCATCGAAATCGGCTTGCTGAGGAGGAGCGCACAACGTCAGGGAATAAAAGCTACAGAAAGGTTTTTAAGTCTGAAGGAAAAGGTTTGACTGAGGCTTCCAAGTAGTGTGTCCGATGAGTTCTCCATCGTGGTCGGCTTTAATTTGTGACTTCACCCAGGTCACGGAAAAATCTTCAAGAAAAGAACTAAGTGTGAAGGTAAAACTTTAAATGAGGCCTCCCACTCAGTGTAGCCGAGCAGGGCTCCATCCCGGTTGGCCTCTGCTTTTGACCTTGCCCCGGTCGAGTGTGACAAGATGTCGCCTTTGATTTCTAAGCACTAGAAAACATTTAGGTGATCATTACAACCCTGGCGGTCGGTGTTAAAGCGGTAGTAAAACTACCAACAGGACGGCATAAAAAATTTGGAATCACGACCGTGGCGGAAAACGCCAACACAGACAGCCACTTTACCACTCCAACCGCCAAGGCGGTACAAACAAGCACTGTGGCGGTAACCGGCAAAAGACAGGCGGAGGACAATGTACCGCGCACAGAATTACAACAGTCCAATCCGCCACCTTTTCCGGGGTGGATTCACCGAGAACAAAAACACGGTGGAAACAGGACTTGGAAGGGAAAACCCTCACCTCTACACACCCCACGAGGAGCCAGGACACCATGGAACCAGAACTTAAGATTCTCCCTGCCTTTTTCCCCCTGCTCCTCTACCAGGAGCACGAACGCCAGCGGCAAAGACCACGTTGAGTACTGCACCTATGACACAGGGGAGAGGGAGGGAAAAGAGAGTGGCACTCACACGCAACACGCAACACCCCCACCCCCACCCTCACCCACTACAGCACACACACTAATACATCATGATACATTACAGTTACACCCCCGACCCCCCTGGAAGAATGCAAGGACAGAAGGATATGAGTCGAATGTTTGTAATATATTCAAAGACATGAATCAAAAATGTATAGATATTAAAGATATTCACACTATAAACAAATATATACACCAAGAATACAAGTCCAAGGGATTCCACCATCATAGTCCGTGGACCACTGGGCCCAAAATGCATTGGCGAGGCCAACACAAGATACACGAACAAGACGGAGAGAACACTGCTGGGGCATCAGATAGAAATAAATCAGGCACCTCAGGGGAAAGGGAAGGGGGGGCAACTCAGCGGGATGAGTCCACAACACCAGATCCACAAGGGGGCTCCATGCCCATTAATGTATCATGGGGGTGCAAAGCCACAGTCTCTCAAGTCTCTACAGTGGGTGGGTTACCCACTGCTTTATCCTGGGGAGTGCAAAGCCACAGTCTCTCAAGTGGATAATAGTCTCCACTGGTTCTGGAGGGGGCTTTGTGCCCAGAGTGCTTCATCCTGCCAAGGACAGAGGTAGTGGATGTATCTCTCCACTGGTTCTGGAGGGGGCTTTGTGCCCAGAGTGCTTCATCCTGCCAAGGACAGAGGTAGTGGATGTCATTCTTCACTGGTTCTGGAGGGGGCTTTGTGCCCCGAATGCTTCATCCTGCTCGTGGCGGCCTCATTAGCGTCGGAATCTTTGGTGCTCAGTGTCCTTGGCAGCGGTGCTTGTGGCGTTCTTGTCTGTCGTGCAGGTTTTCCCAGACTTGACAGTTTTAGTGTGCCCCTTCCCCACCTTGGATGGTGGCACAGCTGGATCCACACTCTCACCTGTACCCCTGGGAGTGGCTTAGTTTGAAGATTTTTTTCCTCTCTCCCGCCGGGCACTGGCCAACTTTTGGTGTTTTTGAGGTGGGGGAGTGGCCATGCTCTGGCTCCTTGGCACACTGGCTGCCCTGCTGCCTGGCGCACTCCAGAAGCCAGTCACTACGGGCACCACTGCTCCCGCTGATGTTGTGGCTGAGGCGCTGGGTTGGGACCTCGAGAGGCGGGCCCTAGGAGACTGAAGGGGTGGGGGAGGTGAGGGGAAGAGTTGAAGGTTGGACAGGAAAAGTTTTTTGGACACACTGGGACGGGTAGATGGAGGGGGTTTGGGAGTGAAGGAAGAGTTAGTGGTTGTAGGAGGTGTACGTTTGCTGACTTTGGGTGATGGTGCATGGGCTAGAGGCTGTCGTGAGGTGGATGGCTGTTGGGTGGATGTGTGACTGCGTTTGTGTACCTTGGGAGGTGGGCTCACAGACACACTGGGAGAGGACACAGGGGATGTGTGAATGGTAGTGGGGGTGGTGACTGCACGTCAGTGGGGTGTGGTGGTCGGTGTGCTGGTGATGGAGGTAGTGTCTGACGATGTAGTGCATGCAGGTGTGAGTGGAGACGAGACTGGGAGGGAGACGAGGAGGAGGGGGACACAGTAGAGGCAGTGGCTGTTGGTATGTCTGCATGTGTATGATGCTTGCATGAGTGCCTGTGGGATGTGTGGTGCTTATGTTTGCCTGAGCTTCCCTCCTCCGTACTGAAGGCAGGGGCCCTTTCCCCAGACACACAAGCCGTTGTCTCTTCCAGACTTAGGTCACAGCAGCACTTGCAGTGTAGGTCCTCTCCTGTCGAAGATCAGGTATCAAGTGATTGAACAGAGAGAAAATGGTGGTCACGTCCGCGTGGGTGCATACCGTCACCGCCGGCGTACATCGTCATTTGCTCCTGGGACCCATAGGGTCCAATATTAACCAATGCAGGCTTATGCCGCGGTCTTCGATCGCCTACCGCGATGGTGTACAACGTCAGCGCAATTATCTCATATCCCCTTGTTCCACATTACAGGTCAGGCAGCCGCCATTTCAGGGGGCCACATGGCATTAATTTTAAATGCGTCACACATACATAGGCCTTGATTATACACTAAGACAGCCATATGTCGATTTAGACAATTTTTCATACAAAGTTATGTTTACGTACCTCAGTGTTGGTTGACTCTCTGCTCGCTGTTCTCCTCCATAGAGCACGTCCACTTGGGCAGGTGAGCAGATGGCGGCATCCTCCGGTGTACAGACCGCTGGTGGACCTGTCGACAATGGAGGAGCGACATGTGATCATCACCTACAGACTTGATCGTGCCACAATCCAGGAACTGTGTGCCCAGTTGGAGCCAGACCTGATGTCAGCTATCCACCATCCCAAAGGAATCCCCCCTCTAGTACAGGTCCTGTTAGTACTCCATTTCCTGGCAAGTGGGTCTTTTCAAACAACAGTGGCCATAGCATCAGTGTTAGAAATTGGGTTTTTGGTTGGCAGTCAGGTTACCCTCTGTCCAAGCAAGAGCCCTCACTCTAGTTAGGGTAAGTCACACACAATCCAAATTATCCTGTGCCCACCCTCTGGTAGCTTGGCACGAGCAGTCAGGCTTAACTTAGAAGGCAATATGTAAAGTATTTGTGCAATAAATCATACAATAACCCCATATAGCATCACAAAAATACACCACACAGTGTTTAGAAAAATATAGAATATTTATCTGGATATTTGTAGATCAACACAATAAAAGATGCAATAAGAATTTGTAGAAATATCACTGAAAAGTTATATAAAGTGTCTTAAGTCTTTAAAAAGCAAGCAAAGTCTCTTTCAAGCACAAAGTACCCGATTTGGAGTGGAAAATCTCCGCAGAGGACTCCAGAGGAGGAGATGCGTGGAAAAATGGTGTGTGCGACGGTTACGCCCCTTCACACACGGACTTGCGTCGTTATTTTTCACGCGGGGAGACTTGAGTCGTTCTACAGGAGGAAAGATGGTGTGTGCGTCGGTTGCGCCCCTTTACACACGGACTTGCGTAGTTATTTTTCACTCGGGGAAGACGCGTGTCGTTCTCCAGCACGCGGACCGTCTGCTTCTATGAATCGCAGGATTACCAGATGTCCCAGAGTCTGTGCGTGGATTCCTCGGCTTGTTATCCGGCTGCGCGTCGTTCCGGGAGGCTGTGCGTGGAATTTTCTTTCTCATGGCAGGCGTTGCGTAGATTTCCTCTCTGGAAGTCGGGCGGTGTTGTCCATGCGAGGCCGTGCGTCGAAGTTCCGGTTGCACCGCAGGCGTCGCATCGAGCGGCGTCTTTCTGGATCGGCATGCAGTGATTTTCGCACCGCGGAGCATTCTGTGCGTTTAAGTTTTGGGCGCACGAGGAGTCCAAATGAAAAAGAGAAGTCTTTTTGGTCCTGAGACTTCAGGGAACAGGAGGCAAGCTCTATCCAAGCCCTTGGAGAGCACTTTTACAGCCAGGCAAGAGTTCAGCAAGGCAGCAGGCCAACAGCAAGGCAGCAGTCCTTTGTAGAAAGCAGACAGGTGAGTCCTTTGAGCAGCCAGGCAGTTCTTCTTGGCAGGATGTAGGTTCTGGTTCAGGTTTCTTCTCCAGCAAGTGTCTGATGAGGTAGGGCAGAGGCCCTGTTTTATACTAAATTGTGCCTTTGAAGTGGGGGTGACTTCAAAGAGTGGCTAAGAAATGCACCAGGTCCCCTTTCAGTTCAATCCTGTCTGCCAGGGTCCCAGTAGGGGGTGTGGCAGTCCTTTGTGTGGGGGCAGGCCCTCCACCCTCCCAGCCCAGGAAGACCCATTCAAAATGCAGGTGTATGCAAGTGGGGCTGAGTACCCTGTGTTTGGGGTGTGTCTGAGTGAATGCACAAGGAGCTGTCAACTAAACCTAGCTAGTCGTGGATTGTAAGGCACAGAAAGATTTAAGTGCAGAGAAATGCTCACTTTCTAAAAGTGGCATTTCTAAAACAGTCATATTAAATCCAACTTCACCAGTCAGCAGGATTTTGCATTACTATTCTGGCCATACTAAATATGACCTCCTGCTCCTTTCAGATCAGCAGCTGCCACTTCAACAATGTATGAGATCAGCCCCAATGTTAGCCTATGAAGGGAGCAGGCCTCACAGTTGGGTAAAAACGAATTTAGGAGTTTTACACCACCAGGACATATAAACTACACAGGTACATGTCCTGCCTTTTACCCACACAGCACCCTGCTCTAGGGGTTACCTAGGGCACACATTAGGGGTGACTTATATGTAGAAAAGGGGGAGTTTTAGGCTTGGCAAGTATTTTTAAATGCCAAGTTGAAGTGGCAGTGAAACTGCACACACAGGCCTTGCAATGGCAGGCCTGAGACAAGGTTAAGGGGCTACTGAAGTGGGTGGCACAACCAGTGCTGCAGGCCCACTAGTAGCATTTAATCTACAGGCCCTAGGCACATATAGTGCACTCTACTAGGGTCTTACAAGTAAATTAAATAGCCAATCATGGATAAACCAATCAACAGTACAATTTTCACAGAGAGCAAATGCACTTTAGCACTGGTTAGCAGTGGTAAAGTGCTCAGAGTTCAAAAGCCAACAACAACAGGTCAGAAAAAATAGGAGGAAGGAGGCAAAAAGTTTGGGGATGACCGTGTCAAAAAGCCAGGTCCAACAATCAGGGATGTCCCAGCCTATGTTTTGCAACGTGTTGGCCAGAGTGTTTTCTGCCCTGCTGAAAAACATGCGGAGCTACATCGTTTTCTCTCAGGTGGAGGATTTCCCTACAGTGAAAGGTAACTTCTATGCCCTGGGACATATCCCCAATATCATAGGTGCCATTGATGGGACACATGTGGCCTTGGTCCCCCCCGGAGGAGTGAATAGGTGTACAGAAACCGGAAGAGTTACCATTCGATGAATGTGCAGATGGTGTGTTTGGCAGACCAGTACATCTCCCATGTGAATGCCAAATTTCGTGGCTCAGTGCATGACGCTTACATTCTGAGGAATAGCAGCATCCCTTATGTGATGGGGCAACTCCAGAGGCACTGTGTGTGGCTATTATGTGGGGACATGGACCCAATACAGTGTGACTAGGTTTCTGGGTCTGGGGATGTTCCTAAGAGATATTTTGTGTCTAACAGTTGTCCCTCGATATTTGCAGGTGACTCTGGTTACCCCAACCTGTCATGGCTACTGACCCCAGTGAGGAATCCCAGGACAAGGGCAGAGGAACGCTACAATGAGGCACATGGTTGAACTAGGAGGATTATAGAGAGGACCTTCGGCCTCCAGAAGGCCAGGTTCAGGTGCCTTCATATGACAGGTGGTTCCCTATTCTACTCACCAAAAAAGGTGTGCCAGATCATCGTGGCCTGCTGTATGCTTTACAACTTGGCTTTGCAACGACAGATGCCTTTTCTGCAGGAGGATGGTCCAGATGAACGTGTTGTAGCAGCTGTGGAGCCTGTGGACAGTGAAGACGAGGAAGCAGAAGAAGAGGACATAGACAACAGGAACACGGTGATCCAACAATACTTCCAGTGAGACACAGGTAAGAAGACAACACTGCCTGCTACATCTGTTTGATCCTTCTACCTCTCATCTGTCTGTCATTTTCACACAGTGTATGGACCCTGAGTTGTCACTTTCCCTTTCATTTTCAGAGATGTGGGTCCCACTGTGTGACATCTGCTTTGTTTCCTCATGGACTAGAGCTGTGTGACATAGGTATGTTGACAATACAATGGATATAGCATTTTTCCACAGTTATTGCAAATACACATTTTTGAAAGCACAGAATGACTCCAGATAGTTTTGTGATTTAAGGGTATTTATTTAAGTGCTAAATAGTGGAGGGGGTTGTGAAATGGTCAGGGGTGATGGTGGAGGAATGTCCATGGCAGAGTCCAGTCTATTATTCTCACAGGTTCATTGTCCAAAGGGGCATAGGAAGTGGAGCAATGGCAGTTTAAGGATGGACAGGGTGACAAAGTGGGACAGAAGGATGACAATCAGGGTGGTCTCCTTTCTTGGCGGGGTCTTGGCATTGTTCTCTGTTTTTGTCCTGGATCTCAGGGACCGCTTGCGGGGTGGTTCTCCATCTGCAGGGGGGTGGGGTGCTGGTGTCGTTGTCCTGTGGCAGTGCCTCCTGTCCACTAGCACTGGCGGAGGAGGTGGGCAGTTCATCGTCCAGGCTAGTGTCAGGGGCCCCTTGTTGTACCACAGTGTCCCTCCTGGTGTTCATGAGTTCCTTCAGCACCCCTACAATGGTGCCCAGGGTGGAATTGATGGATTTGAGTTCCTCACTGAACCCCAAACACTGTTCCTCCTGCAGCTGCTGGGTCTCCTGCAACTTGGCCAGTACTGTTGCCATCGTCTCCTGGGAATGGTGGTAGGCTCCCATGATGTTGGAGAGGGCCTCGTGGACAGTGGGTTCCCTTGGCCTGTCCTCCCTCTGTCGCAGAGCAGCCCCCCCAGTTTCCCTGTTTCCCTGGGCCTCTGTCACCTGAACTGTGTGCACACTGCCACAGCCACCAGGTCCCTGGTGTTGTTGGGGTCGTGGGTTAGCCTGGGTTCCCTGTAGTGGTGGACACACTGCTGATTGACATGTCCTGGGGACAGAGGTATGGGCCCGCTGGGTGGGTGCTGTGCTGATGTTTCTAGAGGGGGTTGCTCTGTGGTGGCCTGTTCCAGTGTGAGGGGAACCGACTGTCCCGAGGTCCCAGATGGGCCTGCTGGTCATCTAGATCCAGTTGGACAAAGCTGCTGTCATCACTGTGGGCCTCTTCTGCGGGTGGAGTGGACATGTCTGGACCCTCCTGTCCGGTGACATTGGGTAGGGGTCCTGCAGGGGTGTAAAGGCATAATTATTGCATCAGTGTGTGCCATGGTGTGCAATGGGTGGGTGACCCTGTACCCCAGTGCTTGCATTCCTGTGTAGGACCTTGTGTGATAATGGTTTAGGGGGGTGTATGAGTATGTGCAGTGGCCATGCTTTGGTGATGGGTGTCTATGCTTTGGTGTTACATGCAGGGCTTGGGATGTGTGGTTTGTGATATTGGGACATACGTGAGGAGTTGGAGTGATGGGGGTGAGGGCGAGGGTGGGGGCATGTGATAGCATGCAGGTGGGTGGGGGATGAAGTAATTAAAGATTTGACTTACCAGAGTCCATTCCTCCAGCTACTCCTGCGAGGCCCCCAGGATGCAGTATAGCCAAGACCTGCTCATGCCATATTGTTAGTTCTTGGGGAGGAGGTGGGGGTCCGCCGCCAGTCCTCTGTACCGCGATGTGGTGTCTTGAGACCACGGAACGCACCTTCCCACGTACGTCGTTCCACCTCTTCTTGATGTCATCCCTAGTTCTTGGGTGCTCTCACACTGCGATGACCCTGTCCACGATTCTGCGCCATAGCTCCATCTTCCTAGCTATGGTGGTGTGCTGCACCTGTGATCCGAATAGCTGTGACTCTACCCGGATGATTTCCTCCACCACGACCCTGAGCTCCTCCTCAGAGAACCTGTGGTGTCTTTGCGGGGCCATGGGGTGGTGTGGGTGATGTGTGGGGTGGTGTGTTTTGTTATGTGTGGGGTGATATTTAGAGGTGTGTCATGTGAGGTGCGTGGATGTTGTGTGAGTGATGGTGTAGGGTGCCTGTGGATGCTATTGTTCTTTCTGGTGGTGTTTCTCTCTGGCCTTTTGTCACAATTGTGGTCGTAAGGGTTTGTGGGTGATGTGGGTGTGTGTTTTATATTGTATTGGGTGTGTGGGAGTGGTGTGTGTATGTGTATCAGGTGTGTGTATTTGGAATTGTCCAATGTGGTTGTGTTTTGTAAATGTGTGTGTATTTTGAGCGCAGCGGTGTGTACCGCCAATGGAATACTGCGGTTGAAAGACCACCATGTGGATTAGTGGATCGTGATAGTGTGGGCGTATTCTTGTTGGCATGATGGTGGAGGTTTTGTTATCGCCAGTTTATCACTGACCTTTGGTGTGGCGGACTTGTGTGGGTGTCTGGATTTTGGCGGATTCCGAGCTGTGGGTCATAATGACCGTGGTGGAATTCTGCGGCCGGGGCGGTGTTTTGGCGGTCTTATGCACGGCAGTAAGCGGCTTTTACCGCCAATGTTGTAATGACCCCCTTAATCTTTAAAAGCTCATCTCTCTGGTTCCCTTTATTGGATTTTTGTCGCTCTCATGTCATTTTAAAATGAATTGGTGTTGGATTTGTACTGTGTTTTGTGTTTTACTTATTTACTGTTTTGTTGATATTAAATGGTTTACGCACCTGTATCCTACGTTAAGCCTACCTTTCGATGCCAAGCTACCAAGGGTTGAGCCAGGACTTATTTATTGAGACCTTGACTGGACCTTTTGGGGGTTTGTGGCCTTCTGCTAATTGTAGGTACTTACCAGCCCTTCCCAATAATCAACTCGTCAACACACACTACTGTATTATATCCATCTCTACTCTACAAGGATCTTCTACTCTTTATGCTACTCACTGAAACTTTACGCCTGTCTCTATCCCTTCACTCCACTGCACAAGACTATACTATACTGTATGCCACTGTACAACACTCTACTTCACTCTACTTTACAAAACTTTATTACACGTTGCGTTATAACATTGTACGCAACTCTTTGTATGCCACTGCACCTCCTTTACTCCACTCTACTCTGTACACAACTCGTTGTACGTCTCTGCACCCCCTTTAGTCCACTGTACTCTGACACAGTACTCCACTCTACTCCACTACTCCACTGCACGCCACTCCACTCTAAGCCACTCAATGCCATCATACTCTAGCCACTGTAAGCCAATCCAATGTACCACATTCTACAACACTTTACTTTACTGTATTCCACTCCACTGTACAAAAATCAACTTGACTGTATGCTACTCTAATCTACAAATAGAAATATTCAGGTAACATGTCAATAAAGGTGTTTCTACATTTCTCCCAGACCACAACTTCAGCTCTAATACAATAACAACTTATGTGTAAATATGAATGGAATATATTGAAAAGATAGATTCCGTTTCACAGACGGACAACAGGGTGTCTCTCAACAACTTAAAAGACTTCATCCAGTTCTATGTGTAATTATCATCTACACATCATAAGTGCAAAGGCTGTTTTCAAAGCAGACCATTTTCCCAAACACTGTTTTTTTAATTTCAAATCCTTTTTTTGTAATTTCTCACTCAGATCCATGGATCCCCTGCAGATCCCAAGCCAAAAGAGTGGCCTGCCTGTTATAATGTGGAAGAATCTGGGACGTGTTTGAGTGGGTATGTACGTGCTAGTGTGGGTCTGTGAGTGGGTGTGCAAGTGGCTGTACGGGTGTGTACATGGCTTTGTGAGTGGGTGTGTGAGCACCCGTGTGCGTATGTGAGTCGTTGTATGAGTGGTTCTCTGGATCCCTGAGTGGATGTATCAGTGACTGTATGGGTGTGTGAGTGGCTGTATGGATCTGTGCGGGGTGTGGTAGTGGTTTTGTGGGTCTGTGAGTAGGTGTCTGTGTGTGTGAAAGAGTGTGTGAGTGTGTGAATGGGTGTGTGACTGGCTGTATGAGTGGGTGTGTGGCTCTGTCAGTGGTTGTGGTAGTGTTTTTGTGGGTGTGTAAGTATGTAAATGAGTGTGTAAGTGGGTGTGTGAGTGGCTGTATGGATGTGTAAGTGGGTGTGTGAGTGGTTGTGTGGGTGTGTGAGTGAGTGTGTGAGTGGGTCTGTGAGTCGGTATATCTTTTTTAATTGAGGCCTGGATCAGTGGATCTATCATGGATTCACATGGGGGCATGTTAAGCACCGCAGTGGATCTGCTGATCCTCACACACCTCACGAAAACCTTTCCGGGCAATTTCTTGAGGGGTTCATCACAGACCACTCCATCAGTCCTATGGGGTCAGGATACCTCTATCCTGACCCCTTATGTTATACTTTTTTTTTATTTCCCCCCACCGGGAACCGTGTCCTGATTCACAAAAGTGCACCTACATCTTTCTTGTCAGATTGGGGCCAGCCAATCATGATATAGTTGTTGGTGCATGGATCCATGGATCTACCTCAGTGGATCCTCAGTGGATGTATGTCCCTAAATATACATAAATATTTTTATTTGAATAACTCTAAAACTACTGAACAGATTAACACCAAATGACAAACAGAGATCTTGCTGATCCAAGGTCTTGCTTTCTTCCGAATTTGGTATAATTCCATCTAGCGGTTTGGTCTGTAGTTGTGTGTAAATTCCCTGTAGGAAATTGCATGGAGAAAATACATTTTCAGGTCCCCATTTTCTCGTTCTCCACTTGACGAATAACCCAGCAACTTTTCAAACAGCAACTGAAGTGAGTTGCAAACTAGGTTTGAAAATGTTGGGTGTCAAATCTGAAACTATATGTATATATATATATATATATATATATATATATATATATGTATATATGTATATATCTATATGTATATTTTGAAATTGTGCACAATCTCCTATAAAAACAATCCATCCCACTTTGATGCAAACATCTGCAATGTAAAGGTACTTGTAATGTATTTACTACAGTGTCTATACTACAACTTAGTACAATGCACTTATTACAACTCCTGATGTACTTGACTATCTTACAAATGAGACCAAATTTTGTCTTCTTTTCAAAGAATTTCAAAGAGCCCTTGAAGAAAGGAAGAGCAAATTTATATCAAACAAAGTTACTTTATTTTGTCAGGGCCTTCGAAGTAGTGTTTGAATCAGTTTATCTTCCTGCAAGTGACAGCAAGCATTTGCAATGCAATCGGTTTCGCATTTGTTCCAGTTAGAGTTATTGGTGTTTTAAATTCCTAACTGGACTTTTCTTGCCACATAAATTGAAAATGAAAAGTAAAACATTAGTTGACAAAAGCACAGCCTATTCAAAGCACCCTAGCCACCATGAGCGTAAAGGGGAGATACAAAATGAAAAGGAAGTTTGCTCACAGTCAAACATATAACAGTCGTGCAATTATCCATGTAACAGGGTCAGGCTGCAAGGCCGTAACAAAATCTCCCCAAGGAAGGACAAATGTAAAGCATTTACCAATGAGAGCAAAGGATTTTTGAAAGGCAAGCCCACAAACGAGTGAAAGTGATGGGTGTGATCTGCGCATGGTTAAAAACCCATAATACTAACAACATGTCAAAGGGCTTGCACACTTGTCCTAAAAAGAGATTTTTACCCCTGTGCCAATGCACCTGCTGCAACATTCATATTATGGTCCCCAAGTGCCTGCAAGGTAACTGCACTTGTGACTGCTTGTGTAGTGGTAACATATAGCAATAATCAGTGCTTGTGGTTTTCCTAGAGCTTTTGGCCCCTGTGCCACTGAGCTTATTGCAACATCCAAATCATGGCCCTAGTACCTGCCAAGGCAAAAGTGCTTGGGACTGCTTGTTCACTGGCAACATATAGCAATAATTATTGCTTGTGGGTTTCCAAGAGCTTTTGGCCCCATTTAGTCGTAGTGCCTCTAAAGTAACATGAGGAAATAGTTCATACCTAGTAATGCATGTGTTCCGAAAAAGGCATAGTTGCAGATGGAATATGTAATGATTTTGTAGATAAACAAACACAAAAACTTTCATAAGAAGTGCTATTCAACGTATCTAGCTCTCCAAAACAAGTAACCACAAATGTCATAAATAAAAGATTTGCTTTACAAATCAAAGTGAAAACCAAGCATTTTTAAATTGTGTCACAATGTGCCTTGCTCTTTTCTGTGAAAATATATTTTCCTGTGCTTGACAGTGAATGGGCCATAAACATTCTAAATTGCCCAATATCACCATTTGTTAGGCTGATGCTGAGACTGAAATGGGGTTTGGTACTTTGTTCCTAAAAAGACAGTTTCACAAGCTAAATGGTCTTAAAGAAGAAGAATTTTGCAAGAAACATGCACATGTTGTGCAGATGAAGAACAAGATACATTTTGAGATGGCTGTGTCTAAAATAAAATGAAAAAGGCTAAGCAGGCTCCATTGAGAAAAGTTGCAATCCTCTTTCCCATAAAGGCTGTCTCTTTGAAGTCAGCATAAAGCAAAACAAAATAACCAGGCTCCCACAAAAACACAGCTTGACATTTGACATTAGTCTTTGAATGTCCAGCAAACATAACAGATCAGAACAATATTTGAAGGCCTGCTGACAGAAAAGGAATTTGTGGAATTATTCAGTGAACACACCTTTCTCATCTGGTAGAACCAACTGAATCTAGACAGCCGAAAGCAAGTAAATTCAACAAATGGGAAGCATGGAAGCATGATTTACAAACCACAAAGCCAACAGCAAGAGACGTGCAGAATACATCCCCAGGTCAACTTTCTGAAACTGCACAAGATGTCTTTCTCATACCACACAGCTGTGCTGTGAAGTAGGCGGTGACCTAAAAACAATGATCCTACAACATAGAATGGAGGAAGAACATTTTTTTTGCATCAGCAGCAACAACATTAAGGGCCAGATGTATGACCACTTTGGATTGCGACTCGCACTTTGTGAATTGTTTGTGATTCGCAGTCCCTAATACAAAACAGTGCTTAAGGCACTGTTTGAGATTCGTAAATGGGTTGCAAGGGACCTGCCTCATCAATATTCATGAAGTAGGTCATAATTTGCTACCCATTCAAGTGGCTACAATCACAGGGTTGGTGGCCTGCTGGCGTCATCAGACCACCATATCTGTGTCTCCTTTTTCGATAAAGCAATTGTTTATTTAAATGCAGCCTGTTTTTCTTAAAGTAATATAGGATTCATTTGAAAAAACAAAAATGAAAAGTTTCCTTTTCCTTTTTTCAGAGTGGGCATTGGTCTGTGGCACCAGTGCATGCTCTGTAAAAATGTTCTGGCTCCCATTTTCAAAGGAGAAGGTTGGCAATGGGTTACCACCAATTTGAAATTGGTGGCAATTGTGATTGTTCTGCGACCGCATTACTGATCGCAAAACAATCATGCATCCCGCTGAGAGTCGCTACTAGGAAGGGATGCCCTTGGCACACTCCTTTCTAATAGAAAGTCACAATCCCTATTTTACGAGTCAGTACCAAGTTACTGACTCGCAAAATAGAGATGGTCGAAAAAAAGCTAATTTTGCAATTTGCGACTGCAAAATAGCTTTGTACACCTGGCCTTAAAATCTGAAGCTGCATCACACAACAGCAAAGCCTCTTTTTGGCTTTAACTGAAAACACTTAGCAAGATCACCAAGGTACATTGTGAAGAAAGCATAGGGAAATATACAGTGGTGGATGCTGATCCTGATGTCAGTGGCAGAGTCTACATCATCTCTCTGAAGGCTCCAAAAGTTACCAACCAAGAAGGGCTTCCTGAGCCGGCCTATAAGGCTCATTAAAACCCATAAAGGAAGTATTCTGATTGGCTGTCCCACTCAGGTGCTAATAAAATATTTTCTAAATATGTTAATGCTATGTCACTTTCAGTTAAACCTAAAGAAATGGAATGTCTTACTCTGTTCTGATCTAGACAGCAGACTGTTGGAGCTGACTGAATTATCCTAAACGTAGTTGCACTCTAGGGCATAAACTCTGCCTGAAACTCATATAGGGACAAGTAACATTGGTGCGGATGACCATTTTTCAGAATATCATTACCAGGAAAAGACAGGGTGGAGGTACATAACAACAAGGTCTACGTTGTGACTATTTATTCAATTCCTAAAAAGGAAATCAGCAATGGCATATGGTTCTTAACCCCCATATTTATAGTTCTTAGATCTAGGACTCAACTCAAGTCAACTTATAGCTGACCACCCAAGAAAGTGAGATCACTCCCACAACACTATTATCCCAAAAAAGTATAACCTCTCCACTCATGCAGTAACAGCAGCCCATGAGTGCTATTTTGTATGCAGTTATACATGATGCTACTGTAGAGCATCATGGCAAAAATGAAAGTGTGCATGGTCCACAAAGTTGCTCACACTATGGCCAGCTCAGCATCATTCATGTGTGCATGTTTTTCTTTTACTTAATGTTAGAAAGAAACACGGTGCTATGTAGCACTCTCAAATGCATAAACCCCTGCACTCTATAGTTGACGTACACTTTTTCACACAGAAGCAGAGAAAACATGGAGTAACTACGGCAGCCACCAGCACTTATATCAATACACAAACTCTCACTACAGCTGCTGCAGTATGTCTTGCACAGGAACCAAACTTCAAAAAACGAGTTAGAGCTATTAATGTTGTAAACTCCTAACTGGACTTTTCTTGCAACGTAAACTGAAAATGAAAAGTAAAACAGTTTCACATATGCGAGCCGACGACCGCCATGAGCATGAAGCAGACACAAAACGAAACAGAAGTTCGCTCGCAGTGTAACATATTGACTAAAGTGCAATTTTCCATGTTAGTGGCAAAAGTGCAATTATCCATGTAATCGGCAAAAGTGCAATTATTCATGTAATAGGGTCGATGTCATGCAAAGCGGTCGACCACTGCCCAGCAGGATTTCCCTGCGTAGGAAATAAAGAGAAAAAGTAGTCCAGAAACCATAGGGAAAACATGGAGCCTAGTATGTTTTCAGTAGTTGGCCGGTGCACTCGAAGAGGGCTAAACACTGGAAAAGACATGCATGCCTTTCACTAATGAAATCAAGGGAATTTTAAAAGGCAAGCCCAGGAACCAACCAAACTGACAGGTGTGACATGGGCGTGGTTACAAGCCGATAGATAGATTACAACAGGGACAGAGCACTTTGTGTGCTCGACTCTAAAAATGGCACTAAATTCTCTAGCTGAAAGTTGGTAATTTACTTATGCACACTAGAGACCACGTTTATGTTGATTTGAAGCGTTCATTGAATTCTCAAAAATGGCAGAAACAACCCTGGGAAGCAGCGATTGTTGTAGATTTCCAGGGGTGCTTTTATGATGACCAATGCCTGCATGTAAGCGTTTAACTTTCCGTATGAGGAAATGTCACGTTAAATTGCATTTGCAATTGCTTAAATGTTTGACCATCCATAAGGGCAATGTTTGCTCCTGTTGAAACCCCCCTTTTTACACTCCCACGTATCTTGGGGTATTCCCTCCACTAATCCATCCAGAATATTAATTTACTCTTGCCCTTCAAATCTCTAACCATGTTTAGGATCAGAAACTACCTACAAAGGTTTGATGATTGCGGCTTTGAGTGACGGAAATCCTACCATACTAGTAGAAAGCACTGAGTAGTGAATCCCATATATAAGTTCAAATTTACACCCTTCCAAGTTCGGGGAAGCCGGAATAGAAACCGCATTCATGAATATGTTTTTGGTCCACATAAGCGACCCTGTTAGAATTGGCCTGTGTTACTGTCTCCACAACAAAAACTACTGTGATACTGCCATTGATTGATACCCTTTACCATGAATGTTCAAGGCTATAGTGTTTATTGGCTAGATGCGAAAATATCTAGCATACATTTGCTGTAGTTAGACATATTTCTCTCTTATTTCTAACATTTTAAGGATGCTGATCATACATTTTTTAACAGCGTAATTCCTTTTGAATGAAATACTACATCCCGTGTATGAAATTTAAGCTGCCATTGGTTCTTGGTAAGCAGGCCACAAATCGAGAAGCTGTGATCTTTCATCAGCCGCTACCATGTTCCTCATCAAAGCTTTTTGCTGGTCATCAGTTTTCTCTGTGTTTTCGTCAAGGCGTTTTGACAAGAACACTTTAGTGCACACTATTACTTGCAGCGTGATCTGCTGCAGTGCAATATCATTTGCAAAGCATGTGCGTAGTGCAGATCTGCCTCCTAGGACATATTCGATCCTGGCGTGGTCTCGCAAGGGTAAGGCCGTGATTGCTTCCAAAGCACTGAATCAGTGAATTAAATAGAGCACTTGATTATATGTCATTACCTATAACGAATGCTCTCCTCGTGGAATGGTGTTTATCATCATGCGGGTTATCAGATATTGACAGAAGATGATGTTATATTGCTCCCTAGTAGCCAGGGGCCATGTCAAAAGTCGTTTGAGATCACTGCCGTGACCCACTGACTGAACACTGGGGAAATGCATTGTTTGTCGACGGGAACAGACGTGATTACACACAGTTTAAGCACGGATACCCAGATAATGAGAGTGGGTTTGTTTACAGCTCACAGTAGACATCTTTACCCATTTTAAATGTAAATCATCCACCACGGAAAGTACTCTGGAAATGAGAATGCATGATTCAATTCCGTTCCAATCGATATTCCTGTCCCCTATCTGTAGATAACATCCGGAAGCATCTGGAACAGTCTATTTCAAGCCTACCCCATCTAAAATTGATGTTGAATGTGTATATGACTTCACAGATAAGGCTTGTCAATCAAATGGTGACACAGAGCAGAATCGATTGTCTGTATGCTTCATAATATTCGGATTCTACAGGTTCATTTCAAGTTGACCTTACGTCGGGAGGGGGGTGGGGGGGAGAGTACTACAGAAAATAGAATTTCTTGCACAATGACATGTCTGCGTCTGTAAATGTAATTTCTGTTCAAAAACTTGTTAGGGCTGAATATTTTAAAATGCATGCTAATAATTACGGATATTGATGTGAAACATATTTAACATTGATAGCAGTAAATATTATTATGTATTCCATGTCCTGTAAGCAGCGACAGGTCCTCCAAATGAGCGAAGGAGCCACGACCCCCAATACACTGCTGCGCAGAAAGCATGAAAATTTAAATTGTAATAAAATAATTTTATTATCATTTCATTTTTACTTTCTACCAGAAAACGGAGTGTGAGGGCATGGCCAATGCGTCACTGCTGCTGATTGGTTTGAAGCGCGTATGTTGGTTTGGCTGGCAACCTTGCAATGCCCAGACTGACATGCACAATTCCAACTACTGAGACATTGCCACTGCCAGAAAACATGATGACGGAAAAAGAAGAGGAGGAAGGCAAAAAGTTTTGGGGTGACCCTTCAGACAGGCCATTTCCAACATATCTCCCTTCCAGCCTAAAGCCAGGGTAGGCTAATTAATACTTTGATGGACTTCCCTGCTTACGGTGACACAATATGGGCACTGGTCCACTACTGCAGGGGTACTTGCCAGTTCTATGCCTTTCTGAACTCAGTTGAGCTCCTCTGTCTATACTCTCTGTGGCCACTGATCTGAACAATGGGGAACACTTTGGGGCCAATCTGTGACGCTCCTAACTTTAATTTGCTCACAGATGCATCCCAGTAGACAGACAGTACCACCATGGCCAGCAGAGTGATGTGGCTGTTCAACTCCTTGGGTCTGACTTCTGTCCCCAACCCAGGGAAAACTCTGTCCTTAAGGGCAACAACCAACAGAGGCCACTGACAGCCGTCAAAGTCAAGAGCCAGGCCCCAGGCCAACCACTGTTCAGTGAATGCCTTGAGTGGGGCCACTGGATAAGCTTCTCCTCCAGTATGGGGGCTTGCAGGGAGTTCTGTATTCGCTCCTGAGGTTTCCCCGACCTCTGAGGCATCTCACAATGGGGGGGAGTAGCACCCGGGGTCTTGTACCCCTTCTCTTCTCTACCTCCCACCAGTGCAGGGGTGGTATCCTGACACTGGTCACTCAACCCAGGGACTGTACCCTGAGGCTGAACAGGGGATAGGGATGAGTCCTCCCTTACCTTGCACCTATATCTGGGATCCTGTACCCTCCTCTGGGGAGTGGTACTGCCAGACAACCGGTCTGTCAGGTTGCCCTTAGTGGTCACCCCTTTCGGTTCTCCTGCCACAGGGGGTAACTCGTTCCCCAGATGCAGTAAATGGGCATCTGAGGATTAACTATGACCCTTCTCTCAGTCACCTCAACACCCCACTCTAGGGATACCAGGGCCATAGGATGGACAAAATCCTCCACATTGGCTAGAGTCACCCTACAAACCTGGCTGGTGTACTGCTCTGTGAAAAGTAGTCTCTTCACCATCATGGTATGACTGGTGCTGGTGTCCCTCAGAGCAGTGACGGGGACTCCATTCACTCCCACCTCGTGGAAGTGACACCTCCCACCCTCAGGGATCCCATGCTCAACCTCTGAGTCTATTTCCCAAATGAGGGAGATTAGGGCATGGTCTATGACCTACCCTTGGGGACTACTTTCCTCTAAGGCCACATTGCCCAACCCTGTAGAGGAGCCACCAGTGGGTGGTTTCTTTGGACAGACATATTCCCCCTGCTTGTGTCATAGCTGGGAGCAGTCAAAGCAGCAGGTAGGAAATGGGGTGCCCTGGGCCACCGCCCATCAGAACCACCACCCTGATTCTCAGATGGGGCATGGGAACCCTTTCCTCCCTCCTTACTTTGAGACTTATCTGGGTCATCAATTAGGTGCTGGCACAGCTCTACAAAACAAATACTGAGCATATGCTCTCTCAGGATCAAATTATATAAACCCATATAATCATTTACTTTACTGCCTCACACCTAACCATTCAGTGCCTCACTAGAAGAATCATAAAAGTCTACCCAAGTTTGGTTGGAGAGTTTGTTACTGTCCCTAAATTTCTGGCGATACTTTTCAAGGGTCAGCCCAAACTTGACAATAAAAATG
The DNA here is from genome assembly GCF_031143425.1 of Pleurodeles waltl. Taxonomy (NCBI): domain Eukaryota; kingdom Metazoa; phylum Chordata; class Amphibia; order Caudata; family Salamandridae; genus Pleurodeles; species Pleurodeles waltl. The sequence continues at coordinate 253,360,624 of NC_090437.1, read as the reverse complement.
GCTTTCATAGGGTCGAAATTGTTGAGGTCCCCAACCTCAAGTGCGAGAAGTGTGTCCCTCCCAAATATTGGCATGTGTTTCCACAAGCCTGCCCCTCAATTTCTCTTCAGGAACCCCATGAGACCTTAGTGCAACTTCATATGCAGCCAACCACTTATCAATGTCATTTCCCACCACATAACTTGGCACCACATCATTGGTTATATAACCTTTTTTGCTCCAGCAGGTCATGTTTGTATGCTGCCACCATCACTGCTGGACTCAAACTGTCTAGACTTGAGGACCAGCTATGTTAGACTCAGTTTGTGAGCCAGAAGTATGGTCTTTTCAGCCAAGGCCCTCTCACCAGCAGCCTCAGCTGGTTTGACTTCTCTCTCAGCTTTCCTCTCTTCTGCCTCCATGTTTATTCTTGCCAACTGCAAGCCTGAATTCTCTCTCCTCCCTCTTTTCCTCTGCGGTCAGGCCATGTCTTGAGACACTGCTCCCTGCTTCCTCAGGGGCCTCAAATCTAGGGGTGTCATCCCCCACTGCTGTTGGCAAATCTTCTGGAGACCCAGCCACTTGTTCTCCCAACTCAACATTCTCTTGTGAATGGGCTTCTGCCGGGCCCTCAGCGCCTTTTGGTACTCCTCCTTCCCAGAGGCACCCCGGGTAGGTACTCCCATCCCTTTGCAGAACCCTTTCAACTGGATTACAGTGTATGCCTCCAGCTTAGCTAGGTCAAACCCTCCAGCTCCTTCTTGAGCCCCAGCCAGAGACATGTTGTATAGGATTAGATTAAAATGTCAAGCAGGAAAATTGCAGCAAAAAGAGAAAAACATCTAATCGACCTTTAACTGTGGGTAGATAGTGTACACACAGCTATTGTATGTCACTGCACAAACACAAGTCATATTCTCACGACTGATCACCAATGTTAGAACTGGGTTCTCTAGCTGGCAGAGGTATACACCCTTGTCCAAGTAGGGACCACAATCCTAGTCAGGGTAAGTCACACAATCCAAATTATCCTGTGCCAACCCTCTGGTAGCTTGGCACTGAGCAGTCAGGTTTAGCTTAGAAGGCAATGTGTAAAGTATTTGTGCAATAAATCATACAGTAACACAGTGAAAACAACACAAAAAATACATATTAGGATATGGGAAGTGGTTCTTGACTTCATCACCAGATCGAAGCACCACCTCCCTGCTTGCACACTCTTCTCTCTATAACCCAGCCACCACCTCAACTTCTGTTACTGTTGCCAAGGAAACATAAAACATTGGGAAAAGTGCAGCAGCACCAGGAGAACAATAAGCATTAGCAAGGCCAATATACCTCAGTATACACTTTGAGACTAAGAGGCATGCACGCGCATACCATGCAATCTTGGAAAGGAGTGTTTATGAAAGGAAACCTGTACCAAGTTAGCCACTGATATGCATATCTGAGTCAGAACACATGTAACATTTGCATTGAAGTCTTACAAGTGCTTCATAATGCATGAGTCATGACACAATCAAGCACATGCATCCTGGCACATGCTTGCCTATATGTCATGATCTTGGTTGCCATTACAACTTTACATTTAATGACAGATGGCCATGTTAAACACACCATTTAGAAGAAGCACGGAGGCAGTACTGACCTCTGGCTTCCTATCCCTAGGACAAGAAGGTGACTAGTTTAAGGAAGAGGTGTTCCTACACCAAAACAGTCCCAGGATGCCTTTGACTTGAGAAGGAACAAATGTATTTAAAAAAAAGGCTATTCTCTCCTAACAACAAACACAAATGCAGGATCCCAACCCCAAAGCAGACAGATCAGAACTCCTAGTCCTCCTCTAGAGGTTCATGAGCCACTGAGAGCTCAAGCTAGATGCCTGGCTCTGGCTCAGATTGAGGTCTTCTTGGGCCCAAACAGAGCAGAGCATTTGTGTGGTTTCTGCCTGCAGTCACACTCTAACCTCATGCATCAAGAACTGAAGACAACACATTAACCTTTGATTTAAAATGTAAGACAGGAATATATACCCAAGTAGTGGATGAGATGCACTATATGAAACAAGAAAACCTGTAAACAATCCTGCCTGCAGTGCTCACAAATTGATTGATCATGGGCAAATATTTTACTTCGCACTTCGCCAAGCCTCCTTTTCCGTCACCTTCATATATGAGAATACCTTCAAGTACATGAGTTCAGGATGTGAGCTCTACAAAAAAAGACTCAAGTTTAATTTAATATGGTATAATGTTGCTCACTCTATACGAATTTATGCCACATTTAGGGTGTACATGACAACTGACTTGCCTCATGGCATTGTTGTCAGGGTAGGGCGCAGAAATATATAACATTTTGTGTTTAAAAACGATCACTTTTCGTAAATAACTCAATTCGGGGATATAATATGATGTGCTAAAGTTAAGCACTTCCCGCGTGTTAAACAAACACATTTGTTCGAGTTTTGAAAGGACCTTGATATTTGTCTATGATGTTTGTTGCACGGTTTGCATGTCAAATGAGGTCAAGGCTCGGTTTGTGTACGGACTCCAAGAGCCAAGTCAGAACCTTGGCTCGGCGTTCGCTGTTAATTTGTTGGCACGCCCACCTCTTTCCTCTACCAGTACTCCCTTCTGCTGTGATGGGGGAAATGGAACAGAACCCACTCCCATTGGCTTTGAAGCACTAGGAAGCGGCTGCAAGGAAAACAAGCTGGTCTTTGCAAGTGGAAATGACAACCACATCTCAGGCCAACACAAATAATCTAAGGAAGGCCTATGAATAGAGCATTTGAAATTGAAAGTATTTCTATCACCATAATGTTTACTCATTTTCAAAACACTGTCTGCAAACGGATTCTATTTTAAGGGTGTGCTGGCGAGCCAAGCAAAATACAATTAATACTTCACAGAAATCTATTGGCCTCTGCCTATTCTACCAACCTAGTAACTGGAACCACACTTCTGTCAACATCTGGTGCCAATGTCCAGATGTGCCATGGCCGGCACAGTGGCAAGCACTGCATGCTCTGCTTCACTGCTGCGCATCCCACTGCACAAGCCAATTTGCCTGTCCAAGAGAAGGAAAGGCAATATCGCTTCAGCATCAAGAATTACTCTTCAGGCATTATTCAAATAGTCAAACCATTGCACCATGTAAGCAGAAGTACTCCACCCAGGCCTGGGGCAGGCCTTCCTTCAAAGCCCTGCAAAATTCATCACCATGTGCCTGCACATGGCATAGAAACAGAATCTCGGCTGCATGAAAAGTAGCAGAGATGAGGCTGCAGCACAATGCTTAATTGTAGGCGGTGGTTTGCTGTGATCGGCACCGTCACTTAATTGTCAATACCGGTGCTTATTGCAGTCAGCCATCTGATGGTGCTGTTTGTTTAATATAGATATGAGCACAGAAACAGTTGGGTATTAATTCAATATGGCTATTAACTGCCTTTAAAGCAATTCTTACAGCTTGGGGTGTCCTGGAATAGTCTGAATTGTCACACTTGTAGGGTTTCTTGAGTTCAAATTAATAGTTGTGCTGGTTCTGTCATAGGAGGTGCTTACAGGAGCAATGGGCTGGACCAGTTGCAGTGGCCTTTTGGTGACGGACCTGGCACTTATTTCTTTAACAAATTAAGCACTGCTGGAGCATGTCAGGGTAATCAGTTAAAGACTAGTTGCATGTATCGGTTCAAAAATGTATTGTGGAAAATTTGGATACACCTTAAATCCTAAAATTCCGGACGAAAGGTTCTTGCACTTACAGAACCCTCACCTAAAGTAAGGTACATTAATAACCCAAGCATCTGCTGTACTGACTTTGAGGGGCTTATTTCCATTCTTTCATGGCAAACTCATCATTTTATCCTTCAAAGGTTGAATAAAGGAGTATCTTGAGGTGGGTTAACAGTAACACATTGTTATGCGCTTGATGAATCATCAAAAAATATGGTTTTATGTGACAAAGTTTGTATGATGGTTGAACTATTCAAAGTCACCAAGTGGATTTAGGCTAATTGCTACTGCATGTAGTCTGATACAGGATAAAAATGGGTTGTTTCCGAGCAGGGCAGCGTACGTGTCACACATTTAATAAGTTTGGATATTCTTCAACTGAACAGTGTGGGAGATGAGGCCCAGCATCACTGCCTGTTCTGGTGGAGTCGGCATCCCGGGCTTAACAAACTGTCCCTCTCTGTCTCCTGGGAGAAGTGGGGCTTTCATTCACATTTCTTGACATTTTACACACAAAGAACGCCTTCCTCTCCATTGGGCCCCCATCGTAGAGGGTTACACAAGCATGGTCAAAGCCAATGGGTTATACACATGCAAAGTCTATTGACTTTGTCAATCTTTTTTACATGCTGAATAGCTGCTATGTAACATTGCTTAAAGTAAAAAAAAAGAGCTATGACTTAACCAACTTTGACCAGGTTGAGGTACTATTTTTTTCCAAGTCATGTTGCACTGCAGTGCGGGCTGCTGTCCAACGTATAAAAAAACAGCACTAGGGGCCATATGTATGAACACATTTTCCCATAGACACAGAATGGGCAAAACTGCTTGCTACATCTGGCCCTAGGTGTTTGGAGGGAGGTTAATGCATTGGAAAGCGAGAAAAGGGTGGGGAGCTTTGAAAAACAATGGACAGCAGGTGGTGAAAATGGCCTCTCTGAAGGGTCCCCCAAAAACATTTTGGGGGTCATTCTAAGTCTGGCGGGCGGCGGAGGCCGCCCGCCAGACTTCCCCCACCAAAATACCGCTCCGCGGTCGAAAGACCACTGAGGGTATTTTGGGATTTTCCCTGGGCTGGCGGGCGACCGCCAAAAGGCCGCCCCCCAGCCCAGGGCAAATCATCCTTCCCACGAGGACGCCGGCTCAGAATAGAGCCGGCGGAGTGGGAAGGTGCGACGGGTGCAGTGGCACCCGTCGCGTATTTCAGTGTCTGCATAGCAGACACTGAAATACAAAGTGGGGCCCTCTTACGGGGGCCCCTGCAGTGCCCATGCCGTTGGCATGGGCACTGCAGGGGCCCCCAGGGGCCCCGCGGCACCCCCTACCGCCATCCTGTTCCTGGCGGGAGACCCGCCAGGAACAGGATGGCGGTAGGGGGTGTCAGAATCCCCATGGCGGCGGAGCGCGCTCCGCCGCCATAGAGGATTCACATGGGCAACGGATAACCGGCGGGAGACCGCCGGTTTTCCGCATCTGACCGCGGCCGAACCGCCGCGGTCAGAATGCCCTGCGGGGCACCGCCGGCCTGTCGGCGGTGCTCCCGCCGACACTGGCCCCGGCGGAGACCGCCGGGGTCAGAATCACCCCCTTTGTCTTCCTCCTCTTCTTTTTCTGAATTCATTTTTGCTGGCTTTAGGACTCTGAACACTTTACCACTGCTAACCAGTGCTAAAGTAAATATGCTCTCTCCCTTAAACATGGTAACATTGCTTTATTCCCAATTGGCATTTTGTTTACTTGTAAGTCCCTAGTAAAGTGGATTACATATGCAAGGACCTGTAAACTGAATGCTACTAGTGGGTCTGCAGCACTGGTTGTGCCACACACAGAAGTAGCCCCTTAACCATGTCTCACGCCTGCCATTTCAAGGCCTGTGTGTGCAGATTTACTGCCACTTCGACTTGGCATTTAAAAGTACTTACCAAGAATCAAATTCCCCCTCTTTTTCTACATATAAGTTACCCCTAAGGTAGGCCCTAGGTAGCCCATACGGCAGGGTGCTATGTAGGTAAAAGGCAGGACATGAACACGTGTGTTCTATATGTCCTGGTAGTGTAAAACTTCTGAATACATTTTTACACTTCTCCTTTCATAGGATAGCATTGGGGCTACCCTCATATACTGTTTGAGTGGTAGATTCTGATCTGATAAGAGTAGCAAGGTCACATTTAGTATGGCCATGATGGTGATACAAAATCCTGCTTAATGGTGAAGTTGGATTTTATATTACTAGTTTATAAATGCCACTTTTAGAAAGTAAGCATTTCTCTACACTTAAATCCTTTTGTGCCTTCCAATCCACGTCTTGCTAGGTTTATTTGACAGCTCCCTTGTGCATTCACTCAGACACACCCCAAACACAGGATAATCAGCCTCACTTGCATACATCTGCATTTTGAATGGGTCTTCCTGAGCTGGGAGGTTGGAGGGCTTGACACTTACATATCAAAGGACACTAGATTGCCCTCCCAGAAAGGACTGCCACACCCCCTACTGGGACCCTGGCAAACAGTATGGAACTGAAAGGGGACCTTGTGCACTTCTAAGCCACTCTTTGAAGTCTCCCCCACTTCAAAGGCACATTTGGGTATTTAAGCAGGGTCTCTGACCATATCAACTCAGACACTTCTTGACAAGACACTCTTTGTCACAGACACTTCCTAGAGAAGAGAACCGGAACCTGAACCCGCATCCTGCCAAGAAGAACTGCCTGGCTGCCCAAAGGACTCACCTGACTGCTTTCTGTGAAGGAATGCTGCCTTGCTGTTGCCCTGCTGCCTTGCTGCTCTCTGGCTGTGCTGAGAAGTGCTCTCCAAGGGCTTGGATAGAGCTTGCCTCCTGTTCCCTGAAGTCTCAGGACCAAATAGACTTCATCTCTAAAAGAAGGACTCCTTGTGCGGCGAAAATCGAAGCACAGCCTTCCAGAAATGACGCACAGCCTGCATCACGGTAACAAATTCACTGCATGCCGTACCGGAATGACACAGCCCGTCTTCGCATCAAGAAGATCAATGCAGCACCAGCGTAGCGACTGGAAATTTGACGCACGGCCCACTGGTTTGACACACAGCCGAGCTGGAATGATGCAGCCTGACTTCAGAGAGGAATCGACGCAGCGACTGCTGTGCGGTAGAAATTCCCACGCAACACCCACTCGATCAACCTAGCCCCTGTGACTTCATCCTGCCAGTGCCAGAAATCCAAGCATCGTCCCCGGGGCATCCGAAAACCCTGCAACCCGAAGAAGATCCAAGACCGAGTGCCAGAAATCGACGCAAAGCCTCCCCGCTTGAAAACTAAACGATGCATCGCCGTGTGCGGCCTGAGAAATCGACGCACACTTCCCTGTTTTCCACGCAGCTCCTCCTCTGCGGTTCTTTGTGGAGATTTTGAACGTAAACCAGGTACTTTGTGCTTGAAAGAGACATTTATTGCTTTTAAAAGACTAAAGCCACTTAATATCATTTTTACAGTGATATCTCAACATGTTCTTATTGCATTTTAATCGTTTTGACCTGCATCTTACCAGATAAATATTGTATATTTTTATAAACACTGTGTGGTGTATTTTTGTGGTGTTCTACTGTGTCATTGCATGATTTATTGAACAAATAATTTACACATTGCTTTCTAAGTTAAGCATGACTGCTCAGTGCCAATCTACAAAACTGGGTGGGCACAGGATAATTTGGATTGTGTGTGACTTACCCTGACTAGAGTGAGGTTCCTTGTTTGGACAGGGGGTAACCTGACTGCCAACCAAGGACTCCATTTCTAACATGTATGTTATGGAAAGAAGCAATTGATTCATTTGACAACTTGTATTGTATTTTTTAAATACAAATTTGAGTTCTTCCTAAATAAAAGGACATATTGTTACTGCATCTGGTTATCCTTTACATTTAAAAAAGTTGTTATTTCTATATTAAGCTTAAATGCATTCCTATAACTACCCTAAATAAGCTGGAGCATGATCTACATGGGCTGATGTGTCAATATTAGATACTCCAGAGATGGCTGGAAAGTTGTCTCTATTTGTTTTTTCATGTGGGGGGGTTGTGGCTCTGTAGCTGAAGGTTCCTGTCTTCGTGGCGCTATTTTCTCCTTGCAGGTAGTACCAGTGCTTCCCTACTGTTTCCACTGACCGTTCTGTGAAACCCATAGCATTATTCGTTAAGTGTATCCTGGTTCAATTTTCTTTATTTTGGTTTCCTTAGGAACAGAAATGATTTTGTTAATCGTTTGTCCTGCACAGAGACATACTCCTCCACTAGTACTGGTAAGTCTTGGTTGCAAACATATGTATTTCACATCTGCCTCCTGGTGGAGTTCCTAGCTGAACATGATGCTTGGAAATAGTCCTGCACTGGGAGTAAAGCCCTTTTTCTGTTGTGCAACTGAAAGTAAATGTACTTCCTTAAATGTGTGTGCTCTTCACTCTCTGTCAGTGCAAGAGTATCAGTTTCAATTAGATGTTTAAAATTAACTAACGCTCACTAATCTGCATTTGTCTACAGGAAAGGTATATAAATCATATTTGCAATGCATAAGTTTCAATTCTGCATTTTAAAAATTTAGAAATCAGTACATAACCTTTTATTACATCAGGCCCTTCTTTCCAATACTCTGAGGAGAGGAATATGTTTGCTTCACTGGACCTTTGATTATGGGTGGTCCAGCCACATGCGAATTTAGGTATATGTTTTACTTTCTTTCGGAAAGTCAGGAAAAGTAGAAATATATGGTAATATGTAACTGAAAAATATTTCTGCCACACAAGGACATGACTAGAACCCACTTCTCAATTGTAATAACTTGATAATTTTTATAGTTCCGATGTCACTAGAGATCCTAAATTCATGTGCTAAATATTCCGGATTTGATGTCATATGACAAAAGAAATAATCTTACAAAATAGTCAGTCTTCCCAAGAGTAGCCTACAACGGGATTAGTGAATGGTATCACATATTTAATCTACCAAACACCAGTGAGGCAAAGAAGGATTTATAAATCCCTCCTGGAAGCGAGGACCCCCATTCAATCTAGATAACAATGACAGTTGGGCAACCAAGCAAAATAATTTAAAATAAATAACCATTTGAACTAACTGAGAGTAGTTGTATCGTATACATTGCCCAATGCAATTGATATTCGATCCAGTTCAGAATTTAAAAAAAACGTCTGACAGCTTCAATGAATGAATGAGGAATGCTTGTAGAGGGTGCAACAACTGTGGTTGGAGTATCAATGTGCTTGCATGATTACTACAAAGAATTGCTGTTCAGAGTGATCAATAAAAAAGTAAGCGTGCTCAGCCACTGGCAGGATCAATGACTGTTGAAGATGTAAATGCAGGCACACACTGTACTAGCAATACAGTCCTAAAGCAATTGCATTTATTATGATGTTCAGTTAATCAATCTTCAATGTCTTTGAAACAGTACTTGAACTATTTCCCATCCAGCCCTACAACGCTCTGAAAGCCACCATATGAAGCATGAATATACTTTTAGACATTATGGCCACACTAATAGCACAATGCACTGACAGAATTTGTACTCAAGGGTGCCCACAGTTCTCCCATTATCCACTGATATCCACAAGATCAGTACAGGTCCAGCTAGGTTTTTGAGCTAGTTACATCCCCAACGCTTTATACCTCTACCTGAATATGCACAACCCAGTTATGTCAGAGGAAAGGGGAAGTTGTTAAGACGCAAGTTTATGAACCCTTTAATTGTACAAATGTCTCTGTTCAAAATTTGGTGCAGAGATATTTCATCCTTTCTCAGCCAACGTCTCTCTTCATTTTCTGACCGAAATAAAAAAGTTCCTTAAAAAGATTACACCCATCTCTATCTGCTCAATGCATTCTTATAGTTTTCAAGTCTTCTCAATACATTTTACCACCCATGCAGTTATTCACAATAGCCTTTTGGTGTACATCCATAAATTGAAAATCTACCTTAAAGAATAAAAACTTCAGCCTTACAGTTGATTATTGATTAAGTATTTTATACATAAAGTAAACTGAACATTTCAATTCAAGAAAAAATAAATATGACAATAATGGCACAGATTCTTCACAAGACATTCACTACTAGAACAAACAATTACATAAGTTAATTTGGTTCTATTTCTGAAAAACCGATCCGACTTGCATTAAAGAAACTAAAATACTAAAACTGCTTCTTCAAAAAAAATAAAGAAGTCAGCATCTGAAATGTAGTGCATAGTGAAAATGTCTAATCGTAAACACCTGTCCCAGTACCAGAAAAGTAATGGACAGATTATGTTAAAGCAGTGTATTCCTCTAATGGAGTGCATTCAATTACTGAATCTGAGCTCCCAACTTTGCCATCAACTGAGTATTGTCCTTTAAAGCCCTATCACATAATACAACTGATCAGGAAAGTGAGAGCACCACATTTTCAGAGCCCTAATGTGATACCCATATCCCTCTTAAAGCAAAACCTAATTTAAATCAAAAACATTCTGTCATATTGTTTGCATCTTTCTTTAACACTGGAAGCACCTAAGCACCGAGGCCCATATTTACACTTTTTGACGCAAAACTGTGCAAATGCAGTTTTGCGTAAAAAAGTATTGCATCCCCCATCCTCCGGTGTCCATCTGGTGTGGGTGGGGATGGTCCTGGGGCTTGAGAAGGGCACCTATGGACCCATTCCATGGTGTTCAACCATGGAAATGGGTCCACAGGCCCCGTAACACCTGGTGTGACCCAGGCATTAAATAATGGTGCAAAGCAAGCTTTGCACCATTATTTAGCCCCTTCTCCCACTCGTGTGTCATTTTACGGTGGGATAAATATGGGGCTATGGGCTTAGCACAATTTTTAAGATGGGAAGGCCTACCTTGCATCTCTTTGACGGAAGGTAGGTTCATGCATCTAAAAATGGTGCAAACTCCAATATTTTGATGTTAGAGGGGTCTAACTGCAAAATATAAATATGCAGTTAGTTTTGAACCAAATTTTCATAAAGTAAATGACACAAATTTGACACAAATGGAGTATAAATATGCCACCTAATTCTTGACAAGTAAGTATAATTGTATCTATTCATGAGGGATTTTTTTTTAGAGCTTAAATGATAGAGGGCCATATTTACAAAGAGTTAGAGTCACCGCTGCGTCATATTTTATGACGCAGCACTAACTTAAATCCATATTTACAAAGCAAGGCTAGAGGTCTCTAGCATCACTTTTAGAGGGTGTGTGTCATTTTTGGCTAGCGTCAGATCTGTCTGCATCAGATACTGACAATGACATACAAGGTAGGCGTTCCCACCAGAAAAATGAGACAAAGCTCCTTGCTGTGCTGCAAATGATGGGCAGGAATATCCCAACCATCCTGCCCTGCCTTTCTGCCATCTGTTTTGGATGCTATCGTTCACCTCACTCCACGCCACATCATCTTCCTCAAAACCCAGCAACTCCAGCAGGAAAGTAATCAAGGTGACTACACAATTGCTGGTTTTCCACATGTGCTGGGCGCCATGGATTGCATGCATGGGCAACTTGTCCATCCTGCTGCCACAGCCCATCTCTACAGGAACCGGAAGCACACACACTCAATCAACTTGTAGGCCATTGTGGACCATTGAGTGCTGTTTCTGAAACTACTGGCTACATATCCTGGGACCTTGCATGACACTTATATTTTCAGGCACTCCACGATCAAGTACGGTTCCAGGATAGAGAATATGGCAATGGCCTACTTGTAGGTAAGTGTTAGAAATTGGGTTTTTGGTTGGCAGTCAGGTTACCCTCTGTCCAAGCAAGAACCCTCACTCTAGTCAGGGTAAGTCACACACAATCCACATTATCCTGTGCCCACCCTCTGGTAGCTTGGCACGAGCAGTCAGGCTTAACTTAGAAGGCAATGTGTAAAGTATTTGTACAATAAATCATATAATAACACACTATAGCACCACAAAAATACACCACACAGTGTTTAGAAAAATATATAATATTCATCTGGATGATTGCAGGTCAATACGAATAAAGATGCAATATGAAATTGTAGAGATATCATTGAAAAGTGATATAAAGGGGGGTCAGGTGACCGCCAGGGCCAACGACTGCGGAAGCACCGCCAACAGGCTGGCGGTGCTTCCATGGGCATTCTGACCGCGGCGGTACAGCCGCGGTCAGAAACGGGAAACCGGCGGTGTCCCGCCGGTTTCCGGCTGCCCCAGGGAATCCTCCACGGCGGCGCTGCTGGGGATTCCGACCCCTTTACCGCCATTCTGTTCCTGGCGGCTTTCACCGCCAGGAACAGGATGGCGGTAATGGGTGTCGTGGGGCCCCTGGGGGCCCCTGCAGTGCCCATGCCACTGGTATGGGCACTGCAGGGGCCCCCTAACAGGGCCCCACATTGATTTTCAGTGTCTGCCAAGCAGACACTGAAAATCGCGACGGGTGCCACTGCACCCGTTGCACACCTTCAACTCCGCCGGCTCCATTCGGAGCCGGCTTCCTCGTTGAAGGCGCTTTCCCGCTAGGCCGGCGGGCAGCCTTCTGGCGGTCGCCCGCCAGCCCAACGGGAGAGCCAGAATGGCCGCCGCGGTCATTTGACCGCAGTGCGGTCATTCGGCGGCTCCCGCCGGGCGTGCGGTTACCGCAGCCGGCGGGAGTCAGAATGACCATCAAAGTGTCTTAAGTCTTTAAAAAGCAAACAAACTCTCTTTCAAGCACAAAGTACCTGGTTTAAAGTGGAAAATCTCCGCAAAGGGCCGCAGAAGAGGAGATAAATGGAAAAATGGTGTGTGCGTCGATTTCTCCTCTGCACACACGGACTTGCGTCGTTATTTTTCACGCGGGGAAGTCGGGCGTCGTTTTCCGGCGCGCGGACAGTCTCTTTCTGTGGTTCGCGGGATTACCAGATGTCCCAGGGTCTGTGCGTGGAATCTTAGGCTTGTTTTCCGGCTGTGCGTCGTTCCGGTGGGCTGTGCATGGAATCTTCTCCCTCACGGCAGGCGTCGCATCGATTTCCTTTCTGGAGTCGGGCGGTGTTTCTCCAGGCGAGGCCGTGCGTCGAAGTTCCGGTCACACCTCAGGCGTCGCGTCGAGCGGTGTCTTTCCAGATCGGCGTGCGGTGAATTTTTCACAGCGGAGCAAGCTGTGTGTCGAATTTTTCGGCGCACAAGGCGTCCAAATGAAAAAGAGAAGTCTTTTTGGTCCTGAGACTTCAGGGAACAGGAGGCAAGCTCTATCCAAGCCCTTGGAGAGCACTTCAGCAGCAAGGCAAGAGTTCAGCAAGGCAGCAGGGCAACAGCAAGGCAGCAGTCCTTTGTAGAAAGCAGACAGGTGAGTCCTTTAGGCAGCCAGGCAGTTCTTCTTGGCAGGATGCAGGTTCTGGTTCAGGTTTCTTCTCCAACAAGTGTCTGATGAGGTAGGGCAGAGGCCCTGTTTTATACCCAAATGTGCCTTTGAAGTGGGGGAGACTTCAAAGAGTGGCTAAGAAGTGTACCAGGTCCCCTTTCAGTTCAATCCTGTCTGCCAGGGTCCCAGTAGGGGGTGTGGTAGTCCTTTTGTGAGAGCAGGCCCTCCACCCTCCCAGCCCAGGAAGACCCATTCAAAATGCAGATGTATGCAAGTGAGGCTGAGTACCCTGTGTTTGGGGTGTGTCAGAGTGAATGCACAAGGAGCTGTCAACTAAGCCCAGCCAGACGTGGATTGTAAGGCACAGAAAGATTTAAGTGCAAAGAAATTCTCACTTTCTAAAAGTGGCATTTCTAGAATAGTAATATTAAATCCAACTTCACCAGTCAGCAGCATTTGGTATTACCATTCTGGCCATACTAAATATGACCTTCCTACTCCTTTCAGATCAGCAGCTACCACTTCAATACTGTATGAGGGCAGCCCCAATGTTAGCCTATGAAGGGAGCAGGCCTCACAGTATTGAAAAAACAAATTTGGGAGTTTTACACGACCAGGACATGTAAACTACACAGGTACATGTCCTGCCTTTCACCCACACAGCACCCTGCTCAAGGGGTTACCTAGGGCACACATTAGAGGTGACTTATATGTGGAGAAAGGGGAGGTTTAGGCTTGGCAAGTACTTTTAAATGCCAAGTCGAGGTGACAGTAAAACTGCACACACAGGCCTTGCAATGGCAGGCCTGAGACAAGGTAAAGGGGCTACTTAAGTGGGTGGCACAACCAGTGCTGCAAGCCCACTAGTGGCATTTAATCTACAGGCCCTAGGCACATATAGTGCACACTACTAGGGACTTATAAGTAAATTAAATAGCCCAATCAGGTATGATCCAAGGTTACCATGTTTAAAGGGAGAGAGCATGTGCACTTTAGCACTGGTTAGCAGTGATAAAGTGCACAGAGTTTAAAAGCCAGCAAAAACAGTGTCCAAAAAGTGGAGGGAGGCAGGCAAAAAGTAAGGGGTGACCACCCTAAGACTGTCAGGTCTAACATGTGTTCCCCCAAGCTGAAAGTGGGGAGAGCTACCCGACCTCCTGGGAGCTCTCATCGCTAAGGCGGAAGTATCTGGAGAGACCATCAGCATTGGCGTGGTCAACCCCTGGGCAATGCTCCACCGTAAAGTCCATCCCCTGTAGGGAAATGGACCACCTCAAGAGTTTAGGATTTTCACCCCTCATCTGCATGAGCCATCTGAGGGGCCTGTGGTCTGTCTGAACCCAGAAGTGAGTCCCAAACAGGTATGGCCTCCGCTTCTTCCAAGCCGAGACCACAGCAAAAGCTTCTCTCTCAATAGCACTCCACCTCTGTTCCTGTGGTAATAGCCTTCTGTTAATAAAGACTACTGGTTGGTCTAGGCCCTCTTCATTTAGCTGTGCTAGGACCGCCCTTATGCCATGCTCTGAAGCGTCTGTCTGCACGATAAATTCCTTGGAGTAGTCAGGGGCCTTGAGCATGGGGGCCGTGCACATGGCTTCCTTCAGAGAGTCAAAGGCTTTCTGACTAGCCTCTGTCCAATTTACAAACCTAGGTTGTTTCTTGGAAGTGAGTTCTGTCAAGGGTGACACAATGGTACCATAGCCCTTGACAAATCTGCAGTAGTATCCAGTGAGGCCTAAAAAGGCTCTCACCCAGTCTGTGTTCTAGGTGGTTGCCAGGCCTTGATAGTTTCAATCTTGGCCTGGAGTGGCTGCACCTTGCCACCACCCACTAGGTGTCCCAAGTACACCACGGAACCCTGCCCAATCTGGCACTTACTAGCCTTGATGGTCAGGCCTGCCTGTTGCAGGGCCTGAAGCACCTCCTTGAGGTGGAGCAGGTGGTCCTCCCAGCTGGAACTGTAGACAGCTATGTCGTCCAGGTAGGCTGCACAGAAGGCATCCTTGCCAGCTAGGACCCCGTTAACCAACCGTTGGAAGGTAGCAGCGCATTTTTCAACCCAAATGGCATCACCCGGAACTGGTAATGGCCATCAGGGGTGGAAAATGCGGATCTCTCTTTAGCCCCCTCAGTCAGGGCGATCTGCCAGTACCCTGAAGTAAGATCAAACGTACTCAGGAACTTGCCAGTGCCCAGTCTGTCAATGAGCTCATCAGCTCGGGGGATGGGGTGAGCATCAGTCCGTGTGACTGAGTTGAGACCCCGGTAGTCCACACAGAACCGGAGTTCTGGCTTCACACCTGGGGCAGTAGCCTTAGGGACCAACACCACAGGGATGGCCCAGGGACTACTGGATTTCTCAATAACCCTTAAAGCTAACATCTTGGAGACCTCCTCCTTGATGCTGGCTTTCACCTTATCCGATAACCTGTAAATTGTGTTCTTCACAGGGAGACTGTCACCTGTGTCAATGTCATGAACACAGAGGTGTGTCAGTCCAGGAGTAAGGGAGAATAGGGGGGAGAACTGCTCCAACAGCTCATAGCAGTCTCCTCTCTGGTTTAGAGTCAGGGAGTCAGAGAGAATGACACCTTTCACTGACCCATCACCTTCTTGGGCAGAGAGGAGGTCGGGGAGAGGTTCACTCTCCTCTTCCATTCCTTCATCTGTGACCAGAAGCATGTTGACTTCAGACCTCTCAAAATGAGGCTTCAGTCGGTTGACATGGAGCATCCTTAAGGGGTTCCTAGGGGTTTGGAGGTCCACTAGGTAAGTGGCCTCCCCTTTCCACTCCTTTTCTTCAAATGGGCCAGACCAGCGGTCCTGGAGAGCTCTAGGCTCTACTGGCTCCATTACCCACACTTTGTCTCCAGGTTGAAACTCTACCAGGGTGGCCTTCTGGTCATACCAGCATTTCATTACCTCTTGACTGGCATCAAGGTTACTTTTGGCCTCTTTCCAGAAGCGGGTCATCTGGTTGCGGAGGGCCAACATGTAGCTGACCACATCCTGAGAGGGTGCCTTTGGAGCTTTCTCCAACCCCTCCTTGACAATGCTTAAGGGTCCCCTGACAGGGAACCCATAGAGAAGCTCAAAGGGACTGAACCCTACCCCCTTCTGGGGTACCTCTCTGTAAGCAAAGAGAAGGCATGGTAAGAGGACGTCCCACTTATGCCTCAGGGCCTCAGGGAGGCCACCAATCATGCCTTTCAAGGTCTTGTTGAATCTCTCCACAAGACCATTAGATTGGGGGTGATAGGGTGTGGTGAACTTGTAGGTTACACCACACGCATCCTGCATAGACTGCATGTATGCAGACATGAAGTTAGTGCCTCTGTCAGACACTATCTCCTTTGGGAATCCCACACGTGTAAATATCCCCATCAGAGTTCTGGTCACCACCGGTGCAGTTATGGTCCTCAGAGGGATTGCCTCTGGGTAACTGGTGGCATGGTCCACCAAAACCAGGATGAACCTGTTGCCTAGGGCAGTTTTGGGGTCCAATGGACCAACAATGTCAATGCCCACCCTTTCAAACAGGGTGCCAACGACAGGAAGTGGAATCAGGGGGGCTTTAACCCTTTTTTTTCTGTTTTACCACTGGCCTTGCAGGTAGGACAAGATCTACAGAATGTATCTGAGTTTGTCCTTATTCTGGGCCAATATAAGTGGGTGACAAGCCTGTCAAAGGTCTTGTTTTGCCCCAAATGTCCTGCCCGGGGAATGTTGTGAGCCAGACACAGTAGGAAGGTTCGGTAGCACTGGGGGACCACCAGCGCACGCGCTGCCCCAATGGCCGGAACCTTAGGCTCACTGTAGAGGAGATCATTCTCCCAATATATGTGGTGATTGCCAGAGGCTTCACCTGCTGCCTGGCCTGAGGCTTGCTTCCTCATACCCTGTAGAGTGGGACATTCTTTCTGCGCCTTACAGAATTCCTCCCTGGTGGGTCCACCCTCAACTTGCCAGCCAGCAAGCTCAGGTAGATCACCTAGGGTGGCAATGTCTTCCCCAGTTGGCTTGGGGGCCTCCTCCTCAGGAACCCCGTCAACCACTGCGGGAACTTCTGGGACCGGTTTCCTGCGCCCCTTGCCCCTCCTCTTGGCAGTTGTCTGGGCCATTGTTCCAGGCTCCAGACGCCCTTGACTTCCCTCTCGGTCAGCCAATGAACCGTGTGGTCATGCAGACCCACTCAGGCAATCCTAACATTTCCAAGTGTGACCCTAGCTCTACCTCCTTCCAGGTAGTGTGCTCAAGGTCGTTGCCTAACAGACAATCTACAGGCATGGCAGGAGTCACAGCTACTTTCAGAGTACCAGCGACCCCCCCAACTCAAAGGGAACCAGAGCTACCGGTAGGTGGCTCTTGCGATTGTCAGTGACTATGACCTGGTGAAATGTATTGGGGATGACCTGTTCTGCTGACACCAGCTGACCCTTGACAGTTGTCATGCTGGCTCCTGTGTCACGCAGAGCCTCCACCCTTTGCCCATTGATGGTGACCCACTGTCTATACTTGGAAATATTGGCAGGCATGTGGGCTTTTGGCACCATCTCTGCATCCCCCAGGGACACTAGGGTTACCTCTGTCTGCACCCCAAAACTGTCTGGGACCATCTCCTCCCCGAGCGCTACGCTAGCCAATCCAGGTGTCTGCCCTCCTTGGGGGGGCTGTGCCCTCTTGGGACACTTGGAGTCGCCCGCAGGGTGCCCATACTTATTGCACTCTGAACAGTGGTGTACATACCTCCCTGTCTTATGGTCAGTGAAACCTTTCTTTTGAGAATCAGACCGGGACTGGTTACCATTACTCCCTTGGGAACTATTTTGGGGGCCTTTTGAGAACTCCTTGTTTTTAGGTTTTTCTCCCCCCTCTTTCTTCTGATGGGAACCCTGGCCACCTTTGTGTGTGTCCCCCCCAAATACCTTCTTGGACACTCTGGTACTAGCCAGAGGTCCGCCTCCTCAGCAAGCTTCCTGGGATCAGTCAGCTTACTGTCTACTAGGTGCTGGCGCAACTCTGTAAAACAAATACCAAGCATATGTTCTCTCAGAATTAAATTATATAATCCTGTGTAATCATCTACTTTGCAGCCCGCACCCATCCATTCAGTGCCTTATTGGAAAAGTCAAAGAAATCTACCCATGTTTGTGTGGATAGTTAGGTGCTGTCCCTGAACCTCTGACGGTATCTCTCAGGGGTCAACCCAAACTTGGCAAGTAAAATGGCTTTCTGAAGTGGGTATGTGTTTCTATCCTTAGGATCCAATGTGAGAAGTGTGTCCCTCCCCAGTACTGGTACATAACTCCACATAGCTGTACCCCATTGCCCTTCAGGAACCTCATAAGCCTGTAGTGCAACTTCATAAGCAGCTAACCATTTATCTATGTCATCTCCCACCACAAAACTGGGCACCACATTTTTGGGTATACAAACCTTCTTTTCTCCAGGAGGTCCTGTCTATATGCTGCCAACATTACTGCTGGATTTAGACTGCTTTGCCTTGAGATCCAGCTCCTTGAGACTCAGTTCATGAACCAACAAAAGTTTCTTTTTAACCAAGGCTCTCTCAGCTGCAGCTTCAGCTCTTTCAGCTTCAATCTGTTTGGCTGTTCTTTCAGCCTCAGCTTGCTTGGCTTCTCTCTCTGCCCTTCTTTCCTCCTGTTGAGCCTCAATTTTCAGTTTTGCCATTTGCAATTGGAACTCCCTTTCCTCTCTCCTTTCTTCTGCAGTCAGGCTTTGCACAGAGACACTGCTCCCTGGTCTGGAACGGGGCACAATTGCAGTGGTAACATCACCCACTGATAGCAACAAATCCTCTGAGGGGCCATTTTCTGGTTCCTTTTCCTCATCATCTTCCTCCAAATGGGCTTCTGCCCAGGCCCTCAGCGCCACTTGAAAGTCCTCCTTTTTGGAGGCCCCTTGGGTGGGTACTCTCATCACCCTGCAGAACCCTCTTAGCTGTTTGACAGTATATGTATCCAACAGGGCTAGGTCAAAGTCTCCTACTTGAGAGACCCAGCCAGAGACATGTTGAGTGAGGATTTAGTTTTTGAAAATTGTCAGGAAAAACAAATTTGAAAAAAAGAGATAAAAATCAAGTTGACCTTCAACTGTGGGTAGGTAGTGAAATACTTAGCTACTGTATGTCATTGCACAAATACAAGACCTATCCTCACCGCTGATCGCCAATGTTAGAAATTGGGTTTTTGGTTGGCAGTCAGGTTACCCTCTGTCCAAGCAAGAACCCTCACTCTAGTCAGGGTAAGTCACACAAAATCCAAATTATCCTGTGCCCACCCTCTGGTAGCTTGGCACGAGCAGTCAGGCTTAACTTAGAAGGTAATGCGTAAAGTATTTGTGCAATAAATCTTATAATAACACAATATAGCACCACACAGGCCCTCATTCTGAACCTGGCGGTCGGCGGAGAGACGGCGGTCGGACCGCGAACAGACCGGCGGTATTAAAAATGGCATTCTGACCGCGGCGGTCCCCGCCGCGACCGACCGCTACTTCTCCACTCCGACCGCCGCGGCGGTCATGACCGCGGGGCTGGAGTTTGCGCACTCCGGCCCGGCGGTCGTCCCAAGACCGCCAAGGGTATTATGACCCTGCCTACCGCCGCGGTTTCTTGCGGGCGGGAACCGCCGTGCGAACCATGGCGGTAAGCACTATCGGGGCCAGGGAATTCCTTCCCTGGCACTGATAGGGGTCTCCCCCACCCCCCACTACCCACCCGAGTCCTCCCCCCACACCCTCCACCCCCCTGCCACCCCCCAGAGGTGGTACGAACCCCCTCCCCACCCCCACCCCGACATGCACATACATGTACCCCGACATGCACACACCCCCAACATGCACATATACACACCCCCTACACACACATACACAACGGGGACACATACCCGCACACATACATGCCGACATGCGCACCTGCCGAACAGCACACATTACCCATAGACACAGCAGCACCCCCCGCCCGCATACACGCACTCACACACCCCCTCTACACACTCACACGCACACCCCCATGCACGCCCACATCACACAACACCCCCCCACCCCCTCCCCTCACGGACGATCAACTTACCTTGTGCGTTGGTCCTCCGGGAGGCGACGGGAGCCATAGGGACGTGACCGCCAACAGAAGACCGCCAACAGAAGACCGCCACACAGAAATGTGGGTCGTAATTCTTTGGGCGGTGTTCTGTTGGCGTGGCGGTGGAGGTTGACCAGTCTCCACTTTCCCGCCAACCGCCAGTGTGGCTGCTGGCGGTTTTCCGGCGGAACGCTCCCAGCGGTCAGAATGCGCACAGCGGCACACCGCCGCGGTCGGCGGTCTTCACCGCGGCGGTAACTCAGCGGTCTTGCGAAAAGACCGCCAAGGTCAGAATGAGGGCCACAGTGTTTAGAAAAATATATCATATTTATCCGGATAATTGCAGGTCAAAACGAATAAAGATGCAATATGAAATTGTAGAGATATCACTGAAAAGTGATATAAAGTGTCTTAAGTCTTTAAAAAGCAAACAAAGTCTAAAGTTTAAAGTGGAAAATCTCCGCAAAGGGCCGCAGAAGAAGAGATGCGTGGAAAAATGGTGTGTGCGTCGTTTTCTCCCCTGCACACACAGACTTGCGTCTTTATTTTTCACGCAGGGAAGTCAGGTGTCGTTTTCCAGCGCGCAGCCAGTCTCTTTCTGTGGTTTGCGGGATTACCGGATGTCCTGGGTTCTGTGCCTGGAATCCTAAGCTTGTTTTCCGGCTGCACGTCGTTCCGGTGGACTGTGTGTGGAATCTTCTCCCTCACGGCAGGCGTCGCGTCGATTTCCTTTCTGGAGTCGGGCGGCGTTTGTCCAGGCGAGGCCAGGCGTCAAAGTTCCTGTCGCACCGCAGGTGTCGCGTCGAGCGGCGTTTTTCCGGATCGGCGTGCAGTGAATTTTTCACCGTGGAGCAAGCTGTGCGTCAAATTTTTCAGCGCACAAGGTGTCCAAATGAAAAAGAGAAGTCTTTTTGGTCCTGACACTTCAGGGAACAGGAGGCAAGCTCTATCCAAGCTCTTGGAGAGCACTTCAGCAGCAAGGCAAGAGTTCAGCAAGGCAGCAGGGCAACAGCAAGGCAGCAGTCCTTTGTTAGAAAGCAGACAGGTGAGTCCTTTAGGCAGCCAGGCAGTTGTTCTTGGCAGAATGCAGGTTCTGGTTCAGGTTTCTTCTCCAGCAAGTGTCTGATGAGGTATGGCAGAGGCCCTGTTTTATACCCAAATGTGCCTTTGAAGTGGGGGAGACTTCAAAGAGTGGCTAAGAAGTGCACCAGGTCCCCTTTCAGTTCAATCCTGTCTGCCAGGGTCCCATTAGGGAGTGTGGCAGTCCTTTGTGTGAGAGCAGACCCTCCACCCTCCTAGCCCAGGAAGACCCATTCAAAATTCAGATGTATGCAAGTGAGGCTGAGTACCCTGTGTTTGGGGTGTGTCTGAGTGAATGCACAGGAGCTGTAAACTAAGCCCAGCCAGACGTGGATTGTAAGGCACAGAAAGATTTAAGTGCAAAGAAATGCTCACTTTCTAAAAGTGGCATTTCTAGAATAGTAATATTAAATCCAACTTTACCAGTCAGCAGGATTTGGTATCACCATTCTGGCCATACTAAATATGACCTTCCTACTCCTTTCAGATCAGCAGCTACCACTTCAATACGGTATGAGGGCTGCCCCAATGTTAGCCTATGAAGGGAGCAGGTAGTGCAAAAATGAATTTAGGAGTTTTACACTACTAGGACATGTAAACTACCAGGTACATGTCCTGACTTTCACCCACACAGCACCCTGCTCTAGGGGTTACCTAAGGCACACATTAGAGGTGTCTTATATGTGGAGAAAGGGGAGGTTTAGGCTTGGCAAGTACTTTTAAATGGCAAGTCGAGGTGACAGTGAAACTGCACACACAGGCCTTGCAATGGTAGGCCTGAGACAAGGTAAAGGGGCTACTTAAGTGGGTGGCACAACCAGTGCTGCAGGCCCACTAGTAGCATTTAATCTACAGGCCCTAGGCACATACAGTGCACACTACTAGGGACTTATAAGTAAATTAAATAGTCCAATCAGGTATGATCCATGGTTACCATGTTTAAAGGGAGAGAGCATATGCACTTTAGCACTGGTTAGCAGTGATAAAGTGCGCAGAGTCTAAAAGCCAGCAAAAACAGTGTCCAAAAGTGGAGGGAGGCAGGCAAAAAGTTAGGGGTGACCACCATAAGGCTGTCAGGTCTAACAGTAAGCAAACAGAAATTACATATCACAAACAACAGCCAAGAAATATGGGGGAAAAAATACACCCTTTACACTCTGCTACACGGATAGGGACTCGCCTATGAGTGGTGCTTCACATATATGCAACATGTATCAGACCACACATCACATACATGGGAATAAATCTCAAGCCACTTTGGCACACGTTACATGATGTCTAGCCACACAGACATGCATGCTAGGCAGGAAATTTGGCTAACAACACTGTGTGCAAGGGAGTTGTCCCATGTCCATGGGGGGATGTTCACATGCAACACAAAGTACCATTCACCCATTTGATGACCCACACCACACAAATTAGGTGCAAGCTCACAAAACACACCTCATGGGGAGGTTACATATAATTGTAAAAATGTACAATATATATCAATATCACTCACAGATCACATGAGTGAGGTGCCATGCTACACACATTCCACAATCACCATGCCTCTGAGCCAGTGTCCTTGGCTGGAAGTTGCATTACCAGAGAGAAATACAATCCTGCATGCAATTAGAAACCCCTGGAACCCCAGATGCAAGTCAGAATGTGTACTTACTAGACACCTAATATGCAGGTCCAAATGGAAGGAACCACAAGGGCAGGAGGACACATATATTGTCAAACAACTCCCTCTTGCAGAAGGGTGGAACAGTTCAGGAAGTGGGGTAGATGGACTGTTGAGGAGCACATACAAACATACATGGTACATGTGTTGTGTGCATAATTTGACCAAAATTACATCACACATGTATATTATGTTACTACACTGTGACATGCCACCATGAGGCCTGAATGATAAAGGTCAACTGAGACCAAAAGACTAAGGTCAGACAATAACTCTAAATTCTGACCTTATGTCTAACTTTACTCTGAGTCAAGTTATGCTTTAGGTCTTATTTCAGACTCTTGGTGTAGACTCAGAACTAAAGTATGAAGTTAGGACCAAATTCAAAATTTACTTTGAGTGAACTCAGACTTCAGGTAAAAACTGTGACTTCTTGTCTAAACTTACAATTTTATTCTCAGTTGTCCTTCGTCAATCGGGGCCACTACTTGTAGCTTACCATTGTGAGGACCAAAAAGTCCTAAAAAATAGTCTTTTGGTCTAAACCTAGAACAAAAGTCAAAGTTTATATTTGTGAATCAGGGCCCTGGATGGGGAAATGGCAGTTGTGACACCATGTCACTCTGCTGGCATGTGGGAGTCCATACTGTGTGGATGACATCATGTCAACTGTCATGTACAATTCTGGACATTCAGCATCAGTGGCAAATGGAATGTAGTACAAACACAAACTTTGGGAATGCCCATGGACCAATTCATGTGTCTGTGTCAGCTATGTCTAGGATGGGAACACCGACATAGTCAGGACCTACAACAGTGAATCACATCCACGTTTTGTCTCCACACAAATGTAGGGTGTACAATTAACATTAAGTAGACTACAGCAAGGGGAAATACCTTCCACAAATATATGCATAGACAATCTGGCTGTTTTGATGTGGATTTCATTAGTCATCTGCTCACACATTACAATCGAGATCAGTGCTTAAACAGGTCTCAGTAAACATCATGCCACCTGCCTGATTCACACATCATGTAATCAAAACTGGGTGAGGTGCCAGATAATACTACTACACATCACACACACATGGGCTGTACTTCAGAAATTACATATTGGATGAAGTCTGTCTCTCCTCTTCCATTGCAACCGACCAATGATACGGCATCCAGCTGGGGGTCATAACCCCATATGCAAACCCACACATCGAAGCAGAGAAGGCCTTCAATCAGACGTACATATGGACCAGGAATGTAGTGGAGAGGACCTTTGGCCTTCTGAAGTCATGTTTCCACTGCCGGGACCTCTCAGGGGGTAGACCTCTATATTTCCCCCCCTTGTTCGCAAAATAATATTGGTGTGTGCCATCCTCCACAACATTTGTGTGCCGACTAATGTCCCCTGGGATGACCTGCTGGAGGACCCTAGGGAGGAGGATGAGGACAATGCTGCACCACCACAGAATGGGGAAACACAAAATACAGCTGCTGGCGGACGGAGAGGGGCAAACATAGTGCACTGATGTATAAATAAATCACCATACATTTGTCTTAGAGCATCTGTCACATCCTAATGCCACATCAACCAACCCACTTTCATGAAAGGATGACTAGGCCCCAACATTTGAAAATCAAGTGGGAACACAGAGAGCTCAAACCACTGCACACAATGAACTGATAAAGGAATGTGTGAGGGGTATTGTATGCCTTGCCCGTTGAAGAAACATTTTTACAAGACAACACACACATCACACAAGTCTGTTTCGGGGAAAGTTGACATTGCCAAATTGAAACCCCATGTGATGAATTGACATGAGTAGTCAATATCTCCAACAGTAGACTGTAGACAGTAGATCAGTGCCAGCTATGTGACAACTCAATGTCTGAATTACCAAATCACATGTGACAACTCACAAAATACCCCCCAAGTGGCACTCAAATGTATGAACAATAGTGAGTGAAATACAGAGTGCGGTGCACCTGTATGTCTAAGCCTGTCTTAGTCAAATCACTTGTCATCATGCATGTATGTCAAACATTATCAGAGAACTTCTCATACTGTTGGCAAACTGCATGTGTTAATCAGGACACATACCTATTTCCATATGCATGTTGTGCTCATCTCTGTCAGGGCTATTTACACAATTCAGCCTGTTAGATGTGTGCTGGACTCTGTTTTTTTGTTTTTTGCTGTTGTGTTACTCTGGACACTTTACCACTGCTATCCAGTGCTAAAGTGCAAGTGCTCCTATGTAAAATGTATTTGTAATTGGATTTCCATGATTGGCATATTTGATTTACTAGTACGTCCCTAGTACAAGTACACTATAGATGCCCAGGGCCTGTAAATCAAATGCTACTAGTGGGCTCGCAGCAATGGTTGTGCCACCCACATTTGTTGCCCAGTAAACGTGGCTCAGACCTGCCACTGCAGTTGTTCAGTTTTAAACTGCCAATTCAACTTGTTAAGTGTACC
Source organism: Pleurodeles waltl (assembly GCF_031143425.1). Lineage (NCBI taxonomy): Eukaryota > Metazoa > Chordata > Amphibia > Caudata > Salamandridae > Pleurodeles > Pleurodeles waltl. The sequence goes on along the minus strand of NC_090437.1, from coordinate 253,335,238 downwards.
CACTTGCCAGGCCTAAACCTTCCCTTTTCTTACATGTAAGACACCCCTAAGGTAGGTCCTGGTAGCCCCATGTGCAGGGTGCAGTGTATGTTTAAGAAAGGACATATAATAATGTGTTTTATATGTCCTGACAGTGAAATACTGCCAAATTCATTTTTTACTGTTGCAAGGCTTATCTCTCTCATAGGTTAACATGAGGGCTGCCTTTAAATACGATTAAAGTGTAGATTCCCTTTGGGAGAAGATGGACATGTGGTGTTTGGGGTTTCTGAGATCACAATTTAAAAACATATCTTTTGGTAAAGTTGATTTTGAGATTGTGTGTTTGAAAATCCCACTTTTAGAAAATGAGCATGTTCTTGTTTAATCATTCTGTGACTCTGCCTGTTTGCGGATTGTCTGTCTGGGTTAGTTTGACAGTTGGGCTCTTTGCACCTTTCTCTAGACAGTGACACAAAGGGAGCTGGGGTGTAGCTGCATATCCCGATGAGCCATTTGTGCTGGGGGGGGGTCACTTACACCTGAAAGGGCTGTGCCTGCCCTCACACAATGCAGCCTCCAACCCCTGGTGTGTAGCTTGGCCTGGGCAAGGCAGGATCTCACAAACAAGAGAGACTTTCCTTTGAAGTAGGCCTACTTCAAAGGGAAAAATGGGTATAAGAAGAGCACCTAAACCCCTGAAAAATCAGATCACGTCTGGAAATCAAGAGGATCCTCTGCTTGGAGAAGAGCTGAAGAGCTGAGGAGAAGTGCTACCCTGCCTGAGATTGTGCTTTGTGGAGCTATCCTGCAGTTTCTGCTTCTGCCCTGTGCAAGGGGACAAAGACTGGACTTTGTTGTGCATTCCAGCTTGTGAAGAAATCTTCAAGGACTTGTCCTGAGGGTGATTCTCCTTTACCCTGACTGGAGTGAGGGTCCTTCCTTGGATGGGGGCAACCTGACTGCCAACCAAAGACCCCATTTCTAACACAGCCGTTCTCATTGTGCATCTGACAAAGGATGTTTTCTGCAGCTGTGTGTGAGTACTCATGCAAAAAAACACACACATATGGAGGGACAGCTAAGACACACTCTTACACTGAATGCGGCCAGCCACTTTCTAGAAGTGACCCACAAACTACACAAGTGCCACTGATGGAGTCAAGATGTGTATTGCGGTTAGTCACTCATCTTGCCTACAATGCATACACAACTCAAAATAGTGTGCTGCATGTTGCAGAATCATTGTGCAGTGGGAAATATCCCATGCCCAATACTGAATTACGAGCATTGGACCGCGAGGATGAGGAAGATGAGGAGCAAGTTCAATTTGGCCAAACAGTTCCAGTAACATAGCAGTTAAAGCCTACAGTATAGAATCTGGCTTCCACATGTGTGAATGACTACACAATTTCACAAGTCACTTCACCAAACCTCATTGAAGCTATGTAATGCAACACATATAAACACAGAAATTGTGTAGGCAACTTACCATTCCAGTCACAGTGCCAGAAAGTCCACTTGTGTGCCTGACCAGCACAAGACATATAACTGATGCATGTTAGAACTAACACTAACTGTACCTTAGGTCTGCTGACAAGTCCCTTTCTCCGTACTCCAAATAAAGTTTCAGTGTATAAAAGGCACAGTTACCACCAAAAATCTCATACTCCTCTAAGTCCCTAGGAGATAATAGGGCAACAGTGATATAAAAAGAAAACTGTATGTCCCTAGTAGATAATACGGCAAAGTTGACTTTAATATCCTGTAACTCCCTAGTAGATTATAGGGCAAGGCTGACATAAACAATATGTGGTTCCCTAGTAGATAATAGGTCAGGGGAGTTTAGATGCACAGTAGGATTCCTGCACTTGACTGTGTACTGCTGTGATGCCTACCGTCCCTGTCTGATGGCAGCCCTGCCTTGCAGACTGTGTGCTAAAAGTGAAGTCTGTGCCAAACTACATTGTGAGGAATTGTACATTCAAAGTGCAGGATCAGAGAACATTGACACAAACTTCACCATTAATGACTCCCTATTGCCCCAGGACTGGTATAGCCCGTAACTTTGAGCAGGGACAATTACAAAAATGCATCATTGAATCTGGTTTTCAGAAAACTCCACCTCTAAACACTGTGATACAGTAGAAATTTACCTACATAGGGTAATATGTGAATCACTGATATCAGCAAATACATTGCTCTGAGGGAGCTCTTTAAGACATGAAAGGATTTGAAAGATTGCTGAAGTTATATCCCAAAACACGCCACTGTAGTAGGTAGAACAAATCATATCAGAAGAACACATACCACTCACATGCATGTCATACAAAACACATCCATTACACATGTCTGTCCAGGACATCCCAACACTTGCCTGCACGGGGAAGGGTAAGTTACCCATGTTGCATGACTGACTCTTGGGACACACTATAGATTGTCACACACATGCACTGTAATAGGGGTGCATGGGCTGACCACATTCCAGGCAAGTCACCAGCATCCCTGGGTGTTCACTTAGCAAGAGTATCATGTGCAAAAATGCATTTCGCACATGGGAAAGCTATTGTAAGCAGTGTGGCTGAACAAGCAGAGGAAATGTGCCATCTACATAGTGTGATCCCACTAATGCATTTACTCTCACATATGTACACTCACAGAACACACATTTTACAAATAGGAAGACAGGAAGGTGGTAAACACAACTATTCACATGCACAATTGCAATCCATATGACTTCTGTCATGCATTCCACATAACAACATACAGTAGGACACACATTTCACTCCTTGCATCAAAGAAACAATGCATTCTGATATTTTCAGCCATCGTGTAAGTCAAAAATGAGGCTTCATACCAGTGCATAAAAATTTCATCAGTGTGTCTTGTCAATCTTTCATTAAAAATACATGCATGGCCAACAAGCATAAAAAATTATGCATTTCCTCAAAACATGATGCATATTATTAAGAAGTAATGCAGTTACACATCCTTGTACAAACCAGGAACTGTGAAGTTACGTTCACTTTTATTTCCATTCACAGTCTGTTTGTCGTGCTTGGGAGAGGTTGTGTGGTGCTGCTGTGAGGAGTGGTGTTTGAGAGTCTCTGTGCTGTCTGCATTGTGTCCCTTAACTCTTAAGTCTTTTTTGTTGTATTTATTGTCATAATGTGTTGTATTTAAGTATGTATTGTAGGGTGTCTTCTCTGGGGTATTTACGTTTGTTTGGGTAGCTGGGGGTAGTTTTTATTTGTTTGTTAGGGGTATGTGGGTTTAGAGTAGGCCATGTCAGGGAAGGGAAGGGCTCATCATCTGAGTGCAGATGAGTTGGGGGGCTTCATCTGGCTAGTGACACACTACCTCCCTAATATGGTGATGGCTACAAGAAAGAGGCATGCAAGCTGCGGCGGGGAAGGTCCTGTACCACATGCAGTGGACATTTGATGTTAAGCGGACAGACCACCAATTGAAGCATCGCTGGAGAGACATCATCGCCTGGGAACGGGAACTTCTTGACCACCTGGGAATCGAGTTTGGTGGGACTGTGGGTAAGTACACCATCTTTGTGGCTGATTCCTGTTTTGCATTTGCAATTACATGTCTGTTGGTCATTGGGCCTTCTTTACCAAGGTATGACAAAGGGCACGGCTGCAAAGTGTGTGTCTGCGCCAACCAGCATCCATGACAAGGGCAGCAATGTGCCATCAATAAAACAAATTGCATATTCTTGCCCTTGTCCCCAGTGATTAGCCACAAAATATTTATGTGCACCAATGTCGACACCCTAGTGTCATGGTGCAAGGGTACATGGTTACCAGGGACAAGTGCCCATGTCCATTAAGGGTCTGACTACTATTGCATGTTGCATAGTCATGTACATCTGATGATAAAAGTGAAGTAGGAATATAAGGGGTGATGGCTGAGTGTGTTCTGCAAGTCATATATGTGTAGAGTGCCATTACAATAGGCTATGCTTAAAAATGTTTCAGTAGAAAGTCATCTGCAAAACGTGAATAATGTAGCTGAGATATGTCTCTATGGTTCCAGCACAAATGTGTACGTCAGCCTGGCCTACCAATGTTTGTCACCAAAACATGTCAAATGGCCTATTTGAGTATTCACTAACCTAAGTCTTCTATGTCCATCTGCAAATCATGTGCAAAGTGCATTATTTGTCCAAAGTGTTCATTTTTCAACATTCACAGTGCTATGTCTCATATTATTTCTTGCAGGTGGAACCGAGCCCTATGCTATTGGAGAGGTAGCAAGCTTTGCAAACCCGATGCTATCGGTGAGTGTATGTGTAATGTATAATGCAAGTATTGTGTGTGTTGTAGTATGTTGTGTGCAATGCCATGATCCCAGTGTGTGTATAGTAATTCAGACACTATGGGGGTCATTACAACATTGGCGGTAAAAGCCACTTACCGCCGTGCAGAAGACCTCCAAAACACCGCCGCGGCCGCGGAATTCCGCCACAGCTATTATGACACACATCTCGGAATCCGCCGAAATTCAGACACCCACACAACTCCGCCACACCAAAGGTCAGTGTTAAACTGCCGAAAACAAATCCTCCATCGTCACGCCAACAGAAACACGCCCATGCTATCACGACCCACGAATCCACGTGGCGGTCTTTCAACCGCGGTATTCCATTGGCGGTACACACTGCCGCGCTCTAAATACACACACATCTCCAAAACACCGCCACATTGGACAATTCGAAATACACACACCTGATACACATACAAACACCACTCCCACACAATCAATACTATATAAAACACACACCCACATCACCCACAAACCCCTACGACCCAAAATCAGAGATGAAGGCGACAGACAGAGAGCACAGCAATAGAGAACCCCACCACACAGAGGCACACAACACCATCACCCATACAACATTCCACGCACAAAATACCACACACCACTAAACATCACCGCACTCATCAACAGATACACCACCCCACACTTCACCTACACCACCCCATGTCACGCCAAAGACACCCCAGGTTTTCCGAGGAGGAGCCCAGGGTTATGGTGGAGGAAATCATCTGGGTAGAGTCACAGCTATTTGGATCACAGGTGCAGCACACCTCCATAACCAGGAATATGGAGCTATGGCGCAGAATCGTGGACAGGGTCAACGCTGTGGGACAGCATCCAAGAAATCGGGAGGACATCAGGAAGAGGTGGAACGACCTACGGGGGAAGGTGCATTCAGTGGAATGCAGGCACAACATCGCGATTCAGCGGACTGGCGGCGGACCCCCACCTCCTCCCCCACAACTAACAACATGGGAGGAGCAGGTCTTGACCATCATGCATCCAGAGGGCCTCGGAGGAGTCGGTGGAGGAATGGACACTGGTAAGTCAAATCATAACTATCATATCCCCCACCCTACCTGCATGCTATCACACACACCCACCCTCACTCCCTCCCCTATCACTCCAACTCCTCACTAATGTACTAATAACACAAACCACATATCCCAACACCAAGCCCTTCATGCAACAAGTAAGCATGGTCACCCCTCACTAAAGCATGCTTACTGCACATACCCATAACACCCCCCCAACCATCATCACACAAGCACCCACACAGGAATGCTTGCACTGGGGTACATGCACACCCACCCATTGCACACCATGACACACACACATGCAATAATCATGCTCTTATACCCCTGCAGGACCACTACGGAACGTCACCAGACAGGAGGGTCCAGACATCTCCACTCCACACACAGAAGAGGCGCACAGTGACGACAGCAGCTTTGGCCAGCTGGATCCTGATGACCAGCCCAGACCATCATGGGCCTCGGGACAGTCGGTTCCCCTCGTAGAGGCACAGCCCAACACTGACCTTCCACCCTCTGGTAACACCAGCACAGCACCCACCCAGCGGGCCCATACCTCCGTACCCAGGACACGTAAATCAGCTGTGTGTCCACCACTACAGGGAACCCAGGATAAGCCACCACCCCAACAACAACAGGGACCTGGGGGCAGTGGTAGTGGGCACACGGTCCAGGGGACCGAGGCACAGGAACACAGGGGAACTGGGAGGGCTGCTGTGTGACAGGGGGCGGACAGGCCAAGGGAACCCACTCTCCACGAGGCCCTATCCTCCATCATGGGAGCATACCACCACTCCGAGGAGACGATGGCTACGATACTGGCCAAGTTTCAGGAGACCCAGTGCATGCAGGACTAACAGTATTTGGGTTCAGGGAGGAGCTCAGAACTATCAGCTCCGCCCTGGGCACCATCGTAGGGGTGCTGAAGGACATACAAAAGACCATGAGAGACACCGTGGCACTCCAAGGGGCCCCTGACACTGGCCTGGACGATGAACTGCCCTCCACCTCCGCCGGTGCTAGTGGACAGGACGCCCCGCCACAGGACCACCACACCAGCACCCCACCCCCTGCAGACGGAGAACGACCCCGCAATCGGTCCCTGAGATTCAGGAACAGGACAGAGCAAGATGGCAAGACCCCCGCCAGGAGATGAGACCACCCTGATTGTCCTCCCACTGTCCCACTTTGTTACCCTGTCCAGATTGGAACTGCCCCAGCTCCACTTCCTATGCCCATATTGGCAAAGCACCTGTGAGACGAATAGACTGGACTCTGCCATGGACATTCCTCCACCATCATCCATCACCATTTAACCACCCCCCTCAATTTTTGAGCACTTAAATAAACACCCTTGAAGCACAAAACAATCTGGAGTCAGTCTGTGATTTTGAAAATGTGTATTAGCTATGACTATGACAAAATCTGTTCGAAATTTTAATGTCAACATACCTATGTCACACAGCACAAGTCCATGAAGGAAGCAAGCAGATGACACACGTTGGTAACCACACCTGTGAAACCGTAATAGAAATGTACAACTCAGTTACCCAATACTGATTCAAATTGACAGACAGGATAGAGGTAGAAGTGTGAAAGTGAATATAATAGTAAACAAATGTTCTCACCTGTGTGTCACTGGAAATATTGCTGTATGACTGATTTCCTGTTGTCAATGTCTTCTTCCTCAGCTTCCTCCTCATCACTGTCCACAGGCTCCACAGCTGCCACAACACCGTCATCTGGACCATCCTCCTGTAGAAAAGGCACCTGGCGTCCCAAAGCAAGATTGTGAAGCATCGAGCAGGCGATGATGATCCTGCACACCTGAGGAACCAGGAAAGATAGAATCCCCACCTGGGGTCTCCTTCCCAGCGGTGGAGGGACACCCTACTCCTCAGGGTCCATTTAGCAGAGAGTACACAAATCAAGCGGAGTCACCAACTGGAGGAATAAAGAGAAGTTTATTACATGGATTATAGCTCGAGCTGATACAGAGTCCCAGGACAATCAAGTGACTATCCTACGGAGGCTGCCCCTTCACTCTGGGGCACCCAACCTTATATACACACAAAACTGCTTAGTCAGAGGACAACTCCACCCCTAGCGTATTCAAGGTCCTCTGCGGCCTTCAGAATATTTCAGGGATACACGTGTGGTGGGAGAAGGTACAGATGCAGCTGGCAGGAGGTGGCAACGACCTGTACAAACCTGTTCTGGCAGTTACTGATTAAGCACAAAAATTCTCAGAACTACGGTTAGAACAAGTAAATTACAGCAATAAGCAGTTTGCATCCCAAGGCTGCGAGTACAAGGTCAATCATCAAAGTTCAGGAGGTTTGTCGAGCACATGGCAACATAATAAAGATAAACAGATGCCTAGCAGCTATGGTGTATGATTAAGTTTATGTACATTTTCTCACACCTTCTTTGGTGAGTAGAATAGGGAACCACCTCTCATATGGAGGCACCTGAACCTGGCCTTCAGGAGGCCGAAGGTGCGTTCGATCACCCTCCTAGTCCGCCCAAGGGCCTCATTGTAGCGTTCCTCTGCCTTGGTCCTGGGATTCCTCACTGGGGTCAGTAGCCATGACAGGTTGGGGTAACCAGAGTCCCCTAATAGCCACACACAGTGCCTCTGGAGTTGACCCATCACATAAAGGATGCTGCTATTCTGCAGGATGTAGGCGTCATGCACTGAGCCAGGGAACATTGCATTTACCTGGGAGATGTACTGGTCTGCCAAACATACCATCTGTACATTCATGGAATGATAATTCTTCCGGTTCCTGTACACCTGTTCACTCCTGCGGGGGGGACCAGAGCTACATGGGTCTCATCAATAGCACCTATGATGTTGGGGATATGTCCAAGGGCATAGAAGTCACCTTTAACAGTAGCCAAATCCTCCACCTGAGGGAAAACGATGTAGCTCCTCACGTGTTTCAGCAAGGCAGACAACACTCTGGACAACACGTTGGAAAACATAGGCTGGGACATCCCTGATGCCATGGCCACTGTTGTTTGAAATGACCCACTTGCAAGGAAATGGAGCACTGACAGCACCTGCACTTCAGGGGGGATTCCTGTGGGATGGCGTATTGGTGACATCAGGTCTGGCTCCAACTGGGGACACAGTTCCTGGATTGTGGCACGATCAATCCTGTAGGTGATGATCAAATGTCGCTCCTCCATTGTTAACAGGTCCACCAGCAGTCGGTACACCGGAGGATTCCGCCATCTCCTCAAATGTCCCAGCTGATGGTGCCTAAGAAGGACAACAGCGACCACAGAGTCAACAAAATCTCAGGTATGTACCCACAGCTACACAGAACACGATACCAAAAACAAAACTCTTCCTGTATGTGTGTTGAGTGTAGGCCTACGTATGTGTGACACAGTAGTAAATGAAGCCATGTGGGCCCCTGAAATGGCGGATGCCTGACCTCTAAACTGGGACAATGGAATGTGAGGTAACTGCGCTGGCGTTGTACACCGTCGCGGTAAGCGGTCATAGACCGCGGCGCAATGCTGCATTGGTTAACATTGGACCCTATGGGTCCCAGGCGCCAATGATGAAGTGCGCCGGCAGTAATGATACGCACCGCCGCGGACGTCACCGCCGCGGTCGTCACCGCCGCGGATGTGACTGCCATTTTCTATCTGTTCAATCACTCGATACCTGATCTTCGACAGGAGAGGACCTACACTGCAAGTGCTGCTGTGACCTCGGTCTGGAAGAGACAATGGATGCTGCGTCTGGGGAAAGGGCCCCTGCCTTCACTGCTCAGGAGTTGGAGAAGCTCGTGTACGGGGTCCTCCCCCAGTACACGCTACTCTACGGTCCTCCAGACCAACAGGTAAGTACACAGGGAGGACGTTGTATGGGCTATGCCTGGGTGGAGAGGGCTGGTTGTAAGATGGAAGGGGCAGGGTTCTGCGAGCATCTAGGACTGTGAATGCATGTGCCACATGGCAAGGGTAGGGATGAGGGCCACTCACTTCGACGGTGCAGTTGGTAATGACTTCTCTTCTTCCCCTGTACATGTCATGTAGGTCAGCGCCCACCAGAAGAAGGATATTTGGCGTGCCATCGCCAAGGACGTCCGGACCCTGGGGGTCCACCAGAGACGGGGCACCCACTGGCGGAAAAGATGGGAGGACATTCGCCGCTGGAGCAAGAAGACGGCGGAGGCTCAGCTGGGAATGGCCTCCCAACGTGGGAGGGGTGACTGTCGAACCATGACCACCCTGATGTTCCGAATCCTGGCGGTGGCCTACCCTGAGTTGGATGGGCGCTTGGGGCATCACAGTAGACACAAGGGGGTGAGTACACTCTCATTCTGCGGACTTTGCGCGCAGTGGAGTGGTGTGGGTGGGGGAGGAGGGTTGTGGGTTTCCCTAGGCCAGGGCGAGTTCCGTAGTCTGGCCCCTCCCTAATGCAGGCCATGTGACACTCCATCCCACCTCTGTAGAGTGCCAAGTACAGGTAGACATGCCCCTGTGTCATCTATGTGGGCAGATGACACCCATAGCCATGTAGGCCATATCCCGGGAATTGCATCTGTAGAGGCCAAGAGCACGGCGTAGTGCAGGGGTCTGCTGTGTCTGTATTGTCCGCCAACGGTAGCGGTACGCCATGCACTCAACCTGTCTTTCTTCTGTCGTCCGCTCCCCTTTTTCTGCTCTCCCTGTTCTTTTGTGCATCAGCATCATCAGGCGGAGGTACAGTGGCACCGGATCACGAGGGGGCTGCATCCCACATGGCCATGGAGGGCCACACCACGGACTCTGAATGCACCAGTGGGACGGAGGACGAGGGGAGCTTCACGTCGGTCACCTGATCAGCAAACAGCAACACAGACTCATCCTTCGATGGGAGCTCCCTTGTGGTGGCGGCACCATCTGTGCCCCCCACTTCTACAGGTACAGCCGCCACCCCCCCTACCAGCACCGCTCTCCCAGCAGCCCCTCAGCCTTCGCTCCGTGCCCGCTCACCCCAGAGGGTGGGCATCACCTTCGCCCCAGGCACCTCTGCCCCTGCCCCAGTCACCCCTGCTGCCCTCAGTGAGGAGGCCATTGACCTCCTTAGGTCACTCACTGTTGGGCAGTCTACCATTGTGAATGCCATCCAGGGTGTAGAAAGGGAGTTGCAACACACTAATGCATTCCTGGAGGGCATTCATTCTGGTCAGGCTGCCCATCATCGAACCATGCAACCTCTGGCCTCAGCACTGATGGCAGCCATTGTCCCTGTGTCTAGCCTCCCCCCTCCAACTTCCTCCACCCAGACCCAATCCCCTCTACCCCAGCCTATCCCAAGCACACCATCAGACAAGCATGCACACACCTCAACACACAAAAGTAGCTCAGGCAAACATAGGCACCACACAACCCACAGGCACTCACACAAGCATCACCCACATACAGACACAACAACATCCACTGCCTCCACTTAATCCCCCTCCTCGTCGTTTCCCTCATCCCTCCCAGTATCGTCTACACTCTCACCTGCATGCACTACATCTACAGGCACTAGGAATCGCACCAGAACACCCAGCACCACACCCCGCTCACCTGCACTCACCACCTCCACTACCATTTACACGTCCTCTGTGTCCACTCCCAGTGTGTCTGTGACGCCCCCTCCCAAAGTACACAAACGCGGGCACCCACACACCCAACATCCATCCACCTCACGACAGCCTCCAGTACCTACACCTGCACCCTAATCACCTAAAATTACACCTCCTACAACCACCTCTTCCTCCACTCTCAGACCCCCTCCAGCTACCCATCCCAGTTTTCGTCAGAAACTTTTCCTGAGCAATGTTGACCTCTGGGCCACCACCCCTACCCCTCCAATTCATAGGTCCCGTAGTAGCACCTCAGCCAAAAAAAGTCCTGTACCAGTGGTGCGTGTTAGAGGTCTGTGGAGTGCACCGGCCACCAGTGCAGGCAGTGTGACACGGAGCCAAAGCACTGCCAGTCCATCCCCTGTAAAGCACCTTAAATTGGACAGTGCCAGACAGGAGGGGGTGAAGACTCCTGCCGGCAAAACTGCTCACAAGGGCCCCAGGGGGAGTGCCGAGTCAGCTGTGACTCCTCCCAAGGTGGTGAAGGGGCAGAAGAAGTCTCCAAAGTCTGGTAGGAGCAGCACGGCGGGGAAGGCCGCCATCCTACCCGCTGGCCAGGACGCCACCGCCAGCACTATCGTCACTGGTCCGGAGACCACCGCCAGAGTCAGTGCCCTGGAGGGCACCAGTATCGTCACTGGTCCGGAGATCACCGCCAGAGTCAGCGCCCTGGAGGGCACCTGTATCGTCACTGGTCCGGAGACCACAGCCAGCGTCAGTGCCCTGGAGGGCCCCGGCAGCCACAGCCCCGCAGGGCACTGAGGGACCGTCATGCCACACACCAATGCACAGGTTAGAGACAGCAAAGTCAAGCACCGCTGAACAGGGCAAAGACCTCCATGGCGAAGCACCGTTGAACAGGGCAAGGACCGCTGAACAGGGCAAAGACCGCCATGGCAAAGCACCGCTGAACAGGTCAGAGACAGCAAAGTCAAGCACCGCTGAACAGGGCAAAGACCGCTGAACAGGGCAAAGACTGCCATGGCAAAGCATCGCTGAACAGGTCAGAGACAGCAAAGTCAAGCACCGCTGAACAGGGCAAAGACCGCCATGGCGAAGCACCGCTGAACGGGGCAAAGACCGCTGAACAGGGCAAAGACCGCCATGGCGAAGCACCGGTGAACAGGTCTGACACAGCAAAGTCAAGCACCACTGAACAGGGCAAAGACCGCCATGGCAAAGCACCGCTGAACAGGGCAAAGACCGCCAACTCAAGCATTGTTAGCCCATGTGCAGCTGGGACAGTGACGGAACTGGGACCGTCACGGGGAGCGTGATGCACTCTGGGCACCAGTCCCCCTCCAGAACCAGTGGAGACATGCATCCACTACCTCAGTCCTGCACAGGATGAAGCACTCTGGGCACCAGTCCCCCTCCAGAACCAGTGGAGAATGTTATCGACTTGAGAGACTGTGGCTTTGCACTACCCAGGATGTAACAGTGGGCAAATCACCCACTGTAGAGACTTCAGAGACTGTGGCTTTGCACTCCCCAGGATGTAACAGTTGGCAAACCACCCACTGTAGAGACTTCAGAGACTGTGGCTTTGCACTCCCCAGGATGTAACAGTGGGCAAACCACCCCCTGTAGAGACTTCAGAGACTGTGGCTTTGCACTCCCCAGGATGTAACAGTGGGCAAACCACCCACTGTAGAGACTTCAGAGACTGTGGCTTTGCACTCCCCAGGATGTAACAGTGGGTAAACCACCCACTGTTAGAGACTTGAGAGACTGTGGCTTTGCACTCCCCAGGATGTAACAGTGGTCAAACTACCCACTGTTAGAGACTTGAGAGACTGTGGCTTGGCACTCCCCAGGATGTAACAGTGGGCAACCCACCCACTGTAGAGACTTGAGAGACTGTGGCTTTGCACTCCCCAGGATACATCAATGGGCATGGAGCCCCGTCGTGGATCTGGCGTGGTGCTGTAATCTGGCTGAGGTGCCCCCCCTTCCCTTCCCCCTGAGGGGCCTGTTGTATTTCTATCTGATGCCCCTGCAATGTTCTCTCCGTTTGTGGACAGGTATCTAGTGTGGGCCTCGCCCATGCTTTGTGGGCCCAGTGGTCCACAGACATTGATATGTGCATACCTGCACTACTAATCGTAATGTATAAATTCTAGTATGTGTATATATATCTGTATATATTTGGTTACTGTGTGTTGATACATTACAATGGTTGAACTGATTTCCTTTAGTCTTTGCATTCTTCCGGGGGGGTTGTGGGTTGTTACTGTGATGTTTGGAAATGCATTGGTGTGTGTGTTGTAATGTGCGAGGGTCGGGTGGGGGTGGGGGTGTGGCGTGTGTGTGTCCCTGACTTTTGGCTCAACCCTCCCCTATGTCGTAGGTGCAGTACTCACCGTTGTCTTCTGCGCCGCCGTTGCTGGTGTTCGTAGACGAGCAGGAAGACAAGGGCAGGGAGTATTTGTAGTTCCGGCTCCATGGTGCCCTCCTTCCTCGTGGCGTGTGTTAAGGTGAGCGTTTTCCCAATGCAAAAGCTGTTTCCACCGTTTTTTTATCCACGGAGAATCCGCCCCGGAAAAGGTGGCGGATTGGTGGGTTGTGATACTATGGGCGGTACATTGTCTTCCGCCTGTCTGTTGGCGGTGACCGCCGCGCTGCTTGTCTGTACCGCCGTGCCGGTCGGAGTGTTAAAGTAGCTGTCTATGTTGGCGGTTTCCACCACGGTCATAATTCCCTTTTTTTTTCGCCGCCCTGTTTGCGGTATTACCGCAGCTTTAACACCGTCCGCCAGGGTTGTAATGACCCCCTATATGCTATACATGGATATAGACAGTCTGGTAGATGCTGTGTCCAGGATGTGCATCCTAAAAAATGTGTTGGTGGCAATGTGTGCTGCAAGGCCCTTGTAAATGTTCGACATGGTGTATGAGTCCAAACACAGTGATGACAGTACGCCAGTAGTACAGGGTCTTACATATGTATGCGGGGTGGCAATATGTTGATCACAAAGCATGCCACTGCTCAGTGTGCCACACGTAGCATAGAGTAACTCAGGTCATGTTAGGATTAATGACTGTGTGAACAGGTTCCTAAGATTAGCTGGACAGTGGTCAACATACCACTCTTGAAAATGCTGTTGAATTACCCACCCATGTGGATTTATGCCCATACTCTATGTTGTATGTAGCAACAGTGCCAGCCCATGTTATCCTCACAGATCTTGACATGTGTGTTTGACCTGAGGGATGTTCGTACAGTATTGTCATATGACATGCCAGTACTCAAAACATCTCTTCAGATAGTGCTGGTCCTGATAGTGTTCATGATATCATACAAACAGCTTCATACAATGAACAGCATTAGCCAGTGCTGTTCCAAGATTCCTTTGCAGATAAGATGTAGGGCATGCATGCAATTACGTATGAGATGGCAGTGCTAAGTGTTATTGTGCAACACGCTCATCAGAAATTTGGACACATATACAGGCAATGGGCAGCATAGTGGGACACATGAAGGTACTCTGGGACCATGCATGAAGTCATAGCACAGTCCACCATGATGTGACCTGAGTGGATACAGGAGTAATTCATGCATCTCTGTATGACATGAGTGAGTGATCCACCCTCCATTCTCAAATATGATACCTGTCACATGTAGATTCCATGTAGTAGTGTGCCCATATATCTGTACTTGCCATATCAGGCACAAACTGTTGTGAGACTACATTTAACTTCTAGTCCTTTCTCAGATGAGTTTTTTTTTACATGCCAACAGATCTAAGGGCAATAGCCTATGCAGAAGGAACATTGATGAGCAATCTATCATGATGAGTGTGACCTACCATGGCTACAAAACTTATTTATAATGTGCCTTCATAGTCTTGATGAGCCTTGATAGCCTTGAAACCTTAGGCATGAGCAAAATTTAGATGGTGGTTGTTGTGCAGGTGTGTGCTAACCTTGCCCTTCACTTTGACATTGTCATCTGTGCTGGCCAATGTGTACTGTTTACAATGGTGTGGTATATTGCATGTTTTTTGTTCATTTTTCTAATATACATTTGGATGGTATGTCTTATTTATGTTTCAGCATCCAACAAGACCCCATCCCAGAAGCATGACTTAGGGAAGCGGGCCAAATACTATTGCCACAATCGTCAGGTGCAGAACAATTCTGGAGAATGGTGCAGCTGTATGATAGGGGGCGAGCATCGGGGTCCTGGAGAGCCTTTTCCCAAGGGGGACCACCCTAGGGACCATCCACCTCCAGCACCCACATATTGGGCAAGTCTCAGGCTGCAGACAGGGGTGTGCCTGCAGGTGCCAGACATCAACATCAGCTGCAACAAAAAGTGCCCATTCCACATCCCAGGCTATTGCTCCAGTGCTTGTGGCACACTTGCAGTAGGAAATGTGATCAGAAATAGCGGATGTGAATTTCCAGATAGCAAAACTTGAGCGCAAGACGGACCAGATGTTGGTTTTGCTAAGGAACATAAAGTCAGCAGTGACCAGGCGCTGAGGATCTGGATGGGCCTGTTGGACACTACTTCCCTTCCCCTTGTTTATAGTTTTGTTCATAGTTGGGGTATTTAGATAGTTAGGGTTGGATTAGTTATTTTTGTAAAAACATACGTCTGTCCCGTATAATTGTGTGCAGAGACTTTACAGTCATAAAGATACAAATAGTAAAATACATTTGTGAATATCTAAAAAGTGTAAGTTTACCTTTGTGAATCATCCCCACAACACAGATATACTTGCTTAATGGATGCAAAGGTGCCTGTGTTGCAGAGTTGGGTGTTTTTGTGCAGGATGAGACACCTTCATGTACAGACAAAAGCACAAAATGTGTTTTCATCTATCTATGTGTGCTGCATGATACAGCGCACATAGCAAGAGTAGACAAGTAGGAGGAATGTGAACAGTTCTTACCCTACATCACACTTACACCACAACTGGGGTGGCATAGGAATCTGACACATTCCCAAAATTGTAAATTTGGGAAGGTGTCAGATTGCTACTCTACCTCAGGGGTGGCATTGTAGCAGTGCAACAAATGGAAAACCATTTTTGCAACATATTCTTTACATCATTCAATGTGTGTTACATTCAGTAGTACACATTGGAAGAGGAAGACAGCCTTCCTGATTGTTCAGGTTGCAGGATGTGTCCCTTCCTGCACATGTGCAGTCATGCTTGTAACACAGGCACCCCGGCACCATGGTGCAGGTGGGTCTGTGTTGCACATGGCAGCACATTGTGTACCAGTGCAGAGGTGAAGGACAGAAATACCCCATAACTTGTGGGTACCTTGCATTGGTGCCCTTTACCAGTGATGCAGGGAGGCGTATCCTGTCACTTGTTGCCTCACTCTGCACAGCAGGCCTCATGCATGATGCCCAATGAGAGTTAAACATAGACAGATGCCACAGTTGACGCAGTGAAGGGAGTGGTGTGAAGGTTGTGGACTGAGCTGTGCATATTGAGGGGTGTCAGTGCGCAATACAAGTGTTTAGTGTTTGATGTTTACTCATTAGTGTGCCCACATGCAACCCTTTAGCATGCAAACAGTGCATTTTATCTCTGGTACCTAGGTGCCTCCACCTTATGGTATTTGATAGTTAACACATTGCCCCCACTGCAACTTACCCTATTGTTGTTGTTCGTCATATGGTGTACTGTCCTGTCCCTGGACTCCTGCCACCAACTCCTCAGGGATGACGGCTGCCACCATCTCCTCCAGGTCATCTAGCTGCTCCTGGGGTGTGGGACATCCACCTCTGGTCTCCAATGCTGCCTTATGGTTGATGGCCAATTTCTCCTTTGTTCTGCGCTTGCAATCGTGCCAGTGCTTTTTACAATCAATGACAGTCCTCTTCACCTCTGCCACACTGTTGACTTTATCCACAATGGCCTGCAATATGGCCTCTTTCCTTCTTAATAGCAAGGTGATGAAGAGCTGGTGTTGATGTTCCGTCACCTCAGTGATCAGGATATTGTTCTCCTCACTAAATCTGCACTTCTTCCTTTTCCCTTTCTCCTGGGAGACTGTCTGGACATCCTGGCTGGTACTGGGGGTCATTAAGGTGTTCCCGGGGTCTCTGATGTCCTGGATTCTCAATTTTTCATGCAGTGTCTCCTGTTTTCTTTTTTTTTGGTGTGTTTCAGCGGTGTGTCTCTGTTTTTTTTAAACGTTTTTAGGTGCAAAAGTGATGCTAGCACAGCTAGCATCAAAATGCGTGCTGCTAGTCAGGCTACCACCATTTTTGCTCCAATAGCTCCTTTTTGTTGCAACATGTAGTAAAGGCTAATATATCATTTTTTTACACTAGCCTGTTCCTGCCACTATTGTGCACCGTTTTGTAAATACAGTGCACACATGGGGGTAAGAACTGACTTAGGGCCTGATTCTAACTTTGGAGGACGGTGTTAAACCGTCCCAAAAGTGGCGGATATACCACCTACCGTATTACGAGTCCATTATATCCTATGGAACTCGTAATACGGTAGGTGGTATATCCGCCACTTTTGGGACGGTTTAACACCGTCCTCCAAAGTTAGAATCAGGCCCTTAGTGTGGGGTTAAACTTTTAGATTCACAACACTGTGCTAGTGCAGTTGTGCATCATCTCTACTAAATGTGGCCCATAGACCTGCTACATTATAAGATTTGATTGGCAAACTGCATTCTACTTTTATTCTAGACATAGGTGGAAATTAGGAAAATGTCTCGGACCTGATTCATTAAGGTAAACTTAGACTTTTGTGTAAGTTTATGATTGTGTGCTATTCACAAAGGTATTCTACTTGTTGTATTTTTACAACTGATGAGTTTCCACACATAAAAATGTAGGTCTTTCATTTCTTTTTATGTTCAGAGACTTTGCAGTCATAAAGATACAACTAGTAAAATACCTTTGTGAATATCCAACAAGTGTAAGTTTACCTTTGTGAATCTGGCCTCACATTTTTACCTCAATAACACTTATGTTTCTTTCAGATAATATATGACACATATGTCATTAGAAAGGAACTCCCTGCTTATGTTGTCTTTATTGGTTTTACCACTCCCTTTGATATGCACAGCAGAAACATCTTAAGGCTCAGGGTGGCTTTTCTACAAATACCCAAAAAAAACCTCAACTAAACTAATCTCTCTCTACAATGAAACTTGGGCCCACGTACCCATGTGGTCTGATTGTAGTCTCACACAGATAATTTCTACCCTAATGGACTAAAACAAAGTTACCATCTAGCACCTTTAGTATTTTCACTAATAATCTGCTATTTATCCATTGCTATATCTACTGCCTGTAATTCCCCCGGTCATTGGAAAAAATAAAAGTAGATTTTATTCTCTACACAGATGGCATCATGATCATGGGCTTACAACCAATTAGCCTCCAACTTGGCCTACCTTGCTTCCACTTGTATGGTAATGAGCACCATCTGAGAATACATTTGGAGAAATCGAAGTACATGCTCTTTCGATGGAAAAATTGCTTCAGTTGGTACCGGGGTACAGAAACAGTAGAGAGCGTATTCTTCTATAAATACTTTGGAGTTAATATATTATGAACAATATAAATGTAATTGTCCATATTTGTAACCTAGCGCCTGATTTGGATTTTGGCAGAGGGGAATACACAAACGTGATCAATATCCCATCCGCCATATTACGATCCCATTATTTCCTATGTGGATTGAAATTCAATGGATCGGGATATCCATCGCATTTGTGACTCTTCACTGAGACGTAAATAAGGTCCCTAGTGTTTAAGGGGATCACTCATTCTGAAGCTATCAAATCTGTATACAAATTATGAGACAAAGAACATCTTGGACAAGTCCTTAAGGTACACAACGTAAAGATCCCTGTGATGTTAATTTAGAACATGGAATTTGTTCCTTGGTATAATATCCCAAGCCCATGTGCACTTGTATATGTATGTGTGGCCTGCACATTACACACACAATGCATGTCTAAGTGAATCAGCAGGAGTGGTGCCTGTAGGTTTAATTTTGGAAGCTCCTGGTGTGTTCATGACAAAAAGATAGTGACAAGGTAACTTTTCCAGACAGTGGAAGTGCATTACGGACATTCTTGAAACTGGAGGGAGGGGAACTAGACAATGAAGAAGAGACAGAGGAGAGAAGTTCCTCTTGGAAATTTAATAAGACCCTTTTACTGCAAATAGTGTCCCTGAGTACTGCTAATAAACATATTGTGGAGGTAAAAGAAAAGCATTCCAAATAAGCCTGCATATGTGTTGACATAAGAACTCTAAACAAAGCCACAAAATGAGAATGACATCTCACACCAACAGCCAAGATTAATGTTTGTAACAAGAATGGATCAAACCAAGGTCAATGGGAGTCTCTTGCAAGGACTCCTATGACCTTGGTTTGATCTGTTCATGTAGAGGACACTAGGACCAGCCATGCAAGAAGGCAGGCGTTTTTATCAAGACATCCTGGCTGGTACTGGGGTTATTGGGGTCTTCCCCACATCTTTGCTGTCCTACATTCTCTATTTTTCATGCAGTGTCTCCTGGTTTTTTATGGTGTGTTTCAGTGGTGTTTCTCTGGCTTTTTTAATGCTTTTAGATGCAAGAGTGACACTAGCTGGGTGTTATCAATTTTGTTGATTTCTACTATTTCTGGAAGTTTTCATGAAAAAATGCAAGGAAAATGTGAGATGTTAGGCAAAGTTTGAGGTTTGCACTGCATTGTGGGTAAGGATGTGTCATGGGAACCATGCAAGACACAACACTCTGCTAACCCCTGGGTTTCTACTATTGAAAAATGCCTGTGGTTGGTACATTATCATGGATGGCTTATCAGCCTGGCACTAAATACTACAGGTACCCCTACCTTCCTCTTGGAGTTTTAGTGCTTTTTCCATAGCAGTCTCTTGGCCCACCTACATAAGTGGGTACCATAATTATCAGGAGACTTGTAGGAACATTGTGGGGGAGGTAGTTTTTAGGTCCCTGCAGAATGCGAAGTTTCCCACACAGAAATGTGAGAAAAATGCATGTTTTTACTCACATTGTAGGCTTTCAAGGGCGTCCGAATATGAAAACCATGTAAGATCCACACATACCATGCCTGCTTGGACTCCCCTGGTTGTCTAGTTTTCAGAAGTGTGAAGGTTTGGTAGGATCATGGATGCAAGATCCACAGGTACCCACACTACAAGAAAAAGATTGGTTTTAAATGGGAAAAAATAGATGTTGCATTTTGATCCCTGGTCTATTGCAGCTGCTAGGCCTACCCACATACAGTGGGCTCCATTTTTATGTGGAGACATCCGGGAAATCTGGGTGGCTGGCAATTGGTGAATTCCTACAGATTCCAGAAATTCTTATCATGAAACATAAGTACATCTGTGATTTTAGCCTTTTGTGGAAAGTTTGAGGTCTGGTGGGCATTGAGTGCAAGTTACACGACCTGCCGACTAAAGATTCCTTCCAGATTCAGCTACATTTTCCTCTCACTTGAATGCTACCTCACTGTCTGATCCTGTCTCTCAGCTGGCTTCCAGTAGTTATATTAGGGTATGGACAGATGTCGTCCGCTGAGAAGCCATCTCTGATGACTGTCTAAAACCTCTTTTCTGAAACACTTGGGGAAATATTTATACTGAATTTGCGCAGAATATGCACCATTTTCTTTATGCAAACTCGGTGAAAAACGAACTCCATATTTAGATTTTGATGCTGGACACGTCTAACATCAAAACATTGGAGTTTGCACCATTTTTTAGATGCGTGAACCTACCTTGTTTTAATGAGATGCAAGGTAGGCATTCCCATCAAAAAAATGGTGGATAACCCCATAGCCCCATATTTATCCCCTTGTGCTAAAATGATGCAGAGGTGGGAGGAGGGGCTAAATAATAGTGGTGCAAAGCTATAGGTAAATATTTTTATTTTCTCAATTAAAGTGGCATCGGGCCCAACTTGGGGCCCCTTGCATCTCACATGGTGCAATGGCCACGCCCAGGGGACCCTTGTCCCCTGGGCTGGCCATTAGGGTGATGGGCATGACTCCTGTCTTTTCTAGGACAGGAGTCATGTGGTACAGATGGTTTTGCATCAGAAAATGATGCTAGGCTGGTTAGAGGATTTTTTTTTTGCCTCTTACGAGCCTAACGTCATTTTTTGGAGCAAAACCCTCTTCTCCCATACCGCCACCCCCACCCGACTAACATCATTTTTTTTTACGCTAGCCCACCCTTTGCACCGGATTGCACCATGCCATAAATTTGGCACCCAGCTGGCATCCTTTAATGGCGCAAACCAGCGCTATACTTTTTGATGTGCCGCAATCCACAGCCAGGAAACCCCACTAGACACCAGGGATTATACTGGGGGGTGGTAGTACGTCTCTGAAAACGGGCCACACCTTCTTGGGGGCATATTTTTGTAAAAAATTGGTTAGTTTACTCCTGCGGGGCATGATTGCGCCCCCTGGGGTTAAGAAAAAATACATAAATTACAAAAAATGAAAAATATAATGAAAATGACAGGGGGTCACCTGTGAGCAGGAGCATTTTTTTTTTAAAGACATGTGTGGTTCCCCTGTGGCCACGATCGCCCCCCCCCGCCCCAGGGAAACCATACAGCTATTAAAAAATATATATACAGAAATAGATAGATAGATAGATAGATAGATAGATAGATAGATAGATAGATAGATAGATAGATAGATAGATAGATAGATAGATAGATAGATAGATAGATAGATAGATAGATAGATAGGTAGATAGATAGATAGATAGATGTCACTTTTCTCAATGCGTGTGTGGTTTCCCTGGGGGCTGTGCTCCTCAGGGAAATTACACCCACAGAAAAAGTGAGCTCTTTACATAAATAAATATATATATATATATATACATATATATATATATATATTCGCCACCAGTTGTCTCACAGCGGGCGTCGTCAAAGCAATGCGCATACTGCAACTGATGCGTTTCAAATGTAGCTTTTAGGCAGCAATAAAAAAGTCAAGCTAACTCTTTCTGCTAGAGAGGGATCAGACTTTTGTCTAGTGCCAGTTTTGATGCCATAAAGTAGTGCAGAAGGTTTATATGCCTGCTGAAATGATCAAATCTGTATTTTATATGAATAGCTGAGTGGAATTAGTAAAGTCAGCCATTACCTGCGCTATACTACAAATGAAATGTATATGCGAGGGGGCTATGGAGAGATGATTGGCACTTTTGCTTGGTGGCAGTGAGGGAATCCGAGGAGGAGGTCAGTGGAGTGGGAGCAACTATAATGATTGTCGAACTGGACGCCACAGGCGCTAAAGACTGTGATGATGGGTGTGTGACAAGGTGAATTAATAGTGTGTCTTTTTTGTTTTTTTGAGTGTCTTAAGAGAACGTGATAATTGAGGGAAGAAGCAAAGGTAAGGTGACTGACCTTTACTGTTGCACGCATCACATACACACACACCAGAAATGTTGTGACTGTATAGGTAGGCTAGTGTTTTAGGCGGGCAGTTTGGCCAGTAGCAAAGATGACCTCTCTTTGGATGACTGCTGCTCAAGCCCTAACCCTGGTTATGAAGGACAGCTCTGACATAGGATCAGAGACTGAGACAGCAGATACTGAGACAGCATCTAAGGGATAGGACAAAAGAGCAGACACTGGGAGTGATTTTTCAGTTGGAGGAGTTCCATCCGACAACTCCTCTTCCAGTGATTCTGAGGGAGGTGATGAGGACAGTTGTGCTGTCCCTTCGCAGGCACAGTCTGTGCATCGGGACAATGGCGGGTTAGCCCAACTCAGAGAGCAGGTGCATGGGGTGGAAAAGAACAGAAGGATTGCTCTCTTGGGAGCTCTCCTATTTAGTCCAGCCCAAATTCCAACGCCTAAATCATATTGTGGGGACATCAACATTATCAAAAAACAACCTGGTTTTGTAAGGCAGGCAATTGCGTTTTTGGTCCTGGACTCGGCGAAACCTACCAAACCCAGACATATCGGGAAACTAGACACCCGGGGGAGTCCACGGAGGTGTGGCTTGTGTAGATTCCCCAAAGTTTTCTTACCCAGAATACTCTGCAAAGGTGAAATGTTGAATAAAAACTCAATTTTTTTCTTGCATTTCTGTGACACAAACTACAGGAATATGCTGTGATCCACAAAATTCCCACCACCCACTGTTTCCCCACCTGTTCTGATAAATATGTTACCCCACTTGAGTGCCTGTACCTAGTTCCTGCATCACTAACGGATCACCCCAGGGTCAACAGTTGCCCTCATGCAAGAACTAACATAGACCGTTGTGCGATCCATTCCTGTCACGGGCACTAGGCCTATCCACACAAGTGAGGTACCATTTTTATTGGGAGACTTAGGGAAATACAGAATAGAATAACAAGCATTATTGCCAATTCTCTTCCTCTACATTTTTGCCTTCCACCTGTAAGATAATGTGTGAGAAAGAAGTCATTTTGAGAAATGCCCTGTAATTCACATGCTAGTATGGGGACCACCGAATTCAGAGATGTGCAAATAACGACTGTTTCTAAACCTCTTATCTTGTTTTCATTTAAGAAATACGTAGGTTTCCTTTATACCTATTTTTTCACTCTTTAAGGTTTACCAAATGAATTGCTGTGTACCTGGTATAATAATAAAAACCCATTGCAAGGTTCAGTTCCTTTATTGGCTCTGAGTAGCTTGGATACTTGATGAACCTACAAGACCTATAAATCCCAGCAGCCAGGAGGGTCCAGCAAACATAACTGTAAATTGCTTTAAAAAAATTGATCATAGTTAGAAAAAGTTACGGAAGAAAACATAGCCAGAACCAGAAAGGGCTGTTTTTTTTTTACAAATCAATTTCAATATTTTTTACTTTAACAGTTACTTTCTGCAGGACAATCTTAAAAAAGCTACACAAATGACTCGTTGCTGAATTCAGAATTGTGTCTACTTTGCAGAAATGTTTAGCTGATCAGGATCCACCATTGATTTCACACCCATTTCTGCCACTAACTGGGAGGAGGCTGAAAGCACAAAAAAAGTAAAAATGGGGTATGTCCCTGTAAAATGCCAAAACTGTGTTGAAAAATTAGTTTTTCTGATTCGAGTCTGCCTGTTCCTGAAAGCTGGTAAGATGGTAATTTTAGCACCATAAACCCTTTGTTGATGCCATTTGCAGGGAAAAACCAGATGCTTTCTTCTGCAGCACTTTTTTCCCATTTTCAAAAACAAAATGTAGCTGTATTTTGGCTAATTTCTTGGTCTTCTCCGGGGGAACCGACAGACACTGGGTAACTTTACATTCCCCTAAATGTTGGTAAAAAGGACACAAATTTGGCATGGGTAGCTTATGTGCACAAAAGGTTATGGGGGCCTAAGCACAAACAACCCCAAAGAGCCAAAAAAGGGCTCCACACTGGGTGGAAATAGGCCCAGCAGCTAATAGGCTAAGCTGTTAGCATGTCACTTACCCTTTTTCTTGATATCGTTGCCAATTACCTGGCATGACAAGCAGTAGGACAGCCTGGCCTGCCTAAGCTAGTACATTCAGAGGGCATCTCATTTCCTGCCTGGTATCAACTCAGTGCTGAGCTTCCCACCCTTCCAAACATCCAAAATCTATTAGTTGTCATGGACAATCACAGCAAGCACAGGTCTACCTCAGCCAAAGGAAGCACTTCTAAAACTTGAGAAAATACTTGTAACGCATGGAATTTCCCAAGAAGTCATTCCACGGGCAGGAACGTGCCAGATATTTTAGCTCCCACAACATCAAACAAAGGAAAGTTATTCCAGTTGATTCAGGATGCTGAAGAAGATACTCTTAATAGCCACATTAGAGAATGAGCACACTGAGACCCTGATCAAGGATGGCTTAGTGTTTTACAATCCCTGCATAAACCCCTGTTTGCACAGGGGACGGAAATAGAAATGTTGGTAATTATTGCATGTGGTAATTACCAAAACCATTAAATATCTTACCCTTTGCTAAATTTCGGCACATGAAACCTGCTGTAAACAAAAGAGGAAGAGTGTGCATTATTTACTGTGCCATGTGGATTTTAGTGCTTGCTTATTCCCTAGAAAATTCTAATAGGTGCTATGTATGACATAAAAAAATATGTATACTAGGGTATCACTAGAGGTACAATAAAAGACATCTGGGTTCCGACAAATTCAAGATCAGGGCCTGAATGGGCTTTTTGTAAATTCAAGAGTACTGAAATACTCATCTCCATTGGAAGGCTGATGGATCTGGTCATGTGACATTGTCCAACAGCTTCTCGATATTAGAGACCTCAATGGCGCCAGTGCCAGAACAGGTGAACCCCAGGTCTGGTAGTCATCAACAGGGGGTGCTTCTCCACACTGGCGGAGGAGCATCAACCCACTGGCTGAGCCAGAAGATGAAAAATAAAACGATAGTTTCACTATTGTTTTATTTTTCATCTGCTGGCTCAGCCAGCAGTACAGGGAGGAGTGCAGCTGGGCCACAGAAGGTGAAAGGGTAGAGAATGAGAGAGTGAACCTAAGTGGCATGTGTGTACTTAGGTTTCTCTAAACCATTCCTGATGCTGCTTTCATGATAGTTTTAGCATGAAAGCAGTGCCTGGATTGCTGGGGAGCGAATTTTGGGACCCCACAAGAGGAGCGAGCTGGAGGCGGCAGGGGGTGGGCAGTGCAACAAAAACAATAAGAGCCAGATTTATACTTTTTGACACAAATCTGCACTAACACAGTTTTGCATCAAAATTTTTAGTGCCGGCTAATGCCATTTCTTAGTGCCATCCGTGCGTCAAATTTATACTTTGACACACAGTGGCACTACGAACAGGTTAGAGTAATTTTTTATGATGCTAACCATTGCGCCTTGTCGTAAGGTAAAATGACGTTAACGCAGGAAAAATTACTCTAATCCGATTTTCAACATGGAAAAACGTCGCAAAACGGATATGCGCCATTTTTCACCACAATAGCATCAAAAAGCAATGCAAATGCAGCAAACAGTGTTAAGGAGCCCCAAAATGGATCCCAGAAGCCAGGAGAGACCCCAGGGAGACATCAATCAACCAGGAACCAGCCAGGAGGAAACAGACAAGACCCAGAGGAGAGACAAGAAGAAGAGGAAGTCTTGCTTCAGCGCAGAGGACCATGAAATACTGGTCAGAGAGGTGACGGAGTACCAGCATCAATTATTGATCACCTCTAAATTGTCAATTGAGAGGAGAGAGGCTATTTGGCAACAAATTGTGGACAAGATTAAAAGTGTGGTAGAGGTCAAGAGAACTGTCACAGAGTGTAAGAAACACTGGCATGACTACAAGCGCAGGACAAAGGAGAAAATGGCAAGGAACAAGACTGACAACCGGAGATGGAAGTCTAGCACCGCAAGAGGACCTGGATGAGATGGAGGAGATGGTTGCAGCCGTCATCCCGGTGGATATCGTCACAGGAATTGCAGGACAGGACAGTGCAGACTACCAGGAACCAACACATATGCAGGGTAAGTTGCATGGGGACCAAAAATGCCTATATGTCAAGTGCAAGAAGGGGGAGGCACATACCTACTACACAATGCATGTCAGCCCTGAAAATCAGGCAGTGAGAAGGGCAAAGCGGTACGGCACATGACTCCCTGCACTGCCCATGCAAGGTGCAAGGGCTTTGCAGGGGCATCCAGGGGCACAGCACAACACAACACAACACCAACAACCTTTGCATGGGGGAACACCGCCATGCCAAGGCTGCTGGAAATGCTGAAGCAGACCTGGACTGTATGGAAGAACGTAAAACTGGGCTGCTGTCACAAGACAGCTGGTATTGTCAGAATGTAAGCTAGGGGACAATGCCCATTCTCAGGCCATTGGCTCAAGCGGCATTTACCATTGACATCACTTGCCGCTACTACCTGTGCTGTGTGTGCTTGTCAAATAGGAAATGGTAGTTAGGTGCCCATGGCACAAACACACCCAAAATGAGGGATCAGTATGACTACGTGATCAATCCCCATCAATCCCTATCCAAGTGCAACTCCTGTCAACTGCTCATGTCCCTAGACTCAATAAACATCAGGCACTGTAAAATACATTATGAATTACACAGAAGTAATCTCATACCCATGCTGCCCATTCCAGGGTCTACCCCTGTGCCTGTGTCACAATAGCTGCAATGCCACTATGCAACATTTCAAGTGTCATAGTGCTTAGACAACTGCATTGAGAGGGAGGACATGTATGGAAAACACACCCGCAAAGTCATAAGAGGAAATGGAACTCTGCCATGGCCCATGGCAGAGTAATGCAACTTAGCACACATACGCAAACATCAACATGAGAAACTACCAATGATGAAACCTGTATTGTTTCATGGAAATGTAATACATGGTATGGTGCTAGGTCTCAGCACTGTATATGTGTATGTGAAAAACTGTAGACTGGGACAGAGCCACATTTTTATGTGTGGTGCATGTGGCATCACCACACCAAGAAGCATTGCAAGGCATCCCCATGCTAATGGTAGCAGAGGGAGGGTTTATTAGAACAAGAAGGTGGCAAGGCACAATTTGGACAGAAACCACACCTAGAAGATGTGATGCAGACAAATCCCCCAACTGCCCACACTACATGTGACATGCTGGTGGGGCATAGGCCTGAGAGACTGCAAACATTAATGACAAGAACAATGAACAGGAACCCAGATTACAACGTACCACCAATAGGAAGTCAGTGACGTACAATACAACTGCCACAACACAGACACACTGATTGTACAATATCTAATTGCTGAGGTCAATGGCTCTCCTGTGGATCTGTCTGTCCTGGACTGCACTGATGACATGGATGACCAGCTGACAACCATCAGTCAGGAAACCCTCCAAGATGTCCAGGGAACACTCCAGACACCACCTCCAGTTGCAAGGAGGAGCACACATGTAGCAGCCATCCCATAGGACCCACCCACCACCCCAATTGTATGACCTGCCAGCTCAAACACAGCTGAGAACTCTAATGACACTGGGACCACCTTTGAGAGGACAGTTGTGTGAGAATGGTAGGAGCTGGCCAAGGAGATGCAGGTGGGGATGCAAACTATGGCAGCCAGCCTTGAGGGGATGCGCAAGTGCATGATGACATCCACAGAACAGTCAACAGCCATACAAGTCCCCCAATCACAATTGCAAGGAGTCCAACAGTGTGTGAGGGACCTCACCACTGATGTGAGGGAGTTGCAAAAACACCTGCCCTCCAAATCTTGCAGCTGCATGCATCACAACAAGCTGGACTCCCTCTGGGCATCCATGGCTGCCTACTACAGGGAAGTTGCTGCCATACTCAATAATCAGCAGCTCCTCCTCTCAAAGCCAACACCACCTCCATCAAGGGCAGAGGAGATGACACACACATCAGAGGATGAAGATGTGGAACAGATCAACTTCACCCGTAGGAGTACCGGATAGCACCAGCCCATGTCACATGGACACTGTTTTTCCTTTGTCCTTTGCTTGACAACACGCCAGTGTTGCTACAGTTGAGCACTCTTCACCCACACACTGTTAACCTTACCACTATGGACTGCAATTGTCTCTCACTACCCAATTGGCAATTCGTGTTTCTCTGCACTGAATGACACTTCATCTCAGCATTTCCAATTACATGTCCATCAACCTTGTCCTTGTGTTGCGTCACAATAGAATGCTTTATACTAATGGGCTCACAAATCTGGGCTATGTAAATAGTGCACTAAACACTTTAAAATAAACAGTACCTACACAACCACTTTGTCTTAGTGTAATGTGACACATCTACTTTGCAGAAGATTTGTGATGCCTGTAACATGTCAATGGTCACAGAGTGTCAATATAAAAGTGCAGAAATAATGTGGGCAGATATTTACGCACAAGAGCCAGGACATCTAAATCTTCTGTGCTGCCTGTGCCTCATTTCTGAAGTAAAAGCAGCACAAAAGTACAAAATATCATTGTAATTTGTAGGTTTGCGCTGCTGTGGTGTTAAAAAATTAGGCAAATGCCGTGTAAAAATAGTATATTTTAGACCCAAGGTATCTACAAGATGAAACTCAATGCTGGTCTCATCCCCTACAAGACAGTCATTGTGTATGTACATTTGCCTCAAAACATACATGCCACACCGACAACATACAGCAGGAATGGCTGTGTAAGAGTGTTTGGCCAATAACGTCAACTGAGAGTACAATTAAAGCACCTAGGTGTGAGTTTTGTATACTTAACCGCATCAGAAATTGACACCACTCAGTTTAGCAGTGTTCACATGAACATCAGGCTGCAGGCAGACATCCCACAGTGCCCAAGATTCCAACACAGGACCCAAACGATGACAGCTTTAAAATCACACCTACCTGTCTAATACATGGGAACCATCGTCACCTTGAGTGGTGGGTACAATGGATGGCAGATGCATAGAGATTTAGATTTGTTGTAGCTGCCAATGTGACAGCTCAGTTGAAAGTGGGAATTAACATGTCAAGAGTGGGATGTGAATGCAGGACGGAATACACAGGCAAACAGAAAATTTGCACTGTACACTCATGAAAAGACCCAGATCCCCATGAATATGACACATGCCGTAAAGGAGTACCTAAAACTTTAACAACTATGTATAAAAGAAAGCATAAACCTGTGTCACACACCTATATTAACCTCACCTATACATTACCCACAACTGGCCCTAACTATCCTATGCTAATCTTACTTATCACATTTAACTAAACACTCTAAACATTTACCCCCCCCACTCCTTATATGACGGGACACATGTAGGACACAATATACTAACCTAAACAGACACTAACTAATACTAAACAAATATATATATTTTATATTTTTTTATTTTTTTTATTTTTTAAAACACATTTGAATTAAAATACACAAAAGTCCCAACATGAATCCCCAACAAACTAACATGTAATAATATGAACCCTCCCCCAACCTACTTATCTTATCTAAAATACTAGCCTACTCTAACCTATCACTAAACCCCCTAAACCTACTAAAAACTGGATAAGGAAAGAGGAGGGAAGGGACGGAATTAGGGGTTAGGAAAGGCAGGAGTTCAGAGGTTTGCACTCTCCCGAGTGTTTTTAATTGAATTTAGCCTCCGGCTATTCCTGCCAGCATCCCGCTGGAAAGTCTTAATCTTCTTTAGGAATTTTTTCATGTCCCTCTGTAGCTGTGTTATTGCGGTCATGTCCAAAGCAGCTGCTGTGGTGGTCTGTGTCCTTGACGTAGTTGTTCCTGCAGGTGCCGTGGTCGAGGGTGCTGTAATTAAAGGTGCAGCAGGTGTTGTGGCTGTTGCTCACAAGGCTGAGGGTGCAGCAGATGGGGCTGATGTACTGGTGGCCACTGTGCCACTGGCTGCAGTCGTGGTGGTGGCTACACCTGTTGTGGCCTATGCCGGTCACCCTTGGCAGAAAGCGCGCCATGCTCCTGTGGCTCTCTCTCTACGATAGCGTCTTGCTATCAATCTGATCCCAGACTCCACATCCAAGATGTGCCTGTACCTCACTGCCTGTCTCTAGAACTCCCTTATTTCAACGGCATTCATGTTGGCAGCTGTAAAAAAGAGACAGGCAACCATTAGAGTCATCATTGTGTGATGCATGTTGAGATGATAATCTAACACTCTCCCTCAAATTGCACATGCAGTCCAAATCACAGTACAGATGATACATTGTCCCTGAGGAATTAAATGGCCATGCAGCCTAACCATCAAGTATTCAACAGCACAGCACAACAAGGTGTGTACCAAATAAACTGATTTGTGCATTTATGTAGTGCAGTGTGTCACAATGCAAATGGAGCAAGTACTTAACATGGGCCAGGCCGACTAATCCCTATCATCTAGATTCACTTCAAGGCACCTAAGGCCAGTTATTTGTATATTTAATTGGCAGGATGGTATGAAGTTGCTAATCATAAGGGGTCAGTGTTGTTTGGAACACATGCATGCTTGAATTAGATGTCTATCATCTACACTGTGACCATCATACCTACCTACATATATGTTCTCCCCCTGCCCCTGTGCCTCAGGAGGGATGGGCATGCAATACATCATCACAACTGTCAAGGACAACCATGATGCCATGTTCACCTGTACATGGATTGAGTGAGTGGAACACATGTGAGGAGGCCTTCCAACTAGGAGTATGGTATCCATTGGTCAATCACATCTACATTCATGTTTCCATTTGTGGACAACCATCAACACCTGATCTGACAACACATTTCCTAATCACCCAAATTGATGCCAGCATACGTATGGCCTTGACCTGCATGCACGCCTATAACATACCATATAAGTGTCAAGTAAATGGAGTACAACATATGGGGCTAGATGCTGTGGGACAGTTACCCATATAGTCCTACATATACATTACAATACAGGGATGCACAATTTGTGTGGAAAACAAATGCATCACTGTCTTGTGTAAATGAGGATATGACTTGCTGAGAATATTCTGACACTGGAGCACTTCCAAATCAAATGTGGGCCTACATGTGGCTACTAATCACATTGTTCAAATGCTGCTACCTATTGCGCAGCACA
This sequence comes from Pleurodeles waltl, assembly GCF_031143425.1. Classification (NCBI taxonomy): domain Eukaryota; kingdom Metazoa; phylum Chordata; class Amphibia; order Caudata; family Salamandridae; genus Pleurodeles; species Pleurodeles waltl. The sequence goes on along the minus strand of NC_090437.1, from coordinate 253,303,699 downwards.
AGACTCCCAAGATACGACTCTCTGCCTGTTAATGTCTAACCCTTGCATGGAACACTATTCAACCTCCAGTCGAGTAATATATCAGATCATGTGCCAGCTCATCCTATCTTGCAATGAGTACAAAACACAAGGGTCACTCACTCAACAGCTGCAATCACTACACAGGACAGACATTTTCACACTTACTGGATGAGTTTGGGTCCTCAAATCGAGCCACTTACCTGATGGTATTCGGGCCGGTCCACCTGTAAGACATGGAAAGGAAATATATGCTCAATGTCTGATCACTGTACAAACGTGTGGACAACATATCACAGTGTGTGACATTATACAAGTCACCCAATCACAATTGCAAGGATTCTAACAGTGTGTGAGGGAGCTGCCAATCCTGCATGTAGACACTCCAACAGACATACCACTGAAAACTGGCATTGACACTGACACTCCAGTGAGTGATAGACACACATATGCACATATTCACTGGGCCTAACAATCATGTGGTGCTAAACCTCACTACAAAGACTTGTGGCTAATCCATTTCATATGGTACTCCATGTCATGATTTGTAATTGGGTGACGTTTGCAATGACACTTCCCTGGTGCATTGCAATACAAGTGACTCAGGTATTGTTGCTTGTGCATCAAGGGACAATGGCTCTCATTATGACATTGGCGGTAAATCTCACTTACCACCACGCTGACAGCCGCAAACTTACCGCCGCCGCAGAGGATATCCATTACCCATATTATGACACACACACACACATACCAATCTGTCAGTATTCAGCCACATACACAAATCTGCCACACCAAAGGTCAGTGATAAACTGGTGGTATCAAAACCCACACCATTACACCAACAAAACAATGCCCACCACATTATGACCCACGAATCACCACAGTGGACATTCAATGTCGGTAAACCACTGGCGGTATATACCGGCGTGCTCAAAATGAACACCCACAAACAAAACAACACCATACTCATACATATACCACACCCACACACCCACACTACTACAAAACACACATCCACATTACCCACAACCCCTTACGAATACAAACCATTGCCAGCAGAGAGACACCAAGACCACTGACACAACTAGAGTCACACACTATTCACGCCTATACACCACTCACGCACTACATATCACACACCCCAACACATTACCCAACACTACCTCACCAACACACATCATGCAACACCCATGGCAACACAAAGACACCCCCGTATCACAGAGGAGGAGCTAAGGGTCATGGTGGAGGAAATTGTCAGGGTAGAGCCACAGCTCTTTGAAGCACAGGTGCAGCAGATATCTATAGCTAGGAATATGGAGCTATGGCGGAGAATCGTGGACAGGGTCAACACTGTGGGACAGCACCCCAGAACTAGGGATGAGGTGGAACACCCTACGGGGGAAGGTACGTTCCATTGCAGAAAGACACCAGTTCGTGATCCAGAGGACTGGCGGTGGACCCCCACCTCCTCCCCCACAACTCACTGCATGGGAGGAGCAAGTCTTGGCAATACTAAATACTGACGGCCTGGCTGGAGAAAGAGTAGGACTGGATTCTGGTAAGTCAACTCTCTACTACTACTAGCCCCTTCCCTGCATGCCATCACATACCCCCATTCTCACCCTCACTCCCATCACTCCACCACTTTCCACACACCTCACCATCACATCTCACTCAACCCAATGCCAAGCTCTGCATGCTGTACCAATGCATGGACACCCCTCACAGCCCTGCATGGGCACTCATCACTAAAACATGCACACTATAGATAATTAACTATCCCACCATACACCAACATACACAAGTGAAAGCTGCCAGGGCAAATCCAACCAAAGGGGGCAAGCCACAGATGCACAATATGTCAGACACAGAAACAATAACACTACATTTACATCCCCACAGATACCCCAGCCAATGTCAGCGGAGAGGAGGTGCCAGCAATATCCAGTTCCCCAACTGAAGAGGCCCACAGTGATGACTGCAACTCTGGTCTTCATGACCTGGCCCATCAGGGATCATTGGACAGATAGCTATCCAGGCCCAATCACACTTCACCACTAAGCCTCCCCCATCAGGAAACACCACCACAGCACCCACCCAGCGTACCCATACCTCTGTCCCGTAGGACACGTCAATCAGCAGTCTGTCCACCTCTACAGGGATCCCAGTCCATACCTCATGCACAAGACAATCAGGGACCTGGGGTCAGTGGCAGTGGGCACACTGTTCAGGGGACAGAGGCACAGGCCAACAGGGAAACTGGGAGGAGTGCTGTGCACTAGGGGGAGGATAGGCCCCGGGAACCGACTCTCCAGGAGACACTCACAGAGATTCTGGGAGCTTATCAACATTCCCAGGACACGATGGGCCAGATCCTGGACAATGTGTAGGAGACCCAGAGGCTGCAGGAGGGACAGTACCAGGAGATCAGGGAGGACTTGCAGGCCATTAACAACACCCTGGTCTCTATTGCAGGGGTGCTGGCAGACATGGCCAACATTATGAGGGAGGCAATCTCACACCAGCGGGCCCCTGCCACTAGCCAGACATCTGAACAGCCTTCCACTTCCACTGCCGCTAGTGGCCAGGAGGCCCCACCACAGGACTCACAGGCCACCAGCACCCCTCACCTACAGAAGGTGCACCACCCTGCGAACGTTCCCTGCGATCCAGACAGAAGCCAGATACACTTGCCAAAACCCCCACCAGGAAATGAGACTCCCTTGTGTCCCACCCTGTCACCCTGTCCACCTTGAACTGCCATTGCTCCCCTTCCTATGTCCCCATGGACAATGCACCTGTGCTACAAACAGACTGAAACAATAACCTGGACTTTCCTCCATCATCAGCCCATCCCATTGCACTTGCCCCTCCATATTTTAGCACCCTTTAAAAAAAATCGATTTTGGAGTATGTCATGTATATCAAATATGTATTCATTGAAACAGGTACAAACATTGCAAATCAACTGCACAAAGAATGAGCATAGATTAAGGATCTGTAGCTGGCTGTAGTGATCACACCAGGAGTAAATGTCAGGTCACCAACATCTGCAAAATTCATTGCCAGAGGGAACAGTAAGTGGGCATAGAAGTGGGTGATATAATCATGCCATTGCCACACAAATTAAAACAAATGTAATTGAAATGTGAAGTAACACTGTCCTACCTGTGTGTCATTGGAAGTATTTTCGGATTACATATGTTCTATTGTCCTCATCCACATCCTCTGCCTCCTCATCCTCACTGTCCACAGGGTCTACTGCTGCCACACCGGCATCTCCAGCCTGCTCCTCCTGCAGGAATGGGACATGGCGTCTGAGGGCCAGGTTATGCAGCATGCCAGCACTATCTAGCAGACCTTCTTTGGTGAGTTGCACAGGGATCCACCTGTTAGATGGAGGCACCAGAACCTGGCCATCAGGAGGCCTAAGGTCCTTTCAATTATCCTTCTGGTTCGCCCATGTGCCTCATTATAATGTTTCTCTGCCCTTGTCCTGGCATTCCTCACAGGGGTCAGCAGCCATGATAGTTTGGGGTAAGAAGAGTCACCTGCAAATATTGACGGATAACATTTAGCCATACACTATCCCATATGGCCCATACCAAACCCATACACCAACATATATTCAGTGGAAACCAGGGCTCACCTTTTAGGCACACCCTGTGCCTCTGTAGTGGGCCATCACATTTAGGATGCTGCTATTCCTTAGGACAAAGGCATCATGCACCAGCCTAGGATACTTAGCATTGACCTGGGAGATGTACTGGTCCGCAAGGCACACCATCTGAACATTCATAGAGTGGAAAATCTTCCAGTTCCTGAAAACCTGTTCATTCTGGGGTGGGGGGACAAATGTAATATGTGTTCCATCAATTGCCCCAATTATGTTAGGGACATGTCCCATTGCATAAAAATCGGCCTTCACTGTGGCCAAATCTTCAACCTGGGGGAAAACAATGTAGTTGCACATGTGTTTTATCAGGGCAGACAATACCCTTGTCAGCACTATTGAGAACACTGGCTGTGACATTCCTGCTGCCAAGCCCACTGTAACTTGGAAAGAACCAATTGCCAGGAAATGGAGTACAAATAGCATTTGCACAAGAAGGGGGATTCCAGTGTGGTGACAGATAGCAGATATCAGGTCAGACTCCAATTGGGCACACAGCTCTGTGATTGTGGCCCTTTCCAGTCTATAGGTGAGGATAATGTGCATGTCCTCCAGTGTTGCCAAGTCCAGGTCTGTACACGGGGTATGTCTCCATTTCCTATTCTTCCGCAGCGACAGCAATCTTAGGAACCCAAGAGTAATATTCCGGTCACAAACTGTATAATGGAGCAACAACAGAACTTTACATCTGTAAACATGTAATGGGTTATTGTGATTTTCCAGTATGTGCTAATATCTCCTGTGATGCATCATTATTTAAGGTCCTGCCCCCCCCCCCGAAATGGTGTCCGTCTGTCCTTTGTGGAGGGACAGGTGGAAGTGAGGTAATTCCGCTGACGTTGTGCGCCGTTGCGGGAGGTGGTCGGGAACTGCTGTGCAACTCGTCATTGGTTAACATTGGGCTCTATGGGGTACAGTGGCCACTGGTGATCTACGCCGGTGGTGACGGTATGCCCTGCCGCGGACTTGACCACCATTTTCTATCATGTCCTCACTTGCTACCTGACCTGCCACAGGAGAGGATCTACACTGCAAGTGCTGCTGTGACCTGTGTCTGGAATCTACCATGGCCCGTGTGACCAGGGAAAGGGCCCCATCCTTCACTTGGGAGGATTTGGAGAGACTGGTGGATGGGGTCCTACCCCAGTATGTACTGCTGTATGGGCCTCCAGACCAACAGGTGAGTACACTGTGAGCACGATGCACGTGGCATGAATGCATGGAGTTGTGTGTTTGAAGGCCTCGTGTAAGGGGGTTGGGTGGATGTCCTCTGGGCGGCATACAGTTTGTGTGCTGTGCCACGTGTGTGTAAATGGTGATGGAAATGGATAGGGTGGGCCACATGTGTAACAGGCATGACTGTTTGTCTAAATATATTTTCCTGTGTCTATTGCCTCTGCAGGTCAGCCCCCATCAAGAGAAGGGTATATGGCGTGCCATCGCCAAGGTGGTGCAGACCCTAGAGGTCTATAGAAGGCAGACTGTGGGAGGGCCTGAGACGCTAAGCACAGAAGACCGGGAAGGCCCATCTGGGGATGGCCTCCCAACAAGGAAGGGGTGCCCGTCAAACCCTGCCCCCCCCGGTTGCCCACATACTGGGAGTGACCTTTCCAGAGCTGGATGGGCACTTGAGGGCATCACAGCAGCCACAAGGGGGTGAGAACAGTGCCCATCATTACAACTTATGCATTGTAGGGTCGTATCCGGGTGGGGGATGTGTGTCAGTGGGTGCCCCTAGGCCAGGCCTGACATTGCAGCGTAGGTCCTCTGGTGGCTATGGTTCAGAAGGGGAAATCTTGCTGCCTAGCTAGTAGGCATCCACTACTGGTCAGTGCTGCGTTGGTCCCAGGAGTGCTGCATTTGGTGGTGTGTGCCCCTCCCCATGCCTTGGTGGCTAACTATTTGTCTGGTAGTGCAATGCATATTGCGTAGGGCTGTTCCCTGTGTGTGAGGGTGCTGTGTAGGCCAACTGTGTGTTGGTGCAGCCATTGACTCAGTATATCCTTTGTTTCTTCCCCCCCTTTTTTGTTTTGTCATCGTGTCTTTTTGTGCATTAGCATCCTCTGGCGGTGGAGCAGAGGCACCGTCGATGGAGGGAGCTGCATCCCACAGAACCCAGGAGGCAGAGTCCACCGATGGTAGGGGCACCAGTGGGATGGAGGGTGAGGGGAGCACCACGACAGAGACTGGAGGGGACAGTTCAGACACAGATACCTCCTCCGATGGAAGCTCCCTGGTGGTGGCGGACACTTCTGTGACCACCCCAGCTACAGGTACAGCTGCCACTGCCCGTACCAGCACTGCCCTCCCAGCAGCCCCTCATTGAGTAGCCCGTGCCCGCTCACTCAGGAGGGTGGGCATCTTCTTCACCCTAGGCACAGCAGGCCTTGCCCCAGTTAGTCCTGCTGCCCTGAGTGAGGAGGCGAGTGACCTCCTGAGAACCATCTCTGTATAGCAGTCAACTATTGTGAATGCTATCCAGGGGCTGGCAGCCCAAATGCAACAATCTAATGCATTCCTGGAGGGCATTCACACTAGATTGGCAGCCCAACCGAGATCGATTCAGGCTCTGGCCTCCTCTCTGATGGCAGCCATTGTACCTGTTCCTACCGTCCCCTCTCCAACGACCACTGCCCAGTCACATTACCCTCAACCCCAACCTATCCCAAGCACACAAGACAACACCCAAAAGTGTCACAGGCAAACACAAGCACCATACTTCATCCCACAGGCACTCACACAAACACCATCCAGTTGCAGACACAACAACATCCACTATTTCCACTGTCTCCCCCTTCTCTTCCTCCTCCACCTCCCACGCAGATACGTCCATACTCACACCTGCATGCACTACATCATCATCCACTACCGGCATCACCACACCAAGCAGAACACACACCTCACTGGCAGACACCTCCACAACAGCCACGCACATGCCCCTGTGTCCTCTCCCACTGTGTCTGCCCCCCTCCTAAAATACACAAGTGCAAGCACTCAGACACCCAACAGCCATCCACCTCACAACAGCCCATGCACCTGCACCCAAAAGCAGCAGACACCTCCAACAACCACTCCCTCGTCCTCCACTCCCATTCCTTTTCCCTCTTCCTTCCCCAACGTCCCTAAAAAAATGTTTCTTGCCACCATTGACCTCTTCCCTACCCCTCCCCCGTCCTACATGTATGGCCATGGTAAGAAGAACCCAGCCAAGAACCGCAGCCACACAGTCCACAGGCCCAGTCCTCACCGCACCCACTCGTGGTGGAAAGGGATCCAGGCTACATGTCCTGAAGGGGAAGGAGCCTGCACCAGCCAGCCTAAAGGGGAAGGAGACCGGCCCAGCAGGCAAGAAGGGAAAGGAACACTACTAGTATATGGTAAGGTCCCACTATTGGAATACATTTTTGGGGGAATTCAATTGCTTTGAATTCAGTACAGTTCATGAAGAAGGGCTGCAAGAAAGAATGTTTTTCTTCCCAATTCAAGTTTTATTGTTGGAAGGTAGGTAACTCCAAGTTATAATATGAATAGATGGATCACAAAGTAAAGCAGAAACTCAGCCAACACATGTTTCTCCCCACATGGCGTATACGCCAGGGCTTTCTCAAGGCATATTATATAAGCAATGTTTTGCTTCAAGCAATCTGTTGTGAATTCACTGATTCGACAGATAATCTATTTAGATGTTGGAGAAGTTAAGTTAATCATTGTTCGCGTCCCTCGCCATATTTCGGGGGGAAGGGAAAGGAGCCTGCATCTGCTACCTGAAAGGTCAAGGAGCCTGCACCAGCAGGCAGGAAGAGCAAGGGGCCTGGACCAGGAACTGTGACGGAGCCCCACCACCAACCATGGTGGTGGATCCATTTGAGGGTGCAGGGGATGGGCAGGAGCCTCCCCCCACCAGCAGGAGCACCAAAGTGCAGCCGCCCGAGGTTGCAGGGGATGGGCAGGAGCCTCCCCCCACCAGCAGCACCTCCACTGGGCAGCCGTCACTGCCAGTGGATGGTATGTAATCCTGTCTCCATGAGCTGCTGTGCGGCGTGTCCACTCCAGAACCAGTGCGTAAGACACCCACATGAGAGACTGTGACCTTGCACTGCCCAGGATCAAGCACAGTGCATGTTGCCCCCTCCAGAACCAGTGGGTAAGACACCCACATGAAAGACTGTGACCTTGCACTCCACAGGACCAGGCACAGGGCATGTTGCCCCCTCCAGAACCAGTGGGTAAGACACCCACATGACAGACTGTGGCCCATCACTTCCACGGATCAAGCACAGGGCATGTTTCCCCCTCCAGAGCCAGTGGGTAAGACACCCACATGAGAGACTGTGACCTTGCACTCCACAGGACCAAGCACAGGGCATGTTGCCCTCTCCAGAACCAGTGGTCTTGTTACATCTCCCGGCTGAGGTGCCCCCCGTCTTCCTGCCTATTTACCAATTGATGCCCCTGCAGTGTTCTCTCCATATTGAAGCAGGTGACATGTGTGGCCTTGGACTTTGGCCTGTGGCCATGTGGCCCACACAAATTGAGGACTCAGCTGTATACCTTTTTCTGTATATATGTATATAGCTATTATCTTGCCTAACTTATTTTTCCTACTGTGCTGATCTCATTACATACACTTTGGCAATATTGTTTTGTCATTACATTAGTCAGCCTAGTTATGGGGTCAAATTGTTTTTGTAATGCATCTGGTTGTGTGTATGGTGTGTGTGTGGGGTGTGTGTTGTGCGTGTCACTCTCTTTTTCCTCCCCCCTCCCTTGTGTGCTAGGTGGCTGTACTCACGTCGTTGTCTTCGCTGGCGTTGGTGTTCGTGGTGGAGCAGAATGTAGAATATCATCAGAAAAACATGCAGTTCTGGTTCTATGGTGGCGTGCTTCTTCCCTGTGTCTCCAATGGTGAGTCCTTTCCCTTCTGAGCTCAGTTTCCTACAGGCTTTTGATGTCATTGATACCACCCCGGAAAAGGTGGCGGTTTGTAGTGTTTTAATATGGTGGGCGGATCATTGACTTCCGCCTGGCTTTATGAGGCTACCACCGTGGTGGCTGTTGTTTCCACCCTGGGGTTGGTGTGGTACATTGACTGTCTATCGGAGATCTTTCCTCCATGGTCATAATTTGGCGGTAGTTACCACCAGCCTGTTGGTGGTATTACTGCCAGTTTATCACTAACCGCCAGGGTCGTAATGAGGGCCAATGATTAACTGTGTGATGGACATGTGGGTCAATTTTCATTCAGCAATTATTGTGCTTTGAGTGGTCCATAAAAGATGTGGCACAGTTGTATGTAGGGTCCCTAAGCCATATATGCCCCCCATGCCAACATGATGGCAATGTTCTTGTGTGTGTAATGATGACAATATAGCGCTAAACATGGATAGCCAACATTGCTGTCCCAACACAGTGAAATATGGTATGCTAACAGTACGTCTTAGCTGATCATCATCTACAGAATGCATTGACACAGGTGTTGTCATTGCACCTGAAATGTGTTACTCAGGACCATATGTAGCAAGATCAGTTTTTGTGAGTCACACATTGCGAGACTTAGCAATTAGCAAGTTGGATGATCTGAGGTAGAACTCTCAACATGACACTGCTTGCAATTGAAAAATGGGGTAGCAAATGACATACCTCTTGAATAATGATGAGGTAGGTCTCATTTTGCAAACCCCTTGGGAATGGCGGCACTCACAGGTTTGGTGGCCTGCTGGGTTCAGCAGACCGCCATGTCTGTGACTGCTTTAAAAAAGGGATGTAAATATTTGCTTAATTGCAGCCTTATTTCAGCAGTGGTAAACAGAAAGTATTTCAAAAACCTATTTTATGACTGAAAAATATTTTTGGAAGCAGTCAGTGGTCCGTGGCACAACTTCCTGCTCAGAATCAATTTTTGGCCATGCATTCACAAAGGTAAAGGGATCCCATGGTACCCCTCCCCTTTTGCAAATGGTTTAGCACCAACTTGAAAAGGATGGCAACTGCAATTGCTTAGTGCCAGCAATTGTGCCCAAGAAAAAAACAATTAGCGGCCTGCGACTCCATAATAAGAAAGGAACACCCATTCCTAAATGCCACTAGAAAACCCTGTTTTGTGATTAGGCAATGTGATAGAAGAATGTCAAAATTTGGGTTGTGTATTTGAATGAATATTTGTCCTGACGTAAACACAAAAATTCAGAAAACTAGGCCGTTTGTGAAAATTATAAATAGCTTGGTACATATGGCCCTAAGTAATAGTGGGACATGGCTCAACAAAACTCTGGACAACATTGTTAACAAGTATAAACATGTGTAATACATCTCAGTACTGGTACACTAACAGTTTGTTCTACTTGCATTCCACATGGCCACGAACATTGCATGCAGCACGTCGAGACATCTTCTACTGTCACTCAGTAGCATTCTACTGTACACATTTGTCAATGTGATACTCACCAATAGGGCCACCGATCACCACACCCAGGTGGTCCAGCAGGTCTTGTTCTTTTGCCACCAGGTCCGCCCAGCAAGGCTTCAGCTGGTGCTTGTTCCGGGATGTGTTGAACACACATTTCAGGTGGAAGAGCACCTTGGCCCAATGCAGCCACCTTGCCTCCGTGTGATACCCCTGTATCACACAGCCCCCCGTCTCCAGCATCATTGGAAGAAAGTGGCACACCAGCCACAGAAAGGCCCCAAGCTCCTCCTCACCCATGCAGCTCAGCCACACCCTTCCTGACATGTTATAGCACAAAATTACAAAAAGAAAAGTGAACAATTAAGGAAAAAAAAACAGAAAAAAGGAAACTTACAACCCAAATTACAAACCCCTACTTATTCAAGTAATCTAACCCCCAAAAAGACACCCTACAGTACAAATACAATTCAGACAACACTAAAATACACAAACACACTTACACAGGTACAATATACAAATAGAATACACCAAAAGACAAATGACAGTCACCACAAGATACAATATACACAATCCAAACAAGAGCAACACCAAGACACAGCCACACAGTCAAGAAAAAGCACAGACTGTAAAGTGAAAGTGAAAGTACACCCACTGTACTACAGGATTTCCTAATATAAAACTTCCTGTCCCCTTTACACCCCGTTTTCCGTCTTGCATGTAGTTTTTTTGACGCATACGTAGTTTGCGTGAATATATACATGTGCAGCAAAATACCACACATTACCTGGAAACTACTATTTTTATGGATATCCACATGCATGGGGTGTACTGGTGAAATTAACGCTAGGGGCCCATTGATGTTTAGTATGCATTTGCGTGTTTTTTCAATGCATTTTAAATATTGAACATGCATGTAGCCTGTATTGGCATGAAGAGCGGATGGTATGACCTGCGGTGTGTATTATAGTGTTTGGCCACATGCGGTAGACCATGCAACTGGGGCCTACATTTATACTATCTTTGCACAGCATTTCCTTTTTTTTCTGATGCCAGAGCTGCGCAAAGTTAGGAAATTCTAACATAATTTGTAAGTTTGCACTGATTTTGTGTCAAAAAAGAACGGCAAGGCTGCGCTACAAAAGTATAAATCATGGTCTGTGTGTTTTATGTGTGAATTGACTGTTACAACTATATGTGTGCTTCTGATGGAACGGCATGCAATACATTTGGCTTAATGGTCAGGTATGAATGTGCTACAAATGGATATCAACATCAGATGCCAATCAATGATGTACAACATTCATGATATGTGCTTGAAATATGTGTTGACTCATTTGATGTGTGTAGCTGTTTAACTTTGGGGACATTACATTTCCCACGACAAACAATACACAGGGATGATCGAGGATGGCTGATGAGGGCTATGTCAGATATGTCACCCCTCACATGTCATTAATTGTTAGCTATGCCTTCATGGTGACTTGTGTGTAAGTTACCCATATGTCGGGCATTTGTACATGTTTGGTAGGTACAGTGTTTGCGAAAGTGAGCCTCAATTCCAATCATAAAATTGTTATGTACATGTCAGTTTGACTCATGTAAATTACCTATGTTACTCCTGTGGCTGTGGTGGACCTGCAGCCCTGGCTGCATGTGTTCACATATTTTTTTATAGGTGCATTGCACAAAAGTGTGCAGTTCAAGTGTGTGGGCATGTGTTCCCTGTGTCAGTATTTGGCTCCATGGTGTTAAGGTTTTGTGAAGGTCTAGTCAGGAGTCTGTGGTGGGAACCCTTGAGTTCACAGAGTATCTTGCAAGGCCGTTTTGTCCTAAAGCAGAAGATCAACTAAAGGCATACAAGGGGATAGGGCACCTATGTTACGGCAGATAATACGGAAGAGTGAATACAGAGCAACCTTAGTGTGGACAAATATGTAACGGGTCAGTAATAGACAAACATGCAGGCCTCGTCACTAAGATTGTACACAGGGTAGGGCTCAGAACTTCCCACAGCAACAAGGAATATCAGTGCTTCTGTGCAGATTAATCTCAGAGCTAGTCACCATGCAAGCCTCATAGAAAGGTGGCAGCAGAAGTGAATCTGTGTCTGGACACTCAGGGCGCAAACATAGATTGTCCTTGCATACACAAGACTAGCACTTTGTCAGGCTAGAGAGACAGTCACAAATAATGGAATACAGCCATAGCACACTGTCACTGTTAGGCACTAATGACTACATGCAAAACTAGACAATGAATGAGGGCTGGGTTAGCCTCCTGGAAACCAGGTGCCAGAACAAATACAAGATTATACAATTCTATACAGTTGAGGACTGATAGTACACTTACCAGACACAATACTCCATGAGGAAACAAAGGGCAAGGGAACCAACAAGGAGGCAAATGCAGGCAGAGAGAACAGATTCTGGTTGACGCAAAGACTGGAACAGGTCTGGGTAACAGAAAGCAGGCTCCGGCAGAAACAAACATGAACAAGGCTGTAAAACAGGCAGCAGAGTCTGGAACAAGCAGGAACAGCACGATGTAAACAGAGAGCAGTTTCAGGCCTAATCAGGACAGTAACATAATCCAACACGCGCTCTGGTACACAAATGATTTGTACTCCAATGCACGACGAGGAGCTTCAGGGAATGACAGCTTCTAAGTAGTTCCAGGCAGCAACAAGGCCAGGGCAGAGTCAAATGGCTGGGCTGCGCGAGAGAGCTCACAGGTGTGTGCAGCTTCAGTCTCTCACAAGTTCTGGAGGAGAGAATCCAGTATAAGGGGACAACCGGACTTTTTCCATAGGGAGGTATAGACAGAAGATTACAGGTCTTACCAACTACCAGGCAGTGCATTATAAAACCTGAAGTCCATGCAGGCTAATGTAGTTGTTCTATAGCATGCCATATAGAAAAGGGAAGCAATGTGACTCACTCAGAATGGGAGTCTGGGTGAATGTTTATGATGATTCCCAGGGTACAGATTGTCCATTTACAGCACCCAATAGGCAAGGGAGGGCAGAGACATAACACATGGCAGTGGCAGGACTTATTACCAAGGATGGTCTGCGCAGGGCATGTGTTGTGACCATTGCTTGTCATACCTGGGACACTCATGCTATCCATTTTCAGGATTGATGGACCTCTTGTCACAGAAGCTCCTTGCATAAATAGCAAATGTCACACTAATGCCAGTGGTCTGTTCATATATTCCTGTTACCACTGATATTTCACATCCACTGCCTCATGTATGAGGTGCTTATTTACCTTATGACTGGAGATGTCATAGTTGTGTGTCATGTGCTAAAGTAGAGCATGTTGGAAACATGGATGTCTGTCATATGCTGTGGTCCTATGATTTCGTCCTTCATATATGAAATTGAAAAGATGTTTTTTTTAAAACTGTGCGTGATGTTTGCTGTACAATCATAAGCATCACATGTAATTTTGCATCAGAAGTAGTCAGATTTGTCTTTATGACATGCTCCCTGAGGTAATACTCACATTCCTAAAGAACATGTGATGCAGAAATAAGTAACCAGAGCAGGATTGAGTGATAAAGTGAGGTGTTTAATTACATATCGTAACAATGTGTTTAGAGTAACTATTGGTGAAAAAAGTTTCAAACTATCTGCTGTCTGCGACGCATTCCTGCATCTGTGTTTGGATGTTACCCCTCATTTTCCCTAGCACCATCCGCCTCCTCCTCCTCCTCAGGCAGTTCTTGTTCAGGTTCATGTAGGCAGATGTTTCTCCTAAAACAAATGTTGTGCAGGATGGCACAAGTCAATATTATCTTGCAGACCATTTCTGGGGAATATAGTAGGCTGCCTCCTGTGATGTCCAGGCACCTGAATCTCGACTTCAGGATGCCAAAGGTCCGTTCCACAATGGTGAGTGTACTCCGATGTGCCTCATTATAGGCACGCTCTGCTGCTGTGCTTGGGTTGGGGAATTGGGTCATGATCCATGCCTGGATCCCAGAGCCCTGATCAGCTGAGAAAGAAAATAGGAGTAAGTATTTTGTTGTTGCTTGCACGAAGAATGTCATGTAGCATTTCAGTTGATATCTTGTGTCGTCTGTGACTCATATGTTTTTGTGGCATTGTGTGAAACTGCAGTTCAGTATGTGTGTACCATGCATTGTGTAGTGAGCAACATGTTTTAGTGTGCTTTCAATGGAGGGGAAATTACACTTCCACACACAATATATATTCTGATGTGGTGGTAATATTGTTGCACTACATGGATTGAACATCCCATCCACTTAGACATATGTCTTTGCAGAAGTGAGGCCCTTTGATTAGGCTTGGTGACAATGCCCAACACATCTCCCTATGTTAGCAGCACAGAGGTGTTCAGTATTGACAATGCACAATTGTCCCATGTGTGACTTGGTTCTATGTAGACCTTTGTGGTTCCCTCTTCCAGTAGTGTGCGAACGTGCTCAAGGGAACCTGGCTAACTGTCTCGTGGAGGTGGATGTATTTGTGTAAGAAGTGTCATCTCCCTGTACATCTGTTATTGTGATGGACAATTGGCTCTTTCAGTTTGTGCAGTAGTGTGCAGTTTGCATTAGTGGCACATCATAATGTGTTCATAGCATAGTCCACTTCCTTATTGCTACCTGGCAACGTCACCCCAGGAGTGATGTGTGATGTTGCGACTGCCTCAGTATTTCCATGTCACCTACATGTGAGTCAGCATCATCATGCTATGTGTCCCATGGTGTTTGATCTGCAGGAACACACATTGTACATCTCTTCCACAGTACTTATTGCTCGGGAGGGTGTGGGATTGACTATGTAGCCTAATGTAATAGTATATGATTCATCTTCCAAATTGTACTTCCAGGACAGGCCATGTCATTGTAACTGTGTGCTTTGACATTGGTCCTTTGTAGCTCTAGAGTGGTGTCTATTGTTATTGGCAGCCGTCATTTTTCCATAGGTGTATATCCCATTGTGTCCGGGTGTACAACATAACTACCTGTGTCACACCTCATTATCTTCCTGCCCACGTGTCAATGTAGTGGTATATGTATTGTGTGTCCTACAGGGTTGCTGTGCCATGTGTATATTGCTAGGTTTATGGACTTACCAACAAGAAGGCCATTGCCATATCATCTGTCCTGGAAGTGCAGATTGATGGTGCTGTCGAGGAAGAAGAAGGAATCATGTACACTCCCAGGATACTTGGCCAAGATGTTGGTAAACAATCCCTGGTGGTCAACTATGGCCTGCACATTTATGGAGTGGGTGTGCTTTCTGTTCCGGTATAGATGCTCTGTTGCAGCATGTGGTACAATCCAGACATGGGTGTAGTCAATAGCACCAAGCACATGCGGGAAGCCATGTATTTGGTAAAACCCCCTGTTTAGTCTCCTGCTGCTTCTGCTGTGTGTTGGGGAAACTTATGTGGCGGGTGTGAGGGAGATGATGGCATCTAGGACCTAGGGAAGGAAGGCGGAGAATAAGGGCTATAATACCCCAGTGACCAGGGCACCATTGTTTGTAATGAGCCACTTGCCAACAAGTGCAGGACAGCTAGCAGCTTGGTCACTTGTGGTATATTGGCCCTCATTACAACCCTGGTGGTCGGTATTAAAGCGGCGGCGTTAGACTTTTCATCCTTGGCATGGTCTCCCTTAACTTTTTGCCTCTGTTCCCCAGGTTATTGATATGTGCTGGACTCTGATTTTGCTGTTTTTATTACTCTGGGCACTTTACCACTGCTAACCAGTGCTAAAGTGCAAGTGCTCCTGTTTAAAATGTGTATGTAATTGGTTCTCCATGATTGGCATATTTGTTTTACTGTTAAGTCCTTAGTAAAGTGCACTAGAGGTGCCCAGGGCCTGTAAATCAAATGTTACTAGTGGGCCTGCAGCACTGGTTGTGCCACCCACACAAGTAACCCTGTAATCATGTCTCAGACCTGCCACTGCAGTGTCTGTGTGTGTAAATGTGCACTGTAAATTCGACTTGGCAAGTGTACCCACTTGCCAGGCCTAAACCTTCCCTTTTCTTACATGTAAGGCACCCCTAAGATAGGCCCTAGGTAGCCCCAAGGGCAGGGTGCAGTGTATGGTTAAGGTAGGACATATAGTAATGTGTTTTATATGTCCTGACAGTGAAATATTGCTAAATTCGTTTTTCACTGTTGCAAAGCCTGTCCCTCTCATAGGTTAACGTGGGGGCTACCTTTAAATCTGATTAAAGTGTAGATTCCCTTTGGGAGCGGATGGACATGTGGAGTTTGGGGTCTCTGAGCTCACAATTTAAAAATACATCTTTTAGTAAAGTTGACTTTAAGATTGTGCGTTTGAAAATGCCTCTTTTAGAAAGTGAGAATTGTCTTGCTCATACCATTTCTGTGACTCTGCCTGTTTGTGGATTCCCTGTCTGGGTCAGTTTGACAGTTGGGCTTGTTGCACCTCACACTAGACAGTGACACAAAAGGAGCTGGGGTGTAGTCTGCATTTCCTGATGAGCCATCTGTGCTAGGAGGGATGGGAGGAGTGGTCACTTACACCTGAAAGGGCTGTGCCTGTCCTCACACAATGTAGTCTACGACCCCCTGGTGAGTGTCTGGGGCCTGGCCTGGGCAAGGCAGGATTTCACATTCAAAAGAGACTTTACTTTGAAGTAGGCCTACTTCAAAGGAGAAATTGGGTATAAGAAGGGCACCCAAAACCACAAATTTTAGAAACACTTCTGGAACCAAGAGGAACCTCTGCCTGAATAGCTGAGGAAGAAGGGCTGCCCTGCCTGTGACTGTGCTTTGTGGAGCTTTCCTGCAGTGCTGCTTCTGCCAGAGTAAGAGGGCAAAGACTGGACTTTGTGTGCCTTCCATCTTGTGAAGAAATCTCCAAGGGCTTGATTTAGAACTTGCCTCCTGATGTTTGAAGTCTCAGGGACAGCACAGACTTCTCTTTGCTAGCACCTGGAGTCTCTGGAGAGACTCCTGCTCGGACAAGTGGTGCCCTATCCAGTCCCTGGGCCCTTGAAAGGAAAGCTGGTGGAAATTCAAGGAAATCGACTCTGAAGGACTCCGGACCGACGCCGCTGCTGAATCCGGTGACGCCGCCTGCACCCGACGCCGTGACCTTCGCTGGAACACGACGCTCTTTGCAGGCCGACGCCGCTGCAGCCCCGCTGAAGTCTGCGGCTCCGTGGAAGTCGCCACACCATGTCGTGACCAACGCCGCTCGAAGTGCGTGGATTCAACGTTTTGCACAGACACTGCGATCCCCGACTTCGCGCATCGGCTTGTTTTCACTCTTCACCAAAGGTACTTGGGGGTCTACACGACTCCGTGTCCGGCGCCGCTGGTGTCGGCTTGTTGGGAATGACTCCGTCACGACGCCGTATTAACATCTCATCGAAGCATTTTTTGTTTCTAAACGCTATTTTTGAGTTTAATCTTTAAAAATTCATAACTTGACTTGTGTATGTCGGATTTTTGTCGTTTTGGTCTTGTTTTGTTTAGATAAATATTTTCTATGTTTCTAAACCTGTGTTGTGTCATTTTGTATTGTTTTCATTAAGTTACTGTGTGTGTTGGTACAAATACTTTACACCTAGCACTCTGAAGTTAAGCCTACTGCTCTGCCAAGCTACCAAGGGGGTAAGCAGGGGTTAGCTGAGGGTGATTCTCTTTTACCCTGACTAGAGTGAGGGTCCTTGCTTGAACAGGGGGTAACCTGACTGTCAACCAAAGACCCCATTTCTAACAGGCAGTAATACCGCCACCAGGCCGGCGGTAATACCGCCACCAGGCCGGCGGTAATACCGCCACCAGGCCGGCGGTAAAAGAAATGGGATTTGGACCATGGCGGTTACCCCCATCCAAAACTGCCACTTTAACACACCGACCACCAGGGTGGTAACAGCCGCTGGGCTGGAGACTTCGGTCTCCAGCCCGGCAGCCGCCACAATCCCACCCTCTGGATTACGACCCGGCCTACCACCATGGTTTTCGTGCCAAACATACTGCCACGAAAAGCATGGCTGTAGGCACTATCAGTGCCAGGGAATACCTTCCCTGGCACTGATAGGGGTCTCCCCCGGTCCCCTCCCCAGAGTCATCCCCCACCTTTCCCCTCCCGCTCCTGCCCCCTGCACATATACACATGCACACCCATATACACACATGCACACACGCGTACCCAGCACCACCCATGCATGCACACATACATACCCACACACCGCAACACACACCAACATACCTTGTCACACACATGCATTCACAATACACAACACTCACAATCACTCATTCACGCATGCATCCTACGCGACTCACACCCGCGTACATGCATACCAACACATACACACGCACCCCACATACACAAAAAACCCTCCATCTCCGGTTGGAGAACCCGACTTACCTGCTTGCAGGGGGTCCTCCGGCTGGAGACGGTCTGTGGCGCGTCCACCAGCAAAACACTGCAATGTTCCTTGCTACAGATTCGTTCGGTGGTATTTTGCTGTCAGCAGTGCCGCCTTACCGCCGTCCACCGCCATGACCATCAGCGGTGTTCCGCCAACATTCTGGTGGAATACCGTCTGCGTCATGATAACGGTAGACAGCTGGTAGACACAGCGGCAGCATGTTTGGTGGCCGTCACCAAGGCGGTGGGCGGTTGATACCACCAATGTTGAAATGAGGGCCATTAGGTGGTGTCTGCAGGCTGGCTGTTATCTGTGGCTCAATTTGGTGCAGCAGATGCTGTATGGCTTGCTAGTTGAGTCTGTAACTCCGGATGATATCCTCTTCCCTGAGGCCCTGGAGGATTGTCCTGGTCCAGAAGACACTCTTCTGCCTTCGGTGTTGCTTTTGAGGGCCATGTTTGGGTGGTGATGGCTGCTTCTGTTGGTCCTGTGCTCTGCGTCATCTGGCATGCTGCATCAGTAGCACCTCTGTGTTGTCCTTCTTGAGCAATGATGTTGCTTGTGTATGTTTTCCTTAAGTACTGTGTGTTTGCCCCATTTTAAAGCCTGCCCTGACCCAGGCATTAAAATTTGACGCAAATCGGCCTTTGCATCATTTTTCAAGTCTGCATCCCACGCGTGCATCATTTTCTCCCTGTTGGATAAATATGGCGTTAGGGTGTTTGAGTCATTTTTGGGACAGGAATGCCTACCTTGCATCTCATTGACGCAAGGCGGTTTCATGCATCCTTAAAATGATTCAAACTCCAATGTTTTGATGGTAGACGGCCTAGCGTCAAAATATAAATATGGAGTTAAGTTTGCACCGGATTTGTGTAAAAAAAAAAAAGAGGCAAATCCAGCACATACAGAGTATAAATATGACCCTAAGTGTTTTTTTTTTTTTTAACGTTGTTTCCCCGCCCCCTTGACATGCTTGTCATCAATATTTGCTGAACCTCCACTCTGGTACCAACTCACCATTACAAGGACTATGAATAACAGGCAGTGTCGAAACCTGTGTTTACAATTTGGAAATGTGATTGAAATGCTGTTTTTCTCTAAAAGTTGGGACGAATGTTATGTCCTTCCATTATGTAGTATCGTGCCACCCAAATTGTGTCGTTAGGTACATTATATACTCCACTTGTCGATCACTTGGACGCTTAGAAGTCATTAAGGCCCATATTTATACTTTTTGACGCAAAACTGCGCCAACGCAGTTTTGCGTCAAAAAAATTAGCGCCGGCTAACGCCATTCTGAAGCGCCATGCGGGCGCCGTATTTATTGAATGACGTTAGCCGGCGTTAGCCGCCGGCGCTGCCTGGTGTGCGTTAAAAAAAACGACGTACACCAGGCAGCGCCGGCGTACGGGGAAAATGGCGTATGGGCGTCCACAAATGGTGCAAGTCAGGCTGAGGCAAAAAAATCGCCACAACCCGATTTGCGCCATTTTTTTACGACGCCCATCCCCCATTGAAATGACTCCTGTCTTAGCAAAGACAGGAGTCATGCCCCCTTGCCCAATGGCCATGCCCAGGGGACTTCTGTCCCCTGGGCATGGTCATTGGGCATAGTGGCATGTAGGGGGGCACAAATCAGGCCCCCCTATGCCACAAAAAAAAATAAAAAAAATACTTACCTGGACTTACCTTAATGTCCATGGGGTGGGTCCCTCCATCCTTGGGTGTCCTCCTGGGGTGGGCAAGGGTGGCAGGGGTGTCCCTGGGGGCAGGGGAGGGCACCTCTGGGCTCATTCTGAGCCCACAGGTCCCTTAACGCCTGCCCTGACCCAGGCGCTAAAATCCGGCGCAAATGCGGGTTTTTTAGACCCGCCCACTCCCGGGCGTCATTTTTGCCCGGGAGTATAAATACGACGCATGTGCATCGGAGTAATTTTTTAAGACAGGAACGCCTACCTTGCATATCATTAACGCAAGGAAGGTGTTCACGCAAAAAAATGACGCTAACTCCATGAACTTTGGCGCTAGACGCGTCTAACGCCAAAGTATAAATATGGAGTTAGTTTTGCGTCGAATTTGCGTGGAAAAAAACGATGCAAATTCGGCGCAAACGGAGTATAAATATGCCCCTAAACCTCTCCTTTCTCACGCCTGCAGCCCAGGGTAGGCCGTTTGCTGGACACAAAAGAATAAAATGGGAAAACAAAGACTCATCAACATCAATGAATGTTATAGAGATGAAGTTGCTGTTGCAGTGCCCTTCCCGTTTTCCACACATTGCTACCGAGCCCTGTTAATATGAACAATGTCATCACAATTAATGTTCTTCATGGAAGGTGTCATGCTGATGCACTTTCATTATCTGATGTAGAGCTGCAAGCAGCTGCTCACTGTAAAGTCCAATTCACTAGAATTGATTTAAAAGCTTTGTATTGCAGTTCTCAGACTTCAACTTATCTCATCTTCAACCCCTAGGACTTTCATTAAATGTAGGAGAACAGATAACAAATGAAAAATAACTCACAAGCACAATTTTATTTGATTTGGCTCAAAAACTGTGTGATTCAAGCAACAGAACCCATCACATAACGTACCTCGTACAGTACGCATTTTAACCGTGAAGTTATTTGAATCAATCCTTCCATTTTCTCTTTGCCGGTGTTTCCCAGAAGAGTACAAGTCACAATTGGTTAACCTTGGTTTTGTATGAACCCGTTACTCGATAAACTGGTATAAATTGGTTTTGGTAAAGCATGAAAATAACATAACAGCAGTAGTCGCACACTATCCCCTCGGTGAGCTTTGTGGGTCCCCTGATGCTCAGCTTTTAGATATGTGACTGTGAAAGCATATGCCATTGGATTCGCCGACATCAATTATGAATATTATTGTGACAAATAAAACAAACAAATGCATCGGTGCTGTGTTTGTTGGCTTTACTTCATAATGGTTTCCAGGAGAAGAATTTGAAAAAAAGAGCGACTACATTACTACATAGCACACGGGCACAAAGCGTACATGCAGCACAAACAACCTATGTTTACAATCTACATAACTAATAAAAAGCAAGCTTCCTGGGGTTGCATCTGAAAAGAGAAGTAGAATTATAAATACATATATACTTTTTTGTTCATGCCAATAATTGCAGACTTCACTATTGAAACGGATTTTCTATGGACAAGCATTGTGTTTAAGTCTTTATATTTAATTCAAGCAGAAACAGACCGATTGATACCATAGAAATAATTATTTGTCGCATAGAGGTGTATGTTAAAACAAGCGTGCGTTGTTGCATATTCAAATATCCAGCATACCAGTGGCACCTAAAATGGATACAGTGCTGAATCTAAAATGCTGTAAAAATATGCTTTAACCTTCCGAATTCGATAATTGTAACTGTATTTAATATAGCGTATAATAACCCTGGCGAGGCGTAGAAGCTGTTTTTGGAGGGTAGCTCTCTACTCCAGAAAGTTGATTCTGATGAATTAGTATAGGGAAACCTAACTTGTTATTTCAAGTAAGTCTGACAAGACATGTAAGTCTGTTAGCTGTATTGAATAGGATAAAGGAGGGATAAAGGAAAATCTGGAAAGTGTTATTTGGGACATCCTGTAGTAAAAGGTTTCGGATGAGTCAAAGGAGGGGTAGAGAAGGGAAGAGTCTAGGAAGTGTTATTTTGGAGACCAAAGAGGTAAAATGAGGTTTGGAATGAGACAGAAGAGGGCTGGAGGACGGCACTAGAGAGCTATTAGGGAGATTATAATGGTACAATGAGATTTTGGAGAAGTCAGAGAGTGGAAGTAGAGGATATTATAAGAGAGGTATCAAATGAGACATAGGCCCTCATTACAACCCTGACGGTCGGTGTTAAAGTGGCGGTAATACCGCCAACAGGCCGGTGGAAAAATATGGGATTACGTCTGTGGCGGAAACCGCCAACATAGACAGCCACATTAACACTCCGACCACCACGGCGGTACAAACAAACAGTGCGCCAGACACCGCCAACAGACAGGCAGGAGACAATGTACCGCCCACCCTATCACAACACGGCTATCCGCCACCTTTTCCGGGGCGGAACCAACGCGAATAAAAACATTGCGGAAACAGTACACAGAAGGGAAAACACTCACCTCTCCACACCCCACGAGGAACCAGGGCGCCATGGAGCCCGAGTTACAGATACTGCCGGCGAAGGTCTTCCTGCTCCTCTATCAGGAGCTCCAATGACGGCGGCAACGACCAAGGTGAGTACTGCAATTACAACACAGGGGAGGGGGGAGGGAAAAGAGAGTGACACACACACGCAACACCCCCACCCCTACCCACACCCACAACACCATACACACAAATACATGCAGCAACATTTCATATACCCCCTTTGAATAACGCAAGGACAAAATTAAATGATTGTCACAATTGTAATCAATCAAAGTCCATTAGTCAAAAGTACAAATCCAGTATATATAATTATGTACACCAACAACACAAGTCCGGATAGTGCACCAATCATTGTCTGTGGACCACTGGGCCCCAAATGCATGGGCGAGGCCCACACATGATACCTGACTCCAAACGGAGAGAACACTGGAGGGGCATCACATAGAAAATATACAGGCACCTCAGCGGAGGGGGGGTGCACCTCAGCCTGATGAACGCACGACACCACTGCTCCACGAGGGGGCTCCATGCCCATTGATGTATCCTAAGGAGTGCAAAGCCACAGTCTCTCAAGTCTTTCCAGTGGGTGGTTTGCCCACTGCTTTATCCTGGGGAGTGCAAAGCCACAGTCTCTCAAGTCTTTTCAGTGGGTGGTTTGCCCACTGCTTTATCCTGGGGAGTGCAAAGCCACAGTCTCTCAAGTCTTTTCAGTGGGTGGTTTGCCCACTGCTTTATCCTGGCGAGTACAAAGCCACTGTCTCTCAAGTGGATAACAGTCTCCACTGGTTCTGGAGGGAGTGCTTCATCCTGCCAAGAACTGTGTGAGTGGATGTGATACTCCACTGGTTCTGGAGGGGGCTTTGTGCCCAGAGTGCTTCATCCTGCCAAGGACAGAGGTAGTGGATGTGATACTCCACTGGTTCTGGAAGGGGCTTTGTGCCCAGAGTGCTTCATCCTGCCAAGGACTGGGGTAGTGGATGCTGTTCTCCACTGGTTCTGGAGGGGGCTTTGTGCCCAGAGTGCTTCATCCTGCCAAGGACTGAGGTAGTGGATCCCTTTCTCCACTGGCTCTGGAGGGGGCTTTGTGCCCAGAGTGCTTCATCCTGCCAAGGACTGAGGTAGTGGATGAGATACTCCACTGGTTCTGGAGGGGGCTTTGTGCCCAGAGTGCTTCATCCTGCCAAGGACTGAGGTAGTGGATGCCTTTCTCCACTGGTTCTGGAGGGGCTTTGTATCCAGAGTGCTTCATCCTGCAAAGGACTGAGGTAGTGGATGAGATACTCCACTGGTTCTGGAGGGGGCTTTGTGCCCAGAGTGCTTCATCCTGCCAAGGACTGTTGTAGTGGATGCCTTTCTCCACTGGTTCTGGAGGGGGCTTTGTGCCCAGAGTGCTTCATCCTGCCAAGGACTGAGGTAGTGGATGAGACACTCCACTGGTTCTGGAGGGGGCTTTGTGCCTAGAGTACTCCACGTGCATTGTGGCTGGAACAATACACTCGCATGGGTGTGTGTGCCACGAGATTGTCGAGGTACAGGTAGGATGATACGCCATGGAGGCCGAGACATACCCCACACTGCTGCGGCTTTGCATTCCAGATGCAGGTGACAACTGTGATGACAGTGATGCTTCATGGAAGCTACCCATGGTCCTGGAACTCACCACCAGCCTCGGACAACTGGCCACTGGGATGGTAGCCATGTCTGCTGTGGTGCCACTGTCTGAGGATGTCGCTGGGCCGCTGGCAGTGCTTGCGGCGGTGTCAGTCGCGGTGGTGCTTGCGGCGGTGTCAGTCACAGCGGTGCTGGCTGCGGGGTCTGGGGCGGCGGTGCTGGCTGTGGGCTCTGTGGCAGCGGTGCTGGCTGTGGGCTCTGTGGCGGCAGAGCTGGCAGCGGGCTCGGTGTCGGCGGTGCTGGCTGCCAGCTCTGTGGCGGCAGTGCTGGCAGCGGGTTCTGTGGCGGTGCAGGTGACGGTGCAGGTGGCGGTGTTCTCCGCCGTACAGGTTGGCGCGGTGTGGACAGAAGGTGTGACACTGGTCCCTCAGTCGGTGCCACCATGCCCTCTCCTGACCTGCCCTTCAGTTTATGGCCCTTGCCCACCTTTGATGGTGGCGCAGCTGTCTTGCCACTATCCCCTTTCATTTTCCCTGTCCCCTTGGTGGCAGGTGTTTTTGGCTTCTCCCTCTGGGACGTGGGCACCTTTTTCCCCTTGGCAGGTGGTGGAATGTCCTTGCCCTCGCTCCGTGGCACACTGGCAGCCCTGATGGTTGGCACACTCCAGTACCCTGCAGTTGCTGGCACCACTGTGCCGGGGGATGTGGTGGCTGAGGTGCGGGTCTGGGACCTGGAAAGCTTGGCCCTAGGGGAAGGACGGGGGGGAGGTGTATGGAAGAGGTCAATATTAGCCAGGAAAAGTTTTTTAGACACACTGGGACGGGTAGATGGAGGGGGTTTGGGAGTGGAGGTAGAGGTAGTGGTTGTAGGAGGTGTACGTCTGTTGAATGTGGGTGAAGGTGCATGGGCTGGAGGCTGTTGTGAGGTAGATGGCTGTTTGGTGGGTATGTGCCTGCGTTTGTGTACTTTGGAAGGAGGGGTCAGTGACACACTGGGAGAGGACACAGGGGATGTGTGAATGGTAGTGGGGTGGTGAGTGCACATGAGCGGTGTGTGGTGAAGGGCTTGCTGGTGATGGAGGTCATGGCTGAGGATGTACTGCATGCAGGTGTGAGTGGAGACGAGACTGGTAGGGAGGAGGGAGACATGGAGGAGGGGGACACAGTGGAGGAAGTGGATGTTGGTGTGTCTCCATGAGGATGGTGCTTGTGTGACTGCCAGTGGGATGTGTGGTGCTTATGTTTGCCATGTCCACTCTTGTGTGTTGATGAGTGTGCATGCTGGTCCGATGGTGTGCTTGGGATAGGTTGAGGTACAGGGGATTGGGTCTGGGTAGAGGAAGTTGGAGGGGGAGGCTGGACAAAGGGACAAAGGCTGCCATCAGTGCTGAGACCAGAGCCTGAAATGCCCTCTGTTGGGCTGACTGGCCAGAATGAATGCCCTCCAGAACGCAAATGCCACTCAGCACCCTGGATGGCATTCAGAATGGTAGACTGCCCAACAGTGAGGGATCTCAGGAGGTCAATAGCCTCCTCACTGAGTGCAGCGGTGCTGACTGGGGCAGTGCCTGAGGTGCCTGGGGCGAAGGAGATGCCCATCCTCCTGGGTGAGCGGGCACGGGACACACGCTGAGGTTGCTGCCGGGAGGGCACTGCTGGTAGGGGGGTGGCGGCTGTACCTGTTAATGCGGGGGGCACAGAGGGGCGAGGGAGCTCCCATCAGAGGAGGAGTCGCTGTCACTGCTGTCAGCTCATGTCCCTGCCTTGGAGCTCCCCTCGCCCTCCGTCCACTGGTGACTTCAGACTCAGTTGTTTCACCTTCCAGGGCCAAGTGGGATGCAGCTCCCTCCTGCTCCGGTGCCAATCCTCCTCCGCCTGATGATGCTTTTGCACACAAGAACAGGGAGACCACAAAAAGGGGGGGAAAGACAGAAGAAAGACAAGTTCAGTGCATGCAACACCACTACCATTGGCGGACACTACAGACACAGCACCCCTCCGCACTACGCCATGCACATATAGTTCCTAGATTAATCACATGCCCATGGGGTACAAGGCCTAAGCCCGATTGCTGCACACTTTGAAGTCACAGGAGCCTGACTAGGTGTAGATGGCACTAACCACTAGTGGGGTTGGGGTGCCACTGAGCCTGCCTCACAAGGGACCTTGCCTACCAAGCTCGCCCTGACCTAGGGGAACCCACTGCCCACCTCCCCCACCCAGACACCTCGTAATGCGTGCAGAGTCAGCTGAATGAGAGTGTACTCACCTCCTTGTGGCTGCTGTGATGCCCTCAAGCGCCCATCCAACTCCGGATACGCCACCGCCAGGATCCAGAACATCAGGGGGGTCATGGTGCGACGGGCACCCCTCCCACGTTGGGAGGCCATCCCCTGCTGGGCCTCCGCCATCTTCTTGCTCCAGCGGCGAAGGTCCTCCCATCTTTTACAGCAGTGGGTGCTCCGTCTGTGGTGGACCCCCAGGGTCCGGACGTCCTCGGCGATGGCACGCCAAATAGCCTTCTTCTAGTGGGCACTGACCTAGAGAAATAGTACAGGGGAAAAGGTCAATCTTTACCCGTCTGGACCATCATACTCATTGGCCCACATTCCCACCTTTGCCCTGATGCACATACACTCACTGTCCACACATGCAGGCCTCAGTCCCCCCTTCCCCATTTATCTTCCATCCACACCACTCCAAACAGTCATTGCCCATGCAGCATGCTCACAGTGTGCTCACCTGTTTGTCTGGAGGACCGTACAGTTGTGTGTACTGGGGGAGGACCCAATCCACTAGTTTTTCCAACTCCTCCGAAGAGAAGGCAGGGGCACTTTCCCCAGACACATGAGCCATCGTCGCTTCCAGACTGAAGTCACAGCAGCACTTGCAGTGTAGATCCTCTCCTGTTGAAAGGCAGGTATCAAGTGAGTGAACAGACAGAAAATGGCGGTCACGTCCGTGGCGGTGCGTACCGTCACCGCCGGCGTACATCCTCATTGGCTGCTCGGACCCATAGGGTCCAATGTTAACCAATGCAAGATTGTGCCGTGGTCTTCGACCACCTACCGTGACGGTGTACAACGCCAGCGCAGTTACCTCATATCCCCTTGTCCCACTTTACAGGTCAAGCAGCCGCCATTTCAGGGGCCACATGGCATTAATATTAACTGTGTCACACCAATGTAGGCCTTGAATACACACAGTAACAGGCACATTGTGGATTAATAAATGTGTGCAAATGACAGTTTGTGATACCTCAGTATTGGCTGACTCTCTGCTCGCTGTTCTCGTCCATAGAGCAAATCTGCTGGGGCAGGTGATGAGATGGCGGCATCCTCCGGTGTACAGACCGCTGGTGGACCTGTCGACAATGGAAGAGAGACATGTAATAGTCACCTACAGACTTGATCGTGCAACAATCCATGAACTGTGTGCCCAGTTGGAGCCAGACCTGATGTCAGCTATCCGCCATCCCTCAGGAATACCCCCTCTAGTTCAGGTCCTGTCAGTGCTCCATTTCCTGGCAAGTGGTTCCTTTCAAACAACAGTGGCCATTGCATCAGGGATGTCCCAGCCAAAGTTCTCTAACGTGTTGACCAGAGTGTTGTCTGCCCTGCTGAAACACAAGCGCAGCTACATCGTGTTCCCTCAGGTGGAGTATTTGCCCACAGTGAAAGGTGACTTCTATGCCCTGGGACATATCCCCAACATCATAGGTGCCATTGATGGGACACATGTGTCCTTGGTACCCCCGCAGGAGTGAACAGGTGTACAGAAACCTGAAGAGCTACCATTCAATGAATGTGCAGATGGTGTGTTTGGCCGACCAGTACATCTCCCATGTGAATGACAAATTTCCTGGCTCAGTGCATGACGCTTACATTCTGAGGAATAGCAGCATCCCTTATGTGACTACAGAGGCACTGTGTGTGGCTAATAGGTAAGGACAAGGACCCCATACAGTGTGAATAGTTGTCTGGGTATGGGGTTGTCCCTACGGGTTATTGTGTGTCTGACAGTTGTCCCTCGACATTTGCAGGTGACTTTGGTTATCCCAACCTGTCATGGCTACTGACCCCAGTGAGAAATCCCAGGACTAGGGCAGAGGAACGCTACAATGAGGCACACGGGCGAACTAGGAGGGTGATTGAAAGGACCTTCGGCCTCCTGAAGGCCAGGTTCCGGTGCCTCCATATGACAGGTGGTTCTCTCTACTACTCGCCAAAGAAGGTGTGCTAGATCATCGTGGCCTGCTGTATGCTGCACAACCTGACATTGCGATGGCAGGTGCCTTTTCTGAAGGAGGATGGTGCAGCTGGTGGTCTTGTGGCAGCTGTGGAGCCTGTGGACAGTGAAGAAGAGGACGCAGAAGAAGAGGATATTGACAACAGAAACAACATAACCATACAATGCTTACAATGAGACACAGGTAAGATGTCACTGCCTCCCACATCTCATACTATTGTTGGAGCTAGCATAAGTCTGTCATTTTCACTCAGTGTATGGACCCTTGCCTTTCCATTTCACAGATGTGGGTCCCACTTTGTGTCCTCTGCTATATTTCCTCCAGCCCTACAACTGTGTTACATCGGTATGTGAACAATTAAATTGACATTGCCATATTCCATGGTTATTGCAATTACACGTTTGTGAAAGCACAGAGTGACTCCAGATTGTTTTGTGATAGAAGTGTGTTTATTTCTGTGAAAATAAGTGGAGGGGGTTGTAAAATGGGCAGGGGGCATGGTGGAGGAATGTCCATGGCAGAGTCCAATCTATTTGTTTCACAGGTGCATTGTCCAAAGGGGCATGGGAAGTGGAGCAGTGGCAGTTGAAGAATAGACAAGGTGAAGAAGTGGGACAGAAGGGTGACATTCAGGGGGGTCCCATTTCCTCGCGGGTATCTTGGCAATGTTCTCTGTCTTGTTCCTGGATCTCAGGGATCGTTTGCGGGGTGGTTCTCCATCTGCAGGGGGTGGGGTGCTGGTGTTGTGTTCCTGTGGCTGTGCCTCCTGTCCACTAGCGCCGGCGGAGGGCTGTTCATCATCCAGGCTAGTGTCAGGGGCCTCTTGTTGTGCCACAGTGTCCCTCCTGGTGTTGACAAGGTCTTGCAGTACCCCTGCAATGGTGACCAGGGTGTTGTTTATGGACTTCAGGTCCTCCCTGATCCCCAGATACTGTTCCTCCTGCAGCCGCTGGGTCTCCTGAAACTTGGCCAGTACTGTTGCCATCGTCTCCTGGGAATGATGGTAAGCTCCCATGATGTTGGAGACGGCCTCGTAGAGAGTGGGTTCCCTGGGCCTGTCCTCCCACTGTCGCACAGCAGTCCTCCCAGTTTCCTTGTTTTCCTGAGCTTCTGTCCCCTGAACCGTGTGCCCACTGCCACTGCCCCCAGGTCCCTGATTTTCTTGGGTTGGTGGGTTTGCCTGGGTTCCCTGTAGTGGTGGACACACTGCTGCTTGACGTGTGCTGGGGACAGAGGGATGGGCCCACTGGGTGGGTGCTGTGCTGGTGTTTCCTGAGGGGGGAGGCTCTGTGGTGGCTTGTGCCAGTGTCATGGGAACTGACTGTCCCGAGGTCCCTGATGGGCCGGGCTGGTCATCTTGATCCAGTTGTGCAGAGCTGCTGTCATCACTGTGGGTCTCTTCTGTGGGGGGACTGGATATGTCTGGTACCTCCTGTCCGGTGACTTTGGGTTGGGGTCCTGCAGGGGTGTAAATGCATGATTATTGCATCTGTGTGTGCCATTGTGTGCAATGGGTGAGTGACCCTGTACTCCAGTGCTTGCATTCTTGTCTTGGTCCTTGTGTGATATTTGGTTTGGGGTCTGTGTGGGTATCTGTAGTGGACATGCTTTGGTGATGGGTATCCATGCTTTGGTGTTGCATGCAGGGCTTGGTGTTGGGATGGGTGGGTTGTGATAGTGGGGCATATGTGAGGTGTTGGAGTGATGGGAGTGAGGGTGAGGGTTAGGGTGGGAGTATGTGATGGCATGCAGGTAGGGTGGGGGATATAATAGTAAAGCTTCGACTTACCAGAGTCCAGTCCTCTTGCTACTCCTGTGAGGCCCTCAGGATGCAGTATTGCCAATACCTGCTCCTCCAATGTTGTTAGTTGTGGGGGAGGAGGTGGGGGTCCACCGCCAGTCCTCTGTACAGCAATCTGGTGTCTGGAGACCATGGAACGCACCTTCCCCCATAGGTCATTCCACCTCTTCCTGATGTCATCCCGTGTTCTGGGGTGCTGTCCCACTGTGTTGACCCTGTCGGCGATTCGGCCCCATAGCTCCATCTTCCTTGCAATGCAGGTGTGCTGCACCTGTGATCCGAATAGCTGTGGCTCTACCCGGACGATTTCCTCCACCATGACCCTGAGCTCCTCTTCAGAGAACCTGGGGTGTCGTTGAGGTGACATGATGTGGTGTGGGTGATGTGTGAGGTGGTGTGTGTTGTGATGTGTGAGGGGATGTGTTGTTGTGTGTTGTTTGAGGTGCCTGGATGTGTAAGTGATGGTGTTGTGTGTCTCTGGATGCTGGTGTTGTTTATGGTGGTGTCTCTCTCTCGCGTGGTATCAGAATTCTGGTAGTAAGGGTTTGTGGATGATGTGGGTGGGTGTTTTATATTGTATTGGGTGTGTAGGTGTGGTGTGTGTATGTGTGTCAGGTGTGTGTATTTCGAATTGTCCAATGTGGTTGTGATTTGTAAATGCGTGTGTATTTTGAGCGCAGTGGTGTGTACCTCCAATGGAATATCGCGGTTGAAAGACCGCCGCGTATATTCGTGGGTCCTGATAGTGTGGGCATATTCCTGTTGGCATGACGGTGGAGGTTTTGTTATCGCTAGTTTATCACTGACCTTTGGTGTGGCGGACTTGTGTGGGTGTCTGGATTATGGCGGATTCCGAGCTGTGGGTCGTAATAGCTGTAGCAGAATTCCACGGGCGCAGTGGTATGTTGATGGTCTTCTGCACGACGGTAAGCGACATTTACCGCCAGGGTTGTAATGAGGGCCATAGAGTAGTATATTGAAGTTGAAGTTGTTTTTTTTTCTTTTTTTCTCATGCAGTTATTTATTTATTTTGTCTACAGTAGGAGTAGAGCAACAAATATGCACACTCATAACTACATAGAAAGGTATACATGCGTATGGAAAATAATAAAGAGATATAAATTTGCATTATGTAAATTCCCAAATTTACATATATGGATAAGCAGTTAGAAACTCCAACTTTGAAGTGTTGCTGTATATAAAGCTAATTTCTTATGCATTTTGTCTTTTCTTTTTTAATTTGTTTATTTTTTTATATTTTTCTTTATCTTTAATTATTTCCAAATCTTTCAATATTGAAGAATTATCGATACAATTGTTATGATCATATTTACACATTGTGACAGATAAAAATAAAACAGAGACCTACAAGCTTATAATCACATAACATATGTATATGAAGAAGTGACCTAGATACATGGTAAGCATAAATATTTTATATAGTTTAACCATAAGTAGTGTATACATTTGTTAAGTAGATCTTTGAGAATCTGTATATATTTTTAAACGATTAATAGCATATATATATTTGTACAAAGAATTGCACATATCCACCTACATACATATAATCAAACTAAACATCTACATACACAGGTATATGCTGTACATTTGTGTTTTCAGTATGGTGATCATGTAGCAAAGAACTAACTCACAACTAGTCCTCTAAAGTTAAGATAGTTATCTATAGATCTTATGTTTGGAGATAGTGAATTCCATAGTTTGGCTGCTTGAACAGAGAAGGTTGTACCACCCATATTTTCTTTCTTGTATGCTGGGGTTTTGAGGGGAGGAACTAACCTGGAACGGAGGTTCCTTTTGCATAGGTATTTGGTGATTTTATTCCCAATTAAATGTGAATCTCTTCCATGTATTGCTTTGTGGGTGATACAGAGCTGTTTGAAGGCAAGTCTTCTGGCAACCGCTAACCAATGTAGGGCCCTCAAGGCAGGGGAGATGTGAGCTTGGGGTTTCACATGTATGAGTAGACTAATGGCAGAGTTCTGAATCTGAATCCTTTGTAGCCTTTTCATAGTTGATTTGGATGATTCATTGTAGAGGTCATTGGTGTAAACAAGTTTAGACAGTACAAGAGAGATAGTAGCTTGGACCTTGTGTGGAAAGCCTAGACAAAGGAAGATGTGTCACACAGTGTTTGTAGCTGTGAAGATTGAGCTTGCTAACTTATGCACTTGGGCTTTCATCAACAGTTTGGAGTTCATGGTACCGAGGATTCTTACTTCTTTGGACACTTTAGGAGATAGTTCCAGATCATCAGACCTGGTGCAAAGAGGATGATAATTTTTCCATTTGCCGCATGTAAGTATTTCAGTTATTGATGCATTCAATTTGAGATGGCTCCATGCTATCCACTGATCAACAGCAGCTGAAGATTTTTGAGTTTCCAACGTATTTTGGGGCTTTCCAGTTTAAGATCTCTTTGTGTGTCATCTGTGTAGTTATAGCATGTGAGCTCAAATTCATTGATCATTGCCAGTAGTGACTTAATATAGTTGTTGAAAAGCATGTGTGAGATAAGAGGGCCTAGAGAGATCCCTACTTTGGTATGTGCGGTTTGGATGAGAAAGGGGCAGTATGGCTGTGCTCCAGTTGAGTGCAGTCCCCTCTAAGCCAGCTACGTAGAGCCTTTGGAATACAGTGTTATGATCAACTGTGTCATGAACCAAACTAACTAATCCAGGGTGTTAATTTAGGCACATGCAAATTTTTTCATTTTGTTGGCAGAATTGGCAGAATACGGTTACTCTGTGTTACTCTTCTAATGCAGAGTTTCATCAAAGTTCTTCCAATCACCACATGGCAGAATGTTACACATGTTCGAGCAACGCAATGACAAGGAGAACAATATGAGGCTCCAGCAAGCAAGCACGCTGGTGAGCGATATTTGGCCTCCTCTAGAATGATTTCCAGTTGCTACAAAGCTTTCCAGTGCCATTTTCAATACGGGTGGTTATGAGTGGTCATATTCAGAAGGTTGCTTCTCGAGTGCATGTTCTACTCGAGAAGCAACAAAATCAGCTTGAAAATCGGTTGTTGAGCAACTATTCTACCCAAATGGACAATTCAGGTAGTTTATTTTTCAACAGGAAGGAAGAGCCACAGAAACTCCAACTTCCTCTTCCTTTCCAGCAGGCTCTTCTAGTGCTTTGTGCTTTGTCCATCCATTGCTCACTTTTCATGTGGATCTGGAGGTGAAAGGATCACTTTCCTCATCTCCAATCCCTTGTGCAAAATTTCCATTGGATTTTCAGGGCTTTTGTGAGAAATCAACTCAAGTGAGTTAAAACATGTTTTAGATAAGTTTGTTTTTTGGTGGAGGACATCCACCTGTATTTTTCTGTAACTTGTTTGTTTTTTCTTCAATTTTTTAATTTGATTGTGGGTGGCCTGGAATTGCAGCAGATGCTTCATTTAATTTGACAGTTTGAAGAGAGCTCAGGCCTGGTTTTAACTCTTTTAGAGTATTTCTCCTTTTTATTTGTGCTATTTGTGAATTTTGCACTCATTCTTTTCTATTTTACACTGGTGACAAGTCTGCCCACAGACCACTGCCAGCAAGTCATTACTAGGCATTGGGAATATATTAAATAACTGTTTAGTGGGATATGTCTCTAAAACATCTATTGATTTAGTGCCAACCTTGGATTAAATGCAAAATGTGTTTTTTTTGTATTATAAGTGTTTCTGCAAAGAGTTTTAGGCCCTCATTACAAGCACCGCCAACAGGCTGGCGGTGCTTTCCTTGGGATTACGACTGCGGTGGAAGCACCGTGGTCGCTCCACCGGGACCGACGGTTTACCGCCACATTGGTCCCGGTGGTTGTAATCCCCCAGGGCAGCGCTGCTTGCTGCGCTGCCCAGGGGATTACGAGTCCCCCTCCCACTAGCCCTTTCATGGCGGTAGGAAACGCCATGAAAAGGCTAGTGGAAAGGGGCCCCATGGAGCTTTTCACTATCTGCATAGGGAGCCGGCTCCAATGTTGCGGCCAACATCCCCGCTGGGCCGGCGGGCCGAAACTAGGTTTCTGCCCGCCGGCCCAGATGGGATCTCGTAATGGCCACCGCGAGAGTGCGGCCGCATTGGCCAATGTTGTAATGAGGGCCATAGTGTATATTGTGGAACAATTTTTGATGTTTTGAGATGTTTATGGTTGGTGAATTTTTAAAGTTGACGTAATTATCATTTTTTTGGCTTAATTAATAGTTGTGTTTTCCATGTTTCCTCTTTTGTTGCTGGCCAAGTGGCCATTATTTAAGTGTGAGGTCATTATATGGCCATTTTGTGTAGTCCCTGTCCATATGCTTGCATGTGTTATCTGTTCTACTTGCCTCCCTGTTTGCAGCAGATTTTGACCATTTGGCTGGAAGTCATTTTCTGCATCCAGCCAGTGTCACATTGCCATAGGCTTGCATGTTCTCTCTGTTTGCCATGCATTCTTGCTCTCTGATGTTGTTTTAACATGTGACTGCCAGCCATTTTGTGCATCCAGCCAGTGTGTCTTTGCCCTAGGTTTGCATGGGTTCTTCTTTGTGCCCCTTGTTTCCTCTGTGTTGTTTGACCATCTGGCTGGTGGCCATTTTGTCCATCCAGCCAGTGTTACTTTGCCATAGACTTGCATTTTTTTGGTTGCCATGCCTTCTTGCTCCTTGTTGTTGTTTGTCCATGTGGCTGGCAGCTATTTTCTGCATCCAGTCAGTGTCCCTTTTGCCATGGGCTTGCATACAAACATTAGCAAGTATTGATCATTTTTTAATCTTAGGTTTATATTTTAATGTTTGATTTTAGTTTTTCTATTTGAATTTTGCATTTTATCTATTTTTATAGTATTTTTTACTTAAATTTTTCACTTTATTTTTTATTTTGTTTTTTTATTTTTTTATTTTGCTTTTGTATTTTAATTTTGATTTCCATTTTTTATTTTTCCTTTATTTTTTATTTAAATTTTTTAGTTTTTTCAATTTCTTGTTTTTTTATTTTTACTTTCGTTTAGTTTTTTATTTCATGTTATTTAATTCAGCATTTTGCCTTGATCTAGTCATTCATCTATCCCTCCACATCCATTCCTCCATCCATCTATTCACCAAAGGCACACAGCTGTGCTTCAGCATTTCTGTTTCTTTAGGTATTCCATTTCTTCCTGGACACACTGGCTGCAGTACACTGTAGACAAATCAGCAGCATAATTCATTTGTTTAATTATGTATCCATTTCCACCTTACTGCCATAGGTTTTTTGAGGATTATTCCATTCACCCATGCACCTCTCTCTAACTACCACACGTGTGTCCTTTAAGATGGATGGAGATAAAGAACTTTACCTGCATGTTGGGTTTCCTGATTTGAAATGAAATTTAATGGCTATGGTGGTGTTGTTTGACTTCAGAATGTTTGATTAAAGTGGTATTGATGACATAGTAACCAACCACACTAATATTGCATTTGTCTGTATTATCTCAACCTGCAACAATGCCAAGTTTCACTAAGTGCGTGTTTTTATTTCTTTGTTGCTTTTTAGATGCACAAGAGAAGAGACCTCACATTATCCACAGTGTTGCCTAAGAGGAGGCCTGTACATTTAGAGCTCCAGTCTCTTCAACTTGCAACGGTTTAGTGCCACAGCCAACTGAGAGCTTTCAGATAGCCCCAAAGAAAGTTGCTCCAAAGAAAGTAGTCAGTGAGAAGAAGCAGCTTTCCACCAATGGTGTGCTGACTTCAAACTTTTTTGATAGACCTGTGCCTGTCACACCGGCCTCCAGAGGGGAGACTGGGAGCACCACACCTACATCTACAGCAACATCCCTTCCTAAACCCAGACCATGATTGTCAGTAAGTCAGCCACTGCTATCATGGCGACACTGATGAACAGTGATGTTGAATTGGATATGTCCCTTTCTCAAAGTAGTAATGAATCATTTCAGGAAACAGATCAAGGTGGACAGCAGCCACAGCCAACAGTAGTAGATCTTGAAGACGTTGGAGCAGAACAGGAGGTCAAGAACCTCCTCTTTTAGAATCATTGGCTCCCAGAACTTCAGCAAGAAAAATGAAGGGTACTACTCTACCATCTTTTCGAAGCACCACTTCTAATAACGATGATAGGGACATGGAGTGGAGTCTGGTAGATGCCATGAGACACACGGGAAAACAAAGATACCAGAAAGCCTTAGATTCTTAGAAGGGGATGATGGTGAGGAGGATGATGATCATGAGCCAGTCATTGTGGAAGCTGGCACAGAGGAGTCCGACATTGCTTTCTGACCTGCCCGGGGCATGTGGAACAGGCAGCACAGCGGGCTCTCACATTTGGAAGGCCCCAGCAGAGACCTGCACCAACTTCTACCTCAGTACAAGTTTGCACTGCAGAGAGGCAATAATACCACCCACTTATCTGTACGTCTCCCCATTCTGGGACTTTTTTACGATTAGCAAATAGGAGGAGAACATTGCGATATGCCTCATTTGACATGCAAGTGTTTGTCAAGGTAAGCTTAGTTCACATAATGGTACTGGAGGCCAGACAACCTTTGAAAAATTGCTGAACGTGGTTATGGTGATGAAGGTGAGGAGAGCCAGGAAAAATCCAGTACAACTAGCCAAATCATGATGGAAGGTGAGGAAGAAAAGAGTGACATCCTGACGCAAAGCAGCGCTGTCCCCAGCAGAGTGCAACAATCACCTGCCTCAGTGACCTCACAATGGCACAGGAAGACTTATAGTCAGAGGGAGACAACACGGCAAACAGTGCGCCAGACACCGCCAACAGACAGGCAGGAGACAATGTACCGCCCACCCTATCACAACACAGCTCTCCGCCACCTTTTCCGGGGCGGAACCAACACGAATAAAAACATTGCGGAAACAGTACACAGAAGGGAAAACACTCACCTCTCCACACCCCACGAGGAACCAGGATGCCATGGAGCCCGAGTTACAGATACTGCCGGCGAAGGTCTTCCTGCTCCTCTATCAGGAGCTCCAATGACGGCGGCAACGACCAAGGTGAGTACTGCAACTACAACACAGAGGAGGGGGGAGGTGGTAGGGGGGAGGGAAAAGAGAGTGACACACACACGCAACACCCCCACCCCTACCCACAACCACAACACATTACACACAAATACATGCAGCAACATTTCATATACCCCCTTTGAATAACGCAAGGACAAAATTAAATGATTGTCACAATTGTAATCAATCAAAGTCCATTAGTCAAAAGTACAAATCCAGTATATATAATTATGTACACCAACAACACAAGTCCGGATAGTGCACCAATCATTGTCTGTGGACCACTGGGCCCCAAATGCATGGGCGAGGCCCACACATGATACCTTACTCCAAACGGAGAGAACACTGGAGGGGCATCACATAGAAAATATACAGGCACCTCAGCGGAGGGGGGGTGCACCTCAGCCTGATGAACGCACGACACCACTGCTCCACGAGGGTGCTCCATGCCCATTGATGTATCCTAAGGAGTGCAAAGCCACAGTCTCTCAAGTCTTTCCAGTGGGTGGTTTGCCCACTGCTTTATCCTGGGGAGTGCAAAGCCACAGTCTCTCAAGTCTTTTCAGTGGGTGGTTTGCCCACTGCTTTATCCTGGGGAGTGCAAAGCCACAGTCTCTCAAGTCTTTTCAGTGGGTGGTTTGCCCACTGCTTTATCCTGGCGAGTACAAAGCCACTGTCTCTCAAGTGGATAACAGTCTCCACTGGTTCTGGAGGGAGTGCTTCATCCTGCCAAGAACTGTGTGAGTGGATGTGATACTCCACTGGTTCTGGAGGGGGCTTTGTGCCCAGAGTGCTTCATCCTGCCAAGGACAGAGGTAGTGGATGTGATACTCCACTGGTTCTGGAAGGGGCTTTGTGCCCAGAGTGCTTCATCCTGCCAAGGACTGGGGTAGTGGATGCTGTTCTCCACTGGTTCTGGAGGGGGCTTTGTACCCAGAGTGCTTCATCCTGCCAAGGACTGAGGTAGTGGATGAGATACTCCACTGGTTCTGGAGGGGGCTTTGTGCCCAGAGTGCTTCATCCTGCCAAGGACTGAGGTAGTGGATGCCTTTCTCCACTGGTTCTGGAGGGGCTTTGTATCCAGAGTGCTTCATCCTGCCAAGGACTGAGGTAGTGGATGAGATACTCCACTGGTTCTGGAGGGGGCTTTGTGCCCAGAGTGCTTCATCCTGCCAAGGACTGTTGTAGTGGATGCCTTTCTCCACTGGTTCTGGAGGGGGCTTTGTGCCCAGAGTGCTTCATTCTGCCAAGGACTGAGGTAGTGGATGAGACACTCCACTGGTTCTGGAGGGGGCTTTGTGCCTAGAGTACTCCACGTGCATTGTGGCCGGAACAATACACTCGCATGGGTGTGTGTGCCACGAGATTGTCGAGGTACAGGTAGGATGATACACCATGGAGGCCGAGACATACCCCACACTGCTGCGGCTTTGCATTCCAGATGCAGGTGACAACTGTGATGACAGTGATGCTTCATGGAAGCTACCCATGGTCCTGGAACTCACCACCAGCCTCGGACAACTGACCACTGGGATGGTAGCCATGTCTGCTGTGGTGCCACTGTCTGAGGATGTCGCTGGGCCACTGGCGGTGCTTGCGGCGGTGTCAGTCGCGGTGGTGCTTGCGGCGGTGTCAGTCACGGCGGTGCTGGCTGCGGGGTCTGGGGCGGCGGTGCTGGCTGTGGGCTCTGTGGCGGTGGTGCTGGCTGTGGGCTCTGTGGCGGCAGAGCTGGCAGCGGGCTCGGTGTCGGCGGTGCTGGCTGCCAGCTCTGTGGCGGCAGTGCTGGCAGCGGGTTCTGTGGCGGTGCAGGTGACGGTGCAGGTGGCGGTGTTCTCCGCCGTACAGGTTGGCGCGGTGTGGACAGAAGGTGTGACACTGGTCCCTCAGTCGGTGCCACCATGCCCTCTCCTGACCTGCCCTTCAGTTTATGGCCCTTGCCCACCTTTGATGGTGGCGCAGCTGTCTTGCCACTATCCCCTTTCATTTTCCCTGTCCCCTTGGTGGCAGGTGTTTTTGGCTTCTCCCTCTGGGACGTGGGCACCCTTTTCCCCTTGGCAGGTGGTGGAATGTCCTTGCCCTCGCTCCGTGGCACACTGGCAGCCCTGATGGTTGGCACACTCCAATACCCTGCAGTTGCTGGCACCACTGTGCCGGGGGATGTGGTGGCTGAGGTGCGGGTCTGGGACCTGGAAAGCTTGGCCCTAGGGGAAGGACGGGGGGGAGGTGTAGGGAAGAGGTCAATATTAGCCAGGAAAAGTTTTTTAGACACACTGGGACGGGTAGATGGAGGGGGTTTGGGAGTGGAGGTAGAGGTAGTGGTTGTAGGAGGTGTACGTCTGTTGAATGTGGGTGAAGGTGCATGGGCTGGAGGCTGTTGTGAGGTAGATGGCTGTTTGGTGGGTGTGTGCCTGCGTTTGTGTACTTTGGAAGGAGGGGTCAGTGACACACTGGGAGAGGACACAGGGGATGTGTGAATGGTAGTGGGGTGGTGAGTGCACGTGAGCAGTGTGTGGTGAAGGGCTTGCTGGTGATGGAGGTCATGGCTGAGGACTTAATGCATGCAGGTGTGAGTGGAGACAAGACTGGTAGGGAGGAGGGAGACATGGAGGAGGGGGACACAGTGGAGGAAGTGGATGTTGGTGTGTCTGCATGAGGATGGTGCTTGTGTGACTGCCAGTGGGATGTGTGGTGCTTATGTTTGCCATGTCCACTCTTGTGTGTTGATGAGTGTGCATGCTGGTCTGATGGTGTGCTTGGGATAGGTTGAGGTACAGGGGATTGGGTCTGGGTAGAGGAAGTTGGAGGGGGAGGCTGGACAAAGGGACAAAGGCTGCCATCAGTGCTGAGGCCAGAGCCTGAAATGCCCTCTGTTGGGCTGACTGGCCAGAATGAATGCCCTCCAGAACGCAAATGCCACTCAGCACCCTGGATGGCATTCAGAATGGTACACTGCCCAAAAGTGAGGGATCTCAGGAGGTCAATAGCCTCCTCACTGAGTGCAGCGGTGCTGACTGGGGCAGTGCCTGAGGTGCCTGGGGCGAAGGAGATGCCCATCCTCCTGGGTGAGCGGGCACGGGACACACGCTGAGGTTGCTGCCGGGAGGGCACTGCTGGTAGGGGGGTGGGGGCTGTACCTGTTAATGCGGGTGGCACAGAGGGGCGAGGGAGCTCCCATCAGAGGAGGAGTCGCTGTCACTGCTGTCAGCTCATGTCCCTGCCTTGGAGCTCCCCTTGCCCTCCGTCCAGTGGTGACTTCAGACTCAGTTGTTTCACCTTCCAGGGCCAAGTGGGATGCAGCTCCCTCCTGCTCCGGTGCCAATCCTCCTCCGCCTGATGATGCTTTTGCACACAAGAACAGGGAGAC
The DNA here is from genome assembly GCF_031143425.1 of Pleurodeles waltl. Lineage (NCBI taxonomy): Eukaryota > Metazoa > Chordata > Amphibia > Caudata > Salamandridae > Pleurodeles > Pleurodeles waltl. Next base: position 253,262,993 of record NC_090437.1, on the reverse strand, counting down.
CACAAAAAGGGGGGGAAAGACAGAAGAAAGACATGTTCAGTGCATGCAACACCACTACCGTTGGCGGACACTACAGACACAGCACCCCTCCGCACTACGCCATGCACATATAGTTCCTAGATTAATCACATGCCCATGGGGTACAAGGCCTAAGCCCGATTGCTGCACACATGGAAGTCACAGGAGCCTGACTAGGTGTAGATGGCACTAACCACTAGTGGGGTTGGGGTGCCACTGAGCCAGCCTCACAAGGGACCTTGCCTACCAAGCTCGCCCTGACCTAGGGGAACCCACTGCCCACCTCCCCCACCCAGACGCCTCGTAATGCGTGCAGAGTCAGCTGAATGAGAGTGTACTCACCTCCTTGTGGCTGCTGTGATGCCCTCAAGTGCCCATCCAACTCCGGATACGCCACCGCCAGGATCCAGAACATTAGGGGGGTCATGGTGCGACGGGCACCCCTCCCACGTTGGGAGGCCATCCCCTGCTGGGCCTCCGCCATCTTCTTGCTCCAGCGGCGAAGGTCCTCCCATCTTTTACAGCAGTGGGTGCTCCGTCTGTGGTGGACCCCCAGGGTCCTGACGTCCTCGGCGATGGCACGCCAAATAGCCTTCTTCTAGTGGGCACTGACCTAGAGAAATAGTACAGGGGAAAAGGTAAATCTTTACCCGTCTGGACCATCATACTCATTGGCCCACATTCCCACCTTTGCCCTGATGCACATACACTCACTGTCCACACATGCAGGCCTCAGTCCCCCCTTCCCCGTTTATCTTCCATCCACACCACTCCAAACAGTCATTGCCCATGCAGCATGCTCACAGTGTGCTCACCTGTTTGTCTGGAGGACCGTACAGTTGTGTGTACTGGAGAAGGACCCAATCCACTAGTTTTTCCAACTCCTCCGAAGAGAAGGCAGGGACACTTTCCCCAGACACATGAGCCATCGTCGCTTCCAGACTGAAGTCACAGCAGCACTTGCAGTGTAGGTCCTCTCCTGTTGAAAGGCAGGTATCAAGTGAGTGAACAGACAGAAAATGGCGGTCACGTCCGTGGCGGTGCGTACCGTCACCGCCGGCGTACATCCTCGTTGGCTCCTCGGACCCATAGGGTCCAATGTTAACCTATGCAAGATTGTGCCGTGGTCTTCGACCACCTACCGTGACGGTGTACAACGCCAGCGCAGTTACCTCATATCCCCTTGTCCCACTTTACAGGTGAAGCAGCCGCCATTTCAGGGGCCACATGGCATTAATATTAACTGTGTCACACCATTGTAGGCCTTGAATACACACAGTAACAGGCACATTGTGGATTAATAAATGTGTGCAAATGACAGTTTGTGATACCTCAGTATTGGCTGACTCTCTGCTCGCTGTTCTCGTCCATAGGGCAAATCTGCTGGGGCAGGTGATGAGATGGGGGCATCCTCCGGTGTACAGACCGCTGGTGGACCTGTCGACAATGGAAGAGAGACATGTAATAGTCACCTACAGACTTGATCGTGCAACAATCCATGAACTGTGTGCCCAGTTGGAGCCAGACCTGATGTCAGCTATCCGCCATCCCTCAGGAATACCCCCTCTAGTTCAGGTCCTGTCAGTGCTGCATTTCCAGGCAAGTGGTTCCTTTCAAACAACAGTGGCCATTGCATCAGGGATGTCCCAGCCAAAGTTCTCTAACGTGTTGACCAGAGTGTTGTCTGCCCTGCTGAAACACAAGCGCAGCTACATCGTGTTCCCTCAGGTGGAGTATTTGCCCACAGTGAAAGGTGACTTCTATGCCCTGGGACATATCCCCAACATCATAGGTGCCATTGATGGGACACATGTGTCCTTGGTACCCCCGCAGGAGTGAACAGGTTTACAGAAACCTGAAGAGCTACCATTCAATGAATGTGCAGATGGTGTGTTTGGCCGACGAGTACATCTCCCATGTGAATGCCAAATTTCCTGGCTCTGTGCATGACGCTTACATTCTGAGGAATAGCAGCATCCCTTATGTGACTACAGAGGCACTGTGTGTGGCTAATAGGTAAGGACAAGGACCCCATACAGTGTGAATAGTTGTCTGGGTATGGGGTTGTCCCTACGGGTTATTGTGTGTCTGACAGTTGTCCCTCGACATTTGCAGGTGACTCTGGTTATCCCAACCTGTCATGGCTACTGACCCCAGTGAGAAATCCCAGGACTAGGGCAGAGGAACGCTACAATGAGGCACACGGGCGAACTAGGAGGGTGATTGAAAGGACCTTTGGCCTCCTGAAGGCCAGGTTCCGGTGCCTCCATATGACAGGTGGTTCTCTCTACTACTCGCCAAAGAAGGTGTGCTAGATCATCGTGGCCTGCTGTATGCTGCACAACCTGACATTGCGATGGCAGGTGCCTTTTCTGCAGGAGGATGGTACAGCTGGTGGTCTTGTGGCAGCTGTGGAGCCTGTGGACAGTGAAGAAGAGGACACAGAAGAAGAGGATATTGACAACAGAAACAACATAATCATACAATGCTTACAATGAGACACAGGTAAGATGTCACTGCCTCCCACATCTCATACTATTGTTGGAGCTAGCATAAGTCTGTCATTTTCACTCAGTGTATGGACCCTGACTTGTCACTTTGCCTTTCCATTTCACAGATGTGGGTCCCACTTTGTGTCCTCTGCTATATTTCCTCCAGCCCTACAACTGTGTTACATCGGTATGTGAACAATTAAATTGACATTGCCATATTCCATGGTTATTGCAATTACACGTTTGTGAAAGCACAGACTGACTCCAGATTGTCTTGTGATAGAAGTGTGTTTATTTCTGTGAAAATAAGTGGAGGGGGTTGTAAAATGGGCAGGGGGGATGGTGGAGGAATGTCCATGGCAGAGTCCAATCTATTTGTTTCACAGGTGCATTGTCCAAAGGGGCATGGGAAGTGGAGCAGTGGCAGTTGAAGAATAGACAAGGTGAAGAAGTGGGACAGAAGGGTGACATTCAGTGGGGTCCCATTTCCTGGCGGTGATCTTGGCAATGTTCTCTGTCTTGTTCCTGGATCTCAGGGATCGTTTCCGGGGTGGTTCTCCATCTGCAGGGGGTGGGGTGCTGGTGTTGTGTTCCTGTGGCTGTGCCTCCTGTCCACTAGCGCCGGCGGAGGGCTGTTCATCATCCAGGCTAGTGTCAGGGGCCTCTTGTTGTGCCACAGTGTCCTCCTGGTGTTGATAAGGTCTTGCAGCACCCCTGCAATGGTGACCAGGGTGTTGTTTATGGACTTCAGGTCCTCCCTGATCCCCAGATACTGTTCCTCCTGCAGCCGCTGGGTCTCCTGAAACTTGGCCAGTACTGTTGCCATCGTCTCCTGGGAATGATGGTAAGCTCCCATGATGTTGGAGACGGCCTAGTAGAGAGTGGGTTCCCTGGGCCTGTCCTCCCACTGTCGCACAGCAGTCCTCCCAGTTTCCTTGTTTTCCTGAGCTTCTGTCCCCTGAACCGTGTGCCCACTGCCACTGCCCCCAGGTCCCTGATTTTCTTGGGTTGGTGGGTTTGCCTGGGTTCCCTGTAGTGGTGGACACACTGCTGCTTGACGTGTCCTGGGGACAGAGGGATGGGCCCACTGGGTGGGTGCTGTGCTGGTGTTTCCTGAGGGGGGAGGCTCTGTGGTGGCTTGTGCCAGTGTCATGGGAACCGACTGTCCTGAGGTCCCTGATGGGCCGGGCTGGTCATCTTGATCCAGTTGTGCAGAGCTGCTGTCATCACTGTGGGTCTCTTCTGTGGGGGGACTGGATATGTCTGGTACCTCCTGTCCGGTGACTTTGGGTTGGGGTCCTGCAGGGGTGTAAATGCATGATTATTGCATCTGTGTGTTCCATTGTGTGCAATGGGTGAGTGACCCTGTACTCCAGTGCTTGCATTCTTGTCTTGGTCCTTGTGTGATATTTGGTTTGGGGTCTGTGTGGGTATCTGTAGTGGACATGCTTTGGTGATGGGTGTCCATGCTTTGGTGTTGCATGCAGGGCTTGGTGTTGGGATGGGTGGGTTGTGATAGTGGGGCATATGTGAGGTGTTGGAGTGATGGGAGTGAGGGTGAGGGTTAGGGTGGGAGTATGTGATGGCATGCAGGTAGGGTGGGGGATATAATAGTAAAGCTCCGACTTACCAGAGTCCAGTCCTCTTGCTACTCCTGTGAGGCCCTCAGGATGCAGTATTGCCAATACCTGCTCCTCCAATGTTGTTAGTTGTGGGGGAGGAGGTGGGGGTCCACCGCCAGTCCTCTGTACAGCAATTTGGTGTCTGGAGACCATGGAACGCACCTTCCCCCATAGGTCATTCCACCTCTTCCTGATGTCATCCCGTGTTCTGGGGTGCTGTCCCACTGTGTTGACCCTGTCGGCGATTCGGCACCATAGCTCCATCTTCCTTGCAATGCAGGTGTGCTGCACCTGTGATCCGAATAGCTGTGGCTCTACCTGGACGATTTCCTCCACCATGACCCTGAGCTCCTCTTCAGAGAACCTGGGGTGTCGTTGAGGTGCCATGACGTGGTGTGGGTGATGTGTGAGGTGGTGTGTGTTGTGATGTGTGAGGGGATGTGTTGTTGTGTGTTGTTTGAGGTGCCTGGATGTGTAAGTGATGGTGTTGTGTGCCTCTGGATGCTGGTGTTGTTTATGGTGGTGTCTCTCTCTCGTGTGGTATCAGAATTCTGGTAGTAAGGGTTTGTGGATGATGTGGGTGTGTGTTTTATATTGTATTGGGTGTGTAGGTGTGGAGTGTGTATGTGTGTCAGGTGTGTGTATTTCGAATTGTCCAATGTGGTTGTGATTTGTAAATGTGTGTGTATTTTGAGCGCAGTGGTGTGTAGGTCCAATGGAATATCGCGGTTGAAAGACCGCCGCGTATATTCGTGGGTCCTGATAGTGTGGGCATATTCCTGTTGGCATGACGGTGGAGGTTTTGTTATCGCCAGTTTATCACTGACCTTTGGTGTGGTGGACTTGTGTGGGTGTCTGGATTATGCCGGATTCCGAGCTGTGGGTCATAATAGCTGTAGCAGAATTCCACGGGCGCAGCGGTATGTTGGTGGTCTTCTGCACGGCGGTAAGCAACATTTACCGCCAGGGTTGTAATGAGGGCCATAGAGTAGTATATTGAAGTTGAAGTTGTTTTTTTTTCTTTTTTTCTCATGCAGTTATTTATTTATTTTGTCTACAGTAGGAGTAGAGCAACAAATATACACACTCATAACTACATAGAAAGGTATACATGCGTATGGAAAATAATAAAGAGATATAAATTTGCATTATGTAAATTCCCAAATTTACATGTATGGATAAGTAGTTAGAAACTCCAACTTTGAAGTGTTGCTGTATATAAAGCTAATTTCTTATGCATTTTGTCTTTGAATTTGTTTATTTTTTTATATTTTTCTTTATCTTTAATTATTTCCAAATCTTTCAATATTGAAGAATTATCGCTACAATTGTTATGATCATATTTACACATTGTGACATATTAAAATAAAACAGAGACCTACAAGCTTACAATCACATAACATATGTATATGAAGAAGTGACCTAGATACATGGTAAGCATAAATATTTTATATAGTTTAACCATAAGTAGTGTATACATTTGTTAAGTAGACCTTTGAGAATCTGTATATATTTTTAAACGATAAATAGCATATATATATTTGTACAAAGAATTGCACATATCCACCTACATACATATAATCAAACTAAACATCTACATACACAGGTATATGCTGTACATTTGTGTTTTCAGTATGGTGATCATGTAGCAAAGAACTAACTCACAACTAGTCCTCTAAAGTTAAGATAGTTATCTATAGATCTTATGTTTGGAGATAGTGAATTCCATAGTTTGGCTGCTTGAACAGAGAAGGTTGTACCACCCATATTTTCTTTCTTGTATGCTGGGGTTTTGAGGGGAGGAACTAACCTGGAACGGAGGTTCCTTTTGCATAGGTATTTGGTGATTTTATTCCCAATTAAATGTGAATCTCTTCCATGTATTGCTTTGTGGGTGATACAGAGCTGTTTGAAGGCAAGTCTTCTGGCAACCACTAACCAATGTAGGGCCCTCAAGGCAGGGGAGATGTGAGCTTGGGGTTTCACATGTATGAGTAGACTCATGGCAGAGTTCTGAATCTGAATCCTTTGTAGCCTTTTCATAGTTGATTTGGATGATTAATTGTAAAGGTCATTGGTGTAAACAAGTTTAGACAGTACAAGAGAGATAGTAGCTTGGACCTTGTGTGGAAAGCCTAGACAAAGGAAGATGTGTCACACAGTGTTTGTAGCTGTGAAGCTTGAGCTTGCTAACTTATGCACTTGGGCTTTCATCAACAGTTTGGAGTTCATGGTACCGAGGATTCTTACTTCTTTGGACACTTTAGGAGATAGTTCCAGATCGTCAGACCTGGTGCAAAGAGGATGATAATTTTTCCATTTGCCGCATGTAAGTATTTCAGTTATGGATGCATTCAATTTGAGATGGCTCCATGCTATCCACTGATCAACAGCAGCTGAAGATTTTTGAGTTTCCAACGTATTTTGGGGCTTTCCAGTTTAAGATCTCTTTGTGTCATCTGTGTAGTTATAGCATGTGAGCTCAAATTCATTGATCATTGCCAGTAGTGACTTAATATAGATGTTGAAAAGCATGTGTGAGATAAGAGGGCCTAGAGAGATCCCTACTTTGGTATGTGCGGTTTGGATGAGAAAGGGGCACTATGGCTGTGCTCCAGTTGAGTGCAGTCCCCTCTAAGCCAGCTACGTAGAGCCTTTGGAATACAGTGTTATGATCAACTGTGTCATGAACCAAACTAACTAATCCAGGGTGTTTATTTAGGCACATGCACATTTTTTCATTTTGTTGGCAGAATTGGCAGAATATGGTTACTCTGTGTTACTCTTCTAATGCAGAGTTTCATCAAAGTTCTTCCAATCACCACATGGCAGAATGTTACACATGTTCGAGCAACGCAATGACAAGGAGAACAATATGAGGCTCCAGCAAGCAAGCACGCTGGTGAGCGATATTTGGCCTCCTCTAGAATGATTTCCAGTTGCTACAAAGCTTTCCAGTGCTATTTTCAATACGGGTGGTTATGAGTGGTCATATTCAGAAGGTTGCTTCTCGAGTGCATGTTCTACTCGAGAAGCAACAAAATCAGCTTGAAAATGGGTTGTTGAGCAACTATTCTACCCAAATGGACAATTCAGGTAGTTTATTTTTCAACAGGAAGGAAGAGCCACAGAAACTCCAACTTCCTCTTCCTTTCCAGCAGGCTCTTCTAGTGCTTTGTGCTTTGTCCATCCATTGCTCACTTTTCATGTGGATCTAGAGGTGAAAGGATCACTTTCCTCATCTGCAATCCCTTGTGCAAAATTTCCATTGGATTTTCAGGGCTTTTGTGAGAAATCAACTCAAGTGAGTTAAAACATGTTTTAGATAAGTTTGTTTTTTGGTGGAGGACATCCACCTGTATTTTTCTGTAACTTGTTTGTTTTTTCTTCAATTTTTAAATTTGATTGTGGGTGGCCTGGAATTGCAGCAGATGCTTCATTTAATTTGACAGTTTGGGGAGGGCTCAGGCCTGGTTTTAACTCTTTTAGAGTATTTCTCCTTTTTATTTGTGCTATTTGTGAATTGTGCACTAATTCTTTTCTATTTTACACTGGTGACTAGTCTGCCCACAGACCACTGCCAGCAAGTCATTACTAGGCATTGGGAATATATTAAATAACTGTTTAGTGGGATATGTTTCTAAAACATCTATTGATTTAGTGCCAACCTTGGATTAAATGCAAAATGTGTTTTTTTGTATTATAAGTGTTTCTGCAAAGAGTTTTAGGCCCTCATTACAAGCACCGCCAACAGGCTGGCGGTGCTTTCCTTGGGATTACGACCACGGTGGAAGCACCGTGGTTGCTCCACCGGGACCGACGGTTTACCGCCACATTGGTCCCGGTGGTTGTAATCCCCCAGGGCAGCGCTGCTTGCTGCGCTGCCCAGGGGATTACGAGTCCCCCTCCCACCAGCCCTTTCATGGCGGTAGGAAACGCCATGAAAAGGCTAGTGGAAAGGGGCCCCATGGAGCTTTTCACTATCTGCATAGGGAGCCGGCTCCAATGTTGCGGCCAACATCCCCGCTGGGCCGGCGGGCCGAAACTAGGTTTCCGCCCGCCGGCCCAGCGGGGATCTCGTAATGGCCACTGCGAGAGTGCGGCCGCATTGGCCAATGTTGTAATGAGGGCCATAGTGTATATTGTGGAACAATTTTTGATGTTTTGAGATGTTTATGGTTGGTGAATTTTTAAAGTTGACATAATTATCATTTTTTTGGCTTAATTAATAGTTGTGTTTTCCATGTTTCCTCTTTTGTTGCTGGCCAAGTGGCCATTATTTAAGTGTGAGGTCATTATATGGCCATTTTGTGTAGTCCTTGTCCATATGCATGTGTTATCTGTTCTACATGCCTCCCTGTTTGCAGCAGATTTTGACCATTTGGCTGGAAGTCATTTTCTGCATCCAGCCAGTGTCACATTGCCATAGGCTTGCATGTTCTCTCTGTTTGCCATGCATTCTTGCTCTCTGATGTTGTTTTAACATGTGACTGCCAGCCATTTTGTGCATCCAGCCAGTGTGTCTTTGCCCTAGGTTTGCATGGGTTCTTCTTTGTGCCCCTTGTTTCCTCTGTGTTGTTTGACCATCTGGCTGGTGGCCATTTTGTCCATCCAGCCACTGTTACTTTGCCATAGCCTTGCATTTTTTTTGTTGCCATGCCTTCTTGCTCCTTGTTGTTGTTTGTCCATGTGGCTGGCAGCTATTTTCTGCATCCAGTCAGTGTCCCCTTTGCCATGGGCTTGCATACAAACATTAGCAAGTATTGATCATTTTTTAATCTTAGGTTTATATTTTAATGTTTGATTTTAGTTTTTCTATTTGAATTTTGCATTTTATCTATTTTTATAGTATTTTTTATTTACATTTTTCACTTTATTTTTTATTTTATTTTTTTATTTTGCTTTTGTATTTTAATTTTGATTTCCATTTTTTATTTTTCCTTTATTTGTTATTTTAATTTTTTAGTTTTTTCAATTTCTTGTTTTTTTATTTTTACTTTCGTTTAGTTTTTTATTTCATGTTATTTAATTCAGCATTTTACCTTGATCTAGCCATTCATCTATCCCTCCACATCCATTCCTCCATCCATCTATTCACCAAAGGCACACAGCTGTGCTTCAGCATTTCTGTTTCTTTAGGTATTCCATTTCTTCCTGGACACACTGGCTGCTGTGCACTGTAGACAAATCAGTAGCATAATTCATTTGTTTAATTATGTATCCATTTCCACCTTACTGCCATAGGTTTTTTGAGGATTATTCCATTCACCCATGCACCTCTCTCTAACTACCTCACGTGTGTCCTTTAAGATGGATGGAGATAAAGCAAAGAATTTTACCTGCATGTTGGGTTTCCTGATTTGAAATGAAATGTAATGGCTATGGTGGTGTGGTTTGACTTCAGAATGTTTGATTAAAGTGGTATTGATGACATAGTAACCAACCACACTAATATTGCATTTGTCTGTATTATCTCAACCTGCAACAATGCCAAGTTTCACTAAGTGCGTGTTTTTATTTCTTTGTTGCTTTTTAGATGCACAAGAGAAGAGACCTCACATTATCCACAGTGTTGCCTAAGAGGAGGCCTGTACATTTAGAGCTCCAGTCTCTTCAACTTGCAACGGTTTAGTGCCACAGCCAACTGAGAGCTTTCAGATAGCCCCAAAGAAAGTTGCTCCAAAGAAAGTAGTCAGTGAGAAGAAGCAGCTTTCCACCAATGGTGTGCTGACTTCAAACTTTTTTGATAGACCTGTGCCTGTCACACTGGCCTCCAGAGGGGAGACTGGGAGCACCACACCTACATCTACAGCACCATCCCTTCCTAAACCCAGACCATGATTGTCAGTAAGTAAGCCACTGCTATCATGGCGACACTGATGAACAGTGATGTTGAATTGGATATGTCCCTTTCTCAAAGTAGTAATGAATCATTTCAGGAAACAGATCAAGGTGGACAGCAGCCACAGCCAACAGTAGTAGATCTTGAAGACGTTGGAGCAGAACAGGAGGTCAAGAACCTCCTCTTTTAGAATCATTGGCTCCCAGAACTTCAGCAAGAAAAATGAAGGGTACTACTCTACCATCTTTTCGAAGCACCACTTCTAGTAACGATGATAGGGACATGGAGTGGAGTCTGGTAGATGCCATGAGACACACGGGAAAACAAAGATACCAGAAAGCCTTAGATTCTTAGAAGGGGATGATGGTGAGGAGGATGATGATCATGAGCCAGTCATTGTGGAAGCTGGCACAGAGGAGTCCGACATTGCTTTCCGACCTGCCCAGGGGCATGTGGAACAGGCAGCACAGCGAGCTCTCACATTTGGAAGGCCCCAGCAGAGACCTGCACCAACTTCTACCTCAGTACAAGTTTGCACTGCAGAGAGGCAATAATACCACCCACTTATCTGTACGTCTCCCCATTCTGGGACTTTTTTACGATTAGCAAATAGGAGGAGAACATTGCGATATGCCTCATTTGACATGCAAGTGTTTGTCAAGGTAAGCTTAGTTCACATAATGGTACTGGAAGCCAGACAACCTTGAAAAAATTGCTGAACGTGGTTATGGTGATGAAGGTGAGGAGAGCCAGGAAAAATCCAGTACAACTAGCCAAATCATGATGTAAGGTGAGGAAGAAGAGAGTGACATCCTGACGCAAAGCAGCGCTGTCCCCAGCAGAGTGCAACAATCACCTGCCTCAGTGACCTCACAATGGCACAGGAAGACTTATAGTCAGAGGGAGACAACACGGCATACGGTGACTGCACCACAACGCACATTAAGTCTACTGTCTCCTACATCTCAAAAGTCACCTGTGTCAGTGGACCCACAAAAGAAGATAATCCAGGTTACTATTGTGGGCATGTTTAGGCAGGAGGAGCCCAATGACTGCATCCACCCATTGGCATGTTTGTATTTTGGGAAGCTAATAAAAATGTTAATGTTGGACATCCACCCTTTTTCTTTTTTTGAAGGTGAGTGATTCTTAGAGTTTGTGGCAGCCATCTGCCCAAAATGGAAGGTTCCAAGTTGGACTTATTTTGCCAGAGTTGCTGTTGTAGTGCTGCACCATGATGTGCTTCAAATGGTTGGACAAACTTTGCAGCAAAGTATTGTCCACACTATCTACCTGATGACAGACATATGAACCAGTTGTCAGGCTACTGATAACATCTGCATAACTGCACACTGGATCTCTTTTACATCGGTAAAGCAAAAGCTATCTATAGGTCTTGTCCCTGAAGACATTTTTAAGAGCTTTCGGCGGCATGCAACTGTAGCCATGTTCACCATGTAGAAATCACAGGCAGCTGCAAACATCTTGGACAAATGTAATAGCAAGGTGTCTGAAGGGCTGCAACCCAGAGGTCTCCAAACTGGATTTGTTGCCACGGACAATGACAGTAACGTAGTCAAGGCCATGGCAGATGGTAGCTATTTTAGGGTCCTGTATTTGGAGCACCACATCAACCTGGCGGAAGACATTGTTAGCAACATACTGACCACCTGCAGACAAATCTGCACTCATTTCAGCCATTCTTTTAAAGCCTGAAGCAGTTACGGTTTATTCAGCACGGTTACAAAGTACCAGTTAAAGCCCTCATACAGGAGGTTCCAACACATTGGAACTCAACGTATTATATGTTGCAATGTCTGTTTAACCGCTTCTCAGCTAATGACGTAATGGTTACGTCTTTGGCTGCGGCGGTGAGGCGCCAGGGACGTAACTGTTACATCCTTTGACCGGCTCATGGGGGGAGCACTCCCCCCAAGAGCCTTGCCTCGGCGCACGCGGGGCAGGGATGGAGGAGGAATCGCTTCCCCTTCCACCCAAACCCCTCTGCCCCCCCACCGTAGTGTCTGATGACATCAGCACGTGATCGCACGCTGACCTCATCAGAGGCCTACCCCTCCGCGCTGGAGAAATGCAAAAGCATTTCTCCTCCGATCATGTGGAGGGAGCGAGAGAGGCATCAAAGGAAAGGAAAGGCCTTTCCTTTCCTTTGATGTCTCTTTGCATTTCTGCTGTGATGCAACCGGGCAGCAGAAATGGCCACTAGATACTAGGGAATTTTTGTTTTTTTTGTTTTATTGCATAAGGGGAGCGGCTGCTCCCCAGGGGGGGCAAAATCTTTTTGGGCCTTTTCTGGGGGCAGATCGCCCTATTATAATTAGGCCCATCTGCCCCCAGGGGGTCGAAACCCCTAGACACCAGGGATCTTTTTTTTTTGTTTGTTTATTTTGTGTTTTTCACGTGGGGAGCAACTCCTTATGCAAGGGTCGCTCCCCTGGGGGGGGGGGGCAAAATGTTTTTGGGCCATTTCTGTCCCCCTGGGGGCTGATCAACCTATTTTGGGGCAGAAACCACTAGACACCAGGGATTTAGTGTTTTTGGTCAGTTTCATGCGAGGGGAGCGACCCATTAGGCAAGGGTCGCTCCCCTGGTAGGCAAATTTGTTTTAGGCCAATTCTGCCCCCCTTGGGGGCAGATCGGCTTATTGTAATTCGGTCGATCTGCCTCCTGGGGGGCAGAAACCTCTAGGCAAAAGGGATCATTTTTTTTGTTTGTTTTTGTTTTATTTTTTTGGGGCTGTGGGGAGCGACCCCTTAGGCAAGGTTCCCCTTGGGGGCAGATCGGCCTATTTCTATTATGCCAATCTGCCCACAGGGGGGCAGAAACCACTTAGGCACCAGGGATTTCTGTGTGTGTGTGTGTTTTGTTTGGGGGGCTGCACCTTGGGCAAGGGTCGCTACCCCTGGGGGCACATTACTGTTGGCCATATCTGCCACCATGGGGGCAGATCAGCCTACTTTTGGAAGGCCCATTTGCCCCCACAGGTGCTTCACATGCACCCCGCACCATTTTCTTACCCATAATGCCCTGCAAACCTCCAACTTTACTGGAAATCACACGTTTTTCCCACATTTTTGTGATGTAACATTCCGGATTCAGCAGCAATCCACAAAATTCTACCACCTAGCATTGTTGCTTCTATACCGATAGAAAGTATGCCCCACTTGTCACACTAAAAATGTTTTTTTTTCAACCTGCCCTTTTGGATCTGCTGAGGTTTACTGAGGATTCTGAGTAAGAAAACACTAGTGGATCCATGCAAGTCACACCTCCCTGGATTCCCTCGGGTGTCTGGTTTTCAGAAATGTTTGGGTTTGGTAGGTTTCCCTAGATGGCTGCGGAGGACCAAAAATGCAGGTGCCCCCACAAAAACAGGTCGTTTTTTTATTTGATAATTTTGATGTGTCCACATAGTGTGTTGGGCCATTTCCTGTTGCGGGCACTAGGCCTACCCACACAAGTAAGGTATCATTTTTATCGGGAGACTTGCGGAAATAGTGGGTGGAAGGACATTTGTGGCTCCTCTCAGATTCCAGAACTTTCTGTCACCGAAATGAGAGGAAAAAGTGTTTTTTGTTGCCAAATTTTGATGTTTGTAAACGATTGTGGGTAAGAGAACCTGGTGAGAACCCCACAGGTCACCCCATCTTGGATTCCCCTAGGAGTCTAGTTTTCAAAAATGCACAGGTTGGGTAGGTTTCCCTAGGTGCCGGCTGAGCTAGATGCCAAAATCCACAGCTAGCACTTTGCAAAAAACAGCTCTGTTTTCTTTGGGAAAATGTGATGTGTCCACGTTGTGTTTTGGGTCATTTCATGTCACGGGCACTAGGCCTACCCACACAAGTGAGGTACCATTTTTTTCGGGAGACTGGGGGGGAATGCTGGGTGGAAGGAAATTTGTGGCTCCTCTCAGATTCCAGAACTTTCTGTCACCGAACTATGAGGAATAAGTGTTTTGGGGCTAAATTTTGAGGTTTGCAAAGGATTCTAGGTAACAGAACCTGGTGAGAGCCCCACAAGTCACCCCATCTTGGATTCCCCTAGGTGTCTAATTTAAAAAAATGCTCAGGTTTGGTAGGTTTCCCTAGGTGACAGCTGAGCTAGAGGCCAAAATCCACAGCTAGGCACTTTGCAAAAAACAGCTCTGTTTTCTCTGGGAAAATGTGATGTGTCCACGTTGTGTTTTGGAGCATTTCCTGTCGCGGGCAATAGGCCTAGCCACCCAACTGAGGTACCATTTTTATCGGGAGACTTGGGGGAATACTGGGTGGAAGGACATTTATGGCTCCTCACTGATTCCGGAACTTTCTGTCACTGAAATGTGAGGCAAAAATATTTTTTGGCCAAATTTTGAGGTTTGCAAAGGATTCTGGGTAACAGAACCTGGGGAGAGCCCAACACGTCACCCAGTCCTGGATTCCCCTAGGTGCGTAGTTTAAAAAAATGCACAGGTTTAGTAGGTTTTCCTAGGAGCTGGCTGAGCTAGAGATCAAAATCCACAGCTAGGCATTTCCAAAAAACACATCAGTTTTCAATGTAAAAATGTGATGTGTCCATGTTGCGTTTCCTGTCGCAGGAATTAGGTCTACCCACGCAAGTGAGGTACCATTTTTATCAGGAGACTTGCGGGAACAAAGAATATCAGAAAAAATGTTATTGCCCTTTGTCTTTCTCTACATTTTTCCCTTCCAAATGTGAGACAGTGTGTAAAAAAGACAACAATTTGAGAAATGCCCTGTAATTCACATACTATTATGGGCACCCCCCGAAATTCAGAGATGTGCAAATATCCACTGCTTCTCAACACTTTATCCTGTGCCCGTTTTGGAAATACAAAGGTTTTCTTGATACCTATTTTTCACTCTTTATATTTCAGCAAATGAATTGCTGCATACCCGGTATAGAATGAAAACTCATTGCAAAGTGCAGCTCCTTTATTGGCTCTGGGTACCTAGGGTTCTTGATCAACCTACAAACCCTATATATCCCCATAACCATAGGAGTCCAGCAGATGTAATGGTTTATTGCTTTAAAAAATCTGACATCGCAGGAAAAAGTTATAGAGTAAAACGTGGAGCCAAATTGTTGTTTTTTAACTCAATTTCAATATTTTCTTTATTTCAGCTGTCATTTTATGTAGGAAAACCTTGTAGGATCTACACAAATGACCCCTTTCTGAATTCAGAATTTTGTCTATTTTATTAGAAATGTTTAGCTCACCGGGATCCAGCATTGGTTTCACACCCATTTCTGTCACTAACTGGAAGGAGGCTGAAAGCACAAAAAATAGTAAAAATGGGATGAGTCCCAGTTAAATGCCAAAATTGTGTTAAAACATGTGGTTTTCTGATTCAAGTCTGCCTGTTCCTGAAAGCCGGGAAGATGGTGATTTTAGAACCACAAACCCTTTGTTGATGCCTTTTTCAGGGAAAAAACCACAAGCCTTCATTTGCAGCCCTTTTTCCCATATTTTTTAAAATAAAAAATGTTTTCTCTGTATTTTGGCTAATTTCTTGGTCTCCTCCAGTGGAAACCCACAAACTCTGGGTACCTCTAGGATCCCTAGGACGTTGGAAAAAAAGGACACAACTTTGGCCTGGGTAGCTAACAAAAAGTTATGAGGGCCTAAGCGCGAACTGATCAAATAGCCAAAGAAAAGGCCTGGCACCTGAGGGGGAAAAGGCCTGCCAGCGAAGGGGTTAGGCAGTACAGACAGATCAATGACTATGTCATTCTAAGAGGAGGGGATGCATTTGGGAAAGCTATGAGCATGGATGTGGACAAATGGGGTCCACTCAAATGCCTGACACAGATGCTGCTCCCCTTTGAGGTTTTCATGTGAGATGATAGCAAGGAGGACAGTGCAATAGGCCAGGCTATCCCATTGTTGCATCTGCTATAGGACCAGGTAAAGAAGCTGTCTGAAAGATTTATACTCAGAGGGATGAAAGAAAACTCAGAGGTGCATGTCTTGGTTGAGAGCCTAGGCTAGTGATTAACATTATCAAGTCCAAGGACTACATCTGTGCCACCCTACTTGATCCACATTATGAAAAAACTCTTCCCACTTTCATTCATTTTTTTGAAGGGGGTGTTTCAAAATAAAGGAGATGACTTGCTGAGCAAGTAGTAGAAATGGAAGAAGAACAGCAGGAATATAGAGTCCTAATCTGTAGTTCTGGGGTGCTGCCTTCATCTTCCAGAGAGAGCAGTCTTGTCTCACAGCAGCAAACACCAGCAACAAGAACACCAGCAACAGCAGCATCAGAAGAATCAGACCCAACTTCTGCATTGGCTTGGTTTCAAGTAGCAGGCCTTAAGTCCAGTGCACAGGAACATGCAAAACCTGTCGAGCAAGTGGAAGCACCATTGACACTTTGGAGAATGTTCCAGGAGTTTCTGGAAGACCCAAAACAGGTACATGTGGATCAAAACCAATTGGTGTATTTGTATGGGAAGATGTGCCAATGGCCAGACCTCAGCAGGCTTGTCCTATAGCCAAAGTGTCTGCTGAACGTGTGTTCAGTAAAGCTCATGCACTTGTTCCATTGAGAAGGACCAGTCTCTCACCTCACAACATGAAGAGTTTAACCATGAACAAAATGAACCATAATTTTGTACCAGCTGATTACACTGTTTCAGAAATGCTGCAGGAGGTGAAAGAGGATGATTGGTCACAATTAAGAGAGTTTGCTGACCAACTTCTGTGTGAACCACCTGAGTTTGAGGATGAACTGTACTTCCCGGACTGAGTCTGCTAGTGCCATCATAGAACTTTTTAATTATTTCATGTTGAACTTCTTTCTTTCCTGATTTTGTTGCATAACAAAATAGCTAGTGGAACATTGCTTGTGTCGGACCTGTGTGCAGTGAAGACGCCCTCACATTCCCTTCAGGACATTCAAGACAGTGCCTGTCTCCCTCACATGCCATTGTCTATCCTTTTTGTTATTTTAACATCATCTAGCAGGCTGCCCCTGAAGACTATTGGTTTAAAGACTGCCAGTGCCAATGCCAAATTCCAATGTGTTGCTACCATCAAAGAGGAGATAATATTTTGCATCAACATTATGCTTGAATTGGAGAGGCAACTAGTAAGTATTGGACCAATGAGTAATGCTATATTGAATGATTGTGAGAGATGATTGATAAAATCTGTGGTGTTTTACAGTGAGGGAGGGAGTTCAACAAATTTGTATACTTGATTTAGATGATTTGCAATGTTTGGGGGCCCGTGGGTGATCATTTTGTTCCTGAAAGTGATTGGCTTTTCAAACTTAGCAACATTTCCTTCAAGGACTTTTCCTTTTTTCTTGTTCCACAGAGACCAGACAAGTCACTTTGGTTACCAAAAACAAATCTACACAGAATACTCCAATTCTGTTTCTCTATTTGTTCTTCAACAGCTGTGCACTACACAGGTCAACCTCACTTGGTTTGGGACTGGAATGGAGTTACTCAGAATCAATATAAAAAGGATGGAAAGACTCAGGGTGGGACTACCTCAACAGCTAGAAGGAGAAAGTTATCGACTTCAAAGTTTAACCATGATGATGACAAAGACTCTGAGGCCTAGTACTCACTCTGCTCTGTGGGCTTAAGAGAGGTGCATTGCATTGGGAAATGCTGCTGAGTGTGTGTTTTCTGCATTGCTAACACAAATGTGAAATCCTCTTTAGGTTATTTTTCTGCCTCTGAGTCTTCTTGTACACTCCTGTCTCCTCATGAAGCTTACCTTGCTTACATTTGTCCTTCTCCTTTACTCTATAGTACAGTTACTATTTTTCAATGTGCATGCCTTCTCCTGCAGAATCAGAAATTGGTTAAAGCTCTACACTCCCGCTTACCTACTGGACAGGTTTAACCAGGCACCCAAGAGTGATAATTCCAAGAAAAATGGAGATGCGCGGCCTGATTTGGCAATACAGTATAATTTGCCTTCTAACAATCATAATCTTCAGAACTGGGTGGGTTAACTTTAATCCTCTATAATTTGTAGTTTTCAAACCTAGAAGACATAACATTTAGAGATACACTATCTTGGGTCTCTGTGGGGGAGATGAACTGTTCGCAATGCATTTAACTGAACTGTGTCATAGTTATTCCTTCATCTTTTCCCTCCACAACAGATTGTTGATGATGTGCTGCTCAGTGCCCGGAAGAATATTATTGTTGTGGCTTCTTTTATGTAGTGTTTGTCCTTGTCACACCTTTCCTCTAATCCCCTTTTCCATCCATTCATCAAGTCCCTAACCCTCGTCCCCCAGGCTGGGTGATTTATTGAGGTTTGACTTAATTTTTCACAATAAGTGGCTCAGTTTGGGTGATGGGGTGCGCCTCACTCTTTGTGATCACACTCAGTCCCTGCTAATCCACACAGAACCTGAGTTCTGGAGTAGCACCAGGAGCAGCAGCATTTGGGACTAAGACCACAGGACAGGTCTACTGGAAAACTCAATAGCCACAAGAGCTAACATTTTGGATACCTCTTCCTTAATGTTGGCCTTAACCTTGTCAGTCACCCTGTGAACTTTATGTTTTACAGGTGGACTGTCTCCAGTGTCCACATCATGTGTACATAAATGAGTGAACCCTGGAATCAAGAAAAACAATGAGGAAAACTGTCCCAACACCTGGTGACAGTTCCTTTGTTTCTCTGGGGTCAGTGAGGGGGAGAGGTTCACACCCTCCACAGACCCATCTTTCTCCTTAGCAGAGAGGAGGTCAGGAAGAGACAGACTCTCTTCCACCACCCCATTATCTGTTGCTAGTAGCATTGTCACTTCAGACCTCTGAAAGTGAGGCTTGAGGCACTTCACATGCAGGACCCTCAATGGGTTCCTAGGAATCGCCAAGTTCACCAGATAGGTGACATCACTCTTGCACTCCACCACCTCAAAAAGCCTAGTCCACTTGTCCCGGAGAGCGTGAGGCTCCACTGGGGCCATTACCCAACTTTTTGTCCAGGATGAAATTCCACCAGCATGGCATTTTGGTCATTCCACTGTTTCTTATCACCCTGGCTTGCTTCCAGATTCTCTTGAGCGAGCTTTGTGAAGCAGGAAGTTTGGTTCCTAAAAGCCAGCATGTAACTGAATACATCCTGGGGGCTTACTGGAGGCTTTCTCCAAGCTTTCCCTAACCAGACTCAAAGGTCCCCTGACAGGGTGGTCGTACAGCAACTCAAAAGGGCTAAAACCAAGACCCTTTTGTGGCACCTCCCTATAGACGATCAGAAGGCATGGCAAGAGGACGTCCCGCTTACATCTGAAGGGCTCTGACAGGCCCATAATCATGCCCTTCAAGGTGTGGTTGAATCTCTCACCCAGACCATTTCCTTGGGGATGGCAAGGAGTGGTAAGCTTGTAGGTTACCCCACACCCCTTTCACAGAGACTTCATATATGTTGACATGAAGTAGGTACCATAGCAGAGACCACCTCCTTGGAGAACCCTATGTGGGTAAAAACCCCCATCAATGATCGTCCCACCACAAGGGCAGTGATTGACCTCAACTGAATGACTTCTGGGTACCAGGTTGCATGTTCCCTCAATACCAGGAAAAACCTGTTGCCCATGGCTGTTTTTGGATCCAGAGGCCGGCCCAATGTCAATACTAACCATTTCAAAGGGGTTGCTGACAACTAAAAAAGGTTGAAGGAGAGCCATACATTTTCCCCCACTCTTGCCACTTGTCTGATAAGTTTGGCAAGACCAACAGTGCGCATCTGAATGCCTGCACATTTGGGGCCTGTAAAAGTGGGTAACAAGCCTCTCAAAGGTCTTGTCCTGCCCCCAATGTCCAGCTAAAGGCACATCATGAGTCAAACCCAGTAGGAAGGCTCTGAAGCATTGGAGTACCACCAGCACACAGGCTGCCCTAGGCTCAGCAACCTTAGGCTCACTATATAGGAGGCTTACCACTCAGTAGCTCAAGTGAGATCCAGACTCTTTGCCAGATGCATGGGCTGCAGCCTGTTGCCGCAAACCCTCCAGAGTAGGGCATTTCTTCTGTGCCTCACAGAATGCTTCCCTGGTGGGTCCCCCTTTCTGCTGCCACTGAATCAGCTCAGGGACCGCCCCAAGTTCAGCCACCTGTTCCCCTGTAGGCTCCAGTGCATCCCCTTCAGGTTCACCCTCGTCCTGGACCGTGGGAACTTCTGGGGTGGCTTCCTGCATCCCTGGGCTACTCTTTCAGTCTCCACGGCCCCCTGTTCACTCTGATGGGCTGCCATTGACCTGGTGGACCATCAGCCTGTACTTCTCAGTTTCTTGAGGACAAGGATCTTCTGGACCATCTCAATGTCCCCTAGTGAGACAAGGGTCATCTCAGCTGCCCCCCACCCATCTGAAACCAAATCCTCACCAAGCACTCCACTGGCCAAACCCCATGACTGAGCACCAGTGGGTGCCGCTGTATACTTGGGACATTTGGGATCCCCCCTCACATGACCTACCTGGTCACATGCACAACACTTGTGTGGACCCTTCTCTGAAGGTTTCACTGTAGAGACCCTGTTGGTTCCCCACTGGTCCGCTTTCTGAGCAAGCTTTCTGAGGTCAGTCAGCTTGCTATCAATTAGGTGCTGGTGCAGCTCTGGAAAATAAAGACTGTACAAGTGCTCCCAAGCAATTAAGTTGTAAAGCCCCTTATAAGTTGTCACCTTACTGCTCTTCACCCGACCATCCAGTGACCTGCAAAAAGAGTCATCACATTCTAGCCAAGTTTGAGATTCTTTCTTTTTGTAGTACCTAAAGTTGTCCTTGTACTGCTCAGGGATGAGACCATATCTTGTGAGTAGGGTGTCCTTCATAACAGAGTAGGTTAGTCCCTGAGGATCCCCTAGGAATGTCAGAGTGTCCCTCCCCTCTACCTCAAAGCGCTTCTACAGACTTGCCCCCCAATGTGCTTCAGGGACCATGTTCATGTGGAGAGCAGACTCATACCACTTGAACCACAGATAGATGTCATCCTCCCTCTTGTAATTCTTCACCAGATCTCTGGGAATGTATACCTTCCTCTCAGGTTACACTGAGGTACTGCTGCCACCATCTCTACCAGACTGTATCCTCTGATCCAGCACCCTTAAAGAGAGCTCATGAGCCAAGAGCATCTTTTTATCTTCGATGGCCAGCCTCTTCTCTTCCTTCTCCCTCTCCATCTTATGGTTCCCTAACTGAAACAGGTGCACGCTCTCTGCCTGTCTATCCTGCAATTCCTCAGGAGTCAGACCCTTGGATGGCACACTGCTACTTGCCATGGAGGCTCTTCCCCCGGGCAGAACAGGTACATCTACTACAACACCTAGATTATTCTCCACTTCCTCATTTTCTCCTCCTCTGTGTGGTCGTCCCAGCCTCCTTGACGGCACCCAAGCCCTCAAGGCCTTTTGCAGCTCCTCCTTTCTGGAGGAGCTCTTGATTGTGCAGGCAAGAGCCTTACAAAACTGCTTCAGTTGAGCCACTGTGTACTCCTCCAGTTTCTCCAACTCAAAAGCCTTTGTAGCCACATCTCTAGATTAAGACATGTTGGTGAGTACTCACAACAAATGCAAAGTTCCAAATAGTTCAGAGAGTTCCCAAGAGAAGTTCAAAAATCACAAAAAAATAAAAGCAGAAAAGTCAAAAGAGAGAAAAAGCAAAAGGAAGTAGTATGTGGTCACTTAATTGTCTGCACTGTAAACAGCAGTGTACACTTAATCACTGTATGTCAAGTACAAATACAAGTTCTAGCCTCACTGCTGATCACCAATATTAGAAATGTGGTCTGTGGATGACAGTCAGATTGCACTCTGTCCAAGCAGGGACCCTCACTCTAGTCAGGACAATGGAGGGACACACTTAGATGACCCCTGCTCACCCTCCTGGTAGCTTGGCACAAGCAGTCAGGCTTATCTCAAAGACAATGTGTAAAGTTTTTGTCCCAACACACACAGTAATACTGTGAAAACACTACAAAAAGACATAACACCAGTTTAGATAAATAGACAATATTTATCTAAATCAAACAAGACCAAAATGACAAAACTCCAACATACAAAAGTAAAGTTAGGAATTTTCAAAATATTAGAGTCTCACTCCAAAGAAAACAATGGAAATCTTGCTTTTACACAAAGTACCTGGTTTGCGTCAAAAATAAAGCTGCACAGGCGAGCGAGCATTGGAAAAGTAAGCAATATGCCAATTCCTTATCCTCAAGTGAGGCCGTGTGGCGTTTCTTCTCTGGTTAGGTAGGGGATTTGTTGTTTTTCTCTCTAACAAGAGAGCGATGTTTTTGATTTCCAGATAGGGCACCTCAGATCCGTGCAGGTTCACAATGATTTTGACGCCCAGCGATGATGTATGAAAAATCAGGCCGCACTGTGATGGAAAGCCACGATGCATAGGGTTTGTGTTGTTTACAGAAGCCATAAGCTGGCGATGCATAATTTCTCCAGCTGTGATTCAGGTGATGCATTGAAATCAACCACAAGCTGGGTGGCATGTCGTTTTTTCAGCCAAGTTGCAGGTGGAGCATCAACATTTTCCCCACATGGCTCCCTGTGCGTGGATTTCAGTCCTTGTTCTACCAGCTTCTCCTTTCCAGGGCCCAGGGACTGGATGGGGCACCACTTGGCAGGGCAGAAGTCTCAGCAGAGAGTCCAAGTGATGGCAGAGGAAGTGTTTGATGACCCTGAGAATTCAAAGCAGGAGGCAAGCTTAGTCCAAGCCCTTGGAGAGTCTTTACTCCACAAAGTCCAGTCTTCGTCCCCTTCCTCAGGCAAGAGCAGCAACTGCAGGATAGCCCAACAAAGCACAGGCAGGGGAAGTACTTCTCCTCAGCTCTTCGGCTCTTCTCATTGGCAGAGGTTCCTCTTGTTTCCAGAAGTAAATCTTAAAATCTGGGGTTTAGGGTTAGTACTTATACCCCTGCCTTTGAAGTAGGCAAGCTTCAAAGAAAAGTCTCTGTTGTTCACAAGATCATGCCTTGCCCAGGCCTGGCTCCCAACACACACCAGAGGGTTGGAGACTGCTTTGTGAGAGGGCAGGTACAACCCATTCAGGTGTAGGAGACCACTCCATCCTCCACTCTAGCCCAGAAGGCTCATCAGGATGTGCCATCTCCCTTTTTTGTCACTGTCTAGAGAAGATTCACAAACAGTCCAACTGTCAGTCTAACCCAGACAGAGAATACACAAGCAGGCAGAGTCACAGAATGGTTTCAGCAAGAAAATGCCCAATTTCTAAAAGTGCCATTTTCAAACAGACAATTTAAAAACAAACTTTACTATGAGAAAGTAGCCTCTTCGTAAATAGTTACCCCCATTGTTAGCCTGTTTGTCAGTGTGTTTTTACTGTCTCACTGGGATCCTGCTAGCCAGGACCACAGTGCTCATAGTTTCAGACCTATTTGTTAGTGTGTTATTACTGTCTCAATGGGATCCTGCTAGTCAGGACCCCAGTGCTCATAGTTTGTAGCCTATATGTGTTATCAGTATGCTTGACTGTGTCACTGGAGTTCTGCTAACCAGAACTCCAGTGCTTATGTTCTCTCTGTGTACCAAATTTGTCACTATAGTTTAGTGACTCCATATTCCAATTCTGATTGGCACACTGGACCCCCCTTATAAGTCCATAGTATATGGTACCTAGGTACCCAGGGCATTGGGGTTCCAGGAGATCCTTATGGGGTGCAGCATTTCTTTTGCCACTCATAAGGAGCTCATACAAACAATCATTTAGGACTGTCATTGCAACCTGAGTGAAATAGTGCACACACTATTTCACAGCTATTTTTCACAGCACCAGGTAACTTATAAGTCACCTATATGTCTAACCTTAATTTACTGAAGACTAGGTGCAAAGTTACTGTGTGTGAGGGCACCCTTGCACTAGCAAAGGTGCTCCCACGTTGTTCATGGCCAATTCCCTGGACTTCGTGAGTGCGGGGACACCATTATAAGTATGCACTACATATATATAATTACATATTTGTACCTTCACAATGGTAGCTCTGAATATGGCCATGTGAGGTATCTAAGATTGTGTACTTGCACCTTCAATCAAAATCTGGTATTGGGGAGGGCAAATACATGCACACTGGGGGCTCCACCATGGAACCCCAGTACCGCCAAATCAGCTCTCTGAGGTTTCCACTGCAGCCCCAGGTTTCTGCCCTCTTGGGGACTGAGCAGCTCATCCCAGGAAGGCAGAACTATGCATTTCCTTTAGGAGAGGGGTGTTACATCCTCTCCCATTGGAAACAGATGTTTCAGGCATGGGAAGGGTATCCTCCCAGAGCCTCTGAAAATACTTTGAAGGGCACAAACAGTGCCCTCCTTGCATAATCCAGTCTACACCGGTTCAGGGACCCCCAGTCACTGCTCTGTGGCAAAACTGGACAAAGGAAAGAGAAGTGACCACTCCCCTGTCCATCACCACCCCAGGGCTCCTCCAGAGTGTCTCTGGCATTAGCCATCTTGGATTCCAAGGTGTGGGGACCCTCTGGGAGCATCTGAGTGGCCAGTGCCAGCAGGTGATATCAGAGACCCCTTCTGATATTTGCATACCTAGGTAGGTAGCCAACCCCCCTCTCAGTCCTATTTAGGGTCTCTCCTCTGGGTGTTTCCTCAGATTCGGTTTGCAAAGTTCCTCCAGGACTCCTCTGCATCCTCTGTTTCAGCTTCTGACCGTCGGATCAACCACAGACTGCTCCAGGGACCGCTGTAACTGCAACAAAGTATCCAGGAAGACTCTTGTGACCTGAAGCTTCAGCTCCAGCCAGCAATTGCAACAGTTTCCAAGGTGTGCACACTCTGAGGACTGCCTGTCTTCACCTTGCACCATAAGAACCAAAAGAATCTCATGTGGAGTGTTGGAGTCCCTTCCCTGCTTCAGCAGGCACCTCTCTGTGATGACAACTGGTGCTCTGGGACTCCTCTCCTGTCGAAGAGCGTGAGCCCTGGAACACGTGGTAGACCAATGTGACCCTGACTGTACAAAGGTCCAACTGTCCAAATTTGTTGGAGGTAAGAGCCTGTCTCCCTGTGCCGCAACAGTACCCCTGTGCACTATGTCTTCTGCAGCTCCTTGGGCTTCTGTGCACTTCTTCCAAAAACTCTTCATGCACAGCGTAGCCCAGGTCACCCACACTCCGTTCTGTGACCCACAGCTCTCTGGGTTGTTCTCCAGTGCCGTGGGATCCTCCTGTGTAGTGCTGTGATGACCACTCTTTACAACTCCTTTGTCCCTGTGTTCTGGGACACCAGTGGGTGCTGCCTGGTCTTCTGAGGACTCTCTGAAGTGCTGAGAGTCCCCTCTGTCTCCTCAGTCTGAGTTGAGACCCCCAGGTCCCTCCTGGGTCCGGGCAGCTCCTTTTTGATGCAAACCACGTATTTGCGTGAACCAAGGATTTTTTGGTGGAATCCAGCTATGCAAACAGTCTGCATCCACCAACTCGACATTGGACATCTCTTGCACCAAGAAAGAACCCACAGCTATCTTCTTTGGTGCATTTCTCCACTTTTTTCCAACCGGAGAATCCACTTTTGTACCTTCTTCCAGGTGGGCAGGGGCTCCTGTTCTTCCTGGACTCTTCTTTGACTTCAGGACTTGGTCTCCTCTCTCCATGGGTCTTCAGGTCCAGGAATCCATCATTGGTTGTTTGCAGTCTTGCTTGGATCTTGCATAATTCTTCATCACAAATTGTAATGTGTTCTGAGGAAACTTGCTGTATTTTACTCCTGCTTTCCTGGGCTCTGGGGTGGGGGACTTTACTTTCCTTTGGTGGTTTCCTACACTCCCAGTGCCCCTCTACACACTACAATTGCCTAGGTGGGAATTTGACATTTGAATTCCACTATTTTAGTGTATGGTTTTTGTTACCACTAGGCCAATTGCAATCTATTGTATTTTCTATTGTTTGCACTATTATATGACTGTTTATTTACCTGATTTTGGATGCTAGTGTATATATTTTGTATAATACTTACCTTCAGTATTGCCTCTAAGATATGTTTGGCCTTGTGTCACTAAAATAAAGTACCTTTATTTTTGGTAACACTGAGTATTGTCTTTTATTGTGTATAAGTACTGTGTGACTATAGTGGCATTGCAAGAGCTTTGCATGTCCCCTAATTCAGACTTGGCTGCTCAGCTAAAGTTACCCCTAGACAGCCTAATCTGCTAGACACTGCCTACATTTCACTAATAAGGGATAAATGGACATGGTATAAGGTGTAAGTAACTTAGGTACCTACTGCAAACCAGGCCAGCCTCCTACATTGGTGGTGCAGCGGTCGGATAAGTACTTGCAATTGCTTTACGACTTTGTCACTGGTGCTTTTCAGAAGGAAAGTGTACTCAAATACTTAGAGCTATATAGAATTATACCTAGCAATCATTTTTTCACTTCCAAAAAGTTTTCAAAAGTTTTTAAAAGTTTTACAAAGTTCTGAAAAGTTTTTCTTTTCCTCTAAAAAGTTAGGTGAAATAGTACGCTAACTTCTTACTCTTCTCTCTAACTTTTTCTATCACTATGTCCGCTATAGAGACTACCTCCAGGGTTGTCAAGACCACTTATGAAAATCTTAACTTCAAAAGTCTGAGGGCTCTGTGTTTAGAAAGAAGCTTAGGGATTGAGAAGAACCCTAACAAGGATTTCCTCTAAAATCTCCTCTTACAAGAGGACCAGGAGCATCCTGATGGTCGTGTACAACCAGAAGGGGAAATAGAGGGAGATTCTGACCAGGTAGATTCAGGAGAGGGCCCTGAAGATGCAGAGGAGGCTCCTTCCACAGATCTTTCTCACAGCAAACCACCCTGTGTAGTTGGTAGTAGGAAGGGGTCTCACACAAGCAGGGCACCCTTCACACCTAGATTCAAGGTCACTAGGTTTACACAAGTTAAGGAGAAATCTATTTCTGCTCTTTCTCACATCACCTCAGTCTCTGAAGGATCTAACACATCCCACCCTGAGGATAATTCCCTAGATAGGGAACTCAGAAAGCTGAGATTGGAGGAGTCAGGACTGTGGCTGAAACAGCAACAGCTGGCCCCACCTAGGGAAGCCTTAGCTGTAGAAAGAGAAAGACAGGGGCTGGGATTAGTTTTCCATGGTGGCAGCAGCCTTTAAAGTTTCAGGACTTATGAGGTCAGGGGGGACAATATTAGCTCCAGAAACTTACACAAAAGTGTTCCCCCATACAAGGTGAGGGATGATATTCAAAAGTTTACTGTACTTGAGAGGACCTATAAAGTTCAAAGGGCCCGTCAAAAGCAGTGGGCTGCTATACTTTGGTTGTCCTTCTCTGACAAAGGGAGGGACGGACTCCTCTCTGTTAGGGAGGAGGATGCAGACAACTACAACATTTTAAAGAATGCATTCATTAATGGGTTTGGCCTCATCACAGAGCAATACAGAATCAAGTTCAGGGAAACCAAGAAAGAATCTTCACAAGATTAGGTTGACTTTGTGGACTGTTCTGTGAACGCTTTAGAGGGTTGGTTACATGGCAGTAAAGTGTCTGATTACCAGGGCCTGTATAATCTGATTTTGAGAGAGCATATATTGAATAGTTGTGTGTCTGACTTGTTACACCAGTATCTTGTGGACTCAGATCTGACCTCTCCCCAGGAATTGGGAAAGAAGGTAGACAAATGGGTCAGAAAAAGGGTAAACAGAAACGCTCATACAGGGGGTGAAAAAGAAAATAAAAAAGAGGGTGAAAAGTCTCAGGCTAAGCATGGGGATAAAAGTAAACACAAAGATTCTTCTTCAGGTCAACAACACTCCTCTGGGGGTAGGGATAAATCATCTTCCTCTTCTCACTCTGCACACAATAAAACGCCCTGGTGCTATGTGTGCAGAGGTAAAGGCCATAGGCCTGGGGATAAGTCCTGCCCAAGTTATGCCCCTGACCCTACCATCACTAATACCTCAAACTCTAGTGCCCCTAGCAGTAGTGGTAATAGTGGTGGGACTACTGGCAATAGTAAACCAAAGGGTGCAGTTGGATTCACTTTTGCGTCCATCATTGAAACTGGGGTAGAAACTCTCAAGACAGTTTCTGTCACACCTGGAGGCATTGACCTTGTCACCTTG
Source organism: Pleurodeles waltl (assembly GCF_031143425.1). Lineage (NCBI taxonomy): Eukaryota > Metazoa > Chordata > Amphibia > Caudata > Salamandridae > Pleurodeles > Pleurodeles waltl. Next base: position 253,234,920 of record NC_090437.1, on the reverse strand, counting down.
GCTGCTTTTCCCCTTAGCAGCCAATTGTAATAAATGGTGTTGAGGCCCAGATCTACAGGAACACAGATGCCAGTATCACTTTGGTGACTGAAAACTTGGTGTCACCTGCACAATACCTCCTTGGACAGAAGGACCAGGTTACTGCTGTCAGCAACTCAACTCAGTCTCTTCCCTCAGCTGTAGTGCATCTTAGTTGGGGTGGGGTTACTGGCCCAAAGCAGATAGTGGTATCACCTAGCTTACCTGTAAACTATCTCTTAGATAATGACCTATCCATGCTGGGTAGCCCTGAGGAATTGCTTCCTCTCATTTCTCCTGAAATGTAAAAGCAAACATTTACTAAAGTATGTATATTTTAAATTGTGACTTTAGAGACCCCAAACACCTGATTTCTATCTGCTCCCAAAGGGAAACTGCACCTTTGAAGGCAGCCCCAATGTTAACCTAAGAGAGAGATAGGCCTTGCAACAGTCAAAACCAAATTTGCAAGTATTTCACTGTTAAGGCATGTAGAACACATTGGTACATGTCCGACCTTTAACATACACTGCACCCTGCCCCTGGGGCTACCTAGGGCCTAATTTAGGTGTGCCTTCCCTGTATAAAAATGGAAGGTTTGGGCTTCACAAAAGTGGAAACTGAATTTGGCAGTATTTCACTGTTGGGGCACGTAGAACACATCAGTACATGTCCCACCTTTAACATACACTGCACCCTGCCCATGGGGATACCTAAGGCATACCTTAGGGGTGCCTTACATATATAAAAAGAGAAGGTTTGGTCCTGGCAAGTGGGTACACTTGTCATGTCGAATTGACAGTTTAAAACTGCACACACAGACACACATGCGGGTGGCACAACCAGTGCTGCAGGCCCATTAGTAGCATGTGATTTATAGGTCCTGGACACTTCTAGTGCACTTTACTAGGGACTTACTAGTAAATTAAGTATGCCAATCATGGAAAAGCCAATTACACATACAATTTACATAGGCAGCACTTGCACTTTAGCACTGGTCAGCAGTGATAAAGTGCCCAGAGTACCAAAAACAGCAAAAACATAGTCCAGCACACAGTCGAAAGATGGGAAGCAGAGGCAAAAAGGCAGGAGAGACTACGCAAATGATGTCAGGTCTTACAGTGACATAGTGAGTGACAGTGTAATGTAATTGAAAACAAGTATTTGTTGGAATGTGAAGTGGAAATACATGTATTACCTACGATATGTATGTACTTAACTGTTGTTCTTTGGAGCATAGAGGCCTGGATGAGGGACCCATCCTTCCAAGGACAAGTGATAATCCTGGCTTTCCCCTTACAAAAAATACACATCACATAGCCTTGCTGCAGTAGATGATTGTTGCAAAGTTGATTATTGGTAAGGGCAGGTAAGTACCGACACTTAGCAATAGGCCACTAAGCCCCACTAGGTCCAGTCAGGTCTCAATGATGAATCCCAGCTCAACCCTTAGTAGCTTGGCAATGTGCAGTTAGGCTTTACTTAGGAAACAGGTATGTACATCATTTGAAAGTCACAAAACAGTAAATAAGTTAAACACAAACCACAATACAATTCAACACCGATTTATGAAAATAGATATTTTATCTTTAAAATGACACTAAAATTACAAGAATACAATAAATGGAAACAAAGATATACATTTTTACAGATTAAGGCCCTCATTACAACCCTGGCGATCGGTGTTAAAGGGGGGATAACACTGCCAACAGGCTGGCAGTAAAAAAAATGGGATCACGAACATGGCGGAAACCGCCAACATAGACAGCCACAGTAACACTCCGACTGCCACAGTGGTAGTAACAAACACCACGGCGGGCACCGCCAACAGACAGGCAGAAGACAAAGTACCGCCCACCATATTATGAGAGGCCAATCCACCAGCTGTTCTGGGGCGGTACCAACAACATCAAAACCATGGCGGAAACAGTATATCGAAGGGGAACCACTCACCTTTCGACACTCCACGAAGAACCAGGACGCCATGGAGCCAGATTTGCAGATCCTCCCCATGTTGGTGTATCTTCTCATACACCACGAAGTAGAAAGAAGGCGGCGGAGTTGACGACGGTGAGTACTGCACCTAGCACACAGGGGAGGGGGAGGGAAAAGAGAGTGACACACACAAGCGGCACGCAACACCCCCACCCTCCACCCTCACCCACAACAACATACACACTAACACATCCAACAACATTACTGATACACCCCGTCACCCCCTGGAAGAATGCAAGGACAAAAGGAAAAAAGTCTATCCAGTGTTATATTGGAACATTCAGATATAGCAGTAGAATTTTAAATAAACAGTATATACAAACTTTTACATTATATACTCAAGGTCGTACAATGTCCCTTGTAAATGTCCGTGGACCAGTGGCCCCAAAAATCATAGGCGAAGCCCACACATGACACCTGCCTCAAAACGGAGAGGACACTGCAGGGGCATCAGGTCGAAAAAACACAGGCACCTCAGGGGAAGGTGAGGGGGGCACCTCAGCCAGAAAATGGTACGACGCCACTGCTCCTCGAGGGGGCTCCATGCATCTTCCACTGGTTCTGGAGGGGGCTTTGTGCCCAGAGTGCTCCATCCTGCCAAGGATAGCGGGAGTGGATGCCTTTCTCCACTGGTTCTGGAGGGCGCTTTGTGCCCAGAGTGCTTCATCCTGCCAAGGATAGGGGGAGTGGATGCCTTTCTCCACTGCTTCTGGAGGGGGCTTTGTGCCCAGTGATACTGCACCTGGGGTGTGGCAGTTAATATCCTCTCATCTGGTTGTCTGAGCCAGGAGATGAACATGGAACAGGTAGCATGATACTCAATGGAGGCAGAGGCATACTCCATCCTGCGGCGACTTATGCTGCAAACTGCTGTTAGTGCCAGTGCTGGTGGTGGTGCCTCAAGTGGCATGTCCAGGGTCCACGACGTCACCTGCAGCCTCGGACAGCTGCCCACTAGGGATGCGGCTGACGTCCGATATTGTGGCACTGGCTGGGCACGTGGTGGTGCAGATGGTGGTGGAGGTGGTGGTGGCTGCGGCGGAGATGCTGCTGGAGTGGCCTGTGGAGCAGGTGGCTGTAGTGGTGGAGGGAGACACCAGCCCGTCTCCAGCAGCCTCGGATGGCTGATCCTTGGGAAGGATGCTGCAGCTGATGTTGTGGCAGCGGCGGTGCAGGTGGCAGTGCAGGTGGCAGTGCAGGTCGCGGTGCAGGTGGCAGTCGTTGCGGCGGTGGGGACCACGGTACAGGTCACTGGCATCTCTGAGAAAATGGTGGTCACCAGCCCCTCACCAGGAGGCATCTTGCCCTGAGGTGACTTGCCCTTTGTTTTGTGTCCCTTCCCCACCTTGGCAGTCACTGCTGGGATCTTGACACTGTTCTCTTATTGTTTGGATGAGGCTTTGCTGGGTGGGTGGTGCGACTTTGCCCTGCTGGATGCTGGCCCCTTCTAGACCTTGGCAGGCGGCGGAATCAGGTGGTCCTTCATATCTGTAGGTGGTACACTGGCAGCTCTGATGGGTGCCCCCTTTGATCCACCCGGACTTGCAGGGACCACAGCAGGCGCAGATTTGGTGGCTGAGGTGATGGGCTGGGATCTAGACATTCTGGCCCTAGGGGAAGGACGGGGGGAGGAATAGGGAAGAGGTCAAAGTTAGCTAGGAAAAGTTTTTTAGACACACTGGGATGGGAAAATGGAGGGGGTGTGGGAGTGGAGGAAGAGGTAGTAGTTGTAGGAGGTGTACGTCTGCTGAGTTTGGGTGAAGGTGCATGGGCTGGAGGCTGTTGTGAGGTGGATGGCGGTTGAGTGGGTGTGTGCCTGTGTTTGTGTACTTTGGGAGGAGGGCTCACAGACACACTGGTAGAGGACACAGGGGACATGTGAATGGTTGTGGGGGTGGTGATTGATCGTGAGCAGTGTGTCGTGATCGGCGTGCTGGTGATGGAGGCAGTGGCTGATGATGTAGTGCATGCAGGTGTGAGTGGAGACGAGACTGGGAGGGAGGTGGAGGATGTGGAGGAGGGGGACACAGTGGAGGTAGTGGATGTTGGTATGTGTGCATGGGTATGGTGCTTGTGTGAGTGCCTGTGTGATGATGTGTGGTGCTTATGTTTTCCTGAGCCACTTTTGTGTGTTGCTGTGTGCGCATGGTGGTCTGAAGGTGTGCTTGGGATAGGCTGAGGTAGAGGGGATTGGGTTTCGGTAGTGGAAGTTGGAGAGGGGAGGCTGGACACAGGGACAATGGCTGCCATCAGTGCAGAGGCCAGAGCCTGAAATGCTCTCTGTTGGGCCGCCACACCAGAATGAATGCCCTCCAGGTATGCATTTGTTTGCTGCAGATGCCTTGCAACACCCTGGATGGCATTCAGAATGGTTGACTGCCCAACAGTGAGGGATCTCAGGAAGTCAATAGCCTCTTCACTGAGGGCAGCAGGGCTGACTGGGGCAGGGCCTGAAGTGCCTGGGGCGAAGGAGATGCCCACCCTCCTGGGTGAGCGGGCACAGGAAACACACTGAGGGGCGGCTGGGAGGGAGGTGCTGATGGGGGGGTAGCGGCTGTACCTGTTGTTGGGGTGGGCACAGAGGTGGCCCCCACAGCCAGGGAGCTTCCATCAGAGGAGGAGTCGCTGTCACTAGTATCCTCTCCTGTCCCTGTTGTGGAGCTCCCCTCGCCCTCCGTCCCACTGGTGCCTTCACTCTCCAAGGATTCACCCTCATGGGCCATGTGGGATGCAGCTCCCTCGGACACCGGTGCCTCAGCTCCTCCGCCAGGTGATGCTAATACACACAAGGACAGGGTGACAAAACATGAAGGGGGGAAAGACAGAGGACACACATGGTCAATGCCAGCAACACCACTAGCTTTGGTGAACACAACACACACTGAGCTGCCCTACGCACTAGACCTTGCCCAACCACTCACTATGGTAGTCACCAGCCCATGGGGTACAATGCCTAACGCCAGCACCTGATCACCTGATACCCACAGGACCCTGCACACTAGTAGCTGCCCAATTGTACCATTGGGGTAGGGGTGCTTCAGAGCCTGCAAACAAGGGACCTACCCTGGCATGATTGCCCTGGCCTAGGGACACCCACCGCCCACACCTCCCACCCAGCTAGTTCCTAAACCACAGAGAGTCAGCTTTCTGATACTGTACTCACCCACTTGTGGCTGCTGTGATGCCCTCAAGCACCCATCTAACTCCGGATAGGCCACTGCCAGGATGCGGAACATCAGGGGGGTCATGGTGCGATGGGCACCCCTTCCACGTTGGGAGGCCAGCCCCAGCTGGGCCTCCGCCATCTTCTTGCTCAAGCGGCGCAGGTCCATCCATCTCTTGCAGCAGTGGGTGCTCTGCCTGTGATAGACCCCCAGGGTCCGCACCTCCTTGGCAATGGCTTGCCAAATACCCTTCTTCTGGTGGGCGCTGACCTAGAGGATAAACAGAGGGAAAAACTTTATTTATTCACCCGTACGGACTGTCATACTCATTGCCCGCCAGTTCCCATCCATTCCCTGACACACATACACTGACCACCTTACATGCAGCACTCAGGTAACCCCCCAACATGTGGCTTACATCCACCCCACTCCAAACAGGCATTGCCCACGTATCATGCTCACAGTGTACTCACCTGTTTGTCTGGAGGACCATAGAATAGCATGTACTGGGGAGGACCCCATCCACCAATTTGTCCAATTCCTCTGCTGTAAAGGCAGTGGCCCTTTCCTCAGACACTGTAGCCATAGTCGCTTCCAGACTCAGGTCACAGCAGCACTTGCAGTGTAGGTCCTCTCCTGTTGATGGTCAGGTATCAAGGGAGTGAAGATAGAGAAAATGGCAGTGGCGTCTGCGGCGGTGCATACTGTCACCGCCGACGTACATCTCCATTGGCTCCTAGGACCCATAAGGCCCAATGACAACCAATGCAGAGTTGCGTGGCGGTCTTCAACTGCCTACCGCAACGCTGCACAACGCCAGTGCAGTTACCTCATTTTCCCTTGTTCCTCCTCACAAGTCAGGCAGCCGCCATTTCATGGGAGCACATGGCCTATCACCCAACTGCGTCACAGCACATATTGGCACATATACGGACTCAGGATTTCACACACGGATTTTGTAACATTAGTTCTGACACAGTTGTGCTATCTATGTGGTAAATGACTTTCTGCTCACCGTTCTCCTCCATAGGCTACACCCGCTGAGGCAGCATATGAGAATTCGGCATCCTCTGGTTTACGGACCCCTGGCGGACCTGTCAACAATGGAAGACAGACACATCATAATCACATACATACTTGATTGTGCCACAATCCAAGAACTGTGTGCCCAATTGGAGCCAGACCTGATGTCAGCTATCCGCCTGCCCACAGGTATAGCCCCTCTTGTGCAGGTCATGTCAGTGCTCCATTTCCTGACAAGTGGCTCCTTCCAAACTACAGTGGCCATGGCATATGGGATGTCTCAGCCAATCTTCCCCAACGTGTTAAGCAGAGTGTTTTCTGCTCTTCTGAAACACATGCGCCACTCCTTCGTGTCCCCCCAGGTAGAGGATTTGACCACAGTGAAAGCTGACTTCTATGCTCTGGGACATATCCCCAATATCATTGGTGCCATTGATGGGACCCATGTGGCATTTGTCCCCCCCTCAGAAATGAACAAGTGTACAGAAATAGAAAAAGCTACCATTCAATGAATGTGCAAATGGTGTGTTTGGTGGGCCAGTACATCTCCCATGTGAATGCCAAGTATTCTGGCTTTCTGCATGACGCATATATATTGAGGAATAACAGCATCCCTTATGTGATGGGCCAACTCCAGAGGCAGCGGGTGTGGCGAATAGGTGAGCCCAAGGTCCCAACACACTATGATTAGGTGTCTGGGTATGGGGTAGTCCTTAAGGGTTAGTATGTGTCTAACAGGTATCCCTCAAAATTTGCAGGTGACTCAGGTTACCCCAACCTCTCATGGCTACTGATCCCAGTGAGGAATGCCAGGACAAGGGCAGAGGAACGCTACAATGAGGCACATGGGTGAACTAGGTATATTATTGAGAGGACTTTCGGCCTCCTGAAGGCTAGATTCCACTGCCTCCATCTGACAGGTGGCTCCCTGTACTACTCCCCAAGAAGGTGTGCCAGAGCATCGTGGCATGCTGTATGTTTCACAACCTGGCATTGAGACGCCAGGTGCCTTTTCTGCTGGAGGATGAGCCTGGTGATGGTCTTGTGGCAGTGGTGGATCCTGTGGATGGTGAGGAAGAGGAGGCAGAGGAAGAAGATGTTGACAACAGAACACACATCATCCTGCAGTACTTCCAGTGACACTTCACATATCAGTTAACTTTAGGACATTGCACATGGCAGCCTCTTATACTCTGTATATGGCCACTGACTGTTCACTTTAGATTCCCTTTTTTCAGATCTGTGTACCCCATTCTGGCTTCTGCTATGTGTACTGCTACCCAACAACTGTCATACATTGGTATGAGTAAATGGACATATACCTTGCAATTTTTTGCTAATGTTGTAGTAATACATTTGTGAAACATCAGACTGACTCCACATTGGTATTTGTTTAAAGGGTGTTTATTTAGGTGCTTATGGGTATAGGGGTATGTGCAATGGGCTGAGGTGATGGTGGAGGAATGTCTAGTTAGATTCCAGTCTCTTGTTGTCACAGGTGCATTATCCAATGGGGCATATGAAGGGGAGCAATGGCAGTTCAAGGTGGACAGGGTAAAAGTGTTGGACAGAAGGGTGACAATCAGGAGAGTCTTATTTCCTGGAGGGGGTCTTGGCAATGTTCTCTGTCTTCTGCCTGGATCGCTGGGACCGTTTGCGGGGTGGTTCTTTTTCTGCAGGGGGTGGGGTGCTGGTGGCCTGTTGGTCCTGTGGCGGGGCCTCCTATCCACTAGCGCCGGCGGAGGTGGAAGGCAGTTCATCGGTTTGGCTAGTGTCAGGGGCCCTTTGTTGAGCCACTGCCTCCCTCATGGTCTTGCCCATATCAGCCAGCACCCCTGCTATGGTGACCAGGATGGTGTAGATTTTGGTGAGGTCATCCCTGATCCCCATGTAGTGTCCCTTCTGCAGCTGCTGGTCTCCAGAAACTTGGCCAGTACCGTGCCCATGGTCTCCTAGGAATGGTGGTATGCTCCCATGATGTTGGAGAGTGCCTTGTGGAGAGTGGGTTCCCTGGGCCTGTCCACCCCCTGTCGCACAGCAGTCCTCCCAGCTTCCCTGTTGTCCTGTTGTCTTGTGCCTCTGTCCCCTGAACTGTGTGCCCACTGCCACTGACCCCAGGTCTCTGATCGTCCTGTGTTTGTGGGGTTGCCTGGTGATTGACGTGTCCTGGGGACAGTGGCATGGGCCCGTTGGGTGGGTGCTGTGCTGGTGTTTCCTCAGGGGGAGGCTCTGTGGTGGGTTCGGACTGTGGCAGGGGAACCGACTGTCCAGAGGTCCCAGATGGGCCAGGCTGGACATCGTGATCAAGGTGTGCAGAGCTACTGTCATCACAGTGGGCCTCTTCTGTGGGGGGACTGGATGTAGCTGGCACCTCCTGTCTGGTGACGTTGGGTGGGGTCCTGTTGGGATGCAAATGCAGTGTTATTGTATCTGCGTGTGCCGTCGTGTGCATGGATATGTTTCCCTCTATGGTTGTTATTATCAAGGCACCTTTGGGTTGTGCGAGATGGTATTGGTGTGGCTAAGTGATTGTCACTGGTGTGCATGGTGTGGTGATGGGTGTCCATGCAGGTCTGTGATGGGTTCCCGTGCATAGGTGTTGCATGCAGGGCTTGGTATTGGGATGGGTGGGTTCTGATGGTGGGGTATATGTGAGGTGGTGGGGTGATGGGTGTGAAGGTAGGGGTGGGGTTATGTGATGGCATGCAGGTAGGGTGGGGGCTATAGTAGGAAAGATTTGCCTTACCAGTCCTCCTGCTAGTCCTGCGAGGCCCTCAGGATGCATGATCACCAAGACTTGCTCTTCCCATGTTGTTAGTTGTGGGGGAGGAGGTGGGGGTCCACCGCCAGTCCTCTGTACTGCAATCTGATGTCTTGAGACCATGGAGCGCACCTTCCCCCGTAGGTCGTTCCACCTCTTCCTGATGTCATCCCTGGTTCTTGGATGCTGTCCCACGGCGTTGACCTTGTCGACGTTTCTCCGCCATAGCTCCATCTTCCTAGCAATGGACGTCTGCTGCACCTGTGATCTGAATAGCTGTGGCTCTACTCTGATGATTTCCTCCACCATGACCCTTAGCTCCTCCTCAGAAAACCTGGGGTGTCTTTGGGGTGCCATGGATGTGGTGTGAGTGATATGTGTGAGGATGTGTGTAGTAATGTGTGGGGTGATGTGTAAGGGTGTATACTGTGATGTGCGTGGATGGTGTATGGGTGATGGTGTTCTATGCCTCTGAGTGAGTGTGTGCTATTTGCTTGTGTCTCTGTGCTAGGTCTTTTTTTTTTCATTGTAACGGGTTGTGGGTAATGTGGGTGTGTGTTTTATAGTGGATTGGGTGTGTGGGTGTGTGTCAGGTGTGTGTATTTTGCATTGTCCAATGTGGTGTAGTTTTGTAAGTGTGTGTGTATTTTGAGCGCGGCGGTATGTACCGCCAATCGGTTACCGCGGTTGAAAGACCGCCACATTGATTCGTGGGTCATGATACTGTGGGCGCATTCCTGTTGGCGTGACGGTGTGGGTTTTGCTATCTCCAGTTTATCACTGACCTTTGGTGTGGAGGACTTATGTGGGTGTCTGTGTTGTGGCGGTATTCTCAGTGTGGGTCATAATACCGCCCACTGGATCGGAAGATATCATGCCGGAATTGTTACACCAAGATAAATCTGGGTTTATTAAAGGAAGGCAGACTCATGAAAATCTGAGACAGGTCATACACTTAATTGAGGAAGCTATAAAAAAGAATATTCTGGCAATCCTACTGGAATATGAAAAGACTTTAGACCACGTGGACTGGAGCTTTCTTTTCCACACATTACACCAGTTTTGCCTTGGGGAACGTTTTATAAGAATGGTGTAATCTAACTATGTAGCCCGCCACTCTAGATTGTTGGTGAATGAAGTATCCTCAGACTACTTCCAACTTTCCTGGGGCACAAGACAGGGATGCCCTCTACCCCCATTACTCTTCACCTCTGTAAGGAGCCACTGGCGGCAAAGATATGGACTCAAACTTCCATACAAGTCCTTTCCGTTGGATACATTGAACACGCAATTTATTTGCTGATGACATTCTGCTACCTCTCACCTCCCCAACAACATCACTCCCAGCACTACAGACAGAACTCCAACTCTTTAAATCAGCAGCAGGTTTCTGGTTAATCTCAGTAAATCTTTTTTGCTAAAACTAACGATCTGGTGAGTAGAGATGGAAATCATAGCAACCTCCTCGTCCTTCCAGTGGGTGAAAAATGATATCACCTATCTCGGTATAAAGAAGACTGGGCCCTTCTATATTTGAAATGGATCTGGCTTATTAATGCCATCAAATTGAATGTGCTACCACATATTCTACATCTCTTTCAAGGACTCCCTACCGAGTTAGAAAAATACCTCTTTTCTACCCTCCTCCCACTGGCAAAACTGTTGAGCCCACCTCTCCTACTAACTATTGACACTTCCTAGAGATGCTGGTGGACTAGCTTTGCCCGACTTAATAGACTATTACAGGATGTCTCAACTAAGAGTTATGGTAGAGTGGACCCTTAAATCCTCCGACAAACATTGGCTCCACATAGATAGGGATGTCCTGTGGAAGCCCAAATGTAGTTGCTGAAAAAATGCCTACTGAAGCACCCTGTCCACTACCACACTCAAGGTCCGGGACAAGCTAACTTGACTGAATGGCTTGAGAATGTCCCCCCACTCTCTACACCCCTGAGCACTATAATGAGGCCTTTCCACCAGCACTTTAACTGGGTGCCTTTGACTGATGGGGTGAGGGTAGATGCCTTATTATTCAATGTTGGTTCCTTCAGAACTGCCATCCTGACACTTGAGAATTGCTGCCATAACTTTAAACTGCCTCCCCTCTGAGATTTACCACTATAACTAACTGAAGCACCAGGCTTCATCTTTGGCACTGCAAGATACAGCCACCAGAGAGCTCCTCCCAATAGAGCAATTTGTGAAAAAGAGAGGGAACTACTCAGGGATCCATAGCCTTCCTTTACTCCCTCTTAAAATCTACTTTCCAGAGTCCCAGGCCTCACTATGTTACCCTTTCTGAACACACATTGGGAACTCCCATTACCGAAACACAATGGCAGACTCTGTGGAAAGACATATTGAATTCAATCGCTCCTTAGGCCTCCGTGATGCGCACTATAAAGTACCTCACGATTGGTGTTTATACCCAGCAAAACTTCAGAAGCTATTCCCGAACACCTCAGACTGATGCTGGATGGGTTGTGGATTACTGGGGGACTTTCAATATATTTGTTGGGACTGCCCAACTGTATGCCCCTATTGGACAGAAATCTTGCTTCAAACCAAAGACATTTTTGGGTACCCAATCCCATGCACTCATGAATTCGTCCTACTAGGTCTTGGGACGCCATCCCTTAAACATCAACTGGCAGGGTACGGCTCTATTCTTTGGCTCTAGCTTTGGCCTGGAGAAAACACAACACTCCTTCTATGTCCCAATGGCATGCATGCCTCTGGATAGCCCTCCCAATGGAACACATGGTGGACATATTAGTACTAGAATAAAAAGGGTTTTGACTTTACTTGGGGCCCATTTGTACAATTTCTTTCAGGAGGCTTGCAGCTTTTCTCCTGTCCTACCCCTTTACAAGTGCTACACCTTTTCCAAACATGATGACTCTCACCCTTCTCTAACATAATGCTACTACCCACACTGAACCTCTAGTCGGCTGCTAAGACACGCCAAATCCCTAATCCTCCCATTCCATTCCAGTTCAATGACCATCCATATAGGTTTTGAAGGTTATGTGAGTTGTGTTTTATTTATTTGAGGCACAACTGATCCATGAAACAATAAGACTGATGTTACACAGGTTACTATTATAGCCTTAGAACCCGCCGTGGCGGGCTCTACCGGCCATTAAAGGCCCGCTCCCGCATTAAAGGCCCGAGCCGAAGGCCACTCGGGGGCAGAATGTTCTATTAAATAAAACAAATTCCTCAGGAAGCCCGAGGGGATTAAAATCCCCTCGGGCTCCGTGAGGCTTTGTTCACAGCTGTTGCTGTGAACAAAGAGAATATTGGAATGTTGGCGCTCCGGGCTTTTACCGGCCAGTAAAAGCCCGGAGCACTCCATTGTTTTCAATGGAGCTGCCAACATTCCAATGTTCTAATTTGTATTAGATGACTTGGTGTTCTTTTCATCTCTGCTTAGTGTGATACTTGTGGAATATAAAGAAATGTGTCTGAGTCTTATTGTTTTAGAGACTATACTGGTTAATTGCAAAATTGTTCTGATAGACGACCTACCTGTCCCGATGATGTACCTATTCACGATGTGCCTGTACTAAAATGTTTCAATAAAAACAATTTGGTAAAAAAGAAAAAAAATTATGCAACGGTGGCTCAAGCTATTTGTAAATAAGCCCCTGATTTGCATATGTGACAGCTGTATAATATTACAGAAGCATGTTGTTGTTGGTACATTTATATCCAGTTATGTGGCATATATATTTTGTCCTCTTTCAGCTAGCCATGAAGAAATTACAGTCATAGTTCATATAGTGTTGTCCTATAATGTCATCTGTTGTCCTGTAAAGACATCAGGGACAAAAGTTGTATAAAGTAACTTCTCAACAACTGAAATAATGAAAGGCCAGGCTTTTGGTGGTACTAATACAATCTGAACGATTTTGCTAAAAAGATGCTTAATGTAGCTGATATGTCTAATTCTTTCATGTCAGTCTTTGGAGGAAATGTGTTAAATGGGATTAGCAATAGTTATTTTAAAACAACATGCATTTGTTTGTTTTTGTTTGCTGCGCGTGAGCATTGTCGTAAGAGTATTTTCATGATATCAGACAAGTGGAGGAGTTCTGTGTGGAAATTCAACATTAGGCAAATAACCCATGTTTTCAGCTGGCATGTTTACACACATCTCACCGAAATGAGGCCATTTATGATGTCAAAAAGCAGTGCCAAATTAATATTGAGTTGCAACTAGTATTTAAGGGTTGGATCACCAGTCCTTAAAATGAATGTTCTGCTCCACATACTCAAGTAGAGGCGTGTGAATTATTGTGTATTCATTGTCCCAAAAGTAACAGTAGTTGTTCTTGTAATAAAAACAAAGACCCAAGTATGGAAATAAATGAATACTTAAAAGAATGTGAATACATATTACCCCTAATATTACTTTGGTACGCAATAATACAATTGCATCTCATTAAAAGGAAATTCAAATGATATTTTATGCAACATGCAATTACCATACCAGTGAGATCGCTTATATTTTTTTAATTCAATGTAATAAAAGGCAGGTGTGTATTATGAAATGTAAACGTTTCTGTTAGCTAAGATGCAAACTTGTTAAAGATGTTCTCTAAATCTAGGCAGAACTGATAGCTAAGACATAAACTGTCGTGAAGAGGAAGTCAGCGCGAGCCCTAATAAGGAAAAAAGTGAACACTACCTGTTTATTTCGGTTACTCGTAGAATCTGAGGGGTCAGTGGAGGGGTCATTCAGAGCTTGTCGGATTTCTTGGCAGTAGTTTTGCCACGGCGAAATACTAATTCTGCATCGAATGACATTTCCTCAGGGCTCAATTAATATTCAGTTCTAAATTACTTAGTTTGGAATGAGCAATATCTGAGTTCGCACACCCGGGTTTTCAACCTTTCTGATCCCTTTTCGCAGTTCAAATTTGGTCAGTTTGTTCCTTGTAAAATGTGTGCATGGGAAAGTCTCAAGAGTGCATAATAGTTGCAGAACTTATAACCACAATCTTTTCACCAAAAGCGTTTGCATTCAATTCAAAATTACCTTTCCACAGAGCATGAGGGGCCAGGACGTATATAAAGTGATCTATCCTAATGTGGTTCAGTATTCTATTGAGAAATAACAGGTTTGGTTGATAACACAATAGCCCGGTATATATCTAAATTGTAATGATGTTAGGGAAATGACCAATAAAATGCATTATAAAGGCTCTCCTTGCGCTGCCTTTGCCTAATTTTTTTGCGACACAATGGCAGCACAGACCTTGAATTCATATCTATGAGACCACACAAAACCACTTTGTGTGGCTATGAATGGCCTCATTGATATGAGTGAAGCACGGCAGTAAAAATTTGCAGCGCAAGGGAGACAATCATTCACATAATCCTTGCAGATTGTTACCATGACACTTCAAACAAGGTGCAAGAGTTTTTTTGTTGTCATTGCTATCCTTGTAAAAACACATTAGCCAAATAACATTCGATGTACAATTTTCATAAAGCCAAATATGATTACGTATGATTCCGTTGCACACACTTTTGGAGGCAGCTTTTCATGGACGTATACGTGTTCATGCATGAATGTCTATTTATACAGTGCACACCTGGCTAGAAAGAAGTGTAGCACTGTAAGTAAAATGCACCTTAATTAATTAATGGAGATAGTATGTCACATTTTGAACATCCAGTGTTGAGGGTGCTCATTTACTTATAGCAGCAATTGATGTTCAGTTCCTTCAAGACTAACTTATGGAAAAAGTTTGTTGGGTGTGTGCTGAACTCCAAGATGTGGGTGCTTATCAGGAGAGGAGTTATGATCTAGTCTTCTGGGTTTCTTTTTCTTTTTTGGTAACTGACTGTAACGATGCTGTAGGTGTTATATGAACTCCTAGAGATGTTGATGTTGTTTGGCAATCAATGTGGTGTGTGGCAAACACATCCTTGAAAGGTATGTATCGTAGTATGGGGCCCTAGGCCCTCATGCTGGGAAGTAACGTGACGCAGACACAGTGGTAGGGTATTACTAACTGGCCTCAGGCACGTGCGCCCGGCCCCTTATATTGGCAGGGTCACCTGACTAGTGACGCCTGTGTTGGGTGGGTGTGGGGTGCACATGTAAGACCAGCCCTCAGCAGAGTGGCTGGCAGAAACACTAGAACAAGTCCAGCTGGACTCTACATCTATGGGAAGTGTGTGGGCGTAGGGAGTCAGCAGAGTGCCATAAGGGTGGGGTCAATCCAGTCTTATTTCCTTAGTTGTTTAATGAGTCAATGAGCAATGTGTTCCCCACTTTGTTTGTGTTCTGTACAATCCAGCAAAACTGCAGATGAGAAAAAACAGGGAGAAATTAAAACATTTCTCCTCAATATGCCTGGCTTGAGTAGGCAGAACATTTTGGCGGAAATCCCTTTCTACATTTTTTGCAGAAAAGGATTGTGTCAAAGCCCATGTGTAGTTGCATGGGAACACCCATGCACCTCCCATGGAACATCCCCTTGACACAAAGTAATAGCAGGCAGCTCATTGTGCAGCTTTGTGTTACTTTGAGTGACAATCCCAAGCAAATCGCAATTTGTATTTGATTGTAAATCCCAGCACAACACCTTATAAGGGGCTTAAGTTTAAAAAAAAAGTAACACCATACCAATGCAGGTTGTTAGTAAATCTGGGCGGCTTTTCCCATTTTGTCCATATTCACATCACTTAGCAAATGAGCGTTACGTTTCTTGCCCTTCTGTTGAAGAGGATTTGCACTTACATCTGTTTTTTGCTGATTATAGGATGTATGAAGAAAACATTATGATATATAGTAACGTTTGCTTGGACCTCAGTCTGCACTGGCATGTGTTCGGCTTCTCTTTCCCTAGTTGCTCCTGCAAGTATTGTATTGTTTCTACTTTACATGAACAATCTATTTCCTTCTTTAAGTTCAAATAAGCATATAAATTGACAGTTGTTGATATGAAAACTTCTTTCCAGGTCACAGCTTTCAAGCTATCCAGGGTGATTTGCTGCCTCTCCTATCTGTGCATTTGTTTGTTTTCCTTTCCCCTTACTTTCAGAGGTTCTTTGAATGTTTCAGGTATTCATTATTGATTATGATTTCCCCTGTTTGACTATGCTTTGCACTTCCCAAAAATCTTGTTTTTACTTTTGCACTGGAATTGTATTTTTATAAATGATGTCCTTATTGATCCATAAATTTGTGCCTCCTTGCTTGTGTGTCTTGTTTTATGTAAATAATCCAAAGAGCAGCATAATAAGGCCCAGATTTAAGACAAGTTAGCACTGCCTTTTGCCATTTTTTTCTGCAAAAGCGGCACTAACCCAGCACCATATTTAGATTTTGTTGTAGAGCAGTCTAGCAACAACATTTCTGACTGCGTAATTTTTTGGGAGCTCCACCTCACCTTGCGTCGTCTTACGACAATGATATGCAAGGTAGACATTCCCTCCCAAAAACTGATGCTAGGCCTCTAGCACCATATTTACAGCTTGAGAGAAAAATTATGCACGCAAAGGACTGGGTCCAAAAAATGGCGCTAAGTGCCATCAGCACCACCGCAGCAACCACAAACACCGCCACAGCAGCCACAAAGGCAGTGTAGAAAGTAGGAGAGTATATTTCACCTGGGGCCCAACCATCTTAACCCTCTCCTGGAAGAAGAGATGATCAGAGTCTACCATCTGAGGCTGGAGTCCATTATACACCTGCTCCATCACACAGCGCCAGACATCGCAGCAAGAATGGAAAGTCACACAGCAATTCCACCCATGACCAAACTCCTGGCCGTCCTCCACTTTCTAGCATCAGGGTTATTCCAGACAGCTGCTGCACAAGTGGGTGGGATCTCCCAGTCATCCCTCTTTGCCTTTCTTCTGAAGGTCCTGGGTGCCATCATCAAACTCACACCCCACCACATTTGGGTCCCCAGCACCCAGGAACTGCAGCAGGAGACTAACCAAGGTTTCTATCAAATTGCTGGCTTCACTCATGTGCTGAGTGCAATGGACTGCACCAATGTCCAACTTATCACTCCTGCTGCAACCGAACACCTCCACAGGAACTGCAAACACACTGACTCCATCAATGTGCAGGCCATTATGGACAACCGTGGAATTTTCTCAAACATCCTTGCAAAATAGTCTGGCAGTGTCCATGATGCTTCAGGCACTCTACTATAAACCAACAATTTCAGTATAGACAATATGGTAATGGCCTACTTGTAGGTAAGGTAGCATACAAATCATAAAACAGACAACACAGCAAACTTGTAGTACAAACAATATATACACCACACTAATCACTCATGGACAGGGAACACATATGCATAGGCCACATACAGATGGCACATGCCACACTACAGCACATTCAATTCGCATCATCCTCACATAAGCCCATATCTACAAGTCCCTGACACTTTACATGATGGACAGGTGGAGCAATGTCCCTTTTGAATACAAAAGCTGAGCTCAAACCACTACATGTGTCCACAGGTTGACAACAAAACACAGATCCTTCACACATAACACTTATCAAGGAATTCCACTGCGGCAGATGAACTACTAACAATATACAGAGAGAGGCCAGAAATGTATATGAATGAGCATACATGGGACTTAGCAAGGCTGGACTCCTGATACTGGGGCAACTGGCAACAACAATACTTTGTGCAAGGGAGGTGTTTCAAAAGTAAAGGGGTGGGATTCACATGCAACATTCAGGGCCCTACACATGTTACATGGCACAAAACACACAAAGTAAGTACACATTTCCATAACATCACTCTTCTGCAGGTCTAAAGTGAAGGCACTAAGGGCCATATCTCCGAAATGTATTGCAGCATCTAAAGCAACACCACTTTACTTGCTTCCCTTAGTGCCCTCCTACCACCAACATGTGTGTGCTCTATTCAATATATGGCGCACCATGGTGCAGAGTAGCTGCAATAGTGTCAAGATAATGGATGCCATAGTTGGACTGTGTAGGATTATTGCCAAATCTATGGTGCAAATCCTGCACAGTACATATGTGCCCATTGAAAGCAGTGGTGTGCCCCTACTAAAGCCTGCTCTGAGCAGGTGTTAAAGGTATCTGATAGAAATGATGTATTGGAACCTCTTATATTCCTCTGCACCATTTTTGCATTTGCCCTAACGGGGGAACACATCTCTTGCATACATGATGCCTGGCACATGCGCAATGTGGTGCAAAGGGTCACTAAGGCCCTCATTATGAACACCGCTCCGGGGGCGGGGGCAGTAACAACCGCCAACAGTCTGGCGGTTTGGACCGCCAAATTATGAACCACCTTAAAAACAGGCAGCCTGAAGACTACTCACCGCCAGCAGATGAGTGCCAACAACGATGGCAGGGCCCGCCCACAGGCCGACGGAAAGGCCCTAACCGCCCATCAAATAATGAAGCACTAGACCGCCGTTAGTTCTGGGGTGGGAACCACCGCCATGCAAATCCAGGCAGAGATGAACAATATAAAAGGAAACACTCACCGGAGGCACACACAACACATCGAAGCAGAGATGGATAGAGAGTTGCAGATCATGCTGCCAGCCCTGTTCCTTGAATTATACCTCCACAACTGAGACCGCTGACGAAGACGACGGCAAGTACCGCAACCTACTAAACAAGGGAAGAAAGGGCACAGTTACATACACACCCACTCCACCCACCCCGCAACGCACCCACAACCCTTCACAACAGCACAAGAAATACACCCCACAGCAAGAGGTACTTACCCGACACAAGGCAAATCCACCCTGCCCAAAGTACACACATGTGCCCAACACCCTCGACCAAAGAAACAATGAACCACAGATCCAGAGTGCGCCAAAAACAACACTGGCCATACACATTTTAATTCAGCTCAATGAGCAACTGAAGTGCAACATATGGCCAATGACCAGTCCAGAGTTCATAGTCCGATGGGCCAAAATGGCCCCAACTTGACTCCCACAAGTGCAAAGGTACTCCACCTCATAGGGGCAAGAATGGGGCATCCAGGCACCTCAGGCAACAGGGGCAGGGGGAGGTGGGGGTGGGGACTTATGACTGGGAGGGGAGGGCTTGTCTTTACATTTTGAAGGTGGTGGGGGCTTGGATCTGGACCTCAAAGCTGGTGGAGTGGACTTGGCCTGGGGTGTGGCAGATGTTCCAGGGCCATTATGGGGTCTCTTGCTCACAGGGGATGTAGCAAGGGAATGGGAGGGGTGGACAGGGGGTTGTGACGAGGGAGGAGTGGACAGGGCAAGGAGGTGGCCACATTTAGAGATGAGACAGGGTGGGCCAGTGGGTTCAAATAGGTCAACACGGAATAGGAAAAGATTTTTAGGGGCAATTGGGGTGGACCTTGGGCACGGCATGGGAGTGGAGGTAGAGGGAGTGGTCGTGAAAGGTGTGGCTGCAGGTGACTAGGCAATATGCTGAGATGTGGTGGATGTGTGTTGGGTGGGTGTTTTGAAGCGTTTTAGTGTTTTGGGAGGAGGAGGGTGGACACAGTGGGACAGGACAGGCTGGCAGTGTAAATGTATGTTGTCTGTGTGTCTGCAAGTTTGGTGAGTGTGCTGCACGTGTCAACAAAAGTTGTTGTGGTGAGTGCAGGTGTGGTGTCTGGGGTACATGAATGGATGTCTGATTTTGTGGTGACTGCAGGAATAGGGTCAGCAACATTGAATGAGGGTGCAGTGCCTATGAGTGTGCATGTAGAGGGGACAGACAGGGAGGCGGAAGATGCAGACACACTGGGGGAAGTGGATGTTGGTGTGTGTGCCTTTGTATGTTGGCTGTGTGTATCCCTGTGGTGGGAAGTGTGATGCTTCTGTTTTAAAGTGTGCTTCTTGTGTGTTGAGGTGTGTGCCTGTGTGTCAGAATGTGTGCTTTGGATGGATGAAGGGAGTGAGGTGCTAGAATGGGGTAGAGGTGGTTAGAGGGGGGCGGAATGACCAGGGATACTGGCAGTCATCCAAGAGGTGGCCAGCACCAGAAATGATCTCTGTAGGCCAGATACAGCACCGTGAATGCCATCCAGGCATTGGTCTGCTGCATCTCTGATGCTAGTCCCTGGATGGCATTGACGATGGTTGTCTGCCCTACAGAGATGATTCTCAGGAGGTCAATAGCCTCCTCTGTGAGGGCAGCAGGGCTGACTGGGGCAGGGGAGGTGGTGCCCTGGTTGAAGGAGACGCCCACCCTTCTGGGTGAGCGGGCACGGGCAACTCGGTGGGGAGCAAATGGGAGGGCGGTGATGGTATGGGGGTGGCGGAAGATGACACAGAATGGGTGGGCCCACCAGGGTCGGCCACTTCCAGGGAGCTCCCATCAGAGTAGGTATCAGATTCACTACCTCCAGTGGTAGTTGCCTCCCCTGTGGTACTCCCCTCGCCGTCCAATCCATTGGTCCCCTTGGCATCAGACGACTCTGCCTCTGTGGAACCGTGAGCCGCTGCATCCCAACTCTCCGGTGCCTCAGCTCCCTCGCCAGATGATGCTGATGTACACAGAGAACACAAGAGACAAGGGATGGGGAGACAAAACAGGAGAGACAATTGTCAATAGCTGAATGGAGGTACATAATTGGTTCACACATACACCCAAACTGCAAATATGCCACGAGGCAGCACCTACCGCCATGCACATGGCTGTGTCCCTGACTAGTGGCCACAACCCTGCTCTACAGCCATTTATCACGGAAATGAAGGACCTGAAGTAATGCAGACCTTACCCTCACAACCCTACTCCCCAAGGGGGCCTCTATGTAGAAGGACATCAGTCAGAGTCTCTGCCACTAGACAGAATACATACCATAGCACACTCACACATCCATCAAGGAGCCATACTATGGCTTCTGTACTCACCCCATTGTGACTGCAGTGCAGCTTTCAAGCACGCATCCAGGTCCAGATACGCCACTTCCAGTATGCATCGCAAAAGGGGGGATCAGTGCCCGATGGGCATCCCTTCCTTGTGGGGAGGACTGCCTCAGCTGGGGCTCGCAGATCTTCCTCGCCCAGCGCCGCAGGTCCTCCCACTGCTTCCTGCAATGGGTGCTCTGCCGGTTTTAGAACCCCAGGGTCCGCAGCCCCCTGGCAATGGCCTGCTATAGTCCCCTTTTCTAATGGGCGCTGACCTGTAGGGGACACACACAAAAAGGAACACAGAGGTCATACAATGGCCATTACATACAGCTGGCTATACATCCACTATGGGATGGACATGTACAACAGGGTAACATCACACACACACACACACAGCATGTCAGGAACCCAGGATTGAACAGTGTCAAACGTGCACACATGTTTACAGCCATCTACCACCAGTACACACATCCATGGCCCCAATCCTCCTACTCACCTGTACCTCTGGTCGACCATAGAGATTGGCAGATAGGGGCACGACCCCATCCACGAGCTTCTCCAATTCCTCACTGGTGAAGGCGGGGGCCCTTTTCCCTGCCACACGTGCCATTTCCAAGACCAGAGACAAGACACAGTAGCACACTTAGTGGAGTACCTGCATGCACGAGATCTGGGAGTCAATTGAAGTTGGGGTGACAAGATAGCATACAACCCACAGCGGTGTGCACTGTTACTGCCGACGGCGATTATGATATGCTAGGAATCCTCATTGACAACCATGTTAACCAATGAATCATCGCACGCCAGTGAACACGGCCTTACGCTATTACGTCAACCGCTAGCAGTATGACAACATTTCTAGATTACATGGGGCAGATATTTTGGGCCGTTACTACGCAGTTGTTAAATCCTCATTTGCCCCATGCAGACCCTATTGTTCCCAAATCCCCAAAGGCATTCACAAATATATATTTACTCACCACAACAGTCCTGATGTATCATTGAGGACATGTTACTCCAGTTTCACACCTACTATGCATATGTGCCGTCAACTTGTATGCCAGCTGTGCTGAATAGGAAACATTGTGGGCAGATGTATGTGTGTTCCTCACATGTGTTCTCAACTCCTCCTAGGTACAGACCCTTGTGGTGAGGGAGGGCCCCACTAGTGTACAGACCACTTGTTGATTTGAGGACCATGGTGGAGCATCACATCATTATCAATTACTGACTCACTTGTGCTACTATTCATGAACCTTGTGCATTACTGGATCCAGCACTGAGACCGGCTAATCGGAATCAGCATGCCATCCCTTCTGAAGTGCAGGTGCTCTCTGCACTCCATTTCCTGGCCATGGGCTCATTTCAAGTGACAGTGGGCATGGGTGCAGGTTTTTCAAAGCCCATATTTAGCATTATACTGTCCAGAATCCTGGATGCATTTGTACGACACCTGCAGTCTTATGTGAGGTTTCCCCAAAGTGCTGACCTCCCTCCCATCAAGTCGGACTTCTATGCCTTTGCCAACATTCCCCATGTGATAGGTGCCGTCAATGGCACCCACATTGCTCTCAATCCCCCCAAGAGTCAGTGAACAGGTGTACAGAAATAGGAAGATTGTTCGCTTCATGAATATTCAATTGGTGTGTACTGCAGTCCAATACATCTCACATGTGAATGCCATGTTCCCTGGATCAGTCCATGATTCCTTTGTGCTGAGGAACAGTAGTGTGCCACAGAAGATGGAACAACTACAAGGGGACAGAGGATTGATCATAGTTAACTGTGTCTGACACTTCTTTGCACATAGCAGACAGCCAGGCTGTCTGCCACTGAGGGTTGTGGCAGTGTTTTTGTTAGGTGATTCTGGCTACCCCAAAATGTGTTGGCTCCTGACACCAGTGAGGAATCCTAGGACAGATGCAGAGAGGAATTACAATGAGGCCCACGGTCATACTAGGAGGTTGATAGAGCACACAATAGGTCTCCTGAAGACTAGATTCCGTTGCCTCCATATCTCTGGCAGATCCCTGGCCTATGAGCCTGAAAAGGTGTATAGAATAGTGGTGGCCTGCTGCAGGCTGCACAACGTGGCTGTGAGGAATTCTATCCCCCTCTTGGAGGAGGTGGGTGCTGTATATCCAGACCAACTTCCTCAGGAAGGGGATGAGAGTGATGGTGATGATGAGGAGGGGGAAGATGTACATTCCAGGAACCAACTGATACAACTTTACTTCCAGTAACTATGTGGGACTATTTGATGATGTTTCTGTCTGTGCAGCATACTGTCAGTGTGCCTTCTCTTCTATGGGAGTGTTGGGTCTATAAACATTGTCACTGTGAACAGGTTTGCATGGGACATGTAACATTATGGTCAAATTGTTTGACAATTCTGTTGGCACAACCACATGTAATGCGTGAGGTGCAATTCCTGCAACTCAGATAAGAATAAATTATTTCTAAGACTATTGCATTCACACTTCCATTTGTTTCAACATAATGACAGGGGACATTAACATTGGTGAACAGGTGTTTTATTTGGTGCAGGGATGACATTGTGCAGTTTACAGTGTGGTCTCAGCGTTTGTTGGGAGTGGTGGTATGTCCATCTATCATTTACAGTTTTTGTGGTTGTTTTTACACGGTGTGGACGTTGGTTCAGTGGCATACTTGGAGGACAGTTCTTGCCAGAGTCACTTCTTTAGGGCCCTTGGTCTTTGCAGGTATTCCTGTGCCATATTTGGGCCTGGGGGACCATTTAGGTGTATGATGTTGGCCTGTACGGGTTGAGATGCAGGTTTCCTTTGTGTCCTGAGATGGTGGCACAAATCCAGTTGCTGCTGCTTATGTTGTTGGGCGGTCCATATCTTGGCCTGTAGTAGGGGCTTCTTGGTCTGGGGGGGCCTCAGGCTGGGTTGGGACAAGGTGCAGCAGCGCACCTGTTATGGTGGCCATGGTGGCATTGTGCAGTTTCCACTGATCCATGTCCTCTTGGTGGTGTGCTACCTGCATCCTTTACTATGCACCAGGGTTGAAACAATCAGGGCCAAGCTGTCCTGGGTATGGTGGTATGCTCCCAGGACCTCAGATATCACATCCTGGGCTGCAGCATCCATCCTGTGGCCTCCCCCCTGGGCCACTGATGCCCTCCCATTTGGCCTAGCCCCGTGTGCCTGTGTCCCCTGCACAGGTCTCGCGGTACCACTTGTACTTGGGCCATCGTCTTCCTGCCCGTTGGTAGCGGGGGACTGTGGTCTCTGTCCATGTGTTCCACCAGTCTGTGGCCTGGATATACAGGTGTGGGGACGGTTGCCCCAGGCTGAGGCTGTTGGCTGGGTGGTAAGGGTGTCAGTGGTATCCTTGGAAGGTCTGCTGGATGTTGACACTCCAGGACTGTGTGAGGGGCCAGGGTGTTCGGCACGGTCCAGGGTTCCCTCTCCAGTGTTCTGGGTGGTGTCTCTCTCTCCATGTGGGGCACTGCCACTCCTTGTCCTGTCCACCAGGGGGGCATGGGTGGTGGTGCCTGTTGGAGGGAATGGACATGTCTGTTACAATTGCATGATCAGATGGGGTGCACAGAGCTGGGCTGTTTTGTGCAGGTTTTACACTTTGGGACCATGCAGAGTGCCTTTGTGAGGTTTGCATTGCATTTTGCTTAGGATGTGGAGGTGCATTGTCGGTGGTGTAGTGCCTTTGTGATTTCTTGCAGGGGTAGGTGGCTGAGCACAAGGGGAGGGATGTGGGCCTGTTGGTGGGTTTGTGGGTATGCAGGGTGACTGGATGTTGTGAATGTGGCCTGGGTGGGTAGTGGTCCTGGTGGATGTTGGAGGGGTGGGCTGGTGCATGCATTATATCTGTGATGGATATGAAGTAATTGTAGATGACTTACCCGAGTCCATTCCTCCTGTGAGTCCAGTGAAGCCCTCATGGTGTAGGATGGCCGGTACCTTTTCCTCCCAGTCAGGGTAGTCGGGTGGTGTTGGTGGAGGTCCTCCCCCGGTCTTCTGGACTGCAATGTTGTGCCGGGATGCAATGAACCTCACCTTCCAGCGCAGGTCATTCCATCTCTTGCGGATGTCGTCCCTCGAGCGTGGATGGTGTCCCACCTCATTGACCTTGTTCACTATCTTTTGCCATAGCTCCATCTTCCTGGCGATGGGTGTGTGCTGGAACTGTGACCCAAATAATTGTGGCTCGACCTTCAGTATCTCATCCACCATGGTCTTTAGCTCCCTTTCTGTGAAGCGTGGGTGTTTGGGGGGTGCCATGATGTGTGTTGTGGATGGTGTGTTGTGTGGATCTAGGTGAGGGTGCTCTTGTGTGGTTGGGTGTATGTATCGCGTATTGTGGCGTTCAGGGTCTGTTTCTGGAGTTCTCTGTATCAATTGTCTGAATGTCATTGCAAAGGATTGCGGGGTGTGTCTGAGAATGTTTTATAGTGTTGTGGATGTGTGTCAGGTGTGTGGGTTTCAGCCAATGTGTGCAGTTCTTAATGTTGGGTCCCATTGCTGGCTGGTCTGTACCGCCAATGGTTGTTCGGCTTCCACTGACCGTCACAGTGATTTGTGCATCATTATTTGAAAGGCGGGGAGTTTGTGTGCTCGGCAGTAGTGGGGTCGGAGGTCCTGCATTTCTGCCGACAAGGTCCTAGCGGTGATTGGTGGCTGGGACTTTTGTGGCAGAAACTGATTTTTGCATCTTTATATGGCGGGTTTCTGTTCACTGCCAATGACGGTCTTCTGTTCACCATCGCCACAGCGGCCGACGGTGTTTACTGCAGTGTTCATAATGATCTCCTAAGTGTTACACTGCATGGGTAGTGCCACTTTGTAAACATGGCACTGTGTTTTTGGTAGTCCTGTACGAAGTTGATGGAGTCCGACTCTGTGGAATTCTGTGGAGTTGAAAAAAAATCCGCAGAGGTTGAGTTCTGTGACCCACTGAGCACTAAATGTTCCAGGCCCGACCCTGCTTAGTGCTTTCAAGATTGGGCACATTCAGAAGAGGGCCTTGGCAGTAAAAGCTGGCATTTCAGGCCTCTCGTGCACACAGGACAGGCCGGTGCACAAGAGGCATAAAACAGCAGCTTTCTTTCACTGCCTAGAGCCCCGGCCTGAATTCAGGCCATAAGCCCTAGGCAGTGAAAGTTGCAAGGCCTGTTGGGCACCGGCCTGCCCTGTTCAGGCCGGTGCACAAGAGGCCTGAAACAGCAGCTTTCACTGCATACGGCTCTGCCCTGAATTCAGCTGCCAAACCTGTGTGCATCAGCTTGACCCATGTGCGGAGCACACAGGACAGGCCGGTGTACAAGAAGCCTAAAATGGCAGCTTTCACTGCCTACGGCCACAGCCTATATTCTGGCCAAGGCCATATGCAGTGAAAGCTGCTTTTCAGCCCTTGTTTGTTCACCAGTGTGTGCAAACTACGAAAAAAGCAAGATGAACTGA
Source organism: Pleurodeles waltl (assembly GCF_031143425.1). NCBI lineage: Eukaryota > Metazoa > Chordata > Amphibia > Caudata > Salamandridae > Pleurodeles > Pleurodeles waltl. The sequence goes on along the minus strand of NC_090437.1, from coordinate 253,208,638 downwards.
AGAGTTACCTGGGCTGCAGCGCGCACCGGGTAATCTCTGCTCTGCTGGTGGGGCTAGCAGCGTTTTTGGACTTACTTCGCACTCAAGTTCCAAAAACTCTGTTAGCTCCACCAGTAGAGATGAGATCCCTGCACACCCCTAGTTTTTGGACTTGTTGGGCCACAATAGTGTCAATCAAAATGAGGCTAATGTGGTGCAAGGAGGTCCTCTCAAATGTATCAGCCTCAGGCTCAATTTTAGACAACACCACACATATTTGGCATGGGTGAACTGTCTGACCAGAATTTCAATTACAATCACCAGGTACCTGAGGCACAACCCATGATAGAAAAGTGCACCACCAGACTCCATTACAACCATCCATCAACAAAAACACACACAATACAAGATGCAAGTCTGATTCACCACTTCACACAAAACAAATATGTGCCATGGAGCCTAGCAAATAACAAATATGTCTAAGTGATACATGTTCTCGCACTCCTTTGCAGTGCACTAGGTTATGTCATCCAGCCATGGGTCAAGACACCTTTTGGAAATCCTACAACTGATGCACAGCGTGCGTACAATGGAGGCCACAGAAGGACCAGAAATGTGGTGGAGAAGACATCTGGCCTTCTTAAATCAAGGTTCAGGTGCCTACATCTAACAGGAGGAGGACAGTTGTATGCATCACCCTTTATCTGCAAAATGATCCTTGTATGTGCCATATTGCAGAACATTAGTCTACGCACCAATGTCCCTTGGGATGAACAAGTAGATGTCCCCAATGAGGAGAATGACAACAATGGTGTACAACAGGAGGAGGGGGAACAACAAAACTCTGCTGCTGGAGTACGCAGAAGAGAGCTAATTGTGCACAACTTTTTCATGTAGACACTGTGCACCGAGATTCAACATGTAAATAATTCAATAAAATCACATAAACTCAGAATGCTCCTGGCATACTCATTTTCACCATCAAATACCATTTGTAACTTGCTGATATCTCAGACAGCATGACGACACCACACAGTTGTTAAGTTCTTTGGAACACAGGGCCAGATTTAAGAGGGCATAGCACATCCTTGTGCAACATTAGCATCATACATCTCATGCTAATGCAGCCCAACAATCCCAAAATCTAAGTACCAGAAATACATAGTGGAGCAATGCATGCACCACTTTGGAACACCTTGCACCACAATATGCCTGCGACAGGTATTAAGTATGCAAGGGGGCCATACAGCCAGTAGGGGGGTGACAAAATGGTGCAGTGGAATTGAAGAAAATTAACTGTGTCATATTTTGCTGCAACTTTAGTACCTGCTTAGAGTATCTGTTTAAAGAGGGCACCTCATTGGTATGAATGGGCCCCTAAGTACTGTTCAGAATTAGGGCCAAAATGTTGGTGCTAACCCTGAAAAGTACATAAATAGTGTCAAATACACTGATGCTATTGTCCCCTACTCTGCGCCATGCACACATGGTGGCGGTAGATGGGTCCTAAGGGCTGAAGGAAAAGTGGCCCTGCACTTGGTGCAGCACCACTGTTCCTGAATCTGCCCCATGGTCTGGATCAAAAAACTGTTTAAAAGAATTCACTACCACATAAATGTGTGGATGGAATGGAGGCATAGTTGGTAGCAAATACATTTTACACACATATCACACAGGTGTGTTGGCTTAACATATGCCTGAAGCAATCCTGGATATATACGTGAAGGATGCTGGACAGATGGTTGGCCTAGGTAGGAAAAGGCTAGCAACCACCTCCAATGGCAGGTTTGTGTTTGCTAGGTAGCCAAGCAAAGAGTGAATGACAATGTCCCATGTGAGTACTTAGAACATACTTATCAGTGCCACTCCGATGTTAGAGCAAGAGAGTGACATACAGAGACCAATACACATAAATGTCTAGGTGTGTCACACCAAATCCAGTTAGGAATGTGCATGTAAGTCAAGCTATGTCCAAACAAGTCACAGACCCTTGGCAACTTGTACATGTGAAGAATAACACAGAAAGGTTGATTGCGTCATTTCCTCTACTCATAGCTGGCATGAGTAATCAAAGTATCAAAATCACATTCATGGTGAATGTGGCATAGGTTGTGGAAGGCAGATGTGACTATTTGGTCATCTTTCATAAATGATGTGAAGCTACAGTGGAATATTTGAGAGAGAAATTGGAAGACTTGGAGGATCGTTCCCACTGAAATAATGTATGGATAATAAGGGTACCCAAAAATACCAAGGGGCCAGCCATGGACCTGTTAGTGGAGGATCTCATCCTCAAAACAGCTGCAACCAGGTGGACTTTCCACAATCATGTATGTGGAGTGAGCTCACTGCATCCCAGATGCACCATCAATCCTGGCGCACACCCTCATCCCATCATAGCAAGACTCTTCAACTTCTGATAACAGGATGTGATTCTCCAAGTAGCTCACAGTGACCTTCCATTGCATATAGGTAACGCTTAGGTTACCTTCTTCCATTATTTCACTCTTCGGGTCCAGGGGCTGCACCGCAGATTCCTGTAGGTGAAGGAGGCTCTGAGGTAAAGGGACCACAAGTATTCAATGATTTTCCAGTGCAGCTTTGAGTAGTCGCAGCAGGCAAAACGCACTTTTGTTTCTATCCCAGAAGCTGGGCATGATTGGCTGGATGGATGGCAGGTGGCAAGAGGGTCAAGACACTGCAACTGCAACTGCACTAAAAGGTGCCAGGTAGTGGCACTGCAATGGAGAATTGTTATACACTAAAAGTGGAGACGCAGGGCAAAAACAAATCCTCTTGCCTGGGGCATCACTCTGATTTAAGGACAGAGCTTGGGAACCATGGGGAGACAAGAGGGGCCCGTGGGATTGTAAATGTGGCACTGGAGATGCAGCTGGACTGTCTTGTGGGTGGGCTAGGTGATTGGTGGAAATATAGAGACTGAGCATATGAGAAGCTGTGAGAAAACAGGGCTGATTGCTGAGGCCCCCTTACTTTTTGCCTCCATTTTCACTAATTTGCTGGTGTTTTCCTTACTCTGATGGTGCCCTGGGTACTGCTAACCAGCCCCAGGGCCTATGCTCTTTGTAAAATCAGTATGCAAATTAAGCTCATTATAATTGGCCTTGTCAACCTACCTATACTTCCCTAGTAGTGAAAGAAACACAAGGGTAGTAAGGGTGACGAAAGCCGCACTTCTAGGTAGTAACACAGTAGTTATTAACAAATATATATGGAAGAGCAATGTCTGGTGCAATCCGGCCGAGTGCCCTACTACCCAGCAGGCACCAAAGTGAATAACAGAATACCCACAGCCAAGCCTAAAGAAAAATTGGCCAGAGCACACAGAATGTCGTGTCCAATAGTGTTGCAGGGATGAGAAGCCCTGATGGTTTGTTGAAGGTAAGCGAATGTTTGAGTTTGATCAATGTTATTTAGATCTGTGGGCTGGAATAGGTGAGTCAGGCCGGGGAGGCGCTCTTTCACTGCTCACCGCGCCTCCCCGGCCTGACTCTCTAAGGTCTTGTCTCAACGGCTTATCAGGGCCTTTCATACCATTCCTTACCCACGTGCTCAATTACCTAACCACCCTGCTGCTGCTCAGGCAGCCTGACAACTCTGAATTTCCTTAATCCATAAAGATCTGTATCACCTATTCCAGCCCACAGATCTAAATAACATTGATCATTCAGGCCGGATGGCCCAGCCTTGATGAAGTCACTTGTGTGACGAAACACGTGTTTGCTGTTTATCTATGACGTTTATCATGCTCTACAACACCTACGAATAAAGGCTTTTTCTACTAACAAGACTCTGGACGTTTTCTTCAACCTCAAACTTTCGCTTACCTTCAACAAACCATCAGGGCTTCTCATCCCTGCAACACTATTGGACACGACATTCTGTGTGCTCTGGCCAATTTTTCTTTATGCTTCCCTAGTGTATGGTAGGGCATGTAGGTTTAGGGACCCCAGCATAGGTGGTGCACCCATAAGTGCATTGCTGAGGTATCCAGGGTCATTTTAAAAGCAGGCCTGCTTTGCTGGCTGCTTTTAAAATAAAGTTACATGCAAATTTGACTTTGAAATTAGAAACACTTCTAAAGTGTTAAACTACCTTATTTGTTTTTTATATGTCACCCCTACGGTGTGCCCTAAGGGCCCCTAAGGTTGGCCCCCATGTAACTATAAGCAGGGACCTTATAAAAATAGTTTTAAAACCCCGGTGAGATAAAATAGCCAAATTAGTTTTTCTTCACTGTAGTGAATGGACTCCATAGGCTAAAATGGGGAGAATGTATTTTAGTTCATAAAGTCCCCATAAGAGACAGATACATTGAGTTTGTTATCAAATTAATTGTTATAATAAATCCCAACTTGTCATTGTTGGATTTAATATAATTAGTTAAGTGTTTTAATACTCAACTTCAGCTCAGTAATGCTCTCTGCTGATTGGCCAGTCTCTGTCAGCCTGGCCAGGCTGCTTTGATGAGGTGTGAAGTGGTCTAGGCGGAACACAAAGGATATGCCTGGGGGAGGAGATCTGCCTAAGCAGATGGTGAAACAGGTTGGGGGAGAGCAGCCACACTGGTCTTCAAAGGCAGCTCACAACCTCCCCCATTTTCTGAAAACCCAGACAATTAGATGCCCTCTTGATCAGATTAGGAGAGGGGAGGAGAGGGTTGTGTTTAGGATTTATTGCCACACCAGTGGGTGGGGTCAGCCAGATCTAACCTCCAAAAATCAGTTTTAGCCATGATGGATTTTTAAAGACTGTTGCTCCCTGTTATTGATTTTTGCCACACATCCCAGGAAGTAGTCATCAGAGGGGAAGGAGCCTGCCTGTGACTGGACAGTCGACCCCCCCACCTCCCGCTTTCCATACCAGGAACAAGGATAAATATGGCAGAGCTGCACCCACACCTCAGATCCCCACAAGGAACGAGACAAAGAAGAAGAAGAACTGCCCTGCTGGACCCTGGCCTGCACCTGGACACTGCACTCCGAAGGACTACACCAGCTGCCTACTCCCACTTCACCACTAAAAAGACTTTGCCTGACTTCTAGTTGTTCAAGAAGGGACTCTTTGTTTGCTACAGGTATAAAGGAGCTGCCCAGAGTCCCCTGCATAAAGTCCTGCAAGTACAGCCCAGCTGACTCAGTGTCCAGTGGCCATTTGAGGATTCTGACCAGGTGCATTCTGGGAATTGTAGTCCCAACTCCCAAGGAGCAACTAAGAGCTTCTAGAACACTGAAGGACCCAAAAAGGACCTCTGGAAGAAGACCCAAAAGTTTGGAGACATTTGGAGCAAGTCCATAAGTTGAAGAGGTACATTGTTGGAGTTGAAGTTCCAGACCCCAAGAGGCAAACCGGAGCCTCTGAACTCTTAACTGGTGCTGTGGACCAGTTTCCTGAATCAAGAAACACTTCTTAATGTAAGTGTAACAGTGTTACCTTGTGGGAGGCCTAAACTCTAGACTTTGTCCTTGTCCAGTGTGATATTTTTTAACCCTTTGAGTGCTAGTTGCTGCTATGCGCAAGAAAAAAATATTCTTTAAAAATTCATAAGTCCGGTTCCCCTTATCCGATTTTAATCATTTTGGTGTCATATTAAAGATAAAAATATAATAAACTTTCCAATAATCCACGTTCCAAAAGAAACCAACTTTGTAAAGACATTCCAGTAAGGGGCTGCTTGGGGGCCAGAAGGTGGTAGTGTGTTTCCTAGTTAGCAGTATGTTTATTTGGGGCAACAGGGAGGCAAGCATGTTCAGTCAAAATACATATGGACAGTAAACATATCTGAGGCACACAGGACTTTTACTCTCACAGTCTGAACCCCACCCAGCTTTGCCTGGCACCCCACAGGTGTGGTCCATTAACCATACAGTGGGATGGGCAAAGATTTTATGTCAACCCTAATGATACTATCCTCAAACATCAGTGCCCTATTCGATAAAGTCAAATGGGGTGTGGTGTTCCAGTACCTCAAACAAGACTCCCATGATATAGTTATCCTACAAGAGACTCACCTCCTGGGTAATAGGTGTCACACCCTGTACCATTGGGGATATAAAAAGGCTGTTCATGCGGGCCAAACCACCTCACTCTAGAGCAGTGGTAATCTTGTTGATGACAATGCTGCCCCTGGTCATTTGGCAGATATGGCTGGTTCAGATGGGTCACTATGTGGTGCTCTCTGTGACTTGGGCCTCTTAAACATACTTTCAATATATATCCTAATATGACTTCACAACTTGGTACTATCACCCCTGACCACTCTGTTACACAATCTTCCATATGGGGAATTGATCATGTGAGGAGACTTCAACACAACACTGAGTGATAGCGTTCACCAACATCCCCTTCGGCTCCTGGACTCAGTTAGACAACCATTTGCAGTCTTCCTCACTGTCCAGGAACTGGCAGATGTATAGCATACACTTATCCCAGTGACCTGGCACTTTACCTTTTACTTTGGGGTGCATGATAGTCTCTCCTGAATTGATCACCCCCAGACCTTGTGGGGCTGTGAAGCCAAGGTGGTGACAGAAGGCTTCAAATACCTGGACATAATTAACTAAAGGCCCAAGAGGCTTCTACTCCTGTAATCACCTCTCACTCCTAACCCGCTTTAGATGAGAGGTTCAACAATAGAGGGCTCTCCCCTTGACATTGCTGGGCAGGACTGCTCTTTTCAAGATCATGTCTCTCCCACCCTTTTCATATGTATTTCATCATACCCACTTCCCAGTACCCTCATCATAACATAGCGTTATAGTTAGCAAACTCAGAAATATATAGACTGGAGACACAGCAAGAATAGCTCTGGCCAAGCTGACAAGGAGCTGGTATGATGGCGAGGTTTACTTTCCAGATATCATAAAATATCAATGGGCAACCCAACTCACAACAATAAAATATTGGATATACGCATCCCCAGATGGCCCAGCTTACGGTATGTATAGGTAGCTGATGCAACCCGGGGGGTAATTGAGAGTCCTATATGCCACCCGAAGACAATGCACACTAGCAGACCAACAGCGACAACATTCACACACTGGCATACCACACTTCTGGCCCTGGACTAGACTGGGAAAATTACACAGGCCACCCCCATGGGATTCAGAGGCACCTGGTAACCTGGGAGATTTGGCCAGGTTCGATAAATGGAATCTAACAGGCATATCAAAGGTGGGAAACCTATGGTCAAAGGCTCAGGTTCTTCCCTTTCTAGATCTACAGGATGAGTATGCCTTTGCTCCAACCAAACACTACTGCTGTCCTCAGGTGTGTCACGCTCTTTGGTCGGTGCTTCCAGGAGGAGTTTACCTGTACGATTCCTAACCCCTGGAGAGTGGACTGCTGGAAGAACACCTGCATGCAAAGCCATATCTCTAACTTATCACAAGCTAGTCAATAATATGCCACACCCACTTACACAACTCAAGAGAAGATGGGAGTGGGATGTGTGAAGTCTTGATGAGGACAAATGGTACGTGGCACCGGCTTCCCCGTGGAAGGCAGGAATTAGAGCCTGTTTCACCTGGTGTAGCAACGGATCCTGCATAGGTCCTACCTGGCAGGCACGGTTAAGGCCAAAATGGACAAAACAAACAGCGCTCGTTGTCTGAGGACTACTGGAATTCAGTGATTGCCAGCATGAACGAGGTGTGGGGTAGAACAGTAGTTGGGTCCTCCAAATAGAGTGTGTAAAACATCTGGGAGGATATGGGTCTTAGGAGGGTGACATGGATGATGCTTGGATTAACAAGAGCCAAAAGAAACATTGCAAGATTGTGGGGGTGTCCCTTGTGCCCGAAGTCAGCGACTGTACAAGAAACTTGGACTGGTACATATTGGCTGAGAATGTGGTGTATGAAGGCCGGGGCTACCCCTAGAAATGGGTAGAGATCCGGGGTTGATAGAATACTTACAGCGGAAATATATGTAGCCCTCTTGTTAAAACAATGTCAGTCCCGGATGGGAAACTTTGTGAGCCGCAGGTAGACCAGGAGTAGTCGAAGAGTGAATTGTGTATGTTCATATGGTAACGATTTGTTATGACAGTGATGCCACATATTGTGCATGTTGCTTGTGGCTATGCTCCGTCTAGAATGCATTCTGATGTATATGATACGTTCTTGCCAAAGTCTCAATAAAAAGCTAAATAAAGAAAATATTTTAAAAAAGATGCGAAAGGACAGCTGAGAGACTCCCTCAGGTCATTTTGAGATCCAACATGTGAAGGTCACTCGGACACTACACAAGTGCAGTGGCTGGTGTTCTACGGGGTGGAGGGGCCGTCATGTGATCTAGCAAAGCCTGGAAATGGGAGGCATACTATTACTTAGCCTTTAGAGGAGACTGAGTCCATCTCCAAAGTACAAAAGTCTGACTTTGTATGCCGTGCATAAATGAAGGGACAATGTTGATGATGAAGATGGGTACTAAGGCTAATAATCAGAAACTATTCCAACAATGTAGGTTTAGTACCATGCATGACAAGATATGCTATCAATGTGTGTGAATAAACACACAAGGACTTATACTCACAGTATAACACAACTATGCTTCATATTTACAGAGAATGAATAGGTCAGTTCATATTCCCATCACATAGGCAATAACTACAAATATGTGCTTGGCCAGCACAAACAAGTGTGACAGAAGCTAGTGACAAACGACAGTAGCTTTACCCTGGGTCTACAGACATGACCTTGTTCCACAACCTATCAATGACCTAACCAAGCTTCCTAGGAATAATCTCACCAATTTATGGTAAGTTATGCAAAACCATGGCAAGTGATGAGGTTTGTCCTACACAAACAAGCTGCCAGTCCCCAGTATATAATAGGCCAAGCCTGGCGTCAACAACACCAAAGGTAACACAACACACTTGGCCATGGGATCACAAATGTGCAGGTGTATGTCTGCAGGGAACTGTGCATCGCAGTGCTGATGATCCATCATGAGGATGGCAGATCACCACCCAAGGCCCCCCCAATCCTCAGAGCAGGCTACATTGACTCTTGACACACTCAGGGGCCCGATGATTGTGCACAGTGAACTTAGCTGAAGTGACCACAGTCATCCTGTGTCAGTACATGCAACAATGGCCTGTGTGGGCATACAAAAGGGTCACAAGAGCACTGATTACTGATCACTGCTTGAGTGCAGCCAGGCCATACAGATTGTATTCAATTTTGGAAATATGGCATTAAAAACAGATTTTACATATTTAACATAACACAGATATGAGTACACAGCCTTGAGACAATGGCCTACATAGAACACTGCTAGAATTGAGAATTGGTATGTGTCTAAACCCTAAACACACCACTGTATCATGCATCACTTATCATACATGCTACATATATTTTCACACGCAAACATGTCACATACATACCTACAATGAAACGTGTCAGCACACTAACTCCAACATTTTGCATGCACGGGGGACTATACGTTACATGTGTTGCTTGGCTTCATTAGGTATGGACCTTTCAACACGCCAATGTGTGCACATATGTACACTTACATTGTAATGGATGGATGTGTGATCTGGCTGTGAGATCTAATGGCTGCTTGACTCCAGAACTCCGAGCACCAACGGGCCCTTTTCACAGGCAGCAGCATCTTGATCAAGGCGGGGGGCCCCTAAATGGGTGTCAGAGGTTGCCCCCTCCTGGAGACTGGTGTTGGACCAATTGGGATGTGCCCAAGCACCAAAGGTTGGCCCTGGGAGTACGGGGCCTAGAGCGCCGGGAGAAGCTGCAGTGCACAGATAGAGCCCAGTTTGAGCCTACGGCTTGAGGATACAGGCCACCTCAACCCAACGGGGGCCCGACTGGTATTTGGTGCCCTCCCCTCAATGTTAACTGTCAGAGCACACAGGAGGCTCCCTGGGCTACACCCTTAAGGTCTCACTTCTCCCAGTGCGGTAGCAAGGTGACCCAGCTCAAGACCTGCTCTCAAACATGGAGGTGAGAGGCACAGCCGGGTGGACACCACGCTAGACTCACACTAGCCTCAAGCTTAACCTGGCAACACATGGCTGTGACTCTGGCCGGGATCCCAGGTAGCAACCGAATTGTCCATGTCACCACAAGGGGGTAGTACCTGGTGCAAGTAGTTTCCCCCCCACCTCCTAGGACAGATCCCTCCGGCGGCATTCTCCATCTCCACCCCCATCAGGACTTTAAGGGCGCCATTGCAGCCATACCGCAGAGGTGGCAAGTGCAAGTGCTCTGTCACCTTGGGGGAGCCACTGCTGGCCTGGTCCCTCCTCTGGATGCTTGCCTTGACTGGAGCTCCCCTCCCTGGTCATCAGAAAATCCATGAGTAAATCCACACGTCAACTCTGTTTCTCAGAAGATCTTCATCAGCATCTCCTCATGGCTGCTGCTGAGGGAATGCTCATGTCCACTCAGAATTGACTCTTTCTAGCCCAGAACAGCCTGACACTATGGAGCGCATAGTACAGGAAATAATGGCGGTGGGCCGCAGATAGAATGAACAAAACTCTAGCATCATTGCACTAACAGCGGAGACCAAATCTATCCCCCTGGACATTGCTGGACTCCAGACTCGAGTTACTGACCTGGAGCAGTGTGTCTCGACATTGAAGGATCATCACAACACAGCATCAGATAAGGGACCAGGAACAACTATTTCTAGGCAGCAAGGTCATCGACCTTGAAGACAGGAGCAGGCTTGACAATGCCTGTTATTTTGGCTTCCAGGAACAGTTGGAGGGGTCAAATGTCTCAGTCTCCCTCTGCAACATTATCCCTGAGCTCAAGGGCCCTACTTTTCCTCCCTATTAAAATTCCACAGAGCTCACCGTATAGGCCTGAAATGCCAAGATGGGGTCACACAGCCTCACCCCATCAATGACTGCTTCCTGAGACATGAGCAGGTTCGACAGATTCTTACCGCGGCCTGCTCTCATGGCCCCTACAGGTACGAGGGAGATGAGATTTGTATCACAGCTGATTTCTCGACGGAGACCAACGACCCTCCGAAGGCGTTCTTGTCCCTCAGACCCCGACTCCACCATCTGGACATAAAATATGGCCTGTTTGAACAGGTTGTGTGTGGATTACTAAGGACAGTGAATCAAGAGACTTCTTTGATCCTGAGGACTTCCGCCTTTTCCTAGATGGCTTACTACTCCAGGCCATGGACACTAAACCCCAGGCCTCCTCCGGACTGCTGCTTGACACACCCTCAGAATCACTGCCGTGCCACTTCCGTCCGGACGAGCAAAGCTACCCCAAAGGCAGCTCGCATCATAGAGGCCAAAACCCTGAGAGAAGTCCTCTACCCAAGGGTGACAGAGATAAGCGCACAAGGCAGTGGCATATCTCACTCAGTCCCAGGATCGCCAGTTGCTTCTGAAGCCCCTGTCTGTTCTTGACTGAGCTGGATATCACCTTTGGTGCATCATCCTCGCCTACACCCTGAGTCAATGGCATGTGATCTGCACCTTCACTCCCTACGGAAGGATGAGTACCCACCTGCATGCTCATATGTTCCCATGCGCTATAGTTCTTCAATAATGTGTAGCGTTTGGGATTGCGTCACACTAAGTGACTGCTTTGAGCTTTGTTGAATGTTATTTTGCTCTAATAGGGACTTCTAACCCTGCAGCTCTCTTCACCCCCTCCCTTTTTTCTTCCTACTCAGCCGCAGCATCTAGTCCTGCTTTGCATTATGTTGTTTTACTTGGCACTGGAAGCATGCTCAACATATGTTACCTGTATATTTGTTTATTTGTTCACACTGGTTATCACTATCATGTCAGTTACAAGTTATTGTTCTCATCTGCGATACGTATATTGAATCAGCACAGAGATCTTTGCCTGAAACCCCCATCATGGTGGAATGATCTGTCTAATATTGCATGTGTAGGCTTCTCATGCCCCTACCAGTGGGTTCTGTTCTCATCCAGACGGCATGGACACTGATTTGAGCCGCCAGGTCAATAGCTTCTATAACTTCTTTGTCTTCCTCTCCTCCTACTCCTGCCATGACTACTTCTTTTTTCCTCTTACCCATGTCTAACCCATTATGTAAAGCACAAGATATTTCTCCCCTAGCTTCAATCAAAACTGGTTGATGTGACCCTCTTGCAGGAGACCTATCTCAACGACCTTGAGTCTGGTAAACTTAATCGAGACTGGGTGGGAAGGGTAATTCACATTAGCTGACTAACACCTCCGGCGCTGGAGAGTGGTCCGTCCAGGAAGTGTGGAGTGGTGCTTTTGTTTCGTAAGACATTGGCCGTTATCGTAATCAAGACATGATCTGACCCCGACGGTAGGTAAGTTTTTGCTAAACTGAAGGTAGGGGGCAGCTTGTGGTGTCTATAATCTGTTAACGCACCTACAGGGTCCAAATGCCCATTCTTGCATCAGCTTTATTGCCTCCTCATTGAAATAGGGGATTCTCTCTCTCTCATTGGGGGTGACTGATTTTCCTAGACGAGAAGATGAGTAAAACTGAGATAGCGCAGGCCATATCCAAACTCCCATATTACAAGGCCCCCGGAGAAGACGGATTCCTGGCAAAATTCTACAAGTGGGCCGGGGAGGAGGTAGTCATCTCCCTCTATGAAGCCTTTTTTGAGGCTGGTCATGAGAACTCCCTAGGCTCTATTTCAAACAGAGCCTTGATAGCAGTAATTCCCAAACCTGGGAGGGTTCCCCTCCAGTGTGGCAGCTACAGGCCTATATCTATATTGAGTAGGGATCTCAAAATTCTGGCCAGTGTCTTAGCGGCCCGACTTCATAAAGTCATCCCATCTCTAATACATCATACCCATGTGGGATTTGTTCCAGGCCGTATCTCCAGAAATCATCTCCATTCTCTGTCCCATGCTCTCTAGGAAGCTAGAGATCTACCAGGCGAGGCTATTGCACTATCCCTGGATCCAGTAAATGTGTTTGACTGCATAGACTGGGAGTGTCTTTTTGCAACCCTACATAAATCTGGACTGGGTGATCAATTCATTGCCAAGGCACGTCTGTTATATGAGCATCCCACGGCTAAGGTTAACTGTGGTGGTTACCTATCTGAGCCCTTTCTGATACAGGGGGGAACGAGGCAAGGCTGTTCACTCTCGCCCCTTTTATTCTTGCTGGCCCTGGAACCCTTATCGGCCACTATCCGCCGCTTCCCCCTTCTCACTGGGATTCTTCTCCCGGGGGGATAGTACAAGATCTACCTGTATGCAGATGACATTCTGTTAACACTGACAAATCTGAGGCTCTATCTTCCAGCTTTGCTGGAGATTATAGATGGCTTTCCATTCCAGTCAGTTTACAGAGTGAATTGGGATAAGAGTGAGACACTACCCCTTTCCATCTCTATCACAAGTGCGGCAGTACATGGCTATACTTTTGGTGGACACCGTCTCATTTAAAACCCCTGGGTATCCTTGCTAATAGGGGACTGGACAGCATAGTGGCAGACAACTCAGACCCATTTGTGGCCCGCATGAGGCCTGACATTCAAGAAGTGGTCACACCTGTGCATCTCATTGTGGGGCCGCATGCAAGCAGTGCGGATGGTTCTGCTTCTTTGATTCACGTATGTACTGGGCATTCTACCTTTGTTGGTACCTTTGTCAACACTTCGCCTCATTGACGGAGAGATTCGAGCCTTCATATGGGGTACCTCTCGCCCTCAACAAGCTTTGGCCAAGCTTATGGCGTGCCGCTCATACGGAGGCCTTGGGCTTCCATCAATAGAACATTATACCCTGGTTCTTCAGCTTTTGCAACTGACTCTCATGCTCCCTGAGACAACAGACTCCCCACACTCAGAGCGGCCTGGGTCTCCTATACAAGGATAACTCTTTTCAGTCTCACCCTATCAACCCAATGGTCTGGGCCATGCATAAAGCCTGGCGTAAGGCACACATCCATCTTCATGCGCATCCCCGCCTACATGAGCGGGCCCCATTGTTGGGAAATGAAAGCCTGCGCATTGGTGGGGAAGTCCTCGACTGGACATGATGGCACACAGCTGGTATCCACAGTCTTAACCAGGTCCTATGTGATGGAGGAATTAAGTCATTTTCACCCCTGTGAAAATAATTTGGCCCTCAACCCCAGCAGGTATGGAAGTATCTTGAAGTGCAGCATTGTCTATGTTGATGTTTGGGGGCCAGTCCTTGGAATCTGCAACCCTCGCCCATGGTGTCCTATCTTAAGATCTGGGGACTTCTCTAAAAGTGTGATTGCAGGTCTTTATGGTGTCCTTATTGATCATCATTGATCTCCTTGACAGTCTGCGCATCAAATGGCAATCTTGCCTTCAGCTTCAAATTGAGGACGAAGACTGGGCAGACATAGTGGAAGCCTTGGACAAGGGCATGCGGGAAGATCGTCTGAAATTCTGTTTATTTAAGATACTACACTGTTGGCACTGGACACCGATGAAACTTCATAGGGTAAGACTCCTGCCACATACGAACTGTTGGCGGTTCTCAGCCACTAGCTGCAACATAAAGTATATCCTCTGCAAATGACCAAGGAGCCGGCCCTTCTGAACAGCAGTCGGATCAACTCTAGAGGTCTCTATGACTCTCCAGACTCCTCCCTCCCCCTCTCCTATCCTCCTGCCCTACATTAGGGATGCCCTTGACCTTTCCAGACTGCAACATCACCTTTGACACACAGCCCTCGCGACAGCAAAGATTTGTATGCTTCGTCATTGGAGATTTCCTACCCCACCAACTTTGGAGGAATGGACAGTGCAATGGTTCGGACTGCCACCCATGAATGTGTCATATAGTTTCTCCAAGACCAGTCAATGTTATTTGCACAAACATGAGCTACCTTCCTTGGAGATAATTCCTAGCACATGAGACATCTGACTCCCTTATCACTAAGTGTTTCATAACAGGGCAGTTGTCCTGCTGCTATACCCAACCTTTCCCCTTTACCCTTCCCCCCAGTCCTATTACTTCATCTACCACTGTATTTCTAAGTATCCCCATCCACTATCGTTCCTCATCCATAAAATCTCATATCACACCCTCCCATCAGATCCATTCAGATGCTGACTGCTTTGTTCTTACTTCTGCCCAGCATGACCTAACTGTGCCTCTATATACCCATGTACATTACTGGCCCTGTTTCTGGCTTGTATGCCCTCTGTAAGTCCTGAGCTGTTGTGGCCCGTTTCCCCAGATGCTACGTTCACCCTCCTTGATGTGATTTCTCCTCTTTTTCCCTCTGCGCTGTTGCGCCAATGTTCTCTCATGAGCACGTGGGGATCATATCCCCCTCAGTACCTTTGCCTCCATCCACTACAGATAGTAATTTTGGCTTTTTCACTTTGAAACACCTGTAAAGGTTTTGTAACAATGTGTAAAATGTACATGTCCCCCTTTTTTCTTCCCTCAACCCCACATCCTCCCTTCCTCTTCGTACCCCCTCTTCTTCATTTTCCTTTTATGATTTTTTCACTATGCTACGACCTGTAATGTGTAGTTACTTTGGACTGGTGTTCAATATAATACAAAAAAATTACAACACACATTGTAATGGCTTACAGGATCTTATCCCAGCCTTAGTCAACAGTATCCTTTGCTAAAGATTTCATATACTGTGTTTTGAAACATACAGTCAGAATTCTGACATGACAATGTGGTAGACCCACAACATGATTAGCATCACATATGTATACTCAGTACACATGTGTAAAGGTGTACATGGCAAAGAGTCTTCATACACATGCAGATTTGTAAACAGTATAAATCCTCCCATGCATCACACACACCTACAAACACATGATAACACATTCCTATGTTACTGGTACACAGTGAAAAGCACTTGCATACTCATGTTGCCATAGCATGCAACTACAGAGTTGCATAGCCCCTGTTACAAGGTATGTGAATCTGGATGCACTGTCAGCCTTTCCTCCAAAATCTACGCATGGCTGTCATGGGTCAAAAAAATGACGCATACTGTACATCTCCATACATCACAAGTTGCCTTCTCAGCCTTCCCTCCAAAATCCATGCATGCCCAGCAAGTGTCAAAACATTTGATGAATACTATTGTCCTACAAACATCCACATGCCAAAAATGGTGACCGCCACTTGTGCATCATTTCTAAGTCAACATGCTGTGTCAGCCTTCATATAAAAATTCAGCGCATGACCATCATGCATCAAAAAGACAACGCATATCAGAATATGTGACACATACTCCCAGGAAGTGATGTAACAGGACTGACATGCTGCACCCATGGAAAAGTGAATTTACTTTCAATTTCACTTTACAGTCTTGTAGTCTGTGGTTGAGAGAGGTTGTGCGGTGCTTGTGCTGGTGTGAGGAGTGGTGGATTTGGATTGTTTTGTGCTGTGTCCTGTCTGTGTTAAGTCCATTTTGTTGTATTTGTAAATTGTTTGTACTTTGTTGTCCTGTTATTCTATTAGTATTGTCGGGTGACTGTCTTGGGGTAGCATAGTTTGTTGGGGTATTTGGGGTTAGGTGGGTTATAGTTTAATAACATCAGTTTCCAGTACGTTCAATTTCTGGATGTTCTAGTATACATTGAGAACAATAAGATTGAAATGACATTGTATCGTAAAGCTACTTCCACAAATAGTATATTACATGGAGATAGTTTTCACCCGACATCCCTGAAGAAAAGTATACCATGTGGAGAGTTTAATAGGATCAAACGCAACTGTTCTACAGAACAATAAATGGAATTGAAATTCAGAGAAACTCGACAAAGATTTGTACAGAGGAAATACAAATTAAAAGATACATTTGGGAGAATGTAAAGCTAGATCTAAAACGAGAGATTACATTTTGAACAAATCTAAATTCAAGAGGGATAATAAGGATTCCATTATTAGGATGATCATGACATACAGTAAAGAAAATCATCTGAACCTAAAAATACTCAACAAATATTGGGATATTATAAGGAAGGATCCTGATATTGGAAAACTTATTGGGGAAAGACCTATGGTAACATACAGGAAGGTATCATCTATACAAGATCTTCTGGTGAATAGTCATTTTCAGTTAACTAAACCTTTGAATTGGTTACAGACTCAGGCAATAGGGTTTATATGTTGTGGTAAGTGCAAGGCCTGTCAGATAGGTGTAAATACAAGAGAATACCCAGACTCAAAAGGAAAATCAATAAGAATTACAAAGAGAATTACATGTGAAACTACTCATTTGGTATACATAATTGAATGTGAATGTGGTCTTCGTTATGTGGGAAGTACAATCTGTCCTTTACAAAAACGCATACTTGAACATATCAGGGCTGTGCAAAACAAGGATGCAAACTATGCTCTGGCTAAACATCTAGTCACACATGAAGGAAAAACTTGGCCGAATATGACGTTCTTTGGGAACGCGACCATTAAGCCTAATGAAAGGGGAGGGAATTGTGAGCTCAGGCTTAGACATTTGGAGTCTAGACTGATAGTACAACTCAAAACAAAGACTCCGAGGGGATTAAATGGCGATGAAGAACTTCATTACCACCTATGATGGTCTGTGGCTATAAAAGTAATCAGTGTATTTAGAGGCCATTTAATGAAGTGATATGATGAAGGGCTAGTAAGCAATTAATGGCTGTGAGGCAATAGACATTGGGTCAACCATATGGGGGAACGATGCTGAAGACATATGTAGCCCTTTCATTGACTTGACTGTGTTAACTTTGCAAGCCATCGACGTTATTCCAGATTTTTGCTCACACCACAAGTGGACATGTTCTGAAATATTTGGATTTGATGGTCCGGTGGCAGTTTGGGCTTTTAAATCTGCCCCTTTGTGTCCCAGTGCAACCCTTTTTCATGCATTCAGTGTGTCCTATGTGCCTCCCCATTCTGCCATTTGTTAATTTCCAGATTGTCCCCACTGCAACTTACCGTGCATTTGTTTTAGGTCTTGGAAGTCTGCGCTGTCCTGTCCTGTGATTCCAGTGACCCGCTCCTCCTTGATGACAGCTGCCACCATCTCCTCCAGGTCATCCAGGTCCTCCTGGGGTAAAGGACTTCCACCTCCAGTCTGCAGTGCTCCCTTTCGGGTCCTGACCAGTTTCTCTTTAGTTCTGCACTTGCAGTCGTGCCAGCGCTTCTTGCAATCAGAGACAGTCCTCTTCACCTCTGCCACGGTGTTCACTTTATCTACTAATGCTTGCCATATAGCCTCCTTCCTACCTATTGGCAATTTGGAGGTGACAAAGAGCTGGTGTTGGTGCTGTCACCTCTTTGACCAGGATGTGATTCTCCTCCTCACTGAAGCAACACTTCTGCTTCCCTTTCTCCTCCTTCTGGGATTTTGCTGGTCCATCCTGGCTTGTAATGGGCTGATTGGGATCTCTCTGAGGTCTTTCCTAGCCTGTGTTCTCCATCTTGGGTCTTTTTTTTTATTACTTGCTGGCCTTTTTACTCTAATGCTGCAAAAATGGCACAAACACAATTAGCATAAAAAAACAAGCTGCTAAGTGTTCTACTGTCACTTTTGCTGCATTACATTGCGCACAGGCACTTTTTAGACCATGCAGACTCTTATTTAATATTTCTGTTACTAGCGCTTTTTACAACTTTGCTTTAGCACTCGACGTGGGGGTTGGTTGGGGGCTGTTTATTTTTGGAATTCTGGAGCTGGGGGGGGGGGTCCAGTTTTGCTTTAGACCCTGCAGGAAGTTTGGGCCTGTTAGAGCCCACTTCCCGTCTACCGGCAGATCGCTTCCGGTTGGGGTAGCGCTCCAGTTGTTTGGCTGAGGGGATTTAATGCGAGCAGGAACACGGCTGCGCAGCGGGCGCGCCGCGGTGTGCCAAAGGCAAGCCCGTCTGTGCCCGTCTGCGCCCGTCCGCGCCCGTCCGCGCCAGAACGGGCCAGAGGGCCAGGAACCCTACATCTCCACCTAAAGAAGGCCTGCTTGCCCTTTCAGATATCTGCAGTTTGGTAGGTAGTCCCTGTCTTCATAAGCTTATACCAGGGAATCCGGCACCCTGGAAATGTGCACGCTGTAACTGGTCCATGCCGAGGCCACTAACAGTGGAGGAGCATAGAGCTCTGAGGGAAGCTGGGAATAAGACTCATCATACGAATGGTGGAGGTACATGGGGCACTAGGGATATGGGGTCTTTTGCTCTCATTAATGCCAGATTCCTTCCCAAGCATAAGCTCGAAATTAGTGAACTTATCGCCTCCCTTGATATTGATTGCCTTTTCATAACTGAGACATGGGCTAGACCTGACTCGGACCCTGACTTCATTGAGGCCTCCCCCGCTGGTAATTCGTATTATGGAGCAGATAGGACAACGGGCAGAGGAGTGGGATTGGCCATTATCTGTAGGTCTGATCTCACCTGCATTTGGACTGCTAGGAGCACTCCTTCTGAGGTATGTGAAATGATGGCTTTTAAACTTTTTTATGGCTATTTTTTAGTCTCAGAAGGGCTCTTAATATATTGTCCTCCTGGTCCCCTCCCTAAATTCCTTTCGGAGTGTACAGACTTGTTGGAACCGTTTTTTATGGGCCCTAAAGCAATTATATTCGGGGATTTCAACATTTATTTAGATGACAGTAGTAACCCGTTTGTTACGGAATTCCTTAATCTTATGGTCTCCTTAGACTGGGTTTTAAAGGAAGGTCCGGCCACTCATGTAGCTGGCCATACCATTGACGGATTTTTACCCATCCGGAGGAGGATATAAAGCTTATAACGATCCCATTAGAATGGACGGATCATTCTCTTCTGACTTTTCATTTCATAAAAAACCAGTCTTTTCCCACTCGTACACCCTCGAACAAATTAATTAGACAATGGAAAAGTATCAAAGCTAAACCCCTGGAAACGGTACTAAAAAGAAGCTGGAAGGATCCTAAGATGTCTGTACTATCACCACTGGCCCGTTTTAACCAGGGAATTACTGTGGCAATTAATTCATTAGCTCCTCAGAACGTACATGCACCACGCCTGGGGAAAACACCCAGCCAACCTTGGTTCTCTAAGGACCTCAAAGCACTCCAGAGGAAATACAGACAACAGGAGCGTCGCTGGAGACTTAGGGGGTGATTCTAACCCTGGCGGTCGGTGTTAAAGCGGCGGCCAACCCGCCAACAGGCTGGCGGTAAAAAAAATGGGATTCTGAGCCTGGCGGGAACCGCCAACACAGACAGCCACCTTAACACTCCGACCGCCACGGCGGTACAAACAAACAGCGCGGCGGTCACCGCCAACAGACAGGCGGCAGACAATGTACCGCCCACACTATTCCAACTCACCAATACGCCACCTTTTCCGGGGCGGGAGCACCGCCGATAAAAACCCGGCGGAAACAGACTACGGACGGGAAAACGCTCACCACTACGCACTCCAGGAGGAAGGAGGACAGCATGGAACCCGAATTAAACATCCTACCTGCTCTCGTCTACCTTCTCATCTACCACGAGTACGAAGTCCGGCGCAGACGACAACGGTGAGTACTGCACCTACGACACACGGGAGGGGGAGGACGAAAGGTTACGGGCACACACATATGCGACCCCCCCCCCCCCAACAATGTACTCACCAATGCAGAGCACCAAGTCACAGTGACACCACCCAAACACCCCTGAAAAATGCTAGGACATAATCAAATTTGGAATAAATATTTATGTACCAAAAAGCTCCAGAAAATTATCGTACAACCATGAAAGATATTCACAACAAAACTAATGACATACACATCAGTGTATAACTGAAGTACCAAGTCCTGCACATCCTACGAATTCAGCATGTCCGTGGGCCAAAGTCTTGAGAAATAAGGGCAAAGCCCACACAGGAGACCTGAGTCCTTTGGAGAGAACACTGCAGGGGCATCAGATGTAAAAACTACAGGCACCTCAGGGGGAAGGGAAGGGGGGGGCACCACAGCCACATGAGTCCACGACGCCAGATCCACGAGGAGCCACCATGCCCACTGGACCATCCTGGGGAGTGCAAAGCCACAGTCTCTCAATGTCTCTACAGTGGGTGGGCTGCCCACTGGACCATCCTGGGGAGTGCAAAGCCACAGTCTCTCAATGTCTCTACAGTGGGTGGGCTGCCCACTGGACCATCCTGGGGAGTGCAAAGCCACAGTCCATCAGGTGGATGACAGTCTCCACTGCTCAAGGAGGAGGCATGGTGGGCACAGTGAACCATAAACGGTGCTTGAGACGGCGGTGCCCAGCGGAGCGGTGCTTGAGATGGCGGTGCCCAGCGGAGTGGTGCTTGAGAGGAAGGGCCCAGCGGAGCGGTGCTTGAGAGGAAGGGCCCAGCGGAGCGGTGCTTGAGATGAAGGGCCCAGCGGAGCGGTGCTTGAGATGAAGGGCCCAGCGGAGCGGTGCTTGAGATGGCGGTGCCCAGCGGAGCGGTGCTTGAGATGAAGGGCCCAGCGGAGCGGTGCTTGAGACGGCGGTGCCCAGCGTAGCGGTGCTTGAGAGGAAGGGCCCAGCAGAGCGGTGCTTGAGATGAAGGGCCCAGCGGAGCGGTGCTTGAGAGGAAGGGCCCAGCGGAGCGGTGCTTGAGATGAAGGGCCCAGCGGAGCGGTGCTTGAGACGGCGGTGCCCAGCGGAGCGGTGCTTGAGAGGAAGGGCCCAGCGGAGCGGTGCTTGAGATGAAGGGCCCAGCGGAGCGGTGCTTGAGAGGAAGGGCCCAGCAGAGCGGTGCTTGAGATGAAGGGCCCAGCGGAGTGGTGCTTGAGAGGAAGGGCCCAGCGGAGCGGTGCTTGAGATGGCGGGGCCCTGTTCAGCGGTGCTCTTCTCCACGGCGGGGCCCTGTTCAGCGGTGCTCTTCTCCACGGCGGGCCCTGTTCAGCGGTGCTTTTCTTCACCGCGGGCCCTGTTCAGCGGTGCCTATCTCCACGGCGGGGCCCTGTTCAGCGGTGCTCTTCTCCACGGCGGGCCCTGTTTAGCGGTGCTCTTCTGCACCGCGGGCCCTGTTCAGCGGTGCCTATCTCCACGGCGGGGCCCTGTTCAGCGGTGCTCTTCTCCACGGCGGGCCCTGTTCAGCGGTGCTCTTCTGCACCGCGGGCCCTGTTCAGCGGTGCTCTACTCCACGGCGGGCCCTGTTCAGCTGTGCTCTTCTCCACGGCGGGCCCTGTTCAGCGGTGCTCTTCTGCACCGCGGGCCCTGTTCAGCGGTGCCTATCTCCACGGCGGGGCCCTGTTCAGCGGTGCCTATCTCCACGGCGGGGCCCTGTTCAGCGGTGCTCTTCTCCACGGCGGGCCCTGTTCAGCGGTGCTCTTCTTCACCGCGGGCCCTGTTCAGCGGTGCCTATCTCCACGGCGGGGCCCTGTTCAGCGGTGCTCTTCTCCACGGCGGGCCCTGTTCAGCGGTGCTCTTCTGCACCGCGGGCCCTGTTCAGCGGTGCTCTACTCCACGGCGGGCCCTGTTCAGCGGTGCTCTTCTCCACGGCGGGCCCTGTTCAGAGGTGCTCTTCTGCACCGCGGGCCCTGTTCAGCGGTGCCTATCTCCACGGCGGGGCCCTGTTCAGCGGTGCTCTTCTCCACGGCGGGGCCCTGTTCAGCGGTGCTCTTCTCCACGGTGGGCCCTGTTCAGCGGTGCTCTTCTTCACCGCGGGCCCTGTTCAGCGGTGCCTATCTCCACGGCGGGGCCCTGTTCAGCGGTGCTCTTCTCCACGGCGGGGCCCTGTTCAGCGGTGCTCTTCTCCACGGCGGGCCCTTTTCAGCGGTGCTCTTCTCCACGGCGGGGCCCTGTTCAGCGGTGCTCTTCTGCACCGCGGGCCCTGTTCAGCGGTGCTCATCCAGCAGGTCAAGGGAGCCAGACCTGGCCTGGACTCCCTGCTCAGTCGCCCTTCGGACCGTGACGTTTCTGGACCCTTCGGGGACGGACTCCTGGCCTCCTTAGTGTCCTCCTTCCCAGCTGGGATGTGGCATGTGGGGTCCACCTTCTCCGCGCTCCTGCTGCCCTTCCGCTCCTTTGATGGGGCTCTCGGGCCCTTGCCTCCCCTAGATGGTGTGGGTGGTGAAGTGGCCGCACATTGCTCCTTGGGGGCAGCCCTGTCGGTCCTCGCACGGCGGCCCTTGTTTTTGCGGGTCCTCTTGCCGGATGGGGGGGCTGGACGTGTCCTTGCTGCTGATCGATGTGTCACTGCTGGCAAAGGGTGGGCTCCAGAACCCAGGCATAACAGTGACACCCGAAGCTGGGCTGGAGGTGGCTGCGGTGCTCTTGGGACTCTTTGAAGATGGATGGGGGAGCTCATCGGGGGGAAAGAGGTTAAGGTTAGCCAGGAAAAGTTTTTTAGGGCCAAGGTAAAGGTAGGAGAAGTGGAGATGGAAGTGGAGGTAGAGGAGGTGGTTGTAGGAGAGTCAGGTGTGCTGTCAGTGGGTGAAGGTGCTGGTGCTGTAGGCTGTCGTGAGGTGGATGGCTGTTGGGTGGGTGTCTGCCTGCGTTTGTGTGTCTTGGAAGAGGGGGTGACAGACACAGTCGGAGAGGACACAGGGGACGTGTAAATGGCAGTGGGGGTGGTGACTGCACGAGTGTGGACTGTACTGGAGGGTGAGGTGGTGATGGAAGCACTGGCTGATGTTGGGGTGCATGCAGGTGTGAGTGTAGACGTCACAGGGAGGGAGGAGGGAGACGAGGAGGAGGGGGACACAGGGGTGGCAGTGGCTGTTGGCATGTCTGCATCTGGGTGTTGCTTGGGTGAGTGTTTGTGGGATCTGTGGTGCTTGTGTTTGGATGAGCTGCTCTTGGGTGTTGAGGTGTGTGCAGGCTGGTCTGATGGTGTGGATGGGATAGGCTGAGGAACAGGAGACAGAGAAAGGCTGGAGGCAGTAAGAAGAGGGAGGCTGGAAACAGGGACAATGGCTGCCGTCAGTGCTGAGGCCAGAGCAGTGAACGCTCGTTGATGGGCAGCCTGACCCGAATGAATGCCCTCCAGGTACGCATTGCTCTGGTGCACCTCCCTTTGCACACCCTGGATGGCATTCAAAAGGGTCGTCTGCCCAACAATGAGCGTCCTTACCAGGTCAATGAGCTCCACACTGAGGGCAGCAGGGGCAACAGGGGCAGGGGCGAGGTGCCTGGGGCGAAGGAGACGCGCGCCTTCCTGGGCGAACTGGCACGGAGCGAAGACTGAGGGGCTGCTGGGAGGGCGGGGCTGGTGCGCTGGGTGGCGGCTGTACCTGTAGAGGCGGGGGGCACGGATGTTGCCGCCACCCCTAGGGAGCTCCCATCCGAGGACGTGTCGCTTTCGCTGCTCTCACCAGCGGTCCCCGTCGTGGTGCTCCCCTCGCCCTCCGGATCACTGGTGCCCTCGGTGTCTGTTCCTGGGCCCACCGGGGCCTTGTGTCCTGCAGCTCCCTTGTGCTCCGATGCCAAATCTCCTCCGCCTGATGATGCTAATGCACACATGCACAAGAAGATGAAGAGAAAGGGTGGGGGGAGAAAAAAGAAGACCAGGTTGAGTGCATGCAATGTCAACACCGTTGGCGGAGAGGACAGACACAGGTGCCTAATGCACTAAGCCGCGCATTCGGGGTACACTACTCAGTACTACTGACTAAGACAACAGGCCAAGAGACGTCAAACGCGCACATGGGAGATGCTGGACCTTCAATGGCTGTACTTGTCACCCTACCGAGGTGGGGGCCGGCGGCACAGGGCCATGCCTAAGGGAGAGGACTACACTACAGAAAGCGCCCTGGCCTAATGTCACCCACAGCCCTCCTCCCCCACCCAGACGCCTCCACTGCGCAGAAAGATAGGAGAATGTGCTGATACTCACCCCCTTGTGTCTGCTGTGATGTCTTAAAGCGCCCATCCAATTCAGGGTAGGCCACCGCCAGGATCCGGGACATCAGGGGGGTCATGGTGCGACTGGCACCCCTCCTAGGTTGGGAGGCCATCCCCAGCAGTGTTTCTGCGGTCTTCCTTGTTCCGCGGCGGATGTCCTCCCACCTCTTGCAGCAGTGGGTGCCCCGTCTGTTGTGGACCCCCAAGTTCCGGACTTCCTTGGCGATGGCACGCCAAATCTCGATCTTCTGATGGGCGCTGACCTATTTGACATGTACAGGGTGGAAAGGAGGAAATCATGAATGACCTGCATGTTAGATGTGATTGGCCCCCCCCACCAACTTTGCCATATGGCACATGCTCTCATCTGTCGGGCGTTGCACTCCTCATTCGCCCCCCACCCCACCAACTTACATCCACCCCAATCCACACAGGCATAGCCCATTCCATGTGCACCCGGTGTACTCACTTGTTGGTCTGGAGGACCGTAGAGTAGCGCATACTGGGGGAGGACCCCATCCACGAGCTTCTCCAACTCTTCAGACGTGAAGGCAGGGGCCCTTTCCCCAGTCGCAGCAGCCATTGTATCTTCCAGACCGAGGTCACAGCAGCACTTGCAGTATAGGTCCTCTCCTGTGGATGATCAGGTCTCGAGTGATTAAGCAGATAGAAAATGGCGGTCACGCCCGCAGCGGTGCGTACCGCGACCGCCAGCGCACTTCGTCATTGGATCCTGAAACCCATAGGCTTCAATGTTAACCAATGCGGCTTTGCGCCGCGGTCTTCGACCGCCTACCGCCACGGTGTGCCCCGCCAGCGCATTGACCTCACATCCCATTGTCCCACTTCACAGGTCAGGCAGCAGCCATTTCAAGGGCCTACATGGCTTAATTTTGACTGCGACACACAGGCCTAGGCCTTGCATTGCCACACATACACGCCTTTCAACCCATTGCCATTCTTTAACTGTGCAAGCTGTCTGTACGTACCTGTGGTTTGGCTGACTCTGTGCTCCATGTTGTCCTTCCTAGGCACCGTCCGCTGGGACTTGCGATGAGAAGGAGGAATCCTCGCGTGTACCGACCGCTGGTGGACCTGTCGACAATGGAAGAACGCCATATATTACTTCGATACAGACTTGACCGTGCCACTATCCATGAACTGTGTGCCCAGCTGGAGCCAGCCCTGATGTCCCCCATCCGCCAACCCACAGGGATTCCCCCTCTGGTGCAGGTTTTGTCAGTCCTCCATTTTTTGGCCAGTGGGTCATTCCAGACCACAGTGGCCATGTCATCTGGAATGTCTCAGCCTATGTTTTCTAAGATTTTGAGCAGAGTGTTGTCTGCCCTGATGAAACTCATGCGGAGCTACATCATTTTCCCAGAGGAGGGTGACTTGCCTACAGTGAAGGGTGATTTCTATGCCCTTGGACATATCCCCAACATCATTGGTGCCATTGATGGGACCCATGTGGCTTTGGTACCCCCAAAAGACGATGAGCAGGTGTACCGAAACAGAAAAAGTTATCATTCGATGAATGTCCAGGTGGTCTGTTTGGCTGACCAGTACATCTCCCATGTAAATGCCAAGTTCCCAGGGTCAGTGCATGACGCGTATGTGATGTGAAATAGCAGCATCCCCTATGTGATGAGCAGCTACAGAGACAACGTGTGTGGCTAATAGGTGACTCTGGTTACCCCAACCTGCCGTGGCTACTGACCCCAGTGAGGAATCCCCGGACAAGGGCAGAGGAACGGTACAATGAGGCCCATGGGCGTACTAGGAGGGTGATTGAGCGAACCTTTGGCCTCCTGAAGGCCAGGTTTAGGTGCCTGCATATGACAGGTGGATCCCTAATGTACTCACCAAAGAAGGTGTGCCATATCATTGTGGCGTGCTGTATGCTTCACAACCTGGCTTTGCGACGCCAGGTGCCTTTCCTGCAGGAGGATGGTCCAGATGGTGGTGTTGTAGAAGCCGTGGAGCCTGCGGAGAGTGAAGAGGAGGAAGACTCAGAGGACGACACAGACAATAGGGACAGAGTGATACAACAGTATTTCCAGTAACACCCAGGTAAGAATCACCCACGCCATTTCACAATTGCTTCTAGCCTCCTGCATCTGTACTTTCTGTAGTTCCCACCAGATCTTTTTGGGTAATTTTTGTTTTTCCTTCCCTTCTAAGTGCTGTATGACTCAGTGCCTGACTTCTGCTTGGTTTGCCCATGAACTACAGTGTATTGACATTGGTATGTTGTCATCACTAATTGACAGAACAGATATTGAACAGTAATATGTAATACATTTGCTAATAATACAGCATGACTCCAAACTGATTTGTGTGCAATATGTGATTTATTTACAGGGCTAGATATTGGTACATGTGATTATAAGGGTGATGGGTGGGGGTGGAGTAATGTCCATGGCAGAGTCCAGTTCTCAGTCTCACAGGTGCATTGTCCTTTTGCCTGTGGAAGGATGGAGCAGAGGCAGTTCATGGTTGGACAGGGTGGCAATGTGGGACAGTGGGAAGAGTTCAGGGGGTATGTCCTGCTGGCGGGGGTCTTGACATCCTACTCTGTCTTTTTTTTGGATCTCAGGCTCCTCTTACGGGGTGGTTGTTCTTCAGCAGGAGGTGGGGTTCTGGTGGCCTGCCGTGGTGTTGAGGCCTCCTGTCCACTAGCGCCGGCGGAGGTGGTAGGCTGTTCCTGGTCCGGGCTAGTGACAGGGGCCCTGTGTGGTGCACATGGTCCCGCAACGCGTCTTATATCCTGTTGAGGGCCAGGACAATGGTCCCCATTGCGGTCCCGATGATTCTCAGCTCCTCCCTGAACCCCATGTAGCGTTCCTCCTGCTGTGCCTGGATCTCCGTGAACCTGGCCAGTACCGTCGCCATCGTCTCTTGGGAGTGGTGGTAGGCCCCCATGATGGTGGTGAGGACCTCTTGGAGAGTGGGTTCCCTGGGCCTCTCCTCCCCACCCTGTCGCACAGCAGCCCTCCGAGCTGCCCGGTTTCCCCTGGCCTCTGTCTCCTGGACGGTGTGCCCGCTCCCACTGCCCCCAGGTCCCTGTTGTTGTTGGGGTGTTGGGTTAGCCTGGGTGCCCTGTAGTGGCAGACACACCGCTGATTGACGTGTCCTAGAGACAGAGGCATGGGCCCGCTGGGTGGGAGCTGTGCTGGTGTTGGCAGAGGGGGTCGGGTCTGGTGTGGCCTGTGTCTGGGTGAGGGGAACCGACTGCCCAGAGGTCCCCGATGGTCCGGGCTGGTCATCAGGTTCAGTGTCGACAGAGCTGCTGTTCTCACTGTGGGCCTGTTCCGGGGGTGGGATGGACATTTCTGGACCCTCCTGGCTGGTGTTTTGGCGTTCGGGTCCTGCATGGGGTAAGAGAGTTTGGTTATTGTTTCTGTGTGTGCAATAGCGTGCGTGTTATGGGTGCCCTTGTCCCCCAGTGCAGGCATTCCCTTGAGGGAGGTGTTGTGAGGGTAGTTAGTGGGGGGGGGTAAGTGCAGTGGTCATGCTTGGGTGATGGGTGTCCATGGATTGTGTTGGCATGCAGGAGTTGGTGTTGGGATGGGTGGGTTGTGCTGGTGAGACATTGTCAGGGAGGATGTGTGCTGGGGGGTTGGGGGTGAGGGTGGGGGTGTGGGTTGGCATGCTGGTGGGGTGGGGGGGGATCTAGTAGTTGAGATTGGACTTACCAGAGTCCATTCCTCCGGCTACTCCTGCGAGGCCCTGAGGATGCAGGATGTTGAAGACCTCTTGCTCCCATGATGTAAATTCAGGAGGGGTGGGTGGGGGTCCGCCGCCAGTCTTCTGGACCGCGATGTTGTGCCTGGAGACCATCGATCGGACCTTCCCCCGTAGGTCGTTCCATCGTTTGCGGATGTCCTCCCTATTCCTGGGATGCTGTCCCACCGCGTTGACCCTGTCCACGATCCGCTGCCATAGCTCCGCCTTCCTAGCTATACTGGTGTGCTGCCCCTGTGAGCCGAAGAGCTGGGGTTCCACTCTTAGGATTTCCTCCACCATGACCCGGAGTTCTTGGTCCGAAAAGCGTGGGTGCCTTTGGGGTGCCATGGGGTGGTGTGGGTGAGGTGTGGGGTGGTGTATGTGATGATGAGTATGTTGGTGTGTGGTGCTTTGTGCTACTATGTGGTGTGTGTGATGGTGTAGTGTGCCTCAGTGTGTATTGCTATGGATTGTCTGCTGTGTCTCTCTCTCCTTCTCTCAGTAATTGTGGTCGTAGGGGTTTGTGGGTGATGTGGGGGTGTGTTTTATAGTTGATTGATTGTGTGGGAGTGGGTTGTGTATGTGTATCAGGTGTGTGTATTTGTAATTGTCCAATGTGCCTGTGTTTTGGGGCTGTGTGTGTATTTTGACCGCGGCGGTGTGTCCCGCCAATGGAATACCGCGTTGGAAAGCCCGCTGCGTTGATTCGTGGGTCGTAATGGCATGGGCGTTTTTCTGTTGGCGTGACGGTGGAGGTTTGGTCATCTCCAGTTTATCGCTGCCCGCTGATGTGGCGGGCTGCAGTGGAGGTCGGATTTTTGGAGGTTTGGCCGTTGTGGGTCAGAATGACCGTGGCGGCTTTCCGCGGCCGCGGCGGTGTTATGGCGGTCTTCTGACCGGCGGTAAGCGCCTTTTACCGCTGAGGTCAGAAGGACCCCCTTAATCCGGATGCCAGTGAGAAACTCCATTTAAAATCCGCCTTAAACTGTTATAAGGAGGCCTGTTTTGCAGCTAAATCAGAATATTTTACGCTAAAAATTAGGAAAGCTGCCAATTCCTCTAGAGAGTTATTCAGAGTTATTAATGCCCTTACCACCTCCCCTTGTGCGCCTAAGCTGGAAAACTCTCAAGATTTTTGCAATAAAATAGCAGAATTCTTTGAAAACAAAATTTTAAACATTCACTCCAGCTTTACCATAGCTAAGACTCAGGGGCTCTCCTTCCCGGCCACCACCCCGGCATGGCTCCCTTCCGCTCCACCTTCAGACACACTCGACAATTGTAGGCTACTTTCCAAGTTCAATATGCCATCCCAAGATATAATTTGTAAGTTGCTCCACGAATGTAAATCTGGGTCGCCGTTAGACCCCTGCCCTCCGGCTATTCTGCAACTGGTCCCGGAGTTGGTGGCATCTGCGCTGGTCCCCGTATTCCAAGAAGTTCTTACTTCCAGCATCTATCCCTCTGCTTGGAAGGAAACTACTATTATTCCTCTAAAAAAGAAGGAAATGGGGAAACATGATGATTTAACCAATCTCCGTCCTATAGCTCTGCTTCCTCTGCTGGCTAAAATGTTTGAAAAATGTATCAACAGAGAACTGGTCAAATTTCTCAGCTTCAAAGGGTTTTGATATTTCTCAACATGGATTTCAGAAGTTCCATAGTCCGGAATCTGCCCTCATCTCCTCATCAGACACTATTTGGAGGTTGGTTGATGAGGGAAAAGGGTGTTGTTTTGGTCCTACTGGACCTATCTGCTGCATTCGACACCATTGCCCCCCACATTCTGTTAGAACGTCTACATCATGTGGGTATCAGGGACCAGGCCCTGAAGCTTCTTGAGTCCTTTCTTACTGACAGGTGGTCTACGGTAAGCAGCGGAGACTTTAGGTCCCCCGCTTACCTTCTGCCCTGTGGGGTTCCTCAGGGTTCATCACTTAGCCCCACTCTATTTAATGTCTATGTGGCCCCTCAGGCAGAACTAATATGTTCTTTTGGCTTCACCCCAACCTCATACGCAGATGATACTCAGATTATTATTCCTATCAATAAAGATGTGGAGATAGTCGCGGCTCGGTTCAACGCCTGCATGTCGGCGGTAAGCAGTTGGATGAAGGTCAATTGGCTAAAACTGAACTGTGATAAGACCGAAGTTCTCTGTTTTGGGATAGGTAGGGAACAGTGGTCCCCTAATTGGTGGCCCAAAGAGTGTGGCACTTTGCCCCTACCAGGTTCCACTTCTAGGAATCTAGGATTTCTTTTTGATGACCACTTATCTTTTCAACCTCAGGTCAATTTGACCATCAAAACCTGCAAGTGGACTCTGAGGAAACTGAAGAAAATGTTTCCCTATCTATTAAAAGAATGGAGAGTTACTGCTCTGGTCATGTCCAGATTGTACTATGGTAACGCCCTCTTGCTAAACTTGGATAAAAAATCTCTTAAAAAACTGCAGCTAATGCAGAACACAGCTGCTAGATTAATATTGAATTTTCCATGATCTGCCTCCGCTAAGGAAAGCCTTAGAAATCTTAATTGGCTCCCTATAGCCCTACGGATTTCCTTTAAGGCTCTCTGTATCTCTCATAAAGCCACGCACGGGATTGGGCCCAAGTATCTGACTACTAAACTTCAGTGGTACCGATCTACACGGCTGCTGCGATCTGCCAGTACCTTTCTAATCCAGGTTCCCCACACTGAGAAGGTGAAGTGGGGGGATAAAGCCTTCACTATAGCGGCCGCTAGGACTTGGAATTCTCTCCCCTTGGATCTCAGAAAAGAGCACAATTATCTTATCTTTAGGAAACGGGTTAAGACCTTTCTGTTTCCTCGATAGCCTGCACCTCTCTCTTCACTGACATTGTTGCCTCTCCTTAGTTAGCGCTTCGATGCCCCCGGGCCGGAATGCGCTCTACAAATACCCCCATACATACATACATACATACATTAGCATTATTTTTCTTTACGGCATGTCACAATAGTTAGTGTCATTTTTTACGCTAACCTTTCCTTTGCGCCATGGTGCCTCATTTTTTAAATATGATGCACGGATGGTGCACGCAGTTGTGCATCATTTTTGTTAAATCTGGGCCTACATTTTTTGTTAGTTTTTTAAAATATCCTGACAAAGAAGAATACAGGTACACAATATTGTTCTTTATTATCTATTATTTCATATTTCTCAAAATTACAGACCAAACTGCCCGCCGTATCACAAATTACAAAATTGACCTAAAGTAGATCATGGAATTCAAACAGAAAGGTGGTGGGTGCTATTTTAAAATAATTCAGAACATTCTATGAAGCAATAAATAATTGAAATTGAATTCCAGCAGGATTGGACCAATAACAAAAGAATATCCTGCAATTTTCATCTACTGCTCGGATGACCTAGGAAGTCTTGTCAAACAAAAGCATCATTTAGTATTGAGCACTAACCCATGTAGCCATCTGAATACAGGCTTAACATTTTAGCACCTTTTTGCCTCCACTGATCATAAGTTGGCAAAGCACCAAACTGCTGAGATAGCGTGCAAATCCAAACATTGATGATGGGATCATATTTGAGTATTGAGTCCAAGATAAGCCCCCCAAAAATGGTTTTTCCACATTGATGCAAATGATCCTCTACAACTCTTTGCTATCTAGCAATATCTATGGAACCAATCTGGAATCTACATCTCTCAGACACAGGGTGTAGTACCCGACTGCCTGAAAATTGCCCAGTGTTGGAAAATGGGTTATTGGTAAGGGCAGGTAGGTACCTACACTTAGCAATAGGCCACTAACCTCCACTAAGGTCCAGTTAGGTCTCAGTAAATTAAACCCAGCTCAACCCTTGGTAGCTTGGCAACGAGTGTCAAGGCTTAACTTAGGAGACAGAGTGTAAAGCATTCAAATATCACAAAACAGTAATTAAATAAAACACAGGAAACAGTTTAAAAATCCAAAACCAATTTATACAAATAGATTATATTTTTATCTTTAAAATGACACAAAAATGAATAAAATCGGATAAGGGGAACCAGAGATATGAATTTTTAAAGATTTTTTTTGTTTTTTGCGCCTAGAAACAAAAAGCGCCAATCGGGTCATCTGGTTGCACCTCGACCGGGGCAAAGTCAAAGTTTAAGGCCGACTGCGATGGAGCCCTGCTCGGCTACAGGCCGCGGGAGGCCTCGGTTTAAAGTTTACCTTCACACTTAGGGGGTCATTCCAACCTTGGCGGTCGGTGTTAAACCAGCGGCCAAACCGCAAACTGGCTGGTGGGTAAAAAAATGGAATTCCGACCCTGGCGGAAACCGCCAACAGAGACCGCCACATTACCACACCGCCCGCCACGGCGGCACAAAAAAACAGCGCGGAGGTCACCGCCAACAGACAGGCGGGAGTCAATGTACCGCCTACCATATCACTACACACCAATCCGCCACCTTTTCCGGGGCGGGAGCCCCGCCGATGAAAACATGGCGGAAACAGCCATTTCAAACGGAAAACGCTCACCTCCATACACCCCACGAGGAATCTGGACAGCATGGACCCCGAACTCCACATCCTCCCAGCGATTGTCTTCCTGCTCCTCTACTAGGAGCACGAATGCCAGCGCAGAAGACAACGGTGAGTACTGCACCTATGACACAGGGGAGGGGGGAGGAGAAAATATTACGGGACACACATACGCGACACACCCACCCCCACCCTCACCCACTACAACACACACATCAATGCACAGTAATACAGCACAGTTACCCCCCCCAAACCCCCCGGAAGAATGCAAAGACAAAAGGAAATTATTCTAAACATTGGAATATATTGTATTACTGGCAGAATTATATATATATATATATATATATCTACACATCAAAAACACTTATATACATATATGTACAAGTCCGAGCCTTGTAGCAGGCATTGTCCGTGGACCACTGGGCCCAAATCACATGGGCAAAGCCCCCCACACAGGATACCTGACTCCAACGGAGAGAACACTGCAGGGGCATCAGATAGGAAAACTACAGGCACCTCAGGGGGAAGGGAAGGGGGGGCACCTCAGCCAGATGAGTGCACGATGCAAGATCCACGAGGGGCCTCCATGGCCACTGTTCAGTCCTGGGGAGTGCAAAGCCACAGTCTCTCAAGTCTCTCCAGTGGGTGGGTTGCCCACTGTGCCATCCTGGGGAGTGCAAAGCCACAGTCTCTCAAGTGGATGCATGTCTTCACTGGTTCTGGAGGGGGAATGGTGCCCAGAGTGCTCGTGCAGCCCTGCCCGACACAGATGCAGGCCTGCCCCTGCCGCTAATGGGCCAGCGGTGCTTGAGACGGAGGGGCCCAGTTCAGCGGTGCCCAGTTCAGCGGTGCTTGAGACGGCGGTGCCCAGTGCATCGGTGCTTGAGACGGCGGTGCCCAGTGCAGCGGTGCTTGTGATGTAGGGCCAAGTGCAGTGGTGCTTGAGACGGCGGTGCCCAGTTCAGCGGTGCTTGAGATGAAGGGCCCAGTGCAGCGGTGCTTGAGATGAAGGGCCCAGTGCAGCGGTGCTTGAGATGAAGGGCCCAATTCAGCGGTGCTTCAGACGGCGGTGCCCAGTGCAGCGGTGCTTGAGACGGCGGTGCCCAGTTCAGCGGTGCTTGAGATGAAGGGCCCAGTGCAGCGGTGCTTGAGATGAAGGGCCCAGTTCAGCGGTGCTTGAGATGAAGGGCCCAGTTCAGCGGTGCTTGATACGGCGGTGCCCACTGCAGCGGTGCTTGAGACGGCGGTGCCCAGTGCAGCGGTGCTTGAGATGTAGGGCCCAGTGCAGCGGTGCTTGAGACGGCGGTGCCCAGTTCAGCAGTGCTTGAGATGAAGGGCCCAGTGCAGCGGTGCTTGAGATGAAGGGCCCAGTGCAGCGGTGCTTGAGATGAAGGGCCCAGTTCAGCGGTGCTTGAGACGGCAGAGCCTAGTGCAGCGGTGCTTGAGACGGTGGTGCCCAGTTCAGCGGTGCTTGAGACGGCGGTGCCCAGTTCAGCGGTGCTTGATACGGAGGTGCCCAGTGCAGCGGTGCTTGAGATGAAGGGCCCAGTGCAGCGGTGCTTGAGATGAAGGGCCCAATTCAGCGGTGCTTGAGACGGCAGTGCCCAGTGCAGCGGTGCTTGAGACGGCGGTGCCCAGTTCAGCGGTGCTTGAGATGAAGGGCCCAGTGCAGCGGTGCTTGAGATGAAGGGCCCAGTTCAGCGGTGCTTGAGATGAAGGGCCCAGTTCAGCGGTGCTTGATACGGCGGTGCCCACTGCAGCGGTGCTTGAGACGGCGGTGCCCAGTGCAGCGGTGCTTGAGATGTAGGGCCCAGTGCAGCGGTGCTTGAGACGGCGGTGCCCAGTTCAGCAGTGCTTGAGATGAAGGGCCCAGTGCAGCGGTGCTTGAGATGAAGGGCCCAGTGCAGCGGTGCTTGAGATGAAGGGCCCAGTTCAGCGGTGCTTGAGACGGCAGAGCCTAGTGCAGCGGTGCTTGAGACGGTGGTGCCCAGTTCAGCGGTGCTTGAGACGGCGGTGCCCAGTTCAGCGGTGCTTGATACGGAGGTGCCCAGTGCAGCGGTGCTTGAGATGAAGGGCCCAGTTCAGCGGTGCTTGAGACGGCGGTGCCCAGTTCAGCGGTGCTTGAGACGGCGGTGCCCAGTGCAGCGGTGCTTGAGATGAAGGGCCCAGTTCAGCGGTGCTTGATACGGCGGTGCCCAGTGCAGCGGTGCTTGAGACGGCGGTGCCCAGTTCAGCGGTGCTTGAGACGGCGGTGCCCAGTTCAGCGGTGCTTGAGACGGCGGTGCCCAGTTCAGCGGTGCTTGATACGGCGGTGCCCAGTGCAGCGGTGCTTGAGAGGAAGGGCCCAGTTCAGCGGTGCTTGAGATGAAGGGCCCAGTTCAGCGGATCAGGCCATGGCGTGCAGGTCATTTGCCTCCTGTCCTGTGGGTGGCGGGGCCTTCCTGCCCATTTGTCGGGTGGCTGGCGGGGCCTTCCTGGTCTGCAGTACCGGGCCTGTTGGTGTCCTCCTGCCACCTGGGATGGGGCTGGCGGGGCCCTCCTGGCCAGCTGGGCTGATGGCGCTCTCCTCGGGCGTGCTGCCCTTCCCAGCTTCCCTGTTCGCCTGTGGCCCTTCCCCACCTTGGGCGGTGTGCCACCTGTCTCCACACTTCGTGCCGGAGCCATGGTAGGGATTTTAGTGCCTGGTGTTTTCACCCTCTCACGCCGGCCGCTGACTATCTTCGGGTGTTTCTCCGGGGGTGGGCTGCCCGTGCCTTGGCTCCGTACTGAACTGGCTGCCCTTGAGGGTGGGGGACTCCACAGTCCATGGCAGACTGTCATCACAGGGCCCGGTTTTGTGGTGGCTGAGGTGCTGACTGGAGTCCTATGAGATGGACGGGGTGGGGGTGTTGTAGGAAAGAGGTTAAGTTTGGACAGGAATAGCAATTGAGGACCAGTGGGACGGGTAGGTGTAGTGGGTATGGGAGTGGAGGAAGAGGTTGTGGTTGTAGGAGTCTTAAGTCTGGTGTCTTCGGGTGCAGGTGCTTGGGCTGGAGGCTGTTGTGAGGTGGATGGCTGTTGGGTGGGTGGCTGCCTGCGTTTGTGTATCTTGGAAGAGGGGGTGACAGACACACTGGGAGAGGACACAGGGGACGTGTAAATGGTAGTGGGGGTGGTGACTGCACGTGTGCTGGGGGTTCTGGTGTGTGTGCTGGTGATGGACGTAGTGGCTGAAGATGTTGTGCATGCAGGTGTGAGTGGAGACGTGACAGAGAGGGAGGAGGGAGACGAGGAGGAGGGGACACAGTGGAGGCAGTGGGTGTTGGTATGTCTGTATGTGGATGTTGCTTGTGTGATGTGTGGTGCTTATGTCTGGATGAGCTTCCTTTGGGTGTTGAGGTGTGTGCAGGCTGGTCTGATGGTGTGTCTGGGATAGGCAGAGGTACAGGTGATAGGGTATGGGTGGAGGAAGTTGGAGGGGGGAGGCTAGAGACAGGGACAATTGCTGCCATCAGTGCTGAGGTCAGAGTGTTGAACGATCGCTGAAGGGCAGCCTGACCAGAATGAATGCCCTCCAGGTATGCATTACTCTGGTGCACCTCTCTTTCGACACCCTGGATGACATTCAAAATGGTAGACTGCCCAACAGTGAGCGTCCTCAGGAGGTCAATGATCTCCTCACTGAGGGCAGCAGGGGTGACTGGGGCAGGGCCTGAGGTGCCTGGGGCGAAGGAGATGCCCACCTTCCTGGGTGAGCGGGCAAGGGGCAAACGCTGAGGGGCTGCTGGGAGGGCGGTGCTGGTGCGCTGGGTGGCGGCTGTACCTGTTGTTGCGGGGGGCACAGATGTTGCCGCCACCACAAGGGAGCTCCCTTCAGAGGACGAGTCCGTGTCATTTATGTCTGCCCGAGTCCCCGCTGTGGAGCTCCCCTCACCCTCCATCCCACTGGTGTATTCTGAATCCGTTGCATGGCCCTCCAGGGCCATGTGGGATGCAGCTCCCTCGTGCTCCGATGCCACTTCTCCTCTGCCTGATGATGCTAATGCACACATGAACAGGAACACCACAAAAAAGGGGGGGGGGAGAAAATAAAGACATGTTGAGTGCATGCATTGGCGACACAGTTGGCAGACAGGATAGACACAGAAGCCCCCTGCACTACGCCGCGCACTTGGGGTCCACTACTCAATCCGTGGGACATGGCCTACAAGCCTATGGATGACATCTGCACACATAGATGACACAGGGCCATGAATAGCTGTACTTGGCACCCTACAGAGGTGGGGGGCGGGGGCACAGGGCCATGCCTTACGAAGGGGCCTAGCCTACAGAAATTGCCCTGGCCTAGGGATACCCACAGCCCTCCTCCCCCACCCAGACCCCTCCACTGCGCGCAAAGTCACCAGAATGAGAGTGCACTCACCCCCTTGTGTCTGCTGTGATGTCCTCACGCGCCCATCCAAATCGGGGTAGGCCACCGCCAGGATCCGGGACATCAGGGGGGTCAAAGTCCAACTGGCACCCCTCCCACGTTGGGAGGCCATCCCCAGCTGAGCCTCCGTCGTCTTCCTGCTCCAGCGTCGGATGTCCTCCCATCTCTTCCGGCAGTGGGTGCCCCGTCTGTGGTGGACCCCCAGGGCCCGGACGTCCTTGGCGACGGCACGCCAAATGTCGATCTTCTGGGGGGGGCTGACCTATGTGAAATGTACAGGGGGAGAAAAAGAGTCATCACCTTCTGCACCCTCAATGTGAGTGGCCTCCCATCCCTACCCTTGCCATGTGGCACATCCTGTCATCCGTCGTTTGATGCATGCCTCATTCGCTCCCCTCCCCACCATCTTTCATCCACCCGACTCAACACAGCCATTACCCCCAAAGCATGGTCCCAGTGTACTTACCTGTTGGTCTGGAGGACCGTAGAGTAGCGCATACTGGGGGAGGACCCCATCAACGAGTTTCTCCAATTCCTGAGCAGTGAAGGCAGGGGCCCTTTTCCCAGTCGCATGAGCCATTGTCTCTTCCAGACCGAGGTCACAGCAGCACTTTCAGTGTAGGTCCTCTCCTGTCGAAGATCAGGTATCGAGTGATTAAGCAGATAGAAAATGGTGGTCACGCCCGCGGCGGTGCGTACCGCGACCGCCGGCGCACATCGTCATTGGCTCCTGAGACCCATAGGGTTCAATGTTAACCAATGCTGTTTTGCGCCGCGGTCTTCGACCGCCTACCGCCACGGTGTGCCACGCCAGCGCATTTACCTCACATCCCTTTGTCACACTTCACAGGTCAGGCAGTCGCCATTTCAAGGGCCCACATGGCTTACTTTTAACTGCGTCACACATACCTAGGCCTTGCTTCAACACTCATACAAACCATTCAATGCATTGGGAATCGTGTTATGTGCAAGCTGTGGTTACCTACCTGTGGGTTGATTTACTCTGTGCTCGCTGTTGTCCTTCATAGGCACCGTCCGCTGGGACATGCGAGGAGATGGAGGAATCTTCCCGTGTACAGACCGCTGGTAGACCTGTCGACAATGGAGGAAAGACATGTCATACTGACATACAGGCTTGACCGAGCCACTATTCATGAACTGTGTGCTCAGCTGGAGCCAGACCTGATGTCACCCATCCGCCAACCCACAGGGATCCCACCTCTAGTGCAGGTGCTGTCAGTACTCCATTTGTTTGCAAGTGGGTCATTTCAAACAACAGTGGCCATATCATCAGGGATGTCTCAGCCTATGTTTTCCAAGGTGTTGTCCAGAGTGTTGTCTGCCCTTCTGAAACACATGCGGAGCTACATTGTTTTCCCTGAGGTGGGGGATTTGCCTACAGTGAAAGGTGATTTCTATGCCCTTGGACATATCCCCAACATCATAGGTGCCATTGATGGGACCCATGTGGCTTTAGTACCCCCCCAGCAGGAGTGAACAAGTGTACAGAAACAGAAAGAGTTATCATTCGATGAATGTACAGATGGTGTGTTTGGCAGACCAGTACATCTCCCATGTTAATGCCAAGTTCCCTGGCTCAGTGCATGACGCGTACTTCATGCGGAATAGCAGCATTCCTTATGTGATGGGTGAACTCCAGAGGCACCGGGTGTGGCTATTAGGTGACTCTGGTTACCCCAACCTGTCATGGCTACTGACCCCAGTGAGGAATCCCCGGACCAGGGCAGAGGAACGGTACAATGAGGCCCATGGGTGAACTAGGAGGGTGATCGAGCGGACCTTCGGCCTCCTGAAGGCCAGGTTCAGGTGCCTCTATATGAAAGGTGGATCCCTATTCTACTCACCAAAGAAGGTGTGCCAGATCATCGTGGCCTCCTGTATGCTTCACAACCTGGCTTTGCGACGCCAGGAGCCTTTTCTGCAGGAGGATGGTCCAGATGGTGGTGTTGCAGCAGCTGTGGAGCCTGTGGAGAGTGAAGACGAGGAAGCCGAAGAGGACAACATAGACAAAAGGAACACAGTAATAGAGCAGTATTTTCAATGACACACAGGTAAGATTCCAACCCGGCATATTACATATACTTAACTCCTACTACCTCTCTACTGTCTGACCTTTCCCCCCAGTGTATGGTAACTGAGTTGTGACTTTCCCTTCCAATTTCAGAGATGTGGGCCATACTGCGTGACATCTGCTTTGTTTCCCAATGGACTACAGCTGTGTGACAGTGGTATGTTGGCATCACAATGTAAATATGCATTTTGGGACGGTAATGTCTAATACATTAGTACAAAATCACAGCCAGACTCCTGATTGTTTTGTGCAATAACTGTGTTTATTTCAGTGCTCTATATTGGTGGGTGATTGCAAATCGGTGAGGGGTGATGGTGGAGGATTGTCCATGGCAGAGTCCAGACTATTAGTATCACAGGTGTATTGTCCAAATGCCTGTGGAAAGTGGAGCATGGGCAGTATAAGAATGGACAGGGTGTCAATGTGGGACAGTGGGATGACAATCAGGGATGTATCCTTTCCTGGCGGGGGTCATGGCATCTTACTCTGTCTTCGTCCTTGATCTCAGGGCCCGCTTGCGGGGTGGTTCTCCTTCTGCAGGGGGTGGGGTGCTGGTGGCCTGTTGGTCCTGTGGCGGGGCCTCCTGTCCACTAGCGCCGGCAGAGGTGGTAGGCAGTTCTTGGTCCATGCTAGTGTCAGGGGCCCTTTGTCCTGCCACAGTGTCCCGCAATGTGGTGACTACCTGATTCAGAGCCCCTACAATGGTGGCCAGGGCGGAACTGATGTTTCGTAGTTCCTCCCTGAACCCCAAATACTGTTCCTCCTGCAGAAGCTGGATCTCCTGAAACCTGGCCAGGCCCGTCGCCATCGTCTCCTGGGAGTGGTGGTAGGCTCCCATGATGGAGGAGAGGGCCTCGTTGAGAGTGGGTTCCCTTGGCCTGTCCCCACCCTGTCGCACAGCAGCCCTCCCAGTTCCCCTGTTTCCCTGGGCCTCTGTCCCCTGGACCGAGTGCCTACTACCACTGCCCCCAGGTCCCTGTTGTTGTTGGGGTGGTGGGTTAACCTGGGTGCCCTGTAGTGGTGGACACACCGCTGATTGACGTGTCCTGGGGACAGAGGGATGGGCCCGCTGGGTGGGTGCTGTGCTGGTGTTCCCAGAGGAGGGAAGGTCTGCTATGGGCTGTGGTTGTGTGAGGGGAACCGACTGTCCCGAGGTCCCCGATGGGCCGGGCTGGTCATCTAGATCCAGGTCGACAGAGGTGCTGTCCTCACTGTGGGCCTCTTCTGGGGGTGGAGTGGACATTTGTGGACCCTCCTGCGCGGTGACGTGGCGTTCGGGTCCTGCAGGGGTATAAAAGTATGGTTATTGCATTTGTGTGTGCCATAGCGTGTAATGGGTGGGTGCCCTTGTACCCCAGTGCTGGCCTTCCTGTGTGGGGGCTTTTGTGACGGTGATTTGGTGGGGGATGGGTATGTGCAGTGGGCATGCTTTGGTGATGGGTGTCCATGCTTTGTGGTCGCATGCAGGGATTGGTGTTGGGATGGGTGGGCTGGGGATGGTGAGACATTTGCAAGGAGCAGGATGTGATGGGGGTGAGGGTGAGGGTGGGGGTATGAGTTGGTATGCTGGTGGGGTGGGGGTGATGAAGTAGTGATGATTTGACTTACCAGAGTCCATTCCTCCTCCTACTCCTGCGAGGCCCTCAGGATGCAGGATGGCCAAGACTTGCTCCTCCCATGTTGTAAATTCTGGGGGAGGAGGTGGGGGTCCGCCGCCAGTCCGCAGCACTGCGATGTTGTGCCTGGATACCATTGAACGCACCTTCCCCCGTAGGTCGTTCCACCGCTTCCTGATGTCGTCCCTATTTCTTGGGTGCTGTCCCACAGCGTTGACCCTATCGACTATTCTGCTTCATAGCTCCATCTTCCTGGCAATGGTGGTGTGCTGCACCTGTGTCCCAAAGAGCTGTGGCTCTACCCGTACAATTTCCTCCACCATGACCCTGAGTTCATCCTCGGAGAACCTGGGGTGTCTTTGCGTTGCCATGGGGTGGTGTGGATGATGTGTGGGGTGGATTGTGTGGTGATGTGTATTGGTGTGTTGTGTGAAGTGCGTGGAAATATTGCTGGGTGAAAGTAAAATGCGCGTCTGGGTGCTCAGTTCTCTTTTTCTCAGTGCGTGGTCCCGATTCTGTAGCAGTGGGGATTTGTGGGTGATGTGGGTGTGTGTTTTATATTGTGTTGGGTGTGTGGGAGTGGTGTGTGTATGTGTATCAGGTGTGTGTATTTGTAATTGTCCAATGTGGCTGTGTTTTGTAAGTGTGTGTGTATATTGAGCGCAGTAGTGTGTACCGCCAATGGAATACCGCGGTTGAAAGACCGCCGCGTGGATTCGTGTGTCGTGATAGTGTGGGCGTATTTCTGTTGGCGTGACGGTGGAGGTTTGGTCATCGCCAGGTTCTCGATGCCCTTTGGTGTGGCGGACTTTTGTGGATGTCTGTATTTTGGCGGTTTGCCTTTTGTGGGTCAGAATGACCGTGGCGGTTTACCGCGGCTGCGGCGGTATGTTGGCGGTCTTCTGACAGCGGTAAGCGGCTTTTACCGCCAAGGTTGGAATGACCACCTTAGTCTCTTTTTTGAAGATTTTCTTCTCCGGATACGCGATGTGGGAATCCTCGGTGGAGATTTTTACCTTCAGACTTAGGGGGTCATTCCAACCCTGGCGGTCGGTGTTAAAGCGGCGGCCAACCCGCCAACAGGCAGGCAGTCAAAAAAATGGAATTCTGACCCTGGCAGAAACCGCCAACACAGACCGCCACTTTAACACTCCGACCGCCACGGCGGGACAAACAAACAGCGCGGCGGTCACCGCCAACAGACAGGCGGGAGACAATGTACCGCCCACCCTATCACAACTCACCAATCCGCCACCTTTTCCGGGGCGGGAGCCCCGCCGATAAAAACACGGCAGAAACAGACTACGAACGGGAAAACGCTCACCTCTACACACTCCACGCGGAATCTGGACATCTATTGTCTACCTGCTCCTCTACCAGGAGCACGAACGCCGCCGCAGGAGACAACGGTGAGTACTGCACCTACGACACAGGGGAGGGGGGAGGAGAAAAGATTACGGGGCCACACATACGCGACACACCCACCCTCACCCACAACTACCTACACATCAATGCAGGGCAACAACTCAGAGTGACACCCCCCAAACCCCCCGGAAGAATGCCAAGACAAAATAAAATGATCATGAAATTCAAATATATTGTAAGGCTAAGTAAAAAATTATTTCCAACATCTATAACTATATACACATATGTAAATTGTCCTGTCCAAATTGGGTTTCAGTCATTGTACGTGGGCCAATGGGCCTCAACACATGGGCAAAGCCCACACAGGAGACCCGAATCCATTGGAGAGAACACTGCAGGGGCATCAGATAGAAAAACTACAGGCACCTCAGGGGGAAGGGAAGGGGAGGCACCTCAGCCACATGAGTCCACAACGCCAGATCCACGAGGGGCCTCCATGGCCACTGTCCCATCCTGGGGAGTGCAAAGCCACAGTCTCACAAGTCTCTACAGTAGGTGGCTTGCCCACTTTGCCATCCTGGGGAGTGCAAAGCCACAGTCTCACAAGTCTCTACAGTGGGTGGCTTGCCCACTGTGCCATCTTGGGGAGTGCAAAGCCACAGTCTCACAAGTCTCTACAGTGGGTTGCTTGCCCACTGTGCAATCCTGGGGAGTGCAAAGCCACAGTCTCTCAAGTGGATTACAGACTCC
This sequence comes from Pleurodeles waltl, assembly GCF_031143425.1. Taxonomy (NCBI): domain Eukaryota; kingdom Metazoa; phylum Chordata; class Amphibia; order Caudata; family Salamandridae; genus Pleurodeles; species Pleurodeles waltl. The sequence goes on along the minus strand of NC_090437.1, from coordinate 253,165,401 downwards.
ACTGGTACTGGAGGAGGCATGGTGCCCAGAGTGCATCGTGCAGCCCTGCCCGACACAGATCCGGGCCTGCCCCTTCTGCCAATGGGCGAGCGGTGCTTGACTTGAAGGGCCCAGCGGAGCGGTGCTTGAGACGGCGGTGCCCAGCGGAGCGGTGCTTGAGACGGCGGTGCCCAGCGGAGCGGTGCTTGAGATGAAGGGCCCAGCGGAGCGGTGCAGAGATGAAGGGCCCAGCGGAGCGGTGCTTGAGACGGCGGTGCCCAGCGGAGCGGTGCAGAGATGAAGGGCCCAGCGGAGCGGTGCTTGAGACGGCGGTGCCCAGCGGAGCAGTGCTTGAGACGGCGGTGCCCAGCGGAGCGGTGCAGAGATGAAGGGCCCAGCGGAGCGGTACTTGAGGCGGCGGTGCCCAGCAGAGCGGTGCTTGAGATGAAGGGCCCAGCGGAGCGGTGCTTGAGACGGCGGTGCCCAGCGGAGCGGTGCAGTGATGAAGGGCCCAGCGGAGCGGTGCTTGAGACGGCGGTGCCCAGCGGAGCTGTACTTGAGACGGCGGTGCCCAGCGGAGCGGTACAGAGATGAAGGGCCCAGCGGAGCAGTGCTTGAGACGGCGGTGCCCAGCGGAGCGGTGCTTGAGTCGGCGGTGCCCAGCGGAGCGGTGCTTGAGATGGCGGTGCCCAGCGGAGCGGTGCTTGAGACGGCGGTGCCCAGCGGAGCGGTGCAAAGATGAAGGGCCCAGCGGAGCGGTGCAGAGATGAAGGGCCCAGCGGAGCGGTGCTTGAGACGGCGGTGCCCTGTTCAGCGGTTCTTGAGACGGCGGTGCCCTGTTCAGCGGTGCTTGTCTTGAAGGGCCCTGTTCAGCGGTGCTTGTCTTGAAGGGCCCTGTTAAGCGGTGCTTGAGACGGCGGTACCCTGTTCAGCGGTGCTTGTCTTGAAGGGCCCTGTTCAGCGGTGCTTGTCTTGAAGGGCCCTGTTCAGCGGTGCTTGTCTTGAAGGGCCCTGTTCAGCGGTTCTTGTCTTGAAGGGCCCTGTTCAGCGGTGCTTGTCTTGAAGGGCCCTGTTCAGCGGTGCTTGAGACGGCGGTGCCCTGTTCAGCGGTGCTTGTCTTGAAGGGCCCTGTTCAGCGGTGCTTCTCTTGAAGGGCCCTGTTCAGCGGTGCTCGTCTTGAAGGGCCCTGTTCAGCGGTGTTTGAGACGGCGGTGCCCTGTTCAGCGGTGCTTGCCTTGAAGGGCCCTGTTCAGCAGTGCTTGTCTTGAAGGGCCCTGTTCAGCGGTTCTTGTCTTGAAGGGCCCTGTTCAGCGGTGCTTGTCTTGAAGGGCCCTGTTCAGCGGTGCTTGAGACGGCGGTGCCCTGTTCAGCGGTGCTTGTCTTGAAGGGCCCTGTTCAGCGGTGCTTGAGACGGCAGTGCCCTGTTCAGCGGTGCTTGTCTTGAAGGGCCCTGTTCAGCGGTTCTTGACATGTGTCTCCAGGGCACCATATCTGGCCAATATATGGAGTTCACTCGCCATCCGACTTCTTGCTTGCGGGGCCCTCCTGTGCTGGAGTCCCGGGCCAGTGGGTGTCCTCCTTCACACCCGAAATGGGGCTGGTGGGGCCCTCCTGGGCAGCTCGCCTGCTGCCGGACTTGTCGGCCGTGCTGCCCTTGCCATTCTTCCATGATTCTCTGTGGCCCTTGCCTCCCTTTGTAGATGTTCCAGGTGGCACCCCACTTCCTGACGGTGCCAGGGTAGTGCCTTTGGAGGCTGCCGTCTCTGTCCTCTCGCGCTGGGCCTTGCCTTTCTTGGATTTTTTCCCAGGGGGTGGGCTGGCTGTCCCTTTACTGCTGGCCGATGTGGCTGCCCTTGAAGGTGGTGGACTCCAATATCCCTGTACTATGGTCCTTGTAGGTCCAGGGGTTGTGGTGGCTGAGGTGCTGATTGGACTCTTACAAGATGGAGGGGGTAGGTCAGGTGATGGAAAGAGGTTAATTTTGGACAGGAAAAACCTTTTAGGAGCAGTGGGAAGGGTAGGTGCAGTGGGTATGGGAGTGGAGGAAGAGGATGTGGTTGTAGGAGAGTCAAGTGTGGTGTCTTTGGGTGCAGGTGCTTGTGACGGAGGCTGTCGTGAGGTGGATGGCTGTTGGGTGGGTGGCTGCCTGCCTGCGTTTGTGTGGTTTGGAAGAGGGGGTGACAGACACACTGGGAGAGGACACAGGGGACGTGTAAATGGCAGTGGGGGTGGTGACTGCACGTGTGCGGAGTGTTCTGGTGGGTGTGCTGGTGATGGACGTAGTGGCTGATGATGTTGTGCATGCAAGTGTGAGTGGAGACGTCACAGGGAGGGAGGAGTGAGACGAGGAGGAGGGGGACACAGAGGAGGCAGTGGCTGTTGGTATGTCTGCATGTGGCTGTTGCTTGTGTGGATGCTTGTGTGATGTGTGGTGCTTATGTCTGGATGAGCTGCCCTTGGGTGTTGAGGTGTGTGCAGGCTGGTCTGTTGGTGTGTCTGGGATAGGCAGAGGAACAGGGGAGTGGGACTGGGTGGAGGAAGTTGGAGGAGGGAGGCAGGAGACAGGGACAATGGCTGCCGTCAGTGCTGAAGCCAGAGCGTTGAACGATCGCTGATGGGCAGCCTGACCCGAATGAATGCCCTCCAGGTATGCATTGCTCCGGTGCACCTCCCTTTCTACCCCCTGGATGGCATTCAAAAGGGTAGACTGCCCAACAATGAGCGTCCTGAGGAGGTCAATGACCTCCTCACTGAGGGCCGCAGGGGTAACTGGGGCAGGGCCTGAGGTGCCAGGGGCGAAGGAGATGCCCGCCTTCGTGTGCGAGCGGGCACGGGGCGAACGCTGAGGGGCTGCTTGGAGGGCGGAGCTGGTGCGCTGGGTGGCGGCTGTACCTGTTGTTGCGGTGGGCACGGATGTTGCCGCCACCACAAGGGAGCTCCCTTCCGAGGACGTGTCTGTGTCGCTAATGTCTCCACGTGTCCCCGTTGTGGAGCTCCCCTCACCCTCCGTCTCACTGGTGAACTCCGAGTCGGTTGCATGGCCCTCCAGGGCCATGTGAGATGCAGCTCCCTCGTGCTCCGATGCCACTTCTCCTCCACCTGATGATGCTAATGCACACATGAACAGGAAGAGCAGCAAAAAAGGGTGGGGGGGAATAAAGACATGTTGAGTGCATGCATTGGCAACACAGTCGGCGGAGAGGACAGACACAGAAGCCCCCTGCACTACGCCGCGCACTTGGGGTACACTACTCAATCATTGGGACTTGGCCTACAAGCCTATGGACGACAACTGCACACATAGGTGACACAGGGCCATGGATAGCTGTACTTGCCACCCTACAGAGGTGGGGGGTGGGGGCACAGGGCCATGCCTTACGGAGGGGCCTAGCCTACAGAAATCGCCCTGGCCTAGGGATACCCACAGCCCTCCTCACCCACCCAGACACCTCCACTGCACGCTAAGATAGCAGAATGTGCTGGTACTCACCCCCTTGTGTCTGCTGTGATGTCCTCACGCGCCCATCCAAATCTGGGTAGGCCACCGCCAGGATCCGAGACATCAGGCTGGTCAATTGACGAGTGGCACCCCTCCTACGTTGGGAGGCCATCCCCAGCAGAGCCTCCGCGGTCTTCCTGCTCCCGCGGCAGATGTCCTGCCACCTCTTGCGGCAGTGGGTGCCCGTCTGTTGTGGACCCCCAGGGTCCGGACGTCCTTGGCGATGGCACGCCAAATGTCGATTTTGTGATGGGCGCTGACCTATGTCACATGTACAGGGGGAGAAATAACATTGTCATAGCTTTCTGCATGCTCGATGTGAGTGGCCCCCCATCCCCACCCTTGTCATGTGGCACATGCTCTCATCCGTCGTTTGATGCATGCCTCAATCGCTTCCCTCCCCACCATCTTTCATCCACCCGACTCAACACAGGCATTGCCCCCAAAGCATGCTCCCAGTGTACTTACCTGTTGGTCTGGAGGACCGTAGAGTAGCGCATACTGGGGGAGGACCCCATCCACGAGTTTCTCCAATTCTTCAGAAGTGAAGGCAGGGGCCCTTTCCCCAGTCCCAGCAGCCATTGTCTCTTCCAGATCGAGGTCACAGCAGCACTTGCAGTATAGGTCCTCTCCTGTGGATGATCAGGTCTCGAGTGATTAAGCAGATAGAAAATGGTGGTCACGTCCGCGGCGGTGCGTACCGTGGCGGTGCGTACCACGACCGCCTGCGCAATTCGTCATTGGCTCCTGAAACCCATAGGGTTCAATGTTAACCAATGCGGCTTTGAGCCGCGGTCTTCGACCGCCTACCGCCACGGTGTGCCACGCCAGCGCATTGACCTCACATCCCATTGTCGCACTTCACAGGTCAGGCAGCCGCCATTTCAAGGGCCCACATGGCTTAATTTCTTCTGCGTCACACATGCCTAGGCCTTGCATCGACACTCATACAAGCCATTCAATGCATAGAGAATCGTGTACTGTGCAAGCTGTGGGAACGTACCTGTGGGTTGATTGACTCTGTGCTCGCTGTTGTCCTTCCTAGGCACCGTCCACTGGGACTTGCGAGGAGATGGAAGAATGTTCCAGTGTACAGACCGCTGGTGGACCTGTCGACAATGGAGGAACGACATGTCATTCTGACATACAGGCTTGACCGAGCCACTATACAGGAACTGTGTGCCCAGCAGGAGCCAGACCTGATGTCACCCATCCGCCAACCCACAGGGATCCCCCCTCTAGTGCAGGTGCTGTCAGTACTCCATTTTTTGGCAAGTGGGTCATTTCAAACAACAGTGGCCATATCATCAGGGATGTCTCAGCCTATGTTTTCAAAGGTGTTGTCCAGAGTGTTGTCTGCCATGCTCAAACACATGCGGAGATACATCGTTTTCCCTGAGGTGGGGGATTTGCCTACAGTGAAGGGTGATTTATATGCCCTTGGACATATTCCCAACATCATTAGTGCCATTGATGGGACACATGTGGCTTTGCTACCCCCCAGAGAAAGTGAACAGGTGTACAGGAACAGAAAAAGGTATCATTCCATGAATGTCCAGGTGGTCTGTTTGGCTGACCAGTACATTTCCCATGTAAATGCCAAGTTCCCTGGGTCAGTGCATGACGCGTACATCATGCGAAATAGCAGCATCCCTTATGTGATGGAACAACTACAGAGACACCGTGTGTGGCTAATTGGTGACTCGGGTTACCCCAACCTGTTGTGGTTACTGACCCCAGTGAGGAATCCAAGGACAAGGGCAGAGGAACGGTACAATGAGGCCCATGGGCGGACTAGGAGGGTGATAGAGTGGACGTTCGGCCTCCTGAAGGCCAGGTTTAGGTGCCTGCATATGACAGGTGGGTCCCTAATGTACTCACCAAAGAAGGTGTGCCAGATCACCGTGGCCTGCTGTATGCTTCACAACCTGGCTTTGCGACGCCAGGTGCCTTTTCTGCAGGAGGATGGTCCAGATGGTGGTGTTGTAGCATCTGTGGAGCCTGCGGAGAGTGAAGAGGAGGAAGACAAAGAGGACGACACAGACAACAGGGACACAGTGATACAGCAGTATTTTCAATAACACACAGGTAAGAATCAACACCGCCATTTTACATTTACTTACAGTCTCCTGCCTCTCTACTGTCTGTCCTTTTCACAGAGTTGTGACTTTCCCTTCCAATTTCAGAGATGTGGGCCCCACTGCGTGACCTCTGCTTTGTTTGCCCATGGACTACAGCTGTGTGACAGTGGTATGTTGTCATCACAATGTAACTGGTCATTTTGGCACGTTTATGTCTAATACATATTTTCAAACATACAGGCAGACTCCAGATTATTTGTGTGCAATAAGTGTGTTTATTAAAGTGCTCAATTTTGGGACATGGTTGAAAATCGGTGATGGGTGATGGTGGAGGAATGTCCATGGCAGAGTCCAGATTCTCAGTCTCACAGGTGCATTGTCCATATGCCTGTGGAAGGTGGAGCAGGGGCAGTTTAAGGTTGGACAGGGTGACAATGTGGGACAGTGGGATGACATCAGGGGGTATCCTTTCCTGGCGGGGGTCTTGGCATCCTACTCTGTCTTCTTCCTAGATCTCAGGCCCGCTTGCGGGGTGGTTCTTCTTCTGCAGGAGGTGGGGTTCTGGTGGCCGGTTGTTCTTGTGTCGGGGCCTCCTGTCCAGTAGCGCCGGTGGAGGTGGTAGCCTGTTCCTGGTCCATGCTAGTGACAGGGGCCCTTTGTGGTGCCACATGGTCCCGCAATGTGGTGACAATCTGGTTGAGAGCCACAACGATGGTGCCCATTGCGGAACTAATGTTTCTCAGTTCTTCCCTGAACCCCATAAACTGTTCCTCCTGCAGTACCTGGATCTCCTGGAACCTGGCCAGGACCGTCGCCATCGTCTCCTGGGAGTGGTGGTATGCTCCCATGATGGAGGAGAGGGCCTCGTGGAGAGTGGGTTCCCTGGGCCTGTCCCCCCCCGTCGCACAGCAGCCCTCCCAGTTCCCCTGTTTCCCTGGGCCTCTGTCCCCTGGACCGTGTGCCCACTACCACTGCCCCCAGGTCCCTGATGTTGTTGGGGTGGTGGGTTAACCTGGGTGCCCTGTAGTGGTGGACACACCGCTGATTGACGTGTCCTGGAGACAGAGGCATGGGCCCGCTAGGTGGGTGCTGTGCTGGTGTTCCCAGAGGGGGGTAGGTCTGCTGTGGCCTGTGGCTGTTCCCCTGTTTCCCTGGGCCTCTGTCCCCTGGACCGTGTGCCCACTACCACTGCCCCCAGGTCCCTGATGTTGTTGGGGTGGTGGGTTAACCTGGGTGCCCTGTAGTGGTGGACACACCGCTGATTGACGTGTCCTGGAGACAGAGGCATGGGCCCGCTGGGTGGGTGCTGTGCTGGTGTTCCCAGAGGGGGGTAGGTCTGCTGTGGCCTGTGGCTGTCTGAGGGGAACCGACTGTCCCGAGGTCCCCGATGGGCCGGGCTGGTCATCTGGGTCCAGGGAGACAGAGCTGCTGTCATCACTGGGGGCCTCTTCTGGGTGTGGGATGGACATTTCTGGACCCTCCTGGGCGGTGTGGTGGCGTTCAGGTCCTGCAGGGGTATAAGAGTATGGTTAGTGCTTCTGTGTGTGCCATAGCGTGCAATGGGTGGGTGCCCGTGTACCCCAGTGCTGGCATTCCTTTGTGGGGGCTGTTGTGACGGCGGTTTGTGGGGGAGATGGGTATGTGCAGTGGGCATGCTTAGGTGATGGGTGTCGATGGTTTGTGGTGGCATGCAGGGTTTGGTGTTGGGATGGGTGGGTTGTGATGGTGAGACATTAGCAGGGAGGATGTGTGATGGGGATGATGTCGTCCCGATTTCGTGGATGCTGTCCACTATTCTTTGCCATAGCTCCATCTTCCTGGCAATGGTGGTGTGCTGCACCTGTGTCCCGAAGAGCTGGGGCTCTACCCAAACTATTTCCCCCACCATGACCCTGAGTTCTGCGTCTGAGAACCTGGGGTGTCTTGGGGGTGCCATGGGGTGGTGTGGATGAGGTGTGGGGTGGTGTTTACGGTGATGAGTGTAGTGGTGTGTGGTGTTTTGTGCGTGGTTGTTGTGTGGGTGATGGTGTAGTGTGCTTATGTGTGATGGTGTTCTCTATTCTGTGCTGTCTCTCTCTGGGCTTCGTCTCTGATTTGTGGTTGTAGGGGTTTGTGGGTGATGTGGGTGTGTGTTTTATAGTTAATTGGGTGTGTCGGAGTGTTGTGTGTATGTGTCTCAGGTGTGTGTATTTCAAATTGTCCAATGTGGCTGTGTTTTGGAGCTGTATGTGTATTTTGAGCGCGGCGGTGTGTACCGCCAATGGAATGCCACGGTTGAAATACCGCCGCATGGATTCGTGGGTCGTAATGGCATTGGCGTATTTCTGTTGGCGTGACGGTGGAGGTTTGGTCTTCGCCAGTTTAACGCTGGCCGTTGGTGTGGCGGACTTTTGTGGATGTCGGGTTTTTGGCGGTTTGCCTCTTGAGGGTCAGAATGACCGTGGTGATTTACAGCGACCGCGGCGGTGTTGTGGCGGCCTTCTGACCGGCGGTAAGCGCCTTTTACCGCCGAGGTCAGAATGACCCCCTTAGTCTCTTTTTCGAGGTGAAAATCCTTCGACCGGGGTAAACCTGGATCTTGATCTGACGTCCATGGAGCCCTCCTCGGATACGCTGGCTGGGATGTCCCAGTCAACTTTTCACCTTCGGACTTAGGGGGTCATTCCGACCCTGGCGGTCATAGACCGCCAGGGCCGGGGACCGCGGATGCACCGCCAACAGGCTGGCGGTGCATCCAGGTCAATTCTGACTGCGGTGTTAAAGCCGCGGTCAGATAAGGGAAACCAGCGGCTTCCCGCCGGTTTTCCCCTGGCCTGAGGAATCCTCTATGGCGGCGCCATGGGGATTCCGACCCCCTTCCCGCCAGCCTGGTTCTGGCGGTTTTGACCGCCAGAACCTTGCTGGCGGGAACAGGTGTCGTGGGGCACCTGGGGGCCCCTGCAGTGCCCATGGCAATGGCATGGGCACTGCAGGGTCCCCCTAACAGGGCCCCACAAAGATTATCAGTGTCTGCATAGCAGACACTGAAAATCGCGACGGGTGCAACTGCACCCGTCGCACCCTTTCCACTCTGCCGGCTCCATTCGGAGCCGGCATCCTCGTGGAAGAGGGTTTCCCGCTGGGCGGGCGGGCGGCCTTCTGGCAGTCGCCCGCCGCCCAGCGGGAAACTCAGAATTACCGCGGCGGTCTTTTGACCGCGCTGCGGTATTCTGTCGGGGGAACTTTGGCGGGCGGCCTCCGCCGCCCGCCGAAGTCAGAATGACCCCCTTAGTCTCTTTTTCTGAGATTTTCTTTACCGGGACGAACCAGCAAATCAGGCCGGGTCGCAGTTGAGGCAAGCCAGCTTTTTTTCAAAAGTTCTCCAAACTTCTCCAAACTTATGGGCCTTCTCCCAGATGTCCTTTTAAGGTTCTTTTGAGGTCCACAGCTCACCCCAAGGGTCCAGAAGTTCTGAGATGGTCCTTGGGGGGTGCGGACTACAACTCCCAGAATGCACCTGGTGCAAACTCCTTTTTGGCCACTGGACAGTGGTCAGCTGGTCGCTTTCTTCAGGAGTTGGTGCAGGGGACTCTGGTTAGCAATTTTTCACCTGTTGCAAACAGGGAGTCCCTCCTTGAACCAGTTGAAGCCAGGCAAAGTCCTTCTTGTGGTGAAGCCCAAGTGTGCAGCTGGTGCAGTCCTTCTGAGTGCAGGTTCCAGGTGCAGGCCAGGGGTCCAGCAGGGCAGCCCTTCTTTTTCTGTAGTTCTTCCTTGTTGGATGTGGTAGGGAACTGAGGTGTGGGTTCAGGTCTGCCAGTTTTATCCTTGCTCCTGGGTGAAAAGCAGGGGGGTCCTGGTTCTCCAATCAGGGGCAGGGTCCTTCCCCCTGCGATGACCACTTCCTGGGAAGTGTGGCAAAAATCCATCCCAGAGTCAACATTCTCTAAAAATCCAACATGGCTGAATCTGATTTTTGGAGATTATATCTGGCTGAGCCCACCCACTGGTGTGGCTAAAAATAATAAACACACCCCTCTCCTGCCCTCTCCTAATCTAATCAAGGGGGCACCTAGTTGTCTGGGGTTGCAGGATGTGGGGGTGATGCTGGTTGCTCCAAATGTCCTTCTCTGCCTTTGAAGACCAGTTTGGCAGCCCTCCCCCTTCCTGCCTCACCATCTGCTGAGGGGAGATTCTCTCCCACAGGCACATTCCTTTGTGTGAAGCCAGGCCACTTCACACCTCATCAAGGCAGCTTGGCTAAGCTGCTACAGGCTGGCCAATCAGAGCACAGCAGCAAAAACAATGCAGGGCTGAAATTGGCAACTTTTTAGGTAAAGTCTAAAACTCTTTACCTGAACAAGTTATATTAAATCCAACAACTGGAAGTTGTGGGATTTATTACAACAATTAATTTGATACCAAATTCTTGGTATGCATCTTTTAAGGAGACTTTAAAATTTAAAACAAAGTCTCCCCATTCTAGCCTATGAAGGCCATTTACTACAATGAGGGAAAAACGAATTTGGCTGTTTTTACCTCACCAGGGCTTATAAACCTATTTTTATAAAGTCCCTGCTTATAGTTACATGGCACCCAGCCCTAGGGGCACATAGGGCACACCTTAGGGGTGACTTATATGTAAAAATAAGGTAGTTTAAGACTTTGGAACTACTTTTAATTCCAAAGTCGAATTTGCATATAACTTTAATTTAAAAGCAGCCAGCAAGGCAGGCCTGCCTTTAAAATGACACTGGGCACCTCAGCAGTGCACCTTTGGGTGCACTACCTATGCTGTGGTCCCTAAACCTACATGCCCTACCATACACTAGGGACTTATAGGTAGGTTAACTTAGCCAATTATAATTAGCCTAATTTGCATATTGATTTTACACAGAGCACAGGCCCTGGGACTGGTTAGCAGTACCCAGGGCACCATCAGAGTCAGGAAAACACCAGCATAAAGTGGAAAATGGGGGCAAAAAGTTAGGGGGCCTCTGCAATCAGCCCTGTTTTCTCACAGTCAGTCAATTGGCCACCTTGCAATCACAATTACCTGCCTGTCAAGGCGCACTGTTACGCTGCAGGTGGAACTTGGCCATTTTGCCGAAGATGTAGCAATGGGACTAGGGTGCATCAGTCGGTCAGTGGACCTCATACAGACCTCCCAGACCACAAGGGTCATTGGTGATACCCCTCAGGAAAGTGAGGACATCTCCAGTGTGAGCAGCATTGCTGCCTCAGATGCACGTATCCTGCAGAGTAGTAGGTCCCACCAGACATCAGCGGACCAACCAGGAACGGGCCATGGTGAGCGTAGTCGCAGGAGGGAATGATGTTGCTTACCCGGGATTTGCCTGAGGCACATGATGTAAATGTGTCAGACGTTGTTACATTTTACATTTTTACAGCTAGCTAAATGTCAACAGTTCATTACTACACTCCTGACATTAAAGGGATATTTTTTGTTGCACAACCTGGCTATGTGTGTCTTACATTTGTGTGTGCTGTAACGGTTGCCATGCACCCGCCAAAGTAGTGAGTTGCAATGTGGTCCCGTCTGCCCTCCATTGCGATGCTACCATCCCCAGGCTGTCGTTGTGGTGGCTCTTGCTCCTCGTCCTCCGAATCTGTGTCATCTAGAGTGAGATGTAGCCCACGTCTGGTTGCTATGTTGTATAGGATGGCACAGGTCGCAGCAATCTTGCATGCAGTCTCTGGGGAATACTGGAGTGCCCCTCCACTTTTGTGCAGGCATCGAAAACGTCCCAAAAGTCCTCTCAATGACAGTTCTGGTTTGCCGATGTCCAATGTTGTAGAGCCTCTCTTTCTGATTGGCAGGTGTTAGGTAGGGTGTGAATATCCATGGCCTAAGAGCATATGCACAACAAACAGCAGATATGAGCGTGGCTTCACGTGGTTATGCAGTGACATATATTTAAGACATTGGTGTGTACCACACAGTACCTAATACCTATCCTTCACCAAACTCCCCATGTTCTAGGCGTTTGTGTATCTCACTGTGCCTGAATATGTATGCATCATGTGTACTCCCTGGAAATGTTGCCACTATATTAGTTATTACATTATGGGCATCACATACCACCTGGATGTTGAGTGAGTGAGTACATTTCCTATTGCGGAACAGATACTCCAGATTTGCAGGTGGGCAAATGGGCATATGTGTCCCTTCCACACACCCTACTACATGGGGAAAGTTTGCAATTCTGTAGAAGTCAAAATTGGTGTTGTGTATTTCCTCCTCATTCTTGGGAAGGTATATGTATCTGGGCATGTGTGCGAGTATGGCATCAAAGAACCGTCTAAAGAATGGTAACAGGGCACTTTGGGACATCCCACCAGCAACAGCAATCAACCCCTGGTAGCTACCCAAGGCCAAGAGGTGCAGTGAGCAGAGCACTTGCACATGTGTGGGTATGGAGCAGCTGCGAAAGGTCGGGCGTTCTAGCTGAGGTTTCAGCAGTTCAATAATCTCTAAGATAACTGCGCTGCTCAGTCTGTTTTTGTCATATATTTCCTCCTCAGTTTGTTGAAATATGGTGTGCCTGGTTCTGTATATCCTCTCCAGTCTCCACCTCCTCCTCCTCTGCTGGGCAGCCGGGACTCTCCTCCTTCATGCAATCATGTAGAGTGCAGCCATTTTGAGAAACCCAGATGCCTTCTGGGTCTGCTTTTATACTTTGGTTCTGATTACCACCTGTTTAGAATCAGTGCTAATCTGGGTGTGCAAAACGTTTTTTTTGCAACTATTTGCAATTTGCGACTGCCTTGTACATGCAGTTTGCGACTGGCAAATTGTGATTTCTTAATTGTGAGTCGCAATCTCAAGTCGCAAATTTTGCTAGTCGGTAATTGGTCGCATCACTATTTGGGAACATACCATTTCACTTTTTGCACGGTCGCAAATAGCGCTGCAACCAATTTGTGACTCACAAAACATACGTACATGTAGCCGTGGTAGACGACTTTTAAACAGTTGTACAAACAATGTTTCTATCAAGGTTCGATTGTGGCATATTCTTATGTTCTATTGTTCATATGTCAACTCATGGAATAGCTCCAAATTATCTGGCTCACAAAGAAGTCATCTTACATGATTCCATCTCTTTATAAAGAACAGGATCCCTTCATCTAGAATGTCTTTCATAAAAAATATCTAAAACTCTATCTCTTTAATTATTGGAACAAATCACTCTTTTGGAAAGCTCAAGAACAATTAAGAAAACCATCAAAGACATACTTTTCAATCATCACTTCTTGATATGGCTAGGTGTATCCATGGTTCAATTAGCTGTCAAACAGCCTTTAAAAGATAGCTTACTCTGGCTTCTAATGGGGTTATATGGTTGACAAAAGTCCTACACTCCACCCACTTTGAAATGGAAAATGATAATGAATTTATTATGGTTTCTAAGAAAAAAGTGTGAATCTGTTATCTATCGACTCTATGTTGTTTGTTACTATTTGAGTAAGAATTAAAGCTTTATTTTATTTTAGAAGGAAATGTAGTACCATATCGCAAAATGAAAAGAATGTAAATATATAAAACATATAAAATAGTGCTGGTACCACGAATCGCAGAATATTGACTCCTAAGTAACATAAATCAAAAACATAAGAGAAACAGAACATCATATCAATTTGAATGAAGACCAATAATAACTAAGAAAGTACAATATAAAGAATGCAATGTAATAAAATGCATTGTTGCAGGATAAATGCAAGAGTACATATTCAAATTAAAGTCGAAGTATCAAGAACAATGGTAATTTACAATAAAATCAAATGTGATTTAAAGCCCAGGGAAGGTTGTTAATTGTTGCTAATTCACACTTAGGGCCTCATTACATCCCTGGCGGTCAAAGACCGCTAGAGCTGTCCTGGTGATTGGACCGCCAACAGGCTGGCGGTACAATCTGCCGTATTACGAACGTGGCAGTAGCGTTGCGGTCGCACCACCGGGACCGGTGGTTTCCCGCCATGGTTGTCCCGGCGGTTTTAAACCGCCAGGGCAGCGCTGCTTGCAGCACTGCCCAGGGGATTACGACTCCCCTTCCCGCCAGCCTGTCCATGGCGGTAGAGCCCCCCATGGAAAGGCTGGTGGGAAGGGGAGTTGCGGGACCCTGGGGTCCCCTGCACTGCCCGTGCACTTGGCATGGGCAGTGCAGTGGTCCCCAGGCACAGCCCCACCCTGCTTTTCACTGTCTGCACAGTTTCAAAACTCAAATTGCCTGAAGAGTGGAAGAAAAACTGACACATCTTTCTTGACTGTGAGTGTGCTTTTAATCATCGCCCCATCCCAAACTCAAAAAATTTGATTTACACTGTATTTGTTGTTGAGATATGTTTTTTGAAGAGATTGTTGATATGCAACTCTTTTGGCAACTATTTCATTGTCTGTGCTAGCGCAGGTGTTTTAATAAAAATATTAATAAGTGTTGATGTATTCTGAGTAAATGTGCCTGCAGCTGAGAAAGTTTTGTCATGAGAACTGACTGCTAGAAGATGCTGTTCTTGCTAAACATAACCCTATGGCGGTCATTCTGACCGCGGCGGGCCAAAAAGGCGCCCGCCGGCACAGCGGGAAAGGCCCTGCAACGAGGAAGCCGGCTCCGAATGGAGCCGGCGGAGTTGCAGGGGTGCGACGGGTGCAGTTGCACCCGTCGCGATTTTCACTGTCTGCAAAGCAGACAGTGAAAATCTTCATGGGGCCCTGTTAGGGGGCCCCTGCACTGCCCATGCCAGTGGCATGGGCAGTGCAGGGGCCCCCAGGGGCCCCACGACACCCGTTCCCGCCATCCTGTTCCTGGCGGTAAGAACAGCCAGAAACAGGGTGGCAGGAAGGGGGTCGGAATCCCCATGGCGGCGCTGCAAGCTGCGCCGCCATGGAGGATTCCCTGGGCCATGGGAAAACCGGCGGGAAAACCGGCGGGAAACCGCCGGTTCCCCTTTTCTGACCGCGGCTTTACCGCCGCGGTCAGAATAGCCCTGGAAGCACCGCCAGCCTGTTGGCGGTGCTTCCGTGGTCCCCGGCCCTGGCGGTCATGGACCGCCAGGGTCGGAATGACCCCCTATGTGTGTAATATGTGTAAGACTGACTTTCTCAGGAGAACAATGGAGACACTGAATGGGGGAGAAGCTGCAACAATATTGTTACCTGACGAGCAAGATGATGAGCATATTGCAGGAAAACCGATCAGTGAATGTGAACTGAACAGTGGTAGAATTCATAGATTTGGAGTTTTAGTTTTATTGGACAAAGTGTGAACATGCGATCCCTTGACCAATAGGAATTTGGGAAGTAGTTTTAGGGAATTTAACTTAACAGGACTGCATTGAGCAAAAAAACAGCATTTGCCATTAGCCCATTGCCCATTTTCTTGCTGGCCCAACGGTCAATATTTTCTTGTGCGTCTTGACAAGAGACGTCCTTAACTTTAATGCTTAAAGACTTTGGTGGTCATTCCAACCTTGGCGGTAAAAGACGCTTACCGCTGTCAGAAGACCGCCAACATACCGCCGCGGCCGCGGTAAACCGCCACAGTCATTCTGACCCACAACAGGCAAACCGCCAAAATGCAGACATCCACAAAAGTCCGCTACACCAAAGGCCAGCAAGAAACTGGCGATGACCAAACCTCCACCGTCACGCCAACAGAAATACGCCCACACTATCACGACCCACGAATCCACGCGGCGGTCTTTCAACTGCGGTAATCCATTGGCGGTACACACCGCCGCGCTCAAAATACACACACATTTACAAAACACATCCACATTGGACAAATCGAAATACACACAGCTGATACATATACACACACCACTCCCACACACCCAACACAATATAAAACACACACCCACATCACCCACAAACCCCCACTTCTACAGAATCGGGACCACGCACTGAGAAAAAGAGAACTGAGCACCCAGACGCGCATTTTACTTTCACCCAGCAATATTTCCACGCACTTCACACAACACACCAATACACATCACCACACAATCCACCCCACACATCACCCACACCACCCCATGGCACCGCAAAGACACCCCAGGTTCTCCGAGGATGAACTCAGGGTCATGGTGGAGGAAATTGTACGGGTAGAGCCACAGCTCTTCGGGACACAGGTGCACCACACCACCATTGCCAGGAAGATGGAGCTATGGAGCAGACTAGTCGATAGGGTCAACGCTGTTGGACAGCACCCAAGAAATAGGGACGACATCAGGAAGCGGTGGAACGACCTACGGGGGAAGGTGCGTTCAATGGTATCCAGGCACAACATCGCAGTGCAGCGGACTGGCGGCGGACCCCCACCTCCTCCCCCAGAATTTACAACATGGGAGGAGCAGGTCTTGGCAATCCTGCATCCTGAGGGCCTCGCAGGAGTAGGCGGAGGAATGGATTCTGGTAAGTCTCATCCTCACTACTTCATCCCCTCCACCCCACCAGCATGCCAAATCATACCCCCACTCTCACCCTCACCCCATCACATCCTGCTCCTTGCAAATGTCTCCACATCACAGCCCACCCATCCCAACACCAAGCCCTGCATGCGACCACAAAGCATGGACACCCATCACCAAAGCATGCCCACTGCACATACCCATCCCCCACCAAATCACCATCACAAAAGCCCCCACACAGGAATGCCAGCACTGGGGTACAAGGGCACCCATCCATTACACGCTATGGCACACACTAATGCAATAACCATACTCTTATACCCCTGCAGGACCCGAACGCCACATCACCGCGCAGGAGGGTCCACAAATGTCCACTCCACCCCCAGAAGAGGCCCACAGTGAGGACAGCACCTCTGTCGACCTGGATCTAGATGACCAGCCCGGCCCATCGGGGACCTCGGGACAGTTGGTTCCCCTCACACAGCCACAGCCCATAGCAGACCTTCCCCCCTCTGGAAACACCAGCACAGCACCCACCCAGCGGGCCCATCCCTCAGTCCCCAGGACACGTCAATCAGCGGTGTGTCCACCACTACAGGGCACCCAGGTTAAACCCCACCCCAACAACAACAGGGACCTGGGGGCAGTGGTAGTGGGCACACGGTCCAGGGGACAGAGGCACAGGGAAACAGGGGAACTGGGAAGGCTGCTGTGCGACAGGGGGGGGGACAGGCCCAGGGAACCCACTCTCCACGAGGCCCTCTCCTCCATCATGGGAGCCTACCACCAATCCCAGGAGACGATGGCGACGGTCCTGGCCAGGTTTCAGGAGATCCAGCTTCTGCAGGTGGAACAGTATCTGGGGCTCAGGGAGGAACTACGAAACATCACTTCTGCCATGGGCACCATTGTAGGGGCTCTGAATCAGGTAGTCACTACATTGCGGGACACTGTGGCAGGACAAAGGGCCCTTGACACTAGCATGGACCAAGAACTGCCTACCACCTCCGCCGGCGCTAGTGGCCAGGAGGCCCCGCCACAGGACCAACAGGCCACCAGCACCCCACCCCCTGCAGAAGGAGAACCACCCCGCAAGCGGGCCCTGAGATCCAGGAAGAAGACAGAGTAAGATGCCAAGACCCCCGCCAGGAAAGGATACCTCCCTGATTGTCATCCCACTGTCCCACATTGACACCCTGTCCATTCTTATACTGCCCATGCTCCACTTTCCACAGGCATTTGGACATTGCACCTGTGAGACTAATAGTCTGGACTCTGCCATGGACAATCCTCCACCATCACCCCTCACCGACTTGCAACCACCCACCAATATAGGACACTGAAATAAACAGTTATTCGACAAAACAATCAGGAGTCTGGCTGTGATTTTGTACTAATGTATTAGACATTACCGTCCCAAAATGCATATTTACATTGTGATGCCAACATACCACTGTCACACAGCTGTAGTCCATGGGGAAATAAATCAGATGTCACACAGTATGGCCCACATCTCTGAAATTGGAAGGGAAAGTCACAACTCAGTTACCATACACAGGGGGAAAAGGTCAGACAGTAGAGAGGTAGTAGGGGTTAAGTATATGTCATATGACGGGTTGGACTCTTATCTGTGTGTCAATGAAAATACTGCTGTATTACTGTGTTCCTGTTGTCTATGTCGTCCTCTTCTGCTTCCTCTTCTTCACTCTCCACAGGCTCCGCAGCTGCTACAACACCACCATCTGGACCATCCTCCTGCAGAAAAGGCACCTGGCGTCTCAAAGCCAGGTTGTGAAGCATACAGCAGGCCACGATGATCTGGCACACCTTCTTTGGTGAGCACAATAGGGATCCACCTGTCATATGGAGGCAGCGGAACCTGGCCTTCAGAAGGCCGAAGGTCCGCTCGATCACCCTCCTAGTTCTCCCATGGGCCTCATTGTACCGTTCCTCTGCCCTTGTCCGGGGATTCCTCCATGGGGTCAGTAGCCAGGACAGGTTGGGGTAACCAGAGTCACCAATTAGCCACACACGGTGCCTCTGGAGTTGACCCATCACGTAAGGGATGCTGCTATTCCGCATGACGTAGGCGTCATGCACAGAGCCAGGGAACTTGGCATTAACATGGGAGATGTACTGGTCTGCCAAACACACCATCTGTACATTCATGGAATGATAACTCTTCCTGTTTCTGTACACCTGTTCACTCCTGTGGGGGGGAACCAAAGCCACATGGGTCCCATCAATGGCACCTATGATGTTGGGGATATGTCCAAGGGCATAGAAATCACCTTTCACTGTAGGCAAATCCCCCACCTCAGGGAAAACAATGTAGCTCCGCATGTATTTCAGAAGGGCAGACAACACTCTGGACAACACCTTGGAAAACATAGGCTGGAACATCCCTGATGATATGGCCACTGTTGTTTGAAATGACCCACTTGCAAAGAAATGGAGTACTGACAGCACCTGCACTAGAGGTGGGATCCCTGTGGGTTGGCGGATGGGTGACATCAGGTCTGGCTGCATCTGGGCACACAGTTCCTGAATAGTGGCTCGGTCAAGCCTGTATGTCAGTATGACATGTCTTTCCTCCATTGTCGACAGGTCCACCAGTGGTCTGTACACGGGAAGATTCCTCCCTCTCCTCGCATGTCCCAGCGGACGGTGCCTATGTAGGACAACAGCGAGCACAGAATCAATCAGCCCACAGGTACGTAACCACAGTTTGCACAAAACACAATTCCCAATGCATTGAATGGTTTGTAGGAGTGTTGATGCAAGGCGTAGGTATGTGTGACGCAGTTAAAAGTAAGCCATGTGGGCCCTTGAAATGGCGGCTGCCTGACCTGTGAAGTGTCACAATGGGATGTGAGGTCAATGCGCTGGCGTGGCACACCGTGGCGGTAGGTGGTCGAAGACCATGGCGCAAAGCAGCATTGGTTAACATTGAACCCTATGGGTCTCAGGAGCCAATGACGATGTGCGCCGGCGGTTGCGGTACGCACTGCCGCGGTACGCACCGCCGCGGGCGTGACCGCCATTTTTTATCTGCTTAATCACTCGATACCTGATCTTCGACAGGAGAGGACCTACACTGCAAGTGCTGCTGTGACCTCGGTCTGGAAGAGACAATGGCTCATGCGACTGGGGAAAGGGCCCCTGCCTTCACTGCTCAGGAATTGGAGAAACTCGTGGATGGGGTCCTCCCCCAGTATGCGTGACTCTACGGTCCTCCAGACCAACAGGTAAGTACACTGGGACCATGCTTTGGGGTCAATGCTTGTGTTGAGTCAGGTGGATGAAAGATGGTGGGGACGGGAGCGAATGAGGCATGCATCAGACGGCGGATAACAGGATGTGCCACATGGCAAGGGTAGGGGTGGGGGGCCACTCACATTGAGGGTGCAGAAGGTGATGACTCTTTTTCTCCCCCTGTACATTTCACATAGGTCAGCGCCCACCAGAAGATAGACATTTGGCGTGCCATCGCCAAGGACGTCCGGGCCCTGGGGGTCCACCAGAGACGGGGCACCCACTGCCGGAAGAGATGGGAGGACATCCGACGCTGGAGCAGGAAGACGGCGGAGGATCAGCTGGGGATGGCCTCCCAACGTGGGAGGGGTGCCAGTCGTACTTTGACCCCCCTGATGTCCCGGATCTTGGCGGTGGCCTACCCCGATTTGGATGGGCGCGTGAGGACATCACAGCAGACACAAGGGGGTGAGTACAACCTCATTCTGCTGACTTAGCGCGCAGTGGAGGTGTCTGGGTGGGGGAGGAGGGCTGTGGGTATCCCTAGGCCAGGGCGATTTCTGTAGGCTAGGCCCCTCCGTAAGGCATGGCCCTGTGCCCCCGCCCCCACCTCTGTAGGGTGTCAAGTACAGTTATCCATGGCCCTGTGTCATCTATGTGTGCATTTGTCGTCCATAGCCTTGTAGACCATGTCCCACGGATTGAGTAGTGGACCCCAAGTGCGCGGCGTAGAGCAGGGGGCTTCTGTGTCTGTCCTCTCCGCCAACAGTGTCGCCAATGCATGCACTCAACATGTCTTTATTTTTTCCACCCCCCCCCTTTTTTGTGGTCTTCCTGTTCATGTGTGCATTAGCATCATCAGGCGGAGGAGAAGTGGCATCGGAGCACGAGGGAGCTGCATCCCACATGGCCCTGGAGGGCCATGCAACGGATTCCAAATACACCAGTGGGACGGAGGGCGAGGGGAGCTCCACAGCGGGGACTCGTGCAGACATTAGTGACACAGACTCGTCCTCTAAAGGGAGCTCCCTTGTGGTGGCGGCAACATCCGTGCCCCCCGCACCAACAGGTACAGCCGCCACCTAGCGCACCAGCACCGCCCTCCCAGCAGCCACTCAGCGAATGCCCCATGCCTGCTCACCCAGGAAGGTGGGCATCTCCTTCGCCCCAGGCACCTCAGGTCCTGCCCCTGTCGCCCCTGCTGCCCTCAGTGAGGAGGTCATTGACCTCCTGAGGACGCTCATTGTTGGGCAGTCTACCCTTTTGAATGCCATCCAGGGTGTAGAAAGGGAGGTGCACCAGAGTAATGCATACCTGGAGGGCATTCATTCTGGTCAGGCTGCCCATCAGCGATCATTCAACACTCTGGCCTCAGCACTGATGGCAGCAATTGTCCCTGTCTCTAGCCTCCCCCCTCCAACTTCCTCCACCCATACCCTATCACCTGTACCTCTGCCTATCCCAGACACACCATCAGACCAGCCTGCACACACCTCAACACCCAAGGGAAGCTCATCTAGACATAAGCACCACACATCACACAAGCATTCACACAAGCAACATCCACATACAGACATACCAACACCCACTGCCTCCACTGTGTCCCCCTCCTCCTCGTCTCCCTCCCCCCTCCCTGTCACGTCTCCACTCACACCTGCATGCACAACATCTTCAGCCACTACGTCCATCACCAGCACACCCACCAGAACCCCCAGCACACGTGCAGTCACCACCCCCACTACCATTTACACGTCCCTTGTGTCCTCTCCCACTGTGTCTGTGACCCCCTCTTCCAAGCTACACAAACGCAGACAGCCACCCACCCAACAGCCATCCACCTCACGAAAGCATCCAGCCCAAGCACCTGCACCCAAAGACACCAGACTGAAGACTCCTACAACCACAACCTCTTCCTCCACTCCCATACCCACTACACCTACCCGTCCCTCCGTTCCTAAATTGCTTTTCCTTTCCAAACTTGACCTCTTTCCTACAACTCCCCCACCCCGTCCATCTCATAGGACTCCAGTCAGCACCTCAGCCACCACAAAAGCGGGACCTGTAATGACAGTGTGCCATGGGCTGTGGATTCCCCTACCCTCAAGGGCAGCCAGTTCAGTAAGGAGCCAAGGCACGGCCAGCCCACCCCCGGTAAAACATTCGAAGATTGTCAGTGGCCGGCGCGAGAGGCCGAAGACACCAGGGACCAAAATACCTACCATGGCTCCGGCAGGAAGTGTGGTGCCACCTGGCACACCGCCAAAGGTGGGGAAGGGCCACAGGCGTACAGGGAAGGCTGGGAAGGGCAGCACGCCCGACAAGTCCGCCGGCAGCCCAGCTGGCCAGGAGGGCCCCTCCAGCCCCATCCCAGGTGGGCAGGAGGACACCCACAGGCACGGTACTGCAGCCCAGGAGAGCCCCGCAAGCCCCATCCCAGGTGGGCAGGAGGACACCCACAGGCCCGGTACAGCAGCCCAGGAGGGCCCCGCCAGCCACACGACAGATGGGCAGGAAGGCACAGCCAGCCACAGGTCAGGTGGCGAATGACCTCCATGCCATGGCCGGATCCGCCGAGCTGGACACTCATCCGATGCACCGCTGCACTGGGCACCACCGTCTCAAGCACCGCTGAACTGGGCCCTTCATCTCAAGCACCGCTGCACTGGGCACCGCCGTCTCAAGCACTGCCGAACTGGGCCCTTCATCTCAAGGACCGCTGCACTGGGCACCGCCGTCTCAAGCACCGCTGAACTGGGCCCTTCATCTCAAGGACCGCTGCACTGGGCACCGCCGTCTCAAGCACCGCTGAACAGGGCACCGCCGTCTCAAGCACCGCTGCACTGGGCACCGCTGTCTCAAGCACTCCTGAACAGGGCACCGCCGTCTCAAGCACCGCTGAACTGGGCCCTTCATCTCAAGGACCGCTGCACTGGGCACCGCCGTCTCAAGCACCGCTGAACAGGGCCCTTCATCTCAAGCACCTCTGCATTGGGCACCGCCGTCTCAAGCACCACTGAACAGGGCACCCCCGTCTCAAGCACCGCTGAACTGGGCCCTTCATCTCAAGCACCGCTGAACTGGGCCCTTCATCTCAAACACAGCTGAACTTGGCCCTTCATCTCAAGCACCGCTGCACTGGGCACTGCCGTCTCAAGCACCGCTGAACAGGGCACCGTCGTCTCAAGCACTGCTGAACTGGGCCCTTCATCTCAAGCACCGCTGAACTGGGCACCGCCGTCTCAAGCACCGCTGAACTGGGCCCTTCATCTCAAGCACCGCTGCACTGGGCACCGCCATCTCAAGCACCGCTGAACTGGGCCCTTCATCTCAAGCACCGCTGCACTGGGCACCGCCGTCTCAAGCACCGCTGGCCCATTGGCGGAAGGGGCAGGCCCGCCTCTGTGTCAGGCAGGGCTGCACAAAGCACTCTGGGCACCAGTCCCCCTCCAGAACCAGTGGAGACTGTTATCCACTTGTGAGACTGTGGCTTTGCACTCCCCAGGATGTAACAGTGGGCAACCCACCCACTGGAGAGACTTGAGAGACTGTGGCTTTGCACTCCCCAGGATGTAACAGTGGGCAAACCACCCAATGTAGAGACTTGAGAGACTGTGGCTTTGCACTCCCCAGGATGGAACAGTGGGCATGGAGGCCCCTCATGGATCTGGCGTCGTGGACTCATCTGGCTGAGGTCCCCCCCTTCCCTTCCCCCTGAGGTGCCTGTAGTTTTGCTATCTGATGCCCCTGCAGTGTTCTCTCCGTTGGAGTCAGGTATCCTGTGTGGGCTTTGCCCATGTGATTTGGGCCCAGTGGTCCACGGACAATGCCTGCTACAATGATCGGACTTTGAAGTTTATGTATATAAAGGTTTTAGATGTGTGATATATTTTTAAGCCAGTGATACAATATATTCCAATGTTTGGAATAATTTCCTTTTGTCTTTGCATTCTTCCGGAGGGTTTGGGGGGTGTAACTCTGAGTTGTTGCTATGCATTCATGTGTGTGTTGTAGTGGGTGAGGGTGGGGGTGGGTGTGTCGCGTATGTGTGTCCCCATAATTTTTTCCATCCCCCCTCCCCTGTGTCGTAGGTGCAGTACTCACTGTTGTCTTCTGCGCCTGCGTTCGTGCTCCTGGTAGAGGAGCAGGAAGACAATCGCTGGGAGGATGTGGAATTCGGGTTCCATGCTGTCCAGATTCCTCGTGGGGTGTATGGAGGTGAGCGTTTTCCATAAGAAATGGCTGTTTCCACCGTGTTTTTATCGGTGGGGCTACCGCCCCGGAAAAGGTGGCGGATTGGTAGGTTGTGATGGGGTGGGAGGTACATTGACTATCGCCTGTCTGTTGCCGATGATCGCCGCGCTGTTTGTTTGTCCCGCCGTGGCGGGCGGTGTGTTGAAGTGACGGTCTCTGTTGGCGGTTTCCGCCAGGGTCGGAATTCCATTTTATTTACCGCCAGCCTGTTTGCGGTTTGGCCGCTGGTTTAACACCGACCGCCAGGGTTGGAATGACCCCCTTTGTGTTTTCTGAACAATGATGCTGAATCCTGATGCCTTGCTGATCGATTGATGTCTTGATGATGAAGATTATTTTAGCTTGCCGATCCAAGTGAAGAGAGGTATTATTGTACCAATGTATGATATGCATATTTGCTTTTTTTTCATTCTAGGCATCAACCGCATTGTTTTGCAAGAGCCATAGTTAGATGTTTTCCAAATTCGTGTTACTAAATTCTTTTGCATGAAACCCAACATGCTGATGCTAATCTGATGTTAGATAAGGATCCTCACTAATGAAAATCTGCAATAGGGAATAATGTTTGACGTCTTTTCTTTGTTGAATCTACTTGTATGTAATCTCGTTTGCTAAATTGTTCTTGTTATTAATTTGCACACTAACCTTTGAATATGTAATAGTTCAAGCTTTGATTAGATCACGTTTCTTCCGTTGCTTTGGACAGCCAGTGTTGGTTCTGTATGCGTATCATTTGATTTTGTGATTCGTTTACATGACATTAGCATTGTTAAAATAGGGAAATAAATATTCTAACTTTTACTAAAAGGTGTGGTTAATAATGACTGAAAGGTCATAATGCGTAACAATTACCTACTCCATTCATTGTTAATGTTATTGGTTATTGATTATTGATCAGCATGTAATGGAGTCATGGTGGGATCATCTTAATTGCGAGTCCAAAGATTCATCGACCTATTCATGTCACTTTGTAAGTTTACTTATTAAGGTCAGACGTGCTAACATCTGCACAGAAACAAAAATCCCCCAAATCCAGACCTTTGATCTGGAGTCTCTTTTCTGCAAAAGGTGAAATCGAGAGACCTCTGTTGCGTTGTGTGGAGTAATCAAATATTACCATAACGTTTGCTTCAAACATTCCTCCATGGGACTCCCACAGCCAACACTGATTGAATTCCCATGTGTTTTAATCCTCTCAACTAATCCGTTGGACATTGGAGTATACAGTGCCACTTTTAACTGTTTTGTGTGATGTGATTCAATTAAATGTTTAATTTGCACAGAGAAGAAATGTGTCCCATCATCTGTGACTAAGGCCCTCATTATGAACCTGGCGGTAAACAGCGCCGACCGGCGTGGCGACGGCGAACAGAAGACAGCCATTGGCAGTGAACAGAAACCCACCATACAATCAAACAAAAATCTGAATGCGACAAAAATCACCCTTCCGCCAGTCACTGCCAAGACCTTGTCGGCAGAAATGCTGGACCTTCCACCCCGCCACCGCCGAGCACACCAACACCCCACCCTCAAAATAATGATGCACAAATCACTGCGGTGGTCAGTGGAAGGCGAACGACCATTGGCGGTGCCGACCGCCACAGGTGGCAAGTGGACCCAACAGTAAGAAGTGCACACATTGGACAAGTTAGAAACCCTCAACACCTGACACACACCCACAACACTATAAAACACTCACAGACACACCCCACAATCCTTTACAACGAAAGTAGGCCAACAACCACCACAAGCAGACACCGACCGCCACAATCCATGATACTTACACCCAACCACACAAGAGCACCCCCACCTAGTTGCACACAAGACACCATTCACAACACTCACCATGGCACCCCTGAAACACCCACGCTTCACAGAAAGGGAGCTAAGGACCATGGTGGACGAGATCCTGAAGGTCGAGCCACAACTATTCGGGGCACAGGTGCAGCACACACTCATCGCCACGAAGATGGAGCTATGGCAGACAATAATCAACAGGGTCAATGCAGTGGGACACCAGCCACGCACCAGGGATGACATCTACAAGAGATGGAACAACCTGCGGGGGAAGTTCAGGGCCATGGCATCTAGGCACCACATTGCAGTCCAAAAGACTGCGGGAGGATCTCTACCAACACCACCTGAATACACTGACTGGGAGGAAAAGGTACTGGCCATCCTGCACCCTGAGGGCCTCACTGGGCTCACTGGAGGAATGGACTCAGACATGTCGTCTACAATTACCCCATATCCATCACACCTATAATGCATGTATCACCCTACATCTCCAACACCCAACAGGACCACTACCCCACCCAGCCCAGAAGCACTTAATCCACTCCCCCTGCATGCCCACAAACCCACTAACAGGGCCACATCCCTTCCCTTGTGCACAGCCACCCACCCCTGCAAGGAAACACAATGGCCTATAACACCCACAATGCACCTCCACATCCTAAGCTAAAAGCAATGCTAACCTCACCAAAGCATCCTGCATGGCCCCAAAGTGTGTAAGCTGCACAAACCCACCCAGGCCTCTGCACCCCATCTGACCATGCTAATGTAACAGACATGTCCATTTCCCCCAACAGGCACCACCACCCATGCCACCCTGACGGACAGGACAAGGAGTGGCAGTGCCCAACAGGGAGACAGAGGCACCTCACAGGACATTGTGTATGGAACCCTGGACACTGACGATCAGGCTGGCCCCTCACACAGTCCTGGACTGTCACCATCCAGCAGTCCCACGCAGGATATCACTGACATCCCTACCACCCAGCCAATAACATCAGCCCAGGGCAACCCTCCCCACACCTGTGTATCCAGGACACACTGGTGGAACACAAGCACAGAGGCCACAGTCACCCGCTACCAACAGGCAGGAAGACCATGCCCCCAGCACAAGTGGTACCGCCAGACCTGTGCAGGGGATACAGACACAGGGGTCTAGGCCCAGTGGGAGGGCATCAGTGGCCCAGGGGGGAGGCCACAGGATGGATGCTGGAGGCCAGGACGTGATTTCTGAGGTCCTGGGAGCCTACCACCATACCCAGGACAGATTGGCCCAGATAGTATCCACCCTGGAGCAGAGTAAGAGGATGCAGCAAGCACACCACCAAGAGGCCATGGAGCAGTGGAAACTGCACAATGCCACAAGGGTCAGCATTGCAGGTGTGCTGCTGCAGCTTGTCTAAACACAGCCTGAGGCCCACACAGAACAGGAAGCCCCCACTACAGCACAGGATACAGACTGGACAACAAGAGCATCAGCAGCAACTTCACATGTACTACCCTCTGATGACATACAAGAGACATCCATCTCAACCCCTACAGACCAACAACATGCGCCCAAACAGACCCTCAGGTCAAGATATGTCACAGGAACACCTGCCAAGAACAAGGCCCCCTCTAAGAAGTGACTCTACAAAATACTGTCCACCAAGTGTCCCACTCAATCAACCACCAATCAGTGCCAGAAATACTACAAACTCATGTAAGCATGGATGGACCTACCAATACTGCCAACAATGCTGCCATTTTGGATAACTGCTATTAGCCCACTCCCATCACTGTAATCTGCACGATTTTATCCCTGCACCAAATAAAACACATTTTCACCTGTTACAATGTCCCCTGTCATTAAGTTTGAACAAAGTGAAGTATGGATGCAACTGGTTGATTACTCCTTTATCTGTATCTGAGTAGCATGATACGCACCACATGCCTTACATGCTGTAGTGCCTAAATATGTGTTGAAATAATAGACTAAATTGTAATCTGTCCTATGCAGGCCTGGTCACAGAGTCAATTAGTATTGACCCAACACCCCCCTAGATGACAAGGTACACTAACAGTATGATGCAGAGACACTAATCTCATCCAATTGTCCCACATAGTTACTGGAAGAAGAGTTTTATTGGTTGGGTCCTGGAATTTACATCTTCCCCTTCCTCATCATCACCATCACTCTCATCCCCTCCCCGAGGAAGCTGGTCTTGAGATACAGCACCCTCCTCCTCCAAGAGGGGGATAGAATTTCTCACAGCCACGTTTTGCAGCATGCAGCAGGCCACCACTATTCTATACACCTTTTCAGGCCCATAGGCCAGGAAACCACCAGAGATTTGTAGACAATGAAATCTAGCCTTCAGGAGACCTATTGGGCGCTCTATCATGTTGGCAAAGGCATAGAAGTCTGACTTAATGGCATGGAGGTCAGCACTTTGGGGAATCATCACATAGGACTGCAGGTGTCATACAAATGCATTCAGGAATCTTGACAGTATAATGCTAAACAGTGGCTGTGAAAAACCTGCACCCATGCCCACTGTCACTTGAAATGAGCCAGTGGCCAGGAATTGGAGTGCAGAGAGCACCTGTGCTTCAATGGGTAGGGCATGCTGATTACGATTTGCCGGAGTCAGTACAGGATCCAGTAATGCACAAATTTCAAGAATAGTTGCACGAGTGAGTCTGTAATTGATAATGATGTGACGCTCCACCATGGTCCGCAAATCCACAAGAGGTCTGTACACCAATGGGGCCCTTCCTCACCACAAGGGTCTGTACCTAGGAGGAGTAGAAAACGTGTGAGGAACACACATACATCGGTATACATTGGTAGTCATTCAGCACTGCTGGCATGATTGTCGTCAACACTAATACATAGTGTGTGTGACATAACAGCAACATGACCACAATGATAGATCAGGGCTGGTCAGGTGAGGTAATGTTAATTGTCACATGCCTATGGGTGTTTGGGGAACAATAGGGCCTGCATTGTGCAGATCGGATTTTTACAAATGCGGAGTTTCAGCCAAAATGTCTGCCCCGTGAGTGACCTCATACCGCTAGCGGTTGACTAACAGTGTAAAGCGGTGTTTACCGGCATGTACAAATTCATTGGTTAATATGGATGTCAATGGGGAATCCTAGAGTATCATGATCACTGCGGGCGGTGACGGTGTACACTACTGTGGTGCGTACACAAACATGTCACCCCAACTTCACTTGACTCCCTGATCTCGTGCAAACAGGTACTCCACTGAGTGTGCTGCTGTGTCCTGCCGATGGTCATGTAAGTGGCACGTGTTGCAGGGGAAAGGGCCCCGGCATTCACCCAAGAGGAATTGGAGAGGCTCGTGGATGGGGTCCTGCCCCTGTTTGCCAAGCTCTACAGACCGCCAGAGGTACAGGTGAGTAGGAGGATTGGGGGCCATGGATGTGTGTAATGGTTGGCGTTGGCTGCATACATGTGTGCACCTCGGACACCGGATGGGCCAGGCTTCCTGAAATGCTGCGTGTGTATGCGCTATTAGTCGGTTTGTACTGTCCGTCCCATACTGAACGTATAGCCAGCTGTATATGATTGGCCAGTGCCTGACCTCTGTGTTACATTTCTGTGTGTCCCTTTTAGGTAAGCGCCCACCAGAAGATGGGACTTTGGCATGCCATCCCCAAGGAGGTGCAGACCCTGGGGGTCTACAACCGGTGGAGCACCCACTGCAGGAAGAGGTGGGAGGACCTGCGGCGCTGGGCGCAAAAGATGTGCGAGGCCTAGCTGGGGAAGTCCTCCCAACGGGGAAGGGGTGCCCGTCGGGCACTGACCCCCCCTTATGCAATTCATCCTGGCGGTGGCGTACCCGGACCTGGATGGGCACTTGAAGGCTGCCCAGCAGTCACAAGAGGGTGAGTACACATACCATATTTTTGACCCTTGATGCATGTGTGTGTGTGTGCACAGTTGGATTTATGCTACCTAGTTTGAGGGACTATGACTGATGTCCATCTACATTATGGCCCCTGTGGGGAGTAGGGGTGTTTTGGTCAGGTCTACTACACGTCAGGTCCTTAAGTTATTTGGGGAATGGCTGTAGAGCAGGGTTCTGGGCACTAGTCAGGGGCATAGCCATGGGTATGGCAGTAGGTGATGCATGTTGGAGGGGTCTTCTGGGTGGGTGTATGTGTGAACCACTATTGTACTTCCATTCAGCTATTTACAAGTGTCTCTCCTGTTTTGTCTCCCCATCCCTGTTCTCTTGTGTTGTCTGTGTACATCAGCATCATCTGGCGAGGGAGCTGAGGCACAGGCGAGTGGGGATGCAGCGGGCCACAGATCCTCGGAGGAAAAGTCGTCCGACCCAATGGGACCAGTGGGTTGGAGGGCGAGGGGACTACCATGGGGGAGGCAACTACCACTGGAGGTAGTGACTCCGATACCTCCTCCGATGGGAGCACACTGGCGGTGGCGGACCCTAGTGGGCCCACACCTACTGTGTCATCATCCGCCACCCCCCCATACCATCACCATGCTCCCATTTGCTCCCCACCTAGTTGCCCGTGCCCGCTCACTCTGGAGGGTGGGCTTCTACTTTGCCCCAGGTACCTCTTCCCCTGCCCCAGTCAGCCCTGCTGCCCTCATGAAGGAGGCTATTGACCTCTTGAGAACCATCTCTGTATGGCAGACAACCATCGTCAATGCTATCCAGCTGTCCAGAGTCTAGCATCAGAGATGCAGCAGACCAATGCCTATCTGGATGGCATTCACGGTGCCATGTCTGGCCTACAGAGATCTTTTCAGGCACTGACCTCCTCTTGGACGGCAGCCAGTGTCCCTGGTCATTCCTTCCCCCGCCAACCTCCTCTACCCCTTCCAGCACCCCACTCCCTTCACCCGTCCACAGCACACATTCTGACACGCAGGCACACACCTCAACACACAAGAACACACTTCAAAACACAAGCACTACACCTCCCAACCCAAGCATACACACAGCCAACATACACATGCACACACAACAACATCCACTTCCCCCAGTGTGCCCACGTCTTCCGCCTCCCTGTCTGTCCCCTCTACATGCATACCTCCAGGCACTGCACCTTCATTCATTGTTGCTGGGCCTATTCCTGCAGTCACCACAATAGTACACATCCATACATGCACCCCATACACCACACCTGCACTCACCACAACTACTTTAGTTGACACATGCAGCACACTCACCAGACTTGAAGACACCCTGACAACATATATTCACACTGGCAGCCTGTCTTGTCCCACTGTGTCCACAACCTCCTCCCAAGACACTCAAACACACCAAAACACCCACCCATCACACACCTACCACACCTCAGCATACTGTCCAGTCACCTGCACCCACATCACGCACACCTACACCACATACTAGCACTCCCTCTACCTCCACTCCCACGCCCTCCTCCAGGTCCAACCCAATTGCACCAAAGAAACTTTTCCTCTCCCGTGCTGACCTCTTGCAACCCACTGACCCACCCTGTCTCGTCCCTAAACGTGCACATCTCCTTGCCCTCTCCACTCCTTCCACGTCACAGCCCATCCCTGTCCGCCCTTCACATTCCCGTGCCCCTTCCCCAGAGAGGAAGAAGCCCTGTTCTGAGCCTGTTCCATCTGCCTCCACCCGGTCCAAGGACACTCCCCCACCTTCCAAGGTCAAACCCAAACCCCCTCCACCTTCCGAACAAACATCTAAGCCACACCACTGTCGTAAATCCCTACCTCACCACTCCCTGCCCCTGTTCCCTGAGGTGCCTGGATGCCCCATTGCTGCCCCTATAAGGTGGAGTACAGTAGCACTTGTGGGAGTCAGGTTGGGGCCATAGTGGCCCATCAGACATGTTTTATGAAGGATTGGCCATTGGCCTTATATGCACTTCGGTTGCTCAGTGAGCATAATAAAGGTTAATGTGTGGCCTGTGTTGTTGGAGGCACACTCTGGATCCGTAGTCTCTTGTTTCATTGTTTTTGGGTGTGGGGCACATGTATGTACTTTGGACAGGTTGGATTTGCCTTGTGTTGGGTAAGTACCTCTTGCTGTGGGATGTGTGGCTTGTGCTGCTGTGAAGGGCTGTGGGAGCGTTGCATGGTAGGTGGGTTGGGTGGGTATGTAACTGTGCCCTTTCTTGCCTTGTTTCATAGGTTGCAGTACTTACCGTCGTCGTCTTCGTCAGCGGTCTCGGTCGTGGAGGTATATGGCAAGGAGCAGGGCTGGCATGATCTGCAACTCTCTATCCATGTCTGCTTCGGCATGTTGTGTGAGCCTCCGGTGAGTGTTTCCTTATATTTGGTTTGTTTCTTCCTGGCTTTGCGTGGCAGTGGTTCACAGCCCAGAGCTGACAGCGGTCTAGTGCTTCATTATTTGATGGGCAGGTAGGGCCTTTCCGTCCGCCTGTGGGTGGGCTCTGCCGTCATTGTCAGCACTCCTCTGCTAGCGTTGAGTGGTTTTCAGGATGCCTGTGTTTCAGGTGGTTCATTACTTAGCGGTCCGGGCCACACATCTGTTGGCAGTTTTTACCGCCACCGCTGGCAGTGCGGTGTTTACCGCCGTGTTCATAATGAGGGCCTAAGTCTTTAGGGGGACCCTCAATTCCAAAAAGCTTGTGTATTTAGTTTATCACAAACATTGTGGTAGATGCCGATGTGAATTAAAAATAAAGCTAATTAGAATACTAATCAAATAACACCAAAATGTACTTTTTAGCACTTGGTTACATGCCAAATGGTCTAGCAAGCCCAAAACCACTTTACATCATGCTTTCTCTGTTTACGGTACCATGCATGCTGGAGTCTGACATGTCTTCTAGTGTTTAATCAACATTAGACAGATGTTACAACTGCCCACCTAGAGAACTACCTAGACACATGAGTATCTAAAGAGATATACTGTTTCAAAATTCTTGTAGGTCTCACCAACTCCAAGATGTCCTTCATGAGTATCTTTATGAAGCGTCTCACGAATGGACACAGGTGGCACACATGCGTCATTGCACATTAGAATACCTTTTACGTAAAATCACTACCAACTTGTGCATACAGTTAGAGAGATGAGACTAATGATCTGTCTTTGAGCCAGATCCTTTTAACCAGTCACATAGCTACACATAAAAACATATCCTCTTCTATTGATTGCAGACAATCAATCTTCTGAAGGTATTATGCCTGCAGAGTCTAAAACATCTCCTGCTAAAGCTTTCACACACTCAATATCATCAGAATCTTCCTCTTAGGTAAGGGCCTGAAGGTGCATTCTCAAAGGCAATCCACCCTTACATTTCTCCCTCCTGGAATGTATTTGATTGTGAAATTAATTTTTTGTAAGCTTGACAGTAGTTTAAGCAGTCTGGATGAAGTGCTACCTGATCCATTCACATTCAACAAATGAATAAGCGGTTTATGGCCAGTGAAACTTTCAAAGTTTGTATTCAATAGGGACATCTAAAATGTTTCCACTGCCCTTGAAGCAGCCCTTGCCTCTCTTTGTACTGTACTATAATGCAATTCAGCTTCTTTCAAACACCTTAATGAAACTTCTACTGTTTGTTCCGTAAATCACACCCACTGGGAGTGAACAGTGCCCAGCCCACTTTGACTTGTATTCACAGTAAGAAAACATTTATAACCTACTGTATGAGGTGAAAGAGCCAGAGCTGGAAAAATCAGTTGTCTAATTTTTTTAAATGCATACTCGAATCCCACTCAAATTTCACTCCTTTCTTTGAAGGGACATAAAGGTTGGGCATAACTATGAATGAATCTCAAATTATTCACTCATACCAAAAAATGATCTAACAACATCTTTGTCTTTAGGGAGTGTAACTTCTGATATAGCTATTATGAGTAAAAATGTAGGTTTAATGTGCAAAAGGATGAGACAATGACCCAAATAATCTAACTCACTGGTTAAAACACTTTTCATGCCTTAAAGTGATTCCAATTTCTTTAAAAAGGTCAACATTTTATCAAGACTTCTATTGTGCTCAGTAACTGTGAAATTATTAGAACATTCTCTGGGTAAGTATGATCTCCATTAACACCTGACAATATTTTGTTCTGCAGCTTTTGAAAAACACATGCTGATAAAGCCAAACCCAAACCAAATGGTAACCTCAAAAATGTAGACACACCAAAAGTGTCAAAAGGGGGTTAAATCTTGAGAATCCACTGCAAGTGTTATTTGTTGGTAAACTGACTTCAGATCCAACTGCAAAAAGAATTGCATTACTAATATTGGCCAGTAAATCTTGATGTTTTGGCAGAGGGTGGTGGTATATGATGATAGTTTTATTTAGTGTGCATAAGTCTACACACAGATGAATGTCCCCTGTTGTTTTGAGCACAATCACATTTGGGACTGGCCCACTCAGAAAGGTCAGCAGTGGTAATAACACCCTCTTCAGAAAGATTGTCCAACAGTTTCTTAAGATCTTCTCTAGCAGTCAGTGGTACTGGTCTAACACTGTGGACAACTGGAAAAATATTTTTATAAGTCTGATCAAGTGCTCAATCTTGTTAATAAGGCCTCCCTTTTCATTGTAAACCTCTGGAAAGTTCTCTAAGAGAGTACCTATTTATTAGCCAAATTGGTTTTCAAGCAAAGCAATAAGGGTTCCTTTGAAGGTCTCATAAACCTTGATTACAATATGTCTACAAAGACATGTAACATCCTGCATAAAGTACCCAACATCTCAATGTCTTGATCTCCATAGGCCGTAGGAAGAATATCTGTGGGATGAAGTGGTTTTTGTCAGACCACAATTGGTTATACAAAACAACAGAAATGATTGTAACTGGTGCACTATAATCTGCAATCATAATTAAATTTGCCTCATCAAATTTTAACTTCATAGTATTTTTCACCCAGTCAAAGGTGTATCAGTTTCAGCTGTGATTACTAGTTTTGTTAAATCATGCACACATTAGTCATTTTTACATCCATGCTGCTTACTTAAATAATGTTTTCTTACCTCTACCTATGCTTTAAAAGTGACAAAGCATATGCTATTTGGTACATCATTTACCTAACACAAAACACGGAGGATTGTTGCTCAAATATGAAACACATTTAAAGCACACCACATAATTCTATTTTCGGAAACTCTTGGTTGGCTTATCTCAAACGGGGCACTGCACTAATGGAATCTATACTTTGCACCAAGTTTAACATAAGGAAAAAGATAATAATTTGCAATACATTTCCTAGAAACTATGCCCCTCTCAATGTTTGTGCTACATCAATAACCTCAGAAAGATATGGGTCCCTGTAACTAAATAACAGTTTCTGATTTTTTTTAAATACCACTGTATACAAAATTGATCTCTGATATAAAATCCTGTAATGAACAAAAATTGTCTGTCATAGCCAAATTCCTTAAGCCTGGAATGTACTGCTAACAGCCTCCTCCTACTTTTGTTTTGTTTGAAGAAGTTGTAGCTCTCTAATAACATGCTAGGTTGCTCCGTACATTTATTGGAAAAAACAATGACAGCTTCAGTACATACTTACCAATTATTAAATTCATCAGAAGGGTGGTCAACTTCTGATAATTTATTAAACATTTGTTGCCCCTCTTGTCCCAAGTGACTAAAAAGAAGGGCAGCTTTCATTTTAGCCTAAAAAATGTCAGCCTCTATTGCCAGTAAAAAGTTTTCAAAAGAACAGAACCACAGTTTCCAAGATACAGATGGTTTGCTTGGATGGACAAGAAAGAGAGTTATTTGTAGTAATTGTTGTGAAGAAGCCATTGTAAATTTGTACTTTCAACTTATGAATGCACTTTACAGAAATGTAAATTGCATACCAGTCACCCCCATTTGTTATTGTCCAGAACCTGAACAATTAGGTTTTAGAAGAGAAAGCCTCCAATTAGTTAAAAGTGTGAGGCAAAGCACTGTCAATTTCAAGCAAACTACCCTTTGGTAGACCTTCCATATGTATAAATGGGAACTGATCCCAATCAAAGGGGGCTGCCACACAATGCTTATTGACATCACTAAGTCATGTAATTATTGCCTGGTCCACATCAAACAATGGAATGGAATGGTCCTTTTGAAGAATACCCAATGTTGGAAGGAATTAGGTGCTTTGGGTCCAACCTGTCACTTGATGGGAAAACACAAAACTCGACCAGCTCGACATCCTCAAGCTGCTGTCATGACGCAACGAAGACTGCCAGGCCTGCACTTGAAAATATAAACCAATTAATCTCCCCTTTGCTGTTTTCCCAGTAAATCATGTGACCAGAGAGCAGCAGTCACGCAATTTACTGAAAAGCAGCAACCAAGAGTAGATGAGCCTGCGTTATCTTGACAGTGGCCAAAACCGTAGCTTAAAACTTCTAAAGATGATGAAGTCCTGACTATGGGCTCAAAGTGAGGGCTCCTCATCGGCAAACATTAAGAAGGTAATGTCAGGAGGCATTGGATACTTTTGAAGAAACTTTATTTGTAAAAGAAGAACATCATGCCCAACAGGTCCTTGACCCGTGACCACCACTGTAAATGCTAAACAATCAGCATTGAAACTCCCAGTGCAATGTACCAGAACATGAAACATGAAGTTGAGCACAAACAATTCAATAAAGAGGTAGGTCTACATGAGTTAAGAACTCAGGATGAAACAAAGAAAGGACTAAAATTCATATTAACAAACACTCAAGAATTGTACAAAGACAATTTTGCAATATAAAAACGGATTTCATTTTTATCTTTTTCCTCATAAACATGTTTAGAGTTGAATTCACTTGTGGGAAACACTTTCTGGAGAAAACAAAAGAAATACAAGAGGTTAGATATCAAGATCAGAACAAATATTTTAAAACTAGTTAGTGAGTATTTTGACCAACCATATGTGTATCTACAACACCCTGAATGATAACAGAGAAGGTGTCAAACCTAGCATTTCTTTGTGTGTTCAAAAGTGGGTGGAAACGGTTTTATTCAGCATCTTAGTGTGTTTTTAAATTTTGTAATCTCCAGGCTGGCTCTTGAAGGCTTCAACTTCCATTTTATTGCATACGTCATCCCTAAGGTAAGACCTATATAGACCACTGGGCAGGATGCATTATAATTCAAAAGTTGGACATGTACTTTTATATTTTACATGTCATGGTAGTGAAAAGCTCACAAATTCCTTTTTCACTATTCCAAGGACTGCCTCTTCCATAGGATAACAATGGGTTGCTTTTTTATATTTAATAAGTGCTAACTTTTGATTGGGAATAGGTAAGGATTTCATGTTTGGTGTCTTGGTAAAGCAGGATTTTAAGTTACAATTTGGAAAGTGCCACTTTTTGAAAGTTGGTATTTTTTCTGCCCTAGATATTTAGTAGGTGCCTACAGCCTCTCCTAGGTCACATACCTGGTATAGTTGGCAGCTGGACTTTTGTTATTTCTCCAAAAGAGCCACACAATAAAGGTATTATGAGTGTCTAGATGGTTCATCAACTGGTGAGATGGGGCCAGAGCTGGGTACATCACCTTGCAACTGAAAAGGCTGTGTTCTGCCTTCACACAAATAACTTGTCATCAGTGTATTGTTCATACAGTTGAATTGGAGCCAGAGCAGGAAAGCCAGAAAACGTCAATCACATCAAATGGAATCTTCTAGAAACATCGACTTCAAAGGAGGCACAAGGTATAAAAATAGGACTCTTTAGTTCCCTTTCTGGTCACTCAGAAGGCTGCCAGCTGCTGTGGTCTTCTTTGTACTTCACAAGACTGCTTTACTGCACCTTGAAAGACTGCTTTGCTATCTGGAGACTGCCTTGGACCACTAGAGGCCTGACCTGCTCCCTAAGCCATGTTTCTTCACTTGAACCCAAGATTACCAAAGTGACTCTAAGGCCTAGTTGACTTGCCTCCTGATAAGAACCTCAGGGACTAAAAAGGCTCCAGTAATATTTAACTCATAACTGGATACAGCCTGAGTGAGTCATAAACCCTCAAATGGCACCCCTCTTGTCTTGGAACCTTGGAGGTGGTGTTGAAGGTACCCAGAAAGCCAAAATCTAAACTGTTTGGCCAAAAACTGTTCCAAAACCTGAGAGAAGATTGACACTAACCTGCTTATCTCTCCATCCAAAGTCTATTTCCAGTTGACCTGACTTTGCGGCTGCTCCCACTACACTCTTCTCCTCACCTCAAACACTGTTCAGCAGTCATTCCTCAAAAGGCTATCTGGCCTTGTGAAACTTTCATCGGTTACAGCCTCTAGCCTCATCCCTCTGGAGATTCTCAATTTAAAAAAAAGTGACTAAGTCTAAACTTAGAAATCTTCCCCATGACTTTGTCCAGTGGCTCCTAGATGATAACAGTGCCTCCTTGGACACTGCCTCTAACCTTACTCAAATGGGTTTTACCTTCTAAGAACTTTTTTCTCAGAATTTCTTCTAAGTCCAAAGGTAAGCTAAGACCAGGCCAAATCCAGTTCTTATCCGACTTGCACTCCATCGTCTTCAGCCATATTTTTAAACTCTGACCCGGTGTTGCATGACAAGATGTCCGTGATTGGCACTTGGATCTTTCAGGTGCTAGTTTTATAATTACATGTTAAAAATGCATGATTCTAGTTCTACTGATTACATTGTTTTGTAATTTTGGTGTCTAATAATTTATTAAAATGTACTCTATTTAACTAATTTGGTGTGGGATTTGTCTTGGGTTCATTTTTAACTTTATTGCTGTTTGTATATAATGCCTCTAAGTTAAGTCTGACTGTTTTTGGGCCAAGTTACCAGAGAGTTGAGCACAGGTTAATTTAGTGACTTTTGTGGTTCACAATGATGGGGATTGTGGCAGTTGCTTCACCAGGGTTAACACCTCAGTCAACCAACAGCCCAATTTCTCACATAAATAAACTATGCAAAATGTTTGCCATTTTCTTAAATGCTAATTTTTGCAGATATTTGCCTGCAGGAGATTGGGTTGGATACAAAATCTATTGCAGAAATATTTTATTATTCAAACAAAAAATGTCTTACTTCAACTACTCGCTTGTGAGAATTTGTGTATTTTTTTTTTTTCATGTAAAATATTCTCTTGTGTAGAAAGTTTACTTGAGATAAAGGTGAAATCTGTTTTGTGTAATAAGCAAAATGTAATTATATTTTGAGAAAAATGTGTGCATATTTTGCACATCACTTATTTTGTTGGAGAAGGGACAAAGACATAAATCATACTATGAAACATCCTTGAATATCTTGAATTATTTATATAATTAATTTCTTCCACTTTTTTCCAAGGTATAACCTCTTCATATTTTCCCAAACAAACATTCTAAACTTCAGATCCTTGTCTAACATTTGAGGAACTCCCAGCTTTTGAAGATCCCTGATTGATCCATTTTTCTTTTTATGCCTCACTTTTGTCACAAGTCACACATTTGTACTTACAGCCTGGATTCTCTAAGGAGCCTAACTCACATGCAATAACATTATTGAAATGCTCTTCACTTGAGTTGAAATATGAAAGCCTTTGCTGGTTCCTATTCGAATGTCAGTGCAAATGTGTTAGATAGCATCTATTTCTAGGTGCTCCATTTTCATATTACAGAATGATGTCCACTTAAAAGCTTTAGCCCCTTCCAGTGAATTGAAATTGACAATGTCATGCAAATAATCATCATCCATGAGTTTAGATATATTAAAATAGCCCTGTGGAAGTTTGCATTTTTTGTAAAATGTAGATGAAAATGAAGATTAAAACTATGAATCACACACCAAAAAAACACCAAGAAAAAGGCTGAGTTATGACAAAAGCAAAATGTGTAAAATGAACTGATGTGCAACCCTCTATGAGCTGATTGTCTTGCCTTAAATATATTATGGCAGTGTAAAAAATGTAGTTAGGTTTTAGCTTGTCAAGGAAGAGATTGTAATTTTCCAAATCCCATCAATAGCATTATATAGAGTATCAACTTTTGGTTGGACAGTCATACTCAAATTGTAATGACACAATATGATAACATAAAATGTCAGATGTATAGTTAATAGGCATCTTGTTATCTTCCTAAAGGAGTCCAATCTACTTTTTTAGTGCCTCAAAGGAGCAATGTTAAGAATAATTAGAATCAAATTTGTATATCCATTCAACACTATACATTTTTAAATGCAAAATGCAAGAAATTAACCTGAGTTAAGAGGAACCAGTTGTTCCTCAAATAGCCAGCCTGTAGGCCACTTTGCATATTGTCATTAACAAAAAAATTAATATGACCACTTGTTTTGCTACCACTAATGACCGAGCTGACAAAAATCTCTGGAATGTACTTCTTAGTTTAAAGAAGACATTTATTATTACTTCACCACGAGGTTCCCGAGAGAGGAGATTAGTAGGTTGGAGGCACACGTTTAAAAATAGTCACAGCAATGAAAGGAAAATATATCAAAGTGATTCTCAACTGCAATGTACACAGCTAATATATGTGATTATATTATAGCGTAACGGCCAAGCAAAGAATAAGGTCAAATTTCATCACCGTGGGGCCTATCACTGTTCTTCATCTTTCTCATGCCAGAAAGTTGATGACCACTGTTCAACTGCGAGAAAGAGTTTTTCCACCCTCACGGGAGGTCAGCCAGTTGACGTCCACTCCTGACGGAAGTCTCTGAAAATGTCCCCTCACTGCTGCTTAGGGACACCTTTTATAGAATAAATAATCATGGGAAAAAGCTTTCTAACAGGCCTTCCCTCTCAGATGTGAATTATAAAAAAATGCTGGCTTGTTTAGGTAAACCTTGACAGGAATGTGTTGAAAGCTGGCCACCGTTTCGAGACACGCCTTTCTAGGTCAATCTGCTTTCTGCACTAAAGAAAAACAAAAAGGGGCATATTTATACTCTGTTTGCGCCGGAATTGCGTCGTTTTTTTTTTATGCAATTCCGACGCAAAACTAACTCCATATTTATACTTTGGCGTTAGACGCGTCTAGCGCCAAAGTCCATGGAGTTTGCGTCATTTTTTAGCGTGGACACCTACTTTGCGTTAATGATATGCAAGGTAGGCGTTCCCGTCTAAAAAATGGACTCCGAGGCATGTGCGCCGTATTTACACTCCCGGGCAAAATTCACGGCCGGGAGTGGGCGGGTCAAAAAAAATGACGTCCGGCCGCCTTTGCGCCGTTTTTTAGCGCCTGGTCAGGGCAGGCGTTAAGGGACCTGTGGGCTCGGAAGGAGCCCAGAGGTGCCCTCCCATGCCCCCAGGGACACCCCCTGCCACCCTTGCCCACCCCAGGAGGACACCCAAGGCTGGAGGGACCCATCCCAGGGACATTAAGGTAAGTTCAGGTAAGTTTTTTTTTTTTTTTTGTGGCATAGGGGGGCCTGATTTGTGCCCCCCTACATGCCACTATGCCCAATGACCATGCCCAGGGGACAGAAGTCCCCTGGGCATGGCCATTGGGCAAGGGGGCATGACTTCTGTCTTTGCTAAGACAGGAGTCATTTCAATGGGGGTTGGGAGTCGAAAAAAATGGCGCAAATCGGGTTGAGGTGAAAAATTTGCCTCAGCCTGACTTGCCCCATTTTTTGGCGCCCAAGCTCCATATCCCCCTATGCCGGCGCTGCCTGGTGTACGTCGTTTTTTTTCACTCACACCAGGCAGCGCCGGCGGCTAACGCCGGCTAACGTCATTGAATAAATACGGCGCCCGCATGGCGCTTCAGAATGGCGTTAGCCGGCGCAAATTTTTTTTTTGCTAACGCAGTTTTGCGTCAAAAAGTATAAATATGGCCCAAAATATGCACTTCCTTATCATGCTATAGTGTTTGGCAGGAGAAAATAAGAAAAACACAAGCTTAGTTTACCATGTGGAAAAACACAGCTCATCTGCAATGTCTCAACTGCAATGTCTAACGCCACGATAAATCCAATACGCAGCTAAACTGAATATAAAATGTAATGACTAACACCACGATAAAGCCAATAGGCAGCTAAACTGAATGCAAAATGTATTCTGCAACTGGTGAACATTGAACAACTAATATGCACAGTGGTGAAACACAAAGTTGATGGTCAAACATACTTATTTTCACTACATCACTGAATGATAGTTCCTCTAAGGACCAGGTTTTCTGTATGCATATGATTTTTATTTCTACTAAAATGGTGAGATCAATGGAAGGATGAGTGCAAAATTCTGTGGGAGGAAATCTAAATGGTTATGGTTTAATTTCCTCACAATGGTTTGGTACACAACCTCACAAAATTCTTAGGGCATAAGCGCTAGAGCTGAAAGCACAAGCAAGCTGTCTAGATCAGGAAGACCAGTCTTCAGCATGCTAGTTACTCATACTATCACCCAGCTCTATGTTTTAATTGAGAGTCAAAATCCCTAAATAAGGTGGACCTTGCCTGGATAGCCCCCTGTGCATCTGGAATGGCATGCATCAGTTAGCATTTTGGTGGACTATTTAAAATAAAGAGTTTCATCAATAGAAATATCAAGGTAGCCAGCTTTCACTCAAAGGAGTAGACTGTTATGAAAGTAAAAATGATATTCAATTTTGTGGGGTTCAGTAGTGCAATAACACAATTGTCAAAAAGTTGTTTTTTCTTTCATACTACATTTTTTCTTTGATACTAAGGGCCATATTTATACTTTTTAACGCAAAACTGCGGCGCCGCAGTTTTGCGTCAAAAAAGTTATCGCCGGCTAACGCCATTTCGTAGCGCCGTGCGGGCGTAAAATTTATACTTAGACGCACGGCGGCGCAAGCAACAGGTGGGAGTCATTATTTTTTACACACACCGCGGCGTCAAGTCGTAAAGGAAAACGATGTTAACGCGGGCGGAAATGACTGTGGGTCGATTTACGACACCGCAAACCGGATATGCACTGTTTTTTGACGCAATAGCGTCAAAAAACCTCGCAAACACTGCAAGTGCACCAGAGGAGAGCCAAAATGGATCCCAGATGCCACTACAGACCCCAGGAAGATGACAGCAGACCAGGAACCATCCAGGACGATCCATACAAGAACCAGGACATTTATAGAAAGAAAAGAAAGTGTCTCTTCAGTGCAGAGGAGCTGGAAATCCTGGTTAAAGAGGTGACGGAACACCAGCACCAACTGTTTATCACCTCAAAGTTTCCAATCAGTAGGAGAGAGGCCATATGGCAACAAATTGTTGACAAGATTAACAGTGTGGCAGAAGTACGCAGGACAGTCACCGAGTGTAAGAAACGGTGGCATGACTGCAAACGCAGGACCAAGGAAAAGATGGCCAGGAACAGGAAGGAAGCACTGCAGACTGGAGGTGGGAGCCCAGCACACCAGGAGGCCCTGGACCACATGGAGGAGATGGTCGCAGCCGTCATCCCTGAGGAGATCGTCACACGGATTCAAGGACAGGACAGCGCAGACTACCACGAGACAACGCACATGCAGGGTAAGTCGCATGGGGAATTAAAATACAATAATGTTGACTGTAAGCAGGGGGGAATACCTACTACACATTGCATGTAAGTCATCATATACATGGAGTGGCATGGGTAAAGGGGTACTGCAGGGGGGCATGGCCTGCACAAACATAAGCTGGGGCACAACATTACACTACACCAACAACAGTCCCACGGGGGCATGCTGTCATGCCAACAATGGAGCAAAGGGAAAGCCTCGACAGGAGGGAAGGCCACTACGTCAAACTTACATCCTGGAACTTGTCAGCCAACATATCTCCTACAGTAACTAGGGCCCTATTAGCAATCCTCTAGGCAAAATGACAACTGCAATGTAACTGCAACAACAGTTGCCACTACCACCTCTGATCTGTGTGAAGCTCAAGTAGCCAATGGCAGTAACCTCCCCATGGAACATACATACCTAAATTAGGGGGTGAGGATGACATCTGCAACAATCTCCTGAAACAAGACAAAGGCCCCAGTACACTCAAATGTCAATGCCCATAGGTGTCACAAACATCAGCCAATGTAAACAACAATAGGAGTGACACAGCACTAAGGACACACCCATGCTGCATATGTCAGGGTCCATCCCGTGCCTGGCAAACAAGGCAACATCACAAATGTCATACTGCTCAGACAACAGCATTGAGGAGGGGACACATGGAACTGGTCAATGAAATACACCTGCACAGTCAGAGGAGGAAATAGGACACTGATACGATTATCAGGGCAATCCAATGTAACGCACATTACCCAACATCAGCAGGACACATTGACAATATCAACATCCATATCACATCATAACATTGCCATGCATAGGATATGCTACATGTCAATTACAATTAAGTCAATGTGAACGCTCAGGGATTGGGGCAGGTCCTGAGAGTCAAGTGTGCTGCCAGGACCATCAGAACACCCACAGCCAGTGAAAGGTCTCACCATGAGAATGGATATACACGGAGGGTCGAGTAGGACAAAAAGCTGGCTATTCTCTATTTGGCATAAAGCAACA
The DNA here is from genome assembly GCF_031143425.1 of Pleurodeles waltl. NCBI lineage: Eukaryota > Metazoa > Chordata > Amphibia > Caudata > Salamandridae > Pleurodeles > Pleurodeles waltl. The sequence continues at coordinate 253,121,701 of NC_090437.1, read as the reverse complement.
CCTAGAGGCGATGAGGCTGACAAGTCTGATAACTCAATAACATACATGTGACAGACAGGTGGGCCATAGGCCTGAAACAATGCCCAGCTGAATGACAGCAGATATCAATACAAAACAAGATCACATAGTGAATTCATCAAAAGGCAGGCACGTCACGTCAAAATTGTCACAACACAGACACACTAATTGTACCCTGTTTCATTGCAGAGGAAGATGGATCACCTGCCGGTATGCCTGTCCCAGATTTCCCTGATGACATGGATGACGAGCCCATAAACATTCCCCAGGAGACGATCCAAAAGGTCCTTGAAACCCTCCAGACCCCACCTTCAGTCACAACGAGGAGCACAGAACAAGCAGCCATCGCAGAGGAACAACCCACCACCCCAATTGCAAGACCTGCCAGCTCCAATACAGCTGAGGACTCTGACGACACTGGCACCAGCTTTGAAAGAACTGTAGTTGGAGTACAGCGGGAGCTGGCCAAGGAGGTGCGGGTGGGGATGCAAACTATGGCAGCCAGCCTTGAGGGGGTGCGTTCGTGCATGATGTCATCTGCAGATCAGGCAGCAGCTATGCAAGCCCTAACATCCATACTGCAAGGACTACAAGAAACTGTCAAGGAATTCATCACTGCAGTAAGGGAGTTGCCACAACACCTCGCACCCCAAACATTCCACTGCATGCACAAATGCAATCATGACTCCCTCAGGGCCGACCTGGCTGCCTACCATCGTGATGTGGCTGCAATTCTCAAAAACCAGCAGACCCTCCTTGCTGCAGTACTGCCCTTAAGACCTTCACAGGGAGCAGAGACCGGGATGTCTGACTCCACGTCTTCTAACACTGAGGTGTGTGTTGCCCCTTCACAACCAACAACAACAAGGACAAAGCAGGCAACACACACATCAGAAGAAGACGACATGGAACAGATAACATTCACACGGAAGAGTATCCAGAAGCACTAGTTCCTGCACCATGGCCTACTTTTATAAAGGTCCTACGTTTTGTCAAATGCCAGTCTTACAACAACTATACTCAATGACTGTTCTGCTAACCACTGTATAACTTGTCAGCATGCCCAGTTAATGTCTCTCTCCTACTATTCGGCAAATCCTGTCCCTCTGCACTGTCTGTAACATCCCCCTAGCATGTCAGTAGCATTACCTACACCCCTTCTGTAGGATCACCATGTAAGATTTCACTAGAACGCACTCAGCAAACATGGACAATGTACATATTGCACTACAGCACCTATCAATAAATAGCACTTGCACAGCAAAAGTGTCTCTGTGTAATTTGACACATCAACTGTGCAGTAGATGACACAAATGTGCCTGTGTGACAATCATGTAGCTTGTCAATACAACTGTCCTGACATCATGTAGTCAGATACATCTGTGCAGTGGCCAGGATTGCATCAAAGCCTGCCCATCCTGAGGAGAATAACTGATGAAGTCAGAAACCACACACAATCATGCTGTGTTGGACAGAATAATGCTTCATCAAGAGATATCAAAGTCAACTAATAGGGACTGATAAATGTTGTCACCATGCAATACTAAAACATTGAACTGTGCAGTCTAATCTAAGCAAACACTACAAAACACAGCATCAATCAACCTTTCTGAGTAAACATCCAAATAGGTAATCATGCGGAATTTTTGCACAAATGATCTATGTCAGTTATGAAGACAAGAAGACAAGAGTGTTACCAAGAACTCATCTTCAAAGATGTCCCTGAACATCACACTGCAGTCCGACCTAAACATGTCCCCACAATACCAAGTCTTGAAGCACACATTGTGACGTAGAAAACATACTCATCGACAAAAATCCTTTGTGATCCATGTCAACACCGATTGGTGGTTCTAACAAATGGTGGATACTTACCAAGGTAGCACTGGGGTAGCTGCCATTTTACACCTCAGTTTGTATTTGTTTGTAGCATAGGACACAAATGTCATAGAACAACAATCATCTACACTGATGCCAAGGCCATGATCAAGTAGCAGTTAACACATAATGCAAAGGGTTATCTATATATTTATTCAAAACTGATCACACCAGGGGCAACTAAGGGAAAATTAATACCTACCCTAATCTAACCTGACTACTCATTACCCACAACTGTCCCTAACTAACTTAAGCTAAACTTACTCTTCACATATAATGAATCGATCTAAACATCAACCCCCCACCCACCATTATGAGACAGGACACATGCAGGACAACACATACTAACCTACACACATACTATACTATCCTAAACATTCATATATATATATATATATATATATATATATATATTTTTAAACACACAGGAACCCTAACATTGACCCCCACCCACCCACCCACACACTTCATAAGGAAAAGTAGAAAGAATCAGGACCCCCAACCCTCCTCCCTAACACTAACTAAACTAACAACCTATACTAACCTAACACTAATCCCCCAAGCCCACTAATCATGATAACAAGGAAAGAGGAGGGAGGGGAGGGAATTATGTCCATTGAATACATCATTCCTAGAGGTTGGCCCTCCGGAGGGTCCGCCTGATAGACCTGACTCGCTTCTTGATGTAGCCGACATCCTGGCTAAGATTGTTCACCTTCCTTATAACTTTGTCCATTTTGCGTTCCAAAGCCAGGAATGCCGCAGGGTCGATTGGTGGTGCTGCTGCTGTTTGTGTCCCGGCAGAGGTGCTCTGTGGGCGTGTTGAGCCTAGCCCACTGGACTGTCCTGCAGCTGTCACACTGCTGGGGCCTGGGTGTGTTGCAGAGGCAGGGACAACTGTCCCCGCTGTGGCTGGGGCCACCTGGGGAGAACCGGTGGTTGTGGTGGTGGTGGCTGTAGTGGGCAACCTTGGGCCACCCTGTGGTGAAGCCCACCATGCTCCGGAGGCCCGATCCGACTGGTATTTATGGGCCATCCTTCGGAACCCCGACTGCACCTGCAGGATGTGTCGGTACCTCATGGCATGCCTCTCAAATTCATGCTTCTGTGCGGCAGTCATGTTTGCAGCTGTGAAGACAAAGGGCAACTATTTACCATAGGAACTGCATTGTGTGGAATAGCACAAGTGGTCAATCTGACAATACATCTACTGTACTTGTAACAGCTCATATCACCATACAGATCTTTGAAAGTCTCAGAGCAAGTACATGGAAAGCCTGCCTACAAAGGTAATCTCACACATAGCACATACAAAATCTACATGATGGGTAACAACTGGCAATAACTTGTCATCAAAGTACTGACAGTTGCAGCTAACAATCATGCTGCACCTCCTCCGCCTATTGCCTGGACTACATATGTCAGTGTACGTGATAACAATCACAAACTTCAAGGTCTGCAATTTGTAATGGGATTTGCTAGTATAGTACTCATGTGCCATAACTGAGTGTGTACACTAGGTTCAAAACCATATTTCATATAATCACAAGTATGTGTAACATACTGGTTGCTTCAGTCCTAGGTACCCTATTCACAAACCCATGCCTGTGTTTGAGGGGGGGAGGGGGAGAACAACAAACAATCCCAAAATAGATGCACACCCAGGAGTGTATAGAAAGCTCAACATGTTTTTGGCTCCACACACACACCACCAGTAAGGGCTATCAACAAATTGGAGTCAGCTAAACCTTGTCCTATCCAAGGTCCACACATGTCAATATGTACTGACCTAGGGCAACATCACATACTTCCAGTGAGGCATAATTTTCAACAGACACAGAGGAGCAAGAACACCCATGATCATGAATAGCATGCACACCTAGGCCGTTGCACTCCAGTCCCACACACTTCTAGTACAACTTGTGGAAGTACATGCTCCCAGAAGATCCAACCTACAGTGTACTCAGTACATCGGTTAATAGGGAAGCAGCAGTCTTCAGACAAGCCATTTGCAGAAGCTATCTGGGAGAATGTCAGTCTGACATGCAGACTCAGACCGAGACGAGTCACAGTGCAACTCTTATTGTAACTAGTGTATTCCACATGACTCACCCCAGTTCCCATAGCGGGCCCTACAGGAATGGCCTACAAACCCAAGATCAGACAAATGGATAAGCATTGGTCAACTCAAAATAATGTGATAACTGAAATCCCACTAATGGAACAAGACTAATGATTGGGCAGCGCATCACACCTTGCAATGTGTTCAACACACAGGAGTCCATCAGACATCACCAGCAAACACAAAACATAACACACATGCCAACACTCACTGTAGGTGTCGGGGTCCTCAAAACGAGCCACCTCTCCCACTGTGTACGGTGCAGGTCCACCTGTAAAGCATGGAAGGAAGAATATGCTCAGAATCCGTGCACTGACAAACAATTTCAAATACAAATACAATGTGATAAGCTGACATGAGTAATGAAACACTTTCAGACATGCTCATACTGCATGGAATAATTCCTGGGCAACATTTACATAGGATGGGTCTCCTGCTACAGTTACACACACTTCTACACACATGCAGTGGCCCTGACTGTCATGTGGTGGCAAACATGCACCTCCATTAGTGTGCAGCAACAATATAGGTGTGTATTCATCTCATCATGTGCATCCAAGAGAGACATCCAAAAGCTGGTTACTTGAGGACTGCATGACCTGTCAAACAGCCTATGTGGTCATGACACATTTGTGACAGTTAGGTACATGGTACAGAGGGCCAGGTACTTTGGCAATACCTCGTGTTGTTACAGTTTCATAAATTGATGTGTCCAAACAATGGTGATTGGCACCAAACATAGATGTTTGCACCCTAGTCCATACCTTTGGACTGCCATCCCTAATCGGATTTTGGCACAAGTAACAAAAAATACCTGTCGAAGATGTTAGCTGGGGGCAGCTGACTCCTTTACAAATATGGTTCATGTTCAGATCTGGCATGTATCAATAAAATATGAAGGAGCACATTTATCCCGAACAGGCATAGCACTTCCGTGAACACTTTCCCTACACACTCACCAGACACACATGAGACATATGTCTGGGCCACATTGCTATCATCAATTGACGTGAAGGCAGCACTCATTTTCAGCATCATGTAGGGTGTCCAATGTCAGTCTAGCTATAGCGTCAACATATGTAGGTATGATGTTACTACATCCATACTTCACTGGCAATTGTGACCTGTAGAGTCCTGATTGCGTCATTAATGTTTCGCTTGTCTGACACAAAGGCGGCACTACATTACATTCAGCAACAAGCAACCTGTAAGTGTGGAAAACATGAGCTGCCTGACTGCTAGCATTTGTCATCCTTCACATAGTGCATCAATTACCCTGTATGTTTCCCTAACATTACACACAGTCAGCTACTTATCTGGCAGAATGGGTACCAATCATCTCATGTCACTACACAGCTTTTAATTGTGCACATTTACATGATCTGTACTGACCAACATGGCCACCAATCATGATTCCCAGGTGGTCCAGCAGATCTTGCTCCTTGGAGATCAGGTCAGCCCAGCGGTGCTTCAGTTGATGCTCATTCCGTTGGCTCCCATACAGATGCACCAAGTGATGGCGCACCTTCCCCCACCGGACTTTTCGGGCCTCCGTGTGATACCCCTGTATCACCCTACCCCCAGCCTCCAGCATCAGTGGGAGGAAATGGCAAACCAGCCATATGAACCCCCCCAATTCCTCCTCACCCATCCTGGAAAGACGTGGCCTACCAGACATTTAGGCAAAGAAAAATGGGAAAAAGTAATAGTAAAAAAAAAAGAAAAGGGGGAAATGGGGAAAGTTTGAGTGAGGAAATACAAAGAAAACTTAACAAATAGAAGAGCCCAACTATCCCCTATATAACAGTACCCACAACAGACTCCCAAAGACAATAAATACAACACTGGACTGGACAAATTTATACAACACACACTCAGACAGTATTCTACAACAATATATTGATGACAAAACAACAAGTAAGATGGCACTCTGGACACAAAAGCACAAATTCACAGGACAACACTTTGCACACAGCCACACAGTGTAGAATAATCAGAGACTGCAAAGTGAAAGTTAAAGTACACCCACTGTACAGATTCTGTAAACAGGATATCCTATTCCATCACATCCTGCATAACATGGCCGCCGTTTTTTTCCATTATGGTCATATTTTCACGCATACAGGTCGTGCGTCATATTTTTTGATGCACAGGAGTGCAAATAATGCAGAGTCAAAATATTTTTAATAATTGGTAAATAATGTTTGTTTGCGGCATAATTTACAGTTCCAGAGGTGAAAATTAAGCCGCAGCCGAATATTATTTCTATTCATAAAAAAATGTTTTGACTCTGCATTATTTACACTCCTGTGCGTCAAAAATTATGACACACAAGCTGTATGCGTGAAAATATGACGCATAATGACAAATATGTATTTCATTTGTCCAAATGAGTAATGGAATTTTGCATGACCAAACGGTGCTAAGTGATAAACACTGGGGTTAGCTAAAGCAAATGTCCTTATAGGATGTATAGAAGGTATTCACAGTGCAATAGTAATGATTGGCCATAATGGATATTACTCATAATTGCGCACACCTGTAGGTAATTGCTGATTGCAACTTTCAAAATATGAAAGAGCTAACATGATGTCTTCATTAGCTAATTTGTGAGCACATGTATCAAGCTATTCCAAATTGCAAAATGGCCATTTAGGTATTGCAATTGTTGCCTAAACCTTTTTTGGGGGTAACCATGTGCTAATTACGAGTTAATGTAGCTAAAATATGTTTCACTATTGATATGTAGGGCACACATGCCCCTTATGCATGTGTGTGCTTCACATGTCCGTAAAAAATGTCTAATTGGGGTGCAGCAGAGGGGATCTTAGGCCCCCAGCACCCTCGGGTTTGCTGTTCCTGACTTGCAAATTTATCAAAGGTTTTCCCAAATTCAGTAATGCTAAACCATTGGCAGCAGGCCCATAGATGCAAATTGAGTATGATTCTATTTTTGCAAATCTGTAATACCATTTGCCCATTTGAAGTTTGCCCTATTACTTCTTTAGAGAATTCTGACATACCATTTAGCATTGATTTAATAGCAAATTCTCAACGTTCCTTATATCATGATAGCAAATAGGTTTTTGATGTATGTGGCCCTTTATGCATTACCAGGTTTAGTGGCATGTTTCAATCTTCCTGCTAGGTTACAACTGGGACACTACTGTGATAGGCTGCTTGCAACCATTTTGTTGATTGGATGGTACATGTACATGTGTGTGGTCCAATGTTGATCCAGTATCAACTGTTAAGGTGTATGTTGTCACTGTAACATCCAAGTCTCATCATGAGTTAGTGGCAGCTAATCGTGTATCTAATGAGTATCGTTTGTAGCTAAATATGACTAAAGTCATTAAGGACATGGTAACCTACACGTGGATGGTCCCACCCTGTCACTGAAGACGTGTAATGAGACTTTCAACTGGGCAACCTTGGTGTGCTGAGTGAGAGAATGTCTCAGGTGTCTGGATCCGGCATGTGTCATTGCAACAATTGTACTCAAGTTGGCCTCTGTGGATGGAAATGCATCAGGAAACATCATAGCCTCTGTGCAGAATTAAATGGCTGGTATTCACCACACACGAGCCATCTCTATTATTTGAACAATGTTACTCAGCGTGTGAACTGTCAGGGTCCTCATATGTGTCGACTTTTCATGGACATTATCTGAGGTTGCTGGTTCTGCTGGAGGCCACGTACACCATCAAAGGCTATGGCCCAGGTACACTGTCACACTTTGTAGTTTAGGCATTAATGAGGCCCAGACAATGGATGGGGCATGAATTCGCTATTCAAGGGCACTGTAACAAATATGATACAAATAAAAGTCAGATGATGCAATACAATGTATTTGAGTATACATTGATGAGGCAAATGATAAATTAGCCTCTGAGGAAAGAGAGGTTTTGGACAGCAAGTGTAGTCCATATGTGGCCACCGGGTATCTTTAGGGTGACCCACGGACAGATGCTAGTCAGGCTGACAGGATGCTGGGTCAATCCGGAGCCAGCTCTTTGACAAATGACATGATCAGTGGTCTGACTAGGACTGGTCAGAGGGAGCAGTAGACAGTTGACATGTCACACTGTGTATGTCCTGTGTTGTTTTGAAGGTGACACATGAACCCTGATAAAGTGTTACACTGCAACATTAGTAGCAATGCTTAATGGTGCAATTGCCCAAATGACAACATCTATGCTGTAGGAGGCATCAGCAGGGACGGGGCATGTAAATTTGGGTGGTGTGCATGGAGGGGATCACTGGTGTGGCCTCCATCAGTGTCTCACAAGTCCTGTCGGATGAGATTTGCTTTAAAATGGCATCCAGTACCTTTCACACGGGAAGCAATCTACAGGTGATACCAGGCCTTAAAAATTCCATGCCAGTGTATTATTTGAGCTGACTTCCATGCAGTGAGATGGTACTATGATAATGGTAGGCATAGGAAAGGGTGTGGCACACTGGATGACTCTTGTAAGTGTGTGTGTGTAGATGAGGGAATCTCAGGGTACACATATCAGCATTCCAGGGACCTCTTCAGACAGGTGGGGTGTGACCAGGTGCATGGTTGTGTAAGGTTTTTAGAAAAGGGCTGACATGTAGATGGGATGTGATGTGCTGGATGCTTGTCATATGTGCGCCACTTGTGCTGTGTATGTTCTGCTTATGTGTAACTCTAGTGACAGATAGTCATTGCAAAGATTGTATGTAGTTGGAATTACTGCTGCCAAGAGTCTGGTCATACATTCCTGTTCCTGAAGCAAAAGCATGTCAACTACCTGATGTATGAGGCCTGTTTTCCCCTAGTTGAGTGATGATGTTTTAGTTGTGTGCCATATGCTGCGATGAACCATGTTTCCAACATGTATGTGTGTAATAGGTGTTGTCCTCATCTATTGCCCTTCAAAGGTGAACTGTACAGGATGTCAGTCATTTACATTGTGTGTGTATGTGACCGTTGTATGATAGGTATCACATTTGTAGTGTATTTTTCTGTGTCCTGATTGTAATATCATTAATGCTCCATGAGGCGACACTCTTCTTCTGATATTTAGAGCTAAAGGTGTGCCGAAATGAATAGCCAGACCATGATGTGGTGTTTGTTATCAGTGTTTATTTATAATAGTTCATTAAGTGGTGATGGTGATAATATTTAAAAAAAATTGTTCACATTGTGTTGGCGCCTACGCACTCCAGCAGCCGTGTTTGGTTGTTCCCCCTCCTGTGGCAGGGCAGCATCCTCCTCTTCCTCGTCTTCAGGCATGTATGTGTCTGGTTCCAGGAGGGGAATGTTCCTTTTGACACAAATGTTGTGCAATATTGCACATGTGAGGATGATCCTACAGACCATCTCGGGGGAATATAGGAGGCTACCACCAGTGATGTCGAGGCAGCGGAACCTTGACTTGAGGATGCCGAAGGTCTGCTCGACAATGCTGCGTGTCCTCTTATGGGCCTCATTGTATTTACGCTCTGTAGCAGTACTCGGGTTGCCAAATGGTGTCATAATCCATGGCTGGATGCCATACCCCTGATCAGCTGTGTTGTCTTTGACTCTTTTGTGTACTGATGTGACATCCTATACTTGTAGGCTATACCATCTGCATTGTGTTGTTTCCTTGGCTGAGCAAGTGTTTGTCTGCTAACCGTTTGTCATCAGTATGTTTTGGGATTTTCAGTGCAGTGTGCCCTCCCTAGCATTGTGACTTGTCATACAGGTGTCCTTGTGTCTTCACTTGGGGTGAGTTGATAGTTCAATGTAGAGTTTTAATTGTAAGTGTTGTTAACACGTCCATATCAAAGTACCCTGGACATCCCATACCTTTAGGCTTATGCAATGTATTAATGTAAATGTCATTGGGATACTTACAATTTGCAAGGTGACATTTCGGCAACCACACTCATTAATGTCTTCACATTAGGCTGTACAGTAAAATCCAATGTGTGACAGGTTCAACGGTGACTTAAGAAACATGGCTAGTGATGTAAGGACCTCAGTGTGTTCGAGTGTAGATGTTGCTGTTGTGGTGTATGTGTTGTTTGTCCTAGAGGGTTGCTGTGCAGTGTGTATATAAGTAGGTTTTTGTACTTACCAACAAGTAGTCCATTGCCATACCGTCCATCCTGGAAGTGTTGGTTGATGGTGCAGTGACGGAAGATGAATGAGTCATGTACACTCCTAGGATATTTAGCCACGATGTTGGTGATCAATCCCTGGTGATCGACTATGGCCTGCACGTTGATTGAATGTGTGTGCTTCCTGTTGCGGTAAAGGTGTTCAGTTGCAGCAGGTGGCACAAGGCGTACATGTGTGCAGTCGATTGCACCAAGGACGTGTGGGAAGCCACTGATTGCGTAGAACCCCTGTTTAGTTTCCTGCTGCTTCTGCAGTGTGTTAGGGAAGCAGATGTGGTGGGGTGTCAGGCGAATGATGGCATCCAGTACTTTGGGCAGAAATGCGGAGAGGGATGGTTGTGATATTCCGCCTACCAGGGCACCAGTTGTTTGAAAAGAGCCACTTGCCAGCATGTGGAGTACGGCAAGCAGCTTTGTTTCAGTTGGTATGGTGTGGGGTGTCACCAAAGTGGGGGCCAACTGCTGTTCAATGTTTCGCAGCAGCTGCTGAATGGCCTGCCAGTTCAACCGGTACCTCTGTATGATGTCGTGTTCCCTGAGGCTCTGAAGGGTTGTTCTTGGGCGGAATATCCTCTCCTGCCTTCTGTACTGCCTTTGGGGTCCCTGCTGGTGTTGTTGTAGCTGCTGTTGCTGCTGCTGGGCTCTGCGTCTGCGTGCACGCTGGATTAGAATGACCTCCATGGCTCCCTGTTGCTGCTCTGCTGCTCTGCTGTTTGTTCTATGTGTTCTTATTAAATACAGGTGTGTTTGCCCCATTTTAACGCCTGCCCTGACCCAGGTGTTCATTTTTGATGCAAATCGGGCTGTACGTCATTTTCTGGCTCCGCCCCCCGGCCGTGCGTCATTTTTGCCCAAAAGCATAAATACGACGCACGGCCGTCTAAGACATTTTTTGGACGGGGACGCCTACCTTGCATATCATTAACGCAAGGCGGGTTGCCGCATCCAAAAAATGACGCACATGGCGGAATTTTGTCGTCCGCGGGCTCGGGCGTCAAAGTTTAAATACGGGGCAACGTTTGCACTGATTGTACGTCAACATTTTTGAAGCACGATCGGCGCAAACGGAGCATAAATATGCCCCTAAATTTCTGCATTGCCAGACTGCTTTGCTACTCAGAAATGACCTGATGAATACCCCTTGACACTTGAGATACTGAGATAATGCTTTTATGTGCACAGCACAGACATCGCATTTAGGCAATACTTTGCTATACATTTGTGTAAAAAAAATATGATAACATGATTTGGGTCCCACTATCTATGGTTATGGAATCCAATATTCTTTTCTGAGGCTTTGCCAAAAAATGAGCATTACCCAGGCTTATTTGTTTTTTACTTTACCTTGGAGGAAATATGAGTTGCAAGAGCCTGCAGAATTTATAAGTTGCCACTTCAATAGATTAATGATTCTGGTGTGAATATTATTGGTAATAAAACTGCAAGTTCCATCTGAGGATATGTACTGAGTCAAAGCTGAAGTGTCCTGTGTCCACCACCTACTGCCTTACTGGCAACCCAACAATGTCTCTCTTGAAGCATCTTGGACCAAGTACACTTTACATGTTTGTTTGCTAGTGTCACATGCAATGCTGCAACGTCATTGTTGCACCACTCGGCCAATTCATATATTAGTTACTGTTAGAAATTGGGTCTCTAATTTGCAGAGGTTTGCACTCTGTCCACTCAGAGACCACAATCTTAGTCAGGGCAAGCAAGATACACACTGAAAATGTACCTGTACTCACACTCTGGTAGCTTCGCACAGAGCAGTCAGGAGAAAACTAAAGAGGCAATGTGTAAAGTATTTTGTGCGCACAAACAGTACCACAGTTAAAAGACCACAAAAGGATTCTGCACCAGTTTAGAAAAACAGCCAATATTTATATGTGCCACACAAGGGCAAAACAACAAAAATCCAACTTACAAAGTCTAGTTATGAATTTTTAAAGATTATGTCAAAATGCAGTGGTTAGAAGACAATGGCTCCATCCAGGGCTATCTGGTCACACTGGACAGGGGCAAATCCGAAAGGTCAGTCCGACCACGATGGAGTGCGGGCTAGGCCCAGGAGTCACGCAAATCCTCTGACAGTACCTTTGTTCATTCGATGCTTGGTGAGGATGCGTTGATCCATAAGAGGGGATTTGCCACGCTCGCAGGTGATCCGGTGTTTCCTTATCGGGCAATGTTGTTGAAGTGTCGATTTACAGAAGCAATGAGTACTGCTTCCACTGCTTTGGTGCTGCATCGGCTAAGCCAGGGCTGCATTGTACATTGGGGTAATTGTGTCATACAGTTGGTGAGCAATGTCTGCGGCTTCGATGCAGGCAGTGGCGTTTCTGCAGTGGGATGTATGTGTTCTAATTGATGCACCGGTGTTGTTGTGTCAGTTTGTGTGCTGCAGTGCCATACTCACATCCAAGGGCCCAGAACTGTATTTGGCATCACTTGGCAGAGCAGGACTCACAGCAGAGGAGAGCAGGTGTGGTAGCAAGATGCAGGTGAAATCTTTGATATCCTTGAGATGCAGGAGGCAAGCTCAGTCAGGCCCTTCAAGAAACTTTAGATTGCATGATGTAGAGCATTAGATCCAGTCCTGTCACTCCCAGGCAAGAAGTAGCAGGCAGCAGGCCAGCAGAGCAGAACAAAAGTGGTAGTCCATCCTGACAGCAGAGCAGTCCTTCTTCCATGTAGAATGTCCTCAGTCCAGCAATGTTCTGAGTATATGGTGTCAAATGCCCAGTACTTGTACCCAAAATAGACTTTCATATAGGGGTAACTTGTGAAGTGCACAAGGTACCCAGCCCTGGCTCTGGGGTACCATTAGGGGGTAGTCAGCCCTTTGTGTGAGGGCAGAACACTGCCTATTGAGTCTATTCAGATGTAAGTGTGAACTGCCTATTCCTCTCCCCGCCCAGGAAAACTATCAGTATGCAGAGGAATGCAGGGGTATCTCCTGTCACACTCAGCCCATACTGTTTGAGACTGTCTGGAGAGAAGGCACAAATGTAGCTGTCACCTAAAACCCAGATACAATCAATCAATCAGGAAATATAAGCACACTACTCAGCTGTGAGGGTCTCAAGGCGCTGAGGAGGAGAGAGGGGAGAAGGATTCATGCATTCAAAGACAGGCTAAGGCACAGAAGGGTTAAAGTGAGAAAATTCCACTTTCTAAAAGTGGCATTTTCAGCCCTGCATTTTAAAAACCAACTTTAGCAAAAGATGTATTTGTACACTGTGAGTCCAGAGACACCAAACTCTGTTTTTCTACCTTTTTCCCAGTAGAAATTACAGTTAGAAGATGTTCCAAGTTAATCAAAATGTTAGTCTATATGAGAGTTAGCCCTTGCGATAGTGAAAAAGGAATTTAAGAGTTTTTCACTACCTGGACATGTTAAACTTAAAAGTACATGTGCAACTTTTTAAATACACTGCACCCTGCCCTTGGGGCTAACCAAGGCATATCTTAGAGGGGTGGCATGTGTAATTATGAAGAGCCCCCCTCCTGTGCCCCGTCCTTACCTGATAATCCGGCCGAGTCCCCATCTCCCTTTCCTCACAAAATGCAGCCCGCAACAGCTAAAAGAGAAAAGGGACAAAGCATTAGAGGACAGGAAACTAATACAGAACAGGACCTGGAAACTAACAAAGGACATGCCCTTGCAGGACACAAGGGGCAGAGTGAGGGATCTACAAGGAGGAACTGATCAGCTAAAAAGGGAGACCACACCTGGGGGATTATCATCCGTGATGCAGTGCATGGAAACAGACGCAGGATGATGACACAAGGGAAACCACAGAGGAGCCAATGTGGAGAGACAAGCAAAACCCCAGAAAGAAGTGGACTTCAAGCAGGAGGGAGAAGAGTCAAGTCACGACCCTTGCCTCCAGAATGAGGAAAGCAAGAGTGCGGTCGAAAAGGAGGAGTTACCAGAAACCTGGTACAACGACTGGTGGATGCCACCAATTGAAGCCTTAGAGCCCACCACAACTCTGGCAGATTGTGGCTAGTGTGGTGAGTGGGGAGGGCAGACACCTGAGAGTTTTTTTTCCTGTTTCTCTTTCTTCCTTTGGTTCTCTTCTGTTGATTTTATGGGTTTTGTTTGAGCCTTAATATTTTTCCTTTTTTCTAGATTGATAAAAGGGTGGGGGAGACCTGAACTCAAGGACATATAGTTGTGTGGGTCACTGACTGTATACAAAGAGGCATACCCTTAGATTTAGTCTTTCTTTGCCCAACCCTGAGTGGCTATGGCATCCCAGCTATAAACCTACACATCTTTCTTGTGAGCCTCAACACTATTTTGTTCACTCACTGGGAACCAACCCTCACAAAGCACCCCAGGTGTTATAGCGAAGATATTCCTTTTGGCCTGAGGCCCAAATACTTACCATATTTCAGGTGCTCCTTGCTTCAAGGGGGTTGGCAGTGACACTCAGTGGGAGGAGCTCCAGGAAAAGAGATGAAAGGGAAATGACTTCATCATTCCAATTGTGAAGAACAGAATAAAAACAGAGACAGTGGACATATACCCATAAAGATCTGCTCCACCCAAGAAAAATGTATCGAAATTTCATTTTTTGTTGTTATCTTCTAGTAAAACATCAAGATTCAGAAATCAAACAACCCTCTGAAGCCATATTTCCATTCATCCCTATTACAGTAATGAAAATTGGGTTTTGGGCCTAGCAAGTGGGTATACTTGGGAGTACAAACTGCACACACAGGCTCTGCAATGGCAGGCCTGAGATATGTTTGAAAGACTGCTGTAGTGGGTGGCACAACCAGCGTTCCAGGCCCACTAGTAGAATTTGACTTACAGGCCCTGGGCACACATAGTGCACTTTACCCAGGACTTACTGGTAAATAAAACTTGCCAATCATCGAGAAGCAAATGCTACCATGCTTAAGACACAAAGCACATGCACATTAGTACTGGATAGCAGTGGTAAAGTGCACAGAGTCTTAAAGCTAGCAAAAACTAAGCTTACCACACAATGGAAACAGGAGGCCAGACAGCAAAAAGTCAGGGGAAACTATGCCAAAAGATGCCAGATCTCACAGTTACCAACCCATGCCAGAAAGCAAGTGTGCTCTTAACTGATGGTAAAACATTTCAGAAAGCTCCATTGGTCGTAAAATTGAATGTGATGGGAGGAAGAAGCTAGTTTTTGGCATTTAAACAGCAGGTCTCTGTCTAGGAATGAGACAGGAGAGGCAACATGGCAATACATGTGCATCATCCTCAACTAGTGAGCAAACTGAACGTGAAAAAACTAATTTCTACTCTTAAATGTTGTGCAGGTAATTCCAGAGAGAACATTGTGGCATATGAAAAGTCCAGTCCCCACATCGTTCGTAGCAAAATCTTTGAATGGAGAGTAAGTAGTGACTTATGTAGCTTAATTTTTTACTAAGTTGAGAGATGAACATATTAACCAATGTTTTGTGAACAAGACATAAGGCTGTAACAGGGCCTCTTTCCCCCACCTGGAGGTAATGGAAGAGCTTTAGCGATGGTGATATGTGATTGTAATGATTCAGGAAAACAGAATATGAGCACCTTCTTATCAGCTGCTTCTTCGTTTGGAGATTAATTTGTTGGGCAAGCCAACATAAAGGCGCTGCAATAATCCGAAAAAGATGTCACCCCTGAAAGGATGATGACAGTTTTCTGGGTTGGGTTTAAAAATGAAGAGCAGGTGGTAAAGGACAGATTTGGAGATATTATTTATTTGAGGTAAAGTCCCTACAATAATTTGCTATTAGGTTGGCATCAAGCAAGACTATTTTTTAATGGCAGCCCATCTGGATATATAGTTTGCATGAACAATCCTAAGTGCATAAAATATGCACCTAAATCGGAAGACACACACATTTTCATATGCACATGTTGGACACCCAAACAACTAATGTGCATACCATATCTTCTGCTGAGTGCCACAGTCTAATGGCCAACAAGTGGAGTAAAGTTGAGGTAGTTCACGTCTTAGATGTAAACCTTTAACTAGAGAGACTAGCCCCTTTCCTCATCTCTCAAATCTCAGTGCCATATGGAGTGCCACAACAGTCATAACTCTTTTGTCTTTATGCTTCCGGGAAATACCTTTCTAATCTATGGCGAGATCAAGACTCTTAGAGGCAGATTTATGGAAAGTGGCTCTGCACTGAGTGCAGTGCCACTTTCCCTGCACCCCTTAGCACCCCCCTACTGCCACCATGTGTTCACCTTATTTAATATACGGGTGCACCATAGCGCAGGGTAGGCGGCAACAGCATCATTTTTCATGATGCTATTGATGTACTCTGCAGTAGTAGGGCCAAAATATTGGCGCTAGTCCTGCAGAGTACATAGGGCCCTATACAAAAGAATGGAAGCCCCCTTTTAACCCCTGCTCTTGAGCAGGGGTTAAAAGTGCCATAAAAAATGGCACAAGGAAATATCATAGATTTCCTTAGGCCATTTTTCCGGCTCCCATAACAGGGGAATGCCTCCTTTGCATACATTATGCCTGGTGCAGGTATAATATAGCGCAAATGGTTACAGGGTGGTGCAATGCATGCATTGCGCCACCCTGTGAATAAGGCGTGTGGAGTTCGGCCTTGTTGGGCCACATTCATGTAAAAAACAATGACGTTAATGTGACGCAGGGTGGCGCTAAGGCATTATAAATATGCCCCTTACTTCCACACATAGGCCATCATTATGTGAGCACAAAGTAGCTAATTTTCGTCACAAAACTCATTCGCCTCAATAGATGAACCTACTAGTGACTTCAGGGGTCAAAATTAAAAAAATCAGCAAAAAAAATTAGTTGTTTTTTTATTTTCAGTTCGATGCAATTGTTTAGTGCAAAAGACAGCTACCTCATTTGTAGTCTTTTAGATATTTGGTGAATGGGGAATGAAACACTTTGGGGGTCATTCTGACCCTGGTGGCCAGTGGCCGCCAGGGCCACCGACCACGGGAGCACCGCCAACAGGCTGGCGGTGCTCCCACGAGCATTCTGACCGCGGCGGTTCAGCCGCGGTCAGAAGCGGAAAGTCGGCGGTCTCCCGCCGACTTCCCGCTGCTCGGGGGAATCCTCCATGGCGGCGGAGCGCGCTCCGCCGCCATGGGGATTCTGACACCCCCTACCGCCATCCTGTTCCTGGCGGGTCTCCCGCCAGGAACAGGATGGCGGTAGGGGGTGCCGCGGGGCCCCTGGGGGCCCCTACAGTGCCCATGCCAATGGCATGGGCACTGCAGGGGTCCCCGTAAGAGGGCCCCACTGTGTATTTCAGTGTCTGCAATGCAGACACTGAAATACGCGACGGGTGCAAACTGCACCCGTCGCACCCCTGCAACTACGCCGGCTCAATTCTGAGCCGGCGTCCTCGTTGCAGGGGCATTTCCTCTGGGCCGGCGGGCGCTCTTTTGGAGAGCGCCCGCCGGCCCAGAGGAAATGTCAGAATGAGCCCCTTTATGTGGTAAGAACTATAAACTACGGTGTGTAAAAGTCTGCAAACCTCAATGGAACTCAAATAATGCTATCGGTACTACTTTCTCAGTGGCAAGTATCTTGTTCTTTAACACATTGACACAAGGCGAAGAGTAAAAGCGACATTTGATGTATTTTGTGGAAGCACGAATAAGAATGGAATGTATCTATAATGTGTTTCTTTCAACACTACATAACGCTATCTGATCCGAATGTGAGAAGTTGGGAAACTGTATTACTGGCGTTGTGCAGAGACAGATAGAATGACTATGGCAAAGATGCATCGCCCCTGCCAGCAGCGGGAGCTGCAAATCCTTTAAATATAAAACAATTATAAACTATTTTTATTGTTTTATTATTAAAGGGGTGGGTCATGGGGGTGATGAGCATGGAGGGGAGTGCACAGAGCATTCCCCTCAGTGCTCATATTTGTTTGCCTACCGTCTCGGGCCGGCCAAACACACTTGTGCACAGTGGCTCTCTTCAACCCGACACTGTGTTGCTGAGTTGGAGAGAGCAAGACAGGCTCCCAGTCTGTGTTGGAGTGCCAGCCAGGGCACTCAAGCCAATCATAACGCTGTTAAGAGCAGCGTCATGATTGACACAGGGCCGGCCAGGAGCCTGGACAGCGGTGGAGAGCTGCGAGGTTCAGTTAAGTTTTTTTTTCATTGTTTTATTCTGCCCACGCCGCCATTTTTCATAGTTGCAAGCCGCAACTACAAATTACACCATCAGGTTAGCACATTTGAATGGTGAGAGGGACCTCTGAAAATGGTTTTACTTCTGTATACCTCGTGTGATGAAGTGCATTGTGCAGCTAGACATAAACATTTGTTCAAAAACACATATACTTTTTTGGCAGAAACAGACCAGTCTTCCTAGACTGTACATCATTCAAATCAACCAACACCAATAAATAATGGCAGACTTGAACTTGTCAAATGACAAAACAGACAGTGGGTTAATTGAACTTTAATGTGAATATTTTACATTGAAAGTTAACATTGTCCACAAAAGATATGCATTCAAAAAGTTTTTTTGCAG
This sequence comes from Pleurodeles waltl, assembly GCF_031143425.1. NCBI lineage: Eukaryota > Metazoa > Chordata > Amphibia > Caudata > Salamandridae > Pleurodeles > Pleurodeles waltl. The sequence goes on along the minus strand of NC_090437.1, from coordinate 253,103,014 downwards.
AACTGCACACTTATTGATATGTTTGTCACAGAACTTATTTAACGTTGCAGGTGCATAGGCTTAATTGAGCAGACATCACTGTACAAATACCAGAGGATTCAAGCTGAATTATTAAGATCTCTGAAAATAATTTAACAACTACATGACATAACAAAGCCAACAATCTGGGCAACAACATCATGACCAGCTGAGTGGAAAAAAAGAGTACTGCCTTAAATAGCAGACATAAGAAAGAAATATTTATACAGACAGTAAGATAGAATACCCTGATCTGATGGGCGAATTTGTCAAGGTACAGGTGATTCCAAGAAAATATAATGTTGGCAACAAAATAATTATAGGTGAATTATACCCAGTCCTATATTAGAGCTGGCAAAGAAAAATATTCCCAAACCAAAACTCAGAACTGTAACAGACACGTCTTCAAGGCTGCACCTAAAAAACAAATGAAATTTGTCGAAAGTAGCAATGATACACACCAAAATACATGAATAATGGCCATTGGAATGTGGTTTTAGCACAGCTTCCATATGTGTGGCCTTGCGGCGCTTTCCTCATGTCTGAATAATTTGTACATGTGACAATTGAAGATGTCCCTTCTCGATAGAAAGTGCTTGCTGTCATGGGTGAGGATAACTGTATGTCTATAATGTGATGGTGTCCAAATGGGAAGCTGAACGAGAAGAGGTTTGACTCTTCTGTTTGGTAAGAGCAGTTTCGCAACAATTCTTTATAGGAAGAAGTGGGTGCTGTAAACGAGGCCTTCAAGTGTGCTCCAGTCAGTCATGCTGTATTAAACATGTCTCTGCAGCTAGATGCACTAGTTACATGACAGATATATTTGCATGCACCTATGCATTCTTTCAAAAACAACATTGTTAGACTAGACAATTGACTAAGCATGGATGTTTCGTAAACAACGTTCTATAAAGCGATAGGCAAGAAAACATGCAGGATTCTGTTTAAGGAGCAAGGAGGGACTAGCTATGAATTACATGCACTCTGGAACAACAGATAGTCTTCGATTTTAAAATGCATGCAGGTCGTGAACTTCTCTGCTTGAACAATGGAATTGAGATGCTCTCAGAAGAGTATGTTGAAATGTGTTACTTCAAGTCTATCGTGGTTCTTGGGATAATAGAAGCAAAGATGACTTAGTAATATCTCTTCTATTCAGTGGAGGACAGAAAAAGCAATTGATAGTGCTTGAAGTCAATTCTGCATGATGCTTACATATGGTGAAACCCTTCTAGTACTGCCATTATGTGATTACAGATGTATAGATAAAGTGGGTGTCTTGCAGCTGACTTCTAAATCCTTTGAAGCCTTCGTAGGAGGTGTGATACAGTCTGATGTGGCAGAGTGTAATGAGCTAGTCAATAAGCCAAGCATAAGAATTAAGGTGGTATGGCTATTTGGGTTTTCTTCAATTTAATTCACATCATCACCCATGCCTCATAATCGCTCATCATATGACAGGGAAGATGACTACTTGCACATGGTGCCAATGAAAATCATGATAAAGAAAGCATGAGAACATGGCCAACCTGTGGAGCCTTATCCTTAAACATTCCATACAGAAGTGTGTCACATAAAAATAGCATGTGAATGAACGATATCTGTGGGTTGAATCAGCAACTGGACTGTAGTACCGGCGCAAACATAAAAGAGTCTGTCCTCCAGACACCGGTTACATGAAGATGAAGTTTATTCTTCTTGGAATGATAAGAAAAAGACAAAAGCCAAGGCTACAGAAGTCACCTGATGAGAGGTTCAGAATCACTGCCTCTCACCAGGAAAACAAACATTGGAACAGAAATGGAATGGGACTGCGTCAGGAGGAGAGAATCCTCCTGATTCAATTGCATTCCAGATTACATTAAAGACATACACTACATCATCTCCCTTTCCTTAACAAAATTAACTAAGATCATAGTCTAACAACTTCATAGGCAGATTGGAAGCCCTTTTTGTGGCAACAGAACCCTGCAAAGAATGACAAGAAGAATTGTCAACATTTACATCATTGTTATCAGAAATGTTCTCCGGTGCTACAGATGATCCAGGATCCAGTACAACAGGAAACTATTTTGAGATGGGAACAGTACACTGTTCACTACTTCCTTGCTTCACTGTTTTGAAAATTATAGAACTAGCCTTAGGAATAACACAAGTTTTATTGTAGATCTCCTTTTGTGCATCAGAAATGTGTACCAACCTACTCTTATTCCACCAACCCTTATCAGTCAGCAGAACAGCACTATTGGAGACCCGCTCAATCCTAAAAGAAGAGGAAAACTGAGACATCGCTTTGCAAACCTTGTAAGGTTTTTTGATGAGTATCCATTGACCCACAATAAATTGTTTCTCATGTACATGTTTATGAGAATCAAAATATTGTTTCTGTTGAGCCTGTTTTATCTGCACTCTTTCCTGAACAGACAGTTGGGGAGGATAAGAACATTTATGTGCATGCTCTAACCAAGTGGGAAAATCCTTAGACACACATTTCCTCCCCCTCAAAAACTCAAACGGAGACACACCCATAGTAGAATGGGGAGTAGAGTGATAAGCATTGACTTTGCTTCTCAGAAAACTCAACACATCTGTGCAAGAAGAAAGAACGGATTGAATGCCCTATTTAAGAAAGCAGTTTACACTCTCAACTAAACCATTTGCTGAAGGACTATACAAGGCTACCTGCAGATGTCTAGTATCATGTTTACTGAGAAAAGATCTCATTTCACCGGAAACAAAATGAGTACCATTATCCGTAACCATTTCTTCCGGTACACCTTCAATAGAGAAAACACTTTCAAGAAATTGAATAACGGATTTAGGCCCGTGTTTATACTTTTTGATGCTAAACTGCGCTAACGCAGTTTAGCGTCAAAAATTTTTGCGCCGGCTAACGCCATTCTGAAGCACCATGCGGGCGCCGTATTTATTGAATGGCGTTAGCCGGCGCAAGCAGACCGGCGCTGCCTGGTGTGCGTGGAAAAAAACCACGTACACCAGGCAGCGCCGGCGTTGGGAAAAATGGCGTTAGGGCGTCTTAAAATGGCGCAAGTCAGGTTGACGCTAAAAAATCGTCTTAACCCGATTTGCGCCATTTTAAACGACGCCCAGACGCCATTTACATGACTCCTGTCTTAGTAAAGACAGGAGTCATGCCCCCTTGCCCAATGGCCATGCCCAGGGGACTTATGTCCCCTGGGCATGGTCATTGGGCATTGTGGCATGTAGGGGGGCACAAATCAGGCCCCCCTATGCCAAAAAAAATATATAATTTTTTTTTTTTTTTATACTTACCTGAACTTACCTGAATGTCCCTGGGATGGGTCCCTCCATCCTTGGGTGTCCTCCTGGGGTGGGCAAGGGTGGCAGGGGGGGTCCCTGGGGGCAGGGGAGGGCACCTGTGGGCTCATTTTGAGCCCACAGGCCCCTTAACGCCTACCCTGACCCAGGCGTTAAAAAGTGGCGCAAATGCGGGTTTTTTTTACACAACCACTCCCGGGCGTGATTTTTGCCCGGGAGTATAAATACGACGCATTTGCGTCGCCGTCATTTTTTTAGACGGGAACGCCTTCCTTGCATCTCATTAACGCAAGGAAGGCGTTCACGCAAAAAAATGACGCTATTTGCCCATACTTTGGCGCTAGACGCGTCTAACGCCAAAGTATAAATATGGCGTTAGTTTTGCGCCGAATTTGCGTCGAAAAAAACGACGCTAATTCGGCGCAAACGGAGTATAAATATGCCCCTTAGGCCCGTATTTATACTTTTTGACGCTAAACTGCGCTAACGCAGTTTAGCGTCAAAAAATTTTGCGCCGGCTAACGCCATTCTGAAGCGCCATGCGGGCGCCGTATTTATTGAATGCCGGTAGCCGGCGCAAGCAGACTGGCGCTGCCTGGTGTGCGTGGAAAAAAACCACGTACACCAGGCAGCGCCGGCTTTGGGAAAAATGGCGTTAGGGCGTCTTAAAATGGCGCAAGTCAGGTTGACGCTAAAAAATCGTCTTAACCCGATTTGCGCCATTTTAAACGACGCCCAGACGCCATTTACATGACTCCTGTCTTAGTAAAGACAGGAGTCATGCCCCCTTGCCCAATGGCCATGCCCAGGGGACTTATGTCCCCTGGGCATGGTCATTGGGCATTGTGGCATGTAGAGGGGCACAAATCAGGCCCCCCTATGCCAAAAAAAAAATATAAAAAAAAAAAAAATTATACTTACCTGAACTTACCTGAATGTCCCTGGGATGGGTCCCTCCATCCTTGGGTGTCCTCCTGGGGTGGGCAAGGGTGGCAGGGAGGGTCCCTGGGGGCAGGGGAGGGCACCTGTGGGCTCATTTTGAGCCCACAGGCCCCTTAACGCCTACCCTGACCCAGGCGTTAAAAAGTGGCGCAAATGCGGGGTTTTTTGACCCGACCACTCCCGGGGGTGATTTTTGCCCGGGAGTATGAATACGACGCATTTGCGTCGCCGTCATTTTTTTAGACGGGAACGCCTTCCTTGCATCTCATTAACGCAAGGAAGGCGTTCACGCAAAAAAATGACGCTATTTGCCCATACTTTGGCGCTAGACGCGTCTAACGCCAAAGTATAAATATGGCGTTAGTTTTGCGCCAAATTTGCGTCGAAAAAAACGACGCTAATTCGGCGCAAACGGAGTATAAATATGCCCCTTAGTATTTGGTGACTCTACGAAAGAATAGTAAACCCACTTCGAAAAGTAGTCAACAAGGACAATTAAGAACTTATTAATCGAAGTGAGCAGGCTGAAAGGACCCATGAAGTCCAGAGCCACTTTCTTCCATGTTGATCAGGGAATGGTACAGGAAAAGGGGCTTCCCAACAGTTTTCCAGTGTTTATCAGAAACAATGCACTGTGGGCACAAATTTATGAAAGAAGAAACTTGGCTGCTGAAACCAGGCCACCAATTATGCTCTCTTATTTTCATGCATGTAGCAGTAACCCCTAAGTGACCCTCATGCGCTAAAGCAATCAATTTGTTTCTTAAACCAATAGGTGGAATAAAGCATCCCCCTCTAACGCAGATGCCATTTTCACATGATAGCTCTGCTGAAATCTGGGCAAAAGGTTTCAAAACAGATTCAACACTACGAATAGGTGGCCAACCTTTTTGCGTGAATGCCATAACTTCCAAAACATATCATCATGTGACATGGCTTCTAACCATTCTTTTTCAGAAATAGCACCATGGAGCTCTGACACGGCATTAATGGCAGCAACAACACATTCAAGCTCTTCATCAATATCAGTGACATCTGGTAGATATAATCGTGAAAGACAATCTGTGCTGAAGTTTCTCCCACCTTGTATGTAATGGATGGAAAAATTATACTCCTGCAGCTTAAATAGTAAGTGTACCAGGCGAGCAGATGCTTTGCCTTAACAATTCCCTTGAAGTAAATAGACTAGGGGTTTATGATCTGTATATAATTCAAATGAATTACCACATAAATAGGTAGTGAATTTCGGAACTGCCCAGACACAGGCTAGCGCCTCTCTTTCTATTGTGCTGTAATTTTTCTCAGAAACAGTGAGGCTCCTGGATGCAAAAGCAGTAGTGGTTTGATTGCTGGTAATGAACTGACCAAATATAGCTCCCAGACCTTTCAAGCTAGCATCCACATTGATCAAACACTTCTGGCCATGAACAAAAGGACTCAAGGCTGGAGCCTTGAGCAGTAGATTCTTGGCGGAAGTAAAAGCCTCATCAACATCAGTGGACCATGTGAACTTGGCACCCTTTTTAAGTAAATTTCTCATGGGTTGTACAATGGAAGCATAGTTGGGAACAAACCGTACATAATACCCTCCGGGCATATGGAATGGCCAAGATAATCAATTTGGTGAGCTACAAATTTGCATTTCTCTGGCCTGACGGTGATTCCTTGATCACCGAGTATACTGAGCACCCTCTCCAAAACAACAAAATGTTCATCCCTATTCTTTGTGAATACAAGGATGTCATCCTGGAACGCTTGTACATTTTGTAGATCTTTAAACAGGAAATCCATAAGTCTCTGAAAGACAATGGCTGCCGATGCCAGACCAAAAGGCAACCTCAGATACTTGTATGCCCCAAAAGGTGTGACAAAGGTATTGAGATCCTGTGACTCAACACTCAAAGTAATCTGATGGTAAGCAGCATGTAAATAAATAACAGACAAATATTTTGACTCTCCTATATTGGCTAACATTTCATGCATACGGGGCAAAGGGTGACAATCAACAAGAATGTTATTGTTGAGAGACCTGAGGTCTATGCATAAACGGAGCTCTCCTGATTTTTTCCTAGCTAGAACAATGGGAGAGACCCATTCTGATGACTCAGTAGGAGTTATAATACCTTCTTGCTTCAAAATTCCAAGCAATGTTTTTGAATCTTCCCTAACACTAGTGGGAACTGGCCTGACCTTGTGCGAAATTGGATTGGCATTGGGTTTCAATTTGATTTGATTTGATTCGTTTTTGCACTGCTGTGAGGCCTGCTACTTTCATAGGATAGCATTAGGGCTACCCTCATATACTGTTTGAGTGTTAGATCCTGATCTGAAAGGAGTAGTCAGGTCACATTTATTATGGCCAGAATGGTGATACAAAATCCTGCTTAATGGTGAAGTTGAATTTTATATTACTATTTTAGAACTGCCACTTTTAGAAAGTGAGCATTTATCTGCCTTCCAATCCATGTCTGGCTAGGTTTAGTTGACAGCTCCCTTGTGCATTCACTCAGACACACCCCAAACACAGGATACTCAGCCTCAATTGCATACATTTACGATCTGAATGGGTCTTCCTGGACTGGGAGGGTAGAGGGCTTGACACTTACATGTCAAAGGACAGTAGCCTGCCCTCACACAAAGGACTGCCACACCCCCTACTGGGACTTTGGCAAAGAGGATGGAACTGAAAGGGGACCTTGTGCACTTCTATGCCACTCTTTGAAGTCTCCCACACTTCAAAGGCACATTTGGGTATTTAAACAGGGCCTCTGCCCCTACCAACTCAGACATTTCTGAGGTAGACACTCTACCTGACAAGACACTTCCTGGAGAGAAGAACCTGAACCAGAATCTGCAACTTGCCCAGAGGAACTGCCTGGCTGCCCGAAGGACTCACCTGACTGCTTTCTGTGAAGGACTGCTACCTTGATGTTACCCTGCTGCCTTACTGCTCTCTGGCTGTGCTGAGAAGTGCTCTCCAAGGACTTGGATAGAGCTTGCCTCCTGTTCCTTGAAGTCTCAGGACCAAAAAGACTTCATCTCTACAAGAAGAAGGACTCCTTGTGCAGTGAAAATTGATGCACAGCCTGCCAGAAATGACACACAGCCTGCATTGAGGTGATAAATTCACCACCCGCCGAACCAGAACGACGCAGCGCCAATGTAGCGACTGGAAATTTAACGAACATCCCACTGGATCGATGAACAGCTGAGCCGGAATGACGCAGCCTGACTTCCAGAGAGGAATCGACCCACCGACTGCTGTGCGGTAGAAATTTCCATGCAACGCCCACCGGATCGACGCAGCCCCTGTGACTTCGTCCTGTCAATGCCGGAAATCCACGCATTGTCCCGGGGGGCGTCCTAAAACCCTGCAACCCGAAGAGGATCCACGACCGAGCGCCAGAAATCAATGCACAGCTGTCCCTGCGTGAACACTAAAACGACGCATCGCCATGTGTGGCCTGAGAAATCGATGCACACCTCCTTGTTTTCCACGCCTCTCCTCCTCTGGGGTTCTTAGCGGAGATTTTGAATGCGATCCAGGTACTTTTTGCTTGAAAGAGACATTTATTGCTTTTAAAAGACCAAAGACACTTTATATCACTTTTCCAGTGAGATCTCCACATATACTTATTGCATTTTAATCGTTTTGAACTGCATCTTATCAGATAAATATTATATATTTTTCTAAACACATCTGTGGTGTATTGTGTGTGATGCTATACAGTGTTATTGCATGATTTATTACAAAAATACTTTACACATTGCATTCTAAGTTAAGCCTGACTGCTCAGTGCCAAGCTACCAGAGGGTGGGCACAGGATAATTTGGATTGCGTGTGACGTACCCTGACTAGAGTGAGGGTCCTTGCTTGGACAGGGGGTAACCTGACTGCCAACCAAAGCCCCCATTTCTAACAGTAACCTATGGTTTAGAGGTTGACCACCTACAGACATATTGAGCATTTTCTAACTAAGGAATTGCTGTATCCCTTTATGTGTGATTATTGAAATCTGGATTTAGTAGAGTTCACATTCTAATCTAGAGCTGCCATGCACCCACCATTTGAATAACTATCAAGTGAAATAATAATATTTTCATGTAGTGGCATTGTGGTTGCACTCCAGACTATAATACATTATTCACCCCCAGTCAGATGTCTAGTTTGACATCAAACGCTCGTAAAATTAAACTCATATTTATAAAAAAATGGGGTTTGTCGGAATATAGATGCTATCAACGGCACAGCTACTGTAGCTGGTATAACTAATATACTTATCTAGACTCTACATTACAAGTTCAATGCTAAATTCACAATCCTGTTAAAGAAGAGTTTGCACAGGCACGAATTATGAGTTATGAGTTATCACACCCTCACAGTGTTGTCATGATGGATTCTGACAGGTCAAGCTCGGCAACATTTTTGGTGGAAATGGCCCAGAAAAAATAGCAAATGTGCAGCATTTATTTTTCTAAAAACTCATTCTGCAATAATCTACGGACACAATCGCACCCTGGACTACAAGTAAGCTTCCTTATCTGGCGAGCTAACTCCCACTGTACGCCACCCAGAGTCTGCCTACTAGCACTGCATATTCACCATTTTGGAGCCTAACGGCATCTCCTAATGCCCAAGGGACTCATTCCATTCAGCCTGACCCCAAGATGGTGGCTCACCCTAAAGCCATTTTAAAAATCACCGGAGCCACCAATTATGTGTTGTCCTGAGTGGATACATAACTGCTAACATTTGTGCACCAAGGATATTCTCAGGCAAACCCACTCTAATCTATGATTTTCTGTTTCTAAGCTGGGTCTGTGTCCAGGCTGCTCTTCAATCCTATCTGAGCTCGGGTGAACACCTGGTGCTCTACAGACACATGCAGACAATACCAGTCACTTCTACAGACTATATTACTTCAAGTTACTAGTATCTAGTCACAAACTATAAACTGCTAGTTGCTTCAACTACAATTTATCTGGCTTGTTAATCCCATATTAAATCAAGTCTGGCTAATTGGAGCGTCACTCTCCTCAACCCATGCATTTTTTTCCATCAGTAGTAGAGGCTTTTCAGTCCTGATTTAGTTGCCAAACATATACATGTGTATTATATTCAACTTTTTAGGTCTTCATATCGCTATCGCTGATTTCCCACTCTGCATACAGGCAAGGTCAATTCCTAAATTCAAAATACTTTTTCTTCATATCCATTTCCTCTGCACTTCCAATCAACTGTTATAGTGCAGATGTATAGTGTCTATGATATAAGCCCTTATCCAGTGTCAGCCCTTATCCAGCGTCAGAATGGTGTGTACCCAAGCCGTCTTTCGTCTGGCAAACCTATAGCTAAAAAAGAAATCAAAGCAAGCCACAAGTGCTCCAAAGTGAAGCCTTGGTTACCTGGCTCGCCTATCAAGGGGAAAACAGACATTAACAATACCATGGACATGATCCTTAAAAAAACTTGCTGAAGTGCCTGACCTGGCTAAATCCACCAACGCCAATATGGATATGACGCAACAGGAACTGTGTCTGATCAGAATGGCACTAACACTATTAACTAAGAATGAGCGGATCTCATAGAGTTTTAATCCACAGAATTCCACAGAATTCCACGGAGTTAGGTAAATACTCAGTGAAACTTCGCAGAGTTCCACGTATGGCGGAATGCTGCTTGCCCTAATCAGGCCTGACCCTGCTTAGGACTTTGGAGAGCGGGCGCATTCAGGTCAGGTTGAAATGTCATGAGCAGCAAAAGCTGCAGTTTCAGGCCTCTTCTGCCGACACAGCCCAAAGACCTGGAGCCTGATGCTCTTAACCATACCTGCACATTTCGCTTCACCAACTGCTCTCCTTCACAAACTTGCTACGGAGGGCAAAGCACACCCCCTGTCTTGCACTAGCATTGCAATTGCTTCCTTTGCACTTACACACAGCCTTGAAGACTTCCCTTTCTTTAAGGCCTAGCACAAACCGAAGCAAACCAGCTTACCACCAGCAGCCTGGTATTGCAAAGTGCCTACCCTTGCTTGCCACTGGGCTTTAAGGCACTCTCTTCTGCCGAACACATCTCTATCTGGCAGGGGCTGCTGGACTACCTACCACTCAGCAGCTAATGCTCCCCAAGTCTCCAGCTCTCCCTGCTAGCCTCAGCACTGTATCCCATGACACCATTTATTTTCCCAGGGAACCTAGGGAGACAGGTGCTTTTCAAGAGAAGTTCTGAGTGCAAGTTTCCTTTTTTCCAGACACAGACCCCCCTCATATGTAAATACTGTCCATGTCTAGTGACGGCCCCTGTGTGCACATAGAAGAGAAAGTGAAATGAGGGTCTGACCTGAATGCTGCTGTCTGAGTCCAGGGTCCTTGTTGCCAGTGGCCTGGCTCTCTGCCCCTCTCCATTCCCTACTCTTGGGCTGCTGGGGACAGTGAAAATAGGGAGGCCAGGATCCAGACTTTGTGTGGGTACAGCCCCTCAGCAGCAACTTGCAGCAGCTCCACGCCAACCGTCAGAAAGCAAAGCCCAAGCAAGGGGTCTCCTTGCCTGTCATAGGGGAAATGTTGTCTTCTTTTTGAAGTTGAGTGCAAAGTGCAGCCCAGTTATGGGCCACATAGGGCAAGCGCAGTGCACACACCAGTGAGCGCCACTCCAATGCAAGGCTAGTGGAGTTTTTGGTGAAACTCCGTGCTCCACCTGAAGTGTGGAGTGCCAAAAACTCAGCGAGCAGAGCTTACTGCCTACCCCTACTATGAACACCAAAGTGATTGACACAGAAGACCAAATCAGGTCCTTGGAGGATAAAACAAAACTGCTCTCTCAGACAAGGACTTCCTGAAGCTACAAATCACAACCACGACCTCACAAAGGGATATGGCTGAACTGGAACACAGAAATCGTAGGAGAAACTTGTGTATTTTTGGTGTGCCTGAAAGAGCAGAAGACTCAGCAACCTCCTGCATAGCCTTTTTGGAGAGATGGATTCCACAAATGACAGGTGTACCCTTTAAAAAAGATTTTGAATTAGAAAGGGCACATCATGTTCCATTGCTCAAACCCACCAACAGGAACATTACACGTTAGATTGCCTGTCGTCCTGTGCGATACCAACACACAGAACTAATCTTAAGCTACATGCATAAAAACAACCATGTACTGTGGAAGGGCAACAAAATAATAAGTCCATAGTGGAAGACAGAAAGGGTTCCTTGCCCTTAGACCCAGTCTTAAGAGCATGAATCTTCAGTTCTCTTTCTTTTGCTCTGCAAATTCAAAGTACTTGTTGATAGGAAACACCACATCTTCAATGAGCACAGAGATCTAAAAACCTTCTTGGAAGAAAGGGATGGTGTTTTAATGGACACTCATCAAACGCTTTCCAATAAGCCAAAGTCATAAGACTCTTCAACTGTTATTTTATGTCTACAAGTTTTGCTATACTTCTACTTAGTTGTTATCAGCTCTTACTCTTCTTTCTGACACAACAGATAAGGTCCTACATGCCGTGCATGTTCTAAGTCTTATGCAGGTGTTAATAATGCAGTACAAATTTTTCAATATTGATTGGTCACTATTTTACATGTATGATACCCGTTTGACATGATTTCTGATATAGGATGCCATCGGTTTCTCTGCACATATGTTTCATCAGAAAAGGTTTGAGATATCCCTGGCCCTGTTACATTTATATGTGTGTCCACAGTGCTCAGGGCTGCCCCTACAATCCTTTGCCTCATTGCCCTTCTATCATGATCCCATAATCAACTCATGTCCATCTGTTGACGGCCCTCAGTGGCATGCTCTACTTTTCTCAACAACAATCTCTTGCACTGGAAATGAGATACGATCTAATCTCTCCCCATGATGTTTCCCTTCCCTTCCCTGTAATTGCAACTAGTATCTTCTCTCTAGTTATCTGGCTCTCTTGCCCTTAGCCTATGTTTCACTCTGCAGCTCCTAAGCCATTGTGCCTATTGTGTTTTTATTGGTCACAGACCTACTGCTGAACCATTTGTTCTATCTGTCATCACACAATGATAGTTTCGTATCACTCAGCCATTATTCTATCTATTATAGCCACCAATGCTAGAGCGTCTTGTAAAATTTGGAGGTTCAATGATGAGTTTGTTAGAGATGGAGTGTTCAAAGACATGTTAAAAAATACCATACTAAACTTCATCAAAGACAACCCGGCCTTACATACCTTACCCTCTACCTATTGGGACGCACTAAAAGCAATTGTTAGAAGCTCATTAATTGAAAACCAATTTAAATTAAAACAAAATCCACAAATAAAAGTCTGCTAGAGCTTGAAAAAGAAATCCCATCTCCGGAGGCTTCTTACCTAAAACCCTTTCCACCTTTACAAATGAAAAATAGGAATCAATTAGGATCTTGAGTGAGGAAGCCAATGTCTGGATTAACACATACAAAAGCCCAAAACTTTGTGATGCAAACAAGGTCAATACATTGCTGGTGTCAGATTTGAAACCTAAACAGTCCCACAAGGGCATCAATGCACTCAAGGGTAAATTGAATGTAACACATTCAAGCCCTAAAAACATAATGGACATCTTCAGAGACTTATAGAAATGTCTTTATGAGGGCGACTCAAACTCTTCTACTGAGAAATGAAGGGATTACCTAAATAACATATAACCGCCTGCTAAGGCTTTCAAATTTCTTAAGCCAGACAAAGCCCGGGACCTGCTGGCTTTATTGCCAACTTTTATAAAACATCTCCACCCTTAGCCCTTCACTTCTTAATCTCTTCCATCACTTTTCAAACTCAGGCACCATTTTAGGCACAGCTATTGAGGCCACATTGTAGTGAGGATAAGGATCTGACTCATGCTAAAAACTACAATTTCCTTAATTAATTTGTTTGCAAAAATATGTACCAAAATCCTCTGCAAAAGACCGTAAAGTCTTTTATCATACCTGATTAACTAGGAGTAGGTGGGTTTCATGGGGAACATACTATCTAATGACAACACTTCCCTCCTATTCCATATTATCAAAAGAGTTAAATGTCTGAACTCGGATACCAATGCAGTTACCTTAGATGCTGAAAAGGCATTTGATGAGTCTCTTGAATGTTCCTATGTGAAACCCTCCTAAAGTTTAACCTTTGTGAAGCCTTTACTAAGATGATCATGGCCCTTTACAGGAGGATCTCTACTTACGCCAATGATATTTTGATCACGACCAAGAATGCCATTCACTCAATTCTTCCATTATTGCAGGCGATGGAAGAATATGCCCTGGTTGCAAGCTAAACACTCAAAAGGGACAAATACGAAGCTACGGGTTTAAATAATGTTTGCACTAGTGACCTCCTAAATTCTACAGGGCTGTCCTGGCATCCCCGAGTCATAAAATATCTGGGAATAGCACTTGACTTTGACCTCTTAAAAACCAGTCAACACAATGAAAAATTGATGTTAACGAAAATTGCAAATTTTGATTGTTAATTCCTTTATAAGCATGTTGCCTCTAGCACTATTTGATTATTTCCACTAAAAACTTGACAAGTTATTAACAAAATATAAAAGGCAGGACAAACGCCCGAGAATTTCCATCAAAGAACTTTGCCTGTCTACAAATCTAGGAGGAGTTAACCTGGTTGATTTGAGGAATTACCAAACTTCTTTCTTAGCCAGACAAAGCATTTTATAGGTCTCCCAATTTCAGGACAATACCCCCACTTGGCTAATTGTGGAAAAAGAAATTCTTAGAGATTTCCACCCTATAATGCTTCCATCTATTAAAACCAAATCCTTTCTACCCGCCAATTATTTGTTTAATAATACAGAAAAGCCTCTTTTAAGGATTGATAGACTATTGGAACCTGCTTGCCCATTCTAATCTGACCTCACTCTGGTATAATTTTGGTCTTTTGCTAAAATCCAATAAAGTTAAAAAAAAGCTCATTCTGCATATTATCAGTCAATTTTAAGTTAAAAACTCAAAATAGGCCCTAATTGCCCAAAATGATAAATATCTCTTTCTGAGGTAAAAATATTTGCCACATGTGATAAATAAATATTACCTTATTTTGCCTATAATGAGACGCTAGGTGTTGAGAATAATCAATTTTAAAAGCTTCCAGCCGCCCGCCAAGATCAGACCGCCGAGCGGCCGCCAATGTGGCCACACCCCCGCTGCGGCCATTTGGAGAAACCTAGTTTCCGCCCAGCCGGCCCAGCGGGGATCTCGTCCGCAACACAGGAGCCGGCTCCAAATGGAGCCGGCGGTGTTGCGGCCGTGCGACGGGTGCAGTTGCACCCATCGCACTTTTTCACTGTCTGCTATGCAGACAGTGAAAAGCTGCATGGGGCCCTGTCAGGGGGCCCCTGCACTGCCCTGCCCCCAGGGGCCCCGCAACTCCCCATACCGCCAGCCTTTTCCTGGCGGTTCAAAACACTAGGAAAAGGCTGGCAGTAGGGGGACTCGTAATCCCCTGGGCAGCGCTGCTAGCAGCGCTGCCCTGGCAGATTACTACCGCCAGGGCCATTGTGGCGGAAAAACCGCTGGTCCCGGCGGTGCGACCGCAGCGCTTCTGCCGCAGTCGTAATGACCAGGGAAGCACCGCCAGCCTGTTGGCGGTGCTTCCGTCATTACAGCCCTGGAGGTCTTGTACCGCCAGGGTTGTAAAGACCCCCTTAATCTTTACCAACGAACCTAAGGTGTGAAACATAATTTTCAGATTTCAACTGAAATCTTCTTTTGCACCTCTCAATTAGGGAGTGCTATTACAAAATATTGATCTTTATAAAACAACACAACATATTTATATCAATATATTATAATAATTGTAGGTTATTGTCTCTTTGTGCATGATCATTCCATTTTTGGGACTAATGATGCTGTGTTTTGAGTCTGCGGTCTGAGACTCTGCTGGTGATCTGACCACTAAGACATTTTTAAATTGAGCATTCTCCTCATTGGCATCTTTAACTTACCTGAAGTTCCCAAGTATATGGTAAAAAGTGTAGCTGGGACCTGTAAAGTAATTGTCACTAGTGGACTACAGCACAAATTGGTCCTCATTCACAAGGAACTGGCACATCGACTCTGATGTGCTGGTTTCCTTGTACCACCCTGCACTCCCCTAATGGCACCATGATAGTGTTTTATTTATACTACAATGCACCATGGTGCTTGTTAGCACATCTGTGTAAAAAATGTTGACACAGTTGTGGCGCTTTGCTGGCCTAGTGTAAAGAATGTTGACGCTAGTCCAGCAAAGCTTGGGGAGGCCCATTGAAAAGAGCTTGGTGTCAGTTTAACAACTGCCCTAGCACACATTGTACCTGGCACAGGTATAATGTGATGCAAGGGTTTGCAAACTGGTGCAATGGTGAAGTTGCACCAGTTTGTAAATACAGCGAGGAATGGGGAATTCTTTTGCACCACTGTAGCATGAAAATGAAAAAAACTATGCTACAGCTGCACAAGGGGCTTGTGAATGAGCCCCATTGTGTCACTAGTAGAGTGACAATCTAAAACATTACTACAAACCTACCACTGTAGCCTTCGTGTGCAGACTTAAGACTGCAAATTCGACTTTTCAAAATTAGCCTTTTTGGCAGATGTAAACTCTCCTTTTATATCTTAATAAGACTTAATTAAGACTTAAGCACCCATAATTCAGGGTGCAAAATTAGGACATTTAAAAGTTTGTTGTTGAACATGTCTTTACAGTGAAAAGGCATCATGAAGTATTTTTCAGCATATCAGGGATAGTTTTACCTGCCTAAAGCCTCTAGAAGCTCATTTGAAAGAGCTCATTTGCATTTGCTTACAAATGTTACCTCAGACTGAATTTCCCCTTTAACGAGTTGTCAACTTGCTCCCAGAGCTGAAGGAAAGGAGATGCCCCTAGAATGTTTTCCATGGCCACAACTCTAGGGTGGTCACAGGAGTTCTGCACAAAATAAGAACGGCTCTGTCATGCTGACTTTATGTAGAGAGGGGCATTGTGGGAGTGCATGAAGTAGGACACAGTGGAACTGCTGCAACATGTAAAGAGAAATGCCCCGGAACCTTCCACCTATTGTTTAGGGAAGGCCCAAGACTTACCCCCACCTACAGGCTGGTGCCATGCATAAATGTGGCACAGCTGAGCTCCTTCTTCAAAACACTTTTCGACCTGTGGTAGACCGAAGAAATGCACCTGCTTTTGAGACCTGTAAGGAGACCTGAAAAGCCAGACCTGCTCCCATTTGTACCCAGGACAAAGAAAGGGATTCCAAGTGTCAGTTAGCTGACATCCTATAAAGCTACAGGGACACAACAAGCTGCAAAAAGCCTATTTTCCTGAAGACCCAAGCAGACTAGTTCCAACTAGACCTGCCCTGCAGCTGACTGATGCTTTCTGCTGAAATGAGTCTTGACCACCAAACACTTTTTCTGGGGTACTGGGACCCTCTGCTAGTCAAAGTGTACTCCTCCTACTGTCCTGGGAAAACCTGGGACTTACAAACTTTCTATAAACATTTTACCTGAAGAATTATCGGGAGGCGAGGGCCAACCTCCCCAGTGGATCTGATGATGTTGCTTCTTTGCTCGGCCAGATTTTGCTATAGCTCCTGCTACACTCTTCTCTCAACACTGCAATCCCTCAACACTTATTCCTCTTTGCGTCTAAACTGAAGCTTCCTTGGCACCGACGTTGATGGAGAACCCATCGAGGATTTAGGGGTGATTAAACTTGAAGTGCTCACGTTGGAGCTCTTCCCACCTAAACTCACTGTTTCACCTAGGCTCCATCCTGATGATGGAATGCTTTTCCACCGGGGCGAACCTGACCCCTGTATGCGACTCGTGCTTCATCCTGGTCAGCCGTAACTTGCACCATGGTACCTCTCAAGCAAAACTAGATTACCCCTCTACTACAAATTGCTTTGAAAGCAATGTGTTGTAGTTTGTGAACTGCCTTCCTGGTAGCTAAAATGTAATACCTGCTAGTAGTTGCTGTTAAATAATTCTTCTCAGTACCACATTATTTTCACAATAGAGAGTAACTCCAGTAAAGACTATAATTTTTTCCCAATGTATGTAAACCATTTAAAATGTCTGCAGGGTCCAAAGCATGATGGCTTTTTCTGGGAAGTCAAAGAGGAGGATACATTCTTGAAGGTTTTAGAAATGTGTTACTGTAAGTGTTGTATTTCATTGTAACCATCCTTACATGAAGCTCACTTGCATGCTAAAGTGCATTTGCATGGTTTGATGCATAAAGAGCCCGGTCCTTGATGATGTGGAGATGGATCCATTAGAAGAAGAGTAATATTATACTATATTCAGTAGTTACCATTTGTTAATGGTCATAGTGGTCCAATGCATGGTGGCAGTTTGCAGACTAAAAGTAGCACTAATGAACTTTAACCTGCAGGTGCCTTTTCTGCACTGAATGATCACTCAAACAATGTGCAAAAATAAATCTGCTCTACAATTACTTAGCACCCCTGTACCTTATGCTAAATGAGTATGAAGTAACATTCTGCCATGTTGACTTAGCAGTTGAAATCCCTTGCCAAACCTTAAACTCCCGTTTTATTACATATGTTACTCATAAGTTAGGCCCCAGGTGTCCCATAGGACAGGGCACTATGTAATTAAAGGACATGACATATGCTTTTACGTTTTACATGTCCTGGTATTGAAAAACTCTCAAATTTGTTTGTCACTAGTTTGAGGCCTGACCCTCTCATAGGATAACATTGAGGATTCCTTTTACATTCAATAATTTGTAATTCCTAATTAAGTAGGGGTGGATTTATCATGTTTAGTACCTTTGGGATTGTAATGATAAACCTTCTTTAATGGCAAAGTCAATTTTTTTCATCACAATTTTTAGAATGCCACTGTTTGAAAGTTGGCATTTACCAGCTCTTAACCCTGTATGCCTACAGCCTGTCTCCAATACACATCTAGGGTGGGTGACAGCTAGGCTTTGAGCATTCCCTCTTGACAGTCAAACACAAAGGGAGCTTAGGTGTGACTTAATGGGTCATGCACCTCCTGATGGGGCATCCTGGGCAGGATAAGATAGAGGATCTGGACACAGACTAACACTTACACCTGAGTAGGCTGTGCCCTGCCCCAAAAGGACTTCTTAACTCCCTTTAGTGAGTCTGGAGCCAGGGCAGAAAAGGAAGATCTCTGTGCACATAAAAGGCCCACTTTGATGTCTCCCTCATTTCAAAGGCACAACTGGGTATAAGAACTGGACCTCAGGCCCCACCATTCTGGATTTGTGGATACTGTGCCAGAAAAATGGACTGCTGTTCTGCTGAAGTTTTGTCTCTCTGCTAGACTGCTGCTCTGGAAAAAGTGATTTCTTGTTGTGCTGACCTGCTGCCCTCCTTGCCTGGATGAGAAGGACTGGACTCACATCACTTAAACCCAGAGTGACTGCAAGGGCCAGCTGACTGGTCTCCTGTTTTCTGAAGTCTCAGAGACACCAAAGACTTCCAAACCACCTACGTCTATACCTGGATTCTGCCATTTGTGAGTCCGTCCTGCCATGTGGTGCCACCCAGTCTTGGACCCTTGGAAGTTGGCCTAAGGTGTTTGCTGCAGCTGAAACAACGCATCACTACCACTGTGCAGACAGGAACTGGCACATCATCCCTGTTTTGTGGATCAGAACTAGTGCATCAGTCCTACTATATGGATCAGAGTTGACGTATCGCCTCTCCAGCACAGACCAATCTTGACTCATCGCCTTGGAACTACAGTATTTCAGGCCCGGTGCATCGCTACTGTTGTATTGAGAAAATCAATGAATCTTCACTACAGCATGAGGAGGATCAACACATCACTGCCACTGTGGGGACCCACACAAACGTATCACTTCAACCTGCTCCCCACATCCTTGACATCGTCACACCCAGGAATAAGATATTTTTGTTCAGCAGGCTTCACTTGCACCCTGTAGTCAGCCCGCAATCCATCATGGTCAGTCTGAACTTTTCACTTTGTCCCATTCCGGCATGACATGATAGGCCCGGTTGGTGCTTTTGGCTGTGTTAGAAATGGGGTCTTTGGTTGGCAGTCAGGTTACCCCCTGTCCAAGGAAGAACCCTCACTCTAGTCAGGGTAAAGGAGAATCAACTTCAGCTGACCCCTGCTCGCCCCCTTGATAGCTTGGCATGAGCAGGCAGGCTTAACTTCAGAGTGCCAGGTGTAAAGTATTTGTGACAACACGCATAGTAACTTAATGAAAACATTACAAAATGACACAGCACTGGTTTAGAAAAATAGAAAATATTTATCTAAACAAAACAAGACCAAAATTAGGAAAATACAACAAACACAAGTCAAGTTATTAATTAAAAAGCAAAAAGAGTCTTAAATCCTTTAGAAAACAGGTAAAACACTGTTAGCATTGAAAAGTACCTGGGTAGCGCCAAAATAACACGCATGGGGGAGTATGGTTCAAAAAAGGTAAGAGGTATGTCGATTTCTCACCCACAAGTGAGACCGTGCATCGTTTTTCTTTCTCCTGTCATGTTGGCGTGCATTGTTTTTCCTCCCCGCATGGGAGCGATGCGTCTATCCAGGCAGCACTCGGGTCCGGGCAGGCATTGGGTGGTTTTTCCGCACCCGGCAATGTTTGCGTTGAAAATCCTGCTGCATGGTATCGGCAAAACCGCGCAATGTGGGTTGCGACGTTAACAGCCTCCATCAGCGGGTGTTGCGCATCGTTCTTTCAGCTACATGCATCAATTTTCCAGCCGCAATGCCGGTGGAGCATCGATTTCTGCCGCAGAGCCAGTGTTGGATCGTTTTTCAGCCGTGTATCACAAGGTGTGTCAAATTTTTCCCCACACCACGGTCTGTGAAACTGGATAGGGCACCACTTGGCAGGGCAGGAGTCTCAGCAGAGAGTCCAGGTGCTGGCAGGAGAAGTCGTTGATGGCCCTGGGAATTCAACAACAGGAGGCAAGCTCAGGACAAGCCCTTGGAGATTTCTTCACAAGCAGGAAGGCGCACAAAGTCTAGTCTTCGTCCTCTTGCACAGGTAGAAGCAGCAACTGCAGGGTAGCTCCGCAAAGCACAGTCTCAGGCAGGGCAGCACTTCTCCTCAGGTCTTTAGCTCTTCTTCAGGCAGAGGTTCCTCTTGATGTCCAGTAGTGATCTAAAGTCTGTGGTTTTGGGTGCCCTTCTTATAACCATTTTGACCTTTGAAGTAGGCCTACTTCAAAGGAAAGTCTCTCTTGTTTTTTGAAATCCTGCCTTCCCTAGGCCAGGCCCCACACACAAGCCAGTGGGGTAGAGATTGCATTGTGTGAGGGCAGGCACAGCCCTTTCAGGTGTAAGTGACCACTCCTCCCCTCCCTCCTAGCACAGATGGCTCATCAGGATATGCAGGCTGCACCCCAGCTTCCTCTGTGTCACTGTCTAGAGAGAGGTACAAACAGCCCAACTGTCAAATTGACCCAGACAGCGAATCCATAAACAGGCAGAGGCACAGAATGGTTTAAGCAATAAAATGCCCACTTTCTGTGGCATTTTCAAACACAAAATCTTAAAACCAACTTTACTAAAAGCCAAATTTTGAAATTGTGAGCTCAGAGACCCCAAACTCCACATGTCTATCTGCTCCCAAAGGGAATCTATGGTTTAATCATTTTTAAAGGTAGCCTTCATGTTAACCTATGAGGGAGATAGACCTGGCAACAGTGAAAACATTAGTATATGTCCTACCTAAAACATACACTGCACCCTGCCCATGGGGCTACCTAGGGCCTACATTAGAGATGTCTTACATGTTAAAAAAAGGGAAGGTTTAGGCCTGGCAAGTGGGTACACTTGCCAAGTCGAATTGGCAGTTAAAAGCTGCACACACAGATACTGCAGTGGCAGGTGTGAGCCATGTTTACAGGGCTACTAATGTGGGTGGCACAACCAGTGCTGCAGGCCCACTAGTAGTATTTGATTTACAGGCCCTGGGCACCTCTAGTGCACTGTAGTAGGGACTTAACAGTAAATCAAATATGCCATCATAGAAAGCCAATTACATACACATTTTCGATAGGAGCACTTGCACTTTTGCACTGGATAGCAGTGGTAAAGTGCCCAGAGTAACAAAAACAGAAAAGACAGAGTCCAGCACACATCGACAACCTGGGAAACAGAGGCAAAAAGTTAGGGGAAAACACACCAAGGATGAAAAGTCTAACAGGCTGATAAGCACTTTTCTACGGTTTATAATTTCAAAATTTGTGACTGAAGTTCTACTTATGAGATTTTTGTCATTTTCGTCTTGTTTTATTCATTAAACTAACCTCAGTTTCTCTAACCAGATTTGGTATCTTTTAGTGTGTTTTTTTCACTGTTTCACATGTTTAAGTGTTGCACAAAATACTTTACACATTGCCTCTTAACCCCTTCGCTGCCAGGCCTTTTCCCCCTCCTGTGCCAGGCCTTTTTTTGCCTATTTGGGGCAGTTCGCGCCTAGGCCCTCATAACTTTTTGTCCACATAAGCTAACCAAGCCAAATTTGCGTCCTTTTTTTCCAACATCCTAGGGATTCTAGAGGTACCCAGACTTTGTGGGTTCCCTTGAAGGAGGCCAAGAAATTGGCCAAAATACAGTGAAAGTTTCGTTTTTTTCAAAAAAATTGGAAAAAGTGGCTGCAGAAGAAGGCTTGTGGATTTCCCCCTGAAAATGGCATCAACAAAGGGTTTGCAGTGCTAAACTCAGCAGCTTCCTAGCTTTCAGGAACAGGCAGACTTGAATCAGAAAACCCAATTTTTCAACACAATTTTGGCATTTTACTGGGGCATACCCCATTTTTGCAATTTGTTGTGCTTTCAGCCTCCTTCCAGTCAGTGACAGGAATGGGTATGAAACCAATGCTGGATCCCAGAAACCTAACCATTTCTGAAAAGTAGACAAAATTCTGAATTCAGCAAGGGGTCATTTGTGTAGATCCTACAAGGGTTTCCTACAGAAAATAACAGCTGAAAAAGAAAAATATTGAAATTGAGGTGAAAAAAACATCAATTGTTCTCTACGTTTTACTCTGTAACTTTTCCCTGCAATGTCAGATTATGGAAAGCAATATACTGTGACGTTGCTGGACTCCTCTGGTTGCGGGGATATATAGGGCTTGTAGGTTCATCAAGAACCCGAGGAACCCAGAGCCAATAAATGAGCTGCACCCTGCAGTGCGTTTTCATTCTATACCGGGTATACAGCAATTCATTTGCTGAAATATAAAGAGTAAAAAATTGCTATCAAGAAACCCTTTGCATTTCCAAAAAGGGCACAAGATAAGGTGCTGAGGAGCAGTGGTTATTTGCACATCTCTGAATTCCGGGGTGACCATACAAGCATGTGAATTATAGGGAATTTCTCAAATAGATGTCTTTTTTACACACTCTCCTATATTTGGAAGGAAAAAATGTAGAGAAAGACAAGGGGCAATAGCACTTGTTTTGCTAATCTATGTTCCCCCAAGTCTCCCGATAAAAATGATACCTCACTTGTGTGGGTAGGCCTAGCGCCCGCGACAGGAAACGCCCCAAAGCACAACGTGGACACATCCAAAATTTTGGGAGAAAACAGAGGTGTTTTTTGCGAAGTGCCTACTTGTAGATTTTGGCCTCTAGCTCAGCCGGCACCTAGGGAAACCTACCAAACCTGTGCATTTCTGAAAACTAGAGACGTAGGGGAATCCAAGGAGGGGTGACTTGCGGGGCTCGGACCATGTTCTGTTACCCAGAATCCTTTGCAAACCTCAAAATTTGGCTAAAAAAACACATGTTCCTCACATTTCTGTGGCAGAAAGTTCTGGAATCTGAGAGGAGCTACAAATTTCCTTCCACCCAGCGTTCCCCCAAGTCTCCCGATAAAAATGATACCTCACTTGCGTGGGTAGGCCTAGCGCCGGCGACAGGATACACCCCAAAGCGCAACGTGGACACATCCTAAATTTTGGAAAAAACAGAGGTGTTTTTTGCGAAGTGCCTACCTGTAGATTTTGGCCTCTAGCTCAGCCGGCACCTAGGGAAACCTACCAAACCTGTGCATTTCTGAAAACTAGAGACCTTGGGGAATCCAAGGAGGGGTGACTTGCGGGGATCGGACCAGGTTCTGTTACCCAGAATCCTTTGCAAACCTCAAAATTTGGCTAAAAAAACACATGTTCCTCACATTTCTGTGGCAGAAAGTTCTGGAATCTGAGAGGAGCCACAAATATCCTTCCACCCAGCGTTCCCCCAAGTCTCCTGATAAAAATGATACCTCACTTGCGTGGGTAGGCCTAGCGCCGGCGACAGGAAACACCCCAAAGCGCAACGTGGACACATCCTAAATTTTGGGAGAAAACAGAGGTGTTTTTTGCGAAGTGCCTACCTGTAGATTTTGGCCTCTAGCTCAGCCGGCACCTAGGGAAACCTACCAAACCTGTGCATTTCTGAAAACTAGAGACCTAGGGGAATCCAAGGAGGGGTGACTTGCGGGGCTCGGACCAGGTTCTGTTACCCAGAATCCTTTGCAAACCTCAAAATATGGCTAAAAAAACACATGTTCCTCACATTTCTGTGGCAGAAAGTTCTGGAATCTGAGAGGAGCTACAAATTTCCTTCCACCCAGCGTTCCCCCAAGTCTCCCGATAAAAATGATACCTCACTTGCGTGGGTAGGCCTAGCGCCGGCGACAGGAAACACCCCAAAGCGCAACGTGGACACATCCTAAATTTTGGAAAAAAACAGAGGTGTTTTTTGCGAAGTGCCTACCTGTAGATTTTGGCCTCTAGCTCAGCCGGCACCTAGGGAAACCTACCAAACCTGTGCATTTCTGAAAACTAGAGACCTAGGGGAATCCAAGGAGGGGTGACTTGCGGGGCTCGGACCAGGTTCTGTTACCCAGAATCCTATGCAAACCTCAAAATTTGGCTAAAAAAACACATGTTCCTCACATTTCTGTGGCAGAAAGTTCTGGAATCTGAGAGGAGCTACAAATTTCCTTCCACCCAGCGTTCCCCCAAGTCTCCCGATAAAAATGATACCTCACTTGCGTGGGTAGGCCTAGCGCCGGCGACAGGAAACACCCCAAAGCGCAACGTGGACACATCCTAAATTTTGGAAAAAAACAGAGGTGTTTTTTGCGAAGTGCCTACCTGTAGATTTTGGCCTCTAGCTCAGCCGGCACCTAGGGAAACCTACCAAACCTGTGCATTTCTGACAACTAGAGACCTAGGGGAATCCAAGGAGGGGTGACTTGCGGGGCTCGGACCAGGTTCTGTTACCCAGAATCCTTTGCAAACCTCAAAATTTGGCTAAAAAAACACATGTTCCTCACATTTCTGTGGCAGAAAGTTCTGGAATCTGAGAGGAGCTACAAATTTCCTTCCACCCAGCGTTCCCCCAAGTCTCCCAATAAAAATGATACCTCACTTGCGTGGGTAGGCCTAGCGCCGGCGACAGGAAACACCCCAAAGCGCAACGTGGACACATCCTAAATTTTGGGAGAAAACAGAGGTGTTTATTGCGAAGTGCCTACCTGTAGATTTTGGCCTCTAGCTCAGCCGGCACCTAGGGAAACCTACCAAACCTGTGCATTTCTGAAAACTAGAGACCGAGGGGAATCCAAGGAGGGGTGACTTGCGGGGCTCGGACCAGGTTCTGTTACCCAGAATCCTTTGCAAACCTCAAAATTTGGCTAAAAAAACACATGTTCCTCACATTTCTGTGGCAGAAAGTTCTGGAATCTGAGAGGAGCTACAAATTTCCTTCCACCCAGCGTTCCCCCAAGTCTCCCGATAAAAATGATACCTCACTTGCGTGGGTAGGCCTAGCGCCGGCGACAGGAAACACCCCAAAGCGCAACGTGGACACATCCTAAATTTTGGAAAAAAACAGAGGTGTTTTTTGCGAAGTGCCTACCTGTAGATTTTGGCCTCTAGCTCAGCCGGCACCTAGGGAAACCTACCAAACCTGTGCATTTCTGAAAACTAGAGACCTAGGGGAATCCAAGGAGGGGTGACTTGCGGGGCTCGGACCAGGTTCTGTTACCCAGAATCCTTTGCAAACCTCAAAATTTGGCTAAAAAAACACATGTTCCTCACATTTCTGTGGCAGAAAGTTCTGGAATCTGAGAGGAGCTACAAATTTCCTTCCACCCAGCGTTCCCCCAAGTCTCCCGATAAAAATGATACCTCACTTGCGTGGGTAGGCCTAGCGCCGGCGACAGGAAACACCCCAAAGCGCAACGTGGACACATCCTAAATTTTGGAAAAAAACAGAGGTGTTTTTTGCGAAGTGCCTACCTGTAGATTTTGGCCTCTAGCTCAGCCGGCACCTAGGGAAACCTACCAAACCTGTGCATTTCTGACAACTAGAGACCTAGGGGAATCCAAGGAGGGGTGACTTGCGGGGCTCGGACCAGGTTCTGTTACCCAGAATCCTTTGCAAACCTCAAAATTTGGCTAAAAAAACACATGTTCCTCACATTTCTGTGGCAGAAAGTTCTGGAATCTGAGAGGAGCTACAAATTTCCTTCCACCCAGCGTTCCCCCAAGTCTCCCGATAAAAATGATACCTCACTTGCGTGGGTAGGCCTAGCGCCGGCGACAGGAAACACCCCAAAGCGCAACGTGGACACATCCTAAATTTTGGGAGAAAACAGAGGTGTTTTTTGCGAAGTGCCTACCTGTAGATTTTGGCCTCTAGCTCAGCCGGCACCTAGGGAAACCTACCAAACCTGTGCATTTCTGAAAACTAGAGACCGAGGGGAATCCAAGGAGGGGTGACTTGCGGGGCTCGGACCAGGTTCTGTTACCCAGAATCCTTTGCAAACCTCAAAATTTGGCTAAAAAAACACATGTTCCTCACATTTCTGTGGCAGAAAGTTCTGGAATCTGAGAGGAGCTACAAATTTCCTTCCACCCAGCGTTCCCCCAAGTCTCCCGATAAAAATGATACCTCACTTGCGTGGGTAGGCCTAGCGCCGGCGACAGGAAACACCCCAAAGCGCAACGTGGACACATCCTAAATTTTGGAAAAAAACAGAGGTGTTTTTTGCGAAGTGCCTACCTGTAGATTTTGGCCTCTAGCTCAGCCGGCACCTAGGGAAACCTTCCAAACCTGTGCATTTCTGAAAACTAGAGACCTAGGGGAATCCAAGGAGGGGTGACTTGCGGGGCTCGGACCAGGTTCTGTTACCCAGAATCCTTTGCAAACCTCAAAATTTGGCTAAAAAAACACATGTTCCTCACATTTCTGTGGCAGAAAGTTCTGGAATCTGAGAGGAGCTACAAATTTCCTTCCACCCAGCGTTCCCCCAAGTCTCCCGATAAAAATGATACCTCACTTGCGTGGGTAGGCCTAGCGCCGGCGACAGGAAACACCCCAAAGCGCAACGTGGACACATCCTAAATTTTGGAAAAAAACAGAGGTGTTTTTTGCGAAGTGCCTACCTGTAGATTTTGGCCTCTAGCTCAGCCGGCACCTAGGGAAACCTACCAAACCTGTGCATTTCTGAAAACTAGAGACCTAGGGGAATCCAAGGAGGGGTGACTTGCGGGGCTCGGACCAGGTTCTGTTACCCAGAATCCTTTGCAAACCTCAACATTTGGCTAAAAAAACACATGTTCCTCACATTTCTATGGCAGAAAGTTCTGGAATCTGAGAGGAGCTACAAATTTCCTTCCACCCAGCGTTCCCCCAAGTCTCCCGATAAAAATGATACCTCACTTGCGTGGGTAGGCCTAGCGCCGGCGACAGGAAACACCCCAAAGCGCAACGTGGACACATCCTAAATTTTGGAAAAAAACAGAGGTGTTTTTTGCGAAGTGCCTACCTGTAGATTTTGGCCTCTAGCTCAGCCGGCACCTAGGGAAACCTACCAAACCTGTGCATTTCTGAAAACTAGAGACCGAGGGGAATCCAAGGAGGGGTGACTTGCGGGGCTCGGACCAGGTTCTGTTACCCAGAATCCTTTGCAAACCTCAAAATTTGGCTAAAAAAACACATGTTCCTCACATTTCTGTGGCAGAAAGTTCTGGAATCTGAGAGGAGCTACAAATTTCCTTCCACCCAGCGTTCCCCCAAGTCTCCCGATAAAAATTATACCTCACTTGCGTGGGTAGGCCTAGCGCCGGCGACAGGAAACACCCCAAAGCGCAACGTGGACACATCCTAAATTTTGGAAAAAAACAGAGGTGTTTTTTGCGAAGTGCCTACCTGTAGATTTTGGCCTCTAGCTCAGCCGGCACCTAGGGAAACCTACCAAACCTGTGCATTTCTGAAAACTAGAGACCTAGGGGAATCCAAGGAGGGGTGACTTGCGGGGCTCGGACCAGGTTCTGTTACCCAGAATCCTTTGCAAACCTCAAAATTTGGCTAAAAAAACACATGTTCCTCACATTTCTGTGGCAGAAAGTTCTGGAATCTGAGAGGAGCTACAAATTTCCTTCCACCCAGCGTTCCCCCAAGTCTCCCGATAAAAATGATACCTCACTTGCGTGGGTAGGCCTAGCGCCGGCGACAGGAAACTCCCCAAAGCGCAACGTGGACACATCCTAAATTTTGGGAGAAAACAGAGGTGTTTTTTGCGAAGTGCCTACCTGTAGATTTTGGCCTCTAGCTCAGCCGGCACCTAGGGAAACCTACCAAACCTGTGCATTTCTGAAAACTAGAGACCTAGGGGAATCCAAGGAGGGGTGACTTGCGGGGCTCGGACCAGGTTCTGTTACCCAGAATCCTTTGCAAACCTCAAAATTTGGCTAAAAAAACACATGTTCCTCACATTTCTGTGGCAGAAAGTTCTGGAATCTGAGAGGAGCTACAAATTTCCTTCCACCCAGCGTTCCCCCAAGTCTCCCGATAAAAATGATACCTCACTTGCGTGGGTAGGCCTAGCGCCGGCGACAGGAAACTCCCCAAAGCGCAACGTGGACACATCCTAAATTTTGGGAGAAAACAGAGGTGTTTTTTGCGAAGTGCCTACCTGTAGATTTTGGCCTCTAGCTCAGCCGGCACCTAGGGAAACCTACCAAACCTGTGCATTTCTGAAAACTAGAGACCTAGGGGAATCCAAGGAGGGGTGACTTGCGGGGCTCGGACCAGGTTCTGTTACCCAGAATCCTTTGCAAACCTCAAAATATGGCTAAAAAAACACATGTTCCTCACATTTCTGTGGCAGAAAGTTCTGGAATCTGAGAGGAGCTACAAATTTCCTTCCACCCAGCGTTCCCCCAAGTCTCCCGATAAAAATGATACCTCACTTGCGTGGGTAGGCCTAGCGCCGGCGACAGGAAACACCCCAAAGCGCAACGTGGACACATCCTAAATTTTGGAAAAAAACAGAGGTGTTTTTTGCGAAGTGCCTACCTGTAGATTTTGGCCTCTAGCTCAGCCGGCACCTAGGGAAACCTACCAAACCTGTGCATTTCTGAAAACTAGAGACCTAGGGGAATCCAAGGAGGGGTGACTTGCGGGGCTCGGACCAGGTTCTGTTACCCAGAATCCTATGCAAACCTCAAAATTTGGCTAAAAAAACACATGTTCCTCACATTTCTGTGGCAGAAAGTTCTGGAATCTGAGAGGAGCTACAAATTTCCTTCCACCCAGCGTTCCCCCAAGTCTCCCGATAAAAATGATACCTCACTTGCGTGGGTAGGCCTAGCGCCGGCGACAGGAAACACCCCAAAGCGCAACGTGGACACATCCTAAATTTTGGAAAAAAACAGAGGTGTTTTTTGCGAAGTGCCTACCTGTAGATTTTGGCCTCTAGCTCAGCCGGCACCTAGGGAAACCTACCAAACCTGTGCATTTCTGACAACTAGAGACCTAGGGGAATCCAAGGAGGGGTGACTTGCGGGGCTCGGACCAGGTTCTGTTACCCAGAATCCTTTGCAAACCTCAAAATTTGGCTAAAAAAACACATGTTCCTCACATTTCTGTGGCAGAAAGTTCTGGAATCTGAGAGGAGCTACAAATTTCCTTCCACCCAGCGTTCCCCCAAGTCTCCCGATAAAAATGATACCTCACTTGCGTGGGTAGGCCTAGCGCCGGCGACAGGAAACACCCCAAAGCGCAACGTGGACACATCCTAAATTTTGGGAGAAAACAGAGGTGTTTTTTGCGAAGTGCCTACCTGTAGATTTTGGCCTCTAGCTCAGCCGGCACCTAGGGAAACCTACCAAACCTGTGCATTTCTGAAAACTAGAGACCGAGGGGAATCCAAGGAGGGGTGACTTGCGGGGCTCGGACCAGGTTCTGTTACCCAGAATCCTTTGCAAACCTCAAAATTTGGCTAAAAAAACACATGTTCCTCACATTTCTGTGGCAGAAAGTTCTGGAATCTGAGAGGAGCTACAAATTTCCTTCCACCCAGCGTTCCCCCAAGTCTCCCGATAAAAATGATACCTCACTTGCGTGGGTAGGCCTAGCGCCGGCGACAGGAAACACCCCAAAGCGCAACGTGGACACATCCTAAATTTTGGAAAAAAACAGAGGTGTTTTTTGCGAAGTGCCTACCTGTAGATTTTGGCCTCTAGCTCAGCCGGCACCTAGGGAAACCTTCCAAACCTGTGCATTTCTGAAAACTAGAGACCTAGGGGAATCCAAGGAGGGGTGACTTGCGGGGCTCGGACCAGGTTCTGTTACCCAGAATCCTTTGCAAACCTCAAAATTTGGCTAAAAAAACACATGTTCCTCACATTTCTGTGGCAGAAAGTTCTGGAATCTGAGAGGAGCTACAAATTTCCTTCCACCCAGCGTTCCCCCAAGTCTCCCGATAAAAATGATACCTCACTTGCGTGGGTAGGCCTAGCGCCGGCGACAGGAAACACCCCAAAGCGCAACGTGGACACATCCTAAATTTTGGAAAAAAACAGAGGTGTTTTTTGCGAAGTGCCTACCTGTAGATTTTGGCCTCTAGCTCAGCCGGCACCTAGGGAAACCTACCAAACCTGTGCATTTCTGAAAACTAGAGACCTAGGGGAATCCAAGGAGGGGTGACTTGCGGGGCTCGGACCAGGTTCTGTTACCCAGAATCCTTTGCAAACCTCAACATTTGGCTAAAAAAACACATGTTCCTCACATTTCTGTGGCAGAAAGTTCTGGAATCTGAGAGGAGCTACAAATTTCCTTCCACCCAGCGTTCCCCCAAGTCTCCCGATAAAAATGATACCTCACTTGCGTGGGTAGGCCTAGCGCCGGCGACAGGAAACACCCCAAAGCGCAACGTGGACACATCCTAAATTTTGGAAAAAAACAGAGGTGTTTTTTGCGAAGTGCCTACCTGTAGATTTTGGCCTCTAGCTCAGCCGGCACCTAGGGAAACCTACCAAACCTGTGCATTTCTGAAAACTAGAGACCGAGGGGAATCCAAGGAGGGGTGACTTGCGGGGCTCGGACCAGGTTCTGTTACCCAGAATCCTTTGCAAACCTCAAAATTTGGCTAAAAAAACACATGTTCCTCACATTTCTGTGGCAGAAAGTTCTGGAATCTGAGAGGAGCTACAAATTTCCTTCCACCCAGCGTTCCCCCAAGTCTCCCGATAAAAATGATACCTCACTTGCGTGGGTAGGCCTAGCGCCGGCGACAGGAAACACCCCAAAGCGCAACGTGGACACATCCTAAATTTTGGAAAAAAACAGAGGTGTTTTTTGCGAAGTGCCTACCTGTAGATTTTGGCCTCTAGCTCAGCCGGCACCTAGGGAAACCTACCAAACCTGTGCATTTCTGAAAACTAGAGACCGAGGGGAATCCAAGGAGGGGTGACTTGCGGGGCTCGGACCAGGTTCTGTTACCCAGAATCCTTTGCAAACCTCAAAATTTGGCTAAAAAAACACATGTTCCTCACATTTCTGTGGCAGAAAGTTCTGGAATCTGAGAGGAGCTACAAATTTCCTTCCACCCAGCGTTCCCCCAAGTCTCCCGATAAAAATTATACCTCACTTGCGTGGGTAGGCCTAGCGCCGGCGACAGGAAACACCCCAAAGCGCAACGTGGACACATCCTAAATTTTGGAAAAAAACAGAGGTGTTTTTTGCGAAGTGCCTACCTGTAGATTTTGGCCTCTAGCTCAGCCGGCACCTAGGGAAACCTACCAAACCTGTGCATTTCTGAAAACTAGAGACCTAGGGGAATCCAAGGAGGGGTGACTTGCGGGGCTCGGACCAGGTTCTGTTACCCAGAATCCTTTGCAAACCTCAAAATTTGGCTAAAAAAACACATGTTCCTCACATTTCTGTGGCAGAAAGTTCTGGAATCTGAGAGGAGCTACAAATTTCCTTCCACCCAGCGTTCCCCCAAGTCTCCCGATAAAAATGATACCTCACTTGCGTGGGTAGGCCTAGCGCCGGCGACAGGAAACTCCCCAAAGCGCAACGTGGACACATCCTAAATTTTGGGAGAAAACAGAGGTGTTTTTTGCGAAGTGCCTACCTGTAGATTTTGGCCTCTAGCTCAGCCGGCACCTAGGGAAACCTACCAAACCTGTGCATTTCTGAAAACTAGAGACCTAGGGGAATCCAAGGAGGGGTGACTTGCGGGGCTCGGACCAGGTTCTGTTACCCAGAATCCTTTGCAAACCTCAAAATTTGGCTAAAAAAACACATGTTCCTCACATTTCTGTGGCAGAAAGTTCTGGAATCTGAGAGGAGCTACAAATTTCCTTCCACCCAGCGTTCCCCCAAGTCTCCCGATAAAAATGATACCTCACTTGCGTGGGTAGGCCTAGCGCCGGCGACAGGAAACTCCCCAAAGCGCAACGTGGACACATCCTAAATTTTGGGAGAAAACAGAGGTGTTTTTTGCGAAGTGCCTACCTGTAGATTTTGGCCTCTAGCTCAGCCGGCACCTAGGGAAACCTACCAAACCTGTGCATTTCTGAAAACTAGAGACCTAGGGGAATCCAAGGAGGGGTGACTTGCGGGGCTCGGACCAGGTTCTGTTACCCAGAATCCTTTGCAAACCTCAAAATATGGCTAAAAAAACACATGTTCCTCACATTTCTGTGGCAGAAAGTTCTGGAATCTGAGAGGAGCTACAAATTTCCTTCCACCCAGCGTTCCCCCAAGTCTCCCGATAAAAATGATACCTCACTTGCGTGGGTAGGCCTAGCGCCGGCGACAGGAAACACCCCAAAGCGCAACGTGGACACATCCTAAATTTTGGAAAAAAACAGAGGTGTTTTTTGCGAAGTGCCTACCTGTAGATTTTGGCCTCTAGCTCAGCCGGCACCTAGGGAAACCTACCAAACCTGTGCATTTCTGAAAACTAGAGACCTAGGGGAATCCAAGGAGGGGTGACTTGCGGGGCTCGGACCAGGTTCTGTTACCCAGAATCCTATGCAAACCTCAAAATTTGGCTAAAAAAACACATGTTCCTCACATTTCTGTGGCAGAAAGTTCTGGAATCTGAGAGGAGCTACAAATTTCCTTCCACCCAGCGTTCCCCCAAGTCTCCCGATAAAAATGATACCTCACTTGCGTGGGTAGGCCTAGCGCCGGCGACAGGAAACACCCCAAAGCGCAACGTGGACACATCCTAAATTTTGGAAAAAAACAGAGGTGTTTTTTGCGAAGTGCCTACCTGTAGATTTTGGCCTCTAGCTCAGCCGGCACCTAGGGAAACCTACCAAACCTGTGCATTTCTGAAAACTAGAGACCTAGGGGAATCCAAGGAGGGGTGACTTGCGGGGCTCGGACCAGGTTCTGTTACCCAGAATCCTTTGCAAACCTCAAAATTTGGCTAAAAAAACACATGTTCCTCACATTTCTGTGGCAGAAAGTTCTGGAATCTGAGAGGAGCTACAAATTTCCTTCCACCCAGCGTTCCCCCAAGTCTCCCGATAAAAATGATACCTCACTTGCGTGGGTAGGCCTAGCGCCGGCGACAGGAAACACCCCAAAGCGCAACGTGGACACATCCTAAGTTTTGGAAAAAAACAGAGGTGTTTTTTGCGAAGTGCCTACCTGTAGATTTTGGCCTCTAGCTCAGCCGGCACCTAGGGAAACCTACCAAACCTGTGCATTTCTGAAAACTAGAGACCTAGGGGAATCCAAGGAGGGGTGACTTGCGGGGCTCGGACCAGGTTCTGTTACCCAGAATCCTTTGCAAACCTCAAAATTTGGCTAAAAAAACACATGTTCCTCACATTTCTGTGGCAGAAAGTTCTGGAATCTGAGAGGAGCTACAAATTTCCTTCCTCCCAGCGTTCCCCCAAGTCTCCCGATAAAAATGATACCTCACTTGCGTGGGTAGGCCTAGCGCCGGCGACAGGAAACACCCCAAAGCGCAACGTGGACACATCCTAAGTTTTGGAAAAAAACAGAGGTGTTTTTTGCGAAGTGCCTACCTGTAGATTTTGGCCTCTAGCTCAGCCGGCACCTAGGGAAACCTACCAAACCTGTGCATTTCTGAAAACTAGAGACCTAGGGGAATCCAAGGAGGGGTGACTTGCGGGGCTCGGACCAGGTTCTGTTACCCAGAATCCTTTGCAAACCTCAAAATTTGGCTAAAAAAACACATGTTCCTCACATTTCTGTGGCAGAAAGTTCTGGAATCTGAGAGGAGCTACAAATTTCCTTCCTCCCAGCGTTCCCCCAAGTCTCCCGATAAAAATGATACCTCACTTGCGTGGGTAGGCCTAGCGCCGGCGACAGGAAACACCCCAAAGCGCAACGTGGACACATCCTAAATTTTTGAAAAAAACAGAGGTGTTTTTTGCGAAGTGCCTACCTGTAGATTTTGGCCTCTAGCTCAGCCGGCACCTAGGGAAACCTTCCAAACCTGTGCATTTCTGAAAACTAGAGACCTAGGGGAATCCAAGGAGGGGTGACTTGCGGGGCTCGGACCAGGTTCTGTTACCCAGAATCCTTTGCAAACCTCAAAATTTGGCTAAAAAAACACATGTTCCTCACATTTCTGTGGCAGAAAGTTCTGGAATCTGAGAGGAGCTACAAATTTCCTTCCACCCAGCGTTCCCCCAAGTCTCCCGATAAAAATGATACCTCACTTGTGTGGGTAGGCCTAGCGCCGGCGACAGGAAACACCCCAAGGCGCAACGTGGACACATCCTAAATTTTGGAAAAAAACAGAGGTGTTTTTTGCGAAGTGCCTACCTGTAGATTTTGGCCTCTAGCTCAGCCGGCACCTAGGGAAACCTACCAAACCTGTGCATTTCTGAAAACTAGAGACCTAGGGGAATCCAAGGACGGGTGACTTGCGGGGCTCGGACCAGGTTCTGTTACCCAGAATCCTTTGCAAACCTCAAAATTTGGCTAAAAAAACACATGTTCCTCACATTTCTGTGGCAGAAAGTTCTGGAATCTGAGAGGAGCTACAAATATCCTTCAACCCAGCGTTCCCCCAAGTCTCCCGATAAAAATGATACCTCACTTGCGTGGGTAGGCCTAGCGCCGGCGACAGGAAACACCCCAAAGTGCAACGTGGACACATCCTAAATTTTGGAAAAAAACAGAGGTGTTTTTTGCGAAGTGCCTACCTGTAGATTTTGGCCTCTAGCTCAGCCGGCACCTATGGAAACCTACCAAACCTGTGCATTTCTGAAAACTAGAGACCTAGGGGAATCCAAGGAGGGGTGACTTGCGGGGCTCGGACCAGGTTCTGTTACCCAGAATCCTTTGCAAACCTCAAAATTTGGCTAAAAAAACACATGTTCCTCACATTTCTGTGGCAGAAAGTTCTGGAATCTGAGAGGAGCTACAAATTTCCTTCCACCCAGCGTTCCCCCAAGTCTCCCGATAAAAATGATACCTCACTTGCGTGGGTAGGCCTAGCGCCGGCGACAGGAAACACCCCAAAGCGCAACGTGGACACATCCTAAATTTTGGGAGAAAACAGAGGTGTTTTTTGCGAAGTGCCTACCTGTAGATTTTGGCCTCTAGCTCAGCCGGCACCTAGGGAAACCTACCAAACCTGTGCATTTCTGAAAACTAGAGACCTAGGGGAATCCAAGGAGGGGTGACTTGCGGGGCTCGGACCAGGTTCTGTTACCCAGAATCCTTTGCAAACCTCAAAATTTGGCTAAAAAAACAAATGTTCCTCACATTTCTGTGGCAGAAAGTTCTGGAATCTGAGGGGAGCTACAAATTTCCTTCCACCCAGCGTTCCCCCAAGTCTCCCGATAAAAATGATACCTCACTTGCGTGGGTAGGCCTAGCGCTGGCGACAGGAAACACCCCAAAGCGCAACGTGGACACATCCTAAATTTTGGAAAAAAACAGAGGTGTTTTTTGCGAAGTGCCTACCTGTAGATTTTGGCCTCTAGCTCAGCCGGCACCTAGGGAAACCTACCAAACCTGTGCATTTCTGAAAACTAGAGACCTAGGGGAATCCAAGGATGGGTGACTTGCGGGGCTCGTACCAGGTTCTGTTACCCAGAATCCTTTGCAAACCTCAAAATTTGGCTAAAAAAACACATGTTCCTCATATTTCTGTGGCAGAAAGTTCTGGAATCTGAGAGGAGCTACAAATTTCCTTCCACCCAGCGTTCCCCCAAGTCTCCCGATAAAAATGATACCTCACTTGCATGGGTAGGCCTAGCGCCGGCGACAGGAAACACCCCAAAGCGCAACGTGGACACATCCTAATTTTTGGGAGAAAACAGAGGTGTTTTTTGCGAAGTGCCTACCTGTAGATTTTGGCCTCTAGCTCAGCCGGCACCTAGGGAAACCTACAAAACCTGTGCATTTCTGAAAACTAGAGACCTAGGGGAATCCAAGGAGGGGTGACTTGCGGGGCTCGGACCAGGTTCTGTTACCCAGAATCCTTTACAAACCTCAAAATTTGGCTAAAAAAACACATGCTCCTCACATTTTTGTGGCAGAAAGTTCTGGAATCTGAGAGGAGCTACAAATTTCCTTCCACCCAGCGTTCCCCCAAGTCTCCCGATAAAAATGATACCTCACTTGCGTGGGTAGGCCTAGCGCCCACAACAGGAAATGGCCCAAAACACAACGTGGACAGAACATATTTTTTCACAGAAAACAGAGGTGTTTTTTGCAAAGTGCCTACCTGTGGAGCCCCCAGGGGGGGCAGAAATGGCCTAAAATAAATTATTCCCCCCCCAGCCCCCACCCCCCCCGGGAGCGACCCTTGCGTACGGGGTCGCTCCCCCTGCGTGACATTGGCGCCAAACAACAAATCCCCGGTGCCTAGTGGTTTCTGTCCCCTTGGGGGCAGATTGACCTAAAATCTGCCAATCTGCCCCCAAGGGGGGCAGAAATGGCCTAAATACAATTTGCCCCCAAGGGGAGTGACCCTTGCCTGATGGGTCGCTCCCCATCTCTAAAAAAACAAACAAACAAACAAAAAAAAAATTGCCCTGGCGCCTAGAGGTTTCTGCCCCCCCCGGGGGCAGATCAGCCTAATATTAGGCCGATCTGCCCCCGGGGGG
This sequence comes from Pleurodeles waltl, assembly GCF_031143425.1. NCBI lineage: Eukaryota > Metazoa > Chordata > Amphibia > Caudata > Salamandridae > Pleurodeles > Pleurodeles waltl. The sequence continues at coordinate 253,066,355 of NC_090437.1, read as the reverse complement.
GCAGAAATGGCCTAAAATAAATTTGCCCCCCCCAACCCCCACCCCACCCGGGAGCGACCCTTGCCTACGGGATCGCTCCCCCTGTGTGACATTGGCACCACAAAACAAATCCCCGGTGCCTAGTGGTTTCTGCCCCCTTGGGGGCAGATTGACCTAAAATCGGCCAATCTGCCCCCAGGGGGGCATAAATGGTCTAAATACAATTTGCCCCCCAGGGGAGCGACCCTTGCCTGATGGGTCGCTCCCCATCTCTAAAAAAAGAATCGACAAAAAAAAAAAACAAAAAAAAAAAATTGGCCCTGGCGCCTAGAGGTTTCTGCCCCCCCTGGGGGCAGATCGGCCTAATAATAGGCCGATCTGCCCCCAGGGGGGGCAGAAATGGCCTAAAATAAATTGCCCTCCCCCCAGGGAGCGACCCTTGCCTAAGGGGTCGCTCCCTTTGCGTGAAATTCACGCAAAGAAAAAAATCCCTGGTGTCTAGTGGTTTCTACCCCCCTTGGGGGCAGATTGGCCTCATCAAAATAGGCCAATCCGCCCCCAAGGGGGGCAGAAATGGCCAAAATATAATTTTCCCCCAAGGGGAGCGACCCTTGCCTAAGGGGTCGCTCCCCACCAAAAAAAAAAAGAAATGAAACATAAAAAATAAAAAAAAAAAGGCCTTCTCAAAAAAATACCCCCCCTGGGAGCGACCCTTGCCCAAGGGGTCGCTCCCTTTTGTCAGTTTCAATAAAAAAAAAAAAATCCCTGGTGTCTAGTGGGGTTTCAAAAGACGGATTGCAAGCAACCCGGCTTTTAAAACCCTCGGAGGGACTTCAAAGGGAAGGAAATACTTTTCCTTCCCTTTGAAGCCCCTCCGGGCCTCCCAAGTGATTGAAAAAGAAATGCTTTTGCATTTCTTTTTCAATCGCGCTGGAAGCAGAGCTTCCAGCACGACTAGGGAGGCCCCTGTGACAAATCAGCTCGCGCTCGCGCGCTGACGTCACAGGGGGGGGTGGAGGGGGTCGGGGTGGAAGGGGAAGGTCTTCCCCTTCCATCCCGACTTTGGAGGGGGAAGGGGGGTGCACGGGGGGCGCGCTAGCGCGCCCCCAAGTTCCCCTGTGCCATGGACGAGATGATCTCGTCCAAGGCACAGGGGAACTGTAGCCTTGGACGAGATGATCTCGTCCAAGGCACAGAACCGGTTAAGTTAAGCCTGACTGTTTTGCAGTGAAGCTACCAGGGCTGAACACAGGCTAATTTAGGGTGTGTTTGTGACTTACCCTGACTAGCATTGTGGTTTTTGCATGGACAGGGTGCATATCTCTGCCAATCAGAAATCTAATTTCTAACTCTTTGGCTTTCACACAATGACCTAGTTTTGAATGAAAATTGAAATGCCAAAAGAAAACAGGTGCATACAAGGGACAAGTGGAAGTGTGATAATCCTATATGTAAGATATATGTTATCAGTGAAAATCCATATCTTACACAGCTTACCGTTGTGGTTATCCTCACATCCAGACAGCACATGCTCTTAGACCTTAAAAATTAGTGACGTTGTATCTGCTTTGATCCTCAATTTTCCCAGGAGTTTATGTCACATGACCTCATTCTTGATAACATCACAATAATTCACATTACTGAAGATCCATAATAACTGCATGATTATTAGAACAACGCAGCACATACACCTGTCTATTTTAAATACCACCTATTTTAGGGTGCTGACAGGATCTTTGATAATAATAGGGTTCTGGCTCATGCCCCAGAGAATTGTTTTTCAAAATCAGACTATGGGGGTCATTCCGGAAGCACCGCCAACAGGCTGGCGGTGCTTCTGGGGCAATTCTGACCGCGGCGGTAAAGCCGCGGTCAGAAAAGGGGATCCGGAGGTTTCCCGCCGGTTTTCCCCTGCCCCAGGGAATCCTCCACGGCGGCGCTGCAAGCAGCGCCGCCATGGGGATTCCGACCCCCTTCCCGCCAGCCTGTTCCTGGCGGTTTACACCGCCAGGAAGAGACTGGCGGGAACGGGTGTCGTGGGGCCCCTGGGGGCCCCTGCAGTGCCCATGCCACTGGCATGGGCACTGCAGGGGCCCCCTAACAGGGCCCCATTCAGATTTTCAGTGTCTGCAAAGCAGACACTGAAAATCGCGACGGGTGCCACTGTACCCGTCGCACACCAGCAACTCCGCCGGCTCCATTCGGAGCCGGCTTCATCGTTGCTGGGGCTTTCCCGCTGGGCGGGAGGGTGGCCTTTTGGCGGTCGCCCGTCCGCCCAGCGGGAAAGTCAGAATGACCGCCGCGGTCATTTGACCGCGGTGCAGTCTTCTGGCGGTCCCTATATATTGAATTTTGAATCACAACTTTCGCAAAGGCTCTGAAGGGACACTCCTTAAATATTTAAATCATTCCATGATGTGTGAAGCCAAGCAAACCTGACACTCCCCAAGAGTACACCCCATTTTTTCAAAATGTGCTCCCATATGTAAAAAATGACCTCCATTGTGGCAGGGCCAGCACTTTTTATGCGCGCCTTCATAGGCCAGAAACTACAGACAATATAGTGGAATTGAAAGATTGCCATTAATGTCATCTATGTATTATGGGTGACCCTTATGTGAAAAAATGATCTCAATATATCAAGACTATCATTTTTTCATGTTTGCCCCTTCTCATATGCCACCACTGTCCTCCCTTATGACAATAGTTATCTCCAATGTGCTAGACACAGCATTTTATCTTGGGTGCCACCATGCTGAGAATTTTCTCAAGTATGCCAACTCTAACATTTTTTTCCATGTGCCCTGTATGCCAAGAATGAACTTGAGAATGCTTGTAGCAGGACTTTAACATTATTCCAATTCGTACCTCCAGTACTATTTATCTCCATTATTCCAGAACCAACATTTTGCCATTAAGCCAAAAATTGCATCCAGTCCTCCAGGTCTAGGTCACAGGGGCCTGTCATGCTACAAGATTGCCAGCACCGGTATTTTGCCATGGCTGATTACATAAGACAAAAATAACCTTAATTATGTCAAAGCAAAGAGTAGAGTCACAAGTATATCACTTTCTCATTCATGCTCACTTACACTCACTCACTCACACTCATTCCCACTCACTCACTCACTCACTCATCTTACATATTCATTTTCACTAACTTGCTGTTGGACCTGGCCCTTTTTGCAGGGACATCCCCAATCCTCTTTGCCTCCTACCTCCTGTTTTTATTTTGACCAGTTTTGTTGTCTTTAGGACTCTGGGCATGGATTGTGCCACCCACGTGAGTAGCCTGTAAACATTTCTTAGACCTTCCACTGCATTTTCTTGCTTAAACCATTCTGTGACTGCCTGTTTGTGGATTGTCTGTCTGGGTCAGGTTGACAGTTGGGCTGTTTGTGAATCCCCTCTAGATAGTGAGACAAAGGGTGCTGGGGTATAGCCTGCATATCCTGATGAGCCATCTGTGCTAGAGTGGAGGGAAAAGTGGTCACTTACACCTGAATGGGCTGTGCCTGCACTCTCACAGTGCAGTCTCCAACCCGCTGGTGTGTGTCTGTGGCCTGGCCTGGGGAAGGCAGGATCTTGTGAACAACTGAGACCTTTCTTTGAACTAGGCCTACTCCAAAGTCAGAAAGGGGTATAAGTATTGAACCAAAATCCCTGAAAATTAGATTACTTCTGGGGTCAAGAGGATCCTCTGCCAAGGAGAAGAGCTGAAGAGCTGAGAAGAAATGCTGCCCCTGCCTGTGACTGTGCTCTGTTGGGTAATCCTGCAGTTTCTGCTTCTGCCTGTGAAAGGGGACAGACTGGACTTTGTTGTGCATTCCTGCTTGAAAAGAATCTCCAAGGGCTTGAACTGAGCTTGCCTCCTGTTTTGAAGTCTCAAAACCATCAAAGACTTCCTCTGTCAGCAACTGGACTGTCTGCTGAGACCTCCTGCCCTGCCAAGTGGTGTCCTATCCTTTCCCTGGGCCCTTGAGAGGTGAAGTTGGCAGAACAAGGGCTGAAATCCACGCACAGAGCTCAGTGCGGGAGATTTTCGATGCACCACCTGCAACGCAGCTGGAAAATGACGTGCCACCCACTTCGCGGCAAAAAATAGATGCTCCACCTGCATCGCAGCTGGGAGATTGACACATCATGGCTGGAAAAACACCTGCTTGCTGCTGCTGCTAACGATGCAAACCCCACATAGCATGGCCAGATTTCACACGCATCATCAATGGGCATCAGTAATCAAAACAAGCCTAGGCAGATACGAGGTGCCACTCCTGAAATTGAATGATCGCTATCTTGCGGAAAGGAAAAAAAAGATGCAGAGCCTACCTAACTGGAGAAGAAAACTATGCACGGTCTCGCTTGCGATTGAGAAATCAACACATCACTGACTTTTTCGATGCACGCTCTCCCCTACGGCTTTATTTTCGACGTAAACTATTTACTTTTTGTAACAGCCACATTTCCATTATTTTCTATAGAGTAAGACTCTTTTTCTTTGGAAAATTCATATCTTGACTTATGTATGTTGGATTTTTGTTGTTTTGATCTTGTTGCTTTTAATATTACCTATTTTTCCAAAGTGTTGTGGTGTCCATTTTGTAGTGTTTTCACAATATTACTGTGTGTGATGGTACAAATACTTTACACATTGCTTCTGGGTTTAGTCTTCCTGCTGGTTCCAAGCTACTAAGGGGTTTGATTGTGGATTAACCAGGTGTGTTTCTCCATTGCTCTGATTAAAGTGAGGGTCCTTGCTTGTCCAGGGGGTAACCTTCCTGCAACAAAAGACTCCATTTCTAACACTTTCTCCCACCCATTCACTGTCTCTCACAGTCTTATCCTCACTCACTAATTCTCACTCCCTATGACTTATTAGCCCTCACTCATTCTTACTTACATAATCTCACTTATTCTCAAACACTATCATTTAAATTTAGTCTCTAATCTCTAAAACACACAATTTCACTCACTCTGACTCACTCATACATACTGACTCAGCCTTGCACAATATAATGTACTATCTGTCACTGTCACTCACTTTTACTTATACACACATACACAAATATTCACACACACATCATTTCTCTCCAAACCACACTCTTAACCACAAGCACACACACAACAGATATGTAAACACTTTTTTGCATACACTAGTTGTCAGGTAAGGGTCCATTTAAACTAAATGCACTCTGTTTTTATTACAATAATAGTGAATAATATATTCTTAACTAATTTTGTAATACCATATTTTCAGAAAACAAGGAGAGTAAAGCCCCACCTGAAGCCCATAAAGATAAGCTGTCCTTGTCTTTTTAGCAATCATGTGGCCACTTCTGAGGCCAGGGGTCACAAATGCAGTGTCCGAGGTCGGGAGGGGCAAGCCAGGGGTCTCAGTTGTTACTCCTAGCCTCCCCTTAATGATATCTATGCAACACTGGGTTGCACTTGAGCAGTAGGTGCACTCCAAGAATCATACTAAAGTGGCATTTGTTTTAATGTGAGCATGTTCGATGGGATCATTGGCCCTTGCCCTTTGCCAAATCTGCAAATTGTTGCCCATTTTCGCACTTGAGCACTGCTGATTTTCATGAAGCTCTGAGCTGCATGACTGTAGAAAACATGGGCCTTTTGTAATGAGTTGTGAAAGTTGCGGAAGTTGAACACACCTAGGCCTTGATTTATTCTTTTGGGTGCAAAACTGCACTAACGCAGTTTTGCACCAAAAAGTTTAGCACCGGCTTGCACCATTTCTGTGCACCATCCAAGCACCATATTTATGGAATGGTGCAAGCCGGTGCAAAGGGTAGGCTAGCGTAAAAAAATTACGTTAGTCGGGTGAGGCTGGCGGTATGGAAGAAGGGGGTTTTGCACCAAAAAGTGATGTTAGGCAGGTTAGAGTAAAAAAGAAAAAGACTCTAACCTGCCTAGAGTCATATTCTGACTCAAAACCATCCATATCACATGACTCCTGTCTTACAAAAGACAGAAGTCATGCCCACCACCCCAGAGGCCAGCAAAGGGAACTTGGATTCCCTGGGCATGGCCTTTGCACCCTGTAGGGGGGCCAATTCAGAGCCCCAAATAGCACTTAAAATAACCAAAAAACGTACCTGTACTTACCTATATTTACCCCGGATGGAGCCCCCATCCTCCGCTGTCCCTCTGGTGTGGGGGTCCCTGGGGCTTCGGGAGGGCACCTGTGGGCTTATTCCATGGTGTTCCACCATGGAAATAGGCCCACGGCCCCCTAACTCCTGCCCTGACCCAGGCGTTTAAAAATGGTGCAAAGCAAGCTTTGCACCATTTTTTGACCCTCCTCCCTCGCATGTGTCATTTAAGCACAGGGGGATAAATATGGGGCTAAGGCCATAGAGTCATTTTTAGCACAGGAATGCCTACTTTGCATCTCATTGACGCAAAGTAGGTTTCCACTCCAAAAAATGACTTTAACGCCATAAATTTGGCACAAGACGGGTCTAAAGCCAAAGCATAAATATGGAGTTAGTTTTGCACCGAATATGCGTAAAAAAAATGATGCTAATTCGGCGCAAAACAAGTATAAATATGTCCTCTAATATAGAAAAGATGACTTAAGAAGGATTGAGAAGATGGAAGGTGAAGGGTAAGGCAGTAACAGAGTTCTAAGAAGGGTGAAAGCAGAGGGCTACAACATTCTAAATTGAAAAAGGAAGTACACAAGCACAAATAAACCACTTGGTGTGAAGGGATGACACACAATGAATTCGGTTCCAATGTAATCAGAGGAGGATGGGGTACAGGACATTCTCAAAGCGGAGCAACTTTTTAAGAAGTAAGTTGAGTAAAAGGTGAGGGGATTTTGACAATAAACCTTGAAAGACATACTTGAAATAATCAATGAAGTAAGCTGATTAGAAGGTGAGGGGACATATTCAAGAAACCTTGAAATATATACTTGAAATAATCAGTAAACCAATGTTTATCAGAAATTAAATTGCGTTTCACAGGCAGAACTTTGCCAGCGATGCAAGTGGCATCGGCACTAATACTAAGTTTTAGCAATCACAACAATTCTGAATATCTTTAATATTCAATGGCACGGATTTCTCAACCTTTGAAGGATGGAAGTCTACATTAATCTGCTGGAATTTAAACCAATGGCCTTGCTCTAGCACATACAGTTCCGTATGAAAAGCATTAGCTCACAGTTGATGTTAATGGTGCATGGCTAAAATGTGCCATGGATGATTTACAAGAGTAACATAGATGAGTAATTCCTCCAAATACAGACATTTTAAACACCGATAAGTTTACAAGGTTTCATCCTGAAGGACAGCCAGTGCAGTTTGAAAGACAATCTAAAGAATTACGATCAATCATTCATGTGCTTGGAGACAGGTAATTCATTGGAAGGAAGATTTAGTTGAAGAAAACAACTGGAGTATATAATGGTCAGCAATCTATATTCCCTGAGAGGGCAACTTGGGGTAGCTTCTTTACAGCGATTCAGTGCCACAGTAAAGACGAAATCAGAAAATTGCAGGTGTTACAGCATTTCAACATTGAACAAGCAGTTGAGTGAAGACGGGTTTTATGATTGGAATGTTCTTGGAATATGTTCCTTCAGAGGTCCGTTTCCTAGTACCCTTGTGACTGGACCATGTGTAACCTTATTGTCACATGTGTCATCGAAATAACTAGATTTGTCTTAATAATGATGGAACACGAATACTTCCTTATGATCAGGAAATGACACAATATGATCTATCCCAGGGGTGTCCAATGTAGGTCCAGAAGGACCTGTTCTGTTCCAGTTTTAGAGGATAACCAGTGACATTTTAAACGAGTTGTATTTGGATTCCTTGTATGTAAATATATTTTCTGTGGCAGGCTGATGTATGATGCCTCAGGATGAAAATAAGGGGAAACAAGCATTACCAACGAATTTGGCTCTTACACAGTGAGCACATATAAATCAACACAGCAATCACGAAAACATGGATATCTTACAAATGTATGTATATAGAACAACACACAGATGCATCCATTCAGATACAAAGCGATTCATCTGCAAATATCAATCCACACAAAAACAAAAGTGGGGCAAACTGGTGCGAAGTGTTATTTTACGATTTTCCACCTAGGACACACCTGATTTCCATTGGATGCAGCCTTGAATTAAAGGTACGTAGTGTGTTGTGCTAATTTGCACTACTTTGGGTCATGCGGTGTTGAATGGGCGATGCATGGGCATTCCCATGTAAACACCCATGGATTTTGATGCAAGCCCTATCTACTTAAATAAGTAGTCAGGACTCTGCACAAAGAATACTCTTCCTTGAGGCAGGCATAATGTTTGAGAAAACGTTTCTTTCATGAACATTTTTTGAACTTGCATGTGTGCTGTAGTGTACAGCACACTCAATGGTAAAAGTATGAACACATGTCAAAGCAGCATGCTTTTTGGACTGTAAGGGGACACTTCCAGTAAAAAACATATACTTGACAAACAGACACCTCTATGCACTATGGTGCAAGAGTGTGTGTTTTGTGTTTTGGTTCAAGGCAGCATAAAGTGAGCCAGCTTAGGGGGAGAGAGAAACAGCAAGATATCTTAATACGTAAGATCCAATTCTGCTCTCTCACTTTCATATAATGTAGTTTAGTAAATTTTGTTTCTACACTGTGTTGTTTCAAAGGATTCCAGATCTTAGCCAGGCATGTTTGCAAAGTCCCAGGCCTGCCATTTGATGTGAGGGATGTTTGGAATCTGCCCCGTACCTGATTGTGTGAACCAAGTGCACTTTGTGTATTGTGATTTGGCCAATCGGTAGGCCTGAGCAAACTTTATTTCATGTGCCATGGAAATAGGAGCTTACTGTCATCATCTTGTGAAGATCTACTGCTGCTGGATAAGTTTGATTCTAGCCATAACATTCCTGTCCATTTATGCTTGTATGTATGTTTGTAATCTGTGCAATATGTACATTGAAGTTGTGTGAAATATCCTGTTCATAAAAGGACCGTGGAGTCCACTTTGCTACGAAATGGTCATAAAGCGCATTGTGCTCATATGTAATTTTAGTAACATTTGATATTTTTATATTTTTAATGAACCACTGTTGAAAAAGTCACAGTCACCTCTCCCCACGAAAAACACTTATCTGTTCCTACCCAAAGTGTAGGGAAGGAAAAAAACAAATAAAGAAATAAAGAAAGTTTACAATACTTAACTCTTGATGTCACCTCGTCGTGACAGGAATATGTTCTGCATGCTGTACATTTGGGTCTCTTGCCATGAGTGCCTGAAAACTTCTGGAATCCAGGTTCTTAAAATGTATGCACCAGCCTCAGGGTAACCAGGTGTATGTGTGAAGGGCTGTCTTCTGGTGTGAATCTAGTCCAGGACCAATGCTGGGCCTGGAAGGTGGTCCAAGTGCCCTCTGTGTAGTGACAGAGGGCAAATCCTTCTTTCACAGATTAAAGCATGTAGCCTGGGGTAGGCAGCTTCCAAGCTTTGGTTTGATCCTGGTGTTACCAGACTTTGTATATGTGCCACAGGAAGGTTTTTCTACTGCTGCATTCAAGTAAAGTTCCTCCGGTACTGGTGAACCAGGATTATTTTGCTTAAATACGAAGCCCATGTTTGTATGTATGTTGTGTGCGTTATAAACATTGCACACTTTAAGAGTGTCTGAGTGTACCAGAGTGAAGGAGCCCTTCACTCTGGTGCACTCTTTAATCTTGTCATATACATACGGGTGAGGTGAATTTACTAACTGGTAGTCTGTTTCAGACATTCCTAAGACTTGGGTGATAAGAGCTGACACCAAAGTGGCCAAAAATAGACAATCACCTTTTTGTAAAACATTTTGAGGGTCATTCTGACCCTGGCGGCCGGTGGCCGCCAGGGCCACCGACCACGGGAGCACCGCCAACAGGCTGGCGGTGCTCCAACGAGCATTCTGACCGCGGCGGTTCAGCCGCGGTCAGAAGCGGAAAGTCAGCGGTCTCCCGCTGACTTTCCGCTGCTCGTGTGAATCCTCCATGGCTGCGGAGCGCGCTCCGCAGCCATGAGGATTCCGACCCCCCCTACCGCCATCCTGTTCATGGCGGGAAAGCCGCCATGAACAGGATGGCGGTAGGGGGGGTCGCGGGGCCCCTGGGGGCCCCTGCCGTGCCCATGCCAATGGCATGGGCACGGCAGGGGCCCCCGTAAGAGGGCCCCGCAAAGTATTTCAGTGTCTGCCTTGCAGACACTGAAATACGCGACGGGTGCCACTGCACCCGTCGCACCTTCCCACTCCGCCGGCTCGATTACGAGCCGGCATCCTCGTGGGAAGGTCGTTTTCCCCTGGGCTGGCGGGCGGTTTTTCAGCAACCGCCCGCCAGCCCAGGGGAAAACTTGTAATACCCGCCGCGGTCTTTTGACCGCGGCGCGGTATTTTGGAGGGCGGCATCCTGGCGGGCGGCCTCCGCCGCCCGCCAGGGTCATAATGAGGCCCTTTGTTTCTATAGAGTGATGCTGTATAATTTCATGCTGTACTCTCATTTGTTTTATGTAGGGGCTGTAAGGTTTGTCTGCTGTTACAGTCACCAGAGGGTCAAGTGTGATTTAGAGAGGGGAATGCAATTTATATGTCTGACATACTAATGGTATTTGTGGTAGTCCAGAATAGCAATACCCATTTGTTCATCTCTTGTGAGTAAACCAATATGAGCATCCCTCTGTAGTTAGTATCACCACTGTAGACCAACGATAATTTGTGAACGTTGTTGGAGAAGGTGCCATGAAAGAACAAAATAATATATTTCAATAAGATACTCTTGAAGCAAAAACATCCTAAGATGTATTATTTTCTTTTATAATTGATTTCGCTGTTCATTCACTTGTTGTGTAATGGCAAGTTGTATTTGTCAGTGCTGGGGACCACATCACTGATTTCAAGGAGAACTGCAGGGAAACCAGGGGAGTGAATTAGTCTGACAGTCACAATCTCGGAGATTAGGTGACACTGGTTGGAGTAATTGGCTGTCTCTTTGAAAAAGAGGAACTGAGCAATGGAAACGTGAATGGGGAGCAGTGTAATAGTGTATGAAAAAACATTCGAAGTTGATTTCTTATACAGTTATTAATGTGAAAATAGTGAACATATTTTGATCAGCCATACAGTTTAAGTGTGTCCAAGTAGAAACCCCCATCAACAACACTGTTGCAATAGTCACACTAGCAATATGTGTGGCCAAACCGGAACAATTTATGAATAATACACTTCATAATAGCCCTGCAGATGTAGCCAATTTTATTTTTGTCTAGCCGTGGGTTAATTTTCTCTGTGTGCCTGAATTAATGTGTCACAGACTAATGCATTGCCTGGAAGTTGAGAGTATTACAGACAGGATATTGGGGGAACCAAGCAGATGGATAGTCCTCTCGTCCTGTCCACATGGAAAAAGGTATAGACACAAACCACTGAAAGAATCCTGAGGCCAGACTATTTGCACATCAAAGTAACACGAAATGAAGACGCATTAACACTGCTGTGCAGTCTTTGTCTGCTCTAGGTAGTAGTCCAGTCACGTGAAACACCTGCTATAAGAGCATCTTACTCTGCTTGGATAACTGACAAATACACCATTACTTTAGGGAAGAAGTAAGTCTACTGTGACAGAAAAACTGATGATCACTTAACTGCTTAGAGACACATTGTAACTATTGCATATAGGCCCTCATTACAACCCTGGCGGTTGGTGTTAAAGCAGCGGTAATACCGCCAACAGGCAGGCGTAAAAAAAAATGGGATTAGGACCATGGCGGAAACCACCAACATAGACAGCCACTTTAACACTCCAACTGCCACGGCGGTACAAACAAACAGTGTGGCGGACACCACCAACAGACAGGCGGGAGACAATGTACCGCTCACCCTATCACAACAAGCCTATCCGCCACCTTTTCTGGGGCGGAACCAACGCAAATAAAAACATGGCAGAAACAGTACACAGAAAGGAAAACACTCACCTCCCCATACCCCACGAGGAACCAGGACGCCATGGAGCCCGAATAGCAGATACTGGCGGTGATGGTCTTCCTGCTCCTCTCTCAGGAGCTCCAACGACGACCACGGTGAGTACTGCACCTACAACACAGGGGAGGGAAAAGAGAGTGACACACACACGCAACACCCCCACCCCCACCCTCACCCACAACACACAAATACATGCTGCAACATTACATATAAACCCCCCCCGAATAACACAAGGACAAAAGGAAATGATTGTAACAATTGCAATTAATAAAAATCACTTAGTCAAAAGTCAAAATCCAGTATATACAATTATGTACACCAACTACACGTCCGGATAGTGCACCGATCATGGTACGTGGACCACTGGGCTCAAAATGCATGGGCGAGGCCCACACATGATACCTGACTCCAAACGGAGAGAACACTGGAGGGGCATCACATAGAAAATATAGAGGCACCTCAGGGGGAGGGGGAGGGGGGGCACCTCAGCCTGATGAACGCATAACGCCACTGCTCCACGAGGGGGCTCCATGCCCATTGCTTTATACTGGGAAGTGCAAAGCCACAGTCTCTCAAGTCTTTTCAGTGGGTGGTTTGCCCACTGCTTTAACCTGGTGAGTGCAATGCCACAGTCTCTCAAGTCTTTTTAGTGGGTGGTTTGCCCACTGCTTTATCCTGCGGAGTGCAATGCCACAGTCTCTCAAGTCTTTTCAGTTGGTGGTTTGCCCACTGCTTTATCCTGGTGAGTGCAAAGCCACAGTCTCTCAAGTATTTTCAGTGGATGGTTTGCCCACTGCTTTATCCTGGCGAGTGCAAAGCCACAGTCTCTCAAGTGGATAACAGTCTCCACTGATTCTGAACGGGGCTTTGTGCCCAGGGTGCTTCATCCTGCCAAGGACTGAGGTAGTGGATGTGATACTCCACTGGTTCTGGAGGGGGCTTGGTGCCCAAAGTGCTTCATCCTGCCGAGGACTGAGGTAGTGGATGTCATTCTCCACTGGTTCTGGAGGGGGCTTGGTGCCCAGAGTGCTTCATCCTGCCAAGGACTGAGGTAGTGGATGTCATTCTCCACTGGTTCTGGAGGGGGCTTGGTGCCCAGAGTGCTTCATCCTGCCAAGGACTGAGGTAGTGGATGTGATACTCCACTGGTTCTGGAGGGGGCTTGGTGCCCAGAGTGCTCCATGTGCAGTGTGGCCAGAACAATACACTCGCCTGGGTGTGTGTGCCATGAGATTGCCAAGGTACAGGTAGCATGATATGCCATGGAGGCAGAGACACACCCCACACTGCTGCGGCTTTGCATTCCATATGCAGGTGACAACTGTGATGACAGTGATGCTTCATGGAAGCTGCCCAGGGTCCTGGAACTCACCACCAGCCTCGGACGACTAACCACTGGGGATGGTAGCCATGTCTGCAGTGGTGCCACTGTCTGAGGATGTTGCGGGGCCGCTGGAGGTGCTTGCGGAGGTGGAAGTCACGGCGGTGCTTGCGGTGGTGTCAGTCGTGGCGGTGCTGGCTGCGGGGTCTGTGGTGGTGGTGCTGGCTGCGGGTTATGTGGCGGTGGTGCTTGCGGCGGGGTCTGTGGCAGTGGTGCTGGCTGCGGGGTCTGTGGCGGAGGTGCTAGCCACGGGGTCTGTGGCGGTGCAAGTGGTGGTGTTCTCCGACATACAGGTTGGCGTCGACGTGGCAGAAGGTGTGACACTGGTCCCTCAGTCGGTACCACCATGCCCTCTCCTGACCTGCCATTCAGTTTTTGGTCCTTCCCCACCTTTGATGGTGGTGCATCTGTATTGCCAATATCCCCTTTCTTTTTTCCTGACCCCTTGGTGGCAGGTGTTTTCGGATTCTCCCTCCGGGATGTGGGCACCTTCTTCACCTTGGCAGGTGGCAGAATGTCCTTGCCCTCGCTCCGTGGCACACTGGCAGCCTGATGGTTTGTGCACTCCATGACACTGCATCTGGGGATGTGGTGGCTGAGGTGCTGGGCTGGGACCTGGAAAGCCTGGCCCTAGGGGAAGGACGGTGGGGGGGAGGTGTAGGGAAGAGGTCAATGTTAGCCAGGAAAAGTTTTTTAGACACACTAGGACAGGTATATGGAGGGGGCTTGGGAGTGGAGGTAGAGGTAGGGGTTGTAGGAGGTGTACGTCTGCTGAATTTGGGTGAAGGTGCATGGGCTGGAGGCTGTTGTGAGGTGGATGGCTGTTGGGTGGGTGTGTGCCTGCGTTTGTGTACTTTGGGAGGAGGACTCACAGACACACTGGGAGAGGACACTTGGGATGTGTGAATGGTAGTGGGTTTGGTGAGTGCACGTGAGCGGTGTGTGGTGATGGGTGTGCTGGTGATGGAGGTAGTGGATGAGGATGTAGTGCATGCAGGTGTGAGTGGAGACGAGACTGGGGGAGGATGGAGACGTGGAGGAGGGGGACACAGTGGAGGCAGTGGATGTTGGTATGTGTGCATGGGTATGATGCTTGTGTGAGTGCCTGTGGGATGTGTGGTGCTTATGTTTGCCTGAGCCACTCTTGTGTGTTGATGTGTATGCATGATGGTCTGATGGTGTGCTTGGGATAGGCTGAGGTACAGGGGATTGGGTCTGGGTGGAGGAAGTTGGAGGGGGGAGGCTGAGCACAGGGACAAAGGCTGCCATCAGTGTTGAGGCCAGAGCCTGTTGGGCTGCATGGCCAGAATGAATGCCGTCCAGGTATGCATTTGTTTGTTGCAAATACCTCTCAACACCCTGGATGGCGTTCAGAATGGTAGACTGCCCAACAGTGAGGGATCTCAGGAGGTCAATAGCCTCCTCACTGAGGGCAGCAGGTCTGACTGGGGCAGGGCCTGAGGTGCCTGGGGTGAAGGAGATGCCCACCCTCATGGGTGAGCGGGCACGGGACACATGCTGAGGGGCTGCTGGGAGGGCAGTGCTTTTAGGGTGGGTGGCGGCTGTACCTGTTGATGCGGGGGGCACAGAGGGGCCCACCACCTCAAGGGAGCTCCCATCAGAGGAGGAGTCGGTGTCACTGCTATCTGCTCCTGTCCCCGCCGTGGAGCTCCCCTCGCTCTCCGTCCCACTGGTGGCTTCAGACTCTGTTGTCTCGCCCTCCAGGGCCAAGTGGGATGCAGCTCCCTCCTGCTCCTGTGCCAATGCTCCTCCGCCTGATGATGCTATTGCACACAAGAACAGGGAGACCACAAAAAGGGGGGGGAGACAGGAGAAAGACATGTTCAGTGCATGCAACACCACTACCGTTGGCGGACACAACAGACACAGGAGCCCTCTGCACTACGCCATGCACTTATAGTTCCTGGATTAATCACATGCCCATGGGGTACAAGGCCTAAGCCCGATTGATGCACACCTGGAAGTCACAGGAGCCTGACTAGATGTAGATGGCACTAACCACTAGTGGGGTTGGGGTGCCACTGAGCCTGCCTCACAAGGGGCCTTGCCTACCAAGCGCGCCCTGGCCTAGGGGAACCCACTGCCGACCTCCCCCACTCAGACACCTCGTAATGTGTGCAGAGTCAGCTGAATGAGAGTGCACTCACCCCCTTGTGGCTGCTGTGATGCCCCCAAGCACCCATCCAACTCCGGATACGCCACCGCCAGGATCCGGAACATCAGGGGGGTCATGGTGCGACGGGCACCCCTCCCACATTGGGAGGCTATCCCTAGCTGGGCATCCACCTTCTTCTTGCTCAAGCGGCACAGGTCCTCCCATCTTTTACGGCAGTGGGTTCTCCGTCTGTGCTGGACTCCCAGGGTCCGGACGTCCTTGGCAATGGCACACCAAATAGCCTTCTTCTGGTGGGCGCTGACCTAGAGGAATAGTACAGGGGAAAAGGAAAATCTTTACCCGTCCGGACCGTCATACTCATTGGTTCACGTTCCCACCCTTGCCCTGACGCACATACACTCA
Source organism: Pleurodeles waltl (assembly GCF_031143425.1). Classification (NCBI taxonomy): domain Eukaryota; kingdom Metazoa; phylum Chordata; class Amphibia; order Caudata; family Salamandridae; genus Pleurodeles; species Pleurodeles waltl. The sequence continues at coordinate 253,050,445 of NC_090437.1, read as the reverse complement.
CCGTCCGCACATGCAGGCCTCAGTCCCCCCCCCATTTATCTTCCATCCACACCACTCCAAACAGGCATTGTCCATGCAGCATGCTCACAGTGCACTCACCTGTTTGTCTGGAGGACCGTACAGTTGTGTGTACTGGGGGATGACCCCATCCACCAGTTTCTCCAACTCCTCCGAAGTGAAGGCAGGGGCCCTTTCCCCAGACACATGAGCCATCGTCGCTTCCAGACTGAGGTCACAGCAGCACTTGCAGTGTAGGTCCTCTCCTGTTGAAGGTCAGGTATCAGGTGAGTGAACAGACAGAAAATGGCGGTCACGTCCGCGGCGGTGCGTACCGTCACCGCCCGCGTACATCGTCATTGGCTCCTCGGACCCATAGGGTCCAATGTTAACCAATGCTAGATTGTGCCGCGGTCTTCGACCGCCTACCGCAACATTGTACAACGCCAGCACAGTTACCTCATATGCCCTTGTCCCACCTTACAGGTCAGGCAGCCGCCATTTCAGGGGGCCACATGGCATTAATATTAACTGCATCACACCAATGTAGGCCTTGAATACACACAGATACAGGCACATTGCGGATTAATAAATGTGTGCAAATGACGTTTTGTGATACCTCAGTGTTGGCTGACTCTCGGCTCGCTGTTCTCGTCCATGGGGCACGTCTGATGGGGCAGGTGATGAGATGGCGGCATCCTCTGGTGTACAGACCGCTGGTGGACCTGTCGACAATGGAAGAGAGACACATAATAGTAACCTACAGACTTGATCGTGCAACAATCCATGAACTGTGTGCCCAGTTGGAGCCAGACCTGATGTCAGCTATCCACCATCCCACAGGAATCCCCCCTCTAGTGCAGGTCCTGTCAGTACTCCATTTCCTGGCAAGTGGTTCCTTTCAAACAACAGTGGCCAGTGCATCAGGGATGTCCCAGTCAATGTTCTCTAACGTGTTGTCCAGAGTGTTGTCTGCCCTGCTGAAACACATGCGCAGCTACATCGTGTTCCCTCAGGTGGAGGATTTTCCCACAGTCAAAGGTGACTTCTATGCCCTGGGACATATCCCCAACATCATAGGTGCCATTGATTGGACACATGTGGCCTTGGTACCCCCGCAGGAGTGAACAGGTGTACAGAAACCGGAAGAGCTACCATTCTATAAATGTGCAGATGGTGTGTTTGGCAGACCAGTATATCTCCCATGTGAATGCCAAATTTCCTGGCTCAGTGAATGACGCTTACATTTTGAGGAATAGCAGCATCCCTTATGTGATAGGGCAACGCCAGAGGAATAGTGTTTGGTTAATAGGTGAGGACAAGGACCCTATACAGTGTGAATAGTTGTCTGGGTATGGGGTTGTCCCTATGGGTTAGTGTGTGTCCCTCCATATTTGCAGGTGACTCTGGTTACCCCCACCTGTCATGGCTACTGACCACAGTGAGAAATCCCAGGACAAGGGCAGAGGAACGCTATAATGAGGCACATGGGTGAACTAGGAGGGTGATTGAATGCACCTTCGGCCTCCTGAAGGCCAGATTCCGGTGCCTCCATATGCCAGGTGGTTCTCTCTACTACTCACCAAAGAAGGTGGGGCAGATCATCGTGGCCTGCTGTATGCTGCACAACCTGGCTTTGCAACGCCAGGTGCCTTTTCTGCAGGAGGATGGGCCAGCTGGTGGTCTTGTGGCAGTTGTGGAGCCTGTGGACAGTGATGAAGAGGAGGCAGAAGAAGATGATATTGACAACTGAAAAACATAATCATGCAATACTTCCAGTGAGACACAGGTAACTGCCTCCCACATCTCATACTATTGTTGGAGCTAGCATAAGTCTGTCATTTTCACTCAGTGTATAGACCCTGACTTGTCACTTTGCCTTTCCATTTGACAGATGTTGGTCCCACCTTGTTCCGTCTGCTATATTTGCTCCAGCCCTACAGCTGTGTTACATTGTATGTGAACAAGTAAATTGACATTGCTATATTCCATGGTTATTGCAATTACACGTTTGTCAAAGCACAGACTGACTCCAGATTGCCTTGTGAATGAAGTGTGTTTATTTCTGTGCAAATAAGTGGAGGGGGTTGTAAAATGGGCAGGAGTGATGGTGTAGGAATGCCCATGGCAGAGTCTAGTCTATTTGTTTCACAGGTGTCCAAAGGGGGATAGGAAGTGGAGCAATGGCAGTTTAAGGATGGACAGGGTGACAGGGTGACAAAGTGAGACAGAAGGGTGACATACAGGGGGGTCTCATTTCATGGCAGGGGTCTTGCCAATGTTCTCTGTCTTGTTCCTGGATCTCAGGGACCATTTGCAGGGTGGTTCTCTATCTGCAGGGGGTGAGGTGCTGGTGTCGTGTTCTTGTGGCGGTGCCTCCTTTCCACTAGCACAGGCGGAGGTGGAGGGCTGTTCATCGTCCAGGCTAGTGTCAGGGGCCCCTTTTTGTACCACAGTGTCCCTCCTGGTGTTGACAAGGTCTTTCAGCACCCCTGCAATGGTGACCAGGGTGTTGTTTATGGACTTCAGGTCCTCCCTGATCCCCAGATAGTGTTCCTCCTGCAGCTGCTGGGTCTCCTGAAACTTGGCCAGTACCGTTGCCATCGTCTCCTGGGAATGATGGTAAGCTCCCATAATGTTGGAGAGGGCCTCGTGGAGAGTGGGTTCTTTGGGCTTGTCCTCCCCCTGTCGCACAGCAGTCCTCCCAGTTTCCCTGTTTTCCTGAGCCTCCGTCCCCTGAACCGTGTGCCCACTGCCACTGCCCCCAGGTCCCTGATTTTCTTTGGTTGGTGGGTTTGCCTGGTTTCCCTGTAGTGGTGGACACACTGCTGATTGACGTGTCCTGGGGACAGAGGGATGGGCCCACTGGGTGGGTGCTGTGCTGGTGTTTCCTGAGGGGGGAGGCTCTGTTGTGGCTTGTGACAGTGTCAGGGGAAACTACTGTCCCGAGGTCCCTGATGGGTCGGGCTGGTCATCTTGATCCAGTTGTGCAGAGCTGCTGTCATCACTGTGGGTCTCTTCTGTGGGGGGACTGGACATGTCTGGTACCTCCTTTCCGGTGACGTTGGGTTGGGGTCCTGCAGGGGTGTAAAGGCATGATTATTGCATCTGTGTGTGCCATCATGTGCAATGGGTGAGTGACCCTGTACTCCAGTGCTTGCATTCTTGTCTTGGTCCTTGTGTAATATTTGGATTGGGGTCTGTGGGGGTATCTGTAGTGGACATGCTTTGGTGATGGGTGTCCATGCTTTAGTGTTGCATGCAGGGCTTGGTATTGGGATGGGTGGGTTGTGATAGTGGGGCATAAGTGAGGTGTTGGAGTGATGGGGGTGAGGGTGAGGGTGGGAGTATGTGATGGCATGCAGGTAGGGTGGGGGATATAATAGTAAAGCTTTGACTTACCAGAGTCCAGTGCTTGTGCTACTCCTGCGAGGCCCTCAGGATGCAGTATTGCCAAGACCTGCTCCTCCCATGTTGTTAGTTGTGGGTGAGGAGGTGGGTGTCCACTGCCAGTCCTCTGTACAGCAATCTGGTTTCTGGAGACCACGGAACGCACCTTCCCCCGTAGCTCGTTCCACCTGTTCATGATGTCATCCGGTGTTCTTGGATGCTGTCCCACTGCGTTGACCCTGTTGACGATTCTGCGCCATAGCTCCATCTCCATAGCTGTGTCTGTGGATACTGATGTTGTTTATGGTGGTGTCTCTCTCTGGCGTGGTTTCAGAATTCTGGAAGTAAGGGTTTGTGGGTGATGTGGGTGTGTTTTTTTATTGGATTGGGTGTGGTGTGTGTATGTGTGTATGTGTGTGAGGTGTGTGTATTTTTAATTGTCCAATGTGGTTGTGTTTTGTAAATGTGTGTATATTTTGAGCACGGCGGTGTGTACCACCAATGGAATACTGCGGTTGAGAGACCGCCGCGTGGATTCGTGGGGCGTATTCCTGTTGGCGTGACGGTGTCGGTTTTGTTTTCGCCAGTTTATCACTGACCTTTGGTGTGGCGGACTTGTGTGGGTGTCTGGATTATGGCAGATTCTGAGCAGTGGGTCGCAATAGCTGTAGCGGAATTCCTCGGCTGCAGCGGTATATTGGAGGTCTTCTGCACGGCGGTAATCGGCATTTACCGCCAGGGTTGTAATGAGGGCCATAGTGTCCATAAAATGTACAATAATGCTTTGGACAAGATTTACTTTATAGACATGATTTTGGAATTAATCAGACTCTTCAAATCTTCATAGTAACCATATTTATGTTTTGCAATGATATAATACTGTTACAGACTGAGGCCCTCATTACGACCCTGGCGGTCGGTGATAAGGTGGTGGTAAAACCGCCAACAGGCTGGCGGTAACTACTGCCAAATTATGATAATGGCGGAAAGATCTCCGAAAGACAGCCAATGTACCTCACCGACCGCCAGGGCAGAAACAACATGCACCACGGCAGTAGCTGCGTACAGCCTGGCGGAAGTCAATGTTACACTCACCATATTATGACCAGAAAACATTGCCACCTTTTTCGGGTTGGTACCAACAACATTAAAAGCCTGGCAGAAACAGACAGCAGAAGTGAAAGGACTCACCTTTGGAGACACAGGAAGAACCACGCCACCATGGAACCCGAACTGCATGTTTTTCTGATGATTTTCTACGTTCTGCTCCACCACGAACACCAGGTGATTACAGCTGCCTAGCACACATAGGAGGGGGGGAGAAAAACGAGAGTGACACACACGCAGCATACACACACACACCATACACGCAACCAGCTGCACAAGAAAACAAGTCAATCTCCCTAAATTGGCTGAATAATGCAAGGACAAAAATAATTTACCAAAGTGAATGTAATAAGATCAACACTATAAATAATAATTTAGGCAATGTAACCAATAAATATGGTGGTGGGGGCTCCATCACAGCTGCTGGCCCAGGCTCCTTGTCCTTCTTGCTTCTGGTGCAGGTTCCTTGCCCCTCTTGCCTGCTGGTGCAGGCTCCTTGGCTTTTGGGTGGCACGTGCAGGCTCCTTGCCCTTCCTGCCTGCTGGTGCAGGCTCCTTCACCTTGAGGCTGGCTGGTGCAGGCACTTTCCCCTTCAGTAAATGTGCCCTGGATTCCTTTCCACCAGAATTGGTTGCGGATGGGACTGGGCCCATGGACTGTGTGGCTGAGGTGCTTGGCTGAGTTCATGATACCCTGGCCATACATGCAGGACAGGGGGCGAGGGGTAGGAAAGAGGTCAATGGTGGATAGGAACTGTTTTTTAGGGACACTGGTGTGGGAAGAGGGAGAAGGAATGGGAGTGGAGGATAAGGGAGTGGTTGTTAGAGGTGTCTGTCTCCTGGATTTAGGTACAAGTGCACAGGCTGTATGATGTTGTGAGGTGGATGGCTGCTGGGTGTCTGAGTGCTTGTGTACTTTAGGAGGAGGGACAGACACAGTAGGAGAAGACACAGTGGACGTGTGCATAGATGTTGTGGAGGTGTCTGCCAGTGAGGTGTATGTTCTGCTTGGTGTGGTGATGAAGCTGGTGGTGGATACTGATGTAGTGCATGCAGGTGTGAGTGTTGACGTAACTAGGTGGGAAGTGGAGGAGGAGGATGAGGGGGAGACAGTGGAAATAGTGGATGTTGTTGTGTCTGCAACTGGATGTTGTTTGTGTGAGTGCCTGTGGGATGAGGTGTGGTACTTGTGTTTGCCTGTGAGACTTTTGGGTGTTGTCTTGTGTGCATGCTCGTCTGTATGTGTGCTTGGGATAGGTTGGGGTTGAGGGTAATGGAGAGGGGACTGTAGGAACAGGTGCAATGGCTGCCATCAGAGAGGAGGCCAGAGCCTGAATTGATCTCTGTTGGGCTGCCAATCAAGTGTAAATGCCCTCTAGGAATGCATTAGATTGTTGCAAATGGGCTGCCAGCCCCTGTATGGCATTCACAATGGTTGACTGCCCTACAGAGATGGATCTCAGGAGGTCAATAACCTCCTCTTTCAGGGCAGCAGGGCTAACTGGGGCAGGGCCTGAGGTGCCTGGGGTGAAGGAGATGCCCACCCTCCTGGGTGAGCGGGCACAGGCATCTCACTGAGGGGTTGCTGGGAGCTGGGGCGGTCACTGAAGTGTCCGCCACCACCAGGGAGCTTCCATCAGAGGAGGTATCTGTGCCTTAAGTGTCCCCTCCATTCTCTGCCGTGGTACTCCCCTCGCCCTCCGTCCCACCGGTGCCCTCAGCATCCGTGGACTCTACCTCCTGGGTCCTGTGGGATGCAGCTCCCTCTGTCACCGGTGCCTCTCCTCCTCCATCAGATTATGCTAATGCACATAAGGACAGGATGGCAAAACAAGAAAGGGGGGAGAGAGACAAAGATACACTGGGTCAATGGCTGCACCAACACCACCTTTGGTGTACACAGCACCCTCACACACAGGGAACAGGCCTTCACACTATGCATTGCACTAGCAGTGATATTGCTAGCCACCAAGGCATGGGGAGGCATGGGGAAGGGCACACACCAGCAGATACAGCACACATGGGACCCACGCAGCGTTGACCAGTGGTGGATGCCTAGGAGCTAGGTAGCAGGATTATCCCTTCAGAACCCTAGCCACAGGGGACCTACGCTGCAGTGTCAGGCCTGGCGTCGGGGCACCCACTAACACACATCCACCACCCGGATACTACCCTACCATGCGTAAGTTGTAATGATGGGTACTGTACTCTCCCCCTTGTGGCTGCTGTGATGCCCTCAAGCTCCCATCCAGCTCTGGAAAGGCCACCGCCAGTATGCAGGCCTTCACGGAGGTCAGGGTTCGACAGGCACCCATTCTTTGTTGGGAGGCCATCCCACGCTGGGCCTCCGCCGTCTTCCGTGCCCAACGTCTCAGGTACTCCCACCGTTTGCGACAGTGGATGCTCCACCTTTTGATGGGCGTTAACCTGCAGAGGCAATACACACAGGAAAATACCATTAGACAACAAGTCCAGCCTGTTACACATATGGCCCACCATACTCGTTTCCATCACCATTTGCACACACATAACCCAGCACACAACCTGTATGCCACCAAGAGGGTATCCACCCAACCCCCTTACACGAGGCCTTCACACACACCACTTCATGCATCATTCCCACATGTATAATGCCCACAGTGTACTCACATGTTGGTCTGGAGGCACATACATCAGTCCGTACTGGGGTAGGACCCCATCCACCAGTCTCTCCAACTCCTCTGAAGTGAAGGCTGGGCCCTTTCCCCAGTCACACGGGCCATGGTAGGTTCCAAACACAGGTCACAGGAGCACATGCTGTGTAGGTCTTCTCCTATGGAAGGTCAGATAGCAAGTGAGGAATATAATAAAAAATGGCGGCCACGTCCGGAGCTGTGCATACAGTCGCCGCCGGCGTAGATGTAGATGACCATTGGCCACTGTACCCCATAGGGCCTAGTGTTAACCAATGAGGACTTGCACTGTGGTTCCCGACCGCCTCCCGCAACGGCACACAACGTGAGCGGAATTACTTCACTTCCACCTGTCCCTCCACACAGGACAGGCAGATGCCATTTCAGGGGGGCAGGCCTCTGGAATAATGCTGCATCACAAGAGGTATTGGCACATACTGGACAAATCACACTGACCCATTACACGTTTACAGAATGTAAACTACTGTTGTAGCTCCATTATTCAGGTTGTGACCGGCTCCTCATTCTTGTGTCCCTTAGATTCATACTGCTGCAGATGAATAGAGGATGGCAACATACCCCTGTGTTCAGACCTTTGGTGGACTTGGCAACACTGGAGGACAGGCACATTATCCTCACCTATAGACTTGACCGGGCCACAATCACAGAGCTGTGTGCCCAATTGGAGCCTGACCTGATATCTGCTCTCCGTCACCCCACTGGGATCCCCCTCTTGTGCAAGTGCTATCAGTACTCCATTCCCTGGCAACTAGTTCTTTCCAAGTCACAGTTGGCTTTGCAGCAGGAATTTCACAGCCAATGTCCTCAAACGTGCTGACAAGAGTGTTGTCTGCCCTGATAAAACACATGTGCAGCTACATTGTTTTCCCCCAGGTTGAGGATTTAGCCACAGTGAAGACCGAGTTTTATGCAATGGGGTGATTGAAGGAACACATATTGCATTTGTCCCCACCACCCCCACCAGAATGAACATGTGTTCAGGAATCGTAAGAGTTTCCACTCCATGAATGTTCAGATGGTGTGCTTGGCGGACTAGTACATTTACCACGTCAAAGCTAAGTATCCTGAGTCAGTGCGTGATGCCTTTGTCCAGAGGAATAGCAGCATCCCAAATGTGATGGGTCAACTACAGAGGCACAGGGTGTGGCTAATAGGTGAGTCCTGGTTCCCACCCAGAAGATGTTGGTGTATGGGTATGGCCATATAGGATAGTGTGTGGCTAAATGTTGTCCCTCAATATTTGCAGGTGACTCTGGTTACCCAAACCTATCATAGATGCTGACTCCTGTGAGGAATGCCAGGATAAGGGCAGAAGAACGTTGTGATTAGGCAGATGGGTGAACCAGAAGGATATTTCAAAGTACCTTTGACCTCCTGAAGGCCACGTTCTGGTGCCTTCATCTAACAGGTGGATCCCTGTGCTACCCACCCAAGAAGGTCTGTCAGATAGTAGTGGCATGCTGAATGTTCCATAACCTGGCCCTCAAATGCAGGAGGAGTAGACTGAAGATGCCCGTGTGCCAGCAGTAGACCCTGTGGACAGTGAGGATGAGAAGGCAAAGAATGAGGATGAGGACAACAGAACATCGGAGATCCGTCAATACTTCAAATGACACACAGGTAGGGCAGTGAAACTTTACATTTCAATGACTTTGGTTGTTATCTGTGTGGCAATGGCACACTGATATTTCACACTTCTATGCCCACTTACTGTTCCCTCTGGCAATTCATTTTGCAGATGTTGGTGACCTGACACATACTCCTGGTGTGATCACTACAGCCAGCTACAGGTCATTAATCTATGCTCATTCTATGTACAGTTAATTTGCAATGGTTGTCCCTTTTTCAATCAATACATATTTGAAATACATGACATGCTCAAAATCGATTTTGATCCAAGGGTGTTTATTGAAGTGGTAACATATGGGGAAAGGGCAATGGGATAGGGTGATGATGGAGGAAAGTCCAGGGTATTGTTCCAGTCTGTTTGTAGCACAGGCACAGTGTCCGGTGGAACATAGGAAGGGGAACAAAGGCAGTTCAAGGTGGACAGGGTGACTGAGTGGGACACAAGGGTAGCAATCATGAGAGTCTCATTTCCTGGCGTGGGTCTTGGCAAGTGTCTCTGGCTTCTGTCTGGATCACAGGGAATGTTTGTGGGGTGGTTCACCTTCTGCAGGGGGATGGGTGCTGGTGGCTTGTGAGTCCTGTGGCTCGGCCTCCTGGCCACTAGCGGCAGCAGAGGTGGAAGGATGTTCAGATGTCTGGCTAGTGACAGGGGCCAGCTGGTGTGAGACTGCCTCCCTCATAATGTAGGCCATGTCTGCCAGCACCCCTGCTATGGAGACTAGGGTGCTGTTGATTGCCTGCAAGTCCTCCCTGATCCCCTGATACTGTCCCTCCTGCAGCCGCCTGTTATCCTGCGCGTTGTCCAGGATCTGGCCCATCATGTCCTGGGTATGTTGGTAGGCTCCCAGGATCTCGGAGAGTGCCTCCTGGAGAATCGGTTCCCTGGGCCTGTCCTCCCCCTGGTGCACAGCAGTCCTCTGAGTGTCCCTGGTGGCCTGTTCCTCTGTCCCCTGAACCATGTGCCCTCTGCCACTTGCCCCAGGTCCCTGATTGTCTTGGCGGCGAGGTGTGGCTTGGGGTCCCTGTGCAGGTGGACACACTGCTGATTGACGTGTCCTGGTGACAGGGTCGTGGGTACGCTGGGTGGGTGTTGTGGTGGAGTTTCCTGATGAGGGAGGCTTTGTGGTGGTGTGTGACTGGGCCTGGGTAACCTGCTATCCAGTGGTCTCTGATGGGTCAGGTAGGTCATCCAGATCATGAAGACCAGAGTTGCTGTCATCACTGTGGGCCTCTTCAGTTGGGGGACTGGAAAGTGCTGGCACCTCCTCTCTGCTGACATTGGCTGGGGTACCTGTGGGGATGTAAATGCTATGTTATGGTTTATGTGTCTGACATATTGTACATCCATGGCTCTATGGTATGATTTGCCCTGCCAGCTTTCACTTGTGTATGTTAGTGCCTGTGACAGGAAATGCCCCAAAAAGCAATGTGGACACATTACATTTTTTCCACTGAAAACTGACTCGATTTTGGCAAAGCGGCTAGCTGTGAATTTTGGCCTCTCATTCAGCCAGCACCGATGAAAAACTAGCAAACCTCTACCTTTTTTTTAAACTAGGCTCCTACTGGAATCCAAAATGGGCTGACTTGTGGGGCTCTCACCAGATTCTGTCACAAAGAATCATTTGCAAATCTCAAAATGTGTCTAAAAACACATTTTCCCCACATTTCAGCAATGCAAAGTTCTGGAATCTGAGGGAAGCCACACATTTTCCAAAGTCTCCTGATAAAAATGGTACCTCACTTGTGTGGGTAGGCCTAGTGCCCGCAACAGGAAAATCCCCAAAACGCAACATGAATACATCACATTTTCCAAATAAAATGGACACGTTTTTTGCAAAGTGCCTAGCTGTAGATTTTGTCCGCTAGCTTAGTCTGTACCCAGGGAAACCTAGCAAACCTATACATTTTTTAAAACTAGACACCTAGGGAAATCCAGAATGGGGTGACTTTTGGGATTCTCACCAAGTTCTGTCACCAAGAAACCTTTGCAAACCTCACAGTTTGTCTGAAAAATACATTTTCTTCACATTTTAACTATGCAAAATTCTGGAATCTGAGGAGAGCCACAAACGTCTTTCCACCCAGCCTTCCCCCAAGTCTCCCGATAAAAATGGTACCTCACTTGTGTCGGTAGGCCTAGTGCCTGCGACATGCAAAGTTCCAAAACGTATTGTGGCGATAATGATAACTAAGGTGAGTGTACTAATTAGTCCAGGGATTAGGAAGCATTTAGGGAAACCAGTCAAACCCTGGCATTTCAAAAAAGTAAATGTCAAGGGGAGGCCAAGGAGGTTTCGCTTGTGAGGATTCCCCAAAGTTTGTTTCTCCAGAATGCCCAGCAAAGGTAAAACATTGAATACAAGCACTATTTTTCCTTGCATTTCTGTGACATAAACTCCAAGAATGTGCAGGGATCCACAAACTGCTTACCACCCAGAGTTCCCCAATAAAAATGCTATCTCACTGGGCTTATTGCCTGTGACAGGAATGGATCACACAACGGTCAATTGTATTCTAAAGTGGGCTACTATTGACCCTGGGGTGATCCATTCCTGACGCACGCACCAGGCACAGCACACAAGTGGGGTAGCATTTTTATCAGGACAAGTGGAGAAATGCTGGGAGGTAGGAATTTTGTGGATCCCTGCATATTCATGTGGCTTGGTGACAGAAATGCAAGGAAAAACGGAGTTTTATTCAATGTTTTAAATTTACAGGGTACTCTGGGTAAGAAACTTTGGGGGAATCCAAACAAGTCACAACTCCATGGACTCTCCCAGGTGTCTACATTTCGGAAATGACTAGGTTTGGTAGGTTTCCCCGTATGGCCACCAAGCCCAGGACCAAAAACGCAGGTGCTCGCCTTACAAAACCAGGTTGTTTTGTGATAGATAATTTTGATGTCTCCACAGTACAATTTAGGCTCTTCTCTGATGCAGCCCTGTGCGAAGATGGGGGTTATCCAATCCATGCGTGTTGTCCAGTAGGACTGCAAGGTGGGTTGCTGCAGTAACCCCATTTTTAGTGTAGTGGGAGTTGACTGGCATGTCCTAGTATGGGGCCCTAGAGTACCTTCATGATCCCTCAGAAATTGTTCTGCACACAAATTTGTTTGCTGCACGTTTTGCTGAAGGAAGTTAACATCTAAAAAGAGATGGATGTAGTCAACTGGCAAAAAGTTGGCCGTATTGATTTTACGTCCAGTGTCACTAGTAAAAGGTGGCATTTGGGGCTGAACTAAATTGGGGGGCTGCCAAGAGAGCACTCTGACTGTGCTTGTCACCACAGGTACCTGCTCTCTGGGTTCGGCTAACCTGCTGTTGTCCAACTGCACAGACTGTGCTTGCGAAGGGACAGAGTGACTGTCCTCATTGTCTCCCCCAGAAGAGTAGTCCGATGATACTCCTTCGACTGAAAAATCACTCCCAGAGCCTGAGCCATTGTCCTCTCCCTCTGATGCTGTCTCAGTATTTGCTGTCTCAGTCTCTGATCCTGCCGCAGAGCTGTCGTCCGTAACCTGAGTTAGGGCTTGAGCAACAGTCATCCAATGAGTCGCCATCTCTGCCACTGGCTAATTTGTCTACAACACTATCTTACATAGACAGTCAAAAATGTGCTGGTGTGTGATGTGTGCAACAGTAAATGTCAGTCACCTAACCTTTGTTTCTTCCCTCAGTTAGAAGGTTTCACTGAAGACACTGAAAAAAAACAAAAAAAGACACTATTGCCCCACCTTGCCACATACTCATCATCACAGCCTTTAGCACTTGTAGCGCTTACTCCGACAATCATTTTTGTTTCTCCCACTACCAGGATCTCCTCCTCAGACTCCTCGGATTCCCTCACTACCACCCATCAAAAGTGTCCTTCATCTCTCCATAGCCCCCGTTGCACATACATTGAATTTGTTTTAAAGAACAGGTAACGGCTGGCTTTACTAATCCACTCAGCTATTCATATCAAATACAGATCTGTTCTTTGCAGCAGGCATTTAAATCTTATGTGCTACTTTATGGCATCAAACCTGCCACTAGACAAAAGTCCGATCTCTTTCAATAGCAGGAACATAATCTCAAGAGTTATCTTGACATTTTTGTTGATACCTAAAAGCTTGCGTCAAAACACGTAGTTTGAAGGATGTGTGTTGCTTTGAAGATGCTATATATATAGATTATATATACAATATATGGAGATTACTTTTATGTGTATATATATATATATATATATATATACATACATATATATTGCTGCACAAATACACCGGAATCCCGAGGCTTACATCTGTGGCAGTCTGACAGTGGAACCGTAAATCCAAACAATTGTAACGAGATATCCTCGTAAATCAAAGGAAATGCTTGGACACTTTTGAAAATGCGTGCAATCTTTTACTGTAACGATACTTCCTCCCAACGCATTTCAGCCATAGCCTTGATCACGGATGAGATGGCTGTGAAATTTACATATTAAATTCTAAAATTTACAGGGACATAAATAACGGACTAACACAGTATTGATCACATACTGCATTGAAAGGCTGCCACCATGTTAAAGTGTCAAACCTTATCTGTGTCATTACTATTTGCCTAATGTTTATCCACTCTGAGAATTACGGGCTAACAACTGCATGGTACCAATTCAATTGCATAATTACTTTCATATAGACCACTGTATATGTCCGGGCCAAAACATTTTAACCCACCATATTGCACAATAGGTACAGTTTCAAGAAATAGAGTACCGATACAGATACATTTCTTCTCTTGAAATGTGTATAACCTAAACATATCAGTGTTTGCTTGAATGCGCCTGAGTTTGATATATGCAAAATTTTCTTATTATCCTTATCGAATTCCTTTCCATGTATAATTCTATCATTTAATTAGTTTGAAATTGCTAATAAGATATCTTTCCAAATATATAACGTTGGTAGGTTTTTGATAATACGCACAATCGAGTCTGTTGAACACAACGCTCAAATGGGCTGTTATGTAAACATCCTTTAGTTATAAAAAGGATTCCCAACATCCTTCTATATCATATGACCTGTGAAGTAATCAATTTAACTTGCCTTGCTCTGCCCGAATGCCTATACTAGACCTGAAAAAGGATAAAGAACCTCCACCCACACATAGCAAAAAACACCTTAATGTATATGTACACTAGACACTCAATAAAACAACTAGAGGCCCAGATACCCATTTCTCTTTCTTTCATTTATTTTAACCCAGATGGACACTCATTTCCTCACTCGAGTTTAGTCCCAGGAGACTTAAAGTATTAAACCTGATCATAAATTTGGACTCCAATATCCGTAACTTTTTCTGTCTATATCCCCCACGCAGACTGGGCTTGATCTTATCAATGACCACAAAGCAAAGCAACCTTTCATTTCCTTTATGCATTTCATGAAAATGCCTTGTCACAGGGTAGTTATGATCATAATTACGAATTGCTCTTAAGTGTTCCAAAACGCTCTTTTTAGCCTTGTGTATTGTACTCCCGACATAGATGTTATTACATTGGCATCTCAACCAATATACACAAAAATCCTTACTACAGTTGAAATATCCCTTAATCTGATGAGTCTTATGCCCATTGCCTATTATGACATCCGTACAATTGACACTGTATTTACAGGCTTTACATTGTGTGCAACAGTAGAATCTAGCCGGACTCCCGGAAATTGTTCTTGTATCCTGTATACTTGACACTAAATTCTGACTCAAATTATCTTTTAAAGACCTACCCTTAAGAAAGGTCACCAATGCCATATTAGTAATATATGTATCTAAAAAAGGATCCATCTGCAGGATGTGCCAGCTCGTAGTGAGAATCTGTCTCATTGATTGAGCTTGATTTGAAAATGTTGTAATAAATCATAAAACCTCACCTGTTTTACTATGCTCATGTACTTTACATAAAAGATCCTCTCTCCTGATATTTTCAACCTTTCTCTTTGCCTGCATGATAACGTTGCTGCTGTATCCCCTTTCTCTGAATCTTTCACACATTACCATTCTCTCCTTTTGGTAATCTTCCCATGTACTGCATATCTGTCTAGCACTCAATAATTTACCATAGGGGATGCTCATTATCAACCTGGGTGGATATGCGGTCCTAGCATTCAATAAACTGTTCCCTGCAGTGGCTTTTCTGTGTAACCTGGTACTCAAGATATCATTGTGAACTGTAACCTCTACGCCCAAGAATTTGATTTGTTTGTTACTATATTGCTCACTCACCTGTAAATTATATTCATTATCTTTCAAGGCCGCCACAAATCTCATTGCCTACCGCTCATCACCTCTCCAAACCACAAAAATGTCATCAATGGACTAGTACCATCTCACCACTTTATCCTCATAATCTGCTATATTGGCGGATACCTGCTCCTCCCACCAGCCCATGAAAAAATTAGTGTAGCTGGGCGCAAAGCAGGTGCCCATCGCTGTCCCCTGTACCTGCTTGTATACTTGGTTTTCCAAAAAGAAAAGGTTATTCGTAAGACAGTAACTGATCTTGTCACAAATCATTTCAGTATGTAGGAGGAATTAAATTAATCTTGCTATCATGTAATGTCTAACAACTGCTAATCCTAAATCATGTTGTATGCATGTATAGAGGCTAGGGACATTCAGTGTTAGAAGCGTATAGTCATCCTCCCATTTAAGACCATCAATGAGCTTCAAAAATGTGCGTAGTATCTTTTATATAAGATGGCAGGCCCTCAACAAATGGTCTAAGGAAAAAATCAATATATCTTGAGGTGTTCTCAAGTAGAGAACCTATTGCAGACACAATTGGTCTTCTTGGAGGGGTTTTTCTATCCTTATGTAACTTCGGTAAGAGGTACGATAATGGAACTATGGGATGTTCACATTTCAAAAAAACAATATTCCTCACATTCTAATAAGTCCCTTTCTCTCCAATCAAGTAATAGCTCATATTATGAGACATTAGCTATTTTCACATCAGCTAACTTAGCTTGTACATAACATTTAGGATCCCCTAGTTGTCTTCTTCCTTCCAATAGATATTGACATTTATCTAGAATCACCACATTCCCTTTGTCTGATTGACAAATCACAATATTGGTATCCCTTTTTAAATTCGCTAAATGCAATTTCTGAGAGGTAGATAAGTTGTCATAATTCTGATTTCTTGGTTTGTATCTTATATGTTTCAGTTGTTTAATGACATCCCTCTCAAACACTTCTATGGCATCACTCTGTACTAGTGGCAGAAATGTTGATTTCAATCTGAAAGGAGTTGGACAGGACTTATCTATCTCAATTTTCAAGACATCCAAATTCAAAACTCGATCATCATGTGCTTCTATGCCATCATGTAAAGTGGACAGTGTGTGTTACAATTCTATATCAGAAATCCACAATTTACTACCTCCCACTTATCTGATATATGCAAATCTTCTATCACTCACGTCTGATGTCATTTTTTCAACTTCGATTTCCTGACAAAATGGAAAAGATCAATCCTTGTTTGTACATAACCCAAATCATTTGTGGGGCGAAAGGATAAACCCAATGCCAAGAGTCAGAAAGAGAAATGGGTATCTGGGCCTCTAGTTGTTTTATAGACTACGAGTGCACCTATAGGGTTAATCCTTGTCTCAGCTTAAGATACATCGATGGTCTCCATGTAGTTGAGAGTTGTGCTGGATTTCTCCACTCTTCTGCGGTGGTGGGTCTTTTCAGAGTGCAATGCACCGGTTGAGTGCAGCAGTTCTGAATCCAATGCACCAGTTTAACCAATGGGGAAGGAGTGGTGTGTCGATCTTCTCCATGCAGTGGTGGCAAAACATTGGTTCCAGAGGTGCTGACGTTTAATAGTACTCATGCATTGGTGTTGACCCTTGTTTGATCAATTCCTGTTGTGGGCACTGAGCCCAGGCACTCCAGTGAGGCAGCATTTTTTATCGGGAGAAGTTGGGGAACCCTGGGTGATAGAAAGTTTGTGAATCCTTGCACATTTTTCAGTGGAAAAATGTGATGAGTCCATGTTGCGTTTTCAGCCGTTCCCTGTCGCAGACACTACGGGGCATATTTATACTCTGTTTGCACCAAATTAGTGTCATTTTTTTTAACTCTAATTTGGTGCAAAACTAACTCCATATTTATACTTTGGTGCGAGACCCATCTAGCACCATGGCCCTGATTTATATATTTTTTGTGCTGCATTAACATCATTTTTTGATGCAAAAGTGGCACAAACTTACAAAATATTGGCCCTTATTTATACTTTTTACTACAAAACTGCACTAACTCAGTTTTGCACTAAAAAGTTTAGCACCGGCTTGCACCATTTCTGTGCACCAGCTGGGCACCATATTCATGGAATGGTGCAAGCCGGTGCAAAGGTTAGGCTAGAGTAAAAAAAATGACTTTAGTCAGGTGGGGCTGGCAGTATAGAAGAAGAGGGATTAGCACCAAAAAATGACTTTAGGCAGGTTAGAGTAAAAAACAATGACTCTAACCAGATTAGCATCATTTTATGGTGCTAAACCTACCATGCAACATGACTCCTGCCCTAGAAAAGGCAGGAGTCACATCCACCACCCCAATGTCCAGCACAGAGGACAAGGGTCCCCTGGGCATGTCCATTGCACCCTGTGCCATGTATGGGGGCCCATTTCAGGGCCCCCGATGGCATTTTCAAAAATAAAATGCAATCTACCTGTACATACCTGGGATTGGGTCCCCCATCCTCCGCAGTCCCTCTGGTGTGGGTGGGGGTGCGCCTGGGGAGGACACCTGTGGGCTTTTTCCATGGTGTTCCACCATGGAAATAGGCCCACAGGTCCCTGTCGCCTACCCTGACCCAGGTTTTAAAAAATATGGGGCAAAGCAAGCTTTTCCCCATTTTTTTACCCCTCCTCCCTCCGTTGCACCATTTTTGCATGGGAGTATAAAGATGAACGCCTACCTTGCATCTCATTAAGGCAAGGTAGGTTTCTACTTCCCAAAAATGACTTTAACTCCATAAAGTTGGTGCTAGACGGGTCTAAAGTATAAATATGGAGTTTGTTTTGCACTGAATTAGAGTAAAAAAAACAATTACGCTAATTCAGTGCAAACAGAGTATAAATATGCCCCTTAGCGTGAAAAAATGATGCTAATCCGGTTAGAGTCATTTATTTTGACTCTAACCTGCCTAACGTCATTTTTTTTTACGCTAGCCTACCCTTTGCACCAGCTTGCAGCATTCCATAAATATGGTGCCCAGCTGGTGCTAAAAAAATGGTGCAAGCCGGTGCAAAACTTTTTGGTGCAAAACTGCGTTAATGCAGTTTTGCACCAAAAAGTATAAATAAGGCCCTAGGTCTGCCCACAAAAGTGAGGTACCATTTGTATCGGGAGACCTGGTGGAATGCAATGTGGAAGGAAGTTTGTGGCTACCCACAGATTACAAAACTTTAAATCACAGAAATGTGAGGCAAAGGTTTTTCTATAGTCAAAGTTTGGTTTGCAAGGGATTCTATGTAAAAGAATGTGTTGTGAGCCAAGCAAGTCAACACACCTTGATTGCCTCTAGGTGTCTAGTTTAAAAAAATGTACAGGTTGGCTAGGTTTCCCTGTGTGCTGACTGAGCTAGGTTCCAAAATCACAAGGTACTCACATTGAAAAAATAAAGGACCAGTTTTCATTGGAAAAATGTAGTGTGTCCATGTTGTGTTTTGGGCCATTTCCTGTTGTGAGAACTAGGCCTACCCACAAATGTGAGGTACCATTTTTATTAAGGGGCTTGTAGGAGCAGAGAATAGTAGAACATGTGTTATAACCTATTGGATTTTGCTGCATTTGTGCGTTTCAAATGTAAGCCAGTGTATAAGAAAGATGACAGTTTGAAACACACCTTCCAAACCATACACTAGTATGGGTACCCACAATTTAAGAGGTGTAGAAATGACCACTGCTTCTAAACTCCATATCTTGTGTCCATTTCAGAAATACACAAGTGTCCTTGATACCCAGTTTTTACTCTACCTGGTTTGCTATTAGAATTGGTCTATGCTCGGTACTCAACAAAAAACCATTGTACTTGCACCTCAGTTATTGGCACTGGGTACATGTTTTTTTTGGAGAATCTGCAAATCCTATATATGCCTCCATTCAGAATTGTCTAACTGATGTAATGATATAATGCTTTTGTCAATCAGCCATGGTGACACAAAGTTACAGATTAAAATGTTGCCACAAAATTAATTTTTTCTACCCATTTTTAATATTTCAAATATTTTACCAGTTATTTTTCTTGGCGAAACCTTGAGGGATTCAGAATTTCTTCTGCTTTTCAGAAATCTATAGCTTTTCTAGATCACCCATTGGTTTTACACTGGTTTTCACCACAAACTGGAAGTAGGTTAAGTGACCCAAAAATAGGGAAAATAGCCTACAACCTAGAAAAATGGCAAAACTGTGGAAAAAAAAAATACGTTTTTGGATTCAGCTCTGCATGTTCCTGAAAGGTAGGAAGATGTTGACTTTAGTAAAGCAAACTGTTTGTGTATGCCATATTTAGGGGAAAAACACTTTTATTGGGATCTAATTTTTCCTTTTTTTCTAAAAACAAAACTCAACATTCTTTTCATTTTTTGCCTACTTTCGCAGTCATCTCCAGGTGAATTGTTGCAAATGGGATCTTTAGTTGGCAGACAGGTTACCCCCTGCTCAAGCAAGGACCCTCACTCTAGTCAGGGCAAAGTAGAAACATACCTGGTAATCCCCCACTCACCTGTTTGGAAGCTTGGCACGAGCAGGCAGGATTAAGTCAGAGGTAATGGGTAAAGTATGTGTACCAACACAAACATAAATACAGTGAAAAAACTACAAAATGGACACCACACCAGTTTAGAAAAATAGGTGATATTTATCTAAATCAAACAAGACCAAAATGACAAAAATCCAACATGCATAAGTTAAAATTTGAATTTTCTAAATAATAAGAGTCTTATTCCAAAGAAAACAATGGAAATGATGATTTTGCACAAAGTGCCTGATTTGGGTAAAAAATCAAGCCGCATGAGAGAGCGTGAGTTGAATCAGTCAGCAATTCATCAATTCCTTTCTCGCAAGGAAGGCTTGTGTCATTTCCTCTCTGATCACGTCGGCAATCCATTGTTTTTCTCCCTCACAAGAGAGCGATGCGTTGATTTCCGGAGGGGCATCTCAAATCCGTACTGTTGGGATGACTTTGATGCTCAGGGACGTTGCTTGGAAAATCCAGTTGCATTGTGTTAGAAAACCATGTTGCGCGGGGTTTGCGTCGTTATCAGCAGCTGCAAGGGGGTGCTGCGTGTCATTTCTCCAGCTGTGATACATCAATCTCCCAGCTGCAATGCAGGTGGAGCGTTGATTTCAGCTGCAAAGACTGAAGTGCGTTGTTTATCAGCCATGTTGCAGATGGTTCAACTTTTAAGAGCCCAGGGACTGGATAGGACACACTTGGCAGGGCAGGAGGTCTCAGCAGAGAGTCCAGGTGCTGGCAGAGGAAGTCTTTGATGGTTCTGAGACTTCAAAACAGGAGGCTAGCTCAGTTCAAGCCCTTGGATATTCTTCTCAAGCAGGAATGCACAACAAAGTCCAGTATTTGTTCCATTTCACAGGCAGAAGCAGCAACTGCAGGGTAGCCCAACAATGCACAGTCACAGGCAGCACTTCTCATCAGCTCTTCAGCTCTTCTCGTTGACAGAGGTTCCTCTTTGTTCCAGAAGTGATCTAATTTTCAGGGGTTTTGGGTCCAATACGTATACCCCTTTCTGCCTTTGAAGTTGGTAAACTTCAAAGGGAAGGCTCTCTTGTTTGAAAAATCCTGCCTTGCCCAGGCCAGGCCCCAGACACACACCAGGGGGTTGGAGACTGCATTGTGTGAGGGCAGGCACAGCCCATTCAGGTGTAAGGGACCACTCATCCCTCCACTTTAGCACAGATGGCTCATCAGAATATGCAGGCTACACACCAGTTCCCTTTGTCCCACTGTCTAGAGGGGATTCACAAACAGCCCAACTATCAAACTGGCCCAAACAGGGAATACACAAACAGGTAGAGTCACAGAATGGATTAAGCAAGAAAATGCCTACTTTCTAAAAGTGTCATTTTCAAATGAACAATCTAAAAAAACAACTTCACTAAAATATGTATTTTTGAATTGTGAGTTCAGAGACCTCAAACTCCCTTTTTCCATCTGCTCTCAAAGGGAATCTGCACGGTAATAATATTTAAAGGCAGCGTCATGATAACCTTTGAGATAGGCCTTGCAACAGCGAAAACAGAATTTAGCAGTATTTCACTGTTAGGACTTGTAAACACATCAGTACATGTCCCACCTTTAATATACTCTGCACCCTGCCCATGGGACTACCTAGGCCTACCTTAGGAGTGCCTTAAATGTATGAAAAGGCAAGGTTTAGGCCTGGCAAGTGGGTACAATTGCCAAGTCGAATTGGCAGTTTAAAACTGCACCTAAAGACACTGCAGTGGCAGGTCTGAGCCATGTTGACAGGGCCACTAATGTGGATGGCACAACTAGTGCTGCAGGCCCACTAGTAGCATTTGATTTAAAGGCCCTGTGCACCTCTAGTGCACTTTACTAAAGACTTATTAGTAAATCAAGTTTGACAGTCCAGGATAGCCAATTACACATGCATTTAACACATAAGCGCCGGCACTTTAGCACTGGTTAGCAGTGATAAAGTGCCCAGAATATCAAAAACAGCAAAAACAGAGTTCAGCACACATCAACAACCTGGGAAGCAGAAGCAAATAGTTAGGGGAGAACACACCAAAAATGTCAAATCTAACAGGAATATGCAAACCATGGGTGCCTTTCCAAATCCCCACAATTATGGAAAAAAAGAACACAAATTTTGCGTGGATACCTTAAGTGAAAAAGAAGTTATGGAGCCCTAAGCGTGAAATACCCCCAATAGCCAAAACAGGCTAAGCATGGGCTGTGGAAGGGGGAGCAGCAGCTACGGGGTTAAGGGTAAAATGTGTTACCATTTTGCATCAAATGTTTACCTCAAAAGTTATGCAAATACAGGTCAAGGTGTTACATGTGATTTGCATCCCAATGCAAAATGTATTTTTATTGGAACATAGCCTGCAGTAACCCATAGTAGGACTTTATGTTATTTTAGCAAACGTTCCATCAATGGGCTATTGTATGAGTGGCACATGGGTGTTCCCATACAACCATTTATGTATTGTGATGTTAAACTCTATCTACTTACAATTTCTTTGCCTCTCAAATTTAAGGCTATCACAAAGCAGTCTTAAAGTTAGAAAATGGTATGCTGTTCAAAAAAAAAATCATGCGGTACATGGTGTTACATTGTACAATGCTCATAAAGTTTCAACAGTGTTTAGATATGTCAAAGCATAGTTTTTAGTAAAAGAAGTATATTCCTCCAGTACACTATGGGGCATATTTAAACTCTGTTTTCGCCGGATTTGCGTCGTTTTTTTTCACGCAAATCCGACGCAAAACTAACTCCATATTTATACTTTGGCGTTAGACCCGTCTAGCGCCAAAGATCTAGGAGTTTGCGTCATTTTTTAGCGTTAATGATATGCAAGGTAGGCGTTCCCATCTAAAAAATGACTCCGAGGCATGTGCGCTGTATTTACACTCTCGGGCAAAAATGACGCCCGGGAGTGGGCGGGTAAAAAAAAATGATGTCCAGCCGCTTTAGCGTCATTTTTTAACGCCTGGTCAGGGCAGGCGTTAAGGGACCTGTGGGCTCGGAAGGAGCCCAGAGGTGCCCTCCCATGCCCCCAGGGACACCCCCTGCCACCCTTGCCCACCCCAGGAGGACGCCCGAGGATGGAGGGACCCATCCCAGGGAACTTAAGGTAAGTTCAGGTAAGTATTTTTATTTTATTTTTGGATGGCATAGGGGGGCCTGATTTGTGCCCCCCTACATGCCACTATGCCCAATGACCATGCCCAGGGGACATAAGTCCCCTGGGCATGGCCATTGGGCAAGGGGGCATGACTCCTGTCTTTGCTAAGACAGGAGTCATTTAAATGAGGGTTGGGAGTAAAAAAAACTGGCGCAAATCGTGTTGAGGCGAAAATTTTGCCTCAGCCTGACTTGCCCCATTTTTTGGCGCCCAAGCTCCATTTTTCCCTACGCCGGCGCTGCCTGGTGTAAGTCATTTTTTTTGACTCACACCAGGCAGCTCCGCCGGCTAACGTCATTCTATAAATAAGGCGCCCGCATGGCACTTTGGAATGGCGTTAGCCGGCGTTAAATTTTTTGACGCACAACTGCCTTGGCGCAGTTGTGCACCAAAAAGTATAAATACGGCCCCAAATATGTTTCACACCATGCACACACCCTTGCATTAAGGTGCCAAGGTTTTTGCTTTGTCATGATATACACCCATACAGGGGGATTGACAAACATCATCATATTAAAATTTGTGTGGCACTGTTTTACTCTCCCCATTTATTGCAAAACAGCACAAATTGTCCTGCCTATGTTTTTATCCATCTTGTAATAAATACATGTTCTGTATGCTTGAGTGTGAAACCTCCAGTGAAACTATAAATTAGATGCTCTGGTGCAAATAAACTGATTATTTTCATTCATAATTAATGATGTAAATTAATGTGTACTATACCTCTTACAGACATGGATTATATAAGTTGTTTGTGTGGTTCATAGATTTTACATTTTCAATATTAATATAGCGGAATTTATTCTCTTTGCAGTGTAAGAATTTGATGCCCTCATTACGACTTTTGCAGTTTCTGGGCAAGACCGCTGTATTACAAGTCACAAAGTGGAAACTGCCCAAATACAGCCATAAATGCTGCACTGCCAGGCTGACCGACGGCTAAAGAATGACTGTCTGACCAGTAGACCCGCCATGCCAACACCATTCCGTCTGCCCTATCACATGTCAGTTCCCTGCCCAGCAGTCCGTGCACAGCAGAACACAATTGGAGGTGCGCACCTCTGCGGTTCCAAAAAGTACAGCCAATAGTAGGCATCACCACATTGGACAGTTTGAGTACCCCACACCTGAGAAACATACACAAACCACACTCATCTGCTCATGGCACTATAAAATCCCCCCCACACATCCTCATTCCCTTGCACATAGATCCCATACACCACAGGCACTTTCACACTGCACGCTCAACACACACCACACAACTTCTCGTTTTTCACTAGATACACATCCCACTCACACACCAACACCACATCCCACCTGCACCCGCTTGCAAACACCCCTACCAACTGCACCTCACTACATCCTAGATGCACTAAACTCCCCCACACAACATGGCGTGTCAAAAGCACACATGTTTCACTGACAATGAATTGAGGGTCATGGTAGATGAAATTGTCAGGGTTGTGCCACACCTTTTTAGATCCCGGGTCCAGCAAACATCATTGGCAAGGAAAACAGAGTTATGAAAGAGGATGGTTGACAGGGTCAACTGAGTGGACACATATCCACACACAAGGAAGGACATCAGGAAGAGGTGGAAAGACCTATGGGGAAGATGCATTTCATGGCGTCCAGACACCAAATCACCCTGAAGAAGACTGGAGGTGAGCCAGCACCTCCACCCCTTGAGTTAACATTCAGGGAGGAGAAGGTCTTGGACATCATACATCCTGAGGGCCCGACTAGAAACATCAGAGGGCTGGACTCAGGTAAGTCAACAACACTCCCCAGGCACCACTGACTCCTGCCCAGCCTGTGTCTCCACCACCCATCATACCCGATCCAACCCATCCCACACTTCTGCACCCCCCCAGGCACGCCATGCCCCTCCTCTGCATGCCACACCACCCCACTGCCACCATCCCCACAGAGTCACCCCCTGAAGCACAGATACCAAGCACAGTGCCAAGCACCACAACTCCCACAGTGCAACACTCCCTTCACATCAGAGGATCACAGTCCTACTTCACAGTGGAACACCTGCATGGAAAACCATACCACATGCCTCACCAACTGGCAGCCTTGACTGCATTCCAAAACATGGCAATGACAGCAATGCTATCCACTAATGTCTGCATTACTGCAGCTGTCATTGCCATCACTGGGAAGCAAGTCAGGCTACACGATGTGGTCAATGAAGACATTTCCAAAATGGAACTCACTCCCGTTCCATCCACAGGTCCCGCTGCCACTGTCACCCACCAGCAGATGCCAGGGTCAGATGCCCTCCCCAGGATGAAGGCCCCAGTGGATGTCTGAACAGTGATGACTTGCCTGGCCCATCAGGGACGACTGGTCAGTCCATACCCAGCAGCCCCACCCTGGACACACTGGAGTCCCCCTCCCATGTTGCAACTACACCGCAGCCAGCCATTCACCCTAAAACCAGTGCCCCAGGGATGGGTGAGCAAGAAGTGTGCCCAACAGTACAGGGGCCAGAGTCAAGGGCACACACTCAAGACACTGAGGCCCATATTTATACTTTTTGACGCACAACTGCGCCAACGCAGTTGTGCGTCAAAAATGTTAGCGCCAGCTAACGCCATTCCAAAGCGCAATGCGGGCGCCTTATTTATTGAATGACGTTAGCCGGCGCTGCGGACTGGTGTGCGTAAAAAAAAATGACTCACACCAGGCAGCGCCGGCGTAGGGGAAAATGGAGGTTGGGCATCAAGAAATGGGGCAAGTCAGGTCTGAGGCAAAATTCAGGCCTCAACCCGATTTGCGCCATTTTTTTGGACGCCTAACCTCCATTGACATGACTCCTGTCTTAGCAAAGACAGGAGTCATGCCCCCTTGCCCAATGGCCATGCCCAGGGGACTTATGTCCCCTGGGCATGGTCATTGGGCATAGTGGCATGTAGGGGGGCCCAAATCTGGCCCCCCTTTGCCACAAAAAAAAACGAAAAAAAATACTTACCCCAACTTACCTCAACTTCCCTGGGATGGGTCCCTCCATCCTTGGGTGTCCTCCTGGGGTGGGCAAGGGTGGCAGGGGGTGTCCCTGGGGGCATGGGAGGGCACCTCTGGGCTCCTTCTGAGCCCACAGGTCCCTTAACGCCTGCTCTGACCCAGGCATTAAAAAACGGCACCCATCAGGCTGGGTGCCGTTTTTTAAGGCCTGCCCCCTCCTGTGCGTCAAAATGACGTCAGAATATAAATATGGGGCACAGGCCTTAAAGTCATTTTTTGGAAGGGAACGCCTACCTTGCATATAATTACCGCAAGGCTGGTTCCCCCTTCCAAAAAATGACGCACATGGTGGAACTTTGACGCCCGCGGGGTCGGACGTCAAAGTATAAATATGGGGCAGGGTTTGCGCCGATTGTGCACATTTTGACGCACATTCGGCGCAAACAGAGTATAAATATGCCCCTGAAGGTCCTGATGCTACTGGGAGTGGGCACACTTTGCCTGGGTCACAGGGGGCCAGAGGTAGTGGGAGAGGACCTGTGGGCCAGGGGATGGGGCGGAGACAACAACAGACTGCCCAGGAGGCCCTCTCTCAAGTCCTGGTTGCACACCACCAAACCCAGGACACAATGGCCAGATACTTACGACTGTGCAGGAGAACCAGAGGCTGCAGAGGGAACACCATCAGGAGGCCAGGCAGCAGTGGCAGGCCCACAGTGCCACCATGGCCTCCATTGCAGGACTTCTCAAGGAACTGACCACCATCCTGAGTAAGTCCTCCACCCACCAGCAAAGCGCTTCCACTAGCCACATTCCAAGAGAGCCCTCCACTACAGTGGCAGCTATTGGAATGGAGGCTCTGCCTGAGAACACACAGACCACCAGCACTCCTCCCCCTGTAGCTTAGGGTCCCTCCAGGCAAGCGAGGATGTTCAACCAGCCATCCTTCAGGAACTGATGCCAAGGCCAACACCACCACCAGGAAGTGACCCTCTCCTGAACATTCTCCCTTGTGTGCCACAGAGACATCCTATTGACTGTAGACTCTCATCTCTCCATTCTCCCATGGTGTCCCCTATACTGGACCCGGACTACACACAGCTGGCCTGACTACACTGATGAGTTCACCCACCATGACTGTAATTCGAGCAGTGAAAAGCGCGATGGGGCTGTGCATGGGGAACCCTGCAATGGCCATGCCAAGTGCATGGGCAGTGCAGTGGCCCCCATGGGTGACCGCCACCCCCTTTCCGCCAGCCTTTGCATGGTGGGGCTACCACCATGCAAAGGTTGGTGGAAAGGGGACTCATAATCCCCAGGGCAGCGCCTCAGGAAGAGCTGTCCCAGCAGATTGAGGCTGCCGGCACGGCCAGGCTGGTGGCAACCTGACAGTGTTGGTGGTCTGATCGTGGCACTGCGGTCGTAATGTGGAGGCCGGACTGCTGCTTTGGCGGTGATCCGACCTCCACCGCGACCCTGGCGTTCTCATGAATGCCAGGGTTGCAATGAGGTCCTATGCCTTTGATTGTTTTATAAATGAAGCAGTTTTTTAAATTCAGCCCCTTTTCCTTAAAGCATTTCAAACAAAAAAATAAAAAGTTTTCTTTTCATTTTTTCAAGGAGGCAGTGGTCTGTGGGACCACTGCCTGCTCTGAAAAAAATATTTTTGCTTCCATTCCCAAAGGGGGAGAAGCACTCTAGGGACCCCTTTAAATTTGCAAAAGGGTTAACACCAATTTGAAATTGGTGTTAACTAAGATTGTTTTGTGACCGCATTCACAATCACAAAACAATTATACATACCACTGCAACTCCTAATTAGGAAGGGGCTCCACTTCCTAATTACATGTCACAATCTCTATTTTGGAATGGTACATTTTGCCTAACAATTTTTCAGTGGCAAACAGTGATTTTTGCCTTTTGCAACCTCAAAAAGGCTTGTACATTAAGCCCTAGATTTTATTATTGACAAAGGGAGCTTATATTATTTCCTCCGCAATACAGTGGCAGGTGTTGTCTTAACTGACAAGTGGTTGTAGGTAAATGGGTTCTGACCCACTTGACCATTAAGCTTTTTTGCTTTGGCCTTCCTGATTTTTAAACTTGTACAGAGGGTCAGCCTGGATGAATTGGGAGTGCTAGCGATGAGTCTCTGTCTTTTACAACACGGTCCACTGCAGTGCAGCTGGGTTCAGAGGTTCTGTGCTGGCTGTATGGTAACGTGTGCACAAGGGTGTCCACATGTGTGAGAGCTGAACGGAAGGGACTACCACCCAGCAGATCCCAGTATCTGCACACATGTAGCCTGTTGCAGGGAAGACCATTCAGGAATTAGTGCTGACCTGGTGTAGTAGGCCTTAAAATTTGAGTGGGCGTTCAAGTATGTCTGTAGTGGTTCTCTAAAAGGATGGGTACTTTACTGTACTATACATTATGAGTGAAGTCTTCATGAAAGTACAGTTTGACCCTGGTTAGATCTAGAGCTTATGGGATGCACCAATCCTGTGGTAATAAAAATGGATCTTAAGTGTAGATTCAATCTCACTTTGGCCATATTGACCCTCCTTCTTGAAGATTTACAGTATATCTCTGACTCAGCTCCTAATTAGATTCTGGCTTTTGATCCTTCTGCTTGGCCAGGTTAATTAATCTGTGGGCCAATAATAGGTTTGAAGACCTCCCCACACAACAGGAACATTTTTAAGTAATTTGGCGCCCGATGTACCATCACGGCCCATTGCGATTCTGTAATATCGATTTTTAAGAAATCGCTATTACCGACTCGCAAAGGGCCATGTATCACATTTGCGAATCGGTAATAGCGATTTCTTAAAAATCGCAAATGCTATTACCGAATCGCAAATTGCGGTACCCGCCCCATTCGCAGCTATAGGCCTGTTGGCCCATAGCTGCGAATATTTTGCATTTCCAAAATTGCGATTTCTGAACCAGAAATCGCAATTTTGGAAATGCAAAATGCCAGGGTGCTGGGGGCCTAAGGCCCCCTCTCCTGCACCCCAAAAACTTTTTTTTCAACATGTAAGGTACACACATGCCAAAAGGGCATGTGTGCTTTACATGTTTAATTTAAAAATGCAGTTTAACTGCATTTTTTAATTTTGCACCAGGTTACCACCTGGTTGCAAAGCATGGTATTTTGCAAGTGCAAAATGCAATTTTTGGAAAAATCGCAATTTTTAATTTTTTCCAGCATAGCCTTGCGACCTGGAAATTGCGAATCACAAATTGTGACTCGCAATTTCCAGGTCGCAACGCAAGAAATCGCAATTTTAGCGATTTCTTATTTGTGATCTGCAAATGCATTTCATGCATCGCAGACCACTGTTTTGCACTTGCAAACGGCCGAATTTACCGATTTGCACCGTTTCCGAGTGCAACACTTTTTAATACATCTGGCCCTTGATCTGTTCCTGAGAGATGAAAAGATGGGGAAGGAAGATACATGTGATAATTACTTTTTAGACTACACCAGGCATAGGAAGGCTAATCCCAAGGAGACCAAAGGGGAGAAGGAGAATCACAAGATTCTCTCTTTTAAAGGCTGGATGAAAGAGTCAGCTGTGGCAATTGGTCGGGGGGGTAGGTTCATGAAAGCTGTGCATTCATCCTTGGAACAGAAGAGTTGCTTAGGTTTTAGAATTTTTTTACCCCACTTAAAAAAAAAACTTGTCACAGAGAAGATAAAGGGGGAAAAGATGAATTTTGCAGTGTCATAAAGCAGAACGAATGCCAGGGCTGGCTTTTGAAAGCCCAACTTGCAAATACTAAGAGAAGTACGCTTATAGACCTCATAGACAAAATGGCTTATACCACTTGTTGGGGACTGTGGATTGATCAATTGCAAGAGGATATTGGAGGCCATTGCTATGCCTGATCAAGCAATGGAAGACATTTTAATACACTTGAGGGCTTATGTACAACATTTTGGTGCAGAGCAGGGCCGCAAGGCTTCTTGCGGCCCTGCCCTGTGTCAAATGGAAAGGGCAGGAATGTGCTGCATCTATGAGATTTGGTGCAATCCTGTCCCGTTCCACTGCACTGGTGCACAATTGGCTGCCTATCACCAATACAGGCACCCTTGCACCATTGTGCAAAGATGTGTGTGTTGTAGGAATGTTTTTTTTGTGCAGGAAGGAATACCTTCCTGCACAAAAACAATCAATGGAGGCATTTTCTTCCTCCAATGTGTGCTGAATGCAGCACTCATATAAAGAGGAAACAACAAGGAGAAATAAAGTTATATCTCCTCATTACACGTCCCATGGGGAGGTTAAGGCTTTTGACACATTCCCAGGTTTACAGATCCTTGACGCAGAGGAAGGCAATGCAGCAACTTGAGCTGTGGTGCCTTACTCCATATCTGTAAGGCATTGGAAAGCCACGTAAAGTGGCTTTGCGTGACATTGTAGATATGCGTCTGCAGCTGGCACCACTGGTATTTCACAAAAAGTGATGCACCGGCGGTGCAAGTAGCATGCAAATGTACCCCTAAATTATTAGCTCAGTATCTGACAAAAATACTAGTATGGTAATTATAGATAGACTTACTAACATGGCTTTTTTGTATATTGAAAGTAAATGCCCTCAGCATAAGAACTTTGTTTGATTCTAGTGAACAAGTCTGTATGATTGCATGGAATTGTTCTAGGACTCCCTAGAACATTTACCTGAGACAGAGGTTCACAGTTTACTTCCAAGTTCTGGAAAGCATGGTGTTACGCTCTACAATTGCAATTGTCCACAGTTTCCCATCCAGAAATGTTTGGACAAATAGAGGGCTTGAACCAAACACTAACAGAATCTACATTGTGACCTTTCTGATACTTTTTATAACCATTTGTAAATGTTCTGTGTTGCTGAGATTGCTTATAATTGTATGCCCCATGCCTCTATTCTATGCTCTATATTCTGGGCAGAGTATGGGTTTCATCCACAATTTATCCTATTTCTGTATTCTAAATTAGAAATTAAAGTATGTGAAGTAACTGACGGAGTACAAAAAAAACAAGAAACTATTCAAACGATTAAATGCAACAACATTTAGGTGAAAACAGACTACAAAAAATTCCATTTGCAAGTGAGAACTCGCATAAAACTACCAGTCTGGAAGTAAGGGTTGGATATCAATCAATACACCTAACTTCATCCTAAATTCATGGGGCCATTTGAAATTCAGAAAAAGAATAAATCTAGTGACCTTAAATTTAACTGTATGTGCATCTAGGAGAATTCATCTTGTGGTTCACACCTCATTATTCAAGCCTGCAACACCAAATACAAGAATTTAACTCCTGCAAAAGATTTTAAATGGGTCTCCAGATGATGAAACAACAGCAAAGATGTCAGAGAAATTTAAAGGAAAACTGTGATATCTGGTTTGAAGGCTGGTTTATAGCCATGAAGATTCATAGGAGTGTTTCCCCCAAATTGATGAGTCATTTGTACAATTCTGATGTTCAGTTTAAGATGGCATTTGGAGAAGGTGCACACTCAAGAGTGATCTTTTCCAAGGCCATCTCACGCATACTAAGACAATTTCCCCCCACCCGCCCATGGTGGTCATAAACAGAGACGGTGCGCTCAATCACATTAGCTTGGGACAGGCTTAGGGAAATACCGAATGATGTTTTCAATAAATGTTGATAGTACTAAGGGCCAGATGTAGCAAAGTTTTGTGAGTCGCAAATGGCCCGAATCGCTATTTGCGACTGTGCAAAATCGGAAATGGGATGCAAAAATCCTATTTCCAACTCGCAAAAAGCGATGAGAGCCGTTAGCGACTCGCAAAGATTGCAACCCCATTTTGCGACCCGCAAATAGGAAGTCGCAATTTGCGAGTCGCAAACCATATGCAATTGCAACTCGCAAATTGCGACTAGTCGCAAAAAGCCCAGTTTGCATGTCCCATTTACCACCAACTCTGAGCAGGTGGTAACCATTACCAAAGTATAAAAGGAGACCCAGAAGGCATCTGGGTTACTCAAGATGGCGGACATATATCTGATAGCAGTGAGGAGGAGAGTCCACGCAGCCCAGCAGAGGAGGAGGAGGAGCCAGAGACAGGAGAAGATTTACAGAACAAGGCAGACACTCTTCCAGCAAACTGAGGAAGAGATATACGACAAATACCGCCTTAGCAGCGCAGCCATACTAGAATTAATTGAATTACTAAAACCACAGCTAGAACGCCAGACGCTGCGCGGCTGCGCCATCCCTACGCATGTGCAAGTGCTATGCTCACTGCACCTCTTGGCCTCAGGGAGCTATCAGGGGGTCATTGCTGTGGCAGGTGGGGTATCTCAAAGTGCACTGTCAAGGCTCCTCAGGGCATTCCTAGATGCCATACTCACACACATGTCTCACTTCATATACCTACCCAGGAATGAGGCAGAAATTAATAGCACCAAGCTGCAATTTTACCTTATTGCCAACTTTCCCCATGTCATAGGGTGTGTAGATGGGACACATATTCAAATATGCCCCCCTGGAAACCTGGAACATCTGTTCCGCAACAGAAAGTGTACCCACTCACTCAACATTCAGGTTGTTTGTGACGCCCACTATGTCATCACCGACATTGTAGCGAAATTTCCAGGGAGTACCCATGACTCCTACATTTTTAGGCACAGTGGGATACACCAACGCCTGGAATGTGGGGAGTTTGAAGACGGATACCTCCTAGGTAGAGCTGCATACACCTCGTAGACATACACACAGGTCACTGTGCACACCACCCAGGACTTTCTAACAGTGTAATGTTTGTGCCCAACAGGTGACAGTGCATATGCTCTACGGCCATGGATTATGACTCCGTACTTAACACCCAGCAATGATTCCGAGAGGCGATACAACAGTGCACATAAGAGGACCAGGAACATAATACAACGCTCCTTCGGATTGCTGAAAGCAAGGTTCAGATGCCTCCACCGCAGTGGAGGTGCCCTCCAGTATACCCCCATTACAGCATTCAAAATTGTTGTCGCATGCCCCATCCTGCACAATATTGCCACCCGACGTGGGCTACCTCTCACCCCTGCAGACCCAGATTCAGAGGATGATGAGCAGGAGCAACCACATCGCCATCATGGGGATCGGAGTATAGCAAATCAAGGCAGACTGAGACGGGAACACATCGCAACCCAATACTTTGGAAGGTACGTGTCAACTTCAACCATACTCACCTATTGACCAAACACTCCATTTGTTAAGTGGAACAAAAAAACGATTTAATATGTGCAGAAATTCAACTATTTACAATTACTAACTGTTCATGAACATCAAGAAGCAAACCATGCATGGGGCACATTTGTGTCATGTGCCCCTACATCAGGGACAGGGTCCAGTCTATGTCCTACGGCGGCCTCTGCCAGCCTGGCTGGTCCCAGGTTGTTCTGCAGTGCTCTGCCTGGTACTCCCACTCCGGAGCACCCTAGTGTCAGTGGCAGAGACACTGCTCACTGTAGAGCCCTCTTCGCTGTCCTGGGGTGTGTCCCCTGTGACCCTGGACGGATGCTGTGCCTCCATTAAATCGATCACATGTGTGATCCGGCCCAGGCCTCTAGCCACATCCCCTGCAAAGTGTCCCATTTCTACTTGGAGGCCAACTGTCCTTCCCGACAGGCCAGTGGTGTTAACTGCCAGTCTGCCAATTGATGTGGCCATCCTGTCAAGCCTCTGTAGCAGCTGACGGTCCCTGCGCCGCCCACCCTCGCCCTGTGACAGTAGTCCTGCCACCAGTTCCCTCATGGACAGGGCTAGGTCCCCTGTGTTTGTGCCAATCACGTCCAATTGGGAATGGAGCTGCTGCATGCTGGCCTCATTGCTGTTCACAAAGCGGTGCAGCACCCCACTAATACGCCCTAACATATTGTTCTGCAGGCGCTGACCACGGAGCAGCTGTGCCTCGTGTTGGTGGTAGATGGACGGCCGGACTCAGCCTGCAGCCCTGCTCTCCTGAACCTGCGTCGCCTGCGCAGCGGTGGATGCCCTCTGTGCTCTACTGTGGCACTCCTGCCTGTTGCTGGCGCAGCCTCCTGAACCAATGTTGCAGCAGGTGTCGACATCACAGGGATGGTGTTGGTCGTACAGGTGGGAGTGGTGGCAGCTCCTGTGCTGTCCTCATGGGGCTGGCTGCTGTGGCTTGTGGTGGTGTCTTGTGGGAGACCTGTGGGACATGGGGAACAGACTGTCAGTGTCTACTATCTGTTGCACACTTCCTAATAAACATTTGCCTATGAACTGCCCACTTGACTACATTTCCCATAATGCATCATTCTGGTGTTTGCTACCCTGTAATGGAGCTATCTTGGTTGTGCATGCCCCTGTGTACATGGTGGGTGGGGGTATGGCATTGATGGGGGTACAGGCATATCACATGGTACTCACCGGTTGATGTAGTGGGCTCAGAGGTGTCCAGATCTCCTATTCCTGTCACTGCCTCCTGCTCCAGGGTCTCCTCCACCCTTTCTTCCAGGAGTGTGGGTGGTGGTACGGATGATGGTCCCCCTCCTGTGCCTCTCATCTCCCGGAGCCTTTCTGCCACCCTCTCCTTGTTCTGGGAGCGGAGCTCATACCACTGTTTTTTTATCTCTTCCACACTCCTGTGGCTCACCCCCAGGGAGTTCACTTTTTCTTGGATCTCCAGCCAGAGTTGTTTTTTGGTTGCTTCTGGCACATTGAGGGCTGCCTTTCCAAAGAGATCATCATAGTGCTGACAGCATTCTTCTGTCAGCACCTCCAGCTCCTTCTCAGAAAATTTGAGTTTTCTTTTTCTTGGTGTTTCAGCCATTGTAGCTGCTGTTCCTCCTGTTGGCTGTGCAGCAGTTTAAAATGGGTGTGGTCCTCCCTCCTCCCAGGTGTATTAGTAAACTTCCTGGCTGTGATGTCATCATCATGTGCCAGGAAGTGTTTCCAGAGTGTTCTGGAGTGGTTTCTGGAGTGTTCTGCAGCACCTGCAATCAATTTACATGGTACTCGCAATTTGCGACACCCACTCGCAAATTGCGAGTTTGTTTTTTGCGCGGTCGCAAACCGCGACCTCGCAGACAGCGGACTCGCTATCTGCGTTGCGACTCCGGGTGCGAGTCGCAAATTGTACACGGACATTGTACCTGCATTCCTATTAGCGACACGCAATTTGCGAGTCGCACATACTCGCAAATTGCGAGTCGCAAATTTTTTTGTACCTACATATGGCCCTTAGACAAGAAACTACGGGGCATATTTATACTCTGTCTGTGCCGAATGTGTGTCAAACATTTTGATGCACATTCGACGCAATCCTTGCACCATATTTATACAATGACGCCCGACCCCGCGAAGGCCAAAAGTCCACCGTGTGCGTCATTTCCTGGATGCGGGAAACCTCCTTGCATTAATGACATGCAAGGTAGGCGTTCCCATCCAAAAAGTGACTTAAACACCCGTGCGCCATATTTATGCTACCGTGCAAAAATCCCGCACGGCCGGAATGTGGAGTCGGAAAACGACGCACAGCCCGATTTGTGTCAAAAAATAATGCCTGGGTCAGGGCAGGTTTTAAAATGGGGCAAACACACCAGTACATAAGGAAAACACACAGAAGCAACAGCAGAGCTCCAAAAGGAAGACATGGAGGTGATTTTCATCCTGCATGCACGCAGAGCAGAGCACAGGACCTACAACAGCAGCTTCCACAACATCAGCAGGGACCCCAAAGGGAACACAGAAGGCAGGAAAGGATATTGCGCACCAGGACAACCCTTCTGGGACTCCGGCAACAAGACATCATCCAGAGGTACAGACTCAACTGGCAAGCCATTCAGCAGCTGCTGCGCAACATTGAGCCACAGTTGGCACCCAGCTTGCAGACACCACACACCATTCCACCAGAAACCAAGCTGCTAGCTGTCCTCCACATGTTGGCAAGTGGCTCCTTTCAAGCCACTGGTGCCCTGGTTGCCGGGATCTCACAGCCCTCAATCTCTACCTTCCTAACCAAGGTATTGGATGCCATCATCTCCCTCACACCCGCCACATCAGCTTCCCCAACACACAGCAGAAGCAGCAGGAGACAAAACAGGGCTGCTACTAAATCAACGGCTTCCCACACGTGTTTGGTGCCATTGACTGCACACATGTACGCATTGTGTCACCTGCTGCAACCGAGCATCTGTACTGCAACAGGAAGCACACACACTCCACCAATGTGCAGGCCATTATCGATCACCGGGGATTGATCAACAACATTGTGGCAAAGTATCCTGGGAATGTACATGATCCATTCCTCTTCCATCACTGCACCATCAATCAACACTTCCATGATGGATGATATGCAAATGGCCTACTTGTTGGTAAGTACAGAAACC
Source organism: Pleurodeles waltl (assembly GCF_031143425.1). Lineage (NCBI taxonomy): Eukaryota > Metazoa > Chordata > Amphibia > Caudata > Salamandridae > Pleurodeles > Pleurodeles waltl. The sequence goes on along the minus strand of NC_090437.1, from coordinate 253,014,365 downwards.
TACTGATATACACACATCACAGCAACCTTTTAGGACAAACAACTTATACACCACTACATTGACACGTGGCCAGGAAGACACTGAGGTTGTGACACCGCTAGGCATGTTTGATATCCTCACCCAATGGGATACATACCTATGGACAAATGACAGTTCCAAAAAACAACATAGGACTCTCCACAGACACAAGGAAACAATTTAAAAACAACACAATGACAATGACATGGCCTTAACTGGCAGTACAACTTGGAAGATTAATCTTTCAATATCACATCAATAGCACTCAATCAAACACCAATACGTACTGTATAAGGTGTGTGAATGTGTTTTTCTGCAGGTCAAACACCATGAGACACATAGCAGGATGATGATGACTACAATGAAGGAGACATGGAATCAATGAGGCTGTACCAATATCTCACATCACTCCTGCTCTGACATTGCTCACTACCAATAAGCAAGTGGACTGTGCTAAGACCACATATTGATGTGACAACATTCCTACACATACAGTTTGAGACAATTTCACACACACACAACAGATTTACAGGCAGATGGACCTTCTGACACTGTGAACGACAACTTCTCAACCAAGTTAGCCAGCTGAACTGGAACAGGTTCAGTAGTATAGGTACACATTTGAACATGAGTCGACTGGGCAGGGGAAGAGAAATAGGTCTGCAGAGAGCTTTTCACACATGGGATATTTGTGCATAGTCAATTGTCAACACGTCAGTGCTGACAACTTATGGAGATGTGTTGCACATTGTCACCTTGCCAAATCAAAAGGCCTCACTGATGTTTAACCCCTTCGCTGCCAGGCCTTTTCCCCCTCCTGTGCCGAGCCTTTTTTTGGCTATTTGGAGCAGTTCGCGCTTAGGCCCTCATAACTTTTTGTTCACATAAGCTACCCACGCCAAATTTGCGTCCTTTTTTTCCAACATCCTAGGGATTCTAGAGGTACCCAGACTTTGTGGGTTCCCCAGAAGGAGGCCAAGAAATTAGCCAAAAAACTGTGAAAATTTCGTTTTTTTTAAAAACAATGGGAAAAATGGGCTGCAGAAGAAGGCTTGTGGTTTTTCCCCTGAAAAGGGCATCAACAAAGGGTTTGCGGTGCTGAAATCACCAGCTTCCCAGCTTTCAGGAACAGGCAGACTTGAATAAGAAAACCCAATTTTTCAACACAATTTTGGCATTTTACTGGGACATACCCCATTTTTACGATTTTTTGTGCTTTCAGCCTCCTTCCAGTCAGTGACAGAAATGGGCATGAAACCAACGCTGGATCCCAGAAACCGCAACATTTTTGAAAAGTAGACAAAAATCTGAATTCAGCAAGGGGTCATTTGTGTAGATCCTACAAGGGTTTCCTACAGAAAATAACAACTGAAAAAGAAAAATATTGAAATTGAGGTGAAAAAAACATCAATTTTTCTCTACGTTTTACTCTGTAACTTTTTCCAGCAATGTCAGATTTTTTAAAGCAATATACCGTTACGTCTGCTGGACTCTTCTGGTTGCGGGGATATATAGGGCTTATAGGTTCATCAAGAACTCTAGGTACCCAGAGACAATAAATGACCTGCACCCTGCAGTGGGTTTTCAATCTATGCCGGGTATACAGCAATTCATTTGCTGAAATATAAAGAGTAAGAAATAGCTATCAAGAAAACCTTTGTATTTCCAAAATGGGCACAAGATAAGGTGTTGAGAAGCAGTGGTTATTTGCACATCTCTGAATTCCGGGGTGCCCATACTAGCATGTGAATTACAGGGCATTTCTCAAATAGATGTCTTTTTTACACACTGTCTTACATTTGGAAGGAAAAAATGTAGAGAAAGACAAGGGGCAATAACACTTGTTTTGCTATTCTATGTTCCCCCAAGTCTCCCGATAAAAATGATACCTCACTTGTGTGGGTAGGCCTAGCGCCCGCGACAGGATATGCCCCAAAATACAACGTGGACACTTCACAGAAAACAGAGGTGTTTTTTGCAAAGTGCCTACCTGTAGATTTTGGCCTGTAGCTCAGCCGCCACCTAGGGAAACCTACCAAACCTGTGCATTTCTGAAAACTAGAGACCCAGGGGAATCCAAGATGGGGTGACTTGTGTAGCTCGGACCAGGTTCTGTTACACAGAATCCTTTGCAAACCTCAAAATGTGGCTAAAAAAACACATGTTCCTCACATTTCTGTGGCAGAAAGTTCTGGAATCTGAGAGGAGCCACGAATTTCCTTCCACCCAGCGTTCCCCCACGTCTCCCGATAAAAATGATACCTCACTTGTGTGGGTAGGCCTAGCGCCCGCGACAGGAAATGCCCCAAAGCGCAACGTGGACACAGCCAAATTGGTGAAGGAAAACAGAGGTGTTTTTTGCAAAGTGCCTACCTGTAGATTTTGGCCTGTAGCTCAGCCGCCACCTAGGGAAACCTACCAAACCTGTGCATTTCTGAAAACTAGAGACCTAGGGGAATCCAAGATGGGGTGACTTGTGTGGCTCGGACCAGGTTCTGTTACCCAGAATCCTTTGCAAACCTCAAAATTTGGCTAAAAAAACACATGTTCCTCACATTTCTGTGGCAGAAAGTTCTGGAATCTGAGAGGAGCCACAAATTTCCTTCCACCCAGCGTTCCCCCACGTCTCCCGATAAAAATGATACCTCACTTGTGTGGGTAGGCCTAGCGCCCGCGACAGGAAACGCCCCAAAGCGCAACGTGGACACAGCTAAATTGGTGAAGGAAAACAGAGGTGTTTTTTGCAAAGTGCCTACCTGTAGATTTTGGCCTGCAGCTCAGCCGCCACCTAGGGAAACCTACCAAACCTGTGCATTTCTGAAAACTAGAGACCTAGGGGAATCCAAGATGGGGTGACTTGTGTGGCTCGGACCAGGTTCTGTTACCCAGAATCCTTTGCAAACCTCAAAATTTTGCTAAAAAAACACATGTTTCTCACATTTCTGTGGCAGAAAGTTCTGGAATCTGAGAGGAGCCACGAATTTCCTTCCACCCAACGTTCCCCCACGTCTCCCGATAAAAATGATACCTCACTTGTGTGGGTAGGCCTAGCGCCCGCAACAGGAAACGCCCCAAAGCGCAACGTGGACACAGCCAAATTGGTGAAGGAAAACAGAGGTGTTTTTTGCAAAGTGCCTACCTGTAGATTTTGGCCTGTAGCTCAGCCGCCACCTAGGGAAACCTACCAAACCTGTGCATTTCTGAAAACTAGAGACCTAGGGGAATCCAAGATGGGGTGACTTGTGTGGTTCGGACCAGGTTCTGTTACCCAGAATCCTTTGCAAACCTCAAAATTTGGCTAAAAAAACACATGTTTCTCACATTTCTGTGGCAGAAAGTTCTGGAATCTGAGAGGAGCCATGAATTTCCTTCCACCCAGCGTTCCCCCACGTCTCCCGATAAAAATGATACCTCACTTGTGTGGGTAGGCCTAGCGCCCGCGACAGGAAATGCCCCAAAGCGCAACGTGGACACAGCCAAATTGGTGAAGGAAAACAGAGGTGTTTTTTGCAAAGTGCCTACCTGTAGATTTTGGCCTGTAGCTCAGCCGCCACCTAGGGAAACCTACCAAACCTGTGCATTTCTGAAAACTAGAGACCTAGGGGAATCCAAGATGGGGTGACTTGTGTGGCTCGGACCAGGTTCTGTTACCCAGAATCCTTTGCAAACCTCAAAATTTGGCTAAAAAAACACATGTTCCTCACATTTCTGTGGCAGAAAGTTCTGGAATCTGAGAGGAGCCACGAATTTCCTTCCACCCAGCGTTCCCCCACGTCTCCCGATAAAAATGATACCTCACTTGTGTGGGTAGGCCTAGCGCCCGCGACAGGAAACACCCCAAAGCGCAACGTGGACACAGCCAAATTGGTGAAGGAAAACAGAGGTGTTTTTTGCAAAGTGCCTACCTGTAGATTTTGGCCTGTAGCTCAGCCGCCACCTGGGGAAACCTACCAAACCTGTGCATTTCTGAAAACTAGAGACCTAGGGGAATCCAAGATGGGGTGACTTGTGTGGCTCGGACCAGGTTCTGTTACCCAGAATCCTTTGCAAACCTCAAAATTTGGCTGAAAAAACACATGTTCCTCACATTTCTGTGGCAGAAAGTTCTGGAATCTGAGAGGAGCCACGAATTTCCTTCCACCCAGTGTTCCCCCACGTCTCCCGATAAAAATTATACCTCACTTGTGTGGGTAGGCCTAGCGCCCGCGACAGGAAACGCCCCAAAGCGCAACGTGGACACAGCCAAATTGGTGAAGGAAAACAGAGGTGTTTTTTGCAAAGTGCCTACCTGTAGATTTTGGCCTGTAGCTCAGCCGCCACCTGGGGAAACCTACCAAACCTGTGCATTTCTGAAAACTAGAGACCCAGGGGAATCCAAGATGGGGTGACTTGTGTGGCTCGGACCAGGTTCTGTTACACAGAGTCCTTTGCAAACCTCATAATGTGGCTAAAAAAACACATGTTCCTCACATTTCTGTGGCAGAAAGTTCTGGAATCTGAGAGGAGCCACGAATTTCCTTCCACCCAGCCTTCCCCCACGTCTCCCGATAAAAATGATACCTCACTTGTGTGGGTAGGCCTAGCGCCCGCGACAGGAAATGCCCCAAAGCGCAACGTGGACACAGCCAAATTGGTGAAGGAAAACAGAGGTGTTTTTTGCAAAGTGCCTACCTGTAGATTTTGGCCTGTAGCTCAGCCGCCACATAGGGAAACCTACCAAACCTGTGCATTTCTGAAAACTAGAGACCTAGGGGAATCCAAGATGGGGTGACTTGTGTGGCTCGGACCAGGTTCTGTTACCCAGAATCCTTTGCAAACCTCAAAATTTGGCTAAAAAAACACATGTTCCTCACATTTCTGTGGCAGAAAGTTCTGGAATCTGAGAGGAGCCACAAATTTCCTTCCACCCAGCGTTCCCCCACGTCTCCCGATAAAAATGATACCTCACTTGTGTGGGTAGGCCTAGCGCCCGCGACAGGAAACGCCCCAAAGCGCAACGTGGACACAGCTAAATTGGTGAAGGAAAACAGAGGTGTTTTTTGCAAAGTGCCTACCTGTAGATTTTGGCCTGCAGCTCAGCCGCCACCTAGGGAAACCTACCAAACCTGTGCATTTCTGAAAACTAGAGACCTAGGGGAATCCAAGATGGGGTGACTTGTGTGGCTCGGACCAGGTTCTGTTACCCAGAATCCTTTGCAAACCTCAAAATTTTGCTAAAAAAACACATGTTTCTCACATTTCTGTGGCAGAAAGTTCTGGAATCTGAGAGGAGCCACGAATTTCCTTCCACCCAACGTTCCCCCACGTCTCCCGATAAAAATGATACCTCACTTGTGTGGGTAGGCCTAGCGCCCGCAACAGGAAACGCCCCAAAGCGCAACGTGGACACAGCCAAATTGGTGAAGGAAAACAGAGGTGTTTTTTGCAAAGTGCCTACCTGTAGATTTTGGCCTGTAGCTCAGCCGCCACCTAGGGAAACCTACCAAACCTGTGCATTTCTGAAAACTAGAGACCTAGGGGAATCCAAGATGGGGTGACTTGTGTGGCTCGGACCAGGTTCTGTTACCCAGAATCCTTTGCAAACCTCAAAATTTGGCTAAAAAAACACATGTTTCTCACATTTCTGTGGCAGAAAGTTCTGGAATCTGAGAGGAGCCATGAATTTCCTTCCACCCAGCGTTCCCCCACGTCTCCCGATAAAAATGATACCTCACTTGTGTGGGTAGGCCTAGCGCCCGCGACAGGAAATGCCCCAAAGCGCAACGTGGACACAGCCAAATTGGTGAAGGAAAACAGAGGTGTTTTTTGCAAAGTGCCTACCTGTAGATTTTGGCCTGTAGCTCAGCCGCCACCTAGGGAAACCTACCAAACCTGTGCATTTCTGAAAACTAGAGACCTAGGGGAATCCAACATGGGGTGACTTGTGTGGCTCGGACCAGGTTCTGTTACCCAGAATCCTTTGCAAACCTCAAAATTTGGTTAAAAAAACACATGTTCCTCACATTTCTGTGGCAGAAAGTTCTGGAATCTGAGAGGAGCCACGAATTTCCTTCCACCCAGCGTTCCCCCACGTCTCCCGATAAAAATGATACCTCACTTGTGTGGGTAGGCCTAGCGCCCGCGACAGGAAACACCCCAAAGCGCAACGTGGACACAGCCAAATTGGTGAAGGAAAACAGAGGTGTTTTTTGCAAAGTGCCTACCTGTAGATTTTGGCCTGTAGCTCAGCCGCCACCTGGGGAAACCTACCAAACCTGTGCATTTCTGAAAACTAGAGACCTAGGGGAATCCAAGATGGGGTGACTTGTGTGGCTCGGACCAGGTTCTGTTACCCAGAATCCTTTGCAAACCTCAAAATTTGGCTGAAAAAACACATGTTCCTCACATTTCTGTGGCAGAAAGTTCTGGAATCTGAGAGGAGCCACGAATTTCCTTCCACCCAGTGTTCCCCCACGTCTCCCGATAAAAATTATACCTCACTTGTGTGGGTAAGCCTAGCGCCCGCGACAGGAAACGCCCCAAAGCGCAACGTGGACACAGCCAAATTGGTGAAGGAAAACAGAGGTGTTTTTTGCAAAGTGCCTACCTGTAGATTTTGGCCTGTAGCTCAGCCGCCACCTGGGGAAACCTACCAAACCTGTGCATTTCTGAAAACTAGAGACCTAGGAGAATCCAAGATGGGGTGACTTGTGTGGCTCGGACCAGGTTCTGTTACCCAGAATCCTTTGCAAACCTCAAAATTTGGCTAAAAATACACATGTTCCTCACATTTCTGTGGCAGAAAGTTCTGGAATCTGAGAGGAGCCACGAATTTCCTTCCACCCAGTGTTCCCCCACGTCTCCCGATAAAAATTATACCTCACTTGTGTGGGTAGGCCTAGCGCCCGCGACAGGAAACGCCCCAAAGCGCAACGTGGACACAGCCAAATTGGTGAAGGAAAACAGAGGTGTTTTTTGCAAAGTGCCTACCTGTAGATTTTGGCCTGTAGCTCAGCCGCCACCTAGGGAAACCTACCAAACCTGTGCATTTCTGAAAACTAGAGACCTAGGGGAATCCAAGATGGGGTGACTTGTGTGGCTCGGACCAGGTTCTGTTACCCAGAATCCTTTGCAAACCTCAAAATTTGGTTAAAAAAACACATGTTCCTCACATTTCTGTGGCAGAAAGTTCTGGAATCTGAGAGGAGCCACGAATTTCCTTCCACCCAGCGTTCCCCCACGTCTCCCGATAAAAATGATACCTCACTTGTGTGGGTAGGCTTAGCGCCCGCGACAGGAAACACCCCAAAGCGCAACGTGGACACAGCCAAATTGGTGAAGGAAAACAGAGGTGTTTTTTGCAAAGTGCCTACCTGTAGATTTTGGCCTGTAGCTCAGCCGCCACCTGGGGAAACCTACCAAACCTGTGCATTTCTGAAAACTAGAGACCTAGGGGAATCCAAGATGGGGTGACTTGTGTGGCTCGGACCAGGTTCTGTTACCCAGAATCCTTTGCAAACCTCAAAATTTGGCTGAAAAAACACATGTTCCTCACATTTCTGTGGCAGAAAGTTCTGGAATCTGAGAGGAGCCACAAATTTCCTTCCACCCAGTGTTCCCCCACGTCTCCCGATAAAAATTATACCTCACTTGTGTGGGTAAGCCTAGCGCCCGCGACAGGAAACGCCCCAAAGCGCAACGTGGACACAGCCAAATTGGTGAAGGAAAACAGAGGTGTTTTTTGCAAAGTGCCTACCTGTAGATTTTGGCCTGTAGCTCAGCCGCCACCTGGGGAAACCTACCAAACCTGTGCATTTCTGAAAACTAGAGACCTAGGAGAATCCAAGATGGGGTGACTTGTGTGGCTCGGACCAGGTTCTGTTACCCAGAATCCTTTGCAAACCTCAAAATTTGGCTAAAAATACACATGTTCCTCACATTTCTGTGGCAGAAAGTTCTGGAATCTGAGAGGAGCCACGAATTTCCTTCCACCCAGCGTTCCCCCACGTCTCCCAATAAAAATTATACCTCACTTGTGTGGGTAGGCCTAGCGCCCGCGACAGGAAATGCCCCAAAGCGCAACGTGGACACAGCCAAATTGGTGAAGGAAAACGGAGGTGTTTTTTGCAAAGTGCCTACCTATAGATTTTGGCCTGTAGCTCAGCCGCCACCTAGGGAAACCTACCAAACCTGTGCATTTCTGAAAACTAGAGACCTAGGGGAATCCAAGATGGGGTGACTTGTGTGGCTCGGACCAGGGTTCTGTTACCCAGAATCCTTTGCAAACCTCAAAATTTGGCTAAAAAAACACATGTTCCTCACATTTCTGTGGCAGAAAGTTCTGGAATCTGAGAGGAGCCACGAATTTCCTTCCACCCAGCGTTCCCCCACGTCTCCCGATAAAAATGATACCTCACTTGTGTGGGTAGGCCTAGCGCCCGCGACAGGAAACACCCCAAAGCGCAACGTGGACACAGCCAAATTGGTGAAGGAAAACAGAGGTGTTTTTTGCAAAGTGCCTACCTGTAGATTTTGGCCTGTAGCTCAGCCGCCACCTGGGGAAACCTACCAAACCTGTGCATTTCTGAAAACTAGAGACCTAGGGGAATCCAAGATGGGGTGACTTGTGTGGCTCGGACCAGGTTCTGTTACCCAGAATCCTTTGCAAACCTCAAAATTTGGCTGAAAAAACACATGTTCCTCACATTTCTGTGGCAGAAAGTTCTGGAATCTGAGAGGAGCCACGAATTTCCTTCCACCCAGTGTTCCCCCACGTCTCCCGATAAAAATTATACCTCACTTGTGTGGGTAGGCCTAGCGCCCGCGACAGGAAACGCCCCAAAGCGCAACATGGACACAGCCAAATTGGTGAAGGAAAACAGAGGTGTTTTTTGCAAAGTGCCTACCTGTAGATTTTGGCCTGTAGCTCAGCCGCCACCTGGGGAAACCTACCAAACCTGTGCATTTCTGAAAACTAGAGACCTAGGGGAATCCAAGATGGGGTGACTTGTGTGGCTCGGACCAGGTTCTGTTACCCAGAATCCTTTGCAAACCTCAAAATTTGGCTAAAAATACACATGTTCCTCACATTTCTGTGGCAGAAAGTTCTGGAATCTGAGAGGAGCCACGAATTTCCCTCCACCCAGCGTTCCCCCACGTCTCCCAATAAAAATTATACCTCACTTGTGTGGGTAGGCCTAGCGCCCGCGACAGGAAATGCCCCAAAGCGCAACGTGGACACAGCCAAATTGGTGAAGGAAAACGGAGGTGTTTTTTGCAAAGTGCCTACCTATAGATTTTGGCCTGTAGCTCAGCCGCCACCTAGGGAAACCTACCAAACCTGTGCATTTCTGAAAACTAGAGACCTAGGGGAATCCAAGATGGGGTGACTTGTGTGGCCCGGACCAGGTTCTGTTACCCAGAATCCTTTGCAAACCTCAAAATTTGGCTAAAAAAACACATGTTCCTCACATTTCTGTGGCAGAAAGTTCTGGAATCTGAGAGGAGCCACGAATTTCCTTCCACCCAGCGTTCCCCCACGTCTCCCGATAAAAATGATACCTCACTTGTGTGGGTAGGCCTAGCGCCCGCGACAGGAAACGCCCCAAAGCGCAACGTGGACACAGCCACATTGGTGAAGGAAAACAGAGGTGTTTTTTGCAAAGTGCCTACCTGTAGATTTTGGCCTGTAGCTCAGCCGCCACCTAGGTAAACCTACCAAACCTGTGCATTTCTGAAAACTAGAGACCTAGGGGAATCCAAGATGGGGTGACTTGTGTGGCCCGGACCAGGTTCTGTTACCCAGAATCCTTTGCAAACCTCAAAATTTGGCTAAAAAAACACATGTTCCTCACATTTCTGTGGCAGAAAGTTCTGGAATCTGAGAGGAGCCACGAATTTCCTTCCACCCAGCGTTCTCTCACGTCTCCCGATAAAAATGATACCTCACTTGTGTGGGTAGGCCTAGCGCCCGCGACAGGAAATGCCCCAAAGCGCAACGTGGACACAGCCAAATTGGTGAAGGAAAACAGAGGTGTTTTTTGCAAAGTGCCTACCTGTAGATTTTGGCCTGTGGCTCAGCCGCCACCTAGGGAAACCTACCAAACCTGTGTATTTCTGAAAACTAGAGACCTAGGGGAATCCAAGATGGGGTGACTTGTGTGGCTCGGACCAGGTTCTGTTACCCAGAATCCTTTGCAAACCTCAAAATTTGGCTAAAAATACACATGTTCCTCACATTTCTGTGGCAGAAAGTTCTGGAATCTGAGAGGAGCCACGAATTTCCTTCCACCCAGCGTTCCCCCACGTCTCCCGATAAAAATGATACCTCACTTGTGTGGGTAGGCCTAGCGCCCGCGACAGGAAATGCCCCAAAGCGCAACGTGGACACAGCCAAATTGGTGAAGGAAAACAGAGGTGTTTTTTGCAAAGTGCCTACCTGTAGATTTTGGCCTGTGGCTCAGCCGCCACCTAGGGAAACCTACCAAACCTGTGTATTTCTGAAAACTAGAGACCTAGGGGAATCCAAGATGGGGTGACTTGTGTGGCTCGGACCAGGTTCTGTTACCCAGAATCCTTTGCAAACCTCAAAATTTGGCTAAAAATACACATGTTCCTCACATTTCTGTGGCAGAAAGTTCTGGAATCTGAGAGGAGCCACGAATTTCCTTCCACCCAGCGTTCCCCCACGTCTCCCGATAAAAATGATACCTCACTTGTGTGGGTAGGCCTAGCGCCCGCGACAGGAAATGCCCCAAAGCGCAACGTGGACACAGCCAAATTGGTGAAGGAAAACAGAGGTGTTTTTTGCAAAGTGCCTACCTGTAGATTTTGGCCTGTAGCTCAGCCGCCACCTAGGGAAACCTACCAAACCTGTGCATTTCTGAAAACTAGAGACCTAGGGGAATCCAAGATGGGGTGACTTGTGTGGCCCGGACCAGGTTCTGTTACCCAGAATCCTTTGCAAACCTCAAAATTTGGCTAAAAAAACACATGTTCCTCACATTTCTGTGGCAGAAAGTTCTGGAATCTGAGAGGAGCCACGAATTTCCTTCCACCCAGCGTTCCCCCACGTCTCCCGATAAAAATGATACCTCACTTGTGTGGGTAGGCCTAGCGCCCGCGACAGGAAATGCCCCAAAGCGCAACGTGGACACAGCCAAATTGGTGAAGGAAAACAGAGGTGTTTTTTGCAAAGTGCCTACCTGCAGATTTTGGCCTGTAGCTCAGCCGCCACCTAGGGAAACCTACCAAACCTGTGCATTTCTGAAAAGTAGAGACCTAGGGGAATCCAAGATGGGGTGACTTGTGTGGCTCGGACCAGGTTCTGTTACCCAGAATCCTTTGCAAACCTCAAAATTTGGCTAAAAAAACACATGTTCCTCACATTTCTGTGGCAGAAAGTTCTGGAATCTGAGAGGAGCCACGAATTTCCTTCCACCCAGCGTTCCCCCACGTCTCCCGATAAAAATTATACCTCACTTGTGTGGGTAGGCCTAGTGCCCGCGACAGGAAACGCCCCAAAGCGCAACGTGGACACATCACATTTTTTCATTGAAAACAGTGCCTACCTGTAGATTTTGGCCTCTAGCTCAGCCGGCACCTAGGGAAACCTACCAAACCTGTGCATTTCTGAAAACTAGAGACCTAGGGGAACCCAAGGTGGGGTGACATGTGTGGCTCGGACCAGGTTCTGTTACCCAGAATCCTTTGCAAACCTCAAATTCTGTCTAAAAAAAACATTCTCCACACATTTCGGTGACAGAAAGTTCTGGAATCTGAGTGGAGCCACAAATTTCCTTCCACCCAGCGTTCCCCCAAGTCTCCTGATAAAAATGATACCTCACTTGTGTGGGTGGGCCAGGTGCCTGCAACAGAATAAGGCCCAAAACTTGTAGAGATAGAGGGGATAGCACAGCAAGTTTATAAGGACATATTCTTTTATACATCTTTAGACTGACTCTGCTTTGGGGACCCACATAAGTGAGGTGTCATTTTACTTGGGAGGCTGAGGGGAACACTGGGGAGTAGGAATTTTGTGCTGAAGTGGTGATCCTACGAAGAAAAGTCAGGAAAATATGCTTTTTTTAAGCACATTGAGGTTTACAGAGGAGTCTGGGTAAGAAAATGTTGGGGGATCCACGCAAGCCACACCTCCCTGGACTCCTTGGGGTGTCTAGTTTTATAAAATGCCTGGGTTTGGTAGGTTTCCCTAGATGAAGGCCGCACACAGGACCAAAAACATAGGTGCCCTCTCCCCCCCAAACACAGGTAGTTTTGTAATATATCGTTTTGATGTGCCCACATACGTCCGTGATGTGCCAAACACTAAAATTTTGAAAAGAAACAGTTAGGTTATGTGAAAAAGACCCCTCACCCACCAACCAAGTTGGTGGCATGCTTCATCATCGGGGTCCCACCTGAGGCACCTAGCGTGTCACAGGTGTGCTGCGACGCCTGATTACAGCGGAGCAGGTTTTGTCATTTTTACCACACATACTGGTTGGATTTGGCACGAGGGTGAGTGATGGTTCAGTGGATCAAATTTTACTAACAAGAGCTTTCACAAAAATGAAATGCACTGTTAGTAACTGAAAGGCAAAAAACTGAACCAATGACTCACAGCTCGTGAGCTGTAAAGCCGCGACAAGGCACCAACCGCTTTACAGTCCATTCACATAACTTTCATACATGACACACACAAGGCCATTCACACCGCCAGCCACGGGCCCAGCACATTACAACACTCACATCGACAGACAGCGCCACTCAAGGGCCCATCACTTACATACGCCCACATGCCTGATACAACAATCACACCAGCTGATGGGAGTGTGTGGACTGGTGTTTGGCTGGCAGTGTGTTGCAGTAGCCAACAGCAAGTCAATATGTACACTCTCAGCCAAGCCCCACTCCACCCACAATTGCATCATTTTTTTTTTTTTTTTTTAACAGAGGAACCCCTAACTAAGTAGAAAGAATTACAAAACTACAAACACAAAAGCTCTAACTAAGAACATGACAGAAATGCTAACCATGAAACTAAACACATGAAAATACAAAACAGACATGAGTTTACACTCATGGTTGTTCCCAGAAATTCTTCTGGGTGTGGTAATTCTTAAAACAAGCACCGACACACAGCCCAGGCTTTGAAGGACAATCTGGGCAGTACATTCGAGACTCCCTCCAGATACCTCTTCGAAAACACAGTCTACATTTCTTAGCTGGAAAGTCTTTTTTGGGTGTGGGAGGAATGTGCTCAGCAAAGTGGCGATCTTTCAATCTTGCCACATCCTCCACCACTGCTTCTCTAGGAACTCTGGCCTGTTCCACCACAATAAGGCTCTCTATCACTGACTCCTGAAATTTCACAAATGTCATCTTTGACTCTGGAGACCTATCCCTAAACACAATAAAAGCATTGAAGGTTGCTAAGTGGAAGAGGTGAAGTGCTAACTTCTTATACCAAACGTAAGACTTACGAATAGCAGTATAAGGTTCCAACCTCTGGTCAACTCTATCTACACCTCCCATGTGCTTATTATAATCTAAAATGCACACAGGTTTGCGCACTTCAGCAACCTGGCCCCAAACAGTCACAGGGGAAGTACTCTCATCATGGATGGTACTTAGCATGTAGACATCCCTCTTATCTGAAAATTTCAAAGCTAGCAGCTCCTCGTTCCGCAAGGCACAGCACTGTCCTCTCTCAAGTTTCTTACAGACAAGCTCCCTTGGATAGCCTTTCCGGTTAGAACGGATTGTGCCACAAGCAACTGTGTCCACTCTAAACAATTCCTTGAACAATTGCACACCAGTGTAGAAGTTATCTACATACAAATGGTGACCTTTGTTGAACAGTCGTCTACCAAGATCCCACACAATTTTCTCAGTAACTCCAAAAGTGGGAGGACAACCAGGGGGGTCAATATTGGAATCCCTACCAGTGTACACACGGAAACTATACACATATCCTGTCCTACTTTCAGACAGCATATACAATTTAATTCCATATCGTGCCCTTTTGCTAGGAATGTACTGCCTAAAAACCAAACGACCCTTGAAGAGGACCAAAGACTCGTCCACACTTAACTCTTTGCCTGGAACATAGACCTCCGAAAACCGATCTACAAAATGATCAAGGACAGGCCTAATCCTAAAAAGACGGTCAGAATCTGGGTGATCTCGTGGCAAGGCTAATGCATTGTCAACAAAATGCAGCATCCTAAGAAGAAGCAAATACCGATTACGACTCATGGTCGCTGGAAATATAGCTGTTGCCATCAAGGGACTAGTAGACCAATAAGAAGCCAGTGACGGCTTCCTTATCAACCCCATCAAAAAAGTCAAACCCAAAAACTTTTTTAACTCCTCCAAATTTGTGGGAATCCACTGGGCAGCTCTAGAGTGTGGCCTAAGTCTAGCAGCGTTGTCCCTCAAATGCTGCTCCGCATACAAATTAGTCTGCTCAACAATCTCTTCCAAAAACACATCATCCATGAATAACTCAAAGAAATTGATAGGCATAAAGTTCTCTGTATTGGCGTTACACCCCGGGAGACCAGTAAAGGCAGGCAACTCTGGCTGCTCCATGTTTGGGGCAACCCAGACATCAGGTCTTATAACGGGAAACCTTTCAGCCCCAGGTTGCTGCACTATTGGCACATCAATGTCCTCCTCTAAAACAGGCCCTTCATCTGCACTGAGTGTGGCTTCATCATCAGAAGATTCCCCTCCAAGAGAAACATCACTGCCAGAATCTCTGACTTCCTCCTCTGCCTCGGATGCAGAGTCTGTCTCATAGTCATGATCAGACTGTGACTCAAAAAGCATACCAACCACCTGCTGAGCGGTCATCCTGCGGCTAGCCATGATCTCTCCTGCTAAAATTAACTGGACAAATTCACCACCAACAACCAGCACTGTGTAAGACAAGTGACAAAGTGTAGCTTTGTTAGTAAGAGTTATAAACTCAAAAACTATACCGCTCACTTGCCTGAAAAAGCTTGATTCACCAGCAACTACACAGCAATCACCAATGATATCCCACTAAAAATAAAGAAAGAAAGGCAAATTAGAAATAAGACAAAACAAATATCATTGTGCACAAACCTAAGGACAATTTCACACACAATCCTGCATTTAGTACACCCCCTACAAACATGTCATTCATGCATGGCAACAGTACTCCTTTGGAGTAAATTGTTTTTACTTACCTAAAACATGCAACTGTGCAAACTGCAGGTCAACCACCGCCAAAACCGCAAGGAGCCACAGCAAATAAAGCAAAAGCTTTGAACTAGAACAAAAAGGAGGAAAACATTTTTTATCACAAATGCAAAGACTTCTTCAGTTGACAAACACCCCACCATCAAACATTTAGAAATTGGTGCCTAAGTGGATTCTGCCATAGGGGCAGATGGGCCTACTAATAAAATAGACTTGTCTATCCCAAGGAAGCCAGAAAATACCTTTAGTAGTGTGTCCCCATGGAGAGCAACCCTTGCCAAAGGGGACAGCCCTCAAAAAGAAAAAAAAAAAAAAAAAAAAAAACACACACAACACTATCAATGGTGCCTAAGTGGCTTCTGCCCCCCTTGGGGGCAGGTGGGCCTAAGAAAATAGGCCCATCTGCTCCCAGCGGGTGTAGAAATGGGCAACAGGTCAATGCCCCCCTTGGGGGGGGCGCCCCGTGACCAAGGGGACGCCCCCCCACAAAAATAAACAAATACAAAAAAATCCCTGGCGTTCTAGTAGTTTCTGCCCCCCTTGGGGGCAGACCAGCCTAAAAATAATAGGCTGATCTGTCTCCAAGGGGTGCAGAAATGGCCTGGGTACATGTGCCCCCAAAGTGGGGGGCGACCCTTGCCCAAGGCCCCACCCATCCACTAACACACACACACACACACTATCCCTGGTGTCTAAGTGGCTTCTGCCCCCCTTGGGGGCAGGTGGGCCTAAGAAAATAGGCCCATCTGCTCCCAGCGGGTGTAGAAATGGGCAACAGGTCAATGCCCCCCTTGGGGGGGGCGCCCCGTGACCAAGGGGACGCCCCCCCACAAAAATAAACAAATACAAAAAAATCCCTGGCGTTCTAGTAGTTTCTGCCCCCCTTGGGGGCAGACCAGCCTAAAAATAATAGGCTGATCTGTCTCCAAGGGGTGCAGAAATGGCCTGGGTACATGTGCCCCCAAAGTGGGGGGCGACCCTTGCCCAAGGCCCCACCCATCCACTAACACACACACACACACACTATCCCTGGTGTCTAAGTGGCTTCTGCCCCCCTTGGGGGCAGGTGGGCCTAAGAAAATAGGCCCATCTGCCCCCAGGGGGTGTAGAAATGGGCAACAGGTCAATGCCCCCCTTGGGGGGGCGCCCCGTGACCAAGGGGACGCCCCCCCACAAAAATAAACAAATAAAAAAAATCCCTGGCGTTCTAGTAGTTTCTGCCCCCCTTGGGGGCAGACCAGCCTAAAAATAATAGGCTGATCTGTCTCCAAGGGGTGCAGAAATGGCCTGGGTACATGTGCCCCCAAAGTGGGGGGCAACCCTTGCCCCAGGCCCCACCCATCCACTAACACACACACACACACACACTATCCCTGGTGTCTAAGTGGCTTCTGCCCCCCTTGGGGACAGGTGGGCCTAAGAAAATAGGCCCATCTGCCCCCAGGGGGTGTAGAAATGGGCAACAGGTAAATGCCCCCCTTGGGGGGGCGCCCCGTGACCAAGGGGACGCCCCCCCACAAAAATAAACAAATACAAAAAAATCCCTGGCGTTCTAGTAGTTTCTGCCCCCCTTGGGGGCAGACCAGCCTAAAAATAATAGGCTGATCTGTCTCCAAGGGGTGCAGAAATGGCCTGGGTACATGTGCCCCCAAAGTGGGGGGCGACCCTTGCCCAAGGCCCCCCCATCCACTAACACACACACACACACACACACTATCCCTGGTGTCTAAGTGGCTTCTGCCCCCCTTGGGGGCAGGTGGGCCTAAGAAAATAGGCCCATCTGCCCCCAGGGGGTGTAGAAATGGGCAACAGGTCAATGCCCCCCTTGGGGGGGCGCCCCGTGACCAAGGGGACGCCCCCCACAAAAATAAACAAATAAAAAAAAAACCCTGGCGTTCTAGTGGTTTCTGGCCCCCTTGGGGGCAGACCAGCCTAAAAATAATAGGCTGATCTGTCTCCAAGGGGTGCAGAAATGGCCTGGGTACATGTGCCCCAAAGTGGGGGGCGACCCTTGCCCAAGGCCCCCCCCCATCCACTAACACACACACACACACACACTATCCCTGGTGTCTAAGTGGCTTCTGCCCCCCTTGGGGACAGGTGGGCCTAAGAAAATAGGCCCATCTGCCCCCAGGGGGTGTAGAAATGGGCAACAGGTCAATGCCCCCCTTGGGGGGGCGCCCCGTGACCAAGGGGACGCCCCCCCACAAAAATAAACAAATACAAAAAAATCCCTGGCGTTCTAGTAGTTTCTGCCCCCCTTGGGGGCAGACCAGCCTAAAAATAATAGGCTGATCTGTCTCCAAGGGGTGCAGAAATGGCCTGGGTACATGTGCCCCCAAAGTGGGGGGCGACCCTTGCCCAAGGCCCCCCCATCCACTAACACACACACACACACACACTATCCCTGGTGTCTAAGTGGCTTCTGCCCCCCTTGGGGGCAGGTGGGCCTAAGAAAATAGGCCCATCTGCCCCCAGGGGGTGTAGAAATGGGCAACAGGTCAATGCCCCCCTTGGGGGGACGCCCCGTGACCAAGGGGACAGCCCCCCACAAAAATAAACACATAAAAAAAAATCCCTGGCGTTCTAGTGGTTTCTGCCCCCCTTGGGGCAGATCAGCCTAAAAATAATAGGCTGATCTGCCCTCAAGGTGGGCAGAAATGGCCCTAAAAGACATGCCCCCCAAAGGGGAGCGACCCTTGCCCAAGGGGGCGCCCCCCATCCACTACACACACAATCCCTGGTGCCTAAGTGGCTTCTGCCCCCCTTGGGGGCAGATGGACCTAAAAAAAATAGGCCGATTTGCCCCCAAGGGGGGCAGGAAAGGCCAACAGTTCTCTGCCCCCTTGGGGGGGGTGCCCCTTGCCCAAGGGGGCACCCCCCCACATAAATACACATAAAAATAAAAAACCCTGGTGATCTAGTGTTTTCTGCCCCCCTTGGGGCAGATCTGGCTAAAAAGTAGCCAATCTGCCCTCAAGGGGGGCAGAAATGGCCTGAAAAGACATGCCCCCCAAAGGGGAGCGACCCTTGCCCAAGGGGGCGCCCCCCCATCCACTACACACACAATCCCTGGTGCCTTAGTGGCTTCGTGGACCTAAAAAAAATAGGCCGATCTGCCCCCAAGGGGGGCAGAAAAGGCCAACAGTTCTCTGCCCCCTTGGGGGGGGCACCCCCCTCCACATAAATGCACATAAAAATATAAAACCCTGGTGATCTAGTGTTTTCTGCCCCCCTTGGGGGCAGATCTGCCTAAAAAGTAGGCCAATCTGCCCCCAAGGGGGGCAGAAATGGCCGTAAGTAATTGCCCCCAAAAGGGGAGCGACCCTTGCCCAAGGGGCCGCTCCCCGCATGCCAGAAACACAGAAGTAAAACAAAAAAAACAAATCCCTGGTGTCTAGTGGGCATTCCTGCTGCCCGATCGCAATGCGATCGGGCAGCAGGAATGCTCAAAGAGACACCGGGGAAAAGGAAAAGCCTTTCCTTTTCCCCAGTGCCTCTTTAGCCCCAACCCCCCACCCACCGGGAAGAGGAACTCACCTCTTCTCTCGTCGCCGCACAGGAAGCAAATGGCTTCCTGTGCGGCGAGGAACCCATAATGAAGTCAGCGCGCGATCGCGCGCTGACGTCATTATGGGGGGTTGGGGGGGTCGGGGGTGGAAGGGGAAGGGCTTCCCCTTCCATCCCCGACTTTGGGGGGTGGGAGGGTAGCACACAGAGGGAGCGAGAGCGCTCCCTCTGGGCTGTGTGCCGAGGACGTAGTGGTTACGTCCTCGGCACAGCAGCACTGTGCCGCGGGACGTAACCACTACGTCCGCGGCACAGAAGGGGTTAACAAATTCTATTGCGTATGTTAAACTGAATGGGATGTCCAGGCCACATAGGTGTAACCATGTTACTACCACTGTGGAATTGATTCTGTGTATGGAAGTATCATGTCACCCCCAGTTAAGACACATGGACACCGCTTTCACATCACATAATGCAAGAGAGTACACAATGTACTGCAACTCTACAAAAATACAGCTGACATCCGATCAGCCAAACACCAGTTCAGATAATTAAACAACCCAATGCTGATGGTGCATCCTAGAAGCCTAGGATTCCACACAATAACACAAACACAGATGAGTCACAGACAACACAAGAGAACAACTGCCATGCAAAGTGATAATCATGGTGCAAGCAACATCACATTTTTCTCACTTATTTTCTCTTTCAGCTGATCAGGGGGATGGGATCCAGCCATGGATCATGCCCCCATTTGCAAACCCAAGTACAGCATCAGAGCATGCCTATAACGAGGCACATTGGAGGACACGTGCCATAGTCGAGAAGACTTTTGGCATCCTGAAGTCAAGATTCAGGTGCCTCTACATCACCGGAGGCAGCCTCCTATACTCACCAGAAATGGTCTGCAAGATCATTTTGACCTGTGCCATCCGGTACAAGATTTGTGTAAGGAGGAACATCCCCCTCTATGAACCAGACCCACAAGTGCCTGAAGAGGAGGAAGAGGAGGACATTGTCCATCAACTTGAGGGGGACCATCCAAACACAGCTGCAGGAGTAGGTCGGAGACAACACATAGTCCAAAACGTCTTTTAACTCTACTCACCATCACCACTGTCTTACCATATGTCATTAAACACCTATTCTAATCACTATATCATAGTCTGGGTAAGCATTTTTGCATCACATTATCCCCAAGATTCATAATCAGAGTGTAGCCTCATGGAGCATTGCAGGATTACATATTAGGATACTGAAAAGTCCACATCGCATTTGATGGGTATGAATGTACCCCCAACTTCACACACACTATAAATGACATATATCCTGTCCATTTCACATTTGAAGGGCAATAGCAGAGGACCACAGCTATTTCACACATAAATGTTGGCAACATGGTTCATTGCAGCACATGGCACACAACTGAGACACCATCATTCACTAAGGAAAAAAAATGCCTCATACATGAGGCAGTGGATGTGCTATAACATTGGTAACAAGAAGGTATGACCAGACCCTTGGCAGCAGTAAGTGTGACATCAGCTATCTTTGCAAGGAGTATGTGTGACAAGAAATCCATGTAAGCAGAAAATGGATAGCACGGGTACCCCAGGTATGACTAGCATTGCTCACAAGACATCCCCTGCACATGCCATCCCAGGTCATAAGTCCTGTCACTGCCATGTTCTCTGTCTCTCCCCACCCTTCTCGAGGGGGCCCTGGAAATGGAATATTTGTACCCAGATAATCCCTCATCTACACACACCCAGACTCACATTCTGACTCCAGTGTGCTTCCCTCTTTAGTATGGTATGCCATAGTCATTGTTCTTCTGTCTGCATAGACTTCTGGGCGGATAATGCACTGCCTTGTAGTCTGTAGGACCTGTAATCACCTGTCCATTGATTCCCATGTGAAAAGTACTGTTGGCCCTTTGAATTTGATTCTCACCCTACAGGACTTGTGAGAGACTGAAGCTGCTCACACCTGTGTGCACCTCCATGGAGACCAGCCATTTGAACACGCACTACCCTTGCAGCTGCCTGGAACGGCATACAAACTGCCATTATATGTATATCAGTGTTATGCATTGCCGTATAAATCACTTGGGTAACACAGGCCTTGGTTATTGTGTAACGTTGCAGCACACAGGACAAATACAGTTTTCATTTTCCACAGTGTTGTTCCACCTTTGGCCAGTATCAGTCTGCTCACTGTGTATTTGCCTTGTTAATTTTTGTTCCTGATTGACCCTGTATCCTGTTAGCCTGACTGGTTCCTGGCTTTGCATTACCATAAAGGTACCCTGTGGCTACATTTGTCTCATAGTTGCTTTCCATGCCCTCACTCTCCTCCTGGGGTATTGTGTCAGGTAGGTCTACAATGAATCCTCAAATGCATTGTATAGCGTAATCAGTTTACTTATCGTGTCATGGGGTAGAACTTGTCTTCAAATAGCCTAATCATGGCCCATCCCTTGTCTGGTTTTCATGTATGCATGAGTGACAAATAGTGACAGTGTACCATTGATGTGTGCATGGATTGGGTATGGTGCCTCCAGCACAACAAACAACTGTAGATAATTTGCATGAAATGTAAACACATGTTTGTACCCTGACGGTCCACACACTGATTCACATTGCCCCCAAAATATTGATGGGGCTTGCATGGTGAATAGCTGTGAGATTAATCAGCACAGAGGCACTGGTGTTCCCGGATGTAGAGGGAATTTTAGAGGCCACCCTGTGTACAAATTTTGTGAGGAAAGCTGTTGGGTTAAAATTACAGATTCATTAACTTTGTGAGGACACCAAGGTTGCCCTGTTGTCAGGCTCATCAAACTTCTGAAGTGCCATAGGTGGACTATCCCCATCTGTGTTTTCTATTCCTCTTTGGCTTTCGTTCAATTCAGCTGTGAAGGATACTTTGTGAATGCAGGGAATGGCTCCACAGACTCATGACTAGACCTGCACATAACTGTGACAACATGGACCCCAATAATGATACAGGCTAAACATTGGCCCACACACTTGAACTGGACACCTTTGTGCAATTAACCACTGGAAATATGTGAACACGTGCTGCTTGGTCTGCTGGTCCTTCACTGCCACAGGAGAAACATAGGTCATTTATATGACTCAAACTGTGGCGTGACATTACATTTGTGGATTGGTTTTGGGACTCGGTGTCACAAACACCGTACCCACATAGCATTTTCCAATGCCTGACTCATGGGTAGTATACAAACAAGTGCCCAGGAAGTGGTATCCAACATTCCAGGACATGTGATGGCCTAGTCTTGGAACTTTGCCATATCTATCCTGTGCACGGTTTGTCATTGGAGATGCTTATGTCTGGGAAGTTCACACAGCATTTGTTGCTACATGTATGACAAACACATTTCCTTTCTCATTTCCACACTGAATAGCATCTGATGGTTGGCAACATTGACAACACATGCATACAAGCACATTTAAGAAAACTTGTCTTGTGATGTTCACACAGTGGGACAACTACATTTGTAGGAGCCAATTCACACACATTGACACACAGGCAATGAGTTACTGTATTGAGTTGCGTAGCCTTGCTATCCTCAATTGACGCACAACCTGCTCAAACTGGGTAATACCAATTTGTATTCCACACGTTTTGTTGCATCTATTGCGTCAGTGAAGAGTGCAAATCCGGCACAACAACTAGAGGGTCATGGTCCGCAGTAGTATGATCTGCCACATGTGCCCATACACCGAAACAGCATGTCTCTGTATAGTCACACCTGTCATGTACTAATAAAATCGAGAAATTACCCAAACCCAGTAAAAGACAGAAATTTTGACGTGTAAAAAAATACACACATGCATCAATCAAAAAATGCTGCATATGCGTCGAAAAATGATGCTCACTGCCATGATACATCTATTGGCCCTGAGCGGTAATTACCACACTGTACCCTATGAAATTGGTTAACTATGAAAAATATTTGAAAATATGGATGCGGGGTAATTTGGAAGCATGTGCCTTTAAAAAAAATGACACACAGACTGATGCATAAGAATAAAAAAACACTGCATTTGAGGCAGGAAGTGATGTTATAGGATTTCCTGTTTACAGAATTGGTACAGTGGGTGTACTTTCACTTTGCAGTCTGTGATTTTTCTTGACTGTGTGGCTGTGATTGGACTGGTCTCCGTGTGAATATTGTGAATTTGGCTCCTGTGTGCTCTTTATATTGTCTTTTGGTGTTTCCTAAGTGTCTATAGTATCCTGTGTAAGTGTATTTTTGTCATTTCTGGTGTCTAATTTTGTCTTTGTAGTGTTGGGAGTCTGTTGTGGGTAGTGTTAGTTTTGGGATAGTTGGGCTATTGTAGTGTTCTTTACTTTTCATTTCCCTCTCCTCCTTTCCCTTCATTATCCTCTGTACCCCTTAATTCCTTCATTTTTTTCAAGCATGTTGGGTAGGCCACCTCTTGGTAGAATGGGAGAGGAGGAGCTGGGGGGATTTATTTGGCTGGGGTGCCACTTCCTCCGATTAATGATTGAAGCAGGTGGCCGGGTAATACAGGGGTATCACACAGAGGCAAGGAGGCTCCGTGGGCAAAGGTCCTGTACCATCTTAAAAGAATATACAACACACCGCGCAACGACCAGCAGCTAAAACACCATTGGGATGACCTGGTTGCCAGGGAGCAAGACCTGCTGGACCACCTGGGGATTGTGATTGGTGGTCCTGTTGGTGAGTACAATTCAGAGAAATGTGCACATTTAAATTCTCTGTAGTGACAGTAGCAGATTTGTTCATATGCTGCAGGCAATGTTTTTGGACATGTGGAATGCAAGTTAAACATACAGTTGCCGTGAGTTATACAATAATTCCTTCACATTACCGTCATTTGTTGATGCAACAGCTGCACTAACTTACAAAACACAACTGGAGCCTGTAAATTAGTGCTACCTTCACGTCAATCGATGAGGCAAATGTGGCCCTAATATATGACCCACAGCTCGGAATCCGCCAAAATCCAGACACCCACACAAGTCCACCACACCAAAGGTCAGTGATAAACTGGCGATAACAAAACCTCCACCGTCACGCCAACACTTCGGTCTTTCAACGGCGGTATTCCATTGGCGGTACACACCGCCGAGCTCAAAATACACACACATATACAAAACACAACCACATTGGACATTTTGAAATACACACACACACCTGATACACATACACACACTACTCCCACACACCCAATACAATAAAAAACACACACCCACATCACCCACAAACCCTTACGTCAACAATTGCGACTGAGGGCCAGAGAGAGACACCACCATCTACAAACTAGCATCCACAGGCACTCCACACCATCACTCACATAACATCCACGCACCTCACACCACACACCTCTAAATATCACTCCACACATCACAACGCACACCACCCCACACATCAACCACACCACCCCATGGCACCGCAAAGACACCCCAGGTTCTCTGAGGAGGAGCTCAGGGTCATGGTGGAGGAAATGATCCGGGTAGAAACACAGCTATTCGGATCACAGGTGCAGCACACCACCATAGCTAGGAAGATGGAGCAATGGCGCAGAATCGTGGACAGGGTCAACGCAGTGGGAGAGCACCCAAGAACTAGGGATGACATCAGGAAGAGGTGGAATGACCTACGGGGGAAGGTGCGTTCCGTGGTCTCAAGACACCACATCGCAGTTCAGAGGACTGGCGGCGGACCCCCACCTCCTCCCCCACAACTAACAACATGGAAGAAGCAGGTCTTGGCTATACTGCATCCTGAGGGCCTCGCAGGAGTAGCTGGAGAAATGGACTCTGGTAAGTTAAATCTTAACTATTACATCCCCCACCCACCTGCATGCTATCACATACCCCCACCCTCGCCCTCACCCCCATCACTCCAACTCCTCACGTATGTCCCAATATCACAAATCACAAACTCAAGCCCTGCATGTAACACCAAAGCATGGACACCCATCACCAATGCATGGCCACTACACATACACATACACCCCCCTAAACCATTATCACACAAGCCCCCACACAGGAATGCCAGCACTGGGGTACACGGTCACCCACCCATTGCACACCATGGCTCACACAGATGCAATAATCATGCCTTTACACCCCAGCAGGACCTCTACCCAACGTCACCGGACAGGAGGGTCCAGATATGTCCACTCCACCCACAGAAGAGGCTCACAGTGATGACAGCAGCTCTGTCCAACTGGATCTAGATGACCAGCCCAGCCCATCTGGGACCTCGTGACAGTTGGTTCCGCTCACACTGGCACAGGCCACTACAGAGCTTGCCCCCTCTGGAAACATCAGCGCAGCACCCACCCAGCGGGCACATACCTCTGTCCCCAGGACAAGTCAATCAGCAGTGTGTCCATCACTACAGGGAACCCAGGCTAATCCACGACCCCAACAACACCAGGGACCTGGGGGCAGTGGTAGTGGGCACACCGTTCAGGGGCACAGGGGAACTGGGAGGGCTGCTGTGCGACAGGGGGAGGACAGGCCCAGGGAACGCACTCTCCACGAGGCCCTCTCCAACATCATGGGAGCCTGCCACCATTCCCAGTAGACAATGGCAACGGTACAGGACAATTTTCAGGAGACCCAGCGGCTGCAGGAGGAACAGTATTTGGGGTTCAGGGAGAAACTCAAATCCGTCAGTTCCACCCTGGACACCATTGTAGGGGTGCTGAAGGAACTCGTGAACACCAGGAGGGACACTGTGGCACAACAAGGGGCCTCGGACACTAGCCTGGACAATGAACTGCCCACCACCTCCGCCGTCGCTAGTGGACAGGATGCACCACCACAGTACCACCACACCAGCACCCCACCCCCTGCAGATGGAGAACCACCCCGCAAACGGTCCCTGAGATCCAGGACAAAGACAGAGAACAATGCCAAGACCCCCACCAAGAAATGAGGCCACCCTGATTGTCATCCTTCTGTCCCACTTTGTCACCCTGTCCATACTTAAACTGCCCCAGCTCCACTTCCTATGCCCCTTTCGACAATGCACCTGTGAGACTAATAGACTGGACTCTGCCATGGACATTCCTCCACCATCACCCCTGACCATTTTACAACCCCCTCCACTATTGAGCACTTAAATAAACACCCTTAAATCAAAAAACAATCTGGAGTCAGTCTGTGCTTTCGAAAATGTGTATTTGCAATAACAGTGGCAAAATGCTATATCAAATGTAATGTCAACATACCTATGTCACACAGCTCTAGTCCATGCGAAAACAAAGCAGATGTCACAAACTGGGACCCACACCTGTAAAATCGTAAGGGAAAGTGACATCTCAGTAACCGTACACTGGGTGAAAATGACAGACAGTTGAGAGGTTGTAGAGTTAAATCAGATGTAGCAGGCTGTGTTGTCTTCTTACCAGTGTCTCACTGGAGGTATTGCAGGATTACCATGTTCCTGTTGTCTATGTCCTCTTCTTCTGCTTCTTCGTCTTCACTGTCCACAGGCTCCACAGCTGCCACAGCACCTCCATCTGGACCATCCTCCGGCAGAAAAGGCACCTGTCGTTGTAAAGCCAAGTTGTGAAGCATACAGCAGGCCACGATGATCTGGCACACATTCTTTGGTGAGTAGAATAGGGACCACCTGTCATATGGAGGCACCAGAACCTGGCCTTCAGGAGGCCGAAGGTCCTCTCTATAACCCTCCTAGTTCACCCATGGGCCTCATTGTAGCGCTCCTCTGCCCTTGTCCTGGGATTCCTCACTGGGGTCCGTAGCCATGACAGGTTGGGGTAACGAGAGTCACCTGCAAATGGCGAGGGATAACTGTTAGGCACACACTAACTCATAGGGACATCCCCAGGCCCAGACAACTATTCACACTGTATTGGGTCCATGTCCTCACCTAATAGCCAGACACGGTGCCTCTGGAGTTGCCCTATCACATAAGGGATGCTGTTATTTCTCAAAATCTAAGCGTCATCCACTGATCCAGGGAATTTGGCATTCACATGGGACTGGTCTGCCGAACACACCATCTGCACATTCATTGAATGGTAACTCTTCCGGTTTCTGTACACCTGTTCACTCCTGTGGGGGGGACCAAGGCCACATGTGTCCCATCAATGGCACCTATGATGTTGGGGATATGTCCCAGGGCATAGAAATCACCTTTCACTGTAGTCAAATCCTCCACCTGAGGGAAGTCGATGTAGCTCCGCATGTGTTTCAGCACGGCAGACAACACTCTGGACAACACGTTGGAAAACATAGGCTGGGATATCCCTGATGCAATGGCCACTGTAGTTTGAAATGACCCACTTGCTAGGAAATGGAGTACTGAGAGCACCTGTGCTTGATGGGGGATTCCTGTGAGATGGCGGATAGCTGACATCAGGTCTGGCTCCAACTGGGCACACAGTTCCTGGATTGTGGCACAATCAAGTCTGTAGGTGATGATCACATGTCGCTCCTCCTTTGTCGACAGGTCCACCATCGGTCTCCTCACATGCCCCAGCGGACGGTGCCTATGGAGGAGAACAGCAAGCAGAGAGTCAACCAACTCTGATGTACGGAAACACAGCTTACTCTGAAATATTAGCAAATCGGCACATGCTTGTATGAGTGTTTAGGCAAGGCCTAGATATGTGTGACGCAGTAAAAAATAATGGCATGTGGGCCCATGAAATGGTGGCTGCCTGACCTGTAAAATGGGACAATGGGATATGAGGTAATTGCGCTGGCGTTGTGGTAGGCGGTCAAGACCGTGGCGCAATCCTGCATTGGTTAACATTGGCCCCTATGGGTCCCAGGAGCCAATGACAATGTACGCCGGCAGTGAAGGTACGCACTGCCGCAGACGTGACCGCCATTTTCTCTCTGTTCAATCACTTGATACCTGATCTTTGACAGGACTGGACCTACACTGCAATTGCTGCTGTGACCTCAGTCTGGAAGAGACAATGGCTCGTGTGTCTGGGGAAAGGGCCCCTGCCTTCAGCACGGAGGAGTTGGAGAAACTCATGGATGGGGTCCTCCCCCAGAGCACGCTACTCTACGGTCCTCCAGACAAACAGGTAAGTACACTGTGAGCATGCTGTATGGGCAATGCCTGTGTGGAGTGGTGTGGATGAAAGATGGGGGGGTGAGAATGAGGCGTGCATGAAACGACGGTGAGTGCATGTGCTTCATGGCAAGGGTAGGGATGGGGGCCAATTACTGTGACGGTGCGGACGGTAATAACTTCTCTTTTTCCCCTGTACTATTCCTGTAGGTCAGCGCCCACCAGAAGAAGGACATTTGGCGTGCCATCGCCAAGGAAGTCCGGACCTGGAGGTCTACCACAGACGGAGCACCCAGTGCCGGAAAAGATGGGAGGACATTCGCCGCTGGAGCAAGAAGACGGTAGAGGCCCAGCTGGGGATGGCCTCCCAACGTGGGAGGGGTGCCCATCGCACCATGACCCCCCTGATGTTCAGGATCCTTGCGGTGGAGTACCCGGAGTTGGATGGGCACTTGTGGGCATCACATCAGCCACAAGGGGGTGAGCACACTCTCATTCTGCTGATTCAGCTTGCATTGAAGGTGTCTGGGTGGGGGAGGTGGGCTGTGGGTTCCCCTAGGCCAGGGCGAGTTTAGTAGGCAAGACCCTTCTTAAGGCAGGCCCTGTGGCACCCCACCTGTGTATAGTGCCAACTACACCTAGTCAGGCTCCTGTGACATCCATGTGTGCAGCAATTGGGTATAGCCTTGTAACTCATGTCCCTGGGATTGAATAGGGAACTCCAAGTGCGCGGCGTAGTGCAGGGGGCTTCAGTGTCTGTAGTGTCCGCCAACGGTAGCGGTATTGCATGTACTCAACATGTCTTTCTTCTTGTCTCCCCCCCCCTTTTGTGGTCTCCCTGTTCTTGTGTGCATTAGCATCATCAGGCGGAGGAGCAGTGGCACCATAGCAGGAGGGAGCTGCATCCCACATGCCCTGGAGGGCGACACTACAGAGTCTGCATTTACCAGTGGGACGGAGGGCGAGGGGTGCTCCACGGCAGGGACAGGAGCTGACACCAGCGATGCGGACTCCTACTCTGATGGGAGCTCCCTTGCAGTGGCGGGCACACCGCCGCCACCAGCACCGCTGCCCAGGACACCGCCACCACCAGCCCTGCTGCCCAGGACACCGCCGCCATCAGAACCACTGCCCAGGACACCACCGCCAGAAGCACCGGTGCCCAGGACACTGCCGCCAGCAGAACCGCTGCCCAGGACACCGCCGCCAGCAGAACCGCTGCACAGGACACCACCGCCAGCAGCACCGAATACCAGTGAGCGCCAATGATTCCGACGCTACTGAGGCTTCCACGGGCAGGATGAAGCACTCTGGGCACAAAGCCCCCTACAGAACCAGTGGAGAACAGCATACACTACCCCAGTCATTGGCAGGATGAAACACTCTGGGCACAAAGCCCCACCCAGAACCAGTGGAGAACAGCATCCACTACCCCAGTCCTTGGCAGGATGAAGCACTCTGGGCACAAAGCCCCCTCCAGAACCAGTGGAGAACAGCATCCACTCACACAGTCCTTGGCAGGATGAAGCACTCTGGGCACAAAGCCCCCTCCAGAACCAGTGGAGATCAGCATCCACTACCCCAGTCCTTGGCAGGATGAAGCACTGTGGGCACAAAGCTCCCTCCAGAACCAGTGGAGTATCACATCCACTCACACAGTCCTTGGCAGGATGAAGCACTCTGGGCACAAAGCCCCCTCCAGAACGAGTGGAGAATCACATACACTACCTCTGTCCTTGGCAGGATGAAGCACTCTGGGCACAAAGCCCCCTCCAGAACCAGTGGAGTATCACATCCACTCACACAGTCCTTGGCAGGATGAAGCACTCTGGGCACAAAGCCCCCTGCTTTGCACTCCCCAGGATACAGCAGTGGGCAAACCACCCACTTGGGAGACTTGAGAGACTGTGGCTTTGCACTCTCCAGCATTGAACAGTGGGAAAACCACCCACTGTAGAGACTTGAGAGACTGTGGCTTTGCACTCCCCAGGATTAAACAGTGGGCAAACCACCCACTGTAGAGACTCGAGAGACTGTGGCTTTGCACTCCCTGGGATTGAACAGTGGGCAAACCACCCACTGTAGAGACATGAGAGACTGTGGCTTTGCACTCCCCAGGATACAGCAGTGGGCAAACCACCCACTTGGGAGACTTGAGAGACTGTGGCTTTGCACTCTCCAGGATTGAACAGTGGGAAAACCACCCACTGTAGAGACTTGAGAGACTATGGAATTGCACTCCCCATGATTGAACAGTGGGCAAACCACCCACTTTGGAGACTTGAGAGACTGTGGCTTTGCGCTCCCCAGGATTGAACAGTGGGCAAACCACCCACTGTAGAGACTTGAGAGACTGGCTTTGCACTCCCCAGGATACAGCAGTGGGCAAACCACCCACTTGGGAGACTTGAGAGACTGTGGCTTTGCAGTCCCTGGGATTGAACAGTGGGCAAACCACCCACTGTAGAGACTTGAGAGACTGTGGCTTTGCACTCCCCAGGATACAGCAGTGGGCAAACCACCCACTTGGGAGACTTGAGAGACTGTGGCTTTGCACTCCTCAGGATTGAACAGTGGGCAAACCACCCACTTGGGAGACTTGAGAGACTGTGGCTTTGCACTCCCCAGGATTGAACAGTGGGCAAACCACCCACTGTAGAGACTTGAGAGACTGTGGCTTTGCTCTCCCCAGGATTGAACAGTGGGCAAACCACCCACTTGAGAGACTGTGGCTTTGCACTCCCCAGGACTGAACAGTGGGCAAAACACCCACTTGGGATACTTGAGAGACTGTGGCTTTGGACTCCCCACGATTGAACAGTGGGCAAACCACCCACTGTAGAGACTTGAGAGACTGTGGCTTTTTACTCCCCAGGATACAGCAGTGGGCAAACCACCCACTTGGGAGACTTGAGAGACTGTGGCTTTGCACTCCCCAGGATTGAACAGTGGGCAAACCACCCACTGTAGAGACTTGAGAGACTGTGGCTTTGCACTCCCCAGGATACAGCAGTGGGCAAACCACCCACTTGGGAGACTTGAGAGACTGTGGCTTTGCACTCCCCAGGATTGAACAGTGGGAAAACCACCCACTGTAGAGACTTGGGAGATTGTGGCATTGCACTCCCCATGATTGAACAGTGGGCAAACCACCCACTTGGGAGACTTGAGAGACTGTGGCTTTGCACTCCCCAGGATTGAACAGTGGGCAAACCACCCACTTGGGAGACTTGAGAGACTGTGGCTTTGCACTCCTCAGGATTGAACAGTGGGCAAACCACCCACTGTAGAGACTTGAGAGACTGTGGCTTTGCACTCCCCAGGATTGAACAGTGGGCAAACCACCCACTTGGGAGACTTGAGAGACTGTGGCTTTGCACTCCCCAGGATTGAACAGTGGGAAAACCACCCACTGTAGAGACTTGAGAGACTGTGGCTTTGCTCTCCCCAGGATTGAACAGTGGGCAAACCACCCACTTGAGAGACTTGAGAGACTGTGGCTTTGCACTCCCCAGGACTGAACAGTGGGCAAAACACCCACTTGGGATACTTGAGAGACTGTGGCTTTGGACTCCCCACGATTGAACAGTGGGCAAACCACCCACTGTAGAGACTTGAGAGACTGTGGCTTTTTACTCCCCAGGATACAGCAGTGGGCAAACCACCCACTTGGGAGACTTGAGAGACTGTGGCTTTGCACTCCCCAGGATTGAACAGTGGGCAAACCACCCACTGTAGAGACTTGAGAGACTGTGGCTTTGCACTCCCCAGGATTGAACAGTGGGCATGGAGCCCCCTCGTGGATCTGGCATTGTGCACTCATCCGGCTGAGGTGCCCCCCCTTCTCTTCCCCCTAAGGTGCCTATTTTATTTCTATCTGATGCCCCAGCAGTGTTCTCTCTGTCTTGTTCAGGTAATGAGTGTGGGCCTCGCCCATGCCTTTTGGGCCCAGTGGTCCATGGACTATGACAGTGGAATACCTTGGACTTGGATTCTTGGTGTATATATTTGTTTATAGTGTGAATATCTCAATATATGTATATATTTTTGATTACTGTCTTCGTAT
Source organism: Pleurodeles waltl (assembly GCF_031143425.1). NCBI lineage: Eukaryota > Metazoa > Chordata > Amphibia > Caudata > Salamandridae > Pleurodeles > Pleurodeles waltl. The sequence goes on along the minus strand of NC_090437.1, from coordinate 252,982,476 downwards.
ATATTACAATCATTCAACTCATTTCCTTTTGTCCTTGCATTCTTCCGGGGGGGGTTGAGGGGTGTAACTGTGATGTATCATGATGTATCAGTGTGTGTGTTGTCCTGGGTGAGGGTGGGGGTGGGAGTGTTGCGTGTTGCGTGTGTGTCACTGTTTTTTCCCTCCTCCCTCCCCTGTGTCGTAGGTGCAGTACTCACCGTGTTCTTCACCACCGGCGTTCGTGCTCCTGGTAGAGGAGCAGGAAGATAAATGCTGGAAGAATCTGAAGTTTCGGTTCCATGGCGTCCTGGTTCCTCGTGGAATATGTAGAGGTGAGCGTTTTCCCTTCCAAGTCCTGTTTCTGCCGTGTTTTAGTTTGCGGTGTATCCGCCCTGGAAAAGGTGGCGGATTGGTGGCTTGCAATAATGTGGGCGGTACATTGTCTTCTGCCTGTCTGTTGGCGGTTAGCGCCGAGGTGTTTGTTTGTACCACCTTGGCGTTCGGAGTGTTAAAGTGGCTGTCTATGTTGGCGGTTTCCGCCACGGTCGTGATTCCATTTTTTTTCCACCGGCCTGTTGGCGGTTTTACCGCTGCTTTAACACCGACCGCCAGGGTTGTAATGACCACCTTAGTGTTAGGTTAGAATATGCTGTTAGTTTAGTTAGTAGTAGTGGGTTGGGGGTGGGGTTATGATACTTTTAATATCTGTTTTCTATTATGTGTGTATGATGTTGGGTTTTGGTGTTTAAAAAAAAATAATAAAAAAAAAATATATATAACATATAAAAATTAAAAAATATATATATTTGTTTAGTATAACATAGTATGTGTTTAGGTTAGTATATGTTGTCCTCCATGTGTTCCGTCCTATAAGGGAGTGGGGGGTTGATGTTTAGATTGTTTAGTTCAATGTGATAAGTAAGTTTAGCTTAGGTTAGTTAGGGCCTGTTGTGGGTAGTGTGTAGTTAGGATAGGTTAGGTTAGGTAAGGTGTTTCCCCAGGTTTAAAACATATTTAGGTAATCCTTTACAGTATGTGTCACATGCTTGGGAATCAGGGCCTTGCCTTGGCCGTACAGTGTCTCTTTAGTATTTGCATTTGTGTCCCATTCTGTAACCAAATCCCAATTGAGCTGTTACATTGGCAGCTACACGAAAGCTACTTTGCTGAGATTCTGCCATCCATTGTACCCACCAGTCAAGGTTACTATGGATCCCAAAGTTTTGTTAATTATTGATGTATGTTTTCAAACTCACCTACTTTGGGACCAGAGTTGGTGTGAAGGACACTGTGTTAAGTCTGACTGCACCCTGATGTTCAAGTAAAGCCTTATAAAGTGAGTGGTAGTATGATCTCATGTCGTTTGGTATACATAACTCACACCTATCATTTGTTACATTGTTCAGCCAGGTTACATATTTGTACGTACACTCAGACAAATCCAATCCTGCTGTATGGTGTGTGTTAGGAAAAATGTGGGTCAAATGTCACATAGGTAAAGATTGGCTTGAGGAAGACTTATTCTGTCCAACACATCATTATACTTTATAGTTTCTATTTCCCTCAGAATTAACCCTCAGGAAGGGCAGACAATGGTACAATCCAGACCACAGTGCATAGTTATCAGCTCACATTCTTTCAGGGCCATTGTATTGACATTCTATAATCAGCAACATGAGGTAAACATCACTGATCTCCATCACGGTTGATGTGTCACATTACACAGAGACAAAGTTCTTGTGTAAGTCCTATTTATTTTAAAGTGTTGCAGTGCTATATTTCCATTGTCCATGATTGTGAGTCCATTAGTGTGACACCTTCCATTGTGATCCTATACAAGTGCAAAAGGACATGTCATTGGACATGCTGGGGTGAAGCGTCAGACAGTGCAGAGGGACAGGATTTGCCATTGAGTTAGTGAGAGACAATCACAGGGCAGAGTAACAAGATAAACAGTGGGCTGGAGAACAGTGCTTGTGAGCAGCTGTTGCAAAACTGGCATGTTACAAAGCACAGGACCTTGGTTATAAGTGGCCAGGTGTCAGGAACTAGTGCTATTGGGTACTCTTAAGGGGGAAGGTGATCTGTCTCATATCTTCATCTTCTGATGTGTGTGTTGTCTCCTCTGCCTTTGGTGCTAGTGGTTGTGAAGGGGCAACACACACCTCAGTGTTTGAAGACGTGGAGTTAGACATCCCGGTAGCTGCAAACTGTGGGGCTATTAATGGCAGTACTGCAGCAAGGAGGAGCTGCTGGTTCTTAAGAATAGCGGCCACATCACTGTGGTAAGCAGCCAGGTTGGCCCTGTGGGGGTCAATATTGCATTTGTGTACGCGTTGAAAGGTTTGTTGTTGGAGGTGTTGTGTCAACTCTCTTACAGCTGTGCTGATTTCCTTCACACTTTTTTCAAGTTCATGCAAGATAGATGTTTGCCCTTGCATGGCTCCTGCCTGTTCTGCAGTTGACATCATGCACGAACGCACCCCCTCTAGTCTGGCTGCCATATTTTCCATCCCCACCCGCATCTCCATGGCCAGCTCCCGCTATGGTTGTTCTTATGACACTTGCACCACACTTCACAATCTGGAACTGGGCCAGTCTCAGATATTTCACATCCAGCTATATGTTGCTGAGACCTATCATATACTATGTATAGCATTGGCATGGCACACTACAGATGTCAGAACTGGTAGTGTGTAATCTTGATGTTGGGGAACGTGTGCTACATTGGATTGCACTGATGGTCCTAGCAGTGTTCCATTTCCTCTTCTGACTGTGAGGGTGAATTTCACTAGCCGGTAACATATGTCCTCCCCCTCAATGCTGTTGTCTGAGCCGTATGGCATTTGGGATGTTGCATGGTGTCATTGGATCTATTGTGACTCAGTCACAGTATTGACTCTGACATATGCAGCATGGGTATGACATTAGTGCTGTGTACCTCATAATGTTTATGACAATGGCTGATGTTTGTAGCAACTATGGACAAACACATTTGACAGGATAAGAACATTTTTATTGATTACAGGGGATTGATAAAGTTGTCATCCTGAACCCTCTAATTTGGGTGTGTTTGATCCATGGGGACGTTACTGCCATTAGTTACTTGACCTGCACACACAGCAGAGGTGGTAGTGGCAACTGTTGTCAATGTTAAATTCCACTTGCAGATATTGCCTGAGACTGTTAATTGAGCCCTAGTTCATGTAGGGAGAATACCAGCTGACGTGTGACAGCAGGCCAGTTTTACGTTGTACCCTACCCTCCTGGACTGGCTTTACCTTTCCAACATCCTTGGCATGGCAGCATACCCCCATGCAAAGGTTGTTGGTGTAGTGTAGTACTGTGCTCCAGGTTTCCTCTGAACGGACCATGCTCCCGTGCCACGCCCCTTTACCCATTCCACTCCCTGAATATCATGACTTCCATGCATTGTGTAATAGGTATGTCCCCCCGCTTGCAGTTAACATTTGTGCATTTTAATTCCCCATGCAACATACCCTGCATCTGTGTTGTCTCCTGGTATTCTGCGCTGTCCTGTCCTTGAATCCCTGTGATGATCTCCTCAGGCACGACGGCTGCCACCATCTCCTCCATGTGGTCCAGGGCCTCCTGCGGTGCTGGACTCCCACCTCCAGTCTGCACTGCTGCCTTCCTGTTCCTGGCCATCTTTTCCTTTGTCCTGCCTTGCAGTCATGCCAGCGTTTTTTGCACTTGATGACTGTTCTCCGTACTTCTGCCACACTGTTTATCTTGTCAACAATTTGTTGCCATATTGCCTCTCTCCCACTGATTGGCAAATTTGAGGTGACAAACAGTTGGTGCTGGTGTTCCGTCACCTCTTTCACCAGAATTTCTTGCTCCACTGCACTGAAGCAACACTTTCTTTTCTTCTTCTCCCTCTCCTGGGTCTTGTGTGGGTCCTCCTGGCTGGTACCTGGTCTGTTGTCATCTTCCTGGGATCTGTCCAAGAATTTGGGATCCATTTTGGCTCTCCTTAGCACATTCTGCAGTGTTTGCGCCGCTTTTTGACGCTATTGCGTCAAAAAACGCCGTGTATCTGGTTTGCTGCATCGTAAACCGGCTCACAGTTATTTTCGCCACGTTGATGTCATTTTTCTTTATGACGTGACGCATTGGTTTGAGTAAAAAAAATGACTTACACCAGTGGTTTGCCTTGCCGTGCGTCAAAGTATAAATTTGACACCCGAGCGGAGCAAAGAAATGGCGTTAGCCAGCTGTAAAAGTTTTGACGCAAAACTTCGTCAGCGCAACTTTGCATCAAAAAGTATAAATATGGCCCTAAATTCAATAAAAGGGTACACTAATGTTTTTATCCACTAGCAAACACCATGGCAAAAAATATGTGAGACATATACAGTTGCAGACCTTAACCACAAGCACACATCAACATGAGCAAAACCAGGGAATCTTGTGTGTAATTTTGAGTTTCTGCCCGTATAAAAAGGTATCACGCCCTGATCGTGTCTCATATTATTCAGATGGCTTGATGAGCAATTGGGTGTTCCTTGTGGAGAATTTGTTTTCTGGGGCAGCTTCTGGATGTCTGTTTCCAGAATTGATCTGTTTTTGGTGAGCTGCTGCTGCTGGTTAGTAGAAGAGGTTGTTTTAATAATCCCTGGATCTTATGTTGAGTCACCAAATTTTGTTAACACTTTATTCATTCTTGGTCCGATTTTTGTTGGAAAAGCTCTTCACAAGAGGAAGACTAAGTCCACATAAAAATGTTTTATTGAAGTTATTGATATGAGATAATACAATAGTTTGTTGATTATATTGTTTAATGGTTCTGAAAAAAGAAATTCAAAGGAAAAAACGTACATTTCATTGGTAGCGTTAGTCAATGAAGTACTAGAACTATGTCTCTTGTAAATGGACAGAATATTTCAAAAATATGTTCATCTTTCAAATACATGAGTGAAAGATCATCTAAAAAAGTGTAGAGATTCATTTGAAATGGAGTGAAATCAACCCGAATACATTTACTGAAGTTCCAGATAATATTCACTGTCAGAGTATATGTTGATAGATAGGCAAAGTAGAGCTTATAACATTTGGATTGAAGCTGCAGCTCATTACCATACCCGAATCATGCTTAAATCCATTTCTTCTCCAACAAATCCTACTCCTTGGTTTAATGAGTTTGACAAAAATGATACATTCACTCGACCACTATGAACACAAATAGAGGCACAACTGTGATGGAAATAAAAAAAAAATATTTTTATCCCTTATACATTCACACAAATATAACACATATACAGTTTTCAGTCTGTGGAACACTTCTTAACTCTTCCCTGGAGCAGAGTATTTTTACATTCTCTTTAAAATCAGCTATTGTGGAACCTTTACTTCAAAAACCTGGATCAGATCTTTCTGTTATGAAAGACAACATACCTATAGCTACAGCTGCAATGGATGGAACTTGCTGAATCGCAGCCTGGTACTAGGTGGTAGGATCATGTCCAGATAGTAGTCTCAATCCAAGATGGAAGATCCAATGTATGTTGTAAAGCATTAGCTTAAGTGAAGTTTATTGCCTTATCATGCTTCATATGAACATCTGCTAAGAAGCGGGAAGTTGACCTGCAGTTGTGTATGTTCCTAAGCTCTGAACTGTGATATATATATATATATATATATATATATATATATATATATATATATATACATAAACCCTCCACTATGTCCTTGGGTAGAATTTTTTTTTTGCTGGTTTGAGAACTTGTTTTTGGGAACTTTTCAAACCTTTGACCTACTATACTTCTCTGGATTACAAATTACATTTTCAGGAATAAAGCAGATCCTTGGATTAGAATGAAAACTCTTTGTGGGACATTACTTTCACAGAGCCTTAACCATCCTCTGCTGGTCAATATTGTGCTTTGAACGTTCCCATTAAAGTCTAAGGCCCTCATCACAACCCTGGCAGTCGGTGTTAAAGCGGCGGTAATACGGCAACAGGCCGGTAGTTTAAAAAAATGGGATCATGACCACAGCGAAAACTGCCAACACATACAGCCACTTTAACACTCCGACCACCACGGCAGTAGCAACAAACACCGCAGCGGTAACCACCAAAAGCCAGGCGGAAGACAATGTACTGCCAACCCCATTACAACACGCCCATCCACCAGCTTTTCTGGGGTGGTACCAATGCCATCAGAAGCACGGCGGAAACAGTACTTGGGAAACCACTCACCTCTCGACACTCAAGAAAGAACCAGGATGCCATGGACCCCGAGCTGCATGTCCTCCCCATGCTGGTGTATCTTCTCATATATCAGGAACACCAACGGCGGCGACAACGACCACGGTGAGTACAGCACCTAGTAGACAGGGGAGGAGGGGAGGAAAAAGAGAGTGACACACACGCAACACACAACATCCCCACCCCCACCCCTACCCTCACCCCCAACACCATACACACAAACACATACATCAACATTACATATACACCCCGTAACCCTCTGGAAGACCGCAAGGACAAAAGGAATTGAGTCAAGTTAGTGTAATATGAGAATTCTAGAGTAATACTTTCATAAATAAACAGTATGTACAATATATACAATATAAACAAAATGAGGGACAATGTCCACACAAAAATAGTCTGTGGCCCACTGGGCAATAACACATATGCCAAGTCCACACTTGACTCCTGCCTCAAAATGGAGAGAAAACTGCAGGGCCATCAGGTCGAAAACACACAGGCACCTCAGGGGGACGGGGGGCACCTCAGCCGGAAGGTAGTACAACGCCACTGCTCCTGGAGGGGGCTCTATGCCCACAGTGATGCCTTGGGGAGTGCAAGGCCACAGTCTCTCAAGTCTCTCCAGTGGGTGATTTGCCCACAGCGATGTCCAAGGGAGTGCAAGTTAGGTGGTTTGCCCACTGCCTGGTCCTGGGGAGTGCAAGGCCACAGTCTCTCAAGTGGGTGGTTTGCCCACTGTCTGGTCCTGGGGAGTGCAAAGCCACAGTCTCTCAAGTGGGTGGTTTGCCCACTGCTTGGTCCTGGGGAGTGCAAGGCCACAGTCTCTCAAGTGGATGGCTTTTTCCACTGGTTCTGGTGGGGGCTTTGTGCCCAGTGTGCTTCATCCTGCCAAGGATAGGATGAGTGGATGCCTTTCTCCACTGTTTCCGGAGGGGGCTTTGTGTCCAATGTGCTTCATCCTGCCAAGAATAGGGTGAGTGGATACCTTTCTCCACTGATTCTGGAGGGGGCGTTGTGCCCAGTGTGCTTCATCCTGCCAAGGAGAGGGTGAGTGGATGCCTTTCTCCACTGGTTCTGGAGGGGGCATAGTGCCCAGTGTGCTTCATCCTGCCAAGGATAGGGTGAGTGGATACCTTTCTCCACTGATTCTGGAGGGGGCTTTGTGCCAAGTGATGCAGCACTTGTGGGGTGCCAGGTCACAATCCTTTACCTGGGTGTCAGGCCCACAAGATTTCTAGTGGTCTGGATGCATGATACTCCATAGAGGCAGGGCTACAGTCAATCCACAGGAAGCTACGGCTGCACAGTGGTGGAAGTGCCGGTGTTGGTGGGGTGCTGCCAGTGGTGGGGGGGAGGCTACAGCCCTTCTCCAGCAGCCTCGGACGGCTGCCCACTCAGGCTGCTGCTGCTGGCAGTGGTGCTACTGTCAGCGGTGCAGGTGGCAGTGCTTGCGGCGGAGCTTGCGGCGGTGCAGGTGGCAGTGCTGGCCGCGGTAGAGGTGCCAGTGCTGCCAGTAGTGGGGGAAGGCTCCAGCCCTTCGCCTGCAGCCTCGGATGGCTGCCCACTGGGGCTTCTGCTGCTGACAGTAGTGGTGCTTGCGGCTGTGCAGGTGGCAGTGCAGGTGGCAGTGCTTGCGGCAATGCAGGTGGCGGTGCTGGCAACTTTGCAGGTGGCAGTGCTGGCAGTTGTGCTGGTAGCCACCAGGCCTTCACCTGCAGGCTCGGATGGCTGAATTGCCCTGGCTGGTGTTTTGTGCCCCTTCCTGCCCTTGGCAGATGGTGGTGTCACCTTGGGTCTGGCAGCTGGAGTCTTTGAGGTGGCCTTGCTGGGTGGTTGTGGCTCCTTTCCCTTACTGGATGCTGTCCCCTTCTTCACCTTGCCAGGTGACGGAATGTTCTTTGCCTTGGCACACTGGCTGGCCTGACAGGTGCCCCCTTTGAGTCTCTGACAGCTGCAGGAACCACAGCGGACGTGGACCTGGTGGCTGAAGTGCTGGGCTGGGTTTTGGCCACCCTGGCCTGAGGGAAAGGAAGGGGGAGGGGTAGGGAACAGGTCAATGTTGGCTAGGAAAAGCTTCTTAGGGACATTGGGGTGGGAAGAGGGTGAAGGTTTGGGAGTGGGGGAAGAGGGAGTGGTTGTAGGAGGTGTCAGTCTGCTGTGTTGGGTTGTAGGTGTATGAGCTGGATGCTGTTGTGAGGTGTATAGCTGTTGGATGGGTGTGTGCTTGTGTTTGTGTACTTTGAAAGGAGGGGTCACAGACACAGTGGGAGAGGACACAGGGGACAAATCCATGGATGTGGGGGTGGTGACTGCCAGTGAGGAGTGTGTAGTGATGGGTGTGCTGGGGATGGAGGTATTGGATGAGATGTAGTGCATGCAGGTGTGAGTGGAGACGCTACTGGGAGGGAGGTGGAGGATGAGGAGGAGGGGGACATAGTGGAGGCAGTGGATGTTGGTGTGTCTGCATGGGGATGGTACTTGTGTGAATGCCTGTGAGATGAAGTGTGGTGCTTGTGTTTGCCTGAGCCACTTTTGTGTGTTCATTTGGGTGAATGCTGGTCTGAAGGTGTGCTTGAGATAGGCTGGGGTTGAGGGGATTGGGACTGGGTAGAGGAAGTTGGACGGGGAAGGCTAGAGACAGGAACAATGGCTGCCATTAGTGCAGAGGCCAGAGCCTGAAATGCTCTCTGTTGGGCCGCCATGCCAGAGCAAATGTCCTCCGGATATGCATTTGTTTGTTGCAAACGCCTCTCAACACCCTGAATGGCATTCAGAGTGGTTGACGGCCCAACAGTGAGGGATCTCAGGAGGTCAGCAGGGCTGACTGGGGTAGGGCCTGAGGTGCCTGGGGCTAAGGAGATACCCACCCTCATAGGTGAGCGGGCACGGGAAACACACTGAGGGGCTGCTGGGAGGGCGGTGCTGGTAGGGGGTGGCTGTACCTGTTGTTGGGGTGGGCACAGAGGTGTCCGCCACCGCCAGGGAGCTTCCATCAGAGGAGGAGTCGCTGTCTGTAGTGTCCCCTCCAGTCTTCGTCATGGTGCTCCCCTGGCCCTCCGTCCCACTGGTGCCCTCACCCTCAGTGGATTCGGCCTCCAGGCTCATGTGGGATGTAGCTCCCTCCGTCACTGGTGCCTCTGCTCCTCTGCCAGATGATGCTAATGCACACAAGGACAGGGTGACACAACAAAAAGGGAGGGAGAGACAGAGGATACACTTGGTCAATGCCAGCAACAACACTACCGTTGGCGTACACAACACACAGGGAGCTGCCCTATGCACTAGGCCACGCACTACCAGTTACAATGCTAGTCATCAGCCCATGGGGGACATGGCATAACACCATTAGCTGCACACCTGAAACCCACAGGACCCTGCCCAGTAGTAGATGCCCTCTAACACCATTGCGTTTGGAGTGCTTCAGAGCCTGTCCAACAAGGGACCTACTCTGCCATGTTTACCTTGGCCTAGGGGCACACACAGTCCACATCCCCCACCCAGGTAAAACCATAACCCATGCCAGCACATGAATCTGAATTTGTACTCACCCCCTTGTGGCTGCTGTGATGCCCTCAAGCGCCCATCCAACTCCAGATAGGCCACTACCAGGATGCAGAACATCAGGGGAGTCAGAGTACGATGGGCAACCCTTCCTCGTTTGGAGGCCAGCCTCCACCATCTTCCTTACCCAACAGCGTATGTCCTCCCACCATTTGCGGCAGTGGGTGCTCCGCCTGTCTAAGACCTTCAGGCAATTGTTATTCAGGCACTATTGTTGTTTAGACTGTAGTTGTTCAGTACTTAGTTGTAGAGACTTTTTAGTTGTTTAGCAGTAGTGGTTTAGGCTATAGTTGTTTAGGACCTAGTTGTTCTGTCACATATTCCAAAGGCTCTTATATTCTGAGATTAGTGATGTTGTCCTCCAATAACAAATTAAAATGATTGCCTTACTAACCATGGTACTACCAAAGACCTGGGGCTCCATAATAAGGTGTGTCTGCTAAGAGGGAATTTACATGCTCATTTAATACAACTGACTTGTGGTGCTTAGTTCAAGAAATCTATTTGACAGAGGATGTGGTCGGAGATTCTGAAGGTAATCTAGGTGGACCCTAAAGTCTTTATGGAGACCACATCTCGCATTCAAATTCAAATAACTAAAATACATACATAATAAAATACGTTAAATATTTTGAACAGGGGTTTCATTGTTTGCCTACTGCAAGCACAATCAATGATAAGAAACCTATTTCAAAATCAATAATCTGTACAGGGTTTATAGCTCGTGGGGCAGCAGGTCTCAATGAGACAACGTTAGTCACCTGGATGAGTTACTCTATTGCAGATTTAGATTCTACACACAAGGAGTTACTTAGCTCACACCTTAGGTATGTTACAAGCAGCCCTATAAGATCTAAAAAGACACAAGGGACCTGAAAATGATCAAATCACAATAACTTAAGCCACAACATGAGGAAGACAATTTAACTTGATGAACCAGTCCAGAAATATGAGTAGCAATGATTTGAACAGTTTTGTATTATTGCTCTACTCTGATAATAACAACAGATACTGCCCAACAGATAATCACTGCTTGTAATGGTAAGCTCAGGGTCACTTTAACTGAACTGCCTGATCATGATGATAGCATACTTCCTGTATGCTCTTGGAACGTGGCAGGATTAGAAAATTATTAAAGGTCATTGATGCTATCAGTTTTCTTGTGAATAATGGCATCCTTTGTTTTCAGGAAACCTGGCTACTAGGTGCAATAAACATTCATGACAATATGTCCAATAGTCTTGCCTGTCTATTGTTAATACTCATCTAGTACTTAAAGATCGATTTTTCCTAGCTAAAGTTCGTACATACCGTATTGACTTTGTCTCCTTTTTGTTTATTTCAAGTTTGTTGAACTCAGCAATTGATTTTTACAATGTGTTTAGTACAGCTTTACCGGCTAGAACTGGATTGCTTAGCCTGCAACTTTCCACAATTCCAATATCACTTCTGGTGCTTCTTTCTTTGATGTAAAGCTGTGTCAGAACCTAAGAGCACAAGGTTGGCTGTTTGAAGACTTTTCTTTTGACCTATCAAAACAATTTCTAGTCACCATGTAGATCCAACCACCTTCCAAAAAACATACAATTAACAGGGCATGATTTTAACTGGTTGATGCCGTAGGGACCACCTGCACTCATTTCCATGGACCAGCACTTATCCGTCTGTATCAGTCACTTACCGAGAGCAGGAGAGGGAAAAATGAACAAAGCAGAAAAGTATAGGAAGAGAAACACTGCAAAATAGTGAGAAAGGAAGAAAGCAGGGGCCTGCAAGAATGAGATAAAGGAGCAGGGAGTTCCTGGATATTGATTGAAGAGGCATATTATGAATGTAGGGCTACGCAGTCTTGGTATTCCCTGCAGGGATATTTAATTGCACCAGCTACATGCTTCTGAGTAGAGCATTGGGCATCAGCTTTCATTGTTTTACAAATTAAGCAGACAATGACCATTGTGATTGTAAATATACCTACTAAAGTGTCCAGCTGCTTTTGTCAACCCCTGTGCTGGCATACAAACAGGCTGTCTTGTTCAGTGCAAACCATGGTGCAGAGGTAAGTGTAGGGAACATGGACCAGTAACATGCCAAAAACATAAACACAACAAGGGCTATTACCATCTTTACCATCTGTAACTGGCCCCATAATGAGAGTTTGTGTGTGCTTCAGTTAAAAAAATCCCTTCAAATTTGTTCCATTATGATCATCATTTTATCTTTGGTAATTGCATTATTGTCAATGATGACCTGTATTCCCAGATATTTTATTCTAGCTTGTAGGTATTAAATCTTTTAAAATGTATGACCGTGAAATTAGTGTATTGTTGTATACGATATCATTGACAAGGCCTCACTCTTGTCCAATTAATTTAATAACCTGATAATGAGAAGCATACCAACATTATTTCCAGGAGATGTAGGGGGGGAAACATCTGCAGAGGCCAACGTTAACATGACTTCATCAGAATATAGCAGTAACTTAAGTGTGCTTGTGCTGGTGTGTCAAGACCCTCAATATCCATTGAACACTGAATCAAAAGGGATAGGGACTCCCATGCTAGTTATAAAAGTGATAGGGATAAAGGCATCCCTTTCCAATACCACTTTTAATACTTATTTGATCTGACAGAAACCATTGCTGTTCGGAACAGCAATAGAGGAATGATACATTAATTTAATAATGCCTACAAATATTCAGTCCTAGTCTCATCCGGGCTGTCTTGTGAAAGATAGAGCCTTATTCCTCACAATCAAATTCCTTTTCAGCAATGAGGGAAAGACCCCCCCTTTTCATCTTCATCACATCCCCTGCCCATAGTATGTGTAGAGGGGTGCACGTCTGATTATAGGAAGAGAGGCATGAGAGGATCTCTAACTGATTCTTGTGTAAAAGGGGAGTGATAACTTTCGTTGGCCTATTGGCTGGGGTCTCGGTCAAGATCTTTCCATCATTGTTATTCAGAGACATAAGTTTCTACAATATAGAGCATCCATACCTGGCTTCAGAATCAGCAAAATGTGAGATCCATGAATATAGAACTTAAGCCCTCCATATGACCAGTTTCCCTAAGCATCTTCCCTAATTAAGGAACAGAATATTTGGCTGATATTTGGTAACATTCTGCAGGGAATCCAACTTTGCCTGCTTGTTATTTCATCATCTGAAATAACTCTGCCAAAGTGAAGGTGCGGTGGAAGTCTTGAAATCGGGATACGGTCCAAGTAGGTCTTCACAGCAGTATATCAGTTATGGATGTATGTAACAGATTAGAATGTAGTAAGTTCTTGGGTGATATTTCAATGGTGTGTATGTAAAGTGTTATGTTTGCTTAAATAGTCAGTATGATCGACTTGGCTTTCCTCTGGTTTTAACTGAAGAATAAGGCCCATATTTATGAAAAGTTTGCACCGCCTTTGCGTTATGTTCTTTGATGCAAAAGCAGCGCAGACCTACTGCCACATTTATATTTTTATGCTAGACCCCCCTAGCATCAAAATATCGGAATCAGCTTCATTTTTTGGGAGCACCAAACCATCTTGCGTTGTTTTGCGACAATGATATGCAAGGTAGGCATTCCCTTCCAAAAAATTATGCTAGCCTTCTAGCGCCATATTGACTGCTGACACACAAATGATGCACAGAAAGGAATCTGCCTCAAAAAATGAGGCAAAGCCTGATTTGCATCAAATTTAAATGCCTGGGTAGACCAGGCCTTAAAATGAAGTCCAAACACCACTACTCAGGGAAAACACAGAAGGAGTGTTGTAATTTAGTAGCGATTAGATTAAGCATTAGCAGAAGACATCTTGTATTTAGCAACTATTGTGAACATTTAGCAGAATCCATTTGTATTCATGGCAGCCATTATCTCTGCCACATGCTGCCATGTGCTTGCCATGTGCTCTGTCCTACCTTCCTGTTTAACTACTCTTGAAAATCTGTCTAGTGACAAGTTATATTTAGCATCTCCCACTTTTGCACATGCCCAGTAAGGTCTGCAGCTGTTAGTAATTAGTAACAGACAGTAATGTGTCTACTAGTCCTTGAAAACTGTTAGCCCCTCCTACCTGTTGACTGTGTGTTTCCATATGACCTTATATGTATATAAGTCTTGCTTCTATAATTGTACCACCTTCTTTTTAGCCCCTGCGTGGGTATAAAAGGACCATGCTTTCTTAGTTCAGAGTGCTACTTCAAACATTACCGAAGGGTGCTGTTTGAACTGTAGTACCACCTCATGAGGTTTAATAAACTTTGTCTTTTATTTTAGTTTCTGTGCCAACTTCTTCCTATATGGTCTGAGGACTGTGTGCAGAGAAGGGCGAACCCCTTGCACTAGTAGGCCTTGCTGAGTCTTACTTCCACAAATTTGCGAACGAACAGGGACTCATCGGTGACTCGGACGCCCGACGGATTGGTCACGATGAAGGATTGGGATCTTGCTGCGGACGATCAATGCCTGAGGAGACCCGAGTCTTGGAACCACAGCGTTTTTCCCTTCTTTCTGATTTGACCATCCAGGTGGCGCCAGTCCTCGACTGAGATCCTTTTTGTTCATTCGTCGTGCAGTGATCATTTGGTTGATTTTAGAACTTGCAGTTTGATCCTGGATACCCTGTGATTGGTAAGAGCCGTTTTACGGCACTTGCTGTGGGTTTTGATGCCTTTGTTTGGTAATGTAGTTTAGCACCACTTACTGTGGCTCTTGTGTTTTGGGTGACTAGTCAATTTGTGTCCTTTGAATTGATATATAAATTGCAATTTATATAGGCAGGTAATGAGGAGAATTTTCTCCAATTTAATTTTGATTTGAACAGCACATTGTACTAGAGGTACCTTAAGTGCTACTTTGATTATAATACTGCATATTTTGCACTATTTTTGGCATGCCTGTTTTTAGTGCACTTCGTAGGATGTGTTGCTTTTGTAATGGTACCAATTTGAGACTGGAAGAATTGCAACCAGCACCCCCAGAGGGGACACCCAATAGAGATATGTATGTTAAACATGGTCTTTCTTCTATAATGTACAGCATATTATGGAATAAATACACTCGTGCGGATCCTGAGTTACGTTGGCCTATGCATGGGTCATTTGATTTGCGAAAGATTGAGTATGTGGAACAATGTATGTGTAAGCAAAGGTCTAGGCAAGATATGTTTGACTGTGTACGAATGTGGGAGAAAGAAGTGCGTGGACGAGTGAAGCGTGAGCAAGCCTTGCTTGGGAAAAGCAGCGGAAGAATGTATATGTGAAAGCATTGGAAATGAGAAAGAAATAAAAAAAATGATTTAAAGGACATAGAAGAGAAAGAAGTAAATTACAGGTAACTGGCCAATACACTGTTCGGCAACCTCTCTATCCTATCCTTAATAAACCGCACGATGATTTTTTGTTACTAGATCGCCATCCACCTCCGTATGTCGTTCCTTCTGCCCCTCATGAGTTAGCTGAGGTCTCCGCTTCGGAGCAACAGAAGATACGAGGCAGTCGCTCTATTTTGCCTGCTGACCGTGCGTCTGAGCTTAGATCTATTGCTTGTAAAGCAATTTGTAGCGTTGTCTCTGCTTCTGATTTTTTAGACAACATGAAAGGGTAGACGGAAAAGGAGCAGCTATATTTTACTGAGGCATTTGGCACAAAAGTTATTGAACTATTTCGGAAATATTCTGATGAGTTAGAGCCCGATGACGTAGCAGCTGATCGTAAGCAGATGGTCTTTTTGTTTTCTCCCAGGTGGCTGATGCAATCAGGCGTTTGGTGAAATTATGTGTTGCAGCAGTCCATTTGCGAGAGGAGAAAAAGGCCATGGACGTAGTTGCACGGACATCTCAGACCGGCGGGGTGCAAGCTTCCATCTTCGGAACAAATAAGACTATGATAGTTCACGCGAAACCAATGCGGGAGGCCGCACCTTTGTATGTTCCTCCTAAAGGATCGGGTACAAGTGATCATAAAACTTCTCTTGATGCTAAGGGATATTTTATTTATAATTGGGTGTATACTCCTTGGTATAGGGCAGATGTAATGGCACTTAAAACAGCATTACCTGACCCGCGGTAAAATCCAGCCGCCTTTTATGAGGAAGTTGAGGCAGCAATTAGTTCTTGTACTATGTCTTTGGCTGACATTGTTTTTTTTTTTGGATTGATATTACCGCCAGATATGTGGATGATACGGGCAGACATTTGTTCGTCGATAAATATGTCGCAAATCTGTTACCAGGAATAGCTAGTCGTCTAAAAGCTAGTGAAAGTTCATGGACTACCTCTACTACGGTTTCTCTTTTGACTATGGCTCGGTATTATGAACGTCAGGAATTAGAAGCAAAAGGTAGCAAGGATAAAAAGATTAAAGAATTAAAGACGAAGGTTATGTTGGCTCAAGCTTCTGGTCCGCCTTTTAGAGGTAGTGATAGAGGTGGACATGGATCTTTTGGTTCTTCTTACACTCGGTCGAATTTGTCTGTTGATCAGTGTGCATATTGTAAGAAATTTGGGCATTGGGCTGCCGATTGTCCAGCACTGCATGTTCAGCAGTGTTCATGTGGTCGGGGACAAATGAGAAATCGCTCAGGATATTCATGGCCTAGAAGAAGCACGAATGATCATGCTAGGTTTGATGCTAATGTACGAAGGCAGGATGGGTTTAACACTTTTGATAGACGGAACCAATACCAGATGTCTAACTATGTGCAGCCTGATTTCCAAGATTCTGCTTATGCATAGGATTGCCTAGGATGGTGTAAGGAATCAGTTGAAGTTCCAGTAGATCAGAGGGGTCCCTATGTTACAGCACATGTTTTGGGTTCTACTGATTAGTTTCTGGTTGATACAGGAGCTACTCGTAGCGCCTTGTCTAAACAATTGGTTCCAAGGGCTCCCCTGTCTGGCTTAACCATTACATCAATAGGTTTTGATGGAACACCTTCCCCTAGCCCATTGTCACAACCACTTGCATTCCATGTTGATAAATTTACTGCTTCATATCCGTTTTTGCTTTCTCCAAATACACCAGACAATATTGTGGGTCTTGATATGCTCATGTATTTCAGGGCTACAAGACGATGCTGTCCTGAAGGGGTGCATGTTATTTTGAATGATAATCATCCTGTGATGGAAAGAGTTTGTCTTGTTAAAGAGGATATTGCATTAGCTTCACTCCTTAGTACTTTGTGGGCTACTTCAGATACTGATGTGGGACAAATGATTATTCCACCGGTACATATTAGTGTCAAGGAGGGAGCTGTATTGCCACGTTTGCCTCAATACAAAATTTCACAGGAGGGGGAAGAAGCACTCATACGAATTGTGCATGATCTTTTTGCAGGTGGAGTTGTTGAGGAAGTTCCGTATAATGTTTGTAACAGTCCGATTCTTCCTATTCTGTTAAAGGATACTGATACTAGCATTTACTGATTCATTATTGATTTACAAGAAGTGAATAAGATTGTGATACCACAATATCCTGTGGTATCTGACATCACAACACTTCTTACTTTGGTTCCCTCGACAGCTACTACGTTCGCTGTGATAGACTTGAAGAATGCTTTCTTTTCGATCCCTATTCATCCTGACAGCCGATATTTGTTTGGTTTTACTTTGAATAAACGAACATACAGATTTTGTAGAGTTCCTCAAGGCTATACTGAGAGTCCTAGTATTTATAGTCAAGCGTTAAAACGACAACTTGATTCTTTTGTTTTGCCTGAAGGTGTGGCTCTCATACAATATGTCGATGATATTTTGTTGGCAGCTGAAACCCCTGAGCAATGTGAAAAGTGCGCTTTGTCCTTACTTTCTTTTCTTGTTTCACACCATCATAAAGTGTCACAAAAGAAATTGCAATATTGTAGACCAAAGGTAACCTATTTAGGTCACCTTTTGTCTCAGGAGGGCCGTGCACTTACATCAGATCGTATTCAAGCAATTTTAGACACACCAGTACCCTCTACTCAGAAAGATGTTCGTGCATTCCTTGGTCTTACTTCTTTTTGTAGGCAATGGATATTATGGTTTTCACACATTGTCAAACCTTTGCTAGCACTTTTGACTAAAGATACTCCAATGCCCCTCCCATGGACAGATGAATGTGAGACTGCTTTCCGGCAGGTACAACAAGCCCTTTGTTCAGCACCAGTGTTAGGTACCCCAAATTACACAAAGCCTTTTGCACTTGACGTAGATGAGAAAGATGGATGTGCATTATCAGTTTTAGTACAAACACATGGCGATAAGCAGCGTCCCTGTGCATATTTTTCAGCAGTACTTGATCCTGTCTCTCGAGCGTTGCCGGGGTCTTTTCGTTCAGTTGCGGCAACAGAGTGAAGGGATAGTTTTGTCACATATGCTGTTGGTGTTTGTACCCCATACGGTTGATGCTCTTTTAAATCAAACAAAGATGCAACATTTAACTAGCACTCACCTGACAGGATATGAATTGACATTGCTGGCTCCTCACATTACACTGAAGAGATGTGCAACACTAAATCCAGACACTTTGTTGCCATATCCGGTGATTCAGCCTCAGTCACAAGAAACACATGATTGTATATTCCTTAACGAAGAAGAGACAAAGGGTCGTATTGATTTGCAAGATAAGCCCCTTCCAGATGTAGACGGGGAATTGTGGGTTGATGGGTCTTGTTTGAAGTTGCCAGACGTTACGACCTCAGCTGCATATGCAATCACCACAATACACACGGTAGTGGAGACAGCTAGTGTACCACAGAAGTCAGCTCAAGCAGCTGAACTAATAGCTTTGACACAAGCATGTGAGCTTAGTACTGACTTATGTGTGAACATTTATACAGACAGCCGCTATGCTTTTGGAGTGGCTCATGATTTTGGTTTGCTTTGGAAGGAAAGAGGCTTTCTCACATCCCACCGATGCAGATAATGCACGGAGAATTAGTGCATAACCTCTTGACTGCATTGACATATCCAAAGAAAATAGCTATTGTGAAATGTAGTGCACACAAGTAAGTGACTGATAAGCTAGGGCAAGGTAATGCCCTTGCGGACCGCGTAGCACGTGAGACTGTGATGCAGCGAGGTACTACTTCTATGTATGTAGTGAAGTCACAAGCTGAACGTTGGCATAAAGCTAGACAAGACATATTAGATATACAGAAATCTGCTTCTGTGTAAGAACATGAGCAATGGTCTGAAGAAGGAGAATTGGATGATGAGGGCTGTTGGCGGAATACGCAGATGGATAAATGGAAATTGCCAATAGCTTTTGTACAACCTATGGTTCAGATGGCACATGGGCTGGCAAGGGGAACCGGAGATATGAAATTTGGAATAATTCATGTTTTCTAGCGCATAGAAGCAACTAGCGCTCAACGGGTTAAAAAAAAGGTCACACTGAAAAGGGACAAAGTCCAGAGATCAGGCCACCCATGAGGTAGCACTGTCATACTTACTTTCAGAAGTGTTTATTTATTCAGGAAAGTGGCCCACAGCACCAGCCAACGGTTCAGAGGCTCTGGTTTGCCTCTTGGGGTCTGGGACTACAACTCCCACAATGCACCTCTTCAACTTATGGAGTTGCTCCACGACTCAAAATTCCTGGATCTTCTTCCAGAGGTCCTTTTTGGTTCCTTGAAGTGACCACAACTTGATCCAAGGTTCCAGAAGCTCTGAGTTGCTCATTGGGAGTTGGGACTACAATTCCCAGAATGCACCTGGTCAGAATCTTCAAATGGCCACTGTATGCTGGCCAGCTGGACTTTGCTTCCAGGACTTGATGCAGTGGACTCTGGGCAGCTCCTTTGTACCTATAGCAAACAGGGAGTCCCTTCTTGAAGCAGTAGAAGACAGGCAAAGTCATTTTAGTGGTGAAGCCCAAGTGTGCAGATGATTCAGTCTTAAAGAGTTCCGTGTCCATGTGCAGGTCAGGGGTTCAGCAGAGAGGTTCTTCTTTGTCATGTTCATTGTAGGGATCTGATGTGTGGGTGCAGCTCTGCCATATTTATCCTTGCTCCTGTGTGTAAAATATGGGGTCCTTGGTATCAAATCCCAGGCAGTCTCCCTCCCTCTTTAATGACCACTTCCTGCAAAGAGTGGCAAAAAATAAATCTCAGGGAGCAACATTCCTCAAAAATCCAACATGACTGAAAGTGATTTTTGGTGGTTAGATATGGCTGAGCCCACCCACTGGTGTGGCTTAAAATCCTAAACACACACATCTCCTGCCCTCTCCTAATCTATTCAAGAGGGCACCTAATTGTCTGGGATTGCAGGATGTGAGGGAGGTGCTGGCTGCTCCAAATGTCCATTCCTGCCTTTGAAGACCAGTTTGGCCACCCTTCCTGCTTCCCCATCTGCTGAGGATATTTCCTCCCTGTAGGAGGCTGACCTGGCTTATAGTGGGTACCTGATGGTACTTACACCTTGTGCCAGGTCCAGTTATCCCTTATTAGTAGAATAATAGTGTTCTAGCATCTTAGGCTGATAGAGGTAACTATAGCAGAGTAGCTTAGGCTGAACTAGGAGACATGCAAAGCTCCTACTTTACCACTTATATCATTTAGCACTATATCATAAGAAACGCAATACTCAGAGTTACTAAAAATAAAGGTACTTTATTTTATTGACAATGTGCCAAAAATATCTCAGAAGATATACTCACTTAGGAGGTAAGTAAAATACACAAAATATACACACAAACCAAAATCAGGTAAGTAAACAGTTAGAAAAAGTAGTGCAAACACTGTAGAACAGAATAGGGTGCAATAGGCCTAGGGGCAACACAAACCATATACTCTAAAAGTGGCTTGTGAACCACAAATGGACCCCAGACCTACAGTAGTATAGTGTGTAGAGGGTCGCTGGGAGTGTAAGAAAACACTGAGGGGCATATTTATACTCCGTTTGCGCCGAATTTGCGTCGTTTTTTTCGACGCAAATTCGACGCAAAACTAACTCCATATTTATACTTTGGTGTTAGACGTGTCTAGCGCCAAAGTTCATGGAGTTAGCGTCATTTTTTTGCGTGAACACCTTCCTTGCGTTAATGATATGCAAGGTAGGCATTCCCGTCTTAAAAAATGACTGCGATGCATATGCGTCGTATTTATACTCCCGGGCAAAAATGACGCCCGGGAGTGGGCGAGTCTAAAAAACCCGCATTTGCGCCGGATTTTAGCGCCTGGGTCAGGGCAGGCGTTAAGGGACCTCTGGGCTCAGAATGAGCCCAGAGGTGCCCTCCCCTGCCCCCAGGGACACCCCCTGCCACCCTTGCCCACCCCAGGAGGACACCCAAGGATGGAGGGACCCACCCCAGGGACATTAAGGTAAGTCCAGGTAAGTTTTTTTTTTTCGTTTTTTTTTTGGCATAGGGGGGCCTGATTTGTGCCCCCCTACATGCCACTATGCCCAATGCCCATGCCCAGGGGACAGAAGTCCCCTGGGCATGGCCATTGGGCAAGGGGGCATGACTCCTTTCTTTGCTAAGACAGGAGTCATTTCAATGGGGGATGGGCGTCGTAAAAAAATGGCGCAAATCGGGTTGTGGCGATTTTTTTGCCTCAGCCTGACTTGCACCATTTGTGGACGCCCATACGCCATTTTCCCCCTACGCCGGCGCTGCCTGGTGTACGTCGTTTTTTTTAACGCACACCAGACAGTGCCGGCGGCTAACGCCGGCTAACGTCATTGAATAAATACGGCGCCCGCATGGCGCTTCAGAATGGCGTTAGCCGGCGCTAATTTTTTTGACGCAAAACTGCGTTGGCGCAGTTTTGCGTCAAAAAGTATAAATATGGGCCTAATGGTGTCCAAGATACCCCACCCCAAGACCCTGAAAAGTAGGAGTAAAGTTATCCTACTTCCCCAGAAACACACTAAAGTCGTGATAGGAGATTCTGCAAAGGCAACAACTGACTGCAAAGCACTGATGATGGATTCCTGGACCTGAGGACCTGTAAAGGAAGGGGACCAAGTCCAAGACTCATGCAAGTGTACAAAGGGGGCAGGAACCCACTAAACCCAAGATGAAGGTGCAAAATGGCTGCCTCGAGGTGGAAGAAGCTGAAGATTCTGCAACAACAGAAGATGACAGGAACTTCTCCTTTGTACAAAAGATGTCCAACGGTGTGCTGGAGGATGCAGAGTTGTTTCCATGCAGAAAGACTGCAAACAAGCCTTGCTACCTGCAAGAGTAGCGGTAAAAAAAATGGGTACTGCTCGGGCCCAGGAATGACCAGGAGGTCGCTCCTTGGAGGAGGAGACAGAGGGGGCACTCAGCAGCACAGGCAGCCCATGCAGAAGCAGGCAGCACCCGCAAAAGCACTTGAACAGGCATTCAAGAAATCTGAGCATGGCAGTCATCTCAATACTACAAAGGAGGGTCCCACGAAGGCGGTGGTCAACTCAGGGAGTTGAGCAATACAGGATGGAGTGCTGGCGACCTGGGCTATGCTGTGCACAAAGGATTCCTTGCAAAAGTGCACAGAAGCCCTAGCAGCTGCAGTTCCCCAGTAAACAGGAATACTGTCTGGCGTGGGGAGGCAAGGACTTACTTCCACCAAATTTGGACAGAAGGACCACTGGACTGTCTGGATCCCTCGGATCCAGCTCCTGTGTTCCAGGGACCACACTCGTTGAGATGAGAGGGGACCCAGAGGACCGGTGAAGCAGAGGTTTGGTGCCTGCGTTAGCAGGGGGAAGATTCTGTTGACCCACAGGAGATTTCTTCTTGGCTTCCAGTGCAGGGTGAAGGCAGACAGCCCGCAGAGCATGCACAACCAGGAAACAGTCGAGAAAGCCGGCAGGATTAGGCGCTACAATGTTGCTGGTAGTCTTCTTACTACTTTGTTGCGGTTTTGCAGGCATCCTGGAGCAGTCAGCGTCGATGCTTGGCAGAAGTCGAAGAGGGAGATGCAGAGGAACTCTGGTGAGCTCTTGCTTTCATTATCTGAAGAGAAACCCACAGGAGAGACCCTATATAGCCCTCAGAGGAGGATTGGCCTCCTAACCAGGTAAGCACCTATCAGGAGGGGTCTCTGACATTGCCTGCTGGCACTCGCCACTCAGAAGCCTCCATTGTGCCCTCACACCTCTGCATTTAAGATGGCAGAGGTCTGGGACACACTGGAGGAGCTCTGGGCACCACCCCTGGGGTGTTGATGGACAGGGGAGTGGTTACTCCCCTTTCCTTTGTCCAGTTTCGCATCAGAGCAGGGGCTGGGGGATCCCTGAACCGGTGTAGACTGGCTTATGAAAGGAGGGCACCATCTGTGCCCTTCAAAGCATTTCCAGAGGCTGGGGGAGGCTACTCCTCCCCAGCCCTTAACACCTATTTCCAAAGGGAGAGGGTGTAACACCCTCTCTCAGAGGAAATTCTTTGTTCTGCCTTCCTGGGACTGGGCTGCCCAGGCTCCAGGAGGGCAGAAGACTGTCTGTGGGTTAGCAGCAACGGTAGCTGCAGTGAAAACCCCAGAGAGCTAGTTTGGCAGTACCCGGGGTCCATGCTGGAGCCCCGGGGAAGCATGGGATTGGCACCCCAATACCGGATTTGGCATGGGGGGACAATTCCATGATCTTAGACATGTTACATGGCCATATTTGGAGTTACCATTGTGAAGCTACATATAGGTATTGACCTGTTTGTAGTGCACACGTGTAATGGTGTCCCCGCACTCACAAAGTCTGGGTTAATTGCCCTGAACAATGTGGGGACATCTTGGCTAGTGCCAGGGTGCCCTCACACTTAATAACTTTGCACCAAACCTTCACTAAGTGAAGGTTAGACATATAGGTGACTTATAAGTTACTTAAGTGCAGTGTAAAATGGCTGTGAAATAACGTGGATGGTATTTCACTCAGGCTGCAGTGGCAGTCCTGTGTAATATTGGTCTGAGCTCCCTATGAGAGACAAAAGAAATGCTGCAGCCCATAGGGATCTCCAGGAAGCCCAATTCCATGGGTGCCTAGGTACCCTATACTAGGGAATTATAAGGGTGTTCCAGTGTGCCAATCAGAATTGGAGTAAATGGTCACTAGCCTGCAGTGACAATTTTAAAAGCACAGACAGCATAAGCACTGAGGTTCTGGTTAGCAGAGCCTCAGTGACACAGTTAGGCACCACACACGGAACACATTTAGGCCACAATCTATGAGCACTGGGGCCCTGGCCAGCAGGGTCCCAGTGAGACATATAAAACACACTGACAAATAGGGTTTTCACTATGAGCACTGGGGACCTGGCTAGCAGGATCCCAGTGAGACAGTAAAAACACCCTGACATATACTCACAAATAGGCCAAAAGTGGGGGTAACAAGGCTAGAAAGAGGCTACCTTCCTACACTCCCCCAGGAACATCCTTTGTGTTCAGCCTAGGCCACTTCACGCCTCATCAAGGCAGCCGTGAATGCAAGAGTTGAAACCCTTATGGAATAGACAAAGGTGTCTCCGTGAATGAAAGAGTTGAGACCCTTATGGAATAGACAAAGGCGTCTCTGTGAATACAAGTGTTGAGACCCTTATGGAATAGAATAAGGCATCTCCGTGAATGCAAGTGTTGGTAGAATCATGATACTTCAGTATGTCATGAGCATTAGACAAAACTGGGCGTGGCTCTTCTCTGAATCATGGAACAAGAACAATTAGTAAAATCATAATACTTCAGGATGTCGTGAGCATTATACAAAACTGGGCGTGGCCCTTCTTTGAATCATGGAACAAGAACAATTAGTAAAATCATGATACTTCAGGATGTCGTGAGCATTAAACAAAACTGGGCGTGGCCCTTCTCTGAATCATTGAACAAGAACGAACTGAGACCTCTGAACCTTTTGTTTATTCCATAAGGGTCTCAACTCTTGCATTCACGGAGACGCCTTTGTCTAAATGTATAATTGAATGTTAATGCTGTTATGAACAAGTACATACATACATGCTTAACCATTTTTCCTTTTCAGATCTCTCTCCCTGCTGTTCCCTACCCTAATTCCCTTCCCCCCGACTGGCTTCACCATAACTCTGTGCTATAATAGCTTCCTGAGTTGGTGAAGCCGGAAAGTGGGCCTTTTGTTTGGCGGCGTGCAGATCCCGAGGAAAGGACACTGTGACAAGTACACAATGAGAATACAACTCTGCTCAAGTAGGTTGTGGGACATGTCTGCGGTAAGTAGCAAGCTACATGTGTGCAGATTTACCTACATGGCCTACCCATAATGATATTTGTGAGTGATCTTGGTCACATCAAATGTGCATAGAATGTAAATGCTGAGTATGTACCTGGTAGATGTCTGACATGCATGTGCACATGTAGTTCAATGAATAGGAATACTGTTGCTGCACTCAGTGCAGTGCCAATCTTCCTGTGCCCCTTAGGGCACCCATACAGCCACCATGTGTGTGCTGCATTATACAATTTGCACACCATAGCATCGGGTGAGTAAAAAATCTGTAGACAACATAGATATACTGTTCCAGCTTTGGGTAAACTATATGGGCATTAAGCCTGAACTGTACATGGGGCTCATTGTGAACAATTGTGTGCCCCCTTGTACATGTGCTCTGAGCAGGTGTTAACTCAATGACGTTTTGCCAAACCTTAGAATTGCCAGTGGGAAGTTTTTTGTCCTCCTATCAGATGACCCCCACCTTAAATCTGTGATGCCTGGCCAAGCCTTGATGTACCACCGGGGTGTCAAAGTGGAGGACTGCATATGTTGCGCTGCTTATTGTGGCACTGGGAATTGGGACTTGTTGGACCACTTGATTCTCTCTAGTACAATGACACAAATGTTGTGCAAGGATGCAGTAGTCCACTTACCTTTGGGCCCTGATGGTCAACAATGGCTAGCCGTTACTCCAGTGACTTCAACATGATGCCGTAGATGGCTGGTAGGAAGTTAGTATAGATTTGGAGTTTGTCAGTGTTGTGGAATGTGTGGTGAACAGCATGTGTCATTTGAGGATGCTGTGTACATTGCAAGTTTGTTCTACCTCCACCCAATGCTGTATTTAATGTCATCTTCTACTCATTTTTCAGATGCCAATATGACCTCAGCTGAACAACACACCTTTGAGAAGAGTGCTGACAGTACAGACATTTAATGGCGATACAGGCTGGGTACCAATGGATGGAGAAGAGATATAGAAGGGAGAAATCCACTGGGGTTTGGAGTGTATTCTTCAATGGGTGACCTCTGCTACAGCCCACAACTGGTCAGGCCACATCGGGGAAGGCATCTGGGGTCAGGGGGGCCTTTGCTGTTCCTACCCCCTCCACTTCTACAGCACCAATCTACAGCCAGGTTCCCCAACAGCGACCTGATCCAGCCATGAGCTCTACCTTTGAATCCGACATGAGACGGGGCATGGTAGCAGTGTTGGCAAGTCTGGATAAGTTGGAAAGAGACAATGTCGATAATTACAAACTTCTAAAGTACTGCAAGACGAAACTCAAGAAGTTGTAAACAATTGTGCCACAGCCTCTCAATTCCGTCCCTCTCTTTTTTAGGGATGTGATTTTTTTTTTTTTGTAGGCTTTAGGTAGGTAGAGTTAGGATGGCAATATAGTGTAGTTTAGGTGTAGGTTATTGTAATTGTAGTGGGGGGTTAGTACATTTTTTATTTTGGGGGTTGGGTGGGGGTTATGTTGGGGTTTCAATGTTTATAAAAAAATAAATATATTTTTTTAAAATCTAAAAACAATTATAAAACAATATATATTTGTTTAGGAAATAGGTTAGGTTAGTACATGTGTAGCCTTAGTGTATATTGTCCTACTCGTGTCTTGTCTCTTATGAGGGGGAACAATGTTTAGAGTGTGGTGATACATGTGTATGATAAGTTTAGAATAGGATAGCTAGGTCTTGGTATAAGTTAAGTTACGTTAGTTTAGGTTAGTTTAGTGTAGGGTAGTGTATAGGATAGGTTTTGAGTAGGGTAGTGTATAGGATAGGTTTTGATATGATCTTATTAATATGTTTTAATAACTCCTGTTAGCATTAGACAATTATCTCTCCATGTTGATTGTGTGGCTGGGTGTTCTCATGTGTGCACTGGCCATGTAGGAGGTATGACTTAGGGTATGCTTTCTGTCTTTATTTCAATGGATGACCATGTGCAAGGAGCTGACAGATTGGCTTCTAAATGACATCAGCTACTCAAAACATTTGTCATTCACAGTTCCAGCCATTCAAATTGTGTATGTATAGGGTATCATGGAAAGGTAAGTATGGAACTTCAACTGTCATTGCTGGGGTCTGGCAGTATTAATGGTGGAAAGTGTGATACATAGGCACCAGGCAGGTTGCTCCCCCCATCTGCCACGCAGCCCCCTGTGGGTTGAACCTCCGTTGCCGCTTTTGCCGCCTGACTACTCGCTCCCTTTTTTCTGTACCCCTGCGCTTGGCTTCTGTGCCACTTCGTTTTTTCATTCTGTGCCCCTGTGTTTTGCTTTCTGTACCCCTGTGCTCTGTTGTCCCTCTCCCGCCGTCTTTTCCCGCCGTTTTTTCCCCGGGTTTTTCCCCAGGTTTTTCCCCAGGTTTTTCCCTCGTCGCTGAGCCCCTGCTGCCCCGCCCCCTTCACTCCCATTGGCCGCCCCGCTCCCACCTCCCAGCTGCTCCTCCCTCCCTCTGCCCTCATATGGAGGCCGCGAAGCATCCGCGCCTGGACCGCACCCAGCACCAGATTCCCTGGAACCCGCACCCCCCGCAACACCAGACTGCACTACGACGCAAGCACCCTCCATGCACTCAACACCAGACGAGACCACCCCTGCTACGGGCCACCCTGAAACGCACCCAGGGGCTTTTCACCTGCCAGAACTGCAGATTCACCAGCATCCAACCCTCCACACCACCAGCCAGAGAACCCAACCCCCTCTGCTGTATCCTCCTCAACACCCGCTCCGCTCGCAAGCACGCCATCAAACTTTGGGACCTCCTAGACTCCACCGCCCCCGATGTCGCCTTCCTGACGGAGACCTGGCTGAATGCCATCTCAGCACCCGAAATCGCCATAGCCATCCAACAGGGCTACAAGATCTCCCGCAGAGACCGCACCAACGGAGTGGGAGGAGGAATTGCCATAATCCACAAAGACTCCATCAAAATCTCAACGAACACCGATGACACCCTCACCACCGCCGAGCACATGCACTTCCGGATCCGCACCGACCCCAACACCACCCTCAGAGGAACTCTCATCTACAGACCTCCCGGACCCCGCCCACAGTTCAGTGACACCATCGCCGACCTCATCAGCACCCATGCCCTTGCTTCCACGGACTACATCCTCCTCGGGGACCTGAACTTCCACCTCGAGAACAACAACGACACCAACTCCACCGCCCTGATCGACAACCTCGACAACCTCAGACTCAAACAGCTCGTAACGACACCCACTCACGCCGCTGGACACATGCTCAACCCCATCTTCTCCGCAAGCCCCCACGTCTCCTTCAACCACACCACCGAACCACACTGGACCGACCACAGATGCATCCACTTCACCTTCAGAAAACCCACCACACACCACCGCACCCAACAGCTACCACGCCGCTGCTGGGGCAAGGTCACCGAGGACCAACTGACTACCGCCCTCGCCCTGAGACCACCCACCGACCCCACCGACCCAGACACTGCCGCGACCAACCTCACACAGTGGATCAACGACTGCGGCAACACCCTCGCCCCTCTCAAGACCTCTACAACCAACCACACCAACAAGAAATCCGCCTGGTTCACCGAGGACATCCGGATCTCCAAGCACACCTGTCGGAAGCTGGAGAAGAAATGGCTCCATGACCGAACACCAGACAACCAAACAGCCCACAAGAGCGCCACCCGCAGACATCACCAACTCATCAGGACCGCCAAGAAGACCGCCTTCAAGGACTGCCTAGACAACAACGCACACAACACCAAAGAGCTCTTCAGCATTGTGAAAGAACTCTCCAACCCCAGCTCCATCACCAACGACATCCCGCCATCTCAAGACCTGTGCGACTCCCTGGCCACCTTCTTCCACCGCAAGATCACCGACATCCACGACAGTTTCAACCCCGACCCCCCCGCACCCACCACCGAGTCCACCACCCCTGCGACTACCACTCACACCAGTCGCCTGACCATCTGGACCAGCGTCAGCGGCGAAGACACCATCAAAACCATGAACTCCATCCACTCCGGATCCCCATCGGACCCCTGCCCTCACCACGTCACAGCCATCGCACCCCACCTCCGGAAAACCATCAACTGTTCCTTCGAGACAGCAACCTTCCCAGAAAGCTGGAAGCACGCCAAGATCAACGCTCTTCTGAAGAAGCTCAAGGCGGACCCCAAGGACCTCAAGAACTTCCGGCCCATCTCCCTGCTCCCTTTCCCGCAAAAGTGACAGAGAAGATTGTCAACAAACAGCTGACCCGCTACCTCGAAGTCAACAACATCCTAAACCCTTCCCAATCCAGTTTTCGCAGTAACCACAGCACCGAGACCGCCCTCATCGCCGCCACTGATGACATCCGGACCCTGATGGACAAAGGAGAAACAGCCGCCCTGATCCTCCTGGACCTATCAGCAGCCTTTGACATAGTCTGCCACCTCACCCTATCAGCACGCCTCCATGACGCCGGTATCCAAGAGAAGGCCCTGGCCTGGACCACATCCTCCCTCTCCGGCAGAACCCAGAACATCCGCCTCCCACCCTTCTGCTCCAAAACCACTGAGATCATCTGCAGCGTCCCACAGGGATCCTCCCTCAGCCCGACACTGTTCAATATCTACATGGCCCCCCTCACCCACGTCGCATGACAACACAACCTCAACATCATCTCCTACGCCGACGACACCCAGCTGATCATATCCCTCACCGAAGATCCCCACACCGCCAAAGCTAACCTTCACCGAGGAATGAAGGCCGTAGCCAACTGGATGAAGGACAGCAGACTGAAGCTGAGCTCAGACAAGACAGAGGTTCTCATTCTCGGACCCACCCAATCAGCCTGGGACGACTCTTGGTGGCCCACGTCACTAGGCACAGCCCCGGAACCCACGGACCACGCACGCAACCTGGGGGTCATCCTCGACTCCACTCTCTCCATGACCAGGCAAGTCAACGCCATCTCCGCGTCCTGCTTCTACAACCTCCGTATGCTCCACAGGATCTTCAAATAGATCCCCCTCGACACGAGAAAAACCGTTACCCAGGCCCTCATCACCAACAGACTCGACTACGGGAACGCCCTCTACTCAGGAACTACAAACAAGCTCCTGAGACGACTCCAACGCATCCAGAACGCCTCGGCCCAACTCATCCTCGATGTCCTCCGCCACAGCCACATTACATTCCACCTGAGAGGCCTGCACTGGCTCCCCATCAACGAAAGGATCACCTTCAAGCTCCTGATCCACGCACACAAAGCACTGCACAACACCGGACCCACCTACCTCAACAACCGACTCAGCTTCCACACCCCCACCAGAAGCCTCCGCTCAGCCAACCTCGCCCTCGACACAGTCCCCCGCATCCGAAAAACCACTGCCGGCGGCAGATCCTTCTCCTACCTCGCCGCCAAGACCTGGAACACTCTCCCCACCATCCTACGACAGACCCAGGACCTGCGGGCCTTCAGAAGACTCCTCAAGACCTGGCTCTTCGACCAGTAGCACCTCCCCCTCCCCAGCGCCTTGAGACCCTCGCGGGTATGTAGCGCGCTTTACAAATGCAGTGATTGATTGATTGATTGATTGACACATATGACATTAGCCATTTTTGGGACTGCATCCCGCCATACTGACAGTTGCCCGTCACTGATTAGATTTGCATCTTCTGAACCACACATATTAGTTGTACTGGTGCTCTTATCTGGGTAAATTACCATACACTTGGTTGAGAACCATACACACCATATGCCAACTTACATTTGATATCTGTTCGATCCATTTATTAAAGACTCTGTAATTTTGTTGTAGTTCACAACACCATCATTCACCTTTTTCATGTTAGGATGATAGTATGTTGCTTTGTGTCTGACAGTAATGCACACATGTAACTATGTTCTGTTCTCATTGACATAGCTTCACACAATGCATACATTTAGCTGAGTTGATGGATCACAGTAAACGTTGAAATGTTAGATGTGAATAGGCTGATTTATTTACAGGTGCAATTGAATTCTACAGTTCTATACAGTGTCCAGTTCACATACCCCATGAGAGATCCTAAGACATTTGTTATACAGTCAGAGTCCAGGGGTGAGGGACAAGTAATGAGACATGGTTAGGAGATGTGTGCATTAATGAGGAGGTGTCCAAATTACCAATAGGTAAGATTTGAGACAATAATAGTTTATAGCAGACATGTCAAAGGTGGTTGAGTGAAGAGGGCACATTGTCAGCTGTCACAACACTAGCATGATCTTAATCACAGAACCAAGGATATAGGGGGTCATTCCGACCCCGGCGGGCGGCGCGCGCCGCCTACCGGGCGGAAACCGCCCAAACACAGCCCCGCGGTCAAATGACCGTGGGGACCATTACAACTTTCCCGCTGGGCCGGCGGGAAAGCCCCTGCAAAGAGGAAGCCGGCTCCGAATGGAGCCGGCGGATTTGCAGGGGTGCGACGTGTGCAGTGGCACCCGTCGCGATTTTCAGTGTCTGCAAAGCAGACACTGAAAATCATTATGGGGCCCTGTTAGGGGGCCCCTGCACTGCCCATGCCAGTGGCATGGGCAGTGCAGGGGCCCCCAGGGGCCCCACGACACCCGTACCCGCCAGCCTCTTCCTGGCGGTGTCTGGCGGGAAGGGGGTCGGAATCCCCATGGCGGCGCTGCATGCAGTGCTGCCATGGAGGATTCCCCCAGCCGGGGGAAATCCGGCGGGAAACCGCCGGACCCGGCTGGGCAACCGCGGCTTCACAGCAGCGGTCGGAATACCTGATGTAGCACCGCCAGCCTGTTGGCGGTGCTACATCCGGCCTCCACCCTGGCGGACTATGATCGCCAGGGTCGTAATGAGGCCCATAATGTCCATGTGGCACAGACTGGTGCTACCAGGTGGTTTTCCTTGCGAATGCTGTTCCTTCCACATCTTTAACCTCTGATGTGTGTGGTGCCACCTGTGCCAAGGCTGGAGCTGTTGTAAAGGTAGAGGGGGCCACATACAAATCAGGTAACAGAGATGTGTAGTCAAATGTTCCAGCAGCTGCAATTGGTGGGAACACGTAAGGCATCACTACAGCAAGGAGGAACTGCTGATTTCTCAACACTGCAGCAACATTACAGTGGTAAACAGCCATGTTTTCCCTGAGGGAGACCAATTCCCGCTGTATGAACTTCAGGACATTCTGTATGCCCCCAGCCTGTTGTCTATCATGCTGCTGCAACTTGGGAGGACAATTGTGGAAGCCTCTGCCTCATGACAGCAGCTATGTCAGCCAGGGACTGCTGGAGTCCATGTAGCGGGTAGTGGGTGCCTCTGATGGCAGAAGAGTTGTCCTTAATTCAACCGAGGCACATATGCACTCCTTCTAGGCTTCCTGCCATGGTCTCCATCCCCACCTGCATCTGCTTGGCCAGTTCCAGCTGGACTCCTACCACTGTCCTCTGGGTCCTCGGAGATCAGGGCTGTGTCAGGACTGCCAGGTACTGTGTTTGTAGCTGGGTGGCTCATGTGGAGATGTTGTATGGAGGGAACCTAGGACATCCAGGAGAGTCTTTTATTGATGGGCGGCATCTGGTCATCCATGCCATCTGTAATATCCAGGACAGGCAGGTCTGCAGGAGGTAAGTCATTATCCTCTGGAATGAGATAGTGATATGTCAATCTTTGACTGTGGTGGCTGTTGACATGGCACATCATTTACTTGCTAATGGAGGCTCAGTGACATATTACAGGCCCCAGGTTGTATATTATGTGTAGCACTGTGCATCACACATGGGGCAACCTTACAATGTATTTTGTGCTTTGATTCCATACCATCTACTTCTTTGCAGGCTCCTTGCTCTTGCTACTGACACCATAGTCGCACATAATTTGCCTTCCTATTCACCATGGTGGACATTCCCACAGTAGTGTAATGTGTGCTGTCACTTGTTTGGTGCTATAATGCATTGGCACTATGAATTATGGCACTAGTGCAACACAGCACAGGTAGGTCCATTGTGTACAATGCTTGTGTTACATTCTCATCTGCTTGTAGCAGGCCCCACACATGTGCTACTTGGAATGGACAGTGCAACCATTATGGATTGTCTGCCCCATCCCTTTGTACCTCCCTAAATTAGGGACATTTCCTTGCATACAGCACATCTGCCACAGGCATTTGGTGGTGTTAGGATGTAGAATGTTGATCAATGCATGAATTTTAAGGCTTTGTTGAAGTGGCCCAACAGGAATATGCAGCTTGAATCCACATGTCCAACTATTCGCATTATGGTACAGTTGTCTTACAGACGCGTGACATTGTGCTGGTAGTACAACTTTGATGCCACTTGTGCCAGATTTTATGCATTTTGAATGTCCTCTTAAGCAGTAAACCAACCAGTCACACAACACACTCAATCTTGTTAGATGGTGAGATTGTAGCTCCTTGTACAGCTGCACAAATGATGTTCACAAACATGCCTAATGTGTTGTATGAGTTAACTTTTGTGGTCATTCCCAAATGGTGCATGGAGGTGTGTGAGAGTTTTTGTTAGTCCACCCTGTGCAGTTTGTGTTCCACAGGTTGAACACTTACGGCCTGATTTTTTCTCAAGTGGCACAGCTCACTGCAGCAGCAATATGTGTTGCACAGCGTTGCACCTGTTTTGAAACGCTGGGATGTGCCATGTTTACTGGAATACGGCACACCCTTGTGATCCCCCATGTGCCTAGGCAGATTTGTTCTCCCTGCACCATCGCAGGCATCGTTGCACCATGATGAAGGGGTGCCTGCGTTGAAGGGATAGATTGTTTATGTGCGGGGAGGTGTCCCTTTCTGCACATGTACAAGCAATTTTGGCAAGGGGGCATTTCAATGTGTACTGCAGGATGCAGCACACATGAGAACGGCAATGACTAAAGGAGGAAGGAAATCATTTTGCCTTGTTACACCATCCTGACACCACCCCTGGAGTGGTACTGACTTCAGCCCCAGTCTCTGATGAACATGTTTTGTTGGATCTGGGGCAATGACAATATGCAATTGGTGTTGTGGCACAGCCACAGCCACACCAATTGCACGTCCCATCCATGCAATGAGTTGCATATTTACATGGTGGTATAAAGCCAAAGTAAGTGGCGTATGTCCTTGTTGTGTACATGCTGGAGTGAGTGCATTGTGGAACCAGAACATCACTACAAGTGTGTCTGGGTGGCGATGGGGCATTTTGATTCAGAGCCTATATGTCCCAATGCAACCCTTTAGCATGCATTTAGTGTGTCCTATGTGCCTTCCCCTTCTGCCATTTGTGAGATTCCAGATAGTACCCCCTGCAACTTACCCTGCATTTGTGGTAGTTCTTGGTCATCTGTGCAGTCCTGTCCTGCGATTCCAGTGACCAGAACCTCTGGTATGACCTCTGCGACCATCTCCTCCAGCTCATCCAGACTCTCCTGTGGTGCAGGACTTCCACCTCCAGTCTGCAGTGCTGCCTTTCAGTTCTTGTCCAGTTTCTCCTTAGTTCTGCGCTTGCAGTCGTGCCAGCACTTCTTGCAAGTAGTGACAATTCTCCTCATCTCTGCCATGCTGTTGACTGTCTACTATTGCCTGCCATATGGCCTCTCTCCTACCTATTGGGAATTTAGCAGTGACGAAGAGCTGGTGTTGGCTCTCCATCATCTTTCTGACCAAGATGTCATGCTCTTCCTCACTAAAGGGACACTTCCCCTTCCTCCACTCCTTCTCCCGGGACTTTACTGGACCCTCCTGGCTGGCACTTTACTGATTGGGATCTCACAGGGGTCTCTCCTGGCCTGCTTTCTCCATCTTGTCTAGTCAAATGTTTATTTCTTGCTTGCGCATTTTTTTTACGCTTATGCAGTCAAATATGGCGCTAACCTGTTTTGTGTCTATAATGTGCCGCAAAACGGTCTAGAATCACTTTTGCAGCATTAGCGTATTTTTTTTTTATGCCATGTTACAATGGTTAGCGTCATTTTTTTTAGCTAACCATTCCTTAGAGCCATCATGCGTCATTTTTTAAAATATGGTGCATTGATGGTGCTAGGGAATGACGGTAACTAGCATTAAAATTGTTGACTCACAACTGTGCTAGAGCAGTTGTACTTCATTTTTCATTAATCTGGGCCTAAGTGTCCTGCCCACTTTTTCTCCATTTTCATAATGTCGCCCTTTTATGCAGTGAAAGGTTCTTTCAGTCTGTTTAGTGCGAATAGTATCCAATTCATATTTATTTTAAATTAGCATTTTTTAATTAGAATCTGTCGGTTTTGGAGTGGTAGGTTTCACGAAGATGGAGAATTTCTCATTCCAGCAGTTTCTTTTGTTCCAATCAGAGATCCTAGGAAGAATTTTTGAGTGAATTAAGAAGCAACTGATCCTGGTTTCCAAACCATGGGGACATGATCGTTAGGGATTCCCATGTCATTGTTATTTTAGAGAGCTGGGTGGGCTGAACTGATTTCCTTTGTCCTGGACCATAAACAGAACCAAAGACATAAATATGGCCATGAATGAATAGTTTAAAAAGAAGTAATGACCTGCAGTTGTTACCATGTTTTAAGTACTCTCACAAACAGTTGCTTTTTAATTAAAATGACTAGGCCTTGTTTCTTGAAGGGCAGTGAAACAGAGGCACAAGTTTCCGTAGACGTTTCGGACCTTGATACACCAAACACTGTTCCCATCCAGATCCGTTTGTTTATCTCCTCCTTTCTGTGATACAAGAGTCTCTTGCAGGAGGACTATGTTCATTTTATTAGATATCAAATAGGTTATCACTTTTTTTCATGTTCCGTAGTTCGTGAGGTAATTTGCATAGAGAGACCTCAACAAAGTGCTTTAGTTTTGTTTATTGTCGGTTCAAAGGTGTCTAATCAACAACAGCTAGATTTGTGCATTGCCAGGGATAACCAGCTTTAAAACTAAAGGAAGCAACAAGGTCCAGAATATTGAGTGTAATATCAACAGATCTTCTCAGCAGCAATATTTATTAAACAGCCCAAGTTTTTCAAGTATAGATATTGTAGCACACTGCTTTTTACTAACTTTGTAATGGTGAACTTTCCTTTGAGGGCTCCATATCCAAACTGTCTTTCTCAGGTGGTTGCTGTACTGTGAGAGATTGGGGTATGAAAAGAACTAAGATAGAAATAAAATAATAATAGGACTTACTCCAGACATGTTTGATGAACTTTTATATAAACAACTAACTATTTCATTAGTGCCCGATGGAGGATCGGGAGTTGTCTCTGTCTCTAAATGGAGCATTGTCCTGAGGAGCTTGAGACTATAGTGTGAATTCAGAGATGAGAGAAGGTGCTGTTTGAAGAGAGACATCCCCCAAATGAGGCATACTTGACAATTCCATCAAAATCCGAGCCACACAGTTCAATACGTTTTTGAGCTTCTGTGAGTCATGAAATTCTTTCATTCAGCCTTACTTTGTTATTAGCATCGCCGCTAGACCAAGGACAAAACTGAATGATTGTAATGATTGTAATCATGAAAAAGCTGATAGTGAAAGTTCAAAATTCAGTTTATACAAATATGTACAACAACTACACAAGTCCGGATAGTGCACCAATCATTCTCTGTGGACCAGTGGTCCCAAAATGCATGGGCGAAGCCCACACAAGATACCTGACTCGAAACGGAGAGAACACTGCAGGGGCATCAGATCGAAATTAAACAGGCACCTCAGGGGGAACGGAAGGGGGAGCACCTCAGCCGGATGAATGCATGACACCACTACTGCATGAGGGGGCTCCATGCCTACTGCTTTATCCTGGGGAGTGCAAAGCCACAGTCTCTCAAGTCTTTCCAGTGGGTGGTTTGCCCACTGCTTTATCTTGGGAAGTGCAAAGCCACAGTCTCTCAAGTGGATAACAGTCTCCACTGGTTCTGGAGGGGGCATTATGCCCAAAATGCTTCATCCTGCCAAGGACTGAGGTAGTGGATGCCTTTCTCCACTGGTTCTGGAGGGGGCTTGGTGCCCAGAATGCTTCATCCTGCCAAGCACTGAGGTAGTGGATGCCTTTCTCCACTGGGTCTGGAGGGGGCATTGTGCCCAGAGTGCTTCATCCTGCCAAGGACTGAGGTAGTGGATGTCTTTCTCCACTGGTTCTGGAGGGGGCATTGTGCCCCGAGTGCTCCACATGCAGTGAGGGTGGTCCCATTCCATCACCTGGGTGTGTGTGCCACGAGATTGCCTAGGAACAGGCAGCATGCTAGCCATGGAGGCAGAGACATACCCCACACTGCTGCGGCTTCGCCTTCCACCTGCAGGTGCAAACAGTGATGGAAGTCATGCCTCATGGAAGCGGGGCAGGGTCCAGGAAGTCTCCTCCAGCCTTGGATGACTGACCACTGGGGATGGTAGCCATATCAGCAGTGGTGCCACTGTCCGAGCACGTCGCAGGGCTTGTGGCAGTGCTTGCGGCAGTGTCTGTGGCGGCGGTGGTGCATGTGTCAGCATCTGTTGAGGGACACATCAGGATGTCTCCTGCAACCTCGGACGGCTGCCCACTGGGGATGATGCTGGGGACTGTTGCTGAGGCTGCAGACGTGCTGGTGGCAGTGCAGGTGGCTGTGCAGGTGACGGTGCTGATGGTGGGGCAGGTGGCGATGCTGGTGGCGGTGCAGGTGGCGGGGCAGCTTGCGGTGTTCACCGCCGTACATGTTGGTGTAGTCATGGACAGAAGGGGTGACACTAGTCCCGAAGTTGGTGCCACCATGCCCTGTCCTGACCTGCTCTTCTGCTTTTGTCCCTTCCCCACCTTTGATGGTGCCGCAGGTGTCTTGCCACTATCCCCTTTTGGTTTTGGTGGAGCCCTTGGAGGCTGGTAGGTGCTGCTTCTCCCTCCAGGATGTGGGCACCTTCTTCACCTTGGCAGGTGGTGGAATGTCCTTGCCCTCGCTACTTGGCACACTGGCAGCCCTGATGGGTGGGGCACTCGATGACCCGCAGTTGCTGGCAGCACTGTGTCTGAGGATTTGGTGGCTGAGGTGCTGGGCTGGGACCTGGAAAGCCTGGCCCTGGGGAAGGAGAGGGGGGTAGGTGAAGGGAAGAGGTCAAAGTTTGCCAGGAAAAGTTTTTTAGAAACACTGGGACGGGAAGATGGAGGGGGTTTGGGAGTGGAGGAAGAGGTAGTGGTTGTAGGAGGTGTACATTTGCTGAATTTGGCTGAAGGTACATGGGCCGGAGGCTGTTGTGAGGTGGATGGTTGTTGGGTGTGTGTGTGCCAGCGTATGTGTACTTTGGGAGGAGAGCTCACAAGCACACTGGGAGAGGACACTGGGGATGTGTGCATGGTAGTGGGGGTGGTAATTGCTCGTGAGCGGTATGTGGTGATGGGCGTGCTGGTGATGGAGGTAGTGGCTGAGGATGTAGTGCATACAGGTGTGAGTGGAGATGAGACAGGGAAGGAGGAGGAGGACATGGAGGAGGGGGACACAGTGGAGGCAGTGGATGTTGCTGTGTCTGCATGGGTATGGTGCTTGTGTGAGTGCTTGTGGGATGTGTGGTGCTTATGTTTGCCATGTCCACTCTTATGTGTTAATGACTGTGCATGCTGGTCTGATGGTGTGCTTGGGATAGGCTGAGGTACAGGGGATTGGGTCGGGGTGGAGGAAGTTGGAGGGGGGATGCTGGACATAAGGACAATGGTTGCCATCAGTGCTAAGGCCAGAGCCTGAAATGCTCTCTGTTGGGTCCCCTGCCCAGAATGAATGCCCTCCAGGTATGCATTTGTTTGTTGCAAATGCCTCTCAACACCCAGGATGGCATTCAAAATGGTAGATTGCCCAACAGTCTGGGATCTCAGGAGGTCAATAGCCTCCTCACTGAAGGCAGCAGGGCTGACTGGGGGAGGGGCTGAGGTGCCTGGGGTGAAGGAGATGCCCACCCTCCTGGGTGAGTGGGCACGGGACACGTGCTGATGGGGGGTGGCAGCTGTACCTGTTGATGTGGTGGGCACAGAGGTGCCCACCACCGCAAGGGAGCTCCCATCAGAGGAGGAGTCGCTGTCACTGATGTCTGCTCCTCTCCCAGTCGTGGAGCTCTCCTCGCCCTCTGTCACACTGGTGGCTTCAGACTCCGCTGCTTTACCCTCCATGGCCATATGGGTTGCAACTCCCTTCTGCTCCGGTGCCACTGCTCCTCCGCCAGATGATGCTATTGCACACAAGAACAGGGAGACAAAAAAGAAAGGGGGGGGGACAGAAAAAAACAAGTTCAGTGCATGCAACACCAATACCGTTGTCGGACACAACACACAGGGAGCAGCCCTATGCACTAAACTATATACTAACAGTTCCTAGCAAATTTATATGTCCATGGGGTACAAGGCCTAATCCCAATTGCTGCAAACCTGGAAGTCACAGGAGCCTGACCAGGTGTAGATGGCTATTACCACTAGTGGGGCTAGGGTGCCACAGAGCCTGCCTAACAAGGGACCTTGAATACCAAGTTCGCCCTGGCCTAGAGGAACCCGCAGCCCACCTCTCCCACCCAGACACCTCATAATGCGCGCAGTCAGCTGAATGAGAGTGTACTCACCCCCTTGTGGCTGCTGTGGTGCCCTCAAGCACCCATCCATCTCCAGATAGGCCACCGCCAGGATCCGGTACATCACGGGGGTCATGGTGCGACCGGCACCCCTTCCACAGTGGGAGGCCATCCCCAGCTGGGCCTCCACCGTCTTCTTACTCTAGCGGCGCAGGTCCTCTGATCTTTTACAGCAGTGGGTGCTCCGTCTACGGTAGACCCCCAGGGTCCAGACGTCCTTGTCGATGGCACGCCAAATACCCTTCTTCTGGTGGGTGCTGACCTAGAGGAAAGGTACAGGAGGAAAGGAAATTACTGACCCCTCTGGACTGCAATACTCATTGCCCACCAGTTCCCACCCATGACCTGACGCACATACACTCATCATCCTCACATGCAGGCCTCAGTCCCCCCCATGTATCTTCCATCCACACCACTCAAAACAGGCATTGCCCATGTAGCATGCTCACAGTGTACTCACCTGTTTGTCTGGAGGACCGTACAGTTGCGTGTATTGGGGGAAGACCCCATCCACCGGTTTCACCAACTCCTCCAAAGTGAAGGCAGTGGCCCTTTCCCCAGACACTGTAGTCATCGTCGCTTCCAGACACAGATCACAGCAGCACTTGCAGTGTAGGTCCTCGCCTGTTGAAGGTCAGATATCAGGTGAGTGAACAGATAGAAAATGGCGGTCACGTCTGCGGCGGTGCATACCATCACTGCCGGCGTACATGGTCATTGGCTCCTGGGACCCATAGGGCCCAATGTTAACCAATACAGAATAGCGCTGCGGTCTTCGACCGCCCACTGCGACAGTGTACAACGCCAACGCAGTTACCTCATTTCCCCTTGTCCCACCTTACAGGTCAGGGAGCCACCATTTCAGGGGGCCACATGGGATGGATAAAAACTGCATCACACCTATCTAGGCCGGGAATACAGACAGATACCGGCACATTGCGATTTACCAACGTTTCAGCAAATAACACATTGTGATACCTCAGTGTTGGATGACCCTCTGCTCGCTGTTCTCCTCCATAGGGAACGTCTGCTGGGGCAGGTGATGAGATGGCGGCATCCTCCGGTGTACAGACCCCTGGTGGACCTGTCGACATTGGAAGAGAGACACATCATAATCACATACAGACTTGATCGTGCAACAATCATGGAACTGTGTGCGCAGTTGGAGCCAGACATGATTTCAGCTATCCGCCATCCCACAGGAATCCCCGCTCTAGTGCAGGTTCTGTCTGTACTCCATTTCCTGGCCAGTGGGTCTTTTCAAACAACAGTGGCCATGGCATCAGGGATGTCCCAGCCAATGTTCTCTAACTTGTTGTTCAGAGAGTTATCTGCCCTGCTGAAACACATGCACAGCTACATTGTTTTCCCTCAGGTGGAGGATTTGCCCACAGTGAAAGGTGACTTCTATGCCGTGGGACATATCCCCAACATCATTGGTGCCATTTATGGTACACATGTGGCATTTGTGCCGCCCCGCAGGAATGAACAGTTGTACAGAAACTGGAAAAGCTACCATTCGATGAATGTGCAGATGGTGTGTATGGTAGACCAGTACATCTCCCATGTGAATGCCAAGTATCCTGGCTCAGTGCATGACGCTTACATTTTGAGGAATATCAGCATCCCTTATGTGATGGGGCAACTCCTGAGGCACTGTGTGTGGCTAATAGGTGAGGCCAAGGTCCCAACACAGTTGACATAGGTGTCTGGGTATGGGGTTGTCCCTAAGGGTTAGTGTGTGTCTAACAGTTGTCCCTCGACATTTGCAGGTGACTCTGGTTACCCCAACCTGTCATGGCTACTGACCCCAGTGAGGAATCCCAGGACAATGGCAGAGGAACGCTACAATGAGGCACATGAGCAAACTAGGAGGATTATAGAACGCCCCTACGGCCTCCTGAAGGCCTGATTCCGGTGCCTCCATCTGACAGGTGGCTCCCTATACTACTCACTGAAGAAGGTGTGCCAGATAATCGTGGCCTGCTGTATGCTGCCTTTTCTGCAGGAGGATGGGCCAGATGGTGGTCTTGTGGCAGCTGTGGAGCCTGTGGACAGTTAAGAAGAGGAGGCAGAAGAAGAAGATGTTGACAACTGAAACAACATCATCATGCAATACTTCCAGTGAGACACAGGTAAGAAGATGTAACTGCATCCCACATTTCATACTATTGTTGGAGTTAGCATAAGTCTGTCATTTTCACTCAGTGTATGGACCCTGACTTGTTACTTTGCCTTTCCACTTCACAGATCTGGGTCCCACTTTGTGCCCTCTGCTATGTTTACTGCTGGCCTACAGCCATGTTACATTGGTATGTGAACAAGTACATTGCCATTGCTATATTGCAGAGATTTTGCAATTACACATTTGTGAAAGCACAGACTGACTCCAGATTGTTTTGTGATTCAAGTGTGTTTATTACTGTGCAAATAAGTGGAGGGAGTTGTAAAATGGGCTGGGGTGATAGTGGAGGAATGTACATGGCAGAGTCCAGTCTATTGGTTTCATAGGTGCATTGTCCAATGGGTCATAGGAAGTGGAGCAATGGCAGTTTAAGGTTTAAGGTGGACAGGGTGTCAAAGTGGGACAGAAGGGTGACATTCAGGGGGTCTTATTTCCTGGCGGGGTCTTGGCAATGTTCTCTGTCTTGTTCCTGGATCTCATGGACCGTTTGCTGGGTGGTTCTACATCTGCAAGGGGTGGGGTGCTGGTGGCCTGATGTTCCTGTGGCGGTGCCTCCTGTCCACTAGTGCCGACGGAGGTGGAGGCCTGTTCATCGTCCAGGCTAGTGTCAGGGGCCCGTTGGTGTGCCACTGTGTCCCTTCTGGTGTTGAGAAGGTCTGCCAGCACCCCTGAAATGGTGACCAGGATGGTGGTGATGGACTTCAAGTCCTCCCTGATCCCCAGGTAGTGTTCCTCCTGCAGCCGCTGGGTCTTCTGAAACTTGGCCAGTACCGTGCCCATGGTCTCCTGGGAATGGTGGTAAGCTCCCATGATGTTGGAGAGTGCCTCGTGGAGAGTGGGTTCCCTGGGCCTGTCCTCCCCCTGTCGCGCAGTAGTCCTACCAGCTTCCCTGTTATCCTGTGCCTCTGTCCCCTGAACCGTGTGCCCACTGCCCCCAGGTCCCTGATCGTCCTGTGTTAGTGGGGTTGCCTGGGTTCCCTGTAGTGGTGGACATACTGCTGATTGACGTGTGCTGGGGACAGAGGGATGGGCCCCATGGTGGGTGCTGTAGCGGTGTTTCCTGAGGGGGGGAGGTTCAGTGGTGGTTTGCGACTGTGTCGGGGGAACCGACTGTCCCGAGGTCCCTGATGGGCTGGGCTGGTCATCTTGACCCATGCGTGCAGACCTGCTGTCATCACTGTGGGCCTCTTCTGTGGGGGGACTGGATATGTCTGGCACCTCCTGTCCGGTGACGTTGGGTAGGGGTCCTGTTGGGGTGTAAATGCATAGTTATTGTATCTGTGTGTGCCATCTTGTGCAATGGGTGAGTTACCATCTACTCCTGTGCTTGCATTATTGGCTTGGCCCTTGTGTGATTGGTGATTTTGGGGCATGAGTGAGTCTCTCTACTGGACATGCTTTGGTGATGGGTGTCCATGCATTGGTGTTACATGCAGGGCTTGATTTTGGGATGTGTGGGTTGTGTTAGTGGGGTATCTGTGGGTTGTTGGGGTGATGGGGGTGAGGGTGGGAGTATGTGATGGCTTGCAGGTGGGGTGGGGTGGATAAAGTAGTAAAGATTTGCCTTACCAGAGTCCAGTCCTCCTGCTACTGCTGCGAGGCCCTCAGGATGCATGATCGCCAAGAATTGCTCCTCCCATGTTGTTAGTTGTGGGGGAGGAGGTGGGGGTCCACCACCAGTCCTCTGTACAGCAATCTGGTGTCTGGATACCACGGAACGTACTGAGAGAGCATAGTTTAAATACTACATATACTAGACGTGAAATGCTTATATCAATGATTAATAATGCTGCATAGAAAATGACAATAATTAGAGTAATGCTTAAACATGCATCTGAAATTCGACTATAATGTGTGTGGTCACAATTATATACGTGAGCTAATGATGATAAGTAAAATGTTCATGCTATGATTTATATTAACATTCACGATATCGCATTGTATTAAAAATCTCATAGGCCTTAAGGTAGCGTGAGTTGTAGATTCGGCTGCCTAGCTCGCATATTAAAGCATTTTTCTCTGTTTTTCAGTGTGCTGACTCGCAAAGGGCCATGACCCTGTATTTGTTCTTTTCCTTCGTTTTATGTAACAAACCATATTCCGTTCTCATCCCCATGCTAGCTGCCTTAGTATGAGTTTTATACAAATTTTGAAACAAAAGTAAATGAAAGAATGTACAAGGACATTTGCCCATGGACAAAGGAACTCATGACCCGAGAAACGTGCCAAGCGGTGATGAAAACCCCCCGGATGTACCACCTCTGAAGACGTCAATTATGAAGACCAATCAAAGTGTTATAAATTATCGTGGGGTGACAATTGGGATTACTTAATGTATAATTTGACAGGTTAAAGATAGTGGGGTATAGTGAATGTCCAATAGAATTTTGGGGGAAGGTATTACGAAAAAGGGATAAAAACTCATGTCACAGAAGGGATGTTAGAACTAGGTAGGGAATGCTATTGATTTTATCCAGAAACTCTGTCACTCTGTTTGGTGACTTTGAGAGTTAATAAACCATCCTCACCCTTATACTGCCCTTTACGCTTCTCCTCCTTATGAGGGAAGTGTCCCCTGTCCTTAGACGAGGTTAGACTGATGGCGATTCGACAGATGTCCTGAAGACGAAGACCTATCCTGTGTGCTGACCTAATCCTTAGAGGGTAATTATGACAATGCGATTTATAATTTGTCTGTTTGCTTTTCCTTTCTAGACACCAACTGCTTATTTTTATAGAGGCCATAGCTAGATATTTTTCTA
This sequence comes from Pleurodeles waltl, assembly GCF_031143425.1. NCBI lineage: Eukaryota > Metazoa > Chordata > Amphibia > Caudata > Salamandridae > Pleurodeles > Pleurodeles waltl. Next base: position 252,938,061 of record NC_090437.1, on the reverse strand, counting down.
AATTGATGTTCTAAATTATTTTGCATGAAGCCCAACATGCTGATGCTAATTAGTGGTTAGGATAGGTAATCTCTCTGACTGACGAATATAGACAAAAGACTGACGTTGCGCTATGCTGAACTGAGACTTATGTGATATTATTTGTATTCTGATCTATGTTCATGCCGTGCTATGTTCTTATGTTTGTGATTCTTGCATTAATGAAATCTTATCACAGTTGCCATATTGTGACTATGCTTTTATGCTTCTTGGTATTGAGATTGACTCTTCTGCTTGTAGATTGTAACCAATAGGGAATAAAATTCATAAAACTCTATCTACAGGTGTGGTTATTCATGGCTGAAAGGTCATGGTTGCGTCGACAATTTGATTAATGTCTATAACAAAGGTAAAGTGTATTGTGGTGGTGAATATTGATGACATTATTGATATATTGCTTGACATATTGATCAGCTATCTCGTCCTACGGTGTCTCACCAGTGGGTCACAAGATTCATTGGCCTAAAACGAGTCCTAATGTGTATAAAATTGACATAAAGGGACGCGTTAACAGTTCCTTCCCCCGTAGTTCGTTCTTCCTCTTCCTGATGTCATCCCGTGTTCTTGGATGCTGTCCCACTGCGTTAACCCTGTCGACAATTCTGCGCCATAGTTCCATCTTCCTTGCAATGGATGTCTGCTGCACCTGTGATCCGAATAGCTGTGGCTCTACCCGGACGATTTCCTCCACCATGACCCTGAGCTCCTCCTCAGACAACCTGGGGTGTCTTTGAGGTGCCATGATGTGGTGTGGGTGTTGTGTGAGGTGCTCTCTGTTGTGATGTGTGAGGGGATGTGTTGGTGTGTGTTGTTTGAGGTGCGTGGATGTTGTATGAGTGATGGTGTTGTGTGTCTGTGGATGCTGGTGTTGTGTTAGGTAGTCTCTCTCTCTTGCCTTCTTTCAGAATTTTGGTTGTAAGGGTTTGTGGGTGATGTGGGTGTGTGTTTTATATTGGATTGGGTGTTTGGGTGTGGTGTGTGTATGTTTATCAGGTGTGTGTATTTTGAATTGTCCAATGTGGTTGTGTTTTGTAAGTGTGTGTGTATTTTGAGCGCAGCGGTGTGTACCGCCAATGCAATACCGTGGTTGAAAGACCGCTGCATTGATTCATGGGTCGTGATAGTGTGGGTGTATTCCTGTTGGCGTGACGGTGTCGGTTTTGGTATCGCCAGTTTATCACTGACCTTTGGTGTGGCGGACTTATGTGGGTGTCTGTATTGTGGCGGATTCCGAGCTATGAGTCGTAATACCTGTAGCGGAATTCTGCTGCCGCAACGGTATGTGGGCGGTCTTCTGCACGGCGGAAAGTGGGATTTACCACCAGGGTTGTAATGAGAGCCATTGTCCTTCCTACTCTGAACCTACAGGTCCCTCAACTTCTTCGGCAGGTTTCAGTATGAATAGATTTCAGTTCTCTGTTCATCTTGACTGAACACAGTTTGACAGTATTAACTGGAGACTGAGGCCCAATTTAAGAAAAATTGTGCTGAATCCAATGCAGCACCACTTTTCTTTTGCCCCTTAGCATCCCATACTGCCACAGTGTGTGCACTGTATTTAATATATGGCATTCCATGGCGCAGGGTAACAGGCTAACAAGTTTTGATGCTATTGATGTACTGTGCAGGATTTGAACCACACTTTTGGCGCTAATCCTGCAGAGTACATAGGGGCCCATTGAAAACAATGGTATGCCCCCTTCTAACACCTGCTCTGTGCAGGCATTAAAATAGCTGCTAAAAATGTCTCAGTGGAATCTCTCAGATTCAACTGAGCCATTTCTTTGGTCCCTCTGGTGCAGGCATAATGCGGTGCAAGGGGTTACAAAGTGGCGCAATGCATGCATTAAGCCACTTTGTAAACATGGCACAGCGAATTTGGCCTCATTGGGCCACATTAGGGACAGAGAAAATGATGTTATGAAAGGAGTCACTAGACCCTCTTAAATTGGTTCTTAATTTCTTTAAGCTCTTTCATGATGTCATCCATCTTGATTGAAGCTATGGTGGTACATTCTGATATGTGTTGCAAATGTTTTTTTCCTCCTTCTTATCCTGGTAAAAAAGTGTGCCATCTAAGTGCCTTATTTCCCAAATTCTACCTCAATAGTTTCTGGTAAATATGGCTATATGCTCTGGAGATTCAATTTTCAGATACTATAGGCATCAAACAACTATAATGACTGCAAAGCAAAATGTAATTCTCCTGACAGCCAAACTGTGAGCAGGTGCTGTACCTTCAATGACCACTAGAAGTCAGTGGCTCCTGCTCTGTTTCCCTGGTTTAGAATAAGATAAATATAGATTGCAGAGCGCATGCACTCTAACCACAACCTGTTCCCCTTGTAAGCCCAAACAAAGATGGCCCTTAACTGAATAGCACTGTACCCATTGTCCTTAATGCTACATTTGGGCTTGGATATATGTTATTGTTTGTGATGAAAGCACACCATTAGCCCCCAGTTGTCTTCTCAAACAGCCACATCTGAAGTCGAGCCTAGTGAGACTGAGATCGAGTGCAGAGAGAGTGGTGAGAGGCATCTTGCCAAATAGGTGAAGAGGCATCACCAGTACCTCCAAATCAGTTATGTAAAAGTGACACTCCCTTGAAAGAGTGTGGTATTTCTCACTCTTTGGATGGTATTCTCATTCACCACAGTAGTTCCAGCCTGAGAGCGGGTGCAATTAAGCAGATCAGAAAGTCTGATTCCATTTATCCAGTGGGGCCTAAAATTATACATCAGTTTTCAGCAGCCACACCCCAGTGAACTTTGGATGACATGCACTTGTAAAATCGGTGAGGAGAATTTCTCAGTCCCCTCATTTTTGGACTTTGAAATGTGGATCCAAACAAACCCCATCTTCCTGTCAACACGGATTTAGGCTCATTAGGATCACCTTTTGTACTTCCTAAACTAATTTTATATACAAAATACATGGGGAAATGATCTGATTATATGTCCCAAGGCAAATGTGACACTCAGAATCCATCTTGTTATGAACATGAAACTCAATGATCCTAAGTACCAAAAAGGTGAACAAACCAACTGATCGTGCAGGATCAATTTTCTGGTCATTTGCCCTTTCTGCATCCTTTTCTTTGATCCTGTTTCATCACTTTTTCTATTTCCCATCCTTGTTTCCTTCTCTCGGACCTCCCATACTGATAGCTTGATTATCCCACAAACCAGCAATTCAACCTTGTTGAGAAAGACAGAATTAAATAGAGTGTTCTATAGGAGGTTGCTGTACTATTGATGTTAGTCGCCTAGTATGTGGTCCAGTAAATTTTATGTATAAAAGAGTGTCTTCCGGGAAGTTCTTCACCAATCAAGACCTCTTCATACTACCCGTCTTCAAGATGTGCTGGCTAGCCAGCATTATTCAGTTCACCTCGGGCCTCATTTACAAGAGACTGCCACATCGGAATTGATGCACCCGTGTTCTTGCAATAGCCCTGAAGCCTTTAACGACACCATGATCGTGCTGTATTTATGATATAGCACTCTATGGCACACGTTTTCACAGATGCGTCAGAAATTCTGATGCATTTGTGGCATTAAAATGATGCACTGCTGGACTAGCATAAAAAAAATGCCCAGCGTCAGTTTAACACATGCCCTGAGCAGGTGTTAGATTTTTGACACAGTGAAGTTGCAGAACAATATAATGAAATGTGCCAGTTCTGTGTGGCCTTGCATACATTATCCACTGTGCAGGGAATTCCCTGCTTCCCCTGCACTGGCTCAAAGCTGGCTGAAGTGACAATGCAGAGTCGTTAAGCATTTTGTGTTGAGACAGGACACAATCTATTCAGGTGTAAGTGAAGCTGGGACCAGCTCCTCCCTCAAATCTTGCCACTGATAACCCCCCCAGTCACTCCCATTGTGCGTGGCAGTCTAGAAAGAATACACAAAGCCTAACTGCCAACCACACCCAGTCATGTGACCAGTGGCAGGTTGCAGTTTCCAAATGGCTAAGGCAAGAAAATGGCAACTTTCTTAAAGTGTCATTTTCAGTACTGTAATTTAAGATCAGACTACACCAAAAGTTAGGATTTTAAATTAGGATTCCAGAGACACCAAGCATGAGAGAGTTCTCTCTTCTCATTTGGAAATTGCACTTATAAAACATAATAAGGCAACTCCAATGTTATCCTATAGGAGAGGTAGGCCTTGCAGAAGTGAAAAATAAACTCACTGTATTGGCTAAAAAAAATTCTATGTATATCACATATTTTCAACTCTTGTGGCTTAAACACAAGAATAAGGTAGATATGGTCACAATTAACTACTACAATAACATATTTGACTCCACCCAATGTAGGGTTGCCCATGCCCTGAACCAAAGTTTAGACAGTTTCTAAAATCCATCAGCTCCAAACCCATTATTATTTGGGTCGGGGACTTCAATATCCAGCTTTGCACTTGCACCTCTCCCCGGTTGTGTGGATTTACTACCCCCTATGGGACAGGATATGATAACTTCTCTCACAATGAGTATGGAGAAGCCCATAGGGCCAGATGTATGATCACAGCCCATTGCGATTCGGTAATAGCGATTTTATAGAAATCGATATTACCGACTCGCAAAGGGCCATGTATCACATTTGCGAATCGGTAATAGCGGTATCTTAAAAATCGCAAATGCTATTACCGAATCGCAAATTGCGATACCGGCCCAATTCGCAGCTATGGGCCTGTTGGCCCATAGCTGCAAATTTTTTGCATTTTCAAAATTGCGATTTCTGAACCAGAAATCGCAATTTTGGAAATGCAAAAGGCCAGGGTGCTGGGGGCCTTTCCTCTCCTGCACCCCAATTTTTTTTTTTTAACATGTAAGGTACACACATGCCAAAAGGGCATGTGTGCTTTACATGTTAAATTTAAAAATGCAGTTTTACTGCATTTTTAAATTTTGCAACAGGTTACCACCTGGTTGCAGATCATGGTATTTTGCATGTGCAAAGTACCATTCTGTGAAAAATAGCAATTTGCGATTTTTTGCAGCATTGCCTTGCGACATGGATTTTGCTAATCGCAAATTACAATTCGCAAAATCCAGGTCGCAACGCAAAAAAACGCATTTTTTGCGATTTCTACTTTGTGGTCTGCGAATGCCTTTCATGCATTGCAGACCACTATTTTGCACTCGCAAACGGATGATTTTACCGTTTGCGAGTGCTAAATATTTTCATACATCTGGCCCTTAATCTGATGTTGTCCACCTATGATCTAACGCTTATGGAAAGCAAGCACGATGTTTCTGATGAAATTATTCCAACTCACTTGGCCCCCAACTCAACCTCCGCTATAGACCACATTATCCTGTTGTCTTTTGCACTAAATGGCACAGACACACCTCATACGGTGTTGACCCTTCTTAGTGATCATGACCCGATTATTTATCCTACATCCTTCAGGGACCTAAGGGATGTGTTTTATACTACCCCGAATCAGATTGAAGTACATAGAACCACGGGGGTGAGAAATGGGAGGACATTGTGCCTGCTGACATTCTGTGGGATGTCATATGTGGCTGCCAGCAGGAAGTAGGTTACTGCCTACGGGAGGATATTGAGGTCCCCAGGTTATTAAAATGTTTTGGGACTGTCACAGCTTATATACAGAGGCTGCTGACCCGCAGTCCACATCATAGATGACCTTTGCATGTAAAGGGGTGGAACGAAGGAAACAGGAACTAAGGGAAGACACATGGTCCAAATTAGCCCTGGCGACAGAGAATAACAATACTAAACTGTTTTGGGAAAGCATTAGCTTTCAGAATGGATGCCATCACATCTGGGATCCAGTGTAGATTGCGCAACATGGGTGGCCCACTACTCAGAGGTCTTCAGGGAAGGGACTGGGTCTGTAGATATAATCAGACAGAACAAACAGGGCCAACCGAATATGTTATAGATCACGACAGATGAGGTCCAATCTGCTATCCTTGCCGGAGCTGAAGGCAAGGCCCCAGGACCAGATGGTATTCCATTGGACGCTTTTAAATATAACAACTTTTTCTGGGTACCAATTTTGACTAGAATATTCAACTTGGCCTTATCAGGCTATATCCCGCTGACATGGTAACCATCCATCAACATACCAATTTATAAGAAGGGAGATAAGACCGACCCTAAAAACTGTCAACCAATCTCACTGCTGGACTCCTCCTCGAAAACATGCAGTAAAATAATATCAGTAAGATTAAATGACTGGGTTGTAGAAAATAACATCTTATCTCCGGTTCAGTATGGTTTCAGGAAAGGCCTAGGAACCATAGAGCAATTTTTTAACCTAGACCTAATAATAGGGAAGTATACCAAGGCAAAGAAAGGTGCTCTATATTTATGCTTTGCAGACCTTAGTAGTGGTTTTGACCTAGTTGAACATGCCCTTTTATGGTCCACCCTAATTGAGATAGGTGCTCCCAGGTATATCATCAAGTTCTTGGCTGACCTGTATAGCGATCTCACATGCAAAGTCCTATTCGGCCAACTTGGTGAATGTACCACCCCTTTTAAGATAGGTAGAGTTATCCGCCAAGGTTGTGTCCTTGCCCCGTTACTGTTTTATCCATACATTAATGGGATCGACAAACATTTGTAAGATTTACAGGCCGACCCCAAATGTGGACGGTCGCCCAGTGCCTGCCCTACTTTATGGAGACGATGTTGTCATGATCTCTAGAACACCAATGGGGCTCCAAAAGTTAATGTGTGGTTTTGAACAGTTTATGCCATCTAAGGATATGATAATCAATAAATCCAAAACATTTACTATGGCTTGTGGTAAGAAGGTTAAGAAATGTAGAAGCTTTTACATCCAGAATATGGAGATTAGTACAGTTGACTGCTTTAACTATCTGGGGGTATTATTCGCTAGCAACGGTAAGTGGGACCAGCTGGTTTGTTCGGGTAGGAACAAACATAGAAGAAACTCAGGTGCTATATTCAGATTTGCTAGCAAACTAGGGAGTTGTCCCATAGGCACCATGTTGGATATCTACAGGGCCCGAGTTGTCTCTACGGTTGCGTATGGTGCCGGGGTGTGGGATCCCACCAAAAGTGCTCCCTTACACATAGAAGAGAATTGCTTCTTAAAATGCAGGTTATGTCTACCCACTTCAGCCTCTAATTGGATTACGCACCAAGAAATGGGTTTACAATATCTGGAAGACGTGCTACATGTGAGACCCCTGCTTTTATGGCATACTATATGGTCAAAGGAAACAACTGTTTTTTACTAAAGATCTTATACTGTATGAAATTGGATAATGCCATGTGTATTAGTCTTCATTGCTTTTGCTGGATAGCTTTTAATAAATCCTCCTTTAAATCTGTTTTAATAGATCTGTAATACATTATTCAGAGGACGTGCTGTCATTTTCAAAAAAATCCATTAAGGACACTTTTATTAAATTTAAGGCGGACACAAGGAAGCTAACTGAATCTATGAAAACCATTGTTGGTTTTTACTTATCATTCTCTTTGGATGTAAGTAGAATTGGCTATCTTTCCATGGTCACCAACATGTAGCACAGGTTTGTGTTAACCAGACTTAAGCTGGGTATAGCTCACCACCTAGTAGCATTACCTATCTTAAACCACTTTTCCATGTATTTAATATAATAACTCATCAGGAAGCATTAAAACTCCTGTTAGCCTTAGACTCCCCGAATGTAAGCTACAGGGTAGCAATTTTTATCTCAAAAGCTATACATGTCAGGAAAAGTCTTATCATACTCTAAATTATGTTTTATGTATGAGTTGTATTATAACTATCTAAAATTGTTTATTTTAATCTCTATAAGCTCATTTTTTTGTTCTATTGTTTTATTGTATACTATTATGTACCTTTATGACTTACTTATGGTAAAGATGAATAAAGATTATGAACTGAACTGAACTGAATTTAGCTTTTCACTACCAGGACATTTAAAACTTAAGCATGTATGTCCAACTTTTTCAACACACTTCACCCTGCCCTTGAGCTGTCTAGGGCCTACCTTAGGGGTGACATATATGTATTTAAAAGGAAGGTTTGGGCCTGGCAAAAGGTTTATTTTGGCAGGTCAACATGGCAGGATGAGACTGCACTAACAAGCTCTGTAATGGCAGGCCTGAGAAATGTTTAAAGGGCTACTTAAGAGGACATTTAATTTACAGGCCCTGGACACATGTAGTGTCACATGAACTAGGGACGTATAAGTACATTAAATATGTCAATTGGGTACAAGCCAATCATGTTTTAAGCAGATATCACATAAATGTTTGGCACTGGTTGGCAATAGTGAACTGGGGTGACATGGTGAGCAAAAGAACGATGGATTAAACCCAGATCTGTGACTGGGGGTGAGTGTTTGCATTGTTCAGCACTCTGTCCATCATCCTTTTGTGTTGCAATAGTAAAGTGCCAGAGTCCTAAGATCAGCAAAATCAAAGCCAGCAAAAACAGGAGGTCTGAAGGAAAAATGTTAGGGGAAAACCACGCCAAGGATTTCAGGTCTAACACGTGCCCCCCAGCTGAAAGTGAAGAGAACTACCCAACCTCTTGGGAGTTCTCCTCACTAAGAACCCAGAGACACTATCTGAATTGGTGTGGTCTGTTTCAGGTTGATGTTCCACAGTCAAGTTAATTCCCTGTAGGGAGTGGACCACCTCAACAGTTTGGGATTCTCACCTTTCATCTGCGTTAGCCATCTGAGGGGTGTGTGGTCTGTCTGAAACTGAAATAAGCACCACACAGGTACTGACCCAGCTTCTTCAGTGCCCATACCAAATCAAAGACTTCCCTCTCTCTTGCACTCAACCTCTGTTCCCTGGGAATTTCCATCCTACTGATGAAGGCTACAGGTTGATCCAGGCCCTCTTCATTTAGCTGTGAAAGCACAACCCCTACTCCATGCTCTGTGGTGTCTCTCTGCACAAAGAATTCTTGGGAGAAGTCAGGGGCCTAAAAATGGGTAAGATGCACATGGCATACTTCAGGGTGTCAAAGGCTTTCTGGCACACCTCTGTCCTGATCATCTAACATGGCTGTTTCTTGGAAGTCAGCTCTGTCAAGGGAGGAACAATGGTCCCATACTTCTTGACAAATTTCCTGTAGTAGCCGGGGAGGGGCAAGAGGGTTCTCACCTCTGTCTGGCTCTTGGGGGAGAACCCAAGCCAGAAGGGAGGAGGGTCTGTACCTTGCCTTCTCCATCTTGATGACCCACGTAAACACTGACCCAAGTCATATCTGGCACTTATTGTCCTTGATAGTGAGGCCTGCTCTCTGCAGAGCCTGAAGCACTTCTCTGAGGTGGCACAGGGGATCTTCCGAGCTAAAACTGAAGACGGTAATGTAGTGCAAATAGGTGGCATTGAAGTTCTTCAATCCACCCAGGACCTCGTTTAAAAACCTCAGGGAGTAGACAAGGGTGTTCATCATCCTGAAGGCCATGATCTGGAACTGGAAGTGCACTTTCTGAGTAGAGAACACATTCCTCTCGAAAGCCCACTCTGTCAAGGCAATCTGCCAGTAACCAGATGTTAAATCAAATGTGCTGACAAACTTGGAAGCTCCTAGCCTTTCTTTGAGCTCATCAGCTTGGGCGATGGGATTCAAGTTTGTCTCAGTGGCTTCACTGTACACACAGAACCAAAATTCTGCAGTGACAAATGGAGGGGCAGCTATGGGAATCAACACAATTGTGATGGACCAACAGCTGTTTGAGGGCTTAATAACCCCTGAATCCAGCATCTTGGAGACCTCCTCCTTGAGGCTGGCTTTCACCTTATCAGATAACATATTGACTTTACTCTTGACAGGCATGCTGTCTCCACTATCAATATCATGGGTACACCATGTAGTGAGTCCCAGGGTATAGGAGAATAATGAGGCAAACTGCCCCAGCAACTGGTGGCAGTTTCTCTATGTTCTAGGGTCAGTGTAGGGGAGAGAATGACACTCTCCACTGACCCATTCTGCTCCATGGAAGAAAGGAGGTTGGGAAGAGGTTTACTCTCCTCTTCCATCACATCATCTGTGACTAGGAGCAAAGTTCACTCGTACCTCTCAATGTGGGGCTTTGAGACGATTGATATGTAGGACCCTAAAAGGGCTCTAGGGGGTTTTGAGGTCCACACAGGAAGGTGACACCGCTCTTGATCTCTTTCACCTCAAAGGGATCAGACCAGTAGTCTTGTAGGGACCTGGGCTCCACAGGCATCATAATCCACACTTTTTAGCCAGGCTAAAACTCAAACGGATTGGCATTCTGGTCATAGGCATACCTTCTTTTCATGTCCTTGCTTCCAGAAGCACCTCATCTGGTCCTGACATCTCAGGATGTAGCTGAACAAATCATGGGGGCCTCATTGACTTCCTGGGAGCTTCCTTCCAACCCTCCTTAACAAAATGAAAGGCTCTGTCATAGGATGCCGATAGAGAAGTTCAAATGGGCTGAAGCTGATCCCTTCTGCAGTACCTCCATGTAGGCAAATAGAAGGCATGGCCAGAGGATATTCCACGTCTTTCTCATGAAATCTGACGTACCCATTAGCATGCCTTTCATGGTCCTATTCAACCTTTCAACAGGCCCATTACTTTGAGAGTGGTAAGGAATGGAGAACTTGTAGGTTATCCCACACTCCTTCCACATGAACATGTACACTGAAAGGAACTTGGTACCACAGTCTAACAGCACCTTCTTAGGGAACCCCACATGGGTAAAGATCCCCATTAGGGCCTTGGCCACAGTGAGAGCAACCACTGTTCTCAGACTGTTAGCATCAGGGGACCGGCTGGCATGGTCCACCAAGACCAAGATAAACCTGTTGCCTATGGCTATCGTGGGATTCAGAGGCCCAATGATGTTGATGTCCACCCTTTCAAAGTGGTGCTAATGACAGAAAAAGGTTGCAGGTGAGACTTGGGCTTTCCTCCTGACTTGTCACTGGCCTCGCAGAAAGGTAAGGACCAGCAGAACACACCTGAGACCCTCCTCATTTAAGGCTAGTAAAAGTGGGTGACAAGTCTGTCAAAGGTCTTGTTCTGCCCCAAATAACCTGCCAGGGGCAAGTCATGAGCCAGCTCCAGTAGGAAGTCCTGTAGCCATGGAGGCCCACCAACAAATGGCTTACACCAGGCCCAGAAACCTTAGGCTCATTATAAAGGAAATCCCAGTAAATCAGGTGACTAGCTAAGGTGTTGCCAGCTGCCTGGGCCTCTACCTGCTGCCCTAGGCCAACAAGAGTAGGACATTCTCTCTGCACCTTGCAGAACTCCTTCCTGGTGGGACCCCCTTCACTCTGTGAGTTGGCAAGCTCAGGTAGGCTCCCCAAGTCAACAACGTCCTCCCTTGTAGGCTCCAGGGCACCACCGCCCAGGGTCAGCCTCCTCCTGGATAGTGGGAGTTGCAGGAGCTGGTTTCTCATACCCCTTTCCTGTCCTCTTTTTGGCAGGTACCTGGGCTATTCTTGCAGGCCTAAGAATATATACATATGCACTGTTCCAAAAAACAAAGAATAAGGCCTAATCCTACAGGAGCGAGAACCCTCGAGCATCACATTGGGTGACTAGCTTCATCATCGGGAAAGCTCCTCGTCAGGCCGGTGCTGCACTGCCTGACGGGCTCCCCCGGAGGGGGCTCTTAACCGTATTGCTCTAAGTGTAGCAAAGAAAACCAGGTCGTATAGGGGAACTACCTTAATCGGAACACCTGAGCAATATGGAGAGAAAAAGAAATTTAAAATTTGTTACCCATCTTAGATATACATCATCAATTTAATCAGCTACCATAAGATGGGGACCAAGGTTAAAATCACAAAGGAGAGTAAAAAGGTGAGAAATAATGCTCAATTACTCTCTACAAAAACACGAGAGGACCAGATTTATTATGGTGCCTCAAATCGTGGGTCTACATGTTTCACGTCTAATGGTCCAATCGGATCCGTTGACGCTTCATCGGGACCAGTATACAAATAAACAACTTCTCCAAACAGTAGTCTAATACCAACCCTAATGGGGGGGGGGTTAGAAACAAAAAGCAGTCACTTACTTTGAGTCTACCTGCTACGTCAAAAAAGGTTGCCCTAGGAAAAGACAAACGCATGTAGAAATAGTAGACACAAATGACATTGTGAATTTGGTGAGTAGTGCAAATTCACACAATTATAAAAATTATTTGCCCTTACCATCCCCAGTCTCAGGATAGAGCTTCATAGGTAACACATCAGGAAATGGGACAAACACTCTTTGTATAACATAGTCATGGGAGGAAAAATTTTATCAGCCATGCGACAATAAACATGATGATTATCCAACATGATTATCATCATATGCAGATAATATATTGGTGAGTGAAAATCAATACTTGCTGGCTCTAGGTGCTCCTACACGCTCAGACTGCCATGGACCGTGTGGTCAGGCACACCCACTTAGGAAAATCTAATATCTCCAAGTGGGATCTGAGATCCACTTCCTTGAAGATGGGGTGTTCCAGGTCATTGCCAAGCAGACAATCCACAGGTGTATACAGACTCACAGCTACCCTCAAGGAACTGAACCCCCACTCATTCAATGGGAACCAGAGCCACTAGATAGTGACTCTCATGGTTGTCAGCTGCAGCAACTTGGTGGAATGTATTAGGGATTATCTGCTCTGAGGTCACCAGAGGACATCTGACAGCTGTCATACTGGCTCCAGTGTCTCTCAGATCCGTCTCTAGTGTCTCTCAGAGCCTAAACCCTTTACCCATTGATGGTGACCTTCCTAGTATTACTAGGCATGTGTGTTCTCTGCACCATCGCTCTGTCACCCAGGGATACTAGGGTAACCTCTACTCTTTCTCCAATACTGTCTGAGACAATCCTCTACCCAAGTGTAGGAGGCTGACCTGGCTTATAGTGGGTACCTTGTGGTACCTACACCTTGTGCCAGGTCCATTTATCCCTATTAATAGATTAGTAGTGTTCTGGCAGCTTAGGCTGATAGAGGTAGCTATAGCAGAGCAGCTAAGGCTGAACTGGGAGACATGCAAAGCTCCTACTATACCACTTATATCATATGGCACTATATCATAAGAAACACAATACTCAAAGTTACTAAAAATAAAGGAAGGACCAGGAGGTCGCCCCTTGGAGGAGGAGACAGAGGAGACACACAGCAACACAGAGAGCCCATGCAGACGCAGGCAGCACCCGCAGAAGTACTTGAACAGGCATTCAAGAAATCTGAGCACAGCGGTTGTCGCAACACAACAAACGAGGGTCCCACAAAGCCAGTGGTCAACTCAGTCAGTTAAGCAATGCAGGACGGAGTGCTGGGGACCTGGGCTGTGCTGTGCATGAAGGAATCCTTGCAAAAGTGCCCAGAAGCCCTAGCAGCTGTAGATCACGCAGTACACAGGATTACTGTCTGGCGTTGGAAGGCAAGGACTTACCTTCACCACATTTGGACGGAAGGAGCTCTGGACTGTCGGGGTCACTTGGATCCAGATCCTGGGTTCCAGGGACCACACTCGTCAAGATGAGAGGGGTCACAGAGGACTGGTGATGCAGAAGTTTGGTGCCTCCGTTAGCAAGGTGAAGATTCCATCGACCCACATGAGATTTCTTCTTGGCTTCCTGTGCAGAGTGAAGGCAGACAGCCCTCAGAGCATGCACCACCAGGAAACAGTCCGGAAAGCCAGCAGGATTAGGTGCTACAATGTTGCTGGTAGTCATCTTGCTACTTTGTTGTGGTTTTGCAGGCGTTCTGGAGCAGTCAGAGGTTGATCATTGGCAGAAGTTGAAGAGAGAAGTGTAGAGGAACTCTGGTGAGCTCTTGCATTTGTTATCTGACATGAGACCCACAGGAGAAAACCTAAATAGCCCTCAGAGGAGGATTGGCTACCTAACCAGGTGAGAGCCTATCAGGAGGGGTCTCTGACATCACCTGCTGGCACTGGCCACTCAGAGGCCTCCATTGTGCCCTCACACCTCTGCATTCATGATGGCAGAGGTCTGGGATACACTGGAGGAGCTCTGGGCACCACCCCTGGGGTGGTGATGGACAGGGGAGTGGTCACTTCCCTTTCCTTTGTCCAGTTTTGCGCAGAGCAGGGGCTGGGGGATCCCGGAACCGGTGTAGACTGGTTTATGCAAGGAGGACACCATCTGTGTCCTTCAAAGCATTCCCAGAGGCCAGGAGAGGCTACTCCTCCCAGGCCCTTAACACCCATTTCCAAAGGGAGAGAGTGTAACACCCTCTCTCAGAGAACATTCTTTGTTCTGCCTTCCTGGGACTGGGCTGCCCAGGCCCCAGGGGGGCAGAAACCTGTCTGAGGGTTGGCAGCAGCGGCAGCTGCAGAGAAAACCCCAGATAGCTAGTTTGGCAGTACCCGGGGTCCATGCTGGAGTCCCAGGGGTGCATGGGATTGGCACCCCAATACCAGATTTGGCTTGGGGGGTCAATTCCATGATCTTAGACATGTTACATGGCCATGTTCGGAGTTACCATTGTGAAGCTACACATAGGTATTGACCTATATGTAGTTCACACATGTAATGGTGTCCCTGCACTCACAAAGTGGGGGCACCTTGGCTAGTGCCAGGGTGCCCTCACACTTAGTAACTTTGCACCTAACCTTCACTAAGAGAGGGTTAGATATATAGGTGACTTATAAGTTACTTAAGTGCAGTGTAAAATGGCTGTGAAATAACGTGGACATTATTTCACTCAGGCTGCAGTGGCAGTCCTGTGTAAGAATTGTCTGAGCTCCCTATTGGTGACAAAAGAAATGCTGCAGCCCATAGGGATCTCCTGGAACCCCGATACCCTGGGTACCTAGGTACCATATACTAGGGAATTACAAGGGTGTTCCAGTGTGCCAATTAGAAATGGTGAAAATGGTCACTAGCCTGCAGTGACAATTTAAAAAGCAGAGAGAGCATAAACACTGAGGTTCTGGTTGGCAGAGCCTCAGTGATACAGTTAGGCACCACACAGGAAACACATATAGGCCACATACTATGAGCACTGGGGTCCTGTCTAGCAGGATCTCAGTAACACATATCAAACACACTGACAAATAGGGTTTCCCCTATGAGCACTGGGGTCCTGGCTAGCAGGATCCTAGTGAGACAGTAAAAACACCCTGACATATACTCACAAACAGGCCAAAAGTGGGGGTAACAAGGCTACTAAGAGGCTACCTTCCTACACCAAGCACTACACTAGCCAACCACAGTGACTGCCTGTCAGTAGAGGTCTGTGCCCACTTGGGACACTTGGCATCCCCCTTGATGAGCCCTTCCTATTGGCACTCATAGCACTTGGGGGAGGGTGCCTTCCCTGAAGTCTTATTGTTAGAGAATCATTTCTTCTTTTTCTCAGTTGGGAGATGGGAGCCCCGAACCGAGGACCTAGTTTGGGACCCTTTAAAGAACTCCTTGTCTTTATGTTCGTCTCCCTCCCCTTCTCCTGAAGGGGATCCAGCCCACCCTACTGATGATCTCCCCAAAATACCTTTTTGTGAGCCCGGGAGCTAACTCAATGGTTCACCTCCTTAGCAAGCTCCTTGGGGTCAGTGAACTTACTACCAATCAGGTTAGGCGCAGATCTGAAAAATAAAGGCTGAACGTGTGCTCCTTTGCAATCAAATTATATAGCCTCCGATAACATTTGACTTCAGTGTTCTTCAACCAACCATCCAGTGCCTTGCAAAAGGAATTCACACAATCTACCCCCAGGTCTGTTAGGACAGTTTGTGGCTGTTCCTAAACTTCTGTTTGTACTTTCTGGGTTCAGACCATACTTTCTGACAAAGGCTTCCTTCATGGGGTGATACCTTATTCTTTCCTCCTGCTCTGTGGCCAGTAGTGTGCCCCTCTGCTCACTAGGAATATACTTCCATCGACTAACCCCCCCAATCCTCCTCAGGTACCATGTACATCAGTAAAGTAATCTCATAAGCCTCAGACCAGTTGTCAATAATGACCCTAACAACAAAGTCAGACACCAGACTAGGGAATATTGTCCCTCTTGTCTCCAGGGAGCATTGAAGGTACACTGCCACCATTACTGAAGGACTCCACCTACTTTGCTCTGATGTCTAGCTCTCTAAGACATCATGGCCTGTTCTCCTCTCCTCCTTGGCTAATCTAATTTACTCCAGGACTCTCTCAGCCTTTCTTCTCTTGTGTCAAGGTCATCTCTACCTCATCCTTCTTCCTTTCCAAGGTCAGCTGCTTTTGTTTCATCTCCATGACCAGATTATATTCCTCCATCATGAACGTGGTCATCTCGAGCATTCACTCCCTCACTGCCTCCCTTTCTGCCAGCTCTTCTGGGACAAGGCTGTGAGAAAATACACTGCTCCCTGCATGGGAGACAGCTTCCAATCTTGGGTGTAGGTTACCCTCCTCCTCAACAGGCTACATCCCAAGACTCTCCAGTAAGTCCTTCTCTGATTCTTCCTCACCCTTCTCTTCATCTTGGTCATCTGTTGTGTCTGGCAACTGGTGGGACTCTGCCCATGCCCTCAAGGTCTTTGGATTTCCATCTTCTTGGTACCCCTCTTAGTGGGCAACCCCTCTCCTGGCAAAATTCCTTGAGTTTAGCCACAGTATAGCCTTCCAGGTTGGCAAGATCAAACTCCAGCTTTGTAGGTGAGGTTGCAGATACATTCAGTCAGGCAGAGGAAGGATGAATTTAGAAAAAGCAAAGAGGCTAGTCAGGGAGACTTTCAAACTCAAATTGATATTAGATATATGATGATATTGTAAACCAAATCACTGTATGGCACTGCACAAACACAAGTCCTGTCCTCATCACTGATAACCAATATTAGAAACTGTTTATAGGTTTATTGGGGGTTGAGCCCTGTCAAGCAGCAACCACAATCCCACTTTGGATAAGATACAAGCACACCCCAACTTGACCTGTGCTCAACCCTCTGGTAACTTGGCATAGAACAGTCAGACTTAGCTCATAGGTAAGGTGTAAAGTATTTGTGCAACACTTCAAAGTCTGAAACAGTGAAAACACCACACAAAAAGATCCCATGCCAGGTTAGTAAATAGAACAGAATTTAATAAATAAACCAAGAAAAAAAAAAACATTCAGTTGAACTGGAGTTCAGCATTTTTAAAGAGTAAACTGCAATGTACGACGTAAACGCATAAAGCAACAACCGCTACTATCTTGTCGCGCTGGACTGGGTCAAAGTCAAAAGTTCATGCTGACCGCAATACAGTCCCAGATTAGTCCTGCTGAAGGATTACTTTTTCAAATTTTGTGCCAAGACTCCTATTCGTATTTAACAGAATCACAAGGAAAGCTTCACTGGAGGCATTTGACATGGTGCAAAGAAAAGTCTAGGCATAGCTAATAGGCAGGATGGTGCTTCACACTGGCAGCTCCCCACAGCCGGTCGATGCTGCTGTTCGAAGGGATGAGCTGGCCATGGCTTGCACTAATCTTCATTGTAAGCTGCACAGTTCTGGTGCAAATGGGCCTGTTTGCTGTCAGAAAGAGCCCAATAACTTGACCTTAAGTGCTCAATAGCCTTATCAAGGGCTCCGGACTTAAGGGGCGCCTCTAGGGGTTCAGGAACTCACTGACAATGGTCCAGGAGCTGTTGGGGAACCTGTTATGACTCGAAAGCTCAAATCCGCAGACCAGTCATTTGAGCCACTCTGGGGTACTGGGTTTCAGATGGGTTGCAGGTCCAGTACTTCTTCCCTAGAAAGGAGGGCAGCAGGCAGTAGATCAGTACAGCAAGACAGCAGATCAGATTAGCAGTCCAGCAGACTGACAGTCCTTTCAGCAGTATAGCAGTCCTTCTTCCTGGCAAAGTATCCACAGATCCAGAAGTATACTGAAGTGGTAGTGTTTGAGGGTCTTGAGACTCATTTAATCTTGTTACAGTATCCCTCTAAACAACCTGAGCCCTTTCTGAATACACGCGGTAATTCATTCTGCAACATCTCTTGCAGCACTGCACCTGTCTTGTGCAAAGCTGGTTTTGTCCCTTGTATTACTGCATTAACATGATTAATGTTCTTCAAAATGATATGATTTTAACTATTAGGATCTAGCATGACCCCCTAAATCCCTTTGATGCCACCAGCTCATAATAATGTCACCTTTCTTGGAGACATATTTTTCAAGAGGAATAGTGACTTTCATATTCAATCAAACCAACAAAATAACTGTGTAATTCAATGGGACCTCCACCAAAAGCACATGGTTTATTGTCAGGTTTGTGCAAGCCACTTTTCCTTCCAATTTGCCTCTATAGAATTTGTTTGATAAAATGGTAATCTTAGCTCCAGAGTCAGATAAAACTCTAGTTCTTTTCCCTTCTACTATACAATCTAGGGGACCATTTTTATTCTTTCTTCCCACTTGTAAAACATCCTGAACCACGTTCAAAATCAGTCCCTACCTGATTTTCATTGCAACTTGCCTCAACTTCATTCACTTTTTGTTTTGTGTTCCTCATTCTACAGACACAGGCAAAATGTCCCCTTTTCTTGCAATATGTGCATACTGCTTCGAGAGCAGGACACATTTTGTCATTAGCAAGGTGTCCGTTACCTTTATTCTCTTTCTTCCTTACACTCTCTCTACCAGCCTCTCTATTTTTCACCATTACTCACCACAGTATGCACTTCATTTGACAAGTCTCTCTTCATCACTTCCACACATTTCAAGTAATGTACATTTTTTTTTAGAAATTAGTAACACCTCATCCAGGGTAGGCTCATCTCTGAGCCATAATTCTTCTCACACTTTCTCAGTGTGAAAACCTAACATGAACTGACCCCTGATTCTTTCATCCGATAATGGTCCAAACTTACAGGAGGATGCTAATCGTCTAGGTTCCGTCATATAGGCCCTCATTACAACCCTGGTGGTAAATGCCACCTACTGCCGTGCTGAAGGCTACCAACATACCGTGACGATATTCCGCTACGGGTATTATGACCCACACTGAGAAATTCGCCACAATACAGACACCCACACAAGTCCACCAGATCACAGGTCAGTGATAAAGTGGCAGTACCAAAACCCATACCGTTATGCCAACAGGAATACACCCACAGTATCAGGACCCACGAATTACTGCGGCGGTCTTACAACCACGGTAAACCACCGCACTCAAAATACACACATACTTACAAAACTACACCACATTGGACAATTCAAACTACACACACCTGACCCACATACACACACCACACTCACACACCCACACCAATATAAAACACCCACCCACATTACCCACAGCCCTTTCAACAAAAAAAGATTGCCAACAGAGAGAGACACAAGCTAGGAACACCCACTCAATCTGAACCACAGAACACCTTCACCCATACACCATCCACGCACCTCACAGCACACACCACAACACATCACCCCACACATCACCCCACACATCCTCACACATATCACTCACACCACATCCATGGTACCCCAAAGACACCCCAGGTTTTCATTGGAGGAGCTAAGGTTCATGGTCAAGGAAGTCATCCGGGTAGAGCCACAGATATTCGGATCACAGGTGCAGCAGACATCCATTGCAAGGAAGTGGGAGCTATTGCGGAGAATCGTGGACAGGGTCGACGCCGTGTGACAGCATCCAAGAACAAGGGATGACATCAGGAAGAGGTTGAACGACCTACAGGGTAAGGTGCATTCCATGGTTGCAAGACACCAGATAGCAGTACAGAGGACTGGCGGTGGACCCCCACCTCCTCCCCCACAACTAACAACAAGGGAGGAGCAAGTCTTGGCAATAATGCATCCTGAGGGCCTCGCAGGAGTAGCAGGAGGACTGGACTGTGGTAAGTCATATCTTTACTACTATATCCCTCACCCTACTGGCATGCCATCACAAACGCCTACCCCTACCCTCACTCCCATCACTCCACCACCTCTCATATACCCCGCTATCACAATCCACCCATCCCCAAACCAAGCCCTGCATGTAACACCAATCCATGGACCCCCATCACAGACCTGCATGGACACCCATCACCACAGCATGCCCATTAGAGAGAATCACCTAGCCCACAAAATCACCACGCACACAAGCCTAAGCTGCAAAGGCTATCCCAACCGTACAGGGAAACACACCCATGCACATAATGGCACACGCAGATACAATAACACTGCATTTTTATCCCCACATGACCCCTACTCAATGCCACCGGAGAGGAGTTGCCAGCAACATTCAGTCCCCCCCAGAGGAGGCCCACAGTGATGACGCCTGGCTCTGCACGCCTGGATCACGATGACCAACCTGGCCCATCATGGACCTCGGGACAGTCGGTTACCCTGCCACAGTCCCAACCCACCACAGACCCTCCCCCCACAGGAAACACCAGCACAGCACCTAGCCAGCGGGCCCATGCCACTATACCCAGGACACGTCAATCTGCAGTGTGTCCACCACTACAGGGACTCCAGGCAACCGCACAAACACAGGACGATCAGGGACCTGGGGTCAGTGGGCACACGGTTCAGGGGACAGAGTCACAGGACAACAGGGAAACTGGGAGGACTGCTATGCGACGGGGGGGGACAGGTCCGGGGAACTTACTTTCCAGGAGGCACTCTCCAACATCCTGGGAGCATATCACCATTCCCAGGAGACCATGGGCCAGATACTGTACAAGTTGCAGGAGACCCAGCTGCTGCAGGAAGGACAGTACCTGGGGATCAGGGAGGACCTCAAAAACATCTAAACCATCCTGGTCACCATTGCAGGGGTGCTGGCAGACATGGGCAAGATCATGAGGGAGGCAGTGGCACAACAACGGGCCCCTGACACTAGCCACACCGAAGAACAGCCCTCCACCTCCACCGGTGCTAGTGGACATGAGGCCCCGCCACAGGACCAACAGGCCACCAGCACCCCACCCCCTGCAGAAGGAGAACAACCCCGCAAACGGTCTCTGTGATCCAGGCAGAAGCCAGAGAACATTGCCAAGACCCCTGCCGGGAAATAGGACTCTCCTGATTGTAACCCTTCTGTCCCACTCTGTCACCCTGTCCACCTTAATCTGCCATTACTCTCCTTCCTATGCTCCAATGGGAAAGTCACCTCTGATATCAAGAGACTGGACTCTAACTGGACATTCCCCCAACATCACCCCAGCCCCATGCACATCCCCCTCTACGTATGAGCACTTAAATAAACACCCTTTGAACAAATACAAATGTGGAGTCTGTCAAATGATTGAAATATGTATTAGCACAACATTCTGAAAACATTGCAAGTCGTATGTAGAGTTATTTATACATTGGAATGACCTTTAGTGGGCAGCAGTAAACATACCAGGAGCCAGAGTGTGCCACAGAGATCTGAGAATAGAGATGCCAAAGGGTACAGTAAGTGGCCATAGACATAGGGAAATCAGGCTGCCATGCACAATGTCCAACAGAAAACTGAAATGTAAAGTGAATTTACAGTGTCTTACCTGTGTGTCACTGGAAGTACTGCTTTATTATATTACTTCTGTTGTCCACACCTTCTTCCTCTGCCTCCTTTTCGTCACTATCAACAGGCTCCACCGCTGTCACAAGACCATCTCCAGGCTCATCTTCCTGCAGAAAAGGCACCTGGCGTCTCAAGTCCAGGTTGGGCAACATGCAACATGCAACAATGATCTGGCACACCTTCTTGGGTAAGTAGTACAGGGATCCACCTGTCAGATGGAGGCAGCCGAACCTGGCTTTCAGGAGGCCAAAGGTTCTCCCAATTATCCTCCTTGTTCACCCATGTGCCTCATTGTAACGTTCCTCTGCCCTTGTCCTGGCATTCCTCTCTGGGGTCAGTAGCCATGAGAGGTTGGGGTAAGCAGAGTCACCTGCAAATATCAAGGGATACCTGTTAGCCACACACTAACCCTTAGGGACAACCCCAAACCCTGACACCAACTTATACTGGGTAGGGACCTTGGGCTCACCTATTAGCCACACCCGGTGCCTCTGGAGTTGGCCCATCACATATGGGATGCTGCTATTCCTCAAGATAAAGGCGTCATACACAGAGCCAGGATACTTGGCATTCACATGGGAGATGTACTGGTCCGCCAAACACACCATCTGCACATTCAGAGAGTGATAGCTTTTTCTATTCCTGAACACTTGTTCATTTTTCCGGGGGGAGGGGGGGGTGCTACATGTGTACCATCAATGGCAATGTTGGGGATATGTCCCAGGGCATAAAAGTCAGCTTTCACTGTGGCCAAATCCTCCATCTGAGGAATACGATGTAGCTGTGCATTTGTTTCAGCAGGACTGACAACACTATGGTCAACACGTTGGAGAACATTGGCTGAGACATCCCTGATGCCATGCTACTTATGTTTGGAAGGAACCATTTGCCAGGAAATAGAGCACTGACAGGACCTGCACTAGAGGGGGGAAACCTGTGGGCTGGTGGATAGCTGACATCATGTCTGGCTCCAATTGGGCACACAGTTCTTGGATTGTGGCCCAATCAAGTCTGTATGTTAGGATAATGTGTCTGTCCTCCATAGTCGCAAGGTCCACCAGGGGTCTGTACACCGGAGGATGTCGCCATCTCATATTCATCCTCAGCAGTTCAATCCTATGGAGGAAAACTGTGAGCAGAGGGTCGTATTCACACATTAATTGAATTAATGATGCATCTTTTCCTTTACAGAACCTGTATGTGAATCTGAGATTCGGTTGCTGTGCCAATGTCTGCTGTGGCGCAGTTAGGTGCCATAGCCTTTGCCCCCCTGAAATGGCGGCTGTATGAACTGTGAGGAGGGACAAGTGGAAATGAGGTCATTCCGCTGGCGTTGTGTGCCATTGCGGCAGGGGGTTGACGACCGCCGCGCAACTTCTCATTGGTTATCATTCGGCCCTATGGGTTCCAGGAGCCAATGACGATGTACGCCGGTGGTGACGTTACACACCGCCGCAGACATGACCGCCATTTTCTATCTATTCACTCACTTGCCACCTGAACTTCAACAGGAGAGGACCTACACTGCAAGTGCTGCTGTGACCTGTGTCTGGAAGCAACAATGGCTCATGTGTCTGGGGAAAGGGCCCCTGCCTTCACTGCGGAGGAGTTGGAGAAACTGGTACTATCCCATTACACGTTACTCTGCGGTCCTCCAAACAAACAGGTGAGTACACTTTGAGCATGATGCGTGGGCCACAAATGTATGGATTGCTGTGTGTAAGCCACATGTAGGGGGGCTGAGGCATACTGGCCAGGGTGCTGCATGTAGGGTGGTCAATGTATGTGCCTCAGGGGATGGGAGGGATCTGGTGGGCCATGATTGTGACGTCTGGATGGTTAACTAATTCCCTTTTCTGCTGTAATTTCCATGCAGGTCAGCGCCCATCAGAAAAAGGGTATTTGGCTTGCCATCGCCAAGGAGGTGCGGCCCCTGGGGGGTCTTTGACAGGTGGAGCACTCACTGCCGCAAACAGTGGGAGGACCTGAGCCGCTGGGCAAGGGAGACAGCAGAGGCCCAGCTGGGGCTGGCCTCCCAATGAGGAAGGGGTGTCCGTTGTACCCTGACCCCTCTGATGTTCTGCATCCTGGCGGTGGCCTATCCAGAGTTGGATGGGCGCTTGAAGGCATCACAGCAGCCACAAGGGGGTGAGTACAGATTCAGTATCATGACTGTGTGCGCGTTAAGGTTTACCTGGGTGGGGGATGTGGGTGCCCCTAGGCCAGGGCATAAATGGCAGGGTATGTCCCTTGTTGGGAAGGCTCTGAAGCACTCCACCCCCAATAGTGTTAGTGGGCATCTACTACTGGGCAGGGTCCTGTGAGTTTCAGGTGTGCAGCTAATGGCGTTAGGCATTGTACCGCATGGGCTGGTGACTATCTTAGTAACTGGTAGTGCATGGTCTAATGCATAGGGCTGCTCCCTGTGTGTTGTGTACGCCAACGGTAGTGGTGCTGCTGGCATTGACCAAGTGTATCCTCTGTCTCCCCCCCTTTTTGTTTTGTCACCCTGTCCTTGTGTGCCTTAGCATCAATGTGGAGCTGCATCCCACATGGGCCTGGAGGCCGAATCCACCGAAGGTGAGGGCACCAGTGGGACGGAGGGCGAGGGGAGCACCACGATAGGGACACCACAGACAGCGACTTCTCCTCCGATGGAAGATCCCTGGTGGTGGCGGACACCTCTGTGCCCACCCCAACAACAGGTACAGCTGCCACCCCCCTTACCAGCACCGCCCTCCCAGCAGCCCCTCAGCGTGTTTCCCGTGCCCGCTCACCCAGGAGGGTGGGCATCTCCTTCGCCCCAGGCACCTCAGGCCCTGCCCCAGTCAGCCCTGATGCCCTCAGCGAGGAGGCTATTGACCTCCTCAGATCCCTCACTGTTGGGGAGTCAACCATTCTGAATGCCATCCAGGGTGTCGAGAGGCATTTGCAACAAAAAAATACATACCTGGAGGGCATTCATTCTGGCGTGGCGGCCCAACAGAGAGCATTTGAGGCTCTGGCCTCAGCACTGTTGGCAGCCTTTGTCCCTGTCTCTAGCCTCCCTCCTCCAACTTCCTCTACCCAGTCCCAATCCCCTGAACCTATACCAAGCACACCTTCAGACCAGCATTCACTCAAATCAACACACAAATGTGGCTCAGGCAAACACAAGCACCACACTTCATCTCACTGGCACTCACACAAGCACCATTCCCATGCAAACACACCAAGATCCACTGCCTCCACTGTGCCCCCTTCCTCCTCGTCGTCCACCTCCCTCCCAGTAGCGTCTCCACTCACACCTGCATGCACTACATCCTCATCCACTACCTCTATCACCAGCACGCCCATCACAACACACCCCTCACTGGCAGTCACCACCCCACATCCATGCACATGTCCCCTGTGTCCTCTCCAAGTTTGTTGGTGACCCCTCCTCCCAAAGTACACAAACACAAGCACCCACCCACCCAACAGCCATCCACCTTACAACAGCATCCAGCCCATGCACCTGCACCCAAACTCAGCAGACACCTCCTACAACCACTCCCTCTTACTCCACTCCCAAACCCTCTCCCCACCCTAGTGTCCCTAAGAAGCTTTTCCTGGCCAACTTTGAGCTCTTCCCTACCCCTCTCCCCGTCCTTCCCCTCGGGCCAGGGTGGCCATAACCCAGCCCAGCACCTCAGCCACCAAGTTGACGTCCGCTGTGGGTCCTCCCTCCACCACTTGCAGCACCTGCACCACAGCCAGCACCACCACCTGCACCGCCGCTAGCACTGCCGCAGGCACCACCGCAAGCACTGCCACCTGCACCGCTGACAGTAGCACCACGACCAGCAGCATCAGTCCCAGTGGGCACCCATCCGATGCTGCAGGAGAAGGGCTGGAACCTCCCTCCACCAATGGCAGCACCCCCACCAGCACCGGCACTACTACCGGTTTGCAGCCATAGCCGTCACCGGATGGAGTCTAACCCTGCCTCCATAGACTATCATGCAACCTGGTCCCTGCAAATCTCGGGCCTCAGACACCCAGGTGAGGGACTGTGAACTGCCACACCTCAAGTGTTGCATCACTGGGCACAAAGCCCCCTCCAGAACCAGGGGAGATATGTATCCACTCACTCTATCCTTGGCAGGATGAAGCACACTGGGCACAACGCCCCCTCCAGAACCAGTGGAGATATGCATCCACTTGAGAGACTGTGTCCTTGCACTCCCCAAGATCAAGCAGTGGGCAAGCCACCCACTTGAGAGACTTGGGCAAACCACCCACTTGAGTGACTGTGGCCTTGCACTCCCCAGGACCAAGCAGTGGGCAAACCACCCACTTGAGAGACTGTGGCCTTGCACTCCCCAGGACCAAGCAGTGGGCAAACCACCCACTTGAGAGACTGTGGCCTTGCACTCCCCAGGACCAAGCAGTGGGCAAACCACCCACTTGAGAGACT
The DNA here is from genome assembly GCF_031143425.1 of Pleurodeles waltl. Lineage (NCBI taxonomy): Eukaryota > Metazoa > Chordata > Amphibia > Caudata > Salamandridae > Pleurodeles > Pleurodeles waltl. The sequence goes on along the minus strand of NC_090437.1, from coordinate 252,912,106 downwards.
GTGCCTTTGCACTCCCCAGGACCAAGCAGTGGGCAAACCACCCACTTGAGAGGCTGTGGCTTGGCACTCCCCAGGACCAAACAGTGGGCATTCCACCCACTTGAGAGAATATGGCTTTGAACTCCAGAGAACCAAGCAGTGGGCAACCCACCTACTTGAGAGACTCTGGCCTTGCACTTCCCAGGAAATCGCTGTGGGCATGGAACCCCTTCCAGAAGCAGTGGCGTTTTACCATCTTCCGAATGAGATGCACCCCCCTTCACACTCCCCCTGACGTGCCTGTGTGTTTTCGACCTGATTCCCGTGAAGTGTTCTCTCCATATTGAGGCAGGAGTCAAATGTGGTCTTGGCCTATGAGTTTTGGGCCTACGGACATTTTGAGTGGACAATGTACCGCCTTATGTACATATTGTATATTTTTGTAAATACTGTTTTTAAAATTATTATGTGTATCTCACTATTTCTAAAATATCACTGATTTGACTCTATTCCTTTTGTCCTTGCGTTCTTCCAGGGGGTTACGGGGTGTAAATGTAATGTTGATGCATGTGTTTGTGTGTAATGTGTTGGGGATGAGGGTGGGGGTGTTTTGTGTTGTCTGTGTGTGTGTCACTCTCTTTTTCCTCCCCCCCCTTCCCTGTGTACTAGGTTCAGTACTCACCATGGTCGTCGCTGCCTCTGTTCATACTCCTGGTAGATGAGGAGGTAGACCAGCATGGGGAGGACCTTCAGCTCAGGCTCCATGGGGTCCTTGTTCTTCGTTGAGTGTCGAGAGGTGAGTGGTTCCCCTTCTGGGTACTGTTTCTGCCGTGCTTTTGATGGCGTTGGTACCACCCCGGAAAAGCTGGCGGATGGGCGAGTAGTGATGGGGTGGGTGGTACATTGACTTCCACCTATCTGTTGGCGGTTACCGCCGCAGAATTTGTTGCTACCGCCCTGGCGGTCAGAGTGTTAAAATGGCTGTCTCTGCTGGCTGTTTCCGCTGTGGTCGTGATCCCATTTTTTTTACCACCGGCCTGTTGGCGGTATTACCGCCGCTTTAACACCAACCACCAGGGTTGTAATGAGGGCCATAGTTTTCTGTAGCTTCCCCTTTTAATACTCCCATACCAAAATATTAGAGTTCTAAAATGGTGCTTAGTTTGGGCAAACAGTGTATGTCTAATTTAAGTATACTTGTTTCATATTCATTATGATCAACAGCTTCATTATCTGGTACATCAGGAAGAGGATCAGATACTTCCTGCACTTCCTTACCAAGACAATGAAGTAACAGTGTGATCCGCATTTCAGCGCTCAAGGATGTATCACACACCATTGCATAGTGCTCCAACACATTTTTCCATTTAATCCATTTAATGGCAGGATCTCCAGTGCTAGACAAGAATAACTGAGGTGCTATAACATTCTGCATAATGCAAGAAGGTAATTTACAATTACTTGCATGGAAACTCATTCTTATACATAGACTATGAGGCATATTTATACTTTCTCACACAAAACTGCACTAACTCAGTTTTGCGTGAAAAAGCATACCGCCGGCTACCGGCATTCCAAGACAGCGGCCGGGCATCATATTTATGGAATGATGGTAGCCGGCGGTAAGGCGCTAACCAGGTGGGAGAGGCGTAGGGGGAACAGGAGGTTGTGCGTCAAAGGATGATGCTAGTATGGGCAGAGGCATAAAAATTGCCTCTAACCAGAGTAGCATAATTTTTTGACGTAAAACCCCTATGGACGTGACTCCTGTCTTAGTAAAGTCATGTCCAGCACCCCAATGGCCATGCCCAGGGGACATATGTCCCATGGGAATGGCCATTGGGCCCAGTGCCCACCATGGCACTTAAAGAAAAAAAACAATACTTACCTGTACTTACCTTACTTACCTGGGATGGGGTCCCCCCCATCCTCTGGCTTCCCTCTGATGTGAGTGGGGGTGTCCCTTGGGCTAGGATTAGGCACCTTTGGGTCCGTTCTATATTCTCTGACCATGGAAATAGGCTCACAGGTCCCCTAACGCCTGCCCTGACCCAGGCGTTAAATAATGGCGCTAAGGAAGCTTAGCACCATTATTTAAGGCCCCAAGTTCCCCCTTTGTGTCATTTTAGAATGGGGGATAAATATGGCTCTAAGGCCATATTGTCATGTTTTGCACAGGAACTCCAACTTTGCATCTCATTGACGCAAGGTAGTTTTCCACAAGCAAAAAATGATGTTAACTCCAAAACTTTGTCGCTAGATGGGTCTAGCGGCAAAATATAAATTTGGAGTTAGCTTTGCCCCAAATGTGCGTAAAAAAATGACACAAATTCAGGACAAAGCACGTATAAATATGGGGGTGTATTTCTACACACACACACAGTAAATTTTAAATGTAGCTGCTGCTGCGTATATCCGGGAATCACAGTTTTTTTGTGAATTCTTACACACATCAGGTATATTTAATTTGGAGGCATTTCTGTGCCCCCCTGCAATGTACTAATATTGTCATTCTCGCATTTGCTCCGTCTTTTTATAAATGCAGTGCACATCAGCAATGTGCCTTTCCTCACAGAGTGTAGTATAAATATTTTCCCTTTAAAAAAAAAATTGTGATGTGTTTGTTCAATAAGTATGCTGTGCATATCAGTGATTACTCTTATAGGGAAACACAGGGCACACATTAGCAATTTGTTTTTCTCCATTATTTGTATTTAACTGTGCACTTCAGCAATGCACTACTTTCCTTTAATACAGAGTTTATCCGTGAATGTTGAAGACTACCAGCTATTTTAGGTGCCGTACGTATCAGCCCCACAGCTGCAAACTGTGTGAATAACTTAGGTGGTCATTATGAGTCTAGCATTCTCCGGACCGCCAAGCGGGCTGTGGTGGTCACACCACCGCAAGGCCGGTGGAGTGGACTACATAACATGACTATGGCGGCGATCCGAAGGGAACACAGCCAGTACACCACCGGTACTGCCAGTGCGGACAACCGCTGCAGCTGGTAATAGGTATCTCCAGGCCGGCAGAGACCAGGTTTCCGCCGAGCATATAACGAGGTAGCACACGCCAGGATTTCTGGGGCGGTCACACCGCCACGAAAAGCCTGGCAGAAATGAACAAAATAAAAGGAGACACTTACCTTCAGGAACACAGACACATCAGCTGCTGCAATGGAACCCGAACTTGAAGTCTTCCCACTGCTCATGATGGCCATACAACTCTAGAACCAATAACAGTGATGAAGTCAACAACCTTAAGTACACCAGCCTTAGCACACACTAGTTGGGAGGCCATTAGCACACACAATACACAAACCCGGCACGGCTCGCGATGGCGACACACACAGGGAAACAAACACCTGTACCAACACACACACACCTACATACACACACACAGAAACAACACACACCACGAGCAACATACACGTGCCATACATACACCACACCGAAGACACACAGTCAAAAACATTCATACACAAAACATCTGTAGGAGGCTGGCCTGGTTTGTAGTGGGTACACCAGGTCCAGTTATCCCTTGCTAGTGAATGTAAGAGTGTTCTAGCAGCTTAGGCAGATAGAGGTAGCTATAGCAGAGTAGCTTCGGCTGAACTAGGAGACATGCAAAGCTCATGCAATACCACTTATAGATACACAGTACTTATACACAAGTAAAGACAATACTCAGTGTTACCAAAAATAAAGGTATTTATTTGGGTGAAACAGTCCCGAAAATATCTTAGAGACAATACTCCTTCTGGAGGTAAGTATTATACATGATATATACACTAGACACCAAAATTAGACAAGTAAATAGTCATAAAACAATGCAAACAGTAGGAAATCCTATAGAATGCAATGGGAAAAAATAGGTCTAGAGGCAACACAAACCATATACTAAGAAAGTGGAATGCGAATCACAAATTCCCCCCTAGACAAGTGTAGTGTGTGCAGAATCACTGGGAGAGTAAGAATACAGTAAAGGTAAGTATATTACCCCACCCCAGAGCCCAGAAAAGCAGTAGTAAAGTACTGCAGGTTTTCTTAGGACACACTACACCTCGTTTTGGGGATTTTGCAGCAGTCAACCAAGTCTGCAAAGAACAATTGCTGGATTGTTGGACCTGAAGACCTGAAAAGGAAGGGGACCAAGTCCAGAAGTCGAAAGAAGTTCCAGGAAGGACAGGAGCTCCTGCCAAACGAGAAGAGGGTGTAAAAGAAGAGTCCCTGGTTAGTTGAAGACTGCAGAAATGCCCCCTAGGAAGATGCCAGCGGGTCTCTGTGGGATGCAAAAGATGCCCCACGGCGTGAAGATTGCTGCAGATGAGATTTCGTGTTGGAAGGCAACAAGAAGCCTTGGCTACAACAAAAGTGTTGTTTTTTTAATCAAAATGGCACTGGATGGACCCAGGAGGGACCTGGGGGCCTTAACTCTGTGTGAGGAGGAAGAGGGGGCTGGCAGAACTTTAGAGAGCCCTCAGGATGCCAGCCAGCACCCCCAGAAATCACAGGATCCAGGTTCAAAGGAGGTGCAAAATGCAGTTGATGCAGCACAACAAAAGAAGGTCCCAGGCTACCAGAGAACAACTCAGCAAGTTGAGCATCGCAGGAAGGAGTGCTGGGGCCCTGTGCAAGCTGTGCATGAAGGAATTTAGCAAAGAGTGCACAGAAGCCTTAGGAGGCGAAGAAGACACAGTACACAGGGGTACCGTTCTCAGGGAAGGCAACGTCTTACCTTCTCCAAATTGCATCAGCAGGACCTCAGGACAGCCTATGTCGATGATGTCCACCCACTGTGTCCTTAGGAGAATGCTTGTCACTGTGAGAGGTGTCCCAGGGTACCGGTCGTCTCCTTGGATGGTGCCTGCTTGGAGCAGGGGAGTGACTCCATCACTCCACTGGAGATTTCTTTGGTCCTTCTGGTGCAGGATGAAGACAGGGAGTCCCCAGAGCATGCACACTGTGGAAACCATTGCAGTTGCTGACTTAGAGCTGAGGTTGCTGAAGAAAAGTGTCTCTTGTAGACACTTTGGTGCAGTTACAGCGTTTCTTGGAGCAGGCTGCGGTTGATCCGAGGTCAGAAGAGTCTGAAGTTGTTGCAGAGGATTCCTGAAGGAAACTTGCAAACAGAATCTGAAGAGAATCCACAAGAGAGGTCCTGAGAAGGGGATTTACCTTATCAGGTAAGGACCAATCAGGAGTGGTCTCAGACATCACCTGCTGGCACTGACCACTTAGAGGCCTCCAGAGTGCCCCCAGACCTTGCAAAGCAAGATGGCTGAAGTCTGGGAGACACTGGAGGAGCTCTGGGCACCTCCCCTGAGGTGGCGATGGACAGGGGTGTGATCACTCCCCTTTCCTTTAACCAGTTTCCCACCAGAGCAGGGGAGAAGGGGTCCCTGAACCGGTGTAGACTGGTTTACTCAAGGAGGGCACCATCTGTGCCCTTCAAAGCATTCCGAGAGGCTGGGGAGGCTACCCCTCCCCAGCCTGACACCTATTTCCAAAGGGAGAGAGTGTAACACCCTGCTCTCAGAGGAAATGCTTTGTTCTGCCTTCTTGGGACTGGGCTGTCCAGACCCCAAGAGGGCAGAACCCTGTCTGTGAGGTGGCAGCAGCTGTAGATGCAGTGCAAGTCTCAGAGTGCTGGTATGGCAGTACTGGGGGTCCATGGTCGAGCCGCCAGGATGCATGTAATTGGCTCCCAATTACCAGATTTGGAATGGGGGGACAATTCAATGATCTTAGACATGAACATGGCCATATTCGGAGTTACCATTGTGATGCTACATATAGGTATTGACCTATATGTAGTGCACGCGTGTAATGCCGCCCCCACACTCACAAAGTCCAGGGAAATGGCCCTGAACTATGTGAGAGCGCCTTCGCTGGTGGAAGGGTGCCCGCACACTTCGTAACTTTGCACCTAACCTTCAGCAAGTGAAGGTTAGACATATAGGGGACTTTTAAGTTACTGAAGTGCAGTGAAAATGGCTGTGAAATAACGTGTGCGTTATTTCAATCAGGCTGCAATGGCAGTCCTGTGTAAGGGTTTGCTGAGGTCCCTATGGGTGGCAAAAGGAGTGACACAGTAAAAACACACTGACACACACTCACAAAGAGGCCAAAAGTGGGGGTAACCATGCTAGAAGGAGGCTACTTTCCTACAACCACTGAGTCACACAACGACAACACCATCGCAATCACACAAACACGTTGGCAGAGAGGCACACCTCACACCTCCACAGGACAACACATACTGGCAGCAACCCTTAACAACAGCACACAACCAATCCAAACCAAAACACTGCCAAACAATGTGTCATGCCACGTCAACCCAAAATACAAAGCACATCACAGATGCATCACTACCCACACAGACACACACCACTACAACACAATGCCACCCAACACCATTGCAACACATCACAACAAGACCATAGCACAAGTCACCAACACATCTCATGCTGCTACACAAACACATCACATTCATAGAACACACACCCCAAATCACACAAATACAAGACATACATGTGGAAGGAAAGGCAGGAAAAGTATGTAACCTTCAACACCAACGTTATTGCTGTGCAGATGTATTGTAAGAAATAACTTTTTAAATAGTCAACATGGGTCTACTGGCCAGTCCAAAAGTCTAGAGTGCCCCAGGCACACTGGGCAAAGTGTCTGGCCCCAACTTTATCCCTGACTGCAAAGTGTCATCCACATGGCAGGAGCATCAATGGGGCAGGCAGGCACCTCAGGGGTGAGCGGGGGCAGAGGTGGGGGCCCACCGCCAGCCTTGTTAATGGCAATGTGGTGTCTTGACGTCATGGAGTGCACCTTCCCCTGTAGGTTGTTCCACCTCTTCTTGATGTCCTCCCTTGTGTGTGGATGGTTGCCCACAAAGTTTACCCTGTCGACAATCCTCCACTATAACACTATTTTCCTGGCTATTGATGTGTGCTGGGCCTCTGCTGCCAACAGTTGTGGCTCTATCCTGATGATTTCATCAACCATGACCTCAACTCTTGGTCTGTGAATCGTGGGTGCGTTTGTGGAGACATGGTGGTTGTGATGTGGTAGGGTGTTGTGCACAAGGGTGGAGTGTTTGGTGCTTGATGGGGTGTTTGGGATGCCTAGTATTGTGTGCTGGTGTGTTGCGGTGTTTGTGTGCATTTGTGATGTGTGTGTATAGTGCTTATGGTGCAGTTGAATGGTGTGAGTTGTAAATATGCCTATGGTGTGTGAGTGCTAATTTGTCGGTTCTCGCTGCATCTGTCTGTGGTTGTAGTTGCAAAGAGTTGTTGGTTGTGTGGGGATGTGTTTTATAGTGGTATGTTTGGGTGTGTCTAATGTGCGTATGTATCTCAGGTATTCATACTGTTCAATGTGGTGTGGTGCTTAGGATGAGGTGTGTTCTTGAACGCTGCGGTTCGCAGTGCCAATGATTTACCACTGTGCAATGACCACTGTGCTGATTTGTGGTTCGTAATTTAGATGGTGGAATGTTGTCGGCATGGCGGTGCTGGTGGTTGGCCTGGTGGTCTCGGATTTGTGGCTGTTTTTGGGCGGTCTTCAGTTTGTAGCTCGTAATAGGGTTGTCCGAATAGCACTTGCAGTAGTTTGGCAGCTGCCACAACAGCGGTCTTCTGAAAAGACCACCATGCTAGTAATGAGGGCATTAGAGTCTATTTAATCACCACAATGTTCGAAACCAGTATCTTGGTAACAGACTTGGGCCCATATTTATACTTTTTGACGCAAATCAGTGCTTGGGCAGATTTGCGTCAAAAAGTTTACAGCTGGCTAATGCCATTCCAACGCAGCAGCCGGGCGTCTTATTTATGGAATGACATTAGCCGGTGCTGTGGCCTGGTTAGCGTCAAAATAAATTACCCTAACCGGGCAGTGGAGGCGAAGGGAAGACTCGGGGTTGTGCGTCAAAGAATGATGCAAGTCAGGTTAGAGTAAAAAATATTGGTTCTTAGCAAAGACAGGAGTCATGCCCCCCTGCCCAATGGCTATGCCCAGGGGACCTCTGTCCCCTGGGCATGGCCATTGGGCACAGTGGCATGTAGGGGGGCCCAGGTTTTGCTCCCCTATGCCACTTAAAAAATATTTATATATATACTTACCTGTACTTACCTGCACTCACCATGGATGGGTCCCCCCATCCATGTATGTCCTCTAGGGGTGGGCTGGGGTGGCAGGGGGTGTCCCTGGGTGCAGGGGAGGGCACCTGTGGACTGCTTCCATGGTCTCCCACCATGGAAATGAGTCCACAGGTCCCTTATCGCCTGCCCTGGCCCAGGCATTAAAAAACGGCACAAATCCAGCTGGGTGCCATGTTTTAAGGCCTACCTCCTCCTGTGCGTCATTTTGACGCCGGAGGATAAATAAGGCGCACATGCCTTAGAGTAATTGTTTGCACGAGAACGCCTACCTTCCATGTCATTAGTGCAAGGTAGGTTTTCAAGTACAAAAAAATGACTCAAACTCCATAACTTTGGAGCTGGACAGGTCTAGCACCAAAGTACAAATATGGAGTTAAGTTTGCCCGGAATTTGCATTGAAAAAAATTACGTAAATCCAGCGCAAACAGCGTATAGATATGGGCCTTGATGTGTCCGTGGTGACACAGCACAGGGTTTCGAGTATCCAGGCAACAGGCTTGATGTCATCCTTTATGTGTCAGCAGTTCAAGGCTTCCTGTTTCTGGACAACACTCCTGATGCCAATGCAGCTGCTGAAACATTCATAATACAACATGAGAGTTTTCTCATGCAAATGAAAGATGTCTTGAGGTTTTGTGGTCGCAGTGAGCAGCACAAGCGTTTCAAAGGTGACTGCTTCCTCGTGCAATCGAATTACGTCTCAAGGAGGTTCTGTGGTCATGCAAGATTTTCGAAGGTGACTCACAAGGGTTATTTTAAGGTAATCAGCTAGCAAGTAGATACGGCTTTACACATTCTCATCATTCTCCAACATACAGAGCATTAAGTCCCAAGGTTAATCCTAACTGGACTTCCAGCTTTATCCACCATAAGCTAATTAGGGACGAAGCGAGAGTCGGGCAAACACTTGGCTGAAAACAGTCAGCCTAGTAAAATTAGGGGCAAAAGGAACATCAGCCAAACAATTTGCCCCAGTCAGTCAGCTTAGTAAATTATGCACCCACCAAGTATTAAGGAAAGCTGATACGACTAACATCCATTCCGAGGAGATTTTCAGATTTCCTGTGCTGTGTTTATTCTCCTTTTCTTCAAAGATGTTGAGCTGTCCTGATCTTTACACCTCCATTGACCCTCAGTGTGAAGCTGAGGATATCCATGCTGCTAAGATAGGTTTAAGGTATACCATATATCCAGGACCTGTAAATTGAATGCCTCCAGTGGGCCTGCAGAATTTATTCTGCTGGCCACTTAAGTAGTGCTTTAAAACATGTCCCAGGCCAGCCATTGCAGCCTGAATGCAGTGTTAAACTGTCATATCGGCTTGGCATTTTAATCCCTTTTTGTGCCTTAAACTCTCCTTTTATTATTTGTATGTTGCCCCTAAATTAATCCTGAGGTAGCCCATAGGGCAGAGTGCTGTGTAATTATTAGACAGGGACTTTTAAGATTCTGGTAGTAAAAAACTGCTTAACTCATTTGCCAATACTGTGAGGCCTACTCCTCTCATAGGATAAGATTGAAGATTCCTTATTACATTTAGTAAGCTGAAATTTGCAAGTCAAAGCTGGCATTTGTATCATGTTTAGTCTCTTTGGAATTGTAATGAAAAACCCATTTTATTGGTAAAGTTGGGTTTTGACTACAATTTTAAAAATGTCAATTAGAGAAAGTTAGCATTTTCAGCTTTTGCATTTTTGAGCCTGTAGCCTGGCTCACATGACTGGGTGTAAATGACAGTTAGAATTTGTGAATTGTTTCCAGAGAACCACACAATAGAGGTAATAGATGTGCATGAATGGGCAATTTTCTGGCATGATGGCTGGGCAGAGCTGAGCATAGCTTCAGTTGCAATTGAATAGCCTGTGCTCTGCCTTCAAACAAAGGGCCTAGTGACCTCAAATTTTCACTCAGGCAACTTGAAGCCATGGTGGGGGTGGCAGAAAATTCCTTGCTAGTAAAAGCTAGTGTCTAGAAACTTCTCTCCTCTTCCAGATACAGGGCACCAGGTCACAAAAAGGATCGCAGGTGACATCAACTCTTCAGTACACTTCTGGATCTGTGGATACTCTCCTAGGAAGAAGGAGTGCTGTTCTGCTGGAAGGACTGCCACTCTGCTGGACTGCTGTTCTGAAGGACTGCTGGATTGCTTCCCTGTTGCCCTGCTGTTCTGGCACCTTCAATGGGAACACTAGGGCTGGAGCTTCAACTTTCCTAGGACCTCCAGAGTAACTTAAAAGGGCTAGTTTGTAGGCCTCCTATTCGGAGCCATAGAGACACAAAAGGCTTCCTCCATCGTTAACCTGTACCTGGGCCCAGCCTCAATGAGTACTGACCATCCAAGTGGTGCCCTTCCAGTACTGGACACCGAGAACTGGTGCTAAAGCTACCCAGTTGGCCAAAATCTAAAACTGAGGTCTTAAATTATGGCCCAAAAATGTTCTGAGAGACAGGAGAAGACCATAACTAACATGCTTGCCTAGCTGCCTGAGGTGCATTGCTGGTTGAATTAAAGCTTTTCCCTCTACGTTCTTCTCCATAGCCGCAAATCCATTTCAGTCATTGTTTGCCAAAGGGGTCTCCAGCCTTGTGGCTCTGCCTTCCCCTACAGACCTCTACCTAGTCCCGCTGGAGATTTTCAACTTCCATTTCAGAGACTAAGGTCCTGATTTAGAGCTCAGTGGGGAGGAGAATACTCCATCATAAATGTGACGGATATCCCTTTCGCTGTATTACGATCCCATTCTATGCTATGGAAATCATGATACGGCACATGGGACATCCATCACGTTTATGACGGAGTATTCCCTCCACCAAGATCTAAATCAGGCTCTAAGTCCAAACATAGAGATCTTTAACATGGTTTTGACCTAATGTTATCCGACAATGAAGCTCCCTTTTTGGGCACCTCTTGCAGCTTTGTCCCGCTGAACTTTACCTTCTCAGAAACGTTTTCTCTGAATTTCTTTTAAGTCCAAAGATAAACACTGACTGGGCTCAATTCACTTCTTATATTCAAACCACGCTCCATAACAGTTGGCAATATTTTTCAACTTTAGCCCTGTCTTGCATGACTAGATATCCATGTTTGGCACTTTAAACTTTTAGGTGCTAGTTTTTATTCAAAATTGAAAAATTCACAACTCTGGTTTTAGTATTTAGGTTTTTGTTTCATTGGTGTGCAATCATTTATTAAGATTGACTCTATTTTTCTAAATTGGTTTGGGATTTTTCTTGTATTGCGTTTTCACTTTATTGCTGTTTGTGTGCTGCTTAAATACATAACTCATTGCAGCTAAGTTATTCATATGGTATAAAAGTAAAGGTGCCATAAAAGGGACTTATTTGTTGCAAACTACTTTGCTACAAATAAGTCCTCAATGATTCTGAGATGTTAAAAAATGAATGACATCAATATTGAATAAAGAAACAAACAAATATATAAATCAATTAAATAAGATTGACCAGCAGGTGTATTAACAAAAATACTCTTATATTTTCAAAAATATGAGAACATCCAGCATCAATTTTTAGGCATACCTAAACCAATAACTACAAAGGTAGATGTGGTAGATATAGTGTGACGTAGTTCTATTAAACCAAATTTCCATGTATCAATAACTCACTCATTAATCATAAAATAATGATCCACAATTGCAAGCTGAATTGGGAAGTTAATGTTGAGTTGGGTTGTGCGTCGACATTTCGACCCCGCTGGAAAATGCCATTGAGACCATCATCCGGAATTGAAATTTAAGTAAAGGAATAGATGTCCTCCTAGGGGTAAGGAAATGTCCATGGATCAACTCTTTAGACTATACACCTACATAAAGGTTATTGTAGAAAAATAGAAAAAGGGGCCATTACTACTGGAAACTAAACTGAAGAGGGACAGCATCATAAGACGTGCTTAGAAGCAATATGTGAATCCCAAAAGATAAGCTGGTGGAGAAGGTTGCATGCCTAAAAAGTGAAGAATTTCAAGGAAGTCACCCAAACCAGGTGCTTATAATTCACTTACTTAACGTACAATTTCAATTGCAATGAGAACATCCTGGCACAAATTCTTAACAGCCCAATAGGACTTTCAGAACATATGAGATCTAAAGGAATATAACAATAGCTAGTAAGTGTTCTCTTAAAGGTCAGATTCTGTTTAAAATAGACCTGAGCTATAAAAACACCAAGATGAACAGACTCTAATTGGGCTTGAAATTAGCTCATAACCACTGCATCTACAGAAACGAACAACCTAGCCAACTGGTCATGTGTAATGTATCATCCAGAACCTGAATCCAAAGGAAAGCCTCTTCAATGCAATATTAAAATGGTAGTTACAAGCACCTGTATATTGCAAACCATTTTCAGAGAGGCACAACATTGTGTATGTAGTTGAGGTACAATGCTTTGAGCAGTAGTTTAGGTATGTCTATTCAAGCTTAGAATGTGGAATGAATCAAAATGAAGACAGTGTCTTGGTCATGAGAACAAATCGCTTACAATAAATGCTATCACGCTTCCAGGATGTAAACAAAAAAACATTTATTGTACATGGAAACAACAATAGTATGAACATGGTGATTGCCTCAATCTGTAATAATCAGTCATCAATAGGATTGATACTGAGCGGTGAAAGAACAACAAGAGAACACAGCGTCTTCCCAGCATGAAGCAAGCTTCTCAAAAGATGTTTCTGTCATTGCCTAAATCTACGCATTGAAGACGGTACCAGAAGTAATAGAAATAGTGGGGCATATTTACACTTTTTGATGCAAAACTGCACTAAAGCAGTTTTGCATCAAAAAGTTTAGCACCGGCTTGCCCCATTCCTGAGTGCCAGCCGGGCGCCATATTTATGGAATGGTGCAAGACAGTGCAAATGGTGGGATAGTGTAAAAAAATGACGTTAGCCAGGTGGGGTGGCGGCATGGGAGAAGGTGGTTTTGCACCAAAAAATTACTCTAGGCTGGTTAGAGGCAAACAAAATGGCTCTAATCAGCTTAGCGTCATTTTCTAATGCAAAACCATCCATACATCATGACTCTTGTCATAGAGAAGATAGGAGTCATGCCCACCACCCCAGTGACCAGCACAAGGAACCAGTGTCCCCTGGGCATGGCCATTGCACCGTGTGCCATGCTGGGGGCCCATAATTGGGCCCCCGATGGCACTTTAATTAAAAAAAATACTTACCCATACTTACCTTACTCACCTGGGATGGGGTCCAGGATCCTCCGGTGTCCCTATGGTGTTGGGGGGGTGTTCCTGGGGCTTGAGGAGGGCACCTCTGGACCCATTCCATGGTGTTTAACCATGGAAATTGGTCCACAAGTCTCCTAACACCTGGTCTGACCCAGGCATTAAATAATGGTGAAAAGCAAACTTTGCACCATTATATAGTCCCCCCTCCCACCCGTGCGTCATTTCAGCACAGGGGGATAAATATGAGGCTATCGGGTTAGCACCATTTTTAGATGGGAACGCCCCCCCTTGCATCTCGTTGACGCAAGGTAGGTTCACGCATCTAAAAAATGGTGTAAACTCCAATATTTAGATAAGCCCGAATGTGTTTAAAAACTAGTTCACTTGGGACACTTGGCATCCCCCTTGATGAGCCCCTCCTATTGGCACTCATAGCACTTGGGGGAGGGTGCCTTCCCTGAAGTCTTATTGCCAGAGAATCATCTCTTCTTTTTCTCAGTTGGGAGATGGGAGCCCCGAACCGAGGACCTAGTTTGGGGCCCTTTAAAGAACTCCTTGTCTTTATGTTCGTCTCCCTCCCCTTCTCCTGAAGGGGACCCAGCCCACCCTACTGGTGATCTCCCCAAAATAAAAACAACAAGTGATGGACGGAATGCTGAACATTGACAAACACTCACCCCCAGTCACAGATCTGGGTTTAATCCATCGTTCTTTTGCTCACCATGCCACCCCAGTTTGGACCAAGCCATATGCAAATCAGTCTTGACCCTGTTCCTCATGGGAACAGTCCAGCCCGAACTGCAGAGCCAGGTCCTCACTGGACCGGAAACAAGCATCCTGGGACCGGTTTCGGGGTTTCACCCCTCATCAGCCAGGCTAGCTTGAATCCAGTGGCATGGGAAGCACGGGACCCACGTCTTTCCCTAAGTGGGAAGGGTATGCCCAGACGTGGGTCCCGTGCTTCCCATGCCACTGGATTCAAGCTAGCCTGGCTGATGAGGGGTGAAACCCCGAAACCGGTCCCAGGATGCTTGTTTCCAGTCCAGGGAAGACCTGGCCTAGCAGTTCGGGCTGGACTGTTCCCATGGGGAACAGGGTCAAGACTGATTTGCATATGGCTGGGTCCAAACTGGAATGGCATGGGCAGCAAAAAAACGATGGATTTAGGCCCATATCACTGTACTGGGGGTGAATGTTTGACAATATTCAGCATTCCCTTCATCACTTGTTGTTTTTGCTTTGTCACCCTAAGTGGGAAGGGTATGCCCAGACGTGGGTCCCGTGCTTCCCATGCCACTGGATTCAAGCTAGCCTGGCTGATGAGGGGTGAAACCCCGAAACCGGTCCCAGGATGCTTGTTTCCAGTCCAGGGAAGACCTGGCCTAGCAGGTCGGGCTGGACTGTTCCCATGGGGAACAGGGTCAAGACTGATTTGCATATGGCTGGGTCCAAACTGGAATGGCATGGGCAGCAAAAAAATGATGGATTTAGGCCCAGATCACTGTACTGGGGGTGAATGTTTGACAATGTTCAGCATTCCGTCCATCACTTGTTGTTTTTGCTTTGTCACCCTAAGTGGGAAGGGTATGCTCAGACGTGGGTCCCGTGCTTCCCATGCCACTGGATTCAAGCTAGCCTGGCTGATGAGGGGTGAAACCCCGAAACCGGTCCCAGGATGCTTGTTTCCAGTCCAGGGAAGACCTGGCCTAGCAGTTCGGGCTGGACTGTTCCCATGGGGAACAGGGTCAAGACTGATTTGCATATGGCTGGGTCCAAACTGGAATGGCATGGGCAGCAAAAAAACGATGGATTTAGGCCCATATCACTGTACTGGGGGTGAATGTTTGACAATGTTCAGCATTCCCTTCATCACTTGTTGTTTTTGCTTTGTCACCCTAAGTGGGAAGGGTATGCCCAGACGTGGGTCCCGTGCTTCCCATGCCACTGGATTCAAGCTAGCCTGGCTGATGAGGGGTGAAACCCCGAAACCGGTCCCAGGATGCTTGTTTCCAGTCCAGGGAAGACCTGGCCTAGAAGGTCGGGCTGGACTGTTCCCATAGGGAACAGGGTCAAGACTGATTTGCATATGGCTGGGTCCAAACTGGAATGGCATGGGCAGCAAAAAAACGATGGATTTAGGCCCAGATCACTGTACTGGGGGTGAATGTTTGACAATGTTCAGCATTCCGTCCATCACTTGTTGTTTTTGCTTTGTCACCCTAAGTGGGAAGGGTATGCCCAGACGTGGGTCCTGTGCTTCCCATGCCACTGGATTCAAGCTAGCCTGGCTGATGAGGGGTGAAACCCCGAAACCGGTCCCAGGATGCTTGTTTCCAGTCCAGCGAAGACCTGGCCTAGCAGTTCGGGCTGGACTGTTCCCATGGGGAACAGGGTCAAGACTGATTTGCATATGGCTGGGTCCAAACTGGAATGGCATGGGCAGCAAAAAAACGATGGATTTAGGCCCAGATCACTGTACTGGGGGTGAATGTTTGACAATGTTCAGCATTCCGTCCATCACTTGTTGTTTTTGCTTTGTCACCCTAAGTGGGAAGGGTATGCCCAGACGTGGGTCCCGTGCTTCCCATGCCACTGGATTCAAGCTAGCCTGGCTGATGAGGGGGTGAAACCCCGAAACCGGTCCCAGGATGCTTGTTTCCAGTCCAGGGAAGACCTGGCCTAGCAGTTCGGGCTGGACTGTTCCCATGGGGAACAGGGTCAAGACTGATTTGCATATGGCTGGGTCCAAACTGGAATGGCATGGGCAGCAAAAAAACGATGGATTTAGGCCCAGATCACTGTACTGGGGGTGAATGTTTGACAATGTTCAGCATTCCGTCCATCACTTGTTGTTTTTGCTTTGTCACCCTAAGTGGGAAGGGTATGCCCAGACGTGGGTCCCGTGCTTCCCATGCCACTGGATTCAAGCTAGCCTGGCTGATGAGGGGTGAAACCCCGAAACCGGTCCCAGGATGCTTGTTTCCAGTCCAGGGAAGACCTGGCCTAGCAGTTCGGGCTGGACTGTTCCCATGGGGAACAGGGTCAAGACTGATTTGCATATGGCTGGGTCCAAACTGGAATGGCATGGGCAGCAAAAAAACGATGGATTTAGGCCCAGATCACTGTACTGGGGGTGAATGTTTGACAATGTTCAGCATTCCGTCCATTACTTGTTGTTTTTGCTTTGTCACCTTAAGTGGGAAGGGTATCCCCAGACGTGGGTCCCGTGCTTCCCATGCCACTGGATTCAAGCTAGCCTGGCTGATGAGGGGTGAAACCCCGAAACCGGTCCCAGGATGCTTGTTTCCAGTCCAGGGAAGACCTGGCCTAGCAGTTCGGGCTGGACTGTTCCCATGGGGAACAGGGTCAAGACTGATTTGCATATGGCTGGGTCCAAACTGGAATGGCATGGGCAGCAAAAAAACGATGGATTTAGGCCCAGATCACTGTACTGGGGGTGAATGTTTGACAATGTTCAGCATTCCGTCCATCACTTGTTGTTTTTGCTTTGTCACCCTAAGTAGGCAGGGTATGGCCAGACGTGGGTCCTGTGCTTCCCATGCCACTGGATTCAAGCTAGCCTGGCTGATGAGGGGTGAAACCCCGAAACCGGTCCCAGGATGCTTGTTTCCAGTCCAGGGAAGACCTGGCCTAGCAGTTCGGGCTAGACTGTTCCCATGGGGAACAGGGTCAAGACTGATTTGCATATGGCTGGGTCCAAACTGGAATGGCATGGGCAGCAAAAAAACGATGGATTTAGGCCCAGATCACTGTACTGGGGGTGAATGTTTGATAATGTTCAGCATTCCGTCCATCACTTGTTGTTTTTGCTTTGTCACCCTAAGTGGGAAGGGTATGCCCAGACGTGGGTCCCGTGCTTCCCATGCCACTGGATTCAAGCTAGCCTGGCTGATGAGGGGTGAAACCCCGAAACCGGTCCCAGGATGCTTGTTTCCAGTCCAGGGAAGACCTGGCCTAGCAGTTCGGGCTGGACTGTTCCCATGGGGAACAGGATCAAGACTGATTTGCATATAGCTGACTCTAAACTGGAATGGCATGGGCAGCAAAAAAACGATGGATTTAGGCCCAGATCACTGTACTGGGGGTGAATGTTTGACAATGTTCAGCATTCCGTCCATCACTTGTTGTTTTTGCTTTGTCACCCTAAGTGGGAAGGGTATGCCCAGACGTGGGTCCTGTGCTTCCCATGCCACTGGATTCAAGCTAGCCTGGCTGATGAGGGGTGAAACCCCGAAACCGGTCCCAGGATGCTTGTTTCCAGTCCAGGGAAGACCTGGCCTAGCAGTTCGGGCTGGACTGTTCCCATGGGGAACAGGGTCAAGACTGATTTGCATATGGCTGGGTCCAAACTGGAATGGCATGGGCAGCAAAAAAACGATGGATTTAGGCCCAGATCACTGTACTGGGGGTGAATGTTTGACAATGTTCAGCATTCCGTCCATCACTTGTTGTTTTTGATCTCCCCAAAATACCTTTTTTTGAGCCCGGGAGCTATCCCAATGGTTCACCTCCTTAGCAAGCTCCTTGGGGTCAGTGAACTTACTACCAATCAGGTTTGGCGCAGATCTGAAAAATAAAGGCTGAACGTGTGCTCCTTTGCAATCAAATTATACAGCCTCCGATAACATTTGACTTCAGTGTTCTTCAACCAACCATCCAGTGCCTTGCAAAAGGAATTCACACAATCTACCCCGAGGTCTGTTAGGACAGTTTGTGGCTGTTCCTAAACTTCTGTTTGTAATTTCTGGGTTCAGACCATACTTTCTGACAAAGGCTTCCTTCATGGGGTGATACCTTATTCTGTCCTCCTGCTCTGTGGCCAGTAGTGTGCCCCTCTGCTCACTAGGAATATACTTCCATCGACTAACCCCCCCAATCCTCCTCAGGTACCATGTACATCAGTAAAGTAATCTCATAAGCCTCAGACCAGTTGTCAATAATGACCCTAACAACAAAATCAGACACCAGACTGTAGAGAATATTGACCCTCTTGTCTCCAGAGAGCATTGAAGGTACACTGCCACCATTACTGAAGGACTCCACCTACTTTGCTCTGATGTCTAGCTCTCTAAGACATCATGGCCTGTTCTCCTCTCCTCATTGGCTAATCTAATTTACTCCAGGACTCTCTCAGCCTTTCTTCTCTTGTGTCAAGGTCATCTCTACCTCATCCTTCTTCCTTTCCAAGGTCAGCTTCTTTTGTTTCATCTCCATGACCAGATTATACTCCTCCATCATGAACATGGTCATCTCGAGCATTCACTCCCTCACTGCCTCCCTTTCTGCCAGCTCTTCTGGGACAAGGCTGTGAGAAAATACACTGCTCCCTGCATGGGAGACAGCTTCCAATCTTGGGTGTAGGTTACCCTCCTCCTCAACAGGCTGCATCCCAAGACTCTCCAGTCAGTCCTTCTCTGATTCTTCCTCACCCTTCTCTTCATCTTGGTCATCTGTTGTGACTGGCAACTGGTGGGACTCTGCCCATGCCCTCAAGGTCTTTGGATTTCCATCTTCTTGGTACCCCTCTTAGTGGGCAACCCCTCTCCTGGCAAAATTCCTTGAGTTTAGCCACAGTATAGCCTTCCAGGTTGGCAAGATCAAACTCCAGCTTTGTAGGTGAGGTTGCAGATACATTCAGTCAGGCAGAGGAAGGATGAATTTAGAAAAAGCAAAGAGGTTAGTCAGGGAGACTTTCAAACTCAAATTGGTATTAGATATATGATGATATTGTAAACCAAATCACTGTATGGCACTGCACAAACACAAGTCCTGTCCCATCACTGATAACCAATATTAGAAACTGTTTATAGGTTTATTGGGGGTTGAGCCCTGTCAAGCAGCAACCACAATCCCACTTTGGATAAGATACAAGCACACCCCAACTTGACCTGTGCTCAACCCTCTGGTAACTTGGCATAGAACAGTCAGACTTAGCTCATAGGTAATGTGTAAAGTATTTGTGCAACACTTCAAAGTCTGAAACAGTGAAAACACCACACAAAAAGATCCCATGCCAGGTTAGTAAATAGAACAGAATTTAATAAATAAACCAAGAAAAAAAAACATTCAGTTGAACTGGAGTTCAGCATTTTTAAAGAGTAAACTGCAATGTACGACGTAAACGCATAAAGCAACAACCGCTACTATCTTGTCGCGCTGGACTGGGTCAAAGTCAAAAGTTCATGCTGACCGCAATACAGTCCCAGATTAGTCCTGCTGAAGGATTACTTTTTCAAATTTTGTGCCAAGACTCCTATTCGTATTTAACAGAATCACAAGGAAAGCTTCACTGGAGGCATTTGACATGGTGCAAAGAAAAGTCTAGGCATAGCGAATAGGCAGGATGGTGCTTCACACTGGCAGCTCCCCACAGCCGGTCGATGCTGCTGTTCGAAGGGATGAGCTGGCCGTGGCTTGCACTGATCTTTATTGTAAGCTGCACAGTTCTGGTGCAAATGGGCCTGTTTGCTGTCAGAAAGAGCCCAATAACTTGACCTTAAGTGCTCAATAGCCTTATCAAGGGCTCAGGACTTAAGGGGCACCTCTAGGGGTTCAGGAACTCACTGACAATGGTCCAGGAGCTGTGGGGGAACCTGTTATGACTCGAAAGCTCAAATCCGCAGACCAGTCATTTGAGCCACTCTGGCGTACTGGGTTTCAGATGGGTTGCAGGTCCAGTACTTCTTCCCTAGAGAGGAGGGCAGCAGGCAGTAGATCAGTACAGCAAGACAGCAGATCAGATTAGCAGTCCAGCAGACTGACAGTCCTTTCAGCAGCATAGCAGTCCTTCTTCCTGGCAAAGTATCCACAGATCCAGAAGTATACTGAAGTGGTAGTGTTTGAGGGTCTTGAGACTCATTTAATCTTGTTACAGTATCCCTCTAAACAACCTGAGCCCTTTCTGAATACACGCGGTAATTCATTCTGCAACATCTCTTGCAGCACTGCATCTGTCTTGTGCAAAGCTGTTTTTGTCCCTTGTATTACTGCATTAACATGATTAATGTTCTTCAAAATGATATGATTTTAACTATTAGGATCTAGCATGACCCCCTAAATCCCTTTGATGCCACCAGCTCATAATAATGTCACCTTTCTTGGAGACATATTTTTCAAGAGGAATAGTGACTTTCATATTCAATCAAACCAACAAAATAACTGTGTAATTCAATGGGACCTCCACCAAAAGCACATGGTTTATTGTCAGGTTTGTGCAAGCCACTTTTCCTTCCAATTTGCCTCTATAGAATTTGTTTGATAAAATGGTAATCTTAGCTCAAGAGTCAGATAAAACTCTGGTTCTTTTCCCTTCTACTATACAATCTAGGGGACCATTTTTATTCTTCCTTCCCACTTGTAAGACATCCTGAACCACGTTCAAAATCAGTACCTACCTGATTTTTATTGCAACTTGCCTCAACTTCATTCACTTTTTGTTTTGTGTTCCTCATTCTACAGACACAGGCAAAATGTCCCCTTTTCTTGCAATATGTGCATACTGCTTCGAGAGCAGGACACGTTTTGTCATTAGCAAGGTGTCCGTTACCTTTATTCTCTTTCTTCCTTACACTCTCTCTACCAGCCTCTCTATTTTTCACCATCACTCACCACAGTATGCACTTCATTTGACAAGTCTCTCTTCATCACTTCCACACATTTCAAGTAATGTACATTTTTTTTTAGAAATTAGTAACACCTCATCCAGGGTAGGCTCATCTCCGAGCCATAATTCTTCTCGCACTTTCTCAGTGTGAAAACCTAACATGAACTGACCCCTGATTCTTTCATCCGATAATGGTCCAAACTTACAGGAGGATGCTAGTCGTCTAGGTTCCGTCATATAGGCCCTCATTACAACCCTGGTGGTAAATTCCACCTACGGCCGTGCTGAAGGCTGCCAACATACCGTGACCGTGGTGATATTCCGCTACGGGTATTATGACCCACACTGAGAAATCCGCCACAATACAGACACCCACACAAGTCCACCAGATCACAGGTCAGTGATAAAGTGCCGGTACCAAATCCCATACCGTTATGCCAACAGGAATACACCTACAGTATCAGGATCCACGAATCACTGCGGCGGTCTTACAACCACGGTAAACCACTGCACTCAAAATACACACATACTTACAAAACTACACCACATTGGACAATTCAAACTACACACACCTGACCCACATACACACACCACACTCACACCCCCACACCAATATAAAACACCCACCCACATTACCCACAGCCCTTTCAACAAAAAAAGATTGCCAACAGAGAGAGACACAAGCTAGGAGCACCCACTCAATCTGAACCACAGAACACCTTCACCCATACACCATCCACGCACCTCACAGCACACACCACAACACATCACCCCACACATCACCCCACACATCCTCACACATATCACTCACACCACATCCATGGTACCCCAAAGACACCCCAGGTTTTCATTGGAGGAGCTAAGGTTCATGGTCAAGGAAGTCATCCGGGTAGAGCCACAGCTATTCGGATCACAGGTGCAGCAGACATCCATTGCAAGGAAGTGGGAGCTATTGCGGAGAATCGTGGACAGGGTCGACGCCGTGTGACAGCATCTAAGAACAAGGGATGACATCAGGAAGAGGTGGAACGACCTACCGGGTAAGGTGCATTCCATGGTTGCAAGACACCAGATAGCAGTACAGAGGACTGGCGGTGGACCCCCACCTCCTCCCCCACAACTAACAACATGGGAGGAGCAAGTCTTGGCAATAATGCATCCTGAGGGCCTCGCAGGAGTAGTAGGAGGACTGGACTGTGGTAAGTCATATATTTACTACTGTATCCCTCACCCTACTGGCATGCCATCACAAACTCCTACCCCTACCCTCACCCCCATCACTCCACCACCTCACATATACCCCACTATCACAATCCACCCATCCCTAAACCAAGCCCTGCATGTAACACCAATCCACGGACCCCCATCACAGACCTGCATGGACACCCATCACCACAGCATGCCCATTAGAGAGAATCACCTAGCCCACAAAATCACCACGCACACAAGCCTAAGCTGCAAAGGCTATCCCAACCATACAGGGAAACACACCCATGCACATAATGGCACACGCAGATACAATAACACTGCATTTTCATCCCCACATGACCCCTACTCAATGCCACCGGAGACGAGTTGCCAGCAACATTCAGTCCCCCCCAGAGGAGGCCCACAGTGATGAAGCTTGGCTCTGCACGCCTGGATCACGATGACCAACCTGGCCCATCATGGACCTCGGGACAGTCGGTTACCCTGCCACAGTCCCAACCCACCACAGACCCTCCCCCCACAGGAAACACCAGCGCAGCACCTAGCCAGCGGGCCCATGCCACTATACCCAGGACACGTCAATCAGCAGTGTGTCCACCACTACAGTGACTCCAGGCAACCGCACAAACACAGGACGATCAGGGACCTGGGTTCAGGGGACAGAGTCACAGGACAACAGGGAAACTGGGAGGACTGCTATGCGACTGGGGGGGGACAGGTCCGGGGAACTTACTTTCCAGGAGGCACTCTCCAACATCCTGGGAGCATATCACCATTCCCAGGAGACCATGGGCCAGATACTGTACAAGTGATCCAGGCAGAAGCCAGAGAACATTGCCATGACCCCTGCCGGGAAATAGGACTCTCCTGATTGTAACCCTTCTGTCCCACTCTGTCACCCTGTCCACCTTAATCTGCCATTACTCTCCTTCCTATGCTCCATTGGGAAAGTCACCTCTGATATCAAGAGACTGGACTCTAACTGGACATTCCCCCAACATCACCCCAGCCCCATGCACATCCCCCTCTACGTATGAGCACTTAAATAAACACCCTTTGAACAAATACAAATGTGGAGTCTGTCAAATGATTGAAATATGTATTAGCACAACATTCTGAAAACATTGCAAGTCGTATGTAGAGTTATTTATACATTGGTATGACCTTTAGTGGGCAGCAGTAAACATACCAGGAGCCAGAGTGTGCCACAGAGATCTGAGAATAGAGATGCCAAAGGGTACAGTAAGTGGCCATAGACATAGGGAAATCAGGCTGCCATGTACAATGTCCAACAGAAAACTGAAATGTAAAGTGAATTTACAGTGTCTTACCTGTGTGTCACTGGAAGTACTGCTTTATTATATTACTTCTGTTGTCCACACCTTCTTTCTCTGCCTCCTTTTCGTCACTGTCAACAGGCTCCACCGCTGTCACAAGACCATCTCCAGGCTCATCTTCCTGCAGAAAAGGCACCTGGCGTCTCAAGGCCAGGTTGGGCAACATGCAACATGCAACAATGATCTGGCACACCTTCTTGGGTAAGTAGTACAGGGATCCACATGTCAGATGGAGGCAGTCAAACCTGGCTTTCAGGAGGCCAAAGGTTCTCCCAATTATCCTCCTTGTTCACCCATGTGCCTCATTGTAACGTTCCTCTGCCCTTGTCCTGGCATTACTCTCTGGGGTCAGCAGCCATGAGAGGTCGGGGTAAGCAGAGTCACCTGCAATGCAAATATCAAGGGATACCTGTTAGCCACACACTAACCCTTAGGGACAACCCCAAACCCTGACACCAACTTATACTGGGTAGGGACCTTGGGCTCACCTATTAGCCACACCCGGTGCCTCTGGAGTTGGCCCATCACATATGGGATGCTGCTATTCCTCAAGATAAAGGCGTCATACACAGAGCCAGGATACTTGGCATTCACATGGGAGATGTACTGGTCCGCCAAACACACCATCTGCACATTCAGAGAGTGATAGCTTTTTCTATTCCTGAACACTTGTTCATTTCTCCGGGGAGGGGGGGGGTGCACAGGTGTACCATC
The DNA here is from genome assembly GCF_031143425.1 of Pleurodeles waltl. Lineage (NCBI taxonomy): Eukaryota > Metazoa > Chordata > Amphibia > Caudata > Salamandridae > Pleurodeles > Pleurodeles waltl. Next base: position 252,887,865 of record NC_090437.1, on the reverse strand, counting down.
AATGGCACCAATGATGTTGGGGATATGTCCCAGGGCCTAAAAGTCAGCTTTCACTGTGGCCAAATCCTCCATCTGGGGAATACGATGTAGCTGTGCATTTGTTTCAGCAGGACTGACAACACTATGGTCAACACGTTGGAGAACATTGGCTGAGAAATCCCTCATGCCATGCTACTTATGTTTGGAAGGAACCATTTGCCAGGAAATAGAGCACTGACAGGACCTGCACTGGAGGGGGGAAACCTGTGGGCTGGTGGATAGCTGACATCATGTCTGGCTCCAATTGGGCACACAGTTCTTGGATTGTGGCCCGATCAAGTCTGTATGTTAGGATAATGTGTCTGTCCTCCATAGTCGCAAGGTCCACCAGGGGTCTGTACACCGGAGGATGTCGCCATCTCATATTCATCCTCAGCAGTTCAAGCCTATGGAGGAAAACTGTGAGCAGAGGGTCGTATTCACACATCAATTGAATTAATGATGCATTGTTTCCTTTACAGAACCTGTATGTGAATCTGAGATTCGGTTGCTGTGCCAATGTCTGCTGTGGCGCAGTTAGGTGCCATAGCCTTTGCCCCCCTGAAATGGCGGCTGCCTGAACTGTGAGGAGGGACAAGCGGAAATGAGGTAATTCCGCTGGCGTTGTGTGCCATTGCGGCAGGGGGTTGATGACCGCCGTGCAACTTCGCATTGGTTATCATTCGGCCCTATGGTTTCCAGGAGCCAATGACGATGTACGCCGGTGGTGACGGTACGCACCGCCGCAGACGTGACCGCCATTTTCTAACTATTCACTCACTTGCCACCTGAACTTCAACAGGAGAGGATCTACACTGCAAGTGCTGCTGTGACCTGTGTCTGGAAGCGACAATGGCTCATGTGTCTGGGGAAAGGGCTCCTGCCTTCACTGCGGAGGAGTTGGAGAAACTGGTACTATCCCAGTACACGTTACTCTGCGGTCCTCCAAACAAACAGGTGAGTACACTTTGAGCATGATGCGTGGGCCACAAATGTATGGATTGCTGTGTGTAAGCCACATGTAGGGGGTGCTGAGGCATCCTGGCCAGGGTGCTGCATGTAGGGTGGTCAATGTATGTGCCTCAGGGGATGGGAGGGATCTGGTTGGCCATAATTGTGACGTCTGGATGGTTAACTAATTCCCTTTTCTGCTGTAATTTCCATGCAGGTCAGCGCCCATCAGAAAAAGGGTATTTGGCTTGCCATCGCCCAGGAGGTGCGGCCCCTGGAGGGTCTTTGACAGGTGGAGCACCCACTGCCGCAAACAGTGGGAGGACCTGAGCCGCTGGGCAAGGGAGACAGCAGAGGCCCAGCTGGGGCTGGCCTCCCAATGAGGAAGGGGTGTCCGTTGTACCCTGACCCCTCTGATGTTCTGCATCCTTGCGGTGGCCTATCCAGAGTTGGATGGGCGCTTGAAGGCATCACAGCAGCCACAAGGGGGTGAGTACAGATTCAGTATCATGACTGTGTGCGCGTTAAGGTTTACCTGGGTGGGGGATGTGGGTGCCCCTAGGCCAGGGCATAAATGGCAGGGTATGTCCCTTGTTGGGAAGGCTCTGAAGCACTCCACCCCCAATAGTGTTAGTGGGCATCTACTACTGGGCAGGGTCCTGTGAGTTTCAGGTGTGCAGCTAATGGCGTTAGGCATTGTACCGCATGGGCTGGTGACTATCTTAGTAACTGGTAGTGCATGGTCTAATGCATAGGGCTGCTCCCTGTGTGTTGTGTACGCCAACGGTAGTGGTGCTGCTGGCATTGACCAAGTGTATCCTCTGTCTCCCCCCCTGTTTGTGTTGTCACCCTGTCCTTGTGTGCCTTAGCATCAATGTGGAGCTGCATCCCACATGGGCCTGGAGGCCGAATCCACCGACGTTGAGGGCACCAGTGGGACGGAGGGCGAGGGGAGCACCACGATAGAGACACCACAGACAGCGACTTCTCCTCCGATGGAAGATCCCTGGTGGTGGCGGACACCTCTCTGCCCACCCCAACAACAGGTACAGCTGCCACCCCCCTTACCAGCAACGCCCTCCCAGCAGCCCGTCAGCGTGTTTCCCGTGCCCGCTCACCCAGGAGGGTGGGCATCTCCTTTGCCCCAGGCACCTCAGGCCCTGCCCCAGTCAGCCCTGATGCCCTCAGCGAGGAGGCTATTGACCTCCTCAGATCCCTCACTGTTGGGGAGTCAACCATTCTGAATGCCATCCAGGGTGTCGAGAGGCATTTGCAACAAACAAATACATACCTGGAGAGCATTCATTTTGGCGTGGCGGCCCAACAGAGAGCATTTGAGGCTCTGGCCTCAGCACTGATGGCAGCCTTTGTCCCTGTCTCTAGCCTCCCTCCTCCAACTTCCTCTACCCAGTCCCAATCCCCTGAACCTATCCCAAGCACACCTTCAGACCAGCATTCACTCAAATCAACACACAAAAGTGGCTCAGGCAAACACAAGCACCACACTTCATCTCACAGGCACTCACAAAAGCACCATTCCCATGCAAACACACCAACATCCACTGCCTCCACTGTGCCCCCTTCCTCCTCGTCGTCCACCTCCCTCCCAGTAGCGTCTCCACTCACACCTGCATGCACTACATCCTCATCCACTACCTCTATCACCAGCACGCCCATCACAACACACCCCTCACTGGCAGTTACCACCCCACATCCATGCACACGTTCCCTGTGTCCTCTCCAAGTGTGTTGGTGACCCCTCCTCCCAAAGTACACAAACACAAGCACCTACCCACCCAACAGCCATCCACCTTACAACAGCATCCAGCCCATGCACCTGCACCCAAACTCAGCAGACACCTCCTACAACCACTCCCTCTTCCTCCACTCCCAAACCCTCTCCCCACTCTAGTGTCCCTAAGAAGCTTTTCCTGGCCAACTTTGAGCTCTTCCCTACCCCTCCCCCCGTCCTTCCGCTCGGGCCAGGGTGGCCATAACCCAGCCCAGCACCTCAGCCACCAAGTTGACGTCCGCTGTGGGTCCTCCCTCCACCACTTGCAGCACCTGCACCACAGCCAGCACCACCACCTGCACCGCCGCTAGCACTGCCGCAGGCACCGCCGCAAGCACTGCCACCTGCACTGCTGACAGTAGCACCACGACCAGCAGCATCAGTCCCAGTGGGCACCCATCCGAGGCTGCAGGAGAAGGGCTGGAACCTCCCTCCACCAATGGCAGCACCCCCACCAGCACCGGCACTACCACCGGTTTGCAGCCATAGCCGTCACCGGATGGAGTCTAGCCCTGCCTCCATAGACTATCATGCAACCTGGTCCCTGCAAATCTCGGGCCTCAGACACCCAGATGAGGGACTGTGAACTGCCACACCTCAAGTGTTGCATCACTGGGCACAAAGCCCCCTCCAGAACCAGTGGAGATATGTATCCACTCACTCTATCCTTGGCAGGATGAAGCACACTGGGCACAACGCCCCCTCCAGAACCAGTGGAGATATGCATCCACTTGAGAGACTGTGTCCTTACACTCCCCAAGATCAAGCAGTGGGCAAGCCACCCACTTGAGAGACTTGGGCAAACCACCCACTTTAGTGATTGTGGCCTTGCACTCCCCAGGACCAAGCAGTGGGCAAACCATCCACTTGAGAGACTGTGGCCTTGCACTCCCCAGGACCAAGCAATGGGCAAACCACCCACTTGAGAGACTGTGGCCTTGCACTCCCCAGGATCAAGCAATGGGCAAACCACCCACTTGAGAGACTGTGGCCTTGCACTCCCCAGGACCAAGCAGTGGGCAAACCACCCACTTGAGAGACTGTGGCATTGCACTCCCCAGGACCAAGCAGTGGGCAAACCACCCACTTGAGAGGCTGTGGCTTGGCACTCCCCAGGACCAAGCAGTGGCCATACCACCCACTTGAGAGACTGTGGCTTTGCACTCCCGAGAACCAAGCAGTGGGCAACCCACCTACTTGAGAGACTCTGGCCTTGCACTTCCCAGGAAATCGCTGTGGGCATGGAGCCCCTTCCAGAAGCAGTGGCGTTTTACCATCTTCTGACTGAGATGCACCCCCTTCACCCTTCCCCTGAGGTGCCTGTGTGTTTTCGACCTGATTCCCGTGCAGTGTTCTCTCCGTATTGAGGCAGGAGTCAAATGTGGGCTTGGCCTATGAGTTTTGGGCCTACGGACATTTTGAGTGGACAATGTACCGCCTTATGTACATATTGTATATTTTTGTAAATACTGTTTTTAAAATTATTATGTGTATCTCACTATTTCTAAAATATCACTGATTTGACTCTATTCCTTTTGTCCTTGCGTTCTTCCAGGGGGTTACGGGGTGTAAATGTAATGTTGATGCATGTGTTTGTGTGTAATGTGTTGGGGGTGAGGGTGGGGGTGTTTTGTGTTGTCTGTGTGTGTGTCACTCTCTTTTTCCTCCCCCCTTCCCTGTGTACTAGGTGCAGTACTCACCATGGTCGTCGCTGCCTCTGTTCGTACTCCTGGTAGATGAGGAGGTAGACCAGCATGGGGAGGACCTGCAGCTCAGGCTCCATGGGGTCCTTGTTCTTCATTGAGTGTCGAGAGGTGAGCGGTTCCCCTTCTGGGTACTGTTTCCGCCGTGCTTTTGATGGCGTTGGTACCACCCCGGAAAAGCTGGCGAATGGGCGAGTAGTGATGGGGTGGGTGGTACATTGACTTCCACCTATCTGTTGGCGGTTACCGCCGCAGAATTTGTTGCTACCGCCCTGGCGGTCAGAGTGTTAAAATGGCTGTCTGTGCTGGCTGTTTCCGCTGTGGTCGTGATCCCATTTTTTTTACCGCCGGCCTGTTCGCGGTATTACTGCCATTTTAACACCAACCACCAGGGTTGTAATGAGGGCCATAGTTTTCTGTAGCTTCCCCTTCTTTTAATACTCCCATACCAAAATATTAGAGTTCTAAAATTGTGCTTAGTTTGGGCAAAAAGTGTATGTCTAATTTACGTATACTTGTTTCATATTCATTAAGATCAACAGCTTCATTATCTGGTACATCAGGAAGAGGATCAGATACTTCCTGCACTTCCTTACCAAGACAATGAAGTAACAGTGTGATCCGCCTTTCAGCGCTCAAGGATGTATCACACACCATTGCATAGTGCTCCAACACATTTTTCCATTTAATCCATTTAATGGCAGGATCTCCAGTGCTAGACAAGAATAACTGAGGTGCTATAACATTCTGCATAATGCAAGAAGGTAATTTACAATTACTTGCATGGAAACTCATTCTTATACATAGACTATGAGGCATATTTATACTTTCTCACACAAAACTGCACTAACTCAGTTTTGCGTGAAAAAGCATACCGCCGGCTACCGCCATTCCAAGACAGCGGCCGGGCATCATATTTATGGAATGATGGTAGCCGGCGGTAAGGCGCTAACCAGGTGGGAGAGGCGTAGGGGGAACAGGAGGTTGTGCATCAAAGGATGATGCTAGTATGGGCAGAGGCATAAAAATTGCCTCTAACCAGAGTAGCATAATTTTTGACGTAAAACCCCTATGGACGTGACTCCTGTCTTAGTAAAGTCATGTCCAGCACCCCAATGGCCATGCCCAGGGGACATATGTCCCATGGGAATGGCCATTGGGCCCAGTGCCCACCATGGCACTTAAAGAAAAAAAACAATACTTACCTGTACTTACCTTACTTACCTGGGATGGGGTCCCCCCATCCTCTGGTGTGAGTGGGGGTGTCCCTTGGGCTAGGAGTAGGCACCTGTGGGTCCATTCTATATTCTCTGACCATGGAAATAGGCTCACAGGTCCCCTAACGCCTGCCCTGACCCAGGCGTTAAATAATGGCGCTAAGGAAGCTTAGCACCATTATTTAAGGCCCCCAGTTCCCCCTTTGTGTCATTTTAGAATGGGGGATAAGTAGGGCTCTAAGGCCATATTGTCATGTTTTGCACAGGAACTCCAACTTTGCATCTCATTGACGCAAGGTAGTTTTCCACAAGCAAAAAATTATGTTAACTCCAAAACTTTGTCGCTAGATGGGTCTAGCGGCAAAATATAAATTTGGAGTTAGCTTTGCCCCAAATGTGCGTAAAAAAATGACACAAATTCAGGACAAAGCACGTATAAATATGGGGGTGTATTTCTACACACACACACAGTAAATTTTAAATGTAGCTGCTGCTGCATATATCCGGGAATCACAGTTTTTATGTGAATTCTTACACACATCAGGTATATTTAATTTGGAGGCATTTCTGTGCCCCCCTGCAATGTACTAATATTGTCATTCTCGCATTTGCTCCGTCTTTTTATAAATGCAGTGCACATCAGCAATGTGCCTTTCCTCACAGAGTGTACTATAAATATTTTCCCTTTTAAAAAAAAATTGTGATGTGTTTGTTCAATAAGTATGCTGTGCATATCAGTGATTACTCTTATAGGGAAACACAGGGCACACATTAGCAATTTGTTTTTCTCCATTATTTGTATTTAACTGTGCAATGCACTACTTTCCTTTAATACAGAATTTATCCGTGAATGTTGAAGACTACCAGCTATTTTAGGTGCCGTACGTATCAGCCCCACAGCTGCAAACTGTGTGAATAACTTAGGTGGTCATTATGAGTCTAGCATTCTCCGGACCGCCAAGCGGGCTGTGGTGGTCACACCACCGCGAGGAAGGTGGAGTGGACTAAATAACATGACCATGGCGGCGATCCGAAGGGAACACAGCCAGTACACCACCAGTACTGCCAGTGCGGACAACCGCTGCAGCTGGTAGTAGGTATCTCCAGGCCGGCGGAGACCAGGTTTCCGCCGAGCATATAACGAGGTAGCACACGCCAGGATTTCTGGGGCGGTCACACCGCCACGAAAAGCCTGGCAGAAATGAACAAAATAAAAGGAGACACTCACCTTCAGGAACACAGACACATCAGCTGCTTTACTGGAACCCGAACTTGAAGTCTTCCCACTGCTCATGATGGCCATACAACTCTAGAACCAATAACAGTGATGAAGTCAACAACCTTAAGTACACCAGCCTTAGCACACACTAGTTGGGAGGCCATTAGTACACACCCACACACAATACACAAACCCGGCACGGCTCGTGATGGCGACACACACAGGGAAACAAACACCTGTACCAACACACACACACCTACATACACACACACAGAAACAACACACACCACGAGCAACATACACCACACCGAAGACATACAGTCAAAAACATTCATACACAAAACATCTGTAGGAGGCTGGCCTGGACACCAGGTCCAGTTATCCCTTGCTAGTGAATGTAAGAGTGTTCTAGCAGCTTAGGCAGATAGAGGTAGCTATAGCAGAGTAGCTTCGGCTGAACTAGGAGACATGCAAAGCTCATGCAATACCACTTATAGATACACAGTACTTATACACAAGTAAAGACAATACTCAGTGTTACCAAAAATAAAGGTATTTATTTGGGTGAAACAGTCCCAAAAATATCTTAGAGACAATACTCCTTCTGGAGGTAAGTATTATACACGATATATACACTAGACACCAAAATTAGACAAGTAAATAGTCATAAATCAATGCAAACAGTAGGAAATCCTATAGAATGCAATGGGAAAAAATAGGTCTAGAGCCAACACAAACCATATACTAAGAAAGTGGAATGCGAATCACAAATTCCCCCCTAGACAAGTGTAGTGTGTGCAGAATCACTGGGAGAGTAAGAATACAGTAAAGGTAAGTACATTACCCCACCCCAGAGCCCAGAAAAGCAGTAGTAAAGTACTGCAGGTTTCCTTAGGACACACTACACCTCGTTTTTGGAATTTTGCAGCAGTCAACCAAGTCTGCAAAGAACAATTGCTGGATTGTTGGACCTGAAGACCTGAAAAGGAAGGGGACCAAGTCCAGAAGGGACAGGAGCTCCTGCCAAACCAGAAGAGGGTGTAAAAGAAGAGACCCTGGTTAGTTGAAGACTGCAGAAATGCACCCTAGGAAGATGCCAGCGGGTCTCTGTGGGATGCAAAAGATGCCCCACGGCGTGAAGATTGCTGCAGATGAGATTTCGTGTTGGAAGGCAACAACAAGCCTTGGCTACAACAAAAGTGTTTTAAAAAAAATCAAAATGGCACTGGATGGACCCAGGAGGGACCTGGGGGCCTTAACTCTGTGTGAGGAGGAAGAGGGGGCTGGCAGAACTTTAGAGAGCCCTCAGGATGCCAGCCAGCACCCCCAGAAATCACAGGATCCAGGTTCAAAGGAGGTGCAAAATGCAGTTGATGCAGCACAACAAAAGAAGGTCCCAGGCTACCAGAGAACAACTCAGCAAGTTGAGCATCGCAGGAAGGAGTGCTGGGGCCCTGTGCAAGCTGTGCATGAAGGAATTTAGAAAAGAGTGCACAGAAGCCTTAGGAGGCGAAGAAGACACAGTACACAGGGGTACCGTTCTCGGGGAAGGCAACGTCTTACCTTCTCCAAATTGCATCAGCAGGACCTCAGGACAGTCTATGTCGATGATGTCCACCCACTGTGTCCTTAGGAGAATGCTTGTCACCGTGAGAGGAGTCCCAGGGTACCGGTCGTCTCCTTGGATGGTGCCTGATTGGAGCAGGGGAGTGACTCCATCACTCCACTGGAGATTTCTTTGGTCCTTCTGGTGCAGGATGAAGACAGGGAGTCCCCAGAGCATGCACACTATGGAAACCATTGCAGTTGCTGACTTAGAGCTGAGGTTGCTGAAGAAAAGTGTCTCTTGTAGACACTTTGGTGCAGTTACAGCGTTTCTTGGAGCAGGCTGCGGTTGATCCGAGGTCAGAAGAGTCTAAAGTTGTTGCAGAGGATTCCTGAAGGAAACTTGCAAACAGAATCTGAAAAGAATCCACAAGAGAGGTCCTGAGAAGGGGATTTAACTTATCAGGTACGGACCTATCAGGAGGGGTCACAGACATCACCTGCTGGCACTGACCACTTAAAGGCCTCCAGAGTGCCCCCAGACCTTGCAAAGCAAGATGGCTGAAGTCTGGGACACACTGGAGGAGCTCTGGGCACCTCCCCTGAGGTGGCGATGGACAGGAGAGTGATCACTCCCCTTTCCTTTGTCCAGTTTCCCACCAGAGCAGGGGAGAAGGGGTCCCTGAACCGGTGTAGACTGGTTTACTCAAGGAGGGCACCATCTGTGCCCTTCAAAGCATTCCGAGAGGCTGGGGAGGCTACCCCTCCCCAGCCTGACACCTATTTACAAAGGGAGAGAGTGTAACACCCTGCTCTCAGAGGAAATGCTTTGTTCTGCCTTCTTAGGACTGGGCTGCCCAGACCCCAGGAGGGCAGAACCCTGTCTGTGAGGTGGCAGCAGCTGTAGATGCAGTGCAAGTCTCAGAGTGCTGGTATGGCAGTACTGGGGGTCCATGGTGGAGCCGACAGGATGCATGTAATTGGCTCCCAAATACCAGATTTGGAATGGGGGGACAATTCAATGATCTTAGACATGAACATGGCCATATTCGGAGTTACCATTGTGATGCTACATATAGGTATTGACCTATATGTAGTGCACGCGTGTAATGCCGCCCCCACACTCACAAAGTCCAGGGAAATGGCCCTGAACTATGTGAGAGCGCCTTTGCTGGTGGAAGGGTGCCCGCACACTTCGTAACTTTGCACCTAACCTTCAGCAAGTGAAGGTTAGACATATAGGTGACTTTTAAGTTACTGAAGTGCAGTGGAAATGGCTGTGAAATAACGTGTGCGTTATTTCAATCAGGCTGCAATGGCAGTCCTGTGTAAGGGTTTGCTGAGGTCCCTATGGGTGGCAAAAGGAATGCTGCAGCCCATATGGATCTCCTGGAACCCTAAAGCCCTGGGTACCTAGGTACCATATACTAGGGACTTATAAGGGGGGGTCCAGTGTGCCAATTGAAATTGGTAAATGTAGTCACTGGCCTACAGTGTCAAATGTAAAAGCAGAGAGAGCATAAGCACTGAGGTTCTGATTAGCAGAGCCTCAGTGACACAGTCATACACATTAGGCCACAAACTATGAGCACTAGGGTCCTGGCTAGCAGGATTCCAGTGAGACAGGCAAAACACACTGACATATAGGGTTTTATTTATGAGCACTGGGGTCCTGGCGAGCAGGATCCCAGTGACACAGTAAAAACACACTGGCACACACTCACAAACAGGCCAAAAGTGGGGGTAACCATGCTAGAAGGAGGCTACTTTCCTACAACCACTGAGTCACACAACGACAACACCATCACAATCACACAAACACGTTGGCAGAGAGGCACACCTCACACCTCCACAGGACAACACATACTGGCAGCAACCCTTAACAACAGCACACAACCAATCCAAACCAAAACACTGCCAAACAATGTGTCACGCCACGTCAACCCAAAATACAAAGCACATCACAGATGCATCACTACACACACAGACACACACCACTACAACACAATGCCACCCAACACCATTGCAACACATCACAACAAGACCATAGCACAAGTCACCAACACAACTCATGCTGCTACACAAACACATCACATTCATAGAACACACCCCCCAAATCACACAAATACAAGACATACATGTGGAAGGAAAGGCAGGAAAAGTATGTAACCTTCAACACCAACGTTATTGCTGTGCAGATGTATTGTAAGAAATAACTTTTTAAATAGTCTACATATATTCAACATGGGTCTACTGGCCAGTCCAAAAGTCTAGAGTGCCCCAGGCACACTGGGTAAAGTGTCTGGCCCCAACCTTATCCCTGACTGCTAAGTGTCATCCACATGGCAGGAGCATCAATGGGGCAGGCAGGCACCTCAGGGTTGAGCGGGGGCAGAGGTGGGGGCCCACCGCCAGCCTTGTTAATGGCAATGTGGTGTCTTGACCTCATGGAGGGCACCTTCCCCTGTAGGTTGTTCCACCTCTTCTTGATGTCCTCCCTTGTGTGTGGATGGTTGCCCACAAAGTTTACCCTGTCGACGATCCTCCACTATAACTCTATTTTCCTGGCTATTGATGTGTGCTGGGCCTGTGCTGCCAACAGTTGTGGCTCTACCCTGATGATTTCATCAACCATGACCTCAACTCTTGGTCTGTGAATCGTGGGTGCGTTTGTGGAGACATGGTGGTTGTGATGTGGTAGGGTGTTGTGCACAAGGGTGGAGTGTTTGGTGCTTGATGGGGTGTTTGGGATGCCTAGTATTGTGTGCTGGTGTGTTGCGGTGTTTATGTGCAGTTGTGATGTGTGTATAGTGCTTATGGTGCAGGTGAATGGTGTGAGTTGTAAATATGCCTATGGTGTGTGAGTGCTAATTTGTCGGTTCTCGCTGCATCTGTCTGTGGTTGTAGTTGCAAAGAGTTGTTGGTTGTGTGGGGATGTGTTTTATAGTGGTATGTTTGGGTGTGTCTAATGTGCGTATGTGTCTCAGGTATTCATACTGTTCAATGTGGTGTGGTGCTTAGGCTGAGGTGTGTTCTTGAACGCTGCGGTTCGCAGTGCCAATGATTTACCACTGTGCAATGACCACTGTGCTGATTTGTGGTTCGTAATTTAGATGGTGGAATGTTGTCGGCATGGCGGTGCTGGTGGTTGGCCTGGTGGTCTCGGATTTGTTGCTGTTTTTGGGCGGTCTTCAGTTTGTAGCTCATAATAGGGTTGTCCGAATAGCACTTGCAGTAGTTTGGCAGCTGCCACAACAGCGGTCTTCTGAAAAGACCACCATGCTAGTAATGAGGGCATTAGTGTCTATTTAATCACCACAATGTTCGAAACCAGTATCTTGGTAACAGACTTGGGCCCATATTTATACTTTTTGACGCAAATCAGTGCTTGGGCAGATTTGCGTCAAAAAGTTTACAGCTGGCTAATTACATTCCAACGCAGCAGCCGGGCGTCTTATTTATGGAATGACATTAGCCGGTGCTGTGGCCTGGTTAGCGTCAAAATAAATTACCCTAACCGGGCAGCGGAGACAAAGGGAAGACTCGGGGTTGTGCGTCAAAGAATGATGCAAGTCAGGTTAGAGTAAAAAATATTGGTTCTTAGCAAAGACAGGAGTCATGCCCCCCTGCCCAATGGCTATGCCCAGGGGACCTCTGTCCCCTGGGCATGGCCATTGGGCACAGTGGCATGTAGGGGGGCCAGGTTTGGCTCCCCTATGCCACTTAAAAAATATTTATATATGTACTTACCTGTACTTACCTGCACTCACCATGGATGGGTCCCCCCATCCATGTAGGTCCTCTAGGGGTGGGCAAGGGTGGCAGGGGGTGTCCCTGGGTGCCGGGGAGGGCACCTGTGGACTGCTTCCATGGTCTCCCACCATGGAAATGAGTCAACAGGTCCCTTATCGCCTGCCCTGGCCCAGGCATTAAAAAACGGCACAAATCCAGCTGGGTGCCATGTTTTAAGGCCTGCCTCCTCCTGTGCGTCATTTTGACGCCGGAGGATAAATAAGGCGCACATGCCTTAGAGTAATTTTTTGCACGAGAACGCCTACCTTCCATGTCATTAGTGCAAGGTAGGTTTTCAAGTACAAAAAAATGACTCAAACTCCATAACTTTGGCGCTGGACAGGTCTAGCACTAAAGTACAATTATGGAGTTAAGTTTGCCCGGAATTTGCATTGAAAAAAATTACGTAAATCCAGCGCAAACAGTGCATAGATATGGGCCTTGATGTGTCTGTGGTGACACAGCACAGGGTTTCGAGTATCCAGGCAACAGGCTTGATGTCATCCTTTATGTGTCAGCAGTTCAAGGCTTCCTGTTTCTGGACAACACTCCTGATGCCAATGCAGCTGCTGAAACATTCATAATACAGCATGAGAGTTTTCTCATGGAAATGAAAGATGTCTCGAGGTTTTGTGGTCGCAGTGAGCAGCACAAGCGTTTCAAAGGTGACTGCTTCCCCGTGCAATCGAATTACGTCTCAAGGAGGTTCTGTGGTCATGCAAGATTTTCGAGGGTGACTCACAAGGGTTATTTTAAGGTAATCAGCTAGCAAGTAGATACGGCTTTACACATTCTCACAATTCTCCAACATACAGAGCATTAAGGCCCATATTTATACTTTTTACGCAAAACTGCGCTAACGCAGTTTTGCGTCAAAAAAATTAGCGCCGGCTAACGCCATTCTGAAGCGCCTTGCGGGTGCCGTATTTAAACAATGACGTTAGCCGGCGTTAGCCGCCGGCCTGCCTGGTGTGCTTTGAAAAAAACTACGTACACCAGGCAGCGCCGGCGTAGGGGGATATGGAGCTTGGGCGCCAAAAAATGGGGCAAGTCAGGCTGAGGCAAATTTTTCGCCTCAACCCGATTTGCGCCATTTTTTTCGACTCCCAACCCCCATAGAAATGACTCCTGTCTTAGCAAAGACAGGAGTCATGCCCCCTTGCCCAATGGCCATGCCCAGGGGACTTCTGTCCCCTGGGCATGGTCATTGGGCATAGTGGCATGTAGGGGGGCACAAATCAGGCCCCCCTATGCCACAATTTTTTTTTTTTTAAAACCCTTACCTGAACTTACCTTAATGTCCCTGGGATGGGTCCCTCCAGCCTTGGGTGTCCTCCTGGGGTGGGCAAGGGTGACAGGGGGTGTCCCTGGGGGCATGGGAGGGCACCTCTGGGCTCCTTCCGAGCCCACAGGTCCCTTAACGCCTGCCTTTTACAGGCGCTAAAAAATGGCGCAAAAGCGGCCGTACGTCATTTTTTTTGACCCGCCCACTCCCGGGCGTGAATTTTGCCCGGGAGTGTAAATACGGCGCACATGCCGCGGAGTCAATTTTTTAGACGGAAACGCCTACCTTGCATATAATTAACGCAAAGTAGGTGTCCACGCTAAAAAATGACACTAACTCCATGGACTTTGGCGCTAGACGCGTCTAACGCCAAAGTATAAATATGGAGTTAGTTTTGCGTCGGAATTGCGTCAAAAAAAATGACGCAATTCCGGCGCAAACAGAGTATAAATATGCCCCTGAGTCCCAAGGTTAATCCTAACTGGACTTCCAGCTTTATCCACCATAAGCTAATTAGGGACGAAGCGAGAGTCGGGCAAACACTTGGCTGAAAACAGTCAGCCTAGTAAAATTAGGGGCAAAAGGAACATCAGCCAAACAATTTGCCCCAATCAGTCAGCTTAGTAAATTATGCACCCACCAAGTATTAAGGAAAGCTGATACGACTAACATCCATTCCAAGGAGATTTTCAGATTTCCTGTGCTGTGTTTATTCTCCTTTTCTTCAAAGATGTTGAGCTGTCCTGATCTTTACACCTCCAATGACCCTCAGTGTGAAGTTGAGGATATCCACGCTGCTAAGATAGGTTTAAGGTATACCATATATCCAGGACCTGTAAATTGAATGCCTCCAGTGGGCCTGCAGAATTTATTCTGCTGGCCACTTAAGTAGTGCTTTAAAACATGTCCCAGGCCAGCCATTGCAGCCTGAATGCAGTGTTAAACTGTCATATCGGCTTGGCATTTTAATCCCTTTTTGTGCCTTAAACTCTCCTTTTATTATTTGTATGTTGCCCCTAAGTTAATCCTTAGGTAGCCCATAGGGCAGAGTGCTGTGTAATTATTAGACAGGGACTTTTAAGATTCTGGTAGTAAAAAACTGCTTAACTCATTTGCCAATACTGTGAGGCCTACTCCTCTCATAGGATAAGATTGAAGATTCCTTATTACATTTAGTAAGCTGAAATTTGCAAGTCAAAGCTGGCATTTATATCATGTTTAGTCTCTTTGGAATTGTAATGAAAAACCCATTTTATTGGTAAAGTTGGGTTTTTGACTACAATTTTAAAAATGTCAATTAGAGAAAGTTAGCATTTTCAGCTTTCGCATTTTTGAGCCTGTAGCCTGGCTCACATGACTGGGTGTAAATGACAGTTAGAATTTGTGAATTGTTTCCAGAGAACCACACAATAGAGGTAATAGATGTGCATGAATGGGCAATTTTCTGGCATGGTGGCTGGGCAGAGCTGAGCATAGCTCCAGTTGTAATTGAATAGCCTGTGCTCTGCCTTCAAACAAAGGGCCTATTGACCTCAAATTTTCACTGCAGGCACCTTGAAACCATGGTGGGGGTGGCAGGAAATTCCATGCTAGTAAAAGCTAGTGTCTAGAAACTTCTCTCCTCTTCCAGATACAGGGCACCAGGTCACAAAAAGGATCGCAAGTGACATCAACTCTTCAGTACACTTATGGATCTGTGGATACTCTCCTAGGAAGAAGGAGTGCTGTTCTGCTGGAAGGACTGCCACTCTGCTGGACTGCTGTTCTGAAGGACTGCTGGATTGCTTCCCTGTTGCCCTGCTGTTCTGGCACCTTCAATGGGAACACTAGGGCTGGAGCTTCAACTTTCCTAGGACCTCCAGAGTAACTTAAAAGGGCTAGTTTGTAGGCCTCCTATTCGGAGCCATAGAGACACAAAAGGCTTCCTCCATCGTTTACCTGTACCTGGGCCCAGCCTCAATGAGTACTGACCATCCAAGTGGTGCCCTTCCAGTACTGGACACCGAGAACTGGTGCTAAAGTTACCCAGTTGGCCAAAATCTAAAACTGAGGTCTTAAATTATGGCCCAAAAATGTTCTGAGAGACAGGAGAAGACCATAACTAACATGCTTGCCTAGCTGCCTGAGGTGCATTGCTGGTTGAATTAAAGCTTTTCCCTCTACGTTCTTCTCCATAGCAGCAAATCCATTTCAGTCATTGTTTGCCAACGGGGTCTCCAGCCTTGTGGCTCTGCCTTCCCCTACAGACCTCTGCCTAGTCCCGCTGGAGATTTTCAACTTCCATTTCAAAGACTAAGGTCCTGATTTAGAGCTCAGTGGGGAGGAGAATACTCCATCATAAATGTGACGGATATCCCTTTCGCTGTATTACGATCCCATTCTATGCTATGGAAATCATGATACGGCACATGGGACATCCATCACGTTTATGACGGAGTATTCCCTCCACCAAGATCTAAATCAGGCTCCAAGTCCAAACATAGAGATCTTTAACATGGTTTTGACCTAATGTTATCCGACAATGAAGCTCCCTTTTTGGGCACCTCTTGCAGCTTTGTCCCGCTGACCTTTACCTTCTCAGAAACGTTTTCTCTGAATTTCTTTTAAGTCCAAAGATAAACACTGACTGGGCTCAATTCACTTCTTCTATTCAAACCACGCTCCATAACAGTTGGCAATATTTTTCAACTTTAGCCCTGTCTTGCATGACTAAATATCCATGTTTGGCACTTTAAACTTTTAGGTGCTAGTTTTTATTCAACATTGAAAAATTCACAACTCTGGTTTTAGTATTTAGGTTTTTGTTTCATTGGTGTGCAATCATTTATTAAGATTGACTCTATTTTTCTAAATTGGTTTGGGATTTTTCTTGTATTGTGTTTTCACTTTATTGCTGTTTGTGTGCTGCTTAAATACATAACTCATTGCAGCTAAGTTATTCATATGGTATAAAAGTAAAGGTGCCATAAAAGGGACTTATTTGTTGCAAACTACAAATAAGTCCTCAATGATTCTGAGATGTTAAAAAATGAATGACATCAATATTGAATAAAGAAACAAACAAATATATTAATCAATTAAATAAGATTGACCAGCAGGTGTATTAACAAAAACACTCTTATATTTTCAAAAATATGAGAACATCCAGCATCAATTTGTAGGCATACCTAAACCAATAACTACAAAGGTAGATGTGGTAGATATAGTGTGACGTAGTTCTATCAAACCAAATGTCCATGTATCAATAACCCACTCAATAATCATAAAATAATGATCCACAATTGCAAGCTGAATTGGGAAGTTAATGTTGAGTTGGGTTGTGCGTCGACATTTCGACCCCGCTGGAAAATGCCATTGAGACCATCATCCGGAATTGAAATTTATGTAAAGGAATAGATGTCCTCCTAGGGGTAAGGAAATGTCCATGGATCAACTCTTTAGACTATACACCTACATAAAGGTTATTGTAGAAAAATAGAAAAAGGGGCCATTACTACTGGAAACTAAACTGAAGAGGGACAGCATCATAAGACGTGCTTAGAAGCAATATGTGAATCCCAAAAGATAAGCTGGTGGAGAAGGTTGCATGCCTAAAAAGTGAAGAATTTCAAGGAAGTCACCCAAACAAGGTGCTTATAATCCACTTACTTAACGTACAATTTCAATTGCAATGAGAACATCCTGGCACAAATTCTTAACAGCCCAATAGGACTTTCAGAACATATGAGATCTAAAGGAATATAACAATAGCTAGTAAGTGTTCTCTTAAAGGTCAGATTCTGTTTAAAATAGACCTGAACTATAAAAACACCAAGATGAACAGACTCTAATTGGGCTTGAAATTAGCTCATAACCACTGCATCTACAGAAACGAACAACCTAGCCGACTGGTCATGTGTAATGTATCATCCAGAACCTGAATCCAAAGGAAAGCCTCTTCAATGCAATATTAAAATGGTAGTTACAAGCACCTGTATATTGCAAACCATTTTCAGAGAGGCACAACATTGTGTATGTAGTTGAGGTACAATGCTTTGAGCAGTAGTTTAGGTATGTCTATTCAAGCTTAGAATGTGGAATGAATCAAAATAAAGACAGTGTCTTGGTCATGAGAACAAATCGCTTAAAATAAATGCTATCACGCTTCCAGGATGTAAACAAATAAACATTTATTGTACATGGAAACAACAATAGTATGAACATGGTGATTGCCTCAATCTGTAAAAATTAGTCATCAATAGGATTGATACTGAGCGGTGAAAGAACAACAAGAGAACACAGCGTCTTCCCAGCATGAAGCAAGCTTCTCAAAAGATGTTTCTGTCATTGCCTAAATCTACGCATTGAAGACGGTACCAGAAGTAATAGAAATAGTGGGGCATATTTACACTTTTTGATGCAAAACTGCACTAAAGCAGTTTTGCATCAAAAAGTTTAGCACTGGCTTGCCCCATTCCTGAGTGCCAGCCGGGCGCCATATTTATGGAATGGTGCAAGACAGTGCAAATGGTGGGATAGTGTAAAAAAAATGACGTTAGCCAGGTGGGGTGGCGGCATGGGAGAAGGGGGTTTTGCACCAAAAAATGACGTCAGGCTGGTTAGAGGCAAACAAAATGGCTCTAATCAGCTTAGCGTCATTTTCTAATGCAAAACCATCCATACATCATGACTCTTGTCATAGAGAAGATAGGAGTCATGCCCACCACCCCAGTGACCAGCACAAGGAACCAGTGTCCCCTGGGCATGGCCATTGCACCGTGTGCCATGCTGGGGGCCCATAATTGGGCCCCCGATGGCACTTTAATTTTAAAAAATACTTACCCATACTTACCTTACTCACCTGGGATGGGGTCCAGGATCCTCCGGTGTCCCTATGGTGTTGGGGGGGTGTTCCTGGGGTTTGAGGAGGGCACCTCTGGACCCATTCCATGGTGTTTAACCATGGAAATTGGTCCACAAGTCTCCTAACACCTGGTCTGACCCAGGCATTAAATAATGGTGAAAAGCAAACTTTGCACCATTATATAGTCCCTCCTCCCACCCGTGCGTCATTTCAGCACAGGGGGATAAATATGAGGGTATCGTGTTAGCACCATTTTTAGATGGGAACGCCCCCCCTTTCATCTCATTGACGCAAGGTAGGTTCACGCATCTAAAAAATGGTGCAAACTCCAATATTTAGATAAGCCCGAATGTGTTTAAAAACTAGTTCATCAACCTTAAGCATCCATCTGGGAAGTATATAGTGGTAAAAAGAACCTTATTTTGCCATCTTGGGGAAATGTTAAATAACAAAAAGCAAGAAGAAGAATTCAGAAAAGGCCCACATATCCTTTGTAGTAATGACACCCTAAAGTGAGAAGTTATATAAGATAACCACATATTCTATATTATATGGAAATTGAGTGAATCGGCTGAAGGAGCCAAAGAGACGTCACATTGGTATTAATGAAACATAATCATAAAGTCATCTCTATTTTAAGCAAAGAAAAAATAAATTAATTATTACCAACAGTAATTTACCAAACAGAGTGGCTCATTATCACATTTCATGACAAAATTAACATGATTCTAAACAAGAGTCTAAAGATGAGTTTAAACCCCTTTGCCCACTGTCCAGTCTCCAAATCCACTGTTGTTCCTGAATGGGTAATATGGCAAGGGAATGTAATAAAATAGATTATATTACTCAGGAGTGATCAAGATGATTCCTGCCTTCATCCTCCCCATCCAGCCACGAAACATGGCTAGAACCCACCAGACACCTCTGCCAGATGTGTGATTACCCTGGGGACTTGCTGAGAGCCCAGACACAGCTACAGTGAAGCAGCAAGGTTCAGAGAGTTGCCAGAGTGACGTATCACTCAGGGCGCAGATGAGACACAGCACGGAGCCTTGTGAGCCTAATGATTTTGGGGATGGTCTGTTTCAAACAAAAGTGAAGTGACTGCGGTGAGGAGACAGTGCTTGGTGGGATGGGGGGCAGCCCTGCCCTGCCAAAGAGATGGATCACTGGCTGGGCCACAAAGAACTCCGGGCTTTCCCCCTGCCTGCCAGCTTGAACCTGAGCGCTCTTGGTTTCAGTCGTAGATGCACGCCTAGAGAAATTGCTTGTCTGCCTCTCAGGGGTGAGGGACACAGAGGTGACGAGCTGCTGCACAGCGATGGAGGGGCATAGTGAGAGGCCCAGATCCTGACTTCCGTGATTAGAGGAGGCCCCACACTGACTGTGATAAAGGTGCCCGCATTAGCTGGAAATTTCTGCCTCATGTGCAGGTCTTTTAAACGAAGCACGTCCATGGACCCGGGACTACCTTGGGCCTGCTGACTGTCGACTGCCCATGGGGGCCTTGCCCAACCAAGCCTGTGGCCTCCAGTGGCCTACTGGATTTGGCCCTCGATGCCCTACTATTTCAGACTTTCCTGCAGTCACAGATGAGCCTACCTGGACTGCCTTAATTTGTACATCCTGCTGAGTCAAAGGACCCTGCCTCCACAGTTTTGGCACCTCAACGCAGGTGCCAGTGTATTACTGAGCCTGTTAGGCAGTGATCTACTGAAGTCTACATTGCCGCTGACCATTTCTGAGCCTTAAAGCACGGTGCACCCCATTGCTTAGAGCTTTCACCACCTCGCCTGCCACTGTGGAAAGCGTGTGGTGGCAAACAAAGACTCAGATGAGGTGCCTGTGGCCTCTCCTCCATCCTGCGGTCCCTGAAAAGGACACTCACCTTTTTGAGTGATTATACACTGCTGGACTCTCACCCGGGCGATTTGGAGTGACAAAGCCCTTTGCCTTGGGTGGCACTCCAGGCCATTCTGTGAAGCTCTGTACACAGACTTAAATTACAACACATGACTGTACAAATTAATGGATGAGTGCTTGCTGTGTGCTTAATGGACTGGTGGTGGGCTGCTCTCACTTCACACTTGAGCACTCAGAGGACCTGTCTTGCAGATTCTAGACAGTTTTCTTTACACCGCGTTCAGGGATTGCTGGAGACCCCCTAAATGGCCTAGTATACATTGCACCCAGGGGGAAACCCAGGACCAAAACTGCTGGTACTCAGCAACATGCAGAGGAATCCTCTGGTCCACCAAACATGGTGATCAAGGACATTGACCCTTCACCAGCAGCAATACATCACCACATGGACAAGATACTGGTCACCAATGCGGACACAGTGGAGTCTCTGCAGCAAGACATCAGTGCAGTATCTGTGGCTTTGGGGCTGCTTTGGACAGAACATGGAAAATTGGCTCACCCTATCAAGGTTGTGGAGACGAATATGACTGTGCTCCACCTTGATCCCAAAGTGCTGACCTCCCAGATGGAGGCCCTTTTGTGATAAAGTGCGACTCTTGGAGCGGAAGACGCAGAAGGGCATAACCATCACAAAGAAACCAGGCTGGTGGTTCTCCCCAAAGGAGCAGAAGGAGATGACATTGGCTCTAGTCAGAAGTCACTCCTAACCAACTTACAGCCTTCTTCGCACTGGAGCGTGCCCACAGAATGGCAGCCTGCTGTCCTGCCCCTGGCCACCCACCTACCCCAGTAGTGGCCAGACTGCTTCACTTTTGAGAAAGTGACATGATACTCCACAGGGCAAGGTCAGTAGGTAGGCCCCTTCGCAGTGAAAAATAGCAGTCTCGATATACCGTGATTTTACAGAAGGTGTCCAGGAGAAAAGGGCATTCTTTGTGGAAGAGAAAAAGGCTCTCAGAGTGGAGGGCTTGCAGTACTCATTGATATTGCCTGCCAGATTGAGGATTATCCAGGATGGCTGCACACATTTCTGTAATGACCCAGATGCAGCTTGGGAATGGATTGAGGCCTATAAGGCAGGTACTTCTTTTCTTGCATCTCACCACGATAAGGGGGCTCCCAGACATAGTCCACAGAAGTGCCCATGGGGGACCCCTAGGAGTCGGGCCCTGAAGAAGCCATCCTCATCGCAGACAGAGCAGGAGTGTGCTGCTGCACTCCAGGTGATTGTGAAGATAGCAGCGCAAAGGGAATCAGGCTCAGACCCTTAAACTTCCTCTGATAGGAATTCAGTGGTATCTGACTCCAGAATTTCCTTGATGTCAGAATCAGGCCTTTCAGAGGTGGTACCAAGTTAGACTGATGACTTGATCTGAGCAGCTCCGAGGGGATTGAGGTGAAGATGCACCCCCATGGGACTGAGAAGGGCTACACATTTTTTTCAATAACAGTGACCTTGCCCAGTACATGGCTGTGGAGACTTGCCCGACAGACTGAGACCTCACTACTTCTATGGCTGCGATAGGGAATAGGAGGGGGTATTTGTAATGTGGGGGTGGTTGAATACCTACAAGGCACAGGTAATATGGGCTGATGTGACAGAATCACTCAACACACAAAATGGCCTATCCCTTCAGAAATGCTTCTTCTCAGATTCTCAGAAACAGGAGAGCAAAGTCCTACTGGAATGTTCATACTCACAGATTAGGGTGGAAAACCCTTGCTGGACCGCTCTTGAAATGGGGAGCTCACAGTTGGGATTCATCTTTCTTTATTTGTTTTGGCTCTGTTGCAGGGTCTGTATTGCATGCCGACAGGAGGGACTGGGATGGACAGAGGATTCTGGGGAGGCTGGCGAAGCCTATACATCTGACCGGTATATATGCAGGATTATCATCACACCTTAACCTTTTTGACTTGGAATATCTGAGTTATAGGCTCTGCCTACAAGTGCCACAACATTCATAGATACTCGGGTGCAGGCGGCTATGTTTCAGGAGATGCACCTGGTTGGGAGTGAGGTGGAATGCCTGAGCTCTAGGTGGCAGGGCCAATTGTACATCACCTCACATTCAGCATATGCCCAAGGAACATTGATTCGGATAAGAGCAGGGATGCCCTTTGAACTATCCTGCTCTGTCATAGATCGAGGGGGGTGCTTCATTTTCATCAATGGCAAGCTGTTGGGCAGGTACAACACTCTTGGGAGTATTTGTTTTCCAAACGAGGAACAGGAGGCCTTTTTCCTCTCACTATCCGTGCCGCTGCATTACTGGTTAAAGACAATCTTCTTGCAGGTGGGGATTTTACCTTCATGACAGATGTTCTTCTAGAACATTCTACACCCCTGATACCAGGGGAGATGGCTCATAAGGTTGTTGAGGGCTTAAGGGACTGGATGGGTAGGTGGGATCTTTCCGAACAGTTGAGAATGTAATACAGGATGATGCAGGATTATTCCTACTACTCTACTATTTACCACCTCCACACCCACCTGGACAAATTTAGCTCTTCCATAACACTTGGGGCCTGATTTATACTTTTTTAGCACTGCATTTATGTTATATTTTGATGCAAAAGCGGCACAAACTTACAAGATATAATTGAATTTTTTAAGTTTGCGCCGCTTTTCCGTCAAAAAATGACGTAAATGCAGCACTAAAAATGTATAAATCAGGCCCTTAGTATGTGACGTATTCAGAATATTTGGGAAGTATGGTATCTGATCATAGCACACCATTGTTGGGGTTCTGGCTAGTTGAGGAGTGCCTGGTGATCCCCCCATGACGCCTGAACCCTCAGTCCCTAGAAGATAGTTGCTTTAGGGACTCTCTGGGGAAGGTGATAACCCAATACTTCAATGCCAATGAGAGCTCTGCTTCATTGGGAAAGGTGAAATGGGAAGCTTTTAAGGTGGTAGTCCATTAGCATTGCTTGCGTCAATTAACTGGCATTAGGAAGACCCTGAACAGGGAGTTGCTGACACTTGATGGCAGCTTACACAGGTTCGACAGTACCTTGAGCCTGGACAGGGACACGCCAGCTCGCCTCAAGGGGGCCCGGGAGCAATACAATGCAATCCTATAATGTTTGCACTGTCATGATTGCAAAAACATTGTAGCTAGGGTACATGACAAAGAAGGCCAGGCCAACTATTAACCTCCCATGGCACCCATCACACAAATTCAAACAGCAGGAGCTGCAATGTAATATTCTACCAAAGCATTAACACCACATTCTGCAAAGATTATGAAACATTATACAAGCACCCAGAACTCTAGTGCCAGATGTGCAGACAGCCTTTTTACAATGACTGCTGCTCTGGGAACTTTCACACTAGGCCAGAGAGGCCCTGGGAGGCCCAGTGACTGTACTGGAAATTCGGTTTGCAATAAGGGAAATGTTGACTGGGAAGACACCAGGCCCAGATGGTTTGCCTGCAGCGATCTACTATAACTTTGCAGTAAGTCTGGCCCCAAAGTTGGAGTCATCATATGCGGAATCTCTGCAATTTGGGATGCTGCTGGTGTCCACACAAGATGCAGGCATGGTCCCACTCCCTAAAAGTCGCACACAGGGTGTCCACACTGTTATATTCCATCCCTTGTCCATGCTCAAACTGGACTTCAAGATCCTCAGCAAGACTCTGGCCTATCAACTGCTTCCCCACATGCCAGCCCTGATCCATGAAGACCAAAATGTTTTTATTCCCTCTCATAGAATGTCTCTTAACCAGCGACAACTTCATCAAGTCCTCTACCACCCTGAGGCCCAATCCTGGCTAAGAGCCACGTTAATGTCAGTTGACCTGGAAAAAGCCTTTGCCTCAATCCAATGGGAGTTCCTGTTTGCTGGCATGCAGGTGATGGGTCTGGGTGAACACTGGAACAGTTGGGTTGGGCTGCCTTACTCAGCACCTATGGTGCGCAATAAGACAGTATATGTCATCTCCTCACAATATAAAGTCTCCAGTGCTTTAGGGGTACAAGGCAGAGATGTCCTCTGTCCCCTCCTCTTTTAGACTTGGCTTTCTAGCCACCGGTGGAACTCTTTAAACAGGAGGGAGTGGGCACTGGAATAGTGGTGGAGGGTAGAGAACATCGCATCTCCCTATGTGCCGATGATCTTCTGCTCTGATGGACCGGCAGGGGCGGAGAGAGTCTTTTGCCATCTGGCTGAATTTGCGGCACTTTCTAGCCTTCAAGTAGACAAGGCCAAAACCTGCTTGTTCCCATATTACCAGGACCCCAGTGGCCACCCACAGTTCCACAGGAGTTGACTTGGTCCCCCGTTTCTACAAATACCTGATTATTCAGATTTTCCGCTCGATAGAGGACCTCAGGTAGGGTAACTCGGGAAAGGCCCTTCGGTCTCTCAGGTCCTGTATCCCCTTCTGTCATTCCCTTAAGCTGCCTATCATTGCTAGGATCTCACATCCAAAATGGTGATTCTCCCTTGAATTCTTTATTTTTTTACTAACCTCCTTGTTAGTGTACCTCTCTCCTGGCATAGACAATTAGATTGATTGTTGCATGAACTGAATTGGGATGGGAACCAGCACAGTCTCACTGGAAGTTTTACGTCATCCTCCTAATGAGGGTGGCCAAGAGCTGCTGGAATTTGAATTGTATTTCCTAGCAGCGCAGTTACAATGGGTTTCCTATTGGCTGGCTGGTACCAGACTGGTAGAGTTCGGCAAGATGGGATTAGGTCAACATGAAGGCCTTCTGTTGGTGAAACTACATTGCCCAGCAATGCCAATTCCTCAACCAGGGACAATGTTGGTGATAGCCCTCAGATGCTGGAAGTGCAGTGTGCACATAAAAGTGGGTACTCCTTTTTATGTGCCCGCTTTGTCACTGGTGGGCCTAGCCTATGGGGACCCCCTCACTCACTTCATAACTGGGAAACTAATGGCCTAGTCGGAGGCAGACTTAACCAAAGCTGGTGACTCCTTCCAGTTGGCTCTATCTCCAACTGGAAGATTTCGAGGAACAGTAATGTCTACCAGTGGGTCAATTTCTGACTTCTGAAGTGCTAGCTCGGACCTTTGAAGAACTATGGACCACTGGATGAGAGAAGCCGATAAAACATAAGGTCTTACAGATGCTGGTACCCATGTGTACAGCGCGGCACCTGGTCAGATGGTTCTATAGATTGCTGAACAGTATGGTCCGCAAACCCCTGGTATTATGTAGGCACCACTGGGAAGATGCCCTGGGATGAGAATTCACTTGCCAAGAGTGGCGAATATTATTAGACTACCCTAAGAAAGCATCCAGAAACGTGTTTAAAATACACTCAATTTATTCATCTCCACATGACGTATTTGATGCCTACACTGGTTGCAAGTCATTTATGTAGGCGACCCGTGCGGGTACACCCGTAGCAACCTGTTAGACGCAGGTTTCCGTCATATGAGTTGGAGCTTCCCACGGCTCCAATCATTCTGTACTGAGGTAATATGCTCACTTAATGCTACACTGAGGAGGTCTGTTTTGTGCAGCCTTAAGGTTTGTTTTGTGGGACTATTTCCCACACCCCGTAAGCACAAGGTAGGATCCCAGTTCTTGGATATGGCTTTGGTGTTGGCAAGTAGATGAATTGCAATGGCCTTGAAGACAGCAGCAGGACCAGTAGTAAACAGCTGGGTGCATGATGTTACAAAGTGGGGTAGAGCTGAAGAGATGGCTTTGCTTCACAAATATGAAAAGGGAGTAAGGTGGTGACCACTGGTGGGGCTGTGGTCTGAAGTCCTGGAAGCCTGGGAACACCCTGGGGTGATTTCTGAAGAGGATTCTGATAGGGTTGACGATCATCTGGCGAACAAACCTGACGATGCAGCAAGAAATAGATAACAGGATGATTTAGGGACTTTTTGGGGGTCTTTTCTGTTGACCCTTCTGTCCCATGATGCTGACTGGCAGAGTAATAGGCATGCCCATTGTTAATATTGGGAAAGTCGATGTCGATGTGCACCATGACACAATCACATATACCAACAAAATCACATCACTATTAGCTAATCCACACAAAATGAGCTCTCCATCAATCCCAACTCCAAGATACATAGTCAGGCAGGTTCTGAAAGCTGGGCCTGACAGTACTGACTGACAGGTCACATGTGGGGAGGCACATAGCCAGCAGACAAACACGCAAAAAGAAAACTCAGATCACAGAAAGATGCAGCAACACCACAGTGGTTCCAGAAGATTGGCCGCCATAAAACAGATGGAAGTATGATGGATCAAAGCATGGTATGTCACGCATGCCTTTACAACGTGGTCTTTACAATGACCCCACCTTTACTATGCATGCCTTCACCACAAAGGCATTTATAACAAATTTCTTTCTAAAAGCATGTTTTGTAATGGAGCATGCATGGTAAATTCTCCCCTGCCCCTACACCTCCTACACCTGACATCATATTCAACCTGCTTGAGCGCTTAAAAAGGTCCCTTCCACCCATGCCCAGAGCCCAAACGCCCAGCCCTACCCTGCACTGTCTTAAAACCTACCCCTTCCTTTCCTAAAAGCTACCCTGACCCCCCCACACCACCCTAAACACTAAAACCTACCCTGTCCTAAAAACTACCTGACCCCCCCACCCTAAACACTAAAAGATACCCTGTCCTGTCCTAAAAGCTAGTCTGCCCCCACACTAAACCATAAAAGCTACCCTGCCACATAAAACCTATCCCACCCTGTCCTAAAAAATACCCCAACCCCTGCCCTGCAACCTAAAACCTACCCACCCTGTCCTAAAAACTATCCTATCCCTGCCCTAAATCCTAAAATCTACCCTACCTTTTCCCAAAACCTCCACTGCCCTGTCTTAAAAACTACCCGACCCACTGCCTAAACCCTAAAAGATACCCTGCCCTGTCCTAAAACCTACCCCGCCCTGTCCTGAAAACTACCCCAACCCTCGACACCCCCTTTCTAAACCCTAAATGTTACCCTGCCCTGTCTTAAAATGTACTCTTAAAAACTACCCCGACCCCACACTTAACTGTAAAACCTATCCTATCCTAAAACTACCCCTCCCTGTCCTAAAAAAAAAATGACCCTGACCCCTGCCCTGAAACCTGAAACCTATCCTTTCCTGTCCTAAAAACTACCCCGCCTGCATCCTAAACCCTAAAAGCTATTCTGCCCTGTACTAAAACGTACCCCACCCCTGTTCTAAAAACTCTCCAACCCCAGCTCTGAACCCTAAAACCTACCCTGTCCTAAAAACTGCCCCACCATGTTCTAAAACTACCCTGACACCCGACCCCACCCTGAGCCCTGAAACCTACCCCCTGTCCTAACAACTACCCCAACCCCGCCTTAACCCTAAAAGCTACCCTTTATTGTCCTAAAACCTACCCCAACTTGTCCTAAAAGCTAACCAGGCCCCCCGCCCTAAAACCTAAAACCTACCCGGTCCTAAAAACTACCCACCCTGTCCTAAAAACTACCTTGACCACCAACCCCGCCTTAAACTCTAACACCTAACCTGCCATGTCCTTAAAACTACCCCGCCCTAAACCCTAAAAGCTACCCTGCCCTGTCCTAAAAACTAACCTGACCCTGCCCCAAACGCTAAAACCTAAAAACCTACCCTGTCCTAAAAAACCCTGACCCTGAACCCTAATACCTTCCCCAATCTCTACAAAAAACTACCCTAAGCCCCCAACCATACCCAGTCCCACTTACCACTCTCTCTTCTGGTCACTGCTTCTTCCTATTCTGCCAGGACTGCTCTCTCCCATTACCACACATATGCATGGTAAATGCATGCGTAGTAAATGCATATGCGTGGTAATGGCAGCGTGGTCAATGTATAGCATTCAATTGATTGTGTTGCTAGTAACGTTTCTCAAACACACATGGCTGGAGGGTCAGCCACATGAAGTTAGGAACTCACAGCCAATCAGAACACAGCATACACAGTAACACACAGTGATCATGTGCCTCTCAGGTCAGACATCTGAACTCATTATCAGCTGGCCCACATTGTGTCCATGCAAGGTCAAGACTCACCTGCATTTGTGATCAGGTAATTATTTTCTGACTTCATGACAACTTTTTACATTCCTCACCTGAATATGAATGTTTTAATTGTTTTATTGTGCCCAAAGAAATGCTTATAACACCGTGCAGAACAAATGTACCTTGAGATAGTCCTCAGATCCCGGTTCTGTAATTGTTCTTCCGGCTGTAATGTTTGTTGTTAAACAAACTGTTCCTTTTTTGCCAAATGCCTCTTGTCTTTAGTTTTTTTAAGGTACATTGAGTAACACCATCCCCCGGCAGCTTGGAAGCCCACCACATCTCCCAGACCGCAGGTTTCCCCTTATTAAGTCTCTTCAGCAGGCTATCCAGAGCACTTTTACCAATCTCATCACCTTCTGTTTAGTCCTAAAGGAGTAAAGTAACAGGACGCAACTGACCTGTGGAAAGCTAATTTTTTTAGTTTCTATTTTTCTTGCATTTGGTTTAGTGTTGAGTGTTTATCAGTGTAATTACTGACATATGTGTATTTCCTCTTTCCCTTTTACTGCTCTCGGGCACTAGAGTATTATTTTCAGCCACCAGGAGAACGAGCAAGTATCAACAGTCAGTACAGCTGCTGTATGAGCTCTGAGCTTTAGATCATATTAGCAGGGAATTAGAGTGCTGACCGGGAGGGAAGGCATGTCTTACTTGCTATCTCACATAAACACTCCCTTCTCACACACTGACCTGGTATTTGTTATGCTGTTCAGTGACTCCTGCTTTGCTGTTGGATGATATATATGGAATTAACGTTGACACTGCCTGAACAACAGAAACATTGCCTTGAAACTGTTTGTGATGCATTCCTGAAATACCAAGAAACATATGCTAGAGATGGGGTCTCTAGTTGGCAGTCAATTTACACCCTGACGAGTAGGGATCCTCACTCTGGTCAAGGTAAGGGAGTCACACAGCCAAGATAACCCCTGCTCATCCCCTTGGAAGCTTGGCACAAGCAGTCAGGCTTATCTCATAAGCAATGTGTAAGGTATTTGTACAAAACACAACCAAAATGGCAAAAATCCAATATACACAGGCAAAGATATGATTGTATTAAAGTAAAGAGTCTTAGGGGCATATTTATACTCTGTTTCCACCTGATTTGCATTGTTTTTTGTGTTTTTTTAACGCAAATTCGGTGCAAACTTAACTCCATATTTATATTTTGGCACTAGACATGTCTAGCACCAAAATATTGGAGTTGACGTAATTTTTTAACTGCGGAAAACTAGCTTGCGTCAATAAGATGCAAGGTAGGTGTTCACGGGCAATAAATGACTTTGATTTTGTCTAGTGTTTTTGGAGTTATGTAGCGCAATTATGAATTTGAATGTTTGAGTATTTAAAAAAAAATTGTTAGGTATTAGGTAATAATGTATATACTTGGGTATTTATTTAAAGGTATTTAAATTATTATGTGGATTTAGGGGTGTTATATGTGGGATGGAGGGGTTATGAATAGGGTTGGGTATTATTACTGAGGTATTAAAATTTGTATTTGAGTATTTTTGTTTAGGTGTGGCATGCTGTGGGTTAAGGGACAGGATATGTGGGATGTAGGGGTTATGGTGGGGAAGAGTATTAGTAATTGGGTATTAATTTATATACTTGTTTTTTTTTATATTGTGAAATATGGGTGGTGGAGTGTATTAATACTTGGGTATTTTATTAGGACTTTGAGTATATTTTTTTATATTTTTTTAAGGATATGTTGTGGATTAAGGGATGGAATGTATGGTTTGTGTATGTTATGGGTGGGGAAGTGTATTAATACTTAGGTATTAATTTATACACTTTCTTTTTTTAAAAATTGGGAATTTATGTTGTGGATTTAGGGCTGATATATCTGTCATTTAGGGGTTATGGGTGGGGGAGTGTATTAATACCCAGGTATTAATTTATAATGTGGGATACTTTTTTTATTTGTATTTTCTATAATTTATGTGGGTAAGGGGTGGGATATATGGGATGCAGCTTTTTATGGGTGGTGAATTGTATTAGTATTTAGGTATTAATTGATGCTGTTGATTAATTTTTAATTTTTGGGGGGGAAAATTATTTGTGGGATAAGGGATGGGATAGATGAAATGGAGGGGTTATGGGTGGGATAGTTTATCAATAGTTAGGTATTATTTTAAATAATTTGTAAATTTTTATTAAATATTTACAAATATTGTAATGGGTAAGGTATGGGATAAATTGGTTGTAAGGGTTCTGGCTTGGAAAGTTTAGTAATACTGAGGTATTAATTTGTAGAATTGGGATTTTTTTGTATTTGTTTGGAAAGCTTGCTGTGGACTTAGGTGTGGGATATATGGGATACAGGGGTTATGGGTGGTTAAGTATATTAATACTGAAGTATTAATTGATATAGTTGAGTAATTTTTTATATATTTTTTATTATATGATGTAGGATTAGGGGTGGGATATATGGGATGTAGGGGTTATGGGTGGGGAAGTGTATCAGTACTTTGGGTATTAGTTGGTACACTTGGGGAATATTTTATTTATTTTTTCAAAAATAAGCTGTGGGATAATAGATGGGATATATGGGATGTAGGTGTTATGGGTGGTAAGTATATTAATACTCAGTTGTTTTTTTATACACTTGGGAAATTGTAAAATTATTTAAACAAAATAAATTGTGGGATAAGGGATGGGGTAGATTGAATGGAGGGGTCATGGGTGTTGAAGTGTTTTAGTACTTGGGTATTAATTTGTAGGCTTGGATTATTTTGTAATTTAAAAACAAAAAACAAGTTTCGGATTTAAGGGTTATGGGTGGGAAGTATATTACTACTCAGGTATTATTTAATGTATTTGCGTATTTCTTTTTATTTTTTTATTAAAAGTATGAGTAGAATTAGGGGTGGGATATAGGGGATGTAAGGGTTATGGGTGGGGAAGTGCTTTTATAATCAGGTATTTTTTTTATACCTTTGGGTATTTTTTATATTGGTGTAAAATGTTTTTTTAGGAATGGAATTTTGTTTATTGGTGGATAATGATTTGGGAATGTATTGGTACTGTATTTTTTTTAGTAAAGGTGATTTTTTTTAATTTTTTTTTTTAGGTTTTTTATTGTATTTTTATTTTTTGCTGTTAAAGATGTATATATTTATTTGTTTGAAAATACTTATGTTTAAAAATGTATAATTGAATGTTTAATATATTAGTATTTGGTAGAGTAGAATTTTGATTATAAATATGTAAAAGTTTATTTTTGTAAAAACATTTTTTTTTTTATTTATTCTTAATTAGTTTTTGTCATTTTTTAAAATTTGATAAACTATTTTTTTAAATTTATTTTTAAAGTTTGAATATTTTTTTCTGGTGGGATAAAATTGATATGATTTTTTTTTTAATTACTTTTTTTAGATGTATATTGTTATATATATATTAAATTGTATTAATATTATTTTATTTAAATTTATTATTTAATTAAAAAAATTTGGAAAATACATAGATATTTTTATTCTAAACATTTTTAGGTGTTAGAATTTGTTTCATTCACGATAATAAATTTTTTTAAGATAGGACGGAAGCGGAGACCTCGGGTAAGTGGGATTATACTTTTTTTACAGTATGTTTTAGGGTATTTTTATTACAGAAATAGTTGGCGGAGGTAGTTATAAGGTAGGTAGTAGATTTTCGATGTTTGGAATGTTTTTTATGTTAAATTTTTTGTTTTCGTACAGTTTTGTATACAATAGTGGTATCGTAAAAAAAAGAAAAATAATGTTTAGCAGTGTTTTATGTTTACAATGATTGTACTGCTTTTCTAATAGTAATGAACAATTATCTTTTTGCTTGTGATAATTTTGTTTTAGGGATTTATAAGGAAGGCAATTGTTCGGTTTATGAAAAAATATATTTGGTTAATTGTAACAGCCTTCGTAATTATTTTTTTCTTTTGTATTAGTAGTGTCTTTTATTTCGTTTCCATGTCTTTTTGTTGATTGTTAATATTTTATTTTATGATGTTGCTTTGGTAAGTATGTGATTAATGTTTTTACTGTTTGGGTAAAAAATGTTTATGCAGTGTTTTTACTATTTGTTTTTTTTTCTAATTTCTGGTTTGGTAAAGTGTTACATTTAATTTTTTAATACTTTTTATCATATATATAGAGTTGTTTTTTTATCATCCATTTTGTATCACCAATTTTTTTTGGGGGGGATGATTAATGTTTATTTATTTTCTTTCTGCAGTATGAGATGCTTCTTCTATATTAATGAAGAAGATTTCTTCAGCAACACATGTTTGGATAAAGGCATGAAAACTTCAAAGGTAGGAACAATTTTGGTTGGATAAATTTAGTGTGAAAATAATTTCAAAAATGCCAACTTAATTGGTGGTCTATTTTTTTTAAACTGGCAAGTAATTTTTTAGTAGGTTAGTGGTTGTTAGTAATGTGGAATATATGCCAGACTGTCGAGGTAGTCTGATGCTGTTATTGTATCAAATTGTTGTATTTTTGCCAACATTCTTTCTGTCATTTCTTTGCTTTTCGACTTGCTAGCTAGAGTGACTGAGCAAGTCTCATTTCTTGGAAACTTTGCTCCTTTTTCAAAATTTCCATGAAATGATACAGGTTTGGGTGGGGTTTACCTATTGCTTTATTGAAGGAGTTGTGCCATCCATCTATGGCATTATTAGTCTTTGCACCACCTTCTAAGCAGGTCTGGTAGCAGTTCCACCATTCTATTGGAAATCTTGGCTTTCGCCTGCGACCAGATCTGTTTAGGTGTCCAATCCAGGTTTCTTCAAAGTAATTTAGTAAGGGTACGAATTTGTCTTCATTTACTGTATAATAGTTAGAGTCTGTTATTGTTGTGTAATCCTCGTCTAATTTTGCAGGTGGTACAAAGCATAATGCTGTCAGTTTTTTTTAATTCAAATTGTAGTATGCAGTCTGAGAAATATTCTCTAGTTAGGGATGATTTTTGTATTCTACGCCAATATGCTTGTGAAAAGTCGAAAAAGCATCCTTGAATGTGGGTTTGTGGATATATTTTCAGTATTGTGTTTATCATTGATAATTCGAAATCTAGTATCACTTTTCTAGGTGTTTTATTTAGTGTTTTGTTTTTGATTGTTGATCAAAATTCAGTGTAAGTAGAGGAATGTTTATCAGGCAATAATGCATACACTAGGGGGACTGTAGTGTTATTTTTTGTGGCATGTATAGTGTACATTTGAGTGAATGGATGGGGTGTAGATTTAAATGTTCCATTCATCATCCAAGTTTCACTATTTTGTGGGATTAGTAAGTTGCGTGTTGTGCTAAATATTAAAATTCTTTTTTTAGGGTTTTTGTTGTTGTGCATGAGGAAAGTTTCTTTGGAGAAGGTAATTTTTAGTTCTGGGGGGATGTTAATGTCTTCATAGGATTGTGGTGTTATATGTTGGGGATTACTTGCCAGTTTTTCTTGTTGAAACATTGGTAAGGTTTGGTATAGAAGGCATGCTACCTGCAATCTGTACGGGAATATTTTGTACTACCTCCCTTATAGCATGTCCGCAGGAGTCATTGGAGGAGTGTGCAATATGTTTTATTTTTTGTATGTTTTCTCTAATCTCAATTTCCATTGCAGAGGCAGAGTGGTTGTGATCTGTTGTCTTAACAACGGTGTTTTCCAGAGTAACAGCTCTGCCTCTGCAATGTGAAGAGTAGAATTGTACACACCTCCAATGACTCCTGAGGTTGACAACCTTGTCTCTGCAATAAAGATAACCTTCATACTTTAGTAGCTGGTTTCCGGTTCTTGAGGTCACGTAACTTGCTTCTCTTTGCGATGCCATTTGTGAAATATCTGCAAATAATATAAAAAAATAGATTATAAGAACTTTTTAGTTTTTAATTTTAAATCTGTGGTGGAATTACTTTATAAAATATTAAGTTAGTTAATGTATACTGTGTGGTCTTTGTAAGTGTTTGGTGTAGGTGGCATGTTAAGTTTTACATTTGGTGATTGTGTATTATCTGTTGAGGTAAGTAATTTTTGCTTTAAGATTTGTAAAAGTGGGTCTACTGTGTGACTAGTGTTTGTTCTGAGGTAAGTACTTGGTGGAGTTGTGATAGTATATTTTTTGATAGTCACTGTCCAGCACCTATGTTCATGTAAGTATGCAGTGAAGTTGGTATAGTTATTTTGGAATGTACTGAGTATTTGTAATGTGCTATGAGGTAAGTACTTGGTGGAGTTGGAATAGTAATTTTAGTGCTATTTACTGTCCAGCACCAGCTGTGAGGTAAGTATTTGGCGAAGTTGTAATAGTACATTCTTTTTGTAGTCACTGTCCAGCGCATACCCTAATGTAAGTATGTGGGGAATTTGCAATGATTAATTTGTAGTGTACTTAATGTGTGTAATCTCTTTTGAGGTAAGTAGTTGGTGGAGTTGGAATAATAATTTTAGTTCTATATAGTGTCCAGCACCTGCTTTGAGTTTAGTATTTGGTGGAGTTGTAATAGTAAATTGTTTTTAGAGTAATTATTCTGCACATACTGTCAAGTAATGATGTGGGGTATTTGCAATGGTTAATTTGCAATGTGCTGAATGAATAATTCCTATCTGGCCTGAGGTAAGTAGTTGGTGTAATTGCAATAGTAATTTTGATTCTATTTAGTGTGAAGCATGTGCTCCGAGGTAAGTATTTGGTGGATTTGTAATAGTAATTTTAGTTCTGTTTACTGTCAAGCAGCTGCTTTGAGGTACGTGTTTGTTGGAGTTGTAATAGTTAATTTTTTATGTAATGAGTATGCTGCATGTACCCTCACATTAGTATGTGGGGAATTCGTAGTGGTGATATTGTAATGTGCAGAATATTTGCTATCTGTTCTGAGGTAAGTAGTTGGTGGAATTGGTATAATTATTATAATTCTATTTAGTGTCCAGCAGTTGCATTGATGTATGTACTTGGTGGAGTTGTAATAGTTAATTTGTTTTTAAGTCACTGTCCTGTATGTATCGTCATGTAAGTCTGTGGGGAATTTGCAATGGTTTAATTAGATTTTAATAGTAATTTTGGTTTTATTTAGAGTGCAACATTTGTGCTTATGTAAGTAGTAGTTTCTGGAGTTGTAACAGTTAAATTATTGTATATTCAATGTGTAGTAGCTGTTATTACATAAGTATTTATAGTAGTTGTATTATTAATTTTGAGTGTATGTCTTGCGCAGTTTCTGTTTTAAGGTGAGTACTTGGGTAGAGGTTTAATAGTATATCTTAGCATTTATGTAGAGTTTACATGTAGTTTGTGATATTTAAGGAGAAATAGAGCATCTTTTCTACCACTTTGTTGAATAGTGGTTAGTAAGCATGCTATATGTGAGCAAGTGTTGGAAATGTTAGTGTTAAAGCTAAGTTTATGAAAACGTTTTGGGTAAGCCAGTTGTTTTTCCATTTTTAGGTGTATTGCAGATAGTGCATGTGCTGTGTATTAGGGATATTTTATTTAGTGTTGGTGGGTTTAAAGTGTTATATTAATTAATATTACTGGGCGTTAAAGTCACTCCTTATTTTATGTTTCCTGATGCAGTAGTTTGTAGTGAGCACATTTCTTTTCTTGTATGTTATAATGTTGTAGAGCATTTGTGAAGTGCTTGTGTGGGAATTTTTGTTTTTATTGTGGCACTCTATAGACTGCATGTTTTTTAGGTTTGTTCTCTGTGTTTGGCTGTTTTCAACCATTCTCTCAGAATTTTGTGCAGTACATTTGTTTATTTAGTTTTAAATTATTTTTTAACTGCATCTTGGCACAATGGGGGTCATTCTGACCCCGGCGGTCTAAGACCGCCGGGGCCAGGGTCGGCGGGAGCACCGCCGACAGGCCGGCGGTGCCCCGCAGGGCATTCGACCGCGGCGGTTCGGCCGCGGTCAGAAGAGGCAAACCGGCGGTCTCCCGCCGGTTTACCGCTGCCCTTAGAATCCCCCATGGCGGCGCAGCTTGCTGCGCCGCCATGGGGGATTCTGAGATCCCCTACCGCCATCCTGTTCCTGGCGGTTCGCCTGCCAGGAACAGGATGGCGGTAGGGGGTGCCGCGGGGCCCCTGGAGGCCCCTGCCGTGCCCATGCCAATGGCATGGGCACGGCAGGGGCCCCCGTAAGAGGGCCCCGAAAAGTATTTCAGTGTCTGCTAAGCAGATACTGAAATACGCGACGGGTGCAACTGCACCCGTCGCACCCCTGCAACTACGCCGGCTCAATTCTGAGCCGGCGTCCTCATTGCAGGGGCATTTCCTCTGGGCCGGCGGGCGCTCTTTTGGAGAGCGCCCGCCGGCCCAGAGGAAATGTCTGAATGGCCGCCGCGGTCTTTTGACCGCGGTGCGGTCATTCAGCGGCGGTACCCTGGCGGACGGCCTCCGCCGTCCGCCAGGGTCAGAATGAGGCCCTATATGTACTGTGTTTTTTAAGTATTTTTAATTTCACTGACTTTATGTGTGTTTGGCGTGAGGTTAAGGGGTATTTGCACATGAATGTTTGTTTAGTTTTATTTAATTAGAAAAACTGATTGTATGTTATACTCAAAATGTTATACTTAGTTTTTTTTTCTTTAATTGATTCTTTTCTATTTTTTACGTCTCCTGGTGTTTTTTTGGTTCCTTGGAGTCTGACAGAAATAATAAAGAGTGTATTATTTAGCGTATTATTTTGTATTATTAATGATTTACTTTACTTAATTTAGAAGTAATTTTTTTAGTAGCCTTGAATTTTGAGGTGAGTAATGTTTGGTTTTGGATTAATTTTACTAGGTGAAGTCATTTTTTTAAAAACTAATTTGTAGTTGAAATATTTTATATATATATTTTATTTTTATTATAATTAATTTTAGTAGTCTTATGACTTCATTAGTTAACAGTTTTTTTAATACAATTGGTAATGGTTTAGTGAAATGGTTTTTGAATTATGGTAATCGTTTACCTTTGATGCTACAGGTGTTTTTGGTCACTTTCCTGAAATGTATGGCTGTAATACAAAAGTGAAAAACTAGATTAATTATTTATTTTTTTAGCTGTGTTATAGGTTTGTATATTTCTTTATATTTATTTTAAGGATATTTTATCTTGTAATCTCAGTAGATGGCGGTTTTGGATAAATTATAGATTAATTTCTTTCCATAGTGATATGCACGTCCTCTCTGTAAGCTGTTCATTGTAATAATGAGTACAAAATGGAGGTCGTTGGAATTTATATGTGTTTTTGTAAGTAATGTTATAATTGTAAATGGAATATGTTTTGGACGTGTTTTTTTATTCTGAATTTGTTTGTGATATTATATATATATAATTTTCAAGTATATTTATCGTGTAGTTTGTATTTTTTTTCTATGTTAGTTGTCGTTTGTTTAGTAGAGGAAGTACTTCCTGGGTGATGCAGAAACTGTTGTAGGACTATCGTTTTATACAGTGTTTTTTTCTTTAGTGTTGTGTCCTTTTTATATTTGTTTTAAAGTCATTTATTTTACATTAAAACGGTGTTTATATGTTTTCGATTTTTGCTGATGTTTTCTTTGTTTTATGTAGGAAAAATATTGTTGTTGTCGATTTCGCTGTTTTTTTCACGTAGTACTGTAGTGGTTCCAATATTTTCTATATAAGTCGTCGTTGTTTAGGTGTAATGCAGATTAATCGTATTTTTCATTTTTTACAGTTCGTTGTGAAAAGATTAGTGAATAGGCGTTTTCGGTGTTGGGTAGTATTTGTTTGGGTATTCGTTTGTTTGGCTAGTAGTTATTTGGGGAGTCGTTGTTTAGGTAGTCGTAGTTTGGGTAGTCGTTGTTTGGGTTGTAGTTATTTGGGGAGTCGTTGTTTAGGTAGTCGTTGTTTGGGTAGTCGTTTCTTGGGTAGTAGTTATTTGGGGAGTCGTTGTTTAGGCAGTCATTGTTTAGGTAGTCGTTGTTTAGGCAGTAGTGGTTCAGTGGAATATTCGTACTTTAGTAGTTCCTGTATTCGTTAAATAGGTGGTTGTTGTTTAGGAATAATTTAGTCTATGCTTTTTTTTCGTTGTTTAGACTAAAAAATAGTTTTTTAGGTATTTTCGGTGTTGGGCAGTCGTTGTTTAGGTGGTCGTTGTTTAGGTAGTAGTGGTTCAGTGGCATATTCACTCAAAGGCCCTAGTACCTTATTTATCCTCCTATGCAAAAATCACGCACGGGAGGAGGAGGGCCTTAAATAATGGCACTAAGCCTGTTTGGCACCATTATTTAATGCCTGGGTATGGGCAGGCGTTAGGGGACCTGTGGGCCTTTTTCCATGGTCAGGGACCCTGAAAACAGCTCTCAGGTGCCTTCCCCTGCCCCCAGGGACACTCCCACTCACCCTCACCTGGAGGACATGTAAGGATGGAGAGACCCATTTTTTTAAAGTGCCATGGGGGGCCTAACTTTGGCCGCCTCTACATGGCACTGTGCCAATTACCATGCCCAGGGGACATAGGTCCCCTGGGCATGGTCATTGGGCGGGGGGCATGACTTCTGTCTTTACTAAGACAGGAGTCATGTCCATGGGTGTTGTGCATCAAAAAAATGATGCTAGTCAGCTTAGAGTAATTTGTTTTACTCTAACCTGACTAGCGCCATTCTTTCCCACACAACCTCCAGTGTTCCCTATGCCTCCTCTACCTGGTTAACGTCGTGCATTTTGACGCTGACCGGGCCTTAGCGCCGGCTTGTCCCATTCCTTAAATATGACATTCGGCTGGCGTCGTGGAATGGAGCTAGCCGGTGCTACACTTTTAATGCAAACCTGCGCTAACGCAGGTTTGTGTCAAAAAGTATAAATATGGGCCTTAATCCATAGAAATCAATGGATGTGCTGTTTTATCACAAAGTACCTGGAATGCATCAATAATGAAGCTGCATGGGTGAGCGTGCATCGGAAACACAAGTAATGCATCAATTCTTTGCTCGCAAGAGAGGCCGTGCGTCGATTCTTTCTCTGCGGCTGTGCGGTGATGTTGAAGATTTTGATGCCCAGTGACGATGAGTGGAAAATATGGATGCATAGCGCCGATACATCCACGCTGAGCTGGCGATGCATTGATTTGAGCAGCGATGTGTCAATTATTCAGCCGCAATGCAGGCGGTCCGTCGATTTTTCTACTGCTTTGCTCCGGTGCTTTGATTTTCATCTTGTGTTCACCAGCTTCTCCTTTCAAGGGACCAGGGACTGGATGTGAAACCACTTGGCAAGGTAGGGGCCTCAACATGACAGCCCAGGTGCTGGCAGATGAAGTCTTTGATGGCCCTGAGACTTCAGAACAGGGGGCAAGCTCAGTCCAAGCCCTTGGAGAGACTTCACAAGCAGGATTTCAGAAAGTAAAGCCCAGTCCTTTCCCTCCTAAGGCAGAAGCAGCAGAAGGCCAGCAAAGCAACAGATAGGGTAGTAATCTAAAGTTTTGGGTTCAGTAGTCCAATACGTATACCCATTTCTGTCTTTGGAAAAGTAAAAATTCAAAGGAAAGTATCTGTACTGCACAAGACCCTGCCTCTCCTTTGCCCTGACTCAGACATACACAAGGGGATTAGAGACTGTATTGTGAGAATACCGTAGCCCCAGAAAACTCATCAGGAAATGCAGGACACGCTTCACTGTCTTTGTGTCATTGTCTAGAGGGAAAGTGCAAGTGCCCAACTGTCAGTCTGACCCAGATGTGTATTCAGAAGCAAGGCAGAAGCACAGAATGGTTATGGTTGAGCAAGAAAATGCCCACTTTCTAAAAGTGGCACTTTCAAACTTACAATCTAAAAACCAACTTTAATAAAAGATGTATTTTTAAATTGTGAGTTCCAAACTCCATATCTCTACCTGCTCCCAATAGGAAACTGCACTGAAAAAGAGATTTAAAGGTTAAAGGCTATCCCCTTGTTAACATATGGAAAACATAGGCCTTGCAATAGTGACAGCCGGATTTGGCAGTATTTCACTATCAGGACAAGTGAAACATATCACTACATGCCCCACCTTTTAAATACATGGCACCCTGACCATGGGGCTAGCTACAGCTTACCTTAGGGGTGATATACATGTAGGAAAAGGGAAGGTTTAGGCTTGATAAGTGGGCACACAAGCTAGGTCCATATGGCAGTTTAAAACTGCAAACACAGACACTGCACTGGCAGGTCTGAGACATGTTTACAGGGCTACTCACGTGGGTGACAAAATCAGTGCTGCAGGCCCACTAGTAGCATTTGATTTACAGGCCCTGGGTATCACTAGGGCCCTTTACTAGGGACTTACTAATACATCCAATATGCCAATCATGGAAAAGCCAATTACCAATACAATTTAGAAAGAGAGTACTTCCACTTTAGCACTGGAGAGCAGTGGTGAAGTCCCCAGAGTGCTAAAACAAGCAACACCTAAGTTCAGCACATGATCATATCAGGAGGTCAGAAGCCAAAAAGACAAGGGCAAACCATGCTAAGAGCTGACAGGTCTAACAAAATATGTTAAAAAAAAACAAAAAATATTACATTACTTGTGTTGCAGTTAGAGAAGTATTTCAATGTAGAGTGGCATCCATTAATACTGAAAGGTTTAATTATTTTGGTAGTACTACATGTAGCACTATTGTTACATTTGTATTGTTCCTGGACCGGAGGGAGTTGAAGCATCTGTTGGATATTGGGAGATGAAGGTTTAAAATATGCTTTTGCCGCTTTATTTCTCAAATTGGGCCCTTGTGGACTTCCTTATGTCAGTAAAACCACCAAGCACATAAGGAAGCGCATTATACAACACCAGTCACAGCTGAGATGTAGGGTGGAACATGCGCAGAGAAGGATATTTTATGGTGGGTTATTGATGTTGTTAAAACTTCACTCAGATCCTCAAATGCAGACCGCATACAAACCATTAAAGAAAATTGAAGGATTTGGAGATTGTACAGTGTACACATGTATTTCAACTCATCTTTAGAACGGTTAACATTAACAACCTTATAAACTGATATTTAGGGCCTCATTATGAACATGGTGCTTCAGACCCCCATGACGGCAGCGGCGGAAAATACTGCCACTGGCATGGCGGTCTGAACCAACGCCAGCCCTCAACAAATGGCCAGGCTACCGCCAACAGGCAGCCTGACGATGGCGGATATCATTATCCGACAGGGCGGCGCTGCAAGATAATGAACCCTTTTACCTCCAGCCTTTCCCTGGTGGGTTCCCCGCATGCCACGAGCAGTGCAGCGCCCCGTGCACAGCCCTGTCACGCAGGTCACTGCCCGATCTACGGGCAGTGATCAGTGAGACGGGTGCTGCTGCACCTGCTGCACTGAGGCATTGACGACGGCTCCACATGGAGCCATCGGCAATGTCCCGGCCCTGCATTCTGCTGGGCCAGTGGGCAGAAACACTGTGGGGGGGTCTCAAGGGGGCTGGCAGTCTATGAAAAGACAGCCAGCATGAACACAGTGGGGTTTCCCACCATGTTCATAATGAGCCCTTTAGTCTGTATTCTTTTTCCTGTAAATGATATATCATGTGTTGTCTTTGCTAATACTTATCGATTTATTCATGTTCATTTTGTCATGAAATGTGATAATGAGCCACTGCCTCACCAGGTTCTCTTTTGGGGTTCACGTATTGCTGTTGAGCCCTTGTTATGATGCTGTCCATCTTCAGTTAGGTTTCCAGTGGTGATTGCACCTTTTTCTATTTTTCTACAATAAACTTTATGTAGGTGTATATTCTAAGGAGTTGGTTCATGGGCATTTCGGTTCCCCTATGGGGTTATCTTTTCCTTTACATAAATCTCAAGTCCTGATGTTGGTCCCAATGACATTTGCCACCGGGGCTGAAACATTAATGCACAATCCAACTCATCATTAACTTTCCAATTTAACTTACAATTGTGGATCATTCCCTTATGAATAATTCCTTTGGACATTTCATTTGAATGAGTTATTGTAATATGTCCATTTGGTTGAATAGAACTCTGGTCATATTATACTTACCACGTTTATCCACCTTTGTAGTCATTGGTTTATGTACCCCTACAAATTGATGCTGGATATTCTCATATTTTTTTAAAATGTAAGTTTTTTTTTGTTAATACACCTGCCGTTCCAATCTTATTTAATTGATATATATATTCATGTTGTTTAATTCAATCTGGATGCTATAAGTTTTTGAACATCTCAGAATCATTGAGGAATCACTTTGAACTACTTTGCTACAAATAAGTTCCTTGCTGCCACCTTTATTTTTATACAATTTATACCCAAGCCTATAAAGGCATATTGGGTTGTCTATATTTATATTCTATATTTATAAGTCTAATTTAAGCCTGGCGCCTTTTTGTGCTAGACTACCCAGGGATAAGCACAGGTTAATTTAGTGACTTTTTGTGGCTCACCATGCAGGTGATTGTGGCAGGACTCACACCCTAGTCAACCAAGAACCCAATCACCCAT
This sequence comes from Pleurodeles waltl, assembly GCF_031143425.1. Classification (NCBI taxonomy): domain Eukaryota; kingdom Metazoa; phylum Chordata; class Amphibia; order Caudata; family Salamandridae; genus Pleurodeles; species Pleurodeles waltl. The sequence continues at coordinate 252,845,113 of NC_090437.1, read as the reverse complement.
GCCCAGGATATAAATCCTCATTATATAGAATCATTTAGATCATTTCTACCAATTCCAAAGCTGCCCCTAGTTATATATTACCATTCTTCATAATCATTTAGGCCATATCTGTTGGTTTGTAACCTGAATACTAAATGTTGTTTGATTCAAAACAACCTATTCTCTGAACTGTCAGTATTTTTATGGCACTTTCAACTTTAAAATCTCTAGAGTGCGCTTGTGTTCCGTGAAATGTGTTACCAATTTTGTAGTGAAAAAGCCTCATTTAATGATGTTCTTATGTTTCTTAATTCTAACATTCAGTCTTCCATAGTCATTCCCACTTACTGTTTATCGCACAGGTAATTTATTAGAAAGATCACTTGGATGCTATTGAATTTGGTTAAGGTCTTTTATTCCCATGGGATATAAAGACCTAGGTCTGAGGTGTTTGAGGTTTCAGTATGGTAACATACATTATAGTTGACTACATAGAAAATTGGTTTGAATATGAGACAAATTACAAAATTTAGTTTGAGTCACACCTGACAAGGCAGGAGTCTCCATTTCAGCAAGTACTAATCTCTTTGTTTCCTTTGGGGGAACATTTTCTGTATGCTCTATTCGAGGTTGACAGATCTTGACATCCTAGCAGGGAACAGCCAATTAAACAAAGCATCAATCAACAATTAATTTTCAGCTTAACTAACTTGGCCACACAATGAAAACCCAAATCAGAAATAAAGTTAAAGGTATTTATTACAAAATTAATACTCAGGTTAATATAAACAAATCTCAGGAAAATACTGTGAATGTACAATATTAACACTGAATATCTGAAACAGTTGGAAAACTGCAATCTAGCATGCATAAAGCATACCAAACACTCTGTAACAGCAATACAGAATATCAACAAAAGAGCTTGACATTCTGAAAAAAAAACAAAAAAAAAACACTGGTCATTTCTCTTACACGTTAGTGCAAGTCATTATCTTTTAACTCAATTAACTAGGGCATGTGGAAATTCTTCCTAATACTATGGAAAAGACTGAATTAAGTCTAGCTACAAAACATGCAGACAAAAAGTAAAATGTAAGTATAGGACCTGGAAAAGGACCACTGGGGCAAAAAGCAGCTACCCAAAGAAGGCAAAAAGTAGATAAAATGGGAAGGTGTCAGCATTTCAGAAGCACAGTCCAGAGCCTTCTCAGATGGGTCAGATGAAAACCTCAGTAACGTTCAGCAGGCATATATTAGGGCAAAGGGAGAGAGGTATGTACCTCTCCAAGCCCAAGGGTGTTTGCTTGCTATTGATTAGTGAAAGTCCTAGATAATACTGCAAATTATATTTGGGGAATGCCTCCCTCGATCACACCACTTACGGTCTCATCTTCTCTCTTCTCAGAGGGTAACGGACAACAGTATGATGCATTCACAAGACAACCCTGTAAAGGTTACTATCCTTGGTCTCTTATATATTTATGCAGCATGTATGAGTAGAGGTAGTCTTCACCTTCTTTGTCTCTCAATGTACCTTCTCCAAGTGTGATTTCTGACTCTCTATTCCCAAACTAACATTTATGCAAAAAGACTTGCAAGGGAATTACACACTAGCAGAAATAGAAAACAGTTTCCCATATTATGAAAAGTCAAGCCTAGAACAGCCAAGCTAACACAAGTTAGAATTGCACATTTAATTCATGTTAAACAATATATATTTTAATCGACATGATAAATGTCACTTATACCTTAATCAATTATGTTTCAGATTACAGTAATTATAAAACAAAAGAGAACTATTAACACAAGTAAATGAATATGATGGAGAACTACATTTCCCAACATTAGCCACATCATTAGCACCCACATCATAAAAATTATCATTTCAAAGGTATGCATTCTCAAATAACATGATGGTTGGAAATCTAAATTCATGCAATACATTTTTTTCTAACCCTATAGTGAATGTACTCCAATATGGAATTTGTGTGTGCCTCTTTACATTAGCTTTCAACTTAATTCACATGTTATGTTTTCATTATGATCACATATAGATCAACAGTGTGACCTTAAAGGTGACTGCCAATTCTCTGCTGTACCAGGTTCTTCCCTGCTTTTGGCTTTTTTCTTCTTATACCCAGGATTTTTCAATGTTTAGGAACTATTTTCCACATACTGTTTAAAAACATGCTGTATATTAGAAATTGGGTAACCTGGTAGCTTGGCACAGAGCAGACAGGATTAACGTAAGAGGCAATGTGTAAAATATTTGTAAAGCACTTCAAAAAGTTAAACAGTGAGAACACCACAAAGAGACTCCACACAGTAGACTTGGGCAAAGTCAAAAATTCAGGCAAACAGTGATGGAGAGCAAGCTGAGTACAAGGACCACGCAAGGTCAGCAGAAAAAAAGTGCTCAGATCCTGGTCACAAAAGTGAGATGCAGCCAGTATCTGAGTGATGCATCAGTGTTGAACCCGCAGTCGACGTAATGGTTTGGTATTCTCCATGGAAGGACGGTGATTTGTCACTTCCAAAGATGAAGTGCCAGTTCTGAGATGTGCCGGCTCTGAGGCCAATATTCCAGGTTTCGCAACACAGTTTGGGGGATCTGACTATTGTCTCCCTGCAGTGGCAGCAATGCAGTGGGTCCTAGGAGGCAGTTCCAATGACTATGCGCTGGTTCTAAATGCAATGTGCCAGGTCTGTTCCCCACAACAAAGAGAACGCACTGGTTCTGAACCACTCAAAGGCAAAGATGTGCTGGTTCTGATGAAGATGTGTGGGTTTTGGTAGCAGTTTATACTATTTTCCAAGGCCCCAGGACTGGATTGTCATCACTTGGCATGGCAAAACTTGCAGCAAGCAGAGTGTAAGTGCTGGAGGTGATGGTGAGTCAAAGTCTTTTGTGCCCCCAAGACTTCAGAAGAACTGGAGCAGGGCAGCACAGCAGAAAAAAACAGCTCTTCCAGAGAAACAGCCCAGAGTGGCAGTCATTGTAGCAGCACAGCAGTCCTTTTTCTTGACAGAGTTCTTCACAGGTCCAACAGCGTACTGAGTTGGTAGGGTGACAGGTCCAGCACTTATACCTAGTTGTGCCTTTGAAGTAGGTGTGACTTCAAAAAGGGCCTTTGAAGTGCACGGAGGTCCTTTCTTCCTGCCCTGGCTCCAGACTCGCTACAGGGGAGAACGCATCCCTTTGAATCGAAGCAGGACACTGCCTATTCAGGTGTCAGCTTCTCCCTTGCCATCCTGGCCACAAGGGCCCATCTGGGTTAGGCCTGGGCAGAAAACTTAATTTCACTTGAAGAGTTTTCAGAAGTTGGGCACTTCAGGCTATGTGGAGTAAGCGCAGAGTTGCAGAATTCCGCCAGCCAGCACAAAGCAGTTTTTATTTTCATTCACACGCATAGGATTTGTTTTTGGCACTTGCTAGGGAGCACCTCCATATTCTCAGGCTTGTAGCGAGATTTCATGCAGCTGACATGGCTTCTGGCCATGACAGCAACAATATAGTGGTGCTTGCAAATGCACCTCGAATATATTTTCTACTTATAAAGCATCTGAATCTACTAAAAAAAAAAACTTTCAAGTGCATCCTTCTCGAAAGAACCATTCAAATTGTTTTTTAGTGCAAGAAGCATTTTTTTGTTTCAACAGGAAGGACGTGCCCCAGAGACCCCAACTTCCTGTTTCTGTCCAGCCAGCTCCTCCCAGTACTTCGCCCATCTCCTGATCACTTTTCACTTGGATTTTGAGGTGGGTGGATCACTCGCTTTGTCTGGTGCATATAAACTTTTGGATTTAAGGGCTTTGTTTTTGTGGTATCACACAAGTAAGTTCAGAAATTATTGTATAAGGGTGTTGTTTCTTTGATAGGGCATGCATCAGTATTTCTTTGTACTTTCATTTGATTTTTTAATTTCACTGTGGTGGGTGGCCTGGAGTTTAATTGGGGGCCTAGTTATTCTTTTTTGCATTTCATTTTTCGTGTTTTGTAAAGGAAAATATGTTGCACAGTTCAGTACGTTTGCTTCATGTTTGTTATATTTACAATATTCTGTTATTTTACTATGTGGCCTAGTATTCCAATGGGCCATCTATCCAATAAGCCAGGTAATAATCATCAGTGCATGAAAAAAATGTTTCTGTGATATATATTTATAAAACTTCATTTAGGTTGTTGTTTGTATTTCTTTTCTGTCTTACAAAAATGCATATGTGGGATATTATTTGATGACTTAGGAGGATGAGTGTTATTGGAAAAGTTTTATAGCTTAATTCATTGTTGTGTTTTGCTTTTGCATTGCTGAATTGATGGTAGTGTTTTCTTCAGTATTACCTTCATGTCTCTTTTTTCTGGCTGATGTGTGTGTGTGTTTTTATCGGCCACCATTTGTCTTAGTTTTCCATGCCAATTGGCCAAGGGCCATTTTGTGTAGGCTGTGTCTATAGGCCTGAATGTGTTCTTTGTTCCCCATGCCTCCTTGCTCACTGTTTTTGTTTGACTATGTGGCTGGCTGCCATTTTGTGTATCCAGCCAGTGTGCCTTTGCCATAGGTTTGGTTGTGTTCTTTGTTTCCTATACCTCCTTGCTCGCTGTTGTTGTTTGAGCATGTGACTGGTAGACATTTTGTACATCTAGCCAGTGTGTTTTTGTCATAGGCTTGCATCTGTTCTTTGTTAACCATGCCAGCCAGTGTACCTTTGCGTAGGCTTGCATGAATGGATGTGATATCAATTTTATAACATGCTTGAGGATCATTGTAGTATATGTGTACTATGAAGATGATTTTGATGAACTGTGCTTATATTACATGCATTTATTTGCATTTTTAATTTTGCACCTCCTTGCTTCACAATAGCTTTCTGCCCATCCTCCCATACAAAAATTGGCAGTTAATGATTATTTCTTTAATTTGATTTTGTTATTTTAGTGATTCCTTTTGAGTTTTGATTCTGACTTTTTATTTTATTTTTTTGTATTTTAATTTTATCTCTAGATTTTGTAATTTATTTTATTTTACTTTATTTAATTTTTACATTTATTCACTTAATTTGTTTTTTAATTTTGCCTCAAACCATCCATCCATCCACCACAAGTGCACAGCATTCAGTTTTTTTAAGTACAATTACATTTCCTCCTGAACACCCTGGCTGCGATGCACTGTAGACACATTAGCATTGTTCATTTTCTCAATGATTATTTAATTCCCCCTGGACCACATTGCCTGTCATAGGCGCACACTAACCTTAATTTTTTTGAAAGAATATTCCATTTACTTAGGTACGTCCCTGAGTGTTACATGCCTCCCTTAGAATGGATGGACATAAATCATAGAACTACATCTGTATGTTGTGTTACCTGATTGGAAATTAAATTTTCTGGTGTGGCAGTGTGGTTTGACTTTAAAGAGGTTGATTTATTATTTCCTAAGTACTCAGCCACACTAATATTGCATGTACTAATTTAAACTGCAGCAATGCCATATTTCACTAAGGTTCTCATTGCAAGCCTGGTGGTCCTAGATTCGTGGTGGTGGTCGTACCGTCGCCAATGTGGTGCTATTCCCTTTTGAGGTTTTCACACAAGAAGTTAGCAAAGAGGACAGAACGATGGGCTAAACTATCCTGCTGTTTCACCTGCTACATGGCAGCTAAATAAGGTGTCTGAAAGGTTTGCAGTCACAGGTGTGAACGAAAACCCAGAAGAGCACATCTTGGTTGAGAGCTTAATATTTTGCTTGGCTTGTAAGGCAATGCTGCAAAATTTCACGCACTTTTATTCCTATTTCTGAAGGGAATGTTTCAAAATACAAGAGGTGGATTGCTGGACAAGCCAGAAACCTGAAAGAAGAACAGATGGGACTTAGGAGCAGATTTAAGAAAAGTTGCACTGTACCTAGTGCAGCACCGCTTTCCTTATACCACTTAGCATTCCCTACCACCACCATGTCTGCATCGTATTTAATACATGGCGCACCATGGTGCGGGGTAGGGGGTAATACCGTAATTGTTTTTACTCTATTGATGTACTCAGCATGAGTAGTGCCAAAATGTTGGCTCTATTCCTACAGAGTACATAGGGTTCCATTATAAATAAAGGTAGCCCCCTTATAACACCTGCTCTGAGCATGCTTTAAAGGTGCTGGAAAAAAATGGCACAAGGAAATCTTTTAGATTTCCTTGTGCCATTTTTTTCACCCTGCTAACGGGGGAACACCCCACTTGTATACGTTATGCCTGGTGCAGGCATAATGTGGTGCAAGGGTTTACAAAGCGGCACAATGCATGCATTGCTCCGCTTTGTAAATATGGCGGGGGGAAATGACACTTTAGCACTGCCTTATCATAGAAAAAATGATGCTATGGCACTCTATGGCCCTCATTCTGACCCTGGCGGTCTTTGACCGCCAGGGCGGAGGACCGCGGGAGCACCGCCGACAAGCCGGCGGTGCTTCAATGGGGATTCCGACCGCGGCGGTAAAGCCGCGGTCGGACCGGCACCACTGGCGGGGTCCCGCCAGTGTACCGCGGCCCCATTGAATCCTCCGCGGCGGCGCAGCTTGCTGCACCGCCGCGGGGATTCTGACCCCCCCTACCGCCATCCAGATCCCGGCGGTCGGACCGCCGAGATCCGGATGGCGGTAGGGGGGGTCGCGGGGCCCCTGGGGGCCCCTGCAGTGCCCATGCCACTGGCATGGGCATTGCAGGGGCCCCCGTAAGAGGGCCCCTAAATGTATTTCACTGTCTGCTGCGCAGACAGTGAAATACGCGACGGGTGCAACTGCACCCGTCGCACAGCTTCCACTCCGCCGGCTCGATTCCGAGCCGGCTTCATCGTGGAAGCCTCTTTCCCGCTGGGCTGGCTGGCGGTCTGAAGGAGACCGCCCGCCAGCCCAGCGGGAAAGTCAGAATTACCGCCGCGGTCTTTCGACCGCGGAACGGTAACCTGACGGCGGGACTTTGGCGGGCGGCCTCCGCCGCCCGCCAAGGTCAGAATGAGGGCCTATGTCTCTTAAATCTGCCCCTTAGATTCCCACTCTGCAGTTCTGTGGTGCCAACTTTCTAATTCCAGAGAGGGCTGTCTTGTCTCACAGCAGCCAACACCAGCAACAAGAACACTGGCAACAACAGCAACAGAAGAATTGGACCCAACACATGCTTTGGCTTGGTTTCAAGTGGCTGGTCTTAAGTCTATTGCAGAGGTGAAGGCAAAAGAGATCGAGCAAGTAGCAGCACTGATGACCATTCAGAGGCTTTTCCAGGTGTATCTAGATGACCCAAAAGAGGTTTAAGTGGACCAAAACCCATTGATGGATTGTTATGGGAAGGCCTGCCAATGGCCAGAGCTCAGCAGGTTGGCAATAAAATATCTGTCTTGTCTTATAGCCAATGTGTCTGCTAAGCATGTGTTCAGTGCAACTGGCACAGTTGCTACAGTTAGAAGGACCATTCTCTCACTTCAAAACTTGGAGAGATTGACCATGATCAAAATGAACAAACATTTCATATCACATGATTAGATCCTTCCTAAAATAGCACAGGAGGAAGTGGAGGACGATTGGTCAGAATCAAGTATGTTAGCTGACCAACTTCTGGGCAAACCAACTGAGTTTGAGGATAAAGTTTACTTCCCTGACTGAGTATGCCACCATAGAACTTTTCAATTATTTATTGTTGAACTTTTCTTTGCCCTACCAAAAAAGTAGCTATTAGAACATTATGTTTGTGGCTAATTTCCACTGTCTCACCATTGTTTAGTCACATGTATCGCCAAATTGGATTTGGATCAGTGTGCAGTAAAGAAGCCTCCACATTCCCTTGAGGAATTTGGAGACAATGCCTGCCTCCCTTGCATGCCATTGTCTACCCATTTTTGCATCACGTAGCAGGGCTGCCCCAGAAGGTCATTGATCTAAAAGACTACCAGTGCCAATGCCAAATTCCAATGTGTTCCTAGCATCAAAAATGTGATATAATTTTGTATCTGCCACCTTACTTGGATCCAAAGAGGTAACTACTACCTATTGCACCACCAAGTGATGAAATGTTATTGAGTGATTGTGAGTGATGATTGATGATGTATATGGTGGTAGACAGTGAGGGAGGTATTCAACAAATTTGTACACTTGGTTTTGATGACTTGTAATGTTTGGGGGACAGTGGGTGATCATTTTTCTTGAAGGTGATTGGCGTTTCAAACTTAGAAAAATTTACCAGCAGGGCCCACTCCTTTTTTCTGGCTCTTCAGAGACCAGACCAGTCACTTTAGGTAACAAGCACAAATCTACACAAAATATTCAAATTACAATTCTGATTCTGTAATTGTTCTTCAGCTGCAGTGCACTACAGTTCTATCTTGCTCGAGTTGGGAGTGGGACGGAGTTACTAAGAACCAGGAGAAGGATGGAAGAACTCAGGATCGGACTACCTTAATAGCTAGAAGAAGAAAGTTATTAACATCAAAGAAAAAACATGATTCTAATGAAGACTCTGAGGACTAGTACTCACTCATTTCTGTGGACTGGAAAGAGGTGTGTGGATTTAGGAAATGCTGCAGATTGTGTGTTCGTGGTATTGCTGACTCAAATGTAAAAATCTGCTTATGTTCTTGCACTGCCTCAGATCTTCTTGATACACTCCTGACTCCTCATAAAGCCTACCTTCCTTCTGGCCTTCTCCTTGATTCTACAATATAGTTTCTGTTTTTCAATATGCAGGCCTTCTCCTCTCCTGCACAAACAAAACTTAGTTAAAGCTCAATACTCCTAATTACCTTCAGGGCAGGTTCAGCCTGTCACCCTAGAGTTGCAGACATTCTGAGAAGAAAGCAGATTTGCACGTCCACTTTAGTAATACAGCATAATTTGTCTTTTAAAAATCATACATTTCAGAACAGTGTGGGTCAACTTCACTCATCCATAATTTGTATTTTTCAAACCTAAAAGACAAAACATTTGGATACATACAACCTTGGGTCTCTCTAGGGCTGAAGGACTATTTGCAATGCATTTAAATGAACTTTGTCATTCTTATTCCGTCACTTCCTTCCACAACAAATTGATGATTGTGTGCTGCTCAGCTCCTGATAAATATTATCACTGTTTTGTTTAGTGTTTATCTTTGTCACACCTTTTCCCAAATCCCCTTTCCCATCCATTCATCAAGCCACTAACCCTCTTGCCCCGGGCTGCTTGATGTTTATTGAGGTGTGACTTTTACACCATAAATAGATCACACTTCCTGGGGCAGATGTGGTAAAAGTGATACCAACTCATTGCATGATTTCTATTACCTGAGGAATAACCCACCACAGCCCCATTTACCCACATATGCATCATTTGTCAGCATTCTCATTCAGGCTTTGTGTTGTGTTGCATAAACTCCTAACCTTGTCCAATTCACTCCTGACTGAGCCCACTTCTCCTGACTAAAGGATTTAAGGGCCTGATTCTAACTTTGGAGGACGGTGTTAAACCGTCCCAAAAGTGGCGGATATACCACCTACTGTATTACGAGTCCATTATATCCTATGGAACTCGTAATACGGTAGGTGGTATATCCGCCACTTTTGGGACGGTTTAACACCGTCCTCCAAAGTTAGAATCAGGCCCTTAATGTCCTAAGTTTAGTTTTCATTAAATACTAATTCCCATTGCTCAGAAGAGTTTGATATTGCTAATTTGGATTATCAGGTGTGTTTTGTTGTGTGTCATACAGTAATTGTGATAGTCTTGCCTCAGTCTTTCTAAATTGTGATATAATGAAACCCACTAACTCTGTGCTTTCTTTTAATCTAGTTGACTGTGTCGGATAACACTTTGATTAATCCTAGAGTTGGAGTTTGCATAGGTGGAAGTGGAACCTCGCTTTTAATGTCTTCTTTGTTAGCCTGCTGTTACCACCACTACCATAAGACGGTACGTTGGGAAAACCCTGCAGTAAGAACACTGAGATAGCAGCCCTCACTTCCATTCAGGTAAGAGAACTATACCTTCTATTGAATATGTTTTTGTGTGTATCTAGGTTTTTATAATCAAATAGGCAATGGCAATCACCCCCTAGTGGTCAATATAGTTATATTTGGAAGTAGAACAGGGATACAAATGAATTCCATACACCTGTTTTCAGCAGATTTATAAAAACAGGCTACGCTAAAAGACAGCAAAACAGCTAAATTAAGATTTGAGGCATAAATAAAGTAAAATAAATGATTCCCCTTTTATTATTTACAAATATAAAACCCACCCTTTCCATCCACTACAAGTCCACACCTCTCCCCAAGCAAATCACCTGTCCACAACCAAAGTCCATCAAAAGCCCAAAGTCCAATGAAAGTCCAAGGAGAAAATCTATAGTGAAAAAACCTGGTCCAAACTCCTTTTTCCCACCCTCTTCACCCTGTGTGCTTCCACCAAAAAAAAAATGGGGTTAAAAGAGGGCATTCTCTTTTCAAGTCCAGAGATCATTCAGAGTTGTCTCAATCTGTGCCACCTGGTGGTCCAGGCGCTCAAGGTTTTTATGATGCAATGCTAGAATATGCAGTCCAAGCGTGAGGAAGGCAGCAGTGTTGAGATGCAGATGGTCTGCTGCCAGTTGGAGGTGGCACTGACAGTGTTGTTGCCAATGGGAGGCTGGAGGCATTGGCAGTTGAATGGAGGAGCTCAGACCTGCGGCCATGTTGGCAGCTGCCTTGTCTTCGTTCTCCTGCATGCCAACCACCCGCTGGTGCTCCACCCAGATGCTGCCGCACCTGGGCTGCTATCTCCTGGCATGTAGGACAATATCCACCAGGAGTAGCTATAGTAAGAAAGAAAAAGTAAAATGACAAATTGTAAACACTTCTTTAGGCAAACAAGGTTTTAAAAAGTACAGTGGCACAGCAGCAGTACATTGCTCGTCCCCAAGAGCCATTGGAATTTAATGTGGCTGATTACTAGTCACAGGGCCATTATTTTACCCACACATGTCTCACTTTAGTTGATGAATGTCGAAAGGGTAAAATTTGAACAGCCATAAAATGTAAATCAGTTGTACAAAAAAATGTGGTGTGTGCCAAAATAAAAAATATTTTCAGGCTATTACAGAACGTAGGACAGAATAAAGGACTGAAGTACTAGGAGTTGACAGAGGAGGTGCTGGGAAGGAAGGGACACGCAGCTGGTTTTAAGTGTGGCAATGCTTTGACAACTTTTCAAATACTCTATTAACTGAAGCAGGTGTGCATTGCACAGATAACACTATTTCATAGTTGAATTGAACCACGCTGCAGTTATGTCATAGTAGCATGGATGTCTATATGCCATTGTCAGAAAGGCAATGAATGATGATGGGTGGGAGAATACATATCTGCCTTGCTTAGCTAATACAGTGATTTAATGGAGTAATTAGAAAATGTAAATTCCCCCCACTATGATCCAAAGCATTGATAACCAAGCAAATCAAGCAAAGTAGATGAACACGTCCCTTTCCAGAAGTACTCCCTTATTTATTGATCCAAGCAATTATCCATTGATCTTTTCATTGTTCTATTCACCCTTTGAAAACCACCACATAAGCTTTACATTCTTTCTCATTTAGTCTTTCACCATTCCAATTCATCTATCCATCTATATCCACCTGCTAGAGCAAGCAGGAGGCCTCGGTCAAAGGTTTACCTTCAGACTGAGGGCCTCATCACGAGTCTGGTGGTCCTTGCACCGCCAGACTCGCAATAGCAGTTGGAAAGCCACCAAAGCAGTGCTCCGGCCTCCATATTATGACCATGCGCCGCCAGGTTTTGGCCGGTCGACAGCCTGGTGGTGCCGGCAGTCTTAAGCTGCCAGGGCAGCCCTGCAAGCAGCGTTACCCTCTGGATTATGAACCTCCTCTCCTCCAGCTTTTGGATGGCTGTTACACCACCATGCAAAGGATGGCAGAGACGGGGTGCCAAGGGCCCCATGGGGCACTTGGCATGGGCAGTGCAGGGGCGGCAATGCTGGCCTAGCGGGAAACTAGTAATAGAGACAGGGGGCAGAAGCTGGAGTGGTGGTTTTTCGTCTGAAAGAGTTTGGCGGCCAAACTTATAAAGAGGGGCTTAGTCTTTTTCTTGAAGATTTTCTTTAGCGGGACAAAGTCACTGATCTAATCCTACCATTTTCGGAGACGCGTCGCAGAAGACCTCAGTGAAAAATTCTACCTTCGGACTTAGACGAGTATTCAGGGCGGAAATCTTTGTCCAGGCCTAAGCTGAATCTTGATTCGAAGTCCCTGGAACCCTCCTCAGATATGCTGCATGGGAAGTCCTGGTCAATTTTTTACGTTCGGACTTTGTCACTTTTTTTGGAGCTTTTTCTCTCCAACGTTGGACAACTCTCTATAGCTAGCCAATCAACGTCGTCGGATTGGTTTTCCAGGAGCCCCTGGTGAAATCCTGGAAGCCTGAGGTTCTGGAGATTTCGGTGGGATGAACCTACATGTCAGGTCGCAGTCGACGTAAGCTGGCTTGACTCTCAATGGCAGGTCGCACCCTTCATGGATCTTTTTTCCAAAAGTTTTCCAAACATCTCCAAACTTCTGGATCTTCTTCTTCTTCTTTGAAGGTATTCTAGAAGTCCACAACACAACCCAAGGTGTAAGAAGCTCCTTGAGGGCTAGGACTCCAGCTGCCAGAATGCACCTGACTCAAACTCCAAAATGGCAACTGGATAGTGGTCAGCCGGTCAGTTTCTTCAGGATTTGATGTAGGGGACTCTTGTTAGCTGTTTTTCACCTGTAGCAAGCAGGGAATCCCTTCTTGAATCAGTTTAAGGCAGGCAAAGTCCTTTTGTGGTGACGTGTGCAGCTGGTGCAGTCCTTCAGAGTGTAGTCTCCAGGTGCAGGTCAGGGGACAAGCAGGACAGACCTTCTTCTTCTTCCTGATATTGTTCCTTATAGGGATACATGGTGTGAGTGCAGTTCTGCCATATTTATCATTGCTCCTGAAGTTGAAAGCAGGGGGGGGAGCAACTGTCCAATCAAAGGCAGGCTATTAACCTCTTGGATAACCACTTCCTGGGAAGTGTAGAAAAAATCAATCCCAGGGAGCAACATTCTTCAAAAATCCAATATGGCAGAAACTGAATTTTGGAGGTTAGGTCTGGCTGAGCCCACCCACTGTTGTGGCTAAAAATCCTTAACCCCTCTCCTGCCCTCTCTTAATCTAATCAAGATGGCACCTGGTTGTCTGGGTTTTCAGGAAATGGGTGAAGTCCGGAGTTGATCCAAATGTCCTTCTCTCCTCTGAAGACCAGCTTGGCTGCTCACCCCCATCCTGTGCCTCAGGCACTTCCTTTGTGTTAAGCCCATGCCACTTCACACCTCCTCAAGGCAGCATGGCCAGGCTGCCAGAGGCTGGGGAATCAGAGAAGAGAACTACTGAGCTGAAGTTGGCAACTTTCAGGTACAGTTTTAAAACTCTTTGCCTGAACTAGTTGTATTAAATCCAACAGTGGCAAGTTGTGAGATTTATTATAACAATCAGGTTGATACCAAACTTGAAATATCTGGCTCGTATTAAGACACTAGCAATTAAAATAAAGTCTCCCCATTTTAGCCTATGGAGCCTATTCACTACAGTGAGGGAAAACGAATTTGGCTATTTTACCTCACCAGGGTTTATAAAGCAATTGGTATAGGTCCCTGCTTATAGTTACATAGCACCTAGCCCTAGGGGCACTTAGTGCACACCTTAGGGGTGACATATATATAACAATAAGGTCATTTAAAACTTTGCAAGCACTTTTAAGTTGAATTTGCACATAACTTTAGCTTAAAAGCATCCAGCAAGACAGGCCTGTCTTTAACATGACACTTGCCACCTCAGCAGTGCACCTGTCAGTTCACTACCTAGGATGGAGTCCTGAAACCTACATGACCTACCGTATACTAGGAACTTATAGGTAGGATGATATTGGTAATTTTAATTAGCCTTGTTTGTATATCCACTTTACGCAGACCACTGACCCTGGGACTGATAAGCAGCACCCAGGGCACAGCCAAGAGTCAATAACCACCAGTATCTGTCCAAAGAATTGGGGGGTGACCAGGGCAAAAAGAAGAACTTTCCTACACCAACCTAGGCATCCTTTCACCCATATGCCCTTTCATCTATCCTTACACTCACCTATGCATCTCCTATCACCCACCTACTCATCCTTTCACCCACCTACACATCCTTTCCACCCATCCTTTCCTTTAACCGCCCATCCTTCGTTCCCTTTTCCATCAACCCATTATTTGTAGGGTCTGTTTATTATGAGCTTTTGCCTGCTGAGTTGGAAATACAAGAGGCCATTATGAACTCAATCCCCATTGTAGCTGCTAAAGCAGGGGGTTCACAAGTGATACCCTTGAAGTGAGCATACTAGTAATTGTCCATAAGCAAGCAATATGACTTGCTGCCACATGTTTCCTCCTCCAACCACAGTTGTGTCCAGTGCACTGGTGCTGCCACTGGCCCCTGCCCTGGTGGTCGGTATGGCTGGAAAAACATTATACATTTTAGATGCCAGATATGCCTCGACATATTATTTTTTAAGAACGAATTCAACAAAATACAACTGCAGTAGATCACTATAGTTCTATCTTTTATCATTCTCTTCAGGAATTTTTTTGATTAACTATGTTAGAAAAGCCAGGTAGCCAAGGCAACTGCAAATATTTTGTAATTGAAGGGCAGTGATAAGCCACTGAAGCGCAAAGAAGGGGTGTAATATTTCGTCAATTAAGGACCTATGGTTAGGTTTGGGTTGGCAAATGTAATGGGACTGTCCTCATACTACATTCCAGGTATGCTGCACCGTCATCAAAAGTACCGGTATGGTATACTAGTGTACAAATGAATAACACATATGCACAACGTGGGGGGCACCAAGGCCACTCTCTCATTTTACTGTTTGAGCATGAGCAAGGGAAAGAAAATCTTCTAAAAAACACGTGTCGAAAAACTGACTTGGGCATGCAATCTTCTCAGTAAAGTACCTGTCCTTAAAATCTGTCCTTTTAGTCTTACAGTACAAGTCCATAAGATATAGAAGAGGACAAGGGAAAAATATGCTTACTAAAAAAGCAGAAGAAAGATACATACTTGTAAAGACAGGAGGAGGTCAGGAACAGAAACATGAGAAATAGAAAAATGCAGGGATATCAAGAATTTAACAAAGCTTAGATAGAACAAAGATAGGTACAACAAAGATAGACATGCACAGTAACAAGAAATTGAAACATTTTTCTGAATGGTGAAAGTTAGGGAAATAATAATATAACAGGAAGACTTACTGGGGCCAGCAGATTTACCGGCTGCCGTACTGGTGATGGCACTAGCACCTGCGTCTCCTGGACTCACCTCAAATCCTGCCCTCTTCTTCCCCTTAGGTGCTGAGGTAAGAAATAAGGAAGCAAAAAAATAGATTAGTGGTACAGTTAATCTAATTTTTCTAAATCAGATTGCTCATAAAACTAGTATTAACTTGAGTTGATTTATTTTCCAACACCTAAGCCCTACTCAAAATTTCCTAAACCTATACTACATTTTCAACTATGTACTACTACTAATGCATTCATATTTCAATAAATGGTCTTTGCTTCTTAACCACCTTTGATGGGCTAACTCTTTATTTTCAATGCATATATGCATACTGCACAGCACTGCGATATTGTGATTGAGATTCACAGAGAAAGCTAAATCACTGATATTGCTTACTACTACTACCAGTAACTTATTCCTAGTGACAGAACAGGGGAGTCTCAGTCTGCCTGGCTTTTTAAAAAATCAAAAATAAAAATAAAATAAATAAAATACAATTAGGAAGTGCTGAATGAGCACCTGGCTAGCTCAAATTGGATCACATAAAATGTGTTAAATCATAAACTTAACTAAACTTAACTTACCTCTGAGAGTCAGCACTGCACTTAAAAAATAGCATTGTGGAACACACACAACAACTGAATAATTATTTACTCAACATGTCCTGACACCTCATTGTCCAGCAGGTCCTGCTCACTGTCCAGTATGTCTGCCCAATGGTGCATTAACTGCTGCTGGGTGCATTGGATCCCACCCAGTGTTGTGATGCACACACTGGCACATCCTCCCCACAGCAATTGATGCTCTTGAAGAGCTTAACCGCTCCCAGGCCTGCCACCTGCTGCCAGCATGGAGGAGAGGTAGTGCTGCACAAAGAACACAAGTGCTGCCACCTGAGCCTCTATAAATATGAGTCGGGCTGCACCCCTAGGACACGCCGATGACTGCAAGGTATTTGGCTAAAGAGCTGCACCGGTGCTGCCATTCCCTCTGGCATGGTGCTGGGTGGAAAAAAGGGGAAAAACTGGAAGGAAGGAAGAAAGAAAAATGGAGAAGTGAAGGAAATATGAAAGAAACAAAAAAGTGTCAAAAGTGACAAAAAACACAAAAAAGCGAGAAAAAAATGTATAATACACAAACACAAAGATACACACTGATAAAATAAAGGTGAAATGAGGGATGGATGAATTGGGTAAGGATTGAACAGATTTAGGATGGATTAGACAATGACCAACACCATGCACAGAGAAACAGAAGAGAACAAAATGGCTGCGCACACGTGAATCAAGTGGTGCTGTTTACCCGCTGTTTACAGTTTGAGAATGTGCACCGAGCTCCTGAACATGAAAAACATAGCATGAACAGACACGGTGAGCAATTCTGCCTATGACAGAAATCTGCGGAGTTTTCAGAGCTTTTGACCCACTCTGCGGAATTCAGCTTGCCAGAACCCTGCGAGGTCTGCCCAGGCCCAATCAGGATGTTGATGGTCCATGAGTCACACCTAAGAGTCCTTTGTGTGTAACTGGCTAGAGGGAATACACAATCACAGCTGTCACCCCAGCCCAGACATGTATTGGAGACGGGCTGCAGGCACACAGCGCTTAAGAGCAGGAAAATGCCATCTTTCTCAAAGTGTATTTTTCAAAATTGTAACAATAGATTTGACTTTGCCATTAAAGAGGATTTTATTATTACAATTCCATAGATACTTAACATGGCATGTCTACTCCTCAATTAGGAATTACAGCTTATTAAATATAATAAGGAATCTCCAATGTTAACCTATAAGAGAGGTGGGCCTCACATTAGTGAAAAAATAATTTTGAAGTATTTCACTACCGGGACATGTAAAACCTAAACGTACATGTCCGACCTCTTAATTACATAGCACTGTTCACCTGGGCTGCCTTAGCGGTGACTTCTATGTAGTAAAAGGGGAGTTCAAGGCTTGGCAAGAGGTTATAAATGGCAAGTTGACATACCAGTGTAACTGCACATTCAGGCCCTGCAATGACCGGCCTGAGACATGTTTAAGGGCTACTTTAATGGATGGCACAAGCAGGGCTGTAGTCCCACTAGTAACATTTAATATACAGGCTCTGGGCACATATAGTGAACTTTGCTAGAGACTTATAAGCAAATTAACTATGTCGATTGTGGATGTACCAATCAAACTATGTTTAGGGGAGAAACCAAAAGCACTTTAGCACTGACCAGCAGTGGTAAAGTGCTCAGAGTCATAAAGCCAACAAAAAGAAATCAGCAAAAAGGTTAGGCAAATAGGCAAAAAGTTTAGGGGAAGGCTATCCTAAGGTTGTCAGGTCTAACATCAATGCTGTTTATTTCTCAGTAGTCCTTGTGTTAGGAGTTGGTAAACATTTCATGTGGTAACCCCTAGCCCTTTTAGTAGCTTAGTTGGGTTGGAAAGCAAGCTATTGCAGCCTCTGCATCTCAGGTGACCCCCAACCTTCCAGTGGCCATGTGCCCCTTCAAGGGGCTTGATTCAGCCCTCTACCAGTAAATATTTGTGCAACATGGGCAACTCGGGGGTCCCTCACCACATTCTGCAGATGGGGCACCATCATTTTCAGTTACGCCATTGTAGCTTACTTTATGATTTTCTTTGGACATCCCTGTGTGACAGTTTTATTCTCAAGGCATCGTATTTGTCAATAAAACACAGTAATTTCCTTTGAACTGTAAGAAACTATTCAAAGGGCACATTTTCCTGCAGTGAGCAGGGATGCAGTCTCTCAAAATTCAACAGTTCATTCATGTCTGTGGTTTTTAAAATACACTGTGGTCTTGCTGTAAACCCCTTCAGATTACCGAGTCCACCCTGGTCTAGTAGGTTTCCCAAAAGTTGAGAACCTATGTTTTTGTATTTTGAGAGTGTGCAGAATGGGGGAATTCTAGACTTAATAGCTACTAAGGTCTCTCCCTCTTGTTTACTGATCCATTTGTGATGTAGAACCTCTTCCACACAAATCTATATTGATAGACAGTTAATATATAAGTTTTCAATTAACTATTTGTTATTTGGATTCAACTGCTAGAGGATTACTACTTCTCTTTTGTACGTCTCTATCCAGCAATACCAATGCACCCGCCCATTCCATTGGTTGTATATTTAAACTTTGTTATTAGCAAGGGATTTGATCGCTGTCTTCACTTTTTGTGTTAAGTTTTTCAAAATGGTCTTCTCTAGCTGCTCAATATCCCAATGCAATGCATTCCCAGGAGATGTTTTTTTGGGTTAAGGCTTTGAGCCACAGGAGGCCCCAAATTATTGATGTTATCAGTTTCATTCAATAATTGTTTAAACCCTATTTTTTGCTCAAACTTTGAGTGAATTCAATCCTAAATTCAAAGGCAACATGCTCCATAGTGGTACAAACTCTAAATGTTTCTCTAAGATATTGGTTTCACAAGGGATGAGAATATGCTTGTGGACTTTTACCATTATTGATTATTCTGGAATCATACTCTGCTCCTGGTTATTCTGAGAGTGTGCTGACTTCAAATCGCCACAGCAGTTTCTCTGTTCCTTCCTCGTGCTTGGCTGCCACCTAAGCCCCTTGCTAAAAAGGATGATACTGATTCTTACCACAATTACATTTTTGTTGTTTACTTTCCCAGATATATACCCATTTATTTGATGTACTGGGCCTCTGTTCATACTCACTGCACATTTGAGTGAATGTCCAATATTTGAGATTATCCCTCCTTTGATACCCCAGTAAAGGTTTCTCATGTGATAGCTCATACTCATGTAAAGGGAAAACCTTTCTTGTGAGTAATGGTCAAAATTAGAGTTTGGTAGATGGTTTACTCCATCACAAAATGACAGTTATTCAGTAAACCTTATTACCAATGCATTATAACCTACAGCACTTGCAATAAGGTGGAGGAAATTGTGGTGAGTAACCTGCTTGCCAAACTCTAACCCAGGCCATTAATCTCTTTACATCTTTTCTTAATTTCAGTAGTTTTGATTTGTAATTTAGCCTTTGTACTCATCTAATTCAGAATTCATTTCATCCATTTTTTAAAAACTATAACAAGATACATTTGCTTGGATTTTGTCCCTTTTCACTTTTTCTCAATAAGCACAGCATCAAAGATGCAACATACTATATTGACTAACCAATCCCTAGTACACATGAAGGCAATAAAATTCCAGATTTTCTAAACATTTTTGGACTAGCACTTTATTACAGAAAATGTACCAATGTGGTCACTAGTAGCAAAAGACTGAAGCTTTTTCTACCAAATGTCACATCTGTTTGCTAACCCTTTGAACTCTAATGTTCTCTTAAGTTTTGGACTCTTAGTTATGTTTAGTAGGCCTTGATCGTAGTCATAAAACAGCAAATCCAGTGCTTCCTGGCAACTTCCTTGATTTGTCCTAGTGTAAGAAAAAAACAAACATTAGTATTGACACAATTTATGGCTTTGGATGGTAGGCTCTCTAGATCCCCTTACACTATTTCTGATGGAGTTCCATTATCTTGTAAAGGTACTCCTCAGTGACTTGCGATATCTTTATGATGTATAACAGGGGGCGTTTTAACCCATATATACTTTAAAGTACCCATGTTAAGGTCAACGCACACTTTCAAGAACAGGTTAAATGGTACACTCAAACAGCTAATAAGGTTAGGCTAGAGATGAATACTCAACTATTCTCTATAAATGGCTGAAGTAGGCTGGTCTGAGAGAACAGATGGTTGAAAAGTGAGGTCTAAAACCTAATTTTTGTATATTGTTAGCAATGTGGTCTGTCTGATAGCTATAGCCTCTCAGGATTACGATAAGTAGGCACCACTGCACTCCCTCAAGGTAGATGGAGTCCATTGAACTTCTGCCTTTCAAAGTTCTCAGCTATGTGATTGCTGGTGTTTGGTCACGCTTGAGAAATTGTAATCAAGCCAGTGCCTACAAAGTAGGTGCAGTGTGAGAGGTATTACTCTAAAATATTTCTTCAAAAACAATTTGAGGGCCAAATATTGTTTCAAAATATTGTGATGCCCAAAAAATAAAATGAGGCAGAATGCTGTAAAAAAAATAGGGCTTGATTACGATATTGACAGATGTGACACTTCGTCACAAACATGATGGATAGCCCGTTTGCCATATTTCAAGTTCCATAGGATGTAATGGAACTTGTAATATGGCGGATGGGATATCTAGCACGTTTGTGATGGAGTATACCATCCGTCAAGATTATAAGCAGGCCCATCATTTTTTTATGTCTTTTATATCATTTCTTGAAATATAGTTGTACATGATATAATTTTTTATAATTTAGTTTAGTTGTATTAATTTTTGTGATTTGGCATGATGAAGGTTCTTTTATTTTTATGTCAAATGTTTTAGGGTTGGTTTAGGGGGTTGTGGGCAATAAAGTGAGAAGTTGTTTAAATATTTAAGTTTTATTGATTCAAATTTTTTATGGTTTATGCTTTAATATGTTAAAAATTAAAATAATTATTTAAACACGTGTTTAGGTATTTAATCCATAATTTATAAAACAATGATGAGAACTGTTTGTATTGTTAATTGGTTAGTTAGATACCTGATTGTGGTAATTATGTAATTGTTTTTAATAATGCGGGTATTATTTGATTATATTAGGCTTGCATTGTCTGCATACTATTTGTTGTCATAATTGTCAACACCAGGGCAGTGCGCGCTCTATTGGCGACTAGAATGCAAAAATCCAGCACTCTCAAAACAATGTAATTCATGCATTGTGCTGATATGTTGTTTAACCTTTTGCATTGCAGAGTTTAATCCTGAAGACTTATTTTTAATGTGTTTACAAATACTGTTAATTTGCAATGTATTGCTGCAGGCTTTCAGAGTGTGTTAGGGTGTGGTCCCTTTCCAGGGCCTTCCAGAGACTTTCCCTGCAGCATGCCTGGGTGTGGTTGTGGGATGGGCCAAGACTCTATAAAAGGGAGCCAGCCCAGCTCCAAGTGCTCACTATTCAGAGGTCCCGGTGCAGAGCAGCAGCTACTTCCTGAGCTCATGTCCCGGTGGCCTATTTGATCTTCCAGGCCTCTGCCCTTCATTCTTCATTGGTGATCCTTGTTCTAGGCGGTAAGACGGTGGTTGGGCTGGCCTCCCGACGCCGTTATTGAGAACTTTCATATTCTTGGCCTAATTCTTTAACGATTAACAGATTACTTTGCGCTCTACCATTTCTTGACATTTGCATGGTTGCTTAAGAATCGGGAAGGCGCGCGATTCGTTTCATGATGCTTTAACCTTGTTGTTCATTGTGCGGTACCATTTCTTGACATTTGCATAGTGGCTTAAGAATCGGCAAGACGCGCGATTCGTTTCATGATGATTTAACTTTGTTGTGCATTGCACTACCATTTTTTGACATTTACATGGTGGCTTAAGAATCGGCAAAAGACGCACAATTCGTTTCATGGTGCTTTAATATTGTTATTCATTGCGTGCTGTTATTTCTTGGCATTTACATCGTGGCTTACGAATCGGCAAGACGCGCGATTCATTTAATGGTGATTTAACCTTGATATTCATTGTGTGCTACCATTTCTTGACATTTTACATGGTGGCACTCAAATTGGCTAGACGCACGATTCTCTCCTCGAGCTTAATTAATGTTATTCATTGTATGCCACTATTCTAAGACATTTATTAGGTAATATTCGAGTTGAAAAGTTGAGTGATTTGTTTCCTGAATACATATCGTGTTATTCATGGTGCACAATCCTTTTATGGTGTTTACTACATATATGAAAATCTGCAATGTGCAAAATTTGTGTTGAAACATTTCAAGAGAACACAGAAGGGCAGTGTTTCTAGATGCAATATTGCATGATCCTAGTATGCATTCACAAAAAAGGATTCTTACGACTGGTTTAGAACTTATTCAGAATGTTTTTCCTGATTCTCATATAAAGGAAAGCACTTGAATTGGAAAGTTTCATTTAATCCATCTTGATTCCCTTATAGGTATCCGCCCATCTTGAAAATTAGTCATTTAAGCCTAATTCTTAGGTTGTTCATGTTTTCAGAATGACTAGGCTTAGAGTCATAGTCTAGTATTGATTTTATGAGATGTAATTTTCATATTGTGTGTTTTAACCTTTTTCTTACTACAGGTCTCCTTCCCAGCTGTTCCCTTCCTAATCCCCTCTTCCCCTCTTGAACTCTCTTAGCCTCTGTGATTTATCTATCAGAGTCTTGGAGCTGTTCAGTGGTGGGCGTGTTGGGAACGTGTTAGGAACGTGCGCAGACCCCGAGGATCTGGTGACTCTGACAATAATGTTATTATTTATATTTTTTGATTTGTTATTGATATAATAGTTAAATATAATTATACATGTTAATATGACAACCTTGTGATTTGAGTTTTCAACAATTTTTTCATATATATATATATATATATATATATATATATATATATATATATATATATATAATAAAACACCAACGTTGCCAGACATCCGAGGCTGCTACTTCTGGAGCGGTCCAGGCGTGGACCTAGCCATCCACATATATTACCAACAATCCTCCTGTTGCATGCAGAGAGTTCCCGGACAACAAGTGGAGGTCCCAAAAACTTTATTCACCAATGCTTCCTCCCAGAACAACCCGTTTCAGCCGTAGCCTTGATCACGTAACAATTGAGAGTGTCTCACAAACCAACTATATACCACACCCAACATGCACATAAGGACAAACATAAAAGAAGTTGGAGTGAGAATAGTAAATCTGACCCGTCTCTATTCTTACACTTTTCTTGGTGTTCCTTACCGTGGAGTTGGAACAGTAAATATATCCTACTCAAAGCTCCACACTTTTCCTACTGGTGTTCACATCGGAATGAGAATAGTAAATCTGACCACTCCGAGGCCTCACACTTTCTCTCCTGTTGCTCAGGCTCGAATGGGAATAGTACATCTGACTCCTCCAGAAACAAACATTTTCCTTTAAATTGAGAATAGTAAACACAACTCCTCCAAATTGTAAGACTTTCTCTACTATTGCATTCATAGGAGCAGGGATAGTAAAGTTGCACCTCCAAAGTCCCCCTTTACCCTCCTTCTGTTGGTGAAGTTGGATCGTGGGTATTGAGTTTGACCTTTCCTAGTCTATTTGTTTTTTAATGTTGTTTTTATTTATTTATTTAATAAAGAACTATAATTATTTTAAATGTCTGTTTGAAGTAACAAAAAATTCATAATTTATATTTGTGGTCCTATTTTTTTATAAATGTTGATATTTTAATATTGTTATTCTGTTTTAAATTTTAAAATCCGGTGTTAGTAATTTTGTAATAGTTATTTATTTGTAATAAATATAATGGCTATTACCTCTATTCGCAAACTTTATATTTTTCATTTCATTATATAAATTATACATCTTTATATTGATATTATATATAAACACAAGCTTTATTCAGTCATAAAACCATCAAAGCAAATAACCACAATACTGACAATAAAAAATTAATTGAATCTCCAAGTCCTTGCCATATAACATACATATTTACATATTACTGTTGTTTTAAAAGGCGAGTGCGATATGCCATGCAGCCACAAGGAATTTGCTAACTGCATGGACCAGAATACTGGCTGTGTCACTCTTTAAAATCTTGAGGGCAATAACATATTGTCTGATGCCCAAGTTCTGGCAAATTGGATGAATTCACTCGCATCGTGGGGAAGCATAAGCTGTGTAAAGAAGCAAAAGTTGTTCAACTGATTCAGGGGCATCGTTACAGCCTGGGCATAGGTTGGATACAGACGGTGCCCTCCAACTACTAGTAAAAGACATTATCGGCAAAACCCCTAGCAATCCGAGCATACAGGCACTTTCCTAAGGAGTCAGTGATAAGATCTAAAAAAGATTCGTACTGGGGGTACCATTTTAAATTAAGGAATTGGTTGGTCAATCGCCCATGGGATGTGCAGAGGAGATAGTTATTCCTAACGTGAGACCAACAGACTAATTTCAGAGATTGTTTCTGGACCTTCCCTAGATCCAGTGGATTCTCCCAATAGCTCCCTAGACCCAAAATGCAAAACCAGTTTGACACATGCCTAAACCTTGGGATAAAGGCTGCGTTAGGTCTTTTTATAAGATCAAGAAGTGAGTCACCGTAGATTGTGAGCCCTGGGGTGGTCCAGATCCGTACCCAAAAAAAGTAACAGTCTTAAGGCTAACGTATCTGAGATATGATTAAAATAAAGATCCAAAAAGATGGGATTCAGAGGGATACTGGCTGGACATGCAAGTAGTGCTCTGGCAAAGCTATTTTCACTCACAGACAATTTGAGGGTTTCACAAAATCCCCACACCTCAGCGCCATAGGTAGCAGCGTTTTGTTCTTTTGCCAAATAGATTTTAATAGCCGGAGAAACGGCTTTCATGGCAGTACTTTTGTGTAAGCCCAAATGGCATTTGATCTATGTTGGAGGAGATACACACTTTCACTGATCTGATCTTCCCAGTGTAATTTATTGGAAATCCTCACGCCCAAATAGTCTATCGAGCTGACTTTGTCCAAAGGAACCCCAGCTATACTGATAGTGCATCTCGTGGCTGGTCCTGGACTAAGCACCATTAATTTGGTTTTGCTGACATTCAGACTTAACCCATGATCTGCACAATATGCTGTAAACTTATTAACGAGGGTCTGGGGACCCACTGGAGTCTTAGAGATGAGGAGGGAGTCATCTTCAGAGAGTACTCTAGGGATTTTTTGATCATTTAGTGAGAGAGAATCGCTCTAACAAAGAGACACAGCTTGAACCACCTTGTTTATTAATAAAGTAAATAGTGTTGGTGCCAGGACGTAAACTTGGCGAATCCCCCACTGGATAGCGATATTATCTGTTAATTTTCTCTGGTTACCCCATCTCACCTGAGCATTTGTGCCCTCGTGTAGCCACTGTAGAAGATGGATTGTGTTCCCTGGAGTACCTATTTTGTGTAAAACACCCCACAATTTCTCTCTCAAAAGCAGACCGAAGATCCACAAAAACAATATATAGATTTTGTTTGGCAAGGGTTACATATTTCCAATAAAGGAGCGCCAACCTGAAAACTTGATCCACCATACCAGTTTTGGAGTGGAAGCCCTCCTGAAGTGGGGGCATCACCTGATGGACATCAGCCCAATCCAATCACCTATCCAAAAGCTGTTTAGCAAAAAATGTTCGGAGATTATCGATAAGGCTGATGGGTCTATAGTTAGCAGGAGAACTCACTTCACCTTTCTTATAAATGGGTATTATTTCTGACCCTTTACAAGTACTGGGCATAGGGCCTCTGGCTCCCATTGCATTAGATATCATGTTGATATAACTGGACCAGATTACTGGCTCATACTTATATAAAGTCCCCGGAATCTTATCTGGACCTGTGGCTTTAGAAGGTATTAGGGAACCGATTGAAGCAATAGTTTCCCCCAGAGTAAAAACCATGTGGTAATCGTAGTTACGAGCGTCCATTCCTGGGTCATCAGTCAGTAAATGTGTTTTAGCCAACTGCTGGGGGGAGGAGTCATGGGTTGAAAAATTGCAAAGCGGAGCATAAAGATTAGAAAAGTGGGTGGTCCACCCAACTCTCTGGTTGAATATGAGTACAAATTGTGCTCCTACCCCTTTATGTCTATTAGAAAGTAACTTCCAAAAGATTGCATTATCAATATGTATAGTTGCATCATCAGATTCTGCCATATTGAGTCTTCCCAAATAGTCTTTGCCTGTGCTATAGCCCTATGATAGGCTAGTCTGGCTGTTCCAATCACCCCCTGTGAATGAGACACAATAGCTGACGTTAGTGCTAATTTAGCCTCGGAGCAATCATTATTAAAACACTCCCTTGTTTTATATGTGACAACATTTTGCCTTTTGGTAATCTTCCTATAGAAAATATTCTGTAGTTTATGTACCAACATCTCATGGATGCTGAGAATTGGGATGTTTCTGACCTCATGTTCTTCGTAGTTAGCCATGGCATCAACAAACAGTTTATACATGAATTATTAGGCGGGGGAATAATGGCAGACCATAAGTGTTGGTTGCCTATTTGTAATCTAGGTTCAAACCTGTGTCTGTGTCTGTGCAGTGTCAATGAACGTTCCCCCTGAGACAGGCAAGGTCCCACCCATACTTGGCCTAGAGCACCTACACCCACACATCTGACCAGATTCCCCCGTTAATTTGTTCAACAGCATTAGCAACAGGCTCTTAACTTCATCCAGTTTCTGGTGAACAGATGCCAGATCAAAATTTCTACACGGTGACGGCAGCCCTCCCATGCCCAAAGATGTGTTGGCCAAGGCATTGTCATCAACACATACTTCAGTGTGTGTACGAGTAGCAGTGTCACAAGGCCCCCCATTCTCCGCCAGAGGCCCATACCGATTGGAGCACAAAATGCTCAGAATCACCAGGTCTTAAAGGAAGGCGTAGAGCCTCTTCTCCCACAGAAGGGCCACCTATGACATGCAACAATTAGTCCAAGACACTGCACAGGGTAATAGTCGGCAAAGGGGATAAATCAAATTGTGCGGATTGAGCTACCTTTTGTTCAGGCTCCCTAGAGAATTTGGGCAACTGCTGCCTTTTCTTAAACACATCAGGGATTTTGTTTGGCAGGGTTGCCACAATTTGTAGGTGATAAGTTTGAATTACTTCTCAAAATGGCCTACACTTCTTCAATTAGAATATCAATATCCTCTAGGGTGTTACTTTCCTTGTTGCCCCAAAAAGCTGGTTTTATTATTTTGGCTTTTTTTTATTTTTTTTAACCACTGGTATGTGCAAGGGGTGCATCCACAGCTTTACGTTTCCCCATTTCCTAATTAATGTTGGCGAATAGGGTAGATCAAAGTCTTTAAAGCCAATTTCTTAAGCATGAGTCTCAGGAGACAGTGGATGGAGGCAAGGCAGCCTGGGGGATGTAGGCCCAGTGAGGTTTATTGTAGCAGCACAATATTATTCCTATATCTTGTTTTAATATGTAATCACATTTTTACATTTTATATATGTTTTAAAATTAAAATGTTGTAACATTCAGTATATTTACCTATTTTTTGATACTTTGGTGGTTTATATTTTTATTGTCATTATTTCTGACGCCACCTACAAAGTATATACATTTGATATTTGTCCTCAATATGTTTTTAGCAATATTTTTGTCATCAATAAATTTGGCCTCGATATTTTATCATACAACCATTTCAGGACTACTTGCAAAGTGATTTGATGTAGAAGCAGTTGCTTAGTCTTGTTCTGGATTGTTCCACAACAGAAATCTTCTCTGCTGCTGGTAGATTGGAGGCACTAACCAGGCCAATTTCTCAGAGGGTTGCCCATTGTTCACCAATCCCAAATTCTGTTAACAGAGCACAGTGGCAGCTTTGTTCTTAATTTCTGCAGTCCGTCGCAATGAGTTTTGAATGTTTCAAGGTTTGTTCCCACACTACATTGTACAACAATTTCCCATATTGTGGGGGCATTGGTAGGGACATTGCCTTAGTTGCCTAAAGGCAGTCCCATTCAAATATGGTTCATCCCTTCTGTAAGTATGCCATGATTACTAACAGGTTCTTCCTGTGGTGGTAGACTCTCACCGGAGAAATGGTCATCCATCACTGATGCATTATATACAATGGTCAATGGTGTAGCCAGCATGATTTTGGCCCTAGAGTAAGGAAGCATATGGGCCCCTAGCTGCTGCTTGAACTGTAAAATGCAGCAATACTCATGGTTGAGTGGCTACTGCATCTGCTCCTCCAATGGAAGCTACACTCCATATAAAGGGGCAGTAGCATATGCACAATGGGAGGCCTGCCTATCCCCTGGTGCGAGAACAATTTGTTACCTTATGCTGGCTATAGGTATGTCCTACTAAACTACATGCAACAGGAATGCATAGCATTATGAAAATATGGAATGCTTTTATTTTGTTTTTACATTTGAATTTATTAGGTTGCTTTAAACTTTATGCCGTAATACCTCCTCTTTATACACAACTGACGTTTTAGAAATTGTACATTTTGGTGAACTTTTCTGCATCACTGTGTGATGAGGGTTTCAATGACCAAACATCTTATTGGGCACACTTCCGGGAATGCCCACAACTCTAAGGTAACATCAACACTATCTGTGAAATGCACATATATATTGCATACAAGATGGAAATTGTAAACTACACATCTGAAAATGTGCAATATGTTCGTGAAACATGCACTATATTTTGCATATAACATAAAAAGAGTTTACTGGTTTTTGCAAATAACCACAGGCAGAAAACAATGGGGCATATTTATACTCCGTTTGCGCCGAATTTGCGTCGTTTTTTTCGACGCAAATTCGACGCAAAACTAACTCCATATTTATACTTTGGCGTTAGACGCGTCTAGCGCCAAAGTTCATGGAGTTAGCGTCATTTTTTTGCGTGAACACCTTCCTTGCGTTAATGATATGCAAGGTAGGCGTTCCCGTCTTAAAAAATGACTCCGATGCATATGCGTCGGATTTATACTCCCGGGCAAAAATTACGCCCGGGAGTGGGCGGGTCTAAAAAACCCGCATTAGCGCCGGATTTTAGCGCCTGGGTCAGGGCAGGCGTTAAGGGACCTGTGGGCTCAGAATGAGCCCAGAGGTGCCCTCCCCTGCCCCCAGGGACACCCCCTGCCACCCTTGCCCACCCCAGGAGGACACCCAAGGCTGGAGGGACCCACCCCAGGGACATTAAGGTAAGTCCAGGTAGGTTTCTTTTTTTTTTTTTTTGTGGCATAGGGGGGCCTGATTTGTGCCCCCCTACATGCCACTATGCCCAATGACCATGCCCAGGGGACCGAAGTCCCCTGGGCATGGCCATTGGGCAAGGGGGCATGACTCCTGTCTTTGCTAAGACAGGAGTCATTTCAATGGGGGATGGGCGTCGTAAAAAAATGGCGCAAATCGGTTTGTGGCGATTTTTGTGCCTCAGCCTGACTTGCACCATTTGTGGACGCCCATACGCTATTTTCCCCCTACGCCGGCGCTGCCTGGTGTACGTAGTTTTTTTTAACACACACCAGACAGCGCCGGCGGCTAACGCCGGCTAACGTCATTCAATAAATACGGCGCCTGCATGGCGCTTCAGAATGGCGTTAGCCGGCGCTAATTTTTTTGACGCAAAACTGCGTTGGCGCAGTTTTGCATCAAAAAGTATAAATATGGGCCAATGTGTTTCCTTGCAACTATCTATCATGAAAATGAAAAACTACAAAAAATTGTTTTTGATTGGCTCCACATTGAATTGACTAAGCCTTTCACTCTAGTAGTTGAGGAGATTAACACCATGAAAATGTGAAAAAGAAAACAACAAAAACAATCAAATGTCCTTCAAAACAGAATGTATCTGCAGTCATTCTATTCCCATTTCTATTTAGCCTTCAATTCTGATTAATATGATTCCTTACCTTCACTGAGAGGGAAGCCTGCTAGGCTTCAGTGTTTGAAAATGAGTGTCTAGCTAAACTAATTTGTTTAACAAAAACTAATCTCCTGACTGTTCTCGCTTCTTATTCTTTGAGGGACTAGAAGTCTAAATTGTTTTGCACATGAGTAACTTAACTATATCCTGAAACAAAGAAGTAGCTATCTGCATGTTGGTGGGCAAAGTGCCCAGCAAATTAACTCAAGTATTACAATACTTGTAACATATTGTATGACATCATTAATAATACTTCAGTGCAACATCTGAAATAGCATCATTGATAGTTACTTTAGGGCATGATTAATAGTTACTTGAAATAAAAATAACTGGTGAATTTCAGAGTTTTTTTAAATTAAAAATGGTATGCTACAACTGACAATTTCGCCTAACTAAAACGGCGCAGTTCCTTTTATGTAAAGTTAGATATTATTACAATTCCTAACTACAACGTCATCTTAACCTATCTATCTATCTATCTATCTATCTATCTATCTATCTATCTATCTATCTATCTATCTATCTATCTATCTATCTATCGATAACTACTATGGAAATATTACATTATTACCTTAAATTCATTGGTTATGCCTAAATTAATTTGGTGCTAAAATGTCACCAAATCAAGGCAGCAGTACTTTGCATCTTGTATCACTTTAGTCTTTCCAACTTTAAAGGGAGTCATGGGATGTGTTAACTGTTCTCGCCCCCTGCGTGACTCATTGCTGTTTGTGCACCAAAGTTGATTGAAGCTATTGTTTGCTCTGCTTTGCCTCAGGTAGCACCCCTAGGCATTTTAAAACTGGCCACAACAACTTTTGACTTTAGATTTCAGTCTGTCCATTCAGCTGTTTTTATACAAACGCTAATATTTGCATTTCACACTGTCAAGTTTACGTGCTATATAAATTAAATAAAACGTTTTTGTGTGCTTAAACTCTAAAGAAAGGATGTTATACTATTGTAAATTGTTATATAATATGATGTAAAAATCTTACTGCAGTGGTACCAAAACTGTGTGGTGGACTACCTATTGGGCATGAATGTATGTTTTAGGAGGCGTAAGTCTGTAGCATGAAGAACTGGAGTTTCTTTAGCAACTTCAAATATACTAGTATAAAGTGAGTTTTTCCTATGTACTTTGAAAATGTGGCATATTATAAGATAACAGAAAATGTAGAATTTTGTCCATAAGGTCCCTTAGGCATTCCAGATTCCTCACTTACAATAAACTTTAATCTCACTAACTCGAATTACTATAATTGAAATCACACTGGAGGCATGTTTATCAACCTTTCACGGAGTGCAATGCAGGAAGCCACCTTGCTACAATGTGTGAAAGGGAAGGGGCTGGAATGTGCCATAATTAACTTGATGCAGTGCATTCCTGTCCTTTCCAAGGACTGGTGGACTTTTGGCTGTCTAGCACCAACTCAGGTACCCTTGTGTCATATTGCAAGGGTGCCTGTATTGTAGGCCCAGCGTGCTTCATCCTGCTCGTGACGGACTCAGTAGCGTCAGTGCCCTTGGCGCTCATGGGCCAGCGGTGCTTGTGGCGGCGGTGCCCGGTTCAGTGGCGCTTTTGACGGCGGTGCCCTGTTCAGAGGTGCTTGTGGCGGCAGTGCCCTATTCAGCGGTGCTTGTTGCGGCCGTGCCCTGTTCAGCGGTGCTTGTGGCGGCGGTGCCCTGTTCAGCGGTGCTTGTTGCGCCGTTGCCCTGTTCAGCAGTGCTTGTGACGGCGGAACCCTGTTTCTGCGGTGCTTGTGGCGGCGGTGACCTGTTCAGCGGTGCTTGTTGCGGCGGTGACCTGTTCAGCGGTGCTTGTTGTGGCGGGGTCCTTTGCAGTGACGCAGCTGCTGGCGGTCCTTCATGGCCCAGCGGGGCTGGTGGTCGTGTCAGGCCCAGCGGGGCTGGTGGTCCTCTCTGGCCCAGCGGTGCTGGTGCTGGCGGTCCTGTCTGGCCCAGTGGGGCTGGTGCTGGTGGTCCTGTCTGGCCCAGCAGGGCTGGTGCTGGCGGTCCTCTCTGGCCCAGTGGGGCTGGTGCTGGTGGTCCTGTCTGGCCCAGCGGGGCTGGTGCTGGCAGTCCTGTCTGGCCCAGCGGGACTGGTGGCTTCTTGGGCAGCAGGGCAGGTGCTGGCGGTGGCATCCTGGGCAGCGGGGATGATGGTGGTGGCCTCCTGGGCAGCAGGGCAGGTGCTGGCCTCTTGGGCAGCGGGGATGATGGTGGTGGGCTCCTGGGCAGCGGGGATGATGGCGGTGGCCTCCTGCGCAGCAGGGTAGGTGCTGGCGGTGGCCTCTTGGGCAGCAGGAATGAATGCGGTGGCCTCCTAGGCAGCGGGGATGATGGCAGTGGCCTCCTGGGCAGCGGGGATAATGGCGGTCTTCTCCGACGTTCTGCTCTTCCCAGACCTGCTGACTTTCTTGTGGCCCTTCCCCACCTTGGAAGGTGTCGCAGCTGACTTCACACTCCCACCTGTACCCCTGGGAGCGGCTTTGGTGGCTGGAGTCTTCCCCCTCTCCCGCCGGGCACTGGCCAACTTTTGATGCTTCACAGGTGGGGGACTGTCCATGCTGTGGCGCCGTGCCACACTGGCTGCCTTGGTGGCCGGTGCACTCCAGATTCCGGTGACTACAGGCACCACTGGTCCCGGAGATGTTGTGGCTGAGGTGCTAAGTATGGACCTGGAGAGTCGGGCCCTATGAGATGGACGGGGTGGGAGAGGTGTGGGAAAGATGTCAAGGTTGGACAGGAAAAGTTTTTGGGAAACACTGGGACAGGTAGCTGGAGGGGGTTTGGGAGTGGAGGAAGAGGTTGTGGTTGTAGGAAGTGTTCGTTTGGTGACTTTGGGTGAAGGTGCATGCGCTAGAGGCTATCGTGAGGTGGATGGCTGTTGGATGGGTGTGTGCTTGAGTTTGTGTATCTTGGGAGGTGGCGTCACAGACACACTGGGAGAGGACACAGGGGACGTGTGAATGGCAGTGGGGGTGGTGACTGCACGTGAGCGGGGTGTTGTGGTGTGTGTGCTGGTGATGGCATAAGCGGCTGTAGATGTAGTGCATGCAGCTGTGAGTGTAGACGAGACTGGGAGGGAGGAGGGAGACGAGGAGGAGGGGGACACAGTGGAGGTAGTGGATGTTGGTATGTCTGAATGTGTGTGATGCTTGCGTGAGTGCCTGCGGGATGTGTGGTGCTTATGTTTGCCTGAGCTTCCCTTGTGTGTTGACGTGTGTGCATTCTGGCCTGAAGGTGTGCTTGGGATAGGCTGAGGTAGAGGGGATTGGGTCAGGGTGGAGGAAGTTGGAGGGGGGAGGCTAGACACAGGGACAATGGCTGCCATCAGTGCTGAGGCCAGAGTCTGAAAAGCTCGCTGAAGGGCGGCCTGACCAGAATGAATGCCCTCCAGGAATGCATTTGTTTGTTGCAACTGCCTTTCTACACCCTGGATGGCATTCAAAATGTTAGACTGCCCAACAGTGAGGGAACTGAGGAGGTCAATTACCTCCTCACTGAGGGCAGCAGGGGTGCTTGTGGAGGGGCTGAGGTGCCTGGGTCGAAGGTGATGCCCACACTCCTGGGTGAGCGGGCACGGGCAAAAGCTGAGGGGCTGCTGGGAGGGCGGTGCTGGTAGGGGGGGTGGCGGCTGTACCTGTAGATACAGGGGGCACAGATGTTGCCGCCACCACAAGGGAGCTCCCATCAGAGGACGAGTCTGTGTCACTGGTTCAACTCCGCCATCCAGGGCCATGTGAGATGCAGCTCCCTCCTGCTCCGGTGCCACTGTTCCTCGGCCTGATGATGCTAATGCACACAAGATCAGGGAGACCACAAAAAGGGGGGACGACCAAAGAAAGAAATGCTGAGTGCATGCATTACCGCTACCGTTGGCAAACACAACAGACACAGAAGCCCCCTGCACTACGCCGCGCCCTTGGGCTCCACTGTTCCATCCCTGGGACTTGGCCTACAAGGCTATGGACGACATCTGCACACATAGATGACACAGGAGCCTGACTAGGTGTACTTGGCACTGTACACAGGTGGGGTGAGGTGCCACAGGGTCTGCCAGAACAAACTAAACTCGTCCTGGCCTAGGGAAACCCACAGCCCACCTCCCCCACCCAGACACCTCCACTGCGCGCAAAATCAGCAGAATGAGAGTGTACTCACCCTCTTGTGGCTGCTCTGATGCCCCCATCCAACTCCGGGTATGCCACCGCCAGGATCCTGAACATCAGGGGGGACATGGTGCGACGGGCTCCCCTCCCACATTGGGAGGCCACCTCCAGCTGCGAATGTCCTCCCATCTCTTACGGCAGTGGGGGCTTCATCTGTGGTACACCCCCAGGGTCCGGACGTCCTTGGCGATGGCACGCTAAATATCTTTTTTCTGGTGGGCGCTGACCTACATGAATTGTACAGGGGGAAAAGAAAAGTTATTACCAAATGCACCGTCACAGTCATTGGCCCCCATCCCTACCCTTGCCATGATGCACATGCACTCACCGTCGTTTCATGCACGCCTCAATCTCCCCCCCATCTTTCATCC
Organism: Pleurodeles waltl; assembly: GCF_031143425.1. Classification (NCBI taxonomy): domain Eukaryota; kingdom Metazoa; phylum Chordata; class Amphibia; order Caudata; family Salamandridae; genus Pleurodeles; species Pleurodeles waltl. Next base: position 252,810,776 of record NC_090437.1, on the reverse strand, counting down.
ACCCCACTCCACACAGGCATAGCCCATACAGCATGCTCCCAGTGTATTTACCTGTTTGTTTGGAGGACCGTAGAGTAGCGTGTACTGGGGGAGGACCCCACCCACGAGTTTCTCCAACTCCTCCGATGTGAAGGCAGGGGCCCTTTCCCCAGACACACGAGCCATTGTCTCTTCCAGACCGAGGTCACAGCAGCACTTTCAGTGTAGGTCTTCTCCTGTCGAAGATCAGGTATTGAGTGATTGAACAGATAGAAAATGGCGGTCATGTCCGTGGCGGTGCGTACCATCACCGCCGGCGTACACCGTCATTGACTCCTGGGACCGATAGGGTCCAATATTAACCAATGCAGCATTGCGCCGTGGTCTTCGACCGCCTACCGCGACGGAATACAACGCCAGCGCAGTTACCTCACATCCCATTGTCCCACTTTACAGGTCAGGCAGCTGATATTTCAGGGGCCCACATGGCTTAATTTTTAACTGCGTCACACATACCTAAGCCTAGCCTCAACACACATACAGGCCAATTTTCGGATTATGATTCGTGTTCTGTGTAAGCTGTGGGTAAGTACCTCTGAGTTGTTTGACTCTGTGCTCGCTGTTGTCCTTCATAGGCACCGTCCGCTGGGACATGTGAGAAGATGGCGGCATCCTCCGGTGTACAGACCGCTGGTGGACCTGTCGACAATGGAGGAAAGACATGTGATCATCACAAGCCATGCTTGACCGTGCCACAATCCAGGAACTGTGTGCCCAGCTGGAGCCAGACCTGATGTCAGCTATCCGCCTTCCCACAGGAATCCCCCCTCAAGTGCAGGTGCTGTCAGTACTCAATTTCCTTGCAAGTGGGTCATTTCAAACAACAGTGGCCATAGCATCAGGGACGTGCCAGCCTATGTTCACCAACATGTTGTCCAGAGTGTTGTCTGGCCTGCTGAAATACCTGCGGAGCTACATTGTTTTCCCTCAGGTGGAGGATTTGCCTACAGTGAAAGGAGACTTCTATGCCCTGGGACATATCCCCAACATCATAGGTGCCATTGATGGGATCCATGTGGCTTTGGCACCCCCGCAGGAGTGAACAGGTGTACAGAAACCGGAAGAGTTATCATTCCATGAATGTGCAGATGGTGTGTTTGGCAGACCAGTACATCTGCCATGTTAATGCCAAGTTCCCTGGCTCCGTGCATGACGCCTACATCCTGTGGAATAGCAGCATCCCTTATGTGATGGGTCAACTCCAGAGGCACCGTGTGTGGCTAATAGGTGAGCACCTGGAAGCAAGTCAGTGGGAATGGTTGTCTGGGTCTGGGGATATCCCTACAGGTTAGTGTGTGTCTAACAGTTGTCCCTCGCCATTTGCATGTGACTCTGGTTACCCCAACCTGTCATGGCTACTGACCCCAGTGAGGAATCCCAGGACAAGGGCAGAGGAACGCTCCAATGAGGCCCATGGGCGAACCTCGGTGGATAATAGAGCGGACCTTCGGCCTCCTGAAGGCCAGGTACAGGGGCCTCCATATGACAGGTGGATCCCTATTCTACTCACCAAAGAAAGTGTGCCAGATCATCATGGCCTGCTGTATGCTTCACAACTTAGCTTTGCGACGACAGGTGCCTTTTCTGCAGGAGGATGGTCCAGATGGCGGTGTTGTTGCACCTGTGGAGCCTGTAGACAGTGAAGACGAGGAAGCAGAAGAAGAGGACATGGGCAACAGGAACTCGGTGATCCTGCAATATTTACAGTGAGACACAGGTAAGAATACAAACCTGCCTACTACATGTACTTTAAAACTACTACCTCTCTACTGTCTCTCGTTTTCACCCAGTGTATGGTCACTGAGTTGTCACTTTCCCTTACGATTTCACAGATGTGTGTCCCACAGTGTGACATCTGCTTTGTTTCCTCATGGACTAGAGCTGTGTGACATATGTATGTTGATATTACAATTGAAAGAGCATTTTGCCACTGTAATTGCTAATATACTATTTCGAAATCACAGACTGACTCCAGATTGTTTTGTGCTTCAAGGGTGTTTATTTAAGTGCTCAATATTGAAGGGGGTTGTAAAATGGTGAGGGGTGATGGTGGAGGAATGTCCATGGCAGAGTCCAGTCTATTAGTCTCACAGGTGCATTGCTCAAATGGGCAAAGGAAGTGGAGCTGGGCAGTTTGAGGATGGACAGGGTGACTAAGTGGGACAGTAAGCTGACATTCAGGGTGGTGTCATTTCTTGGCGGGGGTCTTGGCATCGTTCTCTGTATTTGTCCTGGATCTCAGGGACCGTTTGCGGGGTTGTTCTCCCTCTGCAAGGGGTGTGGTGCTAGTGTGGTGGTCCTGTGGTGGTGCCTCCTGTCCACAAGCGCCGGCGGAGGTAGTGGGCAGTTCATCGGCCATGCTAGTGTCAGGGGCCCCTTGTTGTGCCACAGTGTCCCTCCTGGTGTTGAGTACTTCCTTCAGCACCCCTACGATGGTGCCCAGGGTGGAATTGATGGCTCTGAGTTCCTCCCTGAAGCCCAAATACTGTTCCTCCTGCAGGCGCTGGGTCTTCTGAAACTTGGCCAGTACCGTTACCATCGTCTCCTGGGAGTGGTTGTAGGCTCCCATGATGGAGGAGAGGGCCTCGTGGAGAGTGGGTTCCCTAGGCTTGTCCTCCTACTGTTGCACAGCAGCCTTCCCAGTTCCCCTGTGTTCCTGGGCCTCCGTCCCCTGGACCGTGTGCCCACTACCACTGCCCCCAGGTCCCTGTTCTTGTTGGGGTGGTGGGTTAGCCTGGGTTCCCTGTAGTGGTGGACACACTGCTGCTTGACGTGTCCTCGGGACAGAGGTATGGGCCCGCTGGGTGGGTGCTGTGCTGATGTTTCCAGAGAGGGGAAGGTCTGTGGTGGCCTGTGACTATGTCAGGGGAACCGACAGTCCTGAGGTCCCCGATGGGCTGGGCTGGGCAGGTCATCTAGATCCAGTTGGACAGAGCTGCTGTCATCACTCTAGCCTCTTCTGTTGGTGGTGTGGACATGTGTGGACCCTCCTGTCCGGTGACGTTGGGTAGGGGCCCCGCAGGGGTATAAAAGGTTGTTTATTATATCTGTGTGTGTCATGGTGTGCAATAGGTGGGTGTCCGTGTACCCCAGAGCTTGCATTCCTGTGTGGGACCTTGTTTGATGGTGGTTTAGGGGGCTGTATGGGTATGTGCAGTGGGCATGCTTTGGTGATGGGTGTCCATGCTTTGTTGTTGCATGCAGGGCTTGGTGTTGGGATGGGTGGGTTGTGATAGTGGGACATTTGTGAGGAGTAGGAGTGATGGGGTGAGGGTGAGGGTGGGGGTATGTGTTGGCATGCAGGTAGGATGGGGGATGTAATAGTAAAGCTTTGACTTACTAGACTCCTGCAAGGCCATCAGGATGCAGAATCGCCAAGACCTGCTCCTCCCCTGTTGTTATTTGTGGGGGAGGAGGTGGGGGTCAGCCGCTAGTCCGCTGAACCGCAGGGTGGTGTCTTGAGACCACGGAACGCACCTTCCCCCGTAGGTCGTTCCACATCTTCCTGGTGTCATCCCTATTTCTTGAGTGCTGTCCCACTGCGTTAATCCTGTCCACTATTCTTTGCCATAGCTCCATCTTCCTAGCTATGGAGGTGTGCTGCACCTGTGATCCGAATAGATGTGGCTCTACCCGGATGATTTCTTCCACCATGACCCTGAGCTCCTCCTCAGAGAACGTGGGGTGTCTTTGCCGTGCCGTGGGGTGGTATGGGTGATGTGTGGGGTGGTGTGTATAGTGATAAGTGGGGTGATATTTAGTGGTGTGTTGTGTGAGGTGCGTGGAAGTTCTGTGGGTGATGGTATTGTGTGCCTGTGGATGCTTGGTAGTTGTTTGTGGTGTCTCTCTCTGGCCTTCTCTCTGTAATTGTGGTCATAGGGGTTTGTGGGTGATGTGGGTGTGTGTTTTATATTGTAATGGGTGTGTGGGAGTGGTGTGTGTATCAGGTTTGTGTATTTTGAATTGTCCAATGTGGTTGTGTTTTGTAAATGTGTATGTATTTTGAGCACAGCGGAGTGTACCGCCAATGGAATACCGCAGTTGAAAGACAGCCACGTGGATTTGTGTGTCGTGATAGTGTGGGCGTATTTCTGTTGCCGTGACGGTGGAGGTTTTGTTTTCGCCAGTTTATCACTGACCTTTGGTGTGGCGGACTTGTGTGGGTGTCTGAATTTTGGCGGATTCCGTGCTGTGGGTCATAATAGCTGTGGTGGAATTCCGCGGCCGCTGCGGTGTGTTGCTGGTCTTCTGCACAGCAGTAAGAGGCTTTTACCACCAATGTTGTAATGTTGGCCTATGTCTTTTATGGTTCTTTTGAACCAAATAAAATATTTGATGATGGGCGGCACCACCAGTGCTGCAAGCCCACTGGTAACATCTGATTTACAGGCCTTGGGCACCTTTGATGCACTTTACTGGGGACTTACTAGTAAATCAAATATGCCAATCATGGATATCCAACTACACATATATTTTGCACAGGAGCACCTGCACTTTAGCATTGGTTAGCAGTGGTAAAGTGTTCAGAGTATCAAAAGCAGAGTCCAGCACACATCAACAACCTGGGAAAAAAGGCAAAACGTTAGGGGAAACTACACAAAGGATGCCATGTCTAACACACCCTCCATTAAGAGACGCAAAGGTCCCCTGACAGGGTGGCCATACAGTAGCTCAAAAGGACTAAATCCAAGCCTTTTTTGAGGCACCTCCCTGTAGGTGAACTGAAGGCATGGCAAGAGGATGTCTTACTTAAGACTCAAGGGTTCAGACAGTCCCATGATCATGCCTTTTAAGGTGCAGTTGAACCTTTCAACCAGACCATTGCTTTTGGGGTTGTAAGGAGTGGTGAACTTGTACGTTACCCGACACTCCTTCCACAGGACTTCATATAAGTAGATAGGAATCTGGTACGCCCATAAGATACCACTTCCTTGGTGAACCCCATGCGGGTACAACCCCCCATCAAATCATGTCCCACCACAGGGGAGGTGATTGATCTCAGAGGAATGGCTTCTGGGTCCCGAGTGGCATAGTCCACCAAGACCAGGATAAACATGTTGCCCATGGCTGTCTTGGGAACCAGAGGCCCCACGATGTCAATACCAACCCTTTCAAAGGGGGTAATAACCACAGGAAAAGGTTGAAGGGGAGCCTTGCTTTTCTCCCCACTCTTGCCAGATGCCTGACAAATTTTGGCAAGACCTACAGTGTGCATCTGAATGCCTGCACATTTGGGGCCAGTAAAAGTGGGTGACAAGCCTGTCAAAGGTTTTGCCTTGCCCTAAATGTCCAGCTAAAAGCAATTCCAGAGCCAAACTCACTAGGAAGGCTCTGAAACACTGGGGTACCACCAGCTCACGGCTGACCCGGGCTCAGCAACCTTAGGCTCAGTATACAGGATGATGTCCTCCCAACAGATCAGGTGTGATCCTGGCTCCTTGCCAGCCACCTGGTCGGCAGCCCGCTGCCGCAAATACTCCAGAGTATAGCATATTTTCTGTGCCTCACAGAATGCCTCATTGGTGCCCCCCCTTCCTGCTGCCACTGTGACAGCTCAGGAACCTCCCCCAGTTCAGCCACCTATTCCCTTGTATGCTCCGGGGCATCACCCTCAGGTTCAGCCTAATCCCAGACTGTGGGAACTTCTAGGGCAGGTTTACCATGCCCCTTACCCTTCCTCCTGCTGGTGGACCTCTGGGCCACTGTTTCAGGCTCCAGGAGCTTCTGACCACCCTGGCAGGCTGCCATTGACCAGGTAGACACACACACACACACCCAAGCAGACCCAATATCTCCAAGTGTGACCTGTGTTCCACCTCCTTCCAAGGAGAATCCTCCAGGTCATTGCCACGCAAACGACCTACAGGCATGGATAGACTCATAGGTACTTTCAAGGAACCTAAGACCCCCACCCATTCAAAGGAACCTGTGCCACTCTTCACAGGTGCTCTGAGTTGTCCACAGGAACTACTTTTTGAAGTACACAGGGATCTATCTGCTCTTCAGACAACAGGTAACTCCTCACAGAAGTCACACTGGCTCGTGTGTCTCTCAGAGCCTCCACCCTCTGTCCATTGATGGTCACCCACTGCCTGTACCTCTCAGTGTTTTAAGGCACAAGGGTTCTCTGGACCATATCACTGTCCCCTAGTGAGACAAGAATGATTTCAGCTGGCTCCCACCCAGCTGGGCGTGAATGTTTGATTGGTTCCGCATTCCATCCATCATTTGTGTTTTGCTTTGCTTTTGCCGCCATAAGTGCGCCGGGTATGCCCAGACGTGGGTCCCAGGCTCACCATGCCACTGGATTCAAGCTAGCCTGGCTGATGAAGGGTGAAACCCTGAAACCGATCCCAGGGTGCTTGTTTCCGGTCCAGGGTGGACATGGCCTGGCAGTTCGGGCTGGACTGTTCCCATGAGGAACAGGGTCAAGACTGATTTGCATAAGGCTGAGTCTAAACTGGGGCGGGCATGGTGAGCAAAAGATCGATGGATTAAACCCATATCTGTCACTGGGGTAAATGTTTGATTAGTTCTGCATTCCATCCATAATTTGTGTTTTGCTTCCCACCCACCTGGAGCCAAATCCTCCCCAAGTGCTACATTGGCCAAACCCTGTGACTGAGCATCAGTGGGTGCCGGTGTCCCCTTGGTACACATGGGATCACCTCACACATGACCCATCTGGTCAAATGCATAACACTTGAAGGGACTCCCCTCCACAGGTTTCCCTTTGGAGAACCATGGTTTCTTCTCACTGAGGGACTGAGAACCCTTACCCTGGGAACTACATTGGGGCCTTTTAGAGAACTCTCCCTGTTTACCTTTACCCCCCCCCCCCTTTCTTCTGAGAGGGACTCTGCCCACCCTTGGCGTTGTCTCCCCCATACCTCTTCTGGACCATGGTGCTCTCCCAATGGTCCGCTTCCCGCGTAAGCTTGAAGTCAGTCAGCTTGCTGTCACTCAGGTGCTGGTGCAGCTCTGGAAAACAAAGACTGTACAGGTGCTGCCAAGCAATTAAAATGTAAAGCCCCTCATATGTTGTTACCTTACTGCCCTTCACCCAACCATCCAGTGACCTGAAAAAAGGAATCGACACAGTTCAACTAAATTTGGGACTCTTTTTTTTTAGTAGGACCTAAACTTGTCCTGATACTGCTCAGGAGTAAGACCATATCTTGTGAGTAGGGCATGCTTCATTATGGTGTAGGTGAGTCCCTGAGGATCCTCTAAGGATGTCAGAGTGTCCCTTCCCTCCACCTCTAATTGCTTCCACAGACCCGCCCCCAATGTGCATCAGGGACCAGGTTCATATGGAGAGCAGTCTCATACTCCTTGAACCACAAGAATATGTCATCCTCCCCCTTATAGTTGTTCACACACTCTTAAGGAATGTGTACCCTTCTGTCAGGCTAAACTGAGGTACTGCTGCCACCATCCCTACTGGACTGGCTCCTCTGATCTATCTCCCTCCAGCTGAGCTTATGGGCCACCAGTAATTTTTTCTCTTCAATGGCCATCCTCCTTCCTTCCATCTACATTTTGAGCATCTCCAATTCCATTTGGTGGCTCATCTCTGCCTGTCTGTCCTGTAACTCCTCAGGAGTCAGACCTCTGGATGACACACTGCTACCTACCCTGGAGAGCCTCTCCCCAGGTCTAACAGGTACATCCACCACCTCATTATGAATACTTTGACTATCTTCATCCTCATCCTCTTCCTCTGTGTACCCCCAGCCTCTTTGGCTTTCACTCAGACTCTCAGCGCCTTTTGCAGCTCCTCCTTCCTGGTGGAGCTCTTAATGGGACAGGCAAGATGCTTACAGATTTGTTTCAGTTGAGCAACTGTGTAACTTTCCAGTTTCCCTAACTCAAAAACAGCTCCAGCTGGTGCATCTCCAGATTGAGACATGACGGCAAATCAAAAGTGCAAAGTTTCAAGGCAGAAAAAAGAGTTCCCAATGAGAAGTTCAAGAAAAAGATCACCAAAACTATGGAAGCAGGAAAAAAAGTCCAAAAAGAGAAAAAGTAAAAACAAATAGTATGTGGTCACGCAATGTCTGCACTGAAAACACCAGTGTACATTTAATCACTGTATGTTAAGTACAAATACAATTCCAATCCCACTGTTGCCACCAATGTTAGAAATATGGCAGAAAGGTTACCCCCTGTCCAAGCAAGGACCCTCACTCTAGTCAGGGCAAAGAAAAAACACACCTGGTTAACCCCCATTCACCCCCTTGGTAGCTTGGCTTAACTCAGAAGCAATGTGTAAATTATTTGTACCAACACACACAGTAATACAGTGAAACACTACAAAATGGATGCCACACCACATTAGAATAATAGGCAATATTTATCTAAATCAAAGAAGACCAAAATGACAAAATCCAACATACACAAGTTAAAATATGAATTTTTTATAAGTATAAGAGTTTAACTCCCTAGAAAACAATGGAAACGATGATTTTGAACAAAGTACCTAGTTTTTGTCAAAAATACAGCCACAAGGGTGAGCGTGCATCGGAAAAGTCAGTTATGCGTCAAGGTAGGCCGTGCGTCATTCCTTCTATCAGTTCGGCAGTGAGTTGTTTTTCTCCCTTGCAAGAGTGCGGTGCATCGATTTCCAGACGGGCACCACGGATCCACGCAGAGTTGGGATGACTTTGATGCCCAGGGACGATGCTTAGAAAATCCAGTCACGCAGTGTTACAATACCGCGCTGCGTAGGGTTTCAGTCATTATCAGCAGCCGCAAGAGGGTGTTGTGTGTTGTTTCTCCAGCCACGATGCGTCGATCTCCCAGCCGCGATGCAGGTGGCGTGTCAATTTCAGCCGTGAAGTAGGCAGCACATCATTTATCAGCTGCATTGCAGATGGTGCATCAAAAAATGTCCCTGCAGGGCGTTCTGTGCATGGAATTTGAGCTCTTGTTCTCACAACTTCACATTTCAAGGGCCCAGGGACTTGATAGGGCACCACTTGGCAGGACAGGATTCTTAGCAGAGAGTCCAGGTGCAAGCACAGAAAGTCTTTGATGGCCCTGAGACTTCAAAACCAGAGGCAATCTCAGTTCAAGCCCTTGGAGATTCTTCTCAAGCAGGAATGCACAAGAAAGTCCAGTCGTTGTCCCATTTCACAGATAGAAGCAGCAACTGCAAGATAGCACCAACAAAGATGTGCAAAAACAGGGCTGATTGCAGAGGCCCTCTAACTTTTTGCCCCATTTTTCGCTTTTTACTGTTGTTTTCCTGACTCTGATGGTGCCCTGGGTACTGCTAACCAGTCCAGGACATGTGGTGTGTGTAAAATGAATATGCAAATTATGCTAATTATAATTGGCTATGTCAATTGTCAATTGACTAAGTCCCTAGTATATGGTCAGGCATGTAGGTTTAGGGACCCCAGCATAGGTGGTTCACCCATAGGTGCACTGTGGAGGTGCCCACGGTCATTTTCAATGCAGGCTGGCCTTGCTGGCTGCTTTTAAATTAAAGTTAAATGCAAATTCGATTTTGGAATTAAAGTACTTCCAAAATCTTAAAGTATTCAATTTTTACATAGAAGTCACCCCTAGGGTGTGGCCCATGTGCCCCTAGGGTTGGGTACCATGTAACTATAAGCAGGGACCTTGTAAAAATAGTTTTATAAGCCCTAGTGAGGTAAAACAGACAAATTAGTTTTCCCTCACAGTAGTGAATGGCCTCCAGATTAATTTTAATTAACAAAGTCCCCTTCAGTGTCAGATACCTCGAGTTTGGTATAAAATGAATTGCTATAATAAATCCCACAACTTACAATTGTTGGATTTAAAGTAACTGTTCAGGTAAAGAGTTTTAAACTCTACCTGAAAAGAGTGCCCTTCTCTTATTGGCCAGCCTCTGGCAGCCTGGCCAGGCTGCCTTGATGAGGTGTGAAGTGACCTGGGCTAAACACAAAGGAATGTTCCTGGGGTAGGAGGACTACCTCAGCAGATGGGGAAGCAGGAAGGGAGGAAGGCTGCCAAACTGGTCTTTAAAGGCAGGGAAGGACATTTGGAGCAAACTAGTACCTCCTTCAAATCCTGCAACCCCAGACAATTAGGTGCCCTCTTGATTAGATTAGTAGAGGGCAGGAAAGAGGTGTATTTAAGGTTTTTAGCCAAACCAGTGGGTGGGTTCAGCCAGATGTAACCTCCATAAATCAGGTTCAGCAATGATGGATTTGTGTAGAATGGTGCTCCCTGGGATTGATTTTTGCCACACTTGTCACCATAGGGGGAAGAAGCCTGCATCTGACTGGAGAACCAGGACCCCCCTTTTTGTCACCCAGGAGCAAGGATAAATATGGTAGAGCTGCATCCACACCTCAGTTCCCTACAAGATCCCTACCAGATCCCTACATGGAAGACCATCAAGAGAAAAAATACCTCCCTGCTGGACCGCTGACCTGCACCTGGACACTGCACTCTGAAGGACTACACCATACTTGGGAATTTTTCTAGGCTCAAAAGACTGGGGAAATGTTTTCCTGGTAAAAAGTTTTCCTTTGAGTTCTCATCCTCTTGCCTACACCATTTCTCCCACACACCCTATCCCCATGTGCCTGTGCTCCTGGTACAGTGTGCCCACTCCCACTGGTGACAGGACCATTATTGTCAGGTGTGACAAGAGGAGACTCAGGTACTTGTACTGGGGGGCACAAAATGTTAGAAACAGTTCTTGGGACACAGGTGTGGAGGCGAATGGTTGCCTGTGATGTGGATGCAACAGGGCTGGCAGGAGGGGATGCGGGCGAGGTGAGGCTGACAGTTTTTGACTGACTAGGTGTCCCTGATAGTCCAGCTTTGTTGACAGTGTCCAAACCTCCAGAGGTGTTGTCCTCACTGGGGCCTCCATCCAGAGGGGTAGTGGCAGTCTTTGGTAACCTCTCCATGGTGACAACGGCAAGGTTATCTGTGAGAGAAGTGGAACACAATGTTGTTGTGAGTGATGCAATAAGTGATATTTCAGTTTGAGTATTAGTGAAGTTGTGTGAAATGCACACAGTGCCTTAACGTGATCCCCAGAAATGACAATGACAACTGCTGGCAAATCACACTTAGTACAACATGAGATTCTGAAATGTACATGTCATATGCCATGTTCAATGATGTTAAACTATATTGGCAGTTATTGGACTGCTGAAACCCTCTTATATTGCTTGACTATTGACATGGGTGTTAACCTTTGTTACCTAGTGAAGTGTCTGGCATGATACATGGCACAAAAAGCTGCACAATGCACAATAATGTCAGAGTAGGGACACCGTATGGAAGTAAGCAATTGACATTGACCTCTATGTGGATGTACTATATGTACATTCCCCCCAGGTGAGTCAATTCCATTCTTGCCATTGTTTCTCTATGGGCAGTTAGATGGGCACTCAGCTGTAGCTGTGCTTTGTTTGGAATGATAGTGTGAGCGAGCCATTGCATTGCTGTCATTGTCATATTCTCTTTTACAGTGGTTCATTCATGATGGGTTACATTGACAATTATTTTGAAAGGCATGCCATCTCACATTTCGTAAGGTTCAAGTTTACATTATGGTGGAATTTTGCATTCTGGGAGTTGTAGAGCTATCAGTTCTCAGTACTTCACATGCCATTCCCAAGGGCTTTGGAGCCAGGTACGTTTAGTGGACATGTGGCATGCAAGGGAGAGATATTGGGACATTTGGAGAGATGGGTGGTGGGTGGTTTGTTTATTGAGGTGGGGTAAGGTGGTGAGGGAGCATGCAGGACAAAACAATTGGATGGCCTGGATGATGTGGAGACTTACCTGACTCCACTCTGCCAGGTATTCCTGTCAGGATGCAGGATGTTCAAGACCTTCTCCTCCCAAGAAGTGAAAGTAGGGGGAGAAAGTGGGTGTCCTCCCCAGTCTTGAGGACCGCCAGCTGGTGCCTGGATGTCAAGGACCATACCTTCCCCTTGAGGTCATTCCACCTCTTCCTGATGTCCTCCCTGGTGCGTGCCTAGGTGCCTACAAAATTGACCCTGTTCACTATCCTTTTCCACAACTCCATTTTCCTGGCTATTGATATTTGCTGGACCTGTGATCCAAACAGGTGTGGTTCTACCCTGACAATTTCGTCCACCATGACCCAAAGCTCACCATCAATGAATTGTGGGTGCTTTTGTGGGGAAATGGTAGTGGTGGTAAAAACAGTGAGGTAGTGTTAAAAAAGAAGAAAACTGTACCAAAAGTAAGTGATGAGGTGTAGGTGCTGTGATGTGAGTGGGTGATGGTTGTTGTGTGTTGTGTATGAAAGTTAATTGTGTGTTGTGTATATTGTGCCGGTGTGTGATGTATGCGTGTTGAAATGTGCGTAGGTGGCAACAGTTGTTATAGTAAATCTGTGATGGTTATTTCTCCTCTGTGGCAGTGTGTCATCTGGTTGCAAAGGATTATGGGTTGTGTAGGGGTGTCTGATATAGTGGAGAGTGAAGGTGTGTCGAGGGTGTGGATGTGTAACAGATGTGGGATATTCAAACTATCCAATGTTGTGTTTTGTTCACTGTGATGTGAGTTGAGAGCACGGTGGTTCACACCGCTAATGATTTTCCTGCCATGGAAGAACCACTGTTGTGATTTGTGGATCGTAATATGATGGGGGGATTTTTGTCAGGCTGGCGGTGCTGGATGTGTGACCGCCTCTTTTATGTCCTCCAGTATCCTGGTGGTTTTGGAAATTTGTCTGTTTTTTGGCGGACTTCACAGTGCAACTCTTAATACGGCAGTCGGATTACCACCAAAATGGCGGTCTTCTGGCAGCCGCCAAAGCGGCGGGCTTTCCAAAAGACCGCAATACTAATAATGACTCTCTAAGTCTTTATTTGGAACCCAGAAAATATTGTGTGAGACAAGGGTGCTCTGCATGAAAAAGTTTGATGAGAATTGTAATACAGGTATTCTAAATAGAAAAACAGAGTGTACATTTAAATGTATAAAAAAATAAGCTTATATGATATTTTAAAGTAACAAAAAGAGGAGCTTTCATCATTTTTGTCTCTTGATGTAAACCACAATTTTACTACAAGAAATGTGTTTGTATTGGTTTTGAGGTGCCTAACTTGCTATTGATATGTGACATACATAGAATGATATTATTACTCACCACTGGTAATGCCAATAGGTCTGGATTTGATTAAATGGATGCACCTTGATAAACAATGTAGACCCCTATATGACAACATCAAATGTGTAGGTAGCCACCCAGTGACCATTGTTTGTCAGTACAAATATGAACACATGGGTAGATGGATAAATTCATTGATGAATGCAAGATTATGAACAGATGAATGAATGCATACACATGCATAGGTTGCTAAATGGAGAGTTGGATGAAGGCTGATTGGATATGTATTGATGGACTGGTGGTTGAATGAATAGGTGTGGATACTGATGGATGGAAATAAGTATGGGTGAAAAGAGTATGGTTGATAAAAGAATGCATTAACGTAAGTGACAAATGTATGACGTTGTATGAATTTTTTGTGAGTGGATGAATGACTGTGGATGAATAGAGAATAGAATAGAGAAGTATTTGGGTAGAATGAATGAATAAATCTTTGCCACTGGCCATGGCCTTTGGTTTCATTTCCACTGTTTTTCCCCAGTATTCCACTACAGGAATGGACAGAACATTGCCATGCTATGCTGCACGACAAAAAGTCAGACCAATCTGCTATTCAACATCGAATCCAAACAATGGCAAAAGAAATCCCAGACAAATTTTGTCTGTGATAAGGCTCAAAAGATAAGTAGCCCTTTAATTTTTTGGCTATGGGTCCTGTTAGCCATCATCAATGAATTATAGCATAGGTCCCTCCTCAAAACCCATAAAACGTAGGGCTTCACAATAAGAAAAACACCAAAGTGAGATGTCTAATGCTCGAATTCTTCTCAGTAATTGATAATTATTGTGGATTTCATGTCAGTCCACTGCCGACTGCTTTACTGCTCAGTGTTGCTTGTGTTACTATATAAAAGGGCCATGACCTGGAAAATCAGGTCGTACTGTCCCTTTTGGTGTGGGACGAAAATTGATTTAAGTATGGGGTTCTCTCTGTATGATGATAGAGGCAAACTAAACAATGGGATTGAATGTATACTAATGGCAAAGTGAAATAAAGTATTTTATCTATCACCTTTTGTGATGTTTGAATAAAGAATGAATGATAATCGGAGTCCAAAAGTAGATGCAGCACACTTAGAAAGAGGAAAATGCCTCTGAAGATTGTTAAATGTGTCTGCATTGGTGCTAGGCAACAGTTTGTGTGCTAGCACAGTCAGAGAGCAGGAATGGGCCATATGATGTAAAATGAGGTGCATTCCTGCCCTTTCCCTTTCACAAAGCGCAGTGCAGCAAGGTGACTTGCTGCGTTGAGTGAACATTTTAACAATATTCCCCAAAGTCATGTTCAAAAGGCAAAAAAGCTAGCAAAAGCGTCTTCTTAATGAGCTGGTTTCACAAACTTGCAAACCCTTCTTTTTCTTGCTACAGTATCATAAACACAGTCAGTATGTTTCTCAGGAGTGAATGGGGCAAAAATAACCCCGAAAATGTTGAAGGAATGTTAACAAGATTTAAGGAACTACATAATGCTAAAGGGCATTATATTATGACAAAAAAACTCCAGTTTCGTGGGAAATATGACATTCTTCTGAAGAATACAGGTATAGTTCTGGTTCTAATGTCGAGTATCAGCTTTCAACCTGGTATATACTTAAGTATACTTATACTGTGGATTAGAGCAATTTAATTTGTCTTTTGCCCTGTTCTTTGCAACTTCTTGGTTGCTAATGGTTAGTTCTGCCTTCTTCTGCCTCCTTTTTCTGTTTCAGAGCAGTGACCTACTACTGTATCCTTCCATTTTGGTTTCTTTATCTGTTGCTGTGATGGATTATTTTTCATATTTGTTTGGTGTTCCCTTTTAGGCTGGTAGCTGCCTGCTTTTTAATGCAGCTTTCCATTCCTACCACCTCCTTTCATGTCGCTGACATTTGTTTTGGTTTTATTCCAGTGCTGTCCTCTACCCTGCTACTAAAATAAGCTTATTTTACTGAATAAACACTCCTAAAATAAGCTTATTTTACTTAATAAAAACAACATATGCCCTTGCATCTCATGTATGCATAGAGTCTCTCTTTCCAGGGCCCCTCCCTGCCAGCACTCATGACATTGCTTCTCTTTTCACATCTTAAATGTCAAAAGCTATTGCATTTCAAATGAGTGTGTTTGTTTTGTCACAAATGCTTTTAGTTTCAAGGATTTTTCCTTAGCTAGGCAGTATCGGATTGCATAACTCTCAGTGAACAATCTAAATACTGCACTGTTACTGTAAAATCCCCATAGGTCAGTACCGTTCTAAATATGCACAACCTGCAGAAAAATATCAGTTTTTTGAGCTTTGCATAAAGTGTGTTTAGTGTGAAATATGCTGAGATTATTTCAGAAATGCATTGCCCCCACATTGGTTTTAACCTAAAGCCAAGCTGTAAAATAATTCAAGGTTTGAATCACTGTTCTTTAGGCTGCTGTACAGTCATGATTGTGACAAATATTCATTCTTGCCGGTCTGAATTGATTTCCACCACAATTTTAACTTTTACATCATAATAGTATGTAACTCAATTTAGAGTGAAACATGACATTTAATTTGAAACATTTTCTAGATTTGGTTAGGGGTTCAGTTTTGGCATTTGAAGTTATATAAGTGCTTTGCCTATACTTCTACAATGTAAGGCTACCATGAGAATTTGAACCCATACCCGTGAATTGTGACGCTGAACAGGATGTTTTATTTGAGACTGTTTTACATGTAAAGTGGCTTTACACTGAGCATTTGATACAAGACTGAACTGGGCCCTTTGAAGGTGCTCTGAACATTTGAGGCTACGCATGGGCACTGTGAGAGTACCTTGAGCGTTTAATGCCACATCTGTGCATCATTTATACTATTAATTTGAAGGGATGTTTTCATAGCCTGTTATTACCACTAGCAGTATTATGCTGTCCATTAGATTACACACAGGAAAGTACATGTTGGTGGAGGAGATTTGGTCGAAAGTGTTCTATGAATAAGGAGGTGGGTGCTGTGTGTGGTCCAATCATGCATTGTGCATGGGATGTTGTGTCTGCAGACGGTGAGGCTGATTTAGCCATTCAGGACAAAACCTGTGCACTTTGAGGCTTCACTGATAGGTTGAGGTTGACCTGGGCATTATTTGGTCATTACTGACTATTCCTCAAGATTACGAGGGTACACTAGGCACTTGAGGCTATATATTTGCATTGTGAATATACACTGGATGTTTCAGAGGATTTCTGATTGTTGTTAGGTTGCAGTGGGTATTTGGTTTGTATAAGCAAATTATAAAGCCATGCTCTACATTTGAGAATATATCTGTGCAATACGTATGTTTTGTACAGTTGCATTTACTATTTTAGGTTTTAACCGGGTATTATGCAAGTTCAATTGTTTATTGAGGGTTAGACATTATGAAAGAAAATTTGTACAAAGTTCCAATAAAAAGGTACTCAATACTCTAATCATTGATTAGAGTATATGTTTGAACCCTGGAAGGCAATATATGCATGATGCACCCTTGTGCTAATAGTTATGTAATGCTAATTTTGTATTATCAATAACTTTGGCCCTCTTTTACCAATCCTGAAGAAAGGAATTCACTGGAGTATTTGAATATTTTTAAGAGATCTCTAACCTTGGTGACTATCAGATAAATAGTTCAAAAGATTAAAAGAATCCCTGAAATCATTTTGCATTAGCCAATTGTTGGACCTGACAGCCTTAGGGTGGTCACCCCTCACTTTTTGCCTGCCTCCCTCCACTTTTTAAACACTGTTTTTGCTGGTTTTTAGACTCTGCACACTTTACCACTGCTAACCAGTGCTGAAGTTCATATGCTCTCTCCCTTTAAACATGGTAACATGGGATTATACCCAATTTGACTATTTCATTTACTTATAACTCCCTAGTAAAGTGCACTATAGGTGCCCAGGGCCTGTAGATTAAATACTACTAGTGGCTGCAGCACTGATTGTGCCACCCACTTAAGTAGCCCCTTAACCTTGTCTCCGGCCTGCCATTGAATAGGCCTGTGTGTGCAGTCTCACTGCCAATTCGACTTGGCATTTAAAAGTACTTGCCAAGTCTAACCCCCCCCCCTTTTTCTACATATAAGACACCTCTAAGGTATGCCCAGGGTAACCCATAGGGCAGGGTGCTGTGTAGGCAAAAGGCAGGGCAAGTACCTGTTCCCTTCACAGGCTAACATTGGGGCTGCCCTCATACAGTGTTTGAGTGGTAGCTGCTGGTCTGAAAGGGGTAGGAAGGTCATATTTAGTATGGCCAGAATGGTAATAGAAAATCCTGCTGACTGGTGAAGTTGGATTTAATATTAATATTTTAGAAATTCCACTTTTAGAAAGTGAGCATTTCTCTGCACTTAAATCTTTCTGTGCCTTACAATCAACGTATGACTGGGTTTAGTTAACAGCTCCTTATGCATTCACTCAGACACACCCCAAACACAGGATACTCAGCCTCACTTGCATACATCTGCATTTGGAATGGACCTTCCTGGGCTGGGAGGGTGGAGGGCCTGACACTTGCATGACAACGGACAGTAGCCTGCCCTCACATAAAGGACTGCCACACCCCCTACTGGGACCCTGGCAGACAGGATTGAACGGAAAGGGGAACTTATGCACTTCTGAGCCACTCTCTGTAGTGTCCCCCACTTCAAAGGCACTTTTGAGTATAAAAACAGGCCCCCTGCCCTACCAAGACAGACACACCCTGAGGAAGAAACCTGAACCAGAATCTGCATCCTGCCAAAAAGAACTGCCTGGCTGCCCAAAGGACTCACCTGACTGCTTTTTGTGAAGGACTGCTGCCTTGCTGTTGCCCTGCTGTCTTGCTGCTCTTTTTTTGTGCTGCAGAAGTGCTCTCCAAGGGATTGGATTGAGCTTGCCTCCTGTTCCCTGAAGTGTCAGGACCAGAAAAGACTTCATCTCTGCAAGAAATTCCTTGTGCGTTGAAAAACGACGCATAGTCTGCAAAAAAAAATGCACAGCCTGCACCGCAGTGAAAAATCACCGCACGGCGAATTCGGAACAACGCTGCTGACTCCGCACGAGGAAGATCGATGCAACGCCTGTGACGCAACCGGAACTTCAGCGCACGGCCCACTAGATCGACGCACAGCTGACCCGGAACGACGCAGCCCGACTTCCAGAGAGGAATCAACGCCACGCCTGCCGTGTGGGAAAAATGTCCACACATCTCCCACTGGAATCGACGCAGTGCTTGTGACTTCGACACAAGCCCAGGATTTTCCACGCATCGACCCCGGGGTGTCCGAAAACCCTGCAACCCAAAGAGGATCTGAGTCCGCGTGCCGGAAATCGATGCACGGCTTCCCCGCGTGGAAAATATCGACACAAGTCCGTGTGAGAAGGGGCAAAACCGACGCACACCTACCTGTTTTCCACGCATCTCCTCCTCTGCTGCCCCTTGCGAGGATTTTTCAACGCAAACCAGGTACTTTGCCCTGCAAGAGACACTTGTTGTTTCTAGAAGACTTTAAGACGCTTTATATTGCTTTTGCAGTAATATTACAATTTTAAAGACATTTTTATGTTACTTTTCCAGTAATATTTCAACATATACTTATTGCATTCTAATCGTTTTTGACCTGCAATTATTCAGATAAAGATTCTATATTTTTACAACTCTGTGTAGTGTGTTTTTGTGGTACTATATGGTGTTATTGTATGATTTATTCCACAAATACTTTACACATTGCCTTCTAAGTTAAGCCTGACTGCTCAGTGCCAAGCTACCAGCAGCATAGTGAAAACAAGGATGATGTGGTATCTATAAGTGCACACAGCATCCCTCTGCTAAGACCATCCAATAAGCCCATCCACTAATGAATATCTCTCTCTGACCCATGCCACAGGTCTGCAAAAGAAAAAAAAGAAAAAATATGTTGTCCACAGACACCCTTGGCCTGGCCATCACCAGATGATGATTTACTCTCTGCCTTGCTTGAGGTCGGGGGAAAAGAGATGGCAAACTGGAGGTGGATGCTAGCCCCCCTTAACTTGCCTAAGAACAAGGGATGAGCAGACAACCAGCTCCTCTCTCATTAAGCAGGAACTAGTGGGGAAAATAAGTCCGCCTTCTCCTAACGTTTCTGAATTGGAAGTGAGTGATGGAATCTGTATGGTAATCCTTCTGGCATTGCTCATAGGTAAGGGGGCAGGAAAACCCCCTTTACCTTGCTGAAGGGTGAGGTCACAAAAGTGCCCACTCACTCTTTCAAAAAAGGATGTAGAGGGGATTTACACTCAACCCTCCTCACCTTCTTCAAACACAAAAAGGAGAAATCTATCCTACCTCTTCCCATCTTGCCAAGTGTTGAGGAGGCCTTAAAAATGACTGACCTCCACTGACCCCTGTGCTTTGTTGGCAGTTGGGAACAAGGTGCAGTAGAGTATGGCAGGTAACACACTCCTCCTAAGACATCAATATTGTATGCATCATGGGGAAATGGGTCACCTTGCATATGCACATGTGCTCCTTTCCAGTTAGTAACAGGGCACAGTGGTGGGTATTGGCGGACCGTCTCCAGCATTGCCTACACTACTGAATCCCCTTGCCTTACTCAAGGAATATTTGTGGGGCATATTTCTTAACCTGATGTTGACCATGTGCAGGGTTGTCATTACAGTCCGATTTTGCCTATGACATGTAGAAAGTTAGCTCCCTTCCATGTCACCTGCAACCTTTGGAACCCACATAAATGTAGATGTTCTCTCAGTTGCCACACTACCCTTTTCACAATGATGAACAGGGTGCAATAGAAACTCAAAGTTCTCCTGCTCATTTGTGCCCCACAAATCTTTGCAGGTAAAATATGAGAAAGCAGCTAATACCTGGCCCAGGTCCCTGAATTGAATTGCGAACATGGCACAGCTGTGACCATCCCTGTATTAAATCCCATATAAAACGAAAGAAGCCACTGAGGGTCAGGACCAGTTTATGCTACCCTTTTCTCTTTGCTCATAATTGTCGACAGGGTGCAAAGGTAGTTGTCAGCTGCCGCAGTTTTCACTGGACCACGATATATGAAAGCCTTTTAGGAGTGAAGCAGGGGACAATTTGCCTGTTACAGTCTTCACCACAAAGGACAGTAGTGAGATATTAAGTTTTCTAGGCTACTACAGTGCTGAAATAGAAGATGTTTAATACACCTCATATACTGCCAAAGGGATTACATTTTGGTGAATTAAAAACATATGGCCTGACTGCAGACCTTTCCCATCACGGTCAATTAACCCTCCTGGCATTTTTGGCATCTCTCAGGGTAACATGCAGAGTGAATCATCAAGGTGCTTTGCTTGTTTTAAAGGCAGTGCCTTGTTAGCCAACCATTAGCTAGTTACCAGATATATAACTGCCTCCATATTTTAAACATTGTTTTGGTGAAAAAAAAACCTATTGTTTTGCACAAAGTTCTCATTGCATTGCTGTTTTTTGCGTAAGACAACCATTAAAGTACTTGAATGTTCCTGACTACGAATTAATAAGTGAGAAAACATTAAAGTTTGCATGGATTCAAAGAATAGAATTTACATAGGACGCTGTGACAAAGTCAAACATGATATCACAAATTTGCTGCATACTTATCATTAGGCCCAGACGATATTTAATTTATGCCAATGTAATGTCACATAATTTGACAGCATTTTGCATTACAATTGTTACAGTAAATATCTGAGATTATGCTATAATGCCAAGCCGCGTAACTGAGACTTTGTACATGTAAAAACCCTATTGAGTAAGCCCAGTATGAGCATGACCGAACCCAATACAAGTATCTCTTGTTTGTGCCACGCATGATTTTGCTGTTTTTAGTGCAAAGTATACCCTTACTCTAAATATGGGCACAAGTAGGCATTTCACGATTAATAACAGGGCGAAATGTGGAAGTTTTTTTTCTTCATAATAATGTATAATTTTGCATAATGTTTTCAGCATTTCACATAATTTCTGCAAACAAACTACGTATATTTTACCCAGGTCTACTTAAGATGATGAAAGGGACCAGAGAACCTCACACAGGCTGTCTGCCAGAGTACCTCAATTGCTGCAGTCAGAACACTTTACTGCTTCAGTACTGGGACTCGGGCACAGCTCTATCAATGCACTGCAGTTCACACACCCTAAGCCCTAAGCCATTCCAGTGCCAGGCACCCCACACATGCTGTCTGCCAGAGCACCACAGTTCTTGCAGTCAGTACATTCTGCTGCTCAAGTACTGGGACCACAGGCGCAGCTCCATCAGTGCACTGCAGTTCACACACTCCAAGCCCTCAGCTGTGCCAGTGCCAGGAACCCCACACATGCTGACTGCCAGAGCACCTCAGTGCTTGCAGTCAGTACACTCTGCTGCTCCAGTACTGGGACCTCTGGTGCAGCTCCTTCAGTGCGCCACAGTTCACACACTCCAAGCCCTCCACCGTGCCAGTGCCAGGAACCCCACACACACTATCTGCCAGAACATCTCAGTTCTTGCAGTCAGTACACTCTGCTGCTCCAGTACTGGGTCCTCTGGTGCAGCTCCATCAGTGCACCACAGTTCACACACTCCAGGCCCTCAGATGTGCCAGAAACCCCACACACACTGTCTGCCAGACCACCTCAGTTCTTGCCGTCAGCACACTCTGCTGCTCCAGTACTGGGACCTCTGGAGCAGCTCCATCAGTGCACCGTAGTGCACACACTACAAGCCCTCAGCTGTGCCCCTGCAAGAACACCACACACGCTGTGTGCAAGAGCACCCAGTCCCACTGCCAAGCCAATACTGGACCCAAAAGAGCAAACCACAGCTCAGCCAGTGTACCTTAAGTCTTACACCCAACACCACTCTTGATGGGAATCACCCCAGCTCCACCAGAATCCATCAATTCTAACATTCACTGCACATTTAGGGCCAGATGTAGCAAAGGTTTTTACCCATTCTGTGTCTATGGGAAAAAGTGTTCGTACATATGGCCCTTAATCTCAGTAATAAGGCTGACACACCTGCCTTTCAGGACTCCTTGCTTCTTTATTTCAGAGGCAATGCCACTCCCATACTGGGCCCCACTCACAGCTTCACCAGGGCACCTCCAGGCTAATACTTGCAACACTGGCACACCTATCCACACATAGCTCCATTAACACACCTCACTTCTGACTTGTATGCCTGTTACTATTCCAGTACTGCAGCCCACATACAACTCTGTCAGTGCACCTCAACCCAACCTGCAGTGCCCCATTATCCCAATACCTGGAATTACACAGTGCTCCGTTTCTCATTCCTCACCTGCTGCTTTTCTGTTATTCCAGCACTGGGCCAAAACACAGCTCTGTCTATACCCCCAATACTGATCTGAAGCGCCCCAATACTGCTGTATTGGGGTTCTCATACATCTCTGCTAATGCACCTCCTGCTGTTCTGCAGTGCCCCCTGCTGTTCCACACTTTGACTTCCGTTTGAGGAAGTGGGGGAGCCAATTAAATCTATTCTTAGCTGACATCTTTATTTTGGAGAGTCTGTTTCACCTATCTCACTCCGTTCTTTCCTCTTCTCTTTTTACGCTCAATGTTTTCTTTCTCTCCCACTTTGCTCTTTCCAGCTCTTAAAATCCACGTTAACAGTTTTGCACTTTCAACTGTTTATTTCTACTCCTCTCATTTTTTTAAAAATTTCCCTCTTCCTCTTCCTACCTCCCCTTTCAAACTCGCAAAAACTTGGTTATTTCTTTCCTTGTTTCATTCCTCTCTTTTTTCTTCATCAGACATTAGGGGCCGTATTAATACTTTTTGGCGCACAACTGCGCCAACGCAGTTGTGCGTCAAAAAATTTAACGCCGGCTAACGCCATTCCAAAGCGCCATGCGGGCGCCTTATTTATGGAATGACGTTAGCCGGCGGAGCTGCCTGGTGTGCGTAAAAAAAAATGACTTACACCAGGCAGCGCCGGCGTAGGGGAAAATGGAGCTTGGGCGCCAAAAAATGGGGCAAGTCAGCCTGAGGCAAAATTTTCGCCTCAACCCGATTAGCGCCATTTTTTTTTACTCCCAACCCCCATTTAAATGACTCCTGTCTTAGCAAAGACAGGAGTCATGCCCCCTTGCCCAATAGCCATGCCCAGGGGACTTATGTCCCCTGGGCATGGTCATTGGGCATAGTGGCATGTAGGGGGGCACAAATCAGGCCCCCCTATGCCACCCAAAAAAAAATATATATATACTTACCTGAACTTACCTTAAGTTCCCTGGAATGGGTCCCTCCATCCTTGGGCGTCCTCCTGGGGTGGGCGAGGGTGGCAGGGGGTGTCCCTGGGGGCATTGGAGGGCACCTCTGAGCTCCTTCCGAGCCCACAGGTCCCTTAACGCCTGCCCTGACCAGGCGTTAAAAAATGACGCTAATGCGGCTGGATGTCATTTTTTTGACCCGCCCACTCCCGGGCATCATTTTTGCCCGGGAGTGAAAATACGGCACACATGCCTCGGAGTCATTTTTTAGACGGGAACGCCTACCTTGCATATCATTAACGCAAGGAAGGTGTCCACGCTAAAAAATTATGCTAACTCCAAGATCTTTGGCGCTAGACGGGTCTAACGCCAAAGTATAAATATGGAGTTAGTTTTGCGTCGGATTTGCGTCACAAAAAACGATGCAAATCTGGCGCAAACAGAGTATAAATATGCCCCTAATTCTTTCACTATTTTTTCCTTTCTCTTCATTCTTTCTTTGTCTTTTTATTTGATCTTTCTTTTGACTTGGTATGCATCATTTCCCTTTTTTTTTTTTTAAGATCTTTCTTCCTTCCTTTTTCTGGTGTTTTTCTCATCTTTATCTGTCAATTGACGTTTTACTATAAAACCCTCTTTTTCCGGTCTGTATGTGGAATCCACAAGTTACTTGTCGGGTCCCAGAGTGTCAAAGTGGTTTTCCCATTCTATTTCTGTGGGAAATGTATCAGTACATACATGCCCTGGTTATTTCGCTGCTTGTTTCTCTCACCATCTCTCTTTTTTCTCTAATGTTCATTTTTTTCTTTCTTTTCACACTTCTTTCATTATTTTTTCCTCTTTATCTTTTGTTCTCTAGCTTCCTTACCTTTTTTCGTTTGTCACACGCATTAGTTCTATTTCTTCTCTTTGTTGTGTTTTTATTTTCTTGTTCTTTCTTTCTTTCCCTTCTGTCTTTTATTCTTTGTGCTCCCTTCTCTTTCTTCCTTTTGTCTGTTGTATTCCTTTCACTTCTCTTTTTCTGCCCCATCCACTTTCTCTCCTGAGACTTAGTTATCAATGGAGCAACAGGTGAAGTGGCACTGGGTCCCATAGACCTATGGACCTCACTCAAACCTAATTAGTTCTGTATTTTTCCACCTAAATTGAAGTCAATCATTTTCCTTTCCTATTCCAGGGCCCATGACACCTTTACTACGCCACTTGTCCTCTCCATCTTTACTCCCGACTCCCTCTTTCCTTTCACCCTCCAATACCTCCCAAAATATATTTTTGTTGTGGTGTTTTGAGCAAAGGTTATTTATGATAAAGGTTTATGTGATAATTGTATATGTTTTAAGATAGAAGGAGAAGGTAAATGGAAGTTTTTAGTTATATGCAGGGCCACTGGAATTTTATGGCAGAAAAAGATTAAATTATGAGGCAGGGTTGACCAATTTATGTGGCAAGAAAAGTCCTGTTATGAATTTACAATTCTAATAACTTTAACTCAAGAAAATGCGAGACCTGTTGCATTACAAATGCTTGTTTTTATTACACCAATGTGTGAGACGTTTCTTACACAAAACGTGAATCTAGATAATTCTAAAACAGTAAAGTGAGACCGTGTTTTATGGATGCTAAACTAGAACTATGATTAACTCTTTTTACGAAGAATGTTGTGATACAGTTACCTTGTTCTGTCAGACATGAAGGGACATAGTTGAGCCACTTTGAATGACCATAGAAGGCCTTTTTCTTCCACCGAGCTGAATAATTCTCAGTTTGTTCCATGTCACTCCTTGGACTGACTCGTACGGATGAGATGAGAGATGCAGTAGATGGCACGAATTCAGTCCTACGGTTTTGAGAGAAGCAGGCATGCTGGCACGTAGGTAATATACCAGTTAAAATTACTTGCTCGCTGCCGAATTGAGTTCGGAGTGTCTGAAAGAAGAAATAGAGGGCCATAATCCACTATTCCATCCTGCGCATTATCGCTGGCTGGTAAATGCATTTCTGCTGGTCTTTCCTCTCTGCTTATTAATGTGAGAAAAGCCAGATAAAGACGGCAGACCTAATCCCACGATAATTACAAGTCATTTTTATCTTTTGAGGATGGTACATCTATCCACCATCAGGAGTAGTCATATACCTGAGATTTGGTTGCTCTTGATTAGGTTACATGTTTAGACCATCAGGTTTGACATTTCATTTGCAATAAATGTAGCACGAGCGGGAAAACACCAGCCTAATCCAGGAGGGACCTGTCTTCCAGTGTGTAAGTGATGCTCGTGGCATTACCATATAGATGGAGGTATAAATATAAATGAACCGTGACACACCTGTGGAATGAAATCTTATGTGATGTTTACACAATTTAGACTTTTACTCGAATGAGTTCCGAAGAACAGAAAGTCTACCTTGAAATCTCTCCACTTTTTGCAGGACCTTCACAACACAAAATGTATACACAGCTAATTCATTTATAGGATTGAGGTTGTTTTCTGAAAAAGGAAAGAAACAGGACTGAAAAATATGAATGAGCAAGTGACTGGGTGGGAGAGTGAGCAATAGTGAGAATGAGAATGAGTGAAAACATATGCATTGATGAGAAATCGAGCGACAGTAAATGAAAGCCTTAAGTAATGAGTGAGGGAAGTAAAGCATGTGTGAGAAGTGAGTAAGTGAGTGAAAGCATGTGTGAGATGAGTGAGTATGTGATTGAAATCGTGTGAGTTAAAAGTTACTTAAGTGAGTGAGTAATGAGGTAAGTAAACCCCAGACAATGTAAGAAATATTGATATTTTCATCAGAAAACTGGGCAATTCATGGTGATTCATTTGATGAATATTCACAAAACATTCGAAAATCAAGTTCATCCACCTATGCTCCTTCTTGCAAAGTTTAAGGGTGATCAATCAAGCATGGCGGAGGAAAATGGGAGCGGGGTTGGCTCCCAAAATGCTTTTTCCCCATGCAATTTCTAAGTATAAACAGCAGAACAGCTGAACAGAATAACAGCAAGCGCCATCAGCTCTAATGCACCACTTTTACTGTGCCACCCCACCAGCACCTAACAACACCTTGGTTCACCATATTTAACATATGCTGCACCATGGCAGTAGTTAGAGCAATAGCATCAACATTTATGACACTAAAAAGCTAGCACTCTAATTGGCTGACTGCAATATGACCAGAAATGTTGTGGAAGCCGCTAAAGGTCTTGGGGGCCTGGGACCCTATCTGAAAAATGTCTTAAAAAGGGCATAAGGGGCAGATTAGGGATACACTGACTACCTTGTCCTTGTGGGTGGGGGTAAGAGATGGTCTGAGGGAGACTTTGGGGGCTAAAATAATTTTGGGTTTTAATCAGTTTGCAGCCTGTTTTACTCCTGTTGGATTGGGAACGAAAAACACATTTGTTTTTTTTAAAAAAAGGGTGGAGCACACTTTTTAGTTAACATCCTCCTGTATTGGGTCAGAGCCTAGTGGGATGTCCAATTTATTTTTTTCAATATATTAAAGTGGAGAGTTTAGCCTGTGTGCCCCTCTCCCTGACCCATGTAGTGGACCTGGTGACACCATCTCTAGGGGATCTACATAAGTATCAGTAATCCCATTTCCTATCACACAAATGATGCTTGTCTTCTTTTGTCCCCACTTGCAAGAGAGAGGGTGGGGGGACACTGGATTACTCCTAGCCCGTGGGAGCAGAAAGAAAGGTACTCCACAGACTTAACCATCAAGATGTCTATACACTTTGATTATCTCTCAAAAGCTACTGAACAGATTTACACCAAATTAAAAACATCACATATCCTTGGGTACAGATCTAGATTTCTGCTAGATTTGATGTAAATACATTCAGGCATTTTGGCGGTAGTGTTGTACAAAATCCGTATTGAAATTGCATGAGGAGATTGCGTTTTGGGACCCTTCCCTTTATCTTGGTTCCTACTTGACAGAACACATCATCATTTTGTAGGAGGGAGCTGAGTTGGATGGACACTAGTTGCTTCTATGCGCTAGAAATCATTAATTCCTTTATCAGATTTTGATCACTTTGGTGTCATTTTAAAGATCAAAATATAATCCTTTTATTATAAATCATTGTTGGATTTTTATTGTGTTTTGTGTGTTACTTATTTACTGTTTTGTGATTTTGAAATGCTTTACACACTTATCTCCTTAGTTAAGCCTTGTCGCTCCAAGGGTTGAGCTGGGTTTAATTTATCGAGATCCAGCTGGATCTAAGTCGAGGTTAGTGGCCTCTTGCTAAATGTGGGTACTTACCTGCCCTTAGCAGTAATCGACTTTCCAACATGTTTGGTGTGCAGTGGAGGGATCCAGTACTTGTGTTTAATATCACACTACAGTTTTAAGTGAAATAAGTTAAAAATCCTCTATATTGACCAAGAGCAAAAGTACTTTTGATTTTTCAAATTTGGACAAATTTTTTGATTACTTCATTTTTAATTTTTCTAAATTGTTTTGATCAATTGGTGGTAAAGTATTTCAAGTGACACAAAATTTAAGGGATACCACGGAGCTTGATCTGGCTAGCCTACCCACACTCACTGCAGCTGAGCTTAGGGTGCTGTGCAGAAAAATAGAAGGACCTGCTGCTAACAACCTTAGGAA
Organism: Pleurodeles waltl; assembly: GCF_031143425.1. Taxonomy (NCBI): domain Eukaryota; kingdom Metazoa; phylum Chordata; class Amphibia; order Caudata; family Salamandridae; genus Pleurodeles; species Pleurodeles waltl. Next base: position 252,782,755 of record NC_090437.1, on the reverse strand, counting down.
GGCGGTGATGATCAAATCCCATGAAGCCTGGGTAGTGCAGATGGAGGTAGAGAAAGCTTCAGCGGTGGGAGAGGGAAGATGTCCTCTCCAACCTCCAGGAGGATGATTGCCAAACTGGAATCTCGGCAGCTAGTGCCCAATCCAGAGCTATTGGGAGGGGAGGGTGTGTGGCACTAGACCAAGAAAAAGCAGATTGGATCTCAGGGAAAGGGAACTTGAGGCCCAGGTAGCCCTCACAGCTTTAGAGGCGGAAAAGTTGGCCCTGGAGAAGAATAAGAGGGCAAAGATTGAACAGAGAGATGGTGGCAGCGACGGAGAAGTTGAGGTGTCCGTGGGTGGTGGGTTCTGCCCCAGGTTACCCAAGTTGGTGGTTCCTTCTTATGTAGAGGGGGATTACATAGACAAGTGGTTGGAGTCCTTTGAGAGGGCTCTCCCAATTGGAAGGGTTAAACCCCAACATTGGGGTTCACTCCTATGGGAGTTGGTTCCAATGTCTGGGAGGGATAGGCTCCTGACCCTAGGGGGTGAGGAAGCAGATTCCTATCCTAGTATGAAGAGGTGTTTAACCAAAAGGTTTGGTCTGTCCCCAGCTTGACTTTGTAGAATCCTCAGATAAGGCACTAGAGGGCTTCATACATGGTATCAAAATGAATACCTATGAGGGGTTATAGAATTGGATCATAAGAGAGCACATGTTGAACAATTCCATCCAAGAATGGTTACACCAACATCTAGTGCACTCTAAGCTGACCAACCCCAGAGAGCTGGTGGAGACAGCTGATGAGTGGTTGAGAACCAGGGTGGTTGACAAGTCCCAGGGGGGAGACTCCAAGAAAGGGGGATCAGGTCTCCAGAAACCTAAAGAGGGAGGTGGTAAGCTCACCACAGAGACTCCCTCTGTACCCCAGAACCCTACGAAGGAGGGGAGTAAATCCCACTCTCACTCTG